>NW_023425344.1:180223421-190223421 GCF_014108415.1 Molossus molossus
ACCCCATTCAGAAAACACTTGAACAAATTAATATCATATGGGACATCCTTTAATACTCACCTGAATCAGTTTTTGTCTCTCTTCCAGAAAGGAAAGATATTTAGGGGCTACTTTAAGGTGTCTGATTAAACTCTCCTGTAAAGTACTGATGCAGTTTGGAAGAAAGCCACCTGTTTCCATGGAAAATTGAAGGACATCTGCCACCTGTGGCATTAAAAAAAGACAAAGAGACCAGTCTGTGGAATATATACAAAAAACTATCCCCTGGCAGAAATATATTTAGAGAAATGTCTTTAATTCCATTTTCACAAGGACCCACATGAAAATTTAAAGTTGCACAGTCAACTTATTCTGAAAAATTAGGGAATAAAAATGAAAAAGGAAAAGGATCACCCAATTTTCATGTGTCCTTATCTACTTTCTTTTCCACTTCTTTTAGTTGCCTGACTTATGGTTATTTATTATTTTTGGTGCCTTAGGGGAATGGGAAAAGGAAGATAAAATTCAAGAATTATTTTGCCCAGCAGGAATGGCTCAGTTGGGTGAATGTTGTCCTGTGCACTGAAAGGCTGTCGATTCAATTCCCAGTCAGGGCACATACGTGGGTTTTGGGTTCGGTCCCTGGTCATGGAACATAATGAAAGATAATCAATCAATGTTTTTCTCTCACATTGATGTTTCTCTCTCTGTCCCCCCCCCCTTCCTCTCTCTAAACATGTCCTTGGGGGAGAATTAAAAAAAAAGAATTATTTTTATTACTTATTAGAAACTCTGGTAAAGTTTTGGTAAGGAAAGCCAATAAAATTAAGAATTAAAATAAGCCGTGGCTGGTTTGGCTCTGTGGTTAGAGCGTCAGTCCTGGGACCAAAGGGTCATGGGTTCAATTCCCAGTCAAGGGTATATATCTGGGTTGCAGGTTCATTCCCTAGCCCCAGTTGGGGTCATGCAGGAGACAACCAATTGATGTGTCACTTTCACATGGATGTCCCTCTCCTTTCCCATCCCCTCTCCCCCTCCCTTCTTTTCTAAAAATCAATGGAAAAATATTCTCTGATGAGGATTAACAACAACAAAAGAATTACAACAATTATTTATCTGTGTGTGATAGGCTAAATAATGGCCCCCAAAGATACCTACATCCTAATTCCTGGAAAATATGAATGTTATTTTATGTGGCAAAATGAGCTTTGAAAATGTAATTAAGTTAAGGATCTTGAGATGGGAAGATTATCTTGAATTATCCAGGTGGACCCTAAGTGTAATCACGTGTTCTTTTTTTAAATATGTTTTTATTGATTTTTTTTTTTAGAGAGAGGAAGGGAGAGAAAGAGAGAAATTCAATGCGAGAGTATAACATAGATTGGCTGCCTCCTGAACACCCCCACCAGAAATAGAGCCCACAATCCTGGGCATGTGCCCTGACCAGGAATTGAACTGGCAACCCTATTATGCATGGGACAATGCCCAACCAATTGAACCACACCAGCCAGGGCAAATTAGTGTTGTTTTAAGCCACTAAATTTGTGATTTGTTACAACAGCAACAGAAAACGAATACATTGTGTTAAAGGAAAACACACTGGAAAAACTCTCAATTCCTGCTTCTTGCACTATGGAAATCTGAAAAGAAAAACATGGAAAGATATGCCAGTGTTTTCATTACACAGTACATATGGGGTCTAATCAAGAAGTCTGATGGCCTCAAGGGTACAATGAGCAATTCTCTTACATTTTGGAATAAGCACAAAAGCAATCTCCAGAGCAGTGGTTCTCAACCTTCCTAATGACATGACCCTTTTTTTTTTTATCCTCACCTGAGGACATTTTTCCATTTTTTGTACAGATAGAGTGGGAGGGAGAGAAAGGAAGAGAGAGAGAGAGAGAAACATCGATGTGAAAGGGACACATTGAGTGGCTGCCACCCGCACGACCAACCAGGGCCGAGGACAAACTGCAACCGAGGTACATGTCCTTAGCGGGAACCGAACCTGGGTCTCTCCGGACCGCAGGCCGACGCTCTAACCACTGAGCCAAACCGGCCAGGGCGACATGACCCTTTAATACAGTTCCTCATGTTGTGGTGACCCCCACCCATAAAATTATTTTTGTTACTACTTCATAACTGTAATTTTGCTACTGTTATGAATCGCCATCGGAAATAAGTGTTTTCCCATGGTCTTAGGCGACCCCTGTGAAAGGGTCGTTTGACCCCTAAAGGGATTGCCACCCACAGGTTGAAAACCACTGCTCTGGAGAGTGAAAAATCCTGAAAGAAGGCCAAAAGAAATATGTAAATGAGCAGATACATAAAGGGCAAACTAAATCATATATAATAACAAAAAAATGGAACTTTTAGGAATTTCTGTTCAAAAATAATTGGCCAACTCATTAGTTTAACCCCTTTCCAAAGGCTCTAGGGCAGTGGTTCTCAACCTTCCTAATGCCATGACCCTTTAATACAGTTCCTCATGTTGTATGTGGGCGTATCTGCAAGTGGGCAGACCCGCCTGGAGACGGATAGAGGAGCAGAGTCTCAGTTCCTAAAACCATCAGAAATATGTGTTTTTCCATGGTCTTAGGTGACCCCTGTGAAAGGGTTGTTCAATCCCCCAAGGGGTCGCAACCCACAGGTTGAGATCTGTTGCTCTAAGGCTTATATATTCAAGATTTCCCTTTCATTGCCATAAACCTAGAAGAACCTAAGAAAACAATGAAAACTAATGGTTTTCCTGCTCTCACAGCCAAACCAGCTCTAAGAGATAGTATACTCTAGGAATTTCTCATTTCTCTAGGATCCTTTAGAGCAGAGAAAAATCATGTATCTGCAGGCTGTTTGGGCCCAAAATAAGTTTTTTAGGGCATATCTAAGACAACATGCACCCCTGAGCTAGATACCAACTAGCCACTAGCCTTAACTGATATGTATGTGGTAAAGGCAGAGATGTTATTGTTCACCTCACTAAGTGTCCCATGTCAGACTTCTAAATGACCCCCAAATTGTTCGAGTTTCTGACTGTTATAGGGTATGGATCACGCTTCTTATTTGACAAATTCTGGAGCAAAAAGGGAAAAATGTTAAATACTTTTTCTGAAATTCTTTTTTCTTTATTGATTTGAGAGACAGAGGAAGGGAGAGGGAAAGAGAGATAGAAACATCGATGAGAGAGGACATCGATTGGCCACCTCCTGCATACCCCCCACTGGGGATTTGGCCCACAATCTGGGCTTGTGCCCTGACCTGGAATCCAATCAGCGACCTTTTGATGCATGGGTCTATGCTCAACCACTGAGCCACATCGGCTGGGCCTAAATACTTTTAAGTAACTTTTCTGCAGTGATTTTACAGTTCACCAAATGATCTTACATATTGTACAAACATCTTACATAAGAAATGAGTGGGAATGGGGCATACACACAAAAAGTCTTTCAATGACTCATCAGATAAGGCCTATTTTCTACAGGAGCTATATATAATAGATTAAATCCAGTGTTTCCCTGCACGTACCTGTGTGTCAAAGACATTATTCAGCAAAATTCCATACTGATGAGAGAGGCAATCAGAAAGCCAACGACAATCATGGATAACCTAAGAAATCAGAAGACAGAGACAGAATAATTAGAATCTGGCTGCTAGTTTTTCTGGCAGAGGAATCAGCTTACACACTCACCTTCAAAATTCTCTTGTCTTCTAATACCATCTGAAGTCCATTGTTGAAAGCACGATTTCCCAGAAGGAAAATGTCAAATAAGTAGACACGGCTATTTGTGGCCACCTACAATAAACCATCCAGACACACGTTATAGAATAAGGAAGAACTAGGGAAGGGGATATGAGGGTCAAGAAAATCATGTGATAAAATATTTAAGATCCTGCCCAGCTGGTGTGGCTCAGTGGTTGAGTGTTGACCCATATACCAAGAGGTCGCCTGTACAATTCCCGTTCAGGGCACATGCCCAGGTTGTGGGCCCAATCCCCAGTGTGGGGTATGCAGGAGACAGCCAATCAATGTTATTGCTCATTGATATTTCTATCTCTCTCTCCTTCTCCCTTTCTCTCTCTCTCTAAAAATCAATAAAGAAAAAAATTTAACATCCTCACTTTTAAAGTAAACAATAATACCCATCTGACACCATATGTAGATATTACTTGATTGATCTTAAGTAAAAAATAAGACACTATGCCCTGGCCAGTTTGGCTCAGCGGTTAGAGCATCGGCCTGCGGTCTGGAGAGACCCGGGTTCGGTTTCCGCTAAGGGCACGTACTTCGGTTGCAGTTTGTCCCCGGCCCTGGTTGGTCGTGCGGGTGGCAGCCACTCGATGTGTCCCTTCACATCGATGTTTCTCTCTCTCTCTCTCCCTTCCTCTCTCTCCCTCCCACTCTATCTGTACAAAAAATGGAAAAATATCCTCGGGTGAGGATAAAAAAAAAAAAATTAAAAAAAAAAAAGACACTATGACTGTGATTTTTCCAAGAAAAGAAATAGACAAGCTAATGATTTCACTTTTTACTGTCCCAACTTTAACGCTTTACGAGTCTAATCTATGGGATTGCAGGTTTAAGGGGAATGAACAATATTTTGTTGTTAACAACACAAAATGCTATTATATTTTTTGAGTTCCATAATAGGCATGAATGTGTTAGGTATTACATGAAATTACTCATAAAAGATCTCTGTCACTTACCAGTATAAAACAGGCAACAAATACACTGGCACAAATGGCAGGATGTAAAACACTATTTTATAGATCAATTTAGTACAATCATAAGAATTCTAGATTGTTTCTGATCATAAAAGTCACAAAAGCAGTACAGCTGTATAAGCTACTGAGTCAGAAAGTACAAGGCAAAAAGAGATTCAAATAGGTCTAGAGAGGCAGCCATATGACAGTCTGATGCCACCTTTGTCATTTCAGGAGCTAACTTGTTATAGCTATAATTGCTGGGCCTACCTGGCACCCATTCTCAGATCCTTCATGATGTTTGCTAGAATTTGATACCTTAACTAATCAATTCCTGCTCTTTTTCCCTACATCTTTAAATATAAAAACTGAATAGACAATAAAAGTGTGGAAAATAATTCTCTGCTACACTTTAAGCTCTATGAGAGAAGAGATCATGTCCAATTTACCAATATACATGCAAATAAAACAGAGCTAGGCACATGGATAGTTGTTATACACTTCTTCAGCAAATCACTGCATGCCATACAATACTCCCTTCCATTTTTTTCATGCATTAAAATTTATATCCTGCTTTTCCTATTCATAAACTTTCAAATATTTTTCTATATTGCACTTGTCATCAATTTTTGGCATCCATAAAGAGTTATAAAATGTACTGTAACTTCTATTATTAACTATTTAAGTGGTTTCTGATTTTTCACCATTATAAATTATGCCATGATGAATAGATTCTCACATACTTTTCTTCATATTTTGAATTATTTAGGATAGATTCCTAGAAGTGGCCCTGAGAAGTGGGTCTAAAGATATTTAAAAAAGCTTTTATTCTCAACAAATATTTTCTACCTTCATCTTATTTCTTAAATTTTAAATGATTTTATATTTTTCAATTATAGTTGACATACATTATATTAGTTTCGGGTGTACAACCCAGTGATTAGATACTTATATAACAAAGTGATGATCTGATAAAACTAGTACCCGCCAGACACCATGCATAGTTATTACTTGATTATATCCCCTGTACTGTATTTTACATTCCCATGACTATTCTGTAACAATTTTGTACTTCCTTTTTAAATTTATTGATGTTAGCCCTGGCCAGTTTGGCTCAGCGGTTAGAGCGTCGGCCTGCGGTCCGGAGAGACCCGGGTTCGGTTCCCGCTAAGGGCACGTACTTCGGTTGCAGTTTGTCCCCGGCCCTGGTTGGTCGTGCGGGTGGCAGCCACTCGATGTGTCCCTTCACATCGATGTTTCTCTCTCTCTCTCCCTTCCTCTCTCTCCCTCCCACTCTATCTGTACAAAAAATGGAAAAATATCCTCGGGTGAGGATAAAAAACAAACAAACAAATAAATTTATTGATGTTTAAAGAGAGACAGAGAAAGAAAGAAACAGACAAACATCGATTTGTTGTTCCACTTATGCATTCATTGGTTGCTTCCTATATGTATGTGCCCTGCCCAGGGATCCAACCTACAACCTTGGCATATAGGGAAAGCACTCTAACCAAATGAGCTACCCAGGCAGGGCCCAATTTGTATTTCTTAATCCCTTCACCTTTTTCACCCATTCCCTCAACTACCCTCCCATCTGGCAACTGTCAAAATGTTCTCTTTATCTATGAGTCTGTTTCTGTTCTACTTGTTCATTTATTTTGTATTTTAGATTCCATATATAAGTGAAATCATAGGCATGTGTCTTTTTCTGTCTGATTTATTTCACTCAGTACAATACCTTCTAGGGTGATCCATGTTGTTGCAGATGGCAAGATTTCTTTTTTTTCTTTTTTTATGAATAAGTCACACTCCATTGTATATATGCACCACTTCTTTATCCATTCATCTATTTACGAACACTGCAAGTTGCTTCCATATTTTGGCTATTGTAAATAATGCGACAGTGAACACATGAATGCCTGTTTTTTCTTTTTAGTGTTTTGGGTTTCTTCAATAAATATCCAAAAGTGAAACTGCTGTGTCCTTCTTCGTCTCTTGTTATAGACTTTGTTTCAAAATCTATTTTGGCTGGTATAAGTATTGCTATCCTAGCTTTTTTTCCCCCATAAAATATATTTTCCATCCCTTTACTTTCAGTCTCTGTGTGTCTTCCATTCTAAAGTCTCTTGTAGGCAACATATGTTAAGGATCTTGTTTTCTTTTCCATTTGGCCAACCTATGTATGTTGATTAGAACATTTAATCCCTTTGCATTTATTTTATTTTTTATCCTCACCTGAGGACATTTTTCCATTTTTTGTTCAGATAGAGTGGGAGGGAGAGAGAAGGAGAGAGAGAGAGAAACATCGATGTGAAAGGGACACATCGAGTGCTGCCACCCACACAACCAACCAGGGCCAGGGACAAACTGTAACCGAGGTACGCGCCCTTAGTGGGAACTGAACCCGGGTCTCTCTGGACTGCAGGCTGATGCTCTAATCGCTGAGCCAAACCGTCAGGGCAATCCTTTTGCATTTAAAGTAACTGTAAATAGATATGTATTTATTGCCATTTTATTGTTCATATTTTTTATCTTTTTCTTTCTTCTTCTTAAAAAGGTCATTTAATATTTCTTGTAATACTGGTTTGGTAGTGACAAACGCTTATAGCTATTTCTTGTCTGGGAAACTCTTTATCCTATTCTAAATGACAGCTTTGCTGGGTAGGGTAATCTTGGTTGTAAGTCCTTGCTTTTTTTTTTTTAACATATAATTTTATTTCAAAAATTTCAAAAAGGAGAGAGTTACATCATGTATTGTTATGATTAAAAATCTACTTAAAAGGGTAAGTCTTTGCTTTTTACCACTTTGAATAACATTTTTATGGGAGGTCTCCTGTAGGTAACTGTCTTTCTCTTGCTGCTTTTAAGATTCTCTCTTTGGCCCAGCCGGTGTGGCTCAGAGGATTAAGCTACTGATAGCCCCCAGGCAAAAAGTTAGAGGATAACTGAACCATTCCTGGGCTAGCAACTCTGCCCAGAAAAAGTAAGACTTGACAGTGGTGTTTAACGTGGGTCCTCCCTCGCCCATCCAAACCCAGGAGAGGAAGCCACAAATAGCAGAACACCAACACCCACAGGGAAAATTTGGCAGGCTCCAAAGCCCACTGTGATAGCCAAAATGGTAAAACAAAGAAACAAAAGCCAAATGAAAGAACAAGAGACCTCTACTGAAGATGAGATAAATGTAGAGCAGTTAAGCAAGTTAACAGAGCTAGAATTCAGAGCCATGATCTTGAGGAAGCTCAGCAGCATGAGTAAGGACATCAACACCATGAATAAAACATAGAAATGTTGAAAATCAACCACTTGGAAATTAGAAACCACCAAGAAGAAATGAAGAATGACATATCAGAAATAAAGAACACACTGGAAGGTCTAAACAGCAGAGTAGAGGAAGCTAAGGACCGGATCAGTGAATTAGAAAACAGGGTAGAAAAAAAATCAACCAATCAGAAAACCAAAAGGAAAAAAACAATAAAAAAAACAGGAAGACAGCCCTGGGCGGTTTGGCTCAGTGGTTAGAGTGTCGGCCTGCGTTCTGGAGAGACCCGGGTTTGGTTTCCGCTAAGGGCACGTACCTCTGTTGCAGTTTGTCCCTGGCAGTCGTTGGGTTGTGTGGGTGGCAACCACTCGATGTGTCCCTTTCACATCGATGTTTCTCTTCCTCCCACTCTATCTGAACAAAATATCAAAAAAATGTCCTTGGGTGAGGATAAAAAAGAAACAAAAACAGGAAGACAGCTTAAGAGAACTGTGGGACAACTGGAAACATAATAATATTCGCATCACAGGAGTCCCCGAAGAAGAAGAAAATGAGCAAGGGTTAGAGAATATATTCGAAGAAATAGTGACAGAAAACTTCCCCAATTTGGTGAAGGAAGAAGGCATTACAGTTCAAGAAGCACAGAGAGCCCCAAGTAAGAAGAACCCAAACAGGCCCACACCAAGACACATAGTAATTAAAATGCTAAAAATTAAAGACAAAGAGTGAATCCTAAAAGCAACAAGAGATAAACATCAGGTTACCTACAAAGGAACCCCCATAAGGCTCTCCGCTGACTTCTCAACAGAAACACTACAGGACAGAAGGGAATGGCATGAAGTAATCAAGGTCATGAAAAACAAGGATCTGAATCCAAGACTACTCTATCCAGCAAGGCTATCATTCAAAATGGAAGGTCAAATAAAGAGCTTTCCAGACAAAAAAAAGGCTAAGGGAATACATTAGCACCAAACCAGCACTGCAAGAAATATTAAAAGGACTGCTGTTATTAGTAGAAGAAATAGGAAGACAAATATAACCAAACTAAACAAAAATGGCAATAAATAAGTACATGTCAATAATCACCTTAAATGTAAATGGACTGAATAGTCCAATAAAAAGACACAGAGTAGCTGACTGGATAAGAAAACATGACTCATCTATATGTTGTTTACAAGAGACCCATCTCACAACAAAAGACTCACACAAGTTGAAAGTGAAGAATGGAAAAAAATTCTTCCAAGCAAATGGAAAGGGAAAAAAAGCTGGGGTAGCAATACTCATATCTGATAAGATGATTTCAAAATGAATGCGATAACCAGAGACAAAGAAGGCCACTACATAATATTGAAAGGATCTATCCAACAGGAAGATATAACCTTGATAAACATATATGCACCCAATATAGGAGCACCAAAATATATTAAAAATCTTCTGGAGGACTCTGAAGGAGAAATCAACAGCAATACAATCATAGCAGGGGACTTCAACACCCCGCTGATATCACTGGATAGATCCTCTAGACAAAAAATTAGCAAGGAAACAGACTCTAAATGAAGCGCTAGACCAAATGGATTTAATAGATATCTACAGAGAATTATACCCCAAAACTACAGAATTCACATTCTTTTCAAGTGCACATAGGACATTCTCAAAGACAGACCACGTGATAGGACACAAACTAAATCTCTACAAGTTCAAAAAGATTGAAATCATATCAAGCATCTTCTCAGATCACAATGGCATGAAACTAGAAATCAATTGCAACAAAAACATGCAAAGACAT
Source organism: Molossus molossus (assembly GCF_014108415.1). NCBI lineage: Eukaryota > Metazoa > Chordata > Mammalia > Chiroptera > Molossidae > Molossus > Molossus molossus. Next base: position 180,233,150 of record NW_023425344.1, read on the forward strand.
TTGAACACATGGAGGCTAAATAGCATGTCATTAAACAATGAATGGGTTACCGACGAGATCAAGGAAGAAATTAAAAACTTCCTGGAAACCAATGAAAATGAATACACAACATCACAAAATCTATGGGATACAGCGAAAGCAGTTCTGAGAAGGATGTTCATAGCACTACAGGCCTACCTCAAGAAAAAAGAAAAATTTCTATTAGACTATTCTAACCTCACAACTTAAAGAACTAGAAAGCAAACAAAAAGAAAACCCCAGAGCAAGTAGAAGGAAGGAAATAGTAAAGATCAGAGCAGAAATAAATGACATAGAGACCAAAAAAACAATTCAAAGGATCAATGAAACAAAGAGCTGGTTTTTAAAAAAGATAAACGAGATTGATCGACCCTTAGCTAGACTCACCAAGAAACAAAGAGAGAGAACCCAAATACACAAAATCAGAAATGAAAGAGGAGAAGTAACAACGGACACCACAGAAATACAAAAGATCGTTAACAACTACTATGAACAATTATATGGCAAAAAATTGGACAATCTAAGCGAAATGGACACATTCTAGAAACACATAGTCTCCCAAAACTGGACACATTTCTAGAAACACATAGTATCCCAAAACTGGACCAGGAAGAGATAGAAAACTTGAACAGAACAATAACAACTAAGGAAATTGAAGGGGTGATCAAGACTCTCTCAGCAAACAAAAGCCCAGGCCTGGATGGCTTCACGAAGGAGTTTTACCAAACATTCAAAAAAAGAACTAACACCCATTTTCCTCAAACTATTTAAAAAAATTCAAGAAGAAGGAAGACTTCCATACTTGTTTTATGAAGCCAACATAATTCTAATTCCAAAACCAGAAAAAGACACTACAAAGAAAGAAAACTACAGACCAATATCCCTGATGAACAAAGACGCCAAAATCCTGAACAAAATACTAGCAAATCGAACCCAGCAATACATCACAAAATTTATTCACCATGACCAAGTGGGATTCATCTCAGGGATGCAAGGCTGGTACAATATTCGCAAATCAATAAACGTGATATACCACATAAATAAAATAAATAAAAACCACATGATCATATCAATAGATGCTAAAAAAGCATTCGACAAAATCCATCATCCATTTCTGATAAAAACGCTCAGCAATGTGGGAATAAAGGGATCATATCTCAACATAATAAAGGCCATATATGAAAGACCTAAGCCAGCATCATACTCACTGGGCAGAAACTAAAAGCATTTCCCTTAAGAACAGGAACAAGACAGGGATGCCCACTTTCGCCACTCTTATTTAACATAGTACTGGAAGCCTTAGCCACAGCAATCAGACATGAAGTAAATATAAAAGAGATCCAAATTGGAAAGGAGGAAGTGAAACTGTCATTATTTGCAGATGACATGATATTATACATAGAAAACCCTAAAGACTTCATCAAAAATCTACTAGACTTAATAAATGAATTTGGCAAAGTAGAAGGATACAAAATTAATGTCAAGAAATAGATGACATTTTTATACACCAATGATGAAGTCACAGAAAGAGAAACTGAAAAAACAATCCTATTTACCATCATGGCAAAAATAAAAAAAAAATTTAATATACCTAGGAATAAACTTAACCAAAGAAGTAGAAAACTACAGGACATTGAAAAAAGAAATAGAGGAAAATATAAAAAAGTGGAAGCACATACCTTGTTCATTGATTGGAAGAATTAACATAATTAAAATGTCCATATTACCCAAAGCAATCTATAGATTCAATGCAATCCCCATCAAAATACCAACGACATATTTCACAGAAATAGAACAAATACTTCAAAAGTTCATATGAAACCAAAAAGGACCCTAAATAGCCACAGCAATCTTGAAAAAGAAGGACTAAGTAGGTGGGATCACAATACTGGATATCAGATTATACTACAAAGCTACTATAATCAAAACAGCCTGGTACTAGCACAAGAACAAGCATATAGACCAGTGGAACAGAACAGAGAACCCAGAAATGGGCCCAAGACATTATGCTCAATTAATATTTGACAAAGGAAGCAAGAGCATACAATAGAGTAAAGACAGCCTCTTTAATAAATGGTGTTGAGAAAATTGGACAGCTACATGCAAAACAATGAAACTAGACCATCAACTTACACCATACACAAAAATAAACTCAAAATGGATAAAAGACTTAAATGTGACAGGTGAATCCATAAAAATTCTAGAAGAAAATGTAGGCAACAAAATTTCGGACATCACATGCAGCAGAATTTTCATCGATAACATCACCTAAGGCAACAGAAATAAAGGAGAAAATGAACACATGGGACTACATCAAACTAAAAAGCTTCAGCACAGCAAAAGAAACAACCACCAAAATGGAAAGGCAACCCACTGTATGGGAAAGCATCATTGCCAATGATATATCACATAAGGGCTTAATTTCCAAAATATATAGAGTACTTATACTACTCAACAAAAGAAAGACAAAGAACCCAATTAAAAAATGGCCAGAGGAGCTGAATAGACACATCTCCAAAAACGACATACAAATGGCCAAGAGACATATGAAGAAATGCTCAACATCACTAATCATCAGAGAGATGCACATTAAAACAACAATGAGGTATCACCTCACACCCGTCAGAGGTATCATCTCACACCCGTCAGAATGGCCACCATCAACAAATCATTAAACAAGTGTTGGCGAGGGTGTGTAGAAAAGGCGACTCTAGTACACTGCTGTTGGGAATGCAGACTGGTGCAGCCACTATGGACAACAATATGGTGTTACCTCAAAAAATAAAAAATTGAACTTCCATTTGACCCAGTGATCCCACTTCTAGGAATATACCCTAAAAAGCCTGAAACACCAATCAGAAAGAATATATGTACCCCCATGTTCATAGCAGCACTATTTACAATAGCTAGGATCTGGAAACAGCCCAAGTGTCCATCAGTAAACGAATGGATAAAAAAGCAGTGGTACATATACACAATGGAGTACTATGCAGCTGTAAGAAAGAAAGAAAGAGCCCTGGCCGGTTTGGCTCAGCGGTTGGAGCGTCGGCCTGCGGTACAGAGAGACCCGGGTTCGGTTCCTGCTAAGGGCATGTACCTCGGTTGCAGTTTGACCCCGGCCCTGGTTGGTCGTGTGGGTGGCAGCCACTCGATGTGTCCCTTCACATCGATGTTTCTCTCTCTCTCTCTTCCTCTCTCTCCCTCCCGCTCTATCTGAACAAAAAATGGAAAAATGTCCTCGAGTGAGGATAAAAATAAAATAAAATAAAATAAATTAAAAAAGAAAGAAAGAAAGAAAGAAAGATCTCTTATCCTTTGAGACGACATAAAGGGACCTGGAAAATATTATCCTAAGCGAAACAAGCCAAGCAGAAAAAGACAAATACCACATGATCTCACCTATTTGTGGAATATAATAAATATAACAGTCTGAGGAATAGGGTAGACCCAGACACGTGGAAGTAGGGTAGACTGACAACCCTCAGAAGAGGGGGTGGTGGGGGGAGGGAAGAGATAAACCACAGAACTTATGTGCATGTATGCATAACCAATGGACATGGACAACAAAGCCAAGGATGGGGTGGGGGGGATGGGGAGGAGGGTGTCAATGGGGTAAAAAGGAGAAACATCTGTAACAAATATAAAATTTAAAAAATAATTAATTTTTTTTAAAAAAGAAAAGCAATAGGGAATACAGACCAAAAGGAAACAGAACAGGAAAACAAAACAGAACAAACAAAGTATAAAATAAATGTCAAGGGACTTCCGGTCAAGATGGCGGAGTAGGTAAACGCGGTATCGCGTCCTCCCACAACCACATCAAAGTTACAACTAAACTACAGAACAACCATCATTCAAAACCGCTTGAAATCAAGCTGAATGGAAGCCCTACAACTACGGAATTAAAGCAGCAGCCACATCCAGACTGGTAGGAGGGGCGGCAGTGCGAGGGGCGGCAGTGGGGGCGCTGCAGGCTGGTCCCACACCCAAATGTGGCGGATAAAAATAGGAGGCTCCCGCAGCTGGGAAGGTCCTTCCTGAGGACTGAGGGGTCCCCATCCCACACCAGGTGACCCGCTCAGGGTTCCAGTGCCAGGAAGAGAAGTCCCCATAACTTCTGGCTGGAAAAACCAGTGGGAACTGAGGCTCAGGGAAGCTAAAGCGGCTGGAGCCCCAGGCAGCTCCTTAAAGGGCCCGCGCACGGACTTATCGGACCCTCTCCCTCTAAGCTTGGAGGGGAGGCAGCTCGAGGGGCACCAGAGACATACAGGGAAGAACTGAGCTGTTTGGCACTGGAGCGAGGGCTGGAGAGGGGGCTTTCTCGGGGACAAACGTGCTGTCAGAGGCCTCTGTTCCTTTGGTGAGCCCTTCCCAGGGGCAGCAGACAGCCACCATATCTGCGACTCCAGCAACCTGGCTCACACTGGTAGCCCCGCCCTGCTGACTCCCTGAGGCCCCACCCCACCCCACCCAACTTTCAAGCCCACCCAAGCTGTTGCCACTTGCTTAACTATAGGATTGGCCTGTCTTGGATCCTGCTTAGGTTTTTCCTAAATTCTTTCAAACTAGCAGCATCTGGTCTCAGTGAGCCCCACCTCTCATTAAGTAATACACAGGGAGGCAGCCAAAATGAGGAGACAAAGAAACAGGTCCCAAATGAAAGAACAGAACAAAACCCCAATAAAAGAACTAAGCGAAATGGAGATAAGCAACCTAACAGATACTGAGTTCAAAATACTGCTTATAAGGATGCTCAATGAACTTAGTGAGAACCTAAGTGAACTTAGGGAGGGCCTCAAGAGCATAAAAAAGGACCAGTCAGAAATCATGGATACACAGTTAGAATTGAAGGAGGCATTAACTGAAATAAAGAATAATTTACACAGCTTCAATAATAGAGTACGTAAATCCAAGGAGCAAACCATCAATTTGGAATATAAGGAAGCAAAAAATGCCCAATCAGAACAGCAAAAAGAAAAAAGAATCCAAAAAAATGAGGATAGTGTAAGGAGCCTCTGGGACAACTTCAAGCGTGCCAACATTCACATCTTGGGGGTGCCAGAAGGAGAAGAGAGAGAACAAGAAATCGAAAACCTGTTTGAAACAATAATGGCAGAAAACTTTCCTAACTTGGTGAAGGAAACAGACGTACAAGTCCAGGAAGCACAGAGAGTCCCAAACAAGATGAACCCCAAGAGGCCCACACCAAGACACATCATCATCAAAATGCAAAAGGTTCAAGACAAAGAGAGAATCTTAAAAGCAGCGAGAGAAAGGCACCTTGTTACCTACAAGGGAGTTCCCATAAGGCTGTCAGCTGATTTCTCAAAAGAAACTTTGCAGGTCAGAAGGGAGTGGCAAGAAATATTCAGAGTGATGAAAACCAAGAACCTACAACCAAAATTACTCTACCCTCAAAGCTGTCATTTAGAATCGATGGACATATAAAAACTTTCCCAGACAAGAAAAAGTTAAAGGAGTTCATGACTACCAAACCATTATTATATGAGATGATGAAGGGTCTTTTTGAAGGAAAAGATAAAATGTATGAACAAACAAAATGGCAATGAATACATATCTATCAACAATGGAATCTACAAACAAAATGAACAGGTAGAACAGAAACATTCTCGCAGATACAGAGAACATTTCGTTGGTTGCCAGTTGGGAGGGGTTTGGGGGAATGGGTAAAAAAGGTGAAGGGATTAAGAAGCACAAATTCATTGCTAGACTGACAAACCTCAAAGGGAAAAGGGTTGGGGGAGTGGGAAGAAATAAACCAAAGAACTTATATGCATAACCAATGGACACAGACAATAGCGTGGGAAAAGGTGGGAGGGGGGCAGGAGTGGGGAGGAGGGGGTCAATGGGGGAAAAATGTGGAACATCTGTAATACATTTTACATCCAACAATAAAGATTTGAAAAAATAATAAATAAAACAAAATAAATGTCAAGGATTAAATGTGCCAGATACTAAGAGAAGTGAAGAGCTGGAAATAAGGGGATGAGCTGGAGGTCTGCCTAAAGAACAATAAGCCTTCAAGTTCACCTATTCCTTTCCCACTTCTACAAATTAGAAGATGTATTCTCTGGATAAATCTAATTATAGAGCCTCTAGGATTGGAAATATAAGACATGGATGAGGGTTTCGTTGTGGACTGAAAAATGTAAGTTTGCACACTTAATTGAGCCTCCAGATCTCTTCCCTTGCAGCTTCCAGCCTTGAAAAAACCAGCCTGTATTGGAACAGAAAGACATAGGGCTCCAGAGAAAATGGCTTCAAGACAGAAAGGCAACATAGGTTAACAGAACAGAAGTAAGCATGTGGAAAAATATACTGAGGGAAGATATGAGAAGGCTTAGTCACAGGTGAAAACAAAACAAAGCAAAAAACAAACAAAAAAAAATACTAAGGTGAGGCAATTATCAATTCTATGAAAGTCAAAAAGTTGTACAAGAAAAGAAACAATCTTTCTCGGCTCAGAGGGAGCAATAGTTACATAGTCATAATCACATTCAGCCTGAATTTTGTCTTAACCAAAAACTATAACTAACTTGGGAGGATCGAGCGAGACGGTGCTATAAGGGAGCAAAATCTTTATTTACCACAATAAAAGTTAATTTATAAAACTAATGAATAAAGAGAGAGCAATAAGCATGTTATTAGAAAAAAACAGTAGACACATTTCAACATGTTAAAACTAGTTTCCTCTTTTTTGTGTCTGGTGTCTCAGTTTTTGTTGCTGCTGCCCAGGGGATGCCGATTGATCACTTGGCTCTGGTGGGTGGGGATGGGGGAACTTGCATTCTTTGGTCCTTCCTTCCTTCCTTCCTTCCTTCCTTCCTTCCTTCCTTCCTTCCTTCCTTCCTTCCTTCCTTCCTTCCTCCCTCCCTCCCTCCCTCCCTCCCTCCCTCCCTTCCTCCTCCCTCCCTTCCTCCCTCCCTCCCCTCCTTCCCTCCCTCCCTTCCTTCCCACCCGAGGATATATTTCTATTTATCTTCAGATAGAGTGGGGTAGAGTGGGAGTGAGAGAGGAAGAGTAAGGGAGAGAGAAAGTAACATTGATGTGAGAGGGACACATCGACTGGTTGCCTCCCGCACTACTGACCAGGGCGGAGATGAACAGCAACCGAGGTATATGTGCCCTTGGCCAGAATCAAACCTGCGATTCACTGGTCTGCAGGGCGACACTCTACCGCTAAGTCAAACAGGCCAGGGTTTCTAGTCTTTCTTTTACAGAATCCTTATTTGCTTGTCTTGGAGCTTCAGCCTGAGGGGCAGACTTTATGCTTGGTGCTCATTTAGTAACCTACAGAGCTACTTTCAAGGAATATAGGACACCATCTTGGTGCTTTCCTTCTGCCTTATTCCAGCTCATTGGTATCATCCAGATGAGAGCTTATACACTCATCTGGGGCCCCAATTTCTGTGACCATCACTCAGGAATACCTTCACATTGCTGGCTCTGGTAGCCAGCAGTATTTATGCTTTGTTGTCCCCCAGGACTGTATATATTTGCATACTTTTTCTTAAAATATGTTTTTATCCATTTTAGAGAGTGGGGAAGGGAGGGAGGGGGAGACAGAGAGAGAGAAAGCAAGAAATACCGATGTGAGAGAGAAACATCAATTGGTTGCCTCCTGTATACACCCTACTCGGGATTTAGCCTGCAACCCAGGCATGTGCCATGACTAGGAATAAAACCTATGACCTTCTGGTGCATAGGGTGATGTTCAAACTGAGCCACACTGGCCAGGGCTATTATTTTCATACTTTTAAAAGCTGATGTTCGAGAGTCTGTCTTCTAGTCAGCCCAAAACTGACTAGAAGGTACTGACATCACCCCCTTTAAGACACTGACAGGTTTTGACACATTCTCAACTACTGAGAGTTATTAAAAATATAATAGGCTGTTGGACAAGCAAAGAGGTTTGAGAAATAACCAGGAGCTCAGGTAGGTTTAAATAACAAGGTTCATGTCCTACGCAAGGCCACTCTTTTAAGATGTAGCTGTTTTATCTACTGTATAGAAACCAACAGAGAGAGTCAAGCAAAATGAAAAAATAAAGGAGTATGTTCCAAACAAAAGAATAGGATAAAATCTCAGGGAAACCCTGGCCAGTTTGGCTCAGCGGTTAGAGCGTCGGTCTGCGGTCCGGAGAGACCCGGGTTCGGTTCCCGCTAAGGGCACGTACCTTGGTTGCGGTTTGTCCCCGGCCCTGGTTGGGTCGTGTGGGTGGCAGCCACTCGATGTGTCCCTTTCACGTCGATGTTTCTCTCTCTCTCTCTGTTCCTCTCTCTCCCTCCCACTCTACCTGAACAAAATATCAAAAAATGTCCTCGGGTGAGGACTAAAAAAAAAAAAAAAAAAAAAAAAAAAAAAAATCTCAGGGAAAAAAAACACCTTAATGAAACAAAGGTAAGTAATGGTCACAAAGATGTTCACCAAATTGGGAAGAATGAATTAACACAGTGAGAATTTTACCAAAGAGATGGAAAATATAAGAAAGTATCAAATAGAATTCACAGAGCTGAAGAATATAATAACTAAACGAAAAATAGGTCCTGGCTGGGTAACTCAGTTGGTTAGAGAGTCATCCTGATACATGAAGGTTGCAGGTTCAATTCCTGGTCAGGGTGCATACAAGAATCAGCTAATAAATGCGTAAATAAGTGAAACAACAAATCAATGTCTATCTCTCTCCCCCTTCCCCTCTTTGTCTAAAATCAATAAATAAATATTTAAGAAAGAAAAATATACTAGGGAGTTTCAATAACAGACAAGATGAAGAAGTACAAGAAAGAATCAGTAAACTTGAAGACAGTCAGTGGAACTCAACCAATCAGAGCAACAAAAAGAAAAAAGAATGAAAAGAGTGAAGATAGCTTAATGGTCTTATGGGACAACAAACCGACTAATATTTGCATCAAAGGATACCCAGAAAGAGAATGAAATAAAATATGTAATGTTTGTCAAAATGCTTTGTAAACTACTGTGCTATATAAACGTACTTTGTTTTAATAACCGTTATTAGATTCTTAAAAAAAAAAATAGGCCACACCTCTGAAGTGGTAGGTGGAGTGGGAATTTTTCTTTTCTCATAAGCCTTTTACCACTATTTTATTTTTAACTTTCTGCTTCAAGAGAATGTGATATTTTGATTTTAAAATTAAAAACACAAGACCAAGGACTTGGTTGGAGAAAACGTGCCTAATTTGCCTTCAGAGGACAATTTAACCAATTGGATGTCCCCTCTAGTACCTAGATAACCAAACGGGGCAAATTAAGAAATAACCTATAGCTGCCTAGGAAGTCTACCCATTTGTTTTGGTAGAGAGAGGTTTTGGTTTGGTTTCTTCCCACTAACACCCCCAGCTTCACTGAGATAAAATTAACATACATATTGCTTCTCAGCCTTTTGGCTAAGATCAAGTGTAGTATCTATTCTTACAGGTTAATATCTGATACATCCTCTATCTGAGGATATAAAAATTAACATATAACTTTGTTTAAGTTTAATGTATATAATATGATGACTTGATGTAAGTATACTGTGAAATGACTACTATAATAAGGGTAGTTAACATATCTATCAGCCCACATAGTTATCTTTATGTGTGTGTGTGTGTTGAGAACTTTTAAGATCTACTCTGTTAACAACTTCCAAGTATACAATACAGTATTTTTTTTTTAAGGGCAAGGTATAATAATAGCATATGCCTTTTATTTATTTATTATTTTTTTTATTAATTAATTTTTGTTACAGATGTTTCTCCTTTTTCCCCCACTGATTCCCCCGCCCCCTCCCTCCCTGCCCTGTCCCCAGCTTTGTTGTCCATGTCCATTGTTCATGCATACATGCATATAAGTTCTGTGGTTTATCTCTCCCCCACCACCCCCTCTTCTGGGGATTGTCAGTCTGTACCCCAAATATTTATTTATTTTTTTATCCTCACCCGAGGACATTTTTCACTTTTTGTTCAGATAGAGAGGAAGGGAGAGAGAGAAACATCGATGTGAAAAGGACACATCGAGTGGTTGCTAACCGCTCAACCCAACATGGGCCGGGGACAAACTGCAACCGAGGTATGTGCCCTTAGCGGGAACTGAACCTGGGTCTCTCTGAACCACAAACTGACGCTCTAACCACTGGGCCAAACCGGGCAGGGCTACAATACAGTATTGTTATCTATAATCACCATGATGTACATTAGATACCCAGAACTTATCTTACAGCTGGAATTTTGTAGCTTTTGACCACCTTCACTCATTTCCCCAATTCCCCGAATCCCTGGCAACCATCACCAATCTACTCTCTGTTTCTGTTAGTTCAGTATTTTTAGATTCCACATACATGTATACAGTATTTGTATTTCTCTGTCTGATTTATTTTACTTAGCATTATGCCCTCTATGTTGTCACAAATGGCAGGATTTCCTTCTTTTTATGGCTGAATAATATTCAATTGTATACATATACCACATTTTCTATATTCATTCGTCCATCTATAAATATTTAGGATGTTTCCACATCTTGGCTATTGTAAATAATACTGCAACATGAACATGGGAATGCAGGTATCTCTTTGAGATCCTGTTTTCATTTCCTTCAGATATATACCCAAAGTGAAACTGCTGGATTATAGGGTATTTCCATTTTGAATTTTTTGAGGAACTGTCACACTGTTTTCCATAGTGGGCCCATCAATTTACATTCCCACAAACAATGCACAAGAGTTCCTTTTGCTCCACATCCTCTCCAGTATTTCTTGTCTTTTTTTAACAGCCATCCTAATAGGTGTGAGGTCGTATCTCATTGTGGTTTTGATCTGTATTTCCCTGATAATTAGTGATGTTGAGAACCTTTTCATGTATTTGTTGGCATTTTGTTTTTGTTTTCCTTTTTTTTTTAATTTATTTTTCTGTTGGCATTTTATTTTATTTTATTTATTTTATTATTTTATTTTTTTCTAGGGTCTTCCCTAGAAAACCAGAAGACCTACTAGACAAATGCAAAAAGAGCTGTAAGCACTATGGCATTTTATATATCTTCTTGAGAAAAATGTCTATTTAGGTCCTTTGCCTATTTTTAAATTGGATTTTTAATTTTTTTTATATTGAGTTGTATGAATTCTTTATATATTGTGGATATTAACCCATTATTACATATATGGTTTTCAGATATTTTCTCCCATTCCATGAGTTGCCTTTTCATTTTGTTGATCTTTTCTTTTGCTGTGCAGAATCTTTTTAGTTTGATGTAGTTCCATTTGTTTATTTTTGTTTTTGTTGCTTGTTTTAAATAATTTGCATTTGTGCTGCTAACTCAAACCTAGTTATCTAAAAGCTAAGGTTTGTCTAGAAACTGCATGAAAGGAGAGGCAATTTAGTCTTTGAGCAACACTGGGCTTGATACCCCCATTTCTTTCCCTTTGAGAAGGTGAACATTCCAGAGAGAGAGAAGTTAAAAAGGGCAGACTGCCAACCCTAATAAAAAATTATTCTCTCATCTGGCTGGTGTGGTTCAGCAGTTGAGCATCGACCCATGCACCAGGAGGTCGCTGCTTCGATTCCCGGTCAGGACACATGCCCAGGTTCTGGGACCAATCCCCAGTGGGGGGCATGCAGGAGGTGGCCTATTGATATTCTTTCTCATCAATGTTTCTATCTCTCTCTCCTTCTCACTTCCTCTCTTTCAAATCAACAAAAGAAAAAAATAAATAAATCTTCCTTGGCCAGTTTGGTTCAGTAGTTAGAATGTCAGCCCGTGGACCAATGAGACCGGGGTTCAATTCCAGCCAAGGGCACGTACCTTGGTTGCAGTTCGTCCTCAGCCCTGGTCGGGGTTGCATGGGAGGCAACCAGTCAATGTGTCTCTCGTATTGATGTTTCTCTCTCTCTCCTTCCCTCCTAATCTGTCTAAAGATAAATGGAAATGTCCTCGGGTGAGGATAGAAAATATCCTTTCAGCCCTGGCCAGCATGGCTCAGGGGTTAGAGCGCCCCACCACCACCACCACCACCACCACAACCACATGAGAGGGTCTCAGATTCGATTCATGGTCAAGGGCACTTGCCTAGGTTGCAGGTTCCATCCATGCCCTCAGTCAAGGCATGTGTAGGAGGCAACCAATCAATGTGTCTCTCTCTCAATGTTTCTCTCTCTCTCTCTCTCCTCCCCCTTCCCTTCCACTCTCTCTAAAAATCAATGGAAAAAATATCCTCAGTGAGGAAATATATATATATTCTCTCAGTAGGTGAAGATAGGTCTTGGTTCAAAGGATAGAAGACACTGTTTGGGTATTCAGCCCCTTAACTGCTGCTGCTGCTGAGTTTAATTCAAAGGTGGCTAACCAACCTTTAGCTATGTAAAAGCTCACTACAAAGTTCTTTTGACATAATGAGGACCCTCACCTGACATCTCTCAAGTCCAGGAAAAGAAAAATTATGTGGTAGAAACCTGCTGTGGAAAGCTACCAAACAAAAGATGAGAAACTTCATATATCTAAGGCAAGAGAACAGAGCTGGGAAAGAAGACCTCAAGCAGAGTCTGAGACAGCAATAATGATTATAAAAGTGAACCTATAAAGAGACAGAAGCTCTTTTCTTTTGAAAAGAATAAACTGAGAACTAAAAAGAGTGAAAGATATTCCAAACAAGTTATAGTACAGTGACACTTGAGTGACGTACAGAAGACAATTAAAATAAATGTACGGCCCTGGCCGGTTTGGCTTAGTGGTTAGAGCGCTGGCCCTCAGACCAGAGAGTCCCGGGTTCGGTTCCCACTAAGGGCACATACCTCAGTTGCAGTTTGTCCTTGGTCCTGGTTGGAGTAGTGTGGGTGGCAACCACTCAATGTGTCTCTCGCGTCAATGTTTCTCTCTCTCTCTTCCTCCCTCTCTCCCTCCCACTCTATCTGAAGATAAATGCAAGAATGTCCTTGGGTGATGATAAAAAATAAATAAATAAACAAATAAATTTATGAGTCTACAATTATTTCAAACTAAAAAGTTTTCTTTTTAAACTATGTATTACCTGAAGCCAACATAGTTTCCCATGACGGCACACATTAGCTCCTTCTGCGGCCACACTCAAGACACTCTGCTTCTTGATGTGGAGCATCTGGTAAGAAAAAGAGGAAAATAGAATTCTCCAGGGAATTAACTTTGTAATTATTACATCATGAATGACACAAGTAAAATAGCTAGCAATAAACAAAGTGGATCATATTATTTTAACTAACAAAATCTGACTACTCCAAAACAGGAGTTACACACACACACACACACACACACACACACACACACACATATACCCATGATTGAACACTTCTGATCCTCTTTTTAGTTTTCACAAAATTATTCCACAACTGGAAAATAAATCACTCATATCCCAAATGCTAATAAGAATTGAAAACTCAGGTACCATTTGTTACACTTATGCTACAGAGAAAGATTTCTGTCTTTATGACCAGACTCCACATCAAAGAACAGCACCCTAACACAGGACAATTTACTGTACCTGAGGGGAACTCACATAGTAACTACTGTTCAGAATCTGAGAAACAAGGACTCAACAGGTCTTTTAAAGTCTTGGATTCATTAAATTACTCAAATACTGAAATAGTAGTATCCCAGGAACATGTGCTGGTCCTTTGATTATCTATAATCTTATCCTATTTCAAAACATTATATAATTCTAAGATCCTTAATCCATAATCTATGAAAATACTTACATGATACAAGATTCTCCCCATTGGTATGTAAATTAATCAAGAATACGCCTGGCTGGTGTGGCTCAGTGGTTGAGCATCGACCCATGTACCAAGAGGTCACCGGTTCATTCCCGGTCAGGGCACATGCCCAGGTTGTGGGCCAAATCCCCAGTAAGGGGGCATGCAGGAGGCGGCCAACTGATATTCTCTCCTTCGATGTTGCTATCTCTCTCTTTGTCCCTTCCTCTCTCTCTAAAAATCAATAAAAAGGAAAAAAATTACTCAAGAATACAAGGGCATGGTAACTACACTGAGCACAATATCTTCCGTTAGAGAACATAAAGTATTCTATATCCTGAATACCTTTTATCACTGGTGAAAAAGGGGACTGAAGTTTAGTTCCATCCTCAATCAACAACAAGAAGGCTGCAGAACTGGGAACAAAAGCTGTATTTCCCTATGATAAGAATTTCTAACTACCTCCTCAAATTTCCAAAGCACAAGTTCTTATTCCATTTTTGTTGTTGTCATAAACCATATAAAGAATCTGTTGATTATAAGGAATTCTTATAACTTAATTTTAAAATGGGCAAAAGAGTACAGCCAGTGTGGCTCAGTGGTTGAGCATCGACCCATGCACCAGGAGGTCGCTGGTTCGATTCCTGATTCCCGGTCAGGACACATGCCCAGGTTGTGGGCCTGATTCCCAATGGGGGGCATGCTGGAGGTGGCCAATCGATGTGCTGTCTCATCGATGTTTCTATTTCTCTCTCCCTCTCACTTCCTCTCTCTGTAAAATCAATAAAAGAAAAAAATTTTTAACAAATGGGCAAAAGAGTAAGGATTTTTCTGAAGAAGATATATAAGTAGCCAAAAAACACATGAAAAAATAGTCAATATTATTAGCTATCAGGAAACTACAAATCAAAACCACAATAAGATATCATTTCATGCCACTAGAATGGCTATAATCAAAATGACAGATAATGATATTAAATATTAGAGACTAACTTGAATTTATATCTCCATCTCAGACCTTTCTCCTCATCTCTAGACTTATATTCAAACTTAGGTTGACTGAAACTAAACTTGTAATTATCTACCCCAAACCTTTTTCACCCACAGTCTTTCCCATTTCAGTCTAATAACAACTCCACACTTCAAGTAAGAATGTGAAGAAACTGGAACCCTTATATCCTGCTAGTGGGACTATAAAGTGGTACACCAGCTTTGGAAAACAGTATGACCAATCCTCAAAAAATTAAACATAGCCCGGCCAGTGTGGCTCAGTGGTTGAGAATCGACCCATGCACCAAGAGGTCGCAGGTTCACTTCCCAGTCTGGGCACATGCCCAGGTTATAGGCCAAATCTCCAATGAGGGGCATGCAGGAGGTAGCCAATCAATGATCTCTCTCATTGATGTTTCTATAGCTCTCTCCCTCTTCCCTTCCTCTCTAAATATCAATAAAGAGAAAAAAAAATTTTTTTAACTAAACATAGAGTTACTTACTATATGACCCAGCAATTCTACTTCCAGGTATTTATCAAGAGAAATGAAACCATGTCCACACAAAATCCTGTACATGAATGTTCAGAGAAGCATTATTTATAAGAGCAAAAAAGTAGAAACAACCCAAATGTCCATCAAATGGTGAAAGGATAAATGAAATGTGGTATATCCATACAAAGAAATATTTGGCAATAAAAATAAGTGAAATAACGATACAAGATATTACATAAAAAATGTTATGCTAAGGAAAAGAAGCCAATCACAAATGACCATATAATAATGTAAGATCCCATTTATATGAAATATCCTAAACAGGCAAATCCATAGAGTCAGGAAATATATTAGAGGTTGCCAGGGGCTAGGGAGGGGTAAGAGGTGATGGCCAAAAAGTATGTGGTTTCTTTTGGGGGTATTAAAAATATTCTAAAATTCATTCTAATGATAAATGTACAACTAACTCCTGAATATGCTAAAGCCAAAGAACTGTACATTTTAAATTGGTGACTCGTATGGCATGTGGATTATATCTCAATAAACCTGTTTTTTAATTTTTATTTTATTTTTTATCCTCACCCGGTGACACTTTTCCATATTTTGTTCAGATAGAGTGGGAGGGAGAGAGAGAGAGAGAAACATCGACGTGAAAGGGACGCATCGAGTGGTTGCCACCCGCACGACCCAACCAGGGCCAGGGACCAACTGTACCCGAGGTACGTGCCCTTAGCAGGAACCGAACCCGGGTCTCTCTGGACCGCAGGCCAACACTCTAACCACTGAGCCAAACCGGCTGGGGCAATAAAACTGTTTTTTTAATAAAAGAATCTGTTGCCCTGGCCGGTATGGCTCAGCTGGTAGAGCGTCGGCCTGCAGACCAGAGACTCTCGGGTTCGGTTCCCGCTAGGGGCACGTACCTCGGTTGCAGTTTATCCCCGGTCCTGGTTGAAATTGTGTGGGTGGCAACCAGTTGATGTGTCTCTCTCATGTTGATGTTTCTCTCTTTCTCTTCCCCCGTCTCTCCCTCCTGCTCTATCTGAAGATAAATACACACAAAAAAAGTCCTTGGGTGAGGATAAAAAATAAAAAAACTTAAAAAAAAGAATCTGTTGAAAGATAACACTCCAACTCTGGCCAATGTGGCTCAGTTGGAGCATCATCCTGTACACTGAAAGTTTGCAGGTTCAATTTCTGGTCAGGGCACATGCCCAGGTTGTGGGTTCTACCCTCTCCCCAGTCAGGGTGTGTTCGGGGGACAACTGATTGATATTTCTCTCTCACGTTGATATTTCTCTCTCACCCTCTCCCTTCCTCTCTGTCTAAAATCCATTAAAAAAAAACAAAACATATCCTCGGGTGAGGATTTAACACATACACACAGACACACACACACACACACACACACACACACACACATAAAAGAAAAAAAGAAAGCTAATGCTCCCTTAAAAAATGCACCCATGCAGACATGAATATAAGCTTGCATCTAAACAGAAAGCATAACTCTGGAAGTCCATCTATGAACTGTATCCTAGGCTGAATAGTTACTGCCATGTCTCAAATTAATAAATGGTTACAGAGAAATTACCTAAACAGAGAACCTAGAACTGTCTTTTTAAATACGAGTAAAAAAGAATTTCTGACTCTCCCCTAAAAGCGCCAATGGTGTCTTGGCATCATCCTGATACACCAAGGTTGTGGGTTTGATCCAAGTCAGGGCACATATAAGAAGCAACCAATGAATGCATAAATAGTAGAACAACAGATAGATGTTTCTCTCTCTCTCTCTCTCTCTCTCTCTCTCTCTCTCTCTCTCTCTCTCTCTCTCTCTCTCTCTCTCTCTCTCTCTCTAAAATCAACAAATAAAAATTGTTTAAGTAAAAAAATAAAAGTGCCAATGGCTGTCCATGTCACTCAAGTCAAACTCAAAATCCTTATAATGTCTAAAAAAGCCCTACTCGATCTGCCTTCTGTCACCTATCATTTCCTATCACTCTTCTTCACTGTGTTCCTGCCATGCTGACCACCCTGCTGTTTCTTCACACAAGACAAGTGTGCCTCAGTCTCAGGGCCTTTGCACTTGCTAATTACACCCTCTTTAAGTTCTTTACCTAGACAGACACATTGCTTGCTCTCCTCTTTCAGGTCTGTGTCTCAAAGTCACCTCTTCACAGAGGTTTTCTTTGTCTAAAAATAGGAACTCCCTGTCAGTATATTCACCACACCATATTTTATTTTTCTTCATAAAACTTATCACCAGATGATATACAGTTACTTGTTTATTTTCTTGCACTAAAATGTAAGCTTCTTGAGGGCTGGAAACTGATGATTATTTTACCCCAAACCTCAGAATAATGCCTGGCATATAGCAGGCACTCAAATATTTTATTGAATTATTAGAGAAAACATCAATGATCTTATAGTAAGAGAAAAATTTGTGAGATATAGACATGATAGCCATATGCAGACAACACTAAAATGTTTGAAGGCGATACTTACTGCAGCACCAAACTTCTGCTGGAACTGATCAATGACTGTGTAGGTCACCTCTTCTTCCTCTACAGGGGAATGATGGTATTAGATATATTTGTCTTCCTTGGAAATAGAATAGCCCTCCCACTAATTTAGCCATATTAATAAACTCCTACTTCATTGCAACTCAAATGTCCAATGTTATTTCATTATCACCTGCATCAGCCCATCACACAGTAAACACAATTAGCATACTATTTGTTGAGTGAGAATAAACAAAAGCCTCACCAATGATAATCTTATGAATTGGACAATTTAGTCATTTCTTATCATAATCCACTAATGTTTCTATCCTTGTAAGTTTATGTCTTGAATACTTCAAGACTTACACTTTCTTTTTTTTTTTTTAAATTTATTTATTTTTATTGACTTTTAGAGAGAGAAGACAGAGGGAGAGAGAGATAGAAACATCAATGAGAAAGAACATCGACTGGCTGCTCCTACATGCCCCCCACTGGGGACTGGGTCCATAACCTGGGCATGTGCCCTGACTGGGAATTGAACTGGCAACCTCTTGGTGCATGGGGCAATGCTCAACCACTGAGTCACAATGGCGAGGCCAGGCACCTTCTTTTTAAATAAGTTTTTATTGGTTTTTCAGAGAGAGGAAGGGAGAGAGAGAAACATTCATGTAAGAGAGAAACACTGATGGGCTACCTCTGTATGCTCCCTACTGGGGATCAAGCCCAAAACCTGGGCATGTGCCCTGAACAAGAATCAAACCTGCACCTCTCAGTCTATGCTCAATCCACTGAGCCACACCGGCAGGGCAAGACATGCACTTTAAAAAAAAAAAAAAAGTTTTTATTGATTTTTTTTAGAGAGAGAAGAAGGGAGAGAGTGATAGAAACATCACTGAGAGAGAGAAACATCGATCGACAGCCTCCTGCATGCTCCCCACTGGGGACCGAGCTTGCAACCCTAGCATGTGCCCTAACCAGGAATCAAACCAGGATCTCTCAGTCTATGGGACGATGTTCAATTCACTGAGCCACACTGGCCTGCCAAGATATGCATTTTTTAAAAGCATGTTCAGCCCTGGCCAGTTTGGCTCAGCGGTTAGAGCATCAGCCCGCGAATGGGACTGTCTGGGTTTAGTTCCTGCTAAGGGCACATACCTTGGTTGCAGACTGTCCCCAGCCCCAGTGGGGTCATGCGGGTGGCAACCAGTCGATGTGTTCCTCTCATGTCGATGTTTCTCTCTCTCTCTTCCTCCCTCTCTCCCTCCCACTTTATCTGAAGATAAATGCAAAAATGTCCTTGGGTGAGGATGAAAAATAAATAAATAAATTTTAAAAAGCATGTTCATAGTAAAATATAAGTTTAAAATAAATTAGTCCTGGAGATGGGCCAATGTGCACACTTTTGGAATTCTCTGGGTCCTGAAAGTTAATTATTTTTTAAGTTTAATTTAAGAGATTATAGGTATAGAATAACATATAATTCTTCTTCATCTCCCAACCTCTGAAATTTTGGAATGGCAAAGGACACAGTCCATGTACTTCCTTCATTTTTCTATCCATATTCACTCTCTTGGTGACCTATCTCATCCAGTCTCAAGGCTGTAAATATCATTTATAGGCTAATTCTTGCATTTGTATCTCCATTTCAGACCTTTCTCCTCATCTTCAGATTTACATTCAAACTTAGGTTAACAGAAACTAAACTCCTAATTATCTTACCAAAACCTTTCCTACCCATAGTCTTTCCCATCTCAGTTTAATAGCAACTCCATAATTCAGGATGCTCAGGCCCAACCCCTGAAGTCATCCTGACTCCCCTCTTTTTCTCACGTCCACATCTGATCTAGCAGTACATAGTGTATGCTCTACCTCAATATACATCCAGAATTTCACCACTTGTTACCAACCATACTGCCACCACTAGGATCCAAGCCACACCATACCCACGTTTCTTAAAATTATTTTAATAGCCTCCTAACAGGTATTCATCCTTTCATCCTTGCCCTCCTTTCAGTATCTCTCTATACAGCATTTAGAGTGATCTTGATAAAATAGAAGTTGGGTCATGTTACTTTTCTGCTCAAAACTCATCAATGGAAAATAAAAGCTTTAAAAGAGTATACAATAGTAAAAAATCTGAAATACTTAGGCATACATATGGCAAAAGATATGTAAGATATGCTGAGAACTAAAAAAACATTGCTGAGAATCTAAATAAATGGAAATATATACTAGGTTAATGAATTGGAATACTCAAGTTTGTTAAGATGCCAATATTCCCCAATCTATCAATTCACTGCAATCCCAATAAAAATTCCTGCAGGGTTTGTTTTTGTTCGTTTGTTTTTGGTAGAAATTAACAAGCAGATTCTAAAGTTCATAGAGAAATGCAAAAAATGTAAAATAGCCGAAACAGCTTTGAAAAATAACAAAGTTTGAGAACACCACTTGATTTCAATATTGTAAATCAATATTACAAAATATACAATATTACAATATTTAATATTGTAAATCAATATTAAACAAAACAGTTTATTATTGGTGTAAAGACAGAAAAATAAATCAATGTAACAAAATAGTGTCGAGAAATAAACCTACACATTTATGGACTACTGATTTTTGACAAAGGTACAAATGTAACTGAGTGGAGAACATGTAATCTTTTCAACAAATGGTACTGAACAACTGGTTATATATATGCAAAAAAAACCCCACTTTGATCCATACCTCACATCTTATACAAAAAGTAACTGAAAATGGATCATAGACCTAAATGTAAACCTAAAACTATGAAACATGTAAAAGAAAACATGGAGAAAATCTTTGTGGCTTTGACTTAGAATAAAATTTATTAGATATAACATTAAAAGCATAATCCATAGTCCGGCCAGTGTGGCTCAGTGGTTGAGCGATGACCCATGCACCAAGAGGTCGCCGGTTCCATGAAAATTTTTTAAAGTCTGCTCTTCGAGAGATACCTTAAGAGTATGAAAAGGCATACCATTGACTAGAAAAAATATTTGCAAAGCATTCATCTAGAAAAGACTTATATCCAGAATATATAAAGAACTCCTAACACTGAATAATAAGAAAATACTTCAGCCCTGCCGATGTGGCTCACTGATTGAGCATCGACCCATGCACCAAGAGGTCGCTGGTCAGGGCACATGCCCAGGTGGTGGACCCAATCCCCAGCGAGGGGCATGCAGGAGGTGGCCAATCGATGTTTCTATCTCTTTCTCCCTTCCCTTCCTCTCTCTCTAAAATCAATAAAGAAAAAATATATATTTTTAAAAAAAGAAAATACTTCAATAAGAAAATGAGCAAAAGATATGAACAGACATTTTACCAAATATATTCAATGGCAAATAAGCACGTGAAAAGATCCTCTACATCCTTACTCATTAGGGAAAGCATAAATCCAAAAAAAATCCTCCAGTGGCTCCTCTTTTCACTTCAGAGTAAAAACCCTTTGTGATCTACATCATCCTCCATGATCCACTGACCCCACTTCATCTCCTACTACTCTCCTTGTTTCAGCTACACTGATCTCTTTGCCATTATGTCAAGATCCTGACATATTTCTACCTCAGGGCCTTTGTATTTGTTCTTTTTTTCTGCCTAAAAAATATTTCCCACAGATATCTATACAGATCCATCCTTCCCCTCCCTTGGGCCATTACTAAAATATCACCATTTCAATAAGGCTTATCCTAGACACCCTAAATTGCAAAATCACTCTCCCCACAGACTTCTAATCTCTCTTTTGTTTTTCTCTCCATAGAATTTGGCACAAGCATACTATACATTATACTCACTTATCTATTTAATTATTTAGTATCTGTTTCCTACACCAGAACTCAATGAGGTAACAGATACCACAACTCAGTATACCCAATATCTGGATATAGTGTACACTCACATCTTAAATAAACAAATGAATCATGATACTTTATCTTAATACAGGACCAAGAAGCAATGGCTTAGCTGAGCATTACATATGGAACCTTGACACAGGTTTATGCTAACTCTGAAGAGTTCTGAACCACAATAAAGAGAACTCAGTACTCACCTGACGGGCTGTACTTGAGGTCATTCAGAAGAGAGGTAGTTGGTGCCTCAGAGGCAGGAGGAGGCTCACATATGTTTAGGTCTTCATCCTTCATTTTATGCATCCTGGTTCTTTCTGTATTTAGACTATGCTTACAAAAAACAACACTCAGGTGAACTGTTTTTGTTTTTTTTTGGTACATGCCCCTAGTAGGAACCGAACCCGGGACTCTCTGGTCCGCAGGCCAATGCGCCAACCACTGTGCCAAACTGGCCAGGGCAGGTGAACTGTTCTTTGTTGTTAATGCTATACAAAGATTTTGCCACACATCAATGATAAGAACTCTAGACCTCCTTTTCATAGAGGATCCATTCTTTTATTGTTTACACTGATTTGAATATACCATCTAAAGTTGGAAGAAAATATCCATCTATTTCTTCTAATTTCTATTACCTCAGGCCATTTATAAATTACCCAGCTAGTAAATTAGAGTTAAGGCTTTCTATCCTAATGTGCACATTTGGGTAACATCATAATTAAGAAAATTATTCCATCATACCTAACCGAGAATGCTTTTTCTCCCACTGCACCTTGTTCCACTTCATCCAGTAGTTCCACTGTAAAATAAACAAATGGCTTCCAACAGTTTCCGATCTGAAAGCAATTAACACCTCCATCTGCCCTTGACTACAGTTTGGCTGTGTACCACAAGCAGTAATTGGAAATGAAATGTTAGTCCCTAGAGGCCTTTATATGCTAGCAATAAAATAGAGTAGAAAAGACTATCCAAAGTACTGAAGACTCCTAATATTTATTTTTTCAATTACAGTTGACATTCAATATTATATTGGTTTCAGATGTACAGCATAGTGGTTAGACATTCATATGACCTAGGAAGTGATCACCCCAGTAAGTCTAGTATCCACCTGACACCATACATAGTTATTACAATATTACTATTTTTAAATGTTTTTATGGATTTTTTTTTTTGAGCAAGTGAGGAAGGAAAAGGAAGAGAGAGAGAGAAATATTTATGAGAGAGAAGCATCAATATTGATGGGTTGCCTCCTGCATGCCCCCCCACGGGGGACTGTGCCCACAACCTGGGCATGTGCCCTGACCGGGAATCAAACCAGTAACCTTTTGGTGCATGGGTCGATGCTTAATCAATAAGCCACACCAGCTGGGTTATTATAATATTACTGACTATATTCCCTTTATATCCCCATGGCTATTTTGTAACTGCCAATTAGTACTTCTTAATCTCTTCACCTTTTTTCACCCAGCTCCCCAATCCCCATCCCATCTGGCAACCATCAGTTAGTTCTCTGCATCTATGAATTTCTTTTGTTTTGTTTATTTTATTTTTTTTAGATTTCCTATATAAGTGAAATCATATTTGTCTTTGTCTGACTTACTTCACCTAGTGTAATACCTTCTTGGTCCATCCATGTTGTTGCAAATGGTAAGATTTCATTTTTTTTTTTTTTTTTTTTTTTTTTTTTCCTCACCTGAGGACATTTTTCAATATTTTGTTCAGATAGAGTGAGAGGGAGAGAGAGAGAGAGAGAAACATCGACGTGAAAGCGACACATCGAGTGGTTGCCACCCACACGACCCAACCAGGGCTGGGGACAAGCTGCAACCAAGGTACGTGCCCTTAGCAGGAACCGAACCCGGGTCTCTCCGGACCGCAGGCCGACGCTCTAACCGCTGAGCCAAACCGGCCAGGGCAAGATTTCATTTTTTGATGGCCAAGTAATATTCCATTGTATATATGTACCACTTCTTTTTTATCCAAACATCTATCTATGGACACTTAGATTGTGAAGACTCCTAATACTATGTCTCTACATAGCTTCCTTGGCCATTAAGCATGATTAGGAACCTCTCTATATGTTCTGTTTAGCTTTTTTGTTCTAGGACACCTTTGTGGTCATACAGATTGGTTCTAGAGATATTTTTTCTTTTCTATTCATTCTAATCCTAATGCACTTTCCTTCACACTATGCACTGTTTGGGGGTTTTCTATGAAATCATTTACAGATCTGTACATTGATAGTTCAGTGATATAAAAGGTAATAAAAGCTACATTAGAACTCATAAAAGATATATGAGAGAAAACATTCCACGAGATTCTGAAACTATTTATTTTTAACCTAGCAGTGCAGGAATGCTGGGAAACTTTATATATCATTGATTCTAAGATACACGCTTTTAAAAAATATTTTAATTTTTTTTATTCTCACCCGAGGACATTTTTCCATTTTTTGTTCAGATAGAGTGGGAGGGAGAGAGAGGAAGAGAGAGAGAGAGAGAGAAACACTGACGTGAAAGGGACACATCGAGTGGCTACCTCCTGCATGACCCAACCAGGGCTGGGGACAAACTGCAACCGAGGTAGTGCCCTTAGCAGGAACCAAACCTGGGTCTCTCTGGACTGCAGGCCAATGCTCTAACCACTGAGAAAACCAGTCAGGGCTAAGATACATATTTTAAACAGCTCTGATATTGGATATGATTTACAGTAAGTACACATGACAATTTAATGGCAGCCTTTTTTTTTTCTTTCTTGGAGTGGGAAAAATAATAGTGTACCTTATAAATAATGGCATCTTAGATTTAATTGTTTACACGTAGTTACTTTTCAGGGAAAAAGGCTCTCCAGGGCCACTCTCAAATGATTCTTTCCCCTGCACTATCTAGAAGTATTGAGTCTGGGGAAGAGAAAGTGAAAGTCACTAAAAACACTGATTAGTCAATTATTATTCTTCATCTTAATAATTTTTTTTTTAATCCTCACCTGAGGACATTTTTGCATTTATCTTCAGATAGAGCCGGAGGGACAGAGGGGAGAAGAAAGAGAGAGAAACATCAATGTGAGAGAGACACATCAACTGGTTGCCACAAGCATGACACCAAGCAGGACGGGAATAAACTGCAACCAAGGTACGTGCCCTTAGCGGGAACTGAACCCGGGACTCTCTGGTCCACAGGCTAATGCTCTAACTGCTGAGCTAAACCGGCCAGGGCAATAATTCTTATTCAAGGTGCTTTTCAGGGAGATCTCTCCATGTCTGATAGGGCCACAGGGCAAAGAAAGAGAAGGCCATCTTTTGAGCCTAAAATTTATGAACAAATGCTAAGTCTGGAGAAAGAATTTAGGAGGAGATGAATTCCATGTATACAGATAACAAAGCTGGTCAGTGGTTAGTATTCTACTGAGTTAGGGAGATGGTAGTAGTGATTTCTTCACTTTCCTTTATAAACTCATCCACAGACTAGCTTTGTGCTAGTTCAGAGCCCAGCTCCTCTGCAAAGGCTAATACTTAAAACACAGTGAGGAATCCCACTAAAGCCACTACCATGACTGCCATTGTAAAAACATGTTCAAGGGACAAAGTTTTACAGTAGCATACTCAGTGACCAACGACAGTTAGATAGCTGGCTAGAAGTGGGTCTGGATTGGCAGTCATTAATTTGGTAAGATTTTCATCTCTCCCTAAATTCTACTTCTCTCACAAAACAAAGTAATCTTTCAAGCAGCAGTAATTTCTCATTTACAGGTCTCCGTTCCTTCCCTCATATTTGCCCCAGTGGTAAGAAATACAGAGCTCTATGCAGCCCCAGATCTCCAACTCCACCACACTCTCCCCACTGCACAAATCTTTACTCCTCCTTGGAAGGCATTCTGCTTTTTGAGTTCTTAAAAGCAAAAACAGTTCTTGCTTCCAGCCCTTTTCTTAGCCCATGTGGTTTGTCTGAGCACACTAATCAATATGATGTTATTTTTCTTTTTTTTATCCTCACCTGAGGATATTTTTGCATTCATCTTCAGATAGAGTGGGAGGGAGAGCGAGAGGAAGAGAGAGAGAGAAACATTGACCTGAGAGAGACACATCAATTGGTTGCCACCCACACAACACCAACCGGGGTCGGGGACGTACTGCAACCAAAGTACATGCCCTTAGCAGGAATCAAACCTGGGACTCCCTGGTCCACAGGTCAACGCTCTAACTGTTGAGCCAAACCAGCCAGGGCTATGATGTTATTTTTCTTTAAGGCAAACAACTGGACCTACTCTTGCTAAATGGCTTTTGTTGGTAGAAATAAAGAACAGGGCTGCTTCCTGCGATTCCAAAACCAAAAAAAAACTGTGAAAACCAAAAAAATTTTTTGTAACTTACTTGCCAGCAAAACCTAAACTGACATACTATTTATAGTCCTATTTTATTCCACTTAGTATGATTATGCACCCATTTCTCTGCAGAAATGTGGTTTATTATAGAGTGCTGCCTAGATCTGCTTGAGGTGTTATATAACATGAACAGTATACACCCTGTGTTAGGTTTTACAAAAGTCTGGAACAATTCTGAATTCTGAAACATTTGGCCCCAAGGTTTCAGATAAGGGACTGTAAACATACTGTGAACCTATAGTGTTAAACTTGCTTGCTGAGCAAGACCATTCCTTTCTGTTCAGATTCCTAATTCTGCCTGCTGGCCAAGTCTCAAGTAAGGAGAACCACCAATCCTCCCATTGTAAAACCAAGATGACTAAAATTCTCTAAGGCTATTCTGCTCATAAAATCCATCAAGCCCGGCTGGTGTGGCTCACTGGTTGAGCATGGACCCAACACCAAGAGGTCGCCAGTTCGATTCCTGGTCAGGGCCCATGCCCAGGTTGTGGGCCAAATCCCCAGTGGGGGGCATGCAGGAGGCAGCCAACTGATGTTCTCTCTCATCGATGTTTTTATCTCTCTCTCCCTCTCCCTTCTTCTCTATCTAAAATTAATAAAGATTTAAAAAATTGTTTAAAAATATCCATCAAAACAGTAAGGTAAGTGTCAATTCTTGAAAACCAACTTTAAGAGTTCATAAATGCAATATTAAAGGCAAGATAACGTATCATTTTTTTCAAATATTGGAATAAGGCAGTGCAGTGAGTTTATTACTACTGCAAATCCCAATAACAGCATTCAAGGAAAATGAAGCTCTCACCATTCACAATCTCATGCCCAAAAAACATCTTCACTCCTGGGACACTTCGACCAGTCTCCACATTCTTTACTGTTATAAAACACAAATCAATTGGTTAATAAAAAATAATATTCCCTAACACTATAAGAAAATATGATGTTCCTCAAAAGTGCTCAATCTGAGTTTTATAAAAATTACCAAATTATTTTCACCAAGGAATAAAGAGTCAATAACAAATTACAAAGCTTATAGCCTTGAAACAAGTAGTATAAAGAACAGAGGAAACCCCAGAGAAACTAAAAGAGCAGTAGTAGTACACTGAATTCAAACTTCTCTGAAGAAGCCCTGACTGAGTAGCTCAGATGGTTAGAGCATCACTCTGATACACTAAGGTTGTGGGTTCCATCTCTGATTAGGGTACACACAAGAATCAAACAATTAATGCATAAATAAGTGGAACAAAAAATCGATATTTCTCTCTCTCTAAAAATCAATGCTAAGTAAAATTTTAAACTTCTTCCAAGAATATGCAAAAGCCTTTGGGGCTAAAGATTATATCTACTGCCCTGGCCTGTTTGACTCAGAGGTTAGAGTGTCGGCCTGCGGTCCTGAGAGACCCGGGTTTGGTTCCCACTAAGGGTATGTACCTCGGTTGCAGTTTGTCCCCGGCCCTGGTTGGGTCATGTGGGTGGCAACCATTCGATGTGTCCCTTTCACGTCGATGTTTCTCTCTCTCTCTCTCCCCCCCTCCCACTCTATCTGAACAATAACAACAAAAAATGAAAAATAAAATAAGATTATATCTACTTACTATATTTCCATTGATTTTTACTCCAGAAAAAATTTAAGTCCCCTAACTATTTCTAGAGTCCACACACTGTTTCATGTCATGCTACATGCTGGCCCAAATACAGGGCTCTTCTCTGAGCAGATAAGGGAATTAGGAGTTTAGATATCATGTCTACAATATGGTGTTATTTTTCTAGATGGAAGTGCTCACAGCAGCTGTATATTTCCACATTTCTCAGCAATTCAAAATAATTGAGTTTCACCCTCACTATTCCACTGAATATATTCTTACTGAAGTCAAAGATCACCAGCTGCCTATTTCTAAAATTTAAAAAAAAGTTTACAATCTTAACATACTTGGCTCCCATGCATCCTTTGATACTGTTCTTTCCTTTCTTCTTGGCTTACAGGAGACCCTTTGTGTTTAGTTATTTTCCTACTAGTTACCTAGAACTACCATGCTGAGCACTCACTCTACGCCAGGCACCATGGTAATCATTTGCCTACATTTAATTTTCTCGTAACATAAGATACGCATTTCATTATCTCCATTATAGAGGAATCTAAGGCTCAGAAAGGTTGAATAATTTCCTTAAGGCCACACTGCTAGTAAAGTCAGAGTTAGGATTCAAACCCAGGCCTCAGTGATTTTAATATGCATCTCGTAACCAATGTTACACTGTCACCCTAATTTACTTCCAGTCTCCTTAGCTGCCTCTACCATCTCTGCTTGCCCCTTACACATTGCTAGTCCCTAGGTTATGTTCTCCATCTTGAATGATCACATCAACTTTCTAGCTGTCCTGATATCCATTATTTCTCCAGTATGGAATATTTCTCTGAGTTCCACTCACATTTCAACTGAATAATAGAAGAGGATTTTCAAACTGAAATCATTATCTTCTTCCAGTAACCAAAAACCTGCTCCTCTTCCTATTTCTATCAATTAATAACTGTACTATACACTTAATTTTCTGAGTCATAAAGGTGGGAGTCATTTTCCATTGCTCTTTACCTAATGATTACTTGATTACTCATCCTATCTTCCAAGCATTTCTAGAATCTGTTGTCTTCTCTTCTCCATTCCTCGTCAAGCCCTATCATTTCTCCTTTACTGGGTCCCTTGACTGTCTGAATAGTTTCTGTCTATTCTCCTTGAATCTAATTTCTCCCTACTTCAATCCTGCCTTCACACTGCTGTCACAGTGATGTCACACCCTGCTTTGTCCAAATAGTACATAAAATCAGTAAACAAGTGTAAAGAAATATGTTCAACCTCTTTAGAAATATTTTAAAACATGCCAAAATAAAATATCACTTTTTTGCCTACAAAACTGGCAAAAATCAAGATATACATGAGCATTTTTTAAAAATACAATGCTAGATTATTTACTGTAATTTACTCATACATTACTACAAGCAAAATAAGGCACAACCCTTTTGAAAAACTATTTGGAAACATGCATTAAAAACATTTCAAATATCTAACTTTACCCAGTAATTTCACTTCAGGAACTATTCTTTAAAAATAATTTTAGCCCTGGCCGGTTTGACTCAGCGGTTAGAGCGTTGGCCTGCGGTCCAGAGAGATCCGGGTTCGGTTCCTGCTAAGGGCACGTACCTTGGTTGCAGTTTGTCCCCAGCCCTGGTTGGGTCGTGTGGGTGGCAACCACTTGATGTGTCGCTCTCACGTCGATGTTCCTCTCTCTCTCTCTCCCTCTCACTCTATCTGAACAAAATATCGAAAAATGTCCTCGGGTGAGGATAAAAAAAAAAAATTAAAAAAAAAGATTAAAAAATTTTTAAAAAATATAATAAATATTAAATGTCATTTTATAATAATAATGTGTTATATAATTATAAAATATAAATATTAAAATTATACTTTATGTCCGGCCGGTGTGGTTCAGTGGTTGAGCATCTACCCATACACCAAGAGGTCACTGGTTCAATTCCTGGTCAGGGCACATGCCCAGGTTGTGGGCCCAATCCCCAAGGGGGGTACATAGGAGGCAGCCAATCGATATTCTCTCTCATTGATATTTCTATCTCTCTCCCTCTCACTTCCTCTCTGTCTAAGAAAAATAAAGGAAAAAAATTATACTTTATAATTAGAAATTATAATTATAAAATATTTTGAAAGTTTTTAAGCTTTTGCTTCAAAATATTTAGTCATTAAATTGAAATTTTAAAACATGAGAAAATGCTTGTTAAAGTGTTAACTAAAAATCTATATATGGTATACCAGGTTGCAGTTTGTCCCCAGCCCTGGTTGGGTCATGCGGGTGGCAACCACTTGATGTATCCCTTTCGCGTCCATGTTTCTCTCTCTCTCTCTCTCTCCCTCTCTCTCCCTCCCAATATATCTGAACAAAAAATGAAAAAAAAAAAAAAATGTCCTCAGGTGAGGGGAAAAAAAACACAAAACAACAACGATATATGGTATACCAGACTTACTATGTCAACTACGTAAATCTTTGTGATTGAAGACTAGAGACACATAAATCAAAATATTTCATCTGGACTAATGGCTTTGTTGAACAAGCATGAGGCATTTACTAATTGACATCTACTCAAAGCCATTTATTCAGGCTAGAAATGTGCTCAGTCTCCCTGCAGAGAGTGGTAACCTACTAGACTTCCAGGGCATCTCTTTCAGGGGACTAACTTAGCTGGATGAAATACCCTTTGCCCCATTTTCCTCTTCCTCCTGTCTGTAATTCCATCAATTATCCTGTACTTGAGGTTTGAAGCCATGTGTTAAAGACAGAGCAGAAAAATAAAAAATCCTTTGGGGAGCATCACAGTACCCCTGGGATGTTTGCCTTCTTTTGTATGTAAAAATAAACTAATTTAAGAGCCTGAAAGCAAATGTTTTTAGCACCTAAGCATGATTTTAATAACATAGTATTAAAAATTTCAAGCAACTAACTTGAAAACTCATATCCCTCCCACTTAATCTGATTGTTCCTCAATGCTTTCAGAAGTGTTCAAATGCCATGTGTAAGGTCCTTCTCATCTGTCTATGCCTACTTCTCCAGCCTTATTTCTCACATCTTCACACTGAAATTTACTTAGGTTTTCAGAATATACCAAATTTTCATCTCTACATTTTTGTACATACTGCTACTTCTGCATAAGTTCTCTCAAAGTGTTCCCCAGACAACATCAGCACTACCTGAAAACCTTTCAGAAACGCAAATCCTTATTTTTTTTTTTTCTTAATTGATTTTAGAGAGAGGAAGGGAGAGGGAAAGACAGAAACATCGATGAGAGAGAACATCTACTGGCCGCCTCCTGCATGTCCCCCACCAGGGTCCGGGGCCACAACCTGGGCATGTGCCCCGACGGGGAACCGAACCGGCAACCTCTTAGTGCATGCTTAACCAGTGAGCCACACCGGCTGGGCGGAAATGCAAATTCTTGACCCCCATCCCAGACCTTAAGAATTAGCAACTCTTGCGGGGGGGGGGGGGGGGTCCAAAAATCTGTGTTTTAATTTCTTCCATGTGATTCTGATGCACAAATAAAGTTTGAGAACCACTGATTTAATTGACTTAAAACAGCCTTTCCCTTTCTTCCCATCCAGTTAGTTATTACTCACCCAAATGAAGTTATGCATCTATTCTGCCTTAGGGGAAGCCTTCCCCACTGTACTAACCCTACCACTCTCAGATCTAAATTAGCTGAACCTTCGTTTCCATGTACCTTGTATGTCCCTCTATCAGAGAGGATACAATGCTGCATTACTGTATACCTTTCTACTTGACTAAGTTTTTTTGAGAACTGGACTGTGTTATTTTTATCTGTATCCCTGGCACCTAGCACAGTGCCTGGGATACAAAACTATCAATAAATGGTTACTGAATGAATTAATCATAGCCCACAAAAGACATAACATGGCTTAACAATAACACCAATTTCTCAAATGTCATTTATGTATGTTTTAATTGTAAACTTGAAACTTATCATGCCAGGAAACCAACTACCCTAGCAAGTCAATATTCTAGCTGAATTAAAAACTACACATTGTGCCCTGGCCGGTTTGGCTCAGCGGTTAGAGCGTCCACCTGCGGTCCGGAGAGACCCGGGTTCGATTCCCGCTAAGGGCACGTACCTCGGTTGCAGTTTGTCCCCGGCCCTGGTCGGTCGTGCGGGTGGCAGCCACTCGATGTGTCCCTTTCACATCGATGTTTCCCTCTCTCTCTCTCTCTTCCTCTCTCTCCCTCCCACTCTGTCTGTACAAAAAATGGAAAAATGTCCTCGGATGAGGATAAAAAAAATAAAATAAAATAAAAAAAAAACTACACATTGTAGCTTCAAAGTGTACACACAGAGGAGCTAGGAGAGTGGCACACCCAGAAAAGGCAAGGAAACTCTGAGCCCCTTCCCACTTACCTTGCCCTATGCATCTCTCCCATTTGGCTGTTTCTGAGTTGTAAACCAGAAATGAAGCTGGGATATGTAGAGGCTATTTTATGATCACAAGGATAATAGATTACTACTGAAGTGGCAGAGCAAAAGCACATGATATCTGGTCCCTCCGGGTATCTTTGAGCTACTACTGTACTATTCCTAAGCAGCCTACCTCTAGACTTTTTTGCATGAGAAAAAAACTGTCTTTTTGAATTTGTCTGTTGAAGCCAAAAGCAATTCTAGCAGAGTGGTTATTTTTCTTTATTTTTTTCCTCACCCGAGGACACTTTTCCATTTTTTGTTCAGATAGAGTGGAAGGGAGGGAGAGGAAGAGAGAGAGAGAGAAACATCAACGTGAAAGGGACACATAGAGTGGCTGCCACCCGCACGACCAACCAGGGCCAGGAACAAAAGGCAACCGAGGTACATGCCCTTAGCGGGAACCAAACCTGGGTCTCCCTGGACTGCAGGCTGACGCTCTAACCGCTGAGCCAAACCGGCCAGGGCCAGAATGGTTATTTTTCATTTCAAGATGCATATGGAGAAAAATTAAAAGAACTACCCAATTAAAAAACTCTCTATATTTAAATTTTCTACTATCATGTCAATAAAATTATAGAAGTGGGGACAAGCTTGCATATGCAACCATGTTGCTATGTTAGAAAAAATAGCATTCTAATCTTCCTCCTACTCCTTCCCTAAA
This sequence comes from Molossus molossus, assembly GCF_014108415.1. Classification (NCBI taxonomy): domain Eukaryota; kingdom Metazoa; phylum Chordata; class Mammalia; order Chiroptera; family Molossidae; genus Molossus; species Molossus molossus. The sequence goes on from NW_023425344.1 coordinate 180,265,821, forward strand.
ATAGGAATAACGCCTAGTAATAATCCCAGTGGAATCCAGAATCATCACCCAAACTCACTTATGAATCTCTTAAAAGGCAGATTATGAGAAATAAAAAGAGACCTTTCTTCAAGACAACAATCTTGTTAGGGTCCACATGCTGGAGCACTCCCTCAAAGATGCCACAAACCAATGTGAGTTTCACCCTTCTCCACAAAATCTGATTGAGGAAATGGTAGTCACTGCTGGGATCCATGCTTTTTTTATTCCAAAAGCAGTCTTCAAGTAATCTTCTTTAAGTATCTAAGCACTTGAAAATAAAAGAGATCTATGATTTTTAAAATATTTTGGGGGGAGTGGGGTTAGTTATTTTCCCTTTCTCTATACATGGGAGGAACAAGAAAAATAAAAATGAGAGTAATTCAGTTTTGTTCATCTTTTTAGAAGATAATGAGAAAAAGATGTAAATTATACATGGGAAACTGAAAACCTTAAGGCAAGGTAGGCTAGGCTTCTTTGGTCTATAAAATGGGGTAACATCACCCTTCCTTCCTTCGCTAAATGAATAAGCAGAACACTTAGAGGCTCTTTAATGGCACATACATATATCTTTTTAATATCAACCAAAAAAACTAAAAGAACAAATGAAAAAAATGATGTTGGCAAAACATTTGCAATACATGCTGCAATAAACTGTTTACCCAGAAATGTCTGTGATCTACACTGTTCTAGATTAGTAACCTTTCCAGAGTCTGACATTTTTACCAAATTAAGCACAAGTGACTTAGAACTATCACAATTTATGCATCACCATTCCAGCTGCCACGTCACTGCAAGGGCCATTCCATCCTACCCTGGCCACTGTTCAGGCACTGGGCTGCTAGTATCAACCAGTCATTTAGAGCCTGACAGATTAAACTGCCACATGCCATACTATTTTTGTAAAATTCAACTGTTTTTATGAAAATGATGCATGCTCATTATAATAATGCAGAAATGTATAAAAAAATTTTACCTTGCAGAAATAACTATCATTCATAGTAGATACTCATATTTTTTAGTGTAATACTGTAATTTAAAAGATGAATGTTTTTTAAAGTATCTTTTAGAACAATTCTGTTGTTTGGATGTCCTTATTTTTAAAACCCCAGATAAATTTTTCTCTACAGTGGGTTAAATTTAAAAGCTACTGTACTTGCCTTTGCCACAGTAGGAACTGCCAAGCAGTGAATTTGCAATTTAACTATAAAACATTTATGGAATAATTAAGGCATAATTCAACTAGAAAGGTGAGAAGATACATAGCAATTTTAGCCAGATAAATAACCTATATTTTTATATTTTAAGGTCTAGCAAATGCTTTCACAAATGTTATTTGTTGCCTAAAACAACCATTACCTAAATTACACATGCAGAAACTGAGGCTTAGAGATTTAAAACACCTGCCCAAAGGTACAAATTTATATTTTTAAAAGATACATAAAAAATAAAGGTTTGTGAAATGCTTGGGAAGTAAGGAAACAATATTAAAGTAAGAAAAGAACATTAGCAAAGAAAGCTCTGCAAACAGCTACAAATGGTAAGAGTCAAGATTAGGAGGGAAAAACTAAGATCAGAATCTAGAGATGGGCTTCAGGGCAGACTCAGAAAGAGACATAAATGTGGCTGCCATCAAAGTTTTCTACCATACCCATACCCACAAGATAAAAAGCTCCTGTGGCTTCTAGCTGGGCAAATCCAAAACGTCACACTCTGCATGTGACGTCAGCCTTCACTAGATGCGACAAGAACAAATCAGTCATGAAAAAAACTCTTGGGACTGGAACCTCAGTTTCATGCTAAGCTGTCAAAGCCTTAGGTGAAGCGTCAAATGAATGAGCCAAGTTCACTTGGGCAGCTTGCTGAGAGTCCCCTAGTACTTAGGTACTAAATGAGTGGTCAGAATTTGGTTTTCACCACATCTCAAACGATTCCGTACAAAACAACACTCGGGGCTTGGGATGGGGTGGGGAGGGGGTGTAAAGGCATTGAAGCCACAGGAAAAGAACTAGTTCACCGGAGATGGTGTACTAATTTAACGGCAGTGTTAATAGTTTGCAAGAAAACAAAAATATGCCATAAGAATAGAATGCAGCCCTGGCCAGTGTGGCTCAGTTGGTTGAGCATCATCCCTCGCACAGAAAGGCGGCCGGCGCGACGCCAGGCAGGGCACATGCCCAGGCTGCGGGCTCCATCCCCGGTAGGGGAGCCTACAGGAGGCAACCAATGACGTTTCTCTCGCTCCCTTCCTCTCTCTAAAATAAATATATATATATCTTCAGGTGAGGATTTAAAAAAAGAATAAAATGCAGAATTCCTCATTTTTAAGGCAAAATAACAAATTTCAAATAAAAGGCGAGCCATACGCTAGGAATTCACTCTTCTCTGCCTTTACGGGTTTTTATCCGAAGGATGCTTGGGAAATTCTGTCTCAATTTTGTCCAAATGGTGAGTTCCTCCAACTTCAGTCTTGAACGTGAAAAGGGCTGCTGTTAAGGAAGAACTCTCGGCGAGTTTTACGCCCGCGGTGGCGGTTATCAATAGACCGCAGACAAGTACGCAACAGATGGCCACCAGCTCAGCTCAACGGACGCTTGCCGGGCCAACGAGAGGTTCAGCTGTTTCCTGAGGAGCCAATCAGCGCGCGGCCGCGAGGCAGATTCCGAGCGCCCCCAGCGGCCGGGAGGAGAGAGGGCGGCCCGGAAAAATGAGAAAATGTAATTCCCAGCATGCCGTTCCCAGGAGACACACCTTAGAGTTCCTCCGAGCGACGTTTCGTCTATTTTTATTGTTTCTTTGCGCTGCCCGTGCCCCTCGTAGGGTGGGATTTCTATGTTAGAGTCCTGTGAGAAACTGCCTGGCTACAAGCTGCCTGTCGCAGGTTAGTTTGTTGTAAAGTGAGTCAGTGGTGGTGCCCCTTTAATTGCGGTCACTAGAGCCAGAGTGGCATTGCCCTTTTAAGGCCCGTTGCATCACTGTTCCGGGGGCGGGGTCGGTCTCTCGCTATACCCGGCTTGGCGCTGGGGTGATTCATTTGCGGGCTGGAACTGGAAGTGCCGACGTCGTCTCCTGCGCCGGGCGCAGCCTCGCTCCTGATTGGCCACTCTTGGGGACGCCCTCGCTTGCGCACCACCCTTGGGTTCCCTCCCCAGTCCGCAGTGGGAACGCTGCCCTCTTCCTTCATTGACCCCTGGCTCTTCTTCCCTACCCTCCCTCCCTCTCGCTACCGCCGTCGCTTCGGGCGCGCCTGCTCCCAGAGGAGCTCCCGACTCGGTGATGGGGTCTCGGGCCTCCACTCTACTGCGGGACGAAGAGCTTGAAGAGATCAAGAAGGAGACTGGCTGTGAGTTCGGGTAGGGGGTGGAAACGCGGCTGGGCACCTCTGGCTGGCTTCAGGACCGAGGGCGGCTGTTGCTGAGGTCTGGAGCTGGGGAACCCGGAGGTTGCGGGGGTCCTGGGCGGCCTCTAGCACAAGAGCTTCGGGGCCGGCCGAGAGCTGGAGAACCTGTTTTACCAGCTACGGCTACCCGAAGCGGGGCTCTGGCTCTGTGGGACTGTTCTTCGCCTTAAAGGCAGGGTCGTGATTATCCGTAGAGCACAGATTCCACTCATTTCTCCTGTTCCTGCTAATGAAAGCCCTCAATCTCCTTTATCTTATCTCCTACCAACCTCAAATTCAGGAACTCTAGATGGACCCTGTAGAAAACATAATCCCTTACTGTGACATTTCTGGGCAAGGATTTAAAAAATCACTTAAAGATTTGTGGGAAATCACAAATACTTGCCACAACTGGGGGGAGGGGGGGCACGCAGAAAGCCAGATCATATAGTAAGAATTTGAAAGACGTAACCTATGATAGGAGACCTTGAAAGAATCACGGTTCTGAGAGTGTAAGACTTACTCTGAACTTGTGGAGAAAAAACATGGATACTGTAACCACCAGTTTTTACTTACCCTGAGGATGCTTGCTGCCCCGATTTCAGATATATTGATTTCTACTGTGTTGGTGTACGTTATGCAGTCACTACGGGAATTGGATGTGCTCCAAAAATCTCAGTGTGACTTTATATTAGGAACTGATTTTTTAATATTCCAGTCTCTTCTTCATTAACCTGGACAAAGGGGCAACAGGGCTTTGGGAATTCAGAAGCTCTGTAAAACACTATCAATAATATTTATATAGCCCTAGATAATGAACCTAATATTTTCTCTTCTCAATAATCCATTATGACTCTTGTATTTTACATGAGTTATGTCAGCATCTGAGATTTGTTTCTTCATGCAGTCTGTCTTTGATAATGACGTGGCCAGTAATTCAGTGACCTCTGTGCAGGTAATATTGGAGAATGCTGGAGGAACTACAGAATTACTCAGGCAATGGTTATCTGAGATAAATTAAATACTGTCCAGTGCCTCCTGACAAATTCAACTTTCTAGAACCTTAGAGTTGGAAGGGATGTTATCTAGCCCCATCTCTTGTCAGAGTGGTTTACTGCTTCAGCAACATTTGGCCATTATGCTTCTCCATAAAGGCTAACAATGATGAGCTCACCACATGCCAGTACTTTCCTTTTCATGATTTTGGATGAATGATGGAAAGTAGCTGTTTATATTGTGCAGCATTTGTTTGGCCACTTGACCCTATAGTCTGTTTATGACACTCTGACTCCCAAGAGTAGAAATATAGTCAGTTGGATTCAGCAAGCATTTTATTACATTTTGTGGCCATGACCCCTGGCCACAGTTGCAAATACAAGAACTATGTTAAGTCTAAGGTGACAGCAGAGTTAAAGCATTTGTGCTTAAAATAAAAAGTCACATTAGCCCTGGCTGGTGTTACTCAGTGGTTAGAGTACCCTTCACGCACTGAAGGGTGGTGGGTTCAATTCCTGGTCAAAGGTGCGTACCTTGGTTGCAGGTTCAATTCCTGGCCCCAGTTTGGGTCAGGTGGGAGGCAACCAATGGATGTCTGTCTCTCTTTCTCTCTCTCTAACCCCCCCTTCCTCCAACCCTCCCTCCCACTGTATCTAAAAATCAATGGAAAAATATCTTGTGATATTTAAATAAATAATGATAAAATAAAAAGTCAGCCCTGGCTGGTTTGGCTTAGCAGTTAGAGCATCAGCCCAGAGACCAGAGTCCTGGATTCGGTTCCCACTAAGGGCATGTACTTCGGTTGTAGTTTGTCCGCAGCCCCGGTTGGGGTTGTGTAGGTGGCAGCCAGTCGATATGTCTCTCTCACACTGATGTTTCTCTCTCTCTCATCCTCCCTCTCTTCCTCCAACTCTATCTGAAGATGAATGCAAAAATGTTCTTGGGTAAGGATAAAAATAAATAAAAATTAAGAAGTCACATTAATGAGGAAGTGTAAAGCATAGTGAGAATGGGGAAAAGCTATTTTTGCCTCAAGATAAAGGGCGTAGTAATCCCATAATGATTTATTTACATTTGACCAATGAAAAGGTCCTGGCCCTGGCCAGTTTGGCTCAGCCGTTGGAGCCTTGGCCTGAGGTCCAGAGAGACCCCAGATTCGGTTCCCACTAAGGGCACATATCTCTGTTGCAGTTTGTTCCCGGCCCTGGTTGGATGGTGCGGGTGGCAGCCACTTGATGTGTCCCTTTCATGTGGATGTTTCCCCCCCCCCTCCCTCCCACTCTATCTGAACAAAAAATGGAAAAATGTCCTCGGGTGAGGATTAAAAAAAGAAAAAGGCCTGGATGCTATAAGCGCTCTGGGTTGTTTCACTGGGTAACTTGTGTCCACAAGACCTAAGAACTCCTGAAAGAGCTGTTTTCCTAGTTGCCAAAAAGTGAATCAAGCCTGAAGGAGAGTCTTAACCACAACCAGTGCAAACGTGTGTATGTAGCCAGAAAGCCTAATGAAACAAATACTTACCAATTTTTGCAATGTCTGTATTCAGTACTGTGCTAGATTCTCAAAGCAGATGGTGACAAATAATTTTTCATAAGTCTAAATTGATTAGAATTCACGTATCACTAGTTTAGAAAGTATTTGAAATTTAATCTAAGTGGTTCTGGCAAAGTAATTCTAGGTGAATATTACCTGTAAACCTCAGATTTGTTATCTATAAATGGGAATGATAATAGTACCTACTTTAAGGAGTCTTTCGAGGATTAAATGAGATAAATTCTATAAACTACTTAGAAGAGTGCTTGGTATATAAGTGTCAGCATTTATTATTTTGAACCATAGATAACAATCATGTTATTGGGAAGATACCATTTACATGTGCTAGTTATAAAACTATGTCTGGGGCTATATAATTGGGGAAGTGACAGCTTTTTTGTTGTTGTTAATCATCATCCTAGGATATTTTTTCCATTGCTTTTTAGAGAGGGTAAGAGGGAGGGAGGGAGGGGAAGAGAGAGAGAGAGAGAAAATATCAATATGAGAGAGACACATAGATTGGTTGCCTCCTGCACACACCCCATTTGGGGCTGGGGATCAAACCTGCAAACCAGGTATGTGCCCTTGACCAGGAATCGAACCTGAGACCCTCTGGTCCTCAGGCCTACATTCTAACCACTGAGCGACATCAGCCAAGGCAGGTGACAGCATTTTATACTTTTTCTAATTTGAGGGGATTAGAAATCAAGTACAGATGTTGTTTTCTCAAATTTAAGGAAATCTAACTTTTATTTATTTTTAATTTTTTTGTCTTTTATTTTATTTTTTAAACTTATCTTTATTGTTGAATGTATTGCAGATGTCCCCCTTTTTTCCCCTATTGACCCATTCCTCCCTGCTCCTGCCTCACTCCTTGCCTTCCCCATACTGTTGCCTGTATCCATTGGTTATGCATATATGCATATAAGGTCTTTGGTTTATCTCTTCCCATCCCCCTCCCTGCTTCCCCTTTCCCTTTGAGGTTCTTCAGTCTAACAACCAATTTGTACTTCTTAATCCCTTCATCTTTTTCGCTCATTCCCCCAAACCCTCTCCTGTCTGGCAACCAACAAAAAGTGCTCTGTATCTATGAGTCTTTCTGTTCTGCTTGTTCATTTTATTTGTAGATTCAATTGTTGATAGATATGTACTTATTACCATTTTATTGTTCATATACTTTTTTTTCCCAATATTTTTTTAATCCTCACCTGAGGATATTTTTCCGTTTATCTTCAGGTAGAGTGGGAGGAAGGGAGGGAGAGGGAGAGAGGGGGAGAGATAGAGAGAGAGAAACAAACACATAGACACAAGGGAAACATACTGACTGGTTACCTCCTGCACTACCCCAAACAGGGCCAGGGACCAAACTGCAACGGAGGTATGAGCTCTTGACAGGATCGAACCCGGGACTCATTGGTCCATGGGCTGACACTCTAACCACTGAGCAAAACCGGCCAGGGCTATTGTTCATATTTTTTATCTTCTTCCTTAAGAAGACCCTTCATTTCATATAATACTGGTTTGGTGGTGATGAACTCCTTTAGCTTTTTCTTGTCTGGGAAATTCTTTATATGTTCATCAATTTTAAATGATAGATTTTCAGGATATAGTAATCTTGGTTGTAGGTCCTTGCTTTTCATCACTTTGAAATTTCATGCCAATCCCTTTTGGCCTGGAAAGTTCCTTTAGAGAAATAGGCTGACAGTTTAATGGAAGTTCTCTTGTAAGTAACTAACTGCTTTTCTCTTGCTGCTTTTAAGAGTCTCTCTTTGTCTTTAACCTTTTGCATTTTGATTATAATGTGTCTTGGTGTGGGCTCCTTGGGGTCTATCTGTGCTTACTTGATTTGTATGTTATTCTATTTTTTTTAATGTGTTTTTATTGATTTTAGAGAGAGAGAAAGGAAGAGGGAGGAGAGAGAGAGAAAGAAAGAGAAACATCAATGTGAGAGAGAAACATTGATTGGCTGGCTCCTTCAGAGCCCCTACTGGGGATAGAGCCTGAATCCTGGACATGTGTCCTGACCAGGAATCCAACCGGTGACCTTTTGGTGCATGGGATTATGCTCAACCAACTGAGCCACACTGGCGAGGGCAAGAAATGTAACTTTTATTTTTTTTCCTTTATTGATTTTAGAGAGAAAGGAAGGGAGAAGGAGAGAGAGATAGAAACATTGATGAGAGAGAACATCGATTGGCCGCCTCCTGCACGCCTCCCACTGGGGATCTGGCCCACAACCTGGGCATGTGTCCCAACTGGGAATCAAACCAGCAACCTCCTGGTGCATGGGTGGATGCTTAACCACAGAGTCACACTGGCTGGACAGGAAATGTAACTTAAAGGAGTAGAAATCCCAGCATTTTTAAGAGTTTTTAAAAAAACAAAACACCAGTAATACTTTGTGTTGGCATAAAACATTTACTATATTGTCCTTGTTCTTTTGCCTTCTTTCACACTTCAGCATTTCTATAAATTAAAGCTCATTTGAATAAGAGTTGTCAATAGGAGGAAGGTCACATGTGTCTTGGGAGTTTCTGTAATCTCCATCCTTAATTCACCTACCTGTAACAATAACCTGGCTATGAATTGAAACTTTTTTTTTTTTTTTTGCATTTATTTTCAGATAGAGCGGGAGGGAGAGAGGAAGAGAGAGAGAGAAACGTCAACATGAGAGAGACACATCGAGTGGCTGCCACCCTCACAACCCCAACCAGGGCTGGGGACAAACTGCAGCTGAGGCACGCGCCCCTAGCGGGAACCGAACCCAGGCCTCTCTGGTCCACGGGACGACGCTCTAACCACTGAGCCAAACCAGCCAGGGCTTAAAACCATTTTTTTGTTTGTTTTATTAATCCTCACACAACGATTTTCTTAATTAATTTTTAGATAGAGTGGAAGGGAGAGAGGGGGAGAGAAACATCGATGTGAAAGAGACATATCAATTGGTTGCCTCCTTCATGACCCTTGCTGTGGCTGTGGATTGAACCTGCAACCCAGACATGTGCCCCTGACTGGGAACCAAGCCCTCAACCCTTTCGTCCTTGGGTGAATGCTCTAACCACTGCTCAACCAGCAAGGGCAAAACCTTTATTATCAAATAGTCATGTAGAATATATGCATTCCTGTGTTCATTGCAGCATTAATTGTAATAGCCAAAATATGGAAGCAACCTGAGTGCTCCACTGATAGACAAGTGGATAGCCTGGCCAGTGTGGCTCAGTGGATTGAGCATAGTTTCTTGCACCAAGAGGCACCACTGGCTCGATTCCTGATCAGGGCACATGCCTGAGTTGCAGGTTCGATCCCCAGGAGGGGGCGTGCAGGAGGCAGTTGATGAACACTAATGTTTCTATCTCCCTCTCCTTTCCTCCCTCTCTAAAAAAATCAATAAAAACATTTAAAAAAATAGGCAAGTGAACAAAAATGAAGTGGTACATATATACAATGGAATATTACTTGACCACTAAAAACGAAATCTTATCACCCGGCTGGTGTGACTCAGAGATTGAGCGTCGACCCATGTACCAAGAGGTCGTCAGTTCGATTCCTGGTCAGGGCACATGCCCAATTTGTGGGCCCAATCTCTAGTCAGGGGCATGCAGGAGGCAGCCAGTTGATGTTCTATCTCATTGATGTTTCTATCGCTCTCTTTCCTCTCCCTTCCTCTCTCTGTAAAATCAATAAAGAAAAAAAAAATTTTTTTTTTAAGGAACTCTTACCAGCATTGACCCATGGACCAGAGAGTTCCAAGTTCGGTTCCCGCTAAGTGCACCTACCTCAGTTGTAGTTTGTCCCCAGCCCCAGTTGGGGTCGTGTGGGTGGCAGTCACTTGATGTGTCTTTCTCACATCAATGTTCCTCTCTCTCTCTCACTCCCTCTCCCTCCCGCTCTATCTGAAGATAAATGCCAAAAATAAAAATAAAAAGATGTCCTCAAGTGAGGATAAAAACAATAATCTTAAAAAAAAATAAAGAAATCTTACCATTTGCTACAGCATGGATGGACCTAGAGGGTATTATGCTAATTGAAATAAGTCAGACAGAGAAAGACAAATACCATGTTATTTCACTTATATGTGGAATCTAAAGAGCAAAATAAATGAACAAATAAAATAGAAACAGACTCATAGATACAGAGGAAAAACTGATGGTTGCCAGAGGGGAGGGGATTAAGAAATACAAATTGGTAGTTACAAAATAGTCATGGGATATAAAATACAGCATAGGGAACACAGTTAATTTTGTAATAACTGTAGGGTACCAGGTAGATAATTGAAATATCAGGGGAACACTTTGTAAAGTATACGATTGTCTAGCCACTACATTTTATACCTGAAACTAATATAATATTGAATGTCAACTGTAATTAAAAAATAAAAGAAAAAACACAAATAGATTCAATTAAGGAAAAAATTGAGTTCCAAAATCACTTAAGACAAATTGTGTAAATAAGAAGTAAAACATATTAATACAATGCCTGAATAAATATCAGAATATATACATATCCTCAAGAAAAAATAGCCATTTAATCTCTGAGAATGAATTTACGTCATCTGAGTGGTAATGAGTAGTCATTTTTATTTTATTTTTTTAGTCTCCCGCTTCTGATGTGTGTGTGTCATTTGGTATGGGGAGAGTGTTGAACAGATTTAGAAAGTAAATTTTACAGGCTGTTGAGTTTTGTGTATGTTTCACGGGTGTAATGATGATAGAACTAGTATGGGTTTCTGGATAGTTGCAACAAAGAACAAAAGCCTGGCAAAGGCAATTGCTTGAGAGTGATTTCCTGGGCTAGTATTAAGTGGAAGTTCAATTTCAGGCTGCAGCTCTACTGCCTCCTAATGCAAGACCCCTTCATGGCCCTCACCTGCCATGCCATGGATTCCCTGAAGGTTCTGTCTTCTGGCATTTATTTATTTATTTTTGCATTTATCTTCAGATAGAGTGGGAGGGAGAGAGGGAGGAAGAGAGAGAGAGAAACATTGATGGGAGAGAGACACATCGACTGGTTGCCATCCACACAACCCCAACTGGGCAACCAGGGCCAGGGACAAACTGCAACTGAGGTAACGTGCCCCTAGTGATAATGAACCCTAGTCTCTCTGGTCCAAGGGCAGTCACTCTAACCACTGAACCAAACCAGCCTGGGCTCTTCTGGCTTTTATTGAAATGGAAATGCACATAGTATAACTAACCGACTCGGGATTAAATGTTTTGTATATCTCGGTACTTCCCCAATCCCCAATTTATTATAATGAAAAATTTCAAACATAAAAAAAAGTTAAAATAGTGTAAAGATCTATATACATACCTTCCACCTTAATTCAACAGTTAACATTTTGCTATATTTGCTTTATCTATTTATATATGTTTTTCAAGAACCAGTTGAAAGTTAGATATCAGAACTCTTTATTCCTAAATACTTTTGCATCAATAGGGATTTTCCCTACTTAAACACAATATCATTATCACACCTGAGAAAGTTGACAATAATTCTATTATACTATCTACCAATCAGTCCATATTCAGATTTCCCCAATTGTAAAAAGGTAGTTTGGTTTTTTCTGTTTTGTTTTTACAAATTAAAAAAAAATTTTTTCTTTATTGATTTTAGAGAGCGAGGAAGGAAAAGGGAGAGAGAGAAACATCGATGAGAGAGAACATCAATTGGCCACCTCCTGCATGCCCCCCACTGGGACTGGGCCCACAACCTGGGCATGTGCCCAGACCTGGAATCGAACAGGCAACCTCTTGGTACATGGGTCAGTGCTCAACTACCAGGCCACACTGGTTGGGCAGTAGTTGTTTTGTTTTGTTTTTTTAATGTTTTTTAAGTCTTTTTTATTTGTTAGGTTCCCTAAGAGAATAAGTCAGCTCTTGAAGTTCTCTTGTCAGAGGAAATGTTGGGATGTGGAGTATTCGGGGGGAATAGTTAGGCATATAGGCTTCAACACCTCAATCTTTTATCTAAAGTTACCTTTGGCTGCAGTTGTATGCTTTACCTAGGTTATCAGTCTGTTCTTTGGCATTAAGATTTAGAATAAAGGCAAAGGCAAAATAACCTTTTTCTTCCTCCATATTCATTTTTATTTTCCCCTCTGCCATTTCTCCTTAATGTTTGGCATTTCTCTGAAATGCCTTCCTTCTCTGAGCTTGAGGCAGTGATGATAAAAAGGTTTGGAAAATTATCAGGGTCTTCTAAGTAATCTTTCAACAATTTAAAATAATTATTTGCCCATCAGTGGAGAAAAGTATAGCTTCATTCAAGACATGTCCATGTACACAGCCTTTTCTGAGAGTAATTGTCAACTCCTGAGACTTCCTTTGAGTTACCAAACCTTGTGCACCTGTCCTGTTTGCTAGCCTAGTGCCTTCTGGTAGGAATAGTTCACTGGAAACTTGTTCTGCTTTCATTTGTGGCAGTTCCAGTACCTTTCTGCTTCTTGGAATAGTTCTGAGCACTATACCTTGAAAGTTGCTTTATATTCTTGGTCATGGTGGATTTAGCACCTAAATTAAGCTTTAAAACTTTTCCTTCCTTCTTTCCTTCCTTCCTCTCTGTTTCCTTCATATTATTCTTAACTCCTTCCTCTTCTTTTTCTTCTCCTTCCCCCTCCTCCCATTGTGGATACCCTCCTCCTCCTCCTCTCTTTTAAAGCTCTTTGTAACAATATCATTATAACATTGGTTATGAAATTTAGGAAATAGGTTGAAATGTGACCATGTTGAGTTGTGTTAAAAGTTGATATTTGGTTGTACATTTCTCCACTGATTTCCATGTAGTCCAATTTGTCCTGGAAGATAGCAGTTTTGTGGTTGTTTGGCTGCTTATTTACTTGTTTATTTTTAACATATTGGTAAATTATGAACTCAAGAAGCCATAAACTGATCTTTTATTCTGAAATATTGGTGTAAATGCCATACTGGTACTTACTAAGGGATTTTTAAAAATCATACTAGAAGTTTTAGTGCCTAGTTCTTTCAGATGGTGATTTATATTAGAAAGATGTCCTGTGGTTCATTTATTAGTTGAAGGGGTTGGACTAGATAACATTCCTTCTAATTAGAAACTGTATAAATCACTATACATATTTATATATACACCTGTGAACTTTGTAGAAGGATTCACAAGAAACTGGTAATAGTGTTTGCCTCTGGCAAGGGAGACTGGGAACTCAGATGTTAGGGAGACTTTTCAGTTTGAATGTTTTCCTTGTTAAAGAAAAGTAATCTGAAATATATAATACTCTACAAAAACTGATCCAGTGGACTAAATATTATGCAATTATTAAAAAGGTCTCCAAAGTAATATAGAAAAATTATGACTTAATAAATGAAAAGTAAGCTTCACAACTATATAAAGTACACGTGACTGATACTAGATAGTATCTGAAGAAAAGAAAACAGTGCTGTTGAGATTGTGGACAAACTTTGCTTTCTTAAAAAATCTTTTGAGAAAACTAGTCATTCATTAACTAATTAATTTTGTTAAACTAAAAGGAACTTGAGTTTTAGAGCAGCCTTTCAGGCCGATGAGGCCAGTGCTAGGGTAAATTCTCAGGTTTCTGAAGAAAATGGCTATGGCTAGCAGAGTCAGGAGAAAGGTGGAGATTAATTAGTGCAGCAGTAAAACTGTACCTTCAGGCTTATAATATAAGGATGGTGATGATGAGAACTAACCATGTGCCAGACACTTTGCCAAGCACATTTCCTCTCATGGACTCCACAGCCCTGTTCACTCACCTCACACTGGTAAGCCTTGATGCCTTGAATGGAATCATTCTGTCAACCTAATCCTCACAAGGGTGTATGTTTTATGGAGCTGCTCACACCTGTCGGGCTGCCAGAAAGGTCCATAATGCTTCCTCAGTACCTGGACCCCTGCTGGCTTTGTCCTGGCTGGGAATGATTCTGCCTCCTCTGCTCTCTGCTCTCCCTAGGGATCAGAACAGTCCAGTTTGGGGGTGAAATCTGATGCTGAGGCATTTGAAGCTGCACCTAGTTTGTCCTCACAGCCTAGCTTTGGGCCATTTACTTCCTGCTTCTCCCACTGTGCCTGTTTACTTTTGTCCTGTTGTTCCTAAAACTGCAAGTAAATTTTTGTTTCAGGAGCTGGGGCAAGGAGGACAACTATCAAAAGTCTTTCAGCCACTCCTTTAAGCCCGAGAAGGTACAGCCTGGGACAAAGTCCACACTTGCCACACCCTCTTTGGCTGTTGTCTTTTCTCCTTTGATAACTTTTCCCCCCTTTTACTTCCAGTCTGCCAGGAGATAAACTATTTTCCAGAAATTTTTTTTATAATTTTTTTTATTATCATTACTATTTTGTTAATCCTCACCCAAGGATATTTTTCTATTGATTTTTAGAAAGAGTGGAAGGGAGAGAGAGAGAAACATCAGTTGGTTGTCACCCTCACTATGCCCACCTGCGTGCCCTTCACCCAGGTATGTGCCCTTCACCGGAATTGAACCCGAAACCCTTCAGTCTGCAGGCCAACACTCTAACTGCTGGGCCAAACTGGCCCAGACTCTTTTTATCATTTTTAAAAGTCTTATTGTACAGTTATTATCTCATTTTACTTGTCAGCTTATGCCAGAGTTAATCCAAAATGAGGAGCAAAATAAGTTCTTTGTAGATATCATGTGATGATATCATGCCAATTTTATAGATTGCCTAATTTGTTTTCTTGGATCCCATTCCTTTACTGGGAACTCAGTGGAGCTCATGCAATCACAGAAAAGAGGCTGATGCAAGGCTGTGGTGATCTTTTACTGAGGGAAAGGTCAGTACGGAGGTAAAAGATAAAGCCACTAATGCTTGGTGCAGGAGTAAATCAGATTTTAAAAATAAAATCTGTTTGAGTGCCCCAGTCTTAAATTCAGTACAAGTTCCCTATCCAGTAGTGTCACTCTGAAACCTCAAACTGATTAATAAGTATGTGTTTTTATCAAAGTATGCATTTTTTCAAAGCCTCTAAGTGAGGGGACTGAAAGGTGAAAATTCCAATTTCTTTTTATTTGTTTTTGTTAATTTTCACCCGAGGATGTTTTTTACCATTGATTTTAGATAGAGTGGGGGGAGGGGAAGAAGAGAGAAACATTGATGTGAGAGAGACACATCAATTGGTTGCCTCCTGCACGACCCCAACTGGGGCCGGGGTTTGAATCTGCAACCAGGGTACATGCCCTTGACTGGAATTGAACCTGAGACCCTTCAGTCTGCGGGTCAACACACTGACTGCTGAGCCAATCCGGCCAGGGCTCAATTTGCTTTTATTTTTTTATTTTATTTTTTTATCCTCACCCGAGGACATTTTCCCATTTTTATTCGGATAGAGTGGGAAGGAGAGAGAGAGAGAGAAACATCAACGTGAAAGGGACATGTTGAGTGGCTGCCACCCGCACGACCCAGCCAGGGCCGGGGACAAACTGCAACCGAGGTATGTGCCCTAGCGGGAACCGAACCCAGGTCTCTCTGGACCACAGGCCATTGAGCCAAACTGGCCAGGGCTCAATTTGCTTTTAAACTAAAATTGGCTTTGTGTTGTTAAGATTTAACTACCTGACATTTAACATATAGTCTTAATTAAGCCTAGATTTGATTCCTGAGAGTCCCTTTTGATTGCTCTTGATTTAATTTATTTTCTAATTCCTTTCATTTTTTAGCTTTTAAATTTTCTCCTTTGACACTCAAGAGATGAGTTAGAATTGAGACATCTCCCATTTTGCTCACTTCACAGCATTTAATGGTGGGCTCAGACCAGACAGACAGCTGGCTTCCAAAGGACCACAGGGCTTCAATTTGAGTGGAGGGAGAATTCTCCAACTGGGACTAATTTTGTGTTTTTTAGTTTCCCACAGTCAGATCACCCGCCTCTACAGCCGGTTCACCAGCCTGGACAAAGGAGAGAATGGGACTCTCAGGTAGGAAGTTCCTTTCTTTCTTTTCTGGCAATGTCTGAATAAGCTGCCTTTATCCCTAGGGCAGACATTATAGGCATCAAGCATGTAGAGAGCAAGGACCACTTTTTCACTTGTCTCTGAGCATCAGTGATCCAAAAGGAAGTTAAATAAGCAGAACAGCAGGGTTACGTTTATCACTAGGTGCTTGCTTCTTTATTCCCAACTCCCCTTAGTTTAGGTGGCCATTGTTCTGGTCCTAAGAATGTACTTTTGAGAATTTCAGCTCTCTGTGCCTGAGTTTTCCCACAGCCCTTTCCCAAACATATTAGCTTTTAGGAGGTTGACCCATAGCAATCCAAGATGTCAGGTTGTTTTGTCCTCTCTCCTATTTCCCAACACAACCCATAACCCTAGGACACATCCTTTTATATGTATTAATGTTAGGTAGGATGTTCAATATTTTAGTCCAGAGCAGTGGTTCTCAACTGAGAGCTATTTTGCCCCTTGGTGGCAGAATGTTGGGAGACATTTTTAATTGTCATGACTGGGGAATGCTACTCTTGTCTAGTGGGTAGAGGCCAGGAATGCTGTTAAACATCCTACAATGCAAAGGACATCCTCCCACAACAAAGAATTATTCTGCCCTACTCTAAATGGTCTAGAGTAAATACATGATTTGAGAGTAATGTAATGCTGTATCATTTCATGTTTGTAATTGTCTTAGAGTCAATGAAAAAATACTTCCTACCACCACCTCCCAATCTAACTCTCGATACAACCTTTTGTTACTGTTGTTCCTCACCTTTGACTGGTATAGAATGCAGCTGCTTGTCTTTCTGGTGGCTGGCAGAAAGCAGTTTAGTACTTCCTTGGAAGGTTTCTAGTACTGGTGTGGGATATAGCATAAAGGAGAGAGGAATGTAGTTGCTAAACCTTTGTACATTTCGTAAGGCAGAAGAGCTCGAGTACTGGTAAATCCCTAGGGCTGTGTTTGTCATCACTAGAAGCTGGGAGTGACTAAAACTATGCTGCACAGTCATGAAAATCAATGACTACGGAATATCTACCATGTGCAAAGACCACACTAGGTGCTTTATCTTTTTTTTCCCTTTATTGATTTTTGAGGGAGAGAAAGGGGGGGGACATCAATGAGAGAGAACATCCATTGGCTGCCTCCTGATGCCCTCCCACAGAGGATTGGGCCTACAACCTGGGCAGGTGTCCTGACCAGGAATCAAACCGGCGACCCCTTGGTACATGGGTTGATGCTCAACCACTGAGCCACACCAGGTGGACTATCTTACTATTTTTTAAATTGAGGCAAAAAAATCACCCTGACCAGTTTGGCTCAACAGTTGAGCATCGGCTGGTGGACCAGAGAGAGTCCACGGTTTGGTTTCTGCTAGGGGCACATACCACATAAATTAATTAAATAAATAAATACAAGCAAAAAGTACATATAAAATTTAACATTTTAAAGTGTATAATCCAGTGGCATTAAGTATATTCATGCTATTGTGTAACCATAACTACTATCTAGTTCTAGAACATTTTCATCACATATGGAAACCCCTTGCCTACAAAGCAGTCTAGTTCCCACTAATCTACTTTCTTTCTCTCTCTGGACATTTTTATATAAATGGAATCATACAGTAAGTGGCCTTTTGTGGCTGACTTCTTTCATTTAACGTGATGTTTTCAAAGTTCTTTCATGTTATAGAATGTATCAGCACTCATTTCTTTTTATGGCTGAATAATATTCTATTGTATGTATGTACCACATTTTGTTTAGTCTTTCATCACTTGGTGGACATTTTGGTTGTGTACACGTTTAGGCTATTATGAATAGTACTAATGTGAATAATTTTGTGTGGGCATGTTTAAATTATTTTGGGCATATACCTTGGAGTAGAATTTGGGTCTGTGATAATTTTATGATTAATTTACTGAGGAACCACCAAACTGTTTTCCCAAGCAGCTGTACCATTTACATTCCCACCAGCAACATATGTGGGTTTAAATTTCTCCACATCCTCACCAATACTTATTATCTGTCTTTTTTTTTTTTTTATCCTCACCCAAGGACATTTTTTGATATTTTGTTCAGATAGAGTGGGAGGGAGAGAGAGAGAGAAACATCGACGTAAAAGGGACACATCGAGTGGTTGCCATCTGCACAACCCAACCAGGGCCGGGGACAAACTGCAACCGAGGTACGTGCCCTTAGCGGGAACCGAACCCGGGTCTCTCGGGACCACAGGCCGATGCTCTAACTGCTGAGCCAAACCGGCCAGGGCTATTATCTGTCTTGATTGTGTGAATGGTATATCATTGTGATTTTGATTTTTATTACCCTAGTAGCTAATGATGTTGAGCATCTTTTTATGTGCTGGCTGATCATTTGTTTATTTGGAGAAATGCCTATTTATGTCTTTTTCCTATTGTTTAATTGGATTGTTTGTCTTTTTGTTGAGTTACAGGAGTTCTCTTTATATTCTAGATATTAGACCCTATTCAGACATATGGTTTGCAAATATTTTCTCTTATTCTGTGGATTATCTTTTCACTCTTTTTTTTTTTTTTTAAATATGTTTTCATTGATTTTTTGGAGAGAGAGGAAGGGTGAGAGAGAAACATCAATAGGTTGCCTCCTGCACACCTCCTACTGGGGATCGAGCCTGAAATTTGGTCATGTGCCCTGACCAGGAATCGAACTGAGACCTTTCAGTCCATGGGACAATGGTCGGTCCACTCAGCCACACAGGCTGGGCTATCTTTTTTTTAATTATTATTTATTTATTTATGTATTTATTTATTTATTTTTGTTACAGATGTTTCTCCTTTTTATCCCCTAGACACCCTCCTCCCAATCCCACCCCCTTTACAGCATTGTTGTCTATGTCTGTTGGTTATGCATATATGCATATAAATTCTTTGGTTTCTCTCTTTTCTTCCCCCACCCCCTTCCTCTGAGGTTTGTTATTCTGAACCCTTTCTATGTCTGTGGGTCTATTTTGTTCATCAGCTTATTTTGTTCAATGTATTCCACAAATAAGTGAGATCATGTGGTATTTGTCTTTCTCTGATTGGCTTATTTCACTTAGCATAATTCTCTCCAGGTCCCTCCATGTCGTCTCAAAGGATAAGAGATCTTTTTTTTTCTTATAGCTGCATAGTATTCCATTGTGTATATGTACCACAGCTTTTTTATACACTCATCTTCTGATGGACACTTGGGCTGTTTCCAGATCTTAGCAATTTTAAATAGTGCTGCTATGAACATAGGGGTATATGTATTCCTTCTGATTGGTGTTTCAGGCTTCTTAGGATATATTCCTAGAAGTAGGATCACTGGGTCAAATGGCAGTTCCATATTTAATTTTTTGAGGAAACACTATATTGTTTTCCATAGTGGCTGCACCAGTCTGCATTCTCACCAGCCGTGTACTAGAATCCCCTTTTCTCCATACCCTTGTCAGCACTTGTTGTTTGATTATTTGTTGATGGCAGCCATTCTGGCAGATGTGAGGTGATACCTCATAGTCCTCTTAATTTGCGTCTCTCTGATAATTGGTGACATTGAGCATTTTTCCTATGTCTCTTGGCCATTTGTATGTCCTCTTTGGAGCGGTGTCTATTTAGGTCCCCTGCCATTTTTTTTTTTTTTTTTAATCCTCACTTGAGGACATTTTCCCATTTTTTTGTTCAGGTAGAGTGGGAGGGAGAGAGAGGAACAGAGAGAGAGAGAGAAACATCGATGTGAAAGGAACACATTGAGTGGCTGCCACCCGCACAGCCAACCAGGGCCGGGGACAAACTGCAACCGAGGTACGCGCCCTTAGAGGGAACCGAACCCGGGTCTCTCAGGACCACAGGTCGATGCTCTAACCGCTGAGCCAAACCGGCCAGGGCCCCTGCCATTTTTTAGTTGGATTCTTTGTCTTCCTTTTGTTGAGTTGTGTGCGTACTCTATATATTTTGGAAATTTATTCCTTATCTGATGTATCGTTGGCAATTATGCTCTCCTATAAAGTGGGTTACCTTTCCATTTTGATGTTTGTTTCTTTTGCTCTGCAGAAGCTCTTTAGTTTGATGTAGTCCCATGTATTAATTTTTTCCTTTGTTTCTCTTGCCTTAGGCATTGTATTGGTGGAAATTCTACTGTGTGTGATGTCTGAAATTTTGTTGCCTACATTTTCTTCTAGGATTTTTATGGATTCATGAGTCACATTTAAGTCTTTTTTTTTTTAATCCTCATCCGAGGACATTTTTCCATTTTTTGTACAGACAGAGTGGGAGGGAGAGAGAGGAAGAGAGAGAGAGGGAAACATCGATGTGAAAGGGACACATCGAGTGGCTGCCACCCACACGACCAACCAGGGCCGGGGACAAACTGCAACCGAGGTACATGCCCTTAGCAGGAACCGAATCCGGGCCTCTCCGGACCGCAGGCGGACGCTCTAACCACTGAGCCAAACCGGCCAGGGCACATTTAAGTCTTTTATCCATTTTGAGTTTATTCTTGTATATGGTGTAAGTTGGTGGTCTAGCTTCATCTTTTTGCATGTAGATGTCCCATTCTCTCAACACCATTTATGAAAGAGGCTGTCTTTACTCCATTGTATTCTCTTGCCACCTATGTCAGATATTAATTGAGCATAATGTCTTTGATCAATTTCTGGGTTCTTGGTTCTGTTCCATTGATCTATATACCTGTGCTTGTGCCAATACCAGGCTGTTTTTATTACAGTGGCTTTGTAGTATAACCTGATATCTGGTATTGTGATTACCTCCTACTATGTTCTTTTTTCAAGATTGCTGTGGCTATTCAGGGTCTTTTTTGGTTCCATACAAACTTTTGGAGTATTTGTCTAGTTCTGTGAAATATGTTGTTGGTATTTTGATGGGGATTGCATTGAATCTATAGATTGCTTTGGGTAGTATGGACATTTTAATAATAATTCTTACAATCCATGGACAAGGTATATGCTTCTACTTTTTTATATCTTCCTCTATTTCTTTATTCAATGTCCTGTAGTTTTCTGTGAACAGATCCTTTACTTTGGTTAAGCTTACTCCTAAGTATCTTAATTTTTTGCCGCAGGGGTTAATGGGATTGTTTTTTAGTTTCTCTTTCTGTGAGTTCATTATTGGTGTATAAGAATGCCATTGATGCCCTGGTCGGTTTGGCTCAGTGGTTAGAGCGTCGGCCTGTGGTCTGGAGAGACCTGGGTTCGGTTCTCGCTAGGGGCACATACCTCGGTTGTAGTTTGTCCCTGGTCCTGGTTGGGTCGTGTGGGTGGCAACCACTCGATGTGTCCCTTTCAGGTCAATGTTTCTCTCTCTCTCTCTCTCTCTTCCTCTCTCTCCCTCCCACTCTATCTGAACAAAATATCAAAAAATGTCCTCTGGTGAGGGTAAAAAAAAAGAATGCTATTGAAGAGGGGAAAAAGGAGAACCATCTCTAACAAAAGTAAATCAATAAAAATGCAAAAAAATACACACAACTTCAAAAAAAAAGAATGCCATCAATTTCTTTTTTGTGTGTGTGCAATTTTTATTAATTAATTTTTGTTACAGATGTGTCTCCTTTTTCCCCCATTGACACCCTCCTCCTGATCCCATTTATCTGGCCTGGCTAATTGGTGTTAAATTCCTGAGGGAGGGGCTGTTGTTTCTCCCTGGGACTATTTGAGTAATATGGCTACTGTCATATGAGGGAGCAATTCAGCATAAAACTCCTGGTGCCCTCCCAGCTCTCCAAACTCCAGTCTCTCCACATGGTTTCAGTCCAGTCCATCCTCCCTCTACCAGACCTAAGGTAAGTGGCTGTAGCTAATTTAGTGCTGTCCCAGCACTCTGCACTGTGGATCTGGCTTGGGATTTTAACCCCGAGGGAACTCCTCACAAATAAAACAGCCCTCAGTTGCTGTCCGGGGGCTCCCAGCCTGCCCTTTTGCGTAGTTCCTACCATGCTCAGTTTGGTGTCCTCTTTCCATCCCTGGTTGTACAGGTTCTCTCCAGCTGATTTTCTGTTGTTTTGTCTTCATTTTAGTTGTAATTCTAGTTTGGTTCTGGGAGCTGGTCTGTGTAGCTTCCATTCACTCTGCTGCCATTTTTTTACCTCTCTTTTCACTCTTTATAGTGTTCTTTGAAGCACAAAAGTTGTTTTGCTTTGTTTGTTGTTTTTTTTTATCCTCACCTGAGGACATTTTTGCGTTCATTTTCAGATAGAGTGAGAGGGAGAGAGAGAGAGAAACTTGATGTGAGAGAGAGAGACATTGAGTGGCTGCCACCCACACAACCCCAACTGGGGCCGGGGACAAACTGCAGCCAAGGTATGTGCCTTTAGCGGGAATCGAACCCGGGTCTCTCTGGACCATGGGCAGAGGCTCTAACCACTGACAAACCAGCCAGGGCTATCTGATTTTTCTTTTGGTGCATGTGCTTTTGGTGTCATATCTAAGAAACGATTCCCATGGAAATTTACCTCATGTTATCATCTAAGAGTTTTGTAGTTTAAGCTTTTTTTTTTATCCTTACCCGAGGACATTTTTGCATTTATCTTCAGATAGAGCAGGAGGGAGAAAGAGAGAGAGACAGAGAGAGAGAGAGAGAGAGAGAGAGAAACAGAAACATCGACATGAAAGGAACACGAGTGGCTACCTCCTGCACGACCCCAACCAGGACTGGGGACGAATTATATCCGAGGTCCATGCCCTTGATCGGAATTGAACCCTCAACTCATTGGTCCACAGGCCGACACTCTTAACCACTGAGCAAGACTGGCCAGGCTGTAGTTTAAGTTTTTATATTTAAGTCTTTGATTCATTTTGAGATATTTCATATACATATACACACAGACACACAGACACTATATTTATGTACATATATGTATATACAAAATATATATAATATATATATGGTGTGAGGTAAGAGTCAAACTTCATCTTTTTTTTAATCCTCAACCAAGGACATTTTTCCATTTTTTGTTCAGATAGAGTTGGAGGAAGAGAGAGAGGGAAACATCAACGTGAAAGGGACACATTAAGTGGCTGCCACCCGCACAACCCAACCAGGGCCGGGGACAAACTGCAACCGAGGTACGTGCTCTTAGTGGGAACCGAACCCGGGTCTCTCGGGACCGTAGGCCAGTGCTCTAACCACTGAGCCAAACTGGCCAGGGCCAAACTTCAACTTTTTGTATGTAGATAATCCATCTGTCCCAGCACCATAGGCTGAAGAGACTATGTAAATTTGTACTTGAAAAATAAACTAAATTAGCCCTGGCCGTTGTGACTCAATTGGTTGAGCGTCATCCCGTGCACCAAAAGGTCACTGGTTTGATTACCAGTCAGGGTACGTGCCTAGGTTTCAGGTTCAGTGCCTGTTTGGGGTGCGTACATGGGGTTACCCATCGATGTTTCTTTCTCCATCTTGCTCTCTCTGTCTCTCTCTGTCTCTCTCCCTCCCTCTCCCTTTCTCTCTCTCTCAAATCAATAAAACCATTGTAAAAAAAGAAAGATTATTTTTAAAAAGAATTATATTATCAGAACAATAAAATTACTTTATCAATTTAATTTAAAAGATTAATTAGATGCTGTAAATAATGGAAATAATTTTCATTTCAATGTTGATAAATATACAGGGCTAGGCAAAAGTAGGTTTATAGTTATGAGTACACAAAACAGTTTATTCTTGTATTGCTTAATAATTATTGTATTATTTATTTGTATTACAGTTGTAAATCTACTTTTCCCCACCCCTGTATATAATTGTATTTTAAATATAAATAATTATTTTTCTTTATCATACTAAATATAGGAGTTTTATCTTTTTTTTAAATCTTCAACTGAGGATATTTTTTTCCATTTACCTTCAGATAGAATGAGAGGGAGAGAGGGAGAGAGAGAAACAAAACATTGATGTGAAAGAGACACATCGATTGGTTGCCTCCCGCACAACCCTAACCAGTGCCGGAGACCGAACCGCAACCGAGATACATGCCCTTGACTAGTATCGAACCCGCGACTCTTTGGTCTGGGGGCCGACGCTCTAATCGCTGAGCCAGACCAGTCAAAGTGGGAATTTTGTCATAATTGATTGTGTTCCCACAGGTATGTCCTATTAACAGATACCAATATCTTCATAATGTATTAGTCATCTAAGCATCCACCCTGTGTCCTTGAAATATAAGCAGTTAACTGTGAGGCCAACTCTCTGAGTAAGAGAAGGGACTTGCACAGTGAAGATGAGTGAGGAGGGCTGACGCTTCTGGTTTCTATGGTTTTCTCAAACTCTGATTTACACAAGCATCCCTGTGCCCATGTAAATGTCTGGAAAACCACTCTTCATTGGAAATTTCTTGGCCACAAAGACTTGCCTACTACCAGTAGTAATATTTTTTCTTCAAAGAACTACAAGGAAGATTTTCCTAGATATACTTCAAGGTAGAATATAATATTGATATGTTTTTTTATGAATACACACAAATCTACATTTTAGATAAATCTTACACTCATGATGTGGATGGAGTTCCTGTAGTATCATTTTTTTAGGTTTGTATTTGAGAAGCTAAGTTTAGCTTAAATACCCGGACAATTTTCATTCTACTATAGAATAGTTAGTTAATCATAATAAACTGTATATTTAACAGTTTAAAAACTATTTTTTGTCACCTTTTTATTTTTATTTTGATACTTTCAACAGTATTCCCATTAGTCTTTTTTTTTTTAATTTATTATCTTCACCTGAGGACATTTTTCCATTTTTTTGTTCAGATAGAGTAGGGGAGATAGAGAGAAACATCGACATGAAAGGGACACATCGAGCGGTTGCCACCCGCATGACCCAACCAGGGCCAGGGACAAACTGCAACTGAGGTACGTGCCCTTAGTGGGAACGGAACCTGGGTCTCTCTGACCATAGGCCAACACTCTAAGCACTGAGCCAAACCAGCCAGGACCCCATTAGTCTTATAGAACCGCACTATATATACAATCTAAATTCCAAGAGCACAGGTTAAAAGTGTAAAATGACAGGGTTTAGGTCCTTATTAACATTGGAAGTCCAAGACTAGATCCCTTATTGAGACCGAAGGACTTCAGGCTAGGCTGTATACTCACCAATTGATACTAGACCTGGTATTTAAACTGTGCCTTTCTCAGCTAAAATTACTTAAGCTTGTTAGAAATTAAACTTAGGTATGTATTCATGCAATTGAAAATCAGCCTTGATCTTCATGTAAAAGGGAATAGTTATTGTTTCTTAACCTTTGTCAAACAAGAGGAGCTCATTTTGGTGATAATGTGAACTTTGTATTATAGTACAGATTATGTAATAAGAGTTTAGTACATGTTTGTTAAATTAAATAATCAAGAGCTCAGTAATTTTATTTATCTTTTAACTATCATAAGCAACCCAGTTATCTTATGAAGACTTTTTCTGGTTCACTTGCTGTAAAAATTATTATCCTAAAGAGTCAAGGAAGATTAGAATCCAGTTATTGTTCCAGAGCTTTGTGGTCAGTCTCAGTTATTAACATTGTGCCACATACTTCAGTGTGTATTTCGTATAACAAGGATATTCTCATATCAAAATCAAGAAATTTAGCATTTTGATATAGTACTATTATATAATATTTTATATTCTATAAATTTACATTCTATATTTCATTTTTACCTATTGGTTCTCTAATGTCCTGCATAGCAATTTTTCCCCTAGTCTAGGATCATACATTGAGTTTAGTACTCTGTCTCTCTTTTTTTTAAATCCTCACCCAAGAATATTTTTCTATTTATCTTCAGATAGGAAGGAGGGAGAGAGAAACATCAACGTGAGAGGGACACATTAACTAGTTGCCTTCTGCACGAACGACCCCAGCTAGGGCCCCAACCAAGGTATGTGCCCTTGGCCGGAATCAAACCAGCAATTCTTTGGTCCACGGACCGACACTCTAACCACTGAGCCAAACAGGCCAGGGCTAGCTGTATGTCTCTTTAGTCCCCTTTCATCTGAAACAATCTCCTGCCTTTCTCTGTCCTTCATGATATCGATATTTTTGAAGAGTATAGCACAGCTATGTTGTACACAGCTTTAGATTGGAACAGAGTATCAATGCAGAAGTTTCTTTTTAAAATATTTTTTAAATTATCTAAATTATCTTTATTGTTCAATGTATTACAAATGTCCACTCTTTTTCCCTCATTGGCCCCCTCCAACCCAATCCCGCCTCCCTCCTGCCTTCTTCACACTATTGTCTGTGTCCATTGGTTATGCATATATGCATACAAGTTCTTTGGTTTATCTCTTGCTGACCTCCCTCCCTCCTTCCCTTTGAGGTTCATCAGTCTAACAACCAATTTGTACTTCTTAATTCCTTCATCTTTTTCACCGATTCCCCCAACCTCCTTCCATCTGGCAAGCAACAAAAAGTTCTCTGTATCTATGAGCCTGTTTCTGTTCTGCTTGCTCATTTTGTTTGTAGAATCAATTCTTGATAGACATGTATTTATTGCATTTTATTGTTCATATTTTTGTTCTTCTCCTTCAAGAAGACCCTTCAACATTTCATATAATACTAGTTTGGTGGTGATGAGCTCCTTTATCTTTTTCTTGTCTGAGAAACTTTTTATATGTCCATCAATTCTACATCATAGCTTTGCAGGATAGAGTAATCTTGGTTGTAGGTCATTGTTTTTCATCACTTTGAATATCTCTTGCCACTGCTTTCTGCCCTGCAAAGTTTCTTTTGAGAAGTCAGCTGATAATCTTATGGGAGCTCCTTTGTAGGTAACTAACTAATTTTCTCTTGCTGCTTTTAAGATTTTTATTTATCTTAACCATTTGCGTTTTGATGATGATGTGTTGTGGTGTGGACCTCTTTGGATTAATCTTGTTTGGCACTCTCTGTGCTTCCTGGACTTGTATGTCTGTTTCCTTCACCAAGTTAGGGAAGTTTTCTGTCATTATTTTTTCGAATAGGTTTTCAGTTTCTTGTTCTCTTTCTCTTCTTCTGGCACCCCGATGATGCAAATGTTGGTACGTTGAAGTTGTCCCAGAGACTCCTTACACTATCCTCATTTTATTTGGATTCTTTTTTATTTTTGCTGTTCTGATTGGGTGTGTTATGCTTCTTTATATTCCAAATCAATGGTTTGTTTCTTGGTTTCACCTACTCTACTATTGATTCCCTGTAAATAATTATTATTTAAAAAATATTTTTTATCCTCACCCGAGGACATTTTTCCATTTTTTATTTAGATAGAGTAGGAGGGAAAGAGAGGAAGAGAGAGAGAAACATTGACGTGAAAGGGACACATCGAGTGGCTGCCACCCAAACGACCCCACCAGAGCCGGGGACAAATTACAACCAAAGTACATGCCCTTAGCGGGAACCGAACCCTGGTCTCTCTGGACCGCAGGCCGACGCTCTAACCGCTGAGCCAAACCAGCCAAGGCTTATTATTTTATAAATTTATTTTTGTTACAGATGTTTCTCTTTTTTCCTCCATTGACCTTCTCCTGCCATCCCTCCCTCGCCCCGTCTCCAGCTTTGTTGTCTGTGTCCATTGGTTATGCATACATGCATATAAGTTCTATGATTTATGTCCCCCACTACCACTACCACCTCCTCCTCTTCTGAGGTTTGTCAGTCTGTACCCTACTTTTTTGTCTCTGGGACTATTCTGATCATCAGTTTGTTTAGTTCATTATATTCCACCAATAAGTGAGATCATGTGATATTTGTCTTTCTCTGCTTGGCTTGTTTAGCTTAGCATATTACTCTCTAAGTCCCTCCATGTTGTCTCAAAGGATAAGAGCTCGCTCTTTTTTACTGCTGAATAGTATTCCATTGTGTATATGTACCACACATTTTTATCCACTCATCTACTAATGGACACTTGCGCTGTTTCCAGACCTTAGCTATTATAAATAGTGCTGCTATGAACATAGGGGTACATATATTCTTTCTGATTGGTGTTTCAGGCTTCTTAGGGTCCTGTAAATTATTTTTTATTTCAGTTAGAGCATTCTTCATTTCTGACTGGTCATTTTTTATGTTGTTGTTCTCACTAAGTTCCTTGGAGTTCTCCTTAGTTCCTTGAAGTTCTCACTAAGTTCCTTGAGCATCCTGTGATCAGTGGTTTGAACTCTACATCTGATTGATGGCTTATCTACATTTTGTTTAGTTCTTTTCATGGAGTTTTGTTCTGTTCTTTTATTTAGGACATGTTTCTTTACCTCTTAATTTTGGCTGCTTCCCTATGATTGTTTCTATGTATTAGGTAGAGTTCATATGTTTCCTAGGATTCATTGGATTATTGTAGGTATCCTGTAGGATCCAGTGGCACAGCCTCCCTGATCACCCCAGCTGGGCCCCCAAGGTACACCCCTAGTGTGTACTGTACACCCTTCTGTTGTAATTGAGTCTTGCTTGCTTTTGGCACGTCAATGGGAGGGATTTACTAGACTGTTCAGCTGCAAGGACTGGCTGTGCCCACTGACCACTGGCTTCTGACTACCTTGGAGGATCATCTGTGTAGAGACCCACCACTCAGCAAGACTTAACTTCAGCAGGGCTCTGGTACCCACTGAGTTCAATCCTTCATCATGTCACTTGCGGAGGTGATTGTGTGGTGGTGCTTTGATGTGGTCTGAAGCTGTCCACTGGGTATGCTTGCTCTGGGCAAGGTCAGCAATTGCCTTGTACCCGGGGCCACAAGGCATAAGCTACAAAATGATCTGTATATGGCTGCTGCTTGTGCTGGGCTTGGAGGTGCCCAGGAAAAGCCAAGTTGTGAACCAAGGCTGGCTGCTTCTAGTGCCAGTCTTGGGGCCACTTTACTAGTGGTATGGGGCTTGCTGAGACCAGATGCTGCTTGTTTGAGAGAATTTAAGAAAGTCTGAAGCAGGATCCAAGACAGGGCAATACTGTGGTAAAGCCATTGGAAACAGCTTGTGTGGGCCCGAAAGTTGGATAGGGCAGGGCAAACAGTGTGAGCCAGGTTGCTGGAGTCCCAGATAAGGCAGCTGTCTGCTGCCTTGGGGAAGGGCTCACCAAAGGATCAACGGCTTCTGCCAGCACATCTGTCCCGGAGAAAACTGCCTCTTCAGCTCTCACCCCAATGCCAAACAATTCAGTTCCTTCTCACATATCTGTGGTGCCTTTCAAGCTGCCTTCCTGACGCTGGAGTAGGGAACGAGTAAGTCAGTGTGTGGTCCCTTTAAGAGGAACTGCCTGGGACTCCAGAAGCCTCAGTTCCCACTGGTTTTTACAGCTGAAGTTATGAGGACTTTTTTTCCTCGCACTGAAACCTTGAGCTGGGAGCCTGGTGTCAGACGGGGAGCCCTCACTCCTCAGGGAGGACCTTCAGAACCCAGGTATCCCTCCTGATTTTTATCCACCACATGTGGGTGTGGGACCAGCCCGACTGTACCTCTGCCCCTCTGCCCCTCCTAACAGTCTCGATGTAGCTGCTGCTTTAATTTCATAGTTGTAGGACTTTCATTCATCTCGATTTGAGGCAGTTCTGAATGATAGTT
Source organism: Molossus molossus (assembly GCF_014108415.1). Lineage (NCBI taxonomy): Eukaryota > Metazoa > Chordata > Mammalia > Chiroptera > Molossidae > Molossus > Molossus molossus. The sequence continues at coordinate 180,295,194 of NW_023425344.1, forward strand.
ATTTAATATGGTCTAAAATACATTTTGAGCCCACTGGAGTGGCTAGTGGATTGAGTATTGTCTCATGGACTGAGAGGTCCCTGTTCATTCCCGATGTGGGCACATGCCCAGGTTGCAGGCTCGATCCCCAATGTGGGGTGTGCAGGAGACAGCTGACTGATGTTTCTCTCTCATCAATGTTTCACTCTCTCTCTCTCTAAAAAAATCAATAAAAATATATTTTAAAAAACACACTTTTTGAACATTTTTTTAGAGCACAACTTTCTTTCAAAAAGTTTAATATGGGAGATAAATGTAGTTTGTTAAGAGAAAAGAACATGTGCTTTGACTTACATACTTAGATTTAAATCATAGTTCTGCTACTTACTAGCTTTGTAGGATGGGGCAAGGTACTTTATCTCACTGACTCAATTTCCTCAGCTCTAAAAGGATATAGATAAAATGTTGGCATTAAGAAATAGGTAATGTATATAAACAGAGTTAGAGAAGTACATCAAGTGTATAGAGTGAATGGTAACTAATAATACTCCAACATAACTTCCAGGTTGTGGGAAGATAACTGCTCTTGCCATGTTTGAAGGTTAAATAGTTCTCTAACTCTAGTCTGTAGAAGACAATGGAGAAAAAAATCAGACTCAGAGCAAGGAAGTCTGGAAATCAGTTAGTTGTCATATTTTATTCTCTCCTGGGACTTAAGCATTGCCTAAGACGTAAGCATTCCACTCCTAACTTGGTGCAAGAAACACTTGGCAGCTATTAAAGTACTATTCTTTGCAGTTATTTGGTATAATTTGCCACAAAAGTAAATTTTAGGAGGTAATATTCTTTGTTAGATTGTACTCTTGCATGACTGTTATAATGCTGTAGATTTTTGTACCAAGGATGCAGAGGTTCCTCTGAATTCTTTTTTTTCCCTCCAATTTTCATTAATTTATTTTTGTTATAGATGTTTCTCCTCTGAATTTTTGTTCCTATACTCAAGCTCTGTGGTGTTTGATACTTTGCATTTGCCCTTTATTCTCCAGACTTAATAACTAAGTACTATGCCCTGGCCAGTTTGGCTCAGCGGTTAGAGCGTCGGACTGCGGTCCGGAGAGACCCGGGTTCGGTTCCCGCTAAGGGCACGTACTTCGGTTGCAGTTTGTCCCCGGCCCTGGTTGGTCATGCGGGTGGCAGCCACTCGATGTGTCCCTTCATGTCGATGTTTCTCTCTCTCTCTCCCTCCCACTCTATCTGTACAAAAAATGGAAAAATGTCCTCGGGTGAGGATAAAAAAAAAAAAAAAAAAAAAAAATTAACTAAGTACTAAATGGTAATGTTCAAGGAATCATTTACAGGGACAACTGAATATTTGCTTGTCGGTGGTTTATTGACGTAACCTGTGTGCTGAATTCACTGAAATGTGGCATAGTTAAATCTGGCTTCTTCCACTCCTAACTTGGTGTAAGAAACACTTGGCAGCTGTTAAAGTGCTATTCTTTGCAGTTATTTAGTATAATTTGCCACAGAAGTAAATTCCAGGAGGTAATATACTTTTCTAGGTTGTACTCTTGCATGACTGAAGGAGCTCAGGCTAAGGGCCAATGATCTCTAACTTAAGGTAATTCTCTTGGCAGCCGGGAAGATTTCCAGAGGATTCCAGAACTTGCCATCAACCCATTGGGGGACCGGATCATCAATGCCTTCTTTCCAGAGGGGTGAGTCCCTGCAGTTATTGGGCTTCCTTTCTGACATTAATGTGGAATAATGATATTGGTTGGGTCATATCAGACCTCAATTCTCCTGATTATATTAGATAACCCCTAACTTGGTTATATCTAGAATATGTCTTTTCTTCTACTCTCCTCCTGTTTTTAAACTTCAAATAGGTATATGAGCCCATCTTCAAAATTCTGTTTTTATCCCTGTTTATCTTTTTTTTTTCCTTTATTGATTTTAGAGAGAGAGGAAGAGAGAGAAACAACGATGAGAAAGAACATTGATTTGCTGCCTTCTGCATGCCCCCCCACTGTAGATCAGGTCCACAACCTGGACATGTGTCCTGACCAAGAATCAAACCAGCGACCTCTTAGTGCATAGGTTGATGCTCAACCACTGAGCCATACCGGCCAGACTCTGGTTTTTTTAACTATTATTTTTTAATTCTCACCTGTGGGCATGTTTTTGGGGTTTTTGTTTTGTTTTGTTTTGTTTTTAACTTGTTTTGAGAGAGAGAGAGAAACAGAAACATCGATGTGAGAAACATCGATCAGTTTCCTCCTGTATATGCCTCGACGGAGGATCGAACCCCTAACCTTTTTGGTGTATGGGACAACATTCTAACCAACTGAGCCACTCAGCTGGGGCTAATCTCTGTTTATCTTTGATGTAAAACTAAACTTTTTAAAAACTTTACTTGGAAATTATTTCAAACATACAGAAAAGTTGCAAAAATTGAAAACAGTACAAAGGACACCTATATGTCTTTACCAAGACACATCTATTGTTATATTGTTAACATGTTCTCATTTGAATGTGCTTTCTGTCTCTCAGTCCAAGTCAATAAAAATATAATCAAGACACATACATGTAAATTTTTTAGTAGCCATATTTATAAAGAAAAAATAAACAAGTTTAGCAATATATACTTATTTAACCCAATATATTCAAAGTATTATTCAATATATAATCAGTATTTCAAAATTATTACTATATTTTTACATTCTTTTTTCAAATAAACTTGAAATTCAATGTGTAATTTACACTTACATCATCTATTAAATGCTGTAATAATATAAAATATTAGGTATTTTATTTTTTATTTTTAAGCTTTATTGAGATATGATTGACATACAACATTGCATACGTTTAAGGTATACAACATGGTGATTTTATAGATGTAGATGTTGCAGATGATTACCACAATAACATTAGTTAACATATTTATCATCTCACATAGTTAGCTTTTTCATGTGTGGTAGGAACTTTTACAATCTCTCTTAGCAACTTTCAAATATATAGTATAGTGTTCTTAACTATAGTCATCATGCTATACATTGCATCCCCAGAACTTACTCATCTTATAACTGGAAGTTTCACCCATTGACCACTTTCACTCATTTCTCCTATTATCTATTTTATTCTGATATATTATTCATATTCCAATTTTATCAGTTCATCTAATAATTTTCTTATAGCACTTTTCCCTCCTTCAATACAGGATACAGTCTAGGTCAGTTGTCATGTGTCTTTAGCCTTCTTTAATCTGGAACATTTGCACAGCCTTTTTTTTTTTTCCATGACATTGACTAAGGATACAGTCATCTCCACCACACACACATACACGCATACTTTCTCAAATAAATTTGGGTTTGTCTAATGTAAAACTAGGCTTTTGATATGCTTCACTACCTAATACACTGCCTTCAAAGTACTGAGTAAATATGTATTGATTTGATTATGTACCTTTTCATAAATAAAGTTAATCATATAGTCTTGTTTTAAGTAATCTCTTTAATAATCTCTTTCTCTTTCTGGTTCCTTGTGGCTTGTCTGTATGACCCAAAGGACTTTAAGAAGTTATATGGTTGCCAGTTTGTTTGTTTTTTAATCCTCACCTGAGGACATTTTTCCATTTTTTGTTCAGATAGAGTGGGAAGGAGAGAGAGAGAAACATTGACGTGAAAGGAACACATCGAGTGGGCTGCCTCCCGCACGACCCAATCAGGCCGGGGACAAACTGCAACCAAGGTATGTGCCCTTAGCGGGAACCAAACCTGGGTCTCTCTGGACTACAGGCCAATGCTCTAACCGCTGAGCAAAACTGGCCAGGGCTGGTTGCCAGTTCTTAATAATGAGACTAAGTATCAGTGAGGACATTGTCAAATAAAATGGAGAGGAAATTTTAGAACTCTGAATTGAGAGGAAAGGAATTTGCAGGTTGAGAAGTTGGTTACTTAGTAAATCTGAATGACAGTCAGAGGAGGAACATTAACAGCCAGTTTATATGAAGACAGGAATATGAAGGCTGAGACCTGCTCTTTTAGATTCATGTCTGCCATAAGTAATTTCCTACCTTTCCTCGTTTTCCCCCATTTCTCTCCCTGGACTGCTCTGTTTGTTTCAGGTGTAGTTTTTCCACTTTTTCTTTTAGCTCTTTCAGAGCACTGAACCTTCTCCAGAGGGAGCTTTCATAGCTATGCTTCCTAGTCACATCTTTTGCAGTGAAAAGTAAATCCTGTAGAGTCAGTTTGCCAACTTTTTTTCAGAGTTCTGCAGTCACCCTTGATTATTTGAAGAAGCAGCTTTTGGAAAGCCATTTCGTAGGGCCAAACCACCTTTGTTTTGACTACAGTATCACCTGCCATCCTACCCAGGGATCTGCTGATAAGGACAATAGGGAGGTATACATAAGGAAGCTGAGGCCCACACTGTCCTACACTGCTAATCATAGCAAGCTGCACCTCTGCTTCTTGATCTTTCTAATCAGATATAGATATTTAGCTTACAGGTTTTTTTATCCAGTAGTCTTATGCAGGTGGAATTTTTAAAATTATTTTTATTCTTACTCAAGGATATGTTTTGATTTTAGAGAGGAATGAGGTAGAGAGAAAAACATTGGTGTAGTACAGACATTGATCAGTTGCCTCCCATTTTATGCCTCAGCCCAGGATCAAACCTGCAACCTGGGTATGTGTCCTGACTGGGAATTGAACCTGCGACCTTTCATTGTGTAGGGTGTTGCTCCAACCCACAGAGCCACACCGGCCAGAGATTTGAGCCCTGGCTGGTGTGGCTCAGTTGGTTGAGTGTCTTCCCATGCACTGAGGGTTGCCAGTTCAGTTCCCAGTCAGGGGACATACCTGGGTTGTGGGTTTGATCCCCGATTGGTATGCATGTGGGAGGCAACAGATTGATGTTTCTCTCTCACATTGATGTTTCTCTTTATCTCTCCCTCTCTTAAAAAAATCAATTTAAAAAAAACAACAACATTTAAGCCCGGCCATTGTGGCTCATTGGTTGAGTGTTGACTCATTCACCAAAAGGTCACCAGTCCAATCCTGGTCAGGGCACATGCCCAGGTTGTGAGCCCGGTCCCCGGTGGGGGGCATGTAGGAGGCGGCCAGTTGATGTTCTATCTCATCGAAGTTTCTGTCTCTCTTCCTCTCCCTTTCTTTAAAGTCAATAAAGGAAAAACAAAACAAAACAAAGAATGAGATTTGAAAGTGGAACATTGGTAGTTACCTTTTACTCAGACATTATGGCAGTAAAATATGTACTTATTAACCTGTTTATTTTGGCATATAATTCAAGTCTTATTTCACATTACTTGATTCCTCAGATCTTACATTTTTTACAAGATACTACTCCATTAGTAGTATGACTACCTTGAGGAACTAAAGGTCATTCTTTTGAGTACAGAGGGTGTCTAGCTTTGAACTCTACCTTTAGAAGGTCTCTGATCTGTGTGTCTTTCTGGCACTTCAGAGACCCAACATACTGTATCTGATCAATGAGACACACAAAGACTGGGATTTATTCTTAGAGAGCCATAGCAACCAGGTAAATGTTCTTTTTAGGAATGCCTTAGATAAATAACTAAGCCACATGGGACATTCTTTTTTAATATTAAAGAACATTCTTCATTTATTCAATTTTTATAATTATTTCTTAAAGGATTATTGAGTAGCCTGTAACACAATGAAATTATTTTCTCTAAAGTACCAAAAGAGCTTTATACAATGAAAGATCTTATAAAACACTGTGATCATGAAAAATGGGGATCGAGGAGGGGTGTAAATCTATCCAATTATGAGAGATTGATAGAAACATGATACAGATACACAGTTATTATGCAGACATTTAAAATGTTTCAAAGTTTTTATATTGATTGAAAACGTGTAAAGGTTTTAAAAAGTAAGATACAATAAAAACAGACTCATACATACAGGGAACAGGCTGATGGTTGACAGAGGAGAAGGTGGTTCGAGAGCTGGGTGGAAAGGTGAAGGGATTAAGAAGTACAAAATGGAGACTTCCGCCCTGGCTGGTTTGGCTCAGTGGTTAGAGCATCGGCCTGCGGTCTGGAGAGACCCGGGTTCGGTTCCCGCTAAAGGCACGTACCTCGGTTGCAGTTTGTTCCCGGCCCTGGTCGGTCGTGCGGGTGGCAGCCACTCGATGTGTTCCTTTCACATCAATGTTTCTCTCTCTCTCTCTGTTCCTCTCCCTCCCTCCCACTCTATCTGAACAAAAAATGGAAAAATGTCCTCGGGTGAGGATAAAAAACAAAACAAAATGGAGACTTCCGGTCAAGATGGCTGCGTAGGTAAATGCAGTATCACCTCCTCCCACCACCATATCAAAATTGCAACTAAACTACAAAACAACTATCATTTTGAACCAACTGAAATCGAGCTAAATGGAAGTCCTACAATTATGAAATTAAAGAAGAAGCCACATTGAGACTGGTAGGAGGAGTGGAGGCGTGGACGGGCTGGTCCCACACTCACATGTGGTGAATAAAAATCAGGAGGACGCCTCTGCTGTGAATGACCTCTCTGAGGAGTGAGGGGTCCCCGTCCCACACCAGGTGCCCAGCTCAGGGTTCCAGTGCCAGGAAGAGAACTCCCTGTCACTTCTGGCTGTAAAAACCAGTGGGAACTGAGGCTGAGGCTGCTGGCGCCCCAGACAGCTCCTCTTAATGGGCCTATGCATGGACTTACTTGGACTTGCTCCCTCTAAACTCAGAGGAGAGGAAGCCTGAAAGGTACCAGAGGCATATGGGGAGGAACTGAGCTGTTTGCCCTCAAGGAGAAGGCTGGAGAGGCAGCTCTCTCTCAGACAGACTGCTGGCAGAGGCTGTTGTTTCTTTGGTGAGCCCTTCCCCTGGGCAGCAGAAAGCAACCATATCTGGGACCCCAGCAACCTGTCTCATGCTGTTGGCCCCTCCCTGGTGATTCCCTGAGACCCTGCCCCACCCAACTTTCTGGCTTACCCAAGATGATTCTGATGGCTTTACCGTAGGATTGTCCTGTTTTGAATCCTGCTTCAGAGTTTCCTAAAATCTCTCAGCAAGCCCCATACCTCTTGTTAAGTGGCCCCAGGCCTGGCACTAGAAGCGGCCAGCTTTGGTTCACAACTTGGCTTTTTCTGGGCACCTCCAAGTCCAGCACAAGAAGCAGCCATATATAGATCATTTTGTAGCTTATGCCTGGTGGCCCCAGATAGAACACAGGCAGTGGCTGACCATGCCCCAGAACCGGCACACTCAGTGGACAGCTTCAGACCATATCAAAGCAGCACCACCCACCACCTCCACAAGTGACACACTCAATGAGTGGACTCAGTGGGTACCAGAACCTTGCTTGAAGTAAGTCTTGCCCTGTGTGGTTGACCTTTACACAGCTGATCCTCCAAGGTAGTCAGAGGCCAGTGGTAAGTGGGCACAGCCAGTCCTTGCAGCTGATCAGCCTGAGTAAAACCCTCCCATTGACGTGCCAACAGCAATCAAGACTCAATTACAACTGAAGGGTGTACAGTCCACACTAGGGGTGCACTTTGAGGGCCCAGCTGGGGTGACCAGGGAGGCCGTGCCACTGGATCCTACAGGACACCTACAACAATAGGCCACCCTACAAAGCCTATGAGACATAGCAACTCTACCAAATACAAAGAAACAGTGACAGGAGAACAGCCAAAATGAGACAAAGAAACATGTCCCAAATGAAAGAACAGAACAACCATCAACAAATCATCAAACAACAAGTGTTGGCAAGGGTGTGGAGAAAAGGGGACTCTAATACACTGCTGGTGGGAATGCAAACTGGTGCAGCCACTATGGAAAACAATATGGTGCTACCTCAAAAAATTAAAAATTGAACTTCCATTTGACCCAGTGATCCCACTGCTGGGAATATACCCTAAGAAGCCTGAAACACCAATCAGGAAGAATATATGTACCCCCATGTTCATAGCAGCACTATTTACAATAGCTAAGATCTGGAAACAGCCCAAGTGTCCACCAGTAGACGAATGGATAAAAAAGCAGTGGTACATATACACAATGGAGTACTATGCAGCGGTAAGAAAGAAAGATCTCTTATCCTTTGAGACGACATGGAGGGACCTGGAAAGTATTATCCTAAGTGAAAGAAGCCAAGCAGAAAAAGACAAATACCACATGATCTCACTTATATACGGAATATAATGAACATAACAGTCTGAGGAATACAGTAGACCCAGAAACATGGAAGTAGGGCACAGACTGACATCCCTCAGAAGAGGGGGTGAGGGGGTGGGAAGAGATAAACCACAGAACTTATATGCATGTATGCATGACCAATGGACATGGACAACTAAGCCGGGGACGGGGCGGAGGTGGGGTGGGGTGGGAGGATGCCAATGGGGTAAAAAGGTAAAATATCTGTAACAAAAATAAATAAAAATTCATAAAAAAGAAAGAAAGAAAGAAAGAAAGAAAGAAAGAAAGAAAGAACGAAAGAAAGAAAGAAAGAAAGAACAGAACTCCAGGAAGAAAGAGAGAGAGAGAGAGAGAGAGAACGAACGAACAGAACAAAACTCCAGGAAAAGAACTAAAGAAAATGGAGATAAGCAATCAGATGGTTATAAGGATGCTCAAGGAATTTAGTGAGACATTCGAGGAACTTAGAACTTCAAGGAACTTAAGAAGACCTCCAGGTAACTTAGTGAGAACATTAACAACATAAAAAAAAGACTAGTCAGAAATGAAGGATGCACTAACTGAAATAAAGAATAATTTACAGCCCTGGCCAGTTTGGCTCAGCGGTTAGAGCGTCGGCCTGCGGTCCCGAAAGACCCAGGTTCGGTTCCCGCTAAGGGCACGTACCTCGGTTGCAGTTTGTCCCCGGCCCTGGTTGGGTCGTGCGGGTGGCAGCCTCTTGATGTGTCCCTTTCACGTCTGTTTCTTTCTCTCTCTGTCTCTTCCTCTCTCTCTCCCTCCCACTCTATCTGAACAAAAAAAATGGAAAAATGTCCTCGGGTGAGGATAAAATAAATAAGTAATTTACAGGGAATCAACAGTAGAGTAGGTAATGCCAAGAAGCAAAAAATTCATTTGGAATATCGGGAAGCATAAAACACCCAATCAGAACAGCAAAAATTAAAAAGAATTCAAATAAAATGAGGGTAGTGTAAGGTGCCTCTGGGACAACTTCATCCATGCCAACATTAAAATAATGACAGAAAACTTCCTTAATTTGGTGAAGGAGACAGACATACAAGTCCAGGAAGCACAGAGAGTCCCAATCAAGATGAACCCAAAGAGGTCACACCAAGATACATCATCATCAAAATGCCAAAGGTTAAACACAAAGAGAGAATATTAAAAGTAGCAAGAGAAAAGCAATTCGATACCTACAAAGGAGCTCCCATAAGACTGTCAGCTGATTTCTCAAAAGAAACTTTGCAGGCCTGAAAGGAGTGGCAAGAGATATTCAAGGTGGTGGAAAGCAACCACCTACAACCAAGATTACTCTATCCTGCAAAGCTATCATGTAGAATTGATGGACATATGAAGAGTTTCCCAGACAAGAAAAAGCTAAAGGAGTTCACCACAACCAAACCAGTATTATATGAAAAGTTGAAGGGTCTTCTTGAAGGAGAAGAACAAAAATATGAGCAATAAAATGGCAAACGATACATATCTATTAACAATTGAATCTACAAACAAAATGAGCAAGCAGAACAGAAATAGACTCAGATACAGAGAACTTTTTGTTGCTTGCCATATGGATGGGAACTGAGGGAATGGGTGAAAAAGATGAAGGAATTAAAAAGTACAAATTGGCCCTGGCCGGTTTGGCTCAGTGGTTAAGAGTGTTGGCCTGCAGATGAATGAGTCTGAGGGTTCAATTTGGTCAAGGGCACGTACCTTGGTTTCAGTTTGTCCCCAGCACTGGTCAGGGTTGTGCGGCAGGCAACCTGTCAATGTGTCTCTCTCATATTGGTGTTTCTCTCTTCCTCCCTCCCACTCTATCTGAACAAAAATGCAAAAATATCTTCGGGTGAGTATTTAAAAAAAAAAAAGAGTACAAATTGGTTGTTAGACTGATGAACCTCAAAGGGAAGAGGGGAGGGAGGGCAGGATGAGATAAACAAAAGAATCAGAAGTACAAAATGGTAGTTACAAAATAGTCATGGGGATGTAAAGTACAGCATAGGGGATATAGTCAATAATATTGTAATAACTACAGGGTGAGGCAAAAGTAGGTTTACAGATGTGAGTACACAAAATAGTTTATTCTTGTATTATTATTTATTAATTATTGTATTTATGTGAACTATAAAGTTACTTTTGCCCCACACTATGGTGCCAGGTGGGTACTTTAAATATCGGGGGTACACTTTGTAAAGTATATAATTGTCTAACCACTATGCTATACACTTGAAACTAATACAAAATAATATTGAATGGCCCTGGCCGGTTTGGCTCAGCAGTTAGAGTGTTGGCCCAGGGAGTCCCAAGTTCTATTCCCCCTAAGGGCACGTACCTCAGTTGCAGTTTGCCCCTGGCCCTGGTTGGGGTTGTGTAGGTGACAACTAATCGATGTCTCTCTCATGTCGATGTTTCTCTTTCTCTCTTCCTCCCTCCCTCTCTCCCACTCTATCTGTAGATAAATGCAAAAATATCCTTTGGTGAGGATAAAAAAAAAATACAATGATTATAATAATGATATAGAATGTCAACTGTAATTGAAAAATAAAATTTTAATTTAAATAAATAAAAAGCAGGATTCAAAATCACATGTGCAACATGTTCACAATTATCCAAACAGCATAGAAAAATTACTGGAAGAAAATTTATTAATGATAATTATAATTGATTGGTAGAACTAGGAATGGTTTTTTCTTTCTACTTTTTCCCCAAAATTTTCCAAAAATGTATTTATTGCTTTCATAACTAAATAAACTTTAGTTTTACAGCAGCTTTTTCATAGTATGCCTTAACCTTAAAATGTTACCAGGTGTATGCGACTGCAGGGAACACATGTGAGGTTGTTGGGGTCATTGAGTTGAAATGACCATCTTGCTACTTGCTGCAGTGTCCAAAGCAGTGAGTTTAAACCCTACTTTGCCTGACAGCATAGCCCTGAAGCTACTCAAAATCCTCTCTGGGAAAAGAGAGAGAAATAAATTAGTAGGTCACTCTGACCCTGGTTAATCACTTATAAAGTGTGAATAATAGTACCTACCTCACTGCTTTGGCTGGTGTGGGTAAGTGGTTAGAGTGTCGGCACCAAAAGATCTCAGGTTCAATTTCCGGTCAAGGAGGCCACATGGGGGTTGCAGGTTCAATCCCTGGCCCCAGTTGGGGTGCGTGCGGGAGGCAATCAATCAGTGTATCTCTCTCTCATCAGTGTTTCTCTCTCTCTCCTCCCCTGTTTCCCCTCCCCTTTTCTTTATACCTGTCCCTCCCTCCCTTCTGCTCTCTCTAAAAATCAATGGAAAAAGTATCCTCAGGTGAAGATTTAAAAAATAAAATATAATAATAATAATAATACCTATCTCACAAGGTTGGAGTGAGGCTTAAATGAAGCACTAAAGTACTGTGCATATGGAAAGAGATCTCATTGAATGAACTTTCATACCATTTGAGCTAAAACTATTGTCAATATATTGAATTCATAAGAAATAATCACCTTGATTGACATGGTGTTCTATTTGTTATATTTCCCAATTAGAGAGGACCAAGTAAACTTTCGTGGATTCATGAGAACTTTGGCTCATTTCCGACCCATTGAGGATAATGAAAAGAGTAAAGATGTGAATGGACCAGAACCACTCAACAGCCGAAGCAACAAACTGCACTGTAAGGAGCTAAAGTCTTCTGGTTTAAAACATTTGCTTTTCATTTCTTACAAATTATTTACTCATTCACTTATTCAACAAACATAAGAGCATAGTGGTTAAGAGCTCAGACCCTGGAGCTGAATTGGCTGGGTTTGAATGCCAGCTCTGCCCCTTTTTGACCACGTGACTTTGGGCAATTTACTTAAACTCTTTGGGCCTCAGTTTCCTCTTTTGTAAAATGAAATATTAAGGGTTTTCACATAAGGATGTTTGTGAGGATTAAATGAGTTAATATATGTCAGGTTCTTCAAACAGTGCCTGGCAGTGAGTTAGCTACTAATACTCATATAATTCATAGAATTCCTACTGTGTGCCAGGTACTATAGTGAGTGCTAGGGTTATAACAAGTGAAAAAGACCCAGCGCCGTCTACAGCCATACCACCCTGAACCCACTCGATCTTATCTGATCTTGGAAGCTAAACAGGGTTGGGCCTGGTTAGTACTTAGATGGGAAAAAGACCCAGCCCCAGCTGTAAGGAATAATCTTAGAATTTGATAGGTATTGGATGTGAGTGAAATAGGAGTGGACAGCTGGGTTAGTGCAAGATTTAATTTTTGTCCCCATGCCTTTTGCCTTTTCTCCTTGGATGTTTGTTAGATTTCCCTCTGTCCTTATTGGTTCATATATGATATTGCCCAGTCTTACAAAAAATGTCTCTAAGAAATTGAAATTTAGTTTCTCTTTCACTTAACGCAAATTGGAATTGAAATTGTATTGAATAGATTGAATCCAAGTTTCTCTTCAAGGTTGCACAGTAGTATACAGAAAGGTCTGTGAAAAGACTTTTTTTTAATCCTCACCCAAGGACATTTTTGCATTTATCCTTAGATAGAGCAAGAGGGAGAAAGAGAGAGAGAGAGAAACATTGATATGAGAGAGACACATCAACTGGTTGCCACCCACACAACCCCAACCAGGGCCGGGACAAACTGCATCTGACGTACGTGCCCTTAGTGGGAACCGAACCCAGGTCTCTCTGGTCCACGGGCCAATGCTCTAATCAGTGAGCCAAACTGGCCAGGGCTGTGAAAAAACTTTTTAATATTGAAACAAAAACAAATAAATTATAGACTGTCATGACAAAATTACATACATTTGAAAAATGGTACATAAGATTTATGTGTTCCTATCTATAGGATAGGAGTATGAGTTCACTCTTTTGTTCAGGAAAAGGGTTTAAAAATCACTGAAATAAGTATTGTTCCCGGCCGGTGTGCCTCAGTGGTTGAGCGTCGACCCATGCACTAAGAGGTCACTGGTTCAATTCCCGGTCAGGGCACATGCCCAGTTTGTGGGCCCAATCCCCAGTGGGGGTCATGCAGGAGGCAGCCAATCTATGTTCTCTCTCATCGATGTTTCTCTCTCTCTCCCTCTCCTTTCCTCTCTCTCTCAAATCAATAAACAAAAAATATTTTAAAAATAAAATCAATTAAAAAAAAGAAGTATTGTTATATAGGATAAGGAAAAATTTTGAACCCAGATAATGAACTACTGCTCTTCTTTACTTTAAGTTCATGTACCTTAATGAAGAGCAGAACACTTAAATATAAACAAAACTGCCCTGGCCAATTTGGCTCAGTGGTTAGGACTGTCGACACACCTGACCCATGGTAAGTAACTCTACAGGTGGAGTGGACACTCCTGTAGCCTGTTAGCTACAACTATACAGTGTGCTACCACATCAGTTAGAACGATTTGTAGAGGGGAAAAAGAGTATCCATGACACCAGTGAGTTAATTAAGGAGAAGATAATTAAGAGATATTCTATGCTATATAAAACTATGCTTGTTTTCTAATCCAGGATGAGAGGAAACTTTAAAGGTCATCAGGTCTGCCCTGGCCGGTTTGGCTCAGCGGTTAGAGCGTCAGCCTGCGGTCCACAGAGACCCAGGTTCGGTTCCCGCTGAGGGCATGTACCTTGGCTGCGGTTTGTCCCCGGCCCTGGTTGGGTCGTGTGGGTGGCGGCCACTCGATGTGTCCCTTTCACATCAATGTTTCTCTCTCTTCCTCTCTCTCCTTCCCGCTCTATCTGAGGAAAAAATGGAAAAAATGTCCTCGGGTGAGGATAAAAAAATAAAAAAATAAAGGTCATCAGGTCTAACACAAACCTGTTACCTGAATTCCTTCCACAACATGGGCTCTACTTTGTCCAAGTCTTGAGTTCTCATGGCAGTCTGGTGAATCCTGTTGAACCCACCTCAGAATGTTTTTGAATCATAGAATACATAGGATTATAAAAGAAACCAATTATATTGAAATATAATTAATAAAATATTAAAACAACTTTGTTATATATAATAGATGTGCTTCTTTGGTATACATTAATAACAGGATGTAACATTGGAGACCTGTAACTTTGAAACAGCTCTGTATCTTGAATGTGGTAGTATTTACATGACGCTACATAGGTGATAAAGTTATAAGGGAGTAATGGGTGAGAACACCCAAAAGTTATGAATTTGTATCATACCAGAAAGAGGTTCCCAGTGGTATACTGCAGGGCTCCCTCAGCTTTCTGTTGTTCTTTTCATAAATGACTCACTGAAGTTGTAATAAGGAAATATATCAAGTTTCTACTTGACTGTAAACTGGGAGGCATAGTGAATACAGGAAGTCATAGAATCAAAAACAAGAGATTTTCACGGGCTGAAAAGATTTGGACTAAGTCTAACAAAATGAATATTGTAAGGAATAAACTAGAGTGCTGCACTTGGGTCCAACAATACATATAATAAGATATAAGGAGTACAGAGTGGGGGTGGGTGAGGTAGAAGAGGATCGAGGGAGGAAAAATGGTGATGAATAGAGACTTAACTTGAGGTGGTGAACACACAATACATTGTACAGATGATGTATTGTGGAATTGTGCACCTGAAGCCTATATAATTTTGTTAAGCAGTGTCACCCTAATAAATTCAATTTAAAAAAAAAGCAAGATCTAAGTACCTGTCAAGATGCCAGCATAGGTAAATGTGCTACTCACCTCCTTCCACAACCACATCAAAATTGCAACTGAACTACAGAACAACCATGATTCAGAACCACCTGAAATCTGGTTGAATGGAAGTCCTACAACTAGGGAATTAAAGGAGCCACGTCGAGACCAGTAGGAGGGGTGAGATGCAGAACAGGCTGGTCCCACACCCACATGTGTGGATAAACATCAGGAGGGATATCTTGGCTGCAGAGGTCCCCACTAAGGAGTGAGGGGTCCCAGCCTCACACCAGGCCTCCCAACCCAGGGTTCCAGTGTCAGGAAGGAAAGTCCCCATAACTTCTGGCTGTAAAAACCAGCAGGGATTGTGGTTGAGAGAGACGGAGGGCTGCTGGAATGCAGGCAGTTCCTCTTAAAAATACCTGTGCACAGACTTAGTCAGACTTATTCCCTCTGAGCTTCATTGCTGGGGCAGCAGCTTGAAAGGCACCAAGGACATATGAGGAGGTGCTGAATTGTCAGACATCAGGGCAAGAGCTGAGGGGAACAGCTTTCTCCCAGACAGAAGTGTTGGCAGAGACCATTGTTCCTTTGATGAGCTCTCCTCGCACAGAGCCAGCAGTCGGGCACCATATCTAAGACTCCATCAACCATGCTCACACCATTTGCCCTGCCCTGGTGATTTCCTGAGGCCAACCCCATCCAACTTTCAGAGCTACCCAAGCTGTCTCCAGTGGCTTTTCCATTTGAATGGCCTGACGCAGCTCATGCTTCAGATTTTCCTAAAATCTCTCAAACAAGCAGTATCTGGCCTGAGTGTACATCATACCTCTCGCTAAGTGGCCCCAGGCCACTAGCAGCAGCCAGTCTTAGTTTGCAGCTTGCCTTGCCTTGGTACTGCCAAACCCCATACAAGTAGCAGTCATCTGTAGATCATCTTGTACCTTATGCTGGGTGACCCTGGGCAGAGCATAGGCGGTGGCTGACCTTAACCAGGACCTCTCGGGAGGCCCCAGGGCCAGCACACACAGTCGACAGCTCCAAACCACACCAGAGCACCACCCAACTGCTTCCATAAGCAACACATTCAAGGGGCAGACTCAGCAGGCACCAGAGCCCCACTGAAGTAAGTCCTGCTCTGTGGGGTGGACCCCTGTACTGTTGATTCTTCAAGATGTTCGGAGATCGGTAGTCACAGCCAGTCCTTTCAGCTGATCAGCCTTGGTGTAAATCCCTCCCATTGATGTGCCAAAAGCAAAAAAGGCTCAACTATAAGAGGAGGGTACACAGCCCACACGGGGCGCACCTGGAGTGTCCAGCTCGGTTGATCAGGAAGGCTGTGCCACTGGACCCTACAGAACACCTACTACATAAGACCACTTTACCAAGCCTGAGAGATGTAGCAGCTCTACCTAATACATAGAAACAAACACAAGGAGGCTGCCAAAATGAGACAAAGAAACATCCCAAATGAAAGAACAGAACAAAACACTAGAAAGATAACACAATGGAGCTAAGCAACTTACTAGGTGCAGAGTTCAAAACACTGGTTATAAGGATTCTCAGTGAATTTAGTGAGAACCTCAACAGCATAAAATAGAACCAGTCAGGAATAAAGGATACACTAACTGAAATGAAGAATAATGTATAGGGAATGAACAGTAGAGTAGATGGAGCCAAGAATCAAATCAGCAATATGGAAAATAAGGAAGCAAAAAACACCGAGTCAAAACAAAAAGAATCCAAGAAATGAGGATAGTGCAGGGATCCTCTGGGACAACTTTAAGTGTGCTAACATTTGCATCATGAGAGTGCCAGAAGGAGAAGAGAAAGCAAGAAATTGAAAACCTATTTGAAAAAATAATGACAGAAACTTCACTAACCTGGTGAAGGAAATAGACATACAAGCCCAGGAAGCACAGAGAGTCCCAAACAAGATGAACCCAAAGAGACTCACACCAAGACATATCATAATTAAAATACAAAAATTTAAAGACAGAGAATCTTTTTTTTTTTTTTTTGTGGTATGTGCCCCTAGTTGGAACCAAACCCAGGACTCTCTGGTTCGTAGACTGACACTCAACCGCTGAGCTAAACTGGCCAGGGCGAGACAGAGATTCTTAAAAGCAGTAAGAGAAAAGCAGTTAGTTATCTACAAGGGAGCTCTTATAACACTGTCAGCTGATTTCTCAATAGAAACTTTGCAGGCCGGAAGGAATTGGCATGAAATATATTCAAAGTGATGAAAGGCAAGGATCTACAACCAATATTACTCTATCCAGTACAGCTGTCATTTACACTAGAAGGACGGATAAAGAGCCAGTACAACTATCATTTAGACTAGAAGGACGGATAAAGAGCTTCCCAGACAAGAAAAAGCTAAAGGGGTTTGTCACTACTAAGCCCAGTATTATATAAAATGTTAAAGGGTCTTCTTTAAGAAGAAGAACAATAAAAATAAAAAATTTGAACAATAAAATAGCAGTAAATACATATTTATCAACAATTGAATCTAAAAAACAAGCAGAACCGAAACAGACTCATAAATAGAACATTTTTTAAAAATATGTATTGATTTTTAGAGAGATAGGGAAGAGGGAGAGAGAGAAAAAAACATTGATGAGAGGAAACATAAATTGGCTGCCTGCTGCATGCCCCCCACTGGGGACCAATACCAAAAACTGAGCATATGCCCTGGCCAGGAATCCAACTGGTGACCTTTTGGGTCGATGTTTAACCACTGAGCCACACCAGCTAGGCAAGAAAGAACTTTTTCTTTTTAATCCTTGCCTGAGGATATTTTTTCATTTATCTTCAGATAGAGTTAGGAGGGAGAGAGAGAGAAACATCTATGTCAAAGAGACACATCGACTGATTGCCTCCCACATGACCCTTACCAGGGCAAGGGACCGCAACCGATGTACATGCCCTTGACTGGAATTGAACCCGCAACTCATTGGTCTGTGGGCCAATGCTCTAACTGCTGAGCCAAACCAGCCAGGGCAAGAGAGAAAACATTTTTTTTTCTTTATTGATTTTAGAGAGAGGAAGGGAGAGGGAGAGAGAGATAGAAACATCGATGAGAGAGAACACTGGTTGGCTGCCTCCTGCATGCCCCCCACTAGGGATTTGGCCCACAACCCAGGCATGTGCCCTGACTGGGAATGGAACCAGCGACATCTTAGTGCATGGGTCAATGCTCAACCACTGAGCCCCACCAGCTGGGCAAGAGAGAACATTTTGATGGTTGCCAGATGAAAGGGAGTTTGAGAACTTGGGTGAAAAGGGTGAAGGGATTAAGAAGTACACATTAGTTATTACAGAGTAGTCAGGGGGACGTAAGCACAGCATAGGGAATATAGTCAATAATATTCTAATAACTGTATGGTGTCAGATGGGTGCAAGATGTATTGGGATAATCACTTAGTATAAGTTATGTCTAATCACTGGGATGTACACCTGAAACTAATATAAAAATATGTCAACTGTAGTTGAAAAGTAAAAATGATTTTAAAATGAAAAAACTTAAGAGTAAATCTAAAATGAAGCCACTGTGCACTAACTGGCCTGCAGCACCCCACCCACCACCCAAAGTGATGTAATATTAGGCTCTGAGAAGAGAAATGTGCCATAATCAGACCACTGGTAATCCCACTCTGTGCTAAAGAGAACACGTCGTGGGAACTGGAGATATACTAGAATGTATTTATAGAAAGCAACTAGAAGTTTGAAGGCACTGAAAACCACATGAATCATTATAAGGAAGAGTTCTTTTATTGCCGTAAAAAAAAAAAACACATATAACAAAATTTACCATCTTAAACATTTTATTTCTGTATAAATAGCATCCGAGCATGCTGGGCCCATAAATAAATATCATCTGAGGATATTTTTCCATTGTTTTTAGAGGAGAGGAGGGAGGGGAGAGAGAGAGAAACATCAATTGGTTGCCTCTTACAAGACCGTGACTAGGGCCATGGATCAAACCTGCAACCCAGGTATGTGCCCTTGACCTGGAATTGAACCTACGACCCTTGGGTCCACCGGCAGACTCTCTAACTACTGAGCAAAACCGGCCAGGGCAGCATCTTAAACATTTTAAGTGGACAGTTTAGTAATGTTAAGTATATGCACATTGTTGTGAAACATCTCCAGAACTTTCTCATTTTGCAAAGCTGAAACTGAACCCAGTAAACTCCCCTTTTCCCCCCATAAGGAAGATCTTGAAAGAACTGGGCATAAAGTCAGAAGGAAAGGCTGGGTTAGAGATTTCTCTTCAAATATATGAAAGTCTATCATGTGGAAAAGAATTTATGCAATGAGGCTATAGAGATATTTCAGTTCAACAGAAAGAAGAATTTTTAAAAGAGGGATACTCCTATATGGATAGGACTGTCTCAGAAAAGGTAGTAATTCCCTGTTCAGAAAAAAAGGCGCATGGCCCTGGCCTGGTAGCTCAGTTGGTTAGAGCATCATCCTGATACGCCAAGGTTGGTGGCTTCCCTGGTCAGGGCACATACAAGAATCAGCCAATGGCCCTGGCCAGTTTTGCTCAGCAGTTAGAGCATCGGCCCACGGTCCAGAGAGACCCGGGTTCGGTTCCCACTAAGGGCGCGTACCTTGGTTGCAGTTTGTTCGCGGCCCTGGTTGGTCGTGCGGGTGGCAGCCACTCGATGTGTGTCCCTTTCATGTCGATGTTTCTCTCTCTCTCTCTTCCTCTCCCTCCCTTCCACTCTATCTGAACAAAAAATGGAAAAATGTCCTTGGGTGAGGATTAAAAAAAAAAAAAAATCAATCAATGAATGCATAAATAAGTGGAACAACAAATCTCTCTCAAATCAATCAATAAATTAAAATAAGCCGGGCACTAAAGGATAAATATTGTTTGATTACTCTCATATGAGGTTCCTAGAGTAGTCAATCAAATTCCTAGAAAGTTGTCGGGCTGGAGGCAGTGGGAGATGGGAGTTATTGTTTAATGGGTCAGAGTTTCAGCTGAGAGATGATGGTTACAACAAAATGTGAAAATACTTAAATATACTCTTAAAAGGTCAAAATGGTAAATTTTTTTGTATATTTTACTATGATTTTTTTTAAAAAGAACAAACTGATTAAAAAGTAAAGAAAGGTTTGACTGAGATCATTCATTGGGTCTTTCATTAAGCAAATGTGTGAGCAATAATTGTGCAAGGCACTATTTTAAGCCCATGATATAATGATGCATTAATCAGATAAGGTCATTGCTTTCATAGAGCTTATGGTCTAATAGAGGTGATAGACTATATGGAAAAAGATAAATGAATAAACAAGATTAAAAGCTTGGCAAATTCTATGAAGGGGATTAATAAAGTGAGATTAGAAAGTGATAGGAGGGGGCTGTCATAACTTTAGAATTAGTGGCCAGTGAACTCTTTAAGAAATTGAAATTTGAGCTAATAATGAGCCAACCATGTGAAGAACAAAAGAGCCCTATGCAGAGGGAACAACTGGTATAAAGGCCCTTGGGTAGAAATGAGTACTTGCTGTGTTCCGGAGAACAAAAAAGCTTTATCAAGAAAGAAGTGATATAAGAGGAGGGTGAAGAGGTAATGGCAGGTAGATTACAATGATTGAGCTCTTATTGTGTGCCAGGCACTGTTGAAAGTGCCTTTTATATACTAACTCAGTCCTCAGAACCCTATGGATTCTTTTATTTTTATTTTGCACCCCTCAGGCAATTGTGAGGCACATAGCTAGTAAGCATCAGAGCCAGGATTGGACAGTGCCAGAGTCTTAACCACTGTGCTGTATTGCTCTGAGGAGCTCAGGCAAGAGGTCTGAGCTGGAGCTGCACGTTTGGGAGTAATCATAATTGGGTGGCACTTGAAGCCATTGAACTGGAGAGTCAAGAAGGCAGCTTTGGAGACGAGAGTCCAAGTCATGGGACCAAGAATCAGGAGAGGGAGAGGAAAGAGAGAACCTAACAAAATGGCTCAGTCATTTGTGTACTTGACCATTCATTATCTTAGGAAAAGCATTTCTTCTGTTTCAGGGTTAGAGCTGACTAACAGGAATCCAAGTCAATTAAAAAGTAACTACTATTGCTGCAGTTTTTTCTAAAATGCCCTATTGAATGATCTCTCTAGTTACTCCTCTGCTGGTGTCTTAGTCTGCTCAGGTTGCTGTTACAGGATACCATTGACTTGGTGACTTAAACGACATTTCTCACAGTTCTGGAATCTGGGAAGTCTGAGATCGGGATGCTACATGGTCAGGTTCTCAGTGAAGGCCCTCTACTTGTTCACAGACAGTCATCTTATTACTGTATCCTCATGGGGAGGGAGGTGGAAACAGAGAGAAGGAGAGAGGTGAAGGAGATCTACTGTCTCTTCCCATCATAGGGCTCCATCCCCGTGACATAATCTAACCCTAATTACCCCCAAAGACTCTACCTCCTAATAGTATATTGTTGGGAGTTAGGGTTTCAACATGAATTTGTGGGGGGAAACAGACATTCAATCCAAGGCAGCTGGGTTTCAAGAGTAAGCAATTCAGTACAAATGGCCAACAAATATATGAAAAGATGCTCAACTTTACTAGCTGTAAGGATGTGCAAATGATAGAACTGTATACTTGAAGCTTCTGGTCAAGATGGTGGCGTAGGTAAACGTGGTATTGCGTCCTCCCACAACCACATCAAAGTTACAACTAAACTACAGAACAACCATCATTCAAAACCACCATAAATCACGCTGAGTGGAAGTCCTACAACTATGGAATTAAAGAAGCAGGCGGATGGGCTGGTCCCACACCCACATGTGGCAGATAAAAATCAGGAGGATACCTCAGCTGGGAAGGTCCTCTCTGAGAACTGAGGGGTCCCTGTCCCACACCAGGCGCCCCACTCAGGATTCCAGTGCCAGGAAGAGAAGTCCCCATAACTTCTGGCTGGAAAAACCAGCGGGAACTGAGGCTCAGGGAGGCTGAGGCGGCTGGAGCCCCAGGCAGCTCCTCTTAAAGGGCCCTGTACACGGACTTATCAGACTCCCTCTAAGCTTGGAGGGGAGGCAGCTCGAGGGGCACCAGAGATATACAGGGAAGAACTGAGCTGTTTGGCACTGGAGAGGGGGCTTTCTCAGGGACAAACGTGCTGTCAAAGGCCTTTGTTCTTTTGGTGAGCCCTTCCATGGGGCGGCAGACAGTCGCCATATCTGGGACTCCAGTGACCTGGCCCACACTGGTTGCCCTGCCCTGCTGACTCCCTGAGGCCCCGCCCATCCAACTTTCAGGCCCACCCAAGCTGTTGCCAGTTGCTTTACCATAGGATTGGCCTGTCTTGGATCCTTCTTTAGGTTTTCCTATGTTATTTCAAACAAGCAGCATCTGGTCTCAGCTAGCCCCATACTTCTCATTAAGTAATACATTGAAACAGACACAGGGAGGCAGCCAAAATGAGGAGACCAACAGGTCCCAAATGAAAGAACAGAACGAAACTTCAGGAAAAGAACTAAGTGAAATGGAGATAAGCAACCTAACATGCTGAGTGCAAAATACTGCTTATAAGGATGCTCAATGAACTTAGAACCTCAGCGAACTTAGTGAGGGCCTCAAGAGCATAAAAAAGGCCCAGTCAGAAATGAAGGAGGCACTAACTGAAATAAAGAATAATTTACACAGATTCAATAGTAGAGTAGGTAAAGCCAAGAAGCAAATCATCGATTTGGAATATAAGGAAGCAAAAAACACCCAATCAGAACAGCAAAAAGAAAAAAGAATCCAAAAAAATGAGGATAGTGTAAGAAGCCACTGGGATAACTTCAAGCGTGCCAACATTCGCATCTTGGGGGTGCCAGAAGGAGAAGAGAGAGAACAAGAAATCGAAAACCTATTTGAAACAATAATGGCAGAAAACTTCCCCAACTTGGTGAAGGAAGCAGACGTACAAGTCCAGGAAGCACAGAGAGTCCCAAACAAGATGAACCCCAAGAGGCCCAAACCAAGACACATCATCAAAATGTAAAAGGTTCAAACAAAGAGAGAATCTTAAAAGCAGCAAGAAAAAAGCAGTTGTTTACCTACAAGGGAGTTCCCATAAGACTGTCAGCTGATTTCCCAAAAGAAACTTTGCAGGCCAGAAGGGAGTGGCAAGAAATATTCAGAGCGATGAAAAGCAAGAACCTACAACCAAGATTACTCTATCCTGCAAAGCTGTCATTTAGAATCGATGGCCATATAAAAGAGTTTCCCAGACAAGAAAATGTTAAAGGAGTTCATCACTACCAAACCATTATTATATGAAATGTTGAAGGGTCTTTTTGAAGAAAAAGATAAAATATATGAACAAACAAAATGGCAATGAATACATATCTATTGACAATTGAATCTACAAACAAAATGTACAGGCAGAACAGAAACATTCTCATAGATACAGAGAACATTTTGTTGGATGCCAGATGGGAGGGGGGTTGAGGGAATGGGTGAAACATGAAGGGATTAAGAAGTACAAATTGGTTGCTAGACTCATAAACCTCAAAGGGAAGGGGGTTGGGGGTGGGTGGGAAGAAATAAACCAAAGAACTTATATGTATAACCAATGGACACAGACGACAGTGTGGGAAAAGGCAGGAGGGGGGTAGAAGTGAGGAGGGGGGGGGTCAAGGGGGAAAAAATGAGGAACATCTGCAATACATTCAACAATAAAGATTAAAAAAAAAAAGAACTCTATACTTGAAACTTATGTAATGTCATTAACCAATGTCACCCCAATAAATGTAATTTTTAAAAAATGAATGAGCAGTTCAGGCTTCTATAAATACTTTGGCTAAAAGGGGTGGGTTTATTCCAGTTACCTAATTAAGAAATTCAGAAATAGATATTAACAGGTTATATAGCAAATAGGTTTTCATCCTGAAATCATCCTAAAGATAGCTTATTAGATAACATATTTTATAATATTTCTGAAAGATGATAGCATATGCAGAAGTGTGTGAGTGTGTGTGTAGTTTTAGGAATGTATATATTACCATTCTTTTAGGAACACTTACGATCTTTGTCTCCTTTCCTTTAGACTCTAAACCACTTAAGCATATAAAGTCTCAAGTTTGGGCCCAGCCGGTGTGGCTCAGTGGTTGAGCATTGACCCATGCACTAAGATGTTGCTGGTTCCATTCCCAGTCAGGGCACATGCCCAGGTTGTGGGCCAAATCCCCAGCAGGGGCCATGCAGGAGGCAGCCAGTCGATGTTCTATCTCATCAATGTTTCTTTCTATCTCTCTCTCTCTTTCCCTCTCCCTTCCTATCTCTCTAAAATCAATAAAGGGAAAAAATGTTTTTTTTTAAATCCTCAGATGAGGATGTATTTATTTTTAGAAAGGATATATTTAATTGAGTAGTGCATGTTGCTCTCCTCCACTAAATCATGAGTTTCGAGGGACAAGATCTAAATCCATGTGTCTTAATAAATCTAGAGCAGTAGATTTTGGCCTTTCAGTATTCACAGCACCCTACTGAAAACCAAAAATCTTAGTAGCATACTTGAAGTGATTCAAAGCCTCCAAACCAAGGCAGTCACTTCGTCAACGCGATGATCTCTCACAGTGCCTATAAAATCATATATTGTTATCACATTATTCACTTGGTAGCCCTTCAGCAACATGGCTGAATAATGTTTGCTCTTCTGAATTTTCTTATATAGCCTAATTTATAAAGACTTATTTATTTATTTTTCTTTATTGCTTTTAGAAAGGGAGGGAGAGGTAGAGAGAGATAGAAACATTGATGAGAGAGAACATCGATTGGCTGTTTCCTGCATGCCCCCACTGGGGATCAGGCCCACAACCTGAGCATGTGTCCTTACCAGGAATCGAACAGGCAACCTCTTGGTGCACGGGTCAGTGCTCAACCACTAAGCCACACCAGCCAGGCTGTTTTTCCTTTTAATTTTTTAACTTATCTTTATTGTTGAATATGTTACAGATGTCCCTCCTTTTTCCCCCCATTTACTCCCTCCTCTCTAATCTTGCACCCCTCCTGCCTTCCCCACAGTATTGTCTGTGTCTGTTGGTTATGCACACATGCATAGAAGTTCTTTGGTTTATCTTATCCCACCCTCCCTCCCCCCTTCCCTTTGAGGTTCATCAGTCTAACAACCAATTTGTACTTCTTAATTCCTTCATCTTCTTCACCCATCTTCCCAGCCCCCTTCCATCTAGCAGGCAACAAAAAGTTCCCTGTATCTAAGACATCTATTGTTAAAGAGAGAGACATGATAAGGTCAGAAGACCATCAAATTCTTGGTATTTTTATTTGAAACTGAAGCTCTTTACCTACAGTACTCCCACGTAGTAGAGAGATTTGGCTCAAATTTGTCAAAGTGGCCATTTTCCCAGAGCAATACTTGGTATAGATTAAGTTTTCTGATTTGTTTCAGGAGGGAACAAATGAGATGTATCTCAATGTCTTAAGTGTTACATAGTCTAAAAGCTCTACAAGTAATGGCAATAGCTCTTGAAAAAAATTTAATTCAATTTCAGTTTTCTCTCTAGTGTCCTTTACATATTTAGTTCCTTGAGAAGGAGCAGAACAATATACTGAATTTCCACCAACTTCTTGTTTTTCCCTAACAGTTGCTTTTCGACTATATGATTTGGATAAAGATGACAAGATCTCCCGCGATGAGCTGTTACAGGTATGTGGGAGAGCTCTCATGCACGTGGATAACTTGTGTTTGGGCCCTGCCCGCTTATTCATGTGGACAGGAATGGTACTTTCCTTCAGGAAGCATTTATTTAATACCTTCTGTGTGCAGAGTTCTATCCTAGATATAAGGCAGAGCAAATGAGCTGGGGAAACTTGCAGTGGCTCAGTGGATTGAGCATCATCCCAAGGACTGAGAAGTCCCGGTTTGATACCTGGTCAGGGCACATGCCTGACCAGGAGTGAGGTTGCAGGCTCCATCCCCAGTGGGGGACATTCAGGAGGCAGCTGTTCCTCTCTCACATCAATGTTTCTATCTCTCTCCTCCTGTCTCCCTCTTAAAACAAATCAATAAAAACGTGTTTTTTAAAATAAATAAATAAAAACATTAAAAAATTTGTTTTACTATTTATAGACCTGGAGGACCCTAGGAGACTGACACAGTCAGGACTTTCTGTGGGGAAATTTCTCTATTTCCAGATATACCTAAAAAGTAAAAAGGTTTTCACCCTGGCCGGTTTGGCTCAGCAGTTAGGGCATTGGCCTGCGGTCCAGAGAGACCTGGGTTTGGTTCCCGCTAAGGGCATGTACCTTGGTTGCAGTTTGTCCCCGGCCCTGGTTGGGTCATGTGGGTGGCAGCCACTTGATGTGTTCTTTTCACGTCGATCTCTCTCTCTCTCTCTCTCTCGCTCTCGCTCTCGCTCTCTCCCTCCCTCCCTCCCTCTCTCTCCCTCCTGCTCTGTCTGAACAAAAGATGGAAGAATGTCCTCCAGTGAGGATAAAAAAAAAGTAAACACCCTGAAGTAAATCTGAATTCATTCAGTGTCTTGAGAAATCTCTAAGTTGAAGATTATTCAGGCCAGATTAAGGAATAACTCAAGGTATTTCTACATTTCTATGTCTGAGCAAAAATTGAAACAGTCTACACAGGTCATTGTTAGTGTCCTTTGCTTTTGAGTTGGATGTCTTTCTTCAGTAAGAAGAATTTATTAAAATTGCTCTCTACATATGGCCTGGCTGGTGTGGCTCACTGGTTAAGTGTTGACCCATACACCCAAGAGGTCACAGGTTCAATTCCCGGTCAGGGCACACGCCCAGGTTGTGGGCCAAATCCCCAGTAGGGGGGTACGTAGGAGGTGGCCAATCAGTGTGTCTCTCTCACATTGATGTTTCTCTCTCTCTCTCTTCCTCTTTCTCCCTCCCGCTCTATCTGAATAAAAAAATGGAAAAATGTCCTTGGGTGAGGATAAAATAAAAAAAAAAGAACTCTTAGGAAAAACAGAGGTAAAAGAGAGATTCCTTAACTGGTAAAGGGTATATACCAAAAAAACCTCACCAGACATTAAAAATAGTAATAATAAAAATCCCTTCTGACTGGAACCATAACTGATACTATGGAGAGGTAGGAAGCACACTGGTTGGGCAAGGAGGCCTGGGTGGCCAGCTCAGAACCCTGGTTACTGGGACATGTATCAAGCCAGTTCCAGACCCTCATGTCCTTATTAATAGACTTGGCTGAGTGATTTTTTTTTTTTTTTAATCCTCACCTGAGGACACTTTTCCATTTTTTGCACAGACAGAGTGGGAGGGAGAGAGAGGAAGGAAGAGAGAGAGAGAAACATCGACGTGAAGGGACACATCGAGTGGCTGCCACCCGCCCGACCAACCAGGGCCGGGGACAAACCGCAACCGAAGTACGTGCCCTTAGCGGGAACCGAACCCAGGTCTCTCGGGACCGCAGGCCGACGCTCTAACCGCTGAGCCAAACTGGCCAGGGCGGCTGAGTGATTTTTAAGACACAACCAGTACTATCCCCTCCCACTATACGCACAGCACCCATGCACAATTCAGTCTTATAATTCTAAAAATGAAACACTTCAGAGAAGAATTGGACTGAGGTCTAATCTGTTAGAGAGGTTTGCGGATAGATTGATTTGTCTAGTTGGCCACACAATCAGGAAAGATGGCAAATGACTTGGCTATTCTTTATTTTTGCTTGCCTCTTTTTTTTTTTTTTTTTTTTAATCCTCACCTGAGGACATTTTTCCATTTTTTGTTCAGATAGAGTGGGAGGGAGGGAGGGAGAGAGAGACAGAGAGAAACATTGATGTGAAAGGAACACATCGAGTGGCTGCCACCCGCATGACCAACCAGGGCCGGGGACAAACTGCAACCAAGGTACGTGCCCTTAGCGGGAACCGAACCTGGGTCTCTCTGTACCGCAGGCCGACGCTCCAACCGCTGAGCCAAACCGGCCAGGGCTGCTTGCCTCTTTTTAATTAATCCTTCCATTTATGTACATCTGTGCCCAAAATACACAATTTCCAATTCTCAAGAATTGATTTGCAAAGAAAATGATGTGTTGATACATATTTCAGCGCTTTTCTTTTCAGAAAAACTGTAATTTACTTTTTAAAAGTAATTTCATGAGATTGGAGAAGGATGTAAAGGTGTGGGGGAAAGGAAGGCCTATGAACAGCTGAGCTGGAAAGCCTTTCTTTCCTGTGGAAAAGCTCTGTTCTTACCTTTTGAAGACAGAAGTAGCTGACTGCAGTGATGCGAGGCATCACAAAGCACCCCTTTCCCCATTTTATACCAAGTCATATGATTAGAGTTGTTTTTGTTTTTGGTACATGCCCTTAGAGGGAACCAAACCCAGGACTCTCTGGTCTGCAGGCCAGTGCTCCAACCAATGAGCAAAACCAGCCAGGGCTAGAGTTGTTTATTTTGCTTAAAGGAGCAATTTTCAAAGTATATTCACACCCTAATGATGTTAGCAGAATTGAAAGGGGGTGGTTTTGTTATGTTTGAGACAGATTTGCTGAAACAGTGTTAAATTCTCTTTACTGCAGTTCTCACAGTACTTAGAATGTTATTTTTCTAAGAGGGGGGATTTAGTAGTTAACCCTACAAGAATCTTCATGTTTCTTAGCCATATTTTAGGGATTGCAGGTCACTGTACCACCTCAAAGAAGACTGCATTTGGATAGGATTTCAGAAAATCCTACCAAACTTACTAAATCCAGTAAGAAACTAGTTTGCTCCCTTGCTGAGCTGAAACACTGAAGATGTAGTGCCCGAGCAGACCAGCACAGTGCACCACCAATCAGCTCGTAGCAGAGCAAAGCAAACTGTGGAGGGGTAGAGCAGAGCTTTCTAGCTGGAGAGGGGCCTGGCCCCAGGGCTGCCTCACAGCCGTGCTGTATCAAAATTGAGCTGTTTTGTGCTGGATAAAGTTTTCTCCTTCACTGCAAAGAAAGAAAAAAGAAACTAGTTTGCCTCATGGAACAAGAAGTCTGGGCACAGATTGTCTAGGTCGGTGCAGTACCTAAATGATGTTCAGAAACCAGGCTTCTTCTGTATTCTTGCTCTGGCATTCATAGCACATACGACTTTCAGCTCATGGTCCCAGGATGGCTGCTGTAACACCAGGCGTCATACCTACATTCTAGGCAGGAAGAATGGGCTAAAGCAAATGCAAAGGACTCTCCTTCAGTGAGGTTTGCTTTCCTATTCAGTGACCTTGCCAGAGAGTTTTGTTCTTGTCATTGTCTAGTATGGCCTAATGAGAAGATAATGGTTTCAGCTTTCTGGCTGTTACATTCTAGGACATCAAAGGAAAAGTGGGTTGGGGTGGCTTTACCCTTAATCTTAGTGAAAGAGTCCCTCTGACCAAAAGTCTGTAATCCTGGCTCTTGGTCCTGCAGGTGCTACGAATGATGGTTGGAGTAAATATCTCCGATGAACAGCTGGGCAGCATCGCAGACAGGACCATCCAGGAGGCTGATCAAGATGGAGACAGCGCCATATCTTTCACAGAATTTGTTAAGGTCAGTCAGTCATCTCATGGTTTGAAAAGTTTAATTCTGCACAGGAGGGAGGGAGAAAAACATTCAGATAAGAGCATGGGACAATATCTCCTATTGTGACCTTCATGACTGTAATTGGGTTCCCTCCCCCCCAGGTTTTGGAGAAAGTGGACGTTGAACAGAAAATGAGCATCCGATTTCTTCACTAAAGGACTGAAACTAAACTGGTCCTTGTTTTCTAGTATTTAAGAACTGGAACATGGGAGGCCGCCTGTCCACCAGCCCCACCTTCACCCTATCATTTGCCTTCTCCCAAAGTACTACTGTTGCATGACAACCCCCAATATGTTCTGCCAACATAAACCTGCTTTTGGTGTATAAACAGGGCATTACAGAATGCTACACCCAGTCTATATCTGTTCCATACCATTCACCGGTTATCTCCATTTCTGAATATTCTCCCCACCCCATTCTGCTGCTGATTGCCGCATGTGTGTCTCACCTGGCAAAGAGGGAATCATGTCAAGAGCCAGTCAGCATAGCTCTTTCATTGGATGTAGACGACAGCCTTGCTGCCTTCCCTCCAACAGGGCTTTGTCATGCTCCTCCATCCTTTGTTATATGTCGTTTGCCTTCTACTTCTTTTTAACCAACACACCATTCACTTAGTCTTTCAGTCTCCCTGTTTTTTATTAAGCTTCAATCCCCTCTGTTCTACTTGGCACCCCAAGCTATGCCTGTTCAATGTATTTCTGACTTAGCAGGATAATTGGGTGGTCTGGCAGTTTTGATCTACCTTTATTTTTAAATAGGTCTCTGGGATGTTGCCTCTCCAGGAACTTTTCAGTAACCAACCCTTCTCTCAGAAGAATGTGTTCTTGGTTCCTTGCACTCTGCTGTGTCATCAAAGGGCTGTGGGTTGAGCCCTGTTTTTCTTGAAAGGCGGAGGCCTTGGTGAGAGGTGTAAAGCAAAGTCTTTCTGGTGACTCCCAGGTCACTCTACCTCTGGCCTCTGGTTCTCAGCATACATACCTACGTGGCTACTCTTGTTCGTACAGTGTTGACTTTTGAGAAAATAGCCATATGCCAACAGGTTTGCTTAGTTTGGGGACACTGTCACCACCAGAATGTCTGCTCTGACAATATGATTGGGGACTTTCCCATGACTTTTTGAGCAAGGAGGCTGGCACCCTAAAAGCCTCATGTATTCCCACTTCTGCAGCATGATTTATGCCTCAGTGTTACGTGCCCTGGAATGTTTTTCACTTCACATTTCCAAATAGAAAGATTAGTGTTACAGAAGTGCCTACTTATCCAGTCCAAGAGATTTAAAGATTGTCTTCAGTATCTCGAAGTTTTGCACAAAATTTTTAATGAATTTTACACTTGGCAAATGTTAATACTGGAAGCCATAGTCGGCTCCTAATACAGGTCCAAAGCTTTGAATGTATTGTATCATAAGCAGCCTGCTTACATTTAATTACTAGCTCCTCTCTTAAACCACTGCTAATCCCTTAGAAACAGGGGGTCTGGCACCAGTGGCACAACCTGAGGAGGCATTACAGGCCTTTGCATGAACCAGAGCAACTTTTCCGCCTAAGTCAGCTTAGGGAAGACCTCATTGAATCAGGCTTTTGTCATCCTAACATCTGTCTTAACATCCTAACATCAGTCTGTTCATTGTTATAAATGCCCTTGGCTGATTTTGTCTGACTCGTTGCATGCTTGCTTGTGTCCTTGCTTTGGAAAATTATCCAAGATGTATGCATAATTCTTTAGGAAGGGAATTGCTTTTTTTTTAATCCTCACCCGAGGACATTTTGCCATTTTTTGTTCAGATAGAGTGGGGAGGAGAGAGAGGAAGAGAGAGAGAGAGAGAAACATTGAGGTGAAAGGGACACATCGAGTGGCTGCCTCCCACACGACCCAACCAGGGCCGGGGACAAACTGTAACCGAGGTACCGAACCCGGGTCTCTCTGGACTGCAGGCTGATGCTCTAACCACTGAGCCAAACCAGCCAGGGTGGGAATTGCTTTTTTAAAAAAACCACTGCAAAGGGATTGGGAAGAATGGGGAACAGAGGAGTGGCCAGGCTAGATGACTCAAGTATAAATGACGGAGAAATTCTTGGTGAAGTATCAGTCTGACTTTGTGATGAAGTAATGTAGTATAGGAATTGTATAAAAGGGAAGAATTGTCTGACACTGATCTGCTAGAGAGGTATTTCAAAGGCTCCCTGACTTGCATATTTAAAGTTCCTGAGATTATGACTTTTTCCTCCTTTTGGCTGTACAGCAAACTGTTTTAATCCACAGTTGTGCCTTATTGTTCCATTAAAACTGTATTCTCCAATCCATCAATAATAAATTCTTATAGTTAAAAACAATCTAATGTGGCTGATTTTGTTCGTGTGTTTTATAAGAAATTTATATAACTTAATCACCTTCAAGTTTGAAATTACAGTGTCTCCCTTAGGTTTGTCTGTGCTATTAAATGCAGATCTCAGGTGCTGCCTGGTGTGGGCCAGCACTGTGTGCCTCTGAGCACAGCTTTGTCAGCCTCTTCCCACTCACTCCAGGTAAGATTCAATTGCTGCTCTTTTTCTTTTTTTTTTATCCTCACTTGAGGACATTTTTCCATTTTTGTTCAGATAGAGTGGAAGGAGAGAGAGGAAGAGAGAAGAGAGAGAGAAATGTCAATGTGAAAGGGACACATCAAGTGGCTGCCTCCCACACAACCCCAACTGGGGCTGGGGACAAACTGCAACCGAGGTACATGCCCTTAGCGGGAACTGAACCCAGGTCTCTCTGGACCACGGGCCGATGCTCTAACCGCTAAGCCAAACTGGCCAGGGCTCAGTTTCTGTTCTTGACTCCCTGGCTCCTTAAATGTAGAAAAGGCCTAAAATATGGGGTATCTGTCTATTGCTGTTATTACGTTGTCTACCCACTCATGCATGTGCAATCTCAACTACATATTGTACACAGTTATTATTACATGGCTTTTCATGTCTTCAAGCATTAGTGACTGCTTAATCTGTGTAGCGTATGAATATCTCTTCTTATTTTAAGATTTAGTGACATTCTGGAATCAGTCATATAAACTCTTAACACAATACCCTCTTCTCCTTTTGCCATCCCTCTGCCTCAAAATCCATTCAAAATGACATGCACAGTGTTTCATCTTTGCTTTGCTTTGAGTCTAATTGTTAGGATTTGGAAAAAATGAAAAATAGATGGAGTGACTGTATAGACAATTTTAGAGAAACCTTAATGTTACTGACCATGTCCATAGCTATACCAGTCTGTGACTAAAATAAAACAATACTGTAAAAAATATTATAAAATCATTACAACATTAAATAAAGTTTGTGGAGAATCTCTTTAAACAATTGTATTTCCCTTGCTCCCTTCTGCTCTATCCATGCATTATGTATTTGAACATAAATGGAATAAAATACAAGATTAAATTGGCTTTTAAAAATGAACATTGTTGCCTGGCCAGTGTGACTCAGTGATTGAGCATCGACCTATGCACCAAAAGGTCGCCAGTTCAATTCCCAGTCAGGGACATGCCCAAGTTGTGGGCCAGATCCCCAGTGCAGAGCATGCAGGAGGTGGCTAATTGATGTTCTCTCTCATCAATGTTTTTTCTCTCCCTTCCTCCCTCTCTCTCTCTCTCAAATCTAATAAAAAAAAATTTTTTTTTAAATGAACATTGTTGGTTTTTTTTTTTTTTTAGAGAGAGAGAGAAACATCAATGCAAAAGAGACACATCGACTGGTTACCTCCCGCACAACTCCAACCAGGGCTGGGGACTGACCTGCATCCGAGATATGTTTCCTTGACTAGAATTGAACCTGCGACTCTTTGGTCCTCGGGCCCACACTCTAACCGCTATGCCAAACTAGTCAGGGCCAAATAGGTGAATTGTTATATCTAGTACCTGAAGGTGGCTGAAGAAATAAGAGTTGGTCTAGGATGCCCTGGCCGGTTTGGCTCAGCAGTTGGAGTGTTGGCCCATAGACCAAAGAATTAATCCAATGTCCCTGGGCTGCTTCAACAGATATCAAACACCATTATTAATGGGTATGTTGATTAGAGTATCATCCAAATATGCGAAGGTTGCCCTGGCCAGTTTGGCTCAGTAGTTACAGCGTCGGCCTGCGGTCCAGAGAGACCCGGGTTTGGTTCCCGCTAAGGGCACGTACCTCGGTTGCATTTTGTCCCTGGTCCTGGTTGGGTTGTGTGGGTGGCAACCTCTCGATGTGTCCCTTTCACATCGATGTTTCTCTCTCTCTCTTCCTATCTCTCCCTCCCACTCTATCTGAACAAAAAACGAAAAAATGTCCTCGGGTGAGGATGAAAAAAAATAATAATATGACGGTTGCAGGTTCGATTCCCCACTCAGGGCACACAAGAATCAACCAAGGGTGCATAAATAAGTGGAACAACAAATCAGTCTATCAATCTCTCCTTCCCTCTCTTTTTCTCAAAACAATAAATAAAAAGTAAAAAGAAGGGCAGCTGACAAAGGAGGAGACTAGAGAAAAACCAAGTAACTCAGTAGACATTCCATTATAGACCAAATAATTCTAAGCAGTTCATTAACCCAGAAGCTATCACGGCATGAGTTTATAGAAAAAAACCTCAAATTATCAAGAAGTGGTCTAAAATGTGCTGGTGCTTATAGGTTTAAGCTTTAGTAAAATGGAAATTTATTTAAGTGAAACATTCCTGAGAATTTAAAAAAAAAAAAATGTTACTGCATGTAATTCAGGCTGTACCTGGATCTATGTAACAATACTATGTGTACCAGTAGAGCCCAGTGATGCCGTGTCTGGTTTTCTATAGGTGTCACATCTTTTTCCTTATCACTTTGGAAAAGGAAATATTTCATGATGTCAAACATCAAATGGGACATGGATTAGAAGCTTGTGTTTGCAAACAACCTTATGGACAGTGGAGACAAAAGGCAATTATTGTCCATGATGCTAAATTTCTTGGGGGTAGGAACTGTCTTCTCTGCCAGTAGAATAACAAATTTCTAGCTGTTATTAAAATTAAAAGAAAAAAAATCTGCAGGACATCAGTTGGGAGAAAACTGCCATGGAGACTTTAATTATTTTATGAAACTTTTTTTTTTTGTACTAAATTTCAATTGTATTTTGTGCTGCCTTCTGTCTCTTCTTGCATTGTGGAGCCAGAATCACAAATCTGAAAATAAATACACTCTATTTGTAGCCCAGCCAATGTGGCCCAGTAGTTGAGCGTTGACCCATGCACCAAGAAGTCGCCAGTTTGATTCCTGGTCAGGGCACTGCCCAGATTGTGGGGGCATGCAAGAAGCAGCCATTCAACGTTCTCTCTCATCAATGTTTCTCTCCTTTCCTCTCTAAAATGAATAAAGAAAAAAATTTTTTTTAAAGAATACACTCTGTTTGCAACAGAAGACTGCATTCTGTAAACTCCTCACGTGTGCCCATGAGATAAGAGGCAATTTTGGTAGCTTCATAATCACGGAGATATAGCTATTGGGAAATGGTTAGAGAACAGAAAAAGGCATATACCAGCAAAGTTTGCAGAAGGGAAAGGGCAGATTTCAGAAATGATTCATTCACTCACCTGTTTGACATTATTCCCCAGCAGAATTGGGTCATTACATGGTTTGTGAAGACATGGAAAAGAATTTGATGATCACCAGGATGCTGATGTGTTTGGCAAAGAATTAACTATGCCGAGTTATTCTCCCGTCACTTATTTCAAAGCTTAATTAAATTCATATGTCAGCCCTGGAAGATTGAACTCGGCGGTTAGAGTGTCAGCCCACAGACCCAAGGGTCTTGTGTTAGATTTCCAGACAAGGGCACGTACCTGGATTGCAGGTTTGATCCCCAGCCCCAGTCAGGGTCATGTGGGAGGCAACCAATTGATGTGTCTTTTTCACATTAATGTTTCTCTCTCTCCCCCTCCCACTCTTCCACTCTATCTAAAAATTAATGGAAAAATCCTCAGGTGAGGATTAACAACAACAAAAAGTTTGTTTGTCAGATCAGTGATATAGGCACAGCAATGTTGTGTTTCACAGAGCATATGGCTGTATTTATATAGTTAAAATGGAAAAAATTGGGTTGAGTTATAGCTGATGTATTTGAAGATGATAGTTGAATAACCATACATGAAGAATCTAAAAGATCAGTGTCAACGGTCTTGAAAAATAGCAACAAAATGGGAGGAATCACACATCCCAATTTGAAAATAAAGACACCGATACTGGCGTAAAGATAAACTAACTATCAAGCAATGGACTAGAGTTGAGTCCAGAAATAAACCCTCACATTTATAGTCAATTGATCTTTGACAAGGATGTCAAAACAAATCAATAGGGGAAACAATAGTCATTTGGTGTAATGGGGGCCATTGCTATCCTCATACAAAAGAATGAAGTTAGACCTCTGCCTCACACCAAAAATAAAATCAGACAAAATGTATGAAAAGCCTAAATGTAAGAGCTAAAACCATAAAGCTTATAGAAGAAAACATAGATATAAATATTCATGACCTTGGATTAGGTGATGGTTTCTTAGATATGAGAACAAACAACAAAATAAAAATAAACTGGACGCCATCAAAATTTTAAAATTTTGTTGGACAGCTACATGCAAGAAAATGAAACTAGAACATCAACTTACACCATACACAAGAATAAACTCAAAATGGATAAAAGAGTTGTGAATCCATAAAAATCCTAGAAGAAAATGTAGGCAACAAAATTTCAGACATCATATGCAGCAGAATTTTCACTGATACATCACCTAAGGCAACAGAAGCAAAGGAAAAAATGAACACATGGGACTATATCAAACTCAAAAGCTTCTGCACAGCAAAATAAACAGCCATGAAAATGGAAAGGCAACCCACTGTATGGGAGAGCATAATGGCCAATGATACATCAGATAAGGGATTAATTTCCAAAATATATAGAATGCACGTACAGCTCAACAAAAGGAAGACAAATAACCCAATTAAAAAACGGGCAGAGGAGCTCAATAGACACCTCTCCAAACAGGACATACAGATGACCAAGAGACTAACGAAGAAATGCTCAACATCACTAATCATCAGAGAGATCAAATTAAAACAACAGTGAGGTATTACTTTACACCTGTCAGAATGGCCGCCATCAACAAAGCATCAAACAAGTGTTGGTGAGGGTGTGGAGAAAAGGGGACTCTAGTACACTGCTGGTGGGAATGCAGACTGGTGCAGCCACTATGGAAAACCCTATGGTGTTACCTAAAAAAATTAAAAATTGAATTGCCATTTGACCCAGTGATCCCACTTCTAGGCATATACCCTAAGAAGCCTGAAACACCAATCAGAAAGAATATATGTACCCCCATGTTCATAGCAGCACTAATTACAATAGCTAAGATCTGGAAACAGCCCAAGTGTCCATCAGTAGACGAATGGATAAAAAAAATGGTGGTACATATACACAATGGACTACTATGCAGCTGTAAGAAAGAAAGATCTGTTATCCTTTGAGACAACATGGAGGGACCTGGAGAGAATCATCCTAAGCGAAACAAGCCAAGCAGAGAAAGACAAATATCATATGATCTCACTTATTTGTGTAATATAATGAACATAACAGTCTGAAGAACAGGGTAGTCCCAGAGACGTGGAAGTAGGGTATAGACTGACAATCTCCAGAAGAGGAGGTGGGGGGGGGGTGGGGGTAAACCACAGAACTTATGTGCATGTACGCACAACCAGTGGACATGGACAACAAAGCTGGGGACAGGGCGGGGAGGGAAGAGGAGGAGGGTGTCAATGGGGGGGGGGGGAGAAACATTGTAACAAAAATAAATGTAAAATAAATTAAAATAAATAAATAAAACAAAATTTTTTTAATTTTGTGGTTCAAAGGACACCAACCATCAAGAAAGGAAGAAGCTAATAGAATGCCAGAAAATATTTGCAAATACATATCTGGTAAGAGACTTGTACCTATAATATGTAAATTACAACTCAATAATAAACAGACAAATAATTCAATTATGGACCCTTTCTGCACTGTGGTAGGAATATAAGATGGTGCAGACATTGTGGAAAACAGTATGGTTCTTCAAAATATTTAAAAAAGAACTGCTGCCCTGGCCGATTTGGCTCAGCGGTTAGGGCATCATCCTATAGACCAGAGGGTTGTGGGTTCAATCACTGGTCAAGGGATTATACCTGGGTTGCAGGTTCGATCCCCAGCCATGGTCAGGATCGTGTGAAAGGCAACCGATTGATGTTTCTCTCTCTCTCCCCCTCCCTCCTTTCCACCCTATCTGAAAATCAATGGAAAAATGTCCTTGGGTTAGGATTAACAAGAATAATAATAATAAAAAATTGCCATATGATCTAGAAATTCCACTTCTGGGTATATACCCAAAAGAACTGAAATCTGGGTCTTGAAGAGATATTTACACCCATGTTCATAGAAGCAGTATTCACAGTAGCCAAAGGTGGAAACAAATGTCCATCAACACATGAATGGAAAACAAAATGTGGTGCATAATACAATGAAATATAGAAGGAAATTCTGCTCTGGCTGGTTTGGCTTAGCAGTTAGAGTGTCAGACCTCGGACCAAAGACTCTCAGGTTCGATTCCGGTCAAAGGGCACATACCTCGGTTGCAGTTTTGTCCTAGCCCTGGTGGGGTCGTGCGGGAGGCAACCAATTGATGTATCTCTCTCACATCAGTGTTTCTGTCTTTTTCTCGCTCTCTCTTTCTCCCTCTTTCCCTCCCACTGTATCTGAAGACAAATGGGAAAATATCCTCTGGTGAAGATTAAAAAATAAATAAATAAAACAAAATGGAAGGAAATTCTGATGCCTACAACAATATGCATGAACCTTGAGGACATTATGCTAAGTGAAATAAATCAGTCACAAAGGACAAATACTGTATGATTCTACAATTAGTAGGGCTGTGAGATTGGGGAGTGACAGCTAAGGGATGTGGGGTTTCGTTTTGGAGTAATGAAAATGTTCTAAAATTACTTGTGTTCAGATCACTTTTGGTCAAGTTGGCAGTGTAGGTAAATGCAGTTCTTGCCTCCTCCCATGACCACATTAAAATTACAACTAAACTACAGAACAACCATCATTCAAAAGCACCTGAAATAGAGCTGAATGGAAGTCCTACAACTACGAAATTAAAGAAGTAGCCATATCAAGACTGGTAGGAGGGGCGGAGACACACCTGGGCTGGTCCCACACACGTGTGGCAGATAAAAAATGGGCTGTGAAGATCCCTCCTGAGGAGTGAGGGGTCCCTGTCCCACACCAGGCTCCCAGCTCAGGGTACATGTGCCAGGAAGAGAATCCCCATGACTTCTGGCTTAAAAACCAGCAGGAACTGAGGCTGAGGGAGAATGAGGCTGCTGGAGTCCAAAGGCAGCTCCTCTTACAGGGCAAGAGCAAGGACTTACTCAGACTCTCATCCGCCAGGCTTCAATACAGGGGAGGCAGCTTGAAAGGCACCAGAGACATACAGTGAAGAACTGAATTGTTTGGCATCAGGGCGAGAGCTGGAGGGGCAGCTTTCTCCCAAACAGACGTGCTGGTGGAGGCTATTGTTTTTTTGGTGAGCCCTTTCCCCAGGCAGCAGACAGCTGCCATATCTGGGACTCCAGCAAGTGGCTCACATTGTTTGCCCGCCCTGGTGATTCCCTGAGGCCCGCCCCACCCAGCCTTCCGGCCCACCCAAGCTGTTTCCAATGGCTTAACCATAGGATTGGCCTGTCTTGGATCCTGCTTCATAGTTTCCTTAAATTTCTCAAACAAGCAGCATCTGGTCTCAGCTAGCTCATACCTCTCGTTAAGTGGCCCCAGGCCTGGCACTAGAAGCAGCCAGCCTTGGTTCACAACTTGGCTTTTCCTGGGCACCTCCAAGCCCAGCATAAAAGCAGCCATCGGCAGATCACTTTATAGCTTATACCTTGTGGCCCTGGATAGAACACAGGCAGTGTCTGACCTTGTCCCTCAGCCAGCACACCCAGTGGACATCTTCAGACCACATTGAAGCACCACCACCCAACCACCTCCACAAGTGACACACTCAGTGAGTGGACCCAGTGGGTACCAGGGCCCTGCTGAAGAAAGTCTTGCTCTGTGTGTTGGGCCCCTACACAGCTGATCCTCCAAGGTAGTCAGAGGCCAGTCCTTGCAGCTGAACAGCCTGAGTAAAACCCTCCCACTGACATGCCAACAGCAATCAGGACTCAATTACAACAGAAGGGTGTACAGTCCACACAAGGGATGCACCTTGAGGGCCCAGCTGGGTGACTAGGTAGGCTGTGCCACTGGACCCTAAAGACACCTACTACAATAGGCCACCATTTGAAGCCTAGGAGACACAGCAACTCTACCTAATAGAAACAAACACAGGGAAGCAGCCAAAATGAGGAGACAAAGAAACATCCCAAATGAAAGAACAGAACAAAATTCCTGGAAAACAACTAAACAAAATGGAGATAAGCAATGAGATACAGAGTTCAAAATACTGGTTATAAGGATGCTCAAGGAACTTAGTGGGAACTTAAGAAGAACTCCAAGGAACTTAGTGAGAACATCTTAACTCTAATTCTCACAACAACGTTAGGAAGCAGGTACGTTATTATCAACAACATTAAAAAGGACCAGTCAGAAATGAAGGATGCACCCGGCCAGTGTGGCTCAGTGGCTGAGCATCGACCCATGCACCAAGAGGTTGCTGGTTCAATTCCTGGTCAGGGCACATGCCCAGGTTATGGGCCAAACCTCCAGTGGGAGGCATGCAGGACGCAGCCAGTCGATAATTCTCTCTCATTGATGTTTCTATGTCTCTTGCCCTCTCTTTTCCTCTCTCTCTAAAATCAATAAAGAAAAATTTTTTATAAGTAACATAAAGCCTTAACAGTTGTTAATATAGTCCCTTCTTGAAGAACAGAGACTAAAAAAAATTTTTTAACAGCTGGTACTTTTTTTTTTTTCCCTTCATTGATTTTTAGAGAGAAAGGAAGAGGGAGAGAGAGAAAAAGAAACATCAATGAGAAAGAACATTGATTGGCTGCCTCCTGCATGCCCCCCACTGGGGATTTGGGCCACAACCTGGGCATGTGCCCTGACCGGGAATCAAACTGGTGACCTCTTGGTGCGTGGGTCGACGCTCAACCACTGAGCCACACAGGCTGGGCGAGACTAAATTATTTTAATAGTTTGAGTTCAATCAATAATGCCTAATATTTATATGGCATTTACCAATTGCAAGGCACTTTTCTGTGTACTTGACAGATCTTTAATCCTCACTACAACCTTAGGAAGCAGGTACGTTATTATTAACACTTTTAGGTGAGGGGATTAAGTCATAGAAAGGCTAAATGATTTTTTTTCCAAGATTTCAGTCACATAGCTAGTTAGTGGTAGAGTCTGGTCTCAAACCTAGGAACTCTGATTGCAGAGTCCATGCTTTTAATTATTTTACTCCCCAACAATCTAAATTTTTAACAAGGATAAATATAAATTCCCTTATTTAGGCTAAAAAGAGAGAAACACGCAAGAGATACTTGTGTATTTTAAGATGTCACAAGTTTGAAGACTATCACCTTTTAAGACGATATTAGACAAAATGATGTATTCTCAAGAAGCAAAATGGTGAGAGGTTCAGGGCAACTTATATCATGAGTGATTATAGGAATTGAGGCTTTAACCTAGAGAAAAGGAGTAGCTCTCTTCAAATATTTAATATCTATTACCAGATTGCTAAGGATCTGTCCTTGAAAGGCTCCAAGTTATTTTTCTAGAGGGCATAGTTTACTGTAGAATTTAAGAGCATAGGCTTTGGAAAGAGATTGGGTGGGTTCAGATCCTGGTTCTGCCACTTAACTGAGCACATGAACCTGGGCAATTCACATAACCCTTCTGCCCTGGCCGGTTTGGCTCAGCGGTTAGAGCATCGGCCTACAGTCCACATAACCCTTCTGCGTCCTTTTCCTTAATTGTAAAATAAAGGTTATGATGATGATGATAACAGTATCAAACTCATAGGATTAAATGAGTTCTGACACATGCTAAGCATTATATAAGATTTATTAACAATGAATGGAAGTGATAGTTTGATTCCATATTATTCTAATTAGGAAGAATTTTTTAATTATAATTATTTAAGTGAAGAACAGAATATCCCCAAAGCTAATGCCCTTCCTAGCTGTTGGTTGCTAGGCAAAATCTTTTTTTTTTTATTATTAATTTTTGTTACAGATATTTCTTCCTTTCCCCCCTAGACCCCACCTCCCAATCCTGCCCCATGCTGAGCAAAATCTTGAATGACCATTTTTCTTTTGGTTAGTCACATGGCC
Organism: Molossus molossus; assembly: GCF_014108415.1. Classification (NCBI taxonomy): domain Eukaryota; kingdom Metazoa; phylum Chordata; class Mammalia; order Chiroptera; family Molossidae; genus Molossus; species Molossus molossus. Next base: position 180,336,875 of record NW_023425344.1, read on the forward strand.
AGACTTGACTGGTGAGGAAGCCTGGGAAATATATGATCCCTTTTCCTAAGGAAGGAAGTAGAAAGACTGGGGGTACCCAGCAGTCTCTCCATAGGCCTAAGCAAAATCTTGAATGACTACTTTTGTCAGAGATGTTTAAGAATTCCTAAATTTGCCCTGGCCGGTTTGGCTTAGCAGTTAAGAGTGTTGGTCCGTGGACCAATGAGTCACAGGTTCGATTCTGGCCAAGGGCACATACCTCAGTGCAGTTCATCCCCAGTCCTAGTAGGGTCTTGTGGGAGGCAACCAGTCGATGTGGCTCTGTGACATTGATGTTTCTCTCTGTCTGTCTCTCCCTCCCTCCCACTCTATCTGATGATAAATAGAAAAGTATCCTTGGGGTGAGGAGTGAAAAAAAAAAAAAGAATTCCTAAATTTGCCCAGCCAGTGTGCCTCAGTGGTTGAGCATTGACCCATGCACCAAGAGGTTGTCGGTTCGATTCCCAGTCAGGACACATACCCAAGTTGTGGGCCCAATCCCCAGTAGGAGGCATGCAGGAGGCAGCCAGTCGATGTTCTCTCTCATCGATGTTTCTCTGTCTCTTTCCCTCTCCCTTCCTCTCTCTCTAAAATCAATAAAGAAAAAAATAATAATTCCTAAATTACAACAGAGGTTTATCTAGGTGATCTAGAATTCCTGCTTGTTAACTCATAATATAATTACTAGTTCTCCAAGTAAATATAATAGTATTTTACAAAAATTTTTGGTATTTGTTTTTGCTTTGGGGAACACCCACAATTATATCTTCAGAATTTTTAAATAGGAAGGGGGATGGTTGTTAAGAGAAATGAAATGAGAAACAATCTGTATTATCCTAATTGACACTATTTAATGGTTTTGTTTTGGGTTCTTCTCTAGTTGCCTGGGTCCCAGGAAGATTAATACCTGTATTGTGGGTGGGGGTGATAAATCTTCAAAATATTCTACTAATGCTGCACTGGCCAATCAAAATGTAGGGATGGAGATCTCTGCTATGCATGGCAGTAAGTCCTTCAGTTGTTGACTAGAGAGGGTAAGTCTGAGAGAGTTCTGAGTAAAAGAGTGAAGCAGGAGAGGGAAACAGGTTTGAGACAATGGCTGCTTTCAAACAAGTTTGGAAGCATTTTAATATTTTAGTAATAACGTTAAAAATTGAGTGGGTGGCCCTGGCCAGTTTGGCTCAGCGGTTAGAGCGTCGGCCTGCGGTCCAGAGAGACCTGGGTTCGGTTCCCACTAAAGGCATGACGAACCTTGGTTGCAGTTTGTCCCCAGCCCTGGTTGGGTCATGTGGGTGGCAACCACTCGATGTGTCCCTTTCACGTTGTAGTTTCTCTCTCTCTCTCTCTCTCTCTCTCTTCCCCTCTCTCCTTCCCACTCTATCTGAACAAAAAATGGAAAAATGTCCTCAGGTGAGAATAAAAAAAAAAATGGAGTGGGTGGGTGGAGGTGGAGGAGGGTATAGGGAGGATAAAGGTTATGGGGAGGGAAAATCATTATCCTGAACTGAAGACACTCTGTCCTTTCCCCACCTTGGCCAAAAATTGACCATAAATGTAAGGGTTTCTTTCTGGACTTTCAATTTCCATTCCACTGATTCTATATGCCTATCCTCATGACAATACTACATTGTCCTGATTACTGTAGCTTTGTAGTCAGTTTTGGAATCAGGTAGTGTAATTACTCCAATTTTGTTCTTTTTCAAAATTGTCTAGTCCTTTGTATTTCTATATACATTTCAGAATCAGCTCATCAGTATCTACCAATAAATAAGAGTGCTGGGATCTTGTTAGGGATTGCATTAAATCTAATCAATTTCAGAACTGCCATCTTAACAAGACTGAATCTAACAATCCATGAACATGGAGAATCTCTCCACTTATTAGTCTTCCTTCATTTCTCTTCGCATATTTTATAGTTTTCGGTGTAAAAATCCTGGACTTGATTTACTAGATTTTTTTCTAAATGTTTTACTTTTTGATGTTATTGTGAATGCAATTATTTCCTTAATTCATTTTTGTTATTAGTATAGAGAAATACAGTTAAATTTTGTATATTTATCTTGTATCCTACAACCTTGCTTAAACATATAAGTTCTAGTAGTTTTTGTTTTTGCTCTCTCTGTGTGTGCATTCCTTATGTTTTTCTTTTTTTTTTTTTTTTGCTGCTGTAGAAAGAATGTATTTATTTCCAGAACATTTTTAAGTAACAAAAACTACTACAGTATAAAGTAACATAACATAATGGAACAAAAACTACTACCATGTAACAAAGGTGCCAAGTACGGGGGTGGGGGGGTGGTGGTCCTTATGTTTTTCTAAAGAGGATCGTATCTGGCCCAACTGGTGTGGCTCAGTGGTTGAGCGTTGACCCATGCACCATGAGGTTGCTGGTTCAATTCCCGGTCAGGGCACATGACCAGGTTGTGGGCCAAATCCCCAGTGAGGGCATGCAGGATGTTCTCTCACATTGCTGTTTCTCTCTCTCCTCTCCTTTCCCCTCTCTAAAGTCAATAAAGAAAAAAAAAAATTTTAATGCAAAAAAAAAAAGATCATACCTGCAAATAAAGGCAGTTTTATTTCTTCCAAATGGATGCCTTTTGTTTGCCTCTTGCACTGGCTACACCCTCCAAGTACAATGTTGAGAAGAGATGGTAGGAGCCTGTGTCCTTGCATTATTTCTGATCTTTAAGAGAAAAGTATGAAGTCTCACCAATAAGTGATATTAGCTGTAGGTTTCCCTTAGATGCCTTTTATCATATGCTTCTGTTAAAATAACATGCCTTGGCCTCATCCAAAGACTTAGGAATTGGATCTCAAGGAGGTGCAGTCTTGGTAATTTGTACTTCTTGGAAGTGGCCCAGATAAAAGACTTAGTGGTGTTTGAGGACCTACACTGCTCACCAGGAGCCAGCTTGTGGAACCCCAGAAGAGGAACTCCTAATTACCTTCCTGGGACAGTCTCTGAAGAAAGATCTCAAGAGCTCTACAGTTGCCTGTTGGGAGCAACAAAAGTGCTGCCAGTAACATTCAGCAGAAGGGCCCTCAAAGAAAAGTGACAATCAATCTCTCATGTATTGATCAGAGCTGTAAAGAGCAATCCAGTGTTTCGGACTTTAAGAGACAAAATGGGTCAAAGTCAGAAGGCAAACTGGAGCTATTAAATTGTTTGCCTAGGTTGTGTTATGCCCAGGATTAAAAGCTTCAGGCCCTGGACGGATAGTTCAGTTGGTTAGAGTGACATCCCCATACTCCAAGATCAGGGATTCATCCCTGGTTAGGGCACATGACACTAAATCAATGAATGCACAAATAAGTGGAAAAACAAATTCTTTTTCTCGCTCTCTCCCTGTCCCTCTCTTAAATCAATTGAAAAAATAAAAGCTCTAGGACCTGAGAGTGAAATTATTGGTGGTACTGTTTAGCCTAATGGTGGCTTAAAATAGTCATGCGGCCTACCCAAACTACTTTACCACAAAGTGACACTGCTTCTACGCGGAAATTTTATATTCCTAACAAATGAATTACAAAAGCATTTTAGCCTTATTACCTCAACCCTGGGAACCAATCAAACAAACAAGGGAAGGAAAGACTGTAGCTAGTACTATTGATTGACGTACATTACAACCAACCTACTACGAAAGGATAGCGCGCCTGCGCAAGTCTTTATCCAATCAGTACCAGCGGCAGGGGCGGGGCTTGTGGAAACGGCCACCGCAGGGTTGGCGGACTTCTGAAGGAGCTGAGATGGCGTATTGAGGCGTTCCGCGGAGAGCCGGCCTTTAGGCCGGTTTGGGCCGGCTTCCGGCCGGTCCAGTGCTTCTGCTGGTTCATGCGAGGTAAGCCGAGAAGGCCACGTCGGGGGTCAAGCAGGAAGTGGCGCGGCCCAACTCCGCACGGGTACAGGAGTGCGCGAAGCCAGCCCGCAGCCGTCTCTGGTATCGGCCGGGCATGGGTTTCCTCCCGAGCTGCCCCAGGGCGCCGGCACCCGCCTTCCGGGGTGTGTCGCATCGCCACTTGGTCCTCGACCCGCCACTGACCCCATTAGTACCAAACCATGTCTTTGGCTGCCGGGCGTGGTTGCGCCCACGCGGGTGTATATGTCTGGCAGCCGCTGGTTCGGCCATCGGTTTATCCTTTGAAGAATATCTTTGTTGATTTATTTATACTCCCCGCCTCACGGCGTCGTGGTCACTGTTTTGCCTGAGGTTCCGGTATCCATCCAGGCCTATTGCGGCTCTGGGTATTTTGTGTCCCTGGTCCGTTGACCTTGAGATTTGGTCTAACATGTTGCTTCTAGGATTTTAATTCGAGTGTGTGTACGGTGCACGTCCCCTTGTTACTTTACTACATCCTTTCATTCCCACTCCCACCTCTCAAACTTTAAAGAGCTGAATAAGCAGCTTGTCCTTGTATGACCTGATAATTGCCTAATGGCGCATTAATCTCGGCTGACTCTAGATCTCGGTGGAATTCTCCGTTGTTGTTTTCCAAAACTAGAGTCAGTGTACAATTTTTACTTAATAATTTATTTGTAGAGAGAATGAGAGTTTTTGGAATTATTAGAACGTAGTTTGTGTAATGTGATGGGGTTGCAAAGTGTAATGCTGTTAGGCATTTGTATTCGGTTCTTGTTTAACATTATGGGGTATCACTTTTTGTTATTTGTAACTCCTCACTTGGTCTTTCAGTTCAATTCTGGGAAGGGTTCCCGTTGTTAGGTTTCTGAATAGATGAAGACTGTTTAAAACTGGCATGTCATTTGGGTCCAGTTCAAATGACATGTCATAATACAAATGAATGTTGCTGGTATGCAAACATCAGAACTTATAAGATCTTTCTGTTGCTTTTGTCAGGAGTAGTAGTTTTTTGTTTTTCCATTTCATCTGCCTGCTAGGAGAAGAAGGAAGATGGGGGCAGGGGAATGGAAGAACATTCTTCCTCCCTACCTTAAGGAGGGGAGTGGTCATCCATACAAAACCAAAGGTGTTTTGGGGTGACTGGCAGGAAGGGTGGGGGACATAGAGCATCATAATCAAAGGGGACAGTGTTCCATAAAAACTTGACAACCACTGCTCCAAGAGTTTAGACATCTTTATAAAATTAATGCCAGTGCAGGTAGACAGTAACTTCTTTTTTATTATTCCTTCTGAATAGTTTGTGATAGTGATGTTCTTTAGAAAAGCTTGAGTCATTTGAATAATTTTGCAAAAGAATGCATATCTTTACTGTAATATTCTTTTTATTTTTCCTTACCACAGGAAGAACATTTTCCTTGACTTTTAGGTGCTTTTATATTCATCTCGAAAAGAAAAAATTCTGAACTCAGGATTTGGCAAGTGAGTAATAGTGGCTAATGCTTCTAAATACTGTTTAAGCAACTTGAAAGTATCTAACTAGAACAATAAACCATTAGCTCCAACAGAAGATGAACATCAAAAGTGCCTATAAATAATTAACATTCGAGCCCTGGCTGGTTTGGCTCAGCGGTTAGAGCATTGGCCTGTGGTCTGGAGAGACCTAGGTTCGGTTCCTGCTAAGGGAATTGTACCTCTGTTGCAGTTTGTCCCCAGCCCTGGTTGGGTCGTGTGGGTGGCAGCCACTCCATGTGTCCCTTTCACATCCATGTTTCTCTCTCTCTCTCCCTCCCACTCTATCTGAACAAAATTTTGAAAAATGTCCTTACTATTATTTTATCCTTACCTGAGGATATTTTTACATTTATCTTCAGGTAGAGCAGGAGGAAGACAAGAGAGAGAGAGACAGAAATTGGTTGCAACCTGTACATCCCCCAATCAGGCTAGGGATGAACTGCAACTGAGGCATGTGCCCTTGGCCGAAATTGAACCCTGGACTCTTGGTTCGAGAGCCGATGCTCTGTGCTAAGTATATTTAAAAAAAAAAAAAAAAGAATCATTTGCCCAATCACACTTAAATTTTAATTATAGATAAAAATTGATATTTTAATATTTAATTTATAAAGCTTTTCAGTTCACCTTTGCTATTCCTAGGTGTGAGTCTATTCTGTGCCAGATGTTGATATTTTCTGAATTTATCACAGAAGTAAACTAGGTTCTGTTGCTCAAAGAGCAAGAGGTGATAGGTGCTCTCAATTGACAATATTTGATCTGTATAATAGGGTTCATACCTACTGTATTAGTTTCCTAGTGCTGCCATAACAAAGAACGCCAAACAGTGACTTAGAACATCAGAAATTTATTGCCTCACAGTTTTGGAGATCCAAAATCCAGGTGTTGGCAAGGCCATGCTGCCTCTGAAGGCACTAAGGAAGGATCTGTTCCAGGCCTTCTAACTTTTGGTAGTTCCTTGGCTTGCAGCATTATAATTTCAGTCTTCACATAGTTTTCTGCGCGCGTGCGTGCGTGTGTGTGTGTGTGTGTGTGTGTGTGACACCAGTCAGATGAGATTAGGGGCCTGCCCTGCTCCAATATGACCACACCTTAACTAATTATATCTACAATGAATATTTCCAAATAAGGTCACATTTTAAGGTACTGGGGCCTAGGACTTGAACGTGAATTCAACCCATAACATCTACTTAGTCATATACCTTGATTGTGTTATATGAAGTTCAATGTACAACTGCTTTAAGGATTAAAATCTTGTATACCACTTTCATAAGGTACTTAGAGTAGTCAAACTCATAGAGACAGAAAGTAGAGTGGTGGTTGCCAGTGGCTGCAGGAAGGGAAAATGGGGAGTTATTTAATGGGTACGGAGTTTCAGTTTTGCAAGATGAAAAGAGTTCTGGAGGTGGATGGCGGTGATGGTTGCATAACAATATGCATGTACTTAATACCACTGAACTGGACACTTAAAAGGGTTAAAGGTGATAAATTGTATGTTACATGTATTGTACCACAATTACAAAAAAATTGAAAGAAAGATAAGTAAAACAACTCCAACTGTAGATTTCAATATTAAGAAAAGGAATTAAGGCCATGACCAGTTTGGCTCAGCGGTTAGAGTGACGGCCCGGGGTACAGAGAGACTCAGGTTTGGTTCCTGCTAAGGGCACATTATCTCAGTTGCAGTTTGACCCAGGCCCCAGTTGGGGTTGTGTGGGTGGCAGCCAGTCCACGTCTCTCTCTCTCGCATCTATGTTTCTCTCTCTTCCTCCCTCTCTCCCTCTCACTCTGTCTGAAGATGAATGCAAAAATGTCCTCGGGTGAGGTTAAAAAAAAGAAAAGGAGCCCTGGCCGGTTCGGCTCAGCGGTTAGAGCCTCAGCCCGTGGTCCAGAGAGACCCAGGTTCGGTTCCCGCTAAGGGTGCATACCTCAGTTGCAGTTTGTCCCCAGCCCTGGTTGTGTCGTGCAGGTGGCAACCACTCGATGTGTCCCTTTCACATCGATGTTTTTCTCTCTTACTCCCTCTCTATCTGAACAAAAAATGGACAAATGTCCTCGGGTGAGGATTAAAATAAAAAAATTTAAAAAATCAGTAGATAAAGATCCTCTGGTAAAGATTAACAAAACAAAAAAAGAAAAGAAAAATTAAAACTGATGGGTTAAAATGCCCTTTAGGTGATAGAGTATCATATGCCTTTAGAGGGGAGGCTTTATTGCTTGGATTTAGAATCATAAGTCCAGATCAACAGTAATAGAAACTTGATATTGGAATAGCACAATATTGATTTACCTATTCATCTATAGGGAACTGATGTAAATAAATGTAGGTGCTTCTGTACTTACAAGGAAGCTTTAATTCTGGATATGGAATGATCTCTCATGTACATTAAAGGGAAAAGCAGAGTTGCAGAACCAGTTGTACAGTGTGCTTTAATTTGTGGGAGGAAGTAAATCTACTCATACAGATGTTATATAGTCATAGAATATCTCTAAAAGGTTATGCATGAAACACTGTATACCACTCCCTGGCAGTGGGCAAGGAGACACCTGATTGGTGGTATTGCTGTTATATAAGTCAGGCAAAGCGGACCTATAATTCATCCTAGCTTGATACCTGTGTTGGTGGCCAGAGCTGTTTCATGCCTGGGGCACATCAAACAAAAAAACCCATTGTAGACCTGGCTGGTTTTGCTCAGTGGTTAGAGCGTTGGCCCTTGGACCAAAGAGTCATGGGATCGATCCCAGTCAAGGGCTTGCAACCATCCATTGTGTCTCTCCCATCGATCTTTCTCTCTTCCCCCTCCATTCTCTAAAAATCAGTGGAAAAAAATATCCTCAGGTGAGGATTAACAACAACAAAAAACTGTGTGGTCCTATTTCCCCTTTTTCTATCATGTACATTTTTTACTTTCAAGTAAATAAAAATAACCGAAGGAAGGAAGCACTCAATAAATATTTGATAAATGACTGAGGAGTTTTTGCTTCAGGCAGTAATTTTACATTAGTATATCTAAGGGTAGAAACTGTCTAACAAAACTTAATTTGAATGACAGTGATATCTATTGTGTTTTGTGAGATGTGTTCTGAATTTACTATTTACATAGCAAAGAAAGAAGTATTTAACATCCATGTCCTTAGAAGGCAAGGTATATTAGTTATTTATTGATGCGTAACAAATTAGCTCAAATTTAGTGGATTAAAACAACAGTATACATTTATTATCTCTCACAGATTTATGTGGGTGAGAAATTAGGGAGCAGAGCCCTGACTAGTGTGTTCAGTGGCTACAGTGTTGGCCTGCCCACTAAATGGTCTCAGGTTCAATTCCCATTCAAGGGCACATAACCTGGTAACCTGGGTTGTAGGTTCAGATGGGGTGTGTGTGGGAGGCAACCAGTCTATGTGTGTCTCTCACCTCTGTGTTTATCCTCCTCTCCCTCCATTCCAAAAAAGAAAGAAATTAGGGAGCAGCTTAACTAGGGGTTTCTGACTTGGGGTCTCGTTTACAAGGTTGCAGTCAAGATACTGGCTGGGGTGGCAGTCATCGTATCTAATTCCATGGTGGCTAATTCGCATGGCCTGCAAATTCATGCAGGTGATGGAAGACCTCAGTTCTTTCCAATGTCAGCCTCTTCTAGGGCTGCTGAGTGTCATCATAATACAACAGCTAGCTTCTCCTAGAAGAAGTAATCCAGGACATCAAGGCAGAAATCCAAGCTCCATCTATGACCTTGCCTCACTATCACTTCCTTCTCATTGTTAGTCACTATTTTGATACCAACTAGTATATTTTGATACCATCTGGAGTGAATGCACACCCTACAAGTCAAAGGACATGGTCCCCAAAAAGACTACCGTCACTTTATTTATTTAATCATTAAAAAACTTTGTTTTCTTTTTTTTTATTAATTTATTTTTGTTACATATGTTTCTCCTTTTCCCTCCACTGATTCCCCTCTCCCGGTCGCTCCCCACCCTGTCCCCAGCTTTGTTGTCCATGTCCATTGTTCATGCATACATGCATATAAGTTCTGTGGTTTATCTCTCCTCCACCATCCCCTCTTCTGGGGATTGTCAGTCTGTACCCCAATTCCACTACCCCATTCCTCAGACTGTTATGTTCATTATATTCCACAAGTAAGTGAGATCATATGATACTTGTCTTTCTCTGTTTGGCTTGTTTCGCTTAGGATAATACTTTTCAGGTCCCTCCATGTCATCTCAAAAGATAAAAGATCTTTCTTTCTTACAGCTGCATATACTCCATTGTGTATATGTACCACAGCTTTTTATCCATTCGTCTATTGATGGACATTTGGGCTGTTTCCAGATCTTAGCTATTGTAAATAGTGCTGCTATGAACATGGGAGTACATATATTCTTTCTGATTGGTGTTTCAGGCTTCTTAGGGTATATTCCTAGAAGTGGGATCACTGGGTCAAATGGGAGAGAGAGGAAAGAAGGGGGAGAGAGAGATAGAAACATCAGTAAGAGAGAACATCGATTGGCCACCTCCTGCATGCCCACCACTGGGGACTTGGCCCACAACCTGGGCATGTGCTCTGACCGGGAATCAAACTGTGACCTCTTGGTACATGAATTGATGCTCAACCACTGAGCCACATTGGCTGGGCTATTTATTTAATCATTTAATCCTCACCCAAGGATGTGTTTTTTCATTGATTCTAGAAAGAGGGGGAGGGAGAGGGAGAGAAACATCTACATGAGAGGAACATCTGTGTGAGAAAGAAACATTGATCAATAGCTTCCCAAACTCACATGATCGAGGACTGAACCTGTGACCCTCCAGTGTGCAGGCCAGCGCTCTAACTGCTGAGCCAAACCAGTCAGGGCAGAACTTTGACTTTTATTTATTTTGTTTGTTTTTCGTTTTTTGGTACGTGCCCCTAACGGGAACCAAACCCAGGACTGGTCCTCAGGCCAATGTTCCAACCGCTGAACCAAACTGGCCAGGGTTTTTTTTGTTTTGTTTTATTTTTTTGAGAACTTTGACTTTTAAAATATGTTTTTATTTGTTGTCGTCGTTGTTTTATAGGGGGAGAGAGAGAGAAACATTACTTTGAGAGAGAAACATCGATTGGCTGCCTCCTCCATGACCTGCAGTGGGGATTGAGCCTGCAACCCTGATTGGGAATGGAACCAGGACCTCTCAGTCCATGGGATGATGCTTAATCCACTGAGCCACACCGGCGGGCAGGAATATGTATTTTAAAGTATCTGCACAGTTCCTTATTAAGAAAAGGCGCTCTTGTTAAAGGCTTGATTTGTACTTGTTTGATTTATATATTCTGGAAAGAACTTGTATATTCTTTTTCCCTCAACATTACTGCCCATTATCTTGCCATTAGAATTAAACTGCCTACTCTAGTGGCTGGTGCAAGCTTTCAATCAGCCGAATAAGCTTTTATAATGAAACAGCCCTGTTGCCCCAGGATTGTAAAGGCCTGTCTATGGATCAGCTATATTTATTCCTCTTATTTACACTGCTGCTTTGGCAACAAATACACGTTTTGTAGTTCTCTTCTCCCTGATTTGATTCTGAATTAATTTATATTTGTTTTTCATAGGTTTTGATTCAGAACTGTCTTATCTTCAACCAAAAGAGGTTATTCAAATTCAATTTCAAGTTATTTTATTTATATTTATAGATAGATAGATATAGATATAGATATAAAACATCAACATGAGAGAGACATAGTAAATTTAGAGGGCCAGCTCTGTCTAGGTAGCTCGGTTGGAGCATCATCCCAGTGTGCCAAGGTTGTGGGTTCGATCCCTGGTCGGGGCACATGAAGGAGTCAGCCCATGTGAATGCATAAGTGGGTGGAACACAAATGGATGTTTCTCTCTCCTCCCATCATCCTCTCTCTAAATCAATAAAAATTAAATCAAAATTTTAAATGGAGTGCTATTGGCCATTTTTGTAAGCCAAAGTAATTTAAGCTATTTATATGCATCTGACTTATTTATTTAAATCCTCACCCAAGGATATGCCTACCAAGGATATGCCTATTGATTTTAGAGGAAGAGAAGAGAAATAGAAACAAAATGTGACATAGAACATCTATTGCCTTCTGTACGTGCCTCAACCTGGGAACCTGCAACCTAAGTATGTGCCCTGACCAGGAATCAAACCCACAAACTTTTGGTATATGGACTATGCCCCGATCTTCCAACCAACTGAGCCACACTGGCCAGTGCTGATTTTTTTTTTTTTCCTTTCATTTTAATCCTCACCCGAGAATATTTTTCCATTTTTGTTCAGTTAGAGTGTGAGGGGGAGAGAGGGAGAAAGAGAAACATCGATGTGAGAGGGACACATCAACTGGTTGCCTTCTGCACGACCCAGTAAGGCCAGGACAACTGCAACCGAGGTACATGCCCTTGATCAGAATCAAACTCGTAAGTCATTGATTCATGTGCCAGTGCTCTAATCGCCAGTTTTGCTCAGTAGTTAGAGCGTTGGCCTGCGGTCTGGAGAGACCTGGGTTCAGTTCCTGCTAAGGGCACGTACCTCAGTTGCAGTTTGTCCCCGGCCCTTGTTGGGTCGTGTGGGTGGCAACCACTCGATGTGTCCCTTTCACGTTGATGTTTCTCTCTCTCTCTCTCTCCCTCCCACTCTATCTGAACAAAATATAAAAAAATGTCCTCAGGTGAGGATAAAAAAAAAAATAATAATAATAAATAAAATATACATTAACAATTTATTTTAATCATTTTTAAATGTACAATTCAGTGGCAGTAAGTACATTCACATTATTGTGCAGCCATTACAACCATCTATTTCTAGAATTTATTCATCATCCCAGACATCGGCACCCATTAATCAATAACTCCCCATTCCCCCTCCCTTTACCCCCTAGTAACTTCTATTCCATTTTCTGTCTCTGTGTGTTTGCTTATTCTAGGTACCTCGTGTAAGTGGAATTATATTTGTCCTTTACTTTCTGATTGACTTTTTCAGATAATTGCGATTTAATGAGTGTTATGTTTAACAACAGTGAACTGCTAATGTTTTTTACATGCTTGTATTTGGTCATCATACTAGATAAGTACATATTATTATAGTTGCATTTTACAAAATTTTTATTCATTATTGTTTTTATGTAGTTGAAGATAATTCAAAGTAAGATGATTCATACGTTTTGAGTATTGAGTATTTAGACATCAAATTTGAAGTACAATACTGCTTTTAAATACAAATGTTTTTAATTTTTTTTTTTTTATCCTCACCCGAGGACATTTTTTGATATTTTGTTCAGAAAGAGTGGGAGGGGGAGAGAGAGAGAGAGAGAGAAACATCGACATAAAAGGGACACACCGAGTGGTCGCCACCCACACGACCCAATCAGGGCCAGGGACAAACTGCAACTGAGGTACATGCCCTTAGCAGGAACCAAACCCAGGTCTTTCCAGACTGTAGGCTGACACTCTAACCACTGAGCAAAACCGGCCAGGGCAATACAAATGTTTTATGTAAAATCATTTATGGCTGTAAAAACTTGGAGTATCCCGGTTAGTGTGGCTTAGTGTTTGAGTATCAACCCATGCCCTGGTCAGGGCACATGCCCAGGTTGTGGGCTTGATTCCCAGTGGAAGGCATGCAGGAGGCGGCCAGTCGATGTTCTCTCTCATTGATGTTTCTATCTCTCTCTGTCCCTTCCTCTCTCTCTCTAAAATCAGTAAAAAAGAAAAAAAAACTTGGAGTATATTACTCACAGAAGAGAAAATTAATGGGTATATCTCATTTTATATAGGTTTTCATATAAATCTAGCTGTTTGGTATGATACATATTTTTTTCTGGCTTCTGCTTCTGCTTTTCTGATGACGATACTGAATTTGGTGTTATGGTTGAACATTTTCTTTTAGTCAATGTGTAATTAAAATATTATTTTCTTATTTTTAAAAGTAAGCTCATGAAGAAGTACCTGTTTTAATCTTCCTGTTTTTGGTTTATCCTGTATTTCTAGGTATTTGTGTTGTCTCCTGGAGTGGGGAGTCCTGCTTTTTCTGTCCATCCACTTTCCCTCATCTTGAAATGTGGATATCCCTCCTCTACACTCTTCCTCCATGATTTGGACTGGAAAAGGCTGCGTTTCTTTTTTCTCCACCTCTCAAGTACAACACAGAGAACTCCAAGGATGTGGTCATCCTGCCAACTTCTCCAGGAAGAAAGAAGCAACTGACATGTTTCTTCCGTCATTTGCTTGCTTGTAAAGAAATTATTTTGCAAGCTGAAGGGTGATATTTAATTTGAAAATGGTGCTTAGATGGTGGTATTTGTGCATTTTTAACCTTTTGTTCCCAACCAGAAGACTATATAAACAGCAAGTATGGGTGACATCAGGGTTTTTTTAAATGTCTTCCTGTTTTAGCCACCATCATAAGCACAGCTGAGACTGCAGCAGTAAATTCCAGATATGTGTTATAATTTGAAATGAAAGAGATCCTAAAAATAAATAAATAAATAAATAAATATATACACATATGTGTGTGTGTGTATACACACACACATATACATCCTACATATACATCCTGTGACATAGATTGAGTGGATAAGAACAAAGGTCCAGTTTTGCAGTGAAACCTTTGATGTGATAAAGAAGCATAAAAACAATATCACAAGGTTAATTTCATATGTGAATAAGCCATCCTAGTCTCTGTATAAGTACATATTTTAACATGTATAAATCCATATTTTGGATGAGAAGATGGATTTTTCTCCTACAGAAGGAAACCATTCTTTCTCAGAAGTCTTTGGACATTTGGTATTTTTAAAATGTTTTTCTTCTTCTAAGGGTGGACTGTATTGTGCAGATACTAACCCAGTGAATGCATGCTTGCGTTTAGTGAAAGGCTGATAAAAAGGAAAGAAAAGTTTTGAGTCCAGTGATGGAACCTGTTCACCTCCCTAGGATGAGAGGTTGCTATATTACAGATTACTTCATTCTTTTTTGTGGAGCACTTGGGACTTTTTCCTTGCTGCTAAGTCGGGAAGTAAGTGGCATAAGTGGTTTTTCTGTTCAGAAGATGTGATGGACCCTAGAGTATGACCTGCCTTCAATTTTGGACATGGAGGAACCAGGGGAAATGAGAAAACTTTCCATATAACTCCCTTCTAAGAAAAGGAAGCAAAAAATGTCTTTTACTTCCACCTGACTTTATGCCGTTTTAAATTCTATAGCTCTGTTTTTTGTAAAAGTATAAATAACTTTTTCCTTTGACCCAAGGTCAGTACTTGGGTGTTTGAATTCTTTTTCTAGATGATAGCTATAGTGTTAGGCTGAAAAGGCTGGGACTCAGGTAACTTTTCCAGTTCTCAGAGAATGGGCCTCAGAAGCAATGTTCTCAAACTTATGGTTGGATCAGTAGTAAATTTAAAAGAAATTCAGATCTGAAAAAACCTCAAACAAGAAAAATAGTTCCAATAAGAAAAATGGATTTCCCTTTCCCTTAAAACTTAACTATATGATGAATAACTATAATGTAAAGCTGTTCTTGTTTCGAAATCAACAGAGGACCAATGTATGAATTGTCAGGTCTTTATGTGAGAAGAATGAAACCATTATGGGTTAGAGAAAGAATTTAAAGCCTCTTAGATGAAATTAAGAACAAATCACCCTAGGTCCATACATTTAGGGCAGATTTACCAAAATTTGAGAGCAATAGAACTGGCCCAGAATGGAAATGCTGAGGACTCTTGATTAGATTAATTGGTCCACCAATCTGAATTGGCATAAGAAAGCTTTTTAGTAAAAATAATTATATAGATAAAATGTAATTTTCTCCAGTTGAGGGCGGTTACTAAATGGTAAAGCATTAGAATAGCTTAAATTTTTCTCTACGGAACTTCCCAGCCACTTCCTAATGTTTTAGTATTTTGGAATTATTAAAGAGAATGGAGTTTACATACATGGGTCCCACTGGTATACTGAGAATATCAAATGGAGAATTTGTATCTTTAGTTGTCTGTTCCCCATCTTCCTGGTGTCTTTTTGGCAGCTTTGGGTAGGATCATTTGACAGGAAATAGGGACCCTGTACTATCAGCACCAGGGAAACCATCTCTGGCCCACTCGTTTGAATATATATCAGACTCAGCTTCTCAAGTTGCTTTATACTTTTTCATTTCGCAGCTAAGAGAATTGTTTCATGTTCTTCCAAGTTGTTTCAGCATCTTGTCAGCAGATGGCATTTAACAAAATGCGTATATTCCAGATGTATTTGCCCAGTGTTTACTTCATACATATATTGTTTTTTCCTGGTGATTTTGATCCCCTTCTTGATGGCAAGCGTTATAATTTTCAGTAGGACTATGCCTCGATCTATAGCTGTGCCTGCTTCCTTTCCTTTGTTCATCCATGTTAGCTGGCAGTTTTATTTTTATTTTTTTAAGTTAAAAACGGGATATGTGCAATAGAAATATATATATGTATATTTTAATACTTGTGGACAAATGTTACAAGTTGTTTCAGAACAACAAAATCACCAATGTCTTCCATTTTGAGATGTGTATAGTTTTGTAAGCATTAGTGCTTGGTAGCATATTGTAGTGCCATGTTAGGGGTTAGTGCATGAGCCTAGTAATAATTTAAACTTCAGGATGAATTACTATAATAACCAATAGTGTAAAAAGTGGAAAATTTAGACCTTTTCTTCTTTCATAAATTTCTATATCCATGATATTCTCCCTGGGGAGAGGAGATAAGGCCAAAAAGACTCATTTATGAATAGTAATGTGGGGTCACAATGTGAAATACTGTTTGAGGATATTTAAGCTTCTCATGAGGTAGTTGGAAACCAGCTGCCTGTGTGTCTTAATGAAACCTCAAATCAAAATGTGGCTCCATTTCATGCTTTTGCTTTGCTTAGTTTGAGGTGAGATTGTTCTTACGCTGTCTACACATTTTATGTCATTTAGGTTTATTATTTTCCTACTCCTTTTGAATCAGGAAATTATTTTGCATGTCTTACTGAGATGCTGTGTTAATTGCTTAAGTGAGTGCTTTTCTAATCTGCAGACCATTTACACTTCCTGTCTGCAGCATGTCATATGTCAGTAGTTCAGAGTGCCCTGAATTAATTTGTCATGGGCTTTTCCTATTTCCAAATTTGCTGAATTGTGTATTGTTGGGATTCCAGACTTTTTCATGGAATTGGAAATTTAGCCAATACAGCCTACGTAGGTTGCCATGTAATAACTAACTCTTTTGCTTGGTTATAGTAAGCCAAGCCACCTCAGACAGCTTTCACTTTTCTACTTTCCTTGTAGACATAAAAGTTATTTTGTTCTGAAAGCATAAGATAGCTTCCTGTAGAAAAGAATTTCCTACCTCTAAAAGCTGCCTTGAGAAATTGGAAGTGGCAGTTTTCTGAGGTGATTTTTAAATCTCAGTGTTAGGAGAGTCCGGGATTTATTGACAGGTTCTATAGTTAGCATGATAGGAAATGCAAAACTATCTTAATGTGGTGTGTCTCATGTAGAAGCAAGCTTAGGAAAATACACTGTTGTTCTACAGCAGTTCTCCAGGGACCCAGGTTTAGATTCTCATAGTGTACTTTAAGTAGTTGTATTCTTGACTCAAGTAGTTTAGTGCCTGTGAGAATCCATTTCTGAAAAGCATTTAAACATTTATTTTAAAATACCTCTGAAAAGGTAACGAATGCAAAATAGCACAGTATATAGGAAAGGATATTTCCTATTGCAAAAAAAAAAAAAAAAAAAAGCCATAAAACAAATTAACTTTCAAGAGGTAGAATTTTAGTAGCAATAATAGTTTTGGCATGTAAAAGTTGCATAAGCAAGGTTGTACGGTAGAATAAGTGTTACTAGAATTCGTGAGGCTTTGTGGTCAAGATTTGTACAAAAGGAAAAAAAGATGTTCTAGATAAAGATCAAGTAAAAGGTACTTTTTAAACTATGAATGTATATGAATATATCAGCAAGAAATAGCAACTGTTGTATAAGTTAAAGGTTAAAGACCCTATTTGTTTCCTAGAGCAGAGGTTTAGAGCTATTGAAGGAAATAATTCGAATGCTTAACCTGAAACAAATGACTCTTACTGATGAAGAAACCCTACTGAAGCCATCACGTGGGGATTTTGCTTATGATGTTTTTGTTGTTTTAGCATCAGGCTTATTTGCATACTTTTTGCTTTGTCACCTTATCTTTCTCCATCAATCTTCTGGGTGCATTTTTAAAAAGGAAACGTTTGTTGTGTGTATGTATTTAGGATTAAAAAAAAAAAAAGAACTTGTAGCTGGCTTTTCCTCATGCCTGTAATTTAGGGGAGTTAAGATTTAAAGGTGTAAAACAAAAGGATTGAAGGGAATAGCCAAAAACTGTTGGCTTTTTAAACCTTGTCTAATGTAGATGTTCTAGGCCCGTGGCCTGTGACTACTTATTTCAACAAGAACCCAGCAAACTAGTTTCTTGATCTGAGGAATCATACAGTTCACATCAGGATAAGAGTGGAATGAAGGTGACTTCTTACTCCCTTTTACCTCATGTCAT
Organism: Molossus molossus; assembly: GCF_014108415.1. Classification (NCBI taxonomy): domain Eukaryota; kingdom Metazoa; phylum Chordata; class Mammalia; order Chiroptera; family Molossidae; genus Molossus; species Molossus molossus. The sequence continues at coordinate 180,354,795 of NW_023425344.1, forward strand.
CTTGGCCATTTAGCACATTGAGGATTCCTGAAAAGATGTGGTCTATGTTCCCTTGTTTTCCCTGGGGGGTGGTGTGGGGGGCACATACGACTAAAAGATAAGTGGAGAAGATCAACGAAAATAGTGCCTCTTGAATATTTAATCCTTTTTTTTAAATCCTCACCTGAGGACATTTTTTTCATTTTTGTTGAGATAAAGCGGGAGGGAGAGAGAGAGAGAGAAACATCAACATGAAAGGGACACATTGAGGGGTTGCCACCCCCACGACCCAACCAGGGCCGGGGACAAACTGCAACCGAGGTACGTGCCCTTAGCGGGAACCCAACCCAGGTCTCTCTGGACCGCAGGCCAATGCTCTAACCGCTGAGCCAAACCGGCCAGGGTCAATATTTAATTCTTATGTGGGCAACTCCAAAGAATAGGGAGTCTATGTTAAATTGATTATAACTCCTCTTTAAATGTCCTAGACCATCAGTTGGTGTTAGAGACATTGGGATAACCAAGCAATATTCAGACATCTGCATGACCATGAGGACACCAGGTGTATTACTGTGATGTCAACAGTTTAGAACAATTAAAGATCACCCTTAACAGCCACGTTAATAGTTCCAAATGCTAAAATGTGCTACAAGTTTTTGTAGTTTCCAAGTATGTGGTTAATTACTTTTCAGTGTTGTGGTCTCATGTTTACTCTCTGTGTACCTGTGATATGCAAAATATGAAGAGACCCTTGGCCTCCAGGAGTTTACATTATCATGGTGCTGCTGGTGCAAGCAAATTACTTCTAGTTTATTCAGAACATTGCTTGGCTATTAATCATACCATATTTGGAAGGATCCCATGACCAACAGTTTTCAAAAGCAGAGGGCTATGCTAAATTTCAGGGCATTGATTTTGAGTTTACATTGTATTAGCTCTGCTGTTCATAAACTCCTTTTCCCCTGGGAGCTGTGCAGGTAATGCTCTTAATGTGAATCAGAAAAGAAACCATTCTAAGAGCATCTTCACCACCCCTACACCACTATGCTCTATGCTACAGCAGTCAATAAATGGCCAAGAAAACTTACTGTTCCAGAAGACTGTGCATCTCTCAATTCTTTCTTTTCCCAGAGGCTTTACATCATTCTCTACCCAGAAGGACCAGGATTTGCAATTAAGCCTTTTATAACTGAATAGTGGTCCTAAATTTTAACTAGTGTTGTATGGCTTTTGTACCTGTATTCTGAAGCAGCATTGTGATAGGTGTGGAGCACCTCCCTGCATTTCTAAGCAATCACTTTATTAGCCCTTCTTTCTGGTTGAAACTGCATGTATCCTTGTTATTTTCTAATTCCTCTGAATCAAGGGGTTTACTCTGCATGTTTATTAAAACTGGGTCTGGATGAAAGTGAAAGCAATAGTGGCAGGCCCATAACTCTGATTTTAGAGTACTAATATTCTAGTGCATGGTTGAAAATGTCCAGTATTAAGTAGTTATTAGTAATTTTATATATACATATATATGCATTTATTAATGAAGCAATAGACTTAAACCAATAGCTCGAATTGTTTGGATTATTAGTTTTCATTTTCTAATTAAAGATGATCTTACTTCCATTGAAAATGGGAGCTAGAAGATAAACGGGGCAACCATATGACATTCAGACTGTCAGGAATAGAGTATAACCGTGCTCATCACCCTCTAACCTCTTGCCTGGTTCCATTAGTTCCCAAGCATGTTTAAAAACAATACAAAAGGCACAAACTAAGCATGTGAAATAAGTAAATAAGCTGCTAGGGCTATAATAATCAAAAAGGTGCAGAGTTTCAGAAAGGGTAGGAAAGTATGGAATACTAGTGTGGAGTATGTAAAATAATTAGGGGGTTTGTCAGATAAAGTTTATGTGGCTTAAATTTGCATCTCATAACTAGTATCTTGGAATTGAATAGAGGCAACTGCACATATTTCATATGTTTCAGGATTTTCAGAGAACTAGGCAGCTCTTCTGGGTGTTACACAAAGGATCCTGGCAGCAAAAAAAAACTGTTCCATTTTGTGGAAATAGCCCTGAAAAGATGCACAGACTTGTTTTTGTTGTTGTTTTTTTTTTTTTGTTACTGTATTAAGTTTTTTGTTATTTTGTTTTAATAGCCAGACTTTTATTCTTGGTGTTTTGGTCAGAGAGCATAATTTGTTGCCTAAATCTTTTGATGCCAGGTAAACATGAGCAAGTTTTCACATTTATATTTACTGTATGTAGTAGCTTAAATTTTTTTAGATGATTCCTGACTTTGGAATAATACTAAATCCAACTGATTATGATAAATAATATAAATGGAAGTAATTATATCTGAGAGAGCCCTAAACTGGATTTAGACTAGACACTTGACTGGGATTTTACTCTAGATACCTTTGGGAATGCTTAAGAGTAATGATCACTTCTCAGTATTTAGAATGGAATTAGACATAGTCATCGCAGTGTTTGGTTTCCACTCAAATACAGGAAGTGAAATGTCAAATCCCATGTGTAAATTTTCTCTTTGCCACTTACATGCCTGTCAACCAGTGAAACCAATGAAGATTTAAGGACAGGTTCTCTAAACTCATTATTCCACTAAGGCATATTAAAAGATATTAGAAAAACAAACATCACAGATTTCTCTAGGAACCCATACTCCTAAGCTTCCTTTTAAGTCAGAATAGATATTTTAGAGTTACTGAAAAATTTCAAAAGATTTTGTCTTCTGTGGTGGTGGTCTGTCATGCCATCGTTAAAATATATTTTTTCTCCCAGGGATAAGAAAGGTATTCTGGCAATACATTATCATTAGCCCTTAAACAACAGTAATCATCTTGGCGCTTACCTTAAAATTACCCATCACTTGTAATTTAGAAGATTCATATTAGATATCCCTCACATAGTTTTATTTACTGTCTGTCCTGTTAAGTACAGTTGTTGCTCACTTTTTATTGCTATTCTGCATCTTCTCCATTGCAACATTGGTATAGACCATAATGTTAAAGGAATTTCACTGATGTTTAAAGTATTATAAAAGGCAGCTTGCTTTTTAATCTATGCATCTTTGGGATTTTTACAAAAGTTTTATTCTTTGATGTAAAAAGGAACTGCTTTAAGAGTTGGAAACTCTGCACCTGTGTATATATATATATTTTTTGGCAATAAAGGAGCATGGGCTGAGAATGCACTGAAATGTCACTGTTGTTACTTGGAATGGATACTTTGTAATAATGCAGTAAGTTAGGAAGGTGAGAGTTTCCAGATACCTGCATCCCGGTTTCTGGTGTCTAAGGGAACAGACAGCTGTTGCCAGAGGCTTCTTCACCCTTGCTTACAGAACCAAAATTTGCAACTCAAAAGTATAAAGCAAATCATTGCAGTACAAAATGGAATCTGCTGGGGGGAAAATCTAGCTACATCTGAACCAAGTTAATTTCTCTATGCACCACAACTGACTATATCATTTTTTTTTTTTTTTTTTTTTAATCCTCACCCGAGGACATTTCTGCATTTTTTGTTCAGACAGAGCGGGAGGGAGAGAGAGGAAGAGAGAGAGAGAGAAACATCGATGTGAAGGGACACATCGAGTGGTTGGCACCCGCACGACCAACCAGGGCCGGGGACAAACTGCAACTGAGGTACGCGCCCTTAGTGGGAACTGAACCCGGGTCTCTCTGTACCGCAGGCCGACGCTCTAACCGCTGAGCCAAACCGGCCAGGGCTTTAAAGATTTTTTTAAAAATACGTTTTTCTTTTTTTAAGGGGGAGAAGAAGGGCCCTGGCTGATTTTGCTCAGTGGTTAGAGCGTTGGCCCGCAGACCGGAGCTCCCGGGTTCGGTTCCCACTAAGGGTGCACACCTCCGTTGCAGTGTCCCCAGTGCCGGTTGGGGTCATGTGGGTGGCATCCACTCGATGTGTCTCTCTCACATCTATGTTTCTCTCTCTTCCTCCTGCTCTATCTGAAGATAAATGCCAAAAAAAAGTGTCCTCAGGTGAGAATTAAAAAAAAAAGAGGAAGAGCCCTGGCCAGTTTGGCTCAGCGGTTAGAGCGTCGGCCTGCGGTCTGGAGAGACCCGGGTTTGGTTCCCGCTAAGGGCAGGTACTTCGGTTGCAGTTTGTCCCCGGCCCTGGTTGGTCGTGTGGGTGGCAGCCACTCGATGTGTCCCTTCACGTCGATGTTTCTCTCTCTCTCTCCCTCCTACTCTATCTGTACAAAAAATGGAAAAATATCCTCGGGTGAGGATAAAAAAAAAAAAAAAAAAGAGGAAGAAAGGAGAGAAACATCAATCGCTGTCTCCTGTACATCCCAAACTGGGGATCGAGCTTGCAACCCAGGCATGTACTCTGACTGGGAATTGAACTGGGACCTTTCAGTCCATGGGACGATGCTCAATCTACTGAGCCATGCTGACCAAGCTATATCATCTCCCCCCTTTTTTTTTTAATAACTAGTTTGCTTTATTCTGTGGTTCACACATGACAGCCCCAAATCCAACATTTAGATTTTTATCTTCTGAATTTGTTTTTTCAGATCTATGTCAACAGAGATAGTTTCTCCCAGTAGCATATGCAATCTGATCCTCATGTGGTGGGGAAACACAGACCCCCAAAGACCAAGGCTCTGCAGCAATGGAACCTGGGTCCTACCCCTTAGACTGCACCCATGTCTCTATCTGCTGGGGCTCTGCGCTGGTCCCATCACCCCGAGGTGTCCTTAGGCCAGGAATGCCAAACAGGTTCCATGTATGTTCCAACACTGAATAAACACTGGAGCCCAGGGGTGAGGGTAGTGAGGCAGGCCGTGTCTGGGTTCTATTACAAAGAACATAATGCTTGACTGGCATTGTCTGCCTGGCAACACCCACTTGACATGCCTGGAAAGGGAAGATTGGGCAAACAGGCTGCATGCCAGCCACCAGCTCAGCTCACAAAGGGGCAAGGCGTTTATTCCATCGTTGCCTTGGGTGGTTCTTCTCCCTGGCCAGGTGGCTGAGGAGGCAGTCTGAAGGCCACAATGCTGCAAGTGGCTCCCTTAGGCTCTAGATGGAACAGCATAAGTCCTAAGCTAGAGGGAGTTTGGAAGGGCAGCCTATGCCTACTAGGGCCTCATGGGGTCTGCGCGTTGCAGCTGCTTCTCCTTTCGCATCAGTTTCATCCAGGCAAAAATAGCTGGCTGGCTGTCAAAACGAGTTAGATGCAACTTGGGTATAAAAACACTTCCATGGCCACTTACAAAGAAATAACCTTAATCTCTGGATAAACTCAATTTCCAGTCCAAACTAAAAAGGTTCATCTTCAATGTGCTACCAAGAAACTGAAATAAAGTAAAAAGTTAATCTTTATTCAAGTTTCAGAATGAGAGCACACTGCTTTGAAAAGCAGGGTGTGTGTTAAAGGATGTTTCTAGAAAATACCAAAGGCACCAAACATAACTCCAACTTGGCCTTCCGTTTCCCCTTGGTGCCACTCCATACTCTGGCGGGGAGGCTACTTCATCCAGCTGACTTTGGGAATGTCCTAGTTTTCTGTGAGTGTATCCAGATGTCTGTTGAAGTCCTCTACTCTCTGCTTGTGGGTTCTGGAGGCTTTTTTCAGGATCCTTTCCATTTGCCGCTTCTGCATCTTCTCGAAGGCCGCCGGGCCAGGGTCTGTTTGTCCAGGCCACACCTCTTCTCCTTTTTGCTCGTTCCCATGTCTTCCAGTTTTGCCTTGTGTCTGTCCTTCTTCTCCATCTTCCTCTTTGTCATGCAGAGCTCCGCGAGGCTTTCAGGTTCAAGGCCCCTTCTGGACCTGCTCGTAGGCCACCATGGTGCCTGGCCGCAGGTCAGAAATAAATCTATATTATCTCAATTGTGCTAGCATTAGCCCCTCTTTAGTGGCAGGTTGCTACCCTCCCAACCATTCACCACAGGACAACCATAATGAGATTCAGAAAAAGAAAATTTGATCCTGTCATAGGCCTCCTTTAAAATTCTTCAAGGGTTTCCCATTGTTCTTGGGGTAAAAACAAACATCCTTCTGGAGTCCAGTAAGGCTTTGCACCTTCTGTTTCCTGGCCACCAGAACTCCAGCAGGCTTTCTTTTTTTAAAGATTTTTAATTGGTTTTTAGAGAGAAACATCAATGGAGAGCAAAACATCGATTGGCTGCCTCCTGCACGTCCCCAACTGGGGATGGAGCCCACAACCTGGGTATGTGCCCTGACTGGGAATAAACTGGCAATCTTTTTGTTTTTGTTTTTTTTTGCATATTTCTTCAGATAAAGCGGGAATGATTGAGGGAGAGAGAAACATCAATGTGAGAGAGACACATCGAGTGGTCGTCACCCACACGACCCCAACCAGGGTCGGGGACAAACTGCAACCGAGGTACGTGCCCTTAGTGGAAACTGAACCAGGGGCTCTCTGGTCCATGGGTTGATGCTCTAACCGCCAAGCCAAACTGGCCAGGGCCAACTGGCAATCTTCTGATGCATGGAGAACTCCCAACTGAGCCACACCGACCAGGGCTGCAGGCCTTTTAAGGGCCTCACGACCTTTACACAGGCTGTTCCCTCTACATTATTCACTCCCACTTACCTTACAGACCACTGCTGAAACTTCACTTCCTCAGACAGACCTTCCTTGACCCCCAGAACAGTTCAGTTACCTGCTACATGTGCTTGTAACTGTCATTTTTCTTCAAACTTTTACTACAGGTGCTATGTAAAGCAAAATACGAAAAAAAATTTTTTCAGTGAATGATGTTTTATTAGTCCTTTCTTTCATTATCTTATTAAGCTCAGTTTCCTACTGAAAAAAGAAAAATTATTTCATCCAATTTATGGAATATAACCTATAGAATATGTATGTAAATGTATTTTACATTTAAAAAATGATTCTTAGTATGAAACTGAGAAAATGACCCTCACCCAGGTCTAGCTGCCTGTTGCTTGGACTCCTGAGACAGGTGCTGATGAGATGAAAAGTGGTTTTTTTCCAGTTGCTGGCAACTCAAGAAGATGGGGGAATTTCTGTCCTCAAAACCCATCTTAAAATCTCAGTGCAGGCAGAGGATTTTACAAAGTGGGGCAGAGAAAGCACAACTAAGAGATTAGGGCGAGTGGCTGAGGACTTGCTGTCTCTCCTGGGAGTAAAGGGAGTGGGAACACGCTGCTTCTCATGAGAAAGGGAAGGGAGATTCATGGGGTGTTGCACAGCTTTCTCAAGCTTCCTCCACTCATTCAGATGCTCTCTGTGTATTTCCTGCTCACAGCTGGCCCCAGCAGCCCCCTCCTCTGAAACAGGCTGCTCTAAGCTATAATAATAATGAAAGCTAGATAAGAAGTGAAAACACAGGAATTTATTGACACATTTTAAGAAAACAGCTGACTAGCCTTGAGAAAATGCAGAGTATACAACCTTTATCACTTAATTGAAATGTGAAATCATGGTTACAAACTATTCATTATAACTGCTCCATGTAGGAATCACAGTAGTTAACATTAAGTACAACTTTATTTTCACATGCATCTTTAGATCAGAGCCTTCATGGCACATTGCCTCTTAATCCCTAAATGTGCAGTTAAAGATGTTTTCAGAAATCACTATGAAACTGATAAGAAAGCTAAAAATTTCTGAAGGCAAATAGCAATGATACCTGGACAGAAAGTTACTTAATTTCTCATCTTCTATAAACAGCTTCACAAATCAGATGGAAATCAGCATAGATGTTAAACATAATAAACTACATTTCCTGTCCATTTCTGAAGTTGATCTTTCTAAAGAAATGATCAAACAGCACATCTCTGAAGATGGCAGCAAGGCCTGATCCTGAATTTCAAGCTCTGGTTCTGGATCAGTTTTCTGGGTTGGAGTAGTCAGGAGTCAATTCCTTCAGCATCTTCATCAGTGAACTTAAATGAGTATGCATTATTATTATCTTCTCTTTCAGCTGGGAAGAGAAATATATACATATCAGAGCATCTTAACTCTGATTCGCTGGTTCTAGAAGTCACTTCAAATTCCAGCTAGTGACTGGAAACTGGCATTTCAACATTTCATAAATATATTTGTTCTGTTTCTGAAAAGTTTATGCTAGGGGCATAAACAAAGAGTACAATAAGATGCTCAGCTATAAAATTTCACATGAAAAAGACCAGTTAAATCAATGTTCTTTCTCATCCATGTTTCTAGCTCTCTCTCCCTCTCCCTTCCTCTCTATCAATAAAGGAAAAAAAACAAACCAGTCATTGCTGAGCTCCACTGCTTCTGTCTCCCTCCTTCGTACCTCTGTCACCAGGTTTAAAGTCCAAGAATTGGGAAGGAGGACAATAAAGTGGGCAAGAGAGACAGAAGCATCAACTAGTTTTCCTCTCTTTTTCTAGTGGCAAGAATATATCTTTTTTCTAACTCTGTTCATAGTAAAAAAAAAATGCCTTTAATATTCTACTAACAGTCTTCAGAGATGTTTGTTGCAATTTAATAATTTTCAAGTTCTTTCACGTTAGAATAGTTAAATCTAGAACCAAACTTAGTGGTGTTACTCAGCATACAGCATGTACTTAGACTAATAAACAAACAAAAATCTTATCTCCATAAATTGCACAGTACACTAAATCTACTTTTTATTATTCAAAATACAAAGTTGATTAGACAATTTTGCTTAAACAGTAATTCTAGGGCCTGTTAACCTTATTGGGGTGCTCTTGGATGTGATGAATCATTTTCCTTTGTCTATATTCCAACATTTTTACTATATGCTGAGGTCTATACCTCTCTGCACTTACCTTTGCTGAGCTTGTTGAGGTTAATGTTTTTCATCAAACCCGAAAAATTTTCAACCACATTTCCTGGATTTTTCTACTTCTTTCTCTCCTCTCTTTTTTGTATTCCCAATACCAAAGCATATTTAGGCGTGCCTGATGTATCCAGCAGGTCTCTTGGACTCAGTTCATCCCCCACCCCCTTCTCTTCAGACTGCATAATGTCATCAATCTATATCTCCAAGTTTTGCTTATTCTTTCTTTGACCAGTTCAAATCTGTTGAGCCCTTCTAATGTATCTTTCATTTCAGTTATTGTATTTTTCAACTCACAGGATTTTTATTTGTATTTTTTTTTGATACATGCCCCTAGCGGGAACCGAACCCAGGACTCTCTGGTCCGCAGGCCAACGCTCCAACCAAGGCTCCAACCGCTGAGCCAAACTGGCCAGGACAGGCTAGGCTATTTTATCGATGCCAGTTTTCCTCAGTGTGCAGCCTCTGGTTGCTCCTCAGATGACAGCCTTGGGCATGGGCTGGTTTTAGCAGGGCTCTTTGTCTCTTTCTCTGATCCCTCTATAGGCAGTCAGCCTCCATTAGAATCACACCCAGCTGTTAGCCTCCACTAACTGCTTGATTGCTCTATTGTTTTTTGACAATGCCCTGGGCCATAAATTGCTCCACAGTCTAATCCAATCAAACCAGACACTTTGTAGGGATAGTCTTTAGTCAAGCCAGTCCTTTTTTGTTTTGTTTTTCCTTTTTTGTTTTGTTTTTTTAATCCTCACCTGAGAATATTTCCTCAAATATCTTCAGATAGAGTGGGAGGGAGGAGGAGAGAGGAAGAGAGAGAGAGAAAGAAAGATCAACTGGCTCCTTCTCATACAACCCCGACCAAGGCCACGGATGAACTGCAATTAAGGTACATGCCCTTGGCTGGAATCGAACCTGTGATGCTTTGGTCCATAGGCTGACGCTCTTACCACTGAGATTACTGGCCAGGGCAAAGCCAGTCCCTTTTTGTTCCAACTCCAGGACTGTTCTTAGCTATTTCCCTGATTTTGTCATAAACTAGTATAAGGTTTAGCTTGTTCTCATGGAACTACCAGCTTCCTTTTAATTGCTTACCACCAAAATCTCCATTGTTTTGGCAGTACCCTTAGACTTGAACATGCCAACACACTGTTTCAAAGGATAGTCAGTTCCTCCCAAACAAGAAAAAGCTAAAGGAGTTCATCACCACCAAACCATTATTATAAGAAATGTAAAAGGGACTTCTTTAAGGGGAAAAAGAAAAATCAATAATAAAATGGCAACTGGCTGGTTAGCTCAGTTGGTTAGAGCGTGGTGTTAATAATAAAATGGCACCTATCAATAATTACTTCAAATGTAAATGGTTAAATGCTCCAATCAAAAGACAGAGTGGCTGAATGGGTAAGAAAACCCACCCTGGCCAATGGCTCAGTTGTTTGGAGTATTGTCCCCTGCACCAACAGATGATGAGTTCCATTCCTGGTCAGGGCACATACCCAGGTTGCAGGTTCAATCACAGGTCCCAGTTCCTAAGGGAGGCAACCGATTGATGTGTCTCTCAAACACTGATATTTCTCTCTCTCGCTCAAATCAATAAAAACATATCCTCGGGTGAAGATTAAAAAATAAATTTAAACAAAAATGGTTGGTCACCACGGCCCATGTGGCATAGTTGTTTCAAGCATCTTCCCGTGCATCAGAAGGTCGCAGGTTCGATTCCCAGTCAGGGCATGTACAGTATCTGGGTTGCAGACTTAAACACCAGTCAGGATGCGTGTGGGAGGCAGCCAATCAATGTGTCTCTCAAACATCAAGGTCTCAATGTCTTTGTCTCTCTCCTTTCCTGACTCAGTAGGGAAAAAAAATCAATTGAAAAAGCTGTTGGGAGTATCCCATCATTTCACCGCTCCCAAGTTCATTGGTACAAATGATCAAGAGTAGTCTAGATTAAAGGAAACACAACAATCATGAAATGTTACCTCTGCGACTTTTTCTGGAAGAGGCATGTAATGAATATCCATCTCAGATGCATTTACGATGGCTTTTGTTTTTAAGATATAGCTAGATAGGAAACAGAGAAAATATTAGAACTATACCAGTTAAGATTATGAATGAACCAAACAAACTTGCGCTCTAAAGCAGTATCTGTCAAGCAAAGACTGCCTTCTTATTGATTTCCATTTCAAGACTCATAATATATTTGGTAGGAAAAACAAATTCTCAATTAACAACTCATCAGAGAGACTCAGTTCCTCATCCCACCCCTTGCCAACCAGGAATATATGAGACAAAATTAACCTAGGAGAAACTAGACATAAACCAGGGACATATGAATAACTGTGATAAGTATAAGCTTCACACTCCACCAGCAAGTCCTATGGCAGTTAGAAGAAAATTAACCACATTATGACAAATAACTGTTGGATGCATGCCCAGAAGCCATTCCTATTCTTTGTTGTTAACAGAACCAAGATTTTGTATATGGTAGAAGTATACCTAGTCCTAGGAGATGAACCATAACTATTCTAAGTCAACTGTGGCACTCTTTTATTTTTTTTTTTCTGTATTGATTTTGAGAGAGGGAGGAAGGAAAAGGGAGAGAGAGATAGAAACATCAATGAGAGAGAACATCAACTGACCACCTCCCGCATGCCCCCCACTGGGGATCGGCCCACAACCTGGGCATGTGCCCTGACCAGAATCAAACCGGTGACCTCTTGGTGCATGGGTTGACACTCAACCACTGAGCCACACTGGCCAGGCAACTATGGCAATCTTATTCCCTATTGTCATATACTTGCTTTCCTAGCTGAGGTGATCATGTGACATAGTTCTGGCCAATAATTTATTATTTTGCTGATAAAAGACCATTCCCTATATTTCCATACTTCCCATACCCTTTTCCTTCGAGGTAGGAATGCTACTACTATGGATATAATGCTTATAGTTGCAGCAGCCACCTTGCATCCAAAAGGAAAAGGCCATGAGAACTAGAGATGATGACCCAGAGCCCTGTCATAGCTGAACTACTAGAAAATTCCAGGAGTGGCCAACTGCCCCTCCCCTTACTTGTTAAAGCCACTGTAGTCAGGTTTTCTATGACTGGCAACCAAATTCATTCTGATTCAAAGGTATAGATTTATTATCTTTCCAAACTTATACTACCTAAACTTTCCTAATTTCTACTTAGCGGGAACCGAACCCGGGTCTCTCTGTACCGCAGGCCGACGCTCCAACCGCTGAGCCAAGCCGGCCAGGGCCCTAATTTCTACTTAATCAGAAAGAATATACTGACCTTTGAGTCCAACTCATTCTAAAGATTAAGAAATTATTTAGAATTCCATAATGCTTTTCAAATTTATATTAAAATTTTGTTACTAAAAGTTTACTTCCCCTAAGTAAAACTCAGTGACAGCTCTGCTGACATAATTACTTACAGCTATTTATAAAAAATAAGAGGTTAGCTCTGGCCAGTTTGCCTCAGCGGTTGGAGCATCAGCCTGTGGACCAATGAGTTGAGGGTTCGATTTTGGTCAAGGGCATGTACCTTGATTGCAGTTTGTCCCTAGCCCTGGCTGGGGTAGTGCAGGAGGCAGCCAGTTGATGTCTCTCTCTCTCTCTCTCTCTCTCTCCCCTCCCTCTCTCTTCCCCTCCCTCCAACTCTGTCTGAAAATAAGTGGAAAAATATCCTCAGGTGAGGGTTAAAAATAAATAAATAAAATAAGAGGTTACTACTAGCACATAATTAGAGATAGTTTTATTCCCTGTTTAAACTTAATTCTAGGACTTCCAGTCAAGATGGCATCGTAGGTAAACGGGTATCGCATCCTCCCACAACCACATCAAAGTTACAACTAAACTACACAACAACCATCATTCAAAACCGCCTGAAATCAAACTGAATGGAAGTCCTACAACTACCAAATTAAAGGAGCAGCCACATCGAGACTGTTAGGAAGGGTGGAGGCGCAACAGGCTGGTCCCACACCCACGTTTGGTGGATAAAAATCAGGAGGCTACCTCAGCTGTGAAGGTCCTCCCTGAGGACTGAGGGGTCCCCGTCCCACACGAGGCACCCAGCTCAGGGTTCCAGTGCCAGAAGTCCCCATAACTTTTGGCTGGAAAAACCAGCAGAAACTGAGGCTGAGGGAGGCTGAGGGAGGCTGAGGCAGCTGGAGCCCCAGGCAGCTCCTCTTAAAGGGCCTGCGCACAGACTCATTCGGACTCGCACCCTCCAGGCTCCAGCATGGAGGAGGCAGCTTGAAAGGCACCAGAGACATATGGGGAAGAACTGAGTTGTTTGGCATTGGAGCGAGGACTGGAGAGGCAGGCGGATTTCTCCTGGACAGACATGCTGTCAGAGGCCTTTGTTCCTTTGGTGAGCCCTTTCCTGGGGCAGCAGACAGCCGCCATATCTGGGATTCCAGCAACCTAGTTCACACTGTTTGCTCCGCCCTGGTGATTCCCTAAGGCCTTGCCCCATCCAACTGTCAGGCCCACCCAAGCTGTTGCCAGTTGCTTTACTATAGGATTGGTCTCTCTTGGATCCTGCTTCAGGTTTTCCCGAATTCTTTCAAACAAGCAGCATCTGGTCTCAACTAGCCCCATATCTCTCATTAATACATAGAAACAAACACAGGGAGGCAGCCAAAATGAGGAGACAAAGAAACAGGTCCCAAATGAAAGAACAGAACAAAACCCCAGGAAAAGAACTAAGCGAAATGGAGATAAGCAACCTAACAGATGCTGAATTCAAAATAATGCTTATAAGGATGCTCAATGAACTTAGTGAGGGTCTCAAGAGTAAAAAAGGAGCAGTCAGAAATGAAGGATGCACAGTCAGAAATGAAGGAGGCATTAACTGAAATAAAGAATAATTTACACAGAGTCAATAGTAGAGTAGGTAAAGCCAAGAAGCAAACCATCGATTTGGAATATAAGGAAGCAAAAAACACCCAATCAGAAAAGCAAAAATAAAAAAAAGTGAGGATAGTGTAAGGAGCCTCTGGGATAACTTCAAGCGTGCCGACATTCGCATCTTGGGGGTGCCAGAAGGAGAAGAGAGAGAACGAAAAATTGAAAATTTATTTGAAACAATAATGGCAGAAAACTTCCCTAATTTGGTGAAGGAAACAAACATACAAGTCCAGGAAGCACAGAGAGTCCCAAACAAGATGAATCCCAAGAGGCCCACACCAAGACACATCATCATCAAAATGCAAAAGGTTCAAGACAAAGAGAGAATCTTAAAAGCAGCAAGAGAAAAGCAGTTAGTTACCTACAAGGGAGTTCCCATAAGGCTGTCAGCTGATTTCTCAAGAGAAACTTTGCAGGCCAGAAGGGAGTGGCAAGAAATATTCAGAGTGATGAAAAGCAAGAACCTACAACTAAGATTACACTATCCTGCAAAGCTGTCATTTAGAATCGATGGCCATATAAATAGTTTCCCAGACAAGGAAAAGCTATAGGAGTTCATCACCACCAAACCAGTATTATATGAAATGTTGAAGGGTCTTCTTGAAGAAAAAGATAAAAAATATGAATATACAAAATGGCAATGAATACATATCTATTGACAATAGAATCTACAAACAAAATGAACAGGCAGAACAGAAGCATTCTCATAGATATAGAGAACATTTTGTTGGTTGCCAGATGGGAGGGGGGATGGGGAAATGGGTGAAAAAGGTAAAGGTATTAAGAAGTACAAATTGGTTGTTAGACTGACAAACCTCAAAGGGAAGGGAGCGTGGGGGGTGGGAAGAGATAAACCAAAGAACTTATATGTATATATGCATAACCAATGTACACAGACAACAGTGTGGGGAAAGCCAGGAGGGGGTAGGGAGTGGGGAAGAGGGCATCAATAGGGGGAAAATGAGGAACATCTGTAATACATTCAACAATAAAGATAAATTAATAAAAAACAATTCTAAATAGAAATTATGTAAGAAGAAAGAAGAAATTTAAGTATGTCTCAAGTATATGTTTCCTTTTGAAAATCTGCATTGAAGAACAAATGATATACCTAATGCAAATTGACCAACCTCATGGTAAAGATGGGCTTTGTTTATGAGTTTATTGCCTAGTCATCCATAACTCAGCTAGAAATACCTATTTAAGCATATTAAATGAGAAAAAGGAAACTATGTTTATGAAAAGAAAATAAGCTTTGGAGTTAAGACATGGATTCAAATCTCAGCTGCTCTACCTCTTTGAGGCCGTTTTTTTATATTACAAAATTAGTGAAGTAAACATAATGTCTGGCACAAACTAGGTCATCAGTGGCAGTTTTTGTTTTTCGGATCAAGAAAAGACATTTTACTGATTTTGAGAGAGAGAGAGAGAAACATCAATTTGTTGTTCCACCTATTTATGCATTCATTGGCTGATTCTTGTATGTGCCCTGACTAGGGATTGACCAACTGAGCTACCCAGCCAGGGCAAGAAAGACTTTGATGGATGTTTCAGTGGCTTGTAATAAAAAAGCTTAACTAATAAGTAAATTTATTAGGAGGATAAAGAATTCAAAGTCATTCATGAGGAGGGTACTTATTCAGACTCTGAGGCCACATGTCATTTTTCATTTTTCTTTGTGTATCTGCTTTGTATCTTTTGCTGCAGACAAGATTTCTCTGTACCTACACGCATAATGTAGAAAACAGCTATCCTAAACTAGAGCTTTCACTTCCCAGCTTTAGCAACAGTCCCACCTGCAAATGACCAATGTCTCTGCGTCCTTATTTCAAATACCTTGGGTAGAAAGCATCACTGGTTGGCTTAGCTTAGGTCAAGTATCCATTCTTGATCCCATCACCTGGGAGTGGTATCACACATTATTTTACAAAAGCTTACTTCCAAAAGTTTCTGTAATTAAAGAATATTTTCTCTATTCCATCATATTATTATTAAGACTGGCATGATTAGAAGACATCTAAAATGACTATGTATGTATTTTTGGGTTGATCTTAGAGAGAGAGAGAGAAAGGGAGGGAGAGAGAGAGAGTGAGAGAAACACTGATGTGAGAAACATTGATCAGTTGTCACCCATAAGCACCCTGCCCGGGGATTAAACCTGCAACCTGGCTATGTGCCCTGAACAGGAATCGCACCCTCCACCTTTTGGTGTACAGGATGACACTCCATTGACTGAGCCACATAGGCCAGGACTTTTTATTTATTTATTGAAACTGATGGTAGAGAGCCCAGCTGATGTGGCTCAGTGGTTGAGTGTTAACCAATCGACCAAGAGATAACGGGTTTGATTCCCAGTTGGAGCACATGCCAGAGTTGTGGGCTCAATCCCCATTAGGGGTGTGCAGGAGGCAGCTAATCAATGTGTCTCTCTCATTGATGCTTCTCTCTCTCTCTCTCCCCCTTCCTGTCTCTCTAAAAATCTATAAAAACATATTTTTAAAAAATTAATAAACACATAAATAAAATTGATAGTAGAGAGAAGAAGAGAGGGACAGAGGGAGTTAAAATGACTATATTTTTATATATATATATTTATTCTCACCCAAGGACATTTTTTGCATTTATCTGCTGATACAGCCAGAGAGAGAGAGGAAGGAAGAGAAAGAGAAACATCGATGTGAAAGAGACACATCAAGTGGCTATATCCACTCAACCCCAACCAGGGTTGGGAACAAACTGCAACCTAGGCATGTGCCCTTAGCGGGAACCGAACCCAGTCCTCTCTGGTCTGTAAGCCAGTGCTCTAACCACTGAACCAAACCAGCCAGGGCAAAATGACTATATTTTGATCCCACTACCATCTGTTTTGTAAGAGACAGTGACTGACTTTAGCGTCTTCTTTGGTATGAACATTCTGCCTTTTTTGAAAGATCTTTTAAAATTTATTTGATAACCCTGGCCGGTTTGGCTCAGCGATTAAAGTGTCAGTCGGTGGACCAATGAGTCGTGGGTTCGATTCTGGTCAAGGGTACATAACTCGGTTGTAATTCATCCCTGGCCCTGGTTGGGTTGTGCAGGAGGCAGCCACTCATTGTGTCCCTTTCACGTCGATGTTTCTCTCTCTCTCTCTGTTCCTCTCTCTCCCTCCCAGTCTACCTGAACAAAAAATGAAAGAGTATCCTCAGGCGAGGATAAAACAAAGAATAGGTAAGTCTGCCTGGGTTGGTTTGGCTCGGCGGTCAGAGGGTAAGACCTCAGACCAAAGAATTGAAGGTTCCATTCCAGTTAAGAGCATGTACCTTGGTTGTGGTTTGGTCCCCGGGCCCTGGTCGGGGTCGTGTGGGAGGCAACCAAACCAAGTGTCTCTTTCACATCGATCTCCCTCTCTCTCTCTCCCCCACTCTATCTGAAGATAAATGGAAAAATATCCTCGAATGAGGATTAAAAAAAAAAAAAAAAGAATAGCTGCCCGGCTGGTGTGGCTCAGTGGTTGAGCATCAACCCATGTATCAAGAGATTGCCAGTTTGATTCCCGGTCAGGGCACATGCCCAGGTTGTGGGCCCAATTCCCAGTGAGGGGCATATAGAAGGAGGCCAATCGATGTTCTTTCTCATCGATGTATCTCTCTCTCACTCCCTCTCCCTTCCTCTCTCTGTAAAAGCAATAAAGAAAAAAGAATTTAAAAAAAGAATAGCTAAGTCACCCTGGCCAGTGTGGCTCAGATGGGTTTTGTCCTGTGTACCAAAGGCTTTCCAGTTGGATTCCCCATGAGGGCATAAGTCTAGGGTTATAGGCTCAATCACCGGTAGGGGGAGTACATGAGGCAGCCGACTGATGCTTGGATCTCACATCAATGTTTCTCTCTCTCTCTCTAAAACTCAAAAAAAATTTTTTTCAAAAAACACACACTATCAATCTCACCCTGGCCAGTTTGGCTTAAAATGTTGACCCTCAGACCAAAGGGTCTTGGCTTAGATTCCCGGTCAAGGGCACATACCTGGGTTGTAGGTTCGATCTCCAGCCCCAGTCTGGGTTGTGTGGGAGGCAACCAATCGATGTGTGTCTCTCACATCGATGTTTCTTTCTCTGTCTCTCCCTCCTTTTTTCCCTCCCATTCTATCTAAAAATCAATGGAAAAATATCCTGAGGTGAGAATTAACCCCCACCGCCAAAAAAGACTAAGTTGACTCACCACACCATTTTATCACTGGAAAGGCAGAAATGACCTTTCAAGGCAGCCAGGGCAGCATGAGTAGAATACAGATGGAAACCAATGGGAATCCCACAGGAACCACAGAATAAAAGGTTGTAGGTGCTGCGGAGAAAAAAAAACAATATGGATAAGAAAGAAAATTTGAGAACAAATACAAAATAACCAGTGTCTGGAAGTATTCCTAAAAACTATACTTTAACAGGAACGTCACATTAAAGAAAGGTTAACTCACATCTTAATATAATTACACCCTAGCACTGGCCGGTTTGGCTCAGCGGTGGAGTACTGACCCATGCACCAAGAGGTCAACAGTTTGAATCCTGGTCAGAGCACATGCCCAAGTTGTGGGCCCAATCCCCAGTGGGGAGCATGCAGGAGGCAGCCAATTGATGTTCTCTCTCATCAATGTTTCTATCTCTCTCTCCCTCTCCCTTCCTCTCTCTTTCTAAAAATCAGTAAGGAAAAAAATATCAATAAATAAAAAATTTTTTTAAAGAAAACAAAAACAAAAACATCCAGTAGCCTGGCCAGTGTGTCTCAGTGGTTAAGCATCGACCCATGCAGCAAGAGGTTGCTGGTTAAATTCCTGGCCAGGGCACATGCCCAAGTTTCAGACTAGATCTCCAGTGGGGGGCGTGCAAGAGACAGTCAATAGATGTTCTCTCTCATGGATGTTTCTATTCCCTGAAATCAATAAAAAAAAAAAATTTTTTTTAATAAAACAAATAAAGAAAAAAAAAAAGTCCTGTAATCACTTAGACTCATATTGTAAAATCTTTCCTGTACCAAGAATCCACACACTACCAGCGGTCCCTAGGCAGACCCACTCAGGGCCAGGTCCCCTACTTGGACTAGAATTAAACCAATGGCTCTCGCTTGCCAACTATAGCTCTTAAGGCTTCTCATGCTCCATAATTACATAAGCCAAGTCCCATGGCTCCCTTATTCCAAAATTACCCAAAAACATGGTTCTTTCCCTCCAGAGTTTTATAAGCCATCTAAATTAGTACTGTTCAATAGAAATATGTGAGCCACATATACAATTTTAAATTCTTAGTCTTGTTAAAAAAAATGTAAAGAAACAGGTGAAATTAGTAATATATTTTATGCTATCCAATATATAAAAATTATAATTTGAGCCCTGGCCGGTTTGACTCAGTGGTTAGAGCGTCAGCTCGCGGACCAATGAGTCGGGGGTTCCATTCCAGTCAAGGGCACATAGCTCAGTTGCGGTTTATCCCCAGCCCCGGTCAGTAGTGCTAGAGGCAGCCAGTCGATGTCTCTCTCTCACATTGATGTTTCTCTCTTTCCCTCTCTCTCCCTCCCTCCCCCTCTAGCCAATGAACCCTAAAACTGAATCAAACTGGTCAGAATGAATTGTCTTGCTGTTAAAGCCAATACTCAAAATTGAGGAGCCTTGTAATACTAAATTCACTGAATACTCTTTTGTTACTTGTAAATCAAAGTACAGGCAAGATGCAAAGTTTACTAGGCAGTATAACAGTAACCCTTATCCTCAATGGAGGATACATTCCAACACCCCCTGTGGGTGCCTGAAACCATGGATCGCACTGAACCCTATATATATTATGTTTATTCCTATATTTTCATACACTTTATGGCTTCTCTTTGACATATCTGAATAGCCAGCATCACTACCCTTGCACTCTGGGGCCATTATTAAGTAATAAAGGTTACTTGAACACAAGCACCGACACCGCAACAGCTGATCTGATAATCAAGCCAGCCAGTAAATAACTACCAATGAGTTGGTATATACAGCACAGATACACTGCACAAAGGGCAGGACATTGTGAGATTTCACCATGCTATTCAGAATGATGCACAATTTAAAACATAGTTTATTTCTGGAACTTATCATTTACTATTTTCAAACTGTGCTTGACTGCGGGTAACTGAAACTGTGGAAAGTGAAACCTAGGATAAGGAGGACAGACTACTGTATTCACTTATATAACATTCAATCCCTCCCCCGCTTCCTGCATTACAGCAGAATTAGTCCTGCCATTGATTATTACAAACCAAGTAAAATGCAAACTTAAAAGACCTAGTTATCTCAAAAGATTGTGGTTTCTAGTAAGTTATCCTCAAGACACACCAAAATATAATTTTTTCCCTTTTCCTCTACTAGATACATATACCTTTCTTAGCTTCACTTGCACAAGCCACTAGGGATATGTGGTCCTCAGAAAGACCTTAAAATCTACACACAAATACAACTTTTCCATTCATCATTATGCATCAAGTTCCTAGAAGGCTGAAACAAGGCGCATATTTTCAATACACTTTATGGATGGAATCAACTTTTCCTCCAGCGCAAGATCGCTTCTTATTATCACTGTCAGGGACTGGAGACCGATCAGGAATCTCAGTACGTACCTGCCTTTGAGTAAACCTTCAATGCCAACTAGGAAGGGAGCTTCCAAAACCACGTTATTTGTAACCCCTATGAAGGAAAAAAAAAAAAGGCGGGTCAGGACGAGTACCTGTTAGGCCTTGAAAGGAAAAAAACTACCAGCTAGCTCCAGACGGGCTCATCATGTCCACAAAAATCAAAAGTTGCCCCCATCCTTGGCAAAAGGTTCATTTCCAGATCTTAATCCCGTTTTCTTCCCCAACCGGCTCTCTGCCACCCCTTCTCCGCCTTCCCCAGACGACACCCGCACTCACTGGAGAAGACAACGGCTCCGAGGGACCGCGAGAGGTCCCACGCGAGGTGCACCGAGTCGGCGAGCACGGCGTGGCAATGCGCGCACTGGAACACGACGCACCTCTCGGGCTGCAGCCAGGACGGCAGCCGCGGGCCGGATGACGGCTCCTCTGTCCCCAGCCCTGCGGGGCCTAGCGGAGAGGACCCCTTCACCACCTGCGTGTCCCACTCCATGGAAGTCGTAAAAGAAGGTTCGTCAGTTGTCTTAGTGCCATGACAAAAGCCACCCTTCCACAGCTTTGTATCACCAGAACGACGCCGCCTTGGCCGAGCAGCCATCTTCCTGCAGCCGCCGCCAGGATTTCGAACACGCACCAGGCTCCGCCCCAAACACGGGTCCTGCGTCTTCATTGGACACCGTGAGCCCGGGGCCCTGCAGCGCACTCATTGCCTGGACACGCCCTTCGGCTCCGCAGCCTTAGTGAGGGGTGTGATAGAACGTGCGTTTGATTAGGGGCATCAGCCTTCCTATTGGTCAATGCCAGAAAACCCCGCCCACAAGACAGTTTTAACCAATGGAAGTGCAGTATTTTTTTATTTAAATTGTCTATAAAGCTTGGCTTGGTCAACGCTCACAGTGGCGCCAGAGTTTTGAACCGCTCGGCGGAGGTTGAAAGGTACTTTGCCTGGTTGCCTGAATTGCAGATCGTGATGACCGTCCCTTCCCTGGAGGAGCTGGACTCCTTCAAGTACAGTGACCTGCAGAACTTGGCCAAGAGTCTGGGCCTTCGGGCTAACTTGAGGGTACGGAGCCGGTGGCGCAGAACGGGAGCGGTTGGGGTAGGCTGAGCGGCCTTAGGGAGAGGCAGTGGAGGTGTGGGGGGTAGATATGGTTCGCGAGTATCTCTTCAACTCTGCCTGACTTTTCTGGGGCTCCCATAGGTCTCGGCTTCAAAAGGGTTTGTTTGCTTTGGTTTTATTGAAAGTATCTGTGATACACTGAGACGTGTTCTTAGAGCTTTTAATTGGTTTAAACAAAATAACCAGTGCCCAGGTGTCTGGGGCTGAATGATAAAGCAGTGTCTTTGGAGATATTTCTGAGCTTTGATGTTTATTTTTATTATCATTTTTAAAAATATTCTTTTTACTTTATTGACTTTAGAGAGAGAGGGAGGGACAGGAAGAGAGAGATAGAAACATTGATGAGAGACAACATCGATTGGCCTCCTCCTGCATGCCCCCCACTGGGGATTTGGCCTACAACCTGGGCATGTGCCCTGACTTGGAATCAACCCGGTGACCTTTTGGTACTTGGGATTGACATTCAGCCACTTAGCCACACCTGCCGGGCTGAGCTTTGATGTTCAGTGGTTCCCCAGTACTTACTTCATAACCAAAATCTAGTCCCTTAGCTTAAATCCCTTAGGCTTTTTCCAATCTGGCTAGAATTTTTTATACAAGACTGCATCCAAACTGGACTGGTCCCTGAACACTTGGTGCCTTTGCTAATTTTGCTCCTTTGGCCCCAGATCTCCTTCTCCCTCTGTCTATATCTGCATGAATAATTTCCAATCATTCCTTTTTTTCTTTGTATTGAATTTATTGGTGTGACATTGATTGATAAAATTATATAGGTTTCAAGTGTACAGTTCTAGAATACATCATTTGTATATTGTATTGTGTGTTCACCACCTCAAATCAAGTCTGCTTCCATCACCATTTATCCTCCCATACCCTCTTCTATCTCCCCTCCCCTTTCCCTCTGGTAATCACCATAATGTTGTCTGTATCTATGAATTTTGTTTTGTTTTTTGCTTAATCCCTTCACCTTTTCACCCAGCCCTCCAATTCCCCTTCTCTCTGTCACAGGAAGCCTGAACTGTCATAACTGACCTGCTGCCCTGTCAGCTCCTCTTCATTTTCTTAGCCACAGGTCCACTACCCCAGTAATCCCAGGAACCCTCTGTGCTTTTAAACAGTTTAATTTCAAGTACTGTATCAAGTACTGCATTTGAAATTTTCCTTAATTATTTATTTATTTATTTATTATTATTTTTTTTTAATCCTCACCCGAGGACATTTTTCCATTTTTTGTTCAGGTAGAGTGGGAGGGAGAGAGAGGAACAGAGAGAGAGAAACATCGATGTGAAGGGACACATCAAGTGGTTGCCACCCGCACAACCGACCAGGGCCGGGGACAAACTGCAACCGAGGTACGTGCCCTTAGCGGGAACCGAACCCGGGTCTCTCAGGACCGCAGGCCGACGCTCTAACCGCTGAGCCAAACCGGCCAGGGCGAAATTTTCCTTAATTAAAATTTTAAAAATTATTTACAGTTGGTACAGCCCAGCAGCTCATGAAATCAATTGCCTTTTTTTTTTTTTTTAATCCTCACCCGAGGACATTTTTTTGATATTTTGTTCAGATACAGTGGGAGGGAGAGAGAGAGAAAGAAACATCGACGTGAAAGGGACACATCAAGTGGTTGCCACCCACACGACCCAACCGGGGCCGGGGACAAACTGCAACTGAGGTACATGCCCTTAGCGGGAACTGAACCCAGGTCTCTCCGGACCGCAGGCCAACTCTCTAACTGCTGAGCCAAACTGGCCAGGGCATCAATTGCATTTCTGTAGTTGTTGTTGTTGTTAACTTATTTATTTTATTTTATTTTTTGTGGTACATGCTTCTAGCAGAAGTCGAACCCAGGACTCTCTGGTTCTCAGGCTGACACTCAACTGCTGAGCCAAACTGGCCAGGGCATTGTTAACTTATTTTTATTGTTGAATGTATTACAGATGTTCTTCCTTTTTCCCCTATTAACCTCCTCCTTCCCGCTCCTGCCCCAGTCCTGCCTTTCCCTACACTGTTGTCTGTGTCCATTGGTTATGCATATATGCATGTAAGTTCTTTGGATTATTTCTTCCCACCCCTTCACTCCCCTTTCCTTTGAGGTTTATCAGTCTAACAACCAATTTTTACTTCTTAATCCCTTCACCTTTTTCACCCATTCCCCCACCCCACTCCCATCTGGCAGCCAACAAAATGTTCTCTAAATCTATGAGAATGTTTCTGTTCTGTTTGTTCCTTTTGTTTGTAGATTCAATTGTTGATAGATATGTATTTATTACCATTTTTGTTTGTTCATATTTTTTTATCTCTTTTTCTTCAAGAAGAGCCTTCAACATTTCATATAATACTGGTTTGGTGGTGATGAACTCCTTTAGCTTTTTCTCGTCTGAGAAACTCTTTATATGTCCATCAATTCTAAATGATAGCTTTGCAGGATAGTGTCTTGGTTATAGGTTCTTGCTTTTCATCACTCTGAATATGTCTTGCCACTCCCTTCTGGCCTGCAAAGTTTCTTTTGAGAAATCAGCTGACAATCTTATGGGAGCTCCTTTGTAGGTAACTAACTGCTTTTCTCTTGCTGCTTTTAAGATTCTCTCTTTGTCCCTGGCCGGTTTGCTCAGCAGTTAGAGCATCGGCCTGTGGTCCAGAGAGACCCGGGTTCAGTTCCCGCTAGGGGCACATACCTCAGTTGCAGTTTTTCCCTGGCCCTGGTTGGGTCCTGCAGGTGGCAGCCACTTGATGTGTCCCTTTCACATCAATGTTTCTCTCTCTCTCTCTCTCTTCCTCTCCCTCCCACTCTATCTGAACAAAAAATGGAAAAAATGTCCTCGAGTGAGGATAAAAAAAAAAAGATTCTCTCTTTGTCTTTAACCTTTTGCATTTTTATTATTATGTGTCTTGGTGTGAGCCTCTTGGGGTTCATCTTGTTTGGGAATCTCTGTGCTTCCTGGACTTGTGTGTCTGTTTCCTTCACCAAGTTAGGGAATTTTTCTGTCATTGTTTCAAATAGGTTTTCAATTTCTTGCTCTCTCTCTTCTCCTCCTGGCACCCCCATGATGTGAATGTTGGTACACTTGAAGTTGTCCCTGAGGCTCCTTACACTATCCTCATTTCTTTGGATTCTTTTTTCTTTTTGCTGTTCTGATTGGGTGTATTTTGCTTCTTTATATTCCAAATTGATGGTTTGTCTCTTGTCTTTACCTACTCTAGTATTGATCTCTGTAAATTATTCTTTCTTTTTTTTTATTTTTTTATCCTCACCTGAGGACATTTTTTGCATTTATCTTCAGATAGAGAGGGAGGGAGAGAGGAGTGAAGAAAGAGAGAGAAACATCGATGTGAGAGAGACACACTGACTGGTTGCCACCTACATAACCCCAATGGGAGCTGGGGACAAACTGCAACCGAGGTACGTGCCCTTAGCGGGAACTGAACCAAGGACTCTTGGGTCTGCTGGCCGATGCTCTAACCACTGAGCCAAACTGACCAGGGCTATAAATTATGCTTTATTTCAGTTAGTGCCTCCTTCATTTCTGACTGGTCCTTTTTTATGCTTTTAAAGCCTTCAGTAAGTTCACTGAAGTTCTAAGTTCTTTGAGCATCCTTATGAGCAGTGTTTTGAACTTATCTTCGTTTAGTTCTTTTCCTGGAGTTTTGTTCTATTCTTTCATTTGGGACATGTTTCTTTGTCGCCTCATTTTGGCTGTCTCCCTGTGTTTGTTTCTATGTATTAGGTAGAGTTGCTATGTCTCCTGGGCTTCCTAGGGTGGCCTGTTGTAGTAGGTGTCCTGTAGGGTCCAGTGGCATAGCCTCACTGGTCACCCAGCTGGGCCCTCGTGGTACACTCCTCGAGTGTGGACTTGACACCCTTCTGTTGTAATTGAGTCTTGATTGCTTGGATTTTCAGCAGGGCTCTGGTACCCACCGAGTCCATTCCTTAAGTGTGTCACTTGTGGACGTGGTTGGGTGGTGGTGCTTCGCAGTGTTCTGAAGCTGTCCACTGGGTGTGCTGGCTCTGCAGCAAGGTCAGCCACTGCCTGTATTATACCCAGGGCCACCAGGCATAAGCTACAAAGCGATCTGCAGATGGCTGCAGCTTGTGCTGGGCTTGGAGGTGCCCAGGAAAAGCCAAGTTGTGAACCAAGGCTGGCTGCTTCTAGTGCCAGGCCTGGGAACACTTATCAAGAGGTATGGGGCTTGCTGAGACCAGATGTTGCTTGTTTGAGAGAATTTAGGAAAATCTGAAGCAGGAATCAAGACAGGCCAATCCTATGGTAAAGCAACTAGTAACAGCTTGGGTGGGCCGGAAGGCTGGGTGGGGCGGGGCCTCAGGGAATCACCAGGGTGGGGCAAACAGTGTGAGCCAAGTTGCTGGAGTCCCAGATATGGCTGCAGGCTGTCTTCCTGCCCTGTGGGGGAAGGGCTCACCAAAGGAACAAAGGCCTCTGGCAGCACATCTCTCCAGCCCTCACCCCAATGCCAAACTCAGTTCTTCCCCATATGTCTCTGGTGCCTTTCGAGCTGCCTTCCCCACACTGGAGCTCAGGGACCAAGTCTGAGTAAGTCTTGAGCAGACCCTTTAAGAGGAGCTGCCTGGGGCTTCAGCGGCCTCAGCCTCCCTCAGCCTTCCTGCTGGTTTTTACAGCCAGAAGTGGTGGTGACTTCTCTTCCTGGCACTGGAACCCTGAGCTGGGCGTTTGGTGTAGGACAGGAACCCCTCACTCCTCAGGAAGGACCTTCACAGCTGAGGTAGCCTCCTGATTTTTATCTGCCACATGTGGGTGTGGGACCAGCCCATCAATGCCTCCACCCCTACTACCAGTCTCAATGTGGCTTATTTAATTTTGTAGTTCTAAGACTTCCATTCATTCGATTTCAGGTGGTTTTGAATGATGGTTGTTCTGTAGTTTAGTTGTAATTTTGATGTGGTTGTTGGAGGATGCAAAACCTCGTTTACCTACGCCACCATCTTGACTGGAAGTCTCAATTACCTTTTTAAATTCCAAGTACATAGCGAAAAATGAATAAATTGCTATAAGAAATTATTAAGATTTAATTATTTTAAAAATGTAACCATGCCCTGGCTGGTTTGGCTCAGCGGTAAGAGCATTGGTCCTCAGACCGGAGAGTCCTGGGTTCGGTTCCTGCTAAGGGCACATACCTTGGTTGCTGTTCGTCCCTGGCCCCAGTTGGGGTTGTGTGGGTGGCAGCCAGTCGCTGTGTCTCTCTCAGGTCAATGTTTCTCTCTCTCTCTTTCTCCCTTTCTCCCTCCTGCTCTATCTGATGATAAATGCAAAAATGTCTTCGGGTGAGGATGAAAAAAGAAAAGTAACGGTAAGATTTAAGTAAATTCCACCATTATGATAACATTCTAAATAAGTGTAGAAGAGAAAATATTAGCGCTTTTTATTGAGATCCTGCTATTAATGGTAAAGCAAAATGAAGAAGTCAGTTACTAAGATTTATTATGTGGCCCTGGTCTTTTTCTTCTCACCCATTCCCTCACTTTCCTTCTAGCCAGCTTATATTATGAAGAAGACTAGCACTGTTTCCACTTTCTTGCAGCTTTCTTCCTTCACCGGGCAAAACTCTAAGCCTGATTGAACTCAGCTATATGCTTAATCCTGGCTGGAAAATATCACCTTGTTGGTTAAACTTAATTTATGGCCATAAATTGTAAAATCTGATTCTACCACACTCCCTTGGTAGTCTTAACTTTCCCATTTTTGAGGGTAGTGTTTCATATTTTCTCACCTCAGATTGGCTCTATTCCCACACTTGATGACTTTTCCTCATAGACCACGGAAAAACAGGTGCAATCAGTTAAAAATTACCTCATCTTTCCAACCCAAACACTCCAGACAGCCTGCACCTGTCCCACCTGCTCTGCCTCCCTCCTGTTACAGTAAAATGTTGTACCTAAGGGCAGCCTCGCCATTTGTGCTGGGGATCCTGTTCCTTCACGTATGGATACACTCCTGCAATTGCTCTCTCTCCTGCATCAGGTTCTCTCACTCTGCTGGTTCATTTCCATAATGCATGCAGTCAGGTAAGTCTTAACATCATCCTCTTTTGTTTCTCTGAAAGCAGGAGGGAGAGAGGGAGGAAGAGAGATAGAGAAACATCTACGTGAGAGAGACTTATTGAATGGTTGCCACCCACACAACCCCAACCAGGGCAGGGGACAAACTGCAACCGAGATTTGTGCCCTTAGCAGGGACCGAAGCCAGGACTCTCCCATTCGCAGGCCAACACTCTAACCACTGAGCAAAACTGGCCAGGCAACATCATCCTTTTTAAAAAATGTTCAATTACAGTTGACTGTACTATATTACTTTAATTTCAGGCGTATAGCATAATGATTGGACATTTATATAACTTATGAAATATCACCTATATTTTATATTTTTATTTTTTTATCCTCACCAGAGGACATTTTTGCATTTATCTTCAGATAGAGCAGGAGGAAGAGAGAGAGAAACATCGATGTGAGAAAGACACGTCGAGTGGTTGCCACCCACACGACCCCACCCAGAGCCAGGGACAAACTGCCACCGAGGTACATGCCCTTAGTGGGAACCAAACCCAGGGCTCTCTGGTTCACGGGCCAACGCTCTAGCCGCTGAGCCAAACTGGCCAGGGCTCTTTTATTATTTTTTAACTTTTTTTTTTTAATGCTCATCTGAGGATATTTTTCCATTTATTTTCAGACAGAGTGGGAAGGAGAGAGAGAAACATTGATGTGAGAGAGACACATCGATTGATTGGCTCCCACACAACCCTGGCCAGGGACCGAACCACAAATGAGGTACTGAGGTACGTGCCCTTGATTGGAATTGAACCCACAACTCTTTGGTCCATGGATGGATGCTCTAACCACTTAGCAAAACCAGCCAGGGTGGTATCACCCGTCTTTTAAAAAAAAGAAACAAAAATTCTTTCCCCACCCTGGCTGGTTTGGCTCAGTGATTAGAGTGTCGGCCTGTGGTCCAGAGAGACCCGGGTTCGGTTCCCGCTAAGGGCATGTACCTCGGTTGTAGTTTGTCCCCAGCCCTGGTTGGCTGTTCTGGTGGCAACCACTCGATGTCTCTTTCACGTTGATGTTTCTCTCTCTCTCTCTCTCTTCCTCCCGCTCTATCTGAACAAAAAATGTCCTCAGGTGAAGATAAAAAAATAAATAAATAAAATTCTTTCCTGACTCCACATCCTTCACCTACTGCCCAGTTTCTCAGTTCTTTTCCATTAAAATGCTCTTATCGAGGAACCATGTTTACAAAGCTCTTGTCCATCTTGCTGATATTTCAATTTGTCCTGCCTTACTAGAACTTTTTTCTTCTTTGCTGGTTCTTCCTCTGCCAAAACTCTAAATGTGGAGTTCTCTCCTTGGCCTTCTTTTCTCTAACTGCTTTCTCCCTTGGTGACCTTATCTAGTATAATAACTCTAAATTTTTCTAGGGTTAATGACTCCCAAATCGACATCTCCAGGGGACCTCTCCCCTGAGCTGCTGACTCATGTATTTAAGTGCATCTTATACAGCATGATGAGTTCAAAACAATGAAGACCTCTTCCCAATTTCAGTAAATGGCTCAGACCCACTTTAGACCACTCTCATTCCTTCCTTTACTGCTCACCAACCACTTATCCTGTGAGCTCTTCCTCCGAAGTAACTTGAAATCTGACCTATGCATCTCCAGTGCTACAAACCTGGGTCACAGCACCCTTGTCCCTTGAGCACTGCTTCAACCTGTCTGTTGCTCTCCTTGCCTTTACTCTTACCTCGCAGTAGTATTCTCAGTAGTTGAATGCTATTTGGAACTTAGAACGTGTCATTATTTTCTGCTCAGTGACCTCCTATGACTTTTCTTATACCTGCAATAAAATCGAAACTCCTCCAAAAGTAATATGAGAAACTTGGCTTGATCTTGATTTGGAGGAAAATGTCAAAAAAGAAAACAGCTAACATTGGAGAGAGTCGAGGAAATTTGATTATGGGCTACTTATCAGAGGGTTTTTGGAAATTACTACCTTTCCTAGGGATGATAATGCATTTGAGATTATGTAGGAAAATATCTCTTTACTTTTAGGAGATGTGGTTGATATATTTAGTGGTAAAGTATCATGATGTCTGGAACTTATTTTCAAATAGCATGGCAAGAAATATATATCAATATAGTGAGAAAGCAAATATGACACAATATTAACAATTGTTGAATCTAGGTGGGGAGTATAAGAGTACTTTACTAAACTATTTCAACCTTTTTTTTTTTTTTTATCCTCACCCGAGGATATTTTTCCTTTTTTTTTTTTTGTACAGATAGAGTGGGAGGGAGAGAGAGGAAGGGAGAGAGAGAGAGAGAAACATCGACGTGAAGGGACACATCGAGTGGCTGCCACCCGCACGACCAACCAGGGCCGGGGACAACTGCAACTGAAGTATGTGCCCTTAGCGGGAACCAAACCCGGGTCTCTCCGGACTGCAGGCCGGCGCTCTAACCGCTGAGCCAAACTGGCCAGGGCTAAACTATTTCAACTTTTATATAGACTTATCATTTGTTTGTAATAGCAAGCTAGGAGGAAGAAATCCATACTGCCCGCAGTGGCCTTTAGCCCTCTATTGACCCAGGCTCTGGTCACCTCTCTGATCTCCCTTGCCCTCCACTTGCCCAGGTGTTTACCATGTCACTTCTTTCTGTCCTTCACATTCACCAACCCATCTCAGGGCCTCTGGGCTTGGTGTCCCTCTGCCTGGAATGCTCCTCCCCGACATGTTCAGCTGCTGCCTCTTCTCATTCACATCTCAGCTCAAAAGTCATACCTCTTGGAAGCCTTTCCTGACTAACTCAGGTAGCACCCCCAGTTCAGTTACCAGTTTTGTTTTTTGATTAATAGCACCTGATGTCACAGCATTTATTTTAGCTTACTCGGTTAACAGGCAATTTCCCTATTAGTCCACCACTCGAGGCTCCTGGAGAGCAGGGACCGTGTCTCTCTTGTTCACCACTGTCTCTCCAGTGCCTGAAACAGTGTTGAGCACCATAAATGCTTGTTGAGGGGATGCATGAGTACGTGCTGATATTTAACATCTGTACCTCCAGCTCAACTCTCTTGAGCACTATCTCATATCATACAACTTGCTAGAAGCCCTCACTTGGCTGTCAATAGGCACCCCATTTCCTCATTGCTGTGTGTTTGGTGAGATTTTCGTGATATCCCAAGAAGATGTCCTGGAAATCTGTACAACATACAATTTATGATCGACAATACTGTATTGTACACTTAACTAAGATTTATCCTCTTAAAAAAATTTTAAGTACTCTTACCACCAAAAAAAAAAAAACCCACAAAAGGGCAGTAGGAAAAGGAGGTGATGGATAAGTTTGTGGCAATGATGATGGTTTTATGGGTGTATACTTATCTCCAGACACGTATACATTAAATATCTACAGCTTTGGTATGTGACAACCATGCTTCAGTAAAGTGGTTTGGGGGGAAAAGATGTTAGAGTCAGAACCAACAATGCCTAAGTTCTGCCCTGCTAATCATCTCCTGCACAGAGAAGACCCCAAGAGAGGTTCAAGGAACAAACGCAAGTAGAAAGGAAGGCAGGCCCTGGCCGGTTTGGCTCAGCAGTTAGAGCATTGGCCCGCAGACCAAAGAGTCGCAGCTTCAATTCCGGTCAAGGGCATGTACCTCAGTTGCAGTTCGTCCCCGGCCCTGGTCAGGGTCGTGCAAGAGGCAACCAGTCGATGTGTCCCTCTGATGTCAGTGTTTCTCTCTCTCTCCCCCCTTCCCACTTTATCTGAAGATTAAAAAAAAAGAAGGAAGGAAGGCAGCACTTTATCACTAGCTCTGTGGTGCCGCAGTATATGCTTCGCACCCAACACAGCCTCTGCTGTCCCGAAGCCCAAACCAAATCAGGATCTCTGCCATTCTCTCCTGGACACATGGCGGATGATATATGTGGCCAGACAAGAACCACGCCTAGAGGTTGGGCCCCCTTGAGAAGGAAATCTGGCTGTCATCCACATGGCTGGGTGGAAGTGGAGGAAAAGAGAATGAAACTAATATGCTTGACATTTTAAACATAGGACAACATTACCAATTTAATTAGAATTTCTCTCTCAGGAAGGAATAAGGAAAGGTTTCCGGCGGGGGTGGGGGGGGTCTAGGAGTTACCTTCCCCCAGGGACCTGTAATCCTCCTTTGTAAGACCAGCCCATCTTTGGCATTCCCCATCTTAGAGACCCCGCCACACTCCACCAGCTGCCCAAGCCATAAATCTGAGTATAACAAAGTTTCCCTATTCCTCAACCTGCACATTCATGCTGATTTTACTCCCTAGGAAGATTTTGAAGCCATTTATACTGTCTCAGCCCTGTTCTAATTCAGGCCACAGTCATCTCTGGTTTCCTACACCAGCCTCCTAGCTGTTTTCCCTGTCTTCCACCTTACCCCCCTCAAACATGTCCTGCACCTTGTTCAGCCGGACTGATCATTCTGAGTAATGCAAAATTGACCACGCACTACCCTGCTGCAGACTCTTTAGAGACTGCCCTTTACCCTGCGGGTTAAGATTATGCTCTTAAGAAGTTTATAAGACCTGGTAGGATCAGGCCCCTCCCCACCTTCCTAACATTCTCTTACCATCTCCTCCAACAGCTCCACACTCCAGGCACACTGACCTGTAGCTACACTTTTCAAACTTCACTCTCATTCTTGCCTTCCCATGCTATTTCTTTACCCTTTTCCTATGTCCCACTCTCTCCTAACCATCCTTCAGACCTCAACAGCTAGAGACAGCATGTCTTTATCTCTTTTTTTTTTGTCCTCACCCAAGAACATTTTTTGATAATTTTGTTCAGATAGAGTGGGAGGGAGAGAGAGGAAGAGAGAGACATCGACATGAAAGGGACACATCGAGTGGCTGCCACCCACACAACCCAACCAGGGCCGGGGCACAAACTACAACCGAGGTACATGCCCTTAGCGGGAACCAAACCCGGTCTCTCCAGACCACAGGCCAACGCTCTAACTGCTGAACCAAACCGGCCAAGGTAGCATGTCTTTATCTTAGAACTAGCATTCACTTACCTGCTGAAGTCCACCCTGGTGGGCAAGTCCAGCTGTGTTCTCTCACAGCATCCCGAGCTCCCTCAGCTGGCACTGACCCCTTGCGTTGTCATCGCCTCTGCTGTGAAATCTGAGGGCAGGGACCAATTCTGTTTTGGTCTTCATTCTATTCCCAGAGCTGGCCCAAAGGACATTTGATGAATTTAAAAACAGGAAAAAATGTTCAATGTATCTGTCTTGCTTAATTGATTTTTGGCTCTGCTGTTAAGATCTGTAACTTTCCTGCAGGCAGACAAGTTGCTAAAAGCCTTGAAAGCCCACCTGAAACAGGAAACAAGAAAAGAAAATGGAAATCAGGTAAGGTTTTTCATCACCTGTTTAGCAAAACAATCATATTTAGTTAATGAATGATAATAAATACAATGAGTGATGACTTCTAAGACATATTGTTTATTATCAAAGAGATCATTACTGGTTATAGTGAGTCCTGTCATAATAACTACCAGTTATAAATGGTGAAACTGCCTTGCAGCATGTAATCTGTCAAATAAGATCTTCTTGTACAAATGCAAAAGTTGACTACTTTTTGACAGAAGTTATAACGTAGTATGAGTAGGGAAGGAACTGGATTCAAAGTCAGAAAAACCCAGTTTAAGTAGCAGCTTTCTCATTTCTTTTTGTGTTACCTGAGAAAAGTCAAACTCCTTGATTCTTAGTTCCTGCTCTGCTGTATTGAGTCGTGTGAGAATTAAACAAAGTGAGGACTGTGAAAGAGACTTGTAACAAACTGTAAACCACTGCTGATGACAGAAGTTGTCATGGCTCCTTTAAATCCACACCAGAGGTTTCTTTCTTTCTTTTTAAATATGTTTTTATTGATTTTAGAGAGAGAGGAAGGGAGAGGGAGAGATAGAAACATCAATGAGAAACATCAACTGGCCGCCTACTGCACGCCCCCACAGGGGATCGAGCCCGCAACCTAGGCAAGTGCCCTGACCAGGAATAGAATCAGCGACCTGACCTCTCAGTACATGGGACGCTGCTTAATCCACTAAGCAACCCGCTGGGTCATACCAGAGGTTTCTGAGAAGGCATGCCACCTAAAAGGATCAATGAATGCTTCATTAGGGCCAGATTTCTTAACTTGAAATAGGGAAAATGTTAAAAGGCTTTAAGGAACTGGGCCTTAGAGAACATCTGTTTATATATCTAGAAAGGAAGGTAAATTCTAAATGTGAACTGAAAATCTGCCCTGGCCGGTTTGGCTCAGCAGTTAGAACGTTGGCCTGCGGTCTGGAGAGACCTGGGTTCGGTTCCCGCTAAGGGCATGTACCTCGGTTGCAGTTTGTCTCCAGCCCTGGTTGGGTCCTGTGGGTGGCAGCCACTAGATGTGTCCCTTTCACGTTGATGTTTCTCTCTCTCTGTCTCTTCCTCTCTCTCCCTCCCACTCTATCTGAACAAAATATCAAAAAATGTCCTCGGGTGAGGATAAAAAAAAGAAAAAGAAAATCTAACTTCCTCTTCTCTATCTGTATAGTCTCTTAACTATATTCCAACTTATAAACATTTAAAAACTTTGAATATTCAAAATTATTTTGATTCCAGGTTTTAATTTACTAAAAATAGATCACAAAAAATAATTAATTTTCAATTAATTAAATGTTTTTGCAGCACTAAATAATTTTATGTGCTTGTGTGTGTTTAAATGGTTAAGGATAGTCCTGGCCAGTTTGGCTCGGCGGTTAGAGCGTCAGCCCACGGACCAAAGAGTCGCAGATTTGATTCCTCTCAAGGGCATATACCTCGGTTGTGGTTCTGTCCCGGCCCTGGTCGAGGTCGTGCAGGAGGTAGCCAGTCAATGTGTCTCTCACATCCATGTTTCTCCCCCCTTTTCTTCCCTCTCTCTCTTCCCCTCCCTCCCTCATTCCCTCTCCCTCCATACTCCCTCCCCTCCCCCCCTCCCACTCTATCTGAAGATAAATGGGAAAGTATCCTCAGGTAAGTGTTTAAATAAATAAATAAGAATAAAAATGTCTCTATATATTTTAATCTGTTGTAACCCAAAGGTACCACTTGTATAGTGGACAGTTTCTTTTTCTGTTTTTTTAAATTTTCTTTTTCTTTATTGATTTTTAGAGAGAGAGGAAAGGAGAGAGAGAGAGAGATAGAAACATCAATGAGAGAGAACATCGATTGGCCATCTCCTGCATCCCCCCCCCCCCACTGGGGATTATGCCCACAACCTGGGCATGTGCCCTGACTGGGAATCGAACCTGCGACCTCTTGGTAGAACCCGGTTCAATGCTTAACCACTGAACCATACCGGACAGGCTTCTTTTTCTTTTTATTCTCTTCCCTATGACTATCCAGGGAGTTGAGAAGTCAGATCCAGAGAGCATCTTTCTACTCTCATGTAAATATCCCTGCTCCTTTGAAGTTATGCTCACCTTTCTCCTCTCTGATCTGTTGACTTCCCTGTTACTTTCTGATGTTCACCATCTTGTTGTCTTCCTTATCACCTCATGTCTCAACCTTATTTTGGGTGAATTCAAAGGTTCATCTGGATGTGTCTCTTACTACCCGTGCCTTCTGGTTTCTTACCTCCAGTGACTTTTGTTTCTGCTGTTCATCAGCCATCCACTTCTTTGAGCATTCCCTGGACTTTACATCCCTTGGAACTATACTACTTGATAAAATTTCACCTCTGACCAGAACCTTCCATTCTCTAAGCCTCCTTATTCTTTCACTCCCAATACGTATACTTGACATTGTGGTTCTCAGTGCAGGTTGTGTAGGAGAATCATTTGGAGAGAATCTTTTTTTTTTAATCCTCACCTGAGGACATTTTTCCACTTTTGTTCAGATAGAGTGGGAGGGAGAGCGAGCAAGTAAGAGAGAGAGAAACATCGACGTGAAAGGGACTCGTCGAGTGGCTGCCTCCGACACGACCCCAAGGAGGGCCGGGGACAAACTGCAACCAAGGTATGTGCCCTTAGCGGGAACTGAACCCAGGACTCTCTGGACCACAGGCCAACTCTCTAACCAGTGAGCCAAACAGGCCAGGGTAGGGAGAATAATTTTTAAAAATATTGGTATATAGGCTTCATCAAAACCCAGGCCAACTAAATTACTCTCAGGGGGTCCGGGTACAATATAGTGAAGTGGACTGAAAAATTAGGATACAAAGCAGTCTCTCCCCTACTTCCATGCACAGACTACCACCAGCTAAAATATTAGATTTCTCTGTAAGAACATCAAATGGTTATCAAGCAAAGTCCTTTTGGCATTGAAGGATCCCCAACACAATAGTCTCCTCCTAAGGAACCTAGTAGATCAGATTGTGTCAGATAACAATTGCTTGCACACATTCAAACTCCTAATGAGGTTTTTGCTTTGAAATATGAATAAAAGACCAACAGCCATAGACATTTGAGGAAAGCCTTTAGTCTGAGACAGTTAAGATAAGAAACAATTACCCTAGGCCCTGGCCAGGTAGCTCAGTTGTTTAGAGCATCGTCCTGACATGCCAAAGTTGTGGGTTCAATCCCCAGTCAGGGCACGTACAAGAATCAACCAATGAATGCATCAGTAACTGGAACAACAGATTTTTGATTTGCTGTGAGAAAATGATCAAGTTTCGCCCTGGCCGGTTTGGCTCAGCGGTTGGAGCGTCGGCCTGCGGTACAGAGAGACCCGGGTTCGGTTTCCGCTAAGGGCACGTGCCTTGGTTGCAGTTTGTCCCCGACCAAGACCCTGGTTGGTTGTGCCGGTGGCAGCCACTCAATGTGTCCCTTCACATCGATGTTTCTCTCTCTCTTCCTCTCTCTCCCTCCCGCTCTATCTGAACAAAAAATGGAAAAATGTCCTCGGGTTTGGATTAAAAAAAAAGAAAATGATCAAGTTTCGTTGCCTCCCCCCAAAATATTAAAAAACAATTTTCTCAGCCCTGGCCGGTTTGGCTCAGCAGTTAGAGCGTCGGCCTGCGGTCTGGAGAGACCCAGGTTCGGTTCCCACTA
Source organism: Molossus molossus (assembly GCF_014108415.1). Classification (NCBI taxonomy): domain Eukaryota; kingdom Metazoa; phylum Chordata; class Mammalia; order Chiroptera; family Molossidae; genus Molossus; species Molossus molossus. Next base: position 180,391,309 of record NW_023425344.1, read on the forward strand.
AGGGCACGTACCTCAGTTGCAGTTTGTCCCCGGCCCTGGTTGGCCGTGTGGGTGGCAGCCACTCAACGTGTCCCTTTCACGTCGATGTTTCTCTCTCTCTCTTCCTCCCACTCTAACTAAACAAAAAAATGGAAACGTGTCCTCAGGTGAGGATTAAAAAAATATATATATATATTTTTCTCAGCATCGTGTGTTGAATGATGAATCCAACCTTCCCCCACGAGTATGAAGTACGACCATTATCACAGAATGATTATTATATAAGCAGGTCTGTGTGAGGTATTCTGGTACCTATACCGCGCTGTTTTGATAATGTGGGTCTTTACTTTTAGTTTATGGTAGTGCAAGTGCCATTCTTACCTCACCTCATTTTCACCTTTGACAAGTTGACTTGGACGTCTCTAAGCCCCAGATTGCTCATCTGTGAACTGGAGTTAATATTAGTACCTGTCTCATAGGCTTTGAGAAGTAAATGAGATAATTCATGTAAACAATCCAATAAAGTGATATCAGCTGTAATTATTATTAATTATAGCATACTACCTGGCACATAGCATATATTCAATAAATTAATGCGCTTTTAATAATTTGCTTATTTACTCATACTAAGATAACATTGAATGCTTTCCTAGCCTAGGTTTTTGGTTTTTTGTTTTTTTTTCCTTTACTCGAGGACATTTTTTCATTTTTTGTTCAGATAGAGTGGGAGGGAGGGAGAGGAAGAGAGAGAAACATCAATGTGAAAGGTAACACATCGAGTGGCTGCCACCCGCACGACCAACCAGGGCCAGGGACAAACTGCAACCAAGATACGTGCTCTTAGCGGAAACTGAACCCGGGTCTCTCTGGACCACAGGCCGACGCTCTAACCGCTGAGCCGAATCGGCCAGGGCTTGGTGTTTTTTTTTTAAATCCTCACCGGAGGATATTTTTCCATTGCTTTCTAGACAGAGTGGAAGGGAGAGAGGAATAGACAGAAACATCGATGTCAGAGAAACACCAATTGGTTGCACCCCACACGACCCCCCCCATCAGGACCGGTGATCAAACCTGCAACCCCGGTTCTTGCCTTGGCTGGAATCGAACCCGTGACCCCTCAGTCCATAGGCCGATACCCCAACTGCTGAGCCATATCGGCCAGGGCCTTAGCCTAGTTTTTTAGCCTGGGTTGTTAAATGTGATTGTTTCTTTTTGACTGCTCTTTATTTCTTGTCATTGCCTGTAATTTAGTGCTGAAGAGTTTTAAAAATATCTTAGGCATATGTGATATATGGGGTTTTTTTCTGTTTAAATGCTGGTCTTTCTGAGTATCATACCTCTCTACATAGGACATGGCAGATTAATATCTCTCTTTTCAGGATGAAAGTCAAACTTCTGCATCCTCTTGTGATGAGACCGAGATACAGATTAGCAGCCAGGGACTCACCGTGAGGGAACTGGCTGGCCATGTCACCAAAACAAGGAGAAGGCGCAGGACTGTCCACAGGAATCCTAATGCCCAGATAAATGGAAGTGCGCAAACTGAAAATAAGCCGCCACCTGTGCTAGAATTGGTATATCCTTGGAACTTTTTAAATATTCCCTTATGCTCTCAGGTAGTGGTAAACACTGTGTGTTGTAAGTTCCATGCACGTACAGACTCAAGTCTAGGCTGCTCAACATCAAGTCCCTCAGGCTGGCGCTCAGGAAGCACTAATTAAGTCTAAACACACATTAAATATTTGTTGAAGAAATACAGACCTTCATTAAGTGTTAACTTAAGTGAGGTGTAGTACATAAGAAGGAAAGAAACCAACATTAAATATGATTTTTTTTCCTCTTCCCTATCCTGTCCCAGACCTGGTGGTCACACTAGTCTTAGTCTTAGAGCAGCACGGCCATGTGATTGCAGGGGCTTCCCAAGGGCTCTGATTATATTATCCTTTCATTCAAACAGTTTTTACAATACATGGTCCTGGTATTTATTTTCTATCTTTGTACAATCCCTTAGTTGTTAGCATATCTGGGCCTCTTGGTGTTGGTTTCTCATCCGTAAACAAGTTAATCTTGTCATTTGTGCCTTCCAGTGGTCCCTAGTGTATCCTAGTCCCAAAGTCACACTCTTGTAACCCTTGATGAGGCAGAGAACCAAACATGCCACTCTAAAATTTTATTCTCCAGGAAAAACATCTATAACAAAAATAGATCAATTAAAAAATACATAAATTTAAAAATTTCTTTAAATAATTTTTATCAATAAAAATAAAATCTTATTCTTCTACTTTTCTTTAACTCCTTTCCCCCTCAGCTTGGTACCTTATCTTTTGAAGGGAGTAATTACTTCTCTTATTTTTAAATATCTGACTCTAAGCAATATTTAAAATTTTTTAATAGTATATATTAAATTGAGATATAATTAATGTAAAAGATTAGTTTCAGGTGTACAACCTAATGATTTGGTTGGTGTTTGTATATATTGCAAAATGAGCACCATAACTCTAGTTAATATCCATCACCATACATAGTTACAAAAATATTTTTCATGTGATGAGAACTTTTAAGATGTACTCTCTTAGTTACTTTCAAATGTGACGACTTCTTGTTTATCATTTAAGTCATTTATTTCCTTTTAAAATTTGTAGCAGGATCATTCAGAGATAAAAACAAATAATCTGACTGAGGTCCAGAATGAAGAAAAGCTGAAAGACCAGGTTCTCAGAACTGCTGCTGAAGTTCCTTCTCCACTAGATGAGAGCCAAGGAGACCAGAATGCAGTGTCCTCGGGAAACAGTGGAATAAATGGTATGCCCAGTAAATAAATCCGAACTTGCTCAGCAGCCATGTGCCTTAGGTTCCTGTGATTGCTGTAACAAAGTGCTACAAATTGGGTGGCTTAAAACAACACATTTGTTCTCTCACAGTTCTGGAGGCTGGAAATCTGAAATCAAGGTGTCAGTAGGGCCATTCTCCTCTTAAACCTTGGATAGGATCTTGCCTGGCCTCGTTCTGCCTTTTGGTGGTGGCAGTTGATCAGTGTTTCTTAGCTTGCAGCCACATTACTCTAAATCTCTGCCTCTGTTGTATGACATTCTCCCTGTCTTCTTAAAAGGACACCAGTCGTATTGGATTAGAATTTCCACACTAATGACCCCATCTTAACTTGGTTACATCTACAAAGATCCTATTTCCAAATAAGGATATATCACTGCTCCTGGAGGTTGGGACGTTAGCATATCTTTTGGGGGCATATAGTTCAACCCATAATACCATTATAGACCAACTTCTAAGGGCTTGACAATTCAAGCAAAAGTTTGAACCAAATATAGTAGGCCACTAGAGCATCTTTATCAATTTTATAAACCAGAATAAGAGTAGACCTTTAGGGAAGTTGATATCTACTCGATGAGGAGAGCCTGCATTTTGTCCATTAGCTCCTTCTGACCTACTCCAGAGACAGGTGCAAAAGACCTGTTTGCCTATTCAACCAGAATAGTTAAAGGGAGCTACAAAGTCAAACTTCCCAGTGGTGTGGCATTTTTTATTATGATAAATATTTATTCTTCTTAGACTAACCTCCTAAAAACCTCTTCCTGAAACTTTCTCAACTAAAAGTTTGTTTCAATAAGACCAGAAAACATCAATTCCCTTATATCCAACAGGACTTGGTGCTTTCTGATTTCCTTCCTCATGAAGCTTGCCAGTTGCAACACAGTGCCCCAGTGTTCATTTCACCCCAGCCAGTCTACCTGGTCTAGTCTCCACCAAGCAGTTAAATGCAGAATTCTTTTGTTTGTTTTTGTTTGTTTTTTTGTTAATCCTCACTCAAGGCTATTTTTCCACTGATTTTTAGATAGAGTGGAAAGGAGGGAGAGAGAGAAACATGGATGTTAGAGAGACTCATCGACTGGTTGCCTCTCACATGACCCTTGACTACTGGGGCTGGGCTTTGCCTGCAACCCAAGTACGTTCCTTTGACCAGGAATCAAACCCGCGACGCTTTGGTTCTCAGGCCAACACTCTAACCACTAAGCAACACTGGTCAGGGCTAAATGCAGAATTTCTAATGCTAAGCCATCTCATTCTCCCCAGAATTTTGCATTTCTTACTAACTCTGTTTCCAGGAAGTCCAGGTTCTGATTCAGTAGGATCTAAGGTGAGTCTGGGAGTCTGCAATTTTTATTTATTTTTGTTAATGCTCACCTGAGGATATTTTTCTATTAATTTTTAGATAGAGTGGAGAGAGGGAGAGAGAGCATGAGAGAGAGAGAGAAAAACGTAGATGTGAGAGAGACACATCGATTGATTGTCTCCAGCACAACCCTGACCAGAATCAAACCAGGTATGTGCTCTTGACTGGGAATCGAACTCAAGGCCCTTCAGTCTGTGGGCCGATGCTCTAACTGCAGAGCCACACCAGCCAGGCTGCAGTTTAAAAAAATTTTTTTTCCTTTATTGATTTTAAGGAGAGGGAGAAAGAAATAGAAACATTGATGAGAGAGAACATCAATTGGCTGCCTCCTCATGCCTTCCACTGGGGATCAAGCCCACAACCTGGGCATGTGCCTTGATCAGGAATCGGACCAGCGACCTCTTGGTGCATGGGTCGACACTCAACCTCTGAGCCACGCCGGCTGGACCAGGCTGCAGTTTTTAATAAGCACCTCATGTTTGAAACCTATTAAAATACACTTCCTTTTTTTTTTTTTTTTTTATCCTCACCCGAGGATATTTTTCCATTTTTTGTACAGATAGAGTGGGAGGGAGAGAGAGAGAGAAACATCGATGTGAAGGGACACATCGAGTGGCTGCCACCCACACGACCAACCAGGGCCGGGGACAAACTGCAACCGAAGTACGTGCCCTTAGCGGGAACCGAACCCGGGTCTGTCCGGACCGCAGGCCAACGCTCTAACCGCTGAGCCAAACTGGCCAGGGCACACTTCCTTTTCAATCACGCATTTTTATGTGGCAAGATTTGTTTTCATATGTGTATACCTCAACCGAAACAATGTATCACAACATATTATCTGCAGATAAGAGAATCCAGTTGCCTTTTATAAGTCAGATATTAAAGAGATTGTATTTTTAAAAATTACCACTTTACTCACTATTTTTGTGTTAGAAATTTTAGCCATTTTTCATAAATTTGTTTTAATCCTCAAGGATATTTTCCCATGGATTTTCAGATAGAGTGGGAGGGAGGCAGAGAGAGAGAGAAACATCCACGTGAGACACGTTGACCGGCCACCTCCTGCACGATCCCAACCAGGGACAGGGATCGGACCAGCATCCAACCCACAACTCTTTGGTACATGTGCTGATGTTCTAACCACTAAGCCAAACCAGCGAGGGCCATTTTTCATAAATTTATGTTAACATTTAATGGGCATATTGTTGTGTAGTAAATCAAATGTTTTAAAATATCTTAGTATCTGATATGGCATATATTGATAGATATAACTAATATACATGGAAAAAAATTCTTTGGGAGTCTCAATAATTTTTGAGAGTATAAAAGGATCCTGAGATTACAAAGTGTGAGAACTGCTAATCTAATCTATACATAGACCTTTTTATTTTTTTTAATCATGAGAGAGAGAGAAAGAGAGAGAAACATCAATGTGATAGAGCCACACTGACTGGTTGCCTCCCACGTGACCCAACCAGGGCTGGGGAAGAACCACAACTGAGGTGCGTGCCCTTGACCAGGAATTGAACCATGACTTACTGGTTCGCAGGCCGACGCCCTAACTGCTGGGCCAAAGTAGCCAGAGCCATAGACCTTTTTAGTTGCATCAATAATTTCATCAGTTATGTCTCTTAAAGGAAAATTTCAGCTCATTATTTGCATTTCGTTGTCCTATTTCTTTAGTCTACTTTAATCTGAAATAGTTCCTCAGTCTTTCTTTGTCTTTCAGGATGTTGACATTTTTTATACAGGTGGTTTTGCGGGGTTACTCTGACTTGGTTTCTCTGAGGTTGCTGACGGTTAGATTCAGATCATGCACTTTTGGCTGGATTCCATAGTGATGTTTGTGTCCTTCGCAGTCACCACTGAGAAGGCACAGGTATCGGTTTGCCCTGTGTCTAGTCATGTTAACTTCTATCACCTGGTTATGATGGCATCTGTTAAGTTGCTTCTCTATAAAGTTACCATATTTTCATTTGTAATTAAGTATCTTATGAGGACTGACTCGTTTTTCACGGAACTTTTCTGTTTGTTTTTGTTGTCATTTTGTTTTTAATGCTGTTTCTTTTTTATTTTTTTTAAATTTTTTCTTTATTGGTGTTAGAGAGAGGAAGAGAGAGAGAAAGATAGAAACATCAATGAGAGAACATCATTTGGCCGCCTCCTGCATGCCCCCCACTGGGGATCGGTCCCACAACCTGAGTATGGGCCCTGACTGGGAATTAAACTGGCGACTTGGTACATGGGTCAACACTCAACCACTGAGCCACACCGGCCAAGCATTTTTTTGTTGTTGTTATCATTGTCTTCAATCCTCATCTGAGGACATGCTTAGAGAGAAGAAAGGAAAGAGAGAGAAACACTGATCTGTTGCCTTCCATAGATTCCCCAACTGGCAATTGAACCTACAGTCCAGATGTGTGCCCTGACCGGGAATTGAACACACAACCTTTTGGTGTACCAACTGAGCCATTCCAGCCGGCTCTCTCTGGTTTTAGAGCCAAGGTCCAAACAGAAGCCTCTAGAGCCCTGACTGCTCTATCAAATATTCTTTGCCTAGTTTTATGGCTACATTAGAGAACCTTAAGTATGGGCAACTTTATAAGTAGTATTACTTGAAAACCCACTTACATATTTTTTTTTATTAATCCTCACCCGAGGACATTTTTCTATATTTTGTTCAGATAGGGTGGGAGGGAGAGAGAGGAAGAGACAGCAAGAGAGAAACATCGATGTGAAAGGGACACATCAAGTGGTTGCCACCCGCATGACCCAACCAGGGCTGGGGACAAACCAACCGAGGTACACGCCCTTACGGGGAACCGAACCCGGGTCTCTCTGGATCACATGCCAACGCTCTATCCGCTGAGCCAAACCAGCCACGGAAAAACCAACTTACATATTTTTTAATAGATTACCTCAAGTTGAAAAAGGTATCAGAAAGTGGAAAATGATTTTAAGTGGGAGCAAACAGTAAACCTTATATACACTGTGATTTCAACTGAATTTAAAGGGAAAATAAACAAAACTAGCATAGGCATGCTTTGCTTTATTGCACTTCACAGATGTGGCTTTTTTTTTTTTTAACAAATTCAAGGCAAGACCCTCCACCAGAAAAATAATTACTACTTGCTTTATTGTGGTGGTCTAGAATAGAACCCTCAGTATCTCTGAGGTCTGCCTTTAGAAGCAAAGGATCTAAGGAAATATACCAAAATGCTCATGGTATTTTTTAGGCTGGTGGAGTTGGGTGATTCTTATCATTCTGGTTACAATAATAGCATGTTTATAGCAAAAGTTCTGAAAAAGTGCATTAAGTTTTTGCTATATGTCCTGGCTGGTTTGGCTCAGAGGTAGAGCGTCGACCCGCTGACCAATGAATTGTTGGTTTGATTCCAGCCAAGGGCACATACCTGGTCAGGGTTGTGCGGGAGGCAACCAGTCAATGTGTCTCTCTCACGTGGATGTTTCTCTCTCCCTCTTCCTCCCACTCTGTCTGAAGATAAGCAGAAAAATATCCTCAGGTGAGGATTAAAAAAATAAAATTTTGGTATAACTTCTATACAGGAGCAAAATTTCTATCTACTTGAAGCACAGGAGCTGAAGTGTTAGTGATGCTATAACTCATTCTTTGTGCTCTATGTGTGCCATTTCTCCCAGCACCTTGGCAGAGCCTATCACATGAATATGCTCATGTTAACTTTCACACATTTCTTAATGGCAAGATTTGTTGAAATCTTTTCATTAGTTCTTTATCTTTGTATTCAGGTAATGAAGATTCAAAGGTACCTTCGGGAAGAAAGAAGTCTGTCTACACAGATGGGTTTTCCAAATCTGGAAAAAATAAAAGAATTGCAAGCACTACTCCAAGTAAGTTTTACGCACAAGAAACATAAAGTGACGCTTGGCCCCTCAGGCTACTGTTGGGGAGTGAGTGTACCGTCACAGCTCAAAGCTGGGGTGCGGGAACTGGGGCTGGCATCTGCCTTTTCTCATTTTCTAGCTGTATATATGTGTGTGTGTGTGTGTGTGTGTGTATATGTGTGTGTGTGTGTGTGTGTGTGTATACACACTTAATTAGAAAAGCACAGAGCAGGGGTTCAGCAGACTACTGCCCACCTTTGGCCTCTTATACCCCTTGAGCTAAGAATGATTTTTAGTTCTATGGGGTTGTATTAAAAAAAAGAACATGAGCCCTGGCCGGTTTGGCTCAGCGGTTGGATCATCGGCCTGTGGTCCAGGGTTCGGTTCCTGCTAAGGGTTCGTACCTCGGTTGCGGTTTGTCCCCGGCCCCAGTTGGTCATTTGGGTGGCAGCCACTCGATGTGTCCCTTTCACATCAATGTTTCTCTCTTCCTCTCTCTCCCTCCCACTCTGTCTGAATAAAAAAATGGAAAAATATCCTCAGGTGAGGATAAAAAAAAAAAGGACATGAGACAGATCATACAGTTTTTGGGCACAAAGCCTAAAATATTTACTATCTGCCTTTACAGAAAAGGTGTGCAAATGCTTGGCATAGATCTTTCTAAGAATTATAAAACATCAAATTTATTATTAAATAAGGCCATTTGATTAATTGGTGAGGGGGAGAAGACAAATCTATTATTCTTTGGACTAAACTAAGATGTCAGCAGTGAAATGGACAATAGAGAGATGGTGAATGTTTGATAGTTTTTAAGATAGATATGCTTTGCCCCCTGAGTTTCCAAAAACTAAATGTTTTGAAATTAAAGTTTTGGCAAAGATGATGTTGAAATTGAATGTTAGGGTTGCAGAGAGAATAAGTATTGCTAACAGGAAAACAAAGAGAAGATGAATAAATGGGTTTTGTCCTGTTACTAATTTTCATATTTTGTGGAACATTCTAGACTTCAAGAAGCTTCATGAAGCCCGTTTTAAGGAAATGGAGTCCATTGATCAATATATTGAGAGAAAAAAGAAACATTTTGAACAACACAACTTGTTTAAAGAACTGAAGGTAATTATGTTCTTAATCAGATTAAGATATTTTATTTTAATGTTGATACTGTTTATACACTATGGATTATACAGCCAGCTTTCTATTACTCCATTAGCAGATCGGATTTGTTTGAGTTTAAGGCATCTTTATTATCTGAAATCGCTTTCCCCCCACCATGAGAATTTTAAAAACCCTCTAGATAAACAGTGAGTCCTCACTATACAGAATTCCAAAGCAGCAATAAGTTGTTCTGTGTCCCACATTCAGACATTATGCCTGTCATCTTTCTTGAGAATGGACTGATTTATAGCTGAAGACATCTTCATTCTGTCTGTCACCTAAAGGAAAAAGGGTGACCAGCAGTGGCTAACTTACAGGCTTTCAGTGATTACTGAGCTTCCTGGGGGGCCTTCGGTCCAGGTCCTACTGGACTCAAGGCCCCTTCAAGTAAGAAAAGGTGGTAAAGTAAAGCCCTAAGGTTCAATTTGCAGAGTAGTGAGCTGATATTATCCTAGAAAGTTGATGCTCTTGTCTTACATGGTATCTGATGTTCAAGGGGAGAGGCCTGGGAAACATTTATTTTAGAATTATTAATAATAACAAGCCACCTGCCTATTTCTCAAAAAGAATAAGGTAGTTTGTTGTATTACAACACAAAATAGTATAAAGTCGATTTAAAAAAGGCAAAAAGCCCTGGCCGGTTTGGCTTAGCAGTTAGAGCGTTGGCCCGCGGAACAGAGAGTCCCGGGTTCGGTTCCCGCTAGGGGCACGTACCTTGGTTGCAGTTTGTCCCCGGCCCCTGTTGAGGTTGTGTGGGTGGCAACCACTTGATGTGTCTCTCTCACGTCAATGTTTCTCTCTTCCTCCCTCCCTCCCGCTCTATCTCAAGATAAAAATGCAAAAATGTCCTCGGGTGAGGATAAAAAAAAACTAAGGGCAGAAAATGAGTACTGTTAGCAGGTGCTTATCTATTATATCACTCACTCAGTTGAGTTTTGAGTTTTCTGATACTAATGCCTGCAGGGAAATGCACTGGGTAATAAATTCTAAATTTAAACACACACACACACACACACACACACATAAACTTCTTCGTGAGAAGCTTAATCTGGGTAATAAACATTCACGTGAACAGATTCACAAAACCACTGTTGAACACACTGTTTATCAATCTTCAAGCAAACAGTGACAAAGCCAAGTCACGGCATTAAATATCTCCATTCCGTCATACCAAACAAACAACGTGGGTGGATTAGATATTTAGTATGTCCAGAATTCTGGGATAAGAGGCCCATCCTGACACTTCACAGAAAAAAGACATTTAGCCTCTTTTTCTGCAAAGGCAAGAGCTAGTTGCAAATATGCCTTGGAAGCAAGGCCACTCATTTTCCTTACCATGAAACTTAAGTACTTGACTGAACGTCAAACTTTCTGTACAACATAATATGGATGAGTTAATTTTCCAGGTAAAAAGTTAAGTGCAGCCGGGCAGGTGTGGTTCAGTGGTTGAGTGTCGACCCATGCACCAAGAGTTCACTGGTTCAATTTCTAGTCAGGGCACATGCCCAGCTTATGGGCCTGATCCCCAGTGAGGGGCATGCAGGAGGCAGCCAATCGTTCTCACTGATTGATTTCTCTCTCTCTCTCACTCTCACTCTCTCCCCCTCTCCTTTTCTCTCTCTAAAAATCAATAAAGAGCCTTGGCCAGTTTTGCTCAGCGGTTAGAGCGTTGGCCTGTGGTCCAGAGAGACCCGGGTTCGGTTCCTGCTAAGGACACGTACCTCGGTTGCAGTTTGTCCCTGGTCCTGGTTGGGTCATGTGGGTGATAACCACTCGATGTGTCCCTTTCACGTGGATGTTTCTCTCTCTTTCCCTCCCACTCTTATCTGAACAAAAAAGTATCAAAAAAATAAAAATCAATAAAGAAAAAAAATTATTTAAAAAAAAGTGGGGATGACGAGGGGCGGGGGTGGATAAATGGGGGCTCTTGTCTGCACTTTGCCAAGGGCACAATGCCGTCTGAGAGGTCAAGCTTTAAAGGTGCATTTTATGCCCTGGCCAGTTTGGCTCAGTGATTCACAGACCAATGAATCACGGGTTCAATTTCGGTCAAAGTCACATACCTCAGTTGCCCTTCATTCCCGGCCCTGGTCTGGGTCATGTGGGAGGCAACCAGTTGATGTGTCTCTCTCACATCGATGTTTCTCTCTCTCTCTCTCTCTTTCTTTCTCTCTCTCTCTCTCTCTCTTTCTCTCTTTCCCACTCCCTCTCTCCCTCCCTCTCTATCTGATGATAAATGGAAAAAATCCTTGGGTGAGGATAAATAAATAAATACATAAAGATGCATTTTCCTTTTTTCTCTGAAGCAGACCATCACTAAGGAAGTGGTGGCAACTCCAGGTGGTCTCCAAGGAAGACTCTCTACAGCTTGTACTCCTGCAAGCCAGCGGCGCTCCCAAGGCCGGGCCCAGGGCACTGCAGATCAGAGCACCTTATGTGTGAAGGGGTCAGTCAAGCATTCCACTTTCTCGGCAACTAAAATGAATGTCAGGTAAAGAACTCCAAAATGTGATGGAGAACAAGGTGTCAAAGCTTTACTGCTTCTAGTACATTTCAGGTGGATTACATCAAATATGTCTTCACATTGATTAAAAAGAATGAGCCCAGGCCGGGGGGTTCAGTTTGTTAGAGAATCGTCCCCTACACTAAAATGATTGTGGGTTCGATTCCTAGTTGTGGGGGATACAGGAGGCAACAGGTAGATGTTTCTCTCACCCTCCTTTCCTCTCTTTCTCAAATCAATGAAAACATATCTTTGGGTGGGGAGTTTTTAAAAATGAGCCCTGGCTGGTTTGGCTCAGCCATTAGAGCATTGGCCCTTGGACCAAAGAATTGTGGTTTCATTTCTGGTCAAGGCATGTACCTCGGTTGCAGTTCAGTCTCTGGCCCTGGTCCGGGTCATGTGGGAGGCAACCAATTTGATGTGTCTCTCACATCAATGTTTCTCTCTCTCTCTCCCTCCCTCTCTCCTCCCCTCCCACTTTATCAGTAGATAAATAGAGGAATATCCTCAGGTGAGGTTTTAAAAAACAAAAAAGGATCAGAACAGAGAAAAAGATCTGCAAATGGCTTTTATTACGTTCTAAGCCTTTTCTTCCTTTTTTCTAATTTTTTTCTTACTGATTTTTGAGAGAGAGGAAAGGAGAGAGAGAGAGAAACATTGATGAGAAAGAACATGGATTGGCCGCCTCCTGGATGCCCCCCCACTGGGGATCTGGCCCACAATCTTGGCAAATGCCTTGACCAGAAATTGAACCAACAACCTCTTGGTGCATGGGTCATTGCTCAACCAGTAAGCCAGACAGGGTGCGCTCTTTTTTAAAATATTTTATTATTTTATTTATTTATTTTTTAATCCTCACCTGAGCTATTCTTCCATTGATTTTTGACTGCCTCCTGCATGACCCCCAACCAGGGCAGGGGATAGAACCTGCAACTCTTTGGTCTGCAGGACGGATCCAAACTGGTCAGGGCTTTAATCTTTTTCTTTACATTTGTATTTGGCTTTCTCCAACTTACCTAAGCTCACATTTGATTCATAAGTAGAGACAGAAAATAAGATATATATTAATATTTTCATCTTATTAGTTTAATACATAACTGCAAAGATGTGCAAAGAGCCCTAGTCTGTTTGGCTCAGCAGTTAGAGTGTCGACCTATGGTCCAGAGAGAGCCAGATTTGGTTCCTGCTAGAGGCACGTACCTCGGTTGCAGTTTGTCCCCTGACTGGGTCATGCGGGAGGCAGCCACTGAATGTGTCCCTTTCACGTCGATGTTTCTCTCTCTCTCTCTTCCTCTCTCTCCCTCCCACTCTATCTGAACAAAAAATGGAAAAATGTCCTCGGGTGAGGATAAAAAAAAAAGATGTGTAAAGAGAGGTTTTTCCATTGACTTAAATACACAGTATAAGCTAAATACCTATAGAAAATCTCTCAATGCAGTGAAAAATGGACTTTTCCATATATCAAAGATGTATCAGTTCTAAAATTTTTTAGATTACTCCAATAAAATATTTTTTTAATGGATTTGTCCAAAAGTATAAATACTGCAACTCATTGGGCACTGCAGTATCACAGCTATCTCATGCCCACAGATCCCTTTGTTTTGTTTGATTGGACCTTTCCTGGTATCAGGGTACCTCTCAACAATGACTATCCTCACAGGTGAAGATCTTCAAGTTCCTTCCTCACCCGAGGACATTTTTCCATTTTTTGTTTAGGTAGAATGGGGGAGGGAGAGAGAGAGAGAGAGAGAAATATCGACGTGAAAGGGACACATCAAGTGGCTGCCACCCCCACGACCAACCAGGGCCGGGGACAAACTGCAACCAAGGTACGTGCTCTTAGCGGGAACCAATCCTGGGTCTCTCTGGACCACAGGCTGATGCTCTAACCGCTGAGCCAAACTGGCCATTGCAGGTTCCTTTCTTTTAATAACAAATATTTATCCCGTCCTTTTTAAGAGCACCTGCAGCATCTAATACAGTTGGTACGTGATAATGCTTCCCTAATGTACAAATATGTGACATAGTTTTTATTCTCACCTGAGGATTTGTTTATTGATTTTTTAAAAAATTTTTTAGAGAGAGGAAGGGGAGAGAGAGAACATTGATCAGTTGCCTCCCATGTGCACCCAGACCAGTAATCGAACCTACAACCTTTTGGTGTACCATACAATGCTCCAACCAATACTATTTAAGAATACCACAGTCAGGAACTAGTGCTTGTTTCACTGCAATGTGCAGAACAACCTGGACCTCGCAGCATCTGTCCTAGCACAGCCAATATTCTAACTGATGTACAGTCTTTGGTAATAATTTCAGGTGTTGATTCAGGATCACCATCAAATTATTAGTTATAAATCCAGAAGTCCCTGTTAAATCCCCACCACCAACCTTATGTATATTTATGTCATTAGTAGATATTCACTGAATGTAAGACACCATCAATTGAGGACTCACCATTTTATTAACCAGTAAGAAAAGTCACTGCCAACTAACTATGATATGTTATCATTGTGAAACATCCCAATTTCAGAGATGTTAAAATTTAGGAAAACTATGCATCAGAGAATCAAGGAAATACATTTGTGGCAATTTGCTATGAGTAGAGAATGGACTTATGTTCCGCTCAAATGAATAATATTCTTTTAGGAAGACGTAAGATCTGTTCCCTTCACTCATTTGGCATAGCAATCTCCTGTTCCCTCCAACTTACCATCACCAGGAGGAGGAGAAATAAGTAGAGCTTCTTCGAGTACCTCCTAATCTGTAACTTGAGGCCTGCAGATTCCTTCAAGCTCAGGCTCATACTGTCATTGGCCAACACAGGGCGAGAAGAGAATACATATCATATTTTATAAATAACAAAAGTTGATAAATGATTTGCTATAGCATCAGTGTTAAGAGCATGTCTAGCCCTGGCCGGTTTGGCGCAGCAGTTCTCAACCTGTGGGTCGCAGCCCCTTTGGGGGTCGAAAGACCCTTTCACAGGGGTCACCTAAGACATAACAGTAGCAAAATTACAGTTATGAAGTAGCAACAAAAATAATTTTATGGTTGGGGGTCACCACAACATGAAGAATTGTATTAAAGGGTCGCGGCATTAGGAAGATTGAGAACCACTGAGTTAGAGCATCGGCCGTGGACCAGAGAGCCCCAGGTTTGGTTCCTGCTAAGGGCACATACCTCGGTTGCAGTTTGTCCTTGGCCCCAGTTGGGGGTCATGTGGGTGGCAACCAGTCGATGTATCTCTCTCACATTGATATTTCTCTCTCTCTCTCCCTCCCTCTCTCCCTCCCGCTCTATCTGAAGATAAATGCAAAAATGTCCTCGGGTGAAGGAAAAAAAAGAGCATGCCTATTCTGCAAAAGAGGTTCATTTGTGTAAAATATTTATTGGGACCCTTTCACTGCTTGGTGATAGACAAGTGGCTTTGTTTATAACTTTGACACAAGTTACTCTTGACACACCCTGGCCGGTTTGGCTCAGCGGTTAGAGTGTCAGCCATGGACCAGAGTTGTGGGTTCGATTCTGGTCAAGGGCACGTACCTTGGTTGCAGGTCAGTCCCTGGCCCTGGTAGGGTTGTACAGGAGGCAACCAATTGATGTGTGTGTCTCTCACATTGATGTCTCTCTCTCTCTCTCTGCTCCCCTTCCCCCTCCCCCTCACACTCTGTCTGAAGATAAACAGAAAAATATCTTGGGTGAGGATTTAAAAATAAATAAATAAATCACAACTTTAAAAAAGGTTACTCTTGACAGTACTCATATCTTGTACTCCACTGTCCTATTTAGGTTTTCGGCTGCTACTAAAGATAATGAATACAAGCGGTCACTGACCAAGACTCCAGCCAGAAAGTCTCCACATGTGTCCATATCTGGGAATACCCCAAAAGGCCAGCCTGTGCTTGGGACAAACAAGTTAAAGACTACAAAGAGGGATTCTGCTACGGGTAAAATAATATATAGGTTCATCTTTAAGCCATGTAACTCCCTGAAATTAAGTATATCTGTTTCCTTAAGCCTCTCTCCATTTCTGTAAAATCAAAAGCAAACATTTCACCATAGCGTATTTTTCATTTTATACTGGTGAGGGAAATGCTAGAGACAAACTAGTATCTGCCTGAGAACTCCATCCTGTCCAAGAGGAGTCCTAAGAGGGTTACCCTCCCTGAGAGCATTCAGCCCCTTATCAGACCCAGGGATTAGGAGGAGGAGAACCATAGTATTCATTACAGCCTCTGAATGGTCCTGCAGGACTCTGATACTAAGGGGATCCCAGGGTTTGTGGAATAAATGCCACACTATTGACTAGTGAACTGGGTAAGCCAGAATAAGCCATATAGGTACTCTGGTTAGCAATAAACAGAGCCATGAATCTTATCTATATGTGATTAGGTTCCTTGTTGGCTTTATATCTGTGTTTTTATTGATCTTTTAGAGAGAGAGAAATGGAGAGATAGAAACATAGATGTGAGAGGGAATCCTTGATCAGCTGTCTCCTTCCCATCCCCTGCTGGGCATCAAGCCCACAACTTGGGTGTGTGCCCTGTCCGGGAATTGAACTGGGACTTCTCAGTCCACAGGACAATGCTCAGTCCACTGAGCCACACTGGCCGGGCAGTAATATATAATTTTTAAAAAGGGTAAATAATATCAGGGAAACAGCCTGAAAAATTACCTAGTTAATTATTTAAACAGGATTCTAAACTCCCAGCTGATCCTAGGAAATGTCATAATGTTTAGACTATTTCGGGAGCAGCTAACAGGAAACAAATCTCAGGGGTTAACTTTCTTCAGTTATTCTTTCTCCTTTTAAACCCTACACTTGTTTCGGCCCATATATATAGATTATATTTTTCAGATTGAGAAGTGATACTTTAATTTAAGAAGAAACTATAACAGGTCTTTTTGTTCTCTCTCTCTAATCAAGCCCTTGGGTTTTGTGTGTTGACTTTTTTTTTTTAGTTATTACCCCATTCAAGTTGACATCTGAAGCAGTACAGACTCCGGTCTCCAACAGGAGACCAGTGTTTGATCTCAAAGCAAGTTTGTCTCGTCCCCTCAACTATGAGCCACACAAAGGTACGTGGGGATGTTTTGAGGTTCAAAACACAAAGATTTAAGATTAACCAATTTTGCATCGGAAGATGTGACCTCTGATGGAAGAAACCTTACTTGATCACCTAGAATCCCTGCTCCCACTCCCCATGGTTAAAAATGTGCATTGCTCTGGCTGGTTTGCCTCAGCAGTAGAGTGTCGGCCCTTGGACCAAGGTTTGATTCTGGCCAAGGGCATGTACCTCGGTTGTGGTTCATCCCCGGCCCTGGTCGGGGTCATGCAGGAGGCAACCAATCGATGTGTCCCTTTCACATCAATGTTTCTTTCTTACTCTCTCTCCCCCCGCCTCTGTCCCACTCTATCTGAAGATATAAAAATTAAAAAATGTACTTTGCCCGGACAGTGTGGCTCAGTGGTTGAGCATTGTCCCATGCACTAAGAGGTTGCTGGTTAGGTTGCTGGTTCGATTCCTGGTCAGGGCACATGCCCAGGTTGCAGACTCGATCCCAGGGGGGTGGGGTGGGGGTGGGGCAGAAGGCAGCCCATTGATGTTTCCATCTCTTCTCTCTCTTCCTCATGCTCTAAGAAAATCAGTAAAACATTTTAAAAATAAAAAGAATTTCCATTAAAAAAACGTTAAGTAAGTGGTTCACTTACATTTTTGTTAATCAAAGATATCATTTCTAATCAGTGTTACTGCAAAGAATTGATAAAATTTCAGCCAAAATCAAGAAATGTTAGAAGTGAGTCTGTGGGTAAATTAATGTTTTCTTTAAAGCTTTCAAAGTATCCTAGGCTGACTGGGAACCACTGGTCGGTCTAACAATCTGGGATGTTTATTGGTCAGATGTCATTCTTGAGCATATACTGACGTATTCTTACATCTATTTATAATAACAATACTTAATGTGACTTACCTTTCACTATTTGTTTTGTTTTTTATCCTCACCGAGGACATTTTTGCATTTATCTTCAGATAGATTGGGAGGGAGAAAGAGAAACATTGATGTGAGAGAGGCACATTGACTGGTTGCCATCCACACAACCCCAACCAGGGCCGGGGACAAACTGCAACTGAGGTACTTGCCCTTAGCGGGAACCGAACCCAGGACTCTCTAGTCCGTTGTCCGACACTCTAACCGCTGAGCCAAACTGGCCAGGGCCCTTTCAGTGCTTCTGGAATTACTTAAAGAAAAAAAAACTTCCTTCAATAATCATGTTTATCTTTAAATTACTAATGTCAATGAAACAAAAGTAATGAAAACGTAAATCTGATTTAGCTATGGTAAAAAAAAAAATTTGCTTTTCTCACAAACCCCATTTTTTTCTCCCCAAGTTTTCCCATCTGTGGCAATGGCACCTCTCTCTGCTGAGTTGTCTACTGAGTTGTCAGGGCAGAAACCTAGGAGTCCTCTTTGGATCCTCACTTTCTCTTAGACTCCATATCTGGCCCATCAGCTGATCCTTTCACCTCTCCCTTTGAAAAGTCTTTTCATCTGACCACCTTTCACCCCTCCACAATGACTCCCATTGGTCCAGGTCATCATCATCTCTTACCTGGGCCTCTGGAATAGCCTCTTTGCCCACTACAACCTTAAAAACAGACAGAGCACATCACTGCCTTGTTCAGAACCTCCTGAGGGTTTCCCTTCTCTCTCCCAGCTTCAGTCATAACTTCCTCCTGTCCCTGACTGGGCCGACCACATTGGTGTTTCGGTGCCTAAAGCACACTGAGCTCACTCCCATCTCCAGGTCTTTGAACTTGTTACCCCTCTTCTCCACCTGGAATACTGTGACCACAGGCTTTTGCACAGCTTGTTCCCTCATTGTAATGGGACATCCACTGAGCTGTCACCAACTCAGGCCTTTCCTCCACTCCCTGCTTCCCAGTCTTTACTCCTTAGCCTGGTCCACATTTCTCCACAGCATGTGGCGTCACCTGATGTGATGTTACCTGATTATCATCTACTTCTACCACTGGAATGTAAGCCCAAGAAAGCAAGGATTTTGACTGCTTGGTTCACTGCTTATGTTCCCAGCACCTACAACAGAGCCTGGCACATACCAGGTGCTCAAAAAGTAGCCCTGGCTGGTTTGGCTCAGCGGTTAGAGCGATGGCCTGTGGTCCGGAGAGATCCGGGTTCGGTTCCCGCTAAGGGCATGTACCTCGGTTGCAGTTTGTCCCCGGCCCTGGTTGGGTCGTGTGGGTGGCAGCCACTCAATGTGTCCCTTTCACGTCGATGTTCCCCCTGAACAAAAAATGGAAAAATGTCCTTGGGTAAGGATTTAAAAAAAAAAAAGTATTTGCTGTGGGAATGACCGTGACCACCACGAACTTCCACTGATGGTAGAAAACCTGGATTAGAGCTTCAGCTGTGCTGCGTACTATTTTTATATCCTACACAATTCACTTAGTTCCTTTATGGAAGGGAAAATGAATAAATAATATTTTAGTCATTGATTAAATGACAATGATGGGTGTGAAAGTCTTTTCTATAAAATGGGAAACACTGCAAATGATAATCATTGGTACTCAGACATCAGTCATAAACTATAAAAATAAAGCAATACATAAACATCAGGAAATTTGGTCCCAGTTCTAAAGCCAACAAAGTATTCCCACTTGTTCCATTCCAAATACAATTTACTGTATAACAGTAATAACAGACTGCATGGGAGAAATACCACTTTTAAAAAATGCCACTTTAATGCTAAGCATAATACCGATGCAACATTGGGATAAACTACTTGGTTGTGATGGCTTCTTTTAATGTTCTATATAATGGGAGTTGTTTTTTTGTTTATTTTTAGTATTAAGGTTTTCTCTGTGAGTTTCCAAGGATTAAAAAATAGAACACATTATTTAGAGAAAAACTGCAATTTATATCTGGAAAGTGAAACTGAAATTAACAAAATACTTATACTGATGAATGTCTATTAAAACGAAGTATGGTGCTCACTTCAACAGCACATATACTAAAATTGGAACGATACAGAGAAGATTAGCATGGCCCCTGTGCAAGTATGACACGCAAATTCGTGAAGTGTTCCATATTTTAAAAAAACACACAAAAACAAATTCAAAGTATAAGCCCTGGTCGGTTCGGCACAGCGGTTAGAGCGTCAACCCATGGACCAATGAGTCATGGGTTTGATTTCCGTCAAGATTGTGGTTCATACCCAGCCCTGATTGGGTCGTGCAGGAGGCAATCAGTCAATGTGGCTCTGTCACATTGATGTTTCTCTCTGTCTCTCCCTCCCTCCTACTCTATCTGATGATAAACAGAAAAGTATACGCAGGTAAGGAATAAAATATATATGTGTGTGTGTATATATATATATATATATATAAATAAATGTATGTTGAAAGCAAGCAAGTAGCCACAGATGAATAAAATTGGGACTATAAATACAAGAATCTTCATTAATCTGTTTTTGTCTCTGTCCGAAACTAGGAAAACTGAAACCATGGGGACAATCTAAAGAAAATAAATCTCTGAATGAGCATGTAAGCAGAGTTAGCTTCCATAAGAAAACTTACAAACAACCTCGTCTCCAGACCAGGTGAGTACATAATTATCCAGGTCTAAAATTCTTTTAATTTTGAAAGACTATATTAAAGCAGAGCCTCTGAGGAATAGAGCCTCAGTAAGTGGTATTAAGGAATCGGCTAGAAGCGTAATCACACATTGAACTTTCTAAAAGTACATATGCTTAGGCACCGCCACAGTGGGTTCTAATTCAGTAGGTTCGAGGTGGGGCCCAAGCATCTGCATTGTTTCCAAAGCTCTACAGGTGATTCACAAGAGGACCAATGATCCAGAGAACTACTCTTACATGACCTGTCTGCCCAAACAGTGCACCTGGATATCCCTCCAGACACTAATTCAAGTGCCCAGGGCACCTGGGTATGCAGATGGATTTCAATTCCTTACTTCCAGGAAACCAGGCTTACTAGGCTTCAAGGGGGAAACTCCATGATGGTCCTTAGAGGTTTTCGTCTGCATGAAAACCAAGTTAAAGCCAGAGCTCAGCCTGGCCGTTTTGGCTCAGCAGTTAGAGCATCGACCTGCGGTCCAGAGAGACCTGGGTTCGGTTCCCACTAAGGGCACGTACCTCAGTTGCAGTTTTTCCCGGCCCTGGTTGGGTCATATGGGAGGCAGCCACTCAATGTGTCCCTTTCACATCGATGTTTCTCTCTCTCTCTCTCTCTCTCTCTCTCTCTCTCTCTCTCTCTCTCTCTTTCTCTCTCTCCCTCTCTCTCCTCCCCCCTCTCCCTCTCTCTCTCTCCCTCCCACCTGCTCTATCTGAATAAAAAATGGAAAAATGTCCTCGGCTGAGGATAAAAAAAAAAAAAAAATAGTGGTGCCGGGCCAGTGGATTGAGCATCAACCCATGGATTGAGAGGTCCCAGTTCTATTCCCAGTCAAGGCACATGCCCAGGTGTGGGCTTGATCCCCAGTGAGGGGCATTCAAGAGGCATCCAATTGATGTTTCTCTCCCACATCGATGTTTCTATTTTTCCTTTCCTCTCTCCCTCTCTCTCTAAAAAAAAAAAACCAGTAAAAACATAACTTAAAAAAAAAAAACAGTGGCCTAGGTTAGATCCTGGTTCCTAGTTCCAGCATTTTCACTAATTTTGAGCTTGATCTTTGACTTGCAGAGGTAGAGATTTATCAATTAAAACGAAAACTACAGGGGTTCCGTTCAGCTACCAAGGTGCCTTCTGTGCTTGACTTTAGAATGCTGCATTAAGATAAAAACGGAAATTATAATTTATAACCCTTTAACACAGCAGTGATTTTCATCACAGACCAAGAGATAGACTGCAGCACCCCTATAAGTGTGTTTTACATAAGTGTGCTGCTGGGCGTAATTTTAAGTTTGGACATTAGTCTAGTAAGTGCTTTAAAATGGTGTGTTATGGAGCTTTTCACTAGAGCCTAATGTGTACCTGTCCCTCTTAGGGAGGAGAAACGGAAGAAACATGAGCAAGAACGAAAGGAGAAGAAAGCAAAGGTCTTGGGAACTCGAAGGGGCCTCATTATGGCTGCAGATTAATAGTTTAACATCGGGTAAAAATATTACTTTACTCTGAACCTTTCTTTGTAAATATTTTTATGCTGTCCTTCCCACTTCAGTTAAAAGACCTTTTTCTGTTCTTTGTTCATACTGTGTAGTGTCAGTGGGTTTTTCACATACTACAATCTCTAAAAAGATGTTACTATCTTAAAACTCACAAATTCTTCAAAATGGATTTAACCTAAGTCCCTGTCCAGCTCAGTTTTCTGATGAGACCCATCATAGGTTCTTTTTTTTCCCCCATCCTATAGATTCTTGACCTAGATTTTTAACGTCAACTTCCCCCTGCTGGCTCTAATATTAAGAATTGCAATCCTCTTCTAGGCCTTCAAGAGCATATGCCACAAGCTTTCACAGAAATTGAACAGTAATAACTTATGAATAGGGTATGCTGGAAAACCCCCTCTTCATTCTCCAGAGAATCTAGTCATTGTAATGAAACTATGGGCTGTATGGGTTGGTTATGGCATCCATATTTTATCCATGTGAAGTGGTATTTTTCAGATTGATGCACCTTCAGATCACTTCATGTAATTGCTCTCTCAACATAGGCTTAAAAAAAAAACAAAAAACAAACTCGATAGCTCATTCTAACCTCGCTTATTTAACAACATACAGAACCATATTGAAATTTGAGGACTGCGTTTTGGCTCAGCAGTTCGAGCGTCAGCCTGCGGACTAGAGAGTCCTGGGTTCGGTTCCCGTAGGGGCATATACAAAAAAGGGAAGAAAAAATAAAAGAAAAAAATTTGAGGATTGCTGCTTTGAGGATTACTATGCTGTCAAACTTATATTTTATTCAGTTTATGGAAAGGCTAGAGTTGCTTAGTATCATACCCATGTTTGCTGTACCTAAGTGGAGCTTCTGAGTTTTGTACAACTTCAGATTTTCATAAATAAATTTTTTTCTCACGGTCGTAGATTCATTCTTTGTAAATATAATTGGCTTCCAGTACTTAGTTGACCAGCTAAGATTAGTAAGCTTGCTTGTACTCCTCATGCATCCTTTCCTGACCACCCACTCCCACCCCAAGAAGAAATACCCATGTCCTTCTTTTGTGTTTTCACATATACAAACCCACAGAACATGACATACATCTGGGTGCTTAATAACTTAGATTTTGCTATCATGAGGCAGAGATCAGATCAATCAAGAAACATTGGGGTAACATTGCTACTAAGAAAGTAAAATTATACAACCACCTGGAAAACAGTTTAGTAGTGTCTTTAAAAAGTTAAATGTATGTCTACCATATGACCCAGCAATTCTACACCTAAGTATAGACCCAAGAGAAATGAAAAAATATGTCCACATAGAAATTTGTACGAAAATGTTTATAGTTGTATTATTCATAAATCCAAAAAGTAGAGAAAAATTGAGCTGTCCATCAAGGGATAAATGGATTAAAATGATTATGGCCTGGTCGGTGTGGCTCAGTGGTTGAGCATCGACCCATGCACCAAGAGGTCACCAGTTCAATTCTGGGTCAGGGTACATGCCCAGGTTGTGGGCCCGATCCCCAGTGGGGGGCATGCAGGAGGCAGCAAATCAATGTTCTCGCTCATCGATGTTTCTACCGTTCTTCCTCTTCCCCTGCTCTCTCTAAAAAAATCAAGAAAAAAATTTTTTAAAGATTATTATACACTAAAAAGGAATGAAATACTGATAACATGCTACAACATGTATGAACCTCAAAGATATGCTTAGTGAAAAGAAGCCAGACACAAAAGATCACACATTATGTGATTCTATTTATATGAAATATCCAAAGAATATAAACTTATTAAGAAAGAAGTTTAGTAGTTACCGGGGGCTGGGAATGGAGAGTGACTGCAAAGGGGAACTGAGGTTTCTTTTTCTTTTTTTAATCTTCACCTGAGGATATATTTCCATTTCTCTTCAGATAGAATGGGAAGGAGGGAGAGAGACACATCCACTGGTTGCCTCCTGCATGACCCTGACCATGGATGGGACTTAACTGCAACTGAGGTACGTGCCCTTGACCATAATCAAACCCAAGACTCTTGGGTCCATGGGCCGATGCTCTAACCGCTGAGCCAAATTGGCCAGGGCTGAGGATTCTTTTTAGACTTTTTCTAAAATTAGCTTGTGGTTAAGACTGTACAATTCTGGCCTGGCCGGTGTGGCTCAGTGGTTGAGCAGCGACCCATATACCAAGAAGTTGCCAGTTCAATTCCTGGTGGGGGCACATGCCAGGTTGTGGGCCCAATCCCCAGTGTGGGGCAAGCAGGAGGCACCCAATCGATGGTCTCTCTCATCAATGTTCCTATCTCTCCCTCTCCATTCACTCCTCTCTCTCTAAAATCAATAAAGAGAAAAAAAAAAATTTAAAAACGGATTAAGGATCTTGCATCTGTGGAGGGCCAGCTCTAAGTACATGTTACTGGACTACATGTTTGTGTCCCCCCAAAATTCATGTTGATACCCCAATTTCCAACATTATGATACTTGGCACTGGGGCCTTTGGGAGGCAATTGGTTCATCAGGGTGGAGCCCACATGATGGGACTCTTGCCTTTGTAAAGAAGGGAAAGAGACCATGTGAGCATACAGCAAGAACACAGGTGTCTATAAGCCAACAGCAGACATCACCAGACACCAGATATGCAGGTACCTTGATCTTGGACTTCTCAGCCCCCAGAACTACGAGAAATAAATGTATGTTGTTTAAGCCACCTGGTCTATGGTAATTTGATATAGCACCCTGAGCAGATTAAGACAGTAGGTATGGACTTCCAGTCAAGATGGCAGCGTAGATAAATGCGGTATCCTGTCCTCTCACAACCACACCAAAGTTACAAATAAACTACATAACAACCATCATTCAAACCGCCTGAAATCAAGCTGAATGGAAGTCCTACAACTATGGAATTAAAGAAGCAACCACATCGAGACTGGTAGGAGGGGCGGAGGCAGATGGTCTGGTCCCACACCCACGTGTGGTGGATAAAAATCAGGAGGATACCTTGGCTGGGAAGGTCCTTCCTGAGGACTGAGGGGTCCCCGTCCCACACCAGGCGCCCAGCTTAGGTTTCCAGTACCAGGAAGAGAAGTCCCCATAACTTCTGGCTGGAAAAACCAGCAGGAACTGAGGCTCAGGGAGTCTGAGGCGGCTGGAGCCCCAGGCAGCTCCTCTTAAAGGGCCCGCGCATGGACTTATCGGACTCACTCCCTATTAGCTTGGAGGGGAGGCAGCTCGAGGGGCACCAAAGACATACAGGGAAGAACTGAGCTGTTTGGCACTGGAGAGGGGGTTTTCTCCAGAACAGACGTGCTATCAGAGGCCTTTGTTCCTTTGGTGAGCCCTTCCCTGGGGCGGCAGACAGCTGCCATATCTGGGACTCCAGCAACCTGGCTCACTCACACTGGTAGCCCTGCCCTGGTGATTCCCTGAGGCCCTGTCCCACCCAACTTTCAGGCCCACCCAAGCTGTTGCCAGTTGCTTTACCATAGGATTGGCCTGTCTTGGATCCTGCTTCAGGTTTTCCTAAATTCTTTCAAACAAGCAGCATCTGGTCTCAACTAGCCTCATACCTCTCATTAAGTAATACACAGAAACAATCACAGGGAGGCAGCCAAAATGAGAAGACAAAGAAACGGAACAAATGAAAGAACAGAACAAAACCCCAGGAAAAGAACTAAGTGAAATGGAGATAAGCAACCTAACAGATGCTGAGTTCAAAATACTGCTTATAAGGATGCTCAATGAACTTAGTGAGAACCTCAGCGAACTTAGTGAGGGCCTCAAGAGCATAAAAATGGATCAGTCAGAAATGGAGGCACTAACTGAAATAAAGAATAATTTACAGAGATTCAATAGTAGAGTAAGTAAAGCCAAGAAGCAAACCATCTATTTGGAATATAAGGAAGCAAAAAACACCCAATCAGAACAGCAAAAAGAAAAAAGACTCCAAAAAAATGAGGATAGTGTAAGGAGCCTCTGGGACAACTTCAAGCGTGCCAACATTCACATCTTGGGGGTGCCAGAAGGAGAAGAGAGAGAACAAGAAATCGAAAACCTATTTGAAACAATAATGGCAGAAAACTTCCCTAACTTGGTGAAGGAAACAGACACAAGTCCAAGAAGCAGAGAGTCCCAAACAAGATGAACCCCAAGAGGCCCACATCAAGACACATCATAATTAAAATGCAAAAGGTTCAAGACAGAGAATCTTAAAAGCAGCAAGAGAAAAGCAGTTAGTTACCTATAAGGGAGTTCCCATAAGACTGTCAGCTGATTTCTCAATAGAAACTTTGCAGGCCAGAAGAGAATGGCAAGAAATATTCAGAGTGATGAAAAGCAAGAACCTACAACCAAGATTACTCTATCCTGCAAAGCTGTCATTTAGAATTGATGGCCATATAAAGATTTTCCCAGACAAGAAAAAGTTAAAGGAGTTCATCACCACCAAACCATTATTATATGAAATGTTGAAGGGTCTTTTTGAAGAAATAGATAAAATATATGAACAAACAAAATGGCAATGAATACATATCTATTGACAATGGAATCTACAAACAAAATGAACAGGCAGAACAGAAACATTCTCATAGATATAGAGAAAATTTTGTTGGTTGCCAGATGGGAGGGGGATTCGGGGAATGGGTGAAAAAGATGAAGGGATTAAGAAGTACAAATTGGTTGCTAGACTGACAAACCTTAAGGGGAAGGGGATTGAAGGATGGGAGGAGATAAGCCAAAGAACTTGTATGCATAACCAATGTACACAGACAACAGTGTGGAAAAAGGCAGGAGGGGTTCAGGAGTGGGGAGGAGGGGGTCAATGGAGGAAAATGAGGAACATCTGTAATACATTCAACAATAAAGATAAAAAAAAAAAAAAGGCCCTGGCCAGTTTGGCTCAGCGGTTAGAGCATCGACCTGCGGTCCAGAGACCTGGGTTTGGTTCCCGCTAAAGGCACGTACCTTGGTTGCAGTTTGTCCCCGGCCCTGGTTGGGTTGTGTGGGTGGCAGCCACTCGATGTTTCCCTTTCATGTCGATGTTTCTCCCCCTCCTACTCTATCTGAACAAAAACTGAAAAAATGTCCTCGGGTGAGGATAAAAAAAAAAAAAAAGACAAAGACTCCACTGGAAACATAGGCTAAGGACACAGACAACTCACAGAAATAGACTGCAAGTGGCCAAAACATTACAGAAAGACGTTCAACCTCACAAAGAAGTCAGGGGCACCCACATTTAGAACCAGACGATACTATTTTTCTCTCATCCAATTGGCAAACATTTTAAGAACTAATAAAATGTGGGGAGGTGTTGGTGAGCCACAAATTGTTACAACCTTTGGGAAAATAATCTGGACTATTTATAAAAATTTAAAGCAGCAATTCCACTTCTAGGGATCCGTCAGAGGGAAATAAAAGCTTGAGAACACTGAGATAGGTGTACAGGAGAGACATGGTGACGTACTCTTTGTAACAGCAAAGAGCAAAAAAATGGGGAAGGAAGCTACCAATCCATCAGTGGGAAAAGGGAGAAGGCAGATCTACATACCTAGCATAGACCATTATTAACTACGAAAAAGAATAAAATGTTGCATATGGGGGGGAAAAAAAAAGACAGTAGGTATGTCTTTTCTCAGTGACTTCTATAGCATCTTTATCTTAATATTCTTCAGCAGTATCCCTTCCTCAAAGATGGGTTAGGAAACAAGGAACCTATAAGGAATAAAGTAGAATGCCATTAACAGTCATCTCAGACTCCTTGTGCTTTGGAAAACATGCAGGAATTGTTTCTAATTGGAATCATTCTAACCAAAGAGTTATTTAAATAGAATCTCTGGCCCTGGCCGGTTTGGCTCAGCTGTTAGAGCGTCGGCCTGCGGTAGAGAGAGACCCGGGTTCGCCCTGGCCGGTTTGGCTCAGCAGTTGGAGCGTCGGCCTGCGGTACAGAGAGACCCGGGTTCGGTTCCCGCTAAGGGCACGTACCTCGGTTACAGTTTGTCCCCGGCCCTGGTTGGTCGTGCGGGTGGCAACCACTTGATGTGTCCCTTCACATCGATGTTTCTCTCTCTCTCTCTGTTCCTCTCTCTCCCTCCCGCTCTGTCTGAACAAAAAATGCAAAAATGTCCTCGGGTGAGGATAAAATAAATAAATAAATAAATAAATAAATAAATAAATAAAAAATAAAAATAAATAGAATCTCTGCATCAGTATAGTACTTACATTCTCTAAATTAAGGTACAGCTTAGAACCTGGTTACCCTTTATATGGTCCTTCTTAGGAGCTACATGTAGCTTTGTCTTGGAGAATATATACCAGCCACATGTAGCTTTGTCTTGGAGAATATATACCAGCCACATGTAGCTTTGTCTTGGAGAATATATACCAGCCACTTGTTGGATGCCATTAGAGAAATACTTTATTTTGTCTATGTATCCTCATGGATGCTATTACCCTTAGTTTAGTAATACAAAATTACCACATTATCTCTATTTAAAAAGTCTTGGGTTAAGCACTGGAGAATTTTCATAGGCAAATTCTTCTGTGTGGGCTGGATCCGTAAACACTCCAATAAAATCTATTTCCAGGAAGAATGGACCATCCACTTTATCAGCCAGGGTGAATCCAATAGAAGAGATCTAAATTTAAAATAAAGAAATAGATCAAAATTGCATACTGATGTTCCTGGAGTTTTAAAATTCCTATCAGCCTTTAGCAAGTATACCATAGTTCTCATATGCTGTTGCAAATTATAAGAGGAAATACAGGGCTACTTTTCCTTCCACATTCTACTTCCTTTCCTCTTCCTTTAAGCAGTGCCATTTAAGACTAGAGGACAACATGGATGTCTAATAGAGGTTCTTCCTGAACTCAATACTGTTCTCTTATTTTAAAGCTGAAATAAAATTGGGCATGCTGAAAAGAAGACCATAATGAAATTCTCCAGGATGGGATTTGGCTCAAAGGATAAGCTTATGTCGACATCTGTCTGGGTATTACAGGGGTAGCCTTGAGTAGGAATTTCCATCTTTCAGTTGCCAGCTGTCAAAAATGGACTGAACCCATTCTCACAGGAGCTCTGGTTCACTAAAGAGGATATAGTTCTGAATGAAAGAGGAAAATGTTACCTTGTCAAGCAGAAGTTGGTACTGGGCATCCCGGATTCTTCCTTGATTAGAGAAGAAAAATTTGGAGAAGGGAATCTGTAAAAAAAAAAAACCCATTTACTTAATAGCTGAAATTTAAGTAACTGAAGCATTTGTATGTGATTGAAATGATAAAAGAATAACAGCTTATATGCCCTGGCCGGTTTGGCTCAGTGGTTGGAGTGTCAGCTTGTGGACCAGAGTCCCGGGTTCAGTTCCCACGAGGGGCACGTACCAAAAAAAAATAATAATAACAGTTTAAATTTAATTCTAAAATTATTTAATATATGCAGTTATAACAAGTGGCTAGTCATCTGGAACACAGATATGTAACTAAGAAAAAGATTCAACAGCCCAGCTGGTGTGGCTCACTGGTTGAGCATTGACCCATGCACCAAGAAATCAACAGCTCGATTCCTGGTCAGGGCACATGCCCAGGTTGTGGGCCAAATCCCTAGTGGGGGGCATGCGGAAACGGCCAGTTGATGTTCTCTCTCTCTTCCTTGCTCTTTATAAAAACAAATAAAGAAAAAAAATTTTTCTTTAAAGACTGAATGTTTTGTTTGTTTTTTATCCTCAACCGAGGACATTTTTGCATTTATCTTCGGATAGAGCAGGAGGGAAAGGAGGAGGAAGGGAGAGAGAGAAATAACAACGTGAGAAAGACACATTGAGGGGTTGCCACC
The DNA here is from genome assembly GCF_014108415.1 of Molossus molossus. Taxonomy (NCBI): domain Eukaryota; kingdom Metazoa; phylum Chordata; class Mammalia; order Chiroptera; family Molossidae; genus Molossus; species Molossus molossus. The sequence continues at coordinate 180,420,951 of NW_023425344.1, forward strand.
CACAGGACCCCAACCGGGGCCGGGGAAAAACCGCAACCAAGTTACATGTCCGTAGCCAGAACCGAGCCCAAGACTCTGGTCCGCCAGCCGATGCTCTAACTGCTGAGCCAAACCGGCCAGGGCTAAAAAGTGAATGTTTAAGAAAAAAAAGATTAAACAGCCAACTCTTTGAGAGGGCAGCTGGTGACTGTGGTAGGCAGGATTCTAAGATGGCCCTCAAGACTTCCAACTTCTAGCATACACATCTTTGAGATAAGCAAACACATCTCAGTGTTGCTATGAAAGAACTGGTCATAAATCAGTTGACTTTTATATAAGGAAGATGATTCTCTGTAGGCCTGACTTAATCACTTGAACCCATAAAAGGGACTGACTGTTGAGATTAGGAGCATGAAGGAATTCAGTGGGGTGGGGAAGTCTCCACTGCTAGCTTTGAAGATGGAGGCAAGGAGTGCAGGCGGCTCTCAGAGCTGAGTGGCTCCTAGCTGACAGCCAGTAAAGAAACAGGACAGCAGCCCTGGCTGGTTTGGCTCAGCGGTTAGAGCATCCACCTGCGGTCCCGCTAAGGGCATGTACCTCAGTTGCAGTTTGTCCCCGGCCCTGGTTGGTCGTGTGGGTGGCAGCCACTCGATGTGTCCCTTTCACGTCGATGTTTCTCCCTCTCTCTCTTCCTCCCTCTCTCCCTCCCACTCTAGCTAAACAAAAAATGGAAAAATGTCCTTGGGTGAGGATAAAAAATTCACAGGAATTGAATTTAGCTAATAACCAGAATGAACTTGGAAGATTCTTCCCCAGAACCTTTAAAAAAAAAATACAGCCCTGGCCGGTTTGGCTCAGCGGTTAGAGCGTCGGCCTGCGGTCCGCAGAGACCCGGGTTCGGTTCCCGCTAAGGGCACGTGCTTCGGTTGCGGTTTGTCCCCGGCCCTGGTTGGTCGTGCGGGTGGCAGCCACTCGATGTGTCCCTTCACATCGATGTTTCTCTCTCTCTCTCCCTTCCTCTCTCTCCCTCCCGCTCTATCTGTACAAAAAATGGAAAAATGTCCTCGGGTGAGGATAAAAAAAAAAAAAAAAAAAAAAAAAAATACAGCCCAGCTAACACCTTGATTACAGCCTTATGGGGCCTTGAGCATTAAATCCATATTTACTGTGTCCCAACCTATGACCTACATAACTATGAGCTAATAAATGTGTTTTTGAAGCTGCTAAGTATGGTAAGTTTTTTATGCAGTAATAGAAAATTAACAGTACTATCTAACAAAATCTGAAATGCCACAACTTTGACCTACCAATTTCACATTTAGGAATTCATTTCAGATAAACTGTGATAACTACATAAAGATACAGCTTTTTCTAATAGCAAATGAAAAGAAGTCCTTCACAATGTATTATTAGTCAAAATGTAAGATATAGCCCTGGCCGGTTTTGCTCAGCCGTTAGAGCGTTGGCCAGCGGACCGGAGGGTCCCGGGTTCCCGCTAAGGGAACGTACCTCGGTTGCAGTTTCTCCCTGGCCCTGGTTGGGGTTGTGTGGGTGACAACCAGTCGATATGTCTCTCTCACATCAGGTTTCTCTCTCTCTCTTCCTCCTTCTCTCCCTCCCACTCTATCTGAAGATAAATGCAAAAAAAAAGTCCTCGGGTGAGAATTTAAAAAAAAGTAAGATATAGACAAAGCTACAGTTTAAAAAAAAAACAATTTTTAAAACACCTCAAAAACTTTGGTTAAAATATTACCATAGCAATTGGTAATAACCCAACTATCAATACAGGACTTATTCAATCAATTATAGGACAGGATAGTGACATAACAGAAAATACAAAAACAAACGAACACCAAAGAATGAAGAATAACTCCATGAAGCTCTCCAGGAACTAAATTGTACAAATATTAACCAAGCACAGAATATGCATCAAGTATGCAATTATTATTTTTTATTTAAAAAGGGAGAAAATAGCCCTGGCCAGTTTGGCTCAGTGTTAGAGCATCAGCTGTTAGACTGGAAGGCCTCAGGTTCAATTCCAGTCAAGGGCATGTATGAATTGCAGGTCAGGATAGTGAGGGAAGCAACCAATTAATGTGTCTCTCTCACATCGATGTTTCTCTCCCTCTCTCCCTTCCTCCCTCCCTTCTACTCTTCCTAAAAATCAATGGAAAAATATCCTCACGAAGATTAACAAAAAAATAGAATAAATAAAAAGGGAGAAAATGAAATATATATTTGCTTATATTTGCATAAAGAAACTGCAAAGCTACACAAGAAACTAATAAAAGTGGTTACTTAGAGCCCAGCTGGTGTGGCTCAGTGGATTGAGCATTGTCCCATGGACTGAGAGATCCCAGTTCTTTTTATTCCCAGTCAGGGCGCATGCCCAGGTTGCAGGCTCAATCCCCAGTAGGGGGCGTGCAAGAGGCAACCAATCAATGTTTCTCTCTCCCTAAAAAATCAACAAAAACGTAAATTTTTTTCAAAAAAAGTGGCTACTTAGAAGGGGCAGAAAAAGGGTAAACAGGGACATGAATGGGAGAGAGATTTCTCAGTGTATATCTATTTTGATTTTTGAACCAAAAAAACAAAAATGAATTTAAAAAATGTACTGTTCAGATTATTTATCACCAAAAAACTTACTGACATTAAAACAAACTCAATTCAAAGCCAATGTAATAACCCACCATTGCACAAGATCATATTGCTCCTACAGCAAATTAAATGTGGTCACATCCTCTCTATTCACCTACTCCCTTCATTTCTGTCAAACAAACCTGGAAGCCCTCCCCCACTCCCACCAATGTCTCATTTTGCATCTTCTTTTGGCACTTCATCTACCTCACTATCCAAAATATTTCAGAAATGCAATTAACCCTACCTTCTTGCCATTCAAGAAGAATGTGTCACCTACCTCACTCATTCCTTAAAACCAATCTTTTTTCTTTTTTTTAATTTATCAATTCTTTTGAGAGAGAGGGAGAAAGAAAAACATCAATTTGTTGCTTTATTTATTTATGCACTCATTGGTCGATTCTTGTATGTACCCTCACTGGGACTGAACCCCCAACCTTGGTGTATCAGGATGATGTTCTAACCAACTAAGAGCTACTCAGCTTCAAACTAATCCCTTTTGTCTTTTGGACACATAATTCTCTAAGATCACTGTCCACACCAAGGGAACTAGATTATTTTAGCCTAGAAAAAATTGAAGCTAGCCTCGGCTGAGCAGTTACAGTGTCGGCCTGCTGACCAGAGAGTCCCCGGTTTAGTTCCCGCTAAGGGCATGTACCTCAGTTGCAGTTTGTCCCCAGCCCGGTTGGGGTTGTGTGGGTGGCGACCACTCGATGTCTCTCACTCATGTTGATGTTTCTCTCTCTCTCTTACCCCTTCTTTCCCTCCCGCTCTATCTGAAGATAAATGCAAAAATGTCTTCGAGTGAGGATAAAAAAAAGAAAAAAATTGAAGCTAGGAGGGAACATTAAGTCTGTCAAGTTTGCATAAAAAAGAAAAGGATAAATAGTTTTCTCTCTACAAGTCACAGAAAACTAATATACATAATTTTCCTCTGTGTTTTCTCTCTGTAATCAGAGTAAATATTTGAGTATCTCACTTCTATTTACTAAAGAATGAATCATGAAGAAGTGAACAGCAATTAATAACATTTAATTTTTTTAAATCCCTAACACTTCCTTAATAACTTTTTTTTATCCTCAGCTGAGGACATATTTACTAAAGAATTAATCATGAGGCAGTGAACAACAATTAATAACATTTAATTTTTTTAAATCCCTAACACTTCCTTAATTTTTTTTTTTTATCCTCAGCTGAGGACATTTTTGCATTCATCTTCAGATAGAGCAAGTGGGAGAGAGGGAGTAAGAGAGAGAAACATCAACATGAGAGAGAGACATTGACTAGCTGCCACCCCATGCAATCCCAACCAGGGCCAGGGACAAACTGCAACCGATGTATGTGCCCTTAGCGGAAACCAAACCCGGGTCTCTCTGGAACACGGGCTGATGCTCCAACCGCTGAGCCAAGCCGGCCAGGGTGCTTCCTTGATAATTAAAAAATTTTTTTTCTTTATTGATTTTAGAGAGAGAGAGAAAGGGAGAAGGAGAGACAGAAACCTCGATGAGGGAGAACATCAACTGGCTGCTTCCTGAATGCCCCCCACTGGGGATTGAGCCCACAACCTGGGCATGTGCCCTGACCGGGAATAAAATCAGTGACCTCTTGGTGCATGGATCGACACTCAGCCACTGAGCCACACTGGCTGGGCCTTCCTTAATAATTTTAAAAGAGCTATTGCAAACAATTGCTACTTCTAGCCAAAGATTAGGGCCACATGTATTTTTGGGGAGAGAAAAAAACTGTTAATGATTACATGGTAATGATAATGGAGAATAATTTGGCAATGTGCATCATAGAACTTAAAAACACACATATCACTTATTCTAGGAATTTTATTTCCAGGAATATATCCTAAGAAAATAATTAAGGATGTTTACCTCAGAGTTTGGTATAATACTGAAAAACTCTGAAAACAAACTGAATTAAGACAATAAAAGATTAAATCATGGTCTATTATATAATAAAATATGCATTTACTAAAAATTATATAGCAAGCCCTGGCTGGTTTGGCTTAGCAGTTAGAGCATTAGTCCATGCACCAAAGGGTTGCAGGTTTGATTTCTGGCCAAGGGCACATACCTGGGTTGCAGGTTCAATCCCTGGTCCTGGTCAAGACAATGTTTCTCTTTCTCTCTCTCTCCTCCCTCCCTTCCACTCTCTCTTAAAAAAAAAAAAAAAAAAAGATAATCAATGGAAAAAGTATCCGCAGTGAGGATTAACAAAAAAGAAAAAAAATTACAATGTAACCATGATCACCAAAGACCTATTTTCATATACTGTAAAGATGTATGCTATTACCTTGACCTCCTGCCAGTAGGGCCCCCCACGGGTGAACATGAAGTAACTGTACATCTGATTCTTCCTCTGGATTATATCTGTGTCCTCCCTGATATTCACCATCCAAGGCCGACCATCTCCTCGGACACGGAGATACAGAGTGTTGAACTGGGACCAATCATAAGACCTCTTTCTCTCAAAAGGGCCCTAAAGTACAGAAAGGAAAGTTAATTTCACCTTATTTCCCACTATTAGCAAAATGTGAGTCATCACCTTTTGTAGCAACAAAAGAATCCACTAGCCATTTTTCTTTTCCAGCTCTATCACCATAAGGAGGTAGACAAATCTACTTTTATTTTACTACAAAATACTGACATAGTTGTTTCTGAGGTAAAATTCAAGACATGACTGGAATTACTGTTATACACTTTCTTTCCCTGGTCCTATGGAGCAATGGCTTCTGACGGGGCCATTTAATGACAACTGCCTTCCTATAAATTAGAAAACTATGAAAGAGCTCAAGTTTGTTTTTGTTTTTTTAATGTTCTTATTGATTTTTTAGAGAGGGGAAAGAAGAGATAGAAACACCAATATAGGAGAGAAACATCAATCCGCTGCCTCCCGCAAGCCCCCCCAACCCCCACCATGGAGCCTGCAACCCAGGCATGTGCCCTGACTGGGAATGGAACTGAGACCTCTCAGACCTCTCAGACCTCTCAGTCCATGGGATGATGCTTGGTTCACAAGCTTTTTTGTTTTAAATACATTCCCTTTTACCGTGTTTTATATTTTTATTTTTTTGGTACATGCCCTTAGCGGGAACTGAACCCGGGACTCTCTGGTCCGCAGGCTGACTCTCCAAACTGGCCAGGGCTCAAGTTTTATTTATTTAAATATTTATTTTATTTTATTTTATTTTAGTATTTATTTTTTATCCTCAGCTGAGGACATTTTTGCATTTATCTTCGGATAGAATGGGAGGGAGAGAAGGAGGAAGAGAGAGAGTGAAACGTCGACGTGTGAGAGGCACATCGAATGGTTGCCACCCACACGTCCCCAACTGAGGCCCGGGACAAACCACAACCAAGGTACGTGCCCTTAGCAGGAACTGAACTCAGGTCTCTCCGGTCCACGGGCCGACGCTCTAACTGCTGAGCCAAACCGGCCAGAGCAAAATTTGTAGGTTTTAGAGAAGGAAGGAGGGAGGGAGAGAAAGAAAGAGGGAAACATTAATTTTTTTCACTCCACTTACCTATGCATGGACTCCTGTTATGTGCCATGACCGCGGATCAAACCTAAAACTCTGGAGTATAGGGATGACAGTCTAAACAACTAAGCTCTCTGCCCAGGGAATTGCATGTACCTTTTATATGATGTAATAAGAAGGATAATGTTGCCAGGCCAGTGTGGCTCAGTGGTTGAGCGTCGACCCATGCACCAAAAGGTTGCTGGTTTGATTCCTAGTCAGGGCACATGCCCATGTTAAAGGCTGATCCCCAGTGGGGGCATGCAGGAGGCAACCAATCGATGTTCTCTCTCGTCAATGTTTCTATCTCTCCCTCTCTCTAAAATCAGTAAAGAAAAATATTAAAAAGAGAAAAAGAGGCTACTGTTGTGTGGTTGGTGTGGCTCAGTGGATTGAGCGTCGTCCCATGGACTGAGAAGTCCCTGTTTGATCTCTGGTCAGGGCACATGACCGGGTTGCAGGCTCAATACCCAGCAGGGGGCGTGCAGGAGGCAGCTATTCAATGTATCTCTCTCACATTGATGTTTCTCTCTCTCCCCCTCTCTCTAAAAAAAAATCAATAAAAACATATCTAAGCCCTGGCCAGTTTGGCTCGGCAGTTGAGCGTTGGCCTGCGGACCAGAGAGTCCCGGGTTTGGTTCCTGCTAGGGGCACATACCACCAAAAAACAAAACAAAACACATATTTAAAATAATAAGAGCCCTGGCCGGTTTGGCTCAGTGGTTGGAGCATCGGCCCGCGGACCAGAGAGTCCCGGGTTCGGTTCCCGCTAAGGGCACGTACCTCGGTTGCAGTTTGTCCCCGGCCCTGGTTGGGTCATGTGGGTGGCGACCACTCGATGTGTCCCTTTCACATCTATGTTTCTTTCTCTTTCTCTCTCTCTCTCTCTCTCTCTCTCTCTCTCCCCCTCCCTCCCTCCCTCCCTCCCTCCCTCCCTCCCACTCTATCTGAACAAAATATCGAAAAAAATATCCTCAGGTGAGGATGAAAAAAAAAAAAAAGAAAGAAGAAGCCACAGGCTAATCCTACATCCACTCTAAGGAAGCCCTAGCCACTAGAGTCTGTGGTCTACATTAGAGGAAATGCAAATCTCCCCAGATCATCGCTCAATTGTCTAACCTCTCAGGGCTGCTCAAACATAAGAATGCACCACTCTAGCCCAAAGTGATGCCCAGAAACAAGAAGCCCCTCCTCAGGAACCACTTCCCCCTTGTGCTCAGCTTTACACTTGTGTCCAGTATTTAACCCCATACAAGATGAGATGACAGGTGTTTTCATTTACAGAAACAAAAGCTCTTGGCTACAGCTCATACTATAATGAAGTTCACCCCAGTTCACTAGAAAACTCAGGTTCCTGGGTCTAACCTACCCTTGGAATCCTGGATATCATTGCACAGTACCCACTGCGACCACTTTCCCCATCCTGAGGTGCCACAGAGCTCAGAGTTCCATACAGCAGTGCACTTTGATTATTCTTGCCCATTTTCAGGAATACTTCACTTCTGCCTCCAATTGTCTTATCCGAAGTCACTATCCACTTATCCAAATCTTCTTTTCTACGGAACTGCCAGACAACTTTAGCTTGTTCCAGCAAGACCTCTTGCAGAGGGCGGCCTTCAGGCCCTATCCAATGATTCACAATATCATCCTTCAAACGCCTAAAATGGTCCTTTATTTCATCTTTGATTGCTTTATCAAAACTAACTTCAGGCTTTTCCTCAGGAGAAGTTATATCCAAAGCAACTTCTCTCTGGTGATGTCCTTGCAAACCCCCTTCACTGTTCCTCTGAGAGGAAGCTTTGCCAGGAGTAGCCAAGGGTTTCTGAAGACTACTGGAACAATAATCTGCAAAGCGAGTACTCAACGAGGCAACACTTGGCTCCAGGCATTTTCTGAGAATATAAGTCCCATTCAGCAATTTGTGAATCAAAGCCATGGTAAGAAAAAGTCAAAATGTAAATTTCTCCCTGGGCTACCAGAGAAAGAAGCTTCAGCAAATAGCCCAATTCCACCTATAATAGAAGAGACATTGCAGAGTTAACAGTGTAGCAAAAAATACATCACAATTTCAAATTCAACAAAAATCATGTATTGTAACCCCCACCTTATCTCACCACTCAGCATATCTAGAAGGGCCTAACACACACAACTGATCATTTATCTTCTCTGAACACATTGCGTACTGCATAGAAATCTCTAAGACTTACACCAGGAACCGCCATTTTTGGGCAAACTGCACGTTAGGTTCTGAGCTGCATTCCTTTGAACCAGCAGATATCCATTCCCTAGCTACTTCAAGAATATGGAACGCTGTTTTTTTTTTTTACTTCAACCCTCAGGGCAAAGAGTAACAAATACAATAATCCTATATTACCCTGAGTTTCAAAAACTGAAATAGCTAATGCAAGTGCAAACCCCAGTTAACTCATGCGCAGTCCACAACGTTTGGGCAGGAAAACACGAGTTAACTCATGAGCGGTCAAAAATGTGTTAAAACCCTTCAGAAGCTCCCTCATGGTCTTAAGAATAAAGCCCAACGGTTTCTATAGGCTCTACAAGACTCCTCCAGATCCAGTCTCTGCTCATCTCTCCAACCTCACCTCTAGTCTGTGCTCCAATCAGAGAACACTTGTGGTTCAATAAGCACCATTTAGTACTCATTCTCTGAACTTCAGGCCTTGGCCCACTGCTGCTCCTAGGCCAGGAATGCCCTCTACTGACTATGCCTGGCTAATTTATCCTTTGGAACTCAGCTTAGATACCCTCCAAGAACCCTTCCTTGACTACTAAATTCCACCAAGACCCACATGCCTCTGGAGTGTTCTCACTGACCCTGGGCTTATACTTTCCCTGCTACGTTTTACTAATCAGTTCACTTGTCAGTCTTCCCTACCAAGAGATTATCTTCATTATGGTACGTCCATCTCCCAGGATGGAGTCAGGCATGCAGAAAGAAGGCTTCTAATATTTGTTGAACAAATAATAGCTCCACATTTCTCCACCTCCACCACCAGCCTTGTGGTTCAATGCCTTATTGCTTCTTATGAGAACTATTGGAATTTCCCTAAAGGGCTTCTCAAACTTTGGGGGTTTTTTTGTTGTTGTTTTTTACTCTCACCCGAGGACATTTTTGCATTTATCTTCAGATGGAGTGGGAGGGAGAGAGGGAGAAAGAGAGAGAAACATTGACATGAGAAAGACACATTGTGTGGCCGCCACCCACACAACCCCAACCAGGGCCAGGGACAAACTGCAACCGAGGTACGTGCCCGTAGCGAGAACTGAACCCGGGACTTTCTGGTCCACGGGCCGATGCTCCAACCATTGAGCCAAAACAGCCAGGGCTCAAACTTTAAAGTACCTATGAATCATCTGGGAATTTTGTTAAAATACAAATTCTGAGCCCTGGCCAGTGTGTCTTAGTGGTTAGAAAACATTGGCCTTCGCACCAAAGGGTCATGGGTTCAGTTTCTGGTCAAGGGTTTCTGGTTTGCTTCCTGGGCATGTAGGAGGCAACCAATCAATGTGTCTCTCTCACATTGATGCCTCCCCCACCCTCCTTTCACTCTCACGCAATGGAAAAAAATATCCCTTGGGTGAGGATTAACTAAAAAAAAGATTCTGATTTAGTGGGTATAGAATGGTGCCTGAGATTCTGCATTTCTAACAAGCTCCCAGGTGATGCCTTTGTTATTGGCCCACAAAACACCCTTTAAGTAGCAACGTCCTAACATATCTCCCTGATTTTGATTTCCCTCCAATTCACCCTCTGCCTGACAACAAAAGGAATTTTTCTAAATATGATGGCACTCCTCTTATAATAATTCAGCAACTTCCCCCAGAAACCAAACTCCTAAAATGGTACGCAAGTTCCTCCAAAATGTGCCCAACTTCCTGGCCTAACTTCTCCTTACATCCATGGGCAATACCCTCAGCTCTATTAAGACCAATTGTGCCCTGGCCGGTTTGGCTCAGCGGTTAGAGCATTGGCCTGCGGTCCGGAGAGACCCGGGTTCGGTTCCCGCTAAGGGCATGTACCTCGGTTGCAGTTTGTCCCCGGCCCTGGTTGGTCGTGCGGGTGGCAGCCACTCGATGTGTCCCTTTCACATCGATGTTTCCCTCTCTCTCTCTTCCTCTCTCTCCCTCCTACTCTGTCTGTACAAAAAATGGAAAAATGTCCTCGGATGAGGATTAAAAAAAAAAGAAAGACCAATTGTAATCTTGTCTGAACACAGGAAAAAAAAAAAGAACATTGCTCAAAAGTGCCAACAACCATTCTACTGTCCTAGCTAATATGAGTGACTGCTGTATCTTTTTTTTATTTTTTTTATTGAATTTTAGAGAGAGATAGAAACATCAATGAGAGAGAACATCGACTGGTTGCCTCCTGCATGTGCCCCCCCCCCCCCCCCCCAGGGATCAGGCCCACAACCTGGGCATGTGCCCTGACTGGGAATCGAACCAGCAACTTCTTGGTGCATGGGTCGACTCCCAACCACTAAGCCACACCAGCCGGGCATGACTGCTGTATCTTGACCAGTCATGACATTAGCCTTATTCTAGATAGTAAGATTCTCTCCTAGATTAGATTTAAGATTCCCAATCATAGAATTACCTCCACCTCCTGACTACTTTCTCCAAAATCACCTAATACAAGTCTAAATCCAATATAGTCATACGCCAAATAACATTTCAGCCAACTAGGAACTGAGTATACAAAGGTGATCTCATAAGATAAGATTATAATGGAGTTGAAAAACTCCTACTGCCAACTGACATCATAGCCATCCTAATGTCATAGTGCAGCAATTACTCACGTTTGTGGTGATGCTGGTGTAAACAAACCTACTATGCTTCCAGTCTGTATAAAGTATAGCACATACAATTACATACAGTACCTAATACTTGACAATGATAATAAATGACTAAATTACTGGTTTATTTACTATACTATACTTTGTATCATTATTTAGAGTGTACTCTTTCTACTTGTAAAAAAAAAGTGTAAAACCATATGCTGTTACACCAGCAGCAAGCAGCCTCTCACATCTTGTGTTTACCATGCCTCTTGATTGCATCGTTTTCTCTTGTGCTTGATTTAATCTCCTGTTTTTTTGTACAGTAACATGCTGTACAGGCTTGTAGCACAGGAGCACTAGGTTATACCATATAGCCTAGGTGTGTAGTAGGTTCTACCATCTAGGTTTGTGTTAGTGTACTCCATGATATTCAAGCAACAATGAAATCACCTATTGGGCCCTGGCTGGTTTGGCTCAGAGGTTAAAGCATCGGCCCACAGACCAATGAGTCACAGATTCAATTCTGGTCAAGGGCATGTACTTTGGTTGTGGTTTGTCATTGGCCCTGACTGGGGTCTTCCGGAAGGCAACCAGTCAATCTGTCCCTCTCATGTCGATGTTTCTTTCTCTCTTCCTCTCTCTCCCTCATACTCTATCTGAACAAAAATGGAAAAATATCCTCAGGTGAGGATTAAAAAAAAAAAAATCACCTATCAATGTATTCCTTGCTGTTTTACTGAGATACCCCATGGTTTCCCATGCTGTATGTTCTCCCTCACTACAAGGCATAACAAACAGAACTGGTTCCACAACAGGCATGTTCCTGGTGACCTCTGACTGTGGAGGGCATTGACATAGCTCTTCCTCCATATTCTCATAACCTATGCATACCTCACAATCCAATCCCTACATAATATCATACTCTTACTTTTATCTGTCTACCTACTAGTCTGCCCTCCTTAATCTTAAGGACTATGGCTTGAACATAACCAATATTCAATGTTTCCTGAGTAAATGAAAACCATGCAAACAGTATATTTTCACATGGAAATCAGGAAAAATAAAAAGTGGATATTAAGTCCTGGAATTATAGGTAATATTTAAACTTCTCTCACTGGTAGTACTTAAATGATTTTATCTCTACATATACAAGAATTTGGGAAACAAATGATATGCCCATAAAATGGAATTTGCACAATCCTAAAAATGATTATCCTGAAACCCATATATAGGATATACACTAAGTGGCAAATAAGGAGAAATCAAAATTACATATATGCTAACATTACAATTATAATAATGTACAGAGGTGCTCTCTCTCCCAGGAGTACACCGGCCTCCTTTCCCTTCCCCCTCTTCTTCCCTCATAGGAATACATCTCCTCAACTTTAAGGGACTCCCCACCCAACATAACAGTTGCAACCAGGGGAGCAATGGGCAACAGCACCTCATCTGGGCTAACCCCCTGAACCTGTCCTCAAGGCCCCCTTTTCTCTGACTCTCCAGTGAGCTAATAGAAGCCCTGCCTTGGCTCACTTCTTTCCCTTATAACGTTTCTACAAAGCCAAAGTAGCCCCACCTAGTCTCTCTATTGTTGTTTCTACTATCGTAAGCCCCTCCTTGTTTCACTGTCCCCAGCTTTAATAAATGTACTCTCAAAATAAAAATTAAAAATGTACAGAAAAATATAGTTGGGCAGGGAATAAAAGTCTTAAAGTCGCATGTAGAATGATGGGATTATAAGTAATGTCCACCCTATTTTCCAAACCCTCATTAGTGTTGTCACTTCTCTAATAGCACAACTTTATTTATTTATTTATTTATTTATTTATTTATTTATTTATTTATTTATTTATTTTTGGTACGTGTCCCTAGCGAGAACCGAACCCCGGACTCTCTGGTCCGCAAACCGGCCAGGGCTAATAGTACAACCTTAATTATAAATATTTGTTTCATATTTTTACCGATAACGTCAAACCCATTAACGGGATGATCCCAGCCCGAAGTTGGTGACTTGACGGCGACATAACCCACGCAGCTAAATGGAGCAGTCTTTATAAAGATTGTATATCCAGGGCTTACCACGTGCCAGAAACTGTTCTAAGTGTACTTCCACTGACTCCACACAACAACAGAGATACTATTATTATTCCAATTACAAATATGAAGAAAACGGTGGTTCCAAAATAAAACTGCCCGATTCATACAGCCAGTAAGTGGCAAGACTAACTCTAGAGCCCCGGCGTTAAGCTCCCAGTCCGAGCCGGGGAACGGTCCCCTCAACCCTCACCTGCTAGGGCTCTGTCGCCCTCGCACGTCCCGGACACACGAACCGCCAGCCAAGGTCCACTTACCTCCCCCGCCGGCGCCCGCGAGTGGCGTCGGCCCGGGTCCCCAGCTTTTCCCGACCGGGCGCTCGCTTTCCCGGTGTAGGTCCAGCTGCTTTTACATCCCGGCGCCAAACCACCCGTTCTGACACTAGAGTTCCGGCCAGATGAGGAAGCCTGAGGGTAGTAACGAGGATCCCCAAGGCAGACAGTCGACTAGCTTTCCAAAAAGCCCGGCTTCCACTCTTCCTGATCTTTTCTGCCCTATGTGAGAAAAAGGGGAGAATTTAGATAAGCTCTTCGCCTCTTCCTGCATCCCGTTTTCAGGCTGCAAGCCATCCCGCATCTTTCAAACAGGACCCTGGTGTTGCTAACGTTCCTCCGCCCCGAGGCGCCAAGGTCCCCTCGCGCCCCATCGCCGGTCCGCCCCAGCCGCTGGAGAGCGTTGACCTAGGAGAACTGGTTCTGCTGGAATTGCCCCCCGCGGATTCTTTGGAGACCCAGCACGCATCTGGACAGCAAACCATCCTACCCGCCGTTTCCCGATTCCGCCCCGCGGGGTCGCACACTCCGCAGGGCTACTAGATCTGTGCACACTTCTGTTGAAGCACTTTGAACATTGTATCTTAATTGTTCCTTTACTTCTCACTTCCTCCAACACACTGTGAGGTTCTTGGGTCCAGACTCTGCTGTTCTTCCTGTCCCCGGCCCCTAGTATAGTGTTAGCAGGAAGTAAGGGCTCAGCTTGAATTGGAAAGACTTGTAACCCCTGGCAGTCAACACTATGCCCCTACAGGGTTTGGAAAAGACCTCACCAAATATAATTGCCTTTTCCAAGTTTCCTCCATCACTCTTTTTCATGCCACCACCTCTTCCTTCTTGAAATTCTGCTTTGACTTCTCTAGTCTCTACACATGCCATAATTCTCTAACCTCCTCCAACCTTCCCTAGCTGCCTCCTTCACTAACTCCTTTCTCTTCCGACAACCTTCAATGGGATTGTCTCCAAAACCCAGACTTTGCCTTCCTCTTTTCTAGTTTTAGGTATGAGTTATGTAAAGACAATGTGATAGCCTTGACCGGTTTGGGTCAGCGGTTGAGCATCGGCCTGCGGCCCAGAGAGTCCAGGGTTCAGTTCCTGCTAAGGGCACGTACATCGGTTGCAGTTTGTCCCAGCCCTGGTCCTGGTTGGGTGGTGTGGGTGGCAGCCACTAGATGTGTCCCTTTCACGTCTATGTTTCTCTCTCTCTCTCTCTCTCCCCCCCCCCCTTCTTCCTCCCTCCCTCCCTCCCACTCTATCTGAACAAAAAAATGGAAAAATGTCCTCCGGTGAGGATAAAAAATAAAAATAAAAAAAATAAAGACAATGTGATAATCTCTTTCCCTACACCCCAACAACATTTCCAACCTTCCCATAGCAGTCCCTGCAGTGGAATATACCACTAGCATCTCAAATTTGGTATGTCTAAACTGAATTACCCATATTAACTCCTCCTAGCTTCTCTATTTCTGTAAATGCCCACATTCTTCTAAGCTGGAAATCTTTGGCTATCCTTGGCTTCTCTCCTTAAACCTTCCTCTCACTGACCCTAAATCCTATTGAGCTCTCTTTGCTGTCTTTGATTTTTTGCTCCTTCTTTCCAAACCCACTCTATAATATCCTACTCCATCTATAATACTCATACTTTTAAAAAAATGTTTTTATTGACTTTTTTAGAGAGTAGGAAACAGCATTGTGAGAGAGAAACATCAATTGGCTGCTCCTGCATGCTTCCCACTGGGGATCAAGCCTACAACCCAGGCATGTGCCCTGACCGGGAATCAAACTGGGACCTCTCAGTCCACAGAACAATGCTCAATCCACTGAGCAACACCGGCCAGGCTATAATTCTCATACTTATCCTCAATTTTTCATCCAAGCTGGTATCTACCTAAACCACAATAATTCCTCCTCGCAATGGAGTTAGTATTTTCCCTGCTCAGCATTCCTCCCTCTTCTGCATTCCATAAGTTTGGTATCAGATGTTTACATAACTCCCCTCACTTCAATTGATTGGTCCAGTGGTAAGCACCTGGTCTGCACTGAGCCAACTAGATTATTCCCAGAAATTTCCTGAACTAAAACGGGAAAAGAGCCCTTTTATCATGGTGGCTCTTGTGGAGCTCCTGAGCCAACTGCTAATATTGGTTTACAGAATGATAAAATAAAGGTGCTAAGAGAGACAGGACAAGAAGGATAAAAGAAGCTTCAGTTAGCATTTATTTTGCCAGTTCTAGTTGTTCCTGAGGCCCAGCTGCATTAGTTGTCTTGCCATAGCTTGGCTATTGAGTCTTTCCTTGACTTCCAAGCATCAATAAACTACTTTTACCTAAATTAAACTGGTTTGGTTTCTATCACTTGCAACCAATTGGTCCTAATTAATACATTGACTACACCTATTCAGAACACACCTTAAATCCCATGTTCTCCATAAAAATTTCCCCCAATGCGTCTGTCTCATAATGATTGCTCTCCTTCTGATATTGTACAATATTTATTATTTATACTATAAACAATGACAATTATGTTCAAATGAAAACTAGATTATAATTTGACTAAATTGCTCATTCATTGTTTTATGTACAAGCCTTTTCAACAGGAGGGTAAAAACCTTGAAGGTAGTGATTTTGTTATATACTTTAAAATAACCCTTCTACAGTAACCTGCATGAATTTAGACACAGAGTGGGTACGGCTCCAAGAGGCCAACGGGCAAATTTCATGAAAACCTTTAGGAAGGACTACAGTGACATGGGCCAGAGGAAAAAAATTGGAATAGTTCAAGCAGGAGGCAATATAATTCAGCAATTTCATTTCTTAATGGGGTCCCTTCAGAGTTTAAAGATGATTAGGGTATGATCCAGGAAAAGGAAATAACCTCGTGGGAATTTTGGGTTGTGGTAGTATCACTACAGATCCAGGGTTAGTTCTCTGCTCTGATGATCCAGGAACTTGATTGTGTCTGTTTACTGAAAAGATTACTTCATGCAAGCACTTCACAGGAGGAGAAATGACAGACCAGAATGATGAGCATTTATTAATCTACAACAGATATCCAGGACAGTCCCTCTTGATGGGTAAGCCTACTTTGCAGTCCAGACAGACTAGCAAGGTGAGGAGAGTCACCTAATTAGAAAGAGCTGGCAGTGTTCAAGAGGACTTTCCATGAAACAAAATGAATTTTCAATCATTCTTTTGGGGATATTCTTTTTTTTAGAATATGTTTTCTTTATTGATTTTAGAGAGAGGAAAGGTGAGAGAAACATCGATGAGAGAGAACATTGATGAGAGAGAACATGATTGGCCACCTCCGGCATGTCCCCCACTGGGGATTGGGCCCACAACCTTGGCATGTTTACCCTGACCGGGAATCAAACCAGCAACCCCTTGGTGCAAGGGTCAAGGTTCAACCACTGAGCCACACCAGCAGGGCTCTTAAGTACTTTTTAACTACGGAGGACATTTGAGGGTATGTGTACATAGACAGTATCTGTTTCATGTGCTGAGATGATGAATAGAGCTATACCGAGAGAGGCCAGAGAGAAGGCTGACCTTACAACATTTTTCAAATCAGTTCCCACTTAAAAGGAAGGAACAATTAAATACAAGGAAACCCATGTTTCCTATTTAATACAAAATCAACAGGTACAGCTTAGTCAGAGAGCTCAGGTCTATGGTGGTAGACACCATCTTGTAGTCACACACAGCACTTTTTCAGATTCCCTTGGGCAGTGTTGGCCTGAGTCAAGGCAGTCTAACACTGCTGAAAGAGACTAATTTTCAGGCTAATACATGTTGCATGATCCTGCTTTTGGGTGTGTTTGCATGTGTTCCCCAAAAGGTCTGGAACAATACACACCAAACTAGTCTTAAGAGTTATTCCTGGGCAATGAGATTGAGAGGGAAAGGGAGTGAGGGCTTTACAATGAACATATATTAATTTTGTACTTTAAAAAACAAATTTAAAAAAGCTGGGAGTGCCCTGGCCAGGTAGCTCAGTTGGTTAGAGCATCGTCCTGATATACCAAGGTTATGGGTTTGATCCCCGGTCAGGGCACATACAAGAAGCAACCAATGAATGCATAAATAAGTGGAACAACAAACTGATGTTTCTCTCTTTCTCCCTCTCTCCCTCTCTTTCTCTCAAAATCAATAAATTAACAACAACAAAAAAAGAGCTGGGCTCTCCCTTTCACTCTCTAGAAATCAATGAAAAAAATAACCTTAGTGCCCTGGCCAGTTTGGCTTAGCGGTTAGAGCGTCGGCCTGCGGTCTGGAGAGACCCAGGTTCGGTTCCCGCTAAGGGCGCGTACCTCGATTGCAGTTTGTCCTCGATCCGGGTTGGTCATGCGGGTGGCAGCCACTCGATGTGTCCCTTTCACGTCGATGTTTCTCTCTCTCTCTGTTCCTCTCTCTCACCTCCACTCTACCTGAACAAAAAATGGAAAAATGTCCTCGGGTGAGGATAAAAAACAAACAAACAAACAAACAAACAAACAAAACAACCTAGAAAACATGTGTGGCATTTACTGGTGTCCAAAAAAGCATTTGTGCCAGGCCGGTGTGGCTCAGTGGATTGTGTCATCCCGTGCACTGAGAGGTCCCTGTTTGATTCCCGGTCAGGGCACATGCCCAGGTTGTGGGCCAAATCCCCAGTGGGAAGCATGCAGGGGGGAGCCAATCGATGTTCTCTCTCACCAATGTTTCTATCTCTCTCTCCCTCTCACTTCCCGCTCCAAAATCAATAAAGAAAAAAAAAAATTTTAATAAAAAAAGCATTTGTTGGATGAATAAAGGAAGTGCCTAGAGAAGACATCAAAAGAAACTTTGGCATTAAGCTCTCCCTGCCTTCAACACAGTCCCTCCTAATTTCATCTTTTCCTCCCCCCCTTTTTATTCCTCTTAAAAAATAAACAAAAATGAAACAGTATAGCAAAGGAGTTTGACCATGCCACCTTCTAGTAGTAAGAACCATAGAAGTACAAGATAATAGTGGGGAGAAAAATATTACTCCATTCATACAATGGGCATTAGGGGATGATTTTAGGCTGAAAAAGAGAGTCATCCAGTTCAAGGCAGAAAAGTAAAAAAGAGAAAGGGGAGAAAGAGGAAGGGCTGTTCAAGAAAAGCATGGTATTGTCCTGAGGAGAATGTGAGCTCAGAGACCCCAGCCTGCTCTTTCTTCTCTCTCCTCAAAGTCTGGCTGCTCACTTCATTATTGAAAGGTTATCAGACTATGGCAAAGCAGTTCCTATGAACCAAAGACAGAGGGAGTGATTTATAGGATTTACAGTGATTTACAGTGATTTATGGGGAGTGATTGACCAACAATTTACCATTAGAAGGATGTTTGCCAAGAATATTTGTGTCAGAGAAGCAATACAGTCTCTTTCCAGGAGGGAAAACCTTCTTGGAGAACAGGGCCTCGAGCAGATGGATTTGGAGGCTGTGAAGTGATATTTTCTCCAAATTGTAGAAGTGGTATATCACTCACTCCCAGGCTCCCAGGAGATGTGGCCAGGGTGATGGACTGGGCATGCCAGCTACTCAAGGTCCTTCTTGTGCAGCACTAGAGACCCACTAGAAAACTCTCCCTTCCCAAGTACCCCCTCTGGTTACTGTTTCTATCTATCTCTCTGTCTAGACCACCTTTATAGTCTTGTCCCTCTACCTGTAAAGTTATTTCCAGTGGGCTGGCCCCTGACTGCTTTGGATAAGCCGGATGTAGTTGTATGCCTACCAGACTACGTAGAGGTACCAAATTGCTGAGGGTAGTTAAGGACACCACTCTAGAATCAGACTGGATCCATTACTTATCAACTGTGTGACCTTGGGAACCTCTCTGTGCTTCAGTTTCTGGATGGACATGGAGATGTGTCACCCAGGAAGGAAGGATTTGCTGGCTCAGCTGATTGGCTTTAGCTTCCAGATACTTCAGCCTCTGGCTAAGCTGCAGAGAGGCCCCTTGCCCAGAGTCACAGCCTTCCCAGATGGCCTACACCTAATGACTCAATGAGGCAGGGCTATAAAGGTCTAGCCATTTCACCCCATGTGGGACAACTCTGACAATCTATTTTAGCTTCAGAATGCCAATTGTGATCAGTTGATAGTGTAGTCAGGTATGTACTACTGTTCAACTTCTCCCATTTTCCCTCCCTTCCACAATTGTCAATCCCAGGGACACTCCCTAATAAGCATCCTGCACACAAAACTCCATTTTAGAGTCTGCTTCTTGGAGAACCCAACTTGCAACAGTTGGTGCTAGAAGTGGTCCAAGAAAGCAGGCAATAAAATAATGTTTAGAAGCTGGGTTACTACCACACAACTAGCAATGAAGATCTGGTGGTCCAATTGTTAACTATTTTATCACTGGTGAATAGGGATAGTATGCTGGTAGAAGGGAATGTAGTAGCTGATGGGGTGTATCAGGCATCTAAAAATATAAGGGGACATTGTAACTATAATATGGAATTGGGTCACTGTTACTGAAAGTCAAGTGTGAAAGTCAGAGGGCCTCCTTAACAGATTATGAAGAGGGGTTCAACACCTGCAGTGGGAGGGCAGGGAAAGCTGAGGCCCAAGATAACCATCAGAAGAGTCTGAACTCCAATAAGATTATATTCCCAAGCCAGGCAAGTCGACAAAGCTAAGGCCAAGGCCCTAGTAATGGGACTATTACATTTGGGATGGAGTTATCTGATTGATGCCTGTCTAGACTACCTTTATAGTCTTGTCCCTCTACCTGTTTTACACTGAAGTTATTTCTAGTGGGCTGGCCCCTGACTGCTTTGGATAAGCCGGCTGTAGTTGAAGATCTTGAATTCTCACACTCTCCTGAATCCTTTAAACCTGAAGAAATGGCTCACCATCCAGCAATCTCCTCTTGCTATCAGACAGGGAAGAGACTTGTACCCTGTAAGACTGCATGTACCCTCCTCAACATCTGCCTTTACCTCCCTCCTGGACACTAGGCCAATAACTAGGGTTAAAACACTACATGATCCAATGGGGAACATAGAACCTGATAAGGGAGTAAAATGACTATACCACAAAGGAGCTGTAAGAACTAGTTAAGCATGTAAATGCCAAAAGTTGAGAGTGTAGCAAGACACTGGATTCTGAGGGTGCTTGATCAAGGGGACCAGATTGTAAAATTGGATTAGGAAGAATTTATTGATTTGGAAGTACTCTCCTGAGATACAGAATTTATCACTGCCAAAGACGCCCCAAAACGGTGCCAATTTACTTCAAGAATGGCTTTGAGAAGCATGACAAACTCTACAGCCCACAGGAGGTTAAAAAAAAAAAGTGCCAGAATTGCAAAATCCCATAGTGTATGAAGGGATTAAAAAGTTGAGTCTGGCCCTGGCCGGTTTGGCTCAGCGGTTGGAGCGTCGGACTGCGGTACAGAGAGACCCGGGTTCGGTTCCCACTAAGGGCACGTACCTCGGTTGCAGTTTGTCCCCGGCCCTGGTTGGTCGTGCGGGTGGCAGCCACTCGATGTGTCCCTTCACATCGATGTTTCTCTCTCTTTCTCTTCCTCTCTCTCCCTCCTGCTCTATCTGAACAAAAAAATGGAAAAATGTCCTCAGGTGAGGATAAAAAAAAAAAAAAAAGTTGAGTCTGGCTGGTGTGACTCAGTGGCTGAGCATCGACCCATGCACCAAGAGGTCATCAGTTCAATTCCTGGTCAGGGCACATGCCCAGGTTGTGGGCCAGGTCCCCAGTGGGGGTCATGCAGGAGGTGGCCAACCGATGTTCTCTCTCATCGATGTTTCTATCTCTCCCTCTCCTTTCCTCTCTCTCTAAAATCAATAAAGAAAAAGAAAAAGTTGAGAAGTGTCCTGGCCAGCGAGTTCAGTGGTTAGAGCACCAGTCCATGCACCAGAGGGTCACAGATTCAATTCCTGGTCAAGGGCATGTACCTGTACCTGGGTTGCAGGTTCGATACCCAGCCTCAGTCAGGGCTCGTGCAGGAGGCAACCAATCCATGTGTCTCTCTCAAATTGATGTCTTTCTCTCCACCACCCCCCTTCCTCTCTCTAAAAATCAATGAAAAAAATATCCTCTGGTAAGGATTAACAACAAAAAACAGCTGAGAAGTGAGCTCAACAAAATGGATGTACTGTACAGGGCTGGAAATCCCACTGAATGATATGTTCCATGGGAAGACCAAGAAGATACTGTTTCCCAAGGCTATAAGGAATGTGACAATGAAGTGCAACAGCATCACTATAAGTTCAGTGGTGCTTCACTTATGTAGGAATAGGTGAGGCTGACAGTAGAAGAGGCTGTTTGTTATAAAACTTGCTAACAGCAATGGGGTGATAGGATCTTGAAACAAGAGGCCAGATGGCAGCACTTAAGTGCCAGAAGCCAGGTAGATGTAACCATAAGTAGAAAGGTTAGAGTTATAGCCAAGGAGGCCTGACCCTCAAAGAATTATGAAAATGGCTAACAGCATCCCCATTGGCAAAATAGATGGGCAGCCAACAAGGGAACTCCTCAACTTTTAATCAGAAGAAATCAAGCCTGGGTGATAAGAGGGCTAACAGCACATCAATGTTTGTCTTTCTCTCTCCCTCCCTTCCTTCCATTCTCTCTAAAAAATTAATGGAAAAATATCCATGGGTGAGGTATACAACAACAACAACAACAAAAATTTAGACAGAAAAAGGGAGCCAGAGATGAAGAACTCAGCCTGCTTCTACCCAGTAATATCTCAGGAAGTCTGGGGTCTAACTCCCAGGTTCACTACCAGAATAAAAAATTAATGAACTCCAGAGTTTTTAGAACAGTTTCAAGATATTATTACTTATGCTCCCTACCATATACACAAAACCCCACAAAGAAAGCACTTCTGGATCTAGAGCTGCCCTTTTTATCAACTGACCTTAAACTCAACAGATATAAAACTGAACTTATTTTCCACATACCCCAATTTCCCAAACCTCTTCCCACATGTTCCTTATCTCGACGATGGGCCCATTGACCACCAGCTTCCTATGCCAGAATCTGAGCATCCTTTATGTCTGGGACCTCACCTTATCCCTCCCTCTCCGAATTAATCTCTAAAATCTGGTAATTCTAATTTTCAAATTATCCATCCATTTCCACTGCTTCTTCCTTCATTCAGGACACCATCTTCTCTTGCTAAAATGACACCAACAGCCTAAATGGCCTCCCTCCCTTCTAATCCATTAGCAGAGTAATCTTTTTAAAACACAAATCTAATAAAGTCGTTCTTCAGTTTGAAATCTTTCAATACTTCCTAATCTAGCTTATTAGGCTCTGAATGATGTGGTCGCTGTGTGCCTCCGCAGCCTTATCCTCACTCTCCTTGCCACCTGTTCGGCCATAATGAACTTTCAGTTCCCTGAACCCAACTTTTTCTATTATCGCTGCTTTTGCTCATGCGGATCTCTGCTCGAAACACCCTTCCCTCTACTTTTCTTTTGGGTAACTCAGATGCATCCTCTAGGTCCCAGCTCAGTTGTCACTTGCACAACCTAGGTAGGAACGCTTCATTTTCCAAAGGGTGCCCTCGGTGTGGTCCAGGAGACTTGTGTCTTCCAGGAGGGCAGTCCCTGACGTCTCCTTCGACACTTCATCAGCGTCGGACACTTGAAAGGCTCCTCAGAGAGGACCCAGATGCTTGGGGTTTCAGTCCACGACAGGTAGGCAGCCCATCGAGCTTCGGCTCCACAGCGGAAACACTTACAGGACCGCCAGGGGACCGAGCAGGGTGAAGGAAAGCGGTCCACGGCCAGGAACCGAGCCCAGTGCTGGGCCCCGCCTCCCACGCTACGTCGGGGGCGGGGTAGGAAGGGGCGCTGAGAGCCGGCGAACGGCGTGCGCTGAGCGGGGGGCGGGGCTAGGGGCGGAGCGGAGCGCGCATGCGCGGTCGCCTTTGTGTGGGTCGAGCGGCGGCGGCGGCGGCGGCGGCGGCAGTAGTGGCAGTGGCTGTCGCACTGGCAGGCGGGCTAGAGGGAAGTCCGGGTGGGGTCCGGCGTGGGAGCCGGGGGACCACCATGGTAAAGAAGCGGAAAGGCCGCGTGGTGATCGACTCGGACACGGAGGACAGCGGCAGCGACGAGAACCTGGATCAGGTGAGGGCAGGCCGCGAAGGCGCGGGCCAGCGGAGCGGGAGGGCTGAGTCCTGGCCACGGGAGCTGGGAGCTGGCCGGGCCCTGTGCCTCCGGTCTCTAGGCGCCCGGCCCGCCCCGTGCCCTGACCGCCGCTGCCGCCTCCTTCCTGTCCTTCCCGCAGCTCCCGGGGCCGCGGAGTCCAGCCGGGGCCTGGAGAAGGAGCCCCGAGTACTTGGCGCCTTGGGCGGGGAGGCGGGGCAGGGACCAGGCTGGTGGGCCTCGGGCTCGGGGAACCGGTGGGGTCCATGATCTGCTGGGCCAGGTCGGGGCAGCGGGCTGCAGGCCAGGTGATCCGGGCCAGGAGAGATAGGAAGTATAGCCCGCCAACCCGGGAGGCTGGAGGTTTTGAAGGAGGTGCACCGGGCGAGCGTGGGGCTTGGGGGGAGGTGGGGGTGGCCAGGAAAGTGCGGGCTGTGGGAAATGAAGTTTTTCAGACAAGGGTGTGTGTATGGAGAGGAAGGACATTATCCTAAATGTTCTAGAGAACCTCTGCTATGCTTGGCTAGGAAGACTTAGCTGCGTGCACGAATCTTTTTGGCAGCTAGGGTCGTTCGTGGTTGAGAAGGGTCCCTGATGAGATCTGTCAGATTGAAGAAAACTCTTAGGAGGAGGAAAGAGGGCAGAAATGGGGTAATATAGGACGGCATGGAGGAACTGTGGCTGAGGCCTCTTGACCGTTTTCATGCAGCATCCTAGAATTCTTTCTTACCTGAAGGTTGTGCAGGAACTATTGAAAGTAACTTTTGGTCTTACTGTCTTGAGATTGCTTGAATTTGTTTATATGCTCTAGAAAATACTGTAGGAAGGAAGCAGTCCTTTGTAGCAGTGCTGTAGTGATATCAGGAAATACAAAGAGGGTTTCCCCCCATATTTTGTTTATAAATGATAGAAAGAAAGAACATGTAAGAGGTAATAGCTTTCTGAGTAAGGAAAAGTGCTGAACTTGGGATCTGAAAATTTGAACTCTAGGCTGGGCTATGCTATTTTCCAGCTATGTATCTTTGGTTGTAACTATAAAATCTAGATATAACTTCAGCCTTGTATATCTAATTGGACTATTGAGTATTTGTAAGAATTTGGTACAAGCACTGCAAATAAAGTTTTTGTATAAATAGTTTGGTATGGGTCTTTTTTGTACTAGGCCAGAGGTCTCAGTACTAAAATATTAGGTAGAGTATGAAATGGGAGGACTTTAAGAGGAGGGGCTGAAGATCTGTTGAAGAAAAGAGGACTGTTTCAAAAATGGTGGAGTGGGAGTTGAGAAGTAATAGGGCCTGTGGACAACTATTGGAATTGTTTTGGAATAGGAATTGAAAGGTAAGTTGAAAATGTTCTCACTGAGAGGCGCTTGAAATTTACAAAGATATTAAAAATATATGTTCTTGAGTGTAAAAGTTTGGTTGATAATTTTAGACTAACACTTGGGATTAGAACCCTTTAAATTTTTTTTTACTATTTTCTGACCTAGAGAAACAGTTTTTTTTTTAACCTCACCCGAGGACATTTTTCCATTTTCGTTCAGATAGAGTGGGAAGGAGAGAGAGAAACATCGACGTGAAAAGGGACACATTGAGTGGCTGCCTCCTGCGCAACCCCAACTGGGGCCGGGGACAAACTGCAACTGAGGTATGTGCCCTTAGCAGGAACCAAACCCGGGTCTCTCTGGACTATGGGCCGACACTCTAACCGCTGAGCCAAACCGGCCAGGGCAAAATACAGATATTTTTGACAATGACTTCAGCTACCACTTTCATAGTGCCTAGGGTGAACTAGTCACCTTAATTATGTGTTTTATTTACATTGTCAAGTTTTGAAATTATGGTGAAGTTGGTATCATTTTTCCCATTTTACATATGAGGAAAATGGAGATTGAAGAAGTAACTCACCGAGATTTACACAATTTGTAAGTGGTAGAGTTAGAATTTGTAACCAAATCTGCATGACAACAAGGCATATACTCTTTCCACTATGCCAACTTAATCTGCTAGTCTTTTAAGTTTTCATATTGCAATACGAGAATGTTTCATGGCCATTTTTTATATTGCTACAATTCATGTTTGTAAAATGCATTGAATAGTTTAGAGAAAATTGGTACCTCAGTTATAAAGATTATCTAGGGGCTTCTTTGGGAAAGCACTCCTAAGACATCTGTCTTTAGTGATTTTCCATAGAATCTGACAAATGACATGAGTATAAATCATCCTTTTGTAGTAGACAGATCCACACAGAACTTTTCCAAAGTAGGAATTGGAGTTGGAGGGGATTGCAATTTTATTTTATTTTATTCTCACCCAAGGACATTTTTTTTTTTTTTTTGCATTTATCTTCAGATAGAGTGGAAGGGAGAGAGGGAGGAAGAGAGAGAGAAACATGATGTGAGAGAGACACATCGACTGGTTGCTACCCACACGACCCCATCTGGGGCTGGGGACAAACTGCAACCTAGGTGCATGCCCCTAGTGGGAACCAAACCCAGGACTCTCTGGTCTGCAGGCCAATGCTCAAACTGCTGAGCCAAACTGACCAGGGCAGGGATTGCAGTTTTAAACCCAACTATCTATTTGTGAAAAGAAATTAGCATAAAATGTGTAAGTAATACCTAATACGTTATTTACTTTTTTAATCCTCAGCAGAGGACTTGCTTAGAGAGGGAGGGGGGAGAGAACAAGAGAGAAAGAGAGAAACGGAAATAGGAACATCCATGTGAGAGAGAAACATTGATCAGTTGCCTTCTGTACTTGCCCCAACTACAACTCAGGCATATGCCCTGACTGGGAATTGAACCGGCAACATTTCTGTGCACAAGCCTACACTCAACCAATTGAACCACTCCGGCCAGGCAATATCTAATACAGTTTAACAGCAATTTCAACTTCCTCCTCTTCAACCACTCATTGACATTCTTTTATCAGATGGGAACCAGATCAGAATTCCCTTTCCCGAACATCCTAACAGAGACACCAATGTCTTCAGTCTGTCTGTTCAGCACTGTGCCAGGCTGTCAGAGGAATCAGAGAAAGATTCTCTCCTGAAGTTTTCACCACAGACTGTTAGAAGTTCAAAATCAACCTGGTTTGAGGTTCTTTTTTTTAATCCTCACCCAAGTACATTTTTCCATTTTTTTGTTCAGATAGAGTGGGAGGGAGTGAGGAAGAGAGAGAGAGAAACATCAACGTGAAAGGGACACATCGAGTGGCTGCCACCCGCATGACCAACCAGGGCCAGGGATAAACTGCCACTGAGGTACACGCCCTTAGTGGGAACCGAACCCAGGTCTCTTGGACTGCAGGCCAACGCTCTAACCGCTGAGCCAAACTGGCCAGGGCTCGATGTTTCTCTTAATCTCTCTTTTTCCCTCTTCCTCTCGTCCTCCCTGTCTCTCTAAAATCAATTTTTTAAAAAATCTTCTGAACAAAACTAATGAATTTTGGGCTCTCCTAACAAAGATGCCTTTGGCTGTTCCATCTAGTTTTGGGTCTTCATTGGAGGTATTTGCTGTCTTGTGTATTGTCCTTGTGGAAAAGAACAAACCCTGACAAGTCTCTGAGTGTCTAGTGTGATAGGGGAGCACTGTTAGTAAGGAGGTCCTTTGTTCCTGGGTTTTCCAGATGGGAATCTAAGCTGTTATGTCAGACATATTATCTCCAACTTAGTCCTTATCTAAGGTGAGGCAGGTGAGCCTTCTACGCTGTTTTTTCTGTTGGTGGGAGGACCACCTATGTTAGAAGCTGCTTGGGATGCTTATTTAAATATACTTTGCAGGGGCCCCCATTCCAGATCTTCTGAATCAGACCTTCAGGGGATAGAGCCCTGGACTCTGCATTTTTACCGGTTACTGCCCAGGTACTTATTTATGTTAATGATTGGGACCACCGTCTTTATGCAGTTCTTTTTTCTTTATTTAATCCTCATTGAAGATATTTTTTTCATTGATTTTCAGAAAGAGTGGGAGGGAAAGAGGGAGGGAGGGAAAGAGAGAGGGGGAGAGAAAGAGAGAGAGAAACATTGATGTGAGAGTGACACATCAATTGGTTGTCGGTTGGTCACCTCCTGCACAACCCAGGGCTGGGAATCAAACTGCAACTGAAGAATGTGCCCTTGACCAGATTCAAACTCTCGACTCCTTGGTCCACAGGCCACTGCTCTAACTGCTGAGCCTAACTGGCTAGGGCACAAGTTAATTCTTTTAGTAAGACAGTCTTAAGTAGTTTGGGAAAGAACTGCCTGTCTCAGTCAGAGTATGTTCAGGTATAACTGAAGAAACTTAGAGATGTTTAAGGTTGCAGAGCTGCTGGTTCTTGTAGATCCATGAAGCTATTTGAATTGTTGGGATGCTTTTTATTGAGGCCTATTTATTTTTTGCCTTTCTTGAGGGCAAGAGGTATGTAATAATTGAATCGGAGTAGTTTAAATTTGTTTTAACTTTCAGTGCTTTTTAAAACTCAAAATGTAGGGAATTTAAAGGATTTCTTTTTTAGCATGTGACCTGATGGTGACCTAACTTTTTATGTTGACCACACCCTTATGTCAACATTTAAAAATTGCAAATCATGTCCCGGCTGGTGTGGCTCAGTGGTTGAGCGTTGACCCATGCATCAAGAGGTCACCACTTTGATTCCCGGTCAGGGCACATGCCCAGGTTGTGGGCCCGATCCCTAGTGAGGAGCATGAAGGAGGCAGCCAATAGAAGTTCTCTCTCATCGATGTTTCTATATCTCTTTCCCTCTCCTTTTCTCTCTAAAAAATCAATAAAGAAAATTTTTTTTAAAAATTGCAAATCATGAAGATACTTGCCTTTGGTGCCTCGTAGAAAAAAACAAAGCAGAATAGAATTTAAAGCAAACCTAAGCTTTTTACATCATCGTGTGCCTCCATGGAGATAATGTGTGTCACTTATGGAATAATGTTTATGCAGTGGGTCCTAGGAAATGAAAAGTGTCCAAGGTAATAAAGAAACCAGAGTTCCCTATTAAGATCAATACAGTATTTATAAAAACTTTACTATGCCTTTCTCAAGAAAAAAAAAAAAAAAAAAAGAGCTACATGCATATTGGCATACTTTATTTTATATTTTCTTTTCTTATTTAAAATAATGATTAAATTGTCATGTTCTGTTTTTTTTCTGCTCATCCTACTTAAAGTAGCAATAGTTAAATTTGTCTTTGCGAGAATAGGCTCCCTAAGTATTTTCTAGGAATTATTTTTAGACATCATATGTAAAAAAGGCTATGTTATAAAGTATTCTTCCATAAACCTTCTCTATTGAAGTTGGGAAATTTAAAAGCTGTGCTTCTCTTTAATATAGTCTTTTTTTCATTAGACCAGAGTTTAAAGTCTAGGGTGAACTTGTGAAAAGTGTCAGTGTTGACTTGTGAAGTTTTAATTTGTGTCATGATGTTGCATTTAATGTTGCATATAACTTATTTAGTAATTTCACTCTTCTTTTCTTTAGATACAGTGTTGGGAAGGTTGAGTCCCATGGGAACTTTAACAGCGAGGCTCTTAGGAAATATTCAAAACCCATCTTTTGACACCTGGTCTGTTTTATTGTTCCCTTCCTAGACTATAGACAGTAAGTTCCCCAAGAGCAGAGATTATTTTTCAACAGATATGTTGGACAGTGCTAGGCACTAGGGCTGCTGGGTGAATAAAATGGAAGTAGTTTCTATCTTCAAGGAGCTTAGACAGATAAAAGGAGGGGAGTGAGAGAGGGTGGAAGGGAAGGACAGGGGCAGGCATTGCTGGGAGAGTCATTTCACTATAGACCATGTATGAAGGAAGAGCAAGAATACTGTGAGAGTATGACCAGGGATCCTGTACTAACCTGATGGGAATGACATTTAAACTGAGACATGGAATAGATGGTAGGGAAAAGATTAGGAGACTAATTAGTATGAGGAAGTGTTGAGTGTTCATGGTTGAAGGACCAGCATGTACAAAAAGCATTGAAGCAGGAAGGACCTAGTACCCTCATGAACTGAAAGAAGCATGGTACGGAAACTGGAGAGAGAGTGGTACAAATGAAGCTGCAGAAGTAGTCTGCTGTATGGACCCTCTGAGGATGGAAAACCCAGTTTAGTGGATCATAACCAACATTAAAAATAGAAATGAGCCCTGGCCGGTTTGGCTCAGCGGTTAGAGCGTCGGCCTGTGGTCCAGAGAGACCCGGGTTCGGTTCCCGCTAAGGGCGCATACCTCGGTTGCAGTTTGTCCCCAGCCCTGGTTGGTTGTGCGGGTGGCAGCCACTCGATGTGTCCCTTTCACATCGATGTTTCTCTCTCTCTTCCTCTCTCTTCCTCCCACTCTATCTGAACAACAAAAAAAAAAAAATGGAAAAATGTCCTCGGGTGAGGATAAAAAAGAAAAAGAAAAAAAAAAAAGAAATGAAATTGACTCTAATAGAAAACATTAAGTGTGTTAGACCTACTAATAATAAGTATTGTTTTGTGAAACTTGTGTTTTATGTATATACATGTACATGTATACTGAGTCATGAGGTATAATTTATCTTATTGTGTGCTGGGGTTAAAAAGTTTAAAGCCACTGGCGGTGTTGGCAGTGTTAAGGACTTTGGACTTTATTCTGTGGGTAATGCGAAACCATGGAAAGATTTTAAGATGGAAGAGGTGTTAAGATTTGCCTTTTAAAAAGTTTGCCCAGGCTGCTATACAGATAGTAATCTGGGGAGGGGGCACCAGTTAGATGGCAGGTAGAAGAGTCCAGGTGAGAGAAGCTTCACTAGAATGGAAGCTTCAGGAGAGCAAGGCTATTTGTTGTTGTTTTTCTAATTGATTAATTTTAGAGAGAGAGGGAGAGAGAGAGAGAGAAAACACACATCAATTTGTTGTTTTACTTATTTATGCATTCATTGGTTGATTCTTGTGTGTGCCCTAACCGGAGATCGAACCCATAACCTTAACATATGGGAAAGTTGCACTAACCAGCTGAGCAACCAAGCCAGGACGGTTCTTTGTTCACTGTAGTATCCCTGCACCTAGAACAATGTCTGGCATGGAGTAGACACCCTGTCAGTATCTGTTGAATTAATGCCTGACTTGGATTGGTATGGTAGTTCTAGAGACACCAGAAAGTAGACTTGATTGTACATAATATTCAGGATATAAAACTGAGAGGGTTTGACTGATTGGATGTTGGGGTGAGAACAAACAGGCTCTGGTGTAAGACAGAATACTGGAGGAAGATCAGGTTTAAAGGTAAAACTTGTGAGTTTAGTCTTAACATTTGTAGAGTTTATAGTTGTCTATGAGATATCCATAATGCCTACCTGCCACAAGGTAAGCCCTTAATAAATCTTTGTTGAATAAGCACATGCTGCTTGGCAAATGCTATTTACCAGGTTTTCTAACCTGGTTACAGTAGGATCACTTATAGAGATAAGGGACATTGTCAATTTTGGGGTTCTTGCTCTAGCCTCTCTGCTGTAATAATGATATTCCTTTTTTAAGGGCTAGAAACGTGCATTAGTTAGAAAGTGTATTAGGAGAAGGAGCTAAGTAAAAACAAGTAATAATAGTATAATTAAAAAAAAAACTTTTATGTACTTTTTATTTTTGAATGGGTTGAAAACTGATTTTATTTTATCAATTCTGTGCATTTTTATATATCTCAGTATTTTATCAACAATTATATATACTTTGCTCAAAATTTGAAGGGAAAGTTCCCACATTTAGTGCCAATCATGTAAAATGTCTCTAGAGGATTGTTATACTGCCACTTCACAATAATTACTTTAAAGGCATTTTTAAAAATTATATATTCATTGTTTTTATTTTTTCTCTTTTGTTTTTTATTATAAAAATAGTACATTCTTGTTTAAAAAGTTCCAACAAAGCAGAAATACCCTTGTGTCCCAAAAACATAGTTATAGAATGGTTCCGTTTCTTACTCCTGAAAAGTAACCAGTGTCCACTGTTGGAATCATGTTCCTCTACCAACAATTTTGATATGAAAGAATAGGTATTAACATCTCAGATTTAAACCTCAGTGAATCACTACTTTTTCCTCAGCATCTCTAAGTTTTCCTACTTCTCTCTGTCCCTGTGGTTACTTACCTTGTCCGGGTCACTGTCCACTCTGATGACATTGCTGTGGATTCCTTCTGACTCCTCTCTGCATTTCCACCCTGGCCCCTCTGTCAGAGTGCTCTTTGAAAAACCCTTGGGGGATGGTTACTCCCCTGCTTAAAACTATTAGATGGCTCCCTACTTCCTTCAAATAAAAGTTAGACTCCTGGTTCTGTTTTATAAACCTCAGAATGATCTGGTTTCTTCTTACCTCTAACTTACCTCATTCCTTCTCCCCTTTGCCCGCTACGCTCCATTCACATTGGTTCTCTTTCAGTTATTTGACTAAACCAAACTACTGTCAGCTTCAGGGCCTTAGCTATACCATCTGGAGATGGGTGTCCAAAAAACTGCACCCCTCTTTTCTCTCCCAAAGTTTCTAGTCTCATCCTAAATGCTGCTTCCTTAGAGAAACCTCCCCTGGTCACCCTGTCACAGAGAGGTTTCCCTTTCACTTGATTCATTTCCTTTTTAGTACTATCACTAAACCTAATTAATTGTTTCTTGTTTATTGTATGTCCTTACTACTTAATTTTAAATTCCATGAGATCAAGAACTGTGTATCTTTTCTTCATGACTGTCTATCCAGGGCTTGGTAGATAGCAGGTACTGGTAGTAGGGAGACTGACTGCCCTGATTTGCCTGGAGCTAAGGAGTTTCACATAATGCATGACTTTTAGTGTTAAAACCAGGACAGTCCTGAGCACACAAGGATGTTTGGTCACCCTAGCTGGCAGTAATTACTTACATTAGTTATATTTGTGGAATGAATAAATAAAAAAGAGCTCAGCATGCTAATTGGCTATAAAAACCTCAGCTTTGTCCATATGGATTTCTATTCTCCTTTTCTAGAGTGCAGAATATGTATCCCATTTACACATGATAATGGAAGGTTTGATTAAAGAGATGAGATTTAATTTTCTTAAAGTGGGAGGGAACTACGTTGCTATATTATAGGTTGATCCTGATATAACATCACAGAAAGCACACTATTTGTGAATGATTGGGGGGGGAGGGGATTAAATCTTAAGGTTTGAGTATCCATATATTGATGGATTTGAATTCTAACCTTAACTAGAGTAATACTGTGGGAGGGAGAGAGAGGAAGAGAGAGAGAGAGAGAAACATCGATGTGAAGGGACACATCGAGTGGCTGCCACCCGCACGACCAACCAGGGCCGGGGACAAACTGCAACCGAGGTACATGCCCTTAGCGGGAACCGAACCCGGGTCTCTCTGTACCACAGGCCGACGCTCTAACCGCTGAGCCAAACCGGCCAGGGCGAGTAATACTGTTTTAATAAACATTACCTTAGTTCAATTAGACTTGCTTAATTTTAGGGTCTCGGTTTTGGCAGTCTAGTTTAATGTTAAATATGGCTTTTAAGCAATGTTAATGAAACTGCTCTAGAAGCCAGATACAGCATGCTACACCAGTAGTATGCTGGCCATTGGCATTATTTTAAGCAAATCTTTAGTTCAGTTTAAATTTTATATACCATGCTGGCACTCCACACTGTCATTCCCCTCAAAGAATGCTGAGATAAATAAGGACTGTTTTCGGTGGGTGCGATGAAATACAAAGATAATAGTGAGAGAGAACCACTGGACACACAGAAACATCGTCTCAATCAGTGTGACAGAGTGAAGCAGGCAGGCAGGAGAGAGCTGTAGGTGGACCTACACCCTGTTCAAGAATCAGTTTTAGATTAGTTTTTTTGAGCACAGGCATTGGATAAATCAACCCCTACAGTTAGCAAATCAAGGTCTCTTCATGTATGAGTTGTTGGAAAGACCTTTCCATTGCATACTGGTCTGTTCAACTGTACTTATGAGCCCTCAGTAAAATATAAAGGACTTAACTATAAAGAGTAGCCTTGCCATGAGTTCCCCCAGTAACATACTGTATAATTCTCAACTTGTGGAAAGGGTATCTTTCACACTGTTAAGAAGATCTTTGCTGTCTATATTATTGTTAATGTGGTATTTAATGTATAAGAAGAGGAACTATACCTATCAGATGCAGTTGTATTGAAGGAAAGCCATTTGTTAGGTTTTTGGTATGGACTGGAACGTCTTTAACAGAAAGGCACTACTAACATCTTAACACTTTAGTTACAGTAACTTTAAATGGATATCTGCTCGATGTAATAGTGTTTAAGAGAAGAATTTGATTGATAGCATATCCAAATCCCTGTTATAGTGAGTAGATACCAATTCTGATACATTTGTGAACCTCAAAGGTCAGGAAAGACATTACTTACCAGAAGTCTTTGTAAAGTTTATAAATTTGCATTAAGGTAATATGGGGAAAAGATACTAGTTAAGACCATACACAAATTACTGTATAACCCAACAATCTCAATCATAGGTATTTACTTAAGTGAAATAAAAACTTAATGTTTACACAAAAACCTACACATGAACATGAAATTGCTCTAAAATGGAAACAGCCCAAATAGTTTTCAACTGGTAAATGCATATGAAGTGTGCTATATCCATTTAATAGAATGAATACTACTTAACCATAAAAAGTAGTAAACTACTGATACATCCTGCAACATTAATGAATGTCAAATGCATTATGCTAAGAAGCCAGACTCAAAGGCTACATATTGTATGATTTCATTTGTATGATAGTCTATGATAGGCTGATCTATAGGGACGGACAACAGGTCTGTCATTGCCAGGACTTGGGGGAAGGATATGAAGAGCACCAACTTTCTGGAAAGGCTGACAATAATAAAAAGACTCACTTTTTCATACCAAAACAGTAACTCCTATTACCAAATGCAAATTACAGCAATATTTGGGGCGATCACGGTATTGTCATATGTCTTAATTGTGGGCGTGGTTAAACTATTTGTCAAACTCATAGAACTGTACTTAAGAAAGGATATAAAGCCCTGGCCAGTTTGGTTCAGCGGTTAGAGCATTGGCCTGCGGTCCAGAGAGACCTGGGTTCGGTTCCCACTAAGGGCGTGTACCTCGGTTGCAGTTTGTCCCTGGCCCTGGTTGGTCGTGCGGGTGGCAGCCACTCGATGTGTCCCTTTCACGTTGATGTTTCTCTCTCTCTCTTCCTCACTCCCTCCCACTCTATCTGAACAAAAAAATGGAAAAATGTCCTCGGGTGAGGATAAAAAAAAAGAAAGAAAGGATATAAAATCCTGTATGTTCATTATACTTAAAGTTTTTAAAATACCATAAACAAATATTGCTGTAATTTGCATTTGCTAATAGGAATTAACTATTTTGGTATGAAAAGGTAGAGTGTTGTTATGATCTTCAGCCTTTACAGGAAGTTGGTGTGCTAGCTCCCTCTAATGAAATGAGAAGAGGAACATTTCATGACTGCTTATGAAAGAGAGCATGTCAGCTGTTAATCTGAGAAGGTCATTTTCTCATTCTGGCTAAGGAGGTTGTACTCCTAAAATAGAAAGAAACTGGAAGATGAAAACAGATACTTTGTATCAGTCTATTACTTTAAATTTCATGTTGACACTTGACCTATCATTGTATGGCACCATCATAATCAAGGAATTATACTACTAGTATTTATTAGTTGTATTTTTCTCCTTTTGGCAGAAGAGAAAAATGTTTTAGACTAATAAACCATGCCTGAATTAAGAGCTAGTATTCTATCTGTTCTTGTTTGAATCTCCATTCTATCATGTACTGTGTTACCTTGAATAAGTTACTTAACCTCTCCTGCTCTTTAGTTTCTTTATCTTTAAATGAGAATGATTACATTCTAAATAAACAAATAGATAAATAGTTGGCAAGAAAAAATGAAGATGATAATGAGTTACCTTAAATTAAGGTTATTATAAAGATTAAATGTTAGATGCTTAGAAAAGTACCTGGCATCTAGTAAGTGCAGTACAATTGTGGACTGGTATTAATATTAGCAGAGAGCAAGAACCAGAGCAAGTATCCTTTTGTTGCATTTTTAAGTGACTGACCTGAGTGTGGGTAAAGTAGCAGAAGGGAACCCTGTAAGAGAGCAAATCCTTCTTGTAGCCATGACTTACTTAATGGCACATCCTTCTCCTGCTAGTCTCTCTTAAATCACTAGGACAAGGCAGAGGTGCTGAATGGGAATGTGGGCATTGTCAAATTAGGGTTCTGATGTAGTGACCAGCACATTGGTGGCTTGTTGTCAGACCCTGGATTAACCCCTGGAAATGGATATTTTCCCTCTGGCTTAAGCATTAAAAAATAATAAATAAATAAGTAAATAACCTCAGAAACTTGTAGTTTGTCAGCTTATTCAAATCAGCCCCACAAATGCCACTTTTACTATGGGTTACAGTTAGTGGATGCTCAGGGTATTAACAGTAAGAACAGTGAGTAAATTATATTTGTAAACATGGTTCTTATATAAATACCTGAGAATGAGAATCAGTATTGTAGCTTATAGAGAAAGTGGTGATAATTTGGAAGTAGCCTCCTGGTCAGTTTTATATTCACTTTTCCATTTCAGACATATATTTGCCATTAAGAGGTAGGGGACAATTTTGGAAACATTTATTTTAGCACTTAAGAATACTGGCAGTTGTGTTCATGTGATAAAAGTTCCCATGATGATGTTATTCAATTGAAAGCACAACAAGGTAGAAGAGATCTAGGGAGAGTGAGCATTTTATTATTCTTGGATATTTCTTTTCTGTTGAACAAAACTCATGTGATTACTTCTGCCCTATTAGGAGCTCTTGTCCCTGGCAAAGCGGAAGCGCAGTGACTCTGAGGAGAAGGAGCCACCTGTGAGTCAGCCTGCAGCCTCCTCAGACTCTGAGACGTCCGACAGTGATGATGAGGTGGGTGTAGAGTGTCTAGGCCACTAGGACTGAAATTTGAGCGTCCCTATGTTGGTGACTCTGATGGCTTCATTTTCTTAAACTTAGGCCTACAACCTAAAATCTATAAGAACTTCTTAGGGAAAGAAAACTGTGAGGAAAACTCTCGAATTGTCATGTTCTCTATACTGCTAGTCTCTGCAGGGCATTTGTGGACATTTTTCAGTCTTTCGTTTTTGTGTGTGTGTGTTTTTGTTTTTTTTTGTCATCTTTTTAATACTACTTTTGTGTTAGAAAAGAAATTCTATAGAGAATGACATTATTTTAGTGGGAAATACTCTAGCAAGACAAGAACGTTTCTTATAAGAAATGGAAGGATGCCCTGGCCGGTTTGGCTCAGCGGTTAGAGCATCGGCCTGCACACCAGAGAGACCAAGGTTCAGTTCCCACTAAGGGCATGTACCTTGGTTGTAGTTTGTACCCAGCCCTGGTTGGGTCATGTGGGTGGCAACCACTAAATGTGTCCCTTTCACGTCGATGTTTCTCTCTCTCTCTTTCCCTCCCACTCTATCTGAACAAAAAATGGAAAAAAATGTCCTAGGGTGAGGATAAAAAAAAAAAAAAAAAAAAGAAATGGAAGGATATGTGGTTCAGGAGGATTTTTTTTTTCTGACAGGAGCAGTGTCTATGGGGCATGGCAATTACTCCCTCTTACAGCACCTCAATTTTGAGTGTACAGATTAGATGACCTGTTTTAGCACAGAGGAGCTTTTCCCCACAGCACTATATATTCAAAGGGTACCATTGCTCTCCCAGGTTTAGCTTAATGGTCTTCAGAGTGCATTGCTGTAAATTCTTTGTTAAGGACCTAAGATCTTTGTTTGTTTGTTTGTTTTTTTATCCTCACCCGAGGACATTTTTCCATTTTTTGTACAGATAGAGTGGGAGGGAGAGAGAGGAAGAGACAGAGAGAGAGAAACATCGACATGAAGGGACACATCGAGTGGCTGCCACCGCACGACCAACCAGGGCCGGGGACAAACTGCAACCGAAGTACATGCCCTTAGCGGGAACCGAACCTGGGTCTCTCCGGACCGCAGGCCGATGCTCTAACCGCTGAGCCATACCGGCCAGGGCAGGACCTAAGATCTTGTATAAGGATGAAGGTCCACAGAAACTGTCTTACCAAGTATTAACTGCCACTGCCACTTCAATAAAAGCTTTCTGTGATAGTGTAGAGCCAGCCTGTCTCTGTACTTTGGAATTATTTTCAGGTTGTAGTGCTGCATAACAGAAAAGTTTTATTTCTTTCATCACTTTATTGCCAGAGAGAGCCATTTGTGCTAGATAGAGTCAATGGAACAAACCAAATTTCCAAAGTCAAATATTGAGTCCTTCGTTCTATACCCTCTCCATGTTAAATACCCTCTTTTTAATTTTTTTAAAAATATGTTTTTATTAATTTTTAGAGAGAGAGGAAAGAAGAGCGAGGTAGAAACATCAATGTGAGAGAGAAACGTCGATCGGCTGCCTCCCGCATGCCCCCACTGGAATCAAGCTGCAACCTGGGCATGTGCCCTGACCAGGGATTGAACCGGGACCTCTCAGTTTATGGGACATTGCTCAATCCACTGAGCCTCACTGGTCAAGCATAATACCCTTTTTTAAAAATGAGCCCTGGCTGGTTTTGCTCAGTGGTTAGAGCGTTGGCCTGCAGTCCAGAGAGATCCGAGTTCGGTTCCCGCTAAGGGCACGTACCTTGGTTGCAGTTTGTCCCCGGCCCTGGTTGGGTTGTGTAGGTGGCAACCACTTGATGTGTCCCTTTCACGTCGATGTTTCTCTCTCTTTCTCCCTCCCACTCTCTCTGAACAAAAAATGGAAAAATGTCCTCGGATGAGGATAAAAAAAAAATAAATAAATAAAAACAAATGCCACAAAGTTTCTTCACCTGACCCCTGCTCCAGTATTCAGTAGCCAAAAGCACACTACCCTGACAATCGCCTATGTTCCTTCATGTCTCCATCTTTTTTTTTAATCCTCACCTGAGGACATTTTTCCATTTTTTGTTCAGATAGAGCAGGAGGGAGAGAGAGGAAGAGAGAGAGAGAGAAACATCAATGTGAAGGGACACATCGAGTGGCTACCACCCGCACGACCAACCAGGGCCGGGGACAAACTGCAACTGAGGTACGTGCCCTTAGCGGGAACCGAACCCGGGTCTCTCTGTACCGCAGGCCGACGCTCCAACCCCTGAGCCAAACCAGCCAGGGCTCCATCTTGATTTCTTTTTCCTATTGATCCTTAGGCCACCTTTCACTCCTTCTTGACACTCACTGTTATGGTAATCTATGTCTTACCCCGCCTGTTTCTCCTTGATGTTTCCAATCAGTCCAGCGCACCTTCCTATTCATGGGGTAGCATTGACAGTTTCAGTGTTCTATTTGACCTTATCAGAAGGAACCAGGGGTTGGGCATGTAGGACAGTGTTTATAAAGTCTACGGTAGTGTACAGTAATGTCCTAGGCTTTCGCAGTCTACAGTAGTGTACAGTAATTTCCTAGGCCACTCACTCATTGACTCACCCAGAGCAACTTTGAATCCTGTAAGCTCCATTCATGGTTAGTGCTCTATGTATAGATTTACATTTTTAAATCTTTTATGCCATATTTTTACTATGTTTAGATATGCTTAGATACACAAATACTTACCATTGTGTTACAGTTGACCACAGTATTCAGTACAGTATCGTGCTGTACAGGCTTATAGCCTAGGAGCAGTAGGCTATACCGTATAGCCTAGGTGTGTAGTAGGCTATACCACCAAGGTTTGTGTAAGAACACTTTGTGATGTTTCCACAATGACAAAGCCATCTAATGATGCCATTTCTCAGAACATATCCCCGTTGTTATATGAGTATAATTTCCTGGAGAGAGGCTGTATATCACCTTTCTATTTAATCTCTTACCCTGTAGTCCAGGAAAATATTTTTCTTTTTTCTTTTTTTTTTTTTTTTTTTTTATCCTCACCTGAGGACACTTTTCCATTTTTTGTTCAGGTAGAGTGGGAGGGAGAGAGAGGAACAGAGAGAGAGAGAGAAACATCGATGTGAAAGGAACACATCGAGTGGCTGCCATCCGCACGACTGACCAGAGCCGGGGACAAACTGCAACCGAGGTACATGCCCTTAGCGGGAACCGAACCCGGGTCTCTCAGGACCGCAGGCCGATGCTTTAACCGCTGAGCCAAACTGGCCAGGGCCAGGAAAATATTTTTAACAATGTGTCTCTTTTGTTTTACAGTTCCACTAAAGTAAAAAATGTTTTTTATTATAATGAAATTTAATTCACAGCTTGAACAGTATTTACTAGTGTCCTGCTTATGCAATTTAGTGATAGTTACATTCTAATTGACTGTAGTGATGTTCTCTTAATTTATTATTTTTTAAAAGACAAATGCAGAAGTCTTAATTTTTTAAAAATATGTTTGTATTGATTTTTTTTTTTTTTTTTTTTTTTTTTTTTTTTGGAGAAAGAGGAAAGGAGAGAGAAAAACATTGATTGGCTGCCTCCTGCATGCACCCCGACCGGATATTGAGCCTGCAACCTGAGCATGTACATGCCCTGACCAGGAATCGAACTGGCAAACTTTCCATGCATGGGACTCTGCTCAACCATCCGAGTCACACTGGTCAGGGTTGTCTTCTTTTAATTTTAAATAATTGAATATACCTTAACTTGCTTTCCACAGCAAGTGGTAGTGAATATGTGAGTTATATTTTTATTGTCCTGGCCAGTTTGGCTCAGCAGTTATAATGCCAGCCTGTGGATTGAAGGATTGCAGGTTTGATTCCGATCAAGGGCACATTACCTGGGTTGCAGGTTCAATTCCTGACCTTGGTCAGAGTCATGCAGCAGGCAACCAATCGATGTATCTCTTTCACATCTCTCTCTCTCTCTCTCTCTCCCCCCTCTTTCTCTCCCTCCTTCCCTCTCTTCTACTCTTTCTGAAAATCAATGGAAAAATATCCTTGGGTGAGGATTAACAAAAAAATTAAAAATTAAATATGTTTTTATTTATTTTTTTGAGATAGAGGAAGGGAAAGAGAGAGAGAAACATCGATGTAAGAGAGAAACACCAATTAGTTGTCTCTCATACACGCCCAACTGGGGATCGAGTCCACAACCTGAGCGTGTGCCCTGACCAGAAATCGAACCGGTGACCTTTCTGGTGCTCAGATCGACACTGAACCAACTGAGCCACACCAGCCAGGGCTGTTTTGTTTATTTTTAATGGAGGAACCTTAATGCCTCTCAAATTGATAATAATCCAATCTTAGAAAAGCAGCGGGCTCTGTGAAGTAACTTATTTGTTTTGTTTTTCTATTTTTGTTTTTTAAATGTATAGATAATACAGGAAACTCTTGAATAATTTTCTTTTCCCACTATTCCTACCTCAGCTACTTTTATTTTTCGTATTTCAGAAATCAGCTGTTGTGGGTTTCCTCCCCCAGCCTACCAATATTCTATTAAATTTGAATCTGTGGTATGTCTAGACTATACTATAACATGTTTATGGTCTTTGTAATTCCTTAAGATACGTGCAATACGTATTCTGTGAAGTATTTCATTCTTCTTATTTCTATCATTAAATCAGAATCCTAAGTATGCAGTTGCTGTAGAGATTCCCTTCATTCTTTTTAGCTGCCACTATCAGAAGGGCAGAGTATGTGTCACCACAACATTAGAGGAACCCAAAACTTGTGCTAGAGTACATCCAAAGTCCATAAAAACCTCTACGACTTAGGGTTTCTTGCAGCTACTAAACCATGTCTAGAAGTTCTCTCCTTTGAATGCTACCCAGATTCTTACGCACTTATTGGAGAAAAAACTAACAGGCAGTTTGCACTCTGCCCAGTGGGTAATGAGACTTTGAGTAGCTTTAACCCTACAAGGTTCTTAGTGTTGCCTTCAGGTCCCACTCCCCCAGGCCCACAAGATTCTTGCAGCTCTGCTCCAGTCTCCTTTCCCCCATCCCCACAGGGAATAGCAGCCATAATATCGTGGCCATCCTGGAAGGCACCTGTTCTTCAGTCTGCATTATCACTCTCACCCAGACTACTAGCTAAGCACCTGACCTGACCTCAGACTTAGGGTGAATATTTTATTACCTTGGGCAATTAAGCAAACTGTCCAGGAAGATTAAGGAAAAAAAATTTTTTTAAATCCTGCCAACCACCGGAGAACTCAGTGGTATTACTGTGAACTCCTATTTATGGCTACTGTAGGATTGGGTAGGGGACTTCTGAGAGATCCTAGAATATCAAGTTTGAGACAGAGACTCTTGCCTTTTTTTCTCTCTCACAATAATATTCATGTCTTTTTGTAGGTAAAAACTATAATGAGGTAATTTGTTATATCTTCTCATTTCTGCTATATTAAACTAGACTTTTAGAAATTTGGTTGTTAAAGCAAGTCTCAATCAGATGGAGCCTACTTGTACCAGATGCTACTCTGCAGTTTTTCCAAATACACCTCCCAACCCTTATCCCCTCCTACCTCTTTTATTGCTCATCGCCATTAGTGAACAATGAATACAGGTAGAAAAAAGTATGTTGGTCCCTTCAGATTTACTAGCACAGAAAACTGGTGAAGAACAAGTGAGAAGGTTAATGGATGGTTTGTTATAAGGAGAGACATGCAGTGATTTTAGAGAAAGAAGATATCTAGCTAAAAGTTATTAAAGTTTCCTATCTTAAAAACATTGGTGCATTGGATGGACATTAAGTATAAGGTTCAATTAGGGAGGGAATAGTAAATGGTTTATTATATTATCTTTGTGGGGTGGGGGGGCTAAGTTTAAATGAAAGCTAATATACTTATATATTATTTTTGGTGAATGCATTATTCTCAGTGGTAATTTGGGGCACATGTAAAAATAAGAAATAGGACTCTTTTTGTAAGGTTTACTTTGACCAAGCCTGGGATATTGGAAAGCACACCTCAGTGGTAGACTATAATGCTGTGCTGTGGAATTTTGGTGCTGTTACTTCTTGTCCCTGAAAGCATTTGATAGGAGAAGCACCACAAAGGATACAAATAAGAGTGTCAGGGAAGAAGAATAACAAGATTAGGAGGAAGAGAGCTAGCAATCGCTCGCTCACAAGACGGGATTTTTTTTAAAAAAAGATCAAAACAAAAAAGTCCATTTGTTAGGAGGAATGAAGTCCTAAATTAAGCTGTTCAGAATCCTTTTCAGAAACATGGTAGATCATATATAAACAGACAGCTATAGCTAGATAAGAAGAAAGCCTAGCCCTGGTCGGTTTGGCTCAGCGGTTAGAGTGTTGGTCCATGAACCAGTGAGTCGCGGGTTCGATTCCAGCCAAGGGCACGTACCTTGGTTGCAGTTCATCCCCAGCCCTAGTCAGGGTTCTCTGGGAGGCAACCAGTCTATGTGTCCCTTTCTCTTCCATGTTTCTATCTCTCCCCCTCTCTCCCTCCTACTCTATATGAAGATAAATAGAAAATATCCTCAGGTGAGGATTAAAAAAAGAAGAAGAAAGCCTAGCCTGGCTGGTGTGGCTCAGTGGTTGAGCGTCGACTCATGCACCAAGAGGTCGCTGGTTCGATTCCTGGTCAGGGCACATGCCCAGGTTGTGGGCCTGAGCCCCAGTGGGGGGTATGCAGGAGGTGGCCAATCGATGTTCTCTGTCATCGATGTTTCTGTCTCTCTCTTCCTCTCCCTTCCCCTCTCTCTCCTCTAAAACCAATAAAGAAAAAAAAGAAGAAGAAAGCCTAGAGTTTCACAAGTTACCAGTAAAAATCATGTTGGATACCAAGAAAACCCATTTTGTTGTTCAAAATTAAGTGTAACTACATTAGACTAGTGAGGAAACAGCTGAAT
The DNA here is from genome assembly GCF_014108415.1 of Molossus molossus. NCBI lineage: Eukaryota > Metazoa > Chordata > Mammalia > Chiroptera > Molossidae > Molossus > Molossus molossus. The sequence continues at coordinate 180,464,188 of NW_023425344.1, forward strand.
TATGTTCTAATACCCTCTGCCTAACAAGAATTATCCTCACCCAAGGATATTTTTCTGTTTATCTTCAGATAGAGTGGGAGGGAGAGAGAGAAAAATATTGAAGTGAGAGGGACACATCAAGTGGTTGCCTCCCACACAACCCCAACCAGGGCCAGGACCAACCTCAACCAAGGCACATGCCCTTGACCGGAATAGAATTCGTTACTCATTGGTCCGTGGGCCGACACTACCGCTGAGCCAGACCAGCCAGAGCTGGTCTTCATGTATAGTCTTGTTTTCAACATTTTTTGAGAAATAAAAGCATTAGGCCCAGCCCTGTAGTTCAGCACATGTCATACCTTTTTCTTCTCAAAGACTCATCAGCTTTCCTGGTTGCATTTATGGCCCCACTTGACTCTCCAAAGACTCTGGTCTTTTCTTACTTTTCCTCCCACTCCATTTTTTTTCTCTTTCTTTCTGAAGTTTCTTATCTTTTTCTCCTATCTGATCCGATCTTCAGGTTCTCCCACATTAATCTAGTTACACTCCTAATTCCCACTCTGTTATCTTTTGTTGGCTCCAATACTTTTATTAATAAAACATTTTGAAAAAGATAACATTTACTTATAAATTCACTGAATAACAACTTTTCCAGGAAGTTGGCCTAGCTGTGCAAGAGTATTTTGTTACTGCTTTACCTTACAGATAATACATAGCTTGCACATGCTACTGATAAAGGCCTTCACGGCTAAGCTGGTATTTTCCTATGTATGTATTGATTTAATAAAGTTTCATACACACTATACCTCTTGAAGAAGATGTTCCAAACAGATGAATTATCCCAATACTGAAACTAAACTTTTAAAAATTTAAAATATAAAGCCCACTACATTTGAAAAGTCTTTTTGGATAGATATTATTATATATAATTGTTTTTCTTGTTGATTTAGTCATGATTATGAATGGCAGTTCTTGTACCATGAAAAATGACTTCCAGAATGTTGAGCTGTGTAGTACTGCTTTTTACACCTTTTCTTTCTCTCCATTACTGTAGGTAAGAAGTGGCCAGTGTTTTCATCTTTTGGTAATCTGCTCTACTTTCAACTTCCTGCATCTGATCTGCTCTGGGGTCAGGAAACCAGGGGACCCCATAGAGTTTAGGTTGGAATACTCTTCTTTAGTACTTGAACTTAGTGACAACTATTTGGACTGCTTACAAGCCTTATTTTTACATACTTCTTAGTTCTTGGTTATGTAGATTATCACACAGTAGCACCTCATTTATCTAGACACTATTAAAATTTCATCACAAGAATTTGAAAAAATAAAGTGATTTTCATAGACCACTTGCTGAGACTTGTTTACAACAAATTCTTACACTTCCTACTAAACAGTGGAATGGAGTACTGATTATATTTTACATATTTTTATATTTCATTTGTTTCACTTTTGTTTTTGTCTTCATAACCAGACTTTAAGTTTTTGTGATTGAGTGTAGGGATTCTCTATGTTTCCAGTTAAATATATGTGATTGCCTGGTTATAAAATACAGTAATGTCTTTTGTACTTTGATTAATTGCATAGAAAAGAAAGCTAAGCTATTCTTCATGTTCTCTAAGCTGACATTAAATTGAATTTACTCTTTAGCTCCACTGACCCTTTTCTACTTTCAGTGGGGGAGGGGGGCACCTAAAACAGGAACCATGCCCTTCTCACACACCTCTTTGCTGGCCACTGTTAAGATCTAGAATAATGACTATAGTACCATTTTGAAGATTGCTTTGACTAGTATAACACTCAGTTAGTTTAGAATCTTACAACTCTAAAACTCCAAGGGGTCATAGAGATCATCTGGACTCCTGCATTTCAGATCATAAAATAGTACCCTGCATTTATGTAGAACTTAATGGTTTCTGATGTGCTTTAAACATCTTTTATTCTGTCTTCTTTGAGGCTCACACTCCCCTGATAGGTGGTCAAGGCAGTATTGTTGTTTCTACTTTACAGATAAGGATAGAGTCTCAAGTTAAGGGCTTGGGCTGTATTCCAATTCTTTTAACCCCTAATCCCAGTATAGTTTATCACTAGCCCAGCTTTTTTTCTTGAATCCTACTTACCTCAGAGTATTTTTGTTTCACTTGTAAATTCATTTCAGAGTAACTGGGTTGCAGTGGTTTCTATTCTGACTCCTGAGACCTAGAATGTGATCTTCCTTGCCCATTAGAGATATCCTCTCTGAAGACTTGAAGTTTCTTTGTGTTTTTGTTTGTTTGTTTGTTTGTTTTGCCTCCATGTTGCTCAAAGTACTCATTCTCTCAATGTTACCTAAATCGAAAGCAATTACTTCCTACCCCATGTTCCTTCCTGTCTTTTGGCCGAGTACCAGGAAAGTCAGCTGCTTCCCAGATTAGAGACCTGCTTATAACCCCCCACACACAGACACACACAGACTCAGGCTGGCACAGGGTTGTGTAGTACTAACCTTCCTTGTATCATTCGATTATTGCTGCCCGTTAGAGTATCTGTTACATCAGTGAGAGTCAAACTACTAATCTCTTTTAATCTATGAAGAAAACATCTTCCTTCCAGTCTCTGTTTTAGGTTTTTTTCACTATATACAGGGTGGGGCAAAGTAGGTTTACAGTCATATGTGAGACAATTTATAATTGTAATATTATTAATTATTGTATTATTCTCCATATGAACAACTATAACCTACTTTTGCCCTGCCCTGTATATACATGCTTCCTTTGTTATGTGTGTTCCGAATACATGTAGACTGCTTGGGAAAGCAGGACATCGGTGTGTGTGAGAGTCCTGACAATGGACCCTTTTGCTTTCCCAGATGTTATTGAGCAGCTCTCACTGGGGGTGGCTCTGGCCTCTGTACTCAGATGCAGATAAGCATGCACTCATTTTCTCATTCTTGCCTTCTGTGTGGTGCACTTTAGTACACTTTTAAAGTCACAACAGCTTGCCTCTTAGAGCCATAGCTCCCAAAACAAATTAGGAAATGCCAGGTTTCCCTGGCTGGTTTGGCTCAGTGGGTAGAGCATCGGCCTGCGGTCCAGAGAGACCCAGGTTCGGTTCCCGCTAAGGGCATGTACCTCGGTTGCAGTTTGTCCCCGGCCCTGGTTGGGTTGTGTGGGTGGCAGCCACTCAATGTGTCCCTTTCACGTCGATGTTTCTCTCTCTCTCTCTTTCTTCCTCTCTCTCCTTCCCACTCTATCTGAACAAAAAATGGAAAAATGTCCTCGGGTGAGGATAAAAAAAAAAGAAATGCTAGGTCATTTCCTCTTCTCTGTGCTGGATAGGTAAGGCCTGAGAGCATCCTTTGAATCCTGTCCTTGACTTTTGAGAGTCCATTTACTGCCACACTCTGGCAATGAAAGAATAATTCATTTTCCCTCAGTCTCAGAGTCAACAGAATAAGGCTTTAGCAGAGATAGGTGAGCACTGCTGGGCAAATGGCTGGATTAAGGTATTTCTGTGTTGATTTTATCTGCCATAACCTTTTCTAGTTCTTTTATGGTTTATTAAATTCTGTGATTGAGAGAAGAGGTACTGGGCAAATATTTAAAGTATGTACTGAGAACAAAAAACAGTTGGGAACCTCTGGTTTACAGGAGTAAATGTAGTTTAACAAATGTGATCTATTCTGCAGGAAAAAAATATCTTTGGGAGATTATTGGAATCCATTTGAGTCTCTTTCTCTGTATTAAATAGGAATAAATAGGAATGAGACTAGCCCCCCAAATATTAAGTGATTATTTATCTTTGGGTGATGGAAATTTGGGTGATTTTCTTTTACCTTTAAAAATACTTTTCACTCTGCACAGGTAGCTCTGTGTATTAGAGCATTATCCTGATATGCTAAGGTTGCAGGTTTGATCCCCACTCAGGGCACATACAAGAATCAACCAGTGGCCCTGGCCAGTTTGGCTCAGCAGTTAGAGCGTCGGCCTGCGGACCAGAGAGTACCGCGTTCGATCCCGCTAAGGGCACGTGCCTCGGTTGCGGTTCCTCCCGGCCCCAGTTGGGGTCATGTGGGTGGCAACCACTTGATATGTCTCTCTCATACTGATATTTCTCTCTCTCTCTTCCTTCCTCTCTCCCTCTCGCTCTATCTGAAGGTAAGTGCAAAAATGTCCTCGGGTGAGGATAAAAAAACAAACTAGATTTTAAAGGTTTATCAAAAATAAGATATACTTTTAAAAAGTATATATGCAAGTAGCTTAATCCAGCTTCTCAGTACTGAAAGGTGTATTCATAAGAAACTTTATTTTTATTTTAAAATATTTTGCTTCATTGATTTTTTTTTTTTTTAGAGAGAGATGAAGGGAGAGGGAGAAACAGAAATATCAATGAGAGAGAATCATTGATGGGCCGCCTCCTGCACATCCCCCACTGGCCATCAAGCTGGAAACCTAGGAATGTGCCCTGACTGGGAATTAAACTCTTGGTACATGAATCAATGCTCAACCACTGAGCCACATTAGCCGGGCTATTTTTTAAAATGTATGTATGTATGTATGTATGTATTTATTTATTTTCATCCTCACCCGAGGACATTTTTTTGCATTTATCTTCAGATAGAGTGGGAGGGAGAGAGGGGGAAGAGAGAGAGAGAGAGAGAGAGAAACATTGATGTGAGAGAGACACATTGACTGGTTGCCACCCACATGACCCCAACCAGGGCCGGGGACAAACTGCAACTGAGGTACATGCCCTTAGTGGGAACTAAACCCAAGACTCTCTGGTCCACAGGCCGACACTCTAACCACTGAGCCAAACTGGCCATGGCAAGAAATTTTATTTTTTAAAATAAAGTTATATACATTATTACAATTCCCCTAAAATTCTGTTGCATATTGTGAGCTATTGGCATGACAGACCCTATTGAGTTAGTCTCATGGGAGGTAAGGCATCTTTTTTGTCTTATTACTTTTGAAAATTGTTGGAAGGGAAAACGAGGTTTTCTTTCCACACTAAAGTTTAGCCAGGAAAGCCCTTTTAAATGGAAACACTTTATTTTCTGATTTTACTCTTATCTTTTCTTTCTCTCCCCCAAGGGATAAACATCACAGACTACAAATGAATGCCAGTTGCTAAGCTGAGGCAGTGGCAAATTGCAGCAGATAGAGGGTGGGAGGGTAAGGAAGCTAGCTAGCTTTCTAGTACCTCCTGAATTGGATTCACCTGTGTCACTTCACATTTGGATCTTTATTTCTCTCATGAACACTTTTTCCCCCTGGAGAGTCCAGAATTTGGCTCTACTGTACATGAGAAACCCAAATCTATAGGCAAATATAGACTTGGTGTCTCTAACACACGTGACCCTCTTGGCCTCCATATTTCTATTGGGTAGAAATGCCAAGACACCCTGTTTGGAAGAAGAGAGTGATGGCCATTTTCATAACCAGCCAGTAAATACTTATTAATATGTGCATAATTGTGTTATTTGTTGTTACCAAACCCAGTGCAAAAGATGTTTTATATACATTTTTGCCTCTAGTACTGTATCTATTTTGTCAGCATAGGAAGTGATATATTTTAGCTCTGATAACAGAGAAATTAAACACCTTAGCCTGTTTTGGATTCTTTAAAACTCACCTAAAAGTATTTTCCTTGAATGATTAAAATTTGAAATGGTTAAGCGCCATACTTGAGTCTCCACCAACCTGGCTAACACAGTTTGCTCTACTTTGGTGATTCCCAGGGGCCTCCTCACACCCAATTTGTGGGCCCACCCAAGCCTCTTCCAGTGGCTTTGTCATTAAATGGCCTGTCTTGTCTCACACTGGAGAATTTCCTAAAATCTCTCAAAGGTCCTCAAACCCCAAACAAGCAGCATCTGGCCTCAGTGTGTCCTGTACCTCTTGCTAAGTGGCCCCAGGTCTGGCATTTACGGCAGCTGGCTTCGGTTCATAGCTTGGCCTCTCCCAGGCACCCCCAAGCCCAGTAAAGAAATAGCCATCTCCAGACTACTCTGCAACTCATGCTGGGTGGCCCTGGGCAGGGCACAGGCTGCAGCTGATCTTGGCCAATACCTTCTGGGAGGCCCCAGAGCCCACACAACCAGTAGACAGCTTCAGACCATGCAAGAGCACCTCTTAGCCACCTCCATAAATGACACACTCAAGGGGTGAACTTGTTGGGCACCAGAGCCCCGCTGAAGTGAGTCCTGCTCCATTCTCTATGGGGTTGGCCCCTGCACAACAGCTCCTTTGCTGTGATCACAGCCAGTTTTAACAGCTGATCAGCCAAAGGGTATATCACTGCCATTGATGTGCCAACAGTAGTCAAGGCTCAACTACATCAGCAGGGTGCACACAGCCAACATGGGGAATGGACCTGGAGTGCCCAGTTTAGGTGACTGGGGATGCTGTGCCACTGGGCCCTATAGGACACCTACCACATAAGGCCACTCTACCAAGGCTAGAGATGTAGTAGTTCTACCTAATGCATAGAAATAAAAACAGGGAGGCTGCCAAAATGAGGAGACAAAGAAACATGTCCCAAAGAAAGAACAGAGCAAAATCCAGAATTAAGAACTCATATGAAATGGAAACAAGCAATCTACCAGATGCAGAATTCAAAACACTGGTTTATAAGGATGTATAATGAACTTAGGGGAAGAGTAGATGAACTTAGTGAAAACTTCAACAAAGAGATATAAAAGAACATAAAAATGGAGAAAGAAAACATAAAATAGGCCTTTGCTGGTATAACTCAGTGGTTAGAGTGTTGGCCCATGCACCAAAGGACCACGGGTTTGATCCCCAGTCAAGGGCACGTACCTGGGTTGCATATTCAATCCCTGGCCCCTATCAAGGTGCGTGTGTGTGGGAGGCAACCAATTGATGTGTCTCTCTCACATTGATGTCTCTCTCTGTGTCTTCCCTACCTCCCTTCCACTCTAAAAATCAATGGAAAAAATGTCCTCAGGTGAGGATTAACAACAACAACAACACAAAAAAGAAAACATAACATAGGATCAGTCAGAAATGAAGACTACAGTAGCTGAAATGAAGAATACATTACAGGGAATCAACAGTAGATAAAGCAAAGAATCAAATCAGAGATTTGGAAGATAAGGAAACAGAAAACACCAAATCAGAACAGCAGAAAAGAGAATCCAAATAATAATAATAATAATAAAAGAAAAGAGAATCCAAAAAAATGAGAATAGTTTAAGGAGTCTTTGGAACAACTGGAAGTGTACTAACATTTGCATCATGGAATTGCTGGAAGGAGAAGAGAGAGAACAAGGAGTTGAAAATCTATTTGAAAAAATATTGCCCTGGCCGGTTTGGCTCAGCGGTTAGAGCGTCGGCCTGCGGTACAGAGAGACCCGGGTTTGGTTCCCGCTAAGGGCATGTACCTCAGTTGCAGTTTGTCCCCGGCCCTGGTTGGTCGTGCGGGTGGCAGCCACTCGATGTGTCCCTTCACATCGATGTTTCTCTCTCTCTCTCTCTTCCTCTCTCTCCCTCCCGCTCTATCTGAACAAAAAATGGAAAAGTGTCCTTGGGTGAGGATAAAAAAAACACGAAAGAATCTTAAAAGCAGCAAGAAATAATTATTTACCTTCAAGGGCACTCCATAATACTTTCACCTGATTTCTCAATAGAAACTTTGCAGGCCAGAAGGGACTGGCATGAAATACTCAACGTGATGAAAAGCAAGGACCTGCAACCAAGATTACTTTACCCAGCAGTGCTATCATTTAGAATTGATGAACATATAAACAGCTTCCCAGACAATAAAAAGCTAGAGGAGTTTATCACCATCAAACCAGCATTAGAAGAAATGTTAAAGGGTCATCTTGTTTTGGCTGGATGGCTCAGTTGGTTGGAGTAACGTCCCATACACCAAAAAGTTGAAGGTTTGATCCCCAGTCAGGGCACGTGCAGGAGGCAAGTCATCAAAAAGCATATCCCCCAGTTCTGGTCAGGATAACGCAGTTGGTTAAAGTGTCATCCCCTATGCCAAGGTTGCAGATTTGATCCCCAGCCAGGGAACATACAAGAATCAGCCAATGAATGCATAAATAAGTAGAATGACAAACTAATGTTTCTTTCTCTCTCTATCCCTTCCTTTCCCTTCCTCTTTCTCTCTCTCAAATCAATAAATAAAAATTTAGGCGGGGTGGGGGGGATCTTCAGGTGAAGATTAAAAAAGAGGGGGAGCTCTGGCCAATTTGGCTCAACGGTTAGCGGATCGGCCTATGGACTAACGTGTCTCAGGTTTGATTCCCAAAGCCACATATCTGGGTTGCAGGTTCAATCCCTGGCCCTGGTTGGGGTCATGCAGGAGGCAACCAATCGATGCTTCTTTCTCATACCAATGTTTCTCTCTCTCCCTCCCTCCCTCCTTTCCACTTTCTCAGAAAATCAATGGAAAATATCCTCAGGTGAGGATTAACCATAAAAGGGGGAGGGGATTATTAATAAAAAATAAATAAAATGGGGAGGGGTTCTTCTTGAAGAAGAAAAGATAAACAATATGAATAATGAAATGGCAATAAATACATATCTATCAATAATTCATTTAAATGCAAAAGGATTAAATGCTCCAATCAAAAGACATGGGGTTGCTGAATTAAATAACAAAACAAGACACATGTCTACAAGAAACTCACTTCAGATGGAAAGACACACAGACTGAAAGGAAAGGGATGGGAACAGATACTTAATGGAAACAAACAAACAAAAAAGCTGGGGTAGCAATACTTATACCTGTCAAAATAGACTTTAAAATAAAACCCATAACAAAAGATAATGAAGGACCCAGCAATTCCAATCTTGCTGTTTATCTGAAGAAACCCAAAACACCAAATCGAAAAGACATATGCACCTATATGTTTATTGCAGCATTATTTAGAATAGTCAAAATATGGAAGCAACCTAATTATCCATCAGCAAATATATGGATAAAAAGTGATACATAACCCGGCCCATGTGGCTCGGTGGTTGAGCATTGACCCTTGCACCAAGAGGTCGCTGGTTCAATTCCTGACAGGGCATATGCCCAGGTTGTGGGCCCAATCCCCAATGGGGGCCATGCAGGAGGTGGCCAGTTGATGTTCTCTCTTATCAGTGTTTCTGTCTCTCCCTATCCCTCTCTGAAATCAATAAAAAGAAAAAATATGTTTAAAAAAGTAATACATAACCTTGGCCGGTTTGGGTCAGCAGTAGAGCATTGGTTCATGGACCAATGAGTTGTGGGTTTGATTCCATTCAAGAGTATGTATCTTGGTTTTCAGCTTTTCCCCGGCCCTGGTTGGGGTTGTGCTGGAGGCAGCCAGTTGATGTGTCCCTCTCATGCTGATGTTTCTTTCACTCTCGCTCCCTCCCACTTTATCTGAAGAGAAATGGAAAAATATCCTCAGGAAAAAAAAAAGTGAGCTCTGGCCGGTTTGGCTCAGGGGTTAGAGCATCCACCTGCAGTTTAGAGAGACCCAGGTTCGGTTCCCGCTAAGGGCGCGTACCTCGGTTGCAGTTTGTCCCTGGCCCTGGTTGGTCATGCAGGTGGCAGCCACTTGATGTGTCCCTGTCTTGTCGATGTTTCTCTCTCTCTCTCTCTCTCTCTCTCTCTCTCTCTCTCTCTCTCCCTCCCTCCCTCCCTCCCTCCCTCTCTATCTGAACAAAAAATGGAAAACAATGTCCTTGAGTGAGGATAAAAACAAAAAGTGATACATACATTCAGTGAAATTTGACTCAGCCATTCAAAAAAAGAAGAATGAAAAGTTGCCATTTGCAACAGTATGGTTGGTCCTAGAGGTATTTTGCTGAGTGAAATAAGTCAGAGAAAGACAGATGCTGTATGATTTCACTTGTATGTGGAACCTATAAACAAAATAAATGAACAAGCAGACCAGAAACAGACTCAATACAGAGAACATTTTGATGGTTGCCAGATGATTGGGGTGTGTGTGTGTGTGTGTGTGTGAAAAACATGAAGGGATTAAGAAGTATAAATTAGTACTTACAGAATAGTCGGGATGAAAAGTATAGCACGGAATATAGCCAATAATATTGTAATAACTGTATGGTGTCAGATAGGTACTAGATTTATTGGGGTGATCACTTCATAAGTTATATAAATGTTTATCACTGGATTTTACACCTGAAACTAATATATTGTATGTCAAATATAATTGAAAAATAAAAATTAGCCCAGCCACTGTGGTTCAGTGGATTGTGCGTCCTCCCATGGGCTGAGAGGTCCCAGTTTGATTCCTGGTCAGGGCACATGCCCAGGTTGTGGGCTCGATCCCCAGAAGGGGTGGGGGGGCAGCCAATGGATGTTTCTCTCTCTCTTTTTTTTTTAATCCTCACTCGAGGACATTTTTCCATTTTTTGTACAGACAGAGTGGGAGGGAGAGAGAGAGGGAAACATCAACGTGAAAGGGACACATCGAGTGGCTGCCACCCGCACGACCAACCGGGGCCGGGACAAACTGCAACCGAAGTACGTGCCCTTAGCGGGAACCGAACCCGGGTCTCTCCGGACCGCAGGCCGACGCTCTAACCGCTGAGCCAAACTGGCTAGGGCTGATGTTTCTCTCTCATATCAATGTATCTGTCTCCCTTCCTCTCTCTCTAAAAAATCAATACAAATATCTTTTAAAAAAGAAAAAGAAAAATTGTTTCAAAAAATAAAAGCTATGAAAAAAAATTTTTTTTTTATCTTCACCCGAGGACATTTTTCCATTTTTTGTTCAGGTAGAGTGGGAGGGAGAGAGAGGAAGAGAGAGAGAGAGAGAGAAACATTGATGTGAAAGGAACACATTGAGTGGCTGCCACCCGCACAACCGACCAGGGCCGGGGACAAACTGCAACCGAGGTACGCGCCCTTAGCGGGAACCGAACCCGGGTCTCTCAGGACCGCAGGCCGACGCTCTAACCGCTGAACCAAACCGGCCAGGGCGATAAAAAATTTTTTTAATTGAAATGATTGAAGAAGTAGGCTTTAGAAGAGAGAAGAATTAGGATTTCTGTCTAAATAATAATCTAGGTATTGAAATGTTCAAGTTTAAGAAGTAGATTAACTCATAAAGGGAAGCCACAATTCATTTTATATCATCCTGTAACATGTTTGTTTTATTTTTACTTGCCCCTTTAAAGGCCTAGCTCTTGTTCAAAAATAACGTGGCAATTAAAATAACTAAGAGTAGCCCGGGCCGGTATGTATGGCTCAGTGATTGAGTGATGACCCATACACCCAGAGGTCGCTGGTTCGATTCCCTGTCAGGGCACATGCCGGGGTTGTGGGCTCGATCCCCAGTAGGGTGTGTGCAGGAGGCAGCCAATCAGTGTTTCTGTCTTATTGATGTTTTTATCTATCTATCCTTCTCCCTTCCTTTCTCTCTAAAAAATCAATTTTAAAAACCCCTGCATTAAAATCGGAAGATTAAAATAGCACTCTTTCACAGCATTTTATCGAAGTAAACAAGAATAACTCATATGGAACATTTCTAAAATGAAAACCTCATCAGAACTACCCCACCAACTTTCCCGAAGAATAAAAACACAAATAAGTTAACTTCTGATATTAGCCATTATCGTAGGAGGCCAATTTATCATCACATTATAGAAGGAACAAAGACTTTGTTCTCTTTTGTTTGTTTATTTTTCTTTATCTGGAGGGAAAAGGGGGAAAGAGAAGTTGTGTATGAAGGGAGAGGTAGAAAGAGGAAGAAGAGAGATGCTGGGAGAAAGGAAGGGAACATGAAGGGCTGGGAGGAGAGAGGTGGAGGGAGAGGCAAGAGGAAAAGGAGGTGGCAGAGGTGTGGAAGAGTAGGAGAGAGGAGGGGAAGGAGAAAAAGTCTTTTGTTCTTATGTTGAATATTAAATGTAGAAATTTCATGTTAATACAAGATTTATAATTCACTCTGTGATGCTGAAAGGATTGTTCTTTATAGTAAATAAAAGCCCTCCAAAAAAAGTGATTTTCACTTAAAATCATTCTCCTAAATAAATATCAAAAGAGGTAGAGTTTAATATAACGAGTCTTTGTGAATTTTTAAAGCGATTGCATGGTCATTCAGCCTTATAATTAAAATAACTAATGAAGGTGATATTTCTTTTTTTTAGTTGTGGAATGATTAATCATATTTTACCTTCCTGTTATTTTCATCATGCATATTGAAGGTTCCTTATATTTAGATGTATGGGATATCCTATTTATGATACAGTTTAAACATACATTATAGTATGATATATGCAGACTTTTAAAAACTCACCCAAGGATATGTTTATTGATTTTACAGAGAGAGAAACATAAATGTGAGATAGAAACATTGATCGGTTGCCTCCCATACATGCCCTAACTGGGGATCAAACCTGCAACCTGTAAGTGGCCTGACCAGGAATCGAACCTGCAACTTTTTGGTGCATGGGACAGTGCTCCAGCCAACTGAGCCACCTGGCCAGGGCTATGCAGATTTTTTAAAAGATGTGCGTGCACACACACAAATATAAAATGATCTTCTTTACTTTCTGCCTTGATGGAGTTGGTACCAGTGCTACCATTTATGCCAAAGCATGGTCCTTTTCCCTTCTCCTGGTGCTTTCTGCAGTTTTATTCCCTGCCTTCCTGGAATCACCATTTTCTGTGTACTAAAACCCAGATGTACCAATCCCTAACAATTACTGCCCTCTTTGCCACAGAAAACATTAGAATCTGATTTGTGTAACAACTGAGTTTTAATTAATTCAGTTGACTTGCCATAAAGTTGATATCTTTGTTTTTCTGTCGTGATAAAAAGTGCATTAATTAAATTGCATTATATTATCTATGTTCTCTAAGACATTACAAACCGTAAGTTATGAAGTTTTAACCAAGATTTCAAAATCTATATTTTTCTTCATGTAAAGTATATTTATTTTGTGTCCAAAGCAATAGAGACTCTTGTAACCATTTTGACAAACATCAGAGACTGTTAACTTTTGAATCTTCCAGATTTTCACAATAAAGTCTCTGTTTTTGTTTTCCTTTTTTCTTGTAGTGGACGTTCGGGAGTAATAAAAATAAAAAGAAAGGGAAGGCCAGAAAAATAGAGAAGAAAGGAACCATGAAGAAACAGACCAGTAAAACTGCTTCATCAGGCAGTTCGGACAAAGACAGTTCAGCTGAGAGCTCAGCCCCGGAGGAAGGTGAGCCAAGCAGCCCAGACCCTGGGAGTGAACTCCCATTCTTGTCAGGTTGAAGATGCAGAGTCAGAAATGGAGTGGAAATGTGCATGCATTACAGCCATTCACAACATTGACAATAGTCATAGATCCTTTGAGGATCTGAATGAAACAAGAAATACACATGCAGTTCCACAGGTTAAGGAGGTCCGTGAAACCCATTCAGGAAACCCATGAGGAGTCTCTGCATTAGAGTCTCAATTCACTTTACTCTGGGTGCCTTCCCTTCCCTCTTATGCGTGGTCTGACTGAAGAGGAAAATCCTTGAACCCGGGTACAAAACTCAGTTAATAAAATGGGCTTATTAGGAATTCACTAATCAATTTAATGACTCATTAAAACATTGATTTCATGTTTAATGTCAACTAATAAATGTAGAAGAAATGATAGAAAAATCAGTTTTCAATCATCAGTAATAATTGATTTACTCTAGAACAGTGGTTCTCAACCTTTGGGGGTCAAATGACCCTTTCACAGGTGTCACTAAGACATAACAGTAGCAAAAGTACAATTATGAAGTAGCAGTGAATATAATTTTATGGTTGGGGGTCACCACAACATTAGGAACTGTATTAAAGGGTCATGGCATTAGGAAGGTTAAGAACCACTGCTCTAGCCCTGGCCGGTTTGGCTCAGTGGTTGTAGCGTCGGCCTGCGGTTCCCATTAAGGGCACGTACCTCGGTTGCAGTTTGTCCCCGGCCCTGGTTGGTCGTGCGGGTGGCAGCCGCTCGATGTGTCCCTTCACATCGATGTTTCTCTCTCTCTCTCTCTTCCTCTCTCTCCCTCCTGCTCTATCTGAACAAAAAATGGAAAAATGTCCTCGGATGAGGATAAAAAAAAAAAACCACTGCTCTAGAGTTACCAATGACTGTTAAAACCATTGATTGAGTGAGAGTTTGTTGGGGAGCAAGATGTTTACAGTCAAGCCATGGCTGGTTTGGCTCAGCGGCTGGAGCGTAGGCCTGTGGTCCAGAGAGACCCGGGTTCGGTTCCCGCTAAGGGCATGTACCTTGGTTGCAGTTTATCCCCAGCCCAAGTTGGGTTGTGCGGGTGGCAACCACTTGATGTGTCCCTTTCACGTCGATGTTTCTCTCTCTCTCTCCCTCTCCCTCTCCCACTCTATCTGAACAAAATATGGAAAAATGTCCTCAGATGAGGATTAAAAAAAAAAAGATGTTTACAGTCAAAACATCTTTCTATTATACTAACTAACTATAGAGGAGGGGGGAAAAGTGCCTTTTCAGCCCTGGTGGGTTTGGCTCAGCAGTTAGAGCATAGGCCCGCGGACCAGAGAGACCCAGGTTCGGTTCCCACTAAGGGCGTGTTCCTTGGTTGCATTTTATCCCCAGCCCTGGTTGGGGTCGTGTGGGTGGCAACCAGTCGATGTGTCTTGGGTGAGGATAAAAAGTTCTTTAAAAAGTGCCTTTTCATCAAACAACAAGTGTTGGCGAGGGTGTGGAGAAAAGAGGACTCCAGTACACTGCTGGTGGGAATGCAGACTGGTGCAGCCACTATGGAAAACAATATGGTGTTACCGCAAAAACGTATAAACTGAACTTTCATTTGACCCAGAGATCCCACTTCTAGGAAATACACACTAAGAAGCCTGAAACACCCATTAGAAAGAATATATGGCCCTGGCCAGTTTGGCTCAGCGGTTAGAGCGTCGGCCTGCGGTCCGGAGAGACCTGGGTTCGGTTCCCGCTAAGGGCACGTACTTCGGTTGCAGTTTGTCCCCGGCCCTGGTTGGTCGTGCGGGTGGCAGCCACTCGATGTGTCCCTTCACATCGATGTTTCTCTTTCTCTCTCCCTTCCACTCTATCTGTACGAAAAATGGAAAAATATCCTCGGGTGAGGATAAAAAAAAAAAGAAAGAATATATGTACCCCCATGTTTGTAGCAGCACTATTTACAATAGCTAAGATCTGGAAACAGCCCAAGTGTCCATCAGTAGATGAATGGATAAAAAAGCAGTGGTACATATACACAATGGAGTACTGCGCAGCTGTAAGAAAGAAAGATCTCTTATCCTTTGAGACTACATGGAGGGACCTGGAAAGTATCATCCTAAGTGAAACAAGCCAAATAGAGAAAGACAAATACCACATGATCTCACTTATATACGGAATATAATGAACATAACAGTCTGAGGAATGGGGTAGTCCCAGAGACTGACAATCCCCAGAAAAGGGGGTGGTGGGGGAGAGATAAACCACAGAACTTATATGCATTTATGCATGAACAATGGACATGGACAACAAAGCTGGGGACCGGGCAGGGAGGGAGGGGGAGGGGGGACTCAGTGGGGGGGGGGGAGAAACATCTGTAACAAAAATTAATTAATATATATATATTTTTAAAAAGGGTGCCTTTTCAAAGGAGAAAACTAGGGACACCACCTTAATCAAAAATCCAAATTAATATAATTAGTAATAGAACAAATAGATGGCAGATGCTTCCTGATGTATACTTTGAAAATGAAAATGACACAATCACTTAGGAGTATTTTTTTTGTTGTTAAATATATGTTCTTATTGATAGAGAGGGGAAGGGAGAGGGAAGAGAGGTAGAAACATTGATGAGAGAGAAACATCGACAGGCTGCCTCCTGCATACTCTCTACTGGGGACTGAGCCAGAAACCCAGGCTTGCACCCTGACCAGGAATTGAACCAGTGACCTCTTGGTGCATGGGACAACGCTCAACCAGCTGAGCCACACTGACCAGGCAGGGATTATTCTTGCCAAAAATTCATAACCTGAATGGTGCTTGATGAAACTAACCAACCTAAATTGGGGACTTTTGATAACTGTGGCTGTTTAAATTTGAATTAATTAAAAGTAAAGATTAAGCCCTGGCCAGTTTGGCTCAGCTGTTAGAGCATTGGCCTGCGGTCCGGAGAGACCCGGGTTCGGTTCCTGCTAAGGGCATGTGCCTCGGTTGCAGTTTGTCCCTGGTCCTGGTTGGTCGTGCGGGTGGCGGCCACTCGATGTGTCCCTTTCACATCAATGTTTCTCTCTCTCTCTTTCTTCCTCTCTCTCCCTCCCACTCTGTCTGTACAAAAAATGGAAAAATGTCCTCGGGTGAGGATATAAAAAAAAAAAAGTAAAGATTAAGCCCTGGCCCGTTTGGGTCAGTGGTTAGAGTGTCGACCTGCGGTCCAGAGAGACCCAGGTTCGGTTCCCGCTAAGAGCACATACCTCAGTTGCAGTTTGTCCCCGGCCCTGGTTGGGTCATGTGGGTGGTGGCCACTCGATGTGTCCCTTTCACGTCGATGCTTCTCTCTCTCTCTCTCTCCCTCCCCGCCCTCCCCCCCCCCCCGTCTGAACAAAAAATGGAAAAATGTCCTCTGGTGAGGATAAAAAAAAAAGTAAAAAAATTTAAATAATAAATAAATAAATAAATAAAAGTAAAGATTAAAAAGAGTGTCTCTCTCTGGCTGGTTTGGTTCAGCAGTTAGAACATTGACCTGTGGATCAAAGGTCTCAGGTTCAATTCCCAGTCAAGGGCACATACCTGGGTTGTAGGTTCAAACCCCAGCCCTGATTGGGGCTTGCAGGAGGCAACCAATCAATGTGTCTCTCTCACAGTGATGTTTCTCTTTCTCCTTTCTTCCCTCCCACTCAATCTAAAAATCAATGGAAAAATATCCTTGAGTGAGCATTAACAAAAATAAAATAAAATAAAATAAAATAAAATAAAATAAAATAAAATAAAAATGGAGTGTCTCAGTTGCATTAGCCACATTTCATTTGCTCAGTAGCCACATGTGCTTGCTACTGCTCAGATAAAGAATATTTTTATCATCAATTCATAAGATTCTGTCAGATAATATTTGGGCTTGTACTCTTCAAAAATTCAGTGACATGAAAGGGAAAAAAGGCTGTTACAGATTAGAGGCTAGTAGAGAGACGTGGCAACCAAACTCAGTGTGTAATCCTAGATTGAGTCCTTCTTTGAAAAGTGGCTGTAAAGGACTGTTAGAACAATTGGTGAAATTTGAATATGGAGTACATGTTAGATAAGGGTATTACATCAATGTTAAATTTCCTGAATCTGATGATTGTATAATTGGTTATGTAAAAGACTGTCTTTTTTAGGAGTAGTGTTTAGGTGTGAAGGGTTACAATCTCTGTAACTTACTTTCACTTCAGCAAAATGAATAATAAAAATGTATGCATTATTTTATGTATGTAGACAGAAAGTAAATTGGCAATGTTAACAATGGGTGGACTTAAGTTAAAAGATATATGGAAGTCACCTATCCTTGTAACTTTTTACTTTAGTTCTGCAATTTTTTCATAATAAAAAAGTTAAATTAAAAAGGACATGCTGGCCCTGGCCGGTTTGGCTCAGCGGTTAGAGCGTCGGCCTGCGGTACAGAGAGACCCGGGTTCGGTTCCCGCTAAGGGCATGTACCTCGGTTGCAGTTTGTCCCCGGCCCTGGTTGGTCGTGCAGGTGGCAGCCACTCGATGTGTCCCTTCACATCGATGTTTCTCTCTCTCTCTCTTCCTCTCTCTCCCTCCCGCTCTATCTGAACAAAAAATGGAAAAATGTCCTTGGGTGAGGATAAAAAAAAAAAAAGAAGAACATGCTGGTTTATATTCCAGCTAACCTGTGTTTGCATTTGCCAAAGGCAGAACAAAAACTGTTCCCAAAGGAGCAGAGATGCCACTTTACCTAGGAGAGCCGAGGAGTAATGATTATCAACACTGTGGAGTCACCTGTGGCCTATCTTCTCTAGCAGAGCCTAATCCTGTGTTTCGGCCTTTGTTGCAGGTGAAGTGTCTGATTCTGACAGCAACAGCTCCTCCTCCAGTTCAGATTCAGACTCTTCTTCAGAAGATGAAGAATTCCATGATGGCTATGGAGAAGACCTCATGGGAGATGAGGAAGACAGGGCTCGTCTAGAACAGATGACAGAGAAGGAAAGAGAGCAAGAACTGTTTAACCGCATAGAGAAACGTGAGGTGTTGAAAAGAAGGTAAGGTTGTCTCAGGAAATAAAATAGCCCTCAGAACTAGGATCCTTTCCCACCTACCTAATATCATAAAATAAAATAAAAAAAATGGAAGC
Source organism: Molossus molossus (assembly GCF_014108415.1). NCBI lineage: Eukaryota > Metazoa > Chordata > Mammalia > Chiroptera > Molossidae > Molossus > Molossus molossus. The sequence continues at coordinate 180,482,440 of NW_023425344.1, forward strand.
ATTTTCTTTGGAAGCCTGTTTGTCCGTTATAGAGACCATATTAAGTATGGTGAGTTATCCTAGACAAGAATATTTGGCTTTTAGTCAGCAGCAACTAATAGACATTTGGTTTGAGCATGAATGCTTCCAAGGTTACCTGTATTGGAACAAACAGGACTTAAGAATCTGTGCTGAAATTGCCAGATGGTTTGGGATGACTTTTAAAAATAGTATTTCTGGCCCTGGCTGGTTTGGCTCAGTGGTTTGTCTCTCTCTCTCCCTCCCTCCCACTCTATCTGATGATAAATAGAAAAATATCTTCGGGTGAGGAATTAAAAATAAATAAATAAATAAATATAGAATTTCTGGACTATGGAAAGCTTAACAAGAGGTTCTTGTATAAGGCCAATAGGGCCTCATGAGAAAATCACAATGTAGCTAAAGAGTAATGGGTGTCTTATCTCAAGGTTTTTTGTTTTTTAATTTTTTCTTTCTTTATTGACTTGAGAGAGAGAGGAAGGGAGAGGGAGAGAGAGAGAGATAGAAACATCGATGAGAGAGAACATCGATTGGCTGCCTCCTGCATGCCCCCCACTGGGGATCGGGCACACAACCTGGGCACATGCTCTAACTAGGAATCAAACCAGTGACCTCTTGGTGCATGGGTCGGCGCTCAACCACTGAGCCACACCGGCCGGGCCAATCTCAAGGTTTTTTATTATATTTTGGTTTTTACAGTGTTTTTTCACCTAATCTGAATGAGGCAATTAACTGATTCCATGACTTTAGTGGCTGGAAGAATGTTTACTCTGATGATAATTAAGATAAGTTCTGAGCCATTCACAGAAAATTGAGATATTTTTATAGCTCATTTGTTTAGCTACAAGACAGTGCAATTGAGTAACTCAGAAATATCCTCCATATTTTAAGAAAAAGGTCATTGTATAGATCTCATTTAATCACAATAATCAATCTTTTTATGTAAATACCTTAGTATCCCATTTTATTTTCAATTGTTAGATTCTTCACCTATTCTTTTTTAATTGAAAAAAAAAGTGTCGCCCCACCAGTGTGGCTCAGTGGATTGAGTGTTACTAAGAGGTCTTGATTCGATTCCTGGTCAGGGCACATGCTTGGGTTTCAGCCTTGATCCCTAGTAGGCAGTGTGCAGGAGGCAGCCAATCCATGTTTCTCTCTCACACCGATGTTTCTATCTCTCTCCCCCTTCTTATCTCTAAATAATAAGAACAGGCTTATATTAAAAAATGTTTAAAGTGAGCGCAGGCAGCCATGAAAAGTAGCTTGGTTGTAGAAAAAGCGCTGACATTTTCAATGAGAGGTCTAGGCTTAATTCAGACTAACTGTCCTGATGATCTGAATTAGTCACTTTCCCTCTTCCTGCCTCACCTTCCTCCTTGGGGATTTTTGTAAGGTTTGAGTGAGATGATACCTATAAGAACATTAGCCTGGCCTGTGTGGCTAGGTGGTTGAGCATTGACCCATACACCAAGAGGTCGCCAGTTTGATTCCAGGTCAGGACACATGCCCAGGTGGGGGCATGCAAGAGGCATCCGATCGATGTTCTCTTTCATCTCTGTTTCTTTCTCTCCCTTTCCCTTCCTTTCTCTAAAATCAATAAGGAAAACCAAAATTTTTAAAAAGTACATTTTGAGATAATTGTTGTAAGTGGTATGAAGTAAGGATCCATCTTCATTCTTTCGCATGTTGCTATTCAGTTGTCTCAGTTCCACTTGTTGAAGAGACTGTTCTTTCCCCAGTCTTGGCACTGTTGTCACAAATCAGTTGTCCATAGCCCTGGCTTTTGTGGCTCAATTGGTTGAGCATCATCCCACTCACTGAGAGGTCTCCAGGTGGATTCCCAGTCTGGGCGCAAGCCTGGGTTTCGAGCTCGTTCCCCAATAGGGGGCGTGCTGGAGGCAGCTGATGTTTCTCTTTCATCAGTGTTTCTTTTTCTCCTTCTCATTTCCTCTCTCCAAAAAAAATAAATAAATAAAATAAAATCCATAATTTAAAATAAAAACAAAAAAACAGTTGTCCATAGATAAATGGGTTTATTTGCTGACTCTCAATTCTCTCCCATTGATCTGTGTCTGTCTTTTGCTAGTACTATACTGTTTGTTTTTGTTTTTCTTATTATTACCTGAGAATATTTTAGATAGAGGGAAGGGAGTGAGGGAGGGAGAGAGAGCGAAACATCCATCTGTGATACTGGCTGCCTCCCACACGGCCCTGGTCCCAACCAGGGCCAGGGATCAAACCCGCAACCAAGGCATGTGCCCTAGACCGGGACTCAAACCTGAGATTCTTTGGTCCTTGGGCCGATGCTTTAACTGCTGAGCCAAATCAGCCAGGGTAGTACTATACTGTTTTGATTACTGTAGCTATGTATTCAGGTTTTTCTTCTTCTTCTTCTTTATTGATTTTCTAGAGAGGGGAAGGGAGAGGGAGAGGGAGAGAGAAATGGAAACATCAATGAGAGAAAACATCGACTGGCCGCCTCCTACATGCCCCCCACTGGGGATTGGGCCCACAACCTGAGCATGTGCTCTGACCGTGAATCAAACCGGTGATCTCTTGGTTCATGGGTTGACGCTCAACCACTGAGCCACACCTGCTGGGCTAGTTTTTAACTTGGGAAGGGTGAGTTCTCCAACTTTGTTCTCCTTTTTCAAAATTGTTTTGTTATATGAGGCTTTTTGTATTCCGATATGAATTTTAAATATTTTTTCTATATTAATTTTAGAGAAGAGAGTAAGGGAGAGGGGGGGGAGAGAGAGTCATTATGAATTTTAATATCAGATTGTCAATTGCTGCAACAACAAAAAATTAGCTGGAAGTGTAATGAATCTGTAGGTCAAATTTGGGAGTATTGTCATCTTAACACTGTGAAGTCTTTCAATCCATGAACATGGTGTCTTTTTACTTCTTTGGGTATTTAATTTCTTTCAACAATGTTTGCCAGTTTTGGTGTAAAAGTCTAGCACTTGTTTTGTTAAATTTATTCCTAAATATTCTTTTGGATGCTATTTTAAATGGAATTGTTTTCTTTGTTAATTTCAAATTGTTCACTGTAAGTACATAGAAATAAAATTAATGTTTTTGTATATTGGTTCAGTACCCTGCAGAGCTCACTTACTAGTTTTAATAATTTTTAGTGGTTTCCTCAAGATTTCCTATATATAAGATCATGTGATCTGCAAAAAGAGATACATTTTACTCCTTCCTTTTCACTATGGACTCCTTCGTTTCTTTTTCTTGCCCTCCAATACCATGTTGAACAGAAATGGTGAGAACACATATTTTGGTCTTATTCCTAATCTTAGTGGAAAGTGTTCAGTCTTTCACCATTACGTATTAAGTTAGCTATGGGTTTTTCATAGATGCCTTCTGAAGTTTCTTTCTGTTCCTTGTTTGTTGAGAGTTTTTATCAGGACAGTGTATTGGATTTTGTTAAGTGTTTTTTCTGTGTTTACTGGAACAATCATGTGGTTTTTGTACTTTATTCTATTAATATAGTATATTACAATGATTGATTTTTTTATGATGAACCAATCTTGCATTACTGAAATAAATCCTACTTGGTCATGGTGTATCATCCTTTTTATATGTTTATGGATTCAATTTGCTATTATTGTTGATTTTTACATAAGTATTCTTTTTTATTTATCTTATTTTTAAAATATTTTTATTGAATTTTAGAGATAGAGAAGGAAACATTCATGTGAGAATGCAATATCCATTAATTGGCTGTCTCCTGCACACCTACTGGGGATTGAGCCTACAACCCCAGGCGTGTGCCCTGATCAGGAATCAAACCGGCAACTCTTTGGTGCCTGGGATGATGCCCAACCAACTGAGCTACACTGGCCAGGGCTACATCAGTATTCTTAAGAGATATACTTCTTCTCTTGTGATGTCATTGTCTGGGTTTGGTGTCAGAACAATACTAGACTCAGAATGGATTGAGAAGTGTTTCCTTTCCTTCTGTTTTTTAGAAGAGTTTATAAAGAATTGGTATTCTTTATTTTTTCTTAATATGTTTTCATTGATTTTTTTTTAGAGAGAGAGATAGAAACATTGATGTGAGAGAAACATTGATGGACTGCCTCCCCCACACCCCCAATTGGGAATTGAGCCTGAAACCTGGGCATGCGCCCTGACCAGGAATTGAACTGGGACCTTTCAATCAATGTAAGAATGTTCAATCCACTGAGACACACCAGCTGGGCTGATATTACTTCTTTAAATGTTTGGTCAATTTCACCCTGGCCGGTTTGGCTCAGCAGTTAGAGTGTCGGCCTTTGGATCAAAGAGAGTCCCGGGTTCGATTTCGGCCAAGGGCATGTACCATGGTTGTGGTTAGTCCCCAGCCCCAGTTGGGGTTTTGTGGGTGGCAACCAATCGATGTGTCTCTCTCACATCGATGTTTCTCCCTCTCTCCCTCCCACTCTGTCTAAAGATAAATGTAAAAATATCCTCAGGTGAGGATTAAAAACATAAATAAATAAATGTTTGGTTGATTTCTCCAGGAAAGCTACCTGAGCCTGAGCTTTTCTTTGTGGGAAGTTTTAAAATTACTAATTCAATCTCTTACTGTAGGTCTTATTAAAACTTTTCCAGCCCTGGCCGGTTTGGCTCAGTGGTTAGAGTGTCAGCCTGCGGTCCACAGAGACCCGGGTTCAGTTCCCACTAAGGGCATGTACCTTGGCTGCAGTTTGTCCCCGGCCCTGGTTGGGTCGTGTGGGTGGCGGCCACTTGATGTGTTCCTTTCACATCTATGTTTCTCTCTCTTCCTCTCTCTCCCTCCCGCTCTATTTGAATAAAAAATGGAAAAATGTCCTCGGGTGAGGACAAAAAAACAAAGAATGAACTCTGGTTTTATTGATTATCCATTTTGTGTTTCATTCATTTCTGCGCTAATCTTGATTCTGTGCTTATGCTTGTTTTTTGTTTTTTTTTATGTTTTATTGATTTTTATAGAGAGACGAAGGGAAAGGGAGAGAGAGAGAAACATCCATGATGAAAGAGAAACATCAATTGGCTGCCTCCTGTATGCCCCCTACTGGGGATCTAGCCTGCAACCTGGACAATGTGCCCTGATTGACCTCTTGGTGCATGGGTCGATGCTCAACCACTGAGCCACACCAGCTGGGCTTTTCTGCTTGTTTTATATTTAGTTATCTCTTTTTCCACTGTCTTAAGGTGAAGATTAAGTTATTGATTTGAAATCTTTTTGTTTTAGTATAGGCATTTACCCATATACATTTCCCTTTAGGTACTGCATAAGCTACATTCTGTAAGTTTTGCTATGTTGTATATTCATTTTCAGTCATCTCAAATTATTTTCTAATTTAATTTGTGATTTCTTCTTTGACACATTGGTTATTTAGGAATGTGTTGTTGTTTAATTATTACCTGTTTTAAAAAGGAGTAAATTCATAACAGTGCACTCCTTTCTCACATTATAAAAGTACATTTACAACCTTAATAATGACCAAAAAGAACATAAAAATGTTTGAGTACTGTGTTAAGAACTAAGTAAAAATTTGTCTATTGGGGTTATTTAGGAGTGTTATGATAAGAGTTTAGTGTTTAGTATATTCCTTTATCCCATTCATAAAATTTCTTAAGTTCACAAAAAGACAGTTTTACTTCATAAAAGCCTGATTTTATTATAGGAGGGAGCCTAGATTATATTTGTTTAAGAGAATAGCATATTTATTCATGTTTGCTGGGGTGGAGACGGGGGTGTATTTTTCCTAATGAAAGAGAGAAAACAGTCTTACTCAAATGCAGCCTTTGTCGTGACCACTTGAAAATGTGACAATGGCTTTCTGTGGCCTCATTCTATTTCTAATGGAACACCATTGGAGTTGATTTTAAAAATCAGTTATTTTCTTCTATTGTGTGAAGGTCAAGGAAGAGCTGTGGGTTACCAATAGGACATAATAGTATCTTGAATATCTTCTCTCCTTTTAAGTCTGTTCCAAATTAATGCTTTTAAATACTTTTGTTGTACTTACATTCAATATTTGTATGGTGCTTGTACATTGGAGTTTCTTACAGGAAGCAAAAATGCTTATTAACTCTTTCCCCCTACTTACTTCCTTTCTCCTTTCTAATAGAAATCAGTCTTCACAAATATTTTATTACCACTTACAAAACTAAACAAATATCTTTTAACCAGATTTGAAATCAAGAAAAAACTAAAAACAGCCAAAAAGAAAGAAAAGAAAGAAAAAAAGAAAAAGCAAGAAGAGGAGCAGGAAAAGAAAAAGCTGACACAGATTCAAGAATCTCAGGTAGGAGATTCATTGGATCTCATTATCCAAAGAGTAAAGTCTGTGTTGAATGTATATATTTATATAAAAGGTGGGTTTATATTAATCAGCCTAGGTCAGTTAGTGCAAGACAATTCATATCATCTTCATTAATCTCTAGATATATCATTTCACCATTAGCCGTTTAATTTCTTAGGAATCCTTTACTTAAGACTATTGTAAAAAGCAGTTCACTAATGTGTAAGCAGCCTCTAAGGAAAAGTTGGTAAACATACTTTCCCAGGTAGCCCAATTGGTTATGATGTTTACTCAGTCAGGTGTATATTGTCCTGTACTTGGTTGTAAGAATAGCTGGGAAAATTAGTCATCTCTGCATCATCACATAAAGCTTTGTTGACAATATCAGCAAATATTGGCTATGATCTAGGGTGTCCTTCTTGAAAGTGCTTATTCCTGCCCTGGCCGGTTTGGCTCAGCGGTTAAAGCGTCGGCCTGCGGTCCGGAGAGACCCAGGTTCGGTTCCCGCTAAGGGCATGTACCTCGTTTGCAGTTTGTCCCCGGCCCTGGTTGGTCGTGCAGGTGGCAGCCACTCGATGTGTCCCTTTCACGTCGATGTTTCTCTCTCTCTCTCTCTCTCTCTCCCTCCTGTTCTATCTGAACAAAGAATGAAAGAGTGTCCTCGGGTGAGGATAAAAAAAAAAAAAGAAAGTGCTTATTCCTAATCTAATGAACAAAATAAACTGACAAAATAGGTCCAGAGGCATGGATGCATGGAACAGACCGACAGATCTCAGCGGGGAGGGGACAGGAAGAGACTAACCAAAGAACTTAATACACATAGCCCATGGATATAGACAATAGTGTAGTGAAGGCCTGGGGTGGGGCAGGGACTGGGTGGAGGAGGACAAAGAGGGGGTAAATGGGAGACATTTGTAATACTGTCAACAATAAATATATATATAATATATATTTTTTTTATCCTCACCCGAGGACATTTTTTCATTTTTTGTTCAGATAGAGCAGGAGGAAGAGAGAAAGAGAGAGAGAGAGAGACAGAGACAGAGACAGAGACAGAGACAGAGACAGAGACATCGGTGTGAAAGGGATACATTGAGTGACTGCCACCCACACGACCCAACTAGGGCCAGGGACAAACTGCAACCGAGGTACATGCCCTTAGTGGACACTGAACCCGGGTCTCTCTGGACCACAGGCACACGCTCCAACCGCTGAGCCAAACCGGCCAGGACTATATCTTTTTTTAAAAAGTGCTTATTCCTATAATTAGGCTTTCTGTTTATTAGGCAGGTAACATGGGGGCTGATTTTACTGCTGCTCTATTCTCTTTGTCCACAAGAGGATGCTCTCCCCCTTTAAACAAGTTTCAGTTTCTGCAACCAATGTAGATTCACAGTGAAGAACTGGATTTATTTTGGGGTATAGAAAATCTTATAAGCAGTTGGTAAAAAGAACCATCCTACATAATTTTCTCTTCCCAGGTAACATCCCATAACAAGGAACGGCGTTCCAAACGGGATGAGAAACTAGATAAGAAATCTCAAGCCATGGAGGAGCTAAAAGCAGAGAGAGAAAAACGGAAGAATAGAACAGGTAAGTAGGGAAAACTATGATGCTACTTTGTATCTTTAATTATATAATTTGACTTCCTGGTGCTCATTTTTTATTTTTTCCCTTTTAAAATTCCTTATTATGGGAAATACCAAAAATATACAGAGTATAATATAATGAACCTCCATGAACCCATCATCATCCAACCTCAACAGTCAACTCATGGCCAATGATTTTGTTTGTTTGTTTGATTTTGTTTTGTTTTGTTTGCAGGAATTACAATAAAATTTTTTATTTAGGTTTGGTCAGTACAAACAAGATACACTGGAGTCACAGAGCAATATGCATTAACAGGGTACAACAGTTCATAAAAAGAGTCTTTGCACACAAATGTCTTAAATATTCATTCAGTTACCTAAAAAGAAAATGTACAGGTGTATGGTAGAAAAAGCTATAACACTGAAACTACTATGGGACTCCATTAACAAGCCCAACTTTTAGTGATAAAACTACTGTATTAGGCAAACTTGGCAGTCATAAACCAACATCTACTCTAACAAGTCTGAATGGTGCATAAGAACAGTTATAGTAACTCATGGCCAATCTTGTTAAAGCTATACTCCCTCTTCTATCACATTATATTGAAGTAAATCCCAGCATCATTATAAGCTATACTCCCTCTTCTATCACATTATATTGAAGTAAATCCCAGCATAATTATATTTCAACAATAATTATTTGAATATATTGAAAAGATAAGGACTCGTTTTTTTAAAAAAATTGTAATATCAATACATTACCTGAAAAATGGTAACAAAAAATCCCTTAATATTTTATTTCTTTATCCAAATATCTAGTCAGTCTTCAAATTTCTCACTAGTTGTTCTATAATTAAAATATACTAATTTGGTGCCTGGCCGTGTGGTTCAGTGCTTGAGCATCCACCTATGCACCAAGAGGTCACCAGTTGAATTCCTGGTCAGGGCATATGTCCAGGTTGTGGGCCCAATCCCCAGTGGGGGGCATGCAGGAGGCAGCCAGTCCATGTTCTCTCTCATTAATGTTTCCATCTCTCCCTTCCTCTCTCTTTCTCTCTGTAACATCAATAAAGAAAACACACACACACACACACACTAATTTGGCCTGGCTGGGGTGTGGCTCAGTGGACTGAGCAGTGTCCCATGAACTAAGAGGTCCTGGTTTGATTCCTGGTCAGGGCACATGCCTGAGTTTCAGGCTTGGTACCCCGTAGGGGGCATGCAGGAGGCAGCCAATTGATGTTTCTCTTTCACATCAATGTTTCTATCTCTCCCTAAAAAATCTATTAAGTAAATAAAATAAAAATGAATGGAAAAAAAATACTCAAGTAAGGATACAAACACACAGACACATAACACACTAATTTGATCATTTGAATTAGGATCGAATAAAATCCACACATTGTGACTTATTAATGTATCTCTGAATTCACTTAATCTGTAGGTTTTCCTGTCCATCTCACTTTTTTAGCCCTTTCTAGCTGATTTGTTGAAGAAACTAGGTCATTTATCCTGTAGTTTCTCACAGATACTGACTACCTCACATTGGTGTTGTTGAATGTGTTCTAGTCCCTTGTACTTAGAGCTAGAGAGTTGGACAGATTTGGATTTGTTCTGTTTGTATTTTGTTTTTTGGGTTTTTTTTGGAAAGCTAAGTTTTAGGTGGTGGTATATCAGGAGACCCAGGATATCGGCTTGTCTCTCATTTTGTGATACCACCAGCTCTCACTTAATTATTACTACAATAATGTGAAATAACAAACGGCCTCAAACTCAGATAAACAATCATTTGTTCTTGCTTATGCATCTGCAGTTCAGCTAGGGGTTGCCTGATATACAGGTTTTGCTGGAATTGTTCCTAAGCTTCAGGACAGAACCAGATCTGTTTCACCTCTCTCTCTCCCACCTCAGACAAGTATAACTAGGGCAAATTATTCTCATGGTGATGGCAGGAGTATAATAGGGGCAAGCAGAAACATGAGATGCCTCTTATGGCCTAGACTTGAATGGGCAGTGTCAGATGTGTACACATTCCACTGGCCAAAGCCCAAAATTAATGGCTGGGAGGAACCACTGAGTCACATTGTGAAGGGCATGGATACAGAGAAGGGTTAAGAATTGGGAATAGTAATATGTTCTATCCCAAAAGTCATTGGTAATCATTACCTAGATCATTTATTATGAGTTGCAAAAGGATGATGTTATAATCTATTATTCTTTCTTCATTTATTATCTGGTCTACTTCTATAAAGAGAAATTTCTTGTCCGCTATTTAATAACCACTAGGCACTTTTCTTTTTATAGGAAAGGCAGAATAAGTGCTTGATTTTTTTTTTTTTTTGCTTTACTAGTTTTTATTTATTTATTTTTATCTTTATTGTTGAATATTACAGATGTCCCTCATTTTTCCCCCATTGACCCCCTCCTCCCCACTCTTGTCCCCCTCCTGCCTTTCCCCACACTGTTGTCTGTGTCCATTGGTTATGTATGTATACATATAAGTTCTTTGGTTTATTTCTCTTCATCCCCCAACCCCCCTTCCCTTTGAGGTTTGTCAGTCTAGCAACCAATTTGTATTTCTTAATCCCTTCACCTTTTTCACCCATTCCCCCCAACCACCACCCCCCATCTGGCAACCAACAAAATGTCTGTATCTATGAGAATGTTTCTGTTCTGCTTGTTCATTTTGCCTGTAGATTTAGTTGTCGATAGATATGTATTCATTGCCATTTTGTTTGTTCATATTTTTTATCTTTTTCTTCAAGAAGACCCTTCAACATTTCATATAATAACGGTTTGGTAGTGATGAACTCCTTTAGCATTTCCTTGTCTGGGAAACTCTTTATATGGCCATAGATTGTAAATGACAGCTTTGCAGGATAATCTTGGTTGTAGGTTCGTGTTTTCCTCACTCTGAATATTTCTTGCCACTCCCTTTTGGCCTGCTTCTTTTGAGAAATCAGCTGACAGTCTAATGGGAACTCCCTTGTAGGTAACTAACTGCTTTTCTCTTGCTGCTTTTAAGATTTCTCTCTTTGTCTTGAACCTTTTGCATTTTGATGATGATGTGTCTTGGTGTGGGCCTCTTGGGATTCATCTTGTTTGGGAATTACTGTGCTTCCTGGACTTGTATGTCTGTTTCCTTCACCACATTAGGGAAGTTTTCTGCCATTATTGTTTCAAACATGTTTTCGATTTCTTGTTCTCTCTCTTCTCCTTCTGGCACCCCAAGATGCGAATGTTGGTATGTTTGAAGTTGTCCCAGAGGCTCCTTACACTATCCTCATTTTTTGGATTCTTTTTTCTTTTTGCTGTTCTGATTGGGTGTTTTTTGCTTCCTTATATTCCAAATCGATGGTTTGCTTCTTGGCTTTACCTACTCTACTATTGAATCTGTGTAAATTATTCTTTATTTCAGTTAGTGCCTCCTTCATTTCTGACTGGTCCAATTTTATGCTCTTGAGGCCCTCACTAAGTTCGCTGAGGTTTTCACTAAGTCCATTGTGCATCCTTATAAGTAGTGTTTTGAACTCCGCATCTGTTAGGTTGCTTATCTCCCTTTCGCTTAGTTCTTTTCTTGGGGTTTTGTTCTGTTCTTTCATTTGGGACCTGTGTCTTTGTCTCCTCATTTTGGCTGTCTCCCTGTCTTTCTTTCTGTGTATTACTTAACGAGAGGTATGGGGCTAGCTGAGACCAGATGCTGCTTGTTTGAAAGACTTCAGGAAAACCTGAAAACCTGAAACAGGCCAATCCTATAGTTAACTGGCAACAGCTTGAGTGGGCCTGAAAGTTGGGTGGGGCAGGGCCTCAGGGAATCACCAGGGAGGGGCAACCAGTGTGAGCCAGGTTGCTGGAGTCCCAGATATGGCCGCCCCAGGGAAGGGCTCACCAAAGGAACAAAGGCCTCTGACAGCACGTTTGTCCTGGAGAAAGCCCCCTCTCCAGCCCTCGCTCCAGTGCCAAACAGCTCAGTTCTTCCCTGTATGTGTCTGGCGCCCCACGAGCTGTCTCCCCTCCAAGCTTAGAGGGAGAGAGTCCGATAAGTCCGTGCGCGGGCCCTTTAAGGAGCTGCCTGGGGCTCCAGCCGCCTCAGCCTCCCTGAGTCTCAGTTCCCGCTGGTTTTCCAGCCAGAGGTTATGGGGACTTCTCTCTCTGGAACTGGAACCCTGAGCGGGGCACCTGGTGTGGGATCGGGACCACCTCAGTCCTCAAGGAGGACCTTCCGAGCCCAGGTGTCTTCCTGATTTTTATCTGCCGCACTGGGTGTGGGACCAGCCCTCCGCCTAAGCCCCTCCTACCAGTCTCTGTGCGGCTGCTTCTTTAATTTTGTAGTTGTAGGGCTTCCATTCAGCTCTATTTCAGGCGGTTCTGAATGATGGTTGTTCTGTAGTTTAGTTGTAACTTCTATGTGGTTGTGGGAGGACGTGATACCGCGTTTACCTACGCCACCATCTTGACCGGAAGTCGCTTTACTGTTTTTTTTTGTTTTTTTTTATCCTCACTCGAGGACATGTTTCCATTTTTTCTTCAGATAGAGTGGGAGAGATGAAGAGAGAGAGAGAAAGAGAGAGAAACATTGATGTGTAAGGGACACATCGAGTGGCTGCCTCTCACACGACCCAACCAGGGCCCGGGACAAACTGCAACCAAGGTACGTGCCCTTAGTGGGAACTGAACCCGGGGCTCTCTGGATTACAGGCCAACGCTCTAACCGTTGAGCCAAATCGGCCAGGGCTTTATTTTTTATTTTTTTTGGTATGTGCCCCTAACGGGAACCAAACCCGGGACTCTCTGGTCCGCACGCTGACGCTCCAGCAGCTGATCCAAACCGGCCAGGGCTGCTTTACTGGTTTTTAAAAGAATAAAATAGTTCCTTAACAACATCCAAAAATGACCCATGAGGTTTGTTTCTTTTTTTATCCTCACCTGAGGACATTTTTTGTTCAGGTAGAGTGGGAGGGAGAGAGAGGAAGAAAGAGAAACATCGATGTGAAAGGGACACATCGAGTGGCTGCCACCCGCACGACCGACCAGGGCCGGGGACAAACTGCAACCGAGGTACGTGCCCTTAACGGGAACCGAACCCGGGTCTCTCGGGACTGCAGGCTGATGCTCTAACCACTGAGCCAAACCGGCCAGGGCAGGTTTGTTTCTTTATTTTGAATATCCTTGTGAACTCATGGATTTTAAGATACTTTTTATATTTTAATCCAGTGCAGTTATTATTATTATTGAGACTCATATTGTTCCATCTTCAACCAGCTGAAGCCTGAGTCCTTTTGATATGAGACCCCCGTAGTTTTTAATAGCTTTCTTGCTTTCTGGATTTGAAATCAACCATTTCTATAAGAAACCCTGGTTCCTTTTTCATGAGAAATTATATTTTGACACCACATTCTAGACCAGTGGTTCTCAACCTGTGGGTTGCGACCCCTTTGGGGATGGAACGACCCTTCCACAGGGGTCTCCTAAGACCATGGGAAAACACATGTTTCCGATGGTCTTAGGAACCGAGACACCGCTCCTCTATCCTTCTCTAGGCAGGTCTGCCCACATACAGATATGCCCACATACAACACGAGGAACTGTATTAAAGGGTTGCGGCATTAGAAAGGTTGAGAACCACTGGTCTAGACCCAAGAAGTGCTCATGCTATTGGGTTGGCTATTATGTCTATGCCTTTTCAGTGTACAGAGCAGGGTTGTTCTTTAAATTTACTTTTCAATTACAATTGGTGTCCAGTATTATACTTGTTTCAGGTATACAACCCAGTGATTAGACATTTATATAACTTATAAAATGATCACATTGATAAATCTAGTACCCATCTGACACCATACATAGTTATTGCTATATCATTAACTATATATTCTTTTTTAAACTTAGCTTTATTGTAGAATGTATTACAGATGTCCTCTCCTTTTTTCCCCATTGCCCAGCTCCTCCCCAATCCTGCCCCCCTCCCGCCTTCCCCACATTATTGTCTGTGTCCATTGGTTATGCATAGAAGTTCTTTGGTTTATCTCATCCCTCCCTCCCCCCCGCCTTCCCTTTGAGGTTCATCAATCTAACAACCAATTCATACTTCTTAATGTTTTCATCTTTTTCACCATTCCCCCCAAGCCCCCTCCCATGTGGCAAGCAACGAAAGTTCTCTGTATCTACGAGCCTGTTTCTGTTCTGCTTGTTCTTTTTATTTGTAGATTTAATTTGTTGATAGATAATGTGTTTATTGCCATTTTATTGTTCATATGTTTGTTCTTCTCCTTCAAGAAGACCCTTCAACATTTCATATAATACTGGTTTAGTGGTGATGAACTCCTTTAGCTTTTTCTTGTCTGGGAAACACTTCATATGTCCATTAACTCTAAGTGATAGCTTTGCAGGATACAGTAATCTTGGTTGTAGGTCGTTGCTTTTCATCACCTTGAATATCTGTTGCCACTCCTTTCTGGCCTACAAAGTTTCTTTTGAGAAATCAGCTGTCAGTCTTATGGGAGCTCTTTTGTAGGTAATGAACTGCTTTTCTCTTGCTGCCTTTAAGATTCTCTTTGTCGCCTGGCCGGTGTTACTCAGTGGTTGAGCATCAGCCCATGCACCAAGAGGTCGCCAGTTAAATTTCTGATCAGTGCATATGTCCAGGTTGTGGGCCAAATCCCCAGTTGGGGGCATGCAGGGGGTGGCCAATCGATGTTCTCTCTCATCAATATTTCTATCTCTCTCTCCCTTTCTCTCTAAAATCAAGAAAGAAAGAAAAAAGATTCTCTTTGTCTTTAACCTTTGGCATTTTGATGATGGTGTGTCTTGGTGTGGACCTCTTTGGGTTCATCTTGTTTAGGACTCCCTTTGCTCCCTGGACTTGTATGTCTGTTTCCTTCACCAAGTTAGGAAGTTTCTGTCATTCTTTTTTCAAATAGGTTTTCAATTTCTTGCTCTCTCTCTTCCCCTTCTGGCACCCCCATGATGTGAATGTTGGCATGCTTCAAGTTGTGCCAGAGACTCCTTACACTAGCCTCATTTTTTTTTATTCTTTTTTCATTTTGTTGATCTGATTGGGTATTTCATGCTTCCTTATATTCCAAATTGATGGTTTGCTTCTTGGTTTCACGTACTCTGCTATTAATTCCCTGTAAATTAATTTTTATTTTAGTTAGTGCCTCCTTCATTTCTGACTGGTTCTTTTTCATGTTGTTCTCTCTAAGTTCCGTAGAGTTCTCTTTAAGTTCCTTGAAGTTCTCACTAAATTCCTTGAGCATCCTTATAACCAGTTTTTTGAAATATGCATCTGATTGATTGCTTATCTCCATTTTGTTTAGTTCTTTTCCTGAAGTTTTGTTCTGTTCTTTCATTTGGGACATGTTTCTTTATCTCCTCATTTTGGCTGCTTACCTGTGTTTGTTCCTATGTATTGGGTAGAGTTCCTTTGTTTCCTAGGCTTCATTGGGTGGTCTATTGTTGGAGGTGTCCTGTAGGATCCAGAAGCACAGCCTCCCTGATCACCCCAGCTGGGCCCTCGAGGTGTACCACTAGTGTGGACTGTCCACACTTCTGTTGTAATTGAGTCTTGATTGCTGTTGGCACTGGCGTGGGAGCGATTTACTGAGGCTATTCCGCTGCAAGGAGTGGCTATTCAACTGACCACTGGCCTCTGACTATCTTGGAGGATCAGCTGGGTAGGGGCCCACCACATAGAGCAAGACTTACTGCAGCAGGGTTCTGGTACCCACTGAGTCCACTCATTGAGTGTGTCACTTGTGGAGGTGGTTGGACAGTGGTGCCTCGACGTGGTCTGAAGCTGTACAGTGGGTGTGCTGTCTCTGGGGCAAGGTCACCCACTGCCTGTGTTCTATCTGGCGTCACCCAGCATAAGCTACAAAGTGGTCTGCCAATGGCTGTTTCTTGTGCTGGGTTTGGAGATGCCTAGGAAAAGCCAACTTGTGAACCAAGGCTGGCTGCTCCTAGTGTCAGGCCTGGGGCCTCTTATCGAGAGGTATGGGGCTTGCTGAGAGCAGATGATGCTTGTTAGAGATTTTAGGAAACTCTGAAGCAGCATCCAAAACAGCCGATCCTATGGTAAAGCCATTGGAAACAGCTTGTGTGGGTCCGAAAGTTGGGTGGGGCAGGGCCTCAGGGAATCATCAAGGTGGGGTAAACAGTGTGATCCAAGTTGCTAGAGTCCCAGATATGGCGGGCCTCTTCCAGCCCCGTGGTGGAAAGGCTCACCAAAGGAAAAAGGCTTCTACCAGCACATCTGTCCAAGGGAAAGCTGCCTCTCCTGTCCTCACCCCTATGCCAGACAACTCAGTTCTTTTCCATATGTCTCTGGTGCCTTTCAAGCTGCCTCCACTCTGCACTGGAGCTCAGAGGGAGCAAGTCCGAGTAAATCCATGAGCGGGTCCTTTAAGAGGGACTGCCTGCAGCTCCAGCAACTTGAGTCCCTCAGCCACAGTTCCCACTGGTTTTACAGCCAGAAGCTATGGGGACTTCTCTTCCTGGCACTGGAACCCTGAGCTGGGCATCTGGTGTGGGACAGGGACCCCTCACTCCTCAGGGAGGACCTTCACAGCGAAGGTGTCCCTCTTGAGTTTTACCCACCACATGTGGGTATGGGACCAGCTATCCACGCCTCCACCTTTCCTACCAGTCTCGAAGTGCCTTCTTTTTTAATTTTGTAGTTGTAGGACTTCCATTCAGCTCGATTTTAGGTGGTTCTGAATGATGATGGTTGTGCTGTAGTTTAGTTGTAATTTTGATGTGGTTGTGGGAGGAGGCAATACCATGTTTATTTACCCACCATCTTTTTTTTTTTTTTTTATCCTCACCGGAGGATATTTCTCCTTTTTTTTTTTTTTGTACAGATAGAGTGGGAGGGAGAGAGAGGAAGGGAGAGAGAGAGAGAAACATCGATGCGAAGGGACACATCGAGTGGCTGCCACCCGCACGACCAACCAGGGCCAGGGACAAACTGCAACCGAAGTACGTGCCCTTAGCGGGAACTGAACCCGGGTCTCTCCGGACCGCAGGCCGACGCTCTAACCGCTGAGCCAAACTGGCCAGGGCCTTACCCACCATCTTGACCGAAAGTCCATTAACTATGTTTTCTATGCTGTGCTTTTCATCCCTGTGACTATTCTGTAACTACCAATTTGACTTCTTAATTCGTTTACCTTTTTCAGCTATTGCACCAACCTGCCCTCCCATATGACAACCATCAAAATGTTCTCTGTATCACTGAATCTGTTTCTGGTCTGCTTATTCATTTATTTTGTTTTTGTTTTTACTTTCGTTATTGAGTTTTAGAGAGAGAGAAAGGGAGAGGGAGAGAGAGAAATATCAGTGAGAGAGAACATTGATTGACCACCTCCTGCATGCTCCCCACTGGGGATCGGGCCAACAACCTGGGCATGTGCCCTGACTGGAAATTGAACCGGCAACCTCTTGGTGCATGGGTCGAGGCTCAACCACAGAGCCACACCGGCCGGGTTCATTTACATTGTTTTTGAAATTCCACATATAAATGAAATCATATGGCATTTGTCTTTCTTCGTCTGATGTGTAACACTCTGTGTAATACCCTCTCGGTCTATCCATATTGTTGTAGATGGTGACATTTCATTCTTTTTTTAAATGGCTGAGTCATATTTCACTATATATATATATATATACCACTTTTTTATCCATTCATCTATTAATAGATGCTTAAGTTGCTTCCATATCTTGGCTTTTGTAAATAATGCTGCAGTGTCCCTGGCAAGTTTACTCAGTGGTTAGTCAGTCCACGAATCAGAGTTGCGAGTTCGATTCCAGTCAAGGGCACGCACCCTCGGTTGTGGTTCATCCCTGGCCCTAGTTGGGGTCGTGTGGGAGGCAACCAGTCAATGTGTCTCTCTCACATCGATGTTTCTCTCTCTCTCTCTCTCTCTCTCTCTCTCTCTCTCTCTTAAAAAAAGAAAGAGCCCTGGCTGGTTTGGCTCAATGGTTAGAGAGCATCAGCCTGTGGTCCAGAGAGACCCAGGTTCGGTTCCCACTAAGGGCACATACCTCGGTTGCAGTTTGTCCCCAGCCCTGGTTGGGTCGTGTGGGAGGCAGCCAGTCGATGTGTCCCTTTCGTGTCATTGTTTCTCTTCCTCTCCCTCCCACTCTATCTGAACAAAAAATGGAAAAATGTCCTCGGGTGAGGATATAAAAAAAAAGAAAGAAAAAAATACTAATGCTGCAGTGAATATATGGATGCATATGTCTTTTCATTTTAGTGTTTTGGGTTTCTTCATATAAATACTCAGACGTGAAATTCCTGGGGCCTTTGTTATTGCTTGTTATAGTCCTTTTTTTTTTTTTTTTTAAAGTTATGCCCTGGCTGGTTTGGCTCAATGGTTAGAGTGTCAGCCTGTGGATCAGAGAGTCCCGGGTTTGCATACCTCAGTTGTGGTTTGTTCCCAGCCCTGGTTGGAGTCATGCAGGTGACAACTAATCCATGTGTCTCTGTCACATCGATGTTTCTTTCTCTCTCTCTCCCTCTCTCCCCCCTTCCACTCTGTCTGAAGATAACTGTAAAAAAAAATATCCTAGGGTGAGGATTAAAATACATATAATTGGTTTTAGATAGAGAGGAAGGGGGGAGAGAGGGAGAGAGAGAAAGATAGAAATATCAATGTGAGAGAGAAACATCAATTGGCTGCTTCCGCACACCTCCTACTGGGGATCGAGCCCGCAACCCAGGCATTTGCCCTGACTGGGAATCAAACCGGGACTTCGCAGTCCATGGGATGGTGCTTAATGCACTGAACCACATTGGCTGAGCATCTTTTATATTCTTCTTAAAGAAGACCCTTTAGCCTGGCCAGTGTGGCTCAGTGGTTGAGCATTGACCCATGCACCAGGAGGTCGCCAGTTTGATTCCCGTCAGGGCACATGCCCAAGTTGTGGGCCTAATCCCCAATGGGGGGCATGCAGGAGGCGGCCAATCTATGTTCTCTCTCATCAATGTTTTTATCTCTCTTTCCCTCTCCCTTCCTCTCTCTCTAAAAATCAATAAAGAGCGCTGGCCGGTTTGGCTCAGCAGTTGGAGCGTCGGCCTGCGGTACAGAGAGACCCAGGTTCGGTTCCTGCTAAGGGCATGTACCTCAGTTGCAGTTTGTCCCCGGCCCTGGTTGGTTGTGTGGGTGGCAGCCCCTCGATGTGTCCCTTCACATCGATGTCTCTCTCTCTCTCTCTTCCTCTCTCTCCCTCCCGCTCTATCTGAACAAAA
Source organism: Molossus molossus (assembly GCF_014108415.1). Taxonomy (NCBI): domain Eukaryota; kingdom Metazoa; phylum Chordata; class Mammalia; order Chiroptera; family Molossidae; genus Molossus; species Molossus molossus. The sequence continues at coordinate 180,501,576 of NW_023425344.1, forward strand.
AATGGAAAAATCTCCTCGGGTGAGGATTAAAAAAAAAAAAAAAATCAATAAAGAAAAAACATTTCTTTTTAAAGAAGATCCTTGGTCATTTATTGTACTACTGGTTTGATTGTGTTGAAGTCCTTTAGCTTTCTCTTGTCTAGGCAGCTCTTTATATGTCCCTCCATTCCAAGTTATAGCTTTACTGGGCGGAGTAATCTTGGTTGTAGGTCCTTGCTTTTCATCACTTTGAATATTTTGTGCCAATCCCTTCTAACCTGCAAAGTTACTATTGAGAAATCAGCTGACAGTCCTATGGGAGCTCCCTTGTACGTAACTATTTTGCTCTTGCTGCTTTGAAAATTCTCTGTATTTAATCTTTGGCATTTTAATTATACATGTTTCTTGATATGGACCTCATGGGTTTCTTATTTGAGATTCTCTGTGCTTCTCCAGGTTAGGGACGTTTTCCATGATTATTTTTTCAAATAGGTTTTTTTTTATCCTCACCCGAGGACATTTTTTGCATTTATCTTCAGATAGAGTGGGAGGTAGAGAGGGGGGAAGAGAGAGAGAAACATCGATGTAAGAGAGACACATCGACTGGTTGCCACCTGCAAGACCCCAACCAGGCTGTGGACAAACTGCAACCGAGGTACATGTCCTTAGTGGGAACCGAAAACGGGACTCTCTCTGGTCCGCAGGCCGACACTCTAACGTCTGAGCCAAACCGGCCAGGGCTCAAATAGGTTTTTAATTTCTTTTTTTTTTTTTTATCCTCACCCGAGGATATTTTTCCATTTTTTGCTCAGATAGAGCGGGAGGGAGAGAGAGGAAGAGAGAGAGAGAGAGAAACATCAATGTGAAGGGACTCATCGAGTGGCTGCCACCCGCACGACCAACCAGGGCCGGGGACAAACTGCAACCGAGGTACGTGCCCTTAGCGGGAACCGAACCCGGGTCTCTCTGTACCGCAGGCCGACGCTCCAACCGCTGAGCCAAACCGGCCAGGGCGGTTTTTAATTTCTTGTTCTCTCTCTTTTTCTTTTAGCAACCCATGATGCAAATGTTGGTACACTTGAAGTTGTCCCACAGACTCCATAAACTATCATTTTTTTAAATTCTTTTTTCTTTTTGCTGTTCTGATTGGGTGTTTTCTGCTTCCTTATCTTCCAGATCACTGATTTGATCTTCTGCTTCATCTACTGTACTGTTGATTTCCTGTAATGTATTCTTCATTTCAGTTATTATATTCTTCATTTTTGACTGGTTCTCTCTTACATTTTCTATCTGTGTGTGTGTATTATTTTTTTTTTTTTATCTTCACCTGAGGACATTTTTCCATTTTTTGTACAGATAGAGTGGGAGGGAGAGAGAGGAAGAGAGAGAGAGAAACATCGATGTGAAAGGGACATATCGAGTGGCTGCCACCTGCACGACAACCAGGGCCGGGGACAAACTGCAACCGAGGTACATGCCCTTAGCGGGAACCGAACTCGGATCTCTCCGGACCGCAGGCCGACGCTCTAACCGCTGAGCCAAACCGGCCAGGGCTCTATATATTTTTTTAATATGTTTTTATTGATTTAAAGACATTTTTTTTAGAGGAAGGGAGAGAGAGCGATAGAAACATTGATGTGAAAGAGAAACATTAATCTACTGCTTCCTGCAAGCCCCCTAACTGGGGCATGTACCCTGACTGGGAATTCAACCAGGACCTCTCATTCCATGAGATGATGCTCAGTCCACTGAGCCACGCTGGCCAGCCTCTATCTCTATTTTTATCTCTTTGTTGAAGTTTTTACAAAGTTCATTTACTCTTCCCCTAAATTCCTTAAGCATCCTTATAACCAGAGTTTTAAACTCTGCATCTGGTAGATTGCTTGTCTCCATTTTTTGTGAGTTCTTTTTCTGGATTTTGTTCTTTTCTTTCATTTGGAACTTGTTTCTTAGTCCTTTCATTTTGTCAGCCTCCCTATGTTTGTTTGTATGTATGAGGTACAGCTGCTACATCTCCCAATCTTGGTAGAGTGGTCTTACGTAGTAGGCATTCTGTAGGGACTGGTCATGTAGTCTCCCTGGTCACTCAAGCTGGGCACTCCAGGTGCACCTCCATCCCCTCTCCCATCTGCTCTTCTCCCAGGCTGTGTGCACCCTCCTGTTATAGTTGAGCCTTGAGTGCTGTTAACACGTGAGTGGGAGCAATATTCTTCAGGCCAATTGGCTACAAGGACTGCCTGTGACCACAGCAGAGGAGATGCTGTGCAGAGAGGGGCCCACCCCACAGAGCAGAACTTACTTCAGTTGGTCTCTGGTGCCTGAAGAGTTTGCCCCTCGATTTTATTGTTTTTGTAGGTGGTTGAGTGGTGCTTTAGCGTGTTTTGAAGCTGTCCACCAGTTGTGCTGGCTCTTCTGCCTCCTGGGAGTCGCAGGCCAAGATCAACTGGCACTGGTGCTTACCCTGGGGCCACCCAGCATGAGCAGCAGAGCTATCTGCAGATGGCTGCTGCTTGTACTGGACTTGGAGCTGCCCAGTAGAGGCCAAGCTGTGAACTGAAGCCGCTACCACTAGTGCTGACCCTGGGGTCACTTAGCAAGAGGTACGGGCATGCCAAGGCCAGGTGCTGCTTGTTTGAGATTTGTGGATCTTTGAGAGATTTTAGAAAGTTATTCAGCATGAGCCAAGACAGGCCATTTGTATGGAAAACCCACTGGAAATGAATGGGTTTGGTAGGCTAGCAAGTTGGTGGGGCAGGATGTTAGGAAAACTTGAAGGTGAGGCAGACAGTTTTAAACAGATTGATGGAGATTCAGATGTTGCACCAGCCTGCTGACTGTAAGGGGAGGGCTCAGCAAAGGAACATCTGGGAGAAAGCTGTCCCACCAACTCTCACACCAAATCCAGATAATTCAATTTTCCCCTTTATGTTCCTGGTACCTTTACAGCTACTGTGGGGCCCCCAGCACTGGAGCTCAGAGCAAGGACGTCTGAGTAAGTTGGTACAGGCCCTTTAAGAGGAACACCTGGGACTTCAGCAGCCCTTTGACTCACTCAACTCCAATCCCTGCTGGTTATCATAGGCAGAAGTTAGAGGGATTTCTCTTCCCGGCACTGAAACCCTGGGCTGGTGAGCCTATTGGGACCCCTGGCTCCTCAGTGGGGACCTGTGCAGCTGAAATATACCTCCTGATTTTTAACTGCCATTCTTTCGGTATGGGACCAGTAGCCCATTCTTAGTCTCCAGTCTCCACCCATCCTACCAGTCCCCACATTGCTTCTTCTTTTTATTCGTAGTTATAGGTCTTCTCTTCAGCTAGATTTCGGGTGGTTCTGAATGATGGTTGTTTGTAGTTTAGTTGTAACTTTGATGTGGTTGTTGTAGGATGCAAGTACCACATTTACCTAGTCACCATCTTGATCTTGATTTTTTTTTTTTTAATGGTTAAAATTTGCCTGGCCCAGGTGGCTCAGTGGTTGAGCGTTGCCACGCACCAAGAGGTTTCTGGTTTGATTCCCAGTCAGAGCACATGCCCAGGTTTGGGCCTAGTCCCCAGTGGGGGGCATGCAGGAGGTGGCCAATTGATGTGTGTGTGTCTCTCTCTCTCTCTTTCTCTCCCCCCCTCTCCCCTCCTCTCTCTCTAAAATTAATAAAGAAAATAAAAAAATTTTTTTTAAAAAAGGTTAAAATTTATCAGGAGCCTCATACTGATAAGTCCATTTCAAAATCGGGATGCCAAGATTTTTTGTTTTGTTTTTAACATTTCTTTTTCTTTATTGACTTTAGAGAGAGAGGAAATAAGAGGGGGAGAGAGATAGAATCATCAATGAGAGAGACTATCTATTGGCCGCCTCCTGCATGACCCCACTGGAGATTGTGCCCACAACCTGGGCGTGTGCCCTGACTGGAATCGAACCAGCGACCTCTTCGTGCATGCGTCGACGCTCAACCACTGAGCCACACCAACCAGACTGTTTTTTAATAACAACTTTATGAGATATATAATGCAGTTTACTCATTTAGAGTATACAAAACAATGGCTTTTAGTATATTCACAGAGCTGTGCATTAAAATTCAATGGATTTTAGGGTATTTTATTATCCTAAAAAGAAACCCTGTATCCCTTAGTCACCACCCCCACCCCCACCCCCACCCACCCTCCCAGATCTGTCATCCTCTAGCCCTGGGCAAGCATTAATCCACTTGCTGTCTCTGTAGATTAGCCTATTCTGGACATGTCATATAAAATTGAATTACATAATATATGGTCTTTTGTGTCTGGCTTTTTTCATCTTTAGCATGTTTTCTAGGTTCATCCATGTTGTAGCATATATCAACTACTTCTTTCTTCTTATGTCTGAATAATATTCTGTTGTATGGATAAACACATTTTATTTTTTCACCTCTTAATGGACATTTGGGTAGTTACTACTTTTTTTAATATTATAAATAATTTTTTATGAACATTTGTGTAGAAGTTGTTGGGTAGACCCATGTTTTTATTTCTCAGGTATATACTTTGGAATGGAATTATGTGTTGTTTATTTTTTATTTTTTTATTTTCATTTAAAAACTTTTTTTTTTATTTTTTTTATTTTAGAGAGAGAAGAAGTGAGAGGGAGAGAGAGCTAGAACATCAATTGGCCACCTCCTGCATGCTCCCCACTGGGGATTTGGCCCACAACCTGGCCATGTGTCCTGATCGGGAATTGAACCAGCAGCCTCTTGGTGCATGGGTCGATGCTCAACCACTGAGCCACACCGGCCGGACTCTTTCTTTTATTGATTTGAGGGAGCAAGGGAGAGAGAGAGAAACATTGATTTGTTGTTTCACTTATTTATGCTATCATTGGTTGATTCTTGTATGTGCTCTGACTGGGGATCCAACCTACGACCTTGGCCTATTGGGACAATGCTCTAACCTGCTGAGCTACCCAGCCAGGGTAGGAGTGGAATTGTTGAAGCATATGGTAAATCTGTGTTTGATGTTTTGAGAAATTGCCAGATTGTTTTCCAAAGCAGTGTTACCATTTTGCATTCCCACCAACAATGTATGAGAGGGTTCCATTTTATCCACATCTTCACCAACACTCACTTTCTCTTTGATAGTAGCCGTCCTAGTGGATATGAAATGACGTCTCTCTGTGGTTTTGATTTGCATTTCCATAATGATTAGTGATGTTGAACATCTTTTCTTGTGCTTATTGACCATTTGTATAAGCTCTTTGATGAAATGTCTATTATATCTTTTGTTCATTTTCTTGCTCGTCGGGTTCTTTGTTTTTTGTTATTGAGTTATAGGAGGTTTTTTTACATTTTTTTGACTGTTGATCCTTTATCAGATATATGATTTCTACGTATTTTCTCTCATTTGGTCTTTTCACTCTTGATAGTGTTGGATTCATAAAAACTTTTAATTTTGATGAAGTACAATTTAACCTAATATTTTTATTTTGTTGCCTATACTTTTGTTGTCACATCCAAAAATTTGTTATCCAGCGTCATGAAACTTTTCTTTTTTTTTTTTTTTTTAATTTTATGGTTTTAATTCTTATATTTAGGTCTATGATCTATTTTGAGTAAATTTTTATTTATTTATTTATTTTAATCTTCACCTGAGGATATTTTTCTATTTATCTTCAGGTAGAGAGAGAGAGAAACATCGATGTGAGAAAGACACTGGTTGTCTTCCACACGACCACGGCCAGGGCCGGGAACAAACCGCAACCGAGGTATGTACCCTTGGCTGGAATCAAACCCGGGACTCATTGGTCCATGGGCTTATTTTCTACTACTGAGCCAGACCGGCCAGGGCTTAACTCTCTGGTTTAACTCACTTCTTTGTATAGCCCAAGTAATCACAATTTAAGTCCAGAGCTTATAGGGCTATCAAGTCATTTTCCATGTGTCAGTTTTTTTTCATAGGTGAACAATGTTTTAGTTTCTTAAGGAGAGAACCTAGGTAGACATTTTCCCTTTCTTTTTAGCTGAGCTCCTCGCCAAAAAACAGCCATTAAAAACCAGTGAGGTGTACTCTGACGATGAGGAGGAGGAAGAGGATGACAAGTCCAGTGAAAAGTCAGACCGCTCATCCCGAACATCATCATCTGATGAAGAAGAAGAGTAAGCTTGTGTACATTTTAATCTGGTAGTTAGGATAGGTGGGGTTTTTTAAGAGAAACTTAGTGTAGTTTCCAAAAGCTCTCTGTTTGGGCTGTGAATATGGTTTGGTTCAGTACCCTGAATTGCTGAGCTGAGTTCCCCGGTACATTAGCCCAAACACGTTCCTGCCTTTGGCTCTTGGCCTGGACATTTCGTTTGGGCCCAGTTGGTAGGAACTGACTTCATGTCACCCTCACATTGGACAGATGCTTCCGTTTGTTTTCTTACTCTGCTAGGTGATCTGGGATGGCAGCCTTATCAACATAGTTCACACTCTGGTTGGGAATAGGATTCTATTATCCCTCCTTCCTATTAGTTCATGTATTTCTCCTACTACCTTAATCACATGTTCTTTGATTATGTTGAGTTTTAAGAAATTGGTATTATTTATTTATCTTGAGCTGTTTTTATGATGAACACTTTTCCCAGTGCCCTTTGTTCCACACAGGAAAGAAGAGATCCCTCCAAAATCACAACCAGTCTCTTTACCCGAAGAATTAAATCGGGTTCGATTATCACGGCATAAGCTAGAACGTTGGTGTCATATGCCCTTCTTGGCTAAAACTGTCACCGGATGTTTTGTACGGATTGGCATTGGAAACCACAACAGCAAACCAGTTTACCGGGTTGGTATTTCTTTCCTTGGACAATTATCCATGTTTTAAATATAATGACTCTCAATTGGGACTAAGAGATACTGCATGAATCTGTCACTCTTCCAATCCCATTTGATGGGAAATAGACTGAGATGCCTGGAAAATAGTGACAAACTGAGGTAACATGACCAGCTGCCAAGAAGAGTACTTAGAGCTAAAGGGCTTGGTGGGTTTTGATTTAGAATAATTTTTCTATCTTTCATATAAAAGCAAGAAGGGTAACATTTATGAAGTAGTCAGTGTTACACAGTAAGTCCTCACTAAACATTGTTGATAAGTTCTTGAAAACTATGACTTTAAGTGAAACAAAATACAGTGAAACCAGTTTTACTATAGCTTAATTGATCTAAGCAAGAGTTAAGTTTCTATGACATATTTATGGTCACAGAAACATCCCCAAATGTCTAAATAGAGACTCAAAACACTTCTAATATTAAATATTGAAAGAAATGTGAGTTGTACATACATGTTTTTCTTTCTTTTTTATTTTAATCCTCACCCAAGGATATTTTTCCAGAGAGAGGGAGGGGGAGAGACAGAAACATCGATGTGAGAGAGACACATTGACTGATCGACTCCCGCACAACCCCGACCAGGGCTGGGGACAAACCGCAACCAGGGTATGTGCCCTTAACTGGAATTGGTGACTCTTTAGTCCACAGGCCGATGCTCTAACCGCTGAGCCAAACCAGCCAGGGCACATTTAAGAAAGATTAATACGGGCTTCCAGTCAAGATAGTGGTGTGGGAAAATGCAAACTGAACTACGTAACAACCATCATTCAGAATCACCTGAAATCTAGCTGAACAGAAGTTCTGCAAAGGATATAAAGAAAAAAATCACATGGAGACTGGTAGAAGGGGCAGAGACACCAAAAGGGCTGTTCCCACATTGAGAGGGATGTCTTGGCTGTGGAGGTCCCCCTGAGGAGCAAGGGATCCTAGCCCAATACCAGGCCCCGCAGCCCAGGGTACCAGTCCAAGAAGAGAAATCCCTATATCTTCAGGCTGTGGAAACCAGAGTAGATTGAGGCTGAGGAGATGGAGGGTTGCTGGAGTCTCTGGCAGTTCTTCTTAAAAGGCCTGCACACAGACTCACTCAGATTCACTTTCTCTGATTTCTAGTGCCACTGCTGGGGCAGCAGCTCAAAAGCACCAGAGACATACTGAATTGTCTGGCATTAGGGCGAAAGCTGGAGTGCAGCTTTCTCCCAAAAGAAGTGCTGGCAGAGGCCACTGTTCCTCTTCTAAGCCCTTCCCCCACTGAGCCTGCAGCCATATCTGAGTCTCCCATCCACCTGGCTAGCATTGTTTGCCCCTTCCAGGTGATTCCCCGAGGCTCTGCCCCACCAGCTTGCTGGCCCACACAAGCTGTTTCTAATGGCTTTTCCATAAGAATGGCCTGTCTTGGCTCATGCTGATTCATTTCCTAAAATCTCAAACAAGCAGCATTTGTCCTTGGCATGCCCTATACCTCTTGCTGAGTGGCCCCAGCCCTGGCACTAGGGGCACCTGGCCTTAGTTCACAGCTTGGCCTTACCTGGGCACCCTCAAGCCCAGCTCAAGTAGGAGCCATCTGCAGATTGCTCTGTAGTTTATACTGGGTGGCTCTTAGTCTGTACCTCCTGGGAGGCTCCAGAGCCAGCACCACCAGTGGACAGCTTCATACCTTGCCAGAGTACCACCCAACCACCTCCACGAATGACACATTCAAAGGGTAAACTAGTTGGGCATAAGAGCCCCACTGAAGTGAGTCCTTCTTCATAGGGTTGGACCCTGCACAGTAGCTCCTTTGCTGTGGTCACAGCCAGTTCTTGCGCAGCTGATTAGCCTAGAGCTATATCACTCCCATTGATGTGCCAACAGCATTCAAGGCTCAAATATAACGGGAGGGTGCACACAACTGACACCAAGGGTGCACCTAGAGGGCCCAGTTTAGGTGACGGGAGGCTGTGCTACTGGGCCCTAAAGGACACCTACTACATAAGGCCACCGTACTAAGACTGGGAGACATAGCAGCTCTACCTGATACATAGAAACAAACACAGGGAGGCTGCCAAAAAGAGGAGACAAACATCCCAAAGAAAGAACAAAAAGCAACAGAAAGAGAACCTGTATACAATGGAGACAAACAATCTACCAGATGCAGAGTTCAAACACTGATTATGAGGATGCTTAATGAACTTAATGAACTACTCTTCCCCTAAGAGTGTAAAAACTTTGACAGAGATAAAAAAAAGAACATAGAAATGGAGATAGAAAACATAAAATAGAACCAGTCAGAAATGAAGAATACAATAACTAAAATGGCTCGATTTCCAATCAGGGCACATACCCAGGTTGTGGGCTCAATCCCCAATGGGAGGCATGCAGGAGGAAGCCAACTGATGTTTCTCTAAAAAAAAAAAAAAAATCAATAAAAACATTTATAATAAAACACATTTTTAAAAAGGAATGCATTATAGAGAATCAACAGTAGAGTAGCTAAAACAAAGGATCAAATCAGCAATTTGGAAAATAAGAAACAGAAAGCACCTAATCAGAACAGCAAAAAATAAAAGAATTGAAAAAAGAATAGTTTAAGGATTCTCTGGGACAACTTCAAGTATACCAACATTTGCATCATGGGGTTGCTGGAAGGAGAAGAGAGAGAGCAAGAAATAAACCTATTTGAAAAAAAAAAAAAAAATGACAAAAAAAACCTCCCTAACATGATAAAATAAATAGACATGAGCCCGTGAAGCACACAGAATACTAAACAAGATAAACTCAAAGAGACCCACACCAAGACACATTATAATTAAAATGTAAAAGGTTAAAGACAGAGAGAATCTGAAAAGCAGTTAGTTACCTTCGAGGGAGCTCCCATAAGACTCAGTTGATGTCTCAGCAGAAATTTTGCAGGCCAGAAGGGATTGGCATGAAATATTCAAAGTGATAAAAAGCAAGAACCTACAACCAAGATTACTCTACCCAGCAAAGCTATCATTTAGAATCGAAGGGTGGATAAAGAGCTTCCCAGATAAGAAAAAGCTAAAGGAATTCACCACCAAACCAGTATTACATGAAATACTAAAGATTCTTCTTGAAGGAGAAGAAGAAAGATGATAAAAAAAGGTCAGCCCTGGCCAGTTTGGCTCAGTGGTAGAGCGTCAACCCGCAGACCAAAGAGTCGTGGGTTTGATTCTGGTCAAGGGCATGTACCTTGGTTGTGGTTCATCCCCGGCCCTTGCCAGGTTGTGCAGGAGGCAGCCAGTTGATGTGTCCCTCTCACATCGATGTTTCTCTCTCCCTTTCTCTATCCCACTTTATCTAAAGATAAAAAGAAAAATATCCTCAGGTGAGGATTTTTTTAAAAAAGGATTGCCCTGGCCAGTTTGGCTCAGCGGTTGGAGCATCGGCCTGAGGTCTGGAGAGACCCGGGTTTGGTTCCTGCTAGGGGCATGTACCTCGGTTGCAGTTTATCCCTGGCCCTGGTTGGTCGTGTGGGTGGCAGCCACTCGATGTGTCCCTTTCGCATCGATGTCTCTCTCTCCCTCCCGCTCTATCTGAACAAAATATGGAAAAATATCCTCGGGTGAGGATTAAAAAAAAAAAGGATGGTCAATAAAATAGCAATGAGTACATATCAACAATTGAATTTAAGAAACAAAATAAACAAACAGAATAGAAACAGTCATAGATGTGGAGAACATTTTGATGGTTACCAGATAAGAGGGGGCTGAGAGGTTGAGTGAAAAAGGTGAAGGGATTAAGAAGTATAAATTGGTTTTTACAGAATAGTCATGGGGATGTAAAGAACAACATAGGAAATATAGTCAATAGTATTCTAATAACTATATATGGTGTTACATGGGCATGAGATGTATTGGCATGAACACTTAGTACATTATATAATGTCAAATTACTGAGTTGTACACCTAAAACTAATATAATATTGTATGTCAACTGTAATTGAACAATAAAAAATGATTTAAAAGATAAAACACTAAGTTGATTGAAAAGATAATAAATTGAAGTAAGATCATTTTTTATTAATTTTTTTTAGAAAGAGAGGAAGGGAGAGAGAGAAACATCAATATGAGAGAGAAGCATTGATTGGCTGCCTCCCGAACAACCCCCCACTGGGGACCAAGCCCGAAACCCAGGCCTGTGCTCTGACCATGAATCGAACTGGGACCTCTCAATCCACAGGACGATGCTCAATCCACTGAGCCACACAGGCTGGGCAAGATAAGATAATACTTTTTTTTTTTTTTTATCCTCACCCGAGGACATTTTTCCATTTTTTGTACAGACAGAGTGGGAGGGAGAGAGAGGAAGGGAGAGAGAGGGAAACATCGATGTGAAAGGGACACATCGAGTGGCCGCCACCCGCACGACCAACCAGGGCCGGGGACAAACTGCAACCAAGGCACATGCCCCTAGCGGGAACCGAACCTGGGTCTCTCCAGACCGCAGGCGGACGCTCTAACCGCTGAGCCAAACCGGCCAGGGCAAGATAAGATAATACTTTTTAAACCCAGTTATTCTGGTTCAGGGTCATGGGTGTCAGGGTGCAAGGCAGGGACATCCCCTCCCACAAACAGAATGCTCTTCTATCACAGGATGCACTCACACACACAGACTGGGGCACTGTAGACACCTCAGTTCACCTCATGTGCACATTTTTTAGATGTGGGAGGAAACCAGAGTCCCCAGAGAAAACCCACAGAGACAGTGGTTCTGGCCAGGAATCAATTTTATTTCTCTTATCAACGTTATAACAAAATGACTCAACAAAACAACATTATTTATGCACCTACTATAAATGAAAATTTTCCGTGATACATACTAAGTGACTTCCGGAACAAGGAATTATATTGCGGTTTTATTTTATTTTATTTTTTTTATCCTCACCCGAGGATATTTTTCCATTTTTTGTACAGATAGAGTGGGAGGGAGAGAGAGGAAGGGAGAGAGAGAGAGAAACATCGACGTGAAGGGACACATCGAGTGGCTGCCACCCGCACGACCAACCAGGGCCGGGGACAAACTGCAACCAAAGTACGCGCCCTTAGCGGGAACCGAACCCGGGTCTCTCAGGACCGCAGGCCGACGCTCTAACCGCTGAGCCAAACCGGCCAGGGCTATATTGCGGTTTTAAAAAATAAGACCCAGCGTTTGGCCATTGTGGCTCAGTGTTTGAGCGTCGACCCATGCACCAATAGGTCGCCTGTTCGATTCCTGGTCAGGGCACATGCCCAGGTTACGGGCCAAATTCCCAGTAGGCAGCATGCAGGAGGTGGCCGATCGATGTCCTCTCTCATCGATGTTTCTAACTCTCTCTATTTCTCCCTTTCTCTCTCTCTAAAATCAATAAAGAGCCCTGGCTGGTTTGGCTCAGCGGTTGGAGCATCGGCCTGTGGTGCAGAGAGACCCGGGTTCGGTTCCCGCTAAGGGCACGTGCCTCGGTTGCAGTTTGTCCCCGGCCCTGGTTGGTCGTGAGGGTGGCAGCCACTCGATGTGTCCCTTCACATCGATGTTTCTCTCTCTCTCTCTTCCTCTCTCTCCCTCCCGCTCTATCTGAACAAAAAATGGAAAAATGTCCTCGAGTGAGGATTAAAAAAAATAATAATAAAAAAAATAAAATCAATAAAGAAAAATACATGGCCCGGCTGGTGTGGCTCAGTGGTTGAGCATCAACCCATGCACCAAGAGGTCACTGGTTCAGTTCCCAGTCAGGGCACATGCCCAGGTTGTGGGCCAAATCCCCAATATGGGGCATGCAGGAGGAGGCCAGTTGATGTTCTCTTTCACTGATGTTTCTATCTCTCTCTCTCTCTCTCTCTCCGTCTCCCTTCCTCTTTCTAAAATCAATAAAGAAAAAGAAATTTAAAAAAAAAGAAAAGAAAAATAAATGAATAAATAAAAATAAGACCCAGCCCTGGCCGGTGTGGCTCAGTGGTATAGCGTCAGCCCATGCACCAAAGGGTCGTGGGTTCAATTCCTAGTCAAGGGCACGTAACTGAGTTGCAGGTTCAATCTCTAGACCCAATTGGGGCATGTGCAGGACACAACCAGTCAATGGTTGCCCCTCTCTCTCTACAGTTGTCCCTTGCCACTTCACACATTGACTTTTGCGGCTTCATATAAATAAAGAATCCTACTTCTTGGAAATGCATTTATCATCATAGAGTCTGCAACTGATTAACCATGATAAACGAGGGCTAATTGTATCTCTCTCACTCTCACTCCCTCCCTTTCTTCCCCTATATCTAAAAATCAATGGAAAAATATTCTCGGGTGAGGATTAACAACAACAAAAAATTTTTTAATCAATGGAAAAAATATCTTCTGGTGAGGATTAACAAAAAAACAATAAAAAAAACCTCAGTCTAACAGAGGATTCCAGCACTGCTTCTATAGTCTGGATGGTTGGAGCATAGCAGTTTGAACTTTTTTTTTCTTTATGTTTTTGTTCTGGGTTGTATGCTTTTTTCCTATTTATTTATTTATTTATTTATTTATTTATTTATTTTTGTATGCTTTTTTTTCTTTAATTTTTTTTTCTTTATTTACTTTTAGAGAGAGAGATAGAAACATAGATGAGAGGGAACATCGATTGGCTGCCTCCTGCATGCCCCCTACTGCCTCCTGCATGCCCCCTACTGGGGATCAGCCCCACAACCTGGGCATGTACCCTGACCGGGAATCGACACTCAACCACTGAGCCACACCGGCGGGGCTGGGTTATATGCTTTTAACATACCATACCCTGGAAAGCTTGGCAATGGAAACTGATTTCCATGGTCTTCATATTTGGTTGATAAAACCAACCTCTGAAATTCCAAGTATATCCCCTAGTAAGGTAGAAGTAAGTTGGAGGGGAAGCTTCTAATGAACCCCTGTAGTCTAACTGCCTCCTCTTCTGGTGCTTGCTTACTCTGGGCACAGGGCTCCTGGTGTTTGGCCATTAATCCTAAACCTGAGAAAGGTGCCCAGAACACCTTTCAGCTGTGAAATCCTCTCAGTTGCAAAGTCACTGTCTGCATTCAGGTAGATAGAGCCAAAGAGAGTGGTATGGAGAGCTCTTTATTAAAAGTTGTTGATTACATTGATATCATGCTGTGCTGTAGTTAATTATAAGACTTTTTTAAAAAACATTTTATAGCCCTGGCTAGTTTGACTCAGCAGGTAGAGCGTTGGTCCGAGAACCAAAGGGTCTTGGGTTCAATTCCCAGTCAAGGACACATACCTCAGTTGCAGGTTCAATCCCCAGCCCTGGTTGGCCCCCTTCTGGGTCGTGCCAGGGGCAACCAGTTGATGTCTCTCTGATGTTTCTCTCTCTCTCTCTTCTCTTTCCTTTCCCTCCCACTCTATCCAAAAATTAATGGGAAAATATCCTCAGGTGCAGATTAACAACAAAAAAAGTCTTTTTTTTAATGTTGTCTCTGTCCTTTCACTTAGGTTGCTGAGATCACGGGTGTTGTGGAAACCGCCAAGGTTTACCAGCTTGGTGGCACCAGAACAAACAAAGGGCTCCAGCTACGGTAGGAGAGGTGTTTGTGTGTGGCAGCTTCTGCTCCCATTACAAACAGGCACTGCCTTGTGGGCTCTTATTCTCTCCCACTGTGATGTTTCTCTGCTTTGCCTAGAGGGAAAGTAGGATATATCTCTTTCATAACGGAAATCAGGGCTATGAAGTGGTAGGATATATAGAAGTAAAATGTCACGTTGTGAGACCGCCCTCCTCCTAGATCCTGCAGGCATTTCCTGAGCATGGTCAAGAGGCCGCTTCTGGTCCTGGCTCTGTCACTGACTAATCTGATCTTTGACAAGTCAGGTCACCTTTCTGGACTTAGTTTCCTCTTCGGTAATATGATATTTACTGAATGCCTGCTACATGCCACTGTTCTGTGCATCAGGGTAGAGGCAAGAACAAAATAGACACACACAGATCCCTGCCCTCTTGAAGCCTAAAGATTTAAAGCCCCATATAAGAAGGAATAGAAGCAGCTTGCCAGGACCACTGCAAAAAAGCAGGTAATAGACACTGCTCTGCTGTGACCTGATTTCCTCTCGATGGGTCCTCCCATTCCTTTCTCCCATCCCATTACCTCTCTTGGTCTGTTTGAAAAGAACCAGTTGGGGAGGGCAGTGGCCATGATGTGCAACGAGTGACCATCTCTCGGAGAATGGCACTTATTTAACTTTGTCAGCACAGGGGTCAGTAGAAAGGCCCCTCTAGGAAATAGTTTCCTTGTCATTCAGATATGTGCATAATATTTCATATTCTGGATGCCAATGACTGTGACGAATTCATTACAAATGGACTTTTGAAGTACTGGCCAAGTCCATAGCTTTGGTTCTTAATCCTGGCTGGCCATGAGAACAACCTGGAAGGTTTTGTTTGTTAATTTCAGTGCCTGTTTCCTACTCCCAGAGATTCTTATTCAGTTGACCTACAGTGATGCTTTGGCACTGGACTTTTTATAAATCTTGGTGATGCTAAAGGGTAGCCAGGATTGAGAACCACAGAGATGGGTGGTACACAGTCTGGTAGGGTTGCTTTTCTGGTACTTCAGTCAACATACCTATTCTTGGAGATGCTGTCTCTTTTTTTATGTAGGCATGGCAATGACCAACGGGTATTCCGCCTAGAATTTGTCTCAAACCAAGAATTCACTGAAAGTGAATTTATGAAGTGGAAAGAAGCGGTAAGTAGATAGACAACACCTAGCTGTTATTCCTAAAAACAGTTACAGCGTCTTTTTCCAGAATTACTTAGTAATACAACTGTTTACTATGTTTTGTTCCAGATGTTCTCTGCCGGCATGCAGTTGCCCACTCTAGATGAAATCAATAAGAAAGAATTATCTATTAAAGAAGCTCTTAATTATAAATTCAATGATCAGGACATTGAAGAGGTAAGAAAACTGGTACTCCAGAGCCTAAGGTTCATCAAGAACCACTGTTAATCCAGCCGGTGTGGCTCAGTGGATTGCACGTCATCCCATGGACTGAGAGGTCCCAGTTCCATTCCCCAGTGGGGGGGCATGCAGGAGGTAGCCGATGGATGTTTCTCTTTCACATAGATGTTTCTCTCTCTCACTAAAAAAATCAATAAAAACATATATATATATTTTTTAATCCTCACCTGAGGATATTTTTACATTTATCTTCAGATAGAGTGAGGGGAAGGGGGAGAGAAACATCGATGTGAGAGAGACACATCGATTGGTTGCTACCCATACAACCCCAACCAGGGCAGGGGACAAACCGCAACCAAGGTACATGTCCTTGGCCAGAATCGAACCTGGGACTCTTTGGTCCACAGGCCTATGCTCTAACCACTGAGCCAAACCCGCCAGGGCCATATTTTTTAAAAATCAATAAAAATATATATTTTTCTATAAAGGGCCAGGGAAGGGGGCGGGGTCAGTGGAGGAAAAAGGAGAAACATCTGTAACAAAAATAAATTAATTAAATAAAAAGAAAAAAAGAACCAGTGTTAGAAAAGAGTATGACTTTCTTTCCCTGAGTCTTGATGTTTTTAGCTATCCTATTATTGCATAAGGATGAGGAAATGCTGATATTGCTGTCTTACTATTTATAGTTACCAAGATTTTTCTATACATTCTCATTTGAAGTCATAAACTATAGAAGTGTATTCAGGGTTTAGGGATTTGTATTCTGCTGGGCTTGGTCCTTCAAGAGTTTTTTTTTTCCTCCAACACATTTTGGTTGGATCTCTGTTCTCTTGGACAGTGGCTAGCCTTACGGTACCAGGCCTTTGGGCTGCTGCTGTTTATTGGTATATGTTCCTTCAGCCTGTCCCGAAAAATCTCTGTGACCCTGGAAGAACCATAGTATATCCCTTGGAGTGAATTTACTCTCTCTGGGGCATGACACTGCTGTAGGAAGAGCAGCCCCATTTTAACTAACTGCTTGCCTTCAAAATGGGCTCACTTAGCTGCTCTATAAAAATAGTTTAGGAATACCTCACTGCTGGTATCTCCTCTCTGGTACAGATTGTAAAAGAGAAAGAAAGGTTCAGAAAAGCTCCACCCAACTATGCTATGAAGAAGACTCAGCTGCTAAAAGAAAAGGTAAGGACTTGCCCTCAAACCTCTTCCCTGTCCTAGAAGGATTTGTAGAAGTCAAACTTGTTCACCCTCTGTCAAGTAAGTGGTGGCAGGATTTTCGTAACTATAAATTGCAACTGATCTTGCTTGTTCCTTTCTTCTTACATTCTAATCACTTCAGTTTCGTGTATAATCAGATAGACCCCAGGGTAATATCAGCACTGGGTCTGCACAGCTGAATGATATTTGCCAACCCCAGCTGCAGTAGGTGGTTTTCCATTCTTCACATTAGGACAGGGTGAGCCTTGGAGTGAGTTAGCTACATAGGGCCTAAGGTTAATGCCACCAGGGGCCCAGAGCCAGGTAGCTATATGGGAATGTGTTACTACTATAATAAAAAGTGTACTTTGCATTTGTAAAGTTTGTTTTCAGTATTCTTTCACATCTCCTGTCATTTGTTCATCATATAAGTTCACTTGCCTGTGCTGGAAGTCAAGGGACACTTGATACAGATTGTAGCCAAAATCCAATACTTTTCTCTGTGTGCAGGCTATGGCTGAGGAGCTGGGGGATCAGGACAAGGCCAAACAAATCCAAGACCAGCTGAATGAGCTGGAGGAGCGGGCAGAGGCCCTGGACCGTCAGCGGACCAAGAACATATCTGCTATTAGGTGTGTTACAGAGCCTGTTTTGATTGGGCTACTGTCCTTGGTCCGCAGACCTTGCCACCATGCTCGGCGAGCCTGTGGCCTTGTGTGTGCTGTGCTGCCCTGGCCCCGCACATCTCAGGCAGAGCTCAGCGTTCCCTCCTCCTTTCACAGCCCACTGACTCCTTCCTCTTACTCACTCCCTAGTTACATCAACCAGAGGAACCGGGAATGGAACATTGTGGAGTCTGAGAAGGCCCTAGTGGTAAGATAACTTTATCTGGATCACTGAAAATAATTTCAACTAATAAAATATGAAATCCTCTCTACATCTTGCTTGAATTTATTTTTTAAATTATTGAAATAGCATGTTCACTTAACATATACATACTCTCTCTGTATGAATACATATACTCATATATATATAATTCAATTTATAATGAAAAGCAGCAGTCTTCTGCCCTTCTTATCCCTCCTGTCCTTAGATTCTACTCCACAGGTATTTGTTTTTATCCATTTCCAGTTTTGTTCCATAGGTTGTTGCCACTATATCTACTGTGGTGTTCTTGAAAGAAAAGAATGATAGACAGCTTTGACTTTTTTCAGGCCCTTGCAAAGACTGTTATTTATATGTAAGCTTATGATGAGAGGAGGGGGAAAGGACATACAGTTCTGTATGTAATGTGTGCTCTCTGTTTCAGGCTGAAAGTCACAACATGAAAAACCAACAGATGGATCCCTTTACCAGGAGGCAGTGCAAACCTACCATCGTTTCTAATGTGAGTGCCTAAAGAGGACGTTTTCAGTCAGGACCTAGATTCTGGGATATCAAATGAATTCCATTAGGGCATTAATAAAGAAGTTAAAAATAATGTTGTCTTAGTGGGATTTGCTTGTCTCAAACTCTTGAGTCTGGATACTTCCTTTTTTATCTTGCTGTAGGACATCCAGGTGGTGAAAACCTGGCATGGATTTATAGAAACCTGTGGACTAACCCCCCTGTGCCACAGACCTTAGAAATGTGTAGGCTGGGTCACCTGCTTAGGCCTGGCTAGGCTGGCTTGGCTTCAGAGCTTTTAATTGCCTCTTTTTGCTGCCTTGAGGAAACCCCTACTAAGCTGCTAATGGGGCCACTGTGGTGTTTGTGATGGTAGCAGTGGTAGGTGGGAAAGAATTGTAATAGGACTGTGCGAATGTTGAACAATCTCTACAATAACTTATTTTCTCTCTCAGTCCAGAGACCCAGCTGTTCAAGCTGCCATCTTGGCCCAGCTGAATGCAAAATACGGTTCTGGAGTGTTACCAGATGCTCCAAAGGAAATGAGCAAGGTGTGTGCAGCACCACTCTGCCCTGCGGAGCTAGGCTGCTGGCCTGGACACCAGAGCAAGAACCTTGCCTAGTTTGGGCTTGATTTTCCCACCTGGAGGAACATGGGGTCCCACTGGCCATCCTTTCTCCATCCCAGTTATGTACAAATGTGGTAAACAGCTACTGGGTTTTGGTCATATGACTTAAATTCTAAAGACACCACCACTGCCCTGACCAGTTTGGTTCAGCGGTTAGAGCATCGGCCTGCGGTCCGGAGAGACCCAGGTTCGGTTCCCGCTAAGGGCACGTACTTCGGTTGCAGTTTGTCCCCGGCCCTGGTTGGGTCGTGCGGGTGGCAACCACTCGATGTGTCCCTTTCATGTCGATGTTTCTCTCTCTCTTTCTCCCTCCCACTCTATCTGAACAAAATATCAAAATAATAATAATTAAAAAAATAATAATAATGAAGACACCACCACTTCACCCAGCTGGTGTGGCTCAGTGGTTGAGTGTCAACCCATGCACCAAGAAGTCACCGGTTTGATTCCCAGGCAGGGCACATGCCCACGTTTCAGGCTCAATCCCCAGTAGGGGGCATGCAGGAGGCAACTGATCAGTGGTTCTCTCTCATCGCTGTGTCTTTCTCTTTCTCCCTCTCCCTGTCTCTCTCCCTAAAATCAATAAAGAAGCCCTGGCCGGTTTGGCTCAGCGGTTGGAGCATTGGCCTGCGGACCAGAGAGTCCTAGGTTCGGTCCCGCTAGGGGCACATACCAAAAAATAATAATAACAAAATATAAAATAAAACCAATGAAGAAGAAAAAAATTTTTTTAAAAAGATACCACCACTTCTTAATTCAGCCCTTCACTGCAGCTTTAGGCAACTGACATCTAGCCCTCTGACCTACATTTTCTCTTATGTACAGTGGGTGTCATACTCTGTACCCTGCCTACCTCACAGGATAATTAGGAGCCTATGACACATAAGGGTCAAACAGTGACAAAAGTGAAAGCTCTTTGAAAACTAAAATATGAAACTGAGAGGAAATGTGCATTCAGAAGTACTTTTCTGTCTAAGTTAGGTGTTTTCCTGTGGAGCCCAAACTGTCCCAGGAATTCCTAAAATCTTGGCTCAGAAGGTTGGCTTGTCTTAACCTTATCCTTTCTACCCTCACACCATGCACATGAGCCTACCCTCTTCTCGTTGCTTTTAGGCTTCAGAAAAAAAACCTCTCTGTCTGCGGCCTCTTGTCCTCTGAGAAAAGGAATCAGAAAAGGGCCTGAGTAGGAAGGTCTAATGAACTTGAGCAAGAGCTTTTACCATGAAGGCCTGCTGCTTTTGAAGTCCACTTACATTTATGCTTTTATAATTAGTTTTTCTCTTCATATTGCAGGGTCAGGGAAAGGATAAAGATTTGAATTCTAAGTCAGCCAGTGACCTCTCAGAAGACTTGTTCAAAGTACATGATTTTGATGTGAAGATTGATTTACAAGTTCCCAGCTCAGGTAGGTGAGGGTGGGGAATGGTTATGGCCAAGGACCAGAGAGCTCCATGGCCCTCTGGTCTGCAAAGCAGCTGTTTTAGGAAGAGATGGAGGTTTCTGCTCATCAGTACTTCTAGAGGCTGCAGGGATATTTTGAGAGGGAATAGGGACAGTCAGGAAGGCTCCCTGAGCAAGTGAAGCACAAGACTAAAGGACTTTGTAGGTACCTCAGCTGCCAATTTGCTCTTCTTTCCCATAGAGTCAAAGGCTTTGGCCATCACTTCCAAGGCTCCACCAGCCAAGGATGGGGCTCCAAGGAGATCTCTGAACTTGGAAGACTACAAAAAACGACGGGGGCTTATTTGAGCACACCCAGCCTGCTGCTTCCGACCCTGCATGCCCATCACAGTGCCCCACCTTTCCTCTTCCTTTGATTCGCCCTCTTTGGGCTGGAGCAGCAGTAGAAACTGGGAAGAGACTCTATACTGCCAGTCATCTGTAACATAAACCATTTGCTGTATAGACCTCCCTTGTCTACACCATCTCCCATCAACCCCATCCCCCCCAGGCCTCACCCAGTGTGGACCTGGGCTCTCTTGGGCTTTATCCATGTCTTTAGATCTGTGTTTGCCTTTTTTTTTGAAACCAGCACAGTTCATTGGCCACTCTGCACGCATTCAGTATTACCGTGGAGCTGGGATTCTTGCTGGAGCCCCTGGTGGTGATAGCAGCAGCACTGGGCAGTCTCCTCTCTGGACTGCCTTGGACCCAAACATTGAACATTTGAAACCTGGCCCTTGTGGAGAGAGTGGGTTCTGGGCACCTGCAGTCCTCCTTCCTCTCTCCTCATCTTTCTCTTCTTCCCATCCCTTTGGAAGAGGGGTTTTCAAAACCAATTTAGTTTCCAAAAAGTGTATATTTGTGGGGAGGGAGGGGGGGTCTATTTGAGAGAGAGAGAGAGAATGTGTGTGTGTGTGTGTGTGTGTGTGTCTGTAAGTGTGGATTTTTTTATCATTTTTTAAAATGCAGTACTCTTTGTATCAGTCTGTCATGGGTCTATAGCTGTTTCAGATTTTTTTCAGCTGTACTTGAGCATCTGAAACTGCAAGAAAGAAATTCATTAAATGTGATTCTTCTTACTAAACAGGCCTGACTGCTGTAGCTGTGTAACTTCCCTTCCCCACCTCCTCTTCCTCATCACCTCCCCACCTCAGAGAAAACTCCCCGGTTTGGCCCCTTCCCTGTCTGTCGTGTCCTGGCAGGTGGGAGGGAAGCCCAGGGCCAGGTACCAGGGAGGGCAGTGCAGGTATCTCTCATCCCATGGGCACAGCCACAGCTTCTTGGCTGAACTTAGAATGAATCTTTTTCCTACCCTATGTACTTGTCTCTTTCTAGTGATTCTGTTTTGCGGTTTCAGTAAGAATAATATTTTGTTTTTAAGAGAAAGTATTCAACATGATGTGGAGAGAACAAACACAATAAGATTTAGGTTGCAAATGTTACAAGCATGTGCAGTTTTGTGTGTGTGTATACATATATATATGGTGAGCATAGTTGTGCAGCCAGGGTGGAGCCAGCAAAGAAGTGTGTATGTCTTTATGAAATGTTTGAAAAGAGATAAGCTGACTGCTTGATAATCATTCTCAGGTGTAAAGCTCCAAGTGTAAATAAAAGTGGCATTTAACAAATCTTTTCAGAACAAAGTACAGCTGACTATATATACAAAGGACTAAGCTAAAGAAACAGCTGAGAGCTGCTGATTCCCACAAGAGGGAGAGGAAATCTAGCCAAAAGCTCAGCTTACATTTCCCTACTTTTCTGTATAGGGAGTGGGGTGATAGGAAATCATGGAGTTAAGTTGTATTTAAACATAAAAATGAACTTGCTAACTCTTCTGGGTTTAGTAGAGCCTCAGCGTTGCTTTAACTTAGTTTACACTTTTTTATTTTAAAAATGCTGTAATGGATGGTTTTTAAAAAAGTATTATGACTGTAAAAGTGATCGCTATGACTGTAACAGAGCTGTGTGGTTAGCTGTGACACAGTGCAGTTGGGCAAAGGAGTGGTGATGGACTCATTAAAATCATCTATACTTGAATAGTCCATTGACCAGAACCCTTTTCAGACGATTGTGTAAATGTGGAATCACAGACTGTTAAATGTTGCCTGGACTCCGACAGAGTCCCAGAGGCTGCTGGGACTTCTCTGATCATGACGAACTTGGACTTTTTTCTCTTTCTGGTTTTAAAAGACATGAAATTATAGAATCCATATAATTTGCTGGAATCGTTCTGATTCACCATGTAGATCTGTATTTAGTATCCTTTGGATTTGGAGAAGTGTCGATTACATTATGGCTGTGTAATAAAATTTTTATTAAAACTGCATCACACTGTAGCCACTTCACCACTACCTCCCCACACGCAGCTGCTGAAACTTTCATTCTGAGATGCCAAAATAGCAAGGAGAAAAGCCAACCAAAGAAGACCGAAAATTAACTCGTCTCCTGAGTAGCCTACTTGGTGATTGGAATCAAGACGGAGGACTTGGCTTCAGTCTCAGCTGAGGCAGGGCCTCTGGACTGAGGTCTTGACCAGGCATAAGGAATGAAAGGATAGAATCAGCCGGGCTTCTTGGTGGCTCACAGTATTTCTCGTGCTGGAAAATTGCTGCAGGGGCCCCCAGCTCCACACATCCCACCCCCCACAACGTGGTTTCAGTGTTGATGGGTGCAGTACCTAAGGCTATTTTATACAATTTTCACTTCCTTCCAAGAAGCAAAAAGGCCAGTGTTCATGTGCCTAGCTCATGATGTATAGGTCTATTTGTCTGTCTTGCTTCTAGGTGCAGGGAAAGTCTACGCCTGCAACTTACCTTGAAAAAGAATGCTTTTGTTTTCTTTGTTTCTGTTGTGAAATCCTGACCTGTCACTCAAACTGTACGATATTTGTAAATAAATTTTATGCCCTGTTTTAACAAGAGGATTGGATTTAGTCCAAGGATTTCATCCTGAGTGGCAACTCTCAAAGCCATGTTTTGAAAGTCCAAGAGAGCCTCTCTTTTGTTTTGTTTCTCTTCTTTCTCTTAGTCCTACATGACCCCCAAATGAAAGTGGCTGTTTTCAGCTCTTCAGCAGCCTGGTCCCCCAGAAGCCTTTCTGATGTGGCAGTTATCAATAGCCAGGGCCACCTCCAATTGGCCTGATTTACTTCCTGCCTTGGAAGATGCACCATGCTTTAACAGAACTAGGTAGACCCTGATACACTGCCTAATCCTAGTAAGTGCCTGGTCCATTGAGCTTGCAGTTGACCTAGGAGCAGTTCCTGTGCTATCCTGTTTTCTTGTGAAGGAACTCAGGGCATCTGTGTGGCCCTGGAGGAAATACAGATAACCTTCCCTCATGCCCCCAACCTAGGGAGATCTGCAAGGGTTCCCAAACACACCCACAGCCTGAAGCTAGGCTGTGTCTCAAGTTTCTGATCTTGTTTTAGCTAGGAAGCAAGATCCTCCCCAATCATAGGAGCCCAATACAAGCCTGCCTCCATTGTTGGGAGAGGTGAGTCTCTGGGGTTTACCCAGCAACTGCGTCCAATGAGGTTTTCTCCAACGCCTTATCACTCCCACTGCTTGACTTGTTGGGAGCAGTGGGCTCCCAGAGCCCTAGGGAGCAGGGATTTGAGCAGAGGTCAGCCTAGTCCATTCATTTCCGTCTGGTGCTGTGGAACAGCCAAGTGCTGCCTAGCTTGCTTAGGGTAGAGGGTGGCTAACAGAGCTGACCACCGCAGATGAAGGGATGCAGAGTTGGTCAACTTCATCTTCCAGATTTGGGGCTTGGGGTTGGCTGTCCTTGGGCAGTCCTGAGTGGCAGTGTCCAGCAGCTCTCCTTAGCACAGAAGCCACTGACTCCCAGCTCTGATTCTTTGCATAAATGCAGCGCCTCAGTGTGGGCTGAGCAGAACCTGGAGATGGAGTTGCTTGGCCCTGCGGAGGAGCTTAACTACTGCAAAGGCACATCTAGGGCTTTCAGCCACTGCTCTGGACCCAGGGGAAAGCCAAGAGCCACAGGCACATGGGTGCAGGGTTCATATTCCAGGTCTGCCACTTACTACCTAGGGCTGAGCTAGTTAACTCCTCTAGGCCACAAGTGTTCCTATCTTTAATAATAGATCTGTCAGAATGGCGTTATAGATTAAATGTTCCTTTCCCCAGTAGGGGTTCAATAAATACTGTTGTTAGAGCGGAGGCTGCTAGGTTTCGGAAGAGAGGCTGTTGGGGCAGAGCGGCAGGCCTCCAGATGGAGAGGGAGCTGCCGGCCGGGGCGAAGGAGGGGACTGAAGCCTCAGAACTGCCCCCGGGGAGTGGGTAGGGGAAGAGAACAAAATCAGAAGCTGGACCGCTAGACCAAGAGACTCCTGGCACCCCCCACCTGGGGCGGGGGGAAGGGGAATAAGAAACTCCTCCTCCAGGTTGAGGTTAGAGACCGGGTGGGCGCTGGGGCTAACGTGGGGAACAGTCCGGAGAAGCAAAGCTGCCCTCCAGCCCTCAACATACACCCTCTTTGTAGAGGGCGGGTCTGAAAGCGTTGTCCTGCTCACTCTCAGCCTTCTGTAACCTCCCCACAGCCCCAGCAGGCTCAAAAAGATTGTAAGGCCCCACCTCCTTCCCACCACCAAGAGAATTTAAAACACAAAAACAGTACAAAACTAGCCCTGGCCGGTTTGGCTCAGCGGTTAGAGCGTCGCCTGCAGACCAAAGAGTCACTAGTCAATTCAGTCAAGAGCAGGCATCTTGGTTCATCCCTGTCCTGGTCCGAGTAGGGTGGGAGGCAACCAGTGGGTGTTTCACTCCCACATTGATGTTTCCCACATTGATGTTTCTCTCTCTCCCCCTCCCTCCCTCCCAATCTATCTGAAGATAAATGGGAAAAAATATATATATCTTGGGGTGAAGATTAAAAAGAAAACAACAGTACAAAATCGGAAAATAAGTGTAAAAAGTCCAACAAAGTTCTGATTCTTCCCATAATGACAACTTCAATACCATCTCCAAAATATCAGATTTTTTTCCCTGGATTTTTTATAAGAGCTTATTTGAGCCAAAAATGATGACAATTGCTGGGAAGCAAGATCTCACATGCTCCAACACTAGATTCTTAAAATACTTTTCTTCTCTTTTAGCTGTTCATGGCCCTGCTTTTGCTAATCGCGGGCAAAGCCCGCATCTTAGGGCCACATCCACATTCACCGCTCCTGGAATGCACTGGTCTATTTTCAATGATTTTCCCTGGAGGACTCCTCCTCACCCTTCAGCCCTCAGCCGAAAGGTCACCTCCTCTGGAAAGCCTTCCCTGATCTCTTCCTCCCGCTCGGGTTCGGAAGCACCTCCCGCCGGCTTTCCCTAGCGAGGCGCTCACCGCGCTGTACTCGTATTGAATCTCCACCCCAGCCTGGAAGCTACTTGCATGGCCGAATTCGTCTCCGGAGCCCCAGCACCCAGCGCTGCCTGGCACTTAACGCCCAATAAACACGGTGGAGGGAAGGGGCTGGGGCAGCGCACGCGGACGTCCAGCCGCAGGCGCCGCGTTTGGGGCCCTGGACACTGCCTGTCCCCTCCCATCCTGCCCCCCGACCACAGCGCTCGCGGGAATGAGACCCGATGGCACCGACACCGCCCAGGCTGCCAGTCCTTCGGGTTAGACCCAAGACCGCGGGAACGCGGCTGCTGTAGGAGGGAGCGGCCCTCTACCCGGGCTGGTGTGCCGCGGCCCCGACTGGCCCCGACGAGCCAACCTCCGCCTGGTTCGCCGCCAGGGGCCCCGCTCCCCGCTGCCGGCACGTGCGCGCGCTGGCGACTCTGGGCGCGGGCCGAGCCGGGCGCACATGCCAGCGGCATCCCCGCCTTGGGAGAGGCCTTAGCTCTTAGGAGCGCTGCTGGGCCCGGCACCCCTGAGGCCGACACGATGCTCTGTGGACTCAGTCACTGTGCATCAAGATGTCAGCAGGATGTCATGCTGGCCAGCAGAGACATCACACATTGAATTAGGGGTGCGCCCACTCCACCCCTGCGGTTACAAGTTTGGGGAACATGGGAGACAGTGGCCTACTGCACCCTGAGCCTTAGAGCAGGTGCCCCAGCCCACCGACACCAGCGGCCACGTCCCTGACCTCAGAGTCTCCCTCCACTTGGCCACTGGAAGAGTCTGAGTTCTGAAGACAGGAGAGAGAACCACAGGAACACAGGCCCCTGGGAGGGATGGGAAACCTTGTTTCTGAAATGTGGCAGGAGAGAAAACGTTCCAGTTGAGGTTGTACGTACACAGGTGTGGTGACATAGTCTATTTGTTTTAGAGGAGAATGATTCAGATGGTGGAAGGTCACTGAAGGCTGCTAGATCTCTAGCCCTGCTAAACTATCCTAGCACCTATTTCCAGAATATTCTCACGAAGTCTGTCAATTATGGGACCAGAGATAGATGGCATGGGAAGGGGGAGAAACCCAGACACAAGAAATAGGGTCTGGGGTTGTCATTTGGAGATAACCATCAACTCCCTCTCCCCAGGAGGAAGACCTCCAATTCTTCTCCATCCTCAAGTTTCCACTGGGCCCTGGCTCTGGCCAGCCCTCCAGCACCCTCTCTAGTATGCTCTCAGTACAGAATAGTGTCTGACTGGCCAGGGGTGGGGCACTGTTTGCACGAAGCAGCTGAAAGACCAAGGTCTCACTGACAGTCCCTTGGAAATAGTAAATGCAGCCATTTGACATCTTGGGGCTTGTTTTCTGGCTGGGTCCTTTCTGATTTCCTTCCTCCCGAAGACCATGTAAAATGATACACTGCCACTCCCAGTAAAGAGGGAGTCCTCATAGGAGTTACTCATTCCTGTATCCCTTTCACCTAGCACAGTGCCTGGCTCATAGCAGCTGTTCAATGGAAGTTTGTTTGCTCTGTGAGTGACTGAATGAATCACAGGTATTGTCACAGATTATTGGAATCTTAGAGTTAGAATGTCCCTTGGAAGATACCAAGCACCACAGAGCATGTCTGGGAATTGTTGACTAGAATGAGACCCTGTACCACCTGGTCTAAGAGGAATATTTCCTGCCACGCCCTTCTGCCCATTCCCAACACACACACCATAAAGGTTCTGCTCTCTCTGAAGAGGCCTTCAAGTCTTCTTAAAGCAACAGATGGCCCATTCAGGAGCACTGGTTGGGTCAAAGGCTGTGCTCCATCCTCTCTCACCCATTGGAGAGGCCCAGCCTATAGGACTTAGGAAGCAGAAACTGGCACTGTGCCTCGAAAGGGATGATAAACAATGACCTTATTTCTGTCCCTGAGGCCACTGGTGCTGCCCTGGGTAGGCTAGAGGAGGCCAGCACTAAATTAGGCAGGATGGAGAATAACACCAAGACCCCAGGAACCCCTCACCTCACATACCTCATTTTCCAGGCTTTCCCACCTTTTGTGTCCCTGATTGTTATCCCCTAGGAGAGTGAAGCCCTCAGACCTGATAAACCCTGAAGGTCATGGAGAGGCATGAAGACTCTTGGGTACAGAAGGATTCTGGATGCCACAAGAAGAAAGATCAGTTCTTCCCTCAGACGCTGGCTTTGTTGGTAAAGCAGAGGGACTCTTGTGGCCTATCTCAGATCAGCCACCTAATGACCACCAAATCCTTGAAACATTCTTCTAGGCCTCCATTTTCCCCATTTTTTTGCATCACAGAGGCCACTCCTCCATCTGTATAGTAGTCTGATTTTCTCTACATCCATCTACTCACACCCTCAAGGACTGGGGAAATTGAGGCACAAAAGACAAGATCCCAGGATTTGAAAGGTCATTCTTGGCTCAACTAAAAAGCCACGAGAGCCCCTTGACCTTGTCCCACAATTATATTGAGACCCCCCAGGCTTTGCCTTCTGCCTATGGTTAGATAGAAGCAGACTCTGTTTTCACTGGATAAGGTAGGACCTAAACTACCAGATGTTAATAAATGAAAGTTATTGAGCATATAAAGGAAATAGAAGTCAGGGGACCTAGTCAGGATACACTCTGGATTTTCGACCAACTAGCTGTGTGACCTCCTACAAGTGCCTTAAACCCTTTGTTACTTCGCTTGTGTTGTGAGGATAAGATACATCTAAAGGCCCTTCCCACTCTAAAAGTCTACGAAATTAGCTCTCATTTCAATACCTATTCCCTGGTTTGCCCTTACCTTTTTATTTTTTTTTATTCTCATCCAAGGACACTTTTTTTGCATTTATCTTCAGATAGTGCGGGAGGGAGAAAGGGGAGAAGAGAGAGAGAAACATCGATGTGAGAGAGACACATCCAGTGGTTGCCACCCACACAACCCCAACCGGGGTGGGGACAAACCGCAATGGAAGTACATGCCCTTAGCAGGAACCAAACCTAGGACTCTCTGGTCTGTGGACTGACACTCTAACCGCTGAGCTAAACTGGCCAGGGCTGCCCTTACCTTTCCAGTGAGGGGCACTTGGGCAAGTATGGGCAAAGGGCTCTTCTTTAGCTACTGGCCTTTGGGCAAGTGTCTGATACCAGAAGAAAATGAATTGTCCCTGAGTTAGAGACTCAGTTCCCACCCTGCTTGTGCCTCCAACATTGCCCGGACATTGACCGGCACAGTTCCTATCATTTCAACTCTGGCAGGTCCTTGCTGACTCTCTCCATGCTGGGTTTGTCCCCAGTCCCCCTCTGAGGGCAGTACTTTTCCAGCTCCCACCATAGATCAGGGCAACTCCAAAGGAGGGAGAGAAGTGAATGCAGGAGACATGGGTATTTCTGGGCCTTCAAGCTCTAGAGTACACACCCAGACACCTATGCTCCTCCAGACCTCTGTGCCTCAGAGGAGGTAGCCATGTAATTTCTCAGGTTTTCCACAGAGGATTCAATGTTCAAACTCCTGTATTTCCATCTTCCTTTCTTTTTAAAAAAATAATTTTTCTTTATTGATATTAAAGAGAGAAGAAGGGAGAAAGAGTGGGAGATAGAAACATGAATGAGAGAGAACATCGATTGGCTGCCTCCTGCACGCCCCCCACTGGAGACCAGGCCCACAACCTGGGCATGTGCCCTGACCAGGAATCAAACTGGTGACCTATTGGTGCATGGGTCAACGCTCAACCCTCTTCACTGAGCCACACCAGCCGGGCTATTTCCTTCCTTCTCTCAATCCATTGCCTCAGTTTCTCATTCTATTCTTTTGTTTTGTTTTGTTAATGCTCACCAAAGGATATTTTTCCATTGATTTTTAGAGAGAATGGAAGGGATGGAGAGAGAGAGAAACATCGATGTAAGAGAGAGACATCAATTGGTTGCCTCCTGCACAACCCACAACCCAAGTATGTGCCCTTGACTGGGAATCCAACCTGAGACCCTTTGGTCCATGGGCCCCACTAAGCCAAACCACTCTTCAGTTCTTCCAGGATCTTCTCTCTTCTTTGTTGACAGTTCCCGTTCTCTCTCTGAACCCTTTTTTCCCTCTCCTCCAGGGCCATCCTTGAATTCTGGCTGAAGGGATATAAGGAAAGGAAAGCTCCTTCTTTGGGCCATCAGCATCAGAGGCATCCTTCTGGGACACTCCGCACAGGGACCCCAACAATCCCTATGCACCAGGCACCGATAAAGGATCCTTACTTGTGGCATTTGGGGGAAGAGAGGAAATGTTGTGAAATACAGTCGGCCCTCGTTAATCGCGGTTAATCAGTTCCACACTCTACCGCGATAAATGAATTTCCCCGAAGTAGGATTCTTTATTTATAGTCGTCCCTCGTCACTTCCCGCTTCACTCTATCGCTGTTTTCAAATACTATATTTAAATACTATATTTGAAAAACCGCGAAAGAATGAAGCGCGAAGTGTTGAGGGACTCCTGTACTGAATTCTACTCAAAACAGCCTTGCATTTCAGCTGACCACTAACACGTGAAGTGGCCAAAGACTCACCACAACGATGCCACTGATGAGCACACTGCAGTGCATGAAACACTTCACCAACATCAGCAGCCTCTTCCCAGTTTCATAGCCCCGACTCTGTGGGTCAGGTGAAGTTTTCCTAAACGCATTTAGAGTGTGGTGAACCTGAGATTGTTCCTACCACCCACACTAAAACTATTCTAACGTTTTAGGTTTCACATCTTTCATTTTATTTTATTCTCACAGCAATCCTGTGAGGTGGAAACCTTGCAGAGGATAACCAGCGGTTAGAGGAGAAGAAATGACCCGCGTACAGCCACACAGCAGACTCCAAGCCCCAAACTACTAAAGGAAAAGGGGAGGAGGGGCTCAGTCCCCATCAGTCAGCAACAGGTATGCTGCCCAGGACTCCGCCTAGACACGTGGAGAGATCCAGGCCCCGCCCCCTGGCCTCGTTCTCTGCCTGCCAGGAAGTGGAGACTTTGAGGGGAGAAGTCTCAGCTGTTCCCCGGACAGTGTCCCCACTTGGGCGCACGCCCTGGGGTGAGGCTTCTTTAGAAAGCTAATGGCCTTGAACTCTATGCTGAAGGAGCACTGGGCGGAGAGAAGCCCCGGAGAACAGGATGGACGGAACGCGGAAAGGAGCCCAAGGGACTGGGTGGGAGAGCAGGAGAAAGATTCGCTCCTCCCTAGTGGGTCAGGGACCTTGAAGGCGCCGGGAGGAATCCGCCCCTGCTCGGAGCCGGGGAAGGCAGTAGGACCCGGAGGTGCAGCGGCCCCTCCCGTCTCTTCCCGGACAGGCAGAGAGGCCGCGAGGTCCTGGCCCTGATTTTTTAGTCCACGACGTCTGGGCTTCCCGGACACCAGGAGCAACAAGGAGCCTTCCCCGCGGAGCCGGGGCCCTTGGAGGCCCGCGCTTTCTCTGAAAGTGAAAGAAGTGGGCGGGGGGCGCGGCCGAGGCGGGGCCCAGGCGGGCGGCGGCGCAGGCTCCGCCTCGGGGCAGTCTCGAGCCGGGGGCGCTGAGCGTCTCCAGTCCCCGCCGCGTCGCGGGCTGGTGGGCTTCGCTGCGGCTCCTGTGCCGGGAAATGACCCTGCCCGGGGGCCCGACGGGTATGGCGCGGCCGGGAGGCGCGGGGCCCTGCAGCCCCGGGCTGGAGCGGGCCCCGCGTCGGAGTGTCGGGGAGCTGCGCCTGCTCTTCGAGGCGCGCTGCGCCGCGGTCGCTGCCGCCGCCGCCGCAGGGGAGCCCCGGGCCCGCGGGGCCAAGCGTCGTGGGGGACAAGTCCCCAACGGGCTTCCGCGGGCTCCCGCTGCTCCAGTGATCCCACAGCTGACTGTAACAGCCGAGGAGCCGGACGTACCCCCAGCCAGTCCTGGGCCGCCGGAGCCGGAGGGTGGCTGGCTCCCGGCCCTGGGCTCGTCGCACCTGCAGCAGCCGCGCCGCCTCTCCACCTCGTCTCTCTCCTCCACTGGCTCCTCGTCGCTGCCCGAGGACTCGGAGGACGATCTGCTGAGCGACAGCGAGAGTCGGAGCCGCGGCAACGTGCAGCTGGAAGCCAGCGAGGACGTGGGTCAGGTATGGGCCGCGGGGGCGGGGCCAGCGCGGGGCACAGGGGCTGCGCGCTGGGGACCCAGCTCCGAGCTGTCTGAGGTCTGACTCCTGCCTCAAGTTACTCCGCCGAGGGTCCGATTCCCACTGGCCAGGAGGCCTAAGGGTCGGAGGGAGGCGCTAGGCGGACCCCTCGCCTTGGCAATTTTTACCCGGGTTCCACAGGAGGGTCGCAGCCCGGGTCCTGGGGCGTCTAAGAAGGCGAGTGAGGAAGAGTCTGCGACCCGCCACGGGGACCGGTTGGGGTGGGGAGCGGGGGATCGTGACCTGCGGGCTGTGAGGTGGGGCTTGAGAGATCGGAGGGGTTGTCCTTGCCCAGCGAACTCTCAGGAACAGAGGGGTGCACGAGTCTCCCAATCTCGCCGCCCCCTCTCCAGCACCGCAGCCCCACCCCCGCCGTTGCCACGGTTTCCCTCTCCTGAGTGGGAGTGGAGCGGCGCTCCAGGCTCAGCTCTGGAACTGCCGCCGTCTGCTCCCGGCGCCCGCACGAGGCGTGGACGCGGGGAAGGGAGGAGCGCAGGGGCTAGGAGCTCTGGCGGGGAGCGAAACGCCGCCCTCACCGTTTACTGCTACTAATGATGGCCGGGGGAGGGTAAACTGAGGCTGAAAAGGCGTGATCAGTTTGTTAATCTCCGCCTCTGGTGTCAGAAACTCGATTTGACCCTGGAATAATCCAGGCCAGGGTGCGGTGAAGTCATTCATTCCCGGTGCCTGCCCCTTAGGGGTAGGCCACACCCAGGAGAGCCGTCTTGTGCCCCTTGTTTAAACGAAGGCCAAATACATTAAATAACTCCTCATGGCCACTGCAAAGGAGTTGCTCCAGATCCACGTTATGCAAGTGTCCCTGGAGCCGAGGGAGAAGCGAAAGGCGCCCCGCAGGCTCTGGTGGCTCCGGGTCTTCCCAGAAGGGCGGTGTGAACTGCGGACGCGCGCTGGGGTTGCTTGGGAGCTGTGGGGAGAGCCCTGGGGCGCGGCCCAGGCCTGCTGAACCCAGGCTCCGTCGCAGGCTAGGATTGGACGACTTGCATTGGATCCTTGGCTCAGTAGCCCCCTGAGACTTATATTACCCAGAGGGCGGTATGGTTTGTGACACAAAAGAAAAAAGTCTCCTAGAATAGGAACACAACCCGCCAGCAGGTGTAGGGTACGGGGAGTCCCTCTCTCCTCTCCCGGGAGTAAGGGTACAACCCTGGCCCCTGTAGGGAGGCAGGGCCCGCCCAGGAGTTTCCAAGGAGGTGGAATGTGGGGCAGTAAGAAATCTCCCTCCCTGCCTCCTCGGAAAATCCGGAGCAGTAGTAACAGGTCCGCGGCTCTCTGGCTCAAATCTCTGACAGCTGAGTGGCGAGCGCAGGAGGAAGGGCTCCGCGAGGGCAGCACCCGGCTTCCCCTCAAACGCCGGTGGGCGAAGGAGGTCCCGCGGCCCAAGCCTGTGTGCAGCGTAGGCAGTCCGGCTGAAGTCAACTCTCCAGAGACCAGTCGGAGCAGAGCCCTGGGCGTCTTTGGCCGGCCTTTCCCACCCTGGACCTCGTCGTCCCGACACGGCCAGGAGCTGGAGCAGATGGCTCTTGAAGGCCCTTACAGCTCCAAGGCTGCGTCTCTCAGGCTTTCCCAACCCCCAGCCCGCCCGGGCCTCCCCGAAGGCAAACAGCCACAGCGGCGCAGATAAGCCAGGGACTGTTGACAGAGGCAGCCTGCGTCCGCGTGGAAGGGCCCGGCGCGGACTTTGCCTCGCGGCCGGTCCTGGAGCGGCACAGTGCGCCCGCCCAGGATTCCTTTAGGGCTTCCCCAGGCAGGAAGCAGAGCCCAGGGCTGGCTGATCGTCAAGGATGCACCTGGGAGAAGGGTACTGCGGCGGCGCTCAGGAGCTCTCTGGTCGCCAGCCCCTTACACTCTGGCCTGGACAGATAACAGGAACATTCAGAGCAGAAGGAAGCCAGGGAAGGCTCCGCCTTGCCTTTGCCTAGCACATATGCCCTCCCCCTTCTACTCCTGGGAGCCCCCAACAGCCTGCCAAGAGCCTGGAGCTTTGCTCCCTACTGGGTAGTTGGGGCTGGAAAACCTACCTCACTCCTGGGCCTTCCTTTCCTCTAATACAGGGAAAAGTCATGGGCAGGGAAACCCATACAGGAAGGGTGGGGGGGATTGGGGGCCTATCCCCAAGGGCAGCTGGCATGACTGTATTCTTAGGCCTTGCCTGCCTCTTAAAACAATTTTGGGGTGTTGCTCTAGCAGAGGAGAGGATGTTTTGGCTCCTGTTCATTTGGTTCTCTTCTCTCGGTGCTCCAGGATGGGTAAGGAGACCTGGATGCCATCCTGTCCTGGACCCAGAACTCCCACACTTCACTTTTCACTAATTATAGAGCAGAATTTAGGTTAACCGACTTACTTTTTAAAAAGCAAATGCCCTGGAGAGGGTGAAGTCGTGGGTCACTTATACCTTGGTGCAAATGATTTTATAAATTTAAACTGATTGCTTTCACCACCACCACCACCACCACCACCACAGGGAGTGCTAGTGTGATAGGGCAATGGGAATGTGGGGAGTGGGTGGGCTGGTAGTGACTGAATGACTGGAGGTAGGGACTGAGAGTCAGGAAGTATGGGGATGAGTACCAAAGGGTCCATTCTGGCAGAAGATACACTGAGTATCTGGAATGATATAAGAAGCAGGAGTCCTCAGGGCTTCCAAATAGAGCTTAGGAGAGTGAGAGGTTAGTGTCTTGCCAAGCTCTGCCCAGAGAGAGATGTTCCTGTCCAGCCCCAGGAGTGAGGAATTATCAGAAGGTCCTGCTGTGACATCATTAAAGACAGGTGGGTCAGCTCTCTTGGGCTTTTTGCCCCAAGATGCTCTGGTAGCCTCTGGGTGTGAGTTGATTTCCCAGACTTCTGTGGGGAACAGGCTAGGCTAGAGGATGGGGCTTTGGTTCTCTTTTTCAGATATATTTCACTTTGTAACATAATAAATCGGCTTTCTGGTATCCATGTAATAAAAGCCTAACTTGCTCAAAAATATCTTCCCTGTTGTTGTTGATGTGCCCAAATCATCACCCACCCACCAAATAATGTTTCTCTGGGAGCCTTTTGGGACACATGCATCTTTTTTTTTTTTTTTTGTTCAGGTAGAGTGGGAGGGAGAGAGAGGAACAGAGAGAGAGAGAGAAACATCGATGTGAAAGGAACACATCGAGCGGCTGCCACCCGCACGACCAACCAGGGCCGGGGACAAACTGCAACCGAAGTACGTGCCCTTAGCGGGAACCGAACCCGGGTCTCTCAGGACCGCAGGCCGACGCTCTAACCGCTGAGCCAAACCGGCCAGGGCCACATGCATCTTTTTAAAAAATATGTTTTTATTGATATTTTAGAGAGAGAGAAAAACATCAATATGAGAGAGAAATATCGATCTACTGCCTCCTGCATGCCCCTTATCAGGGATTGAGTCTGGAACCCAGGCATGTGTCCTGACTGAGAATCAAACCAAACTAGGACCTCTCAGTCCATGGGACCACGTTCAATCCACTGAGCCACACGGGCTGGGCATTTTTTTTTTTTTTTTTATCCTTACCTGAGGACATATTTTCATTTTTTGTTCAGATAGAGCGGGAGGGAGAGAGAGAGAGAAACATAGACGTGAAAGGGACACATCGAGTGGCTGCCACCCGCACGACTCAACCAGGGCCGGGGACAAACTGCAACCGAGGTACGTGCCCTTAGCGGAAACTGAACCCGGGTCTCTCTGGACCGCAGACCGACACTCTAACTGCTGTGCCAACCCGGCCAGGGCTTTTAATCCTCACCCGAGGATAGGTTTTTATTTATTTTGAGAGACTGAGAGGAACATTGACGTGAATGAAATATCCATGAGTTGCCTCCCACATGTGCCTGGACCGGAATGGAACCCACAACCTTTTGATGTATAGAACGATGCTCCAACCAAGCTGCCTGACTGGGGTGGACACATAATGCATTTTTATATGCATTATGTTCCCTGGGAGAGGTAGCTCCCTACGATGGAAGATGGCAGTGAGTTCTATGACACTTACATCAACTCCTTCCTTGTTTGACCATATCCATTACTGGCAGGTGAGCTGAGTCCTGTCATACCAACCTCAGGAGGTGGCTGGGAGAGCTCAGATGGCATAATGGGTATGAAAGCCCTTTGTAACCTGCATGGCTGGAACCAGACTTAGCCTTTGCTGCTGTCAGCTGACATGATCCTCTCAAAATTGGGGTGGAGAGGGTAGGTGATGACCCCATTTTACACCATCTTGGGAGCAAGTTGATGCTGTGTTCTCACATATCGATCAAGTGGCAGTAGTCCAGGATTGCAGGTGCTAAATCCTCTTCTACCAGGTCTACCTCTGCCTTCAGCCCCGCTCACTGCTCCTACATGATCCCAGAAGAAAAGATGATTCAGTTCTCCCATCTCACTTGACTCAAGGCTGATTCCCTCTTCCACTGGGATGGCTACAGAAAAAGATGTATCCTCTGATTAACTCCATTCTGATCCCACTGTCCCCCACATTCTGCCAGTAGGCAACCCACCGTTTAACCTATTCCTTTGGATGAAGGCAAAGCTGTCCAGCCAACAGAGAGGGTTCCCCAGGCAGATCTCATTGTTTCCCCAGAGATCAAAACACACTACTTTGTGGCTGCAAATTGTTTCACCTAGTACAAAGCTCTTTCTCATGTAGAAGTTCCATTTGACCCCCAAAGGGAATCAGGGTGGTAGTATGGACTTTGGAATCTGCTGGGGTGATTGGAACATAGGGAGGGGTTTGAGCTGATAGATAACTTAAACCAGGGACTAGGAAGCTGGAGGCAGGAAGTGAGGGCATGCGAAGTCCTTTGAGCCTTGATTTCTTTTTGTAAAATGGTAATAATGCCACCACCTCATGCACTTGCTGTCCGTGTGCATCGACATCATGATTCTCAAACTGAGAGTGGGAGAAGAAGGTAAAGGATGATGCTGCTGAATACACATGGCACATACATCTTCCGGGAATTTTTTGAGAATTTGGAGGTGGGAGCGTTTTATAATAAAACTTGGATTATTATGCAGCATAATGCAAGCCTTGTATGTATTTAAAGAGTGAAAAGGAGTTTTGAAAGAGCTGTCATGCTAGTAGTGGGCTGCTTCTGGCTACACCCCTAGATTCCTGTGGATTGGACACGTGATCACACCCCAGTGTGCCATATAAGGACTACAGTAGGAAAGCAGGAGCAGTTCTTCTCGTGGAGGTTGAGAAGTGCCTGGCATGCAGTAGGCGGTCAGTAAATGGTGGCTTGTATTATGGCAGCAGCTATGACTTCTCAGAGGAAACAGGCTCACACAGATGAAGGTCTCCCTTGGACTCAGCTAGAAAGTGACAGAACCAGGACTCACTTCCAGTGCTATGTCCCCATCCAGTGCTGTCACTAACCTCTATCCCCTCCATGTGGGAAAGGGCTTAATGGTCAGCAGCTTTCCCCTGCTTAGGCCACTACCCCAGTTCTCCCTCTCCCTCAGAACTCCCTCCGGTAGTGGAGGGTGGATTCCTGGGTCCCTGCCCTATGGGAGAGCCCTGGTGTAACTCCTCTAAAAGCCGGCACTCCTGGGAGGAGGCAGCAGATACACAGTTTGGATGAGCAAACCTGTGCACTATTAACCTGTAGACATAGGAATGATGGGTTTTGGGTGGGGAGAGGAAAGGTCCAGAGTATGAGATGCTCTCAGGATTGGATGGAGGCCAGAAGCAGTGGTCATGAGGCAAGACGACATCAAAATCTACACTTCCCTCCTAGTTTCATCAAAGATGACAGGCCCTCAGCTCTGCATCCCATTTTCTTTTTTTTTCCTTTCAATTTTTATTACAGATTTTGTTACAGATGTTTCTCCTTTTCCCCCTTAGACACCCTCCTCCCCATCCTGCCCCCCCCCCACATTGTTGTTTATGTCCGTTGGTTATGCATACAAGTTCTGTGGTTCATCTCCTCCACCCCCCCCACCCACCCTGCATCCCATTTTCAAAGCTCAGATTTCTAGGTCCAGATTAGGACCAAGGGTACCCTGGGTCTTGCCAACTGATGAGGAGTGATATAGCATCCAGGGATAGCAGAAATTTGAGGAAATCACAAGCCATTCCTTCTTCAGACCCTGCCAGGCTGGCCTCCCTGCCCTGGGCCTTTGTAAAGGTTTGTTTCTGTGATTGTCTCCCTAAATGAGAGAAACCTATGGTCCCAAAGTGAATGAATCAACAATCCAGATTTGGGTGTGCTCTCCCCTTCTCCCTCTTCTCCACCCACAGGTGTGCATCTCCTAAATTCTAAGGGACCCAATGAGACTTGCAACCAGGGCAGCAATGAGCAGGGGCAGCTTGTCCTGAGCTTACCTCCTGAACCTGTCACCAAGGCCCCCTTTTCTCTGACTCTACAGTGAGCTGGTAGCAGCCCACCTTGGCTCACTCTTTTCCCCATAAAGTTTCTAGTGAACTACAGCAGCCCTGCGTAGTCTCTCTGCTGTTGCTTCTTCTATTCTAGGCCCTCTCTTGTTTCACTGTTCCCAGTTTTAATGACTACTCTCAAATATTAAAAAAAAATTCTGATTTGTCCAGCTTCTGCTTCATGCCAAAAAATGAGGTTGGGGGAGAGAGAGCCTGTCACATTCAAGCCTCATTTACTACTCAAAACAACCCAGTAAAAGCAGTTATTTTCCCATTTCACAGATGAAGAAACTGATGCTCAGAGTCTTGTTTCTCAGGCCCCAAAATATCCCAGGGCATTGGTAGAAATGCAAAATTTTGTTACCACCAAAGACCTACTCAGAATTTCCCTGTGATAAACCCAAGAATCTGTATTTTTTCAACAAGGGTGGTCATCCGGTGATTCCTATGTTCACAAAAGTTCTAAAACCTTTACAGAGCAGTTTAATAACCTGCCCACGCAGCTTTTGAGCAGCAGATCTGGGATACAAGACCTGAGCCTTCTGACACTAAGTCCAGCGTTCTTTTCAGCACATTGGAGAAGCTGGATATCTGTCACCACCCTGTGTGTCTCAATGTCCACCACACAGGCGCACAATAAACTCCTGAGTGAACAAACGAATGAATCATCAGGCCCTAACTGCTTGCGGTGGGGCGGGGCAGGCCAAGTCCCTGTCCTGAGGAGGGAGGGCTTAAGCGTTGAGACACTGGACATGCAGGCCCTGACCTTGTTGCTTTCAGAAAAGCCACTGGCAGAAAATCCGGACGGTGGTGAATCTGCCGGTCATGAGCCCTTTCAAGAAGCGCTACTCCTGGGTACAGCTGGCTGGGCACACAGGTGAGCGTGGGCAGGCGCGGGTGGGGTGGGTGAGTACCCAGGGGAGGGAGGGACTAGGCGGCGTTAACTGGTGCCGGTCTGCAGGGAGTTTCAAGGCGGCGGGCACCAGCGGGCTGATCCTGAAGCGCAGCTCGGAGCCTGAGCGCTACTGTCTGGGGCGGCTGATGGCCGACGCGCTGCGCGGCTGCGTGCCTGCCTTCCACGGCGTGGTGGAGCGCGACGGCGAGAGCTACCTGCAGCTGCAGGACCTGCTCGATGGCTTCGATGGGCCCTGCGTACTTGACTGCAAGATGGGCATCAGGTACGCATGCCCTGTGGGCCTCGCGGGAACCTGGGTGGGGGGCGCGGAGGCGTGCTCAACCGGTCCGGTGTGAGTCTGCTCAAGCCCGGCCGCTGCCTACGCCTCGGTAGGACTTACCTGGAAGAGGAGCTGACCAAAGCCCGTGAACGGCCCAAGTTACGGAAGGACATGTACAAGAAGATGCTGGCGGTGGACCCTGCGGCACCCACCGAGGAGGAACACGCACAGCGCGCCGTCACCAAGCCGCGCTACATGCAATGGCGAGAAGGCATCAGCTCCAGCACCACGCTTGGCTTCCGCATCGAGGGTATCAAGGTGCGCCAGGCTCCCCGTCCTTACTCCACCCCAGCCCCACATCTCGGTGTCAAACCTCCAAGTTGGTCCACCAACCCCCTGAATAAGCACCCTCTGGCGGCTGTCTCGCTGATTCTTGCCTCCAATGTCCAGGGAGGTACTGCTGCTCTAACTGATCCTCTCCCCTCTGGCGGGTACGGGCCCCTGACACTTCCTGTCCCACCTCCTTAAGAAAGCCGACGGATCCTGCAGCACAGACTTCAAGACTACTCGAAGCAGGGAGCAGGTGACCCGCGTCTTCAAGGAGTTTGTGCAAGGGGATGCGGAAGTGCTGGTGAGTGCTGGATCTTAGAACCCTGAGCTGTTGGGGAGCCTGAAACTGAGGGATGTCCCCAGGTCATCCTGTCTAGTGCCCTCACCTATGTGACCCCCATTGTAGCATTTTATCACATTGTAACTGTTATACGTTCCTTTCCTTCTGTTCTGCGCTCCATGTGACGGCCTTTGTTTTCCTCCAGGGTATTTACCAAGCTGAGCATGTATCGTGACCCCTAATATTAGCAGGGGCTCAATTAGTGTTGTTATTTTGCCCTCCTCTTCTACCCTACCCTGTCCAGAGGAGGTATCTGAACCGCCTGCAGCAGATCCGGGATACCTTGGAGGTCTCTGAATTCTTTAGGAGGCATGAGGTAAGAGGAGTAGGGTCAGGTTCCCAATCTGTGGTCCTTGAGGGATACACCAGAATGGGGGGTGGGGCTTCTCCTGGGGAAAGGGTTGTAGCCTGACCACACGGGGCCCAACAGGTGATCGGCAGCTCCCTGCTCTTCGTGCATGACCACTGCCATCGAGCTGGTGTATGGCTCATCGACTTTGGCAAGACCACGCCCCTCCCTGAGGGCCAGATCCTGGACCATCGGAGACCCTGGGAGGAGGGCAACCGTGAGGATGGCTATTTGCTGGGGCTGGACAATCTCATCAGCATCCTGGCCAGCCTGGCTGAGAGATGAGGCTAGGCCCCTGTCCCTGCACAGACTGGTTGGTCTGACAGATGGACCTGCGGCTTTGCCCCTGCAGTGCATGCTGGGAAGAGACAAACCCAGAGATTGGGGCAGTTCACAGGATCCTGTAAGGCCAGGTGCCAACTACTGGGGGATGCATTGCACGCACCAAGGCTGCTCCCCATACAAACCCAAGCAAGTGGTCCCAGAGCTGATGACACACTCATTTGCTGGGGGAGGGGTAGACTGTGACAATGGGCTTCTTCCTAGCCCAGCTCTTCTATGGAGATCTGTACTTCTCCAGAGAGGCCAGATAATGAATTTTATTGCACAGGCACTAGATCTATTGATCTAACCTTCCACACTACAATGGACTCCCCTCCCCAATAAAACTCAAAGACATCAGCTTTGGCGACTCAGGCTTCTTCTCCTCCTCCTCTGGTCCTCTCTTTCTCAGTTCCCAGGCACCCCTGACGTCCATTCAGGTCACTGGAGGATCTCAGAAGAGCCTTTTAAAAAATTTTATTGATTTGCTAGAAAGAGAAAAAGGAAGAAACATTAATTTGTTGTTCCACCCATCTATACATTCATTGGTTGCTTCCTTTATATGCCCTGACCAGGATCCAACTGGCAACCTTGGTGTATCAGGACAACACTCCAACCAGCTGAACTACCTGATCACAGTTAAAAGAGCTCTTTATCAAAGGCATCTGTAGGGTTGTGGACTGCCCAGATGAAGGATACTCATAGGGGAAGGGCAATCCAAAGGCTTCCTGCAGGAGGCAGTTTCAACTGGCCACCCAAATATGGAGGAGGGGAGCTGGCCTCTGCCCCAGTCCAAAAGTTCAAAGTCTGGGAGTGGCCAAGCTCTTTCCCAGGAGGCTTGGGCCTAGTTTTGTGGATGGAAAGTCCAGTGGTACAGGCCAACCTTGAGACAGGCCCAGGCATGCAGCACAAACGGGTGGGGGAGTGCTTAGGGGTGAGGAGGCTACTGGAATAACAAGCCACCTAGAAGCCTGGGGAGGAGTGCAGGGCGGAACCACTGCTAGCATCAATGCTGTGTCTTCACCTTCAGGGCCCCTTGAGGCCCAATAGGCACAGGTGGAATTCCAAAGGTTACCAGGTTGGGGGGGCTTGAGGACAGAGGGCAGCCAGGGGCCAAGGAAGCTCCCTTTCCAGCTCTCCAGACTCAGTTCCTGGGCATGTGGGGATCTTAGGCACTCCAAAGACCTGCTCCCTGGCCCAGAAGCCCCTTTCTCTTCCAGGGTAGGCCCTAGCTCCATTGGCAGTGGTAAATTCAGTACATCACGGTCCTGTAATGGGAGGGTGAGGGAGCAGGGGGCCAGTGTTGGTTTATGGCCTCTCTTCTGACCCCCAAGAGCAAGATGGTCAGGGCAGGTCACAGGCACACCTGAGTGTAGTAATGAAGACACTCCAAGATGCTGGCAAAACTAGGGCAGAGTTCAGGCTGGTGCTGCCAACACTGGGTCATGATACAATACCCTGGGGAGAAGCAGGAGTTTGTGCTCAACCATGGCTGTGAAGGACACCCTCCCTGGGCAACACTGCATAGTCACACAGGCCCTGGACTGCCCCAGGTAGGTCCACCCATTCCCCTCTGACTATGAAGTCCAGCACCTCCTGGTTGGTGTGTCCCGGTTAGGGCCTAGTGAGATCTCCCAGAGAAGTACCCCAAAAGACCTGCATCATGAGGCGGGGGAACCTGGTGAAGCCCATCAGGCACAGCCTCCCCTTTTCTTCCATGAGGTGGCCCAAGGCAGGGGAGGGGGAGGGCATGGTATCACCAGGAGTCTGTCTTAGTTGTGAAGATGCCCTCCAGGAAAGCCTCTGGGGGCATCCATTTGGCCAGCAGCAGAGCCTGGGCCCTGTTTTGGTAATAACTGGCTCTACAGGAGGGAGGAGGGGAGTGATGAGTTATTCAGATCATGGGGCTGCTGGGAAACTCCCTTGAAGCAGCAGCCTTCTCTGCTTCCCCAGGCCCCTCCCCTGTGGACATCTCTAGCCATCCCAGAGCCCCTAATCTTGGCCACTTGGCTGGACCCACTGCAGCTCAGCAGGCAGTTCCTGGCAGCAGTGTCTTTGCCAGAACTCAGAATCTCTAGCTCTGATCTACTTTCATAAAAATTATGTGAAAGGTCTCTTTCTTAGGCAGGGAGTTGGGCTAAGGGGTCCCATGGACCAGGTTGACTCCTGACCCGTAGATGAAGTGCTTTTCCTCCAGGTAGTGGCAGCCCTGGGCTATGTCCCGGGCCAGCTAGAGCAGGTCTTGCATGGCCAGAGGTGACAGCTGGCCCTGGGTTGGGCAGAGGTGCATTAGTCCGTGAAGGTTTAGGCATACATTGACAGGTTCTTTCTTTTATCCTCACCCAAGGACATTTTTTGTTGTTGTTGGTTTTTGTTGTTGTTGTTGTTGTTAGATAGAGTGGGAGGGAGAGGGAGAGAGAGAGAGAAACATCGACGTGAAAGGGACACATCAAGTGGTTGCCACCCGCACGACTCAATCAGGGCTGGGGACAAACTGCAACCAAGTTACATGCGGGAACCAAACCCAGGTCTCTCTGGACCGCAGGCCAATGTTCTCCGCTGAGCCAAACCAGCCAGAGCCATCGGACAGGTTCTTTAGAGGGGCCCGGAAGGCTGGGAGAAGGGTCTTACCAGGTGTGGCCTGCTGTGCCTCAGGAAACTCTTCATGTCCCCTCCAGACATCAACTCCGGCAGAATTAGGGGAGGGGCACCCTGGTCCCAGGTGCACCTGATGATGAGCGCCTATTCCAGGAAACCCTCCTGAGGAGAGCAGAGTTCCAGAATCTGGGGAGGAAGAGGGCACAGAGCTCCTGAGTTCCCCAGACACTTCAGGAGGATGGTTTGACCCTAGCATCAGCAACTGTTCTCCCTCCATGGAACCCTGTCTCCTTTCCCAGCCAGAAGCCCCACCCCCTCTCACCCTGCAGGGGGCTGGGGTCCTCAGGAAGGCCAATAAGCAGCCCTCACAGACCTCTCCAAAGGCAGCATGGCCCAGGGCTCTGCATGAAGCCGGTTCAGAGTGGGTAGCTGAGCCTGGGGAAGTGTTCTAGAGAGTCTAGAGTCTCTATCTCCCTTCCCCCACTCAGTCCCCAAGCTGGCCTTATCTGAGGATCAGCTTTCTCTACATTATGGCGTGTCCCCACGTGTAAGCCCTGCAGAGGCAATGTTGACTGGCACAGAGCCAAGGCAGAAGAGGGGACAGGTATAGGGGTCAGGGTGGGGGTGGGAGTCTGTATGAGGCCTTAGGTCCTTGCAGACAACCTGAGGTGGGGGCAACCCTTGCTCCAAAGGAATCATGTTCTAGGATCCCTACCATCCCAGAATTGGGGATGACATCTGACCCTGAACAAGTTATTTTCTCTTTTGGAGCTTCTTTGGCCTCTATGTCCTCTACACAAGGTGTTTGGGTCAGTAGCTGCCCACCAGGATCCATAATTCATCACAGCAGGGAGCAGGATGGGGGTGGGGATTCAAAAGTACCTAGGTTCTCAGAAGGAGGGGAAGGACCCACCTGAGCAGAGTGACATTGTCTGGGGAAATCTCGACAAGCCCTGGGGGCAGAGGCCAGGACTGGGGTGGGCCAAGCCCCATCTGGCAGTAGTAGGGATTGGGGGCTGTCCTGATGGTGGATTGAAGCTTGCTCAGCTTGAGCTTAGGGCCTGGCAGTCTTGTTCCTTACAGGCCCTGCCACTGCTTAGGGTTCACTGAGGGTGGGAGGAACCCTAAGCAGGGTGGGAATGCCATACTCTCTACCTGCCCATCAGCCCCACCCTCCTTTACCTCCCCCTGCCCAGGACACTTCTACAGACACCCATTAAGGCAGATGTTTACCTCTGGGGCTCCTCAGCTGCGTCCACCCTTAGAACTCCATAGGAGTTCGCCATTGCTCGGTCAGGAGTAGGGGGCTTGAAATCAGCCATGTCTGTCC
The DNA here is from genome assembly GCF_014108415.1 of Molossus molossus. Lineage (NCBI taxonomy): Eukaryota > Metazoa > Chordata > Mammalia > Chiroptera > Molossidae > Molossus > Molossus molossus. The sequence continues at coordinate 180,546,278 of NW_023425344.1, forward strand.
CTGAAACCCTACACAGCTCAGTGGAGAGGAGGGTAGCCTTGAATCAGCCATGCCTGCTGGATGATCTGTACCCAGAATCAGAGGCTCAGTGTAGACGTCGCCATCACAGCCACTAATAGAACCAGAGGGCCTGGGAGTGGGGCAGGACTAGGGAGAAAGAGAGATACCTCCAGTGGGAAGCTCCTCTCTGTCCTTCTAGCCCAGGTTTTACCCATGCCTCAAGATTCAGCTCAGGTGTTAACTTTTCCATGATGCTTTTCCCACTTATCCTAGACAAATACAACCTCTCCCTCCTGAGAATGCCTAAAATACTTTACATCCCCCATGGCAATTGTCACTTTGAAATAAATCTCTATCTAGATATAGATAGACAGATAGATAAATAGATAGATCCATATATCTAGATAGATAGCGCCCCTCCCACACTAGACCATTAGACCACATGCTCCCTGAAGGCAGAGCATTCACTGATACATTGCCAGTCTCCTGCCCACACCCAACACAGTGCCTGGTACACAGCAGGCGATGTTCCCAGTGCCCTACTGCTCCTCTCAGCCAGTGGCCCCAGGAGTCTAGACCTTGGATAAAGGAAGAACATACTCCTGCAGGTGATGTTATTCACAGTTAGCTCCGTGCCCTCTAGTCACATGCATTTGACCAACCAGAACTCTGCCTGCCACTGACAGTCTTTCAAAAGGCAATGACTGCAACTGAGGTACAGTTTGATCTCCACTTCTCCACGGTTCTCTGTGACTGAGTAAAAGAACTGATACTGCAGTGTAAGGAAGGACAAGGTGGGGTGGGGTGGGATGGGGGAACACATACATTCTTTTGTCAGCCACATACTTTTGTCTAGCCCTGAACTTTGGAACAAGGAGTAGTGCCAGGCATTTAAGAGTGAGTGGGAGGCCTTGGGGGACTTCAGTCAGGCCTGCATACTCCCTCTTCTGGAATCCTTGAGCTTGCAGGTATTTGAGGGGAATTCCTAGCAAGGAGATACTTGACAAGCACCCTAGAATGCTCCATACTGGCATCACAACTGACAGCCCAGTTCCCAAATATTTCTGTCCTGTGCAAGAAGCAGGTAGTTCACAGTGCAGAGTTGCTGGTTCAGATTGGAGTGGGCTCAGGGATTGAGGAAAAGGGCTAGGCCAGGCTGAAAGGTTGGGGGTAGGAGCTAATATCTGCCAGAGGCTGCAGGTAGAGCTCACTGCTGGGTTTAGGAAGGAAACTCCATCTTCCCCATCAGCCCAGAGCATATCAGTCTCTGAGGCATCACCCCCTGGAAACAAAGTGATAGAGGCAGGAAGGGGCACACAGCTGCCTCACTGCTGGGAAGAAGGCTTATGAACAGTGAGAAAGCTGGAGTCTCCCAGTGGAAATCCCAGTGTGGCCTCCTCTACACTAGCATTACAATACAGGTGCAGCCAGTTCACAAGTGGGAGCCAGGAGCCAGAGAGGTGGGGAGGGAGTAATCAGCTGGAACCTGTTGGCCTATCTCAGGCTGGCTGGGACACCTCCTTGTCCATCTGACTCCTCTGGTCCCATGTCCTCAGCTATAAAATAGGAGAGACTGTATATACTGGGAGAAGATGTATATAAAGTATTTACAAACAGTACAGCCAAGGCAGACACAAAGGCTTTGTTCTTTACACCTGTGGTTTCCAAACTCGAGTGTATTAGAATCACCTAGACTCTAGGTCCTAGAGGATTGACTAAAACACAAATGTCTGGGACCCTCCCCTAGAGTTTCTGATTCAGTAGGTTGCAGAAGAGCTGAGAGTTTGCATTTCTAACAACTTCTTAGGTGGTGTTGATACTACTTGGTCAGGGACCACACTTTTAGATCTACTGATTTAAACTATCCCTGCCTTTCTGCCTATCTGCTCAGTTTGCTAATTCCGCTAGCTCTAAGTTCCTGCGACTACTGCAGAACAAGGAAGGGACCTGTTATATGATGGAAAATATCCTGGATTTAAATGAAAATCTAGGGAGTCCTCTCTGCACGTTTTATTTGCAACTTATCAAGTCTCGTTTTCTTTTGGCTTTTTTCTGACCTCTTTTTCTTATTTTTATCCTCACGGGGGGACATTTTTGCATTTACCTTCAGATACAACAGGAGGGAGGGAGGGAGGGGGAGAGAGAGAGAGAGAGAGAGGGAGACGTCAATGAGAGACACATTGAGTGGCTGCCACCCACACGACCCCAGCCAGGGCTGGTGACAAACTGCAACGAGATGCCCTTAGCGAGAACCGAACTCGGGCCTCTGGTCCGCTGACCCACGCTCTGACCGCTGAGCCAAACCGGCCAGGGCTGACCTAAGAGCTATTACTCTGTCCGCTCTGGCCTGGAGCGGGGCTCCACACCTTTCCCATCCATTCATCTCAGGGACTCAGACTGTTCTAAGGCTGTAACTTCACTTCACCCTGGGAGCTGCCCAGTCGCCATCCCCAAGGGTGCACCTACTCCGGTAGCCGCCGCCGCCGCCGCCGTCCCTAGTGCAGGTCCCGCTGCCGCCCCGAAATCTCCGGCTGCGGCCCAGCCCAGTGTAGCCCAGGCCTCCGCGCAGCTCTGGCGCCCCCCCCCCCCCCGCTCCCACCCCCTCCTGCAGCGAGCAACTGGCCTGCAGAGAGGCCCGCGGCGTCGAGCCCTCCCCACCTGCAGAACGACAGAAGGATGGCTGGCTGCAGGGACCGGGAGCACTCCCGCCCTCCCCGCGGCCCCGCTCCCTCACCCGCCGCCCCGCCTCTCCCGCGCGCCTTGGGCGGCTCCATTTTCTCCGGGGCGGCCTGAGTCCTCCGCGCGGCCGCGCCGGGCAGGCCCGACCGCCGCCTCCGGCCCCACACGGGTTGGGGCTCCAGCTCGCCTGTGCAGCTGCGGGCCAGCGGCGCGCTCAGGGGCGGGCCCTCAGCCGTCGAGGGACCAGGGCACCAGGCGAGGGCTCCCACCCTGGGGCTCCCCGCCAGACCCGGGCACTTTGAGACCCCAAGGGAGGTACGTAGAGCTGAAGCGTCCCACGCTGAGCGCCCCGCCCCTCCCGAGGCCAGCACCTACCGAAAGACGCAGGTGGCCCCGGCCTCCCGCCGCCACTGGCCCGCCCGGGACCCCCTCAGTGCAGTCTGCCGCGCGACGCCCCGAGGGAGACGCACGGGCTCTCGGGGCTGCCCGCGGCCGCCCCCTGCGCTAGGGCCGCGAGCACTCCCCGGCAGTGCGGGTGTCTGAACACCGAGGAGCGCTCCCTCCCTTCGAAGACCCAGCCCCTTCCCCCGGCTCCGCTTACTCAGGGACCGGAGCCCTCTCCCTGCTGCCTCGCGAAGATGTAAGGCTGCTCCCCGCCACCAAGGGAGAAGACAGCCAAGAGGAAGACGCCGTGCACCCGTGACAGGTGGTTCTCGGCGTCTTCACCGCCCGCGGCTCCGGAAGCCGAGATCCTTCGGACAGAGGGGGACAGAGGGTGCCGAGTCCCCACGCCCTCGCTTTGGGTCCTGGGGCCGCCCGCCTGGGGCAGAGACTGGTGGCCGACAGGACTCCAGAATTTCTTACCTGAGGGACTTAGAGGCCGTGGTCGATTTTGAAGAGATGGGAGACTAGGTTTACGTGCCATAACATGAGATGTTACACTATTTCAGGAGGCTTAATGGAGATGGGATGGGAAGAGGCTCCAGCCACCCTGTGGCTCCCCCGCTGGTTATGGGCCCTCTGCTTGGCGGGAACAGGTTCCTGGGTATGGGCTAACTCGGTGGGGCCTATTGCCGCCCTTCCCCAGAGTTCCACTCAAAGAAGGGACAGTCAAGGTCCCGGGGCGCACGTTGCTGCCGAACACCCGGGATGCAATGTGGCGGGCCCGTGGCCTGCCTTCTGGCTCCTGTAGAACCTCCCACTCATAGGTTAGCACCCACGTCTATCCCCGCTCGCGCCGCAGTTAGATACTGGCCAGGGTCTGGCGCCCACAACTGCATGCCTCTGGGAGTCCGGGCGGCCCCCACTGTCACCACCACGCTGCTCCCGTCGTCGCATTGTGTGGGCCCCGCCGGTGGAGAACTGCCAAGGCCCCTCTGTGTCTGGGAGCCAGGAAGGAGGCAAGGATCATAGAGCACCATCCCGGTCCAGGTGTGGTGGGTAGAAAAGGGAGGAAGGAGCCTAGAGTTCCCCTGAGGAAACTAGCCGAGAGGCTGGCTCCAAGCCGCTATGTGGGTTGCTCGGTCGGTCGGTGACGTTCGTGTCCTGGGGGCTGAGTTGGCGAGGGTGAAGATAGCAAAAAAGGAGCCTGGGACTCGGAGCTAGAGCAGAGAATGGCTCCTGAAAGGTGACAGAGAGATAGCGGGGTTGGGAGGGAGGGCAGGATGTCAATGGGGAAAAGAAGAGAAAACCTCTCAGGAGCCAGACTTGCCTCTCCAAGCGAGCTCCTAACCCCACCGTTAGTGCATACTGGCTCCTGGAAGGCGGCCCCAAACCAGCTTTGGTCACCGCAGCAGCTCCGTCGGTGCCGGCTGATACCTCTGCAAGTTTCTCTCCTGGAGCACCCCTTCCAGTGAGTGACAAGGGAGTTGTACTGAGGTCGGTACTGCAGAACTCCAACCTGTTCTTGGACTTAGCCTGGTGGCCCCACCCTCAGGCGGTGCTGAGAACCCAGGGCCTGTCCCTTCTCCAGCTGAGTGATAGGGATCCTAGGATTCAGGCACACACTGCACTTCTCAGCCCACATTTTCAAAGTACCCTCTGGGCGAGTTGGCTGCAAGGGTTTGAGGCCTCTGAAGGAGCCACTGGGACCCAGACTGTTGCCACTGCAGTCCCCAACCCTAGGAAAGTGCCTCTGGCCAGACAGTTCTCTGGTGTCAGAAAGCACTTACTCCCAGCTCTGAGTCACAGCAGCAGCTGGCAGTAGCGGCCCATCACCTGTTCCGCTGCATCTTTCAGCCTCTAAGGCTCCAACTGCCACTTTCAGGAGTGTCCAGCTACTCGCTAGCCACCTCCGAGTCCTAAAGCCAGCCTGGCCACTCCCACCTCAGACCCTGGGATTTCGAAGGAGGGGAGGGTGGGGCGTGTAGTCAGAGAGGTCCCCAAGCTTCCTGGAAGAACCTTGCAAAGTCTCCCACACAGGATTCAAGTCTCCAGCTACTGGGTCTGCTACTGGCTGCTCCAGGGAATGGGTTGGGTACCAGACAGTGTAGGAAGTGTCTCCAGCCTTTTGAAGCAGGATTGTGACAAAGTGGAGAGCCACACCCCAGACATCCCACATGGGGCTTCTAGATCTCTCATGTCAGTAACAGTGGGGTGTGTGCACACTTCATTGGTAGTGACAACTGTGATAACACATAGGAAATGGCCCAGCTGGTGTGGTTCAATGGATTGAGCATCATCCCATGGACTGAGAGGTCCCGGTTCGATCCCAGGTCAGGGCACATGCCCGGGTTGCAGGCTCAATCCCCGGCAGGGGGTGTGCAGGAGGCAGCCAATGGATGTTTCTCTCTCTCACCCTAAAAAATCAATAAAAACATAAAAAAAAGGAAATGTTCTTAAACTGCTCCAAGTAAGCCCTGGCTGGTCTGGCTCAGTGATTGGAGCATCGGCCCTAATAAGTCTCGGGTTTGATTGCAGTCGGGGTTGCGATTCCTTCAGGCCCTGGTTGGGGCCCTGCAGGAGGCAGCCACTCAATGTGTCCCGTTTTTTTTAAAAAAAAAACCTTTTGAGCTTTTCATTTATATTTATTTATTTATTTATTTAATCCTCACCCGAGGACATTTTTCCATTTTTTGTTCAGGTAGAGTGGGAGAGAGAGAGAGGAAGAGAGAGAGAGAAACATCGACGTGAAAGGGATAAAAAAAAGAACTACTGCTATTGCCTGGCTGGTGTGGTTCAGTGATTTGAGCGTGGACCCATGCACCAAGAGTTTGATTTCCGGTCAGGGACATGCCCAGGTTGTGGGCCCAGTCACCAGTAGGGGGCATGCAGGAGGCAGCCAATTGATGTTCTTTCTCATTGATGTTTCTCTTTCTCTCTGTCTAGAATCAATAAAGAAAAAAAACTAAAAAAAAAAAAAAAAAAGAATCATTGCTATTTGCAGATTCAGTAGTTGCTTAACAAAACCTATTGTATAATAATGTGTTCAGCAGTTCCATTTATGGGGAGTGGGTTCTATCTACTGATAGGGCACACCAGACTCATTCTGATGACTTACAAACACAATGATGATAAATAATTCCACACAACAAATGACAGCTTGTATTAGAAACTCTTATCAAGAGAGATGAACCAATGAACCAGAGTTTATGTTTTGACCCACTCCTCCCTAGGCTTTGCCTGCCACCAATAAAGTCCATAATGAAAGGGGTGTTTGTAGTATAGTGCTCAAGACTGAATGGTTGTGTCCCCACCAAGTTCAGAGGTTGAAGCCTAATCCCCAATATGAGAGTATTTGGAGGTGGGGTCATTGGGAAGTGATTAGTCATGAGGATTTCACCCTTGTGGGTAGAACTGGATTAGTGCCTTTATAGAGACACCAGAGAGCTCCTTTGTCCCTTCTGCCATATTAGAGCTGTGTATGAACCAGGAAGCAGTCCTTCACCAGATACCAAATCTGCCAGCACCTTGATGTTGGATTTTCCAACCTCCAGAACTGGGAAAAATTAATTTCTGCTTATAAGCCACCCAGACTATGGTATCTATAGCAGCTCAAACAGGTAACACAAACAGCTACTGCAACAATCTATCTTTTGGCCTCTTCATGTCTCAGGATAACTGTTGATGGAAACAGGGGACCATAAGACGAGATGCTGACTTACTTCATTAAGAATACCTCTATTTCAAGGGAACGCTGAGAGAGTCCTTCCAGAAATGCCCACAATCCCAAGAATATTGCCCTGGCCTGGTTCCACTCCAGAACGGGACCCTCATTTTTGCTGTCTCCACATGTGGACACAGTTTTCACCTTCCACTCATGATTCCTCCCCTGTCTCACTCACACTTCTCCCCTGGGATAACCCAATCCTTGACACCAATTCTAAACTAACCCATCTAAAATCAGTCCAAATCAGATTCCCAGGAGAAAAAAAATTGTTTATTTCAGTGCACAGCTATAGCGTTCCTGTGCCCTAGGCTGGGTTAGCAGGAACAGGAGAGATGTACTTAATTTGTCCTGAGGGGGTAAAGAGCTAAATCACCCTTCACTCCCAGTACTGATCCTCAGAAGCCCAAGAGCCTGAGCTCCAGATACCAGGACATAATGGTAGGGCTCACCCTGCTCCAAAAGACTCAAACAGCCTGCTCCCAATAAGGCAGGCCCCTCTGCTTCTTTGTCTCCTGCCCTCTCTCAGGACACAAAACCCTTCTATCTGGCCAGGCACCTGTTGATGAATTCCAGGAGAATGTATCCATCTCTTCATCCTTAGCAGCTATACTAGGTCTCTGATACCCCATTTTGGCTCATCCCCAAGGTCAGTCTCTGGAGGTACTGCTGACGCAGAGGGGGCAAGCGGGGATATAGCTCAAAGCCCTCTGGGAGGGTAGAATTAGGAAGCTTATAGTGAAGGAGGTGCTGCCGGAGACCCTGCAAAAAGAAAAGAAACTTTATGAAGTGGGTAGTGAGATCCTGTTGAGAGCTCTGTCCTTGAAGACCCTCTATTCTCCCATCCTCCAGGATGTGCCCAAACTTACCTCATCTGCCAGCAACCAAGTTTTCTGGAGCATGCTCCTGCGGGCAGCCTTTACCTCGTCCTAGAGGCAGAGCAGGGAGAGGTGGCACTGGGCCAAGGGCTGGTACCCATTGCCTGGCCCTCACCTCCTCTCCAGCTGGCCCAAAGACAGCACAATTGTAGGTTCCATTCCTCCCTCTGGAGATGGGGATGTAACTTACTGAGCTCTTTGGATCCTGGGAGAAGATGAAGCTGTTGACATGAGCCACAGTCACGGCATAGAGCACTGGACACCAGTGTGGACGAAGTGCACCAGTAACCAGGGCCTGGAAGTAGAGCTGAAGGAGGGCCAGGTTGTCTTCAGGAGGCCCTGTGTAGCATTCCAGAGACACTGGCAACTGTGACAGGGAAGATGAAATACTGAGGGTGAGGGTGGGAATACATATCACTGGACAACAGGGTGAATAGTTGATGGTCGCATAAATCAAATAATGAGGGCAGAGGTCAGGTCCTAGACAGACATACTTCTCTCTCTATCACAAGAATAAGGTTAAAGACTGAAAAGCTGGAAAGCAGGGGAAACTGAGAAGCAGTTATATATCTCTACTGCCTATTACTATTTGTTTAAACATCTACTTAAAATGCAGACTGGTGCAGCCACTATGGAAAACACTATGGTGTTACTTCAAAAAATTAAAAATTGAACTTCCATTTGACCCAGTGATCCCACTTCAAGGAATATATCCTAAGAAGCCTGAAACACCAATCAGAAAGAATATATGTACCCCCATGTTCATAGCAGCACTATTTACAATTGCTAAGATCTGGAAACAGCCCAAGTGTCCATCAGTAGACGAATGAACAAAAAAGCTGTGGTACATGTACACAATGGAGTACTATGCAGCTGTAAGAAAGAAAGATCTCTTATCCTTTGAGACTACATGGAGGGACCTGGAAAGTATCCTAAGTGAAACAAGCCAAGCAGAAAAAGACAAATACCACATGATCCCACTTATTTATAGAATATAATACACATAACAGTCTGAGGTATAGGGTAGACCCAGAAACATGGAAGTAGGGTACAGACTGATAATCCCCAGAAGAAGGGGGAAAAGGGGGAGGAAAGAGATAAACCACAGAACTTATATGCATGTATGCATAACCAATGGACGTGGACAACAAAGCTGGGGATGGGGTGGGGGGGATGGGGAGGAGGGTGTCAATGGGGTAAAAAAGGAGAAACATCTGTAACAATAATAATAATAATAAAATAAATAAAAAAATTCCTCATATATAAAAAAAAAATCTACTTAAAATCAAAACTTTCAAAATATGTTCAATTGCTCAATTACATTAGTAAACCTTTCAACCCTGGCCAGTGTGGCTCAGTTGGTTGGAGCATCGTCCTGTGCACTGAACGGTTGCTGGTTCGATTCCAGGTCAGGGCACATACCGGGGTTGCAGATTCAATAGCAAGTTGGGGTGCGTACAGGAGGGAACTGATTGCTGTTTCTCTCTCCCTTCCCAACTCTCAAATCAATAAAAACATATCCTAGGATGAAGATGAAAAAAAAACTAATTAAAACTTTAAAAATATATATTTTAAATTTTATTGATTTTAAGAGAGAGGGAGAAGGAGAGAGAAACATCAGTGTGAGAGCCTAACACTGATCAGCTGCCTCCTGCACGCACCCCAACAGGTAACTGAGCCCACAACCTGGGTATGTGCACTGACTGAGAATCGAATCAGCAACCCTTTGGTACATGGGATGTCACTCCAACCGAGCCACACTGGTCAGGGCTCTCATTATACATTTCAAAAGTTCATGTTCTGCCCTGGCCAGTTTGGCTCCATGGTTAGTCAGCCTGTGGACCGAAGGGTTAGTGGATTTGATTCCCAGCCCCAGTCAGGGTTGTGTGGGAGGCAACCAATCAATGGATGTGTCTCTCTCACATCAATGTCTCTCTCTTTCTCTCCCTCCCTCCCTTTCACTCTCTCTAAAAATCAATGGAAAAATATCCTCTGGTGAGGATTAACAAAAAAAAAAAACATGTTCATGTTCTTTGGATCAGTGATTCTCTTCTTAAAAATAAATCTTGCCCTGGCCAGTATGGCTCAGTTGTTTGGAGCGTTGTCCCATGTACCAAAACGTGGCAGGTTCAATTCCCTATTGGGGCACATACCCAGGTTGAAGGTTTGATCTCCATTTGAGGCATGTGCGGGAGGCAACCCACTGATGTTTCTCCCTCACATTGATATTTCTCTCTTGCTCTCTCCCCCTTCCTCTCTTAAAAAAAATAAAATTCTTGCCCTGGCTGGTGTGGCTTAGTTGGTTGAGCATAGTCCCATGAACCAAGAGGATACCAGTTTGATTCTTGTTCAAGGGCACATGCCCAGATTGTGGGCTCAATCTCCGGTAGGAGGTGCACAGGAGGAGGCTAATTGATGTTGTACTCTCACATAGATATCTCTCTAAAAATCAATAAACTATTCTTTAAAAAAAAAGCTTAATTCTTTGCAGAAATGATTATGAGAGAAATAGAGATAAAGCTGTCAATACTGTTTATCATAAAGTTACTTAAAATAGCAAAAATTCAGAAACAACTTTAAAGAAACAATTCTTAAATGGGTTCTGATAAAATAAACTGGAGTACACCTACACAATGAATTTTTATATAATAATAAAAATGTAGATGTCTTCATATGTTTAATGATATGGAAAATGCTTCTTATGTACTCATTAAATGAAAAAAACATTATGCAGTGATCCCAATTTTATAAAAATATATACATATAGAGAAAATTAGAAAAAAATAAATCAAAGTGGTTACCACTGACTATGGATGACTATAAAGTTCTTTTTAATTCTCCAAAAAATTTTTACTGCTTTTATATAAAATATACTTATATTTATTATTTTTTTTATCCTCACCCAAGGACACTTTTCCATTTTTTGTTCAGATAGAGTGGGTGGGAGAGAGAGAAACATTGACATGAAAGGGACACATCAAGTGGTTCCACCCGCATGACCCAACCAGGGCTGGGGACAAACTGTAACCGAGGTACATGCCTTTAGCGGGAACCGAACCCAGGTCTCTCTGGACTGCAGGCCGATGCTCTAATCTGAGCAAAACCGGCCAGAGCAACACTTATATTTTATATACATATATTAAATGTATTTATATTCTAAAATATTTCTATTTTAAGTTTATCAGAATGTTATAATGATAATTTAAAAACCAAATCTTAGCCCGGCTGGTTTGGCTAAGGTGGAGCATTGGCCTGTGGACCAGTGAGTCACGGGTTCAATTCTTGCCAAGGGCAGGTACCTCAGTTGCGGTTTGTCCTCGGCCCTGGTCAGGGTCGTGCGGGAGGCAACCAGTCGATGTGTCTCCCTCACATTGATGTTTCTCTCTCTCTCCCTCCCTCCCTCCCACTCTGTCTGAAAATAAATGGAAAAATATCTTCAGGTGAGGATTAAACATACTACTAATAATAAAATAAAATAAAATAAAATAAAATAAAATAAAATAGGTTAATTAAAAAAAAAACAAAACCAAATCTTACAAAAAAGAAGTAGCTCTTTACGGCTTATAAATTTAACTCCTTAGCCTGATATCTGAGACCCTCTAAAACTTGTTAGCTTTGTTTCCAACAAGTTCCCAAACTAAAATCTAGACTTCCCCTTCCACCCAGATCCTGTCATATCACTCTCTGCCCCTAGCTTTTGCTTATGCTGTTCCACTAGGCATATTCCTAGTCAATGTTAGGTCAATTCCTACTTCTTTCACAAAACCTTCTTCTTATGGGAAGCCAACTTTCCTTTCTCTGAATCCTGACTTAACACCTAAAATCTGATTAATTTATAACTACCTTGGGATTTAGGGCATCTCTTATCTAGATCACAGCACCTCAAACATCGACGATATGCCAGATACTAGGTTAATCCCTTTTCATGGATTATTTATTTATTTTTAATGGTTTTATTGATATTTTTTTTAGAGAGAGGGAGGGAAAGATAGAAACATCAATGTGAGAAACATCTATCAGCTGCCTCCTGCACACCCCACACTGGGGATCAAGTCCCAAACCTGGGCATGTGCCCTGACCAGGAATTGAACTGGGACTTCTCAGTCCATGGGCTGACGCTCAGTCAATCCACTGAACCCTACCAGCGGGCTCATGGATTCTTTTAATCTCCTCAAAGTCCCCAAGAGGTAAGATAAAGAACTGGAGGCCCACCAAAGCTCCCCCTGCTCATGACTTATCCCAAGGCCCAATATAGGATGCCCACAGTAGGCTCTGCTGAGCTGAGAAAGTACCTGGGTCAGAGGCAGGCCCAGAGCTCGTAAGGCTCCCACGTGCTCCCCAAAGAGGGCAAGGCGCAAGGTGACGCTGAACCGACGCTGCAGTGGAAGGAGTACCAGAGCTCCAAAGAGGTGGTCCCCAAAAGAGACAGCTTCAAAATGCTCTAGGAAGTTGGCATAGAGATCAGGGAAAGATGCCAGGCCAGGAAGTGGGCAATCCAGGTTGAGGTTTGGCAGGACTTCAGGCTGGCAGAGCCGGGTCAGGAGGGCTGCCACCAGACGTTGTATTGGGGTCTCCCGGAATAGTTCACTGTCCACCAGGAACACACACATGAGCCGTGCCAGGCGAGCAGCAGGTGGCACAGTCTGGAGGGCCTGAGGGCGCCAGCTCTCCAGGATTAACACCCACTGCAGGGCCCGCATGGCTGTGCCCACAGTGTCAGCAGGAGGGAGCCCTGAGGGGGTATCTGTGGCCCGGTGGTAGAGGTGAATCAATGGCAGGAAAGGCCAGTCAGTGGGCAGCAGAGGCTCCTTAGGCAAGGGGAGCAGCAGAGCTGGGACACGCTGTAGCTCCCCTCGGTACAAGGCCTGAGAAGCTAGCAGGCTGGCTCGGGCCAGTGAGCAGTGGGTCAGGTAGCAGCTGCGAATGCTGGGGAGGTCCTGGCAGGCCTGAGCCAGCAGAGCCCCTCGCCCACACCCAGGGTCTCTGCTGCTCTCTAAGGATAGCTGGTCAGAGAAGTCGGCTGCCTCTGGGCCCCCTGATGCTCTTTCCCTGTAACAGAACCCAGAGGTAAAAAATAAGGGCTGGAAACATAGCACCTAGAAGGCCATGCCAGCTTTCCAGGGCTTCCCAGAGGTTCCTAGGTCTTCCATTCCCCTAATACCTTTCCATGTATATGTCTGGCAGTTAAGAGGGTGGACACTAAAACCAGCTGCCTAGATGCAAGTTTAAAGGACTTCTCTGTGCCTCAGTTTCATCATGGTAAAACAGCGATAATAATAATACTATCTACTTATCGGAGTGATCACTTTGAAAGGTGTGTAAATGTCTAATCACTGTTGTACATCTGAAATGAATATAATACTGTATTTCAACTGTCATTAAAAAGCAAATTTTAAAGAACTGTAATACCTATCATGGTACAAGTAAAATACATAAAAAATATAGTCAGATACTTAAGGGAATATGAGACACAGAGTAAGCACTCAGTAACTCTTGGCTATTACCTATGTATACTAGTTTATATACCACACAGGTGCACTGAAGTCTCATAATAATTCTCTAGTGTGGTTATCCTCAACCTCATTTTACTAATGAGGAAATGGAAGCTCAGACAAATGAAGTTTATCCCATTGATGAAAGAGAATTAAGCCCAAGTCCCCTGGCTCCAAATTTAGGGCTGTTCTGTCAACAACTACAGCACCATCTCATAGGGCTGTGCTGATACCAGCAACCCTGGACTTACGGGAGAAACTCCAACCGAAATACACAGCTCAGCAGCAGCTCATGGGCAAGGTGCTCACTTCCAGGCAGCAGCCGGCTCAGCAGAGCCAAGGCCATGCCATGATGCAGGGCAGCACTGGTGGCCGGCACTGGCTGAAGTGTTGCCTGTGGGCAGAAGGTGGGGGCCCGAGGGTTGAGAGAGGACAAAGCAAATAGAAGTGAGAATGAGGACATAAGCGAAGAGGCCGTATGCTGAGGGCATGCCTGAGGAAAGCAGAACTGCACTGCCTGCCAGAAGCAGCTCAGGCTCCAGAGAGACAGGATGGGGATCAAGTGGGGTGGAGGGAATAGATTGAGGTATAGGGAGTTGGGGGGTACCCACCGCTCTCTGAGCCAGAGTGAGTGCCAGGTACTGCAGGTGGTACTCATGGCGCAGGGCCCACACAGAGAAGGGTGTGAGGAGCGGGGCAGCTCTAGGAGCCAAACACTGGAGGAAGTAGTTCTGGAGTCCTGGAGCAGCCAGTACAGCAGCCAGCTGAGGAAAAGCAAGCTTGTTCAGGTCTAGGTGACTTGGATCCCTTCTGGGGGTTCCCAGGCAGCTGCTCCCTCCCCAGCCAAACTCAGAAAAATGGGTGCTTGCAGAAGAGGCCTCCTTTTCCCAAGGGGCACCCTCCCCCCCTTTCTTTCTGACTCCTGGTACCTTGGCCCCCTGCGTGGAACCTAACCAGGTGCCTAGGCTCACCTGGCCACACAGCCCCTTGTGGATCCGGGCCAGGGTGTTGAGAAGAGACAGGAGAGAAGTGAGGACCGGGAAGGGTGAGGCTGAGCCAGCCAGACTGAGAGGGGGACAACGTCCTGTGCAGCCCAGTGACAGGAGGCTGGGGAGAGCTTCGGGGGCCGGAGCATAGGACTGTGGGTTGCAGAGAGGAGAGCAGCACCTGGAGGCAAAATGGAGAAGCTGAGGGGGGCTCCAGCCTGATGTGTGCCAGACTGGAACAGGCAGGGGCTTGGCCATGCGACTGGTGCCCACCTTTCTCAGAGCCCCCAAATAAGGCCTGGTAGGGAGTCAGGTTTCCCTCAGGCTGAGGAATTCCACCTGGGGCGGACCAGGGAGGTAGATCCCGGAATCCCACAAGGAGAGAAACTGCCTCCCCCACAACTACACACACAGTACATACCCAAGGGAATCCCACAGGCTGCCCAGAGTGGGCTGGCTCAGCAGGGGCAGCAGTAACTCCTCCGACAGGCGCTCCATGTCCTGAAGCCAATCCCCTGGGCACAAGTCTGACTGGAGGAGCAAGGGGGTCCCTGAGCAGACAGCCCAGGACACCCATTCTCCTACATCCTGTGTACCCAGGCCAAGTCCCTAATTTCAAGAGCCCAAAAGAGTCGGTGTTGGAGGTTTCTGCCTTCTGACCCTTGTGGAGGGAGAGAAGACCCGAGGTTGCTCTGGCACCTGCTGTCTAGGGGTCCTGAGAATACAAGGGCTCCATGGAGGCAGAGCTGCTGCTTGAGGTTCTCTGGTCCCCACCAGTGGAAGCTCCACTAGGTATGGAGGTGGGAAGAGGATACAAAACGTAGGAAGGAAAAGGTGGAGAATAGGAAAAAGTGGGAATGGGGAGGGAGGAGTAGAGAGGTGAAAAGAGAGAGAAACAGGGTGGAGCGTTAGGACCAAGGTAGGGCACCAGGCATGGTGGAAGGTAGGTGGGCAACACTTACCTGTTGGCTCCAGGCCTGGTAGTAGGCATCTAGGAACAGCAAGCACGCAGTGGGCACTGGGCCCAGAGCACTCCACATCTCAGGTCTGGGCAGCAACTTCAAGGTCTGTCTGAGACATGGCTCCACAAGAGGCTGGAGCCCAGACACCTGTGTCCAAGTGATCAAGGAAGGGCTGGCCAACAGACTGGTTTCAGCCGAGTCACTACAGGAACACCAAAAGGGGCCACAATGAGGGTCTGGCTGCCTCGACCCCCCTCTAAGCTGTAGCCACTCTTCCCTGGGCGGGCTCTCCTGCCTGTCCCAAAGCTCCTAGTAAGAGGCCTCTGCTGGCAGCTCAGGGCTATACCCTACCTGCTGGGTTCCAGAGCAGTGCTGCTGGCTGCCAAGGTCAGCTGGGTGAGGACAGTGAGCAGCGAGGCTATCCGCTGCATGGACAGGGGCTGAAGGGGGTGGGAGCTGAGCTCCTTAGGCATGACCTGCAGGGCCCGAATCAGCACTGGATATAGCTCCCTGGGGAGAACAATGACTGCCTCTCAGTGTGGAAGAGAGATGGAGAGGTAAAACACAAGGCAGGCCTGCTGCAGGGCTCTGCAGGCTCGTTAAGGAGGATCAGAAGGGAGAGGCCCCAAGGCTGGGTACTCCTGGTAGGCTTCAAGAAGGAAGGAAGGTTGGGGGCCAAAGGGATAGCCCTTCAAGGCTTCTCCCCAACAGGTGGTTTAAATCTGATCACCAATGCTGTTGTGCACACTGTTGTTCACAACAGCACAGAATTTGTTCCACTCTCCCCTGGCTAGCCATTACTCCCAGAATCCCCCCCTCTTCCTCATTTTCAGCCTCCCTCCAAGCTTGAAACCTTGAGCAAGGTTGAATCATCAGGTTAGGCAAGAGTGCAGAACTGGAGGAATCTCCCAGGGAACCCACCCCTTGTCTCTCCTCACCTGTAAAGGTCACAGCCCTGGCCATAAGAGGCTGCAACAGCCCATAGGCGGAAGGACTCAGTGTTCAGCATCTCAGCTTCCTCTGCGGGCAAGGCCAGCTCCTGGGGAGCCTCAGCTAAAAAGCGGCACAGGCAGCTCCGGAGATCAAAGCTACTCAACTGAGGGTGGACAGAAAGTCTGGGGATCAGGGTCAGCTGGGAGTCCCACACAGCTTCATGTTCTCTCACTATGGAGATCGACTCAACTCCGCCTTGTTCCAGGCCCCTCTGATGTCACAGGGTCATAGCTCCGGGCCAGGGTGAAGCTACCCCATCTGCCCCTCTCTCCTACCCTCTACCCTCCTCTCCTTTTTTAGCAAGCACTTGCTGGGCCTTTTCCAAGGCTGCTTGGCTCTGGGTGAGGTGTGCACTTCTGTATGTGGCTCTTCTGGCCTGGGAGCCCTCCCCTCTCATGACCAGAGCAAGATAGGCCTACTAGACACACTAGGTTCCAGGGACTAGGTCCCTAACTGGTTGTTTTTATTGCATTTCTAAGCAACTGAATCAAGACGAAGAGGAAGATGCCATGAGCAGAGTACACCCAGAGTACAGAGGCCATGCTTAGCTCCCAGCCCCACATTTTCTCAAGGACCCCTACCCCGCCCTGTGTCCTGCTCACCAGGCGGGCAGCAATATTTCTACCAGCTGAAGCCAGGACACGAAGCAGTTTCATAGCAGCTGCACAAGGTACTTTGTGTAGACTGGGGGTAGGCCCCAACCCCACGGGGGACCAGCTGGTAGGCAGGAACTCTCGAACTATGGTCTCTATCAGCCGAGGACATTCAAGCACCTGTGGGGGACAGGAGGAAAGGGAGGTAGGGAGGCTGAGGGTCAAGACAAGGCCCAGCTAGGCTCTTTTTCCATGTCCTCTTTCTTACCCTTGTGGCAGACTCCAGGGAATGCCGGGCCAGGCGAATGAGCACAGCCAGGATGTCAAGGACCACAGAAGGTCCTGGGTAGGTCACCTCTAGCACATAGCGCAGCCGAGGCAGCAGGTTGGTGGCCAGAAGTCCCTGGGGATTACAGAGATTAAACCCACCAACAAATGCAACTGGGCCCTGGGCCTTGATGGCCTCCTCTTGCTGGACATGTGCATGCCCTTAAGGTCATGGGGCAGGTGCAGCTGTCCCAGCGTCTTCACCTTAATGACATCATGTCGGGCCAGGTCTGATGGAGGCTGGTTTCCTTCCTCAGGTCTCTTCCTTTTTGCCTTTTCTCTTGAGGGCTCTCCTTCTTCATCCTCATCATCTTTGTCCTTCTGGCTGGGCATCAGAGGGAACACCACAGCTCCGTGGTACCAAGAGAAGGTGTTGTCGAGGAGCTCCTGCCAGAGGCAAGATAATGGGGTGGGAAGAAGGAGTCAAGCCAGGAAATTGACATGGGAATAGAGAGTGGAACCACCCACAAAAAAGAGAAGGGCAAGGCTCCAGGCTTTGGGGCCTTTAGGGGAAGAAGGTGATGCTGCCATCCCATCCTCTGCTCTGCCTGGCAAAGCCTTCACAAGGAGGGCATGCCTAGCAGAAGGAGTAGGGACCCTGACATCTCAAAGCCCCATTCCTATCCCTGTTGTACCTCATCTGCAGGAGCCACCAGCAGAGCTCGAAGAGCCCGAACAGCAGCTGCAATGACCCCATCCACTCTGTCATCCAGGGAGAAGCGCAGCAGGAAAAGGAAACCAGCATCCAAAAGAAGGTGCAAGACACTGCCCACTAGCCGGTCCCCAAATTCACCAGCCTGGGCCTGGGAGACAGGAGAATACAACCTTGAAGGAGGAAGTTAGAGAGTCTTTGTCCTAAACCCTTCACTTGCCCACCCGTTCCCAGTCTGACCCATAGACAGCTGGTGTATGGACTAGTGAACCAGAGTGAAAAGGGCAGGAGGAGGGCAAGTCGAAGGCTGCGAGGGAAGGTGTGGGGGTGCGAAGGACCAGGCCGCTGTCCGCTCACCCTGCTGATGACCTGGGCCAACACGTGCAGTGCGAGTGCTCTCTGCTGGGACACCTGGCTGCGAGTCAGGTGAAACAGCTCCTGTAGGGAGTACCCTGCTCTCTGGGGCAGAGACAGAAAAGTCAGAAGGAGCCAAGATGCAGGACAGACCCCCTTCCCCCCCGCAACAAATACACAGCAACCCCTATATGCCAGGCACTGACTTAGGAGTCAAGGGAAAGACAAAGTTAAGTGATATCTCTTGCCGCTCTCCATGGATCCTCAAACTGGTCAAGATAAGCTTTTTATACATGTAACCACTGCACAGGGCAGATGGGGAGAAAGACAGTAATCAGTGCTGAACTTGCAACCAGAGAATAGGAAAAAAAGAGAGAAAGGGAAACTTGAAAAGTGGTGTGGCCTTAGTGAGTGGGCAGAGCTTCCGAGGCCTGGCCTGGAGCACAGGGTAAAGGCATTCATTCACTGGATAAGGCTTCAGGAGCTGAGCCCTGACAGTCCTTAAGGATAGGATGTATGTGGGGAGAGGGCAGCAGAATGGTGTGGCAGCAGTGAAGGAGGCAGGGACAGACTGCGGAAGGACTATCATGTGGGGCTAAGGAGCCAAGACCTTCTACTTTTTAAAAAAATCCTCACCTGAGGACATTTTTGCATTTATCTTCAGATAGAGTGGGAGGGAGAGAGGGAGGAAGAGAGAGAGAGAAACATCAATGTGAGAGAGACACGTTGAGTGGTTGCCACCCACACGACCCCAACCGGGGCTGGGGACAAACTGCAACTGAGGTACATGCCCTTAGTGGGAACACAACCCGGTCTCTCTGGTTCACAGGCCAACGCTCCAACCATTGAGCCAAACTAGCCAGGGCAAGACCTTATTCTTTGAGCAGATGGGAACCAGAAAACTTTCTGAGGCAAGGCATGGCCTGAGCTGGGCCAGAGGGAATCAATGTGGCAGCCCCTTGAGGGATGGGATAAAATGACATGGCAGAGTGGAAGACATGGTGATTGAGCAGACAAGAGGGAGCAAGGCTCTTATCTAGGAAGCATCAAGGGGAAGTGAGAGAATGAGGAGAAAGATTTCGAGCTAGGCACCTGAATGGATAGCAAGGCCATGAACTGGAATAGGGCACAAAGGAGGTCCAAGGCATCTGACCAGAGGTCCACATGGTTGTTAAAAGCTGCCCAGTCCTCCCTGGCCTCACCTCTGCCTCCTCCCCATGGTGGTGGAGTCCCAGATGGGTGGGTAGGTCCACATCAGGAGCCAGTAGTTCTCCCTGAAGACTGAATCGGGCCTGCATCCTCTAATGAGAGAAGAAAAAGGACTCTGGGCCGGGGCGGCAGCAACTCGCCACACCCACTCCTCACCTTTAATCCCAGGCCTCTTAGGACTTAGGTTATGACTCTCCTTCTGATTAGAAGTGGGCCCTCTGGCCTATGTGCCAGGAGGGTGAGCACAAACAGATGTTACTCAAGCTCAGGGGAAGAAAAGGGCCTGAGTTCTGAGTGCAAGAGCTGCAGCCTCACCCCTTGCAGGCCAGCGGGCACGCCTCACCTCCTGTGTCTGCTGCCGCCGGAGTGGGGGCAAGTCTTGCATCCAGTGGAGCTTGTCCAGCTCAACAGTGTCCATGTGCAGCCATTCCTTGTGGGGGGCCACGGGCAGTGCCAGAGCTGGGGAGATGAAGCAGGGTAGTATTCCCTAAGGGGCTCAGCTCACTGATCCACTGGGGTCCCAGCCATCACCCAGCAGCTGCCATGTCCACCTCTGCCCAAGGGTCTGGCAACCCATCACTCTAGCTATGGCTATATGGCAGGGCCCAGGAGCTGGAACTCTTGGGAACTGGGCAAATATATCAGGTATGGCAGAACACAGATGGAGCTGGAGTCCCTGGGCTCTAGCCCCTATCTGACCCCAAGAATTAATTGGGAGGAAAAAGAGTAATAGGTAAGGAAGAGAAGAAGAGAAGGAGCAGGGAAAGGAGGATCACATGGATCAGATAGTTCTTCACTGCCTAGTACCCAACCTCCTAACAGAGCAGAGAAGTGAGAACATTTAGTGGGGAAAGGTATACTGCTTCAGGGAGGTACAATACAAAAACATACCCACAACATCCTCTTCCTTATTCACCCACCCTGCTCAGCTGACTCGGAGCTCATCCAGGGGCAGGAGGTTCCTGGCTCTCATAATTCAATTTCTTCTGTTATTAATCCCTAATAAAACAATCAAGTCCCTAGGAAATGAGTGCTCCCACTGGCCTCTCTGCTTCAGGTCTGGCATGTTCATAAGACCTGCGTCACTCTTCTCCCATTACCCTGGTCCTGCCATCTTCTCACCAACACTGACAGCAGAGGCAGAAAACGGATGGAAGGAGCCACAGCGTGAGCAGCTATAGCAAAGGCAGGGAGAAGATGGTCTGCCGGGGGAGGGGACCATTTGGCCATCACACACTGCTGCCTCTTACCAGGGAAGGAGGAGGAGAAGGAAAATTAGTAGAACAAGAAAACAGGAAGCATATGCAGGAAGAATATACAGGTCAGCAAATGAAGGCTAATTTCAAGACCATAATGAGAATTCATGTTAGATGTTCAAGGACAGAGAAGATTCTCTTTTCTCATCTGCCAGAAGAAATACTTCCCTCTACTTTTATTCCCAAAAAGATGTTCCCCCTCCTCCAAACCTGGGGTTCCTGGTTCTAGCTCATCTTCTTGCCTAGGATCACTGGTAGAAGTTGGCATAATGGGCTCCTCTCCAGTGACCTCAACAGAGGGTCTTTCTGGCCTCTGCTCCTTGGTGGCCTTTTCTTCTGTTTGCTCATGGGTGTGGCTGCGAGATCTCAAGAAAGCAACCAAGCTGGGATCTGGAGGAGAGTGGGAGGGAAGAGTGGGTAAGGGCAGATCCTCTCTAACCTCCTCTAGACCTGAAACCTGAGTACTGCCTGTCTATGGGTGCCAAGACAAGCCACTTTCCAGTCCTGGACTGAGCCCCCTGGGCTCTTGTGGAGCTTCAGTGACCCATATCTGTCACTGGGACCTGCCTGCCCACCCCTGCCTCCACCCTTCACAGTCCCCTGGCCCAGGTTTATGCTCATTCCTGTGCTTGGCTCCAGGTAAGAGGCCCAACGTGGCAGTGAAATAAATGAATGAGTGTTGACTAGGGCAAAAGAGAACACATTTAGGGAGGAAATTTATCTTTTAGCTAATTTATTTATGCACAAATATTCACTAAAAATCTCATATATATGCCCTGGCTGGTTTGGCTCAGTGGTTGGAGCATTGGCCTGCAGAGAGTCCCAGGTTCGGTTTCCACTAGGGGCACGTACCAAAAAAAAACCCAAACAAACAAACAAACAAAATCTCATATGTTATGCTCTATACAGTTTGGAACAAAATTGACTTGGTGCACAGAAACTAGGAGGGAGGCATAGTATAGTAGAGCATCATATAGTGGAGTATACTGCAGCCATACTAGAGAATAGCTATAATACAGTGCCCATCACAGCAGGGTAGTACAGTACACACAGCAGAGCAGTTAAGAGCAGGGCCTGTGAGACCACATGAACCTGGGTTTACATTTCATCCATGTTCCTTACCGGCTGTGTGACCTGGGGGAGTATTTTAAATTTTTTTAGTTTAAAAAAAAAAAAAATTTATTGATTTTAGAGAGGAAAAGAGGGAGAGAGAGAAACATTGATCTGTTGTTCCATTCATTGATGCATTAATTGGCTGCTTCTTGTATGTGCCCTGACCAGGGATCGAACCCACAATGACACTTCAACCAACTGAGCTACCCGCCCAGGGCAATTTCTTAAAATTTTGAGCCTCAGCTTTTTGTTTGTTTTTTCATAAGTAAATGAGGTTAGTACCACCTACCTCACAGGAACAGTTTGAGAACAAAATGAAATAATGCATAAAACTACTCAGCACAATGCCTGGCAATCACAGTAAGTTTTCCTCAATAAGTGGCAGTCTCATCCTAGTCTGGTCTCAGCAGGAATGCCAGGTACCCATACCAAGCTGAGCCAGCAACCTCTGCTGTTCCTGCAGGATCTCCTCAGGAGTCATGGCTTGCAGTCTTGCTATGTTCTCTTCATGGATGGTCTGGGCCTCCTGCTTGGCCTCCTGGCTCTTGAGCCCTTTCCCTGTGACCAGATGGGGTCCCTGGAAGTTGTGGCTGCCCCTTGGAAGCTGGTGATCTTGCTCTCTAGGTGTGAGTGACTCACAGGTCACAGCACCTGGAAGAAGTATATGATCAGTTTCATCGCCTCATACCACTGGGCTTTCAGCACTCTTCTCCAATCTCATTAGCCCTGGAGACAGACAGAGGCCCCAGAGCTTTCCCAGGCACAGAATAGAGACCTCTACCTCCACCCCCTACTCATTCTCCCCCATGGATTTATATGAGAAGGTTTCCCTTAGAAACATCCTACTTTCAGACTCTTCTCTTAGATGTCCAGGCTGCTGTCTGCTCCAGGGCATGGCCCTAGCTCTTTCACTAGTAATTTGCATCACTAAAGGAATGTTGGCTTCTATCTTTATTTTACAGTCTCTGCTAGACACTTTATCCTCTTTTTGATTTTGATTTTGATTGATTTTTAGAGAGAGAGGGAGAGGGAAAGAGAGACAGAAACATCAGTGAGAGAGAACATCAACTAACCTCCTGCATGCCCCACACTGGTGACTGGGCCCACAACCTGGGCATATGCCCTGACCGGGAATCGAACCGGTGACCTCTTGGTGCATGGGGTGACGCTGAGCCACAATGGCGGGGTGACACTTCTATCCTCTTCCCTGGCCTTCCCACTCCCTGCACCTAAGACCCAGATGTGAACCCAAGCCACCCATGAGCAATACTCTAAGTGAAGATATGGGACAGCTTCCTCTTTAGATGGCTCAAATGCAATTCGTATTTGAAACAGGGAACATGTATATCCAAAGATGACTGACTCTATGATCATGCATCACAAAAAAGCCAAGCTCATGCCTCTTTAACTCCAGCTTACCCTCTGGTTGGTCCAGAGTAGATACAACTCCTCTAACTGATGGGACGCTGGCTTCAGATACTCTCTTTGCTGCAATTTCCTGGGCAAAGATGCTTCTCTTACCAGATGTTGCTGGCTTCCTCTATAGGGCAAAAAGAAAACCCAGGTGACTGATATTCATTACCCCAGCCTCTTCTCAACCTTTTTATACCAAGGTCACTGGAACAGAGAGATAAAAGGACACTGCTTAATCTCTAAGGGTCACAACCCTAGTCCCCAAAAAAGCAGGGCACTATAGGAGTACAAGTCTTGAATTCTGGCAGACTTGGGTTGGATTTCTGGCTCATGTATCTTTGGTGGTGTTGGACAAGTCATTTATCTTTTGAAGGGGGGCAGTCTCACTTTCCTCATCTAAAAAAATGGGGATAATGTTACCTACTTTACATGGGAATTATGAGGATTAAGTGAAGTAAGGCATATAAAGTGCTTAGTATGGTGCTACTTAAACAACGGAATCACTTATTAAGATTATCGATCTGGAGAAGATGCACTATGAGGCTCGCTTGATTGTACATACCCTAAGCATTAACTAAGGTTACCCTTGCCTACCTGTCTCTCCTGTGAGCGATGGAATACAGGGGGGAATGCAACACCACTGGGCACAGGCAGATTCACAGCCAATGAACTTGTATCTCGTTCCTGCAGTAACAGAGCACAAAGGAGTGATAATATAGAGATTTCCCCAGGCTATAGCCTATGCTAGTAGCCCCAGTTCTGTATAACTAAAAGCTCATTCTAGGAGTGACAAACCAACCTTGCTTTTTAGTGCACAGTAATTCTAAATCAGCCCCCAACCTGACTGCAGGGGAATCAAGTCCCACCTTTCTAAGTCACCCGTTACTCACAAGGCTCACCACCCCTACCCAATATCCTTGCTGCCCTAGGATGCCTTGTCCCACTTAGCCAGGGTGAGACGCACAATGATCTTATTCAGAACAGCAGTGATATGCTGATCATGTCTGTTCAGCCTCTCTTCAGGGTCCTCATGATCAGCCAGGGGATGGCCAGGGCTGGGCTTGGCTCTTTTCGGGGGAGCAGGAACCAAAGCTGGGGGCAAATCTGGGAGATCTGAGGAAAAAAAACAACCTAGATGTGAGGATACTCATACCTTCCCGGAAGAGTCTGAAGGCTAGGGGAAAGCCAAAGAAAGAAAATCAGCCACTGGGGGGCCCTGGCTCACGCTGTGTCACTTTGGGCAAGATCTTTAACCTCTTTGAGCCTCAGTTTCTTTCTATGTAAAATGGGGCTGCAGCAATAGAAACTATGCAGTGTGTGAAATAATAATGGGTAGAATCCAACCACATCAAGAAGAGGAAGGCCCTGCCCTGGCCGGTTTGGCTCAGCAGTTAGAGCATTGGTCCGCAGACCAGAGAGGCCCAGGTTCGGTTCCCGCTAAGGGAACGTACCTCGGTTGCAGTTTGTCCCCAGCCCCAGTTGGGGTTGTGTGGGTGGCAACCAGTCAATGTGTCTCTCTCACATAGATGTTTCTTTCTCTTTCTCCCTCCCGCTCTATCTGAAGATGAATGCAAAAATGTCCTCGGGTGAGGATTTAAAAAAAATTTTTTTTTTTTTTTTTTTTAACTAAGAGGAAGGCCCTGAGGTTGTAGCCTCTCCTGAGCCTCACACACAGTCACTCACTGTCCAGCATCACCACATCCCGATCATCCTGCAGCGGAGGCTGGTCCAGGTTAGCACTGGCACCTTTCCTACTTCCTTTCTTCACCAGTTTAACTGCTGGGGCTGCACCAGCTTTGATGAACTGACTCTGGAATCGCAGCAGGTCCACCTCGGACTCCCCTGGCTTTGGTCTCGCCAGCATCTTGACACTCCAGCTGCCTCCCCAGTGCAACTCTTTCCAGCACTGCCTTGGTGTGGGGACTCCCTCTCATTCACCCTAAAAGCAATAAAGATGGGCCCTCTTTAACCGAACCCTGGTTCTCTTTATTGTGCATCCAATAAGACTCTTTTTCCTTGGGTTCATGTCAACTTATTCCTCCTCATTGCCATTCCCTTCCTATTTAGCCTTCACTGATATCATCAGCCTAGCAACAATGTTCACTGGTAACTTAGGCTGTTTACAACCTGTAGCTGATAAAGTCTCAATTACTAGGAGAACTAAGGAAAATGCCACCAGGAGCCAGACGAATAAATGTCAGCCCAGGGAGTAGTGATTCTGTATCAAACTGGAGAGAACATGCCTGGACTAAAAGTACTGAATTAGTAAAACATTTTGGGTTCTAAAAGATTATGTATATATAATTTGTACTTATACTAGCAAAGAACGATCAGAAAATGATAACAATTCTACTTAAAATAGCATCAAAGAGAATGAAATACTTAAGAATAAATTTCACCAAATAAATAGATACTTGTATACTGTGGGGCCCCACAACTCCCCGCAGGGCTGTGCGGTCGCGCGTGCTCCCGGACCACCCGCGTCAGCGAGGAGAAATCACCGAGTCTCAGCCTGGGCTGCCAGCGGATGGAGGGCCGGGGCCGGGATCTCCACACGAAGTGTCCGCGGCCGCTCTTGTGCAGTCCAAACACATTCGAACAAGCTCTGACAAAGGAACTAAGGGCTCTGCACTAGAGCCCTCCGCCGAGACGTCCTGAGGTCCGTCTCTCCAGCCCAGCCACCTACTCGCTCTTGGACCGCCTGGGCGCCGCCATCTTGCGCCTCGCGGCCTCGCTTCCGCCGCCGCCGGATTCGAGCTTCCGCCTGCAGTCGGCCGCGCCTCTCCGAGCCTGGCTCCGCCCGCTCTGAGGTTTGGGGGCTTGGCGTTCCGGACCAGTGAGCGCGAGGTACTCCGTTTGCCTCGTTCCGTCACGTGAGTTCAGTGCTGACCGTCGGAACACGTCCTGCGGATGCACGTCGGGCACAGGCCCTTCTCCATTTACAATACTCGCGACACAGTCACAGGGCTTCCCACCAGCGCGGGTAACCTCCTCCTACCTTCCAGCACCCCAGCCGGCGAGGCGATTTCCTTAGTGAGCACTCTGCCTTTGCGCATGCCGGTGTCTTTTATTGGAAATCCTGTTTTCTCTTCCACCCTGTCCCCCAAATTTTTATTTTCTTTCAAGGCCTAGCTGGAGTCAACTCTAAAACCTTGGCCAAGCCCTGGCCAGTTTGGTTCAGCGGTTGAGCGTCGGCCTGCGGACCAAAGAGTCCGGGGTTCAGTTCCCGCTAGGGGCACGTACCACAAAAAAAAAAAAAAAAGGAAAAAGAAAGACCTTTCTTTTCTTCACATTCCTCCCATTCTTGTTCTGGCAGGTTTTGCTCAGCGGTTAGAGCATCGACCTGTGGTCCAGAAAGACCTGGGTTTGGTTCCTGATGAGGGCACTTGCCTTGGTTGCAGTTTGTCCCCCCCCTCCCCCCCCCCGTTGGGTTGTGTGGGTGGCGGCCACTGGATGTGTCCCTTTCACATAGATGCCACCCCCCCCCCAACTCTACCTGAACAAAAAATGGAAATATGTCCTCGGGTGAGGATAAAAATAAATAAATAAAAGAAAATTTAAAAAAATAAAACCTTGGCCAACCTGGTTACTCACTGAACTTTCTTGGAACCTTCCACCTGTATCCCTTGTGTGGCATGTTGGGAACGCACTACAGACTATCAACTATCACTACCCTTTCACAAGTATATATCTTGTTCCCTTGAACACACTGTGAGTTCCTTGGAGGCACCAGGCCTTCTTTTTTGCAACCATAATATTCAGCACCCACCATATTTCTATGCACATAAGACCTTACTAAATCACTGCTTGGCTGAAGGCCATCTTAGGTCAGCCAATAATTAGTCCAATGGTTCTCAAACTTGAGCAGGTACCAATCACCTGGAGGATTTGTTAAAACAGATTGCTGGGCCTTATCCTCAGAGTTTCTGATTTGGTAGGTCTGGAATAGGACTCAAGAATTTGCATTTCCAACAAGTTTCCAGGTATTCTATAGAACCCTTCTTTAGTTTTCTTGATCTCAACTGTAGCAGTAAATTTCAGCTACTAGGGTTTAGCCAACCTTGGGGTCCAAAATAGTACTGGACACGGTCAGAAGTTATGGGAAATGAGGAAGGAGAACTGGAGTAAAAAATACAGGAAGGCCCTGGCCGGTTTGGCTCAGCAGTTAGAGTGCCCGCCCACGGACCAGAGGGACCTGGGTCCGATTCCCATTAAGGGCACGTACCTCTGTTGCAGTTTGTCCCTGCCTTGGTTGGGGTCATGTGGCTGGTGACCAGTTGATGTGTCTCTCTCACATCCATGTTTCTCTCTCTCTCTCCCTCCCTCCTGCTCTATCTGAAGATAAATGCAAAAATGTCCTCAGGTGAAGATTAAATACATATATATATATATATATATATAGAATGCTAGTAGAAAATCATTGTTTTCAACTACCAATGATATAAGGCAATGATCATGAATGACTGATAAAACTATTAAGTGAAAGCTTCATTAGAATTGGGACAATTGGACAGCTACATGCAAAAAAATGAAACTAGACCATCAACTTACACCATACACAAAAATAAATTCAAAATGGATAAAAGACTTAAATGTGACCCGTGAATCCATAAAAATTCTAGAAGAAAATGTAGGCAACAAAATTTCGGACATCATACGCAGCAGAATTTTCACTGATACATCACCTAAGACAACAGAAACAAAGGAAAAAATGAACACATGGAACTACATCAAACTCAAAAGCTTCTGCACAGCAAAAGAAACAATCATCAAAATGGAAAGGCAACCCACTGTACGGGAGAACATCATTGCCAATGATATATCAGATAAGGGGTTAATTTCCAATATATATAGAGTGCTCATACAACTCAACAAAAGGAAGACAAAGAACCCAATTAAAAAATGGGCAGAGGAGCTGAATAGACACCTCTCCAAACAGGACATACAAATGGCCAAGAGACATATGAAGAAATGCTCATCATCACTAATCATCAGAGAGATGCAAATTAAAACAACAATGAGGTATCACCTCACACCTGTCAGAATAGCAGCCATCAACAAATCATCAAACAATAAGTGTTGGCGAGGGTGTGGAGAAAAGGGGGCTCTAATACACTGCTGGTGGGAATGCAAACTGGTGCAGCCACTATGGAAAACAATATGGTGTTACCTCAAAAAATTAAAAATTGAACTTCCATTTGACCCAGTGATACCACTTCTAGGAATATACCCTAAGAAGCCTGAAACACCAATCAGGAAGAATATATGTACCCCCATGTTCATAGCAGCACTGTTTACAATAGCTAAGATCTGGAAACAGCCCAAGTGTCCATCAGTAGACAAATGGGTAAAAAAGCAGTGGTACATATACACAATGGAGTACTATGCAGCGGTAAGAAAGAAAGATCTCTTATCCTTTGAGATGACATGGAGGGACCTGGAAAGTATTATCCTAAGTGAAATAAGCCAAGCAGAAAAAGACAAATACCACATGATCTCACTTATTTGTGGAATATAATGAACATAACAGTCTGAGGAATACGGTAGACCCAGAAACATGGAAGTAGGGCACAGACTGACATCCCTCAGAAGAGGGGGTGGGGGGGTGGGAAGAGATAAACTACAGAACTTATATGCATGTATGCATGACCAATGGACATGGACAACAAAGCCAGGGACGGGACGGGGGTGGGATGGGGAGGGGGGTGCCAATGGGGTAAAAAAGGAGAAACATCTGTAACAAAAAAATAAATTAAAAAATTTTTTAAAAAAAGAAAGAAAGAAAGCTTGATTAGAACTTTTTTTGTAATCCTCACCGGAGGACATTTTTTTTTTTTTTTTGCATTTATCCTCAGATAGAGCAGGAGGAAGAAAAAGAAACATCCATGTGAGAAAGACACATCCAGTGGTCACCACCCACACGACCCCAACTGGGCCGGGGACAAACCATAACCAAGGTGCGTGCCCTTAGTGGGAACCGATCCAGGGACTCTCTGATCCCTAGGCTGATGCTCTAAACTGCTGAGCCAAACTGGCCAGGGCTTGATTAGGCCTTTACATGGATAGATTAGGTTGCCAATTTATGAATCTACTAAAAGTGGGACCACTGGACATAATATGCCTCCTGATGTGATACAATTGGAAGTACAAAACACCTCCTCAGAAGGCTTCATGCCAAAAAATTGAACCTGTATCTAGCTGAGCATCTAGATCTAACTACCAATCTTCAGGAAATGGGCAGGAGAGTAACATGTTAAATGATACATGGATATAATTAACCAAATCCAGATTGTGGGAAATTCTTCAAATTTCTTCTGTAAATTTCATGTCCGAAAGAGAAAGGTATTATCTGTTGAATATATGGTTCTTATTTGTATCCTGATTTAAATAAACCTACTGTAAAAAGAAATTTTTTGAGCCCTGGCCGGTTTAGCTCAGGGTAGAGTGTTGGCCTGCAGAGCAATGATTCACAGGTTCAATTCCAGTCAAGGGCACATACCTTGGTTGTGGTTTGTCCCTGGCCCTGGTCGAGGTCGTGCAGGAAGGCAACCAGTCAATGTGTCCCTCTCACGTTGATGTTTCTCTCTCTCTCTCCCTTTCTTCCTCGATCTCCCTCCCACTCTATCTGCAGATAAATAGAAAAATATTCTCAGGTGAGGATTAAAGAAATTTTTTGAGATTGTTGGGGAAAACTAAACACAAACTGGATGCAATATGCTATTAAGGATTTACAAATTTTTATTGGATATGATATTTATTTTATTTTATTCATTTATTATTAATCCTTACCCAAGGATATTTTCCATTAATTTTTAGAGAGAGTGGACGAGAGGGAGGGAGGGGGAGAGAGAGAGAGAGAGAGAGAGAGAGAGAAAAAACAAGTGTGAGAGGGACACATCCACTGGGGCAAGGGATCAAACCTGCAACCCAGGTGCCTGCCCTTGACCAGGAATTGAACATGCAACCCTTCGGAACTTGCGCCGACGCTCTGACCACTGAGCAACACCAGGCAGGGCTGGATATTATTATTATTTTAATCCTCACCTGAGGATTTTTTTTATTGATTTGAGAGAGAGAGAGATTGATGTGTGATGTGAGAGAGAAACATCAAATTGATTGGTTGCCTCCCATATGCACCTAGACCAGAGATCAAACCCCTAACCTGGGTATGTGCCCTGATCAGGAATTGAATCTGCCACCTTTTGGTGTACAGACCACACCCCAACCAATTGAGCTACACCAACCAAGGCCACATACAGGGCATTTAGAAACACACACTCGTACTCACAGTCACACATGAATCTCTTCCTCTCTAGGTGAAACTCTGCCATCCCTAAGTGAAATTCCTTTCCCACCTCCCCCCAGGGTTAATTCTCACCCAAGGATATTTTTCCATTGATTTTCAGAGGGAGTGGCAAGGAGAGATGAAGGGAGAGAAAGAGAGAGAGAAAAAAATTAATGTGAGTGGGACACATTGATTGGTTGTCTCCTGCACGAACTCGACCAGGGCCGGGGATCGAACCTGAAACCCAGGTACATGCCCTTAACTGGAGTAAAACCCATAACCCTTTGGGCCAAGGCTCTAACCACTAAGCAAACTGGCCAGGGCCCTAAGTGAAATTTTGAAGAGGACAAATTTTTCTCTCTCACATATTTGGACTTATCTGCAGGTTCAGAAAGTAGGTTCAGAAGTAGGAAGTAGGTCTCTTCCTACTTCCTAGATCTGCTTTTGGATGGAAATCTGATCATTTGCAAGTTCCCTATGACTATACATCAAAGTGTGGTTTCTCCTAGGAATTTACCTTTCTGCTTCATCTTTGGCTGAGCAAGGAGTCACATTGTTTTTTGGCTTAGGAATTTCAGGCATTGGCAGGTGCAGCAACAGTTCCCAGTGCCCCTGGAATCACACCTGCAGGCAGTTTTCCTCCAAGCCCCACAGGCATAGATTCCCTGCCTTCTCTAAGGTGATGAGGAACACAGTCTGTGGCCTGCCCTATTCCTTAAGTGAAACTTCCCAATTCTCACCCCTTTAACCAGTAGTTGGGAGAGAATAGGTCCTTGGTCATAGGGCTGAAGAGACTGTCAGGACTCCATGGCTTGCCGTGGTTCCCTCTTGGTCTTTCTCCTCACAGCCCCAGGGTCAGGGGACAGGAAAGGAGGTCTAAATTCTGAAAACCATCAAACAGCTGCTTCCTGAGAATGCTGGAAGTTGCTAGCAGGGTGTTCTGGTACTATGAGCAGATGGTTTTTATTTGCAGGTTTGTCTTAGCCTTCCTTGGCCTCCTTGGACAGTCCTGGGTCATAAAAGACAAAGAGTGGGCATAATTCACCTGAGCAGGGAAATGCCAGGGCTCAACCTAGCTCCATCCATAAGGGACTGCTGGTGGCCCTTCCTCTCCCCTGCAGCCCTGTCTTACTCCCCAAGGATAGGTCATAGTTGGCTCCTGTTCTGTTCTGAGGATAGGAATTTCTGGGACAGCTGCTCCTGCATTAGGTCAAATGCATTTCCTGTTGATTTGATTAGTTTCCTTCCAAGCAATGTGTTTATGAAAGGAAGGGAGATTTTTGCAGGCAGAGGCAACCAACCTCCTCCAGTCTCTCTCTCTCTCTCTCTCTCTCTCTCTCTCTCTCTCTCTCACACACACACACACACACACTCTTTTTCTCCATCCACCCACAAAGCCACAAAGCGTCAGTCACATTTAGAATTTGCACTAATGCACACCCTCTCATCCACCTACACACCTCTCCCACAAAATCACACCTGCTTGCATACTCTTAAAGTATGTTCCTATACCATGCTGAGAGAAAGAGAGAGAAAGAGGGGAGGGGGGTAGGTAAGAAGAATGGGTTGTGAGGGTTCAGGAGGGCAGGCACCCTATGTAGGAGCTGGAAACTCAGAGGATCAGGACCCCATAATCCCCCCTACCCTGCGTAGAAATACTAACAATTGAGAGGGATTCAGAATTCAGAAGCAGGGGTAGAGGAAGCAGAAAGTCGGGGCTTCTGGCCCCACATAAAGAGTGCTGCTGGAGGGTGACAACGATGTGCCTCAGGTCTGCAGCTGAGGCAGGAAGTTTGTCAAGGCTCTGAGTAGAGAATGCCGTGGCATCCATTGACATGTCCGAGAAGCCCATTTTGACCAGTGACAAAGTATGGTCCTTGGGCTGGGATTCCTTGTAAAGTTCAGGAAGTGGGTGTGGAGAGGGAATGAAGAAAGTAAAGGAAGTGGAAGGCTGGGTTTGGGCTCTGCGTTTAACATTCTCTAGGAGGGGCGGGGGTCTTTCTGATGTCAGCCAGAGTCAATAGGAGGAGGCTTCCTCATCCGAGGACATTTTTCCATTTTTTGTACAGACAGAGTGGGAGGGAGAGAGAGGAAGAGAGAGAGAGGGAAACATTGATGTGAAAGGGACACATCGAGTGGCTGCCACCCTCACAACCAACCAGGGCTGGGGACAAACTGCAACCAAGGTACGTGCCCTTAGCGGGAACCGAACCCGGGTCTCTCCGGACCGCAGGCGGACGCTCTAACCGCTGAGCCAAACCGGCCAGGGCTTCCTCCCACTGTAAACTTGAAGTCCCCCCTAGAGAGGAGAGGTGGAGGAGAGAACCTTGAGAAATGACAAGTGCTCTGTCAAGTGCTCTGTCAAGTGCAGGGCTGCAGCAGCCACACTGCCGAAGTAGCGGCCCTTGCGAATCTGGTTTCAGCCCCAGACTACCGTCTGCCTTCCGTAATTCGATTTAGCCCAAGCTCGGAATCTGTGGATTCTGGAACGGAGCAAGTTTTATTTTTCTTTAGGAAAGGGTCCTGGAGCCAACCCACAGTGACCAAGAAAATTGGTGGAGTGCTTAGTTAAACCGGAGACTCAAGCCCCTGAGATCCATCTGACAGCCTCCGTAGTCTCTCTCTGTGCTGCCGCCTGGGGGCGCCCCCCAGCTGGGTCTGAGGCGGCCTCCAGCACTGCTGTTGTTATCATTAGTGTAATTAATAAACAAACACTGATGGGACCAAGTGGGGGAAGAGGTAGGCTCTCACTGCTCAGCAGGTGAATCCCTGGAATGAGCCAAGGAGGCTGCGGAAAACAGGGGACTGATGGCTTGTTCCTCTTCCCCACCCAGGAGTTCTGGGAAGGGCCCTCTGGAGTAAGCTCCAGGGCCCAGGTAGAGGCAAGAGCAAAGGGAGGGGAACACTTGGTAGGCTGGATTTGAAACCACGGCATCTGCCAAACAGGATGTCCGTGGGCACAGCCACCCCAGTGATTACTGGTTGTGGGGCAGGCCAAGCTCTGAGGCAATTATTTAACAGGCATCTGCTTATTTATTTATGGAGTGCCTATTGTGTGCAAGGTGCTCTACTAGTAAAAACTAATGTTTTACTGGATATTGTAATACTATAGCCAACTTTCATACATTGTCCTGAGGGATGGGAGTAGACGGTGGGAAGCAACTAGAAAGAATGACAGTCCCCAAAGATAAGGACCACTGGACTTTGGTCTAGCAGATCAAACCTGAGGATTACCAAGAAGAGCTTGGAAAACTCAAGACTCAAGGCCCAAGGTCTTGGAGATAAACGGAGCACGAACTGGGGAATTCGGGTGAAAGGCTCATCCAAGAGGCACCAAGGGGTGCTAGTAGATCCTGTGTTGGGAGCCCTGAGTCACGACAATGTCGGGGTGGGGGTGGGGGGCTGATGGTTGGAAGTGTCTAGGACATTGAGATGCTTTATATCTTGAGAGGCAGGTGCTGGGTTCCGGGATCAGAGTCTGAACAAAAGTTGAGGTGTGGTGGAGGCTTCTAGCGAGGTTTTCAGGGGAAGGATGGGAGTATTGGGTTTGAAAAGATTCGGGAATGTGTTTCGGGAAAGGAGGAGCGTGGCTGGGGTGCCAATCCAGAGGACGCATCCAGATCCTCGGGTTCGGCATTGGGGTAGCTGGGGCAGGGGGTGCTGGCCAGGGCTGGGGAGATATGGGGGTGGGGATCGGCCGGAGGCCGGAGACCGGAGACCCGGCTGGCAACCGCCAGGTTGGCGCTCGGAGCAAAACGCCCGGGGCTCCGCGGGGGCGCGGTACGAGCTCCGGCTGCGGGCGGGCGGACTAGGGAGGAGGCGGCGGCACAGAGAACATGAATCAGCGGCGGCGGCGGCGACGGCGACGGCGGCGACAGCTGTGGAAGGAGCGCGGTGGCCCAGGAGCGGCCCCGGGGACCCCGCGCTGCTGACGGCGGCCGCCGCAACTCTCAGCCGCCGCGGGTCTCGGAGGCTCGGGCCCCAGCACCGCCCCCGGCCGGCCCCCTCCCCCCCGCATCCCTCCTCTCCCCTCCTCTCCCCTCCTCCTCCTCCCCCTCCTCCTCTCTTCTCCTCCCTGGTCGCTCGCGGGCCGGGCCCGGCATGGTGCGGCGTCGCCGCCGATGGCGCTGAGGCGGAGCATGGGGCGGTCGGGGCTCCCGCCGCTGCCGCCGCCGCTGCCGCCGCCGCCGCCGCTGCTGCTGCTGCTGGCGGGTCTGGCCGCTCTGCTGCTCCCCGAGCCGGTGGCCGAAGGTAGGGGCTGGCCCGGGAGGCGGCGGGAAGCAGGGGCTGCGGAGGGGCGCGGCCGGGGTCGGAGCCCGGGAATCGCAGCCGAGCGAGCCCGGGCCTGGGCGGGCCAGGGGTTTGGGTGGGGGGACCAAAGCTGGAAGGCCTAGGCTTGGGGCTCGGGGAGGGGGCGTAGTGGTATGTTCGCTGTCGGGTCCCCGGGGCCCCACCCCCAACTTTCTCTTGTCCGGGGCTCTTCTGCTGGGGTGGAAAGGAAAGGAGTGGGGCTGTGGACCGAGTGGTCAGCGCGGGTGTTTGGGACCGGATTTTCCACCTCTATGTTCCTAGTTGTTTGCTCTCCCCTCCCAGCCCTGGGGTCCCCCATTCTTCCCACTCTACACACCAAGGTCTCTCTCTCTGAAACCACAGGGGCTGGGGCTGAGCACCCAAGAGGCACTATGTAGTTACCCCGGCTGAGGGTGCCCGGTCACAGAAGACATCTGGGCATACTCTAGTTCCTGTGCCCACTCAGCTTCCTGAAGCCTGGAATGTTGGAGAGGATGGGCTGGGACAAAGTTGCTAGTCTTTGTGGGGCTTAGTTCTGTGTTCCCACATAGCCACGAAGGCATTTGCCAGTCACAGGAGTGCTCCTTGCCGCACTCTGGATCTTCAAGTTTACAGTACACTCCCCTGGGACTGCTGGGTGTGTATGTGAGCCTATCCCTCCCTGTCCTGTGACTGATCCTCACAGGATGAAGGGAGTAAGGAAGAAAACATAGGCCAGAGCAGCAGGCACCGACCCGGCACCCTCTCTTGAGACAGCGCTTCATGCCCTATCAGCCTCTCAGGCAGGGAAGGGAAGGGAAAGAGTAACAAGTATTTATAAGCTGAAAGGTGTGTGTCTCAGGATCAGAGAGCCAAGGATTTGTTTATACTCACACAGTACAGGGCAGGAAGAAGCATGATCAGATTTCAGATATGTGGATGGTTCACCTGCCCTTCTATGCCTAAAAACATGCCAGGATACCAGGAGATACATGTGTTTGTGCATGCGTGCAGGGGGCAGTGTTCAGAGGGTGGCTTCTGTTGGTGCGACAGTAGCTCAGGGGTCTTGGACTCCCCATTCAGAGCCCCTCCCCTCCCTTCTACCTCCTACCTTCCTAGCACCCGCCCCTGCACACATTCAGGTATTAATAGAGCAGGCGGCTGCCAGGAAGGCTGCCATGTGTTTGATCTGACGTGGTTTTGCAGCCATATGTTCTCCACTTCAGGGGAGCACTCCCTCCTTCCCTTCCTTAGCCTCCTTTCATTTGCCTGGGTGGGGTGTGTGTGGGGGGGTGGTATCCGCAGTGCAGGTCTGGGCTGATACCTTGGGTGGAGAACTGGCTACCTGTTGTGCTGGCTGGGTATAGCAGTCACCTGCTCCAGGTGTGTGGGAACACCCACTGTTTCAGCCTGGCTTGACTTTTTTTTTTGGTTTTGGGATCTGAACTTAACATTGCCCAGCAGGGAGGTATGGGGAAGAGGTCACTTCCTTAGCGTTGGGGTGGGGGTACTTGGCAGTGGTAGAAATGGTACCTGGAGAGCCTGTCATGCCCCTTCCCATAGCCCAGGTCTAAGTCCCTTCCACACTGTCCTTGGCCATTGGCTGAGAATGAGCCATCTGACAAGAAGATAGATTCTAGAAGAGGATGGGGATATTTCCAGAGACAGGGACTTCTCAAGCTGACTGACACATTCTCCTCTCCACCTCACAGGCCTGAAGCTCATGGGAGCCCCGGTGAAACTGACAGTGTCTCAGGGGCAGCCGGTGAGTCTCAACTGCAGTGTGGAAGGGATGGAGGATCCTGACATACAGTGGATGAAGGACGGGGCTATGGTCCGGAGTGTGGATCAAATGTACATCTCAGTCAGTGAGCAGCACTGGATCGGCTTCCTCAGGTGCAGGACTGTGAGGGAAGGTGTGGGATGCCATCCTGGGGACATTGGGGACTAGGGGCAGTGCTGATGCCCAGAGATCTGTGGTTTCTTTATTTGACAACCTGTGGAGACTTCCAGAAGTAGGGGCAGGCTGAACCCATTGAGTCTACCCAGCAGAGCTGCCCCCCTTGACCCTGGGAGGTGAGCCTGGTGTCCTGTTTCCACAGCCTGAAGTCAGTGGAGCGTTCTGATGCAGGCCGGTACTGGTGCCAGGTGGAAGATGGAGGCGAAACCGAGATCTCTCCGCCAGTGTGGCTCACAGTAGAAGGTGAGGAGGCACGTAGGCATGTTGGCTGTCTGCTGGTGACCACACCTCTGGAGAAGAAAGCTCAGTGGAAGAAAGCTGCCTCACTGCCCTCTGGATCCTGATTGTACCAGGCTCCAGGCCCACCCCAACATTGGAAGATCATACCCACTGGAGTGTGGCTATTTGAGAACCAAAGGGGCAACTAGGACTCACAACCTATGGGATGCAAGTCACTTTCAGTTGTCTGAACAACAAGCCTCAAGCACCCATCTGGGGTTGGACCCTGTTCTGCCAAGTGGCCAGGCCAAGAGGGGGAAAGATGGGGGAGGGGAGGAAGGATCCACAGCTGTGGGAGCTCAAAGCTGTTCAGCCCGGGAAAACAAAGTGGCTAAGAAAGTAACAAAGGGCTCTGAACTGGATCTGGGTCCTGCCAGCACAACTCTGTTCAAGCTCCCTCCCACTTCTCCTCCCTTTTTGCCCTTCCCCCAGCACACCACCCTCTGCCCCCTCTCTTGCTCAGAGAAGGACTATCAGAGCTGGTCTGGTAAGAGAGAGTCTGCCCTGTCCAAGGGGACAGCATGAAGCATATTCCTAAGGGGGTCAAGCTCTCTTGTCAAGCTAGGTTCCTGTTCTACAGCTGACCCAATCATAAGGGCCTGTGGGACCTTACATAGAGAGGCTTCAAATGGTATCAAACTTGTGGTTTGGCCATTTGGAAGCTGACTCCCTTCCAGGCTCACTCCCATGCTCCTTTTCTCCCTAGGTGTGCCATTTTTCACAGTGGAGCCGAAAGATCTGGCAGTACCACCCAATGCCCCTTTCCAACTGTCTTGTGAGGCCATGGGTCCCCCTGAACCCGTTACCATTATCTGGTGGAGTGGAGGCACAAAGGTCGGGGGACCTTATCCCTCTCCTTCTGTTTTAAATGTAACAGGTGAGCAGCCTCAGGAGGGGCTTTGAACAGGGGTGGTGAGGTTGTCAGAGTTGAGATCTGCTTAAATCACTGTTTGCTGTTGTGAGTGTCCAGAGCAAACCCTGGTGCCTGGGTGCGTGATCTGCACCATTGCTAAGCTCATTAATCAGATATGCTGGGCCAGCTGGGTGGGCAGATTAGTGGTGATCCTGCTTTGTGTGGGTAAGGAGGATGTTGGGGCCTCTTTCCCTGGTTCACGATAGTGCAGGCTATGTACAACTGGCCCTGGAAGATGAATTGGGTGGGACCAGGGGCACCGATTCCTCCCCTCCCCCCCCTCCCTGCTCCTCCCAAGGAAAGGAGCCAGGAACCAGCCCACGCAGAGCTAGGAGGAGTGTCTGGCAGACTTGCCTAGAAGACGAGAATCTCAGGCTGCAGAGTGGGGAATGGCAGGGGAAAGGAAAACAGGGAGAGGAGGCCAGCACAAAAATACAGGGCTTCCTCTCCTAATGGCCCTGATATCGTTTTCCCTCCACACAGTTAACCTATAGCAGCCACACCTGCACACCCACCTGGACTCCAGGATCCTCTGGCACATACTTGTGAGGCTCACTTATCTGTGAAACAAAGTTAATGTTTCTGGTAGAGGCTTGAACTGGCCAAAAGATTGTTGTTTGAGTTTGGTGTCATATACTGGTAGGTGGGAGGGACAGGCTCTGATCTTCCAAGTCCCTTAGCAATCAGAATCTGGAGATGAGCTGGACTGCAGGACCTGTTGGAAACAAGGGCAGGTCCTATTTAGGAGGTGCTGGGTTGGAGCAAATTAGAAGGGAGGTTGGGTTTTCAGTTCTTTCCAGATGTGCGTGGTTGGGACCCTCTGGCAGCCAGCCTGATAATAAGCACTCCCGGAACTCCTACTCCACACGCCACACTGTGTTAGGCACCATGGGGGATGGTGGGAATACAAAAGAAATAGAAGCCATCTGTCCAGCCCCCAAAGAATTAGAGACAAGACACATGCACAAGGAGCCAAGAAGTATTGCAAGGCAAAGAATCTGCAAGTACAGCAATGATATGGCACAGAGCAAATAGAGAAGGGCTCTGGAATGTGCAATAAAGGAGTGACCAGAAAAGGGAGGCAGTTTTGTGCTGTCTTTGGGAGATGGGATTGAGGTGGGAGGGGTGGTGTAGCATTTCTCAAGTGCTTACTGTGCCATGCACTTGACATCATTTGGCTCTCACAGTTCTCTCGTTTGGGAGATGAGAAGATGGAACCCCAGCCTTTGAATTTCTACACAGGCCCATTAGACTCTCACAGCCCCTGTTCATTCTGCTATCCTCCACTATTCTAGCCCCTTCCTTTAGCTGGAGGGACTTCTAGGATATTAAGATCAGGAGTCTAAGTATCCACCTTCCCCACTCCCAGACTGAGTGGGAGTTGCTGCTTGGGGGTGGGGGTGTGAGCTGACTGAGGTTTTCTGGTCCCAGGGGTGACCCAGAGCACTGTGTTCACCTGTGAAGCTCACAACCTGAAAGGCCTGGCCTCTTCCCGCCCAGCCACGGTTCATCTTCAAGGTAGGAGGACTGTGGGGGAGGGTAGGTGAGGCAGGGCTTTTCCAGCAAGCTGTGCAGCAGTGGGTAAAGGCAGAATCCTTTGGTGTTCCAGCTCTTCTCAGTCAAGCTGGGATCTGAGGATGAGGGGTTAATTGGCAAAGCTCCATTCCTAGTGGGAACACCTGAGACCCTGCTGAGGCTGAGATGAGAATAGAAACCTGACGTCAGAGCAGATTTCCCGTCCTGAAGCCGAGTGCTTGGGAGGGAGAGAGAAGAGGGAGCCAGCAGGAGATGGTCAGGGCTCATGCCCAGCCTTGTTTCCGCCAGCCCCTGTGGAGGGAATGGGGGAGGGGAAACAGCCTGGCAGGATGATAGAGGAGACTCAAAGGGCTGATTTGCGCAGAGGGAGGGAAGAAAGGAAGGGGAGAAAGCCAGCTTGTAGAGGAATGGGCTGTGGCTGCAGGGTTTTCTTCCAAGGCCGAGGAACTCCCTCCCACCTCACCTCCCGCCACTATCTTATCTGTTTCCTTGGTCAGACAGAGCCCCTGATTCAGGGAGAGGCAGCCTCTCTCCACAGCCTAGGCACTCTCCTGGGTATGAGCATGTGTCTCCTACTGGTTGCTTGGCCTGTATGTTACTGTGGTCCTGGCAGTGCTGAGTAGTCATCTTTAGTTTAAGGGGGGCAGACTCTAGGGAGGGACTCAAGGCTTGACTCCCATGCCTTCTGTCCCTTCCCCTCGTATCCTTCCTGGGCACCAAACTCCAGGACACTGACTCTAAGTTCCCATCTACAGCACTGCCTGCAGCCCCCTTCAACATCACCGTGACAAAACTCTCCAGCAGCAATGCTAGTGTGGCCTGGACACCAGGTGCCGATGGCCGAGCCGTGCTTCAATCCTGTACAGTCCAGGTAAACAGAGGGCGGGACAGACTCTCCTGGCCATGTTCATTCCAGCTCAATTCAGGTGTTGTTTCCTTACTAGGAACAGTCCAGGCCACTGCCTCTTATCACAGGGTGCTCTGGCAACCAGGTGATTGGGCAGATCGGCTGAAACCCTTATGTATTCTTCAGGCTGAAAAGCAAATCACTGGAGCAGATTTGGGATGTCTGGAAGGATTTTTCTTATCTTGACAAAAACCTGCACCTTTGATTTATCTGATACCTGCCTTCTCGTTCCTCACTCCCTAACTCATGCTAAAGAGAAGGGGACCAGGAGGGGTTCTAAGCCCCAGAGAGTGAACGACCTGGGTAAGGTGATACTAGACACAAGAGGTGATGCAGGCTTATTCATTTTCGGATGTTTACTCAAAAGGTATTATTGCCCTGGCCGGTTTGGCTCAGCGGTTAGAGTGTCTGCCCGTGGACCACAGATTCCCGCTAAGGGCACGAACCTCGATGGCAGTTTGTCCCCGGCCTCCATTGGGGTTGTGCAGGTGGCAACCACTCGACGTGTCTCTCTCACATCGATGTTTCTCTCTCTCTCTTCCCCCCTCTCTCCTTCCCATTCTGTCTGAAGATAAATGCAAAAATGTCCTCGAGTGAGGATTTTAAAAAAAGGTATTATTTAATGAGCACCTTCGAAATTATTCTAGGCAGTCCCCCCCCCAAGAGGCCCTTTCTCTGGGCTCCACCATTTAGAGGACTCCACTCTGGCACTCCTTTGGCTGCACCCCTTCACCCCTTGGCCCTGGGCAAGTGGGACGTGCCTGTCCAGATCATGAGGACTGCCCTCCCCCCCAAGCACCACACCATACCGAACTCTTGATACTCAGGAATTTTTTTCTTATGGCAAGTCTGCTTCCAGGCCTGTGTGGGCCTCTCCTCTGAGCCATCTTTGGGGGGGTATGGTATGTGCACCTCTGTGTCCATAGGGCAGCCGTCTGTTGGGGGATGGGTATGCAGGCAATATTTCCACACCCATGCACATGATGACCCTCCAGGTACAGTCCTTGTGTCACCACATTCTGGCTTGGTAGTCTAAGGATTTGGAGGATTACAAATGCAAACCTGACCTTCCGGGTTGTTTTGAAGCTTTGTTTGTCAATATATTAAGATAGAAAAAGTTTTATTTAATACTTTGTTAGCTGATGTATAACATTTAAATATTTAGCCATATGGCACATGGATCTCCATTTGTACTGTTGCCCTGCGCTCCCAAAATGGGAGGCGAAGGCCTGGTTCACAGTACCCCTAGGCTCCCAGTTACTGTGCCCTTGAGAAGCTCCGAGACTCAGCTGGCTGGCACACAGTTACAATAAGTGGTGACTACTCTAACCAAGTTATGCACCAAGCACAAAGGGGCATGCCTTTTCTGGTGTAGCTGAGAAAGGCTTTCACAGAGAAACTGGTATTTGTGGTTATTCTTAAAGGATGAGTTGGACTTTGCTAGGAAGAACAGGTCATTCTAAGCAAAGGGAATAGCATTTGCAAAGGCATGGAGGTGTGGAACCTGGTATGTTGTTAGAAGGGCGAAGGGTGGTGGGAAAGGGTAGGCTGCAAGTGTTTGCTGATAGACTTAGTCTTAGGAGACATGAGCCCAAGTCCCTCCAACCCATACCCATACCTATCCCATCTTCCGTCTCACTCTACATCATTAGTTTTCTGCTTTTCTGTAGGTGACACAGGCCCCAGGAGACTGGGAGGTCCTGGCTGTTGTGGTCCCTGTGCCACCTTTTACCTGCCTTCTCCGTGACCTGGCACCTGACACCAACTACAGCCTCAGGGTGCGCTGTACCAATGCCTTGGGGCCTTCTCCATATGCTGACTGGGTGCCCTTTCGGACAAAGGGTCTAGGTAAGGGACTTACAGAGCAGACAAGCTGGGCAGGGCTGGAGCGGAGAAGGACTGGGTGGGGTTGACTGGGAGAAGTGCTACCTGAGAGGGAACTTTATGCATCATTTAGCAAATACTAACTGAGTGCCTGCAGCATACGTGTGAACTAGCTAAATTCTGCCCCCTCCCATGCAGCTCTGTTTTAGTGAGTGGAACAGATAAGCAAAGTAGATAAGATCAGATAAAGAGTGCCCCAGGGTGGTTCAGGAATTGATAAGGAAGGAGCCATGTTTGGGGGGCAAAATCACTGCAGGAAGAGCGCTCAGTGAGCGCAAAGACCCTATGGTGGGAACATGTTTGGGGTTCTCTAGCAATTGCAAGGAGGCTGGCAGGACTGTGCCGGGAATAGTGAAGAGTGTGGCTGAGGCAGTCACCAAGGTGATTAAGAGCAACTATGCCTAGCAGAGATTCTGCCATTGCTAAGCCCTCCCCAGCACAGGGTGAGAGCAGTCAGAACTGGGAGGCAAGCTTTTCATCCCACCTGTTGGTCTCTTAGCTGTTTAGTTCTTGGGAGTTGGCTCCAAAGGCCTGCATGGGATAGTGATGGTGGGAAGGGCAGGGCTCTTAGCAACCTTCTCTCTTTGGATGCAGCCCCAGCCAGCGCTCCCCAGAACCTCCATGCCATTCGCACAGACTCAGGTCTTATCCTGGAGTGGGAAGAAGTGATCCCCGAGGGCCCTTTCGAAAGCCCCCTGGGACCTTATAAACTGTCCTGGGTTCAAGACAACGGAACCCAGGTAAGGGAAGACAGAAGCCCCCATTCTCTAGGTGTACCAGAGTCACCCCTTCAGGACTCTACGGCCTTTGGCTTCAGAATGGCTGTCCTTGGTAGGCCTGGGGGGTCTTGGTGGGCTGGGCCTCCTACCACCCCAGGAAGCCCACTCCTCCCACCTTCCCCTGCAAGCTGCACTTCTTATTGGATTATGTCTCCTGTTAGGATTGCATCCATTGGCTACTTTGTATGTAAAGCAGGAAGTACATTTCTGCACAAACCCAGGAAGCGCACAGATAAGGCCTTATCTGCAGCCTGGGTCCCTTCCATCCCCCACCTCTGCATTCCAGGGACTGAGCTGCATTTGTGTTTGGGAGAGGCCTCTGCAGCCTGGAGCCTGGAGTGGGAATGTGATAACTCTCAGCAGGTTGTGTTCCTGCAACCTCTGAACCCCTAGTGCCCTTAGGCTTCCAAGTTCCCAGCCAGACCTTCTGCCTTCTGGCCCCAGCTGGAGGCCTCTTCCTCAGACTCAGTGTGGGATGGGGGCTTTTCTTGGCTGCAGGGTGAACTGATAGTGGAGGGGACCTGGGCCAACTTGACAGTGTGGGATCCTCAGAAGGACCTGATTGTACGTGTGTGTGTCTTCAATGCAGTTGGCTGTGGGCCTTGGAGTCAGCCACTGGTGGTCTTTTCTCATGACCACGCAGGTGAGGCCTGTAGAGGGAGGGGACAGGAAGAGGGCTTTCGAAGGCACCCTAGGAGGCTGGCAGCACCTTACCTCCCACTGGGCCCAAAGACTCAGAGTCAAGCAGTCGAGGCTAGGGTTTATATTTAAACTACATCTCATTCTCTGGTTGTGCTATAGGTCCAATAGCCAGGGCCTGTCACGGACATGGTAGGAACTCCCTGGTCTCCTTTTGGTGCATCTTTCCACTCAGGTCCTTAATTGATTTAAGGGAATCTCTTGACCAGGCCAGATGACTATCACTGGAGAGTTTAGAGGGACTCTTTGGTGTCAGCCTACCTCATGCCTGTCTCCCTCAGGCCAGCAGGGCCCTCCCCACAGCCGCACATCCTGGGTGCCTGTGGTCCTCGGTGTGCTGACAGCCCTGGTGACGGCTGCTGCCCTGGCTCTCATCTTGCTCCGAAAGAGGCGGAAGGAGACACGGTTCGGGTAAGTGGTAGGGACACAGAGGGAGAGGAAGGTGATGACTGAAGACCTTGGAGCTGAC
This sequence comes from Molossus molossus, assembly GCF_014108415.1. Classification (NCBI taxonomy): domain Eukaryota; kingdom Metazoa; phylum Chordata; class Mammalia; order Chiroptera; family Molossidae; genus Molossus; species Molossus molossus. Next base: position 180,590,270 of record NW_023425344.1, read on the forward strand.
CCCAAGTTCTGGGTTTCCCTTTAGGCAAGCCTTTGACAGTGTCATGGCCCGAGGGGAGCCAGCTGTTCACTTCCGGGCAGCCCGGTCCTTCAATCGGGAAAGGCCTGAACGGATCGAGGCCACATGTGAGTGGTGGGGAAGCCCTACAAGGGAAGGATGGGCTATCTTGTGCCCCTATCTGTATTCCTTTTACTAATTCATTAATTTGACTGATATGTCTGAACCTTGGTGAGTCCCAAGCACACAGTGTGGAAAAGACACACAGACCTCACCCCTGTGGAGGTCACCATTCTTGTGGTGGGAGAGCTACATTAAGCTCATCTCTGCTCTGTGGGTGGAGTCTGGGGTGGAGGAGGCAGGCTGTGTTTGGGATCAGGGAGCAGAGAGGTTCCTCTCCTTTCTCACGACCCCCTCCCCAACAGTGGATAGCCTGGGCATCAGCGATGAACTGAAGGACAAACTGGAGGATGTGCTCATCCCAGAACAGCAGTTCACCCTGGGCCGGATGCTGGGCAAAGGTACGTGGGGCTGTGCAGAGATGGGCATGAGTGGAGTTTGCCATGTCTGGGTGCACTTGGTGGCTCCCATCACTCTGAGGGTATGGATTTGGGTCAGCTCCTGTAAACAGGATATGCTTATAAGACTCCTGAGTTTGGGATGCTTGGGGGAAGGGTAGCTGGGGACAAGGAGTGCTGATGAGGAGTCACTCCCGGCATACTTTGCTCTGGCTGTGGAATAGGAAGCCCCTGCCAATCGCCCCAGAGTCTAATGAGTCTGTGTCCCTATGGAGGGTCACCTGGAGGGATGGGGGTGGAAGACAGGAGGGTGAGGGGACTCACCATAGTTTGGATTGGTTTGTAGGAGAGTTTGGTTCAGTGCGGGAGGCCCAGTTGAAGCAGGAGGATGGCTCCTTTGTGAAAGTGGCCGTAAAGATGCTGAAAGGTGAGTGGAGAAGAATAGATGTGGAGCGAGGGCATCACTGGGGAGGATGAAAGGGGTGATGGATCCTGAAGCAGGCTTTGCTGGGACCCTGGACTTTCCAAGAAGCATTAGTCAGCACTAACTGGGAGGCCACGTGAATAATCCACAGGCACGAACCCACACACATTTATGCCCCAGCCTTTGCTCTCTGCTGTCAGCAGTGACATCCTCTGGGCTCACTCAGAGTGATGAAAGCTGTGGTTAGTTGAGCTGCTGGGCTGTCCAAAGGGAAGGCATTAGCAAGTAGAGAAACTGTTGGCACCACTCCTATAGCAGTGTTTCTCCTGCTTATGACCAGACTGTTTCTTGGGCCCCCTGGGAAGCTCAGGACATCTGAAGGACAAGGCCTAGTCGTGGGTCAGAATGCATCTTCCTCATTCCTCCTCCCATCCTTTTTCCCCAGCTGACATCATTGCCTCAAGCGACATTGAAGAGTTCCTCAGGGAAGCGGCTTGCATGAAGGAGTTTGACCACCCACATGTGGCCAAGCTTGTTGGTAAGCTCCTTCTTAGGGAAGGCAGATACAAAATAAGGTTAAAACTGTGCTCCCAAAGGTAGGAGGGCAGCCTGTGGGAGAGAAGTTCAGACTTAACCTGGTGAGTAAGCAGGTGGCAAAACAGCTGGAAGTCTTGGTTGAAATCTGATCAGACTCCAGGTAAGGACTTTAGTTTGCGGGCCCTATACCAAAGGTCTACGCATGAAGGAGAAAGAGGGGACAGGGAAGATGCTCCAGAGATCTGGGGGCAGCCAAAGCTCATCCTGGGTGGTCACCAGGCCAGTGTGGAACTTGTAGTGAAAGAGGTAGGAGACCAGGGCTAGAGGTAGGACCCAGCAAGCAGGGGCTCATGTGGATGCCTGAGCCATCCTCTAACTTATGTGCCCTGCTCCTGACTCTCCCTTGTTCCCAGGAGTCAGCCTCCGGAGCAGGGCCAAAGGCCGTCTTCCCATCCCCATGGTCATCCTGCCCTTCATGAAGCACGGAGACCTGCATGCCTTCCTGCTTGCCTCCCGGATTGGGGAGAACCCCTTTGTGAGTGCCTGGGTGGGAGTGGCCAGGAGTTGGAAAGGGACAGAAACTCTGGGAGAGAGCTTGCCTGGGTGGGAAGGGCCGATTGAACTGGTTGGGAGGAGGCGGGCTCCGAGTTTGACTCTTTATGCTTACTGGGCATTTTAGGCTGGGCAAGGACTTTTCTGGGAGAAGAGACCTGTGGAGTCTTTTCTGGGAGAAGAGACCAGACTGGGGGAATCTTGACTCCTGGGTGTTCTGGAAGGTTTGCCAAAGCTTCCTTGCTTTGGGAAGCCCCTCTATCCCCTTCCTTTCAGTGATTCCAAGTACAGTCTTTACGCTTTCTGGCCGGGGAAGCCCATTTATCCTGCCCTGGCTGGACAGGCAGATCCAGACTGAGCTTGCTCTGTCTGCCCACTAGAACCTGCCCCTGCAGACCCTGATTCGGTTCATGGTGGACATTGCCTGTGGCATGGAGTACCTGAGTTCCCGGAACTTTATCCACCGAGACCTGGCTGCTCGGAATTGCATGTATGTGAATTCTGGGGGCTCGGGAATTGGGGGGGAATGGCTAGTGCCAGGAGGAGCTGGCTAATGGTCAGCTCTTGCCTGGGGCTGTATCTGCTACGCAAGGGGACAGCTTGGGAGCAAAGATGCCCTGGCGTTAGTAAGGCTGCCAGCGTGACCCCCCCCCCAATACTCCTCACAGGCTGGCAGAAGACATGACTGTGTGTGTGGCCGACTTTGGACTCTCCCGGAAGATCTATAGCGGGGACTACTACCGTCAGGGCTGTGCCTCCAAATTGCCTGTCAAATGGCTGGCCCTGGAGAGCCTGGCCGACAACCTGTATACTGTGCACAGTGATGTGGTGAGTGTGGTGGCACAGTGAGCTCAGTGGTGACACACGTGGTATGACTAGTATGTGGGTGGACCTTGAGGACCCTCCAGGGCCCAGCCTGGTCGGTGCTCTGGGCTTTGATTGGCTTGTATGAGGCCCCTGAGCCCCGAGATGTGCTTGCCTCCGGGCTCTGCCTGGCTCAGGAAGACTAGTGACACCTTTTCTTCTACCTGATTCTGTCCCAGTGGGCCTTTGGGGTGACCATGTGGGAGATTATGACTCGTGGGCAGACGCCATATGCTGGCATCGAGAACGCTGAGATTTATAACTACCTCATCGGCGGGAACCGCCTGAAACAGCCTCCGGACTGTATGGAAGACGTGTAAGTGCTTGTGGAAGGGAATTCTGGAGGAAACAGGAATTTGGGGTTTCAGTTGATGGCTACCACCACAACTGCTGGGCCAGTGGCAGCTCAGAGTCTCACTTAGACCTTTTTTTGGGAAATGTCCTTGTCATTCATTAGAGGGAAGCCTGACCGTCACCCCAAACTACTTCATCTACCGCCTCCCTGTTTTCTTTCTTTCCTTCTGTCTCATCTCACACTTCTTGCTCCAGCCTTTTCCTGTCACTCTGTTTTCTCCTGTTTCTAGAGACGACCAGAGCTCCGAAAGCAGAAGTCACAGGACTGAGCAGCAGTCAGTGCAGGCTTCCCTGGCAACTTCTCCCCACCCCCATGCCCGCTCAGTCCCCAGCTGGTCTGAGAAACCCTCCTGAGCAGAGCTTTCCCTCCCCTAAGCAAGGGCCACAGGGGGCCAGGAAAAAGCTGCTCACTCCATCACATTCCTTGCTTGACAGGGAGGGAGTGTGGGGGCAGGAGTTTGGGTCCTTTTCCTGTCTCAGCCTCCTGAGGGAGTAAAGGGACTCCCTCTCTCTGGTACTAGTGAAAAGGTCCTTGGGGCCCAGGGAGACTCTGTCTTGCATGAGGTGAGAGAATGACACTAGAACAGACAAGTCACAGTTGGCGTCGTGGTTAAGAGGCACATATTCTAAAATAACAGGGATCTAGGTTCAAACCCCAGCTCGTCCACCAAAGAGCTGTGTGACATTGGTCATATGGCTTAACGTCTTTAATCCCAGCTCCTCATCTACAAAAGGGTTAACACTAGTCGTTTCCTCATAGGATTAGAGGAAGATTATCTCTGTTTCTTGCTGTGGATTTGGCCCTCCAGTGGTCCAAGAATGTGTACAGGTTGAATGGTGGGGTCCTCTTTCTCCAGGGTAGTGGGTTTGTAGTGCCCTGAGCTGGACTTTGGGTAAGAGAGAAATCTGAGTCACGAAGCAGGCGCTGCCCCTCCTATTCACTGAGCAGAGCTCAGGGCACGGCAGGGGCAGGATGCTCAGCCCTTGGCTGCAGTCTGCCTAGGCTTCTGGAGCTGCAGTGTGCTGGGCAGTGGGGACCAATCCCTGGCTTAGTCTCTAGGCCTGGAGCGAGTGTTGTCAATAGAGGGTGGACGGATGCTGGCCTCCCACCAGGCAGCCTAGTGGACAGGTGCCAGCTGGCTCCTAGCACAGCCTTGACAATGTATCCCAGCCTGGCCACAGACCCATGGCCCCAGACCATTCCCACGGCCGACTCAGTGTCTGGCATGATTTCTCCACCATCGGAGGCCCCTCTCAGGAAGGCTGGTATGCGGGCAGTGTTTGTAACTTTTATTTTGGGCACAGGCAAGAAGGTTAGGCATTTGCTTTCTCTGACTAATCTGGTCTCAGCCCCTTCCCACTACTACTTTTTCTCTCAGCCTGAGGCATGTCCCAGGATCAGGATAAGACCTCAGAGAATCTGTAAGGTTCTTGAAATCGAATGTCAAAAGTGTTCCTGCCAGGGGGAGAGGGCTGGAAGCTTTTCTCAGGTTCTCAAAGGTATCATTGAACAAAGGTTGCCCGAATGGGTGAGGATTTAGGACAAAGGGTGGATGCTGAAATGCACATTCCAGGCTGTGAGCCACAAGACAAAAACACTTCCAGTGCTTCCTCCTAAGACAGAGTAGGGGGCACTCTGGGACCAACCCACCTGGCTTCCAATTGCAACTTCATCACTTTCTATTTGTGTGACCTTAGTCAAGGTTCTTAACCTCTGGGCCTCAGTTTCTATACAGGTAGAGTAGGGATTATTTATTTCATAGGGTTGTTATGAGAAGTAAATAATAAACACAAGATACTTAGAAGAGTTCCTAATGTATGGTAAGCCCTACACATGAATGTGTTAAATAATTTTTTGAATCCTGGTTTTGTATGATGAAGAGGCCTCTGCTTTTGAGGGAAGGACCCCACTTCCTCTTTCATCTGGCTCCTCACTACCTCCCCTCCCCCTCCTGTCTGGCCCAGGTATGAGCTCATGTACCAGTGCTGGAGTGCCAACCCCAAGCAGCGCCCAAGCTTCACGTGCCTGCGAATGGAGCTGGAAAACATTCTGGGCCACCTGTCCGTGCTGTCCACCAGCCGGGACCCCTTGTACATCAACCTTGAGAGAGCTGAGGAGCCTGCTGAGGGAGGCAACCTGGAGCTGCCTGGTGGGGACCAGGCCAGTACCGGGGCTGAGAGTGGCAGTAGCATGGGGGCAATGGGAGGTACCCCCAGTGACTATCGGTACATTCTCAGCCCTGGAGGGCTAGCTGAGCAGCCCAGGCAGGAGGAGCAGCAGCCAGAAAGCCCCCTCAACGAGTCCCAGAGACTGCTGCTGCTGCAGCAAGGGCTACTGCCCCACAGTAGCTGTTAGCCCACAGGCAGAGGGCATCCGGAACCATGCAGCTGGCTCTGCTAGCTAACCTAGCCCCATCTGACCCCAGCCCAGGCAGCAAGGCATGGAGGCTCCTGTGGTAGTCTTCCCAAGCTGTGCTGGAAGCCTGGACTGACCAAATCGCCCAATCCCAGTTCTTCCTGCAGCCATTCTGTGGCCAGCCTGGTCTCTTCATTTCAGGCCTTGGCTGGGGGGAGGTGGGCCAGGCCTGGTTGTCTAAATTCAGGCAGTTGGCAGGAGGGGGCGGTTATGTTTCCATGGTTACCATGGGTGTGGAAAGGAGTTGGGGGAGAGTATATCTAGCCCTGTGGGCCCTACTCTCCTGGCCAATCTGCCTCTCCTGCTTCGGTGCCTGCACTGAGGTGTTTGTAGCCTGGGGGCCCACCTGTGCCCATGCTTGGAGCCCAGGTTGGCCCCTCCTCACAGAGGTGCCCTTGCATTATTCCCCTTTAGGTGAGAGTAAGGGGTTGGTATAGTCAGGACCTAAGCCCTGTGGTAGGAGGCAGTGGAACACTGTCAGGTCTGAATGGTTGTCACCTTCCTGATTACCAACCTTGCTTAGGTCAGGGGTAAAGTGCAGCTGACCAGGTCATAGAGAGGCATGCTGGATAACCACAGGCTACAATTTGCCCAGTTTCTAAAGGCAGTGTCTTGAGCCTAGCAAGAGGGTGCTGTAGGGCTTGCCTAAGAATGAGTGAGGCCAGAGAGGAGACCAGGAGCCCCTCTTCATGCCCTCGTATAGTATGTCTGAGCATGCTACCAAATCCTGAAATATCCTAAGACTAACAAAGGCAGCTGTCTGAGCTCAGTCCTTCCATGCAGCATCCCTGAAGTCCAACTTTCCCTCTAACTGGAGACCCTCTTCTGTCCCAGTCCTGATGGCTGGTGCGGGTGAGGGGGCGTTACTGGAGTCGGGACCCCAGTCATGGCTGGGCGAGTGCATGGGGTGGCCCCCTGCTGTTAGGAACATTTTCAAACTCTTAGATGCTGTTTAAAAACAGAAATAAAATTGAAGACTAAAGACCCATGGCTTTGCCTTTTAAATGTTTACTTTTTTTCCAGATCACAAAGATGAAGTATCTCTACAGAGGAAAAAGTCTGGAAAGACAGCCCAAATGTTAACTGCTGTTACCTTCCCATAATGTGATTAAGAAGGCTTTCCAGCCCTAGCCGGTTTGGCTCAGCACTTAGAACGTCGGTCCATGGACCAGAGTGACCCGGGTTCAGTTCCCACTAAGGGCACATACCTCAGTTGCAGTTTGTCCCCGGCCCTGGTGGGAGTCATGTGGGTGGCAACTGGTCAATGTTTCTCTCTCACATTGATGTTTCTCTCTCTCTCTTCCTCCCTCTCTATCTGAAGATGAAAGTAAAAATGTCCCCGGATGAGGATAAAAAAAAAAAAGAAGGCTTTCCAAACTGTATATTGATTTTTTTTTAGAGAGAGAGTAAGAGAGAGAGAGAAAAACATTGATGTAAGAGAGAAACATCGATCTGCTGCCTCCTGCATGCCCCCCACCAGGGGTCAAGTCTGCAACCCGGGCATGTGTCCTGATCAGGAATTGAACTGGGACTTCTCAGTCCATGGGACGATGCTCAGTCCCCTGAGCCACACCAGTGGGGCTTTCCATATTTTTTGTATTGAGCACAAACTGCCTTTTGTAATTAGAGAAGACCCCAAAGAATCTTATATTAAAGATAATACATAGTCATTGTAGACAGGACAATGCAGAAAATCATTTTAAAAATGCTAAATATCTATATTCTATCACCTAGAAATAACCACCTTTTGAAAATGCAAATGTTTTTCCCTGTCCAGGTAGCTCAGTTGGTTCGAACGGCATCTTGCTGCTCCAAAATTGTTTTCAATCCCTGGTCAGGGCACATACAAGAATCAACCAATGAATGCATAAATAAGTGGGACAACAAATCTCTGGATGTTTCTCTATGTCTTTCTCTCTTTCTAAAAACCAATTAAAGAAAAAAAAAAGTGCCCTGGCCAGTTTGGCTCAGCGGTTAGAGCGTCGGCCTGCAGTCCAGAGAGACCCGGGTTCGGTTCCTGCTAAGGGCACCTACCTCGGTTGCAGTTTGTCCCCGGCCCTGGTCGGTTGTGCGGGTGGCAGCCATTTGATGTGTCCCTTTCACGTCGATGTTTCTCTCTCTCTCTCTCTTCCTCTCTCTCCCTCCCACTCTATCTGAACAGAAGAATGGAAAAATGTCCTCGTGTGAGGATTAAAAAAAAAAACAGAAAGAAAAAAAAAGTGCTACAGTGCTGCTGCCCAAGAAAATGCAAGTATTTTGAAAAAATTCTTCACCTTCGAACAAAGACAAAGAGACCACATTGGCTATCTCCTACCCCTCTATCAGACTTTTTCCTTCTATCCTTGGGGTGGAGACTTTGTTCTCACCTTCACACTATTGCCTGGAGCCAGGGGAAACTGGGAAGAAGTGGGCGGAGAAAACAGTGAGCCTCTTGAGGATTAGAAAGAAAAGTATGTGTTTGCTTGCAAGTACTTCCCCTTGAAAATTTTAGTTTAGAATCTTGGAGCCAGCTCCTGGGAAGGTGCAACAGGAGGCTGGAGAAACGCCCTGCTCTGTGCTGGGAGCTGTGGGGAAAGTGGGCCGGACAAAGGCATTTCACTGCTGGCTAAAGGTAATGGAATGAGACAGCTGCCTCTGAAAACAAATATCCTGAAAAACCTGTTGCTGATTCTCCAGATTCTGGTTCCCACGCGGACCATGACACCTGGATTGGCTTCAGGGAAGTGGCTTTCAGAATGTTTCCTGCTGTGATTGCCCTGAACTGCAGGTAGTGATTACCTATGAGGTAGTGTTTGCAAGTTATTGATTGAGAAGAACTGTACTCAAATAATTGTCCATTAATAGTCTGTTATGTGCCAGGCACTGTGCGTAGCACTTCATATATATTACCTCATTTAACACACAGCACATTCCTATAGAGCGGGACTATAATTATCATCCTTCCATAGGACAAATGCAGAGTAACTTGCCCAAGATTATACAGGGATCGGCAAAAGTAGGTTTACAATTGTAATACGAATAATACAATAATGAATACTAATGCAAGGATAAACTGTTTCGTGTACCCACAATTGTAAACCTACTTTTGCCCACCCCTGTATAGCTAATGAGTGGTAGATCCAGGCTCCAAACCCACTAAGTCAGAGAGCAGAGTGCTCTCTCTCCTCCCACCTCTCCAGTGAGTACCCTGAAGCTCTATTGTATTCATGTAATCTTTTGGGTGAACGCAGTCAATAGTAGGCACCTTTTAAATGCACAGCTGTTCTGACATGAGTGTGTGGGAGTTATCTATCAGTAATTAAATCAGTGTAGATGATCTTATCAGCTTAGTACCTTTCCCTCAAGCACCTTGTGGGCCCCCCCCCACACACACACACCAGGCATGGTCAAGGGGTTTGAGACAGGTGATAATATTGGAATTAAAATTTTTTAAATTTATTTATTGATTTTAGAGAGAGAGATAGAAACAATGAGATGGAATATCAACTGGCTGCTTCATGCATGCCCCCCCCCCCCACTGGGGATTTGGCCCACAACCTGGGCATGAGCCCTGAATAGGAATCGAACCTGCGACCTCTTGGTGCATGGGTCGACACTCAACTACTGAGCCACACTGGCCAGACTATCCTGACTTCTAACACCATGATTAGTCCTGGTCAGTTTGGTTCAAAGAGTCCTGGGTTCGATTCCGGTCAAGGGCATTACCTCAGCTGTGGTTCGTCCCCAGCCCCAGTTGGAATCATGTGGGAGGCAACTAATCAATGTGTCTCTCTCACATAGATCTTTCTTGCTCTTCCTCTTTCTTCCTCTCTCCCTCCCTCCCACTTACTCTATCTGAAAATAAATGGAAAAATATCTTCTGGTGAGGATTTAAAAATAAATAAAATAACACCATGATTAGTGTAGCTCTTTTGGAAGACCATATAAATGGAGTCATATAGGTTGGATCATTTTGCTTGCTTTCTGTCACTCAGCAATTTGTTTTCCAGAATCGTCTAACCACAGCAATTTTGAGAGGTGGGGTGGGGGGTGTCAAAGATTAGAGACGAAATTAAAACAGTGTTTTTTATTATGTCTTCCAGCTCAGAGTTTCTCATACCTCAAACAAGATCCTTCAGATAAAACACCTGAGAATCTTGTTAAAGTGTAGACTCTGGCCCTGGCCAGTTTGGCTCAGTGGTTGGAGCGTCGGCCTGCCGTCCAGAGAGACTCGGGTTCGGTTCCCACTGAGGGCACGTACCTCTGTTGCAGTTTGTCCCCGGCCCTGGTTGGGGTCATGCGGGTGGCAGCCACTCGATGTGTTCCTTTCACATCAATGGTTTTCTCCTTCTCTCTCTCTCTCTCTCTTTCTCTGTGTCTCTCTCTCTCTCTCCCCCTCCCACTCTATCTGAACAAAAAAGTGGAGAAATATCCTCAGGTGAGGATAAAAAAAAATGTAGACTCTGATTCAGCAGTTCTGAGGTGGGGCCTGAGATTCTATATTTCTGACAGATTCCTAGGTGATACCCAGACTGCCAGTCTGAGGACCACACTTAGGGGTGCAAGCACTGTGTTGCACCAATAATCTGAAAGTGTGCCCCAAGTGTTTGAAAACTCATTCGGTGACTGCAATGTATAATCATGTTAACAATATAACACTAATGGAGAAGCTCGGAATATGAATTCTACATCTCATAAAATTTAATTACTTTTTTTTATGTGTTTCTGATTGATATTTTACTATTTAAAAAATTAATTTATCTTTTCACATAGATGTCATATATCCATGTTAAAAATTTATAATTTTTTTTTCTTTATTGATTTTTTTAGAGAGGAGGAAAGGAGAGGGAGAGAGAGATAGAAACATCAATGAGAGAGAACATTGGCTGCCTCCCGCATGCCCCCCACTGGGGATCGAGCCCAAAACATGGGCATGTGCCCTGACCCGGTCTTGAACCAGTGACCTCTTGGTGCATGGGACCATGCTCAACCACTGAGCCACACCAGCGGGGCCCATGGTAAAAAATGTAAAGTATAGAAAGGGCCCTGGCTGGTTAGAGTGTCGGTTCTCGGACCCGAGGGTCTTGGGTTCAATTCCTGATCAAAGGCACATGCCTGGGTTTTGGGTTCAATCCCTAGCTCTAGTTGGAATCATGCAGGAGGCAACCAATCAATATGTCTCTCTCACAATGATTTTTCTCTCTCTCTCTCTCTCCCTCCCTCCCTTTCACTCTTTCTGAAAACCAATGGAAAAATGTCCTGGGGTGAGAATTAACAAAACAAAAAACAAAAAAAAGTATAGAAAGATACACAGTGAAAATAAGTTGCCTTGCCCCCTGGCCCCTCAGTTACTCTCTCTAGAAGCAACCACAATTACTGATTTATGTTGAAGTTTTTAAGGGATATTTTACCCATATACTTATTTTACTTTTTAAAAAAGTATGGCAGCCCAACTAGTGTAACTCAGTGGTTGAGCATCGACCCATGCACCGAGGTCACTGGTTCAATTCCTGGTCAGGGCACATGCCCAGGTTGTGGGCCCGATCCCCAGTAGGGGGCATGCAGGAGGCAGTTAGTCGATGTTCTCTCATCAATGTTTCTATCTCTCTCCTTCTCAGTTTCTCTCTCTCTGAAATCAATAAAGGAAAAAAAAAGTATTGCACATGCTCTTTTGCCCCTTGTTCTTTTTACTAACAATATATATAAATAAATAGCTAACGGTATAGAGTCTGGATATTGTTCTAAGTACTTTTGGATGTATTTTAACTCATTTAATGTTCACAACAACCTTGTGCATTAGGTACAATTATTGTTTCCATTTTATATATGTAATTCAAGTCTAGTATACCCTACAGAGCCTCTAGCTCCCTATGAAGAGGCTCCCTAGCTATACATATGCATCTCCACTTCCGTTTATGATGTCAGTTTATTTAACAAGTTCCCTATTGATAAACATTTAGGTTGTTTGGAATACTTTGTTATTACAAATAATATTGCAATGAATTTTCTAGGTATATCATTTCATTCTGGTAGGAGTATATCTATAGAAAAATTCCCAAAAGAGATATTGGAGTTAAAGGAATGTGTATTTTAATTTTGGTTGATGTTGCCAAGTTGCCTTTCATCGGTGAGTTTTGCCTATCTGAGACTGGTATTTTATTTTAATTTCAGTTTGCATTTCTCTCATTATGAGTAAAGCATCTTTTCATATGTTTAAGAGCCATTTTGCTTTTCTTTGTTGTGAATTGTTTGTCATATACCTTTCTACTAAGTTGTTGGTCTGTTACTAATTTGTAAGCACTCATTTTATATCAAGGAAATTATTTCTTTGTGATATGTGGTATATATGGTGTTTTTTGATGTGGTTATTGTTTGTGTCTATGTGAGCTTGTATTTGTGTGTGGCTTCTGGGTTTTGTGTCGTACTTAGAAAGGACTTCCTGGGCTCTCTGTGGCGTGTATCTTTATTTTTTTCTCCTAAACACTAAGGGCCCCCACGAGACTTGCAACCAGGGCAGCAGTGGGCAGCAACAGCTCATCCCTGAACCTGTCTCCGGGGCCTCCTTTTCTCTGAATTTTCAGTGAGCAACAGCAGCCCTGCCTTAGCTCACTTCGTTCTAATACGTTTCTAGGGAGTCAAAGCAGAGCGCCACCTAGGCTCTCTCCTGTTGCTTCTTCTATCCTAAGCCCTTTCTTTTTAAAAAAAAAATTTTTCCTTTGTTGGTTTTAGAGAGAAAGGAAGTGAGGGGGGAAGATAGAAACATCGGTGAGAGAGGACATTGATTAGCTGCCTCCCGCATGCCCCCAAACGAGGATTGGGCCCACAACCTGGGCACGTGTTCTGATCGCGAATCAAACCGGTGACCTCCTGGTGCATGGGTCGATGCTCAACCATTGAGCTACACCGGCCAGACTAAGCCCTTTCTTTTTACAAAATATGTTATTGATTTTTTTAAAGAGACAGGTAGGGAGGAAGAGACAGAAACATCGATGTGAGAGGGAAACATCAATAGGCTGCCTCCTGCACGCCCCCTACTAGGGATCGAGCCCACAACCCAGGCATGTGCTCTGACTGGGAATCAAACCAGGACCTCTCAATCCATGGGAGGACACTCAATCCACTGAACCACACTGGCCAGGCCCTCAGCACTTTCTTCATTTCACTGTCCCCAGCTTTAATAAACATACTCTTGGGGTGTTTGGGCTTGAAGGGTGTTTGCTGCTTTCTGTTCTGAAAGAGCTGCATTTAATACCAATCTTTGCAGGTGACATCCTTCATAATCTCTGGTACTCAAACTGATAATCATTGGAACTGGCTGTGAAAAATAATGAAGAAAGGATATTCAATGATTATTTCTGGTATTACGTTTTCCATTGTTCATGAGCTGATGGCCATTTATGAAAGATACCAGGAGTCAGAGGAAACCATCACAATCCAACTACAGTTAACACGGTATTTCATTAACAAGAATCACGTTGATGCCTCAGTAATGAAGAAACCGACAGACACTACCTCAGGATGATCTTAAACTGGGATGCCTTTGGGCCTTTTTAAAGTCTCTTAGGCCCTGGCCGGTTTGGTTTGGTTCAGCGGTTAGAGGGTCGGCCTGCAGTCCAGAGAGACCCCGGTTCAGTTCCCACTAGGGACAAGTACCTCAGTTGCAGGTTGCTGTTTGTCCCGGCCCTGGTTGGTCTTGCGGGCGGCAGCCACTCCATCGATGTTTTTCTCTCTCTTCCTCTCTCTCCCTCTCACTCTACCTGAACAAAAAATGGAAAAATGTCCTCGGGTGAGGATAAAAATAATAATAATAATAATAATAAAGATAAAGTCTCTTGAGCATTTTTAAATAGAAATAAATTCTGGCTTTAAAAACTTAAATAAATAAACAAATAAATAAAATAAACATACTCTCAAAATTGCCTGGACTCATGTTGTGAAATCTTTCCTACACAAAGTCAAGAACCCCCACACTACCAGGGGGCTGGAGGCAGACCCTCTTCAGGCCTGGTCCCTTTCCAGTGACACCACCAATGGATTTCACATAACCCTCCTTATGTCTTCTCCTTTTATTCTAATGTATAAAATAAACTGCAAAATTGCCATTCTCCAGTGCATTTTCTCAATCTGTGAGAAATCCCTGCAATTGTCATCAGTTTGGTTCAAATATACTAATAAAAATTATCAAAAAAAAAAAAAAAAAAGGACTTCCCACTCCACGATTGATTGATTTATTTACTTTTTTGAGAGTAAGTCTATTAAAGCTGGGGCAGTAAAACAAAGGAAGGGCTTAAGATAAAAGAGGCAAGATCACAAGAGTGAGCCTAGGCTGGGCTGCAGGGACTCAGGAAACAAGTTACAGAGGCAAAAGGAGGTCCCTTGGAGACAGGTTCAGAGGGTTAACCGGGATGATCTGCTGCTGCTCACTGTTCCTGTGGTTGCAAGTCTTGTGGGAACCTTTAGAGCTCAGGAGAGAGGAAGCAAAGATACACGTCTGAAGAAGAAGGGGGGGTCATGGCATGCTCAATGGAAAGCATGCTCTAAGATTATTTTAACAACCTATATTTTTTTCTAGTAAAGTTTATCTTTAAGTGTTTCATTATGAGTCACCTAAAGAGTGTCTTCTGAGATATGGACTCAATTTTTTTTTTTTTCTAAATGGTTATCCATTGTCCCAACACCATATATTGAACAACCTATATTTTCCTGTTTCATGAATAATCTCTCTCTATGTATTTTTATATATTACTTCCTTTGTCATATACTATATTCACATATGTATTTCGGTTTTTCTAGACTCATTTGGTTTTTTCCCTTGCCCAGCACCTGGGGAATTTGTCTTGAGGGCTCTCATTCCTTTTGCAATTATAATAAGTAGTTGTGATTGTCATCCGTTTTTCCCCATGTAAGTTATATGAGCACAGGGGTCTTGTCTGCTTTGTTATTACAGTATTTCCAGACCTTAGCACATAGAAGGCGATGAACAAATATTCATCAAATGAACGTGGGAGTAAAGGGATAGGAAGAGTCTAGTAAAATGTATAGCTAGAGGATTTGGTGGATGAAGACGTTATTAACCAGAGCCTAGGGCACAGAGGAGGAAAAATTCTAACTTCCGTTATCTAAAAATGGAAAGACAGAATGGGAACATAATCTTTACTTCACAAGTCCTGGTGTGTAGGCAAGTTATGTAAATGTCAGGCACTCCTCTTCTTCCCCAAATTCCGGCTGCTACCTGGGGGGAAGCAAAGGAGAGCAGCTCCCGGAGACTCAGGCGCAGTCCCTGGGTCCAGAGAAGGCTGAAAGGAATTTCACATTCCCAGATGGCCGCGCCTGAACTTGCTCGAGCGCGCTACACAATTCTGGGGGGGGCATGCGATTGCTGCTGGGGACTTCTACCCACAGGGTCGCGCAGGGGAGGCTCCGACAGGAGTCGGGGCTCGGGTAGCGGACGCTGGAGCTCGGGGAGACTGCAGACCACTGGGGAACCGGCCACACGCAGAGTCACGTGCGACGCTCCCCGCCCCAGCCTCGGCAGAGCCTGTCCGCGGCCGGGAGAGGCTCAGGGCCCGGGGACACAGGCCCCTTTGTCTGCGGGTGGAGGGGCCCAGCTGCAAGCCCGGGAGCGGAGCCGCCGGCCGGCGGCGGCGGGGCGCTGGCGGGAGGGAGCCTTCCCTGCCAGGGTTGGGTGCGTGACCTCAGCGGTCCGCCGGGTGAGTCCTCCAGCTGGGCCCCTCCCAGCGCCCAGAAAACATTCCACTGTCACTTAACACCGGGCTGCTTTTGTTAAATCTAACTTTGTCTCCTGGAGGTAAAATTTAACTCACCAAGGACTGACTTGGTCAAAAGGAAGAGAAAGGAACCGTGAGCTCCAGTTTTCATACCTAGGGAGCTCACACTTTTGGAAACAAAGCAGCGTCCCCCGTTTTTCCAGAAAGAGCTAAGGAGTGGTGTCGACAGTAGGTGCCAGGGAGGACAGGGAGGGAGAGAGCTGGTGGGTGGGAGCCATCCATGCAGGTGGAGGCCGGAGAAGTCACCCAGATGGCTGGAGCTGTGGGATGCCACATGGAAAAGACGTCTGCAAATGCCTACTGGGCAAAAACCTAAATGAAGAGCAGGAGCAAATTGGTAAAGTCAAACACCATATCTAATTCAACAAACAATTTGTGGTAGGCAGTGAGACAGACATGAGCAGAGCCAGGAGGATGGGCCAGGTACAGAAGGTCACCAGGGCAGAAAGCCTAGGGTGCCTAGCAAAGGACAACTATAGCGTGGGATCTTTTCCCCAGGGTGACCTTTCCTCCCCTAGCATATTGCTGGGCATGCAGTTTGGACCCCTGACCTTTCCTCCCTAGAGATAACATCTAGACCTCAGTAGTATTTCAGCTCCAGGCCTAGTAAAACAGCAAAACCAGACAAGCAACACCTGACCTCAGAACCAGCTGCATTGACTAATGAGTCCCTGCCCTGGCACAGACCAATCAGTAGAGACCCTCACCCGGAAAGGACGAAAGGACGAAAGGACGAAAGGACGAAAGGACTACCAGGAAAGCTGCTGAATATTCTATTGAGATCTTCCCCTGGGACCTCCCCTAAAATCTCCACCCTTAAAGCCTTAGGACAGAGGCCCCAGAGCCACCCCCCCCTTCGCCCCCAGGCCAGTTACCTTTACCTTCCTCACTTCTAAGTCCAAGGTCCTTTCCTTTACTTCTATAACTTGTTTCCTAAGCACATTTCTTTTACAAATTACTTCTAGTACCTCTGTGATTTTCCAAATAAATGTTCTTTTATAGTTTGAGTCTTAACTCTGAATTCTTTCCTAGGTAGACTCAAGTACTGAGGTTGCTGAACCCAGGTGGGGTCTGACCCCACTGGTCTAACAGCTGGTGCTGTACTCACCACTCCCCACAAATTGTTTCATGCATTTTTACAGGCTGTTAGCGGTAGTCTTTTATTAAATGGAATATTATATTATGTATAGTGTCGATATGTAAAATGGATGAAAATAATACATGAAGCTCTCAAAACATTTAGATCTTCATTGTTAGAAAATACTCTTGTCCATGTAAGAAACATCCAAACCTATAGAGAATTTTTATGAGTTTGTTTGAGACAAACTGATGACAATGCCAGGAAGCAAGATCTCAAGTGTTCCAGAGAATGAGTTTTACAGTTTCTTTTAAAAGGATTTTTTTAGAGAGAGGGCCAGAGAAGGGAGAGAAACATTCATGTGAGAGCAACACATCAATGGCCTGCGTTCTGCTCATCCCGATATGGGAACTGAACTGAACCTGGGCTAGTGCCCCAACCAGGAATACCAGGAATAGAACTGGTAACCTTTTGTGTTTTTTGTTTTTTTTTTAATTTTAATTTTATTTTTATCCTCACCCGAGGACATTTTTTCATTTTTTGTTCAGATAGAGTGGGAGGGAGGGAGACAGAGAGAGAAACATGGATGTGAAAGGGACATATCGAGTGGCTGCCACCCACACGACCCAACCAGGGCCAGGGACAAACTGCAACCGAGGTACATGACCTTAGGTACATGTCTCTGGACCGCAGGCCAACGCTCTAACCGCTGAGCAAAACTGTCCAGGGCTGTTTTTAATTTTTTAAATTAATTAATTAATTAATTTTTTTATCCTCACTGGAGGACATTTTTTGTTCAGATAAGGTGGGAGGGAGAGAGAGGAAGAGAGAGAGAAAGAAATATCGATGTGAAAGGTACACATTGAGTGACTGCCACCCACCGACCCAACCAGGGCTGGGGACGAACTGTAACTGAGTTACAAGGTATGTGCCCTTAGTGGGAACCGAACCTGAGTCTCTCTGGACCACAGGCCGATGCTCTAACCGCTGAGCCAAACCGGCCAGGGCTGAACTGGTAACCTTTTGATGCAAAGGATGACTCCCAACCAACTGAGCCACACTGGTCAGGGCTATTTTATACCTTTTATACATTTTTTTTTTTTTAATCCTCACCCGAGGACATTTTTTGTTCAGATAGAGCGGGAGGGAGAGAGAGAGAGAAACATTGACTTGAAAGGGACATATCAAGTGGCTGCCACCCACACGCCCCAACCAGGGCCGGGGACAAACCAAACCCTGGTCTCTCTGGACCTTAGGCCAACACTCTAACGGCTGAGCCAAACTGGCCAGGGCTATCTTTTATACATTTTGATTAGATTACAGGATCCTTAACAAGATTATGTGCAGTCCTGAGAGTGATTTGCTTGAGGGGGTCTGAAAAAGAGGCATTTCAAAAATGTGTTAACCTAAACAACAATGGACAGGGATTGCTTAAGACAAAGATAACCTCTTATTTAGGGAAGTTACTGACCTGACATATGACTATCCACCATGACCTGCCCGGTTAGGAATTTATGATGAGATCACCCTTTGTGGTTACTTTTATGGTCCACACTTATTTGTGACCTTGAGGTACCTTAGTCCAATTACAGAAATTTATAGTTGAGAAAAAGGAGAGACAGAATCACTTGTTACTTGCTCAAATGTCCATTGTAAAATGCAGCAAGTATTTCTACGAGCACTATCTCACATTACTCTGAGTTGCAAACGTGGGATAAAGAAAGGCTTTAACCTCATGGAAACTGAGTTCTGTCTTCTAGAAATACACTGAATATTATTGGAACTGTGCAGCTTTCTTTCAATTCTATTATTTCTTTTTTTAAAAGTATGTTTTTATTGATTTTTTTTTTTTAGAGAGAGAGAAACATTGATGTGAGAGAAATGTCTATCAGCTGCCTCCTGGACGCCCTGTCCTGGGGAATGAACCCCAAACCCGGGCATGTGCCCTGACAGGGAATCTAACTGGGACCTCGTCCATGGGACGAAGCTCAATCCATTGAGCCACACTGGACGGGCCAATTCTATTATTTCTTTTAATCAGATCGTGGGCACTTGTTTTTTATTTATTTACTTTTTTTTGGTATGTGCCCCTAGCGGGAACCAAACCCAGAACTCTCTGGTCCACAGGCCGAGCTCCAACCGCTGAGCCAACCGGCCAGGGGTAATGTGGGCCCTTTTATGATACCTGGAAACTATTTAACATTATAATCATATTTTCTAACACTCTGTTCAAGCATATACTTCATACGAGGACTCTTCTTGTACCTTTGTAAGTGTTATTATTTTTAATCCAGAAACTTTAAAATATTTAACTTATATATCAAACACAACCATTTGTTTGTATATATTCATTCATTCATTCATTCATTCATTCATTCATTCATTCATTCTTTTAGAGACAGAGGAAGGGACAGAGAGACAAAAACATCGATTGGCTGCCTCTTGCATTTCCCCTACTGGGGATTGAGCCCACAACCCAGGCATGTGCCCTGACCAGGAATCGAACTGGGACCTCTCCAGCAGGGCTGCTTTATGTTTTTGTTTTTGGTTTTTTTTTTGGTACGTGCCCCTAGTGGGAACCAAATCCCGGACTCTCTGACGGCAGGCCGATGCTCCAACTGCTGGGCCAAACTGGCCAGGGCTGTTTTATGTTTTTAAAGGAGCTTTACAGCCCTGGCTGGTGTGGCTCAGTTTGGTTGGACGGTGCACCAAAAGTTGCTGGTTCGTTTCCCGGTAAGAGGTGTGCAGGACAAATCGATATTTCTCTTTCTCTCTCTCTCTCCCTTCCTCTCTCTCTAAAAATATTTTAAAAAATAAAAGAGCTTTACCAATATTAACATATTTAATGTACTTAACAATGGTGTGGGGTGGAGACTATTATCCCATTCTTTTTTTAATCCTCACCGGAGGATATTTGTCCATTTATCTTCAGATAGAGTGGGAAAGGGAGAGAGAGAGAGAGAGAGAGAGAGAGAGAGAGAGAGAGAGAGAGAAACATCAATATGAGAGAGATACGTCAATTGGTTGCTTCCTGTATGACCCCACCCAACCAAGGCCAGGGACTGAACCTCAACTGAGGTACATGCCCTTGACTGGAATCAAACCCGTGACTCTTTGGTTTTAGGGCTGATGCTCTAACTGCTGAGCAAAACTGGCCAGGGCTATTATCTTATTCTTCTCCAACGAGGCACTAAAATGTTAAGTAACTTTCCATATGTCACATGCGCATAACCACAAATTTATGCTGTAAATTAGAAAACATTGCTAATGCTCAGAAACGTTTTGAGACAAATAGAAAGCTGGGTGTATCCACCCCCAAGCTTTTTTTTGTGTGTGGGGGGGGGCGGTTGTGCCCTTAGCGGGAAACAAACCTGAGACTCTCTAGTCCGAAGGCCATCCCTGTCGCTTCAGCCGCTGAGCCAAACCAGCCAGGGACACCACCAAACTTTAAAAAAATCTCAATAACCCTGGCTAGTTTGGCTCAGCCGTTAGAGCATCAGCCCTTAGACAGAAGGGTCTCAGGTTTGATTTCAATCAAGGGCACATACCTGGGTTGCAGGTTTGATTTCCTACTCTGTAGGAAGCAACCAATGTGTCTCTTTCACATCAATGTTTCTCTGTCCCCTTTGTCCCCCTCCCTCCCTTCTATCTAAAAATCAGTGGAAAAATATCCTCGGGTGAGGATTAACAACAACAACAGATCTCAATTTATTTCCATACTTAATTATTTGACTTTGATATTTTTCTTTGTTTGATCTCTCAGAAAGAAAGTAGTCTCTGAGTTTTTGCAATATTCCTGGTTTCTCCATAGCCTTTATTATTATTATTTTTTAAGAGTCAGGAGCAATCAGGGTGTTGCAAATTCTGATTACACAGAGACACTAATCACGATTCATGCAAACTCCAATCATCATGTTCTGATCTGCCATACAAAAGGAGAAATGATAAAGATGATCCTACCTGAGATCTCTCTCTAGCCTTTATAGTTGAAGATCAGTTTGGCTGGATATAAAATCTGTAGTTCAAATTTTCATTGCTTTCTGGATAAAGTGTTAACTAATAAAAAATACAAATTTTTTTCCTTTGGTCTTTTTTTTTTGCCTAGATGCCATAATTGTTTTTTTTACTTTTGAGTCCAATAGTTTCAATAGACCATGTCTCTCTATTGACCATTCTAGATCAATTTTTCCAGATATATAGTATATCTTTTTTATTAAAAGTTTTTTTTTGCCTGGCTGGTGTGGCTTAGTGGATCGAGCATTGTCCCATGGACCGAGAGGTCCTGGTTCAATTCCTGGTCAGGGTACATGCCCAGGTTGCAGGCTTGATCCCCGGTAGGAGGCATGCAGGAGGCAGCCGATTGATGTTTCTCTCTCACACTGATGTTTCTATCTCTCTCTTCCTTCCTCTCTCTCTAAAAAAAATCAATAAAAATATTAAAGCCTTGGCCGGTTTGGCTCAGTGGTTAGAGCGTTGGCCTATGGTCCAGAGAGACCCGGGTTCGGTTCCCACTCCCTTCCACTCTATTTAATAATCTGGGGGGAAAAAAGATATCCTCAGGTGAGGATTAATAAAAAAATAAAAAATAAAAGATGGCCTCATATGTTTTGAGTTCATATGGCCTCATATGGCCTCTTCTACTTCCCTCCCTTATTTTTTTAAAAAAATTGATTTTAGAGAGAGGAAGGGAGAGAGACATTGATTAGTTGCTCCACTTATTTATGCATTCATTGGTTGATTCTTTTATATATTCTGACTGGGGATTGAACCCACGACTTTGGCATATTGGGATGATGCCCTAACCAAATGAGCTACACAACCAGGGCCCTCCCTTACTTTTATTTGGACCTTCTTCCTATTTGTCCCTGTCTCTGGGATTTCATTCCCATCAGTGTCTCCTAATTGCAGGGCTTTGTCTTGGAAGGAGCTTCGCTTGTAGTTCTGAGAGTTTATAGGGTCCAGTCTACCCCATTACCATGAGACCTTATTGCAGCTTCAGATGCTGTTACATTCACTTGTGAGCTAGACCCTGCAGCATCCTCTCCTGCCTCCAGTGAGTTGGTACTGGGGCTTCTCTTGCTTTCACTGTTGTCAAAAGCCAAGTTCTTTCCCTCTGCCTCCCTCTGCACACAGTCTGATTCCACACAGTTTTTGTAGCTGATAGGGTTTATTAGCTCCTGTTTGAATTTGTGGATTCAGAGGAATGCCTTGCCACCCATCTATGTGGAAATGTCATCTATGGGTCTTCGGTTTGCTATCCCAGTTGCACTTTGTTGCCTTTGTGGTCTTCACCCTCTCCACTAATTTTGTCATGTATTACTTCCATTGTCATCCAACCCTAAATCTTTTATTATTTATATAAAACTTTTCTTTAAAAAATGTGTTTTGCCCTGGCCAGTTTTGCTCAGTGGTTAGAGCATTGGCCTGTGGTCCGGAGAGACCCAGGTTCGGTTCCCGCTAAGGGCACGTACCTCGGTTGCAGTTTGTCCCCAGCCTTGGTTGGGTCATGTGGGCGGCAACCACTTGATGTATCCCTTTCACATCGATGTTTTTCTCTCTCTCTCTCCCTCCCACTCTATCTGAACAAAAAATGTCCTCAGGTGAGGATAAAAAAAAAAAATGTGTTTTTATTGATTTTAGAGAGAGGAAGGGAGATGGAGAGGGAGAAACATGGATCTGCTGCCTCCTGCACACCCCGTAATGGGGGTGGAGCCTGAAACCCAGGCATGTATCCTGACTGGAAATTGAACCGATGACCTCTTGGTGCATGGGATGACATGCAACCGAGCCACACCAGCCCAGGCTACAAAACTTTTCTTTAGAACCCAAGTAAGCGACATCTCTGGTAGCTGGCAGCAGCTATGTTTGTCTCTTTAAAAAAAAACATTTTTTTTTTGAATCCTCACTTGAGGATACTTTTGTTCCATTTATCTTCAGATAGAGTGGGAGGGGAGAGAGAGAGAAAAAGAGAGTGAGAGAGGGAGAGAGAAGGAACTATCAGTGTGAGAGACACATTGACTGGTTGCCTCCTGAAAGACCCAACCAGGGCTGGGGACCGAACCGCAACTGAGGTACATTCCCTTGACCAGAATCGAACCTGCGACTCTTTGGTCCACGGGCTGACACTCTAACCCCTGAGCTAAACTAGCCAGGGCATGCCAGTCTCTTTTCCCTAGCAGAGAAACTGCTCCAAGCTCTGGCTTCAAGCCCTGAGCCTGACTCTAGACTGGAGTACTTTTTGTCCCCTAAGTGCCTGGCTACCTCCCCTGCATCTCTACTAGGATCCTTGAAGCCTTGAGGCTTCAGTCCTGCTTATGACTTTGTATTTCTATTTAGTTCAGGGTCACGGAGATGATAATATTGTATTTTGAGGTCAGTACTATCATTTTGGTGTTTATTTTTATGTTTTATCTATCTTCGCTATCTATTTAGAGCAGAGGGAGGGCCTAAAGAGTAAACTCACAAAGCTATGTTGCCTCAGAGTATCTCAAAAAACAGTTTTGAATGTATAATGCACAATGAACTGACAAGGCACTGTGAATAAAAAAGGGCTCTCTCACTCTCAGGGAGATTAGAATCTAATGAAAGAAAGTAACCTTTAACACAGCACCATAATACAGATTGAAAACTGCTCTATTGGAAGTGATTAGTAGAGCTATGTGAGCCCATGAGAAGAAGGAAGGACTTGTGAGTGAAGGGACTAGGAAGGCTTCTCAGTAGTAGTGGCTTTGAAATGGATCCTTTGGAGATGTCATGGTGGGAGAGTGAGTGGTGATTTGGGAACACCATCTTTGAAACTGGAGCACATGCTGCTTTGGTGGACTGTGGAGGATGTACTGAAGTAAGAGGCTGGAGGTTAGTGCACATGCTGTGGAGTTCACAATGACTTAGCTCCAAACCCTGCTTCTGCCACTGACTAGAGGTGTGAGTCTGGACAATTCACTTCATCTCTCTGAGACTTTGTTTCAGGATAGCAAGGAAGTATAGTATCCCCTACTTCAGAGTCTTGTGAGTACAACTGGTGGTAATTTTTATGAAGTAATAGTAAACTCTTAAAAAGTGGGAGCCAAAACTGTTATTAGTGAGATAGACTAGTAAGCCAGGATAAGTGGAATAGGGAACCTGAGACAGATAGTTAAAGGGCCAAGCAGTTTACAACCATCTAGTAAATCACAAAATTCTATCTTCCTGAACCAAGGACACTTAAGAGTAAATGATTTACACTTCTCCCCAAGGTAAAACAGAAGGTAAATAGCTTAAAACTTCCATCCAAGCAGTAACCCCTGCTTAGCTTCTGAGAGCGTCGGCCTGCGGTCCAGAGAGACCCAGGTTCGGTTCCCGCTAAGGGTGCGTGCCTCGGTTGCAGTTTGTCCCTGGCCCTGGTTGGTCGTGTGGGTGGCAGCCACTCGATGTGTCCCTTTCACGTAGATATTTCTCTCTTCCTCTCTCTCCCTCCCACTTTATCTGAACAAAAAATGGAAAAATGTCCTTGAATGAGGATAAAAAAGAAACAGATATGAATCCTCAAGACAAATACCCAGGGAGGTCTCCCTCTGGAGCAGGCTTACACCTTTCTTCCATCTCAGAATATGCATCTTTACTTTTCTCCTGAACTCTTAAGTGTCCCCATGAGACTTGCAACTAGGGGAGCCAGGGGAAGCAGCAGTTTGTCCTAGGATAACCCCCTGAACCTGTCTGCAAGGCCCCCTTTAAAAAAAATTTTTTTTTCCTTTATTGATTTTAGAGAGAGAGTAAGTGAGAGGGAGAGAGAGATAGAAACATCAATGAGAGAGGACACTGATTGGCCACCTCCTGCATGTCCCCCATTGGAGATTGGTCCCACAACCTGGGCATGTGTCCTGACTGGGAATTGAACTGGCGACCTCTTGGTGCATGGGTTGACGCTCAACCACTGAGCCACATTGGTCAGACATCCAAGGCCCCCTTTTCTCTGACTTTTCAGTGAGTTACAGCAGCCCTGCCTAGGCTTATTTATTTCCTATAATGTCTCTAGAGAGTCAAAGCAAAGCATCACCTAAGCTCTCTCTTCTTGTTTCTTCTATCCTAGACTTTTCAGTGAGAGTAAAACAGCCCCACCTTGGCTCACTTCTTTCACTGGACTTTTACTTCTCCGTGAGTCCTTGCAGCCCAGTGTGGCTCACTTTTTTCCTAAAATGTTTCTAGAGAGCCAAAGCAGAACACTGCCTAGGCTCTATCCTGTTGTTTCTTCTACCCTAAGCTCCTCTTTTGTTTCACTGTCCCCAACTTTAATACATTCAAAATCACCTGGATCCATATTATGAAATCTTTTCTGCATGAAGTCAAGAACCCACACACTATTGGCTGTCCTAAGGCAGACCTACTCTAGGCATGGCCCCCTCTCCAGTGACATTAGGGTTATGGAGGGCCTTGAATGTCAAGCTATGAACTTTATAAAGCTTAGTTGAGGTACAATTTACATAAGATAACAAATGAAGCACTTTTTAAAAAAAAATCCTCACTGGATGACATTTTTGCATTTATCTTCAGATAGAGCAGGAGGGAGAGAGGGAGGAAGAGAGAAAGAGAAACATCGACGTGAGAGAGACACATTGAGTGGTTGCCACCCACACGACTCCAACTGGGGCCAGGGACAAACTGCAACTGAGGCACGTGCCCCAGTGGAAACTGAACCCAAGACTCTGTGGTCCACAGGTCAACACTGTAACTGCTGAGCCAAACTAGCCAGGGCTTTTGTTTTGCTGTTTTTTAGAGAGAAAGAGGAGCCCTGACCAGTTTGGCTCAGCAGTTAGAGCATCACCCCACAAACCAGGAAGTCACGGGTTTGATTCTGGTCAAAGGCACGTACCTCAGTTGCAATTTGTCCCTGGCCCTGGTTGGGGTCATGCGGGAGGCAGCCACTCAATGTGTCCCTTTCACGTCAATATTTCTCTCTCTCTCTCTCCCCCTCCCACTTTATCTGAATAAAAATGGGGAAAAAAAGAGAAAAAAATAGAGAGAGAGAGGAAGGGAGAAGGAGAGAGAGATAGAAACAGCAATGAGAGAGAAACATTGATCAGCTACCCCCCACAGGGCATCAAGCTCACAAATGAGGAATGTGCCGTGACCAGGAATAGAACCAGTGACCTTTCAGTGCATGGGACGTCGCTCAACCAACTGAGCCACACCGGCTGGGTCAAACTAAACACTTTTGACTGCCACAGACTGGTCCTACTTCTGCTATCTGGAGCAGCCTCTGAAATAGTACACAGCCTGTGATAGCCTTTGTGGTAGGCAGAGTAATGGCTCCTCAAAGATGTCCACTTATTTATTTTTTTAATCCTCCTCTGAGGATATTTTTCCATTGGTTAAAAAAATTTTTTTTCCTTTATTGATTTTAGAGAGAGAGGAACTGAGAGGGAGAGAGAGATAGAAACACTGATGAGAGAGAATATCAATTGGCTGCCTCCTGCATGGCCCCCACTGGGAATCGGGCCCACAACCTGGGCATGTATCCTGACTAGGAATCGAACCAGTGACACCTTGGTGCATGGGTCAATGCTCAACCACTGACACGCTGGCCGGGCCCCTGTTTGTCTTTTAGATTCTCTTCTTCTTAGCTGCTCTGGCAGTTCCTTTGCTCCAACCAAAGTCTGGTTCAATGATTCAGGTCTGGCTTATGGCCCTGATCTGCCCACTCACTGCTGCAACCCCTTTTCTTAGCTGCAAATGTTCACTCAGATTGGGATGAGAAAGGGGAATGTGGACTCCATAAGGCCACATTGCTACCTTTTATAATATTTAAAAACAAATGTTATACCAGAATATAATCAGCTCCCAACATCAGAAGGGGCATCTTTCTGCATAAGGAGGAGATGTGTGCCTGTGCTTACCTCTGTGATGCTGAATTCAGGACAGCATTTTGGCATCATTCAGAAATAGAAATGTGCGGTTGGTGTGCTCAGCCCAGTGCTGTGCCTTCCTGAAGTCCTGGGGAGTAGACGAGCTCCCCCTGAACCATATTCCTTTGGGTGGGAAGTTTCTGGGCTGTCCTCTTCCCAGCTCCAAGGAGTGGCCTATGTCTCTCCCAGTCTTCAGTCCCAGCACTGATGTTCCTCCCACCAGCAGCATCCCAGGGAGTGCCTATGTTCAGGGTTTAATGACCCTTGGATGAGGCCACATTGTACTCCCTGTAGGTTTAGGTCACATTCCAGCTATCAAAGTTCCTAGATTCAATCTGATTCCAAAGTTCATAAACAGTAATTCAACATTTTTAGGGCCTTAAAAAGCAGTTCTGCCTTTATATCCTTGGGTCACGGATTCTTTTCTAGGACCCACTAGAGTTGCTGCCAATAGAACAGAAGGGAAACTCCAGCCCAGCCCAGCCCAGGTGGACCTGCCCTAGGATATCAGTGTGGTTTCCTGTGCCATCTTCCACTCACCAAGTCAGTCCGCTGCAGCCTGTTCCTGTTTCACAGTCCTTACAGTGGAGCTGTTCAGTTCCTCTAGGGGCATAGTAGGACAACAGTGAGGAGGAGGAGGACTGGGCAGAGAAAAACTCACGCAATAAAAAAGGAGAGGAAGTGAGTGATGCTGAGGGGGGAGAAAATGGTAAACAGCAGCAGCAGGAGCAAAAAAAAGCAGGAGTGTGAGGGTGTGAGGGAAAGGCAGAAAGGCAGAGTTCTACTTATGACAATATTAACGGAGTTCCTGGTTAAGGTTTTACAGTCACCCATCAAATATGCATAAGAAAGGAGGAAGGAAGCTCACAGTTTGAACTGATGATAAAACCCAGTGTTTGCACAGTCCCCTTTGGGTAGAGCTATGTGCTAACCCCCCAGGTTTCCTCTGCAACTGGGTCTCAGAGTTGAGAGTTGGGGAGACTAGTAGGGCTGAGTGGTTTTGCTGCACTCCCCTGTCCCTATATTGACAAAGGGTCCCCTACATCACAGTGATTGAGATACCAACAGTTCTGAAGATAATTCACTTTCTCTCTTTCTTTCTTGGGGTTTCCCTTTTTTCATTCTGCTTTGTGTCCACTTTTGGCCTGCTTGATTCTGGATAAGTCACAAACCTTTCTGAATCTTCTGCATCTACAAAATGGAAATAAGAACAATTTTGGGGGGCCTTTTCACTAGAATGCTGCAAAGATCAAATCAGCTCTCCTTTATAAAAGTGCTGTGCATATTGCAAATTACGACACAAGTATTAATTGTGATGGCTGTAACCTACAATGAAATAAATTGTTTTCCCCAACACACAAGCTTCCCATTTCTCAATGTGATTGTCACAGAGGGTACTATTAGTATGTTTTCAGAATTTCCCTATCTCCTAGGCCGCAGGAAACATTTACCAGAACTTGGAAAACAATGGCTGGATCACTGGGATTAACATGGAGTCTGTATTCTCAATGTTTTCTGTTCTATGGACAGTGATTCACCTTGCATATTCACAACTCACAGCCTTGCTCTCCCTTCATCCAGTTAAGCAGGTATTTTAGGGCCAGACTCTCCAAGAACTATGAATTTAGGCTCTGCATATCTATTTCAAATGATTCTACTTGGGCCCAGGACATCTGGATCCCATGTAAAAACTGAGTGTGTGTGTGTGTGTGTGATTGTGTGTATATGTGTAGGGGATGACCTTGAAAATGCTATAGAAATAAATAATGGAGTAGCAAAGAGGGCCTTCTGTGTGATTATGGTGAGATAACTAAATAAATAAGAGAGAGGAACAGGAGAAGTAATTAAGAGAAATGGAGAACTGATCTCTGATAGAAATATAAGGACCCAAATCAACATAGCTAAGCAGTGACAAAGAGGGAATTCAATATAATGTAAAAATTCAGGAAGAGGGTTGGAACCTGCTCAAGACGCAAAAATAATGGGGGAAACAGATTTTTAGATTCTGTAGGCATTTTTTGTTTTGTTTTGTTTTTGTTCTGTTAGAAGAGACAGAGGCTTAGTGGGACACTGAGACTATATAAAACTTTCTTGAAAAGACATGAAGACAGCTTAAGGTCAGATGGCATGATATGACCCTCAATCTGTGATTTACTTGCATGTGTAGATGTATAACATCTAGCTCTGATTATAAGTAGTAATTAGAGCCCTGGCCAGGTGGCTCAGTTAGTTGGAACATCTTCCTGTACACCAAAGGGTTCTTCACAATGTTTTGATGTGGTCAGAGCACATGCCTAGGTTGAGGTTTCAATCCCCACTGGGGCACGTGTGGGAGGCAGTGATCAATGTTTCTCATATCATATCAATGTTTCTCTCTCTTCCC
This sequence comes from Molossus molossus, assembly GCF_014108415.1. NCBI lineage: Eukaryota > Metazoa > Chordata > Mammalia > Chiroptera > Molossidae > Molossus > Molossus molossus. Next base: position 180,619,041 of record NW_023425344.1, read on the forward strand.
CCTTCCTATCTGTCACAAATAAAAATTGAAAAGAAATAATAATTAAAAGATGGCCTGATTCTGAGAGGCTACTTGCTTATGTGTGGAGCCCCCAGGACTGGGGCTGGATATCAATGATAAACTGCTGATGTAATGGCTTTGACAACCTAAACTGTCTGCTTTACTGTGAGGCACAGCTGCTCTTTCCCGGAGCCTTCCCACAGCGCAGCTAGAAAAATCGTAGGCTTCTCTTCCCACGAAAAGACTAGATGTTGCCATTTATCACTCTTAAGTCTGTCCACAGAGAATGAAGAAATAGGTCAAAGCTTCTGAACTGATCTTCACTGGAGGTCTCTCTATTGCCCACAATTTAGCTTTCCACTCCACTATAAGGAATCAATCTTCCCTTCACAACCACCAGGGGGAGTCAGAGAGCAGGCCGGCGGGGGTGATGCCGGGGCTGTCTGGCTCCACAAGGGGTTTATAAAACTGCCCTGCATCTCCCCACCCCACTTCCTTTCTCTGGCAGCAAATGCAGAGGTTACTGAGCAGGAACGTCAAGTTTGTTTCTCAGAGTGGGGAGGAGGGATATGAGGGAAGGGAGACAGCATATCAAAATGCACTTCCTAATGAAAATGATTTCTGTGACACACGGTGCTACCGAGGGAGAGGCGATGACAGCCTCCTCCCATTTCAGGAACCGTTCCCAGAGCTGTCTGTAGGCGGATTCACATGACATTCTTAAACCCAATTCCATTCTGTGCTGTGTTTGCTCCTTGTTCACATCTTAGTAACAATGGCTCTCTACATCTTTGTATCTGAGTTTGACTCCCGATTGGTTGTCTAGCTAAATATCCAGGCTGCCCCACATCTAATGTATTTGTGGAAATACTTACCCTTTGAGTCACGAAACATCAACCCAGTTCTACATGCACATCTGAACTGTAATATTGAATTGTGTGAATGTTCATACCTTAGGAGAATTATTATTAAAATGTTGGGTGTTCTTCACTATGTTTTGATGTGAAAATAATACCAATAAATGTTGCTGGAGGAAGTGATACCAATGATGTGAATTTGCCTGGAGTCTATCCTGAATCCAGTTTGCCTTTCTGTGAAATAAAATTTGGGTTGTGATATTTTTTTGATTGATTTTTCTATATAAGGAGATTTTTGGCTTTTTAGTGTTGTTACTTTTCTGTTCTTACTCCTCTAAGAATCTTTGCCAACATACCGCTGACATTTGAAGAAGAGAATAGAGACAGTTTGGCTTCTTGTAAAATGTTCTGTTTCCTTGGTGATGTAAATAATTATGAAACATATAAAAAGTTTTTAGCAAATTCAAATTTGGTTTTGAAAAAGCAGGTTTGTTACCTGCGGTAAGGGCTATAGGAACAATCTCAGCAAAAAGTTCTTCGTTCCTCTTTAAATAAGAAAATCTTCCTTGAAGCATAGGGCCTATTGAGACCCCAATTCTAATGCCAATAGAAAACACCCACTTTATAAGGTTCAGTAAAGCTGCCCAGGCGTGTGGGTGATCTCAGGCCTTATCTCTGAGAGACAGAATAATTCTCTGCCATCTTCAATTTTACTAGGAGAATCTTGTCCAATGGAGAGGTCCAGAGCCCAGGAACTCAAAAGAAAGGGTTGAATTACCTAAAACTGAGTGAGGAATTATGCAGATCTTGATCATAAAATATTCCAGTTCGGGGGTTCATGAGGAAGAAGGAAAGTATAGGACTGCTGCTCTGGAAGAGGGCTCACTTTAATTGCACCCTCAGGAGCACATTTTTCACTTTGGCTATTACAAACTTTCTCGTATTCAAGTCTTCAATTTCCTTTTTCTTCCTTTTCTACCACTTCTTTTTTTTTTATCCTCCCCCGAGGACATTTTTCCATTTTTTGTTCAGGTAGAGTGGGAGGGAGAGAGAGGAACAGAGAGAGAGAGAGAGAAACATCGACGTGAAAGGAACACATCGAGTGGCTGCCACCCGCACGACCAACCAGGGCCGGGGACAAACTGCAACCGAGGTACGTGCCCTTAGCGGGAACAGAACCCGGGTCTCTCAGGACCGCAGGCTGGCGCTCTAACCGCTGAGCCAAACTGGCCAGGGCTCTACCACTTCTTTTAATCTTGGCAAATCACTTCACTCCCTTCCTACCTCACAGGTGGAAATATGAGCTCTGCCATCTATTACCTGTTTGGCCCTGTTAAAGTTATTTCACCTCTCAGTGACTCGGTTTCCTTAACTGTAAAACGGGCCTAACAACAATACAGGCATACTTCAGAGATATTGTGGGTTCCATTCCATTCCAGTCCACCACAATAAAGTGAATCATAGTATTTTTGCTGGTAGAGGGTCATATCTTCAATTTCTAAAAATGAAAATGCAACATCTGTGAAGTGCAATGAAGTGTAATAATATGAGGTACACCTGTACCTACCTTATGGTTGATGCGATTAAATGTGTGTGTGTGTGTGTGTGTGTGTGTGTGTGTGTGTGTATAAAGAGCCCTGGCCAGTGTGGGTCACTTGGTTGTAGTGTTATACATGAAAAGGTTTCAGGTTGCATCCCTGGTCAGGGCTTGTACCCAGGTTGCAGGTTTGATCCCTGGTCGGTGCACATGCAGTAGGCAACCGATTGATGTTTCACTCTTACATCAATGTTTCTCTCTTCGTTTCACTAAAAAAATCAATAAAAGCATGTCCTCAGGTGGGGATTAAAAAATATATATATATATAAATTAGTTAATATATAAACATTGTTTAGGGCAATACCATGGTGAATGTTTAGTAAATTTATTATCTCTTCATTTTACTGAGAAGACGGAGGCCAATGACATAAACTCCATTATCCAAACTCCTCTCTACCTAAAATAATCTCTATCACTATCCATTCTTGCCTCTCTCTCTATTTCAGAGTAAAATGTTGTCTTATTTCTAAGTCTGTGTTTTTCACTTATGTCTTTTTTTTTTTTTTTTTGATCCTTACCCGAGGACACCTTTTGATATTTTGTTCAGATAGAGTGGGAGGGGGAGAGAGAAACACATGTGAAAAGGACACATCGTGTGGCTGCCACCCACATGATCCAACCAGGGCCGGGGACAGACCGAAACCAAGGTACATGCCCTTAGCGGGAACCGAACCCGGGTCTCTCTGGACCGCAGGCCAACGCTCTAACTGCTGAGCCAAACCGGCCAGGGTTTCACCTGTGTCTTAATCCTATCCTCCTATCCTCTCCTATCTCCTCAAGAGAACTTATTACATAAATTATTTTCTCTTTCACATTTTAAATTGATTCCTTATTCCTGGCTTCCTTTTCTCATTCTCAGATACTCAGGTCTCACCTATTTTGAGAAAGGCCTTCATATGACCCCACATTCTTTAAAAAAAATTTTTTTCTTCATTGATTTTAGAGGGAGAGGAAGAGAGATAATAGAAACATCAATGAGCGAGAACACTGATGGGCTGCCTCCTGCATGCCCCCCACTGGGGATTTGGCCCACAACCTGGGCACGTGCCCTGATTGGGAATCAAACCGGGGACTTCTTGGTGCATGGGTCACCGCTCAACCACTGAGCTGCACTGGCCAGGCTATAACTCCACTCTCTTTAGGCTACTGTCCCATTTTCCCTCTTCCTTTCACTGACAAATACTGTGTGTCTCCATGTCTTCTTGACTCATTCTTTTATTATTCCTCTGCCATCTGGCTCTCTCCCCCAACCCCCCCCCCCTCACACGGCTGTGTTTATGGTCATCTAGCTCCCAATTTAAAGACTTTTCTTGATTTCTGTCCTCTTAAGCCTCTTTGCAGTGGTCAGTAATGACACTGATTCGGAGGACTCCTCTCCTCTCTTGGCCTGTATGGAAGTCTGTTGTGTTGCTTCTTCTCCTGCCCTGTGGCCTCTTTGTCTAATGCCCTTGCAGGTTCCATTTCTTTCTTTCTACTCTTCAGCTGTGGGCTTGGAGAGAGGTTCACTATGCAACTTCTTGATCTATCTCTGCATTCTTACCCTTTTTGTTATTGTTGTTGGTCCTCCCCCAAGGATATTTTTTCCATTGATTTTTTAGAAAGAGTGGAAGGGAGGAAGGGAGGGAGGGAGAGAGAGAGGTCAATGTGAGAGAGACACATTGATTGGTTGCCTCCCACACATGCCCCAACCAAGGCTGGGGATCAAACCTGCAACCTAGGTATGTGCCGTTAACCAGGAATCGAACCCATGATCCTTTGGTGCATAGGCCAACACACTAACCACTAAGCAACACGGCCAGTGTGTCTTCTAGTTTCTTGAAGGTTCTATGGCCTGTCTGACATAGGTTTTTTGTTATTGGTGCTGTTTAACTGACATACATTTTTATCTATTGTAATTGTTTTCATTTAAAAAATTGAGATATAATTCACATATCACAAGATTTACCCTTTTAAAGTGTCCAATTCAGTGAATTTTAGTATATTCGCAAAGTTGTACAACTATCACCATCTCAATCCAGAACATTTTCATCACCTCAAAAAGAAACCCTATACACCCACTAGCAGGCCCTCCCTTTCTCCCTTGCCCTCCTTTAACCCCTGGCAACCACGAATCTACTTTCTGTCTTTATGCTGTGGGCTTTTGCACATGCTGTTCTTTTTGCCTAGAACCTTTTCCTTCCTAGTCCTAGTCAACTTCTACTCTTCCTTCAGTTATTAGTGCCAACTTACTTGAGCAGGTCAATTTCTCTTATTATATGCTTTCATAGGAATATGTACATTTATTATAAACTTCAATTTTATATTGACTTATGGAATTCTTTAATTTGTGTCATACATATACGTACATATATATGTATTTTTGGGGGAGGAGTAAACTACTGCATCTCTATCTATAACACAGTTTCACTTGTATGTAATAGTATGACACCTAATATAGCTAATTTACCTAGTATAGCTAAAACAAAATTCATTGTTTTTTGTTTTTAAATTATTATTTATTTATTTTGTTATTTATTGTTTTTTAAATGTTTTTATTGATTTTAGACAGAGAAGAGGGAGAGAGAGAGAGAAACATCAATCAGCTGCCTCCTACACACCCCCTACTGGGGATGGAGCCTGAAACCTGGTCATGTGCCCTGACTAGAAATTGAATCAACTCAGTCACACTGGCTGGGGCTTCATTTATTTATTATTATGAAAAAAAATTTTTTTTTTATTGATTTTTAGAGAGAGAAGAAGGGAGAGGGAGAGAGAGATAGAAACATCAATGAGAGAGAACATTGACTGACTGCCTCCTACATGCCCCCCACTGAGTCCACAACCTGGGTATGTGCCCTGACCGGGAATCGAACCGGCAACTTCTTGGTGCATGGGTCAATGCTCAACCACTGAGCCATACTGGCCGGTCAGGGCTTTATTTATTGATTTGAGAGAGAGAGAGAGAGAGACACCATTGATTTGTTGTTCTGCTTATTTATGCATTGGTTGATTCTTATATATGCACTGACTGGGGATTGAACCCACAACCTTAGTGTAACAGAACGGCACTCTAACCAACTGAGCTACCTGGCAAAGGCTTCATTCTTTTTCTTTTTATCCTTCATCTTCAGATAGAGCGAGAGGGAGAGAGAGAGAAAAAGAGAGAGAGAGAAACATCGACATGAGAGAGACACATTGACTGGCTGCCACCCACACGACCCCAACTGGGGCTGGGGAAAAAACCGCAACCAGGGTACAGGCCCTTAGCGGGGACCAAACCCAGGTCTCTCTGGGCTGAAGCTCTAACCGCTGAACCAAACTAGCCAGGGCCTATTTTTCTACAAAACTAACTCCTCCTTCATACTTCCCCATTTAATGACGCTTCCTTATTTCCTCTTTTTTTTTTTTTATCCTCACCCAAGGACATTTTTCCATTTTTTGTTCAGATAGAGTGGGAAGGAGAGAGAGAGAGACAGAAACATTGAGACAAAAGGGACACACCGAGTGGCTGCCTCCTGCACTACCCAACCAAGGCCAGGGACAAACTGCAACTGAGGTACGTGCCCATAGCGGGAACCGAACCCAGGTCTCTCTGGACCACAGGCCGACACTCTAACCACTGAGCCAAACTGGCCAGGGCCTGTGGATTCTTTTGTAAGTTCTTGTATTCAAGCCCTCAGTACAGTGTCCTTAATGCTCAGTAAACATTTGCTTATAATGAGTGACTTTTGGAGATATACATAGTGAAGAAATGGTTGTAGCCATAATGTTGCTTGAGACTTTAGAGACTGCCAAAGGGGAGAGAGAGAGAGAGAGAGAGAGAGACCGATACTGGAGGATGCCAATGGATGGAGACTCAAGAGACACCTATGCCATAGAGGGCTGAAGAAGAATAAGTAAAATAATGAGCAAAGCAAAAGGAGACACTGGCTAATACACTATAATTCATTCACCACTTACTCAGTACTTTTTTATTACCTGCCCAGTACTTATATTATAGTGATACAAAGATGATTCAGGAGTTGTATCTTCCCTAAAGAAGTCAGGGTGTAGTGAAAGAGATGAACATGTAAACAAAAACTTACCACAAAATGTGACAAATTAAAAAAAAAGTGACAACTATTATAATAAAAGTATTTGCAAAGTGTTCTGCAAGTAAGAGGAGTTGGTGACTAAGACTGTCTCAGCACAGGGGTGTGTGAAGGTGGGCGTCACAGGATGACTTCAGCAGCTTGAGATCAGGAGTGACAGGCCAGGAAAACAGAACAACCTCAAGAAGCTGGGCCCATGGGAAGCTGCAAATCATTTTATTTAGAGTTAGTATAAAGAGTGGGAAGGGAATATCCTGGGAATTCAGGCTGGGCTACATTGTGAAGAATCTACCAGCAAGCTGAGGAATTTAATCTTTTTTTATTTGTTTATTATTTTTTATTTTTTGGTATGGGAGGGGGGATGGAGAGAGAGGGAGAGAGGAGGGTGAGAGAGAGAGCAGGAATTTAATCTTTATTTTCTAGTTAATAGAGAGTTAGCAAAGTTATTATTTTTAAACCAACTTTATTAGGTATAATTTACATACATTATTATATTTAGATTTTAGGTCTATAGTTTAAAAAGGTTTTTTTTTTTTTTCCTTTTTCAGATCCTGCCTCAGATTTATTCGTAGAGGTAGCACAGGAGGACAGCAGTTCCACGTAGACAGCAGCCTAGGGGTCAAATCAGGCCTCTCGTCCTCACGTGGGCAGACAGAGGCCTCTACTGTGAAGCCTTGGTGGCGGCCTCAGCACCTGTGGGAGCGGGAGCCGGAGCTGGAGCTGGAGCTGCACCCAAAGCCTGGGGCTTGGTTTGAGCTTGGCCTTGTACTTTGGCCATCAGAGCCAGAGGCCCTTGGCGATGTGGCAGGAGCATGTTTCCCAAGCTTGGGGTGAGCAATGTAGGCAAGTAGACTGAGCTTTTGGCTGCCGCCCTTTGGAATCTTGGGTTTGACCTCCTTGGGCTTTACAAGGGCCTTGATAGCCTCAGCACGTGTGCTCATGGCCTTGGCGTTGTTGGCCTGCATCTTTTTCAGGCCCTTCTTGTTGTGCTTCTTGGAAAAAGCGCATGTTCCTTAGGAACTTGGGGTCTACAAAGAGATTTGTATCTTTGTGATAGGAGTTTCTTGATGCCCGTCCTGTGCTGTTTTGGGGACTGGCTGTTCCTGGTGTGGTGTTTGGACTTGGCCATATCTGCACCGAAGCCCATGGCTCCCGAAGCGCCTGGGACCAAAAGAGGATTCAAAGAGTTTTGATATCCCTGGCTGGTTTGGCTTAGCGGTTAGAGTATCTGCCCACGGATCAAAGAGTCCCAGGTTTGATTCCCACCAAGAGCATGTACCTTAGTTGCAGTTAGTCCCCTACCCTGGTTGCGGTAGTGTGGGAGGCAACCAATGATGTCTCTCTCTCTCTCTCTCTCATATATGTTTTTTTTTTTAATTTTTTTTATTTTTTATTATGAGTGGAAGGGTTTAATTGTTATTTAATCTATAAGATAATGAGACACAGCTATATTTAAAATACAGAACCAGCTAATTCTAGTTTTCTTTTGATATTCTTTCATATCATCAATTTGCCATGTAAAGGAATAAGTACTGTGTCTTCATGCACACCGTATTATCTCTTATTGAAACAGATGTACTCACTTAGGCTATCTTAAGATAAGGGAGGTCATCAGACATCAAGGCCACTTTAAAAGACTGATTCATTGTCAGGATTTCATAATGGCTCTTTCATCTTATCTCTTTTTTCTTTGTGTAGACTTTATTTTCATCTTACCACTTTGTCTAAATTCTAGAGGTGCACTGTTTAATACAGTAGCCATGTGGCTAATGGCTACCATACTGGAAAATGCAGATATAGGACATTTCTATCATCATAGTAAGTTCTGCTGGACCATACTGTTCTAGAGGAAGCCACTTTGATCAGCTTGATTAATTACCTTAATTAGGGCTCTGCAGAGCCCTTTTCTTTTCTTTTTAAAAAATCTTTATTGTTGAATGTAAAATGTATTACAGATGTTCCACATTTTTCCCCCATTGACCCCCTCCTCCCCACTCCCGCCCCTCTCCCGCCTTTTCCCACAATATTGTCTGTGTCCATTGGTTATGCATATAAGTTCTTTGGTTTATTTCTTCCCACCCCCCCCAACCCCTTTCCCTTTGAGGTTTGTCAGTCTAGCAGTGAATTTATACTTCTTAATCTCTTCACCTTTTTCACCCATTCCCCCAAACCCCCTCTCAACTGGCAACCAACAAATGTTCTCTGTATCTATGAGAATGTTTCTGTTCTCATATATGTTTCTATCTCTCTTTCTCCCTCTACTTCCTCTCTCTCTAAAAGTCAATTAAAAAAAAAAGTTTTGATAAATTCTTATAACTGCTACCCCAATAAAGATTTGGAACATTTCCATTACTTTTGAAAATCTTCTTGTGCCCTTTGCAATTGATCCTCACTTTTCCCCAAGGCAACTACTGATATAATTTTTATTGCCATATTTTTTGGTTATCTATTGATATGTAAAACCATCCCCAAACCTAGTAGCTTAAATGACAAAAATCATTTATTTGCTCATGATATAGCAAGTTGGTCAGGGTTTAGTGACATCAGTTTGGTTTTGCTTTCTGTGGCATCTGCTGAGATAGCTTGACTGAGGCTGGAGAATCCACTTCCAAAATGACTCACTCAAATTGCTGGCAAGTTGGAATTGGCTCTTGGCTGGGAGCTCAGCTAGGACTGCTAGTAAGGGACCTAATTTTTCCTTCACATAGCTATTTGGCCTTCCTCCTAGCATGGGTTCCAAGAAGGAGAAAGCGGAAGCTTCCAGTCCTTTAAAGACTAGACCCCCAAATTGGTACAGCATCACTTCTGCTGTATGCTGTAGGTCAAAGCAGTCACAACTCCAGCCCAAATTAAAAGGGGGTAGAGAAATAACCCCACCTTTCAGAGAAGAGAGTGACAAAAAATTGGGGCCATCTTTATTCCACCACATCATAGATTAATTTTGTTGGTTCTAGAATGTCATATAAATGGAATCATACAGGGTATATGATTATATATCTGGCTTATATTTATTTAATTTATTTTTTTGCATTTATTTTAAGATAGAACAGGAGGGAGAGAGGGAAGAAGAGAGAGAGAAAGAAACATCGACGTGAGAGAGAGACACATTGAGTGGTTGCCACCCACATGACCCCAACCGGGGCCGGGCCGAGGACAAACTGCAACCAAGGTATGTGCCCTTAGTGGGAACCGAATCAAGGACTCTCTGGTCCGCGGGCCGATGCTCTAACCGCTGAGCCAAACCGGCCAGGGCAATAATCAATCTTTTTATCTATTTATCTGTTAATGGGCATTTGGGTTGTTTCTAGTTTTTTGTTATTATGAATAAAGCTGTTTTGAAAATTCTTATATGACACCTTTTTGTAGATATGTTTTCATTTCTTTTGAGTAAATATCTAGGAATTGTATTTTTGGGTCATAGGATAGATATATGTTAAAATTTATGAAAATTGCCCTGGCCGGTTTGGCTCAGCGGTTAGAGCGTCGGCCTGCGGTCCAGAGAGACCCGGGTTCGGTTCCCGCTAAGGGCATGTACCTCGGTTGCAGTTTGTCCCCGGCCCTGGTTGGTCGTGCGGGTGGCAGCCACTCGATGTGTCCCTTCACGTCGATGTTTCTCTCTCTCCCTCCCTTCCTCTCTCTCCCTCCCACTCTATCTACAAAATAAATGGAAAAATATCCTCGGGTGAGGATAAAAAAATTAAAAAAAGAAAAAAAAATTTATGATATGAAAATTGTCCTGGCCAGTTTGGCTCAGTGGTTAGAGCATCCGCCCATGGACCAGAGAGTCCTGGGTTTGGTTCCTGCTGAAGGCACATACCTCTGTTGCAGTTTGTCCCCGGCCTCGTTTGGGGTTGTGCGGGTGGCAACCACTCGATGTGTCTCTCTCACATCGTCAATGTTTCTCTCTCTCTCTTCCCCCATCTTTTCTTCCCACTCTGTCTGAAGATAAATGCAAGAATGTCCTCGAGTGAGGATTAAAAAAAAAATTATGAAAATTGTCAAACTGCTATCCATTTTACACTCCCAGCAGCAATCAAGATATGAGAGTTATAGTTGCTTCAAATCTAGCCAACACTTGCTATTGTCAGTCTTTTTATTTTTTTGTATATGTTTTTATTGATTTTAAGAGAGAGGAAGAAAAAGAGAGAAACATCAATGAAAGAGAAACACCATTCTACTGCCTCTCACATTCCCTTACCTTATTGGGGATCGAGCCTCCAACCCATGCCTGTGTTCTGACCGGGAATCCAACCAGCGACCTCTTGGTGCATGGGATGACACTCAAGGAACTGAGCCACATGGTCCAAGGTGTCAGTCTTTTTAACTTTAGACATTCTGAAGGATATGAAATGGTACCTCACTGTGGTTTTAATTTGTATTTTCCTGATAATTAATAGTATTGTGCATCTTTCCACATGCTTATTAGGTATTTATAGATTTCTTTTGTTCTGTCAGTTCAAGTTTTATCTACTTAAAAAGTATTGGGTCACCCTGGCTGGTTTGGCTTAGCGGTTGGAGGTCAGCCTGCGGACCAAAGAGTCCTGGGTTCGGTTCCCTCTAGGGGCATGTACAAAAAAAAAAATATATATATATATATATATATATATATATATATATATATATATATTGAGTTGCTGCTGAGCTGGTGTAGCTCAGTGGATTGAGTGTTGTCCCATGGACTGAGAGGTCCGGGTTCAATTCCTGGTCAGAGCACATGCTCGGGGTTGCAGGCTCCATCCCCAGTAGGGGGTGTGCAGGAGGCAGCTGATCGATGTTTCACTCTCTCATTGATGTTTCCATCTCTCTCTAAAAAAAAAAAAAAAAAAAATCAATAAAAATATATTTAAAAAAATATTGGGTTGCTGTCTTATTATTGTGTTATAGGGGTTCTTTGTATATCCTGGATGTTTGTCCTTTGTCAGATATTGTGACTACATATTAATGGAAGGAAATCTTTAAAACTTTAGGATGGGCAAAGATTTCTGAGATAAGATAAAATAATCACTACTATAAAGAAAAGGTCCATAACTTGGACTTTGTCAATGGTTTTATATAGAGGCATTATATGATGTGATCCTTGCTTCAGAAATATAAGATATATCTAGGAACAATGTGGCGGATGGATTGGATAGGGAGAGAGACTGGTGAGTGGGAAGACAGTTAGCAGTCTACTGTAAGAATTGAGTAAAATGCTGAATCAAAGGAGAGAAAAAGACGTAGAAAAGAGAGGGAGGGACACACACACATGCACACACACACACGGAGACAGAGAGAGACAGAGACAGAGACAGAGAGAATCTGACTTCTTCTCAGGGCAAATGCCATAGGTAAGATCTGGTATATCACTTTTTTAAATTAAAAATCAAAATTTGCTTTTGATATAAGAAAAACAGAAATTACATCATGATTTTCAGTGTAATATATATATATATATTTTTTTATCCTTACCCGAGGACATTTTTTCCATTTTTTGTTCAGATAGAGTGGGAGGGAGAGAAAGGAAGAGAGAGAGAGAGAGAGAAAGAAAGAAAGAAAGAAAGAAAGAGAGAGAGAGACCAGGGCTGGGGACAAACTGCAACTGAGGTACGTGCCCTTAGCAGGAACCAAACCCGGGTCTCTCTGGACCGCAGGTCGATGCTCTAACCGCTGAGCCAAACCGGCCAGGGCTTTTCAGTGTAATAATTCATCCTGTAATCCATCATATTTTTTTCTTCTCTCTCTTTCTGTCTGTATCTCTCTGTATCTCTGTTTCTCTGTCTCTCTGCCCTCCCCCCCCCTCTCTCTCTCTCACACACACACACACACACACACACACACACACACAGTCAATACTAGTAATCATTGGAGGTAGCCAAGTCCAGTGTAAATGAGTATCAAAAACATCAGTCTTACTTTGTACTATATTCATTCATTCTTTTATCCAGTCAGCAAATATCTACTGACTGTCTTTTTATAAAAATTGGCGTAGCCTGGCTGGTGTGGTTCAGTGGTTGAGCATCGACCCACGCACCAAGAGGTTGCTGGTTTGATTCCCAGTCAGGGCACATGCCCAAGCTGTGGGCTCGATCCCCAGTGAGGGGCATGCAGGAGGTGGCCAATTGACGTTCTCTCTCATCGATGTTTCTATCTCTCTCTCCCTCTTCCTTCCTCTCTCTAAAATAATAAAAAAAAATTTTTAAATTGTGGTAAAATATATACAATATAAAATTTGCCATCTTAATCATTTTTATGTGTACAGTTCAGTAGTGTTAAATACATTCACGTTATTGTTCAACCAATCCCCAGAAGTCTTCATCTTGCAAAACTGCAACTCTATATCCTTTAAACAATAACTCCCTATTCTCCAGTCCCTGGCAAGACTTCTAGTTTCTGTCTCTATAAATTTGATTACTCTAGGTACCTCATATAAGTAGAAACATAAAATATTTGTCTTTTTGTGATTGGCTTAATTTACTTAGCATGATGTCAAGATTCATCCATGTTGCAGCATGTGTCTGATCTTTTTCTTTTAAGGAATACTATTTTATTATATGTATATATCATATTTTGCTTATTCATTCATCTGTCCACGGACACTTGAGTTATTTCCACTTTTTGGCTATTCTCAATAATACTGCTATGAACATGGGTATACAAATACCTCTTTAAGACCCTACTTTCAGTTCTTTTGAGTATATACCCAGAAGTGGAATTGCTGGATTACATGGTAATATATTTTTAGTTTTTCTGAGAAATTGCCATACTGTTTTCTCTAGCAGCTGTACCATTTTACACTCCTACCAACGCACAAGGGTTCCAGTTTTTCCACATCCTTGCCAACACTTGTTATTTTCTTTCTTTTTTCTTTTTTTATCCTCACCCGAGGACATTTTTCCATTTTTTGTTCAGGTAGAGTGGGAGGGAGAGAGAGGAACAGAGAGAGAGAGAGAAACATCGATGTGAAAAGAACACATCGAGTGGCTGCCACCCGCACAACCGACCAGGGCCGGGGACAAACTGCAACCGAGGTACACGCCCTTAGCGGGAACCGAACCTGGGTCTCTCAGGACCGCAGGCCGACGCTCTAACCGCTGAGCCAAACCGGCCAGGGCAACACTTGTTATTTTCTTTGTTTTTAAAAATCAGCAGTCAAGGCTCTGACTGAGTAGCTCATTTGGTTAGAGCATCATCCCGATACACCAAGATTGCAGGTTTGATCTACTGTCAGGGCACGTACAAGAATCAACCAGTGGATGCATAAATAAGTGGAACAACAAATTGATGTTTCTCTCTTTCTCTCCCTCTCTCTCTTTCTCACCTTCCCTCCTCTCTAAAGTCAATAAAAAATTTTTAAAAATTAGTAGCTATCCTAATAGTTGTGAAGTGGTATTTCATTGTAGCTTTGATTTGCATTTCCCTAATGATTAGTGATGTTGAGCATTTTTTCATGTGCTTATTGGCCATATGTATATCTTCTCTGGAGAAATGTCTATTTTAATATTTTGCCCATTTATTATTATTTTGTTATTAATTTTTTTTTCCGTTTTTTGTACAGACAGAGTGGGAGGGAGAGAGAGAGAGGGAAACATCGATGTGAAAGGGACACATCGAATGGCTGCCACCCGCACGACCAACCAGGGCCGGGGACAAACTGCAACAGAGGTACATGCCCTTAGCGGGAACCGAACCTGGGCCTCTCCGGACCGCAGGCCGACGCTCTAACCGCTGAGCCAAACCGGCCAGGGCTATTATTTTGTTATTGTTAATCCTCACCCAAGGATATTTTTTCCATTAATTTTTTTTTTCATTTTTTGTTCAGATAGAGCAGGAGGGAGAGAGAGAGAGAGAGAGAGAGAGAGAGAAACATCAATGTGAAAGGTACACATCGAGTGGCTGCCACCCGCACGACCAACCAGGGCTGGGGACAAACTGCAACCAAGATACGTGCTCTTAGTGGGAACTGAACCCGGGTCTCTCTGGACCACAGGCTGACTCTCTAACCGCTGAGCCAAACCGGCCAGGGTGCCATTGATTTTTTTTTTAGAGAGAGTGGGAGGGAGGGGGAAGGGAGTGGGGGGGGGAGAGAGAGAGAGAAAGAGAGTGAGTCATCAATTGGTTGTTGACCAGGGCCAGGGATTGAACCTGCAACCCAAGTATGTGCTCTTGACAGGGAATCAAGCCTGTCCCTTTGATGCTGGATCCAATGTGCTAACCATTGGGCAACCGGCTAGGGCTTTGCCCATTTTTAATTTGCGGTTTATTTTAATAACTTTTTTTTTGTGTGTGGTACATGCCCCTAGCGGGAACCGAACCCGGGACTCTCTGGTTTGCAGGCTGATGCTCAACAGCTGAGCCAAACTGGCCAGGGCTAATAATTTTTTTAAATAAATTTTCTTTATTGATTTTGGAGAGAGAGGAAGGGAACGGGAGAGAGAGAGAGAAACATTGATGAGAGAGAACATTGATTGGCCGCCTCCTGCACGCCCCCCACTGGGGATTGGGCCCACAACCTGGGCATGTGCCCTGACTGAGAATCCAGCTGGCGACCTCTTGGTGCATGGGTCAACGCTCAACCACTGAGCCATACCAGCCAGGCTAATTTGAGGTTTTCATTGTTGTTGTTGAGTTGTAGGAGTTCCTTATATATTCTGGATATTAAATCTTCATCAAACATATGGTTTGCAAATATTTTCTTGCTGTCTTTAATGTGTCTGATACTTTAATGTGTTCAAGATGTTGAGAATACATAGGAGGCTTCTATTCTCATGGGGTTTACATTCTCTTGGGTAGAGGCAGAAGGGAATCAATAAAACAAATAAATAAAGTGTTTTGAGATAATGAGAAATGCTATAAAGAAAACAAAACAGGGTGATAAAATAGACATTACTGGTAGATGGAGGGAGTCTACTTTATATAGGGTAGTCAGTTAAGAACTTTTTCTTAGAAACAGATATTTGAGCTGGTGAGAATCACTGAGAAGGATCCATCCACATGGATTTTATCCCAAGCTGAGGACAAAACCAGTGTGAAGTCTACAAAGTGGGGATGAAAATTGTGATCAATGGTACATAAACTACAAAATGATAAGTAGGCAAGGGCCAGATCAGTTAGGGTTCACAGGCCAAAGCAAAGAGTATGGGTTTTACCTTAAGAAATATTAAGAGCCCTGGCTGGTTTGGCTCAGCGGTTAGAGCGTCCGCCTGCGGTCCGGAGAGACCCGGGTTTGGTTCCCGCTAAGGGCATGTACCTCGGTTGCGGTTTGTCCCCGGCCCTGGTTGGTCGTGCGGGAGGCAGCCACTCGATGTGTCCCTTCAGGTCGATGTTTCTCTCTCTCTCTCTTCCTCTCTCTCCCTCCCACTCTATCTGTACAAAAAAATGGAAAAATGTCCTCGGGTGAGGATAAAAAAAAAAAAAAGAAATATTAAGAAACATTGGCCAGTTTCAAGCAGAGCAGTCATAAAATCTCAGTATTTTAAAAATATCACTTTGGCTGATATGTGAAGAATGGATTACATAGTTGAGGGAGATGAAAAGCAAGGTTCCATTAAATGTTCTGTTTTCAGAATTCCAATGAATGTTCTTTTACAACATCCCCAGGTAGTTGTCCCCTCATGCTGCTAGAGTGTTCTACTCCCCCATGTTTCTAAATTTGTATAACATCGTGGATATTGGCATTAAGATCTTCCTTAATAGAATGGATTTTGGTCATCTCTAGCAACTTCCTCCATTTCTGTATCATTTGGTGTCTGCTAGGTTATGTGTGATAACTAACAATCTGAATCTCAGTGTCTTAAAACAACATAAGTACTTCTTGCTCATGATACATATTCACTGGTAGGTGGCTTGGGATATCTGCTCCATTTCATTCATTTAATGGGGCCAGAGCTGATGGAGTAACCACCAACTGGAACACTGTAGCTGTGGCAGAAGGAAAGAGAAAATGGCTAAATTGTGTACTGGCATTAAAACTTCTTCCCAGAAGTGATACATGTCTCTTTCAGTCACATTTCATTGCCAAAGCAAGTTATATATATGGTCACTCCTAATTTCATGATCATGGTATCTCCCCTGCCAGATAAGTATGGTCACTTCTAATTTCAAGGGAGCAAGGAAGAGCAATTATGTTCCTGAAAGTTGGGAGAACAAGACATATTTGAGAATAGTAAAAATGTTTAAAACCACTACCGATACTCTTCAGCACTCAGTAAAATATGTCCAAAACTCCCAGATTTTATAAGTTTCTATAATATGTATTTAGATGTATTTGCTTATATTAAGATAATTGTTTCACTCATCCTTACTAAGAACATTCACTGTGTAGGACATTACAAACTTTTATAGTCTACTGTAAAAACAATACAGATGACAAACTTTATATTATAAAATAAATTTTAACATGCTATTATCATTATAATGAAAAAATTATATTTATAGGGTCTCATAGAGATAAAGGTTGAACTAATGCAATGGTGAATGAAATGGAAATTAGGGGTTGGATTGAAAAGGTATTTAAGTATTAGAAGCAACAAATTTTATAACCAATTGAATGTGGAAAATAGATGAGAAGGATCAATTAAGGATAATGAAAGTTTCTTAGACTGGAGGACTTTGCAATGGTGGTATCATTGTCCACTTAAGGGGATATAGTAGTAGCTGGTACATGTGGTGAGGAAGCAGATAATTAATTTGACGTTGGAAATACTGAATTTCAGATGTGTATGGGAAACTCTGCCTTACCCAAACCTTCCCTTTGTTAATGATGAAGCTAGGAGAGGAAAAGGAACCAATGGAAGGAGACAGTGAGGAGAGCATCTAAAACACTATGTTATATAAGTAAAGGGAAGAGTGAGTTGGGTTTCTTTTTTTGTTTTTATCTTCACCCGAGGACATATTTCCATTTTTTGTTCAGGTAGACTGGGAGGGAGAGAGAAGAAAAGAGAGAGAGAGAGAGAGAGAGAAATAGAGAGAGACATCAACGTGAAAGGGACACATTGAGTGGCTGCCACCCGCACGACCAGTCCAGGGACAAACTGCAACCGAGGTACATAACCTTAGTGGGAACTGAACCCGGGTCTCTCTGCACCGCAGGCCGACGCTCTAACCGCTGAGCCAAACCAGCCAGGGCAGGGAAGAGTGAGTTTTGAGGCTATCTTTATTCTGAGATATATGGATATATACAATTTTAACCTCGTTGAAGTGTAGGTACAGGTGCTCCCTCCACCCTCTAAGCATCTCTATATCATCATTATTTTACTTCAATAATGTCTGCAGTTCAGCATTTTAATATGTTAAGAGGAAAAAAAAAATAAAGGCAGAAGATAATGTAACAATTTGTACCAACAGATGGGCAACAGTCACCAAGAAGTCTAAAAGAGATCTGCAGGGTAAGAATCTGTTAGTGTACCTCTAGCACTGTCTAGGGGAGAAGAAGAATAGTGAAGAAAAATGATTCAAGAATCTGCTATATTGGACAGAGAACAGGATGCTGGTTAGAATACAATTCTTTGCCACAAAGTAGTATTCATATTTATAGAGTGCCTCCTATTCACCAGAGACTGTGACAGGTTTTATATGTATATATAAAACCACGGATTAAACCTACCACCCAGGTACATGCCCTTGACTGTAATCGAGCCAGTGACCTCTCAGTCCACGAGCTGATGCACTAACAAACTGGCCAGGTAGTATTCTACATTTTTTATCTTAGAATCACCATGATAATCCAGAGACTAGGTATGATTGGTCCCAATTTACAGTTCAAGGAACTGAGCCTCAACAAGTTCAAAACCCACCCTGGCTAGTGTGATTTAGAGCATTCATCGGTGCACTGAAGGGTCATGGGTTCAATTCCTGGTCAAGGGCATGTACCTGGGATGCAGGTTTGATCCCCGGCCTGGATTGGGGCATGTGTGGGAGGCAACCAATCGATGTGTCTCTGTTGCATTCATATTTCTCTCCCTCCCTCTCTCCCTTCTACTCTCTCTGAAAATCAGTGGAAAAAATATTCTCGGGTGAAGATTTTTTTAAAAAGTTCAAAACCCATTCAAGTTCAAAGTACAGTAAATGACAGAACTGCAAGGTCACCCAGATGGGTCTGACTTCAAGGCCTGGGATCTTTCCATTGCAGCCAATAGACCCCAAATCTAGTTGTGATTACTTGCCTGGAGAATATGTTAAAACACATTTTCCAGCTTCCCACTGAAGATCGTCTCACAAGATGGTAATATTAGTATAGCACTTTTCTCTCAGGCTGTTGTTAGGATTTCAAACAATCAGTATATTCAAGTGTTTCATAAACTTTAACATAGACATAGTTTAATGGTTTTATTTATTGTTATATTATTTTAATATTTATGTATTAATGTATTATATTTTAATTGAGGTAACATTGGTTAGTAGCATTATAGAATTTTCAGGTGTTACATTATAATTTGATGTCTGTATACTCTATAGCATGTGTACATCTAAACCAGATTCCATTCGTTACCACACATTTGACCCCATTTTATACATTTTGCCCTTCCTGTGCTCCCTCCCTTCCTTCAGCTTTGGTAACTACCAATCTGTTGTCTGTTTGTTTGAGTTTGTTTTTGTTTTGTTTGTTCATTTCTCTTTTGTTTTATATTCCACATATAAGTGAAATCATATGGTTTTTGTATTTTTTCTTTCTTTTTTAATTTTTTATATTTATATTTATTTTATTTTTGTTACAGATATTTCTCCTTTTTTACCCCATTGATACCCTCCTCCTTATCACCCTCACCCTGCCCCCGGCTTTGTTGTCCATTTCCATTGGTTATGCGTACATGCATATCATTTCTGTGCTTTATCTTGTCCCTTCCCCCACCACCCCCTCTTCTGAGGGTTGTCAGTCTGTACCCTACTTCTCTGGGTCTGTCTATCCTATTCCTGACTGTTATGATCATTATGTTCCACAAATAAGTGAGATCATGTGGTATTTGTCTTTTTCTGCTTGGCTTGTTTCACTTAGGATAATACTTTCCAGGTCCCTCCATGTCGTCTCAAAGGATAAGAGATCTTTCTTTCTTACAGCTGCATAGTACTCCATTGTGTATATATACCACAGCTTTTTTATCCATTCGTCTACTGATGGACACTTGGGCTGTTTCCAGATCTTAGCTATTGTAAATAGTGCTGCTATGAACATGGGGGTACATATATTTTTTCTGATTGGTGTTTCAGGCTTCTTAGGGTATATTCCTAGAAGTGGGATCACTGGGTCAAATGGAAGTTCAATTTTTAATTTTTTGAGGTAACACCATATTGTTTTCCATAGTGGCTGCACCAGTCTGCATTCCCACCAGCAGTGTACTAGAGTCCCCTTTTCTCCACACCCTCACCAACACTTGTTTGATGATTTGTTGATGGCGGCTATTCTGACAGGTGTGAGGTGATACCTTGGTTTTTGTCTGTTTTTCATCTGACTTACTCACTTAACATAATACCCTCAATGTCCATCCATGTTGTGGTAAATGGCAATATGGCAATAGTTCATCTTTTTTTTTTTTAAATCCTCATCCGAGGATATTTTTACATTTATCGTCAGACAGAGTGGGAGGGAGAGAGAGAGAGAGAAAGAGAAACATTGATGTGAGAGAGACATCGACTGGTTGCCACCCGCACAACCCCAACCAGGGCTGGGGACAAATTGAAACTGAGCTACGTGCCCTAGGCTGGAATTGAACCTGGGACTCTTTGGTCTGAGGGCCAACATCTAACCACTGGGCAAAACTCGCCAGGGCTAGTTCATCTTTTTAAAATCTACTGATTGATTTGAGAGAGAGAGAGAGAGAGAGAAACGTTGATTTGTTGGTCTCTTATTTATGCATTTATTGGTTGATTCCTTTTTAAAAAAAATGTTTTTATTGATTATTTAGAGAGAGAGGAAGGGAGAGAGAGATAGAAACATCAATGTGAGAGATACACCGATTGGCTGCCTTCTGCACATCCCCACTGGGGATGGAGCCCAAAACTCAGGCATGTGCCCTGACTGGAAATTGAACTGGGACCTCTCAGTCCATGGAACGATGCTCAATCCACTGAGCCATTCCAGCTGGACTATTGGTTGATTCTTATATGTGTCCTGACCTGGGATGGAACAACGTTGGCATATCATGGACAACGCTCTAACTAACTCACCTACCCAGTCAGGGCCTATTTCATCTTTTTTATGTCTGAGTAATATTCCTGTGTGTGTGTGTGTGTGTGTGTGTGCATGCGCACGCGTGCATACACATTTTTTGTTTATCCTTACCCGAAGACACTTTTCCATATTTTGTTCAGAGAGAGTGGGAAGGGAAGAGAGAGAAACATCGATGTGAAATGGACACATCGAGTGGTTGCCACCCACACGACCCAACCAAAGCCGGGATGAACTGCAACTGAGGTACATGCCCTTAGCGGGAACCGAACCTGGGTCTCTCTGGACCGCAGGTCAATGCTCTAACTGCTGAGCCAAACCGGCCAGGGCATACATCTTTTTTGGTTAGTCCTCACCCAAGGATATTTTTTCCATTGACTTTTTAGAAAGAATGGGAGGAGAGAGAGAGAGAGAGAGAGAGAGAGAGAGAGAGAGAGAGAGAGATGATATGAGAAAGACACATCAATTGGTAACCTCCCACACATGTTCTGATGGGGGCCAGGGATCAAACCTGCAACCCAGGTACTATGCCCTTGATGGATAATCGAACCCGAGACCCTTCTGTGCTCGGGCTAACACTCTAACCACTGTGCTACACTGGCCAGGGCTACATATACATGTTCTTTATCCAATCATCCCTCGATGGACACTTGGGTTGCTTCCCTATCTTGGCTATGGTAAATATTGTTGCAATGAACCTAAGGGTGCATATATCTTTTCAAATTAGTGTTTTCATATTCCTTGGATAAATACCCAGAAGTCTAATTTTCTTTCTTTTGATTTTCTAGTAAGGAAGTAATTTTCTGATAATTAATTAGGCTTATCAAGTACCTTGAAACCAGAAAAGGGGGCCCAAAATTATATTGGTAACCATTTTATAAATTAATACATTTAATTTCTTGTATATAAATCATTACTCTTGTGAGTCTGACCACTGGTGGTCAAACTCCCCAAGCTTGATCATCCTTTTAAGAACTGGAAAAACAAAAATTTGAAATCAGCAAAGCTGAGGAATTCAGTTCAAAGCAGAGGAGGTATAAATTGTTTTTAATTAAGGGCTTCATGGGAGTAGAATACTAAGTTTTGACCGGGAGGTTGATTTGTGAATAGGTTACAAAATTAACTTGTTTTGATGTAAGACCACTTTTTCTCAGTGTTAGTAGTTAGTGTTTTTTGGGTTCCAATATACCATAGCTAGTATTAGCTTGAGCCAGAAAAAGTAATAGGGCCTTATCTGTGACCCTTTTAGCCCTGGCCCTTGTTGCTCAGTGGTTAGAGAGTTGGCCTGCCCACCTAAGGGTCTAGGGTTTGATTCCTCATCAAGGATGCAAACTCGCAGGCATGGGGAGGCGACCAAGCACTATGTTTCTCTCTCCCTCCCTCCCTTCCACTCTCTCTAAAAAAAAATCAGTGGAAAAAAATATGTGCAGGTGAGCGTTAACAAAATATAAAATACCTCCTGCTCCTCTCCCTCACTTTCCCCAACAAGAATAGCAAGTTTTTGTTTGTATTTTAGAGAATTAGGAGTTTATTTAAGCCAAACTGACAACTGGGAGGAGCAAGATCTCAAATGCTTTTCCCAAGAAAGGTCTGGTCTTCTTCCCCAAGAGAAATTCTAGGTATTATTTTCTATTCCAGGTGGGGTTTGAAGTTGTACATAAGTTACCATTGCCTTCCACTGACCATGTAAGGCTGGTAGTTACTTGTAGGCAAATACCCTTGCTGTTTTTTTTTGACGGGGTCGCGGGTTCGATCCCGATGGGAGTGCTGGGGGTGCGTTGGGGAAGCACCAGAGGGCATGTTTATACATGTTTTTATTGATCTGGGAGAGAGAGAGAGAAAGAGAGAGAGAGAGAGAGAAGTAGGGGGAGAGGAGAGAAACATCAATGTGAGATAGAAACATCCGTTGCTTCCCCAACGCACCCCCAGCACTGCCATCGGGATGGAACCCGGGACCCCGTCAAATGCCCCGACTGGAAATCAACCCCAGGACCCTTCGGTGTACCAAATGAGGCTCCAACCAACTGAGCCACACCCACCAGGACCCCTTGCTGTTTTATTTGCAACATTCACAAAGGCACTCAGCAGGCACTAACTAAATGCATGCTCCTTGAAGAAAGCCGGTAAGCATTTCCCAAGACCACATAGATCAAACAGGTGGGGGAAGGGGGACTGAGAGTGCCTGTTATATCCAGTTACACTCCCATAAATACTCAAACCGCCTTATTCCGAGCCCGAGGACTCGAAAGGAATGCCTGAGAGGTGAGAGCCAGAAAATCGGGAGAGGTGTCTTTCCCGGCATGCTCTGCAGCACACCGAGGGGCGCCAGATGTATCCCGGCGTGCATCGGGGAGCGCCCAAGGGCGATGGTTCCTGGCTCCTGGAGGGGCACGCGAAGTTAAACCGGTAGGTGTGAGCTTCCTTAGTTTGGAGACCCTGCTTTCTGGTTTTCCATAAGGAATACAATCCCGTAAGGGCAGAAAATGATGTTCTCTAACTGGCCTCCCTTTCCGCGTGCGAACGACTTTCGGCGCCTCTTCGAGCACGGTGCCAGGTGATTAGCGGTTAGGGGCAGGCCTGAGCCGAGCACGTGACCAAAACTGGCAGCCAATGACTAGCCGGGTGGTCCAGCAGCGCGAGGATTCCCGGACCCGTGAGCGGAGCGGCGCGTGGGCCCGCTCCGGTCGGCCCCGGCAGGTACGCGCAGGCGCTCTGATTGCCACGCGCTCCGTCCTTCCCCACGCGCCCAATGGCGTGTACTTGGCGCGAGGTGTTAAGAGTTTCTTTGGGTATTTTTGTGGGTAGGGGTAAGGAGAAGGTTGGGGGGCAATGGCGTCACGTGGACGCCACAGCCAATCGCAGGCCGAGGCGCACCCACAGCTTTCCCCGGCGCCCCGGGGTGCGACGTGTTCAGTGAGGTTCGGCTCAGCCCTGACGGCCGGAGCTCTCTTTCGAAGCGCGTGTGCGGCTTGTAAAATCTGGCCGCGGGTTTTCGCGGCGTCCAGCACCGCTGTGAGCACGGACGACAAGTTCTCGGCAAAATGGCTGCTGGAAAGAGTCGCCGCGCAGGGGGAGCGCTGGGGCCGCGTGAAGGTCACATGACGAGGCTGGCAGCGCGTGCTGCTGGCGCGGGGAAGGGGGAGGGTGAGAGAGGGGAGAGGCGTAGCCGTCACGTGCCCTCTACCGCCTTGTCCTGTGGTTTGTCAGCGCCTTTGCTGCAGTGGCCGGATTGTCTGGTTTTACTCCTCCCACCTCGAAGCGTGTCTAGCGTCGCGGAGAACCTGTGTGGTGTGGTGGAGTGAGCCGACGTCTGGGATTTACAGATCTGGGGTCTAAACCTTGGCTGCTTTTGTAATTAGCAAGTCATGTTGTCACTCTGGTCACCGTTTTCTCATTTATATTTTAGTTTGGTATAGATTTTTTTTAAGGCCTTTCGTATGGTATATGACTTCTGTCTAATCCCATTATAATGCAGACAAGGAAGGAATTAACTGAGCAAATTATTCACACTTATGAGACAAACAAGAAAAAACCCACAACAGCCCCCTCCCCATTACAGTGATGTGGGGAAACTTGGTGGAGATAATTGTTATAATATTCTAGCATGTTTGTCCATATTTATCATTAGCATTTATACTCTGTACCTGCCCACTTTTTAAAATTAATTTATTTTTGTTACAGATGTTTCTCCTTTTTCCCCCACTGATTCCACCCTCCCTCCCTGCCCCTTCCCCAGCCCCATTGTCCATGCCCATTGTTCATGCACACCTGCACATAAGTTCTGTGGTTTATCCCTCTCCCACGCCGCCCCCCCCCCTTCTGGGGATTGTCAGGCTGCACCCCACTTCCACGTCTCTGGGACTATCCCATTCCTCAGACTGTTATGTTCATTATATTCCACAAATAAGTGAGGTCATATGATACTTGTCTTTCTCTATTTGGCTTGTTTCACTTAGGATAATACTTTCCAGGTCCCTCTATGTTGTCTCAAAGGATAAGAGATCCTTCTTTCTTACAGCTGCATAGTACTCCATTGTGTATATATACCACAGCTTTTTTTTATCCATTCATCTACTGATGGACATTTGGGCTGTTTCCAGATCTTAGCCATTGTAAATAGTGCTGCTACAAACATGGGGGTACATATATTTTTTCTGATTGGTGTTTCAGGCTTCTTAGGGTATATTCCTAGAAGTGGGATCACTGGGTCAAATGGCAGTTCAGTTTTTAATTTTTTGAGGTAACACTATATTGTTTTCCATAGTGGCTGCACCAGTCTGCATTCCCACCAGGAGTGTACTAGAGTTCTCTTTTCTCCACACCCTCGCCAACACTTGTTGTTTGATGATGTGTTGATGGCAGCCATTCTGACAGGTGTGAGGTGATACCTCATTGTTCTGCCCACTTTCTTATTTGAAAACTTCTTTTAGATGTCTAATTCCTGTGGGTTTCCTGGAAAGAAATCAAGATTAGTATTGTTGTAACTATGGAGATGGAGAAACACAAATACTATTCTTAGAAGACACTTGCTAATGCCCAGTAAGGCTTCTTTGCTTGGTAGGCCAATCCTTGTAAAAAATTTGAGGCTTCGGTCCAGCCCCTGTAGCTCAGTGGTTGAGCATCGACCTATGCACCAAGAGGTAGCCGGTTGGATTCCTGGTCAGGGCACATGTCCTGGTTGTAGTCCCAATTCCCAGTAGGGGGGCATGCAGGAGGTGGCCAGTCGTTGTTCTGTCTCATTGATGCCTCTGTCTCTCTCTCTCTCCCTTCCTCTCTCTCTGAAATAAATTTAAAAAAATTGAGGCTTCCACTCTGGCCAGTGGGGTTTTGCTCAGCGGTTAGAGCGCTGACCCTTGGGCAAATGAGTCGTGGGTTTGATCCCGGGTCAGAGGCAACTGCCTCGATTGCATCCAGGGCCCTGGTCGGATGGTGTGGGAGGCGGCCAGTCGATGTGGTACCACATTGATGTTTCTCTCTCCCTCCCTCTCTCCCACTCTATCTGATAATAAGTAGAAAAATATCCTGGGGTGAGGGGAAAA
Organism: Molossus molossus; assembly: GCF_014108415.1. Taxonomy (NCBI): domain Eukaryota; kingdom Metazoa; phylum Chordata; class Mammalia; order Chiroptera; family Molossidae; genus Molossus; species Molossus molossus. The sequence goes on from NW_023425344.1 coordinate 180,644,744, forward strand.
AAAATTTGAGGCTTCCTGCCATTAGCCTTTGGTTCACTGCTTCCAGCTCCAGCTCTTCATGTTACCTAAGGTCAAGGCCTTTAGTGAAATGAAGCAGGCATATGCGTTTTTCATATCACTCCTTAGGTTTTATGCTACCCTTTGATGTATCTTAAAGAGTTTTTGAATTTTGTGGGAATGCAATCTGGAAAAGATTTATTGAGCAATCATAATAATAGTTTTCACTTTTGAGCAATTTTAATAATAGTTAACATCTTTCTAGCTTAGTACTTTATATGTCTTAATTCATTTAGTTCTCATAACAAATCTATGAGGTAAGTACAATTATCTCAATTTACCAATGATGGAAATAGCAACAGAGAGATTAAGTAATTTGCATAGGGTCATATGGCTGATAATTTTACAGAATTCTTTTTGAAAACTTGACAGAATGATTCCAAAGTTCATTTGGAGGAATAAAACTGTAAAGTAGGAAAACTTTTGAAAGATAAAAGTGAGGGGGAATTGCACTAGTGAATATATGTATAAAGCTGTGATAACATCCCTGGCCAGTTTGGCTCAGCAGTTGGAGCGTCGACCTGTGGACCAGACAGTCCCAGGTTCGGTTTCCGCTAGGGGCATGTACCAAAAAAAAAAGGTGTGATAACAAGTAGTAACTCTGGAATAGAGCAGTGGAACAGAATAAGAAATTTGGAAATATATAAAGCTATATAGTATTATAAAGGTGGCATTTCATAGTAGTTGAGAATTTCAAAATTATATCAAAACAATTTTTTTTAAATTCTCACCCAAGGATATTTTTCCATTTATCTTCACATAGAGTGGGAGGGAGGGAGGGAGGGAGGGAGGGAGGGATAGAGAGAGAGAGAAACATTGGATGTGAGAGAGACACATCAATTGGTTGCCTTCTGCATGACTTGGACCAGGGCTGGGGATGAACCACAACGGGGGCACCTACCCTTGACTGGAATTGAACCCGCAACCCTTTGGTCCTTGGACCAATGCTCTAATTGCTGAGCCAAACTGGCCAGGGCCGATTTTTTTTTATTTTTTATTTTTTAATTTAATTTTATTTTTTATCCTCACCCGAGGACATTTTTGCATTTTTTGTTCAGACAGGGCGGGAGGGAGAGAGAGGAAGAGAGAGAGAGAAACATCGATGTGAAGGGACACATCGAGTGGTTGCCACCCGCACGACCAACCAGGGCCGGGGACAAACTGCAACCGAGGTACGTGCCCTTAGCAGGAACCGAACCCGGGTCTCTCTGTACCGCAGGCCAACGCTCTAACCGCTGAGCCAAACCAGCCAGGGCCCGATTTTTTTTTTAATGTAAAAAGGTATCTTTATTTATGTGAACTCCCCCCCTCCTGCTAACTTATAAGGGAAATTTAACATTTTCTTTTTTTTTAAGTTCAATTTATTTTTAATTTTTATGGGACAGTTGGCAAACCCTTTGAAAAAAACGGAATTGTACCTTAAAATATAAATAAAACAAAATTCAGGTGAATTAAATGTTTAAATATAAAATGTGAAGTCAGGCCCGGCCTGTGTGGCTCAGTGGTTGAGCATCGACCCATGCACCAAGAGGTTGCCAGTTCCATTCCTGGTCATGGCATGTGCCCAGGTTGTGGGTCAAATCCTTAGTGGGGGGCATGCAGGAGGCGGCCATTTGATGTTCTCTCATTGATGTTTCTATCTCCTTCCTCTTTCTCTAAAATCAATAAAGAAAAAAAAAGTGAAGTCAGGAAATTACTACTTTAAAAAATGGTGAAACAGTTTTCTAGTCTCGTCTGTAAAGACAGAGATTGATAGAATTATTGCATAAAACAACCTCTAGTTGGCAAAAAAGTTAAAAGACAGATTTATTCATTTAGTATTCATTTAACGTATTTATTGACTGCTAACTATGTGCCAGGCAGTTTTGCAGGTATAGGGGATCCAATGATGAGGAAAACCAGGAAAACTGTGGGGAAAAAAATCTGGCATCTTGTGTTGGACTTAAGTTAATGACCTTAATATCTAATGGATGGGCAAAAGACAAATAGGTAGGTCACACACGAAGAGTCATAAAAAATAACCAAAAATACATTTTTTTCAATTATAAACAACACAAAATACCCCCCCCCCCCCGTCTGACAGATTGGCATTTATGTTATATATTAATATTTGGTATTGACATAGGTGTGGGGAAATTGGTACATTCATACACTGCTGTTGGTGAATATGTACATATGAATATCCTTAATGGAGGGCATTTTGACTATACTTATTGAAAGCGTTAAAAAACCTGAATACTCTGACTCAGCACCTCCTCTTTTGTGTTAAGGCACTAAGTAGTAGGCTGGCAAATATTTTCATTTAAGAGTTGTCTTTGTAGTATTTTTTTATAATAGCAAAAACTGGAAAAACTTAGGTGTTATATAATAGGGAATTGGTTAAATAAATACAGTGCCTTCATAGAGGGTAATACCTTGTAGCTAGTAGACATGATATAGCTCTCTACTAATGACTTGGAAAGAATATTTTTTTTTATATATATATATATTAAGTATAATAAGTAGGTTATAAAATTATGTGTAACATGATCACGTTTTTGTAGGACTATACGTGTAGGTGTTCATTTGCATAGAAGTCTAAAAAGTATACATCAAAAGTAAACTGACAATGAAGTCTAGAATGGTATTCATTAAATGTGAACCACCAGTGATTTTATTTAAGTGGTAGGATTTTTGGATGAATTAATTTTTTAACTTTTTGGATGAATTTAATTAAAGAAAATAAGCTTTATTTTTAGAACAGTTTAGATTTATAAAAAATGTTACAGTTTCCATATACCCAACACTCAGTTTTCCCTATTAATAACATGTTATATTAACATAGTATATGTGTTAACTTTTAGTAATCATGTGCCCTTGGGATCCTCTTAGACTTTCATTGTTTTTGATGACTTTGATAGTTTTGAGGAATACTGGTCAGGTATTTTGTAAACTGTCCCCCAGTTGGGATTTGATGTTTTTCTCATGATTAGACTGGGGTTAGAATACATGACTTGTCACTCTTGATGTTGACCTTGATCACTTACATGTGAATTTGATTTTTAAATGTTTGTTTTTCTATAGTTTCTATTTTTAAACCATTTGTGTTATTTACAATATAAAAAGTATTTATTATAATATTCTGGGTATGTCTATCAATTTTTTATCAATAGCATTTATAATAAACAGTACATTGACAAGCCTGATAATATAGAAAGAAGGTAATTGAAGTTATAGTCAAAGAAAAATACCTGGCCCATGTGGCTCAGTGGTTGAGCGTTGACCCATGCACCAAGAGGTCACCCGTTTAATTCCCAGTTAGTTCACATGCCCAGGTTGTGGGCCAAATCCCAGTGGAGGGCATGCAGGAGGTGGCCAGTCGATGTTCTCTGTCATAGATGTTTCTCTCTCTCCCTCTCCTTTCCTCTCTCTCTGAAATCAATAAAGAAAAAAATTTTTTTTAAAGAAAAATACCTGGCCAATTTGCTGGAAGTTCTAATTATGGAAAGGAATTAAACGCATTAGTCCAGTATAGCTTGTTTTAATAGTCTTTAAAGTGTTTTAAAACTCTGTTGTAGGAAGAACAGCCTGGTAATCATGAATTAGATCTAGATTCAAAGGTGGGGAAGGAATTATTCAATTTGCATTACAGGATGAGACTATAAATAATATAGATTAGGCTAATTAAGTTAATTTATTCATTCAACGTCCAGTCCTACTGTATGCCAGGTATTACAAGAGATGTAGGAATTGAGCAGTGAATAAGACAAAGTCTCTTCGTCTCATGGAATTTATAGTCTAATAGACAATAGGCTAATAAATAATATGATTTCAGATATTGTGAAAGTGCTATGAAGAAAACAGTACAGGAGGATAGAGTGTGCTGGTGGTGGTGGGTTTGGTGGTTCTTTTAGATAGGTTGTCAGGTAAGGCTTCTCTGAGGTAACATTTGAGCATAAAGAGACCTGAGTGATAAGGAGCGAGCTGTGCTAACATGTGGACATCTTCAAGCAGTAGGAATACTAATGCAAAGACTCTAGGGTGAAAATTAGTTTGGGATTTTCAAGGAAGTACAAGAAGGCTAGTGTGCTAGAGTTTGGAAATTGCTGGGGTATTAATTGGTGGTGGTGGTGGGGTAAAGTGGTGGTGGGACATGATATTGGGAAGTTGGTGGGTCTCAGATGGTGTAGAGCCTTGCAGATCAGAAAGGCTATGAATTTTATTCTAAGTGTGATGAGATCCATTGGACAATGAAGAAAAGTCATACAGTCTAATTTATGTTTTGTTTTGTTTTGAAATCCTCACCCGAGAATATTTTTCCATTTATCTTCAGACAGAGTGGGAGGGAGGAAGGGGAGAGGGGGGTAGAGACAGAGAGAGAGAAACATCGATGTGAGAGAGAGACATTGACTGTTTGCCCCCCGCATGACCCTGACCAGGGCTGGGATGAATTGCAACCAAGGTACATGCCCTTGACTGGAATAAAATCTGAGACTCATTGGTTCACGGGTCAACGCTCTAATCACTCAGCCAAACTGGCCAGGGTGATTTTTTTTTTTTTTTTTTTTTTTTTTAGAGAGAGAGAGGAAGGGAGAGGGAGAGAAACATTGATGTGAGAGAAACATCGACTGGTTGCTTCCTGTATGCCCCCTAACTGGGGATCTAACCCACAACACAGGCATGTGCCCTGACCAGGAATTGAACTGGTAACTTTTCGGTGCATGGTCGACACTCAACCAACTGAGCCACACTAGCCAGAGCAGATTCAGGGTATATTTTGAAAGTAGAGTTTGCCGATTGATTGGTTGTGGGAAGATAAGAAAAAGAGGAATCAAAGATGATTCCAAGATTTTTAGGTAGGGCAACTGGTGCCATTTAAACAGAGATGGAAAACTGGAAGGAGCTAGTCTGGGGTTTAAAATGAAGACTTTAGTTGGATATGTTGAGTTTGAGGTGCTCACTAGATATCCAGGAATAGCCGTTGTGTAGGGAGTTGACTGTTCAAGTCTGGAACCCAGAGTCAAAGTCAGGGCTGTGAATATATGTTTGGGATGTCTTCAGTATACAGATGGTGTTTAAATACATGGATCTGGTGAGATCAGCCAGGGAGTAGTGAAGAGGGCCAATGACCGAGTCTTGAGATGCAATTGAAAGCAAGGACAGCCCTGGTTGGTTTAGCTCAGCAGTTGGAGCATCCGCCTGCAGACCGGAGAGCTCTGGGTTCAGTTCCTGCTAGGGGCACGTACCAAAAAAAAAAAGCAAGGACAGAGGAATAGGTTACACTTAGATTTCTTTTGTGTCTGCATCAGCACAGTACTTACTGAACAACATTAATATGGTGCAATATTAAATAATGCCTTTGAGATTATTGTAATGTAACCTCGGCTCTTCCTGTCATGTTAACAGATTCTTCAGGTTTTTGTCACTGTGTTGAAGATTTCTACTTTCTTTCCATTACCTAGGGGAATAAACTCCAAATTTCATAGCTTAGCATATGACACCCATCATGGTCTGGCTGTATCCTACCTTTCTCTCTCCTCTTACCCTTTCTCCTCTTTAACACTGTCATGCCCAGTGTGCTCTGACCAGTAGCTTTTTGTTTGCCTGGAATACTCTTTCTCCCCCTCTTCCTGCTCTTTGCCTCAAACCCCTACTGAGTCTTCAATGTCCAGCTTAAATTTTCTATTTAATTTCCCCAGATAGAAGTTGGTTCCTCACTGTACAGTACTTCCTCAGCTCTGTTTTTTTGTACTTTATAGCAGTACAGAATCAGTTGATATTTTCACTGGCTTTTGTTGTTGTTAATCCTCACCCGAGGATATTTTTTCCATTGATTTTTAGATAGAGTGAAAGGGAGGGAGGGAAGGAGAGAGAGAAAAATCCATGTGAGAGAGACACATCAATTGGTTGCCTCCTGAACGACCCTACTGGTGTTGGGGATGGAACCTGCAACCCAGGTATGAGCCCTTGACCATGCCCTTGACTGGGAATCAAACCACAACCCTTTGGTCCTTGGGCCTATGCTCCAACCCCTGAGCTAAACTGGCCAGGGCTTCACTGGCTTTTTTATTCATTTGTTTCCCTAGTGCTTGGCATGTAGTAGATGCTCAGTCATAATGCTTTGAAAAGTTTAGAAGTTTTGTTTTGGCAAAAAAGAAAAAATAATTAAAACCAGATCATAATTATATGGCCCATTAGCTGACATTTTTAGGATTTATCTTTATGGTGAGTTTTTGGTTTTAATGATATTCGTTGTGATGAAATTTAGCCAGTACAAAGTTTAATGAAGTGATGTCAATTAGGAGTTTTAGTTCAGAGACATTTTAGGAATGTTTTAATCTCTAGGACTAAATAATGCTTATTCTTTGGAGGCAAGCTATTATAATATTCTTGCTCCACTTGCCTACTTTTCCACCCACCTTCTCAGTAGTCAGGAATTCTATTTTAACATTACACGTGTACTTTCAGCTCTTTGCTGGAGAAGAAACCTAGTGTAATAAGTTCAGTAGAATCAGCAGTACTCTCCCCAGGAATGTCCATTAAACTGCTGCATAGAGGGAGGCTTAATTGTGTGAATTATAGGTGTGAAATTTTAGTCTGTGAGCTCAAAGTAGGGTTAGTTATTTTGTCATTCAATCATAAGTATGCATTGAGCACCTACCATATATGGGCATTGTATGAGATGCTGTGGGGGACATACAAAAGAAATAAAAGACATGGTTCCCTGCACACAAATCCCTGACAGTTTAGTTGAGGAACTGAAACATAACACAAAGGAATTTAATCTTAGCAAGCAATGTATTAGTAAGTGGAAAATACTGTGGTATAAATCAAGGATTTTGTATTTCTTAAGCCCATAATTATATTCTCAGTTATATGTAGTCTTATCTCACATCAGTTTTCAACATTTTTTTTTGTTTGTTTTGTTAATTCTCACCTGAGGATATTGTTTCCATTGATTTTTTAAAAAAAAGAGAGTGAAAGGGAGGGAGGGGGACAGAGAGAGAAAGAAAGAGAGAAACATTGATGTGAGACATAATTCGGTGTGGTTGCCTCCTGAATTCAACAGGACCAGGGCGGAATTAAACCTGCAACCCAGGTACTGTGCCCTTGTCCAGGAATCAAACCTGAGACCCTTTGGTGCCAAGGCCGACGATGTAACCCCTGAGCCACACAGACCAGAGCATTCAACATTAAAAAAAATTTTTTTTTCTTTATTTATTTTAGAGAGAAGAAGGGAGAGGGAGAGAAAGACAGAAACATGGATGAGAGAGAACATCAACTGGCCACTTCCTACATACCTGTCACTGGGGATTGGGCCCCCAACCCGGGCATGTACTCTGACCTAGAATCGAACTGGTCACCTCTTGGTGGATGGGTTGCTGCTCAACCACTGAGCCACAGTGGCCGGGTGGAGAAATCAGCATTTTGACTTGACCTGCAAGCTCTGTTATTTCTCCTGTCCTTTGACGTATCTAGTTTCAAGAAGATATGGATTTGGCTTACTGTTTGATGTGATGAAAAGCTATATAGAAAGTGCCCTGCCAGTACATTGCATTCAAACATTTTATTCCTTTACATCAATAAAGCAGATACATAAGGTAGAATGTCATTTATCCCTTATAAGTGTGACAGAGGCCTACTTTCATAGTTTTGTAATGTGTTGGCTTTCCTAGACATATTTTCTCTTACCTAAGGGTAGGGGGTGAAAAGTATAGAACCTGTACTCTTTTGTGTGTGTATGTATGAATATGAGTTTAAAAGTTCAGTTTTTAGTTTTTTTTGATTGGTTTTAGAGAGAGGAAAGGAAGGTGGGAGGGAGGGAGAGAGAGAGAAGCATGGATTTGTTCAGCTTATTTATGCATTCATTGGTTGTTTCTTTCTTTCTTTTTTTTTTTATCCTCACCCGAGGACATTTTTCCATTTTTTGTACAGATAGAGTGGGAGGGAGAGAGAGGAAGAGAGAGAGAGAGAGAAACATCTACATGAAGGGACACATCGAGTGGCTACCACCCGCATGACCAACCAGGGCCGGGGACAAACTGCAACCGAGGTACATGCCCTTAGCGGGAACTGAACCCGGGTCTCTCCGGACCGCAGGCAGATGCTCTAACCGCTGAGCCACACCAGCCAGGGCGGTTGTTTCTTTTTTTGGGGGCAGTTAGTTTTTTGTTTTTTTTTTTATCCTCACCCGAGGACATTTTTTCCATTTTTTGTTCAGGTAGAGTGGGAGGGAGAGAGAGGAACAGAGAGAGAGAGAGAAACATCGATGTGAAAGGAACACATCGAGTGGCTGCCACCCGCACAACCGATTAGGGCCGGGGACAAACTGCAACCGAGGTACGTGCCCTTAGTGGGAACCGAACCCGGGTCTCTCAGGACCGCAGGCTGATGCTCTAACCGCTGAGCCAAACTGGCCAGGGCAGTTTTTTAATGCTTATATTCAATTTAAACCAGAGTGTTTAAATTCACCAAACAAGTTTCATTAGTCTTGGGCATTTTTATATTATTTATATGAATATCAGTTTTATTAACGTACTACTTTCAGCATACAGGTGGATTATTTTCTAGCTACTGTTAATAGTAAGATAGGGTGTTCTGTAGAAGTGCTAAGTTATTCAGTGAGTTATTTGCTGTTGTTCCTTTTCTACCATTTCTTGTTGGTGAGTTGTTTCTTGTACTGCTTGCTGCATTTTCTTTTTTTATCCTCACTCGAGGACATTTTTTTTCCATTTTTTTGTTCAGATAGAGCGGGAGGGAGAGAGAGGAAGAGAGAGAGAGAGAGAAACATCGATGTGAAGGGACACATCGAGTGGCTACCACCCACACGACCAACCAGGGCCGGGGACAAACTGCAACCGAGGTACATGCCCTTAGCGGGAACCTATCCCGAGTCTCTCTGGACCGCAGGCCGACGCTCCAACTGCTGAACCAAACCGGCCAGGGCTGCATTTTCTTTAGTTTTTCCAGAGTCAGAGATTTTAAAGGTAAAAGTTTGGGTTTACGCAGTACCATTGTGGTTATATCTTCCACAGGCAATTGTTTTGAAAGAATGTCTCGGAACATGGACTTCACTTCTGCCATGTCTGAATTGCTGGAAGTTCTTCTGGTTTTTTTCCTCTGCATCTTTAGGCAACTTTAGGCATCCAACCTGGTATCACCAAAATGACTGACAATTTTCGATTCAAGCCTAGAGAAGGAAAGATGCTTCTCTCCCTAAATGGCTCAGCTGTTGCCAGGGCAACTCATTGGTTGACTCTTGTATGTGCCCTGACTCAGGATGGAACAACCTTGGTGTATTGAGACAGTGCTCTGACAAACTGAGCTACCTGTCAGGGCAGTACAGTTGACTCTTGAACAACATGGTGGTTAGGAGTGCTGACCCACAGTCAAAAATCCACATATAACTTTTGACCCCCAAAATTTAACTAATAGCCTATTGTTGACCAAAAGCCTTATTGATAACATAAACAGTTGATTAACACATATTATGTATATGTATTATGTACTGTGTTCTTAAACTAAAGTAGCTACAGAAAATAAAATAATATTAGGAAGATGATAAGAAAGAGAAAAATCCATGAAAAAAATCCATGTATAATTGGACCTGCGCAGTTCAAACCTGTGTTGTTCAAAGGTCAACTGTACTTACTTTTTTATTTGGATTATAGAAGCAGTTTTCTTCTCATTTTAGAAGATATGAAAAACAGATATGCACAAAGAAGGAAATAAAATTTTTTTTATTATGCCAACTACCACTGTTAACTTTATTGATGTACTTCTAGTCTTTCTTCTTTTTTTAAAAAATCTTCATCCGGCCCTGGCCGGTTTGGCTCAGCGGTTAGAGCGTCGGCCTGCGGTCTGGAGAGACCTGGGTTCGGTTCCGCTAAGGGCGCGTACCTCGGTTGCAGTTTGTCCCCGGCCCTGGTTGGTCGTGCGGGTGGCAGCCACTCGATGTGTCCCTTTCACGTCGATGTTTCTCTCTCTCTCTCTTCCTCTCTCTCCCTCCCACTCTATCTGTACAAAACATGGAAAAATGTCCTCGGGTGAGGATAAAAAAAAAAAAAAAAAATCTTCATCCGAGGATACTTTTCCATTTATCTTCAGATGGAGTTGGGGTGGGGGGGCGGGGAGGGAATATCCACATGAGACACATTGATTGGTTGCCTCTGGCACCACCTTGACCAGGGCCAGGGCCCAAATTGCAACCCAGGTACGTGCGCTTGACCAGAATCAAACCCGAAACTCTTTGGTCAGAGGGCTGACACTCTAACAGCTTAGCCAAACCAGCCAGGGCTAGTCTTTTTTTTAGTGGCAAGTTTTGTTTTTTAGCAAATAAAATGAATGGCTCAGATACCTTTAGAAACAAAAAACAATTCCCAATTATTTCAACCTTATTAAAATACATCATAGTTTCTGTATTCTCTCATCACCCTTATTGTCCTCCTTTAGTACTCTTAAAAAATGGTGCCCAAAACAAGATATAATAAAGTCCAGATTTAGTCAAGCTAGCCCAGCATATAGTGGAATTATTTTTTCTCAGTATCTGAATACCACACCTCCATTTTTGACTTGTTTTTTTTTCGTTGTTAATCCTCACCTGATATTTTTTTATTGATTTTTTTTAGAGAGAGTAGGATTTTGAGAGAGAGTAGGAAGGAAAGGGGGAGAGAGAGAGAGGAAGAGGAAAAGTGAGAGGGAGAGAGAAACAGCCATGTGAAAGAGACACTTTGATTGGTTGCCTCCCGCACAACCATGACCAGGGCCGGGATTGAACCTGTAACCCAGGTGCGTGCCCTTGACTGGGAATCAAACTCGAGACCCTTTGGTTCACCAGCCAACTTTCTAACTGCTGAGCCAAACTGGCCAGGGCTGACCTCATCTTTTATTTATTATTTACTGCCCACTCTCAACTCCAGCTCCTTAGACTCCTTGTTTTTCCTTGATCATGCCCTTTCATTACTGATTTCCTCTGTCTGGAACACTGCCTGGCTTGTTTCCTCAATTCTTTCATGTCTTGATTTAAATTTTTTTTTTTTTTCCCTATCCCTTTTCTCTGCTTTATTCTTTTTTTTCTTTAGCACCTATCACTAGGTAATATGTCATATATTTATTTACTTTGCTTGTTTGATGTTTCCCTTACTAAAATTTAAGTACCACAGGTCAGAGAGGTTTGTCTGTCTTATTTACTGCTGCCTTCACATCACTTAGAACAATGCTGATGCACAGAGTAAGTGCTCAGGAAATGTTTCCTGAGTGAATGAGTAAATTTCTACAATATTATGACATGGGCATTGTTATTACCTTTATTCTATAGTTGAAGAAATGAAATCCCAGAGAGGTTAAATAATTTGTATAAGATTACATAGCTCTTAATCCTCTTAATCATCCTGCTGAATGGCTTTATTTCCTGTTGTATCTCACCATGCTTTCTCTGCTCAGTCATAGGACATTATTATTTTTTGTGTGAATATCATATACATATTCAAGTTTTTGTGCCTTCACTCACGTTGTTGCCTCACTGGGAGTATTCTTTTCCTCCCCCTCCTCCCCATTGAGGTAGAACTTGATTTGTACAAGAAATGGTGATTTAGAGAATAGTCAAGGGTATGGAGGTTGTTGGGAAGGTTGGAGGGATGAATATTGTGAGGCAAGGTCACATGGTAGGAAATGCATGTATGTTCAGGAAGCAGGTTTGGCTAGAGTTGAGGATTTGCTTTAGAGGTATGATAGATGGTAAGTTAGAGAGCGAGAGGGTTATATCCCTATTACTGGGAGCTTTGAGCTTCAGACTAAGGAGTTGGTATGTTTATGTTGCCCCTTCAAGGTTTTTGAGCAGAAAAGTGATAATGTATAACACTGCTATGAAAAATATTTATTTTTTATTTTTTTATTTTTATGAATTTTTATTTATTTTTTTTGTTACAGATATTTTATCTTTTTACCCCATTGGCACCCCCCACCCCACCCCACCTCCACCCCGTCCCCGGCTTAGTAGTCCATGTCCATTGGTCATGCATACATGCATATAAGTTCTGTGGTTTATCTCTTCCCACCCCCCCACCCCCCCACCCCCTCTTCTTAGGGATGTCAGTCTGTGCCCTACTTCCATGTTTCTGGGTCTACTGTATTCCTCAGACTGTTATGTTCATTATATTCCGTATATAAGTGAGATCATGTGGTATTTGTCTTTTTCTGCTTGGCTTGTTTCACTTAGGATAATACTTTCCAGGTCCCTCCATGTCGTCTCAAAGGATAAGAGATCTTTCTTTCTTACCGCTGCATAGTACTCCATTGTGTATATGTACCACAGCTTTTTTATCCATTCGTCTACTGGTGGACACTTGGGCTGTTTCCAGATCTTAGCTATTGTAAATAGTGCTGCTATGAACATGGGGGTACATATATTCTTCCTGCTTGGTGTTTCAGGCTTCTTAGGGTATATTCCCAGCAGTGGGATCACTGGGTCAAATGGAAGTTCAATTTTTACTTTTTTGAGGTAGCACCATATTATTTTCCATAGCGGCTGCACCAGTCTGCATTCCCACCAGCAGTGTATTAGAGTCCCCTTTTCTCCACACCCTCGCCAACACTTGTTGTTTGATGATTTGTTGCTGGCGGCCATTCTGACAGGTGTGAGGTGATACCTCATTGCTGTTTTAATTTGCATCTCTCTGATGATTAGTGATGTCGAGCATTTCTTCGTATGTCTTTTGGCCATTTGTATGTCCTGTTTGGAGAGGTATCTATTCAGCTCCTCTGCCCATTTTTTAATTGGGTTCTTTGTCTTCCTTTTGTTGAGTTGTATGAGCACTCTATAGGTATTGGAAATTAACCCCTTATCTGATACATCATTGGCAATGATGTTCTCCCATACAGTGGGTTGCCTTTCTTTTTTTTTATTTTTTATCCTCACCCGAGGACATTTTCCCATTTTTTTGTTCAGGTAGAGTGGGAGGGAGAGAGAGGAACAGAGAGAGAGAGAGAAACATCCATGTGAAAGGAACACATCGAGTGGCTGCCACCCACACAACCGACCAGGGTCGGGGACAAACTGCAACCGAGGTACGCGCCCTTAGCGGGAACCGAACCTGGGTCTCTCAGGACCGCAGGTCGACGCTCTAACCGCTGAGCCAAACTGGCCAGGGCCAGTGGGTTACCTTTCTATGAAAAATATTTTTTTTTTTTTTTTTTTTTTTTACTGTGGTGATAAGAATGACTTGGAGTGGTAAGAAGCTCAATTGAGGAAGAACACTTAGGAGATTTTTATGATATAGTCCTGAAGTGAGGCGATAAGGACTGAAGTTGAGAATTGAGAGTGGAAATTAAAGCACAGATATGAGAAACTTAAAATATGACATAAGCCCTGGCCCGTTTGGCTCAGCGGTTAGAACATTGGCCCACAGACTAGAGGGTCCTGGGTCCGGTTTCCACTAAGGGCACGTACCTTGGTTGCAGTTAGTCCCTGGCCCCTGGTTGGGGTTGTGTGGGTGGCGGCCACTCGATGTGTCTCTCTCACATCGATGTTTCTCTCGCTCTTCCTTCTTCTCTCCCTCCTGCTCTATCTGAAGATAAATGCAAAAAAAAAAAAAAATCCTCGGGTAAGAATAAAAAAAAAATATATATATATGACATAAAATCCAAACTACTTACTATGGCCTACATGATCTGACCTTTACCTACCGGTGCAACTTGATCTCCTGCCACTTTTATTCTATATGCTCTAGCCACACTGGCTGTTCCTTCTCTTTGCCTGGAATGTTCTTCAAGTCTGGTTCCTTTCTGTTATTTAGGTTGCAGTTTAAATCACCTCTAAGGTCTTTCCTGATCACCAGTTTTAAGCAATCTCCCTTATTGCTTCTTCATTATCATAGTATATAATCATTACCTTTTTTTTTTAATCCTCACCAGAGGATATTTTTCTATTTATTTTTAGATAGAGCGGGAGGAAGGGTGGGAGGAAGAGAGAGAGAGAGAGAAAGAGAAACACATTGAGTGGTTGCCTCTCACACGACCCCAACTGGGGCCAGGGATGCAACCAAGGTACATGCCCCTGGCTGAAATCAAACCCAGGACTCTTGGTTTGTGGGCCGACACTTTAACCACTGAGCCAAACTGGCCAGGGCATCATTACCTGTTTTTATTTTGTTAATCCTCACCCAAGGATATTTTTTACATTGATTTTTAGAGAGAGTGGAAGGGGAGCCGGGAGGGGGGGTGGGGGAGGCATTGATGTGACACATTGATTGCATTACCTGGTTTTGAAATGTGTATTTGGCTGTCACTTTCCCTTAGAATGTCAATTCCATGAGTAAAGGAACCCTGTCATTTTCACTGCTATATTGTACCTGGAAAGGTAACTGCCACTTACTGGTTTTGAAATAGGAGCTGATAAATCACCTGAGTTGGAGGAGTTCTATAAGTCCAAAGTGTTCAGTTTGAATATCTGTACCACTTATTGAAATAGAAAAGTCTGGAGGGACTTTGGTTTTTGAAGGGAAGGTGGAATCTGAGGTGAGGGCAGGACAATCCAGGTGGTGATGTCCAGTAGGCAGTTGGAGATGTTTAACTGCAATTTGCAATAATGGTTAGGACTGAAGCTGTAATCTTTTTTAGAAATTTTTATATGATACTGTAGTATAACATACATAATAAAACTGGACATATTTTAAATGTACAACTTGATGCATTTTTACAAAAATAGTATACCCTGGATTTAGCACCTGAATCGAGAAAGAATTATTACCAGCCTCATGAGGTCCTGTGGTGGTGAGCAATAATCTTTTATTTATTTAAAGACAAATTTTTTTTTTTCTTTATTCAATTTAGATAGAGAGGAAGGGAGAGGGAGACAGAGATAGAACCATCGATGAGAGAGAACATCGATTGGCAACCTTCTACATGCCCCGCACTGGGGATTTGGCCCACAACCTGGGCATGTGCCCTGACCAGGAATCGAACTGGTGATCTCTTGGTGCGTGGGTCGACGCTCAACCACTGAGCCACACTAGCTGGTTGAGCAGTAATCTTTTAATTGGTATTTGTTCTGTATCCCCTTTGATTATAAACTTTTTTATTTTTTTATTTATTTATTTTTATTGATTAATTTTTGTTACAAATGATTCTCCTTTTTTCCCCCAGTGATTCCCCCCTCCCCCTTCTCTCCCTGCCCCTTCCCCCGATTGTTGTCCATGTCCACTGTTCGTGCCTACATGCATATAAATTCTGTTGTTCATCCCTCTCTGATTATAAACTTTTTGAGGTAAGGGTCATACCTGTTTAACATCAAAGTGGTCTAAAAAGGTGATTTTTGTTGATGATTGCCCAGAGGAATGTTAATTTCATTAATAATCAACCCTGGATGAGGAAAGCATTTTCTCTAGTATTATACTCTGCAGGACTTTCTGGTAGTTCCCTCCAGTCTCTCTTGTTTTCCTTGTCTCTGAACTCCTATAGCATCAGCCTATTCTACTTCATTTAACACTTCAATTATGTTATCTCTTGTTCTTTAATTTTTTCAGGTGTTCAGTTTATATCTCTTATTAGAAAGTAAATTCTTTGAGGTTGGGAACCTTGTGTTATACTTCTTTTTGAGTTCTCTTAGCTGCTGTTACAGTGGTGTTTAAATAAGTGCTGAGTAAGTAAGTGCTTCATGGCGAATTATTTTGAACAATGCTAAATTTATTTCGTATGTTTGTTATGATGAGCTCTTCATATAACAATAATAAACTTGCCCTGGCCAGTTTGGCTCAGCGGTTAGAGCGTCGGCCTGCAGTCCAGAGAGACCTGGGTTCAGTTCCCGCTAAGGGCATGTACCTCGGCTGCAGTTTGTCCCTGGCCCTGGTTGGTTCTTGCAGGTGGCAGCCACTCGATGTGTCCCTTTCATGTCGATGTTTCTCTCTCTCTTTCTCTTCCTCTCTCTCCCTCCCACTCTATCTGAACAAAAAATGGAAAAATGTCTTCGGGTAAGAATAAAAAAAAAAAAAGAAACGAAAATAACATGTTAAAATGCAAATTTATGCTTACCACATAGCAAACCTTTTAAAAGACTGTAAATAATGTTTTTTTAAAAATACGTTTTAGTTGCCCTGGCCAGTTTGGCTCAGCGGTTAGAGTGTCAGCCTGCGGTCCAGAGAGACCCGGGTTTGGTTCCCGCTAGGTTGCAGTTTGTCCCCGGCCCTGGTTGGTCGTGCGGGTGGTAGCCACTCGATGTGTCTCTTTCACGTCGATGTTTCTCTCTCTCTCTCTCTTCCTCTCCCTCCCTCCCACTGTATCTGAACAAAAAATGGAAAAATGTCCTCGAATGAGGATTAAAAAAAAACAAAACGTTTTAGTTGCCCAGCGGGTGTGGCTGAGTGGTTGAGCATCAACCCATGTACCAGGAGGTCTGCAGTTCAATTCCCAGCCAGGGCAAATGCCCAGGTTGTGAGCCAAATCCCCAGTGGGGGGCATGCAGGAGGTGGCCAATTGATGTTCTCTCTCATCGATGTTTCCATCTCTTTCTTCCTCTCCCTTTCTCTCTCAAATCAATAAAGAAAAAATTTTTTAAATATGATTTTATTGATTTTTTTTTTTTTTTTTAGAGAGAGAGGAAAGTAGAGAGAGAAGCATCGATGTGAAAGAGAAACATCGACTGGCTGCCTCCCGCATGACCCCAACCAGGGCTGGGGACAAATTGCAACCGAGGTACATGCTCTTGACCGGAATTGAATCCACGACTCACTGGTCCGTGGGCCGATGCTCTAACTGCTTAGCCAAACCAGCCAGGGCAAGAAAAATATTTTTTAAAAATATGTTTCAGTTTATTTTTTAGAGAGAGAGGAAGGGAGAGAGAGATAGAAATATCCATGTGAGAAACATCCATCACCTGCCTCCTGCATGCCTCCTACTGGGGATCGAGCCCACAAACTGGGCATGTTCCCTGACCAGGAATCGAACTGGGACCTCTCAGTCCATGGGACGATGCTCAGTCCACTGAGCCATATAGGTTGGGCTGTAAATAATGTTTTGATAAAAAATTTTAAAAATTAAACTTTTATTTTTATTTTCCCCGGTCTTAATTACCTTTTGTGTGATACCCTCTTTTAAAAACTAAATCCTAACTAAAAATATTTGAAAACTTTAGATCCTCCTTGTGTAATGTTTGTTTACTGCTGAATACCCTATAAAATAGCAGAGAGCTGTTAGGTCTTGCTTATGGTAACAGAACTAAACCTTTGAATTACATTAAGGAGTGCAATGTACTGTAATGGAGTGACAGGAGTGAATTAATTTTTTTTTTTAATCCTCATCCGAGGACATTTTTCCATTCTTTGTTCAGATAGAGTGCAAGGGAGAGAGAGGAAGAGAGAGAGAGAGAGAGAGAAACATCGACGTGAAAGGGACACTTCGAGTGGCTGTCACCCGCACGTCCCAACCAGGGCTAGACAAAATGCAACCGAGGTACATGCCCTTAGCAGGAACCGAACCCAGGTCTCCCTGGACCAAAGGCTGACGCTCTAACCGCTGAGCCAAACCGGCCAGGGCAGGAGTGAATTAATATTAACAATAGTCCCACATTTATCATATCTTCATAGGTAGTTATCTAATGGTATTAAATGTAAAAGGAATTTTCTAGTTTTTAATGATACTTTTTAAAGTATTTCAATCTTATTTATAGATATTTGTGTATGTACGAATCTTAGATGATAGGTGATTTTCTTTGGGTAGCCTTTAAATTTAGTATCAGGTAGGCAAATATAATGAAGGAATAGATTGCACTGACTTTATTTTCCTGCATGACTTGAAAGCACAGTATGAGCCCATGCAAGTGGGTTGGAAAGTTGCCCAGTTCTACTGAAGATTAAAATCTGTGTATGTACCTGAAGCTGAAATTCTGTTTCTTCTCTTTTTTCTTATTCATCCTCCCTCCTCCCTTTTATTGAATTTATTGGGATGACATGGGTTAACAAAATTTTACAGGTTTCAGGTACACATTTCCACAACACATCATCTATACACTATTGTGTGTTCACCACCCCAAGTGAAATTCTGTTTTCCATAATACTTCTCACTGGCTCATGGAGAGACCTACTCCTATGAGGTAGCTGCAAAAATATCATAACCAGGGAGAAGCAAATGCTCTAGGTGTCTAACTTCAGTGAATGTTGTGTCTAATCACCTTTAACTTTATACTTTTATGAGATTTTCACATTCAATTTATTTATTTATTTGGTTAATCCTCACTCGAGGAATAATTTTTCCATTGATTTTTATTATTGTATTATTTATTTGTATTATTTGTTCTTTCCATTGATTTTTAGAGAGAATGGAAGGGAGGAAGAGAGGGTAGATGGGGGGGGGGGGAGAGACAGAGACATTGACATTGACGTGAGAGAGACACATCGATTGACTGTCTCCTGCATATGCCTGGACTGGGCTGGATTGAACCTGCAACCCAGGTACCTGCCCTTGACCAGGAATCAAACCCAAGACCCTTTGTTGCACTGGCTGATGCTCTTATCACTGAGCCACACCAGCAAGGGCTCACTTTATTTTTTTAAAAGTTTTCATCAGACAGGTTAATTCAGAAAATATGAGCATTAGCCCGGCCTGTGTGGCTTAGTGGTTGAGTGTCACCAGTTTGATTCCCAGTCAGGGCACATGCCTAGATTGTGGCCCAAATCCCCAGTGGGAGGCATGTAGTAGGCAGCCAGTCGATATTCTCTCTCATCAATGTTTCTCTCTCTCTCTCCCTCTCCCTTCCTTTCTCTCTCAAAATCAATAAAGAAAAAAAAAAAGAAAATATGAGCATCATAAAACTTAATTCTACATATTTTCCAATGCTATCCTTGTTCTTGTTTGATTTTCCTTTAGCACTTTATTATCATATCCTGTCTGAGAGCCTTTCTGGTTAAGGGACAACCATATTTAAATTATTTTTATTGTTAATTTTATTCTTCCTTTAAGCATGTAAGTAATACATTATTTGTATGGTAAAAGCTCATATTATACCAAAGTTCATAGATTAGAAAAACAATTCCTTTTTTTTTTTTAATCCTCACCTGAGGATATTTTTTCCATTTTTTGTACAGATAGAGCGGGAGGGAGAGAGAGGAAGGGAGAGAGAGAGAGAAACATCGACGTGAAGGGACACATCGAGTGGCTGCCACCCGCACAACCAACCATGGCCGGGGACAAACTGCAACCGAGGTACGTGCCCCCAGCGGGAACCGAACCGGGGTCTCTCCGGACCGCAGGCCGACGCTCTAACCGCTGAGCCAAACTGGCCAGGGCTAAACAATTCCTTTTATATCATATCTCTGCACTCTGTTTTTCCTCCCTTCCTCCATTCTTTTTCCCCTCCTATCAGTACTGCTGTTAATAACTTGGTATGTATCTTTTTTTAAACTTTTCATCTGCATTTACATTTACAGCAGTCCCCCCTTATCTGTGAGGATGCATTCCAAGACTCCAAGTGGAGGCCTGAAATCACAGATAGTACTGAACCCTATCTATATATATAACTGTTGTTTTTTTATATATACATACTTTTTCACTTAAAGGAAGCTCTTTACAGCTTCTCTTTGACATATCTGAATTGCCAGCATCACTATTCTTGCTTTTCAGGGCCATTATTAAGTAAAAGGAGGGTGACTTAAACACAAGCACTGCAATATCATGGTAGTCAGTCTAATCACTGAGACAGCTCCTAAGTAACTAATGGTGGTGGTGGTGGTATAGACTGCATGGAGGGACAAAGAGATGATTATGTTCTGGGAAGGCCAAAGTGGGATGGCGTGAGATTTTATCACACTACTCAAAGACTGGCACATAATTTAAAACTATGAATTGTTTATTTCTGGAGTTTTCCATTTAATATTTTTGGACTGAGGTTGACTGTAAATGAAACCACAGAAAGCGAAATTGCAGATAAGGGGGGGCTAGTGTAGGTGTGTGTATACACACACACATATAATATATATAATACACACACATATATAATATATTTATTGTGTGTGTGTGTGTGGATACACCTACACACACACACACACACACACACACACACGGTCTTTTTTGGAAATAAAGGATTTTTATTTATCCACTTAATATGTGTTAGGGATCTTTTTTTGTTATTAATCCTCACCCAAAGATATTTTTTTCATTGATTTTGAGAGAGAATGGGAGGAAGGGAGGGAGAGGGAGAGACAGAGAAACATCAGTGTGAGAGAGACACATCATTAACTTAAAAATTTTTTTTTCTTTATTGATTTTAGAGAGTAAGGAAGGGAGAGGGAGGTGAGAGATAGAAACATCGATGAGAGAGAACATCAATTGGCCACCTCCCCCATGCCACCCACTGAGGATCAGGCCTATAACCTGGGCATATGCCCTGACCAGGAATTGAACCAATAACTTCTTGGTGCATGGCCCAGCGTTCAATTACTGAGCCACACTGGCCGGGCTCAACTTTTTTTTTAATGGTGTTCTTTATTATATAGACGTTTTAGATTTTTTTTTGTTAATCCTCACCGGAGGACATTTTTGCATTTATCTTCAGATAGAGCAGGAGGGAGAGAAGGGGGAAGAGAGAGAGAAACATCGATGTAAGAGAGACACATCGAGTGGTTTGCTACCCACATGACCCCAACCGGGGCCAGGACAAACTGCAGCTGAGGTACGTGCCCCTAGTGGAACCGAACCTGGGACTCTGGTCCGCAGGCTGATGCTCTAACCGCTGAGCCAAACTGGCCAGGGCTAGATTTTTTTTTTTATTCCTCACCCTAGGATATTTTTCTGTTTATCATCAGATAGAGTGGGAGGGAGGGAGAGAGAGCAAGACAGAGAGAAACATAGATGTGATAGAACCACATCAACTGGTTGCCTCCCACACGACCCGACCAGGGCTGGGGATGAATTGCAACTGAGGCATGTACCCTTGACCGGAGTTGACCCATGACTCATTTGTTCGTGGGCTGAAGTTCTAACCGCTGAACCAAACCAGCAAGGGTGAGGTTTTAGATTTTGATGTAGAGGGAGCTCTAGGCCTTTCCTTTATGACTTCTAGATTTTATTTCTTTACCCTGTAATTGCATAAAATTCTTTCGTCCTCTAGTATACTTTTTTAAATAGTTATTTTTAGCTCTGACCGGTTTTGCTCAGTGGTTAGAGCATCGGCCCTCGGACACAAGTTTCTCAGATTCAATTCCTGGTCAAAGGCATGTACCTGGGTTGCAGATTCGAACCCTGGCTCTGGTCAGGGTTGTGCGGGAGGCAAACACATCAGTGTTTCTCTCTCTCTCTTCTTCCCTCCTTCTCTTCCACTTTATCTAAAAAAATCAATGGAACAATAGCCTCAGGTGAGGATTAACAACAAAACAAAAATGCTCTTTTTAATCCATCTTAATACTTAGCTCTTTTAATCCATCTTAGTTTATATTTGTATATGGCATAAGATAGGGATTTTTTTCCCCATATGGTCAGCCAGTTGCACTCAATACAATTAAATGAATCCTTTTTTTCCCTTATCTTTATTGATATTAGAGAGAGAGAGGAAGGGAGAAGGAGCGATAGAAACATCGATGAGAGAGAACATTGACCAGCTGCCTCCTGCATGCCCCCCACTCGGGATTGGGCCCACAACCTGGGCATGTGCCCTAACCAGGAATTGAACCGGCCACCTCCTGGTGAGTAGGTTGATACTCAGCCAGCCACAGGGACGGGGGCTTAAATGAATCCTTTTTCAGTGATGTGAAATGCCTCTCTTTTTTTTATTGTAATATACACATAACAAAATTTACCATCTTAATCATCTTTAAGTATACAGTTCAAAAAAAGTGTACAGTTCATTGGTATTAAATACATTCACATTGTTGTGTAACCATCACCACCATCCATCCCTCTTAATTCTTGTCGTCTTGTAACTGAGCCTCAATACCTATTAAACAATAACTCTCCAATCACCTCTCCCTCCTGCCCCTGGCAACCACCATTGTACTTTCTGTCTTAATGATGAAATGCCTCTTTTATCATATATTGAATTCCCATTTAGTTAGTTTCTGGAGTCTGCTTTCTGTTCTATTTATTTATCTGTGTATCAATATTATATACTGTTTCAAATTCCTATTTGATAGTTTTTGAGGTCAGGTAGAGAAAGCTCCTCTGCCCTTCTTTTCTAAAATTTTACTATATATTTTCATTTTGATTTTTAGTTAAGTTTTATAATTAGACTATTAAGTTTCAGAAAACATTCTGTTGGGATTTTGATTATAATTACATTGAATTTATTATTTGAAGACAATTTGACATCTTTACAATATCTAGTCGACCATCCTGGAATATGATATATTTCTGCATGTATTTTTTTCTGTTTTTATCATTTTAGAGCTTAGTAATTTTCTCCATATTGGTTTTGCATGTTTTTTATTAGTGAATTAAAACTAATCTTCTTTGTTTCATTTTATTTTTCTAAAGCTTTAAGAGAAAAATAAATACTTAAAATTGTTTTTGTGATTGGAAATAATGGACTTTAAATAATCAGTTTTGCTTTGTTTATCTTATTTTTTTGGGGTTGACTACTGTAGAGATTTATTTTGCCAATGTCATAATAGGGCAGCTATTATTTCTTACACTTGATAAGTGGTACCTGATGGGACCAGTACACTCCCATCTTTACCCTGGAGTCTGGGACTAGTGCTGTCTGTAGTCAAGGAGAATTTAGGAAGTCCTAGTGCAGCTGTTAAGTCATTTTAGGGCTTAAAATTTTTTTGCTATTGTTAAAAATGCTGCAGTTCATACTCTGTAGAATACATTTCTAGGAGTGTAATTGCTGGGTTAGAGGATTAAAAAAGAAAGACTGGTAATTTTACTCCCACCAAAAGTATATGTGTTCTTGTTTCTCTATATTCTCATCAGCCATAGATATTAAGTATTTTTTATTTTTGCCAAGCTGATAGATGAAAAATGGTATTTTATTGTTGAGTTTAACTTACATTTTCAGATTTCTAATGAGCTTAAGAATCTTTTAGTAGAGTTATTGACATGTATATTTATATATGAATTAAAAAGTTTTGCATATATATATATTTTTATCCTCATCTGAGGTTATTTTTCTATTTATCTTCAGATAGAGTGGGAGGGAGGGAGAAAGAGAGAAACATCAATGTGAGAACGACACATCGACTGGTTGCCTCCAGCTTGACCCCAGGTAGGGCCAGGGATGAACCGCAACCAAGGTATGTGCCTTTGACCGGAATCAAACCCACGACTCATAGGTCTGTGGGCCGATGCTCCAACCACTGAGTAAAACCTGCCAGGGCAAGTTCTGCATATTTTATACTGAGTTGTTTTCTTATTTTTAGGATTATGTGTTATAATTATTCGTCTATACATTTTTTTTTTTTTTTTTTTAATCCTCACCCGAGGACATTTTTCCATTTTTTGTTCGGGTAGAGTGGGAGGGAGAGAGAGGAACAGAGAGAGAGAGAGAAACATCGATGTGAAAGGAACACATCGAGTGGCTGCCACCCACACAACCGACCAGGGCCGGGGACAAACTGCAACCGAGGTACGCGCCCTTAGCGGGAACCGAACCCGGGTCTCTCAGGACCGCAGGCCGACGCTCTAACCGCTGAGCCAAACCGGCCAGGGCTTGTCTATACATTTTTAAGGGTTTTCTTCCAAACTGTCACTTACATTTTTATGTTAATGTGTTATCCAACTGAAGGTTTAAAAAATTAATATTTTGCACCTGGCTGGTTTGGCTCAGCGGTTAGAGCACCAAAGAATTGCAGGTTCGATTCTGGTTAAGGGCACATACCTCAGTTGTGGTTCAGTCCCTGGCTCTGGTTTGGGTCGTGCGGGATGTGTCTTTCTCACATCAATGTTTTTCTCTCTCTCTCTTTTCTTCCCCTTTTCTCCCTCCCACTCTGTCTGAAAATACATGGGAAAATATCCTTGGGTGAGGATTTTAAAACATATATATATTTTAAAAATTAATATTTTTTGTAGTTATATCTGTATCTATCTATTACCATTTTTCTTTTTGGCTTTCACCAGTGCATTTAAAATGAAATAACTTTGTGACTTTTGTTTTTATCCTCATCTGAGGACATTTTTTCATTTTTTGTTCAGATAGAGTGGGAGGGGGAGAGAGGAAGAAAGAGAGAGAGAGAGAAACATTGACGTGAAAAGGACCATTGAGTGGTTACCACCCACACGACCCAACCAGGGCTGGGGACAAACTGCAACTGAGGTACATGCCCTTAGCGGGAACTGAACCTGGGTCTCTCTGCACCGCAGGCTGACACTCTAACCGCTGAGCCACACCGGCCAGGACAACTTTGTAACTTTTAAGAAATGTATTTATGCCCGGCTGGTGTGGCTCACTGGTTGAACATCAACCCCCATGCAGCAAGAGGTCACCGGTTCAATTCCCGGTCAGGGCACATGACCAGGTTGTGGGACAAATCCCCAGTTGGGGGCATGCAGGAGGTGGCCAGTCGATGTTCTCTCTCATTAATGTTTTTATCTCTCTCTCCCTTTCCCTTCCTCTAAAATCAATAAAGAAAAATTATTTAAAAAAAAGAAATGTATTTATTATGTAAACCTTAGTTGTATATATATAATAGCATTTTGCATGTAGTATTTTATTAGTAAAATTTTTATATTTGCCTGCCTCCTAAGCACTTAAATTCTAAATGGTTGAGAAAACACCAGACAAGCATAAGTGCTTTATCACTGGGATTTCAGGTCTCTACTTAATAGAAACTGACTTTCATTATATACTTGATAACTTAAGACAGTTCCGTTTACATAGTTAAAAGTCTGGAAATGCTTGAATTTTGCTAAGTGTATCAGGAAGGAACCTTACATAGATTATTTCTGTTTCTTAGAAATGTTCAATATTTATATGTACAACCAATGGACACAGACATTAGGTTGGGGAAAGCAGGAGTGGGGTGTGAGTGGGGTTGTCAAAGGGGAAAAAGGGGGGGACATCTGTAATACTTTCAACAGTTAAAAAAATAATTTAAAAAAGAAATGTTCAGCATTTTAATTGATCGAGTACCTACTTTTTGTAGAACCCCTTGTTGGTTGTTTGAAGGATCTTTTCTGCCCTCCAGGAGTTTAGATTGGGGCACGACCAAAGGCTCTATATGTCCAGAGAGTGTTTGAAAAACTGCAGTGGAGGAAAAAGAAATGATCTGTAGTTGAATAGTCTGGGTAAACTTGGTGGAGAACCTATGATTTGAGCTGGACCTGGAAAGACGGGTGAGATTTTTCTTTGTGTTAAGAACTATGCTCATTGCACTTTATGTGACTTTTTTTGTATTTACTCTTTACAATAACCCTATGAGAACAGGTATATAGATATCATTCCTATTGTAGAAATTAGGAAACTGGAGATTAGTGTATGTTTTTAATGGGTCCATATATATGTATGAAAATCATTAAAAGAGATAACGAGCTGTGGCTGGTTTGGCTCAGCAGTTAGAGCGGTGGCCTGAGGACCAACGAGTTGTGGGTTTGGTTCTGGTCAAGGGCACGTGCCTCGGTTACGGTTTATTCCTGGCCCTGGTCAGGGTGGTGCGGGAGGCAACCAGTTGATGTGACCCCCTCCCCCCCGACACACACACTCTATCTGAAGATAGATAGAAAAATGTCCTTTGGTGAGGATGAAAAAATATATATATAGCCCTGGCCAGTTTGGCCCAGCGGTTAGAGCATTGGCCCGCAGACCAGAGAGTCCCGGATTCGGTTCCCGCTAAGGGCACGTACCTCAGTTGAGGTTTGTCCCTGGCCCTGGTTGGGGTTATGTGGGTGGCAACCACTTGATGTGTCTCTCTCTCACTTCGATGTTTCTCTTCCTCTCTCTCTTTTTCCCGCTCTATCTGAAGATAAATGCAAAAATGTCCTTGGGTGAGGATTAAAAAAAAAAGATATTGAAGGATACACACCCAATTTAAATATGGATTACCTCTGAGGAAGGGCACTGATATTTTGGAAGTGGAGGTCAAAAGGAGGCTTTGGAATTTTGGGTTGTTTAAAGGAGATGCTTTGTAAAAGAAATAAAATATTAAAATAAAAGTGTTTTGGAACTAATAATGGGCAGTGTCATAGGTACTGAAGATTTTCGAAAAGAGATCTACTTGTAAAGTAGTGCAAGGGCATCAAACTTAGATTGGCTCTCTGAATTAAATATAAGTATTTATTGGGAGAAAAAAAATGAGATCACCAAAACTTACTGAGTTTACATTAGCCTGGAATGGTGGAAAAACAGTAGTTTTCTAACATAATTATATCCACATAGATCATAACATTTTTTTTGGCTTTTATTTATTTTTTATCCTCACCTGAGGACATTTTTTCCGTTTTTTGTTCAGATACAGTGGGAGGGAAAGAGAGGAAGAGAGAGAGAGAAACATTGACGTGAAAGGGACACATCAAATGGCCACTACCCACAGGATCCAGCCAGGGCTAGGGACAAACCACAACCAAGGCACGTGCCCTCAGCAGGAACTGAACCCAGGTCTCCCTGGACTGCAGGCCGATGCTCCAACCACTGAGCCATACTGGCCAGGGCGTGACTCCCTTTTTTTTTAAACTTTTTTTCTTCATTGATTTTAGAGAGAGAGGAAGGGAGAGGGAGAGAGACAGAAACATTGATGAGAGAGAACATTGATTGGCTGCCTCCTCCATGACCCCCCTGGGGATTGGGCCCACAACCTGGGCAGGTGCCCTGACCTGGAATTGAACCAGTGACCTCTTGGTGCGCGGGTCAATGTTCAACCAGTGAGCCACACCAGCCAAGCTCATTTTATATTTATTTCAAGATACAGTGTGTTTTCTATTCCCCTATCTATATGGAATGTGACATTTATTCATAATGGTGGCATAGCATTGTCAGTTTTGCTTCCCCAGAGCTTTGTTCAAGATCATATAGCTAACAAATGGTGCAGGTAGAATTTGAACCCAGCTCATCTGGGTTCAAAGTTCTGGATCTCAGCTACTATGCTACTAAAAATGGAGACAGGAATTCCAAAGGGAGAAGTAGTTTACAGAGGAAGGTCGGTTTAAGGTATGTTCAGGGTGTAATAGTCAACCAGTGTAATTGCAGGGCAGTATTTATGGCAGGAAATGATGGGAGATAAAAGGTGAATGGGCTCTTTGGGACCACAATGTGGATTATTTAAGAAATCTGGACAATTAGGGGGGTATGTGGGGAGGTGGAGGAGGGTATAAGGGGGATAAATAGTGATAGAAGGAGACTTGGGGTGGTAAACACACAGTACAGTGTACAGATAATGTGTTGTGGACTTGTATATCTGAAATTTGTATAATTTTGTTAATCAGTGTCACCCCAATAAATTCAATAAAAAGGGGGAAAAATCAGAAGTAATGGGTCCAAAGATGGATGAAAATAATTCATTCATTTTACCAAACATTGTATAGAAATAAAATTTCAAATATATAAAGAATCATTCTTTGAGATAAGAGTGAGTGAACTTGCAGAACTGTGATTTAGTCATTGTTTACAAGGGTTATTTAACATTAGTTGATCCTTATAACAGATTTTTGTTTTGTTTTGTTAATCTTCACCTGAGGATATTTTTTCCATTGGTATTTATTTATTTATTTATTTATTTATTTATTTTTATTATTATTTTTTTATCCTCACCCGAGGACATTTTTTAATTTTTTGTTCTGATAGAGTGAGAGGGAGGGAGACAGAGGCAGAGAGAGGGAGGGAGGTAGAGAGAGCGAGAGAGAGAAACATTGAGGTGAAAGGGACACATCGAGTGGCTGCCTCCCACACGACCCAACCAGGGCCGGCCAGGGACAAACTGCAACCAAGGTATGTGCCCTTAGCGGGAACCGAACCCGGGTCTCTCTGGACCCCAGGTCAACGCTCTAACCTCTGAGCCAAACTGGCCAGGGCTTACCTGAGGTTATTTTTTCCATTGGTTTTTAGAGAGAGTGCACGGGAGGGAAGGGTGAGGGGAGAGAGAAAGAGAAGGAAACATCCATGTGAGAGAGGCATATTGATTGGTCACCTCCCAAACATGCCCTGACTGGGGCCTGGTGCCAGAGCACGGATTGAACCTGCAGCCCAGGTACATGCTCTTGACTGGGAATCGAATTCCAGATCCTTTGGTCTGTGGGCCAACGGTCTAACCCCTGAGCAAAACCGGCCAGGGCTGAGTCCTTGCTTTCGTTTCTTTTAGTTTTATACCTAGAAGTGGAATTACTGGATCATTTAGTAATTCTATGTTTAACTTTTTGAAGAATCACTGATTTGTTTTCCACGTAACTGCATCCCACTAGCAGTGCACAAGGGTTCCAATTTCTTTACTTCCTTGCCGATACTTGCTTTTTTTTTTTGGTTATAGCCATCCTAATGGGTATGAAATGGTATCTCATTGTGGTTTTGATTTGCATTACCCTAATGGCTAGTGACATGGAGAATGTTTTTATGTGTTCATTGGCAATCTGTGTATCTTCTTTGGAGAAATGTCTATTCAAGTCCTTTGTCTATTTTTATTTTATTTTTTAAATTTATTTTTTATCCTCACCCGAGGACATTTTTCTATTTTATTGTTCAGATAGAGTGGGGAGGGAGAGAGAGAGAGAGAGAAACATCGACGTGAAAGGGACACATCGAGTGACTGTCACCCGCACGGCCCAACCAGGGTTGGGGACAAACTGCAACTGAGGTACACGCCCTTAGCGAGAACCGAACCCGGGTCTCTCTGGACCGCAGGCCGACGCTCTACCGCTGAGCCAAACAGGCCAGGGCAAGGGCTAGATTTTAAAAGCAGTGGTACAAACAATTCAATTAAAAAATAGACAAAATGTCCTGGCCGGTTTGGCTCAGCGGTTGGAGCATTGGCTTGTGGACCAGAGAGTCCCGGGTTTGGTTTCCGCTAGGGGCACATACCAAAAAAAAAAAAATCTAGTAAGCCTCTCAGTTGTCTTTTGGATTGAACCACGGCCCTTGATAATCCATCGATGCCCCTTACTTTATAACAAATTGATGCAAATTTTGGTAGGAAGGACCTTGTTAGGAGATTGATATTAACTATTAAGTTATAATCTGGGAAACCACTTAATTGGGGATGACTGGGTCAGATTATTTATATATATAATTTTTATCCTCACCCGAGGACATTTTTTCATTTTTTGTTCAGATAGAGTGGGAGGGAGAGAGAGAAAGAGGAAGAGAGAGAGAAACATTGACGGGAAAGGGACACATCAAGTGGCTGCCACCCACATGACCATCCAGGGCCAAGGACAAACTGCAACCGAAGTGCGCGCCCTTAGCGGGAACCGAACCTGGGTCTCTCTGGACCGCAGGCTGATGCTCTAACCACTGAGAAAACCAGTCAGGGCATGCATATATGTAGACACACACACACACACACACACACATATATATTTTAATTGATTTTAGAGTGGGAGGGAGAGGGAGGAAAGGGGAGAGAGAGAGAGAAAGAGAAAGAGAAACATTGATGGGATGTCTCCTACATGTACCCTGATCTGGGATGAAACCTGCAACCTGGGTATGCTCCCTGACTGGGAATCAAACCATAGGTTTGATTTTGGTGCATAGGACAACACTCAACCAACTGAGACACACTGGGTAGTGCTACACACACACACACACACACACACACACACACTTAATTGCATAAACTACTACTTAAAAAATTTTAGATATATTTTTTATGATATGGCCACCGTTATAAATTATCCAAATGTTGCATAATCTCCACATGGAAAATAAAAGTAATCATTGTATTATTGTTCCTTGGTTTTTCTACAACTAGGAACTATTCCCATTTTGATTTATAGTTTTGACTAGGTATGTGTTTAATAATAGTCACCTTACATTTAACCTTTGGCCTCTATCCCCTTTTTCTAATTCATTGATGCAGTTGAATTTTAATGTTATTAAGGGAAACCCTTCACTTGCTCACTTTAGTAATCCTGTAACCTAATGGTCACTCTGAATGGAAATATTTTTTCAGTGTGGTTCACCTAATGAAAAGATTAGTAAAGTAAGATGTATAAGATAGAATATTAACCTCTTTGATCTAATTTTTCTATTATTGTTCTTCTCTATATCACTTCCCTTTAGCTCTAATGCCTCCTTGCTATGCCTCAAACACTCTGTGAAAGCTCCCACCTGAAGGTCTTTACCTGGAATATTCTTCTCTCAGATATGACTTATTCTCTTACCTCTTCTAAGTCTTTACCTCAATGTCACCTTTTCAGCGAGAACTTAATGACACTATTTAAACTTGTAACTCTTCCCAACACTACTAGTTTCCCTTTCCTGCATTATTTCTGTATCATTTAATCACCCATAAAACATATGTATCTTCTTTTTAAAAAATGTTTTTATTTATTTTTTTAGAGAGGAAGGGAGAAAAAGATAGAAACATCGATGTGAGAGAGAAACATCCATTGGCTGCCTCCTGCACACCCCCTGCCGGGGGTTGAACCCGAAACCCAGGCATGTGTCCTGACTGGGAATCAAACCAGGACCTCTCAGTCCTTGAGATGATGCTCAATCCATTGAGCCACACTGGCTGGGCTAATGTATGTCTTTTAGTTAGTTATTTAATTGTTTGTCTTTCTCTTTTACCCTCAGACTAGAATCCTATATAAGCTTCAGGGGGGTAGTGTTTTGTTCATTGCAATAACCTCTAGCACCCAGAAGAGTGCCTGACATGTGGTAGAGGAGACTCTCAGTGTTAAGAACATATCATAATGTTGTTTAAAAAACTAATGCAACAATACTTTATGTTCTTCCTTTACAACCTGGGTCTGATAGAACGGCTTCTGCAAGAAGAGTGGCAAAAAGAGTAAGAGCTATTTGGCCATCAATGAGATAGTGACCAGAGAATGCACCATTATCATTCACAAGTGCACCAATGACGTGGGCTTCAAGAAGCACACTCTTTGGGCACCCAAAGAGATACAAAAATTGGCTATGAAGGAGATGTGTGCCTTGACACCAGGCTTAACAAAGCTGTCTGGGCCAATGGAATAAGGAATGTCCCATACCATATCTGTGCATATTTGTCCAGAAAACATGATCAGGTTTAAGAGTCACCAAACATGCTCTATACATTGGTTACCCTGTGTACCTGTCACCATTTTAAAAAGTCTGCAGACAGTCAGTGTAGATGAGAACTAACTACTGATTGTCAAATAAAGTTACAAAACCATACACACACACACACACATGCAATATTAGAACATGAATAGAAATATGTCTAAAAGGGTCATTCTTAATTTGGGGGCTCAGGACAACTTAAAAAATTTTATGAAAGTTATATGGATTGCCTTATTATTAAAAAATAGTTAATAGGCCTGAATTAAACTAATTTAATTGCTAGTAGTATTGAACATTTTCAGCGGTTTTAAAAAATAGTTCATGCCCTGGCCAGTTTGGCTCAGTGGTAGAGCATTGGCCCGTGGACCAGTGAGTCTCAGGTTGAATTCTGGCCAAGGGCATGTACCACAGTTGCGGTTTGTCCCCCCCTTGGACAAGGTCGTGTGGGAAGCAACCAGTTGATGTATCCCTCTCACGTTGATGTTTCTTTCCCTCCCACTCTATCTGCAGATAAATAGAAATATAACCTCAGGTGAGGATTAAAAAGAAAAAAGTTCAATCCTTTCTTTTGTAAATTTCTCTATTTTTTCATTTGTTTATCACGTTTGTGTGTGTGTATGCATTTTTAATCCTCACCTGAAGATATTTTTCTATTTATCTTTAGGTAGAGTGGGAGGAAAGGGGGGAGGGAAGGAGGGGAGGGGGGTGAGGGGGGGGGAACATTGATGTGAGAGAGACACATCAACTGGTCGCCTCCTGCACTACCTTGACCAGGGCCAGGGATGCAACCGAAGTAGTGCCCTTGACAGAAATCAACCTGTGACACTTTGTTCCAAGGGCAGATGCTCAACCCCTGAGCCAGACCGGCCAGGGCTATCAAGTTATATTTTTATGGGGATCTGAAAATAATATAAGTGTGTGCATATTTTCTTTTTTTTCATGTTGCCTCATTTACAAAACATTAAAATTTTAATGCAGTCAAATCTGTGTTTTCATTGTGATTTATTTCTATGCCTAGAAAATTGTCCTATCTTCCTCTTCTTCCTGCCCAGAGATTTGAAAAATACTCACTTTTGTTCTGGCCTCTTCCTAAAAGAATGAAAGGTGAGTAGAGACCATAGAGTTTAGGAAATATAGAAAAATATCCTCAGGTGAGAATTAAAAAATAAATAAATAAATAAATAAAATAAAAATTAAAATAAAGAACATTATTTTAGCGCTGGCCTGTGTGGCTCAGTTGGTTGAACATTGACCAATGCACCAAGTTCCCCAATTTGATTCCCAGCCTGGGCACTGCCTGGGTTGCAGCTTGATCCCTGGTAGGGGCTGTGCCGTTATTCATGTTTCTGTCTCTCTCTTCCTTTTCCTTCCTTTCTCTCTAAAAAATCAAGAAAAACATTTAAAAAAGGAACATTTTAGTGCAGAAATGAAAGTGCAGTACAAGTGCCTACAGTTGTAGTCTTGAAGAGTTTAGCAGGGAAAGGAGGGAAAATGGGTCACAGCTTGTGGGATGTGGTAGAGTTGAGGGAAAACACATTTTTTTAAGGGAAGAGTTGAGCATATTTATAGAATAAGGGGATGTAGTTAGAGGAAAGGGAGGTATTGTTAGTGGGAACATTAAAGATTCTATAGGAGGTTGAGGATTAATTTTAGAAAGGAGAGATACCTCTTCCTTTAAGATGGATAGGATTGAGGTAAAATGGCTGAGGACAAAGGAGTAAGGAGAAATAAGAGAAAATTTGGAGGTGATTGTGCCTGATGGACATTTTTTAGCTATGTGACTTATGCTGTAAAAGAATATTCATGTTTACCTTGCTTGTTTCATAACTTTATGTGAGTTAAAAATGAAACATATATATTAAAATGGTTTAAAAACTTAAAATGCTATACATATCTATAGCTTATTATTCAAAGTCGATGTTTGAGAAAGCAATTTACTTTGTATAGAGTATATAAAGCTTACTAAGTTAAAATGTTCCAAAAAGCAAGAAGTTGCAGAGGCTTTTGGTATTTTAGGACCATAATGTTTGGTAGTCTTAGGCCTCTGAGTCTTTATCTTGTTTCTAGAAAGGTTTCTTTACAAGTCAGGAATGTTGTAGTAAGTATTGCTGCTAACATTATCACCTGAAATAATTTAAAACATTGATGGTGGGAATAATTAAGGGAAAATGTGTGGGAAGAAATCTGCCTAGAAACAAAGTAAAGTGAATTTTCAGTGGTTTAAATTTAGCACAAGACAGCAGGTATTCTGCATTCCTCATGTGTGTCTTCTGCTAGTTCACTTCTCATAACTTTGGAAAAACTAAACTTCCAATTTTATTTATGAACTCTTAAGTACAGTATTTGGTGCCTCAGACTGATTTATGCTTAGCTCTTTTCTACTTTATGTGTGTCCTCATGACATGGAGGTATAGTTTTGATCATGCGTAGGGAATCTGTCACATGGTATTTAGTAAAAAAAAAAATAGGTTTGCATTTATGATTTTCTTAGTACTCTAGACTCCTTTAATATTTCCATTATTTTGCCCTTTTCAAAAGTCCTGGGTTTCAGTGTATGATTTCTGGGTGCTGAGGATTACTGGAGAATATCATGTAGTTGAGCTGATTATTCCACTACTGATATGTGGTTAGTTTAATTTGGCTCTTAATGTTGTAGTTATCCATGAACATTTCATGGGATATTGACTCTTTCCTTTTCTCCAGACAGAGAAATACATGCTATCTTTTGTTTCATTTTGTACCCTTATTCATTTATTCAAATACAGGGTGTGGCATAAGTAGGTTTACAGTTGTGAGTACACGAAACAGAGTTTAGTCTTGTATTATTATTTTTCCATATGAACAACTATAAACCTACTTTGCCTTACCCTGTATGTTTGAGTGTCTATTATGTGCCAGCCAGTATGCTAATGAGTAGAACATTTTCAGAGGGAGACAGTAACTGTCAAATACAGTAACAGTGTCAAATACAGTGTACTTTGGTATAGAAAAATAAAGGCAGGAAAAATGTTCATTTGATTTGATGATTAAGAAGTCATGGTGACCTTAAGAGTAAATGGCAAGTGATAAAGGAGGAAAAGAAGAGGATAGAGAGAGGAAAAGGGGAAGAATTGAGGGAGTAAGGGGGGAAATACAAGAGGAGAGTGAGAAGAGGAAAGAGGGTTAAGGAAGAGAGGAAGAGAAGGGAAAGTTGGAGGAAGGAGGAAGTAAATAGGATAAGGAGAGGGAAGGAGAGAAAAAAGGAATAACCTCTCTCTTTTTTTTTTTGTTCAGGTAGAGTGGGAGGGAGAGAGAGGAACAGAGAGAGAGAGAGAGAGAGAGAGAGAAACATCGACGTGAAAGGAACACATCGAGTGGCTGCCACCCGCACAACCGACCTGGGCCGGGGACAAACTACAACCGAGGTACGCGCCCCTAGCGGGAACTGAACCCGGGTCTCTCAGGACCACAGGCCGACGCTCTAACCGCTGAGCCAAACCGGCTAGGGCTAACCTCTCTTTTTTTAAAAAATATGTTTTTATTGATATTTTAGGGAGAGAGGAAGAGAGAGAGAGGGAAACAATGTGAGAGAGAAACTTTCTTCTACTGCCTCCTGCATGCAACCCTGCATGTACCCTGACTGGGTATCAAGCTGAGACTTCTTGTCCATGGGGCTATGCTTAATCCACTGGTCCACACTGGCCGGGCTCTCTCTTTTTTTTTCTTTTGAGAATAACTTCTCTTTGAGAAAGTTTGCTGAGAAGAGAAAGGAGCCTGGTTGGGAGCCAGAAAGGACTTTCTTTTTAGGATAAGACCTGACCTTGTATAAGTACCTTAGAGGAAGGTACTAACAGGAAAGGAGAGGTTGAAGATTCAAGATATGGTATGGCTGATAAAGCAAGGTGTTGAAGGAGGTAGGAAGGAGGTGGGAGTCACTGGGTCAAGGCTACAGATAGATGGGCTGGCTTTGAACAGGAGCAGGGATTTCTCATTTTCTAGGACTGAAATAAAGATAGGTAAGGAGAGGTATGATTATAGATCAGGTTATAGGTTAGGGGTATAGTGGTAGAGGGAGGTCATGCCTGATTACTTACATATCTCTGTAAGATTAGAAGCAAGGTGGCTGGTTGAGAGTGAAGGGCCTAAGCAGGCGATGACTGGGGGGGCTCGAGAAAATGATGGAAGAGTTGTTAAGGGGAATGGAAGAGGGAATTTACCAAAATTATTTGAAAGGACTAAGATTGGAGACCTTATCAATGATATCAGTGTATCTAGTGTAGTTTTTCTTTAGAGTAGCTCAGTTCTCAGAAACAGTATTTGACCTGGAGCTATTGTTTGGTTGTCAGGTTCCGAGAAAGGGGTGCAAATATGAAATTGCTGCTAAGAGATTTAGATGTCTAACCATAGGATCTGAGTTGGGGGTAGTCATAGGATTTGAGGGACAGGAGGTTTCTATCAAGTCATAAAATAAGTATGGTCAGAATAAGATTGTGAGCTATTAGAGTAATCAAGGAGGAGCATTTTCTTCTTTTTAAAAAAATTGATTTGAGAGAGAGAGTTGTTCCACTTATTTATGCATTCATTGGTTGATTCTTGTGCCTCGACTGGGATTGAACCCACAACATTGGCCTATTTGCATGATGCTCTAACCAATTGTGCTACCCAGCCAGACCAAGGGGAGCAGTTTCCAGTGATGAGAAGATCCATAATAAAGAACTGAAGATAGGTGCCTACAATAGAGTTGAGTTAAAAATCTTTGGAACTATGCCTTACAATGTGCAGTAATTGGAGGGGTCATCTTCATGGACATTGAAGTTTCCCAGGATTGTGATAGAGGAGATTTAATACAGAAGACTGAAGTAGGCTCCTAGGTATTCAGTGAATGAGGAGGTACAGCTAAAGGATCAGAAGATGCTAGTGACGAGATATATATCTTGAAGGTGGGGCCATAGAGGAGGATGATTTAGAAAGGCAAATGAATGCAAATCACTCAGGCTGAGTGGCAGGGGAGCTATGGACTGCAGTAAAGAACTGTGAGAAAATCTGTAATGGGAGAGCCAGGTTTTAAGTCAAGGTAAACAAGTAGAAAGAGCACTGTTAAAGACTGAGGAAACCTGGGTATGGTAACAAGAGAATAATTATTCTCTTGGGCATAATGAAAAAGATCTGGGCAGTGACACTATGGAAGAAACCAGAGCTGAGCACATTTAGACAAGGAAGGTAGATCATAGTGGGGATATTATTGCCTTTGTATGCTAGAAGTTTTTGCTTGGGCTGAATTGTCTGAACTTTGATACAAGTTGTTTTGGTACTGAAACTGGTTTAAAGTCCCAGAAAGTATGTGACTTGATCTCATAGAGGTGATAAAGGCTTTGTATAAAGTTAAAGACCATATTCTGGGTGAGAGATTGATGTCCTCTGCAGAGTTGAAGTCTCTTGTTGGGTAAAGGCTTCCAGGAGGAATGTGGTCAAGGGCCGGTTGTATCCAAGGACTCCCTTGATGCTTGTAGGACTATAAACCCATGTTGGAGGGACATAGTGGCAAGGATCATTTTATAATAGAGTGATCATCAGTTTAAATTTGAATGGCTTGTATATATAAATTAGAAGCAAACAGAAATAACTGTTGTGTTAGGATGTTGGGATATGGGTTAATTTTTTTATTTTAAAATATAGGTTTTTGGCTCAGCTGGTGTGGCTCAGTGGATTGAGCTTTGCCCCATGGACTGACAGGTCCTGATTCGATTCCCCATTAGAGCACACACAGAGGATTGCGGGCTGGATCCCCAATAGGGAATATGCAGGAGGCAGCCGATCGATGTTTCTGTCTCTCTCCCCCTTCTCTAAAAAAATCAATAAAAAAAACATTTTAAAAAAAGTAGTCATCAGGCATTTACACCTCTGGAACAGATGCTTTAATGCTAAAAACATAAATTTTATTTCTGCCTCAGAAATGGAAATTTTGTATGAGTAAACCTTAGACACTTGAAGGCATTCTTGGATGAGGTGAGGTAGAAATTCTGACAAGGCAGTTTGCAGGAGAGGGGTTCTTGGGGTCAGGGAAGAGGAGGAAGGCATCAAAAAAACCCTGTTACTTTTTAATTTTGCCCAGGATTTTGGGTATTAATCATTTGTTGCACTCATAATGCTCTTGTTGACAGTGCCTGAATTGGAGTTTTCAGGGCAACTTCAGAAGTCTGTAAACTCGAGCGTATACATTTTCTAGTATACTAATTCTATCACAGTTTCTTCCCATGGCATATCATCTGAAGAAAGCAGAATGAAGAAAAAGAACATTCCTAATGTGCCTGGAGACTAGCTCAGATCACTCCTGTTGGATAAGCCTCCTCCTCATGGCTCTTCTTTCAACTCCTTATTCTTCTTCTTCATAGAGCTTTGTATTTAGTCATCTAGCTTGTAGGTTCTCAGTACTTGCTAATCTGTCTAAGAGAGTGAAAGAAAAGTTTGGAAACCACAATGTCTGTTCTCCTACTACTTCTGTTTTGCCTGTTTAAACAACTCTCTCGTCACTGGAGTGTTAGCAGCCCAGAGGAAAGAGTAGCTGGTTAGGAATAGGGAAGAAGAAAGATAATTTTTTTTTTTTTAGGATTTTTATTTTATTTTCTTCATTGATTTTAGAGAGAGAGGAAGGGAGGAGAGAGCACAGGAGAGAGAGAAACACTGATGACAGAGAACAAGGATTGGCCACCTCCTTCATGCCCCCCACTGGGGACCTGCCCCATAACCTGGGCATGTGCCCTGACTGGGAAGTGAACCGGCGACCTCTTGGTGCGTGGGTCCGTGCTCAACCATTGAGCCACACCAGCTGGGCAAGAAAGATAACTTTTTGGTTGGGAGAAATACTGTACATTAACTTAGTTCAGCAACTGCCTGACTTATATTTGGTATTTTTTTCTTTGCACCTCATAGCTTAAATAGCTTTAACGAACAAGAATTGAAAACACAGGATTAAGGCATTAAATACTCTATCGTGCAAAATTCTCATTTCCAAGTTTTATCAGGACATCTTTCTCTTTAATCAGGCAAGTTAGTGGCAACTTTTCTTCCCTTCCCATTTGACAGTGAGGTTTTCATTCTCTTCCTTACTTTCCTGGTATTCTTCGGTTGTGGATGTTGCAAACTCGACCACTCGTTTTTCAAGGTCTTTTCAAGGTTCCCCGACGTTTTGGCGCCATCCAAGCCCACAATAGATTGGGAGAACCTAGATCTTGGACTCATTTGACGGGTTCGTGAAGCCCCGGGGGCTGTGGAGCCCCATGTGGGTGGGGCTGGGCGCGGTAGGGGCGGGGCTGGCGAAGAGCCCCAGGGAACCGGTAGAACACACAGTTGAGAAAGCCCGCGAGCGTAGGTTTCACGGTTTTCACGAAGGCTTCGTGTGTGAGGCTGAGGGAATTGGGGTGTCTCTCTCCTGCCTCACCTTTCTTGATTCTGGAAGCTTCGTGTAGGGTAATCTCAGTTGCTGGGACCCAGAAAGGCCGCGGCGTCAGCTCCAGGGGCGGGTCCCAAGGGTCTTGCCGCTGCTACAGGGCCGTTTGGCCTCCTAGTGTTGGGGGAGGGGCGAGGGAGGTGCTGCTAGCGCCCCCTTTCACGCATGCGCGGCGGATTCCGAGCGGGTAGGAGCGCGTGCGCGGTGACGTGGACGTCCCGTGCGCGCGCAGGCTCTTCAGCTGGAGCGGACACACGGTGTGCGAACTGAACAGAATAACCCGCCCCCAGCGGGATGTGAAGGACTCCGGGTGAGGCCGGCCACGCCCCGCACGGTAACTCTCGGGCCTGGGCGGTGGGGTGTTGCTTTAATACTGGCCCGGTTGGAGTTTTTCGAGAGTTTGAAGCTCTTGTGTATTTGACCGGCGTGAGAAGCGTTCCGCTGAGCGATCTTCGCACGCCGGGGCCAGGCCCGGCCTTGCGCGGGGCCGTCTTTGGCGCGCGCCTTTGGTCACCCGAGCGAGGCTGCGCATGTCACCTCGCGCGCGTCCCCGGCCTTACTTCCGCGTCGCGCAGCGAACTAACTGGGAACATCGACGCCAGAGAGAGCGGCCACGAGGCGGGCGGGGTGAGAAGCGCCCTTGGCGCGGTCCTGCGCTCGCGTGCGTGGGGTGCCGCACCGCGTGGTGTGGTCCGCGTGACGACTTCTATTCCGGCTCCGGGCTTTTTTTAAGTCGAGAGCCCCGCTTGTGCGCTTTGTACTTTAGAGCCCAGGTCTCAGTGTTCCAAAACTCCGAGGTAAACGGTGCTGACGTCGCTTTTCTTAAGGAGCTGTGTGCAGCGTTTTGACACCCGTACAACTGTCTCTTATAGCGTGTAATTTCCAAGTAAATTGTTTGAGGCAGGACCGTCAGTTTAATGAAGAGGGAGGACGTGGAAGTGACCTGTATAGGAGTGGGAACTTGGTAAACAAAGGACCGGTGGTTCGCAAGTGCAGAGATGAGGGCGGGGGAAACAGGTGGGAAGAGCAGGTGTTATTTTCTTTTTTCTCTGTCGGGCAGCCTTGGCTAATTCTCTGTTTATGAGAACTAGCGTCTGTTAAAT
The DNA here is from genome assembly GCF_014108415.1 of Molossus molossus. Taxonomy (NCBI): domain Eukaryota; kingdom Metazoa; phylum Chordata; class Mammalia; order Chiroptera; family Molossidae; genus Molossus; species Molossus molossus. Next base: position 180,684,411 of record NW_023425344.1, read on the forward strand.
TGTCATGTAGGTCTCTGCCCCCAGTGGTAGGTGGGCCAGGGACATAAATAAACCGCTCTGAGCACCAGTAACCAAAGTTGAGGAATCTATGTTCGAAGATAATGGAGAAGTTTGGGGTCTTTCAAATCAAGTTGAGAGTAGAAAGTGGCATTGTCTTGCTGTGAAGATTTTTGCTTTGCCTTTGGAACCCGGGGGATGCCTTCTTCTGGCTAGGGTGGAAGTAGGATGCGCCGAAGGAGGTCTGAAAGGAGGGACTGACGGCAGAAAACACTGAGGAACCAAAGTAATCTCCTTCTAAGGGAAGACCACTCCCCCAAGGGTTCACGTCGCCGGAGCAGACACGTGGTTCAAGAGAATTCTCGAGCCCGTCTGCGCTCCGTCCGTGCATGTTGTAAAGCTTTACGGGCTCTGCGGCGGGGTTCCTAGCGAACGCTTCCTGCTCTGCCTTTACATTTGCACGACGCCGCAGCTAGGCTGCAGGAAAAGAGCCTGGAGGCGGCGTGGCGGCTACTGCGAAGGGGGTGGCTTGGGAGAGATGGATAGCTGGTTCTGTAAGTCTCCACGGTAACAGAAAGCGACTGGGTTCCTGGGAGTGATCCACGTATTCCGGCCGGCGGCACGTGATCTGTCGGAACAGCTCTTCCCCGGAAGAGCTTTCCTTGCGGCATTTTTTCACGTGGTTGTTGGCCAGCGGGCCTTTGCAGTTGAAAAGCGGTGATTGTGGGCGCTTAATAGTCGACGGCGACTGCGCTTCCCTGAGACTGGCAGGAGGCCTTTTCGTTTCCAAGGGTACGGGATCATCGTTAGTGCTTCTTGCCGCCGAAGGGTTGTTTTCCAATGGTTGAGTGGGTTGGGTTCACTTAACAGAAAACACATGCTTAGGAGTTGAGGAAATTTGGTGCTCTGGGTACCTTGCCATACTTACCCTAAGGCAGGGTGGCTCTTTGGTTACTATCCATTTCTGCCATAACAGTTGGTTCTCCAAATTCCTAATGCAACTGCTGGGGATCTGAAAACTTGCTAATCCCAAATTGTAGTTAAGGGACCATTCCTAGGAATAAAAAATGTTTCTGAACACAGCATTAACGAATGGTGACTGGGGAGAGAAGAGAAGTGAGCATACTATATTATGCAAATGTGATTCTGTGCCTTAAAATCTAAAGCACTAGAAATAGTATTTTGAAATGTACATTATTAAGATTGTGGTGATGATGAAATGCCCAGGATATTGCCTGGTCAGAAGTAAGTGCTTACTAATAGTCTAGTGCAATTTATTTAATTATTAAAATTAACCCAATGACGATTAAGAACTGGTAGTTGAAAGTTTTACTCTTTGCCACCATTTTCTGATTAAATTTATACTCCAAGTCATTTTTTCTTAAGATTTTTCAGATTTCTGGGCCTATTGTATATTAGTAAATACTGAAATTTGAGTGAACCTATTCTACAATTTGAACTTCAGAAATGTAATTTAACCATACTCTTTTTTTTCAAAGATTTTTTTTCCCTTCACTGATTTTAGAGAGAGTGGAAGTTAGAGGGAGAGAAACATGGATGAGAGAGAACATCGATCGGCTGCCTCTGGCATGTCCCGCAACTGGGGATTGGGCTCACAACCTGGACATGTGTCCTGACTGGAATCGAACTGGTGACCTTTTGGTGCATAGGTCAATGCCCAACCACTGAGCCACATTGGCTGGACTTAACCATACTCTTATAGTGAAGGATCATATTGAGGAACAAACTAACATATATATATATGTGTGTATATATATATGTATTTAATAGAGTGCAAGGGAGGGGGATGGGAGGGAGAGAGAGAAAGAGAAAGAGGTGAGAGAGAGACATCAAATCGGTTGTCTTCCACACGACCCTGACTGGGGCTGGGATGGAACCTGCAACCCAGATATGTGTCCTTGACTGGGAATCGAACCCACGATGCTCAGGTCCACTGTAACCACTGAGCCAGACTAGACCAAACTAACATCTTGATGCCTACAATACAGTAGTACACTTGTATGAAAGGTTATGGTTATTTTTAGCAACTTTGGAAACATTCAAAATAGGTTGACCAGTATTTGAATATTTCGCGTTTTTATTGATTGATTGATTTAATTTATTTTTTTGGTACATGTCCCTAGCGGGAACCAAACCCAGGACTCTCTGGTCTGCAGGCTGCCACTCCAACCGCTGAGCCAAACTGGCCAGGGCTATTTTGTGTTTTTAAAGTGATGTATTGGTTTGGAATTTTTTTCTTTTTTTTTTTTTTGGTGCAACACATGAATCATTATATTAGGGTAACTACCTAGTAACCTCACTAGTGTATTTTGTAAGTTGTATGAGGGTCATTGCTTTAGTAGTTAAACACTTAACCAAAGAAGTCAGTGTCGAAAAGACATTTAGAATATGGACTCTGAAATTATGTTTATTTATGGAACTTGCCACATTACTTACCTTAAAATATTCTTCTGAAAGCAATTGTTTGTCCCTCTTTCCTGTGACATTTTCAGAGTGTTCACTTATTTATTTCTCATCTACAATTAAACATTTTCTCAGATCGATGTTATAGTTATTTTATGTGGATAAAAATTTGCTCTTGAAAAGCTGAACTGAGATTTTTGAATATTAAGTTACATATATGTACCAAAACTGTGTGATCTTTAAAGCTTTCAGAGAGCCATATACAGCATATTTTAGAATCTTGCTGGAAGGAGATTCTTCATGAATGATCTAGCTCTTTCTTAGGTACAGTTGGTTTTTGCAGTTAAAGTTGTCTTAGCCTTTAGAGTTGTATTGTGTGTCTGAAACAGCTGAATATGCTCAATTGACTATCCTTTGATTAGAAAATGCGGTGTAATATCCCGAAAGCATAGCCATATTCTTATAGTAAAATGGAATCTGTGCTTAAAGATTGTTGTGGAATATGAATTGAACTTCTTGTTTTTAAACCAGTAGGGAGGTATGTCTCAAAGTAGAGATTGTTTTGGTCATAAATTAGGTCTTTGGTTTTATGATCAACTCATGGAATAACTTGATTGGAGGATTCTTTTTTTTTCCTGCTTTTACTTTTATTAGTCTTTATTTTATGCTGAATTTACTCCTGGGCCGTAAGTTTTTGTTTCTTCAGTTTCTTCTGGGATATCTCTTTCTTCTGTGCAACCTCCTCTTCTGGTTTAGGAACAGTCTGCTCTTTCTCAGTGAGGATCATCTCAATGTGGCAGGGAGAGCTCATGTATGGGTTAATCCACCCATGAGCTCTGTAAGTTCTATGGCGCATCTTGGGAGCTTTGTTTACCTGGATGTGCTCAATAACCAGAGAATCTACATCTAAACCCTTAAGTTCAGCATTGCTCTCTGCATTTTTAAGCATGTGCAGCAAAAACTCAGCACTCTTTTTGGGCCACTGACCCTGTGTCCAGCCCCACTGTTTTGCCTGGGCACACCTACCAACTCCACCATTGTAACGATGGAAAGGCACACATTGCTTCTGTAAAGTGACATCCTTCAGATATTTGGTGGCTTTTCGAATATGCATACCTTTGATGGCCTGGGCAGTTTCCCCGGGTGTTCTTAAAGTGAGCACGAAGATTTGAACCTCTTGACTTGCATGATTTTGTGGGGTTTTCTGGGTCAAGTGAATAGCGAACCATTTTCAGAGGTCACCTCTAGCCGCTTTCGGGAAAAGGATTGGAGGATTCTTTAAAAAAAAAGACCTTCCCTGGCTGGTTTGGCTTAGCAGCTAGAGCATTGGCCCTTGGAGGGAAGGGTTGAGGGTACGATTTTCAGTTAAGAGCACACACCTGGGTTTCAGGTTCGACATCCCCCTCCCCCCGCTCCAGTTGGGGATCATGAGGGAAGACAACCAATCAACGTGTCTCTCTCACATCTATGTTTCTCCCTCTCCCTCCCTTCCATTCCATCTAAAAATCAATGGGAAAATATCCTCGAGTGAAGATTAACAACAAAAAGGCCTATATACATAATAGGTCTGAAAGTTCTAACTTTTTCTTGTCTGTAAACATTTTAAAATTAGATTCATGTGTCCAGAGTTCAAATAGGGCAGGGTGACTTTTCTGCACCGTTTTTTTTTTTGGTTTAGGTAAAAGGAGAATTTTGAAATATGTGTATATAACGTTAGCATAAAATTTACTTCAGTGCAGTCCACTAAACTGGATTTCTATCAGTTGAATTTTTGACATTTCATAGATTAATTTTTTAAAGATAGTGATTTTGCCCTAGCCGGTTTGGCTCAGCGGTTAGAGCGTTGCCTGCGGTCTGGAGAGACCCGGGTTCGGTTCCTGCCAAGGGCATGTACCTTGGTTGCGGTTTGTCCCCAGCCCTGGTTGGGTCGTGGGGGTGGCAGCCACTCGATGTGTCCCTTTCACGTCGATGTTTCTCTCTTTCTCTCTCCCTCCCACTCTATCTGAACAACAACAACAACAAGAACAACAAAAAAAATATAGTGATTTTTAAAGCATTGTTTAAAATTTCTTTGCCCTAGTTTTATTGTAATGGTCTGAAAACCAAGCTTTTATATTGTAGGAGATAATTTTTAAGGAATTCTGAACCCTTTAATGTATTCATAGGTTTGTACTTATAAGTTTGGGGTAGCTAAATTTTTTTTCAGGTAGTTCTTTGTCAATAGTCATATTTAAATGAACTTAAGAATATTTTGCATAACTGCTCACAAAAATTCGTGATTTGTAACAAAACTTTGAACTACATGGACTAAGTACAGCATTAGGAGTTTGCATTGTTTGAGTTATATACCTAGAGGTATTAGTTTTTTTGAGTTCTCTAAGCTTAATTCTTTTTACAGTTACCTTATTTGTCTGTTTAAATTTTATTTTATGAATATGTAATAGGTGTTGCCTAAACTTCTTCTTAGTTTTAGTAAACCAATGAACCTAATTGCCTTAAGCCTGAGGCAGCTTTTGAAAAGAGTCATTCTAAATTTTATCTCTTAAAAATAAACTTCAAATCAGAGGCGTGATTCTTTTTTCACCTTCCCTGGGTATTTGTCCTTTAGTGTTAGGAAGTGGGTTTCTACTTCTTTATTTAGCCATAATAGGAAACAATAGCCAACCTTTCTGAAGTCTTGATTTTTAAAATACTTGTATCTATTATTCTTAGGCTAGAGAATATTTTAAGTTTTTGAGGGTTTGTTTGTTTGTGTTTTGGGGTGGGGGGAGATGTGTCCAGTCCTTAAGAAGAGATAAAAATCAGATGCTCTTGCCCAGCGGGTGTGTCTGAGTGCTTGAGCATCGACCCATGCACCAGAAGGTCGCAGGTTCGATTCCTGGTCAGGGCACGTGCCCAGGTTGTGGGCCGGATCCCCAGTGGGGAACATGCAGGAGGTGGCCACTCGATGTTCTGTCTCATCGATGTTTTTCTCTCTCTCCTTCTCCCTTCCTCTCTCTCTCAAAATCAATAAAGGAAAAAAAAAAATCAGACGCTCTTAATATTTGTCAGTAGGTCTGATGAAAGGCAAAATTAGACTTTTTAATTAAAATGAGGAGCACTGATGAGAGGCTGAATTTGATTAATCAAAATTACTGACCCAGTTATATAGGAGTAGTGATGTAGCATCTTCCTTTTTTGTGTGAAGGCTGATTGGACATGATAGTTTTATTTATCTTGTGTAATATTTAGGTAATTTGGCACATCAGTTCAGTTGAATTTAACAGTCTGAGATGTCTTTACAACTTTTTATTGAGATATAATTCACATAACATACGATTCAGCATTTTCACAGGTACACTTGAGTGGTTTTTAGTTCCTGAACAATTTCATCACTCCCCCAAAGAAATTCTATACCCATTAGCAATTGTCCAAATGATCCCTCTCTCTATCTTCCGTGGCAACCATGCATTTACTTTCTGTCTCTAGATTTGCCTATTCTGGACATTTTGTATGATGGAATCATACAATATTGTTTTTCATTATAACTTTTAAGAATTAACTAATTTACTTTTTATTTTTATTTTATTTTATTTTTTATCCTCATCCGAGGACACTTTTCCCATTTTTTTGCTCAGATAGAGTGGGAGGGAGGGGGAGAGAGAGAGAGAGAGAGAGAGAGAGAGAGAGAGAGAGAGAGAGAAACATCGACGTGAAAGGGACACATCGAGTGGCCGCCACCCGCATGACCAACCAGGGCCGGGGACAAACCGCAACCGAGGTACGTGCCCTTAGCGGGAACTGAACCCGTGTCTCTCAGGACCACAGGCTGATGCTCTCTGTCCCGCAGGTTGACGCTCCAACCACTGAGCCAAACCGCCTAGGGCAAAAGGGTTGCCTTTTTTTTTTTTAATACCCTCACCTGAGGACATTTTTTTCATTTTTTGTTCAGATAGAGTGGGAGGGAGAGAGGAAGAGAGAGAAGGAGAGAAACATCGACGTGAAAGGGACACATCGAGTGGCTGCCACCCGCACGACCAACCGGGGCCGGGGACAAATTGCAACCAAGGTACGTGCCCTTAGCGGGAACCAAACCCGGGTCTCTCTGGACTGCAGGCCGACGCTCTAACTGCTGAGCCAAACCAGCCAGGGCCAGGCTGATGTTCTAACCGCTGAGCCAAACCGGCCAGGGCAACTAATTTATTTTTTAAACAATTTATCTTTATTGTTGAAAATATTACAAATGTCCCATCTTTTCCCCTTCCTTTGACCCCTCTCCCCCCTCCCCTTCACCACACTGTTGTCTGTGTCCATTGGTGATGCCTATATGTATGTAAATTCTTTGGTTTATCTCCCCTCCCCTCCTCCGTGGTTTGTCAGTCTGTTTCCTGCTTTCATGTCTCTGGATCTATTTTGTTTGTCATTTTATTTTGTTCATTAGATTCCACGTTTAAGTGAGATCATGTGATACTTTTCTTTCTCTGGCTTGTTTCACTTAGCATAGTACTCTCCAGGTCTCTCCATGCTGTCTCAAATGGTAAGAGAGCCTCATTTTTTACAGCTGCGTAGTATTCCATTGTGTAAATGTACCATAGCTTTTTTATCCCCTCATTCTGCTGATAGACAGTTGGGCTGTTTCCAGATCTTAGCTGTTGTAAATAGTGTTGAACATAGGGGTGCATTTATTCTTTCTGATTGGTGTTTTAGGCTTCCTAGGATATACTCCTATAAGTGGGACCCCTGGTTCAAATGGCAGTTCCATTTTTAATTTTTGAGAAAACTCCACACTGTTTTCCATAGTAGCTGCACCAGTTTGCATTCCCACCAGCAGTGCACTAGGGTTCCCTTTTCTCCACATCCCTGTCAGCCCTTGTCAATTGTTGATTTGTTGATGGTAGCCATTCTGGCAGGTATGAGGGAATACCTCATTGTCATTTTAATTTGCATCTTCCCAATGATTAGTGAGGTTGACTTTGACTATTCTGTCTCGTGGTCATTTGTTTGTCCTCTCTGGAGAAGTGTCTATTCAGGTCCTTTGCCCATTTTTTGTTTGTTTGTTTGTTTTTATCCTTACCAGAGGACATTTTTTCATTGATCTTGAGATAGAACAGGAGGGAGTGAGGGAGGAAGAGAGAGAAATGTCGATGTGAGAGAGACACATTGAGTGGTTGCCACCCACATGACCCCAACCTGGGCTGGGGACAAACTGCAACCGAGGTATGTGCCCTTAGCGGTAACTGAACCCAGGCCTCTTTGGTCTGTGGGCTGACATTTTTTTAACCGCTGAGCAAAATTGGCCAGGGCCTTTTGCCCATTTTTAAATTGGATTGTTTGTCTTTTGTTGAGTTGTATGAGTACTTTATGTATTTTGGAAATGAACCCTTTATCAGATGTATCATTGGCAAATATGTTCTACCTTACAGTGGGTTCCCTTTTCATTTTGAGGATGGTTTCTTTTGCCATGCAGAAGCTTTGTAATTTGATGTAGTCCCATTTGTTTATTTTTTTTCTGTTTCTCTTGTCCTAGATGATGTATCTGAAAACTCTGCTTCATGAGATGTCAGATTTTGCTGCCTACGTTTTCTTCTAGGATTTTTGTGGTTTCAAGACTTAACATTTAAATTAAGTCTTTTATCCATTTTGAACTTGTTCTTGTGTGTGGTGTAAGTTGGTGGTCTAATTTCATTTTTTTGCATGTACCTGTCTAATTTTCCCAACACTACTGAAAAGACTTGTCTTCACATTATTGTATGATCTTGCCTCTTTGTCAGATATTAATTGAACATAATGTCTTGGGTCAATTTCTGGGTTGTGTTTGTTGTTCCACTGTTCTATATGGCTGTTCTTGTGCCAGTACAGTTGGCCCTTGTTTATCATGGTTAATCACTTCCAGACTCTACCGGGATAAATGAATTTCCGCGAAGTAGGATTCTTTATTTATATACAGTTGTCAGTTGCCATTTTGTACCTTGACATTCGCGGCTTCACTCTATTGCGGTTTTTCAAATATAGTATAGTATTTGGAAAAACTGCGATAGAGTGAAGCCACGACTGTCTAAGTGTGAAGTGGCAGGAATGACTGTACCAGCTGTTTTAATTACAGTGCTTTATAGTATAACTTGATATTTGGTATTGCGATCCCTCCAACTTTGTTTTTCTTTCTCAAGATTGCTGCGGCTATTCTGGGTCGACCTTTTTTTTTTTTTTTTACCACTCTTACTCAACACAGTACTGGGAGTTCTAGGAGCAGGAGGCTGTGTGTCTGCTGTAGGTCCTGCCTCTGCTTGAGGAGCATGCTGACTCCTAGCCTCCCACTGGGCCTGGTGCTCCTCCACTCAAAGCTGGTCCAGTTGCCTCCACTCCTTTGGGGTTGGCTTTCGGCTGCGTGCATGCTGGGCGGGAGCATGCCAGGGTCCTGCTAGAGTCCAGAGGGAATAGGGTCCAGGCCATGTTTCCCCGTGCTGCTGGGCAGTGTCAGGTCAGGCTATATGCCCTTCACGAGTGATTCCGAGTCCGCATGTGGGGTGTCCTCCAGGTCCTTGAAGAGCATGTGGGGCTGTGGGATGCGGAGTTGGTGGGACACAGAGTCAACCGGACCCAGGGCGGGGGTGAGGGAGGCCCAGGCTAAGGGCCAAAGTCCCTCATGCCCTGAAGGGCCATTTTACATTTCAGCTAATTTACATTTTAAGTCTATTTTTTGAATGAGTTGTATGTTCAAAAGCTATAAAAATTTCACCCGGCTGGTGTGGCTTGGTGGTTGAATGTCGACCCATGTACCAAGAGGTCGTCGGTTCGATTCCCGGTCAGGGCACATGCCCAGTTGTGGGCCCAGTCCCCAGTGGAGTGCATGCAGGAAGCGGCCAATCGATATTCTCTCTCATCTATGTTTCTTTCTCTCTCTTCCTTTCCCTTCTTCTCTCTGAAAAATCAATAATGAAAAAAAAAGATATACAAATTTAGAAAGTGTCAGTATGTATTTTCCCAGCCCACCTAGTTTTTCCTTGATATAGCCAGTACTACCAGTTCCTTTTCTATCTTTATAATCTATGTCAAGCAAATACACACATACTCTTTTCCTTCTTTAGCTTAAAAAAAAAAAAAAATCCTCACCCGAGGATGGATGGATATATATATGTATATATGTATATTGTAAATTGATTTTAGTGGGACGGGGGAGAGAAAGAGAGAGAAAGTAAGAAACATAGATGTGAATGAGAAACATCGATTGATTGCCTCCTTTACATGCCCTGATTGGGGATTAAACCTGCAACCTAGTCTGGCCATTGTGGCTCAGTGGTTGAGCATCGACCCATGCACCAAGAGGTCACCTGTTCCACTCTTGGTCAGGGCACATGCCCAGGTTATAGGCCTGATCCCCCAGTGGGGGGCATGCAGGAGGTGGCTAATCGATGTTCTCTCTCATCAATGCTTCTCTCTCTCAAAAAAATCCACAAAACTGCAAACTAGGCATGTGCCCTTACCGGAAATTAAACCCAAAAACCTTTTGGTATATGGTGTTGATACTCCAACCGAGCCACCTGGTCAGGGCTGGCTTTTTGTTTGTTTGTTTGTTTAATTTATAAGGGAGAGTAACAATCTATAACAACTCTTTTGAACATATTGCCCTTAAAATATAAGTAATTTTGTATGAGTCCATGAAGTTTATACATTTTCTTTTATAGCTGCAGACTATTTCACTGTGTGGATATACCAAAATTTAATCCGTCTACACTGATGGATGTTTCCTCCAGTTTCTTGCTGTTATAAATGGAAATGAAGGGAATAAGCTATACATATTTATTACAGGGGTGTGTGTGCGCGCATATGTGTATTTAAAATAAAGTCCTAGAAGAAATGCTGTTCATAGGATATATGCATTTGTACTTAAAAAAATTTTTTTTTCTTTTACTGATTTTTTAGAGAGAGGGGAAGTGAGAGGAAGAGAGAGAGAGAAACACTGATGAGAGTGAACATTGATTGGCTGCCTCCTGCATGCCCTTTACTGGGAATTGGGCCCACAACCTGCATTTGCACTTTTGATATTTTTATGTTGCCCTTTCTAATACCTAATACCCTTTCCAGTACCTCTACCAAACTGGTTTTTGGCAGTCTGATAAGGTAAAAAAACAGTATCTCAGGATGATTTCCATTAGCATTTCTCCTATTCTGAGACTATGTACATTTTCATAGCCATTTGTTCTTCCTATCTTTTACTCATTTTTCTATTAGATTTTTTGTCTTGTTGATTTTTAGGAACCCTTTTTATATTAGGTAAATGAGTTATTTATAATATAATTTGTAAATACCTTTTCCCAGTTAGTCTTTTTTTGTTTGTTTTGCTTGGATGGTATTGGCCAGGTTTTAAAAATTTACATGATGTTGAATTTATGATAGGTTTTGTGTCCTACTTTATATCAAAAAGCTTTTCTGAGGATTTAAGAATTTTAAATTATACTGAGGAAGGGGGGCAGTGATTTAAATGTTTGCACTTTCTGGAATTTTGTTCAATGTAAAGTCTGAAATATGGAGGCAAGTGTTCCTTCCCAGTAAGTTACAGTGATTTGTCATGGTTTCTTTCTTTTTCTTTTTTTAAAAATATGTTTTTATTGATTTTAGAGAGGAAGGGAGAGGGAAAGAGAAACAGTGATGTGAGAGAAACATTGATTAGTTGCCTCCACCTACATCCACATTGGTGACTCAGGAATCAAACCTAAAATGTGCCCTGACTGGGAATTGAACCACCGACTTCTTGGTGCTGGGGACTACGCTCAACCAACTGTGCCACACCATACGGGGCTATCATGGTTGCTTTAAATGTTTTTTTTTCTTTATTGATTTTAGAGACAGGGGAAGGAGAGGGAGAGAGAGAGAGAGAAACATCAGTGAGAGAGAACATCGATTCGCCGCCTCCTGCATGACCCCCACTGGAGACTGAGCCCACCCACAACCTGGGCATATGCCCCAATCTGGAATCGAACTGGCGACTTCCTGGTGCATGGGTTGATGCTCAACCACTGAGCCACACTGGCCAGGCTATCGTGGTTGCTTTAAGTGTGTGTACTATCAAATTAAGGTAGCATTTTACTTTTTTATGAATCCATATCAGTATCATAATAAAGAGTTAATTTTATATAGTAGTGACATAGAAATTTATTTATTTTTACTCATTCCAGGAGAATTTGCTATGTAACAATCCTGTGGCAGATTAATCGACAAAGTGCTGAGGTTCTTTTAAAATGTAAACAAACTTCCAATTTAGTCTCAAGTTTGTATACTTTTATGTAGTTTTTGATAAAATGAATATATACTTTTATTATTTTTAATTTTTTATTCACTTGACATTTCCCTTCCCTTCCCTTCCCTTCCCTTCCCTTCCCTTCCCTTCCCTTCCCTTCCCTTCCCTTCCCTTCCCTTCCCTTCCCTTCCCTTCCCTTCCCTTCCCTTCCCTTCCCTTCCCTTCCCTTCCCTTCCCTTCCCTTCCCTTCCCTTCCCTTCCCTTCCCTTCCCTTCCCTTCCCTTCCCTTCCCTTCCCTTCCCTTCCCTTCCCTTCCCTTCCCTTCCCTCTTCCCTTCCCTCTTCCCTTCCCTCTTCCCTTTCCCTTTCCTTTCGACATTTCTTTCCATTTTTTGTTCAGATAGAGTGGGAGGGGGAGAGAGGAAGAGAGAGAGAGAGAGAGAGAGAAACATCGATGTGAAAGGGATACATCTAGTGGCTGCCACCTACACAACCCAACCAGGGCTGGGGACAAACTGCAACCGAGGTACGTGCCCTTAGTGGGAACCAAACCTGGGTCTCTCTGTATTGCAGGTCGACGCTCTAACCACTGAGCAAAAATGGCCAGGGCGATATTTATCTATTTATTATCAGATAGAGAGGGAGGGAAGGAGAGAGAGAGAGACACAGAGAGGAACATTGATGTGAGAGCCACATCGACTGGTTGCCTTCGTGTCACACGACCTGACCAGGTCCGGGGACGAACTGCAATTGAGGTAGGTCCTCTTGACTGAAATCGAACCTGCGACTCATTGGTTCGACAGCGGGCTGATGTTCTAACCGCTGAGCGAAACCATATATATATATATATATGTTTTTAAATGTTTTCATTGATTTTTTTTTTTTTTTAGAGAGAAGAAGGGAGAGAGAAACATTAATGTGAGAGATACATCAATCGGTTGCCTCCTGCACGCCCCCTAATGGGGATCAAGCTCACAACCTGGGCATGTCTCTGACCAGGAATCAAAGCGGGACCTCTCAGTTTGTGGGGCTATGCTCAATCCACTGAATCATACTGGCTGAGCTTTTATTGATTTTTATGTGAGATTATTTATAATCTATAATTTATGTGAAAGCATCTATAGTGAGTTATTGGAGGGCTGGGACATAATAATTTAATTAGATTAAAATGAACTTTAAGCCCGGCTGATGTTGCTAGTGGTTGAGCATCAACCCATGTACCAAGAGGTTGCCAGTTTGATTCCCGGTCAGGGCACATCCCCAGGTTGTGGGTGTGATTCCCCAGTGGGGCATGCAGGAGACAGCCAGTTGATCTTCTCTCTCATTGATGTTTCTATCTCTCTCCTCCCTTCCTCTTTCTTCTCTCTAATATCAATAAAGAAAAAAAAAATTAAAAAAGGAACTTTAAAAAATGATTAAATATTTCAGAATGAATATCCTTACAGTGATTGCCCTGGCCAGTTCGGTTAGAGCATTGACCTGTGGACCAAAGGGTTATGGGTTCGATTCCAGTCATGCACACATACCCAGGTTGCAGGTTTGATCACCAGCCCTGGTCAGGGTTCTGCAGGAGGCAACCAATTGATGTGTCTCTCTTACATATCTCTCTCTCTCTCTCTCTCTCTCTCTCTCTCTCCCCTCTCCCCCTCCCTCTCCCTTCCCCCCATTTCTCCCTCTCTCCCTCCTTCCCTCCCTTTCCCTCCTTCCCTTCTACTCTCTCTAAAAAAATCAATGGAAAAATATCCTCAGGTGAGGATTAACAACAACAAAATCCTTGCAGTGACTGAAAGTAGAAGCAACATCTTAGTAGAATTTGGGAATATCTTTTAGGAATAACATAACCGTTCTAGTATTTTAGTTAACAAAATGGTCACTTAATTAAAGGGTTTTTGTTTTTCTGCTTATTTTTTTAGGCTGGGAAGGCTACTGTGACTATGTGGTGACTACAGTTATCTTACTACTGAGTTTCCCACTGGAATCATGGAGGAGAAACAGCAGATTATATTGGCTAATCAAGATGTTGGGACAGTGGCAGGAGCAGCACCTACCTTCTTTGTCATCCTAAAACAGGCAGGAAATGGCAAAACAGATCAAGGAATTTTGGTTACTAATCGGGATGCCTGTGCTTTGGCTACCAGTGTGTCATCACCAGGAATATCTAAAGGGAAGATTTGCCTTCCAGCTGATTGTACTGTGGGAGGAATCACTGTCACCTTGGATAACAATAGTATGTGGAATGAGTTCTATCATCGAAGCACAGAGATGATTCTGACCAAGCAGGGAAGACGCATGTTTCCTTATTGTCGTTACTGGATAACAGGTTTAGATTCAAATAAGAAGTATATACTTGTAATGGATATATCTCCTGTGGATAACCATCGTTATAAGTGGAATGGTCGCTGGTGGGAACCCAGTGGGAAGGCAGAGCCCCATGTTTTGGGGAGGGTTTTTATTCATCCAGAATCTCCTTCCACAGGGCATTATTGGATGCATCAACCAGTATCTTTCTATAAACTCAAACTTACCAACAATACACTGGACCAAGAAGGGCATATCATCTTGCACTCTATGCATCGTTACCTGCCAAGGCTTCATTTGGTACCTGCAGAAAAGGCTACTGAAGTGATACAATTAAATGGCCCTGGTGTCCGCACGTTTACCTTCCCACAGACTGAATTCTTTGCAGTAACAGCTTATCAGAACATACAAATTACCCAGCTGAAAATAGATTACAATCCATTTGCTAAAGGCTTCCGAGATGATGGACTGAATAGTAAGCCCCAGAGAGATGGAAAGCAAAAGAACAGCTCTGACCAGGAAGGGAATAGTGTTCCCAGTTCTCCTGGTCAACGGGCTCGTCTCACAGAAGGTGAAGGGTCAGAGATACAGCTAACTGATTCAGATCCTTCATCTAGGGGTCATGAAACAGGCAAGGGTTTGGAGAAGCCTTTTCTTAATATAAATCAAGACTTTCTTGGTTTCATGGATATTGATTCATCACTAGAAGTTACTCAGTTTAAGCAAGAAGTTTCTGAAAGGTAAGTAACAGTTTTCTGTTTTTAGAGAGAAAAGATTTTGAATTTAACATATTGTTTGTGTGGACTGCTGGTTTTTTTTTAGACATTAATGTAAGCTACTAAAAAAGACACCACAACTGCTTTTACATTCTGTGAAGTGAAGTTCATACTCATATGAATTGAATATCAGTTGTGTTCAGGATTCAGAATTGTAGGCAAATTAAATGATTTATGGGAGTGGGGATCTTTCATTCATTTAGATTTAGAATTTTGTTAATCATGCATAGGACTGTTCCTTGGTTATATATAGACACTATTAATTGAGGAAGGGAAAAGAAATGGCCCCCAAGAAATGTCATAACTGACATAAAACTTATCCAGATGAAGCACAGAAGGGATTCAAAGTACACTTACTTATATGTAATACTTAAGAATTTATTGCCTTATGGACATCCTAATCTACAAATTACCTGACTAAAAAGCAAACTGAAGGTTATCATTACATGTTAAAATAACATGATATACTGTTGTCTTTTTATTTGAATTTGCATTATTTTATTACTTTATTTTTTAAATGAAAAGCTGTAAGATTTTTTTTTAAGAGAGAAAGGAAGTGAGAGATAGAAACATCGATGGGCAGCCTCCTGCATGCCCTCACTGGGGATTGAGCCTGCAACTTGGGCATGTGCCCTGACCGGGAATCGAACTAGGACCTGTCAGTCCGTGGGATGACACTCAATCTAATGAGCCACACCTGCTGGGCTCTTCATTACTTTTTAAATCAAGAACTTTTTTTTTTGTTTGTTTTTGTTTTTTTTGGTATGTGCCCCTAGTGGGAACCGAACCCGGGAGTCTCTGGTCCGCAGGCTGATGCTCCAACCACTGAGCCAAACTGGCCAGGGCTGTTTTTTGTTTTAAATTTTTTTCTTTATTGATTTTAGAGAGAGAAGAATGGGAGAGAGAGAGACATTGATAAGAGAGAACATCGATTGGCCGCCTCCTGCATGCGTCCCACTAGGGATTTGGCCCACAACCTGGGCATGTGCCCTGATCAGGAATCGAACCAGTGACCTCTTGGTGCATGGGTCGACACTCAACCACTGAGCCACACTGGCCGGGCAAGGACTGTTTTTTTTGTGTGTGTGTTTTTTTTTTTTAATCCTCACTCGAGGACATTTTTTCATTTTTTTGTTCAGATAGAGTGATAGTGAGAGAGAGAGAGAGAGAGAGAGAGAGAAACATCGATGTGAAAGGGACACATCGAGTGGCTGCCACCCGCACGACCAACCAGGGCCGGGGACAAACTGCAACCGAGGTACATGCCCTTAGCGGGAACCGAACCCGGGTCTCTCTGGACTGCAGGCCGACGCTCTAACCGCTGAGCCAAACTGGCCAGGGCAAGGACTGTTTTTTTTATAACACTTTTAGGTTCAAAACAAAATTTGCAAAATTGAGAGGAAGGTGTTAGAGTTTTTCCATCGTCCTTCTACGCCAACACGTGCATAGTCTCCTTTATTATTCAGATCCCCATCAGAGTGGTACATTTATTACAATTGATGAACCTACATTTATACATCATAATTACCCAAAGCCCATAGATTACATTAGGGTTTACTCTTTGTATTGTACATTCTATGGATTTGGACAAATGTATAATGACATATAGCCACTGTACGTACATACCATGCAGAGTATTTTCATTGCCCTAAAAATTCTTTGTGCTCTGCCTATTAATTCTCCTCTTTTCCCCTAATCTCTGGCAACCTCTGATCTTCTTTAATCCTCACTCAAGGGTATGTTTTTATTGATTTCAGAGAGGAAGGTAGGAGAGAGAGAGGGAAACATTGATGTGAGAGAGAAATATTGATCTGTTGCCTTCTGTAAACACCCCAACCAGGGATCGAATCCACAACCTAGGTATGGGAATCAAACACATGACCCTTTGGTGCTTGGGATGATGCTGTAACCAGCTGAGCCACACATCCTGGCCAGGGCCAACCTCTGCTCTTTTTATTGTCTCCATAGTTTTGTCTTGTCCAGAATGTCATACACTTGGAATCATACAGTATATGGAGATTTTCAGCTTGGCTTCTTTCACTTGGTAATACATATTTAAGGTTCTGTCATGTCTTTTCATGGCTTGATAGCACATTTCGTTTTAGTGCTAGTAATATTCCATTGTCTAGATGGATGAGCTTGTTTAGTCACCTATTGGAGGACATTTTAGTTGCTTCTAGATTTTGACAAATATGAATGAAGTTTTTGTATACTTTTTTGTCCAAGTTTTCAGTTCACTTGGGTTTATAATAGCCATCTAATATGTATGAAGTGATACCAGTGTTGCTGATTTGTGTTTCCCTAATAATTAGTGATGTTGAGCCATCTTTTCATGTGTGTTTTGGTCATTTGTATATTTTCTTTGGAAAAATGTCTACTCAATTCCTTTGTCCATTAAACATTTTTTGTTGTTGCTGAGTTATGGGAGTTCTTCATATATTCTGGATATTAATCCATTATTAAGTAAATGATTTGAAATATTTTCTCCCATTCTATGAGGTAACTGTGATGATAGTGTCCTTTGTTGCATGAAAACAAGTTTTTAATTTTGATGAAGTATAAATTATTTATTTGTTAATCCTCAAATGAGGATACTTTTCCCATTGATTTTTAGAGAGAGTGGAAGGGATGATGGGGGTGGAAAGGTGGGGCGGGAGGGGGAGAGAGAGAACCATTGATGTGAGAGAGAGAGACATCAGTTGGTTGCTTCCTGCACTTGCCCCAACCAGGGCCGGGAATCAAACCTGTAACCCAGGTACTGGCCTGCATGCCAACGCTCTACCTGCTGAGCCAGAGCCAAACTGGCCAGGGCTATATTTTAGTCCTTTTTTCTTTTTAATCCTCACCCAAGGACATTTTTGCATTTATCTTCAGATAGAGTGGGAGGGAGAGAAGAAGAGAGAGAGAGAGAAACTTCGATGAGAGAGAGACACATTGACTGGTTGCTACCCACACAACCCCAACTGGGGCCAGGGACAAACTGCAACCGAGGTATGTGCCATTAGTGGGAACTGAACCTGGGTCTCTCCAGTCCGCCGGCTGATGCCCTACCCTCTGAGCCAAACTGACCAAGGCTGTATTTTATTTTTTTTTGATGCTATTGTAAGTTGAATGGTTTTCTTAATAGCCTCTTTGAAAAGGGAATTACTGTTTTATATTGCATATTGCTCAATGTATAAAATGGACCTTTCATCCTAACTCTGCATTTACCTTTCTCTTATGTACGCCCTCCTTATTTCCTGTATCTTAAGTTGTCTGTCTTTGTATTTTTGTCTATTTGTCTCCATTTGATCAGCTACATCTTTTAGTAATTTTGACAGAAAGAATATATGGGACCTAGAATTTTAGCATGTTTAAAAAAATAGCTTTTGATGAAAGTAACAGTCCCTTGCTTCTCTGTTCTCAACTCCTAATTTTCTTACATGGTGAAAATAGCTTTATTATATCCTCATACTTTATACATTATTTGTTTAGTTCTGTGCTGCAGATGTGTTGTGGGTTCAGTTTCCTGTAGAGAATTTGATACCATTTTGATTCCTGGTCATTTGAAGGCTCTTAAGATCTTTTGTTCATCCCTCATATTATAAAAATTTACTGTGACAGGCCTATCATTGTGGTTCTTGTCATTGTACTGTATTTTCGCAATCAAGTAATTTATGTTCTTTGATTCTAGAAACGTTTTTAGTCTAAGTTTTTCACTTTAATTTTTTTCTTTTTGTTCTTTTTTAGAAACTCCTTAAGTTGGATATTCCATCTCCTGGATTGATTTATCTTATAAATCAATCTTTTATTTTCTGTTGTATTTTTGTTCTACTTTATGTTGACATTTCATTGATTTATCTTCTAACTTACAGAAATTTTTTTTTAAATCTTTATTGTTGAATGTAAAATGTATTACAGATATTCCACATTTTTCCCCCATTGACTCCCTCCTCCCCACTCCCACCCCCCTCCCATCTTTTCCCACACTATCGTCTGTGTCCATTGGTTATGCATATAAGTTCTTTGGTTTATTTCTTCCCACCCCCGCAACCCCTTTCCCTTTGTGGTTCGTCAGTCTAGCAATGAATTTGTACTTCTTAATCCCTTCACCTTTTTCACCCATTCCCCCAGCCTCCCTCCCATCTGGCAACCAACAAAATGTTCTTTGTATCTATGAGAGTGTTTCTGTCCTGCGTGTTCATTTTGTTTGTAGATTCCATTGTCGATATGTATTCATTGCCATTTTGTTTGTTCATATATTTTATCTTTTTCTTCAAAAAGACCCTTCATCATTTAATATAATAATGGTTTCGTGGTGATGAACTCCTTTAACTGTTTCTTGTCTGGGAAAGTCTTTATATGGCCATCAATTCTAAATGACAGCTTTGCAGGATAGAGTAATCTTGGTTGTAGGTTCTTGGTTTTCATCACTGTGAATATTTCTTGCCACTCCCTTCTGGCCTGCAAAGTTTCTTTTGAGAAATCAGCTGACAGCCTTATGGGAACTCCCTTGTAGGTAACTAGCTGCCTTTCTCTTACTGATTTTAAGATTCTCTCTGTCTTGAACCTTTTGCATTTTGATGATGATGTGTCTTGGTGTGGGCCTCTTGGGGTTCATCTTGTTTGGGATTCTCTGTGCTTCCTGGACTTGTACGTCTGTTTCCTTCACCAAGTTAGGAAAGTTTTCTGCCATTATTGTTTCAAACAGGTTTTCGATTTCTTGTTCTCGCTCTTCTCCTTCTGGCACCCCCAAGATGCGAATGTTGGCACGCTTGAAGTTGTCCCAGAGGCTCCTTACACTATCCTCATTTTTTTGGATTCTTTTTTCTTTTTGCTGTTCTGATTGGGCATTTTTTGCTTCCAAATCGATGGTTTGCTCCTTGGATTTATGTACTCTATTATTGAAGCTGTGTAAATTATTCTTTATTTCAGTTAATGCCTCCTTCAATTCTAACTGTGCATCTATGATTTCTGTCTTGTCCTTTTTTATGCTCTTGAGGCCTTCACTAAGTTCACTGAGGTTCTCACTAAGTTCATTGAGCATCCTTATAAGCAGTATTTTGAACTCAGCATCTGTTAGGTTGCTTATCTCCATTTCACTTAGTTCTGTTTTGGGGTTTTGTTCTGTTCTTTCATTTGGGACCTGTTTCTTTGTCTCCTCATTTTGGCTGCCTCCCTGTGTTTGTTTCAGTGTATTACTTAACGAGAGGTATGGGGCTAGCTGAGACCAGATGCTGCTTGTTTGAAAAAATTTAGGAAAAACCTGAAGCAGGATCCAAGACAGGCCAATCCTATTGTTAAGCAACTGGCAACAGCTTTGGTGGGCCAGAAAGTTGGGTGGGGCGGGGCAGGGAGTCAGGGAGTCAGCAGGGCGGGGCTACCAGTGTGAACCAGATTGCTGGAGCCCCAGATATGGGTTCTGTCTGCCGCCCCAGGGAAGGGCTCACCAAAGGAACAAAGGCCTCTGACAGCACGTTTGTGCCTGAGAAAGCCCCCTCTCCAGCCCTCGCTCCAGTGCCAAACAGCTCAGTTCTTCCCTGTATGTCTCTGGTGCCCCTGGAGCTGCCTCCCCTCCAAGCTTAGAGGGAGAGAGTCCCATAAGTTCGCACGCGAGCCCTTTAAGGAGCTGCATAGGGCTCCAGCCGCGTCAGCTTCCCTGAGCCTCAGCTCCCGCTGGTTTTTCCAGCCAGAAGTTATGGGGACTCTCTTCCTGGCACTGGAACCCTGAGCGGGGCACCTGGTGTGGGATGGGGACCCCTCAGTCCTCAGGAAGGACCTTCCCACCCGAGGTATCCTCCTGATTTTTATCCGCCACACTTGGGGGTGGGATCAGCCCGCCCGCCGCCCCCCCCCCCACGCCTCCTCCGCCCCTCCTACCAGTCTGGATGTGGCTGCTGCTTTAATTCCGTAGTTGTAGGATTTCCATTC
Source organism: Molossus molossus (assembly GCF_014108415.1). Taxonomy (NCBI): domain Eukaryota; kingdom Metazoa; phylum Chordata; class Mammalia; order Chiroptera; family Molossidae; genus Molossus; species Molossus molossus. Next base: position 180,705,029 of record NW_023425344.1, read on the forward strand.
AGCTCGATTTCAGGCTGTTTTGAATGATGGTTGTTCTGTAGTTTAGTTGTAACTTTGATGTGGTTGTGGGAGGATGCGATACCGTGTTTACCTACGCCGCCATCTTGACCGGAAGCCCCCCCTAACTTATAGAAATTTTTATTGCAGCTATCATATTTCAATTCCCAAGAGCTCTTCTATTTTCTTTTATATTTTACATTCCCTTTTCCCAGTGGATTTCTTTTTTCTGTTAATTTAATATACCCCAGTTTCATTAAGGTATTATGTTATAGGTTCTTTTAATGTATACCCTTAGTACTTGTGCATATCTTTATAGTAGTATCTATTAAATAACATTTTATTGTCTACTTGTTTGTTTCCTGCACTGGTCTGTAAATTCCTTGAGCATAGGGACTGTGTGTGTGTTTGTGTTTTTCTTTTTTTTAGTAATCCTTGGACCCAACAAAATTTGTCTGGTACATTTTATTTATTTATTTATTAAAAAAAATTTTTTTGCCCTGGCCGGTTTGGCTCAGCGGTTAGAGCATCAGCCTGCGGTCCCGAGAGACCCGGGTTCAGTTCCCGCTAAGGGCACGTACCTCGGTTGCAGTTTGTCCCCGGCCCTGGTTGGGTTGTGTGGGTGGCAGCCACTCGATGTGTCCCTTTCACGTCGATGTTTCTCTCTCTCTCTCTCCCTCCCACTCTATCTGAACAAAATATCAAAAAAAAAAAAAAATTTTTTTTGTGGTACGTGCCCCTAGCGGGAACCGAACCCGGGACTCTCTTGTCCGCAGGCCGACGCTCAGCCGCAGAGCCAAACTAGCCAGGGCTGTCTGGAACATTTTAGACACTCAGTATAGTTATCCCTCAGTGTCTGAGGGGAATTGGCTCCAAGAACTACCCCACAGGACAAAAATAGGCAGATGCTCAAGTCCCTTATATAAAATGGCAAAATATTTGCACATAACCTATGCAAATTCTTTTGTATACTTTTTTTTCTTTTGTACTCTTATTTATTGATGACACTATTACAGATGTCCTCCATTTCCTCTCCCTTGTCCACCTCCTCCCAGCCCCCAGGCCTCCTCCCTCTGGCTGCCACCACATTGTTGTCTGTGTCCATGGGCTATGCACATATGATCTCTGGCTAATCACTTCACTTTTTTTCATCCAGTCCTTCCCACCCCCTTCACCTCTGACATCTATCAGTGTTCAGTGTATTCATGCCTCCAGTTCTATTTTGTTCTTTTGTTTATTTTGTAAGATTATATGGTATTTCTCTTTCTCTGACTGTCTCATTTCACTTAGCATAATAATCTCCAGGTTCACCCATGCTGTTGCAAAAGGGAAGAGTTCCTTCTTTTTCACAACTGCGTAGTATTCCATTGTGTAAATGTATCACAGCCTTTTTATCCATTTATCTACTGATGGGCACTTTGGCTGTTTCCAGATCTTGGCTATGGTAAATAATGAAGCTGTTAACATGGGGGTGCACATATTCTTTCTGGTGGATGTTTTGTGATAACTAGAGTATATTCCTAGTAGTGGGATTACTGGGTTAAAACTCAGATCCATTTTTAATTTTTTGAGAAAACTCCATGATGTTTTCCACAATGACTGTACTAGTCTGCATTTCCACCAACAGTGCGCTAGGGTTCCATTTTCTCAACATCCTTGCCAGCACTTGCTCTGGATTTATTGATGGTAGCCATTCTGGCAGGTGTGAGGTGATCTTCCATTGTGGTTTTAATTTGCATTTCTCTGATGATTAGTAGTGTTGAGCATTTTTTCATATGTCTATTGGTGTCTATTCCCCTTTGCCCTTTTAAAAATTGTATTGTTTGTCTTTCTGGTATTGAAGGTGTAAGTTCTTTGTATATTTCAGAACTTAACTCAATCAGATGTATCATTGGCAAATATGCTCTCCCATACACTGGGTTCCATTTTCATTCTGTTGATGGTTTCTTTTGCCATGCAGAAGCTTTTTAGTTTGATGTAGTCCCATTTCTTTATTTTTTTTCCTTTGTTCCCTTGCCCTAGGAGGTATATTGGCAAAAATATTACTATGAGAGATGTCTGAGATTTTATTATATTTTCTTCTAGGATTTTTAGGGTTTCACAAATTACATTTAAATTTTTTATCTATTTTGAATTTATTCTTGTGCATGGTGTAAGTTGGTGGTATAGTTTTATTTTCTTGCATACACAGATACAATTTTTCCAACACCATTTATTGAAAGACTGTCTTTACTTTATTGCATGCTCTTGTTTCCTTTGTTAAATGTTAATTGACCATAAAGGCATGAGTTGATTTCTGGGCTCCTATATACTTTAAATCACCTCTAGAGATTACTTTTCTTTCCTTTTTTTAAAAAAACTTTTATTTTATTTTTTTAATTGATTTTAGAGAGAGAGGAAGTGAGAGGGATACAGAGAAATATCAATGAGAGAGAACATTGATTTGGCTGCCTCCTGCATGCCTCCCACTGGGGATCAGGGCCACAACTAAGGCATGTATCCTGACCGAGAATGGAACGGCGACCTCTTGGTGCATGGGTCAACTCTCAACAACTGAGTCACCCCGGCCAGACTACTTTTTTTTTTTTCTTATCCTCAAGGACATTTTTCCATTTTTGTTCAGATAGAGTGGGGAGGGACAGAAAGAGAGAAACATCCACGTGAAAGGGACACATTGAGTGGTTGCCACTCACACAACCCAACCAGAGCCGGGGACAAACTACAACCGAGGTACATGCCCTTAGTGGGAACCGAACCCGGCTCTCTCTGGACCACAGGCTGACGCTCTACCACTGAGCCAAACCGACCAGGGCACTACTTTTTTTTTTATTGATTTTTTTTTTTTTGTTTATCCTTACCCGAGGACATTTTTCCATTTTTTATTCAGATAAAGTGGGAGGGAGAGAGAGAGAAACATTGATGTGAAAGGGACACATCGAGTGGCTGCCACCCGCCGAACCAACCAGGGCCGGGGACAAACTGCAACCGAGGTACATGCCCTTAGCGGGAACCGAACCCGGGTCTCTGTGGACCGCAGGCCGACGCTCTAACCGCTGAGCCAAACTGGCCAGGGCGATTTTTTTTTCTTTTAAATTCTCACCCGAGGATATTTTTCCATCTATCTTCAGGTGGGGGTTAGGGAGAAAGAGAGAAAGAAACATTGATGTGACTGCCTCCCGTACAAACCCAACCAGGGCCAGGTACCAAATTGCAACCGAGCTACGGCATGCCCTTGACCAGAATCAAACCCACGATTCTGGTCTGCGAGCTGATGCACTAACCACTGAGCAAAACAGTCCAGGGCTTTTTATTGATATTTTAGAGATACAGGAAGGGAGAGAGAAAAAGAGAAACATTGATGAGAGAGAGAAACATCCAATGGCTGCCTCCTGGGCGCCCCATACTGAGAATCGAACCTGACACCTGGGCATGTGCCCTGACTGGGAATCGAACCAGGACCTCTGAGTCCATGGGACAACGCTCAGTCCACTGAGCCACACCAGCTGGGCTAGAGATTACTTTTAGTACCTAATATAATGTAAATGCTATATAAGTAGTTATATGCTGTATTGTTTAGGGAATCACAAGAAAAAAATCTGTGCATGTTTAGTACAGACACATCATCAGTAGGCTTAAACTGTATAGTACACATTAGCAACAACTGTATAACTTTTTCCCCCAAATATTTTCCATTGGTGGTTAGTTGAATTCTTGGATGCAGAACCCTCAGATACAGAGGGCCGGCTGTAAATATTGACTGAAGTTTATCCATAGCACCTCTCAGCTTTTGTGTGTTAGAGTGTTCAGTATGTTTCATATTTATTTGTTGCATTGATTACATACAGCCAACAAAAAAGCAGTTTTTTTGCTTTAAATTAATTGATACGTACTAATCGTTGGTTTTGCCCATATTCTTTCTTAGACAATCTCTTTCATCTAGTTTATTTGCTTAGACTTCTTAGAAGTATGAAACTTTAGGGTTGTTTGCAAAATCCTCCTGCCAAGACAGAATTTCATGCATTATGCATAAAGTTTTTATTGGAAGATAGAGAGATCCTTTCTGAGAATGTTTCTAACTTAGCCAGTTTAATTCCTCAGGAAGATGTGAAAGCAGTTATTACAGTAGCAGCCAAGATCTAGCTTCATGAGGTTCTCAGTTACTGCAAACAAAATTTAGATTGTGTGCTTAAGTGAAAAGAAGATACAGGTTTTCCCTTACATTTTGGAAGTTAATGTATTGAAAGGTGAAGATAATAAGAAATATCATTAAGTGTGAATTCTAAATTACTTGATGTAGAATGGCATCAAGTATGAGTATGAGTACTCATTTATGTATGAGTACACATAGAAACTGAGATAACAGTGCTGGCTCGTTTGGCTCAGCAATTAGAGCGGAGGCCTGAAAACCAAAGAGTCTCGGGTTTGATTCCAGGTCAAGGGCACTTACCTGGGTTGCAGGTTCTATCCCCAGCCCCAGTTGGTGTCCTGCAGGAGGCAGCCAATTGATGTGTCTCTTTCACATGGATGCTTCTCTCTCTCCCTCCCTCCCTTTCCTTCTATCTTAAAAACAACAATAACAAACCTGAGATAACAGGGAAAGGGAAAAGAAATGGCTTGTTTTGCTTTTAACCTTTTAAAACAGAGAAAGGAAAACTGGATCATGATGATTATAAAACCATAAGTTTATTAAAAATCATTGAGTTAAAATGGGTGGTTTTATGTCGTGTAACTTATACTATAAAGCTATTTTAAAAAACAGATAACGAAATAGCTGTTTGCACAAATTAAATGAGGTTTTTGGAAGGGGAAGTTATTTTAGCTTTCACAATTAAGCCTGTAATCCATCTTGGCTTAGTTTTTGTGTATGGTTTGAGGGGAGGAGGTGAAGGCTCTCATTTTTTCCATGCGGATACCTACGTGCTCTAGCATCATTTACTTTCTCCATTAAAACGTCCTGGTGCCTTGGAAAATCCGGTGACACTGTATATGGGTGGATTTATTTTTTGGATTAAATTTTTTTCCATTTGTGTATTCTTTGCCAATATCATATGGTGTTGAAGACAGTAGGTATAAATCTTGGAATCTGGTAGTGTAAGCCTCCAATTTCTGATAGTGTATAGAAACACAATTGATTTTTCCCATCTGTACGCCTATTCTTTCTCTTGTTTTATTGCACTGGTTGGACTTCGAGTAATAAGTTAAAACTAAATTTTGAGAGTGGTCATTTATGTCTCTTGATCTTTATAGAAAATCAATATTTTAATGTTGGATATATAGGTGTTTTTTTTTTTTTTTTAATCCTCACCCGAGGACATTTTTCCATTTTTGGTTCAGATAGAGTGGGAGGGAGAGAGAGGAAGAGAGAGAGAGAAACATTGATGTGAAGGGACACATCGAGTGGCTGCCACCCGGACGACCAACCAGGGCCGGGGACAATCTGCAACCGAGGTACGTGCCCTTAGCAGGAACTGAACCCGGGTCTCTCTGTACCGCAGGCCGACGCTCCAACCGCTGAGCCAAACTGGCCAGGGCAGGATATATAGGTTTTTTTGTAATTCCTTGTATCACACATTGAGAAACTTTCCTTCTCGACCTTATTTCCTGAGTGTTGTATTTTATCAAATGGTTTTCCTATACATTGAGGTGTCATATATTTTACTTCCTTTATTTTTTTAATATGGTTACATTGATTTTGGGGTGGGGGGTGCAGCGGTGAGGGCTAGAAATGCTATACCAGCCTTGCATTCCTGAGATAAGTGCAACCTGGTCATGATAACCTTCTTTTTAATAGCCAGATTCAATTTGCTAATAATATTTTATTGAGGATTTTGCACTTAAATTTATGAATATTTGTTGGCGATTATATTTCTGATACATTGGTTTCAAAGTTATGCTTTCTTTATAAAACAAGTTGTAAAGTGTTTCTAATGTATTTTCTGAGTTTGCACAAGGTTGGTATTTTTCATTATGTGTTTGATAGACTTCAGGGAAACCATGGAGTTTCTTCTTTTTTTTTTTAATCCTCACCCGAGGACATTTTTCCATTTTCTGTTCAGATAGAGTGGGAGAAAGAGAGAGAGAGAAACATTAATGCGAAAGGGACACATCGAATGGCTGCCACCCGCACAACCCAGTCAGGGCCGGGGACAGACTGCAACCGAGGTACGTGCCCTCAGCGGGAACCGAACCCGGGTCTCTCTGGATTGCAGGCCGACGCTCTAACCGTTGAGCCAAACCGGCCAGAGCCCATGGAGTTTCTTTATTGACAGGTTTCAAATCACAAAATCAGTTTCTATTTTGTTTTCCATTTCATTGACCCCCTCCCCCCATCTGTATATTTTTTCTATTTGCTTTTGGTTTAATTTGCCTATTTTAGATCGGGTTAGCAGACTAAGACCTGTTGACAGTAACTATCCTGGTGTTTATTTTTGTATGGCCTGCACACTAAGAATTTTTTTCCAACTGAGGGAACAGGCCACTTTATTTGATTCTTGTTTTTTTTTTTTTAATCCTCACCTGAGTACATTTTTCCATTTTTTGTTCAGATAGAGTAAGTAGGAGGGAGAGAGAGGAGGAGAGAGAGAGAGAGAGAAACTTCGACGTGAAAGGGACACATCGAGTGGCTGTCTCCCCGCACGACCCACCAGGGCCAGGGACAAACTGCAACCGAGGTACGTGCCCTTAGCGGGAACTGAACCCTGGTCTCTGGACTGCAGGCCGACGCTCTAACCACTGAGCAAAACCGGCTAGGACTTTTTTTTATTTTTTTATTTACATTTATTTTTATTGTTGAAAGTATTACAGATGTTCCCTTTTTCCCCCTCCATTGACTCCTTTTTCCACCCCATTCCTACCCTTAAGAATGGTTTTATATTTTTTTGCCCTGGCCGGTTTGGTTCAGCGGTTAGAGCGTCGGCCTGTGATCCAGAGAGACCTGGGTTCCATTCCTGCTAAGGGCACGTACCTTGGTTGCAGTTTGTCCCCGGCCCTGGTTGGTTGTGTGGGTGGCAGCCACTCTATGTATCCCTTTCACCTCGATGTTTCTCTCTCTGTCTCTCTCTCTCTCTCTCTCTCTCGCTCTCGCTCTCTCTCACTCGTTCTCTCTCTCCCTCTCTCCTACTCTACCTGAAGAAAAAATGGAAAAATGTCCTCGGGTGAGGATTAAAAAAAAAAAAAAAAGTTTTATTTTTTAAATAGTTGGGAAAAACAAAAGAATAATAATATTTTGTCATGTGTAAAAATTATATAAAATTCAAATTTCAGTGTTCATTTGTTGGAACACAACAGTGCTCACTTGTCTTTTTTTTTTATGCTACAGTGACTGAGTTGATTAGTTGCAATAGAGACTGAATGGTTCTCAAAGTATAATGTTTTTACTATCTAGCTCTTCACAAAAAAAATGTATCAACCCCTAAGTTATTGATTTTAGATCTTTTATTTAAAGCTATAAATTTTCTCTCAGAGCATTGGTTTAGGTGCATTCTATAAATGTTAATGTGTTGATATTTGTTATTGATTTGTAGTTTGATTCTATTGTTGTAAAAGAACATGTGACTTAAAACCTTTGATATTTCATATGATCTGCTTTGATGAATTCTTCCTATACACTTGAAAATGATATATGTAAGTTGTTGAGTATAGTGTTTAGTGTTCTATAAAGTCTTACAGGTAAGTTTGATTGGTAGTATTGTTCAGTTTTTTTTATCTCCTTACTGATAATTTTTTTGTCTGTATGTCCTAACAGATACTGAGAAAGGTGTGTTAAAATCTCCCACTATAGATGCGGATCTGTCTGTTTTTCTTTTTAGTATTGTAAATTTTTGCCTCGAGTATTTTTTTTATTGTTTTTTTGATTAATCCTTACCTGAGGATATTTTTTCCATTGCTTTTTTTTTTTATCCTCATTCGAGGACATTTTTCCATTTTTTGTACAGACAGAGTGGGAGGGAGAGAGAGGAAGAGAGAGAGAGAGGAAACATTGATGTGAAAGGGACATATCGAGTGGCTGCCACCCGCACGACCAACCAGGGCCGGGGACAAACTGCAACCGAGGTACATGCCCTTAGTGGGAACCAAACCCGGGTCTCTCTGGACCGCAGGCGGACGCTCTAACCGCTGAGCCAAACTGGCTAGGGCTCCATTGCTTTTTTGAGAGAGAGTGGAAGGAAGGGAGGGAGGGAGAAGGAGAGAAACATTGATGTGAGTGAGATGCAACTGACCCCAACTGCTGCGGTGATTGGAATTGAACCAGAGACCTATAGTTTGAGGACCGATGCTCTAACTGCTGAGCAAAACTGGCCAGGGCTGCTTCAAGGATTTTGAAGCTATAGATGAGGGACACATGTTTAGGATTGTTATTTCTTCTTGATGTAATGAGACCATAAATCTTTTAGAATGCCTTTCTTTATCTCTAATGGAACTCTTGTTTTAAAGTCTACTTTGTCTGATATTTTTGAGCCACATTAACTTTCTTCCGATTTTTCTCTTTGCATGATTTTATCTTTTTTCTTCCTTTTACTTTAAATCTCTCTGTACTAGAATTAAATTTTTTTTTCTTTTTCTTTTTAAATCCTCACCCGAGGATACTTTTTTTCTATTTATCTTCAGATAGAGTGGGGTGGGGTGGGAAGGCATCAGTGTGAGAGAGACATATTAATTGGTTGCCTCCCGCACAACCCCAACCAGGGCTGGGTATTGAACTGCAACCAGGTATGTGCCCTTGACTGGAATCTAACCCGCAACTCTTTTGTCCATGAGCGGGCGCTTTAACCACCGGCCAGGACTAATTGTGTTTCTTTTAAATACCTTACAGTTAGGACTTTTTTTTTGTGTCCACTGTTCAAATCTCTCGACTTTTAATTGTACTGTTTTGTTCATTTGTTATTACTTATATGACTGGATTTTAAAGCATTTTATCTTGATGTTTTGTGTTTCTCTCATCTGTTCTTTGATTACCCCTCTCTGTTTTCATTTGGATTTAGTTTTTTAAATTATATTTTCATTGCTTAGTGGCTTTTTAGCTATTCCTCTGTATTTTTTTTTTTTTCCTTTTTCTTTTGTGGTTATAGTATTAGTCTGCTTAGGTTGATGTTACAGGATCCTATAGACTAAGTGGCTTAAACAATGATAATTTTATTTCCTCACAGTTCTGGAGGCTAGAAAGTCCAAGATAATGGTTTTGGCAGGATTTTCTGTTGAGAGCTCTGATCCTGACTTGCAGACAGCTACCACATATAGGAGGAAAGATTTCCCTAACTTTTTGACTTCATTTAACCTTAATTATCTTATCAAAATCCTGTCTTTATGTATAGTCACATCATTGATGGATAGGGCTTCAATGTATGAATTTGGGAGGGACACAATTCAGTCTGTAGCAGTAGTTATAGAGATTATCATATGCTTCCTTAAATTTCTCAAGTAGAATTAATATTATAACAGTTCATTAACAGCTAATGTCCTCATAGTTCATGTCCGTATATATATGTTGTAAACTTTCAAAACATTATTTTGTCTTCAACAGTCAGTAGTCACTTAAAGAAGTATAAGAAAAACAGTCTTTATATTTACTCATGTATTTCTTTTTTCCTGGGTCTTTTAATTTGTTCCTGGATATTGGTTCATTTCCTATCAGTCTGAAAAACTTTCTTTAGTATTTTTTTTACCTTTTATAAAATTGAGATGTAATTCACTGCCATAAAATTCATCCTTTAAAGTGTATATTTCAGTGGTTTTTGGTATATTTACAGAATTGTACAGCTATGAACAGAGTCCTTTTTAGGACATTTCCATTACCCCCCACCCCCAAAAGAAAACCCTGTGTTCTCTTCTAGTCACTCTCCATTTTTCTCAGTCACCCCTCAATCCCACCTCAGCCATTCGCTGCCACCAATCTCTTATTTCTGTAGATTTGCCTATTCTGTACATTTTGTATAAATGGAATTGTGTGTGGTTTTTTGCTTGGTTTCTTTTACTCAGCATAATGTTTTATTTTTTTATATACACATTTTTAATAGAATTTATTTTAGAGAGGAAGGGATAGAAAGATAGAAAAATCTATGTGTGAGAGAAACGGGATCGAGCCTGCAACCTGGGCATGTGCCCTGGCTGGGAATCGAAGTGGGCCATAGGGCGATGCTCAATCCACTGAGCCACACTGGCCAGGCACACTTAGCATAGTGTTTTTAAGGTTCATCCATGTTGTAACGTATCTCATTCCTTTTATTGCTGAACAATATTCTGTTGTGTGGATAATACATTTTATTTATCCATTCATCATTTGATAGACATTAAAGTTGTTTCTACTTTTGGCTATTATGGATAATGTTGCCGTGAACATTTGTGTACAGTTTTTTGTGTAGAAAGAGTTTTTGGTGGTAATAAGCCCATTCTTAACCCCACTGAATTGTCTTGATACTCTTGGCAATGGAAAATCAATTGATATAAATGTGTGCGTTTATTACTAGACTCTTAATTCTGTTCAGTTGATCGGTATGTTTAGCCTTATGCCAATATAACACTGTTTTGATTACTGTAGCTTTGTGTAGTAGTAAGTTTTGAAATTGAGAAGTATGAGTCCTCAGAGCACTTTTTATTTCTCAAGATTTTGGAGGGTGGGCGCTTTTGGGGTCTTTGCATTTCTATATTAATTGTGGGATCAATTGGTCATTTTTCACAAAAATCCCAGGTGGGTTTTGACAGAGATCATGTTGAATCTGTAGATTACTTTCAGGGAGTATTGCTGTTTTACCAATATTAAGGCTTCTAGTATGTAAACATTGGATATTTGTCTTTTTTTTTTTTAATCCTCACTGGAGGACATTTTCCATTTTTTTGTTCAGATAGACTGGAAGGGGGAGAGGGAGAGAAAAAGAAACATCGACATGAAAGGGACACATTGAGTGGTTGCCAGCCAGGGCTGGGGACAAACTGCAACCGAGGTATGTGCCCTTAGCGAGAACTGAACCCGGGTCTCTCTGGACCGCAGGCCGATGCTCAAACTGCTGAGCCAAACCAGCCAGGACGATATTTGTCTTTTTTTTTTTTTTTTATCCTCACCCGAGGATATTTTTCCATTTTTTGTACATATAGAGTGGGAGGGAGAGAGAGAGAGAGAAACATCGACGTGAAGGGACACATCGAGCGGCTGCCACCCGCACGACCAACCAGGGCCGGGGACAAACTGCAACCGAAGTACGTGCCCTTAGCGGGAACCGAACCCGGGTCTCTCTGGACCGCAGGCCGACGCTCTAACTGCTGAGCCAAACTGGCCAGGGCGATATTTGTCTTTTTTTAAAGTCATCTTTAATATCTTTTAACAATGTCTTGTAGTTGTTTTGTGTACAAGTCTTACACTTCTTGGTTCAGTTTATTCCTGAGTATTGTATTCTTGTTGATGCTATTTTGACATTTCTAGTATATTGAAATACATTTTTGTGTGTGTGTATTGATCTTTGATTCTGCAATTTTGCTAAACTCATTTATACCAATAGTTTTTTAGTGGATTTTAAAGAATTTTCTATATACAAGGTCACATGATCTTGAATGGAGAATTTTACTTCTTCCTTTTCAACCTTGAGATCTTTTATTTATTTTTCTTGTCTGATCGCCTTTTTAGAACCTCTTGTACAATTGAGTAGAAGTGCTAAGAGCTGACTGACATCTTTGTCTTGTTTCTGATCCTAGGAGATAGTATTTCTTGTACAGGCTTAGTTCTCTCAGTTGTCTGAAAATGTCTTCAGTTTTAAAGGCTTCTTTTGCTAGATCTAAACATTAAGTTGACTCTTTCCATACTTTATGATGGGTGTCATTCTGTTGTCTTCTGGCTTCATTATTTCCAATGAGTAGTCAGTCTGTGGTTCTCATTGTTATTCCTCCAGTGTAATGTATCTTTTATTCCTCTACTGCTTATAAGGTTTTTCTCTTGGTCTTTAATTTTCGACATCCTGACCTTTAGTAAGCCTAGGTATGACTTTCTTAGTATTTGTTCTTCCTGGTGTTTGCTAAACTACTTGAATCTGTGGGTTAATGACTTTCACTTTTGGAATATTTTAATTCATTTTCTTTTTAAGTGTTCCTCCTTTCTCCTGCCTTTTTCAAAGTGTAGTTACTATTATGTTAGATCATTTGTTGTACCACAGGTCTCTGACACACTTTCTTTTTTTCCCCTCTATTTTTCAGTTTAGGTGATTTACTTTAGTAAATTTTAGCTCACCTCACATTTGAGATGTAAAAGGTGGGATTGGATTTAGGATCTAAGTGCTGGGAGACTACACATTCTCTGTTTTCAGGCCAACCTTGCTGTATCACTCCTGATTATTTTTCAGAAGTCTCCTGGAGGATAATAGGTAGAAGTGAGGATTAGTTTTCTGTTTGGGGTCCTCCAGATTCTAGTCTGCTCATACTCAGGCATTAAAAGTTTGCCTGGTTTCTCTCTGTCCCAGCAAAGATCTTTTTTTTTTTTTTTTTTTTAATCCTCATCCAAGGACATTTTTCCGTTTTTTGTACAGACAGAGTGGGAGGGAGAGAGAGGAACAGAGAGAGAGGGAAACATCGATGTGAAAGGGACACATCGAGTGGTTGCCACCCGCACGACCAACCAGGGCCGGGGACAAACTGCAACCGAGGTACATGCCCTTAGCGGGAACCGAACCCAGGTCTCTCCGGACCGCAGGCGGACACTCTAACCGCTGAGCCAAACCGGCCAGGGCCAAAGATCTTTGCTTATAGCTGTTTTTTTCTCTTTTCACTTGTGCTTCAAGTAATGTAGCAATTTGTCACATAGAGAAGGATGGTTCCTCTCTGGAATATAGTTCATTTAGACTTATTTGTGTCCAGAGTTGTTCAAAGGCTTTAAAGAAAAATTGGGTTCTTAATTTATCTAGTGTTTTCTCATTGTTATGGCAGAACTGATAATCTTTGTGATCTTCAACATTTCAACTGAAAGTAAAAGTCCTCCATTGAAGTATTTTCAAGTAAGGTCAAGATCTTAAGTAAGTTGTATAAGGAACAAGTAACTACAGTGATGTAATGATTGCTTGTGCATATTTGAGATAAATGAAAGTTTTACAAAGACAGTGACTTTAATTGGGTTAGTGAATAGTTCTAACATTCTTAAGATACATTGGTACAGTTTATATGTTTTAATGGTTAATTGGGAGGAGAGGAAAACTAAAAAGAATGATTGTGTGTTTTGAAGAATTATAAACACTGAATCTACCTGGGTCATATTGTACTTGCCTTCAACTACTCTACCTTTTCATTTTGGAAGAACTAATATTTGATTTTTCATACTAAAAGTGAGTTTTTCAATTTTAAAGTTGAAAAATCACCTGGCAACAACATTGTGAACATAATAAACTGTAATATACATTTAAAAAAATTTTTTTATTGATTTTAGAGAGAGAGGAAGGGAGAGAGAGAAAGAAACATCAATGAGAGAAAACATAGATTGACTGCCTTGTGCATGCCCCCCACTGGGGGTCTGGCCCACAGCTTGGGCATGTCCCTGCTTGGGAATCAAACCGACGACCTCCTGGTGCCTGGGTCGATGCTCGACCACTGAGCCACACTGGCCGGGCTGTAATGTACACTTTTAAATGGTGAAAGTGTTTTGTTTTATGTTATATGAATCTTGTCCTAATTTAAAAAGAGGAAAAATCAAGCAGGCAGTTTGAAAAGGCCTTTCCTGATGTTTATTGCAATTCTTAATTGTAGTTGACATTTGTTTGCTTTTATTGGCAATTGTTAATCATGATAGATTTCTCGAGTTTGATTTTGGTTCAGTGCTAGTTGACTTTCATGTCTTTTTTAAAAATTTTTTATCCTCACTGAGGACACTTTTTTTGCATTTATCTTCAGATAGAGCAGGAGGGAGTTGAGGGAGGAAGAGAGAGAGAAACATTGATGTGAGAGACACATCGACTGGCTGCCACCCACGTGACCCCAACTGGTTGCTCATGAAATCTGATGTGTTAACTTGGTTTCCAGAAACTATTTTTTCCTCTTCTGAGTTGTATTTATGGAAATGTCTGTCCTTTTTAACCCTCCCTTCTTTGTCTCTCCAGACATGTTGCCAACAGTTTTGAAGACGATTCCCATGTAGCATCACCAGTAGACCCGAATGGAAACTTTAATGTTGTCATTAAAGAGGAGCCTCTAGACGATTATGACTATGAACTTGGTGAATTTCCAGAAGGGGTCACTGTGAAACAGGAGGAGACGGATGAGGAAACAGATGTATACTCAAACAGTGATGATGATCCTATACTAGAGAAACAGCTAAAGAGGCACAATAAAGTTGATAACTTAGAAGCTGACCATCCGTCTTCTAAATGGCTACCAAATAGCCCATCAGGTGTTGCGAAAGCTAAAATGTTCAAATTAGATGCTGGAAAGATGCCAGTAGTCTATCTGGAGCCCTGTGCTGTCACCAAAAGCACAGTGAAGATTTCTGAGCTCCCTGATAACATGCTTTCCACATCTCGGAAGGATAAATCTGGGTTGACAGAATTAGACTATTTGCCTACGTACATTGAAAATTCCAATGAGACTGGCTTCTGTTTAGGCAAGGAATCAGAGTATGGTCTTAGAAAATGTTCACCAGATCTCAGAGTGGTACAAAAATATCCTTCACTTAAGGATCCTCAATGGAAATATCCTGATATTTCTGACAGCATAACTACGGAAAGAATATTTGACAGTTTAAAGAGTTCAGCTGGGGACTCATTTTTAGGAAAAGAGGACTTGGGCAGAAAGAAAACAACTATGCTTAAGATTTCAGCAGCTTCCAAGACCATGAATACTAATCAGAGTGCCCCTCCAAGTGTCAGTGGAAAAAGAGGAAGGCCACGGAAATTGAAACTCTCTAAGGCAGGGCGACCACCTAAAAACACAGGAAAATCTTTAACTTCTACGAAGTGCATTCCTATGGGTCCTGGGAGTACCTTTCCAGATGTGAAGCCTGATCTGGAAGATGTGGATGGTGTTCTTTTTGTTTCCTTTGAATCGAAGGTAAGATTGTTATTTCAGCATTCTTTCTAAGGCCAAATAATTATTGAAACCAATTTATAGTTTAGTTTTTGTGACTGCATCCATTATGTGAAGGTGTGTGCGTGGGGAGCTGAGTGTCTCCACAATGTTGAGTTTAGTTAATAGGTATCACTTAAGATATTTTGTTTGAATGAACTTAACAGTTTATGTCTACTTTGATATCAGTCTATGTCTACTTTGATATCTACTTTGATAATCAATTCATGACTTGCGCAGTGTAGCTGGAGTTTTTAAGACCTTCAGATCTTGCTGGAATTTTCATTATTGTGGACTTTAAAAAGGCATAATAAGTACATAAAAAGTTTACTAACTTCTGGAACACCCCATCCCCTGATTTCCTTATTTTAATCCTCACACAAAGACATATTTCCATCTTTGTTCAGATAGAGTTGGGGGCAGGGAGAAACATCAATGTGAGAGGTACACATCGACTCCCCCATGACCCCGACCAGGGCCAGGGATGAACTGCAACCAAGGTATGTACCCTTGACCGTAATCAACCTGTGACTCATCAGTCTGCGGGTCAGTGCTCTAACTGCTGAGCCAAACTAGCCAGGGCCTGATTTTTAAAAAAAATTTTTATCTTTATTTTTTTAATATGTTTTTACTGATTTTTTTTTTAGAGAGGAAGGGAGGGAGAGAGAAACATCTATGTGAGAGAGAAACATTGATTGGCTGCCTCCTGCACGCCCCCTAGTGGGGATTGAGTCCGCAACCCGGGCATATATCCTGACTGGGAATCTACTGGGACCTCTCAGTCCATGGGATGACAATCAATCCACTAAGCCACGTCGGCCAGGCACATTATGCTTTCTTACACATTGATAGTTTCTTTGTTTATTATATTACCACATTTTCACTAGATTATTTTTTCTTTAGATTTCTGATCAGGAATCGAACCCGAGACTCATGGGCCGATGCTCTTAACTAACCCCTGAGCAAAATTGGCCAGGGCTATGTAAAGAAAGGCTATATCGCCCTGGCTAGTTTGGCTCAGCGGTTAGAGTGTTGGCCTGTGGTCCAGAGAGACCCGGGTTCTGTTCCCGCTAAGGGCATGTACCTCGGTTGCAGTTTGTCCCCGGTCCTGGTTGGTCATGTGGGTGGCAACCACTCGATGTGTCCCTTTTACATCGATGTTTCTCTCTCTCTCTCTATTCCTCTCTCTCCCTCCCACTCTACCTGAACAAAAAAAAAAAAAGAAAGGCTATATCGGCTTTGAAAAATCTTTATGCAAGTTGGTATAAATACAGTTTCAGATCAGTTAGAGGAACATATTCAGATATTTAGCTTTCTTTTTTCCTTCTGATTATTAAAATGATGTTAATATAGAACATTTAGAAAATATCAAGAAGTATCAAAAAGAAAAAAATGCTTCTGATTTACTTTTAAACTTTTAGAAGTGATATGAGCTACATTTTTGTTTTAAATATAGGAAGCTCTAGACATTCATGCAGTTGATGGGACAACAGAAGAACCCTCTAGTCATCAGGCATCAACCACAAATGACCCAGGTACTATATAACGATATAAAAAGAGAACTATATTTGGGGTTTGGCTCTAGAAGTGAAAGATGCAATGTTAATTTTTCTGTAGTACATACTAGTTTACTTCATCATTATTTTTTGAATAGGTTGCAGAGCAAGAATTTCCCAGTTGGAAAAGGAATTGATAGAAGATTTGAAGGCCTTGCGGCACAAGCAAGTGATACATCCTGGTCTTCAAGAAGGTAATATTCTCTAAAATAAATATACAAGTTAGTTTAAAATTTTGTTCTCTTTCTCCTTTCCTTCTGCTCTGTTTCCCCTCTTATTCCCTTTCTGTTTCTCCTTCCTCCCTTTTCTGTTTTACCTTTTTCCCCCTCATCCTTGATTTTATTTCTTTTCAGTGCCTCTCTCAGCTTGCATTTTTCTCTTTTCTCCCTCCCCCTTAGCTTAAAAGCATTTCTAGGTCCTTTTTACCCTAAGAGAAACCCTATTCTAATGTTGTCTTATCTTTGTGAAACATATCTTATGCATTAAAAAATGTATCATGATAAGAGTGGTGTTTTCTCTTTTCTTAAAACACAGTATTTTCCTCCCTATTTCTCATCTTTTAAATTTTGGTTGCTTTTGTTTCTGTGACTTTTTTGGCTGGGAGGGTCCTACTTATTCTTATATACTTATTAATATATTTAGGTATGTAAGTAGAAGAACAGTTTCCTCTCTTATTTTGTGGCAGTAAACATTTTTTGTATTGCTTGGGACTTAATTTAAATTTTTCATTATCATTTCTGTTTTGTTGTAATAAATTACTTTGGCCTTGATTATGTTGCTTAATCCATTTTTTATTTATTTTTTTATTTATTTATATATTTATTTATTTATTTATTTTAAATCCTCACCCGAGGACATTTTCCCATTTTTTTGTTCAGATAGAGTGGGAGGGAGAGAGAGGAACAGAGAGAGAGAGAGAAACATCGACGTGAAAGGAACACATCGAGTGGCTGCCACCCGCACGACCGACCAGAGCCGGGGACAAACTGCAACCGAGGTACGTGCCCTTAGCGGGAACCGAACCCGGATCTCTCAGGACCGCAGGCCGACGCTCTAACCGCTGAGCCAAACCGGCTAGGGCGATTTTTTAAAATAGTGAAATCTATCACACTTATTGCTGTTGTAGTAACTACTGAGTTTTCTATTTGTACTGTAAATAAAAGATTGTAAGTCATGTCCTAATTTTTAGTTTCTTCTATCTGATTTTTAAGGTGTGCTTCTTGGAGTAGTTTATTGAGTTTTTGAGTTAGCCTTCTTTTCAAAGGACTGTCTAGCTCATTTATATTCTATAGTAGATCATTTATGTGAGAGTGTAACCATTATATGCTAACAAACAGAAGGTTGATTTACAAAATGATCATTTAGCCCTGGCCGGTTTGGCTCAGTGGTAAGAGAGTCGGCCTACGTTCCAGAGAGACCTGGGTTCAGTTCCCACTAAGGGCATGTACCTCGGTTGCAGTTTGTCCCCAGCCCTGATTGGTCATGCGGGTGGCAGCCACTTGATGTGTCCCTTTCACGTCGATGTTTCTCTCTCTCTTCCTCTCTCTCCCTCCCACTCTATCTGAACAAAATAATGGAAAAATGTCCTCGGGTGAGGATAAAAAATAAATAAAATGATCATTTGATTTTTAAATCAAATGGTAATATTTGAAGAATTTGTGCTTTAATGTGAGATCACTTGTGTTGGACGGTGTGATCTTCATGTGTGCACATCTCAATCCAACTGGACTGTGTACTATGGATTTTTTTTTAATCCTCACCTTAAGATATTTTTCCATTTATCTTCAGATAGAGGGGTGGGGGGAGAGAGAAAGAGAGAGAAACATCGATGTGAAAGAGGAACATTGACTGGTTGCCTCCCACATGACTCCAACCAGGGATGGCGGCCAGACTGCAATTGAAGTACATGCCCTTGACTGGAATCAAACCCACAACTCTGGTCCATAGGCTGATGCTCTAACCACTGATCAAACTCAGCCAGGGCTGTACTATGGATTTTAATGGACAGTCACAGTCACATCATTATTAGTTTTGGCTGGTAATTACATTTGTTATTGTTTATTGTTAGCTTTTCTGCTATTTTATTTAAATAGCATTCTCTTCTCCCTATTAGTTAACCTACACTTTATCTTTATTTCCATTTTTTTGTTAGTTATACTCTGATACTGTATGAATATTATAACATTTATATTGTGTTCTTTCAACCTAATTCTCACATATGCTTTAGTCTTAGTTCTAGAATTAAATATATCACCCTGGCCAGTTTGGTCAGTGGTTAGAGCATTAGCCCATGGGCCAATGAGTCATGAGTTTGATTACGGTCAAGGGCACGTACCTCGGTTTTGGTTCGTCCCCAGCCCTGGTCAGGTAATGCGGGAGGCAACCAGTTAATGTGTCCCTCTCACACTGATGTTTCTCTCTCTCCCTTCTTCCCTCTCCGTCTGATGATAAAATGGAAAAATATCCTCTGGTGAGGATTAAAAAATAAAAATAAGATAGAGTTAAATATTAAATATATCAGTGATCCTTGCCAGTGTTTTGCTCTGGTTTATTTGCCTATTATTTCCTTGTTGGCTAAGCTTTGAATTTTTTCCTTTCCTTATAGATATTTGAGTCAAATCTGTAATTTTTTCCTTTTTGTAAAGGAGCTTCAAAGTCATGCTTATGGAAACTAAGCAGGAAACATAAATAAAATGAGATAACCTGAATTTGTGGGTTGGGTTGGACTTTGGTGGGCTGGAGCACAGGTGTCTTTTCTAAAGGGGCAGCTACATCCATCCCTGGAATGTTATATGGGAATGTGGACCCCAGTGTTTTCAGAAATTCCCATTGTTCATTAGAAGCTAAGTCAGTATTTTATGTAATGTCTTTCAACTTAGAAGTGATAGCAGCTGATACTAGTTTTTTGGGCAAAGCTTTAAAAACAGAGTCAAACATAATATGTTGTGAGCCATCAGTTTGTACCTGCTATACCGATTATGCATTTAGTGTCATGTTCAAGTTTTTGCTTAATCCTCATGTTGTTAAAATCAATTCAACTGAATTTTTTTTTTAATTCTCACCCAAGGACATTTTTGCATTTAGCTTCAGATAGAGTGGGAGGGAGAGAGGAAGGAAGAGAGAGAGAAACATTGATGTGAGAGAGACACATCAACTGGTTGCCACCCATACGACCTCAACTGGGGCCAGGGGCAAACTGCAACCGAGGTATGTGCCCTTAGCGGAAACTGGACCCGGAACTCTGGTCCGCGGGCCGGTGCTCTCACAGCTGAGCCAAACTGGCCAGGGCTCAACTACATTTTTAAAAAATTTATTAACATGATAGAGGGAGAGAAAGAAACATTGATTCGTTGTTCTCCTCATTCATGCATTCATTAGTTGACTCTTGCATATGCCCTGACTGGAGTTTGAACCCTCAACCTTGGTATATCTGGATGATACTAACCAACTGAGCTACCTGGCCAAGGGCTCAGCTGCATTCTTTTATAGTTTTATTTCTTTTAAATAGTTAACATCTGTAATCCATGTGGCACTTAACTTTTCATTAGGTGTGAGGGAGAGTTCTGTTTTGGATTTTTTTTTTTTCTATTTTATTTTGCCAGATGTCTGCCCTCCACCCCCAGTCTTTGCTTCTTAAGACATACATTTTAAAAAGAATAAATTTAGCTAAATATTTGTATTGAGTGGTGCCATCCCCAGGTCTCTGAAGATAATGAAAGTATTCTTCCAGATCCCTTTCTAAAAATTGATGCTTGAAGTCATTTGTTAAATTTCAATTCTATATTGTCATATTTTTTTGCCTTTCTACTAACTAGAAAGTTGTATTTAGAAAATAAGCACTTAAAATATTTTTGAGCTGAAAAAAGCTTGAAACATTTGTAAGCTTTTTGGAGCTTTGAAATTCTGAAAGAAATGTTGATTAAGTCAGAGGAAATGTTTTTATTGTTCTTGATGGTAGTTTTGTTGCTAAAATAAGGTTTTAAATTTTGTTTTCCACAGTACTATATTTTTTCTCTTATACTTTTTTACTACATCCAAATTAATTTTTTAGTCTGTCAACCTGAAATTACCTGTTTAGAACTTTAAAAGTATTTCTATAAAAGCATTTCTACTTCATTGCAACTAAGTCAATTCTGTGTCAATTTTTGAATAAACTTTTTTTGAAAAAAATAACTTAATTTTTTTTAGAGAGAGAGAGAAGGGAAAGAGAGATATGAGATGGAAATGTCGATATGAGAGAAACATTGATCAATTGCCTCCTGCACACTCCCTTCCGGGAATCGAGCCCGCAACCCAGGCACTTGCCCTGACTGGACCTGGCAGTCCATGGGATGACACTCAATCTACTGAGCCATACCAGCTGGGATTTTTGAATAAACCTTTTATTTTTAGATAAGTTTTAGATTTACAGAAAACTTGGGAACATAATACAGAGAGTTCTCTTGTACTCTACACAGTTTCCCCTATTAACATCTAACATTTGTATAGTAGTACATTTGTTAGAATTAGTGAGCCAGTATTGATATACAGGTGGGGCAACAGTAGGTTTACAGTTGATCATAGAAATGGATAAATAACTGTAAACCTACTTTTGCCCCACCCTGTATTATTATTAACTGAAGTTCATACTTTATTCACATTTTCTTAGTTACTTATTTTCTGTTCCATGATCCCACGTTGAAAAATCACATTACATTTAGTGGTCATGTCTCCTTAGGATCCTCTTTGCTGAGATGGTTTCTTAGACGTTTTGTTTTTAATGACCTTGACAGTTTTGAGGAATATTGGTCATGTATTTTGTAGACTGTTCCTCAGTTGGGATCTGTCTGATGTTTCATGGTTAGACTGGGGTTATATGTTTGTGGAAGGAAGACCACAGAGATAAAGTGTCATTCTCATCCTGTTATATCAAGGCCACATATTATCAACATGATTTGTCTCACTGACCTTTCCATGCTGTACTCTTTGGAAGGAAGTCACTGTGTAGCCCACGTTTAAGGAGTAGGAAGTTATACTCCACTTTCTTGAGGGTGGAATATCTGCATAAATTATTTGGAATCCTTCTGTACCAGAGATTTGTCTTCTTCTCCATTTGGTTTTGTTTTTCCTTTTAATCCTCACACAAGGATATTTTTCCTTTATCTTCAGATAGAGTGGGAAGAAGGGAGGGAGGGAAGGAAGGAGAGAGAGAGAAAAACATTGATGTGAGAGAGACACATTGATTGGTTGCCTCCCGCACAACCCCAACCAGGGCTGGGGACGAACTGCAACTGCGGTACGTTCCCTTGGTCAGAATCAAACTTGTGACTCTTTGGTCTGCAGGCCCGACTCTCTAACTGCTGAGCCAAATCAGCCAGGACTTGTTTTTCTTTTTTAATATATTTTTTTCTTTATTGATTTTTAGAGAGAGAGAGAGAAACATCAATGAGAGAGAATGTTGATTGGCTGCCTCCTGCATGCCCCCCACTGGGAATCTGGCCCACAACCTGGGCATGTGCCCTGACTGGGAGTCAAACTGGTCACCTCTTGGTGCATGGGTCCACGCTTAACCACTGAGCCATACCGGCCAGGTCTTCTCCATTTGTTTATTCATTCAGTTATTTATATCAGTATGGACTCATCCATCTTAATGTTAAATTCCTTTATAACAGTCTTTTCACAGGGGCCTCTTTTTAGTTACTAAAAAAATTCTGAATGTAATTTAAATTGATAGTTAGCTGGATTTTTTTCATATGTATATGTATCTGCTTTTCTGTTCTTTGTTGGCTGTTCACATAAATGTTTTTTCCCCTTGAGTGTGTTTTTGTGGATACTTTATATTTTAGCAGGTTTAGCTAGAGGCAGGCATTTTTTGCTACAGTTTATTATCTTAGCTGAGTTTGAATCTAAATAATTTTTTACTTCTATCTTTATGGGTTGTTTTGTGTTTGTTTTTTTTTTTTTGCAATGGTGTGATAGTATATATTTAAGAAATATCTCCTAATATGGCCAAATGGCAAAAGCATTTAGGAGTATACTTTTGTTAAATTTTGGAAAGGATTTTATTTGGGGTTGTGTGCCTTCTATAAGTTATTTAATTGTCTTATTTTCTCTAAACTAAAGTTATTCATATGACACCAACTAAGTCTAGGTCTCATGTATCTGTTACTTGGGGAAGGAACTTTTTGCATGGCAAACATTTCTGGATAGCCTCAATAAGTGAAATTGGGAATTACTTTCAACTTTGTTTTATATGCCATTGATTTCTATTTTTAGGGCTTTTAAAAAATTAATATGTATATTTAAAATACATTTGGTCTTAACTATTGTTTTTAGGAGTTGGTATCACTTTTGGGAGATGGTGGCAGTTCAAAATACAAGTAAATGCAGAAAAGAAAATACGGAGGAACAACAGTCTCTAAATTTATTGTATGGGTCTAGATTTTGCATGTCTATCAACTTAGTTGTGTGGATACATTTTTTTTTTTTTTTTTAATCCTCACCCGAGGACATTTTTCCATTTTTTGTACAGATAGAGTGGGAGGGAGAGAGAGAGAGAGAAACATCGACGTGAAAGGGACACATCGAGTGGCTGCCACCCGCACAACCAACCAGGGCCGGGGACAAACTGCAACCGAGGTACATGCCCTTAGCGGGAACCGAACCTGGGTCTCTCCAGACTGCAGGCCGATGCTCTAACCGCTGAGCCAAACTGGCTAGGGCGTGTGGGTACATTTTTAACACCTTATTTTTTTTTTTTTCCTACCTTCTCTGTAGTCAGCTGTTCTGGTAGTTTTGTCAGTAATAATAAGAGAGTTTTTTTTTTTCTTTTTTCTGAAAGCACCACAGTATTTCATTTTATTCTTTGTTTAGGATTCAGTTCTCACTTGAATTTCTGCAGTGTCTTGCTTTCAGGTTTCACTCTGTTCTCACTCTCCACCTTTCTGTGTTAATTCCTACTTATTCTAATTTAAGAATTACACCCTCTGAAAAGTTTTATCTGATTCTTCAGGGCTTTTCAAATGTTATTTCTTTTTGTTTACATCTCATAGGACTTACTTTACCCTGTTGTAACTATTAA
This sequence comes from Molossus molossus, assembly GCF_014108415.1. Classification (NCBI taxonomy): domain Eukaryota; kingdom Metazoa; phylum Chordata; class Mammalia; order Chiroptera; family Molossidae; genus Molossus; species Molossus molossus. The sequence continues at coordinate 180,728,666 of NW_023425344.1, forward strand.
TGAGTCAGTTGGGAAAACAACAAAAAAGCTCTTTGAGGTTTGGGAAATGGCTTTTATATCTATTACCATCTGTATTACAGAGTATTTCACAGAGAAAGATGTGGTAAAAGTCCTAAAACATAAAACCCAGCATTGTGGATTGATATTTATTTTACTGATGAGGAAGCTAAAGCTAAGAGAAATTTAGGCCAAAGATAAGATTAGAAACCAGTTGTTTTGATTCATAATCTTATTTTCTCCCAGTTGATTGGAAACATGAGGAAAGAATGTTTTATTTTATTGATATTTTTTATTTAATCACATGATGTGATTAAAACTTTTATCGTAACAAATTGCAAACTAAAATAGAATAGCTATCTTTTGTTCAGAGAGGTTATATGTGGAGGATACACAAATTAGGCATAGGAATTTGTAACTTATAATTTATCTAGTGTCTTTTTGTTGTTGTTGTTAACCCTCACCCAAGGATATTTTTTTCATTGATCTTTAGAGAGAGTGGCAGGGAAAGGAAAGGAGGGTGAGTGAGAGAGAAAAACATCGATGTGAGAGAGGCACACTCCCCAACTGGGGCGGGGATCAAACCTGTAACCCAGATACATACCCTTGACTGGGAAATGAACCCAGAATAATTCGGTGTGTGGGCTGACATTCTAACCACTGTGCAACACTGGCCAGGGTTTACCTAATGTCTTTCTTTACTTTTTAGGCAACTAGTACAATGTAAACTTTTTTTGGGAACCTGTACCTATGACTTTTAATGGTTTTTACTGTGATACTTAATACTTTGAATTCTTTTTGGCTTCAATTATGTTAACATTTTAAGTTGTAATGCTCAATAATATTATGAAGCCAGTAATTTACAAATGAATAAATCCAAATTAGAAATTGTCACTAGTAATAGAAAATGCAAATTTAAGAATAACAGAATAACATTTTATATCAATAAGATTGAAACAAGTTTTAAAGTCCAGTGATAGGATCATGCGCTACTGGAGGGAGTATAAATTGAGAGTAATTTGGTAGTATGTAGAGCACAGATTCCCAGCTAGTGCATTGTTGCACATGGTGATCTATCATTATGTGACGGGTATGCTCTTGAGATATTTCTCTCAGAGTGGGTAGGCAAGACCAAGGGATATCAGTAACTGTAGAGCTGGTTGCCTCCAGTCACGGGTTGCTTCATGTTTATTCCAGTGTGTTACATAATCATCATTTTCTTACATGCCCTTTCATAACTTTAAGTTAGAATTCTTTGTTGCAAACATCAGAATCTACTCTACAAGTGAAATAGAATTTGAATTTATTAAACAATATCACATGACTACAGAATCTCCTGAAAAGCCAGAAAAATAGATTGTAGGGGTATGTAGTCAGGAAAAATGCCCAAATTATATTCCCAGACTACTCATACAAGTAGTCTCACAACATTGGACAGTCACTACCATTGTCAATGTGGACATCGAACACAGCATACTACAATTAGGGCCTTGATTACTTTTACCTCTAAAGTTCTTTCTTTGGCCAAAAACCATCACCCTTGTTTACATAATTCTACACAGTATATCTCTCCTCATGGTGCTCTCTTCTAAATTGAAGTCTTTCCTAGATGCATCTGATAGTAAAATTCATGTCTCATGTCTGCACATAAACTGCAAGAGAAGTTGGAAAGCGAGTTTTTCTAACACCTGCCTTAAAGAGGTAGGCATTATAGCGAGGAAAAGGAACAACTATATAGGAATGGTGTTCAAAATATTTGGGCAGCCACAAATATGGCAAACACAACATTCAATAAAATTGAAAGATGAACTTACACTGTTATATAGCAATTCCTCTTCTGGGTAAATGGCATAAGGAAAAGCTAAATACATTAGAGAAAGCTCTCAAACGTGGTCATATGTGTGATGTACGTCATTGTAGAAGATATACAACTATACTACAACATTGTAATAGTTAAAAATAGGAAACAACTATCTCATCAATAGAAGAATGATGAATAAATTGGAGTCTATTTGCAGTCTATAATGGTGTAAAATAAATGATTGAGAGGTAATTCTGTTAACATAGACAAATTTCATACGTAAGTTGTTAAGCAAAAAAAGTAAAAGTAGCCCTGGCCGGTTTGGCTCAGCGGTTAGAGTGTTGACCTGTGGTCCAGAGAGACCCACCAGGTTCGGGTCCCGCTAAGGGCATGTACCTCGGTTGCAGTTTGTCCCTGGCCCTGGTTGGTCGTGAGGGTGGCGGCCACTTGATGTGTCCCTTTCACGTCGATGTTTCTCTCTCTCTCTCTCTCTCTCTCTCTCTCTCTCTCTCTCTCCCCCTCCCTTCTTCCCTCCCTCCCAATCTATCTGAACAAAAAATGGAAAAACGTCCTTGGGTGAGGATAAAAAAAAGAAAAAGTAAAAGTATATGTAAAATACTTTTCCAAAAAATTGCCTCTTAACCTACAAATAAGTCATAATATAGGCTTAATTAACCATAAATATAATTAATAATAACTGGAGAATTAGTAACCATAAGCAGGACATAAGCTTAGTCTGTGGCAAGTTTGTATTAGACGTCCTAGAAAGTCTCTGGAACACAAAAAGGTTAAAAGCACAAAAGATCCGAATTTTATGTCTATGTATTAGTTATCTATTGTTGCATAGCAGATTACCACAAACTTAGCACCTTAAAATGATACATTTATTGTCTCACATTTTCAGTGGGTCAGGAGTCTGGGCATCGTGACTTAACAGGGTCGTCCTCTGCTTAGGGTTTCACAAGATAATCAAAATGTCAGTCCTGGTTTCTCATTAGAGGATTGACTGGGGAGGGATTTTTTCAATTTTCATCAAGTTGTTGGCAGAATTTATATCCTTGCAGCTTGAGCAAGATGGGTGATACATTTATTCTTATATTATTACATGCATATAATCATGTATATCCCATCCCTTTTGCTCCCACATTCCATTGCTTGAAAAAAATCACAGGGTCTGCCCATACTCAAGGAGGGAGGATTACACAAATATGTAATACCAGGAGGTGAGGATCATGGGGTCACCCTAAAGTGTCTCTGCCATTTAAAATTTTTATTTGATCATTTTGTTCTTCACTATCTCCTTTATCTCTATTGTTTCTCCCCTCCCAACTGAAGGTTAAAAACCCAATATGATTTGTGGTCCTTTTTTCTTGTAGTGGGCTTAAAATTGAATTCAGTGGATCCAACAATGAGCATTGATCTTAAATACTTGGGAGTACAGCTACCTTTGGCTCCAGCCACTAGCTTTCCTTTCTGGAACCTTACAGGAACCAACCCAGCCTCTCCTGGTGAGTGCATAGTATTTATGAAGTCAAATTTGTGATATAAATAAAAAGCTACATTTCTTAGAGACAAAGTACATGTAGGAGAGTCTAGAGTAGATCTTTTATTTAGTGGCATAGTCTTAATGATTTATACATTTCAGATAAAGTCTTAATTACTTAGATATTAAATATTGGCTTGCTAGGATTTTGGTAATCTCTTTTACTTTTTTTTTTTTTTAGATGCTGGATTTCCCTTTGTTTCTAGAACAGGAAAGACCAATGACTTCACCAAGATCAAGGGATGGAGGGGAAAGTTTCATGGTGCTTCTGCATCTAGGAATGAAGGTAATCAGCTTTATAAAAAGATTATAAATATGTTCTGAAACATGTGACCACAGCCTTTGTTGAAAGTAAATCTTAAAAAAAAGTTGATGCGCCCTGGCCGGTTTGGCTCAGCGGTTAGAGCGTCGGCCTGCGGTCCGGAGAGACCCGGGTTCGGTTCCCGCTAAGGGCATGTACCTCGGTTGCAGTTTGTCCCCGGCCCTGGTCGGTTGTGAGGGTGGCAGCCACTCGATGTGTTCCTTTCACGTCGATGTTTCTCTCTCTCTCTCTGTTCCTCTCTCTCCCTCCCACTCTATCTGAACAAAAAATGGAAAAATGTCCTCGGGTGAGGATAAAAACAACAAAAAAAAATAAAATAAAAAAAAGTTGATGCTAAATATATGAAATGAAGTAACTTTAGAGAATGGATCTTTTTTTTTTTTTTCATTTATCTTCAGATAGAGTAGGAGGGAGAGAGGGAGGAAGAGAGAGACACATCAAGTGGTCGCCACTCACACAACCCCAACCAGGGCCGGGGACAAACTGCAACCAAGGCATGCGCCCTTAGCGGGAACCAAACCTGGGTTTCTTTGGTCTGTGGGCCAACGTCCCAACCGCTGAGCTAAACTGACCAGGGCTAGAGAATGAATTTCAATATAATTAGTGTATGACATACATACATTCATTCATCTATCTATTTTATTTATTTATTTATTTATTTATTTATTTATCTATCTATTTATCTATTTATTTTATTCCTCACCTGAGGATATTTTTCTACTTATTATCAGATGGAGAGGGAGGGAGGGAGGGAGAGAGAGAGAGAGAGAGAGGAACATTGATGTGATAGAGCCACATCGACTGCCTCCTGCACGACCCAACCAGGACCACAACTGAGGTAGTGCCCTTGACCAGAATTGAACCCATGACTCATTGGCCCATTGGCCAATGCTCTAACCGTTGAGCCAAACTTGCCAGGGCTGTATGACATTTAATCTCTTTACTTGGTTTTATATTTTTCTTCTGAAGAAGGAATCCTAGCATTTCTTAATGTATTTTTTAGAGATCTAAAGATGTGTTCTAGATTTAAGTATGTGTGTCTTCTTATTTCTAGGTGGAAATTCAGAAGGTCCACTGAAAAACCGTTCTGCTTTCTGCAGTGATAAGCTAGATGAGTACTTGGAAAACGAAGGCAAGCTGATGGAAACAAATATGGGTTTCTCTTCTAATGCTCCCACATCTCCTGTGGTATACCAGCTTCCCACTAAGAGTACTAGTTATGTACGCACACTTGATAGTGTACTAAAGAAGCAATCTACCATTTCCCCTTCTACCTCTTACTCTTTGAAGCCTCATTCTGTAACTCCTGCATCTCGAAAGGCAAAGTCTCAGAACAAACAGGCAACTTTCGGTGGCCGAACTAAATCATCTTATAAATCCATTTTGCCATATCCTGTTTCACCAAAGCAGAAACATACTCATGTTATTCCAGGAGATAAGGTTACCAAGAATTCTTCAGGCACCATCTCAGAAAATCAGGTGAATAGCTTTGTTGTGCCAACTTTAGATGAAAATACATTCCCAAAGCAAATTAATTTGCGGCACGCACACCACCACCAGCAGCAGCAGCAGCAACAGGGAACTCGCCCTGCGGGCTTGTCTAAATCTCAAGTGAAGTTAATGGACCTGGAGGACTGTGCACTTTGGGAAGGAAAACCAAGAACCTATATCACTGAAGAGCGAGCAGATGTATCTTTAACAACTCTGCTTACGGCTCAGGTAAGTTTTCTGTTGTTTTTCCAGAGACATTCTTGTCTAGAAAGAATTAGGTTAATGAGGGGGAAGGGGAATGGATTTCTTTGCAGGAGAACTGGGCATTTAGTTATTTTAGTGACAACTAAGGAGATGTCTTCCTCGTTTATTGTTTTTTATCAGCTAGATACCCAAGTGTAGATCCCTCTTATTGTAGAGGGAAACAGAACATTTGTGTCTTTGAATAATATTCTTCTATATAGAGGCAGCTGGTCATTCTGAAAGTCTCTAATTTCATTCTCCAGTATGTGGGCAAGTACATTTGCTGATCTTGTTAAAACAGCTTTGAAAATTCTGCTTAAAAGGGACGAAATTCCCTAAAATCCAAAATACAAACCTATGGAGAGAAAGCTTTTGTCTTAAAAAAAATTTTTTTTAATCCTCATCCGAGGATATGTGATTTTTTTTTTTTTCTTTATTGATTTTAGAGAGAGAGGAAGTGAGAGGGGGAGAGAGATAGAAACATCAATGAGAGAGACCATTGATTTGCCGCCTCCTGCATGTCCCCCACTGGGGATCAGGCCCACAACCTGGGCATGTGCCCTGACCGGGAATCGAACTGGTGACCTCTTGGTGCATGGGTCGACTCTCAACCACTGAGCTACACCGGCCGGACTTAATTTATTTTAGAGAGAGATGAAGGGAGAGGGAGGAAGGGATGGAGGGAGGGAGGGAGAGAGAGAGACATCATTGTGAGAGAGAAACATTGATCAGTTGCCTCCTGTACATGCCCCACCTGGGTAAGTGCTCTGACTGGGAATTGAACCTGAGACCCTTGGGTGCGTGGGATGATGCTCCAATTAAGTGAGCCCCACTAGTCAGGACTGAAATTTTATATTAAGAATTTTTAGCCCAGCCGGTTGGCCCAGTGGTTGACCGTCGACCCATGCATCAGGAGATTGCCAGTTTGATTCCCAGTCAGGGCACATGCCCAGGTTGTGGGCCAAATCCCCAGTGGGGGGCATGCAGAAGGTGGCCATTTGATGTTCTCTCTCATCGATGTTTCTGTCTCTCCCTCTCCATTCTTCTCTTTCTAAAAATCAATAAAGAAAGGGAAAATTTTTAAAAATTATTTATTATGGCTTCACCCATCTTAGTAGCCTCTAGTGATGTGATGTAACACCACAAAAATGAGGATAATTTTCTTGTCATATAATTTCTGTACCTTCTATTTTTAGTTCTGTGACTAAATTCTAGAGCTGAAGATCATCAGATGTTGGGAATGAATAAAGTGTCCTATATTAGTAATCATTTCCAAAGACTTTTTATTTTTAATTTTTTTTCTTTATTGATTTTAGAGAGAGAGGAAAGGAGAGGGAGAGATAGAAACATCAATGAAAGAGAACATCGATTGGCTGCCTCCTGCATGCCCCCTGCTTGGGATCAGGCCCACAACCTGGGCATGTGTCCTGACTGGGAATTGAACTAGCGACCTCTTGGTGCATGGGTCAGTGCTCAACCACTGAACCACACCGGCTGGGCCATTTCCAAAGACTTATGCATGTATGTTGTTATTTCTTTTGTATTAATTACCATAGAGCAGGGTTCCACAAACTGTTTCTGTAAAACAGACAGTAAATATTTTATGTTTTGTGGGCTGTGCACTCTATTGCAATTTCTCAACCCTGCTGTTAATAATACCATGAACATTATTTAAAGGATTGAGTCTGTCCCTGGCTGGTTTGGTTCAGTGGTTGAGCATTGGCCTGTGGACCAAAGGGTGGAGGGTTTGATCCCCGCCCCTGGTTAGGGTTGTGTGGGAAGCAACCAATTGTTGTGTGTCTCTCACATCAATGCTTCTCTCTCTCCTACCCTCCTTCCCTCCCATCTAAAAAAAAAAATCAATGAAAAATATACTTGGGGTGAGGATTAATAAAAAATAAATAAAAATTTTAAAAAATGAATGAGCCTGGTTATATTCCAGTGAAACTTTTTTTATGAAACAGGCTGGATTGGTCCTTGGGCCTTAAGTTGTCAATGTTTGACATTATGTGTGATTTCTATTGAGAATAAATTTATCTTTGTTGATATTTGGCTCATAATTAAAATACTTTCTTGTTTGTCTGAACTATACATTAGAATGGGAGATTGCTCAGAGTTCTGTTTATATTCATGTTCTGTCATTTGAATCTTCCCCAATCTTGTGCTCTTAGTACTGAGTGCTCAGAGTCAGAGAAGAAGGCAGACCAACTTTGACTATAGGTTGTTGGTGGTGTTGGGGGATGATTTAGTAGATTTAAATTTTTCTGCTTTTACTTTAGGCATCTCTCAAAACTAAACCCATCCACACAATCATAAGGAAACGGGCACCTCCATGCAACAATGACTTCTGTCGATTGGGTTGCATATGTTCCAGTCTAGCTTTGGAGAAGCGTCAGCCTGCACACTGCCGCCGACCAGATTGCATGTTTGGCTGCACTTGTTTGAAAAGAAAAGTTGTACTTGTTAAAGGAGGATCCAAAACTAAGCATTTCCAGAGGAAGGCTGCTCATCGTGATGCAGTATGTTATGATACTTTGGGAGACGAGCAAAGAGAAGAAGGAGAAGAGGGGGTCAAGGAGGAGGAAGAACAGTTGAAAGAGAAAAAGAAGAGAAAGAAGTTGGAATACAGTGAGTGTTGAGACTTAAAATAGTATAGTTTTATCTTTTAGAAAAGTATGGTTATTTGAAAACCTACTTCAAATAGTAATTTCTTATTTTAATCCCAGTTTATCATCTAATACGAATTTTAAGAAAATCTTAACCATCCTTTAATGCTCTTTCTGTGGACCGCAGGTCGACGCTCTAACCGCTGAGCCAAACCGGCTAGGGCTAATGCTCTTTCTGAATGGCGTGTATACTACACACACAAATACACGTACACACATGCATGTATGCACACGTGCACATGCCTTTTTTTCCAATGGAAACTCTCTTTTGAAGATGGCTTTTTTGGTGCTAAATTTGAAGTTTGAATCATTCTTTTATGTGGATTTCCAGAATGTCTTTGAAACTTTGCCTATTTTTCTATGTCTTTCTTCCTCCAACCCCAATGTTCTTGCAATATATAGATCATCAGCATAATTCATTATATTCTTCCCCCAGCTGTATTGAGATATAATTGACAAAATTGTGCATAATTAAAGTGTGCAACATGATGATTTGGCATATGTATATGTTATGCAATAGCCAAGTTTAACTACTAATACACTTTATTTTCTAAAAGAAGAAATTTGCAACAAGACATTCTGGTCGTGGTTTGAGGTATTAACCAGGAGATTGGGGATTTGGGGGCCAGGTTATGGGCATAACTGAGTTGAGCACTGTTACACTCTTTTGAAAAGTTTACTATTCTTTTTTGATAAATATGTAGATGAAGTTACATATTATTTCATTCTCAATTTTTTTTCTTTCTATATCATTTTTTTTGTTTAAAAGGTAAAAAGGAGAAATTTTATCGTGTTATTTAAAAGTTTTTTGCTTTTTAGTTTATTAGGGGATTAATATTTCTTTATTGGCAGTTTATATTTACATTTGCTATTGCTTGCCATGTATTTATTTCAATCAGAGTGGGTGATTAATATTTCAGTGTATGTTTTTTCCAGATATTTTCTTAATCCACTTGTGTGTGTGTATACATACGCACATATATATGTATGTATATATATGTATATATATTTATTTTTCTTTATTGATTTTAGAGAATGAGGAAGGGAGAGGGAGAGAGAGATAGAAACATCGATGAGAGAGAACTTTGGATGGCTGCCTCCTGCATGACCCCCACTGGGGATTGGGCCTACAACTTGGGCATATGTCCTGACCGAGAATCAAACCGGAGGCTTCTTGGTGCATGAGTCGATGCTCAACCAGTGAGCCACACCGGCAGGGCCATATATATATTTTTTTAATGGAAATGATACTACTATATATGTGGTGTCATAACCTTAAGAAATTTAATATAAAATGTCCTACTTTCCACATCAAGTGTAGATCTATATTATAATTTTATTTTTAATAACTTCATGTTGTAATAGTTCTTTTGGTTAGACAGCCTTTTTGAATTTTCTTTATTATAAACAGTACAGTGATGAACATCTGTGTTTAGGATAGGTTATTAAAAGTGGAATTCCTGTGACAGAGAGTATACTTGAAACATTCTTAGATGTTGCTAGAGTTGTACCAATCACATATTTATCCAATAGTTAAATGGTGTTAGTTCTTCTAAACTCTTTAACACTGGGCCCTGGCTAGTTTGGCTCAGCGGTTAGAGCGTTGGCCTGCGGTCCAGAGAGACCCGGGTTTGGTTCCTGCTAAGGGCACGTACCTCAGTTGCAGTTTGTCCCCGGCCCTGGTTGGGTTGTGTGGGTGGCAGCCACTTGATGTGTCCCTTTCACGTCGATGTTTCTCTCTCTCTTTTCCTCTCTCTCCCTCCCACTCTGAACAAAAATGGAAAAATGTCCTCAGGCGAGGATAAAAATAAATAAATAAATAAACAAACTCTTTAACACTGGATATTCCAGTTGATAGGCAGAAATTGGTATCTTATTTTGATTTTATTTTTTTCTGTAAATTGCCTTTTAAAAATGATTTTTAAAAAAATATTTAAATTACAGTTGACATATTATATTAGTTTTGGATGTACAACATAGTGATTAGGCATTTATATAACTTAAATAGTGATCACCTTGCCTGGCGCCATATATAGTTATTACAATATTATTGACTAGATTCCCTATGCTATACTTTACATCCCCATGACTATTTTATAACTGTCAGTTTGTACTTTTTAATTCCTTCCCCCTTTTCATTCATCTCCCAGCCCACTCTCATCTGGCAACCATCAATTAGTTCTCTGTATCAATGAGGTTTGTTTCTGTTTTGTATGTTTGTTTGCTTTTTATTTTATTTATTTTTAAAATTAATTAATTTATTTTTGTTACAGATGTTTCTCCTTTTCCCCCCACTGATACCCCTCTCACCCTCCCTCCCCGCCCTGACCCCAGCTTTGTTGTCCATGTCCACTGTTCATGCATACATGCATAAAAGTTCTGTGGTTTAACTCTCTCCTGTACCCCCTCTTCTGGGGACTGTCAGTCTGTACCCCACTTTCTTCTTCTTTTTTTTTTATCATCTTCACCCGAAGACATTTTTCCATTTTTTGTTCAGGTTGTGTGGGAGGGAGAGAGAGGAACAGAGAGAGAGAGAGAGAAACATCGACGTGAAAGGGACACATCTTGTGGCTGCCACCTGCACAGTCAACCAGGGCCGGGGACAAACTGCAACCGAGGTACGTGCCCTTAGCGGGAACTGAACCCGGGTCTCTCTGGTCCGCAGGCCGAGGCTCTAACTGCTGAGCCAAACCGGCCAGGGCTGTACCCCACATTCACGTCTCTGGGACTACCCCGTTGTTTGCTTTTTAGATTCCACATATAAGTGACATTATATGGTACTCGTCTTTGTCTGACTTATTTCAGTTACCAAAATACCCTCTAGGTCTATCCATGTTGTCCCAAATGGAGATTTTACTCAGTTTATGGCTAAGTAATACATCATTGTTTATATATACCACTTTTTCCTTATCAAGTCATCAGTCAGTGGACACTTAGGTTGCTTCTATATCTTTGCTCTTGTAAATAATGCTTCAATGAACATAGGGGTGTGTGTGTGTGTGTGTGTGTGTGTATGTGTGTGTATACATCTTTTTATCCTCACCGGAGGACATTTTTGCATTTATCCTCAGATTGGGAGGGAGGAAGAAAGAGGGAGAAACATTGATGTGAGAGAGACACATTGAGTGGTTGCCACCCACATGACCCCACCTGGGGCTGGGGACAAACTGCAACCGAGGTATGTGCCCACACGGGAACCAAACCCGGGACTTTGGTCTGTGGGCTGATGCTCTAACCACTGAGCCAAACTGGCCAGGGCTATTTTCAAATTGGTATTTTGGATTTCTTTCAATAAATACCCAGAATTGGGATTGCTGGATTATATGATAGTTCTATTTTTTTTTTTAATCCTCACCCGAGGACATTTTTCCATTTTTTGTTCAGATGGAGTGGGAGAGGGAGAGGGAGAGAGAGAGAGAGAGAGAGAGAGAGAAACATCGACGTGAAAGGGACACATCGAGTGGTTGCCACCCGCACGACCCAACCAGGGCTGGGGACAAACTGCAACCGAGATACGTGCCCTTAGCGGGAACCAAACCCGGGTCTCTCTGGACTGCAGGCAGACGCTATAACCGCTGAGCCAAACTGGCCAGGGCAATAGTTCTATTTTTAGAACTATATGGTACTCGTCTTTGTCTGACTTACTTCAGACAAAGTAAGGAACTTTCATATTGTTTTACATAGTAGTTGCATCAATTTGCAATCCTACCAGCAGTGCACAAAGGTTCCCTTTTCAGCACATCCTTGCCAGTGCTCATTTGTTGATTTATTGATGCTAGCCATTCTGACAGGTGTGAGGTGTTATCTTATTGTGGTTTTAATTTGTGTATCCCTGATAATTAGTGATGTTGAGCATCTTTTCATATGTCTGTTGGACATTTGTATCTACTCTTTAGAGAAATGTCTAACTGGGTCATCTGTTCAGTTTTTTTTTATCCTCATTCGAGGACATTTTTCCATTTTTTGTACAGACAGAGTGGGAGGGAGAGAGAGGAAGAGAGAGAGAGGGAAACATCGATGTGAAAGGGACACATCGAGTGGCTGCCACCCGCATGACCAACCAGGGCCGGGGACAAACTGCAACCGAGGTACGTGCCCTTAGTGGGAACCGAACCCGGGTCTCTCCGGACTGCAGGCGGATGCTCTAACCGCTGAGCCAAACCGGCCAGGGCTGTTCAGTTTTTTAATTGCATTCTTATTGTGTGTGTATTTGGTTTTATGAGTTCCTTAGATATTTTGGAATTGTAAATGGAATTGTTTTCTTAATTTCTCTTTCTGATTTTTTTTTATTTTTTTTTATCCTCACCCGAGGATATTTTCCATTTTTTTTGTTCAGATAGAGTGGGAGGGAGAGAGAGAAGAAGGGAGAGAGAGAAACATCGACGTGAAGGGACACATCGAGTGGCTGCCACCCGCATGACCAACCAGGGCCGGGGACAAACTGCAACCGAAGTACGTGCCCTTAGCGGGAACCGAACCCGGGTCTCTCTGTACCGCAGGCCAACGCTCTAACCGCTGAGCCAAACTGGCCAGGGCAGTTAATTTCTCTTTCTGATGGATTGTTACTGGTATGTAAAAATGCAAGTGACTTATGAATATTAATTTTGTATCCTGCCACTTTACTAAATTCATTTATTCTAATAGTTTTTTGTGGACTCTTTAAGGTTCTCTGTATCATATGTATCATTGGCGAATATATTCTTCCATTCAATCGCTTGTCCTTTTATTCTGTTTCCTTTGCTGTGCAAAAACTTTAGTTTTATGTAGTTACATTTATGTATTTTTTCTGCTTCCCATGCCTAAAGTGACATATACCAAAAAATATTGGTAAAAGTGATGTCAGAGAGTTGACTGCCTATTTTTTCTTCTAGGAGCTTTATGGTTTTGGGTCTTACATTTAAGTCTTTAATCCATTTTGAGTTTATTCTTGTATATGGTGTAAGAAGGTGGTCTAGTTTTATTTTTTTGTATGTCTCTGTCCAGTGTTCTTACCATCATTTATTGAAGAGACTGTCTTCACCCCATTGCATAGTCTTGCCTCATTTGTCATATTGATTAACCATATAGGTGTGGGTATTTTTCCTGGACTCTCTCTGGTCCATTGATTCATGTGTCTGTTTTTATGCCAGTACCCCCCTGCTGTTTTGATATCAGGTTGTGTGCTGTGTCAACTTTGTTGTTCTTTCTCAAGATTGTTTTGGTTATTTGGGGTCTTTTGAGGTTCCATCTAAATTTTAGGATTATCTGTTCTAGTTCTGTGAAAAATTCTATTAGTGTTATTATTTTTTAAATTTTCACCCGAGGGTACGTTTTCATTGATTTTAGAGAGAGAGGAAAGGGGGAGAGAGAGAGAAATATTGACGTAAGGAAAACATTGATTGGCCACCACACATGCCTTACTGGGGATCAAACCTGCAACCTAGGTATGTGCCCTAACTGGGAATCAAACCTACAACTTTTTGGTGCATGAATGATGCTACATCCAAGTGAGCCACCTGGACAGGGCACTGTTGGGATTTTGATAAAAATTGCATTGATTCTGTAGTTTGCCTTGGGGTCTATGGAGATTTTAATGATGTTAATTATTCTTATTCACGAGCATGGTATACACTTCCATTTATTTGTATCTTCTATTTTTTTAATCCTCACTCAAGGACATTTTTGCATTTATCTTCAGATAGAGTGGGAGGGAGAGAGGGGGGAAGGGAGGGAGAGAAACATAGATATGAGAGAGACACATCAAGTGGTTGCCTCCCACCTGACCCTGACCAAGCCCGGGGATCAAACCCGCAACCCAAGTACATCATGCCTTTGACTAGAATTGAACCTGTGACCCTTTGGTCTGTGCACCAATGCTCTAACCACTGAGCAAAACTGGCCAGGGCTGGGTGCATTTTCTTTCTTTCTTTTTTTTTTTTTAATTATTTTTTTCTTTATTGATTTTAGAGAGAAAGGGAAAGGAAGGGAGAGAGAGAGAGAGAGAGAGAAACATCAATGAGAGAGAACATCGATTGGCCGCCTCCTGCATGCCCCCTACTGGGGATTGGGCCCACAACCTGGGCATATGCCCTGACTGGGAATCTAACCGGTGACATCTTGGTGCGTGGGTTGGCGCTCAACCACTGAGCCACACCAGCCTGGCATTTTATTTCTTTCTCTGGCCAGACCTTCAGTAAAATGTTGAATAGAAATGCTGAGCTCTGGCTGGTGTGGCTCAGTTGGTTGGACGTTGTCCTGTGCAGTGAAGGGTTGCTGAGTCCCAATCAGGGCACAAGCCTGGGTTGCTGGCTCCATCCCCAGTAGAGGGTGTGCAGAAGGTTGCCAGTTGATGTTACACTCTTACATAGATGTTTCTCTTTCTCTCCCTTCCTCTCTCTGTAAAAATCAATCAACTATTAAAACAACTGCTAATAAAAAATGCTAAAAGTGGTCATCTTTGTCTTATTCCTGATTGTAAGGGAAAAGTTTTTAGCCTTTCACCATTAGTATGGTGTTTGCTTTGGATTTTTCATATTTGGCTTCATTATGTTGAGTTTCTTTTTGTTCTTAGTTCATTGTGTTTTTTTCATGAAAAGGTGTTGGATTTTGTCAGAAGCTTTTCCTACATCAATTGAGGTGATCACATGGTTTTTACCTTCATCTGTTGATGTGGAGTATTACCTTGATAGACTTTTTTGTATGTTGAACCATTCTTGGCATTCAAGGAATAAATCTCATTGGGTATGGTCTATAATCCTCTTAATATGCTGTTGAATTCTGTTTATTATTTTGTTGAGGATTTTACATCAGTGTTCATAAGAGTTACTGGCCTGTAGTTTTCTTGTAGTGCCTTAGTCTGTCTGCCTTTGGTATCAGAGTAATGTGGACCACATAGGATGAGTTGGGAAGTATACCCTTCTCTTCAGTGATTTTTTTTTTTTTAAGTTTGAGAAGGATTGATACTAGTCTTTATTTTAGTGTTTAGTAGAATTTACCAGGGAAGCCATCAGGTTCAGGACCTTGTTGGGAATTTTTTATTACTGATTCAATCTCTTTACAAGTTTTTTTTTGGTTTTTTATTTTATTTTAAATCTTTATTGTTGAATGTAGAATGTATTACAGATGTTCCTCATTTTTCCCCCATTGACCACCTTCTCCCCACTCCCGCCCCCCTCCCGCCTTTTTCCACATTCTTGTCTGTGTCCATTGGTTATGCATATAAGTTCTTTGGTTTATTTCTTCCCACCCCCAACCCCTTTCCCTTTGAGGTTTGTCAATCTAGCAATGAATTTGTACTTCTTAATCCCTTCACCTTTTTCACCCATTTCCCGTTGGCTTCTGCCCCTCACGCCTCCACCCCTCCTACCAATCTGGATGTGGCTGCTGCTTTAATCCTGTAGTTGTAGGACTTCCATTTAGCTTGACTTCAGGCGGTTTTGAATGATGGTTGTTCTGTCGTTTAGTTGTAACTTTGATGTGGTTGTGGGAGGACACGATACTGTGTTTACCTGCGCCGCCATCTTAACCGGAAGTCTCTTTACAAGTTTTAAGTCTATTCAGATTGGTTATTTCTTTGCGATTTAGTCTTGGTGGGTATTGTGTTTCTAGTAATTTGTCTGTTTCATCCATTCTATCCAGTTTGTTGGCCTACAGTTGATTATAGTACTCATTTATAATCAGTTTTATTTCTGTAGAATTGACAGTAATGGCCTCACTTTTATTTATTATTTTAATCATTTGAGTTTTTCTTTTTTCTTAAGTCCATCTAGATAAGGGTATGTCAACTTTGTTGATCCTTTTGAAGAAACAGTTTTTGTTTTATTGTCTGTTTTTCTATTTTGTTTATCTCTGCTCTCATCTTTATTATTTTCTTTCTATCTAGCTTTGGATTTAGTTTGTTTAGTTTTTTTCGAGTTCCGTAGTTGTCCTGTTAAGTTGTTATTTGAGAGCTTTCGTATTTTTTTAAGGTAAGTATTTATAGCTATAAATTTTCCCTGTAAATAATGCTTTTGCTGTGTTCCATAAGTTTTGATATGTTGTGTTTCCATTTTCATGTGTCTCTAAGTATCTTCTAATTTCCATAGCAATATCTTCTTGGATCCATTGATTTTTCAAAAATGTGTTAATTTCCAAAGTTTTATGAATTTTCCACTTTTTGTTGATTTCTAGCCAGAGAAGATAATTTATATGCTATCTATGTTTTAAAATCTGTTGAGGCTTAATTTGTGGCATACCATATTATCTCTTCTGGAAAATGTCCAGTTGCATTGAGAAGAATGTATATTCTGTTGTTGAGTGGAGTGTTCTGTATATGCCTATTAGATTTAGTCAATTTATTGGGTTGCTTAAGTCGTCCTCTATTTTCTCACTTCTGACTGGTTGTTCTATTATTGTGAGTGGGGTGTTGAAGTCTGCTGCTACCATTACAGAACTGTGTGTATTTCTTCTTTTCAGTTCTGTCATTTTTTTCTTCATATATTTTGGTGGTCTGTCATTAGGTGTGTAAATATTTATAATTGTTTTTCTTCTGGATATATTGAACTTTTTATTAATATATAATGTCTTCTTTGTCTGTTGCAACCTTTTTGGTTTAATGTTTATTTTGTATGATATTAGTAAAGCCACTCCTGTTCTTTTGGGTATTATTTGCATGGAATATCTTCTTCCATTCTTTCACTTTTAACGTGTTTGTGTCCTTGGATCTCAAGTGAGTCTCTTGTTGACACGACATAGTTTGGTCATGTTTTTATCAATTCTGCCAGTCTATCTTTTGATGAGATAATTTTAAAAACTTTATCTTTATTGTTGAGAGTATTACATATGTCCCCCATTTTCTCCCCATTGCCTTCCTCCACTGGGTTCCTGCCTCACCCCAGGCCTTCACCACACTATTGCCTGTGTCCATGGGTTAAGCATATAAGTTCTTTGATTAATTTCTGCCACCCCTTCCCTCTGAGATCCATCAGTCTGCGCCATGCTTCCATGCCTCTGGACTTATTTTGTTCGTCAGATTATTTTATTCATTAGATTCCACATGTACATAAGATCACGAGATACTTGTTTTTCTCTGACAGGCTAATTTCACTTAGCATCATACTCTCCAGGTTTCTCCATGCTATCTCAAAGGGTAAGAGAGTCTTCTTTGATGAGAAAATTTAATCTATTTACATTTAAAAGACTGTTGGTTTTATTAGTCTTTTAAATGTAAATGGATTGGTGGTGGCTCTCTGGATCCAGTGTTATCCCATGGACTGAGAGGTCCCCATTTCATTACTGGTCAGAGTGCATGCCCAGATTTCAGGCTCGATCCCCAGTAGGGGGTGTGCAGGAGGCAGCCGATCAGTGTATCTCTCTCACATTGATGTTTCTATTTCTTCCTAAAAAAATTAATAAAAACATTGTTTTAAAAAAGCAAGTATTACTGATAAGGAGAGACTTCTGTCATAGCGCTATTTGTTTTCTATATGCCTTACACCTTATTTTCCTGCATTACTGCCTCTTTTTATGTTCAGTTGATATTTTATAGTGAAATGTTTAAATTCTTTTCTCATTTTTAATTTTAAAAAATTTTTATTTATTTGTTTGGTAATGCCCTCAGTGGAAACCAAACACAGGACTTTCTGGTCCGCAGGGCGACGCTCCAACTGCTGAGGCAAACCAGCCAGGGCATCTTATCTCATTTTTTTAAAAACTTATCTTTATTGTTGAATGTATTATAGATTTCCCCCCTTTTTTATCCATTGACACCTTCCTCCCCTGCCCCCCTCCTGCTTTCCCCACACTTTGTCTGTGTTCATTGGTTAAGCATATATGCATATAAGTTCTTTGGTTTATCTCTTTCCACCCACCCTTCCCTTTGAGGTTCCTCAGTCTAACAACCAATTTGTACTTCTTAATCCCTTTACCTTTTTAACCCATTTCCCTAGCACCCCTCCTATCTTGGCAACCAACAGAAAGTTCTTTGTATCCTCTGGCTGGTGTGGCTCAGTGGTTGAGTGTCGACCCATGCACCAGGACGTGGCTGGTTCGATTCCTGGTCAGGACAAATGCCCAGGTTTTGGACTTGATCCCTAGTGGGGTGCATGCAGGAGGCGGCCAATCGATGTTCTCTCTCATCCATGTTTCTCTCTGTCTCTCCCTATCATTTTCTCTCTTCTAAAATCAATAAAGGGAAAAAAAATGTTTTTTTTAAAGTTCTCTGTATCTTTTTTGCTTGTTCTTATGGTTGGAGATTCAATTGTTGATATGTTTATTGCCATTTTATTCAGATTTTTTATCTTCAAGAAGACCCTTCAACATTTCATATGATAATACTGGTTTGGTGATGATGAACTCCTTTAGCTTTTTCTTGTCCGGGAAAATCTTTATATGTCTATTGATTCTAAATGATAGCTTTGCAGGCTAGAGTAATCTTGGTTGTAGGTCCTTGCTTTTCATCACTCTGAATATTTCTTGCCACTTCCTTCTGGCCTGCAAAGTTTCTTTTGAGAAATCAGCTGACAATTTTATGGGAGCTCTCTTGTAGGTAACTAACTGTTTTCTCTTGTTGCTTTTGAGAGTCTTTGTCATTAGCTTTTTGCATTTTGATTATGATGTGTTTTGGTGTGGGCCTCTTTGGGTTCATCCTGATTGGGACTTTATGTGCTTCTCTGTTTTCTTAAAGTTAGGGAAGTTTTCTGTCATTTTTTCAAATAGGTTTTCAATTTCTTGCTCTCTTCTCCTTCTGGCACCCCCATGATGCGAATATTTGTACGCTTGAAGTTGTCCCAGTGGTTCCTTACACTATCCTCATTTTTTTTTTTTTTTTTTCTTTTTACTGGTCTGATTGAGTGTTTTTTGCTTCCATATATTCTAAATCGATGATTTGCTTCTTGGCTTCACCTTCACTACTATTGATTCCCTGTAAATTATTCTTTATTTCAGTTAATGCATCCTCCATTTCTGACTGGTCCTCTATGTTGTTGATGTTCTCAACAAGTTCCTTGAGCATTCTTATAACCAATATTTTGAACTGTGCATCTGTTAGATTGCTTGTGTCTGTTTTATTTAGTTCTTTTCCTGGAGTTTTGTTCTATTCTTTCATTTGGGACATGTTTCTTTGTCTCATTTGGCTGCCTCCCTGTTTGTTTCTATGTATTAGGTAGAGTTGCTGTGTCTGCTATGCTTTGTAGGGTGGCCTGTTGTAGTAGGTGTCCTATAGGGTCCAGTGGCACAGCCTCCCTGATCAACACAACTGGGCCCTCGAGGTGCACCCCTCATGTGGACTATGCATCCTTCTGTTGTAATTGCGTCTTGGTTGCTGTTGGCACATATATGGGAGGGATTTACTCAGGTTGATCAACTGCAAGGACTGGCTGTGCCCACTGACCACTGACCTCTGACTACCTTGGAGGATTAGCTCTGCAGGGACCCACTACACAAAGCAAGATTTACTTCAGCAGGGCTCTGGTACCCATTGAATCCACTTCTTGAGTGTGCCACTTGTGGAGGTGGTTGGGTGGTAGTGCTTCAACATGCATCTGAAGCTGTCCACTGAGTGCGCTGGCTCTGGGGCAAGATCAGCCACTGCCTGTGTTCTACCCGGGGCCATGGGGCATAAGCTACAAAGTTATTTGCAGATGACTGCTTCTTGTGCTGGGCTTGGAGATACCCAGGCAAAGCCAAGCTGTGAATCAAGGCTGGCTGCTTCTAGTGTTGGGTCTGGGGCCACTTAGTGAGAGGTATGGGGCTATCTGAGGCCAGGTGCTGCTTGTTTGAGAGAATTTAGGAAAATCTGAAGCAGGAGCCAAGACAGGCCAATGGTGTGGTAAAGCCCCACTGGAAACAGCTTGGTGGGCTTGAACGTTGGGTGGGGCAGGGCCTCAGGGAATCACCAGGATGGGGCAAAGGGTGTGAGCCAGGTTGCTGGAGTCCCAGATATGCGTCTGCAAGGCCCTGTAGGAACCACAGCCTCTGCCACCACATCTGTCCTTGAGAAAGCTGTCTCTCTATTTTTCTTGATGCCAAACAACTCAGTTCTTCCCTGTGTAACTCTGGTGCCTTTCAAGTTGCCTCCCCTATGCTGGAGCCAGTCTCAATGTGGCTTTTTAATTTCATAGTCATAGGACCTCCATTCAGCTTGTTTTCAGGTGGTTCTTAATGATGGTTTCCTGTAGTTTAGTTGTAATTTTGATGATTGTGTGGGAGGAGGGGAGACCACGTTTACCTACACTGTCATCTTCACTAGAAGTCTCTCATTTTTTAAAGTGTATGTTATGCTCAGCGGGTATGGCTCAGTGGTTGAGCATCGACCCCTGCACCAAGAGGTCTCTGGTTCAGTTCCTGGTCAGGACACATGCCCAGGTTGTGTGCCTGATTTCCAGTGGGGTGCATGCAGGAGGCAGCCAATTGATGATCTCTCTCATTGCTGTTTCTCTCTCTCTCTCTCCCTTTTCCTTCCCCTCTCTCTAAAATCAATAAAGGAAAAATAAAGTGTATATTATATAGCTATTTTCTGATCTTTCTTTACCATAAAGATTACATTTAACATTCTAAAGTTAAAACACTAATATGAACTTATAGCAACTCAATTTCAGTAACATACAAAAATTCTGTTCTTTTACACTTCCATCCTCAACCTCTTCAGTTGCTGATGTCACACACAGTATTATATCTTTTTTTAAATATACATTTTATTGATTTTTTTTTTTATCCTCACCTGAGGACATTTTTGCATTTATCTTCGGATAGAACGGGAGGAAGGGGGGGAGAAGGGAGAGAGAAACATTGATGTGAGAGAGACACATTGAGTGGTTGCCACCCATACAACCCCAACTGGGGCAGGGACAAAACCTCACCGAGCTACGTGCCCCTACCAGGAATTGAACCCAGGACTCTCTGGTCCACGGGCCAATGCTCTAACTGCTGAGCCAAACTGGCCAGAGCTATTGATTTTTTAAATATATATATATTTAATCCTCGCCCGAGAATATTTTTCTATTTATCTTTAGATAGAGTGTGAGGGAAGGAGAGAGAGGGAGAGAGAGAAACATCTATATGAGAGGGACACATTGACTGGTTGCCTTTCACCAGGGCTGGCTGGGGATGAACCGCAACCAAGGTATATGCCCTTGAGCAGAATCGAACCAGTGACTCATTGGTCTGTGGTCTGATGCTCTAACTGCTGCGCCAAACCTGCCAGGGCTGAAATTTTTTTAAAATTTTTATTGTTTTAGCCTCACCCAAGGACATTTTTCCATTTTTTTGTTCAGATAGTGTGGGAGGGAGAGAGAGAAACATCGACGTGAAAGGGACTCAAGTGGCTGTAACCTGCACAACCAACCAGGGCTGGTGACAAACTGCAACCGAGGTAGGTGCCCTTAGCGGACACCGTACCCGGGTCCCTCTGGACTGTAGGCTGATGCTCTAATCGCTGAGCCAAACCGGCCAGGGCTGAAAATTTTTTTTTTTTAGAGAGGGAGAGAGAGAAAAACATCAATGTGAGGGAGAAATATTGATGCACCACCTCCTGCATTCCTCTCACTGGGGATCAAGCCCACAGCCCGGGCACGTGCCCTTACTAGAAATCGAACTAAGACCTCTCAGTCCATGGGGCAAAGCTCAATCCACTGAGCCACGCCGGCCGGGCCAGTATTATATTTTTACACATTGTATACCCCTAGACGTAAACATACATACGTACGTGCATACATATATATATATACACACACACACATATATACATATACATGTACACACACACACACACATATTATTATGATTATTTTTTTAAATTTTCACCTGAGGGTATTTTTTTATTATTATTATTTTTTCCAGATAGAGTGGGAGAGAAAGCGGGAGGGAGGGAGGGAGAGAGAGAAACATTGATGTGAGACATCAACTGGTTGTCTACCTTACAACCCCAACTCCAACCAGGACCAGGGATCTAACTGATATGAGGTATGTGCCCTTAACCAAAGTTGAACCTGTGACTCTTTGGTCTGTGGGCCGACGCTGTAACCACTGAGCAAAATCTGCCTGGGCCTTAAAAAACTGCATTATCCCTAGCTGGTTTTGCTCAGTGGTTAGAGCGCCAGCCTGCGGTCCAGAGAGACCCGGGTTTGGTTCCTGCTGAGGGCACGTACCTTGATTGCAGTTTGTCCCTGGCCCTGGTTAGGTCGTGCGAGAGGCAGCCACTCGATGTGTTTCTTTCACATCGATGTTTCTCTCTCTCTCTTTCTCTCTCTCTCCCTCCCACTCTATCTGAACAAAAAATGGAAAAATGTCCTCGGGTGAGGATAAAAAAAAATTGCATTAGTCTCTTAAATTATGTAGAAAACAAAAATTTGAATTACAAAGTAGAGTTAGACACTAATAGTAGCTTTCACACTAATTGATTTTCTTTCCATTAAGTGTATTTGTGTTTTTAATCGTGTAGAAAACAAAAAGTTCAGCTACAAACCATTGTTATAACAATACTAGCTTTTATAATTACCCATGTGTTTACCTTTAGTGAGATCTTTATTTTTTCATGTGACTTTGAATTATTGTCTAGTGCCTCTTCATTTCACCTTGCAGAAATCCCCTGAGCCTTTTTTGGGGACAGGTTCAGTGGTCACAGACTCCCTCATGTTATATTTATGTGTATATTTCTTAATTTCTCCCTTACTCGTAAAGGACAGTTTTGCCTCATACAGGATTCTTTTTTTTTTTTTTTTGGTATATGTCCCTAGCAGGGAACCGAACCCAGGACTCTGTGGTCCACAGGCTAACGCTCTAACCGCTGAGCCCAACAGACCAGGGCAGGTTTCATTACTTTTCTATTGTTTTATTTTTGCTCCTATGCTGAGTTCAGGCTATATTTTGAATGCAGTTTGTAATCAGAAGGCAACAGAAACAGCTCCGTCTCTTCAACCATATTGACTGGGTTTGATCCTTGATCCTTGATCTGCCTCTTACTGTAGACTCCCCTGAATCTCTGCTTCTGCAAAATTGGAATAATATCTCAAGGACTGCTGTAACAGTCCAGTGATTTAAAACATATTAAGTGTTTGGAGTAGATACATAGTAAAGTTCAATAAATATTTTTTGTTGTTACTTGTAAAATTAAAAGTATAGTATATAATGGTTATCTTTCCCGGATTATAGAGAAGGCCTTTTATGACCATGCTAAATATAATAGTATCTCCTGTTAACTCCTCATTCTTCACCCTGCTACATTTTTCTACATGGCACTTATTGTTTGATATTATATGTTTATTAGTTTGTTTCCTTCTACTGAATTATAACTTTGAGGGCAATAATTTTATTTTATTCATAGCTGTGTTCACTTTAGTGCTTAAAATAGTATCTGATTTATAATATTTAACAAATATTTGGTTGATGACTAAGATGCATGAGGGCACCTAAAGGTTTTTTAGGGGGTATCTGTTTGATTGTTTTAATGAGTTAACTGCTTTTTATGGGGAGCATATTTTGTATTGGCAATGCCTCAATGAACTTTTGTTTTCAAAGGCACCTAAAATCTTTTGCTTTCTTTTGTTAAGCTATATGTGAAACAGAGCCTGAACAGCCTGTTCGTCATTATCCATTATGGGTGAAAGTAGAAGGTGAAATAGATCCAGAGCCAGTTTATATCCCAACGCCTTCTGTCATTGAGCCTACGAAACCATTGTTGCCTCAACCAGAAGTTTCATCTACTGTGAAGGGCAAACTACTCACTGGAATTAAACCTGCACGGGCTTATACTCCCAAACCCAATCCTGTGGTAAGCCTGGAGTTTTATCTTTTATTGCAGGTTGCAAAAATCATTTGTGAAGATGATGGTTTCAACAAAATTTTTAAAGGATATTTTTCAATTATCATTTATCTCCCCTATATCCTCCTCCACTTCCACCTATTCCCTTCCCCCTGCAATCACCACACTGTTGTCTATTAGTTCTTTCTTTCCCTGTCTTCTTTTTTTTCTTTCTTGCTCAATCCCTCAATCAGATTTTTGGGTTATATTCTGTCAATCAGTTTGCTTTCAGATAATATGCCTATAAGCCGTTTCCTTCTGATTTATTTGGTTTAGTTGCTGGCACTTAAAAATATTATAAAAATAGAGATTAGTAGTAGTAGTTGTTTGTAAATATAGCCAAATTGCTCTTCAGGGGGTTTGTATAAAAATGGGCTTTTTAAAAAACCTGACTTGCAAAAATCTGTTGAAAATACTCTTATTCCTGTAGTGTAGTATATTGAGTAATTGAGATATAGTACATGTTATTAGTAGAAAATCATTAAGAAAAAGCTTTAAAAAGTAAAATCTTAAAGCGAATTTCTTTATATATAATAATAACAGTAAAGTTCAAGATTTAAAATAACAGTTACTGTAACATGACCATGTGTCGACTGGCAGGTAAAAGAGCTGATAAGCATTTCTGATTACTAAACACATTTCAGTCTTCCTAGTCCATTAAATTGAAGAAAGATCCTTTAGTTCAATGCTATTCAGTAGTTCTCTCTGTGCCAGTGCTGATCCA
Organism: Molossus molossus; assembly: GCF_014108415.1. Classification (NCBI taxonomy): domain Eukaryota; kingdom Metazoa; phylum Chordata; class Mammalia; order Chiroptera; family Molossidae; genus Molossus; species Molossus molossus. The sequence goes on from NW_023425344.1 coordinate 180,753,207, forward strand.
AAACTGTTATCAGTCTGAGATGAATTAAGTATGTATAGAAAATAAGAATAACTATTTAGAAACTTTTATAGCAAGTTGATAGATGTATCTATTAAATTTGATCTAAAAAAAATTTGGGCTTATATTTTACATCTTTTGTTTTTATAGTAATCTGTTTTGTATTTTTCTAGTAATTACTTTTGTATTATATAAAAGGATTAGTCTATATAAGACTGGTGATTTTAAAATGTGTTCTTTGGCCTGGCTGGTGTGGCTTGGTGGTTGAGAATCGACCCATGCACCAAGAGATTGCCGGTTCGATTCCCGGTTCGATTCCCGGTTCGATTCCCGGTCAGGGCACATGCCCAGGTTGTGGCCCTGATCTCCAGTAGGGAGCATGCAGAAGGTGGCCAATTGATGTTCTCTCTCATAGTTGTTTCTCTCTGTCTCTCCCTCTCCCTTCCTCTCTCTCTCTAATATCAATAAAGAAAAAAAATTTTTTTTAATGTATTCTTTGTCCTGGCTGGTTTTGCTGAGTGGTTAGAGCATCAGGCAGTGGACCAAAGAGTTGTAGGTTTGCTCTCAGGCCCCAGTCAGGGTCATGGGGGAGGCAAACAATCGATATGTCTCTGACATTGATATTTCTCTCTGTGTCTCTCTCCTTCCTTCCTTGCCATTCTGTCTGAAACGTCAATGGAAAGGTAGCCTTAGGTGAAGATTAAAAAAATGTATTCTTCACTACAGATCATTTGAGGAGCACTGTTCTGGTGTGATCTGAACTGTTTTTTTTTTTAATTGACTTTTTAGAGGTAGAGAGGAAGGGAGAGAGAGAGAGAGAAACATCAATGTGTGAGAGAAACATCGATCAGCTGCTTCCTGCACGCCCCCCACTGGGGATTGAGCCCACAACCTGGGCACATGCTCTGACTGGGAATCAAACCAGGACCTCTCCGTCCATGGGACGACGCTCAATCCACTGAGCCATAATGGCCAGGCTGATCTGAAATTTCTTGATAGAAAATTTGATCCTTTCTTATTGCCTTAAGATTAGCACATGTGAACTGTATTTATATTATTTAACTTTAAAGTTTGTATTAAAAATTTTGAAGTGTTGTAATAAAAAGAAAAATTAAACACCTTTTGCCTTTTGAAGTTGAGGATACCTTTCCCCCCAATATTTGCAATGTTTTGTTTTATGAAACTTACAGATTCGGGAAGAGGACAAGGATCCAGTCTACTTGTACTTTGAAAGTATGATGACTTGTGCCCGAGTTCGAGTATACGAACGAAAGAAAGAGGAACAGAGACAGTTGACACCATCACCATCCCCATCATTTCAGCAGCCCAGCTCATACCATTCTAGTCCTGAGAACTGTAGTGCAAAGGTGAGTTACTTATTGCATAATTTCTGTTTTTAACTTCCAATTTCCTGTTGCTGGTATTAGAATTTGCATTACTATCAAAATAACTTGTGGGGTAGAGAAGGCTTACTTGATGTATATATTAATGTATCCATTTCTCTGCATACCTATTCTAGAGAACAGTTTCTTAGAGTTGTTAAAAATATTACTTTTTTTTTTTTTAATCCTCACCTGAGAACATTCTTCCATTTTTTATTCAGACAGAGCGGGAGGGAGAGAGAGAGAAACATCAACGTGAAAGGGACACATCGAGTGGCTACCACCCGCACGACCCAACCAGGGCCAGGGACAAACCGCAACTGAAGTACATGCCTTTAGCGGGAACTGAACCCGGGTCTCTCTGGACCGCAGGCCGACGCTCTAACCCTGAGCCAAACCGGCCAGGGGAAAAATATTACTCTTTTTAATGCTGAAGTAATTTTTAAGTTTAAACGTTTCTAGTTTAAATAAAATTATTAGGATTTACATTTTTCCACATAGGTGAAATTTCTAAATAACTGAAGCTTGGCTCATTAAACAGCAAATGTTTTTCCTTTTTCATGGAATACACTATAAAATATAAAGTTAATTATTTTCTTGGTCACTCAGCCACTATCAAGGATATTACAGAGCAAGTCTTCGTGTTTTTGCCAAGGCCTATATAATATGATAGTAATGCAGCTGTGTATATAGATGTGAAGCTGTTGCCATTTTTATTTTATTTTACTTTTTAATTCTCACCTGAGGACATTTTTCTATTCATCTTCAGATAGAGTGGGAGGGAGAGAGAGAGAAAAACATCAATGTGAGAAAGACACATCAACTGGTTGCCTCCTGTACAACCCCAACAGGGCCGGGCATGAACCACAACTGAGGTATGTGCCCTTGACTAGAATCGGACCCGCGACTCTTTGGTCCACGGTCCGATGCTCTAACCACTGAGCAAGACCGGCCATGGCAAAGCTGTTGCAGTTTCTACTGTTTCAGGCTTTTTGGGCGTGGTGGGGGAGATTTAATGCTTATGTCTTAGTCTGTATTAATACTAAATATGTGTTGAATTGAAATATTTCTTTGTCATTCTCCTCTTCAGGAGCCTGATGCTGAACAGCAGCCCTTGAAACCAATTACCTGTGACCTGGAGGATGATTCTGATAAATCACAAGGTCAGCATGAAAACTAGATCTTATCATTTGATAGTAATTATATAGGTGTGGATTATAATAAAAATGAGAGGAAACCAAAACTACCAGTCCAGAATATGTCAACCTATTCTGTTTCTAGCTTCTGTTTAAAATGGAGATGATATATAAATTTTTTCCTGTTATTTGGTCTCTTTATCACTCCGGTTCTAAGAAATAAAATTCATTTATTCCTGTGATATGTTGTTGGAAGAGACATTTAGGATGAGGTCAATGATTTTCTTTCATTTTTAAATTACAGTTTATAGTTAATATTTTAATATTTTGTATGTTTTAGGTGTACAGTATAGTGGTTAGACAATCATAAACTTTACGAAGTGTTTTCTGATATTTCTAATACCCACCTGATACCATACATAGTTATTACAATATTATTGACTATATTTCCTATGCTGTACTTCACATCCCTGTGACTGTTTTGTAAGTACAAATTTGTACTTCTTAATCCCTTCACTATTTTCAACCAGTCCCCCAAGTCCCCTCCCCTTTGCCATCAGTTTTTCTGTATCTGTGAGTCTGTTTCGATTTTGTTTGTTCATTCATTTTGTTCTTTAGATTCCACATATAAGTGAAATCATATGGTATTTGTCTTTCTCTGACTTATTTCACTTAGCATAATACCTTGTAGGTCTGTTCATACTGTTGTAAATGGTAAGATTTCATTCTTTTCTAAGGCTGAGTAATATTCCAGTAGATATTGTATGTACCATAGCTTTTTTTATCCACTCATCTACTGATGGACACAGGCTGCTTCCAAATCTTGACTATTGTAAATAATGCTGAGATGAACATTGGGGTGCACATATCCTTTCTAATTAGTGTTTTGGGTTTCTTTGGCTATGTGTTCAAAAATGGAAATGCTGAGTCATAAGGCAGTTCCATTTTTTATTTTTTTGTGGAATCTTCATCATATTGTTTTTCGTAGTGGCTGCACCAGTCTATGTACCTACCAACAATACACAAAGATACCCTTTTCGCCATATCCTCGCCAGCACTTGTTTGTTGATTTATTGAAAATAACCATTCTGACAGGTATGAGGTGATATCTCATTGTGGTTTAACTTTGAATTTCTATGACAGTTAGTGACGTTGAGCATCTTTTCATAAGTCTGTTGGCCATCTGTATGTCCTCATTGGAGAAGTGTGGATTGTTGTTTTTGTGTGTGTGAACTTGTGTGAGTTCCTTGCATGCAGGGTGAAGCAAAAGTAGGTTTAACAGCTGTGAGTAAATGAAACAGTTCATTCTTATTATTTATTAATTTTATTGTGTTAATTGTTCATATGAACCACTCTAAACCTACTTTTGCTCCACACTGTGTTTTGGATATTCCTTATGGAATGTATCATTGGCAAATATCTTCTTCCATTCAGTAGGTTGTCTTTTCATTTTTTAAAAGAATATGTTGTGATTTTTTTTTTTTTTTTTAAGAGAGGAAGGGATAGAGAGATAGAAACATTGATAAGAGGGAGAAGCATCGCTTGGCTGCCTCCTGCACACCCCCTACTGGGGATCGAGCCCACGAACCAGGACCTCTCAGTCCATGGGGTGACACTCAGTCCACTGAGCCACACTAATCGGTCGGGCTGTCTTATTATTTTGTTGATGGGTTGTTGTTTTTTTTGCTGTGCAAAATTTTTTAGTTTGATGCAGTCTTATTTGTTTAGTTTTCCTTCTGTTTCCCTTACCTAAGGAGCTATATCAGAAAAAGATATTACTAAGAGAAATACAGATTTTACTGTGTATGTTTTCTTCAAGAAGTTTTATTGATTTGAGTTTTTAATCCATTTTGAGTTTATTTTTGCATATGGTGTTAGAACGTGGTCTTGTTTCTTTCTTTCTTTTTCTTTTTTTGCCTGTATCTGTTCAGTTTTCCCAACACCATTTATTGAATAGACTGTCTTTACCCTAATATGTGGTCTTGTCTCCTTTGTCAAATATTAATTGCCCATACAGATGTGGGTTTATTTCTGGGCTTTCTATTCTGTTCCATTGATCCATGTGTCTATTTTTATGCTAGTATCATGCTGGTTTTTTTGTTTTTTTTTATGCTGTTTTGACTACTATAGCCTTGTAGTATAGTTTGGTATCAGGTAGTATGATACCTACAACTTTGTTCTTTTTTCTCAAGTTTGGTGTGGCTTTTGTTGACTTTTGTGATTCCATATACATTTTTGGATAATTTGTTCTAGTTCTGTGAAAAAACGCCATTGGTATGTTAATACATATTGCATTGAATCTGTAGATTGCTTTAGGTAGGATGGACATTTTAATGATGTTAATTTTTTTCTATTCATGAGCATGCTTCAATTTACTTTTTCAGTGTCATACTTTTCTGAGTACAGGTCTTTTACTTCTTTGGTTAAATTTATTTCTAGGTATTTGTGAGGGGGGAAGGCAGTTGTATATGGGATTGTTTTCTTAGTTTACCTTTCTGATAGTTCATTATTGGTATATAAAAATGCATCTGATTTCTGAATATTTTCTTTTGTATCCTGCTACTTTACTTGAATTTATCAGTTCCAGTAGTTTTTTTTAATGGAATTTTTAGGGTTCTCTATATACAGTATTATGTCATCTGCAAATAATAACAGTTTTACTTCTTCCTTTTTATTTTGGCTTCCTTTTATTTCTTCTTCTTGTGTGATTGCTGAGGCTGGGACTTCTAGTACCATGTTGGATAAGAGTGGTGAAAGTGGACATCCTGTCTCGTTAGTGATTTTTTTTTTTAAACTAATTTTCAAACCTCAGTCACATTGGTTTAACTATTGAAATTTTTATTCAGTAAAAATTCTTGGTAGCTTTGGAGAAATGCAGATGGAGAAAGGAAGGAATATTACTGATTTATCTAGCAGAGACTACTAGCAAATTTCATGAGAGATAATGTCTAGGGAGTTAACTATATTTAATTTGCTTTCTAAGACTTCAGACACTTAAGTGGCAGTGGTTTCCAACTTTATTATTATTTTTGAATAGCATGATACACACAAAAAGTGAAAATGTTTTTATAGCACACTAAGGTAAGTGGAGGAGCCTGCTGTGGTGGAGAGATCCTGCCTGAGGACTGACAGAATCTTTATCCTGACAGACCTATAACTGTAGAACTGGTTGAAAGGCTCTGCTGTAGAAATCTAAGTGTCCAGTGAAGTAGACATCCATTTAACATGTCATGATTATAAAACATGGTAAATTGAGTGATCTGCATATGATGTAGAAGTGGAGCAATCATATCTAGATGTACAAAAGTAATTTAGGCCCTGGCTAGTTTGGCTCAGCGGTTAGAGCATCGGCCCATGGTCTGGAGAGTCCCGGGTTTGGTTCCTGCTAAGGGCACGTACCTTGGTTGCAGTTTGTACCTGGCCCAGTTGGGGTTGTGTGGGTGGCGACCACTCAATGTGTTTCTCTCACATAGATATTTCTCTCTCCCTCTTCCTCCCTCTCTCCCTCTTGCTCTATCTGAAGATAAATGCAAAAATGTCCTTGAGTGAGGATTAAAAAAAAGTAATTCAGAAGTAAAAAAAAAAAGTGATTCAGAAATATTTTCAGTATACCCCTGGCCAGTTTGGCTCAGCGGTTAGAGCGTTGGCCTGTGGACCAAAGAGTCGCGAGTTCAATTCCGGTCAAGGGCACGTACCTTGGTTGTGGGAGGCAACCTATCGATGTGTCTCTCTCACATCGATGTTTCTGTCTCTCTATCTCTCCCTCCCACTCTGTCTGAAAATAAATGAAAGAATGTTCTCGGGTGAGGATTTAAAAAAGAAAAAGTTTTTGCAGTAGAAACTAGAGGTAGAGTGCACTTTTTATTTATTTATTTAAAGAACCCCAGAAAACCCTGTCTTGCCATTTTTCAGGCTTGACTCTGCCTATCACGTTACAAGACATCTGGCATCTTTGCTTTGCCTATATGGATAGCAGAACACTATACTGAATGAACGTGAACCTTGTTTTTATAGGTCATGCTTTGTTAGCAAGATAACACTTTCTCATGTAACAATAGTTTTTTAGAACAGTCTTAAGTGGGACTTCTTTTTTATTAGCCTAGTTAGCAGGACAGTGAGAGGACTATTATAGTCTGATTCTCTGAAATCTTTTTCCTGGAAAACTCCCAAATTATGAGTTAATTTACCACTGAAAATACATGGGACTGGGACACTGGGCAACTGTTGAATTTCTATACCCCTGGCACTTTTCTGAGAACTTAGGGAAAGTAAAAATCTTTCGAAGTTGAGTATAAATTGCTGTGATGCACAGATATCTTTCAATTTCTTATCAGAAAAGAGCTGGAAGTCTTCCTGTAACGAAGGGGAATCCTCTTCCACCTCCTATGTGCATCAGAGGTCACCTGGTGGTCCCACCAAACTGATAGAAATCATTTCAGACTGCAACTGGGAGGAGGATCGCAACAAGATTTTGAGCATCTTATCCCAGCACATCAATAGCAACATGCCACAATCACTTAAGGTGGGCAGCTTCATCATTGAGTTGGCTTCTCAGCGAAAGAGCCGGGGTGAGAAGAGCCCCCCTGTTTATTCTTCTCGTGTGAAAATCTCTATGCCATCATGTCAAGACCAAGATGATATGGCTGAGAAATCTGGATCAGAGACTCCTGATGGTCCATTATCCCCTGGGAAAATGGATGATACCTCTCCTGTACAGACAGATGCCCTGGATTCAGTGAGGGAGAGATTACATGGAGGCAAAGGTCTGCCCTTTTATGCAGGGCTTTCTCCTGCAGGGAAGCTTGTGGCCTATAAACGTAAACCCAGTTCAAGCACATCTGGGCTTATCCAGGTGAGAATTATCTTTAATCTGGCTGTAGCACCTTTTTGTATTTAGATAACATCTTTATTTTTCAGAGCCCTTTGTGGGCCTTATATCATTTATCTTTACACCTCCTGGGAACTGGGTGACAAAATCATTATCTCTTTTTGTAATAGGCCTAGATTAGATACATACCTAGAATGAATTTTTGGCACACTTATAAGCAGATGTAGAGCCTAGTGTCGTTAGAAAGTTTCTCCTCTTCAACTGCATTGTCTGGCTATAGTGATACTTTTTTAACCAAGCAAGGATAGTAAGGTATTCAGTTTAGTTCTGGGGATTATTATTAGCAGAAAGCGTCCAAAATAAAACAAGGTGAAATTGATTTAAAAATAGGCAGTATATGTTTGGAAACTTGGAGAAAATGTTAATTTAGTAAGGCATTATTCAAATATATAAAAATTTTTTTTAAATGAGCCACGATTTGCCTAAGTGTTTTTTTTCTTTATATGATTCATAGGGTTTTTGCCAATATAATCTTTTTTTTTTTTTTTTTTTTGGTACATGCCCCTAGCGGGAACTGAACCCGGGACTCTCTGGTCCGCAGGCCAACGCTCCAACCACTGAGCCAAACCGGCCAGGGCTGTAATCATTTTTGTAGGACAAATATCTCTATCCTCTACTGTTTAGTAATTCAGGCAGGTTATATTAGTAAAGTAACCCTGGCATGTACAGAGTTCTTTGGAGAGAGAAGTTCTGAATTAAAATGTAATCATAGTCAAAAAGGTTTTCTCCTCTTGCTCAGAGACATTAAATGCCCTTTTGTATCAGCATAGCAAAATGTGTGGAAGTGTCTGATGTTATTGCTAAGGCTGCTTGACTTGATTAGCGTGACTGCTTCTCTGGGCTAAGGACTATTCCAATAATAATATGTCTGACCTACTTAGTTAAAAAGTTTTTATTGCAGATTATTCTTGGTGGTGCTATATAACTGCTTCTGTTGGTACTTCTCAAACTCTTTAATGATGAGGAGAACAGTGTTTTCCTCTCTATTTCATTTATTGATTAATATTTTGGGAGCAGAGACTTATCTGAGATCATTTCTAGAGAGACTAGACTCCCTGGATTACAGGCATAGAAATTTTGTGTTCTCTTCTCCTGTCTAGGACTCAGAAAGCCACCATAAAATGTGAATTTCCATAAACAGGCAACTGTAGGTTTTTGGGGAAGCTGCTGAGCAGTCTTAAGAGCAAGTCTCAAAGGAGCAGATTAGGGATGTATCTGATCTGGACTCCACAGAGCCTGAAAAATTGTATAGTGAAATTTACTTCAGGATGGAAAGATTACATTTTTTGTACCAAACTGAGGCAGAGATATTCCTGATCTGTTTGGGAGTAATCACAATTTTACTTAAGTAGCAAAGAGTAATTATGTTTTATATCTTTGAAGAGAGAGTGGCTTGCTGTAGTGATTCCCCTCACCAATTCCCTATTAATTTGAAGAGTTTGAGTTTCTCCACCTCCCTCTACCCCCACCTCCTTTTAAATGATGTAAAAGAGGGACAAAAAAGGATGTCATCTTTAGTCATTCAGCAATATGACTTAGAGAACATGGGTAAGAAACTTTTTTTTTTTTCTTTAAAAAAAAACAAAAATCCCGCTGCCCAAAAATAGGCAGTCTATCAACTCAGGCAATAGAAAAAATCTTTACTTCATTCATTGATTTACTTTCTTCTGACATTTTAGTTACTATTTAAAAATTACAATGAGTTTCTACTAGCATTTATCTTGAGCCCAAGTTTTATCCAAGAGATGAAGACAGTATCTTCAAAGTTGAGTTTTTAGACAACTGAAACTGAGGTTACTTTGTGATTTAGGTTAAAGTAGACTCACCATATATTTCCCAAATGTGAAGGATAGCTTGAAAGGACCCTTGTGAGAGGGCTTCATTTTGCCTCTCTGATCTTTTCAGAGAATCTGGAGAACACAGTCATTTTTCCTGATAATTGTTAAATAACTTAACCAGAATTGCTTATTGACAAGTAAAACAATCGGATGATTCCTTAGATGTGACTGTACCTTTCACATTTCTAGGATGCAGAAGTAGTGAGTTTCTAAGATTCTCTGTATCCAAATTACCAAAATAAAGGATGAGATTAGTTCAGAATATCATAGCATTTTTTTTAACCTCCTAATTACTCAGTTTATACCAAATGGGAAAAGTCCATTTCTTTTTCCCTTTAAATCTGAAAAAATAGACTTTTAAAACCTTGTAAAAATGAAACCCTTGTCAAGGGAGATGAGTTAGCAAGAGAATTTTATCTTTACAGAATTTCTCTTTGCCACTTGTTTCAGGTTAATGGTAAGAGTTACCCGCAGGCTAAGTTGCTATTGGGACAGATGGGGGCATTGCATCCAGCCAATAGGCTAGCTGCTTATATCACAGGCAGGTTGCGACCCTCAGTCCTGGACCTCTCAACCCTCAGTACTGTCATCTCCAAGGTAGCATCCAATGCCAAGGTGGCTGCATCCAGGAAACCACGTACCCTGTTGCCTTCAACATGCAATTCCAAAATGGCATCCTCCTCCGGCACTACAACAAATCGCCCTGGGAAGAATCTGAAGGCATTTGTCCCAGCAAAAAGACCAATTGGTAAGTTGGACTGTATATATGTTTTGGAAAGGCCTGTGACTTGGTTCTGGGCTAGTGAATTATATAGCATGGGAGTTGTAAAAATTAGGGAAATAAAAAATTTGTCATTCTTATTCTCAGTGTCTTGTCTTGCTCAAATTTCTGGGGAACTCTTCTGATGACCTGTAATACTAGATGAATTGAACTTTAGTTTTTACAGTTATTTCTCAGACTTTTAGACTTTTGTTAATGCAGGGAAAAAAGCTAACATTTAAAATTTTGTTTTTAATTTTATATTTAAAAAAAGAAGACATAGTCTTTTTTTTTTTATCCTCACCTGAGGACATTTTTTGATATTTTGTTCAGATAGAGTGGGAGGGAGAGAGAGAGAGAGCGAGAGAGAGAGAGAGAGAAACATCAACGTGAAAGGGACACATCGAGTGGTTGCCACCCACATAACCCAACCAGGGCTAGGGACAAACTGCAACCGAGGTACGTGCCCTTAGTGGGAACCGAACCCCGGTCTTTCGGGACCGCAGGCCGATGCTCTAACTGCTGAGCCAAACTGGCCAGGGCAGAAGACATATTCTTAAATACCTTCCCTAATTTAATATTTTTCCTATGAGGACTAGTGTTATTGGTACTAATCATATGTGTGTTCCTTGAACTTAGAAACAGTAGAGCTAGCAAAATCAAAGTGGGTTGAGTTAGTATAGGCTTAAAGTATATAAGAATCTTGTAAAACATAATTTTGGGAACATTATTCTATTCATCCCTGTTCTGTGAATGAAAACCTCTTTTGCTTAACATTTTAGTGCTGGAGTCTGTGATAAATTACTTTCTTGAAAACATTTGTGTTTTAGCATGAGAGTATATACAGTTGGCTTATTGAATGTCTCTTTTTGTTGTTTCAAATCTATTTAGGAATGTTAAGTGAAATTATCGATTACTATATTTTTTCCTCTAATAGGAAATTGAAGTCTCTGGCTGAATGCTGGAGTTGTGTGAAGATGGAGGGATAGGCATTGTATGTCTTAAAAATAATTCATTTTACCTCTTTTAAAAAAGTAGTGGTGATTTTAAAGATAGTCTTGTTCTGCCTTCTCATGGAATATGTCTTCATACAGTTTAGAAATGTTAACTGTCTCATAAGAAAAAAGGACTGCTATAAAGAGGTGGAGGTGCTGAGACAGGAATAAGTGGGGGAAACAAGTTTTAAAATTAGAATTGGGGGGAATATCTTAATTTCTTTATCTGTTTGAAGTTGGGTGCTGCTGTATTTTATTTTTTTAAATTTATTTTTAATTCTCACTTGAGGATGCGTATTCACTGATTTATATATATGTATATATAGAGAGAGACATGGGTGTGAGAAACATCAATTGCTTGCCTCTTATACACATCCTGACTTGGGATGAAACTTGCAACCTAGATATGTGCCCTGACTGGGAATCAAACCTGCCGCTTTTTTGTGTACAGAGTGCTGTCCCAGCCAACTGAACCACTCCGCCAGGGCTGCTGTATTGTCTTTCCTGGCAATTTGGCTATATTGTGTAGACAAAGATTCTTAGGAACACCCATTTTAATCCCTTTCTTGTTAGAATATAAAGTTTGGTGTGGGCTGAGGGAAGTGTTTGATTTCTGTGTATGGAAATTGACACGTATATTGCAGGTAGGTAGTACCTGTAAGAAACGGACCCAGTGGTGCACACAATAAATGTTGATAAACACAGTCACTAAGAGGATAAGATATGAGAACTGAAGATTTTTGACCTGCAAATTTTTATTTGCAGCGGCACGACCCTCTCCTGGTGGTGTGTTCACACAGTTTGTGATGAGTAAAGTTGGAGCCCTGCAGCAGAAGATACCTGGAGTTAGCACACCCCAACCCCTAACAGGGCCACAGAAGTTCAGTATCAGACCTTCTCCAGTAATGGTCGTCACACCTGTGGTTTCTTCTGAGGCAGTTCAGGTGTGCAGCCCTGTGACTGCTGCTGTCACTACTACCACCCCTCAAGTGTTTATAGAAAATGTTACTGCTGTGACACCTATGACTGCTCTTTCTGACGTGGGAACTAAAGAAACTACTTATCCTTCTGGTGCCACCACTGCAGGGGTTGTTGAGGTCTCTGAAACTAATACCAGCACCCCTGTAACATCTACCCACTCTACAGCCACTGTGAACCTTATCAAAACAACTGGGATAACTACCCCTGTGGCTTCAGTTGCTTTTCCTAAGTCTTTGGTAGCATCTCCTCCAACCATAACTCTTCCTGTTGCTTCCACTGCCTCCACCTCCATAGTCGTGGTGACCACAGCTGCATCTTCCTCCATGGTGACCACACCAACTTCATCTCTTGGCTCTGTTCCCATTATACTCTCAGGAATTGATGGGAGTCCACCAGTGAGCCAGAGACCAGGTAAGGCCTAGATGTTACTAGCTGGTTTACTGTACAGCTATTTTTATAATTGTGGTTGTGATAGGATTTTAGATATATTAGGGTAACAGTGCAGGTATTTCTACTATAATATGATATATATATTCTTGAAAACCTTTTTATTCTGCAAAACTGAACACTAAAAATAAAAGAAGTTAGGACAAATCACTGAAAAATGCTCAAAAACATTAGAATGGAAATGGTCAATGAATGAAACTGAAATAATGCATATGGGAGTGGAGCTCTGAGCCAGTAGAGCAGTCACTTAAGGTGGACACTGGAGAAAGTGTGGTCTGTTGTGTACTGAGAGCTAGGTGTGCACATCTCTGAGGAGAGCACCCAAATCTAGGGGCTCCTTTTTTAGAGATGGGGTGGGATAGTATAACTTTTTAATAAAAAAAAATTACAGGCTTCTGCTTATGCTACAACCAGGCTGAGGGCTTTTTCTTTGTCCTTGTTGAAGGTTAAAATTCTAGGTACTCTTGCCTAGTAAAAATCATTTGTGAATCAGCCCAATTTCCATGTACTACTGACATTATTCTCCTACTTATTATACATGAACTGATTGAACTAGAAATAAAGAGGTATATTTCTTTATCAACTTTTTAGTTAAAATTTAAAATTTTCTCTTTTTGGCTTAGTTTAAGTGAATTACTTTGGTAATTTTTCTATCTTAATTCAGCCAACTAAAGTAAGTAGTTCTCTTAGTGTACTCAGAGGAATTACTGTGGAAAAGAGTGAGAGGCTTTGCAGGCTTTAAGAGGAAATAATAAATAGCCAACAGCAATTCTCTCTTGGTTATTGATTATTTTTATTACTAAAGATTTTTGCATTCAGTGACATGGTCCAAATCCCTGTTGATATTTTAGGAAGGAAGTGACTTGGGATTTAGTTTATAAGTTGAAGTAACGTTGAAAGGAAAAGTGAATCACAATATTAAATGTGTTTGTCTTTTGCTTCTCCCCATAATAAGCATATAAAATGGTTTAATGTATCATTTTGGAAGTGAGATCATTGTTGATGAAGCTGCTTTGATTTCCTGCTGAATCTCATGGTTCACATTTTGTCATGTTTTAACTGATTATGTTTTCTAAACCATATGGTTTCCAATCTATATTTTTAATTCTGTCATGTAACTGTGAAGTTGTTTAGCTTTTTGTAGTCCATTGTTTCTCATATTTTAGTCACTCAGATTATACGTTCATGTATGTTTCTCTCATTCTCATTTGTACTATATTGACTTAATATTTTTATTTAAATCAACTCATTTGTTTACTAAAATTTATTTATTTATTTAGTTCATTAATCTTCACCCAAGATATTTTTTTCCATTGATTTTTATAGTGGAAGGGAGGTAGGCAGGGCTCAGGCGAGGAGAAAGAGAGAAAGAGAAACATGATGTGAGAGAGACATACTGATTGGTTGCCTCCTGCACATGCCCTGACTGGGCATGAAACCTGCAACCCAGGTATGTGCCCTTGACTGGGAATCAAACCCAAGACTCTTCAGTGTGTAGGCCGATGGTATAACCACTGACCCATACCAGCCAGGGCTTAAGTCTATTTTTATTAAAAAAAATTTTTTTTTTCCTTTATTGATTTTAGAGCGAGAGGAAGTGAGAGGGAGAGAGAGACATCGTTGAGAGAGAACATCGATTGGCCGCCTCCTGCATGCGCCCACTGGGGATCGGGCCCACAACCAGGGCATGTGTCCTGACCGGGAATTGAACCGGCGACCTCTTAGTGCATGGGTCGACGCTCAGCCACTGAGCCACCCTGGTCGGACTTAAGTTTATTTTTAAAAGGAGCGATCTTACTGTAATTGGAAACCAACATTACTTACCAAAATAGAGGTTAAACCCATAAATAAATGCACTGGAAAAAATAATAAAAAATAAATTTTTGCTGCCTACTATATGTTCTTAGTATGTGGCTTGCTCTCTGTTGATGAAGAAAGCTAGAAAATGCTGACATTATTATAGACATGATATCAAAGACTGGTACTTCTGTATAAAATCAAAAGATTAAAATTGGAAAGGGAATTACTTTCTGACAATATGAGATGAGGTTATTTTATATTCATATGCTACCCAAAATCTAATACCACTTGAGGAAATACTAATGTTAACAGATTTTCTTCTCTTTTACAAATGGAGCTGACTTAGATAACTGCTGCGGCTAAGGAAGTGTGTGCAATTTGTTCTAGGTTTATTAGAGGGTCCCAACTCAGTCACTTAGATATCTGTGCTTTTTCATTTGACTTCTCTTCTTTTTGTCTTGCCCTTCCCACATTTCAAGAAACAATGCCATAGTTAATGTGTATATTAAAGGCTGCTTTCATTCTCTGAACTGAGTAACTTAATTTTGAAGCACTTTCTAAAACTTAATTTAGATAGAAATGTTCAGGAAATTAATGCTTTAATATGTTCCTTAATTCACATATGATACATGAATGTTTTCGTTTAAATTTCACACTTTTTCTTTTTCGTACACAGTTTGGTCTTTGTGTTTTATTTCATTTTCAAGAGAAGTCCTGAATCTTTTATATATAATTTGTCATGTAAATGTTAGGAGCATGGCATTCTTTTAGAAATTTGGTATGTTTCATGGGCAGAGTGTCTATATGATGGGATATTATATGTGAAACTAAATTTGTGTTTTGGTTTGTTGATTTTTTTATTTAGTGACAAAATAAGGAAAAGATTTATTAATGTTAGATAATTTCACTAATTTGAATGGTAATGTTAAGACCAGTTTCATTTATGCTTATTATCATTATTCTTACCTCTTTTAGCCCTTGATCAGAAATCTATTTGTAGATTACTCATATTATTTTTCCCATGTCTCTAGTGTTTCTAAATATTTCTTCCAAACATTAAAGTGCATCTTTAGGTACTATTAATGGTTTTAAATCTCTTAATTCACATCTTCTGCATTAAACTTTTGCTTTTTCTGTTTGTTTTAAAACTATCTTTTGCCTCTTCCTAACCAGGCTTTATTTCCCTGCTTCTTTGATGTCTCTTAATTTCATTCCATTTTTTGGGGGTATGTATTTTTTTCTTTATGAAAACTAATTTCCACAAATCTTTACATTTTGTTTGTCAGTGAGTTTTAAAAGCCAAGAAGTTTGAATTTTTTTTTTAATACTTCATGATTTTTAGTTCTTGACTTTATCTTATTTGACTGTGACCTGTGAAACTAAGGCATAAGTCTAGTAAGTGTTAACAGACAGAATTTTAAAGTTGAAGAAGATAATTTTATCATGAATAATTTCTTTAGCTTTAATGACAATTCAGATTTAAAGGCCTGCCCATTTTTCATAAGGCAGCATTATCTCTTTAAATGCACCTCTTGACAATTGATGCTTTCTTTCTTTTTTTTTTAACTAGTCTAAATGTAAGGCTCTGCAATGTCTGGTTAATACTTTGGTTTAAGTTAAATTGTTTTCAACCAGAGGACTATGAAGTAGTGTGTCATAGAGGTACAGGATTTCACCAACTTCATAATTCAAATTAGAAGTTATTTGTAGCATGGTTAGATCCTATGTCATAATAATTTCTTCCTACATGTATTAGAGGGAAATTCTGATACTATGTTTCCATTTTCTGTTTTTCAGAAAATGCCCCTCAGATTTCAGTGGCTACTCCACAGGTTTCTTCTAACCCAGTGAAACGTGCTGGACCTCGATTGTTACTAATTCCAGTGCAGCAGGGTTCTCCTACTCTTAGACCTGTTTCAAACACACAACTTCCAGGACATCGGATGGTCTTGCAGCCTATTAGGAGCCCAAGTGGAATGAACCTATTCAGGCACCCTAATGGGCAGATTGTTCAGCTTCTCCCTTTGCATCAGCTTCGAAGCTCAAATACCCAGCCCAACTTACAGCCTGTCATGTTTCGTAACCCAGGTATATAATGAAATCTTTTAATGAGTTTTTTTGTTCTTATTGAATTATTTGGCCATATGTATGTTAATACACCAGGATTGGTCTTCTTAGTCTCTTAGAATCATCTTTCCAAAAAGAAAACTGTTGATATATGGAAGTTTTGATATATGGGCAGTGGTGATTTAAAGTTTTCCATTTCTTACCAGGGTCTGTGATGGGAATCCGGTTACCCACTCCTTCCAAGCCTTCAGAGACTCCACCATCTACTGCTTCATCCTCTACTTTTTCTGTTATGAGTCCTGTAATTCAAACTGTTGGGTCTTCTCCAGCAGTGAATGTCATCACTCAGGCACCATCGTTGCTTTCTTCTGGACCTAGTTTTGTGTCTCAGTCTGGTACATTGACCTTAAGGATTTCCCCTCCTGAACCACAAAGCTTTGCAAGTAAAACAGGCTCTGAAACCAAAATAACTTATAGCTCAGGAGGGCAGCCTGTTGGTACAGCCAGCCTCATTCCTCTTCAGTCTGGTAGTTTTGCCTTGTTGCAGCTCCCAGGACAAAAGCCTGTTCCCAGCTCCATTCTTCAACATGTTGCTTCTCTTCAGATGAAGAGAGAATCTCAGAATGCAGACCAGAAAGATGGAACAAGCTTTTTAAAAAGAGAGCAGGAAACTAAGAAGGCCCTACAGTTAGAAGGAGAAGCTGGAGACTCTGAGGCTAATGTAATAAAGCAAAATTCAGGAGCTACTGCCTCAGAAGAAATCCTGAATGATTCCTTGGAAGATGGGGGTGATCATTTAGATGAAGAATCCCTTACAGAAGAAGGTCCTGCAATGGTTAAACCTTCTGAGCATTCCTATATCACTGGGTCACACACAAGTGAAGACTATAAAGATGTTGATGAAGATGGGATTAAGAATCACAACAGTTCCAAAGAAAAACTGACTCTTCTAGAAGTTAAGACCATTTCTGAAAGAGCTAGTAATATGACAGTCCAAAGTATAAGTAATGTGCAGCTTAAAAAACTTGGTAATATGAAAGTGGAACAGCAGAAAGGATTAGACAGTTCAGAGGAAAAATCAAATAAATTTCCAATCATCTCTAAGGGGGACTGTACACGTGAATTATCAGGGAGTGTTGTGGAGGAGCATCAATCTAATCTACATCCAGAGGCCAAGGAAAAGGGACGTGGAGACTTCCTAGTGGACAGTCTTAGGGAGAGATGGAGAAAACACCTGAAGGGCCCATTGACTCAGAAATGCGGAACTTCACAAGAATGCAAGAAAGAGGCAGATGAGAAGTTAATTAAAGAAACAAAGACTTGTCAGGAAAGTTCAGATGTGTTTCAACAAGAACAACGCATCTCTGATTTACTTGGAAAAAGTGAAACTACTGAGAATACCAGAGTTTTAAAAACTGAATGTGATTCTTGGAGTAGGATTTCTAGGCCTGCAGCCTTCTCCATTGTTCCTAGGAGAGCTACAAAAGGGAGCAGAGGAGAAGGACATTTTCAAGGTCACTTACTGCTGTCAAGAGAACAGATACAACCAAAGCAAGAGAAGAAGGGTGGGAGAAGCAGTGCTGACTTCAGTGTTTGGGATTTGGAAGAAGACGAGGAAGATGAGAATGAGAAAACCGATGATTCTATTGATGAGATTGTGGATATTGTTTCTGACTACCAGAGTGAGGAGGTTGATGATGTAGAAAAGGTGGTGAGCCCATTTTTGTTGTGACTGAAACCTCAAGAATTTAAATTATTTACTAGACCCAGTAGCTTTTCAGAAGATCACTAAGACCTTGCTTGATACATTCAGTTGGATGCCTAGATTTAGATCATGATTTAAATGACTTTGTAGTTTTAGCCTTTGTCAGTCAGGTAACATTTATTGAGCTTATATTGTTCTTTGAGACTTGTCTGATATTATGGAAAGACTGGCTTAAGTCTTTGGGGGATAGATGCTTCAGACTCCCTATTCAGTTAGATTTAAGAAAAAAAGTCCTGAAACCACTGCTCCCATTTGATCCCAAATTAGTTTGTTTTTTTTTTTTGACATTTTTTATATAAAGTGACTATAGTTTACCTGGTAGATACATAAATAGAATGGGTGACCTTACAACTGGGGAGAACTTACCTACCTGCACTTAGATGTTCTTTTTGGAGAACAATGGAAAATATCATTTACTATTTTAACATGACTATGCCTTAAGTTTCTCTTTATCTCCTAAAATTAAATAGTTTTAGAATTTATATTCTGAACTTTGGTGGTCTTTTTTCCTAATATGACCTTTATAATTTATTTTTCTGAAGCCATTTTTTTGTAGACTTTCTATTCAGGGTCGTATTTACTGAACTAAGTAACTGAGAGTCAGGTGTGATGTAGGGCAGGAGTTGGGCAAGCTTTTTCTATAAAGGGGCAGACTATAGAATAGATGGCTTGCTGTTGCAACTACTCATTTGCTGTTTAGCATAAAAGCAGCTATAAACAGTAGTAAGTGAATGTAGTAGCTGTGTTCCAGTAAACCTTTATTTACCAAAGCAGGTGGTGGGCTGTAGTTTGCTGACCCCTAACATGGGATCTGCTGTAAATAATAAGATTATATCTAGCTGCCTGTGGGGTGCCCTGAAATATGGAGTGAGTCCCTCTCTTTAGGAGCAGATAATATGGGCCTCTGCACTGATTGCAATGCAGTGAGTTGTTTGAGAATCTCACTTCCTTATGTTACTTCAGCCTTTGTGTTAACCTGATTCATCTATGTTAATACCTAGTTGCCTTATGCAGATAAAACATAACAAAAAGATTAGCATTTTAAAACTCTAAAGTGTTTAAATAGTTTAATGCTGGTTATTTCTGTAACCTCATTTGTCTCATTTATAAAATGAGGATCTAGCTGTACAGATGGACAATTCCATAGCTCTTGCCTTCTATTCTATCTCTAGACTAGTCCTTTTTAAGGACCGACATTTGTAGGTAGCTTAAGAATTTGAATTCACTGAGTTTGAGAGTTAGATTGCAGATATTCTTGCACTTTTTACAGAGTCTCCCACTGTAAGTCAGCTTGGGTAAGCATCAGACCAAAAACAGTCCAACTTTAAAACCAGTGAAAACTATTGCTATAAAAAAAACTGACGTCATAGAATTGTGTGTCTTAATTATACAGGGTGGCATTGCTTGAATTTCCTAATAGGAAATCTGACATACAAGGTGCACTGACCTTTTTAAAAGTTAAAGATATTATAGTAAAAGATCTCTAAAATCTAAATTCTACTTTATATTTATATACATGTATACACCTATGATATCTTTATGCTTGTGATTAGCATTAAATTGAAATAGTGTAAGGAAAGTTGAGAGTAGCCCCCTTAATTAAAAACTTTCATTGTGAAGTTTATTGAATATTATTTACAGAGCCTGAAGTTAAAGCCTGCAGTAGGCAGACATTCTTCAGTTTAAATATTATAAAGTACCTACCTACATTATTATCCAGACTCCTTAGATTCTGTTGGGACTCTATTGATTTAGCTTCCTATAGTTAATTATTTTGGAGTTAATTTTAATATATGTTGTTTTACATCGTTTAAATTTAAGATACACTGTTTAAATTGTGCTGAAATTGGGGGACATAAATGATGGCTTGCATTTAGTATCTGTCACCCTTATGAAGCCTATAATTTGGGGGTAATTTTTACAGTTTAAATATAAAATTATTAAGGTGATTGGGATGTTTTATTTTGAGTTGTGCCTCTCTGGAACAGTATGATTATAGATAACATTCTCCCTGTTTAGTTTCTGGCATAGTAAACACTACTTTTAAAGGTAGACTTTAAAAACATCTGCGTATCTCATGATCTGTATGTTCTATTATATAAAATACACACTGAGTTTCTGTGACAGGTGCTCAATAAGTGCTACTGATTGACTCATTTTTAGTATAATTAGCAAGTAAAGCAAGCCTGGGCTCCTTTTGATATCTGAAATTTTTCCAAAAGCTCTTGTTCTGTGGGTTTGAGAGACTTAAAAGACTAGACTATATTTTTATTTCCATACCTGCCTTGAATACGTTTTTGTTGGTGTCTGTTGTGGTATTAGCTATAAAGCACTTTTTTTTTTTTTTAAATTTTCCAATTGCAGTTTACATTCAGTGTTATTTTGTATAAGTTTCAGATATCCAGCATAGAGGTTAGACAATCACGTACTTTATAAATTGTTCCCCCTGGTATTTCCAGTACCCACCTGGCACCATACATAGTCATTAGAATATGATTGACTATATTCCCTAAACTGTACTTTATATCCTTGTGGCTATTCTGTAGCCATCAATTTGTACTTAAAGAATTTTTTTTTTTTTTGGTTAATCCTCACCTGAGGATATTTTTCCATTAATTTTTAGATGGGGGGGGGGCACGGGGGGAGAGAGAGAGAGAGAGAAACATCAATGTGAGAGAGACATATTAATTAGCTGCCTCCTGTATGACCCCAACCAGGGCCGGGGATTGAACCTGCAACCCAGGTATGTGCCCTTGACAGGTAATCGAACCCATGAACCTTATGGTCTGCAAGCTGAAGCTCTAACCACGGAGCCAAACTGACCAGGGCTCAGTTTGTACATCTTAATTCCTTCACCTTTTCCACCCAGTCTCCCCCCTGCACTTTGGCAACCATCAGTCTGTTCTTAGTACCCATGAGTCTGTCATTAGGCACCCTTAATATAATAGAACCTGAATTTTTCTTTTTTCTACTTTCCCCCTTGCCAAATTTTATTTTGCTTCTATTTAAACTTAAGGTTTATGCAGCTTTAATGTATTCGTTCCTGAATTTTGTCCACTAGAAATAACACTGGCATCAATACAGCCTTTTGGGGATGCTATTCAGTCAAATGATGCCTGTTTAATATATATTTGTGATTTATAATGTGGTTCTTGGTTGCTAGCTTCATCTGTATGTTGCTTAATGAGTTAATTCCTTCCTAGGATTATCAGTACTCATGGTAAAAGATCAGTGCTTGACACTAAGTGGTTTTTATAAGGGGAGCATTCAGTTGAATAGTTTAGGTGTGCTTGCTTCCCAATACTTTACTTACTGTTGGAATGTTGTATTTCAGAATAACTGTGTAGAATTCATTGAGGATGATGAGGAACAGGTGGACATTGAGACTGTGGAAGAGCTTTCTGAGGAAATTAATGTTGACCACATGAAGACCACAGCTGCCCACACACAGACTTTTAAACAGACGTAAGTTTTATTTCTTTTTCAGTTATTTATTTACCATAAACAAAATCGTTCTGTTTAAGAGCTCTGGGTAACTGACTTGGGTTTTTTGTTCCTCTAGCATTTTTTTTTTTGATTAGTAGATGAGGACAGGAGCTGAAATTCAGAGGTAACTAATGTGTCTTGGTTATTGCTAGAAGACAGTGTGTAAATGTGAATAATATATGCTTTTGGTGTCTACACATTGGTATTAAAATACTACTTTTACTAGTTTATAGCTATTTAAGCTTGGGCAAAGTCTTTAATCCCTCTGAAACTTAGATTCCTTACCTTTGCTTTACCTTTGAAATGAGGAAAGTGTGCCCCCTTTCGAAGTGTTAAATGAAATAATATATGCAACTAGTATAATTGGCACAGTGGACCACTCAGTAAAGATTAGTTTCATTATCTTTTAAGACTAAGGCATTAGATTATAAATTTGGTTACCTACTAGTTGAGCAGGGGAGATACAGTTAGGAAAGTTTTTCTACTTGTTCAGCTACTGAGAATATGACAACCTTCTCAGGAAAATTTATTCCTTTTTTTTTTCAGTGAGCCTTGTGTTGATTAGGGATTGGAGTATGATAGAAAGAAGGGAAAGATGATATGAGTTCTTTATGCCAGACATTGTACTTTTCCTGTTATCTCATTAACCACCATATTTAGTAGTAATGAGTTGAGAAAGTAATTCTTTTATATTTTAAATTTATTGGTGTGACACTGGTTAACAAAATTATATAGGGTTCAGATGCACAATTCCACAACACATCATCTGTATACTGTACTGTGTGTGTACCACCCCAAGTCAGGTCTCCTTCCATCACCATTTATCCCCCCCTTTACCCTCCTCCACTCTCCTTCCCTTCCCTCTGCAATCACCAGACTGTGTCCATGTCCATGAGTTGTTTTTCTCGTTTATTTTTATTTAAAAAATTTTTTTTTCTTTATTGATTTTAGAGAAGGAGAAAGAGGGAGATAGAAACATCAATGAGAGAAAATATTGATTGGCCGCCTCCTGCATGCTCCCCACTGATGATTTGGCTCACTTCCTGGGCATGTACCCTGACCGGGAATTGAACTGGCGACCTCTTGGTGTGTGGGTTGACGCTCAACCACTGAGCCATACCAGCTGGGCTTTTTCCCTTTTTTTTTTTTTTTTGCGTAATCCCTCCACACCCCCAGCCCTGAACACCTGACAACTGACAGCCTACTTTGTATCTATTTTGCTTGTTAGTTCATTTGATTTCACATATAAGGGAAATCATATAGTGCTTGTCTTTTTCTGACTGGTTTACTTCAGTTAGCATAAAGATCTCCAGGTACATCTATGCTGTCAGAAAGTAATTCTTTTCTAGTGATGTTAAGAAAGTTTTCTTTATTACAGAGCTACTTGGAGGCTACTTCAGTTGCCTACTGGTTAATGTTGAAAGAATTTAAATCTCTTAAAAACTTTATTAGACTTAAGTTCAGCAGAATTGGCTGGATATTTAAGTTCATACTAAAATCGAGTTCCTAAACAATAGCAGCAAATAAAAAATGTAATCTAAAAACTACCATTTACAATAGTAACAGAAAAAAAACCTGGGACTATCAACAAAACTCTTGCAAGCCTCTGTAAAATGTTATTGAAAGACATTGAAGAATAATTTACTAAATGGAGGTATATCATGTTAATAGGTGAAAATAATAAAGGACCAAAATTGGTCAGGGCACACACAAGAACAACTATTGAATTCCTAAATAAGTGGAACAACAATCTCAATCTCTCTCAATCTCTCTCAATCAATCAATCTCTCTCTCTCTCTCTCTCATCAATTAATACATAAAGGACCAGGAATAACCAACACACACAGAGCATAGAACTATTGTAAAGGAACAGATTATTAAGAATTAGAAAAACTTGCCCTGGCCGGTTTGGCTCAGCAGTTAGAGCGTTGGCCTGCGGTCCAGAGAGACCCAGGTTTGGTTCCTGTGGGGACGCATACCTTGGTTGCAGTTTGTCCCCAGCCCTGGTTGGTCTTGCGGGTGGCAGCCACTCGATGTGTCCCTTTCACATCAATGTGTTTCTCTCTCTCTTTCTCTCTCCCCCATCCCCCCACTGTACCTGAACAAAAAATAGAAAAATGTCCTCGGGTGAGGATTTAAAAAAAAAAAAAGAATTAAAAATACTTTGTTTATCAGTACATCATGAAAACAGTGAGAAGGCAAACTTAGACTGGAAGGAAAATATTTCAAAATAGTGTTTGAGAAAGAGTATCAAGGATATAAAATAACTGTTACAAGTCAGTGAGAAAAAAAGGATTCAGTTAGAGAAGGAAGCAATGGTTATCTCGGGCAATTCACACAAGGAAACCTGTATGGCCAGTAAACAATGAAAATTTGTTAAATCTCACTGATAATTAGGGAAATACAAATTAAACCACAATGACTTTATCAATTCACACCCATAAAGTTGGCAAAATTGAAATTTCTGATATACTGTTACCTAGTTGGGGAGCAGTGGGAACATGCTACAGGTGGAGAGTATAAATTATTAAAACCATTTTAGAGAACAGTGTGGCATTACTAAAGTTGAAGATTACATGCCTTTCTTCCACCCATCTATTCCACTCCTAGGTTTATGCCTTAAAAAAGCTCAAACATATATACAAGGGATCTTGTATGGGACTATCCATTAGAGAGCACTGTGAAAATTTGCTAACAACCTAAACAACTACTAACATTCTGAAAAAAATAATTTTGGAAAATTCACACTTAAAAAAATTGAACTAGAATATATGTATGTACCACCATGTCTCAGATGTGAAGTTGAGTGAAACACATCAGTTGAAGGATACATACATATACTTAATATGTAATGTTTAGAGTGCTATGTAATATTTTCTGTTTAGGGATACATCCTGTATACCTAGTAAAACTAAATATGTGCATGGTACACTCAGTTTGGGAGTTGACCTATGAGAAGGAAGGAAGGAAATGTGATTGACACAGGATCTTTTAGTTTTGGGGGTTTTATTTATCAAGCTGGGTGGTGTTGATACCTAAATTTTCATTATATGTTTGTACAGGTTTGTATGTCTGAAATATGTCATGATTGAAAAAAGTAATCAGTTTTAAGGACTAATTGGGCCTCATTTCTTGGAGAAAAGAAGCTGGTTACAATTCAGACAATTTGTGATGGTTTGGTTTAATATAGTTATGAAAATAGGTCTTAGTTATTGAATTACAGTAAGACACTAAAAAATGCTGTCTTTATCTAGGTGCCGGACCCATATCTCTGCAGATGAAAAAGCTGCTGAAAGGAGTCGAAAGGTATTTATAATATATTTAATGATAATTACTCATTTAATATAATTGATAACATTTGTCCTTAGGTTTAAAAACATTAGCTATATTAGATATATTCAGGATTAGTTTTACCAGTGGGTTAATATAATCAGCTCTTTTTTTTTTTTTTTTTACCCTTAATGAAATTACATTGTTAATGCTTTTTTCCTCTCAATTCTCTGTCACACCCAGATGATAGAATAATTTAGAAGAATTAAAATGAGTATGGAGCCCAGCTGGTGTTGCTCAGTGGATTGAGCATCGTCCCATGATACTGAGAAGTCCCAGTTCGATTCCCGATCAGGGCACATGTCTGGGTTGCAGGCTCGGTCCCCAGTAGGGGGCATGCAGGAGGCAGCCAATAGATGTTTCTCTCTCACATTGATGTTTCTCTCTCTCCCTTCCTTTCTCTCTTTAAAAAAAATCAATAAAAACATTTAAAAAAATAAAATGGGTATGGAGTTTATGAAAATTGATGTGCTTATTAAGTTTCATGTCCAATTCAATCCTATAATGTAACGATGTGATGATATAAAACAAGCTGACATTCTTCAGTGACCTAAAAAATTAATTATTTTCTATAATGATGGCTACCAATTCAAGGAGCCATGAAATTATAAACCTTCTTTGATTTTATTAATGTATTTACTTTATATCATGGTATCATAATTAAGCAAGGCTTTCTCTTTATTCTTACTAACACTAAGAATGGAAGAGAGTTTGGTTGTTTAAATCACTTTCCACTTGCTATTCTGTGTTCTTAATTTCTTTTTTTTTTTTTATCCTCACCCGAGGATTTTTTTCCACTTTTTGTACAGATAGAGTGGGAGGGAGAGAGAGAGAGAAACATCGACGTGAAGGGACACATCGAGTGGCTGCCACCCGCACAACCAACCAGGGCCGGGGACAAATTGCAACCGAAGTACGTGCCCTTAGCGGGAACCGAACCCGGGTCTCTCCAGACCGCAGGCTGATGCTCTAACCGCTGAGCCAAACTGGCCAGGGCCTGTGTTCTTAATTTCAAAGATAAAGACAATGATGGAGATTAGATTGAGTTGGAGGGTGGTATTCAGGTCCTTTCAAAAACCACTTGGTATGATTAGTTTGATTTTGATCTAGTTTTGGGGATCACATGATGCATATTTATATGCTGTAATTATTTTGTGTATATTACCATTTTTTCATTCATCCTAAGACATTTTTCAGATGAAAGAATTTTTATAATAGCTTATTTATAAAATCCGTTGTTTTTGTACCCTAATTATTACATGTAAATTATTTGTAGTGTTTTGCTGTATATAAACTTGGTATTAGTTGTCTCTGTCTGGTTGTATTTTTTATTCTCCCATACTATACTAATGATCAATGAGTTTAACTTTAGAAAAACTGATTTAAGCTCTGGCCGAGTAGCTCAGTTGGTTAGAGAGTCCTCCCAATACCCCAAGATTGCGAATTGGATCCCTGGTCAGGGCACCTACAAGAATCAGTTACCCTGGCTGGTTTGACTTAGTGGTTAGAGCCTCAGTCCATGGACTGAAGTGTCAAGGTTTCAATTCTCAGTCAAGTGCACATACCTGGGTTGCAGGTTCGATTCCTGGCCTGGTCGGCGTCTTGAGGGAGGCAACCAATCAACATTGTATCTTTCACATTGATGTTTCTCTCTTTCTTTCTCTCTTTGTCCCCCTCTTTCTCTCTCTCCCTCCCTCCCTCCCACTCTATCTAAAAATCAATGGAAAAATATCCTTGGGTAAAGATTAACAACAACAACAACGAAAGAATCAATCAATGAATGCATAAATAAGTGGAGCAACAAATCAATGTTTCTCTCTCTCTTCCCTCTCCCTCCCACCCTCCTTTCCTCCTTCTCTCTCAAAATCAATAAAATAAAATAAAATAAAATAAAATAAAGGAAGACAGTGATTTTATATAAGAGTTTTGGGGTACTAGCAGGGTTATGATAAAGACAAACTGTCAGGTAAAAAGGAAGACAACTAGCAATATCAGAGGGGAAAACCAGAAAATCAAGAAACTAGAGGACAGGAAATGTGATTATTACTTTGTATGAATAGTATTCAAACTGTCATAGAGGGTAACCACTGTTAGTGATTTTTTTAAATTGTATAATCTATTAATAAAGTATTAATTTCAGTCTTGAAAAATGTTTAAGTACAAATGACAAATTGAGAGATGAAAGAGGGTAAAAAAATTAAGGAAAGGAAAATGAATGCTAATACCCTCATTTTACAAAGAGGCACTGTCTGTTGTTGAAGTGAGCGACTGAGATTAGTATTATACTACATTTGCAAAAGGATCAATAGAAGAATTAAAGTTAATGATATATCTATATTAGAAAGATGGGATGGTAAAATGAAGTAAGAGTGGTGCGAGCTAAATTCTCTTCTGAATAGCAGGAAGTAAATAGATAGCATTGAAAATTGAAAAGCATAAGCTTACATTATTTGTTATTTAGGTATAGATTTAAGAACCAGAAAAAGCATCAAGTGGTTCTGTCTGTGGGTTCATGTATAGGTGCAGGGCCCAGTCGCTTTTCATTAATTAATTAATTAATTAATTTTATTTATTTTTATCCACACCCAAGGACATTTTTTCATTTTTTGTTCAGATAGAGTGGGAAGGAGAGAGAGGAAGCGAGAGAAAGAGAGAGAGAGAGAGAAACATTGATGTGAAAGGTACACATCGAGTGGCTGCCACTCACACAACCCAACCAGGGCTGGGGACAAACCGCAACTGAGGTACATGCCCTTAGCCGGAACTGAACCCTGGTCTCTCTGGACCGCAGGCCAATGCTCTAACTGCTGAACCAAATCAGCCAGGATCATTATAAGCCTTTTAAATATTTATATTTAAAGCCCTATGTGCATCTAGTACTTCTTTATAGTAAATTAAAAAACTGAAGTGGAATAAATAAGAGAGAAAGGAAGCCTAAGGCATCCTGAGGGTCTGAAAAAATGCAAAATTTGAGATTTGTTTTTGTTGTTTTTAATCCTCATCCGAGGATATTTTTCTGTTTATCTCCAGATAGAGTGGGGAGGGAAGGCGGGAGGGAGGGGCCGGGAAGAGAGAGAAAGAGAGAAAGATCGATGTGAGAAGGGACACATTGACTGGATGCCTCCCTCACAACCCCAACCAGAGCCCGGGACAAACTGCAACTGAGGTATGTGCCCTTAGCCGGAATTGAACCTGAGATTCATTGGTCCACAGACCAGTGCTCTACCACTGAGCCAAACTGGCCAGAGCGCAAAGTTTGAGTTTTAAATGTTAAAAATTTACACTGTTGAAGTTAGGTTTGGAGAAGGATAGACTGGTAGTATAATGATGAATTGAGAGGCTGTTAACGATTTCAGACAGAAGATGGTGGGTGCCTGATACAGAGCAATGCCATTTGGGATAGAGGAAGAGGGAAGGTACAAGTGTAAGATTTTTAGGTGGTAATCTTTTGTTTGGATAGGCTTCACCAATGCCTCTAAAACTGAAGTCTGATTATTGGAGTGAAAAATTACAGAAAGAAGCAGAAGCTTTTGCTTATTATCGCCGGACACACACTGCCAATGAGCGGCGCCGGCGTGGTGAAATGAGGGATCTCTTTGAGAAATTGAAGATCACATTGGGATTACTTCATTCTTCCAAGGTTTCCAAAAGTCTCATTCTCACTAGGGTAAGTGTTCTGTGTAAATGACAAATAAGAGCTTGACTAAAGAGAATCGTTTAGACATAACAGAAGAGAAAATAGTACCATACAAGGGAAATTGAAATAGAGTTATATTTAACATTTGAATATGGACTAGTGAAGGCCCAGTACATCCTTTAGGGGAGAAATTTCTTATGTTGTATTAGAGTAGCTTTTCATTAAAAGTTAGATTCGTAATCAGCACAGCCATCCTTCCTTCAAATAAAGTCAGAAACCCTGTAAGCTCTGTTTAGCACAGTCTCTTTACATTGGTGTTCTCTATAGCACTTAGAACAGTTTATTTCATAGCACTTAGAATAGTTTATTACAGTGAAAAGCACAACGTAAGTGATATTTCAACATACTTTTAAACAGTTGACAGTCTATCAAAAGAAAACCTGAAATAGTCAAGCTAGCAAAGGTTTTAAGTTTGCATGTAGAAATATCTAAGACAATTTTATTTAAATTGCTTTTAAAGTAGAAGGTGGAGGGGAGTACAAGGCAAGCATTAATAGCCCTCTAAACAAAATTATTTCAATCAGATTTTACTTAGACTAGGAGATGACTTTAAAGTTGATTATTAAAATCTAAGCAGAGTAAAATGTTTTGTATCTCCTTGTAGTAGTGGAAACACCTGTTAACCACTCAGTGATGCTTTTTGGAAATAATCATGTTCCCTAGAATTGTAAGCCAGAAAGCCTTCAGTTTAACAAAAAATTTCTAAAACATCATGAATTATTTTCAAATGGCATTATAAAGTTTTTTAAAATTTTACGTTACATTTTTGAATTAAATTCTGTAGGAAGAGTGAATTGATTGACATGATATTACTATTTCTATTCTAGGCATTCAGCGAAATTCAAGGACTAACAGATCAGGCTGACAAGTTGATAGGACAGAAAAATCTCCTGACTCGAAAACGAAATATTTTGATACGGAAAGTATCATCTCTTTCAGGTGAGATATGTGAATTATCTGTGGTAAAAAGAGTATGATAACAGTTTTAGTAAGGAGAAATTCTCGGTAGATTTTTCAGATGCTACTTAGTTTAAGGCTTGGTTCCCATAGTTAATGGCAGAGCTATTTTTTGACTAGGTGGGAGGTTTCTCTTGGATTATAATCACTCTTGCCTTCCATAGTTTTGGGGAATATAGTTAAATCAACTGGATTTCAGTTGACTCTATTTCTCATTATTATGTGGGGTCATATAGAGAGTGACAATTTATTCCCTGTCAACCTATAGGTAAGACAGAAGAAGTGGTCCTGAAGAAGCTAGAGTATATTTATGCAAAACAACAAGCACTAGAGGCACAGAAAAGAAAAAAGAAGATGGGATCAGATGAGTTTGATGTGTCTCCCAAAACTAGCAAACAGCAGGAAGGATCTTCTGCATCATCTGTAGATCTCGGACAGATGTTTATAAATAACAGGAAGGGGAAACCTTTGATTCTTTCCAGAAAAAGAGACCAGGCCACAGGTAGGAGGGACATTCTTTGCTTTTGTTTAATGTAGACGAACATCAGTTTAGTTTAGTGGACTGAACATCTTGTGGCCTTCAGTTGTAATGGAATGAATTAAATATGGTTGTATAAAAAGTAGAGTATTAACTACATTAGATTTTAGTTTCTAGCTTTCACATTCAAGCAAATTCTAAGAAGTTTTTTACCAGATACGGTAACATTAAAAACCTACTTCTGATATAGTGTATAGTCATATATTTTCCCTCTAGTGTTTCAGTGAGTAGTTTTTTAGGCTGCCATCTTTTCAGATTTTATAGATGAACTGTTGATTTTTTGTAGTTCTGTTCATCAGTCATGAGGAAGATTGGGTCTACCTGAGACAAATAAATTGGAAAATTTTTTAAATTTAATTTATTGAATTGGGCTTTATTTTCCTTCATATTGCTTATGAATGAGTTGCTATTAAGGAACAAAGTAGGATGGTGTCTGGGGGGGGGAAGGAGAAACATCTGTAATAAAACTAAATTAATAAAAATTGGAAAAAAAAGAACAAAGTAAATTGGTTTTAACTTACTGCTCTCTCCTATCTTGATTTTTATAAGTGAGGTGATACTAATTTTACATTGTTTATATCCTTAGATAATGGTGTGTCTCTTTTTTACTCTTTGAGTAGCCTAGTGTATGAATCAGGAAACCTGGTTTTAAAAATCAACTAAGGTAGTAGTGATAGATACTGAAATATTAATTAGTTTTAACATTGCAGAATCAAATGATGTTATTACTAAGAAAGGATTTTAATGATCATTTAGTCCAGTTACCTCATTTCACAGATGGAAAAAGTAAAGTCTAGAAACTTGAAATAATTTGTTAGAGATATATAGGAAAGCAAGCCTAGGAGTAGAATTGTGTGTGTCTTCATCCATATTCACCATCAAGACTATCAGAAGCATTCCATTTAAAAAGTGGTTCCAATAGCTCTATTCCTCAACAAACAATTCTGATCATTAGAAGAACCAGTGTACCAGTAACCATTAAGTGGTTCAAAAAGTCAATTCCAACTTGAGGTTCCCTAACTAAATACGAAATTTACTTCTTGCCTTTTAAGTCAGTGTGTGGTTTTAGGGATATCTCCTAGACTCATAGGCTACACTTGGCATTAATTGAAGATTTTTTAATCCTTAACTAATATCTGATCTTTCTTACAGAAAATACCTCACCCTCTAACACTCCGCACACCTCTGCCAACATCGTGATGACTCCACAAGGGCAGTTGCTCACCTTAAAAGGTCCCCTATTTTCAGGACCAGTGGTAACTGTTTCTCCTGCTCTATTAGAAGCAGATCTGAAGCCTCAAGTTGCCAGCAGTGCTCTGGCTCAATCAGGTATGTCATAGGTGTCATCCTCTATGGATAGTGAAAAAAGAGTTATCCCTGGTATCTCACAGTGACAGAGAAATCCTTTAAATGTTTTCTGTAGTTGTGAAGAACTATTACATTCACATGTGCTTGGTAAGAGATGACCCTCTTTTTGTGACACATTTGGCTCCATCTGTGGTATTGATTGGTCTTTCTTACTTGGGATTGAGAACTATTTTGTGATCTCTATTTCTAACTAGGAAAAGAATTGAAAAGATGTGAGTAGAAGGAAAATGAAGCGTCGTTGTAGTTTTTGGTACAATAAGTATTTGTCAATTTTGTATTATAGTCAGAGATGGTGCACTCCTACATTACCAGCCTGATTCAGTTTGAGCACCACTTACTTTTGGGGATGAGTACAGTTGAAAAGGAAATCTCACTTTGATTATTTAGTTTTTAGGCACCCAAATTTCTATTAAGGTACAAGGATATCCTTACTAATACTGCTAAACCAAATCTGTAAGTGTCATTCTTTCTCTTACAATTCTGACTATAGGGCTTCATTTCTCCCTCAGAATAGTTAATTGGGTGAACAGAATCTTCGAAGACACATGTCTGCATCAAGATAAAAAATTAACTTGGGGTCCAGCTGATGTGGCTCAGGGGTTGAGCGTTGACCCATGCACTAAGAGGTCGCTGGTTCGATTCCAAGTCAGGACACATGCCCAGGTTGTGGGCTGGATCCCCAGTGGAGGGCATGCATGAGGCGGCCAATTGATGTTTCTATCTCTCTCTCCCTCGCCCTTCTTCTCTCTCTAAAATCAATAAAGGAAAAAAAAGAAAATAAGAACTTGGGGAGCAATTCTATAAAATAATTAAGTAGAACTTTTATTAACGATGGAATATCAAATAGTCTTTTGATTGAGTTTTACCTATTACCTTGTTAGCTAGGTCCATAATTTAAAGGGCTAATATTTCTTTTTTTTTTTTTTTTTTAAATATATATATTTCTTTTTTGAATATTTTTAGAGAGGAATGGAGAGGGAGAGAGCGATAGAGACATCAATGAAAGACAGAATTGTTTGGCTGCCTCCTGCATGCCCCCCACTGGGGATCGGGCTCACAACCTGTGCATGTGCTCTGACTAGAAATCGAACTGGCAACCTCTTGGTGCATGGGTCAGTGCTCAACCACTGAGCCACACCAGCCAGGTTCTTTTTATCTTTTTGATAAAAGTAGACTGGAATTTTAACTACAATTCCCCAAATGGTCATTGGGTAATGAAAGAGAGATGCTTACTACTGTAGATCTAACTGAAATTTTTTGGTATGAATGAAAGAGAGATGCTTACTACTGTAGATCTAACTGAAATTTTTTTCCCCCTAGAAAATGATGACTTATTTATGATGCCAAGAATTGTTAATGTGACATCACTGGCCACAGAGGGAGGTTTGGTAGATATGAGTGGCAGCAAATATTCTCATGAAGTTCCTGATGGCAAGCCAGAAGACCACCTGAAAAACACTGTCAGGAATGAAGATAACTCCTTTGAAGATTCAGGTAGAATCTCTTCCAGAGGCAACCATAGAGATGGCAGAATGGCACTGGATCCAACACAGGTCTTTCTGGCAAATAAAGATTCTAGTTTTCCACAAATAGTTGATGTTTCCAGTGTGCAAGAAGCACAAGAGTTCTTACCCAAAAGGATTTCTGGTAATATGAGAGGGATTCAGTATAAATGGAAAGAGAATGAATCAAGACGGGAGAGACTGAAGCCAAAGGAGTCTTCTTTTCATAAATTAAAAATGAAAGATCTCAAAGACTCAAGCATAGAGATGGAACTAAGAAAGGCAGCGTCAGCTATAGAGGAAGCAGCACTGGATCCCAGCGAACTACTAACTAACATGGAAGATGAGGATGATACTGATGAGACACTGACTTCTCTGCTCAATGAGATTGCCTTTCTTAATCAGCAACTAAATGATGACTCTGTTAGCTTGGCAGAACTGCCCAGCTCTATGGATACAGAGTTCCCAGGGAATGCTCAACAGACTTTCATCAGTAAGCTTCCTCCTGGGAACAGAGCAAGTTTCCAGGTTGGCCACTTGGGAACTGATTTGAAAGAGTTGCCTGATGTACAGGGAGAGAGTGACTCTGCCAGTCCCCTCCTCCTGCATTTGGAAGATGATGACTTTTCTGAGAATGAAAAACAAATTGTAGAACCAGCCTCTGAGCCAGATGTCCTTAAGATTGTTATTGACTCTGATATAAAGGATTCCCTTCTTTCCCATAGGAAAGTCAGTGATGGAGGGAACAGTACTTCTGGTGCCCCTGCAGAGTCTGAAAATGTTTCCTCGCCTCCCATTTTACACATGAAGGCTGGCCTAGAGAACAGCAGTTCAGATACTTTGTGGAGGCCTATGCCAAAGTTGGCACCTCTAGGGTTAAAAGTAGCTAATCCTTCCAGTGATGCAGATGGTCAGAGCCTCAAGGTGATGCCTTGTTTGGCACCTGTAGCTGCCAAAATTGGGTCAGTTGGACACAAAATAAACTTAATAGGGAATGACCAGGAGTGCCGGGAGAGCAAGGTGATGCCTACGTTGGCACCTGTTGTGGCCAAATTGGGCAACTCGGGGGCCTCACAAAGTTCTGCTGGGAAATGAACTTATTTGTTCTCAGGCAGAAGCCAGACTGTGAGGGGAAACCTTTCTCTGCTGGCATCTGTTTATTTGTGTCATGGAACTGTGATCCTTGACTTCAATGCAGTGGATAATAGTAGAGAAAAGGGTAGGGTGCTGACCTCGGTATAAGAAATTACTACTATGAAATTCTGATCATGTTAAAATGTGTTACCTCACTTGTGGTGCTGGGTCTCCTCATCCTCTTTAAGAAGATGTGATCCATTACTGAACATGAGGTGCCCTTCTTATCCAAGGAATTCATAACAAGATTCTAGATCTGTAGTGGTTTTCTGGTTCTTCCCTTCGAGAGAAAAAGCTGCTTGAGACTTCAGACTTGCTATGGACTGAACTGTAGTTGATAGCTATTGTTGAAGTGTGAAATCCAAGGAATGTGGTACACTTGTGCAGAGGGATCCAGAAGAGAGTTTTCAGATGGTGTTTTAAGAGTAGGTGGAGAGAGGGATGGGTACAATGGAATACCAAAGTGAAGTCCTTTGTGTCATTCAGCAAAAGTCTCTCTTTTGCATCCCAAGTAGCTTCCAATCCCTCACTTTTCCAGAGTTATCAATCCAAGCCCTCTGGTAAATTAGGAGTGCTTTTAACTTTTATTACTAAGGTAATTATTCTGAGATGCAAAAAAAATTCTAGTTCTCCCTTATTGTCTTTGGATGTTAAAAAGACCATTTCACAGTACCAGGGATTTTCATGTGGAATATATATTTTGGAGATAGGCATAGAGGGAGCTCTCCCCCTTTCACAAATCACATCAGTCATGAGACAGCTAAAATGAAAAGCATTCCCTCCCCAGACCAGAGACAGTGGCCAAAATAAAAAATTGTGGGGCTGGATGTTTCCCAAATCAAACCAGCCTCCTGGTGCTTGAAGGTTTCATTCACTATTAACCTGCACAGGATGTTAAGTAAAGAAAAGTCACAGTAGGCACTCTTTACCAGGGAAATACGGCAGTATTTGTTTGAATCACAAGATATATTTTTTATTATCTGCTACCATGGATTCAGTGATCGGTAGAGCTTTTTCACTCATTAGCTGTCAGGGTATGAAGAACTGACAGCCTGTAAAGATAAAGATATTTATATTTTTGTATAGTTGTTTTGATAGATTTCTCAAAGGCTGAAGTTTTCAACCTAGAAGATGAGATTTGTATTGAGTATAGAAATGATGTTTCCTATCTAGTTTGTAAATAATCATGGTGCACTTGAGGGGTCTCTTGGAAACTCCTGGGGGCAAGAATCACTATTCTGAAAATGTATAGACTGGGATTTAGCTGCTGCATTTTGCCTTTCTTAAATAATTATATTTTGGAATGTAACCCATGTTCTGTCTTCATTGACAGGATTTGCTTGTGTTGTTAAACACTAACACAAGAGCTTCCAGTGCCTGGGCTGTGCCTAGGTGATGCTATTTCTTCTACATCCCCTGCCTTCTTTATCTCAAATCCCACTCAGCATATCTTCAGACCTAGGTTGTGAGACCAACTTTGGAATGGTTCTAGACGGTGAATTATTACTTTCATGGTTGGTTCCCTTTCTAGTAACTCTGGTAATCAACAGATTGAAAAGGTAGAAAATTTTCCTCTGCAAATTGCAGTAGGAGCAAATTCTTTGTTTTGTGCAACTTGCCTTTCTAGACCTTGCTCATCCAGCATTCAACCTTCCCTCCTCCAAGGTTCTGAAGAAGTGTGAAGTAGGTAATGAATGCCTCTCATCTTCTCATTATTCTTCCCACTCCTCTTTACCTAGCAGATTTCATTCATGCCTTAGCCAAGGAGTCCAGCCACCTGTCTTCCCTGCTAATAATTTTCCTTGGAGATGCTAGTACTTTAATCCAGGTATAGCAGTTTCCCATTATTTCCTTGCTCATCTTGTCCTCACTTTCCAAGGCTCTTGTTATGGCTTTTGAGAGTCAGCCAAGGAATAGGCAAGTGAGTGAATAATCCTCAGGAAAAGAAGGACCATTCTGCTTCTGAACACTGTTCCCTTTTTTTTTTTTTATAGACAAACAGATAGTAGTCAATTCTTGATGGAAAGATATTTGACTGTTTTGAGAGATGTACAAAGATGGAAATGAGAGATGATTCCAGGTGTTCAAGAAAGGCTGCAGATATCGTTACAAACTCCCAAGATCATGGTGTTTTCAAGATCTCTTAGAACTAGGAAGTTATATCAGGGCTATTTTGAGGAGGGCTCAGTCTTCAGAACAATCCTGCCATTTTGACAGAAACTTAAAATCTCCCAAAACTCTTACCCTTTAACCTTACCCCAGGAGAAACTGATCTATGAAAATCACGTGTGTGTGATTATGAAAGATGTAGTCGAGCGAGAGAAGTTGAGGAATCTGGAGAATAGTGAGTTCTCACCTTAACGCTATAAGAAGCATGATCTCAGTAGACCAATAATTCGCCTTTTTATACATCTGTAAATAAATGGAATGTTTTTAAGAATATAATTATGTCAGATTTAGCCCTTTCTTTTATATATTAAATATATATCTTTCCTTTTCTGCTTTTGAAAAATGACTATTTTTTTAGAATCCCAAGAACAGAAGAAGTTTGGTGAGTGGAAGGCAGAATGTGTGAACTTGAAATAAATAAATCAGTTATAACAATTAAAGCAGGACTTGGTGTTGGGAGATCTGTGCTGAGTTGGAGTAGAGAATCCTAATGCCCTGAGTCATTTGAGAGAGGTGCCACTGAAGTAGTTTTATCATAGGAATTCCTTACTGTTTTCAAAATTTCTGACATGCCATTTGGGGACATTTTTGGTGTTCTAATCCTTGAAGCATGTTTTACATGGAGACTTCAAAATTTTGTACAACTTGATGGCAAGTGTATGTCTCAAATCGTTCTACAATGAAGAAAGGCTACCCTCAGTACAAATGTGTGCAAGGTAATCTGTTACACGGGAATAATAGGACATAAACACAGTCTTAGCAGGTAAGGACAATAGATTATCTCTTTTTTTTTTTTTTAATTGATTTTAGAGAGAGTGGAAGGGGGAAGGAGAGAGAAAAATTGATTGGTTGCTTACCACACATGCCCTGACTGGAAATTGAACCCCGAGACCTTTTGGTGTACAGCAGGTAGTACAACACTCTAACGAACAGCCACATTGGCCAGAGCACAACAGATGATCTTAAATCAAGAAGTATGTTAACTAGTATCACAATTTATTTTAAAAAAAATTATTAAAGAAGTCTTTTCGATGGAGTGACTCTAGGTTACAGATCAAGTCCAGTTATATAAACTTCATACAAATTACGTTGAATGATTTTATAGTAAATGCAGGTCTTTCCCCCCAGAATTATGGATGAAAT
The DNA here is from genome assembly GCF_014108415.1 of Molossus molossus. Lineage (NCBI taxonomy): Eukaryota > Metazoa > Chordata > Mammalia > Chiroptera > Molossidae > Molossus > Molossus molossus. The sequence continues at coordinate 180,790,587 of NW_023425344.1, forward strand.
ATCTGACAATGGGTTTTTCAATAACAAGTTAGGAAATGTTTTGAATACAGAAGACAGACAGACAATCCATATATTTGGGCAGAGTTTAGTAGTATAATCCCTCCCCTCCCCCAGTTATACTGGTTGAAACCGTCTAATGGAATGGTATCAGGTGACTTGAGAGCTAAATGCACTTTGAAAACGGGTCTAAAAAATGATAACCCTTGTTCTTCACTTTGAGGAGATTAAAAATAATAATAAGCAAGGCACATTTTCAGGTACTTTTTATAAAGAATGATTGATAACCAAGAGTCAGAATACATTTCTTGCACAAAATTGTTGATTTTAAAGAAAGTATTTGTAAGAGCATCAACACTTCATGCATTACAGCTAATGAACATGAATGACTAGATGCAGAGAAAAAGATGAGGTATACGGACTCACTGCCATTTGGAGATAAAAAGATTGGTCAAAATGCATTTTTGAAGTTAGAAACTTGATTATATCTTTTGAATTAAGATATAATTTTAGTATATTAAATTTGAACGCTACAAAGATGTAAGTGTTGAGTAATAGTGATGGAGATGTGTGTGGAATGTGAGAGGGCTAAACTGTGAGATGAGTTGGGAATTTTGAGAAATCTAAACTCTACTAAATTTTCTATTGTAACCTCTGCTGTTAGAAGAGTTTGTTGAATAGGAATGCAGTTTTGGAAGCATTGTTTTGAGATCCATCCTGTTTCCAACTGCAAGCATTGGTCTCAGCTGTCCTACAGTGCCTTGCATGTAAAGGTGCTAAATAAATATTTGAATTGATAAGCAAATGTTTAGCCTATTTTCAAGGATCTTATAATTGCACCTATTGGCATATTAAATCTAGGGTGGATTTTAAAAATCTGGTCTAATGAGCATAGTGCAAAACAGACATGTATACATCTTTTCCTAGATACCTATTTTAGAGTGACAACCATGTATACATGTTTAGGACATACACAAGCAGAATAAGAAGTGAAATAGAGTATGGATGATCAACTGCATTGTGGAGGGTGGGGTGGCAAGAATTTAATATGGAGAAAAGGGGAATAGGGCTTTTCTGTTTACATTGGACCTGGGACTATTATTTTCTGAAGAATTTATGAAGCTTGGGAACAACCTGGCTATTCCCATATTGACACTTTAAAGGCTGCCTGGTACCTACCTGGGTAATAAAGGTTGGACTATTTTGTGAAGAATTTTTAAAAAGTGGTTTTGGCCCTAGACTGGAAATATCCAAACTTACGCTCTTCTCAGTTGCTTTTCACCTAGATCATCTTAGACGTTGAAAAGCGGAGCTTGAATTTGCCTTTGCAACTTCAACTTTAGATGAGAGTAATTTGAGGAACATTTTCTCTAAGAGGATAAACCAGTGTAGCGCTAGACAGGAAGTGGCTAATGACACTCTATAAACCCATTTTGCTTGGCCATGAATGAGAAAACCACTAGTGGACAAAAGTGATCTGGACAGAATTTGGCAACAACTCTTTGAGGATGGAGATGGCAGTTGCTGGGAATGCAGCACACAAGTAAGGACACCAGGTGGCACCATTTATTAGTAAGTATTGGCCCCTACCGCCACAGAGGTAAAATGACAGACTAGAAAGGAGTTAAAGGAAACAACTCCCATTTCATATGGTTGTGGTTAATGGCTCTTGTCTTGGGGAATAAATGTGAAAATCCCATATTACAATTTAATTACATCTGTAGTGCATGGTTGAAAGGAAAGGGAAGCGTCATGCGTCTGCTACCTATTGCTAGTTGATCTAATAGGCCACTTCTTGATCTGTGAGTTTTACAGATCTTGTTTTTAATACCTGGTTAGAATACACACAAACACATATCTAGCAGCCTTGTTTTCATAATGCAGAATACACACAAGGACATACCTGTTTTGCCACTTGGCTGTACAAGACCCCACCCACAGCAATGGGTTTATGGGCCCTTCTCTTGCTAACATGTCCACCAAGTGTTTCAAACTATTTCTGTGGCTTAGAATAACCTTTTCATAAGGCGATTTCTTTCTTTTTCTTGACCAGAATCAAAACTATGATTTGGTCCACGGGCCAACGCTGTAACCACTGAGCTAAACTGGTGAGGGTCATAAGACAATTTCTTGAAGTAGCAAGGAGGCAGAAAGGCTCCTAGAAAATAAACTCTTATGCCGAGACACCTGTGAAATAATATTGTAAAGGTATTTCTGTTCATGCCCTCAACTCCCATGAACTAGAGCTAAAGCTAAAACTATACCACTAAAACGTCACAAGCTTGACAGTGACCACCAAAGTAGTACTAGGGAAAGGTTTCACCAGTTAATTTTGATAGGAACAAAGAAAATATCTGGAGCATCAAAGTCCTGGTTAACTCAGGGTGAGAGCGCGGTGGGTCGCTGTAGGTTAAAAAACAAACATACATACATACATACATACATATGGGAACATTTTTCTTTTTCCTCCCCCATACGCCTAAAGCTCTATTCAAGGCAGTCATCTCCCTCATCTTCCTTCCAGCGTGGCCAACAGGTTGCCTAGTTAATAGCACTTCTTAGCAATAGGGAAAGTGATTTCCACGTAGGTCAACGCAGGTCAACGCGTCGGGCAGGCAGCGAGCAACTATTCAAACCTCTTTGGGTCCCAGCGCTTGGAGTCGATGGGGAGCAGAGCTTTATAATTGTGTCTCAATCGTGTAATTCTGAGCTGGGAGTTAGTTTCAGCTCTGGTCCCTCGGGCCTATCAAATGCCAACCGTGGCACCACGGGGGCGTAGTTACCGTCTTGTTGGGGCTCTGGGGAGTGTACTTTTCTAGGGGAACCAGGCCTCCTAATACCATAAAAGGCTTGGTTCTTTCTATTCTGAAGCCGAGTTGTGCTGCCCTTCCTCTAGGAGCGATACCCGCGACTACGTGGTGCGGAATCTGTGGTTCTTGAGTCCCAGGTCCTCGGCTTCTTAGGCCCTCCCAGTGGCCCCGCCCCCACAAGCCTCATTCGTTCACTCTGGGAACGCCCTCCTGGATTCGGACCGCACCCTCTCGCCTCGGCTCCGCCTGCTCAGCCCTTAGCTTGGCCCAGGCGGTACTTCGCGTTTTGAGCCGCTTGTGCCACCATAGCTGCTGTAGCCGCTGCGGCTGCGGACCTGAAATCGCTGAGCGCGATGCCTGAGGGCGCAGTGAGCGTTGCGGGCCCAGGGCCCCGGGGCTGGTGAGGCTGGGTCCGAGCGGGGGCGCTGGCGAGTAGCAGGGGCTTCTAAGGGAGGTGAAACAGGAAGGTCCAGAGCCCCTGTGGAGGGCTGCGGAAGGTCGGAGGTGGGGGTGGGAGGCTCCCGTGGCAGAACGGGTTGCCGGGCCACAGCGAGCCCCGCCGTGCCGAGTGCCCCGCGGCCGCCAGTGCAGGTACCCAGGCCCCCTGACGGATTCCTCGGGGCCTCGGCGGCGTCCTTCATTGGACACTGCAATTGCCATGGGAACAGTTGGGGATTAACGGCGACCAGACCAGCTACCAGCTACTAGCCCTGCTAGGGCCCATCATCCCTCCAGGTTAAACGCCTCTGGCAGGCATGGGCCTATCCTTCAGAAGTAAGGAACCGCGCAGGCTTGAAGGCAGCGGGGCGGGGGGTGAGGAGAGGGGAAAGAGCAATGCCTAGAGATAACAGCGGCAGACACTGCTGGGCACATGGTAAGGTGGCCTCTGCTGTCTCAGGGCAGTGAGAGGGCATACTGGAAGACTCTGTGGAGTGGAAAGGCAGTATTGCTGTTGAGACAAATCCCAAGATTGGGCCAGGAACTGTCCAGGGACTTCTCATCATGATGGCTGTGGAAGGGTCAACCATTACCAGCCGGCTCAAGAACCTGCTGCGATCCCCATCCATCAAATTACGCAGGAGTAAGGCAGGAAACCGGCGAGAGGACCTCAGCTCCAAGGTGAGTCCTAGTATTGGGAGTCACCTCTTTTCAACCCTCCCCTTCTCTGCTCCATGTACCTCTCATCTTACTCTTCCTTGGGAAAGAGAACTAGAAGCTCCTATTGGCTCTAAAGGATCAAGTGTGCCCATGACTTAGTTTTAGGTTAAAGGAAAAATAGCAGCAGGGGTGGGCATGCTGAGATTCATTCGTAGAAAGAGGAAGGCAACCTGGATTCAGTTCACTACAAACTAAGTTTGTGCTTGGGGAAGCCAGTTGATATGCCATGACTCAGTTTCCCTTCTTGGAAGAGAGTGGTGGGATCACATCCTGTGAAGGGCTAAGCTGTGACTAATTTATGTGCAAGCGTTAGTGTCATGGCTGACTTATGTAAGGCAGTAGTAGCATAAGGAAATATGCTGAAACACCTAGTCTGAGGAATTGGCTTCGCAAATGCTGTTGCCTGGGGTCAAAGCATATTTATTTGTCTCTTCAAGAGATGTAAATTTATTTAACTGGAGCTTCTTGGCTTCTTAGGAATGATAACAGCAAAACAGTTCTGGCTTGCCCTTGAACATTGCTTATTTCATTTACCATATGCCAAGAGCCACATACCACCCTGCTGTGGCTTCCTCAGAGGCCAAGTCCCTTTCCATCCCTTCCATTCCCTCAGTTGTCCGGGTGTTGGTCTTTATATTTTCTTCAACTTTGTTGAGCTCCACAACTTTGGGAATACAAAAGTTGACTAAATTTATTTAATCCCTGAGGGACTCCAGGGCTTTGTTCCCACAGGACCAGATTAGACCTTTGTATCTTATTAGCAGCCTGTAAACACAGTAGTAGCCTTGTGTGGTACAGGATTGCTATAGGGAGAGGCATTTGAGACCACAGCATTTTATTGCCTTGCCTGTATCTTTTCAGCAATGAGTAAAGCCAATGAGGGATGATTAAGAGTGCTAATGTACAACATGGCAGAGTTCTGGGAGGACTTAGTTCAAATTCCTATCTCTCAGCAGAACCTTACTTGCATTTGGTCAGAAGGTGAACAGCTTTCCTGTATATTTCTCAGAGATCATATTAAATCAAAATTGGCCACAAGGTTTCTTGGCAGTGGAGATAGTGACTTTTCCAAGGACTCTTATTGATTAATCATTGTTTGTATTCTCCAGATTCAGGAAAATGAGCCTGAAACTTAGAAATTTTCTTAGAGTTGACTCTGTTCACTCATTTTTTTGTGTGTTGGGTCATTCTTAGTGCTGCAAACACTCGTATTCTTGACTGGTAACTTGGCAATGACTAGCACCATTAGAGCAATCTTCTCATATCTTTGGCCTCTTTTTCTGACAGAATGGTATAGGTACCATGGAAATTTAGTCCTCAGTGTTAACATTTATTGTAATTTTGGTCTGGGATCCAGAAGGTGTGGTCACTATTCTTTAAAACTTTCTGTGCCATTCATCATTTATGCACTCAACAAATGTTTATTGTGTGCCTATTATGTGTAGAATCAGTGATGATACTATGTGTAGAATCAGTGATGAGTAAAACATTATATTTGCCATCAAAGAACTTGTGGCACGTCAGACGTGTACACAAATAATTACAACAGGGTGTGGTAAGTGGTGTCCTAGAATTTTGCAGAAGGTGTTAATGGGCTCAGCCTGTGTGGCTCAGTTGATTGAGCATCATCCCAGGCACCAAGAGGTCTCTGGTTCGATTCCATTTGGGGCATATGCCTGGATTCCAGGCTCAATCCCCAGTAGGGAGCGTGCCGGAGGCAGCCAATCAATAACTCTCTCATTGATGTTTCTCTCTCTCTCTCTCTCTCCCCCTCTCCCTCTATATAAAATCAATAAAAAATATTTTTAAAAGAAAGGTGTTAATGGCAGCACAGGGGAGAGAACCTAAGTCAGTTTAGGGGAATTCGAAATTCCCAGAAGTAGGGATGCTTTAACTTTGAGTCCTGAGGCAAGAGAAGAGGAGAAGCTCTTCAGGAAAACAGTGAAAAAGGACATCCGTGGCGTGGTACCATTAAACATCCCTGTTTCAAATAGGAATTCAGTGCTTCAGACTCTTTTTTTTAAATCCTCACCCAAGGATATGTTTTAGTGATTTTTGAGAGAGAGGAAGGGAGAGAGAGAGAGAGAGAGAGAAACATCAGTTGGTTGCTTCTTGCATGCACCCCAACCCTGGGAATGAACCCTAAACTTAGGTATACACCCTGAGGGAAATAGAACCCACAACCTTTTGGTGTACAGGATGATGCTCCAGCCAGCTGAGCCACTGGGCCAGGGCAGTGCTTCAGACTCTTTAAGTGGCTTTGTTTGTTCTAGCTGAAGTTAAAAGACCCTTCAATAGTATAACAGAGCAAGAGGGCTAGTGCATATCTTTAACACCCAAAAGTAGTAGCTGTTTGTTTGCTTAGAACTCTACAGATGCCTGACTCCCCACACTCCTTATTGAAGACTCTACCTGATTCTAAAAGCCTGCTTTGTGGTAACCCATATAGGACTTGGTGTATAAAGCTTTGTCAGCTGTTCTAATGTGTAGTGGCTGTGGGTAATCATGGTAACAGACAGAGAGCTTGTGATTCATGAAATAAAATTTGAAGGCCTAAAGACATATGCCTTTCGGGGGGCAGGGAGCAAAGAAGGAAGTAACAGAAGGCCTTTATGCAGCTCTTACCTCAGATGGCCTGCTGCTTTGAATCGTATTGTTCCTTCTATCTAAAGTAGCCTTTTCACTAAATTCTCCACTTATTTTTAGATCCAACTCTATATTTACTAGAGCCACAGGGTCTTCTCTGACTAGCCCCACTACCTTGGAACCAATTGTTCTTTTTTGTATGTCTTCATTTCCAGAGGTCAAGACAGATGTGTCATGTTCTTTATTTCCTTTACATCACACTGTACTGTGTAAGTGAATGAGAACAATTTAAAAATGTCAAATATGGTAGAGATAAATTTGGAATTCTAGAAGAATAGGGAATGATCAGGAGGAGTTTGTGACCTCCTTAGAAGAGAAATCAAAATGTTGAAAAAGAAATAGAGATGCAGCCCAGCCAGTGTGGCTCAGTGGTTGAGCATTGACCCATGCACCAAGAGGTCGCTGGTTCGATTCCTGGTCAGGGCACATGCCAGGTTGTGGGGGACATGCAGGAAGTGGCCAGTTTATGCTCTCGCTCATCAATGTTTCTATCTCTCCTTTTCCCTTCCACTCTTTCTCTAATCAATAAAAAAATTTTTTAAAAGGAAGTAGAGATGCAGCCTAGCTAGGTATGAAGGGCTTAAGAGAGACAGGGAAGTACAAATATACAGAAAGTAGTGCTCATGAAAGGCCTTTTGTTGTTGTTGTTGTTGTTGTTAATCCCCACCCAAGGATATTTTTTCCATTGGTTTTTTTTTAAGGGAGAGTGGAATGGAGGGAGGGAGGAGAAGGGGGATAGGGAGAGAGAAACATCCATGTGAGAGAAACACATCAGTTGATTGCCTCCTGCAGAGGCAATTGGGGCAGAGGATCCAACCTGCAATCCAAGTATGTGTCCTTGACTGGGAATTGAACCTGCAACCCTTTGGTGTGTGTGTGTGTGTGTGTGTGTGTGTGTGTGTGTGTGCCGACACTAACCACTGAGCAACACTGGCCAAGGCATGAAGGTCTTTTTAATTAAGAAGAGACCTATTTAAAAATGGTTAAAGTACGTTAAAAAGTTGAAGTGAAGCCCTGGCCAGTTTGGCTCAGTGGTTGAGTGTCGGCTTGCAGACCCGAGAGTCCCGGGTTCGGTTCCTGCTAGGGGCGTGTACCACCAAAAAAATAAAAATAAATAAAAATAAAAAGCTGAAGTGAGAACTGTAAAGATGGGTATTTAAATTATTAGAGAGAGAGAGTAGATCAGAGCTGGGGTTTTAAAAAACGTCTCTAAGGGATGATGAAGTCTCTACAGTATAATAGAATTGGAAGTAATTTGAGGTTTTATACCATATCTGCTGAGTCTTGGTGAAGGGTAACTCAAAGTTTTCAGTTGTAAAGACCCTTCAACTTTGAATCCTGTACAGTTAATTGTCAGTTCTACCTCTCATCTTAGTTGAAGCTATGTTTTCTTTAAGAAGCAAATGTGTGTGGTCTTGGTAGCTAACCATCCCCCTCTTAAAGTTTCTGAAAGATATTTATGTGAAGGGAGCTGGGTTGTTTTTCTCTTTTAGCAAGGGATAGACATGAACTGAAGCCAAGCAGGCAAGATTTAAGTTAGGGATACAAAAGCATTGCCTATGCTGGAAAGTTGTTAGATTTTGAAACAGTAAGTGAAGGAGGTTTTAAAATCTTCCTCCCCCTTTATAGCCATTAATCTAGTCTGGATTATATATTATCCCTTCTGGAAGCAATGGACAAGGCAGCTTGCAGCTTACAGCTTGCTTCTGGTTATCAGTTTTTATGAATACGAGTTTAATTAATTCTCATATTCCGCCCCACCTTTTTTTCCTCTCTTTCTCATTTTTACACAAAATTTTTTCTCATGGTACTTTGAGCCTTTTAACATGTGGCTCTAGGAAGAGTTTGTGTAGGTGAATTTTATGGAGAAAACAACTGGCAATAATTCTAATTTCAATTTTTGCTGAGCATTTGAGCTCAGGTATTAGTATTAAGATTCTTTAATCCACCTATTTGGTAACGGGGAAACATTTATTTTTTAGTTTTTATTTATTTATTTATTTATTTATTTATTTATCCATCCTTCCTCACCCAAGGATAGTTTTTCATTGATTCTGGAGAGAGAAAAAGAGAGAGGGAGAGAGAAAGAGAAACATCATTGTAAGAAACATCAATCTGTTGCCTCCCATATCCACCCCGACCAGGGATCGAACCCTCATCCTGGGTATGTGCCCTGACAGGAATCAAACCCATGACCCTTTGATACATGGGACGATGTTCTAACCAACTGATCCACACTGGCCAGAGTAAAACATTTATGGATCATTGGCTCTAGCTTGATGGTTCTCACTTGGGGAAAGAATCAGAAGGGCAGTGATACATCATAATACCTGTGCAACAATTAAAAAACACATTCCTGTCCTGGCCAGTTTGGCTCAGCGGTTAGAGCGTCGGCCTGCGGTCCGGAGAGACCCGGGTTCGGTTCCCGCTAAGGGCACGTACCTCGGTTGCAGTTTGTCCCCGGCCCTGGTTGGTCGTGCGGGTGGCAGCCACTCGATGTGTCCCTTCACGTCGATGTTTCTCTCTCTCTCTCCCTTCCTCTCTCTCCCTCCCACTCTGTCTGTGCAAAAAATGGAAAAGTGTCCTCAGGTGAGGATTAAAAAAAAACAAAAACACATTCCTGTCCTGGCCGGTATGGTTCAGTGGTTAGAGTGTCGAGCCAGGGTTATTGTTAATTTTTAGAGGAATCTCCTTACAGTTTTCCATAGTGGCTGTACCAGTCTGCATTCCCACCAACATTACAGAATTTCCTTTTCTCCACATCCTCGCCAACACTTGTTTGTTAATTTATTGATGATAGCCATTTTGACAGGTGTGAGGTGATATCTCATTGTGGTTTTAATTTGTATTTCCCTGATATGAGTGATGTTGAGCATCTTTTCATATGTCTGTTGGCCATTTTTATCTCCTCTTTGAAGAAATGTCTATTCGGGTCCTCTGCCCATTTTTAAAATTTGATTATTTGTTTTTCTTGGGGGGTTAAGCTGAATGAGTTCCTTATATATTTTGGATATTAACCCCTATTGGAGGTGTCATTGGTGAATACCTTCTTCCATTCAGTAGGTTGTCTTGTCATTCTGTTGATGCTTTCTTTCACTGTGTAAAAGCTCTTTAGTTTGATATAGCCCCATTTGTTTATCTTTTTTTTTTTGTTTCTTTTGCCCAAGGAAACATATTTAAAAAGATATTACTAAAAGCAATGTCAAAGAGTTTACTGCCTATGTTTTCTTCTAGGCATTTTATGGTTGCAGGTCTTACACTTATTTTTTTTTTTTAATTTATTTTAATACTCACCCAAGGATATTTTTTCTATTTATCTTCAGATAGAGTGAGAGGGAGGGAGAGGGAGAGAGAGAGAAACATTGTCGTGAGAGGGACACATAGACCGGTTGCCTCCCGCATGACCCCGACCAGGGCCGGGGACTAAGCACAACTGAGGTACGTGCCCTTGACTGGAATCGAACCCGAGACTCTTTGGTCTGAGGGCCAACGCTACAACCGCTAAGCCAAGCTGGCTAGGGCCAGGTCTTACATTTAAATCTTTAATCATCCCTGGCCGGTTTGGCTCAGTGGTAGAGCGTTGGCCCCCAGACCAATGAGTCGCAGGTCCAATTCCGGTCAAGGGCACATACCTTGGTTGTGGTTCTTCCCCAGCCCTGGTTGGGTCCTGCGGGAGGCAACCAGTCCATGTCTGTCTGTCTGCTTGTTTGTCTGTCTGTCTCTCTCTCTTTCCTCCACTCTATCTGATGATAAATAGAAAAATATCCTCGGATAAGGATTTAAAATAGATAGATAGATAGATAGATAGATAGATAGATAGATAGATCGATCTGATGATAAATAGAAAAATATCCTCGGATAAGGATTTAAAATAAATAAATAAATAGATAGATCGATCGATCGATCTTTAATCCATTTTGAGTTTATTCTTCTGTATGGCATAAGAAAGTCATGTAGGCCCTGGCTGGTTTGACTCAGACGATAGAGCGTCGGCCCACAGACCAAAGAGTCCCAGGTTCAGTTCCTGCTAAGGGCACCTCTGTTGGGGTTATGTGGGGGGCAACCAGTCGATGAGTCTCTCTCTTCCTCCCTCTCTCCCTCCTGCTCTATCTGAAGATAAATGCAAGAATGTCCTAGAGTAAGGATTAAAAAAAAAAGAAAGTCATGTAGTTTCTTTCTTTTTTTTTTTTTTTTTGTATGTATCTGTTCAGTTTTCTTACCACCATTTATTGAAGAGACTGTCTTCACTTCATGGTATAGTCTTGCCTCCTTTGTCATAGATTAGTTGACCATATAGGTATGGGGTTTTTTCTGTTATCTATCCTGGTCCATTGATCCATGTATCTGCTTTTATGCCAGTACTCAGCTATTTTGATTACTATAGCTTGTAGTATAGTTTGATATCAGGTAGCATGATACCTACAACTTTGTTCTCCTTTCTCAAGATTGCTGAGGCTATTTGTTGTCATTTGTGGTTCCATATGAGTTTTTAGGATTATTTGTTCTAGTTCTGTGAAGAATGCCATTGGTTTTTGATAGGGATGACATTGACTGTAGATTGCTTTGGATAGTATGGACATTTTAATGATGTTAATTCTTCCGATCTGTGAGTATGGTATATAATTCCAATTATTTGTATCTTCTTCAGTTTCTTTCCTCAGTGTCTTAGAGTTTTTTAGGTATAGGTCTTTTTTTTTTTTTTATCCTCACCTGAGGGCATTTTTGCATTTATCTTCAGACAAAGTAGGAGGAAGAGAGGGGGGAAGAGAGAGAGAGAGAGAGAGAGAGAGAGAGAAACATTGATGTGAGAGAGACACATCGACCGGTCGCCACCCACACAACCCCAACCGGGGCCGGGGACAAACTGCAATCGAGGTACGTGCCCTTAGTGGGAACCGAACCCGGGTCTCTCTGGTCCGCGGGCCAAGGCTCTAACTGCTGAGCCAAACTGGCCAGGGCAAGGTACAGGTACTCCTAGGTATTTTTCCTTGAGTAGTTTTTTTTCTTTATTGATTTTAGAGAGAGAGAAGGGAAAGGGAGAAAGAGAACATTGATCGGCCACCTCCTGCCTGCCCCTCACAGGGGATTTGGCCCACAACGCGGGCATATCCCCTGACCGGGAATTGAACCGATGACTTCTTGGTTCATGGGTTGATGCTCAACCGCTGAGTTACACTGGCCAGACTCCTTGAGTAGTTTTTATTTGCACTGTGTCTTCTACACTGATTGATCTGTAAACTGCTATGTCAGGTATAGAACTGAGAGAACTGCTGTGTTGTTGCATCATATATGAGGATCTGATCATTGTCTTACTAAGACAGATCAATAGGAATTTTCTCTGTGGTTAGGAGTAGGAAACTTGATAATATCCCTGAGTCCTGGACAGTTTTTATGTCACCATTCTACTTCCCACTTCCATTGAGACTCATAGGAGCCAAGAGTTTTTTGTGTTTAATACATTCTCTGGGCTCACCACCAATAGATACCTGTGCACAATAGCTTTGCCTCTTACAGGTCCTTGTGAGTGAACTTGGGCAAGTTCTCATTGTGTTTTCTGTCTCTGATGTATTCCTCAATTAAGGCTTGTGAAGTGCCTTAGGATCCTCAGAACAGGTGCTATATAACAAAAAGTATGAAGTGTTGTCCTGGTTTTGTTCCTTATATTTTTATTTCATTTCTCCTTCGTTGCCTACAGCTACCCTCAGCCTTCAAAGTGATTCTCACTGGGAAGAGAGGATTCTTCTCTACCTAGCCCAACATTTCTTCCTTTGCTGTCTAAAATACTCTGTCCTCTTTAGGCTCTAAGATGTTTTGGAAAGCCTTTCCTCATTTACTTGGCCTTACTTGTTTCAGAGTCTAACAGCACTGCTGCCTTCCAAGTTTCTTTCCCTCTTTCAGCTTGTAGTTTAAGGCAAGTTTCCCCTGTTGGATTGGTTTGAGTCACTGTCTTATTTCTTGCCAGTATTTTGAATGTGTTAGGGGCCACTGATATTTCTCTGACATCACTTCTCTCTTTTATTTGTCACCCGTGTGTTTTTATTTCTTGACTGATGAAAAAACATTGTAGAAGAGAGGTTTCATCCTGACCACTCTAACTTCTGTCAACTTCAAGTCTAAAGTTGGGACTTGTGGCTGTTATAACTGCCCCTTTGTTTGGAAAACAGACTAGGGCTTAAAATTTGGGACTATGTTTATTCCAACTAAGCCTCTCTGAGAACATGGTCTGTCCCACTGTAGTTCCCAGAGTATCTGTTGGTTGTACTTCATGTCCAAACTGCAGTATTGGTAAGAAAAAAACTACAGTGTTTTCAGTAGGATTTGTTATAGTATACAGCACATTCCCATCGCTACAAGCTAAGCCTCTTATCTGGGCTCCACTGTTTAATGCAGAAAAAGGCCAGGTTTTCTGTCAGCTTCCTTTTGTAGCAATTATCAGTAGAGGTGTGGAATGAGAGCTACCCACCTGAATCAAATCCAAATCATGTGTTTTACCTTAACTTCTGTGACCTCTTAGAATAAAATAAAATAAAATAAAAAAAGGTTGGGGGGAAGGTAAGAAATAAAGTATGACAGATTGGGCAGTGTGGATCTTTAGGGTTGGTATTTTTGAGTGTTCAGATTTTCCAAATCTTGGTTTCCTTCCTCCCAACAGTTATATCAATCAGCAAGTCTGCAGGTGCTTCTTAAATGGCCACAGCATTTTCCTCTGGTTTTGAAGGATGCTTATAGAAGAATGAGTTCATAGTATGGATATCTCCTTTTATACTTTTGGGAGTAAATTCCACCTCTTCTCATTTTATTACAGAGAATTTTGTAATGCTTTTTTGTTTCTTCCCTAGTCTATAAAGTAATACTGTTTTAATTTTTTAAATATGTTTTTATTGATTTTTTTTAGAGAGAGATAGAAACGTCGATGTAAACATCCATCGACTGCCTCCTGCATGCCCCCTACTGGGGATTTAACCCACAACCTGGGCATGTGCCCTGACCAGGAATTGAACTGGTACTTCTCAGTCCATGGGGCTATGCTCAATCCACTGAGCCACACCAGCCAGGCTTGTTTTTATTTTTATATAAAATAATAATTTTCTCCCCCTGGGATTTATCTGAAGAAACCCAAAACACTAATTCAAAAGACATATCCACCATGTATTCATTGCAATATTATTCACAGTAGCCAAGATATGGATGCAACGTAAATGTCCATCAATAGAAGAATGGATACAGAAGATGTGGTACATATGTATCATGGAATATTACTCAGCCATAATAAAGAATGAATTCTTATCATTTGCAACAATATAGATGGACCTAAAAGGTCTTGTGCTGAATGAAATAAGTCAGGCAGAGCCGTGGCTGGTTTGGCTCAGCGGTTAGAGCATCCGCCTATGGATCAAAGAGTCTCGGGTTTGATCCCGGCCAAGGGCATGTACCTTGGTTGCAGTTTGTCCCTGGTCTCGGTTGGGGGTCGTGTGGGAGGCATCCAGTCAGTGTTTCTCTCTCACATTGATGTTTCTCTCTCTCTCTCTCTCTCTCTCTCTCTTTCTCCCACTCTATCTGAAGATAAATGGAAAAATATCCTCAAGTGAGGATTAAGCAAAAAGAAATGTCAGGTAGAGATAGACAGATACCATAAGATTTCACTTATATGTGGAATCTAAAGAGCAAAATAAACAAACAGACTCATAGAAATAGAACACTTTGATGGTTGCCAGAGGGGAGGAGGGTTAGGGGTTGGGGCTGGGTGAAAAATGCAAAGGGATTAAGAAGCACAAATTGGTGGTTACAAAATAGTTACAGGCCAGTAAAGTATAGCATAGGGAATATAGTCAATAATATTATAATAACTGTGTGTGGTGCCAGATGGGTAATAGACTTACCGTGTTGATCACTTCGTAAGTTATATAAATGTCTAATCACTATGTTGTACACTTGAAACTAATATAATATTTTATGTCAACTGTAATTGAAAAATAAAAAACTATTATGCAACAATCAGACTAGATTTCTAAGTTTATAGTGTATCTTATCTCTCCCCCTAAAACTGGAATGAGGTTAAAGATGTTTTCTCTTCCTTGCCCCTTTATTCATAGTTGATATTTAAATTTAATTGACAATCTTGGACCAACACTTTGTGAAACTACATGGCTGATTTTCTTTCACTTTGTCAAATTCTCCTTTGGAGGAATCCTAAGAAGGGAGTTTCTTAGGTTCTGAATTTGAACATTCCTTCTTTATGCTGAGCTCATTATAATTTCTTATTTGCCTTCATACTTCTTACCAGTCTTTGAAGTCTATTCCTTCAGTGTTGCTGCTGGTCATTTTCCCATAAGTTTAGCTGACCCCATTAAAGGTGTTAGCATTTAAAAATAATTTTTAAAAACCTTCAAAAATTATAAAATGTAACATAGAAAAGTTTCTGAAATATAATAATATAATATTATATTGTGAATAATTATAAAATGATTGCCCATATACAGTCGTCCCTCGCCACTTCACGCTCAAAGCGTGAAGTGGCGAGGGACGACTGTATATATAAAGAATCCTACTTCGCGGAAATTGATTTATCATGGTAGAGTCTGGAACTGATTAACTGCGATAAACGAGGGCTGACTGTAACTACCACGCAAATCAAGAAACAGGACACTGCTAAGACTTTGATAGTTTCTGAAGATATGATGCTAATGGTGTGGTCAAGGTAGGTGAGAATGGAGATGAGGTTTTTGTCTTATATAATTAGGATGATTTTATTTTATTTATTTATTTTAATTAATTATTTTTGTTACAGATATTTCTCCTTTTTCCCCCAATGATTCCCCCCTCCCCCTCCCAAGATGATTTTATTTTATTTTTTATATATTTTTTTAATTTTATTTTTGTTACAGATGTTTCTCCTTTTTTACCCCATTGGCACCCTCCTCCCTAGTCCCCTCCGCCCCGTTTCCGGCTTTGATGTCCATGTCCATTGGTTATACGTACATGCATATAAGTTCTGTGGTTTATCTCTTCCCACCCCCACCACCCCCTCTTCTGAGGGTTGTCAGTCTGTACCCTACTTCCATGTTTCTGAGTCTGCCGTATTCTTCAGACTGTTATGTTTATTATATTCTGTATATAAGTGAGATCATGTGGTATTTGTCTTTTTCTGCTTGGCTTGTTTCACTTAGGATAATACTTTCCAGGTCCCTCCATGTCATCTCAAAGGATAAGAGATCTTTTTTTCTTACAGCTGCATAGTACTCCATTGTGTATATGTACCACTGCTTTTTTATCCATTCGTCTACTGATGGACACTTGGGCTGTTTCCAGATCTTAGCTATTATAAATAGTGCTGCTATGAACATGGGGGTACATATATTCTTCCTGATTGGTGTTTCAGGCTTCTTAGGGTATATTCCTAGAAGCGGGATCACTGGGTCAAATGGGAGTTCGATTTTTAATTTTTTGAGGTAACACCATATTGTTTTCCATAGTGACTGCACCAGTCTGCATTCCCACCAGCAGTGTACTAGAGTCCCCTTTTCTCCACCCCCTCGCCAACACTTGTTGTTTGATGATTTGTTGATGGGGGCCATTCTGACAGGTGTGAGGTGATACCTCATTGTTGTTTTAATTTGCATCTCTCTGATGATTAGTGATGTTGAGCATTTCTTCATATGTCTCTTGGCCATTTGTATGTCCTGTTTGGAGAGGTTATTTTTTATTTTTTAATTAATTTATTTTTTTATCCTCACCCGAGAACATTTTTGCACTTATCTTCAGACAGAGTGGGAAGGAAAGAGGGGAGAAGAGAGAGAGAGAGAAACATCGACATGAGAGAGACACATCAAGTGGTTGCCACCCGCAGAACCCCAACCGAGGCCGGGTGCCCTTAGCGGGAACCGAACCTGGGACTCTGGTCCACTGGCCGATACTTTAACTGCTGAGCCAAACCGGCCAGGGCAAGATAATTTTATTTTTAAAGATTAAAATACCCAAGGACTTGATCCTATTTGTTCTTATAGTTTTCTTTTTTTTTTTTTAATTTAAAATTTATTTTTCAATTAATGTTTACATTCAATATTAGTTTGTATTAGTTTCAGGTGTACAGCATTGTAGTTACACAGCCATATACTTTACAAAGTGTTTCTCTAAGTCCATCCATGCTATCCCAAATTGTAAGATTTCATTCTTTTTTATGGCTGAGTAATATTTCATTGTATATATGTACCACAGTTTTTTTATCTGCCCGTCTATGAATGGACACTTAGGTTGCTTTCATGTCTTGGCTATTGTAAATATGCTGCAATAAATATGGGTGCATATATCTTTCAAAATTAGTGTTTTGGGTTTCTTTTAAAATAATAATGATGAAGCTGGTTTCTTAAAAAGTATATTTTTATTAATTTTAGAGAGAGAGGAAGGGAGAGGAAAAGAGAGACACATCAATGAGAGAGAAACATTTATTGACAGGCCTCCTAGTGGTGATGGAGCCTGAAACCCTGGGCATGTGCCCTGACTGGGAATTGAACCAGTGACCTCTTGGTGCACAGGATGATGCTCAACAACTGAGCCACACCAGCTGGGGATGTTTTCATTTTCTTCAGATATATAAATAAGGCAGTTCCATTTTTTATTTTTTGAAGAACCTCCATACTGGTTTTTATAGTGGCTACACCAGTCTGCATTACCACCAACACTGCTCAGAGTTTCCTTTTCTCCGCATTCTGGCCAACATTTGTTTATTGATTTATTGATGATAGCTATTCTGACAGAGGTGAGGTGATATCTCATAGGGGTTTTAATTTGCATTTCCCTGATGATTAGTGAAGTTAAGCATCTTTTTGTAGGTTTGTCGTCTATCTGTATATCCTCTTTGGAGAAGTGTCTATTCAGGTCTTCTGCCCATTTTGATTGGATTTTTTGGATGTTTAGTTATATGAGTTCTTTTTTTTTTTAAGAGAGAGAAACATCGATGTGAGAAAGAAACATCAACTGAATTGATTGCCGCTCATATGCACCCCAACCTGGGGACTAAACCTGAAACCTAGGCATGTGCCCTGACTGGTAATCGAACCTGTGACCCTTTGGTTATGGGACAATGCACTAGCTAACTGAGCCACACCGGCCATGGGAGTTGTATGAGTTCTTTATAAATTTTGGATCTTAACCCCTTATTGATGTATCTTTGGCAAATACCTTCTTTCATTCTGTAGATCGTCTTTTCGTTTTGTTGATGGTTTTCTCTGCTTTGTGGTCTTGAACTTTTCAAGTTTCTTCTTTTCCCATTCATTATAGATTTGTGCCAGTCAACATTTTCAAGCAGTATGCTTACTGGAATCACCCTTTTCTAACCTTTGTTTTTAATGCTTTTTGTCCTTATCTTACTTTCCCAATAATAATACTAGAAATAATAATACTTGTAGTGTTATTAATGACTAACATTTACTGAGCTTTTGTGATGTACTGTGCTAAGCATTTTACATATATTATTTCACTCAAGGTTTACACCACCCTACTATAAATATTCCCATTCCCATTCTGTAGATCAGAAAACTGACGCTAAGAGAGGTGAGAGGTTAGGTGAGTAGGTGGTTACATAACTTGTAGATGGCTGGACTGGGAGTCAAACTTCGGCTGTCTTAACTCCACAGCCTACACTTGATCTTTATTCTGTTTCTGTTTTCCTCCCAGGGAGTCTTTATGCGTAAAACATGACACTTAGCATAGAAGTATGCCCAGTATTGCTATAGCCAAGAGTCATATCCTGCATTCAGCTTGGAAAATGGCAGAACCTTAAAAAATATACTTTTCACCCTGGCTGGTGTGTCTCAGTGGTTAGTGTCGACCCTTGCACCAAAGGGTCGCAGGTCCAATTCCTGGTCAAGGGCATTTACCTGGGTTGTAGGTTCAATCCCTGGCTTTGATAGAGGCACGTGTGGGAGGCATCCAATCAATGTCTCTCTCACACTGATGTTTCTCTGTCTCTCTGTCTCCCCCTCCCTCCTACTCTCTCTAAAAATCAATGGAAAAAATATCCTCGGGTGAGGATTTAAAAAAATAAATAAATAAATAAATATATATATATATACTTTTCTCCCAACATTCCCTACAAGAGGTAATTTAATAAATTTTGCCAACTGTTATTTTTTAAAAATGCCATCATTCAGTACCCTTGTCCCTCTACATTCTTGCTCATCTTTCTACCCCCAACTCCAGATTTTCTGAATTGGTATCCCTACTTCTCTCCCTGTGGTACTATTAGGAATTGTACAACTTGTGGTTCTGTGGGCATGTGAATGTCAGGTTGATAGGGTGCAGCTGCATGGTTCCAGATGACCATAAGCCACAAATAGTTGGTGCTTCTCTCTGGGGGTTGTAGTGAGGTAGGGGAGTGAAATGGAGACCAATAAATTCCTTGATTGTTTTTGTGTGTGGGTCACATGAGACCGAACTGTTTTGCTCTTAATTGGCAGTTGATTATGTAGCTCACTCCTGACTGTTTGCTAGTGCTACCTATCCCAAATCCCTTCCTTTTCACCTCTGTGCTTTACCTTTTTATTATCTCTGTAGCTGTCCCTACCCTCAACAGACCTTGTCTTTGAAGCTGTGGATGGTTGCTGAGTTAAAATGCCTATTTTCTGTGGAGAAAACAGGTTTAGTGAACTGAAAATGAGCAAATAGGAGATCATTTGCTCAACTGGTTGGGTGGGCTCCAGGGTTGCTAAGTTCTTTGAAAAAGTGGCTTGCCTCCTCACCTAATCTCAGATTTATATTATGGGTTTTCCCCACTAACTGAAAGTTAGAGCGTTCCTATGAAATCTTTTGTAAGCTGAAATGGCATAAAGAAAAAAGCAATTAATTTACATGGAAAAATTTTTGAGTATTCTCAGACCCTCAAAATAACCTACTAAATTGTACTAAATATCATATAAACACCAAAATAACACTAATAAATAGTAAAAGCAGTGCCACTCTCGATACTCGGGTTGCACACTGCTTTTATAATAACTCACTGCATAACAAACACTGAATGCTATTTTCACGTTCCGCCTTTTTTTGTAAAAGTGAAAATCCTCTTAGGATTTCTTTCAGTTAGTGAAAACAAGTACTAATGTAAAAGTGAAGTGGCATAACACGAACTTTTGAAAAGTGAGGGATACCTTTATTTTTATTCTTTTCTCAAATAGGCAACAGTGATGACATTATGGGTGCAAAAACATGGGATATTAATGCATACTTTCCTGCAGCTGCCTCAGTTAGTCCTGAGGAGAGGAAGAGGAACACCACCCCCCCCCCCCCAAGCTGGGAGGATTGTGTAGAGGGCAGGCCAGGGATAGTTTGTGATCCTCAGGAAGGAGCTCAGGGCATGCTCAGAAACCCTAACCCTTGCCACCTCTCAGCTACTGCCTTGGAGAAAAGCAAGCAGCTACTTGTCAGGACTAAACGTGCAAGAGGCTAGCCTCTATTAATTACTCTGATGCTCATTGATCAGCTTCTATTTGGGAAAGCACAATTTCTTTGCATACTATGATTATTTTCCTGTGACATTATAACCTGCTGATGAGTTTCTAAATATGTTCTTTCTCCCTATGATGGCCTTCCTTTCCCATGCTGCTTTGGTCTCTCTTGTGAGGCCCCCACAGCAGCTGTTGCAGATTTTCCCTCTTAGCAAATCCAGAACTGGCTAGTGAACAGGGCTTCTAATAGTTAATGTGCAGACAGATTAGTAGGTAGAAGTGAGAGGCAGTGGTCTTATAGATGCGGATTCATATTCAGGTTCACCCTGGGACTCTGAATTTCTACCAATTTCTCAAGTGATGCCCATGCTGCTCTTCCTTGGGCCATACTTTGAGTGTGTGTGTGGGTGCGCGCGTGCGCGTGCAGGGGGGCAGGAGGTAGTAAGTCGGCTTCCGCTTCCTCACTTCTGGGTGAGCTGGCTTCTCTCTCATTTGTAAAATTGGAATACTGATGGCTTTTTCCCAGAGCTGTTGTGAGGATTACATGAGATTTAATGAATGTAAAAGCACATTGTAAGGTCTAAATAAGTTTACAGCTGTTAAGGGGCTGCTAATATTATCAGGGTCCATAGATTTCTAGAATATCCAGTAATTTTCTTCTAACTTTCTGGAGAGATTTTATTTCTTCAAGTTTCAGTTAGTGAGTTCTTTTTTACAGGTTTAGCCTCTTCTGTTCCAACATTTAATCATCCTTTCTGTGCAACTTTTTATTGTGAGTTATCTTCAGTACCTTTTTCTTGCCGGTATTCTTGTTTGTATCAACAATACTTTAACTACTAGCCCAAAGGAAGGCTTAGCAAATATTCTTTTGGATACTAACTATTGAAAGCACTAGAGTGATGAGCATGCTTTTTAACACAATAGCTTCTCTAGAAATAGATATAACTTTTCTTTTGGGGCTAATTTATTTCTATTGAGAAATAATTTGGCATGTGAATTAGTCCTAGAGCTTCCTTTCAGATCAAGAATTTAAAGGTAGAGTGAAAATACGTTAATTTATAATCCATTGTTTTCCATTTCTAATGTTGTAATGAGAGTGAAATGTTCTATTTTAAAATAATTTTTGCTTAAAGAAAATATATGTGAAGATTTGGGGAAACAAGTGCACTCATACCTTTACACTATTGGTAAAAACATATTGATGCAGCCTTCTTAGAGGACAATTTGGTAATACCCATTAGAAGAAAAATTTATATATTTATATCTTTTCATATACCAGTTATAATTATGGGATCTTATTCTCTGCAAACATTCACATCACACAAAAGGATATATAACTGTTTTTTGTTTTTGTTTTTGTTTTTTGGTGTTATTCACAGTAGTAAAATATTTGAAGTAATCCAAGTAGCCATCAGTAGGAGATTGGTATACATCCATAAAATGAAATACTTTGTGCTTGCTAAAAGGAATGAGGTCAATCTTATATGTACTGATATTAAAGCATATATAAGATGTATTAAGTGAGAAAAAGCAAACTACCAGTTTTTTATGTTAATGAGTATGTGTATTTTTGTTAATATATACATGTCAGTATATGCATAGGAAAAAGGTGAGACTATAAATGTGTACCAAATTGTTGTTAATATTGGTTACCTCAGGGAGGGATAGTAGATTATGATTGTATATTCACTATCTACATTTCTATATTTCTGTAATGTTGGAATTTTTTTTACAAGTCTGTATATTTTTCTAAGTAGAAAAAAATAATAAAGGTAAAAGTCTCTCCAATTTGAACTTGTGTATTTCATATTTAAATCTAAAATATTTAAATTTTGAAATCTGTGTACTCATTTTATTAAAGCAGTTATGCACAAATGTTATTGAAAAATATAGCTGGTATAATAAAGTTTATGAGTAAAATTGAACACAGAATATTTTCTCACAAATTCATCATTAAATTGTTGAATTTAAGATAATTTATTTCTACTATCTTCAAAAATATTTCCTTGTTTAGCTTTGGTAAATAAAATAATTTTTTAATTAATTAATTATTTTTTTTCCTATTTTAATTTTTTTATCTTTATTGTTGAATGTATTACAGATGTTCCTCATTTTTCCCCCATTGACCCCCTCCTCCCCACTCCCGCCCCCCTCCTGCCTTTTCCCACACTGTTGTCTGTGTCCATTGGTTATGCATATAAGTTCTTTGGTTTATTTATTCCAACCCCACAACCCCCTTCCCTTTGAGGTTTGTAAATCTAGCAACCAATTTGTACTTTTTAATCCCTTCACCTTTTTCACTCATTCCCCCAACCCCCTTCCATCTGGCAACCAACAAAATGTTCTCTGTATCTATGAGAATGTTTCTGTTCTGCCTGTTCATTTTGTTTGTAGATTCCATTGTCAATAGATATGTATTCATTGCCATTCTGTTTGTTCATATATTTTATCTTTTTCTTCAAAAAGACCCTTCAACATTTCATATAATAATGGTTTGGTGGTGATGAACTCCTT
Source organism: Molossus molossus (assembly GCF_014108415.1). NCBI lineage: Eukaryota > Metazoa > Chordata > Mammalia > Chiroptera > Molossidae > Molossus > Molossus molossus. The sequence goes on from NW_023425344.1 coordinate 180,813,151, forward strand.
TAACTTTTTCTTGTCTGGGAAAGTCTTTATATGGCCATCGATTCTAAATGACAGCTTTGCAAGAGTAATCTTGGTTGTAGGTTCTTGGTTTTTATCACTGTGAATATTTCTTGCCACTCCCCTCTGGCCTGCAAAGTTTCTTTTGAGAAATCAGCTGACAGTCTAATGGGAACACCCTTATAGGTAACCAACTGCTTTTCTCTTGCTGCTTTTAAGATTCTCTCTTTGTCTTGAAGCTTTTGCATTTTGATGATGTGTCTTGGTGTGGGGCCTCTTGGGTTTCATCTTGTTTGGGACTCTGTGCTTCCTGGACTTGTATGTCTGTTTCCTTCACCAAGTTAGGGAAGTTTTCTGCCATTGTTGTTTCAAGTAGGTTTTTGATTTCTTGTTCTCTCTCTTCTCCTTCTGGCACCCCCAAGATGCGAATATTGGCACGCTTGAAGTTGTCCCAGAGGCTCCTTGCACTGTCCTCATTTTTTTGGATTCTTTTTTCTTTTTGTTGTTCTGATTGGGTATTTTTTGCTTCCTTAGATTCTAAATTCATGGTTTGCTTCTTAGCTTTACCTACTCTACTATTGAATCTGTGTAAATAATTCTTTATTTCAGTTAGTGCCTCCTTCATTTCTGACTGATCCTTTTTTGTGCTCTTGAGGCCCTCACTAAGTTCACTGAGATTCTCACTAAGTTCATTGAGCATCCTTATAAGCGGTATTTTGAACCCAGCATCTGCTAGATTGCTTATCTCCATTTTGCCTAGTTCTTTTCCTGGAGATTTTTTCTGTTCTTTCATTTGGGACCTGTTGCTTTGTCTCCTCATTTTGGCTGCCTCCTGTGTTTGTTTCTGTGTGTAACTTAACGAGAGATATGGGGCTATCTGAGACCAGATGCTGCTTGTTTGAAAGAATTTAGGAAAATCTGAAGCAGGATCCAAGACAGGCCAATCCTATGGTTAAGCAACTGGCAACAGCTTGGGTGGGCCTGAAAGTTGGGTGGGGCGGGGCCTCAGGGAATCACCAGGATGGGGCGGCCAGTGTGAGCCAGGTTGCTGGAGTCCCAGATATGATAGCTGTCTGCCACTCCAGGGAAGGGCTCACCAAAGGAACAAAGGCCTTTGACAGCAGGTTTGTCCCAGAGAAAGCCCCCTCTCCAGCCTTTGCTCCAATGCCAAACAGCTCAGTTCTTCCCTGTATGACTCTGGTGCCCCTCGAGCTGCCTCCCCTCCAAACTTAGAGAGAGTGAGTCCAATAAGTCTGTGCGCGGGCCCTTTAAGAGGAGCTGCCTGGGGCTCCAGCCGCCTCAGCCTTTCTGAGCCTCAGTTCCCACTGGTTTTTCCAGCCAGAAGTTATGGGGACTTCTCTTCCTGGCACTGGAACCCTGAGCAGGGTGCCTGGTGTGGGATGTGGACCCCTCAGTCCTCAGGGAGGACCTTCCCAGGCAAGGTGTCCTCCTGATTTTTATCCGCCACACGTGGGTGTGGGACCAGCCCCTCCGCCTCCGCCTCCACCCCTCCTACCAGTCTGAATGTGGCTGCTGCTTTAATTCCGTAGTTGTAGGACTTCCATTCAGCTTAATTTCAAGCAGCTTTGAATGATGGTTGTTATGTAGTTTATTTGTAACTTTGATGTGGTTGTGGGAGGATACGATACCGCATTTACCTACGCCGCCATCTTGACCAGAAGTCAAAAATAATTTTTTTTTTAATCCTCACCCGAGGACACTCCTGCATTTATCTTCAGATAGAGCAGGAGGAAGAGAGGGAGAAGAGAGAGAGAAACATTGATGTGTCTACATCAAGTGGCTGCCACCTACACGACCACAACTGGGGCTGGGGACAAACCGCAACCGAGGTACGTGCCCCTAATGGGTACTGAACCCAGGACTGTCTGGTCCGCAGGCTGACACTCTAACTGCTGAGCCAAATTAGCCAGGGCTAAATAAAATAATTCTTGGTACTTTCTGAAGTACATGTGCTTTCTAAAATGATTTTTTACATAATACTGAAAAACATGAAGAAAATAAGTCTCATAATTCCAACACTCAGAACTACTCATAGCTATATTCATTTCTGATTATAAAGGACAAAGAAAGCTCTTTTTAAACAATAGTATAGTCACTTTTATTTTTTATTAATGTGAGAACTAATTGTTTTAAAATATATATTGATTTTTTTAGAGAGAGAGGAAGGGAGAGAGAGATAGAAACATTTATGTGAGAGAGATACATTGATCAGCTGCCTCCTGCATGTGCCCTGCTGGGGATGGAGCCCACAACCTGGGCATGTGCCTGACTGGGAATCGAAACAGAACGTCTCAGTCCATGGAATGACGCTCAATTCACTGAGCCACACTGGCCTGCAGTATTGTCACTTTATTTAAAAAAAAAAAACTTATCTCTAATCTTTTGGACTTATTCTTTCATTTTAATTACATAAGATGTGTGTAGAGCCATGCCATGCATGTGTTCACTAAAGTCAGGGATAAAACTGTTTTGTTTGTAATCATTTAAGGCACATGAATTACTCAAGTTAGGCCTTCCCTATTCTTTCTGGGTGGCATCAAATCCTGCTTCCTGCTCCAAATTCTAGGGCTGGCTGTGAAGATGGATAATTCTCTAGGGGGTTAAATAACTTACTAATTAAGACTTCCAGTCAAGATGGTGATGTAGGTAAACGAGGTACTTGCTTCTTCCCACAACTACATCAAAATTACAATTAAACTACGAACAACCATCATTCAGAACTGCCTGAAATTGAGCTGAATGGAAGTCCTACAACTACGAAATTTTTAAAAAGCCACATCGAGACTGGTAGGAGGGGCGGAGGTGTGGACCAGCTGGTCCCACACCCACATGGTGGATAAAAATCAAGAGGGATACCTCAGCTGGGAAGGTCCTTCCTGAGGAATGAGGGGTCTTCGTCCCACACCAAGCCTCTGAATTCAGTGTCCCAGTGCCAGGAAGAGAAGTCCACATAAATTCTGGCTGTAAAAACCAGCGGGAATTGAGGCTGGGGGAGGTGGAGGCTTCTGGAGTCCTAGGCAGTTCCTCTTAAAGGGCCTACACCCTCCAGGCTCCAGCATGGGGGAGGCAGCTTGAAAGGAACCAGAGACATACAGGGGAGAACTGAGTTGTTTATCATGGGGTGATGGCTAGAGAGGCAGCTGTCTCCTGAACAGACCTGTTGTTGGAGGCCGTTGTTTTATTGATCAGCCCTTCCCCTACAGAGCCTGCAGAGGCGTACCATATCTGGGACTCCAGCAACCTGGCTCACACTGTTTGCCCAACCCTGGTGATTCCCTGAAGCCCTGCCCTACCTAACTTGCAGGCCCACCCAAGCTGTTTCCAGTGGCATTACCATAGGATTGGCCTGTCTTGGATCCTGCTTCAGAGTTTCCTAAATTCTTTCAAATAGCATCTGGCCTTAGAGAGCCCCATGCCTCTTGCTAAGTGGCCCCAGGCCTGGCACTAGAAGCAGCCAGCCTTGGTTCACAGCTTGGCTTTGCCTGGGCACCTCCAAGCCCAGCACAAGAAGTAGTCATTGGCAGATCACTTTGTAGCTTATGCCTGGTGGCCCAAAGTTTAACACAGGCAGTGGCTGACCTTGCCCCAGAGCCAGCACACCCAGTGAAGAGCTTAAGACCACGTCAAAGCACCACCACCCAATCACCTCCATAAGTGACACACTCAAAGAGTGGACTCAGTGGGTACTAGAGCCCTGCTGAAGTAAGTCTTGCTCTGTGTGGTGGACCCCTGCATAGTTGATCCTCCAAGGCAGTCAAAAGTCAGGGGTCAGTGGGCATAGTCAGTCCTTGCAGCTGATCAGCTTGAGTAAATCCCTCCCATTTATATGCCAACAGCAATCAAGACTCAATTACAACAGAAGGGTTTACAGTCCACACAGGGGGTGCACCTCAAGGGCCCAGCTGGGGTGATCAGGGAAGTTGTGCCACTGGACCCTACAGGACACCTACAACAGGCCACCCTATGAAGTCTAAAAGATATAACAACTCTACCTAATACATAGAAACAGACTCAGGGAGACAGCCAAAATGAGGAGACAAACATGTTCCAAATGTTTCTACAGGAAAAGAATGAAATGAAACAGAGTTAAGCAATCTAACAGATGCAGAATTCAAAACACTGGTTATAAGAATGCTCAAGGAGCCCTGGCCGGTTTGGCTCAGCGGTTAGAGCGTCCGCCTGCGGTCCGGAGAGACCCGGGTTCGGTTCCCGCTAAGGGCATGTACCTCGGTTGCAGTTTGTCCCCGGCCCTGGTTGGTCGTGCGGGTGGCAGCCACTCGATGTGTCCCTTTCACATCGATATTTCCCTCTCTCTCTCTTCCTCTCTCTCCCTCCCACTCTGTCTGTACAAAAAAAAAAAAATGGGAAAATGTCCTCGGATGAGGATAAAAAAAAAAAAAAAAAGAATGCTTAAGGAACTTATTGAGAACATCAACAACATAGAGGACCAGTCAGAAATGAAGGATGCACTAACTGAAATAATAATTTACAGGGAATCAATAGTAGAGTAGGTGAAGCCAACAAGCGAATCATCAATTTGGAATATAAGGAAGCAAAAAACACCCAATCAGAATAGTAAAAAGAAAAAAGAATAATTAAAAAAAAGATGATAATGTAAGGAACCTCTAGGACAACTTCAAGCGTACCAACATTCACATCATGGGGGTGCCAGAAGGAGAAGAGAGAGAGCAAGAAATTGAAAACTTATTTGACAAAATAATGACAGTAAAGTTTCTTAAATTGGTGAAGAAAACAGAGAAGCACAGATTCCCAATCAAGATGTACCCAAAGAGGCCCACACCAACACACATCATAATCAAAATGCAAAAGGTTAAAGACAAAGAGAGAATCTTAAAAGTAGCAAGAGAAAATGGTTACCTACAAGGGAGCTCTCATATGACTATCAGCTGATTTCTCAAAAGAAACTTTGCTGGCCAGAAGGGAGTGGTAAGAAATAATCAACGTGATGAAAAGCAAGGACTTACAACCAAGATTACTCTAGCCTGCAAAGCTATTATTTAGAATCAGTGGACATATAGTTTCCCAGATAAGAAAAAGCTAAAGGAGTTCATCACCACCAAACCAGTATTATATGAAATGGTGAAGGGTCTTCTTGAAGTAAAAGAAGATCAGCCTGGCTGGTGTGGCTCAGTGGATTGACCATTGTCCCATGGACTGAGAGGTCCCAGTTGGATTCCCAGTTGGAGCACATGCCTGGGTTGTGGGCTCGATCCCCAGTAGGGGGCTTGGAGAAGGCAGTCTGTCATTGTTTCTCTCTCACTTTAATGTTTCTCTCTCTCTCCCATCCTACTCTCTAAAAAACCAGTAAAAGCAGTCCTGGCCAGTTTGGCTCAGCAGTTGTAACATTGACCAGTGGACCAAAGAGTTTTGGGTTCGATTGCAGTCAAGGGCACATACCTCCGTTGTGGTTCAGTCCCCAGGCCTGGTCTGGGTCGTACAGGAGGCAACCAATCATTGTGTCTCTCTGATCAATGTTTCTGTTTCTCTGCCTCCCACGCTATCTGAAGATAAAGGAAAAATATCCTTGGTGAGGATTTATTTATTTATTATTACCATTTATTTATTGTTTGTTTGTTAATCCTCACCTGAGCATATTTTTCCATTGATTTTTAGAAAGAGTAGAAGGGAGGAGGGAGAGAGAGAGAAACATCAATATGAGAGAGACACACCTATGGGCTGCCTCCCGCATGACCCCAACTGGGGCATGAGATTGACCCTGCAACCCAGGTATGTGCCCTTGACCGGGAATCGAACCCTCGACTCCTGCATTTGGTCTGCAAGCCGATGCTCTAACTGCTGAGCCAAATTGACCAGGGCTCTGGTGAGGATTAAAAAAAATAGAAATAAAAATGAAAATATCAATAAAAACATATTTTTAAAAAGATTAAAAACATAAACAATAAAATGGCAATAAATACCTATCTGTCAGCAGTTGAATCCATGAGCAAGCAGAATAGAAACAGACTCAGATACAGAGAACTTTTTGATGGTTGCCAGATGGGAGAGGTTTGGGGGGATGGGCAAAAAAGGTGCCAGTCTTATTAAGAAGTACAAATTGGTTGGTAGACTGAGGAATCTCAAAGGGAAGAGGGGAGGGGTGGTGGGAAGAGATAAACCAAAGAACTTATATGCATATGTGCATAACCAATAGACACAGACAATAGTGTAGGGAAGGCAGGAGTGGGGTGGGAGCAGGGAGGAGAGGGTCAATAGGGGAAAAGGGGAGACATCTGTAATACATTCAACAATAAAAATAAATTTAAAAATAATAACAACTTACTAATTAAGATGAACCAAAAAGTATTCATAAATATTTTCAATGTATTAAAAATGGATTCAACAAATATATATTAAACACTTTGTCCTGTGCTATAAGCATGGAGTTGTATGAGACATGGCCTCTACCTTCCAGGAGATTATAGACTGGTAGGAGAGACAGACAGTACAAGGTACTAAGTAGCACATTACATGTGAATGATACAAATTAAGTGTTGCTGTAAGAATACCAAGGAGGGAGGAATCACTTCTGTTCAGAGTGACCACGGAAAGAATCATAGGGATGTGATATTTGAGCTGGTCCTTGAAGGAAGGGTAGGATTTCAGTATGGGGTGGTGGAAGGAAAGGGCATTCCAGGTAGAAGAAAAATATAAACAAGGCCCTGGCCAAATAGCTCAGTTGGTTAGAGTATCATCTTGAAACACTAAGGTTGTGTGCTTGATCCCTGGTCCCAGCACATACAAGAATCAACTAATGAATTCATAAATAAGTGGAACAACAAATGGATGTTTCTCTCTCTCTCTCATTTATTACATATATATATATATATTTTTTAAAGCTCCAAAGCTCCTTTCCAGAATAATGAATAACCCAGATTGGCAAATGTGTATGATTCATATAGATGAGTAGTAGGAAATAGAATAAGAAGAAAGGTAGGGCCCATTGACAGAGAACTTTGGATGCTGCACTAAGACATTTATAATGTATTTAGTTGGCAGTAAAGAGCCATTGAAAGTTTTTGAGCAGGGGAGGCACATGATCAACGCTACGTCATGGAAAGATCTGACGTATTGCCGAAGGGGTGGACAGGGTCTACCGTAAGGAGATTGATTAGAAAGCCATTGCTATTTCCAGGAAGGTGGTGCCTAGGGCCTAAACCAGGGTGTTGGCATTAGGAATGGAAAGGAAGTGAGCATTTTATAGAGAATAACATGTTGAAGAAATGTTCCTTGTCCCAGGGAAGGCTTATGGCACAAGTTGGCATGATTGCAGGAGAACCAAGAGTCCTCCCTATTCCCCTTCCAGTCTTACACATTCTCTTTGCACATTTCGTCCAGATAAGGAAGTTAATGTTCTTTTTGGTTACAAAGTTTGGAAACCAAGAGATTAAGAAAACTCAGGCATGTAGAGTTGGTAAATGAGGAATTAATTATACCCTTCTTGATGATCAGACCTTTAGCTCATAAAGCTTTGTTTGTGTTTCTGGTTTTGCTCTAGAGGGAATTTTTTTTTTAACCTTATTCTGGTTGCTTAAATTGAGATATTTTCTGTCCTTGTCTTTCTGATAACTGGATGAGAAAGGGAGGGTTGAAGTGCCTGCTCTGTACCAGGAATTGCATTAAGCTGCTTTTTGGACTTGAGTGCATGCTGATGATTGTATTATAATTGTGTCCTTTAGCTAGAGGACCTTATTCCCTCCCTTCCGATCTTTGGTCTGATGCTCTTCTAACCTCATCTGCACATGAAATCAGATTCTCCTGCTTCTGACACTGTAATGTCAGTTGCCTTGGAAGCAGGTGTCAGCTGTTCATGCCGACTGTAGGTCAAGTACTGGCTGTACATGGGCAAGCTCTGACCACATGGGATACTTTGGCATTGGAAGACCCTCCATTCCTCTTTCTCTGTAATCATCTCAGTGAGGAGAGGTCAGAATCCATTTTTTTAGACCCATTTCAGCTACTGGAAAGGCCTGCTATATTTCTTTTAAACAAAGCTAGCAGGAGAGGACCCTATTGGCCCTCTACTTTATCCTGTGCCCTCTGCCTTCTACCTTGGTTCTCAGACCTATCCCTGTTGGTCCACCAAAGGCACAATTACTTCCCTATGTGCTCTTTCAGGAACTGAAACATTCTGGTGGTTTTGAAGAACCTGAACTCTCTCCTCTGGTCACTATAGTTTCTGGAACCAGACAAACCTGGGTCTAAATCCTGGTTATTCCACTCACTTCTTACCTAGCTCCTCCATCTATAAAATGGAGATTACTCTTGTCTTTCAAAAAGTTGTCAAGAGTATTAAATGAGGTAATCTTGTAAAGTGCTTAGCACAGTTCTTGGCACAGAGTATGTACGTGCTTAGTAAATGGTAACTGTTAAAGCTGTAGATCCTCTCTGTACAAGGCCCTTTGTACCTGGGTCTGGACAGTCCTTCTTTTTTCTTTTCAAATTATAAGAGAAAGTTTATTTAGAAAGTTACAGAGGTAGTAGAAGTGAGCCAGCTGGGCTGCGGGGCTGCAAAGGCTCAGGAAACAAGTTACAGAAGCAAAAGAAGGGGCCTTTGGAGCTTAGGAGAGAGAAAGGCAAAGGTAATGCCTACGGGAGGAAAAAGGGGATGAGAAAGGCCAGCTGTGCTCCAGGGAGAGAGCACCTGAATATTCCTGTAAGACTACCAGGAACATTGCTTTCTCCTTAGTCCCAGGAGTGGCTGAAATTTGGAAACAAAAAGGAAAATGCATTAATTTAATAGTTCCCAATCTAATTAATCATTAGAACCATCTGGAGAGTTTTAATATGCCAATTCTTGAACCCCTCTTCATGTCTTGATTGAGAAGCTTTTGAGACAAGAGATGGGTATTGGATGGGACTGTTATCTGAAAAAAAAATTTGTTAAGCCCCCTGAGTAATTCTATTGATAGGCCAGGATTGGGAATCTTTCTTTAGTCTCCAGGTGTCTAGAGGAGAGGATCTGTAAGGTCACCTCCTCCCAGGAAGTTGCAGATTTACCTCCCTTGAAGCTGAGCTATTTTAATTACAGCACCAGAGAGTGGCTCAGCTCCAACTGATTCTGAACTCTAAGCAAGGGCTTGTGGTTTTTTGTCATATTGGAAGTTATTTGTTTCTAGGAGCCTTTATGGGAACTGTAAACCAGCCAGACAGGGTAGAGATCAGGAGCCGAGTAGAGAGGTAAGGTCTGTTCTGCAGTCTTGGAGTGGCCATCGTGACCCCTCCTGCCTCTGACCAGATGGCACTTTGGACTCTGAAAGAGCAGGAGTGAGCTCGGGCATGGTACTTGCCTCCTCCCCCCCACTCCCCAGCCAGTCACTGGGTCTTTGCCCAGCAGGCTGAATCTCTGCACAAAGCCTGTGGGCCTTGGGCTTCCTCTGTGGCTTTTGCATAGGTGGCAATTCTCAGTATCTAGTGGAGAATCTACTTTGTGAGATTAGAGTGTAGCCTGTGGGCAAGAGACAGGATAGTTATTCTTAACCTGCAGGAAGGGTGGGAAAGATGGAAGGAGCCTCTCTGACAGGTCTGTGACATGCTTCTTTATAGAAATAGCAAGTCCATGGTTTGGCTGGAATGATTTATAACTCAGGTATTTATAACTTGTATTGACTGGGATTGAGAAGTGGAGAAAGAGAGAAGGAAGGGGGAAGAAAGAAACTGTTAGCAACAAAACACGACAACAAAAACACAGAAAGGCTTCTTCTAAGTTACTGGGGTTTCCTTTACCAGTTTGAGGTCAGGTAAGCATTAGGTGACCCTGGCCTTTTGTGGCTCTGGTCTTAGTTCCACCATTGCAGACTCCCTGTAGTAGCCCCTCACACTAAGAAAGGGAGGGTGGATCGGAACCACCTAAGGCCCTGGGCTCAAACCAGAAGCCCTTCTCTAAAAGTGTCATTGTCTTGGCTCCACAAACTAGATCTTTCATTGGCTGGCGCTTCCTCTCTAGTCTGTGAACTGCTAAATTCTGGGGTGGGGGTAGGGGATGAGAGAGAGAGTGAACAGAAAAACTTGAAATGCTCTGTTCCTTTGATCTTGTGTTAGGGGTCTGGGACTGCTTGTGACCCTGTCCCGTGCCACCTGTGTTGCAGATGACTCTGGACTCTGGAGAGTCCCTTCTGGGAATCCTCCCCTTCACTGGCTTCCTGGTTCTCCTTCTCCCTTTCTAACTGCCTGGTTTCATCTTCTTCATACTCTAAAAATAGGTATTCCCCGCGGTTCTATCCTTAGCCTCTCTCTCCCTTCCCTCCGTCTTCTCCTGTCTTGTACTTTCAGTGGTGGTTTCCACCTCCTTGTGAATAATCCTCAGATATCTATTTCTAGTCATGACCTCTTTTCCAAGCAGTAATTCTTGTTTATGTTGCTCATTTGAACATTTGGTGGTTCCTACTAAATATCTCTGAAGCACCTTAGATTCAACATGTCTAAAATAGACATTGGCGCCCTGGCCAGTTGGGCTCAGCGGTTAGAGCATTGGCCTGTGGTCTGGAGAGACCCGGGTTCAGTTCCCGCTAAGGGCACGTACCTTGGTTGCAGTTTGTCCCCGGCCCTGGTTGGGTCATGTGGGTAGCAACCACTCGATGTGTCCCTTTCACATCGATGTTTCTCTCTCTCCCTCCCTCCCACTCTGTCTGAACAAAGTATCAAAAAATGTCCTCAGGTGAGGATAAAAAAAAAAAAATTTAAAATAGACATTGGCTCCCATCCTTCCTTTTGTGTCCAGACACAAGTCTTTTTTGTTGTTGTTAATCCTCACCAGAGGATATTTTTCCCATTGATTTTTAAAGAGAATGAAAGGGGGGGAGAGAGGAAGGGAGAGAGAAAGAAAAATCGATGTGTGAGAGAGACATATCGATTGGTTGCCTCTTGCACATGCTCCAATTGGGGCTGGGGATCCAACCTGCAACCCAGGTATGTGCCCTTAACTGGAAATCGAACCGGTGATCCTTTGGTGCACTGGCTGATGCTCCAACCACTGAGCCACACTGGCCAGAACCCAAGTCCTCTTTTTTATCACGGCACCATTTCTTTTTATGGCACCACCTTATTCCTTATCTCTGAGTTTCAAGATTTGAGTCTTCTTTTTCCTTCAGACTTGTACGTTGCCCAGTCTTACCAATTCTATTTGCTTTGTCACTTTTGAATCCATCATTTTTATTCTCCCACTATCCTCATGCTGATCTAGATTCTTATTACTTCTCACCTGAACTATTTAACAGCCTCCTAATTGGGCTCTCTGCCTGTGTTGTATGCTTTATATACATAATCACCAAAACAGAGCTTTGATTATGTCTCTGGCTCAAAACTCTTCTTTAGGTCTGGCTTCCCAGACCTACAGATGGCCTACTTATTTTGGCATTCAAGACCTGCCTGGTCTGGTTGCAGTCTACCTTTCCTGACTTACTTGCCTACACAATCTTTGCTTTCATTGTTGCTTACTTGCTCTTTTATTTCCTTCTGCCCAACTTTTGGTCATACAACTTCTACTGAGAATTCCTTCTCTCTGTATGTCCACCTGTCAAAATCCTATCCTCACTGCAAGGCCAAGGCCAAATACCATCTCACCCTCCAAGAAAGCTTTGTTGTTTCCCTTTCCTGATCCGATTCAGAAATCATCTCTTACTCTTCTTTGAGCACTCTATATCTTTCTCATGACCCTTGACACATACTGGATTGCTTTGTATTACATTATTCATCTTCCTTGATGGATTTTGAGTGTAGAGGGTAGAATATGTATATTCTTTACCTTAGGATCCCCCCATAGCCTTCCAGTGGCTTTTAAACTTTTTATAGAGCAATCCACATTAAGAACTACATTATAAGACATGGACAACAAACTGGGGACAGGGCAGGGGGGGAGGGGGAGGGGGGAATCAGTGGGGAAAAAGGAGAAACATCTGTAACAAAAATTAATTAATAAAAAAATTAATTAAGTTAAAAAAAAAGAAATACATTATATATGCTCTGGCCGGTTTGGTTCAGTGGTTAGAGCATCGGCCTGTGGCCCGGAGAGACCCAGGTTTGGTTCCCGCTAAGGGCACGTACCTTGGTTGCAGTTTGTTCCCGGTCCCAGTTGGGTCGTGTGGGTGGCAGCCACTCGATGTGTCCCTTTCACGTCGATGTGTTTCTCTCTGTACCGCAGGCCGACGCTCTAACCGCTGAGCCAAACCGGCCAGGGCGATGTCTTTCTCTCTCTCTCTCCCTCCCACTCTATCTGAACAAAAAATGGAAAAATGTCCTCGGGTGAGGATTAAAAAATGGAAAGAAATACATTATAGCCCAGCCAATGTGGCTCAGTGGATTGAACATAGACCCATGGACTGATAAGTCCTGGTTCGATTCCCAGTCAGGGCACATGCCCAGGTTGTGGGCGTGCAGGCGGCCAGCCGATTGATGTTTCTCTCTCACTTCGCTATCTCTCTCTCCCTTCCTCTCTCTCTCTCTAAAAAACCTCAATAAAAACATATTTTTTTTAAAAAAAGAAAAGAAATACATTATACATTGTGACCCAATACACACACTCTCTCTGAAACAAAAGCTTCATGATCAATACCCTTACAACATGCCATATGATTTATATGATTTATTTTTATTTTATTTATTCATTACTCACTAAATCAATTTCAAGTCCCATTAGTAGGCTGTAATATGCATGTTGGAAAATACTGTTCTCTCTAGTATGAATGAGTAGTCCTATCTGTTGCCTCTGAGCCACCTGTTTTTTCCATCTCCTTTAATGAGAACCAGAAGAGCACTTAAACAGTTGGCTTTATTCTTTTTTTTCTCTCTTGGGAATAGGTTATTATGAAGTTATCCCTTTATCTCATTATAGTGAGGCATGGTTTCGCTTTCCTTTTTCCTCTCAAGAGGATAAAATACTGCCCTGCCTCATGCATGCTGGGAATGGTGGGTATTCAAGCCCTCCTTCACAGTATACCTGTAGTAATTCTGTCCTGCAGCCTTGCTTCCAGGGAAAGATGACACCTTCTTTTAGGCTGGTATAGAATTTCCTCTATCTCAACACAGCTGGGTCACAACTTGATTATTCTTCCAGCTTTTAGGTCATGTTTCGGATGTGGAGGAGATCACTATAGAGTACAAAGTGGGTGCTCTCTTCTTAGCCCTGAGTTTTCATTTGTGCATGAAGTGATGTTTCTAGAACTGTAGATATATTGGGATGCTAGCTGCCTATAGCAGTTGTGTCCCAAGTCACTGGCCATAATCAGTTACCTGGACTCTAGTGTGTCTTTTGGGCTATGTTCATTGGCAAGTGGTTAATGAGGGTTTGGAACTGAAATTTCTGTCAGAACTTTGGGCCTCATCCCAGACATTGAATTCAGCTATTTTCTTTTTTATATTTTTAAGAGACAATAGAATTTTGTTTTATTTATTTTTTAATCATTTTTTATTTTTCAATTACAGTTGACGTACAATATTATGTTAGTTTCGGGTGATCAGACACCCCAGTGATCAGACATTATATAACTTGCTAAGTAATCATCCCGATACATCTGACACCATACATAGTTAACTGGATTTTTTATCCTCACCCGAGGACATTTTTCCATTTTTTGTTCAGATAGAGTGGGAAGGAGAGAGAGGAAGAGAGAGAGAAAGAGAAACATCAACCTGAAAGGGACACATTGAGGGGCTGCCACCCGGGCCAGGGACAAAGTGCAACCGAGGTACACGCCCTTAGGGGGAACCGAACCTGGGTGTCTCCGGACCCCAGGCTGACGCTCTAACCACTGAGCCAAACAGGCCAGGGCCGAATATTATTGACTACATTCCCTATGCTGTATTTTGCATCCCCTTGACTATTCTGTAACAACCAATTTGTACTTCTTAATCCCTTCAGCTTTTTCTCCCATCCTCCTAACCCCCCTCCTATTTGGCAACCATCAAAATGTTCTCTGTATCTATCAGTTTGTTTCTGTTCTGCTTTTTTGTTTATTTTGTTTTTTAGATTCAATTGTTGATAGATGTGTTGTTTTTTTAATCCTCACCCGAGGATATTTTTCTGTTTTATCTTCAGATAGAGTAGGAGGGAGGGAGAGAGAGAGAGAATCATGGACTTGAGAGGGACACAGTGACTGGTTGCCTCCTGCACAACCTAACCAGGGCTGGGGATTATCTGCAACTGAGATATGTGCCCTTGACTGGAATCGAACCCACAACTCTTTAGTCTGTGGGCCGATGCTGTAACCACTGAGCAAAACCGGTCAGGGCAATAGATATGTATTTTATGTTCGTTTTTTATCTGTTCTTTTTCTTCTCCTTTTCCTCTTCCGTTTAACACTTCATGTAATATTGGTTTGGTGGTGATGAATTTCTTTAGCTTTTTCTTGTCTGGGAAGCTCTTTATCTGTCCTTTGATTCTAAATGATAGCTGTGCTAGGTAGAGTAATCTTGGGTGTAGGTCCTTGCTTTTCATCATTTTGAATATTTCTTGCCAATCCCTTCTGTCCTTCAGAGTTTCTGCTAAGAAATCAGCTGACAGTCTTATGAGAGTTTTCTTGTAGGTAACTAACTGCTTTTCTCTTGCTACTTTTAAGATTCTCTCTTTGTGTTTAACCTTTTGTATTTTGATTATGGGTGTGGGCCTCTTTGGCTTTATTTTTTTTAAATCCTCACCTGAGGATATTTTTCTATTTATCTTCAGATAGAGTGGGAGGGAGGGAGAGAAACATCACATGAGAGGGACACATCAACTGGTTGCCTTCTGCAGGACCCCAACCAGGGCCAGGACCAACCACAACGGAGGTCCGTGCCCTTGGCTGGAATCTAACCTGCAACTCATTGGCCGCTGGGCTGACGCTCTACCAAACCGTTCAGGGCAGGTTCATCTTGACTGGGACTCTGTGCTTCTTGGACTTGTATGTCTGTTTTCTTCACCAGGTTAGGGAAGTTTACTGTCATTATTTTTTCAAATAGGTTTTCAATTTCTTGCTCTCTCTGTTCTTCTTCCGGAACCTCCATGATGCAAATGTTGGTATGTCTGAAGTTGTCCCAGAGGTTCCTTACACTATCTTCATTTTTTTTTTTTCTTTTTACTGTTCTGATCAGGTGTTTTCTGCCTCGTTATATTCCAAATTGTTGTTTTGATTCTTGGCTTCATCTGATCTACTGTTGATTCCCTATAAATTATTCTTCATTTCAGTTAGTGTATCCTTCATTTCTGACTGTTTTTTTTTTTTTTATGGTTTCCATGTCCGTTTTTATGTTGTTGACGTTCTCTCTAAGTTCATCTACTTTTCCCTTAGGTTCATTGGGCATCCTTATAACCAGTGTTTTGAACTCTGTATCTAGTAGATTGCTTGTCTCCATTTCATTTAGTTTTTTTTCTGGAGTTTTGTTCTGTTCTTTCATTTCAGACATGTTTCTTGTTCTCCTCATTTTGGCAGCCTCCCTGTGTTTGTTTCTATGTATTAGATAGAGCTGCTACATTTCCCAGGCTTGGTAGAGTGGCCTTATATAGTAGGTGTTCTGTAGGATCCAGTGGAGCAGCCTCCCTGCTGACCGAAGCTGGGCGCTTCATCGCTTCATTTGTGCCCCCTGTGTGGGTCTGTACACCCTGCTCTTGTAATTGAGCTGTGATTGCTCTTGGCACGTCAATGGGAAGGCTTTATCCCCAGGCCGATTGGCTGCAAGAACTGGCTGTGACCACCAACCAGGATCAGCTGTGCAGGAGCCTACCCTACAGGGTAGGACTTACTTCCCTGGCCGGTTTGGCTCAGCGGTTGGAGCATCGGCCTGCGGACCAGAGAGTCCCAGGTTTGGTTCCTGCTAGGGGCATGTACCAGAAAACAAAACAAAAACAGAGTAGGACTTACTTCAGTGGGGCTCTGGTGTCCACTAAGTGTGCACCTGGTGTGTGTTGCTTGTGGAGGTCATTGGTGGTCCTGGACATAGTCTGAAGCTGTCCACTAGGTGGACTGGCTCTGGTGCCTCCCAGGAGGTATAGGACAAGTTCAGCCGCTGTCTGTGTTCTGCCCATGGCCATCCGGCATGAGGTACTAAGCAATCTCCATATGGCTGCTACTTGTACTGGGCTTGGAGGTGCCCAGGAGAGGCCAAGCTGCAAACCAAGTCTGGTTGCTGCTAGTGCCAGGAGTGAGGCCACTTAGAGAGAGGTATGGGGTACATTGAAGCCAGATGCTGCTTGTTTGAGAGATTTTAGGAAAATCTGAAGCATGAGCCAAGACAGGCCATTCATATGGAAAAGCCACTGGAAACTGCTTGGGTAGGTCCACAGATTTGTGGGGCCGGGCCTCAGGGAATCACCATGGTAGAGCAAACAGTGTGAGCCAGGTTGATGGAGACTTAGATATGGTGCTTGCCGGGTCTATGCCAGAAGGGCTCAGAAAAGGAACAGTGGACTCTGTCAGCACTTCTCTCTAGGAGAAAGTTGCCCCTTCAGCTCTTGCTCTAATGCCAGATACTTCGGTTCCTCCACATATGCCCCTGGTGCCTTTCAAGCTGCTGTCCCAGCACTGGAGCTCAGAGGGAGTGAGTCTGAGTAAGTCTGTGCATGGGCCCTCTAAGAGGAGCTGCCTGGGGCTCCAGCAGCCTTCTATCTCACTCAGCCACCTTCCCGCTGGTTTTTACAGCCAGAGTTATGGGGACTTCTCTTCCTGGCATGAAACCCTGAACTGGGAGGTCTGGTGTGGGGCTGGGACCTCTTGCTCCTCACAGGGTACCTCTGCAGCTGAGATATCCCTCCTGATTATTACTTGCCACACATCGGTGTGGGATCAGACAGTTCTGCTACTCCGCCCCTCATACCAGTCTCTGTGTGGTTTCTTCTTTATATACTTAGTTATAGGACTTTTATTCAGCTAGATTTCAGGCAGTTTTGAATGATGGTTTTTCTGTGGTTTAGTTGTATTTTTCATGTGGTTGCGGGAGGAGGTAAGTACACATTGACCTATGCCGCCATCTTGACTAGAAGTCAGTAAATTCAGCTATTTTCCCATAGGGCCTCTTCCCTGCCTCAGTTTCCTCAAATGATGCTTGAGGTCAGAATCTCAATCTCACACTAGTGCACCTGATGATATACTATTCAGGAGGGGCTAAGTAATTATTTCTCTACATTTTTTTTTAATCCTCACTCAAGGACTTCAGATTGAACGGGAGGGAGAGAGGGAGGGAGAGAAGGGGGGAAAGAGAGAGAGAAACATCGATGTGAGAGAGACACATCTACTGGTTGCCACCCACACGACCCCAACCAGGGTGGGGACAAACTGCAACCGAGGTATGTGCCCTTAGTGGACACCAAACCCAGGACTCTCTGGTCCACAGGCCGATGCTGTAACTGCTGAGCCAAATCGGCCAGCTGTGGTCTGAGGACCCCTGGTGTCCCCAGAATCCCCCCCCCCTTTTTCCCCCCATCCAAGGATATTTTTTCATTTCTTTTTAGATAGAATGGAAGGGAGGGAGGGAGGGAGAAAGCGAGGGAGAGAGACAGAAAGAGACAGAGAGAGAGAGAAGAACATTGATGTAAGAGAAACACATCAATTGGTTGCCTCCCACACCACCCCAACCAGGGCCGGGGACCAAACCTGCAACCCAGGTACATGACTTTGATCGGGAATCGAACCCGTGACCTTGGGCCGACACTCTAACCACTGACCCAAACCAGTCAGGACCCCAAGACCCTTTTAAGGGTTTTTGAGATCCTCCTTTTCCAATTACATATCCAAATAAGGCCAGATTTTCTTTATGTTCAACTAGAATAACGTATTACAACAGATTGAATGCAGATGCAGATACGAAAATCCAGCTGTTTTCTGTTGAGCCAGACATTAAAGAAACTTTGAAAAATATTAAACAGTGCCACTCTTCTCACTAAGTTTTTTTTTGTTTTGGAAAACAGAGTTATTTTTAATAAAAGTGTAAAAGTATTATGTTAGCATATAATGGGTTTATTTTTAAATGAACTAACAAATATTTTAAAGTATTTACATTGTAGTTTATAATATAGTAAATATTGATAGAAATAATGTGTGTAAGTAAAAGCTCTTTGGGGTCCTTGATAATTTCTAAAAGTGTATCAAGAGTAGAAACCAAAGAGTGTAAGAGACCAAAACATGTGAAAATCCCTGGGCTAGCTCATGCTGTGGGAACAAATCACCTCAAAAGCTCCCTGACATAACAGATGGTTATTTCTTGCTCATGCTTATATTTAGTGTAGGTCATCATAGGGCTCTGTTCATCAGAGTTGCTCCAGGATTCAGACTGAGGGAGCTCTATCTCATCACCTGCTGTCATGCTTAGCAGTCAGAAGAAGGGGTATACACAGCAGTTCTTGAAAGCGTCACCTGGGACTTTTATGTCAAAGCATCATGAAAATGTGCAGCCTAATAAGCACTTAAGTGAGAAACCTAAATTAAATAAAAGCACGTGCTCTTGAGGTCTTTGTATCCTCTCCCTCCCTCATTGCTGGGTCAGTGAGTGTCAGTGAAAGGGCTTGAGGATAAAGAGAGAAGTCAGAGATATGAGTTATTGAAGGATGTTGCTCATAAGATACTGAGGTTCGTACCTCATCCCAGATTGTATCTTTTCTCTTTTTTTAACATTTACTGTTGCAATATTTAAGACATAGAATATTATAGTGAACAATTGTGTGTCTACTATCAAGAAACAAAATGTTCCTTAAGCTCCCTGTGTGCTTGTCCTCCTCTGGACGTGGTCTTTCTGTCACAACCAGTTTTAGATACTTTGTGGAGAGCAGTTCTAGTGGCCTGAAATACCACAGTTTTCCTGGACTGGTTATATCTGGTCTTTCACTGTTTCTGAAGCCTCTGCCACATATACATTTATTCATCAAATATTTATCAAGTGCCCATTGTGTGCCTAGCACTATATAAATTATGTGCTAGAGATACATCAGTGAGGGATAGTTCCTTGCCTTCAAGGAGCTCTTATTCTGATGGAGAAGACAATAGTATGTTAATAGTGATACAATCAATGTCAGGTCACTGCCTGAGTAAGTGCTATAAAGAAATACAAAGCAGGATAAATTTGGGTATACAGTCGGCCCTTGTTTACCGCGGTTAATCAGTTCCAGACTCTACCGCAATAAATGAATTTTCGTGAAGTAGGATTCTTTATTTACTGTACAGTTGTCCCTCGCCACTTCCTGCTTTGGCTTTCGCGGCTTCACTCTATCACGGTTTTTTCGAAGCACCAAGTGGCGAGGAACGACTGTAGACTGTAGAGTGATAGCAGAAGGCTAGTCTGGAAAGCCTTTTCTGAGGAGGAAGCCTTTGAGCAGACTTGAGTGAACTAGCTGTGTGAATAGCTGAGATAAGAGCATATTAGAACAAGGAATAGCAAAGGACCTAAGGCTAGAATCTGCTAGAAGTGCTTAAGGCAGCCAAGGTGGTTGGAGTGGAGTGAGTGAGAGGGAGTGTAGAAAGTGAGGTCAGAGTGGTAGCCAGAGGCCAGGTGATTTAGGGCCTTGTAAACCAGGTGAAGTATTTGGATTTGGACTTAAAGATGGGAAGACATTGTAAGGTTTTAAGCAGAGTAATGATGTGACCTCATGTATATTTAAAAAATATCACTGTGGCCTGCCATGTTGGGAAAAAGACTGTAGGGGGAAGGCCTGAAGCAGAGAGAACACAGGGAGTTACAGCCACAGACCAAGTGAGAAATAATACTTACTTGAACTTAGTGGTGTGTTGGTAAATGTTTATAGGCTCTCTGAGGGGGAAAAAGGACACTGATATGTAAAGTTTGCTGATTTCCATGGTGAAAGTACTCCCACCATGGTGATTTCAAGCTACCAATGTGCTGAATGTGGAGATGGCAAAGATGTGCATGATCAGCTCTCACATGCCAGCGCAGGCCAGCCCCAGCACACCCTCTGCTAGAACTTGGATGCCTTTCGCTTGTGGTGTGTTTGCAGGGAGGGTCCAGGTTTGTGTCTCTTTTCTAGGGTAGATGGAAAACATACCGTGTTTTTAGAAAGAGAGGATATGGAGAAGGTTATGAGAGGGAGAGAGTCAGTTGATCGAGTCCATCATGCTGGAGCCTTGCAAAATAAGCCTAGATGTTGGAATTTTTTCAGGAGCTCTGAACTCTCAGATCTTTTGAAAGTGGAGCTCAGCCCAAAACCTCCCTGCAAACAGGAAGCTGGTTTGAGTTAGAACATAAAATAAAAACCAGCTGATGCCCCTGAATGTTTTTCCCCTCCTCTTCCCCCTCCACAGAGCCAAAGGAAACTGTCTTCCCCACCCCCTTGGATAGCTAGTTTCTCAGAAAGCCAGAAAAAGGCAAAAGCCACAAAACCTTTGAAAATAAACCAAGTTTTGAGCCTAGGCAAACTCCTGCCCATGGGGTTTCCTAGCCCAGATGTCTGTACACTGCCAGAATCCTAGGAGGAAAGTAACTGGGGAACACGGTGGTGCCAGAGATCAGAGCCCAAAACCCAGGCCTGGAGGGAAAAGATGGTCTGCAGCAGGGTTTCTCAAACTGTAGCTAGCTTTCAGCCATTTTGTAGGTCATGAAATCAATAAAGTGGGCCATGACCAGATTATTTTTTAATGAAATAGAATACAATAGAAAATAGAGTATTACATTACTAATTACATGCAGTACTACATGCAATAAGAGTAAATATTGTTTTGTGAAACTTTTCGGTTTTATGCACATACACACACATACATGTGTGGTATATACTGGGTCATGATATGTTTTTCTTATTGTGAGTCATGGTCAAAAACCTTTGATAAACACTGGTCTTTTTTTTTTTTTTATCCGCATTCGAGGACATTTCTCCATTTTTTGTTCAGATAGAGTGGGAGGGAGAGAGAGAGAGAGAGAGAGAGAGAGACATCCACGTGAAAGGGACACATCGAGTGTCTGCCACCCGCACGACCCAACCAGGGCCGGGGACAAACTGCAACCGAGGTACGCGTCCTTAGCGGGAACCGAACCTGGGTCTCTCTGGACCATAGGCCGACGCTCTAACCACTGAGAAAAACTGGCCAGGGTGATAAACACTGGTCTTTAGGATCTGAGTAACTTACCTTCCTGCTTTAGACTGCTAGTGAAAGGTCCAGGCTGGTTTCAGAATCAATTCTCCATGGAATTTTCTCATCTACCCACAAAACACCTACCCAAATTCCTGTCAGAGGGCAGGGAAGCTGAGAACTAACAGACTGGTCTGATTCTTTAGGACCAAGATGAAGCAAGGGGAGGGACTGATGCAAATTTGAATCCAAAGGAATTGTCTGAAATCAGATTAGCTTGAAGAAAATAGGACTTGAACAGCCTTTTAGCTCATTGCACTTGATTTTATGACTTTTCCCATCTTGTGGGTAATGTGGCCTCGGGCTTCTCTCTCTTTTCTTTGCAGTAGACAGCTGGTGCAGCAGGAATGTTCCTGAGTTCCTCTCCCTCTGGGATAGCCAGAGGCACAGTGCCAGGATAGGGAGTGGTATCCTGAACTGAGTGTCCCCTACATTTCCCCATGGTTATTTTGTGCTCTCCTGTCTACCCTGTGCTCAGCCCTTTCAGAAAGGTGACTGGATGGCAGGGGGTCATTAAGCTGAGAAAAAGTATGGAAGAAGGCGTAAGTTAAGGAACACTATTAAGAATATATTGCCCTTGTCGGCCTGCGGTCCGTAGAGACCCGGGTTCGGTTCCCACTAAGGGCATGTACTTCGGTTGCAGTTTGTCCCCGGCCCTGGTTGGTCATGCGGGTGGCAGCCACTCGATGTGTCCCTTCACATCGATGCTTCTGTCTCTCTCTCCCTTTCTCTCTCTCCCTCCCACTCTATCTGTACAAAAAATGGAAAAATATCCTCGGGTGAGGATAAAAAAAATAAAATAAAATAAAAAGAATATATTGCCCTTAAAAAAGAAAAAGAATGTATTGCGGGTCCATTTCTTCATCAGGGAGGACATTGGTGTTAAGGAGACTATAACTACCATGCCTTCCAGTGCTTTGACAAAACCTCACATACGTGGCCTTCTGGCCAAGTGTCAGTGATTTCATATTGTTGGAGTGATCAATGTAGACATTTGTTGTGGTTGAACCAAGAAAGAAGACATACAGAGATTTCTACAGAAATTATGATTCCATGAAAGACTTTGAGGAGATGAGCAAAGTTGGTACAGTTGTCCCTTGCCGCTTCGCGCTTCGACTTTTGTGGCTTCACTCTACAGCAGTTTTTTCAAATACAAAGCGAAGTAGCGAGGGACCACTGTGTATAAATAAAGAATCCTACTCAGCGGAAATTCGCGGGAGAGTCTAGAACTGATTAACCAGGATAAACGAGGGCCGACTGTATTTCCAAATGTAAAGAATTTCTATGGGTTGAGTTCCATTGAAGTTTGTCATTGACCTGTGTTCCTGAACTATGAAACATGAATATTTGGACTGAGGAATTGTTTTTCTTGCTAAATAAACAGTTAACAAAAAATGTGTTGAGTAGACTAAAGTTGGTGTATCCCACACTAGGTTTGGTGCCTCAGATGGGCCCAAGGGTAACTGGCAAGTTTGGTGCCTGCCAGGTAGCTGTGGGTTGGTCTGGTGCCCTAACACTAAACTGTCTCCATGAGTAGACTGAGAATTACGTCCACATCCCCAAGAAGCACAGAAGACTCTTGGGGACCCTTCTCGGAAATAGGTTTTAACTATAACATCCCGAGAGACTTATTTTGGTCTTTGGCAGCCACAGGGCATTTCTTTCCAACCGAATTTAAACTAAAATGGTCCTTGGAGATAAGAATTTAAACAGGCCCTCTAGGAGCACTTTGAATTCTCCAGTAGGGACCATAAGAGAGGAAGAGTGACGATAGAACTATTCTAATGGATTCTGGGCTTCCCTTCTCTAGAAACTGGCCTGGACTAGGGGTAGATCACCCTAGCAGATGTGAACATCCATCAAGTGTTTCTGGTTCACATCACCCTCCTTAGGGCCTCTGAGACTCCCTTAGCAGAGTACAGTCTACCCTATTTACTTGGCCATTCAAATTCAGAAGCCCATTTCTCTGAGCCAATGAAGACCAAGGACATCCCTGAAGAGGCCCAGTGCAGGGAGTCCAGACAGCTCTAGAGAAGACTGGACCTAGAGTGACAAGCAAGACATTCTGTAGCAAGGGGTAAGGTTTAGTGACAAGCAAGAGGTTTCAGGGCCATCTGAATCTTACGTGGCATCATCTGGAAGAAAGACCAGTAAACTAATTTGAGGTTAGTCCAATGTGCGCTTTAGGGACTGCAGACATGTGGGATAAGTGATGATGAGAGTGATGGAGAATATCTTGTGGCCATGTCCTCTCAGAATCTCTGAGCACTTTACACATGTTTCCCTTTCATCTCTGTGGGAGTTGTGGCTTAATAATAATAATTAGAGTACTCTGAGCATCTGTGCTTTGCAAAACACAGCATTAAGCCATGTTTCTGCCTCCTAGGCTCATAGTCTGTATGAACTGGCAGACACTTGGGTGGGGGTGGAGTCCTCTGATGGAGGGGAAGAACGTGATGGAATGTAAAGATCAGGGATATTATTAGTCACCTAGTTGATACCTAACATTTTTCTGGCTCTTGGTAGATCAGAGTGGCTTTTCTTTCATGCCTGCCAAGGCACGAAGATCATTGACCACCCTGAGTCTCATCCACCTAAGAGCCAGTCTGGGGACCCAAGACTTTATCTTGTAAATCGAGCCTTTCTGGGGGAGTGCTTTTTCCTCTGTGGCCATGAGCAGAGCTTTAATCCCTTCATTTTCATTCCATGGTACCAGCAGATTGAGCCCTGTTAAAGGCAGTGATGCGCCTGTGGCCAGAACAGAACCTAGAAAAGTCAGTAGCCCATTCTCCTGAAGACAGGAGCATCAGGAAAGTAGTCAGTACTACAGGATAGTCCCAAGTACCTTCAGTACCTCCTTTCCAACCCCACTCTGTCCATAACATGCCACTTCTCTGTCTTGCTCTAACAGGTGACCTTGGAGAAGGTGCTTGGAATAACAGTGTCTGGAGGCAGAGGACTTGCCTGTGACCCCCGATCTGGTTTAGTTGCCTACCCAGCTGGGTAAGTACCTTGGAAGAGGTCTTATTGCATGGGAGTTTATAGCCATGCTAAACCAGTTTGGTATGGGTAGGTGTTTTCTGGTATCTTCTGGGAGACATATCTGGTTAATATTTTGGTGCCATTTTTGTAAAGGAGATGCAAATGTGAACATCCATCAAGTGTTTCTGGTTCACATCACCCTCCTTAGGTCCTCTGAGACTCCCTTAGCAGAGTACAGTAAAGGCTCTGGCTTTTTGGCCATCCATCCCCACTCACACATATAGATTGACATTTTATATATATTTTCTTTTTCTTCCATTTTTTGTTCAGATAGAGTGGGAAGGAGAAAGAAGAAGAGAGAGAGAGAGAAACATTGATGTGAAAGGGACACATCAAGTGGCTGCCTCCTTCCTGCAGGACCCAACCAGGGCCGGGGATAAACCGCAACCGAGATATATGCCCTTAGCAGGAACCAAACCTGAGTCTCTCTGGACCGTAGGCCAACGCTCTAACTGCTGAGCCAAATTGGCCAGGGCTGACATTTTATATTATACACAGCTTTCAATACCATCTTTAACATCTTCCTTGTAGTAATTTTTAAAAATAGTTTTATTGAGATGTAATACATAAAGTACATAATTTGCTCATTTAAAATGTACAGTTCAATGGTTTTTAGTATATCCACAGAGTTGTGCAACCATCACCAAAATAAATTCTAGAACATTTTCATCACCCTAAAAAGAAACCCCATAGTCTTTAGTAGTCACCCTCCAATTTCCCCTAAGATCTCCAGCCTTGGGCAACAACTAATCTATGTTATATCTCTATAGATTTGCCTACTCTGGATATTTAATGTAAATGGAATTGACATTATTTGGCTTTTTGTGACATTTTTGGGGTTCATACATGTTGTAGCAGGTGTCAATATTTCATTCCTTTGTATGGTCAAATAACCTTCCATTAGAGATAAAGTACCACATATTATCGCTTCATCAGTTGATGAGTATTTGGGCATTGTTTATGCTTTTAAGCTGCTCTGAACATTTGTCTACTCTACTCACTTTGAGAGATGTCTGTGCCATGGAAGAAAAGTAGGGTTTTGGCCCGGCCGGTATGGCTCAGTGGTTGAGTGTCAACCCATGCATTAAGAGGTCGCCGGTTTGATTCCCGGTCAGGGCACACGGTCAGGATGTGGGCCAAATCCCCAGTGTGGGGCATGTAGGAGGTGGCCAATTGATGTCTCTTTCATCAGTGTTTCTATCTCTCTCTCCCTAACCCTCCCTCTTTCTCTAAAATCAATAAAGAAAAGAAAAGTAGGATTCTGGGGCTAGTGTTCTTTCCCTCACTGCCTTTTCAGCCTTCTTCTCCTATAAGAATCCCTCAACCATCATTCTTAGGCTTTTGCAGAAGTGTTTATTTTGGAGGCTTAGGGCCCCTCCTGCTTCTGGTTCTGTCAGCCTCTGTTCCCTGCTGCTGGGCACAGGAACTCGAAAATGGGAAGGCCTCTGCTCTGCCTCCATTGCCCCACCCTCAGCTGGGGATGCCGAGATCCTCAATGTGAGTTGCACAGTGTAGGTTTTGTACCAGATATGATTTTCTTAGTTTTATCATTTCATCAAAAAGCTACCTTATCAATAACTTATTCTGTGCCAGGCACTCTGTTAAGCATTTTATAGGAATTATTTTATTTAATGCCCAGAGCAGCCCTGTGAGGTTGGTAGTGTTATCATCCTATATTTTAGAAACTAAGTTTCAAAGAACTTAAGCAGTTTGCTCAAGGCCACACATCTAGTGTCTATATTCGGATTTCAACTCAAGTAGTCTGACTGCAGAGCTCATACTTTTTTTTTTAATCTTCATTCAAGGATATGCTTATTGATTTTAGAGAAAAGGGAAGGGGGAAAGAGAGAGAGAAAACAACATCAACTGGCTACCTCCCGTATGCATCCCGTCTGGGATAGAACCTGCAACCTAGGTATATGCCTTGATCAGGAATCGAACGTGCAACCTTTCGGTGTACAGAATGACGCTCCAACCAGTTGAGCCATATACTAGCTAGGGCAGCTCTTTTAAAATGGGAGAAGACTAGACTTTCTGTTCATTTTTATTTATTTATTGTTAATCCTTACCCAAGGATTTTTTTCCCTTTATTTATTTATTTTTTTATTGTCACCCGAGGATATTTTTTGCATTTATCTTCAGATAGAGTGGAAGGGAGAGAGGGAGGAAGAGAGAGTGAGAAACATCGATGTGAGAGAGACACATCGACTGGTTGCCACCCACACAACGCCAACCGGGGCCGGGGAAAAACTGCAACCAAAGCACATGCCCTTAGCGGGAACCAAACCCGGGGCTCTCCGATCTGTGGGCCAACGTTCTAACCACTGAGCCATACCGGCCAAGGCTCCATTAATTTTTTTAGAGAGTGGAAGGGAGAGGGAGGAGGGGGAGGGGGGAAGAGAAAGAGAGAGAGAGAGAGAGAAACATCCATGTGAGAGACACATTGATTTGTTGCCTCCCACATGCACTCCAACTGGGGCTGACTGGGCCAGGGATCGAACCTGCAATCAGGTACATGCCCTTGACCAGGAATCGAATCTGTGACCCTTTGGTGTACAGGCCAACACTGTAACCATTAAACCACACTGGCCGTGGCATGCTCGCTTTTTAAAAGCTGCTTTTCAACTTACCATTTGAATGGGAAATGCTCAATTTATGAGCATCTGTTTATGCCAGGGAGACTTCTGCCCCTGGGTTCTAGGGTCAGTGTTTCTCTTGAGTGGACCTCTGACATTTGATATCTGGTGGGGACGCTGTGGGAGCTGTACTAGCTTTACCCTCCAGAGACAGAACTGGCCTCCTCACAGAAGCAAGTTGATGAATGACTTCTGTTGCTGGATACCCTGTGCATCCTGCCTCAGGGGAATTCCACTCGTGCCTGCCTCTGCCTGGGAAAGCTAGGTTCCTTCTTGTTGGAGCTGGGGCTGGGGCTGGGGCTGGCTAGGAAAGGCCTGGGCTTCTGCTCAGTGCGTGCCGAGCCCTGTGTCTTTGCCCTTGGAATCCTGGAGCCCTGCTCCCTTTTCTTCCCCCTATGCCCCTGGGCCCCAGGCCTGGCGCCTTTAAGGGTGTGTGCTTCTGTTTAAGGGCAGGTCCCAGCCTGGCTCATGTGCCTGCCAGTCATTGCCTTTCCAGGTGTTGTGTGAGGATTCCCTGCTGTGACTTCTGGTAGATTTCTTCAGTGTACTTGGCTTGGGCCCGGATCTACTCCCTGACCTTTTGATTTCTTATAACTTCAAGTACTCTCTTTGCTAGTGGCCCCTTTCTGGTTAGTTTTGCTCTATGCTAGAGCTCCCTGATGTGCCTCCAGGGTATCTGGGGCCACTATAGTCTGTGTGAGCCAAGCAAGCTCTTTCCCTCCTCCCTCTTTTCCTTTTCTTGTATCTAGTGAGCCTAACACCCCCTCCCCCACACCCACTCTCTTGTTCTGATTGAGCATGTTGCCCTAGGAGCAGCTCAGGTATCCTAGAAACAAGGAAAGAAACAAAGCTCAGAAAAATCCTCCCAGAGGCCTTGAGGCAAATATCAAACCAAAACAAAGTTTCTGGAAGGAAATGAAACAGCTCAGGGAGGGTGGGGAGGAGGAGGGTGTGTGTCAGGCAGAGGCAGGCTGAAGTCTCTGCAGAGACCCCTCGATATTAGTGCCTCCAGCATCTCTTCTCCAGAGTTATCCTTTTGCTGTTGTTTTCCCCACAGGAAGTCTATATCATCTGTCACACTTTAAGCCCCCTGCCCCAGGAGACCAGGCTGGTCCCCAGATAGCCTCTTTGAAGGACTTAGTTAGTTGAACACCATAATTGACTTGGGCCCCTTCCCTAGCTGGCTTAGTAGAGGGTTCAGGGGCTTTAGAGCCCAGTACAGTCCCTTTTACTACTGTGGGGCCAGCCAGTTCTGAGAAAGGGTTTCTCTTGACCACCAGTGCCAGGGCCTCACCTGGGTGAATGCTATGGGCAGAGGAGCTACTGGAGTGGGAGGTGTTCTGGAAAGGTGACTGGCCCTATTTGGCAGCCAAGAGGAGAGCTCTTGGTTGCTTTAACCAGTGAGGAGGAGGAAAAACTCAGCTCTCCTGAGAAGGCCCTTCATTTTCCATGTTGGGATTTATGCTGAGATCCCCAGTTTCAGAGCACTGGAACGGGCGTGAAGCCACCGAATTTCCACCTGAACCGTGTTCTAGTGACATCTGAGCTGAAGGAACATAGACCTCCTTCTTATTCTCTGTGGCAAGCCCAGTGTGGGGGCTGTGGAAAGACTGGGTAAACCTGAGCGAAGAGGATACTTGACTTGGTGCCCTGAGGGGTGTGAATCACGTGAATAAATAGACAGGGTCTTTGTGGGTTTTAGGTTCAAGAAGGGCAAACAAATAATAAGCATGTAAACAAATGCACAAGATAATATCAGAGAGTGTTATATGTTAGAAGAAAATAAAACTGGGTGATGGAAGAATCAACATGGCACCATCTGACACCAAAGTGTTCCCGGTGGAGGAAACCTCAAGTGCAAAGGTCCCAAGGAAAGGAGGAATACCTTCACCTGCTTGAGGAACTAAACAGTAGCCATGGTGCCTAGACTGTAATGACTGAGAGGAAGGAGGCTCGGACACTGCCACTTTGACCTGGTTTGTGAGTCTTGCAGCTCACAGAGATTCGCCCTGTGTTCTGGAAGAAAATATGTTTAGAATCCACAGAAAGAAGCATACTGGTAGTTCTGCACCAGTGGCCATGTTATTCACAGGGTTATTACCAAGTCTTTTCTCGTGCCTTGGTGGCGGTGGAGTGGAGGGGTTCATAAAGTGTCCCAGAAACAGAGATGCCCGTAGGTCTCATGGCCAGGCCTAAGCAGGTTACTTACTTGGAAGGCTTTGGAGTCCAGGTATCAAAAGAAGACCACAAAGATGCCCTAGGAAACATTCTAGATTCACTATCTCTTAGAATAGTTAAAGCTATAAGATTTTCCTTTTGGGGGTGAATCTGGAGGGACAGTTTGTAATTGCACACCTGAGTGAGGACCCTAATGAGTCACGGTATCCAGCAAGTTCTCTCTGGGCTGCCATAGTTGGGATGGCTGTTGCAGCTGCTGACTCTGGGTAGCCCTGTCCTTGTTCTCAGTGTACCAAGCCACTCTTCAAAAAAACAGCTGAGAGCACCATGCTGCTTACTGCACATGATCTTCATTCTCACAACAATCCTTTGAGGTGGGTATTATTCCTATTTTACAGATGAGGAAATTGAGGTTGAGAGAAGTTAAGGAATGTCAGATCGCACAGTATGTTAGCAGACAGGTCTTTCTGATCCCATATTTTGTTTCCATCATCACACTGCCCTTGAGCATCAGTGTGTCCTAAAAGCTTGAGATGGGGAGAATCATGAACCTGCCCTAGGTCCCTAGTTCACAGGTCTGCTACTTAGAAGGTTCCTTGGCAGTCAGGGCTTTGAGATCTGGTAGCTAGAGACATAAAGTTTTATTCATACTCATTCAGAAATATTTACTGAGTGCTTATCTCTAGGCCCTGGGAGCGTAACAGTAAACAAAACAGATAAAAATCACCTTCACAGAGCTGGCAGTCTACTGATGAAGTAAACTATATAGAGTAGTACAAGTTGACATGTGCTATGGAAAAAGTATAAGCAACGAGCAGTGAAAGGGAATACAGGGGTGTGAAGCTGTAAAATTAAATAGAGCTAGAGAGTGACATCTGAGCAAGGATCGAGGAACCTTTGGTGTGCGTTTATGAGTCAACTGATTTTACTTGGTCTGAAAGAAGAAATTCTAAAGCACAGGGCCTCTGCTCGAACCTTCTATGTCTTGCTCCCTGTATGTGCTGCTGCATTCATTGCAGGTCTCAGGGTTTCTTTCTGCCTTCTGGAGGATGGAGAGTGGTAGGAGGCAGATGTGGGAATGCTGGGCTCTTTGTGATGGCAACAGGCCTGGACCTGTCCAGGAGAGGGGCTTGTCAAGGGCTGGCCTTTTCTGATTCAGACAAGTTCCTGGGCAGTGGGCCCAACACCTGGTACTGGTGTTCCACGTGATTCCCAGCCGAGGCCTGAGGGACTGAGGCCTCACTGTCTTTCTGTAAGAGTGAGCAGTCTCCCTGCACCTGCACCCTGCGGTTCTGAATTACAGGACTCAGCTGGTTGGGCCAGCCCAGCCCTTGTCACGTTGAGGAATTCAGCCAGCACTGCTGCAGGGGCTGGTGAGACGACTGCCTGCTGTGCTGGGTCAAGGGACTTGGAAGCCAAGGGCCAAAGATTGATGCACACTGAGCCCCACCCTCTGTAGCAGACTGAGGAGTTTGCTCAAAGGTCAAAGAAGACGGAGGAGGCTCCCTCATCATTGTTTTTGAGGTCTGTTCTCTTGAGAGGACCTCAACAAGCTGGGAACAGGAGGAACCTTGGATGTTTTTGCCCACTTGGCCCCCACTTTAACATCTGCATTATTGTCCCCACAAGTGTGACCATAGGTTGGTCTCTTTCTTCCTCTTTCTCTGTGTTAGAAGGTTTCCAAACTTGAATAATTATAAGTAAAAATTTCAGCTTAAGGGCCTACTTTCATGTGTTTCCCTCTTTTGTTTAACTCTTTTATGCCACACCTAGAATTTTTCAGGATATACTGTGTGTGGGGGGAGGTGGGGTTAGAGAAGAGAAGGGTTGTCTCATAGTCAGTCATCTTTCTCTCTACATTGTGTTTTTATGTGCACATACACACGCGCGGACACACACACATAACTGCTTTCTCTCCTCCTTTCACCACAGTTAAACTTAAAGGAAGGAAGAAACAGAAGATGTTGTAGCCCAGCAAGACTCAGAATTTGTGTGCAGTTGCTTAGAAAGTGTTTTAAGCAGTGTGATGCATTGCTTTTGAAGGTCATGATGCTGCTTTAGGGTGCTAAGTTGAAAGGAAAATTCAAAAGTTTACCATACAGCCCTCATCACCTACTTGTTCTGGATTGGGAATGTTACTGGCTGGAATATGCATTGAGTCAGTTAAGTCAGATCAGCTCTCAGCTGAAGCCCTCTGCCATGGTTTATCAGAAAGCTAGGCAACCAGTAACCACTTAGACTAGAATCCATTGTTAGAGAGGGGAGCCTGCAGAGGGCCTGATGGCAGCACAGATAGCAAGAAAGTTTAGCAAACCTCAGTTAGCCCGAAAACTTGCCCACCCAACCTGTTTCCAGTGGCTTTTCTATAGGAATGGCCTGTCTTGGCTCACACTTCAGATTTTCCTAAAATCTCTCAAACAAGCAGCATCTGGCCTCAGCAAATCCCATACTTCTCGCTAAGTGGCCCCTGGCCCAGCACTAGCAGCTGTAGGCCTTCATTCGCAGCTTGGCCTTGCCTGGGCACCTCCAAGCCCAGCACAAGAAGCAGCCATCTGCAGATCACTTTGTAGCTTATGCTGGGTGGCCCTCGGCAAAACACAGATGGTGACCGACCTTGGCCTGCACCTTCTGTGAGACCCTAGAGCCAGCACACCCAGTAGACAGCTTCAGACCACATCAAAGCACCACCACCAAACGACCTCCATAAGTGACACACTCAAGGGGCAGACTCAGTGGGCACCAGAGCCCTGCTGAAGTAAGTCCTGCTTTGTGTGGTGGGCCCCTGCACAGCTGATCCTCCATGGTTGTTAGAGGTCAGTGGTCATGGTAACAGCCAGTCCTTGCAGCTGACCGGCCTGGATAAATCCCTCCTATTGATGTGCCCACAGCAATCACAGCTCAACTACAACAGAAGAGTGTACAGCTTACATGGCTGGGCTGGGAGTGGGAGGGAGCACACTTTATTTTATTCTTTATTTTTTATCCTCACCCGAGGACATTTTTCCATTTTTTATTCAGATAGAGCGGGAGGGAGAGAGAGGAAGAGAGAGAGAGAGAAACATTGACGTGAAAAGGACACATTGAGTGGCTGCCACCTGCACAACCCAACCAGGGCCAAGGACAAACTGCAACCAAAGTACATGCCCTTAGCGGGAACCGAACCCAGGTCCCTCTGGACCACAGGCCGACGCTGAGCCAAACCAGCCAGGGCAAGCGCACGCGCGCGTGCTTCTCCTCTACCTAATACATAGAAACAAACACAGGGAGGCTGCCAAAATGAGGAAACAAAGGAACAATACCCAAATAAAAGAACAGAACAAAACTACAGAAAAATAACTAAACAAAATAGAGACAAGCAAGCTACTAGATGCAGAGTTCAAAACACTGGTTATAAGGATGCTCAATGAACTTAGTGAGAACCTCAGTAGCATAAAAAAGAACCAGTTAGAAATGAAGGGTACACTAATGGAAATAGAGAATAATTTATAGGGAATCAACAGTAAAGTAAGATGAAGCCAAGAATCAAATCAGTGATTTAGAATATAAGGAAGCAAAAATCACCCAATCAGAACAGCAAAAAGAAAGAATTAAAAAAAAAAAAAAAGATAGCCCTGGCCAGTTGGGCTAAGCAGTTAGAGCGTCGGCCCACGGACCAGAGAGGCTCGGGTTCAGTTCCCACTAAGGGCACATACTTTGGTTGCAGTTTGTCCCCGGCTCCAGTTAGGGTCATGTGGGTGGCGACCACTTGATGTGTCTCTCTCACATCGATGTTTCTCTCTCTCTCTCCCTTGTGCTCTATCTTAAGATAAATGCGAAAATGTCCTTGAATGAGGATAAAAAGAAAAAGGATAGTGTAAGGAGCCTCTGGGACAACTTCATATATACCAACATTTGCATTATAGGGGTACTGGGAGGAGAAGAGAGAGAGAAATTGAAAACCTATTTGAAAAAATGACAGAAAACTTTCCTAACCTGGTGAAGGAAATAGACATACAAGTCCAGGAAGCACAGAGAGTCCCAATCAAGATGAACCCAACGAGGCCCACACCAAGACACATCATAGTTAAAATGCCAAAGGTCAAACACAAGAAGAGAATCTTAAAAGCAAGAGAAAAGCAGTTAGTTACCTACAAGGAAACTCTCATAAGACTGTCAGCTGATTTCTTAGCAGAAACTCTGAAGGACAGAAGGGATTGGCAAGAAATATTCAAAATGATGAAAAGCAAGGACCTACCTCAAGATTACTCTACCCAGCAAAGCTATCATTTAGAATTGAAGGACAGATAAAGAGCTTCCCAGACAAGAAAAAGCTAAAGGAATTTACAAGAACCGTTAAAGGGTCTTTAAAAAGAAGAAAAGCCCTGGCCGGTTTGGTTCAGCGGTTAGAGCGACCCGAGTTTGGTTCCCGCTAAGGGCGTGTACCTCCGTTGCAGTTTGTCCCTGGCCCTTTCACGTCGATATTTCTCTCGCTTTCTTTTTTTTTTTTTCTTTTTTTACCCTCACCCCGAGGACATTTTTTTCCAGTTTTTGTTCAGATAGAGGGGGAGGGAGAGAGAGAGAAAGAGAGAAAGATTGACGTGAAAGGGACACATCGAGTGGCTGCCACCCACACAACCAACCAGGGCCGGGGACAAACTACAACCGAGGTACATGCCCTTAGTGGGAACTGAACCCAGGTCCCTCTGGACCACAGGCCGACGCTGAGCCAAACCAGCCAGGGCAAGCGCACGCGCGCGTGCTCTCTCTCTCTCTCCCTCCCTCTCTCTCCCTCCCTCCCTCTCTCTCTCTCTCTCTCTCTCTCTCTCTTTCTCCCTCCCACTCTATCTGAACAAAAAATGGAGGAATGTCCTCAGGTGAGGATAAAAATAAAAATTGGAAAAAAAAAAAGAAGAAAAGGTATGAATAATAAAATGGCAATAAATACATATCTATCAACGATTGAATGTAAAAAACAAAATGAACAAGCAGAACAGAAACATACTCATAGATACAGAGAACATTGTGATAGTTGCCAGATGGGAGGGGATTGGGGAGATGGGTGAAAAAGGTGAAGGGATTAAGAAGTACAAATTGGTTGTTACAGAACAGTCATGGAGATGTAAAGTACAGCATAGGCAATATAGTCAGTAATATTCTAATAACTGTATGGTGCCAGATGGGTGTGTGATTTATCTGGGTGATCATTTAGTAAGGTATGTAATGTCTAATCACTGGGGTGTACACCTGAAACTAATATAATGTATGTCAACAGTAATTGAAAAGAAAATAGAAGAAAATGCTAAATGTTAGTGAAAGGTTAATAAAAATAAAGATGTGATATTTTTTTTTCCTAAATAAAAAAATTATATAGCCATGGCTGGGTAACTCAGTTGATTGGAGCATTGTCCCATAGACCAAAGGGTTGCAGGTTTGATTCCCAATCAGGGCACATACCTAGGCTACAGGTTCGATCCTTGTTGGGGGTGTGCACAGGAGGCAATTAATTGATGTTTCTCTCACACATTGATGGTTTTTTCTCTCTCTCTTTCTCTGAAAATCAATTTTAAAAAACAAACATATCCTTAGGTGAGGATGGATGGGTAGATAGATAGATACTCTGACATGGCGTTCCGGAAGGGAAGCAGGAGACTGTAAGTTGTTATAAAAAGAAAAGGGAAAGCCCGGGCCGGTTTGGCTCAGCAGTTAGAGCGTCGGCCCCTGGACCAGAGACTGGGTTTGGTTCCCACTAGGGCACATACCTTGGTTGCAGTTTGTCCCCGGCCCCGGTTGGGGTCATGTGGGTGGCAACCACTCGATGTGTCTCTCTCACATCAATGTTTCTCTGTCTCTCTTCCTCTCTCTCTCCCTCCCACTCTATATGAAGATAAATGCAAAAATGTCCTCAGGTGAGGATAAAAAAAAAGAGGGGGATAAGGAAAGGGGAACAAGGAAAGATTAGGAGACGGGGAGAGAAGGAGAAAGAAAACAGTGGGGAAGGATTTTGAGGGGGGTGATTAGAGGAGAAGAGGACCTGACTCAGGAGTTCCAAAGCTATTGATCAGCTTGGCAGTTCTGGGCATATCCAGTGCACTTCGGAGATCCCAGTGTCCCGAGATTGACTGTGGAATTTGCATATTGAAGTGGTTTATTGAGCCCAAGATGCTAAGCACTCACTTGCAGCTTGTACCCACCTTTGCTTCAAGTTTCTAACAAGTGTGAGGTTCAGGTGTGGGGACCACAGGGGTTTCCCACTAAAGAACTCTGGGTCTGGGGGCTGTTGCTCTCTGCTCATTCTCTCCCCATCCCCTTACCTAGTGCAGCAGGCCCATGCTTGCTCCTGTCAGCTAGTTACAGTGCTGGTGAAGTGGAGGCAGAAGGGACAATAGGCCTAGGCCTGCTGACAGCCCAGGGACCCAAAGGAGAACACTGCCTAGCTGTGGTTTCTGGCTTCTTGCCCCTGACTCCTACCATCTAGCCTCCTTTCTGGAGCTGCCTCTGGAAAGTCACTCTGAACCTGATCCCATCCAGCCTTGCCACCGGATGGAGAGGATACTGATGTCCTTCTCTGTGCATGGCAGGTGGTGTTTCTGATAGTCTTCTGGCAATCTGGGGGGTTCTTCTCAGGTTCCCTGGGGCCAGGGATTTTCAGGGCTGGACCTCGGAGCTCTGAGGCACCGAACAGGTTTCCTCAGGCCTTCTCGGGCTCTCTCTGCCACTCCCCTTAGTCTTACTGAGCCTTTTTGAAATTTTGGCCCTTCCTCATCTGCTATGTAGAGGGGGTGGGTGGCCAGCTCCTGCTAAATAAATGTGTGAGTGCACATATGAAAGGCCTCATTCTCCTCGGAGCACAAATGCTTGATGTGTGGATCCAAGCCTGTGAACCAGCTGTACACCCATTGCCTGCAGTGCCCAAATTATGTGTACTCTTCCCTTTTGTACCCCTTCCTGGGCTATGCATGAGGACTGTGGGAATGTCTGTGTCCCTGCTGCCCTTTGGGGGCATAACAAGAGATGATGCTGGTGTTTAGGGACCCGGTGGGGCTAGGCTTCCAGTGACCCCCTTTACCCTCATGGCCCTTGTGGGCAAGGAAAGGAGGCAAGAACAGGCTGCAGAAGAAAACAGTCACTTGCCCTCAGTGACAAGTGGAGCCTCCCTGCTGGGTGACTGGAATTTCCACATGGCCTGGGAGCTCCCTGGGGAGCTGTGGTTTGGTGCTAAGTTTGTTTAACTCATCTCCCCAGGTGTGTGGTTGTGCTGTTCAATCCCCGGAAACACAAACAGCACCACATCCTCAACAGTTCCAGGTAAATGGGTATGGGCCCTCAGGGAGCACCTCCTTCTCCTGGCGACTGTGACAAGGGCACAGCCTGGGGTCTCTGTGGCTCTGGGGACTGGGACCCAGTTGGGCTCCAGGGCCAAAGAGGGAAATGCCACATGTGCCATTGGTGTCTGCTGGTCTTGCCTTTTGAGGGGACTGTGAGGGAGCCAGGCGTAGGCCAGGCTGTCAGTGGCCCTCTGAGCCTGCCTCATCTCTTGCAGGAAAACCATCACTGCCCTTGCCTTCTCCCCTGATGGCAAGTACCTGGTCACTGGAGAGGTGAGTGAGGAAAGGGGGTTGCCGTCCTCTGAAGAGGATGGGTGGTCTGCCCTCAGCAGAGAGCTACAACCCTAGGCCTAGTTAGGGCTGCTGCCACTTTGCCTTCCTAAACAAGCCAGATCCTGATGTTTGCTACTCCTTAAAACAGTGGTTCTTAAGCTGTAGTGTACATCAGAATCACCTGCAGGGCTTGTTAAAGTGCACCATGCTGGGCCTAACCCCAGGGTTTTTGATTCTGTAGGTCTGGGATGGGGCTCCAAGGTTTGTATTTCTAACGTTTCCACATGGTGCTGATTCTGCTGGTTTGGGAGGCACACTTGGAAAACAACTGCCTTAAAATAGTCTTTATCCCAGGAGGCCCCCTGCTGGGCACATGAGGAATACCTCTTACCTTCTCAGCCTTACAGGGAGGCAGTGGGGGCAGAAATAGGCATGAGTGGTAGTAGTTCTCAACTGTGGCTGCTCAGTAGAATCACTCAAGGAGCTTTGAACAAACACAGAGGTACAGACCCTCACCCAAAGATACTGAACAAAGTCTGAGGCCACCTTCTCCCTGTTGTCCTGAGATATTTATCGTTTCCTCTCTACCTTTGCCCTGTATAGCATACTGTTCTCGACTCTGGCAGAATGTCATTAGACAGGTTGTATCCAGTAACTGGGGAGGCGAGGGCCCCCACTCTGAAAGGCTAGTGGGATCTGTGTGCTTCTGCCCTCACTCCCAGCTCCTGCCTCCCTGCAGAGCGGGCACGTGCCAGCAGTGCGGGTTTGGGATGTGGCTGAGCGTAGCCAAGTGGCAGAACTACAGGAGCACAAGTACGGTGTGGCTTGCGTGGCCTTCTCCCCTAGCGCCAAGTACATCGTCTCCGTGGGCTACCAGCATGACATGATTGTGAATGTCTGGGCCTGGAAGGTGAGTGGGCTGGGTGGGCTGGCCTGGCAGCCTTGTGAGGGTTTGAAGGCCGGTCAGGGAGCCAGGAAGATACTGACCCGAGTGCTTCACTCTCCCTGCTGATCTCAGTCCAGTGCTAGAACGTGATCTGAGTAGGAAAGGCAACTGCGTAGCCAGGCTCTGAAGGAAATGAGTCTCTTCAGCGCCTCTAGAAAGCAATTCTTCATCCTATCCTTTTTTCAGACCATTAAATCCTAGAAACAAACAGTTTTTTTCCCAAGTGTAAATACTATCTAACCCTCCTCTCCTCTGTGCCTCTTTTGTCTTAACTCCAAGAGGCAGAACCTTGATTCTTTCTTTGGTTTTCCCTCCAGAAAAACATTGTGGTGGCCTCCAATAAGGTGTCCAGTCGGGTGACAGCAGTGTCCTTCTCTGAAGACTGCAGCTACTTTGTCACTGCAGGGAACCGACACATCAAATTCTGGTACCTCGATGACAGTAAGACCTCAAAGGTGAGATGCTGAGGCTGGAAGTAGCCACCAGGGCCAGAGCTGCTCAGCCCACCCCAGGACACCCTGCTTCATGTGGGCCCTTCTCTGCTTGCTCAGCAGCCATACAGAAGTTTGATGAGCCCGATGCTCTCTGGCCAAGGAGTCGTCTCAAAGAGAAGGGGGGCCTAGTTTCTAGGGGCACACTCTGTGGTGGATGGGTGGGCAATAATGCTGTGTCTCCACAGGTGAATGCGACTGTGCCCCTGCTGGGCCGCTCAGGGCTGCTGGGGGAGCTACGGAACAACCTGTTCACTGATGTGGCCTGTGGCCGAGGGAAGAAGGCAGACAGTACCTTCTGCATCACATCCTCAGGGCTGCTGTGCGAGTTCAGTGATCGGAGGCTTCTGGATAAGTGGGTGGAGCTGAGAGTAAGTGTCCCCAGCCCAGTGGTTGGGGCCGTGCATGTCTTGGCTCAGGTGAGAACTGAAGCCTGTGGCTCCATACCAGGAGCTAGGCCCTCATGCACGCAGGGGGGGACCCCAGGCAAGATAAGCTTAAGGGAACCAGAGCTTGGCCCAGTTCCAGCCTGTGGAGATCTGTATAACTGCCTCCTCTCTGCTTTCTTTCTGTCTTTCTTTCCCCTGCTTTCCTCTTCTGCTCAGAACACAGACAGCTTCACAGTAAGTGATTCCTAGACTCTCCTGTCTTTCTCGTGCTGTTTCTTTCTCTTTGCTGGGCTTTTCCAGCTTTGTTTTCTTTGCCAAAACCTCTAGTACCTTGGGAGGTTCCCTGACTCCCATCTGCCAAACTGCACTTGGCTGTAGGCCCTCTGGCCACCTGCTTCTGGAGGAAGGGGCATCTCCAGACCAAAGCTAAGGGGCTCAGGCCAGAGCAGCTTGGTTGCTTTGCCCTTGCCCTTGCCTTGGCTGGTTTCTCCTCTTGGCAGGTGACTGTTTAGGAGGGGTTGGGCAGGTGGCCTGAGCTGACCTGAGCCTCTCTGCCTGCAGACCACCGTGGCCTACTGCATCTCTGTGAGCCAGGACTACATCTTCTGTGGCTGTGCCGATGGCACTGTGCGCCTCTTCAACCCCTCCAACCTGCACTTCCTCAGCACCCTGCCCCGGCCCCATGCCTTGGGGACAGATATTGCCAGTGTCACTGAGGCCAGGTGAGCTATATGGGCCCCCTGCCTCCATTCACAGCCTCATGCTGTGCCAACCTTCAGGGAACAAGGTGACGAGTGTATCACCGCCCCAAAGATGACCAGGAACACCTCTGTAGACAAACAAATTTGGATTTATTGGTACTTGTTGCAACCAAGGAAAACTGGGGAGTATCTCAATAAGTGGGGGTTGTTTTAAGTGTGAGGGTATTGTAAGATCTGGGACATTGTGTGGTGATTTTAGAAATGATTCAAGAGATTAAATTTTGCTTTGATTGGATGCTGTTAGAAAGAGGGGGCAATTCTATAATTAGGCATCTTCATAATTTTTATCTGAAAGGTGGGATAAAGTCATATAATTGGAAAAGCAGTGGCAGTCAGTTCTGATAGACAGGAAAGGGTGGTGTTTGGTCATTTTTGTGATTTGCACAGTGATCTTGTTTTTATTTCTGTCAGACACGATGACAGAGTAGTCTTGATTTTGTTTTGCTTCGTCATGGCCATAGAGTGACTTGTCTGATGTTGGTGTCTGTGACACTTTTGTGTTCATCAGAACACCATGGCCCAGCAGCTCGCGCAAGGTCAGCTCCCCGCAGGCGGCTGGCAGGGGCTGCTTTTGTCTTCCTTAAGCAACTGCTTTCAAATCTTTGGGTCTGGAGAGGGCTCCCTTTGCTCTGCTCCTTCCTTCTTGGGTTAGCTT
Organism: Molossus molossus; assembly: GCF_014108415.1. Taxonomy (NCBI): domain Eukaryota; kingdom Metazoa; phylum Chordata; class Mammalia; order Chiroptera; family Molossidae; genus Molossus; species Molossus molossus. The sequence continues at coordinate 180,852,897 of NW_023425344.1, forward strand.
CTGTTTTCATTCCTTTCAGTCCTTCATTTTATCAGCTTCTCACTCACCAGTTTTCTTGTCCTCTTCCTCACAGTCGCCTCTTCTGTGGAGTGGCCAATGCCAGGTATCCTGATACCATTGCCTTGACCTTTGATCCCACTAATCAGTGGCTGTCTTGTGTATACAACGACCACAGCATTTACGTTTGGGATGTGAGGGACCCCAAGAAAGTGGGCAAGGTGTACTCGGCTCTGTACCATTCCTCGTGCGTCTGGAGTGTGGAGGTATGTGGGCTGGGATGGCTTGAGACTGACCAGGTTTTCTGGGATACTGTTGTGAAGACAGAAAGTGGGGATCCCCAAGTATAACGTATTTTCCTGCTGCCTCCTTGTTTCTCTAGCAACATCTCTGTATATTCAAATAGGTTCTGAGGATTGAGCTTAAATTTTAGTGTTTAATGTATCTTAGGCTTCTCCCAGTGTGCCCTTGTCCATTCTTAGCTTTGTCCTGGACAAGTTAATGAACTTGACTGAGCTTCAGTTTCCTCAGCTGTAAAGTGATGTACCTCATTCATCTCACTGTTCTAAGAATGAAATGAAATAATGTTAAGTGGGAGACAGAAGAGTCCCTGGTACATAGCAGGTGCTTGGTTAGTGTGCTTTCCCTTAGTGATCATGAAGAATATGTAATAGTTACGGCTTTGCTTATTGTGTGACTGATGCTGGGCTGTCTGGGCCAGCATTATCCCTTTCATCTCATTCCCTTCTCCCTGGGCAAAGAAAGGGTTGCTCCCTAACTGGAGATCTGACTTTGTTTCCTCTGCTCCTTCAGGTCTACCCAGAAGTGAAGGACAGTAACCAAGCCTGCCTCCCCCCCAGTTCCTTCATCACCTGTTCCTCAGACAACACCATCCGCTTGTGGAACACGGAGAGCTCTGGGGTGCATGGCTCCACCCTGCACCGAAACATCCTCAGCAATGTGAGCCCCGAGGCCTTAGGGCCCCCACTCCATACTTTGTATTTGCATCCCCTCAGCCTTCACACCTTCTCAGGAACTGGGTCCCCAGACCTTGATTTTCCAGCTCTTATTTGACTGGGCTCTGCAAGCCAACGGTTTATCTTGTCCAACAATCCTCTCCCCTTGCAATTACACTGGGTCAGGCCTGCCTATAACATTTCTTCTCTGCACCTGCTCCACTAGGACCTCATTAAGATCATCTATGTGGATGGGAACACTCAGGCTCTGCTGGACACTGAGCTGCCCGGAGGAGACAAAGCTGATGGGTCCTTGATGGATCCCCGTGTAGGCATTCGTTCTGTGTGTATCAGCCCCAACGGACAGCATCTAGCTTCAGGGGACCGTATGGGCACGCTCAGGTAATGCCAGGCCTGGGGTGGGTATTGAGTGCCTCTCATGGTGCGGGCTGGGGGAGTTAGGCCCCAAGGACAGAGCTTTAGAAAAGTTTGGTGCAAACAGATTGGGGAAGATATTTGTATACAAGGGAAAGATAACTTTACAATGAAGAAACCTCGCAGAAACCATCTCAAACAAATGACCAAGTGTAACATGTCATGTCAATATCATGAAGCTCATAATATGATATACTAATAAGGACATAGCATTATTTTTGTGGTATGCTTGCCAAAAATGCATAAACTCAGTCTAGTCATGAGAAGACACAAGACAAACTCAAATTGAGGTACATGGAACAGAGGACCTATATTGATCAATACTCTTCCAAAGTGTCAAGGTCGTGAAAGGTAAGGAAAGATTAAAGAACTATTCAAGACTGCAGGAGACTAAAGACAAATAACAACTAAATACAAATTGGATAGGATCCTGGATTCAGAAAAGAACATTGTGAAAAAAATGGTGAAATTCAAATAAAGCCTTTTATTAATAGTTTTGTACAAATATAAATTTCCTGGTTCTGGTCGTTGAACTGTTGTTATGTAAGATATTAACATTAGGGACATCTGGGTCAAGGAAATATAGAAACTCTTCTGTACTCATTGCAACCTTTCTCTAAGCCTAAAATTTCAAAAATAACTAAGAATAAATTTTGGAAAAGGTTGGGAAGAGGTTGTAGCAGAGAAAGCAGGGTGACTCTCTCCTCCTACAGCCTGGCAGTGACCTCTCCCATCCTCTCCTCTGTTCTGCAGGGTACACGAGCTGCAGTCCCTAAGTGAGATGCTGAAGGTGGAGGCCCATGACTCAGAAATTCTGTGCCTGGAGTATTCTAAGCCAGACACAGGTCAGGAGGATACCTGGTCCCTAGCCCAGAACGGCACAGATTTCTCCAGTCCTGCTAGTGCCACTTACCTCTGTCCTGGGTCTTAGATGTGAGACTAAAAGTCCTTTGAATCATCTGATGTCTTTGCTGGTTTAGAGGAGGACAGCTCTATCCCTGTTCCCTGGGGCTCAGTTCCTTGCAGGCCTCTTTGCCAGGCTCAGATAGGGGCCTGCTCTGGGCACTTGTAGGCTAATGGGTTCTTCTAACCTCAGGTCTGAAGCTGCTAGCATCAGCAAGCCGGGACAGGCTAATTCATGTGCTGGATGCTGGACGGGAATATAGCCTACAGCAGACGTTGGACGAGCACTCATCCTCCATTACTGCTGTCAAGTTTGCAGGTGGGGGCAGGGCAATTGAGACATATTCTGCCACCTACCACCAACATCACCCTTACCCCGCTCCCTACTGTCACCTGCCTCCCACCTCTGAGAAGGGTGTGCCTGCCACAGAGAGTGTTGGACAGCTGCTAGGAGGCCTGGGGCTGGATGGGAAGGCAGGTGGAATGTAGACTGTCAGGGGACACTGAGCCAACTAGGATGGCTGAGGATAGGGATAAAGGAAAGCCTAGGTTTGGAGGTAAGCATCCTGATTTCATTGGTTGTCCCAGTCATATAGAGTAGCTCAATAGGGGGGAAATATGGAGGGAAGGCAGAGGAATGGCTGGCCCCATGTGGTGAGAGCAGTGGGAACAGCTAGGCCCCTCTCCTCTATAGCCAGCGATGGGCAAGTCCGCATGATCAGCTGTGGAGCAGACAAGAGCATCTACTTCCGCACTGCACAGAAGGTGAGGGAACAGGGCTTCCTTGAATGGTGCACGGGTAGTGGTGGGTGTGTCTACCTTTCCCATACCTCAGGTTACAAGAGGTGAAGAGAGCCCTGGCCGGTTTGGCTCAGGGGTTGGAGCATTGGCCTGTGGTCCAGAGAGACCTGGGTTCGGTTCCCACTAAAGGCACATACCTCTGTTGCAATTTGTCCCCGGCCCTGGTTGGGTTGTGCGGTGGCAACCACTCGGTGTGTCCCTTTCACGTCGATGTTTCTCTCTCTCCCTCCCACTCTATCTGAACAAAAAATGGAAAAGTGTCCTCAAGTGAGGATAAAAAACAAACAAACAAAAAACAGGAGGTGAAGAGAGGAGAAAGCAGGGCTCTCTGGGCCTGGTGAGACATTTGGGCTTGGGTGTGTCCATGTGCTCCGCCCCTGCAGTCTGGAGATGGAGTACAGTTTACACGGACACATCATGTGGTACGGAAGACAACCCTCTATGACATGGATGTGGAGCCCAGCTGGAAGTACACGGCTATCGGCTGCCAAGACCGAAATATTCGGTGGGTATCCCCTTTTCAGACCATCTGACCTCATTTTTTGATACCCAAGAGGGACAGCTCTAGGCACCTCAGTCCCCATGCCTGTCTTTTTGTCCAGAACTTTGTGACCTCTTGAGCCTATGGAATGAGTACTTTGCCTCACCCAAGAGGTGGTAGTCCCTTCCGTGCTGGAGAGTAGCTCCCATAGAGAACATGGCTGGGAGTGGATGCTGACATTTCTGCCACCCAGGTGTGCTTCATCGTGACCTCTTCCTCATGTGAATGAGAGTGTGTTTCTTTATAGGATCTTTAACATCAGCAGTGGGAAGCAGAAGAAGCTGTTTAAAGGGTCACAGGGTGAGGATGGCACTCTGATTAAGGTAAGGGCCCAGTAGGGGTGGGCTCTGGGCCAGAGGTCAGGAGGACGAGGGCACTCGGTGCAGACGGACTGGTGCTTCCCGCCTTCTTCCAGCTGTGTGTCCCACTCCTCAGGTGCAGACAGACCCCTCAGGGATCTACATTGCCACCAGCTGTTCTGACAAGAACCTCTCCATTTTCGACTTCTCCTCAGGCGAGTGTGTGGCCACCATGTTTGGCCACTCAGGTGAGTGTAGCCCCAGTACTCTACCCCTGGAACTTGACTCTTTCTTTAGTTTTTTGGGACCCATCAGAGCTGCCTGCCCCTCCCTTCCAACCAACCCCCGACCTCCACTGCTGGGGCTTCAGGGGCTCATAGGACATATTCTTTGTTCTACAGAGATTGTCACTGGCATGAAATTTAGTAATGACTGCAAACACCTCATCTCTGTGTCGGGGGACAGGTGAGCAGAAGCCAGCTTCCCTGAGACACAGATGCTTCCTCTGTGCCACAAATACACCCTGCCCCTCCCCTCTCTTCGCTTCATGATGTCTCCGGGAAGTAGGGCTGAACAGGGTTATTTCTTGGCTAAACCTGACCTGGCACGGCAGGGTGGTTCTCATTCCCTTGCCAGCCCATGGAGAAGGGGAATTCATGTTGTTGCCACTCCCAGAGCCCTTCTCTGCCCCTCCCTCACACACACCTGTGGCTCTACCCAGCTGCATATTTGTGTGGCGCCTGAGCTCCGAGATGACCATCAGCATGAGGCAGCGTCTGGCTGAGCTGCGTCAGCGGCAGCGAGGGGTCAAGCAGCAAGGACCATCCTCTCCCCAAAGGGCTGCTGGACCCAATCGGTGAGAACAGAGGATGGGGTAGGGCAAGCAGGGGTGGGCTTGCTGTCATCTTACTGCCCCACCCTTGCTCGGGGCCTGCCATTCAGCAGCTCTGCATCTTCCATACCTGCTTTTCACATGAAGACCCAGGATGTCATTCTCTTTCCCCCCTGTCTCCTCTCCCCATGACATTCCTTGTCTTGGACTCAGGCACGAGGCCCCGTCCATGCTGTCCTCTGGAGCAGCGCTCTCATCGGATAGTGACAAGGAGGGAGAAGACGAGGGCACTGAAGAAGAAGAACTTCCAGCTCTGCCCATCCTTGCCAAGGGTACCAAGAAAGAGCCAGGTCTGTGACTGTCCGGCATGGGGCTAGACAGGCACCAGTTGGTATAGGGGCTGGATATGCTCTTTCTGGGACTGGGGTTAAGAGCACTGTGAGCTGAGGAAACTAAAGCATCATGGTGGCCATGTAGAGTATGGGCTGGTGTGGGGCCAGGGCTCTGGGTTGGGTGGGCAGTAGGCACCCTCTCTGACTGCCTGTCTCTGTCTAGCCTCGGTGCCCAGCCCAGCCCTTCCCCGAAGCCTGTCCCACTGGGAGATGAGTCGGGTGAGTCACCATCATTAAAATGCCTTTCCAAGGGTACAGAGGTGAAGGAAGGTGAAAGCAGGGCTTTCTGGGCTTGATGAGGCCCTTGGGTGTGGGGTCTGCCCTCATGTCCCACTCTTTGTGTCCAGTAAAGGGCCTTGGTGGGAGTTTAGGTAGCTAAGCTGGTCCCAGGTTAGGGATGATGAAGCCCAGGTGTTTCCATCCTGTGGGTCAGGTGAGGGGCCTGCAGGGATTAGTCCCCGCTAGGAGAAGTACTCCACTTGTTCAGCTGCCTGGGGGTGTGGGAGTAAATGTGAACAGAGAACAGGTTGAGGTGGGGAGTAGAAAGGGGGTGTCTGAGCCAAATGGTTAGAAGTAAAGTTCAAGAAAATCAAAGGTCCAAAGAGCAGAAATGTGGAGAAACTGTTCTAAAGACCCCAGGTTAGGAGGTAAGCTCAGATCTTCCAGATAGAGGGAAAAGGCCATACGAGGACCAGTAATTAACTGAGTGGCTAGTTCAGGGTGGCTAGGGAGGAGAAGGGCTTGCGGAGCCAGCCCCAAGGCAGCTCAGTCCGTACTTGTCCCATGTTGGGATTCCAAGTGCCGGGACCTTGCATTGTCGGCAGCAGTTACCTGGGAAGATGGTGTGATTGGTCTCTGGTGTGTTCTGACCAGGCCAGGCATCTCAAGGCTGTACTGTTGGTTTTTCTTGGTACTACGAATAGATTGGGGTCTTTGTTGGGGTTGTTTTCAGAGTAAGGGACTTCTAGAGACTCCTAGCTTTGAGGTGTCCACAATACCAGGTGAAGACTGAGACCAGAATGTCCTCTAAGACAGGACATAGAGTGAAGCTAAGAGCATGAACTCTGGAGCCAAACTCTCTGAGTTATAACCTATAGGCCAGCCACTTACTGTCTGTGGGACTTGGACAAGTTACTTAAGCCCACTGTGCTTCAGTTTTCCCATTTGTAATATTAGTACCTACTTCCTAAGGTGGTTGTGAGGTTTGAATGAGATAACACAAGTACAGTGGCTGGCACACAGTAAATGGTATATGAATGTTTGCTAAAACTCTTGTGTGATTGTTACTGTACTCCTCTCCCACCCTTGCCCCACATCAGGCACAAGAGACAGTGGAGTTCCTGGATGCAGCTCCTGCAGCCAACCAGGGACCCAGAAGAAGGGGGCGCTGGGCTCAGTCAGGCGTGGAGCTGAGTGTTCGCTCCATGCTGGACCTGCGGCAGCTGGAAACACTGGCCCCAAGCACTAGGGGCCCTAGCAGGGACTCTCTGGCCATGACCCCATCTGGTTCTGGGAAGCATGGTCAGCAGGCCCCTGAGACCTTGCATGCTGTCCAGGTGAGCCCACTTTCTCCCAGTTCCCTAGAGATCTCCAAGCAGCCTTAGCCAGCCTTGTGCCAGCAGCTGGAGCCTGAGCACTGGTCCAGTTATGCTCCATCTGCCCCTGTGGCACATGGGTGACCTGGACTGCAAATTCAGGGTGGGGCTAGCCAGTCTGTGTGGTATAGTGATTGTCTCGGGCTGGGTTCCTTGGAGGGCTGATGATCGCAAGTAGTGGCTGGAGGTTCGCAGTCAGAGTGTTAATGTAGTTCTTCTAGAAGTTCAGGAACACTAGTTGGAGCCCAGCCTGACTTCCTGGTGTCTGTCCTCCGATTTGGAGTATTCAGCTTTTCCCAGTATTGGTGCAAACCATGTCCTTGCCCACCCCTCCTCTTTTCACATCAGCAACTCCAGTAGTGCCCCTTTGTGCGTTTCCAGAATGAAAAGTCTCCTCAGCCTCAGGCTTCCCAACCCTGTTCCTGCCCCCACATTATTCGATTGTTGTCCCAAGAGGAAGGGGTCTTTCCCCAAGATCTGGAGCCTCCACCCATAGAAGATGGTATTGTCTACCCGGAACCAAGTGACAGCCCCACCTTGGATACCAGGCAAGGGCCCTGCTGCCACCAGACCCCTGGGGCCATGCAGCCTCAGTCTTCCCTTCCCTCTGAGCACTCTTTAATGAGTGGAGGGCTGGCCCAGGGTACTCAGGGCCTGCCCACCATGTCACCTCTGCTTCATCCCCAGTCCTGCTCACAGGTGGGGGAGAAGGAAGGCAGGAGCCCAGCAGGGCTGCTGCTGACCCCTGCTCACTGCCTTTTTTTCCCCTGCTGGCCTTCCTGGCAGTGAGTTCCAGGTACAGGCTCCAGCTCGAGGGGTCGTGGGACGAGTGTACCCAGGCAGCAGGGGCTCAGAGAAGCACAGCCCTGACAGTGCCTGCTCTGTGGATTACAGCAGCAGCCGCCTTTCCAGCCCTGAGCACCCCAATGAAGGTGAGGCTGCAGCCCTGAGGGAGGGCCAGAACCATGCAGGTCAGTGGACTGAGGTGGGCGTGGAGGTTCTGGTAACAGATGGGTGCAGCATGATGCTCTCTTCCCTCCTCCACATCCAGACTCTGAGAGCACGGAGCCCCTGAGTGTGGATGGCATTTCTTCAGACCTTGAAGAGACAGCTGAGGGTGATGAGGAAGAGGAGGAAGAGGAGGGAGGCACTGGCCCCTATGAGCTGCAGGAAGGCAGCCCCCATACTCCAGACCAGGAGCAGTTTCTAAAACAGCACTTTGAGACTCTGGCCAATGGGGCTGCTCCAGGTGTGGTCTGAGGGCCAGTTGTTTGGCCACTGCAGTTGCCCTGCTTCCCTACTGCCTGGCGGAGAGGGAGGGTGTAAGGGCAGGCTATGCCCCGGGGTTGCCTTCCTCAGAGGGTAGAATCTGGGCCAAGGGTTTGCTTCGTTTCATGATTTCTGTCACCCTGGCAGGGGGCCCAGTTCGGGTACCAGAGAGGACCGAGTCTCAGAGCATCTCTTCACGATTCCTTTTGCAAGTGCTGACGCCTCCGCTCAGGTACTCTCCCCCGGCCGCTCTCACTCTGCCACAAGAAGCTCCAGCTCTCCTGACCTGTCAGTGGTTCCAGCAGGGCCAGTCTTACCCCGGGGCAGCATGTAGCCCTCCTCCCTTCAAGGCTTCCCATATCCAACAGTATTTTGCACTCCCAAGTTTTGGGACCATTGATCTGGTTGGCTTTGCTCCTGCCCTTCTCTCCTAGTGCCTCTCTAGTGTTGTGAGAGCGTCTCCCATCTTGGCCGGAAACGTAGGCCTCAGTCTCCTCTGGGCCTTCTCACACATTTCCTCCCTATAGGGAACCGTCCCCATCTTCCTCAAGCCTGGCACTGACGTTGAGGCCAGTCCAGGTGCTGCAGGCTTCTGGTGAGCAGCTAAGAAGCAGTGGTGCTAATCCTCCAGGAGCACCCCCAGAGGTGGAGCCCTCCCCTGGAAACCCTGGCCCCCAGCAGGCAGCCCCTGTGCTGTTGCCACGACGCCGTGTCAATGCAGAAAGCAGCTGGATCTCCAAGAGAGTGGCCACAGCCAGCCACTTAGGCAGACTCCAGAAAGCCCAGTCCGTGCAGAGCCTGGCGCCACAGGGTGAGGAGCCTTATGGGCTCAGCTTCAGGTGGGAGGAGTGGGGAGCACATGAGCTAGAGGAAGGAGGGCCTGTTGTGGCCCTATGTGTTACTGTGCTTGCCACTGGATGTCCTTCAGTGGGTATGTGCAGGGCATAGCAGCTCCTTGGGAAGTGAGTCTTGGCATCTGGGACACCTTCCTTACCACCTAACCTGCATATATCTCTGTCTCCTCTGTAGGTGGGGCTCTTCCACCAGGCCCATTACTGTTACGGGAGATGGAAGCCCAGGAGGTCCTACGTTCCCTGTCCCAGGCTGATGACCGTCTGTCTCAGCCCCACTCCTACCAGAACCCCAACACCAGTTCCATGGCCAAGATACCCCGCAGCATCTCTGTTGGGGAGAACCTGGGCCTGGCGGCTGAACCTCAAGCTCCTGCCCCTATCCGGGTCTCACCACTTAGGCAGTTGGCCCTGCCCAACCGGGCTCACTTGGTCCTGGACATTCCAAAGCCACTGCCTGATCGTCCTATCCTGGCCACATTTTCACCTGTTACCAATGGCCGGGCCCTCGGTGAGGCAGAACAGCCTGCCTCCCCAGTGGGCCTAGGAAAGGCTCACAGTACATCTGAGAGGCAGGCTTGTTTAGGGGAGGGTACCCCTCCCAGGCCTAAGACAGAGTGCCAGGTTCAGCCTGGGCCCAACAGCCCTTGTGCCCAGTACCTGCTGGTTGGCAGCCTCCAAGACCCTGAGAACTTGCAGCCCCCACCCCCTGAGAAGACTCCCAGCCCCATGGAGTGCACCAGGTCAGGGGCAGCCCTAAGCCAGGCCTCAGGTGTGCACAGCTCCCCAGCTTTCATCTCCTGCCCCATCCTCTCTCCTCCGTCTCTGTTGGCCACTCTCTGGCTCCATTCCATTTCTGTGCGTCCAGCCTCTGGCGTTTTTCGTCCTGTCTGCTCCTGTCTCGGTCCATAAGTCACACCCGTGATGGTGAGACACTCCTGCCAACTTTCATGATATTCCTGTGACCCACTAGCCCCTCAATGCCTTCTGGCCTCTGGGACTGGCCCTTTCCTTTGGACCTTATTTTCTGTGTGGTGTTGGGAGGGTGTTTGGAGTAAGAGGCAAGAGGAAGGGGCTGAGGGCAGGTGGAGGGGATATGATGCTGGAGGGTAGGCCTGTCCTGCTCTGAGCAGCCATGGGTGGGGAGGGCTGAAAGGACAGCTTTGCTGGGCCTGAGCTGTATCTGTCTCTTCTAGAACCAGTGGTAAGCCTGGAGCAGTGCGAACAACTTGTGGCAGAGCTCCAGGGCAATGTGCGCCAGGCTGTGCAGCTCTACCACTTGGTACGTGTTGGGCACCCACTGGCGGGGGATGGAGCACTTCAGGAGTGCTGGCTGAGTATCCAGAAATAATGATAATGCTCTTCCACTGATGGGTGGGTGGAGCAGTCCAGAACATCCTGGGTGGAAGAGGTGAGGAAGTCAGAGGCCAGGCCAGGCTACTTGAACCAAGCACCTGTTGGTTATTTCTACTAAGAGCTGGTGACATCCTCAGATAAGAAGGCGGGGTAGAGAGCCCACATGTTCTGGTTTGCTTAGGACCATCCCAGTTTATGCCTGTTGTCCCAGTGTAATTATTAATAGTAACCTTTTTCATATTCAAAGACTATTTGGCCGCCCTGGACATGGGGGCAGTCCAGCAGGGCCATGCCTTGAAAGAGGAGTTACTAACAAAATTTAGATGGTACCATAATCTGCTGGGCTTCTCTTTTGAGGTCACCCCAGAGGCTGCTTCCAACCCATAGCCTTTGGTCATATTGGCTGATCTCGGACTGTGGAATTCCCAGTCACACCCAGCTGGGCATGCAGTCCCTTCTTTGGGGGCAGGCTACCCAGGTGGGTCCTCTCCTTTGTATACGTCCATTGACAGGTCTCCACTGTTCCTCCAACCCACTTCTGCGGTCTGTTGCAGGTGGCTAGCTGCAAGACGCCCTCAGTGGAGCAATGTCGCATCACCCAGCTCCTCAGAAACACCTTCTCTTCAGTACGGCAGGAGCTTGAGGCCCTGGCTGGGACAGTGCTGTCCAGCCCGGGCGGAAGCCCTGGTGCCGTGGGAGCTGAGCAAACACAGGCCCTGCTAGAGCAATACTCAGAGCTGCTGCTTCGAGCTGTGGAGCGTCGCATGGAACGCAGACTCTGAATTCCAGAAGCCTGTCCCAAGTGAATGTTCCACGTATTTCAAACTAGCGCTTCCTCCACTCACTAAAACCTGTGGGGATGCTTGGAGTGGATAGCAGTGATCAGCGCTCAGAGGGGAAGCAGCTTTCCCAGCTGCTCCTCATGGGGCCCCTGTATTTATTAATTTATTTCCCTGGCTGTTGCCTCACTTTCTTGGAACTCCTGCCTCCACAGCTCCTCTAGTAGCTCATGCAGGGGTTAGGTCTTGGGTCTTTGTCATCTTGGTGCTGTGAGGAGTAGGAGGGCAGCCTGCCCCATCTGGGGGAGATCAGGAAGGGCTGGCCCTCTCTCTTCTTAGAAGCCATTTGAAATTACTGCAGGGATCAGCTCCCTGGGGTGGAGCTTACACACAGGGTATTCAGTAGCTGGAGGTGAGAGGTAATGTGGTATTCAGTGCCCTTCAGCCAACAGCGGAGTCTCTCCTCTACCTCCACTTCCCCTCCCACACTAGCTGCACTCCCTTGGCTGCCAGAGGAGGGGTTATTCATTTTCTCCAGTTCCTGGCAGTTCAGAAATGCAGAGCCCCATGGCCCGTCAGGGCATTCCCAGCCCTCCAGAGGCTTGAGTTTGTATCAAGACCTAAGCTCCCACATTCCATTCCTATTCCCCCTCCAAGGGGGCCCTAGCATTGTCTTTTTCCCTGTGTCCCCTTTCTGTCTTGGCCAGAACTTGTGGAGCAAGCTGTGGGATGTTGCTGCGGGACAGTAAAGCCCACTGCTAGGCAAACATGAAGCCCTGGCCTCCTTTCTTCAGCCCCTTGGTTTTTCCTATCCTCCAGCTCTGGCCCCCAGCAGGTTGCTGGAGTCCAGAGGCCACCTTCTCCCTGCATCCTGAGTGATGCTCAGTCAGAAGCCGGTGTTGGAGTTTCCCCCATGGTTTACAGGGCACTAGCCCACCTTCTAAAGACCTTGGCCAGAGGTGAAATCACACACACACACACACACACATACACACAACAGTTGCATGTTCATTGCTAGAATACTTGGTTGACTGATGTGTGCCTAGTTTCTTCTCATGTCCTGCCCCAGCTTCACCACCCTGGCTCATGTGGAATGCCTATCAAGAAGCACGAAAAGGGGTGGAACACACTAAACCCAAATTCTGGATTCTTGGTGTTCACAGTCTTGATGATATGAGATGGCCCATAGGATACCCAGTTTGGGTAGAAGGAGCCTCCTCAAAGGCAGTGCTGAGCACCCAGGATGCTCTGGATATTGGAGGTTGAGGGGAGGGAGGCACATGGGACTGTGGCAGGAGCCAAGAGACACACTGGAAAGGTGGTAGTAAGGACAGGTAAGTGGTAGAGGTGAGGGGATAGATTAGAATTAGAAGGGCAGTTTAGGGTGAGGAGACAGAGATAGGGCACAGTGGGCAGGGAGAGTAGGACCAAGTAGTGAAGCAGTTATTGCAGTGTTGGGGTGAAGAACGTGTGTCTCTGGGCCCTAGTGCTTCCTTCTGCCTTAGGTAAGGCAGGGCAGCTTTATATAGCTCTAGGCCACAAAAGCCCATTCTCCCATGGACAGGTCTTTGAGCTCTACTGGCTCTATAGGCACAGAAAGAAATTGGATTCTGAAGGGTGCCCAGCTCTGTTTGGGTCAGCCTGAGTGCACCTGAACAGATGAAGCCTGTTTCATCCCTACTGTTCTCTACTGTCACCACCTGTATGGCCAATCTACAGAGAAATCCTGGGCCGGAGAACTCACAGCTGAGGGTGATGCCCTGGCAGGGCTGCAGCCACTCTAGTCAGGGCTAGAAATACACTCCCACCTGTACCCCCACCCCTAAGCGGCACACCAGCCACAGCCCACCCGAATAGGGTTCAGGCCGGGCCCTCTGGGCTGGTTTCTTCGTAATCCTTAGCCAGCCGGTCCCTCACAAGCAGCAATACTCCAGCTAATGTTTGCGAGAAGGAGGCCGCCCTTTCCCTACCCCTAGCCCAGCCTTTGGGGGTGGGGGGCTCTTGTGGCCGGGCCAGCGCCCGTCCTCTTCTGCATGTCTGAGGCCACCGGCAGCTGCCGTCCCTGTCCAGATTTGCCCTGACCCAGTTTTGAAAGCCCCTAATTTATAACTTTTATACTTCCAGTCCCTGGCGATCTCCTCCTCCCCAGGCCTCACGGGGCAGGGGCTGTTTTTAACATGTCCGTTTGTATTGATGTATGAACTGGTCAATAAACAATCATTTGTTAACTCTGGGACGCCAGCAAGTGGAGCCCGCGCTTCTCGCTCGCCGTGTGGATCGTGGAATCCGGCGGTGCGCTGGGGGCGGGGAGAAGGGGAGCGGGATCTGGCTGCGCGCTTGAGCTGTGGGGCTGGACGAAGCCTCGAGACAGCTGGGGGGGCGGGGCTGCGGGGGCGGGGCCTCGAGCGGGCGAGGCTTCAGGGGCGGAGGGCGGGGCCTCGGGGCGGGCGGGCGGAGCCTCGGGGCGGGCGGGCGGAGCCTCGGGGCGGGCGGGCGGAGCCTCGGGGCGGGCGGGGGCTTCAGGGGCGGAGGGCGGGGCCTCGGGGCGGGCGGGGGCTCGGGGTGGCGGCGTCATGGCGGAGGCGGCTTTGGACGCCGTGCAGAGGGAGTTACGAGAATTCCCGGCGGCGGTAAGAGGTGAGTGGGTTTGCTCAGGCTGTGGCGTCTTGAGACGTTGACTGCATCTGTGTCTCGGGGCGCGGGAGGGACCGTGGGCATGCCGGGGACTGGGTCCCTGAGTCGCCTTGTCCCGGTACTTCCTGGACCGCAGATTCACCCCAGTTCTTGTCCTCGAGGAGCGCAGAACCTCGTGCACGTGACTGCTTGATGCCACCTTCCTGATCACTCTGCTGTCGAACCTCTTCTTCCAAGCCCGCGGGTGGGAGCCCTTCCTGCCGCGTTTGCACGCCCTCGTGTCTTCCTGGGGTGACTGACTATTCGGTGCTGTCCTGTTTTCCACGGCCAGCCCCGCACTGAATGATCAGGGGTGTGTTGTTGCCCGTCTCACCGTTTCCTGTCGTGAAGTCTTGAAGGTGGTCTGATTCTCCCTCCATGAACCCCTGCTGGAACTCGGTTCAAGAACGGACTGCTCCAAGCTGGGGGCCTGCAGAGCTTGGGGAGAATCGGGCAGCTGTGCAAGTGATCCCGGGCTCTCCGCTGCTTGGTTTTTATGTTCCTCCCTCATTTCCCTTCCTTTCTTCCTCCCTTTTCTCTTTCTATTTGTGCGTGATTTCTCACAAGTAGAACATGGGCACATGGTTTAAAAAACAACGGATTTAGAACGTGAAGTACGCTTTCCTGCCAGGATGCCCCAGTTCGCATCTTTCCAAAATACTGTTTATATCCGCACACAAGACTATATACCTACAAATAGCCAGCTTACACATACTCTTCTGCGTTATGTATCTTGGAGATCATTCCATATCCCTGTACGGCAATCTTTTTCACACCTGGGTACTAGTGCTGTAATTTACTTAATCAGCCCACTGTTAGGCATTTAGGTCATTCCCAATCTATTATTTTCAGTAGTGCTGCCAGGAATACTTTGAGTATTCATTTAACAAACACATTCATGGGCTAGGTAATTTCGTTGTGCAAACATCATAGAGATTTACACAAACTTAGATATTATAGCCTACTACTATAGTTGTAATGTGCTATATGTACTTTTATGTGACTGCCAGCATCACCACACACCTTGTGGGACCACCATTGTATTTGTGGTCTGTCATTGACCAAAGCATTGTTATGTGGCCCATGACTGTACATAAGCATTTCAGTGTGCCAGGCTCTGTTCAGTGTGTTTACGATACATCACTGAACAAAACAGATCTCTGCCCTCATAGAGCTTACAATTCTAAGTGAGGAGACAATGAACCATAGGCACACAAAGTGAATAAATTATATAGAAGAAATGTGTTACAGGATAAGTGCTCTGGTAGGGGGTGGGGGAGCAAAATGATGGACCTCAGGATGTGGGGCTGCAGGGTAGGTTGCAAATTTAAATGATGGTCAGGGTAAGCTTCCTTGATAAGGCACCATTTGAGCACAGGCTTGAAGGCAGGGAGAGTGAGCTGTGCAGACATCGGAGAGAAGAGCATTAGGGGAGAGGGCATGGACAGGCAAATGCCCTGAGGTGGGAGTGTGCCTGGTGTATTCAAGGAACTGGAGAGGCCATTGTGCCTGGAGCCGTCTTTGTGCACATGTGTGAGTATTTTTCTTGGCTAAATTTCTAGCAGAATTATTGTTGGGCCAAAGGAATTGTTTGAATCCCTTTTGAAATTCCCTCACTTTGAAACCCCAGGAGAAAACAGTGGCCATTCTGTCAAGGAAAACTATTAAATGGTGAAAAAGTAAAACTGAAGTAGCTGCAGAACTACAAAGGGTTAAAAAAACAAAAACAAAAAAAGGGCAGTTTCCATGTACTTTAAAAACCTAGTGCGAATAATAGGGAGATTTACTGAGCCCCACATTCCTCCTCCATCCCCAAGATGACTGCTTTGATGGGCATGACTGGAAGGCCCTTTGCCAGTCTCTTCTCCCTGCTCCATTATCTGCTTGGCAGATTTCTTTTCTTTTTTTAATCTTTTCCATTTATCTTCAGATGGGGAGGGGGAGTATCAACATGAGAGAGACACATTGATTGGTTGCCTCACTCATGACCCCGACCAGAGCCCAAACTGCAACTGAGGTATGTGCCCTTGACCAGAATCGAACTCGTGACTCTTTGGTCTGCGGGCCGACACTCTAACCGCTGAACCAAACTGGCCAGGGCTACTTGGCAGGTTTCATCTTACCCTCCCTCCAGTAAAGCAAGCGCACATGCCCGCTCTTTCCTTTTCCATTTTCCTTGGCCCACCAGGGCCTGTGTTCCCACCCTGTTCCACTTTTTTGTCTAATGACATTCACTTTCCGACTAATTGCAATGCAAAGCAAAGCTGCTGTGAGACGCTGTTGTGAGAGAGAGCATGACTTCAGAGGTGAAAACGAATGCTGTGGCCTTTTGGAGCAAGAGGCAGTAACTGCCCATTGGGAGTAAGACATTCAGGCTAGCCCTCAAGGATGAAAATAACAAAGTAAAGCCCTGTACCCTTGATAAAAGCCAGAAGAAAGGCATTTTAGTCTGAGCAAGCAGTAGGAACAGTTTGGTACTGCCTTAGTAGTGTGTGGTAAGGGGCAGGCAGCAGACAGGAGGAAACTAGACTGGAAAAGTAGGCTAGACCTGAATGCATGCCAAGCCAGACAGTATTTTGTAAGGAGTAAGTGGTAAGTCATCAAAGACATTTTTACTGGAGGTGTGACAAGATGAGATTGTATTTTAGGAAGATGACGGTCCGGGTGAGTGATGCTTTGAGAGGGAGTGGAATTAAGCCAAGGAAACAAGTTAGTTCACTGCAGCAACCATCCAGCTAGGAGAGGTTGGAGACTTTCATTCAACCATGAAGCAAACATTTATTGAGTACCTCTTGTGTGCTCAGTACTATTCTAGGTCCCAGGGATGTGCCAGTAAACAAGACAAGCATCCCTGCCCTGATAAAGCTTACTTTTTACCAAGAGAGAGACCAATAAACGATTGGATACGTGAAATATATAGTGTGTTAGATGGTGATAAATGATAGAAAAATAAAGGGACTTGGCTGGTGTGGCTCAGTTAGTTGGAGCATTGTCCCCATGCACTGGAAGGTCATGGGTTAGATTCCCAGTCAGGGCACCTACCTAGGTTGTGAGTCCAGTCCCTGGTCAAGTTCAATCCTTGGTTGGGGCACAGACAGGAGGCAGCTGATTGATGAATCTCTCTCACATCGATGTTTCTTTCCCTCCCCTTCCTTCCTCCCTCTCTGAAATCCGTTTTTAAAAAAAAGAAAATAAAGGAAGCAGGGTGATGGGGATAAGAATTATTGGGAGAAGGTTACAGGTTTTTTTTTTCTTTATTGATTTTAGAGAGAGAGGAAGGGAGAGGGAGAGAGAGAGAGACACATTGATGAGAGAGAACATCAATTGGCCGCCTCCTGCATGCTCCCCACTGGGGATTTGGCCCATAACCTGGGCATGTTCCCTGATCGGGACTTGAACTGGTGACCTCTCGGTGCATGGGTTGGTGCTCAACCACTGAGCCACACCGGCTGGGCAGATTACAATTTTTAAAAGGGGGGCCTGGTTTATTGTGGCATTATTTACAATAGCCAAGATCTGGAAACAGCCCAAGTGCCCATTAGTACATGAGTTGTTAAAAAAGCTGTGGTGGCCCTGGCTGGTGTGGCTCAGTGTTTGAGTGTGGACCCATGCCCAAGAGGTCACCCGTTCGATTCCCAGTCAGGACACATGCCCAGGTTGTGGGCCAGATCCCCAGTGAGGGGCATGTAGGAGGCAGCCAATCGATGTTCTCATCGATGTTTCTGTCTCTCTCCCTCTTCCTTTCTCTCTCTCTAAAATCAATAAAGAAGAAAAAAAAAAAAGTTGTGGTACATTTACACAATGGAATACTACTCAGCCATAAAATAAGAAGGAAATCTTACCTTTGCAACAACATGGATAGACCTGGAGATTGTTATGCTAAGTGAACTAATTTAGTCAGAGAAACACAAATACCATGTGACCTCACTCTAAGTGTGGAATCTAATGAACAAAATAAATTGATAAACAAAATAGAAACAGGCATGGATACATGGAACAGACTGATAGCTGTCAGAGGGGAGGGTGGTTGGGAGTCTGGATGAAAGAAGATGAAAAGATTAAGCAAAAAACATATATATACACATATATACACACATATATATGTATACACATTCTAGGTGCTCTGTAAACATCACTGTTAGAGGGTGCTTTCCACAGCCTCAGCCCACCCACACCAGCCCGTAACCCTGGGGCCTTAGCTTTGCTCCTTCTGGAGCTCCCAGCACTGCCTCAGTGGCTGCCTTTCCTAGCTGATGCCAGGAGGTTGGCCATTCCCGAGTGGGAGAGCTGAGGGCCCGTGGTACAGGCCAGACATGGTCCCAGGGAGGGTTTGAGCAGTAGCCCCTGGCCCTGCCAACTCTTGTGGCTCATAGTGGTGTGTTTGTGGGTATGTCAGGCTTTCTCCCTTAAATTTCCCTCCTCATTCAATTCCTGATTGTCCAGGATGCCTTGGTCACCAATGGCATTGTCTAGGGACAGTGTGGCCTGCCAGGGAGGGCATCTCTTATGCAGACAGTGGGGCAGCAACTGGGTGTTATTGGCTTCAGCCCTTGCTCCCCTCTTTCAGAGCTCAACGTGCCTCTTGCTGTACCTTACCTGGACAAGCCTCCAACTCCACTCCATTTCTCCCGGGACTGGGTCTGCCCCAACAGGCCCTGTATCATCCGCAACGCCATGCAGCACTGGCCAGCCCTGCGGAAGTGGTCGCTCCCCTACCTCAGGTGGGGGCTGCCCCAGCGGGATGTGGGCAGTGCTTTGTGGCCTCTGGGTGTGGGCCAACTGTCCATTCTTCCAGAGCTACAGTGGGCTCCACAGAGGTGAGCGTGGCCGTGACCCCAGATGGTTATGCGGATGCTGTGCGAGGGGACCGCTTTGTGATGCCTGCTGAGCGCCGCCTGCCCCTGAGCTGCGTGCTGGACGTGCTGGAGGGCCGAGCCCAGCACCCAGGAGTCCTCTACGTGCAGAAGCAGTGCTCCAACCTGCCCACCGAGCTGCCCCAGCTGCTGCCTGATCTGGAGCCCCACGTGCCCTGGGCCTCCGAGGCGCTGGGTGAGTGGAGGTGGGGCCCTGCTTGCGTCTGCTCTCCCTTTGATGGCGTGGCCCTGAACGCTCAGGTCCCCAGGCCTCGACTTTACATCAATGAACGGAAGATCGCTGCCCCTCACCAGTGGCCCGCCTCTGCCCTCTCCCTGCACCCCCTGCTCCCCTCCCAGGTGCTGGCCCGCATCACTGTAAGGTGGTGGTTCCTAGCCTGGCCTTCGGGCCGCCTCTCCTAACTCACCCTCTCCTTCCAACCTGCAGGAAAGATGCCTGATGCCGTGAACTTCTGGCTGGGGGAGGCAGCTGCTGTGACATCTTGTAGGTGTCAAGTGGGGAGACCGAGAATGGAAGCTTGGGCCTGTACAGAAGTTAGACTGAGTTTTGTCTAAGATTTCTTTTGGGATTCTGGGCTCAGACACAAGAGAGGGCCTCCTCTGACGGCTCAGTGAGGGAAGGTCCCCGTGGCATTGGGGATGGAGGGCATTGCTTCCCTAGGTCCCTAGAAAGCTTTCCAAAGGCCAGCTAGATCGGGGGTGAACTCAGGAGAGACCTGTTTGCTAGAATTTCCCTCCTGGTGGAATTGAGCCCAGGGCTTCGGAAATGTCAAGTCTCTGGAGGACAGAGATCAGAAATGCTTGAAACCCACCAGATACCTTGGCATCCCCTCAAATCTACTCTGATGTTGTGTGCTCTTCTCTTAACACCATAAGCTCTCTTGGGTGTAAGGCCCGCAGCATGACTGTTTGCCCCTCCTGTGCCCTGCCCCTCATACCCCTGCCCACTGGGCCTTTGTGTTGGCAGTGCATAAGGACCACTATGAGAACCTCTACTGTGTGATCTCGGGAGAGAAACACTTTCTGCTTCATCCACCCAGTGACCGGCCCTTCATCCCCTATGGTAGGGGGCTCGGCCTGCAGGGGACCTGGGGAGCAGACAGCCCAAGGTGGAAGGAGGGCAGTGAGACCCTGGGCAGGTTGGTGCCCTAGGCCTGCGGTGTAGACAGTGTCTCCACTACACTAGGACTCCTGACCTTCTTGCCCCTGTGCCCAGGGAACAAATAAATGGGAGTGACTGGCAAGCTGCAAGCCACCCGAGGGTCCCCACCTTTCCTCCCTCTGGTTTCAGAGATGTACACGCCAGCAACCTACCAGCTAACTGAAGAGGGCTCCTTTAAAATGGTGGATGAGGAGGCCATGGAGAAGGTGTCTGTCTTGTCCTGGGCCCCGGGGAGAGGGAAGGGTAGGAACCTGGGCCCTGAGGAGCAGGCACGAGAGAGGTGGGGCTGTGGCACCTTGCTCTGAAAAATCCCCAGATCGGGGGCCTCCCAGTGCTGAGCAGGGGAGGGCAGGGCCCGTGGTGTTTACCTTTGGAAGAGATGGAATTGGAGGGCCTGGGGCTTCGAGCCTGTTTCTGGGCATCTCCTGTGTCCCCAGGTGCCCTGGATCCCACTGGACCCATTGGCCCCAGATCTGGCTCAGTACCCCAGTTACAGTGAGGCCCAGGCCCTTCGCTGCACAGTGCGGGCTGGTGAGATGCTCTACCTGCCGGCCTTGTGGTTCCACCATGTCCAGCAGTCCCATGCCTGCATCGCTGGTGAGGAGCTGCCCAGGCCCCTGGCGGCAGCCCAACAGGGCCTCTGGGAGATGGGTCAGGGAGACCGTAGGTTAGAAGGGGACCCTCCTGCTCAGGTCTCGTTCTCCCTGCAGTGAATTTCTGGTACGATATGGAGTATGACCTCAAGTACAGTTACTTCCAGCTGCTGGACTCCCTCACCAAGGCCTCGGGCCTTGAATGATGGAGCCCTGATGAATATTACCAAGGACAACTCATGGACAAGGTCGTGCCCCTCCTGGGCCAGGTCAGTTCCAGAGGCAACTTGGAGTCAGAGTGTGCTGGCCCCTGGCCCAGCTTAGCTTGCAGTCAGCTTTGCAGGATGTCTGGAGGCGGTCTGAGACCAGGAGTACCAGGCAGGTCTGTGAGCTCACAGCTGAAGCAGCAGCCTGCGCTGGAGGAAGACGGGCTCCAGGTGCAGCCCCGCCCCTCACCTCCATGACCTTGGGTGAGTCAGTGCCTCGAGCATCGGTGTCCTGTCTGTGAGACACATACCTCCCGGTGACGCCTACCTCACGGGTGTTGTGAGGAGTGGAGATGGTATCTGTAACGACAGCATGGGTTGGCACGGAGTTGTTGTTCAATAAAACATGGCTGTGACTTGTGTGTGCTGACACCCTCTCAGAGTTGCCTTCTGTGGTCTGGTGAGGGCTGGAAGGGTCAGGTAAACAGTTCAGGGTGACTCTGATTAGGGGTGAGGGCTGGGTCTGGGCCTGGGCCCGAGGAGCTCTGTGCTGCCAAGACCCCACTCTTTGTGGCAGCCATTGCCGCCCCTCTTAGCCAGCAGGCTGACCTCAGTCTCATCATAATTCTTTGGTGCAGCTGGTGGCATGTGGTACCTCTGTTCCTCCTGCAGGTAGGAGGGGACAGAAACCCCTGCCCCTCCTGAGACTGTTCCTCTGTGGAAGGAGTGGGTCTACACACTCAGACTCCCTCTCCCCCCAGCCCGGCCCTGGAGAGGAAAGAGGCCCCTTTCCCGAGTGCCCACCTGGAGGCCTCATCCCCCAGCGCAAGGGTGGAGGCAGCTGGCTTTGAAGGGCTGTTTCATAGAACACACCACGCCCTGCCAGGTCATGATGGTGCTTGGGGGCACTCGGGTTGGCCAACCACTTTAGTCAAGACTGGGTATTCCTGTCGTACTGGCACTGGGAGGTTGCAAAAGGCCCTGCCATGGAGGACACAGCTCTTCCGTTTGCTGCTGCTCTGGGCCCACCCCCTGCTTTCCAGACCTAAGTGGCGCCTCCAGGCCCTACCTTCCGGTCTCTCTGCTCAGCCTCTGACAGCAAGCTCTCCTGGAGACCCCTCTTCCAGGTGAGAGCGGGGCGAGCAGGCTGGGTGGGGTGGGTGCAGATGGCGATGGCTGGAGAGACCGTCTTTGGGGGTGATGAGCCCCCACAGGGAAGTCAGTGATGTCATGTAGGTTTAGGTGCCTCATTTCCTGGAGAGGTGGCGGGTCCAGGAAAGAGTGGGGCTGGGGTGGAGCAGAGGCAGTTGGGAGGGACTGGGGAGGAGCTTGGAGCCATCTGGGACATCCCTGGCCCTGGATCAAAAAGCTGACAGTCCTCGGCCCTCCGGCCACTGCTTGTCATCCCTGGTTCCCGAGGACTTCCAGCCCCATGGCTCTGGTAAGATGGAACTGGGATCCCACTCTAAGCCCTGGTTCTCCCAGGGCCTGGGTATTCCTGTTTCTTAGCAGAGGTGTGGGCTTCTTGGACCAGGGTGGCGAGTGGAAGTCAGGGGAGCAGCAGGGTCTTGGGGGGAGGGACTGTCCTGCCCTAGGGAGAGGCTCCAGGCAGCTCCCTGGCACCACGGACCTGGGCCCTGGTAACTCAGTCCCAGCTGCAGGCCTGGCCCCAAAGGAAGTGGCCACCCCAGTGCTCCTTCTGACTCGGTTGCTTGGGATGGGGGCCCCAGCTCTTCTCTGGAATCCATCCATTAGGGCCCCTCCTGAGGCAGAGCTGAAGGCCAAAAGGAAGATTGGTTGGCACAGGTTTTCCTGCCTTGGCAACCTGCTGGGGTCCACATCCCCCACCCAGGGTTATGGGTTTAGATAGAGCTGCCTGAGGGCCACTGTTAGCCTGACCCTCTAGGACCTAAAGACTTGACGACCGGTGGGTGATCTGACCTGGTCATTGCTTTCCCTGCCTTAGTAGAGAGCCCATTTCCAGAATTTTCCCCTGGCCGGGGGTGGAGAGTATGGGGGTGGGGGAAGCTCACCAGGGGTCCCGGGGCCAGGCCGGGCCCTGACATCTCTTCCTGGGCCCCTGCCGCCCAAGACCAGCCTGCAGGCTGCTTATCGAGGGTGAGCGGGGTGTGTGGATGAAGAGGGACTGTCAGAGGCTGGGAGCAGGAAGGGGATTGAGAGCACGTCGAGCTGGCCTGGGCCAACCCTGGCTCTGGATCTTGGGCAAATGACTACTTAGTCTTTCTGCCTCAGTTTCCTTGTGTGGTTGGTCATAAGTGGTCCCCACACGTAGGGGTTTGTGTGACTGAGTTAATGTACAAAGAGACCTTGGGCCAGAGCTGGCCAGAGCACTGTGTAAGCTTTGGCAGGTGTCATGGCCTCTCTTCCCTTCAGGCCTGTGGCTGGGCAGGGCTGGGCCTTTTGGTTCAGGAGTAGGCCTCAAGGGATCACACCAGCGTCCCCTTAGGCCCTCGTCTCCTTTGGGTCTCTGTCTGCAACAAACCTTTCTCTCTCCTCTGCAGGCAAAGGTGCCCGGGACCTGCCTGCTCACCATCCGTGTCCTGCAAGCCCGTGGCTTGCCCTCTAAGGACCTAGGTGAGTGCTGGGCACAGGGTGGGTGGCAGTCCTGCAGCGACATTCAGAGTTGGGCAGGGGCAGTGGAGAGAGACCTGGGTAGGGCTGGGTGTGCAGGGGGTCCCGGAGAGGGAGCCAACAGGGCGGGACTGGCTGGCTCTTCCTGCCTCCTGACCCAGCCCCATTCCTTAAGGTCTCTGGGTCTTTCGGGGCTGCCTGCGAGGGAAGGACATGGACTGTGGGTGGCCAGGCTGGGAAGGGCTCTTGGCAATCACCGGGTGCTCGTCCCTCCTTCCCACAGTGACCCCCTCTGACTGTTATGTGACCCTGTGGCTGCCCACGGCCTCCAGCCACAGGCTCCAGACACACACAGTGAAGAACAGCAGAAACCCCGTCTGGAACCAGAGCTTTCGCTTCCGAATCCACAGCCAGCTCAAGGTGGGCCAGGAGCCAGCCCTGTCCTTGCTGTCCCTGCCCACTGCCACCGCCCCTCCCGGCCCGGCCCCACGTGCCTTCCTGTCCCACCCTCCTTCCTGCAGCCCCTCACTCTTCCCCTTCCAGAACGTCGTACAGCTGCAGGTCTTCGACCGGGACCTTCTGACCAGTGACGACCCCATGCTGTCGGTGCTCTATGACGTGGGGACTTTGCGGATTGGGGAATTCCGCCGCGAAAGCTTTCCCGGAAGCGCTCAGGCAAGGCCACGTCCAGGGCCGGGCCGGGCCTCCGCGCTGGGGAGGGAGATGCTTGGGAGGGCGGCTGAGCACCTGCGGCCTTCTTCTGTGGTAGCTACCGCCCCCTGAGACTGCAGTTCTGTCCCCAACCCTCTTTCTTGACACAGCCCAGGGCAGCTTTTTTGGGGCAGACCAGAGAGGTGGACAGAGCAGCCTGGTGATGCACCACTGGCGTCCCAGCAGCCCCCGCTGGCGTCTGGGTTGGAATCTGCTCTCCCCACACCCTCACTTTTTCCTCCCCCTGCCTCCCCCTTCTAACTTGCTGCTTTCCTTTTCCAGGGTGAGGTGCAGCTGGAAGTTGAATTTCGTCTGCAGAATCTGTGAGTCGGGCCATGGGACAGTTCCCAGGTGGGAGTGCTTCCTTCTGGGAAGGACAGGGCGCAGCGCACCCAGACCCCCAGACATCCGGTGGTAGAGGGGAGTGCCCGGGCCTCCTTGGGGGTGAGCACCTGGAACCTGGACTCCTGCTTAGGGTCACTGGGGGCTCTTTTCAGGACAGACTGTACTGAGCAGCTCGTCAGCAATGGCATCCTGGTGGTGAGTCTGGAACCCCTCCCTCGAGCCGTCTGCTTGTCCTCCTCCCCAAGCTTCAGGCCCACCATGGGGTTGGGGGGCAGAGCTGAGTTGGGGACCCTGGGATTTCAGTTCTTCAAGAGGATACAACTTCCGGAAATGTTTGGTGACTCAGGCCAAGGCAATAAAGTGCTGAGGAGCAAGAACTAGGGTGCTGGGAGGGCGGTCGCCTCTGTTGGGAGGGGCTCACGTCTGAGGGGCTCCCTTAATGGCAGGCCCGGGAGCTCTCCTGCTTGCATGTTCGACTGGAGGAGGCTGGGGACCAGAAGGGTGAGTCCCTGAACGCCTGGGATAGCCCTCAGCTCCCGTCTTCCCCTTTCTAAGGGGAACGTGGAGGGGTCCCTCACTCTTAGGCAGGAGCAGGGGTGGGGGCGCAAATCCATGCGGGGGCTTTTCCCCTTGGTCCTCAGGGGGCTGTGGAGGGGCATTCCATCTCCAGCCTCGTCCTGGGCCAGACGTCCGCCTCAGTGGGGGGAGGGAAGTGTCCCCAAGTCCTTTAGGCAAAACGAGAGCCTCTGTGGGCCAAGATCCTATTCCCAGCCTCTCCGCTCTGGTTCCTGTTTCCAGGGGCAGAGGGCAGAGTTCAGCTTGCGGTTCCCGGGTCCTATGAGGGTGCACAGGAGGCCTCCGTGGGCGCTGCCTCCTGCTTCCATTGCCCGGCTTGCTGGGAGCAGGAGCTGAGCGTCGGCCTGCAGGTACGGTGCCCTCGCTCCGCGAGGGGCCCACAGAGCCTCCCTCCTCAGCACCTCCTCCAGGCTGTCCTTCACTCACCTGCCCCGCGCTGGCGGAGTCAGGCACCTGGGAAGAGTGTGGGGCTGATGTTGGCCTGTGTCCCCTTCCTGCTGCTGCTCTGTCACTCCTGGTGAGGTCCTTGCAGAGATTCTTAGTTCTTCTTCCATTGCCGCTGTAGGATGCCCCCCAGGAGCAACTGAAGGTGCCCCTGAGGGCCCTGCCCTCTGGCCAAGTGGTGAGGCTCGTCTTCCCGACGTCCCAGGTACTGTCACCGCGGGGAGAAAGCCGTTGCACAGGCAGGGCTGGGCGCAGGCCTCGAAGGGCTGGCCTACTTCAGCAGCAGCTCGCCTCAGGCTGTGCCCCAGAGAGTGCTGGGCCAGGCTCTGGGGGGTCCTCTGAGCAATCCTGTCTCCAGGTGTCAGGCCCGGCCCCTGTGGGGACGGCTGGGGGCCCAAGGGAGCATGGGGACATTGCGGGGTGTGGCTCAGGCTGGGATGAGAGGAGCAGGGTGGCCCACCTTTGTGACTGGAACATTCATGTTTTCAGGAGCCTCTGATGAGGGTGGAGCTGAATAAAGAAAAAGGGTGAGAGACCGGGCGGGGCCTGGGAGAGGTCGCGGGGGAGGCAGTCAGGGACGGTGGCCGATGGTCAGGCACTAGGCCTGGAGAAAGGGAGAGGGGGGTGGCTCCCAGCACAGCCCCCTGGAATCTTCTCTTCGATGCTCCGGTTTGCTCCCAGGAGCGTGATGTCCGGGAGCCTCGGCACATAAAGGCTCCTTTTCCCACTTGACTTGCATTTCTGCTTTAGGCGGAGGGGTGTGTGCCGAGCTCCAAGCCTGGCACTTGGGAGGCACTTGATAAACATTTGGCTGGAAAACGGGTGGAAGGTGAGGAGAGTGGTTTGAGGCACAGAGAGGGCAAGGAACAGGAGAGAAATCTCGCCACTTCGGATGGTGGTTTCTGTGGGTGGACCTTAGTGAACCTTCACGAGACGAGGAGTTGCGGGCCCTGGCCCTCCACTGGCCTGGCAGACCAGCTGCTGCCGCAAAGAGGTGGGGACACTGGTCCCATCCTCTCTGTAGTCGCTTTGGGTGGGTGAGGGAGAGGAGTCGAGAGGTGGAAGTGATCTGTGGTGCTGGGTCCCTGCCAGGGGCCTGTCTGTAGTCACCAGTGTTCCTGGACCTGTAAAGTGGCTTTGCTGCAGCCTGTGTGTCCCACACGGGCCTGGTTCCCCTCTGCCCTCACACCCTCGTGTGTCACACCTCTCAGGACTTGGGGGGAGGTGAGGGTTGGGGAGAAGAGAGGAGAGGAGATGGCAGTGAGCTCTTCAGGGAAGCAGACCCCCTTCCTTTCTTTGATGAGGCCCAGGAGCTGCCTCATGGTCCCTTTCTGTCCACACAGACCCAAGGAGCTGGCCGTGCGGCTGGGCTGCGGGCCCTGTGCCGAGGAGAGAGCTTTCCTGAGCAAGAGGAAGCAGGTGGTGGCCAAGGCCCTGAAGCAGGCCCTGCAGCTGGATGGAGACCTGCAGGAGGACGAGGTCTGGGCTGGGCTGGGTGCGGCAGGCATGCTCGGCTCGCTCAGGCCCAGAGCCCGGTGCTGAATGCTGGAGCTGGCTGTGCCCCGACCAAACCAGAGCAGCTGCCGAGCCGGGCTCTGCCTGCCCCTGCTCACTGCCCTCTCTCTCAGTGTTCCCAAGAGCTTGACCACATCAGATTTGGAGCACTGCTTGAGACACTTGGATATTGCAAACTACCCCACTGGGCTAGCTTTCCTTCTTGTTTCTTGATCCTTGGCCTGTCCAAGCTGTGAGACTGGGCCTGGTCTGACTGATCAGTGAGACATAGTCTGAGGGCTGCCTGCTGGCCTGGGACGGTCCCTGGAGGTTCAGATTAGCCTGGGCATCTTCTGGGGAGATGACCTCTCCTTGCAAGAGGGAGGGGGTGGCTACATGGGAAACTTCGGAGGGGGCCCTGGGGCTCCCAGAAAGCCCACCAGACTACTCAGGGGCTAGAGATGAGGAGATGAGGCCTGGAATTATTCTGGTCTGTTTTCCCTGGAGTTCTTAAAATAAGACAAATCTGGCCCTCAAGAGGCTACTTACTCTGACTAGACCCTCTTCAGCAGGCCCGACTGGATCTGGGCCCAAGAGCCCTGATTAGATTCCGAGCAGCCTTAGCTGTGGGTGGGCTGAGTGGCCACTTGGCTTACTACCTGCTCTTCCTGTGGCTCGGCTCCCCCTCCCCAAGCCCTCTCAGCCTGCTGTCTTCTTTCAGATCCCAGTGATAGCTATAATGGCCACCGGCGGTGGGATCCGGGCGATGACTTCCCTGTATGGGCAGCTGGCCGGCCTGAGGGAGCTGGGCCTCCTGGATTGCGTCTCCTATATCACAGGGGCCTCGGGATCCACCTGGTGAGCTGGCGGCAGGTTGAGTGCAGACGCCTGGGTGGCTGGTCGGGTTGGCTTAGACCACATAGGCCTCTGAGCAAATGGAAGGGCAGAGAGAGGGTGTGTGCCAGGGAGAAATGTGCTCGGGGGCTGGGAAGGTGCCTGCCAGGCTGCTGTCCTAGAATAGAGACCAAGGTATGCAGCAGGTCCCTCTGGCTTTGACTTTTCCCAGGGCTTTGGCCAACCTCTACGAGGACCCTGAGTGGTCTCAGAAGGACCTGGCAAAGCCCACTGAGTTGCTGAAGACCCAGGTGACCAAGAGCAAACTAGGCGTGCTGGCCCCCAGCCAGCTGCAGCGGTACCGGCAGGAGCTGGCTGAGCGTGCCCGCCTGGGCTACCCGGCCTGCTTCACCAACCTGTGGGCCCTCGTCAATGAGGCACTGCTGCGTGATGAGGTGTGGGGAGGGTGCAGCCTGGGGAGCCAACTGGAGATGGGAGCAACCCTGGGCAGCGGGTGGGAAAGGCCTCAGGCACCAGCAAACTGGCTTCAGGTTCTAATCATCTCCCCCACGCCCCCAGCCCCATGACCACAAACTCTCAGACCAGCGGGAGGCCCTGAGTCACGGCCAGAATCCTCTGCCCATCTACTGTGCCCTCAACACCAAAGGGAAGAACCTGACTACCTTTGAATTTGGAGGTGAGTAGCCTGGAGCTGAGACCCATGCTTTCATGATTGGCAGGGTGGCTGAGCCTGTGTGGGAGGTGTGTGTTCTACCCACCTCTTCTGGGCCAGGCCCTGTGCTTTCCAGAGGCTCATTCAGGCTTTGGGATGGGGACAGGGGCCTTAGGTCTCATGCCCAGAGTGCCAGCAATAAGGCTGAGCCTCTTGGTCACTAGGCGGCCCTGACGTGAAGCTGTGGTGGCTGCCTTGGTGCTGAGGGTCCTCAGGTCCTGGGCCCATAGTGAGGCGTGTGGCCTTCTCACAGAGTGGTGCGAATTCTCCCCCTACGAGGTCGGCTTTCCCAAGTACGGGGCCTTCATCCCCTCCGAGCTCTTTGGCTCTGAGTTCTTCATGGGACGCCTGATGAAGCAGCTGCCTGAGTCTCGCATCTGCTTCCTGGAAGGTGAGGGGGTTGGAGGCTGGAGAAGCTGGGGCAGTGGGGAGAATGGGTCTAGGGGAGGTGGTGGGTCTCGACTTCCCAGTTTAGTCACTGAAAGGTTTCTTGGTCCAGGACAGGCCTTGGGGGAAGGGTCAGGGTGTGATGGGGTGGGGGTTCTTTCCCACGTGTCCCCTGTCTCAGGTATCTGGAGCAACCTGTATGCAGCCAATCTCCAGGACAGCTTGTACTGGTCCTCAGAGCCCAGCCAGTTCTGGGACCGCTGGGCACAGGATCAGGCCAGCCTGGGTAGGTGCCTGGACTCCTCGTGAGGGTGTGGTGGGAGCCGGGGGGCAGTATTTGGGGAAACGTGGACTCTCAGGCCTCTGGGAGTCCACAGAGGCTGGGATAAGGGCCCAGGAGTACCCATTTCCTGAAAGACACCCCATTTCCTCCCCTCTCGACTGCAGACAAGGAGCAGGTTCCCCTTCTGAAGATAGAAGAGCCTCCCACGGTGGCCGGCAGAATAGCCGAGTTTTTCACTGACCTCCTGACGCGGCGCCCGCTTGCCCAGGCCACCCACAATTTCCTGTACGGCCTCCATTTCCACAAGGACTATTTCCAGCATCCTCACTTCTCCACCTGGAAAGGTATCTGCTTTTCCCTGATCTCAGCTTTCCAGAGCCATCCCATGGCCGCCTGAGCCTTGGGTCCTTGGTCCAGGCACACACACTCTGACACCGCATCCTCATGCCCTTTGAGCTCAGTTTCCTGGGCTGCTGGAGCGAGAGCCCTTGTCTCTCTGCTGTTAGGGATCAGGGCCCACCTCAGGGTCTCGGGAAGTGGAGGTGCTGCCTCGGTGAGGGCAGGGCCAGAGGGCCGCGTCTCCTACCAGCGCCAAGGAGCTGGCACTAGACCCCAGGGGCTGGTGCCCTGAGCACCTGTGACAGCTACTTCACCCCATCTTCCCAACCCTTCTAGCCACCAAGCTGGACGGGCTCCCCAACCAGCTAACGCCTGCAGAGCCCTACCTCTGCCTGCTGGATGTTGGCTACCTTGTCAACACCAGCTGTCCCCCACTCCTGCGGCCCACACGGGACGTGGACCTCATCCTGTCGCTGGATTACAACCTCCATGGAGCCTTTCAGGTGGACTGCGGGCAGGCTTGGGAGGTGGTGGGCAGCCCTGGGCCTGGCCCGACATCCTGGCTTATGTCTCTCGCTGGTCTGCTCTGGAGTCGTTATCCGGCCTACTTTCCTTAGGGGCTGTGACAGTGACACCCCGTGAATGGGAAACAGTTCGTAGACTCCACAACCAAGGGAACTCACTCTGCTCAGGAAGTTGGAGTGATGGGGGAACTGTTTAAATGTCCTTTATATTTTGGTCCCCTTGATTGCACCCATGCCCCCGATTGGTTCGGGACCTCTGGGGCCCCTGCTTTGTGTCTCCCAGTTGCAGAACCTGGCATTGTTAGCACGTGTTTCCGAGTCCAGCCTGGCTCTGCTGGGCCTGCTGGGGTCTGAGTGTCCTCCGGGCGCTGCCCGTGTGTGAGCAGACCTCCGCGTTCAGCCAGCCTGCTGTTGAGGACTCTGGGGAGCCCTGTGGGCCCGTCTCCCTGATGCCACTTCTGCCCGCCCTGCAGCAGCTGCAGCTCCTCGGTCGGTTCTGCCAGGAGCAGGGGATCCCGTTCCCACCCGTCTCGCCCAGCCCTGAGGAACAGCGCCAGCCTCGCGAGTGCCACCTGTTCTCAGACCCCGGCTGCCCTGAGGCCCCGGCCGTGCTGCACTTCCCCCTGGTCAACGACTCCTTCCGGGAGCACTCAGCCCCTGGTGAGCGCCCAGCCCCTCCACCTCCTGGTGCCCTGGGCCATCCCTCATCCCCCCTCTTCCATCCTTTATGCCTCTCCCAAGGTGACCCCAACCCCTCCAGCCCCAGTGCGTCCCCTCGTGCCTGGCTGCACTCTTTCCCACTAGGAGTCCGCCGGACAGCTGAGGAGAAGGAGGCTGGGGAGGTGAACCTGTCTTCATCCAACTCCCCGTACCACTACTCGAAGGTGACCTACAGCCAGGAGGACGTGGACAAGCTGCTCCACCTGACGCATTACAACATCTGCAACAACCGGGAGCAGCTGCTGGGGGCCCTGCGTGAGGCTGTGCGGCGGCGGCGGCGGCGGCACAGGCCCCAGTGATGGCGGCCCCCTGGCCTGGGCTCCCACCCGGCCCACCCTCCATCTGTCCGGCTGCTCTGGCTCAGTCGGGGCAGAGAACATCATCAACAGCTATTCCAGGACCTTGGGGGGTGCGGGTGGCCCCACTGGGGGCTCCACCATTGCGTGTACCCAGTACACCCAGACATGGCACTGAATTCCCCGCAAGCCTGCCACAGACACCTCCGGGTACGTCGAGCCTTCTAAACGGGCTGGAGCCTGGTCCCCATGCTGCCGCCCAGAGAAGGCTTCCGTCTGAGTAAGGAGAAGATTCAGAGCCTGTGTCCCCCGGGGGTAGAGCTGGGGGAGCCCAGCACAGCACTGACCATGTTTGTGTCAGGCTCAGTGGTTGAGCATGACCCATGCACCAAGAGGTCACTGGTTTGATTCCGGGTCAGGGCACATGCCCAGGTGGTGGGCTCGATCCCCAGTGGGGGCATGCAGGAGATGGCCAATCAGTGTTCTCTCTCATTGATGTTTCTATCTCTCTCTCTCCCGTCCTCTCTCTCTCAAAAAAATCAAGGAAAAAAGGGGGGGGGGACTTAAAGCCCTGTGGCCTGTGTCTGGTCTCCCCCCCTTGCATAGTTGTACAGTGAAAAATAGAGCACTTTATATATGACAGAGGCTCTTACACACATAAGGCATTTTCTGAGGCGGTCGTTGTTGCCAAGAAGGGACATGTTATTCCAGGCTTGGGTTGCAAGGACTGGTTTAAGAAACAAAGTGTCTCACGAAGCTCGCGAGTCAGCATGGGCTTACCAAGACGTGGGTCATCTGCTCCTGGCACCTGTCTAAGCAGGCAGGAGGAGGTTTGGGTGGGTGGGGGTGAGTCTCTGCTGCAGCCCTGGCCAGGTGAGTCGACTTGCAGGCGATGACGGCCGGCACCCCTTCCTCTCCTGGTCAGGGACCTTGGGGTGTGGCCAGGAATTCAGTCAAGGGCTACTTCCTGTCCCACAGTAGGGATGGCCAGATCTGAACCAGATGCGTCAAAGAAAGAGACTAGCATAGCTTGACCAATCTGTGACCTTGTGGGGCTCCCCTCTCTTAACAAGCAACCGTGTATGCCCAAAGTCAGTAGGACACCTGGGGGGTGTCCTCACATGTAGCCTTGAGGTTTGGTGGTACCTCAGGGTTTGCTTCAGGGCCGGGACCTGTGGAGGGAACAAGGAGGCAGAGTGAATTTAGGACCTAGTGACCCCAGAATCTTCTCCACACACTCGTGCCCCAGGCTTCCCCGGGGACACCCTACCTCCTCCTGACGTCCACATGGGATATGGAAACGGAGCCAACAGGCAGCTGCAGGAGTGACTGGTGTGTGAGGTGGATGGAGATGGTTGGTTCTCACTGCATCTGTCTGCCTCGGCCCAGCGACTTCAGTCCCTGTCCTGGGCATGTGGCTAGAGTCACAGAGCGGAAGTGGCTGCCTTAGTAGCCTTGGAAGCCACTGTGTCCAGGACAAGGCCATTCACTCAGCCACCCATCACTTGGACCATACATTGGAATCTGGGTCCCGCAGGAGGAGTGTGAGTGGAAAATTTACCAGCGACTCGTGGCTGCCACCCGCCTCGATGTGAGCGCTCCTCTGGTTGTGCGTGTCTTTGTAACTGTGTGAATCTGTGTGGTCTGGGGGACATCCTGACTCCCTGTCCCCTGGAGCAGGGACAAGGGCAAGGGTGCAGGAGGAGTCTGGCTGTCCTGCAGACAGTGCTCTGTCTTGGAGAGGAGGGGTGGACAGCCTGGCGAGTTTTCTAGCATGAGGGTGTCCCTTACCTCGGGTCTGGCCTGAGCAGGAGAGGCGGTGGGCGCCTTGTGGAGTTTCCTCTGCAGGGCCAGCCGTCTGCGGGAGCTCCAAGGGCCATGGGGGGTTGTCGGTGCATCTCCCTCAGTGAGGAGGGTGGGGGGCAGCCATGGAATCTGGAGAAAGAGCCTTGAGACCCTGACTTACTGTTGCTACTGAGAGTGAGCAGGGGTCTGAAACGTGGGGGTTACTCCACCCACTCGCACTGAAGGTCTGCAGCAGCCTCTGTCCCTCCTACAGCCACGCGATGGACTACTGCCAGGGCACCTGTGTCGGCTCCACCACCGTGGTCGGGTCTGTGCTGGCTGGGTGGTCTTGGGCAAGTTCCTTAGCCTCTCCGAACTCATTTGCCTTATCCATTTCATTGAGATGATAATGGTTATTTTGTTTAGATGAAATAAAACATCTAAAATACTTAGCAAGGAACTTTATATCAGAGGGAGCCAGCCCAGGTTCAGGGTAAATTTAGAGGCTACACTTTGACTCCAGGACTGCAGCTGTGCCGTGTCTTCTAATATTTTTCTAAGACAATTTTAAAAACTATCATGTAGAAACACTACCTTTAAAATTGTTGAAAAGACATCATTTTGGGAGAGAGGGCCCAGGGAAGCTGCTGCCCCTCACTCCCCTTGGGCAGTAGCACGGTGCCCGCACACGGAACGCACTCCGAGCGTGGGCTGTCCACTGCGGTGACCCAGGGCGCCGGCCGGGGCTCTGGAGTCGCCTCCTGCTCTGGCCTGCCGGGCTGTCCCTGGCGCCCCCCTCAGGCCCCGGCCTTGCCCTCCGCCGCCTTCGGCCTGCAGATCCTGCTGCTTCCACAGCTGCGTCTGCGCAGGGCTCGGCCCCGCAGCCCTCCTCCAGGGCCACCAGGTTCTTCCCTGAGCCTTGTGGCCACCTGGGTGCACAGGGAGGACCAGGCTTCTGCCCAGGGCTCTCCCGCCCCCTAACCTCTGGGCTGCCCTCTCTGGGGCAACCACTCCCCACCCCAGCCCAGGGGAACCTCGGAATCCTGCAGGAGAGTCTAGCTGCTGGAGCTCCTCCGGTTGGCGATGAGGGGTCTGGGCTCACTCTGGAAGTGCCTCCTCCCTGCCCGAGGGGGGTCTCGTGCCGGCAGGTCCGCCCACCAGGACCTGGAGTTGCTACGGGGGTGTGCACATGCACATGGGTGCAGATGGGCGCCCCGCCAGCCAAGGACAGCCTTTCCTGGTATCAGTATACCCTGCATCTGGGGACTCCTCTGAAGGGGAGGGACATTCTGTCTCCTCTCTTCCTTGTGGGCTCAACTGTGCCTCCCACCCCCACTCCCCAGATCCTTACTGCCCAGAACCTCAGAATGCGACTCTATTTGGAGAAAGGGTCTTTAAGAAAGAGGTAATTAAGTTAAAATGAGGTCATAATACAATATGACTGGTGTTCTTAGAAGAAGAGATGAAGACACAGAAACACATAGAGGGACGACTATGTGAAGACAGACAGGGTGAAGACAGTCCTCGGTAAGCCAAGGACAGGGACCTCAGGAGAAACCAACCCTGCCAAAAAGTCTCGGTCTAGGACTTTCAGCCTCCAGAACTGTGAGAAAATAAATGTCTTGTTTAAGCCACCCAGTCTGGTGTTTTGTTACGGCAGCCCGAGCTGACTAGTACAGTCTGAACCACCTTTGATCACGAACTGCTCTCAGTAAGAATTTTTGAGTGGGCACCTCCCAAATATATATGTATTTGTGTGTGTGTGCGCATGTATCTAGCTATAGATTTATATATGTATGTACCTCCATACCAATATCTTTTTTTTTTTATCCTTACCCGAGGAAACTTTTCCATTTTTTGTTCAGATAGAGTGGGAGGGAGAGGAAGAGAGAGAGAGAGAGAGAAACATCGATGTGAAAGGGACACATCCAGTGGCTGCCACCTGCACGACCAACCAGGGCCAAGGACAAACTGCAACCGAGGTACATGCCCTTAGTGGGAACCGAACCCGGGTCTCTCTGGACCGCAGGCTGACGCTCTAACCGCTGAGCCAAACCGACCAGGGCCATGCCAATATCTTAAGTACACTGTCATGTGCGCAAAAAAAGTTAGATCATAAAACAGGAAAAGCAGTTTTAACCCCCCCACCCACCCTGGGTGCAGCGCCCCACCGCTGGTGCACTAACCTCTGTCTCCCCCTGCTGAGAGAATGCTGGAAGCCTGGGAGGGGAGGGGCCGGGGTGGCACTGTCCTGTGGGGACAGCTGGGCCTGCCAGGACCCTTCTGACGTGGCTGTGCAGAGGGTGTTGACAGAGACCAGCAAACCAATGTTTGCCATCAATCAAATTTCCCCTCCTCCAGGGTCCTCGGGTCCACCTGCAGGGAGGAGAGGCTGGCTCACCCTGTCCCTGCCAGAGCACCAGTACCAGGCTTCACAAACACTATGGGCCCTGGTGGGCTCCCTCAGGATGGACACCCTGCCAGTTTGGGGTCCAGCTTCGGGCCAAGATCCACCTTGATCTGGAAGTCTGAGGAGCTGGACAAGGCGGCTGAACCAGCTGGGCTTTTGTGAGGAAATACAGATGGAACCCGGTGTTTTGTACACTGTGTTAGTTTCATTTAAATGAGTATAAAAATCTGTCAGCCGACCCAAGTGCCGGGCACCTTACTAAGACTGAGGCTGCCTTTGCAATCCTCACGCAGCCCAAGAGGCAAGTGTTGGTCTGCTTGTAGACTCCATGAGGGATCTGCTGCAAGCCCCCCACGAGTGGGCAGCTCCCGAGGCCGGAGGCTTGGCCACTGCACTCCGGTACCGTCGTCCCGTGAGGTTGTTTCTCTCTGTTTCCCAGTATATGTGTCCTTGTAAAGCTCCCCCATCTCAGCCAAATGTCCATGTGCTGCTTGGCATCTGCAATGGGCCAGCTCGCTGCAGGGCTGGGGGTGGTGGGGCCCTGGCACCCGACTGCAGCCTTTGGAAAAGGCTGGGGAGCCGGGGCCAAGAGGCAGAGGGCAGGAAAGGAAGCAGGATGCCCCTTGCCCACGCAGGCCCACCCACAACTCCCCTTAGCCCAGAGCCAGGCGTCCCTGAGGACCAGGGCCTGGCACTGGGCTAGAGCACTCGGCCTCGGGGTGTCCAGCCCGCTGTGGGCTGTGGCTCCCAGTGCGCTGATCCTTCCCGCCTGTGCCTCCAGGTCCCAGTCCAGAGGGTCTCTGCATCGGCCAAGGGGTCCTGGTGGGAGCAGGGATACTGTCCATGGGGCAGGCCCACCCCATCCTAAGCTACCTGCGTGCCCACCTACATCGCACTCACGGTGAGCGCTCTGCTCAAACCCACCCCAGCACCTCGAGGCTGCATTTGGCCGCAGGGCCGAGTCTCAGCCAGGGAAGGTGCTGAGGGACGAGGTTTGTGTCAGAATGTCCAGGGCAGGTGGGGCTTTCCACCTGACAGGGACGCCTCCCTCCGCACTCCCGGGGAGGACACCTCCGCACAGGACGGGCTGCCCCGACTGTCCTCCCAGGTTTCCCATGAGTCAGGCTCGCCTGCCACAGGGTTGGGACAGTGTTGGAAAGCAAACTCTGGGTGTAAGCAGGTGAGGAGGGTGGTGGGAAGAAGGCAAGAATGGGTGGAGGGCCACGCACACCCTCTGAGCCCCAGCTGAACTGCTCACAGGGACGGGCTCGGTGACGGCTCAGTGGTGGGTGTGCCTGAGGTAGGGAGACCCCTTGGCCGGGGGCTCAGGCAGCACTGGCTGGTCTGAGCCCTCCCCGCTGCGGGCACCTGCCCCAGACCCTCACTGACAGCCGCTTCCGGCTGCGGAGCCAACTTCCCGTCTGCTCCACAGAGCGCAGAAAAAGCTGTTGAGCAAGGAAAAGGCAAGAGGAGGTGGTGGCATGAACCTGTTGGTGGCCCAGTGGAGAAAACAGGGACCTGGGGCCTGGCTCAACAGAATGAGTCCACGGCAGGCACGACGTGGGCAGGCTGGACGGTAGGTGGCGGGAAGAGGCCTGGCACAGCAGCCTCTCTGGCTTTGGCTTTGACAGGGCTGTTGGGGTTAGTGCAGGCCCAGTGGGTGGGGGCAGCATGAGGCTGCCCCCCTGTAGCTCCAAAGCCTGCTCAGCGGCACTGGTGCTCCGCCGGCTCCCTCCCAGGCTGTCCAGCTCCTGGTCTAAGCCAGCCAGGGTCTAAGCCAAGCAGTCACCGCCTCGTGCTCTGGGCCAGGCTTATGCTGTCTGTCCAGGAGTCCAGCTCAGCCTGTAACAGGACTGGACTCGGATCCCAGAGGCTGGGCTTTGGGGCTGGAGGAGGCCCGGTGGGAAGGAGGAGAAGTGGGGAGACAGCTGAGGGGGTGGAATGGGAGAGAAAGGCAGAGGCAGGTGACAGAGAAGGACCCACGAGAAAGTTGGGATCACAGTAAGGGACAGGGTAGAGAGGAAGCGGGATCCCAGGAAAGGTCCGGGTCTGGACAGCTCACCTTTCGCCCCTGGTGCTCCTCCAGCATGCGCCAGGCCTCTGCGGGGCTTTGGGCATCCATCTCAGCCCGCAGCCGCTGGGCCCAGACCAGCAATTCCTGCGGCGGTGCCGCGGTTTCTGAGCTTGGCGCCAGGCATCCAGCGACTCCCTCCTGCCCACGGGGTCCATCAGCTAGTCCTGCACATCCCTCTTTGCCCCTGAGCCCACCAGTGCCTCCGTCCCTGCAGCCCCTCAGCCAAAGGAGGGCCCAGGGGCTGGGGAGAAATGGGGTGACAACGCAGACAGTTGTTTGAAGGACAGAGAGTCTGAGGGGAAAACTGGGGCCGAAGGGACGTGTGAGGACTGAACGATGGGTCAGCAAGGGCACGGAAGGTTCGTGCCACTTCTGGGCCCTGCTCCAGAGCTGCAGCCACTGTCCACGGGGCCCCACAGAGGAGGAACCGGGCCACCTCCACACCTAGCTGCACGCCTCCACCTGGGCCTGGATGAGGCCCATTTCCTGCTCCAACTTCTCGCGTTTCCACAGCAGCCTCTGCACGCGCGCAGCCCAGGGCCCGGACCAGGCTGGCCTGGGCGGGCGGGGAGATAGCGGCTTGGCCTTTCTCCAGCCCCTCCCTCACTGCCGAGGGGTCACTGGCTGCAGGGTTTCTGGGTAGAAAGCAAGCACCCAGCCTGATCCCTTCCCAGGGCCCTCCGTGGGGCTGGAGCGGGGCGCCACCCTGACCAGAGGCCCCTTCTTTTTGTGAAGGAGGAAGGTTCTGAGGAGAGACTTGGGTGGGGGTTTCCTCTGAGGCAGGCTGCTTCCATGTGAGGTGCTTCCATATCCACAGGCGGTTGCCCCTCATTCCTTTGTGGGGACCCGCGTGGACAGCCCGGCCGGAGGCGAACGCTGCAGTTCTGACCTTGCTCAGGGACAACAGAGGAAACACTGCGGCGGGGGTCTGGCCTCTGGACTCTCAGGGCTCTGGGGGTGAGGGGATCCAGGTAGGCTAGCCTCCAAGACTGCAGTGGGAGCTTCTATAGTGCAGAGATGATCCTTAGGGCCCCCCAACAGGCCCCCAAGTTACCCCAGCTGAAGAGGAGAGAGGGGTGAAGGGCAGGGCCATGGGGGCTTTGCTCACCCCTGGGCTGCATTTGCTCTTTGACCTCTTACCTTCTCCCTGATCCGCTCAGGGACAGCGTCCAGCTCACAGGCCAATGTGTGCATCTCCAGGGCATCTTCAAGCTGCCGCTGGTACTAGAGCCGGTTGCCACGGAAGCTGTGCCACCCTGGCAGAGAGGATGCGAGGCTGAGTCGGAGGTGGCCCTCCAGCCTCCTCTCCTGCCCCACCTTCCCATCGTGGGACTGGCCTGCTGTTGAGCTGGTGTTGCCACTGGCAGATGGTCTTGACCTGCTCGGGGTCCCGGTTCTTGAGATGCAGTGACAAGTCATTGATGCTCCTGATGTAGATGCCATCCACTGAGCCCTGCAGGGGTGCAGAATGAGTGCATTGGCCCCACCCACTCTGAGCCCCCCCTTGGACTGCAGTTGGCACTGAGAGGGTCTGCCTGGGCCCGAGAGGGCATGAGGAGCAGCTGTCTGGGGTGTGGAGGCAGCCGCTTCCTCTGCTGTGGCCCCCATGTCCCATTCTATCCCAGATGCAATAAGCAGGACACACGAGGAGCCTGGAGCCTCAGAGTCACCTCTGAGACCAGAAAAAAGTGTGCTCCTGGAGTCAGGACCACACGGGAAGGGGTGGGTGGATACGCACTGATTAATAGAAGCTTTTAAAATTAAAATGCAGCTCGGGCCGGTTTGGCTCAGCAGTTAGAGCGTCGGCCTGCGGTCCGGAGAGACCCGGGTTCAGTTCCCGCTAAGGGCACCGTGCCTCCCTTGTAGTTTGTCCCCGGCCCTGGTTGGGTCGTGTGGGTGGCAGCCACTCGATGTGTCCCTTTCACATCTATGTTTCTTTCTCTCTCTCCCTCCCACTCCATCTGAACAAAATATCGGAAAATGTCCTCGGGTGAGGATTACAAACAAACAAACAAACAAATAAATAAATAAATAAATAAAATTAAAACGCAGCTTCTTAGATAAGAAAAACAAAGCAAGGGATGGAATGAAATGATGAGCTTGGGTGTTGCCACCTCAAGGAGTCACTGGACTGACGCTGCTGCAGCTTCGATGCAGGGTGGGGCTGACAGGTGCAGGGGGAGGGGCCCTGACCGCGGGGGAGGGAGGATCTGCAGGCTTCCTGCCGCCAGTAAAAGCCCTTGTTTTTGTAGAGCTCATTAAATTTCCAAAGCTCTTCTCTATGAAGTACCTCAGATTAGGTGAGCAGGGAAGGGGTTTCTCTCCTTTCAGAGATGCCGAGCAGAACTCGGAGGCTAACACGGCTCATACGTGGGTCCCAAGTCCAGTGCTGCTGCTCCCCCAGTGTCTGGCTGGCACCGTGGCTGTGAAATTCCACCATCATCAAAGGGCACCTTCGCTGGCGGCCTTTGAAAAGCCATGTGTACTTACACCAGGGGCGAGGCTAACGCCTGATTATAAATGCATCTGGTCAGCTTCTCTCCCCTTCACCACACAGAGAAATAGATGTTTGGGGGTGAGCGTAGGGGGCAGTGAGGAGATGCTGAAGGATGGTTATTGATTACCCACTACCTCCAGGCACATGTGCATTCTTTTATTTTCAATTTTGAAACAATTATAGATGCATGGGAAATTGCAAACGGAGTATAGAAAAGGCCCATTACTCTTCCCCTAGCTTCCTCTGATTGGTAACATCTTACATAGCTACTGTATAGTACAGTATGAAAACCAAGACACTAGCCCCGGCCGGTTTGGCTCAGCGGTTAGAGCATCGGCCCACGAACCAAAGAGTCATGGGTTCGATTTCAGCCTAGGGCACGTACCTCAGTTGCAGTTCATCCCTGGCCCTCATCGGGGTCATGCAGGAGGCAACCAGTCGATGCGTCTCTCTCCTCTCACATCGATGTTTCTCTCTCTCTCTTCCCCCCCCCTCCCTAAAACAACAACAACAAACCAGAACACTAGCATTGGTCTATTAACTAGACTTCAAAGCTCATCAAGCACTCATCTGTGGGGGTATAGTGCTGTGCAGTTTTGTTACACATGCAGATTCAGGTAACTACCACCACACATAAATGCTCTTTTACCTATGAGATAGGTGTCATCCCCATTTTCAAGATGAAGAAGCCAAGGCTCGGCGAGATAAGGAAGCCTGCCTAAGCCATACAGGCAGGGAGCGCAGAGCTGTCCCCGGAGCCCACACCTGACGCCAGAGCCCATGCCGGCAGCACTCTGAGATGTATTTCCCCCTGGGGGATGTGCTGGCCGACCTGTTCCCTGCAGGACCCTGTACCCAGGCCCGGACTCCTCGAAGCTCCTGGACCTGTTTGAGGAGCTGCAGGCAGTGCTCACGGTCCTGTCCCAGGCCACCGGTGTCCACCATCACCTCCTGTGGGGGCCGAGGACCAGGTGGGCAGCACTCCGAGCCTT
The DNA here is from genome assembly GCF_014108415.1 of Molossus molossus. Classification (NCBI taxonomy): domain Eukaryota; kingdom Metazoa; phylum Chordata; class Mammalia; order Chiroptera; family Molossidae; genus Molossus; species Molossus molossus. The sequence continues at coordinate 180,893,447 of NW_023425344.1, forward strand.
GGCGCATCCAGCCCCTGGCACCTCACTGCTGGGGCTCCCTCTTGTCGGGGGACTGGGGGGCTGCAGGCCTGGGGCTCCCCTATCTTTTAGCCACATGGCCTCACCCCAGATCTGCCCCTGCCCAGCTGGGTCTCACTATGTCCTGGATCCAGGTCTCACGAAGGTCCGCTCTGTGTAGGAACTCCAGCAAGTTCTCGTGTCCTCCAGCTCCTGGCCCCGGGGCCACTGCCTGCCTCAGCTTCTCCCAGAGCTCCTGCAACGCCTGCAGCCCCTGGAGACCTCTCCTGCCCTCCTGCAGCCCCTGGAGACCTCTCCTGCCCTCCTGCAGCGCCTGCAGCCCCTGGAGACCTCTCCTGCCCTCCTGCAGCCCCTGGAGACCTCTCCTGCCCTCCTGCAGCCCCTGGAGACCTCTCCTGCCTCCTGCAGCCCCTGGAGACCTCTCCTGCCCTCCTGCAGCCCCTGGAGACCTCTCCTGCCCTCCTGCAGCCCCTGGAGACCTCTCCTGCCCTCCTGCAGCCCCTGGAGACCTCTCCTGCCCTCCTGCAGCCCCTGGAGACCTCTCCTGCCCTCCTGCAGCCCCTGGAGACCTCTCCTGCCCTCCTGCAGCCCCTGGAGACCTCTCCTGCCCTCCTGCAGCCCCTGGAGACCTCTCCTGCCCTCCTGCAGCCCCTGGAGACCTCTCCTGCCTCCTGCAGCCCCTGGAGACCTCTCCTGCCCTCCTGCAGCCCCTGGAGACCTCTCCTGCCCGAGAGGCTCTGTGCTGGGAGAGTTTCGCCTGCTGGGGAAGGAAGGGACCCCAGAAGGTCTTGCCTGTTGCCCTTCCTCCTGCCTAAGGCTTTTCCCATTGATCATCCTGTAGTCAAACTTTGGGGCAGGGCTGGGGTTGAGGGCCTGGCTGTTACCTCGGTGGCAGAAACGATGGCCTCCTCATGGAACTGTACCTCAGCCTGGAAGGCCTGGTGTTTCTGCAGGTGCCTCAACTTATCTTTCAGAGCAGCTCTCCCAAAAGCTGAGCCCATTCCTGGGGCCAGTCCTCCACCTGGTGGGGTGGCGACATCGCCCCATGATGCCGATGCTGCCTCTGTCCCCAGACACGTCCCACTCAGGTAGCTGACTCCTGGCCCCGAGGGCAGGATGGGGCAGAGCCTGGTGACTGAGAACCAATGGGTCTAGCCCAGGAAGATTGCCCCAGCCCCGCTGACCCCCAGCCACAGAAAGAGGGCTTGGGTAGGGCCTTGTGTTGGAGGCGAGGCTCACCTGCTCCCCACCCTGGACTGCTCTGCTCTCTCCCCCACTTCTCTTTGCACTGCAAGGGCTGAGGACGCAGTGGGGTTCACACAAAGAGGGTCTTTGATCAAATATTCTGGGCTATCGCATGGCCTCTGGGAAAGCCACTGAACTCTGTAAACCTGTGTCCTCGTTACAGGTGGAGGCTGAATGAGCCCAGGTGAATGTTATATACACTGTAGAGTGTGGCCCACACAGGAGGCACTGGGTGGGGACCCTGGTGAAGCCGCCGCCAGCAGGGAGGTGTGCAGGGCCTGTCTTCGGTCTCAGCCAGTTCTTTCACTCAAGCCCGACGCTCCAGCCTGTGTGGAGCAAGTCTTGTACCCTGGGGCCCTGAGTGTCTGCTGCTCACACAGAGGTGCCTTTTGTAAAGGGGGGTGGGCACCATCGGCTGCTCTCCCATGCTGTTGAGGCTGGAGCAGGGGCTGGCCCACAGGGAAGGGCTTCCCTCAGGCCTGCGTGGCCTGGGGCTGACCTGGGGCTGGCTCATCCTCCCAGGAAGCCAGAAGCCAGTGACCCCATGATAAGGGGCCAAGTGGACTCCCTGTGCCTGCAGTGTGGCCTACCCCATCCAAGGCCTCCTTCTTGAGCCACATGCTCAGCTCTGCTTAGTCAGCCCCAACCATGCACTCCTAGCCCCAAAGACCACCCCCACATCAACACTGCCTCTGGCTACTCACCACGTACCCTGTGTCCATCACTTAGGACTCTCCAGAGTTCCCAGACTCCCTACTTTCCCCATCAATTCTGACCAAACCCAGGCTGCCCTGAGCCCATTACCTTCTCATCCTGGGCTCTCATTACATCTCATTCTGGAAGGTCTCATGCTTACGGATCAACTGTTCCATCTCTTCCACTGAGCTCCCCAGGGCACTGGTTTTCAGGGAGGCCTGAATCAGCCCATGGAAAAGAGACAGAGGCCATCAGGGACTGCAGACAGCCCCACCTGCAGCTATCTGTGCTGCATGTCAGGGGAAAAGCCAGAGCGCCGGGAAGCAAGGGAGTGAGGACGAGAAGAAACAATGAGAAGGAGCGCAAGAGTGTGTGTTGTGGGGTGCAAGCACCTGCTCCTGGGCTGGGAGGACCTTGTCCTGGTGGCCACTCTTTCTGAGGAAGAGCTGCTCCCGGTGCGTGGCCTGCAGCCTCTCCCGATTCTGCTCCCAGGCCTGAAACACGGGCTCCCGCCTGTCCTGCGGGGCTCACAGCCCTTCCTGGGCCTGGGGGCAGGCAAGTGGGAGCTTGCACAGGGGCAGCCACATGGCTGAGGGGGTGGATCCGAGGGAAGCCTCAGAGAGGGTGCCATGGCACAGCAGGGAGGGCACAAGGAGGCCAGGCTCAGGCTAGGTCAGGGGAGGCTGGGAAAACCCAAAAAGGGGGCCTACCTCCTTGATGGGTGTGTGCTGTCCCTCAGCGTGCGGGGGTCCGCACACTGCAGTGAACTACGGACACCGCTTGGAGTGAGGGGGCATTGCAAAGGAGCAAATGCTCCAGATCTCTGGGTGCAGCCCAATTTATTTGCAAAGTGGTTCCCCAGGTTACATGTTGTTTTAGGTCATTATTTCCTTGAGATGGTGTCTCTGCGGACCATCCAGCCAAGCCCCATGTCTTGTTTTCTCAGTGGAGAAACATTCAAGGAGATATAAAATAACAAACCCATTCACGCCTGGGCTTGCTTGCTCATTGTCACTTTCGGGGCAGTTTTCCTGCCCTTTGACACGCGAACCTAATCTATTCACATGTGAACAATCCAATCAGTTCAGACAGGGCAGTTTTCCCGCCCATCAGGCAAACCTTATTTATCCACACACATTCTTTAATTCTTGGTTGGCAAGGCCAGGAGAATGCATATCACAAGGTTACGTTTTGTTCATCCACCAAACCCCCATCCCTACATCTGCCCCCTTTTTGTTTTCTTGTAATTGAGGAATCGGCTGGAGTGGTCAGGAGCACCATTACTTGCATTTCAGTCTTCTACACAGAGGACACCATTCGCCAGAGTCCTCGGAGTACGATGAGACCAACACAAACAAGAAAACAACCAACAGCAGTAAAAATCCAGATTCTAAGACCGAAACTCTCAAACCAATGTTTCGGATCGAGCCCTTGCGCATTATCTGCGATTGCCTCTAAAACATTTTGCTGAGCAAGTTCCTCTCCCAGGCTCTCTCCTGTGCCTGGCCGGCCAGCCAGCCCTACAGCTCCCCGGCTCCCTCATAAACTCATGTAGCGTCAGGGTCCCCTCCAGCTTGGGGTCCCTATTAGGATAGCCTGCATTTCCCCAAAAGTCAGCCGCCCAAGCCCCTGGGAACAGCTAGCCTGGCCAGAGGGGTAACCTCAAGAAGGTTATTTATAATCTCTGTCCAAGTCTGTGACTCTGGGTCCAGGGAGAAGTAAACATAAGCCAGAGTAGAGCAGGTGAGTGTGGAGATATGGGGGAGAGACGTGAGGACATGGGGGAGAGGCCTGGGGACATGGGGGAGAGGCCTGGGGACGTGGGGAGAGACGTGAGGACGTGGGGAGAGAGTAGGGACGTGTAGGAGAGATGTGGGGACATCAGGAAGGGGTGTAGGGACATGGAGAGAAACCTGGGGACGTTGAGGAAATGTGAAGAGACGTGGGGACGTGGGGAGAGACGTGTGGACATCGGGAAGAGACGCGGGGACGCGGGGGAGGGACGTGGGGACACGGGGACGCCGGGAAGAGAGATGGGAAAAGATGTGGAGATGTGGCGAAGAGCCGGGAGCTGGGGGTTCATGGTCCTGTCCCACGGGCCATCACTGAGGAATTTATGGAAAGAACTAAGCAACACACAGCGGGGACTCATCTGACACATCTCCGTGGGCCTGGGGTCGTGGGCCTGGGGTCGTGGGTTCCTTCCGGCTCGGGGTGGAGGTACGGAACGGAGGGCACAGTGCCCCCCGCCCTGGGCGGCCCAGTCCTGCAGCGCCCGAAGCCGCGCCCAGAGCCTCTTCTGCACCCCAGCGGCTGCTCCGGGCCTGGGGTCCCTGAGGACGTGGGCCCTCCGGTCAGGCGTCTCCATGGCGCTCCAACAAAGAGCCAGCTCCTGTCGCAGGGCCTGCCAGCACACAGGACCATGCCAGGCTGACGGGGCGACTCACTCATCTGGCCACTCACCCACCCACCCATCCCCCGGGCATCCGCCACCCACCTGCCCATGACCTAAGGTGTTCTTACTGTTCCATAAAAGTGAAGACATGCTCTGGGAAGGGTAATTCTGGGTAACCTGGGCCAAGGGAGAGGGCACAGGAGGCACTGTACTAGGTCCCAGCAGCCCAGGAAGGGGAGGGCAGAGTCCAGCAAGGTGCCCAGGGTGGTACGAGCACGTCCCTCAGGAGTGGCTCGTGGAAAGTCCTCAGTCACAGGACTAAAACACGACCGCTAGGGCCAGGCAGGAGAGAATGACCAGACAAGAGGACAGTTCAATGACGACAGGGATCCGGGCTGCTTCAGTTCAGACTGGGGGGCTTGTGTGGTCCCGAGAGCCTTCCCGGGAAGGAGGAGGGGTGCTCCAGCCTCTCTCTCTGAATCAGGGGTTGCCTGAGGGGGGGGAGGTTTCAGGAAGGGCGTTTCCTTAACTGAGAGGATGAGACTCCGGTGTGGAGGAAGAGCCCTTGGGAGAGGAGGAGAGGGCGAGAACAGGCGACTGCGAGAGCAGAAAGGTGCCAGGGGAGGAGAGGGAGCAGGACGAGAAGGTGGGGAGTCCCAAGGCCCTGGGGTAGACTAGTACAGGGACTGAGGGGAAGGGTCCTTCGCAGGGGCTGCCTCTGAGGACCGGGAGCACTGGGGCTGAGCAGGGGCCCTGTAGGACTTGGGTGGGCGACAGGGAAGGGCTGGCGTATCTTCCATGCAGTAGGACGTGCCCTTTAGGCATACGTCAGACCCTTTCCTCACGCCCGTCACCACCCAAGCCCAGAATGTGTGGAGGACGCTCAGGACATGGCACCTGGTGCTTCCCAACGAGCTTGGTGGTGGCTGCCTCGTCTCCGCCGTAGTCCTGACTGCTCACCAGCGGCCACTCCTCCACCCCGTCCTCAAGCCCTGACGCAACCAGAAAATACTGCCAAGAACAGCGCTAGCTCACCTTGAGGAGCGTAGGCCCTTCATCATCCCTCGGGGACATCATGCCCCGCTCTCCAGCAGCCGGTACAAAGAGGCTTCTGTGCCACACAGGGACCAGCCAGCTCCTGGCCCAGGGTTCTCCCCACGGACCCACCTCCCAGAGTCCCAGGCCCAGCACAGCTCACGCACAGAGCCCGCCTGACTCCGGCCACTTCCCCTGACCCTGTGCTCTCTGCACCTGGCCTGCTGTAGGCCCTGGGCTTGGGTCTCGCACACCTGCTTCAGCTCTGCCCAGTGGCCTTCCAGCTCCTGGCACTGGTCCACAGGTGCTGCCCTTGGGGGTGCCAGGAGGCTGCCAGCTTCCGTCCAGAACGCAACCCCTGGAGCACCTGTCCCTGAGGGCTTTCACCGCCACCTGGAGTCTGCCTCGGAACAGCCCGGGGGATGCGGTCTCAGATCCCTTAGCTACAGGGTGCCCAGAACAGAGCCATAGATAGGGCTCCAGGCCCCATTTGTGGCAAAACCCCCAGGCAGAAGGTAGCTGGGGGGAGACGAAGATCAGACACCTGCGTAGTGGCAGAGGGCTTCCGAGGGCCCAGAACAGGCCGTCGATCCTGGGAAAAAAGGGGTCGTCACCTCATGCATGTGGCGAAGGCTCTGGGCATCATCCAAGCACCTGGTGGGGCCGGCACTGGGCATGTGCGCAGCTGCCCATGTGAGCTCCGCAGAGCTCAGGTGGCAGATCTGGTACAGCGACTGAGGCCTGTAGCTGCGGGCGCCAGCGGCCCAGGTGGGGTGTGGGGGAAAGTCTCATCTGATGGGGAGGAGGGAGGCAGCTGGCGAGGGCCCAGAGCCCAACCTTCCACCCAAGTGACCCAGCTGACTTCAGAGACTGTGGGGTGCTTGGGGTGCCTAGTTGGGGTCTCTGACCCTCTTACCCCAGGGATAACTCTTTTCATAAGGGAAGGGCATTTGGACAACCTCAGGTCCTGTAGGAGCCACCTGCGGTACGCAGGGTGAAGGTGAAGACAAAACAAGCAGGTGAGTTGCCTCTGGAGTCACTGTTGGGTCTCCTGATGGGCTGGGACCTGGCCACCCGGGGGGCTTGGGAGACGAGGGCAGTCACCTCGCAGGCCAGGGCCTGGCTCTCGCCTCCGATCGGCAGTGCTGTTTCTGCAGCCCCAGCTGGAGCACTCCGCAGGCCCTTCAGCTGCCCTCTGTTCTCCTTGTGTCCTGGGAAGGGATGACGGTGCAGCCAGCTCTCCACATATAGGATGGCAAAGGCCCTTGGGCTCGAAGACGGAGTGCTTGTAGCACATCATGTTCACCAAGGACCTACTGGGGACCTCTGGCCCTGACATTTCCACCCCCCACCAGCAGTGCCAAACTTTCCCCAGAACCTCATGAACACCCCTGTCCCCTCACGCATCTTCCTCCCTGGGGGACTCAAACGGTACTCACCACACCCCGGGCACCTGGGAGACAAGCCCGTATTGGCCTGTTGGTGGGTAACTCCAGGCTCCGCTTGCCGTAGGTCAGAGGCGTCCAAAGGCGGCAGGACTTCCCGGGACCACTCCAGAGTCGATGAAACACCCAGACTTCTCCTCTCCCCGCACCCAACCCTGCCTGCCTGTTCCCAGCCTAGCCTGTGTCCTCCTGCGCCCTGCCCCTCTCTTCGGCGGACCTGCAGCAGCCCGGGAGCTGGTCCTGCTGCCTGGCCCGCGGAGCTGCTCCCACGCTCTGCCATCTTGCGGTTCAACTCCTCCCACTTGAACTCAGGCCCCGAAGCCTGGCCGGCACACCCTCCTGAGCAAGGGGCCCACTGCTCAACGACTTTGTCCCAACCTGCACGGACACGAGGGCCCAGGGAGTCTAGATGAGCTGCTGGCACCATGACCAGCCACCGCAGGCTGGGCCCAGGTGGCAGAGGGAGGGAGGCCGGTAAGAAGCCGCACGGATTCGAGCAGTTCGCGTGGCCCCACGCCTGTGGGCGGAGGTGGGAGAGCCTCCTCGGATGCACGAGCAGCACAAGGTGAGCGGCATCCATCCAGCTGACGGTAGAGAAGGGCTTTGTTCAGGTGGAGGAGGCAGGTCCTGGGCTGCTCCAAAGAGTTGAGGGGAAAGGACAATGGAAGTTTTCTGGGCTGGTTTGGGGGCCCAGACCAGGGGGTGCCCAGCTGAGTGAAGGAGGTAACTGAGGTTGATGCTTCTGTCAGTGAGCATGTTCCATGAAAACATGCCTGCAGCTCGGCAGGGACTGTGGAGACAAGGAGGCCCTGCACCCTCTGTCCAGGGTCCCCACCCGCCGCAGGCCCTCCACGTGCCCCTGGGTGGCCAGCAGCTCGCGCTCAGCTGCTTCGTGCTACTTGAGTTTCGCAGGAGGTTGCCGGGCTCCCGGGAGGGCTCGTCCACCACCATCAGCCCCTTCTCCTCCATCCACAGCATCAGTTCAGCCACATTCTGCTTCCATCCCTGCCCAGGAACTGGGAGACAGTGGGTCTCACGGACTGACGGGGAAGGCTGGTGTGCAGACCTCTATGATGGGGGCTAAGGAACCTCTGTGGGATGAGTAGGACCCAGAGCCAGAGAAGGGGGGTCTGGGTTACTGTCCCAAGTGCGGACAGGGAAACAGATTGGGAGGGAGATATCTCAGGGAAAACAGGAGAAGGAGACCATGGGATTCAGGACCTGGGCCCCACAGTGCCCTCTGCCCAGCGAGGAGAACCAGTCAGTCCCCACTACCCCGGCCCCCCTCCGATCACAGGTGGCCACCTCTCTCCAAACAGACTCAAGCATCGGGAGGCCTGTGGACTGGCCCAGCTCTGAGCCCCTATGGGCGGCAGAACAAATATCTGACAGAGCCGCGGTCTGCAGCTGGTGCCCCTGTCTCATCCGAGAGCCAGAAACATGTGGCCAGAAGTGATGGGGGCAGGGAGTCACTGGGTGAGGGATTATTCAAATCTTTGGGCCTAGCCCCGCCGCTGAGCAGTGTGGCTTCGGCCTCAGTTGCCCTCACCTGGGATGAGCAGGCAGAGTACCTGTCCCACAGGGGTGCTGCGAGGGCCGTGACATAGGGTGGGAAAGGGCTGTGCACTGCAGAGTGTCTGCCTGTGCACCGTGCTCAGTGCAGCAGCGGACTCGGGCATCTCTAGGGAGGCCTCGTGCACCTGGGTGGGCCCTACACCTGCAGCTGGAGGGAAGCCAGCAGCTGCCTCCTCCTCTGACCACTCTCCTGAACACTGGTCCACCGCGCCTGGACACTCTGGAGCTGCTCTCGGACCCTGGAGGGCAGGTGGAGGTGGGGGAGGGGTGAGGAAGTCTCCACAAAGGTCAGCCCACCACAGCCCAGGGGATCCCTCCCCCACTTCCTTTCTCCCCACCCACTCTCCCAGCCTCAGGGCAACACTCTGTGCAGACTGAAGAGGTCGCAGGTTCCATTCCTGTCAGGGCACATGCCCAGGTTGTGGGCCTGATCCCCAGGGGGGGGGCATGCAGGAGGCGGCCAATCGATGTTCTGTCTCATTGATGTTCTCTGTCATCAAGGTTTCGATCTCTCTCTCCCTCTCCCTTCCTCTCTCTCTAAGTTCAATAAAGAAAACAAAATTAAATTAAAAAGGGTGCTTCCCAGACAGGCCCATTCTCACTTGTGTGCGGCAGGGTGTTGGCTCTGAGTCAGCTTCTTGCCGCGTGCCCACAGAGCCTCTGCCCGAAGGCCCAGGGTGCCCAAGAGCCACCCAGACTCCTGGTGCAGGCCCCGGGCCTCCCCACATCCTCCTGCGGGTGCAGAGACCTGGGGTCACGCCTGGTAGAGGGGGGTCAGCACCATCTCACTCAAGGCTGGCCCAGGGCCTCCCACCCAGCCCGATTTCTCGGCAGCCCAGTGGTGGGGAAGCGGCTCCAGGCTCCCTGGCCCTGGCTCCACACCCCGAGGCTGTCCAGCCGCAGGAAGGCCTCATGGTGGGCACACTTCGAAGAGAAACCATCTGCTTCTTGGCCAGACTTCTGCAGCTCCAGCCCCTCCTGCCGCCTCTGCTGTCTCTGCTCCCAGGTGGCCTTCAGCCCCCCGCTTTGCTGGCCTGGGAGCCTCAGAGCACTGTCCCCTCTCGGGGGTCCACCGCTGCCGTGGGCTGGCCCCGAGCCTCCAGCTGCTGCATCCTGGCCAGGACACAGGCAGAGGTCAAAGCCTGTCCCTCTTCTCGCCAACCTTCCCCCTCTGGCCCCCAGGGTCATTCGTCTGGTCTCGGATCCCTGGTGTGAGGGTAGCTGGAGGGGGTCTGAGGCTGGTTAACCCCGTGGTTCGCTCATCCGGTGGGGCAGCTGTGCCCGGCCCACCAGTGGGCGCTGAGTTTAAGAGCCCAGCACAGTACTTAGGACTCAGCAGTCCCCATGCTACCTGCTCAGGCTGGCCACGCTGCTGGCGGTGCCCAGCAAGGACGCGGGCTGGGGCAGCACCACACACGGAATGCTCAAACCGCACACGTGCCCGACTGCAGGGCCACTGCAAGCCACAGGGAGCCCACAGCAATTAGAGGAGGCGCCCTCTCCGCGGGGTGCAGCCCACAGGCACAGCTTGGGAGCAGGTAACACCTCTGTGTGGAGTAGGAAAAGGCTCCACTGCTCTGAGCGGTGGTCCAGTCTGGCGAGCAGAGGACGGGATGGATTCAGTGCCTGGTCGGCCACGTGTCAGGCTCCCTCATGCGGGCAGGGGCTGCAGACTATACTCGGTAACCTTGCCTGCCTGACGGGCCCAAACCATCATCTCCGCAGGGGGAGAGGCCTACCATACTGAGGAGGTGAGTGTCACAGTCCCATGGAGGTCCTGAGCCGTTTGCCTTCAGGGGACAGTGGGGTCTGTGTTGCCCAGAAAGGCTGAGAGAGGAGGCTGCCCTGGCTGAAAGCAGTCCATCAAGCTCACCGGGAGGGGCATGGCCGGGCCTGGACTGGACGAACCTTCAGGCAGCTCTGGGTCCCTCCCCAAGTGTGCAGGATGCCTGACCAGTTCTTGGTGATATCTTCCCTCCTTGAAAACCTGCCTCAAGCATCATGTTGGACAACAGCCTGGGTCAGTCCTTCGGGTGACACACGGCTCCCTGCCTCTCCCTTTCTGGTGGCCCGACCACAGGCCTTGGCCAGTCTGAGGCGTGCCGTCTGCCCTTCTGTCCTGACCTCTCCTGCCGCGCGTGGATCCCCTCCAGCAGGTCCCGTGCTCCAGCAGCTGCTGGGCTGAGGCCACACCCACCACCTCCTCGCGCACAGCTGAGCCTGGGCACCTCGCCCACAGTCGCTGGCTCTCCTGCAGGAAGCTCTGCCGGGCCTGGGCCTGTTGGGCCACTTGCTGCGGCATCTGCCCCAGTAACTCCTGCAGACCCCCCACCTGTTCCTGCAGCACCTGGCTCTCTGTGGGGCCTGGCTTCTGGACCGGGAGACAGGCCCACCACCCAGATGTAGGAATGGGGGTTTGGTGGATGAACAAAATGTAACCTTGAGATATACTTTCTCGAGACCTGGCCAGCCAAGGATCAAAGTATGGGTGTGGATAGACAAGGTTTGCCTGATGGGTAGGAACACCACCTTGTCTGAACTGATTGTTTTGTTTGTAGGAAAATAGATAAGGTTCGCATGTTAATGGGTAGGACAGCCACCCCAAAAGAGATAATGGGCAAGAAAGCCCAGGAGTGAATGGGTTTGTTTTTTTATATCTCCTTTGATGTTTCTCCGCTGAAAAAAGCGAGACGGGGCTTGGCTGGATGGTCCGCAGAGACGCAGAGACGCCATCTCAAGGAAATAATGACCTAAAACAACATGTAACCTGGGGAACCACTTTGCAAATACACTGGGCTGCATCCAGGATCTGAAGCATTTGCTCCCTTGCAATGCCCCCCTCACTCCAAGCGGTGTCTGTAGTTCATTGCATTGCGCTGACCCCCCGCAGGCCCAGAGAGCCGCACCCAGTCAGTGCCTTGCCCTGGGCTGGGTAATCAGGCCTGTATTCCCTAGGGAAGGTGATGCGACTCTGTGTGGCTTTCCCTTCCCCCGTGAGCATTTTCTCACTGTTCTCACGCTGCCCCTGCCCATCCTCACCTACCCCTGCCCATCCTCACCTACCCCAAGTTATCTCTTTCTACATCCGATAACCATGCTCTGGCTTCCCTCCCTCCCATGGAATCATCACCGTGCCCAGCCCAGGCTGTCCCTTATGGCCCCCCTTTGCAGGCAGTGGGTGGTCCTGTCCAGTGCCAGCATCTTCTGCTGGGCCAGTCACAGGATGTAGTGGCTGTCCTCAGTGCCCTGGCTCTGGGGCTCCCAGGTGGAGCGTCACGTCTTGCGGCTGGACCTGTGTGGGTTCCACTGCTGCAGGGTCCGCACACTTCCGTGGTGAGCGCCAGCTGCATTTCCTTCTCTGTCCTCAGGACCTCCAGCTGCTCCCACCGGGGCAGAGGGAGCAGGATGTCTCCATCACAGGATGCCCCTGTCCCTCCGGGGCCTTGGCCAGAGGCTCACATGATAGAAGCTGCAGGCTGGCTGTCCCCACACCCTCTCCTGTCCCTGACACGTCCCGTCTTTCCCTGGTATCTCAGGGTGACAGGCACTTAGGCCTGGGCACTGCTTCCAGCCTGCGCCCCGTTACCCTGCACTCCCTCATCCTCACCTCTGGCTCAGTTCCTCCTGCTGTTGCTGGGTTTTGGGGGAGTCTCCAGGATTTCTCTGCTTCAGTTCTCCCTCATCAGTGTTTCTATCTTATCTCTCTCTAGAAATCAATAAAGGAAAAAAAAAATAAAAAGAAAAGGTGGAACGTATATACAATGGAATATTATCCAACCGTAAAAAAGAAGGCGATCTTGCTATTTGGGACAACTTGGATGGACTTTGAGGGTGTAATGCTAAGTGGAATAAGCCAGACAGAAAAAGACAAAAACCATATGCTCTCGCTTATATGTAGGATATAAAAACAAACAAGCTCCTCGATGGAGAACAGGTTGGTGGTTGCCAAAGGCAGTGGGTAGTGGTGGGCACACTGGGTGAAGGGAGTCAAAAGGTACGAACTTCCAGTTATAAGTCATAGGGATGTAACTGACTACATTTAATGCTGTTATTGCATATTTGAAAGTAGCTAAGAGAGTAAGTCTTACAAGTTCTCATGGTCTGGACTCACAGGAGCATAGAAACCAGAGCCACTGCCTCCTCCAGCCGGGCCCTGCGGTGCTGAGGAGAGACAGGCCCAGAGGCTGGGGTGGGGGTCAGTGCCCCACACCGGGCATCAGAGCAGGTTCCCCACCCCCTGACCAGCACCAGAGAGGGTGTCTGCCCCCTGCTGGGCTCTGTGCCCTCTGTCTGAGGTCCAGGGGAGCAAGCGGCATCAGCTTATTGGGTAAAGGCTCTGGCAGAATGTGCTCTTTGGCCTTGTCCTACTCAAGCCCTTCAGCTCTTAGGCACAATCCATGCTCCTCCTGTGGGACTGGCCAGACCCACCCGGTCTCCAGGCTCCTCTAGCCACCCGCCACTGCCACCTCTCTGTGCTCCAGACCCCCCAGCCCTCCTCCTCCACCGGGCCTTCCTGCCGCCGCACAGGTCCACCTAGAACGGTTTCCTGCCATCTCACCCGCTCTGCCCCCCGGCCTTATCTGCTCTCAGCTTTTCCCTCAGGTCTCAGCCTGAAAGCCCTTCCCTCTGAGACGCCTTCCCTGACTCCTGAGCTGACCTGGGCTCCGCCTCACACGCTCCCATGACAGCCGCACATGCATCTGATGACTTGTCACACCCTCTCTGCCGTGCTGTCAGCTCCTTGAGGGCCGGAGCATGTGAGTTACTGCTCTGTCCCTGGCTCATGGCTCAGGGTCCAGCACAGGAGAGGCGCTTCATGGACATTTCTTGAACAAGGAGCATTATTTCCTCTGCCAGGGCCCGCACAGTCCTGGCTCAAGCGGTCCTGTGTCCAGAGTATAGTGTTGGGGTCAAAGTCAGTGTCAGGCTCAGCTGGGAGGACCATCTTCGAGGTGATTTGGGGGCCAGAGTGGCAGGAAACCTGGGTTCCGTAGGCCTCCCTTGGAGAGCTCAGGGCAGACACCACCTATGCCGGAGGGGGGTCCCCCCAAGCAGCAGAAGGCGTGGCAGGGTGGGCCAGTGGTTTTGCCTGGGGTTCCTGCTCCATGACATGGCTGGTGGGCACCCTGGTCGGGCAGCCCTCCCTGTCCGTCAGCTGCCAGCTGCCGGGGCCTGTCTGGTGCACTGGCTGCAGGGCCCTCCCCGGGGCCAGGTGGGGTGTAACCCTGTGGAAGCACAGGTGCTGAGGGTTGCTGGCCCTCCCCAGGGGGTGGACGAGCATCTGGTCTCTGTCCCTCTGTGCCTCTAGCCCTGGGCAAGGGTCAGACAGAGCAGCAGAAGCCAGGCTAGCTGCTGAGGGTTAGGTTGAGGGGACCTAAGAAAAGGAACAGGTACAGAGAAAGACTGCGAAGGGGGACACAGCAGAGATGTAGGGAGACTCAGGATTCCGGGCAGTTTCATGCACATCTTTCTGCTGAGCCCCAAATAGCCTCCCCTTAACTTCCTCCCTCAGTAGCCGGATGCCCCAGAGAGCCACCCAGAAGAGATGTATGGCTTGCTAAGGCTCCCACATGGGGTCTTGACCGTGTACCTCTGTAGATAAAGTGCATCTGCGCCGGGGGCATGGGTGTTGGCTGCCTGGTGGTGCTAAGAGTTGGGTCCCATGCTGGGGTCTCCTGGTCGCATTGACATCAATCCTGCTCCAGCCTTCTGGGGGCTCCCTCTGTATGGAAGAGAGAGAGCTCTGCTTAGCTGCCAAAGTGGCTCCCAACCCTCAGCAGAGGGGGTACCTCCGCACCCCCCCCAGGGCATAATGGGGCAAAGTAAAGTGTCAAAATGCCAGCCACCAGGCCTAACCCCTCTACTGATGCCAGGACTGGCTGGATAGTAGAGGACACGGAAGACAGGGCACCCCCCACTCAGTCATTCAATCAGTTAGCTCACACTGGAGAAGCAGGCCCTTGGAGCCTGAAGGCAACACTAGAAACAGCCTGTGCTAGTACAATGCACGTCAGCAATGCACAGAGGGACGGGGGTAACCGCAAATCCTCGGGCGCTCATTTGGCCTCTCAGCCTTGGTTACTTCATCGTGAAGTGAGGGGGTAGAACCAGACAGTTGCTAATATACTGTGGATCTATTTGAAAATGTTAATTATGTGGTCCAGGGAATAAATGCAAAGGAAAAGGGAGAGATCAACCTTGGCTAGGTTAGAACCACAGACCTTTCAGACCTGGTGGTCAGGTGCCACCTAAATGCTCAGTGCAGGCTGGACCCGAACCCAGGTCAGCTACTGACTACTCGGCCAGGCCGCCTCCTGAGATATGAGAACCTGAGCTGCAGCTCTGAGGGTACACGGACATGGCTGGGCAGAGAGGGGGCCCAGCATGTGGAGTTTCTGTAAGAATCAGGTAGAGCCCTGGCCGGTTTGGCTCAGTGGTTAGAGCGTCGGCCTGCGGTCCTGAGAGACCCGGGTTCGGTTCCTGCTAAGGGCACGTACTTCGGTTGCAGTTTGTCCCCGGCCCTGGTTGGTCGTGCGGGTGGCAGCTACTCGATGTGTCCCTCTCACGTCGATGTTTCTCTCTCTCTCTCCCTCCCACTCTATCTGAACAAAAAAATGGAAAAATGTCCTTGGGTGAGGATAAAAAAAAAAAGAAAAGAACCGGGGTAGAGGGAAGGGCCATACGTGGGTGCAGGGCCCGAGAGCCCATGACTTACACATGTTGAGCTACTTATGCAGCATTTTGAAAGAGAACTGCCAACCCCGGTGGGGCTGAGCCGACCTGCCCACCATACATGCCTGTTTTAAAAACTGGGGCTCCAAGAACTGAGGGAGGGTTTTTGAAAAGCAGTCTGGTGTAGAGAGAAGGCCACCCCAAACCTACAAGGACCACGGCAAGGAACAGGGATTAAGGGTGAAGGGTCACCTTAGGCCTGGCTATGAAAGTAAAGGGAACATTCCTGAAGGAACCTCATCATTGCCTGGAGACTGGTGGGGAAAGAGAGGAGCCAAACTCTAGTTGGATGATTTCCGCAGGTGTGGGCAGACAGGGTTCCACTAACTGGACTGGGGCGGCAGGGCGGATGCGCACTGCGGGGGCAGCAGCGGCGGCCCAGGCCCTAAGGCTGCACAGCCCGCCCCAGCCGCAGGGGGCGCAGCAGCGGGGCCTCCCTCGCCTGGTCTAGCGCCCTGGATGCGCTCTCCGGCGCCCACCTCCGCTCCTGTAGCCCCGAGGCTGCGTCCCTAGAGAGGAGGGCCCCACCCGGCTGCCTGCACCCCACGGTCCCTCTACCTACTGGAGGGGCAGGGCTGCCTGCACCCCACGGTCCCTCTACCTGTCGGAGGGGCAGGGCTGCCTGCACCCCACGGTCCCTCTACCTACTGGAGGGGCAGGGCTGCCTGCACCCCACGGTCCCTCTACCTGTCGGAGGGGCAGGGCTGCCTGCACCCCACGGTCCCTCTACCTACTGGAGGGGCAGGGCTGCCTGCACCCCACGGTCCCTCTACCTGTCGGAGGGGCAGGGCTGCCTGCACCCCACGGTCCCTCTACCTACTGGAGGGGCAGGGCTGCCTGCACCCCACGGTCCCTCTACCTGTCGGAGGGGCAGGGCTGCCTGCACCCCACGGTCCCTCTACCTGTCGGAGGGGCAGGGCTGCCTGCACCCCACGGTCCCTCTACCTGTCGGAGGGGCAGGGCTGCCTGCACCCCACGGTCCCTCTACCTGTCGGAGGGGCAGGGCTGCCTGCAGTGGCGCTCCCCGCTATGCCGCCAGGGCACGGAGCTGCGGCCGCGCGTCCCGCACTGCTCAGCCCGCTGCTGGGATCCTGCCGGGTCGGAGCCAGCGGGCGCCCAGGTCCCCTCCCCGCCGCTGCAGATCAGCGCACACAGCCTGGTGGCTTCGGAGCTCGGCTTCCAGGCCTGGGTGGAAGTAGAGTAGGGAGCTGGGTGAGGGTAAGGACGGGTGTCAGGGAGGTAGGACAAGCAGGACTCAAGGTAGCAGGCACCTTGTGTTTCTGCAGAGTGGCTGCGATCTGGCCAAGATCCTGGCCCAGGGCCGCGTCCTCCACCAGCCGGGCTTCTTCCTCCTCACAGGCGTGCGGGAACTCTGCCCTCTGCAGGGTCGGCTCCAGCAAGGCCCGCCTGAGACAGCAAGGGTCACTGAAGGCCTGGGGGTGGGGGTGGGGGCGGTGGTGAGGAGGGGATTCCCCGGCTGGGCTCAGACTCCCCCCTAGGTAGACAGGAGTTCTCTTTTCTCTGGCTCAACAGGGGAGACAGAAACCTTGAGGGTGAGGGTCAGTGTAGAGGAAGTTGCCAGGCCAGCAATATTTTAGCCTGGGCAGGAGGTTGTATATTTGGGTTATAGAAGGTAGAGGAGTTGAGAGGAGCTCTTAGGGGCTCTGACAAGACACACCAGGCTGGTGGAGCCGGGTCAGCTCCCGGGCTTTGGCCTGTAGCACCTCCGCACCGGTGCCCGGGGAGGAGTTCAGCTCTGTGGTCTGGTGGGCCAGAGGCCTTACATGGTCTCCATGCACAGAGACCTGGGCCTCCAGCAGGTCCTGTCTCTGCAGCAGCTCCGCTACCTCTGCCAGCTGTTGCCCACAGGCCCTGGAGCTGGCCAGCACCTGGTGAGGGACGAGTGGCCACTGCAGTCCCAGAGTGCTGGGTTCCCATGAGTACCCAGCACATCTGCTGTGTTCCCCAGAGGTCTGCTGGTCCAGGGCCCACCTGCAGCTCCTTGAGCTGGTTGGAGGCCGACTCTACCTCCTGCAGCAGGCTCGCTCAGCAGGCTCGCTCAGCAGGCTCCGCTCAGCCTGATGCCTGCCACTCACTTCCTCTGCCCATGGAGACGCTGCAGGAGCTGCTCCCAGCGCCGAGTGACCTCCAGTTGCCTGAAGGACATGAGAATAAGGGTGGCTTCCCCTGGGCTGGGGCAGGAGAGCTGCCTTGGGGTGCACAGCTGGTTGGGGGCTTGGCTGCCCTGCAGGAGCCTGAGCTCCATGGATGAGGGCTGTGAGCATCCTAGCCTGGGGCAGCAGGGGCAATGCATCCTTGCCTCTTAGATACAGCAGGAGAAACCAGGAGGCCTGGGAGGTTCAGGTCTCTCCTCCCCAAGCCTTCTGTGCAGTCTCTATCGCAGGGGATAGCAACTCCATCCTTCCAGATGCTGGGCTAAACCTTGATAACTCACCTTCTCACTCCCCACATCTGATCTGTCCTCAAATCCTCTTGGATTGAAAATGCATCCAGAATCCCGCCTTCTCCTGGCCTCCACTGCTTCTTGGACTGGGTTATTGGAGCAGCTTCCTAACTGCTCTCTGCTCTGCCTTGGCCCTTCCTGTTCCAGCGTCCAGAGTGATGGTTGTAAAACAAAAGTTAGATTCTGTTCCTCCTCTGCTCAAGCCCCCATGATCTCCCATCTTCTCAGAGGAAAACCCTCGTCCGTTCTGTGCCCTTCAGACCTCAGCATGATCTCTGCCCCACCCCTCGCCCCTGCACCTCCCTGACCGCAACTCCCACTCGCTCACTTTGCCAACATTGGTGTCCGTGCTGGTCTTCAAACACACCAGGCGGCTGCCCACCTTGGGACACAGCCCCATTTTCTTCGCCCAGCATAGTCCGTCTCTTAGGATGTCTGGCCCCTCGCTTCTTTCTGGTCTTTGCTCAAAAGTGAACCTCCTCTGGCCACCCAATCTAACTCCCTCCCCCCACCCTTGGTACCTCCTATTCCCCTCTCTTGCTTTATTATTATTTAAAAAATATATTGTTTCTTTATTGATTTTAGAGAGAGAGGGGGAGAGAGAGATAAACATCGATGAGAGAGAACATTGACCGGCAGCCTCCTGCATTTCCCCCACTGGGGATTGGGCCCATAATCTGGGCATGTACCCTGACCGGGAATCGAACCTGTGCCTCTTGGTGCATGGGTCAATGTCCAACCACTGAGCCACACCAGCTGGGCATGTTATTATTTTTATTACCATCTCACATACCATTCACTTTTCTTATTTGCCTGTTTGCCTTCATAGTGTGTTAGCTCCATGAGGGGAGGGATTTATGCGCCCTTTCCACGGCTAAATCTCCAGCCCTGGAACAGTGCTTGGACATAGTAGTCACTCAGTAAGTGCTTGTTTAGTGAGTGAATTAAGAGGCTTCTAGAGAGGACAGTGCTTTACCAAAAGGGATGAACTATAAGTGGTGGAATTTCAGGTATCAGAGGGAGCTAGATCTTTTTAAAGAGAACCCTGGATCCATAAATCACTCCTCTGTGGCTGGGAATGGACAGGTGTAATTATAGAGGTATGGTAGGAAAGCCTTAGTCTGTTTTGAGGACTGTTTATACACCTGGGGCTCTCCTGCAGGTCACATCTGCCCAGCTGTGGTACTGCTCCTGCTGGAAGATGTCCACAACTTCGGCCAACGCCTGGAAGCACCCTTCCTGGGGCAAGATGCCCGCCTCCAGAATGCCCGCCTCTGGGCAGCCACCTCCAATGTGGCTGAGCTGGTGGGCAGGCTGCAGCCTGGCCCAGCACCTGCTCCCTGTCTGTCAGATAGTTCTCCCTGAGGGCTGCCTTGCGCTGGAAGCCCTGGGCCAGGGTTTCCAGGCGCTCTAGCTGCAGGAGTCCCTGCTGCAGGCCTGGCTCTGTGAGGCCTCTGCCCGCTCCCGGCCTGCCCAGTGCTGGGACAGCTCCACAGGGCGCAGGCCCTCTGAGGCAGGAAGGCCCTGTGTTCTGGGCTCGAAGTGCTGTCTGCAGCCGGAAGAGCAGGATCGCTGAGGCCCATCACTGCTGCAGCTGCGGTGGCTTCTCCCGGGTGCGGAAGGAGGCCAAGGCCACCAGTAGGTGCTGCGCGGCAGGCAGGGAGTCTGGGAAACCCTGGGCCTCCAGCCGCACTGGCTTCTCTGCAGTCCGGCAGAGCAGGTTGGCCACTCGTTGCGGGCGCTGAGTCTGCAGCTCTTCTGTGTCCTGGAGCTGAATCAGGACCTGGCAGAGGGCGTGGGAAGGGGTCAGGATGACACTTTGGGGGCAGGCCCTGGAGAGGGGCTGTTGTAACCCAGGAGAATCGACCTCACTGGGACACAAAGTAATTTCGAATATTAGGAGCTGTATTACCTGCGCAGGGACTGCAGCCAACCTACACAGAGGAGAACTGCAGCCCCGAGCTCAGGGGGAGGGCTGCTTATATAGGACAGGGGTCATTCAAGGGTTTAGCAGAGCAAGCAAGCTGCGTGTACAGAAGCGGGTATCAGCAGTTAGTAGCTGCACAAGTTGTTTGTTTTATATTTCTTAACATTGATTAGATCCCAGCCTTGAATGTCTCATTGCCCCGTCTGGCATCTCCTGATTAGTTAAGCTCATGGTCAATATACCCTTGTGGTCATGGCTGATGCATACCTTCCTCTTCAAGAATTTTTGCAAAAACAACTCGGGTTCAAGGAACCCAGGAGAGGTTCCTTCTTCCAGCGGATGGAGAATTACTGGGTTATAACAGGGGCACTCTCATTTTGGACACCAAGTGCCAGCCCGGGTTGCCCAGGTAGGTGGTAGCTCCTTCCCTCAGCTGAGGAGCACTGAAGTGGGGTCAGCCTGCATTGCCACTCAGACCTGGGAGTGTGGGGCCCTGTCCTACCTCCTTCTATCTTATTTCACCTCACTTGGTCTTACCTCTGGGGGTGCTATCCTTTTTCTGAGCCCAGAGAGTAAGAGAGCCCCCCAAAAGCATGGGCTCAGCCCAGCAGAGCTGCTTCTGTGCTTGTGCTCGCAGAGTCCAGCTCTCTGAGCTCTTCAATCCCTTTAGGAGCCCAGCAGCCTGAGAGCAGAGGGGCTGGGCGGGGAGGAGCAGGAGGGGGCGTCGCTCACCAGACGTCCCCTGTGTGCCAGGCACCGGGGGCACTTTGCCCTTGCTCCCCCAGCCCTCCCCACAGCTTCTCCCACCGGGGCATTCTCACCTCCATGTCGCAGATGGAGCACAGTCAAGTCAGGTGACAGCTAAGGGCGCACCGCCCGGGCGTGGCAGAGGTGGGCTCAGACTCAGGCGTCTGACTCCGCAGCCCGGGCTCGCCCGCCTCTCCCCCAGGCCAGGTGGTAGCGGGGAGACGTGGGTCACGGTGGGTCATGGTGGAGGGCTCATCAGGCTGCAGAGCCACCGTCCTGGGGTCCAGCAGCGCCCAGCTCCTGCTCAGCCGCGAGGGAAGCGGGGTGGCGGCTGTGCGGTGCGCGGTCAGGACGCAGGGAGCCCTGGTCAGGCAGGTCTGGGAGCAGACAGGGCCCTTCACCAGAGCCATCGGTGTTTGCGAGGACTTGTTAAAAAGGCAAACAAGCTCCTATTGGTCATTCACACCTTACTGCATTGGTTCTCCCCTGATGGCCGCCCGAGAGGGGAGGGTGAACTGGCTCAGGGGCTGGGCTCCGTGGGCAGGGGCAGCTCCCAAAGGGCAGGCACTTGCCAGGAAGAGGACCAGGAACAGAAGCGGCCAACTCCGTGGGCGCACAGGCGCTGGGGACCTGCCCTGGAGCCCAAACAGTGAGTCCTCTGGCTTTTGGGGAGCCACTGTTGTCTCCACGGCCTTTGGGAGTCCAGGTTAGCCCTTCTGGGGAGCTCCTTTCCGAGAGCAGCTCCAGGCGGGTGCACTGCCTGGCAGCCCTGGGCTGGGTGCGTCTCTGTGGGGCTGGAAAGCTAGGCCCAGGGTCTGATGATTCCCCGGAGGGGTGGAGAGAGGAGGGGGCTCTGGCTCAGCATGTCCCCCCCACCCCTCCCCTGTGGTGCCCCCAAAGAGGCCCTGTGGGGTGCGGAAAGGCAGTCCCCGCCAGACTGGGAAGAGGGTGCAGAAGCTTCTGACCAGAGGTTCTGCCCTCCAGTCCCTTTACCCAGGCTGCAGCTCCCCCATGGGGCTCTGGGGCGGGGCTGCTCAGGGAGCAGGTGGCTCCTCTCCCTCCCTCCCTGAGAACCCTGGGCCGTGCCAGAGGGAGCGCGAGTTCCAGTTCAGGTGGTTCACAGAATAGTCTGCTGACCTCGGGGAGCAGACTCCGAGCTGGGGTATGTATCTGTGGTTCATCCACCAGCAGCCCTGGTGGCTTGGGAAGGAGACAACACTCCTCAGGGAGGTGTCCTGACAGGCAAGGCCAGCGAGGGGACCGGTGGCCACAGCCTGCCCCGGAGAGCTGAGGGGGACGAATCACACCTGAACCTGGGCTGGGATGGGGCGACTCCCCTACATCTGAGAGGATCTTCGTCCCCCGTTGTCCTCTCCCAGGGAGGTCCCTCCTGCCGCTGGCTGGCTTCCTGGTGCTCGGGCTGAGCCCCAGCAGCTTCCTCATTCACAGCCGGATCCAGTCCGTCACCAGCGGCGGCTGCTGTGTGCACCCCGGTGCTCCGCAGTCCACCCACCGCCCTGTCTGCTCTCATTGCGCCTGCAGCTGCTCATCATCCCCAACTCATCATCCTGCCTGCACATCAGCCTACTCACGGCCCTGATTCACCTCCCAGAGCACAACTCGAGTCACACCTAAGAGGACTCCCCACTGCTTGGACAGAGCCGAGCTTTCCTGCCCACCTCTGGGCTTCGGCTGTTCTCTCAGCTTAGAATGTCCCTTCTATTCCCTATTTTAACTGTCAGCCCCAGTTAAAATCTTGCTCCTTCTAGGAAGTTTCTCCCATCAGCTTGTTTCTCATCCTATTAAGACCCTCAGCCTAGGGCACCTTGTGTGATGTGACCACCGGGGCACAGGAGGATGCTGCATGACGCTTTGCTCATCCATCTCAGCAGAGGTTACTGTATTCGAGGTTGTTGAGTGGAGATGGGGAACTACTTCCCTCATAGCTCAACTGCAGGAAAGCCACTGCGAGTGAGGACCGGCTCCTCTTTTGCAGCGACTTACTGCAGCCCCTGCTGAAATGAGAGTCCCTATTGGTTTTAGATTATTTGCTTTGCAATTAAGTGAAATCTCAAGTCAAACAGATTTAAACAATATTAAGGGAATGTATTGGCCCACATAACTGAAAAGTGTGGGAGGAGGAGTTTAGGTGAGGTTTGATCCAGCAGCTCAAATGATGCTACCACAGACCTGGATTCCCTTTGCTTAACCTCACTCCCCTAACCCCAGCAGCTCAGGGCACCCTTTCAATGCCATTTATACTGTTGCAGCAACAGGCTTGCTTCTTTACATTGCGTGATTCAGAGAAGAGAACATTTCTCCTAAGAGTTGAAAAGGAAGTCTGAGGGGCCTGGCTCTCATAGGCTTCACTGAACCACATGTCCATTCCCGAACCAATTTCTGTGACCAGGGGGATGAAATACTCTAATTGGCTCAAGTCAATCAGGACCCACCCTGGAAAGGGGGTAGGAGTCTATCTCACCCGAACCTTATTTCAAAGGAAATTCTAGGTCTGGATGCCAGTGGGAGGAACTCAGCTGTCTGCTCTGGGTGGTCCACACCTGTGAGGTGTGGTGAGACGCAGACGCAGTAACAGCCAGCCAGGGCTCCCCCAGTACTGTGCACCTTCTTGTGCACGGGGAGAGGACACTGTGGCAGGACCGCTCCTTGAGTGTGCTCAGTGATGCCCGTCGTCTCTAGATCCCCTCTAGTCTTGGCTTTCGGTCACTCTGCTGGTGCCTTAGCTTCCCGTGGGGCCTGCTCCCAGACCTGGCCTCTGCCCTCAGTGGATGCAACTGCTTTCCCTCTAAAGAAGCCCCATTTGGGGCCCTGGCCGGTTTGGCTCAGCAGTTAGAGCGTCGGCCTGCGGTCCAGAGAGACCCGGGTTTGGTTCCCACTAAGGGCATGTACTTTGGTTGCAGTTTGTCCCCGGCCCTGGTTGGTAGTGTGGGTGGCAGCCACTCAATGTGTCCCTTTCACATCGATGTTTCTCTCTCTCTCTCTCTCCTTCCCACTCTATCTGAACAAAAAATGGAAAAATGTCCTCGTGTGAGGATAAAAAAAAAAAAGCCCCATTTTGGAAGCCTCCCACCCAGGGAGGACAGGAAATCGGGGGTCACAGGGATGGCACGGAGAAGGAGCACCCCACGCCCTGACTCCTCCGCCTGGTTTCAGAATGGTTGACAGGGGTCCCCGCGTCACTCCAGACAGCTGCATGCAGCCCCTGGACAACCGGAGCCAGCGGAGGACACTAGTGTTTTTTTTCCAGAAGTTTATTGTTCAGTAGACTGTTTTGTTGTTTGACTTCTAAAAAAGATTGCAAAACAAATAGAAGCACTGTGTATTCACTGCATTGGCTAATTGACATGTAACCTGCCACACTTTTTTTTCTCTCTTTTTTTTTTTTGTTAATCCTCACCTGAGGATATTTTTTCCACTGATTTTTAGAGAGAGTGGAAGGAGGGAGGGGCAGAGAGAGAGATTGGTTGCCTCCCACACGTGGGTCAGGGTGTGAGCCCTTGACTGGGAATCCAACCTGTGGACCCTCTGGGCCACACAGGGCACCTGACACTCTTAACTCAGGCCCCTGTTGACCTGAATGAGCTCAGTGGTTGTCTGCCCGAAGAATGTTACTTTTCTGCCACGTTCTGTGGGGGAAAGAAGCGGCGCCTGTTAAATGCTCTCATCTTCAAGGTGTTTGTCGGGGTGTTGGATGTCAGGCGTGACACCGCTGGCTGAACCCCAGCCGGGCAGTGGGCTCGGGCACGAGACGTCCCCAGTGTGGAGACCCGCGGGAGGACCTGCAGGGGCAGTGGGGCCAGGGCTCTGCCAAGGCCTCTCCTGTGAGCGAGCAAGGTGGGCAGGAGGCCTTTTGCGTCTCCTCATGCTCTCTGACCCACGTGGACCCCCAGCCCCATAAGAGTAAGACTTCAACTCAAGGCCCGCTGCCCCGCGGGAGGAACCAGAGCCCCAAGTCTGAAGACACTGCTGCATAATGACCCGCGTTTCAAACAAACCCAGTCTAGACCTGGGGAAGCAAAGCCAACTGAAGGAATGGCCCTCCCCACTGAAGAGCGGCCCTGCCTGGGGCCATCGGAGGAGTTGGTTTTGAGGCTGGGCTGGAGCAGGCCGACATCTGCAGTCACCACAGAGCGGGAGTTTGGGCAGGTCTTTGCCTGGTTCCTTACAGATGGGTTGTGGGGGCCCCACTAGCCAGTTTACCACCGGGAAGTCAACTCTGGGACGAGTAGGCTAAGGTTTTCATTTCCCCCTGAACTCGTCTGCAGAGGTTTGTTACGTGATATCATGTGCTGTGTAGAAACTAGATTTTTCTTCTGTGGAATCATGAAGAACATAAAGATAGTTTAAAAACAATTTTTTTTCCTTATTGATTTGAGAGAGAGGAAGGGAGAGGGAGAGATAGAAACATTGATGAGAACATCGATCAGCTGCCTCCTGCATGCCCCCCCACTGGGGATTTGGCCCACAACCTGAGCATGTACCCTGACCGGGAATCAAACCAGTGACCCCTTGGTGCGTGTGTGGACACTCAACCAGTGAGCCACACCGGCCGGGCTGAAGATAGTTTAGAGCTTGAGTTTCCCTACTTCACTCTCCCAACCACGTCAACACTGGGGAGAGGGTACTGTGACAGCCGGGGTGGTGTGGGAAGGGCAAGGTCAGTCAAGGTGAACAGACCCTACTGTGCCCCAACCCTGCTGTGTGGGGTGGGGGTGGGGATAATGGGTGTTTTGGACACAGATGAAAGGAACTTTGTGCGAGTTCTGGGAAGATATGGGCCCTCACTTGGGTGCCCTCCCTGATGCTGTCCAGTGGTTTTCTTTACAATCAGTTCCAGTGACTTCATGTTTAGGAGAAGATGAAAAATGGATACGTGATCCCCGCCCCCCCACCCCTCAGCAGGGAAAGGATGTTCCCCGAGGACACGGGGGCAGGGCTCACAGCACCATTTTCCTTCCGCGTGGGAACCTCAGTCCGTTGGCTCTGTCTTCTCGTCTCCGCAGACAGCACTTGGCCAGAGCCACACACGTGCATGTCGACAAGTGTCAGAAACACATGTTCATGGGACATAGGTGTATGTATCTATCTTTGTACATGACAATGCAGAGTTAAAGAAGCAAGATTAATTCTGAATGGAAAGTCAGCTGACCTTGACATCTCCAAACCCATGGACGAGTGAACTCTCTCGATTTCTCTTTGGCGAACTCTGCGCATTATCACAGTACTGGAATTATAAACATCTTTTCTGTGTCCAATTAATTTAAAAGTGCTCAGTAAGAATAAAAATCATACTATGCATTTATTTCTCTTAAAACAAAATTATTTAGGAAGCAAGCGAGGGAGTCAGAGGGCTGGCATCTGCATACATGTTTCTTAAAGTAAAAAATATCTCTTAAGCCTGCAGTTCTGACTCTGATGTCATAGGTAACATCAGGAATAAAAAAGTGGCTTTTGGAAGGCTCAGGTGGGGCTGTTCTGATTTCATTCATTTCTGGTGCTGGCAGGACCCCACGCCCTGCAGCCGTCATTATTTCGTCTCTCCCTTCGACTGCCTGTCACGGTGGGAGGACCACGCTCCGAGCTGGAGCCCACATAGCAGCAGGGAGGGCGGAAGTGGGCACCGACCACCTGCCCCTCACACAGGCCTCTGAGTGCAAGGCCAGAGGGGCTGATCTGGGGGACTTGGGCGAGGACCTCAGGGAGCTGATGTTCTAGGGTCCTGCCCAAATCCTGCTTCATGATGGGCATTCACGGTATGAACCACACAGCTGTTTCTGTATAAAGGCATTTATCCTATAAGAAAAAACCTGGACATAATAAAAAATCTCTTTAAAATAAACGAAGATCGTGTCCGCCTCTAGCGGACCGAGCTCCTCTACCTGACCCCGGGCAGCTGCATTCTCGGTCCCCTCTGGCCGCAGGCCCAGGACCCTGCGCTCACGGAGACACAATCTGCTGAGTTTAAATCCTGCCACTGACCGAGGAGCCTTGGGGACACGTAACACGTCTAAGTGACAACTGGGAGAACCACCTCTTTTCCTGACTGTAGTTTAAGTATGCTAAATAGACTTTGCTACAAATTATTGGACAGACCAGCAAGAAAAGCTAATCTTCGGACTTCATGACTTGAAATGAATACTAGAAATCTTGCCAGGGCTAATAAAATGAGTTATTAATTAATTCCTAATTAATGACAAATTCCTAACCAAATACAACTTTGCTGGGGAGGCGGGGGGTGGGGCTGGCAGGGCCGGGCAGCGGGAGGTGTTGGGACGGGCGCGCTCCGCCCGGCTGCCTGTTCTGCGGGGCGGCAGAGGGCTCAGGGCACACAAACAGGAGCACCCTCCTTTCAAGCCTCGGGTGGCGACGTCTTCTCTTTGGTAGACAGTTTGGAGAGAACAGAAACCCTCTCTGCTCTACTTTTTTCTACCCTAAAGATAGCAGGAAACAAAATAAATAATCTTTGTTCCCTCAGGTTGCCCTGGGGGACACAGGTGTACGTGGTGAGCGGCCCAGGCGCCCAGCAGCCCACCTCCGCACTCGGGCTTCTGGGTGCTCTTTGGTCAGTTTCTTTCTTCTCCACCCTACATAGTCTCCTTACCCCACCTCCCCGCATTATTTTAATGAAAACTCAGGGAATTTTGGAGGTGAGAGGACCTCATCTAGTGTCCAGTGTCTGCCCTCCCCATCCTACAGATGGGGAAACTGAGGCAAAGAGAGGGCAGTGCCTTGCCCAGGGTCACCCAGTGAGTCGGTGGCGGCAATGACCTCGGGCCCGAGTCCCAGGAGTCCCACCCCACGCTGCCTGCCCGGTGGGCGCCCCCTCAGTCAGCCTTCTGAAAGGACTTCCTGTGAGAGGGGGGCACCAGGTGGGGGGGCAGGCTGTTGGGCAGCTCGTAGCCGTCCAGCTTGATCTTGATGAGGTGCTTGGCCAGCGCGAACTCCTCCTCGTCCAGCATGCCGTCGCAGTCACAGTCGGCCAGCTTCCAGATCTTGCCCAGGACGCTGTTGGGCAGCTTGGAGGTCACCATCTCCTTCTTGGCGTTGACACCCGATATTTTGCCATTGATGGGTGACAGCGTGTAGAAGAGCTCGTCGTAGACCGGCTTGTCTTTGGCCACAACCCACTCCTCCTCGTCGGCGCCCTCCTTGGCGCCCTCCCCGTAGCCCTGGTTGAAGGGGCCCTCGGAGGTGCCGTCGAAGGCACCGCCCTGCACGAGCTGCACCGGCATGTTCAGCTCCTCCTGGCTGATGAGGCTCATCAGGGACGAGATCTTGCTGGTCAGCATGTTGTCCACGGCCTCGATCAGCTTGGGCTTCAGCGAGTGGAATTTGCTGAAGTCATAGTTCTCAAGCTGTTCCTGCAGAAGGAGAAACCACAGGCTTGGTTACGTGCTCTCTTCAGGGAGCAAACGGGGCGGGGCGCGGGGGGCCCCCTCAGAGCAGACGCTCCGCACCTGGGGCTGCCCCAGAGCTCGCTGTGGTGGGGTCCCAGGCACAGGAGTGACTTCTGGAACAAGAAATGAGATGCATGGGATGCAGCATTTCGCGACAACAGCCGATCTCTGCTGGCGGGGGGTAGGACTGACAGCAAGTCCCTTAGGGCTTTAAGACAACCTTCCCTCACCTGCCCTTTTCTTATTTTCAGTCCTCTAGAAGTTCAGCATTTGATCTCAGCTGGACCTCAGGACAATGTGGGAGAAGGAAGGCCAGGGATTAACCGCCGTGTTTTACAGAGAACACGTGGGTGTCCCGGTGGAGTCACAGCAAGAGCCCGAGCCTCCTGCCTCGTGCTCCTCCTGCTGCAACATGATGCCGGGGCAGAGGGGCTCATTTCTTCAAAACAACTAAGGACAGCCCTGGCCGACTTTGCTCAGTGGTTAGAGTGTCGGCCTGCAGTCTGGAGAGATCCAGGTTCCTTCCTGCAACGTACCTCGGTTGCAGTTTGTCCCCGGCCCTGGTTGGTCGTGCGGGAGGCAGCCACTCGATGTGTCCCTTTCATGTCAATGTTTCTCTCTCTCTCTCTCTCTTCCTCTCTCTCCCTCCCACTCTGAACAAAAAATGAAAAAACATCCTCGGGTGAGGGAAAAAGAAACAAAAAACTAAGGACACTATTTTCAGATCAGCTTTTTAAAATGTAGTTTGGGGTATAAATAAGCAAAAGTTGAAACTGGTAAGAGGGAACACAGTAGAAATGGGGAGGGCGAGTATAAATCCAGCCAATAGGGCCGAGTACACCGGTGACATGAGGCAAGTCTCGGCTCCACCTCCGGGAACTGGCCCGTCCGCAGACGGGGCGTCAGGAGCACAGGCTCCAGAGACAAGGCGACTGCCTGGCAGGACAGGGCTGACCACAGGGGCTCTGTGGATGGCTGTGTAGAAATGCTCCACCGGCCGTGGTTCTCCTTGGCTACTCATCCATCCATCCATCCGTCCGTCCTTCAACAACCTATCCATCTTTCACCCATCAATCTATCCAAAATTTATTGGCTATCTGTTATGTGCCAGGCCGTTTTAGGCGTGGGGATATAAATATGAAAAGCCACAGTCTACACCCTCAGGGAGCCTATGTTGTAACAGAGGAAGGACACTCAACTATTTTTGCTCCTGTCCACTTTCAAAAACGGTTGACTTAGTCCTGGCCGGTTAGGCTCCGTGGTTAGAGCATCGGCCCATGGACCAAAGGTCTCAGGGTTCAATTGCTGGTCAAGGGCATGTACCTGGGTTGCAGATTCGATCCCCGGCCCTGGTTGGGGTTGTGAGGGAGGCAGCCAATCTATGTCTTTCTTACATTTATGTTTCTTTTTCTCCCTCCTTTCCTTCTACTCTATCTAAAAATCAATGGAAGAATATCCTCCAGTGAGGATTAACACCACCTCTCCCCCAAAAAAACAAAACAAAAAGGGTGGACTTAGCTTATAGTGAAAATGTTAACATGAAACAGAAGTCACTAAAAAGGGAAAAGCCAAGTAAGTAAAAGGGAGAGGACAGGAATGAACACGCCAGACACGCAGGCTGCCTGGGCTGGGTCGGGGGCACAGCTCCTCTTTGTCCGAGGGGAGAAACCACCTGTTCACTGAAAACTTTCGTCCTGAATTGTGAGAGCTCTGCAGGGCTTTTTATGAGCAGCCTCAAAGTTTTAGTGAAAAACGTCTTCAACAGCAGTTTTGTCAAATAAATGCAGAAAATTCCAGGTATGCCAACTTTTACACGAACTCCATGTGAAGTATTTCTGTTGGGACAACTAGCAGGCCAGGAGATGAGCAGGGAGACTCTCAGGGAGAGGTTCCACATTCCCTTTAGACCTACTGTTGGGGCAGAAGTAATGTGACAGGCAGTTAGAAAAAATAAAACTTTGCACTATCATAAATATCATACTTTTATTGTAAGTATTTAAAATTTTTTTTTTCCCTTTATTGATTTGAGAGAGAGAGGAAGGGAGAGGGAGAGAGAGAGAAACATCGACTGGCCGCCTCCTACATGCCCCCCACTGGGGATCGAGTCCGAAACCTGGGCATGTGTCCTGACTGGGAATTGAACCAGCGACCTCTTGGTGCATGGGTTGACGCTCAACCACTGAGCCACATGGCCGGACTTATTGTAAATATTTTGAGGATAAAAGACCAGTAAACAAAAATAAAAAATTTAAATCACTTATGATCCCATCACCCAGCAATAACCTGCTAATATTCTGGGGGATGCATTTCTAGCCATTTTTATAAACACACACACACACTTTAACTGAAACAAGTCCACACTGTTTAACAACCTGCATTTTAAAGAAATAATGTATTATATTGTTCCATGATATTAATTTTTATACAAACTTTTTAAGTGACTTTCCCAAACTATTTTTTTTTACAAAGACTGTATCCACTGAAATCTGTTCCTTAGACTGTTCAGCTAGTATTTTCACAGACATTTCGTTGAATGTCAGGAGCTAAAACAAAACAAAAAACCCACAAAAATCCAAGACCAACCAACCAAAAAGCCCCTTCCCCATCTTTGCAGAAGTGGTGTTCTGGGCAGTCCTTCCACACGGAGCCGGGCTGGCCCTGGACCTAGGAATCGGCCTGACAGCTACGTGAGACATTCCTTTTACTGTGTCCCACAGAGCTGGACGTTAGGCTGCTTCCAGGGGAGAATCAAAGCTGTGGTCTCCGGGGTCTACCGGCAGGGTGGACATTTTAAGCGGGTCATTTAGAAACGAGGCCCTTAGCTTTAGATGGTGGAAGGGACAGAACCGAAAGGTAAGTGGCCTGATATTATCTCTACAGAGACACCTCCAATATTCTTCTTAGCAGCCAACTCTGTGGCTGGGAAATCTCACTGGGGGGCTGACATCAGAGTGCGGCCCACACTTGGCTTAGAGCTGCAGGGAGGTGTAGGCTGAGTTTCTAAAACGCATGCTTCTATCTTCACCGACCGGCTCGGTCACCTGCATGTCACCCCACCCTCAGCACCAAACGATGCTGCCAACATCTCGGCCAGCGAAGGGCACTGCGATGAGAAAGCCCAGGAGGAGGAAAGCATGCAGCCTACACAAAAATCCCAGTGCTGCTGGATAAACAAGCCCGATTCCCCTGGGTGCACAGACACCTACCCTATTTCCTCCTGAGTGAGCCTGAGCCCTGAACACACAGAGCCCTGTGTCTGGCCAAGACGACAAACGAGGGCAGTGTCAGCCCAAACTTTCCACCCTCCTGCAGGGGGCGTGGACCCAGACTGCAAACCTCTGGAAAGCTGGCCAGGGTGCATGGTTACATATTTGAGGGGTGGACAGGAAGCAGCAGTAGCAGCGATTCCTGTCCTGGTGGGCACACAGGAAATAAACCTTGCCCCCCCAGGCCTGGCCAGGGAGTATGGGGTACAGAATAAACCACTGGCCTCCCTGCCCTCCACTAGGGTGGCTCCACATCATAAGTCTTTTTTTTTCCGTTTATCCTCACTGGAGGGTATTTTTTTCCATTGAAGTTTAGAGAGAGAGGAAGTAAAGAAGGGAGAGAGAGACAGAGAGAAACACCAATGTGAGAGAGACACATTGACCGGTTGCCTCCCACAACCCCAACCAAGGCCAGAGATTGAACCCAAAACCCAGGTACATGCCCTTGACTGGGAATCGAACTCTTGAACCTTTGGTGGTGGTGGTGGTGGGGCTGACGCTCTATCCACTGAGCCA
The DNA here is from genome assembly GCF_014108415.1 of Molossus molossus. NCBI lineage: Eukaryota > Metazoa > Chordata > Mammalia > Chiroptera > Molossidae > Molossus > Molossus molossus. The sequence continues at coordinate 180,924,926 of NW_023425344.1, forward strand.
CACCAGTCAGGGCCAGAAGTCTTTTTAGTGGGATGAAGACACCCTGGGGAATTTAAAGATTTACTCATCAACGGTCGCACCTGTCAGAGCCGCCAAGCCCGGACCGTGGACCGGCTGCCTCCAGACGCGAAGGTCAGTGCTCAGCCCCGGCTCCGCCGGCGGTCCGGCCCACTCACTCCCACCATGCACCAGGCAGTTTTTGCACCCAGGGAGGGTCTGAGCAGACGGGACGGCTCTGCTGCCCTCTGCTGTTCAAACGCGGCACACTCCTCAGCCGACTCCCCGGAGGACTACCGCGGCAGCAATGAAGCTGGCTCGCTCGTGTTCCCCTTGTTTTCCAGTTTGGACACATCAGTGTGGTAGCTCAGATTCCCTCCTAAAAGGGCAGGGTGGACACAGGCAGCTTCACCAGCACCAGGCAAAAGCCTTCCAACTACACTTCCCTCATTATGGCTAAGATCAGCTGGACCAGCTTGGTCTGAGGACAGGGAGAGCAGACTTAGAGCTGGCATCGGTGAGCTCTGAGTGACCCTGAGATGTGCAAAGGTCATCACGAAGCCTCTGCCAAGCTTGAGCCCCATCCCCATCCCAGACGCAGTTGAGGTGAGGCTGAATGCCCGTGCTGCCCAGGATGTCAGATGCTCCACAGTCTCAGGGCTGACTGACAGAGGCCCCCACCCACACCATGATCACTACCCTCCCCACAAGCTTCCCGGGTGACAGCAAACTAGCCTGGAGTGTCAGCTGACTGTAAGCACGCCTGACAGGCTCCAGGCCTGCCTCATTCCCTGGGGAGTCCTGAGGGCCTGGGGTGGTGTGATCAGGGTCCAGCTAGTTTCCTGAGGAGGAAGCCCCTTCCAGCTTCCAGGGGTTTCTCTGGACACGGCTGCTCTACAAGCCCTGCGAGAGCCCGAGTCAGGGCTGGGCCGGGGTCTGAGAAAGTCACCACCCCAGAGCCTGCTATGACATATATGTGAACGTAACAGAGGGGCCCTGTGGCAAACCTGACAAGCTCAGTGACCCAGAGGAGCCACACAGGATGTCTACTCACACATTCCTAACTAGGCATGTCATGGTGCACAGTCACATTCCGGGCCCACAGATTCCTTAATAAAAGGTTAATTTGTGCCTTAAGTGAGCCCTGGGGTCTGGGCTAACATACCCTTAGGACATCAGTCACTGTCTCTTCCAGACCCCTGGGAGGCACAGCCACCTGCACCAGGAAATTCCTTATTATTGCCTTTTGCCCAGACCATGTCTACTCACTGTAAGGTGCAGTGACAAGCATTCTGCACCTACCAGTGTAAGACAAGTGTCTCTACTTCACTTGTTATCCACCCTAGAGATAGCCCCGCGCCGCTTTCTCCTGCCTCCTACCAGCAATGGATTTCACATAACCTTCCTTACATGTTCTCCTTTGATTCTGAGTGTACAAAAAGAACTGCAGAAACAGCCATTCTTTGGAGCATTTTTCTCAATCCTTTGAGATTTTGTTTCTGGCTGGTCCTCAGATTTTTGGCTCAGATAAGCTCTTATAAAATTTTTCTATAGGCTTGGACTTTCTTTCATTGACATAAACATACACTAAACTTACTGATGAGCTCATTCAACACATATTTAACGAGCACCTGCTACATGCCAGGTGCTAGAGATATGGCAGTGAGCAGGACCTGGGTCACTGCCTCGTGGAATCATAGCCTTAAGAGGAAGAGAGCCCAGAACAACCGACGGCGAGAGCCTTAATTAACTGCACTGAAGCACAGCAGCACTTGTGTGGTAACAGGTCCCCCAGATAAGCTTTGCTGCCAAAAGCTTCATGGTCAACTACAGTCATAGTGGTAAAGACCATTATCTACAACATACACCCCATAGGGGCAAAGATTTTTCCATTTGCTCACGTTTGTTCATTGATTTATTCTGGGGCCTAAACAGTGTGCCTGGCCATAGTAGGCTTAAGTAGTATTTCTTGGGTGAATGAATAACTGAACACAGGCAGATGGGACACCTGTCAGGTGGGACTCCTTGGCCCCAGTCCTAGGGCACTCAGACCAACAGGGCTCTCAGAGAAGGTTCGAGCCCTTCCTGTATCGTCCAACTAACTGGGCTGTGCCTGCTCCTGGGACTGAGGTGAGGGGCACACGGTGTCCTGTTTCCTCCCCAGGAACTGCCCTCTGCCCCCGCTCTGACAGGCCTAGGGGTCCTCTGACCTGGCCAGGTCCAGGCTAACGTGGTCATCAGCTCTGGGCGCAGTCTGCTCCCCATGTGAAGGAGTTCACTGAGGGGTGGGGGGGAGGCCCTGGCAGGAGGCTGCAGCAGCCCCAGAGGCTCTGTGGTCCTCAGAGCCTGGGAGCACAGCTTGAGGGTGGGGCAGTGCGCACCCACATCAGGCTACTGATCCACAGAGGCCCCACTGGGCCAGAGTGCAGTCTTCAGTTCTGTCAGGAAACCAATTTCCCTTCAAAAACTTCTGAAGGATCCCAGGAATCAGGGGTCCTTCAGTGGGTCATAGGGCGCAGGCATAAGCCAAAGGTATGAAAAGGGAATCTGCCCAGGAAAATGCACCAAGAGGCCCCTCAAATTAGCCATCTTGTGACCAGAAAAAAAGCAATTCATCTTCTGTGTACAGGAACACCTATTTCGTTTATGGAAGAACACAGATGTTTCTGTACTGAGTCTGAAGCCAGCAGAGCCCTGTCTGACCAGATCACATGTTCCAGATGCACTGCCCTGGAGGCCTGCCATGGCATCAGCCTGTAACCCACTGCTCTCGTAGTGTGTACTTACATGAAGTCTACATTTCGTAAAACCCTCAGGACCGACGCTTCCCCTCCTGCTGCCACCTGCCCCGCTCGGCCTCCCACTCCCGCGGCGACAGGCAGGGCACAGGCCAGCCCTCCAGCCGCACACTTTGAACTACGCTCCCTGCAGTTCTTTCTCTGTGGCTCGGGTGCGACCTGCACGCAGGTATCCTCTGTTTGGCCTGTGTAGTATTCTTTGAAAATCTGAGCCCAAACTGGAAAACCAGGGGTTTACAGATTTCCAGCTTCCCGTGAGCCATCCAGGCCTGGATTCCCACAGGGCAGCAACCCCGGGCAGGACAGGGCCTTCCCACCGGGCTGGGGCTTGGATCTCCAACCTGCCCCCACCGTGGCCCCCAACAAGTTTTCACCTCACTTGTAGAACTGATTTCTTCCTTGTAGAGACACATTTCTAGGAACTCACATCTCTACCAAATGTGAGGAAAGAAGAGGCAGCCAGAAGGGCGGTTTCCCTTCGCCTGGAGGCCTCACCTGTCCCGTGCCTGGCGGGTGGCTGCAGCCCTCAGTCTGCGCTGCTCGCCTTCCAAGGGCCTGTGGCCTGCATGGAGGCAGGCCCTGCACTGCTGGGAGGTGCTCAGTCGGGCTCTGTAAGGACCATCTTCTCGTCCGGGGCGAGGGCCTGTCTGCCTCGCTCAGGACGTGGTCGGAGTCGGTATGATCATCTACCACCACTGCAGGCGCTGGGCACACCGGTCAGGCCAGGGCAGCTGAACCAGCACCCACACGGCTCATCTGGGGCTTCCCACACACAATTCAGGGAGACCCTGAAATCTGGCCAAGGCTACCCAACATGGACATTTAAGCAAAATCCTCAGTGAGCACAACTTGCTATGTCCAGTGACGTCTGGTGTCCACAGAGCCCCCTGCCTGTGACTGGGCCCTGAGCTCACGATCCCCTGTGCAGGGCAGCGCCGGCTGGGCGGCCGGCTCGGGGAGGCAGCCTGGGTGACCTGCAAGGTCACTCCCAGCTCTAACTCCCTTACGGTTCTGGGATTCCAAAAAACAGGCAACCCCTCAACGTAAAGCCTTGAACAGAGCCTGAGACGGTGGCCCATATAATTCTCTCATGTGAGCTTAATTAACTTCTGGAACTGGGTCCCCTTTTGTTCAGGTTTCAGGAGGCAGGGAACTTCCGCTCTACCCGGAGCAGCCTGTTATCACAGTCACCACGAGGAGGGTGAATTCACTGCATTCTCCTCCACCTAAACCAGGACCCTTGAACCAGCGACCAGCCGACAGGTGGCAGTGCCTCTGTCCCCCACCCATGCCGCCGTACTGGGTGCACAGTACCTGCATCGCCTTGACCTCCGGGAAGTCCCCTGCAGAAATCTGGTATTCTCGTTGCAGCTGAATGTAGATTTCTGGCAACCTGCTGATAAGTTCTCTTTTCTTGTTTTCCTTTCCCAAAAGACTCGGCATCTCCTTCTTTAGGTGGCTGATGATGTAGGCGTGTACCTGAAGGGGTATATGTCAGTGAGCACGTGCGCTTTAGAAGTGCCCCAGAAGGACAAACAAGATGGCAATCTTATTTGCATCACAACACACAACAGGCACCCACGCAGAGCCATGTCCTCGGGACAGGAGGAGGGCAAGGACTGGGGAGATCACAGGTATCTGAGGCGTGGGGGGAGGGGGGGCTGTCTCAGGGTGGCTGAGAGGAGGACCAGCACTTGGGAGAGAGCCGGGGTAGACGTGGTGACCAGAGCCATGGGAGTGGAGGAGACCACTCAGGGAAAGTGAGCAGAGAAAGCCCATCATGAAGGGTCAGGGGAGGAAAGAGCTGGAAGAAGACCTTGCGGTGTGGAGTGTGGCAGCTAACGACTGTGCGAGGAGATCCAGGAAGAGGCGACATCTGTGTTGGGCCCTACAGGTAGGACGTGAGGGTGAGGGGCAGGAGGTGGCAGCCTGCGGGAGGCAGGGCAGGGATGGAGGTGAGGCAATACTTGGGGCAGTCTGAGTACAAGGCTGCAGGCTAGGCTTAGAGGTGGGAAAGGTGGGGTTCGTTTAGACTCTGTTGGGGAGCTAGGAGCTGACAGAAGACTTAGAATGACTCTGCTCTCCTAATACTGTGCCAATGATGGTTCTGGGAGAGCAGAGAGGCAGGAATAACGCCGTGAGCTTCCTGCTTTCCAGGGCTGACGGTGCCGGGCGGGTGTGGGGCGGGCGAGGTGGGCCTGCACATATTTCCCTTGGAACCTTGTCCTAAATGGCGACTGACCTGCGGAAGCTCAGTTGTGCCCGAGTGGCTATTCTGTGGGGGAGTAAGAGGGGTGGGGCCTCCATGGGAAAGGTGATAACCAGAGACCTAAAGGGAGTTTCGGCAGGGCCAGTGCCCAGGAGCACAGGAAGCGAAGCTGGAGCTGATGTAAACGGCTGATCTGCACGGAAGCCTGTGCTCAGTGGGCAGTGAGGTGAGAGTTCCCATCGCCTTCCCGTGAGCAGTGCAGACCCGAGACGTCCACAGCAGCACTAAGGTCATTTCTGCCCAGGCCCAGGGGGGACAGCAGGCCTGGCTCTGGGAGAGGGAGCCCCGGAACCCTGATCACACGGGGCAGCAGGCCGACTAGTACCCGGCTGAGTCCTGCAGGGCCGCGCCACCACCTTCCGTGACATTCGCATTCTCCCAGATTCCCAACTCAGGACACTGAGAAATGTTCATTACAAACAAAAGTTCCCTTTGTGTACCTAGAATTCTACAGAGTAATTTAGAAGTCAAGAAAATAACTAAAATGAGAAAGGATGAAAACCAGAGCAGTGATTACAAAACAAAAATGACTCTGCAGTGATGGAAAATCCTATTAAAGAAAGCAGACTCCTCCTCTAATCTTGTGGAAGAATGGAAATGAAATAAAGGGGTATGCAGATACCCCAGGGTTCAGCGAGGGCCTCTGTGCACGGATACACACTGGGCATTTTTTTCTAAGACCTGAACATGAAAATAAGTGCATTAGTGCAGATGCTGGGCTTGGGCCAGACGAGGCCAACTTTCCCATCCCTACAAAGGTCATTTTTACAAAAGTGCGCCTTGGGCTGCCTGGCTACTGCTACAAGTATAGGTTGGGAGACATGATTCTAAACTTTCTGTCACTAGTCAACTTGCTTATTTACTTATTTTTCAATTTAAAACAACTCAGAATATTTGCACGATTCTTTGAGATAGAGAAACCGAAAGTTTGGGACCGTTTTATTTAGAGCGATAGGCTTTAACTGCACTCCTGAGGATATGATGAATAAGCAGAAAGACTAATAATTTCCTTGCTTGGACAGTGGAGTCTGGCTTGGCTTGGATGGGGCCAGGAGGGCCCTGGTAGCCCTGAAGGACTTGGAGGGGCTGCCATATTTAACTGAGGAGAATCGGCTTCTCACCAGGGTCCTCCAGCCCTCCTGCAGCCTCTGGACCGAACCAGTGGATGCGGCTCTCTTCCATCCCAGACCTGACCCGCTCTGGAGCCAGCCGCTGCCAACTGCAGCAGGAAGTTCCACAGCGGCTCAGTCTCCCATCTGCAAGGGCTTCTTACTGACACCTGACTCTCTCCACTGGCTCAGGCCTGGGGCAGCTGCCAGGCCCCCGCAGGTTCCCTAAGACCCCCTCAGCATCTTCTATTGAGGTACCTCAGAGCTTCCAGGCCCCTGCTCAGGAAAGGCTGCCTCCCCACCCAGCCCCTGGCCCCCTAGGGTTGGCACCCTGATCCTGAACACTTCCTGGTACCCAGGGGCCTGCTCTACTGGGCTGAACTGCGGGTGATGTGCACCGACCATAGCTCTCCACCCACATGGCCGGCGTCTGCGCCCTGACCTCAGCCCTCATGGTATTCAGTGGCTGAGGAATTATGGGCCACCTCTGGGCACCAGGACTCCAGGGCCCTGACATAACTGGGGCAGTTTCTGTGCCAGCCCTCAACTCCCTCCTCCTCCCACCTGCCCGGTGCTACCTGAGTCATGACCCTCAGGCAGCCTACTCATGCTGCAGGCGGCGCTCGGCCTCCACCTCCACTTCCAGGAAGTCCCACTGGCCTATTTTGTGGAAGTTTCCAATTGCGCTGCCTCTGTGTGGCCACCACCCTCCTGCCCTTCCCTGGGCTTCCTGAGACAATACCAGGGTCAGATCCCATGCTCCGCCTCGAAGAAGTCTATCAAGTTACAAGGTGAATTATAATCCTTAGACTCATGGAGTAGTAGATATGGAAGGTTTAATACTAAGTGAACACCTGGCCCCAGGAAATTACATGTGACTTACTCAAGGTCACATAGCTAGTTAGGGGATGTAGAGTTGATACTACCATTCAACTGCCTTATCCTGTCCTTATAGAATTGCTTTCTGTGGGTATGAATTAGAAACCTTACTGAAGCTGTTGAAAATCTGGAATTCAAACTGAACCGCGTCCTATGGAACAATGGTGTGGGGAATTTTGAGGTTTGGCTTCTGATTGTTTCTAACTCATAGGGATGCTTTGGAAGGGCACTTGCTCTTCCCTTCCGCACACACACCACTATGGACAGTGTGGGTAAACACTGCAGTCCTCTGGGACGATGGCACCTGGCAATTTTGTAAGGACTCTTGGTAAACAGAGGGCACAGCTGGGATGGCTGAAATCCCCAGTCAACGTCAACAAAAGCCCTTATATGCCAAAGGCGTCTCTCCAAATAAATGCTGGATGGAGGGCCAGACCCGGTGATGATCTCCCTGGAAGGAGGTGGAAACAGTCTGACACCTTTTGTCCTTCATAATGAGAGAAAACTCATTATGTTCTTCTTCGAGAAGAAGAACAATGGGAATGCGAAGAGAGGAGAGAGGGAGAGGAGGGGGAGGCAGGACGAGCCCGAGCCCTGGAAGCCAGGGTCAGGCCCTGCCACCGCTGCCCGCTCCCTGAGCAACCCCAGGAGAGGCGGCTCATCCCCAGCTGCAGTGGGCTCGTTTGCAGTTCAGAAATTGCAACTCTTACCTCATGGAAAGGGTTGTTATCAAGAGGTCATGGATTTGAAGGCACTCTGTCCACTAGAAAGAGGAGAGAACATGAAACCTGTTCCTGACTAACAGTCAAAGACCACTCGCTGGAGGGTAGCGATGCCAGAGAAGGCTCATGGCTACTTAGTCCTTACTGAATAATTAACAAACTCTCCATATTTAAATAGTAACATGTTGAATTCAGGTCTGAAGTGCTTTATTCATAAGTGAAGGATAATGAACCCTGGGGCTTTTGAACATTCTTTTCTTGTCCAATTCAGCCATTCCATTGTATAAAACTGGAAAAGCACAAATGTCAATTTTTCTCTGGGCTAAGAAGTCAATGAGTGGAAAGATGTCCTCCCTTTAAATGAACACGAAAGGACAGTTCACATATAGTCTCTGCTGCATCCTCACTGTGTCCAGTGACAAGCGTTTATATTACCCAAGACTGCGAAGCATGTACTCAGAGTGATACTGGACACACCCACCCTGGGCTTGGAGGGCAACCCCTGGCATCGAGTGCTGGAAGCTTCCAGTGCTCATGGTCGGTAGGAATAGAAATGCTCGTGGAATCTGGACACCAGGGAGCAGTTTGGGGAAGTCAGTCTGGGAAAACATGATTCTATACTGTACAACCTCATCTGTAAGCTCAACATGACCTGTTGGAGACCTGCGTCTGTAGGCCCAGCTGGAACCTTGCAAAGAGCACTTAGCACCAGGGGATCAGCACATTTTTAAGGGGGGTTTAGGATGACATAAGAAATCCAGTTCACAAAGACCCAAAAGATGAACCCACGGGGTTGTCAAGTGTGAGACTTCGAGAAGCAAAGAAAAGCAGCTGACAGGTTCCCACTCGGGCGGGGGTTTGTTGTTCTGTTGAAATCAAAGCTGGCACCGACAGCCATGCGGTTCTGGACAGCTTCAAGGGGACTGAGGGGACCCGCCCAGTCTTCTGAGGTCAGTCTTCAAAGGGAGGCTTCCCTACATGGGCTCGAGCGCTGATGCACCACCCACCGCAGCTCGGGGCTGCCGAGCGGGCTATTTTTAAAAGCCCCGTGGCGGACTGGCGTTGCAGGGACCATCATCACCTACTGCGGAATGACTCTCACACACCTCAGCCTGGGTCTGTTTGGTGAACTTCAAGATGTCTCACTTTTCCACAGAAGGAACTGACAGTGCAGGCGAACCAGAAAGCCGGGCTCTGCACATTACACGTGACCAAGAAGAGAACACGCTTTGAAGATGAAACTGAATTTCGCAGAACTATAGTGACTCCGAAAATCACCGACCTCTCCTTTTCCTTCTCATTTTTAGTTGTCCTTCCTCAAACACTGCCTTGTGTTTTGTAGAGCAAAGATCTCCGAGTGGGCGGGAACCTTTCCTATTCCTGAGCAATGTGTTTGTGAAGGGTGAGGTCCGCCAGCGAACGGGCCTTGAGTTTTACTTTTGTGCATGTATCCCATAAAGTACTATCATTTCAGGTTTGTAAGAACCTTGTTTTTTTAATTTGGCTATTTTAATCATAGCTGAATACAACTAAATTAAATTTTTGAAGCCCCCTTTTCAGTCTTTCCTGGAATAGCTTACTTTAAAGAATCAAGAAACCAACCCCGATTGTCTCTTAGATTGTGGACACTCTTCAGAGAATGAGGTCTGCTGAGATGAGATGTGATCTCTGAGGCTAACCAAAAACCTGCTGCAAAGGTTTCCTGTAAGAGAGAGCTGTGAAAAAAAATATATAAATGCCAATCTTTGGTAAGAGTAACGTTTCTCATATTATTAAAATGTAATCTTTGTGACACCTCGAGTTGGATGACCACAGAACTGGCAGGACATTTACACACTTGTTTTATTTCTGGATGAGTCAGGAATTCTGCCTAATTATGGTGCTCTATAGATAGACACACTCCATACCCCAACTCAGATCTGACACCTCCTAGGTGACATCTGAATACCCTTTGCAGGTTTTCAAGATGTCAGCTGCATAAACCTCTAAACTCTTGTAGGGTTTCTGTGGACAGAGAATTTTATAGAATCAGCAATGGCAGATCAACGCCGAAAGCAAGGACACGGGTGGTAGGGAGCAGCAGACGCTGTCCACTCTGGGTTTCAGGTGAACGCCTTCCAGGCCAAGGAGTCAGACCGACGGGTTGGGAGGCTGTGACGCCTTGGGGAAGTGGCTTCACCTTTCTGAGCTTCAGTCCCCCTCAGGGGACACGAAGACAGAGGCTGCTCGGTGCAGCTACTGATGGGGTCAAAGAACACATGCCAACTGCAGTGCTTCTGGGGCACTGCAGACCCTCTGTAAGGGCTGACTTGCAAAAGGGAAACTGGATCAACAGAAATAAAGATTGACAAAATAAAAATATAGCAAAGAGAAAAACTCAGGTGACTCCTTGTCCATTTAAGCAACAAGTTCACAAATGGCCGTAAACCTGCAGATGGTGTAAAGTGGATGCATCAAAGGCCACTGAGCTGTGTTCTCCTTATGCGCCCGAGACAGTTTCCTGGCCCCGAGCAGCATGGCGCTGCCCAGGAGCACCCTGGCACCAAGAAGCTCAGGCTGGAGTGTCTGTACTTCAAACATGTTTCTTTATGAAAAGGAACAAGCCAGTACTATCTCAGGAATTAAAAAAAAAAAGACAAGCTTTTTCCCTAGAAGTAAGCTCAGCAAGTTGACTGCCCCTGCCCCCATTTACACAGGGCCTCCATTATTCCCTGTGTCTGCGCAGGCCAGGCTGGCCCACGCCTGATGCCCAAGGATGGTAGACAGTCCCACGCGCTTGGCACTCCCAGTGAGCTCTCAGCCCTTTATTTCTTTATAGGACTGAATACAGCTGTGTCTTGAGTCACACTAGACTCTCAACAATGATAGGTAATTAAGTATGTCCACGTGCATTTAAAATTAGTTCCCAAAAAAGCTTCTGCACAGCAAAAGAAACAATCATCAAAATGGAAAGGCAACCCACTGTATGGGAGAACATCATTGCCAATGATGTATCAGATAAGGGGTTAATTTCCAATATATATAGAGTGCTCATACAACTCCACAAAAGGAAGACAAAGAACCCAATTAAAAAATGGGCAGAGGAGCTGAATAGACACCTCTCCAAACAGGACATACAAATGGCCAAGAGACATATGAAGAAATGCTCAACATCACTAATCATCAGAGAGATGCAAATTAAAACAACAATGAGGTATCACCTCACACCTGTCAGAATGGCCGCCATCAACAAATCATCAAACAACAAGTGTTGGCGAGGGTGTGGAGAAAAGGGGACTCTAATACACTGCTGGTGGGAATGCAGACTGGTGCAGCCACTATGGAAAACAATATGGTGCTACCTCAAAAAATTAAAAATTGAACTTCCATTTGACTCAGTGATCCCACTGCTGGGAATATCCCCTAAGAAGCCTGAAACACCATCAGGAAGAATATATGTACCCCCATGTTCATAGCAGCACTATTTACAATAGCTAAGATCTGGAAACAGCCCAAGTGTCCACCAGTAGTCGAATGGATAAAAAAGCTGTGGTACATATACACAATGGAGTACTATGCAGCGGTAAGAAAGAAAGATCTCTTATCCTTTGAGACAACATGGAGGGACCTGGAAAGTATTATCCTAAGTGAAAGAAGCCAAGCAGAGAAAGACAAATACCACATGATCTCACTTATATACGGAATATAATGAACATAACAGTCTGAGGAATACAGTAGACCCAGACACATGGAAGTAGGGCACAGACTGACATCCCTCAGAAGAGGGGATGGGGGGGCGGGGGGGTGGGAAGAGATAAACCACAGAACTTATATGCATGTATGCATGACCAATGGACATGGACAACTAAGCCGGGGACAGGGTGGGGGGGGGGGTTGGGGGGTGCCAATGGGGTAAAAAGGTAAAATATCTGTAACAAAAAAATAAATAAAAATTCATAAAAAACAAACAAACAAAAAAACAAAAACAAAACAAAAAATAAATAAATAAATAAAATAAAATTAGTTCCCAAAAGTCTGGAATCTGAAAAGGCTATGAAAAGGCTATGACATGATTTACCAGCCTTGGTTATAAAACAACATTGGGTATTGTATACCCTGAAGGAAAGTCCAGTTGTAGCTGCTGGAAAGAAATACCACATGCCCACGAGTCACTAAGTGGGCAAAATCAGATGCTCCTGCCCCCAGGCATCAGGCCCAGGACAAGCAGGAGAGAGAACTCATTTCAGGAGAACTGCAAGTAAGTGGACTGCCAGCCTGGTCAGCACAACTGCCTTGCAGAGCAGAACTGGAATAAAGTGGCTGTAGTTCTGGGAAGGAAGCAGCTGGAGCAGGAAGGAAGGGTACAGCGGTGACTCACAGCAGCCCAGCGACTGCAGATTAGCTGAGCGATATGGGAGGGGTGCAGAGCACGAAGGGATGGAAGTTGGGGAGACAGGAAAAGAGCTGATGGAGGTACTGTACGCGGAGCCGAGGCAGCCAGGGAGCCTTTCCTTTGACAGAGGGAGGTACTGCTGTGCGAGCAACTGGCAGGAGGCAGAGGCTGCTGAGGAACAACGAGGAGGTGTTGGAAGGCTGGTCACCCCAGTGAAGCCCTCTGCCTTCCCTGGCCAGGTCCCTCCTCAGAGCACAGTGTCCACACCCCAACAGCACACAGCTCGGCATTCTGTAACGAGGTTCGGTGCCACCCTCCTCCACCAGACGAGGCCCTCTTACCCTGGCCCAGGTGAGCAACTGTTGGCTGAATGAAGCAAGGTAGTGGAGGCACGCTCGGCCGCACGGCCAGAGCAGAAGCCACTCACTGAAGCCAGAGGATGTGAAGGGACATGGGTTCCTGGCCACCAGAAAATGAAGGGGAAGTGAGCTGACCTCGACTCCTGACCAGGGTACCAGTGGATCGGGAGAGTCAGGCCTGTGGACTGTTTTCAGCTGAAGTGATGAGCTGAAAGGCTAGACTGAGAGCCAGGAGGGCTGTCTGTTAGTCCTGGCCAATCATTTACAGAGTAGGTGACCCTGGAGAAACCACTTCCCCTACTTTGCCCACCCTTGTAAAATGAGGGAGATGAAGGAGTCAGGCTAAACCTCTGGTTCCTAAACCTAGTTGCTCATCAGAACCAGCTGGGGAGCTTACACACACACACACACACACACACACACACACACACTCACTCACCCACCTGGGCAGCTTATACACACACACAACCACCTGGGGAGCTCACACACACACACACACACACACAACCACCTAGAAAGCACACACACACACAACACCACCCAGGGAGCTTACACACACACACACACACACACACACAACCACCTGGGGAGCTCACACACACACACAACCACCTGGGGAGCTCACAAACACACACACACACACAACCACCTAGAAAGCACACACACACACACACACAACCACCCAGGGAGCTTACACACACACACACACACACAACCACCTGGGGAGCTTAGACATACAGGCATGCACATGCACACACGCACAAACCCTGAATCAGAAGCTCTGGTGTAGGGTCTGGAAATTTACACTTGTTAACGCTCCTGGCTGCTTTTGATGATCACTGGGACCAGAGGGACTGAAGGCACTTTTGGCATCAGAAGAAAATAATTTTATGAAATGCAAACATATTTTTAAAAGCATTTTTTCTATACTTTTTCTTAGAAGGGCCACATCCTTTTCTTTCCTCAGAGATGTGACAGAATTGACCCCGATACCTGAGGGCGAACAGCAGACCACCACTCCCCCCTGTGAGCACACACTCCTGGGGCTGCTAAAAGGTTCAGCTACGAGGTGGGGGAGCCAGAGCCACTGTACACACGCTCACAGGCCGCAGGCAAGAATGGGGGTAGGGTGTGGCCCCAAACCAGGTTGGTTAGGTTGAGCCAACCTTCCTCCTAGGGCTCCTCCAGGTCCAGGCAGTGACATCGGGTTCTAGGCCTCAGGCACACGGTGACAAGTGGTGGCATCTCAGTTCTACACTAGTCTCACCACCACCACCTCTCACCAGCTCCGCTGGTTATGCCTCCACTGTACTAACTCAGCGACTGTCAGCCGGAGTGCTGCAAGGATTTCTAAAACATGCAGTACCCAACTATTTAGTCAGGGGCACTGACCTCTTTTCTCTCAGACTGTCAAATAAAAAAATGACAACAGTCAACACAATAGCCATCTGGTGTAAAAGAATAAAAATTATAGCTATTTTTTTTTAATCCTCCCACGGATATTTCTCCATTGATCTTCAGATAGAGTGGGAGGGAGGGAGAGAGGGAGACAGAGAGAGAGAAACATCAATGTGAGAGAGACACACCAACTGATTGCCTCCTGCACGACTCAGACCAGGGCTGTGATCAAATTGCAACCAAGGTTCATGCCCTTGATCGGAATCACACCCACAACTCTTTGGTCCACGGGCTGACGCTCTAACTGCTGAGCCAAACTGGCCAGAGCAAATACCTATATTTTTTGTCAGATCTGCAAAAAATATATATTTCGTGTGCTGCAGACTTTCAGTGATCAGTTTGTGCGCCAGGAGATGAAGGAGGTTCGAAGCCGCTGTCCTAACTTCAGTGAGCGCGCTGATCCCAGTGCTTGGCAAGCCTGTCGCCCGGAACCCTCGCGAGCACCTGTGACGCGCTCTTCTTAGCTCCATTTTACAGATTAGGAAACAGGTTTGGAGAGGGTAAGCTGTTTGCCCTCGGTCAGAGAGCTAGGGGCCAGACTCTAAACAAGAACACTGACCTCAAGGCTCTCTTCTAACCCACAAGTTCCATTCCCTAAGTCTTCTGGGATGGGGCAGCCCCTTTCTCACAGAGGAGAATAGAAAGCACCCCCCGGCTGAGACTGCCGCCCTCCAGGGCAAGTGCTGGCTTACCTTGGCCAGCCGCGCCCGCTTGATGAGGTCGTTGAGTTTGCGCACTGCTGCCTTCTGAGGAAGGCTCTGTATGTCTCGGAAGAGGTCCTGGGCCTCAGCCTCGAAGAGCCGGCGGTTGTCGGTGTTCTGCAGAGGCTGTGCCCAGAAGGAGCCGATGTAGACACGCAGCACCTCGGGTGTGTTGATGACCTTGCCCAGGGACCACATGAGGGCCCCGTAGACTCGCATCAGCTGCTGCGTGTCCACTTGGTCGGCCTTGTTCAGCACCACGCGGATCTTGTCGTCCTGGCCCCGGAAGGCCTTGATGGCCTCCGAGAACTCATCCGAGATGTCCAGTTTGTGAGCATCAAAGAGCAGGATGATCCTGTCCACCCGCTCAGCGAACCACTGCAGGACCTGGCAGAAGTCGTACCCTAGGAGGAGAGAGGAGCACGTCAGTATGGCCACGGCTGTGTGTGGGAGACACGTAATAAGATTCCAGGGATCTCTGGTTCTCTAGCAGCAGCAGTGGAGGCCTCGTGACCCGAAAGTCACTTCAAATGGGGCCCCCTGGATTGGATGATCTAGTTAAAGCTGGGGATCCTGGTTGCCCCTCTGTGGCTCATGTCATTTTGGGTATCGCTTACTTCCATAGCTGTAATTTCATTTAGTCCTCATGAGCCTCTTATTTTACCTAGCATGGTCCTTGGATGAATGGAAGAGCTAATCACGGCTCTATAAATTCGCAGGCCATGGGTCAAAAGCTCCTACTTCTACCACAGTCTCACTTTTCTGAAAGCACCGGAGATGGAGAAGGAAGACCTGGAGGCCACCTGGAATCCCACTGGGTGCCCAGTAAGCACAACGAAAAAGGACTTGCCTTCTCTTAACCCAAGTTTTTAAGAATGTCAAGGAGGTCAAAGGTTGGGCTGGCTGAAATTGTAACCAGTATTTATCATTTGGACTATTTATATCTTAAAAATGTTGTAAATATTTTAAAAATCATGTCTCACAGCCATTCTGTGAAATGGTCTCTTGCCAATATCTTTTTTTTTTTAAAGTGGCCAGGCCCATCACAAGTTCTGTTTAGTTTGCTTTGGCCACGTACCAATATGCTTCAAATCCTGAAGTTAAATCAACACTCATCTCAGCCTGTGGTCAAGACGGTCAGGCATTTCCCCAGGGAGCAGTCTCACGAAACGCAAACAAGAGAAGGCCAGCCCCACAGGTTTACTTAAAAAAAATTTTTTTTTTCTTTGTTGATTTTGGAGAGAGCGGAGAGAGGGAGAGAGAGATAGAAAAGTTGATGAGAGAGAACATCGACTGGCCACCTCCTGCATGCCCCCCACTGGGGATCTGGCCCACGACCTGGGATTGTGCCCTGACGGGAATCAAACCGGCGACCTCTTGGTGCCTGGGTCGATGCTCAACCACCGAGCCACACCGGCCAGGCGCCACAGGTTTACTTTTAATCTCAATCTGATTAGCTGGGGACCAGAGGCTCAGTGCAGCGAGTCAGGGCCGGAGGTAACTTCCTTGGCTCCTGCTTTAGCGTTATCTCGTTTCAGATTTTGAAAACTTCCAAATGCATAAAAGCTGAGAGAATTGTAACATGAATGTTGATAATACCCACCAGGTAACTTTAATAAATTCTGACACTTGGCCCTGTTTGCTTCAGATACTTTAAAACATTTAAGTCTAGTTTATTTATATAACAAAATACCATACAGTACTGAGGATGAACTAGATTTTCACTTGTCAATACAGGCCAATCTCCGAAAAACTGGTGAGTAAAAACATCAGTTTCCAAAGAACAAGTACAGTGTGATAACTTTCAGGTAAAATGCTAAAAAATAAAGCAATACTCAACAGCCTATAGATACATACTGCAGCACAAATACAAAAACATTAACAACCACTTTGGGATATTGGGAGTGAGAGATCTAAGAAGAATGAGAAAGCGTCTAGAGGACAATGATCTATTAGACAGAAATAAAGGGGATCCCTGCACTAAAGTTTCTATGAAATCTGAAGAGCAGCTGTAAGGGGAGCAGTTGAACAAGCAAACTGATTCAGACACTTAAAAAAAAATGTTTTTGTTGATATTTTTTAGAGACAGAGGAAGGGAGAGAGAGAGAGAAACATTGATCAGCTGTCCCTAGACCACAACCCGGGCATGTGTCCTGACCTGGAATCGAACCGGAACCTCTCAGTCTATGGGATGACGCTCAATCCACTGAGCCACACTGGCCGGGCTCAGACATTAAGAAAAAAAAATCCTCACCCGAGGACATGCTTAGAGAGAGGGGGAAGGAAACACTGATTGGTTGCCTTCCACAGGTGCCCCATCTGGGGCTGAACCTGCACCCGGACATGTGCCCTAACCAGGAATCAAACTAGCAGCCTTTTGGTGCACAGGGCAGTGCTCAACCAACTGAACCACTCTGGTCAGGCAGACACATGTTTTTTTTTAATCCTCACCCGAGGACACTTTTCCATCCTTTGTTCAGGTAGAGTGGGAGGGAGAGAGAGGAACAGAGAGAGAGAGAGAAACATCGATGTGAAAGGAACACATCGAGTGGCTGCCACCCGCACAACCGACCAAGGCCGGGGACAAACTGCAACCAAGGTATGCGCCCTTAGCGGGAACCGAACCCGGGTCTCCCAGGACCGCAGGCTGACGCTCCAACCGCTGAGCCAAACCGGCCAGGGCAGGCAGACACATTTTAAAAAAACAAACGAAATGGCCCAGGCCGGTTTGGCTCAGCGGTTGGAGCATCGGCCTGCGGTCCAGAGAGTCCCGGGTTCGGTTCCCACTAAGGGCATGTACCTCGGTTGCAGTTTGTCTCACATCGATGTTTCTCTCTCTCTCCTTCCCACTCTATCTGAACAAAAAAATGAAAAAATGTCCTCGGGTGAGAAAAAAAACAAACGAAATGTCCAACAATGCTGAAGGCCCCTGGGCACCTGTCCCCAAGTCCTTTACTGAACCTCCTTGCGGAGGAAGCCACTGTCCGAGCGGTATTCATCGTCACCACACGTGTGTGTGTGCCCCAGGTCACGCGGCTCACTTCTCTATTCTGCCTCCCTCTCTCATTCCCTGGGGAGGAGGGCAAAAGCAGTTCTTAGAATGTGGCCTGAATTTATTTTCATTGCTGTTAGCAGCCAGTTTAGAACAGAGGAAAATAAAAAACCTACTGAACCGGTCACACAGTAGCATGTAATGATTCAGAGCCAAGATTTCACTCAGAGTTCTGCTCCTGTGAGACCAGAACAAACTGTCTCCTGAGACAGGAGTGAGTGGTTCATGTCATTCGAGACCGGCTTGTGGGCCAGAGAGCCCCAGATCCCGTAGGATCCTCAGCAGATGAGTGAAGGTGCTGTTCCCTGGGAGCTGGGAGACACGTTGGAGCCACCCACCGGAAGGACGGGCATGTGAACTTACATTTCCATGACTAACCTCGCTCTGACCCAAATGCTCTCTCACTTGGTTTCCTTTGTGACCAAAATCAGGTAAGTGGCTCAGAAACAGGTTAAAGAACATCTGTGTCAGGTGCATGAGTTGCATTTTGCTGAACACGTTTCCTGTTTGGGGTGGGGTTCCTCATGGGCCAAAGAAGCTGAGGTGTGGCAGACAGTCCCTTGCCTCCCTCACGAGCAGGCTGGGGCACAGGAGATGGAGAATCAGACACTCATCACCTTCTACCAGAGCGGGTTGTTCAGTCTGAGGGAAGAGTGCAGACACAGAGGATGCGACTTCATTCACAGTGGTGGTGGCTTCCTAACCTCGTTTTTGAGCCTAGTTTTCCAAACTTCTCAGTAGTTCTGTGAATGACCTGATCTTCTGGAAAATTCCTTTTCTACAAATTAGCCAGAATCAGCTTCTTTGGTTTGCTGCCAAGAACCACAATTGGTAAATAATTTCCCTCCACATTTGAGTATTTCTGCATTCTGAATGTTTCTTACAATCAGTGCCGAAGGGAACTTGTCTCTCCCATAACTGCCACCACCGACCGGGGC
Source organism: Molossus molossus (assembly GCF_014108415.1). Lineage (NCBI taxonomy): Eukaryota > Metazoa > Chordata > Mammalia > Chiroptera > Molossidae > Molossus > Molossus molossus. The sequence continues at coordinate 180,943,580 of NW_023425344.1, forward strand.
ACACGCAAGGTCAGCCAAGCAGACAGCATCTCTTCCTCCGAGGGCCACCTGGGTGGGGTCTCGCCCTGACAGCAGCACGTGTTTAAGCTTTAACTTAAACCTGGGTTCCTAATAATTATTTAAAAAATACTTAATTCCAATGCTTTGGTGCAATAAAAAGTTACTGGGCACTGAGCTGCCAGATATAAACTCACTGTAAGTGAATCATCACCCATCTCCAGAGGAATGGCCACGCGGACATATTTTTCTGTTTTAAAATAACGATGAGAGCTTACTAAGGGTTAAGTAGTACAGGCAGGTAGATCAGTGTTTGTCACTGAGCAGATGCAAAAGGATCACTTGTTAGACATCAGGCAATGCAAAGATGAAGAAATCACCAGTGTTTCAGAAGAAAGCGAGAAATTATCGAAGCTGGGAAAGGTTGGTTTACTCACCTCCCATTTTTATTATTATTCATTGGCATTAAGTGCATTCACATGGTTGTGCACTCATCACCACCATCCATCCCCAGAACTTTTTTTTAAAATCCTCACCCGAGGATATTTTTCCATTTATCTTCAGAGTGGGAGGGAGGGAGGGAAAGCGAGGGAGAGAGAGAGAGAAACATTGATGCGAGAGAGACATATCAACTGGTTGCCTCCTGAACGGCCCTGATAGGGCTGGGGACTAACTGCAACTGAGGTCTGCGCCCTTGACCCGAATCGAACCCGTGACTCTTTGGTCTTCAGGTTGACGCTCCAACAGCTGAGCCAAACCAGCCAAGGCCCCCAGAACTCTTCATCTTTCCCAACTGGAACTCAGGCAGCATCTGTCCTTGGTGACTGGCTCACTTCACTTTAACATAATGTCCTTGAGCCACATCTATATTGCAGCCTGTGTCAAAATTGCCTTCCTTTTTCAGGCTGGATTGTTCTGCTCAGTTCTTCTATCTTCATGATATAAGAAGGGCACCAAATACCTACCTACCAAAAAGTTCTGGCTAATTTTTAAGAAATGACTTAATTTACAATATTTAGTCTGCCTAAACAAAGGCAGAAGGAAAACAGTGATTCTGAAGGACCGAGAGACGGCTGATTCTCAAAGTGTGTTCTTGCATTAGAATCAAATAAGAGGCTTACTAAAACTTAGACTCCCAGCCCTGCCCTAGAAATACAGAATCTAAATCTGTGGGTTTGCCCTGGCTGGTTTGGCTCAGTGGTTAGAGTGTCAGCCCGAAGACCGAAGGGTCGTAAGTTCAATTACTGGTCAAGGGCACCTACCTGGGTTTTAGGTTTGATCCTTGGCCCCCGTGGAGGTTGTGCGGGAGGCATCCAATCAATGTGTCTCTCTCACATAGATGTTTCTCTCTTTCTCTCACTTCCACTCTATCTAAAAAGTCAATGAAAAAATATCCTTGGGTGAGGATTAAAAAAATAATAAGTTAAAAATTAGATAAATAAACAAATCCCTGGGGTTGGCTCTGTGTGCTGTATTTTATAAGTTCCCCAGCCAATTTCAATGCCTGGAACACTTTGTGGACCACTGCCTTAGACTGAATACGAAGGCGTGGATGGCAGATAAGTGTTATTGTTGATCAGCAAAACAAAACACATTTAAAGTTTCTTTTTATTATAAAATGTTACTAATAGATGGTGAGATGGTGCATCATGGAATTGAAGAAACAGAATTTGAATCTGCTTATTTGAAGATAAATTTTATTATTTTATTTTTTATCTTTTTTTTTAATCCTCACCCAAGGACACTTTTCCATATTTTGTTCAGACAGAGTGGGAGGGAGGGAAGGAGGGAGGGAGGGAGAGGAGGGAGGGAGGGAGGGAGGGAGAGAGAGAGAGAGAGAGAGAGAGAGAAACATCGACGTGAAAGGGGAAAAACTGCAACTGAGGTACGTGCCCTTAGCGGGAACCGATCCCGGGTCTCTCTGGACCACAGGCCGATGCTCTAACCGTTGAGCCAAACTGGCCAGGGCTGAAGATGGATTTTAAAATTCACGAGAGCTCCCCTCTCGTTGTTCATGCTGGGCTCTAGCCCTGGCAGCCCTTCCCCCTCTGGTTTAGGACCTAGAAATCTAGCCCAAACTCTCCTCATTCTTCAAACGGTGTGTGAACCTTGATTAAGTTACATACTACTTAACTTCTTTAAGCCCAAATTTTCTCATCTGTAAAATCAGGTTATTGAGTGATTTCATGAGAAAATGCTGTTAACATGCTCAATATGGTGTTGAGCTTGGTAACGTTTCAGGCAGCATAAGCTGTCACCGTCGTTGCTGCTCCCTCTGCTGCAGGTGGGCTCCATGCTCTGCTTCCGACTCCTGGAGCCCTCTGCCTGTGCTCCTGTCACACCTCATCGCCTGTTACCGCCAGATGGGTGTGCGGGGTCTCTCATTAGACCATAAATTCTGCAACTGCAGGGACCCTGTCTTCCTCATGGTAGCATGAGACAGCGATTGTTAGTGAGGGCTTTGGACCCAGGCTGCCTGGGATCTAATCCTGGCTCCATTACTCACTAGCTCTGTGACTTGGGCAAGTTACTTACCCTCTCTGTGCCTCCTTTCCTCATCTGGAAAAATGGAGCTAATAATAGTATCCACATTCCTCACGGGGCTTCGGAGTTCATATTTGTGGAGCATTTAGAATCATCTTGGCACCTAGACAGCTCTCCAATATGTTTTCTACTAGTTTTAAAATCTTTGCATCCAGTGCCTAGTACATGGTAGGAAGCACAATAAATATTTGTTGAAGAATGCCTGACAGGGCAAAGTATAGTCTGCAACCATGGAAAGAAACAAAATTAATTAGCGTAAAGGTGACAATGCAACAATGCATGAGCCAAGCCAGAGAACCAGTGCTCAGAAAACAGCTAAAGGAAGATACCGACTGAGCAGAAAACCGCTCATGTTTTATAAATAGAGCTAGTGGACTCACAAAGGCTCAGTGGCCTTTCTTTTCTTGCTTGTGAAACAGATAGAGTTCTACCAGGGGTCTTAGAGACTCTAGGTTGCACCTAAAATAAATCCATGATTCTATCACAGATACTCCCTGGCTTCAGAGAAGTCCAGTGTAGCCCTGGCAGGTTTGGCTCAGTGACTGGAGTGCCGGCCCTTGGACCAAAGAGTCTTGGGTTCGATTCTGGTCAGGGGCATGTACCTTGGTTGCAGTTTGGTCCCTGGCCCTGGTCAGGTTCGTGTGGGAGGCAACCAATTGATGCGTCTCTCTCACATCGATGTTTATCTCCCCCTCCTTCTCTCTCTCTCCCTCCCTCCCACTCTATCTAAAGATAAATGGAAAGTGTCCTCAGGTGAGGATTTAAAAAAAAAAGAAAGTCCAGTGTATACTCATGCTGGCTGGGATAAATTGGGGCACACACTGTACTTAGTAGGAGGAGAGTAGTGAGTTTTCCCACAGGTTCTGTTACAGAAGGTGGCCAGGTCCCAATTAACATGAAGTAGGTCTGTGATGGAACTGCCACTTAAAACAAGTTTGAAACCCGTGGTCCCCGGACTGAACATGGCCCCCCGCTGCCGTTCTGTTTGGCCCACATGAGGTCTGCATTTTGAGTTGACTGTCTTTGGTGCAGACATGCACTGTTCACCTGGTGCCAACTTCTGAGTGAACACGCAAGCTCTGACTCAGCCCTAGAGACCAAACTGTGCCCTCTGAGAAGCCACCCTAGCTCTCCTGGGCCTCCGCAGGCTCTCACAGTTCCCCAGAGAAGCGTACCAGGTCAGTTCACAGGCATCTCCCAGACTAGGCCATGGACGTCGGAAGGCAGGGCCCTTTCTTCCCCTGGTCTCTCCAGCATCAGAACAATGCTCACCAAGAGCAGGTCTCAGCAAACGCTTCCCGAAGGACCGAATGTTTTCTGTGGAAATGTATTAAACATTCCCAGATCTGGCTCTAAACAATTTTTTTGGAACATGTCTCCCTGGAAATTGGAAATATATAAAACATCTTGGAATTTAACAAGACATGTTATATACAAAAATAAAGACTGGATTAATTAGTAACTACCAAGTGCCTAGCATGTGCCTGAAACTGTTGCTGAGGGACATAGAGATATAAAACTGAGGCTGCTAGCTGTACCCAAAACAGCCCCACACCGGAAATAATCCAAAGGCCCCCGGATAGACCACGGTACACCTACACGTGGATACTGCTCAGCAGGGAAAGGAATGAGCCGACACAGGCAGCAGCCGGGGTGAACCTCAGAAACATCATGCTGAGAAGCCCGGCACTAAAGTGTACACACTGTGTGAGTCCGTTTAATCGACATTCTACAGGCAAAGCTAAGCTACAGTGACTGAGAACAGACCAGTAGTCGCCTGTGGCTGAGGGTGGGGCTGGGACTGACTGCCAAGTGGCATGAACAGACAAGGAACTTCTCAGGGAGACAGAAAGTCTCTATTTCTTGATGATGATGATGATGGTTCCACGACTATGCAAATTTGTCACAATTTGAATATAATCAAGTGCATACTCAATGAAAATAAGTGCATTATTATATGCCATACTTCAATAAAATTGACTTAAAAAGTAAAAAAAAAAAAGAAGAAAGAAGTAAAGAAAGAAAAAGAGAAAAAGAAAGGGGAAGAAAGAAAGAAAGAAAGAACCCAAAGCTGCTTAACTTGTTAAGAGATACAGTTTCTGCAAACTGCTGAATGGACCCGGAAGTTGAAATCTGTTCACTACAGGGACCTTGTAGCGAATCTGGCTGATGCAGTTGAATTCAGCTAAAGCAGGAGCCCTGTGTTTTAGTTGAAATCAGTCTTAGCCAAAGAAATAAATGTTAAGGTTTGGCTAGTCCATTAGAATTTTGAGAGTCGTGTAATTTCACATGTCCTGCCTCCTGGCCTCAGTGTGAACACGAGCATCTCATGGTGATGGATTAGGAATGAGATGCTCTGAGTATGTGTGCACACGAGTGTGTGTGTGTGTGTAAATGTGAGCATGCATGTAGGTGTACTGTATGTATGTGTTGGTGTGTGTGCAGGAATCAACATAATAGAACTGTCCCCATGGTGCTCAATATAGTTTAAATTTTATTCATTTAATTATAGACATTTCAGTTCTGTAAGGCCTTCCAATGGAACTTTTATTAGCCTGTAACAAAATAGAGATGTAATCAGTCCAATGTTTAAAAATATAATTTCTATCTTCACAAAAGAACCCAAAACCTCTATAGCTTTGGGAGCTAGGAAAGAGAACTTATCCTTCGGTTCCCAGCTTGGCATTCCTGGCTCCATGTTCTGGGAACAAAGGGAGGGGGCAGGAAGGAAAGGGCCCCTTCCACCCAATCAGGGGCTTCCCGTCACAGCCCCCGTGGAAACTGGTCTCCATCCCAGCCAAAGGGACCCACCAGGAAATGGTATCTGAGGTTAGAATAGTAGCCCCCGGCTCAGGTAAATACAGGGCGGTGGCCCTGAGGAAGCAAATTTGGCAGAATATTTTTAATAGAACAGAAAAAAAAATGCTTCCATTTATTCTCAAAGCCAAGTTTCTAATTACACGAGTTTTAAATAAGATGTGTGTCAATAAATGGATGCAAGATAATGAAGGACCCAGGACTGAGGCCAAGTTCTCCCTCCCATGCCCCTTGCCCCATTCCTAGGGTGGCAAGACCACTTGCCTAGTTGGACCAAGACTCTGCTCAGACTGCTCCTCTTCGGTGGGGCCCTGGCCTGCCTCTCCCGGAGCTACCAGCAACATTCCATGCCGGGCATTCATACCCCTCCCTCAGCACTGGCTGCAGATCTATCTGTGTCCCACTGGCCTCTCCCGAGGCCCCTGCATGCCACATCTATCTCTGTGTCCCTCCAGCCCCTGGCGCTCATCCAGCACAGCCTGCTCCTGTGCAGACAGGCACCAAGAGAGTGCTGGTAGTGCCCTTAACTGTCTTTCTCACCCTGGCTCCTTCCTCTCCAATCCAGCTCTCAAATGATCCCCACCCCTTCTTAGGACTCAGACCCTCCAAAATGGTGAGTGTCCTGATGACTTCTAGAATAAATACTCCATCACTAGCCCCTACCTTACCTTTCCAGCCTTTTCTCATAGTCTCTACTAACCCCAAACTACACTGGGCTCTTTGCTGCTCCCCCAAAGCTTCCTGCACTTTCCTGCTGCTGCACCGCTGCCCAGACTTTCCTCTACCTAGAATGCCCTTCCCTCTTCCCCACTCCAGTATACACATTCTTAAGGCACTGATGATTTTTCTTTCATAGCATTTATACGCTATCATGATACATTTATTTGCTGATTACAAGACAGAAATTCTATGAGGGCAGACACCCCACCTCTCATTTCGTTCACCACTATACACCCAGTATCTACTACCGAACATAATCGATTTTCAGTCAATTTAGTTTATTCCTTGAAAAATTAAAAATAGAACTACATATGATCCAGCAAGCCCACCTCCAGGTATTTATCCAAAATAATTTAAACCCGAACCTTGGAGAGAGAGCAGCACTCTCCCAGTCACTGTGGTACTATTCACACGGCCAAGATGTGGACACAACCCCAATACCCATGAGCATGCCACAACGTGGATGACGCTGGAAGATGTTCCGTTATGTGAACCAAGCCAGTCTCGGAAGAACGAATCCCGCATGCTTCCACTTCCGTAAGGAACCGAAAATAGTCCAACTCAGACTCAGTGGAGCCGGCTGCCAGCGGCAGGGAAAACAGGGAGTTACTAGTCCACAGGCACAAAGTTTCAGTTAAGCAAGAAGAGAAAATTCTAGAGGTCTGTTGTACAACATTGTGCTTATAGCCAACACTATTATACACTAAGAAATTTAACAGGCTAGGTTCGTATGTTAAGTGAATCAAATAAAATTAAATGTAAAAAAAGTGAATTAACCTAAACAAGACGTGTAACTGATTTTTTTCTTAGCAAGTTAGAGGGTTACTTGCTTAAATAGTAGTGTGAGTTTCTTTAAAAACAAGGCTGTTACTAAATATAGGAAGTACAAATTGGCTCAAAATAAACATCAAGTATCTGGGATGGCTCAGGTGTTAAATATATATTTTCAAAAATAGTCACTTCAGTTAAGAATAACAGCTGCTTCAGTTAAACATGGAGGAGTCCTTGTATTGTTTCCAGGCTGAGTTTACTTCGCAACTGGAAAATGCTGTTTCTTAAAATGTTACTGGGGTTAGTGTAGAATAATAGCTAAAAATAAATACTTGCAGCAAATATTTACTGGGCTCTGTCAACATTCCTACACTGCTCTGAGAGCATCATATCAACAGAACCTTCTGTAATCCTCACCATAACCCACGAGGCAGGTACTATTATTATCCTCCCCTTTGCTGGCAAGGATACAGAGACTCAGAGAGGTTAAATAACTTAGCCAAGGTCACACAGCTATTCCCCAGGGGAGCCAGCATTCAAACCCAGGGACTCTCATCCCAGAACCTGTGCCTTTACTCTCTGCACTGTACCTTCTGTACACCAGAATGGTGGGACTAGAGATCACTTTATTATGTTATCTTTTTTAAAAAGTAGTTTTCTAAGTGTTCTACAATGACTATATACAATTTTTGTAGGAAGAGAAAAATAAGCATATCGTAAAAATTATTGGTCCATATGCGACTGGGCTAATGATACTGAGGAGGGCGTTCCCTTTCTCCTATAATGGTGTTTACAGTGGTGGAGGTTGGATTTCTAGTGCTTTCCACCTCAGGAAACCCTGAGGGTGAAGTAATGTCTTAGCAACTACACACCACCCCGGGGAAGAGTGAGCCCCATCTGCTGTGCTTGCCAGAGCAGGGGATCCAGCAGTGTGAAAACCAGGCACAGCCCGGAGCTCCTGAGGCCCACCCTGCCCCCCTCTTCTCCAGCTGGCTCCCTCTTCCTCCCAGGTGACCAGATACAGGTGTAGAGTAGGGCGGGGCTGAGACTACAGCCCACTCAGGAGATGGCAGGCTGTCCATCTCACAGGTGTTCTGAGTTCACTTCTTTTTGTGGAGATGCGGTGACAGCTCACTGAAGGTGTTGTTAGTAACGGCACCTCTTGGAGAATATAAGTGGCTACAAATAATCCCTGTGGTACAGAGTTCCCGGCCTCACTGTGCCTGGCCTGGGGGCTTGGCTGCTCAACAGTCCGCAATTTAAATAAAATCTAGCACCAAACCTGTCCTGGGATGCGCTTGGTGTTGTGTATCCTCTATTTCCTCTCCCTACTCCTCCCTTTGGCATTTAATCCAAGACCCTGTGAAATAATTTTTCTGTGCCTGTTTCCTCCTAAAATAAACACGCTAACCTCACAGCCTGTCTCTCTTTCCTCAGGAGGATGTTGTGAAGATAGTGGCGGGGCAGATGGGGGCCATGTGACCCCGAAAGCCCCCCACATCACCGCTTCACACCACACCACAGCCGGGGAGAGACAGGCTCTGCTTGAGCATTTGGCCCGATGAACGCAGCTGCCTCTGGTCACGTGGCCAAGTAAAAGGGAAAATTGGACTTCATACCTCATTTTCCATCTCAGATTAAAAATTAGGTTAAGAAGCAGATCCATTTAAAGAGGACTAAGCCATAGAAACAGACAGCAACATCATAAGGCATTTTAGGCTCTTTGCTGGAGACAGAGTTGGTGAACATCTACCAAGAAAAACCTACCAGTCCTAGAGCCCGGCTCAGCCTTTTGACTTTGCTGGGCCTTAGTTTCTGCATCTGTCTGATCCATCAGGTGGTCAGTGAGGATTCTTTCCAGATCTTAAAGTTATATATGGTGGTTCTGAATATTAAGTTTTTCTAAAATAAAGTCATATTCTCAGTGTCTGTATAGTAGATATTAACTAGTTACAGGACCAGCATAAAAATGTAAAACCCTGTAAGCGGATACAGGAATACTCAATAAATTTAAATGACAAAATTATCAAGCAGCAAGTTTCATTTATTACAGTCATTCCACTGGGTTCCTGTGCTATGACATTTTGGGCTGGTTTGAAGGTCCTTCATGTTTCCACAGGGTTAGTTAGTTGCCCTGAAGTTTAATTTACTTGTCATCTAATTCTAAACAGCTCTATGCTGAAAGAAATGACCAGAGGAAAAGTCAGAATTTGAGACTTTTAAGGATGCTTAAGAGGTCATTAGATTCAACTGTCATTATCCTAATTAACAGGATCCAGGAATCATGCGTCATGCACATGGAAACTGCCCATTCTCATTCTCAAGTGGGCTTTGTGAAGCTCGGGCAAGAAAGGCTCAGACAATACGTCTATAAATCACAGTCGGCCTGCACTTGCCGTGGATTTTCTTGAGGCAGAATGCCAGTGGCATACAGACTCCACCCGAGTGTGATGAGGCCAAATATTTGCAAACAAGGCTTCAATGAATCTTGTCATTTTGTGGTTCAGAAGGGCAAAAAGACAATGTTTCTTGTAGCCACAATTTTCTAAAGAGATATGTTAAACCAAAAGGGTGACAACTTTGGGATCAACAAAGGGCATGTGAGTACCTTTTGACCTTGAACACCCTGCCCTGCCCTGTTCCTCCTTTTAAACTTTCCCAGGGTTGGGCGAGTGTCCTGTGAGCGTTTGGACAACAGCCAGTCGAACAGTCCAGCTCTAGCAACTAAATTATCAGCTAAAGCCAAACTATTACTCAGAGATCGTTATTTCTGGGTTTATATCACAGATGGAAAGACAGATCAAGTCAGTGGGGACCATGTGAGTCCACACTGGGCTCCTTATTAAAAATAAATGAGTCACGTATTTTACTAAATGAAAGTTCATGTAGTTACCAACAGTATTTCTTTAAAAAATTTGTTTTCTTTAATCCTCATCTGAGGACATTTTTGTATTTATCTTCAGATAGAGTGGGAGGCAAAGAAGGAAGAAGAGAGAGAAACATTGATACGAGAGAGACACATCAATTGGGGTTGGGGATGAACTATAACCGAAGTACATGCCCTTAGTGGGAACCGAACCCGAGACTCTCAGGTCCGTGGGCCGGTGCTCTAACTGGTGAGCCAAACCGACCAGGGCACCAACAGTATTTCAAAATGGTCAAATACCTCCAGAAAGGAAATACTTTGAAAAGATTTATTAATATGAAAAGATGCTCCACCACACTAATAATGAGAAATAAAAATTCAAATTACAATGAGATGCCATTCCCCTATCAGACAAAGCAAACATAAAGCAAGATAAAGAGAAATAAGGATGCGTGGAAACAGGCACTTCTGCCTTGTTGGTGGGAATGTAAACAGGTACATCTTCTGGAGAGGGCATTGTGATGTCAGCTACACAATAAAAAGCCCATCGTTCCTTTTGATTCAGCAATTCTACTTGTAGGAGTAGATCCTGTGGTTACATGTGCACATCACTGTGCAAAAGCTTAGAAACAGCCAGAATGCCATACATCTAAAGGATACCAGCTATTAACAATGGCACATCTATCTGACAGAATGAGGAGGAGGTAGCTCTGACATGGATGTGCCCCAAGACTGACTGTTAAGTGAGAAAATCTTGGTGCAGAGCAGTGTGCAGAGGATCCTGCTCTGGGAGGAAGCCTGGGAGACTGCAGACTGCTGTCGAGAGGGGTGTGTGGGTGTGTGTGGGTGTGTCAGTGTCAGACGCTCTTCACTGCCTAGCATTCTGTAGCTTGAATTTTTCGTCCCAAGCACACACCCACATTCACACAAAGCAGTGGTCCCCTTGAAGGTTGCTTGAGAAAGGTGACATGCTGAATCAATGGTTTGATGTGTGCTCAGCATCCTCACCTGAAGACATTTTCCCATTTTTTATTCACTTGACAGAGCGAGAAGAGAGAGAGGAAGAAAGAGAGAGAGAAACATTGACATGAAAGGGACACATCGAGTGGCTGCCACCCGCACGACCAACCAGGGCCTGGGACAAACTGCAACCGAGGTACGTGCCCTTAGCGGGAACCAAACCCGGGTCTCTCCGGACCACAGGCCGACGCTCTAACCGCTGAGCCAAACCAGCCAGGGCTCAGCATTGTGATTTGGATTCAAACAGGAGGCAGTTTTGAGAAAGAGACTGATAGAATCCAGGCGAACTGGAGGCTTCTTGAGAAAACTGAGTAACGGCACATGTGAGAAATATCCCTAGATACAAGACAATCAAAACTGGAAAGGTGACGGAGCCCTGGGGCCCTCGGCCACAGGAGGACACCTTGGCTGGGTCATTCTCTTCAGCAGGTCCCAACTCCAGCCCTGCCTGTGTTCTCCTGGCATCCTTTCAACAGCTCTGCGGTCAAGTCCAAATTTTTCCTTTGCCCTCCCCCCTCCTTTCTTGGGTCCCTGGAAAAGACATGTCCGTGGCTGTCTGAGTCTCAGGACTTGGCCACCCTCTGCTCTCCCTGGGGAAACAAACACTGGCCGAGATGATCCTGGTCAGTCTGTGCAGGACCGCCCCTGTACCATGACACAAACAAAGACCACTATCACCACCACTTAGTCAACAGGACTCTATGCTCAATGGTTGATACATATTGTTCCTCTTCAAATAACCCTGGGAGGGTCCCCAGTGAAGTGGGGTGCCAGGAACTGAGCGAGGTCAGCCTCCCCCAGGGAGCACAGTGAGCTTGCCTGCCCCTCGCCGCCTCCCTCTCTGCTTCCATGGAAAACGCCGATGCCCTGAAAGCGCTGCTACTTTCAGTGCATTTCCACACCCAGCTGGTCTAGACACTGCCTGCCCGGCCAGGTGCAGGAAGCTTGACTCCCATCCACACTGCGTCCTCTCGCGCTCTGCCTGCTTCCCGGCTCATGCCCACGGAGAACGTAGGTACTTACACAGATTATTCAGACCCGCAGGAGGGAAGTATTTTCTTCCTGTTTTATAGAGGAGAACCAAGGCTGGCAGGGTGGAGTAATGGGAAACTGTCTCAGGCCAGTGTTTCTCAGCACAGTACTGCTCCCCTTCCACCCAGGAGCTCACTGTGCACAGTGACTGGGGGAGAGGACTTTTGTCACATAATAGGATGGAGGCTGTGTAGCAAGAATGTTCCCATTACAAGTTATTAAACACATGAAAATGTAAATACCAAATCTTTCAAAAGTTCACTATTTTTCTTCAGGGGTTCCTAAAAATCTTACCTTCCAAAGAGGTCTAGAATGGCTGGGGGCGCTCCTACATCAGGAGCGCAGGCAGAGGACAGTGGCATCAGGCTAGGCCTCTCTGTGGCAGGCCCATGAGGCTCATACAATAGTCGCCTGGTCACCCCTGAGGTAGTTACCTCTGCTCCCTTTCAAAGCCCTCACCTGGGGGGATGCTGATTAGTCACAGAGCCCAGCCCAGTGCTGGGTTGCCCTTCATCCCGCCCAGAGACACCTCTTTCACGCACATCTTCTATCCTGTTATCCAAGGGCAGCATTCACGCTAGTGAAATGGAGACACGGGACACTGCTCAAGTCCATTGTGGTGGGTTTTCCATTTGTGATCATGTTCTCTTTCACTTGTTTTGAAGGTGGCAGAGTGCAAAGGAGGGGGCAGGCTCAGCGGTACCCCAGATTCCTCAAAGTGGGGACCTCCTACGTTAGGATCCCTGAACAGTCAGCTTTCTGGGCCCACCGCAGGACGCCCTGGAATGATCTGTGCTGTTATCCTTGAGGCCAGGAAGTAGGGCATGATTCCCGGAGCCTGGGAATCACTGCTCTAGGCTTCAGTGCACCATTCACAGCCTCATCCACACCAGGGCAGACGGGGAGCCCAGGGGAGAGGGTGATCTGAGAATGGGTACCAAGAAGAAATGACAGTGACAGCCTGGAGTCAAGAAAGAGAAAATCAACCAACCAAACGAACCCACAGAAACTGAGACAGACCCAATACAAGAACACCCAGATGTCCATAGTGATAATTCTGGGTAATCAAGAGGTAATAAGAGATAATCCTTCAATGGCTTCCTGTTCCTCTCAGAATCAAATTGACATGCTTCCCTAAGGCCAACAGTTCGCATCAGCAGGCCTGCTCGACCTCACTGCCCACCACCTCCCCCGCCTTCCCGGAACCCGCCAGGTCTTACCCACCCTCTGGCCTTTGCCTACAGTGCCCTTCCCCAACTCCCTTCTCACTACCCATTTAAAGTAGGGATATCCTTGATGTGGGACTCAGTCAGCATTTCTGCCAAGTCTGTTTCTGCGTGTACTTGGGCTCATCCACAGGAGACAGAGACAGGGCCTATTTTGTTGCTGTTACAGCACCTGGCCCTGGACAGTTTGGCTCAGCAGTTAGAGCATCGGCCCACAAACCAGAGAGTCCTGGGTTCGGTTCCCACTAAGGGCACGTACCTTGGTTGCGGCTTGTCCCTGACCCTGGTTGGGGTTGTGTGGGTGGCGACCACTCGATATGTCTCTCTCACATTGATGTTTCTCTCTCTTTCTTCCTCCCTCTCCCTTCTGCTCTTTCTGAAGATAAGTGTCCCCCGCTCCACCAAATGTCCTCGGGTGAGGATAAAAAACAAAATTTTAAAAATAAAACAAAAAAATAACTAAAGCACCTGGTACCTGACACACTGTGTGTGCTTAAAAAATGGACAGGAGGCACCTAGCAGAGGGTGGTGCACGGCAGACATTCAATGTAAGCAAGTCTCTTCCGTTTTCCACTGTCCTTTGAATGAGAATGTAGGACATGTGTACTGTCCTTACCAAAGATTACCGTCAAAAAGCGCTGAAGAAGCCCTGGTCAGTTTGGCTCAGCGGTTAAAGTGTCGGCCTGTGGTCCAGAGAGACCCGGGTTCGGTTCCCGCTAAGGGCACGTATCTTGGTTGCAGTTTGTCCCCAGCCCTGGTTGGTCATGCGGGTGGCAACCACTCGATGTGTTCCATTCACGTTGATGTTTCTCTCTCTCCCTCTCCCCCACTCTATCTGAACAAAAAATGGGAAAAAAAAAAAATGTCCTCGGGTGAGGATTTAAAAAAAAAGCGCTGAAGAAAACCCCCCAGGAGATTTGGTATTTTTAGGGGAAAGTATCAATTACATGGAAACTGGCCCCCCATGGTACCCTCCCCAGGGCTGCCGTGTGTGTGTGTGTGTGTGTGTGTGTGGTTGGGGGAAGGTAACCCTGGTTTGTGTCCTTATCTCTTATGGTTAACAGCATGTGCTCTGGAACCAGGATATCAGGCTTGAATCCCACCAGCTCATTGCTTTGGTTATCAGTCACCTTAAAAACTTGGTGGCTTAAACAACAGACTGTTATCTCTGATCTGGGGTTGACTGGGCTCAGTTGGATGGTTCTTGACTGAGGTCTGTCATGAGGTGACAGTCAGATGGCAGTTGAGGCTGGAGCCATCTGAAGGCTCACTGAGCTGGTCGTCCACCATGACTTCTTCACTTGCATCTCAGCAGGGCTGGTTAGAACAGGTGGAGGCTGACCAGCTTGGGCTTCCCTCATAGGATGAGCTTCCCTCATTAAAAAGTCAGGGTGGCTGGACTTTTTAGATGGCATTTGGCTTTCCCAGAACAAACATGCCAAGAGGTCCAGGTGGAATTTTCAGGACTTCCTATGATTTAGACTTGGGAAGTCAGAAAGTACCACTTCTGCTGAATCCTACTGATCAAAAAATGACTAAGGAAGTCATCCTGCACTCAGGGGAGGAGACAACACCAGAGTATGAACACTGGGAGGTATGGTTCCTGGTGGTGGGGGTGGAGGGAACAGCAGGCAGCGTTTGAGACCAGCTACCATACTGGCTACCAGACTGTGGACGGATTACTTAACTTCTTTGTGCCTCAGTCTTCTCTCCTATAAAATGGGATGATAGTTTGTGAGGAGCAAATGAGTTAATAATATATACAAAGCAGTCAACAATGCACTAAGTATTAGCTATTATTATTATTACTCAGAGGAGTAAGGGGCAAACCTTTTATCTAATTAATCTCTGTATCCCAACATCTGTGAAATGTTTTATGACCATGAGCTGCTCTATATGGAAAGAGAAGTGCCCTTCTCTCCCCACACCCCCAATTTTGTTTTTCATTTAAGTCTAGGTAGGTTTACAGTTTGGGTAGAAGAGGTCTTTCCTCATGATCAAGAAGGCATTTAAAATAGTAACAATAATGGAAAATAGCTGCCTGGGCTTGGCAAATGCCATTCTGAGTCACGGTAATGACATGCCCACCGGCGGGGCAGCAGCAGCACTTGTGGCATGGAATTTCCCGGGCACCAGCGGAAAAGGAGCCATGAATGTGTTTGTCAGCAAACTTCCCCAAAACAAAAAGAAACCAGGATTTCCTGCTGGAGGCCAAGGAAGTGAGTGATGTCCAGGACCTCAAAACCCAACTTCAGACTGGCCTTATTAGCACTGGCCAGAAAACAGGATCTGGTAACAAATCATCAGTGGTCAGCCCAGCCCCTGCGGATGGACACTTTTCTGTTGCTGCCAAATTCAAACAAAGCTCAGACACAAGTCATTGAGCTCAAGCTCTAAATATAAAAATGGCTTCATAATCCATCCAAGCCTGTGGACATACATTCCATTCTACAGAATTCTCTCCCATGTCATCTGCTACCTCGTACCCCTCAGTACGCAGCCTTTAGGACAAAGCCTAGTCTCCTGACCTATGCGCTCACCTACCACATATCCAACTCGCATTCCTCCAAAGTGCTCTGAGCTCACACATCTTCCCTAGTCCTTGCACACACTCCTTCTGCCATCTGGGAGAGAATAACAATAGTAAGGGCAGCCAGTTATCTTTCCATTGACTACGTACTAGACAGGTACTGTGGTAAGTTTCACTATGTCATCTCCCTTTATCCTCATCCATCATATAAGGCCCGGCCGACTGATGAAAACATGCATTTACCTGGAGGCTCTGATCAAGAGCCGCTATATGTCAGGTCCACACCCAGATCAACGAAATAGCACTATGAGTCCAGAAATAAACCTTCACATTCACAGCCAGTTGATTTTTAACAAAGGGAACAATGCAATGGGGAAAGTACAGGTGACCCTTGAACAACATGGGCTTGAACTGTGTGGGTCCAGTTATATGCAAATGGTTTTCAATAAATATATACAGCACTGTAATGTATTTTCTCTTCCTTATGACTTTCTTAACACTTTCTTTTCTATAGCTTACTTTAGTGTAAAAATACAGTATATAAGACATCTAACATATAGAATATCTGTTAATTGACTGTTATGTTATTGGTAAGGCTTCCAGTCAGCAGTAGGCTATTAGTAGTTAAGTTTTTGGGAAGTCAAGCATTCATGCAGATTTTCAACTGCCTACAGAGTCAAAGCCCCTAACTCCCACATTGTTTAAGGATCAACTGTATTGTCTTTTCAACAAATGGTGCTGGGACAACTGAACATATACACGAGAAGAATCAAGTCGGACCCTAACCTCATACCATATAGAAAAATTAACTTATAATAGATTAGTGACCTAAATATAAGTGCTAAAACTATGAACCTCTTAGAAAAAAAAATATAGGAGTCAATTTTCATGAGCCTGGGTTAGGCCAATAGCACAAGTGACAAAAAATTAAAGTAACAAATTAGACTTCATTAAAAGTGAAAACTCTTGTGTTTTAGACAATACCATAGAGACAGTGAAAGACAACCCAGGAAATGAGACAAAATATTTGCACATCATATAGTTGACTAGTACATAGTATAAAGTATGTTAAAACTTAATAAAAAAGACAAATAATCCTATTAAAACATGGGCAAAGGATTAAACAAAATCCATAAAAAGATGCTCAACATCATCAGTCATCAGAGAAATGCAAACCAAAACCACAATAAAAATACTTCACACCTACTAAAATGGCTCTAATCAAAACAACAGTGTTGATGAGTAAGGGGAGGAACTGAAACCCTATCATCTTTTGGTGGAAATGTGACACAATGAAGTCCCTTTAGAAAACAGTCTGGCAGGTCCTCAAAATATTAAATATTGAGTTACCATATGATCCAGTAATTCTACTCCTAGATATATACCCAAGAGAATTAAAAACATGTTTTCAGAAAAACTTGTACATGAGTGATTATAGCAGCATTGTTCATAATAGCCCAAAAAGTGGAAACAAATGAAATGTCCATCAAAGAATGAAAAAATAAAGTATGGCAGAGCCATATAATAGAATGTGATTTGACCATTAAAAGGAAGGAAGCACTGATACACGCTAGTACGTGGATGAACCTTGAAAGCACTATGCTAAGTGAAAGAAGCCAGACACAAAGGCCACATACATATTGTATAATTCCATTCATGTAAAATGTCCAGCATAGGCAAATCCATAGAGATAGAAAGTAGAATAGTGGTTGCTAGGGTTGGGAGGAGAGGGGAAATGGGTAGTGACTGCTAATGAGTACAGTTTCTTTTTGGGGTGATGAAAATGTTCTAAAATTGATTGTGGCAATGGTGTGTATAACTGTAAATATACAAAAAAATTCATTGAATTGTCAAAAAAAAAAAAAAAAAAGAGAGAAAAAAATGCCAATCCAGAAAAAAAAAAAGTGGGGGGGGGATGCTTTCTCTTAGTAACTTTGCTGACTCTGCATACCTCCCACCTCCCAGCTGGAGGCTGGTGAGGTCCCTCTGTTCACTGAACTTCCCGATCAGAACTTCAAGTAGTGTACAGGGTCAGAGGGCTTGTTTGCAGTTCCATCCACACCAACAGGGTGTGAGCACCCCAGCCAGGGCCTGTGTCTCACTCATTTTGAATCCTGGCATCCAGGACAGTGCTTGGCACTCGGTAGATAATCAACATATATGTGTGTTAAATGAATAACTTCTAGCATGCCCCTAATATTACCCATTGCTTTTTATACAATCACTTCTACAATAAAGAAACGCCAAAAAGATCAAAGGCACACATGCACGCATACAGTTATTTTAAAATTCTTTTTCCATCAGATCTATCTATACACACACACACACACACACACACACACACACACATTTCTTTTTTTTTTTTTTTCCTTCCAGATAGAGCGGGAGGGAGAATGGGAGGGATAGAGAGAGAGAAACATTGATGTGAGAGAGACACATCGGGTGGCTGCCACTCACACGACCCCAGAGCCTGGGACTAATGGCAACTAAGGTACGTGCCCTTAGTAGGAACTGAACCCAGGACTCGCTAGTCCGCAGGCTGACGCTCTAACTGCTGAGCCAAACCAGCCAGGGCTATATACATACTTTTTAAAAGTACTTTTTCTTTATTGATTTTAGAGAGAGAGGAAGAGAGAGGAAGAGACAGAGACATCGATGAGAGAGAATATCTATTGGCTGCCTCCTGCATGCCCCCCACTGGGGATCAGGCCCACAACCTGGGCATGTGCCCTGCCTGGTAATTGAACCGGCGACCTCTTGGTGCATGGGTGACACTCCACCATTGTGTCACACTGTCCAGGCTCCATGAAATATTTTTTAAACTAAATAATCAAGTAAAGACTTATCTCTTTTCTACTTCCTGTGAGACATATGATTTCAAAATTGAAAAGAAAATCATCAATAAAATGATGAAGATAGTGTGGGAAGAAGGTAGAAATACTTATCCAAAAATAGCATTTTCAGTCCTCGAACAACAAAATTCACATTTCAAATAACTTTACAAAAATTTCCCCTACTTCATAAGACAAGACAAGAAACCAATATAAAGGTTAATTAAATTCAGCCTTTGAAACCTCTTTGGCCTTCAACAACAACAACAACAACAATGCAATGACATGAAGATAATAACAGCTAATATCTATTGAGCACTTACTATGTGGTAGGCTGGGCATTATTTTCTGTGTCTTATTATTAACTCAGTTACAACAACATTATGTGGTAGGTGCTATTACCCTCATTTCATAGAGAGATTAACAATGTTTTCAGGGCCACACAGTTGGTAAGTGGGTGGAACCCAGGAAGTTCAATTCTATTGTCCATGCACTACCCATCTTCGTAGTATAGCCTTCAGGGACTTCGAGCCCTTGAGTGGACCAAGGAAAGCAATTTGTTTGATTCTGAGTTTACAGATTAGTTAGAGTCGGTGAGAGAAAGGATCTGTGGTGCTGCTGAAAAGCTGGGACTGTCCTGAGCTGGATCTGTAATTGCGTGTGACCAGAATGAGGGCGAGGATGGCGCGGTCTCACAACACCCCCCCCCCCCCTTATTTAATCATTATTTTTTCTCTTATTTATACTACTACCCAAGGCAGGCCTGAACTTCCTTGTTCCAGGGCCCTCAGCAGGCATCACAGGCCTCTCTCAGAAACTCTTAGTGAAGTTCAGCGCTCACACCTACGGCCTGCTGTGAGGTCCACCTCAAGGACAGGCTCCACCTGCCATCACTGCCTGGCCCGGGGAGCTGCTGGTCTCTGAAGTCTCTTAAACTCAGTGCTTCTTAGAAGGGTCTCTGCTGCTGCTGAACCTGGCTAACGTCTGCTCCAAGCCTTCTCGGTCTTTTAGGGGACAAGATACACATGTTTTCTTCTCTAATCCTCTTGTTCCCAAAGCCTGTGAGCAAAGTCATTCTTCTTTGGCAGCTCTAAATGTTCTCTCACCTTCTTTGGAAAGCCTTAAAATCAGGTCTTTTGTCTTTCAAGTTAAAAAAATTTGTACTGCCCTGACCGGTTTGGCTCAGCAGGGAGAGCGTCGGCCTGCGAACCAATGACTCTCGGGTTAGATTCTGGTCAAGGGAATGTACCTCGGTTGCAGTTTGTCCATGGCTCTGGTCAGGTCATGTGGGAGGCAACTAGTTGATGTGTACCTCTCACATCGATGTTTCCCTCTCTCTCCCTCCCTCCCACTCTATCTGATGATAGAAAAATATCCTCAGGTGAGGATTAAAAAAAACAACAAAAAATAAAACTTGTACTTCCCTAATTACAGTTTGTTTTTGCCTTCTCTATTTTTTCTGCACCTTTATTGATTACAGGTTGGATTTCCATGCCCTGTTTCCCAAGTCTGTCGATTCTTTTGTGATACTGTGTTTGAGCACCTCGGCCGTGTTGGCAGACCCTCAAAACTGCCTGTTCATGTTTGCCTGTCAGTATCCAGATGCCTTTTTTATTTTTGAGGACTTCACTTAATGTTGCCCAAATCAGGAGGATCTAAGGATGTCTGTATGTAAATGTTAAAACATTAATCAGTGATTTTTGACACTAATGTTATTAGCTGTTAGGTTACTTGCAGTACAGTGAGATCCTTTCTGTTTCATACATAACTCTTATTTATTGTTTTTACTAGTCGGACATTTTCTGCCCTTTTGTTTTTCACTGACTAATAATGAAAAGGGCTTATAGAAAGAAGAGGTAAACATCACAAGAAGACACCTTCTCCCTTTCATTTCACAAGCTGTTGGTCCTGGGAGAATAGGCACATCTGTTAAAAATTCAGGTTGAGTTTTTTCTTTTCGAGTTAAGTTTTTAAAAGGGAAAATCTACTGTTTTTGTTACCGAAGTTGAGTCTGTTGAAGACTACACAGAACCTCACGCTCTCAGGAAACCACAGCGCCTTCCAAATGCTTATGTGCTAAATACACGGACAAGCCCACCAGCTGCCTCAGTAGAGTTTTCAGTGTTCTCCTTGTCAGACAGGGACATTATGATAGGAGCCAGAGCCAGAGGCGTGTACCTACTAATTGGGAACACACTTGGGTTCATGCTGGGTCCAGAAATAAATCCTAGATGATGTTTAAGTTCAGCATGAAATAAATACTATTTTAAGATGCAAACAGTCCAGAAGCCAGAATAATAAGAGAAAGGGAATAAAAAATGGTAATGGGAATGCACATGCTCTTTTCTTATCACAGAAAAAAGAGTTAAGAAAAAAATAGAGTAAAAAAATCTGGATGCTGTCATCAGGGGCAGAGACTGTTTCTCAAGAGTGAGCCAATCAGATTTCACCCACTCACTTTGAAAAAATAATATAAAAACATTAAGAATCCAGGTCATCTTTTGTTGGCTACAAGAAAAGAATCAAGAAAAGTCTGAGAACTTTTAGGTAGCTATTACTTGATTAGAGTAAAATTATTACTGTACTATATCAGAACATTTTTATCCTGCTTGATAGGAATTCTTTGTCAGCCAAGAATGCAATAGTTTAGTAACTAAGCTCAATCTTTTGTTCCTAAAGATTTTATGCCAACTATAATTAAATGAAGGGGCATTTGAAGGGTAACAGGTTTTCACATGGAGTAGAATACTAAAAATTACTCCAAAGTCAATTACCCTAGTGGGTTTTGGTTACAGAGCTCCCAAACAGGAGATTTACTCCCCCAAATGTTGACCCTGCATTCTGATTTCTCTGGAGCACAGAACAGGGAGGTGAGGAGGGCAGTGACCTGATGTTTAGGGTCAGTGTTAAGATTCTGATGATGAGAAGGCTGCACTAAGACACATTCTAACTGATAAAGGTCACTTCTAACATAAGAGTGGTTTACCATGTTTTGCCTCAAACCTAACATCACAAAATATGAACTATCGTGTAGAAATGTCAAGTGTATCTTTTCATCACCTAGAACTTTGGCCTAGAGAGGAACAATGTCTGCGAAATGCCATGTCTTCCTTGTAACAGCACTTGCCCCCTCAACACAAAATAAAAAGGAACTGATGATGTCATGAGAGAAAAGACTGAACAAGGAAGCATGGGCCACAGGTGAGGTGAGGCACATGACTGAAGGAGGTTCAAGAGTATCCATTTTTGCTACTAAGGAATCAGTACTCCTTCCTGGAGATATGCCCTCCCTAGACTGTCAGCACCTGGGCGATGCCCTGGAGGTACCTGAGGGCTGCTGGTGATGTGATGCCAGCTCCCCAGATAAGGTCCCTCATTCCGCATCTGACCCCCAGCAAAGCAGCACAATGCTCCACCTCTCCACCTGAGTCTGTCTTGTCCCATGCTGATGGGGAGCACTCGGGGTGTGGTGAAGACAATCGGTCCTCCTGGGGGATGTTCAGCAGTCACCACACACTCGCCACCTCCTCCTGCAGCTGCCCTGTCTGTCCGGCATGCTCTCAGCCAGGGCTGCAGGCCAGAGGGTGGACTGGGTCCACGCCACAGCTTCGGCCTTCAACGACTGCCTGTTCTCTGAAAGCGGCACCTTCTCAATGGTTTATACCCTGTCCTCTCCCTAGATGTCCAGATCCGTCACTCATCTGCCCAGCAGCTGGGAAAAAAATGATTATGAGCGTTGGAAGTCTCTGCTTTTCAAGGGGAGTGAGGGCGAGGAGGGTTTCCTTGGCCGGGGCTCAGCTTCTGTCTGCGCCTGACTGCATATAATTTAGCAACTCCTAAATGACAAGTACAGTGTGGACACACAGCTCAATACACGGTGGTCGTTCTCATACCACCATCATACCACAAGGAGAGGCTTTAAAGATGTAAGGGGGGCCTATGTGATGAGAGCCCTTGTTGAGGGTTAATGCATCGACTGCATGAAGGGACAAGGAGAGGGCACAGGAGCTGCCATCTTCCGTCTTTCACAGGCTAAACACCATGAGGGAGGCACAGCTCCATGATTAAGTCAGTGCAGATGTTTCAAATGCTCTGCCCCTCCTACCTCATCCCATGTTCACATAAGTGACTGGCAAAGGTGATGCTGTGATTTAGGAAGCTGGAGAGATGCAAGTAGACACAAGCGTGTGGGAGAATGTAACACTATTTGCAACAGTTTAAGCAGAAGCAGCTTTAAACAGTATATGTTCTTTGGGGTTAATTCGTTGAACTGTCAGCGGAGTGACTCCAACCACCCACTGTGCCCAAACACGGTATGACACCCGAGCTCGGGAATGCTGGCCCCACGCTTGTGCCGTCACTGTTTGCAGCTCTCAGTCCTTTCTCACCAGCTGCTACGTCTGTCAGAGTGGCAGGGACCAGCCGACTGGCTGGAACCACATGTGCTATTTCTGTGCATAGGATGTGTGGAAGTACAAGTCACAGTAAGCCAGACCAGGATATGAGTCAGATTGTTGTAAAGTATTAAAAAGAACTGATCCTCGAAGCGTCCTGAAAGCATCACGCCAAGCGCCACTGCTGCGAGGAGCTACAGTTTGGAGGACACTTAATTACTAAGCAAAGGAGAAATCCTGAAGGATATGGGTGATCAGAATTGGCCAAAGGCCCACCAATGAAAAGAATAGATGTGGTTGAAGGTATAATCTAGGTCTTAAAACTTAGAGGTGAAAAGAAAGATGTATTATCAGGACCACATATTTCTCCAGCATACTTCAGAGACAGGTAGAAGCAGCAAAACATGGGCAGCTTGGAAAAGCTGTGGAACATGGTTTTTCTTTATTTTCCTTTTATTTTTTTATTTATTTTTTATCCTCACCCGAGGACATTTTTGCATTTATCTTCAGATAGAGCACGAGGGAGAGAGAGAGAGAGAGAAACATCGATGTAAGATAGACACATTGACTGGCTGCCACCGACATGACCCCACCCAGGGTGGAGACAAACAACTGAGGTATGTGCCCCTAGCGGAAACCGAACTCAGGTCTCTCTGGGCTGTAGGCCGACACTCTAACCGCTGAGCCAAACCAGCCAGGACTCTTTATTTTCCTTTTAAAACAAAACATTTTCTCTGCAGAGCAACTTTCATGGTGCCAGTTAATGGTCCTAAACTGGCTTAAAAAAAAAAAAAGATGTACTGGCACTGAAATGTAGATACAAAACGATGTCTATCTAAAGGACTATTTGTAAGAGTGAGAAATGACTAACCATCACAACATCTACGAATTAGTTAAATAAACTATGATACTTCCCTTTGATGGAGCCTAAGCAGCTATTAAATGGAATAAAGTAATTTTAATATACTGGCATGGAATGATGTCTGTGTTAGACTGTTATGAAAAAAATCAAGTTGTAGAAAATGTGCATAGTAATCATGTTTCTGTTAAAAATGATACGTTGGCCCAGGCCAGTTTGGCTCAGCGGTTAGAGGGTCGGTCTGCGGTCTGGAGAGACCTGGATTCGGTTCCTGCTAAGGGCGCGTACCTCGGTTGCAGTTTGTCCCCGGCCCTGGTTGGGTTGTGCGGGTGGCAACAACTCGATGTGTCCCTTTCACGTCGATGTTTCTCTCTCTTCTCTTCCTCTCTCTCCCTCCCACTCTATCTGAACAAAAATGGAAAAATGTCCTCAGGTTAGGATAAAAAAAAACAAAAAAAACAACAAAAACATGGTATGTTGTGTATACATAGAAAAAAGTCTCTAAGGAGTCAGAGAAAACCATTAATAACTGTTATGCCCTGGCTGGTTTGGCTCAGTGGTTAGAGCGCCGGCCCGTGGACCAATGAGTCACTGGTTCGATTCTGGTCAAGGGCACATACCTCAGTTGCGGTTCATCCCCAGCACTGGTCGGGTTGTGCGGGAGGCAACCAGTAGATGTGTGTCTCACATCGATGCTTCTCTCTCTCCCTCCCTCCTACTCTATCTGATGATAAATAGAAAAATATCCTCGGGTGAGGATTAAAAAACAACAAAAAAACCTGTTATTTGTGACACAGGGAGGTTTTTGTACATCCTACTCATTGTGTGAATCCTTTACAATAAACATTACTTTTATAACAGAAAATAAAACCAACAAAGATATTTATGAGAAAAGAATAGTATTAACCTGACTTTTGTTGTAAGTGTAATAATGTTCTTGGAGGCCTCAGGGAAGCCCAGTGCCCACCGAGCCCCTGACTGAGGTGAAGGCACAGCAGGCAGCTTGAGCTCTCAGGGCCGCGGAGGCTGCAGTCAGCACCTCTGAGATGCCATGAGAAAGGAGGGCGCGCAGACCAACGACACCTGTTCTTTACCCGTCACGGGACCCTGGCTTTCTAGCTCTTTGTGGCCTCTGCTTCAGGAGC
Organism: Molossus molossus; assembly: GCF_014108415.1. Classification (NCBI taxonomy): domain Eukaryota; kingdom Metazoa; phylum Chordata; class Mammalia; order Chiroptera; family Molossidae; genus Molossus; species Molossus molossus. The sequence goes on from NW_023425344.1 coordinate 180,968,332, forward strand.
ACTGGGGGAGTTCACTGCGTGGCCATGACCCCAGACAGGTCACTGCTCAACCTTGGCATGCCAGCACTCTCAACATAGCTTCACTGACTGGCTGTTCAAGGGGTGGTGAGAAGCTGTCAGTGGAAAGTGACAGCAGCAATTCGTCAGCTCTATCTTCTCCCTCCCAGCAAAGCCTGGAGGAACTATTTTGTTTCAAGGACCAAGATGAAGGGAACTTGACCTGTCTCTGTGGCTACAGGAATCCATCATGGTGCCCTCCCAGTCAGGAATTTCCTTTCTCTAAGTAAGCTGTGCCCTCTGGTCTGCCCCGGATGCCCCCTCTCTCCAAGAGGGTGGGAGAGAGAACAGGCCCATCTGTCTAACCACATGCAAGGATCTGGAAACAGTTATTGCCTCGGCCTTGTTTCCTGAGGGCTAAAGACACCCAGACGTCCCTGTTCTTCATCAATCTCCTCTGAACACCCTACAGTCAATCTCTCCTTTCCACCCGAGCTGCCCTTAGGTGATTCCTGGTCATCCTCCAGATTCTGGCTCAAATGTATGTCCTCTGGGGAGCCTTTTCCAACACCCCACAGCCAGGCCAGACCCCCTTACACCTGATATACAGCCCCCATCTCAGAGTGCTTAACCCACTTCTCATTTTCCATTTACTTCTGCGGAAAGTTGATGAACGTCTGTCTTTCTCAACAGAACACAAGCTCTCTGAGGGCGGAAACTGCACCTGCTGTGCTACACCCCAGGGCACCATACAGTGTCTGGGGCCAAGTACACGCAGCGAGAGCATACGCCATGAAAGGATGCTGAGGGCAACTGGGTGCGGTACCAGTGGGGGAGGGAGGAAGAGCAGTTGGGAAGCCCCTGTCCCTTGTTGTCATTAGCTTGCCTCTTTTACTTTTTGTCATATGTGCCCAAGTGAATAGTCAGACTTCTTGGTTATTTCTTGGGGCTCCTTCCACTCTGGACCCTGGGGCTGCCCGAGGATGCTGGGGGTGTCCTGGAACATGGAGGGAACACGCTAGGGAAAGAAATCCTCTGCCAACAGCAGAGCCTCAGCCAGCACTGGATGAAGGTGGGGTGGGCACTGACCTCGGCTGATGCGCTGCTTCTCCCCAGACAGGATTCCGGGGCTGTCGATGATGCTGATACTCTTCAGGACCTGATTGGGCAGCTGGGAGCACATGAATCTGGAAGAAAGAGAGCAAAGGTGGGATTAGAAACTTCGCTGCAGAGTGTCCTAATGACGAAGCTCCTTGGCTTTCTGGGCTACTGACATCATCTACTATAAAGTGGGGGGGCTTGCAGGGGATTGATGGGACCTCCACTGGCACTGCCGCCCTTGGGGCAGGTATGGGAGGAGCCTGGCACGTGCTGTGACCTGCCAACAGATCCCTTACTGTCCATTGTGATTTTCGCTAACATTTATTGAACACTTAGGTATTTTACAACATCGTCTCATTTGCTCCTCATATTAACTTCAAGAGGAAGAAATTACTGTTAACTTCAGAGAGGTTAAGTAAGTTGTTCAGAGTCACTCAGAGTTGGGCCTTAAACCCAGGTCAGCCCCGCCTGCACCTCCTCCATGCTGCTCCTTGGCCAAGCATCCCTCCTCCCGGGGAATCCCATGCCTCCTTCAGGGTCAGCCAGTCCCTGCCCGATCCCTAAAGTGACTTTGCGGGCACTCGGGCCTGTTTTCACTGTGTGATGCCCTAGGGACTCAGCTCCCAGCCTGGCACCTGCTATGGTTTCAGGGTTGGGGTGGGGCAGGCACCTGTGGGCAAGCCCCCCAAATCCTCCTAGGGGTGCCCTATAAGTGGACAAAGGGGCAGGGTGGGGGAGGCCAAGCTTCTCCAAGCCTCCGTCCTTGCCCGTCACTCCCCTTCCTTCTCCCCCTGCTCCCTCCCATGGTTCTAGTTGCTGGCCTGGTGTAGGCCTCCTGGAAGTACAGTGGAGTGGCAAGAAGATTGTGGCCTGGGGGTCAGCAGATCTGGGTTCGGGTTCAACTCAACCTTTGCCAATAAACTGCTGTGGGACCCTGGACCTGGACAAGGACTTCCCCCTCTGGGCCTCAGTTTCCTCATGTGTAAATGGAGGCAGTTGGACCAGGGGCTGGTGAGTGTTTTTAGCTCTCACACTGTCTAACTCTAGAGTAACAGGGGGAGAGGCTGTGTTCTCTTCACCCCCGGCAACAGAGCCAAGGAGGATCTCTTTTAGGCACTGGGGACGCTTTAAGGTGGAAACGCAGGGAAAGGAAGCCTCACCTTCTCCTACATTGTTGGTGCTAACTTCTGTGTCTGTGTGGGCAGAAAGCTTGAAACCCTCGGTGAAAGCTCAATTCTTCCAGTCAGTGGAACTAGTGGGATTACTCAGAAAGTAAATATGCTAGGAATGCGGGACAGGGAGGCCTGCCCAGCCTTCTGCCTTCACAGTGCAGGGACAGCACAGTGGGCACGCTGGGTGTGGCCGGAGGGGCGGGGTGGGCAGCCCTGAGCTTTTGCTGTAACTGCTGACCTTTCTTTTTTATTCTCACCTGAGGATATTTTTGCATTCATCTTCAGATAAAGCAAGAGGGAGAGGGGAGAGAGGGAGGAGGAGAGAGAGAGAAACATCGATGTAAGAGAGACACATAGACTGGTTGCCACACACATGACCCCAACCGGGGCCAGGGACAAGGTATGTGCCCTTAGCGGGAACCGAACCCGGGTCTCTCTGGTTCGTGGGTCGATGTTCTAACCACTGAGCCAAACCAGCCAGGGCACTGCTGACCTTTCAAAATACATTTCTTTAAAGGTGCTCAAGGCAAGTTTCTCATATATTCTTTCCTAGATTTTCAAGTTGGCCTAGGATGATGTCGGCCGATCATTTTGTAGCTGGAAAAGCTGAAGCACAGAGCAGTCGCCTCATCTGGAGGCCATGCCTCTAGTGCACGGCTGGCTGCAGAGCAAAACCTAACATTCTAATGGCAGATCAGTAGAACGCAACGCATGAAGTTAAAAACCTCAGAACCTGAAAAATAAAGGGTCACGTTAATTTAAGAGCAGCCCCTCATTTCTGACTTTTCCTGCCCCTCCTGCACCCTCCACACTTACATAAACCCCTGCCCACCCCTCGGAGGGATCTGTGAGAATAAAGTGCACAGGGATCACCAAGCATTCTCTGTAAGTTCACAGAATAGAAACGACACATTTGATTCTCCAGAACTGGGGTAGGCACGGAGTTCTGAGCACGTCTGTGTTGGACTGCATTTCAGTCCCTTATCACAGTCCCGTGCTCTTTATCAGATGGCTGGAGACGTTTGGCAATCGGAAAAAATTGCACATACGTGGAAAAGAATTCCTGGGAGAGGCTGACCTTTTTTCCAAAGCCACTCAATATCAATATTCCCAAAACACAAAACCTCTGGATTCTATTGTCAAGTTAACAGAGGGATTAAAAAATGTATAAACTGTCCACTCCCTCTTGTGCAAAGTGACAGCATTTCAACAACTCCCATGGCTCCTGACACATCAGCGGAGGCAAAATGTAGGAGCCACGAAACAAGATGCAGTCAGATGTGGTGAAGTCACCACACAGTGAACAGGGAGAGGGCGAGGGGTGGGGATAGGGGGGCAGAAGTGGTAACTTCAGAGAAGAGGAGGAGCAGAAAGAAGAGGAGGGGACAGGGAGGGAGAGAGGAGGGGGAAGGGGGGCAAACAGGGAGGTGGGAGGGGGAGAGAAAGGGGAGACATCCCCTGAGGGAGAGGGGGAAGGGGCAGAAGAGGAGGGGACACTAACATTCCAATTCAAGGAGGAAGGGAAAGAAGGAAGAGGGAGGAGGAGGAAGAAAAAGGAGCTCTCCAGGGGTACCAAGAGAAGGGGTGGTTAGGATTGTGTCCAAATCTGGGCTCCACGCCACAGAAGAAAGGGTGTATGGGGGTAAGGGTGGGGGTGGGGAAGGGAGCACAAAGCACAAGTCAGCTTTCAGAACCCTTGTGGGGGCACGACTCATAGTCTAAGGGTTAGACCCACAAAGATGTTTTCTTAAATAACTGTAATCAGAAAAAAAACACCCTAATGCGATGCTGTTAAAGTAAACCTGTCTTACTTTTATGCTTTAAGAGAGGAAGATTAAAAGCAAGCTATTTGCTGGGTAGGTCACAGCCATGGGTCAGGCCTCTCCTGCTGAAATGTTTCCAAGCACAGATTTGCGGACTCAAGGTGGATTTCCTGCTCCTTCCTGGAGTGGCTAACACGAAGCATATCCATCCCCTGCCTTCTACATTCCACACAAAACTTGCAGACCTGTGATGGTTAAGCCCAGAAGCCCTCACAAAAGCGTTTATAATGTGTCTCCTTCACCCAGGACTGACCTGATACATTTTATTTTCTGATAGGAGGAGGGCAGCAGAGGACCAAGCCCTACTCTGGACTCCTAACACCTGTCAGCCCCACAACCAACGGAGGCTCAAGGGCAGCAGAAAGCGGGTGGGTAAAGGAATGGTCTGGGTTGTAAGGTCTTAGGTCAGCAGGACAGTCCGAAGGGGTGAGAGGATTAGAGTTCTTAAAATTGCTTCCAAACACTAACATTCCAATTCCTAGAGCAATATTTTAAAAGAACTCGGCAGTACCTTAACACTGCTTTTGATTTCCAGACAGTGTAGTGATATCTAGTAGCTAACTCAATCCTTACCACAGCCTCAGAAGTAGGGGCTCTGTATTATTTTACAGAGGAGACTGGGGCACAGGGCGGGCACAGACCACAACTTGCCAAGTCACATGGCTGGTATGCTCACCTGGCAGTTCCGACTCCAAAGTCCAGTTTCTTAACTACTAGGCTGCTCCTACCATTTCCCGCATTTGAACCACAGCTGTATACCTTCATCACAGAGAAGGCCACATCCTAAAACAAAGGGGTGACATGCCATAGTCCTGAACTCCCCACCAAAGAAGCTCCTGTGACTTGTTCTCCACCCACTGGTGAAGGGTGGAGCAGTAAACAGAAGGCAGAAGATCCGGGCTCTGGCCATCTTCCTTGCTCACCCACCCTTCGACCTCCCCTGCAGGTCTCTGGGCCATCCTGAGCACTCCCAGGCTGTCATTAGGTTCCAATAAACCTAAGCTTCCATGGAGAGGGTAGGGGACTATTTAAAAGCATCTCCTTTACCAGCTAACTTTACCGGTAAGAGTAAAACCAGAGAGATTGCACAACTTCCTATTTACACAGTAAATAGCATACAGTACACAAAAAGACTAGACAGCTAACCTGTAATAATATTATATGGTCTCACCACACATATGTCTGATCTAACCTCCTACCGCCCAGGAGAAATTTATTTTAAATCCACACTATGAAAAGCCCCCCTAGATCTTATAGAATTACCACTTTTACAAGTAAAAGATAGTTGAATATTGGCAATTTCATGTGGTTAACCTAAATATATACTTTTTAAGTTGAGCCTCACTGTCGTGGGGGAAGGGGAGGCCGGGTGCAATGCAGTCAGTGCCAGTGCTGGAGTCTGCTTGAGCTCAGGCAGTAAGGCTCGTTTTCTGGAATGTCAGGACCAGGACTGTCCAGACAACTGCCAATAAAGAACAATAGTTTAATGACCTGGGAACCATCACAATCCTGAGGTTAAAGATTAATGGGAAGAGCTTTGGGAGTTTATTATGGATAAGCATAGCACACACACAAAAACCAACTAATGCCTCAGATTAAAAGAATTTTTTGCTGGTGAATCAAGAGTGATTCTTGGCAAGAACCTATTTCCCCTAATCTCTGCAGCCAAATTAGCTGGTGGAACCAGCATGTGCCTGGACTGACACTGCACACTTGTATTAAGTCAATTTTTATTATCATTTTTTAAGTTTAATTTTTTAAATTTAATTTTATTGTTGAGAGTATTACAAATGTCCTCCATTTTTCCCACTATGCTCTGCTTCTGCCCCACCCCAGGCCTTCATCACACTATTGTCTGTGTTCATGGATAATGCATATATACATATAAATTATTTGGTTAATCTCTTCTCCTCCCACCCTCCCTCTGAGATCTATCAGTCTGTGCCACGCTTCCATACCTTGGACCTATTTGGTTCATCAGTTTATTTTGTTCATTAGATTCCACATATAAGTGAGATCATGTGATATCTGTCTTTCTCTGACTGGCTTATTTTGCTTATTAGCATAATAATCTCCAGGTCCGTCCATGCTATGTCAAAGGGTAAGAGATCTTTCTTTTTTATAGCTCCATAGTATTTCATTGTGTAGATGTACCATTCCTTTTTAGTCCCCTCATCTACTGATGGGCACTTGGGCTGTTTCGAGATCTTAGCTATTGTAAATAATGCTGCTATGAACATAGGGCTACATATATTCTTTCTGATTGGTGTTTCGGGATTCTTAGGATGTATTACCAGAAGTGGGATTGCTGGGTTAAAGGGCAGTTCCATTTTTAATTTTTTGAGGAAACACTGTACTCTTTTCCACAGTGGCTGTACCAGTCTGCATTCTCACCGGTAGTGTACTGGGGTTTCCTTTTCCCCACATCCTCGCCAGCACTGGTATGTTGATTTACTGATGGTAGCCATTGTGGTAGGTGTGAGGTGCCAATTTTAGTTTTAATTTATATCTCTCTGATGATTAGTGACATTGAACATATTTACATATGACTCTTGGCCATCTGTATGTCCTCTTTGGAGAAGTGTCTACTCAGGTCCTTTGCCCATTTTTTAATTGGATTGTCTTCCTTTTATTGAGGTGTATGATGAGTTCTTTATATATTTTGCAAATTAACCCCTTATCAGATGTATCAATGGCAAATATGTTCTCCCATGCAGTGGGTCCCCTTTTCATTTTGAGGATGGTTTCTTTTCCTGTGCAGAAGCCTTTTAGTTTGATGTTGTCCCATTTGTTTATTTCTTCCTTTGCTTCTCTTGATCTAGGAGATGTATCGGCAAAAATTTTGCTACATGAGACATCTAAGATTTTACTGCCTGTATTTTCTTCTAGGATTTTTATGGTTTTGTGACTTACATTTAAGTCTTTTATCCACTTTGAGTTTATTCTTGTGTATGGTGTAAGCTGGTAGTCTAATTTCATTTTTTTGCATGTACCTATCCAATTTTCCCAACATTATTTATTGAAGAGACTGTCTTTATTCCATTGTATGCTCTTGCCTTCTTTGTTAAATATTAATTGGCCATAATGGCATGGGTTAATTTCTAGGGTCTCTGTTCTGTTGCATTGATCTTTATGCCTATTCTTATGTGAGTACAAGGCTGTTTTGATTACAATGGTTTTGTAGTATAATTTGATATCTGATATTGTGATTCATCCAACTTTGTTCTTTTTTCTCAAGATTGCTAGTTTTTTGGGGTCTTTTTTGGTTCCATTTAAAATTTTGGAATATTTGTTCTAGATCTGTGAAATATGCTGTTGTTATTTTAATAGGAAGTGCATTGAATCTACAGATTGCTTTGGGTAGTATGGACATTTTAATTATGTTAATTCTTCCAATCCATGAACATGTATACACTTCCACTTGTTGTATTTTCCTCTATTTCTTTTTTCAATGTCCTATAGTTTTCTGAGTATAGGTCTTTTACCTTCTTGGTTATGTTTATTCCTAGGTATCTTTTTTCTTGTTGTTGGCAATGGTAAATGGGATTGATTTTTTGTTTCTCTTTCTGAGAGTTCATTAATGATTAATAAAAATGCTATCGATTTCTGGATGTTAATTTTGTATCTTGCCCCTTTGCCAAATTCATTTATTTTTATTTTTTATTTTTATTTTTTTTTTGTCCTCACCCGAGGATATTTTTCCATTTTTTGTACAGATAGAGTGGGAGGGAGAGAGAGGAAGGGAGAGAGAGAGAGAAACATCGATGTGAAGGGACACATCGAGTGGCTGCCACCCGCACGACCAACCAGGGCCGGGGACAAACTGCAACCGAGGTACATGCCCTCAGCGGGAACCGAACCCGGGTCTCTCCGGACCGCAGGCCGATGCTCTAACCGCTGAGCCAAACCGGCCAGGGCCAAATTCATTTATTAAATCTAGTAGTTTTTAGGGTTTTCATGTCATCTGCAAATAATGAGTTTTACTTCCTCCTTTCCAATTTGAATGCCTTTTATTTTTTCTTCTTGTCTGATTGCTGTGGCTAGGACTTCCAGTACTATGTTGAATAAGAGTGGTGAAGGCAAACAATCCTGTCTTGTTCCTGTTCTTAAGGGAAACACTTTTAGTTTTTGCCCATTGAGAATATATTGTTAGCTGTAGGTTTGTCATACGTGGCCATTATTATGTTGAGGTATGTTCCCTCTATTCCCACTTTGCTGAGAGTTTTCATCAAAAAATGGGTGCTGAATTTTGTTGAATGCCTTTTCTGACTATAGATATAATCATGTGATTTTTATCCTTCATTTTATGTAATGTATCACATTTATTAATTTGCAAATATAGTACCAGCCTTGTATCCCCAGAATAAATCCTACGTGGTCATGATGAATGATCTTTTTAATGTGTTGCTCGATCCAATCTGCTAATATTTTGTTGAGAATTTTAGCATCTATATTCATCAGGGATATTGGCCTGCAATTTTCTTTCTTTGTAGTGTTTTGGAATTAGGATAATGCTGGCCTCATAAAAAAAGCTTGGAAGTCTTCCCTCCTCTTGAATTTTTTGGAATAGTTTGAGGAGGATAGGTGTTAGTTCTTCTTTGAATGTTTGGTAAAACTCTCCTGTAAATCCATCTGGTCCAGGACTTTTGTTTGCTGGGAGTTTTTTTTTTTTACTACTGCTTCAATTTCATTAGTTGTTACTGGCCTATTCAGGTGTTCTGATTCCCTCTGATTTAGTTTTAAATGATTGTATATTTCTAGAAATTTGACCATTTGGCCCAGGTTGTTCAGTTTGTTGGCATATACATGTTCATAGTATTCTCTTACAATCCTTTATGTTTCTGTGGTGTTAGTTGTTATTTTGCCTCTTTCACTTCTGGTTTTATTTATTTGGGTCCTCCCTCTTTGTTTCTTGATGAGTCTGGGTAAAGGTTCATAAACCTTGTTTATCTTTTCAAAGAACCTGCTCTTGGTTTCATTGATCTTTTGTAGTATTTTTTAGTCTCTATGTCATTTATTTCTGCTCTGATCTTTATTTCCTTCCTTCTACTTCCTCTGGGCTTTTCTTGTTGTTCTCTTTCTAATTCTTTTAGTTGTAGGATTAGATTGTTTGAGGTTTTTCTTGAGGTAGGCCTGTAATGCTATGAATTTCCCTCTCAGGACTGCTTTCGCTGTGTCACATAGATTTTGCATCCTTGTGTATTCATTTTCTTTGTTTCCAGGAAGTTTTTTATTTCTTCCTTGAGCTCATTGGTAACCCATTCATTGTTTAATACTATTTAGCCTCCCTGTGTTTAAATATCTTTGAGTTATTTATTGTAGTTGATTTTTAGTTTCATGCTATTGTAATCCGAGAAGATGCTTGATATAATTTTAATCTTATTGAACCTGTAAAGACTTGTTCTGTGTCCTAGTATAGCACACACACACAAAAACTAACTAATGTCTCTGATTAAAAACAATTTTTTTTGCTGGTGAATCAAGAGTGATTTTTGGCAAGCGCCTATTTCCCTTAATCTCTGCAGCCAAATTAGCTGGTAGAACTGGCATATGTCTTGACTGATGCTGTACACTTGTATTAAGTCAGTTTTTTAAAAATTCCCAATGATACTTAGTCACTATGTAATATTCATAATCTAAAAAAAGGTCTATTTAGTAAAGCCTCATTTAATTATAAACATAAAGGTAACAAATAGAGTGTAAGTCCAAAAACACACATACATATTCTACTATTGCCAAATTCTTACACAAATGTAAGACAATATTTTTTTTTATCACCACCATCACTAGGCCTGACTGAAATGACAGGTGCACTAAAAGTACTGTTCAGATTCCTTCCGTTTAAAAGGAAGTTTCAAAATTTAATCCATAACACCAATGATTAAAGTTATTTTTTAAAGAAATAAGGCAACGAAGAAGTAAATGAGATTAAGAATTTCTGCTGTGGAAGACTACAGTTTAAAATTTTACCATATGCTAAACTTAAAACAATGCCTGTAGCTATCTGAATTTGAAAAACAGACTAACATTTTTAGAAAAGTATATTGAGGGGAAAACAGCATCCAATTCAAAAGCAGACTACAAGGGGAAATGTCAGAAGCCAATTCCTTACACTTGTTGAACTGACCAAAATACACTGGTGTCTGTGTCCCACGGCTCCTAGCCTCAGGGTTCTGTTGGTATGTCCATCTCTTCCTCTGTGAGGTGGAACTGCCTCCTGACAACAGATTCTGTAACCTCAGTAATCGTACTCCCACAGAGCAACTCCAAGACGGGCCCGCCTGTGGAATTCCTCTCAGAAGTGAAGTTGCAGAATGTCACAGTAAAGTCACTTCCATAGAACTCTTTTTGTTCTAGACTCAACTCCTGCTTTTATTGCTCAAGTATGGAATTTCTATAATGTGAAGCTGCCCTTTTGGGAATTTGTCTTCATTTCTCAAAAATGCACTATAGACTCCCTGTTCTTTCTTAGAAACCAGCCGTAGAGATTGAGACTCAGGCTCCACTGGTTTGCTTAATGCTTTGAGGCTGGTGTCACCTTCCAGGTGTCATCTTGTACCACCTTGGGAAGTACTAGACTCTTTTAAAGATGCTGTTGGGGGCAGATACCCAAGCCAACACCCTATAAGGAGGGGGTCAGGGCAATGGAACCTACCCCATGGGTGACTGGTGGTTGCTCTCCACAGCAAGCAGACAATTCTCTCTTCTACCAAGTATTATATTTTGACCTCATTCCCAGGAAGTATGCTACATAAAAAGAAGTTTGCCTTCCTTTAGAGTGAACCTGCTGATATTCCCACAATGATGCTAGAATTACATACACACATTTGAGCACCCTACACTAAGTGGCTGTCTTATATAAGTGCTGGGGTGAAACGGCAGCATCTTCATCATTGTTGGAGGGCTATTTTAAGAACAGTCTTGAAAGTTAGATAGGCGGGCAATAGGCAACAATTCTTAAACACTGTATCATTGGGCAGCTCAGTATAGTAGTCACTAGCAGGACTCTGGGTCAAATGACCTGGGTTCCAATCCCAGCACTGCCACTTAGCTGAGTGACCCTGTGGAAGTTAAATCAGCCTCTCTGTGCATCAATTCCTCCTTTCTATGTTGAGGATAACAGTAGCACCCCATCACAGGGTTTTTGTGAAGATTTATAACTAATATAAAGTTAGAACAGTATCTAAAGCAGAGTAATGCATATAATTATTTGCTATTATTTTTCTACATATTCTTAATTCAATTAACATGTTATTATATAATGCACGGATTATTTTCAGTAAGTTTCCAATTCTGAGATAATGAACCTTGCCATTCAAAATCTTTCCTGAATGCTTCATTTTCATACTCACCTGCTAAATGTTTGGGTTTTGAAAAAAAGAAAATCAATTGGGAAATTAAGTCACCTGCCAAAATTAAACAAGCCAAAAGCCACTCTTGCAGGTTTTTCCCTTGTGAATGTGGACTTCACAAAATGAGAATTAGATAAAAGTCACAGCTTATTTCTTTTTTAAGCCTTTGACAGACAAAAAGAGAGTAAGACTAAGTGCAGTGGTAATGAAACCACAGGACTCCAGGCAACCTTCCATGGAGGAGGATGCTGAGCCCTGCACTTCCTTTCAGGGCCAGTCTTGGGACAGGAAGCCTGGCTACTGCCTGCCCCGTGACCATGGCTTCCTGAGAAGCCCTGATGGGGAAGCTTCTTGTCCCACTTCCCCTCAAGTATGGCCCACTCCTTCCCAAGAGACCCTGTTGTTCCCCGACCTGGGCTCGACCCCTACTTCTCCCACCAGGAGATGCTCTGGTGCTCACCAACGATGCTCTGGAATTGAGGAATAAACTGCAAATAGTTAAAATTTCTTTGTGGCTCCACCTACACCGTTGGCACTTTTCTATTTATCCCACTGCCAAGCTCCCTCCCTGCCACTTGGCTGCTTTCTTTGATCTCAACAGCAGCATAAAAAAGCCCTTAAAGGAGATTATGGATCCCTAGAGAGTTCAGATTTTTAGAGAAGGCACCTGTGGAGGTTGCCTGGGCCGCAGTGGGCGGAGCTGCCGCACATCCCTTAGGCACATCATTCACTCTACAGTCATTGTGAACGGCGCCCCCTGGAGTTGTACAAGGAGATGCCTCAGACTCTGGGAGGACAAGTCAGCTGGGAGGATACATTCCTATTTTTAAAAAACAACTAAAAAAGAGAAGTTCAGTTCAAGTTTCTTGTCTGTCAGCTCTAGTCCCACCTCTCCCTAAAGGGGTTTGGGTGACCCCAACTGTCCCTGAACCTCCCACAGCTCACTCCCTCAAACCAACCAGTCTAAAGCAGGAATCTCACAAAAGAGGGGGTGAGGGGAGAGGGGAACGACAGGAAAAAGGAAAGAGAAATGTTACAAACAAACAAAAAGGGCTAGCAGTGGCAAAGAGAGGAAGGTAAGAGCAGAGCGCACCTGAGGCCGAGCTGCCCAGGGGAGCGCTGGCCTGTGCTCTGCCTCCCACCGCGTCACTGGGAACTCTGGGGCAGGGCCGCGGGGCAGGGCAGTCAAACGCATCTCCAGTGAAGACAGAACTCGAGCTCTCCTACAACTTCACATCTATAAGTAATGCCCACGTATGGAAATTAACTTTTTGTGTTGTTTTGGCTCTGGTTCCCCTGCTCTGCTCTAATAAAAAGAAAGCTGCTTAAAGCATGGGAGTGAGAAGCATAAGGGACAACCAGGGAGGTGAGGTGACCTGTCCTGCAGTAATCAACAGACTAAACCTGGGCATCGGGCGTACCTCAGGGGTCCTCTGGGCTAAACTCTGCACAGAAGCCCAGCACACCCTGCCCGAGCCATGGCCATTCAGCCAGCGACAGAGAGCTCACACCTCACAAGACAACTTGATCCATTTCTCTACAGCTCAAACGATTAGCTCATACTGTGTGGCCGTATGATGTTCTGGATCTTAGCTCTGCCCTGCGAAGCCACCCAGAATAGGTGCAAATGATCGTTTTCTATGAAAACCTTTCAAATATATTTTTTAGACTGATTTGAGAGACAGAGAGAAAGAAAGGAAGAGAGCAAGAAAGAGAAAGAAAAACATCAATTTGTTGTTTCACATACTTATGCATTCACTGGTTGATTCTTGTATGTGCCCTGACCAAGGACTGAACCTGCAACCTTGACATATCAGGATGATGCTCTAACCAACTGAGCTATCTGGCCAGGGCAAGTTTTAAACATTTGAATGCCTTAAGCATATTCTCTATAATGTCTCTCTTCTAGAACAGACATGCTCTTTTCTGTTTTTGAACCTTTACATGTAACTGGCAAGAATTAAAAGAAAAGTTTTAAGTAACCTGACCGAAGGCGGCAGTTTTTGGTTCTTACCGATTCAGGAAAGCATTTCCAAAGCGACTGAGCTTTCGAAATGGCTTTTTGGGATCCACGACTAAAGCGTTCCCTGGAGTGCTGCCCTCATTCTCCCCATACATCACAGCGATGAAGGAATCGGTGGTGGGCTCTGGGCCAATCCTCATGCCTGGGAAATCTTGCTCCAGTAAGTATCTGGAAGGGGGGAAATAAAATTAGCATGTTGTCACCAAGCAAAAGGTCAGAAAGCTTCCTGGGTCTACCCATTTTTAACATAACCATTTAAAAACCTAGAAATATAACCCCCAGAAAAGGAGAATGATCTACTCTTTTGCTAATAATAATTTTTCAGAGCTTAAAGTCTACAGACTTTCCCTGCCCTGCTAGGGTAAGAAGCCTAGTGAACGAGGCCAGGCATCTTGCAGCCTGACTGTGTACCTCTAAAAGTGTACCTCTGCTCAGCAAAGCAATTCTTGTTCAAGGTTCCATCGGTGCAACAGACACCACCCCAGAGAAGCCTACCCAGCCAACTCCTATGTATCCTAGAAGACCCTGCTCAGGCCTGCCTCCTTTAGGGAGGTGTCCCTGTCCCTCCAGCGTGTTGGGAACACCTCCTCTGTGGGCACTGGGGAACCCTGTGCCTGTGGCCATCACGGTGCACCATGGGTACTGCACTTCTTTGCTTGTTGTCCCTTGTAGGCAGGCCCATGCCTGTGGCCAGGTGCACATCCCTAGCATCCAGCACCTAGCACCGTGCCTGCCCACATAGGGCACTCAATGTAATGAATGAAAAATGAACCGCCTCCTTCCTTGTCACTGACAGTCTATGAGGCCGCACACCCTCCCTTGTGCATTTTACAGCTCCCTTGGGCTCCTGGAGGTTGTAGCCATGGAAGACAATTTCCAAATAATTCAGTAGCAACAGAGGCTGGTATGGAGGATGAGGGTGAAAGAGGGAACTCATATTAAATATCACCAGATCCATCACTAGCCCTTTGTGCAAACTGGAAAAAGATGCCCTTTCCTTTAGGCAGACACAACCCTGTACCAGGATTCACAGCGTAGCAAGGAGAACTCTGGCTGGATTTTACCCACCACGTGCCCCTTTTCCCAGGAGCCCTCATGCAGTTTAACCTGCACAACTGTATACAGTGGCCCTAGCAAATGTCATTGAGGACTCTCATTCAGTGGGCTGAGGAGATCCACTGATGTGACAGAGAACATTAGGACTGGCTCAACGACGTGTTAGGGAGGGGCAAGTCCACTTTCTGAGGGAACTGGTTGAGCCCTAACATAGCTCTCCCCACTCTCACCAGCACTTCATTCAGCTGAAGCCACTTACAGTTCTTCCCTCCCTCCCCACCAAGATTCCCTTTCCATGATGTAGGAAGATACTATGTATGTTTATGCAAATATGAGGGGGGGAGGGGTAGGGGCAAAGACCTACCTTCCTCTGCAACCAAGGGGAGCATAAAGAAAAAAGTCCAGTGACCCTTGAACAATGCAATAGAAAATCCATGTATAACTTGACTCCCCAAAAACATAACTACTAATAGCCTACTGTTAGCTGTAAGCTTTACTGATAACATAAATAATTAACACACATTTTGCATGTTATATATATTATAAACTGTAATGGGAAGGGGGTGGGGGGAGGTAGAAGAGGGTATATGGGGGATAAATGGTGATGGAAGGAGACTTGACTTGGGGTGGTGAACACACAATACAATATACAGATGATGTATTATAGAATTGTGCACCTGAAAAGTATATAATTTTATTAACCAATAAAAGAGTAAAAAAAAAACCTGTATTCTTACAATACAGTAAACTAGAGAAAAAAATGTTATTGAGAAAATCATAAGGAAGAGAAAATACCCTTGCAGTATTTGCTAAACAAATACTGTAAAGCACGTATGTGGACCCATGCAGTTCAAACCCATGTTGTTCAAGGATCAGCTGTACTTTGGAATACATTTCACTCATTACCAAGCAGCAAGAGGAAATGCAACACCTTCAGAGAACACTTGACAGTGACTGTGGACCGGCTGTGGGGGTGTGGAGTGGTGGAAGGGAGTCCCTGTTCAAGGCGAGCCATATCCCAACCCTGCCAGGGAGATGACCCTTCACCCTGGTGAAAGGCTCAAGGGCAGACACCCAAACAACTTCCTCCAGTTCCCCATTCCTGCAGCTAACAATCTACTTGGTCCTAAATTATTTCCTTTATTTCTGCCATGTCCTGACTGATCAAAAAATTTTGTTTTCTTTTTTTCCTCACCCGAGGACATTTTTGCATTTATCTTCACATAGAGTGGGAGAGAGACAGGAAGGAAGAGAGAGAGAAACATCGATGTGAGAGAGATACATCAACTGGTTGCCACCCACACAACCCCAACTGGGACTGGAGACAAACTGCAACCAAGGTACGTGTCCTCAGCGGGAACCGAACCCGGGTCTCTCTGGACTGCAGGCTGACGCTCTAACCGCTGAGCTAAACCGGCCAGGGCCTGACTGATCAAATTTAAGCTCAGTACCTGTGATTTTATTTCCAGGGATAGAAGAAAAAAACTGAACTATCAAATGTCTGACATAATTTTCCCAAGAATAAGAAATTAACCCACCCTTTAGACCTATGTTTTAAACGTAAATAAAATTGAAATTGTTCAGCAATCTTAGCAGGCTATTTCTAAACATTTAATTGATTTCATTGCTAGTTTTAATGTTTCTTCATTTCTGTGAAAGTGTGTAGCATCATTTAAATATATCCCCTGAATTTAGAGTGAATGTGAAAAAAATTGGATCACAGCACCAGCATTTGCCAAGTACTCACTACTAACCTGGTGTAGTACAAAGCCTCTAACCACACACTGTTTCATTCAATCCCCACAACACTGAGGAGGGCACTAACACTCTCATTTTATAGGTGGGAACACTGAGGCGTCAGAAAGGCTAAGCAACCTGCTCAAGGTCACAGTTAGTGTTTCAGTGGAAATTTAATGCAGGCAGTTGGACCTCAGGTCTTGCTATCTCCAGATATGTTTAAACCTGGGTTTGAGCTGGTGGTTTGCTCAGAGATGAGGAGCACAGGGGATTTTAGGGCCATAGCACACAGTGGGCCACTGGGCATAAAGCACCACGACATCATATTTCCTTAAAAGTGAAGGAAAAGAGCCCAGCCAGTGTGGTTCAGTGGTTGAGCATTGACCCATGCACCAAGAGGTCGCCGGTTCCATTCCCAGTCAGGGCACATGCCCAGGTTGTGGGCCAAATCCCCAGTGAGGGGCCATGCAGGAGGTGGCCAGTCGATGTTCTCTCTCATCAATGTTTCTATCACTCTCTCCTTCTTCCTTTCTCTCTCTCTAAAATCAATAAAGAAAAAATATTTTTTTTAAAAAGAAATGTTAACGGTTATTATTTAAAAAAACAATGACGGGTTTCAATGAAAACCCTAAAGTATGAAATTGTTTGAAGAGCACATATGCCCTGGCTGGTTTTGCTCAGTGGTTAGAGCACTGGCCAGCGGATGTAAGAGTCACGGGTTTGATTCCAGTCCAGGGCTTGTACCTGGGTTGCAGGTTCAATCCCCGGACTCAGTTGGGGTTGTGTAGGAGGCAACCAATCGATGTATCTCTATCACATCATTGTTTCTCTCTCTTTCCCTCCCTCCTTTCCACTCTATCTAAAAAAAGAAAAAATATCCTCAGGTGAGAATTAACACACACACAAAAGAAGATGCTTCTGACTTTCAATTTCATACTGTAACAGAAGTTAGAATTTCCTGCGTAGCACCCTGCCAGGCAGAAAGTTAACAACTCATTATTTTTAAAGTATGCTGCTAATGGGAATCAGTTTGAGGTGAAAGGTGCCCTTGAACTGTGACCTTGGTAAATCATCCAATCCCAGGTACAGAGGAAGTACCAGAACTAGAAAAAATTACTGTTTTATAGTTTGCTTACATTAATCATTTGCTTAGTGATACTTTCTCCTACAGATAATAAAAAGCCCAAATTCAATGTTCAATTTCATTATCAGGGTAATACCAATTAAAGACACTGCATACTAGCACTTAAAAAAAAAAAAAACTCATAACACTCAATGCTGGTGAGGCTGTAGTAAAATAAACATCCTTATAAATGTTGGTAGAAGAATAAGTTGGTATAACCTCACTGAAAAGCAATTTGATACCCCCTTTACAATGGGGGTAAATATACTTTTTGAAATCTATCCTTTGGAAAAACCCTTAGACACGTGAAAAAGACTTCTGCGTGAAGATGTCCATTGCAGCACTATCTATAAAAGCAAAAAATGAGAGAAAAAAGTGTTTTCTTTCCCATAGCTCTTATTCCCTCTTTCATAATATAAAATGTACTTATTATTTTATGACTTATTCCCCATCTCCCCCTGGTAGAGTATAAGCCACAGGAAGGCAGGCCTTTTTGTCTCTCCTGTTCACTAAGGCTCCCCACTAGTGCTTGGAACATCTCTGGCACATGATTGAGATGGTTGATGAATAGTCTGTCTGATGCCCCTGCCCCCCCCCTCTCATTTCCCTACTCATGGCATATATCAGTATCTGAAATGATCTCAGGCTGCTATTTGTATGTTACTGTTCTAGGATGTTAGGAGCATATTAAAAGAGAGGACCCTCATCTGTCTGGCTCACCACGATATCCCACCATCTAACAGTGTCTGGCACATAGTAGGTGCAGAATCAGTATCTGTGGACTCACTGACTTTGTTTCTTTCTTTTTTTTTTAGTTTATTTTTGTTACAGATGTTTCTCCTTTTTTCCCCATTGACACCCTCCTCCCCATCCCCCCCACCCCATCCCTGGCTTTGTTTTCCGGGTCCATCGGTTATGCGTACATGCATATAAGTTCTGTGGTTGATCTATTCCCCACCCCCAACCCCCTCCTCTGAGGGTCATCAGTGTGTACCCTACTTCCACCTCTCTGGGTCTACCTTATTCCTCAGACTGTTGTGTTTGGACTCACTGACTTTCTCTGTGCCCTCATCCAGGCGGTCATCAGGCTCTGGCCTCCCTCCCTCCCTTCTCTGCCTCTTTACACCTCACCGGGACACGGGTCATTCCACACTTTCCAGTGGCCTCCCAGCCTCCCTCTCTCCCATTTGACCTTGAAAATCAGATTCTTTTTTGAAAGTACCACTCTAACAGCCCGGTCTCGCACAGATAACTGCCATTCAGGGACCCCCACAAGCCACCCTTTGTAATTCAGGCTCTTGCTCCTCCCCTACAGTGGATCTTTTCTTCCCTTCCTTTTTTTTTTTTTAATCCTCATCTGAGGACCTTTTTTTCCCCCATTTTTTGTTCAGATAGAGTGGGAGAGAGAGAGAAACATCGACATGAAAGGGACACATCGAGTGGCCGCCACCCGCACAACCAACCAGGGCCGGGGACAAACTGCAACCGAGGCACGCACTCCTAGCGGGAACCAAACCCAGGTCTCTCTGGACCGCAGGCCGACGCTCTAACCGCTGAGCCAAACTGGCCAGGGCTTTCTTCCCTTCTTGATCAGTCTCTTCTAGGCCCCAAATGCCTGCCTCCATCTTCCCTCACTTCATTTCCTCTGTCTGGTGGGGACTCATGTCTCATGATCTCATTCTTTAGCCACTGTACTGCCTCCTTTCCGGCAGTCCTCCCCATCATTCCAGGGCCTTTTTTTGCACACTCTCTGCCTCACCTTCTCTTGTGAGTTATTCACAAACACTTAGTATTGGTGAGCCTATTTC
Source organism: Molossus molossus (assembly GCF_014108415.1). Classification (NCBI taxonomy): domain Eukaryota; kingdom Metazoa; phylum Chordata; class Mammalia; order Chiroptera; family Molossidae; genus Molossus; species Molossus molossus. The sequence goes on from NW_023425344.1 coordinate 180,987,524, forward strand.
CTTTCTTCTGATAGGCTGTAATTTCCTGCAGGGCACATTCCACACACTCAGAACTTTAGAGTCCCAAAGTCTCTAAGAAATCGTTTGGTTCAAGCCCATGTCTGTACATGTGAAGAGACTGAGGATGAGGTCAGGAATGTGACTTGTTGCTGGTCAAACTTGCGAGTGGCCCTGCAGGACTACAGCCTGTATCTCCTCTCTCCTGGGTCAAGACTTTTGCTCTAGGCTCAGCCCCACAGCCTTGGGGTCCCACACATCCCCAGCTTCTGGTCCCCTAAGTAGGACCTGTCGGATACACGGGTTAATATTTGACATGCTAAGCTGATTGCCCAGAAGAATTTTTACAATGGGTGATGGTGAAACTTAGATACACTTATGTCACACTGCTGGGCAGGCAGGCAGGCATGTGTCACATGTAGTGACAGAACTAAGAACAACCAGGACACAGAGGATCTGACAAGTGCCAAGTGAGAATGAAGATTAGGTTCAAAACCAGCAACTTTGAAAGGAAGAGTCTGAGCAGATTCTGAGGTGTAATGTGCAAAAACAGGTTACCCACACAGCCCTGCGCACAAGGCTGATCAATTGTGTTAAACTTTTTTTTTCTTCAACACCTCAGAGGCTTTCCCAAAGCCATGAGTTCCAGGGACTTTGTGGTGTTATCTGTGATAACAAAAAAATCAAAGGAATAAGAGGCCACAGGAAACCTACAGAAAAGAGTCCTCACGGTTCAGAGCCACTGGCGCTCTGCACAGGCATCCTGTGCATGAGACTGGGTTTCTGTCTCTGGCTCCACCTTGCTCTCCTTTTCCTGTGTTCTCAGAGAGGCTGCCAATTCCAGCAGTGATTACTCTGTCTCGAGCCAAGCCATCAATGTAAAGAGGGACAGACGGTTGGATTCCAAGCAGCTGGGGGGAGAGCGTGGGGGGAGGATGGGAGTCCTGACATCTCCTTGTCTCTGTCTGCTGAGGGCCACGGTTCAGCCTCATCCATATGGCTCCTGGGCTCTCTGGCTGCCATGTGCAGCCTAGGCTCAGGGAGCTGCTTTCATGCGAGGATATATATGAACAGTGTCTTTCTTCTTCCATTGCTTAGGCTAGAATTGTTTTTTTTTCTTTATCCTCACCCGAGGACATTTTTGCATTTATCTTCAGATAGAGCGGGAAGGAGAGAGGGAGAAAGAGAGAGAGACAAATATCGATGTGAGAGAGACACATCAACTGGTCACCATCCATACACCCCAACTGGGGCTGGGGACAAACTGCAACCGAGGTACGTGCCCTTAACGGGAACTGAACCCAGGTCTCTCTGGACCACAGGTCGATGCTCTAACTGCTGAGCCAAACCGGCCAGGGTGACCCATGCATCCTTAAACGCGTTCCATCCTAAGTGCTGAGACGGGTAAGTGCTATGTGTTCCCCATGGTACGATGAAAAACTAGGGCTCAAATAGATTATGTGGTTTGTTAGAACCTAGGGTTTCTACTAGTCCTCTGAGAACACTACCTGCCTTAAATCAGAGCCTGAGAGGCTGAGTCAGTCTCCAATAGGAGCGTTTATAAACACGTATTCTATGAATCATAACAAACCTACAAATCTAAGACTTATTAGCAGTCTTCAATAATTAAGCAAGCACTCTAAAAAGTAATATGGCAAGCCTTGGCCGGTTTGGGTCAGCGGTTAGAGTGTCGGCCCGTGGACCGGAGAGTCCTGAGTTCGGTTCCCGCTAAGGGCACGTACCTCAGTTGCAGTTTGTCCCTGGCCCCGGTTGGAGTTGTGTGGGTGGCAACCACTCGATGTCTCCCCCCCCTTCCTGCTCCATCTGAAGATAAATGCAAAAAAAATGTCCTCGGGTGAGGATAAAAAGTAATATGGCACATATATTTGGGGTGTGTTACAAGCATTAATTTAAATTCTCAAGCCAAAGTCTAGAGAAATAGCTTGTGAAATGATAAGTGAGATTTTAAAAAATGTTTGTGAAAACACTGGCATCTGTGCATAGACTTTGAGGGTTCAATCCACTGATATGGCCTGGGACATATGTTTAAAGAGCATTAAACTAACTCCAACAATCATTTTATTCCTTTGGGTATTACTAAGGTTTTAAACCATACAGATGTGAAAGAAATATATAAAGTACAACTTTTGAGTTCAGTGGTGAAGAAGTTTTATTTCCTTATTTTAAAATACATGCCGATGAATTTAAATAATTTCCATTTATAGTAAATGTTGGAGAGTTTTACATTAGGTATTTATTGATAATACCTGGTCCACTGTTTCACAAGGAGAGGGAACGAAAAGAAAGGGTTAGTCCTTTTGGTCAAGAGTCTGGAAATGATGTTTTTAAAGCAGTTTCCTTTGTTTATCCTCATGTTTAATAACAAGAAATGGAAGTGGGAGGAGAATCAAACATTTACTCTCACTAACGTCTTATAAAATGGTCCTGAATATGTAAGTTAGTACTACCACCGACTCTACTTCTAAATACCACCAAACAACAGGTTATGAAACCAGGCCCTACAGGTTATAGGGCTTTTCGCACGTTTTATCACTTCACCCTCGCTGTCCTGGCTTATAAAAAACTGTGTTCATGACAAGTGAAACAGCTTGCACAAGACCACGTTAGTACAAGATAATGACCACTTTTAACATTTCGAAATATTTCTATCCATTTTTCTGCAAATACATTATTTTAAATAAAATTGGGATCAAAGTGTTTAAACAATTTCATATCTAGATTTTCACCATTAGTTTTTCCTTATACCATTAAAAATTCTTTGTAAACAATTTTTAATGGATGCATACGGTTCTAAGGTGAATAGGTATCAATTTAGTTTACCTAACTGTTGGGCATTTAAATAGCTTCCCATTTCTTACTATTATAAATAACGCTGAGATAAATAGCCCTGAACAAATATTTCATCTACTTTAAAACTTGAATCTTCTCTGAGTTATTAAAAAACTAAGTCAGCCATGGCCGGTTTGGCTTAGCGGTTAGAGCGTCGGCCCGCGGACCAGAGAGTCCCGGGTTCAGTTCCCACTAAGGGCATGTACCGCAGCTGCAGTTTGTACCCGGCCCTGGTTGGGGTCGTGTGGTTGGCAGCCAGTTGATATGTCTCTCTCACATCGATGTTTTTCTCTCTCTTCCTCCCTCTCTCCTTCCCGCTCTATCTGAAGATAAATGCAAAAATGTCCTCGGGTGAGGATAAAAAATAAAAAAAAACTAAGTCAGGTCCAGCCTGTGTGGCTCAGTGGTTGAGCGTAGACCCATGCACCAAGAGGTTGCTGGTTTGATTCCCAGTCAGGGCACATGCCCAGGTTGTGGGCCTGATCCCCAGTGGGGGGGCATGCAGGAAGCGGCCAATCGATGTTCTCTCTCATCAATGTTCTCTCTCATCGATGTTTCTGCCTATCTCTTCCTCTCTCTTTCTCTCTCTGAAATCAATAAAGGAAAAAAAAATTTTTTTTAATAAAAAATAAAAAACAAAGTCAGAATATGTATGCTTTACTTTCATTTTAAAACTATATGTCTTCCCTAAGTGTGAAACCTTTTATTTTCATTTTTGTTTTCTCCTCAGTTAAATCACTGATGGATTACCACCAGGAATGCTTATTCAGAATATATTATATTTGAAACTGCCGATCTGCTGAGGGAACATAAACCTGTTGAACCAAGAAACTGGAATTTGCTGGGTAAAGACTTTGCACATCTGTTTATGCTGCTATGGATGGAATTTAAGCTACGTGGGGCTGGGATATTCTTAAAGCCACTGCGGTCTAACCTGTGCCGCTCCGTGTAGCTGCTGTACCCCACCTTCCTCACTGTTCTGGAAGGAGGGTAGAAGAATGGGACAGGAAGAAGAAGAAAGGGAGAGGAAGTTTACTGGAATCAAAGGCAACATACTTCCCAATTTCTTACAGCCTTGTTTACTTTTCCAGTCATTCATTCATTTGCTCATACAATGAAGATCTATTAAGTGTTTTCTATGTTATGACTTGTAATTTATGAATCTTACAATAGACTTTAAGTTGATCTGGGAGCACTGTAAGTTTCACAAGGAGTCTACAGAGCATAGCATTTCCCAACGTTACTTGACTAGAGAACCCTTTTCTCCTTTTGAACACCTATTTACAATCTCTCAGAATTGCATTCCATAGAACACAGGTTAAAGGAAAAGGTAAAAAGTCATTTAATAAAACTTAATATCCATCCTAATTTTTTCAAATGAAATTATTTTCAAATTAGCAATAGAAAGATAATTTCTTAATGTGATTAATTTATAAAATATTAAACCAATAGATAACATATCTTTTTGTTTGTTTATCTTCACTAGAGGATACTTTTTCCTTTGACTTTTAGAGAGAGTGGAAGGGAGGGAGGGAGAGGGAGAGAGAGAAACATCAATGTGAGAGAGACACATTGATTGGCTGCCTCCGGCACAACCCCTACCGGGACCAGGGATCAAACCTACAACCCAGATACATGCCCTTGACTGGGAATTGAACCCACGACCCTTCAGTGTGCAAGCTGACGCTCTAACCACTGAGCACACACTCCAGGGTCTAACATCATATCTTAAAGTGAAATAACACAAGGCATTATCATTAAAATTAGAAGGTTGATATGAACGCTCACTTCCCAATACAATAAAATATGAAACAGAAGTGGAAACAAAGTAATCATGAATGAAACAGATATACCTGTCTACCTAGAAAACCAAAGAGAATCTAATGAAAAGCTGTCAGAATAACTTGAATCAAAGGAACAGATACAACATGAAAATGTAAAAAAAGCAGTAGCTACATTAACATACTAGCAATACCCATCTAGTAAATATGAAGGAAAAAATCTGGTTCACAAAGCGATGAAATACAAAATACCTAAGAGCAACATTAATATGAGTATATATAACTTGTATGAGTAAATCAGCCACTTCTCTGAGATAGAAGGTCTGAGTAAAGGCAATGCTGAGTTCCTGCTTGGTTAGAGCAAGCACCAAGATATAATGCAGTTCAAATACAAATTGGTTCCGATGGGATTTTCTGGGAAGAATCTAATGAAGTAATTTTAAAGTTCTTCTGAAAGAATACAGGAAATGATGATTGACAGTATTTGGAAAAAAAGAGAAATAAGATCAAAAGAGTCTGTACTACCATTTATTAAAGAATGTGTTAAAGTGACAATCATGTTATTTAAAACACTGAAAGTGACTTAAGACAGTAAGGTGAGAGTATAAGAATCTACCAACAGAACAAGAAGACGCAAGAGAAAGGTCCCCAAAGATCCTAATATTTAATAAATTAGCATCAGAGGAAGCGTCATGTGACATTAGGAAAAGGCAGAATTATTCAACAGTATTAAAAAAATAAAAAACCAGCCCTGGCAGGTTTGGTTTAATGGTCAGAGCATTGGCCCACAGACCAAAGGGTCTCAGGTTCGATTCCCGTTCAAGGGCACATACCTGGATTGCAGGTTCAGTCCCTGGTCCCATTAGGATCGTGTGGGAGGCAACCAATTGATGTGTCTCTCTCACATCAATGTTTCTCTCCCCCCCTTCCACTCTATCTGAAAATCAATGGAAAAATATCCTCAGGTGAGGATTAACAACAATAAACAAACAAATAAATAAACAAAAAAAAAATGAGTACCTTTGAAACAGATTTTACTTCCAAGTGAATTAGAGTTAGATATTTTTATTTTTATTTTTTTATCCTCACCCGAGGACATTTTTCCATTTTTTGTTCAGGTAGAGTGGGAGGGAGAGAGAGGAACAGGGAGAGAGAGAGAAACATCGATGTGAAAGGAACACATCGAGGGGCTGCCACCAGCACAACCGACCAGGGCCGGGGACAAACTGCAACCGAGGTACGTGCCCTTAGCGGGAACCGAACCTGGGTCTCTCAGGACTGCAGGCCGACGCTCTAACCGCTGAGCCAAACCAGCCAGGGCGAGTTAGATATTTTTAAAAGCTTATAGGATAAACAGGATTTTCTATGCATAAAAGAGATAAAGAACATTCATAAAAGAGGAAAACAGTGGAGGGAGACTTGATTTGGGGTAGTGAATACACACTACAATATACAGAATATGTATTAAAGAATTGTACATCTGAAATCTATGTAATTTTATTAAACAATGTCACTCCAATAAATTCAAAAGGTAAAAAAAAAAGTGTTAGATTTGACCATGAATATTAAATATATTTGCATGTAAAAAATTATCATAAAGAATTAAAAAGGCAATCTCAAACTGAAAAAAATACTTATAATAATTATGACAAAGGGTTGATAGCCATGATTGAGCAAAATATTTAAACCTCTACAAGATAATAATACTCAAAAAATGAAAACTAGGCAAAGTTCACAAACAATTCACAAATAAAGACAATGACTATATATTTTACAATTTTACTAGTAAAAAAAAAAAAGCAAATTAGAAAAAAAAATTTTCCTATATTTATTTTTTTTATTTTTTCTTAAACTCACCTGAGGACATTTTTCCATCTTTTGTTCAGATAGAGTGGGAGGGAGAGAGAGGAAGAGAGAGAGAGAGAAACATCGATGTGAAGGGACACATCGAGTGGCTGCCACCCGCACGACCAACCAGGGCCGGGAACAAACTGCAACCGAGGTACGTGCCCTTAGCGGGAACCGAACCCGGGTCTCTCTGTACCTCAGGCCGACGCTCCAACTGCTGAGCCAAACCGGCCAGGGCTATTTATTTGTTTTTAATAGTAATACTTAGTCTTGTTGAAGGTTTGGTAAAATAATGATTCTCACATTATACTCCCTGGTGGGAATCTAATTTGGAATAACTTTTCTGAAAAGGAACACATATACATATGTATTATAAAATCAGAAATATAGATAAACTTGAAAAACACTTAAATCTTTTGATACAGTAATTCATGCCCATACAGCTATTCTAAAAACACCTAGAAATACAAAGATTTACAGCCAAGAAGGTCCATAACAGTATAAAATTAGAAACAATATTCCAAGCTGTACAATAGACTATGATGAAGTTATTAAAGTTATTTTTGAAGACTACCTAACGACACAATAAAAAGTTCGTCATATATGAAGTGAAAAAGGTTTTTACTAAATTGCATTTACTGCCTAATCCCCAGTTTTGTAAGTATGGCTTCTATGTCTTTATCTAGGTTCTTTGCTAAAAATGTGAACAGATGGAGCTTGGACCATACTCCATGGAAGGTCCACCAAAGGGAGTCTTTGAGGCTGACCCTTTTCAGGCTTTATGATTCAATTGTCGTGACTCCATCAAATGAACCTTCATCTATCAATGGTTCCAAATGTTTTCTGGAGGAGGCTAACCAAGAATCACTAATAGGTGGTTTATAAAAACAAAAACAGATTTCCAAGCCTCACCTACAGGGATATTCCATACAGAGAGGTCTAGGATGAGGCTCTGGAATCTGTTTGGAAGATCTCCTGGTGGTTCTGACACACAGCCAGATCCAGGAACCACAGCTTTCTTTCTTTTATTTTTTCTTTTTATCCTCACCAGAGCATATTTTTGCATTTATCTTCAGATAGAACGGCAGGGAGAGAGGGAGGAAGAGAGAGAGAGAAACATCAATGTGAGAGAGACACATCAACTGGCTGCCATCCACACGACCCCAACTGGGGCTGGAGACAAACTGCAACTGAGGTACGTGCCCTTAGCGGGAACCGAACCCGCGTCTCTCTGGTCCCGCGGGCAGATGGTCTAACAGCTGAGCCAAACCAGCCAGGGCCACAGCTTTCTAGTTCATAATTTTTTAAGGTTTTAAAAAAGTATATTGAATGTCTTTTAGAAGTAAGCTTCTAAGATATGAGTTATAGAAGAAAATCCTGTTATTTTAAAAAATCTTTTCTCCCCCATATTTCTCCTAATCCTTCGGCACTGCTGCCCTTTGTCAGGCAGATGATGTAATGAGTGGACAAGAGGCCACTCTGCGGTGTCTCACTGAGCTGAATGCTGCCACCAACGCCACACCAAACCTGCCCTGGAGCCCCCGCTGCCCTCCTCAGAATCCTTGCTCCAAGTCCTGATCTTCTGAGGCTTTGAAACACCAGCTGCTGCCCCTCTACAGCCCCTTCATCAACTTTTAACTCATGCTCATCTTGAACCAAACTTCGGAATGCCTGTGACTGAAGCACAGTTCCTTCCCTTCAGTGCCCAACTGCTGAGTGTTTTCTATATTTGATGCTCCACCTCCCACTCATTCCTCAACCCATCGCCACCTCGGTTCTATCACCACCTCTTACTGACATGGCTGTTGCCAAGGTCACCCTGGCTCCTGATGGCTAATCCACTGGTTCTATTTTAATCCTTTTCCCAGAAGCAACTGACATTGCTGACCACCCCTCTCCTCTCCCTGGTTTTTGGTGTGTGTGTGTGTGTGTGGGGGGGGGGGTGTCAGCTGTTTCACCTGTCCAGTATCCATTTCCCCTTTCTGCTAACAGCACCCTGAGGAGGCACCTCTCCCCACTCTGAGTCCACATGGTTTGAGGATGACTACCCCACTCCAGGCATGGGTTACTTCATTCCCCTTGGTTCTAGGGATGGGCATATGGCCCAAGTTGAACTACTTGAGACTCAAACCTGAGATTTTTGCTAAACTGTTGGAGAAGAGATTCTCTTTTTTCCTACTGGGATTGCTGAGCTGACAGAACATGAGTCTGGAATTGGAGATAGGCACCTGTCCACTCCATGAGGGGTAACTGACGGAGAAGGAACCAACACGAGGGAGGCGGCAGAGCTGAGAAGGAGAGAGCTCAGCTGGAAGTGCCATTTGGGGTCCTAGGCCAGGCCTGAGGCCAGCACCCCTGATCTTATCAGTTTTATAAGAAACTTTGTATTTTTTTACGTAAGTCTTTTATAATTGAGTTTCTGTCCCTTGAAACCACAAGGGCCCTAGATGGCTCTGAGCCCCATCCTCCCCTGACATGACTCCACTGCTCTGGTGACTTTTCCCCAAATGTCTCCACAAGCTCCTCTTCCTCTCACTGCAGACCCGTATGTCCGATTCCTTGTGGACTCTATACCTGGGTGTTCCCTTGAACGCAGTTTAAATCTAAGCTCATAATTACTCCCCCACTCTTCCTCTTCTTAGGTCCCCATCTCAGTGGATAGCTCCTGGTTATTCAAGAAACCTGAGCCTCATCATTGACAGTCTCATACTCACCTCCTGGTCCCCTGTGGGCAGATAATACTGGTTCATTTCTCAGTGCTTGGCTTTTAGGCTGTATACTCAAGAGAGGACGTTTCCAACCTCCAAGCCTGAGTGAAGGGTCCCCATCCCACAATGTGCTTCTAGTGTCACAGCTCATCACCCAGCCCTGATGGCTTGTGGATTCTTTTCCATATTTCCCATGAAACTCGAAGCTCCATTCCTGAAATCATTATTATTGAATAAATGAACACTAGGGTGTGTAGATATGATCTTATATATTGTGAATATAGTCTATTCTTCTGTAAACATTAAGTATTTCAATATTTCCGAGATCTGCAAAGGGCATGGTATCTGGCACAGGAGACTATGATTTTCAGGAGCTCCAGTGCCTGCACGAGGGTGAGAACCACCAAACTGAGTCAACGGTATTTCTCAAATGGGATTTTTTTTCATTTTAAAAATTTATTTTAGAGAGAGAGAGGAAGAAAGAGAGCGAGAAACATTGATTTGTTGTTCCACTTATTTATGCATTCACTGGTTGATTCTTGTTATCTGCCCTGACCTGGATCAAACCTGAAACCTTGGTGTATCAGGACAATGCTCTAACCAGCTGAGCTACCAGGCCAGAGCGCTAATGGGATCTTTGTAAATGGGTGAGTCAGGCTGCCTCCTGTGAGTGCCTTCACTTCTCTTTAATAATGGAGTCCAGAGTTTATCAAAGGAATGAAAGGGAGCTTTAAACACCATTTCTCCCCTTTTTTTAAAACTGGGACATTTGGCTGCTTCCAATTTTCTGATACTTTTCATATTCTTCATAATTAAAAAAAAATAACAACAACACACCAACCATAGTTCTTTCAGTACAACTACAAGTTTTTCCTATATCATCCTCCTGTCCACCTATCCACCCGGGTATTTACTGGCCTTGCCTGCGCAGGCCCTTGAGAGCACCTCATCCTTAGGGTTTGAACTTCCTCCCAAACACGGCTGAGCTCCCTCTACTATCTCTGGACCGTTTGCTTTGAGGGAAAAGGAGGAAGCAAAATAACAGCTGAATAGTTCTGCTTTCTGTTCTTGTTACAGCAAGAGTCCCAAGCAGTGGGCCTATTGCTTCCTGATTCTTTTTCTTGTTCTAAACATGCTTTTAAAGACTTTTTAATTGTTGGAGGCATTTCTGCCCTCTCAACCCATTTACTCCAGCTTCTTAATGCTTCATACGATGCATAAACCTTGTTCCGACCCTTGCGTATGGAACCCTTGACCCCTTTTCCCTATTAACATTATATTTAAACAATATTTAAAGTTTTAAAATACAAATAATTACTTTATCAAGCGTTTCATAGGAAAACACCATACCTTGATTTTAGTAACATGAGTGTTACGAAGAATGAACGTGTTTATCCACTGACAAGAACATATAGGGAAAAAACCATTTAGGGATTGTGTGGCGGCAACTCCCTTTTTTCTCATGTGTACTCCTTAGTTCCTTTTATCCTTGTGTTCTTTTAGCTATTTCCACTTCTTTTGTTTTGTTTTGTTTTGTACTCTTTCTGGCATCCATTATAATGTTTAATTATTGCACACAGATGCAGAAATTTCCTGACTGGCACAAATTGCAGAATTAGGAAGTTAAATTATAGGATGCTTAGTACTGAATGACAATTGTTTTACATTTTTATTTAGATATAATTCATAAACCATAAAATTTACCCTTTTAAAGGGTTTAATTCTGTGATTTTTAGCATATTCATAAAGTTATGCAACTGATACCACTATCTAATTTCAGGATGTTTTCATCATCCCAAAAATAAACCCTGTATCTATTAGCAGTCACTCTCTATTCCTTTCACAATGTGGATACCCAACTGTCCCACCATCATTTGTTGAAAAGAATATGACTTCTCCCATTGGATTGTCTTGGAACCCTCCTAAAAACAAACTTACTACAGATGTATGGGTTTAGTTCTGGACTCTCAATTCTACTCAATTGATATATATATGTCTATCCTTAAGCCAGTACCACACCCTTGCTTATTGTGGCTTTATAGTAAGTTTTGAAATCAGGATGTTTGAGAACTCCAGTTTTGTTCTTTTTCAAGATTGTTTTGGCTATTCTAGATCCCATACATTTCCAAGTAAATTTTAAGATCGACCTGGCAATTTCTGTAAAGAAAGCAGTTGGCATTTTGGTCGGAATTGCACTGAATATGTAGATCACTTTGAGTAGTATTGCCATTCTAAAAATATTAAGTCTTCTAAACCACAAACATGGGATGTCTTTCCATTTTTTTTTTTAGGTTTTCTTTTTTTTTTTTTGTTATCCTCACCGGAGGATATTTTTCCACTTTTTGTACAGATAGAGTGGGAGGGAGAGAGAGGGAGGGAGAGAGAGAGAGAGAAACATCGACGTGAAGGAACACATCGAGTGGCTGCCACCCGCACGACCAACCAGGGCCGGGGACAAACTGCAACCGAAGTACGTGCCCTTAGCGGGAACCGAACCCGGGTCTCTCCAGACCGCAGGCCGACGCTCTAACCGCTGAGCCAAACTGGCCAGGGCTAGGTTTTCTTTAATTCCTTTCAACAAAGTTGTGTAATTTTAAATGTGTAAGTTTTACACTACTTTTGTTAAAGTTATTCCTAAGTATTTTATTCTTTTAGATGCTATTATAAGTGGCATTTTCCCTTAATTTCATTTTCAGATTGTTCGTTGCTAGTTTTGTATATTGATCTTGTGTCCTGACATTTTGCTGAATTTGTTTATGAGTTTTAAGAGACTTTTTCATGATTTTCCAAAATCTTCAGGACGTTCTAAGATCATGTCTTCTGTGAATAGAGATAATTTTGTAAAATTGTCTACTTACCTTCTATTTCTTTTCTTTTTTTCCCCCCTAATTGCCTTGGTCTCTGATCTTTTAAAGCCTGTACAGTTTCTTGAGTGACTTCCCTCTTTTTTCCTCATTAGAAAATTTTTTCTGGGAGAAGGGGACAGAGTGTAGGAGGAAGAGAGAAAGCTGGGCTTTTAAATATCAGAAGTTGCAGCTGTGTGATTTGAATTGCTTTTCAGTGAGCCTCGTTCCTCTCAGGGGAAATGTCTTCCTTCTCAGCACCCGAGCCCGGGGGGTTTTCTGGGGGGAGGGATTCTCTGAAATCTGTTTTCCTCAGGTTTTTCACACAAGCCTAGACAAGTCCAACATCCACCCTTCCTTGGCTGTTACAGAGTCTAAGATGATGTGGCCATCTTCCCTGTACCCATCTCTTTTTCTTCTCTGGCCAATTCTTTTCTGCTGGTCAGAGATAGAGCACCAACAGTTCCTCTGACTGCATCCTCTGTCTTATGGAAATAAAACAGTCAGTGAGACAACAGGTTTATCGGCTGTTCTGCTTCTACCACAAAGAGACTTTGACAAGTATCTTCATTATACCTAAAGTCTCCTTCAGGGCCAGTTTTGTGATCCATGTGAGAAGAGTCCGCCAAGCTTCTCCTATTCGTCCTCTTCCTCGCACTTGGGCCCCTCATGGTGACCTCCCATGCGAAGTGAGTGTATTTTCCTGACACTCAGGCTCTTTATCCAGGAGACCTTCCATTATAACAAGCCACACATTTAATCTCCTCACCCCTGATGAAGGTCCTGACTCACCATATTTTAGTGGGGCTCCTAGTTCTTTCCAGTTATGGGGGAAAAGGAGGGAAGAGTAAGGTTCTATTAAAAAGGTGTGGAATACACATCAAAGGCCTTGCTGAGTGGCCTTACAGTGAGGTAAGTATCTCTCCACATCACTTCAGGCTCTGTGTTACCAGTGACCTCTTGGATGCGCAGAAAGCCGGGTGGATAGAATCTATAACTATGTAGATAGGTGCACCCTACAGCCAAGTATGAGCTTCTAGTGCTCAATGGCTAGAAGCAAACAACACGGGCACTGACCAGCCTCAGAGAAAAGATAGCCAGGGATGAGGCAGGATCCAGGATGGTCAGCACCCTAGGCCAACCCCTCCCAGTTCCAGTGCAGGTCTCTGGAGCATAGCTGCCCTTTTGTGTAGGGTTTTCCCCCCAGGAGCTAAATCTCTTCCTCCTAGCTCTACTTTGAAACCAAACTCAAGTTTCTGGTGCCTCAGCAAGCTCCCTGTCCACCAGATTTGCTTCTAACTTCACAGGTCCACTTTGTGCCTGCTACCCAATGTCAAAGTCACTTAGGCCAGGAGAGGTCTCAAGAGCAAGTGACTTTCTGATACGGTAACTCCACTCTCACCCTGGGGTTGCTCATGGCTCAGTGCCTACTGAGAAGTGGTCTACTTAAATGGAATCTCCAGGAATCAGATCTCAAAATTCTTCTTGAAACTATGCTTAGTTATACCACAAACCTCCTGGCAAATGATGAAGCAGAGAGAAGAGTGAGAAATACTATAATGAAAAGTAAACTGAAGAAGAAAAAAAAAGATCAATTCATGGTCCTGTGACCTGTGTTCTCCTGCCTCAGGCTTGTCTATGGGAGCACAGAGTGAGTCACATGACAACCAGGTTGGTACAGCACCAACAAGGGTTTACTAATCACACAGGGCAAAGACAGACAGGGGGAAATGCCCAGGGTGCTGTGAACATGCCACCACTAATGTCTGAGATTATTATAATTACAACAATGCTACCTCCTCACCCTTTATCTGTATATTTCAAAAGGTCTACCTCCCACTCTCATACCACTTGATCATAATACTTCATTATCCCATATACTTAAAAACTTATTAGCATTACTAAGACCTTAAATGTACTGTCGGTCATCTTTCAAGGTACCAGTTACTGTAGTATTTCTATGGTTCATTTTGAAGTGTCTGGGGTGACATTCTTAATATTATTTTCAACATATCAATAAGCACCAAAAAAGCAATTTAAAAATTTTTTTTTTTGGTCTTCCTTCATATTCAAGTTACTGTCTAGAGCAGCAATTTTCAACCATTTTCCATCTCATGGCACATAAAATAATTACTAAAATTCTGTGGCATACCAAAAAAATATATTTTTTACTGATCTAACAAAAAAGAAAAATAGGTATAATTTTGATTCATTCACACCAGATGGTTATTGATGTGTCAGCTGTTGTCACTTTTTTATTTGACAATCTAAGGGAAAAGTCAGTTATTTAGAATATAGGAAAGCAAAATACACTCAATCAGAACAGCAAAAAGAAAAAAAGACTCCCCCCAAATGAGGATAGTGTAAGGAACCTCTGGAACAACTTCAAGCATGCCAACACTTGTATCATGGGGGTGCCAGAAGAAGAGAGCAAGATATTGAAAACCTATTTGAAAAAATAATGACAGAAACTTTCCTAACTTGGTGAAGGAAACAGACATACAAGTCCAGGAAGCACAAGAGTCCCAAACAAGATGAACCCCAAGAGGTCCACACCAAGACACATCATCATCATCAAAATGCAAAAGGTTAAGGACAAAGAGAGAATCTTAAAAGTAGCAAGAGAAAGGCAGCTAGTTACCTACAAAGGAGCTCCCATAAGATTGTCAGCTGCTTTCTCAAAAGAAACTTTGCAGGCCAGAAAGGAGTGGCAAGAAATATTCAAAGTGATGAAAAGCAATGACCAACAACCAAAATTACTCTATCCTGCAAAGCTATCCTTTAGAATCGATGGACATATAGTTTCCCAGACAAGAAAAAACTAACGGAGTTCATCACCACCAAACCAGTATTATATGAAATGTTGAAGGGTCTTCTTGAAGGAGAAGAACAAAAATATGAACAATAAAATGGCAATAAATATATATCTATCAACAATTGAATCTACAAACAAAATGAGCAAGCAGAACAGAAACAGATCCATAGATACAGAGAACTTTTTGTTGCTTGCCAGATGGGAGGGGGTTGGGGGGAATGGGTGAAAAGGATGAAGGAATTAAGAAGTACAAACTGGTTGTTAGACTGATGAACCTCAAAGGGAAGGGGGGAGCGAGGGCGGGAAGAGATAAACAAAATAACTTCTATGCATATATGCATAACCAATAGACACAAACAACAGTGTGGGGAAGGCTGGAGGTGGGCAGGATTGGGGAGGGGAGGGTCAATGGGGGGAAGGGAGGGCATTTGTAATACATTCAATAATAAAGAAAAGTTTAAAAACAAAAGAGAGAGAGAGAGAGATTGTTATAATTTCCAAAACCCTGGACCAAAACCTTAAATGATCAGGCACTTTGTTTCAACTGACACAAGGTTTAATCCAGGAAAACAAGTTTCTTAACCAAAGAATGGAAAGGCTTAATATGCCAGCTGCTTTAGAAGTAAAATAGCCTCTTCAAAAATGTGCTTCAGCCCTGGTGGCTTTCACTCAGTGGTTGGCAGGGTGGGCCAGCGAACCAAAGAGTTGCGGGTTCAATTCTGGTCAAGGGCAAGTACCTCAGCTTCCAGCTCTGTCCGGCCCTGGTCAGGGTCATGGGGAAGGCAACCAGTAGATATGTCTCATATCCCTGTTTCTCTCCCTCCCTCCCACTCTATCTGAAGATAAATGGAAAAGTATTGAGGATTTAAAAAATCTGTCGAAAGTCACTACCGAGGAAACAATATTATTTGAACCTTAGGGGCATACACAGTAATTATTTGCTTTTGGAGACACAGAGGGCATGACAAATATTTTTAGTTGCCAAGGGTGACCCTGGAGGGAATGACCCACCTAAGAAATGGAAACTAACTAGTAAGATGACACCCCTCCTTAGTTTCACTGGGTGTGGTTTGCTACACGCCGCTTACTTCCTATGGCAGGGGAAAGGCAAGCCGTGCAAAAGTTGAATGAATGTGCCTCTTCCCCTACCCGCACACCGTGGTGGGGAGCGGCATGCGACCTCAGGGGAAGGGTGCATGGGCAACACCCTCTACTACTGCCATCCATTCATTCACTCACTCACTCACTCACTGGGTACAGTGATGCCCCCGGCACTGTGCTAGGAACTTAACTCTCCGGCTAGGACTCGGCAGCCCATTCTGATACCCCCAGCACGGTCCCCATTTCCAGCCCCAGGCCGCCTTCGCGCATCCGGAAGATGCTCGTTACAGCCTCTCTCCCGGGCCCCCAGGCCAGGGCGACAGGATAAAGCCAGCCAGAGCAGTGCCTTTCCAAGAACAAGGAAGACGGTTCGAAGTACGCGGAGAAGAGGTTCCGGGGACCCTCGGGGTTCTGCCCGCGTGAGGCGAGCGGGCCCCTATTCCGGCGGCCGCGCCCCGGGGTGGGCCTGCGATCACCACACGCTGACGGGGAACCCGAGGTCACCTCGCTGCTGGAGGGGAAAGCAGCGGCGAGGGGGTTCGGGGAAAAGGGAAGTGGGCGCTGCAGGAAGCCCGAGGGTGGCGGGGGGCCTGGGACTACAGGCGCGCTCTTGGAGAGGAGCGCCTCCACCTGGGACCGAGGTGGGGGGGGCAGGGGCCAGGCGGGGTGCGCAGGGGCCGGGCGGTTACCTGATGAAGGTGGTCTTGCCCGTGCTGTACTGGCCCACCAGCAGGATCATGGGCTTGTTATCGAAGTCGGCGTCCTCCAGCGCCGGCGAGTGGAACTCGTGGAAGCGGTACGCCTCCTCCAGCGGCAGCACCTTGCGCAGGTAGAGCGAACGCAGGCCGCCGGTCACCGTCTGCACGGCGTCCGCGCCGCCCGTGCGCTCGCGCCCGCCAGCCTGCCGCCCCATCCAGCTGAACATCCTGCCGCCGGTCCGCGCGTCCGCCGGTCCGCGCCCCGCGCCCGCCCTCTCAGCTCCGGCTCGGTCCTCCCACCCGACTCCGGTCCGACCCTCCTGACTTGCACTGAGCTGCCCGAGCTGCGCTCTCCGCCGCTCGAGCTAACCCCGCCTCGCGCCGTTGCAGCCAATCTCCGATCGCTACGTCACGAGCGCTCGTTCACTATTTAGAAGAGCTCCCTCAAGTCCTTCCTCATTGGGCCGCGTCCAGAGGGGGAAGGTGTCGGCCAATGGAGAGGAGGTCCTTAATGAATTACTGATGACGCAATCGGTCTGGAGGGCGGGGGCGGGGAGAGGATTTCTCCTGACGGGTGACGCAGGCCCGACACCAAGGGGCCTCCTGAGTCGCCAGGTCTCCACCCCTGGCCTGGTGGCGTTAGCTTTTGGGCAAAACTGATTTGGCAAAAACAAACAACATTGCCTTCACCCCCAATAAAAATAGAAAAAAACCCAACCAACAGACAAAAACCCCCACGAGACTCCGGAGACTCTTAGTCTCCTGGAATATTCACCCATCCCCGCCCTATAGACGTCGATACTGGAGACAAAAGTTCAGAAAGTTGACAGGCAGGTTCTTTCTACCTGCTGGCGGGTTATGATTACCTTCATTTTATTGGTGGAGACCTTGACTCACGGACGTAATTGACAAAATTTGAAGTAGAAGAAGTAGATTTCAATCTATCTGGGTACAGCACATGTTTCTCTTCAACAAGCTGCCTCCATTGAAGTCTGGATCAATTGAAGGCCTCCTGCCCTTAGTTTTCTTTATTTAATTTTCTGTAAAATTGAAGATTTAGTCATTGTCCCCATTGATTACTAATTTCCACATATTGACATTTAAAAGAGTTAATTGTTACCTCCCAGCTGTCTCTTTTTCAAGTTAAAACACACACACACACACACACACACACACACTCACAACCTAAATTAAGATGGGAAGAAAAAATCATACATCACTTTTGGTGTCCTAAGTTACAGTTTTGAATATTTCTCAATTATTGTAGAGCATTTCTCAAGTGTTATCCATGGAGCCATCTGCATAAGAATAACCTGGGATGCTTGTTAAAATTCAGGTGTGTGCTCCTCACCCCAGATCCACTGAGTTAAAATACTGAGTAGGGATGGAGCTCAACAAGTGGCCCTCATGATTCTGATGTACTCTAAATTTGGGAAACTATTATGCACAACAATACTCCTCAAACTTGATAGAAATGCAGATTCTGATTCAGTGGGTATCAAATAGAACCCAAGACTCCCCTTTTCTAACAAGGTTCTAGGTGCTGCCAGTGCTGCTCGTCCATGGACCATACTTTGAGTATCAACACTGTGTTGAAGAGAGAACAGGACTTGACATTAAAAGACCTGGGGTTGGATCCTGATTATATAAAGTAATGGCTATGTGACCTTAAATGCAATGAGTTCCCATTCTGCCTTAGTTTTCTTGTTTGTAAAATGGGAACTTCTTTGGAGTTGTTGTGTGGATCAAATATTTAGAGAAAACTATATATGGAAGGAAAAGAAAGCCAAGAAAAATGAAATTAGATATTAGCCTCATGTCAAAATAAAACAAAAATTGAAATGCAAAAATAAAATGAAAATCATAGAACTGCTAGAAGAAGGCACAGGTGAAGATTTATAAAATTTTATTATTTTGTTGTTGTTGTTGTTGATCTTCGCCTGAGGATATTTTTCCATTGATTTTTAGATAGAATGGAAGGGAGGGAGGGGAAAAAGAGAGAGAAATATCTGTGTGAGAGAGACACATCAATCGGTTGCCTTCCTCACGACCCCAACCAGGGCCGGGGATAGAACCTGCAACCCAGGCATTCACCCCTAACCAGGGAATTGGCCAGGGAAAGATTTATAAAATTTCAGAAGGGCCCTGGCTGGTGTGGCTCAGTTAGTTGAGCATTGTCCTATGCACCAAAAGGTCGCTGGTACTGGGCTCAAAATTCAGTAGTGGGTGTGCAGTAGACAACTGATGGATGTTTCCCTCTAATATTAATGTCTCTCTCTCTTCCTCTCTAAAATCCATAAAACATATTTTTTTTAAATTTGGAAGAAAAAAGCCTTTCTAAACAAAACCAGACAGAAATTATGAAAGAAAAGTTTGATGGATTTGTCAACAAAAAAGTAAAAGCTTCAATGTGTTTTAAAACAAACCCATATAAAAATACTCTAACCGTATGATCCAGAAATTGTGTTTCTTGGTACCTACCCAAATGAGTTGAAAAGTGAATACATGTGTCCAGCTGGTGTGGCTCAGTGGTTGAGCATCGACCCATTCACCAAGAGGTCGCCGGTTTAATTCCCGGTCAGGACACATGCCCAGTATGGGGGTCAGATCCCCAGTGGGGGGCATACAGGAGGCAGCCAGTTGATGTTCTCTCTCATTAATGTTTCTATCTCTCTCTCCCTCTCTCGTTCTCTCTGGAGTCAATGAAGGAAAAAAAAAAGTTTTTTTCAAGTGAATACATTCAATTGCTATGGAAAACAGTACGGTGGTTCCTCAAAAAATTAAAAATAGAGCTACCATAGGATCTAGCAATCCCATTTTTGGGTATACATCCAAAAGAATTGAAAGGAGGGTCTCTAAGAGATATTGTACACCCATGTTCATAGCAGCACTATTCACAACAGTCAAGAGGTGAAAGCAGCCCAAGTGTTCATTGATGTATGAATAAGTAAACAAAAAGTGGTATCATACAATGAAATATTATTCAGCCTTAAAAAGTAAGCAAATCCTGTCACATGCTATAATCTACATAAAACTTGAGAACATTATGCTAACTGGAATGAGCCAGTCACAAAAAGACAGATAGTGTGTGATTCCACTTACATGAGGTACCTAACGTAGTCAGATTCATAGAAACAAAGTAAAATGGTAGTTGCCAGGGGCTGGGAGGAATGTGAAATGGGGCCTTGTGTTGAATGGGTCTAGAGTTTCGGTTTTGCAAAATGAAAAAATTCTGGAGGTCTGTTGCACAACAATGTGAATATAATTAGCACTACTGGGCTGTACACTTAAAAAGAGTTAAGATGATAAATTTTGTCAGGTATTTTTTTTAACCACAATTTTTAAAAAAGTGAATGTATAAGACTTTTGTGCTTTTGTAAAAAAAAGAATTAAAGTGCCCAATGAAAAGATGAGAAGGATAAACCCCCAAATAGTAATAATCTCTGAGTTTTGGAATGATACGTGATTTTAGTTTCCTTTTTTATGTGCTTTTGCATTTTTTAATTTTACACAA
The DNA here is from genome assembly GCF_014108415.1 of Molossus molossus. NCBI lineage: Eukaryota > Metazoa > Chordata > Mammalia > Chiroptera > Molossidae > Molossus > Molossus molossus. The sequence goes on from NW_023425344.1 coordinate 181,007,679, forward strand.
TAATCATGTTCTTGTTTTATAATCAGAAAAAATTTTAAGGAAGAAAAAAAAATTTGTCTTTAATCCTAAAAAAAAAGGAAGGAAAAAAGAAAGAAAGACTTGAAAGAGTCTGGCCCAAAAGATACACCATCATGTCTTTCCTTCCTTCTCTGTCTTCTTACAGCCACAGTGTCACTTTCTTGTTCTTGTTCTGCCCTCTTGGACTGGGAGAGTGACTGATTCTCCCCAGGAGAGTAATCTTGCATCTGTTTGCAAGTTGTGACAGTCTTCTGGTTTTCTTGCTTCAGATGAAACAATTCCAATGTTAGTCACTTTTTAAAGTTGAATTCAATCGTTTTTCAGGTTAAATCCTATTACAGACTTTTCTATAGGGGGTGCTATTAATTGCCTGGAAATTTGTTGGTTTGAATAATTCTTTTTTTTTTTAATCTTCACCCGACATTTTTGCATTTATCTTCAGATGGGGGTGGGGGGCATCGATGTGATAGACACATCAAGTGGTTGCCACCCACACAACCCCAACCGGGGCCAGGGCCAAACCGCAATGGAGGCACGTGCCCCCAGCGGAACCAAACCTGGACTCTCCGGTCCATGAGCCAATGCTCCAACCGCTGAGCCAAACTGGCCAGGGCTGATTTGAATAATTCTTTTTTTTTTTATCCTCACCTGAGGACATTTTTCCATTTTTTGTTCAGATAGAGTGGGAGGGAGAGAGAGGGAGAGAGAGAGAGAAACATTGACGTGAAAGGGACACATCAAGTGGCTGCCACCTGCATGACCCAACCAGGACCGCGGACAAATTGCAACCGAGGTCCGTGCCCTTAGCGGGAACCGAACCCAGGTCTCTCTGGACCGCAGGCTGACGCTCTAACCGCTGAGCCAAACCGGCCAGGGCTGATTTGAATAATTCTTAAAATAAGTAACTCGGTAATAAAACTTACAACTGTCTTTACTATATGAAAATAATTGTCATTCTTGTGGAAGTCCCCCCACCCCCGTTCTCTCTGGTAATCTGATGGTCACAAGGTTTGCTCTAGACCACATCTAGCGAGTGTCTTACTGATAACTTCACATTCCAGAGTGGGTAAAGGCCTCGGAGACGTGTGATGAGGAGATCAGAGGAGCTACTTTGGCCTGGGAAGAGCCCCTTCACTCTCAGACACATCTCTTCTTTTTCTGTGGCCACTAACCCAGGTTACTGCTGCCACTTGGAGAAGTAGCCTACGGGAAATGCAGGTGGAGATGTCCGGTAGGTACTTGCAGCATGACTGCCAGTTGTCTATAAGTTATCCTTCGTTAGTAATAGAACTCTGATTTTTAGCTGGGCACATTGAAAACCAGGTAAAAATGAAATTTTCTAGTCTCCCTGCTGTTATGTGTGATCATGAGACCAAGTTCTGGTTGCTGTTACCTGAAGGATGTGTTGCAGGAAGTCTCCTTTAAAGAGAAAAGAGTTCAATCTTTTTTTTCTCCTTCTTCCTTCTTGCAGTCTAGGATATGGATATGATGGCTGGAGCTCCAGGGCTCATCTTGGATCATGAGGCCAAGGACTACACACGGGACGGTAAATCAGAGAGCTGGAAAGAACAGGATCCCTGACGAATTAATGAAGCACTCTGCCAGCCTTGGACTGCCACCCTGTGGGCTTCTTTTATGTGAATGCATTTAAGCCATTATTTTTTCAGGTCTCTGTTCGAGATTAAAGTAATTCCTAACTGACACCGAATTTGTTGCTGGAAATGGAGTCTGTGGTGATAGAACCCAAAATGTAACATTCACTTAGTGGGAGAGAGGCAACTTCAGGTCAACTTTAAGGATTTAATTATTGCAGTATGGGATTTAAAACTTGGCTACACATTTTGTTGACATGCCTCCTCTCAAGAGATGGGGTCTGTGTCCCTTACCCTGAAATCCAGGCTGGCTTGTGAATGCTTCTGGCATCAGTGGAAATGGTGCTCTGAGACCAGGTCATAATACTCCTTGCAGCTGCCACTGTGTCACACCACTCCTGGAGCCCTGAGCTGCCTTTGGAGAAGACTGGCTATGCCGAGACCAGCCTGTCCTTCATCCTCCCCAGCCTTTCCATCCCAGGCACCAGGTAAATGAATGAAGTAGCCATCTCAGAAGTGGATCCTTCAGCCTTAGCTGTTCCAAATCCCGGCCATCTGCGTCTCCCCAGCAGTTTGAGTCATTGGAGCTGAGTCCCCACACATGGAGCAGTAGGAGTTGCCCATGCGGTGCCCTTTCCAAATTCCTGACCCACAGAACCTGTGGGCATTATCAAATGGTGGGTTTTTTAATGCCATTATATTGGGGGGGGTGTTGTTGCTCAGCAACAGATAACTGGAACAGTTGGTAATTCCTATTATCTTGTTAAGATAAAAATTTAGTTTTCTTTCACAGAAAAGAAGTCCAGAGCTAAGCAAACCAGGACTAGTTTGGTATCTTCAAAGTCAGCAAAAGCTCAGACCCTTTTTTCCTCCTGCTGCCCGGAATATGGACATAATGGGTGGAGCTGCAGCAGCCACAATGAACCAGAAAACAAACTTGAGGACGGCAAAGCAAGAGCTGAAAGGAGCCCAGGTCTCTGACAAGAAATAAACTTCTGCCCAGCCAGTGTGGCTCAATGGATTGAGTGTTGTCCCATGGACTGGGAGGTCCCAGTTCGATTCCCATTTGATTCCCAGTCAGGGCACATGCCCGGGTCATTAGCTGAATACCCAGTGTGGTGTGTGCAGGAGGCAGACAATCGATGTTTCTATCTCTCTCTCTTTTCTTTTCTCCCTCTCTCTCTAAAAAAAAAAAAAAAAAAAAAAAATCAATAAGAAAGAAATAAACTTCTGTCTGGTTTAAGCCACTGTAATTTCAGATCTTTTGTGTTACATAGTAAAAGTAATGCTAACTGGTATAGAATTTGAATACATAAATCAAGAACTTAGAACATTGGTTTCGCTAGAGCTAAAGGTTTCAGAGCTTTCAAAATGGAAGATGTAGGTAAAGTCCGGGGTGTATATAAGATTGCTTTAGCAGAATATTGAGTGAGAAGAGAGGCGAGCTAAGGAGAGAACCTCAGGGAATACCAACATTTAAAGGAAAACCAGGGAGGTGAGGCCAGGGGAGAGGCTTGAAAGTGGGAAGAAATCTAAGACAGAAGGTATCCAGCAAATCTGGCCCCTTCCTTCTCGGGTTGGGTTGGCAAGCCCTAGTGTATGCCCCTGATGTGCGCAGCTAATATGGAACTTTCTCTTTGTTTTGCAAGGCTCTGTTTCCATGTGGACCTCCTACATGGGTCCAGAAGGAAGCTCCTTGAAGTGTGGGGTCAATTGTTAATCCTTTTTATTGTCCCAGTGCCTACAATAGTGACTGGTACATAGTGGGAAGGCAATAAGTATTAGCAAGTGAAACGAAATTGAACTGCTGTTGGCAAGGAAGTCACGGGAACGGAGAGTTTCGGGAAGGAGGAAGTGGTTGGCAGGGCCAGATGCTGAGATCAAGTAAGATAAGCCCCGAAAAGGGCCAGTGCCATAATCAGTGTATCTGGAAATTGGGAGGACTTTGGTGACCTTGGGGAGAAGTGTTTTCATGGGCTGTAGAAGCAGAACATATCTTGTGGGACAGGGTGCTTGGCAGTGTGGTATGCTGGCCTTCTCCTGAGAAGGAGAAGGTAGACGAGGAGAAGGGACACTGGGAACAGAGGAATTTTATTTAACTTTTCTATTTAATCATGTTACAGGCAGACATCAGGGAACCTGGGGAGGGAACCTCCCTGACCTCTCTAAGACACTGTGTCCTTGCCCCTCTTAAAGTTGATGATACTTCGTCCTTATCCCTTGTGTGGCCCTTACTCTGTAATAACACCAGCATTGTTTTAGATGCTCAGTCACTATTTAACTTCTCAAATCCATATAAAAATCTTTTTGTTTTTTTCCCCTCAACCCAAATCTAAGTTCCTGGAAAGCAGAGGCTGTGTACTGACTGCGACCACTGTGCACGAAGTAATCGCTCAGTTAATACTGGCTGCCCTTCCTTCCTGGAACCATCAGAGCTTCAAGCAGCATGGGCCGGCGAGAGCTGGTGCTCCACTGGTGCTGACGTGGCTTCATAAAAAGAGGAGCACAAGAAGGTGGGGACCCCTGCAGGAGAAAAGGGAGCTGTACAGGAGAGGAGGGATGGGATGGAAACACCCTTCTTACAACTCTGGCAGTGGCCGGGCAGGAATGAGGGCAAGAGTGATACATATTTTACAGCATCAGATAATGAAAGCAGATGACTCAACAGCATTTACCCACATGGCCACTTTATTCCGTGCTCAAATAGTACAGTGGTTTTAGAAACCTCATTCAATCTACTTTGATGAATCCAAGGCAGGGCTGCCTTGACCTTACAACAAACAGGTCTTGCCGCGTGGCTCACTCCAATCATTTAAGGAGAGCCTGTTTATTGCAGATGGAAGGAAAAGATGTCAACGTGGAGGCAGCTGGCTGCTGTAGTGGAGGGAAGGGGTGGCATCCCAGGGTTAGTATTATCTGGCTGGGAACCAGTTTTGCAGGTCCAGGAGCCCAGTTTATCAGTGGCTCAGGGGACTCAACTGCCTATGCTTTCCAGGCTTATGGGAACATATGGCATAGGTCCCCACCTCTCACACTTTAATATGCATGGGCATCACCTGGGAGGGTGGTGCATCTGGACTTGGGAGAGGAGATGGGAATCTCCTTAAAATGTAGATTGCTTCAGTATGGCTGGTGTAGGGCTTGAAATTCCAGATTTCTAACCAGTTCCCTATCATACTTTGAGTAGCAAGGATGTAAATTGGAGGGCAAATTTTCTAAACTTTTGGCACCTGTCACCACTTGTCACCTAACCAAAGGACTTCTTAGGGAGCATGGTTGCCCAGAACAAGGGACATGTCTTCCAGGTTTGCTGGGCTCTCTGCAGACCACATGCCTTTCTCGGTCATACCTTGCATCTACCTGGTTACACATTTTTAAAGTTCCCAACCTGATAGGAAACTTGGATTCTTTGATTTGACTTGTACATCCCAGGGTTTTCCCACCCATTCACCTGGAAACCATCACCAAGGGCAGGCTTTTTCTTCAGGGCTAACCTAGTCCTTTCTGGGTAGATCCTTCTTAGTTTCATTCTCTCGGGTGATTCTCTAAGAGCTGGGATGTGCTGGCCATGGTGTTTACATGATAAATAAGAGGAATTCCATTTAGAAATAAATAATCCCATCTGGAAAACAGAGGGGAGGGTGCAAAGAGAACTGAGAAGTGTTCCTCAAGCAGGTTGGTCAGTGATCGTCAGCCTCTTGGAGTGGGTGGCACTGGGCAGCATCACCCACCTTGCGCCTGACTCCATTTACCTGCCAAGACACTCCTGAGCTGCATCACAGTTTCTTGTACCATGAATCTGAGTTGCAGACTTGGGCTTTGCCTGGCATTTCATTGGAGCTGAGTGCTCAGATGGGGCCGTCTGATTGGGATCATGGGAGTCACCAGTCCTGGAGCTGAGTGGCTACCGAAGGGCTGCTGAAACCTGTCACCTGTTTGGCTTTGTTGATGAAGAGAACAGGGTATCTCTAGTGCTCCATCCAGATCTTCTAGCATCATGCTCCCTATTACTATCTTGATTCATAAAAATAAAATAGAATTGCCTACAAAATTCACAAGAATATAGTTGCCTTACATTTTAGAGTGTGTTTCCGGAGAACCCAGAGTGCTTCTCAGGTTCTCTTGTGCATTCGCCAGGGTCCTCCCTGCCAGGAGGCAGAGGAGCAGGAGGGGAGGGCTCTGAGCTCCAGCTCTGAGTCTGAGGTTTCTGGGAACCAGCCTTCTCTTCAGGCATTACTTTTATTCTCCACACTTTATGCATGTGTGGGAGCCTGTGGCTATTAGACCCCTTTCCCTACAGGGAAAGACTAAAAAATTCCAGTGGGTATAAAACCCCAATCCATGCCTTGTTATTTTCCTATGGTCTCTTTCTCTCTCTATGTCTCCATCAGCTTTTAAAATTTTTTATTTTTTTGATAGAAAGCCCGGGCCAGTCTGCTTGCACCCCTTGCCAGAGAGGGGCTCTGCAGGTTCTGCACCTGGGACGGTGGAAGCAGGCGCAGGATCAGCGGAGCTCCCCGGGGCTGAGGGACACTGGCTCTTCTGGAGTTTCTTCTTCTCCACAGCCATACGCAAGGCCTGAAGGAGCTGATCTTTGTTATTCAGGATGTTGTACTCGCAGAGCTTCACCAACTTGTCAAAGGCGGCCTCCGTGTATGTCAGCTCCTTGGTGGCATAGGGAGTTTTGGGGCCATAAATGTCAACCTGGCCCTTCTCCATCTCCTCAGGGCTTCGCTCCACACCTGGAGGAAGAAGAAGGACTTGCTATGGACTATTATGTTAGGTAGCAGGACTTGTGCCCTGCCTCTCCCCCAGCCCCCTCTGCACGCACGGGCACACACGCACGTGCACACCTGCACGCACACCTCCGAGCTCCTGGGGCAGGGACGCAGCTTGCCCATCTTAGGATTGCCCTGGAGCCAACACATGCCAGGAACATAGCTGGACCTCAATAAATGTTGAGCGACCGAGTTTGAGAGTAAAGTTTGACACTGCCAGCTCATAGGGGTGGGGCGTGGGAGTTTTTTCTTTCTTGCCAAACCAAGTCTGGCTCAGACTAGAGCTAAGCCAGGCTTCCCGTGAGCGCTATTAGAAGACGGTGTAAGTTACAAGTCAGGAGCTCCCAGCGCAAGGCCGGAGGGCAGTGGAACAGCTCGCAGGTGACTTACCTGGGGCCTTGTACTTTTGGAAGGTGTCGTTGATGAGTGGGAAGAAGAGCACAATGGGGGCATCAGGTTCCTGGGAGTTCTCCATCAGGTAGCACTCCTTGAGATTACTATTCCCCTCCTCTTGCACATCATAATCTGGGAAGGGGATGTTCTGCACCGTGCAGTACTCACAGGTTTGTTTCATTGGCTAGAATATCACAGGAGGATATGTTTGCGTATTAGGAGGGGTGGGGGTGAAGAAAAAACACAGAGATCTTAGATCCAGCTTCCTGATTTCCCCAGCTGACAACTCAGGTCTCCAACTGCTTGGCCTATTTGTGCTATTTTTAGAACAAAGCCAGGTCAGAACAAAGGGCCCGAGGCAGTAGGTTGATGTGTGTCAAACCGCAAGCTCCTTTCCCTCGTAAAATGGTCAGAAGTGCTTTGGAAGACGCTTCCCTCCAACACAGGCCTGGGTAGATGGGATGTAGGTGGCAACCTGAGGGTGACAGGCTGGGCCATGCACAGCCATGCTGGCAGGCTCCTGGGAGACAGGCTCCTGGACGGACTCTGACAGGGTCTCTTTACAAACTCAATGGAACAGAAAGAGCAGTGAACTTGGAGGGTCAGAACCCCCTCAGACTGCCCCCTGTACCATGCTCACTAGCTGTGTGATCTTAAGCCACTTACCCTCTCTGTGCCTCAGTTTCCTCAGCTACAGCATGGGAATAGCAGCAGTTGTGCATCTACCTCAAAGAGCTGGTATAAGGATCAGGAGAGGTCACGTAGGAAGGGCTGCCACTCATTTACAAACTTAGGTAATTATCATTGTCACAAATCCATCTACACTCCCCTTGTCCTGCCTTCGGGATGGGACTGTATTCAAGTATAGGCCAAAAATTAGCTTTGTTCCCTTAAAAGGCCAGAACCTTTCAAAAGCAAAGAAATAAAAAACTCCTCTGGTCCTGGTTCTTTAGCATAACTACACAAAGGGTCTTATTCCCTGGGAGAGGGGGGCAGTGTGATGATTTTGAAAATAGGACATTTCGAGCTCTTAAAGTGGCATAAAACTTTAGAACTGACTGGGGTCTATGAAGGTTATTTTTTAAAACTCCTTTTTTGCAGCTGAGAAATTGCCAAATATAGCAAACAGATGCAAGAACTGGAATTAGCTCAATGAGTCTTTCCAACACCCGGGGCTGGAGGGGGGGGCGCCGCGTGTGAAGCTGCCCCCGAGGTCTGAGGGCCCCCTTCACAGCATGCATTGCAGCTTGAGTTTCTCTGGCGCTAAATCTTGGAGCCTGTAGGGAGCTCACGGTTGGGCCCCTCTCAGAGGGGAGAGTGTTTTATTGCCACACTTGCCTTTGTCTGGGACCCGGCGCAATAATTGAGGTGGATGATGAGGTCAGCTTTCCTCTCCGGCCTGAGGAGGGGAGGGTAGCTGGAGTTGACAAAGAATGCAGTGTCCAGCAGGCACAAGTGGTTCACGGACCCTGTCAGCTGGTTCGGGAAGCTGTCAAGCACAGTGTCTGAAATCCAAGGCTTCCAGTTACTGTCACATCTCGGCACCCCAATTTGGCAGATGGTCAGAGGTACTGGTGGGGATGGAGTGCCCCGCCCAGAACTCATTCACCTCAGCCTGGACCTCCAGCCCTCCTGCTTCTGTCCAGGTGGCCCAGGTGAGTGGGTGCCCCTCTGGAGCTGATGAAAAATGGCATTGTCTTGGGGTTGTAGCAAGCCTTTTATGGGATATGCAGAGAAAGCCCACTATGACTCAGCCACAGGGCTTGTGGGGGAGCAGGGGCGTAAGACTATCCTATAAATTGGTACAAACTCAGGGCCCAGAGCCAGTTGCCCTTCCTGCCCAGACTGTGAGGATGAGAATTACTAGGCCAGACTCGAGCAGCCATTTGCAGGCGGTGGACAGATAAAATACCAAAGATGGTGGAAAAGCCACCTCGGAGCCTTCACAGGGTGGGGAGGAGGCACTGGGTTGAAGCTGCAGGACCAAAGTCTACGGCCTGGTTGGCTACTTCCCACTTGGGGGTTCTGGAGCTGCGCCATCCCTGCCCAACTCAAGGTGGCGCCATTCACATGACAAGGTGCCCCCAGCCCTGGCCAGTTTGGCTCAGCGGTTGGAGCATCGGCCTGTGGTACAGAGAGACCCGGGTTCGGTTCCCGCTAAGGGCATGTACCTCGGTTGCAGTTTGTCCCAGGCCCTGGTTGGTCGTGTGGGTGGCAGCCACTCGATGTGTCCCTTCACGTCGATGTTTCTCTCTCTCTCTCTTCCTCTCTCTCCCTCCCGCTCTATCTGAACAAAAAATGGAAAAATGTCCTCGGGTGAGGATAAAAAAAAAAAAAAAGAAAAGGTGCCCCCAGAGCACAACTGCAGAAAGTCAGGGCCCACATTTCCCCATCTGTAAAATGGGCCAACTTCTACCTGCTGAGATTGTTGCACAGATTCCATTAACTAACGATGGATACACTCCACCCACTGTTCAAGACTTCACCCAGGAATGTACCGCGGGCGGGGGGGGGGGGGGGTCTGCTACATGAGCTCATGAACATGGCCGGAGGAGGTTTTTCGTCCTCTCTCTATGGCAGCCTCTGCATCCACTTTTCCTTTCTCCAAACAGAGGCAGGTCTCAAGGAGCAGCCAGGTAGGGGTACCTTTCCACTTGGAGAACTGGCCGTTCTGGAGGTAGTCGGTGTGCAGCTGCAGCCCCAGCAGGAAGTTGTGGAACTCAGACACAAAGGACCGATAGGTGAGGATGTGGCGGAAAGTGTTGGAGAGCCATGACCCTGGGATCACCACCGAGGTTTCCAGGGCGTTGGCATCACATTTGGGGATTTCAGGAAGGAGCGGCTCATCTTCTGCAAGGGAGAGGGGAATGGAGAGCAGGTCACAAGAGTCGGGGTCCCAGATCGCTCAGGTGAAGCCCTGCATGGTGGCCCAACGCCCAGGGGTGAGCCACTGTAAGTGCCGTCACACCTTCCTTGCCTAGCTCTCAAGACCCTGGCATCGGAACTGGAGCACCCAGGTGAGAGGCAGGGAACAGGAGTGTGGGGGTGGGGATGCCAAGCAAGGAGGAGTTCCAGAGAAGATGGTCTAGACAAGCAACCTTTAACTATGCTCACAGATCCCTACCCCGTCAGCTCTCCTGGGTGCCGCAGACTACACAGCGGATCCACTTCCTAGACCACCTAGAGCTGGTCCCCTGGGCTCGTGGCTGGGCCTGGGTGCGTATGTCTGCACTGACAATCACCCTCCCTTCCAGGCAGGGGAGACCCTCTAGACCAAGTTGCCTTCCCACGTTTGTGGGCCACAGAGATGATACTGAAACACGTGACAGGTGGACTAGTCCTCAGTTTGTGATCCACTGCTCTCCATCACTCCCCTCCTATCACCCAACCAAGAGGGGAAGCCAGTGGGTCACCCACCGATGTCTTGCACTTTCTCTCTTGTCCACCTGTGGAAAAACTCCTCTGAAGATCGGGCAAAATTCCAGGCATCGAGCAGGTTCACGGAGAAGATGCTGCTCCACAAACCTAGGGAGCAGGGCCAGCTGTGAGCAGCTCTGTCCAAGAGCCCCCAGATTCACCCAGACATGGACTGGTTCTGCTTTGGCCTCGATTCCCACTCCAAGTCAGGCTGCTCAGACAGTGGAACAGACACTGATGTCCCTCTCCCAGATGACTAATGACCCCCAACTCTCAGCCCTTCTCCACTCTCCTCTCATCTGGGAGAGGGTACAACATATACACGGGCACAGCCCCAGAAGCCCTTAATGCTGACAGGTGCAGGCTTCAAGTTCAAGTCCAAATGCCCACTCTTGCATCAGTTAACACACTTGATAGATGTAATGCTATCTCTTGTTGTCATGATTCTAAAAGGTAATACATTAATAATAATATTCTTATGAAGTCTTTTATATATGTTGACTCACTTGGATCCTCCTAAGAAATTTTACTCTTAAGCCTAATTTACAAATGAGAAAACTGAGGCTCAGAGACTTTAAGCCCAAGTGTTTTAACTCCAGATCTCTGAACCACATACCCAATAGTCTAGGTGTTTAGAGAAGGAGAGGCCACCTTGGGCTGGGGCCTTTCGGGAAGGCTTCACAAAAGATGTGGGGCTTGATTTGGACCTTTTGGGATGGGCAAGATTGGGATAGACGGAAGAGATGGGGGTGCAGAAAACTAGTTTAAATAAGGGCATAATTCTGGTGAGGATATAAAAATGGTCTGTGTTTTGAGGTCGCCCTTTGGTGGAAGAAGTTCAGACTCTGAAGGGGAGAACTACGTGAGTGGACATCATAGTTAGGCCCTGCACTTGGAGCATCTGGCTCTGGAGGACCAGGGGCATAGGGCTGGGAGCTGGGCCAGGCTTCCTCAGGGGCTCTGATTGCACCCTGTGGTCCCCTCTGGCCCCTTGGATCCCAGGAGCTAGGTTGGCCTTAGAAGCAGGCATGTTGCTGCCTGGAGCCAGAGGGGAAAGGGATGGGAGTTCCAGAAGCTTCCGTCTCAGCCTGATATTCCCAGTCTTACCTGGGACAATTCCTGGGGGAACAGAGCATGCCTCCCTGTCATTCTCTAACTCAAAGGCAGAGCCCTTCTCAGAATGGGGCAGGGTTCCCAGGGGCCTCCCCTCATCAGGAGTCACCTAGCATGTAGCACATCCGAGACTCTGGGATCCTCCGCATCAGCCGTCCCATGAAGAACTCAGAGCCGAAGAGCTCGGTGGGGATGAAGGCCCCGTACTTCTGCATGCCCACCTCGTATGGGGAGAACTCGCACCACTCTGCACAAAAGCAGAACAGGGGTCAGTCTTGAGGGGTATAGCCATGCCCTCCATCTTGACCACTGGAAACAGAGCCCCTCCCTTGGGAAGACCTTGACAGTGAGGCCATAGTTTCCCACATGGGGGTGCCATGGCTACCTGGTGCTGGTGGGGCAAGACAGTTTTGCAAAGTGCACCACACATTTGCTCTTCAAAACCAGATAAATAGCCCTGCCAGTGTGGCTCAGTGGTTGAGCATTGATCCATGCACCAAGAGGTCGCCAGTTCGATTCCTGGTCAGGGCCCATGCCCAGGTTGTGGGCCAAATCCCCAGTAGGGGGCATGCAGGAGGCAGCCAATTGATGTTCTCTCTCATCGATATTTCTCTCTCTCTCTCCCTTTCCCTTCCTCTGTCTCTAAAATCAATAAAGAAGAAAAAAAACCCCAGATAAATAGACCAAAACTGATGCCAAAGCAGGGCTGACCCCAAAGCAGGGCAGATCTCTAGAGTTGCCCCCTCTGGGCAACTTAAGAAGTATCTAGGACCCCTTCCCTCATGACCTTTATTTCCCCAGTCCTATCAAACTGCCACCCAGAGAAGCCAGGGGACCCTGTCTCCGTGCCCGTTCCCCCACCATCAGGGCAGAAAGGGGTAGCAAAGTCAATTTCTTCAGCTGTCAGGAGCACCTTTTGATGTGGAGGTTGGTTGGCAAAGGTGTGGGGGCCTGTGTGTGCTGGGTGCAGGGTGCCTTTGCCTGCTGAAAAGGGACCCCTTTGTAAATTGCTAGTCATCAGTGTTACCTCTGAAATCCTGGTTGCTTACATCATCCTTGACATTGATGGTGAGGTAGATGGGCAGGGGGTTCTGGCCGTGGCTCAGAGCAGCACGCTGCTCTGACAGTTTGCATTCATTTCTCTACGGGAAAACAGGATGGTTAAGGAAAAGAAGTAGGCAGCCCAGAATAAGGGCACAGTCTGGACCTCTTAAGCCCACCAGACTGCTTTGTAGACCCAGCTGACACCAGTTAAACCTGCTTTTAAAATGCACTGGTAGCCCTGGCCAGTTTGGCTCAGCGGTTGGAGCGTTGGCCTGAGGTCCGGAGAGACCCGGTTTGGTTCCCGCTAAGGGCGTGTACCTCGGTTGCAGTTTGTCCCCGACCCTGGTTGGTTGTGCGGGTGGCAGCCACTCGATGTGTCCCTTTCACATCCATGTTTCTCTCTCTCTCTCTCTTCCTCTCTCTCCCTCCCACTCTATCTGTACAAAAAATGGAAAAATATCCTCGGGTGAGGATAAAAAAAAAAAAAGCATTGGTAGAAGTACACTTATTCTTGGACTGTTCACCACTCCAGACATGTGAATGGGGTGGGACTGGATCTGAAATTTAGGGCTGTCCCTTAGAGTCCTGGGGTTCTCCTGGTATCTGGGGAACCAGAGAATGAAGAGGCCGGGGTGGAAGAGGCAACTGCTGCCCCTCTTCATCCCCATCATCTTCCACCCACTCAAACTAAAGCAGCTCCATTTTTCTTTCTTTCCTTTTTTTATCCTCACCTGAAGACATTTTTGTTTGCATTTATCGTCAGAGTGGGAGGGAGAGAGGGAAGACGAGAGAGAGAGAAACATTGATATGAGAGAAACACATCAACTGGTGGCCGCCCACACGACCCCAACTGGGGTCGGGGAGGAACAACTGAGGTATGCGTCCTTAGCAGGAATTGAACCTGGGACTCTAACCAATGCTCTAACCGCTGAGCCAAACGGGCCAGGGCTCCATTTTTCTTATCTGCTTTGCATGTTGCATAAAATATGCTTGGGAGAAGGAAAAAAGATTATTGTCTCTTTTTTTCTTCTTCTTTTCCTTCTCCTTTTTCTTTAAAATTTTTTAATTATATATATTTTTTGTTTTTTTATCATCACCCAAGGACATTTCTCCATTTTTTGTTCAGATAGAGTGGGAGGTAGAGAGAGAGAGAGAAACATCGAGGTGAAAGGGACACATTGACCGGTCACCACCCACACGATCCAACCAGGGCTGGGGACAAACTGCAGCCAAGGTACGTGCCCTTAGCAGGAACAGAACCCAGGTCTCTCTGGATCTCAGGCCGATGCTCTAACTGCTGAGCCAAACCGGCCAGGGCTTAATTATATCTTTATTGTTGAATGTATTACAGATGTTCCTCACTTTTCCCCCATTGACCCCCCCTCCTCTCCACTCCTGCCCCCCCTCCTGCCTTTTCCCACACTGTTGTCTGTTCATTGGTTATGCATATATGCATATAAGTTCTTTGGTGTATTTTTTCCCACCCCCTAAACCCCCTTCTCTATGAGGTTTGTCAGTCTAGCAACCAATTTGTACTTCTTAATCCCTTCACCTTTTTCACCCATTTCCCATTCCCCCTTCCATCTGGCAACCAACAAAATGTTCTCTGTATCTATGAAAATGTTTCTGTTCTGCTTGTTCATTTTGTTTGTAGATTCAATTGTTGATAGCTATGTATTCATTGCCATTTTGTTTGTTCATATTTTTTATCTTTTTCTTCAAGAAGACCCTTCAACATTTTATATAATAATGGTTTGGAGGTGATGAACTCCTTTAGCTTTTCCTTGTCTGGGAAAGTCTTTATATGGCCATCGATTCTAAATGACAGCTTTGCAGGATAGAGTAATCTTGGTTGTAGGTTCTTGCTTTTCATCACTCTGAATATTTCTTGCCACTCCCTTCTGGCTTGCAAAATTTCTTCTGAGAAAGCAGCTGACAGCCTTATGGAAACTCCCTTGTAGGTAACTAACTGCTTTTCTCTTGCTGCTTTTAAGATTCTCTCTTTGTCTTGAACCTTTTGCATTTTGATGATGATGTGTCTTGGTGTGGGCCTCTTGGGGTTCATCTTGTTTGGGACTCTTCGTGCTTCCTGGACTTGTATGTCTGTTTCCTTCACCAAGTTAGGGAAGTTTTCTGCCATTATTGTTTCAAACAGGTTTTCGATTTCTTGTTCTCTCTCTTCTCCTTCTGGCACCCCCAAGATGTGAATGTTGGCATGCTTGAAGTTGACCCAGAGGCTCCTTACACTGTCCTCATTTTTTTTGGATTCTTTTTTCTTTTTGCTGTTCTGATTGGGCATTTTTTGCTTCCTTATATTCCAAATCAATGGTTTGCTTCTTGGCTTTACCTACTCTACTATTGAATCTGTGTAAATTATTCTTTATTTCAGTTAATGCCTCCTTCAATTCTGACAGGTCTTTTTTTATGCTCTTGAGGCCCTCACTGAGTTCAATGAGGTCCTTACTAAGTTCATTGAGCATCCTTATAAGCAGTATTTTGAACCCAGCATCTGTTAGGTTGCTTATCTTCATTTCGCTTAGTTCTTTTCCTGGGGTTTTGTTCTGTTCTTTCATTTGGGACCTGTTTCTTTGTCTCCTCATTTTGACTGCCTCCCTGTGTTTGTTTCTATGTATTACTTAACGAGAGGTATGGGGCTCGCTGAGACCAGATGCTGCTTGTTTGAAAGAATTTAGGAAAACCTGAAGCAGGATCCAAGACAGGCTAATCCTATAATTAATCAACTGGTAACAGCTTGGGTGGGCCTGAAAGTTGGGTGGGGCAGGGCCTCAGGGAATCACCAGTGCGGGGCAACCTGTATGAGCCAGGTTGTTGGAGTCCCAGATATGGTGGCTGTCTGCCGCCCCAGGGAAGGGCTCACCAAAGGAACAAAGGCCTCTGACAGCACGTCTGTCCTGGAGAAAGCCCCCTCTCCAGCCCTCGCTCCAATGCCAAACAGCTCGGTTCTTCCCTGTATGTCTCTGGTGCCCCTCGAGTTGCCTCCCCTCCAAGCTTTGAGGGAGAGAGTCCGATAAGTCCGTGCGCGGGGCCCTTTAAGAGGAGACGCCTGGTGTTCAGTTCTTGCTGGTTTTTCCAGCCAGAAGTTATGGGGACTTTTCTTCCCAGCACGGGAACCCTGAGTGGGGTGCCTGGTGTGGGACGGGGACCCCCTCAGTCCTCAGGGAGGACCTTCCCAACCAAGTGTCCTCCTGATTTTTATCCGCCACACGTGGGTGTGGGACCAGCCCGTCCGCCTCCGCCCCTCCTACCAGTCTGGATGCGGCTTCTTTAATTTCGTAGTTGTAGGACTTCCATTCAGCTTGATTTCAGGTGGTTTTGAATGATGGTTGTTCTGTAGTTTAGTTGTAACTTTGATGTGGTTGTGGGAGGACGCGATACCGAGTTTACCTACGCCGCCATCTTGACCGGAAGTCTCCTTTTTCTTTTCTTCCTCCTCCTCCTTCTTTTAACATAAGGCTTAGAAACTTGGGCACCAGATGGCAGCCAAGGTGCCTCTAAGTCCCTAGGGCACTGTGCTGTTTAATCAGAGTGGGAGTCCTGCAGAACAGCGAGGAGCACAGGACACCTCAAAGTGAATCAGACAGTGTAGACAAGGCCAGTTGAGATCTTAGAGGCCCAGGTATTGATTCTGGGCCAAGCAGCTGCCTACCAGGTGGCCATGGTTATCCAAGCTTGTGAAGGCCATGGAACCTCTGTGGGATGGTACACATGTGTGGGCCAAACAACTCTTGGGCCTCCCTTGAAAGGCAAATAGGATACCTGTCGTAACTGGGCCCAGAGATCTGGGCACCACAAGGCTGACTGCCCTGGGAGTAGAGGAAGTTGTAGACTCACAGAAGAGCCCGTCCACACACATTGTCAAGGGGGCACAAGGGAAAGGGGATCCTACTTTTGACCAGAGTGGAAGAGCAGAGGCCTCCTAACGTTAACCCTAGTCTTGTTTTCGGGCCTCCTAACGTTAACCCGTCTTGTTTTCCGAGGAACCCCGGCTCTTCCCCACACCAAACACAGGGGCCAGCGCTCAGACTTCTGAGGTTGAGGCCTTGGTGTTCTCCTCCTCCTCATCACATGGGGCACTGACTCGTTACAAATATCAGCTATCACTTATTGATGTAGTTCCCATTCAAGGATTAGCACAGAACAGGGCCAGACTTTAAACCCCATCCTGCCTGAGTCCAAAGGCAACACCCTCAGTCTGCCTGCCCTGCTTCATCATGAGGACAGGTTAGATGGTGGGTTACCAAAGGGGGCAGAGTGGGGTGGAGTCCATCAAAAGCTATGAGTGCCTCACGTCCAAATCCCTGTGGCCTAGCATACTTCCTGGCATGTAGGAGGTACTTAATTTGTTAAAAGATTGAATGAGGAAATGAATGAAAGTTGAAGATGTGGCTTGGGCCATCCTTGGTTGCTCAAATTGTCTGAGTTTACTGGAAAAGGAGACCTACTAGAAAATAATTTGGTCTCTTCTCCTGAAAAACTGTGATTTGAAATCAGAACTCAGACATCTTTGGGAGTGGGGCATACAGCCACAGGCCTGAATAGAAGGTGGGAAGCTCTGCTCTGGGACCAAGCAACAAAGTTGGTCCTCCTGGGGCCTGTGCAGCCGGAAGGATCTAGGTGTTAGCTGAGCTCGCCCTGATATCCAGCAGCTTAGAGCAGGAAGGAACCTCATTGGGCCCATCATCTGTGTAGTGGCTGAGAAGGAGCCCTGCAGACCTCCAACTACAGGGAGTGTCCTTGAGTGAGGGTCCTAGCTGCTGTGCTCTGAAGTCCATGCTAAGTTTGTGCTGAGGCCACACTTCCCATGGGGGCTCCCAGCCCTTTACCGAGTAGGGCAGGGACACTGAGGCAGGCCCATTCTAGGGAGTGTCGGGCTCCTCTGATGGCCAATGTGGCTGGAGGACTCTCAAAGGCCTTGATGAACCTTCTAGACCACACACAGCCTTTCTTCCCTCTCACCTCCACTAGGGGCCAGACTTGCACCACAGTCTGATGGCTCTCCAGCTTTTCCCAGCTACCTTCCCTATTTTCTCTCCCAGGAAGGAACCTTTCTTGATATGGTTCTCAGAGGACCTGCTACGTCTCTGCAGGGTTGCACCTAAGCCATCCCCAACAAGTGGGTCTCAGTCATATGTAAAGGGATGCGGGAAGACAGTCCACCTTTTTCCATCACACATTTGGGCACCTCACCCCTGTTCCAGTGCAAGGGTACATCTGCAGGTCCAACCTAACTCCCTCCTGCTGCAAGACAAGTCCAGACACCCTGATGAAGGAAGAGAGCTGGACACTAGCCAGGGCAGGCTGTGGCCCAGGAGAAGCTGGGACCTACCTCATCCCCGAGACAGGCCTCGATCAGCAGGCCCCAGAAGTCTGTGAAGTTGACCTTGTAGCCTTCCTGGCTGCGCTGCCGGAGCTCCTCCTGGAATTTGCGAAGCTTGTCTGGGAACAGGGCAGGCATCTTGTCCTTGACGGCATGCCTCCGGGCCTCAAAGATGGCAGACTCCAGGTTTTTGGAGGACCAGTCAGGGTCACGGTACAAGGTAGCCATGGTCCTGGAGAAAGACAGGCATGGCTATAGAGTTAAGCCAGGCCTGGTCCCATCAACCCAGACCCTGGCAGGAGAGAAGGCTGGAGGAAAGGGGGTAAACGTTATTACACATAGTCACAATTGCTACCATTTCCTGGTTGCCTGTTGCGTGCCAGGCATAGTGTGTTGCTAAAGAGTGAGGATTCTGGACCCAGATCCTCCTGGGTTCAAATCCAGACTCTGCCACTCACTGGCTATGTTATCTGGGGCAAGTTACTTAACCACTCTTTGCCTGAGTTTCACCAGCTGTGGAGAGAGAGAGCTGCGATAATTATACGTATCTCACATAGTTACTGTGAAGATTACATCAGTTAATGCAGTGGAACGTGTTAGAGGAACACCTGGCACTGCGTGCTGGGCCGCGGGGTGGTGGAGCCGTCATTGAACCCAGGCTCCGCTCATTCCGCGTCCAAGACTGTCTCCGCTCTGCCACGTCATTCCCATAATTGTGATGCTGGCTGAAGGTTTGTTTTCCCTTCTTAACTTAAATGTGGGCAGCGGGGAGGAGTAAAAGAAAGGTGGGGGGTCCCCCTGGCCCTGGGTCTTTGTCCCTGCTGCCTCTTCTTGTCCTGGACCCAGCTTTCTGTCGTGTCAGGACAGCACCCAGGATCCCCCCACCGTGGACCTTGTCTGTGGCTGTACAGTTAGTTGTCTGAACTGTGGCCTCTTCCTTCACAGGACTTGTTTCTGGTCAGGGAAGGTAGAGGTTGGTCAGGTGGTTTCTTCAACAAAATGCACCCTGCTCCCCATAAGGTTCATTTGGTTACTTTTTTTTGTTTTAATCCTCACCCAAGGACATTTTTTCATTTTTTTGTTCAGATAGAGTGGGAGGGAGAGAGAGGAAGAGACAGAGAAAGAAACATCCACGTGAAAGGGACACATCAAGTGGTTACCACCCACACGACCCAACCAGGGCTGGGGACAAACTGCAACCGAGGTACATGCCCTTAGCAGGAACCGAACCCGGGTCTCTTTAGACCGCTGGCTGACGCTCTAACCGCTGAGCCCAACCAGCCAGGGCTGTTTTATTATGAAGAACAAATGAGATGACCCATTGGAAATAGTCACCTCAGGCGCAGAGGCAACACCCATAACGTCAGCTTCTATATCCCATCTGGGCTGGAGCCTCGGGGCCCCTCCTGCCCCAGGAGCCCTTGGTTTTCCTAGGGCAGTTCACATCCATTCCCCAATGAAAGCCACCCAGAGTGCCTCCAGGATGACGCCCACAACCTGGGACCTCGAAGGCTCAGAGGCCCATCACCCCGACAGAATAAGGCACGGGCCTGGTAGAGAGGCCTTGGATGGTCAGAGGGCCCTGGCCACACTGGACCAGGGCTGCATTATGACCCTGGTGGCCCCTTTCATTGTAAGCATATTAAAAATTTTGTTTTATATAAATTAATTAATAAAAGTAAAGGAAAAAAAAGAAAAGAGATAAAACATTTTTTGTTTTATGACTGTATAAAGACAGAAATACCAATATTCTTATTAAAATATTGTCTTCAACCTAGACGTTCATGTTTTTCTTCTGATTTGAAAAGAAAATACTTTGGTGGCCCTACAAGGTCTGTGAGACCAGGCATAGAGGTTCCTGTGGAGAAGCCACCCTCACGCCGGCCTCGCCGGAGGGCCAAGTTCTCCCCCTCCTTGCTCACCTGCAGAGTGGGAGGCGGGAGCCTGGGAAGCCTGCAGGGCAGAGGGAGTGGCAGGGATGGGTGGTGGGCTGGAGTGTGGGCAACCAGGGCAGCTGGGCCAGCTCCTCCTTCCCTGGGCTCGTGATGCACCCCCAGGAGAGAGAGCGGCTGCCTTTCACCAGCAGGAGGGGATCAGAGGCACCAGGAGTTCCCTCGTGGTTGGCCACCATGCTCCCAGGTCCCTGCATAGCCCCATGGAAACAGTAACGTCAGTAATGACCAGTGTGTATGATGTGTATAGTGTCTTCCACGTACCCAGTACAGGGAGAACCTCTCCAGCAACCCCATGAGGTCGGTACTATTATTATCCTTGCTTTACAGACGCGGAAACTGAGACTCAGAGAAGTTGAATGTGCACCGCTGTAGGTGGTAGAGCTGCCCAGGTCCCTCTTACATGGGCACAGGGAGCTTCACCAGAGACCCCAGGCTGGCCTTTAGCTGTTTGCTCTGGGCTCCACCAGACAGTAGCCCCGGTTCCTTACCAGGTGGCTCCTGACAGGCCAGTAATGTAGCTGGCGCAGTTCAGGAGGTTCAGCTTCTGCAGCCCCAGCAGGTGGCCATACATGGCGGTCATGGATCGCGTTCCACCTCCAGTGGCCATGATGGCTATGAGCGGGATCTGGGACAGAGAGGCAGGCTGTTCGCGCAATGCTGGGTGAAGAAGCCTTGGAGTGATAGACAGGAGCTGAGAAGGACAGTGGAGGAGGGAGAGCTGGCCACACAGAGCAGAGTGGGGTGCTGAGCGACCTGAACACTGTCTTTCCCGGTGGCCACCCAGTATGTGTAAAACTAGACCTTAGCTCCAAATCCAGTAGTTGGTGTCAGTAGAGGGCTCTGAAGCCTCCACAGGCTTGGTAAATCCGGAGGTCTTGTCTGGAAGAGTTCTTAGCACTGGTAGTCCAGCCCTCAATGAACACATGATGAATCGGAGGTACAGGGGGCTGGGTGGCTTGCCCAATAACCCAGCTTGTGTACAATTCCTTAATGGCTGCAAATTGATTATCTTCTATAGAGGGATTTGACGTGAAGGCATCAGGCTTGGTGCATGGTAGGTGCCTAACATATACCATATGTATAAGAGCAGGAGGAAGTGGATTTCTGAAATGGGATGGGGCAGGGTTGTCACCTCTGGGTTGACATAGGTTTGCTATATATGTCCTTGGTGTGTTTCCCTAAAGATGGGAGGAGGAGGCTCTTTGCCAAGACTTACTGTAAGTGTTTTCATCTGAGTGGAGACTGTAAGACCCCTCTGTTGGCTAATGCCCCGGCACAGTCCTCCTCAGGCATGAGGTCTCCATCCACACCTATGGTCGACCTCAGAAAGCAAACACTCCGAGGACTGACCCGCTGCCCAGGGGACTGTGGGCCTCAGTCCTCACCAGGGCGGTGACAGAGGGCTCTAACAAAGGGGAAGGAGCTGGCCATGTGAGTAGAAGCTGCTTCGCTCCAGCTTCCGCCTGCTGTTCTCTCTGGGTGTGTGAGTGCTCCTGCATACTTTGGGAGAAGGGAGAATGAAGAATGAAGGTCCTACGGCCTTCTGGGCGGAGGTGTAAGGTGTGGGAGGAGGTGGAGTGTCACATGTCTTCCTGGCTGGGAGAGGAGGCCATCTTGTCACCTGAGGGTCTTTTCATACTCCTTCCTCTCTCTCTCTACTCTGCTTCCCTCTCCCCTTGTGAACACAAGTGACTCATACCCAACACAGCCCTTAACTGGACCTTCGCGCTAAGAGCAACCAGGACAGGCAGCCCCAAGGCTGGCCTGGGCAGGGGAGGGCTGGGGGCAGACGTCAGAGTTCAGTGTTGAAAGGATGAGTTCAGAGCAGGCACTGAGCTGGGCCAGCTGACTCTGCTTACCCACCTCATCCATCTGCAGGTCCTCTTCCAGCTGCAGCACCTGCTTCAGTGCCTCAGCCACCACCACCTTGCGCTTCTGCAGGAACTCCAGCTCTTCGGGGCACAGGCTGTAGCCCAGCCGCACGTCCAACGTCTGGGGACTGTGAGGACAGAGGACCTTGGCTGAGCAGACCTACCTCCATGGAGAAGACACAGCTTTAGGGTCTCTGCTTTCTCATCTGTGAAATGGGGCTAATCGAGCTTAACTCCGTGCACTGCCTTCAGGACTTCATGAGATAACAAATGTAAAGGCCCCAAGGCCTTTGCTGGTGCATTGTCAGCAGGAACTCAACAAAACCAGGGACTCACTGAGCACTCTGCCTCCTCAGCAAGATCTGGAAAGTCCAGAAAGGCTTCCTCCAGGCACCTTGTATAGATCAGACCAGACATGGTGACAAGGGACCCTGAGAGCCTTCTGCTACTCTCTCTGGACAAATCTCCACAGTAAGGCTCTTCTGAGCTGGATAAACACAGCCCAGTTCTTATGGGGCTTGCATTCTCCCTTAAGCCCTTCTTGTTCCCGAAATAATAATCATCCTGTGTGTCTGTGCAGTTGACAAAAGCCCTTCTCACCATGTCCTCCCCCAGGTCTGCAAGGCAGGTGGGGCGGGAACTCCTGCAGCATGGCCAGCACTGCCCTTGCATCACATCCTGCCCCCAACACGTCCAGGCTCCCGCTGGCATCCTGGGCCCTACAGGGTCTGTCCAACCTCACCCCCAGCTTCTTCCTGGAAGGGCCCAGGAGCACTTTTGGTTCTGAGCCTTTGCACAGATCCTTGCCTTCACTGGAGGCTTCCTTCCTCTGCACACCTACATCCCTGTATCCTCCAAGGCCCAGCCCCTCAATGACTCCAGGCACATGGACCTTGACAATTTCCGACCCGAGTCATAACAAGGTCACATCTCCTTGATGGCAGGGCCTGGGAGCTCTTCCATCACATTCTTCCATGTCTACCACAGGCTGCAGACATAGCTGTGAGGAAATAACTCTTTCCTTGACCTCAACAAGGAATGGATGACGGAACCATGATGATCATAACACCAGCTGATGTTTGCTGAGTATCCCACTTGCCAACAGATCAGTGAGTTCTTGACATGTGTTATCTGTCTCACTGGAACCTCAAAGTGACCAACATCGGGCAGTTTTCTTGGTATCGTTTCAATTTACAGGGGAGAAAACTGAGACTTAGAGAGGTTAAATAACCGCCTAAGGGCAGAGAGCTAATCAAATTGGAAATGGAAGTTATGACCACTTGATTTTTGACAAGGATGCCAAGACAATTCAATGTTTAACAGAACAATGTTTAACAGATACTGCGGAGACAACTGGATATCCACACGCAGAAGGATGAAGTTGAGTCGCTGTGTCACACTGAATATAAAAATAAACTCAAAATCAGTCCTAGACCTGAGATAAGAGAGGCCATAAAATGTTTGGAAGAAAACATGAGAATACATTTTCATGAACTTGGATTAGGCAATGTTTTTTTAAATATGATACCAAAAGAACAAGCAATGAAGAAAAAACATAGCCCAGCCGGTGTGGCTCAGTGGTTGAGCGTTGACCCATGTACCAAGAGGTCGCTGGTTCCATCCCCGGTTAGGACACATGCCCAGGTTGTGGGCCTGATCCCCAGTGGGGGCATGCAGGAGGCGGCCAATTGATGTTCTCTCTCATCAATGTTTCTATCTCTGTCTCCCTCTCCCTTCCTCTCTCTCTAAATTCAATTTTTTAAAAAAATATAGATAAATTGGAATGTACCAAAATGTAAAATGTGCTTCAAAAGACATCATCAGGAATGTAAAAAGATAACCACCAGAATAAAAGAAAATATTTGCAAATCATACATCTGGCAAGGGACTTGGATTCAGAATATACAAAGAACCCTTACAACTTAAAATAGAATGCAAATAACCACTTTAAAAATGGGCAAAGGGCCCTGGCCAGTTTGGCTCAGCAGTTAGAGCATCAGCCTGCAATCCAGAGAGACCGGGTTCGGTTCCCGCTAAGGGCACGTACCTCGGTTGCAGTTTGTCCCTGCCCTGGTTGGGTCATGCAGGAGGCAGCCACTCGATGTGTTCCTTTCACATCGATATGTCTCTCTCTCTCTCTCTCTCTCTCTCTCTCTCTCTCTCTCTCTCCCTTCCACTCTATCTGAACAAAAAAAATGGAAAAATGTCCTTGGGTGAGGATAAAAAAAAATGGGAAAAGTATTTGGGAAGACATTTCTCTAAAGAACATACCCAAATGGTCAATGAGCCCATGAAAAGAGGCTCAACATCATCAGCCATCAGGGAAAAGCAAATCAAAACCATACCCAGATACCACTTCACACCCTCTAGGATGAACAAACCAGAGGGACAGATGGCAAAAGGGTACTTTACCAGGGTGTAGACTTCATGTGTAATTCACAGTTTTCTCCCTGGGACACAAAAGATGAAAAACTTGTCAGGGATGACAATTCAGAGCCAAGTGATCCCAACCAAAGAAGTGCAGACTCACCACACTGTCCGCTCTCTGACTTGACTCAACACACACGTGTACACACATGCACACACACACGCACACACACATGCTTCGCTGCACACCCTCTTCTGCATGACCCTCCCCGTCATCCTTAACTTGGCCTCCACACACTCTCTTGGCTCCACACTGCAGCTCAGCCTCTCCTACCCCACCAGACTCCTCTATCCTGCCCGAGACCCCACGAGTCACCTTCCCCCACAGGCCCCCCAGGCTCTTCCCATCTCCCTGCCACAGGAGTTCCAGGCAAAGCTGTTCAGGGGCCCCATCCCAGACCAAGCCCTCACCACAGGCAGGGTCACGGCCTGGCCATCGGTGAGGTACTCCAGGGGCTGGCTCACAGGGCCGTTCTTCTTGCGCCCACCACAGCAGCAAAGCTGGGAGGAGGGGTGGTTCTGTGAGTCGGGGTGAGGGGCTCCTCTGGCAGCCCATCTGCCCCAGTCCCCCGTACCACCCCCTGGCGCCGCCTTGTACCCCACAGCTCCATTGGCTCTTGGGCACATCCGCGTGCATCTGGGACTGGAAGTACTTGGGGTAGTGGAAGCTGGCGGGGTTTGGACAGCAGGGCTCCAGGCACTCCGAGATGCGCTGGGTGTGCTCGAAGGACTCCGTCACTGTTACCAGGAGGTCCTTCCCTGGAAGAGGGGCAAGACGGCTGAGACCCCCTAAAAGCCTCTCACTCCCCCATCCCAACAACAGTACAAAGCATAGCTGGAGGTGCCTAGGACAGGGTTTAGAATCACCAGGGACACTGGTTAAAATGCTCCAGACAGTCTCATTCTATAGGACAGGACCAGCCCAGGAATCTGCATTTTAATAGTGCTCATGGTGCTGACGAATGAGGCCCCCAGGAGGCCCTCTGAGATTCTGAGTCCTCTACACTAGTCCTCCTAGGTTCTGCTTCTCCAGGAGGTGCCTCAAGGTCAGTTTGGGGCAGTGGCCTTTCCTCCCTTCGCCCCATGTCTGTGGGGCCATGCTGCTCCCCTCGCTTGGGACAGGGCTGGAAGTCCCTGCATGGTGGAATGGGATGGAGCGGTGAACAGGGGAGTCTCATGTTTGTGGATCACTTAGGTCCCCGCCAACCACCAAATGCTAGGACTCTCTATGACTTGTCAGCTAGCCAGAGGAAGGGGCACACCTAGAGGGGCCCTGGGTGTTGTTAGTGCCCGTCCACCCTGGTGCTGACCACTGCACCAGATCCAGTGAACACCTGGTGTGGCAGGGGTACAGTGCAGGCCAGTGTGGGCAGCGCTGTGCCACGGACCCCTGACCCAGGTGGCTCGTCAGACCTGGGAAGCTCCGAGGGTTATGCAGGCGACTGAAAGCGCATGTCCCTTATAGAGGAGAGGGGGATGGAGAGACAGGAGTTCACGGCCCCTGAGGGCGAGGTGATCCTGAGGCATCTCCTGCCAAGCTCTTGGTTCCCCAGCGGAGCCCAGGGCAGCCCTGAGCAGCCAGTTCTGGTGAACTGATGGGCTGGGAAGCAGCCTGTCCCCGCAGGCAGAGGCTGGCAAAGGACCTACTTTTCCCGTTCTTCCTCTGCCTTCTGGATTCTGCCTGAACCTCCAGGCGGGAGACTTGTCGAGCCTGCAACAAGGAAGCCAAGAGCCATTCCAAGCACAAGTCATGCCCCACATTGAGTGACCTGACCCAGGAAGCCGGGGGGCCGATCACATGTTTTGAACCCAATCAAATCCTATCACCTTGTTCAGAGATTGACTATTGGAAATTGAAGCTCTTCTGAAAAACCTGGGGCTCAGCTCTGCAGGGGTCACATTCTCAGCTGCAGATCGGGAGTGGAACCTGAGGGAACCTTCCTCTTTGGGCTTTGAAAGTGAGTGACTTCCAATGAAACAGCCTTCTCAAGGATCAGAGAGGCGGGTCAAACCCTTCACCACAAACTCCCAAAGACTGATTTTTAGGGGAGAGATTTTGAATCTGGGGTTTTAGATGCAACTAATTAAAATAGTTGGGTCAACAGCTGAATTATGACAATCCTTTTAATCCTCTTGTCCTTTGCTTGTAGAGAGGTTGGGCTTGGGGGAAATGGGACTGAGATTGATTCTGGGAGAAGGCTACCTCCTAGTGGGTGCTTTTGTTGGGAAGGTTTTTAGGAAGGAGCCATCATTCTGTGGGGTGTGGGATGCTGGGCCAGGGTGAGTGATGTCCCAGCCACCTCCTCCCCAGGGGCAGGAGCCCAGCTGCTGCCCCCCCATTCCCCCCCCCTTTGGCTGGCTTCAGTTAGTTTGACTCCTAATGGGCTCTGGGACAGGGCCCTGGAAGGACAATTACCACCAGCACGCCATTGGTGATGAGGGTCTCAGGCGGAGAGGCACTGGAAAACAAAATGAGAACTCCTGGTCAGTTACATCACAAAGGTGACAAAAAGCCCAAATAGTGCCAACAATGAGATAGCAGAGCCTTCCTGGTCCTCATGAAAAATATTGGGTCAAGAAACCTTAGGTTTGTAGATTGTCAAGGAGTAAACAGGCATACATTTTATTTTATTTTTATTTTAAATATTATTCTTTTTTTAAAATATTTTTTTCGTTATTGATTTTAGAGAGAGAGGAAGGGAGAGGAAGGCAGAAATAGAAACATCGATGAGAGAGAACATTGACTGGCCGCCTCCTGCATGCCCCCACTGGAGATTTGCCCCACAACCTGGGCATGTGTCCTGACCGGGAATTGAACGGGCGACCTCTTGGTGTGGGTCCATGCTCAACCAGTGAGCCACACCAGTCAGGCCAACAGGCATACATTTTAAATAGAATGTCCAGAAATAATAGGTTTGTAGGTTAGCGGGAGTAGAAGAACAGTTTCCTTTTTTTCTCTTAAGGGGTAACTGTTCTTTATGTCTGACCAGATGAAACGCAGACTCAGAGGATAAACAGGCTGCAAGAAAAGGCCAGACCACCACCTAGAACAGATGTAAATAGTTCTGGTAGAGAAACTGACCCATTCTCCATTCTGTGCTTTATTTATGTGTTTAGCAAACAGTTCCGACCCAAACAGAAAGTGCCCTGGTGAACGAGAAATGTCCTTGTGTTATAAAGTCTACAATATAAGTCTCCACAGTTAAGTCCACTAAAGCCCAAGATAACTGTCTCCAGAACAACTCTCAGTAGCAATTTTGACATATTTCATTTTGCAAGACAGTTTCTAATTCAGCCAAGGACCCCCCCCCCCCATCCCTGTCAAATCAAGACCTAGAGAAGAGAGCCATGCTTTATTTAATGTGAAACAAAGTTGATTTTGTGTTGTCAATCAGCTGTTGATGGGACATGAGGAACCTCAAATACAGTAATTCCTCACGTAATGTCCTCGATAGGTTCTTAGCACTGCAGTGAAATGATGTGTAACAAAACCAATTTTAACATAGGCCAATTGGAATAAACAAGAGTTAAGTTTCTGTATCATCTCGTCATTATCGTGAAATGACGAATGATGTTGAGACATTACCTGAGGACTTGCTGTAGTTCCAAGGGCCCCTAGGCAGAGGACTGTGTGAGTGGAATGTGACAAATCCTCTTGTTCCCGCCCATTCCCCTTGTCCTCCCTGGCCCTGGCTGATCATACATCCAGGGGCTCAGCTCTGCCGGGGCTACGAACAAGGGAGCAGCCCGCCGCCCCATCACCAGGCACACTGCCGTCCCGGGGCAGGCTTGTCCCCCTGGGCAGGGGCCCTTCTGCCCTCCCCCACCACCGCTTCTCTTCCTTCTCTCTTTGTGCTCTTGTCCTTCCCATCCTCCAGCTCCGTGACCCAATTCCACTGGAGTCCCCAGCACAGTCAGACCTCCAGGGCCCTGCTCATTCTTCCAACTGAACGTGAGAAGTAACCGCACATGTTGGGTTGGAGCCTCCCCCTGACTTGGTTCCAGAGTTGGCTGCAGAGGTGGGCAGGGGCAGCCTCCTCGCTAGGCCAAGGTCTGGAGGAGTTTGTTCTAACAGTTCGGGGTCAAGGAGGAGACCCCTTGGCTCTGACCTCTTTCGTAGCCTGGCCTCAGTAAGCCCGATCACTACGGTGGCAGGATTCTTCCCAGAGACTGCTCTCGGGAGTGCAGGGGCCTAAGGCAGGGCTGGCCAGAGCATTGGATCCATAAAGCAATACTGATGTCAGTAGAACAGGATGAGTAGGAATGGGGCCCAGGCACCAACAGTATTTAAGGCTCCCAGTGATTCTAATACACAGTGAGGAGTCTGAGGTGAGTGCCAGGTGAGAGAGTGGAAGAGGGGAGACAGCAAAAAGCACACCAGGCTCTGAAATGCAACTTAGGGGTCAGGACCTTGGGGGAGCCCTCAGGGGCTGGGGCCTACTCACCTCTCCTCCAGCAGAAACTCCACCTCCAGCTCCTCCATGCCCTGCAGGGGGAGGAAAGGAGGCAGCTGTGAGCTGGGAGCTGCCCCAGGAGCTCTGTGAACCTGTCCCATCCTTCCCACAAAGCTGTCCTGCTAACAGGGAGTGGGGGCAGCTGCTCCTGGCTCTTATTGTCCCTCTGCCTCCTGCTGTCTCCAAGCCTTTGACAACAACACATCCCTGACCACCCAGGGGAGAGTCCACGTAAGGAGATTACCCCAAGTCTCAGCACGCAAACTCTTCCGCCTCAGAATATTTTCCTTCATCTTCTACCTGCATTACTCCACTGCCTTCCCACAGGGCTGTGCGTGGGGCAAGGAGAGCTGCAACCATACTCCCAGAAAGTTCAATTCTGAAGGGCAGGAGCCCCTTCCTTGCCTATCCCTTTATACCTCTTACTGTGTAACTTCAGGCAAGTCATGACTCCCTGGGCCTTAATTTCCCCACTGAAATGTAAGCTAGGGATGCTCGTGCCCTGGCACGTGCCCAATGCCTCGCACAGTGCCTGGTCCATAGTGGGCATTCAAGTATTTGTTGAATGGTTGAATCTATAACATCCGGGTCCTTTCCAGCTCTGACTTTCTCTGATTTGCATATTTGGCCTCCTTTACTCTCCTCTGTCCTCCGCCCTCTGGGGCTATCCCAGCACAGGCCACCAAAGGAAGGGAAGGAGGAGAGGGGATCGACACTTACTGCTTCTCCATTTTGTGCTGTGACCAGTGCTAGGTGCCTTAGTCACGTTTTCCCATTTATGTCTCACAATGACCCTGTGCCGTAGGTACCAATATCATCATTGTGAGACAAGGAAAAAGAACTCAGAGGAATTAAATAGCTTCCACAAGGTCACAAAGCTAGTAAGCAATTGTGCTGGCATTTGGATCAGCGGCTCTTTCCCTGGCTCGGCTGTTACGCAGAGAGGAGCCCGTGGAGCTGCATCGTGGGAATGACCAGCTCTCCTCTTGAGGCAGGAGGCGGTGGGCTCGGCAGCTGTACCCACCTCTGGGTTGAGTGGAAACTTTACGTGGGTTTTCTTCCTGAAGCAGAGCTTGGTGAGGTCATAGAGAACCGTCAAGAGATGGTCATCGGGGGTCACTGTGTCTTCATCGCAGACACTCAGCTCTAGCACGTTCTAGGGGAGAAGGCAGGGCACAAGTCTGGTTAAATGGTTGTACTCACCCACTCACCCATTCCCAGGACAAGGGGCTGACCTCCGTCCTAGCAAGGAGGTGGGTCTGAGGACAGGGACCGGCACAAAGGCCCCTGCCCAAGTGTGAGAGACATTTGCAGGGAAATAATTTTAGAAAGGAAAGTGTCTCCTCCATGCTTTCAAACTTCCTGAAGCTTCCTGCCTCTCTGCTCTGACTTCCCTGTTGGGGAATTTTGCAAGCTCGGCGGGGGCCTGTAAAGTGTGAGGGGTTCATTTTACCTAGAGGAAGGACAGAAGGGCAGAGCAAGCAAGACTCCTGCCAGGGTAGGGAGCGTGTTCAGCACTGGGGCCTCGGGAGCTGCAGACAGCCCCTGTGGTGCTAGAAAACCTAGGTCAGTGTTCACATCTTAACACTCCGGGGGTGATGTGCCAAAGAGTATAGGCATTCGGATACTTGGCGGGGTTGGGGCGAGGTGTTGGAACTCCATTCTCTGGCCCATCAGCTCCTAATGAGATCTTATGGAGGGTCCCAAGGCAGAATGTCAAGAGTTGAGCACCTACCCTGTCATCTAACTGAACTCTGAGGTCAGTGATTTCGGGTGACATGGATTAACCTCTGAGGCTTCTTGTTCTAAGGATCCTGGGAGATGTGGGTAGGAACTGGGTTTGCCTCTTCGGTCCCTGTTTGGTGGACATGAGATGATTCTGGGGGTTTGCAACTGAATGAGATCTGTTGACCTTGTGATTATAGAAATCCAGGTATGGCCCGGAACCAGCTAAGAAGCCCCCTAGATCTTTAGACAAAGGCAGCTCAAATTCTGATTTCAAGATGGCCAATTGAGCCCACGTGGAAATCTCCTTCTTTCGCCAAAACCATGTAGTATATGATAAATGTTTTTAAAATAATAAATATAGCTCTGGACGGTTTGGCTCAGAGGTTAGAGCGTCGGCCTGCGGTCCAGAGAGACCCAGGTTCGATTCCCGCTAGGGGGCATGTACCTCGGTTGCGGTTTGTCCCCGGCCCTGGTTGGTCGTGCGGTGGCAGCCACTCGATGTGTCCCTTTCACATCGATGTTTCTCTCTCTCTCTCTCTCTCTCTCTTCCTCTCTCTCCTTCCCACTCTATCTGAACAACAACAACAAAAAAAATGGAAAAATGTCCTCGGGTGAGGATAAAAAAATAAAATAAAATAAATATAAAAAGTACTTGTCATGAACCAAAAATGGAGAGGCATGCCTAAAATAGGAAAGCAGTAATCTGGACAGAGCTCTTGGGTCTCAGTTGTCCCAAGACTGGTTGGTGCCTCCATGACGAGGCCAAGGTTCTCATAGGAGCACTCTGCTGGGACCGTCACAACTCAGGATGCTCAGGGGGACTCTCCCGCAAGGAGATGTGAACTTGCCTTAGGGTCGCCATATATCTGAATAAGACCAACACCATGAAATAAATCAACAAATGCAAGAACGCACACCCAAGGAATTAGAAATAATAAAGCAATCTAAAAAGAATTTTAAGTAGAGAAGGCCCTCTGGATTAAATTAGACTGGCTCTGGACCAAGTGAATACAATGGTTCTTCCCTTCTGTGTATTATTCTGCTTGGAGTATGTTCTGGAAAGCACTGGAAACCCACTCCATTTGGGGGCAGGAGACACACAATTCCAGAGACAATTAGGTAGGAGAACAGGAGAGAGAGGGAAGAAGGTGGAAGGATAAGAGACTCGGAGAGGGACAGATATGAGACGGGATGGAAGGACGGGGTGAGTGGGAAGACAGGCCAACAGGAGGACAAGAAGTTGCTAGAAAGAACGACAAAGGGCCTAAGAAGGACACATGAGCAAAGAGAAGGCCAGGCAGGCAGGGAGGGGACGGAAGTGCAGGCAGGGCAGGCAGTCCGGGCCTCCACGGCTCACCTTCACTTGGCTCTGGATCAGGAAGGTGAAGCTTTCGTTCCACTCTGGGTTTGGGCAGTTGGAGATGGTCCTAGTCCTCAGCCTCTCGTGAGAGGCGGTGGGCAGCCAGAGGCTCACATAGCAGTCTGTCTGGCTCACTGTCCAGTGAAGACAAGGGTGGGAGGGAAGGGTGAGGTACCACTCCAGGTCCAGAGAGGAGAGAGTGCGGAGCCAGAAGGGAACTTCAGGCAAGTCACTCCGAGAGCAAGAAGGCCTTGCCTCAGCCTCAGGTCCTCTCCTGACTCGTGAGTCAGCCTCTCCGGAGATGTCTGTCCTAGAACCCCAAGAAGGTCACAGACTACAGGCTAGAGGTTTCACATGGGGACCCAGGTCTCACTGACTGCTCTCATGGACTCAGGTGGCCTCTGGCTCTTGTCAGAAGCTCTCTGTTTGGGGTGAGGTGAAGGCTGCACAGTTTTCCCTCTGCCAAGGAAAGATCTAGAGGACCAGCCCCAAAGGGCCCAGTTTACCTCTTGCATTAACCCAAGGCACCAGGGAAACCAAAGTAGGGCTCAGCTCTTCCTCTAGGCTGAGGAGAAGCAGGGATTAGAAGGGGCGCTGTCTGTTGTGAGTCAGGCCAGAGGGTGCCAGTGGTAAAGGGCTTGGGAGGAACAAGACAGTCAGCAGGATCTAGGAGCAGGAATCACCATCGACTGCAAGTGACTAAATGTCTCAACTGCACTTTTTGGGCTCGGCACACCTGCACTGGTCTTCCCAAGAAATCCTCACATCTAAAGCCACATACTTTTTTTTCTTCTGAAATAAACAATCCAAGTGTTTATTTCAAGGGCTGTGATCCCAACAGGCCCTCCCACAGTGGAAGAAGGCCTTCCAGGTCTTTCGGTTGGAGCACCAGATGGCATAGGGTGAAAAACAGCAACCCAGCCCGGCTCCCTCCTTCCATTCTACCTGGGAGGAGGGAGCAAAAGGTGCCATGACTGCCCTTGTCACCCCCCTGGCAACCTGCTGGGCTGATGCCCAGGGTTCACACCACATACACCGAAAATGAGAAAAGGTAATAGTTTCCGATGTCAGAGAGTCCTCTAGACGGTAAAGCTGGTGTGGGCATGGGAGTTCTGTACTGGTAGGACTGATACAAACGAGTTCATGACTGTTATTAATAATGTTCTGTGAGAATGGAACCGGAGGCGTACCCCCAGACCGACTTATTCCTACACGCCACTACATGGAGAACTTCCTCAGGGTTCATAACCGTGGGCTGCATCACAAGCATCCCTAGCTTCCGATTTCCCCCCCAATGTCTGGTTAATCTCTGAGTGGTTACCATTCGGAGGATTGGAATTCACAGCCCTCCTCCCATGAAATGAAGGTGTGATGACCCTGTCCTCTGCATGTCATAATCATCACTCAATCCAGACACAAAGAATGACAAAAACCCAATGGAATTTAAAAAAATGGCATCTTCATCCTTCTCATTGTCAACTCAGGTGTCCAGGCCAGACGCCAAGTACTGTCCTTGACTCTTGCGTTGAGTCGGTTTAACTGCTCTGTTCTCTCCAGCCCCCCCACCTCTCCCTGCTCACCGCCACCGCCGTGGAGCAGGCCACCTTCCTCTCTGCTGCCTCTTCCCCACAGGCACCCTGTCTTCTGTCTTGCCCTATTCTAATCTTTTCTCTCAAGAGAAACCAGAGGGATCTTTTTAGATCTGACCATGTCACTCTCCAGTTGAAGATCCTTTAATGGCTCCCACCCGCCCTTAGGAAGGTGGCCAACCATTCAGCATGGCTGCCCCGGCCAACTTCCCCAGCCTCAGCCTTACGTTTCCACCCTCCCTACACCCAGCCCCTGCCCTGCCCCAAACACACACTCATGTACATGCACACACACATATGATGCACACATACAGGTGCACACGGGTGCTCACACGTGTACTCGAGACTCCAGCCAAACCCAATCACTGTGGGTCTCGGAAGGTGCCATGTTGTTTGGTCATTTCTTCTGCCTAGAATAGCCTTCTCTTCCTCTTTTATCTCATCCTTGCCCTGGCTAGCCCCTTTGGTTTCAGAAGGCGCCTCCTCTGGAAGCCTTCCCTGAGTCCCCAGGTCTGGGCCATGGGCCCCCTGAGCCACACCCTCTGCTCTCCTCCGGGCAGAGCCCTGGCTGCGCTGCGCCCTGCACCCTGACAGGCCCGGGACACCGTGTGTCAGCACTTACTAGCATTTGTTGAGCAAGTAAATGCGTGTAAAAGCCCAACTTCCTGCTACTGTGCTATATGAGTGCCGCAGACATTCTGAGCTGCGTCACCGAGAACAGGCAAGCAAGTTGGCGTGCCTGATCCCTCTGCCCACAGGGAGACTCCCTAGGGACCTGCTCAGTCCTCCTGTGGCTTTTTCTGGACATTGTCCCCTCCTCTTGTTCTGCCTCCTATACACTAGAAGCCTACAGGCAGCGACCCCCAACTCCACACCCATTTGCTTAGCATGATATAATGAATACTATAAAGGCCCTCTTCCCCCTAAAATCCCTTTCCTATTATTAATCTATGACTAAAATTCTCCCATTAAACCTATTAAATAAAATCTCAGTATTTTTGGCCAGGAAGAGACAGGGCTGATCAGACACCCATAATTCAAGCGTTAACTTGTTTTTCAGTCTTTATACAGATAGCTGTTCCCACCCCGACCCCCACAAGTTGGGGAGAAGGAGAATGCAGCCCAAAGAAGAGGTAATCCTGGGGAGGGAGGGATGATGGAGGAAATCCGGTCAGGCCCGGATGGCCATCTGGGGCAGATGTCATGGACAGTGACCGCCGTGTTTGAAATGATGAATAATGGTTAAGCAACAGTGACCCAATTCTGAGAATTTCAGGCAGGGGATTTCCTAGGAATAGATAGGTTCTAACCCACGTGGAATGATGGAGGGCTTGGTCATCTGAATGACATATATCTTTTCCTGGACTGTGGGTGGCAAAAATGACTCAATGATCTCTACAGATGCTGAGAACACTGTCTCCCTAATACCTCTACAGATGCCTGCCTCACATCCCATCACAGCTGATGGTTTGCATTCTAATTTATTTTCCCAAGAGGAATAAAAACATTTGACAGCTCGGAGGTTCATTTGACAACTGGGGGTGGACTCCCTCCTAGTTCTGGCCCAGGTCTGAACTGACGAGGGGGTTCATCCCTGAATCTCTTCCCTGAATCTCATCTCTTTCAGGCTCCTCGGACTCTTGGTAACTTAGACACACATGAGAAGCTGAACCAGACAGAAACATGCTTTTGATCCAAGCCAGAAGGGAACAGTTTGGGGCAAGGGTAACCCAGGACTGAGAAGGCATCAGGATAGTCTCAAACCTCGCCAGGCAGGGCAGCAGCAAAGCCCGGCCTGTGACAACTGTGGAGACCAGACACAACGTGACTGGACTGGCACCCCCAGACACCATGCGTGTCCCCAACTCTGTTCATCAGGGGAAATGAAGAAAACATAAACAACCTTCAAAAGGCAGCCTGACCCTGGTCAGTTATTCTCAGTGGTTAGAGCATCGGCCCACGGACCGGAGAGTCCTGGGTTGGGTTCCTGCTAAGGGCATGTACCTCGGTTCGTCCCCGGCCCTGGTTGGGGTTGTGTGGGTAGCAACCACTTGATGTGTCTCTCTCGCATCGACGTTTCTCTTTCTCTCTTCCCCCTCTCTCCCTCCCACTCTACCTGAGGATAAATGCAAAAATGCCCTTGGGTGAGGATTAAAAAAAAAGGCAGCCTGTGAGCCAGGCACAAGTGGGGAAGGGGGAAAAGGGGTGGTGGATCCAGACCTCAGCCTGTTTCTCTGGCTGGCTGTTCCTCCAGCTCCCTACCTCTGGTGAGGGGTGTGGCAGGGAGAGACAGAAAGGCCCTGGACAGTGGGAAGGTCTGAGCACACAGGTATAGGCAGGGCTGGGACAGACACACCTAGAGAGGAGCGGAGGTAGGTTTGTGCAGCTGTCCCAGAGGGGAAGGGGTGAAGGGTGACGTGCAATAAAGGTGAAAGAGGCAGCCAGACCCCAAGCCCGTGGGACACTTCCTCCGATTACTCCCTGGCGGGCTGGAAGGCCTTGAAAAGCCGGAGGAGAAATCCCTGGCTCTCTGCTGGCCCTTTGGGCAAAGCTAGGCCCAAGCTGGATGCTGGCTAGAACTGCTCCTGCTGGAATGGGCTCTGGACACTCACCGTCCGGGGGACTTGGCCTGAGCCCTGCGTGATCCTTTCTCTAAGGCTCCAGGACCCTCCCTCCTGCACCTTCCACACTCACTCCTGCACGCAGTGACAGCTTCCCATCACATGTCTCAGCCTCTCCCACCTGTGCTCCAGCAAGCTGCATAGGAGCCCCTGGGAAGTCATGCAATCCCTTCCGCAAGAACTCAGGCGCCCTACCACTTAGATCCTGACCTCTCCTCTGCCTGCTTCCTCACCCTGCACCACTGGCCCCAGCCTCCTCCTTCTGGCTTGTCCCCTCGACTCCCCAGCTCGCCAGACCTGGGACCGAACACTTTCATTCACCTGTATGTGCAAAATGGGCCTCACAGCACCACCCTCAGGTTGTTGGGAGAATCAGATGGTGTTCAGACGTCCAGGCAGGTGCACGGAGATACATTCCTCTCCTTCCGGATAGCCTCTCCCCAGACTGGGCTCCCCAGACCCCTGGATGCTCACACTCAGCCCCTCTCAGACCCAGGCCCCCAGTGCAGCCTTCCTTAGCTGCTTGCGGTTTTCAGTGTCCTCTACATCTTAGTTCTGTACCGACAAGATTACTGCCACATTCTGTGAGGATCCCATTACCACTTTGGGCAGAGATGTCCCTGGCCAGGTAGCTCAGTGGGTTAAAAGGCTGTCCAATATGCCAAAGTTACGGGATCGATCCCCAGTCAGAGCACATACAAGAATCGACCAATGAATGCATAAAGAAGTGGAACAACAAATCAATTTCTTTCTCTCAAGTCAATAAATAAAAATTTAAAAAAGTACACTCAGTCCCATGGCTCTGTGCATTCTCTGCTCCTCTGAGTTGAATCCCAGGGCAGTGGGAGTATAATGAAGCTTTGGGGAACCCTTGTGGCTATTGGGCCATTCCTGTGTAGTCACCTTCTCAGTGAGTGGGACACCCCCTCAGTGGAGGGACCTTGACACCGAGCTTTCTACTCACTAAAGTTCAAGCTTTCTCTCCGGGTGGGGGAAGATGAGGGAAGCATAGGGAGGGGCTTTTGGTTCTCCCGATCTCTCGAAATGCCACCCCAAAGCCAGGTATGGGTGGAGCATCCTACCCACCCAGATGCTGTCATTTCCTCCTGAAACCAGAGACTCCCTGTGCCCCATGGCCCAGGCATGCTGCAGGGGCTGGGATGAAGATGAAGTTTAGGCTGCTAGAAAACACCGTCTAAACAGCCCTGGTGAGTCACACCACGTCGTGGGGCTGACCTGCAGAGCTGGTGCTAGGGGCTTATGGCATGGACCCTAGAACCCACTGTGGGATCCAGGTCCTGAGAAGCACTGGGACTGGGCCAGCAGCTGGCTCCATGAGCCAAAGGGCCTCTCCTTCCCCTTCAGCACCTAAATTTGTGCAGAAGCCAGGAGTGCCCAGTGTGGGAGACCCTGGCGCTCCTGGAAATGGATCCTGGGGAGAGGGCAGTGTGGGAGGAGAGAGGCGAACGTGCCTTTGAATGCAGGCAGACGCACGGCACCACGGTGGTGCAAGGTTACAGCTAGTGGGAGGGGCTAAAACGGACATAAACCCCAAAGTCTGAAATACAACCTGAGTGTAGAACATGCACACACACATGCACGCACATGCATGCATATGCACACGCACAGACACACCTGACCATTTCTCCGGCCAGGGCCTGTCTCTATCCAGCCCCATAGGCAGAGAAGAAGGAGGGAAGTGAGAGGAAGATACTCACCCGTATCAGCCTGCCGGACGTTTTTCATCCGGATGACCCTCACTGTAAGCAGGTAGCATGGAGATAGCCCCTCCTGTGGATCGAGAGGACAGTGGACTCACTATTCAGACGACAATGGCAGGTGGCTTTCACGGAGAGAGCAGCTCACGCTGGCCACAGGCTCCCACTGCCTGGACTCCAGATGCCCTCCGGCAGTCAAGTCACATTTCTGGGCCCTGAAGGACTCGCTGGACTCTAGGGGACCCCAGGCACCAAGGTGATGGGTTTTCTCCTCACCCCACTCTGAGCTGGCACACCCTGGAAGAGGGATAGCTTCGAGGCTGTTGTGTTCATGTCTTTCCTGCTTGAGTCTTGGGATTTGAAGTCCTTTCCCTGACAGTTTTACCCAGACTTAGATGAGTCCTTTTTCCCACTCTCAGCCTGTGCCCACGCAGACACCACTGGTCTCCTCCAACTCACCAAGTGACTATATTTACAGAGGCCTCTGAGCTAGAACCTCCACATAGTCCACTCTGTTGCTAAAATCGCTTTATACCTTTTTAAGAGGATGCAGTTCTTTTCTATTTAAAATAATATTGAGGTTTGGAAAAAACAAAAGTATGAAGAAACAGAGTTCTCATAATCTTACCACTCAAAAATTATCATTATTATCATTTAAAATAATTTTTTTAAATTTATTTTTTATCCTCACCTGAGGACATTTTTTCATTTTTTTGTTCAGATAGAGTGGGAGGGAGGGAGGGGGGGAGAGAGAGAGAGAAAGAGAGAGAGAGAGAGAGAGAGAAACATCGACATGAAAGGGACACATCGAGTGGCTGCCTCCCGCACAACCCAACCACTGGGGACAAACTGTAACCGAGGTACGTGCCCTTAGTGGGAACCGAACCTGGGTCTCTCTGGACTGCAGGCCGACGCTCTAACCGCTGAGCCAAACCAGCCAGGGCTCATTTAAAATAGTTTTAATGTTATAATTATTTTTATTTTCAACTCAGACTGTCCACAGATAGCTCATCTGCCTTGGCTATTAACAGAGATAATAGTATTTGTAATAGCTAGCCTCTATTGAACATTTACTATTTGTCAGACACTTTCTTAGTTTCTAATCCTCATAAGACCTTTGTGATAGAGGTGTTGATATATATTTTTTAACAATTGAGATATAATTGACGTATAACACTAGGTGTACAACATAATGATTTGATATATAGATATCTATCTATATATCACAGTATGATCACCACAATAGGTTAACATCCATCACTGCACATAGTTACAATTTTTTTCATTTGTCATGAAAACTGGTATCATTTTGATATATGTCCCTCCAGCCTCTTCTGGGGCTGAATTCTAACCAACAACAGTTGAATGGTGCCTAACCCCTGGGATAGATACGTAAGTCAGTTCTAGGGTCTCTTCCTCCTCTCCCCAACAGCTGCCTCAAAGTCAGAATAAAAGCCAATCTGACAGCCAGATACAGTTTAAGGATTCCCTTTGTGAGATTACCTCTGAAATACTGAATATCTTCATGGTCAATCACTTGCTCTGGTGGGGTTCTGGCTTGAGCTTTGTAAGGCCACACACACCACTTCTCTTCTGGTCCTGGAAATGTGGCCGTGGCCTTTGGCCAGACCCCTCTGGCACAGTGGGTCTGGCCCACTCCCTGCCTGGGCAGGGTGGTATCACCATCTGATCTGGTGAGGAAGGAGGAGTCAGCTTTCGCTCAGGAGAGCAGTTCTGGCAAAGCCTGTTCCTACTGGCCCACTTTCTCAGAGGAGAGGGCCCAGGTGGGGAGCCGCCCAAGGCCTCAGCCAGGCAGGGGTCGGTCCTCAGAGACATTCCACAGTGTTGAAGAGCTTGGAACTCAGGGCCCTGGACCTCTTGGCCATCATCACCCTTCTCCTGTCTCCAGGGGGGCTGCCCTCGGCCCCGCCTGGCTCTCTCATGTCTTCTCTAGAAGGAATGAGCCTGTGCAGTTTCCCACAGGACCTCACTTGAGGTCTCCCTGCTTTCCGGGAAAAGCTCTCTGCTGTCATCTACCCTGACAACTTCCAGTGATGTTGACCATTTCTTTCTACTCTAACTCAGCAACAATAACCACATCCGCAACCACCTGCTGCGTGTCTGCCATCTGCTAAGTGTTGTGTACACAACCTCTACATTTGTCTTGCTCAGACCTCACAACGCCCCGGACGCAGTTCTTATTAGGCTCACTTCACGACGGAGCCTCAGTCCTTTGACTTCAGGCACCTGCTAGAATCAGAGGAACCCATGTTTCGATCCAGTTCTAATTCTTAAGCCCGTGTTCACAACCAAGACCACACTGCCATCTCGCCTGCAAGCAGTCCTCGGCAAACATGCAGACAGGTGCCGCTTGCCCACGTCTCCTCTTCCTTGGTCTTTTGCTCTTAAAATCTATTTTCCTGACAGATTCTTCTTTTTACCCTGAATTTCCCAAAGAGCCCCAAACTCTGGCCATTTCCTCATGTGCAGTGTTCTATAGACAAAGCCCATGGTCTCTCTCCTTTTTAAACAGCCAGAGAACATCTGAGCTGGAAGGGTTCTTGGAGAAGTTTCCATTTTCAAGTAATCACAGAGGAATCTTTGTGGGCTACCTTGAGCCTCAGATCAGACCTTCTAGCCCAGACATTTGTAGGACAGAACCAATTTCAAAGCCCCCTACAAAGTCCTCTTCCATCTCCCAGCAGGGAGAGAGTCCGGTGGGTTTGAGAGAGAACCCAGAGGGCCGAGGGAGGCAAGCAGAGGGAACGGGGACTCAGGTCTTGGACCCAGAGGACTCTAGGAACCAGGACTGAAAAATGGCCTTCTTGGCTTAAGATGAGTATTTCCCTCCTCATATAATATGCTCAATTGAAGTGGTGCTAGAAATAAGCAAAGGTTCATGGCCCCAGAGGTCATTGATACACAGTAGAAAAATGCAAAAGAATAAAGCACAGTGTCTGACTTTGCTGATGGGAACCAGAAATCAGTGAGATTAAGAAACCAATTATAGCCCTGGCCGGTTTGGCTCAGTGGTTAGAGCGTCGGCCCATGGTCCAGAGAGACCCGGGTTCGGTTCCCGCTAAGGGCACGTACCTCGGTTGCAGTTTGTCCCCGGCCCTGGTTTGGGTTGTGCGGGAGGCAGCCACTTGGTGTGTCCTTTTCACGTTGATGTTTCTCTCTCTCTCTCTCGTCCTCTCTCTCCCTCCCACTCTATCTGAACAGAAATAATGGAAAAATGTCCTTGAATGAGGATAAAAAAAAAAGAAAAGAAAAAAGAAACCAAATATATGGGTGGCTCATGGTGTGCTAAGGGGAAGAACTTCAGGGACTTGGACAAGCCCATCCCTAGGACAGGATGCCCTGCCTGGCTATCAGGGTGAAAGTTGAAATACCTAAGAACAGGCATGGTCAGGCACTGGGCCAGCTGGGTTGCAGCCCTGGAGCAGGAACAGGCATGAATCCTGTGGTCATGGGGTGCTGACGGGTCCTGGGGTGAGGACTGGGGAGTACGCGGTGCTGGAGCTCCAGGCGGGGACTCTGGCAGACAGGGCAGAGGTGCACTTAATACATACAAACTGCCATGTGGGGAGCACAGCGAGGGAGCAGTTTTCTGGTCCAGTAGTGCTCAAGCTGCCGACACACATTGCTCTGGCCTCCTCCCCGGCCTTGGTCCCTGGGGCTGATCTTGCCAGGACTTCATTTTCCTTCAGACCTCCTCCGGACAGGGGGCATTTGTCAGCTCATATGGAAAAGGTCAGCCCCTTGACTCTCAGGAGTGCCTATTATGCAATCCAATGTTACTCCTTCCCTCCCCCTCTCTTTATTGATGGACCTTTGGCGAGGAGGCTACAGAACACAATTCGTTACCCTCCTCGGGTGTGCCAGGTCCTGACCACGCTGGGTGCTGCATCTGTTCTCGTCTAGCCCTCCAGCTGTGCTCCAAAGAAGGTGCTGTTATGCCTGCTTCACAGTGAAGGCTGAGTTTAGAGAAAACGCATCTCACACAGGGTCACACAGTCCAGAAGTGACAGGACTCAGATGCAGGGCTCCCTGGCTGCGGGGCAGCATGCTGGCCAGCCACCGGGATGCTGGCCTTCACCATGAATGAACCAAGCCAGCTAAAATCATGCCCTGGACTAGTTCATAGTAGAGGCAAGAGTAAAATCTCAGCTCACAATTCGGGACTCTCCTTATACCACAAGAATCTAGCTACCACTACAAATCAGTCTGACAAATATTTAGTTACAGATAGTCATGTGGGGTCACTCAGGGTCAGGTTCCTAGGTAAGGGTGGGAGTAGGGAGAAGGGTCTGACAACTGTTTCAGAAGTGGTGGGTCTGATGCCCATCCTCCGGTCAGGCATACCCTAACCAAAGCAGCCCACAAAGTCTGGGGTGCTAAAGAGGGGAGGACAGCTCCCATGGAGCCTGTGGGAACTCCCCTCCCCAAGGCTTCTCAGGGCAGGCCCAGCTGGTGATGCCATCGCCTCCTTTCCCGGGAGCTGGGTGGATCCACAGTCCCTTTCAACACCTGTGTCAGATCAGAGCAGCCCGGTGATAGCTTCCAAGATGCGTAGGTCCTTCCTCAAAGAAGACCACTGGGGCGGGGACTTTGTGGGACCCCAAAACACTGCCCTGCTAGCTCCACCTAGGGGCCACTGCAAGGAGCCACTCTGGCTGTTTTCCTTTTTACCCCCCAGGCTAGGTGAGGGGTCAGGGGAAACGTCCCAGTTTTGAGCGGTGGAGCCTCCAGGACCCGCGAGGGACAGGCACAGCTCCAGTGGCCCCCCTCCCCACTCCGAGAGAAGCTGTGTTCCTTTGGTGGAAGGACTCCGGAGCCTGGCGCAGGCTCCTGGGCTCAGTGAGACTGGCGAGGGATGAGCAAGTGTTGACCACCTCCTCCAGGAGACCTCCTCAGATCCATTCCTTCCCTTCCCAGCTAACACCTACTTTTCCTCCTCGGTGCTCTCTAGCCAGTTATTAGCTCTGTAAACCCACAGATGTTTGCAAACGTGAAGGATTTGTATTGGTCTTCCTAGGATACCTGTGAGGGGTATTGAGCTGCTAACTAAAGTTTCCCCGAGGGCTGTGGGGAAATGTGGGTGCATGCCTGAAGGCCATGTCTATTCTGGACAGGGCAGGGGGGCACCAGCACCATACAGCACTGAGCCCCCCTCCTGGGCTCCCTGGAGGCTGAGCAGGGTCTCCACCTCCCACCCCAAAAGGACAAGACACTTTCAGGGCATCAGTCATCTCATCCAGGGGGTTCGCGGAGGCTGGGGGAAGGTAACGAGAAATGAGGTGCTGACAGTCCTTGACGTGGCGTGCCTACAGCCAATTAGGAGAGATAAGATAGGAGCGCCAAGGCAGAGCTGGTCTGGAGCCCTGGCAATCTGGCCATGAACTCGGGGTCTTCCTGCCAGGCTGAGAGGAGTTGGAGAGACCCAGATGGGTGGCTTCTTGGCCGATGGCGACGGGTTGGCAAGGTCACCGATCCTCACTAGACATCACACCACACACTCACGTAGCACGGCAGCCCCCCGTCTCTGGAGTCCACAATGCCCCCAGTCTCCCTGAGCCTGTTTCCTGCCCTCAGCCCCTGGCCCCCCCCACCCAGTTCTGCTTCCTCACCTCCAAGGCGCAGGTGGCCGAAGGTCTGGCGCTTTCTGCTTGGCATGGGTCTGGTAGGTAGTGGGAGACCCAGGCAGGCATCTGCTTCTGGAGCATCGCGGCGGCTCTCCAGCTGAGTGATGAGACTGGGAATTTATACTCTGACTCAGAACTCCACCCTCTGGATGCCTCTGAGCATTGGCTGGGATCTCCCGGGGAGGGATTAGGTGGGTAAGCAGATAGGGAGTCCCGGCCTAGGCCTTCTGGTATCAAGAGACCCTCAGGTGTTTGGATCCTGGAAGGGCAGGGAACAGCAGGGGCGCTGGCTGTTGGGTCAGCCACCTGCTGCGCCTAGAAGCTCAGAATCACCAGCTGTGGAAACAGAGGGTGGCACGAAGAGGCTGCTGGCCCCCACAAGTTTAGGAGAAGCCCACTCTCTTCAGCTAATCAAGTCCTGGCTCTGAGATGTCCCCCTGAGGGGGTGGTGCCTGCCTTCTTAACTCTACTGAGTCCCAAGGCTCAGAACCACAAGAGTTGTGGACAGCGACCTCTTGGGAGGCAGGGACCATGGCCAGGGCTCCGAAAGTTAGAGGGTAAGGAAAGAAAATAGCTGCCTAAATCCTTGGTGAAAGGGTTGGTTAAGGGCAAGTGCCCCCAGCCCTCCCTCCTGGGAGGCCAGATAGAGAGAGGGTGTGCCCAGGCCCTGCTCAGTCTCAGGCAGCTTAGAGGATGCTCCTGCCCCACCCACCTGATCCCTATCTCTGGCATGGTGGCTGGCTCACTAGGGGGCCTGTGAGGTGGCTTCACCTGCTCGGCTACCTCGCTGGGTATAGTGGGAGTTTCCTGCCCTGGCTATTGCCTGGGGCCCCACAACCGGCTTTTCTGGCCCACAGATTTAAGT
Organism: Molossus molossus; assembly: GCF_014108415.1. Taxonomy (NCBI): domain Eukaryota; kingdom Metazoa; phylum Chordata; class Mammalia; order Chiroptera; family Molossidae; genus Molossus; species Molossus molossus. The sequence continues at coordinate 181,051,605 of NW_023425344.1, forward strand.
GCATTTATGAAACTGAGGGTGAGATCTGAACGCAGGGCTATCTGGGCCCAAGCACAGGGATGGACCCTGGTCGGTGGTGTCTCTTCCCAAGCCAGGTAGAGGATGCCCCACCCTGCTCCCCTCGGCCTGCCGGGCCCTCCAGGGGGGAAATGGGGACGTGACTTGGACCCCACGCAGCCCGTGTTCTTCCCTGCCTCTTACATCTATCCCCCTGCCAAGGACACACACTCAGCATTCACACCCCTCGGTGGACTCTACTAAATTCAGTTTAGTTTACACACTTAGTGAGTACCTACTGCATACGTTGTAAGAGAGAACCCAGGCTTGAAGTTGTTGACGGTCCATCTGGGGAGCCACATGCTTCCAACCCCTCAGAGGCTCAGAGGTATGCGTCTCCTGTGCTAGCAGGGATGTCCTGGGAGGACCAATGTAAACGCTCCACATCTGTGTACATCTGTGGCTCACAGAGCTAATAACTGACTACAGAGCCCAGATGATGAAAAATGAATGTCAGCTGGGGAGGGAAAGAGGGGTCTGAAAAGGCTTCGTGGGGAGGTGCCACCTGAATTGGATCTTGGATGATGACCAAGATCGCAGTAGCTAAGGAGAGGCAGGAAAGGCATGACAAGAGAAAGGAACAGCATGAGCAAGACTAGGGAGGTCAGAAAGCAGGGTATGCTCAGGTGTACAGGTGGTCTGGTGCCAGAGTAGTGAGTTGCATGGGAGGGGAAATGGGAGGGTGTGGGGTAGAGAGGGGGACACAGGGCAGCGGAAGCTGGGCAGAGAGAAGGGAGGCTTTGTGAGGGAACACATCTGGAAAGATACCTCAGGGCCCAACAGCTGTGACCCTCAAAGGCCATGCTTTAAATTCACCCTTATTCTCCAGGCAATGGGAAGCCATCAGTGGTTTTTGAGCAGGAAAGTGACATGATCAGAGTTGAAATTCTAGAAGGCAATGATGATTGACGTGGTGGGCAACCCAACCCACAGCACAGCAGTGTCCTAAAAGTGACAGGATGAGGGGTATGGTGAGGTCCAGGGGACCTTCTCCCTGAGGATCCCACCTATCTCCACATTCTCTCTACTCCCCAACCCTTAACCCATGAATAGGCCTAGTGCAAGCCCCAAACTCCAGGGTATTCTTCAAAGCCTGGAACTCGATCCTTTTCTTTGTTTTTTTGTTTTTTTTTTATCCTCACCAGAGGACATTTTTTGATATTTTGTTCAGACAGAGTGAGAGGGAGAGAGAGAGAGAGAAACATCAACGTGAAAGCGACACATCGAGTGGTTGCCACCCACACGACCCAACCAGGGCTGGGGACAAACTGCAACCAAGGTACGTGCCCTTAGCGGGAACCGAACCCAGGTCTCTCCGGACCGCAGGCAGACGCTCTAACCGCTGAGCCAAACCGGCCAGGGCTCGATCCTTTTCTTACTGAAGGAGCCCAGCCACAAAATGCCACAGCCATCCACCCTAGGCAGTGCTCGGACCATCTGACTCCTTGATCCTTGTTTTAGTCATTGTGCATCAATTCCTCAAGAGCAGAACCTCACTGTAGTGAAATCAAATCAAACTGAATAGGAGGTGGGTGGAAGTTATGTGCCTTCGACATAGCCTCTGACCCAGCTGGAGCTGGTGCAATAGCCACCTGAGTGGGCATTCTACCTGCACCTCCTGGGAGCCTGCTGTGTGCCCAGCTAGTGCTGAAGGCTCAGGGCAGGTTTTAGAAGAAAACACCGAGAGTTTATGATCTAGTGAGGCGGAAATGGGTCTGAATTAAATGCTAAGTTGCCCAGTGTGGACTCCAGTGTGGGACAGGAGGGGACAGAGAACTCTGGTGTGGGGTCAGTGGGAACTGGGCTGGGAAGGTCAGGAGTGGCAGGCAGAGACACTGTCCACAGAGTGAGAGGTGCCTAACCCCCTCCTCTAATCCAACATGTCTCCAAATGAACATACAATGTAAGCAAAAACCCTCTTCTTGGTACACACCTGATGCTCTCATTAAGGCCCCTCTCTCCCTGCCCCCAGAGTTCCTTCATGTGGAAACCGCAGCTGCCTCTGCACAAGGTGGGAGAAACTGCAGCTGCCTCTGCACAAGGTGGGAGAGTTCCTTTTCGTGAGCACCCCCCCCCTCCCCCCGAGGAGCAGGGAGTCCGAGGCCTCTACCTCTTGCTGTCTGGGAAATTGTTCACTGGCTCCCATGTTTGGGGTGACCGGGACTGGCCTTTCACTCATAGCCTCTTAGCCTCAGGTAACCCAGCACTGAAAAGTACATTCCTGCCCTGGCCAGTTTGGCTCAGTGGTCAGAGCGTCGGCCTGCAGACCAGAGGATCTCCGGTTAGATTCCCGGTCAAGGGCATGTATCTGGGTTGCAGGTTCGATCCCCAGCCCCAGGGTCATGTAGTAGGTAAACAATTGATGTGCCTCTCTCACATCAATGTTTCTCTCTCTCCCTTCCTTCCACTCTATCTAAAAATCAATGGGAAATATCCTCAGGTGCGGATTAACAAAACAAAACAACAACAATAAAAAAGTACATTCCTCTCAGTGGTCAGCTGACATCACTCCCTCCTTCCACCTCTGCCCCAGTAACCAAGCAAGGATGAATTCTTTACCTTTCCTTTATCAATGTGCCTCAGGTACCTGTCCCTTCATTCCCACCCTGTCTTTCAGTATCATCTCTCTCTTAGCACCCTCTGCCTCGCACGGATTCATCCCCCACACACCTACCTGGCTGGCAGTTAACTTTGTGACCACTCCCTTCAACCTGTCATTCTGCTGAAAGGCGGCTAATGCTTTTCCACTCCTGCCAACACATTCTGGATTCCAACACCAAGGAGAGTGCAGAAATAGCCCTTTGTGTATATAAAATTTTAGTCTATGATAAAGAAATTATATGAAATCAGTGGGGGAAAGAATTGACTATTTATTATTGGAAAAACAAGCTTACTATTGGAATAAAGTTAGATCCCAACTTCATAACTATACAAAAACAAATTCTATAGGTTAAATATCCAACTATTAAAATAATGCTATAGAAGATTTAAAATAAAATATTAGAGGATATTTAGATAATATTGGGATGAGGAGGCTCTTTTCTTTTTTTATCCTCACCCGAGGACATTTTTTTCGATATTTTATTCAGATAGAGTGGGAGGGAGGGAGGGAGAGAGAGAGAGAGAAACATCGACGTGAAAGGGACACATCGAGTGGTCGCCACCCGCACAACCAACCAGGGCCGGGGACAAACTGCAACCGAGGTACGTGCCCTTAGTGGGAACCAAACCCGGGTCTCTCCAGAGCGCAGGCCAACGCTCTAACCGCTGAGCCAAACTGGCCAGGACTGGGATGAGGAGACTCTTGCTAAACAAAGTACAGAACCTAGAAACCAATAGGGAAAAGTATTGCCAGGTTTGAATATACGGTAACATAAAACTGCAATAAAGCCGGAGATTCTGTAAGCACAGTTCCACCTACAAAATATATCCCAAATGTTCTCCTCTTTAAAAACATTTTTTTTTTCTTTATTGATTTTTAGAGAAAGAGGAAGGGTGAGGAAGAGAGAGATAGAAACATCAATGAGAGAGAACATCGATTGGCCACCTCCTGCATGACCCCGTTGGAGATCGGGCCCACAACCTGGGCATGTGCCCTGACCAGGAATCGAACCAGCGACCTCTTGGTGCATGGGTCGACGCTCAATTACTGAGACACACCGGCCGGGCTCCTCTTTTTTTTTTTTTTTTAAATATGTTTTATTGATTTTTTGAGAGAAAGAGGAAAGGAGAGAAAGAAAGAAACATCGATGTGAGAAACATGAATCGGCTGCCTCTTGCACGCCCCCTATTGGGAATTGAGTCTGCAACAGGGACATTTGCCCTGACCGGGAATGGAACCGGGACTTCTCAGTTCATGGGACGATGCTCAATCCACTGAACTACACTGGCAGGGTCCAAATGTCCTCCTCTTAATAAATATCCATGGATAATAAAATCACCCCTAAAAGATAACAGTAAAGAGGAGAGTCTTGCCTTACCAGATCCTAAGATCAACTACGAAGCCACACTAACACAAACAGTAGGTTGATGACACAAGAATATGACCAATGGAACAAAATAGAGGGTCAGAGACAGACCCTGACATTTCAGAAAATTAATATATGATAAAATAGGAGAAGAGCAAACTATTTAATAGATGACATAGTCTCCAGTGACTCACTGGAGTAAATAAAACATAGAGTAAAATAAAACATCTCTACTTAACTGCCCTGATTAAACCTCGCTCATAGCTTCTGGCTGTCCTTTTTGTGGCCATGGCTCTGAAAGGTCCTGTGTGGTCTGGCCCCTCACATCTGTTCTACTCCTTCCCTCGGGTACAAGTTCCAGCGACACTGGCCCTCTGTGTCCTGAGCATGCCAGATTCTTTCCCACATCAGGGATTTTGCACTTGCCTGAAGTCCTTGACCTCCTGCTGTGCAGAGGAGGCTCCTTCTCCTCCATCATGGCTCTGCTCAGTGCCTTTTTCTCCAGCAGCCCTTCCCTGACCACCTTCCGTAATGTGTGCCTTTCGCCCACCTATCTGCTTCTGTGTCATTCTTGCTATTAATTTAATGTAATGCATCATATCTTGACTTATCTTGCTCATTTATTCTTTTTTTCCACCAGACCATAACCCTTTTCAGGGCAGGGACATTATCTTGTTCATCAACTGGAAACACCTAAGGCTCTTCAGTAGGGGAATGGCTAGATCGTTATGACACATTCACACGCTGGATTATTTCACAGATTCCAACAGGGATGAAGTGGCTAACACTGATTGAAAGTTCACAAAGTGCCAGGGTCTATTCTAAACATTTTATACTACCTGTGAAGTAGGTAATTATTGTCGTTTTAAAGAAGAATTGAGACACGGAAAGGATAGGTAGCTTGCTCAGAGTCACCATGGTACATGACAGGGCTGGGATGAAGGCAGGCTTGGCCCCAGAACTTCTGGCTTAACCACCATACATTCAGCCTCTCAATATGTTACTGTGCTAAAAAACTGAATTTTTCCTTTTTTTTTCTTCAGATAGAGCGGGAGAAAGAGAGGGAGGAAGACAGAGAGAGAAATATCGATGTGAGAGAGACACATCGAGTGGTCGCCACTCACACGGCCCCAACCAGGGCCGGGGACAAACTGCAAACGAGGTATGTGCCCTTAGCGGGAACCGAACCCGGGACTCTCCGGTCCGTGGGCCGACGCTCTAACTGCTGAGCAAAACTGCCCAGGGCTCCTTTATGTTTTTTAAAAGCTTCTTTATGCTCCTATGATCTTTGATAAATAAAGTTAAACTTTCTAAAACAAACATGCAATGAGTAAATAAAGTTTCAAAACATAAAGTAAAACAAACATCACTCTCCAAATAATTGGAGATAAAAATCAACTATTGATGTCTCAGAACTTCTGGCCAACAAACTAGATATGACTCTATTTTATGATGACAAGATACAAAATAAATAAATAAATAGCCCTGGACAGAGCGGCTCAGTGGTAGAGCATCAGTCTGCACACCAAAGGGTTGCAGGTTCAGTCCCTGGCCACAGTCAGCGTTGTACGGGAGGCAACCAATGGATGTCTCTCTCACATTGATGTCTCTCTCTCTCTCTCTCTCTCTCTCTCTCTCTCTCTCTCCCCTTCCTCTCTCCCCTCTACTTTCTCTAAAAATCAATGGAAAAAATATCCTTGGGTGAGGATTAGCAACAAAAACAACAACAAATAGAGAGAGATGACAAGAAAGAGCTTTTATCTCAATGTAGGTCATATTTATATTCTTAGTGTTGTTGGTAGATCTGGCTCACAAATACGTCTGTCCTTCTTTACAGCAAAAGATGTTAAGGTCTGGCTCAGTGCTCAGCTCAAACTCATGGCCTCTGGTTTCAACTAGATGATAGGCTTTATTTTCTGACTCTGCCTCCCTCACATAGCAAGATGCCTGGAGCCTTTTGTACATTGAGTTTACTCTGTCACCTCTGTGAGGATGACACTGTCATTGTCTCAAACCTGACTGAACATGGTATATTTGATTAAGGGTTTGGACTTTGCGGTTTCATACACCTGGATATGAACACTGGTTCTGCTACATATTAGCTGCATAAACTTGGGTAAATTTATCCCTCTAACCTGAGTTTCTCCATAGTAAAATGGGAAGCATAATAATTCCTACCTCACAGGATGGCTGTGAAGACCAAATGACAGAAAATATCTTAGCACATGGCCAAACCTTAACTAGTGATGGATTCACTATAAAAAGTGTGATATCAGAGACCCAAACATGTCATCCCATTGACTCAAGGAAATTGTCCAAGGCTGCTTGAAGGGGTCCTGAAACTTGAGAACAGTGGGCATGCAAAAGATCTGGGACTGTGTGAGCCAACAGTGAGAACTCGGGTTGCTGGGGGCTGAGGTCCCGGCTCAGTGAACACCACATGAAGAGGTGTTGGCGGACGGCACAGTAGGATGATGTACTTTTGGTAAACTGATCATTTGGTGAATTGACCTCTACTTTTTTACTTTAAAAATCAATTTTATTGAGGTACAATTTAATATAATAAATTGCACCTATTTAATGAGTTTTGACAAATATATAAAATTGTGTAACCACCACCACAACAAATACATACATCATTTCCGTCATCCCCAAAAGTTGCCTCGTAGCCCTTTGTGCTCAGTCCTTCCCCTTCCCCTGGCCCCAGGGAACCGCTGATCTGTTTCCCGTTGTTGCAAACATAAATGAAATCATAGTGTTCATTCAGTCTTTTGTGGCTGACTTCTTTTGTTTAACGTAAGATTTTTGAGATTTATCCATGTTTTAAGTTCATTCTTTTTCACTACTATGTGGTATGCCACTGTAAAAATATTATAGTTTATCCATTCATTGGTCGAAGGATAAAGCTGTTTCTACGCCCTGGTCGGTTTGGCTCAGTGGTTAGAGCATCGACCTGCGGTCCAGAGAGACCCGGGTTCGGTTCCCGCTAAGGGCATGTACCTTGGTTGCAGTTTGTCCCCGGCCCTGGTTGGTCATACGGGTGGCAGCCACTCGATGTGTCCCTTTCACGTCAATGTTTCTCTCTCTCTCTCTGTTCCGCTCTCTCCCTCCCACTCTATCTGAACAAAAAGTGGAAAAATATCCTCAGGTGAGGATAAATAAAAAAAAACAAAAAACTGTTTCTAATTTTTAGCAATTATGAATAAAGCTACTATAAACCTTCAAACATATATTTTCATGTAAATATAAGTTTTCGTTTCTCTTCGGTAAATACCTATGAGTAGAATGGCCAGTAGGTCCGATTGATTTTTACCAAGTCACTCAGAGCAGAGAGTGAGGTCACACTGGGGCTTGTCTGGCAATCTCAGTCTCCTGGACGGAGCTCTCTCCTTGGTACGTCTCCACTCTCCTTCCTTTCTCATGTTTTTCCCTTCCTCTCCCTTTATCCTATACTCTTCCACTTGGCTTCCCTTTGGCCTTCCCTTCCCACAGGCCTCTCCTGATGAGCTTGAGGAAATCCGCAGGGCAGATGGGGGCAGGGGACTGAGCTCCTGGCTTCTCCCACAGAGGGGTAGTAGTAATTAAGTCCTCCTTTTTCTTATTCCAAGACTGGCTGAGCAAGCACCCCCACCAAACTCTGTCAGATTTCCTAATAGCTCCTCAGCTGGGGCGCCTGGGCGGGGGGCTTCCAGACTCCATAGGGAGGTCTTCTAGTAAGTTCAGCTCCCAGTGTCATTTTTTGTTTTGTTTATTTTTTAATTCCTCACCCAAGGATATTTTTCTATTTTATCATTAGATAGAGTGGGAGGGAGGACGAGAGAGAGACAGAGAGAAACATCGATGTGTTAGAGCCACATCGACTGGTTGCCTCCCGAACGACCCGACCAGGGCCAGGGACGAACTGCAACCGGGGTACGTGCCCTTGGCCGGAATCAAACCCGAGGTCCGAGGGCTGACGCTCTAACCACTGAGCTAAACTGGCCAGGGCCCAGTGCCATTGTTTCAAGAACTGTGTCCAATGGTTATAGTCTACCCCATTTACTGATGCTCTGTCTTTTGACTAAATTTGGTTCTAAATTTGTCTTTTGTTCTAATAGAAGAACGTAGTTCTCTACTGGTTCCACCTGGTTCACGTCCTGAGCCAAGGTTCTGCAGCCCCTTCCTGAGAGCCTCCCCACCATCTTGCAGCGTAGGGGAGGTGGGGACAGGGCAAAGTTGGCCTGGGATGGTTGGTGAACAGGAGATGCCTTCACACCACGTCCTGGGTTTGACAGGGACCAGCGGGGCTGGCGAACACCCCGACTCCTTGTTGGTTTGCAGCTCAGCGACAGCTCACGTTCAGGAAAGGACTGTGGTGTGGTGGGCAGAGCACTGGCCTGGGAGCCAGGGGCCGGGGCTCCAGTTCTAACTCTGCCATCTGATAGAAAACAAGTGGCTCCCCTGTCTGGGCCTCCCTTTCCTCGTCTGTAAAGTGGGAGGTTGGGCCTGGTCCGGACCATAGGAGTGGGGCCTGGCGTCTGCATCTCTTTACCATGTCAGGTGGGTCTGACACGGCCACAGAGACCTTGCTGCTGGCTTCTGGGGTCCAGCCTCCCTGCTGCCCTCAGAGGCTGCACCATGCTTGGGCATCGGCTCAGAATGAGAATAAACGGGGGGTTCTTAGGGCCCTTCTGTATAAGACATGACTGACACCAGACTGGAAAAACAGGATGCTTGATGCCGGAAAGGAGCGGCGGCAAAGAATATGGTCAGGAAAGAGCTAAACAGACTGATAAGTGGTGAGCGGGATGGTAGGTCTTATAAGGGGCACATTGGGAGGGGGGTGGGTGTAAACAGAGCTTAAGGCCTGTTCTCCGCAGGATCCAGGGCTGGGGACTCCTCTTATGGGTGGGGGGACTCCCCCATATTGTGTGTGTGTGTCTGAGTGTGTGAGTGGTAGTTTGTGAGTGTGTTTTGTGTGCATATATGTGAGTGTGTAATGTGTGTATACCCCCCACATTCCTTGGGAGGGGAGGTACATGTGTTCTATCCTAGGGTGCAGACCTTTGGGAGGAAGGACCCTGAGCCCAAAATGGAGAATAAACTCCTGTTGCACTGAAGTCAGCCCCCAGGGGCCTGGAACATGGCCCTGAAGACCTTTTCCAACGGTCCGCATAGCCTCAGCCCGCTTACCCCGCTGGACTCTGGATCCATGTAAGCCCTGAAACTGGTTTTGGCAAAACACCCCGAGGACGTTTTAGTCACATTTGGTTGATCTTCAGGTGATGACCCAGGTTTGAGCTGGGAGGGTGACTGAGCTGGCCCCGAGCCAGCAGGAACCACCCCCAGCAGCCACCTGCTCAGCCTCCTCACAGCTTCCGTCGGCTGGTGGCAGGTGAGAACCAGGGCCGGGGCCTGGAAAGCAGAGATGCCAGGAGGACGCACCAGGACAAAGGGCATCCTGGGGTGCCAGGGAGGGTGGGGCTGGCCCTAGCGGCTGACTCTGCTGTCAGGTTGCTGTAATCTAGGTGAGGCTGAGGACTCAGGTGACTCAAGCACAGCAGGCAGAAGGGGGCAGGAGCCAGTGCAGTCCCCTCCCTGCTGGCCCCAGGCAGTCTGGGAAAGCTGCCTCCTGCTGGGTCCTCCAGCACTGTCCAGAGTAGGCCCTGAAGGGGGCTGGGCCCAGGCCTCACATCCCATGAGTGGGAGCTGGTGACATTGCAGCCATCTCCTACCAAGTTCATGTGACCCCTCCTTCTATAACTGCATTTGTAGAAGTGTGGTGAGTGGGGGGGGGTCCTGGTCCTTCTGGCGGTGCAGGTCTTCAGGGGGCAGGGCTCCGGGCCCTAAGGGTGCAGACCCGCCCCGCCCTGCTGCACCTGGCCAGGCCCCTCAGCTCCCATTTGCTGCGAACAATAACTAAGGGCTCATCTGAGGGCGAGTAGCCAACCCGGTGTGCACAGAGCAAGGGGCTCGCAGTGCTAAAACCAGAGTCCTGGGCAAACCAGAATGATTGGCTACCCTACTTCTAACTTTCCTTGAGAATATTTTTTGAAGCGGAGATATAAATACCTGGTTTAGCAGACTGAGACTTATAATTATTTATATTTATACATATGTATAATTACTTCTAGGCTTTATAATTATTTGAGGCAATATAATTTGATTGTTTTCTGATTTTATTTTGGAGTATATGAACAAAAGCTGCATGGGACAACTCCAAGTCTTTGGGCCAGTTCTGAGGTTAAGGGGTGAATGAGTCTGTGTGTGGGATCCTGGTGTAGTGGACACAATGCCTTTTCCTCAGGGATCTCATAGAGCTGTTCATCATGGGGAATCCCCCCACCCACTGCCCTTGCCAAAGAAGAACCCCTGGCCAGTCTGGCCAGTCAGCATTCCCATCCTTTTAGACTCAGTGATTTACTCAGGAACAATTCAATCTCCTCTTCCTTCCTCTTTTTAGAATTATACAGGTGGAGAAAAAGAGAGATAGATGGATGGATAGCTAGCTAGCTAGATAGATAATAGATAGGATTCCTTTCTCTGGGTTATGAACTCTTAGGGTACTGGTGGTTATCTCTGTCACCATGTGGAAGGACTCAGCCTAGGAAACGAAGTAGGCATAGGAAAAAGCCAAGTCGGCGGGGCAAGGAAGAGCAAGCTCTGAGACATGGTCTGGGACACTGGATCCAGATGTGTATGAAGCCCGCATACCACTTGGATTTTCAAGCTACACGAGACAATAAAGGCACTTTTTCCTCCCTGACATTTATTTGAATTCACTTTAGTTACTCTCTCGCTTGAGACTAAAGGAGTTCTGACTCATACACCTGGCCACCACATCTGTGGCAGGTCTCCACTTGTGGCCCTCCAGCAGGGTGGGGGAGGGGAGGAATACCCAGGGTGTGTCCTCTCCTGTCTTCTGAACTGAGTCCCTTCTGCTTTCAGACTAAGGCAACCGCCTCTCTTCCAGGATACATCTAGGATGGGAGGCGAGTGTCTGGGCTGTGCCTTCAGGAGCCTCTTTTGGGGATAACGGGGCACGAGCTCTTCCTAGTTCTCTCTCATCTGCTCTAACACCTCCCCTGGATTTTCTGGGGTCTCTCTTTGGTTCCTGACTCTGGAAGTCAACCTTGTAATGCATCCACCTCCCACTCACATACCTTCCTGCTTTGGTGACATCCCCAGCTTAGGTAAAGTCTATTAGAGACATGGGAGGACCAACCATTGCCTGAATCATTCCATTTCAACACCTGGCAAACAGATGGAGAACGAGAACTGGTTACCTTTCCTGTCTAGAGTCAGGAAAGGGGAGACTGGTCCCAAGCTGGGGGTGGGTAGAGTCAGCCATCCTCTCTCAGAGCGTAAGGCTGAGCTGGAAGGAAAAGGCAGCGAGGATGGGGCAGGCCCAGATGATAAAGCAAAGGAAGAAGCAGGTGGTGAAAAGACCACAAGGAAATGTAAATCAGATCCTGTGCAATTGGGATAAGAATTCACAAAGGAACTCAACACTTGATCTTCAGGATGATCTCTTTTAAAAATAATGTTTTTTTCCTTTATTGATTTTAGAGAGAAAGAAAGTGACAGGAAGTGAGAGATAGAAAAATGGATGAGAGAGAACATCAATTGGCTGCCTCCTGCACGCCTCCCACTGGGGATCGGGCCCCCAATCTGGTCATGTGCCCTGACTGGGAATCGAACCAGCGGCCTGTTGGTGCATGGGTGATCGCTCAACCACTGAGCCACACCAGCAGGACCAGGGTGACCTCTTAAGTCCACGATATCCAGCAGGGAGAGGGTGGGAAGAGGAAAGAGGGGTGGGGGCAACTTGGGGGCAAAGAGATTGCATTTCTGCCCAAATAAAACAGCCTCCCAGAAAAGCACACCTTAACTGCTCAGCTTCTATTTGTATTTCTCCTTTTTAAAAAGTACTAAGGAATATTTATCATATACAAAATGTATAGAGAATAATAAAATGAACATCCATGAACCCACTACCCAGCTTAAAAAATAAAACATTGCCCTGGCTGGTTTGGCTCAGCGGTTAGAGCATCGGCCTGCGGTCCAGAGAGACCAGGGTTCGGTTCCCTCTAAGGGCGCGTACCTCGGTTGCAGTTTGTCCTCGGCCCTGGTTGGTCGTGCGGGTGGCAACCACTCGATGTGTCCCTTTCATGTCGATGTTTCTCTCTCTCTCTTTCTCTCTCTCTCTCTCTCTCTCTCTCTCTCTCTCTCTCTCTTCCTCCCTTCCACTCTATCTGAATAAAAAAACGGAAAAATGTCCTCGGTGAGGATTAAAAATAAATAAATAAATAAAACATTGGTAACAAAGTTGAAGTTCCCTTGTGTTCCCCTTACCTAGTCCCACCCCCTCTCCTCTCCGAGGAATAATCATGAACCTGAATTCAGGGCTGTCACTCCCGTGCATTCCTCTGTTCTTTGCTACACAGATATGTATTTCCAAGCTCTGTTTGGTTTTATTTTGCATGTTTTGAACTTTTAATAAGTGATATCCTATGAAGGATATATATTCTGCAGTAAATTTTTTTTTTTCACTTTTGTGTGATGGACATGTAAGCTTCCAAGTTTTTGCTATTACTATATTTCATCAATTCTAAGACATTTTCTCCCCACCTTCATTTCAAAATCTCTGAATTAAGGGATGCTTATTAAAAATGATGATGTGCAACATTTTAATTGTCAGTGTTTCCATTGTGAATGTACCTTGGATTTGATGAAGAATAGTACAAACAATGCTACTGTGAGCTTTCTTGAACATGTCATGTTTTTTTAGTGTATATACCCCTGGAAGTATAGATTGCTGGGTTATGAGGTATATTATCAACAATTTTACTAGACATTGCCAAATTGTTCCCCAAAGTAATTTTTATTGATTTACACTCCTACCACTATGTGAGAGAGTTTCCACTGGGGTATATGCCAAGGGGTATCACCTGACTTTTGAATTTTGTTAATCTGGTAAGTATAAAAATGGTATCTCATTGTCGTTCTAATGTTTATTTCCCTGATTATTAATAATCTTGGGCATCTTCTCAAGATCTTTTACTTTCTCTAACCCATATTCTTGAGACTCTTCATCAACTCCCCTGCTTTCGGCCTCTTTACACTCCTTTACTACGGTTAAATCCAACATTTATTGATACTTATCAATATACTATAGTTATCAAAAGCTACAGAACTACTGATGCCCAAGTAATTTCACTCTAGGAAACTCAACACTGAGAGAGAAAAAAAAGCTACATGCTTAAAGATGCTAAATGCATATACATTTTGATGGTTAAGAATTGAAAATCACTCAAATGCTCAATATTGGTAGACATATTAATAAATTAGGTATATTCCTACAACTGAATTCTGTGTAGTCATTAAAAACAGAACTATAGCCCTGGCCAGTGTGACTCAGTTGGTTGGGATGCACCAAAGGATTGCTGGTTTGATTCCTGGTCCTGGCACATGCCCGGGTTGTGGGCTTGATCTTTGGTAAGGGGCGTGCAGAGGGCAGCCGGTTCATGTTTCACTCTCACGTTGATGTTTCTCTCTCTCTTCCTTCCCCTCCTATCTTTAAAAGTCAATTAAAAAATCTTATTTTTTAAAATTTTATTTTTGTTACAGATGTTTCTCCTTTTTTACCCCATTGACACCCTCCTCCCCATCCCCCGCACCCCATCCCCGGCTTTGTTGTCCATGTCCATTGGCTATGTGTACATGCACATAAGTTCTGTGGTTTATCTCTTCCCTCCCCCCACTACCCCCTCCTCTGAGGGTTGTCAGTCTGTACCCTACTTCCATGTCTCTGGGTCTACCCTATTCCTCAGACTGTTATGTTCATTATATTCCAAAAATAAGTAGATCATGTGGTATTTGTCTTTTTCTGCTTGGCTTGTTTCACTTAGGATAATACTTTCCAGGTCCTTCCATGTCATCTCAAAGGATAAGAGATCTTTCTTTCTTACAGCTGCATAGTACTCCATTGTGTATATGTACCACTGCTTTTTTATCCATTCGTCTACTGATGGACACTTGGACTGTTTCCAGATCTTAGCTATTGTAAATAGTGCTGCTATGAACATAGGGGTACATATATTCTTTCTAATTGGTGTTTCAGGCTTCTTAGGGGATATTCCTAGAAGTGGGATCACTGGGTCAAATGGAAGTTCAATTTTTAATTTTTTGAGGAAACACCATATTGTTTTCCATAGTGGCTGCACCAGTCTGCATTCCCACCAGCAGTGTGCTAGAGTCCCCTTTTCTCCACCCCCTCGCCAACACTTGTTGTTTGATGATTTGTTGATGGCGGCTATTCTGACAGGTGTGAGGTGATACCTCATTGTTGTTTTAATTTGCATCTCTCTGATGATTAGTGATGTTGAGCATTTCTTCATATGTCTCTTGGCATTTGTATGTCCTGTTTGGAGAGGTGTCTATTCAGCTCCTCTGCCCATTTTTTAATTGGGTTCTTTGTCTTCCTTTTGTGGAGTTGTATGAGCACTCTATATATTTTGGAAATTAATCCCTTATCTGATGTATCATTGGCAATGATGTTCTCCCATACAGTGGGTTGCCTTTCCATTTTGATGGTTGTTTCTTTTGCTGTGCAGAAACTTTTTAGTTTGATGTAGTCCCATATGTTCATTTTTTCCTTTGTTTCCGTTGCCTTAGGTGATGTATCAGTGAAAATTCTGCTGCGTATGATGTCCGAAATTTTGTTGCCTACATTTTCTTCTAGGATTTTTATGGATTCACGGGTCACATTTAAGTCTTTTATCCATTTTGAGTTTATTTTTGTGTATTGTGTAAGTTGATGGTCTGGTTTCAGTTTTTTGCATGTAACTGTCCAATTTTCCCAACACCATTTATTAAAGAGGCTGTCTTTACTCCATTGTATGCCCTTGCCTCCTTTGTCAAATATTAATTGAGCATAATGTCTTGGGTCCATTTCTGGGTTCTCTATTCTGTTCCACTGATCTATATGCCTGTTCTTGTGCCAGTACCAGTCTGTTTTGATTACAGTCGCTTTGTAGTATAACCTGATATCTGGTATTGTGATCCCACCTACGTTGTCCTTCTTTTTCAAGATTGCTGTGGCTATTTGGGGTCTTTTTTGGTTCCATATGAACTTTTGAAGTATTTGTTTTAGTTCTGTGAAATATGTCATTGGTATTTTGATGGAAATTGCATTGAATCTATAGATTGCTTTGGGTAATATGAACATTTTAATGATGTTAATTCTTCCAATCCATGCACAAGGTATGTGCTTCCACTTTTTTATATTTTCCTTTATTTCTTTTTTCAATGTCCTGTAGTTTTCTGCAAATAGATCCTTTACTTCTTTGGTTAAGTTTATTCCTAGGTATCTTGATAAAAATCTTATTTTTTTGAAAAAGAGGACTATAGAGAGAATGTATCTATCTGAATTTAAGATATAATAATGCTGACTATTATAAAAATAAATAAGCAAATATTTATAAATTTTCCTGTTAGATTCAGAAGCACAAGAGAAAAGAAGATCCCATACATAATAGCAATAAAAAATATAAAATAAATAAATCTGGGGAGGGGAAAATACACAAGAAATTCACATGTAAAAATGATAGCATTATTAGGGAAAAGATGGAGTATTTGACATTAAGTTGAAAAATTAAACATTAAAAAAAAAACATACTCATTTTACCATTTTCAGAAAAAACTAAAAATCCATACCTCATTCCTTATATTAAAATAAATTCCAGATGTAAATAACCTATCTGGTTATTGTTTTATCATCATTAGTGAAGAACTAAGATATAAAACTGAGATGCATGAAGAAAAATAAATGGATAATTCTGACTATGCATATTAAATTTCTCTATGTCAAAACAACTATAAATAATAATAAAAGACTAATTTGTAAAAATATTTACCAAACTTATGATGAAGGGCTAATTTTCCCAATAATCAAAAAGCTCTTTCAAATAAATACTAAAAAGCCAATAACTCAATAGAAAAATTGACAAAAGATACAAACAGGCAATTTATAGTAGTAATGTATATTTCTACTATTCAGCTCTTACCCAACTTTGCTGAACATTGTGGTCACCTGTTGATCCTGAAACAAATATTGATGCTTGGCTTCCAGATATTCTGATATAATCAGTGTGGTATGTGACTTGGGCACTGGGATTTTTATTGATTGATTGACTGATTTTAGAAAGAGAGGAAGTGAGAGGGAGAGAGAGATAGAAACATCGATGAGAGAGAACATCGATTGGCGGCCCTCTGCATGTTCCCCACTGGTGATCAGGCCCACAACCTGGGCATGTGTCCTGACCGGGTGACCTCTTGGTGCATGGGTCGCCACTCAACCACTGAGCCACATTGGCCAGATGGCATTGGGATTTTTAAAAACTCCCCTGATGATTCTAATGTTTGGAATCATTAGCATATGCAACGAGCCTATAAAAGATTATCCCTAACAATTAAAATGTTAATTAAAACAACAAAGAATGTAAATTAAAACAACAAAGAGATATTATCTTTTATTGATCAGATTGGCAAGGATGAAAAGTTAGTACGCAAGACTCACTGTTGGTCAGGGTGTGGAGAAGAGTCAGCAAGACTTGGTTGGCACAAACTTTTTGGAGGATAACTTGGTAATTTCTTTTAATAAGTAAGAAATAGCCCTAGGAATTTTTTGTACATAAACTCTTGCACAAATCTTGTAACTGCTTTTTATTTTTGTTGGTGGTGTTTGTTTATTTGACATAACAAGGGCTATGGCTTTGAAGTTGTTGGCGGATGGGGGTAGCAGTCATCCCCTCCCTAACATATTCATGGCATCTGGGCCTTGGACATTGCTGAGTGAAGCTGGGTGGCACTCTCTCTCAGGAATCTAGTTGCCTCCATAAATTTACATAGGAACAGAGAAGCCTCTTGAGAGAAAAAAGAGGTTGGGACCCTGACAACTGCCTATTGGGAATTCAAGTTACTGAAATGTATATGATGAATGAAGAGATCCTCAAGAGAAACACTGAGGTCAGATGGCCAGGAAGGGAAATGGAGTTCCAGAGAGGAAATGGACCATAATGACGAGAAAAGTTTGGACCTGTGTTCGGGATTCAGTGCTAAGGCTTAGCATATTGGAAGCCAAGGCACAAGGATAATGCTGAAACTTCTCTGTACTTATTTACCTTGTTACCATGGGTCTATTTTGGGCAAACTGGCTCCCTATATGGATTGAGGGAGTGGTATCATTACTGGTAACTAGGTAACTTTGCCTGGGACTCTCTTTATTGATCCTGACAGAACAGGTGCATTCCTTAGCTGGGCAAATCAGAAGAGATGTTTTGGAGAGAAGTCTAGAGTCAGCAGACAAGTGATGGGGGAACTGCTTCAGGGACAAGGGCACTAACCCTGGGAGTTCTCTGGTCTACTTGGAGGAAAATTGTTGGGAAATACTGAATTCTCTGCCAACTTGGCAAGGAGGAGAGAGGAATCACTGTGATTTGAATAATAATGACCATGTCATGTTTTCTAGGCTTTGGGGTGGTATTCGTAGCATTGGAAACAACCTAGATGATATGAGTTTATATTGTAGCAATTTTTAAAAAGTCTTTCTTTTTAATGGCAGAAGGAAAGGATCACTATTTGCTATTAGGTGGAAAGGATGAGTTTTATAATATGGGCTCAATTTTGCATGTTTAGAAAAAGGATGAAAGAAAATATATTAAGGGTTTAAGAAGTTATGTCTAGATGATGGGATTGTTGGGAATATTTTCTTTATTCAACTTTCAAAATGTTCTGCTGTCTATATTGAACAGATACTACATGACCTTTATAGTCAGAAAACCAATTTTTAAAAGCAAAATTATTATATGTTAAATAAATGGATAGAATTATTATAGGTTAACTAAATAAAGAGACAGGGAAAGAAAACCAACCTGTATTTCACGCCTACTCTGTGCCAGGCCACCATGCCAGTTATTTACATATGTCAACTCTGTACGAAGTAGGCAGGTGAAATTTCTCATGCTTATCCTCTGAGAGCAGTGAGAAGCACTGAGTGAGGACAGGGTCGGGCATGTCTATCTAGGGGAGGCACTATTTCTCAACTGTTGGGAGGCCTCTCCTCTTCTCACCAAGCAGCCTACCCACTGCCCACCATCTGGATCCTCTTTCTTCCAGCTTCAACATTCAGATGTGTCAGGAAGTGGGCAAAGCCACGGCTCATTGAAAACGTGACTGAAGCAGTCCTGGCTGGTGGCTCAGCTGGTTGGAGCATCGCCCCATACACCAAAATGTTTCGGGTTTGATTCCTGGTCAGGGCACATACCTAGGTTGCAGATTCAGTCCTTCATTGGGGTGCATATGGGAAGCAACCAATGATCTCTCTCTCTCTCTCCTTTCCTCTTTCTCTCAAAACAATAAAAACATCCTTGATCCCAGCTGGTGTGGTTCAGTGGATTGAGTGTCACCCATGGACTGAGAGGTCCCGGTTTGATTCCGGGTCAGGGCACATGCCTGGGTTGCAGGCTTGATCCCCAGTAGGAGACGTGCGGGAGGCAGCCTATAGATATTTCTCTCTCACATTGATGTTTATATCTCTCTCTTTCTCCCTCTCTCTCTAAAAAAAAAAAAAAAAAAATCAATAAAATCATATTTTAAAAAAACCCTTGAGTGAGGATTAAAAAAAAAAAAAAAAACTTGACTGAAGCAGAAACTGGAGCCCAGGAGAGCAGGGCCTTGAAACTGCTGAATATGGAAGCTAACTTTGGGTGTGAAAAGGGCTGTTAGCATAGAAAAGATAAGACTGACGTGTCACACCTGATAGCGGAAATGGGGCCTTTGTGGGTGGGTAGATTTGACCTGAGAGTAAGAAGGAACTTTGTCACTTGGGAGGCAAGAAGTTTCCACTGCTGGAATTATGCACGAGGTACCTGCCTGCGAGGCCCCCGGACAGTCCTCAACTGGGCAAGAGAAAGCTCTAGAATCCAGATGATCTGTTTCTGTTTTGAGATTCTGTCAGTCTACGCAGCTGTGCCCCTGTCCAGAAACAGTTTGCTAATCCCAAACTTGCAGCACCTGTGGGAGAGGCCTTCTGAAGGTCTCCAAGGGTGACCAGGCAAAGAGGAGAGGGCAGTGCGGGGTCCGCCTGGCCTGGTGAGGCAGATATTTGGGGAAGGAGTCTGTGGGTAGCCATCCACTCTAGCTTTCTTAGACCCAGCCCTGGAACTCACCTCAAAGCTCAATGGCAACCTTGACAGAAAAATGGAACCTTCTGTCCTGGTCCTTGTCTGAGTGATGACATCCTCACAAATGGCAGACAGTTAGGAAGCGCCTTCAGTGTAGAGCTGGAGAATACCCAAAAACCCCAAACCAAACCAGAAACCAAAGAGGCCACCGACAAAACGCTTACTACAACAGGAAAATTTCACAGGCTAATTGGAGACCTGAATTCACATCATGGCTGTGGTACTTACTAGCTGGTAGCATTAGGCAATTACATTATCCCTCTGTGACTCATTTATCTAATCTATAAAATGGGATTAATAGTACCTATTTTGCAAGATTAGAGATATTATATATATATATATATGTGTGATTGACACACAGAGCCTGGCATATAATGGACCTTAATAAATGGTAGCTATTGCTGTTTTTGTTATTTTTCTACAGGACAAATAAATTGGGAAGAACTAACTATGAGTGAACCTAGAAGGCAGAGAACCTAGAAGTCTTGTGAGCTGGTCAGGGAAAGCCCTGTTCCCTGATGTAGCTAGGCACTCTGCTACAGGTTCTGGGCATCAGAAAGGATGTCAAGTCTGTGCCTGTGGTGCTTCCAGTGAAGTAGAGTTGAGAGGCAACAACCAATACGAAGCAATTCATAACAATTGATTATGTCTCACCAAGGGAAAGAACAGGTGCTGTAAAAGACACTAACAGAGGGTACCTGATTTAGATTGGGGGAGGAGGCAGGGATGACCTCTGGGAGGAAGCAGCCTTTAAGCTAACTGAACAGGTGAGTTAGGAGGGTTGAGGTGAGAAATGTCTGGGAAGGTGGGCAGTTGACTGGATCACCTGAGGCCTTGAAAACCAGGGTAAGGATCTGATATTTTATCTTAATTTTATCTTGGATGCCACTGGCGGGTACCGAGGAGAGAAGTAACATGAATAAGGTCACTCTTGGTGCTGTGAAGGGAATGGATGGGATTGAAGGTGGGAAGATGAGTTGTAGTGGTTCAGATGGGAAAAAACAGTGATTCAGGGCGGGGCGAGGGGCAGAGACGGAGAGAAGTAATGGGATTCTTTTTTTTCCTCACCCGAGGACATTTTTCCATTTTTTGTTCAGGTAGAGTGGTAGGGAGAGAGAGGAACAGAGAGAGAGAGAGAGAAACATCGATGTGAAAGGGACACATCGAGTGGCTGCCACCTGCACAACCGGCCAGGGCCGGGGACAAACTGCAACCAAGGTACACGCCCCTAGCGGGAACCGAACCCGGGTCTCTCCGGACCGCAGGCCGGTGCTCTAACCGCTGAACCAAACCGGCCAGGGCGAAGTAATGGGATTCAAGAAGCATTTTGGGATAGAACCTACGTAGTATGATGGATTAGATACGAGGGCAGGCGGGGGACCTCTAGTGGGCTTCAGTACCTGATGGGAAAAGATGTAATCCAAAAGGGTGATCCTGAAGGAAACCTATCAAGTACCCAAGTGGAGCGCAGACAGGGAGAGACTGGGGAGCTGAGCCTTGAGTTGGGCCTAAAATGTGGGCCAGGTTAGGACGGAAAGGAAGAGCAAGGAGCATTCCAGGAGGGAAGCAGCAGAAGCCAGGTGACAAGGTGGGAATGAGCTTGCCTCATACCATGTAGGTGGTACTGAGTGGGGTGAGTCCTGCCATGAGGAAAGGGTGGACGCTGGGCCACAGGCTGTGCAACAGGAGTAGGGAAGGAGCTGGGGCGGGGCCTGATTACTCCAGCTCTTCGAAGCCACGCAGAGGTGTCAGCCTTGATGTCAGAGATAATGGGAAGCTGTACTGGCTCTTAGACAGCTACCAGCCAGGCAGCCACCCATCACTCAACCTTCAGGTCTGTGCCAGGGGCTGCGAATAAGCAGCCACAAAGCGTGTGCTTCATGAAGATATTTACTGACCACCTACTCTGATGATGGTGTGGAATGTTTATAGAAAAAGCTTCTTGGCCCTCAGACGCCACCTTCTCCCTTGGTTTCTTCCAACCTCATTGGCTATCGGTCTCAGTGTCCTTTTCGAGGCTCCTCTGCCTCCACCAGGTGCCTAGCAAGTGGGGAGCAGGAGGACACGACTGCACCTCTTCTCTCCCGCCTCTTCGCAGCCCCTTAGAGATCTCACCCAGCTCCGTGGCTTTAAAAACCATCCGGTGTTCCCCAGATGAGTTAGGGGTGCCTCCCAGTTATTAAGGCAAAATCCTAGGAGGCATGTTTGATTTCTCATTCCATGTCCAATCCTCAACAAGTCCAATAAATTCTGCCTCCAGAAAAGTCCAGAATCTGTCCACCTCTACTGTCCATTATTACCGCCCTAATCAAGCCACTGCCATTTATTCCCAGACCACGGCAGAAGCCTCACTGGTCTCCCGTTTATGCTCCTGTCCTCCCCGCCAGTCCAGTCTCCCCAGACCAGCCACAGCGACGAAAGCCCCCTGACGGCTCCTCACTGCTTCAGAACAACACCAGAGCTGCTTCCCACAGCACCTGGCCCAGCGCAAGGTCCGACCTCATTTCCTACCACCGACTCCCCCTCTCTTCCCCTGCTCTTTGCTCCCCAGACACACTGGTTTTCCCTCTGTTTCTAGAACAGACCAACCTCGTGCCCACCTCGGGATCACTGCACTTACGATTTGCTCTCTCTGGGACACTTTTCTATCAGTCTTCTCCTTGTTCAGACCTTGGTTCAGATGGGACCGTTCTGTCTGAAGTCCCTTCCTGCTGCCAGTCACTCTCCATCACATGCTTTGTTTTGATATCTTTGATGTGGAAATAGTTATATATTGGGTGGGAGCGGGGAGGCAGGAGGGGAGCCAGTGGGGGTAAAAAGGGGGTCATCTGTAATACTTTCAACAATAAAGATAAAAAAATTAGACTATAAAAACGGAAATAGTCATGTATTTATTTATTAAATGTCTCCTCCATTAAAATGTAAGTTTCAAGAGCACTGGATCTTGTCTGACCTGCTCGGTGCTGTCTCCCACTCCTACAACAACACCAGGTGCACAGAGGAAGCTCAATAAATATTTGTTCAACGAATAAAGAAATGCTTTGCGTGTGATTCCTGGTCTTCTTGACATGGAAGATATGTAACAAGCCACAGGAAGAGTTACCTAAGAATACAGTGCAGGAAATGATAACTCTAAGCAGTGATTCACAGCTCATCTGAGAAACTCCTTTTAGCTGAAGTGTTGCTGGGTGACAACAGGCTACCCAGTAAAGCCAGCTTCTGATGGGGCCCTAGAAAGATAAAGGTGTGCTGCATTGTGGACCAAAGTGGAGGGCAGATGAGGAGCTATTTGAAGATTGGTGGGTCCTTGTGGTTCCCTCCAAATTTTCCATGTAAGTAGTCGAGGACTCCTCTGTCACCAAATATACACGCATCTTTCCCAATCAAAACTCCGCTCCACACATACACTTCCTAATATCACACCCCTCTTGCAGAGCTGACTGTGATTCTTCTTATTTTGTTTGGATATTTCATAAAGGTCTTTGAGAATGACCAATTGACCAGTTTCTGAGAAATTCCACAGAAAATTTTTTTTAAAAATATGTTTTTATTGAGTTTGAGAGAGAGGGGAAGGAAGAGGGCAAGAGCGACAGAAACATCAACGAGAGAGAAACATCATTCATCGGCTGCTTCCTGCACGCCCCCCACTGGGAACTGAGCCCACAAGGCAGACACATGTCCTGACCGGCATTTGAACCAGTGACCTCTTGGTGCATAGGGCGACACTCAGTCCACTGAGCCACACTGGCCGGGCTCCACAGAAATTTGTAAAAATAAAGCAACTATAATGGCCCTGACCAGGTATCTCAGTTGGTTAGAGCTTCGTCCTGCTACGCCAAGGTTGAGGGTTCAATCTCTGATCAGGGCACATACAAGAAGCAATCAATGAATGCATGAATAAGTGGAACAACAAATCAATGTTTCTCTCTCTCTCTCTCCCTCCCTCTCCTCCTCCCTTCCTCTCTCTTTCTCTAAAATCAACAATCAGCATTTTACCATAAATCTTAATAAATTATAGTTACAGCCACACAATATAATATTATTTAGCCACTAAAGTGACAATTATGAAGTTTAAGTATCAATCTAGAAATCATTCATGACTATAATTTTAGGTTAAGAAAAAAACCATGGCATAGATCCGGTATAAATATGATAAGCGCAACTATATCAACACTATCTAAGGAGAAAAAGACTGAAAGGGAATTGTCATTGTTCCGAGTTAATGGGATTATAGTGGGTTTTGCCTTTATGTTTCCAAATATTTATTTTAAATTACTTTTACTTGTATAACAATGAAAATGCAAACATTAAATACAATGTTTTTGTGTGGTTGCCCCTGTCCCAGACATGTGGCCTTTCTGCTTCCCTCAAGCAGCTAGAACAAAACAAGGAGCTGTGGGCACAGCCGTTTCTGTACCGTGTCAGACGTGGGGGTGACCAGTGCAGAAGGGAAGAAACGATAATAAGGTCCTAACAACAGCAGCAACAATGCTCAACATTGTTCCAACTTCGTAGGCTCCAGGCACTCTGCTAAGCATGTCATTTACTCCTCACATTCTTTTCCCCCCAAAGGTGAAGAAACTGACATCTGACGATGGGGAGGGACAGGTGTCAGGTCACAGGGCTGGCCAACGACAGAGAAAGGTATGGAATTTGGTCTGATTCCACACCAACAAGGACAACACTCTTAAAAATGCTGAACCACTGTGCTTTAGTGGCTCTTGTAACCTTCGGCCCACCACTCCGAAGTGTGAGTCAGGAGGCTTCTGGAGCCCGGGCAGGCGGAGGCAGTCCCCTGACCTCTCTAGCAGGGCCTGCACCGGGCGCAGAGCCCCCTGCGGCATACCAGGAACAGGCCTGACCTACTAGACCGCAGAGACTTCTAGACAGGAGGTAGAATCAGGGAGAGGAAGGGGAGGACAGGCTACTCGTTGGCGGCTGGAGGACTGTGGGAAGGTGTGAGCGCTGGGGTAGGTCTCTTGATCACTCTATACTTGTGGCTCTGAGAGGAGTCACAGGGCGTCCCTGGGGTTTCCATGGGGCAGTCTGACTGGTCAAGGGGTGGATGGTATCCTGGGAGGACTGGCCAACCTCCAGCAGCCCCCAGTTTCCTTGAGCAGGAGACAACAGGTTGAGAGCCGCAACCAGCAAGTGGGACCTACTGGAGCCAGGCAAGTTGAGCCCATGGTTGAGGCCAGTATGGATCCACCAAGCCAGGGTCCAGGAAAAGGAGGAGGTAGACACAGAGGGCTCCACAGGAGGTGAAGGGACCATGACCAGTGCTCCTTGTGAGTGAGGCTAGGTCCCTGAGGAGCTCAGCCTGGCATGGTCACCGAGACCACAGCATAGACGGGCATCAGCACGCTGCCCCTCCTCAGTGTCTGGGAGCCTACAGGACGCTCACACACCACCCAGAGGAGAAGCTGAGGGAGGCAGATCTGGATCCACAAATAAGTACCTAAAGACACTTTCCGTTTTTGGAGCCTACTAAATGTATCAGATAGGACTTATTTAAGATTTTCTCTTCGTTGACCAATAGGTGGAGTCCATGAGGAAGGTCAAATCAGGACATTCCCTCCAATTCTCTCTGAGCTGCACATGACGACAGTGTGTCCCTGCCCTGCCACTATGCCAGATTGCACAAGTTGAGCATCTATTACATCTCAGGCACTCTGCTAGGTCTTTCACATGCGGGACCTCATTCACTCTTCTCAATATCATATTAATAGAAATATCTTTGATCTCGGATCTCCCATCAATTAGCTGTGTGACTTTAATCCCTCTGAGTCTCAGTTTCTTCATCAAATGGAGATACTAATCCCTTGCTAGCTGAGTGTCAGGAACACAGAACACACTCAGTAAAAGGTTGTCATTGTTTTAGTTAACAGTTTTTTGGGGCACAGATGCAGGTACGGACAGGTAGGTGATGAAGGTGGGGACGAAGAAACTTCTCTGGCAAAGAAAGGAATGAACAAAAATACAAGTCTGCAACAATGCCCATGATCTTATTCAGAGTTAGGAAAATGGGGGTAAAGCATAAGGTGCCAGGAGCCCTCAGCCTAGGAACGCAGACATACCTGAGAGCCCCAAGGGGACGTGGGGAGGAGAAGCGGGAGATTAGGAGTTTCCAGGTCCCGGGCATGCTCAAACTCACTGACATGTCTTCCTGAATTTCTGTCTTCACCATCACCTTGTAGGCTCTGTGACACGAACCCATCAGCTCCCAGGACAGGATGGCTTTCCAGGAGCTGGAGAGTCATCCCAGCCACGTCCGCCTCTCTGGCGCCCTGGACAGGCTGTGTAGAGCTGGGGCTGGTTCTTAAGAGTACGGTGTCCAAACATCCTCAGAGAATTTCAAGAGAGTTTTGCAAAAAAGCGAAAGCAATGCCATCGGATTCCTCCAGAAGTAAATGTCCTCATGAATTATTAAGGAGGTGAAGGAAGTCGGGCTTGGCTGGAGGAGTCCCACATCTCTGTGAATACTTCAAACAACCTGAGCTCACTTCGGTGGAGAGAACTTGTGCTATGTGAAAAGCAAGCAGAGAGCTAGAATTACGCTCACACGGGGCAGCTCTTGGTCGAGGGAGGACCGCATTTCCCGGCTCAGATCCAGGCTGAGATAACTTCTTACTGCTAGAAGCTATGTTTAAAGTTGTGAAACTTAATATATTGAGGGCCAGGGGGAGGGCTGGAGGTGCAGTGGCTGAGGCAGACTCACTTTCCTGGGAAGATGAAGCCACTTGGCCGGATCTCTCTTTTGAGTTCTGAAAATAAATGCCTGGCCTGGTGTTCAGGGCTGATGTTGGGCCTGTGGGCCAGAGAAGAATTTAATAACTCACTTTGCCTCTCATTTCAACTTTTTCTTTGGTTTAATTGGCACTGTGTCTGGCAGCTGAAGGAGAGTGTGTCTGATAAAGTTAATTTGTCTATCAAGGCCCCCAAATGGGGCTCTGGCTGGGTAGCTCAGTTGGTTAGAGTGTCGGCCCGCAGACCAAAGAGTCGTGGGTTTGATTCTGGTCAAGGGCAAGTACCTCGGTTGTGGTGCGTACCTGGCCCTGGTCGGGTCGTAAGGGAGGCAACCAATTGGTATGTCTCTCACACTGATGTTTCTCTCTCTCTTTCCCTCCCTTTCCCTCCCACTCTATCTGAAAATAAATGGAAAGATATCCTTGGGTGAGGATTTTTTTTAAAACTACATTCAAAATGCACTTTGTTTTTCCACGTGTTGGCTCTGAGTGTCCCAGCTTCCTCTCTATTTGGGGACATCCTATCACCCCTATTTCAGGACTCTCTTTCCTGAGGTGTGGTTTTCCCGGAGTGACTATCTCTGGCCTAAACAGACCCACAGTCCGACCGACTAGATGTGTGGACAGTGTTTTTCCTGTTGTGCTAAGGGGCAACAGCATTCCCTCAACACCTTCACCCACACTGGAGTAAGGATTATTTCAAGAGGAAGGCAATAGAGAAGAAGAAGATAAAAAAAAAATGCTTTCCCTCTATTTGCTTTAAAGCACAACATAGCCCTGGCTGGTTTTGCCCAGTGGTTAGAGCGTTGGCACACGGACCGAGAGTCCCGGGTTGGGTTCCTGCTAAGGGCACGTACCTCGGTTGCAGTTCAGCCCTGGTGGGGGTTGTGCAGGTGGCAGCCAGTCAGTGTGTCTCTCTCATGTCGACGTTTCTCTCTCTCTCTCTCCCTCCCGCTCTACCTGAAGATAAATGCAAAAGTGTCCTCGGGTGAGGATAAAAATAAATAAATAAATAAAGCACAACATGAATTTACAAAGGTGTCCCTCTTCCCCTCTCTACTGGGAAGGACAGCTCCAGACCCTCATCAGCCCAGAGAAGCACATGAGGAATCCACCTACCAGGCTCTGCAACTAAGTCCTTATCTCCCATTAGTTCCCCCATATGTTCACCTTCCACAGTTTGCTACCCTAGAGACCCAAGGTCTTTTTCCTTTATCTTGTCACTTGTCCAAAAATGTATTGCTCTTTTGCTAAAATGCTATATAAACCCAAGTTCTAACCACTATCTCCAAGGAGTTACTCACCTCCAAGTGTGCCCAGTTACAAGCTGGACACAAAGGCTAATAAACGTCTCTTTGTTTCTCTCTTGTTACTCTCTTTGTCAGCCTAATTTACATGACCCCGGGCAGAGAACCTAAAATGAATCCCCCAGGAGATGAGGGAGGAGAATTCTCCCTATAGTTGCCTCTTCTTTAAGCCCAGTATCTGGAAGCCTTCAGCCCTATGCAAGGTTGTGCCTTGCTCTCTCTCAGAAGAAAGTGCCTAAACGTCTTTCTTTGAGAAGGAAAATGAAGCAATTCTCAAGCAACAAAACCCACTTTATTTTGCTCAAAAAGGGGGGTGGGGCTTTAACACAAGGAGCGGATTTATCTTCAGCCATGGATACAGGGAGGCAGTAATCAACTAGAATATCTCCTTACAGGTCCATGGAAAAAGTATTAGGTGACATCAGGAAAGGCAGGAAGGGCTTAGTGCTTCTCCAGTGCTCCCTGACCCCAAACTGGATGGAGCAAAGCCAGTAGGGAGTTGGCATCAGCTTGTGGGGCGGACCGGCAAGTTACACAGCCTTTCTGAGCCTTGGTTTCTTCATTTGTAAAACAGGCATAATAAAGATAATGCCAGCCTCATAGAAGAGGGGGAATTCACTCCTGGCAAATAGTAATCTGCAGTCACTGTTAATCCCTTTTCTGCACAACTCCCCATTACAGAAAGTGTGACTTCAATAACCCAGCTTGCAACCAGAATGGATGTATGTGAATATTATAAATCTATTGCAACTTCTAAAATTATCTCAATATAACAATAATTTTAAAGAATTATATACAAAATTCCAATAAATTTAAATATCTATATTTAAATTTATTGGAATATCTATCTATATCTATCTATATCTATCTATATCTCTATATCTATCTATCTATCTATCTATCTATATCTCTATCTATCTATCTATCTATCTATCTATATATATATATATATATCGCCTTTTTTTTTTATCCCACCAAGTGCAGGGTGGCCATTTTCCTAACTTCCCTTCAAGAACCAGCTTGAAGGGTGGCGCACTTGGCATCACTTCCCCACTCCTGTCCCCTCCCATACTTTCAGGAGTTCATCACAGAGCAGGAAATGACAGGATTTGGCTTGAGTTAAAATTTTCCTCATTCCAGGGGCCAGAATGCAGACACAGGGAAAGGAAAGTAGTTCAGGGTTAGCCTGTGGCCAAAGCTGCAAAGTAAAAACCCGTTCGGACCCTGCCACCCTGGCACCAGACCTCGGGAAAGTGTGGGTTGGTGCAGACAGCATGAGCTGAGGGGCCCAGCATGGCCTGAGCCTGGAGAACGGTGGCCAGAACCACCTGCTCCAGGGAAGCGGCTACCCTGGGCGCTGCAAAGCCCTCTCAGCTTCACTGAGATGGGGGACAGGCAGACCAGGCAGCAGATGCTGATGGGGCCCACGGTCAGCCCGACAGGTGGTCCCATGTGGGCAATGAGGACAACCACGGAGCAGCTGGAGCTTCCATACTTCATCCGTGCTGCGGGACTGGGAGCTAAGATCGCTTGTGCTTCAGCAGTGACACCATGGGGCACCGAGAACAAAAACAGCTGAAAATCTTGCCTGAAGGTGACCTGGGCCCCAAGCTAAGGCGACCAGATTCCATTCTTAGGTAGGCCTCTTGGCTGAGGCGACTAAATAACTCTTTTTTTTTTTTTTTTATCATCAATACACCTTTCTCAATGTTTTTCCAATAATAGTTTAATAACCCTTAGAAGTAAAGGAATTTTGCCTAAGATTATAGTCGCCCCATGTGTTGGGAGCATTTGCAGTTTCCAGTACCGGTAACCGCCGGCACTTGCAGGTATTCCTGAGCCCTGTGAATAATGCTAATTTTGACTTCTGTAATAGCTGTCACGCCCACTATTGTACCGGTCCTTGGAGGGGGGGTGGGGAGGAGGAGGAGGCTTCTGTCTTTAAAATCTGACCAGCAAGAAGAATCGTGGCTGCTGATCTGAGGGCAGACTATGCCCTCCGCGGTCCGGCGAGAATAAAGTGCTCCTTTACAATTCGGCTGTGCGTCTGGTTATCTCGCTGACACATGATAACATTTGGAGGCCCCAGCGAGATCCCTGGTGTTCTGCTACACCAAGGGCTAGACGCCTGGGACGGGCAGCCTCCCCGATCCGGCCACCGGAAACCTATAGACTTGAGGGGAGGTGCCCCCTGAGTTCCAGGGTCCCGAAGATCCTACTTGGGTTTCCGACAAGCGGCTGGGAGGCGCCAAGAGGTCCCCAAAAAGATAGAAGGAGACCTGGTAGAAGCCTCCGGAGGTGAGTTCTGGGTGACCGGTCTATCTGGATGAGGGTGACAGGGCCGGACGTGGCGCAGCCTCTCCTCTCCTGGGAATCCCCCTAAGAGGTTAGGTGGGGTTCAAATCTCGCAAATTCTGTTCATTTAGACCCACCATTGGGGCGGAAAGGGAGACTGATCACCTCCCAAGCGGCATAGGCGCCGTTCAGGATAGGGAATTTCTGGAAGGAAATTCAAACGGTGTGTGAGGGTGACCGTGTGAATGTAACTGTGTGTGAGTGACCGTGCTCCACGACGTTCCTTACAGAGCCCGTGTGAGTCCTACCCTGCGGTTCCATGACGGCCTCAGAGGCTAAAAGGCAGCATCAGGTTCTTGGAGCACTCTGGTGTTCCACCAGCGAACCTGATCCGAGGTGGGGACTTATTCCAACCTGCCACATGCCAAGAGGCGTCTGAAATCTCCGTGAGGGGAGAGGTCAGGCGGACAAAGCGAACGTTTCTGTTGTGTGTGACTTCCCTTGTTTTTGTCCTCGTCTGCCTTCCTACTGTGTCTCCCTCAACTTGGTTACGTTAGTCTGATCACGGACAGCAGCCCTGGTGCCCAGAAGACCTCACTGGGTTGCATAGTAAACATTCGTAGAGAAGGATTGGAGGAAGGTTCTGATTAGGGCACAAATACTGGTAATGGGTCCCAAATTGGGCCCCAAGAGAAACCTGGGCAAAGGTAGGGCAGAGATACAGCAAGAGCCCCCCCCCCTCCCGCCAGTGTGGCTCAGTGGTTGAGCATCGACCCATGCACCAAGAGGTCGCCGGTTTGATTCCCCGTCAGGGCACATGCCCAGGTTGTGGGCCAGATCCCCAGTGGGGGGACAGGCAGAGGCTAATAAGGTGGGGAAGCAAGGTGTAGTGAAAGACTTGAGGAAAGCTGAGAAAGGCTGAGTCCTTAAGGACTTCCCCACTGTCTTCCACTACAGCTGTGATTACTATCTGTGCTTTGAAGGCCTGGAAAGCGCTCCCAACAAAAGGGGAAAATTCGCTAGATTTTACATCTTACATCCATCAGACAAGGACCTGAAAAGCCATATCAAGACTTCATAGCTCCGTTGCTACAGGCAGTTAACAAATTTGTGTTTCAGGGGCCGTCCCTGCCAGTGGGCCGCCCTATGTGTCCTGCATGGTGCTGTGCATTGGGACTGGGGTCCGGTGTGGAAAGCCCCTCGTCCTGGGAAACAGGGGCGGCGGGTGGGTGCACAGGCACTCACCCAGGGGCTGCAGGGTTCCCCAGGGAGGGTGCTCAGGCCTGGAAAGGGGCGTGTATGAAAGGGGCGTGTTCCTTCGGTGCCAGCCCGGGTGGCTCGTCTGTCCGCTCCCCCCTCCCCCCCTCTGGTTTGGTGACAGCAAGTTTCCAACAGGCTTCTCTGAACTTTGGGGAGTTGAAAATAGGGATCCCAGGCGCGGGCGCAAAGTGCTCTTGGAGAGAGTTGAAAAACACTGTGCTCCGCGAAAACATGCGCGCTAACATAACATTCCCCTTTCCTGCGTCCTTTTGAAAACCTGGGGTCAGAGGAAATTTTCCCATCCCTCTGCCCACGGTGGGACCCAAATACTGCCAGAGGGAGGGCTTCCTTGGACGCTTTTCACCGTGTTCTCCTGTTAGGCCTAAAGAAATTGGTTGAAATAGCAAAGGTGATAGTAGCAGCCTTAAGGGAAACCTGAGGAAGGGTCAGGATGGCAGACCTAGGTTCCAATTAGGGATAGAAAAGATGAGGGCAAAGTCAGGTGTAGAGGAACAAAGTAAAGTCTTTTTTTTTTTTTTATTTTATTTATTTATTTATTTATTTTTATCCTCACCCGAGGATATTTTTCCATTTTTTTGTACAGATAGAGTGGGAGGGAGAGAGAGGAAGGGAGAGAGAGACAGAAACATCGACGTGAAGGGACACATCGAGTGGCTGCCACCCGCACGACCAACCAGGGCCGGGGACAAACTGCAACCGAAGTACATGCCCTTAGCGGGAACCGAACCCGGGTCTCTCCGGACCGCAGGCCGACGCTCTAACCGCTGAGCCAAACCGGCCAGGGCCAAAGTAAAATCTTTAACTTGGAAAAAAATGAGAGGGCCAGGGCTCCTTCCAACCGAGCCCTCGGTATCCAAGAATAACAAGACAATAAGGGACAAACTAGTTAGTTGCCTGGTAGGTAC
Source organism: Molossus molossus (assembly GCF_014108415.1). NCBI lineage: Eukaryota > Metazoa > Chordata > Mammalia > Chiroptera > Molossidae > Molossus > Molossus molossus. Next base: position 181,083,388 of record NW_023425344.1, read on the forward strand.
TGGTGCAGCAGACTCAGTCCTGACCGAGCCAATGGGCCCCTAACCTACCCCTGGATTTCAAAGAGGACTGTAGACCTTGTGACTCATTCGTTTCTGGTCATGCCGGAGTGCCCATACCCCCTACTTGGACGTGATCTTCTCCAGTGACTGTTCCATTACTGGCCACTGCCACTCCAGGCCATTGGCCATCAATCCTGCCAGCCTGCTCCCTGACGATGACCTGGAGGAACCTCTACAGGACTGCCTGGAGGTAGTCGACCTAGTGCAGATGGCCCGGCCAGACCTCAAGGATGCCCACTGCCATCATCAGATGAGCTATTGTTCACGGATGGGAGCAGCTACGTCCGGGAAGAAATCAGGCATGCTGGGGCAGCAGTAGTAACTCAGGACCGTGTCATTTTGTCTCAGTCCTTGAATAGGAGAACGTTAGCCCAACGGGCTGAACTCATAGCCCTAAAACCAGTGGGGACTCTCCAGATATTAGTTGTCACGCCAGATCCAAGTTTGCCTTCGACTCCTACTTAAACTAGGTCAGAAAATGACCTAGCCAAGCAGAAACAAGCCATAAAGGAAATCAATGGATGGTGGACACTGCCTGATGGGAGGCTGTTGGTCCCAGAGGCTCTAGGTCAGACTTTAGTCAACCAGCTGCACCAGAGTACGCACTTAGGTTACACCAAGCTCACTGAACTCCTGAGAGGCAGGCGATGTCCAGTAAGGTCACGGGGAAGGGAGAAGGCGGAGGGAAGCAGGAATGTGTGGGTCTGAGTAGGGAGGAGGAGAAGGAGAGCTGGGGGGTGTGCAGACAGCGGGTGGACTGAGCAAATTCTCAGGTTCATGTCTGGGGAGGGACTAGGAAAGTTGCAGAGGGTGGTCTATGCAAGAAATAAAAGAAAGGGACATACTGTTACAGGAAGACAGGACATTGGAGGAATACTCAAGAAGGAAAGAAAATAGGACACAGAGAGGGAGAGCTTGCCCCTGGTAATGGAATAACAGTCTGGGATGTAGTAAAGGGAGTAACAGGTTTAGGCTACTCCTGACCCTTGGATCAAATTTACTTTAGAAGCCGGTGAAAACTAGACCATTCTGCTCCCCCTCCCCCTCTTACAGTTCTTGCAGGCTCTGCAGTCACCCAGAAAGCCGACCATAAACACGTCTGCGGCTCCCTGCCTGTGCCCACCTCAGACTCTGTGCACCCTTCCAGCCTGGGGGCGCTGTGTGGGTAAAGAAGCTCACCACCCAGGGACTAACTCCCGCCTGGAAGGGACTGGACACTGTCATCCTGACTGCACCGGCGGTTGTCAAGGTCAACGGCGTCCCCCTCTGGCAGCACCATTCCCCACTGAGGGGGAAAAAGCAAAATGGATGGTTCAGGCCTCTCCAGACAAGACTCTTGGTTTATCGGGACTCTGATTTTTCTGGTTATGACTTTCAGGGGAATCCTTATAGACCTGGGCCTCAATAGAACTGGGAACTTAGAAATGGTCCTACAGAACAGGAGGGGATCAGACCTCTTATTTCTTAAGGAAGGAGGATTGTGTGTTGCACTGGGAGAAAAATGCTGTTTTTGTGCGCATGATTCAGGGATTATTCAAGAAAGTTTATAACTAGTTAGGAAAAATATTGAGGAATGAGAAAGAAAAAGGCGATAATCTGAAAATTGGTTTACAGCTCTATTATCCACCATTGCTGGCCCTCTAGCTATATTGTTCACTCGGAGCCTTTGGGCCATGTCTACTAAACGGCCTCATAAAGACTAAGTCAGTCAACGATTTGACTTGTCAGGAAAACCAGTGGGGAATGACCTGGGCCCGAGGCTAAGACGTCCAGATTCCATTCTTATGTGGGCCTCTTGGCCGAGGCGACTAAATAACTCCATTTTTATCATCAATAGAACTTTCTCAATATTTTTCCAATAACAGGTTAATAACCTCTAGAAGTAAAGGAATTTTGCCTAAGATTATAGCTGCCCCACGTGTTGGGAGGCATTTGCAGGTACTTGTGGGGCCCGGTGAATAATGCTAATTTTGACTTCTGTAATAGCTGTCACGCCCACTATTGTACCGGTTCTCGGAGGGAGGGGGGAAAAAGGAGGATGAGGCTTCTGTCTTTAAAATGATGAGCAAGAAGAATCGTGGCTGTTGATCTGAGGGCAGACTATGCCCTCCGCGGTCGGCCGGCGAGAATAAAGCGCTCCTTTACAATTCGGCTGTGCGTCTCTGGTTATCTCGCTGACACATGATAACAAAGGGAGGTTGTTCAGTTTCCTCTGCTCAGGACTGTCATGGCCAGGACCCATCCCTCTGCACTAAGTAAGAGAACCCAGGGCGGGGGCGGTGTGTGGTTATCACTGACAGGAGAAATCCAGGAAGGAAAGACATTTCTAAGTCCACTGGTTGGTTTGAAGTCAATTCGATGGATAATTATAAAGCACGTAAAATCTCAATTTGAACCCCCAGCTAGGAAAGTAATTACGTGCTGTTACCTTGAGGGCCAATCATCACCCCTGGCTTAGAGGAACATCATGTAAAACACCCACGAAAAGTTGTGAAAACTTCCTGACACCCAGGAGAGTGTGCTTCCCCTTCCCGGATGAGATGTTCACACTTTCTCTAGAGGAGAACCCTCCTCCTCTTGCTCCTTCAGCCAGTGGCCCTGCCGCCCCCCAGGTTGCTCAATGGATTAGTCACGGCTCTTTCAGTGATTTGTTGCCTCATCTAACCTAGAAAGACGCTGGATTCACTCACAAAATTGAGAAATGACGATCCTGGGCAGCTGAGGAAGGATAGATCCCGGGATTCGAAGCAGCAAGACTCTTCCTCTGCTTCTCTCAGCCCTGACCTCATTCTGTCCTAACGAAGACTGTCCCTTTCCACCTGCGGGGATGCGGCCATTGGCAGCCCAAGCTCAGCAAGCCCCTTATCAAGGGGAAGTTTTCTTTTCTTTTTTTTTTTACCAGGCACTTTTATCAAGGATAGGGCTCTGATCAGTGTGCTGGAGTTCAGTGTCTGCCCCTGGGCCAAAGAGATGAAATATTGTGATAGACTAGTTCTGATCACACCCTCTCACCTGAGGTTGCTGGGCGGGAGTTGTTGACATAAGAGCATGGGAAAGCGCCACTCCAGTGCACGATGCAGATGCTGGCATCCCCAGCATTTTAAAATAAACTTGACTGAAGCTTAATGTACTTACAGAAAAGTGCATGAATCATTGTGTGCAGATCAAGGAATTTTTACTATTGAACACACCTACAGAACCAACACCCTGATCAAGAGAACATTATTACCAGTATCCTAGAAACCCTCTTGTGCTTTCTTTTAACCACTACTCTCTTGACCCCCAAAGATAAACACTATTCTTATTTTTATACCATAATTCATCTTATTAATCTTGAAATTTTATATAAATGCAGTCACTCAGCATTATTCTTTTATGCCTGGCTTCTTACACTCAACATTATATTTATGAAATCCATCCATATTGTTTTGTGTGTAGACACAATGTTCATTTTCACAGCTGCATAGTATTCCATTGCATAACTACACCAAAATTTTTTTATCCATTTTACTGTTGATGGACATCTTAGCCAGGAAGAGGGAAGTTCTAATTGCACCCGGATTGTGATACTAGTTCAGTGAGAAGTTTTACCTAGGCATTTGTCTTTGAATTTTGTTCTAAATTATGTCCTTCTTTGAATATACATAATTATATGTAAGTGCTGGTCAATTAATATTTAAGGTTGCTACATGAGTTTTTTGTTTGCTTTTTTCTTTATTGATTTTAGAGAGAGAGGATGGGAGAAGGAGAGAGAGAAATAGAAACATTGATGAGAGAGAACATCCACTGGCTGCCTCCTGCATACCCCCCACTGGTGATCGGGCCCACAACCTGGCCATGTGCCCTGACCAGGAATCAAACCGGTGACCTCTTGGTGCATGGGTCAACGCTTACCCACTGAGCCACACCAATTGGGCGAGTTTTAAAGTATATATTTTGTGGAAAGGTTTACAAAGTGATGAGTGTGCTCTGCGAACTTTGGGCTTACCACACCACACCTTTCCTTGTCCTGGCAGCGCTCATGGGGCAACACATCCCCCTGGTGGCAGCCGCCTGAACTGCAACCATGACTCATAGACGTTAATTACCAGTTTTCCAAACCAGGCCTGATTGCCAAGTGTTACAACCCAGAACATAATTTACACTCGAATCAGTGATCAAAGTCTACCAATTTAAATGTTAATCTCATTTTAAAAACCTTCAGTCCAGTCGGTGTGGCTCAGTGGTCGAGCATCGACCCATGCACCAAGAGGTCGCTGGTTCGATTCCCGGACAGGACACATGCCCAGGTTGTGGACCCAATCCCCAGTGGGGGCATGCAGGAGGCTGTCAATCGTCTCTCTCATCGATGTTTCCATCTCTCCCTCTCCCTTTCTCTCTCTCTAAAATCAATAAAGGAGGGGGAAAAAAAAACCTTTAAAGAAACATCCGGAATACTATTTGACCAAATGTCTGGGCATCATGGCCCATCATGACACATAAAAAGCAACCATCACAGATACTCTATACTGGATTAAATAAACGTCCCTCTATTTCTAGTTTTATAAGAGCTTTTTATAAATCCTGAGTTTGTGTCGAATTTTATCAGGCAACTACTTTTATATTCCTATCTTCATTTGGTCTATATATTGTTCAGCAAGATGTATAAGTTTCCTAACATAAAACCATTCTTGCATTATTGAAATAAATCCAACTTGATCCGGGGAAAAATGTCTTTCAGTCACTCTTTGCTCATCATTCCCACCGCCACCACCCGTGTGGGGCAGAGAGCAGTGTGCCAGCCCAGTTCCAGGCTGGTGACAAAACCTGTAGGGCTTCCTGTCTCTACCACCAGCTCAGGGCCTGGCCCAGGTGCGGCCCACAGGCTCCAGGAAGAGCCTTGTGCAATCCATGGGGAGCTGGGGGTGGGGCCTGACAGCTGACCCAGTCACAGTCCCCACCCAGAGCAGGGTGGGGCTGACAGGGCCTCCTAGCCCTCAGGTAGTCAGGGGTCTGGGGTAACAGAAACTAGTCAGGGCTGGGGGGGGGGGGGGAGTGACAGACCAACACACTCACAGGCACACTCATGCCCCAGGTATGGCCTTAAGCCTCAGCCCAGCCCATTCAGGGGCTGTACAGGACTCCTCGGCATTCTCTCTGGCCTTATTGAAAGTTTCCCAAGTTGAATGAGTTATTTTTCCGCTTGTGCCCCCTCTCATTCTTCAGAGCATAGATTGAGGAGCAAGATTGAGGACACAGTGGCCCACATTGCCTGGGCTGTTCGGAACTTCTGACCCCACTTCCCAGGGACTCACCAAACCACGCAGCCCGCTCTCACTCCAGATGCCACAGTCATTTCAGACCAGCTAGCTATAAACCACCCTTAGGTCTGATTTGCTAAAACAACTCACAGAGTTCAGGAAAGCTCTATACTTATGACTACAGTTTTTTTGTTTTGTTTTATTTAGGGTGAAAGGACACAAAGAATGGTCTTGGGGTTGAGTCCTGGTCAAGGCACATACCTGGGTAGTAGGTTGGATCCCCGGCCCTGGTTGGGGTGTGTGAGGGAGGCAACCAATCGATGTGCCTCTTTCACACTGATCTCTCTCTCTCTCTTTCCCCTTTCCTCCCTCCCTTCCATTTTCTCTGAAAATCAATGGAAAAAAATATCCTTTGGTGAGGATTAACAACAACAACTAAAAAGCAGTCAAAGAAAGAGATGTACGAGGCAGGACCCAGGAGGAGTGGACGGGGCTTATTGTCAGATTTGGGCTTGTGTGAGGCTATTTACAGAATGCTCAAGAAAGCAAAGTGTTGGTCTGCATCTGTGCTTTCAGAAAGTGAGGGCAATTCTATGACTGGGTATCTCAATAATTTTAATCTGTATTTAGTAAAGCAGCAATTTCTCATGCTAAACAGGACAGGGCAAAGCTCGGTCATTGGTGGCTTCACAGTGATCTTGCTTTTGTCTATGCTAAGACATAATTGCGCGGTGGCTTATCCTGTCTCACTCCATCACAGTTGCACAGTGGTGCTGTCACCTGATGTTGCTGTCGTCATCTGAAGGCCGTGTTCTGTGCAAGTGTGTTCAGCAAGAGAACACCATGGCCCAGCAGCTAGTGTCCGGTCAGCTCCCAGCAACCGAGCCGGGCTGACTTTTTTTTCTCAGTCCTGAGTTTCATTGGTGATAAAATGGGGGTAATAATTCTACTAAACCTATTTGGGCAGCTGTGAGAATTAAGGGAAATAATGTAAAATGTCTGGAATAAAATAAAACACAATAGTTATGTAAAATAATAAAACATATATATGTTTGTCTCAGTTCCTGGTTGTTGATATGGAGCTCCTAAAACTCCTGTAAAAAGGGGTGCTAGGAGCTCTGGCTGGTTTGGCTCAGCGGTAGACCGTCGGCTCGCAGACCAGAGTCACAAGTTCGAGTCCAGTGAAAAGCATGCACCTCGGTTGCGGTTTATCCCCAGACCTAGTCCAGGTCGTGCAGAAGGCAACCAGCCAATGTGTTTCTCTCGCATCCATGTTTCTCTCTCTCTCTCCCTCCCTCCCACTCTGTCTGAAGATAAATGAAAAAAATTTCGAGTGAGGATTTTTAAAAAAAAGGGGGTTGTTAGGAGATCATTTGTCCTGATATTTACTCTTTGACTCTACTTCCTCACACAGAGCTCCTAAGTCCTTTGTAATTTCCCAAGAGATAGGAGCATCTGACACCAAGTTCTGTAGAATTTCTTGGGTAAAGGGCTATCTCTTGTTCTAATGAGATGACTCTGGGGGGGAGGTGTCTGGTTGGGGGCTGGTCACTGGGAAGAACTGAGCCATAATGAGAAGCTTGGAACTTTCAGCCCCACTCCCTATTCTCTACAGAGGGGAGAGAGGCTGGAAATAGAGCTAATAATTGGTCGTGCTTATGTGATAAAGCCTCCACAAAAATCCCAACAGTATGTGGTTCATGGAGTTTCCAGGTTTGTTAACACACCCACACCAGGAGGATGGCACACCCCAGCTCCACAGGGACAGAAGCTCCTGCACTTGGGACCCTTCTAGACCTCTATGTACCTCTTCAGCTGGCTGTTCATCTGTATTCTTCATCAGATCCTTTAATAAGCTGGTAAACATCAGTACGTGTTTCTGAGTACTATGAGCCGTTCTAGCAAATTATTGAACCCAAGGAGGGGGTGTGGAACCCCAATTCATAGCCAGTTAGTGAGAAGGACAGATGACAACTGAGGACTTGCCATTGGCATCTGAAGTGGGGGCTGTCTGGTGGGACTGAGCCCTTAGCTTGTGGGATCGGATGCTACCCCCAGGTACAGAGTGTCAGAAATCAATTGAGTTACAGGACATCCGGGTGGTGCCGCAGGAGCTGCTTGGTGTGGGGGAAAAGCCCACTCGCCTGGCGACCAGGGGTGTCAGAGGTTCCTGTGTGGTGGTAAAGGACAAATGCAGGGGCGTCTTTTCCTGTTCCAGCCAATAGATAGCATCATCACCATCACTAAAAAATAAGTGTTTCAGATAAAATGGAGAAATTGTAGAACCAAAATAAAGCCGAATACATAAGACACAGAGGGAAGAGGGTCCTGAGGAAAGATCATCAGATGAGGACAATCCCAGAGCCGGGATCTGTTGCTGTGACACCCTCCTGGGGTCCAGGCAGCCATAGCTGTGAGTGTGTGTGAGTGTGAGTGTGTGTGTCCCTTTGAGTGTGGAAGATCATATGTGGGTGTGGCAGCAATAAATAAAAAGGATTATACGGGGTTGGGCAAAAGTAGGTTAACAGTTGTTTGTATAGAAAAGAATACAATCATTAATAAATAGTAATACAAAAATAAACTTTTTTCACATACTTACAACTGTAAACCTACTTCTGCCCCACTCTGTGTATCATGACCAAGTCGGATTTATCCCAGGACTGCATCCAACAAGCAATTATTTTAATCTATCACATTGATAGAAGAAAGGGGGGAAAAAACTACATAATTATCTCAAAAGACACAAAAAAGCATTTGACAAAATTCAACACCTTTCATGATAAAAACACTCAACCTACTAGGAATAGAAGGGAACTTCCTCAACCTACCAAAGGGCAGCTAAGGAAAACCATAGTTAATGCCATATTTAATGGTTCTAGATTGAATGCCTTCCTTCCAGTCTCAGGCACAAACATGGATGTCTGCCACTTCTACTCAACATTATACTGAAGGTTCCAGTCGGGACAAGAAAAATAAATAAAAGGCATTTAGATAAAAAAAGGAAGAAGTAAAACCATCTCTATTTGCAGGTGACATGATCTTCTTATACAAAGAAAGTTCTAAGGAGTAAAAAAAAAAACCTATCAAAGATCCTTTTGCAGTTCATAAGCGTGGTGACTGAGTGTTCACACTGTGTGAGATGTCTCTCCTACAAACCTTGTTAAGACTTCAGCACATTACCCAGAAATACACAACCAATTATATTTCCTTATAATAGCAATGAACAATCCAAACATAAAATTAAGAAAATAACTCAATTTATAATAGCATCAAAGAAAATAAAATACTTAGTAATTTAATCAAAGAAGTTTAAGACATGTGCATGGAAAACTACAAAACATTGTCAAAGAAAACTAAAGAAGACCTAAATAAATGAAAAGACATCATCACATGTTTATGAATCAGAAGACTTTCAATTGCTAAAATGGCAATACCCACCCCTATTCATCTACAGATTCAATTCAATTCCCATCAAAATCTCAGCTGTCTTCTTTGCACAATTTGAAAAGCTAATCCTAATATTAATATGAAAAGTCAATAGCCAATACAATCTGGAAAATGAAGAACAAAGTTGGAGGACTTCTACTTCCTGATTTCAAAACTTACTACAAAGCTACAATAATCAAGACAATGTGGTATCAGTATTAGGATAGACAAATAGATCAATGAAATAGAATCAGAAATAACCCCTCACATTTACAGTAAATTGACTTTTTCTTTTTATCCTCACCCGAGGACATTTTTTAATTTATCTTCAGATAGAGCAGGAGGGAGATATGGAGGAAGAGAGAGAGAGAGAAATATCAATGTGAGAGAGACACATATAGTGGTTGCCACCCACACGACCCCAACCGGGGCCAGGGGCAAATTGCAACCGAGGTATGTGTTCTTAGTGGGAACTGAACCCAGGACTCTCCAGTCTGTGGGCCGATGCTCTAACTGCTGAGCCAAACTGGCCAGGGTACAAATTGATTTTCAACAAAGGTAGTTATCAAGACAATTCAATGGGGACAAGAATAGCCATTTCAACAAATGGTGCTGAAATAACTGATATCTGTATGCAAAAGAGTAAAGTCAAATCTGTACTCCACACCAGTTACAAAGGTCAACTCAAAATTAATCGAAGACCTAAATGAAAGATGAAAGTTATAAAACTATTAGAAGAAAACATAAGTGTAAATCTTCATGACCTTGGATTAGGCAATGGTTTTAGAAATATGACAACAAAAGCACAAGCAACAGAAGAAAATATAGATAACTGGGCATCATCAAAATAAAAAACTTCTGTGCTTCAAAGGATAGCCTCAACAAGGAAAAACACGACCCACAGACAGGAAGAAAAGCTGCAAATCATACACTGGATCAGGGATTTCTATGTAGAATATATAAAGAACTCTTACAATTCAACAATAAAAAGACAAATACTCCAATTACAATGGGCAAACGATTTGAATGGACATTTCTCTATTTTATTTTATTTTATTTTTTTATCCTCACCCGAGGACATTTTTCCATTTTTTGTTCAGGTAGAGTGGGAGGGAGAGAGAGGAACAGAGAGAGAGAGAGAAACATCGATGTGAAAGGAACACATCGAGTGGCTGCCACCCGCACAACCGACCAGGGCCGGGGACAAACTGCAACCGAGGTACGTGCCCTTAGCGGGAACCGAACCCGGGTCTCTCAGGACCGCAGGCCGACGCTCTAACCGCTGAACCAAACCGGCCAGGGCGAATAGACATTTCTCTAAAGAAGATATATAAAAGGCCAATAAGTATGTGAAAATATTCTTTTTAAAAAAAGATTTTTATTTATTTATTTTTAATTTTTTTTTTCTTTATTGTTTTTTAGAGAGAGGAAGGGAGAGGGAGAAAGAGATAGAAACATCGATGAGAGAGAACTTTGGCCGCATCCTGCATGCCCTCCACTGGGGATCGGGACCACAACCTGGGCATGTGCCCTGACCAGGAATCAAACCAGTGACCTCTTGGTGCATGGGTCGATGCTCAACCACTGAGCCACACTGGCCGGGCTAAAAAAAAGATTTTTAGAGATAGAGGGAGGGAGAGGAGAGAGAAGCATCGATGTAAGAGGGAAAGATCTATTGGCTGCCTCCTGTGCACCTCCTACTAGGGATCGAGCCCCTACAACCTGGGCATGTGCTGTGACCTGGAATGGAACCGACAACCCTTGGGTACATGGGACGATGCCCAATCAACTGAGCCACACTGGCCAGGGCTGAAAAGATTCTTAACATCATTAGTCATTGGAGAAATGCATAGGAGATACCATTTCATACCCACTGAGATAATTATAATAAAAAACACAGACAATAGCAAGTATGGCAAAGATATGGAGAAACTGGAACCCTCATACAATGCTGACAGGAGTTAAAATTGTGCAGCTACCACTGCACAGCCATTTGCTTCCCTTCCCCAAACAAGCTCATTTTCAGAGCACCCCTGGATCACGTGGTGGTCCACAAGCATCTAACATAGAGGCCAGTGGTCACTCTGGGGTTTATCTTGCAGATCCCTCCTTCCCAAGTCCCATCTCTTCCATCTCCTGGGTGGCTCGAGCAGTCCACTCCGGTTGGGTAGCTGGAGGAAACTTACTTATGAGGCTTGCTTTCACAAGACGAGTAGATCTCCACTTTTGTTCACCAGATTCTTAAAATTTTGACACAGGCCTTAATGGGGTTCAGTCATTTACAGTCCAGAGAGTCACAACAATGCCTTACTCCCTCAAGGTTGCATCCTGTGGCAGCTTCCAGCTCAGGGAAGGTACTCGGAATGCAAAGGCGAGGGGGGACTCACAGGAGCTGCTGTTTGTTCCCGTCCAGTTCTCAGGTCAACCATCAGTCACATTCTCCCAGTGCCCTCCTCTAACAGCGTCATCTAAGTTGATGGCCACAATCACAAACTACCTGTCTCCCCCCCACACCTCACACATGTTTCATAGTGGCTTTTTTTACATCCTCCCAAAAACAGGAGAAGAGCACATGAATTGGCATTTCCCAGCACCGGAGGACATGGTAAATTGCATACTACAAATTCTGCCTTCTAGAACTTCCTTACCATAGGGGCAGAAATGAGTAAACAGGATCAAGGTTAACCCACACACAAACTGTGAAATTCAAAGAAATCACCACAAGCAGAAAGTATAAAAACAGCCACTTTTTCTCAAAAGTTAATTATTCAAGAAGGAACACCAGCTTCCCTTCCACTCACTTACCCCTGTGACCTCCACACCCGTGTGAAGGGCACAGGGGAGAAGCTGGGCTCAGGTTTCAGGTCCGGCTTGGAGCATGACCTTGATGGTAACCTCAACCTGGACCTGTCCGTTGTGCTCTCTGTGCCTTGCCTGGGTGTAACAGGATGGAAAGAGGGGCTTTGAGGAAGGTTCTTGTTTTCCTAGAATTGGTAGCCAAAGCCCATGGCCAAGATCTAAAGGGGCCAAATACCCTCTGCAGCACATTCGAAACTTACCAGCAGTAACCATTCAGGGCAGTGGTTCTCAACCTTCCTAATGCTGCGACCCTTTAATACAGCTCCTCATGTTGTGGTGACCCCCAACCATAAAATTATTTTTGTTGTTACTTCATAACTATGATTTTGCTACTGTTATGTCTTAGGTGACCCCTGTGAAAGGGTCATTCAACCCCCAAGGGGGTTGCAACCCACAGGTTGAAAACAGCTGATTTAGGGTTTATGGTATATCTTGGCTACCACGGCCCTTCCACAATCACCAACACCCCCTCTCCCACCCCCAGGAGCAAAAGAATTCTTGTGGAGAGAGATCTCTTTCATTTACTGACCTGCAGGGGAGAGAGGCACTACCAGCTCCATTTTCTGAAGCCAAGGGAAGGAGGCCCCAGAGAATCTCCCGTCAGATTTGCAGGTGAGGGGTACACAGGAAGGAGGGATTCACATCACCTGCCCTGGTGTCTGCCTGGCCCCCGGGACTGCTGGGAGAAGAGCAAGGCAGACAGGGGACTGGAATGGCCCCACAGCATCTGAGCCCCAAGAGATACAGAGAAGAGACCTGACCATGCCCTCAAACCAGTTAGAGCCCTCAGGCTCGTTGGAGAAACTGGAGGCCATAGGCCAAACTGTAATAACCTGCTCCTATCACTTTGTCCTGATTAAATAAACAAAAGGCCAACTATGAAGCTTTCAGAGGCAACCTGAGGAAGTACCAGCTGGCCTGACACTCCTCTAAATGAATGTGTCCTCTAAGCGAATTTGTTAGTTTTTGAAAGTTAGATAATTGAATGAATAGCAGGATAGATGTATGCTGACCCAGTTCACCCAGTTCCCTTTCGCCTCAGCTCCCTCCCACCTCCGTTCCCTCCTGCTTATCGCTGACTGCCTCTGCGTCTGTACACGCAGCTTGCTTGCTCTGCTAAACTCTTGAATGACCCCTGTCCTATATAAGCAGCCCTCCCCCTGAGCTCGGGGCTGCAGTTCTCCTCTGTGTAGGTTGGCTGCAGTCCCTGCGCAGGTAATAAAGCTCCTAATTTTCAAGATTAAAAAAAAAAATTGTGCAGCTACTTTGGACAGTCTGGCCCCCAGGGTGGCCCCCAGGGTGCTGGGGTCCCTATGCAGCTTCAAGACTGTGCCTCTGGAAGCCTGGCCCCCAGGGCCCGGTGTTTCAGAACCATCCTCAAGGCCTGCAGGATGGCGTCCTGGCTGTTCTGAACATTGTAGTCACTGAGGTGCAGCAGGCGGTCAAAGTCTTCTTCCTTGTAGGTCATGTTGAAAAGGGCGTAGGGTGAGGTGGTCCCAGTGAGATCCACCTGACCAGCCGGTAGCTCTGTGGGGCTGCGCTGGACACCTGCTCGGGGTAGGAGGGAGTTAGGAGCAGCCCCCAGAGGCCTCCACAGCTGGGCAGAGCCAAGCCTCGCAGCTGGGCACAGGGGTGGGCTGCTCCCCACTGAAGGGCTCTTTGCTTCTCTCCCAGCCCTCTATGTCCTTTGCCCAGAAACATAAGTGTGGATAGTAGGATACTATTTTGAGATATGAAGTTTGCTGCTCCCCACATTTTCTTGCAGTATTACTTCCACTGTCAGGTAACCTCATGGATCTATGTCACCCTCACAGGTAAGCTGGAAACACCCAGAGCAGCAAAGTCGGTTCGGTTAGTGAAGGCATTCTTACTAACGATGACAAGAGGCTGAAAACCCAAGGACTTTTGCTTTGCAAGAACCAGTCTTTGCTGAGAGAAAGAATTTCAAGACGTGTGTTGAGCATGGTACGCGTAAAGCTGGAAGGTTCGCAGTTACGGTGGAGGCAGAAAGCTAGGAATAATGCACAAAGGCAGAAATTCGGCTTTCCCAGGAGACGGGGAGAAGAGTCTGTCTAGCTGGTGGAAGGCAAGGACTGAAAGGGATGTGATAAGGGTTTAGATTTCAGGGGTCCCAGATAGAGGCCTAGCTCACTGAGAAAGGACCCCAGCCTGGGGCCAAGTGAAGCCCCAGGTGGGTTTAGGGGACAGAGAGAGTGGGGCCTGGGGCCTCTCTTTCCTGGCTGACTAGCCCGGAGTGCTTTTCTCAAGCCCCGGGCAGCAGTGGGGATGGCTGCAGATGGCGACAATGCGGGCAGCCTCTGGACGCGGAGATCTGCAGGGATTCTTGAAACTCCACTCCACAAAGCAGGAGGGCTGAGGGGCCCGGGTGTCGCTAGGGGAATTGGCGGGGGTCTGGGGGGCTGGGGTCATAATAAAGAGAACAGCAGCACAATGACTTTGCAAACAGGGGGCTCCTGCAGGGACGTGGGCATCTGCAACAGACATCGGGTCACTGCCATGTCCAAAACTGGGGGGAAAGGGGGTACTAGCCTTAAGACTCTCCTCCCTCTTCTGGCCACAGGGGCACTGGGGAGGGCCAGGCTGTTCCGGAGGGAGGGGCTGCCTCACCTGGGGCTGAGTAGTCCTTGAAGGAGGCATTGACCAGCGGGAAGTGTAGCAGGACAGGGGCATCGGGGCAGGTGGGGTCCGAGAAGAGGTGGCACTCCTTGGGCTGGCGCTGGTCCTGTGGGTTGGGCTCCACGCGGGGGAACGGCAGCCCCAGGCCTCGGCAGTACACCTCAGTCTGCTGCAGCGTCTGTGGGGAGAGGGCCCCAGAGAGGACCGGCTACTTCCTGGCCGCCCCAGGCCAGCGCTCTAGAAAATGCTAGGATGGCTCCAGCCCCAGATGACTGCTCGGCGTCAACACAACCTGGCTCCTGTTCATGGCCTGGCTAAGCTCAGAGGGAGGCAAAGGGTACCAGAGGTCGGCAATGCTGTTTGGTTAAAAATTTTAGGTGGGGTAACCCCCACCCCCATTTGGGATTGCTGTTGCTGGCTTATTCAGGTCCCAGAGCTTAGAGGGTCTCAGCAGGGAACTCACTTCTGTACCATGGCCATGGCCCCCACTTCCCCAGAGTCCACAGGGAAGCCGGGGTCTCCTCCCGGTCCGGAGCAGTTCCTCCGGGGCAGCATGGCACGCGGCCTCCCTGTGCACCTGTCCCGGGAGCCTGGGGCTCTGGCACCTCCACAGCCCTTTCCTACCAAGGACCCAGCAGGAGCATGTGGGTCAGAGCCCGTCACCCTTCCCTCCCTTTGGGGACACAGGTGGCCCAGGGGCCCTGCTGCTCGCCCCCGGAGCCCAGCTGGGCTAAGCAAGCAGAAGCACCTCAAAGGGCGAGGATACGGAGTAGTCGAAGGAGAGTATGAGGTCCAGCCTACGGCCTGGCCGGAACATGGAGGGAGCGCTGGTGTTGAGGAAGTAGCCGGCATCCACCAGGCAGAGCTGGGGCTCCTGGGGGGTCAGCTGGCCAGGGGTGGAGTCTAGCTGGCTGTCTGATGGAGGAGGCAGAGGCAGTCAGGGGCAGCCACCCCTCCACACATCACCCACTCACCCCACCCTTGTGCCTCCACGTCCCCTTCTCATCTCTGGTGTCACTCCCTGAATGCACACGACACCTACCCTTCCCATCACTTTCTCCAGGCCACACCCCAGAACTGGATGCTGTGACCCCTAGACCTCTGCCAGTCCCCGCCATGGTCCATCTCCACCTGAGAGTTTAACCTTGTTACGCAAGGACAAGTGGCAGTGGCCCCCACCTGCCCAGGTGGAGAAGTCTCTCTGCTCAGAGTAGTCCTGGTGCAGCTGGAGGCCCTGCAGGACGTTGGGGCTGTGCTGGTGGAGTGGCCTGCCCGTCAGGAAGCCCTTGAACGCCTTGGCCAGTGCCGTTCCGGGCTGCAGCCACAGGGCCTGCAGCTGTGCGGAGGTCCTCAAGGAGGCAGGGGCATCTTCTGGGCCCGGAGAAACAGACATTGTTTCTCTGAAGGGTGCGCGGCCTCATCCCAGGCTCCCCTCACGGCCTCGCTTTCCTACCCAGGTTCCTGATCTTGTCCCGGATGTGCTGCTTCCAGGTGTCGCCGGAGCTGGTGAGGTCATACCAGACGTCCAGGAAGTTCAGGGAGAAAACGTTGCTCCAGATGCCTGAAGGCCGAGCCCCCACAGAAGGTCAGCCTCCAGCCTCAGTGCCCTGACCCCGGGGCTGAGAGGTCCGTGGTGCCCCCCTGGGTGCAGGTGGAAAACGGGAGGAGGAGCGGGCTGGCTCTGTAAGGTCTCGTGCCCACAGCCCAGTGCCAGCCCACACCCAGGGGCTCCGCCAGGCCTGAGTCATGTCCAGTCAAAGAGGCCTGGCAGGGCCCGGCCAAGGCCTTCCAAGTGGACCCCCTCACCTTCCAGGAAGCAGATCCGGGACTCCGGGAGCCTCCGCATCAGCCGCCCCATGAAGAACTCAGAGCCGAAGAGCTCGGGAGGGACAAAGGCTCCGTACTTCAGGAATCCGACCTCATAGGGGGAGAACTCCACCCACTCTGAGGGGCAGGAGGAGAGGGGGCATGGGAGGAGAGCGGGCAAGGGAAGCCCCAGCTCCAACAGGACCCAGAAATGCTTCTCCCCTACCCACTCCTCTACCCAGCCCCCGACCACATCCTCACCACCACCACCGCACCACCACCCACCCACCTCCCGGACAGCAGCCCCACTGCCCGGCTCATCCGCCCACCAGAACCGCCGCCTTTGCAGAAGGCTGGGCCGTCTGTGCAGGAGTTTCCTGTCTGAATTCTCTGGGAACCCAAAGGGTGCAGAGTGGATGTGTGTGCGCACGTACATCCGTGTGTGCGCACGCATGGGAATGTTGGAGGGTGGGGCGAACAGGACTGAGGACTGTACCCTTGAAGTCCAAAGTCTCCAGAGTGTTCTCTTTGACACTGAGGCTCAAGTAGAGGGGCAGAGGGTTCTGGCCCTGCTCCAGTGCAGCTCTCTGTCCTGACAGCTTCTGGTCCATCACCTGGGGTGGGGGCATAAGGGCCTAAGTGAGGTTAGGAGCACCCTGGAGGCCGCAAGTCCATCAGGCCAGGGGTGGGGTGGGGACACAGGCTGGGGGTGAGGAGGCAGCTCCCCTGTTAGGATTGGGCGGTACGGGTGGGTGTACGCCTTCAGTCACCACTCCTGCCCATCCCTGTGTGCAGGGTCACCCTGTGGGACTGTGCAGGTTGTGCGCTATCTCCAGAGAGTGCTATTCGCAAGGGCTGTGTGTCAACAGTGACACCTCACCCCTGCATCCAGTGGCTCTGAGACCCCGACACACAGACACACAGGTGCACACACACCGATGTGCATGGGTTGCTTTCTAGAAAGGACACTGGAATCCCCTTTCAGGTTGGAAACTGAACTGACAGGCAGATGCGGAAACTGAGGGGAAGGATGGGAGGTGGCCTGAGTCGAGGCCATGGCAGTGAGGTTGGAGAAGGTCTCAGAGGCAGAATCAACACAACTTGGCCTGGCTGGGTGTGGGCATGAGGGGCAGGAAGGGGCCTGGCCGGTCACAGGTTCAGGTGCAGGGAGAAACTCCTGCAGTGACGTTGCAAATGTGGAAGGCCACACAGACTACATCCGTCTTATCTACGTTAGGATTAAAGTGTGGTTGTGGTTAGAGAAACAATGAGAGCAAACCCCCTGGTGCAGACTAGGGCAGATGGGGAGCACATGAATCCCCCTGGAGGTCAAGAAAAATGTCTTCTTTGATGTCATTGACGTTTTCCCAAAGAGACAGGGAGGAGCTCATCTGCAAGGAAATTCAGACCCTAGTATCCGTTTTCTAGGTAATTATAAGAGTGAGGAAAACAACAGGTGTTCTTTTAAGCAGGGAAATTTTTCCCATAAGGATGTTTCTTCCTGAAAGTAGGAATTGTGTATTGAATATGAAAGCTGCCTGTATTAACAGCTGTGCCCATTTAAAAGTCAGTTAAAATACAGTGTAGCAATTTTGCCCCAATACTAACTAAATAAATAATAAGTGAAAAATAAAAAAGGAATCCCCATTTAGTGCAGGGGGTAAGCTCTGCCAGGGGACAGGCTGCCCCTCTCAGGTTCACCTTAAAGCAGTTCAAGTTTTAGCCCCTCCCAGATGCTTTCCGGACATCCTTGCCTGCCCCTCCAAACCCCCTTGTTTATTCTTGCCTTCTGTTTCTAATGTTCTCTTCAGTGACACGCCAGGCTCTGTCTTTGATGGTAAGGACTGTGGCTGGCGTTTTGGGGAGTTCGAGGGACACAGAAAGGTCTCGTTCTATCCCAGACCAGAAACGCAAGCAGGGTTCATCTCAAGCATCGGCAAGGTTAATGGTGGTGGCTGCGGGGCGCCCCACCTCACCTCGGGAGGGATCCTGCTGTCACAGGCCCTGGGCTGTTTCTGACAGAGCAGTACATGTACATGAACATGCCACCCCTCTTTTAGACTCTGAGCTGGCAGGCACCTCCCTCAGCAGCTAGACCTAGGGGGTTCCCAACCTGCCACATCCGCCCTTACCTCAGGTTTACTTAGAGCGTATGTCAGATATACAGATTACTGGGTCTATTCGGAGAATCAGCAGAAGCCACCTAGGAATTTGCCCTTTTTCAATCTCCCCCAGGTGATGTGTCCCAGGACTCAAGCCCAGCCTATCCAGGTGGGAGACCCCTCCCACCCCGGCAAAGCCTCAGCACACTGGTGAATTTCCTCTTCCCCGGCAGCTCTCTGTCACTCGATGAGAGCACCCATGTGTCAACCACAGTCATCTTCCCCCCACTGCCTCAGTGAGACCCAAAATGACTTGAAGTATAGGGAATCCACAGGAAAATCCCCCATATGGCTTACGCTGCACGTACTGACCATCTGTCATATCTGCAAGTCAGTCCTGCAGGTGTAAATGTGGGTATGTGTTGAGAAAGGAGGGGGTTTGATGAATACCTGCATTTTCCTGTTTGCCTGGTTATGACATGTATGATGAGGAGAAGTGTGTCTTTTTACTACAATTTCTGCCCTGGGGAAAGGTTTGGAAAAGGATCAGCACACCCCTCCTTTGACTGAAACAGGATTCCTTAAAGTTTAGTAGCTCATTGTAAGCGACAGCAGGCCTCTGGACCTCTAGACCCCCAGTTCCCAAATGAGGGTCCCTAACCCAGCAGAACACCACTTTGATGACTCAAGGGGCCCACCTGAAGTGAGGGAGCTGGATGTGGTGTTGCTGACCTAGTGAAATGCTCCGGCCACTGAACAGGGTGGGACTAACGAGTATGTAAAACCTTTGGTCCATAGTTAAAGAAAATCATGTAAAAACTTAACTCAGGAAAAGATAACAGAAAAATGAGTCTCTCCTTGAATGGTGAGCAGCTTCTAAGCAGTTTCGTGCTTGCCAGCAAAAGGTTAGAGACAAGAGTTTCAAAGACAGTTTGAGAAGCACTGATTATAACTACTGATTAAGCACTGATTATAATTCACAAGGGATTTTTTACAAAAACTGAAGCAATAATATAGAAACGTGAACTAATAAAGTCATTCTGAGTAAAATTCAAGGCATAATATTTCTCTGACAATACTTAATATTAATGAAATTGTAATTTGTGGATGGAGTTACATTTTCTGGCATTTTAAAAATGACTTTTGGTACTATAGATCAGTGTAGTATACAGATACTTATTTTTATCTGAAGACTTAAGTTTTTTTTTCCTTTATTGATTTTATTTTAATTTTTTTCTTTATTGATTTTAGAGGAAGAAGGAGAGAGAGAGAGAAACATCAATGAGAGATCATTGATTGGTCACCTCCTGTATGCCCCCAACTGGGGATTTGGCCCATTATCTGGTCCTGTATCCTGACTGGGAATCGAATTGACGACCTGTTGGTGCATGGGTCAACACAATCGCTAAGCCACACAGGCTGGACTAAAGACTTAAGTTTAAAATCAACATTAAATTTGTCTAAATAAATAATTATTTTTAAAAGCATACAGTGAGCCCTGACTGGTGTGGCTCAGCAGTTAAAGCATCAGCCCATGCACCAAAAGGTCTTGGGTTTGATTTCCAGTCAAGGGCACGTACCTGGGTTGCAAGTTTGATCCCTGACCACGGTTGGGGCATGTGCGGGAGGCAACTAATGGATGTGTCTCTCTCACATCAATGTTTCTCACTTTCTCTCTCCACCCCCTGTCCCTACCTTCCACTCTCTCTAAAAATCAATGGAAAAAATACCCTCGGGTGAGGATTAACAAAACAAAGAAATATATACAGTGAATGTTAGCGTTAAGACATAAAGTGTGATAACTAAGAAAAAAGAAATAATATTTGAAAAGCTTTCCTATGGGACAACATGTTAAAAGCCAAATGGGTGCTCATTTTAAAGAATACATTATAGTTCAATAATGCCACAAGAACTTTTATTCTTGTGAACAGAAAGAAAAATACTAATTAAGTTTGTCTTTTTTTTTTTTTTTTTTTTTTGGTATGTGCCCCTAGCAGAAACCAAACCTGGGACTCTCTGGTCCGCAGGCTGATGCTCCAACCACTGAGCCAACCAGGCCAGGGCTAAGTTTGTCTTTTTAAGAAATGACTATAATAAACCATGTACATAAAACTGTGTATTGAGTCATTAGTGGAGAATCAAATGGTAATTAGATTAAAATCTTTACGGCCCAGGATCAAACTGCATTTTCTAGCACCTTGTAAAGTGAACTGCTAACAAGTTTCTTCCACTTTATAGTAACAAATTGGTGCCACCAGGCAGAACACCCTCAAAACTGAAGATGAATTTAAATAGTAGGTGCAAAGAATACATAGGGTATATTAACAAAATAAAGATATTTCAAGTAATTACATTGGTTTTATAAATCCAATGCCATGTCAACAAAAATCCCAGTAACATTTATCATGAAATTTGACTAGCTGATCCTATTATGTATACAGAAGAGCAGAAAGCCACAAGCAGCCAGGATCATTCTGAGAAGAACCAAGGTGGCAGGTGCGGATAAATTTGCCCATCAGACACCAAGATTTATGACAAAGGAAGAGAAACTAAGCAAGTGCGATGTTGGCGCAGGGATAGAGAATCAGTCCCATCAGAATGGAATAGAGAGTTCAGGAAGAGGCTTGTGAATATATGAAAGCTGACACAGGACAGGTAGCAAGGTAGATCAGTGGAGGGAAAAAAAACAAATCCCCAGTAAGTGATACTGGGAAAGTTTGCTATTGATATGCAAAAAAAAAAAAAAATCTGGGTTCCTATTCACATAAACCCTGAAGATAAACTCTGGGCAGATTAAAGTCCTAGTTGTGAAAAATAAATCTTTAAAATTTTTATAAGAATATATAGGAAGATATTTTATAATGTTAGGAGAGGGGAAACAATTTTTAAGAAGACCCTAAGAGAACAAACCATGAAAAAAAGGAATGATGCATTATATTACATTAGAACTAAGCATCAAATCTATTAGAATGGGTAGAGGATTAATATCCAGAATATATAAAAAATTCCTATGAAATAATATAAAAAGATGAACTAAATAAGAAAATGTAAAAGTATTTGAGTAGTTAAGCCACTAAAGAGGAAGTCCCAGTGACATGTATAGTTGAAAATATGATCAATCTCACTAAACCAAGGAAATAAAAAAACTACAATAAAATTTCATTCACACCCATAAAATAAAAACGTAAAACCCCAAAGAGCATGTAGAGAAAAGAAACAATGACACCCTGGTGGTGGGGGTGTGAATTAATGCAACCTTTCTGGAGAACAATTTGGAAATAGCTAGGAAAGTTGAAGATACATGTACCCAATAGCCTAACAATTGCACTATTGGGTATATAACTTGAAGGTCTAACACATGTGCACAGGGAGACTTGTACAAAGCCATTTATGTAAATAATATATTTTTAAAGGATATATGCTTTTAATGAAAGTTTAATACATAGTAAAGGTATACATAAAGTATATAATAAAGGTATATAAAATAAATACATGTTATGTAATTATATATTATATAACATAGTAAACTATATAGATTGCAGATATGTATGTGATCATAAACCTAAATTCAGAATAGTGGTTAGCTTGGGGGTGGTGGTGGAAGGAAAATGGGACTGGGGAGGGGTCCGCTGGGGGCTTTAACTCTTTCTGTTACATTTTATTTCTTAGGCTGATTGGTGAGATCATGAATATTCATTATATTATTCTTTATGCATTTTCTTAGGTCTGAAGATTATCATAATAAATACTTAATAATGTTAAGATTCTTTTAAATAAATATTTTTAAACTAATAAAAATAAGAATGACTGGTAATTTCCAAGAAGCATTGTGCTTGCCAGCAAGAATAAAATAAAAATAAAAATAAAAACAAATTCATTTTTAGTTAGTTTACATGGCAGTCATTCTTGGGCAAACTCCTGATACCCAAAGGTAAGAAATATAAGAACCTTTTCTCTGCTAATATATTTGATAGTTTACTTTTTGTTGTACATATTAAATATAGTTTTTGTGTTTTAGTTGTTTTAAATGCTTAAAAAAAACAACTTTGTTCAGATAATTATATAATTTTAAAAATCATTGATTTTAATAATTATATGTTAATATAAGATTCAGTAGTTGAGCCCCAGGCAGCTCCTTAAAGAGCCCCAGGCAGTTCCTTAAAGGACCCCTGCACAGACTTATCAGACTCACTCTCTCTAAGCTTGGAGGGGAGGCAGCTGGAGGGGCACCAGAGACACACAGGGAAGAACTGAGCTGTTTGGCACTGGAGCGAGGGCTGGAAAGGGGGCTTTCTCCAGAACAAATGTGCTGTCAGAGGCCGTTGT
Source organism: Molossus molossus (assembly GCF_014108415.1). NCBI lineage: Eukaryota > Metazoa > Chordata > Mammalia > Chiroptera > Molossidae > Molossus > Molossus molossus. The sequence continues at coordinate 181,105,844 of NW_023425344.1, forward strand.
TCCTTTGGTGAGCCCTTCCCTGGGCAGCAGACAGCTGCCAGATCTGGGACTCCAGCAACCTGGTTCACACTGGTAGCCCCACCCTGGTGACTCCCTGAGGCCCCGCCCCACCCAACTTTCAGGCCCACTCAAGCTGTTGCCAGTTGCTTAACCATAGGATTGGCCTGTAGTGGATCCTGCTTTGGGTTTTCCTAAATTCTTTCAAACAAGCAGTATCTGGTCTCAGCCCCCATACCTCTTGTTAAGTAATACACAGAAACAAACACAGGGAGGCAGCCAAAATGAGGAGACAAAGAAACAGGTCCCAAATGAAAGAACAGAACAAAACCCCAAGAAAAGAACTAAGTGGAATGGAGATAAGCAACCTAACAGATGTTGAGTTCAAAATACTGCTTATAAGGATGCTCAATGAACTTAGTGAGAACCTCAGCAAACTTGGGGAGGGCCTCAAGAACATAAAAAAGGACCAGTCAGAAATGATGGATGCACAGTCAGAAATGAAGGCGGCATTAACTGAAATAAAGAATAATTTACACAGATTCAATAGTAGAGTACGTAAGTCCAAGAAGCAAACCATCAATTTGGATTATAAGGAAGCAAAAAACGCCCAATCAGAACAGCAAAAAGAAAAAAGAATCCAAAAAAATGAGGATAGTGTAAGGAGCCTCTGGGACAACTTCAAGCGTGCCAACATTCACATCTTGGGGGTGCCAGAAGGAGAAGAAAGAGAACAAGAAATCGAAAACCTGTTTGAAACAATAATGGCAGAAAACTTCCATAACTTGGTGAAGGAAACAGACATACAAGTCCAGGAAGCACAGAGAGTCCCAAACAAGATGAACCCCAAGAGGCCCATACTAAGACCCATTATCATCAAAATGCAAAAGGTTCAAGACAAAGAGAGAATCTTAAAAGCAGCAAGAGAAAAGCAGTTAGTTACCTACAAGGGAGTTCCCATAAGGCTGTCAGCTGATTTCTCAAAAGAAATTTTGCAAGCCAGAAGGGAGTGGCAAGAAATATTCAGAGTGATGAAAAGCAAGAACCTACAACCAAGATTACTCTATCCTGCAGAGCAGTCATTTAGAATTGATGGCCATATAAAGAGTTTCCCAGACAAGAAAAAGTTAAAGGAGTTCATCACCACCAAACTGTTATTATATGAAATGATGAAGGGTCTTTTTGAAGAAAAAGATAAAATATATAAACAAACAAAATGGCAATAAATATATATCTATCGACAATGGAATCTACAAACAAAATGAACAGGCAGAACAGAAACATTCTCATAGATACAGAGAACATTTTGTTGGTTGCCAGATGGGAAGGGGGGTTGGGGAAATGGGTGAAAAAGGTTTAATGGGATTAAGGGGATTAAGAAGTACAAATTCATTGCTAGACTGACAAACCTCAAAGGGAAAGGGGTTGGGGGTGGGGGGTGGGAAGAAATAAACCAAAGAACTTATATGCATAACCAATGGACACAGACAACAGTATGGGAAAAGGCGGGAGGGGGGCGGGTGTGGGGAGGAGGGGGTCAATGGGGGAAAAATGAGGAACATCTGTAATACATTCAACAATAAAGATTTAAAAAAATAAATAAATAAATAAATAAATAAATAAATAAATAAATAAATAAAAAGATTCAGTAGTTAACTTACTAAGCTTTCCTTAAATATACAATATATAAAAAATTTATATGCTGTTTTGTCTTAATGGTGCTAGGATAATAGTAAATAAATATACTAGCTAACACTAAATTCTTACTGTATGCCAAGGTACCACTGAGTGCTCACAACACCATGTTAGGTGAGTATCATTCCCATTCCTATTGTACAGAGGAGAAAATTGAGGCACAGAGAGGTTAAGTAACTTGCCTAAGGACACATAGTTAGTAAGAAGCATAGAGAGTAGAAACCAGGGAATCTGGCACCAGACTGCTTTTAACACTGCCATGACAATGAAGAGAAGGAATATATTTTATACTGCAATATAAATAAAGGCTGTTTGAACAATCTGACTGACTCTTAAACACATGCGAAAGCTTTGTCTGCTGAACTGACTTTGGTATTGTCTGGCCCTTAGCTCTTGGGAAATACATACATTTCAGTTTCATGGCAATTTAATTTTAGAATAGCCTGACTCAAAAAGGTGGCATCCCAAAGCTGGGCAGACACTGAAACACAGTGCTCTCCACATTCTTGAACCAAGGGTCCAGGCCTCCTACCCTGCAGAAGGTGCACATGCCCAGCCAGCGAGCGGCGCCAGCCCTGCCATTGCGCTCAGGCTCCACCCCGCATGCGCAGGTGCCCTACCTGATCGTGCAGCATGAACTCCAGCACGAGAGCCCACAGATCCACAAAGGTTGTGGGGCGCCCCATCTCTGCTCGCAGCTCCAGCTCTCGGCGGTAACTGGCTAGTTGCTCTGAGGAGAAGGCGTCCAGCTTGCTCTTGGCCAGGTGTTCCCGGGCATATCGGATGGGTCCCTCGAGGTCCTTCTGAGACCACTCAGCATCCCCATACAGTTGGGCCATTGTCCTGGGAGAACAAGGGACAGACAGTACAGTAGGATGCCGAGGCCCAGCCTGGGTCACCGCCACTCCTCCGTCCCACCCTCAACTGCTCCCAACGCATTCCTCCTGCGGCCAAAGTGCCACCGGTCTGGAAAATGTCTCGGGGCTTTCTCTCCTCCCAGATCAGTGCTGCCCAATGTAAGTATGTGTCACGTATGTAATTACAAATTTCCTAGTAACCACACTTTTAAAAAGTGAAGAGACCAGTAAAAATTAATTTAAATAATGTATTTAGTCCAGCCGGTGTGGCTCAGTGGTTGAGTGTCGACCCATGCACCAAGAGGTCGTCAATTTGATTCCCGGTCAGGGCACCTGCCCAGGCTTTGGGCCCGATCCCCAGTTGGGGGCATGCAGGAGGCAGCCCATCAATGTTCTCTCTCATCGATGTTTCTCTCTCTCTCTCCCTCTCACTTCCTCTCTCTCTAAAATCCATAAAGGAAAAAATATATATTTAATTTAGTGTAATATATCCAAAAATTATAATTTCAACATGTAATTAATATAAAAAATTAAGATAAATTTTTATTTTTCCAAACTTAGTCTTCAAAAGTCACTGTGTATTTTACATATATAACAACTCCATCTGGACTAGGCACATTTCAAGTGGTCAATAACCACATGGGGCAAGTAGCTCCTGTATTTGTACAGCTCTAGACCCTTCTCCCATCTTCACAGGTCTGTCCTGAAGCCCTGAGACTGCTTGTCAACAGCTGTCGCCTAAACTCCTCTGAAAACAATACTTCTCTTTTACTTTTTTTTTTTTTTTTTATCCTCACCCGAGGATATTTTTCCATTTTTTTGTACAGACAGAGTGGGAGGGAGAGAGAGGAAGAGAGAGAGAGAAACATCGATGTGAAAGGGACACATCGAGTGGCCACCACCCGCACGACCAACCAGGGCCAGGGACAAACTGCAACCAAGGTACATGCCCTTAGCGGGAACTAAACCTGGGTCTCTCCGGACCGCAGGCGGGTGCTCTAACCGCTGAGCCAAACCGGCCAGGGCCTCTTTTACTTCTTTAAAGTCACATTTCAGTAAGACTCAAAGGAATAAATCTTTAACAGTGGAAAGTTCTACTACCTTATAGGCAGGGTGGGGTGTAGGGAGACAATTTTGTCTTTAGGTAAAATAGTACCTCTCAACCACATTTTCTTTATCTATACTATTGGAACAATAAGAGAACCTGTCCTAGAGAGTGTTGTATTAAATGAGGTAATAACAATTAAAGAAAAAAGAGCTATCAATTTGGTGCTCCTGGAATGTGTCAGACATGTTAAGTGTTTTGCTTGGGCTGTGCCACTCTAGTCCTACAGAGGATGTACTATCATTACCCTCATTTCGGAGAGGAGTCAACTGAGAATCAGAGGGAATAAGTTGGTCAAGGTTACCCAGCCAGTAAGTGGTGTTGTGGGGACCCAACCCAGCTCCTTCTGGATCAGCTGCCTTACACCCGTTCAGTGGCATGGAGCGGATGTGTAATGCCCTTCTCATGGCAGGGCCTCTGCAATGTCTGTTTCCTCCCTTTTGAGAAAGCAACTTGGCACCCATCAGGCCACACTGCTCACAACACTTGGCTTCCCCATATAGAGGGTCCCTATGGCGTCCACTCCACTCCCCTCGGGGGTCTGGTCTTCTCTGATTCTCAGTCCCCAGGGCCCTCACCATGTAGCTCCCGAGATGCCGCTGAAGTACGTCACACAGTCCAGGAGTCCCAGCCTTTTCAGAGCCAACAGGTGGCCATAGAGAGAGGTCATGGCACGGGTACCTCCTCCTGTGGCCATGATCCCTATGATGGGGACCTGGACCACACAAAGGCACAGGCTGGCTTAGCAAGGACAGGGATAGACCTGCCTCCTGCCTCCAGAGGAGGACCTGGTCGGAACCATGGTCACGGCCTGGCAGAGGCAGGGTCAGAGCTAGCACCCAGCCCCTCCTCCGGAAGTGACAGCTCTCAGACCCGGGCAGAGCTCCAAAGGGAATGAGAACGCCAGAGCTTACCCTGGCCCCATATTTCCTCCCACCCGCTCATTCCCCAGTCTCTGCTGACTGGGTGTCTGGAGAGGGCATAGGAATCAGGTATTCCCTTCAGGCTGCCCCAAGGTATCTGCACCCCCACCCCCTGTATCCCCCAAACCTCATCTTCCTCTAGGTCTCTGTCCAACTGCAAAGCTTTCTTCAGGGCCTTGGCCACCACCTGCTTCCTTCTGCTCAGGAAAGCTTTCTCCTCGGCACAGAGCTCAAAGCCCAGGCGCACGGCCAGCTCCTTAGGGCTGAGGCAGCAGAGGATCCAAGGGTCAGGGGGCAGCTGCAGAGCTTAGCCACTGGTTGGCCAAGCCCCCAATAGCTGCCAAATAACCTCCCTGCTCCCAGCCCCAAGGACCACTCTTTCCACAGTGCTCCCTGCCCCATGATCAGTCCTCACCGTCCCGGACAGATTTGAGGGTCCCTTACCAGCCCTCAGTCTTGAGCTGTAGCTTCACTCCTGGGGCCTGAAATCAAACCAAGAGACCTTGCTCAGAATGTCCTAGACCCTGAGGGGAACACTTGGGGCCTGGGGCTCCCCCATCTTTAGTCTCACTGGCACCTCTCATCTAGTTGCGGCCACTTACATTTGTAGCAGGAACATCAATGGTCATCTCCTTCTCCATAGTCAAGGGCTTCAGAGGCACAGAGAGATGCCCAGCTGAGTTGTCTGAGTTCCAGCTATTGCTTTCAGAGCTCTGGAGGGAAATATTCATTCATTCATTCGTTCATTCATTCATTCATTCATTCACTCACTCATTAAATCCTTACTGAGTATCTAAACAGTGGTACAGACAGACACAGTCCTTCCCTGATGATACAAAAATAATTACAATATTTATAATAATTATAATTACAAAAATAATAGCTAATGCTGCCCTGGCCAGTGTGGCTCAGTTGATTGGAGCATTGTCTGGTGTACCAAAGGGTCACGGGTTCTATTCCTGGTCAGGGCACATACCTGGGTTGCAGATTTGATCCCCAGTCAGAGCATATATGGGAGACAACTGATCAGTGTTTCTCTCTCAGATCAATGTTTCTCTCTCACATGGACGTTTTTCTCTCTCTCCCTCTTCCTTCATCTCTCTAAAATCAATTAAAAATATTAAAATATTAAAAATAATAATAGCTAATATTTATTTAGTGTAATAATAGCTAATATTTAGTTATCGTTCTATCTGAATCATGTATGAATTTATAAAGGATGTATAAAGAAATAGGTAATGAACTGATGTTAATACGTGTTGTAAAGGAAATAAGCAGTGTGATAAGATAGAGCGTGACCAAAGGTGGGTCTTTTTAAGATGGGGTTCGAGGGGGGTGCCTCTGAAGAGATGCCGTTTGAGCTGAGATCTGAAAGAAGAGGAGGAGAAGCAGGCAACCTTGGAAGGAGCCAGAGGGGGACAGGGAAAGCACTTGGCAAGCTGGAAAAGCAAGAAGAGACAGGTTATGTCTGGAGCGTCATGGATGAGAGGGAACGTGGATCGAAATGAGGCCGCAGAGGTGGGCAGGGGGCCGAGCTGTGCAGGGCCTGTGGGCGCAGAAAGGATTCAATTCTGTGAGCATCACTGGAGGAGACATTAAAGGGTTCAGACAAAGACAGACATAGTGTAACAGCTCCCCAAACCCACCCGAGGCCCTGGTGATGCTCCGGTCTGCCGAGGCCATGTGCCTTACGGGGGGCGGCTGACAAGGCCACAGAGACCGGCCTTGGCAGGGGGAAGGCCAGGGAGGGCCTGCAGCTGCTGGAGCTGCCAAGGCTGGGGCGGTGAGAGAGCGCGAGTCGAGACCCACCCTCAGGTGCCCGCTCAGCTCTGCCTCCTGAGCTGCCATGTAGTGAAAGCGCATGGCAGCGGCTGTGCCCAGGGCAGATGTCTGTGTGTCCTCATATGACCCCTTCAGCACCAGCTCCAGCTCCAAGTGGTTCTGATCTAGGGAGAGAGGGGAAGGTTAACACAAGGGGAACGAGCCCAGCAAGGACCCAGAACACCAGCCATACTGCCTGGACACGGTGGAGGCCGGGGGGCTGGGCCGTGGCAAACAGGATGCTGGAAAAGGCCCTCCCCAGCCTGTCGGGCCCCCAACCCTCATGGGACTCCCACCTCCTGTGACATGCCTTCCCCCAGGTCAGGGGGACCCTCCTGCCCAGAGGAGACCTGTTACCCTTCTGCTCCGTGAGCAAGAAGAGGCAAGCTCTGCCCTGCTGCTCACCTCCTGCCCTGTATGGGGCTCCCAGCCACCCCATCTGCCCCCCACATTCCAGCAGAGTCAGACCTGGCTCAGAGCATGTCTCACTTGGGCCCATGGCTGTGCTCCCCGCACTCTCCAGACGGATATCCAGGCATGACAGCTCTCGAGCCTGGGGCAGAACACAGCATGGCGGGGGCTCTGCCGGGGAGGCTGAGGGCCCCTCAACCTCCCCCTCTGAGCCCCACTGTCCTAAATCCAACACACAGAACAAGAAGTGGGCTCCAGAGGGGACTGATGCAGAAACCTCTACCCCCACCTCTGATGTGCCTCAGCTGCTAGGCCAGATGTCCTGGAACAGCCAGGAGAGCCCTCTCCACCCACCCCAAGCTCTCCTACATTTGCCAGACTTCTGGAATCTCTGCAGGCCCCCCAGCTGTCAGGCAGTTTTTTTTCTCTGGATTTCTCTGCAGCCTCGACCTGAAGAGTACATTCATTCTACTACAACTGCTCCCAAAGCCTATTATACAGACCACTGGATGGATCAGAGGAACCCTTGAAATTGTAGCAACAAGAGCTCCTCCTGACTGTCCTCCACTTAACTGACTTGTGAGGGAGCTTGCTGTTGTCCCTCTGAGAGGCATGCTGACAGCTGGGGCCACGCTGCTCTCACTACCGACCCCCTCCTGCAGAACTGCCGAGTTCAACACGCCCCTGGTCTCCATCACCTCAGATAAGAGGCAGCTGCCACGGGTGTGACTATTTTAATGTGTGCAGGCAGACCTCAAATATACGGAGGGTTCCCTTCTAGACCACCACAGTAAAGCAGGTGTCACAATACAGAGGTGCAATCTTTTACAGGTGAAAGGTTTTGCCTTCGATTTGTAAAAAAAAAAAAAAAGCAACATCTGCAAAGAGCAACAAAGCGACACCCGATAAAACGAAGTATGCACATATTTGCGAAAGTAGTACTAGTCCATCACACAGGCGCTTGTAGGACCCTGAGGTGGGACCTCCTTCAAGCTGGGGCTCTAGGTGCCTTATTCTCCTCATGCTAGGCGGGGCCCTGCTCCCAGGTCAGGTTGCTTGTGGAGGGGGCTGCACTGTGAGTAGAAAGTTTCTAATGCATCTCTCACCACCATGAGTCATTCCTTCCCACCGCAGCTTGGGAGCTTGCTGTGCGTTAGAAGAGCCGACCCCAACCCTCCGCAGTCTCAAGGAGGAGCTGACTGACCCCTGACCCTGTCCCAAAGCTCCCAGATGTGAAGCACACCACCCTGGAAACTCCCTCTGAGCCTCAGTTACCCCTTTATTAACAACCTGAGCCAGGCCTGGCCTGCATGACTTTCTGGCCAGGGCTTCCTCTTCCGGGGCTAAGAACTGAGTTTATCACAGGAAGTGTTAACAATCCCCCAACACTCCCTCGGCCAGACAGCCTTGGGCCGCCCTGCCTTCTGTTCCCTTTAGCCCCAGTCCCTCAAAGTCCCCGGCCCACCTGTCCCATTCCCAGGTGACCACCTAACTGAGAGGCCAGCAGTGGTCTTGCCGCAAAGCCCGGTCCTTGCTTTGTCCCTTCTGGTCCACCCCCGCCTCCGCCCCCCCGACAAGCCTGGGGAAGGTAATGGTTACCACAAGGACGTTGTTGGTGATGAGGTTTTCTGGGCGGTCTGACCTGGAAAAATCAAACCATTCACAGTCTGGTCTTGCAAAAGCAAAAGCTCCCTACGCTGACCTGCCCCCACCCTAGTCACAGCCCAGGCCCCGCCCACCTGGGGACTCCTGGGTAATGAGTCCTGGCTACTATTCAGGTTGCGGGGAGATGCTTCCGAAGAGTGAAAGGTGAGGAGGCAGAGAGTAGGGCAGAGAAAACATTGACCTTCTTCTCTTCATTTCTCTACAAGGATTCCCCACCCTCCAGTCCGACAGGGGTAGGGAGTGAGGGGCAGGGAATCTGGGCTGGAGAGGTCACTGACATTTCCCTAAGTCTGACACTCCCTGGGCTGTGTGCAAGTGCTCACGTTGTTTCCATCAGGAACTCCACATCCAGTTCAATCTGCCCCTGAAATCAGAGATGAGCAAGTGGTCAACATTTACATGTCTTTAGAGGTGACAGAGTTCTTTTTTTTTTTTTTTTTTTAAATTAATTTTAGAAAGAGAGGAAAGGAGGAGAGAGAGATAGAAACATCAATGAGAGAGAACATTGATTGGCCACCTCCTGCATGTCCCCCACTGGAGATTGGGCCCACAACCTGGGCATGTGCCCTGACCGGGAATCAAACTGGTGACCTCTTGGTGCATGGGTCGAGGCTCAACCACTGAGCTACACTGGCCGGGCTGACAGAGTTCCTTTACATTCATTATTTCATCATCTCAAGTCTCTGAGGGAGGAATGGCATTACAATTCTTTCCATTTTACAGATGAGGAAACCAAGGCTTAGGGAAAATGGGCTCCCTGCCCAAGTTACCACAGCTGGTAAGTCTGCAGAGACCAGGTCTCTGGCAAGGCTGAGGGGGAAGATGAGGAGCACAATCCAAATGGGGCTTGAGGATGCCCCGGGCCCATTTCACCTTCCTCTGGAGGGGGATACAATCCCAGAACTCTGGCCTCTCCTACCCCAGCCTTCACCTGCTGGAGAAGGAACACAGAGACCTTCATTAAAGCAGGGCTTGGGCACACGGGAAGTTAGGAGCAGTAACTCTGAGTAATGAAGCCACAAATGCCCGAAGGGTTAGTTACACAGAGCTGTGTATTGAGAGACATTAGGAAGTTCTCCACCACCCAAAACTTCCTCCCACAGACAGTAAAATTTCTCCAGTGAATGATTCAGTCTATAACAGTCAAGTTGAGCCTTCGCCTTACCTATTAACATGTAAATATCTCTGGGAGGGGTTTGTCTTTTACTGTGAATCAGTTCAACCCAGCCGCAACCCAACAGATGGGGGAACTACAGCTTCCTTAGCCTAGATCCCACCGGGATGCCCCCCACACCTGGGGACGCAGGGAGAAGGTCTTCTGGAGCAGCTTGCCAGGGAGGACTTCTGAGATGTCATAGAGAAACTGGCAGCACATGTCATCCTCCGTGACTGAGTCTTCATCATAGATACTCAGCTCAAGAATGTTCTAAGGACCCAAGAACAACAAGTTAGCACATTATTTACTCTTAGCTGCAACCCACATCAGAGCCAGGAAAGGTTATTATGCCTCCATGCTTTGTGCTTAAAAATACAAGCAGTAAAAGAAACGTACGAGCAGTAAAAGAAACCCCAGGAAAGTTCCTATTTCCCTGCTAACTGTTATTTTTATAAAAAATAAAATTCTTTCGAAGAACCCCCTTCCCCCATCGCACCTCTTCTTGGCTGGTTCCCAAAGGCACTGTATGTACCGGGCACTGGACTAGGAGTGCATCATCTCTAACCTCACAGGCACCAAAGTCAGGAGGAGATTCTTACTATCTCCATTCCACAGATGGGCAAAGAGAGGACCGGCCACTTGCTGGAGGTCAGGCCCACAGGCCCTGGGTTCACACATTGTCTCACATAAGCACATCCAGGCTGGGGCACAGTGACACCCACTCCCCAGTTCCTCTAAGCCTTGGAGGAAAGTGTGCTCCACCCCAAGAGCCCTCCCTGGAGTAGGTACAGCCTGTCCTCAGGTGGCGGCCTGACCTTTACCTTAACCTGACTCTGGATCAGGAAGCTGAAGGTCTCATTCCACACAGGGTGACTGCAGTCGGTGACTGTTTGAGTCTTAAACTTTGTTCCAGGTGCAGTTGGCAGTTGTAGGACCACGTAGGGGTCTGCCTCGCTCACTGCCAACGTCAAGAGAAGCACCATGAGAGAATTCCTCATACCTCTCTCCAGGGGCCTTACCAGACTCCTATCAAGACGAGGGCCTTTCCCTTAGGCCCCAGTCCCCCCATAGCCCTGAAGCCCAGGAGGCAGCTACTCACACATGTCGGCCCAGCCCAGGCCCCGAGCCTCCAGGACCCTTACGGTGAGCCGCCAGCAGGCAGAGGCCTCCACCTGGAGAGAAAACAGCAGACAAATGAGACCCTCCTGCTCGTTCATGAGCCCCACCAATCTGGGCCCAGGTTGCTCCTGAGATGCTTGGTGACACTGCCAGGTGTTCTGGGGCCAAGCAGCCTTTGCCCACCTCTGTCCTGGGGGGTGTGGTTCTGGGCTGCCGCAGTCCACATGGGGGACCACGGGGAACGGCAGACCACATGGGGGCATGGAATCTGGGGGACTCTCTCCCCTCCAGGGACAGGATTGCATAGTGGAGTGGAGAAAGCGGGACCTGTGGACTGAGGAATGGCCACCACACCGGACATGTCAGTTTGGCCACCCCCAGAGCTCCCGGGGAGAACAGCCCTTTGGTAACGCATGCGACCCTGCTGCCCAGCATGCCCCCGTCCCCTGGACAGGAAGTGGATGCATGACCCCAGGGAGGCTGAGCCTTGGGGAGCCCAGGGGTCTGTGATAGCCACAGGTATTCACCTCTCTTGGGTGGAAATTAAGAGACTCTAAGAGCCCTGGCTGGTTTTGCTTAGTGGTTAGAGCATCGGCCCATGGACCAAAGGGTCTCGGGTTTGATTCTCAGTCAAGACATGTGTCTGGGTTGCAGGTTGGATCCCTGGCCTGGTCAGGGTCGTGTGGGAGGCAACCAATCGATGTGTCTCTCTCACATGGATGTTTCTCTTTCTCTCTCTCTCCCCCTCCCTCCCTTCCACACTATTTAAAAATCAGTGGAAACATATCTGCTGGTGAGGATTAACAAAATTTTTTTAAAAAACAGAAAAAAAGAAAGCAACTCCCAGAGCATCTGGCCATTACTGTGAGCAGTGGGTAAAAGGTCATTGTGTATTAAGATGCTGGCAAAATCATGTCAGCCCACAGACGAGCCTAGTGAGAAGGAAGAAAAACTAAGTGGGCAGAAGCTGGGAGGGGCAGAACAGATGAGCAGAAGGTGGAGGAAGAAAAGAGGAGGAGAGGCAGGGTGTGGCTGAGTCCTTCTGGGCACAGGGCACTGGGGAGGTTCCCCAAACCTCTAGAACTAAGGTCCTTGGCACTGCTGGGACCTAGGGTTTCTGTTCGCCTGAGGCCTGGCTGTGTAGCTTTATCTGGGCACCTGCACAAGTTCTTATAATAAGCCCCTGTGATCTGAGGCAGAGGCTGCACTCTGCTTGCCAGGTGGACATTTGTCACGGCCCCGGTTGGGGGACAGTGCGATGAGGAAACCAAAGCTGCTTCCTGCCTTTCGCCCTCCAGGACTTGTCCCACTGTGCTGCTTGTGACCGGAAGTCTCTTCTCCCACAGGAACCGTCTCTGCTCTGCACAGGTGTTCCTTGCTAGGGGCTGGCTCAGCGTCCATGGGACATGACCCTCCACTCCCCACAGAGACCCTTACAGGACAATGGACCACAGCGAAGCCACTCAGGACTCATGCTCCCACCCTGTCCTCCTCCCCTGGGTTCCTGCACTGTCCCTGTGCTGTGGCTCCGTGCTGAGTGTCCCTGTCATTCCTGTCATCTTTCTGGCAGGGCACATGAATTCCCCTGAAAGGCAGACTTGCTCCTCCTTCCTGGAAATGAACGCCAGTGACACCAGCAACATTCAACTCTACCAGTCTTCAGCCAGAGGTTGACATTGGCAGGGATTTAGGAAGGGTTTATCGAGTGTGTAGAGCCCTGGCTGTTTCCTCCCTGCACCCAGATCCCATCGCTGCAGGCCACAGAGAGGTGCTGGCTGGGACCCTGAGGTCCTGCAGGGCGCTGAGCTTCAATGCCCTCTTCGAAATGTGGAGGGGGAGGCAGAGGCAGTCCCCCCTCTAAAGCCTCTAAAGCTACTAAGAAGTGCCCCCAAATGCTCACTTTCCATCCAGTCACGTCACCCAATTTGAGCATCATTGCCCATTTTTCCCTCTGGTCACCGAGAGCTTCTCAACCTCAGAAAGCACCCCCACCCCCTGGCAGGATATTTTTTCCTAGGGCGAAAACCCATTTCTCTTTACCTCTCAGGCCATCGCTAACACAGGACACCCAGAGGATAGCTCTGATAATGATCCTCATCGACCATTACTGGGGCAGTGGAGCGAAGCGGTCAAGGGCAGGCTCCTAGCCAGGTTGTCTGGATCTGAACCCTGCTCCTTCACTTATTTGCTGTGTGACTCTGGACAAGTCATGAACCTCTCGGTGCCTTCATTTCCTCACATGGAGTGGGACCAGTAATAGCATCAACCTCACACGGTATTCTGAGGCTAAGTGTGTTAATGCCTATAAAATGTTTAGCAAAAAGTAAGCAGTTTCTAGATAATTGCTCTTATTGCTATTTATTAAGTGCTTGTCATGCCTCCAAGTGCTAACATATTACATACATGACCTTGGTTTATCCCCCCCACAACCTCATAAGATAGTAGCCTCATTTCCTCTCATTTACAGATGAGAGAGCTGAGGCTCAGGAAGGCTGACTTGCCCTCAGTCCGAGCCAGTAGGTGACATCATCAACATTCAAACCCAGGCCTTCAAGGCCAGAGCTCACAACCCCCGTGCTCTTGTACCTTCTCAGGACTTTGCTTCTTTGTAAAGCCATGCAAATTTTCCCCACTGCTCTGTCAATATATAGACACTAGAATTTCATAGATTTGTTTTAGCCAAATATGATTATTGAAGTAACATGTTAACTAACCGGATTATTTCCCCCCTGAGGGCATTGGGGCTTCATCTTCCCCGTTGAAAGATGGTCTCACCTGAAATACTGTTAACTGACGACTGACCCTGGACGCTCATGGAGTTCTCCCTCCCCCCAGCTTCCTGTAGGCTCCTGGAGTGCCTCCCTGAAGAGAGTTCTAGTCACTGTCCCCACCCCCATGCAGGGACCCCAGGACCAACTCCATCTTCCTCCCTGTGGAGAATATCATGGGGGATGTGGCCCAAGACCAACGTCCAGAGTATCCACAACCATGGGTCTTCAGCAGGAAGAGAAAAACGAGCAGGCCACCTTTTGCCCTGCTGGCCCTGGGTGATGCTCCGCAGGGCAGTGAGGAGGCCGGAGGGGAGTGGAGGCTGCAGCGCCGCCTCTGGCCCTGCACCCCTGAGTCAGGCCCCTGCCGCCAGAGCAGGCTCCAGTCTTCATCCAGCAGGAAAGAGTCTGGGTGAGAAAGCTGCTGGGGCTCACCTTGAAGGCTGGGCGTCCAGGGCCTGGCCTTGGAGACTCAGCCAGTTCTAGGAACATCAGCAGGGGGCAAGGTGCTGCCCAGGTGTGAGGGCAAACTCAGGCTCCCAGGGTCACTGAACCTTGGGCTTTAGTTTTGCCCCTGAGCTGGGCCTACAGCGGGCAGACGGTGGAGGAGAAGGAGGCCCAGCCTTCTCCAGGGGATGAGGATGAAAGGGGACACTTCAGAAACCTCCACAGTGGGGTTCTGAGGCTCAGGCTCCTGAGGGAAGAGCAGATAGAGGTAGGGCTTGCTAGCCCCTCCATTGCCCTGCTCCTGCAGCTTTGAGTTTCTCCGAAACCCCCACCAGGGTATTTTCACTGACATCCGCCTTGCAGAGGGTCCGCCAGACCTCAGGCTGACGCAGGCTGGGGCAGCAGGTGTTGTCGTGCAATGGATGGGTCCCTCTCTAACTTCCCCAGGATTCCTTGGTGCCCGGCCTGCCTGGCTCTTCTCCAGGAGCATCAGCCTGGAACAGCTTTTCTGGACCCAACTCAGGCCTGGATCTCAGGGCCAAGGCTCCAGAAGCCTGGTAAATAAGGTATATGCCTCAGCATAGTATGCTTGGCACACTTTGCCCTTTCACGGCCACTGACTATGATTCCAGGGCAGACCTGCGGAGCCAGGCCCTCTGGCCTTGGTCCCTGGCAGAGAGTGAGAAATCTGGGCTGAGGAGAAGCACATGGCAGGGTTCGGGCAAGCAGTGTGCAAGCTTCCTTGGCCTGGTTGCAGCCTCATGGCTCTTGGGCACAGTAAATAATTAATTGGCAGTGGGCTGGGGATTTGGGCTGGCAGAACTTCTGGGACACGCAGGGTGGTTCCTGGGCTCCAGCCAGTCCAGGAAGTCTGCTGCCTACAGTGGAGAGCTGTGGGCCTGGCGGGATCCTCTGTGACACGCAGCCACTGTGTTGCTTTGAGGGGAGGCGGGAAGGGGTTACCTTATGAGGGCGGCCAGGTGGTTCCCTAGGCGTCAGTCTCTCCATGCCAAGCCTTTCAGCTCCGCTCCAGGCCCAGCTCTCGCCAAGGTGCCAGCTCCCTGGCTGGCTGGCAGCAACTATTCCAATGGGATGGGGCTGGCTGTGAACCTGCCAGCTGCTAAAGAGTCACGGTCCTATAAACAGGTTGGGGCTCCACCCCCAGATCGCTCCCTCAGCCCAGAGCCTTCCTCTCTTCCCTAAGAGGCTGGGTCAACTAGCATCTCCAGAAACCTCTGGCAGGGCGCCAGGACCGGCAGGTGGAGTACCACTTCCAGATGTGGGGTGTCAGGACTGCAGAGGCAATGGGGAGACGAGTCCCAGGAACAATGGCAGGAATCTGCCCCCCTGAGGAAGCGGGCCTAGGGCAAGACGGGGGCCAGCCTCTGGTGGGGGAGGACGGTGCGGCTGGAGGCAGACAAGAGGCCAGGCCTCCCTGGCAGCTCCGTGCAGTTGGAGGTGGTGTGTAGTAAGGGCAGTCGGTGGAGGCCCTGAGCAGCCTTGGAGAGCCTCTGGTTCTAGGTCACCCTCAACTTCACCCTCACTCCTTCCATGTGGCTGGTCCTAGGAGTTTAGAGGATTTTCATTAGACTCAAAAGGCAAACTCTGTAATAAAGGTAAAAGAGACCAATCAGGAAACTTTGGGATAATATTACAGGGGGAAAAAACTTGGTGAAGTCATGTTTAAACTATTTAATGTACACAAAAACACTAACTGTTCTTTTGAAATGACATAAATTCAGTCATTTTACTGTCGATTCACTATGCAATTGAACAGAAAAGATTTGTTTTTTTCAAAGCAAATGAAAGTGAACTAATGTTAATTTATTACAAATGGATTTGAAATATATTATTACAGAATCAGCCAAAAAAATAAAAAGAAAGAAAGAAAATAGTGGTCTATGAACAAGTGAAAAATAACGGAATGGAAAAATATTTCTAATTCGCATGAAGCAGAAATAAAATCTAATAAAAAAGTGGAAATGTAGAAAACTACAAAGAACAATTTATTCCAAAGTGGGTCATAAATGAAGCAATGCACAAAGTCCCCAGCTGACAAGAGGCAGAGCCAGGGACCATGCTCTCTGGACTAAAAGGTCATGTCTCCTCCCCAGATGGGGCTCAGCCTAGCCTGGAGCCCACCCACCATGGAGTCTTCGGTGGCCTCCATGACCTGAGCCACCCCAGGGCCGCAGAAGTCTGAGGAATTACATCACCATGGGGAGTGATTCCACATCTCCCTGAACTGATGTGGCCTCATCTGGAACCGCGTGGAGGGGCCTAGGAGGCAGAGCGGCAGCATCACTCGCCATGGGGCGATCCCAGTGCCAGCCCCCCACACCGTGCTGTGACAGGAGGGGCAGGTAGCCCACGCCCGGAGGGCTCAGCCGGTTGGACTAGCAGATGGTGCTGTTTCCCCTCATCTGCGCAGTGATGGTGTGGGAGAAGCTGGGCGCGGTGAAACCATGAATCCCCAACTCAGGGAATCTTAATGTGGGGTCAGGGCCTGCGGATGGGATTTAGGGCACTCTCACCAGTTCCTGAAATTATAATCAAAATTATATGCACGTCAGTGCTTCAGGGAACGGGTCCAGAGCAGCACTGTCCACCAGGAATGTTGTGTAAGCCATGTATGTCATACCAAATGTTCTCTCAGCCACATTTTAAAAAGCAAAAAGAGCCCTGGCCAGTTTGGCTCAACGGTTAGAGTGTTGGCCTGGGGACCAAAGAGTCTCGGGTTCGATTCCAGTCAAGGGCACGTACTTCGGTTGCGGTTCTGTCCCCAGCCCTGGTCGGGGTCGTGTGGGAGGCAACCAATCGATGTGTCTCTCTCACATCGATGCTTCTCTCTCTCTCTGCCTCCCACTCTGTCTGAAGATAAATGGAAATCTGGAGACCATGGGTCTTAGGTAGAGCCAGCAGGCACAGTGGGGCGTGGGCCAGGCCACGTGTTTCTCACCCAGGCCAATGGGGTCCTGGAGGAAGGACAGGCCTGTAGGAGGAGGTCTCAGCACCTCCATTTCCCATTCCGTCATCCCTTTCCCTTGCAGGTTTGGGGAGGAACACACTTTCTCTACCCTCAAGGTTTTTTGGCTGTTCTAATACAGTAAAACCTGCAGGTAACAGACTAATGCAGGTGAGGGGGTGTCCATTAAGGTCTAAAGTCCATTATGTTATAAAGTAGATTTTCCGAATATGTATATTTAAAAATTGACAAATTATTTTACCTGTTTTTACTTATGTAGACATGTTTGTGTAATTAAAATTAAGTATGTATGAAAAGTTTAATTTCACAGAAAAGTTCTCTATATGTATTACTGCAGTTTCAAATTTACATTGAATAGGTCTAGTAAATGGGTGCATTCACCAGTCACCACAAACGCACACGGCTGGTGCGTGGCTTGGCGCACATGGGAACATCGGCTGCAGAAAGTCACACCAGGCGACGACAGAACCAATTACCTCATGATGTGGTGTAATTATTCGTGGAATGTTGTTTATAAGCAGTGACTCTTGGATTTAAATATGTAGACTATAGTAGAAATGTAATATTTATTTATGTTGGTGAAATTACTACTGTTTTTTTTCCAACATATGGCCTATTCACTAAAACTTGTTAAAAATAAGTGAGTTAATAACAAAAAAAATAACCTGTTGATTTCATCACAAGTAAATCTTGGTGAAAAGCATTTTAAAATTAACAGGGTGCTGATTTTCACATATGACATACTGATCAGAAATTTTGTTTGTTAAATCCGAAGTCCATTAAATCGAGATCTGCAAAATTGGGGGTTTACTGTAATCAAATAGACACGAGACAGGTTAGCAAGCAAAAATAACCAACTTTAATACATACGTGTGTATGGGAACCCGATATACATGAGAGAGTCAGAGACCCCAATGAGGCAGGATAGTAAGGAGCTAGGAAAATTCCTTGACAAGGGCATGGGGAAACCGAGACAGATAGCTGAACACACTGCTTGAGCAGTTTACAGCGAGATACAGAAGGTCGCCAGGGTGGAAAGCCCAGGTGCCCAGCATGGGCAGCACTGGCACCGGCCCTCGCACCAGGGTGGCCTTCCCTCCCCTGGCATATCGCTGGTCAGCAGTTTGGACCCCTGACCTTTCCTCCCTAGAGATAACCTGTAGGCCTCAGTTGTATTTCAGCAGTTGAGTGATGCCAGGACCAACTGCAGTGACTAATGACCCCCTGCCCTGGTGCTGCCCAATCAGTGGAGACCACGACCCTGAAAGGACACATCTGGAAAAGCTGATGAATAGTCTATTGAGATCCTTCCCTAAACCCCCAGCCTTTAAAAACCCTCAAAACAAAGGACCCAGCACCTTTCCCTTCCCCCTTTCCTTCCCCCACAGACATAAAGTCTAAGCCTCCTAAACTCTAAGCATCCCCATGAGACTTGCAACTAGGGGAGCAATGGGCAGTGGCAGCTTGTCCCAGGCTAACCCCCTGAACCTGTCTCCAAAGCCCCCTTTTCTCTGACTGCTTAGTGAGCCAAAGCAGCCCAGCCTGGTCTCTCTCCTGTTGCTTCTTCTGTGCGGGGCCCTTCCTTATTTCACTGTCCCCAGCTTTAATAAATGTACTCTCAAAATCACCTGGACTCGGCCCTGGCCAGTTTGGCTCAACGGTTAGAGCATTGGCCTGCAAACCAAAGGGTCTCGGGTTCAATTCCCAGTCAAGGACACATACCTGGGTTACAGGTTCAATCCTGGGACCGGTCAGGGTTGTGCAGGAGTCAATCAATCAATGTGTGTCTCTCCCCCACCCCACCTTCCACTCTATCTAAAAATATCCTCAGGTGAGGATTAACGACAACACAAAATCCCCTGGACTCCTATTGTGAAATCTTTCCTGCAAAAATTCAAGAACCTCCTGAGGCCAACCTGCTGTGGGCCAGGTCCCCTTTCCGGTAATACCACAAGCCCAAGAGGTTCAGAGACAGAAAGGGAACATGAGTATATAAGATATCCTTAGCTAGGGAGCAGGTAAGGTGCCTTGGATGCTTTAAAGTGTCATTGCAGAATAATAAGAGCAGATGTTTAGTAAATAGAAGTTTGCCTTGCCCTATAGACAGGTCAGAAGAGATTATCTCTGATAATCTTCCCATTATGGGCAAGGCCCCTCATTCAAAGTAGTCAAGGGAGAGACAGAAGTTTCTCCTGAGCAGTAGCTAAAGGTGCCCTTAGCGCAAAACAACCTGCACACCACAGAAGCACATGTTGGGGTAACTAGCTCTGAACCCCCACACTGGCCTTCCCCCTTCTTACCACAGTCTCTTTGCTCTACACTCACAGTAAATGAACATTTGCTTTTTCATTCAGCATTTATAGAGCCTTTAACACCCCCAAATCTCTTCTGTGGAGCCAGCCCTCCCCGCGCCCTGAGCTCCGCGGTGTGGGTGGTGTCGCTCCACCTCCTCCAGCCGCAGTCACGCAGCACAGGGCCAGGCTGGCGAGCCGCCCGCTCCCTGGCCAGGCGATTGGGTCACTGGACTGGCCCCGGCTGGTGCAAAGTAAATCCTGGTGCACGAAGTACGGAGGGCGTGCTTCCTCTTCCCTGCCGGACAGTACCCGGGAGGATACGAAGCCGAGCTGCTAAAAGTAGCCAGCACCGAGGAAGCCCTGTCAGAAAAAGGAGTCGGTGATAGCAGTTAGCACTTAAACAGAGGTGGGTTTACTGCGGAGCTGATGGTGCTTAAATTGGGCCCTCCTCTTGCCCACGCCCTTCCATGGCTCCGAGACCCCAGCAATAGCATCTTTTGTATTCATAAAATTTGCAAAAGTAAGCTATTTAAACTGCCACTGGTTAAGAACACTTTCTCCCCATTCTTTCATCTCTGCTGTTGGCGTGAATGTGCCTGTGGATACTTTTAGGATCTGGCTAAGGAGAAGTTGAGTAAGAGATGCATTTCATTTCAGTTTAGTGGGACGTAATTACGTGGTTTACAGTCAGTTTCATGTACCGTGAGGTTACTGCTAGTCATTCTGGTTTAGGAATAGTTTCCAAAAACACTCCTGCCCCCACTGTGCCAACTCATCTGGCGTTGTGATGCAGAGGTACACAAGGCCAGGGATGGTGCTGCGGTATGAGGAGAATAGAGGAAGACCAAAAAGGTCTGAAATTTACAGAGCCAGAAAGCAGTCTGTGGGAAATTCTTCCAATCAGACTCATAAAAATTTAAGTGAAAGATTTTGTTTCTATTGCCCCTGATCAAAACAGAAGTTCTCCTGAAAGAGATGTGTTCAGTCATGTCTTAAATACCCCTTTTCCTTTATTTAATGGGAATCAGGAAACAGAAGTTATGTACCTATCTGACAAGGAGCTAGCAAATGTACAATAGCTCAGATAGGAGAGAAACTTGGTAGAGGTTATGGCAGGTTTTGTTTTTCTAATAATGTTTGCAAGAATATCTCCTGTCCTTCATGCTGTCAATGTAGAAAATCTGTAGAGAATTTTTATAAGAGTTTGTTTGCGCCAAACTGATGCTATGTGGTGGGGAGCAAGATCTCAAATGCTCTGCAGAATAACAGTTTTGCAGCTTCTTTTATGCATTTGAAATTAAGGAGGGAATTAAGGAAGATTCCACGGAGCTGGGAGAAGGGGGGCAGGCATTGGGTAGTTAAACAGGACTATTTGCTCCATTGAGGGGGTTGCAGCTGATTTCAAAGGTGTGTTAACCTAGATGCATAGAAACAATGGACAGAGCTTCTTTAAGGCAAAGATAAACCTTTTACTAAAAAGTTATATGACTGGTGGGTGACTATTCAACATGACCTGCCCAGTTAGGAATTTGTGATCAGATCCCCCTGGGAGATTACTTTCTATAGAACCCCCTTTTCAGTCCACATGCTCTTCTAGAACCTTGCCACTCCCTCCTTCTGAATCTGGTGGGCTGGAGACTCTAACTATAAGATGTGAAGAACTTGACACTGTTTGACTCTGAGGTGAGGTCATAAGAGGTGATTCGGCTTCTCCTGCTGAGAGCCACCATGTGAGACATCCAAATCCCCTGAGGTCCCTGCGCTGTGAGGAGCCCAGTCACATGGAGGGGCCATGAGTCAGCGCCCAAGTCGGCGATCCTCATCTCCGAGTCCTCCCGGCCCAGGCCCAGACAGGAGGATGAATGAGCCTCCAGATGATTCCAGCCCAGCTGTTGCGTCACCCCAGCCTGTGCCCTCTCGATGAGTGTCACAGAGGAGAGGAGGCACCTGACAAGGGTGGGGAAAGAGACAGAGCTGAGGCCCAGCTGATTCCAGGTCAAAGCAGGTGGTGGGACAGGTGGCAAGACATTGTGTGAGGCAGGGATGACACACACTTCAGCATTCGGCACTAATTACCACGTCAAGATCGAGCACAGGCAGACCTGTGCTCTTGCCCCACGAGGAAGTGGTTATTCACTCAGATGACAAGAGAGAAGGTACCATTTCCTGGTCATGACTGCTCAGGACGGAGCAGGAAAGGAGCTCCAGCCCCTGTCCTTGTTCTAGGGCGACCGAGAAGGATGAGCCTCTCCCTAAGGAAGGGGCAGGATACCACCGGGCCAACCTAGTCATTCATCCCACAAATATTTATTGAGTGTCTACCTGTCCCAGACAGGGCCAGATGAGTAAACACAGGCCTGATCCCCACCTCAGGAAGCTTCTGACCAGTATACAACCTGCCTTCCACTCCACGTTCCCCACCCAATGGACACCGGTGTCTTAGAACCTGGGACGTACACCGCAGGCCCTCGAGTGCTGAGCAGGCGTCTGAGAACAGAGCCTCTGGAATTTCGAGGTACAGAGCTATGGAAGAGCTGTAAGAAATATATAATTTTAGCTGATTAGCTTTGTCTGGAGGCATTGGTAGCAGGTGTATGAGCTACAGGATGTTAAGAAATAGGGTATGTCTCAAGAACTACTGATGCACCTGGACCGACCTCCCTTCAGGATGGTCTGTCTTCCCCCCGCTGGCCTCCCCCACCTCCGGGGGGCTCTCTGCCTCTGCCCACTGGCCTTTTCCTCTCCGGTTCCTCTTTTCATAAACCTTCCACACATTGAAA
This sequence comes from Molossus molossus, assembly GCF_014108415.1. Lineage (NCBI taxonomy): Eukaryota > Metazoa > Chordata > Mammalia > Chiroptera > Molossidae > Molossus > Molossus molossus. The sequence continues at coordinate 181,127,868 of NW_023425344.1, forward strand.
ATGGGTGTGAGCATTTAAAATGTATCATGTTTATAACTTTGATATTCTAGCTCATAATTAAAAAAATAGTCATTAAGGCTTTTATACATTTTTAAAACACAAACCAAAACTAAGCTGTTATTATTATTTTTTTTAATCCTCATCCAAGGACACTTTTGCATTTATCTTCAGATAGAGCCGGAGGGAGAGGGGGGAAGAGAGAGAGAGAAACATTGATGTGAGAGAGATACTTCGACCAGTCGCCACCCACACAACCCCAACCGGGGCTGGGGACAAACTGCTACCGAGGTACGTGCCCCCACTGGGACCTGAACCCGGGACTCTCTGGTCTGCGGGCCAACGCTCTAACCACTGAGCCAAACTGGCCAGGGCAAAAGTAAGCTGTTTTAAGCATGAAAAAGGCATTTTAATGATCTTCCCCCCCATGGATTAGTTGATCTCAATAGAAATGGGACATCTAAAAAACACTCAGAGGACACATTCCTTAAGTGGAGATTTGGAAAATGGGTTGATACTTATTGATTATTGCAACACCAATATACAGTATTCTGTGCTACTTAGAAGTAGAATACCAACCAATATGCTTACTGGTGTAAGATGTTATTTCAGAAGTCATCAACGGCTGTGTTCAGCCTTTTGGGCCGTGTGAAACCCCTCCCCACACCTCTCACCGTGGGCCCTTGGAAGCCCTGTTCATCACTCAGCTCCTACAGCCTCCCTATCCTTGCCCCCATCACATTGCCAGCCCTTCCCACCCCCGCTTCCCCAGAGAGTCTGAGTAGAGAAGAATTTTGAAGAGATGCTTCCTACTAGGCATGGGTTAGGTGCCTGACAGAGTCCCTGCCAGGGCACAGGAGTGTCCCTGGAGCCGAAGCTCCGGGAGCCCCATTCCCAGAAGGCTCAGACAGCAGTCAGGGGACCAGCTGCACCCAGGGTTGCCCCTCTGAGGACACTCAGGCAGGAGGTCATGAGATCAGAGGTGGAAGAGTCAGCCCTGCTAGAGGATCAGTCTGTACATCTGAGGCCGATGTCAGGATGTCAGTGACTACGCTGAAAACACTGGACACAACTCTTCCCTGCACAGAGTTCCCATTACAGTAACATTTTGTAACAAACTAAGGTACATCCTAAGAAAACATTTATCTATACTTCCTTAATCTTTAAGAAAAAGAAGAAAATACTAATCAACAAGGCCAAGCTTCTATTGCAAGCATCATGTACACTCCAGTAAAAGATTTTTCTGGCCCTGGCAGGTTTGGCTCAGTGGTCAGAGCGTCGGCCTGCGGTCCAGAGAGACCCGGGTTCGGTTCCCGCTCAGGGCATGTACCTCGGTTGCAGTTTGTCCCCGGCCCTGGTTGGGTCGTGCGGGTGGCAACCACTCGATGTGTCCCTTCACATCGATGTTTCTCTCTCTCTCTCTCTCTCTCTCTCTCTCTCTCTCTCTCCCTCCCCACTCTTTCTGAACAAAAAAATGGAAAAATGCCCTCGGGTGAGGATTAAAAAAAAAGATTTTCTGCACACCTGGAACAGGAATGTGAAAGTACTGAAATCAGTAAAGAGAACTCTGAACAGAATATTCTGTCTCTACGTGATGACATTAAAACCAAGACAATCGGTCAAGGCTTTCTTTGAAATAAAAAACATAGCTAGATATAAAAAGATTGAAATCTCTACAAAAAGATCTTAAACCAGTTTCAATAAGATGTCCTTATAGTCGCCAAATGATGAGTGGCCTTCCCTGAAGAAGGAGCCAGAGGAATACTAGAAGTTTGAAAGTTTGGAATTAGCTTCCAACTAGCTCCTGACCAGTCCCTGACTTGTACAGATTTGGAAAGACCTTTTCCAGCACCTGAAATTATTGGTTCTTCACTCTAAGATAACACCTTTGACATTGTTTCTTAAGATCGTACTTTCTGAAAGTAACAAATAATACTATTTCTCCACTTTTCATTATTAGTCACCTTTTTGTATAGTGTTTGATTCACCAACGCAAATATTTTTAATTTGCTTTCTATGCTGATCACACATTATGCATATTTAATGTTAATGTTTGGGTAAGGGGGGCAAAGAGCCATGGGAGCAGGGTCAGGGGCCGTGCAGCAGTCTGACTACAGGCGGCTCAGCACCGAGGAGGGGACCCCGGGTGGAGGGGGATGCGATCGCTGGGTCAGAATGAGTCTTTTTCATCATCCCATGATCTGCTGACTCTGGAGAAGTTATCAATATTTGGTGGACCCAAGTGGCTTGGGGGAATGAGAAACAGATTTGCTCAGATCAAAAGAAGCATCTATGAAAGAGCCAGGAAGCTGTGCACACACACGACGGGCCAGCACGCGTCCATCACCCCACACCGCGGGAGGCTGCGCAGAGAAGGTCCAAGTGTAAAGGACAAACACATGCTATGTGAACGTACAGTAAATTTTTCCCCATTAGGCAGACCTTACCCCCTGGATTTTAAGAGAATGGCAAGAACTAGCTGCTGATAGATAACCACTGCATTGTATAGATAACCCTTGCTTTGTGTACACCGAAACTGCTTGCTCCCTCAGGCATGACAGCGAACCTCAAATATCTGCTTCCGTACATGCTTGCTCGCAAACCCTTAGCCCAAATTCCTTAACAGGGGCTAAGACAACTATATAAGCAACCCTCCCCCTGAGCTCGGGGCTGCTCTCTCCTCTGTGTAGGATGGGACAGTCGCCGCGCGGCTAATAAAGCTCTCCTAATTTAAACCCAGTTTGGAGTCGGAGTCTGGTCTGTCTCGTTGGTCTACAACACGAGTTGCGGGGAGGCCCAGGAGCGGCTGGAGCGCGAAGAGCCAGAGACGAAAGGATGGCGAACCCGAAACCAAGACCAGCACAAGAAACAAAGTACGTGTACAGACATATGTTGAGGGTCAGGCGTCAGACACAGAAGAGTATATCCTGCATGATGCCTTGTATGCCAGCATCCGGAACAGACAAAATCAATCTACTGACAGAAGTTTAAATGGGGCTCCCTTTGGTTGGAATTATTTTCTGGGAGGAGGCACAAGAGAACCTTCAGATGTGATGAAAATGTCCTATATCTTGATCAAGTGGTGGTTACTCCGGATGTACATGGATATAAATATCCATCTAGCTGCACCTTCATCTATGATCTTGTGCCTTACCATATAAGTTACACTCAATTAAGAATTTTAAAATATAACTACGAGTCTGCAGTTGGGGCACAAGCAGAGAGCCACAGAGTAAACTGGTTAATGATTCATGCTCCATGAAAGTTCGAGGTCCCGATGAACTGGAAAACAGGAGGACTGCATGGAAGAGGGAATAGTTTCACAGACCACCTGCCCAACCCCAGCAAAAGAGCAAAGATTTACTCTCCGGAGAGGACAACAGGCACAGCCGTGAGCAGGCAGATTGAGGAGGAGTCTGCATCCTGAAATGTGAGTTACCACCCACAGACTTCTCCCCCGCTCAGCCCAGAGAACGCTGGCAGCCAGCCTTACACCCACCGTCATCACCACCAGGCAAGAACACGGAGTCCCTTCCAGGGACACTTACCAACAAAATAAATCCCTTCCAATTCTGACAGGTAAGGGCTGTGCTAACAGTTCTAGGTCCCCGCCTGATCAGCCCACAGTGACCTCCCTGCTCAGCCAGTCAGACCGTGTGTGCAGGCCTTCCAGAGAGCACTTCCAGTGTGAACAAGTAGCCAAGGATCAACAACATTTGAAGAAATCCTAGATGTTGTTTGCTGATAACCGAAGACTAAAAACTACAAACAAAAAGACTCAGAGGAAGCAGACACAACGCAGGAAGAAGAACTTTTTTTTTTTTTTAACTGCAATTACTATCTTTGGTGAGATAAAAATAAAAAAAAAGATGATGCATCAACGGCATCAACGCAAGAAGAATGGGCCACCACAAAATGGAACATGCAGAGAATATAAAGAACTCCCACACACTAAAAATATGGTGACTGAAATAAATAAAATGAATAGAAGAATTGGTCAAGAAAATTGAGGAAATCTCCGTAGAAGCAAAACAGAAATACGAAGAAGTGAAAATAAAAGATTTAAGATAAAATTTAGACAGGCATACCAGAAGTTAAATATCTTTCTATTTGGAGTTCCTGGAACAGAGAGTGAAGGAAATAATTAGAGAAATTATTAAAGAAATAACGGGAAAATATTGCAGAACCAGAAGAGTCTCCAGATTAAAGGGTTCACTTAGGCTCTGGCCGGTTTGGGTCAGTGGTTAGAGTGTCGGCCAGCGGACCAAGGAGTCACAGGTTCCATTCTGGTCAAGGGCACGTACCTTGGTTGCAGTTCGTCCCAGCCTTGGTCAGGGTCATGCAGGAGGCAACCAGTCGATGTGTGTCCCTTTTGCGTCAATATTTCTCTCTCTCTCTCTTCTTCTTTCTTCTCTCTCCCTCCCTCCCACTCTGAAGATAAATAGAAAAATATCCTCAGGTGAGGATTAAAAAATAATAAAAGGGTTCACTGAGGACACAGAACATTCAATAATAATAACAACAAAAAAGCCCTCACCAAACGACATTATCAAGAAATTTCAGAAACCTGGAATAAAAGTACCTGGAAGAAACGACAAGGTCATACACGAAAGTCTGGAAATCGTAGTGAACTTAACAGCAACATCAGAGGTTAGGAGGCATCGGGAAAATGTCTTAAAAGATTTAGACAGAGCCCTGGCCAGTTTGGCTCAGCAGTTAGAGCGTTGGCCCGCGGGCCAGAGAGGCCCGGGTTTGGTTCCCGCTAAGGGCACGTACCTTGGTTGCAGTTTGTCCCCGCCCCGGTTGGGGTCGTGTGGGTGGCAACCACTCGATGTGTCTCTCTCATGTTGATATTTCTCTCTCTCTCTTCCTCCCTCTCTCCCTCCCGCTCTATCTGAAGATAAAAAAAAAAAAAAAGATTCAGACTAAAAAGAATTCCAACTTAGAATTTTATTTCTAAACCATTAGTCAAAAGTGAGAGTAGAGCCCTGGCCGGTTTGGCTCAGCGGTTAGAGCGTCGGCCTGCGGTCCGGAGAGACCCGGGTTCGGTTCCCGCTAAGGGCACGTACCTCGGTTGCAGTTTGTCCCCGGCCCTGGTTGGTCGTGCGGGTGGCAGCCACTCGATGTGTCCCTTCACATCGATGTCTCTCTCTCTCTCTCTCTCTCTCTCTGTTCCTCTCTCTCCCTCCCTCTCCATCTGAACAAAAAATGGAAAAATGTCCTCGAGTGAGGAAAAAAAAAAAAAAAGTGAGAGTAGAGTATAGGTAAATACGCAAGCACAAGGTCTCAAATTATTTTTACCTTTCGCATGATCTATCAGAGCAGAGCTTTCTAACCTTGAAGAGCACACGGATCACCTGGAGAACTTGTTAAAGTGCAGATTCTGATTCTGTAGATCTGGGGTGGGGCCTGAGATTCATCATTTCTTCAAGTGGATGCTAATGCTGCTGGTCCATAAACCACGCTTTGGGAAGTAAGATACTAGAGGACGTGCCCCACCAAAATGAGAGAATAAATCAAGAAAAAGGAAGAAGGTCCAAGAAACTCAGGATCCAACATCAAAGTAAGTCAAAGGAAATATCCAGAAGAATGATGAAGGGAAATCCCAGGATATTACCTACAGGGTAACCAGTTCAAACTGGACATCAAGGAAGCATTAAAAGACGGAGGAGGTCAAAGAGGAGAAAAGAATGAAACTAATGATCACCTGACATATTGAGTCAACTTACACTTGGTGGAGAGTTTGAGGACAGATTAGCGACAAGAAAAGTAAATGAAAAGTGAGGCAAGTATTAACTCCAAAGAAAACTAAAAGTTAAGAATAAAAGTATATAATCATATACCACATAATTACAATAATGTAAATAATAAATGTTGACCCAAAAATGATAATAATATTGGGAGTTGAGGGAGGGTAGGATAAAAGAACTAAGCTCTCATCTTCCATAGTAGGAAGTCATAACAATCAGGAAATAATGGTATGAGCATGTTGCTTAGATGATGGAGGTAAATACCAACTAAGAGAATTCAAAGCAGTTGCTTCCAGGGCATAGGAAGGGGGCAGGGAGCTAATGCTTTTTGTTATAAGCGTTGTAAAACTATTTGACATTTTTAAACATCAGTTTATGGATTACTTTAATAAAAGTAAAGATAGTATCTGAAAATGTGGATGCTTTGTCATTAATAACGAAGCACTCACCACACACCTCACAGTGTATTGCCACTGCCCAGCATCAGGGCCCACGGCTGTACGCCGAAGCCCTGAGGCAGCTCGTTTCCTTCAGATGCTCAGTTCCAGGCGAGGCCATGGGCAGGGCAAGTTGGGGGAAACAGCAGGAGCAAATTCCAGGGATAGTTCTGAAAGTTCCTGATACCCAGGAGCACATTCAACACGTTCCTGGACAAGGTAACACCATGCTGTGCCTCCCTTCTCCAAAAGGGAAACCTTTCCCTCCTGAGTTTCGTTTTTCAGTAAGTAGCAGCAGCCTCCACACAGTTGCCCAAAGGGTTAGTCAGAATTGTTTCAGGTGCAAGTAGCAGAAACCAAATTCCAACTGGCTTAAGCAGAAAAGCAATTCATGGCATCCATGGAGTCCAGGGGAAGCCCTGGGAGAAGCCCAGATTCCAACCCTACCTTCAACACTCACCGCCGTGTAAGTTGGACGAGATCCTTCAGTCACCTATAATATGAGGGTTATAACAGTGTTGTTGTGACTATGAAATGAGTTAATATTTTAGTACATTGAATAGTGCCTGGTGCATAGCCAAGAGTTAATAGATAATAGCTATTATTATAAGCTATTATCCAGGAATCACAACAGATCTAGGGGACTAATAAAAATATTCATCCTGGGCATACTGTAAAGTAACTATAGAACAACAAAGATGAAGAACAAAGTAGTAAAAGCTCTCAGGAAGGGGAGTTCAATTGCCTCCAAAGGATTGACAATCAGGCTGGAGTTGGCTTCTCAACATCAGTAAAAGGAAGTAAAATATCTTCAAAATGCTGAGAGAAGAAAAAACTGCCAAATAAGAATTATAACCCAGCCAAACCAAAGACTGAATACTAAATGAAGAACTTATCAGATCAACAACAACTGAAAGGTTACCACCAACAACCCTCACCACTCACTTCTGAAGATTTACTCCAGGAAGAAGGAACTAGAATTCAGAACAAAGGATGAAATGATAGTGTTGATGGGAAAACAAGTTGGTAAAGCAAAATATTGACTATGCAAATAATAATGCTGATGACTAATATTGGCAATTAAAAAGAAAGACATGCCCCTGCCGATGTGGCTCAGTGGTTGAGTGCCGACCCATGTGCCAAGACGCCGCAGGTTCAATTCCCGGTCAGGGCACATGCCCAGGTTGTGGGCCCGATCCCCAGCGGGGTCTTATGGGAAGCGGCCAATCCATGTTCCCTCTCATTGATGTTTCTATCTGTTCCTCCCTCTACCTTCCTCTCTCTCTAAAGTCAATAAAGAAAAAAAATTAAAAAAAAAAGTAAAACACAAGTCAAATAGGAAAATGTGACAGAACTAATGCATTCTGAGGAGCTGGTTTGTGCTGGAGGAGAGTAAAGAAATTGATTAACATCTGGCTGGTGTGGCTCAGTGGTGAGCCTCAACCCATGCTCCAAGAGGTTGCCGGTTCGATTCCACGTCAAGACACATGCCCAGGTTGTGGGCCTGATCCCCAGTGGGGGGCATGCAGGAGACGGCCAATTGATGTTCTCTCTCATCGATGTTTCTATTTCTCTCTCTCTCTCACTTCCTCTTTCTCTAAAATCAATAAAGGAAAAAATAATTTAAAAAAAAGAAATTGATTAACTTCAAACTTTGTTAATTTAGGTAAATGGGTTAAAATTTAGGTAACAAAAGGAATAGAAATAGAGCAGATAGTTCAATATAATAGGGAGGGGTATAAAAAATAAAAGAAATTCAGGAAAAAAGCTGAGGAAAAGCAGAATGAATAGAAGGCACAAAATAAGACAGTGGTAATGAATCCAAATATTTCAATAATCACAATAAATGTTAATGGACTAAATTCATCATTTACTTTTCTGTACGATTAAGTTTATCATAATAAAACATTTTTAAAAGAGAGATTGTCAGTCTAGAGTTTCTAAAAAACTACCTATAGATCTTGTCAAGGCTGCACTGAAAATCTAAGGACCCAAAACGTTGAAAATAAGAGACTAGAAAAAGCTGGATCAGGGAAATACTGATCATAAGGAAACTGGTGTACATATAGATAAGAGACTTTAATGGAAAAGTCACTAGGGATAAAAAAAAAAAAATTACAAACAAAGACCTAAAAATGGAGAAAATATGCCATGTTCCTAGATAGACTTCATATCTAAATGTCAATTGTTTCCAAAATTAATCTGTACATTTAATGCCATTTCAAGTGAAATTCCAGAACAGTGTTCAGTGAAACTTGACAAGCTTTACCCAAGATTTTCCTTTGCTCTTCCACAGGGAGTGCCTTATGCAATTCCTCACAAAGGGGACACAATGAGAGGGTCCCATGGTATCTTATAAACTCTTCCTTGTTTTAATTTTTAAAAAGCAAATTTCTGATTAATCAGAAAGGGAAACTGTAGTAGTCTGTGTCCAATCAAGGGTAGGTTAAAAGGCCCAGCCGGTGTGGCTCAGTGGTTGAGCGTTGACCCACGCACCAAGAGGTCGCAGGTTCGATTCCTGGTCAGGGCACATGCCCAGGTTGTGGGCCTGATCCCCAGTGAGGGGCATCCAGGAGGCGGCCAGTTGATGTTCTCTCTCATTGAAGTTTCTGTCTCTCTTTCCCTCTCCCTTCCTCTCTCTCTAAAATCAATAAAGAAAAAAAAATTTAAAAAAGAGTAGGTTAAATGGGAAGTTTAATATAATATAAAGAATTATGCAGTAGCAGGTTTTGCTCAGTGGTTAAAGCACTGGCCCACAAACCAAAGGGTCTCATGTTCGATTCCCGGTCAAGGGCATGTACCTGGGTTGCAGGTTTGATCCCCGGCCCTGGTCAGGGTCATGCGGGAGGCAACCAATCGATGTGTCTCTCTCACATCAATGTTTCTTTCTCTCTGTGTCTCCCTTCTCTTCTTCTCTATCTAAAAATCAACGGAAAAAAAAAAAAGAATTTTTAGCTATGATGAAGAAAAGTAAGTACAAGGTAGAAAGAACCTTTGTATGGAACCCTAGCACTGCGGAAGAGCGCCCAAGGAAGGACAATTTTGGAGAGGGTTCAGACCCACTGGATGGCACAGAAGTTTGCTGGTTTGGGCAGGCCAGGGCTGGTCTGGAGTTGCTGGGCAAGCAAAATCCAGAGCAGGGGTCAGCAACTGGTGGTGTGGGTGTGAATCCAAGCACCAGGCAGGTGGAGCAGGAGCCCTGCGCAGCATGAGGGCAATGCAGAGGCTGTCAGAGGAGTCCAGGTCACCCTCTGCAGTGCAGGTGGGGGAACAGGTGGTCAGCAACTGCTGACATGGGGGGAGGTGGGGGCTGGGCACCAGTGGGGGAGAAGCACCTGTCTGCTCAGAGGCTCTGATGTCCCTGTCAGGATTGTGGAAGGATTGTTGCCAGACTGCGGCTAGGTCGCAGAGGGACCTCATCTGGGCCTGGGCCCTGGGCAGGCTCCACCATGTTCTCACACCCAGCCCCAGAAACAGCAGGAAGATCTCTCCCTCCTGCCACGTCCCTCCTGTGCCCCTTCTGGGGAACTAAACATGGTGCTCATCCCAAAGGAGCGATACAGGAATGTTGTTTGTCACAGGACATGTACACCGAAGGGGGCGTTTGGAGCCCAGAGGCAATTCATTGATGACTGACAAGTACCGTGACTGTCCAGGCACCACGGTTTTCTCCTCAACACCATCACTCTTTCAGTCTCAGGCCAACCTTGAGGAGACTCTTCCGTTTTTTGTTTTTGTTTTTGTTTTTGTTTTTGTTTTGGTAATGTGCCCCTAGCGGGAACCGAACCCGGAACTCTCTGGTCTGCAGGCCAACACTCCAACCACTGAGCCACACTGGCCAGGGTAGAGCAAGACTCTTCTGTTTTCCTCTGGCTGACTACGTGATGTGTTGCAAATTCATGTGTTCTCCCTCTGAAAAGACTCCGAGTCATGCTCTCTCCACTCTTTCCTTCTGTTCTCGAGCTCTGGGTCCTCGCTCCACGTTTTTGGGACTTTTAAAGGGATTTCTTTGTCTCTGTTCTCTTTATCTCCTTAACTTCTCCTCTACTTTCTAGCTCTGTCACACACATGCACAGCCTCCTTTTTTTGTTGTTTTTTGGTACGTACCCCTAGCGGGAACCGAACCCGGGACTCTGGTCCACAGGCTGATGCTCCAACCGCTGAGCCAAACTGGCCTGGGCTGCACAGCCTCCTTCAAGAGCATGTAAGAGTCCTGACTTGCCAATGTTACTGAATCCAAACCCTTCTACCAACTTGCAGGGTCTCCACTGTCTGGCTCACAGGCACAGCCAGGGTCTTCCCACTCCTGACAGCCACCGTGGAACTCCTCTTTTCAAGGATGAGCCCCTGCCCCCGCCCCAGTCCCCTCTGCCCGAGCCCTGGTGGCCTCTCCCTACACCACTGACTGTTCTTTGTGACCAGATTAAGCCCCTTTTTTCAAGAAGTCTCCTTATGCAGGACACACCAACTCTCTCCTCTGTCTCCTCATACGGGCAGCCAGCACCAGGCAATTTACCCCTCAGCAGCTAGCTCTGTTCGGATCACCGAGTATCTTCCCCCAAAACTGTGGAATGAGCCCAGCCAGCATGGCTCAGGGGTTGAGCATCGACCCATGCACCAAGAGGTCTCCAGTTCAATTCCCGGTCAGGGCACATGCCCAGGTGTGGGCTGGATCCCCAGTGGGGGGCATGCAGGAGGCAGCCAATCAATGTTCTCTCTCATTGATGTTTCTATCTCGCTCTCCCTCTCTCTTCCAAATCAATAAAGGAAAAAACAAAACAAAACACCCAAAATACAAAAAACTGTGGAATGACTTCTCAACTTTTCCACAAGCTAAGCCCTGCTGCCCATCCCCAGTCTTTGGCCATGGAGGTGGCCGGGGGCTGGTGCCCATGTGATGGGAGGGTTGTTAGGTCGTGCAGCAGATTGAGCAGGAAGGGCCCTGTGTCGGTGACTACAGCCTGCTGGACCTTTCTGTCCCGAGGCCTGAGCAGCCGTTCCCCCAGCTGGCTGCCGCCTGGCCCTGGAGGAGTCCACAGGCTCAGGAAGTACCTTGTGCAATGCTCAGGGGAGCCTGTGGGTGGGGGCCTGACAGCTGCCCCAGTCACAGTCCTCACCCAGGTAAGGGTGGGGCTGACAGGGCCCTCGAGAGGCTGGTGGCCTGTGTGTAAGAGCAGCCAGTTGGGTCAGTATGTGACAGATGGCCAGGCAGACAGACACCACATATGGTTCTTGAGGCTCAGCCCGCTCCCTCTGGCGTGCCCTTCAGCCCTGCATCTGGCTCTATTGAAAATTCTCCAGGTGCAAAGTCCTTTTTTCTTTTTAAACTTGGGCCTCTCAGCTCCCTCCCAGGAGCACTCCGCCTCTTTCCCTTCCCCCTCTTCCTCCTCGAAGGGCGTGAATCTTCTAAACTCTGAGGGACCCCACGAAACTTGCAACCAGAGAGCAAGGAGCAGCGGGCCGCTGGTCCAGGCAAACCCCTTGCGCCTGTCTCCAAGCCCCCTTCTCTCTGACTCCCCTCAAGCTGAAGCCCCCGCCTGGGCTCACTTCTCTCCTGTGCCGTTTCTGGGAGCCAGCGCAGCCCCACCAGGCTCTCCCGTTCCTTGTCCTAGGCCCGTCCTTGTCTCACTGTCCCCAGCTTTAACAGACGTCCTCGCGAAGTCACCCAGATTCGTGAGATCTTTCCTGCACGGAGTCAAGAGCCACCCCCGGCAGGCGGGCCCCAAGCAGACCTGCGCTGGGCTGGTCCCCCCGCCCCCCGCCAACATGAAGCAGTGCTCAAACCCTGCTCCCTTCCCCGGACCCCCCAGCGACAGGCCCTCGTCTGCTCAGAGGGAAACGTCACTGCCGTCCGGCTGTCCTCAGCCCTGAGAGCGCTGGGGCCCTCACACCCACTGGGCTCCGTCCTGAGCCTTGGCCCAGCCGGTGGCCCACTTGGTGGCGGGCCCTGCCGGCCACTTCTTTCCCTGCACACCGTGTGCGGACCGCGGGCACCGTGAGCCCCGGCCTGCACCAGGCACCGTGCTGAGCGGTCTGGGCACATCGCCCACTCCGCCTGCACAGGCACCCGAAGGAGGGCGCGGTGCTTTCTCTCACTCCACAGACGAGGAAACGGAGGTGCAAAGAAGGGGTGACTTGCCCAAGGCCGCGAACTTGAGTCCTGGAGCCAGGACCTGACCCCAGGCAGCCTGGCCCCAAATGGGGTCCTGGACTCTGCCGCCTGAACCCCTGCAGGTCCCTGCAGGTAAACATTTTTTTTTTAAAAAGTAAACTTCGGCCCCTCATGATGTTCTCCATACCCACGCCCCAAACAGAGCACGCTAAAAAGTCAGCACGTGCCCTGGCTGGTGTGGCTCTGTGGTTAGAGCATCGACCCACACACTGAAGAGTTGCAGGTTCAATTCCCCGTCAAGGGCAGGAACCTGGGTTGCAGGTTCAATCCCTGGTCCCAACTGGGGCATGTGTGGGAGGAACCCGTCAATGTGTCTCACAGTGATCTTTCTCTTTCTCCCCTCCCTCCTCCTTCCCTTTCATTCTCTCTAAAAAGCAATAGAAAAAATATCCTCAGGTGAGAATTACAAAAAATAAAATAAAAATAAAAAGTAAGCACTTGCCCTGGCCGGTTTTACTCAGCAGTTAGAGCATCAGCCCTCGGACTGAAGGGTCGCAGGTTCAATTCCTGCTCAAGGGCATGCACCTGGGTTTCGAGTTGGGGTCATGCAGGAGGCAGCCAATCAAAGTGTCTCTCTCATGTCAATGTTTCTCTCTCTCTCTCTCCCCCTTCCTCCCTTCCTCTCTATGTAAAATCAATGGAAAAGTATCCTCGGGTGAGGATTAACAAAAAAAAACAACAACAAAAAAGTAAGCACTCAAAGATATAGTGTGGTATGGTGGTTAATTGCTTGAGTGTGTTGGAATTTTATAAAAGTCCTGAGTTCAAGACCTGACTTTGTCACTTTTGATCTTAGTGTTCTTGGGGAACTTAACACTTCTTTGTGCCTCTTTAAAATGGGAATACTTGCCTGGCCAGTGTGGCTCAGTGGTTGAGCAATGACCCATGCACCAAGAGGTCACCGGTTCGATTCCTGGTCAGGGCACATGCCCAGGTTGTGGGCTAAATCCCTAGTAGGGGGCATGCAGGAGGCAGCAATCAATGTTCTCTCTCATCGATGTTTCTATCTCTCTCTCCCTCTCCCTTCTTCTCTTTCTAAAACCAATAAAGAAAAAGAGTATTTATTAAAAAATTAAATGGGAACACTACTACTACTACCTTCCCCACAGAATTGTCGAGAGGATAAAGAAAAATATGTATGTAAAACACATAGCACAAAGTAAGCATTCAATAGAAGATATACAATTATATTATTATTACTAAAAACAAAAGTTTGTGATAAAAATAGGAAGGCAGACAGAAAACCCCCCAAATGCAGAAGAGACAGAAAAAATGGCAGACCTCCTACAAGAGGACCTGCTGAGGAGCACAGGTGACTGAGCCCCAGCGCCGCCCTCTGCAACCACCCCCATGTTTACTTCAGGCCACACTTTCTCGGGGTTGCTCCCAGCAATGACTGGCACAGAGGGGGGCTGGGGACGTCCCTCCCTGGCAACACCCCACCAGCCAGGCTGGAGTGTTCTCAGAACTGTGCCTCGGGCTGAGGCTCTTCCTTCCTGACCCTCCTCCCTCGCCCTCTCCTTTCCCAGGTGTCCGGAGGCTCTCCGGGCTGGTCCAGCGCCCTGCTTGTTCATGCACAAGTCTTTCCCTCAGTGCATCTCTTGCACAAGGAAAGCCTCTTTTCAGAGGACCTGAACTCACACAGGCCCCCTCCCTAAAGTGGGGCCCCCTCGGGGGAAGGATCCTGAGAGGGGTCACGAGAAGGGGGTCTGTCCCGAATTCCCGCCGAGGGCCACCTGGCTGATGGAAATCCTGAGTGGGAAGTGAGTCTTCTCGTGCCTCACATTCCATTCTGTGCTGCCGTCGCTGCTCAGGCGGGGCCGCCCCCGGCTCTCGCTGACCCCCCTCCCTGGTCTGACCCCTCTGGCCTGCACTTCAGACCCCTTCTCCTGGGACATGAGAATCACTGCTGCAAATATGGTTTGGTTGGACCGGCACTGTCCTCAGGCCTGGGGGAAAGCTTACTGCCAGCTCCTCTCACAGCAGCCATGGGAGGAGGGAGAATGTCAGGTGGGATGCAGCCCTCTCGGCACTGAGACCAGCTGCAGCGGTGGTCCCGGCCTGGAGAGCTGGGAAACTCCAGCCCAGGGAGGGTCGTGCTGTGCCCAGGGCAGATTGGCTTAACCCTCCAGCCCTTGGAGGCACAGCGAGTGGCCCTTGGTCTTTGGAGGCCTCCCTCTGCCCTAGGCCCCAGTGTGTCAGTGTGGCCTTAAAGTCTGCAGCATGGTTCTGTCATCACATGGGCGCAAGAAGTGGTCAGAGTCTTTCCCCTTGGACATCAATGCAGGAAAAAGCACAGAGTGAGGAGAAATAAAAGGGTTTCCTCGGCTGCCCTGGACAGCTGCCCAGGCGGGAGAGGAGGTAGGAGCAGGGCCAGAGGCCTCCCACTCGGCTGGTGAGATGAGGCCTCCAAGCTGGGCATAGGCTGCCGCACTACGTGGAACTGGAAGCACCTGTAGGCTGGACCCCACCTCAAACTTCAAAGGCTCCACTGCTGTTTATCTTTCTTCCTCAGGAATAACAACAGTCATCCGTTCTCTGGTCCATCATTACAATCATTCTCTGACCCCCACTCTCAACATGCTTCCTGATCCTGGGCAACACATACTCCTGATGGAATCCAACTCTTGGACCACTTGACACCTGCACCCACACAGCTGAAAATCTCACTTTAACTCCATGACCATGAGCTTCAAGTCGGTCCTTGTGCTGACCAGCAGACCTAGTCTGTATCCCTATTCCAGCCTTCTTTCACTCAAATAGTTTGGTCATACTTTCTCCTCTATTCAAAAACCTCCAAAACTCCCTCCAAATTCTCAGCCAATGACCTTGATTCCTACTTTTTAGGTACACTGAGAAATAGAAACAATCAGAAAAGAACTTTCCTAAGCTCCCACCACCAACCATCTCTATTCTTGCTGTGTCCCCAGCCTTCCCTTCCATAACTAGAGGTTCATCGGCCATCTCCTATCTCAGGCCCACCCACTAGGTCCTGTCCTCACTCCCCAACTCATGGACATTGCTCCGGAAAATTTCTCATTCTCTCTCCTGCATCATCAATTTTTCTTCTTCCGTTGGAGCATACCTATCAGTAACTAAACATGCCGAAATTCTTCGTTCTCAAAAACAAAACTCTCTTGCCCCCCACATATCACATTCCCTTAGCTACCTTCCCGTTTCTTTGTTCTTCTCTACAGCCCCTCAAAAGAGTCACCCCTATTGTCACCATCTCTCTTCCCATTCCCTCTTAAGCCACGAGGTTTCCCTCCCACCACTTCACCAGCGGCTTGCCAAGGCCCCCAGTGAGCCCATGTTGCTAATCCCATGATGAGTCCTCAGTCTCTACCTTCCTTGGCCTCTCGGCAGCATGTGCTCTCCTCCTGGAAATGCTTTCTTGCCCTGGCTTCCAGGACAGCACACTAGCTCGGCGTTTCTACCTCGCCAGCCGCTCCTCGGTTGCCTTTGCTGCTTCCTGACCTCCCAAGTCAGAGTGCCCGTGACTCAGTTCTGAGACTTTTTTGTCTTCTTTTCTCTATATTCACTTCCTTAACAGTTTTCTTCCAGTCTCTTGGGCTTTAAATACTATTTCTAAACCGATAGCTCCCAAATTTATATCACTAGACCAGGCCCCCCAATTCCAGGCTCATAAAGCTGAGTCCTTCCTTCCGGGGACCTGGCCTCTCTTTTAATCAATGGACTTCAGGTTCAGAAACCAGAATGTATATATAAAATAATATATTCATATATATCAATTAGATATAATAATATGTTAATCTATTATGTATAATTAATAACATGTATTTATTACATATAACATCTTTTCCATGTAGTGCCTATTCATTTATATTGCCTATTTTTCTATCCGGTTTTTGGTCTTTCATTTTTTTGAACTTTAAGAGTTCTTAGCATAAACTACAAAAAAAATCCTCCAAATTTGTCATTTACCTTTTGCCTTTGTTGGTGTTTATACCATGTAAAAGGTTTTAACATTTTAAAATTTAATTAAACTTATCAGTCTTTTCACGGATTGTATATATTTTGAATCACAGAAACCATCCCCACACTCATGCTTACTGTTAGTACTTGTTTGGCTTCATTCCGTACATCTAGATCTCTGGACCACCTGGAGTTTTTATAGCATCTGACAAGGGGTATGTGGATTCAGTTTTATCTTTTGTCAAATAACTGGTTGTCACCGCATTGTATTAAAAAGTCTATATTTTCTCCAGTGACTTGAGATATCACTTTTATTATGTACTAAATTTCCATATATACTTCCATCTGTTTCTATACTTTATATTCCATTGATTGATTTATATACCAGTAGCATATCATTTTAATTATAAAGGCTTTATTATGACTTAACATTTGATAAGGCTAGTCCCCTATCCACCTGTCACACATACAAACATTGCTTTTCTTTTTCATATATACAGTACTTGACAAACAACTTGTCTAGCTCAAAAGAAAAAAAATTATTTTAAATTGAATCACATTAGGGAAAATTGACAACTTTAGGACAATGAGTTATTCAATTTAAGAAGACGTCTTTTGATTTATTCAAGTCCTCTTTTATGCCTTTCAAAAGTTCTTACAGTTTTTTAATATAGGTTTTTATGTTTCTTATTAAAATAATTTTTAAATAATATATTTCTTTTGTAAATAGGATTTTCACTTCTATCATCTCTTCTAATTGATTGTATACATGAAGGCTCTTAATTTTTTTATTCTGCCATCTTAATGAATTCTTTTATTGTCTGTATTAGTTTTACCATTGATTCTCTTAGGGTTTTTAGGTATAGGTACTAAAATATTATCTGTCTGGTCTGTAGGCCAATGCTCTAACACTGAGCAAAACCAGCCAGAGCTAAAATATTATCTATAAACAGAAATAGTTTTACTTCTTGCCCAATTCTTAAACTTCTAATTATTTTCTCACATCTGATAGCATTGGCCAATTCTACCAATAAAATACTGGACAAAATCCATGGGATGCTGCTAAAGCAGTGCTTAGAGCCAAGTTCATAGCTGTAAATATAAATGTTAGAAAAGAACCAAGGTTAATGGTCTAAGCTTCTGCTTTAAGAGCTAGACAAAGAGCAAATTAAACTTAAAGTAGAACAATAAAAATAGAACTCTTTCAAATAGAAAATGGGAAAATAATACACAAAGTGACAAAAGCAAAAGTTAGTTCTTTGTGCCCAGCCAGTGTGGCTCAGTGGTTGAGCATTGACCCATGCACCAAGAGGTCGCCAGTTTGATTCCTGTCAGGGTACATGCCCAGGTTGTGGGCCAAATCCCCAGTAGGGGCTTATGGGAGGCAGCCAATCAATGTTTTCTCTCATCGATGTTTCTCTCTCCCTCTTCCTTCCTCTCTCTCTGAAAATCAATTTAAAAAATTGTTTTTATAGTTACTTTTTGAGAAGAATAATAAAATTGATAAACCTCATAGCTAGACTGATCACACAGAGAGAAAATATAAATGAGCAGTATCAGGAATGAAAGGGGAACATCACCACACAGCCTGAAATGACGAGTTTGACCCGACAGCCTCTGCCGTCCTTCCCAGCTCCAGCTCAGCGTTCTCCCCTGGCTCCCTGCATCTCTACTCCCATTCATCTGAGCTCACCAGGAAGGGACCCTCAGTGGCTTCCCCACCAGCCCTGCAAGGGTCACTTGCAGACTGACAGTTAGGTCACAGGGACAGAAGCCTGCAGTATGATGACAACTCCGGGCCTCTACAGGGAGAAGTTTCCCTGGCTGGTAAACTGGGACCAAGTGGTGGTGAGGGGGTTTGGGTGGGGGTGGGGGTGCCAGCGAAAGGGTGTAGAACTGCAGACAGAGCTGAGGCCCTGCACCATAGGGAAGTAGCTTTCTCCCTGCACCAGACCACCCAGCAAGCAGGTTCCAGAAAAGTCCTGCATGTCCAGCCTGCTCCCCAGCTGCTATTTTTTCCCACCCACCCCATTCCTGCAGCCCTGGGCTCCTCCCAGCCTCTGGAAGACACTTTCACCTGCTAATGGACCATGTTCTCTGGGGCAGCTGGCCACATCAGGCCCTCAGGCTGACATGAGCTATGGTGGCAAGTCCCTGGTCATATTGTCCCTCCATGAAAGAGGATCTCTGGCCCTGGGCCTCCAAATGCCTCTCCTTCCGAATTCCCTAGGGTCAACCTGACCACACAGCAGGCCTCCTCTGGGAGGTCCACTCAGAAGCTGCTTGTCTGGACCCAGGTCAGGCTTAGATCTCCAAGGGGAAGGTTCCAGAAGCAGGCAGTCTGGGAATGAGACAAGGAGCCTCAGGATAGTGGTCCTGGTCCATAGCCAGGATACAGGACACCGGGGGAGACCTGCCTGCAGCAGTTCTTGCTCAGAGGAAGGCACAGGTCAGGAGAGGGGCTGACAGAGGCTCCTGGGCCACGGTCAACAGAGGCTCCACTGAGCGTGAACTCCATAGGTGTGCCTGGGAGCTACTTGCCAGCCTGGCAAGGGCAGGAAAGGGATTTTGTAGGAAGACTGTGGCCTCGGCTGTTGCTGCCAGTAGGCAATTTTAAGATGCTATGGCTGAGGAAGTCCAGGTGGTCCCTTTGGGCTGTGCTTCTCCACGCTTTGCACGTGTGGTACTCCTACGCAGTGGAGCCTCTGATTTGCACACTAGGGTAAAGGGACAAGTCTGCAGAGAGCTGGCTAGAAGGGAAAAACCGAGAGGGCGCCAAACTCCCAGGCCTGTCCAGCCGCTCCGGGGGCTGAGGAGCTCAAAGCCTGCGTTCAGGAACATTGGGAACGGTAGCCAGTAGCTGGAAGCCCTGCCCTCAGCTGCCAGCTCGCCCTGCCAGTCCCTTCTGCCCTGGCTCCAGCCCTGGATCTGGTTCCATTGCAAGTCCAGCTCTTGGCAAAGACACCTGCTCCCCGAGTGATGACAGCGGCAATCACGAGAGGATGCGCCCTTAGATCTGCCCAGCTCAGCAAGTCAGGGATCCGTGAGGAGATCAGGGCTCCACCTCTGAGGCGGTTCCCATGCTATCTCCTGGAGCTCAGCCAGCACCACCGGGAACCTCTGGCACAGCTAATAAAAGAGAAAGCACATGTGTGTGCATACAGGGACACACGAGGTGGAATACCTCCCCCAGGCCGGGAGGAGGGAGGTGGACCCATGGGGCAGAGACAAGGAGTCTTGTGAACTGTCCCAGAAGATCAGGTCCTACCCGGAGGACGGGTCACTCTGGCCAGCATCACCAGCCACCCCAGACCCCCGTAATGTGGCCCAGTTCTGAGCCAGCCTGCTCTGGATGCACCTGGCAGCCAGGGAGCAGTGAGGACCAATCGTTTAGGACCAGCCACGAGGCCGTTTCTTCTTGGCATCTCAGTGGAGTCAGCAGCCCACGGGAGAGTAACTGCTGTGGTTGAGGGTGCTCAGTGCGCCGGCCACTGTGCTCAGCCCCGCACACACTTGTCTGCTTCCCCTCACAGCGCTCTGGGTGCGGCCTCTGGGAGCCTCGGTGGGGCAGCAGCTCGCAGACCAACAGGCTCCTCCCCTTTGAACACGTCAGTCAGCCAGACCCGAGGAAGATGGGCGTCAGCTCAGATTGATGGTGCATTTGGGGACTAAAAAATACAGTGGTGGTAAAAAAAAACAAAAAACACCAAACTGATAGTGTTAATAGAATAAAATTTTTTGCAACAACGATACCTAAAATTTCTTTATTATTTAGAATACCCAGTAGTTAATTCAATCTAGAATTTTTTTCTAACTATGTTTTTATTGATTTTCTTTAGAGAGAGAGATAGAAACATCGATGTGAGAGAGAAACATTGACCAGCTGCCTCCTGCATGCCCCTGACTGGGGATTGAGCCTGCAACCCGGGCATGTGCCCTGACTGGGAATCAAACCAGGATCTCTCAGTCCAGGGGACAATGCTCAATCCACCGAGCCCCATCGGTTGAGCTAGAATTATTTCTTAAAAAGACAAATTTAGAAAACTTACTGTGTAATCGAAAATTGTTATTTTTATTTATTTATTATTATTATTTATCCTCACCTGAGGACATTTTTCCATTTTTTGTTCAGATAGAGTGGGAGGGAGAGAGAGAGAAACATTGACATGAAAGGGACACATCGAGTGGCTGCCACCCACACAACCCAACCAGGGCCGGGGACAAACTGCAACCAAGACACGTGCCCCTAGTGGGAACTGAACCTGGGTCTCTCTGGACCGCAGGCCAACGCTCTAACTGCTGAGCCAAACCAGCCAGGGCGAAAATTGTTATTTTTTTAAATGTTGACCAGTGATCTTAGCTTGTCCTCTTCTATCTTGAAACTGGAAATTCTCCTTTAGAATATTTAGCCCCCCCCCCCCAATACTAACCCATCAGATTAAAGATGGAAAAGATATCACTGCGTAAATGCATAATCCATGATTCAAAACAAGCTAGTAAGCTCTTTAAGGATTAACACTCTGAGGCAACCCTAAATAAGGAGGCAAGCTGGAGCCTCAACAGTACACTGGGCTGACCCTACAAGGCGGCACCCACGCCATTCCGAGCTGTCACCAGAGGGGGCCCCATCCGCCATCGCTTGTAGGCTCTGACAGTCACTGCAACTGTCATTTCAGCCTTCTCCTCAAGTCCCATACCACCCCCTAATGGCTACTATTGCCCTTGCATGGTCAGTGACATGACCAGGAGCCATCCCAGTCCAGAGCAGGTATAGAACCCCCTTAGAGATGAGACTACAACCAAGATTACCAAAGATATAAAAAATGCAAAGTCCACAGAAGAGGGGCAACAAATAAAAAACCTACCCAGCCCGGCTGGTGTGGCTCAGTGGTTGAGTGTTGAGCCATGCACCAAGAGGTCACTGGTTCAATTCCCGGTCAGGACACATGTCCAAGTTGTGGGCCAAATCCCCAGTGAGGGGCAGGTAGGAGGCTGCCAGTTGATGTTCTCTCTCATCGATGTTTCCATCTCTCTCCCTCTCTCTCTGAAATCAATGAAGTTAAAAAAAAAAAGAACCTACCCAAAGGAAATTGTTCCAGAGCAACCAGAAAAACTCCTTAAAATGCATATATTAACACCATCTGAGTTAAAGAAGCGAAACACATTGTGCAATGAAAACAGGCAGTTTTGGAAGATCCTACTAGAGAGCTTAAAACTGGGAGATGTGACAGGCAAGAGTAAGTCAAAAACTCACAAAGCTGGGTAGAGAGGCGGACAGGACAGGTGAAAATGTGTTCATGAATGGGAGCATGGGAATGAAAAGATAGAATGTGTAAAGGAAAGCTTAGGGATATAGGGAATCAACTCAGATATGTATTTCTAAATCAGTTTAATAGGAATTCCAGAAAGAGAACATGAAGAAGATAAAGTTGGTAGATAATTTCTTCGAGCTTCAAAAAAGACATGAATCCAAAAATTGAAAGAGCTCATTTTTTTTTTTTTTCTTATCCTCACCCGAGGATATTTTTCCATTTTTTGTTCAGATAGAGCGGGAGGGAGAGAGAGGAAGAGAGAGAGAGAGAAACATCGATGTGAAAGGGACACATCGAGTGGCTGCCACCCGCACGACCAACCAGGTCCGGGGACAAACTGCAACCGAGGTACGTGCCCTTAGCGGGAACTGAACCCGGGTCTCTCTGGACCACAGGCCGACGCTCCAACAGCTGAGCCAAACCGGCCAGGGCTCAATGATATTTTTTAAACTCACACTTAAAAAAAAATAATCATAGTGAAACTTCTGAAAATCCAAGACAAAGAGAAAGCCCTAAAAGTTAAAGACAAATGAACTACAAGGAAATAAGAATTCAACTGACATCAGAGTGCCATTGGCAATAGCAAATGCAAGAAGGCATGAAAATCTAAGTCAATGTAAATTTGAACCAAAAATTGTATATTCATCCAGACTATTTAATGCTCATAAGTCAGGGCAAGAAAAGACAATTGCAGACATATAAAAACTCAGAATGTTCTTGGACCCTCCATTAAAAAACTATTCAATTTTGAGCCTTGGCCAGTTTGGCTCAGCAGTTAGAGCATCAGCCTGTGGACCAGAAAGACCCAGGTTCGGTTCCTGCTAAGGACAGGTACCTCAGTTGAAGTTTGTCCCCAGCCCTGGTTGGGGTTGTGTGGGTGGCAACCACTTGATGTTTCTCTCTCTTCCTCCTCTCTCCCTCCTGCTCTGTCTCAAGATAGATGTAAAAATGCCCTCGGGTGAGAATATAAAAACAAAAATCTATTCAATTTTGAAGTTGAACAGAAAGGAAAGTAAAAATGCCCTCGGGTGAGAATATAAAAACAAAAATCTATTCAATTTTGAAGTTGAACAGAAAGGAAAATAAACCCAAAGAGAAGGAGCTATAAGAAGCAATGATGAGCAAATAAATCAGTAAAATACAGTGTAAAGCTGAATTAAATATTTCTATTTTGAAATTTGCAATACATTGGAAATAAAATTCGGGTAAGAGTCCCCAGGTAGTAGAAGTTTGGGTGTGTGGGGAGCTGGATTTGGAGGGGCAGGAAACATGTCAGCATGCTAAGGTTCGTGTCTTGTTTGGGGAGAGAAAATGGAGACTGACTTTTCAAAGGGACTTTTAAAAAATAAAAGATTAGAGGAGAGAAAAAATGGTGGCGGAGTGAATGGAAGCTACACAGACGATCTCCCAGGACCAAACGGGAATTACAACTAAAATAAAGACAAATCCTTGGAAAAAAGCAACAGAAAAGCAGCGGGAAGGACCATATAACCATATCGAACCAAAAAAGATCCCGAATAGCTACAGCAATTTTGAAAAAGGACAAAGTAGGTGGGATCACAATACTGAATATCAGGTTATACTACAAAGCTACTGTAACCAAAACAGCTTGGTACTGGCACAAGAACAGGCACATAGATCAATGGAATAGAACAGAGAACCCAGAAATGGACCCAAAACATTATGCTCAATTAATATTCGACAAAGGTGGCAAGATGGAGTAAAGACAGCCTCTTTGATAAATGGTGTTGAGAAAATTGGACAGCTACATGCAAAAAAAAAAAAGAAACTAAACCATTAACTTACACCATACACAAGAATAAACTCAAAATGGATAAAAGACGTAAATGTGACTCGTGAATCCATAAGAATCCTAGAAGAAAATGTAGGTAACAAAATTTCGGACATCATATGCAGCAGAATTTTCACTGATACATCACCTAAGGCAACAGAAACAAAGGATAAAATGAACACATGGGACTACATCAAACTAAGAAGCTTCTGCACAGCAAAAGAAACAACCACCAAAATGGAAAGGCAACCCACTGTATGGGAGAGCATCATTGCCAATGATATATCACATAAGGGGTTAATTTCCAAAATATATAGAGTACTCATACAACTCATCAAAAGGAAGACAAAGAACCCAATTAAAGAGGAACTAAATAGACACTTCTCCAAACAGAACATACAAATGGCCAAGAAACATATGAAGAAATGCTCAACATCACTAATCAACAGAGAGATGCAAATTAAAACAACAATGAGGTATCATCTCACACCTGTCAGAATGGCCGCCATCACAAATCATCAAGCAACAAGGGTTGGTGAGAGTGTGGAGAAAAGTGGACTCTAGTACACTGCTAGTGGGAATGCTGACTGGTGCAACCACTATGGAAAACACTATGGTGTTACCTCAAAAAATTAAAAATTGAATTGCCGTTTGACCCAGTGATCCTGCTTCTAGGAATATACCCTAAGAAGCCTGCTACACCAATCAGAAAGAATATATGTACCCCCATGTTCATAGCAGCACTATTTACAATAGCTAAGATATGGAAATAGCTCAAGTGTCCATCAGTAGATGAATGGATAAAAAAGCTGTGGTACATATACACAATGGAGTACAATGCAGCTGTAAGAAAGAAAGACCTCTTATCCTTTGAGACGATGTGGAGGGACCTGGAAAGTATTAGCCTAAGTGAAACAAGCCAAGCAGAGAAAGACAAGTATCATATGATCTCACTTATTTGTGGAATATAATGAACATAACAGTCTGAAGAACAGGGTAGTCTCAGAGACGTGGAAGGAAATAGGGTACAGACTGACAATCCCCAGAAGAGGGGTTGGGGGGAGAGATAAACTATAGAACTTATATGCACATACGCATAACCAATGGACATGGACAATAAAGCTGGGGACAGGGCAGGGAGGGAGAGGGGGGAGGGTGTCAATGGGGGAAAAATAAACAAATAAATAAATAAATAAATGTTATTCTTGCTAAGTGTAAATATATATATATATATATATATATATATATATATATACTTTGAGTAATCAGTTGTGAAGAAGCATTAGTTGCAAAAGTTATTCTCTAATGAAATGGCAGTATGTTAAATATAAAATAAAATAGCTGATAATGAAAAAAATAAAAAGAAATAAAAGTTTAAGTATTGAAAGCTTAATGAGAGCCCTAAACTGGAGATAATCTAAATTTCCACCCACAGTTGAACAGATAAACAAACGGTGGTATATCCATACAATATCCATACAATTCCTACTCAGCGGTAAAAGGGAACAAACCGCTGACAACCACATAGACGAATCTCAAAAGCATTCGTGAAAGAAGCCAGACATAAAAGCCAGACACTGCACTACAGTGACAGAAAGCAGGTCGCCGTTACTAGGACCAGGAATGGGAGACTGATTGAAACACAGAAGAACTTTTGGTGGTACAGGAAATGGTCTATATCTTGATTATGGTGATGGTTACACGTGTACATAAATCTGTACACTTCACTCCTCCCTACCTTCCTTCCCTCCCTCTCTTCCTCCCACCACTCCCCTTTCTTTTTTCTGCAGGGGACTGTCATGGATGCCCGGAGATGTGTCTGAAGAAGCCAGTGGGCTAACATTTGGACCAGCCTCTGTCCTCATCTCCCTCAGCTAAGTCTGTGGTCCCAGGGCTGCTGTGTGGCACAAGTCAATGGGGCACGTTAACATCATAATGTCACATGACTGCCACCCCTGGAGCTGTGCTGTGCACAACCTAGGCAGCCATACACTGCAGGCTTGGTGGCACACTTTGCATGATGACAAAGTGACAAATTAAAGAACAATGCCCCACTTTTACATTTCTACCCAGCCTCAGAGGGAACCAGGCTTACATCTATGTTCTTCTGGCCAAATCCCTCCAACCCAGTCACCTTCAGAACCTTGAAACATATTGTCAACATCTTGGGAAAGTGTTGGAAAAGGGCTAGAAATGGAGTAGAAACGGACTCAGATTCTTCTGCACCCAGGAGCAAGAGCCAAACTGACCAGGTCATCTTTGACCCCCAACTCCTCCCTCTCATTGGCTCCCACATTTAATCCTGGAGATGTTTCCTCATTCTATAGCTGAGGTCACCCCTGCACCCTCTGACCAGTTTCTTGGCTAGAGCACTGGACCCGTCTCCCCTTCCAGCCCTTCCAATTTGTCTCATTATATCTTCCCAAACCTAACCTGAACCAACGTGGCATTTCCTAAACCTCTGTGAGAACGAAGGTCCCTACCAGCTCTGCACGAGCCCACATGCCTGCTTTCTTCACAAAACTTGCTGCTCGGAGGGTGAACACCGCTCCCACCACCTGGGGGTGGTGATCACATAGTGAAGCAGAGACCTTGCTGTATGCAACTTTTCTTATATATATTTGCTTTTTTTTTTTGAGCAGATCCATGGCTTTCATAAGCTTTTCAAAAAGATCCAAATAGTTTAAGAACCACATGGAGTAGAATGTTACATACTTTTTCATGGTTGGTAGCTAATGTAGGTAATGATCCATTACTTTAGGCTGCAGGATCCCATTCATTTAGTTGTCAACTATTTACTGAGCATCTACTGAGCATGCTAGCTAGCTACTGCTCTAAGTTCTGAGGATACAGCAGCAAACAAAACAGACAAAAATTTCTGCCCTTGGCTGTTTACTTTTCACGGGTTAGAGACAGCCTGAGACTGTATGAAGCATTGAGTGAAACAGGCTAAATATTTTAAGTTTTGAGCTCTAGGAAGGTCTAAGAACCCTGTGAACTCTATCAGTTCAAGTTCTAAGAAATCTATGAAGTTCTGAGTTATGAACTCTTTGGGGGTCCTGACGTCATTGGTGATAGTGGGCACAGCAGCGGTGATGACAGCTGCCAGAGCAGGAGCTCAGGGACCAGCCTGGGGCTGCCCCAAAGGGTACCTTTTACTGCTGAGCCAAGAGGCAGGCGGCGGGGTTGGCCTATGATGAGCAGCAGGTGAGAAGGCAGGAGAGAACCGAGCTGCCCCCACCCCGTGCCAGCCCAAATCACTGGCCCTTTGGAGGCTCGCCTCCCTCAGCCCTCCCAGCTCATGTCCAGCTAGAGGCCTGGGGTCCCAGGCTAGGCCAGGGGCACAGGCTAGGACTCAGCCACCTTCTCTCAAGCTGGAAACCAGAACTAGGGTCTTCTTCCCTAGTTCAGGACACAGGAGGCTTCCTTGAGAAGGTGTCCCCGGTTGAAGGAGGAACGGTGACTTTGGTCCTGGAGAGCATGCTTGGGTGTGAGAGAGTGTGAGGCAGGGGTGCAGCCAAAGAGCACGCTCCTGGTGTGGGGGGGGGGCAGTAGGAGCAAGTGTTCAAGCAAGTGTGCCAGCTGGGCCACGGAAGGGTCCCAGGCGGCCCAGGGGCGGGGCTGAGGAGAGCCAGGCTGCGAGGCTGCGAGGCTGGAGAGCTCCCGGTCAGGGGGATCTCCTCTCCACAGACCTAAATCTGCCCATGCTGGGGAGGCTCCAGATCTTTGGAGGGCTCCAGGTGGGTCAGGGAAATGAGAAACAGAGAAGAGAGAGAGTTGCCCGGATCATTGGCTGAGTCTATGAAAAAGGCAGGTTCAGGCGTCGGAGTTCCCAGCCAGGTTCCCGCGACCACTGCCCGTCCCTGGCCAGCAGACAGGTGCTCCGCGGCCCGCCCTCGCCAGGAACGTGCACGTTCACTCTGCTCTGATACGTGGCTACGCCCTCTGGACACACCCTGCTGGGGATGGTGAGACTATCTGCATGGGTGGAAGCTGTACACATGACATGGGAATGTGGCCCAAGTTTAAAAAGTGCAGCGTGAGTGATTAGCAGGGAGACGATGCGCACACCCAGCAGCTGGAGACTGGCCAGGACTGGCCACTGGCCCACAGCCTCCGTCCCTGAGCAGAGAAGGGTGGTTAGCCATGAGGTTAGCAAAAAGGACGAGGGAATTAGTGACCCAGATGGCAACCCATGTGGCCCCCTTTATTCTCCATAGCACTGCATCTGGGAGCGGGTGGCAGGGGCTGGGAGGAGAGCGGGCAGGGGCTGGGAGGAGAGCGGGCAGGGACTGAGCCCACGCACAGGTGCAGCTGCACAGATGCAGCTTCACTTTGGGTCTCAGTTTGAGGAGAGCAGCCTGCACCTTAGCTCTCACAGCTCCCGTTCTGGTGAGGGTCTGGGGTCCTTCCGCGTGTGGGGTGGGCCCTGCGACTAGCCTCTTGCCTTGACCCCCTCTGCACACTCCAGTGTAAAATGAGTACTGCTCACTTCTGCCCCACACCCCCAAGAGCCCCTGGAGAGACATACCACCCCAGCTTCCCCAGAAACACATGCGAGAGGGGCTCTGCCCCAAGTTCAAGCTGCGGGTCTGCAGGAGCTGTTCAGGTGCTGGTGGCCCTAAGGCAGGTCCCAGCAAGAAGGGAAACAGAAGCCCCGCAGAGTCCCCTCCTCCCTCTATCAAGCCCCGGTCTGTAGCCCCACAGTCCCTCCTGTGTCACAGTCCTCCAGCTCCAGCCGGGGTCTGCCTCCAGCCCTGGTTCCCCGCTGCCGCCGGTCCAGAGCCAGCTGGAGGGCCTGCTTGAGGGTCTCCGCGTTGTTCAGAACGTTGTATCGGCTCAGGGCCACCAGCCGATCAAACTCCTCGGGCTCATAGGTGAAGTTCATCATGCCATAGGGGGTGTCTGGCCCGTTGATGTCAAAGTCCCCAAAGGCCTTCTCCTCAGCTGTTCGTCTCTCCACACCTGTGGGTTGGAAGAGGAGGAGAGACCAGTCTGGGGTGCGCTGTGGCCAGGAGCTGCCATCTGAGGAGGCCCCCTTGCCTGAGGACATCTGGCTGGTTCTTGGTGGGTCCTTCCTGGGCTCACATCTCCACTCTCTTGCCCGTCAGGAGGAGCCGGGCCAGGGCCGATGCTGAGGCCCAGGAAGCAGAGGGCAGCAGTGGCCAGCGCGGGCCCTCCAGGAGGCATGCTCTGCTACCTTGTCAAGGGGATCCACTCTCAGAACAGTATCCCATCCCCACCCGGGGCTCTGTGGACCAGACCCAGGCCCAGGGCTTCCCCTCACCTGGGGCCAGGTGTGTGCGGAAGGTGCGGTTGACGAGGGGGAAGTGCAGCACGATGGGTGAGCGGGGGTCCTCGGCCCTGGCAAACAGGTAGCACTCACGGGGTTCCTCCAGGTCCTCAGGGAGCACCTCGATTCTGGGGAAGGGGATGCCTCGGTCCAGGCAGTACTTCTCTGTCACCTGTAAGACCTGGGCAGGGAGGTGAGCTTCTGACCCTGCCTGCCCCCACCTGGACTCACGCAGGTCCAGTTTCGAGGGCAGCTCTGCCCCCTGCTAGCTGAGTGACTTCGAGCAGGTGGCATACCCTTTCTGAGCCAGTTTCTTTATTTATAAAATAAAAATAAAAATGGGAATAACTCTCTAGCGAGTTGTTGCGCAGATTAACAATAAGCACCAGCATCCTCGGTCACCCTCCCTGTAACTACCACGGCATCCCTTCTCTGGCCCTCCCTGCTGCCTCTCAGGGGGCTGTTGCAGTTTCACAAGGTTGAGACCGAATGATTACAGAAGGTCACATGGGACCCAAGAGGAGGAGGAGGAAAAGGTTCAAAGGGGGAAGAGCTGGCCCAACAGCATGATAGTAGCCACGTCCAGGTGGTGAAACCTGTCCACCACCACATAGGGTTTGAGAGACCCCTGAGGGGACTCTGATGGCTCTGTTGTTACCATAGTAACAAAGGGACAGCAGACCCAGACCCAGTCCTTAATGGGAGCAAGAAATACTATCAGGAGCAGGCAGGACAGAAGACACCTGAGGACCCTCTCTGGCCTCCCCTCCTGACTCCCAGCCCCTCCCCTAACCTCTCCTCCAGCCGGGACCAGTGCCACCGCACACAGTGTGCACAAGGCACCCCTGCAGGTGGAACCCACACCCTCCGCCAAGCGCCATCCCCAAACACCCAGTCAGGCTGCCCTAACAGAGCACCCCCACCCCTACCTCAAAGGGGGCATCCAGGGAGTAGTCGAAGGACACAATGAGGTCCACGGCTCTGTGCGGCACCAGGCTCAGCGGGAAGGGAGAGTTGATGGCAAAGCCCCCGTCCACCAGGCACAGGCAGTCCCGCATGGGAGTGAGCTGGTTGGGGAAGGCGTCCGGGTGTGTGTCTGCACAGGGACAAATGATTTCATTTCTTAGCAACCCCTTCTCTTCCCGCTGGGAAGGCCCCTCTCTAGGGAGATTTCTGCTTCTGCCCTTCTCTCTGACCGCCACCCCGGGTTCTTCCACCCCAGTTCCAGCCCAGTCCAGTCCTCCCTCCATCCGCTTCTGGACAGCAGGAGCCCACACCCCAACCCCAGGTCCAAAGGCAGCGCTGGCCCCAGAGAGCCAGAGGCACAGGCAGCTGGAGGGCCCGGCCCAGAGCAGCGCCCACCTTTCCAGGCCACAAACTCCCTGCTAGCCACATAGTCCTTGTGCAGACAGAGGCCACGGGCGAAGTTAAAGCTCTCGGCACAGGTAAAGCGGGAGGTGAATATGTCCAGCACCGCCTGGGAGAAGGGCCCCTGGGGGGTGAAGAGCCTCGTCCGCAGCCTCGTGGGGTCATTCAGCTGAAGCTTTTGCCGGTCGTCTAGTGAGGGTGGGACAGTGAAAGGCAGTGAGAGGTGGTGCCAGCCTTCGTCCAGTAGCCTTTGTGTCTCCGGAGAGTCTCCTACTTCTCCTGACACCCCTTCTCCTCCCCAACCCCACTTCCCAGTCCTCTGACCACTACTCCCCAGAACCCCCTATATACGCCTTTTTTTCCTTTCATGCTTCCCATGTTCTGAAAGTTGCCTATGACATTGCATTTATTAAATAATAACTTATTCCCATCCTTTTGAAAATAAAGTTGTATATACAATTTCCAATCAAAATTTCATCAATTAAACACCTACTGAGCAGTCTTTGCGTGGAGGGGACTGTGTTAAGCACGGGGGCTGCAGAGGGGACGAGGGTCTGGCCCTCAGGGCTCACACCTACTTAGGGGAGAGTCGCATAGAGAATGAACCCTAACAAGGTCCTGAGGTGGGGACAACAATGGGCTGTGCATGCGGTCTTGCAGGGACCTTGGTGGTCACACCCTCATCAGCCTGGAGGTGGAGTGAAACAGCGAAACTCTCCGACAAAGTGATAGCTCAGCTGCATCTTAAGAGCTGAGCAAAAGTTATCCAGGGGAGAAAGGTGGGAAAGGTATTCCTTGAAGCAGGGAGCTCAGTTAAGGAGCAGGCCAAAGAGGAGCCCTGTGGTGTCTGGACAGAGTATCAGCCGGAGGCTCGGGGGTCCTGGGCTGAGCTGACCGCACTGGAGCCCAAGCGGAGGATTCGAAGGTGTAGCCTGACTATAACGCACTCACAGCCCGCACTGGGTTTTCTGACCCACGCTGCCTCTGCACAGAAGTCGTTCCCTCAGGACTTCTCTGACCCCAGTGGGGCAGCCAGTCCTTCACCATCCTCTATGCCTCTGTCAGGACCCTATTTCTGGAAAGAAGAATGGGGGTCAGGTCTGAACCCTCACCTGTGATGTTCACACTGCCGCGGTACGAGTCCAGGAAGCCGAGGCTGAAGCCCGCGGTCTTCTGGAAGATCTCATCCAGGCTGGCGGCAAAGGCGCTGCCCCACACACCTAAGGAGACAGGCGAGGCCCGGGCCCTCGACTCCTCCGCCCCCATGGGGCCTGACCCCGGGCCTGCCCTGTCCCCAGCCCTCCAGCTTAGACTCACCCTGCAGGTAGCAGATCCGGGGCTCCGGCCAGAGTTTCAGCAGTCGCCCCATGAAGAACTCTGAGCCGAAGAGCTTGGTGGGAACATAAACCCCATACTTGGGGAAGCCAATCTCATGGGGAGTAAACTCGCACCATTCTGGGGGCCAGGAGTAAAGGGAATGTCTCCGGGGACTTTCCACCAGGACCCCAGTGTTCCCCCTGGCCCTTGGGACTGAGCTAGAATCTTTGCCTTGCCAAGAGCAGGAGGCAGCAACCCCACTGTGCCCCAATAGCCTGGCCTCTTACACCCTCCTACCCCCGTCACCTCCACCTGCTTCCCATCTCCGCACACCCAGGCACCTGCAAAGTCTTCGCCGCTGATGTTGGTGCGGACGTTGACACCAGCGTAGATGGGATAAGGGTTCTGGCTCTGGCTGACGGCCTCCTGCTGGTCAGACAGCTTGGCTGGGTTTTCCTGGGCAGAAAAGAAGGGAAGCTGATTGGCTTTTCCCATCGCAGTGGCCTGAGGCTGGTACCTGGCGGGCTGTGGCGAGCCCACTAGAGACCGTGGTTGCCAAGGCCAGTGCTCTAAGCTGCAGCAGAGATGAGGCCACTGTGAGTTCTGTGCAATTCCAGGGGCATTGGGAATACCCCCAGCTTCTTTCCCATTCAAGCAAGTGTATCAAAACCAAAGAGAGGCAGCGTGACATTTTTAAAGGAATAACTGAAAATCCAGACTACTTTCTTTAAAAAGTAAATCACTAGAAAACATGAATTCTGTCCTTAGAAATTAGAACCCACTTGTGATATACATCCACAACTGGTAGCCACACACCAGTGGGCCAGGTGCCCTGGCCAAGACCCTCACTCAGCTCTGAATCTCTCATCTCCCAGCTTTCTGGGCTCGCAGTTCTAGGAGAAGCCACCAGGGGCGTAAGTCATGGCCGCTTGGCCAATGGGTGAGAGTGGTGTTCTGCCTCAGCTGCAGGGTAGAATCGCTCGGAACTTGCAAAACACACTTGTGCTAGCACCGGACCCCAGACCAGTCAAAATCAGTGTTTCTAGCCCTGGCAGGTGTTGCTCAGTGGGTTGGACATTGTCCTGTGCCAGTTCCATTCCCCGTCAGGGCACATGCCTGGGTTGTGGCTGGTCCCAGGTAGGGGGCATGCAGGAGGCGACCAATCCATGTTGCCCTCTCACAGTGATGTTTCTCTTTCTTCCTCTCTCAACCTCTCCCTTCCTCTCTCTCTAAAAATCAATTTTAAAAATCTTTATTTATTTATTTTTTATCCTCACCCGAGGACATTTTTCCATTTTTGTACAGATAGAGTGGGAGGGAGAGAGAGGAAGAGAGAGAGAGGGAAACATCGATGTGAAAGGGACACATCAAGTGGCTGCCACCCGCACGACCAACCAGGGCCGGGGACAAACTGCAACCGAGGTACGTGCCCTTAGCGGGAACCGAACCCGGGTCTCTCCGGACCGCAGGCCGACGCTCTAACCGCTGAGCCAAACCGGCCAGGGCAATTTTAAAAATCTTTAAAAAAAAAATCACTGTCTCTAGAAGTGGGGCTCAGGCTTAGGGTATGTTGGAAAAGCTGCACAGGTGATTCTAATATGCCGACAGATCTTAGAACTGCTGACCAGCTTCTCCCTCCCCAGGGTTAGGAACCAGCAAAGATGAAAGGGTGTCCACCCTCCAGAGATCTCACCCTTTGTCCCAAGGGAACTCAGACTAAGGGATAGCTTTGCAAATTTTAGATCTTTCTTAGCCTAGTGGTTAAGGCTGAATTAAGTGCTGGAGGGGCAGAGGTGAAAAGGAGCCGTGTTTATTTGTTACCTGCTCTTCTCTTACCTCCTCGTACAGGAAATATTCAACCTGGAGGCCCCAGAGGTCAACCAAGGAAGTGCTGTGGCCGCTGCTTTCCAGGTTCTTCAGTTCCTGAGCACAGTATTGTAAGCGCTCTGTGGACACGGCTCCCTTCTTACTGCTGCAGACCCGAGCCCGGGCACGCTCCGTGGGGCCCTGCAAGGCCACCTGGGACCAAGCTGGGTCCCTAAAGAGTGTGGAGATGCACCTGGCATGGAGGACATTCGAGGCAGTTAGGGGCAGGGGAGCACAGCAAAGGGAGAGAGGGATGCAGGTGTCTGTGAGTGACCCCTCCTCCCCCATCACTTGTACCCACTGACTGCCCTGTATCACCCACTCGGGGGTTCCTGGGGACTCAGTCTCTCCTGCCTCTCCTAACCCCACTGGAGGCAGGCTTGCTCCTGGCCCCTTCAGAGCCCTCCTTTACTCTGTACCCTGTCCCCACCACTTACCAGGTGGACCCAGAGACCCCACTCAGGTAGGTCACAGTGTCCAGGAGACTGAGCTCCTGCAGCCCTGCCAGGCTGCCATACAGGGAAGACATGGCACGGGTTCCACCTCCAGAGCCCAGCACAGCCACCACGGGCACCTGGGCAATGATCAAGGTAACATCAACCACCACTGTCATTCATGGATCACTACCTATGTCAGACATTGACCTAAGAGCCTTACATGCATTGTCTCATTGAGTCCTCACAGCAACCCAGCGAGATCCCCATTTTACAGACGAGGGAACTGAGGCACAGGAAGGTTAGAGAATGTGCCCGCAATCAGACAGTTAGTAAGTGACGGGCCAGCGATCCGAAGCAGCATGGCTACAGAGATGGCTCTTAACCATTACACCAGGAAATGGTGCACCTGCAAGGTATATTGGATTCAGCTAAACAGGGTTTCTCAATCTTGGCACCTCTGATCATTGTGGACCAGATCATTCTTTGTTGTGAGGATGTTTAGCAGCGTCTCTGGCCCTTACCCAGTAGATGTCAGTATCATCCCTCTCCCTCTCCCCCAGTGGAGACAATAAGACATGTCTCTAGACATTGACAAATATCTCCTGGGTGGGGTAGGAGGGGTTGCAATTGCACCTAGTGGAGACCCACTAAGCTAAAGTGACAAAAACCACCAGGCAGCCTGGCCCTGACCCAACATGGGAGGTGTCTGTGAGATCAGACTAGATGTTTTTGGTTGTTCAACTTTTCTACAAAGGTTTTACTCATTTCACCCAATTTTTTGGTTCCTTTCCCTGTTCTTCTTTATTCTCTCTCTCTTTTTAAAATTTATTTTATTTTAGAGAGAGAGGAAGGAAGAGGGAGAGAGAGATAGAAACATCAATGAGAGAGAACACTGATTGGCCACTTCCTGCATGCCCCTCACTGGAGATCGGGCCCACAACCTGGGCATGTGCCCTGACCGGGAATTGAACCGGCGATCTCGGCCGGGCTATTCTCTGTTTTAAAACAAGTGCTCCCTGGCTACTGTCCAGTCACTGCCCCTTCAGAGAACTGGAGGAGACAGAGCTCCCTGTTCCCTCTTCAGCTTCTCCCTGCAGGTGGAGGTTGGCACAGAGCAGGCATTACCCCAACAGTCTAGGCTTGCTCCTCTTCCCATTGCTGGGCACAGGCTCAGTGTCCTAGCTCACTTGCAGCCAGGAAAATGCCACCAACTTCTTCCTGATTTGCCACAGGGCTCACCCTCAGTGCTGCCTTTCCTTCTGTCTCCTGTCATGGACTGAATCGTGTTCCTGACCCCTCGCCAATTCAAATGCTGAGGCCCAATGTGATTATTGAGGAGAAAATAAAGTTAGGGGGAAAGTAAGGCATCTCTTCTCAGCCTTCCTGCTAAATTAGTCACAGAACCTGAAGCGTGAGGAAAAACAATACATACATCTTTGACATTTAAACTTTTTTTTAATCCTCATCTGAGGACATTTTTCCATTTTTGTTTAGATAGAGTGAGAGGGAGGGAGAGAGACAGGAAGAGAGAGAGAGAGAGAGAGAGAGAGAGAGAGAGAGAGAGAGAGAGAAACATCAATGTGAAATGGACACATCGAGTGGTTGCCACCTGCACAAACCAACCAGGGCCGGGGACAAACTACAACCGAGGTACGTGCCCTTAGCGGGAACTGAACCCGGGTCTCTCTGGACAGCAGGCTGATGCTCTAATTGCTGAGCCAAACTGGCCAGGGCTTGACATTTAAACTTTTAAGCTCTCCTAGAACTCTTCAGTCCAGCATTAGACATTACACAGATTATCATCAGTACAGTACACATGGGTGCATGGTCTCCAAACGTAAGACCTCCTCAAAGACTGCCCAACGCCCCACTTGACCACCTGAAATCTGTGATCATAATTACTGATGCTATTGTAATGTGTCAGTGAGATCATCAGAGATGCACAGCCGAATTGTGAATGAAAGGAGCGCTGTGTTCACCAGTGGGCTGTGGGCGTATAGCTTCCCAAATCACAGCCCCGAGCCTTTGTTGCCTGCTTATAAAGGCTCAAACTACATTCTCTTAGCACTGCTTTTGGTGCTGTTAAGGGGGTTATGAGAGGAGCTGTTACAGAGGCAAGGGAGGAACTAGTTTCAGGAGGTGAGAGGAGCTATTACAGAGGTCAGGGTAAGAGCAGTCATTAATCTCTTTCTTTTTTATGGTCCCTCCAAGTTTCCCAAGGCCATCATTAACCCCCTTATCTTTATGGTTCCTCTGGGTGTCAGTCCCAGGTTTTTTAGAAAACACTCGGTTGTGCACGTGTGGGAATAACTGATCAGAATGGAGTTCATTTTTAAGTCAAGTAGCCCAGCTCAATACTAGTTGATTTATTGTAATGAACCAAACAGCTAAGCATGCAAGGCCCTTTCTTTATTGTGATTCATCATAAAAAGAAATGATTTTTTGTTGTTGTTGTTGTTCCCCAGAACATTTCCAGATGTGTTCCTAGTTATGTTTTTAGTTTCTAAGACCCTTGACTAAATCTCTGTCATTTATTTCTAGCCAGAGCCTTCTCGTTTTGATTATTCGTGACACTGTATTTGGAGAAAAGCCCTATCGGGAGGTCACGTAGGTTGCATGAGGTCCCAAGGGTAGGGCCCTAACCTGATAGGACTGGTGTCCTTGTAAGAGGAAGAGAGAGAGAGAGATCTCCCCCCCTGCACACGCAGAGAGGAACGGCCGTGTGAGGACAGCAAGAGGGTGGCCATCTGCAAGTCAGGAAGAAAGGCATCACCAGAAGCCAACCCTGAGCCACCTTGATCTTGAACTTCCAGCCTCCAGGTGAGAAAATAAATGTTGTTGTCTAGCCCCCAGTCTGTGGTCGGTCATGGTGGTCCGAGCTGACTAACTGACCTCCCCTGGCCAGGGCTGTTTAGCCCTCATTGCACATGAGGTCCTGACCCCTCCAATCAGCTCAGGTGAACAGCCCTGCCCCTGCCTCCTCTGCTCCCCACGCTTCCTCTAGGCTTCCTGTCACATCTTAGCCACATAGCCCTCTCAAAGGAAGACACCGGATTTGGTTCTCGTGGTGCTGGGGTCCCCTCCATTCCATACCTGGCCACTGTCGGGAGCCTGGCTCAATCCCAGCACCTGCTGCAGGGCCTTGGATACGATCTGCTTCCTCTTGTCCAGAAACTCGCGCTCCCCGTCACAGAGGTCAAAGCCAAGGCGCAGGTCAAGGTTTCCAGAGCTGCCTCGAGTGGGGTAGGGTTGGGGTGCTCGCTAGATGACCGTTCAGTGGAGGAGAGCCTCGGGCCAAGCCAGTTTGTCGTAGGAGCAGACCCGCACCCCATGGAACCCCTCAGAAAGATCCCACCAGAACCACGCATGCCTACCCCTCACCCCCCAGCTGAGCAGAGTAGACAGGAGAGCCCCCACACTTCCAGCCCAGCCCAAGAAAGAGCCTTCTCACCACATTTCTGCCTTCACACTCAGGGCCACCTCCTGGCCCTGAAAG
The DNA here is from genome assembly GCF_014108415.1 of Molossus molossus. NCBI lineage: Eukaryota > Metazoa > Chordata > Mammalia > Chiroptera > Molossidae > Molossus > Molossus molossus. The sequence goes on from NW_023425344.1 coordinate 181,165,041, forward strand.
AGACAATGGCCACCCCTAAGCACCCTGGAGGGAACCCTCCCACCTGCAGCCCAGGTGCTCTGGTAACTCCAGCCCACACGTGGACCATGGCTGAGCTCCTGCTGGTCTGGTCTTGCCCCTCTCAGCCCCTCCCCTAGACCTTGTGGTGGTCACAGAGCAGAACACCCAGCCGGAGCCTCACCTGCCCCACAGCCACCAAGCGCTGTTCCTCCTGACCCAGGGCCAGAGAGGACAGCAGGATGCCCCCCTTGCCCAGATTGCTGGTCTGAGCCTCCAACTCAGCATTCGGGTCACTCTGCGGAGAAGAAAACACCATGGAGCCCCCCGAGGGGAGGAAACCTGCCGAGGGGCAGCCCGGGAGTGTGGCCCATGCACAGCGACTCCGCCAGCAGCCCCTTCCAGGCCCTGTGCGCGCTCACCTCCAGGACCGTGAGCTCCTCCCCGACCTCCACGTGCAGCCGGGAGCGAAGCACTGGGTTCACGTGGAAGGTAAAGGTGTCCGGGCGGCGCGCCTCCACGGGAGGCTGCAGCGGCAAGAGCTGTGGTTTCTCGTAGGCCCCGGGCACTGCCAGGCAAATCTGCCTAGAGCCTGGGAGCAGAGGGCCCGGTGAGGGGGTGAGAGCTGTGTTTGTAAGTCTCTCATCAGGTCATAAGCAGCTCCCCTTCTCTTCTTGGAAACCCCAGCTCATCACCTTTCTCACTGCCTGGCTCTGTGACCCAGAGCAAAAGCATCATGAAGGAACCTGGGCTCCTAGAACAGGCCCTGGGGAGCCGGGGGTGGGGTGGGGGTGGGGGGAACACAATGCCTGGGAGAGGGGGAAGGCGGGGGAGAGAGGGCCGCCTGCCCAGAGCTAATGGGGCTGATGATTTTGAGATTATATTAAGTACATAAACTATAATTTTCAAAAACTGTATTATAATGATCATATATTAATTATTACACGAATGGCCAGTTTTCAACAAGTAGTTCCCTCCATCGTTTGTCTCCATTCAGCCCCTGTGCTCATCGCCTTGGGGGAGATTTGTGGCCAGTCGGCAATTTTCTCAGCCCTTGGTTTCCAAAGTGTAAGATCTTGGGAGAACACAGATGGCTTGATGAGGAGGTAAAAGAAGGAAGTGGGTTCTGGGCACAGAGAGAATCGGTGGTTTGGAGAAGCAGGGGACAGCCAGCCCAGGCCAGAAAGTGAGGCCAGGCAGGGAGGAGGGGAGAGGCCCGTGGCCCAGGGGCAGCCGGGCCCGCCCTGGTCCTAGCAGGACCCCAGAGAGAAATGGCTGAGCATGGCACCCAGGCAGAGGGGACCCCAGACGGCCTCACAAAGGAGCCCAGACCCCAAACGCCTCAGGAGCAGAGATCCAAATGGAACTCTCCCTGCGCAAACTCCTGGGCATTTCATGGGACCTGGAGACGACATGACCCGGGGGGGAATTGGGGAAAATAAGAAGGGTACGTTCTTTCACGCCATGGTTTATGGACTGAGATGAATATGCACACACTGCTCATAGTGAGAAACAGCCGAAACCTGTCGGGGAGAGAGCAGGTGCCCTGGAGCAGCACGGACCTGGGTCTGGTCCTGGCCCCACCACCCCCTGGCTGTGTGACCAAGCTTTTTCTCCAAGTGTCAGTCTCATGAGTTAAAAGAGAATAATGATTATACCTACTTTACAGGGCTGTTATGAGGATTAAACGATAAAACGCATACAAATACTTAGCACAGCATCTTACTCGTGATAAGTGCTAGAGGTTACCTGGGTGGGACTCATCCTGTGGGCTGCCTCTCGGCCTCTCGGCGTCAGCAGGGTCCTCAGCTGTCACACAGCCTCTGCCCTCCTGCCCTCCTGCCCCCACCCCCGGGGCTGCCCTCCTGTGGCAGATGCCTGGGTGGGCCAGCTCTTCACTTCTGAATTCTCACTCTTTACCCTGTGACTCCAGGGCCTCCCACTAACAGGCCGACTAAATTCCCCGCCCTCGATCTTCAGGATCAGCCTTGGGACCCGTTCTGACAACATGAAGTTAGTGGCTGGATGTGACCCAAGCCTCCCAGTACTTGCTCATGCGGGCTTGCTCTCTCACGCCGCTGCCCTTCGCGTGCCAGGCTGGCCCACTGGTCCCAGGAGGTGGCTGAGGGTCACGGGTGCCGAGCCGGGTCACTCCCACCAAGCCCAGCCCAGACCAGCCAAGCCCAGCTGACCACCAGATGTGCGACCACGTAAGTGCTTCCTGTGGCCTGCCACTGCCCCTGGGGGTGTTTTCATAGAGAGCAGGAGGACGAATACAACCCTGTGCTTGAATACTTCCAGGGACAAAAAATTCACCACTTCCAGAGGCAATCTGTTTCATCCCTGGCCAGCTTTAAGCGGTGAAAAATAAAAAACGTGCTGCCCTGACCCATCTTATTGAAATCAGTAGCCCCCTCACCTCCCAGGGGAGGAGGGGAGACCCAAGGCCACTGGCCAGACTCACCATACCCTCGATGTGGAGCTGTCTCATTGTCCTTGAGGGAGCCCTGGATTCTCAGACAGGGCTGAGCCTGTGGAGAGCAGAGGCCGAGGGGAGCCAGACGGTCACAGGGCCCCGACAGGGCCCGCACCAGGACGGAGGGAAGGGAAAGGGGAGAGGTTCTGGGGCCGTGTACAGATAGCAATCTTCCCAGGGCAGGGGTCTTCTGTAGCAGCCCCCACTCCTAGTGTTGTAATGTGTCATCAAGATAGAGACGCACAGCAGAATTGAAAAGGAGCACTTTATTCACCGGTGGGCTGTGGGGGTATAGCTTCCCAAATCACCGCGGCAGGCCTTCTCTGCTGCCTGCTTTTAAGGGAAAAAAACTACATTCTTGCCCTGGCTGGTTTGGCTCAGCGGTTGGAGCGTCGGCCTGCGGTCCAGAGAGACCCGGGTTCGGTTCCCGCTAAGGGCATGTACCTCGGTTGCAGTTTGTCTCCGGCCCTGGTTGGTCGTGCGGGTGGCAGCCACTCGATGTGTCCCTTTCACGTCGATGTATCTCTCTCTCTCTCTGTTCCTCTCTCTCCCTCCCACTCTACCTGAACAAAAAGTGGAAAAAGATGTCCTCGGGTGAGGATAAAACAAACAAACAAACAAACTACCTTCCTGGCACCGCTCCCAGCACCGTTGGGGGGACTGACACAGAGGGGGACAAGAGGAGCTGTCACAGAGGTCAGGGCAACCACCACTCTCTTCTCTTCATGGTTCCTCTGAGTTTCCCAAGGCCATTATTAACCCCCTTTATCGTTTTCTCTGGGTTTCTCATGGCCCTCATGTTTACAAAAAACCCCACCAGCATATGTATGTGCAGTAACTGAGGGTCAGAATGGAGTTACTTCACTAGGACTCAGAGGGAGTGGCCCCTGGCGGGGAAGGGGAGGAGGTGAGGGCCCCATTCCTGGCCCCTTCGGCAGTCTCGGAAGCCGGGGCTCCCAGGGAGTAATGTGCTGTGCACGGGTCGGAAGGCTGGCTTTTCAGCTGTCCACTCAGCTGCGAAGCAGCTCCTTCCCCCGGGTCACTGGAGGTGCCTACCCAGCACACCTCCGTCTGAGCAGAGGCCGAGTGACCTTCGGAAAGGCAAGTGGGTGTGAGGGCTCAGCTGTGGACTCAATGCCCCCGGCCTGGGCAGCCCCAAGCTGGGGTCCTCCCTACTTACCACCAGGACACCATTGGTGATGACTTCAGATGCAGGCACCTGGCTGCAAAGGAGATGGCTTATTGGCTGTCCGGGCGCCTCAAGGTGGCTGTTACTATAACTATGTGTCTAAAGCAGTGGGAAGAGCCGGGGGAATATGGCAGCGTCTGGGGGGAGGGGTGGGGGTTCGCCAACACTCCAATGGGCCTCAAGACCAGGACATCCTCTCAGACAGGCCAGCACGGGTGACTGACAGCGGGGGGCTGTCCGGGATTTCCGAGTAAATGGGAGGACACAGGCTCCACTTGGACTCACCTGTTCTCCAGAACAAACTCCACCTGCAGCTCTTGTGAATCCTAATGGAGGGAGCAAGGAAGCACCCATTTTCAAAGAGTTCCAGAAGCCTGGGGGATCGTCCCTACCCCACAGCCCTGCTCAGCCCAGGAACTAGAGGAGACTTGCTGTGGCTGCTCTGGGCACAGGAAGGGTAGTGGCATCTCCATGAGCAGCTTCATTCATGGAAAACTGTGCAGACGCTGTTCTGGACACCGAGGATTCGGCAATGATCAAGATAGACAAAGTGCTCTGCCCTCGAGAGCTCACAGGGAAGACTTTTCTGAGGGAGGCCTTGGTGGGATCAGACCTGGTCATGCTGACCGGGAGCCCCCTCCTCAGTGCCCTATGCTGGGCGTCCTCTGCTTGAGCTCGGCTCGTGGCTGGCGCAGTGGGGCACCTCACCTGCTGGTTGAGTGGGAAGGTGTGTCTGTGGGGTTGGCCAGGCTTGAGGCTCTTCAGGTCAAACAGCAGCAGGGAGAGTTCTCTGCTGGCCAGGACATCCTTGTCATAGAGGGTGAGCTCTAGGACGTTCTGGAGACAGGGCAGGCAGGAAGTGGGAGCCCGAGGCAGGGCAGGCGCTCGGAAGGAGCCCTCGCCCTCTGCCACCCTGCCACCTCACCTTCACAGCGCTGTGTATCTGGTAGTGGAAGGTCTCATTCCACTCAGGGTTGCTGCAGTTGTCTATCACCCTTGTCTGGGCGCAGCTAGGAGATGCCGTGGGCAGCCACAGTTTCACGTAGCAGTCAGCTTTGGACACTTTGGGAGGAGGGGGGAGGAGCACGGCTGGAGAGGAGGCTGCCAGCGTGGGTGGGAGATGGAGGGAGAGCCCCCGTCCTGGACTCCACCTCCACCAGTTACAGCTCCCATTCGACTGCATGAAGCCCTGCCATGGCCAGTTGAAAAAATCACATGGCAGCACAGACACTGCCTAGTTAATTCCCAGAAAGGACTTGATTCAGGTGACAAACTCCCCTCCCAGTGTGAGCATTGGCGTGGACAGTTTGTGGCAACAGCAGGGGTCACACACTCTCCCAGGCCGCCGCTCGCTACTGGCTAGACTCAGGGAGGAGTCCAAGTCTGCACAGCGCTGCCCTCCGGCTCCTGCCTCCTGCCTGCCAGCTCCCTCCCTCCCTCCAGTCAGCACCAGCCCCTCCCCCCTCCGCCCCACTTCACTCACACACACTCTCTCTCTCTCTCTCTCTCATTTCAGGCCAGCCCCTGCTGAGCCCTGCAGAGGCCTGGGGAAAGGAAGGGGAGAAAGGGGAGAAAGGGGAGAAAGCGGGCTCACTCACGCAGGTCTGTGCCCTGGATATTTCTGGCCCTCAGCACCTTCACCTGGAGGTCATAGTATGGGTGGGTTTCCCGCTGAAACAACAGAACTCTGGGGACTCAGTTCCAGGAAGCCAGGTGTGGGGCCTGCTCTCCCGGCAGTGATGCCCAGCTCCGGTGTTCCTCGTCCCAGCACAGGGCAGCAGCCTGGCCCAGGATCCCTGAGGCTGCTGTGCCTGGGACCTGGGGGGCCATGGCGGGGCAGGCGTCGGAAGTTCAGCCTGTTGGTAATAACACACCTGGCTTCCAACCTAAGCTCCCCCTGGGCTAGCTGGATGGCCTTGGGCAAGCAACTTGATTTCTGGATGTTTCCGTTTTTCCATCTATGAAACGGGGTTACGGTGATAATCTCATAGGGTTGTGGTGACTTCTCAATAAAAAGTTGAGAAGTGCTTGGCCTGAGGGCTGAATGCATGTAGCTGTTTTACTAACTACGGTGGTTGTCACGCTCCACTCAGACCACGGTGCCCCTGCTGCAGCTTGAGAGGTGAGTGCGCTGCTTAGGGAGATTAACTATTAAGAGAAAGTTGTGACCAATCCCACCACTAGCTCCCTGACAAAGGCCTACGAGGCTGAGGGCAGGTGAAGGGAAACCAAGATCACCTGCTTGTAATGGTCAGACGAGTCGCTAAGGAGACTGCAGCTCGGGCTCAGGAGAGAAGACAGCAGACTGCAGACTCCTGGGAGCGAGACCATCGCCTCAAATGCAACCGCCAGACCAGGGCATCTGGGCAAACCCAGCCAACTACAAGTGTCACATGATCAGCCCTCCATTCCTTACTGGGAGGATTGTTTTCAAAAGCCAAGGTCTTGGCCAAGCTCTACTTTAAACTCCCCCAGGTTGTCTGGAGCAAGTTGGTCCCACCCCAGATCAAAACCCAACCCCCGGGCTGGCCTCCATCTACACAGGGGACTGCACTCCTAGGACCCCTCCCGTCCACATTCCCAGGGAAGGTCAGGTACTTTACCCGGCAATGACTCCACTGAGGTTCCCTCTTTTCTCTCTTCCGGAGCAACACCACCCCCAGGAGGGGCAGCTCCTTGCATGCCAGCCACCTTGGCCAGAGCGCCCAGAGCATGGCCAGGCAGCCCACTTGCCAGCAAGAAGCGTCTGCTCTCCAGAGCCACCCTCCTGGGTTCTGGATACGATCACTGCTGGCTCAGGTCTGGTCTGACAGGTACAGTGGGGTGGGGAGGGTGGAGCTGCTGCTCTGCTGTGGACTCAGGGCCCCATGGCATCTGGGGCTGGAGGAGGGGCGTGATGGGCTCCAGGAAGTGACTGGAGCCCAATTTCCTCAGGCAAGAGGCGCTCTGGTTCCAATCCCAGCCCCTGGTTATCACTGGGCTGGGTGTGGAAAATGGATGCCTGAGCCTCACCCCCATGCTTCCATGTGGCGATGTGGCGATGTGGCGAGGGAACTGCAGCCAGGAGGTGCTGTATGGAGTCTTCCCAGCTATAAAAACACTACCTTTCGAGTCCCACTTGCCCACAGGGCCGAAGCAGAAGCACGAACATCTCTGGTTCAGTGCTTGATTTGGACTCACAGGTATTTCGTCTCCCCGGCCCCCCTCATTTGTTCTCCCAAGAGGGGCTGCTGTGCACAGGGCCCGCACCACACCCTCTTTACTTTTGTTAATCCTCACCAGAGGGTGTTTATCCATTGATTTTGAGTGGAAGGGAAGGAGGGAGGAAGGGAAAGACATCAGTGTGAGAGACACATCAACTGGCTACCTCTCATGTGACCCTGACCAGGGCCTGGGATTGAACTTGTAACCCAGGTACGTGCCCTTGACCGGGAATCGAACCCACAACCCTTCGGTCTGCAGGCCGATGCCCTAACTGCTGAGCCAAACCGGCCAGGGCAGCACCGCGCCTTAGAACCAAAGGTAAGGAGAGCCCATCCATATCCTGAAGAAATTCACAGCCTCATGACTCCCTGTGGCTGCTGCCCAGGCTCTCCTCCTGGGTAGGTGGAAATACCCAGGCGGTCCAGGTATAAGGGAGGGATAGGGTCAAGTGGTATCGATAAGGGCAGGTAAAAAGCAAGTCTGCCAGTCCTCAAGCTCCTAGAGATACAGGCTTTAATGCCCTGTTGACCAACGTAAGCCTTAGGCTGCAGATGTATGTGACGTCCCCTTTTCTGTGGACCACGGCCATCTACGTGGCCAAGACAAAGTAGTCTCCAAAAGAAAGCATCTCTGGGGCAGGCAGCTGTCGGAAGACGCTTTTCTGTTCCTCAACCAAGACCCCGTCATCACTCTCCCCTGCAAGGCCCGAGATGGAGACTGGAAAAATAAAATCTAAAAAACGGGTGATTCAACTTAAAAATAAATCCTGTAGGCAAGTTTAGACCAGAAATTCCCAGAACAAAAGAGGTATGATGTTGGCCTGACCCCAAGGGGAAAGCCTGTTTCTACTGTTTGGAGCACGAAGCCAAGGCCTGTGCTGGGGTCTCAGGAATGCGGGAGTCCAACCCCTCTGGTGACCTGTAGGTGCAGCACGTAGAAGTCCCACAAGTCCAAAGAGGAGACCGAGGCAGGGGCATGAAGTTCGCTGGCCTGGCGCAGATACCCTGGCTGATCTGAGTGCTTTCTGGGCTGTACCACTCTCCTGGTCACCTGCCCATGCCTCTGAGTTCCAGATGTTTTCACTCCCAGAGAAAACTCAGGATGGCCACAGAAAGCTCAAGAGGGGGCATAAAGGGCCAAATGATCTTTTTTGCAGCTGGCCAAAGTGGAACATTTCTCCACTTCTCAACCGTCCCTGGGTCTGTCTATCCTACCCTCCCAGTCACTGTGAGCTGCAGGAAGAGGCACAGAGCCCTGGGGCTGGCTGGAGTCCCAGTGCCCCAGCAGAACGTGGTGATGCTGGAAATGGCCCACATCTGTGCGGTCGAGGCACCAGCCGCCGTGCGGTGCTGGACGCACGATGGAGACACCGGCAGACGGTTACTCTTTCCCGTGGTCACTAAGGGGCTTCCTTGACTCAATTCTTGGCTAACTTATGACCATTATTTCATCAACCACCACAGGAAGGGGGGAAAAGAGACCCACACATGCTTGGTTTGTTACTTTATGGAGTTTATTAGGCGAGACCTTCATCAGTCCTCACTCCAGAGCATTCTTCTCCGCTTTCTCCGTTCCACCGCACAGGGCCAGCAGTCTCAGGAAGGAAGACTGCAACTCGGGAAAACCGGGTTGCGTATGTATTCCAGAGGGGAGAAAACGTTCTTTGTGCTAGTGCTTCAAGCAGACGTGCCACACGGAGTGGAATGGAAGATACAAACAGCAGGCCAGCAAGCCAGGGCTTCTGCCGCACAGTGGGGGCCGGCCTGCCGATTCCACCATTCCACGGCTGCTCCGGGGGAAGCTGGTCTTCACCTGTGCAAAGGCCACACCGCTTCCTGTGGGTGAGTGTGGCCAGCTGGGGCGGTGGCTCCTGTGAAGTGCTGCTCGGCCTCCAAAACCTGAGCAGAACCCCATCTCTGAACAAGTGCTGGCAGCACTCACTGTCCCTTCAGACCCTCCACAGAGCACGTGCCTGGGAGAAGCCTAGTCTCCACCACCAGCAAGTCGGTCTGCAGCACAGTGCTGCGGTGTAAAAAGGATCGCAGCGTGTCAGGGACAGGCCACTACCTGGGGCCTGTGCTGGGCAGTCACTCACCCTCACTACCACCGAGGACACTGAGGAAACAAGTCTGCAGAACCTCAGGGAGAAAAGGATGAGGGCCTCTCCCCTCGTGGCCTCTGCCTGCAGTGCTAGACACCCCTGGCTGCCCCTAGGGTGCCCTGTGGAACCCAGGGTCTCCCCCACACAGCGCTCAGCGGATTTGGCAGTGAGACATTTCATACACCAGGGGCTGCCGCTCCTGCCGCACTCTCGCCTCCCCAGCACCTCACAAGTATGCCGGCTGCTCCGGTGCGCAGAGACCCACCCACCCACGATATCGCAGTGCAGCCCTCCAGCCTCTGCAAGACAAGGCTGGGGAGCACGGCCGGGCAAAGCTGGAAGTGGATGACACTGGCTGGAAAGAGAGACGTCCCAGGTACAAAGCGTTCACCCACAAACTCTAAACCAACCTGCCTAGGTGACGGGTGGGTGACCCAGGAGCAGGAGCCCCGGCAGACGCAGCCTAAGAGGTCACACACCCAGTGCCTGCTGTCCATCCTCAGAACTCCGGCCACGCTGGGCCCCAGGGAGGTGCAGAGCCTTTCCCAGGCCGAGAACGGTGCTCTCCTGAGCTTCCAGGCACAGTGCGTCCAGTCCAGGGAGATCTATTTACAGCACACCTGACAGTCACTCATCAGTGTAGCCCTAGACAATGGGAATTCCTCTTGCTTCTCACTTCGCCTTGCTTCAGTATTAGTTACTCCCGGTGTCAGGAAAACGGGGAGGAAAGCCTGAGTAGAGCAGTGAGGGGAGAGATCCAGGAAGAAACAGTGAGAAAGAAAAGGAGACTGAAAAGAGACCAGTGGGGAGGCCGCTGGGGGACAGGGGCAGTGACCACGGAGAAAGGACTCACTGCCTAGAGAACACGTGTCTGGCCTTTGCAGCCAGAGAAGCTCTGCTTCTGCTCCCCTCACAGCCCCGTCAGCCAGGCTGAGGGCTCCTCGTGACGTCCTGCGTGTCACTCGGTAGAAAAGTGAATAAACAATCCTGGGGTTACAAAGCTGAAGGCCGTTTCCTTACTCAGGTGATTGGTATGCAAAGGCAAGCCGGTGCCCATCCATCTTCTCCAGTTCCAGCGGCTACTAAATTCTCTGGAACTGCCTACAACATGATGGTATAAAAGTAAAACTAATTTCTTTTTCTATAAAAAGCTGGCAACACCAGACCACAAGTCTGATTAATTCAGAAATGTTCCAGGGCACAAGGTAGCCAGTCGTGTCCAAATGGGAGACACCTGGTGGCGGCAGTAGCCCCGAGTCCGAAGGCCAGTGCCCCTCTCCCTCTCTGGGATGGCCAAGTCGTCCATCTGCCGAGTCCTGGGCACACTGGGCTCAGGTGTCCGCCGGGTTTACCTCTTTGGAACAGAAGTAGTGCACGACCACTCCGTTGGGGTATCTTGCAAATGCGCTGCAGGAAGACAGAGGGCTTGGGAGTGAGGACTGCCTACAGAGACGGCTCCTTACCTAGGAAGGGCACCCAGCAGCAGCCCACCTCACCACAGAGAGCAGCCTGCCCCCAGGGCCCTGGGTTTACCCCCCATCACCTCTGTCCACACACAGGCAGACGGGCCGTGCGCGACCTGGCTCAGCACCAGCTTACTGAAGCCAACACTGCTCCTCGGAACAAGTTTCGGGCTAACTCTAACGAAGGACAGAGTTAGGTCTTTCTAAAGAAAAGAATTCTTCCATGTAAGAAAAAGAACACATTACTCTCCTTTGAGGGAAAAGGATCGACTAGGGTCTACGCCCTAAACAGTATGATCCTGGCTCAGGATTTTACTCAAATCATGAGGCAGCAGGTTGAGAGATCTTTTTCTTCCTTTAAAGGTGCATCCTTAAGATAAGGACTTTCTCCCTGCATACCACTCTCACATACCCACTGGCTACATCACAACTTCCCTGCCAGAGAAATTGTGGGCAAGTCAACATGTCATACCTTTCAGGTTTTTAAATTCTCCAAGCCCACCCCCGACAGCAGGGACTGCCCTCTCCGCCTCAAGAGCCTAACGTGCCCGGACAGTCAGCAGCTGTGCTTCCCCCTGGCTCAGAGGGCAGAGCTCCTTCCTGGGCATGGCCCTCGCCAGAGCAGACCCTGCAGAGCTGTGGAGAGCCTCACCTGTTCCCAATCTTCTTCTTACACACCATGCACACCTTCTCCTCCGTGATGATGCACTTCACTTGCTGGTGCAAAATCCGCTCCTCCTGGACCTGGGCGGGCAGAGATGGGGGAGAAGTCTATGGTCCGGCCCGCAGAGTCCTCTCATCAAAACACTTGCCACTAAATGTCAGCTTGGTCCAAGTTGTGTTTAAAGAACAGAGTCCTGCTTGGTCCAAGAAATACGCAAAAAATAAGAGCCCAGCCCTGACTGGTTTGGCTCAGCGGTTGGAGCGTTGGCCTACAGGCCGAAGGGTCTCGGGTTCAATTCCTGGTCAAGGGCACGTACCTGGGTTGCAGGTTCCATCCTGGCCCAGGTCAGGGTTGTGCAGGAGGCAACCAATTGATGTGTCTCTCCCACATCAATGTTTCTCTCTCTCCCTCCCTCCTTTCCTTACACACTCTCCAAAACTCAATGGAAAAATATCCTCAGGAGGATTAACAACAATAAAAGTAATAATAAAAATACTAGCCCACCCTGGGTTTGCAAGGCTCATACCCGCAGGAACTCTGCATGGAGAAGGTTCTTAAGCACTTGATTGAACCGTTTCTTTTGCGCATTTTCTTCCAAGACTTTTTCCAGAAAGATGCGTATATCATTAATCTGAGTGTTTGCCGGCAGAAGGTTGAGGGCCTAGGGATGGGAACAGAGAGGAACAGAGTGGGGCAGGGCAGGAGTGAGACTGAAGAAATGGCCGAAGCCCAGGGCTTGAGAAGCCCAGGCCCTCTCTCCATCCCCTCTTTACATTCCCTGCTCCCTACAAGTGCCCCCCACCTCCCTGGGAAGAGCTGACCTTGGTGGTGTCCAGTTTGCTGTGGTGCAGCTCGAGGACTTGCAGGGCAGCCTGGAGGTTGGCTTGTGGCTCCAGCAGTTCCAGCTTGATTGGCCCCAGGCAGTGAACACTGGGGGGCGACAGGTACATCCGGAGCAGGGACAAGTACACCTGTCTCATACAGGGGCAAGCCATGCAGGTCAGGCTGGCAGCAACCCTCCCAGAACGCCCACTAAAAGGGTTGGCCTCCAGTAACAGCTGTCATGGAGCACTTAAAACTCATCATTTTCACCTTTTAAAGATTTTGGTAACAGCAGAGTCAACTGAAGGTATAAAAAATTAAGGATTGTGGTTTCCCTGAGAGATAAAACCAAATGCCTGTGTTTGTTAACCATTGCCAAAATGCCAACACTGCAAAACAACTCAAAGAGCTCTCTCCCTCGCCCTGCCAGTGTGGCTCAGTGGTTGAGCGTCGACCCACACACCAAGAAGTCACCGGTTTGATTCCCGGTCAGGGCACATGCCCAGGCTGTGGGCCTGATCCCCATTGGGGGGCATGCAGTAGGCAGCCAATCAATGTTCTCTCTTATCGATGTTCCTATCTCTCCCCGCCTCTTCCTTTCTCTCTCTCTAAAGTCAATGAAGAAAAAAAAAAGAAAGAGCTCCCTCCCTCATTTCCTTTGGCTTTGAAGGCTGAGACCCTGTCACGTTTGGGCAGGTAAGGACTAAGCCAAGATGAGATGTTGCATTTCCTACTGGTAACAGTACCACAAGGTTTCTCAACCTCAGCACTCAACATTTTGGGCCAGATAATTCTTTGTTGGGCTGTCCTGTGTACTGTTTAGCAGGAGTGCTGGCCTCCACCTCCTAGATTCCAGTAGCACCCCCACCACCAGCCATGGCAATAAAAGATGTCTCCAGACATCGACAAACCATGTGCAGCTTCGAAGGAGCACATATGTGCACTTTATCAAGAATCACCAGATGTTCCTTCTCAATAGACTGACCACATCATTTATAATACAAGTCAGGCCTCTTGGGAGTAAAGAGGCAAGTGTGCCACTCATAATCACAAGGATGACAACAGATGTAAGCCAGAACTATGCCAGGCCTCTCCCTTACAAAGCACAGGCAAATTCAGTCAGTGCATTGACCCTGCCCTGTCTTCTCTTAGCAATTCATACCAGTGTCACTTGTGGCCAAACCAGAGGAGGGCAGGAAGGTATATGGCAGATGGACACATGGCCCTTCCCATGCTCCGACCCAATCCCCGTGTGGGAAGATGATGAAGGCCCTCAGTAAGTGCACTAGGAGACCTTGGGGGCCTAGCCAGATACTCAGTCTAGAAAACAGTTAGCAGTTTTGATCTCACACAGCTTGTGCACAAACACATCCCTCTCCCCCTGCATGCCCTGTTCTGTTTTCTGTACCCTATAAAACCTTGTGTTAGGAAAGTCAAGGGGGTGGCAAAACAATAGCGCTGGCCAGCCACCCCCGGTGCGGCCCATCAGCAGGCCAGATGGGACTCAGCGGTTCAACTTCACTTGTGGCAGCCAGGGCGGCAGTAAATTTCACCAATCGGCCACCAGCAGTGCACATGTAATTCTTTTTTTTTTTTTTTTTTTTTTTTTTTTTTTTTTTTTTTTTTATCCTCACCCGAGGACATTTTTCCATTTTTTGTACAGACAGAGTGGGAGGGAGAGAGAGGAAGAGAGAGAGAGGAAAACATCGATGTGAAAGGGACACATCGAGTGGCTGCCACCCGCACGACCAACCAGGGCCGGGGACAAACTGCAACCAAGGTACATGCCCTTAGCGGGAACCGAACCCGGGTCTCTCCGGACCGCAGGCGGGCGCTCTAACCGCTGAGCCAAACCGGCCAGGGCACATGTAATTCTTAATAAACCCATGTCTTTCATAGCCAGTCCTCCAGGTTATTTTTTGGGAATCCAAGAACAACAGGTTTTCTGGGACCTCAGCACTCTGCATAACAGAAGGCTGAGAGGGACATGGATCAGGGTCATTACTCACATCTTTGTTGCCATCTTTGTTTTGGTCATAATGCTTGTGGCAGTACCTGCAAGGGAGACAGTGCTTAGACAAGGCCAGAGGGGCCACGTCCAGAGACAGGTCATCGATGCTGCCTGCACGAGCAGCCTACTGACAGCCAAAATCAGAGGCCAGCACCGAAGGGGACTCCCTCCCGCAGAGTGGAGGGGCAGTGGCTTTCTGAGTCTCTCACGCCACTCATCTCTCTGGGGGACCTGTTTCCAGACCCCTAGGGAGGTGGGATGACAGGGTCAACGTACTCCTCAGCCATCTTTGTGTCCTTCAGGATGTGGACATAGATGAAAAGAGCTTGCTCGTGTTTCCCCATGCGCCCCAGCAGGAGAGCACGTTCTTCTAAGAGGCCTGTGGGGAAAAGGAACATAAGTCACCATCCCCACCACTATGCAAGCACGAGGCTAGAGGCTAAACTATTAGAGAAACGAACACTGGAGCAATATAAACTGGGAAAAAATATTTTTATTACTTGTGATTTATTCAAGGAGAAAATTAATGAATTTTTAAAAACGGGGAGGGAGCCCTGGCCGGTTTAGCTCAGAGGTTAGAGTATCGGCCTGTGGACCAATGAGTTGCTGGTTCGATTCCGGTAAGAGCACATACCTCGGTTGCAGCTGGGTCCCTGGCCCTGCACTACCCCCCAATCTATCTGAAGATAAATGGAAAAATATCCTTGGGTGAGGGGAAAAAATATATGTGTGTGTGTGTGTGTGTATAAATATAAATAAATAAATAAAGGGGGAGGGAGCCCTGGCTGGTTTTGCTTAGTGGTTAGAGCACTGGCCACAGACTGTAGGGTCTCGGGTTTGTTTCCCAGTCAAGGGCACGTACCTCAGTTGCAGGTTTGATTCCCTGGCCCTGGTTGGGGTATTGCAGGAGGCAACCAATCAATGTCTCTCTCACACTGATGTCTTTCCCTCTCTCTCTTTTCCTCCCTTCCATCTAAAATTCAATGGGAAAATATCCTCGGTTGAGGATTAACCAAAAAAAAAAAAAGTGAAAGAGGGAGCTATTTTAGGAGGGCATTTATCCCATGTTTTTGTAACCACTTACAAATGGAGCAAGAACACCCATTCAACAGCCAAGTGCATAGTAAGCAGCTTTCATGTGCCAGGCACTTCAAATCTGAGAAACAAGTAGTTGGTCTCTGTTCTCGCTGTGCGTACACATCTGACAGATATATGTCTCTTTCAGAAAAATTATGCCAGATCACAAAAATTGCTAAACAATGAAAGTGGCCAAGAACATGCACTGAAGCAATAAACAGGCTCCAACCTGGCTCTCAATTAGCATGTGGCTCATGCCCAAGAGACTGCTCTCGGTCACAGCACAGAGCGAGTGCTCAGAGGGGACAGAACAGGAGCACTCGGCCGAGTCTCTGGAGGGCTGGGGAGCTGGCAACGGAAAGATCCGTTTCTGTGGTACCGTCAGCTGAAGCGGCTTCTGGACCCAATCCCAACGCTCACCATCGAAAGGAAAATCACAGATGAGACGGCCTGGATCATAGTAGCAGGAAATTTCCAAGAACATAAGGAGCTTTCGTCGATATTCTCCCAGCTCACCCTCTTCCTCTCCAGCAGGAACTGGAGTTTTGCCTTTAAGGGAAACAAAGCTCAGTATGAGAGGATGCTGTCGGGCAGCACCGTGGGGTTGTCAAGAGAAATGAAGGGGTGGGTTCAATGACATCACCACAATCATCGGAAAGGGTCTCCAGAGGGGAAGAAAACACAGCCTCCAGAGTGGTTTCCAGTTGGCCTTCTCTTAGTTTATGGTCTCCACATGGCCCCCAAACATCCGCAAGAGGTAAAAATAAATAAATAAAATAAAAATAAAAAAGCCTCATAGAGCAACCCTCTGGAGGCAAACCTGTTTCTTATCTTAAAGACAGATTGTTCCTTCCCCTCCCCCAGGGGTGATGTCCAGACCCAGACAAGCTGCTGAGTCTCGTTCTGGGTCACTTAGCTGCCCTGGCTCCTCTGAGGAACGTCCCGACGTCACACACAGCCCCTTGGGTCCCCCGGGCCCCTGCCGCTGAGAACCGGTACCTGCGGGGAAGGTCAGGAGATACTCCTTCATCAGACCCTGCACCTTCTCACAGTACAGCTGGATCAGGCAGTTGTGGAACCGGGAGCCCGTCTCCTCCCAAACATGGATGACGTGTTCCTGCAGCAAGACACAGGTCTGCCTGGTGCCCTCGACGCTGTGCCCTGGCCCAGTCACCAGTCACCCAGACTCCCTCACATTTTTAAGGCCCAACAGGTCCCATCCAATTATCTCCTAATTATGCTGCAAAGATTACTAAGGAACAGCTTTTCTAAAGCCACTGGAAAACTGCACTACAACCCAGCAACATTGGGAATTCTTCTCTTGATTTTCGATATAAGCTCCTTTATTTTGTCTCATAATCCTCCAAATTTGCATTTTGGCACTTAAAACCGGTTTAGTTGTCCTTGGTCACAGCTGAGTTAGGTTGTACAAATGTGGCTTTGAAATGTTTTTCTCAAACATCCTCTCTTCCACTCTTCTGAACTTGACCTAGGTTTAGAAAGTTTGGACCAAGTGCCACTTCCAGCTTGGCCCACTGGAACCTCCTTCTTCAGAGCGTGTCGAAATAACCCTCTTCCTTACATTTCTACCAGTCCCAAGTGACACAAACCCCAATCTGAACCACCTAGTAACTGACCCATGAAGCCCTTGATCCTGGGTTTGAAGCTTTTTAGTTCAGACCAAACGATATCTTACCAGATAAGGAATAGCCAGGCCCTTAAAATTCTCTACCAAGAAGCTGAGCACTCGGTCTCGTGGCAGAGACTCCACCTCTGGGAGGTCTTCAGTGAATATCTGTTAAAACAACCCCAGTTCCAGCAGCAGAGCCACCTGACTGCTAGGCTGCCAAGGGCGCAGACACAGTAGAGAGACTTCAGGGGAGGGGGCGTGCAAGGCCTCTGCAGCCAGTTAGTGCGCAACAGACAAGGCTGCAGGTCTCCTGACCCTGTCAGGCTCTTTCCACTGCACTGCACTGTGGCCTCATGTCTTCCAGTTCACTCTTCTGAACACCAGAGAAACTGCACGAATCCTTCCTCCCCTCCACCCACCCCTCTCCTGAGTAGAAGCAGGACCAACCATGATGCCAGATGAACCCAAGGGCCGCTCATGACCTACCTTCAGGCCATCCTCTGGGAAGTCTCTCAGCACCCACACTGAGTAGGAAAAAATCAAATGCAGGTTTTCTGTGCCTGGAGAAAAAATAAGACCTGTCTGCAGGTAAAGCCTACCTTGCCCACAGGACTGGGAAGGCAGGTGCCCAGGTTGCCCCAGGATTTATTTTCTAGAGAAGAGAGCTCTGTCCAAGCACCCGTCACAAGGGGCTGTCATGGGTCCACCACTGGGGGACTTTTACCTCAACTGGCGGCACAAGGAGGGAGGGGACGGACCAGCCAGAATCAGAGATGGAGGGAGATCAGTTCTGTTGGAACACAATCCCTTCCTGACTTCGCTTTCAAACGCTGGACTTACCTAGATGTTGCAGATACTGCACCGTCCTCTCATGGCCTTTCAAAGGCGAGTTTGCTTTCTTGGACTGGTCTACCAGCACCTGCAGAGCTGGCCACAAAGCCCAAGGACAAGGTCAGAGCCTCTTCCAGAAGGCACATCCCCACAGATTCATCACACCTGTTTCCCCCTCCCTGCCTCCGGCCACCTTTCTCGTGGAGCCCCTTCTTCTCGTACAGAATGATCAGTTCACTGTACTTGTGAGCCTTCTTCAGCACGTGCTCGCTCTCCTCGATGTGGCAGTGATTGTTCTCCAGGCGCAGCAAGGGGGCCACCAGGGCCACGTTTGTCTGCAGAGGAAACAGGACCTCAGCAGGAAGTGCTTCCTGGGGAGCCCCACCCTCACCAGCCAAGGCCTGCTTCAGGCTGAAAGGCCAAGGATTAAACAAAAGCAAGAGACAGCAAACAACACTTTTTCAGGACTATAGGTAGTGGCTTTTATAGCACTCATGATCTTTCCCACATTTCAGTGGTTTTGGGGGTGGTGGGAGGGAAGAGCTATTTCCTTTGAGGAAATACTGTTCATACTATATGACTAACCCTAATCTTATCAGAAAAGACCAGCCCACTGTAAGACTCTGCTCAATATCTTGATGTAAACACTTAATTCCAAGAAGCTCACAAGCATCAGGCAAAGACTAGGTGGTTCCCATCATCAGAGATTTTGCTCCTGCTAACAACAGCACCCCAAAGTGGCACTTTTCCAGCTTCGGCAGACTGGGGTGGTAGGCACCCGCGTGCTCAGGGAACTCACGTGAAGGTAGCACTTGAGCAGGGTGGTGTCAATGATCTGCAACAGCTTCTTCTTGGATTTGATGGTGGGAGTGCCTTCCATGAGTGGGGAGGTGCTAGACTGGTGGTCAGAGTCGTTCAGCTTTTTTACCAACTGGCTCCGTTTCTGCAAAGGCCAAAAATGTGGGATCAAGGTCAGGACTAACCTTCCCTGATCACGTGCTCTATCAGGTAATTCCAAACACCTCTGAATCATACCTACCCACACCCTGATTTCACATTAGCATACATTTTTGGAAGTTAATGGTTCTTGAAAACATGAGGCCCTGACAGGTTTGGTTCAATGGTTAGAACGTCGGCCCGTGGACCAAAGAGTCACATGCTTGATTCTGGTCAAGGGTATATACCTCAGTTGTGGTTCGTCCACGGCCCCGGTCTGGGTCATGTGGGAGGCAACCAGTCGATGTGTCTCTCTCACATCAATGTCTCTCCTCTCTTCCACTCACACTCTATCTGAAGATAAATGAAAAAATATCCTCAGGTGAGGATTAAAAAAAAAACAAGTATATTTGTGACGTATTGCTCATTGTACATTAATAATAGTTGTTACAATTCAACTCACATGACATTTAAAAAAATACAGAGTCCTGTGGTTGCAGGAAATTTTAAAAAATTAAAATGATTATCTGTTAGAGAGATATGACAGAGTATTCAATGAAAGGTCTTCAAGCACACAATGTATATAATATCAGGATCAAATTCTATGGAGGAAGTGGGATAAACATTAAGATTTAAGGAGTAAAAAAACCTTAAATTTCTTTCTTTTTCAGAAAAAGCTTTTTTTAAATGGTAAAGTTGTTTTGTGTTTTTTAAAAGACTTTTTATTGATTTTTAGTGAGAGAGGGAGGGAGAGGGGGAGAGAGAGAAAAAAACATCGATGTAAGAGCAGAACATCAGTTGACTGCCTCCTGCATGCCCCTACCGGGGAATCGAACCAGTGACTTTTTGGTGCATGTGACAACCCCTGACCAACTGAACCACACTGGTCACAGCCATACAGCATTTTTTGGGGGGTTAATTCTCACCTGAGGATATTTTTCCATTGATTTTTAGAGAGTGGAATGAAGGAAGGAAGGAAGAAACACTGATGTGAATGAGACACATCAATTGGCTGCCTCCTGAACGACCCTGACCCGGACCAGGGATCAAACCTGCAATCCAAGCCTGTAGGTCGACACTCTAAACACTTAGCAACACTGCCTGGGCCTATAGAGCATTTTTAATGTGCCATACATAGTGCTGAGATTTTACTCAACACAGATTTTCCTAATTTAATCCTCAACAGATAGCATACAATTTTTATTAGGGATCAAAACAAATGACTGCCAAATTGCCACAGATAATAATTATTTATTGAGTATTTACTACTACCAGCACTATGTCAAGTACTTCATTTATTATTATTATTATTATTTTTTTAATCCTCACCCGAGGACATTTTTTTTCCATTTTTTGTTCAGACAGAGTGGCAGGGAGAGAGAGGAAGAGAGAGAGAGAGAGAGTGAGAGAGAGAGAGAAACATCGACATGAAAGGGACACATCGAGTGGTTGCCACCCACATGACCCAACCAGGGCCGGGGACAAAATGCAACCGAGGCACGTGCCCTTAGCAGGAACCGAACCCGGGTCTCTCTGGACCACTGGCCCACACTTTAACCGCTGAGCCAAACTGGCCAGGGCTATTTATTATTATTTTTTTTAAAAATATGTTTTTATTGATTTTTTAGAGACAGAAAGAGAGAGAAACATTGATGTGAGAGAGAAACATTGATCAGCTGCCTCCTGCTAGGGATCAGCCGCCCTATACTGGGGATCAAGCCTGAAACCCGGACATGTACCCTGACCGGGAATGGAACCGGGACCTCTCAGTCCATGGGATGATGCTCAATCCACTGAGCCACATCAGCTGGGCACGTCAAGAACCCACAACACAGATGTTCGACACCTCCTAAGTGACAGAGGCAGGTTTCAAATTAGGTTCTGATCCCAAAGCCCACTTTAAAACAAAAAAATTATTTAAATAAACACGATCAAGGTAAAGGTTACATACAGTAAAATGTACCCCTTTTAAGTACCCTATTAGAGGCATTTTGACAGATATATACGTGCATGTAGCCACCACCCTAATCAAGGAACAGATTTCTTTCACTCCAGAAAGTTCCCTTCCCACTCACTCCTACCCCACGGATCAATTTGTATCACTGGAGAGGAGTTTTTTACTTCTCTAGAACTTTATGTAATGGAATTGCCCAGTTGGCATTCTTTTTTCTTTTCTCAGAAAAAAAAGCATGAAAGCTCTAAACCAAAAAGCTGATCTGAAACATCCATCTGCATGGAATTTGACGGGAACACCTGAACTCAGGTGGAACGCTGCCAAGCCCAGGTGCTGAGCTATTACAGGAAAGGCGAGTGGCAATGGCAACTGCAGGTATTAGGCTGACCGGAGCTGTCAAAGTCTCTCCGGGTTGTTTGCACATGAAGCCAGTGGGTATTCTTTTGTGTGGCAATGCCCACTGTCTTATATGCTCTACCGTCTCTCTGGCACAGCAGTGTCAGCTAACTTCTCACATTCCAAACGTCAGGGGAGAAGGCCAGGGAAGAATGTGTGCCTGGAGTCCTCAAGTGACACACTGTAAATCGAAAGCTTCTGTAGAACCACCGGCTTGGGGGACATGCTGCCCCAGAAGCCTTTTTGACTTGGTACATGGGCCATGCACTGTGCAGACAGAGGCAAGTCTGTAAGCTCCCTGCAGGCTGCCAGCCACAGCCGGGCACCCCTGAGGCCCAATGTCAAGGGAGTACCATGGCTACGCACGCCTGATCAGACATGAGGGACACCCAATGACCCAGAAGCAGGTGGCGGGAAGCTGGCTTACAATCTTCCTACAATACTTCCCAGTGCCTACCCAGGGGCCCCTTCCAAAGGACTGCAGAACACTGAAGGGGAAAAATACACTAGGTTCTCCGCCTCTGAGTGAGTACACAGGCACTAAATAATAGTCTCTGTGAAAGAACTTTGGGGGTAAGAGCTTCAGTGAAGATGTTAGTTTCAGTGTTAAATTTAAAATGTCACTCATCTGTTCACAACAACAAAGTGAAAAAAAATTCAGTCTAAATACTTCGCCTAAAAAAACATGTTATAGAAGATAATTTATTAACAAGAAAGGACTTTCTCAATATATGGCTAAATATTTTTAAAGTAAGCTATATAGTTTGATATCCCTTTGTAACAAATAAACCACAATAAAACCTAATTGGCAAACACATATAAAAGTCTGGAAGGACATTTAAATGTATAGTTACTTTTCTCTGGGTTCTAGGTCGAGTTATAAGTGATCTGTATTTTTGCTTTATA
The DNA here is from genome assembly GCF_014108415.1 of Molossus molossus. Classification (NCBI taxonomy): domain Eukaryota; kingdom Metazoa; phylum Chordata; class Mammalia; order Chiroptera; family Molossidae; genus Molossus; species Molossus molossus. The sequence continues at coordinate 181,186,698 of NW_023425344.1, forward strand.
CTTTTCTGTGTTTTCCAAGTTCTCTGTGTAGAGTAGGTATTTTTTCTAAAATTATGTACAGTACAAAAAAAGTTTTCTTTAGCCTGGCCAGTGTGGCTCAGTGGTTGAGCGTTGACCTATGCTTCAAGAGGTCGCTGGTTTGATTCCTGGTCAGGACACATGCCCAGGTTGTAGGCCCAATCCCCAGTGGGGGGCATGCAGGAGGCAGCCAATCAATGTTCTCTCTCATCGATGTTTCTAAATCTCTCTCTCAAGTCAATTAAAAAAAAAAAAAAAAGTTTTAAAAAACCTATTATTTTCTATCAACTAAAATGGACTCTTTTTAGCTCCTGAACTGCTTAATTTGAATTTCCCAGAATCGAGTGTATCTCTTGGTATCAGGATTTGGCACAAAGCAATCCAGCGGTACCGGTAAGTAGGAAGAAGCAGAAAGACATGTCACCCACCCAGACGTCTACAGCATTCATTTGTGGAATGCCTGTGGCATTACAGAAGGCCCTCAATTCCCTGCCATAAAGAAGCAGGTACTGGAACTCCCAAGTAACTCCTCCACACACCTCTCTCCACCTACCTGCGTCAGGTAGTCAATCAGAGCTAAGTGAGCCTTCTCTAGTTCAGCCCCGGAGAGCACAGGCAGGGGGTTAGGATACTGCAGCTGCTTCCTGTAGTCTGTGGGCAGCAGGTCCGGGTACAGGCCCATTACATGGGTAGGATCTATATGGAAGGTAAACATGAATCCTCAGAAAGAAGACAGCAATTTGAGGATACAATAAAACAAGTTCCAGACTGGATTTTTAAAAAGAATGACTAAGTCCATCAAGACTCAGTGAGCTATATACACTTATAATTTGAGCACTATTTTTATATATATTTCACTAAAACATTAAGATAGCATGACTATATTCCAAGACACAGACATATATACATATGCAGAATTAGAAATGAAAATGTGTTAACTCTCTAAAAGCACAGAAGAAAAGTATTTCCAAGGAAAAACTGATAAGACATTGAAGTTGAAAAGATCAATCAACTGAAAAGTAAAAAATTATATGCCAAAAAAGGAATATTACTAAAACAAAAAGACCAAACAACAGGCTAGGGTAAAAATTGGCAGCATATATGGCAAAAGGCCAATAGGTTGATTACATAAAACAAATTTACACAAATTGGTAAAAAAAACACAAAAAAACATAAGATTTCATTTGATAAAAGGGCAAAAGACACTGACAAGAGAAGAATATAAGTAAGTAGGAAAATGTTCCACTACATTAACAATCAAGTGTTTTACCCATTAAAAATGTCAGGTGATTCAATATTATTATTATTTTTTATTTTTTTATCCTCACCCAAGGACATTTTTTTGTATTTATCTTCAGATAGAGCAGGAAGGAGAGAGGGGGAAAGAGAGAAAGAGAAACATCGATGTGAGAGAGACACATCGACTGGTTGCCACCCACACAACCCCAACCAGGGTGGGGACAAACTGCAACTAAGGTACGTGCCCTTAGCGGGAATCGAACCTGGAACTGTCCAGTCCACGGGCCGATGCTCTAACCGCTGAGCCAAACCGGCCAGGGTTTAATATTATTTTATATTGTTTTCAGGTAGACATTTATATAATTTATGAAGTGATCCCCCAGTTAAGGCTAGTACCCACCTAGTACCATACATAATTGTTACAATATTGTTCACTATATTCCTATGCTCTACTTTATGTACCCTCGTGACTATTCTTTAAGTACCAATTTGTACTTCTTTTTTTTATCCTCACCCAAGGACATTTTTCCATTTTTTGTTCAGATAGAGTGGGAGGGAGAGAGAGAGAGAAACATCGACGTGAAAGGGACACATCGAGTGGTTGCCACCTGCATGACCCAACCAGGGCCAGGGACAAACTGCAACTGAGGTACATGCCCTTAGCAGGAACCAAACCTGGGCCTCTCTGGACCGCAGGCCGACGCTCCGCTGAGCCAAACCAGCCAGGGCCCAATTTGTACTTCTTAATCCCTTCATCTTTTCCACCCTACTCCCCAACCCCGCTCCCCTCCGGCAGCTTGATCAGTCTGTTCTCTGTATCTATGAATCTGTTTCTGTTTTCTGTTCTGTTTATTTTGTCCTTTAGATTCCATATGTAAGTGAAATCATATGGTACTTATCTTTCCTAAGAGACTAAAATTTAAGCATTCTCATAAAAAATTATTTATTTTGGCTTATTAATTTTTTGTTACAGATGTTTCTCCTTTTTCCCCCATTGACACCCTCCTCCTGATGCCGCTGGCCCCCCAAAAAGCTAATTTTGTGAGTTGATGAATCTGTTAATTAACTTGGTGGAAATCTTTTCAAAATGTGTACATATAAAATTTAAACATATTATGATTTTATTTGTCAATTATACTTCCATAAAGCTGAATCCAATAAAAATCATAAAATATTATAAAAACAATAAAAAATGTCAGGTGACATTTTTATATTCATTTAATTAGTAATAAGAGTATTTTTATATGATACTACCTAGTGCTTGCAATGTTGTGAAACTGAATTACCCTTATACTGCTAAGGCAAAAAATAGTGCTACCTCAAAAAGGAGACACACTCACAGCTTCCATTCCTACTTCTAAGAGTTAGCCCTAAAAGAAAAATGCAAAAGATGGGGGCGGGGCATACATCTGTATGAACTGGTAATGTTACAAGCATTATTTGTAACAATGCAATTTTGGAAACAACATAGAATTCCATCAACAGCAAAATAATGTATTTTTCATTCAACTGAAAGAGTGTTATGCAATCTTTACAAATTATAATTATGAAAGGCACTCAGCAACATGGAAAAAACTATGGTAATTTTTAAGTAACAAAAGCTAGGGAAGTGTATTATAACTATATTAAAATATATACCTGAAAAGAAGCTTGGATGAGCAAGAAACAAATGGGTCAAGATTGGAGGTGAAATATTTCCTTCACATTTTAATAAACTTCCGTCCTAGCACTACTTTATTTTCATTCAAAACACTGTTGGAGGAGCATCCTGTGATGGCCGGAGTTCCACTGCACTGTGTCAGCTGCTCTCTCTGCCTGGAATGCTCTTCCCTAGACTTCTTCAAGGCTCATTAAACCATCTTCTTAGGGTCATAAGTGAAAAGCCCCCTTCCCAGAGATGCCTTTCCTCGGTTTTTTTGTTGTTGTTAATCCTCACCTGAGAATATTTTTCCTGACCGGGGCTGGGCATCGAACATGCAACCCAGGTACGCGCCCTTGACTGGGAATCGAACCCACAACCCTTTGGTCTGCGGGTCAATGCTCTAACCGCTGAGCCAAACTAGTCAGGGCATTTTCCTAGCTATTTTACCTTTATTTTTTTTAAATCCTCACCCAAGGATATTTTTCCATTTATCTTCAGATAGAGTGGGTGGAGGGAAAGAGAGAGAGAGAAATCAATGTGAGAGGGACACATCAATTGGTTGCCTCCATCACAACCCTAACCAGGGCTGGGGACCAAACCACAACTGAGATGCGTGCCCCTGACCAGAACTGAACCCGTGACGCTTTGGTCCACAGGCAGATGCTCTAACCGTTGAGCCAAACTGGCCAGGTCCCTAGCTATTTTATCTTTAATCATCACCCGAGGACATTTTTTGTTCAGATAGAGTGGGAGGGAGAGAGAGCAAGAGAGAGAGAGAAACACCGACATGAAAGGGACACATCGAGTGGTTGCCACCTGCAGGACCAACCAGGGCCGGGGGAAAACTGCAACCGAGGTACATACCCTTAGCGGGAACTAAACCCAGGTCTCTCTGGACCTCAGGCCAACGCTCTAACCACTGAGTAAAACCGGCCATGGTCCTAGCTATTTTATCTTAAATTGCAATCCTAACTCCTATCTTCAGTACTCCTTATCACCTGTCCTACTTAATTTTTCTTAGTACTTATCACTTCCCAACATATTATAATTGTGCTTAATTATTTTGTTTTCTGTCCTTTCCCATCAGAATATAAGCTACCTGACACCTAGAATAGTCTTCAGCACGTGGTAGAAGCCTGGTAAAACTTTTGTTGAGTGAAAGAATGAGTAAATTATGAATATAGTATTTAAACCAATCAAGATCTAAATATGAGTTTCAAGGAATATAAGAATGGTCTCACTTCCACTCTAGCCTTTGCACACCATCACACTCAACCACCAACACCCCAAAATGCCAGGGCTTCAATACAACAAGTCTGCTCATCAAGACCTCCTGCAAATACCTGTAGCACTTACCTTTCTACCTTGCATTAGAGCTTTTTATGTACAAGTTGCAGGCTGCTACAAGAAAATAACTCTAGTGGTTCTTAAACATTTTTAGGATCTTAGACATCTTAGAGAATTTGATGAAAGGTACTGATCCTTGCTCTAGGAAAAAACCGACATATGAACAAAATTTTACATCGAGTCTAGGGTGGTTCACAGACTTGCTCAAGTCCACTCACAGGCCCCTGTGTCCCCAGTGGGAGGAGACAGAGCTTCTTCCTCATTCACAAGGGATAGAAATATGACACCCTTATGAGGGCTATCTGTGGGATACGGGAAAGAGAAGGGCAGGAAAGCAAACCTCCATCCATCCTGTACTAGGGGGACGAAGGGACACTGGGCCTGGTAGTACAATGTTCCAGCCATTTGAGACCATTCTCTGGCTCAGAAGAAATGGTCTCAAAATTCCTCCACAAAATTTCTGTGCCCCAAAGCAGTCTTCTGATTTGGCATCCCAAGTACACTCTGTTTTGGACAACCTGAGTTTTTTTTAAATATGTTTTTATTGATTTTTTTAGAGAGAAAGGGAGAGAGAGATAGAAACATCGAAGAGAGAGAACATCGACTGGCTGCCTCCTACATGCCCCCTACTGGGGATCGAGCCTACAACCTGGGCACATGCCTTGACCGGGAATCGGGACCTCTTAGTCCATAGGACAACGCTCAATCCACTGAGCCACACCAGCCAGACACAAACTGAGTTTCTTTAATGTGAATGAGTTCATGTGCAGTTGATAAGTGGGAGAATGATGTCAGTATGAGGCAAAAGTTGCGTTGATTTGTGTGCAGTTTCCCCAGGTTGTTAATGTTTTGAAGTGACCAGGAGCAAGCATTCTCACAGTTAAAGAGAAAGCCTAACTCCACAGGGAGACCTAAAGAAAGGAGCTGAAAATCCAACAGAGTGCCTTCTTTTAGTGCACTAGTGGCTGGTTAGTAGCTTCAGAGACCACTGTACTACACTGACTGACCAGTTTTGCTCCGTGGTTAGAGCATCGGCCCTTGGACCGAAGGGTCGTGGGTTCAATCCCTGGCCTCAGTCAGAGTCGTGCAGGAGGCAACCAATCGATGTGTTTCTCTCACATCGATGTTTCTTCTCTCTCTCCCTCCCTCCCTTCTACTCTCTCTGAAAACCAATGGAAAAATATCCTCAGGTGAGAATTAACACACACAAAAAAACCCCCATAAACAGAACCCCAACCAACCAACCAACCAACCAAACAGTAGATCCTCTAGCCCAGTCAAGACTTCAGATGACAGTAGCCCAGCTCACATACAACTGCAAACGCCTGAGAGACCCCAAGCAAGAACTGCCCAGCTGAGCCCTCCCCAAACTCCTAACCAACAGCTACTGAGAGAGAGAACAGATAATTTGTTATTTTAAGCCACTAGGCTTTGGGCTGGTTTGTTACTTGGCAGTAGGTAGTAATATAAGGTGGTGGGGCCATTTTTATTGAGGCTGTAACAACAGCGGAGGTGGTGGCAGCAACAGCCAAGGAGGTAGTGGTGCCAGTGGAAGGCTGCCCAACCCGTGTGCCCCTCGAAGGGGTTGCTGTTCGGCTTCGTTTCCTGCTGGGAGGGCCTCTGGGTTCCCTTGGTTCCTACCATTCCTGAGCCTGGTCCCCCATTAATTTTGTTCCCCTCTACCTGCCATTCCCCTTATATCCCAATAAACCATGTTTAATTTACCCAGATACTGCTTAAGCTATCCAGAATTGGTCTCCACTGCTCACAACCAAGAGCCCTAACTGATCGAGGGAGTTACCACAAGTCATTATTTGAGCGAAGGTGGGAAAAATGCAACACTGAGAGGAGAAAAGAGGAGATAAATAATATCATATAGAGTCTAACTAAGGATATATGAGTTGATCCTATATTAAGCAAAAAATGGAATATGCAGAAATAAAGAGTTTAATATAATAGCAAACACTTAATTGGCACTTATTAAGTACCAAACACTGTTCTAAGCATTTTATATAATCTCCACAGCAACGCTATGAGATATTCTTATTTGCAGCGAAGAAAACTGAAGGCCAGAAAGGTCCAGGAACTTTGCTGGAGGTCAGGCAGTCTGACTCCAAAGTGCCTGCTTGCCACCACGATGCTCAGAGTTTTTAAGACACTGAAAAAAGGAAGGGCTTCACGAAACTGCCCTGTGCCGGCTCTCAAAAACAACCTACTGTTTAATTCTACTAAGCTCAAATCAGGGACTTTTGTCTAGAACAGCATTCAACAAATACTGGATTATCAAATACACATTTGTTGAACTGAATGACTTTCTGTTACCTTTCTCTAACGGCAAGAGCAAATCATCCTGGAAAATTGGAAGTCTGTCTCTGTTTATGGGTGAGACCAGATTCATAAGATGAGGGCTATAAATATGTAACCACATGGTCAGCTGCAGGCTCCTGTTAGGTATGAGGATCAACTTAGATGAGTGCAAACTTTCCTTTCTCAGAAGTCTGGTGTCACTTTTCCTTGTCCTTTCCAGTTTCCCCTCCCCCCCTTTAGTTCCTTATCCCAAGGCTGCACCCACTTGGTACCTGTGCCAAGCTTAGCAAAGACCTGCATGGACTCATCAAAACGCTTCTGGCAGAAAAGGTTGAAGGCGTACAAGTTCTTGATATGATGGATCTGCTGTTGCTTTTCATTGTCAGAATCATCTTTCATTTCCTAATAAGAAAACAGAACAGTAACAGCTCACTTGCTCAACAAATATTTATTCAATATACACTAGGTATTTATTAAACAATATCCTTGGAGGTACAAATGCCAACGTGTACAGACATGCTATCTGCCCTCAAAGACTAACCTTACAGTCTAACCACAACGTTGATAAGCAACAGGGTATCTGAAAAATATACCTGACTAGTCTTCCTGAAAACTAGCAATGCCATAAATGCAAGGAAAGACTAAGAAACTGTCACAGATCAGAGGACACTCAGGACACAAGACAACCAAATGCAATGTGACTTCTGGATTTAAATCTAGAACAGAAGAAAGGGACATTAATTGAAAAACTGAAAAGATATAAATAAAGTCTAGAATTTCATTTTATTTATTTATTTATTTATTTATTTATTTATTTATTTATTTATTTTTTTTATCCTCACCCGAGGACGTTTTTCGATTTTTGTTCAGATAGAGTGAGAGGGAGAGAGAGGAAGAGAGAGAGAAACATCGATGTGAAAGGGACACATCGAGTGGCTGCCTCCCGCAAAACCCCAGCCGGGGCCAGGGGTAAACTGCAATCGAGGTACGTGCCCTTAGTGGGAACTGAACCCGGGTCTCTCTGGACCGTGGGCCAACGCTCTAACCACTGAGCCAAACCGGCCAGGGCTAGTTTTATTTATTTATTTATTTTTTAATCCTCACCCGAGGATATTTTTCCATTGATTTGATTTTCAGGTGGAGTGGGGAGGGACGGGGGGAGAGAGAGAGAGAGAAATATCAATGTGAAAGAGACACATCAATTGGCTGCCTCCCACATGACCAGGGATTGAACCACAACTATAATTGAATCCGAGACTCTGGTTTGTGGGCCGCAGCTCTAACTGCTAAGCCAATCCGGCCAGGTCTAGAATTTTTTTTCTTTCTTGATTTTTAGAGAGAGATGAAGGGAGAAGGAGAGAGAGAGAAAGCTGCCTCCATTGATCAGATGCCTCCTGTACGCCCCCTACTGGGGATCAGGCCCACAATCTGGGCATGTGCCCTGACCAGGAATCAAACCAGTGACCTCTTGGTGCATGGGTCGACGCTCGACCATTGAGCAACACTGGCCGGGTGTAGAATTTAGTGTTTTTAACAAATTCAAAACAAAACGGGGTAACAGTGATGACAGAAACATCTGGGAGGTATGCAACAGTCTGAGCAGCAGGTCCGGGAAGGATTCTCTAAAGAATGTAAACTGAGACATATAGAGTGAGCTGGGCCCTGGCCAGTTTGGCTCAGCGGTTAGAGTGTCGGCCAATAGACCAGAGAGGCCTGGGTCTAGTTCCCGCTAAGGGCATGTACCTTGGTTGTAGTTTGTCCCCGGCCCTGGGTGGGGTCATGTGGGTGGCAACCACTCGAAGCGTCTCTCTCATGTTGATGTTTTTCTCTCTCCTCCTCCCTCTCTCCCTCCTGCTCTATCTGAAGATAAATGCAAAAACGCCCTCAGGTGAGGATTAAAAGGGGAAAAAAAAGAGTGAGCTGGAGTTAAGGCGGTGACGGAGGAGAAGGGAGACGAGTGTGTTCCGATCAGAGAAGAGCATGTGCGCAAGGCCCTAAAAGACCAGAGAAAGAACACTGCGTGCTCAAGGAATAAGACACTTAACCCAGCTGTGCAGTTGGCAAAGGTCTTGTTCACAGCTATTTATTATCTCTGTATCTTCCTTACAACCTTCCCCTCATCTCCCTTTCAACCAAATCTTTACTAAATTTAAATTCTTCCTTCAAAATGTCTTCCATCTTTTTCTCTTCCTTTCCTCTCCTTTTCTATTGCTATCAGCCTAGTCCAGATCACCATCAGCAAGCCCATGGCAGCCCCTGGTCTAAGCTCTCCAGCTTGGAGTTTTAAAGGTTTTCAAAACCCAGTGCAGCTTCCTTAGGTAGCATACTCCCATTCAAGCCACACCCTCCACTCCAGTCGAGATGGACTCCAGACATCCTGGAAAGACTTGGTACCACTTTCGTAACTTCCTTCGGCTCTTCAATGCTCCCTGTCTCCTGCTCCTGATCTTATCTACCCTTAAAGGGTACAACTTTGGGATGACTTTTCTAGTCTTCAGGGAACTGTCCCTTCTCTAACATTTTGCTCCACATTTTGTCAACACTGAAGTTTAGTATATTATTGCCCTTTAAAAGTGACATATATGATCTCTCTGGTTTATTTAAAATGAAAAATAGGGTCCTCAAGAGCTAAGATGTTACCAGTCAACCTTCTTTCCTCATAGGGCAGACCACCTAGTAAGTACAAGCCTAGAAAAGAGAAGGGAGCTTGAAACCCTCCCATCTTCCCTACCGGAAAGTAAACAGAAATCTGTATCAGGAAGACCACTGTAAAGATCTGAGACCTTCACGTTAAAAAAAATATAGATACTAAAAAAGCTATGTACTGCATGATACCCTTTTTTATTAAGTTCAAAACTAAATACGTATTCTAGCATTACATATATGTGAAAGATTAAACAAAAAAATTTTAAGAGGCATGATAAACACAACATTTTAGATAATGGCTGTGTCTAGAGGAGAGACAGAGGGATGGGACAGGGAAGAACTTATAAGGTTATCAGTTCTTTTTTTGAGTAGGATGGTTGGTTCATGGATATTCGTTAATTTAAAAATAAAAATAAGCCCTGGCCAGTTTGGTTCAGTGATTCGAGTGTTGGCCTGAGGACCAAAGGGTCGCAGGTTTGATTCCGGTCAAGGGTACGTACAATACCTGAGTTGCAGGTACCCAGCCCCAGCTGGGGTCTTATGGGAGGCAACCAATCAATGTGTGTGTGTGTCTGTCTGTCTGTCTCTCACTCTCTCTAAAAAATAAATAAAATAAGGCGATGCATGAGTGGAAAATAATAGAACAGTAAGATGCTGAAATTAAGTGTCCCAAGAAAAAAATAATTTATATGAGATATTAAACATGTCTAACTATTATGATTGGGTTTTTGTTCTAAACCCAGAACTCAAACATCCAAAATAAATGTTGGTCTTCAAGAGGATCCACCATATGTGATTATACACATTTGCACACCAACATTTGTGACTATAGTTTTCCTTTCAGAAATAATTTACACGATACTCTAGAACAAGCGGTTCTCAACCTGTGGGTTACAACCCCTTTGGGGGTTGAACAACCCTTTCACAGGGGTTGCCTAAGACCATGGGAAAACACCTATTTCCGATGGTCTCAGGAACTGAGACACCCCTCCTCTATCCATCTCCAGGCAGGTCCGCCCACATGCAGATACGCCCACATACAACATGAGGAACTGTATTAAAGGGTCACGACATTAGGAAGGTTAAGAACCACTGATCTAGAAATTAGGATTTCCTACTACTGTCTTCATAAACATTCTCTTTTACCAAATTACCACCGTCTGGTTTAATGACTAGGAAAGGCTCAGAATAACTTTTGACTGTTTCCTAAAACCAAATCCACCTTCTACAGATGACAATAATCACCAGCAGAGATGTTTAAAAGAACAAGACAAGCCTCAGAAGTCAGCCATGAACATCATCCCATGCAAACATTCAAGGAGAGTGACAGTCATAAATATAAAAATGCAGCCCTGCTGAATGCAGCAACTTGAGGAGGTAGCAGAATACCTAAAAAAGGCCTGCCTGCTTGTCCAAACACAGTGGTCCACTGCTGAAAGGGGTGCTGAGGGCCCTAGTGGTTACATTCAACCAGACCACAATCTTGCATTTACAATTGCTCCTTTACTCCAATGTTTGCATTGTCTTTCATTTTTCAAGACCAGACCCTATCTATTAAATTATTTTATTCTATTAATTCTATAAAACACTTAAATTATAATTGTCATTCATTCTACATTTGCAAACTGAAAAAGTGAAATCACTTAAAGTTACATGGATACTTTGTGGCAGAGTCAGACCCTGAATCCAAGCCCTTGGACTTCCAGCTCTGTGCTTTCTACCAGTCAAAACCAAATATGAAAAACTAAACCCAAACTACCTACTTTGGAGAACAAAGAGAAAGGCAGACTTACACCCAAATCTTAGAAACAGGACTTACTGCAAGTTGCAAAGCCAATTCAAACTGTTTGTCCTGGAGCAGCTGTTGGATTTGAGTTGCCATGGGGACAGGAATGAGTCTCCAAACAAAATGATTGCTGGCCACATAGATAATGTTTGATCTGGAGGCAGGAGAAAGAACATCAGCAAAACAGCACCGGCTTTATAATGACCTAGGTGACTTTAAAGTTTTGTAATGATATGGCAGCTATAATAAAGAAAGAAATTCCTTACCCTCCTGAGGTGATGAAACGGGGCCTTTGCAATTCAATGCTCTGGACCAGAAGCCTTGGCTCAAGTGTTCGGATCTCTACATATCGAGGCAACACCGCAATGATGTAAGGAGGCTGGTGCTCTGTGCAAAAGAAAACATCTGGAGTTGCGATTCTGATCTAAGGCTTTAGGATTATGGACTGCCAGCTGCCCATTTCTAAGCTGCATCTTAGAAACAGGATCTCCAAAAAGCCCAGAGGTCAAGTAACAAGCCAGAATCCTACAATGTGATATACAAAGACAAAAAGGTGGTTTGCCTGGGAGATGCTAAAAGAATGCATGCAGCTCTGCTGAGAGTGACCTGATCCCACTCCTACTGTTTCTCCCAAAGAACTGTGTAGAAGCTTCACTTGATCCTTTCGCATCAGTCACAAAGCAAGGCAAGAGGAGGGCAACTTCCTTTTTCCCTAAAATTATGCTAAAGAAAGAGTCCCCCGTTTCTGACAGTGTTGTTTCTGCTTGAGATCGTCACAGGGAAGAGATGCAAAACTCCACTTGACAGCTCACAGAGAAGACAGCTGGGTTGTGTTCTCACTTACATGAGGTATCTAGAGTGTCAAATTCATAGACACAGAAGGTAGAATTGTTGCCAAGGACTAGGGGAAGGGGGTGATGTGTTGTTTAATGGGTACAGAGTTTCAGTTTTGCAAGATGAAAAAGCTCTGAAATCTGTTGCAGGATGATGTGAATATACCTAACACTACTGAAATGCACACTGAAAAATGGTTAAGAAGGTAGATTTTAGATTTTTTTTACTACAATTAAAAATAAAACTTAAAAAAATTAGGAAAAAATGAACCACTAGATGGCGTAATTGTCACACAGAAATATAACCTCAAAGAATATATTCATAAGAATAGCTTGTTAGTGTGTATAATTTGCTATGAATTTATTTTCCTCATTATTTATTTTCTGATAAAAAGCTTTTCATTTTATATTTGAAATTTATAGTCTAAATGAATAGTACAATAAAAATTTAAAGCCAGAAGGGAACTTAGAAATGAGGAAACTGAAGCCTAAGTAGTATTTCCATCAATTTGAACGCTATTGTTATTATGCTGTTATTTTTCAACTTACCAAAAACTACAATTTTAAAAATGTTGTTTTGTATTGGATTTTTAAATTTTCTTTTTAATGCTGACCTCATTTTAAAAAGCTAGTACAATTTTCCTTAGTGCTAACTTGTATAAATATGTAATATTTCTCTGTCCTTTTAAAATTTTAATAAGGTCTAATTTTATTTTAAAAGTTAATCTAGGATAGAAAGCCTGTTGGTTGTCATATCTCATTTGTTCAGTCTCCCCAACTCTTCCGCAGTGTCTCTCAAATGCCATAAAGACGGTCCAGATCTTGTATGTCCAAAGCCTGGCGGAGTGACTGGTGTGCAGCAGGACATAGAAACCGGCCGACAACGACATGGTTCCTCCACTCTGCAAGCATTTACTAAAGGCCATGTTTCAGGCACCCCCCAAAGTGGATCGAGACAGGAGCCCAGAGCTCACAGAGCTCCTCCACGAGCAGAGACAGACAGCTCATTGCTCCTGTGGGGCTGTGTGGGTGTCCTGACAGAGAAACCCGAAAGGGCTCTGGAAGCCACAGGGGGAAGTGGTTAATTCTGCCTGCAGGTCAGAGAAGACCCCGTAGAGGAAGTGCCTGCTTGGGGCCCTGTCATATGAGCAGGACGCTGCTGGGTGAGAAGAAAGGAAAGGTGACAGCGCAGACGATGGCAGTGTGGGGAAGTCCCAAACACCAGGAGCCCGCATGAAGTAGTAAAGACGAGAGCAAGTATAAATGAAGTTTAGTCTTTCTCCTGCGGTGGGGCTCCCACTCTGTCCAGAAAGAATGTGCTCTCCTTCAATATGTTAAGGCACAGAAATGTTTCTGAGAAACACTGCTGAGGGTACAGGGCACTAATAAAGGTTTAGAACAGGAACTCTCAGGCTGGAAAATTAGAAACATACTTCAAGTGTATTACACACAACTTCATCTTTCTACCAATATTCTTCTGAAAAGAAAACAAGGGCCTCTAGAACGTCATGAAACTTCTTTTGAAGCTCTTGGGCCTTGTAAAATACTATCCTTTTGATTGATCTTCCTTCTAATCTACTAATCTCTAACCACCACCAGAATAATCACCTTAGAACTTGATGTTTTTATCAAAACACTCTACCACTGAGGAATCCACTGGCCTCTCCAACCTTGGCGTGGGCCTCTAACAACTGCCCCTAACTTTATTCCTCTATAATTCAGACCATCTGTTTTAGCCAGCTCAGTCTCTCACAAATCAGCATTTCTTCTACATTTCTCCTCTATGTTTTCCGCCCTGGTCAGTTTGGCCCAGCGGTTAGAGCATCAACCTGCGGTCCAGAGAGACCTAGATTCGGTTCCCACTAAGGGCGTGTACCTCGGTTGCAGTTTGTCCCTGGTCCTGGTTGGGTCATGCGGGTGGCAGCCACTTAATGTGTCCCTTTCACGTCGATGTTTCTCTCTCTCTCTCTCTCTCTCTCTCCCCCTCCCTCCTGCTCTATCTGAATAAAAAATGAAAGTTTCTCTCTCTCTCTCTCTCTCTCTTCCTCTCTCTCCTTCCTGCTCTATCTGAATAAAAAATGGAAAAATGTCCTTGGGTGAGGATAAAAAAATAAAACACAAAACACTTAAAATATATGTATATTTTTCCATTTATCTTCAGATAGAGTGGGAGGGAGGGAGAGAGAGATAAATAGAGAGAGAGAGAGAGAGAAACATCAATGTGAGAGAGAGACATCGACTGGTTGCCTCCCGCACAACCCCAACCAGGGCTGCAGACCAAACTCCAACTGAGATATGCGCCCTTGATCACAATTGAACCCACAACTCTTTGGTCTGCGGGCTGATACTCTTAACTGCTGAGCCAAACCAGCCAGGACTCTCTTCATTTTTTAAACTATTCTTTCTTCCTAGAGTGACAGAGAATTTTTGTTAAAACCAGATCCTGAATTCCTTGCCAGGTCTAGTGCAATCTTCCCAATGCAATGAAACAACTTCCTGACTAATGAACAACGAACATCCCCCTTCTGAACTACTGAATCTCAATTCACCCAATTCAACACCTTAAGCAGTTTTGCCTCTTTACCCAAAATTTAATTTTCATCTCCAGAGCTAGAGTCCTTAAAGTCTGCATGTCTCACTCCATAGCAATAACTATTATTAAAATGCTCACTCTTCTAAATGGCAATACCTTCGCAGAGAGCTGGGAGCCTAAGGCAGGTGTGGGACAAAAACACCTTAAATGTGAGGACAGTCTATGTCTCTAAGCTACAAAAACAGTAGCAATAACCACCACATAAAAATCCTTCAATAATGAGTTATACGTATAACAGAAATAAATAAGAAATTTCCACTATTAGGCAGAGGACACAATGAAACCTTAAAAAGGAACTAAGAAGTAAAAATAACAGTAGACCATTACTTCTAGGTGCATGGGTCGATGCTCAACCACTGAGCCACACCAGCTGGGCTAGACAATTACTTCTAAAATGTACAATTCTGTTTAGATTTTCCCCACTCTGGAGCCAAAATCAGCTTTCCACAAAAAAAAAAAAAAAAAAAAGAACACCCCATTTTCAATAACCTTACTATAGTCGTCTACTTATAAGAAGGGGAACTAAAAATGAATGACACTATCAACCACAGTCTGCTAAAGCTGTGGGTGGAATTCCCTTCTTTGAAGGTGGCACACAGCCCCTGCCCAAAGTGGGTAACAGCAGCTACTGTTGGTCTCACCCATGGCCACTGGTATGTCTGTCCAGTTCAGGGCACATTTCTGTGTGCAGATCCCCTCCTCATTGAGCACCACGGTGAGATCATCCTGACCCACGGCCACTTTTCCATCTGCCAGAGGGGCAACTAAGGGCTCCAGTTGTTTTCCTGTTGGAAAGAGCTCTTTGATGGACCCCTTTCCATCCACCTGTGGGAAGACACAAAGTGAGTCACACACCATTCTCTGGCCAGAAGCATGAACACGGTCTGGAAAAATCAAGATAAAACCCAAAACCTACAGAAACTAGTAATAGTCCTTGTTTGGCATAGGGAAATAGATAAACAGAGTTTGTTATGAAAAATTTTGTCATCACTATGAAGAACTAGTTCTCTTTTTCTCTAACACAGAGACAAGCATCTAGGCTGGCAAATGACAATGTCTAGCGCTGGCCAGGACGAAGAGCAGCTGGAACCCTCTTACTCTGCCGGTGAGAATGGACAATGGTACAGCCGTTCTGTTTGCTAGTTTCTTTTAAAGTTACATATACACTTACAATGTAATCTAGCAATCCCACTACTAGGCACTTGGCCAAGAGAAATGAAAACTTATTTTCATTACACAGAAACCTATATGCAAATGTTTATAGCAGCTTTATCTTAATGGCTAAAAATTGGAAACAATTTTGCCTTTCAACTGATAAATGAACAAACCATAGTACATTCATATATTAGAATACTACTCAGCTACAAAAAAGGATATACTGACACAACACAGATGGATGTCAAATGTATTATGCTAATCACATATATGATTCCATTTATATGACATTCTGGCAAAGTAAAACTCTAAGAGACAAAGAACAGATTACTAGATGTTGAATGTAGGAGGGATTGACCTCAAAGGGGCAGCATGAGAGGAATTTCTGGGGTGATAGAGCTGTTCTAAATCTTGATTGTGGTGGTGGTTACAGAATTCTGGGCAATTTGTCAAAACTCGGAACTGTACATCAAAAAGAATACATTTTACTGTATATAAATAAATAACTTTTTTTTATTATTTTATTTTTGTTACAGATGTTTCTCCTTTTTTCCCAATTGACACCATCCCCCCCACCCCGTCCCTGGCTTTGTTGTTCATGTCCATTGGTTATGCGTACATGCATGTAAGTTCTGTGGTTTCTCTCTTTCCTCCCACCACCACTCCCTCTTCTGAGGGTTGTAAATGACTAACTTCTGAACATCCTGGTCCCATAGCAAGATTTCCCACCCTCAAATGATTACCCCCAAGAAGGAGACAGAAGCATCCAAGGTTGTCAGGTAATAAAAATGCTCCAACCCTGGCCAGCGTAGCTCTGTGGTTAGAGTGTCAGCCTGAGCACCAGATGGTAGTGGGTTTGATTACGGTCAAGGGCACGTACCTGGGTTACAGGTTTGATCTCCAGCCCTGGTTGGGATCATGTGGGAGGCAACCTATCGATGTGTCTCTCTCACATTGATGTCTCTCTCTCCATTCCTCCCCCAATCCCCTTCCAATCTCTCTAAAAGTCAATGGAAAAAATATCCTCTGGTGAGGATTAACAACAAAAAAATACTCCAACTTGTGGCTGTGTCCCATCCCCTTATAGACTTCTCTTAGCACCCATACTCCTAGATGCTATTCAGTCAGCTGCACAACAGTGACTCCTTCATGAGCGTGCAACTCTGATGCTGATAAAACTAGGATATTCCAACAGAATTAATACGGAACACATACATTAACTAGATAAACAATGAGGAGCTAACACAGTGAGGACAGTGAGAAGACAGGGAGAAAGGTGTCTCGAACTGCCAGGCCTGGATTATGAGAGGGGTACAAAGCTAAGAAATTTAGATTATTCTATGAAATGAATGGTTATCAACCTTTTTCTATAGTTGTGTGCATACAGTGTGCTTATTTGAGGAAAAAATACCAATGTCATGGATATCTACTATTTAGGTTAAAAGAAAAATCAGGTTATATTATGTATTACATATTTTGACATATGTAATATAATATATATACGTGTGTAACATAGTATTTTATAAATAGGGTGGAAGTCCATATATCAAAAGGTTAATAGTGATTATTTCTGAGCGGGGAGATTATGAATGATTTGCATCTTTTTTATTTTCCTTATCTATATTTTCTATAATAAACACATGTGGCTTTTGAAGTTTAGTAAAAAAAAAAAGTAAAAATAATATACTAAAAATTTGGGGGGGAGGTCGACAAAAATCTCAAAGTCTTAAAAATACTTAATACTAAAACAGCAGTCCGTGATAGTTCCATAGGAAAAAAGCAAGCAGTACTAATGATCTGTTCCAATAATTAGATACAGGATGTGGATAACTTATGTAGAGAACTGAGAGGTGACTCTCCCTGGCTTAAGATACACATGCATCTTATTTGATGCATGAAAAATAGATAACCAAACATACAAACACAAACCCTGTTATGCCAAAAGCTCTACGTAAGGCAGTCTCTAGACTTTTACTTCAGAAGTACATAATCATCTTCCCTGATGATATTTGCAAAATAATCGTTTTTACCCTTATTAGGTAGTAGTCTCTCTTGAAACCCACACAGATAGAATTTTCACACCATGCCATGGACTTGGGCACGTCCGGTACACTAAAGTCCCCCTGAAGAAAGAGCAAGAATTCAATTGGAAAGATGTTTTTTAAAAAAAAAAAGGATGCTCCTGTTATTTCACCCCCATTCGGCAAAATCACCCTCATCCTCATCTGAATTCAATTCTATAAACACAAGACCAGCAAACCACCCATAATAAAAATACAGCCAGTCCTTGAATAACATAAATTCATTCAAGATTGTTTTGTTATAATGTTGACAAGATACTGCAGGAATTTAACTTTTTTATATCAATTAACTTTTATCGTTATATGTTGTTTTGCTTAGAGCTGCAGAACCTATGAACAGCGTTAAGTGAGAACTTACTGTAAGTCACCCAAGTACTGGACAAGGTGCATTTGGAAAAGGTGAAAACTCCATTTGAAACAAACCAATCCGCACACCTGTATTACTGCTGCCTTGAAAACCACGAGACTTTGACCAGTGGGCATGAATAAGCTCTCATGTACACCATGTACACACAGCAGAGCATTCATCTGGAGCAAACTCCAAGACTGGGATCTTGACCTTCACTACAACTGAACCATGAATTTTTCAAGCTGTGGGTCAACTATAGCAGCACCTCCCACCCAACCCATGGACCAGGTAACAGTGGACTTTACCTGCAATTCATGAAATTCCCTGTCCTTCCAGAAATAGAGCTGCAGCTTCTTTTTCACAGCTACACACATCCGCAACACCTCCTCACCAGTCTCTATGTGCTGGGAAGACACACCCAGAGCAAATGAGGATGCGCACACAATGACTCTATAACTGAATGACAACTAGATTAGAGATTTTCTACCTTGAAATGGCTACTAATCTGAAAATCCTGTCATGAACCAGACAAGCTGAGCTGAAGAACACCATTCTCTTGAGTTGTTCTCAGGAACTACAGGCTGAGGAACACCATTCTCTGAGTTGTATGCAGAAACTACAGGCTGAGAAACACCCTTCTCTGAGATGTACGCAGAAACTACAGGCTGAGGAACACTTCCTCCCCATGGGCTGCCGGTTAAAGGCCCTCGCACCAGCAAATCTTGTGGACATTCATAATTCAGAGAGAAAAATCCTGGGACAGGCCTTCACCTACATAACTGCTTCCTCCTTTTTTTCTTAAATGCTTCTCGTGGATGTCAATACATGCTGGGTCAGAGATCAGCATGTGTCAGTGGCCACTTGCAATCCTTTAAAGGAGTTGGAGGAAAAGAAAATGTCTATGCATAAAACAATGGAGTGTCAGTGCAGAGCATAAATGCTAAAAAAGTGATCAAAGTTGGGATAAAGCAGGTTCTGAACAATGTAAGGCTGATGAATTGGCAAAAATAAGGAGAAATGTCTTTCCTGGATGAAAAAAACTCCCTAAAGACAAGGCCACAATAATATGCTTAGGACAAGAGTCAATTTAATGTCTCATAGTCATGTTCACGGTACTGTTACAGGTTTGATTTCCCAGTAATGGTGTGTCCATGACAGGTGTTTTTATTCTTGGTTAGTTGCCTCCTGTCATACCAGGAATGCAAATGCTTCAACTGCAGACTACATACTAACGGGGAAATTTCTCTAATACAATCCAAAATCAAATCTTTTCTTTGGAGTCTCTGCTGGATTTGGGTATCAATGTTATTCTTCCTATCTAATGGTAGACATGACAGAGGAAAACTGTATTTATTAAAGCACAGTCAAATTTCCTTTTGCCTGCACTTACCTGGAGGTCACATGTGAACAGTGATGCTCCCTTTGCCTTTGAAACCATAGTGATTTGTTGAAATGTCAATAGGTCATGGACATAAATATTATTTTCTGTTTAGAAGGAAATAAAAAATCACAATAAATTATCACAATTCTTTAGTACTGCCACTTTCCAGACCAACCCCCCCATCCCCCGCAAAAAAAACCACCCACAAAAACAAAACTATAACTAGAAGAACCAAATGGCAAATGTTGGTTGAAGATGTACCTTCAGTTTCACTACCAGTGATTTATTCTGGTCTATTACAAAACACTGAAGAAGTCACTCAGTCTTCTGAACTTGGATATTTTGTTCCTTTAAATTAGGGCTGGCTTGAATAAAAGAGCACTTTCACATCCAAAGCACTCTTATACTCTTTCTCAAGTCTGGAAATTTGTGATGCAATATTTGTATAAGAAATGGTTTTCAAAGCTACTTACATCAGGAAGCTCCAATAAGAGAAAGGAGACCCCCTGTGGATTTTGCATAAACCCACCCCAAGGGTTTCTTTTCTAGCAAAGCAAGCAAAATAGTTTCACTGGTGTAATTTTTGTCATGAAGATTTAGTTACTATAAATGTTCCTCTCTCAACCTAGAATCTACGTTTAAATGTTTCTACCATTTGGGCCCTGGGCTGAACAGTACTGAGTGTACAGTGAGTTTCTAGTCTGCTTGCCAAGAAAAGTCCTCGCTGGCTGCCTTCCATGACACTGTGGCTTTTCACACAAGGCCCTGAAGAGTCTGGCCCTGATCTGTCCATCACCAGTCTCTCCCACTCTCCACCACATAACCTAAGTCTGGCCAGGTCTCAGGGCCTTTGCTTATGCTGCTCCCTATGCCTATAATGCTCTTCCTACCACTTGCTTTCTGTCAAAATCCTAATCACCCACTAGGTAATATTGTCCCTCCCATCAACTAAGATCCCACAACACTTTTTATAACTTTCCATTGTAACTTACCACACTGTATCATGACTACTTTCTGTCATTTCAGTCTTCACAATCAGAACACAAGATAGAAACCATATCTTACTCAACTTGGTATCCCCAGTGCCTAGAGTAGGACTCAATGAATATTTGCTCGATTACTGAATGAATGAATGAGTGGGTGAGTGAATAAATGAAGTGACACTCCTTGAAGAACAGAGCTCAAGTTTCTGGAGGATGTTATTGCCTTAGTCACCCATGTAGCCTGTTGTTATATCTGGTTTGGAACATGTCAGTTTCACTGCTAAGTAAAGACTACCAAATTAACCATGAAAGGATTAAGTCATAGCTTGTGTTTTTTAACCATGAAATACAATCATAACCCCTTTTCTTACCTAACAAGCTGACTAGAATCTTAAACTGGGAAACCACATGGATCTGGAAAACATAAAAACATTAGACTCAATTAAACATTCCTGACAAGGGTTAGCGAACATTCATTTAACTGCAGTACTAAAAAGGGACTAAACAGCCTATACCAATGACAGGGATCTGACTTATATTTATGTGTAATCCCAATTTCTGCTTGTGAAAGGATCTCGGGCAAGTGATGGATGGACAGAGATCCCTGCATAAATGGGAGGACAGAGCAGGGGATTCAAAATTAAATAATGTTACCAAAGTTCTAGTTTTGACAGTGTCCCATAGCAGTCAAATATAAATGTAGAAACCACCATCACCGCCTACCTGCTGAATCTTTTTGGAGAAGTTCTTATTGGATTTCTCTAGTGTCACTTCAAACCTGTTGCAGCCTATGGAAGAGAAACAAACGTTCCCAGTTCCAAACACAGGGATACATATACAAATAACTACAACAAAAAATGCTGCTCCATATTGCTCTCCTATGTGAACCTTAAAAAATTCCTAAAAGACTGGAAGTCAGAGGTGTAAAAGAGCTAGCTGTCTTTTTTGCATATAGTTTAGTTGCTTTCAACTCCAATTTTAGAACAGAGGGTTTCATGCACTTCCACTTGGCATGAGCAGAGAGTATCACACCACAGAATTTTAGTAAAGCTGCAAGGTACTTGTGAGTCTGAAGATCTTATCCTACAAAATAGTACCTTGGCGAAGTATTTCCCAAAAAAATAGAGTACAAAGAAACAGTCAAACATAAGAGCCCAAGCAATAAAACCCAGCCAAAAGCATCCTTAAATCCAGAACCAACTAACTTCCAGCCACGACCCTGGTGCAGAGCAAACACATCAACACCATCCCAGGGATCAAAGCAATTGAATGCATCTACACTTACTGCCACTTGCAGGTGATGCCACATCTGCTGGCACTGTTGCAAGAAAGGGGGGAAAGTTATGCACCACAAAAACATGTGAAGCCAGCCTTGCTGGGATGACAAAAATATTCAGCCTCAAAAGTCACCAAAGAGTCCAAAAGAAAATTAATAATAAAAGCAGCTATCATTAATTGGGTTTAAACATTTATGTGTTTTCTGCAACCTTACAACTACTCCCAAGAAACAGGTATAATTATTCCAATTTCATATCTGAGGGACCTGAGGAGTCGAGCAGATAGGCAGCAGCCCATTGAAAGCCAGCCCAGAAACAAACCTGTTCACACCTTGTTACCCGCCTCGCGGCTCGCGGAGACGCTGTTCACACTGCTGACCTCGGCTGCCCCCAAGGATAGGCAGACTCCTATCCACCCAAAAGTCGGTGGAGACTCAGGCACCCACAAGGGCCCATGCCACCAAAGCTGGTCATACTTCCTCCATGTGTAACTCAGCAGAGAAGATGAAGAAGGGGCCCTGAAGTTTTGGGAGATTCACAGACATGCCCTGTATCCTGCCATTATATTTCATAAGAAAAAATAATAATTTGGCCACTTCTTAGTTGATAAAGAGTTCTCTATTTCACAAGGGCTTTATTATTACTTCTAACAAGTCTCTTTATAAAGCAGAATGCTCTAGGATAAAGATTCTAAAAACTTTTTGGTTTCAGGACCCTTTTATAATCTTAAAAATTACTGAGGACCCTATCACTTTTATGTGGGTTATAGCTATCAGTGTTTGCCATATTAGAAATTAAAACTGAAAAAAAAATTTAATTTGTACTTATTAACTCAAAAATAACAGTGACAAACCCATTACACTGAGCATAAATGACATTTTAATGAAAAAAACTATCTTTACAAATTAAAACAAATGCATTGTTTTATATATTTGCAAATCTCTTTAACATCTGGATTGATAGAAGACAGCTGGACTCTCACATCTGTTTCTACATTTAATCTGTTTTGATACATTGTTTTGGTTGAAGTATAGGACAAAAATCTGTCCTCGCATGGGTATACAGTTGGACAAGAGAGGGATATTTTAGTAGCTTTTCCAGATTAAATGTGATCATCATCTTTGATAATGTTCCAAAACTTGACAAAAGATGTTTCTTATAATGTGGAATCTGAAACCTATTAATGAACTTTTCTGTTAAAGTCCATTGGTTTATCTTACACTTTGAATAGATCTTTTATTCATGATTTAGAAACTACATGCACTGGAAAATATTGGTTCACTGAGTTATGCACATTTTCCAAATGTTGGCACATTTTGTTATAGGATAATAATAATAAAAAAAATCACACTCATTATCCCCCCCAATCTCATCAGAAAAATCTTTAGTACTGAGAAGCCCTAAGCTCATGGGGATACATACAAGTTTTCCATAATTCTAACTCTCTTTTGAAAGCTCTAACTTTATCATTAGCTACAAAAATTGCCAGTTGTTTTCTTTGAAGTGACAGACTTTCTTTGTTCATTTTTGAAAAAATAGCTACCAAATATCCAAATGGTCTGAAAAACCATAGTCTACCTGTCAGTCATTCTTTCAAGCAAAAATAATGTTCCATGAAAAGAACTGGCCAGTTCAGCTCATGGCTCAAACACACAAGTACTTTCCCAAACTGAGACAGCCACTGCACTTCGTGCCTTGGCACTCAGCAGAAGAGCTTTCTGTGAACTTCCCATGACTTCACAGAGATTATTAAAAAGATGTGTTCTCATAGGTCAAGATATAATAAAATTAAGCATTTTTACTGCCTCACAAAGAACATTCTTTTTTTTTTTTTTAAATTTTTTCTTTAATTTTTTTTTTTTCTGTATTGATTTTAGGGAGAGGGACAAAGAGATAGAAACATCGATGAGAGAGAACATCGACTGGCCTCCTCCTCCTGCATGCCCCCCACCGCCGGGGATTTGGCCCACAACCTGGGCATGTGCCCTGACTGGAAATCGAACTGGCAACCTTGTGGTGCATGGGTCAATGGATGGCTCAACCACTGAGCAACACCGGCCGGGCACAAAGAACATTCTTAAGTGAAACTGGCTTTAACAAAACAAAAACAAAACCACTTTGAGTGCATGCTGGAGAACAACATGACAGCTAGTACACTTTGGCACCAAGTTTGCTGACCATTGTCTTGAACTTGTGCTAAGGGGCCAGCAGTTTTAGCTTCTGTTACTTCGGTGCAAATATCAATAACTGTCAATTTGGTGCAAATGTCAATTAACTGTTAATGAAAGAAATAATCAAGTTTTAATGTTACCATGATCTCAGTTTTGACCTTGTGGATCCTCTGAACGGATCCTGGGGACCACACTTGTGAGAACCACTGCTCTAGGCAGACAGCACCACTGAAGCAAACCTCAAGTTGTTAAGCCCTTAGATGTGAACTAATCTAACCCTCCTGTTTAAGATACAAGTAGAATGAGGCCTAGAGACTTATTCTTTTTTTTATCCTCACCCAAGGACATTTTTCCATTTTTTGTTCAGATAGAGTGGGAGGGAGGGAGGGAGAGAGAGACAGAGAGAGAGAGAGAGAGAGAGAGAGAGAGACAGAGAGAGAAACATCGATGTGAAAGAGACACATGGAGTGGCTGCCACCCGCACGACCCAACCAGGGCCAGGGACAAACTGCAACCGAGGTACGTGCCCTTAGCAGGAACCGATCCCGGGTCTCTAGGAACCACAGGCCGACACTCTTAACTGTTGAGCCAAACCGGCCAGGGTGAGGCCTAGAGACTTTTTGAGCTCAAAAGAGATGGCTCAGGTAAGATCAGAACCCAGTCCCCTGAATCTCAGTCTTTCCATGACATCTTGTTATCTGCTCCCTTTCGTCAGACAGTCTAGTTGCAGACCTATTCAGCTTTGGAATATCTCCAATTTAGAAACTGAGTTAGTTCTATGGCTGATTCACGGAGGTCTATTTCGGGCCCAATAAACAGACCAGAGCTGGGTCAGAACTCAACTCTTAGAGTATAGGAAGAAGTAAAGTTTCTAATCAGAGTTTGATTTCCTAATAGTCTAAGGTAGGTTAATATTGCTATTCAAGTTGCCTATGAGGAAAAGGAGGCCCAGGAAGATTAACTTGTTAAAGGTCACGTGGTGAATTGATCACAGAGCAAGGAACTGTTACCACCAGGGTTCCAAGTCAGATTAACACTAATATTATCAGTTTGAGTCTCTATTGTGTTGAAAGATATTTTATAGTCTAGTTTTCAATTCCTCACCACTTACACAGAAGTGGTGTATTAAACAAGTCACTTCATTCAGTATTTGATGGTACAAAGAACTGACTATCTATTAAGAGAAAAAGAATATAAGGCTCTTATCTCCCTGTTCTGTACAGTATCTGAGCCCAAAGTAGAGTCAAAACACAGCTATTGAATGCTGAATAAAAACCAAGGCAAGCTTAATTTTTAAATTACAGACTGGGTAGATATCACAAAATGCAAATATTCTGGCTCCAAGTAATAAAAATTTAAAGCAAGGGCCAGCAAAGTACTGCCCCGGGTCAAATCCAACCCTTGACATGTTTTTTGTAAATAAAGTTTTATTGGAACATAGCCACACCTCTTCATTTACATATCCTCTATGGCTGCCTTTTTGCTACAATAGCAGAGATAAGTGGTCACAACAGCCATCTTATGACCTGCAGAGCCTAAAATATTTACTATTTGATCCTTTTTTGAACAAACTTGCTGATTCCGGATTTGAAGGAAAGTTTAAACCTATAGAAATGAAATACTGTAAACCCTCTGTTTTAAACTTCTGGTTTCTCTTCTCACTGCACCACAGCAGATGCCTTCCTCTTCTTATTGCACCAGTGACAGGTGGCAGAACACGCCACCCCAAAATATGCTACTTTGGCTTAAGAATTATTTTGAGCTGAAGGCAATTGGTAAGAAGCAAACATAAGAAAAAGCTCTCTCTGCTCTCTTCTTATTTGCCTCAAAGCAAGAAATAAATTTACAAAGCTGTCTCTGCTGCTCTCCTCTCTCTATCAGGAAGGACAGAATTTAATCACTGGAAATAACTCAAGACCCTTATCAGCCCAGAGACTGCAGCAGAGATATCTACGTAACAAACTTATCTCCAATTATGTCCCCCACGTAATTTCTTTCCCACAACTTGCCACTTTAGAAGCTCAAAGTCCTTTTCCTTTGTCTGGTCACTTCTCTAGAAATTTGTTGTTTGCTTGTTAGGATGATACAAAGGCCCAAATTCTAATCACCCCTTTGCCTTCCTCATGTGTATGTACAATGCACAAGTTAATACACATGTGCTCTCATGTGTATGTACAATGCACAAGTTAATAAACCTCTTCTTGTTTCTCTCTTGTTAATTTGTCTTTTCTCAGTCTAATTTACAGGTCCCTAGCCAATGACCCTAACATGAGTAGAGGGGGAAAAAGAATTTGTCTCCTTCCCTGTACTAGTAAGACGTTTTTTCCCCCAATGTTACCTTTGCTCTAGGTTCAAAAGAGGAGGCTCTATTTCCACTTTTCCTTAAGTTATTTACTATAGAAAGTTACTTATCAGGTTGAAAGCTATGAAACTGCCACACTGTTTTTTCTAACTTGGTCAAATAATGACTATTTCATATGGTTCAACCTACTGTGGCATTAACAGCAGATTTCTACCGACTTGAAGCTCCAGGGCATGATATCCAAAAACATCAATTTCATAACGAGAGCATAGAAATAAAACTAGGAAAAGAACCTGAGGTACTTTATTCTGTTAGAGAATACTCTAACAGAATAAATTTCACATACTTTTTAATTACCATTCTACATTTTTATTGACAAAGTCACATTTGAATAGAACTTTAGTTTTAAAGTCCTTTCAAACATTTTATTGCATCTGACCACAACAAATTTGTAAGAAAAAGTTTATAGAAGAGGAAAATGATATTGGAAAGGACCTACTCAGTCAAGGAGAAAAAGAATAGTAAAGCTGGATTCAAACCCAGGTCCTTTTCCTCCTAGTTTACCCCTCATAAGTTAATAAGGTCTTTTATTTATTTTATTTTTTTTCTGTTAATCCTCACCCAAGGATAATTTTCCATTGGTTTTTAGACAGAGTGAAAGGGAGGGAGGGAAAGACAGAGAAACATTGATATGAAAGAGAAACATAGATTGGTCGCCCTGACAGGGGCCGAGGATCAAACTTGCAACCCAGGTATGTACCCTTGACTTGGAATCAAACCCAGGACCCTTCGGTCCACACGCCGATGCTCTAACTGCTGAGCCAAACCAACCAGGGTGCTAATAAGGTCTTTTAAATCAATGGTTCCTAACTTTTTTCCCCTACTATCACATCATTTACCGAAAAATCTTATTCCCATCGGTAGTATTTCTTATTTCTAGCAGTAAGCCTCCAAAAACTGAGGAGCCTCCAAAAACTGAGGAGGGGAGGAACATCTAGTCTCCCCTACTGCTCCCCTGCCCGCATGCCCATGGGCATATGGTCTGAAACTAAAAAATACCTGGAAATTCTCACATGCTTCTCCCCACTGTCCCACTGTACTACTCCCAAACCCCAATCACTCTTTCATGGTCCAGAAACCACTGATTTCACAGTTGTACACTAGCCAACTATCAAAACTCTTTTTCCCCATGGATAGTAAGCCATTTCTCTCTCAGTTTGGGAAAGGTGCCACTCACCAATGTCCTTCCGAATCCTATAGAGAAGCAGATGTCCTTGTTTGGTTCCAACAAGAAGCCATTCCTCTGGAAAAGAAAAGAGCTGTGAGAAACATCAGTCTACTTTAGTCAGACTCTGTTTCTTTATCTGGGGGTTGTAATCAGAATCAAAGGGTCAATAAAATGAGTTGTTTGTTATTTTGAGAGAGAGAGGGAGGGAGGGAGAGAGATAGAAACATCTATGTGAAAGAGAAACATCAACTGGCTGCCTCCTGCACGCCCCCTACTGGGGATCGAGCCCACAACCCAGGTACGTGCCCTGGCCAGGAATCGAAGTGGGACCTTTTTCAGTCCATGGGGCGACACTCAGTCCACTGAACCACACCAGCCAGGCCAGTTGTTGTTTCTTTTTATAGCAGGTGTTTTGGAAAGCTAAAGAATGTTTATAGTCAAGAAATATTTGAGAATCAACCAATCAAAAAAGCATTTATTCAATAATTACTAGACTACATGTATTAGAGAATTAAAAAATGTCCTTGGCTTCATTGTTTCAAAATTAAACTGACCAAAAATATCATGGAAGTTTATAAAATCGTAAATGAATAGTATAAACACGAAACTAGGTATCTTATCTCAGAAATAACAACTAACAGGCATCCTTTGAAAGTTTAATGATTTAACTTTGGGGAAAATAAGAAGTGCCATAGTATATTAAGCTTACAGAATTCATTACCTCAAAAGATGGTCTGGTAGATAATAACAAGTGTTGATGACGATGGGAATAAACTGGAACCTTCATACATTGTTAGCAGGAATATAAAATAGTGCAGTCACTTTGGAAAACAGTCTGGCAGTTCCTCAAAAGGTTAAACATAGAGTTACTATATGACCTAACAATTCCATCCCTGGGCATATACACAAGAGAAATGAAAACATATGTCCACACAAGAACGTGTACACAAATGTTCATAGTAGCATCATCTGTAATAGCCAAAAGAAGGAAACTCAAATGTCCATCACCTGATGAACAGATAAACAAAATGTGGCATATCCATACAATGGGATATTAGCCAGCTATTTAAAAAAATGAAATGCTGATACATGCTCCATCAGGGATGAACCTGACATTCTGATAGATGAAAGAAGCCAGACAAAAAGGGCTGCATATTATATGACTCTATGTGTATGAAATGTCCAGAATAGGCAAATCTATAGAGACAGAAAGATTAGTGGTTTCCTAGGACTGGTGGGCTTGGGGGGAAATGGGGAATGAATACTAATGGGTTTGGGGTTTCTTTTTAGGGTAATGAAACTGTTCTAAAATCAACGGTGGCAATACTTGCGCAACTCTATGCACGCACTAAACAACACTGAATTATACATTTTAAATGGGTGAATTGTATGGTATGTGAATTACATTTCAATAAAGCTCTTATTGAAAAAAGATGGTCAAGGCCCATGGTTCTTACATTTTGATGTGTATCAAAATTATTTGGGGCTTTGTTAAAACAGATTACTCGGCCCTGACCTGCTTCTTATTCAATAGGTCTGGAAGTGGGTCTGGGAACTTGCATGTCTAACAAATTCCCAAGTGAGGCTGAGACTGATGTTGATGCTGTTGGTTCAGGCACTGCATTTTGGGAGACACTGGTCTACACTAAAGGTAAAGAGGTTCCGAAAGGGTTTAAATAATTACCCTGACAGATCTATATGAACTCATTAAGAGAAGTTAAGTACATACAGATACCTCCTCGTCTTTCTTATCTTATAACATAGAGGTCAGTCATACACTCTCTCGCTTCTCTGTAAAATATTGGATAATGGTACACATAAATAAACTATACTGAGCATGCATTGTATTCCAGGAAATACTAAGCACATATCATTTTATTTCATTAACCCTCACAACTATGCTTTGAAATATGTTCTTTTTATAAATCCCCATTTTATAGATGAGGGAGTTGAGGCATTTAGGAATAAATAACTTGCCCAGAGTCACACATGTAGTAGGATGTGTGTAGGAGAGTCAGGACCTAACTACATGCTGTGATGCATATAATAAGGCATCCCACATCAAAAGAATGGGTGTTGGCCAGAGGCTGTCTGGAAGGCAGTGGTTATATTTATAAAGACAAGTCAGGAGCCACCTCAAGAACATTTCTCCAGGTTGATGTCCCCAGTCTTCCAGAAAACGACAGTGATTCTGCCTTCTTTTATTTCTCATTTTAAAGCAAAGGCAGGACACAGAAAATAAGACACTCTGTGCTCTTAATGACATAAATGTAAATCAGAAACAACATCAACTCTAATATAATACTGGAGATTTATGTTGGAGCAGAACATGGAAAAAAATTCAGCTTACAGTGCTAGCTTTGTAAAATATCTTGTTTAGATATCACTGTATCGAGCAATTGGTAACACTGAAGTTGATTTTTAGGAACCCACTGATATTTCAGATATAAATAAAGTGAAGTGGGAATTTTTTTTAAATTCCCTTATAACACATAAAAATCTATAGCCCAAAGGCCACCATCTTCCCCACCCTTCCTTTTCACTGTGCCCCCCAAACCTCTGCCCATTCCTATTTTTCTTTATCTCTTTTAACAGCCTCACCTTCCACCAGGTCTGCAAGGTCTATCGATTTTCCCTCTACAAGGCACCTCCCAACTAGCCTGCTCCCATGGACTCTCCAGGGACCCCTGGATGGCCTCAGCTGGTCTCACTCCACATGGTCTCCCTCTCGCTGTTGGTCCCTTACAGCAGATCTCTGATGCTGTTCCACGGGGCCTTAAATTCTCAGGAAGCTGCACCACCACAATATGAAGTCAAACTCATAAGTATAAATTTGAAGGCCCATTTTCCATTTTTATTAATATATTTAT
Organism: Molossus molossus; assembly: GCF_014108415.1. Classification (NCBI taxonomy): domain Eukaryota; kingdom Metazoa; phylum Chordata; class Mammalia; order Chiroptera; family Molossidae; genus Molossus; species Molossus molossus. Next base: position 181,216,906 of record NW_023425344.1, read on the forward strand.
TTGCCAATAGATGTTCCTTATCAAATGTCTACTCTACTGATCATAAAATGGAATCAGATAAGTTTACTGAAATTTTTTTTTTAATTTCAATTTTAATTGAAATTTTATTTGACCCTTCTCAAGCTTTCATTTGGAGGTGCGGAGGGAAAAACACCTTCATTATATGCAGAGTACTGTAATAATTTAATAGTAAAAGCAACAAACACATACTCATTATCAATCCTCACAGTCATAAGAAAAATGGAATAACAGCACAGAACCTCAAGGAGGCTTGATTTGTTTATAGAAGTCAGTGGGGGCTCCGGTGGCCAAGGACCTGAGCCACATTGGGCCTTCATGTTCTGTGACATGTCATCAGATAACACAGCTCTACATGCAAAACAGAGAATGAGAAGCCTGCAGAGCAGGCACTGCACAGGGTAAACAGTCCCTTCTGAGACTCAACACTGCATATTAGAAAGTGGAACACACCACACAAATTAGGAACACACATACAAACAAATTAAAGTCAGCCCTAGAAAATTCCTGACAGCCTAATTCTGAGACACAAGGTTCGACCTGATCCCTCCTGGGAAGTGAGTAAGGCTGGTCCTTCTTACTCATAATTACCTACTGAAGCTCTGTCCAACAGTGCAACCCAGTCTAACCTCAAGTGATAAACAATTCCATTCCTGGCCCAGTGCTGGCCACTGCAGGGAATAAGCTGGTGGTCCCTTCCCATCACTGGGTCACAGGGCAAAGAACAGTGTTTCTCAAAGCATAAGCCTCCGATTAGCCACATCAGAATCACTTAGACTTATTTAAAATGCACATTTGTGAACCCTGCTCCCAGAGACAGTGAGTCAATGATTGTGCAGTGGGGCCCTGAAATTTGCATTTTAAAATTTCAGTTTATTATATGAGACATTTATGCAGTCCCAAAGTTAAAACTGTGAGAAATCTAGCTTCCATTCTTGTCCACACTACCCTGTTCTCTCTCTTCCGCTTTAGGTAAGGAAGCATTTTAGCAGTTTGTGATTTATTTTTCCATTGTTTCTTTGGATAATATAAGCAAATATGATTGTGCAAATGCACATACATAATACACACACACAATGTTTTTTTTTACAGGCTCTGAATATACATTAAAGTTTGGGTACCAGGCTCTAGAATCAGCCATAATTTACTACATACAGGATCTTGAAAAAAAATTACTTAAATTCTCAGGTTATTCCTCTGCAAAATGGAGTTATTATTTTATAAAAGCTAAATATATTAGCACTCAATAAATGGAATTAATATTATTATTAATTCCCATTCATATTATTATTCATTAATTAAACAAATATTTAATGGATACCTATTAGGACTCTGAAACTGTTCTAGGTACTGCAAATAAAGCGACATACAAAACAAAGTGCCTACTCTGAGGAGTGAGAGAGACAATAATAATATATAAAACAGCATTAGATGATAAAAGGAAAGCTAAGACTGAGTAAGAGAACAGCACATTAGTAGATGTAGCATTCTTTTTAATACAGAATAGTTAGGGAAGGTCTTGCTGATTTGTATGACATTTTAGCAGAGACTTGAATGAAATGAGGAATGAGTCATGAAACAGCTAAGGCAAAAGAGTGCCAGGCAGAGGAAACAGTGAATGCAAAGGCCCTGAGGTGCTTTGTCCGTTCATGGAACAAGAAAGACCCTGTGACTACTACCAGATAGGTTCAAGGGGTAAGAGCATAGGCGATAAAGTCAGGGAAGTAACCAGAGGCCTGATCATGTCAGGCACAGCCAGCCATGGTAAGGACTTTGGAATTTATTCTAGTTATGATGGGAAGCTACTGAAGAGTTTTAAGCAGAAAATAGATGTGATTAGATTAAGTTTTCGAAAGATCACTCTACCTTTATGTGGATAAAAAATTGAAAATGGCACAATGGCAAATACAGGGTGATCAGTCAGCAGACTACTGTACTCATTCAGAGGAGAGACGATGGTGTTCTCATCCAGAGTAGAAAAAGTGGAGATGGGAAGAAATGACTGGATTCTAGATTTATTCTGGAGGTGGAGCAGACAAGATCTGCTGATAGTTTGGATGTGGTATATATATAAAAAAAAAAGAAGTCAAGAATAATTCCAAGGCTTTTGGCCTTAGCCAAATGAGTAAACAGAAATGCCATTTGCTGAGATACGGGATGTGGAGGGACAGGCATGTTTTGGGAGAGTGATCATCAAGAATTGTTCTGGCCATGTTATTAGACACCCAAAATGAAGATGCTTAAAAGGCAGCTGGATTCTACAACTCTGGAGTTTAGGGAGAAATCATCATCATCAGTACCTTCCTTATTTCCTTTTCCCAACAGATAGATAACAGTGTCTCTAAGACACCTTCCAGCTCAAATGTTGTCTGGCCCTGCAGGTTCCTGGATGAAAGCCAGGTAAAAAGGGATAATGAATGACTAGAAAGAGTAATATTTATTGCTGCAAAAGTCTGAAAATAAAGTAGTTTTGAGGCAGGAGATAGTAAATGGCCTCTTGTAGTCCCAATACCTACCACAGCATCCTAGTAGGTAATAGGTATTTCTCCTGTTTGGTGAGAGATCAAGGCGAGTCCAAAGCTACCTATCACTTCAAAACTGTCTTCCTGTAAAGCACAAACACATGCAATCTTTACTGTGACAAAGTGGAGTCAGAGAGAGAGGCTGAGATATGTGTACTACTAGTTCCACAGGGTTATCAGTCAAGCATTGTGACAAGCTGAGTAGGGTGTAGTAAGCAGCTGCACCCATCCTTTTCAGAAGCAGAAAAGGATGTCCTAGGCAGAGTTGAGTACCTCTCCTTTATGTTTCCCTAGTAAGCAGCATATGTCTCTAGTATCACATATCTTGTATAATAATCTGTTTATATGTCTTTGTCCCCCACTGTGTGTCCTAGAAGCACAGGCACTGAGTCTTACTCATTCTTATATTCCTGTCCCTAGTAGAGAAACTGGTCTAAATAGGCACTTAATACCCATTTGATGAAGAAATAGGGGAATGAATCCCTTTGTGCAGTGGCAGGTCTTTCATTTAAAAAGTTTTTTCCCTCTATTTTTAATTCTTAATGAGAGCATATAATGGCAGAAAATGGAGGCCTTCTTGAGATACCTGAAGGAAGTGGGATTCTCTCCTTAATCCAAAGAACCAGGACAGCATACTATGGAGATGCAATCTTTTTTTTATCCTCCCCCGAGGACATTTTTCCATTTTTTGTTCAGATAGAATGAGAGGAAGAGAGACAGAAACATCGACATGAAAGGGACACATCGAGTGGCTGCCTCCTGCACGACCCAACCAGGGTCGGGGACAAACTGCAACTGAGGTATGTGCCCTTAGCGGGAACCGAACCCGAACCCAGGTCTCTCTGGACCGCAGGTCAATGCTCTAACCGCTGAGCCAAACCGGCCAGGGCTGGAGATGCAATTTTAAAGAGGCCCAGGGCTGTTAAAGGCAGGAGGGACGCACATTAACATGACGATCTGCAGTGAAAGCACCCTAGTGAAGAAGAGGCAGTGAAGAACCCTGTGAGGCTGACTGGGTGGCACTGTCCACAGCTGATGCATATGATGCCAGCCACCACCAAGATTCCACCAGGCCCATCATGGGTATTTAGGTCACTATAAGATCTGGTTAAGAGTCCTGAGCCACCTTTTTATGGCCTTGATTTCTAGTACCTGGACATTAACAGGAAAGATTGAAATTACTTCTGTTTGGTCTTTGGTGGCTGTTAGACACAACTAGTCATAGATTGGGATCATAACATTTCTAGTTAAGAGCCAAAGTTTAGACCCCCCGAAACGTTTTGTAGTCCGCAGTATACAAGAGATAAGAGATGCTTGACCCTGCTTTGTGCACTGGCCACTCCCAAGAGGCTTATGCTAGTCTTTATATATTAACTTTCATGATAGCTTGGAATGATGGTCTACCTACAGAGTTACGTAACTTGGGTACTTGAATATAAGGCAATCAACCATTTGGCTAGAACAGTGATTTTCAACCTTTTTCATCTCATGATACACATAAACTAATTACTAAAATTCTGTGGCACACCAAAAATATGTATTTGCCAATCTGACAAAAAAAAAAAAAAAAAAAAGGTATAATTTTGATTCATTCGCTCCAAATGGCTATTGGCTATTGTTGTGTTGGCTGTTGTCTTTTTTTTCTTTTTTTTTTTTTTGACAATCTAAGGGAAAAGAGGTCAGTGCCTCTGATTGAACAGTCAGTCAGGTAATGCATATTTTACAAATTCTTGCCAGCATACCGGTTGAAAATCGCTGGGCTGAATTAAGAGTTTAGAGTAACAAGAGGAGTTACCTAAAATAATGAGAAGTGAACAACGAATGATCGATCACTAAGGGATAAAAGGCAGAGGGTGTTAATTTGTTCAATCCCACTCTCTCCCCCTCCCTGCCCCAAACCAGTCCAACACAATCATCTGAAGTTCAAGTCCCTGGCAGGCTGCAAACTTCCCACTGCTTGTGCGTCCAAACTAAAGACTTCCTGGGGATCGAAATAAGCCACAGCTGAGCACAATTAATAAGAAAAGCTCAGCCTCCAACTCTGCACCAAGAGCAAAGGCAGTGGAACGTCTCTGCAATGCTCGGGTCCCTCGGAATGGCGCGAAGAGCCCACCGCCTTCGCTGTGTACAATCCGTGCACTGCGTTACCCCAGTTCCCTTTGGGACAGCGTCCGACCGGAGCCCACCCAGCCAGGCGCCCGTCCACTCCCCCGGCCTTGTGAGAGGTCCGGGCGGCTCCCGCGCTGCCCTCTCGGCCCTGCGTGTCTGGACTCACCCCAGGCAGCCAGACAGTCGATCTGCAGAGGCAGCTTTTCCAGGATGGGCACCGGCTCAAAGGCGTCGTGCATGGCGGCGGCGAGTGCAGAGTCGCCGTGACCGTCTCACTCTGAGCGTGCCGGGCCGGCTCCTGAACACTACCACTCAAAGGGAAGGGCCCCCCAGGACCTGGCCAGTGTCCCCCAACTACAGGCCCTTCGACAACACAGCCATCAGCACCGGACTTCCTGCTGGCCTGAGCCCGCCCCTTCCGCGGCTGAAGCCCCGCCCCTTCCGCCCCGGCTCGTAATGCACCTTCAAGGAATTCACCGATGCTTGGGCGCCCGTCTCACCCTAGACCCAGAGCTTCTCCGTCGTGGAGTAGGCGCGGGCTTAATAGGAGGGAAGATGGTCTTAATCTCAGAACTGTGTTAGGAAGTGTAGTGAGGTGGTGAAAGAATTCGAGCTGTGGTGTCAGACCCGGGATGGAGAGCTGTCATTTAGGAAATCGACTATGACATTTAAGAAATTTAATCTCCCAAGGATTTACATTTCCTTATCTGCAAAAAGATGGCAATGTTACTATGTACCTACCTAGCGTTGTGAGCACTTGGCAATGCCTGACACACTCAGCACACAGTAATTGGTAGTTACAGTATTACCATCATAATCACAGCCTCACCCTTACATTTTATAGGTGTTCCAAGCCAGGTGGTCCCTAGACCAGCAGCACCTGGGAACTTGTTAAAAATGTCTCATTCCAGCCCTACTCAATCAGAAATTCGGAAGAGTGGAGGGGTGGGGGTGTCCAGTAGTATGTTTTAGTAAGTTCCCAAGGTGAATCCATGCACTTGAAAGTTTGAGAACCACTGCAATGATCAGTATCTGGCACTTTACCCTCAAGAAAACAGCAGGTATGCAAAAAATTCAGCATTTTGGTTTAAAGTAAAAATGTAAAAGAAAAAGGGGGAGTCTGTGATATGAAGTAAAAAATGGCTCTGCTCACTTTAACTTTACCCATCAGTTTCTTCATAGTAACTTAGGAATATTGTCCCATCTTTACCAAATGCTGTTTCTGATAATCAAGTGAAATATTTTCTGGTAGTAATAAACAAAAAATTGCTAAACAAATCTTATGTCTGACTTTTACCATAGGAAATGAACACCTTGAAATTTTAGAATTGCCAGTTGCTGTGCTAGAAGGACTAATAATACCTGTACTTCCAGGACCAAGGACCAAGACTAAAATAAACAATGTAAACTATAAGGTTATAACCTATTACATAGGTCAATGTAATACTATAAATTCTTACTGAAGCTTTTCTTTTAAAATGACACACTACAGCCCAGCCAGTGTGGCTTAATGGATTTAGCATCATCCCATAGACTGAGGTCCTGGGTCTATTTCTGGTCAGGGCACATGCCAAGGTTGGGGGCTCGATCCCCAGTAGGGGGCGTGCTGGAGGCAACCAATCAATGTTTCTATCTCCTTTCCTTTCCTTTCTAAAAAAAATCAATAAAGACATATTTAAAAAATGACACTCTACAAACAACCACAGTAACATAAGCCATAGAAAAAGCAGAAAGAATTTCCAGGTTCCATGCTACAGAATTTATACTATAAACTCTTGCTTAACACAATCATTTTTGGGTTTTTTCCTGGTCTCAAGTCAGCATTGAACCAGCCTCAAAAAATATTTGGCCAACTATCCTATGGCATTATGGTTATTATTCACTTGCTAAGTTTTGGTATGGAAGAATAGAAGCATGTGACAATTACACCAGCCCTTTGCTAATGTGTTAACCAAGATGGTCAGTTCTTCATATGATTCCTTGGAAGTACTGCCTAAGCAATTTTAAAAATCACCACAGTAAACAGCTATAGAGGAATGTTACATAAGCGTAAACACTTTCACTGTAGTATGAGTTAGTCAAGTTTGTAGTCATGTGGTTATTGGTTTCAATAGATAAGAAGACGATATAGAATAAAAACCATGGAAGGAAAATTCCCACGAGAGTTTGGAAGAAAGAATGGTCTTTAGAGAACGTTTGAAAAAAGAGAAAAACACATTAATTTTGTTAAAACTTTTTATATTAAAAAATGGCATGAACTTTCTATGTAGAACAAAACTCTTGGGAAGGCAAAAGTAGACAAAACCATTAAAACAGAAATATAGTGCTTCAAATGAATCCCATCACCTTATAATGTCTCTTAAAAACAGTCTCTAAACCAACACCAGATACAAGAACAGCTTATCCTAAAGAATGAGCAGCAGTCCAGGGCCTCCATACTACTTCATGCAGCAAAACTTTAAGCCAGAAGGACCTGTTTCCTTTGTATTAGCTCCTTGCTTCTGAAGAATTACAGTCTTTAACAGGGTGCTCACTCACAAGCACATAGATAGAGTGCCTCTCTGCATCTAGTGCAACACCCAGTGAACGGCATGAAGGCAAACGAAGCATTGCCTAGGAGTCTGCAATGCTGCCTTGGAGGCTTACAAAACAGTAGTTAAAAGTTCTGAGTGTGCACCACATTGCCAGCAATGGGATGTGTCACAATAGCAGATGTCAAAAGAGTTAAGCTAATATTTCTCTCTAAAGTACATCTGAAATAGAAAAATCTTTAATATATACCATTTTGTAAACAAAATTGCACTTGATTTTGCTTTTTTAAATGATCTGAATTACACTGTAACAGTATCTTTCTCTTCCTCTCTCTTTTTCCTCCCCTCTTTCTTTCAATTATTGACAGAACCATGGCTCCTTAAGTCAGAGGACTTTGTTTTTCTCAAAGCTACCTCTCCAAGATGTAACCTTGGCTTCCCAGGAAATGGAAATATAACTAACAATTTCCCCCATCACCTATGTAACTCCCTAAATAAATAAAAATTACAGGCAGTTGCTCCTGGAGATTACATATTATGGTGTTGATGTCACAGTTCTTTAGAAGATGTTGAACTTTTTAGTTTGAGAGCTTAAACAATTTAAACATCATAGAGGGTTCAGGAACAACACACATAAGTTGCATGAACATCCATATCAGGGTGTGGGAGGGAATGGGGCATCGATGTTGTAAATAAGAAACTTGTAGATTTTTCTCATCCTATGAACATCATTCAATAAGGTGTTCTAGTTCTGACACCTCACTCCAGCTCCAATGCACAAAGATCAAGGAACAGATCAGGATGTCATTGCCTCCTTTAATTCCAAGGAGCAGTGTAGAAGATTGACAGAAGATGATCTCTTCCCAGATACTCGCCATCTTCAACTGCACATCTTCCCACTCTTTACTCCATTTTGGACCTTTCAAAGTGTGTGATCATTCGTTCCTGGGGGAGGAGGTGAAGGGTTTATTTAAAATACATTAATTTTAAATGGCCTACATTCCAAATATCTTCTATATAGATAATGCACACATGCACTTTCTGCAAGTACTTGTTTATGTTCATTAAATACTTAGAGAAACAGTTCCTAATCATCTACTGTATAAAGATTTTGAAAGACAGACATGCCCAGGCCCCAAACAAGATTAACCAAATCAAAATCTCGAGGCTTCTGCACATCAAACCACAAAACAAAAAGAAACTGCATGTTTTAGAGTCAATTAAGATGATTAAACAAATATTTACTTAAATGTACCCCTTCTGATTCAAGAATATAACTTGAAGAAATAGTCAAGGATGTGGACAAAGATTTAGTCATAAGCATTTCTACTGAAACATTCAGAATTATAATAAAATACTAGAAAGAATTAAGCATTCAAAATTAGCCCTGGTCAGTGTTGCTCAGTGGTTAGACCGTCGGCCCAAGGACCAAACAGTGGGTTCGAATGCGATTCAGTCCCTGGCCCTGGTTGGGATCGTGAGGAAAGCAACCAATTGATGTGTCTTTCTCACATCAATGTTTCTCTCTCCCTCTCTCTTTACCTCTCCCTCCCACTCTGAAAATAAATGGAAAAATATCCTGAGGTGAGAAATAAAAAAAATAAAATAAAAAATACATGTCCAAAAATACAGAAATGTGTAAACAAACTATGGTATATCCTTATAAAGAAATATTATACTCATTAACATTACATGATGGAAAAGTTCTATAGATCTGTTGCACAAAACAATGCATATATAGTTAACACTTTGAACTTGAGAATGGTCATTTCATGTGTTTTTCCTATAATTTTTCAGTGTGCTCAAAAGGTTTTCTGAAATCAAGAGACACTAACCTAATATTCGGAACATGTCCAGAACTAGTTCCCATTAACTTAGACTCCAATTCTTATATAAGACTTTATTGTGAAGCCTTCCAAATGAACTATATGGAAGCATATTAAAATTCTTTTTTCTTTTTTGATTTTAGAGAGAGGAAGGGAGAGGGAGAGAGGGATAGAAACATTGATGAGAGAGAACATCGACTGACTGCCTCCTGCATGACGCCTCCTGGGGATTGGGCCCACAACCTGGGCACGTGCCCTGACTGGGAATCAAACCAGCAACCTCTTGGTGGATGGGTCAACACTCAACCACTGAGCCACACCAGCCGGGTGTGGAAGCATATTAAAAGATTAAAAATCAACATAAACATTAGAGGTACTAATTGTAATCCTTAATATCTCAAGAGGATAATAACACAGATAACAATGAATAATAGGTAACAAAATAATTTATATTTTGCTTTGGTCTACGATATTCCTTTCTCAATCCTTTTATTATCTTTGCCTAGATTAAGGGTTAAATCTGAATTTTGTAACGACAAAGGAACTAGAAAGTGGAAAAATAGGATATTCGCTACCCAAATTAAACAAAGACATTCTCAAGTCTAACCATGTATCTTAGAAAAAGGAGGACATATACAGAAAGTAAATACTCTTGAATATTTGAGTTCTAAAATTAGTATTTCAATGATACTCTTGCTAAGTCAAATAAGTAATATCTCCCTGAACAGAGGACACATGACTTCTTTTTAAGTCACCAGACCCACATTTTATGCATGGTTTGATTACTCACCTCATCTGAATCAAGAAGGGCTGGAAGTGCTCTGTGGAGAGAAAAACAACAAATGGAAAAATGTAAAATAAAGGCATATGTGGTTCAAAAAGAACAGTGGAATAATAAATGCAATTTAAAGGTTTTTTTTTCTTTTGGTAATTATATAAGATTTATATCTTATTAATGGTCATTCTGGGGGTGGGGAAGCAAATAAAAAATAAGAATCAAAGTTACTAAAATTATATAGAAAAAAACATGTTCTGTATTGTAGGACCAATGTTTAATAAAATTATAGTCATGAAAAGAAACTCGAAAATTCCAAATTTAAACAAACAAAATTGAAAGAGAGTCATAGATACAGAGAACAGACTGATGGTTGCCATTGAAGGAGGTTGAGGGTGAAAAAGGTGAAGGGATTAAGAAGTACAAATTGGCTGTTACAAATAGTCACAGTATAAAGTACAGCATAGGGAATATAGTCTATAATACTGTAATAACTATGTATAGTAGCAGATGGGTACTAGAAATATTGGGAGAAGCACTCTGTGAAGTACAGGATTACCTAACCACTGTGCTGTATACCTGAAATTAATACAAAATAATACTGAATGCAAACCATAATATATTTTTTTAAAGAACAAAAAAGTACTCCAAAAGAATTATCCCGCCCTGGCCAGTTTGGCTCAGCGGTTAGAGTATCGGCCTGCGGTCCTGAGAGGCCTGAGTTCGGTTCCCGCTAAGTGCACGTACCTCGGTTGCAGTTTGTCCCCGGCCCGGTTGGTCGTGTGGGTGGCAGCCACTCGATGTGTCCCTTTCACATCGATGTTTCTCTCTCTCTCTCTGTTCCTCTCTCTCCCGCCCACTCTACCTGAACAAAAAATGGAAAAATGTCCTCAGGTGAGAATAAAAAAAAAAGAATTATCCCATTGATTTTGGAAAAATCTATACCAAAATCTTTCTAAGCAAAAATGTCATCTGAATGAATAATCTAATTATTTTTGTTTGTCCATCATTCCTAATTTTTATTTTACTGTCTTTTTAATGTTTTTAATTATTCCTTTGAATATTTTCGTCTTTTATTTCTAAAGTTAATCACAGGCATTCTCATAAGTATACTCTGCCCCTCACTCATTAAGATAATAAAAGCAATACTAACTTTGAAATAGGATTCTTGAAGTGATAATTCAAAAACTTACACATCTGTCACAGAAGAAGGAACATTTTCTTCTACCCACTTCAAATCATCTTCCTGCTGAGAACATACAAGTACCACTTATTACTAAAATGCATAAAATATCTCCAGTAAGAATCTAAAGAGGTCTCAAAATCTTTACCCTTTTGTCACTCTGAAGTAGTATATTCACATAACAAATGGGACTGCTAACAGCAAAGTTAACTAACTTAAAAAACCACATAACCAAAATATAAAATGACACCCTACATCCTTAAATGCTTTCTGCTCAAGAGTCTAATACCTAGCATTCACTTCATATAATCTTTGTTCCTTAAAACTGAGATGAAGTCCTTAATGTAGAGTAAATGCACAGTTCTAAAAAAAGAAAACCAAAAAATGCTGACTAAAAATATCTGATCTTGCCCTGGCCGGTTTGGCTCAGCGGTTAGAGCGTCGGCCTGTGGTCCGGAGAGACCCGGGTTCGGTTCCCACTAAGGGCACGTACTTCGATTGCAGTTTGTCCCCGGCCCTGGTTGGTCGTGCGGTGGCAGCCACTCGATGTGTCCCTTTCATATCGATGTTTCTCTCTCTATATCTCTTCCTCTCTCTCCCTCCCACTCTATCTGTACAAAAAATGGAAAAATGTCCTCGGGTGAGGATTAAAAAAAAAAAAAAAAAAAATCTGATCTTTACTACAAAAAAGACTTTAGGTTATTAATGAGGCTATGACTTCATTGATGAAAACCATTTAACAAAAACATCAGACAGGTCTGGTACCTTTTCAGGATATAGTAGCAAACCATCTAGTTGAAGATTACTAAGTTCTAGATAGAATTACTTGCTGTCTCTGTTTTAAAAATGTAAATATAATATATATTAAAAGATGTATAAAGCAAGCTTAATTACGGCGTAGGAGAAGCAAGTCATTAAGGCCTGTATATAACTGCTGAGCTCCACCAAGTGCTAGAGGACAGGTCAAAGAGGAAAGAAAAAAAGTCATACTTACTGCTTTGTTTACTTTACTATTTCCATTTGGTTCTTGTTTGGAACTTCTCATTTTCATTCCTTCTATAGAAGGGAAAAAAAAGGAGACTGGTTATACTAGTATATCGATATACTAACAATGATTGCAAAAACAGATTCAGAACTTTAAGTTTATTGACATTGAATTATACAAGATGTTTCTCCATCTTTATATTTATGGTGGGAAGTTCAAAACCAAATTTTCAGCTCATCTCTAGTAAATAAATTGGACACTAATGTCCAACTGTTTACAGAACTTATCATAACTTCATCTTAAGATTCATGCCCTTATTATTGCTTCTCCCTAATTTCATCCCACACAGAGCTATAAAATAATAAACAATGTAATTATATCAAAGTATTTTGATTTTGATACTCAAAATGTTATACAGTTGACCCTTGAACAACACATTTGAACTTTGTGGGACTTCTTATATGTGGATTTTTTTTCAATAAGCATAGTAAAGGTATTTTTTCTTATGATTTTATTTATTCTTTCTTATGATTTTAATAACACTCTTTTCTCTAGCTTACTTTATTGTAATAGAGTATGTAATACGGATAACATACAAAATGTGTGTTAAATGTTTATGTTATCAGTTAGGCTTCCTTCCAGTCAACAGTAGGCTATTAGTAGTAAAGTTTTCGGGGAGTCAAAAGTTATACATGAATTTTCAACTGCATGGGGAGTCAGCACCTCCAACCTCCATGTTATTCATGATCAGCTGTACTTACTTTATTTCTAAAAGCCAGAAAAGAATATTTAAAGCACAAATAAAAGTTAAATTGTATCAGTACCAAAGCTTTCTTTCAGCATAGGTTCCTTTTGTTCATCCTCTTCCTCTTCCTCAGACAATGGTGAAAAGGCAAACCTGAGAGAATAAAGGTAGAACATAAGGGAAAAAATGAAAAAACTACAAAAACTGCTCTACTATCTGGAACTCCCAATTATAGTCACTCATAAAATCAGTTTGTTGAGTAATAATATAATTATTTCCCTTCAGAAAGCTCTCAATTAGCAAGGGAGAAGCGGGACAGTACCATAAGTGCAGGCTCAGCCATATGCTACCTGTGACTTTAGACTAGTCACTTATTCTCTCTGTACCCCCAATTCTCCCATCTGTAAATGGGGATAACAACATTACTCAAAGATGTTCTGTGAAAAGTACGTAAGTCATTTCTAATAGTGCTCAGAATAATATCAGACACTCAGTGAGCATTCAATAAATGTCCATCTACAAGCATATGTATCATACAGAGCTAAGTAAATTGTTGTTTAATTTAAAATCAGCCTTCAATTAGGTAGCTGAGATGGAAGTCCTGATCTTGTGTGTTTCAGGTAATTTAAAATGTGTTTCCAAGTGTGGAACTGGGAAGATGATGGCCTAATCTGGTACATCTCAGATATCTTTCCTTCACAACTTCCAAGACACTCAGAAGACGGGTCATTCATTCCTAGAATGCTTTAGCTTTGAACTTGCTCTATACTTACTGTTGCCTATTATTTTCATTCTACCTTGTTTTTAAATCTCCCTTCTGTGATTAACAAAGAAAAACTCTTTAAGTTAGGAATAACAGGGAATGCCTATAACATGTTAAAGGGTAACTAACAAAATTTCATAGCAGTTATCAAAGTTAATGATGACACTTGAGAAGCATTTATTTTGAAGTGAGAATAAGATGAGGAGGCCCACTCTCATCGCCTCCATTCAACAGCCTAGCCAACACAAAAATCAGAAATGAAGCAGCAAGATTATCTGAAAAGGAATAACACTGTGCAATCTACTGAGAAAACCCAGAAATTATCAGAACTAACAAGGTAATGTAGAAGGGTGGATGGATATGATAAATATACAAAAACCAATAGCATTCCTACATATTTGGAAAAGTCACATGTATTATTTTTAAAGTATATAGCCTAAGAGTCATAAAAATTTTTTTAAACATTTAAATAAAATTAAAAACATAACTAAACATCCTTTCCTTCACCTCAAGCTAGGAAAGAATGTCTTAAACAAGACACAAAATATACAATCCATGAAGAAAAAAACTGACAAATTTGATTCCATATTTTCAGGGCTTTCTAAAACCAAGACCACCACAAAAAAGTTCAAAGATGCCCTGGCCAGTTTGGCTCAGCGGTTGGAGCGTCGGCCCACGGACCAGAGAGACCCGGGTTTGGTTCCCGCTAAGGGAACATACCTCGATTGCAGTTTGTTCCCAGCCCCAAATGGAGTCGTGTGGTGGCAACCACTTGATGTGTCTCTCTCACAACAATGTTTCTCTCTCTCTCTTCCTCCCTCTCTCTCTCCCGCTCGATCTGAAGATAAATGCAAAAATGTCCTCGGGTGAGGATAAAAAAAAAAGTTCAAAGATAATCAACAGCCCTGGCCAGTGTGGCTCAGAGGTTAGAGTGTCAGCCTGTACACCAAAGGGGTCGTGGGTTTGATTCCCAGACAAGGGCACATACCTTGTATTTGATCCCTAGCTCTGGTTGGTGTTGTACCAGAGGCAACCAATCGATGTGTCTCTCTCACATCGATGTTTCTCTCTCTCCCTCTCCCTCCCTTCCTCACACTTTTATCTAAAAATCAACGAAAAAATATCCTTGGGTGAGGATGATAAAAAAGGTAATCAACAAACTCTGGTTACCGTTAATAGTTATAAGTGCAATGGGGAAGAAATGAGGCAAGGGAGTACAAAGGGTATAAGAATTGCTATACAAAGGTATTTAACACATCATTGTAGCTTATTCCCATTTTTAATGAATCCTTTGCATAACAGGTAACATAGCAGGACTTTACGGGAGCCTGCTCACAAGGATGCCACAAGGCTGGTGTCTGGGAAGCTGGCACTTGGCCCGTTCCCTAACTGGATAAAGGTGGATCACTATGCCTAGACTAGCTGTACAATACAATCTATAATAAACTGTGCTTACCTTCTGGAAACCTGAAATTTTGGTACATATCAAGTAGAGGGTGCTTATGTGTCAAACCCCCAATCAGAACCTAAGTGCTAAGTCTCTAATGGGCTCCCTGAGCAGGAACACTGGTATTGCACGTTTTGTTGCTAAGGAAAAGAGCATGCTTGAAATGCTTCTTCAGAGGAGAGAAAGAAAAACGGATTTCTCTAGACACCACCTGTCTTTTTCCCTTGCTGATCGTATCACTTTGCTGTGAAAAACTTCTGCTTTAGTACAACTATATGCTGAGTCCCATAAGTCCTTTTAAACATATGAGTGGTCTTGGGACCCTGAACCACTCCAACTGGAAATAATACAAATGCTCATCAATATAGAAATAAGTTAATTAATTGTACTACATCTGTACCATGTGTAATACTATGCCATCCATGAAAATAGTTAAATTTAATGTAGACCAGTTGTCTTGGGAGGCATTTCCACAATATAATGTTTTACATATTGAGTAAAAGAAGATTCCGTATTTGAACAGGCATTCAACTGTGGAAGGATATACCACATTAGGCTATAACACTAGAGTTACAGGGAGTGGGCACCATGTTTTTAAAAAGATGAGAGAGCCTGGCCGGTTTGGCTCAGCAGGTAGAGCATCAGCTTGCGGACCAGAGTCACGGGTTCAATTCTGGTCAAGAGCCCATACCTTGGTTGTTGTTGGATTCCCTGGCCCTGGTCAGTGTTGTGTGGCAGACAACCAATCGATGTGTCTCTCTCACACTGATGTTTAGCGCTCTCTCTCCCTTCCTCCTCCCCTCCTCCCACTCTATCTGAAAATCAGTGGAAAAATATCCTTGGTTGAGGATTAAAAAAATATGTATTTTTAGAGGTAAAGCAAAAAAATTTTTTAAAGATTGAACAAAGTGACAAATTTTATACAGGGGTGGGCAAAAGTAGGTTTACAATTATAAAATACAAATAAATAATACAACGATTAATAAATAATAGTACAAAAATAAACTGCCCTGGCCAGTATGGCTCAGTTGTTGGAGCGCTGTCCTGTGCACCAAAAGGTACAGGTTCGATTCCCAGTCAGGGCACATACCTAGGTTATAGGTTTGATCCCCAGTCAGCATGCATATCATAAGCAACCGATCGATGTTTCTCTCTCACATCAATGTTTCTCCCTCTCCCTAAAATCAGTAAAAAATAAATAAATAAACTGTTTTTACGTACTCACAACTATAAACCTACTTTTGCGCACACCATACATAGATATATCCAGCACTGAGCAGATCAATAGATTGATGTAAAGGATGGTCATCAGAATGTCTACATTCTTTCTTAATAGTATGAGTTTAGACTATCTCCTTTATTTTCTTTCATGTCATTTTTTTTTAACTCTTTTTCAAGGAACACAAATATTAAGTGTAGTGTGAAAAGACAAGGCTAATTTCATGGGGTAAAAGAATGTCATTTATTTTCTTTCTAAATCTTTTACTAGTAAGCCTGATTAAAAAATTAGCTGGTTAGTTATACCATCTCATCCTTTCCTTCTTTGCTGGTGTGGTTGTGTAATATACAGTTTTAGATAGTTAAAACTGTATATTACAAAAGGGAGGGGAAAAAAGGAAGGGAAACAAAGGCATGGTCACAAAATGAAGACAGCCAATTCCTAAATATCTGAGATTTGCCTACAGTTGGACAAATCAAATGCACATAGATTTGTTTTTTTTTAATCCTCACCTGAGGATATTTTTACAATTATCTTCAGACAGAGTGGAAGGGAGAAAAAGTGAGAGAGTGAAACATCAACGTGAGAGAGACACACTCATTGGTTGCCACCTGCACCACCCCAACTGGGGCCAGGGACTAACCACGACCAAGGTACATGCCCTTAGCTGGAATCAAACCTGGGACTCTTTGGTCCGCAGGCTGACACTCTAACTGCTGAGCCAAACCAGCCAGGGCCACACATGGATTTTTAATTCCAAAGTCATTCACATAAGTTTTCATTTACCCTCTCTATTGTTACCAAGTGGGCTAGGCTACTGACTCCAGAAATTGTTCTTCCCTTCTGGACACTAGACAGGTATGACTCTCATTACAAATGTGAAATCTATCCACCCTCCTTATTTTCCCATACAAATACTTACATTATCAGATGTCAGAATTGAAAGGGACCTCATATCAATTGGTTCAATTCCCTCTCATTATATAAAGTTTCTAGAAACTAAGTCCCAGTTTGATGAAAAGAGGCAACATGCCAAAAATCACAATGTAAATTAATAGGAAAGCTGAGACAGGAACTTAATTCTCCTGATTCCAGACCCAGTGAATGTTCCTTCCACTATATGACATGGCCCTGACATTGACACCCACTGAACCACCCTTATTTGATAACACGGTAATTCAATGGTTAGCAGCGTAAAGTAAGAAGTGTCTAAGAACCTCTGGTTGTTTGCAGAGGGTCGCCAGAGAACCATGATGACAAAGAGGATCATGGAGAACAGCAACCGCCAGATGGCATCGTCTACCCACAGCTCCCGCCAATCCTACCAAAATGGGAAAAACGTACATTACATTATCTTAACGCTTTGTTCACAACCCTATGACAAAGAACAATAATCACTTATTTATTTTTAGACTTTATTTCTATTGATTTTCTTTTTTAGAGAGAGAGAAAGAAAAGGGGGGAGGGGCATCGATGTGAGAGTGAAACATTGATCGACTTGCCTCCTGCACGCCTCCTTACTGGAGATCGAACCTGCAACCCAGGCATATGCCCTGATGGGGAATCAAACCAGCAACCTTTTGGTGTACGGGACAATGCCCAGCCAACTAAGCCACACTAGCCAGGGCAAGAATCACTTATTAATTCAACTTAAATTTACTAAGAGCCTGCTATGTACTAGGCACTGTGCTAAGTGATGGGAATGCAAACTAGAGAAACATAGTTTCTTCCCTTGTAGTGTTTACTAGTCAAAGAAAAGATACCAACTAGTCCTACCCAGGTAGTTCAGTTGGTTAAAGGGTCATCCCTAACACCACAAGGTTTTGGGTTCAATCCCCTGTCAGGGCACATATAGGAATCAACCAATGAATGCATAAATAAGTGGAACAACAAATCAATGTCTCTCTCTCTCCAATCAATAAAAAAATTTTTTTAAAGGCACCAACTGAATAGAGCACTTGTGAGTGCTTATTATAGCTCTGAGAATCTTTGGGGAAGGGTTTTTATACAAGGTAAGAGAAAGTAACATTAAATTGTTATTTTTTTCCTTTTTCTTTGTTTTATTAATTTTTGTTACAGAAGTTTCTCCCTTTTCCCCCCATTGACTCCCTCCTCCCTATCCCCTCCCACCCTGTCCCCAGTTTTGTTGTCTATGTCCATCGGTTATGCATACATGCATACAAGTTCTTTTGTTTACCTCCCCCCCTTCTGAGGCATGTCAGTCTGTACCCTACCTCTATGTCTCTGGGTCTATTTTGTTCATCAGTTTGTTTAGTTCATTTTATTCCAGAAATAAGTGAGATCATGTGATATTTGTCTTTCTCTGCTTGGCTTGTTTCACTTAGGGTAATACTTTCCAGATCCCTCCATGTCGTCTCAAAGAATAAGAGATCTTTCTTTCTTACAGCTGCGTAGTACTCCATTGTGTATATGTACCAGTGCTTTTTTACCCACTCGTCTACTGATGGGCACTTGGGCTGTTTCCAGATCTTAGCTATTGTAAACAGTGCTGCTATGAACATACGGGCACATATATTCTTTCTGATTGGTGTTTCAGGCTTCTTAGGGTATATTCCTAGAAGTGGGATCATGGGTCAAATGGAAGTTAGATTTTTAATCTTTTGAGGAAATACCATATTGATTTCCACAGTTGCTGCACCAGTCTGCATTCCCACCAGCAGTGTACTAGAGTCCCCTTTTCTCCACACCCTCGCCAACACTTGTTTGATGATTTGTTGATGGCGGCCATTCTGACAGGTGTGAATACAACCTCATTGTTATATTAATTTGCATCTCCCTGATGATTAGTGATGTTGAGCATTTTTTCATGTCTCTTGGCCATTTGTATGTCCTATCTGGAGAGGTCCTCTGCCCATTTTTTAATTGGGTTCTTTGTCTTCCTTTTGTTGAGTTGTGTGAGTACTCTACATATTTTGGAAATTAACCCCATATCTGATGTATCACTGGCAATGATGTTCTCCCATACAGTGGGTTCCCTTTCCATTTTGATGGTTGTTTCTTCTGCTGTGCAGAAGCTTTTTAGTTTGATGTAGTCCCATGTGTTCATTTTTTCCTTTGTTTCTGTTGCCTTAGGAGATGTATCAGTGAAAATTCTGCAATGTATGATGTCTGAAGTTTTGTTGCCTGCCAAACCAAGCAAAAAAATCCTATCATACAGAACCATAGAATACTTAGAAGGAGGGAAGCATTCTAACCATTAGAGTGGAGTCCTATCCCTAATATCTTGTAAGGTGTGAACTTTACCACTGTCATCAACACCACTGTCTGTGTATAAAACAGTACAGTATTCATAAATGCATGTGTTTATAACTCACCGACTGACAAGTCACTATCCTGAACTTCATGGTTGTCCAGATGATAAACACAATAGATGCTAACAGAAAATGAAAAATGTGGTCAGAGTATGAACATTGGTGTACATCCCCAATTACATTCTCTAAATCTGGTTAAGTGTAATCCCACACATCCCTAACACCCAATACATTACAATTATTTTTTATCAAGTTATTTTAACAAATTTATTCAACACAAATTTACTTAACTACTATAAGCAAGGCCCACACTCTTGTCAACCCTTTCTATACGTACTTAAAGACTAATTATGTTTACTATCTGGTTACCTCAATATTCTTCATAACTGAAAAAGAAGGAATTGTAAATATGGCTTTCCCCAGTATTATCAATATAATGTTTTCCCTTTCTTTATACTTAGTATAGTAATGCTAATTTTTCTTTGGCTGGTCAGATGGGGGAAAAAAGGTTGATAAATTGACTGCAAGACAAACAGAGCTGTTAGTTCCAATCATGGGCCAGACTTCTCACTCCTGGTACAAGGGGCAAAAGGCAGGCAAATTAGCCTACTTTGGCTATGGTCTACCTAATGTCTGTATTTTATGCATGCTTATGACATATGTAAAAGCAATATAATAGCAATAAATCCTACAGGTATTTAATAAAGCCAGATAAGCCAGTATTAGTGTCTTCTAAAGGAATCTAGATGCTATATGGCACTCAAGCTAACTTGCCTCAAGAAAAAATGCCTCAGAAAAAGAATGGAGATAGGAGAGAGATACACAAAGAATTGAAATTATATATATTTGATTTTCAGCTAGTATACTTAAACTACGTGGTTCTAAATTTGTTTTGAACCACAGAACCCTTTGAGAATTTGTCAAAAGCTAAAGACAAAGATTCCTTCACCCAAGTGAAATGCACAAAGCTGTCTAGGTAATTTTAAAGAGCCTACCTATGGCCCTGGCCAGTTTGGCTCAGCGGTTAGAGCGTCGGCCTGCGGTCCGGAGAGACCCGGGTTCAGTTCCCACTAAGGGCACGTACTTCGGTTGCAGTTTGTCCCCGGCCCTGGTTGGTCGTGCGGGTGGCAGCCACTCGATGTGTCCCTTCACGTCGATGTTTCTCTCTCTCTCTCCCTTCCTCTCTCTCCCTCCCACTCTATCTGTACAAAAAATGGAAAAATATCCTCGGGTGAGGATAAAAAAAAAACAACCAAAAATAAATAAATAAAGAGCCTACCTATGACCTCTCGGGTTAAGAATCTCTGTTTTAAAAGGATGGCATGTAAACAGCAGGAAAAAAGCTCCGAACTTACCTGCCACTGCCAAGATAAGCGTGTTGGTGAAATGTCGGTACAGCGAGAGTTTTACGATGTTCCTCCGAAGTTTTAATAGCTTCATTGTTTGAGTCAGGCTAATAAATATGTGTTTGCAGGTCAAGGAAATCAACATTCAGATAAAACAATATGCTAGTAAATTAATCCTCAAGTTTCTTTGAGGATCTGGGGTCATAGTGATAGAGCTTTGGATCCCAGAGGCCTTACACTCTCTTCCTCTCAATCTCACGAACTCCCCAAGCCTCGCCATGATTACTGAGAAAGTGTTGAGACAATGAAGAGAAGACAGAACCAGGATAAAATGCAGAAAGCAAAACAAAAAAAACCATAAAAAAGAAAGATGTAAAGAAGCTTTTTAGAGAAACAAAGATGAAAAAGAAAAACAAATGAAAGAAAATGAAATGAGATGAGAGACAGACAAGGAAACAATAGTCAGCATCATCTTTTCTCTTCCTTTAATGGAGGTAGCTCTGTCTCTATGTCCCAGCTAATTCGTTCTAGGTTTAGATACTCACATCTACAACCTCCTAGAGTTCTATAGTTAGTCCCCTTGTGCCATGTTAAGGAACCTGACATCAGCAGCCTGATCAATTCTGAATTAATAGGATCATACAATTACAATTGGCTGAAAATCCCAGGCAGTAAGGCTCTAAAAACAAGTCTCCATTTTCAGAGCATTATTCCCATTACTCCCAAGTAGAAGTTGACAGAGAAAGACAGGAGGGGAAGTGAAGACTACCAAAGACAGTATGATTATCTGCTCTCATGTCCAATTAGAATCAGCAGATATTAACATAAGTGAATTGAAACTTGGTCTGCCCTGTGACAGAGACTTAGCTGCTCCCTAATCATTGGGTTATCTTATTGTATGGTCCAGTACCTCTTACCCCTTTTCCCAGTACTCACAGAAATTTATAGAGCACATATGAAAGATACTGACCTGGAAAAGCTTTGGCTATTTAATCCTTCAATTTCAAAGATTTTTGATATATGACAATCCACTCAAATTCACAAAATTATAATTTGCTTTACATTCAGTTTTTGTAATAGTCAGTCTATCAAGCCAATAATATTGCACAATTACATATAGGAACAAATACAAAAAAAATCAAAACAAAATTTTAAAAACCTCAAAAAGATAAAAGTCTCTAGTAAACAAATGTTTAATTTTAAAGAGCAGGAGAAAAAGATTACTAAAATAGAAACTTGTTTGTTATCTACTGGTTAACTTTGCTGGCAAATGAATTAGTATTTATTTCAGAGCAGAAGTCTTCAGACAATTCCAAGGCAGCTTTTGAATAAGGGTATAAAACACTAACCCTATTAGGTTAAAATCTACTAAACCTACATAGAATTTTAAGAGAGTCAAACAATCATGTAGTCCCTGAAATCACATTTTAAGAATTAAAATCTTTTCATCCTTTTTAAAGCATTTAATAATTCCTAGAGGCCGAAAGAAAAAGCAGAAGCAGTGTAGTCAGTGATTATAACACTAACTGGAATGCACAAATAAATAAGTCCAAACCTGAGGTAAAAATGCTCATTTAAATTAAAAAAAAAAAACACACAGGAAAAACATAGCTTTTAGCTTTTTGTTCAGTCCACAGTCACCAGCATCTGATGCAATTTTTAAAATTAAAAAACAAAACTGTTACCTGAGCCCTCAGGTTGTTAGAATGAAAATACCCTAATCCCCAGCTTAAGAAGTAATGAACAAATCTGATAAAAAATCCCTGGCAGAAAAATCGATGGAAAGCCATATCCAAGGGGAGAAAATGGACTGCCATCAAACAAGCCAATGAGAAGGATATCCACCAGCACAGGGCAGTGTCTAGGAAAGCCAAGGGTATAAAGGCCAAGGAAGCAAGATCAGTCTGGGCCTGCAGAGAAAGAAAAGAGGTGGTGAAAAAGAGATGTCTAGAGATACACAGAGAAGAGACCAGCACATGATTCTGCATTTATATAATCATCTAGAATGGTTTTGCATTTTGAACTGAAAGAAAAAGGAACACCTCTTAGCACCTACATCATTGTGCCCCTCATGCACAATATAAAGCTGTAAGCATTTCACACAAACTGTCAATTACAATCTCAATACAATAAAACATGCTGCTAACCACCACACAGTTTCTAGAATGCTAAAGTCCATTTTAAGAAGTGACCACATCAAAAAATTAATGGTGATATAATTCTTCATCCATCCTATCATTTCTTATCATTTTGATTATGGCTACAAGTCCAAAAGGACCCCTTTCATATTTAAAATTACTGTATCATTAACATACTGAGAATTACTGATTTCCTGAATTGTAATATAGTGTAATTTTACAAAAAAGAGCTCACCTCAAAATAAGATATTAAGACAAGTATCTGTCCCCCAAACTATGCTGCTTATTTTCACAAGTTTATATATAAGATGCTATTTATATAATTCTAATTATTTAATTACCAGGGTATTATTGAAAGGATATCCATAAAATAATACAGGCATCAATTGTTGACAGGGCCAGGTTTACTATCAAAGCCAAGGGATAAGCAAAATGCTATAGCATCAGAAAAGACAGAAAGTGCAATTGACAGAGGGTTAAAGTTGCTAAAAGTCTAAGAAAATTACATACAGAGGATAGTGTGATTGAATACCTAATTTGCATCAACAAATGTTCTCTTTAAGAGGCAATTTATTGTAAAACTTATTAAGCCCAGTTTAATTGAAGGAAATGTGCAGTTACTACCACCTTGAATCTAACAGATTATTGCCAAGTGTTTTTTAAATAAGAAAGTAACTGCAATTACCTATGGAGGGCTACTTCTCCTTCATGTTAATCCAGCTCTAACATAAATTTCCTTATCACTTATAGCTCAGTGCTTTGGTTTCCTCCCCTAAAAGGGCATACTGAAAATTATGTGATACTTAGTTACATTTTAAGAAAGCCTTTGAAACTCAAGTGCTGGTTAAGCAAACAACAATGTCACTTTAACACAAAAATTAGATTAACCAGCAAATGCATGATTACAATGTTTGACACTTACACAAGAATGGAACCCACTGTCTGGGAGGAAGAACTAAACAAGTAGTAATTTGGGAAAACATTCATTCTGGTCACACGTTAAATTTTAAAGCTCTAATATAGATTAAAAAGAAAAAATGGCCCTGGCCGGTTTTACTCAGTGGTTAGAGCATCAGCCTGCGGACTGGAGAGTCCCGGGTTCGGTTCCTGCTAAGGGCACATACCTCGGTTGCAGTTTGTCCCCAGCCCTCATTGAGGTTATGTGGGTGGCAGCCACTCGATATGTCTCTCTTACATTGATGTTTCTCTCTCTCTTCCTCCCTCTCTCCCTCCCATTCTATCTGAAGATAAATGCAAAAATGTCCTTGGGTGAGGATAAAAAAAAAAAAAAAAAGAAATGAATTACACATACATTTTAAAAATCAGAGCCCAAAGGTGATTTAGAAGAGTAAAGAAGCCCATCGACATTCCCAATTCACCTTCTCAAGACAAAAACAATATGTCTGAACTGACCACAAAAACTCAGATTAAGCAGTACTGACCCCAGTAACTCTGAGGACCCCTTCCATGCCAGAGAACAAAAGATAAAGGGCTCCTGCTACCACAACCTTGTGAAGAGTGACTCCAAGGCGAGGCCTAAAGAGGAAGCAAAGAGATAGGTGAGTACAAATTTGACAAACCTCAAGACAAACTCATGTTGATTAATACAAGCCAACTTAGCAGAGATAAGCCAGACACACTTCATGAATTCACCTGAGAGATAAAAACTCAGAACATATGCTCTTAAAACTAGACACTGAATACCAAAATTTTAGATCAGGTCCCCTGATTACTGCATTTGTAAATATCTTTTCCTACTGACTTTGAGAGAGAGAGGAAGGAGAGGGAGAAAGAGAAACATGGATGTGAGAATGAAACATCGATCGGCTGGCCCCCGCATGCCCCACACTGGGGATCATAACTAAACCTGAAACTCAGTCATGTGCCCTGACCGGGAATCAAATCAGCAACCTTCAGTGTATGGTACAATGCCCAACAGAGTCACACCAGCCAGGGCAATACTGCCTTTTTGAAAAATATAATAATAATTTATTATAGAGAATTTTGAAACATATTCAACAATACAATGAACCCCTATATATCCATTATACAGTCCTAATATCCATCAACATTTAGCCAACCCTGCCCCATGCACACCCCATCCACTTCCCATATTATCTTGAAGCAAATCCTAGACACCATTATCTTTTATTTGTATATGTTTCAGTATGTTTTTAAACAGTTAAGAATTTTGTTGTTGTTAATTCTCACCCCAGGATATTTTTGCCACTGATTTTAGAGAGTGGAAGGGGGCAGGAGAGGGAGGGGAGAGAGAGGGAAACAGAAAAACATTGATGTGAGAGAGACTCATCGATTGGCTGCCTCCTACACGTGGCCTGACCAGGGCCGAGGATCAAACCTGCAACCCAGGTACCTGCCCTTGACTGAGATTGAACCCAAGAATTTTTGGTGTGCAGGTCAATGCTCTATCCACTGAGCCACATCGGCAAAGGCAAGAATGTTTTTTTTTTTTGCCCTTTTTTTAAAAAAAATTAATTCATTTATTTTTTTGTTACAGATGTTTCTCCGTTTTTACCCCATTGGCACCCCCCTCCCCACCACACCCCTACCCCATCCCCAGCTGTGTTGTCCATATCTATTGGTTATGTATACATGCATATAAGTTCTGTGGCTTATCTCCCCTGCCCTCTTCTGAGGGATGTCAGTCTGTGCCCTACTTCCATGTTTCTGGGTCTACCGTATTCCGCACACTGTTATATTCATTATATTTCGTATATAAGGGAGATCATGTGGTATTTGTCTTTTTCTGCTTGGCTTATTTAACTTAGGATAATGCTTTCCAGGTCCCTCCATGTCGTCTCAAAGGATAAGAGATCTTTCTTTCTTACAGCTGCATAGTACTCCATTGTGTATATGTACCACTGCTTTTTTATCGATTCGTCTACTGATGGACATTTGGGGTCTTTCCAGATCTTAGCTATTGTAAATAGTGCTGCTATGAACATGGGGGTACATATATTCTTCCTGATTGGTGTTTCAGGCTTCTTAGGGTATATTCCTAGAAGCGGGATCACTGGGTCAAATGGAAGTTCAATTTTTAATTTTTTAAGATAACACTATATTGTTTTCCATAGTGGCTGCACCAGTCTGCATTCCGACCAGCAGTGTACTAGAGTCCCCTTTTCTCCACACCCTCGCCAACACTTGTTGTTTGATAATTTGTTGATGGGGGCCATTCTCACAGGTGTGAGGTGTTACCTCATTGTTGTTTTAATTTGCATCTCTCTGATGATTAGTGATGTTGAGCATTTTTTCATGTCTCTTGGACATTTGTATGTCCTGTTTGGAGAGGTGTCTATTCAACTCCTCTGCCCGTTTTTTAATTGGGTTCTTTGTCTTCCTTTTGTTGAGTTGTATGAGCACTGTATATATATTGGAAATTAACCCCTTGTCTGATATATCAATGGCAATGATGTTCTCCCATACAGTGGGTTGCCTTTCCATTTTGATGATTGTTTATTTTACTGTGCAGAAGCTTTTTAGTTTTATATAGTCCCATGTGTTCATTTTTTCCTTTGTTTCTGTTGCCTTAGGTGATGTATCAGTGAAAATTTTGCTCCGTATGATGTCCGAAATTTTGTTGCCTACATTTTCTTTTAGAATTTTTATGGATCACGAGTCACATTTAAGTCTTTTATCCATTTTGAGTTTATTCTTGCGTATGGTGTAAGTTGATGGTCCAGTTTCATTTTTTTGCATGTAGCTGTCTAATTTTCTCAACACCATTTATTAAAAAGGCTGTCTTTACTCCACTGTATGCTCTTGCCACCTTTGTCAAATATTAATTGAGCATATTGCCTTGGGTCCATTTCTGGGTTTTCAGTTCTGTTCCACTGGTCTATATGCCTGTTCTTGTGCCAGTACCAGGCTGTTTTGATTATAGTCGCTTTGTAGTATAACCTGATATCTGGTATTGTGATCCCACCTACTTTGTCCTTATTTTTCAAAATTGCTGTGGCTGTTTGGGGTCTTTTTTGGTTCCATATGAACTTTTGAAGTATTTGTTCTAGTTCTGTGAAATATGTTGTTGGTATTTTGATGGGGATTGCATTGAATCTATAGATTGATTTGGGTAGTATGGACATTTTGATGATGTTAATTCTTCCAATTCGTGAACAAGGTATGTGCTTCCACTTTTTTATATCTTCCTTTATTTCTTTTTTCAATGTCCTGTAGTTTTCTGCAAATAGATCCTTTACTTCTTTGGTTAAGTTTATTCCTAGGTATCTTAATTTTATTGCCGCGATGGTAAATGGGATTGTTTTTTCAGTTTCTCTGTGAATTCATCATTGGTGTATAAGAATGCCGTCGATTTCTTGACGTTAATTTTGGATCCTGCTACTTTGCCAAATTCATTTATTAAGTCAAGTAGATATTTGATGGAGTCTTTAAGTTTTTCTATGTGTAACATCATGTCATCTGGAAATAATGACAGTTTCACTTCCACCTTTCCAATTTGGATCCCTTTTATTTTTTCCGCATGCCTGATTGCTGTGGCTAAGACTTCCAGTACAATGTTAAATAAGAGTGGCAAAAGTGGACATCCCTGTCTTGTTCCTGTTTTTAATGAAAATGTTTTTAGTTTCTGCCCACTGAGTATGATGTTGGCTGTAGGTCTTTCATATATGGCCTTTATGTTGAGATATAATCCCTCTATTCCCACATTGCTGAGCGTTTTTATCAGAAATGGATGCTGGATTTTGTCGAATGCTTTTCCAGCATCTATTGATATGATCATGTGGTTTCTATTCTTCATTTTGTGTATGTGGTGTGTATCACATTTATTGATTTGCAAATATTGTACCAGCCTTGCATCCCTGGAATGAATCCCACTTGGTCATGGTGAATAATTTTTTTGATGTATTGCTGGATCCGATTTGCTAGTATTTTGTTCAGGATTTTGGCACTATGTTCATCAGGGATATTGGCCTGTAGTTTTCTTTCTTTGTAGTATCTTTTTCTGGTTTTGGAATTAGAATTATGCTGGCCTCATAGAACGTGTTTGCGAGTCTTCCTTCTTCTTGAATTTTTTGAAATAGTTTGTGGAAAATGGGTGTTAGTTCTTTTTTGAATGTTCGGTAAAACTCCCCCGTGAAGCCATCTGGGCCTGGGCTTTTGTTTGCTGGGGGAGTCTTGATTACCTCTTCAATTTCCTTAGTTGTTATTGGTCTGTTCAAGTTTTCTATCTCTTCCCGGTCCAGTTTTGGGAGACTGTGTGCTTCTAGAAATATGTCCATTTCGCTTACATTGTCGAATTTGTGGCCATATAATTGTTCATACTAGCTATTAACGATCTTTTGTTATTTCTGTGGGGTCAGTTGTTACCTCTCCTCTTTCATTTCTGATTTTGTGTATTTGGGTTCTCTCTCTGTTTCTTGGTGAGTCTAGCTAAGGGTCCATCAATCTTGTTTATCTTTTCGAAAAACCAGCTCTTTGTTTCAGTGATCCTTTGAATTGTTTTTTTTGGTCTCTATGTCATTTATTTCTGCTCTGATCTTTACTATTTCCTTCCTTCTATTTGCTCTGGGGTTTTCTTTTTGTTTGCTTTCTAATTCTTTAAGTTGTGAGGTTAGACAGTCAATTAGAAATTTTTCTTGCTTCTTGAGGTAGGCCTGTAGTGCTATGAACTTCCCTACCAGAACTGCTTTCGCTGCATCCCATTGATTTTGTGTTGTTATGTGTTCATTTCCATTGGTTTCCAAGAAGTTTTTAATTTCTTCCTTGATTTCCTCGGTAACCCATTTGTTGTTTAATAACATGCTATTTAGCCTCCATGTGTTGAAATGTCTTTGCATGTTCTTGTTGCAATTGATTTCTAGTTTCATGCCATTGTGATCTGAGAAGATGCTTAATATGATTTCAATCTTCTAGAACTTGTAGAGATTTAGTTTGTGTCCTATCATGTGGTCTATCTTTGAGAATGTCCCATGTGCACTTGAGAAGAATGTGTATTCTGTAGTTTTGGGGTATAATTCTCTGTAGATATCTATTAAATCCATTTGGTCTAGTGCTTCATTTAGAGTCTGTTTCCTTGCTAATTTTTTGTCTAGAGGATCTATCCAGTGGTGTCAACGGGGTGTTAAAGTCCCCTGCTATGATTGTATTGCTGTCAATTTCTCCTGGGAAGTTCTCCAGAAGATATTTAATATATTTTGGTGCTCCTATACTGAGTGCATATATGTTTATCAAGGTTATATCTTCCTGTTGGATAGATCCTTTCAATATTATGTAATGGCTTTCTTTGTCTCTAGTTATGGCCTTCATTTTGAAATCTATTTTATCAGATATGAGTATTGCTACCCCAGCTTTTTTTTGCTTTCCATTTTCTTGGAAAATTTTTTTCCATCCCTTCACTTTCAACCTATGTGAGTCTTTTGTTGAGGTGGGTCTCTTGTAAACAACATATATATGAGGCATGCTTTCTTATCCAATCAGCTACTCTGTGTCTTTTTATGGTAGCATTCAATCCATTTACATTTAAGGTGATTATTCATATGTACTAATTTATTGCCATTTTTGTTTAGTGTGGTTCTATTTTCCTTCCCATTTCTCCTGCTAATTACAGTAGTCCTTTTAACATTTCTTGCAGTGCTGGTTTGGTGCTAATGTATTCCCTTAGCCTTTTTTTGTCTGGGAAGCTCTTTATTTGACCTTCTATTTTGAATGATAGCCTTGCTGGATAGAGTAGTCTTGGATTCAGATCCTTGTTTTTCATGACCTTGATTACTTCATGCCATTCCCTTCTGGCCTCTAGTGTTTCTGTTGAGAAGTCAGCTGAGAGCCTTATGGGGTTTCCTTTGTAGGTAACCTGTTGCTTATCTCTTGCTGCTTTTAGGATTCTCTCTTTGTCTTTAATTTTTGGCAGTTTGATTACTATGTGTCTTGGTGTGGGCCTATTTGGGTTCTTCTTACTTGGGACTCTCTGTGCTTCTTGAACTTGAATGCCTTCTTCCTTCACCAAATTAGGGAAGTTTTCTGTCACCATTTTTTTGAATATATTCTCTATCCCTTGCTCATTTTCTTCTTCTTCGGGGACTCCTTTGATGCGAATATTATTACGTTTCCCGTTGTCCCACAGTTCTCTTAAACTGTCTTCCTGTTTTTTAATCGTTTTTTCCTTTTGGTTTTCTGATTGGTTGATTTTTTCTACCCTGTCTTCTAATTCACTGATCCGGTCCTCAGCTTCCTGTACTCTGCTTTTTAAACTTTCCAATGTGTTTTTCATTTCCGATATATCACTTTTTATCTCTTCTTGATGGTTTTTAATTTCCAATTGGCTTATTTTCAGAGTCTCTATGTCCTTACTCATGCTGTTGAGCTTCCTCAAGATCATGGCTCTGAATTCTAGCTCTGTTAACATGCCTAACTGCTCCACATTGATCTCATCTTCAGTGGAGGTCTCTGGCTCTTTCATTTGGCTGGTTTCTGTGTTTCACCATTTTGGCTATCACTGTGGGCTTTGGAGCCTGTCAAGTTTTCCCTGTGGGTGCTGGTGTTGTTGTTTGTGGCTCCCTCTCCTGGGTTTAGATGAGTGAGGGCCCTCATTAAACACCACTGTCAAGTCTTACTTTCCTGGTTAAAGTTGCTAGCCCAGGAAAGGTACTGTTATACTCTAGCTTTTTGCCTGGAGGGCTAGCAGTTGAGGTTACTTGATGAGTTTTGGGTTGTCAGTTGATTGAAAAACTCCCTCAGGTGCTCAGCATAAGGGGATTTCCCGAGGGTGGGGCAGATACTGGTTAATGAGCCTTAATTAGCACTTCAATGGCCCACAGGGTGGGGTTAGATCTTCGAGGGAGGGGCTACTGCCTCTCCCCAGAGCCCTGGGAAGGAGCAATATGGCCACCGTCCTGCATGGCAGGAACTTAGCAAAAGCTCTGAGTGCCCTCCAAATCCCAAGTGTCCCCACACAATTCCAGTCCAGTCTGCCCTCCCTCTGCCAGAGCCCAAGGTGACTGGCTGTGGCTTTTTTAGCCTCTTTCCTGGCTCTGCGCTGTGGAGCTGCTTGGGAGTGTAACCTGAGGGCGCCGCTCCCAGCTAAGGTCGCTCCCGAGCTGCTGACCATGGGCTCTCAGCCCGTCTTGCACCTTCGCCATCCTACCAGGATCGAGTCAGTGTCCCTGGTTATATGGTCCTCGCAAGTTGCTTTTCTGTTGTTGTTTTTCTTTCGATTTGTCTATGTTACAGTTGTAATTCCAGTTTGGTTCTGGGAGACGCGATGTGTGTAGCTTAGTTCACTCCGCCACCATTTTCAATTTTTTTTTTTATGTACCCATAATATAGTATCATTTTAAAATCTAAAAATTTAAGCAATTTCTAAAAATAATCAAATACCCTATAGAAGCTCATTAGATAAATAGTACATCATAGGGCTCAAACTCAAACAAAAAAAATCTTTTGAGCAGCTTCTGCTTAAAGGAGAAAAAACTCTTAGATTCTTGATATTCACAAAGCTACTGAATCAGAATCTTTATTTTAACAAGATCCCAGGCCCTGATAAATTTGGCTTAGCGGTTAGAGCATCGGCCCAAGGACCAAAGAGTCTCAGGTTCAATTCTCAGGTTTGGTCAAGGGAACAAACCTCGGTTGTGGTTTGGTCCTGGCCCTAGTCAAGGGTCATGTGGGAGGTGACCAATCGAGGCAACCAATCGATGTATCTCTCTCACATCGATGTTTCTCTCTCTCTACTTTCCACTCTATCTGAAGATCAATGAAAAAATATCCTCGGGTGAGATTAAAAAAAAAAAAAAAAAGATCCCAGGGTTATGGATTCGTGCATTATACACTAGAAAAGTTCCACATGGGCCAGGTTTTTTCTCCACATTGGTGTATCTCCTCCTTACTTCCTTCATTTGGATATCTAACTAAACTCCTAATCTTGCTCCCCCTCCAAACTTATGCCACCTAAGATCTTCATGAACTCAGTAAATGTCAATCACATCCCTCCATTTGCTCACACCAAAATAGTTGGCATCATCCTTCATTCCTCTTCTCTTTCACATCATACATTTGATCCTTCAGTTCAGTGGCTCTACGCTCAGAAAAATATACAGAATCTGACCACATTTTTGCATCCCTTCCCCTGGATGTACATACAATTCCCTCACCAACTTGAGATCTTTGCTTAAACGTCATTAAGTGAAGCCTTCCTTGACCACCCTATTTATAACTGCAAGGTCTATCTCCTGCCTAACAGTCTCTCTATACCTTCTGCCTGCTTTATCTGCTTCATAGCACTTATGTCTGACATATTAGATATTTACTCATTAATTTTATCTATGCTCCCCCCTAATGTAAACTCCAAGTCTTTTGTTTATCTGCTGTATCCTCAGGGCCTAAAACAATGCCTAAGGCACTCAATAAAAAATATTTTTGAGCCCGGCCAGTGTGGCTCAGTGACTGAGCATCGACCTATGCCACCAGTTTGATTCCCGGTCAGGGCACATGCCCAGGTTGTGGGCCAAATCCCCAGTGGGGGGCATGCAGGAGGCGGCGAATTGATGTTCTCTCTCACTGTTGTTTCCATCTGTCTCTCTTCCTCTCCCTTCCTCTCTAAAATCAATAAAGAAAAAATTTTTTTTATGTATTTTTGAATAAAAAAATTTATTTTCAGATTGTTACAGTAAGAATGTTCTTCCCATAAAAATCTGATTTGCAAAATATTTTGCAAGTGTAAAGTCACTAAATGTTTACTCTGAAAGTTTGGTGTTTCGATGTTCATTTGCTATGATTACAGTTTTCCTATAGATGCTCCTTGAATTCTCAGCTATGAAATGAAACACCAACATTTTTCCAAGTTGTACAAATCTATAAAATTTCAGATACCTTTTCTTATTTCAGAACTAGTTTTTATATTAACTGTTACAGCTTCCCAGTGTAGTAGTCCACTGGGAAGCTGCAACACTGTTTCAATTTAATCGGTGTTTTAATTTGCTCTTCCATATAGGAAGTGAATACTTACTTGACTATGCCATATCCCAGACTGACTATGATGACCAAGGTTCGAGCCAGTGAGCGCTTAACTGCTGAAAGCAGCTCTGCAAGGATCAAGGCGCCTTGGACTATGAGAAAGAAGAAAAGGGGAAGGGTGCTATAAATCTAGGTTTGAGAAAAGGGGCAATTCTAGAACCAGAACGTAGATCTCTCTGCATAATAAATACCATTATTAGTGCTACTAAAAAAATACTTCTTACGTAATCTTCCTCATGTGAATAGCAATCTGGCTGTGTTCAATCTACCTTCCCTCCCCCACCACTTCACTAAAACCTCAGCAGAATATCACACCCTACTTGGACAGTTTACAGCATCTAGAAAATATTCTCCCCATCTTTAAAAATTATGAAATATAATTATACATAGAAAAGCACAACACACATACAGAGTTTTCAATTCATTTTCATATTTACTCTTTTCAAGCCCTTTCAAAGACCAGGGAAATATTTAATTAGTGTAACTTGCAACAACAATTATCAACAATTAAATGATCTCATGAGAGAGAACTGAAGCTATCATAAAAAACTTCAGTACAGCCTGGCTGGTGTGGCTCAGTAGATTGAACGTCATCCCATGGACTGAGAAGTCCCAGTTCAATTCCTGGTCAGGGGCACATACTATACCTGGATTGCGGGCTTGATCCCCAGTAGGGGGCATGCAAGAGGCAGCCGATCCATGTTTCTCTTTCACATCGATGTTTCTCTCTCTCTCCCTTACTCTCTCTCTAAAAAAATTAATAAAAAGACATCAACAACAAAAAAATTCAGTACAAAAAAATTTCTATCATTATATGCATTATCTGTTCATTACTAAACTACAAGCACCCTCTTATTTTTATGGTATTACTGTACTTCACCAATTCTTAGATGCACCCTGCCCCATTTTAACATCTTTGAAATCAAATTATGTCTTATAATCAATAGTATCTTCAAATTAAATTTGCAGTACTTACTTTCTTAAATGTATATAATGGAGCCTTAAAAATCAATAGCAATGAGATTTAATGATGTTAATAGTCTGTCCCAACATGGCTACTACTTTTGTGAATATATTTCAGTAAAATTACACTTAAATCACTGAACCCATAAGATATAAGATTAAAATCTTAGGTCACAGTTAGTCTAATAATTAAGTAATTGAAAAGTTAAACCTATTTAATGACTGCTGATCTTAAGAAAATTGTCACATGCCTCACCTGTCAATCACTCACAAATTGGTTACATACCAGATTCTCCTTTGTATCGGATATTCTGAAATTCTGCATAGAAGACAGCTTTCTCAAGCATTCCCAGGAAGATGACAGCACCGATCCAAAACTGAATTCTCAAGAGATCTCTCCAGTAGCAGGCAGACCATGCCAGCCACAGAACACCAAACAGGACATACACAATACACATCACCATGAAAAACTGTCATAGAAGTGGGTAAGAGATAAAGGAGGATTAAGGTCAAAAGCTAATTTAGCATCAATACATACTCTTAAGATATATACATATTTTTAAATCACACTTTCTACTTAAAAGATAATTACTTTATTGCTTTGGATTTCTACACTAACACACAAACACTTATCTCCTTTTGAGCAGAGGCAGACTAAGGGCTTATAATCAAGTGACCGCTCATCTGTATTAAAAGAACTTTTTCAGCTCATAATGTAAAGTTATATAAATGAAGAGAACACTGAAGAATAAAAAAGTTGTGGCAAGATTAGAATATGTCTGAAGGCAATGAAACATGACAAAGTAGGAAAACTATAAAACAGAAAAGAAGAAAATGAACAAAGGAAATCTGAAAATACATTAAGGATATTCCCATAGATACACACACTAAAAAGGATAAAGCTTCATCACTTAACTACTTTAAGTGGAATCAGAAACTAAGAGCCCCACTTTGGCTTCTTGAAAGAATGTGAGATGAGAAACATTCTATGAGGTACTTTTCAACTCTATAATTCTACAAGTCATCAACCTCTTCACTTCACAGAGGAGAAAATGAGGCACAAAGGGGTTCACTGACACTTTCCCAAGGTCACATCTAGTAAACAGTGCAAAAGTACAAGCGGTATTTTGTGAACTGTTCAGGAACAATTCTTTAGAAAGGACTATTGCCACAAAACACGGATACTCTTTCAAGCTAAATTCATTTAATGTTGAGTTAAAGAATATAAGTTCACTTACAATCATCAATGGATATTCTTCAAGTGTAAGGTATTCATAGGGACCCTTCACTTCAACAGTCACTGCCAAAATACAGTCCTCAGAATTAATATAAAGGATGCAGGAATTAAATAAAAACATTACCTAATATTTGTTTCATAAAATTAATGTAAATTCCAGTGGGTCCTTTACTTATAACTATTTTAATTCTGGCAAATACATATATAGAGCACTTTGAAATTCACTGAGTGTTCTCATGGTCCATGTTATGTCCTGCAGAGGTCTCCATACTGCTGCTCCAGTCAGTATCCTTAACTGGAAAAGCCCTTTGCTCCCATACTCACACCCTTTAAAGACTAGATTGAATGTAATTCCTCCACAAAGCATTCTGTGAGTTGCCTAACTGGAACTTCTCCATCTCCTCTAAATTCCAGACCCACTTCATATATATTTTTTATCACAACACATCACTAATATGCTTTGAAAAGTACAAGACTTCATCCCTTCACTCTGACTCCTTGTCTTCGCTCTCTCCTTACCTACATTTTCCTATTGCTTTTTTTTACCTACTTCAATTGTATGTGACTTTGCTACATTAATATACCATTTTTAGAAGGTGCTTAATAACAACAATGTGTTTAATGAAGTAGAACAACTGATGGCAACAAGAATCTGAAAGACAGATTTGACTTACTGAAGCAAATTTAGGACTGTTTTTAAACTAATGGATAAAACTATTTGGATAAATTTTGTATCTGATTAATAAATAAAAACTGATTTATATGAGAAGTGATTTCTATCTCCAGAGACACACTAATAAATGCCTATTCAACAAAAATTTCCCACTAATTTTTATCAAGCAGAAAGAACATGCCATTATTAAAAATAAATCAGGTCTAATACATTTATGAACATAAGGAGCACCCCAAATAGCAATCATAAAAATTTCATAGCAGAAGTGATTATTAAATCTATACCTTCTTAATTTAATAAAAAAGCAAATAAAATAATTAGTGAATATTTGTCACATTCTTTGCTTACACTATGCCAAAAGTCAGCAAAATACAGCACATGGACCAAATATGGCCATCCATTTTTGTAAAGAAAGTTTGAATAAAGAACAGTCACATCCACTCACAGATTGTCTATGGCTGCATTCACACAATGGCAGAGTTAGGGAGTTGTAGGAGAGAGAACATTTACTATCTGACCCTTTAAGAAAAAGTTGGCTAATCCCTGCTCTATGCTAAAATAGAACTTGGGCACTTACTATATGATACACACTATGGAAAATAGGAGATAGTCAGAGTATAAGATGGTTTTTTTTGCCATTCTAGTGGACTGCCACCTAGAGGAAAAGGAAGTTAGTTAAAAAGCAACACAGAGAACTGAGCCAGACCTAGAAGGATGAATTTGTATTTTCCAGGATAAAGTAAAAAGCCATCCAGGCAGAAGAGATACCAAAAACAGGTGTAAAAATGCATGATACATTTAAAGAACATGTAGTCTGAGACTATACATAATATCACATCGTAGCATTTTTGGTACAAGGCAGCAAAAGGTAAACTGGGACAAGCTGTAAAGTTTTATAAGCCTTGCTGCAGACTGTGGACATTTTGGGGGCAACAAGGAGACTTCAAAGGTTTTAATAAAGGAAAGAAAAATTATAAAACTGTTTTAGAGAGAAAATTTTCACATGATATAGTTTAGTCTGTATTTTAAAGTTTCTTATTAGCTCCAAATAACAGATAAAGCAAAAAAGAAAGCAAAAAGAACCTAAGTTAGAAAACAAATGTGTGTGTGTGTGTTTGTGTGTGTGTGTAGACCAAATAATGGCATCTAGAAATTCAAAAATGGTTTTAACATTAGAAAACCAATTATGATGCATCACATGAACAGATTAAATGAGGAAATCTATATGATCATTTTAATCAATATAGTCAATGCATCTGATAAAACTGAGCAGTCATTCTTAATTCTAAAAAAAAGAAAAATACAGTTAATAAAATTGGAATGGAAAGGGATAGCCTTAATGAAATAAAGAATATTTAAAAATCTACAGTAAGCCCTGGCCGATTTGGCTCAGCAGTTAGAGCATCAGCCCGTGGACCAGAATCCTGGGCTTGGTTCCCTCTAAGGGAACTAAGGGAACTACAAACTCCGTTGCAGTTTGTCCACAGCCCTGGGTGGGGTCGTGTGGGTGGCAACCAGTCGGTGTGTCTCTCTCATATCGATGTTTCTCTCTCTCTTCCTCCTCTCTCCCTCCCACTCTATCTGAAGATACATGCAAAAATGTCCTCAGGTGAGGGAAAAAAAAATCTACAGTAAGCCCTGGCCGACTTGGCTCAGCAGTTGGAGCACTGGCCTGAGAACCAAAGGGTTGCAGATTCGATTCCGGTAATGGGCACATGTCTAGGTTGCGGTTTGGTCCCTAGTCCTGATGAGGGTTGTGCGGGAGGCAACTAGTGGATGTGTTTCTCTCACATTGGTGGTGTTTCTCCCTCTCTCTCCCTCTCTCTCTCTCTCTCTCTATATACACACACACACACACACACACACACACACACACACACACACACATATATATGTACACGTCTCTTTCTCTCCCTCCCACACTGTCTGAGGATAAATGGAAGAATGTCCTCGGCTGAGGATTAAAAAAAACACAGGAAGGGTGAAATAAAGGAGACAAAAAAGACTCAAAAATCAAATGCAATTGTGACCTTTGATATTCTAGATTAAAAATACAATAAACAATTTAGGGACAAATGGAGAGATTTGGAAATTAACTGAATATTAGGGGATATATATTTTTAAATCTACAGTAAACATGATACCTAATGATGAAATGTGTCAATACTGCAAGATAAGAACTGCCACCATAACTGTTTCTATTCGATATTCTCCTTGAGAAAGCAGAGGAGGAAAGAAAACTACAGAGAAGGAAGAAACAAAACAAAACAAAAATGTTACAAGAAGTAATACCAGTTGGTAAGCTTTGCAAAATTCCAGTTAAGAGATGACTCCATGAACTGGGCAGCAAGAGTGGAAAGGAGAACATCAAGAAAAATGGAGACAGTTGACATATAAAATTATATTAGTTTCCAGTGTACAACATAGTAATATTATGGTTTTGTATCTCAACTGTAATTGAAAAATAAATTTAAAAAAAAAGCCCTGGCTGATTTGATTCAGCGGTTGGAGCGTTGGCCTGTGGACCAGAGAGTCCTGGGTTCGGTTCCCACTAGGGGCACATACCAAAAAAAAAAGAGGAAAAACTATTGAGACGTTAAAATTTATTTTAACATCTCAAGTTCATTAATTTTAAAATTAGTTTTTAAATTCCCAGGTTTTGACTTGGTAACCAAGTATTGATAAGTCTATTTCAGATACCAAAAATATGATACTAATTAAAATTTTTAAAAGCTAGAGGATCAAATGAAGGAAAATGAAATCTAATTTCTATCATATATAATAAGAAAGCACATGTTAAGTGCCTAAGACCGTATGTGGTACATCTTGGGTACAGAAAAATGTTAATTTCTCTGCCTCAAAGTCTTCTACTTCAGAACAAACATTCTTAATTAATTATTCTCTCCCTTAAAGCGAGTACACAGCCCACCATGCATGGACACAGCTAAATAATAATACAAATGGTAAAAAAAAAAAAAAAAAATGTACTTACTAGTAAAAAGATTATTTAGTGAATTTTCTTTTGATAATTCCTTTGAGGATGAAATGCCAATATGTACAATAAAAATGTATGGTGCATCTTGCCAAGTTCTCAATGGATCATGCATTGCCTAGAGAGAAAAAAGACATTAAAACTTTAAGTCTTAAGGATTAAGAACACAAGTTAATAACACTATGAAAATTTTGTTTCAGAATGTACCCAGAAACATGGTTATGTCCTTCATGTTCATTCATTAAAACAGTAGACATGACGAAACAAACAGGCCTATTGTACATACAATAAAATAGGTTAGATTATAAATTACTATAAATTACAGGACCTCCTATCTTGTTATATACAAAAGTCACGTTCTACTTATCTATTTTTCTCTAAGGAAAGCCTCAACTAAAATCACTAAATTAAGTATCTGTTTAAGCCATATTAAGACACTAGGGTTTTTGTTGTTGTTGTTGTTGTTTTTATCCTTACTCGAGGACATTTTTTTTGCATTTATCTTCAGATAGAGTGGGAGGGAGACAGATGCATCGAGTGGCTACCACCCACATGACCCCCACCGGGGCCGGGGACAAACTGCAAAAAAGGTACACGCCCTCAGTGGGAACCGAACCCGGGTCTCTCTGGACCGCAGGACAATGCTCTAACCACTGAGCCAAACCATCCAGGGTAGAACTTGTATCCTTTAAATAGGATTATAAAGTATTCCCTTCGGCTCACTTATCATCAGATAGAGAGGGAGAGAGAGAGGGAGGGAGGGAGACAGGG
Source organism: Molossus molossus (assembly GCF_014108415.1). Taxonomy (NCBI): domain Eukaryota; kingdom Metazoa; phylum Chordata; class Mammalia; order Chiroptera; family Molossidae; genus Molossus; species Molossus molossus. The sequence continues at coordinate 181,256,408 of NW_023425344.1, forward strand.
AGGAAGGGAGAGAGGGAGGAAGAGAGAGAAACATCCACGTGAGAGAGACACATTGTGTGTTTGCCACCCACGCGACCCCAACCGGGGCGGGGACAAACTGCAACTGACGTACGTGCCCTTAGCGGGAACCAAACCTGGGTCTCTCTGGTCCGCAGGCCGACACTCTAAACGCTGAGCCAAACCAGCCAGGGCCTATTTTTAAATAAATTAAATATAAATATGCACAAAGAAAAAGACTAGAAGATAAATATATTTATAATCTCAGTGTGTGGTAATATTACACACGGTTATTTTTTGTTTATGTATGTTTTCTAAATTTTTATAGTAAATACATATATTAGCAATAAGAAAAAAAACAACGGATGTTCTCTGTTTAAAAAACAACAACAGCCCAGTTAGTGTGGCTCAGTGGTTGAGCGTCGACCAATGCACCAAGAGGTCGGTCACCAGTTCAATTCCTTGTCAGGGCACATGCCCAGGTTGTGGGCCTGATCCCCAGTAGGGAGCATGCAGGAGGCGGCCAGTCAATGTTCTCTTTCTATCTCTCTCCCTCTCCCTTCCTCTCTCTCTAAAAATCAATAAAGAAAAATTTTAAAAACAACAACAACAAAGTAACAGAGTCTTCTATGCCTAACTCATTTTTAGGTTAAAATTCTGTACAACTATAATTGGGGCAAGGAGGGTAGACATAATTCCAGAATAGCAAAATAAGGACCTCTGAAAATACACTCACCCATAAAAGCAACAAGAATATAGGCAAAAACTATCAAAATCCGTTTTGGGAACTCTGGCAAATAATTCAGACTTGCAACAATTCTAGAACTGTTTCCTCAAGGAAAATGCCTGAAGGGGGATCTAAATAAGAAAACCTGCCCTGGCCGGTTTGGCTAAGCGGTTAGAGCGTTGGCCTGCGGTCCGGAGAGACCGGGGTTCGGTTCCCGCTAAGGGCATGTACCTTGGTTGCAGTTTGTCCCCGGCCCTGGTTGGTCGTGTGGATGGCAGCCACTCGATGTGTCCCTTTCACATCGGTGTTTTTCTCTCTCTCTCTCTCTCTCCCCCTCTCTCCCTCCCACTCTATCTGTACAAAAAAAAAAAAAAAAAAAAAGGAAAAATGTCCTCAGGTAAGGATAAAAAAAAAAAAAGAAAACCTGCTGAATCTCATAGGAAAAGCAAGCTTGTGGTATTTTAGATCACCCTAATATCATGCCCCTGTTCTAAACTCCTTGAAACCAAAGAACTCACAACTGTAACAGCTGTGAAAAAAGAAGTTTGGCAACCACTGGAAAAACCAAGTGTGGAGGTCCCCTAAAGCCCAACTGCCAGAGCTATCCGGAAGGTGCTGAAAAGCTCCATTCCCAGGGCCTAACTTTTTTTTTTCTTTATTGATTTTAGAGAGCGAGGGAGGGAGAGGGAGAGAGAGCTAGAAACATGCATGAGAGAGAACACTGATTGGTTGCCTCCTGCATGCCCCCCACGGGGATCGGGCCCACAACCTGGGCATATGCCCTGACCGGGAATCGAACCAGCAACCTCTTGGTGCATGGGTCGATGCTCAACCAGTGAGCCACAATGGCCAGGCAGGGCTTAACTTTTATATGACCCCACTCAGAGCTCATTCAATGGGAAGGACCCTGTACCAATGGCACTCTCGAAAACACTCAGCAATTGTGAAAGATCACAGCTGCCCCACAGTCAGTGTTACTAAGTGGGGCCATCAAGAGGCTAACTAAAAACTTAAAAAGAAAAATCAGAAATAAGATGTCCATAGGGATTTTGAAGAGTTCCAAGATATCTCTGGAAATCTAGAAGGTGATAAGTACATACAGGGCTGTGCATGTATGTATGAGACTGCACACATGGCTGAGAGACCTGAGAACACTAATCACGCACCTCTGGCTGATCAGGCTCTGCACGAGAAGGAAGTAAAAGTTAACAGGTTTAAATTGTGACAGAAGCCAGACATTACACTACAAATTGTAGGATTCCATTTATATGAAATGAACAAAACAAGCAAATCTTTAGAGACAGAAGAATAGTGGTTGCCTAGGGCTGGGGGAAGGATGGAATGAGGAGTGACTGCTAACAGCTATGCCATTACTTTTGGGGGTGATGAAGATGTTCTGGAATTAGATAACGACTGGTGGTTGCACAACTTGTAAATACACTAAAAACCACTGAATTGCATGTTTTAAAAGGGTAAATTCTGAAATATATATAGTATGTCTTAATGAAGTTGTTATAAAATTAAAAGCTTTCATCAGTTTTGTAAAAAGTATGATCCAACATGCATAACTATCTTATTTCCTCTATATTTTTAACTGGCAAAGTTTTGAGGAATTAGTTATTGTGAATTATGAAATTTTAAGGCCTATTTATAGTCTTCAACCTATGTATCTCAATTTTCTAAAATCTCTTCCAGTTATATTCTATCACAAGATAATTTTAGATGGAATTTAGGTTCTTTCTTAAAAGTTTCTTCCATTTACAAGTGATATTTTTGAAAAGAAAAAAAAAAAAAAGTAACTGGAGCCACTTCAAAATGAAGTTGGAGCTGCCACCCTGGAGGAAGTACCTTGCACATCTTACTCCTCAAATCTTTGGAATGGACCAAATCAACACTGTATTCTAAACAACTCTTTGCAGAGCTAACAGAAAAACAGACAGCCAGACCACCAGACTGAAAATTAAAGATATTCTTTAGAATTAACACCACTATGTAGAGCTAAAGAATAATTTTGTTTATTTGCACTTACAGAAATTCCTTCCTTGACTTATTAACATGAACAGAAATTCCTTCCTTTAATTCATACAACTTTCCCCCTTTCCTTTCTCATAAATACCCTTTGTCTTTACCTCCTAGGCAGAACACTATATGGTTTCTGCCAGAATCAGAAATTTCCAGGATTGAAAATCTTTTTGGATCTCAAATAAATGCTTTTGCCTCGTACCTCGGTTTTCTATTTTTAAGTGGACATATTTATGGGGTAATAATTATAAAAACAATACAGAATGATTGTAGCAAATAAGAAAAATACAGAAAACACAAAGAATAAAATAAAAATCACTCATACCATCATTCAGGGACAACCATCATTAACATTTTGGTGTACAGCTTCCAGTCTTGTTTCTTTTTAAATGTTAGCATACCAAGATAATTCAAATTACATAAACATATGAAAACTGAATTATGTGTTCAATGCCCCAAATTCCCTACTACACTTACAATTTTTTCTCCAGTAAAGGTAAGATTTGTCCCATTCTCCTTAGCCTTTAAACATTAAAAAAAAAAAAAAAGAAAGAAAATTAATTCAAAAATTTTACTTTACTCTCAGAAATAGTTAACAAGGAAAACAATTACCTCCTGTTTTTCTCCTAAAAGGGGCAATCGCATAAAATCTCCAGAAAAGCCCTATGAAAGAAATATAAAACTAAAATTAAAGAGGTATAATAAAGGACAACTGTAGCTCAAAAATCCATAAAAATGGTTAAAGCAAAACATGTTATAACAGTAAATATAATAATATGGCATTGACAGACAAAAGATTTTTCAATTAATCACAAACAAGTGAATAAAACCCGGGAACTAAAAATACCACCAAAGCAAACTGACCACTCAATTCTTCTATAAGAATTATATTTAAGAATGACAAACCTTAGATAAGAGATATAAGCTTAGGATGGAGGGATCTTATAGTTCCCCATCATTCTGCAGATAAGGAAAATGTGGCTCAAAGCTGTAAAGCCTTATATAAAAATGGGATTTGAACCTAAGATTCCTAACTCTTGGGTCCACTGCTCCTTCCACAACACACTCCAGGGCTATAAAAACCTACTCTAATTAGAACATTTGCCTTTCTTACCAGTTACCAGTAAACGAGGCATTCTCCTTCCTGAGTAATTAGAACACGTATTTCAACTCCGTTACATTAGACTAGAGAGGAAACCTTACCAATAGGGGTATATGCCAACACCCTGAAACAATTAAGGCAGATCTAAAAGTAGAGAACCTTGGGTACACAACAGGTGGCTTTCCCAGTCAAATCCAAGAAAGACCAACTGATTCTCCTAGCCTGGGGGATAAATTTGGAAACAAACAGAAAACCCCCTACTCAACATCACATTGTTCCTACCTTTCTTTTTCTACCATTCTTCCACCAATTTAAAAGATATTTTCTTTTGCCCTGGCCAGTTTGACTCAGCAATTAGAGTGTTGGCCCTCAGACCGAAGGGTCAAGGGTTCGATTCTGGTCAAGGGTTCAATTCTGGTCAAGGGCACGTACTTGGGTTGCGGGTTTGATTCCTGACCTCTACCGGAGCTGTGCGGGAGGCAACCAATCAATGTGTGTCTCTCACATTGATGTCTCGCTCTCTCTCTCTCTTTCTCCTTCCCTCCCTTTTGCTCTCTCTGAAAAATCAATGGAAGAATATCCTCAAGTGCGGATTTTAAAAAAAAGGATATTTTCTTTTTCCTTCAAGTCCATAAAATCTCAACTATAACAAGAACTCAATTTTTATAGTTCAATTATCAATTAATTCATTTGCTTATTCTGAATTATGCCATTAAAGCCTTTTTATCAACTACTTCTGGTAACTAGACAGAAAACATAGCTCTCTGTGAACTTCCTTGCCTCTTCAAGGCACTTTGCTAAATATTCTGAAGCAATATATAAATGCAGTAAACACAAATCAAAGGTTATAGTTATAGTAACTATTTTTAACACCTATAAAATATATAATTTTTCTTTAAAAATTTGTCAAATCCTATTTCTAAGAAAAGAGAATTGTATAATATAAATCCCACTTATATGTGTAAAAGTCAACCCTTTGACTTCAGGTCTGTAGAAAATCTAAAAATGCTGATTTTTCTGTGAACATATCGATTAGATGAGATGACAAGAGAATTAAAAAATTGGGGATTTCTAAAACAACTATGAGGTATCACCTCACACCTGCCAGAATGGCTGCCATCAACAAATCACCAAACAACAAGTGCTGGTGAGGGTGTGGAGAAAAGGGGACTCTGGTACACTGCTGGTGGGAATGCAGATTGGTGCAGCAACTATGGAAAACAATATGGTGTTTCCTCAAAAAATTAAAAATTGAATTGCCATTTGACCCAGTAATCCCACTTCTAGGAATATATCCTAAGAAGCCTGAAACACCAATCAGAAAAAATATATGTACCCCCATGTTCATAGCAGCACTATTCACAATTGCTAAGATCTGAAAACAGCCCAGGTGTCCATCAATAGATGAGTGGATAAAAATGCTGTGGTACACATATACAATGGAATACTATGCAGCTATAAGAAAGAAAGATCCCTTATCTTTTGAGACAACATGGAGGGACCTCAAGAGTATTATCTAAGTGAAATAAGCCAATCGGGAAAAGACAAATACCACATGATCTCACTTATTTATGGAATATAATAAACAAGATAGGCTGATGAACAAAATAGACCAGAAACTAGAAAGGAGTATGGTTCAGACTGACAAACCTCAGAGTAGGGGCTGGAGAGGATAGAGGAGATGAACCAAAGAACTTATATGCACAACCAATGGACAAAGACAACAATGCTGGGGGGTGGGAGGTGGGATGGGGAGGAAGGTGTCCGGGGTGGGGGAGAAAGGAGAAACATCTGTAACAAAGACAATTTAATAAAAATTGAAAAATAAAAAAATTGGGGATTTAAAATGTCCATCAATGGATGAATAGATAAACAAAATGTGGTATATACATACAAGGAAATACTATGTAATAAAATTATGGTACAATAATAAAATTATGGTACATACTATGTGAATGAACCTTAAAAACACTTTGCTAAGTGCAAGAAGCCAAACAAATACTGCATATTCTATTTCTATGAGGTACCTAGAATAATCAAACTCACCGAGATAGAAAGTAGAATAGTTGTTACCAGGAACATGTGTGGGAGTGTTATTGTTTAATGGTTATTAAGTGTCAGTTCAGAATGATGAAAAAGTTCTGAAGATGGCTAGTGCTTATAGCTGTAAAACAATGTGAATGGCACACTTAAAGTGACAATGATAAATTTTATGTTATATATATTTATCAATTTTAAAAATGGGGGATTTGCTTTTCACACACACAAAAAGTACACTGTCTTGTATGATGAGAAAATATGTGACTGGCTATGCACCTATCAAAACATGCTTCTAACTTACTTTTGTCAGAAGAATGAACTGAGAAGTAGAAAACCGATATCATAAAAAATACAGGCGTTACATTTTTCATGTTTTCTATTTACCTCCGACCACTACCAAACATTACCTGTGTCTTAAAGAGTTCACTACAGTTCTGGAACAATTTTGATGATGTTTGATAATTCCCAGACAAGCCCTTTTTTTCCCTAAGGTTTTCCAAATATTTCTCCATACCGTCTGTCTGGAAAAATAAAGAAATACAAAGTATTTAACTTACTTTTCACAAGTAAGATAATTAGAACATACAGATCCCTTAAAATACAAACACAGTTTAGGGTTTACTATTTTAAAAATTACCAGATAGACTATATATAATAGTACCCAAGACTCTTAATAGTGTTAAACTCTAAAGAATTCTAGTCTATGGCTAAGAAAGAGTAATTCCTCTAAAAAGTCTAGCAAGGCTGGGAAACTGTAAGACTCTAGAGGATTTTGTCACAAGAAAATATATTTACAAGAGTTACTTGACTAAATTAACACCACCACTGAAGAGATATACTTGTGCTCATAAGCTAAGATAAAACACATAATCGTTATAGCCATTCTTAGCCCACTGCTGATGATACACTGAAAATAACTCATTTTTGTGGCTTCACTAATCAGTTCTGTGAATTTTTCTCTTGCCCTCTTTTTTCCAAGGTCCAATATCACATCTCTAACTATTTGTTCGTCATTTCCATAATTTTATACTGTGGAAATCCAAAATAACTTTTACATTCTTAACTACTACTACCTAAGACAGTAGTTCTCAACCTTACTAATGTCGCAACCCTTTATACAGTTCCTCATGTTGTGGTGACCCCCAAATATAAAGTTATTTCCGTTGCTACTCCATAACTGTAATTTTGCTACTGTTATGTCTTAGGCGACCCCCTGTGAAAGGGTCGTTCAACCCCCAAAGGGGTCGCGACCCACAGGATGAGAACCACTGATCCTAAGAAGACTTGGATCTGCTAAGCTCTTGACCAGTTTATCACAAGTTTCAAATATATGTAGTTGTTTTTAATATGTTTTTATTGATTTTCTAGAGAGAGAAACATCAGTGTGAGAAACATAGATCATCTGCCTCCCACACGCCCCCTACCGGTGATCAAACTTACAACGTGGGTATGTGCCCTGACCAGGAATTGAACCAGGACTTTTCAGTCAGTGGGACAACACTCAATCCACTGAGCCACACCAGCCAGGCTCAAATATATGTAGCTTTTAACTGTAAATTCAATTAGTAACTGATTAGGAGAAAAAGATCACGGAACAATATTTCAAACCATATTCTGACAATATGATAATTTCTCTCTAAATTCTTCAGTCCTTTTAGTCCTCTTCTTATCAATCCTACCCAATATTGTATAACAAATGCAAAAAACAATTACCAAAACCACAAAAAAAGATAATTTAAACCTTAATACTAGGCAGAAATTAAAAATGTTTAAGGATTGAAAAACTGACCGAATGGTAGACATTTCTAAAAAAACCAGTCAGATTATTTTTTAAAAGAAACCTCAAGAATAATAGGGGACCCTGGTGGGTTTGGCTCAGCAGCTAAAGTGTCAGCCTGAGGAACAAAGGGTCTCTCTCAGGTTCGATTTCCAGTCAAGGGCACATACCTGGGTTGCAGGTTTGATCTCTGGCCCTAGTCAGGGACATGCAGGAGGCAACCAATCGATGTGTCTCTCACATCAATGTTTCTCTCTCTCTTCCCCCTCCCTGCCTTCCATTCTATCTAAAAATCAACAGAAAAATATCCTGGGATGAGGATTAACAAAATAATAATAATGATGATGATGATGGAAATGTAATTTTTTAAAAAAATTTTAAAGGAAGAAAGACTGCAAAAAGGAAGATGAAAACAAAAGGAAAACAGCCTAAAACAATCCCTCTTCAAGCCATAAATCTTCAATGCTCAAGCATAGTGTACTATGGCAATTCTGAAAGTGTGGTCCATGACCTTTTTATTCATGAGGTCTAAGAGACAAAACCATTCCCCCACCCTCCTCCTTCTCCTCTTCTTCTTCATCATATGTTATTTGCCTTGTACTGATAGTGCAAAAGTAATGATGGGTAAAACCACTGCCCCTAATCAGAACCAAAGCAATAGCACCTAACTATACTAGTACTCACTGTACTCTTCACAGTCACAAACTTGCAATTAAAATAAAAATGCCAGTTTTATTTAAGAATGTCCTTGAGCCCTGGTCAGTCTGGCTCAGCAGTTAAAGCGTTGGCCTGCAGTCCAGAGAGACCCGGGTTCGGTTCCCGCTAAGGGCACGTACCTTGGTTGCAGTTTGTCCCTGGCCCTGGTTGGGTTGTGAGGGTGGCAACCACTCGATGTGTCCCTTTCACATGGATGTTTCTCTCTCTCTCTCTCTCCCTCCCACTCTATCTGAACAAAAAATAGAAAAATGTCCTCAGGTGATGATAAAAAAAAAAAAAGAATGTCCTTGAGCCTGGCCAGTGTGGCTCAGTGGTTGAGCCTTGACCCATGCACCAGGAGGTCACTGATTCGATTCCAGGTTGCGGGCCTGATCCCCAGTGGGGGGCATGCAGGGAGCAGCCAATTAATGTTTCCCTCTCTCTCTCTCCTTCCCTTCTTCTCTCTCTAAAGTCAATAAAGAAAAAAAAATGTTAAAAAAAAAAAGAAGAATGTCCTTGATGAAGCAGTAAAAATTATTAAAGTTATTAAATCTGAACATTTTTTAAAATTATTTTCTGATTTTAGAGAGGAGAATGGGGAGGTAGAGAGGGAAAGAAAGAGAAACATGAATTTGTTGTTCCACCTATCCATGCATTCATTGGTTGATTCTTGTATGTGCCCTGACCAGGGATCGAACCTGCAACCTTTGTATATCGAGACAATGTTCTAACCAACTGAGCTACCCAGCCAGGGTTTAAATCTGAATCTCTGCCCAGCCAGTGTGGCTCAGAGGATTGAGCGTCATCTCATGGACTGAGAGGTCCCGATTCGATTCCCAGTCAGGGCACATGCCTGGATTTCAAGCTCGATCCCCAGTGGGGGGACATGCAAGAGGCAGCTGATCAATGTTTCTCTCTCACATCAATGTTTCTTTCTCTCTCTACCTTACTCTCTCTAAAAAAATCAATAAAAACATTTTAAAAAATAAATAAAATCTGAATTTCTGAGTACATGCCTTTTTAATATTCTATGAGACAAAATGGGAAACATGCTATTATAAATGATTGTGTTGAGATAAAGCACTTTGCAACTGTTTTGACTTATAAGCTAAACTGTCTACTTTTTTCATTTACATAAAAGAATAACTGACAAACAATGTATTCAGACTTGGTTTTTTTGGGAGATAGTTTCTTGAAAATTGGCAAAGGGAAGCTGTTACTTCAAGGAAGACAACTGATAGTATTCATTGCCAATGATAACATTTAAATTTTCAAGTAAAAACTGAAATTTTGGTTAACTTGTTATCTGTTGCACTATGAGCTTAACAACTTCTAACTCTTAAGGAGATTCTGATGAGACTGAAGGGGGATATTGACAAAAATAATGTTGAGTAATTGTAAAATGAGTTAATATTTGGAAAGTTTATAGAATTCAACCAACCAACATTTTCTAAATGACCAATGAATGATGTTACATAATCAAACATGGGTAAAAGACCATTCAAAGTAAAAATACACCAATTTATTTTACTACAAAGTAAAAAAAAAAAAAAAAAAATTCACTGATATGGTTTCAAGATTCCACATTACAACTAACATTTAAGAAACTCCACTAGTGCCCTGGCCAGTTTGGTTCAGCGGTTAGAGGGTTGGCCCGCGGATCAATGAGTCACAGGTTCGATTCTAGTCAAGGGCATGTACCTTGACCCAATGTTCCTTCCTTCCTTTCTCTCTCTCTCTGTCTCTGTCTCTCTCTCTCTCTCTCTTCCTCTCTCCCTGCCTCCCATTCTATCTGAAGATAAATGGATGAGGATTAAAAAAAAAGAAACTCCACTTGTTATACTTGGTATAGAATCAAAGAACAATATCCACAATTAACTGAAAATGTTTAAAAAATACTATTTCCTTTTCCAACTACATATCTGTGTGAGGCCATATTTTGTGCATATACTACAACCAAAAAAACATCACAACAGAATGAGTAAAGGACACAAGACTCCAGCTATCTTCTACTATACCAGACATTAAATTAAGAGATTTGCAAAAATACAAAATAATACCACTCTTCTTGGGTTTGGACCTCATAATTTCTAAAGCCCAAGAAAATTCTGTACTTGTATGTTCCTTACCTTGAAGTTGTAGATTTCATTGTAACAATCAGCACTTTTCAGATACCAAGTTATGTTCAAAGATACATCACAAGGTTCTCCATCAACTACAAAAGAAGAATCTTTGTGAATAAAAGATGATTCCCAAACCCTACATCCCATTTACTTCCTGCTAAAAAGAGATACTCATAGCCCATGCCTTCTCCGGACAGAAGGTAATAAAGTACTATATGCAAAAAGAATCGAATTCTTCAGATAAAATTAAGTACTGTTGCCCACAAAAAGAACAAGCAGTCAAGCAGTTTTTAACCTCTGAAACTGTTATCTACTTTTACGCTTTAAGACCTTGATTTCTGGTTCTCTGTTGGGAAAAAACTGGATACAATAAAGCAGTCTTAAGTTAAAACCGGTCTTCTATTATCATTCATATATTTATTGAACAAAGCACTTAAATACAATACTACAAGGCACTGTGTTAGGCCAAAGATGGAAATAGGAGGGAACCAATTACTAAAGCCCTTAAAAAGGCTACATTCTAGTTGGAGCGATAAGGAATAACAACATTAGAAATATCACAAGGCAATATTCCAAGTAGTTCTAATGAGGGGAAAATTCATGGCTTAAATCTTGAAAGATATTAAGATTGGGAAGGTAGAAATAACAAAAGCAAAAATAATAGGGTATTAGATTCTTTTCAAAACCCACCTTAAAAGAGGCCTCAAAGAACCTTATGAAATTATAAAAGCCTCATATAATTTATTAAACATAGTCTAGAACACAGTGTTCTAATGAACCAGGGCATTGGTCTGAAGATTAGGTTTAAATCTGACTGTATGACTGATTAGCTGTCTCACTGGAGGAAGTTGGTATTACCTTTTATCTTTGATTCTTGCTGTACAAGGGAAAATATGCTAGAGATACCAACTTTATGCAAACACGACTACATCTAGGAACCTACTTTCTGTTCTTAGCAAAAGAAGCACACTGTCTCACTGGAGGAAGTCAGTATTACCTTTTATCTTTGATTCTTGCTGTACAAGGGAAAATATGCTAGAGATACCAACTTTATGCAAACACGACTACATCTAGGAACCTACTTTCTGTTCTTAGCAAAAGAAGCACACTGTCTCACTGGAGGAAGTCGGTATTACCTTTTATCTTTGATTCTTGCTGTACAAGGGAAAATATGCTAGAGATACCAACTTTATGCAAACACGACTACATCTAGGAACCTACTTTCTGTTCTTAGCAAAAGAAGTACACCTAAAGTTATATCCTTTCCCTTTTCTTTGTTTTAAACTGTTTCTCAAAGTAATGTTTAAATGACACACTTTTACAAGGCTCAATTAAAATACACCAAAATCTAATGTGAACAGAATTTATGGGCATGATAAAAAGGATATTGCAACCTTGCTGTGAATAAATCAGAGGAACCATATAGAGATGGGATTAAGTAAAAGCCAGTAACAAGTGCTCCTAAACAGGAGATTTGCAGGGAAACTTGGCTGCAAAAATACTATTTACGTTAAAAGGCACCAGTTAAAACTTTGAATGGATGGCTTTAAGAGATAATGAAAATGGTTCTGCCAATGTCATGGAAAGCTGCATAACATGCCCACAAAAACATAAGATCAGAGACAAGGTAAATATGAGAAAGCACAAAAGTGAAAGATAATGTAAATGTTAAGGAGCTGCAAATCCTCCAAAACCAAAATGTAGACACATCAAAATATGTACCTTGTGTAACTTGGCAAAACATTATTAGGTCAAAATACAGATGAGAAAAGACTATGCATAATAAAAGGAAAGAAGAGCATTACAGGCTGTCAGACAAAAGACAAAACAATGCTACCCCTAAAAGCTACTCTTATGTAGTAAACCAACCTCATAAGAAAGACCACTGTGTCAGAGTAGATTTGATTTAAGTAAAATTTAAGTCACTAAACAGGAGATTATATTGTCACAGTATATTCTTCACAGAAATTCTACCTGCCTCCTTCACCCCCAGTAAACGCAACAAAAGAATGGTCCTTTTCTATCACTTCCCTACTGTCTCAAACAGTGCCTGGCACAGAGTAAGTTTATATAATAACTACTTACACTAAATGATAAAAAGAATATAATCATCAAACTATGACTTGCAACTTTGCACTTTCATGAAGAGAAATATGCATAGAAGAACACATAGATAACTTAAGATTTTTATCCCTGATCGTGAAATAGAGCTGCCCATGTTCTCTAAAATAAAGCCAGTTTCAGAAATAAAAGGAAGCTTTTCTTTAATGCACAATGAGATATTTTGGATTCAGAAACAGTGGTTTTCCAACTGGACAGACTGGTTTTGTTCTACATAAGCCCTATTTCCTGATAAAGAATATCTTTGAGTTTCCTCTTGCAAAGATCCAAGGGGTAAAATACTCCTTTTGCAAACAAAAGATTTACTGAACATATTCATTCATAGTGAATGATCTCATGTGTTCAGTAAACATTTAACAGGGATACAAAAGCAAAATCGGTAGTATCTATACACATGTAATTCAGAAAAGATTAAAACACCATGCTGGCAATCAACCAACTATACAGCTGACCCTTGAATAACATGGTTTGAATTGTGTGGGTCCACTTATAAATGGATTTTTTTCAATAAATACCTGTAATGTTTCATCAGCAGTTAGCAGTCTACAGATGCAGAGGGCCAACTGTATGCACTGATCTACACCATTTTATATAGGGGACCTGACATCCTCTGATTTTAGGATCTGTAAGGGGGTCCTGGAACCAATCTATCCCCCACAGATAGCAAAGAACAACAAGGTTTGGGGGAGTCAAAAGTTATACATGGATTTTTTACTGTGCCAGGAGTCAGAGCCCCTGACCCCCTCATTTTTCAAGGGCCAACTGTATACAGTAAACACCAGAAAAACAAAAGAAAGTAAAGTTCACACAAGCAAGTATTCTGAAGATTATTCAGTGAAAGGACCTTAGTAATTATGCCTAGATAGTAGACTATTAAATTTCAGAACTTATGTTGAGCGTAAGTCATCAGAAGTAGAAGATAGGTCATTTAAAAGTTTAAAGATCACTCAAAAACTCAAACAAAAACTTCATGAAATGCAAAAACTCACATTTCAGGAAGATAGTGGTATTTTTGAAGAGGATCTTTCCAAAACTAAAATAATTTTTTCCCTGCAAACATAAAGGAGAGAAAGGTAATTAGCATGAGATCACTTTAATTCTCAAGACAGAATATAAATAGTATAAAAACTTAAATTTATAAAATGTTCAAGTTCATTTTCTTAACAAAAAAAGGCATCAAAAACCTCCCTTTTAGTAAAATTCCACCATATCCATATCCAAACTGCAGAATTCTGAAGCTTGGTACCGACATGATTTTCCCCCCACAGGCCATGAGGCAAGGACTCCAGAAGGAAGGCTGCTCTAAGTCCCAACTTAAATCGTCACAGGAGGTACTCCTTAATCAGCTCATCCCCTTTACTCACTCATCACTGGCCAGAATAACCAATCATTTCTTAAAACAAAAAACAAAAACTATTCTATGAGAAGATTGTCAGATTTAACTCATTTAAGTAAGAAGTAAATACCTCAAATTGAGAACCTTAAGATCTTCACCAAATGAACAAAAGCTATAATGCTTGCTATATAAAAGCTCAAATACGTTCTGGACATTCCAACCAGCGAGCCGAGCAGAATGAAACAAAAAGGCCACCGTGGTTTTAATAGTACAAATACTTCTCGGCAATTACTGCCTACATCTGATTTTTGTCTGCTCACAGGACGATAGCTCTTACTCAAATGAAGTTTGGGAGGGGGGGATAGAAAAGGTAAACTTATCTATGTAGTTAATTACCCAAAAGAAAGACTAGCCATACCATATCAAATTTTAGGATACCATTTCTTCCATTCTCATATTAGAATACATTTTTTTTAATGCCTAAGCTTCCTAATCACACGGCAAAGCTTAGAGTAACCATTGCAACTTCGTTTAAGTAGAAGTAAGCAGCAACAAAAAAGTGCAGAAGGGAAGAAAGACGCCCGTTCTGTAAAACTTCAGCGGGAAGAGAAACTCTTCGTATATATCAAGTTTACCTGTCTCAAGTCAGGCACTGAAAGTTCTCTGACTTTGCTAAGAAACCGTTCCACCACTCCTGACGGGGCCCTGACATTCCTGCTAAGCTACCCACAGAAGTTCACGGCTTTCCGCTCGCGGGAGGTGGGTCCCTGCTAACCAACGACAAGGACACTCCCAGCGATCCCACCCCTTTGGAAGAGGACTTCTGCAAACCCTCATGGACCCCTTGGGCCGCCGTAGCCCCACCCCTTGCTCCTGCAGGCTCAGCTTCGGAACACTCACCGACGGCATCGGAACGTGCCACTTGGATCGATCGGCAGCAGCGGCGGGTACCGGACCTACCCCGAAAAGCGTCAGTGGGGACGGCTGGGCCCCCAAAAGAAGAATGACAGGCAGCACCTGAAGCCACGCAACCGCCGCCATCTTCACAGCCACGGAGTGCCAACCCAAAGCATTTCACCTTCTTCCGGCTCGTCCCGCCCTCTTCCGGCTCTGCTCTGGGGGCCGGATCATCCGGGCCCTGGAAACCTCGCGAGGCTTGTTTGTTTTGCGACTCAGCGGCCCCTCCCTCCTGAAGTCATCACCCCTTGGTGCGGGGCTTTGGAAAAACTGCGCAAGCGTCGTTCTGTCATAACCTGGTCACCTTGTCCAGTTCGGACGAACTCCAAAAGCCACTCTGCCTCGTTCGACTCTTCTCTCTCCCAGTCCTTAAAGGGTTTGGGGACCAGGCAAGCACCCCATGTAGCGTTTGGCTCTCTCCTCCTCCTGTGCGCTCCAGCCCTGTATCCCGCCCAAGTCAAAGTCAGAACTCCGGGCCAGAAGTCTGGGAAAGCCGTAGCAGTCTGCCTGCCTGTTTGGGGTTTTGGGGTCTGGTAGTGAGTTCTCAGTGTCTGGAGGTAATTAAAGACTGGAATTTGGCGGTGGTGCAATGTAAGCGGTTCCTAAACTAGATAGTGTAATAGCTAATCTTTTTCAAAAGCCCCTTGTGACCCTGAAAAGTAGGACACTACTGTAGGGTTTGGAAGGAGAACATAAAGCTCCAGCAAAGACCTGGCCAGCACTTCCCAATCAAAATTTAAAACGGGGAGAAAGTGGGTCAGTTTTCAGTATACATGCGTGACTGTCACTGAGCTAGACCCGCCGACCCTTCGCCCCAATCAGGCGGGCTGTCTAGGTACTTCCTGGCTCTCAGCCCGTAGAACTCTGTACACGCCCCCGGTGCCGCAGAGACAGATTTGGTTCCTAACGAAAGTAGTTTCTCATCAGCCACTCATTACCAAGAAATATTTGCCAAATAAAATAAGTCCCTGTAGAAACACTCGTTTGGGCCTAGAAATTTCTGAAGGAAGAGTCGCATTGTCACTGCTTAAGTGCCGGAAGGGACTCCTGTTTCCCAGAAACTTGAGGATGGTATTGTGCTGGCGGTTAATTTAGAAAGAAGCCTATCCTCGTTTTGAAAAGATCGCCCAGGGACTTGGACTGAGAGCTGTGAGCCTGTCAAGTGACTTGGAAGCCATGGAAGTATCCGAAAAAGAAATCAGGTAAAGACCCAGTGATCCGTCAGGGACTGACTTCGGGGCCCATGGAGGCAAACAGTATATATAGTACCTTAAAATATCTGCCAGCAACATTCTGGCTTTGAGGGTTTTATTGTTTGATTGCATTTCTTATTGCATGCTTTATATGTGTGCATTTAGTCTTTATCTTTTTTTCCCTCAGTCCCCCCCCCCCCCCGCCCATTAGTTGATATTAATAGCTAGACCTTCATAAAATACTTTGAGGATAGTTAACAAAACTGGAAAAGTTGTGATCAGAACGCTAACACATAAATTTTAAGCATGTTGCTTACCAAGTTCGGCTATGTCCACCTCTTCCCATATTTTTCCAGAGCTCATTCTTCAAAGCTGGAAAGAGGAGACTGGAAATTTCTTAATCTTTGCACACTTGATTAAAAGAAACAATAACAAAGACTGAGTCAATGAAGGATTTGATTACTTCCATGATAAACCATTTTTTAGTATGGCCAAGTGTATCTGTCTGGGCTTGTTTTCATATTTTGCAGTTGGTGTTCAATCATAGCTTTAATCATGGACTTGCTGACTACAGCTGCATTCAGCCACACCTCTGTGTGAAAGCCAGTGTCCCCTTGACCCACCCCCACCTTATACCCTGTAGTTGTTTTAGTATGTTAAATACATAATCTCAAATAGCAGTATACATACATCTTATTCATGTTCTATTCCAGAAACATCTTTTCTGGAAACTTGGTTTTAAAAAGCACTGTCACCTAGATTGTCAACATCATATTAGAAAGTTAATGATTTTTCTTTTATACCTCTTTCTAATTCTGGCACCTTGCACATACCTCTGTGTAGCATTTGTCAGGTTGATTTGTGATTGTTGGTTAGGTTCTCACAGAAATCATGGACACCATCCTTCAAATCTTCCTCAGAGCCCAGCACTCAGTAAGAATATTCTGAAAATATTTTGTTGAATAAATAAACGAATGGATTGTTTTCTTGTTTGATTTGGTTTTTTTGTTTGTTTTTGCTCCCCTAGATTTTATGGTTATAGTGATGGACTCCCTTATTATTTTATTTTACTTATTTTTTTTAATTGAATTTATTGGGGTTCATTGGTTAATAAAATTATATAGGTTTCAGGTGTACAATTCTATATAATACATCAACTGTATATTGTCTTGTGTGTTCACCACCCCAAGCCAAGTCTCCTTCCATCACCATTTTCCACTCATTATTTTAACAGAACCCTTTCTCGTAAATGACAGTGCTCTTTTTCTATTGCTTTCAGAGTAATCTCAGAACTTCATGTTTATTCTTTACCTTGAGTGATTTTTAAAAATATCTTGTTCTACAGCACATGTTATTGTGTTATGTTATGGCCACAGCACAATTTTGCATTGCAGAGGTTTACTTCCTATGTTCGTGCAGTAGTTAGAGAAGGTACAAAAATTGGATTCACAAAACCTATGTAAAATAACTTTCTTAAAATGTCTGCTTATTTAGTGTTGAAGATGAAGCTGAGGATAAAAACGTTTTCAAAGACTGCAGCAAGATTGCTTTCTATAGGTAAGGAGAGGAAATGTATTACTTAGATCAAAACATTTCTGACAGCCTGGCTGGTGTGGCTCAGTGGTTGAGCATCGATCCCTGCACCAGGAGGTCACTGGTTCAATTCATGGTCAGGGCACATACCCAAGTTGTTTGTGGGCCAAATCCCCAGTTGAGAGGCATGCAGCAGGCGGCCAGTCGATGTTCTCTCTCATCAATGTTTCTATTTCTCCCTCTACCTTTATTTCTCTCTTAAAAAAAAAAAAAAATCAAGAAAAAATTTTTTAAAATATTTCTGACAACATTTCAAAATTTATGTTTAATACATTTTTAAGAACTGGGCTTTCTAAGGAAAGAGCCAATTAGGAAATTCAGTGATTAAGGAATTTATCAGACATTTGCCTTTAACTTTATATACTTACTACTCTAGTATTTAAATTTTTCAGTAAAAGAAAAAAAACCAAAAATAAATAAATAAAATTTTTACTAAAAAAGTAGTTTATTTTAAAAGTCAAAGTTTTGCCCTGGCCGGTTTGGCTCAGCGGTTAGAGCGTCGGCCTGCGGTCCCGAGATACCCGGGTTCGGTTCCCGCTAAGGGCACCTACCTCGGTTGCAGTTTGTCCCCGGCCCTGGTTGGTCGTGCGGGTGGCAGCCACTCGATGTGTCCCTTTCACATTGATGTTTCTCTCTCTCTCTCCCTCCCGCTCTACCTGAACAAAAAAAAATGTCCTCGGGTGAGGATAAAAATAAATAAATAAATAAAAGTCAAAGTTTTTTTTAAACTGATGTTAAAATTTTATGTTATTGAATAGATAATAAGTTCATGTGGTTAAAAAATCTAATAATATGAAAAGATGTACATTGAAAAGTATTCTTTTCATTTCTGTTCCCTTCCACCCAATTCCACATCTTGTCCTTGTAACCAGATTTATTAATTTCTTACTTATATTTCCAGTACTTTTTGTGACTGCATATACTCTTATATCACCACCCTTCTTACACCAAGTAGTTTTCTAGACCCACTTTTTTTTTTCTGCTTCATGGTTTATTCTCAAGATCTCTGCACGAGTATATGGAGATTGTCCTCTCTTTTTTATAGCTGTATGGTATTCCATTGGGTAGATGTACTGTAATTTGTTCATTTTTTCTTAGATTGCTAGGTTTTGGGATTGCTTTTCTATAATAGCTCTACCACAATGAAAAGCTATACATATGTCATTTCCTACACATGCAAATATATTTATAAGATGAGTATCCCAGAGTGGGATTACTGGGTCAAAGAGTAAATGTATTTGAAATGTTAGCTATTACCAGATATCCCTTCATAGGGACTATATCATTTTGTACTTCCATCACCACTATATAAAATTGCCTGTTTCCCTAGAGCCTTATGTGATCCTGAAATTGAAAGCAAAAATTGCATCATATATTACAACTTTCTAATTTGTTCACACTGCTCTAGAGGAAGGAAATTGTATCATTTTAATTTGAACAAGTACCTTAGAGGGAATTCTGCAGTGAACTCCTGGTCACCCTGTTAAACCACTAGATTATATTGGATTTCCACTAGAAATGATTGCGTTTCTATTAAATTGTACATTTCATGGAAAGAAAGAGTGAAATTAATACGCTAATAAAAATCATCTATGAAAACTGCCCCACCTTCTCAATAAAAGGGACAAAACACTATCTTTGAGCAGTATTATGTCGAACAATTTTATTAGTATTTTTCTTATTATTACTAATTTTATTAGCACTTTAATAACAAAGTACTCCTGTTAGTACTTTATTGGTATACAAATACTGTCTGTGTGCAGTGCACTTACCATCATAGTAAATTTTAATGACTTCCCCATGGTAATATAGTCTATTGGATGCTGACAGTCACAAATAATTCTCAGACATCTGTATACTTTGCACCTGTAGGCGTCAGAAACAGCAGCTCTCCAAGAAGTCCACCACCTATCAGGCATTACTAGACTCAGTCACAACAGGCAAAGACAGCACCAGGTTCCAAATGATCAATGAAGCAACTAAGGTGAGAGACAAATATTTCTACAGAGAATTATTTATTTCTATATTTATTTGGGTTGAAGTAAATTTCCACAAAGGCTAATTAAAACTATGTTTTAAAAATAAATTTTGTTAGAGCAATACTATAATCTTTTTCATAGCTACACTTACATTACTGTAAAAGTAATATGAATATCAACAATATAGATTTTCTGTGTACCAGATGTGCTTCTAGATGTTTTACAAATATTATTTCCTTTTCTTTCTTTTTTGTTTTGTTAATCCTCACCCAGGGATCTTTTTCCATTGATTTTCAGAGTAAAAGGGAGGGAGGGGGGAAGAGAGAGAGAAACATCAGTATAGGAGAGACACATCGATTGGTTGCCTCCCACACAACCCCAACCAGAGCTGGGAATTGAATCTGCAATCCAGGTATGTGCCCTTGACTGGGAATCAAACCCCTAATCCTTCGGTCTGTGAGCCAATGCTCTAACTGCTGAGCCAAACCAGCCAGGGCTGTTATTCCTTTTAATTAGTCTTCATAATACATCTAAAAAGCACATTGTATTATCACCAATTTTGGCTCAGCCACCCTCCACACAGATAAGGAATTGAAGTCTAAAAAGTTACTTGCTCAAAGCCACAGCTAGTAACCAGAATCTTTACTAGTGACAGCTGGTAACCAGAATTTTCACCTGCATCTGTGGACTCTATCAAGCACCCATGCTCTTTCTATCACAGTTACACAATATACCGTTGGGCGTGCAGCATGAGCATGGTGCAGATTCAGTGAATGACAATACCTCAAAATGTGGGTGGGCAAAGGAAGCAAGGGACTATGCAGTTGAAAAACCTAAGTCACAAGTGTTCCATCTCCCAAGCTGCTTCACTAGCAGATCATCATAGTTTTTATATACTGAAAAGGTTAAAGCATTTTATATTCTAAGTCCTTTTCCTTACCTGTCAAGTCACCAGACTACTTCAGATGGGTCAGTCATGGAGAAGGTCCTATGGGCTGGGCTAGGAAGTGTGACTATGCACAAATACCTGACGCTCCCAACTTGACCCTCATTTTCAGATCCTCCCCCATCTTTGAAAGGCATTCTAAACTTCTAAAGTCTTCCAGACCAATCTGTCTTAATTGTTAACTCATCAAACTGAAAGATGTAGTTAAAACCAGGTGTTCTAGGTTCCTAGTAGCTTAGCAAGTAACTCCACCAACCCCCTAAAAAATCCAATTTTGGGGAAGCAGACTAAGAAGAAATCCCCACTTTCACTGCAAAGCTGTGAGAGGTTTCCTTGCAACTACCATAGCTCTGGTCCTATAGTACCGCACTGAGGAATCTCCTCCGAGAAGACAGAACAAAGATTACCCCGTAAAATCAGAGGATTCCCTATAACATTTGTAAGGCCTTTAATTTAGTAAAGGGTCCCAACTTATTCCCAGACAGGAGAAGCAATTACACAATGAGGAAGGCTATCTTCCTAATGAAGTTTTAAAGATTTTGGCTGCTACATGTAAGAAAGAAAGATCTCGTATTCTTTGAGACTACATGGAGGGACCTGGAGAGTATTATGCTAAGTGAAATAAGCCAATTAGAGAAAGACAAATATCACATAATCTAACTTATTTGTGGCATATACTGAACAGAAAAACCTGATGAACAAAATAGACCCAGAGACATAGAAAGGAGTATGGTTCAGACTGACAAACTTCAGAGGAGAGAGGCGAGGAGTAAAAAGGAGAAACATCTGTAACAAAAATAAATTAATAAAAATAAAATTTCATAGGTACAGAATTTTCTAACATAGCTTCCTTGCCTGAATTCAAAACAGAGACTAGAATCATATCAACAGTTCTGTGTTCTCTATCCCTGTTCCCTGTCCCCAACTTCTGGTTACTTAAGGATATACTTATGGGGGCAGTGCTCTTAGTTCATCTCTCCTAACCACACAGATGGGATGGTTAGCTTTTCTCCAAAATTTAGTGAGGCTTCTTATACCACCCATTTCTTTCTGGAAAAATGTGTCCCCTTTGAGTTCCCAGCTTCTGATACCCCTGAAGCCATAGATCCTCTACTGCTGATCGAAATCTCCTTTTGTAGCCTAGTTTGATAGCTATTCATGGGAAAACATGGGGCAGCAGTAATTTCTTTCCTAGAGAGCCACTTGCCATTTGCATGTGGTCTAATAGCCTGACACCCAGCCAGACACCTGTATTCAGGGTTAGCAGAGGCAGCTGGCTCCAGGAAATGCAAAGAGTCCACCAGAGACCTTCCAGGAGTCATTAGGCCTGCTACCAAATGTCAGGTACCTTTCCTGTCTCATTTTTCCTGTCATTTATTCATTTGCTGTCCTCTCTCCAATGTGTCTAACCCTAGAGAGTTGTAGCTGTCATTCCTTTCCATCCTTGGGGAGGCTTAGTATATGGAGTACCACTGGAACAGTCAGTGTCATGATGACACATGCTGAGGCAAAAGCACCCTGAATACCAGTGTGGGCCAAAATGCAAACTCTCAGTACGGCTTGATACCAGTGCAATTAATGGTAGAGCCCCACATATGGCCTTTTATAATAAGACTATGGATCAGTTTCTCCACACACACCTGTCTTTGGATCCTGCAAATGTGAGGGATAATGCTGTTCAGATCAGATGCCAGACCCAGAACCCACCAGATCTGGATGATGCCTTTAATGGAAAAGAAACCACAGTCCAGGAAAACCCACAGGATCTCAGCACAAGACAACACATGGCTCAGAAGGGTCAAACTGAGGAGCTCAGCAAGCAAGGACAAGTTATCCAGGATGTCAGCAACATGGCTCACAAGACTGAGAACTTTGAGGACCCTTGGAACAGACTTCATTTTCAGGTATTGGAAATATCAGGGCTTCCTAGGAAGCCACATGCTCTGATCTCAAGCAAATGCATGCAAATGTATACTTTTGGGGAGGTCACCCTGAAATTCTGAGCTGAGCTCCATTTTAATGGCCTCATAGTCACCTGGAGCTGAGATGACTAATAGGGATTTAAGATGTTATGCCCTCTGTCAGTTTGATAGGGACCAAAAAGATCCAGACACGATTTTTTAAAGTTGTCTGAACCTTGTATCCCACTCACTGCATGGTCAAGGAACCTCTGTTAGAGGTTATTTTGGAGATGAGATAGGTGTTTCATGGTGATTGCACATTAGGTTATAGTATGGGTGTGGTCTGGAGATTTAAAACAAGCTGCATACATCCACTTATTCAGAATAACAGTTTTTTATTTCAGGTTCAGAGAGACAGAGCCAAAGTCTAAGAGGATCCTTTTCAGCTCACAGCTACAGTTCTCAGATTTCACTGATGAGGCAGATTCTGACAAACCCAGCACTCTTCATGCCTGCCTCCCCCATACCCTTAAAAACACTTAAAGCAATAACTTTATTAGCAAAATCTGTTGTTAATTTTTGAAATCCTTCCCAATCCTCTTCCCATTCCCCTACCTCCAATCAGCCTCCTATTAAGCATCCAGGAAACAGAACCATGCTTCATTCAACATGGTCTTAGCTCTGGCAGCCATATAAAATACCATAGACTAGATATCTTAAAGAACAGAAATCTATTTCTCACAGTTGTGGAGTCTGGAAGTCCAAAATCTAGGGTCTGTCCAGGACCCTATTCCTGGCTTACAGATTGCCTTCTTACTGTATATTTACATGGCAGAGAGAACACTTACTTTCTGGTCTCTTCTTGTAAGGGCACTAATCCCATTATGACCTCATCTGAACCTTTCTGGTCTCTTCTTGTAAGGGCACTAATCCCATTATGACCTCATCTGAACCTAATCACCTCCCAAAGACCCCATCTCCAAATACAATCACACTGAGGGCTAGAGCTTCAACATGTGAATTGGGGGGTGGACACAATTCAGTCCATAGCAAACATGATGTTCATGAGACCCAGTAATTTTATAGTACGAACTGAAGTGTTGCCCTGTGTGTTGTCTCCCAATCCTACTCTGGACATCTACACTTTGAAGAAGAGTTGGTTGCAGATTCAAATGCAAAAGTTTTCTCAATAGGGTGCCAATGTAGTATCTTACCTATTTCTGATGACAGAATAATAAGGTAGATATTGATAAAGAAACTTCCAGAAGAAAATCTAAAGAGAAAGGAGTTATCAGTAAAGTGTTGTCTGCTTTTTTAGAACTGTTTTTGCTGCTGCTGCTGCTATCAATCTTTTTACCTTCAGTGAAAATTTGACCTGGATTTAAAAACACAGAAGATCTAGTCGTACGACATCAGAGCAGGAAAATGTTTGCTATTTTTTGAATCTAGCTAAAAAGCCACAAACCTGTCTTTGACCTACTTCATATTGCTAACTTTGATGCATTCTCACGATATGTTTACTTTCTTTGCAGCCTGTTTGCAAGTTTTCAACAGAGACAACACTTCTAGCAGCTTCTCCAGGAGGTTACCCCTTGCCTCTTCATCTAAACCTTACAGAAATGGGACTTTGCCCAACCAGCCACCTCCTCAGCAAATGAGGGACAACTACCGTTTGTTAACCAATAATGTTTCTGCAGAAATATCCAGAACAGGCAGCTAATTTGGAAACTGGCCAAACAATCAGAAGCACACCTGGACAGGCTAATTGTACTTGGGGAGTGGGCATTAGCCCTGGTGTGAACTTGCTAATATTCTCCGTAGAGAATCAGTGCTTGCAATAAACCAACTGGCTGCAACTGTGGAAGGGGCAGTTGGTGCCCTACAGCAATTTAGTGAAATCTTAGACCTTTCTGTGAATCCTGGGAGGTCTTGATCAACAGCTGAGAGAGATTATTGCTCACTCTTCTAGATTAACTGTTCCTTATAGTGTAGTAGAGAGACCTGGTGCCAGAGGAAAAAAACAAGAACTCTATCCATCAAGGAGAACTTGATGGGGTCATAATTTCCCTTCTTAATACCCACTGCCATTTAAATGTGTGTTTTAGGACCATTTGTTATCTCAGTCACAGTCTCTACTAGTTAGGATTCCCAGTTCTGGGTGAACACAAAGTTTTCATATAATTGTGATCAAGCCACTACTTGACTATATAGATAAGGCTGTTTCTACCACTATGATTTTTACAACCTGTCTGATATTTTTGCCCATGTGGCCAAAACATCTAGACTTATGAATGTCAAACTACCAAGTTTGTACTGAGTATGGGAGAAATAAGATACGAAAAGGAAATTAATATTCTTTCCCAGACTATGAGAGGTAAGCCTCTGAATAAAGGTTCATAGAAAACCAAGTAGAGACTTGTACTAAAATGAACCTCCAAAATGTATTCCTTTCTCTGAGGATTTAGCTCATCTTCTCTGTGTAGGTGAACATTTACACTTCTTAAATTTTTAGGGAGTAAAGCCCATGCTGTCCCATGTGATTTAAAAATTTTAGTTGTGTGTTTCTTCACTTATTTTACGTGAATCCTCTTGCAGCAATTTGAGTGTATTATCTAAGTATTAACATAAATAATTTTTAGTGTAAGTGATATAAATTCCTTAACTTATCTTCTTAACATATTTTTTTCATTGTCATTCCTAGTCATCACTAATGGGAAGAGAATGGATCATTTATTTGTATATTGTTTTAGATAGAAGAACATAACATTCATGTGCAGACTTTTTGACAGAGCAAAGTTTTGGTGGAAGAATTGGGTAATAACTGGCAGTTAAGAAGCACAGGGAAGTGGTTTATAAACTGTCATCCACAGAGCCCTGAGGATTCCATGGAGGTGTTGCAGGGCTCCATGCAGGGAGGGGAGGGGGCTTAAAACTAGGGGGCTGTGAGTTACTCCCCACTATCTTCAACCTGAGTAGCTTTACTTATTGGACTTCTGAGAGTCCACTGCTGTTAAAAAAAATTTTTTTTAAGCCACCAAAAATAGCATGAGCCAGGTCATAGGATACTAAGGTCTAAGGAAATGATCTGCTTGGAACACGAAGCTATGTTGGTGATTAGAGATAAGAATGAATCTAGATACTGACCTTGAAAAGGGTTACCTAATTGGAACAGTTGGCTTGCTTTATTAAGTTAAAATGACAACAGAATGGGGCTTTGACTCTGCTTTGTATGTTTGGTTGCATAAGGTCATTACTTTAAAAGCAGGGTTATTACCACTTCCTCTCATATAATTTAGGATTTTTTCTTTAGATGCAGCCTGAAGAACAAAACATACAGACCAGTCTTTGGTTTTAAAAAGCAATTAAAAAAAAAAAAAAAAAGCTATTTTACTAAAACTGGAAGGATCTCCTAGTACATAAACAAATGCAATTTGTTAATCATATGTAGACAAACAACCCATATACCCTGTGCTTAGCATTTTTTTTTTTTTGCCCATTTTTGCCTACCCAAAGTCCCTGAAGGCCCTGCTCAAGACCCTCTTCCTCTAGAGATGTCCCAGAATCCCTCTGCTTATAGTCATCATTAATACTCCCCTTCCTTGTTCTCCCACAGCACTGTCCTTGTTCTTCCATCGCTAGTTCTTTATGTTTACTATGTACATTTTGTCTGTAAATTGCAATCTCCCTAGGACTATAGCCATCCTTTTCACAACAAACAGCACAACACAGTATTAGATGCCAAATAAAAGTTAGCTGAATTGAATTTGAGAGAAATTCAATTCAATGGAAATATATGTCTAATTTGGGAGCAAATATGTAATCTAACAGGATTTTAGCTTTAGATACATTTTCTTTTTTGTGTTTTTTTTGTTGTTGATAGTTTAGAGAAAGAGGAAGGGAGAGGGGGAAAGAGAGAGAGAAAGAAACATTGATGTGAGAGCAAAACATTGATCAGCTGCCTCCCGCATGCCCCCTACTGGGGATCTAGCCTGCAACCTGGGCATGTGCCCTGACTGGGAGTCAAACTGGCGACCTTTTGGTGCATGGAACAATGCTCAGTCAACTGAACCACACCAGCCAGAGCTAGTCACATTTTCAAATTTAGAATCTGACAACATACTAATTCAAATCTACAATAGAACTTTAAACATGTAAGCAATAATTATAGTATGATTGGAGCGGGAGAAAAGGAGAGATGTTGGTCCAAGACTACAGATTTCTAGTCATAAGATGAATTAACTTCTGGAGATCTAATGTACAGTATAGTAGTTATAGTTAATAATACTCTCTTACGTACTTAAAAGTTGCTAAAAGAGTAGATCTTAGATGTTCTCACCACAGAAAGGAAATGATAATTATGAGACATGATGCAGGTGTTAACTAAGACTATGGCAGTAATTATTTTGCAGTATATAAGCATATCAGATCAACACATTGTACACCTAAAACTTACACAGTGTTATATACCAATTACATTTCAATAAATCTGGGGAAAATAATTATAATATGATTACTAGTACAACATAACTCTGTCTTAAAAATGCCTGTTAAAGCAGCCACAGCCATTGCCCTATTTATCTGGTTACTCTTCAGTGTCATGTTACTGTTGAAGGGCCCTAACTATTTTTCTATATTCTTCAAAGTGAGGTTTTTTTGGTACCACTTTGGTATTCTCCTACTTTCTATCTCTTACTTGTCCCACGTTGTACCTGCTCAGTGCTATGTCACACAGCCTACCCAGCTTAGCCTTTCAATTAATAGACATAGTAACAATAGATGTCCCTAGTTATAACCAGAATGTGGCATCACACTTGGATTTGCAGTCCACCAGTGTGTCACGGCACACAGCTGAAAACCACAGTCTTAAAATATGTCTCCAATCTAAATGCCTCACTTTATAACCTTAATTCAGCCCCTTTTACTCACTAGGTTTTGTTGTTTTGTGTTTCAAATTCTGTATTCTCTTTACAATTCTGTGTTGTTTCCATCTCCTATTGTAAGCAGAATTTTACCTAAATTCCCAAGGCTCCTAAGAAAGCTGAGAATGTCTCAGACTCTTGAGAAAATTCCCAAGGCCATATGCCCAGGTGTACAGGAAGTACTTTGATTTTAGTGCAACGAACCTCATTTACCTATACTCTAGAGAACCCCAGCCCTGGCTGGTTTGGCTCAGCTGTTAGAGCATCGGCTTGCGGTCCCGAGAACCACAATGATGACCGTTTTACTCTATTCTATTTTCTATTCTATTCTATTCTATTCTATTCTATTCTATTCTATTCTATTCTATGTCTTGTTTCCCTTCATCTTTCATTCAGCTGGGAATCCAGTTAACTCTAGTTTTAATATCAAACTATTATTCTCTAGACAACTGTAGTTTGTCAGAGGTACAGTGGTCATATGTCCCAATTTTGCAAGAGCTATTTCAGTTTATGCCTATAATCCAATATAATTATTAACAGAGACCCTTTAGTTCTTAAAGGCCCTGGTCCAGACAATTACATGTTTGCCTAGCCATAGAACATATAGAAGGTGTTTCTTGTCTCTACCACAGATATCCAAGCAAGTACATACATAGATTGGGGGGCTTTTTTCTCCATGACTGCCATTATTCTCCAGTTTTCTTGGCCTGTAATGATTTAGACATAGTTTTCTAATTATTGTCATTTGACAATAGTTTTTGGCTATTGCAGTAACTAGAACTGACCATCACTGGGGTAACCTATGGAAACTCATGTCATATGTCTGTACCCAGGTTCCTCTTTTGGCTGAAGTTTTTGGTATAGAGGGAAATATTTTCAGGCTTAAAATCACTGAAGAGACTCCTCTGAAGCCCAGGTATGAAGTTCCCGATGTCCTCACAAGTAAGCCAAGTACTGTAAGGTAAGCCAAGATCAAGATATCTTGAATACAGCCTCAATATGTTATTTTGTCATACCTTAAATAGTAGATTTTGTATGCACTTCTTACTTTGTTCAAATCTACAGTAATTTGCAGAGTTAGTTTCCATTTTGTAAATTATCCATTCTGTTTTCTCATCATCCACCATTTGACTCATCAACACTTATTAATGAACAGAGCTGAAGCTTTTGATCCCTGCTCTCCTCACAATGCAAACAGTTGATCAACCAGACTTTTAGGAGCAAGTAGAAGTAGTATTTAATTTACTCACTCAGATTAGCAACAGGGCTCCAGAGATCTAATATAGTAGCCAAACTCCCATGCTGACAGTTAGATTGACTCATTTTTAATTAAGGGTAGTCTTGGCTGTGTAACATGTAATTTGATTTAGAGGCAGAGATTAATTAATAATCAGTGTCTAGGTGAAAAAAATCTTTGGGGATTAAAGCATTTTCATATACCTGCAGAATCTTTATCACTTCTCAGCACACTTTCCAGTGATATTTCAACTTAGTTCTGCCTGTTGATGTTGATTTCTGTTATTTTTCAAATATTATTCCCCTAAAGGAATATAAGATTATGCTAGATGCTTTAATTTTTACTACATCATCATTGTTTTATGTAGATTATTTTTCCCATAAAAATAAAAGATCAGCCCTGGCCGGTTTGGCTCAGCTG
This sequence comes from Molossus molossus, assembly GCF_014108415.1. Lineage (NCBI taxonomy): Eukaryota > Metazoa > Chordata > Mammalia > Chiroptera > Molossidae > Molossus > Molossus molossus. The sequence goes on from NW_023425344.1 coordinate 181,285,494, forward strand.
TTAGAGCATCGGCCTGCGGTCTGGAGAGACCTATGTTTGGTTCCCGCTAAGAGCATGTACCTCGGTTGCAGTTTGTCCCCAGCCCTGACTGGGTCATGTGGGTGGCAACCGCTCAATGTGTCCCTTTCACGTGGATGTTTCTCTCTTTCTCTCTCACCCTCCCTCCCTCCCTTCCTCCGTCCCTCCCACTCTATCTGAACAAAATATCAAAAAATGTCCTCGGCTGAGGATAAAAAAAATAAAATAAAATAAAATGATCACAAGATTATAAGGAGAAATTCAGTTATGGTAGAACCATCATAAATTTAAAATACATTTATTCATTGAGTTGGTACTACATGCCAATGTTTTGGAAACAGGAATTCAAAAGACTGTTCTCAAGGCTTTGCAATTTGGCAAATGATACACACACACACACACTTACACTTGGCCATAATATATTTTTTACTATCCTGGAGTATTTACTTTACTAGTAGATCATTTTTATATCTGTGTTCATAAGTAAAATTAGTTTTAGTTTTCTTTGTGTGTGTATGCATACTTTTTAAAATTAACTTTATTGTAGTGACATTGGTTAATAAAATTATATGGGTTTCAAGTGTACAATTCTATGATACATCATCTGTATATTTCACTGTGTACCCATCACCCAAAGTCAAATCTTCTTGCATCACCATATATTTGACTCTCTTTACCCTTACTACCCCTTTTCCCCACTTCCCTCTGGTAACCACCATACTTTTTTCTGTGTCTATGAGTTTTTATTAGTTTACCTTGTTTATTTATAACTTTCACTTTTATATCCTACATGAGTGAAATCAAATGGTTCTTCACTTTTTCTGTTTGACCTATTTCTCTTAGTTTGACATTCTCAAGATCCACCCATGTTGTCACAAATGGCAGTATTTCATCTTTTTTATGGCTGAGTAGTATTCTATTGTATATGTGTACCATAGCTTATTTTATCTAATCATCTATCGAAGGACACATCAGTAGTTTCCATGCCTTGGCCATCATGAATAGTGCTTCAATGAACACAGGAGTGCACTTATCTTTGCAAATAAATGTTCTCAAATTTTTCAAGTAGACCCAGAAGAGGGGTTGCTGGGTCATATGGTAACTCTATTCTTAAATTTTTGAGGAACCTCCATACTGTTTTTCATAGTTTACATTCCCACCAGCAGTAAATGAGGGTTCCTTTTCCTTTACAACCTCTCCAACAATTGTTATAACTTGTCTTATTGATAATAGTCATTCTAACAGGTGTGAGGTGATATTTATGGTAGTTTTTATTTGCATTTCCCTAATAGCTAGTGAAGTTGAGTATCTTTTTTTTTTTTTAAATCTTTATTGTTGAATGTAGAATGTATTACAGATGTTCCACATTTTTTCCCCATTGACCCCCTCCTCCCCACTCCCGCCCTGCTCCCACCTTTTCCCACACTATTGTCTGTGTCCATTGGTTATGCATATAAGTTCTTTGGTTTATTTCTTCCCACCCCCGCAACCCCTTTCCCTTTGAGGTTTGTCAGTCTAGCAATGAATTTGTGCTTCTTAATCCCTTCACCTTTTTCACCCATTCCCCCAACACCCCTCCCAACTGGCAACCAACAAAATGTTATCTGTATCTATGAGAATGTTTCTGTTCTACCTGTTCATTTTGTTTGTAGATTTCATTGTGGGTTTTTTTTGTTTTTTTGTTTTTTTTTAATCCTCACCCGAGGACATTTTTCCATTTGTTGTTCAGATAGAGTGGGAGGAGGAGGAGAGAGAGAGAGAAACATCGATGTGAAAGGGACACATCGAGTGGCTGCCATCCACACAACCCAACCAGGGCCGGGGACAAACTGCAACCAAGGTACATGCCCTTAGCGGGAACCAAACCCGGGTCTCTCTGGACCGCAGGCCAACGCTCTAACCGCTGATCCAAACCGGCCAGGGCTCCATTGTTGATAGATATGTATTCATTGCCATTTTGTTTATTCATACATTTTATCTTTTTCTTCAAAGAGACCCTTCATCATTTCATATAATAACGGTTTGGTAGTGATGAACTCCTTTAACTTTTTCTTGTCTGGGAAAGTTTTTATATGGCCATCGATTCTAAATGACAGCTTTGCAGGATAGAGTAATTTTGGTTGTAGGTTCTTGCTTTTCATCACTCTGAATATTTCTTGCCACTCCCTTCTGGCCTGCAAAGTTTCTTTTGAGAAATGAGCTGATAGCCTTATGGGAACTCCCTTGTAGGTAACTAGCTGCCTTTCTCTTGCTGCTTTTAAGATTCTTTGTCTTGAACCTTTTGCATTTTGATGATGATGTGTCTTGGTGTGGGCCTCTTGGGGTTCATCTTGTTTGGGAGTCTCTGTGCTTCCTGGACTTGTATGTCTGTTTCCTTCACCAAGTTAGGAAAGTTTTCTGCCATTATTGTTTCAAACAGGTTTTCAATATTTTGTTTTCGCTCTTCTCCTTCTGGCACCCCCAAGATGCGAATGTTGGCACGCTTGAAGTTGTCCCAGAGGCTCCTTACACTATCCTCATTTTTTTGGATTCTTTTTTCTTTTTGCTGTTCTGATTGGGCATTTTTTGCTTCCTTAAATTCCAAATCGATGGTTTGCTCCTTGGATTTACGTACTCTATTATTGAAGCTGTGTAAATTATTCTTTATTTCAGTTAATGCCTCCTTCAATTCTGTGTATCCATGATTTCTAACTGGTCCTTTTTTATGCTCTTGAGGCCCTCCCTAAGTTCACTGAGGTTCTCACTAAGTTCATTGAGCATCCTTATAAGCAGTATTTTGAACTCAGTATCTGTTAGGTTGCTTATCTCCATTTCGCTTAGTTCTTTTCTTGGGGTTTTGTTCTGTTCTTTCATTTGGGACCTGTTTCTTTGTCTCCTCATTTTGGCTGCCTCCCTGTTTGTTTCAGTGTATTACTTAATGAGAGGTATGGGGCTCACTGAGACCTGATACTGCTTGTTTGAAAGAATTTAGGAAAAACCTGAAGCAAGATCCGAGACCAGCCAATCCTATGGTTAAGCAAGTGGCAACAGCTTGGGTGGGCTTGAAAGTTGTGTGGGGTGGGGCGGGGCCTCAGGGAGTCAGCAGGGCGGGGTTACCAGTGTGAGCCAGGTTGCTGGAGTCTCAGATATGGAGACTGTCTGCCGCCCCCTGGGAAGGGCTTACTAAAGGAACAAAGACCTCTGACAGCACGTTTGTCCCTGAGAAAGCCCCCTCTCCAGCCCTCGCTCCAGTGCCAAACAGCTCAGTTCTTCCCTGTATGTCTCTGGCGCCTGTGAAGCTGCCTCCCCTCCAAGCTTAGAGGGAGAGAGTCCCATAAGTTCATGCGCGGGCCCTTTAGGGAGCTGCCTGGGGCTCCAGCCGCATCAGCTTCCCTGAGCCTCAGTTCCTGCTGGTTTTTCCAGCCAGAAGTTATGGGGATTCTCTTCCTGTCACTGGAACCCTGAGCGGGGCACCTGGTGTGGGACGGAGACCCCTCAGTCCTCAGGAAGGACCTTCCCAGCAGAGGGAGCCTCCTAATTTTTTTTTTTTTTTTTTTTTAATCATCCTCACTGAGGACATTTTTCCATTTTTTTGTTCAGGTAGAGTGGGAGGGAGAGAGAGGAACAGAGAGAGAGAGAGAGAAACATCGATGTGAAAGGGACACATTGAGTGGTTGCCACCCGCACAACCAACTAGGGCCGGGGACAAACTGTAACCGAGGTACATGCCCTTAGCGGGAACCGAGCCTGGGTCTCTCTGGACCGCACGTCGACGCTGTAACCGCTGAGCCAAACCGGCCAGGGCGGGAGCCTCCTAATTTTTATCCGCCACACTTGGGTGTGGGACCAGCCTGTCCCGCCGCTGCCCCGCCCCTCGTGCCTCTGCCCCTCCTACCAGTCTGGATGCGGCTGCTGCTTTAATTTTCATAGTTGTAGGACTTCCATTCAGCTTGATTTCAGGCGGTTTTGGATGATGGTTGTTCTGTAGTTTAGTTGTAACTTTGATGTGGTTGTGGGAGGACGCGATACCGTGTTTACCTGTGCCTCCATCTTGACCGGAAGTCCTCGAGTATCTTTTCAATATATCTGTTGGCCATTGATCTGTATGTTGTCTTCTTGGGAGAAGTGTTTGTTCAGGTACTTTGCCCTTTTTTTTTGTTTGTTTATTTTTTAATTTTTTTTTCTTTATTGATTTTAGAGAGAGAAGAAGGGAGAGGGAGAGAGAGATAGAAACCTTGATCAGGTGCCTCCTGCATTCCCCCCACTGGGGATTCAGCCCACAACCTGGGCATGTATGTGCCCTGACCGGGAATTGAACCAGCAATGTTCAACCACAGCGGCTGGGCCCATTTTTTAATTGGTTTTGGTGTTGAGTTCTATGAGTTCTTTATGTTTTTTGGATATTAACCCCTTGTCAAAGCTGTATTATTTTTTCTGTGCTATCTTTGCCATGTTTGGGGGTCAGGGTGATATTAGCTTTATAGTAAATATGGTATATTAGTTCTGCTTCTATTCCAATCTCTTTGTAGTGCAGTAGCTAGAGAGCTAAAACTACATCTCTCCACTTCCCAGATTCCTATGTAGCTAGTTTCTGATGTCATTAAGGTTCCACCAGTCAGATGCATTTACAGGTAACTTGATTTCAGAACTGAGTTTCCTATTTTGCTGTTATGGATTTGGCAGACACAGAATGGCTCTAAAGCTACACTAGTTGTGCAGTGGTTTCTTGATTTCTGGATTGCAGCAATGGTGGCATGATCCTGGAGCCCCAGCAATTGCCACAGTGACTTCTGATTACTCAACTTGCCGATTATTCCGTTGGTCATACAGTTATGTAGTATTGTTCTAGGGGTCATTTCTAGACACCCAGACAGGAACCTACTACCTTAACCCTTCCCGTGATGTTGTAAGCTCCTAATTCCCTCATATTAAGTCATTTACTTTCTACTTAAAGTAGCCAAATTTGTTTCTGTTGCCCTGGCCGGTTTTGCTCAGCAGTTAGAGCGTCGGCCTGCGGTCCAGAGAGACCCGGCTTCAGTTCCCACTAAGGGTGCGTACCTCAGTTGCAGTTTGTCCCTGACCCTGGTTGGTCATGCGAGTGGCAGCCACTCGATGTGTCCCTTTTATGTCCATGTTTCTCTCTCTCTCTCTCTATTCCTCTCTGTCCCTCCCACTCTATCTGAACAAAAAATGGAAAAATGTCCTCGGGTGAGGATAAAAAAAAGTTGTTTCTGTTATCTACAGTTGAGTCTTGGTTGGTATTGTCAGTGGTATCAGCAGTGAGTAGAAGCAACAATACTCAAGAATGGAAATATGAAGTTGGTTAGCTGATCTAGTTGGATTTGAAGGGTGTGAGGATCTGATTATCATTAGAGGATCAGATAGCAATGTTACTGGCTGAATTGTGTGCTCCCTACCAAACTTCTGTGTTAAAACCCTAACTCTTGCCCTGGCCAGTTTGGCTCAGCGGTTAGAGCGTCGGCCTGTGGTCTGGAGAGACCCGGGTTCGGTTCCCGCTAAGGGCACGTACTTCGGTTGCAGTTTGTCCCCGGCCCTGGTTGGTCGTGCGGGTGGCAGCCACTCGATGTGTCCCTTCACGTCGATGTTTCTCTCTCTCTCTCTCCCTCCCACTCTATCTGTACAAAAAGTGGAAAAATATCCTGGGGTGAGGATAACAAAACAAAAACAAAAAAACCCTAACTCCTTGTATCTCAGAATATGACTTATTTAGATATGGGTCCTTTGAAGAGGTAATTAAGTGAAAATTGGGTCATGAGGGTGGGCTCTAATCTAAATAACTGGTGTCCTTTAAGAAAAGGGGATTAGAATACAGCTAACACAGACACAGGAATGATATTTGAGGACAAAGCAAGAATATGGCCATCTTCCCCGAAGAGAGAGGTCTCAGACGAAACCAAAACTGCTGACGCTTTGATCTTACACTTGTATCCTCCAGAATTGTGAAAAAATACATTTCTGTTGTTTAACCCAGTCTGTAGTATTTTGTTATGTCACCCATAGCAGCTAGTACAACTAGTAATACACTACATCATTCCATGGCAAAGTTACTTAAATTACTAAGACCAAGAGAATTCAAAACTCTGAAGTGGCCAGGCTACTATGAAAAACTTAAGCCCTGGTCGGTTTGGCTCAGCGGTTAGAGTGTCGGCCCACAGTCCAGAGAGACCCGGGTTCTGTTCCTGCTAAGGGCACATACCTAGGTTGTAGTTTGTCCCCGGCCCTGGTTGGGATAGTGTGGGTAGCAGCCAGTCGATGTGTCTCTCTCACATTGATGTTTCTCTCTCTCTCTCTCTCCCTCTCTCCCTCTTGCTCTATCTGAAGATGAATGCAAAAGTGTCCTCCGGTGAGGATTAAAAAAAAGAACTTAAGAAATAAAACAGCAGTTTCAGGGCTTTAAATTCTTAGCACAAGGTATTGTCAGAAACCTAATAGGTTTCTATGACAATCTAAAGTCTCTAATATCTGTTGTAGTCACAAAGTCCTTGGAGCTGAAAATCAGATGCTGAGTTTGATTTCATGGTTTCCTGAATTAGACCATAAAGTTGAATGAAGTTTCATCAGGTCTGTGAATGTAGGGCATTAACTGGGAAAAGGTAGAACCCCTCAAAATTGAATAGCATCATTTGGGAAGATTTGGATAACTCTGAATACAAACCTCAAATTCCACTGAGCCTCACATTCCAGCAGAAGGGGCTCTTTCTTCTCTGATAAAGCTGACCCTCCCTTGCTTGGACATCCTGTGTAGACTTCACCTGAAATACACCATGCAAGGGGATTCCAGTGCTCCTTGTGCCTCACCCCTACCACCCTTCACTGCCTCCAGACCCACCATCAGAATCACAGCCCAACATGCCTAGGGAGCCAAAAACAGACAAACTCAGGAAGAGAAGGCTTATACACCTAAAGAATTTTATGATTCTGTATTGGCCAAAACATGGGAAATATGCATGAAAGTGATTTCTCAAGAATTTCTAGACCAGAGGAAGGAATATAATTTTAGCATCACACTAAATTTGTTGACATGGATACATGTACCAGAGAATCTAAATTTGATATGCTAGCTGGGAGTGGTTCTAATTATTTGCTTGGTTAGTTACCTATATTCTGTATTCATCTATGTTGAACTCTGCTGAATGAAGCTGAGATACTAGAAATTCCTTTACAGACTTTAGAAGAAATGATCCATAGACTTAGGGATATAAAGCAGTTGAAGTGGATATATCATATGTAAACAGATCATCTGGCCCCTAGTCCTGTTCTCCAAGAGGATCCAGAAGATAACTCCCTTCACTGAGGAATACATTGATGAGGGAACACATGGAAAGCATCGTAGTGAGTGAACATCTTTTGCTAGAGATAATGGTAGGAAATAATGCCATTAAAATGGGCTCCCTGATTTCAGTGGAGATGATGAGACTCCAGGTGGCAGAGTCAAAGTAGCAGCATTTAGTTGTTAGAGACAAGGTGGACATGTTTCCATAACATGCAGCAGGGCCTTAATGGTTAAACCCTCAGGGCAGTGAACAATAATATCGAGGAATCTGTTACACTGAAACATGGAATGACGTCCTACTTGATGGAATAATCAAGTAATTCTATTTATGTTTCACGGACAGTGAGACAAAACCTCTCAAACAATTACAAATAGAGTTAATTTCCAGAACCCGAGCATTTCCTTGAGGAGTAGGCCTAGAATTTATGGAGAAAGATGTTGTAAGGATATAATAAGAGCAAACTATCTTTCTTAACCTTCCTTAAATAAGTCTGTGACCATGCACCAGGGTGACTATGCACCAGAGAAAGAAATATCTAAAACTTGGAAGGGTTTTAAGTGCTGCTTCTGAGCTTACATAGATTCTGAGGACCCAAAACATTTTAATAGCCCACCCATCAAATAGGGGACTGAGGGGAGTCAGGTGATAGATAAACAAAGGCCTGACCTGGTTCCATCTCACTGTGAATCCAGGGGGCCAATAATCCAATCAGTGCTATTTCCTCAGTTTCTGAGTACATGATTGGAATGAGAAAAAAGCAAAATGTTAAGATTCTATGCACTAGTGTTTCTCTACTGTCTGGACCAAGGTAATGATGACGATAATAGCTAATGTTATTTAGTGCTTATTATGTGCCAGGCACTGACAAGTGCTTTGCCTGCATGATCTCATTTAATTCTCTCTTAAAAAAAAAACCTCTATTCTTTTTTAAATCATGTTTTTCAATTAGATTTGACATACAATATTACATTGGCTTCTGGTGTACACCCCAGTGATTAGACATTATATAACTTACTAAGTGATCATTCCGAAATCTCTCATACTCATCTGACACCATATATAGTTATTGGAATATTACTGACTATATTCCCTCTTCTGTACTTTACATCTCCATGACAATTCTGTAACAACCAATTTGTACTTCTTTTTTTAAAATTAATTAATTTATTTTTGTTACAGATGATTCTCCTTTTTCCCCCCAGACACCTTTCTCCCTCTCCTGCCCCCCCCACCCAAGCATTGTTATCTATGTCCATTGATTACACATACATGCATATCTCATCCCTCCTCCCGAACCCCTCCTCTGAGGTTTGTCGGTCTGAACCCTACTTCTGTGTCTCTGGGTCTGTTTTGTTCATCAGCTTTTTTTGTTCATTATATTCCACAAATAAGTGAGATCATGTGGTATTTGTCTTTCTCTGATTGGCTTATTTCACTTAGCAAAATACTCTCCAGGTCCCTCCATGACATCTCAAAATAAGAGATCTTTCTTTCTTATAGCTGCATAGTGTTCCATTGTGTATATGTACCACAGCTTTTTTATCCACTCATCTATTGATGGACAGTTGGGCTGTTTCCAGATCTTAGCAATTGTAAATAGTGCTGCTATGAACATAGGGACACATATATTCTTTTTGATTGGTGTTTCAGGCTTCTTAGGATATATTCCTAGAAGTGGGATCACTGGGTCAAATGGCAGTTCAATTTTTAATCTTTTGAGGAAACACCATATTGATTTTTATAGTGGCTGCACAAGTCTGCATTCCCACCAGCAGTGTACTAGAGTCCCCTTTTCTCCACACCTTCACCAGCACATGTTGTTTGATGATTTGTTGATGGCAGCCATTCAGGCAGGTGTGAAGTGATATCTCATAGTCCTTTTAATTTGCATCTCTCTGATTAGTGACATTGAGCATTTTTTCATGTCTCTTGGCCATTTGTATGTCTTTTTTAGACAGGTATCTACTTAGGTCCTCTGCCCATTTTTTAATTGGGTTCTTTATTTTCCTTTTGTTGAGTTGTGTGAGTATATATTTTGGAAATTAACCCCTTACCTGATGTATCATTGGCAATTATGCTCTCCCATATAGTGGGTTGCCCTTCCATTTTGATGGTTGTTTCTTTTGCTGAGCAGAAGCTTACAAAGCCACTGTAATCAAAACAATCTGGTACTGGCACAAAAACAGGCATATCGATCAATGGAACAGAACAGAGAACCCAGAAATTGACACAAGACATATGCTCAATTAATATTTTTTATTTGTTTTTTTTTTTTATCCTCATCAGAAAACATTTTTGCATTTATCTTCAGACAGAGCAGGAGGGAGAGAGGGAGGAAGAGAGAGAGAGAAACATCAACATGAGAAAGACACAGCGAGTGGTTGCCACTCACACGACCCCAACTGGGGCTGGGGACAAACCGCAACCGAGGTATGTGCCCTTAGCGGGAACTGAACCCGGGTCTCTCTGGACTGTGGGCCAACGCTTTAACTACTGAGCCAAATCAGCCAGGCCTCAATTAATATTTGATAAAGGTGGCAAGAGCATACAATGGAGTAAAGACAGCCTCTTTAATAAATGGTGTTGAGAAAATTGGACAGCTATATGCAAAAAAAGTGAAATTAGACCACCATACACAAGAATAAACAAACTCAAAAGACTTAAATGTGACTCATGAATCCATAAAAATCCTAGAAGAAAATGTAGGCAACAAAATTTCAAACATCACACGCAGCAGAATTTTCACTGCTACAACGCCTAAAGCAAGAGAAACAAAGGAAAAAATTACTACATGGACTACATCAATTTGTACTTCTTAAACCCTTTACCCAACTCCCCAAACCCCTTCCCATCTGGCAAACATCAGCATGTTGGTTGTACCTGTGAGTGTTTCTATTCTGCCTTGATTGCTGTTGGTACATCAACAGGAAGGAACCCTCCCCACTCACCCCCGGACTAGCTGCAACAATTGTGGAGGATGAGCTGTGCAGGGGCCCACCCCACAGAGAATTCCTTCTTCAGCAGGGCTCTGGTGACCACTGAGACTGTCCCTTGAGGGTGTCACTTGTGGAAGTGGTTGGGGGTGCTTCAACATGGTTTGAAGTTGCCCATCTGGTGCACTGGTCCTAGGAGGTACAGGCCAAGGTTGGCCACTGTCTGTGTCTGCCTGGGGCCACCTGGCATGAGCTACAAAGCAATCTGCAGATGGCTGCTACTTGTGCTGGTTTGGCCAGGAGAGGCCAAGCTGCAAACCAAGGCTGGCTGCGGCTAGTGCTGGGCCTGGGGCCACTTAGCAAGAGGTATGGGGCTTGCCAAGGCCAGATGCTGGTTGTTTGAGAAATTTTAGGAAAACCTGAAGCATGAGCCAAGACAGACCCTTTATGTGGAAAAGCCACTGGAAACAGCTTGAATGGGCCTATAAGCTGGTGGGGCGGGGCTTCAGGGAATCACCAGGGCAGAGCAGTGATAACTAGATTTATGGAGACTCAGATATGGCCCCCACCTGCCAGCTCTCTGGGGGAAGAGCTCAGAAGAGGAACAGTAACCTCTGCCAGCACTTTAGCACTTTCTGTCTGGGAGAAAGTTGCCCCTCCAGCTCTCGCCCTGATGCCAGACACTTTAGTTCCTCCCTGTATGACCCTGGTGCCTTTTGAGCTGCAGCCCTAGTGCTGGAAGTCAGAGGGAGTGATTCTGAGTTAATATGTGCTCTGCCCCTTTAAGGGAAACTGCCTGGGACTCTAAGAAGCGCTCTCTCTCACAATCCTCATTGGTTTTTACAGTTAGAAGTTATAGGGACTTCTCTTTCCAGCACTGGAACTCTGGGCTGGGGGCCTAGTGTGAGGCCGGGACCCCTCTCTTCTCAGGGGAGACCTCCCAGCTTAGATATCTCTCGCAATTTTTATCTACCACATATGGGTATGGAACCAGCACATTCCATGTCTCAGCCACTCCTACCAGTCTCAGTGTGGCTTAATCTTTATATCCTTAGTTGTAGGACTTCCCTTCAGCTAGATTTCAGGCAGTTCTTAATGTGGTTGTTCTGTAGTTTTGTTGTATTTTTTATGTGGTTGTGGGAAGATGCAAGTACCATGGTTACCTACGCCGCCAACTTAACCAGATCTATTACTCTCGCTTTCATTATTTCCTCTTTACAGATGAGGAAACTGAGAAGTAGAAAGATTAACTTGTCCAGAGTTGTGCACCTAGTTCATGGTGGAACTATGTTCAATCCAGGCTTTCTGACACCAAAGCCCATGCTCTCAGTATAACTCTCCATTGCCTTAGCTATGCTATGTCACATGCATATTGATTACTGATTAATGAATTTGAGTTGAGAATTACATTGAGCCATGTAAACCTATAGCAATTTGTTTTTGTCTTCCTGCTTTGTTTTCTAGGCTGATTTCATGCTCAGGGGATACAGGAAGTCTGATATTGGCAAATGGAAAAGGAGATTTGAGGTGTCATATCACAGCAAACCCATTCAAGGTAGACTTGATGTGTAAAGAAGAGGTTGTGATGAGCATAAACTCCCTGGGCCAACTGTACTTTGAGCATCTGCAGACTCCTCTTAAGCAAAGGTATTTTTGCATATTGCTTGACACATAAAGAATTTAAGAAAACTTGCCCTGGCCAGTTTGGCTCAGCGGTTAAAGCGTCGGCCTGTGGTCCTGAGAGACCCGGGTTTGGTTCCCGCTAAGGGCGCGTACCTCGGTTGCAGTTTGTCCCCAGCTCTGGTCAGTCGTGCGGGTGGCAGCCACTCGATGTGTCCCTTTCACATCGATGTTTCTCTCTCTCTCTCTGTTCCTCTCTCTCCCTCCCACTGTACCTGAACAAAAAATGGAAAAATGTCCTCGGGTGAGGATAAAAAAAAAAGAATTTAAGAAAACCTGATAGTGAATACTAGTTGCCTAAATCTATATCAACACAGAAAATTAGTTTGCCTTATTTTCTGGAATACTCTTCTGAGAAATTTCATCTTTCACCTGTGCAGGTGAGTACAGGTTTGATGACAAAAGTGATTCCCAGACTTTTGCAAACATGACACTCTTAACACATCCTCTGTGTTTGACTTATGGCATTCTCAACCCTTTTCACCCTTCTAATAAAGCACTCTGTTGACATGATACATGTTAATATGAACTAACATGTCTTCAGAATTTCACTTTACCCCCTTACAATAACATAAGTTACCCTAGGCTTGTCTACGAGAAATATTAATTTTAAAGACACACGATTAAAAGTAAAGATATGGAGAAAGATATACCATGCTACCACTAATCAAAATAAAGAAGAAGTAGTTATATTAATTTCAGAAAGATCAGACTTTAGAACAAGGAAAGTTATCAGGGATAAAGAAGAGCATTACATAATAATAAAGGGGTCAGTTCTTTGAGAAGACATAACAGTCCTTAATGTGTATGTGCCTAACAACGGAGCATCCAAATACATGAGGTAAAACTGATAGAACTGCAAAAGAAATAGAGGAATCCACTGTTATAATTAGACACTTTAACACCCTTCTTTCAGAAATGGACAGATCCAGCAGAGAAAAAACAGTATGAACATAGCTAAATTCAACAGCAAAATCAATCAACTGGATATAATTGACATCTATAGATTTCTTTATTCAACAACAGTAGAATATACATTCTTCTCAAGCTCACATGGAACATTCACCAAGATAGACTATATTCTTGGTCATGAAACACACCTTAATAAATTTTTTAAAAATATGTTTTTATTGATTTTTTTGGTGAGAGAAGAAGGGAGAGAGAGATAGAAACATCAATGTGAGATAGAAACATCAATCAGCTGCCTCCTGCACGCTCCCTACTGGGGATTGAGCCCACAACCCCGGCATTTGTCCTGACCAGGAATCGAATCAGGACCTCTCAGTCTATGGGACAATGTTCAATCTACTGAGCCACACCGGCCAGGCAACAAATTCAAAAGAATAGAAACCATACAAGCTGACTCGCAGACAACAATGGAATTAAACTAAAAATAAATAACAGAAAGCTGGAAAATTCCAAAATACTTGGAGATTAAACAACACGCTTTTAAATAACACATAAGTCAAAGAAGAAATCTCTTTTAAAAAATTGAAAATATTTTGAACTAAATGAAAATACAAAATTTGTGGGATGTAGCAAAAGCACTGCTTAGAGGGAATTTTTAGCATTGAATGAATATATTAGAAGAGATACATCTGATAAGGGGTTAATAACCAAAATTTATAAAGAACTTATACAACTAAACACCGAAAACACACACACACACACACACAAAACACACCAATTTTTAAAATAGGCAAAGGACCTGAATAGACACTTCTCTAAAGAAGACATACAGATGGCCAATAGACATATGAAAAGATGCTCAATGTCACTAATCATCAGAGAAATGCAAATTAAAATCACAATGAGATATCACTGCACACCTGTCAGAATGGCTGTCATCCATAAATGGACAAATAACAAGCACTGGCGAGGATGCAGAGAAAAGGGAACCCTCGTGCACTGTTGGTGAGAATGTAGATCGCCACAGCAAAGCAGTATGGAGTTACTTCACAAAATTAAAAATGCAACTGCCTTATTACCCAGCAATTCCACTTCTGGGAATATATCCTAAAAAGTCCAAAACACTAATTTGAAAGAATATATGCACCCCTGTGTTCACCGCAGCATTATTTACAATAGCTACAATTTGGAAGCAGCCCGAGTGCCCATCAAAAGATAAGTAGATACAAAAAAGCTGTGGTACATTTCCACAATGGACTACAACTCAGCCATTAAGAAAAGAAGGAAATTATTACCTTTTTTTTTTTTTTTTTATCCTCACCCGAGGACATTTTTCGATATTTTGTTCAGATAGAGTGGGAGGGAGAGAGAGAGAAACATTGACGTGAAAGGGACACATCGAGTGATTGCCACCCACACGACCCAACCAAGGCCGGGGACAAACTGCAACCGAGGTATGTGCCCTTAGTGGGAACCGAACCTGGGTCTCTCCGGACCGCAGGCCGACGCTCTAACCGCTGAGCCAAACCGGCCAGGGCATCCTTTTTTTTTTAAGGGATTTTTTTTTCTTTTTGTTAATCGTCACCCAAGAATATTTTGTCCATTAATTTTTAGAGAGTGGAAGGGAGAGAGGGAAAAGGGGGGAGAGAGAGAGAGAGAGAGATGTGAGAGGGACACATTGATTGGTTGCCTTTCGACCAGGGCCAGGGATTGAACCTTCAACCCAGGTGTGTGCCCTTGACTGGGAATTGAACCCATGACCCTTTGGTGCATAGGCTGACACTCTAACCATTGAGCCACACCAGCCAGGGCAGGAAATCTTACCTTTTGCAATAGCATGAATGGACCTGGAGAGTATTATGATAAGTGAAATAAGCCAGTCAGAGAATGACAAATACTGTATGATTTCATTTATATGCGGAATCTAATGAACAAAGTAAACAAACAAAATAGAAACAGACTCATAGATACAGAAAACAGACTTACAGCTATCAGAGGGGAAGGGGTGCCGAGAGGGCTGGGTAAAAAATGTGAAGGGATTAAGAAAAAAATCTCATAGACAACAATATGGTGATTACCAGAGGGAGGGGGGTAGGTAGGAGAAGGTAGAGGGGGGATAAATGGTGATGGAAGGAGACTTGACTTGGGGTCGTGAACACACAATACAATATACAGATGATGTATTATAGAATTGTACACCTGAAACTTATATAATTTTATTAACCAATGTCACCCCAATAAATTCAATGAAAATAAATAAGAGAAGAAAAGACTAAAATCAATAATCTGAGCTTCCACCTTAGAAAATTAGAAAAAGAGCATATTAAATACACATAACTAAAAGAAGAAAATAATATTAAAAATTAGAGCAGAAATTAATGAAATTGAAAACAGGAACCCAAAGGGAACATCAGCCCTGGCTGGTGTGGCTCCGTGGTCAGAGTGTTGTCTCACACACCAAAGGGTTGCAGGTTCCATTCATAGTCAAGGAAGGGCGTGTGCCTGGGTTGTAGGTTTGATCCCCAGCCCTGGGCTCAATCGACTTTTCTCTCTCTCTCCCCCCGCCCATTCCTCCTTCCCTTCCACTCTCTCTAAAACAAATCCCCAGGTGAGAATTAATAAAACAAAAAATAATGAATTATAGACCTAAATATAAAATCTGAAACTATTAAGCTCCCCAAAGATAACAGAGAAGAAAACCTAGATGAGCTTGAGTATGGCGATTACTTTTTAGATATAACAGCAAAGGCATGATCCATGAAAGAAATAAGGGATAAGTTGGATTTCATCAAAATTAAACTATAGCTCAGTGTAAAACAGTGTCAAGAAAATGAGAGGACAAGCCACAGACTGTGAGGAAATATTTGTAAAAGACACATCTGAGAAAGTACTGCTACCCAAAATATACAAAGAACTTTTAAAAGTCGATGATAAGCCCTGGTCAGTTTGGCTCAGCGGTTAGAGCATCGGCCTGCGGTCCGGAGAGACCCGGGTTCAGTTCCCGCTAAGGGCACGTACCTCGGTTGCAGTTTGTCCCCGGCCCTGGTTGGTTGTGCTGGTGGCAACCACTTGATGTGTCCCTTTCACATCGATGTTTCTCTCCCTCTCTGTTCCTCTCTCTCCCTCCCACTCTACCTGAACAAAAAATGGAAAAATGTCCTCGGGTGAGGATGATAAAAAAAAAAAAAAAAAAGGCAGTGATAAGAGCTCTGGCTGGCTCAGTGGTGAGAGCGTCACCACAGACCAAAGAGTCCCGGGTTCAATTCTGGCGAAGGGCACATACCTCAGTTGCAGTTCATCCCTGGCCCCGTGCAGGTGGCAACCAATCGATGCGTCTCTCTTGCGTCAATGTTTCTCTCCCTCTCTTCCTCCCTCCTCCCTCCAACTCTATCTGAAGATTAATGTAAAAATATCCTTGGATGAGGATTTAAAAAAGAAAAAAAAAGTCAATGATAATAAACTGGACACCCAATTTAAAAATGAGTAAAAGACCTGAACAGACCAAAGAAGATATACAGATGGCAAGTAAGCATATGAAAAGATGTTCAACAGCCCTGGCCGGTTTGGCTCAGCGGTTAAAGCATCAGCCTGCGGTCCGGAGAGACCCGGGTTCGGTTCCCGCTAAGGGCGCATACCTCGGTTGCAGTTTGTCCCCGGCCCTGGTCGGTTGTGCAGGTGGCAGCCACTCGATGTGTCCCTTTCACATCAATGTTTCTCTCTCTCTCTCTGTTCCTCTCTCTCCCTCCCACTCTACCTGAACAAAAAATGGAAAAATGTCCTCGGGTGAGGATAAAAAAAAAAAAAAGAAAAGATGTTCAACATCATGTCATTAGGGAATTGCAAATTAAAACAAGATACCAGTACACATCTAGAATGGACAAAATTCAAAACACTGACAACAGAATGCTAGTGAGGATGTGAAACAATAGGAACTCATATTCATTGCTGGTAGGAATGCAAAATGCTAGTCACTTTGGAAGACCATTTGACAGCTTCTTACAAAACTAAACATACTCTTACCATACAATCCAGCAATGCACTCCTTGGTATTTACCCAAAGGAGTTGAAAATTTATGTCCACACAGAAACCTGCACATGGATGTTTGTGGCAGCTTTATTCCTACCTGCCAAAACTTGGAAGCAACCAAGATGTTCTTCAGTAGGTCAGTAGATAAATAAACTGTGTTATATCCACACAATGGGAATATTACTCAGCTTTTAGAAGAAATAAAGTATCAAGCCATGAAAGGACATGAAAGAAACTTAAGCACATATTACTAAGTAAAAGAAGCCAATCATATTTCAACTATATGAAATTCTGAAAAAGGCAAAACTGTGGAGATAGTAAAAAGATTAGTGGTTTCTAGGGGTTAAGAAGGAGGGAGGGAGGACTGGAACACAGAAGATTTTTAGGACAGTGAAACTACTCTGTATGATACTACAATAATGAATACATGTTATTATACATTTCTCAAAACCCACAGAATGTACACCACCAAGCGTGAACCCTAATTAAACTATGGAATTTGGGTAATGGTGTGTCAATGTAGGTTCATCATATGTAACAAATGGATCACTCAGGTGCAAGATGTTGATAGTGCAGAGACTGTGGATGTGTAGGGACAGTAGGTATATGGAAACTCTCTGCACTTTCTACACAATTTTACTGTGAAACTAAAAGTGTTCTAAAAAATAAAGTTTACTGCCCAGCCAGTTTGGGTCAGTGGATTGAGCGTTGTCCCATGGACTGAGTTCCCAGTTTGATTCCCAGTCTATATTTGTATAAGAAATCAAACTGTGGGGTTACTGTTTATTATAAATGTTCAATTTCATAAACTTATTTTTATAGTGATGTCATTTTTAAGAAGTTAAAGGATATAATATATAGGGTCTCAAAAGTTGGAAATGAAAATCTTTATCACTGAATAAAATTCTGTCAGTCTTGCCTTGTATAAAACAATTTTATTTATATTAAAACAGAACTACCAGAGAAAAGGAGGAGAATGCATCAATTGACACCTCTCAGGTAATCTAGATTGAGCAATTTGTCTTTTTTTATCATTTTAATCTTCATCGTGGTGTGGCATATAATGTGTCCTGTTCTTTCCTTCTTCTACAGGTGGATATTTGATAAATTCTTTATAAATGGAACCACCTATCTCTTTTGCTTATCTAATCTTATTGATTCTTTCATTCATTTGTTTATTCATGTATTTATTCATTTATAAAACAGGTAATTTCTGAATGCCTGCTTTGTGCCAGACACACATACACACACACAAATGGTAGGCAAGGGGAGTCAGCCATGAATAAGACAAATTTTGTGTCTTCATGAAACTTAGAATCTGTTGGGAAAGACAGACACTAAATAGTTACAAGCATGAAGAATGATACAAAAGGGTGTTATAAGAGACTATGACAAGAAACTTGAACAAGATGATGGTCAGGAAAGACCTCCTGAAGGAAATATCGTTAACCCTATAATTGATGTATGAGGATACAGTTGGGAATGACACATTCCAGATAGAAGGATTTGCATATTAGAAGATCTGTAGGTACTCAGGAGCACATTAAATACACACAACTTTTAGCAGGAGAAAGGACAGCAAAGGAAATGTTGATTTGTGACAAGGCTAGAGAGAGAGGCAGGGGCACTTCTGTGGAGAGTCTTGTAATAATTCTTTTATTCAACAAACATTTGTTGAGAACCTCCTCTATGCCAGGTACTGTTCAAAAAAATCAGTGATATATCATCGAGTAAATCAAATTCCCCTATTACAATGGAAGCGACTTACATTCTTTTTTCTTTTCTTTTCTTTTCAATCATATTAACCTTTTTGGACTTTAACCTAAGAACAAAGGAAAACTATGGAAAAGTTTTAAAGAGCAGAGATATATTTTCTGATTTCTATTTTTAAAATATTATTTCAGCCAAATTATGGAGAATGGGCATTTTAGAAATCTTCTCTTCATCCAAAGCCACATGCATCTTCAAAGGAACCCTGATAGTAGCTATGGCCACCAGGAATGGTGAAAAAATTTTCCAGTGCAATAAGGACAAATGCTTCTTTTTTTTGAGAACTGACCCACACTGTATGAGAGAGAACACTTTTTCATTTCAAACACAAAAGATAAGGACAAATAAGATATAGCCTTATACAGTTTTGTGACAGTATGTCAAATCAGCTTTTGGAAACCTCTAACTAGGTAGTTTAGATAGTGGTTTTGAGTCACAGACCTCTTGGAGGAATCTGATGAAAGCTGTAAATCATCTCTAGAGAAAAATTTTTTGTCATACTGTTTGAGGGAATTCACAACTCTAAAGCTCATCCATAGACCCCAAAATAATAATCCCTACATTAAGAATTCAGGTGTGGCCAAATTCATTGCTAGACTGACAAACCTCAAAGGGAAAGGGGTTGGGGGGGTGGGAAGAGATAAACCAAAGAACTTATATGCATAACCAATGGACACGGACAATAGTTTGGGAAAAGGTGGGAGGAGGGCGGGAGGGAGGAGGAGGGGGTCAATGGGGGAAAAATGTGGAACATCTGTAATACATTTTACATCCAACAATAAAGATGTGGAAAAAAAAAAAAAGAATTCAGGTGTGGCAAAATAACATGTTACTAAACAATGAATGGATCAACAATGATATCAAGGAAGAAATCAAAAGGTACCTTGAGACAATTGAAAATGAACACACAACAACCAAAATCTTATGGGACACAGAGAAAGTAGTCCTAAGAGGAAAAGTCATAGCAATACAGGCGTACTTCAAAAAACAAGAAGAGATGATAGAGACTAAAAAAAAACAATACAAAAGGTCAATGAAACCTAAAGCTGGTTTTTTGAAAAGATAAACAAGATTGACAAACCTTTAACCAGACTCGTAAAGAAAAGAGAAGAGATGCCCTGGCTGGTTTGGTTCAGCAGTTAGAGCATCAGCCCATGGACCAGAGAGGCCCAGGTTCGGTTCCCGCTAAGGGCACATACCTCAGTTGCAGTTTGTCCTCAGCCCCGGTTGGGGTCGTGTGGGTGACAACCAGTTGATGTGTCTCTCTCACATCAATGTTTATCTCTCTCTCTCTCTTCCTCCCCTCTTCTTCCTGCTCTATCTGAAGATAAATGCAAAAATTTATCAGTTGAGGATAAAAAAATCAGTTGAGGATGAAAAAGAAAGAAAGAAAAGAGGAGAGAGGACCCAAGTAAATTAAATCAGAAATGAAAGAGGAATAGTAACAACTGACACCACAGAAATACAAAGGATTGTAAGAAATATGACAAACAAATATATACCTACAAATTGGACAACCTAGTCAAAATGGATAAATTCCTAGAAATGTACACTCTTCCAAAACTAAATCAGAAAATCTGAACAGACTAATTACAACTAATGGAATAGAAGCAGTAATTAAAAAATTTTTTTAAAACTTCCAGCAAACAAAAGTCCTGGAGCAGCCCTGACCGGTTTGGCTCAGCGGTTAGAGCGTCCGCCTGGGGTCCGGAGAGACCCGGGTTCGGTTCCCGCTAAGGGCATGTACCTCAGTTGCAGTTTGTCCCCGGCCCTGGTCGGTCGTGCGGGTGGCAGCCACTCGATGTGTCCCTTTCACATCGATGTTTCCCTCTCTCTCTCTTCCTCTCTCTCCCTCCCACTCTCTCTGTGCAAAAACTGGAAAAATGTCCTCGGATGAGGATTAAAAAAAAAAAAAAAAAAAGTCCTGGAGCAGATGGCTTTACAAGTGAATTTTACCAAACATTCAAAATAACTAACACCTATTCTTTTCAAACTATTTCCAATAATTCAAGAGGAAGGAAGACTCCCAAGCTCATTTTATGAAGCTGGTATTATCCTAATTCCAAAACCAGATAAAGATACTACAAAGAAAGAAAATTATAGGCCAATATCCCTGATGAATATAGAGGCAAAAATTCTCAACAAAATATTAGCAAACTGGATCCAGCAGTACATTAAAAAGATCATACACCATGTCAAGTAGGATTTATGTCTGGATACAAGGTTGGTACAGTATCTGCAAATCAGTTATCATGATACACAACATAAAGAAAAGAAGGATAAAAGTCACACATCAATACACACATAAAAAGCATTTGATAAAATCCAGCACCCATTTATGATAAAAACTCTCAGCAGAGTGGGACTAGAGGAAACATACCTTAATATAATAAAGGCAGTATATGACAAAACCACAGCTAACATTATACTCAATGGAGAAAAACTAAGTGTTTCCCTTAAGATCAGGAACAAGAAATGGATGTCCACTATCACCACTCTTATTCAACACGGTACTGCAAGTCCTAGCCACAGCAGTCAGACAAGAGGAAGAAATAAAAGGCATCCAAATTGGAAAGGAAGAAATAAAACTGTCATTATTTGCAAATTACATGATAGAGAATCCTAAAGACGCCACCAAAAAAACCACTAGAACTGATAGACGAATTCAGTAAAGTAGCAGGATACAAATTTAATATTCAGGGTGGGGAAAAAGTAGGTTTACAGTTGTTTGTTATGGAAAATAATACAATAGCCCTGGTCGGTTTGGCCCAGCAGTTAGAGCATCAGCCTATGGACTAAAGGGTCATGGGTTTGATTCCAGGTCAAGGGCACATACCTGAGTTGCAGAGACAGATGGTGATGATGGGTGCACAACACTTTGAATGTAATTTAATACCACTGAACTATATACTTAAAATGGTTAACATGATAAATTTTATGCTATGTGTATTTTTAAAATATGTTTTTATTGATTTTTAGAGAGAGAGAAAGGGAAAAGGGGAGAGAGAGAGAAACATCGATCAGCTGCCTCTGGCAACCTGGGCATGTGCCCAGACCTTGAATCGAACCAGCGACCTCTTGGTACATGGGACAGTTCTCAACCAACTGAGCCACACTGGCAAGGGGTGTTATGTGTATTTTTTGTTGTTGTTGTTAATCCTCACCTGAGGGTATTTTTCCATGGACTTTTAGATAGAGTGGAAGGGAGGGAGGGAGAGAGAGAAACAGATGTAAGAGAGACACATTGATTGATTACCTCCCGTACAACCCTGACCAGGGCCAGGGATGGAACCTGAAACTCAGATACATGTCTTTGACAGGGAATCAAACATGCGACCCTTCGGTCTACAGGCTGACACTCCAACAACTAAGTCAAACCGGCCAGGGCTATTATGTGTATTTCACCACAATATAAAAAATAGATTCATGTCAGCTATAGTTCATAAGGATGATTGACATTTATATAGAACACGGATCTAATATGTTAAATATATTGACATCACAAACTGGTCTTAAAAGATGAACTCATTTTTTTTTTTTTTTGGTCTAATTTTTTAGTAATCCAAATAAAATGTGCTTGCAATGAATAAACTTAATTTGCTCTCCTTTTTTGTGCCAACAGGAAAATCAAGAGGATCTGGGCCTATGGGAGGAAAAATTCGCAGAATTTGTGGATGTCAAAGTTAATGGTAAAATTGAAACTAGTGTAGTGCTAAAACAGATCTTTCCAAAATGGCTAAATATCTCTATCCAAAGGTCCCTGGAGTGACTCAAACAAGTGACTTTTGTAAGATGAACAGAAATCTCAGATTTGGGAAAAGAAAAGAAAGAAATCTCAGATTTGAGTCCCCTATTCTTCAATAATGCATTGCAACAAAGAAATAATGATTTATATACCTTTTGTGAGGAGTGTAAAAGAACTAGAGGCTTCATGGAGTTTATGGTCTGATGGAGGGGCCTAGATCAGCACACTGTTCGCACTATCCAGTATATCAAATAGCTGCAAATCCCACATTCTATTTTTATGAGAGTCAAGTGATGGGAAAACAAGTTCTAGAGCTCATCGGCTCCAACATTCCAAGCCAGTGGTTCTCAACCTTTGCCAGCCTCCCCATCATTCACATGAGCATCACATGCCCATCTGTGACATTTCTCCCTAGGCTCAGTGATGGGTGTGTGTGAATGTAGTTTCTCTCTTTAAGAGATAACTTTCAGATACTTGGGGCTTATGTAGTTGGAAAAAATACTCACTTTCTTCCTTCTTCCTCCCGACCATGTAGAATGACAGACCCTCCCTAATTCCTTGAGAATCCCTGTTCTAGCATCTATATCTATAGCCTCGTATATGATCAGGACTGACAACTTGCCCAAAATTTATAAGCAAGGGGGCCCTCAGACTTCTTTCTGTAACATCATAATCTTTTTTACCATTTCAGTAGCACCCTTGTTTCATAAACTCCTCCAAATAGAGATCATTTGAGGTCAAATACTTTAACCTAAGAACGAATTTAAGGTGATGTTATCTCTTCCAATTATTTACATTTTTCTCTAATTGTTGAATAAAGGACTTTGTCTTTGGCTAAAGGAAATTTATGTGTTTACAATCACAGGATATTCTGAGGAGCCAGGAAAATCCTCCTGGTGCCCTTGATGCTATAATCCCTGGGCACAGTGAGAATAAACAGTCAGGCAGAAGACACCCACTCTTTCATCTAGTGAAGACTAAAATTACTCAGTATCTTTTACTTCCTAAATCAAAGAAGTATGCAATATATTTTAGAAAAGTTTAGATTAGGAAAAAATCTAAAACTTTATAGCCATATTTTACCAATAGAAAAGAGATTTACTAGAAATGAGGACACAGAGAACTTCAACACACAGCTAAGCAAACATTAATAAGTGACCAGAACTTGGCCTTTTGCATTTTTAATCCCCACAACACCTGAACATAGCAGCTTACATAGAGTCAGCACATGTGATTTACTGATGGATAAGGGAAAGCTCAGATCTCTAGATCACTAGTCATCTAGTTAACTGAATTTCTTTAATTGACTGCCCCATTAAGAAGCAAAACTCAGCCCTGGCCAGTTTGGCTCAGCGGTTAGAACATTGGCCCGCAGACCAGAGAGTCCCGAGTTCAGTTCCGGCTAGGGGCACACACTTAGGTTGTGGTTTGTCCTCAGCCCCAGTTGAGGTTATGCGGGTGGCAACCAGTCGATGTGTCTCTCTCACATCGATGTTTCTCTTCCTCCATCTCCCTCTCGCTCTATCTGAAAATAAATATGGATAAAAAAAAAAAAAAAAAGAAGCAAAACAGTCAATATCCTAGTCTCTACAGGTCCTGCCTCTATTGGTTTGGATTTTTCCTTGCATGGATTTGAGCATCTCTATGGGATCCCGCAACATGCAGAATCACACCGACTTAAAAATACAAGGTAAGTGAAAACAAGAGTTCTTATGGGAAAGGCAAATATGTGAGATGCCTGAACCAAAGGTAATATGTGCCTGGCCTTTTCCTCCTTGATATTGCTTATGGATCTTCACGAAACTTCCTGGAATGATCACTCAGAGCAGTGGTTCTCAATTTTTTTTTTTTGGCAAAATTTAGACAATTATAAAAACTGTGATGCTGAACCTAAAAATATAAAGGAAGTAAAAATATGGAGCTACTGTGGCTGAAATGGGGAGATTTTCATCACACCACCTCCTGGGATTTGTTTTTACTTCTCAAGGCCTTTCTGTGGAACCCTGGGAGAATACCCTGTGAAAAACACCTAGAAAAAGGCTTTCACTAAAAAAGGAGCCAGAGAATGGGAAAGTGTGGCATTTCATATCACCTTTGATTCCCTCAGGGAGATGATCTCAAATTAACACTACTAGTGAATAAATGCCAGAGGCATAGGGCTCATTGGAAGCAAAACCAAAGAGAAGCAGAGTCTGACCAAGTTCGACAGGTTCAGATGCTGTTTACCTGACAGGGAGGCATAGTGACAAGTGCATCAGGAACTGTGCTGCTTTCACACCAACCCCAATTCAGGTCCTGATTTTTCCCTCTACTCAGCACGGTATCAGCATGTTAAGACACTGTCATTTAGTTTTAGCGGCAGAGAAATACTCACAAAATTTGTCAAAGATACTTTGTGTGCTTGCTATTGTAGAGAATCCACGGAAACAGTCCTAACCTCACACGAGATACTCAGAAAAGATATCTAAAGAGATGAGATTATGCATGCTAATTTGTCAGTTGAAGGGATGCCAAAGGAATCAGAGGAGGATCATATTCACCCAGGTTGAATCAGAAACCTTTAGGGAAGTTGCCCTGGCCGGTTTGGCTCAGCAGTTAGAGCGTTGGCCTGTGGTCCAGAGAGACCGGGGTTCAGTTCCCACTAAGGGCACATACCTGGGTTGCAGTTTGTCCCCGGCCCCGGTTGGGGTCATGCGGGTGGCAGCCACTCCATGTGTCCCTTTCACTTCAATGTTTCTGTCTCTCTCTTCCTCTTTCTCCCTCCCACTCTACCTGAACAAAAAATGGAAAAATGTCCTTGGATGAAGATAAAAAAAAAAAGAAACCTTTAGGGAAGTAGTCAAGTTGAGCCTTGGAAGTTGCATAGGATCCAAGTGCAGGGGAGAATGAAGCTATACTATTCATTACTGATATTTGTGATAGTAATTGATAATCCTTCTTGTGTGTTTCAGTGATGAGGATGTTTACCGTCTTTATAACCTGGATGTCTATGGATATAAAATACATGAAAAAATGGGCATTTATGGTTCAGTACCTTATCTTTTGGCCCACAAATTGGGCAGGACTGTAGGCATTTTTTGGCTCAATTCCTCAGAAACACTGGTGGAGATCAATACAGAGCCTGCAGTAAAGGTAAGCTGTGGACCATGACTGCATGGCATACTCACAGAAGAAACAAAACTAGTAAAGTGTAGTCATAGCTCTGGGCTTTGTAGTTGCAGTTCTCTGCCACCAGTCATTGCAGTATAATATGTGAAAGTTAATAGTATGTACTAAAGGAACCAACTGTTGCTCCCATATGGTTGGACATTGTAGGTTAGAGGGAAATTTTTCAAACTTTCATTCCATTTCTTTTCCAGTACACATTGACCCAGATGGACCCAGAGGCTGCTAAACAAAAGGGCAGCTCTCGAACTGATGTGCACTGGATGTCAGAGAGTGGAATCATTGATGTTTTTCTGCTGACAGGGCCTACACCTTCTGACGTCTTCAAGCAGTACTCATCCCTTACAGGTACTTGCATGTGGAAGTGCCCGATTCTTGTCCCATTGTATTTCCTCTGTTGCATGTATCATTACTGTAAGTTAATATTTATTGCACACCACACAGAATTCATAAACAATTTGCCCAAGCTTTTTAAGAAACAAGCATCCTCCTCCCACCCTCATTCCATTCAGCTTGCACTGGGGCTGGAACTCTCCATTCTCTCATCCTTTATACTTGCCATCTGCCTTCCTTTGAGCCCTTTACCCCTGGGCTTTCTCTAACTTTGTCTCAGATTAACCTTTTTTGTGTGCTCTTCTCCATTAAAATATACCACTGGCTTTAGCTCTAAAGCATTTTATCTTTAAAAGATATACCGCCCTGGCCGGTTTGGCTCAGCGGTTGGAGCGTCGGCCTGCGGTCCGGAGAGACCCGGGTTCGGTTCCCGCTAAGGGCATGTACCTCGGTTGTAGTTTGTCCCCGGCCCTGGTTGGTCGTGCGGGTGGCAGCCACTCGATGTGTCCCTTTCACGTCGATGTTTCTCTCTCTCTCTCTTCCTCTCCCTCCCACTCTATCTGTACAGAAAATGGAAAAGTGTCCTCGGGTGAGGATAAAAAAAAAAAAAAGATATACCAATTTCTGCACCTTGGTGCAGAAAAAAGCATTTGACAAAATTCAACACTATTTAATGATTTAAAAAACACTCAGAAGACATTGAATAGAAGGAAACTTTATCAACATGATAAAAATCATTTATGAAAAATCCACAGTTAACATACTCATTGGTAAAAAGCTGCAAGCTTGCCCCTAAGATCAGAAACAAAACAAGGCTGCCCATTTTCACCACTGCTCTTTAACACTGTACTAGAAATTCCAACCAGAGCAATTGTGCTAGAAGAAATAAAAGGGATCCCAACTGGAAAGGAAAAGGTAAAATTATCTCTATTTTTAGATAATGTGATCCTGTATGTTAGAAAATCCCAGATTCCACACAAAAACTACTAGAGCTAATAAACAAATTTACCAAAGTTGCAAGGTACATGGTCAACACACAAAATATGTTGTGTTTTTAAACACCAGAGATGAACAACCAAAAAAAGAAATTGAGAAAATAATTTCATGTGTGATAACATCGAAAATAATAAAATATTTAGGAATAAATTTAACCAAGGAGGTAAAAGACTTGTACACTGAAATATATAAAAAAGTCCTGAAAGAAATTAAAGAAAGCCTAAATAAATGGAAATACATCTCATGTTCATGGATTGGAAGACTGAATATTGTTGAGACGGCAATACTACCAAAAGCAGTCTACACAGATTCACTGCAGTCCCTACCAAAATTCCAACAGCCATTTTTGAAGAAATAGAAAAGATGATCTTCAAAGTCATATGAAATGGCAAAGGGCCCTGAATAGCCAAACAATACTGAAAGAAAAAAAGTTGGAGGACTCATACTTCCCAATTTCAAAAATTACTACAAGGTTAAAATAATCCAAATAGCATGGTATTGGCATACAAATATACATATAGGTCAGTGGAATAGAATTAAAGATTAAAGGCTCAAAATAAACCCATACATCTTTGGCCAATTGATTTTCAGCAAAAGTTCAAGACCATTCAATAGGGAAAGAATAGTCTCCTAAACACATGGTACTGGGACAACCAGATAGCCACATGCAAAAGAATGAAATTGGAACCCTACCTCACACCATACTCAAAAAAGTAATTTAAAATGGATCGAAAAATATAAGAGCTAATGCCACAAAACTCTTTAAAAAAAATGGGTAAATCTTTATAATCTTGGATTGGGCAACAGAATCCTTAGATATCACAACAAAATCATGAACAAAAAGAAAAAATAGGTAAGTTGGACTTTATTAAAATTTACAATTTTTTTTTTTTTTATCCTCACCCGAGGACATTTTTCCATTTTTTGTTCAGATGGAGTGGGAGGGGGAGAGAGGAACAGAGAGAGAGAGAAACATCGATGTGAAAGGAACACATCGAGTGACTGCCACCCACATGACCGACCAGGGCCGGGGACAAACTGCAACCGAGGTACGCGCCCTTAGCGGGAACCGAACCCAGGTCTCTCAGGACCGCAGGCCGATGCTCTAACCGCTGAGCCAAACCGGCCAGGGCTACAATTTTTGAAGGGTAAAGGCAACCTACAGAATGGGGGAAAATGTTTGCAAATCATATATTTGATAAGGGTCTAGTATTCAGACTATATAAATAACTCTTACAGCTTAACAACAAAAAGACAACCCAATTCTAAAATGGGCAAAGGACTTAAATAGACATTTCTCCAAAGATATAGAAATGGATTAACAAACACATGAAACATCATTAGTCATTAGGAAAATGAAAATTCATGAGATACCATTTCCTACCTTCTAAGATGGCTAAATCAAAATTGAAAATAAGTGGTGATAGAATGTGGAGATATTAAAACCTCATACATTACTGGGAGAATGTAAAATTGTTCAGCTGTTGTAGAAAATTCGGCAGTTCCTCAAAAAGCTAAACATAGAATTACCATATGACCCAGTGTGATGGTTAATTTTATATGTCAACTTGCTTAGGTCATGGTACCTAGATATTTGGTTAAACACTAGTCTAGATGTCACTTGGAGATATTTTTAATATCTTTTTTTTATTTTTTATTTTTATTTTTATTTTTTAAATCCTCTCCTGAGGACATTTTTCCATTTTTTGTTCAGATAGAGTGGGAGGGAGAGAGAGGAAGAGAGAGAGAGAGAGAAACATCAATGTGAAAGGGACACATCGAGTGGCTGCCACCCGCACTACCAACCAGGGCCAGGGACAAACTGCAACCGAGGTATGTGCCCTTAGTGGGAACCGAACCCGGGTCTCTCAGGACCGCAGGCCGACACTCCAACCGCTGAGCCAAACTGGCCAGGGCACTGTGGAGATATTTTTAGATGAGATTAACAGTTAAATCAGTTAGAGTAAAACACCTACTTGACATAATGTAGGTGTGCTTCATCTGATCATTTAAAAGAAAGCCTTAAGAGAAAAGGACTGAGGTCCCCTAAAGAAAAAGGAATGTCTCCAAACTGCCTTCATACCAAGTGGCAAATTCATCTCCTCCTTGGGTCTCCAGCCTATAAGCCCGCCCTGCAAAAAGAGTTGCCAGCTGCCGCAATCACTTGAACCACTTCTTTAAAATCAACCAATCAGCCCTGGCCAGTTTGGCTCAGCGGTTAGAGCATCAGCCCATGGACCAAAGAGTCACAGGTTTGATTCCAGTCAAGGGCTCATACTCCAGTTGTGGTTCCGTCCCCGGCCCTGCTCGGGTCGTGCAGAGGCAGCCAGTCAATGTGGCTCTCTCACATCAATGTTTCCCTCTCTCTCTCTCTCTCCCTCCTATTCTATTTGAAGATAAATGGGAAAAAAAATGTCCTCAGGTGAGGATTAAAATAATAATAATTAAAATGAATAAATAAATATAATTTAAAAAATAAAATCAACCATTCTGTGTGTGTGTGTGTGTATATATATGTGTATATATATACATATATATACACACATTCTATTGGTTCTGTTTCTTTGCACAACCCTGACTAATACATCCAGCAATTCCATTCCTAGATGTTTACCCAAAGGAATTGAAAGCAAGGACTCGAACATATACTTGTATGCCAATGATTATTGCAGCATTAGTCACAATAGCCAAAAGGCGGAAACCAGTGCCCATCAAAGATTAATAGATAAACACAATGTGATATATACACAAAATGGAATATTATTCAGCCATAATAAGGAATGAAGTACTGATTCTTGCTGCAACATGGATGAACCTTGAAAAAATTATGCAAAATGAAATAAGCCAGACACAAAAGGACAAATATTATATGACTCTACTTATAAGAAGTATGTACAGTAGGCACATTTATAGAGACAGAAAGTAGATTAGCAATTACCAAGGGCTGGAGGGTAAAATGGGTAGTGGTTATTGCTTACAGGGATGGGGAACTTTTTTCTGTCAAGGGCCATTTGAATATTTATTTATTTTACAAAATGTTCTTTTCTTTATTGATTTGAGAGAGAGAAGGGAGAGGGAGAGAGAGATAGAAACATCGATGATGGAGAACATTGATTGGCCGCCTCTTCACACCCCGCACTGGGGATTTGGCCCACAACCTGGGCATGTGCCCTGACTGGAAATAGAACTGGCCATGTCTTGGTGTATGGGTCAGTGCTCAATCACTGAGCCACACCAGCCAGGCCATTTGGGTATTTATAACACCATTCTTGGGCCATACAAAATTATTAACTTAAAAATTAGCATTACCCAGAGATTTCCAAAATGGCAGCAGAGTGAATGGAAGCTACACAGACCATCTCCCAGGACCAAACTGGAATTACAATGAAAAAAAGGACAAAGCGTCAGGAAAAAGCAACAGAAAAGCAGCTTGGAGGACCATATAACCAGGGACTCTGACTCAATCCTGGTAGCACTGTGGCGGCGCGAGAGAGGGGCTGGGAGCCCACAGAAAACAGTGGCCTTAGCTGTGAGCAGCGCCCTCAGGTTAAACTCCTAAACGGCTCCACAGCGCAGAGCCGGGACAGATGCTAAAATAGCCACAGCCACTCAACTTGGGCTTCAGCAGAGGGAGGGCAGACTGGACTGGAACAGTGTGGGGATACTCAGGAATTGGAGGGCGCTCAGAGCTTTTGCTGAGTTGTGGCCACGCAGGATGGTGGTCATCTTATTCCTTCCCAGGGCTCTGGGGAGAGGCGGTGGCCCCTCCCTCAAAGATCCAACCCCACCCAGTGGCCATTGAAATGCAAATTGAGGCCCATTAACCAGCATCTGCCCCACCCTCAGGAAATCCTTTTATGCTGAACACCTGAGAGAATTTTTCATTCAGCTGAGAACCCAAGGCTCTTCAAGTAATAACTACTGATAGCCTCCAGGCAAAAAGCTAGAAGATAACTATACCATTCGGGGCTAGCAATTCTAACCAGGAAAGTAAGACTTGACAGTGATGTTTAACATGGGTCCTCCCTGGCTCATCCAAATCCAGGAGAGGGAGCCACAAACAGCAGAAAACCAACACCCACAGGGAAAGTTTGGCAGGCTCCAAAGCCCACTGTGATAGCCAAAATGGTGAAACACAGAAACAAAAGCCAAGTGAAAGAATGAGAGAACTCTAACGAAGATGAGATAAATGAGGTGAAATTAAGCAAGTTAACAGAACTAGAATTCAGACCCGTGATCTTGAGGAAGCTCAACAGCATGTGTAAGGACATGAGCACCATGAGTAAAGACATAGAAATGTTGAAAATCAACCAGTTGGAAATTAAAAACCACCAAGAAGAAATGAAGAATGACATATCAGAAATAAAGAACATATTGGAAGGTCTAAACAGCAGAGTAGAGGAAGCTGAGGACCAGATCAGTGAATTAGAAGACAGAGTAGAAAAATCAACCAATCAGAAAACCAAAAGGAAAAAACAATTAAAAAACAGGAAGACAGCTTAAGAGAACTGTGGGACAACTGGAAACGTAATAATATTCGCATCATAGGAGTCCCCAAAGAAGAAGAAAATGAGCAAGGGTTAGAGAATATATTTGAAGAAATAGTAACAGAAAACTTCCCTAATTTGGTAAAGGAAGAAAGCATTCAAGTTCAAGAAGCACAGAGAGCCCCAAGTAAGAAGAACCCAAACAGGCCCACACCAAGACACATAGTAATCAAAATGCCAAAAATTAAAGACAAAGAAAGAATCCTAAAGGCAGCAAGAGAGAAGCAACAGGTTACCTACAAAGGAACCTCCATAAGACTCTCAGCTGACTTCTCAACAGAAACACTACAGGCCAGAAGGGAATGGCATGAAGTAATCAAGGTCATGAAAAACAAGGATCTGAATCCAAGACTACTCTACCAAGCAAGGCTATCATTCAAAATAAAAGATCAAATATAGAGCTTCCCAGACAAAAAAAGGCTAAGCGAATACATTAGTACCAAACCAGCACTGCAAGAAATGTTAAAAGGGCTGCTGTAATTAGCAGGAGAAATAGGAAGAAAATAGAACCATACTAAACAAAAATGACAATAAATAAGTACATATCGATAATCACCTTAAATGTAAATGGACTGAATGCTCCAATAAAAAGACACAGAGTAGCTGATTGGATAAGAAAGCATGACTCATATATATGTTGTTTACAAGAGACCCACCTCACAGCAAAAGACTCATATAGGTTGAAAGTGAAGGGATGGAAAAAAATCTTGCAAGCAAAAGGAAAGGGAAAAAAAGCTGGGGTAGCAATACTAATACCTGATAAAATAGATTTCAAAATGAAGGCCATAACTAGAGACAAAGAAGGCCACTACATAATATTAAAAGGATCTATCCAACAGGAAGATATAACCTTGATAAACATATATGTACCCAATATAGGAGCACCAAAATATATTAAAAATCTTCTGGAAGACTTCAAAGAAGAAATCGATAGCAATACAATCATAGCAGGGGACTTCAACACCCCGCTGACATCACTGGATAGATCCTCTAGACAAAAAATTAGCAAGGAAACAGAGACTCTAAATGAAGCACTAGACCAAATGGATTTAATATATATCTACAGAGAATTACACCCCAAAACTACAGAATTCACATTCTTCTCAAGTGCACATGGGACATTCTCAAAGATAGACCACATGTTAGGGCACAAACTAAGTCTCTACAAGTTCAAGAAGATTGAAATCATATCAAGCATCTTCTCAGATCACAATGGCATGAAACTAGAAATCAATTGCAACAAGAATATGCAAAGACATTTGAACACATGGAGGCTAAAGAGCATGTTATTAAACAACAAATGGGTAACCGAGGAGATCAAAGAAGAAATTAAAAACTTCCTGGAAACCAATGGAAATGAACACACAACAACACAAAATCTATGGGATTCAGCAAAAGCAGTTCTGAGAGGGAAGTTCATAGCACTACAGGTCTACCTCAAGAAATAAGAAAAATCTCTAATAGACTATCTAACCTCACAATTTAAATAATTAGAAAGCAAACAAAAAGAAAACCCCAAAGCAAGTAGAAGGAAGGAAATAGTAAGGATCAGAGCAGAAATAAATGACATAGAGTCCAAAAACAACAACAACAATTCAAAGGATCAGTGAAACAAAGAGCTGGTTTTTCGAAAAGATAAACAAGATCAATAGACCTTTAGCTAGAGTCACCAAAAAACAAAGAGAGAGAGAATCCAAATAAACAGAATTAGAAATGGAAGAGGAGAAGTAACAACTGACACCACAGAAATACAAAAGATCATTAACAACTACTATGAACAATTATATGGCAACAAATTCGACAATCTAAGTGAAATGGACAAATTTCTAGAAACACATAGTCTCCCAAAACTGGACCAGGAAGAGATAGAAAAAACTTGAACAGACCTAATAACAACAAAAGAAATTGAAGATGTAATCAAGACTCTCCCAGCAAACAAAAGCCCAGGCCCATCTGGCTTCACAGGGGAGTTTTACCGAACATTTAAAAAAGAACACACACCCATTCTCCTCGAACTATTTCAAAAAATTCAAGAAGAAGGGAGACTTCCAAACTCGTTTTATGAGGCCAGCATAATTCTAATTCCAAAACCAGAAAAAGACATTACGAAGAAAGAAAACTACAGGCCAATATCCCTGATGAACATAGATGCCAAAATTCTGAACAAAATACTAGCAAATCGGATCCAGCAATACATCAAAAAATTATTCACCATGACCAAGGTATGCAAGGCTGGTACAATATTCACAAATCAATAAATGTGATATACCACATAAATAAAATGAAGAATAAAAACACATGATTATATCAATAGATGCTGAAAAAGCATTCGACAAAATCCAGCATCCATTTCTGATAAAAATGCTCAGCAATGTGGGAATAGAGGGATCATATCTTGACATAATAAAGGCCATATATGAAAGACCTACAGCCAACATCATACTCAATGGGCAAAAACTAAAAGCATTTCCCTTAAGAACAGGAACAAGACAAGGATGCCCACTTTCGCCACTCTTATTTAACATAGTACTGGAAGTCTTAGCCTCAGCAATCAGACATGAGGAAAAAATAAAAGGGATCCAAATTGGAAAGGAGAAAGTGAAACTGTCATTATTCGCAGATGACATGATACTATATGCAGAAAACCCCAAAGACTCCATCAAAAATTTACTAGACTTAATACACGAATTTGGCAAAGTAGCAGGATACAAAATTAACATCAAGAAATTGACGGCATTCTTATATACCAGCGATGAACTCACAGAAAGAAGCTAAGAAAACAATCCCATTTGCCATTGCAGCAAAAATATTAAGATACCTAGGAATAAATTTAACCAAAGAAACAAAGGACCTATTTGCAGAAAACTACAGGTCATTGAGAAAAGAAATAGAGGACGATATAAAAAAGTGGAAGTACATACCCTGTTCATGGATTGGAAGAATTAACATCATTAAAATGTCCATACTACCCAAAGCAATCTATAGATTCAATGCAATCCCCATCAAAATAACAACGACATACTTCACAGAACTAGAACAAATACTTCAAAGGTTCATACGGAATCAAAAAAGGCCCCGAATAGCCACAGCAATCTTGAAAAAGAAGAACAAAGTAGGAGGGATCACATTACCAGATTTCAGGTCATACTGCAAAGCCACTGTAATCAAAACAACCTAGTACAGGCACAAGAACAGGCATACAGACCAGTGGAACAGAACAGAGAACCCAGAAATGGACGCAAGGCAATATGCTCAATTAATATTTGACAAAGGTGGCAAGAACATACAGTGGAGTAAAGACAGCCTCTTTAATAAATGGTGTTGGGAAAATTGGACAGCTACATGCAAAAAACTGAAACTAGACCATCAACTTACACCATACACAAGAATAAACTCAAAATGGATAAAAGACTTAAATGTGACCCATGAATCCATAAAAATCCTAGAAGAAACTGTAGGCAACAAAATTTCAGAAATCATGCGCAGCAGAATTTTCACTGAATCATCACCTAAGGTAACAGAAACAAAGGAGAAAATGAACACATGGGACTACATCAAACTCAAAAGCTTCTTCACAGCAAAAGATACAGTCATCAAAATGGAAAGGCAACCCACTGTATGGGAGAGCATCATTGCCAATGATATATCAGATAAGGGGTTAATTTCCAATATATAGAGAGTGCTCATACAACTCAACAAAAGGAAGACAAAGAACCCAAATGAAAAATGGGCAGAGGAACTAAATAGACACCTCTCCAAACAGGACATACAAATGGCTAAGAGACATATGAAGAAATGCTCAATATCAGTAATCATCAGAGAGATGCAAATTAAAACAACAGTGCGGTATCACCTCACCCTGTCAGAATGGCCGCCATCAACAAATCATCAAACAACACGTGTTGGCAAGGGTGTGGAGAAAAGGGGACTCTAGTACACTGCTGGTGGGAATGCAGACTGGTACAGCCACTATGGAAAACAATATGGTGTTACCTCAAAAAATTAAAAATTGCACTGCCATTTGACCCAGTGATCCCACTTCTAGGACTATACCCTAAGAAGCCTGAAACACCAATCAGAAAGAATATGTGTACCCCCATGTTCATAGCAGCACTATTTACAATAGCTAAGATCTGGAAACAGCCCAAATGTTCATCAGTAGACGAATGGATAAAAAAGCAGTGGTACATATACACAATGGAGTACTGTGCAGCTGTAAGAAAGAAAGATCTCTTATCCTTTGAGATGACATGGAGGGACCTGGAAAGTATCATCCTAAGCGAAACAAGCCAAACAGAGAAAGACAAGTATCATATGATCTCACTTATTTGTGGAATATAATGAACATAACAGTCTGAGGAATGGGGTAGTCCCAGAGACGTGGAAGTGGGGTACAGACTGACAATCCCCAGAAGAGGGAGTGGTGGGGGAGAGATAAACCACAGAACTTATATGCATGTATGCATGACCAATGGATATGGACAACAAGGCTGAGGACAGGGCGGGGAGGGAGGGGGTGGATTAATCAGTGGGAGAAAAAGGAGAAGCATCAGTAACAAAAATAAATTTTTTAAAAATTAGCATTCTGTATTTGGTCACGCTAATTTGGTGAGGCATGTGATGTTAGCTGGTATTGATTTAGTGGGCCTTATACGGCCCAAGGGCCAGACGTTCCCCTGGACAGGGTTTTTGTTTGGGGTGATATAAGAATTTTAGAAATAGCTAATGGTGATGCTTGTACTAAACTGGAAAGTAATTAATGCCACTGAATTGTACACTTTAAAATGGCACATTTTATGTTATATATATTTTATTCCAGTTATTAAAAATTGGTAATGTTATATACCAAAAAATATTGAATTGTATGCTGTAAGTAGGTGAATTGTATGGTATATGTGTTAAAAATAAAAGTAATAGTCTTGGTCCATTTGGCTCAGCGGTTGGAGCGTCAGCCCAAAGACCAAAGAGTCACAGGTTTGATTCCGGTCAAGGGCACATAACCTCAGTTGCAGTTTGGTCCCCAGCCCTGGCTGGGGTCATGCGGGAGAAACATAGATGTTTCTCTCTCTCTCTCTCTCTCTCTCTCTCTCTCTCTCTCTCTCCCTCTCCCTCTCCCTCTCCCTCTCCCTCTCCCTCTCCCTCCCCCTCCCCCTCCCCCTCCCCCTCTCCCTCTCCCTCTCCCTCTCCCTCTCCCTCTCTCCCCCTCTCCCTCTCTCCCTCTCTCTTCCTCCTACCTCCCAAGATAAATGGAAAAGTATCCTCAGGTGAGGATTTTTTAAAAATTAAAAATAAATAAAAGTAATGTAGCATCACTTCTGCTCATTCTATTGTTTTAAAGTCCTAGAGTCCAGCCCATGTTTAAGGGAAGAGGAATTTGATTCCAATTTTAATCGTAGGAACAACAAAGAATTTGTGGATATGGGAAGACACTCATATAGGAATAAGTACCGTCGAGGCCCACCTACAGGCCCTTTCAACATTGTTATTATGGAGAATAAACCTGATTTATAGGAAAGTCTATCAGAAACACTGGATCTGCCATCATGTTCAAAGAAATTCTATTTATAAGTTTATAGATTATATGTTGGCTCCTGATGAAGATTTAACTCAAGAATTATCTTTCTTCTCACTCCTGATACTTTTATTAGCATAATTTTGGTTCCATCAATATTCTGTGTTTACATTTTTCAAAATGCCCAAGGATGTCAGATACTTTATTCATTCCACTTTTTTCCTGGAGACTTCCCTTCCAGGTCACTCCATCCTGCTCCCATCAGGACTGTTGCTCTTTAGGCTCCCTGCACAGCATCATCCTTGGTTTTCTGCCTGCTGTTGTCCTAGGACTTACATTTGTTGCTTTCTGATGATAGATCTCTTCTTTCTTGGGTCCTGTGTTTTTCTTTTTTTGTGTTTTATTGCCTTCTTGTTTTTGTTTGTTGTTTATTTAAAGCATCTTGTGGTAATTTCCTAAGAAAGTGTGCATTAGAGGTACACTTTCTGCATCATTGCAGTTATGGAAACACCTTTTCTTCTACCTTTCTTGATAATTTGGCTAGCTAGATTGAAAATTATTTCTTTCAGAATTGTTTATTAATCCTCACCCAATGATATTTTTTCCATTGATTCTTAGAAAAAGTGGGAGGGAGGGAGGGTGTGGGGAGGAGGGAGAGAGAGAGACAAAGAGAGAGAGAAACATCAATGTGAGAGAGACACATCTATTGGTTACCTCCCACAAGTGCCTCGTTAGGGCTGGGATGAAACCTGCAGCCCAGGTATGTGCCATTATTTGGGAATCAAACCCACAACCCTTCGGTGTGTGGGCTGATGCTCTAACCATTGAACCACACTGGCCAGGGTGATAATAGACTTTTAAAAATAATCATTGTGCTGGGTATTAGATGTGGACTCTTTCAATCAGTTCTAGAAAATAGTCTTTTCTATTCCTTTGATAATTTCTTCTCTTGTTTCTATTTCTACTCTATAAAACTATCTGACTTCTAAAATGGCCATGAAGTGAACTCTGAGTCTTTGTGGTAGTTCTGGTCCACTTGCATGGGGTGTTGGTCTTCCTGGCAGGCAGCAGGGGCCTGGCGATGGCCTGACGGGTCTATGAGGTGTCAGAGGGCTGGCCAGCTGGATGGGGTGAGAGCTGGGTTCTATAGAAGAGTTGCTGAAGCAGAAAGCTACAGCAACTCCAGGCAAAGAACCTTTGCCCTATTACATCAGAATTTTAATTTGCATTTCTTAATAATATTGAACATCTGTTCTTGTGCTTATTTGCCATTCATATATCTTTTTAGGTGAAGTGTCTGTTCAAACCTCTTGCCCCTTTAAAAAATGGATTCTTTGTTGTATATTATTATGAGAATTCTTTGTATGTTCCAGACATTAGTCTTTTACTATATGTATACTTGGCAAAGATTTTTTCCCAGTGTTGGTTTGTCCTTTTATTTATTTATTTATTTATTTTTCATTTATCTTCAGATAGAGCGGGAAGGAGAGAGGGAGGAAGAAAGAGAGAAACATCAATGTGAGAGAGACACATTGAGTGGCTGCCGCCCACACGACCCCAATGGGGGTGCAGGTATACACCCTTAGCGGGAACCGAACCCAGGACTCTCTGTTCCACAGGCCGACGCTCTAACTGCTGAGCCAAACCGGCCAGGGCTGTCCTTTTATTTTTTTAACAGTGGTTTTTAAAGAACAATTTTAATTATTACAAAGTCCAATTTATTAATTTATTCTTTTATGGATTGTGCTTTTAGTACTACATCTAAGAAATCTTTGCCTAGCCCTGGCCGGTTTGGCTCAGCGGTTAGAGCGTTGGCCTGCGGTCCACAGAGACCCGGGTTCGGTTCCCGCTAAGGGCATGTACCTTGGCTGCAGTTTGTCCCCGGCCCTGGTTGGGTCGTGTGGGTGGCGGCCACTCGATGTGTTCCTTTCACATGAATGTTTCTCTCTCTTCCTCTCTTTCCTTCCCACTCTATCTGAGTGAAAAATGGAAAAATGTCCTCGGGTGAGGATAAAAAAAAAAAAAAAAATCTTTGCCTAACCCAAGATCATGAAAAAAGTTTCTTGTTTTCTCCTAGATTTGCATAGTTTTAAGTTTTGCATTTAAGTTAATATTTGCATAGAGTATGTAGTATGGGTCAAAGTTTTGTTCATTTATTCATTATTTTGCATACGGTTATCCAATTGTCTAAGCACCTTTTGAAACGACTATCCTTTCACCCTTGTATTAACTTTCACCTTATTGAAAATAAGTTGTCCATTAAATGTAGATATTTTCTAAAAAAATAAAATAAAATAAAATGGCCATGAAAATAGTACCTAAATGCAATTGAAAGTGTGCTAACAGAAAAGCAATGGTGAAAAGGTAGTGATGACATCCATCCCTGCCATAATTGTCTAGGTCTCCATAAGGATGAAGGGGCCTAGTATCTAGGCCCATTTGTTGTAGCCACCCTGTAGTCTTCCATTTTCGTCTATTTTCTGAGCAATTTTCTTTTTTTTTTTTTTAATATTTTTACTTTATTGATTTTAGGGAGAGAGAGAGAGAGAGATAGAAACATCAATGAGAGAGAATATCGATTGGCCACCTCCTTCATGCCCCCTACTGGGGATTTGGCCCACAACCTGGGCCCTGACCAGGAATCAAACCAGCAACCTTTTGGTGCATGGGTCAATGTGCAACCAGTGAGCCACACCAGCCAGGCCTGAGCAATTTTCTTAATTTTATCTTTTAGGCCTTCCATTTATGCTATCATATTTCTAATTTTTACAGACTGATTATTATTCCTGTTTCTAATATCCTTGTTTTTGCTAGCCTAGTTTTATTTTATGAGTATAATATCTTTTGTTATCTCTCTGGAGATACTAATGATAATGCTTTGATGTTTCCTTTGGTTCCTTATATTGTCCCTCTTTTCTCAGACACCCTTTTATTCTATTTCTTTATGTGGGTCCCTCAAATTTTGGAGGGTTTACTCAAATGGGTGATCCTTGGCTAGCTGGAAGAATAAGGCTGTGCCCTGGAAGCTTTGTGTGCCTGATGAATCTTACACTGGTATTGGGAGAGGAATATCTACTAATATTCTGGGAGCAGGGGTGAGCCCTTCTCATCAGTATTCCCCTCACAAGCACTCTGGTGAGAATTTCCCTGGCTTTGCCCCACAGTTACCACCCCTCCCCTGCCTGCTGCCTTCCAGAATTTTGTTCTCTTTGTTCTTGTGGGTTTGTTTTTTCTCTTCTTTCCTCTGATTTTAGTGAGACTTTAGGAAGGGAAAGAGATCAGGTGAGTGATTGACCAGAAGTTCTTCATGTATTCAGTAAATGTTTTGATAATTTTCTGACAGTTCTTCCTGCTTTCATTCTTCCCCTTCAAGTCAGTCTCAATGCTGCTCCCTAACTAATTCTTCTAAAACATATGTCTGCTAAGGTTACAACTTGCCAAACTTTTTTTTTAATAAATTTTTTTCTTTTGTACGTGCCACTAGCGGGAACCGAACCCAGGACTCTCTGGTCCACAGGCCAATGCTCCAACTGCTGAGCCAAACCGGTCAGGGCAACTTGCCAGACTTTTGATAATTTCTCATAAGAGAAGATTTAGAATTCGTCGCCTGAACTACAGGGCCCTTTCCAAACTGGTGCTCCCCAGTTTCGTCTTCTGCTGGTCTCCTTCACAGTATAACCACCCTGGAATATTTCTTTTTCCCTGAGCTTATCATGTACTTCTCTGCTCTGTGTCTTTTCTATTTCCTGTACCTGAATGCTCTATCCATTCTCCCTGTTTGGTATATACTCCTACCTGTTCTTCAAGGTCCAAAGCAAGTCTTACTACCTTTTTGAAGCCTTTCAAGACTCCACGCTTCACTACAGGTAGAATTTATAACCCCTCTTGTTTCCATAGCACTAGGCTGATACCTTTAACAGAGCATTTGTACCTCATAGCAGAGCAGTTCATTTACATGCCTGCCTCATCAGCCAAATTGTCGCTTTCTTGAGGGTAGGTACTATGTTTTCTTCTTAATCTAAGTAGCAAGCTGAGTGCTTGGACCTTGTAGGCATTTAGGAAATGTTTATCAAATGTAGAATGATCAATGTGGTGGTATTGGCTCAGTTGTTATTGTCCTCTTTTAGGAACACAAGCCATGCCCCCCCTCTTCTCCCTGGGGTACCATCAGTGCCGCTGGAACTATGAAGATGAGCAGGATGTAAAAGCAGTGGATGCAGGCTTTGACAAACATGACATTCCTTACGATGTTATATGGCTGGACATAGAGCACACCAAGGGCAAAAGGTACTTCACCTGGGACAAGAAACGATTCCCAAACCCCCAAAGGATGCAAGAGCTGCTCCGAAACAAAAAACGTAAGGTAAAATAAACTAACATTTCTGAACCCTTTCATTACAAGCACTTTTTAAAATTTGCTTTGGCACATTAGTGGAGAACTATCTGATTTTTAAAATAGCACCTTCAAATGCAATTGAAACTGTGATAACAGAAAAGCAATAGTGAAAAGGTGATGATCCATCCATCCCTGCCTTAATTGCGTACATCTCCACAAGGATGAAGGGGCCTAGTATTCAGGCCCATTTGTTGTGGCCACCCTGTAGTATTGTGATGGACCCCCCTGCCCATGCCAAGTTTGGTTCTGATGTTGAGATTGATGATGTCACACTAGTACTAAGCTTAATTAGCCAAAGGACATATATGTATAATCCATAGACACAGACAATAGTGTGGTGAGGGCCAGAGGGAACGGGGGACAGGGACTGGATAGAGGTGGGCAAAGGTGGTGGGACATCTGTAATAGTGTCAACAATAAAAATAAAATAAAAATAAATAAATAAATAAATACTTTTAAAAAATAAATCCTCACCTGAGGATATTTTTATATTTATCATCAGATAGAATGGGAGGGAGGGAGAGAGAGAGAGGGAGAGAGAAACATCGATGTGAGAGAGACACATTGATTGGTTGCCTCCTGCACAACCCAGCCAGGGCTAGGGACGAACCGCAACTGAGGTACATCCCTTGACCTGAATTGAACCCATGACTTATTGGTCCATGGGCCGACACTCTAACCACTGAGCCAAACCAGCCAGGGCAATAAATAATTAATTTTTAAAATATTAATTAGCCACATAGTAAAGCATTCGGTGGGGAGCAAGGCTGGCTCCCAGGCTCATTTGAATTTGGCTTGAGAGAGCTGGGAAAGGAGCCTGGCTCAGCGTTTACCATGATAGAGAGTTCAGCTGGGGTGCAGACTCCTGAGCATGTGCCAGGGCTTGTGTGGTTTGAACTTTCTGCTGGCACCAAAGGAGTGAGCATCAGGGCTTTTTCATCAGCATGCACAAATGTAGGAAGAAAAGTGGGGCTTGAAAGCTCTTAACAGTCCATCAAAAACAAAGTTGATTTTTTTTTTTATTACACCATTTTTCCTACATGCTTCCCTGATGGATTGCACCTGTCAATCTGGCCAAGGAAAGAACTAAACTAGAAAATGGGGAGGGGGAAAGATACTGGACCATATGCAATGCAAGGGTGGTGGTAGTGGTAATAGCAATAATGAAAAGGAGGAGGAAGAGAAGAAAATGGATAAAGGAGAAGGAGAGGGGAACCATATGTATCATGTAAGTGGATCCCTGCACTCCCTTTCCCTGACATTAAAGTTGCCTTTCAAACCATTCCTTGAATCTGAGGCCTTTCACAGGTGGTCAGAACCAATCCTGTTAAATCCTATTTTCCCAATTAGTAAATAGCTACTATTTATCCAGCACTTATTATGACCCAGAGAATATGATAAAACACATTATTCCATCTAGTCATCACAAAATTATGAAGCGGATTTTGTTACCCCATATTTCAGATGAAGAAACAGGGGCTTAGAATGGTTCTGTATTTTGCACAAAGGTGCACAATGAATAAGTAGCAAGGCAAGGATTCGAACCCTGATCTGCCTGACTTCAGAACCTGTGTCCTTTTTTAAAAAAAAATTTTTTTCTTTATTGATTTTAGAGAGAGAAGAAGGGAGAGGGAGAGAGAGATGGAAACATTGATGAGAGAGAACATCAATTGGCTACTTCCTGCATGCCCCCCACTGGGGATTGGGCCCACAACCAGGGCATGTGCCCTGACCGAGAATTGAACTGGCGACCTCTTGGTGCGTGGGTTGACACTCAACCAGTGAGCCACACTGGCTAGCCTATTTCCTTCTAAGCAGTTATTTATTGAGGCCTTTGAATATTCAAGATACTGTGCTAAAGATGAAGGAAATGCAGAGATGAGCCCCTTGGGGGTCTTAAACAGTGAGTGGGGGGGACGTAAGTATACAACAACCACAATACAGGGCAGTAGTGTAATGGCCAAAGAAAGGTCAGGGTGGGGGTGGGGTGGACTAAGAGAAAGAAGGTTGCATCCTGCTGGCCTCAAGCAGGGATTTGTGTGTGTTAGATGAGCCCTGAAGGATGAGTTTCCAGTGGAGACAAGGAGTGAGGGAAGAGGGCAGTGCAACCAGGGGCTGGAGCACCCAGTGGTATTTGGAAAGCAGCTCACCACCTGGTTTGAGAGGAAAACAGCATGGGCACAGTTTGAGTAGTGGGGAATCCAACCTTATTGTAGGCTGTTTATATATGCATTTGAAGACATTAAATGTTTTTGAATAAGGGGTCAATATACAGAATGTATGCAGAACTCCTACAACTCAACAACCAAAAAACAAACAACCCAATTAAAAACTGGGAAAAGGATTCCATAGAT
Organism: Molossus molossus; assembly: GCF_014108415.1. Lineage (NCBI taxonomy): Eukaryota > Metazoa > Chordata > Mammalia > Chiroptera > Molossidae > Molossus > Molossus molossus. The sequence continues at coordinate 181,329,153 of NW_023425344.1, forward strand.
AACTCTTCAAAGAAGATATACACATCTAACAAGCACATGAAAATATGTTCATTGTCACTAATTATTAGGTAAATGCAAATCAAAGTCACAGTGAGATACTACTTCATACCATTAAGATGGCTACTACAAAAACAAACACACAGACAAAAAACCACCCAGAATATAACAAGTGTTGGTGAGGATGTACAGAAACTGCAACACTTGTGCACCAATAATGGGAATGTAAATGGTACAGCCTCTATGGAAAACAGTATGACAGTTCATAAAAAAAATAAATAAAGTAAAATTACTGTCTGATCCACTTATGGGTGTATACCCAAAGAACTGAAAGCAGGAATCTGAGCAGAAGTTTATACATCTATGTTCATATTAGCATTATTCACATACAATAGCCAAAAGGTGGAAGCAACCCAAATGTTTATCAATACATGAATGGATAAACAAAATGTGGCATATACATACAGTGGAATATTATTTAGCCTTAAAAAGTAAGGAAATGCACCAAAAAGTAAGGAAATTCTGACACATGCTACAACATGGATGGACCATGAGGACATTATGCTAAGTGAAATAAGCCAATCACCAAAAGACAAATACTATATGATTTCACTAACCTGTAATACCTAGAGTAGACAAAATCACAGAGACAGATAGAAAAATGGTGGTTGCTAGGGAACGGGGGAGGAGGGAATGGGGAGTTGTTCTTTAAGGGGTCTAGAGCTTCAGTTTTGCAAGATGAAAAGAGTGCTGGACATTAATTGAACAAGAATGTGAATGTACTTAACACAACACTTAAAAATTGTTCAAATGGGCCCTGGCTGGGCGGCTTAATTGGTTGGAGCATTTCCCGTACACCAACAGGTTGTAGGTTCAATTCCCAATCAGGGCATGTACAGGAGGCAACTGATCGATGTTTCTCTCTCACATTGATACTTCTCTCTCTCTCTCTCTCAAAAGCAATAAAAACATATTTCCAGGCAAGGATTAAAAGAATATTTAGTAAAATTTTAAAAATATAATGGATAAGATAGTAAATTTTATGTCATGCATATTTTACCACAATTTAAAATTTTTACATTAAAGTTTTTGAGCAGTGAAAAATTAAACTTTGGTATGTAGAATAAATTTGAATAGATATAAAGAGGGATGATGAAAAGGTTGTTCTAGTCAAATAAAACGGTATTGAGGCCCACGACTAGGTAGAAATAATGGTGTTAGAAAGGAAAGGAGAGATGCTAGAGACACAGAGCTGTGACCACAGCTTTTTTCAGACTTCCTTCCTCAATATACCTGTACCTTTGGGTTTGGGAGTTCTGTTTCTTTTTAACATGCTGTTCTCCTGTTTTCTTTGATGTTTGCTTTTGTCAGTGTTATCTTAGCTTCTAGATGTCTAGGAGATAACATTTATCAGAGATCAAACTTCTGATAAATGTTATCTTTAACATTTGATAAATGTTATCAAATAATAGTTTGATAAATGTTATCTTAAAAACGTGTTGATTTGGTAGCAATAATTATAAAGGAGTGTTGGCCTGCTTTTGACATCAATTTATATTTCTATAAGTACATGAACTATTTCAAAACTAGTAGTTGTTTCTGAGTAAAATCTGAACCCAAGAACTATGATGAGAACATATAAATGATTATATGGCCCATAGGATGAGAGCTTCAAACCTTTATGTCCTCCTGACAGCTTGTGGTCATCAGTGACCCCCACATCAAGATTGATCCTGACTACTCAGTGTACGCTAAGGCCAAAGAACAGGGCTTCTTTGTGAAGAATCATAAAGGGGAAGACTTTGAAGGAATATGCTGGCCGGGTAAGAAATTACTTTATACACTTATTTCCCTTGTTCGGTCCCAATTAATGAAGGTTTCATGGCCGTTGTTCTTACTCCTTGCAGATATCTCTTGCTACATTTTAAGCACCTTTAAGAAAGAGAGAGTATTGTCTTCTTTTATATATGTCATAATACTGATACAATGTACTTTTTATACATTGATCAGTCATAGAGTGAATGAAAAACAAGCAAACGTCAGTGGCATGCTGTTTCTCTAAGCAAATAAAAATGAAAAGCCAGGGAATGAGAAAAGGAGAGGAGGAGAAAGAAAAAGGGCCCTGCCATTCTGCTTTGCCTTGTTACCCATACTTTTGACTTCCCAGACTTTCATGAGTGGCCTCAGCTGCCTCTGGTGACTCTAGATTTTTCATTTCAAAATTATTAGTTTAAAGCCTTGGTAGAGACTCCTCAAGGGCAAAAGGAAATCACCACTCTCTCATGTCATAGCACTCTCATAAATCCATGCACGGTAGAGAAACCCCATGCATTTCCCCCTTTTGTCAGTTATGAACACTTCTCTGTTCTCCTTAAGAACAGAGAGGTCACTGCAGAATACTTGCCATCCTTATTTGGGCTATCTCAGTGAGGGACAGGCTCCATCCTGATACTTGTTCACAGGCATGCCCCTGGGCCTCGGGGTTAAAAGGTCTAGTAGACTGTCACTGGAGTCCAGCATTGCCTTCCTTCTCTTCTCGCCAGACCATGCCTCTGAATCAGCTGTCTTTTCCATTTGATGCCCATTGACTACCGAGTTTTCACACCGATATTCCTCCTTACAACACATTTTACTTACTATGAGGACTGGTGCTTCTAACAGGCTGTCTACTCTTCTGCCTCTACAGGTCTCTCCTCTTACCTGGATTTCACCAATCCCAAAGTCAGAGAGTGGTACTCAGGTCTTTTTGCTTTCTCTGTGTATCAGGTTTGTTTTTATTTGTTTGCTCTTTCCTAGTTACTTGAAATGATGAAAGAAGGGGAAAAAAGTGGTTGACTAGAATCACTCCGTTTCATTAAATAGCCCCTGATAAATAATGCTTGTATGAAAGGGCAAGGGTGGAATCACGTTACAGACTCAGGTGGTTCCAGGAGAGGTGCCATGTGTATTAGTAAATGCACAAAGCTGTGGTTTTAACCTCTATTCTAGGAGACTCTATGATGTATCAAAGTACTTAGTAGTAGAGATTTATTATATTTTCAAATTACTTTAATTTTTTGTATAAAATAGCATTGTAACTATTATTTAAAGATGATAATGATATATGTGAAAATATCTTGCAAAGTATGTCATTAAAAGTAAGGTGTAATAATAAATCAATTCATAAAATCTTAATGAAAAACACAGAGAAAACTGGAGAGGCCACATTTAGAGAACTCTCTTCAACCAATTGAGATGAAGATAATAATGCCTAATATAAATTGAGTATTTGCTATGTGCCAAGCAGTGTGCTAAACACTTTCTGTGCATATACCATTTTATCTTCACTATAAACCTCTGAAGTTGGAACTATAATTGACTACTCCCACAGATGAGGAAATTGAGGCATGAACAAATTTAAAAACCTGCTAAGTTCACCTATCTAGTAAGTAAGCGGTGGACCCAAGATTTGAAGTCCATTCTGTTTGTCTCCCCAGCCCAGCTCTTAACCACTCAATGCTAGTCTCTGAGCACCACGTACTAGGACACAGAGAATAACCCAGAGCAGGGATGAACAACACTTGGGCCATATGCTCATTCATTTCCCTGCTGTCTATGGCTTTCACGCTGCCAGAGCAGAGTTGAGTTATAGAAAAAGAAGCCTTATGGCCTGCAAAGTTGAAAATCTGGCTTTTTCCAGAAAAAGATCACCATCCTTGCCCTAGAGGGTGCTAAAGAAGAACAGTCAAGATAGTTAAATGTTTGAAAACTATATAGGCTTGTTCATAGATGTACACATAGTTAGAAATAGTTAAAAGTAGAGTCCAAAGAAAACACACAAGCTTCCTTTAGGCATTTGAAAGAGTATCCTGTGGGTGAGGCAACAGTATTCTGTGGTATCCCAGAAGGCAAACTAGGCCCTGCGAGAGGGTGTTACCAGGAGCAGGACTTTCAGAAAATAATGAAATGAACTGCCTGAGGGACTCCTTGTCATTGTATCTTTTGAGTCAAATGCTGAGACCAGGGACTATAAAGGGATTGTAAGACCATGTTAACCAGATGACTCAACTGCCCCTTCCCACTCTATATTGACCAATTCTATGTAGAACACAAACTACAGATCATGCTAACAAGCAGGCATCTTAGCTGTCAAATTTTTCAAAGTCTTAGAGGGAAGGCCGAATTGTATCATGTACAACTACAATTGCCCTTCCCTCAGTTAAGAGTTGTAGCAGACGATGGATGACATAGAGCCTAGTTGTGAACATCCACATCCTTTCCTGTGGGGGTTCTCCAGGTAGATCTCCGAGCGAACTTGCTGGGGAATATGTACTTCACAGACAATAGAGCACAGCATTCTTTCATTCATCAGCAACTAAGTATTGAGAACCTTCTGTGGTTCAGGTACTGCTCTAGGTATTTGGATCTATCAATGAACTCACTGCCCAGTGGAGCTTTTTATTCTAGCAGTGGAGCAAAGGACAGAGCACAGATAATAAACATAATAAATAATAAATTAAATGGAGTAGGAAAGAGGAATAGGAGCAGTTGTCATATTAACATCATCACTGTAGAAGTATTATCTTGACCAAGATTTCTTTCCTAGGGATCTACTGACATTCTCTACATTTGGAATGACATGAATGAGCCCTCTGTCTTTAGAGGGCCAGAGAAAACCATGCAGAAGAATGCCATTCATCATGGCAACTGGGAGCACAGAGAACTTCACAATATCTATGGTTTTTATCAGGTAAGACATCCAAGAGGAAACCAACAGGGTACCCATGTGCCCTGCCTTTTGGGCTGAAAGTTATACTATTCTGTTCATTTCCTTTGTGTGTCCTGTCTGACAACTGCAGTGAGTCTTATCAAGTTATAGCCAATATACTTATTGCTCCCTTTGCATCTTTCTATAATGAACTTGATGAAGTCACAGATATTGTGAGATTAATGATAACATAGAAATATCTTCCTTGACAAGAGCCATTGGATACTACCTCAAAACTTTTATTGAAATAAGCAGTAAATACATAAAGGCAATTAAATGTTTTGAAATTTCACAAATGTCTAAATACATTAAGTCTTACATTTATACCAGGGTAAGTAAGATTTAGAATACACATATACAATTTTAATAAATACGCTATTTAAACATAGAAAAGTTCCTTAAGTACTTAGCTTTCTCGATAGAAAGTGATAGAATTGTCTTCCATCTAAAAGACTTGGTACTCACTGGCCCTAATTTATACCCATGGTTCTCTGTTATTTTTAGAATGTAACTGTTTTTATGGCCCTCCCACCAACTGGTATTTTCCAGTGGGAGCTGCTGGCTAGATATAGTGTGGTTTTCAGGTAGGATGTGTTTAGTTCTATAACAACTTCTTGCTATAATTGCAAACTACTTTAGAAAATTTTCTTATGCAGGCCAGGGCCAGTCACTTAACCTCACTGAATCTCTTGTTTTTTTCATTAATGAAGACTATCTCAGAGGCTGTTGTGTAGATGATAAGAGGAAATTTTATAAAATGCCTAATAATAGTAAGCACCAAATAAATGCTAGCTTATTATTTACTATTATTTTATTGCTATTTTAATCAAATAAATTTTTCATTCTTTTAATAAGGGAGTTTAGAGTAGTTTCATTACATCATGAAAATTGCTTGATGGATTTATTTTAATATTTTCCATTCCTACCTATTTACTTTTCACATGTTAAATAGTATATTGGGGATGTCTACACAATGCCCTCATCCAGTCATCTGTTTGAAATTTTTCTCTTTTGACTTTATAGCAAAAGGCTACTGCAGAAGGACTGATACAACGATCTAAGGGAAAGGAGAGACCCTTTGTTCTTACACGTTCTTTCTTTGCTGGATCACAAAAGTATGGTAAGGAATGGCTCAGATGATCAGCTTAAAAACACAAGTCTTTATAGAGCTGTTAATGCTTTCCTTTTCAGTAGCCATTGTGCAGTAGCCTTAGATGTGCTCTAAAATGTGTATTTTGTCCTATGAGCAGGGAAAACCAATTTTAATCAAGTTTAGTTACTCACTTCCCACTAAAGAAATGACCGCTTAATTGTTGGGTGAATGATTTCAGAGTATCTCAGTTTGCTGGGATGGTCATCTCTGATCCTGTTTCTTTGATTTATCAAAACCAGGGAAAATGTGCTTCCTTCAACCACCTGTTCCACTGAGCAATATGGCTTAAAATAGACCTGGCTGGTGCTTGTGGTCAGGGTCATCTATAACCGGATCTGGTTTACTAGCTAATGCAGATCTAGTTCAACTTAACCACCCTGTGGCAGGAAGGCTATTTTAAGTCCTCTGATCTTGCATAAATAACTGGGAGCTTAGGTCCTAGTTTGAAAAATCCAGCCTTTTCTGTACTATAGGCATTACCAGGCCTCCTACTCCACCCCTGCAAACCTGTCCCTGTGGGGCTCAAGAAAAGACCATATAAAATATTGTCATCTCAAGCAAAGGTTCATGTACAGAGATGCTCACCACAGTTAGTTCTTGAAACAAAAAAGAAAGAAAATCCAAACATGTAAGGGAATAGTTATAAAACTATAGTATATTTATGTTAGACTGTCATAAAGCTATTTAAAATAGCCTTAATTGCATGAGAAAATGTTTGACATTATGATAAATGGAAAAAAAAAAAGAATTCCTAAATGTTTATATATTATCCCTATTTTTGTGCATATATAATATATAATATACATTGCTATGTATATTAATCTAAGTAAGTACAGTACCTTGGTGATTATAAGTGATTTTAATTCTCTTCTGTTTACCTATCTCTATTTGCCAAATTCTCTACAAGCATCATTTGTAGTCACTAAAAAAATTAAGTATTTTTAATGAAAGCATTTATAAGTAGTAGTTAACAAAAAATATACATTCTGAGTAATCTTTGTTGGCCTACTGCCTAGTCCTTGGTACTTTGTGTGAAGATATCAGCTTTGCCCCAAAGAATAGCGAGTGAAGCTGTACAGAATTCACTATTGTGTTGTCATGTGCTGAGAGCAATAGCCAGAGAGCACTTCTGACTAAACACCCATGAAAAACATGAAAACATCTATATGTTTACATGAACTTGCTTTTTTTTTTTTTTTTTTTGCTTTTTGAACTTACTTTCTTGATGAGAATGCCATCATGTGGATTTCAAAATATTTATGTAAATGTAAACATATTTTATTTGAAGTTAAGGAGAAACTATTAGAGTACTGTTTAAAAACAACAGTCCCTTGGGGGTGGGAATGAAGATAGATAGATAGATAGATAGATAGATAGATAGATAGATAGATAGATAGATAATTTTTTTTTCCTTGCTGGCCATAATTTTTCTCCCCTATATGGCCTAAAATTTATATAGAAGACTAAAACAAAAAATAGCTACCAAAACTATTTTGCTACCAAAACAGACAAAAATGCTTCAGGAGTAATCTAGATACAGTAAAATAAGATTGCTCTCTTTTAGAGATCTCTTTAGTGGTATATCATCTATCTTCACGAACTCCTACCAACTACACACTGAATAAGAGCACTGACTTTAGAGTCAGACCACTTGAGCTCAAATCCTGCCTCTACCACATAGTATCTCTGTAACTCTGGGTAGAGTATAATACCCGCTGTTTGCCATATTTCCGTCATCTGTAAAATGGAGTTACTAATAGTGTTTACCTGGTAGGGTCTTTGTGATGATTAAATGGGATAATATAACCAAAGTAGCTCAGTAGGGGCTTGATAAATGATAACCGGTGTTACTGCTGTTGTTATTATGTCTCCCCTACATGGTCCGTACCACTCTTCTCAAGTCATAGAGGGTTTTTGGGGGTGGGGGCGGTGGTGAGGGGAAATAGGCATATAGTTCAGTGGAAAGGAATAGAAAATCCAGATGGAGACCAACATATATATGATCAATTAGTTTCCACCATATTCACCAAGGCAATTCAGTGGAGAAAAGGGGTTGTTTTTGTGTGTGTGTGTTTTTTTTAATTGATGGTGCTGGAACAATAGACTATCATGTGGCGGGGTTAGGGAGAGAAGAACCTCAACCCTTACCTCACACCACACACAAAAAGTAACTCAAAATAGAATACAGACCTAAGTTATAAAAGCTAAAACAAACAGACAGATAACTTATAAAAGGAAACATAGAAGAAAATCTTTGTGACTTTGAGATAGGCCAAGATCACTTGAATAGAACACAAAAAGCATAAACCATAAAAGAAAAAAAAAGATACATTGAACTTCATCAAAATTAGAAACTTCTACCCTTTCAAAGATATTGTTAATAAAATGAAAAGCCACAGATTAAAAGAAAATATTTGTAATATACATCTCTGTCTGTCAAAAGACTTGTATCCAGCATATATGAAGAACTTTTACAATGAAATACTTTTTAAAAATCTGCTTTTAAAAATGAACAAAAGATTTGGATACTCTGCAAAAGAAGACATGAATGATCAGTAAATAAATGAAAAGATGCTCAATATCATTAGTCATTAGGGAACTATAAATTAAAACCACAGACACCATTACAAACCCATTACAGTGACTAGAATTAAAAAGACTGACACTACCAAGTATTGACAAAGGATGTAGAGCAACTGAAACTTTCATCTATTGAGAATTTAAAATAGTACAACTTTGCTAAATGATTTGGAATTTTTCTTAAATTGTTAAATATACACTGAGCATGGACCCATCAACTCCCCTCCCAGGTATTTACCCAAGAGAAATGAAAACATGCCACATAAAGATTTGTATACAAATGTTTATAGTGGCTTTGTTTATAATAGTGCAAACTTGGACTGAATCCAAATGTCCATCAATAGGTGAATGTATAAACAACTTACAATGTATCCTTACTATGGAACACTACTCAGCAAATAAAAAGGAGTAAACTATAATATTATGCTGAGTGAAAAAAGATAGAACACAAAAGAGTATATATTATATTTCCATTTATATGAAATTATAGAAAAAACTAATTTATAGCCATAGAAATCAAATCAGTGGTTGGGTAGGGTTAGGGAGTAATTGACTGCAAAGATGTGAACTTTTGCTGTTACAGAAATCTATCTAATTCTGGGATTTAGAAGCCAGTATCATGATGTACACATTTTTAAAACTCACTAAAGTCTTCACTTAAAATAGGTACATTTATTGTATGTAAATTATATCTGAGTAAAGTTGATTCTTAAAAATGTCCCTCCTAAAATCAGACTTCAGTTGACTTCAAAAATAAGTGTAATTTCAGAATATTTTCACAAGTTGTTATGTCAATTTTAATAACTTTTTTACATTAGAAAATTAACATATCTTCACTGTGGAACACCAGAATTTGTATATTTTAAGTTAAGGAAGAAATGTTTTCCTTTAATTAATTTGTCTATTGCAAATAAGGAATCTAAATATAAAATCAAGGGCATGAGCTGATTTTTTTTTAATACCTTGTTACTGGTGTCCAAAGGTGCTGTGTGGACAGGAGACAACAGAGCAGAATGGAGTTACCTGAAAATTTCTATCCCTATGTTACTCACGCTCAGCATTACTGGGATCTCCTTTTGTGGAGGTAAGATGATATCCTCGGGCTTGAAGTTAGAGAAAATAAAAAGTAAGGGTGTTTTCGTCAAAGCTGGTCATGAATCCCTTTTCATTGGTTGTTTTGGGCAGGGATAAACATGGGAAAGAGAAAATGAGGACAGTAAAGGGGAGCAGATTAGGAGAGAAAGGGTAGCTACAGAGCTGTCGGTGTCTTATATGGATTAAAGACATAAAGTCAGAAAGGGAGCCAGAGTGCTACTTTCCCTCATTCTCTATTGCTTTCTCCTTAACCACTCTTGGTAACTGAGTATCTCTTCCTGAAACATGCCTTTTCTTCTTCTTCTTTTTTTAAAATTTATCTTTATTGTTGAAAGTATTACAGATGGCCCCCCCCCTTTGAAAAATGGAAAGAACTACAAAGAATTTTGCAAATCAGAAACCCACTTTACAGAAATCCTCTTTACTCAGCAAGTTTAAAATTCTGTGACATATTTTTACTGTTAAAAAGAAAAAGACATACTCTTGGGAAAGATAAATTTAGTTAAAATAAGATTCTCAAATGGGCTGCCTTCCCAAATCTTAATAATTCTCTGCAGATGAGAGATCTCAGTATGGAAGGTGCTCAGCATAGGTGCAGTTCCAGCTGCTCCTTGTTTTCTGTAGGAACAGTAGTGACTTCTATCACTTTTTGATAGGTGTGTTTTTATGGCATTGGTCTACATACAAGGAATATGTATCCTGCTTAATCACTAAACATGAAATTCTGCTTAAACCTCTAATTCTTATCTGTTTCTCTCTAGTTAGTTCTGTAATTTTTATCTTGCTTTAGCTGTTGCTTTCAAAGAAAATCAATTGCCAACCCTCCACCTCTCCCCCTCTCCCCATAAATACAGACATCAAATCAGGCAGACATTTTGCTATTTCTGGATTACCTGGGTTCAGGAACATACCTAAATCTTGATCTTGCAGTAAAGCCTTTGACCTTTGACAAGAATAGAATGTAAAGGGAGCATACTGTCAGATCCCTAAACAGGATTTTTTCACTGTGTGCTCCCTAATTTGAGGTCACAGTTTTAGCCTGTCATTTTGATTGCACACACAGCATTTTTCTCCTGTCAGTCTTCAAGGCCTTGTTTTACTTGCGTGCATCATTACAAGCCTGGTTGCCTCACAAGCTTTTCCTTGCCTAATGAATCAGCTGATGTTGGCGGCTTCATCGGGAATCCAGAGGCAGAGCTGCTGGTGCGTTGGTACCAGGCCGGGGCCTACCAGCCCTTCTTTCGCGGCCACGCCACCATAAACAGCAAGCGACGGGAACCCTGGCTCTTTGGGAAGGAACACACCCGGCTCATCAGAGAGGCCATCAGAGAACGTTATGCCCTTCTGCCCTATTGGTATTCTCTGTTCTACCGTGCACACATGACATCCGAACCCATCATGAGGTAAATCAACTTCACTTGTCAGAGGCCCTGCAAACAATCTAACAAACCCCTGGGGAATGGAGTAACTGCACAGTGATTTCAAGAGAAAAGGTAAAGGCAAGCCATGTGTTTAATCAAGTGTCACTCGGCTTATTGCGCACCCACCATGAGCAGGTGCTGGCAGATGAGGTAGCAGAAGATAACTAGATCTTCTGCTCCTTTGTGATTCAAGTGTTAGTATTTGATATGAGACCGAAATGGAGCCTTCAAAGAAGGCTCCATTTGTAATGACTTTGTAACTGAATTCATTCAGTGTTTAACCCACAAGCATCCTCTCATGAAGCACAATGTATTCTGCTAGCCTTAGGCTCTATCTTACCCTTATGGCTAAACTGTTCCAAGTTTGAGGTGAACATTTTTCCTGGTGTATAAATTATATTCTAATTCTATTTGGAAGGCAGATATGAAAAACCAGTGTTCTGGGTTAGAGGAGGACTCACACAGAGATGCACGTAGTTACATCAAGACTTCTGAATCAGCTGTCTCTAAACCTGGCCCACATCAGAATCACCTGGGAGCTCTTTAAAAATACAGATTCCAAGGCCATACCTCCAGACCTACTAGGAATCTCTTTTGGTTGGTCCCAGAGATCTATATTTGTTAGAAGTTTCCCTGTGATTCTAGACATCAGCCAGCTTCAGAGACCACTGCTTTGTAACCATTTTCAGTAGGAAAGGAAATACATTATTACAAAGACTAGTGAATAAACTAAAAATAAGTCTCTTATTCAAAATATCTTCTCCTCATGAAATTGAAAAATATTATAAGAACCATTAAGTTAATATTCAGATACTAAAGATACTAAGATATTTTTAGATATTAAAAGTTTTCTTTACAAACCCAAATGCCTTCTAGATAGTTGTGCACAACAATAACAATAAAACAAAAACTATACAACAGTTTCTCCAACCTCCAAAAATGTTGCCAGCTTGAAAACCAGAAACAGTTTTTTTCACTTAAACAGGTAATTAAGGATGCATGAAAGGCAGTGGCAGCATGAAAAAAATAGCACAGATTTTATATCACTACAAAATGGTTTTAAAATTTGTTTTACACCAGACATGTTAGGCATTTGGACTTGCACCAAACTCTGATTCTGCCTGTCAGAGCAGTATTTATTTATTGTTCAACAATCAGAAGGAAAAATTGCAGGTACCAGAATTCTCTATCATTCATTGGAACATTTAAGTGAATTGATAGCTCTTTCACATAAGAAAAATACAAATAATCAGAAATTGCTCACAAAATCTTGAGATATCTGAAAAGAGTCTTGGCTCATTGGCTTTTTCCAGTTTCCTTTGAATAGTTACAAAACTGAAAGTATAAGTGATTGAATTGTTATAAAACATCTAATGACATTGAAGAAAGATTTTTTTTTTTCCTTACCCCAGGCCTCTGTGGGTAGAGTTCCCTGATGAATTAGAGACTTTTGGTATGGAAGATGAATACATGCTGGGTAAGTATTTCTTGATTAATTATAGTTATGATAAATACTGTACTTATGTTCTTGTTATATTTTCTAGTGTTAAAGCACTATTTAAAAAATCCCTAATTTCAAGAAAGCTAGCCCTGGCCAGTTTGGCTCAGCAGTTAGAGTGTCGGCCTGTGGTCCAGAGAGACCTGGGTTCAGTTCCTGCTAGGGGCACGTACCTCAGTTGCAGTTTGTCCCCGGCCCCAGTTGGGGTTGTGCAGGTGGCAGCCAGTCAGTGTGTCTCTTTCACATCAATGTTTCTCTCTCCCTCCCTCTCTGTCTGAAGATGAATGCAAAAATGTCCTCGGGTGAGGATGAAAAAAAAAAAAGAAAGCTAAAAACAGAAAAGAAATTTCATTTTAGTGGGATCATAGCTATTATATTGTCATGTACCACCTCTCATATTAACTTTAAATTAATCCATTATATTTGCAAATGCTATTTATATTCTTGTTCTGGGTCCACTCCTAAGCCTTGTGATACCATTAAAGGAAAGGGAATTAGAAAAAAGTAGACCTGATAGTTGTAGTAAAGACCAAAGGAACTTACTTATTTAATATGCAAAAAAGGATTGGAGGCAGGGGTAGTGGCCTCTTCTTCAACAAGTGTTAACCACCAAATCAAAAATGTGGAAGTCTATTATCTTGATTATAGGGCTCAAAAAGCCATGCTCAACAAAAAGTTGCCCAAAAGGTGGACCTTGAGAGAGTGAAAACTCCAAAATATAAAATACCTTGCTCTTTATTTAATTAATTATTTTTTATCCTCACCCGAGGACATCTTTCCATATTTTGTTCAGATAGAGTGGAAGGGAGAGAGAAAGAGAGAGAGAGAAACATCGATGCGAAAGGGACACATCAAGTGGCTGCCACCTGCACGACCCAACCAGGGCCAGGTACAAACTGCAACCGAGGTACGTGCCCTTAGCGGGAACTGAACCTGGGTCTCTGTGGACCACAGGCCAATGCTCTAACCGCTGAGCCAAACCGGCCAGGGCTAAAATACCTTGCTCTTTAGGTCTCCACCCATCCTTAGGTCTCAGTTGAAATAGCCACTTTCTTGGAAAAAATTTTTCTGACCAAACTTGCTTTCTAGTCTGACCAAAGTTACAAATTCCACCTACTTAAATCCAAGTCAGTCCCTCCTATTACATAACTTTTATTTTATTTTGTACTTTGCCTTTTTGGTATTTGCCTGAACTCTAATTAATTTGTAATTACTTATTCAATATCTGTCTTCATTGACTGTAAACTCCATGAGAGTAGGGACCATGTCTGCCTTATTTGCCACTATATCCCCAGACACTCAATAAATATTTGTTGAATTTAAGAGTGAATTCATAAATGGATGAATTTTACACACATATGATGCCAAGGTCAAAACAAAATTAGTAGATTGTGTTTAGGAGAATTTTAGCCTTCCCAATGATAATTGCCCAAGGAAGAAGACCTCAGTGTCCACGCGGACCACACTTCGGGATAACAGTTGTAGGCTCACCATCACCAACTTCACTTACAGCAAACAGCAAAGCACTTGGAGAAGTGCAATGGTGCTTCCAGACTACTGACACACTAGCAGTTATGTCAGCGGAAAGGGACTGGGCCCGGAACTGGTCTGTGTGGGGCCAGCTTGTAGTGTGTGGGTTCTTGACTTTGTGCAGTAAAGAGTTCACAATATGAGTCCAGGTGATTTTGAGAGTACATTTATTTAAGCTGGGAACAATGAAACAAAAGAAGGGCCTAGGATAGAAGAAGCAACAGGAGAGAGCCTAGGTGGTGCTCTGCTTTGGCTCCCTAGAAACTTTATAGGGCTCTCTGGACTCACTGAGAAGTAAAAGTCACAGTGACAGAAGTAAGCCAAGGTGGACAGCTATTAGCTCACTTAAAAGTCAGAGAAAAGGGACCCTAAGAAGCCTGAAACACCAATCAGAAAGAATACATGTACCCCCATGTTCGTAGCAGCACTATTTACAATAGCTAAGATCTGGAAACAGCCCAAGTGTCCATCAGTAGACGAATGGATAAAAAAGCTGTGGTACATATACACAATGGAGTACTACGCAGCTGTAAGAAAGAAAGATCTCTTATCCTTTGAGATGACATGGAGGGACCTGGAAAGTATCATCCTAAGTGAAACAAGCCAAACAGAGAAAGACAAGTATCATATATGATCTCACTTATTTGTGGAATATAATGAACATAACAGTCTGAGGAATGGGGTAGTCCCAGAGACGTGGAAGTGGAGTACAGACTGACAATCCCCAGAAGAGGGGGTGGTGGGGGAGAGATAAACCACAGAACTTATATGCATGTGTGCATGAACAATGGACATGGACAACAAAGCTGGGGACAGGGCAGGGAGGGAGAAGGAGGGGGGAATCAGTGGGGGGAAAAGGAGAAACATCTGTAACAAAAATAAATAAATAAATAATTTTTTTAAAAAGGTCAGAGAAAAGGGGATGTTAGAGAAAGGTTCATGGGGTTACCCCATGAAGAACTGCCACTGCCTGCTGCTCCCCTGGTTGCAAGTCTTGCCAGGATGCTTAGAGCTTAGGTACATGCCTGACGAAGAAACAGGGAAGAAAGGTGTGGGATCCAGCTAGCTTACTTTACCTTGAGGGGTTTCATCTGTTTTCTGAAGGCAGGGAATTTTAGAGGAGGTCGAAGGGGAGGATCTCAATAGAACATTCATTGGCTTTCTAGGTGTGTCCTTTCAGGGTTGTGGTTTCCACTGATCAGTCGGTGCTAGGGGAGGGGATTAATAGTCATTGCATCTGGTCCTGATGTCAGGCAGGTGTTGCTCTATTTGGTTTTGCTGCTTTTCTGGCCTGGAGCTGAAACACAACTGAGGCCTATATGTTGTTTCTAGTTTGACCAACAGATCCGAGGCTTTGTTCCAAAGATTATTTGTTGGGTTAGAACTTCATTGTCCTGAGGGCCCAGTGCTTAAGGGAGTGGTTGTACAAGGGCTTGTATAGGAGTCACATGAGGCTATTCTCCCGCCCTTTTTTGTTCCTCCTCTAAGGGGGTCTAAAACCACATGACTAGCAACACGCCAGGGGAAGAAAGGTCAGGAGAGGGCTTGAACCATATGACCAGCAATATGAAAGGTCAGGGAGTTTAAACCACATGACCAGTGATATGCTAGGGGAAGAAAGGTCACCCTGGGGCAAGGTCCTTATTTTCCCAATTTTGCCCATTGCTAGGCACCCAGGGCTTTTGCCCTGGTGACCTTCTGTACCTGGTCCATCATCCTTGCTCTGCTATGTCTGTCTAACTGCCTACCACAGTTATGCACAAAAAGAGACTGTGGGTCCTTCCCTAGAATCTCAATATACTATAAGTGAAGTAATGATAGGCAACAATGCAGTCACCTCCATGAGCACCTGTCCTCTTTCTAGCAAAGCATCTCCGATGAATCATTGGTTCAACTCACCAGGTCTCTACCTTTAAGAAATTCACAGTCTAGTGGAAGTAGGGTACAGACTGACAACCCTCAGAAGAGGGAGTGGTGGGGGAAGGAAAGAGATAAACCACAGAAATTATGTGCATGTACTCATAACCAATTGACACAGACAACAAAGCCGGGGACAGGGTAGGGGGAATGGGGAGGAGGGTGTCAATGGGGGAAAAAAGGAGAAACATCTGTAACAAACATAAATTAATTAAAAAAAAAGAAATTCACAGTCTAGTGGTCCTTAAAACCACAGAAGCACTCAATTAAAAGAAAAGGAGTTTTCAGGCCCCTTATACTAGTATTCAGCCTTATTTCTTCTCCATTTTTCAGGAAGTGCTCTATTGGTTCATCCAGTCACAGAGCCAAAAGCTACTGTGGTTGATGTGTTTCTGCCAGGATCAAGTGAGGTAAGAGTAAATGACAGTCACATACTTTTTTAAAATATGTTTTATTTTTTAGAGAGAGAGGGAAAGGGAGAGGGAGAGAGAAATAGAAACATCGATATGAGAGAGAAACATGATCAGCTACCTCCTGCATACTCCCTACTAGAGATGGAGCCCAAAGCCCAGGCATGTGCCCTGACCAGGAATTGAACTGGGACCTCTCAGTCCATGAGACAACACTCAATTCACAGCCACACTGGCCAGGCGACAGTCACATATATTATATGTCTCATATCTCATCCCTCATTCTGATGAATTAGCCACTGTTAGGAAATAGATTTCTTCATCATGCAGTTGTGAAGACAGCCCAAACGACTATAGCAACTATAGATTCTTGTAAGTCATGACTACTGTCCTCAGAGGTCAAGAAACCTAATGGAAGAGCAGGGAGAAAGATGAATGGGTGGTGACAGCAAGGAGGATCAGAATGGTTCTTTATCTTCACATTGACTTGTGTAGTAGCTCCTTATAAACACATTGAGGTTTTAGGTAGGAAGAAATCTTTAGTCTATTAAGAGGTATCAAACTCTGGGGGAAACAAGCATAAAAAGACTTTGCTCTTTGGTTCTGGCTCTATCTATATCCTGAGTTTTTGGCACCAAAAGTGGATAAAAAGTAACAACAGTGACTATCCTCTCTGACCCTCCAAGCCTTCTTCTGCTCTTGTATTGGTTATTGCAACTGTATAAAATATCACCCCGAGCCTGTTGGAGCTCGGGCACTGAACCCAGGCAGGACATGGGGCAGAGGTGGGCATAAGGCATAGGGCTGCAGAGCAGACAGACAGCCAGGGTGATAAGAGCAACAGCCTCCAGAGACAGACCAAGGATACATCTGATGGGGCCAGGAGAAAAGATGGCAGAAACTCGGGGCATCAGACCAGGGAAAGAGTGTATGGAATGGAGAGCAGGAAGGAGACAGACCCTGGAGAGAGTCCTGGACACCGGAGCATTGCCACAGGCTTCAGCAGACAGCGGGAAGAGCCGTGAAGGATACTGAACTGATGGTGGGGCCACCGTGGCACGATATTCTTGGACTGTCAAGGCAAGTGGTGAGGTCGCTGAGCCAGGCCATGCTCACTGCTCAGTACGATCAAGGGCTGTCATGGCAACACCAGGAAACCAGTGCCAGTGTTCTCCCTCATCCAGCTTTCCAGGTTTGGTGGTTGTATTGGTTCCTTTTTTTTTTCAGGTTGAATAAAACGGTTTGATTTTATATATTCAACTTTTGTATTGGCTTCTTGAGGCTGCTGTAACAAACTACCACAAACTTGGTGGCTTAAAACAACAAAATTTCTTCTCTCACAATACCGGAGGCATAAGTCAAAAATCAAGGTGTCAGCAGGTTGGTTCCTTCTGGAAGCTCTGAGGAAGGGTCTTCTCCATGGCTCTCTCCAGCTTCTGGTGGCTCCCACAATCCTTGGCATTCCTTGGTTTTAGCTGCATTACTTCCATCTACGCCTCCTTCTGCACAGGGCCTTCTCTTCGGTTTGTCTGTCTCCTCTTCCTTCTCTCTCTCATAAGGATACTCGTGAAGACACTTAGGGCTCACCTGGATGATCCCACATAATCTCCTCATCTCAAGATCCTTACCTTAGTCAAATCTGTTACCACAGAGGGTAATAGTCACTCCTTCCAGGGAACGGGACGTAATCGGGCTTTTCTCCAGAATGTTCATGAATTTTGGTCTTTGCCCTTGGCTTCTCCAGGAATTTGCAGTTCTGAAGCTGAGGGCTCTTTACAAAGGTTCCGTGCCAAGTAGAAACTTGAGAAAAGGGTTAACTACAACAGCTAAATAAATTGTCCTGCCAAGCATTTCTGCCGAGTTTCTCAAGTTGATTCTAACAAAGCATGGGCTCCCATTAAGGGGAACCAGCTCCCTTTCTAACTTAGCCACACATTTTTATTAATGGCCTGTCATCATCGCAAGCACATTGCTCTGACTACGCAGTATACTCTCCCTCAACACCATTTCCAGAGCATTCTCTGCTTGTTTCTCTTGCTTACATCTTCCCAAAGCCTGGGTGGAAGAGCCAAGCTGTCCCTCGCCAGACCTTTGCCTCACTGGTTAGCTAGCACCACATCACAGGGTGCAAGGGGAATATCTCAGGTCCCTCACTGTCATTTTCCCCATATTTCTGTATGGCCTGTTCCTGCTCCTTCAAGGCTTTCCTCGAAGGTCTCCTCGGTGAGGCCTTCTCTGATCACCTCTTTTTTTTTTTTTTAATTTATTTATTTATTTTTGTTACAGATGTTTCTCCTTTTTTCCCCACTGGTTCCCCCCTTCCTCTCTCTCCCTGCCCTGTCCCCAGCTTTGTTGTCTATGTCCATTGTTCATGCACACATGCATGTGAGTTCTGTGGTTTATCTCTCCCCCACCACCCGCTCTTCTGGGGATTGTCATTCTGTACCCCACTTCCACATCTCTGGGACTACCCCATTCCTCAGACTGTTATGTTCATTATATTCCACAAATATCTGACCACCTCTTTAAGATTATAAACCACCCACACTGCCCCTGTCCAGCCCTCTGTCATCCTTTATTTTTCTCCACAGAACGGTGCCACCTTCTAACATTCTGTATATTTACTTGGATGTTTTGTTAATTATCTGTCTCTCAAATTAGAATGTTAGCGTTTTGAAGGTTGATTTTTGTGTTCACGGCTGCAACCCCAGCATCTGGATGGGTACTTGGCACATAGTAGGCCTTTGATGAATACTTACTGGGTAAGGAACTTGGTGACTGAGCTCCAGGTCTGGTCTATATGGTGTTTTGTACCATTTACACCCTTTCTAGGTTGGAGATCTTTGTAAATGGCACCAGAACACATACCCTATACCTCTCATTCTAGTTAGTTCTAGAAGTGGTAGACAGGTAATCCCAAAATCTTGTTTGAATCTTTTTTTTTTACCTTTCACTCCCACCAGCTCTTTATCTGAATCTACTGGAATTTGTCAGAGAAAGACATTACAAGAAAAGAAACCTAAGACAATATCCCTCATAAATACAGACAGAAATACTTGATAAAACATTAGCACATTGAATCCAGCCTAGGATGAAACAGCATGATGGTCGGGTTGCTCCTGTTGAATAAAGAGTTCACTGTAGCTAACCATAGTCAAGTCTCTCACCTTCACAGCGGGACAGTGACACACGCAACAGCCAAGCTATATAAAGGATGTGGTCATCCCAGGAGGTGAACTTGCAAATCAGACTCTGGCTGCCAGAAACTATCCTGGACTAGAAGAGAGAAAGAGAGGTTTTTGTTTTCATGCGGACTCTGGTGCTATCCTATGGATGTATCCCATCAAACTACTTTGTATGACCTTTTTGGTACCTTCAACAACTAAACCTCCTTGACAGGAACCCCAGATAAGAGTTTGAGCCTCATTTCTGAATTGTATTCCATAAAAAAAAATGATCATATAGCAATAATTCAAGTTTCCATTTGTTTTTCTTTAGGATCTGTTTCCTTTTCCAACACCTTCCTTTCTCCTGCCTTGTCTGTAATTCATTTGCTTGCAATGTGCTTTCCTTCTTTGTTGTTTCCTTCTTCCCTTCATCATCTTTTTTACTAATAGACACTTTACGTTCTTATAAGCCACCTGGACTGTAAAAATCCATGAGGTCAGGAACTGTTCACTCGTGTACCTAGCAGTGCGAGGCACATGGTGGGTTGTTTAATGGGTAACTTTTGGATGGATGGTTGGACAAATGAGTGGCTTTTTAATCAAATTAATCTGTCACAGTAGATTAGTCTTTTGGGATCTTCTTAAAAGTATGTGTCTTTCATAATTTATACTCAAGATTTTTTTTTAAATTATACTTATTTTAGCTTTCTGTTTACATGAAATCAAGACAAATAGGTGTTTTACTGAATAATGAAATTACAAGCAGAGTTGTTTATATACTCTTTTTCACTGGGGTCTGTTCCTTTTCAGGTCTGGTATGACTCTAAGACATTTGCTTCTTGGGAAGGAGCATGTACTGTGAACATACCAGTAACCTTGGACACTGTAAGTTATTTTCAGACTGTTGTTTTTCCTGCTGTGCTGTATTAGCCTGCTCAGACTGCTATAACAAAATAACACAGACTGGGTGGCTTAAAAAACAGAAATGTATTGCCCTGGCCAGTGTGGTTCAGTTGATTGGACACTATTCCATGCACCAAAAGATTGTCAATTCGATTTCTGGTCAGGGCACATGCCCAGGTTGTGGACTCCATCCCCAGTAGGGGGCATGTGGGAGGCAGCCAATCAATATTTCTCTCTCATTGATATTTCTATCTCTCTTTCCCTCTCCCTTTCTCTCTATCTAAATATCAATAAAAACATAGTTTTTTAAAAAACAGAAATTTATTATCTCATAGTTCTGGAGGCTAGAAATACTAGATTAAGGTACCAACCAATTTGGTTCCTGGTGAGGACTCTTCCTGGCAAGTAGACAGCTGCCTTCTTGCTGTGTCCTCACAGGACAGAGGGAGAGAGTGAGGTATAGGATCAAGGCCCCACTCTTATGACCTCACTTAACCTTAATTATTTCTATAAAGGCCCTGTCTCCAAATACAGTCACATTGGAGGTTGGGGTTTCAATGTATGAATTTGGGGGCCACAAACATTCAGTCCATAACATGTGCCTACATAGAAAGAACCAAGGACATTAGAATTCTGCAGAATAACATGTACCTATGGAGACAGAAAGTGGATTAGTGGTTGCTTAGGGCTGGGGAAGGGAGAGGATTTGGGGGGCAATGGGGAGTGACTGCTAATGAGCATAATGATTCTTTTTGGGGTGATGAAAATATTTTAAAGTCGGTTATGGTGATAGGTGCATGACTCTGAATACACTAAAAACCATTTAACTGTATACTTTAAATGAGTGACTTATATGGCATGTGGATTATATCAATGAAGCTGTTAAAATGTGAGAAAAAAAGTATAAAAATAACATATACTCTGATGAAACATCAAGGACAAACAGCTCTTCCCCATATACTTACATTTGTATGTCTAAGAAAAATAATAACACTGAAAATAGAAAGCCAATGTGGTGGTCATCACACATGCCATACAGAGCGTCCTTCTACAGGACCAAGTCAAAAAAACCAAGTCAAATGTTTTTCATTGTAATCCTGGACCTCTCGGCCCAAATGCATGCTATCAGTTATGATGTTAGAAGCACAGTGGCAAATCCAGATTGAATTTCTGAAGGGAATCTGGTCCGCAGCTGAATCACTAAGTAGTGAGAAGATTAATAAATAGGTATTGGTTATCTTTTTAATTGGTTATTTTTAAGTTGTCAATAGAGTATGAATTCCATTATAAAGAAAATGATTTCAGATGTCAACTTTCATTTCTAGAAGAGATCTTAACATGCATCTACTCGAATCTCTCATGCTTACACGTGAAGACACAGGTTCAGAGAGAAGTGAAATTACTTGTCCAGGGTTATGGCTAGATTGTGGCAGAAATGAGACAAGACCCTATTCCATACTAACTTACTACCTCATTCTTTGAGGGGGAATAAAGAGATTGGCTGATGAGGGTGGGAAGACAGAAACTTTATTTGTTACTGCCAACTGCGAGTCAAGCAGAAAGTGGACTTAACTACTCCACGTGGCCTCACTCCCGCGTTCATTTATATTCTTGTACTCTTCTCCCTGCTTGTGTACCATCCCTCATGTGATCCAGGGCGCTTTCTTACAGAAGACCATATTGGAAGACAGGAAACCTGCTGGGAATGGCATTCCAGAAGACCCATAGATGTGGGTCATGCCTGCAAACCTGTTGTCAGAGTCACTTAAGTGCCCTTGGTAGTGTCTATAACAGAAGTTTCCCAAATTCGCCCTCAGAATTGAGTCATTCATCCTGAGGATCCAGGGAATCAGGGAGCAAGATGGGTATAGGTTACTGTGAATAAGAACAAAAGTTGCCCTGGCCGATTTGGCTCAGCGGTTAGAGCATCGGCCCACTGACCAATGAGTCTCAGGTTCAGTTCCGGCCAAGGGCACATACCTCAGTTGCGGTTCATCCCTGGCTCTGGTTGGGGTTGTGTGGGAGGCAGCCACTCGATGTGTCCCTTTCACATCGATGTTTCTCTCTCTCTCTCTCCCTCCACTCTATCTGAACAAAAATGGAAAAATGTCCTCTGGTGAGGATTAAAAAAAAAAAAAAGAACAAAAGTCATCTCCCCCAAACAAAGAAACTACCATCGTTTATCTACATATATACATCTGGGCCTGCTTACACAGACAGAAAAATTCACTCTTCAGCAGGGCCCTAGAAATAAACATGTTTATTATATTGACAGGAAAATTAAAGATACAAAACAGGAAAGGCTACTTATAGGATAGGCAGAATAGATAATAAATTGATGAAGGGTGAGAAGTGGTTTTTAGTGCTTGAACTCTTTTCCTTTTAATGCCAGGGCCCCCATATTTGCCATAAATTTATATTGCCTTTGAGTCTATACTTGTAAAAAATGTGTCTTGTACAATGAAACATTTTTAATTCTACTTTGAAATTGCCCTCTCTGAATACGCCTTCCCTGAGAGTGTTGCTCTGTTGTAGATACCAGTGTTTCAACGAGGCGGAAGTGTAGTGCCAATAAAGAGAGTTATAGGAAAATCCACAGGCTGGATGACTGATTCCCCCTATGGACTCCGGGTGGCTCTAAGCACTAAGGTATTTGGAAAATGTTACCTTTACACATTTTATTTGTTACTACTCTGTCTCTTTACAGTGGTGGCCCTGAGCCCTGGCCAGTTTGGCTCAGCAGTTAGAGTGTCGGCCTGCGGTCCAGAGAGACCTGGGTTCAGTTCCCGCTAAGGGCACGTACCTCGGTTGCAGTTTGTCCCCGGCCCTGGTTGGGTCTTGCGGGTGGCAACCACTCGATGTGTCCCTTTCACGTTGACATTTCTCTCTCTCTCTCTCTCTCTCTCTCTCTCTCTCTCTCTCTCTCCCACTCTATCTGAACAAAAAATGAAAAAATGTCCTCGGGTGAGGATAAAACAAAACAAAACAAAATACAGTGGTGGCCCTTTGAGTGTGTGACACTGTAAAAGTGGGGAATCCCATCTGTGGGACAGGTGCTTCAGATGTTTATCTAGAAATCAAAGTTTTGAATCATTTCTGAATCATTGTCTAACTTGTCTGACCTGCCTGGAATTGTTCTTAAAGGGGCTCTGAGAACTAGAAATGATAGAAATTTCCTCTGGAACACTGTGACCCTTGTGCTTTGCAGCTTGGCATTGGTAACCACTGGACTGAAAGGTCACCGGGGCCTAGGCAGCCTGCCACACGGATTAGCCCTGAAACCAATCTCCTGTAAAAGGGTATCTGTATCAGTGCAACATTTCAGGGACACCACCCCCACACAATGACTTCTGTTCTCATTAAATGGCTCAAACAACTAAAATCTCCTTGGGTAAAGCCTGGAAGAATCCAGAATTGATCTGTCTTTTTGAGCCAAACAAGGCCTATAGCAGATTCCTCTCCTATCCATTTGCCCAAATACAGTACCAAAAACAAATTCTTACTCATGCAAATACTATAAAATAATTAAGCTTTCTTTTTCTTACATCCTTCTTTTTCATCTGTTTCACTTAGGCATGTTTTATGATGCCAAACAATGGGCCTTGGGCCCATAAGAGGCCACAGAATAAAATACAAGAGACTTCGAGATCCCGCCATATGGAATGCTGTGACATTCTTTGACATGCAAAAGGAGTCTTCCTACTTAAAAAAAAAAAAATTGATACCATTGTCTACATGGAGGGTCTTCTAAAGTTAGTTGATTTCACCCATTATGAATTTCTTTTAACTTCAGTTCATTCTATGAACTTTTATGACCTGTTGTCATTCTAGGATAGTATTTTCAGGAAGCCACTTATGCCAGTGACCATACTCCCTAGTTTAAATTTCTTTCAACAAGGCCTAATTCTTTGTGCCCCTCTTATGTGATTTCCTCATTTACTAATGGTTTTTGATTGTATATATTTGTATGACTAGTTTGTACAGCTTGAATATTAAGCTTTTATTTAACATAATTTTTCACAAAATTTTAAATCTAGTATTTCCCTTTAGGGGGTGACATTCTTTTCCCAGAAAATTATTATATAACCTCATTCTCTGTCTGTGATTTGCTCCCCAGGGTTCTGCTGTGGGTGAATTGTATCTTGATGATGGCCATTCATTCCAATACCTCCACCAGAAGCAATTCTTACACAGGAAGTTTTGTTTCTGTTCGGGTGTTTTGAGCAACAGGTAATAACAGCTAAAAATCTGCGTGCTTTCTTAGGTAGATGATGCTACCCTTTTGCTATTTTCAAATATACAGCTGATACAGTGATACCTCGGTTCTCGAACGCCTCGGTTTTCGACCAAATCGGTATTCGACCAGGAGATTCGAGAAACTTTTGTCTCGGAATCCGAACAAATATTTGGAACTCGAACTTCCGAGATGAGCCGAGTTGAGCCGAATGGCGTTCATTCGGCCCAGCGCGCCTTGCTTGCGTCATCAGTGTGAGTGCAGAGAGAGAGTCACGCTTTGTGGAGTCACGCTTTCCTATTGGTTTCATTGCTTCGGTTCTCGAACAATTCGGTTCTCGACCATCCTCCTGGAACGAATTATGTTCGAGAACCGAGGTATCACTGTAGTTTAAGATACAATTTGAAGAAGTTAATGATGAAGGACACTTGTGGAGTGTTTTGTTTGTTTTTTTCTTTTCTTTTTTTCAGCTTTATTCAGGTATAGTTGACAAGTAAAATTGTAATATACTTAAAGTGTACAACATGATGATATGATATCCATATACATTGTGAAAGGATTCCACCATGGAGTTAATTAACACATCCATCACCTCACATATTTACCTTTTTTTTTTTATGAGAACACTTACAGTCTACTCCCTTAGCAAATTTCAATCATACAACGTGGTATTATCAACTATAGTCACCATGTTATACCTTAGATTCTCAGACTTTATTCATCTTAGAACTGAAAATTTGTACCCTTTACCAGCCTCTTTCTATTTCTCCCACTTCCCATCCCCTAGCAACCACCACTCTACTCTCTGTTTCTATGAGTTTGACTTTTTTTTTTCTTTTTTTTTTTTTATCCTCACCCGAGGACATTTTTCCATTTTTTGTTCAGGTAGAGTGGGAGAGAGAGAGAGGAACAGAGAGAGAGAAACATCGATGTGAAAGGAACACATCGAGTGGCTGCCACCCACACAACCGACCAGGGCCGGGGACAAACTGCAACCGAGGTACATGCCCTTAGCGGGAACCGAACCCGGGTCTCTCAGGACCGCAGGCCGACGCTCTAACCGCTGAGCCAAACCGGCCAGGGCTGACTTTTTTTTTTAACATTCCACATATAAATGATACCATACAGTATTTCCTTTTCTCTGTCTGGTTTATTTCACTTAGCAGAATGCCCTCCA
The DNA here is from genome assembly GCF_014108415.1 of Molossus molossus. Lineage (NCBI taxonomy): Eukaryota > Metazoa > Chordata > Mammalia > Chiroptera > Molossidae > Molossus > Molossus molossus. Next base: position 181,354,982 of record NW_023425344.1, read on the forward strand.
GATTTATTTATGTTGACACAAATGGGAGAATATCCATCTTTTTTAAGGCTGAATAATATTTTATTATGCATATATAGCACATCTTCTCGATCCATTCATTCACTGACAGACAGATTGTTTCCATACCTTGGCTATTGTGAATAATGCTGCAGTGAACATGGGGGTAGATATCTCTTTGAGATAGTTATTTCATTTTCTTCAGCTATATACCCAGAAGTGGGATTGCTGGATCATATGATAGTTCTATTCTTAATATTTTGAAGAACATTCATATAGTTTTCCATTGTGGTCATACCAGTTAACATCTCAGCAACAATGTACAAGGGTTCCCTTTTCATCACATTTCCACCTGCATTTGTCTTTTTGATTAGACATCCTAACAGGTGTGAGGTGATGTCTCATTGTGGTTTCGATTTGCATTTCCCTGATGATTAGTAACACTGAGCACCTTTACAGGCACCTGTTGGCCATGCACATACATGCCTTCTTTGGAGAAATGCCTACTCAAGTTCTTTGCCAATTTTTTTATTTATTTATTTATTTTTTTTTTTTTTTTTATCCTCACCCGAGGATATTTCTCCATTTTTTTGTACAGATAGAGTGGGAGGGAGAGAGAGGAAGGGAGAGAGAGAGAGAAACATCGACGTGAAGGGACACATCGAGTGGCTGCCACCCGCACGACCAACCAGGGCCGGGGACAAACAGCAACCGAGGTACGTGCCCTTAGCAGGAACCGAACCCGGGTCTCTCCGGACCGCAGGCCGACGCTCTAACCGCTGAGCCAAACTGGCCAGGGCGCCAATTTTTTTATTTTTTGTAAATCCTCACCCAAGGACATTTTTCCATATTTTGTTCAGATAGAGTGGGAGGGAGAGAGAGAGAGAAACATCGACGTGAAAGGGACACATGGAGTGGTTGCCGCCTGCACGACCCAACCAGGGCCGGGGACAAACTGCAACCGAGGTACGTGCCCTTAGCGGGAACCGAACCCGGGTCTCTCTGGACTGCAGGCCGACACTCTAACCGCTGAGCCAAACCGGCCAGGGCTCTTTGCCAATTTTTAATTGGGTTGTTTTATTTTATTTGATTGCTATTGAGTTATATGAGTTCTACTATATTTTATTTTATTTTATTTATTTATTTTTTTTTAATCCTCAACCGAGGACATTTTTCCATTTTTTGTTCAGGTAGAGTGGGAGGGAGAGAGAGGAACAGAGAGAGAGAAACATCGATGTGAAGGGACACATCGAGTGGTTGCCACCCGCACAACCGACCAGGGCCGGGGACACACTGCAACCGAGGTACATGCCCTTAGCGGGAACCGAACCCGGGTCACTCAGGACTGCAGGCCGACGCTCTAACCGCTGAGCCAAACCGGCCAGGGCAGTTCTACTATATTTTAGATGTTAATTATATATTTGACCATACTCTTTTTGGAATCGTGGTTAACAAATATTTTCTTTTATTTCGTAGGTTGCCTTTTCATTTTGTTGATGGTTTTCTTTGCTGTGCTTTTTAGTTTGATGTCAAACCACTTGTTTATTTTTGCTTTTCTTGCCTTTGCTTTTGGTGTAAAGTTCAAAAAAATTATCACCAAGATTTATGTCAAGGAGCTTACTCCATATGTTTTCTTCGAGGATTTTCATGGTTTCAGGTCTGACATTCAAATCTTTACCCATTTTGAGTTTATTTTTGTGTATGGTGTATACTAGGAGTCCATTTTATTTCTCTTTTTTTGCATATGGATATCTAGTTTTTCCAAAACCATTTATTGAAAAGACTATCCTTTCCCCATTTTATATTTTGAGGGTCTCTATTCTGTTTCATTGGTTGATGTGTATTTTTATGCCAATACCATAGTATTTTGATTATTATGGCTCTATAGTATAGTTTGAAATCAGGCATTATAATGCCTCCAGCTTTGTTCTTCCTTCTCAAGATTGCTTTGGCTCTTTGGGATCTTCTGTAGTTCCATGTGAACTTTAGGATTTTTTTTTTCAATTTCTATGGAAATTGCCACTGGAATTTTGATAGGCATTACGTTGAATTTGTAGATTGCTTTGGATTGCGCAGACATTTTCTTTTTTTTTTTTTTTTAAATCCTCACCTGAGGACATTTTTCCATTTTTTGTTCAGGTAGAGTGGGAGGGAGAGAGAGGGAGAGAGAGAAACATCGATGTGAAAGGGACACATCGAGTGGCTGGGATTGCGCAGACATTTTAACAATATTCTTCCAACCATGAACACAGAATACCTTTTTCCTTGCGTCTTTTTCAATTTCTTTCATCAATGCCTTACAGTTTTCAGTACAGATTTTTCACCTCCATGAGTAAATTTATGCCTGAGTATTCTTCTCAATACTATTCTGTATGTGGCTATTTTCTTAATTTCTTTTTTCAATAGTTTGTTAATGTAGAGAAACACAGCTGATTTTTGTATATTGATTTTGTGTCCTTCAACTTTACTGAATTTGTTTATTCTGACAGTTTTTTGGTGGAATCACTTAGGGTTTCCTATATATAATATCATATTGTCTGCAGATAGATATAGTTTTACTTTTTTATTTTTGATTTGGATGCCTTTTATTTATTTATTTTCTTTTTCTCCCTAATTGCTCTGGCTAGGATCTCCAGTACTATGTTGAATAAATGTGGCAAGATTGGGCATCGCTGTCATCTTTGACTATGTTAGCTGTGGGCTTGCTATACATGGCCTTTATTATGTTGAAATATGTTCCTTCTATACCCAATTTTTTTTTAGAGTTTTTATCATGAAAACCTGTTGAATTTTGTGAAAGCTTTTTCTGAATCACATGATTTTTTTTTATCCTCACCCGAGGACATTTTTGTATTCGTCTTCTGATAGAGTAAGAGGGAGAGAGGGAGGAAGAGAGAGAGAGAGAAACATCAATTTGAGAGAGACACATCGACTGGCTGCCACCCACATGACCCCAACCAGGGCCGGGGACAAAACCCAATCAAGGTATGTGCCCTTAGTGGGTACTGAACCCGGTCTCTCTGGACCATTGGCCAATGCTTTAACCGCTGAGCCAAACCGACCAGGGCCGTATGATTTTTATCCTTTCTTTTGTTAATGTGGTGCATCATATTTATTGATTTGTTATGTTGAACCATCTCTGTATCCCAGGGGTAAATCCCACTTGATTGTGGTATACAATCCTTTGAATGAACTGTTGAATTCATTTTGCTAATATTTTTTTGAGTATTCTTACATCTGTGTTTATTAAAGATATTGCCCTATTTTTTTTTTTTTTAATTTTTTCTTTATTGATTTTAGAGAGAGAGGAAGTGAGAGGGAGAGAGAGATAGAAACATTGATGAGAGAGAACATCGATTGGCCGCCTCCTGCATGCCCCCCACTGGGGATCAGGCCCACAACATAGGCTTGTGCCCTGACCAGGAATTGAACTGGCAACCTCTTGGTGCATGGGTCGACACTCAACCACTGAGCCACACTGGCCGGACCAGGAGCATGTTTTTTTAATCTCCACATATTTGTGAATTGATTTCTACTGTCATACAATTATGGTCAGGAAAGCTTGATATAATTTCAGTCTTCTTATATTTGTTAAGACTTGTTTTGTGGCCTAACATATGATCTGTCCAGGAGAATCTTCCACATTTACTTGAGAAGAGTATGCAGCCTGCTGCTGTTGACTAGAATCTATCTGTTAGATCCATCTGTTTCCTTATCGATTTTCTGTCTGGATAATCTATTCATTGTTGTAAGTGGGGTAGTGAAGTCCCCTTCAATAGTTGTAGTGCTATTTCTCCCTTCAGATCTGTTAATATTTGCTTTATATATTTTAGGAGCTCTGATGTTGTTGGGTGCATAAATATTTACAAATGTTATATCCTCTTAATGAATTGACTTGACCCCTTTATCATTGTATAATGACCTTCATTGTCTCTTGCTACAGCCTTTGGCATAAAGTCTGTTTTGTCTGATACAAATATAGCTACCCCTGCTTTCTTTTGGTTTTTATTTGCATCAATATCTTTTTGTATTCATTCATGTTTACTCTGTATATGTCCTTAAAGCTGAAGTGAGTCACTTAAAGGCAACATATAGTTGGGTCTTGTTTCTTTTTAGCCATTCAGCAACTCCTTCTCTTTTGATCAGAGAATTTAGTCCAAATACCTTTAAAATAATTATTGATAGGTATAGACTTACTATTGCCATTTTGTTCATTGTTTTCTAGGTGTTTTGTAGTTCCTTTGTTCCTTCCTTCCTCTCTTTATGTCTTCCTTTATAATTTGATGATTCCCTGTAGTGGTATGCTTTTTCTTTCTATCTTTTGTGTATTTACTATAGGTTTTGGCTTTTTGGTTAACATGAGGCTTCCATAAAACATCTTTTATTATAACAGTCTATTTTAAGCTGATAACTTAATTTTGAACACATACCAAAGCTCTGCACTTTTACACACTCCTTCCCACATTTTATGTTTTTGATGTCATAATTTTTTATAATGTGTATTCATTAATAAATTATTGTAGTTATAATTATCTTTAATACTTTTGTCCTTTAACTTTTGTATAAGAGTTATAAATGATTTACCCAAAACCATCACAACATTAAAATATTCTGGATTTAACTATATATTTACTTTACCAGTGAGTTTAATACCTGCATATATTTTCATGTTACTAGTTAGCATCCTTTCATTTCAGCTTCATGAACTCCCTTTAACATTTCTTGTAAGGCTGGCCTAATGGTGATTAATTCCGTTAGCTTTTGTTTGTCTGGAAAACTCTCTCTCTCTGCTTCAATTCTAAAGAACAACTTTGCCAGGTAGAGTATTCTTGGGTGGCAGGGTGTTTTTTGTTTTGTTTTGTTTTTTCCTCTGACTATATCATCTCACTCCCTTCTGGCCTGCAAGGTTTCTGCTGAAAATTTTGCTGATAGTCTTATGGGGTGTCCTTGTATATAACAAGTTACTTTTTCTTAATGTTTTTCAGGTTCTTTTTGTTTTTAACATTTGAAATTTTAATTATAATGTATCTTAGTGTGGGTTCTTTAGATTCATCTTTTTTAGAACTCATTGGGGTTCCTGGATATGGATGTCTGTTTCTTTCCCAAGGTTAGGTAAGTTTTTAGCCATATTTCTTTGAATAAGGTTTCTGCCCCTTTCTCTTCTCTTCTCTTCTCTTCTCTTCTCTTCTCTTCTCTTCTCTTCTCTTCTCTTCTCTTCTCCTCTCTTCTCTTCTCCTTCTGGGACTACTATAACGCATATATTGGTCCACTGGTTGTTATCCCATAAGTCTCTTAAGCTGTCTTTACTCTTTTTTATGCTTTTTTTCTTTTGCTCCTCCAATTGGATGAATTCCACTGTCCTGTATTTGAGTTCACTGATCCTTTCTTGCACTTGATCTAATCTGATGTTAAAACCCATTATTGAATTTTTTCAGTTCAGTTATTGTATTCTTCAGCTCTACGGTTTCTGTTTGGTACTTTTTTATATTTTCTATCACTCTGTTGAAATTCTCACTTTGTTCATCCTTTACTTTCTGATGTTAGTATTGTTATGATCATTATTTTGAACTCTCTATCATATAAATAACTTGTCTCTATTTCATTAAGGTCAGTTTCTGTAGACTAATCATGTTCTTTTGTTTGGAAGATACTCCCTTATTTCTTAATTTTTCTCGATTCCCTGTGTTGGTTTCTGCACATTAGATAAAACATCCACCTCTTTCAATTCTAACAGACTGGTTTTGTGTAGGAGATGAACTTCATCAATCAGCCTGGCCTGAGCTCCTGGTTGCTTCTAAAGCTTTGTGATTATCCAAGTGGCCATCTTTGTTCTTAGTGGCTGCCAGTAGTTGAGGATGTACCAAAACCCATTAGTGACCCAAAGGGAGAATGCAGTCAGTATTTGATGCAGGCTGATTAGAAACTTGACTCCCAGGCAGTAACTGTAAAAGTTCACAGTCATGCCCCTTCTAGGGAGAATTTGAGAAATGGGTGTTTTTTGCCTGCACCCTCTGTGCTGAGCCTGGGGGATAGCTATAGCACACCCATTAACAACTGCTTCTTTGTTTCATACAACCCTATGGAACTTGTGAACATAAACACAGCTGGCTATCAGGATTGAGTGATTTGGGAGCCTAATCCTCAGGTGGGAGACTTAAAAGTTGGAGTATTAGCCCTGGCCAGTGCTTCTCAGTGGTTAGAGCATCAGCCTGAGCACTGAAGGGACACAGGTTCAATTCCCGGTCAAGGGCACATACCTAGGTTACAGGTTTGATCCCTGCCCCAGTCAGGGCATGTGTGGGAGGCAACCAGTTGATGTGTCTCTCTAACATTCTCATTCTCTCTCTCTCCCCTGCTTTCTCCCTCCTTTCCACTCTCTCTAAAAATCAATGGAAAAATTATCCTCAGATGAAGATAAACAACAAAAATTGAGGTGCTAGAAGTGTGGCAAATCCTTCACTCTTCAGGAGCCGGGGTTCCCTCTCCTAATTGTATGGCACTGTGCTGGGGCGGGGGTGATAGAGAGAGTGTGTCTCAGCCATTCCTACCTGATTTGATGTGGGTATTTTTTCAGTCACCAGATGTGTAGGAGTCAGTCAGCTAATTTCTGGATTGCTCTCAAGGGGAATTGCTCCCTGGGTAGCTTTACATTTGGTTCATCTGTGGGAGGAGAGAAATTCAGAAACCTCATGTGTCACCATATTGGTCCAGAGTCCCCTGCAGTATTTTTTTTTCAATCACTCCATAAACTTCTCTTCCTTACTGTCTCCATCTTTCTTTCCTTTCCTCTCTAAAATTTTTTTAAAAAATAATTCAAGTTCCCATTAGTCCCATTTATTCAACCATTCAACAATTCACTAAGTATCTGATTTCTTTCAATTTGGTTGCTGTGTCCAACTCACATTGGTGACTTCAGTGTCCTTAGGTGATTTCTCTCCAAATGACTTTAAAAAGAGAGGTTGTTTTGGCTACTGGTAACTTAGCCCTCAACATGTAGAGTCATCTGTTTCCATCTTTTCATCCTAGTAAATATGATAACTATTTGGTTCAGACTTCCCTAGGAAAAGAAGGGAGGTGAACTAACCAGGCTGTTGGATCTGTTAACCAGGCCAAACCCCTCTTTTCCTTATTTTTCTAATGCCATTTATATTTCTTTCAGTTGTGCTGACGAGAGGGGTCATTATCCCAGCAAGTGTGTGGTGGAACAGATCTTTGTCCTAGGCCTCAAGAAGCAACCATCCTCTGTGACCACCCACTCATCTGGTGAGGAAACATGCCGTCTACTTTTATAAACATAGAAATGCTGAGGTGAAGAGATGAGCAACCCTAAAATGACATAATGTGTTCAGCAGGTAGACTCGACGCTCTCTGGTAGAGGTCGAATACAGTAGTGTCTCAGAGGGAGCAAGGCCGTCCTCTTTCTCTGCATCAGCTGGTCTCTCTGCTCACTGTCAGCTGTTAATATTTTTCTAAGGGGAATTAATTTGGGCTTGAAATAATATTGTGGCTTCTCAGAATATTTTTGTTAAACTGTAGGTATCTAAAGCCCTACTTGTGCTTGTGGAATTACTTACAGGGCATAGAATGAGATATATCCTTTCTAACCTACTGAATTTTTTAGACAAACACTTTGTTTCTTACAGTTTATTTTCAAGCAATCTTGCATTCAAAACAGTTGGGTGTTTCATGTTTAAAAATCCATGGAACTCCACAAGTAAAAGTGGTAGGTTAAATTCTCCCAAGTAGGGTATAAGGTTTTATGACAGGGTCAGAAACACTTCAGATACAAAGAAAAAAAAAATTCTCTCCTTGATGTTCATCAAACTTTCCCTTTTATTGTCTTGATATTTAGATGGTAAAGATCAGCCTGTGGCTTTTACATATTGTGCCAGAACGTCCACGCTAAGCCTGGAGAAGCTGTCCCTGAACGTTGGCACTGACTGGGAGGTCCACATCAAATGACAGGGAAGTGCATCTGGTGACAAGCACAGGGAGCAGCCTGCACCCGTCTACCTTTCCCTTGGCCCTTTTTGGGATTTGTGCTGCATGATCATTGACTACTCTGACAAAAAAATATCTTCCATTAGTCATCAGTTTGCTAATGAACAACAGATTTCAGATTTTATATTTTTAGATGTATTAGTAATATTCTTGTGTCAAACACCACCTGTTCTCCTAGATGCAAGGAGCCCTGAGACCTGTATAGAGATCATGTCCCTTCCATTGGCTTCTGAGGCCATGGCCCTGCAGGAAGCACCGTAGCCCCATGAGTAGCCTCTCCTTGAGCATGGCAGGAGGGGTTCTTCCACGGGAGCTGTGGACCACGCCCTCCACGTGTGGTCCCTCTGTGGAAGCTCGCCTCTGGCCGTGCAGCAGAGTCACTGAGCTTACAGCAGCCGCGCTGCTCGAGGCCTATCTCCAAGTGAACAGCAGCTTCTGGCATCCCCCACAGCCATCTTTCACCCCTTAGGCACGCAAAACAGCCCTTTCTGCTTGCACTGCATACACTGTAGTAACAGGGAGTTGTTCTCCCTAGAGACTGACTCAGGAGTACAAAGGGTTCTTTTCCCTGCCGTGCTTTTTGGGCTCCAAAGTTCCCAGTTAATTTTCAAATTCTAATTTCTTTATCTTAATTGTTTTTATTAGATACTTTCTACTTAGCAAAGATTATTTGTAGTGTGAACAAGCTATAATTAATAAAAATAAAATAAATGCCCACATCGCACCACTGAACCTCACAAACGGAACACATGGCTTCGACCAGGGGAAGGCACGTGAGGCACTTACCTTAGACACAAAGAAACGTGTGACAAAAACATAGTAACCAAAATAAATTGTATTTAAATGCAACATTTTTTTTATCCTCACCCGAGGATATTTTTCCATTTATCTTCAGATAGAGTAGGAGGGGGAGGGAGAGGGAGAGAGAGAGAGAAAGAAACATCGATATGAGAGAGACACATCAACTATCTGCCACCTGCACAACCCCAACCAGGGCCAGGGAGGAACCGCAGAGGTACATGCCTTTGACCGGAATCTAACCCGAAACTCATTGGTGCAACATTTTTCTTTTTCTAAATTTTTTAATTATCATTATTATTTTTTATTTTTAGAGAGAGAGAGAGGAAGAGGGAGAGAAACATTTATGAGAGAGAACATCGATTGGCCACCTCTGCATGTCCCCCACTGGGGGTTTGGCACACAACCTGGGCATATGCCCTGACCAGGAATTGAACTGGCGACATCTTGGTGCATGAGTTGATGCTCAACCACTGAGCCAAACCAGCTGGGCACATTTTTTTAAATAAAAATTAAAGCAAAAAATCCATAATTAACAAAATATCAAAACTTTAAATACAGACATGCTCAGTAACACTGAATTCTCCTTTTGCCTCTGGCTCCAGTACAGCTCAGTGTGGGGCAGAACATGGCAACAACCCATTCCTCAGGATGCTTCTGGCTCTGGAGACCCCAGTGGCTTCCTGCTGCCTGTCACAGCACCTGTTGGGCAGCCCCCTGTCCTCAGCACTCCTCAACATGCACAGTTTCTTATCAGGCCTCCTCCACTGAGCGGTTTGCCAACTGCCACCTCTATGCCTTCTGTTTCCTGGGCCCCAATATCCACCCCTTCTTCCTGCCTCTGCACATCAGACCGTCTGTGCAGGCCCTACTCAGATCCTACTTTTCCATTAAGCCTTGCTAATTACTCGAACACCCCCAACCCCCTGTACCCATGAGCAGTGATTTTCCCCTTCTCTGAAGTCCTGACCCTGTTATAATATGTGCTCTAACTTAGCATTCTCAGGGATCATCCCTTAATGCCTCAGGTTTGTCTGCCTGTTACCCTGCTGGGTTGTATGTTCCTCAAGAGCATATTTGTCTTATATCTGCCAGGGCACCATTATACTTGGCTTTTAGTAAGTATTGACTGTCATTGGTTAACTGATGGACTTGATTGATTAGAAAGTGAGAATTAAATATATTTGTTTCTGATTTACTTTTCTGACATCGGGACTCCTCTCTCTAGAGGTAGTAAACATTGTGCATATCCTCGTGAACATATTTCATTGTATCAGTTGAGATTTGAGTTTTGTACCATATATAAGTTCATGCAGATATATGCAGATTCTTGGCTCCTGTTTCTGTAGGCTTTGCAATCAAGGGGAAAGGAAGAAGCCTACGTTAGCTGAAGTTGTATTTCCCAGCTTCAAATTTCCCTTGCCTGAAAACTAGGTGCTCTTACCTAATGTAAATGATGGTTTTTAATAGCATTTAAAGCTGAATAATTAAGACCTATATTCAGATCAACATTTATTGTATATCTGTTCTTCCATTTAAAATAATTTTGGAGGAAAGAACGAAACAAGGACTAGTGGGGTGAGTTAGTGAGGAACTTCTCTCCTTTAACCCAGAACTCTACTGAGACGTTCAACCAGAGACAGTGAGTGGAGAGAAATATGGTCTGGGTGTTTTTCATTGTGTTTTGCTTTTATTGCTTCTCACATTTTACCCACCTCTTATTTCTGAAGCTATGTACCAGAGCTGTGTGGGGCTGAGATGGCCTATAGGTGTTCTGTTACCTTGTACTTCTTGATACGGTTTCTCAGGAAATTGGATTTTATGTAAGAAACTAGAACCATTTCAACAGAGCTTCAAACAAAGCTCTAAAGTGAATGCATAATGTATCTTTCCCTCAAGACTTAAATACCAAGGAATGAGTTAACAAATCGGTTTAAAAACAGAAACTGCTTGAGGGGAGAGAGGTGGAGGAGGGTGTAGGGGGGATAAATGGTGATGGAAAATAAAATGAAATTAAAAAAAAAACTCAGAAACTACCCAATAAAAATACAGGCAAAAGCAGTTCACAAAAGACATGGAAACAGACAAAATAAGCATGAAAGATGCTCAGCCTCATTAATAAATGATTTTTTTTTTTTTTTTTGCCTGATTGGACAAAATCAAAAGAGTGAAAAATGTTCAGCACTGATGTTGGTGTGGGGCGTAGTCATCCCTGTGAATCATTGGTGGAATTTTAAATAAGTAGAGTCTTTCAGGATGGCAATCTGGCAATTGTACCAAAAATTTTAATTTGCATACCCTAACCCAGTCATTCCACTTCAGATAAATTGCTCAGAGCTACTAATTGCATTGTGGTTTATACTGTGGAAAACTAGAAATAAGCTAAATGCTCTTTTACAGAGGATTGGTTAAATACAGCCTTTCATATAGTGGAATATTATGCAACCATTAGAATAACAATCTGTATGTATCAGAACAGTTTTGGATTAAATGTTTACTGAGTGGTTTTCTTTAAGTAAAACTTATAATAAACAAACCGAAATGGAGGGATATAGGTCCCAAAAACGGGTCTGAGGAGCTGTTCCAGATTGAAGGGGGCTAAAGAGACATGACAACAACTGTGTGGTCCTGGGTTGGCTTCTGGGTGTAAAACAGACAGTTTTGGGACAGTTTGCAACATTTGAATGGGATCTTTTGATTACATGGTAATTTGCCTAATTTTAAGGGTTGTACTATGATTATATAGAAGAAATGCCCTGTTTTTGGAACTACATACTGAAGTATTAAATGGTAATGGGCCCATCATATCTCTAACCTACTCCCAAGTGGCTCAGAAAAAAATGTATGTATGTATGAGGCAGAGACAGAGACAAAGAGAGAAAATAGGCAAAATGTGTCCACATATTACAGTTTAAGAGTCTGGGTGAAGGGTATACAGGAACTCTCTGTTTTCAATTTTCCTATAATAACTTTTAAAGTATTTCAAAACAAAAAGTTTAGAAACAATGGTGCTGAGCCATTCTCTATAATATGTAGTAGCTTTAAAATGCTTGGTTTAAGGCTTATAAGCTGTGGCGTGTAATTAGGGTGAAACAGTGGAGTGAATTATGATCTCCAGTACAAGAAAATACCTTTATTTCTGATGCTGCAGACCACTCAGTAATCTTCATCAGACACCTGCTCTTCACCTGAGAAACGCTGGGCCACGCCAAGTCCTCTCCTTCAGGGAACCGATGCCAGCCTCTGACAGCAGGCCGGCTCCTGACTGCACCACCCACACTGGTAGCAGTAAGTGCTGCTGCACCGCAGAGGTCTTGTCTGACCCCAGGGAGCCTTCAGGAGAGTGTTTACACTGAAAAATAGAATAGATCACATGTTTATGGCAGGCGTTTATTTAGGGCAGATGCCCTAGAGCAGCGGTTCTCAATCTGTGGGTCGCATCCCCTTTGGGGGTTGAACGACCCTTTCACAGGGGTCACCTAAGACATAACAGTAGCAAAATTACAGTTATGAAGTAGCAACAAAAATAATTTTATGGTTGGGGGTCACCACAACATGAGGAACTGTCTTAAACGGTCACGGCACTAGGAAGGTTGAGAACCACTGCCCTAGAAAGTGGCGAGGGAAAGTCCTTCATATATTTGGAAGGCTAGTTTGGTCACCTTCCTTCTTGCCCCAGGTCTGAGTCATGCTGTAGAACTGGCTGTGCTGGGTCATATAGATCCCAGCTATGGTGGGTCTGGGGTGGTCAGTTCTTGCTAGAAGTGAAACTAGGATGCAGGTTCCAGTTAGACTAGGTACCAAGATATTGCCTGTCCAATGAGGCTGGTGTCACTTAAGATTGACCCATAGGTTAATTATATTCTGAGGTACAGCCTACTTCTGAACTAAGTAAACTCCATGGTCATGGTCCCATGTATCAACATGACAAGGGCCAATCCTGGATTGGGCCATTCATCTAGTGGGGAACCTTTCTTCTGCCAAGGGCCCTTTGGATATTTATAACATCATTTGCGGGCCATACAAAATTAGCAACTTAAAAATTAGCCTGCTCTATTTGGTCAGGCTAATTTGGACGGTGTGTGATGTGAGCTGGTATGGATTTAGCAGGCCTCATACGGCCCGCGGGCCCAATGTTCCCCATCCCTGAAAAGCTCCCTAGAGCAGAAAGCACAGCTTGTCACCATGGGTTTGCCTTAAAGTTGTGCGGAGCCCTGTATGCTGGTTAACTCACCAGTCAGATCACTGAAGCCAGGGGAGGGAAAGACCAGTTCTGGCTGGTGCCTGGTCTGTGTGCAGAATTCCTTCACTTTTCACATCCCTTTCAGTATCCAGGTATTATAACGATGGGCAGCAGAAACACAGTCAAACACATACATATCCTGAGCTTAATGGTTTTTAGCTCATACTTGACCATCCTACCTAAAAGCCATCTTCGTAATGGAATTCCGATGACAATAGGCATTTCACTCTGCTTTTAAGATTTCCATCTACCACTCTAGCTGGTTGGGCTCAGCGGTTAGAGCATCGACCTGCGGGCCAAAGGGTCATGGATTCCACTCTCGGTCAAGGGCATGTACCTGGGTTGCAGATTCGATTCCTGGCCCTGGTCGGGGTCATGCAGGAGGCAGTCAATCGATGTGTCTCCCTCACATCGATGTTTCTCCCTCCCTCCCTCCCTCCTTTCCACTCATCTAAAAATCAACAGAAAAATATCCTCTGGTGAGAATTACAAATAAATAAATAAATAAATAAATAAATAAATAAATAAATAAATAAATAAATAAATAAATAAATAAATAAATAAATTTCCATCTACCAAATCCTTCGTATGGCCTCCGTAATTCCAGCAGGGGATCTCTGGACTAAGATCATCTCTCAGCGCGGGGAGCAGAGCGCCAACAGCAGCTCCACTGGAAACAGATAACCATGTGACCCACAGTCAGCGAGGCCATGTAACTAGCACTGCAGGAGAAATAGAGGAGACTCTGGCATCTGACATCAGGTGGGTCTGTCCCGTGACCAGCCTTGCTGACTGTAGTGCCGCAGCGGGACCAGCCAGAACGAGGCAGCTGCTTCTTCACAGTTGTTTCCAACAGGACTGATGGTGTTAGATTCCTCTCCAATCAGAGTGAGGAGAAGGGGAGCCCTGGCTATTTATATGCAAGGATCCGGAGAGTTTATGCCGAATTCATGTTTCTGGAGACTTAGTCGCGCGTTTACTCCTTCACTGGAAATCAGGAGACCTGGGGCCTAGTTCGGTTCTGCGGTGAACTAGCTGTGTGATCTATGCCATGTCATTTAATCCCTCGAGGCCTTGGTTTCCTCACTTGTTAAAGGGATAATCTCTAAAACTGAGTTTTTCATGACTTAACTGTAAAATACAGATATCTCAAGTTCCCTCAGTCGTAAAATGGGATTAATCGAACCTGCAGGGTTGTCATACACACTAAAAATATTCTATGCAGCCCTGGCCAATTTGGCTCAAAAGTTGGAGCATCAGCACACAGACTGAAGGGTCCTGGGTTCAAGTCCAGTCAAGGGCATGTGCCTGGGTTGCAGATTTAATCCCCAGCCCTGGTCAGGGTTGTGCAGGATCAATGTCTCTCTCTTTCTCCACCCCACCTCCTTCCCTCCCTTCTACTCTATCTAAAAATCAATGGGAAAATATCCTTAAGTAAGGATTAACAAAAAAGTTCTATGCATATGGAGAAGAAAAGAATAGTAACTTTACTTTGGAGAAACCTGATAGACACCACCTTAGCCAAGGAATCCAGGTTAACGTCACCTGTAATTAAATGCATCAATATCATGTACCTCCAGATAGGATTTCATGAGAAGGGCACATTACCTCTCTTATATTCTTCCCCCAAATTCATAACCTTAGTCTAATCATGTGAAAAATATCAGACAAATTCAACTAAAGGGACATTCTACAATATGACTGGCAAGTACTGTTCAAAAGCCAAGGTCGTGAAAGAGAAAGACTGTGGAACTGTCAGAGATGGAAGGATACCAGTGAGACAGGACGAATACAATTCAGGATCCTAATTTGGATCCTGCAACAGAAAAAGAAAAAAAGAAAAAAAACATTAGTGAAAGCACTGAAGAAATCAAAATATGTCTTGTAGTGTAGTTAATACCAACATTAATTTCTTAGTTTTGATCATTGTGTAAACATTGGGGGAAAATGGGTGAAGGGTATACAGAAACTCTAACCTACCTTTCCAACACTTTCATAAGTCTAAAATTACTTTAAAATTACAAAATTTAAAACTATGTGATGTGGCTAGCTTATACTAGGCACTTAATGAATGATTATAAGCAAATGCATTGCTTCCAAACAGAGTTGAACCAAAGAAATATTTATTAGTGGAAACGACAGTGAAGTAGAGCCATTAATTGGTCTTGTTACAATAGAAATCATTCCAGCCACAGATATTGCATGACCCTGGCTCAAATATGTTATAAAAACTAGTTCTTTATCCTTAAAGAGGCTTTTGTGCATTGAAATGTGCAGCTGTTTACATGCTCATCATCTGCCCTTTGTTCGTGGGCTCAGATTGGATTTCTCCCCGATAGCATGCGTTTCTACAGCTGGGTAGCTGAATAAACCTTGAGTTTGAACCTGCTCATCTGAGAGGGAGTTTTATTCGCAGCCATTGGTAGAGCAAAATGAATAGCACTTTGCACTCTGTGTGTTTGACATTCCCATCCTGCTGTGATAAGAGGTCCATTTCTGTCACACCCTCCTCTCCATTACTAGCAGATGGAGCTTAGACAGCTGAGAAAAGAAAGATCAGCACGTGTGTGGCCCAAAGACAGCTCCTCCTCCAGGGGCAAACCAACCAAGAAACTTTTATTGCATTGGTAAAGCAATAAGAAGTGTAAGAATTTTCTCCAGGTAAGGAGAAATTTCATTCCGCAGATACACAATACGTATTTATTAAGAGCCCTCTATATACACTTAACTCTGAGGGTGAAATAGGGACCAATGTCCCACCTTCACAGAACCTACAGTCTGTGGGCAGAAAGGAAGCTCAATAAACAGAAATAATAAAATGTGCTTTGCTGAGAATTTCAAGGTGGAATAGAGCACTGAGCAGGGACTCAACATATGATGGTGGGGAAGAAAACTCCCCCCGTTGCTCTCCACGCCATTGGTGAGTTTGCGGGTGGAAGATATTCTTTTCAGAGGCCCATTTAGTGCAGGCAGATAGACATGCCTCTGATTGGAGACACTGTGACCTGGTCCTGGGCAGACTGCACCTGTCCCAGTATTATACACGTGGAAGATGCTCCTGCTCATGGAGTGAGCACTGGTTTGCACCAATGAGTGACTACCATTCAATCTGATCTAGCCTCAAAGTATATTAAAGTCAGGTCATCTCTAACAACATTTATTGAGTGCTTAAGACAATCCTGGCACTATTTAAATGTTTTACATAAATTGCCCGGCCGATGTGGTTCAGTGACTGAGCGTCGACCCATGCACCAGGAGGTCACAGGTTCAATTCCCAGTCAGGGCACATGCCTGGGTTGTGGGCCCGATCCCCAGTGAGGGGCATGCAGGAGGCAGCCGGTCGATGTTCTCTCTCATCGATGTTTCTGTCTCTCCCTTTCTCTCTTTCTAAAATCAATAAATTAAAAAAAATTAAATAAATGTTTTATATAAATTAACTTAATTTTTTTCTTTATTGATTTTTAGAGAGAGAGGAAGGGAAAGGGAGAGAGAGAGAAACATCGATGAGAGAGAACATCGACCGGCTGCCTCCTGCATGCCCCTCACTGGGGATCGGGCCCACAACCCAGGCATGTGCCCTGACCGGGAATTGAACCTGTGACCTGGTGCATGGGTCGACGCTCAGTCACTGAACCACACCAGCCAAGCTAAATTAACTCAATTTTTACAACTGCATAGCAAAGTGATTATCATTATACCCATTGTATAGGTGAGAAAACTGAGACATAGGGAAAAAGTAAGTAACTCACCTTAAGTTCCTCGGGCACAGCCAGAGAGCGGCAGGCCCAGACTCACGCCTCAGGAGTCAGCCTTCAGAGGCGGCCCTCCTCTACCTGCCTCTCCAAGAGTAGGAGTCAAGGTCTTTGGGAATTTCCTTGGAGGGCCAGGAGCATAGGCTGATGGTTCCTACAAGGTGCAACTCCAGACACAGGGCTCCTCAAAACGGCAACCCCAGGGATCAAGAGCCTGGTTGTACTCCCTACTTCAGCTGTCACTTCCCACCTTCTCTCGTAGCCTCTAACCTGGGAACAGGCAGGGCTGCAGTCTGAGACAAGCATCCACTCAGCCACACTTGGAATGTGGCCACCTCCTTACAGCCCGAGTAGCAGCTACTGTGGGCAGGAGATGAGGCGGGGGCCAGGCAGGAACTTCCCTCCCTGAGAGCCACTATGTTCTCATCTAAGAGCCCTGAAACCGCCTCTTTCCGTAAGACATCCGGGACCTGACCACCAGCCTGGTACAGTATCCGATTCCAACTCTGACTCGGATGACTGGCATGGTGTACCTGGATAATCTGTATTCAGGTGCACTGTCTGTAACAGATTTGGTCCCAGTGTTTATTGTGGGGGTGGGGAGAGAGGAGAGGTGGCTAGGTCCAGTGGGCAAGAAGAGACAACTGAGACTCTGCTTGGCATTCTCCACCCAGACAGCTTCACTCAACGCGGACACTAGAACATTCTAGAAGAGTTACCAAATCCAGTTGAAATGGTCTTATATCCTAGAGTTTCAGAAAGTAAATATCATGACCTCAAAAATGCCTAGAATATTCTCCTAGAATTCAGTATCTCACCCTTGGCAGCTTTTTACAATAATGTTTTCCAGTAATTGGGTGGCCAATAGTTTGATAGTCTGTATAACGGCCAGTTCAATAACGCATCAGCAGTTCTTTGCTAATTTTCAGTGTTCAGCTTACTCAAATATTTCCCTTTCATTCCCTGACAACACCAGCACTTAACGGCAACACACAAAGGTCCGCAGCCAGGTCCTTCTCTCTAGACCTCGCAGTCTAGCTGCGCGCGAGCCTCTCTCTTGCTCTCATACTCATGATCTTTTTTCATGTCTATTTTTAGTTTTCCTGGCTCAAGCTTTTTCAGGCCACTGAAACACAAGCCTCACTCTCTTTCTCTCCCTCTGGCATGTATGCTGCTGGTAGGAGCCCCCCAGGTAAAGATTGGGGCATAAATCCTTTAGTGCTTCTTCCTCAAGAAAACTTACGGCTTCAGGATCACAGCTCTGTTTTTAAGATGAACACAAGCTGGATGACCTTTCGATGAGCTTTAAACTTTCAATTGGATGTGGACATTTTTCTCTCAGATGACAGAGTCACTCCAACTTCCCCTTTGCAGTTGCTTCCTTTCCTTGAAGGTAGCTGTTTCTTGTTTTCTTTAAATATCTGTTCCATCCACACTCGCCTGCCATGCCGACCGTCATTAGCCCGTCTGTGGCCCCACAGACAGGGGCTGAGCCTAGGTCCCCAGGGCCGGTTCCTCAGCCAGCCCAGAGCAAGACCACCGAGGCTGGGGGCACTAACCCAAGTGGCATCTATTCAGCCATCATCAGCCGCAATTTTCCTATTATCGGAGTGAAAGAGAAGACATTTGAGCAGCTTCACAAGAAATGTCTAGAAAAGAAGATTCTTTATGTGGATCCTGAGTTCCCACCGGATGAGACCTCTCTCTTTTATAGCCAGAAGTTCCCCATCCAGTTCGTCTGGAAGAGACCTCCGGTGAGTAGCTTACTGGTTGCTGGCTGGGTTTTTGCCTCAGAGAAGTCCTCCCACTCTGCACCTCCCCACAGCTCCACCGCACATGGGCGCGGGGGCAGGGGCCTGGCAGCAGCCCCACCAGGCTCTGTCCTCGAGGGAGGCAGGGTGCTTCTCTCTCTCTCTCTCTCTCTCTCTCTCTCTCACTCTCTTTCTCTCTTCTGAAGAACATTTTGCTTTTTATAAAAGTAATTGGAACTCAGTTTAATTCATCCTATAAAACGAAATATTCTTTTCCCAGAACATACTCCAAACAGTCCAGATCCGGCCTCTCTGTTTAAATATTTTGCATCTTTAAAAGACTCCTTCAACCTCTTGGGTGACAATGTTCTTCTTTAGTTTGCCAGTGGCCATGACTTTCTGAAACACACAAGCCCTGGAGAGAGGAGGGTGGCAGGCAAAGACTCTTTTTTTTCATACATAAAATGTTAGGATTAGGAGAAACCCTAGCAATTGTTTTGTCCATATACCTCACCCCGCAGATGAGGAAATAAAGGCACTTCAGAGTGAAGTATGTCCATTGAGCACGTGACAGTCCAGATGTAAACCCTTTCTCTTCTAGTGAACTCTTCCAGCCTCTGGGTTTCATTTCCAGTGACCCACCAGAAGGAAAATCATATTCCCCTGGCTCCTTCCTCTAATCATACCTCCAGGATGACTCCTATTCTTAATTCAAGAAATATTATCTGGTGGGTTTCATTTCCAGTGACCCACCAGAAGGAAAATCATATTCCCCTGGCTCCCTCCTCTGATCATACCTCCAGGATGACTCCTATTCTTAATTCAAGAAATATTTACTGAGCATCTACTAGAGCCAGAAACCAGACAAGCAACTGGGGAGACAGCAGGCAGTAAGAAAGACCAGAATTCCTGCTCTCCTGGAGCCTAGCGCCCTGAGGGGAAGATGGCACTGAACAAGAGTGACTCTCAGGTGGCAGTGTTCAGGGAGCTATGGGACATCAGGCAAGGAGAGCTCCCGGTCCAGGGAGACAAACCCTCCCTGAGAAAATAATTTACTGTGAGGCCCAAAGCTGTTCATTAGTTTGATCAAGTTAAGCTGAGGCCGAGTGCTAGTCATTAGTCATGTTTTTCTTTTTAACCTGAAATGAAATATGCAACAACCCTGTCCTCACCTGCGTGTTCCACAGGGGTCCTTTCCTCTCCTGACGGTTCTGTGGTCTGTGATCATCCTGAGAGCCCTCAGTTTAGAATAGAGGACTTGAAACAACTTTATTCTTTTGTTTAGTTTTAATATTTTATTTTATTTTTTATCCTCACCCGAGGACATTTTTCTTTTTCTTTTTTTTTTTCAGATAGAGTAGGAGGGAGAGAGAGAGAGAATCATCAACATGAAAGGAACACATCGAGTGGCTGCCACCCACACAACCCAACCAGGGCCAGGGACAAACTGCAACAGTTATATATGCCCTTAGCGGGAACTGAACCCGGGACTCTCTGGACCACAGGCTGATGCTCTAACTGCTGAGCCAAACTGGTTAGCGCCAAATAGCTTTATTCTTTAATCCACTTGCTGCTCTGCTACTAGGACACTGGGACATGTCACCTCCTCCACACCCCACCGCACCCTACTCCACTGAAATATCTTCAATGATACCCTCTCCCCATTCCTTCAGGGTAAGTCCAAACCCCTGAGCTGAGATATAGGTCCTTTTCAAGCTGGCCTGCCTACCGGTGCATCTCATCTTTACCCTTTTCCCTTGACCTTGACACATTCAGCTGCCCTGTTGTTCCGAGTCTCCCCACACCTGGAGGCCGTGGCCCATGCTGTCGGTCTGTCTGGAAGGCCCTTGTTCTTGTCTCCTCCTCACCCTTATTCCAAAGCTCTGTTCAGGTGTCACTTCCTTCAAGCTTTCTGAGTCTGTTGCCCATCTTCTGAGAGCAGGGACCATTCCTGTTCATCTTCGGACCATCTTAGCCAGCAACGGGCCAGGCCCCCAGTAGGCACTCAGCTGCTGCTGGGGACGAAACCCACATCTGAAGGCGCTGAGCACCGAGGGATAAGGACAGCCCTGCCTGCCAGGCTGGGAGTCCCTACAAGCCTTTTCTAATACTACTGCAGAGAAAAAGCCAACAACATACAGATACTGTGTTTAGTGACATCATTGCTGGATTTGAGCCTGAAAAGCTAGATTTACATGTTAATAAAAATGTTTTAAGGTCCTATTATGCTCTGAGCACTAGATTGGGCCTAGAACTTACATGTCAGTATCAGTGTGACATGAGGGCACCAAAAGACCCATCTGTCCCAAACTCTGCTCCCATCACCAACAAAGTCCTGAATTTTCTACTGTTGCTCAAGGTCCAGCAAAACCCACTCTTGGTTAAAATGTCCCTCTCCCTTAAAATTGGGGGTTAAAATTGGGGGAACACTGCCAATCAGGTTTGTTAGCATAAATTAGCACATAGAATTAAAGATAGTCAGAGTTGGAATGAATCTTGGAGATGTGGTCCAGCCCCCTTCACATACAGACAGGTGACGTGATTGAGGTCCAGAAAGGACAAATGACTTATCTCTAGTCACACAAGTTCATTGAGATTGAAAAACTGGAATGACTTCAGAACTCTCTGAAATAGAAAACACTCTTTGGAGACATGTGTTTTCCATGTCCCCATAGACGTAGTGACTTCTGCTTGAGAAGCCTGAAAGGAGACTATGTCCTATGAGACGCCCTTCCTGCTTTTACCATTTAATGCCCAGAATCATTGAAAACCAACATGATTTTTTTTCACAATCAAGTATTGTTACAATCAAATGATGATAATGATGCAGGGAGAATTATTCATGGCCAACAATAATTCTAGTTAAGAAAACATGATAACATGCTATACTTTCCGCCTTTTCCTCCTAAAAGAAGATAGACTCAGGCCACCTGTCCCCGGCACACCTAGGATCTCTCCTCACCTGCTGACCTGTGCTACCTCACTGCCTTTCCTCCTCTATTAGAGAACATCGTGTATTGAGTATCCAGGCTAACCAATCTGATTTCTCTCCCCTTCTCTTGTATGATCTATTTCTAAGATAAGAAACCAAACAAACCATATAATACTTCCCAATTGTTTTTTTTAAATCCTCACCCAAGGATATTTTTCCATTTATCTTCAGGCAGAGTGGGAGGGAGGGGGAGAGAGAGGGAGACATCAATGTGAGAGAGACACATTGACTGACTGTGCCCCTGCAAGACCCCAACTAGGGCCCAGGACGAACCTCAACCAAGGTACGTGCCCTTGACCAGAATCAAAACCACAACTCATTGGTCTGTGGGCCGATGCTCTAACCACTGAGCCAAACCAGCCAGGGCAATACTTCCCAATTATTAAGTCACATTTTCTTGAAGACAAACCCCTGGGGGAAAAGAATGGCTTCTAGAACAGAGTTTCTGGGAGACTGATGACTCTTGCCCAGTATCACTGGGGATAGGTGTAGGGGGAATCATGTGTTTTATTCAGTCACACACCACTGCTGGCTTCTCTCCTCCCCTGGGTGGATTTGAAAGAGAACCTAGCCTGTGAAGCCCAGCCCTCTTCTTCCTCTTTCCTCCTGAAGTCCTGCAGCGGTCCTGGGCCACCTGCCACTACTACTGGCGAATAGTAATGATAACAACCAATCTTGACTGAGAATTCATTACATGACAGTAATTATTTTACATGCTTTCTTGCCTTAATTCATTTAATCTCCACAACAACCCTATGAGTACTGTTATTGTCCCCACTTCACAGATGAGGACACTGAGTCTCAGAGGGGTAAATAACTTGCTGCAAATCTCCCAGTTAGTAAAGGGTAGAGTTGGGATTTGAACCCAAGCAATCTGGCCCTAGAACCCCAGCTCTTAACAATGAAATCTATCTAATTCTGGAATTTAGAAGCCGATATCAGATTTATCAACAATAAAGGTGGCATTTTGGACTCCCTCCTGCCCTACGCGTATGTTTTATTCCCCCCCTGGTTTAAAACTCAGGTGTGGAAATGAAGTATCATTTATTGGGCCTCCACGAGCCACAACAGGCATTGAATGATGCCTCAGGGTCTGGGCCCTGGAAGCAGCAGCCTCTGTGAGCTGGAGTTAGAATGACAGTGGCCAAGAGCCCAGTGTCACCCATGTTCCAGTCCTGGCTCTGCTACTTAGCACTCGGGTAATCACAGTCACGTAGTTTTCTCTTTGCTTTAAGTTTCTCATCTGAACACCGGGGAATAATCCTAATAATCCTAATAGAAGAATCTATTTCATAAGGTTGTTGTGAAGATGAAATGAGTTCATGTACACCCAAGGCTTAAAGGGTGCCTGACACATGAATGAGCACCCAGTAAACATATGCAGTCTTAGCACTACCTATGTCTGCTGTGCAGTTTCTTAAAGAGGAAACATATCTTTACCACTTAATTGTGTCTGGCACCAATCAAGACATTAACCACAGGAATGTGTCTGTGTACTCCACGCTTGATCTAATGAGTCAGTCCAGCTGAATATGAATGAGGACATGTGTGTGACCAGGCCCCTCATGGGCAGGTAACTGCTTATTCAGAACAGTTCTAGTCATCCATAATTAAATATAAAATGAGTATTTTGTTATGAAAATGCAGGTGTATCAAGCACATCCAACTTATCCCCCAGGTCTTCCCCTGGGAAACCAGCCAGCCCTCCCTCCTTGCCCTCCAAGCTCCTGGAGCTGGTAGCAGTGACTCCGCATTTTCTCTTTGCAAGTTTCTGTTCAGCTTTTTGTATCCTTTGGCTGTTGGGGGTTGGAGGAATTACCATCTTCCTCTATCTCCAGATCCAGTGCTTTAGTTTGTTGACAGTGACTGGGCATCCAGATCATAGGCTGCCTTATCTACCTCTTCCCCTCAAATCCTGTTCCCATCTCTCTACAGGGCCCATCTTTTGCTAGGTCAGAACTGGTCTCATCTTCACCCACATTTCTCTGGTATGTGCCTTTCCTCTTCCCTGTTACTATGGTTACAACCCCATATGCAGCTGTGCCCTGCCCAGTTGGTCCAAACTAGCTCTTGGCCCTGCTCTTCTGCACAACTTGGGCCAACTTGTTCCCTCTGCCAA
Organism: Molossus molossus; assembly: GCF_014108415.1. Classification (NCBI taxonomy): domain Eukaryota; kingdom Metazoa; phylum Chordata; class Mammalia; order Chiroptera; family Molossidae; genus Molossus; species Molossus molossus. The sequence continues at coordinate 181,378,635 of NW_023425344.1, forward strand.
CACCTGGACCTGAGGAAACCTTCTCCCAGGCAGACAGCAGCCCCTTTATACTCCAAACAGGAGACCTCATTCCCTGTAGTTCCCATGCCTGGAAATCTCTTGAATTAGACTTTTTTTTTTTTTTAATCCTCACCTGAGGACATTTTTCCATTTTTTGTTCAGATAGAGTGGGGAGGGAGAGGGAGAGAGAGAGAAACATCGACATGAAAGGGACACATCGAGTGGTTGCCCCCCGCACGACCCAACCAGGGCCAGGGACAAACTGCAACCGAGGTACATGCCCTTAGCAGGAACCGAACCCGGGTCTGTCTGGACCACAGGCCAATGCTCTACCGCTGAGCCAAACCGGCCAGGGCGAATTAGACTATTTTTAATGATAGAGTTTATGTAAGTTTCCCAAGCTGCAATTCATCATGAACCATATTTCACCAAATCTAGATTTTGGTGCTGCTACTTTCCTGATCTTATCAGAAGGTGTCCAGAGAAGGTCATGACCACCACCCAGCTGCAACACATTTCAGAGATACTAAAATATGAGAAGGGTGCCTTAGAATGAAAAAATAAGACCCCTTAACTCAGTTCTGCCATCCCCTTCCTATCCCTCTTCCCGAGCCATTTCTTTCTCCCATGCTGCCTGCCAGCATGGATCCATCCATACCTCCTGGGATTTGCTGCTGTATGTCTGACCTGGTCCCCAGCCTCTTCCCAAGTCCTCATCATCCACGCAGCCAACTTCTCCCTTGTCCCAAGACTGTTACACTAGCGGGCTGGGAACCATTATATTCTTCAGGTGAGGTGTCGCTACTATTAAATTATCTTTGATTTTTTGCACCTGTTTAGCCAAATGTGCTTAACAAACATGAATCCTTAGCATGGCAGACTCTTCCTGTTCTCTCAAGAGGAAAACTCATAAGGAAAAATTAGGAAGATACTTGAGATTACAGAAAGAGGAAGTTCTCTCCAGGGGTGGACATGATTGTTTTCGGGGGGGGGGGGGAATGCCATTTATTTATAAGAGGAGGAGAGGTAGAAACCAAACAGGGGTGGGGAAAGCAACAGAGCAGGAGGCCACACACCCGTGTCATCCCTCCCCTTGACCTGACCCTTGCAGGCATCTTTACTGATGATGAACTTGTGAAATGCCTGAGGCAAGTAACTTTTGGGTAAAGGGCGGAAGTTAGTACCTTGATTTTTCCAGGCAGGGCTGAGCCAACACACCCGGAAGTCAGAGTGTGGAAAGCACAGGGGTGGAGAGAAAGAGGAAAGCAGAGAGAAGCGAACTGCCAGGACCCCACTGCACTCTGCTGGGGTGAGGAGGCCTCCCCGCTCAGAGGCTATGGAGTGAGGGTTCGAGATCTCCAAGGAACTGGGCGCCTGCTGACACCCGGGAAGCATTCCACTGACGAGAAGCTGATGCTCGCTTTACCGTCTTCATCCAATCTTCGGGTTTAAATAATCACCATCAGAACTTTTAGAAATAGATTACATGTCCCCAGAACCCCAAGAAGATTAACACTGCTATTAAAAACTCCTTAAAAATGGTAAGATTGGAAGTGTTTGGGAACGGCTTCTTTCAGCTACTCTGGGTAGGTGGGTGTCTTTCCTGATGTTAAGGTTTTGAAGGGAAAATGGATGCCCCATCTCCTCCCATAACCCTTCACAGTCTGAAAATGCATCCTTATTTCTAGCCAGAACTCTTACCTCCACAATTTTAGCACATTATCTCTAGCTCAGAACCAGAAAACAGTGAAATAGAGTCGTCTGATTTCCTCTATATAGTAATTCTCCCTATTTGTGAATAATGTCATCCTTCCTTTATTTGCTGCAGCTCAAATAGTCATAAAACTCTAACTTTACCCCATAGGTAGGATTTTTTCTGGCGCTGGGAAGGTCAGTGCTATGATCTTTATATAATCAATCCTCATTATTCATGGATACTTGTGAATTCACCTACTCACTATAATTTACTTGCAACCCCACAGTCGATATCCGTGGTGCTTCTGTAGTCATTTGTGAGCATGTGTAAGGCAGTGAAAAGTCTGAATCACCCTGCGCACCCGTTCCCAGCTAAAGTCAAACAAAGCAACACTCTGCCTTGTTGTTTCAATTTAGTGTCACATTTTTTACATTTTTGCATTTCTTTTTCTTAATCCTCACCCGAGGACATTTTTCCAATATTTTGTTCAGATAGAGTGGGAGGGAGCGAGAGAGAGAGAAACATTGACGTGAAAGGGACACATCGAGTGGCTGCCACCTGCACGACCCAACCAGGACCAGGGACAAACTGCAACCGAGGTACGTGCCCTTAGCAGGAACCGAACCCAGGTCTCTCTGGACCGCAGGCCGACGCTCTAACCGCCGAGCCAAACTGGCCAGGGCACATTTTTGCATTTCTTGTTGGTGGTTTCTCTGTTTAAATGTCCCCTGAGCAGCGCTGGCCAGTTTTGCTCAGTGGTTAGAGCGTCGGCCTGAGGACCATAGAGTCTCAGGTTCGATTCTGGTCAAAGGCACGTACTGGGTTATGGTTCAATCCCTGGCCCTCATTGGGTCATGCAGGAGGCAACCAATCGATGTGTCTCTCTCCCTTCCTCCCACTCTACCTGAAAATCAATGGAAAAATATCCCTGGGTGAGGATTAAAAACTAAAATAAATAAATAAAATAAAACTAAAATAAATAAAATTGTCTCCTGAACTTACTGCTGAAGTGCTATCTAGTGTTCCTAAGTTCAAGAAGGCTGTGATGTGCCTTAGGGAGAAAATACAGGTGTTAGATGAGCTTCATTCAGGCATGAATTATGGTGCTGTTGGCTGTGAGTTCAATGTTAATAAATCAATAATAGATATTAAATAAGGTGCCTTTAAAAAAAAACATATAAAATAAGGTTGTGTACTTAATCAGTTGATGAAAATGTGATCAGAGAAACTCACAGGAACTTATCCTGAATTTCCTCGAGGAGCAAGGGCTCAGTATTCACTAGTCAGCATTCACAGCAACTTGATAGAACATGACCAACATGAATAATGAGAATCAACTATACTTCCTATGTGCTTTGTATTCTTAAATATCACAACTCAAAACAATACTCTATTAAGAGTGTGATTGGTGTGAAACATGGCAACATATTTTAATCCATTGCAGTTATTACTCTTTTTTTTCCTCTTGGTTCTTTTTTTTTTTTTTTAATAATTTGTCATTAATTTATTTTTGTTACAGATGTTTCTCCATTTTTTCCCCCATTGACATCATCATTCTTTTTGATGTTCAAATTGAGCCTTCTTTGAAGAATGGCAGTCCCACCACCTATAAGTTACCTGTATCATTCGACATGACCCCATTAATCTTAAATAGCTTCCTTGTTTTCTGACCATAACAAAATGTCCCAGGCTCATTTTGTATAGTCCTTGCCCCAGACCTGGAAGGAATCATTTCTTGAAGGAGCCTGGTTCCTTTTAATCTGAAATAAAGTTAAAGAGAAAGGGTGAGCCCTGGCCGGTTTGGCTCAGCGGTTGGAGCGTCGGCTTGTGGACCAGAGAGTCCCGGGTTCGGTTCCCGCTAGGGGCGTGTACCAAAAAAAAAAAGAAAGAAAAAAGAAAGAAAGAAAGAAAAAGGATGAGCCCTGCCGGTGTGGCTCAATGGTTGAGCATCAACCCATGCACCAAGAGGTCACCAGTTTGATTCCCGGTCAGGGCAACGCCCAGGTTGTGGGCCCAATCCCCAGTGGAAGGCATGCAGGAGGCAGCCAATCAATGTTCTCTCTCATCGATGTTTCTATCTCTCTCTCCCTCTTCCTTTTTCTCTCTCTCTCCAATCAATAAAGAAAAACGAAAGAAGAGGGTGAAATGTAGAGGATAGCTGACCACCCACTTCCTAGGACCCAGAGCTTGGCCATTACACCAGCACTCTTAAGTTGGAAACTTCCTGCAACCTGTGCTGACACTAGAGGTCTCTTACTCTAATGACGTGTGCCCCATGGCCTCTATAATTAACACCCACCCTGTGCATTCTCCCAGCCAAGGGTTCACTTCACCTGCGTTACTCATTTCTGAATAGAAGAAATCCTAGGTTGACACAAAATAAAAGTCACCCCGCCCTGGCCGGTTTGGCTCAGCGGTTAGAGCGTCGGCCTGCGGTCCGGAGAGACCTGGGTTCGGTTCCCGCTAAGAGCATGTACTTCGGTTGCAGTTTGTCCCCGGCCCTGGTGGGTCGTGCGGGTGGCAGCCACTCGATGTGCCCCTTCACGTCGATGTTTCTGTTTCTCTCTCCCTTCCTCTCTCTCTCTCCCACTCTATCTGTACAAAAAAATGGAAAAATATCCTCGGGTGAGGATAAAAAAAAATAATAATAAAATAAAAGTCACCCCATGCCAGTGTGAGATGAGAAGAAGGGAACAGAAGGACAAAAACGCAGAGGCTGTGAGCAGGGAGCCCTCTGTTCTTAGGGCCCAGGGCCCAGTTGCTATATAGCTTCTTCTCTCCAGGATTTTATTTATTTTTCCAGTGAATCTGGTTGGCAGGAGGTCTGCTTGTAATCTGTTTTAGAGAGTCATCTTCTATCAGACAGTTTAGAGAGAAGTGGGATCACTGGTCTAGCCACAAAGAGGAAGAAGCGGGGGCCTTGTGCCGAGTAGTTGCAACATCCGGATTTAGAACCAGACAGAACCTGGTCTGAACCCTGGCTCTGCCACTAGCAAGTCACATAACTCTCCAAGTTTCATTTTTCTCTTCTGTAATGGGGATAATGATACTCTAATCTTATGGCTGTTCTGAGCCAGCATCCATAAAGTCCTAGGAGGTGCTCACAGTAAGGTAGCAATTACTATTAGCATAGGCAGCAAAGGACGGGAGCAGAACACAATGATGAAGTGCACAGGCTTTAAAGTCAAACACACTTGATTCAACTCCCAGCTCCCTCTTAACAATGTAACCTCGGGCAAGTTACTGACCATTCCTGGGTCTCCATTTCCTCATCTGTGAAAAAAAGAAAAGTTCCTACTTTCATAGAGTTGTTGTAAGGATTAAACAAGATACTGTATATAACATCCTTAGCACAATGAGTTAATAGAGATGATGGTGACTGAAAGGCAAAATGAGGTGCCCACTGAGAGCCAGTCCTCTCGCTTTCTACTCAGCAAAGAATCATGACAGTGCCATCCTGAGGTGGAGGGGGTCTTAAGTGTTGGTGAAAGTGACAATTCAATAAATAACTTTAGGATGGCCTTTCATTACATTCCAAAGACAGCAGCTCCTCCTGAGCATCATGATGAGGACAGGTCTTGACATCATGTTGAACATAGTGAAATAACTCAGAAGTACATACTTCAAATGGGACAGGCAGAAACAGAAATGGCCAAGAAATGTATGCAACGATGCATTTCCCACCCAGCTGGTGTTGCTCAGTGGTTGAGCATCAACCCATGCACCAAGAGGTTGCCGGTTCAATTCCCAGTCAGGACACATGCCCAGGTTGTGGGCTCAATCCCCAGTGAGGGGCATGCAGGAGGCGGCCAGTGTCTCGTTAATGTCTCTCTCTCTCTCCCTCCCTCCCACTCTATTTGAAGATAAATGTAAAAATAACCTCAGTAAGGATTAAAAATACATACATACATACATACATACATAATTCGAAATTAATTCTTAACCAGCTGTTATATTTCAGTTGGTTGAACGTTGTCCCAGGCACCAGGAGGTCACCAGTTTGATTCCTGGTCAGGGCACATGCCCGGGTTGCAGGCTCAATCCCCAGTAGATGGTGTTCGGGCAACAGCCTATTGATGTTTCTCTCTCATTGATGTTTCTATTTCTCTCCCTCTCTCTTACTCTAAGATCAATAAAAACATATTTTAAAAAAATGTTCTACATTAATTCCTAATTTATTATTTTATTTCCTTTATGCTTAAAGCTTTTCTTAAACCAAAGTCATTCTTCTCTATCATCATTTAGAAACTTTATTTTTCTGCCTTTATATTTGGGTCTATAATCCATCTAGAAATGATTTTTGCATGTAATATAACATATGGATCACATTTTGTTGTTTTCCATGGATATTCAAAAGTCCCAGCACAGCCCTGGCCAGTTTGGCTAAGAGGTTAGAGCATCAGCCTGCAGACCAGAGAGTCCCGGGTTAGGTTCCTGCTAAGGGCACGTACCTCGGTTGCAGTTTGACTCCAGCTCCGGTTGGGGTTGCGTGGGTGGCGACCAGTCGATGTGCCTCTTTCACATTGATGTTTCTCTCTCTCTCTTCCCCCTTCTTTCCCTCTTGCTCTATGTGAAGATAAATGTAAAAATGTCCTTGAATGAGGATAAAAAATTTTTAAAAAAAAAAGAGGCCCAGCACAATGTATTAAAAAGATAACCCTTCCTCCACTGTTTTTGCAATGCCACTTTTTAAATAAATCAAGTGTCCATCGATGTGTGGCTCTGTTTCTGCACTCTACTGTGTTCCATTTGCGTGTATTTGTCTATATTTGTGCCAGTGCCACACTTTGTGCCAATAAATCTTGACATCCAGCAGAGCAAGTCCTAGCAACTTGTTTTTCTTCTTTAATACTGTTTTAGCTATATCGGACTCTTTGCCTTTTCCATTTAAATTTTAGGATCAGAGTGTTGAGTTCCACAAAAAATCCTGTGGGGATTTTCATTGAGATTGCATTCACTATGGAAGAATGCACATCTTGACAATATTTATTCTCCCTATTCATGAAGAAGGGATGTCTCTCCATTTAAATGGGTCTCCATTAGTGTATCTTTCCATCAAGTTTTAAAATTTTTTTCACTGTAAAGGTCTTGAATATCCTATGTCAGATTTATTCTTAGGCATCTTTGATTGCTGTTGTTATTATTATTTTTCTTAATCCTCACCCGAGGACATTTTTCCATTTTTTGTTCAGACAGAGCGGGAGGGAGAGAAAGAAAGAGAGCGAGCGAGCCCTGGCCAGTTTGACTCAGCGGTTAGAGCGTCGGCCTGCGGTCCAGAGAGACCCGGGTTCGGTTCCCGCTAAGGGCATGTACCTCAGTTGCAGTTTGTCCCTGGCCCTGGTTGGGTCATGGGGGTGGCAGCCACTCGATGTGTCCCTTTCACGTCTATGTTTATCTCTCTCTCTCTCTTCCTCTCTCTCCCTCCCGCTCTATCTGAACAAAAAATGAAAAAATGTCCTCCGGTGAGGATAAAAAAAGAAAGAGAGAAACATTGATGTGAAAGGGACACATCAGGTGGCTGCCACCTACATGACCCAACCAAGGCTGGGGACAAACTGCAACCGACCGAACCTGGGTCTCTCTAGACCGTAGGCCAATGCTCTAACCACTGAGCCAAACCAGCCAGGGTGTTGTTATTTTTATAAGTGGTGTCTTTCTTAAAATTGTACTTGATTTCTCAAGCATAAACATTCATTTGACTCTTCCCTCTTGCAAACTCTTAGTAATTCTAATAATTTGACTGCAGACCCCAAGTTACTGGTCTGTAGACTCTATGTTTCTATAATTAGGTGATTTTCCCAGTATATTATGTACAACTGTATTCACCAGCCTAATTTTTATTTTACTGCAGTTAAACCCTCCAGCATAATATTAACAAAGGACCTAACAGGGGTTTTCATCTGGTTCCCAAATTTAAAGGGAATATTCTTAATGTTTCATTGTTGAATAGATTTACTGTAGATTTACTTGTAGATACAACTTATTGTTAAGAAGTTCCCCTCGGGCCCTGGCCAGTTTGGCTCAGTGGTTGATTGTCGCCCTGCAGACCAGAGAGTTCCAGGTTCAGTTCCTGCTAGGGGCATGTACCACAAAAAAAAAAAAAAAAAAAGAAGTTCCTTGGGGAGGGAGAGGGAGGGGGGAATTAGTGGGTGAAAAAGGGGAAACATCTGTAACAAAATAAATTAATTAATTAAAAAATAAATAAATAAAATAAAATAAAGACGTTCCCCTCTATTCCTACTTTGCTAAGATTTTTTTTTTTAAATCATAAATCGTTGTTGAACTTTATCAAATACATTTACTGCATTACTTGAGAAAATCATGTGATTTTTCCTCCTTTAAGAGTAACATTAATAGAGTTTTCCCATGTTGACCCCCTTGTATTCTTGGAATAAACCAAAGTTGGAATGCATTATCTTTTTCATACATCACTAAGTTTTGTTTTGCAAATGTTTTATTTAAGCTTTTGCATATATGATAGTGAGACTGGCTTATTATTTCACTTTCTTGCACTGTACCATTATGTTATCAAGGTTGTACTAGCCACATAAAGTGAGTAGGGAATGTTCCTTCTATTCTGTGAAATCGATTGTGTAAGATGAAAACTGTATGTTCCTTAAATATATAGTAAAATTTTGCCAGTGCTTTCTTAGGGAAGATGTTTATTGATGCAATCTCTTAAAAAACAATGGTATCACTTAAAATTGTTTTTCTTTTTTTTTTTTTTTTATCCTCACCCGAGGATATTTTTCCATTTTTTGTACAGATAGAGTGGGAGGGAGAGAGAGGAAGGGAGAGGGAGAGAGAAACATCGATGTGAAGGGACACATCGAGTGGCTGCCACCCGCACGACCAACCAGGGCCGGGGACAAACTGCAACCGAAGTACGTGCCCTTAGCGGGAACCGAACCCGGGTCTCTCCGGACCGCAGGCCGACGCTCTAACCGCTGAGCCAAACTGGCCAGGGCAAAAATTGTTTTTCTTTTTGATACAGTAGCAATATTTATTTTTCTAGGACTTTGTAATGACCCTTTTATTTTTTATCTCTAAGAAAGTTTATTGTTTTGTTTTGTTTTTTTGCTTTAAAGTCAATTTTGTTAGATATTAATGTAGGTACACAAGCTTTGGGGGCAAGTTTTGCTTGATACATATATTTTTTTATTCTTCTACTTCCAACATTCCTATGCCCTAATGTCTTTGGTGTGTTTATTATAAACTATTTCTAATGTTGTTTCTTTTATAATGTTTTTTTTTTTTTTAAATCCAATCTGAAAGCCTTTGTTTTTTAACTGAAGACTTTAGTCTATTTGCACTGATTATGAGCATTGATATCTTTTGAATTTATTTCTGTCATCTACCATAACCTTTCTGTTTGTATTGCTTTTTCTTAATATGTTTTATAATTGATTTTTTAGAGACATAAACATCAATGTGAGAGAGAAACATCGATCAGCTGCTTCCTGCATGCCCCCCACTGGGGATCGAGCCTGCAACCCAGGCATGTGCCCTGACCGGGAATCGAACCAGGACCTCTCAGTCCATGGACAACACTCAATCTACTGAGCCACACCGGCTGGACTGTATTGCTTTTTAATTGTTCCTTTTTTCTTCTTAATGCCCATTAAAAAAATTGATTAAAGCCCTGGCCAGTTTGGCTCAGTGGTTAGAGCATCGGCTTGCGGTCCAGAGAGACCCAGGTTCGGTTCCTGCTAAGGGCACGTACCTTGGTTCCAGTTTGTCCCCGGCCCTGGTTGGTCATGCGGGTGGCAGCCACTTGATGTGTCCCTTTCACATCGATGTTTCTCTCTCTCTCTCTCTCTCCCTCCTACTCTATCTGAACAAAAAATGGAAAAATGTCCTCGGGTGAGGATTAAAAAAAAAATTTGATTAAAAGTGTTTTCTCTCGCCCTGGCCGGTTTGGCTCAGCGGATAGAGCGTCGGCCTGCGGTACAGAGAGACCCGGGTTCGGTTCCCACTAAGGGCACGTACCTCGGTTGCAGTTTGTCCCCGGCCCTGGCTGGTCGTGTGGGTGGCAGCCACTCGATGTGTCCCTTCACGTCGATGTTTCTCTCTCTCTCCCTCCCACTCTATCTGAACAAAAAATGGAAAAATGTCCTCGGGTGAGGATTAAAAAAAAAATTTGATTAAAAGTGTTTTCTCTCTTGCCCGGCTGGTGTAGCTCAGTGGTTGAGTGTCCACCCATGCACTAAATTCCCGGTCAGGGCACATGCCCTGGTTGTGGGCCAAATACGGAGTGGGGGGTGCAGAAGGGGGCCAGTCGATGTTCTCTCTCATCGATGTTTCTCTCTCCCTCTCCCTTTCTCTCTAAAATCAATGAAGAAAAAATATTTTTTTTAAAAAAGTGTTTTTCTCATTCTTTTCTTCCTACTAGGTTTTTTTGTTTGTTTTGTTTTTTATCCTCAACCAAGGTATTTTTCCATTTGTCTTCAGATAGAATGGAAGGGAGGGAGAGAGAGAGAGGGAGAGAGAAACATCCACCGGCTGCCTCCCACATGACCCCAACCAGGGCCAGGGACGAATCACAACCGAGATATGTGCCCTTGACTGGAATAGAGCCCGTGACTCATTGGTGTGTGGGCCTACACTCAAAGCAGACAAGGCTGTTTGTTTTTTCGTTAATCCTCACCCGAGGATTTTTTCCATTGATTTTTTTTTTTTTTTTTTTTTTTTTTAGAGAGAGAGTGGGAAGAAGGGAGAGAGAGAGAAACATCAATGTGAGAGAGACCCATTGACTGGTTACCTTGATAGGGACCAGGGTTCAAATCTGCAATGCTTGGGTTCTTGAGCCGAGGCTCTAACCACTGAGCCAAACCAGCAGGGCTCTTCCTACTAGTTTGAAAGTTATTGACTATTTCTGTTTTTTCTGTAGTTGCCCTAAATTGTTAACAGCCCTGGCTGGTTTGGCTCAGCGGTTAGAGCGTCGGCCTGCGGTCCTGAGAGACCCGGGTTCGGTTCCCGCTAAGGGCACGTACCTTGGTTGCAGTTTGTCCCCGGCCCTGGTTGGGTCGTGTGGGTGGCAACCACTCGATGTGTCGCTTTCACGTCGATGTTTCTCTCTCTCTCTCTCTCCCTCCCACTCTATCTGAACAAAATATTGAAAAATGTCCTCGGGTGAGGATAAAAAAAAAAAAAAAGAAATAAAGAAATAAATAAATAAATTGTTAACATAACTATTATCTTAATAAAGCCTGAAATTGGTCAGTAGTTTTATTTTCCTCGAAAATTATATGGGGACCATATAGCACTTTAACACCACATACTCCTCTCCTAATATGCCAGTGTTTTTCAGAATGTTAGTTCTATATTCATATTCCAACCTTAAAAATTAGAAAATAATATAATGTTTAACACTTCAATATTTGCTAGATTTACACATTTACCTTTTTTTTGTTTACTATTTCTTCTTGAGTCTTTGACTTTTCCTTCTAGAATACTTTTACGTTTTCCTAAAGTAACATTGTTTAGAAGTTCCTTTAGTGAGGGTCTATTTATAGTAAGCATTTTTAATTTTTATTTGTATGAAATATGCTCTTACTCTTGAAATAGTTTTCCTGAGTAATCTGTTCCAGGTTGATTCTTAGTGCTGTCTCCTACCTTACACTGTTGTTGAAATCAGCAGTCATTCTTTTTTTTTTAACTTCTTTTTTTTGTTACGGGCCCTTAGCAGGAACTGAACCCAGGACTCTCTGGCCCGCAGGCCGACACTCCAACCACTGAGCCAAACCGACCAGGGCAAAATCAGCAGTCATTCTTTTTTTTTTTAATTTTAAATCTTTATTGTTGAATGTAGAATGTATTACAGATGTTCCTCATTTTTCCCCCATTGACCCCTCCTCCCCACTCTCGCCCCCCTCCCGCCTTTTCCCACACTATTGTCTGTGTCCATTGGTTATGCATATAAGTTCTTTGGTTTATTTCTTCCCACCTCCCAACCCCTTTCCCTTTGAGGTTTGTCAGTCTAGCAATGAATTTGTGCTTCTTAATCCCTTCACCTTTTTCACCCATTCCCCCAAACCCCCTTTCATCTGGCAACCAACAAAATGTTCTCTGTATCTATGAGAATGTTTCTGTTCTGCCTGTTCATTTGGTTTGTAGATTCCATTGTCGATAGATATGTATTCATTGCCATTTTGTTTGTTCATACATTTTATCTTTTTCTTCAAAAAGACCCTTCATCATTTCATATAATAATGGTTTGGTGGTGATGAACTCCTTTAACTTTTTCTTGTCTGGGAAACTCCTTATATGGCCATCAATTCTAAATGACAGCTTTGCAGGGCAGAGTAATCTTGGTTGAAGGTTCTTGCTTTTCATCATTCTGAATATTTCTTGCCACCCCCTTCTGGCCTGCAAAGTTTCTTTTGAGAAATCAGCTGACAGCCTTATGGGAACTCCCTTGTAGGTAACTAGCTGCCTTTCTCTTGCTGCTTTTTGGATTCTCTCTTTGTCTTGAACCTTTTGCATTTTGATGGTGATGTGTCTTGGTGGGGGTCTCTTGGGGTTTATCTTATTTGGGGCTCTCTGTGCTTCCTGGACTTGTATGTCTGTTTCCTTCACCAAGTTAGGAAAGTTTTCTGCCATTATTGTTTCAAACAGGTTTTCAATTTCTTGTTCTTGCTTTTCTCCTTCTGGCACCCCCAAGATGCGAATGTTGGCATGCTTGAAGTTGTCCCAGACGCTCCTTACACTATCCTCATTTTTTTGGATTTTTTTTTCTTTTTACTGTTCTGATTGGGAGTTTTTTGCTTCCTTATATTCCAAATCAATGGTTTGCTTCTTGGATTTACATACTCTACTATTGAAGCTGTGTAAATTATTCTTTATATCAGTTAATGAGTCCTTATTTCTGACTGTGCATCCATCATTTCTGACTGGTCCTTTTTTATGCTCTTGAGGCCCTCCTTAAGTTCTCTGAGGTTCTCACTAAGTTCACTGAGCATCCTTATAAGCAGTATTTTGAACTCAGCATCTGTTAGGTTGCTTATCTCCATTTCGCTTAGTTCTTTTCTTGGGGTTTTGTTCTGTTCTTTCATTTGGGACCTGTTTCTTTGTCTCCTCATTTTGGCTGCCTCCCTGTGTTTGTTTCTGTGTATTACTTAACGAGCGGTATGGGGTAGCTGAGACCAGATGCTGCTCGTTTGAAAGAATTTAGGAAAAACCTGAAGCAGGATCCAAGACAGGCCAATCCTATGGTTAAGCAAGTAGCAACAGCTTGGGTGGGCCTGAAAGTTGGGTGGGGCGGGGCCTCAGGGAGTCAGCAGGGCGGGGCTACCAGTGTGAGCCAGGTTGCTGGAGTCCCAGATATGACGTTTGTCTGCTGCCCCAGGGAAGGGCTCACCAAAGGAACAAAGGCCTCTGACAGCACGTTTGTCCTGGAGAAAGCCCCCTCTCCAGCCCTCACTCCAGTGCCAAACAGCTCAGTTCTTCCCTGTATGTTTCTGGCGCCCCTTGAGCTGCCTCTCGTTTAAGCTTAGAGGGAGTGAGTCCGATAAGTCCGTGTGCGGGCCCTTTAAGGAGCTGCCTGGGGCTCCACCCACGTCAGCCTCCCTGAGCCTCAGTTCCCGCTGGTTTTTCCAGCCAGAAGTAATGGGGACTTCTCTTCCTGGCACTGGAACCCTGAGCGGGGCACCTGGTGTGGGACGAGGACCCCTCAGTCCTCAGGAAGGACCTTCCCAGCTGTGGTATCCTCCTGATTTGTATCCACCACACATGGGTGTGGGACCCGCGCCTCCGCCCCTCGCGCCTCCGCCCCTCGCGCCTCCGCCCCTCGCGCCTCCGCCCCTCGCGCCTCCGCCCCTCCCCTCCTACCAGTCTGGATGTGGCTGCTGCTTTAATTCTGTAGTTGTAGGACTTCCATTCAGCTTGATTTCAGGCAGTTTTGGATGATGGTTGTTCTGTAGTTTAGTTGTAACTTTGAGGTGGTTGTGGGAGGACGCGATACGCGTTTACCTACGCCGCCATCTTGACCGGAAGTCAGCAGTCATTGTTAATGGCTGCTATCCCATAATAGGCCTTATGCCTTTTCTCTCTTACTGCTTTTAAGATCTCTCTGTCTGTGGTATTCTACAATATCACTATGTTATGTCCAAACTTACATTGCTTTATACCTTTCCTGCTTAGGATTCGTTAGAATTACTAATTCTTAGCATTGAACTCATTTGATCAATTGTAGAAAATCTCTCAGAATATTAATTCACTCCATATTTTCTATTATCTTCTTCTAGAATTCTAATTAGATATATGCTGTACTTACCTTGCAATATCCCACATATACCTTAACTTTTTAAAAATTTTTCTCTTTTTTAAAAATTTCCCATCTCCTTGATTCTCTGTGCAGTATTCTAAGTGACTTCTTCTGATCTAGCTTCCAATCCACTAATTCTCACTTCAACATCACCTAATTCAATTATTCAATTATTCAATTTCAGTGTGTAGACCTTAATTGAATTCTGGTTCAAAAATATAAGCAGATATAAAAGACATTTGGGGAACAAATTAAGAAATTAGCATATGGATTTGGATCTTGGATATTATTAGAGACTAATAGTTCATTTTCTTAGTGATAATAGCATTACAGTCAGTTGGAGAGCGTTCTTGTTCTAAGGAGGTACCTGCTGAATCCTAAGTCAACTCCTAAATATTTAGGTGTGAAATTGGTAATACCTACAACATTTTTCCAAATGGTTCTGAAAAAAATAATAAATAAAATCTATATATGTAATTCTATATGTGTACATCTATATATACACATATAAATAGGTAAAGACAAAAATGTTAATAACTCTTGAATCTAGATGTAGGCTATATGGGTGTCTGTTTTTTAAACTTTTCTGTAAATTTAAAATTTTCATAACATAAAGCTAGAAAACTGATAGTTGGAATTTAAAATGTCAATAGCAGGGTTAAAATATGAAATCAAAGAAATCTAGAACAAAAAATATTTTTAAATACAATAAAATTAGAGATAGTTTAACATCTGATTTTTAGGAGTTTCAAAAAATTGAAAAGGAGAGAAATGTCAAAGATATTATTAGAATATCCCAGAACTAAGGACAAAGTTTCTATGTTGAAAGGAGTCACTGAGTTCTCAGCACAAATAAATTAAAAATAAATACATTCCATGGCACATAAATGTGGCTTTGGAATTGGTAAAGGTGGGAGGGGAGAAAACCCCGAAAGCTTGTCAGGGGGAAAGACAAGTCACATACAAAGGAATGTTCATCAGAATTGCATCCTACTTCTCAACACCACCAGATACTAGGAGCAATGAAACAATACCTTAAAAAGTCTGAAGGAAACTGGTTTTCAACCTAAAACGCCTAACCAAATTCTGAATCAAGTGTCAAGGTAGAAAAGAGATAAAGTTAGACAGACAAGGACTTAGGTGTCTAACCCCCATGCATCCATTCTGAGAAAGCTGCAAGCTGTGTGCCAGTAAAATCAAAGCGTAAATAAAAAAAGAGACTTCTGGAAATAAAATTCCATCCAGGTAAAGGGCATTGTCAGTGCCAGGCCCCTGCTTCAGACCTGGGGGTGGGGGTGGGGGTGGGGAACCAGAAGGAGGCTACAAAGGAAGGCCTTGGTCGGGGAACAATGGAATTGCTAGGATATCTAATGAGTTTAAGTTTTTGGAAAAACTATTGCTGGGAAAAGCACTGATAGATACATAGAAAAATAAGAGAATAATGGAGAATAAGAGAAAGGAAACATTTATACAGAAAGGAAATGTAAGGCAGGATACTAAGCTAAGAAGTGAGCAATATTTTCCTAATACATAATACTAAAGTAAATACTGCATTTTAATTTTGCCAAAATTTATGACATAACTATTTGGGGAAGAAGGTGGACACAGTATAATGTAAGAAGCCTAAATCTCACTCACCAAAATAGGAACTCTTTTGATACTTGCTAAAAATAATAAATTAAAGAGTAATAATATAAGCATATTATTTAGAAATATAGCAGTCTCTGAGGAGAGGGATTTGCAGGTGGAGAGAGATTTACAGGGCAGGAGAATGCTATTCTTCTATGTACTATTGTATTTTTGACTTTTAAAAACCTTATTCATGTCTGGCTGGTGTGGCTCAGTGGTTGAGCATCAACTCATGCACCAAGAGGTCATTGGTTTGATTCCTGGTCAGGGCACATGCTCAGGTTGTGGGCCCAATCCCCAGTGAGAGGCATGCAGGAGGTGGCCAATTGATGTTCTCTCTCATTGATGTTTCTGTTTCTCTCTCTCTCTCTCTAAAATCAATAAAGGGAATATATATATATATATATATATATATATATATATATATACATATATATATATATAAAACCTTATTCATGTATAAACTGAACAAAAATAAAATTATTTCTTAAAAGAACTGCCCTCAAAACTTATTTTGCCCTGACCAGTTAAAGCATCGTCCTGATATGTCAAAATTGTGGGTTTGATTCCTGGTCAGGGCACATACAAAGAATCAACCAATGAATGCATACATAAGTAGAACAACAAATTGATGTTTCCCTCTCTCCCTCTCTTTTCTTCTCTCTCCCTCTCCCCCCACTCTCTCTCAAATCAATCAATAAAATTTTTTTTAAATAAATATTTTAAAAATTATTTTGAGCTATTATAGTACCCTGCAATGCTAAAGTCATGGTTTCAGACTTTAGCAGACATAACAATCTCCTGGTGTGCTTATTTAAATTGCAAAGTCCCTTGCCTGGCCAGTGTGGCTCAGTTGGTTGGGCATCCTCCCATGCACCAAAAAGTCAGGGCACATGTCTGGGTTTGGGGCTTGATCCCCAGTAGGGGGTGTGCAGGAAGCAGCTGATCCATGTTTCTCTCTCACATCGATGTTTCTATCTCTCTCTCCTGTCCTTTCTCTCTAAAATAAATAAACATACATACATGCATACATAATTAAAATATAAATAAAAAAATAAATAAATTGCCAAGTCTTGCCCGGCTGGGGTGACTCAGTGGTTGAGCATCGACCCGTGCACCAAGAGGTCGCTGGTTCGATTCCCAGTCAGGGCACATGCCCAGGCTGTGGGCCCAATCCCCAGTGGGGCACATGTAGGAGGCAGCCAGTCATTGTTCTCTCTCATCGATGTTTCTATCTCTCTCCCTCTCCCTTCTTCTCTCTCTAAAATCAATTTAAAAAAATTTTTTTTAATTGCCAAGTCTCAGACTTCTACCAAGAGTATTTGAATCCTTTGGTCTGGGACGAGCCCTGGGAATCTGCATTTTAAACTGATTCTGATGCTGGTCGTCCAAAGACCACCCTTTGAGAAGCACAGCATAGACAAAGGCCAATGGGAGTCAACAAGTGGACAGGGAGACAGCATCCTCCCAGTGGGCAGGCTGCCAGACCCAAGGTTTCACCCGCATCAGCTCCTTGCTCTCACATCAGAGTTGCCCACTGATGCATGGTGAAACTGTCAAAGAGCTGAGCTTTTTTGTGACTATAATTCTGACACATTATCCTCCTTCCCCATCCATCACATTCTCTGCCTCACAGGTGCTTAATCTGCAATCGTGGATGTCTGTTCACAGCCACGGGGACCCATTCTAACAGGGACTTTCATTCGAGGTTGAGTCACTTACCCTTTTGGTCCCTCTAACAGATTAGAGTCCCTAAATGGCCAGTCAAGGTATTTGGGGGGTTGGGGCTGGGATATCAGGAGAATGAAGGCTTCATTACCCTCAGACAATGGCTTGGAGCAGTCCCTCTATGCATTCAGCGGCCTGTATAGGATTAGTGTATACAGCATGTTTTGAAGGCCCCATGCTCTGTCCCATTGGCCACGAGTGTCAAAAGCATGAATGCCTTTTGCTGAGGCAGGGTAAGCCTCTCTGTAGCTATATTTTTCTTTTTTAAAGACAGAATCCCAGCAAGGCTGATGGAGGTATCCTAAAGTCTACAGGCATTTTTGTGGTCTATCCTGGGGCAGTCCCTGGCTCTCTCGCTCCCCTCGCTGGCTCTCTGACTGGCTCAGTGTTGCCCCTTGACCATGGGCTCAGGGGCCTCCAGCAAAGCTGCTGACTCTGACCACGGCCTCTCTCCGGGCTGTGTTCATTTGCATCGCGCTGCTGAGGGTGGAGGAGCTATATAGGCTCCAACCCATTCACCAGAGGATTAGGCCTGGACGGAGGGCACAGTGGGACAGAGGTCGCAGTGAAGGCCCAGCTCCGCTCCCTGAGCCATCATCATGCCCTACATGCTGCCAGGATTCTTCTGTGATCGTGTGATCCGGGAGAGGCACAGGAGAAATGGAGAGGGCACTGTCACGCAGCCCCTCAAGTTTGAGGGGCAGGATTTTGTCATTCTCAGACAACAGTGTCTGGCTCAGAGGTGCCTCTTTGAAGACTGTGTGTTCCCAGCCGGTGTTCAGGCCCTGGGCTCCCATGAGCTGAGCCAGAAAACCAAGATGAAGGCCATCACATGGAAAAGGCCAAAGGTAGGGATGGGAGGTATGAGGCTTCACGAGACAGCTCCTGGGAACAGGCGGTCAAGTGGGCCAGAGCCTGAGGCCATGGATCCCCACTCTGAGCAACAGGCTGGTCAAGGCTCATACCCATGTGCCCTCAAAATGCCTTCCTGCTTCCTCTGGCAACTGGTGTTATTTTCTATTCCTGAATTAGAGATTATAATATTTTATAGGTCCCCGAGACTGTAAATATTTTTAAGAGAGCTTGATTTTATAGTAAAAGAGTAAATATAATTATCATGTCTCTTCTTGAGAGCAAGTATTCTGGGGATAGGAAAGTGGGGTTAAAAATACTAAGGTTCACAGTTTCAGGGAGAGTTACGGAGGATGGTGAACGGTTAAGAAACAGGAGGCTGCAGGAGGCTGGAGACATACCTTTTCAATCTTTCCTGTAAGGCTGGGTCATTATGACATGTCACTTCTGTTTAAACAGAAAAGTCCAGCCCTGGCCAGTTTGGCTCAGAGGGTAGAGCATCAGCCCATGGACCAAAGAGTCCCGGGTTCGGTGTCTGCTAAGGGCATGTACCATGGTTGCAGTTTGTCCCCGGCTCCGGTTGGGGTCTTGTGGGTGGCAACCACTCAATGTGTCTCTCTCATGTCAATGTTTCTCTCTCTCTCTTTCTTCCTCTCTCCTGCTCTCTCTGAAGATAATTGCAAAAAAAAAAAAAAAAAAAGTCCTCAGGTGAGGATTAAAAAATAATTAATTTATTCATTAACTAACTAACTAACAGAAAGGTCCAGGCTGACCAGCCAGACCTTTTGCAGGGTGAAGCAATTTGCTTAAGGACACCTTACTGTGCAACTGAGGAGCCCATTTGTTTTCACTGAATAGGTAAAAGTACCTGGGGTTATGCAGGAACCAGGGCCTCTCCCTGCATGGAGGCACTTACAAGCCCAAAAGGGTTCACTGCATGGAGAGCAGGCAAGGCACTGTCTAGACCAGCAGGCTCCAATGCGGAGGTGTGCAACCCGGTGGGTCTGCAAGCTGATCCACTGGGGTGTATGAAAAAATACTTTAAGTAGTTGTTTTCTAAATAAACTTTCAATTTTAGAATAGTTTTAGATTTACAGAAAACTTGTGAAGCTAGTACAGAGAGTTTCTATATACCTTACATCACGTTGTCCCTATAATAATAATAATTATTATTATTTGTTTGTTAATCCTCACCTGAGAATATTTTTTTCCATTGATTTTTAGAGAGAGTGGAAGTGTGGGAGGAAGAGAGAAAGAGAAACATGGATGTGAGAGAGACACAGCAACTGGCTGCCTCCCACATGCACCCCAACCAGCGCTGGGAATCAAATTCACAGCCCAGGTCCGTGCCCTTGACCGGGAATCAAACCCGCAAAGCTTTGGTGCTCAGGCCCACCCTTTAACCTCTGAGCATGCCAGCCAGGGCCAGTTTTCCCTATTGCTAATATTTTATATTACTCTGGTACATTTGCTACAATTAAATAATAGCCAAAATTGATACATTATTATTACCTGAAGTAAGTCCACACTTTGTTCAGATGTCCTTAGTTTTTACCTGATATCCTTTTTCTGTTCCATGATTCCACCTAGGATGTGACATCACATTTAGTAGTAATGTCTCCTTAGCCTCCACGGGCTGTGACGGTTTCTCAGACTTTCCTTGTTTTTGATGACCTTCACGATTTTGAGTATTGGTCAAGTATTTTGTAAAATATTCCTCAACTGGCATTTTCCTGCTGGTTTTCTCCTGATTCAGCTGGGCTGGTGGGTTTGGGGGAAGAAGACCAGGGTAAGGTGCCATTTTCATCACATCATATAGGCTATCAACGTGTCTTATCATTGCTGACCTTGATAACTGGCTGAAGTAGTGTCGTCATTTCCTGTACTGTAAAGTTACTTTTCCCCCTTTTCCATACTGCACTCTTTGGAAGAATGTCACGAAACATAAGCCCACACTTAAGGAATGGGAGTTACATTCTGCCTCCCTTTTTCTACATAAAGTATTGAGAATTCTGCATGGGAACTTTGTCTATTTTTTTTTTCTTTCTTCAATCACTTATTTATTTCAATGTGGACTTGTGGGTAGTTATTGGTATTTTGTATTAAAATCAAATGTTACTTTATTTTCTTGCTCTTTTCCAGCTTTAGCCATTGGGAGTTATTTCAGTTGACTCCTGTCCATTTGACATATCCTTATTGTTGTGAGGTGTGTGTTTTCCTTTGAGTACTTTCTTACTTTCTGATGGTATAAGATGTTCCAGGCTCATTTTATGTGTTTCCTGACACAGTCCTGGAATCAACCATTTCCCCCAGGGAGCCCTGGTACCTTTTATTGGAAAACGGTATTAGAAACCAAGATCAGAGTGTGCTCATCACTTCTGGGGTATCATTGCCATTGTCCTTCTCAGCTGATAGACAAAGGAATTTCTTGAAACTTCTTCTTTGACCCATGTGTATTTTTTGTTTGTTTGTTAATCCTCATCCAAGGATAATTTTCCTTTGATTTTTAGAGAAAGTGGAAGGGAGAGGGAGGGAGAGAGGGAGAGAAAGAGAGAGAGAGAGAGAGAGAGAGAGAGAGAGAGAGAGAGAGAGAGAGAGAAATTGATTGGTTGACTTCCCTACATACCCACACCAGGGATTGAACCCAAAACCTAAGTATGTGCCCTGACTGAAATCAAACCGGCAAACTTTTGGTGCATGGGACAACACTTCAACCAACTGAGCCACACCTGCCAGAGCTCTTTCATGTGATCTTGAGAAGAAAGTGTATTCTGCTGTTGTTGAATGGAATATTCTATAAATGTCAATTAGATCAAGTTGATGATAGTGCTGTTCAGGTCCACCATATCCTTACTGATTTTCTGTCTACTTAATCTATAATTTCTGAAAGAGGGGTGTTAAAGTCTCTAACTGTAATACTAGATTCATCTATTTTTTCTTTCAGAAATATCACTTTTTGCCACATGTCCTTTAACACTCTATTTTTAGATGTACCCACATTTAGGATTGTATATTTTCTTAGAGAAATGACTCCTTTATCATTATGTAGTGCATCTCTTTATATCTGATATTTTTCCTTGTTATGAACTCTGCTTTGTCTGAAATTAATACTCCAGCATTCTTTTGATTAGTGTTAGCATGGTATATCCCTCTCTAGCTATCTGAATCTTTGTATTTAAAGTGAATTTTTTAATAGACAACATATAGTTGGTCCCTTTTTTAATCCATTCTCACGATCTTTATATTTTCATTGGAGTATTTAAACCATTAACATTTGTTATTATCATAGAGTTGGATTAATATCTACCATGTTTGTAACTGTTTTCTATTTGTTGCCATTGTTCTTTGTTTCTCCCATTTCCTGCCTTCTCTGGTTTAATGGAATATTCTATATGATTTCATTTCATCTCTTCTCTTAAGTATATCAATTATATATATATTTTTAAATGTTAATGGTTAGAGCCCTGGCCGGTTTGACTCAGCAGTTAGAGCGTCGGCCCGTGGGCCAGAGAGTCCTGGGTTCAGTTCCCGCTAAGGGCACATACCTCAGTTGCAGTTTGTCCCCAGCCCTAGTTGGGATTGTGTGGGTGGCAACCACTCAATGTGTCTCTCTCACATCAATGTTTCTCTCTCTCTCTCTTCCTCCCTCTCTCCCTCCCACTCTTTTTTTTTTTTTTTTTATCCTCACCCGAGGACATTTTTTCATTCTTTTGTTCTAGAGCAGGAGGAAGAGAGAGAGAGAAACATCGATGTGAAAGGGACACATCGAGTGGCTGCCACCCGCACGACCAACAAGGGCTGGGGACAAACTGCAACCGAGGTACATGCCCTCAGCGGGAACCGAACCCGGGTCTCTCCGGACCGCAGGCCGACGCTCTAACCGCTGAGCCAAACTGGCCAGGGCCCTCCCACTCTTTTTAAAGATAAATGCAAAAATGTCCTCGGGTGAGGATAAAAAAATAAAATAAATAAATAAAATGTTAATGGTTAGAGATTCCAATGTACATTTACAACTAATCTAATCCCACCTTCAAATAGCACTACACCATTATATATGTAGTTCAGTACCTTATAATAAAAATTTCCGTTCTTCCCTTTCTTCCATTATTGTCATTCACATCACTTATCCATATGGTGTAATTACTCAATATATTGTTATTATCATTAGTTTAAACAAAGTTATCTTTAGATAAAGAATTAGGACGATAAAAGTTTTCTTTTACCTGACTTTATTCCTTCTCTGATGTTCCTTTCTTTATGTAGCTCCAGGCTTCGGACCTATGTCATTTTCTTTCTCCCTGAAGAACTACTTTTAACATTTTTTTGCAAGGCAAATCTGCTGGCAATGAATTGCCTCTGATTTTACTTGTTTGAGAGTTTATTTCACCTTTGGTTTTGAATGATAATTGCTTTGTATATAGGTTGGTGAGTTTTTCTTTTATCAGTTTAAATGTCAATCCAATCTTTCTTGCTTGTATAGTTTCTGAAGAGAAGTCTGCTGTAAGTCTTATCTTTGTTCCTTAGGAAAGGTATTTTTCCCCTCCTTCCCCCACCATTGACACCCTCTTTCCTGCCCTCCCCCCGCCCGCCTTCACCTCACTGTTGTCTGTGTCACATTAATTTAAAACTAATGAGAATAACTACCTAGGGTTGCATGTTCAAAATATTAATGATGGAGCCCTGGCCAGTTTGGCTCAGCGGTTAGAGCGTGGACCCATGGTCCAGAGAGACCCGGGTTTGGTTCCCACTAAGGAAACGTACTTCGGTTGCAGTTTGTCCCCAGCCCCGCTTGGGGTTGTACAGGAGGCAGCTACTCGATGTGTCCCTTTCACACCGATGTTTTTCTCTCTCTCTCTCTCTCTCTCTCTCTCTCTCTTCCTCTCTCTCCCTCTCTCTCCCTTCCACTCTATCTGAACAAAAAATTGAAAAATATCTTCGAGTGAGGATAAAAAATAAATAAAATAAAAATAAAAAACAAAATAATAATGGAGATATTTTTTAAAAGAGTTTGGAGACACTGTGCAAACTACAGTACTCAAGAACTGAGGAAATGGTCATCTGTTGCTCATTGCTGAGAACCCATCATTAACATATCCAGTCTGCAGGTAACATTATAGCCAAAGGAGTAGCTAGAGGTCCTCTAGTAGCTTAGGGGCTTAAGTTAAAATGACAGAGCTGGGACCACTTATCCTTTATTCATTCCAACCAATACAAACAGGTCTCCACACTCCAGGGAATACATATGCAACATTTATAAGTAAGGAGAGATGAAAAAGTAGATTGTGTGAATGAAGCATCTAGGCAAATCAGAGACATTTATGAATTAACCCTCAACAAGCTCGGTAACTGACCCTCATCAAACAGACATCTCTTATGAGGACAAACAATTGAGGGTCACTAGGCTGGGCATTTCGTAGAGGATAGGCATGGACCTCCAAACAAAAGAGGTATCAGTGTAGTTGCTGCTGCTTTCCCGAGCAATCAGCCCTGGAACTGGTGGGAGGTGAGAGAATGAGGAGTACTTCTGAACTTACAGATCCAAAGAGAGGAAGCTGTACCTGTGACAGCTAAAACATGGAGCTGAAAATCCAGTATTTGGGTTACTCTATAATATGTTCTTTATAACAGGGACAGAACCTACAGTGGTCAAGTATGTCAGCTGGCAAGTTACAGAGGCCCAACTCAAACTAGCTTAAACCAAGAAAGCTCATATAACGTGAATATTTAAGGTTGATACTGAGTTTAGACACTGAATTCAGTCCTCAAACCATGTCATCAAGACACAGCCTCTAATATTATCTAGCTAGCTATCTTTCGCCTCCCTCCCCTGACCTCCACTCCCCCACCTGTTTCCTCTGAGCTGGCTATAGTCTCAAGTAGATTAACTTCACAATGGGGCAAAGCTGCCACCAGCAGCTTCAGACTGACCCATTTAGCAACTCCAGCAGAAGGATGGATTTTTTTTCCCTCAGTAGTTACAACAAAAGTCTTGGCCCATAGCTCATGGGCCCAGATTTGGTCACATGCCCATCCTAAACCAATCACTCTCATTCTAATTGCCCCTATTATACATGTGGAACTGGGGAAGGGGGAAGCTCATCAGAACAACATGGGCTGACACTGGGGTAGCTCCCCAGTGGAAAACTGAGGTATAATCCCAGGAGAAGGGGGAGAAACAAAAATAACATATATCCACTATACCTTAATTGGCCTCTTTGTTTTTTAAGAGGAAGGAGTCTTGTTTGGAATAATGAGTTTTACATTTTGTTGGTGGTCTTAAAAGACCACAACAGGGATGTTGATGTTCTCTTTACTACCAGACTGTTATTGCTTCTAGTTTTTTGTTTGTTTGTTTGTTTGTTTTTAGTGACGAGAGACAGATGTTTTTTGAAGAGAAAAAAATAAATTATAAGTTATATATTCAAACTTTAATACTTTAGGGTTGTTACTTAAGTTATTCGATTTTATAATTTTACATATTTTCTTTTACACTAAAACAAAATCTTGGTTCCTAATTACATTAATGTAAGTTCTTATTCACTTAATCCTACAATATACATATCAAAGTTTTGAAAGAATAACGATATTATCATTACTTCTTATGATTTATATTGTTATGGTTTGGGTTTTGACCTGAGGATATAACCCAAAAGGGATAAACAGCCAAATGTTACTTTTTAAGTCACTTGAACTCACTCTTTTATATGTGTAGCCATGTCAGCAACTTGTTATGCAGTTGGGTTCTTTTGCTTCAAATTGCTTTCAGCTGTTACAGATTGCTTTTTAAAATTATCTTTTCTTAAATTTAGGCTTTTAATTCTGTAAAAATTAACATGATTCCTGAGTCAAACAATTTTCAAACAGTTATAATCAGAGTTTTACTTTCATCTGTATTCCCATCACCTTATTCCTTCCCTCCTCCTATAAGTAACCTTTTAAAGAGGTTTTGGATTTGCTTTATCCTTCCACTGCATTGAGAAATTCAGATGGGAGGAGGGTGTGATGTGGTCTAAGCGAGACTTTCCAACCGGTAGGAGGAGATCCCTGTGTGCAGGAGCCTCAGCTCACTTGGTTGCATTGGGTTGTTTTGATGGGAGGGGGACAGAGAAGGTGGGGGAAGGGGAAAGAGATGGAGAGAGGGCTATGTCATGGGGATAGCTTCTTGAAGCTGTGAAGAATGGTGTTAAAACACAGAATCTACAAATTATTTCAAAAGTTAAAAAACAAAGCATCCAGACAAAAACAAAAGCACCCTCTGTTGGCCTCTGTTGGGCTGCACATAAGTGCTAAGGCCAGAGGTTCCATGGTGAGTTAGTTTAAATAAAGAAATGCACCCTCCAACAGAAGGGGAGGACTGCGAGGCACACACCACATCCCTCTCTGCTCTCCGTAGTTCTCAAGTTCTGTGGACCCCGAAACATGTGCTGACTCTAAGTATCTGTTACCACATCTTAGAAGAAAGATCCTTACTTTCCTTCCTGGACCTCTTTTTCTGTCATAGAAAAAACAACAACAAAAAACAAGAACCATGTTTTCCCTTGTCCCTTTGCCAAAGCTGTGACATAAAGACACTGACCTCTGAGGGTCCATCCTTACTCAGACAGTATGTCAGTGCCAGGGAGTAGTGTGGAACAATGGGAAAAGGAGGCATGGTTTTGGCTTCTACCACTTATTGACTGTGTGTCCTTGGGCAAGTTTCTTAACCTCTCTGAGCTTTGGTTTCCTTACCTGCAAAATAAGAATGATGGTATCCCATTCACAGAATGTTTTTAAAGGCTTAAATGAGTGCTGTGTGTAATACTCCTGATACACTATGCCAGTCCTACATAACAGACCTCAATAAATAATAGCTACTACTGCTGTTCTTTCGTTTGTTCGTTTCACAGGAAATTTGCGAGAATCCCCGATTTATCATTGGTGGAGCCAACAGAACTGACATCTGTCAAGGAGAATTAGGTAGGAAAGTCCCTCGGGTCAATCCAGCCAACAATCAGGGGGTGGCTAAAAGGTCTGATCCCTTTACAGGAAATAAAAGGACAATAATCTGTTTTTGGTTTTAACAAATTTTGGGGAGGAGGTTTTTATAACATTTCTTTCTTTATGTGCTGGTGATTGCTTCAATTAATTTCTGTTCCTCCCACATTTCTCATTAGTTCTTTGCCATATGACACAGGAAGTAGACCTCATTCCACAGCCTCTCCTTTAGAGTCTCAAGGACAGTCACACACCCCCTCAGCAAGACAAAAGCCCTGCTTTCGACTGTTCCCATTTCCTGAAAAGACAACTCTGAAACTGTCTATCAAGCATGTCCCTTGGGCACATAGAATCTATATGCACACACAAAACACATCACCAAGAAGCGCTTGTAATTTGAACTCTTTTTAAAATTGCCCCAGGATAATAGCTTCATATTAAAAGAATCTTTCAGCCCTGGCCAGGTAGTTTGGTTAGTTATAGAGCATCATCCCAATATGCCAAGGTTGTAGTTGATCTCTGGTCAGGGCACATACAAGAAGCAAGCCCTGGCTGGTTTGGTTCACGGGTTAGAGTGTTGGTCCTCAGACCAGAGAGTCCTGGGTTCGGTTCCTGCTAAGGGCATGTACCTCAGTTGCAGTTTGCCCCTGGCCCTGGTTGGGGTCATGTGGGTGGCAGCCACTCAATGTGTCTCTTTCACATCAATGTTTCTCTCTCTCTTCCTCCCTCTCTCCCTCCCACTCTATCTGAAAATAAATGCAAAAATGTCCTCAGGTGAGGATTTAAAAAAAAAAAAAAAGAAGCAACATAACAACAAAACAATCTCTCTCTCTCTAAAATCATTCTTTTAAGAATTAGAAAGAGTCTTTAAACAAACATGACATTTACCATGTGGGTGAGCATCCAATTTCCTGTCTGGCTAGTTAGCCTGGCTGTTCCCGGAGAGCGTCCTCTCTGCCTCCGGCTCAGGAAGTCCTGGATCATCTTCGCGCCGACTGCGGGAAAGCTCTGTGAAGTCAAGTTGAAGAGAATATCCACAGATACAATTTAAAACTTGAGGGTGGGGAAAAAGGAGGAACATCTGTAATACTTTCAACAATAAAGATAAATTAAATCTAAAGAAGAAAAAAAATAAACATGAGTGTAAAGGAACCAACCAAATAAAAGAAATATGACTAATTTGGTCCCAGGAAGAGAGGCTGAGGAGGTTCGGATATCTAAATTCTTGCGCCCGAGGAAACAGGAAAGGAGGAACGCTGCCTTACCTGGGCCTTCTAGCAATACAGTTTCAAAGGAAAGGCTGGCTGCCTCAGGGGATGCTGGGCCAGGGTGGGGGTGGGGCTGTCTCAAAGCTGCCATCACATCCCACAGAGCAAAATAAGGTTTTACATAACTTAACCCATCCTCCCCAGAAGACAGTTCTGTGACTCTCAGTGTACCAAGCATCTCCCTCCCTCCCTCCCACCCCCCCCTCTCTTTCTCTCTCTCACACACACACACACACACACACACACACACACACACACCCAGTGTCACCTGCCTGAGACTACACACAGTACTATGCCAGAAAGTTCCAGGAGGGAGAAAATGTCCCCATCTCATTCCATTGCCAGCAATGTCTTAGTGCCCCCTACTGCCTGGTTCCAGAGCAGCAGCCTGACTGAATCCCTACAACACAAACCCACCTGACAGGTGGCTCTCTCTCAGAGGCTCAGTCTCCACTGAGGTCCAAGAGGAAATGGACTCACATTGCAAAGATATGGGGCAGGGAGGATTTCCTCCACGTGTTTTGAAGAACAACCCAATTATGACCTACTGCCCTGTTTCCCCTGAGGTCCAAAAAGAAAGTGACTTTATATTGCAGGAGGAGGAATTTCCTACAGCCTTCAGGAAAGCCACTCAGGAGGGTGTACGTTACCCTGTTGATCACCTTGTCGAGGGACTGCTGTCAAACCCTTCCCTGGCTGACACCTCTGTAAGGGCAGATCTGGAAGTAGGACAGTGAGCACCACTTGACCCCTGCTCTTCAGAGAAGTGGAGCAGTGTGCTGGGATTGGGTCTCCTGCCTGCCCGGAGGTACAGGCCCTCCTATGACCTGTCCCATGTGTTTGTCTGCAGGGGACTGCTGGTTTCTCGCAGCCATTGCTTGTCTGACCCTCCACGAGCACCTGCTTTTCCGAGTCATACCCCATGATCAGAGCTTCATCGAAAACTATGCGGGGATCTTCCACTTCCAGGTGAGGTCATGGCAGCGGCCAGCTGCTGTTCATTCCCCACTGGTTTCCTGGCCTTGACTTACCAGTGGCTCCAGAAAGGTTCTACCCACCCTCCCAGCCATGGCCCCTTAAGGCCTCCAGTTTGTGAGGAAGCAGTTGTTTATTCCTGCCCCCTCTCCTCCTACCCCCACCCCCCCCCCCACACACACACCTTCCGCTATGCCCCAGAAAAGCAGGAAGACATCCTGTTTGCTGGCCTGTGTTCTATTTTTGCCACTCCAGCTGGCTGCCCGCTTGTTGTTCCACACAGCCCTTCTCAAGTGTGTCTCTGAGACACTAGCTCAGGGGATCTGGAGGCCCTTTAGGGTGTGATGGAACCTCGTCCACAATTGTGGCTCCTATTTATTTGCTTCCATTTAAGATAGGTCCATACCAAGCCTATCACTCACCTCTTCTAGGCTCTGGAAGAAAAGTCTGGTTAATCTGGGGACGAGGTATCTGGTTCGGCCCAGAAATGATTCTTGGTTCTAGGATCAATCCAGCCATTGGACATTTTCCAGAGCCAACTTGTCCTGGCCAAATCCAGGGTTCCGAGGCAGCCATCTGTCTCCAGCCCTCGAGGCTCTGAATGTCTTGGGACTGACCCGAATCATCCGTGGGTGTGCCTGCCGGTCCTGTACCTCAGGACCCAAGGCCTCAGAACAGTCTTCCCTTCAGGTTCAGGTCAGCATCCTGCTGCCGTCGAGCACTGGGCCAGGCAGCCAGGCCCTGAGTTTTATTTCTCCCCTGCACCCTCAAGTTGCTAGTTTTCCTCTCATATTTAAAGGGTATGATATCTAAAGGAACATAATACAAAGAACAGATAGATTTTTGCCCTCTTGTTGAAACTGGACAACAAATGGGTCCCGGCTGCCTGTCACTACTTGAGCCAATTAAGCCGAGACAAGGTCGAATCGTATCTGAGCATTTATTCCAATAATGCCGGCAGTGTGGGGGAGCAGTGGCTTATCCTGTAAATCTGTTCTGCCCCCCACCACTTGCCAGGTACTTTTAAAGGGCCAGGTACTGTTAAAGGGCAGAGAAACGATGACAGGCAAGGGAGGAGGAATATAGGTGGGGGGGGGGGTTGTAAAAGGTTTCAGGCAAGGGGGAGGAATGTGGGCTGGGGGCTGCAGGGCCTGGTCGCCAGTGAGTCACAC
This sequence comes from Molossus molossus, assembly GCF_014108415.1. NCBI lineage: Eukaryota > Metazoa > Chordata > Mammalia > Chiroptera > Molossidae > Molossus > Molossus molossus. The sequence continues at coordinate 181,408,194 of NW_023425344.1, forward strand.
ATGGGTCCAGGGTCCAGTGTTCTGATAGATAATCAGGTTGTTAATCTCTCCATGATGTCTGTTCATCTCCCTTGTCCTCCGATGAGGAGAATAGACAGCATTCCTGAGGCAAACTCCTGAGGGGCACACCTCTCAGCCAGGTCAGAGTGGGCTTTTTCTTTAATCAGAACAAAGCACCCACAATTCACATCGCAAAGGATGATTAACAATTTTTTTCTAACTAGGGCTAGTGCCCCACTATGATTGGTTTTCTTACTCTTCTAATATTTTCTATTAATTTTAATATTCTTTCCTCCCCCTTTCATTGTCAACAAGGGGGGAAATGTCATTAGAAGAAAATTAAACTACATTTGGCTTTCTTCAGTTAAAACTGACTTGTTCAAAAAAGAACAGGCATGTTCTGGGCATGTTCTCTTCCATGTCAATCCTCTTCTTAGCAGCAATATCTACCTTGTTTGTCATTAAGAAACACATAAATCAGCCCTGGCCAGTGTGGCTCAGTTTAGTGGGTGTCATCCCATGCACCAAAAGGTTGCTGGTTTGATTCCTGGTCAGGGTACATGCCCAGATTTCGGACTCAATCCCAGGTAGGGGGCGTGTAGGAAGTAGCTGATTGATGTTTCTCTCTCTCCCTCTCCCTTCCTCTTTCTCTAAAAATCAATTTTAAAATATTTTTTTAAAAAGATACTTAAATCAATACATCACCTTCATCTAGACCAGTAGCTCTCAACCCTAGCTGCATATTTGAATCAGCTGAGATACCTAGAGATCCTGACACCAAGGTCCCACCCCAGACTTACTGAGCTGGAGAATGAAAATTTCAAGTCCTCAGATATTCACAGAGCACCTACTATCCCCACAGAACTGGGCTGGACTCTGTGAAAGAGACAAAGTGGTTTGTAACTCATTCCTGCCCTCAAGGAGCTCACAGTCCAGTTAGGAAAAGATTCACACATCCCAAACCCAGAATAGTATGAACGAGCACCGAGATACAGAGCTGAGGAAATGGGACTGCTTTGAGATCAAAGAGACCTCTGAGGAATGTTGGGCAGGGACACATTTCCCAATGGTAATGTGAGCATGTGACACTGTGCTTGATGATTCTGTGCAGTTCTGGCGCTATGGAGACTGGGTAGACGTGGTTATTGACGACTGTCTGCCAACTTACAACAATCAGCTGGTTTTCACCAAATCCAACCACCGCAATGAGTTCTGGAGCGCTCTGCTGGAGAAGGCTTATGCTAAGTAAGGCAACACTTTTTGAATGTGAGGCAAGTCTAGAAATGAGGAAGTGGGCTGCAAAATCCAGCCGAGGTCTCACTCGTGAGAGCAGGCATGCGTATCTGTGCATGAGTGCACGTGTGTGTGTGTGTGTGTGTGTGTGTGTGTGTGTGTGTGTTCAACTGTGACCCACAGTCAGAGAAGATCAAGTCCAAGAAGAAACAGCTCTAAGTAAAAACCCTGTGTTTAAGAACAGAAATGAAGATGTGTAGGAAATCTTTAGCTTTCCAGAGGAAGCTCTTTAATTCTGTCTTTGCAGTTGCATCACAAGTTCTGGATCCAAGCATTATGTTTCTGGAGCTCAGATCCCAGGAGCTTGCTTGGCTCAGCCTCGTGAGATTGCAGTATATTAATAAAGCCATATTAAGTCTCTCAACTTAGAAGCCCCACCCCAGCTACTGATGGCTTTAATGCAGCCCTACCTCAGGTTTCAGAGGATAATGGAAAGAGAATAGCTCACGTCTGGTCCCAGTGCTCTGGCTCTCTATGGCCAAGGATAAGTCAGTTAGTCTCTGGAGCTGTTTCTCCTTTGTGAAGAAAGGGAATCATAGTACCTATTCATTAGCTTACAGGGTTGTTGAAGAAGTGATGACAGAACATCACAGGACCCAAGAGTAAAGTTCTGGAGGTAGTGATGCCTGGGTGGTCTTTCCTGGAACCCTGTGACCCAGATCGGTCTTCGTCCTTTCTCCAAGGCTCCATGGTTCCTACGAGGCTCTGAAAGGTGGGAACACTACAGAGGCCATGGAGGACTTCACAGGAGGGGTGACAGAGTTTTTTGAGATCAAGGATGCTCCCAGAGACATGTACAAGATCATGAAGAAAGCCATCGAGAGAGGCTCCCTCATGGGTTGCTCCATTGACGTAAGTCTTGGGTGTGGGGTCAGGGCAGGGAGCAGCCCAATATAGGAAAGTCTTACCTAACAACTGGCAGCTTAGGGTTCTCCTCTGGGTCAGGGTGAATGTTTTGTTTTAGGAGGCAGGAACTGGCTCTCAACTTTGAAAATTGGGAATTTCTCAAGGTAGAAGAGTTCCTGGGAATTTTCAATAAAGAGATAGGACAAGGATACTCCAAGCTCTGGACTACTGGGAATAGGTTCAGAGGCCTATGTCAGTGTGGGCCTCTGTGGCGGGAACTGCTCATCCCCAACATGCCCCCACTAGTTGGCTATGGACCTGAGCACACAGGTTCCCTAAGAAAGCTTCTCAGTCACTGAGCTTTGATCAGGTCTCTCACTTGGGGCATGGGCTTTGTGCTGTAACTGGGAGAAACTCAGCCTACAGTCCCCTCTCAGTGTAACAAAGTGGTTTGAACTGAGACCAGAGCCAAGGGTAAGGAGATGGCAGACTGGCCAGGCCTCCTGAGTTTCAGGAGACACACCTGCCCTGGGGGCTGCTCAACATATAATAGTCTTGGTGCTTTCCATCGCTGAGGAAGGGGCCCAAGCGAAATTACTCTTCCTTCCTCTCCCAATATTCTCATGGGTAAAGAAGCTTGAGAAGAGTAGCTAGCATAAAACACCCAGAGATGAAAATTGTCTTCCTGTCTTTTCTCCATCTTTTCTTCATTCATGCTGTTTATTTCTCCTCTTTTCCTTTGTCTTGTCCTTCCTTCCTTCCCTTTTTATCACCCTCCTTTGTCCTCTCTCCCTCTCCTGGATTGCCCCCTGCCCTCCCCTCTGGGCCCCAGGATGGCACAAACATGACCTATGGAACCTCTCCTTCTGGGCTGAGAATGGGGGAGTTGATTGCACGGATGGTGAGGAATATGGATAACTCGCTGCTGGTCCCCACAGGCTCAGATGACAGACCGACCCGGGTGTGTACGCCTCCAACCGTTGGGAACAACCATCTCTCCAACCTGTGTGGCCCAGCCGTATTGTGTCACATTCCCCTCAGTAGCCAGTACCTGACACACAGGCCCCACCTGTTCCAAGGGTCTCACTTGGAACAGCTTGCCCGCTCCAAGGTTCCTGAGGGTGGGAGAGACAGGATTAGGAACAAATCTCTATGGGAGCTCCTTCTCCATGTGTCCAGGCAGTTTCTCTGATAACAAATTAACAGGAAGAAATACAAGAGAGACTTCATTTATTTTTAAATGTTTCTCCTTTCCTAATTCATTCATTGACTCATTCAACACAGATTTATTGAGCTCCTACTAGGTGCCAAGTACTCTTCCAGCAAACAAAGAAAAGTCTCTCCTTGTTCACTATGCTAGTGAACAAAGCAAAGTCTCTCCCCTCCTAGAGTTTATATTCTAGTATTTTCAGAAGTAATACATGCTCCCTGAGGAATACCGAGCCATATAGTAAAGCAGAAGAAAAATTAACCCATCTTTTCCCTTCTAAAGGTAATAACTCTTAATTAACATTTGGTATATGTCCTCCCAAGATTTTTTCTATGCAGACACTTAATCTAAATTTCTATTTTTTAATGTTGTCATACTGTATGCACCTCTTTACAACATGCTTTTTATTTTTTATTTATTTATTTTTTTTAGTTAGCTTTATAATCTTAATGGTCTCCCATAATGTTTGAGAGCCTTCTCATGGCCAGAGGCACACTTGCAGGGCGTGGAGAAGTCCTCGTCCTCGCAGAACCCATGAAATGAGCCAGGTGTGAACTCTGTCTCAGGCGGCAGATCTTTTGCTCCCTAACCCCTGACGGGCTGTCTGGTTTTTGCTCCACAGACAATTGTCCCAGTTCAGTATGAGACAAGAATGGCCTGTGGACTAGTCAAAGGACATGCCTACTCCGTCACTGGGCTGGATGAGGTGAGCCTGGCGGGGCTTGGTGGGATGGGACTTGAGGAGCTACTTGGGTTAAGCTTCTGAAGTCAGGACTTCGCTTTCTGTGTCCCTTTGTAGCTACAGAGCTTCCCTCCAGTCAGGGCACCGCCCATGGCTCGGGCCAAATGCCTGGGGTTGGGAAGACCATTGGGACTCCCAGGAGTGGATCTTGCCACCAGATAGTGCTCAGCTTATCTTTGTTTTTAGTGCTAAAGACAGCCATTTCCCCCATCATTTCCAAGGAACAGATAGAAATCACTTTGGTTTTATGAAGTTGATTTGATGGGTTCTCATGCTCCCCGTTCTTCCATGCCAAAGAGTTACAATGCTTTGTTCTGGGAACATCTGGCCTTCACTGGGTCACATCAGAGACAGGATCCTTGTCAGGCCCGCTGCGCATACTTGGTCAGGCTGTGCCCTGTGCACAGGGATGGACAGAGAGAGGCAGTCGTCCGGAGCAGCGCAACAGCAGACTGGAGGAAGGGCACCTTTTTCTGACTGGTCCATCTAGAGGGGACATATGTCTGTGGTGCCTCCGCCAGCAGGGTGTTTTCCCCAGTTCACACAAAGACACCTAATGTGCTAGTGGGACTCTCCAGAAATGCCCCGCCTCCTCCCCCAAAGCTCACGAGAGCCCGGTGTTCACTGGGGAAGTCACTTGTGAGGAGATGTGAGGCCGTGGCCAAGCCCTACCTCCCGAGGACTCCGTCCTATCTGACCCTTCACCCTGACACTCCAAGGGGAGCTTCTGAATGGTCTCCTTGACCAGGACCAGGAGGACAGCCCCCGTCCGAGATTCTCTCCCCTCCCCATCCCAGCCCTTAGGGCAAGACAGAAGTCCCCTTTCCAGAAAGGCTCCAGAGCGGGAGAGATTTTCCTTTTTTGCCCAAGACCCTGTTCAAGGATGAGAAGGTGAGGCTGGTGCGGCTGCGGAACCCCTGGGGCCAGATGGAGTGGACCGGCTCCTGGAGTGACGGGTAGGTGAGGGGACTCCTCGAGGAGGGACAACAGGGCCTGGGGCAAGGCTGGCTTGGGCGCAGAGCCACAAGAGTACTACCGATACCTGGTAAAACTGCCTTTACCCCCGGCCGGGTTGCTCAGTTGGTTGGAGCATCATCCCGTGCACTATCAGGCACATACCGAGGTCGTGGGTTTGATCCCCAGTCAGGGCACATATGGGAGACAACTGATTGGTGTTTCTCTCTCTCCCTCGTCTTCTTCTCTCCCTAAAAAAATATCAATAAAAACATCCTTCAGTGAGAATTTAAAAATAATAATGAAAAATAAACAAATAAAGTGAAATTACCTTCAAAACCAATGATTTTCAGAAGAGAAGAGGAGATGTGGGCTCTAAAGAAGGGCCAGGGGAGGACCCTGGGGACCCTGGGAGCCAGACAGCTCGCTGATGGCCATTGGCTGGAAAGGAAACATTCTAGAAAGCATGCGTCAGGTCTAGGTAGAAGGGAAGTCTTTTTTTAAAAATATGTTTTTATTGATTTTTTAGAGAGAGAGGAAGGGAGAGAGAGAGGGAGACATCGATTGGCTGACTCCCGCAAGCCCCCTGACTGGGGATCAAGCCCACAACTTGGGGAGTTGAGCCGGGACCTCTCAGTCCATGGGACTGACACTCAATCCACTGAGCCACACTGGCCGGGCAGGAAGGGAGTCTTAACGCGTGGGTCTAGACTGGACAAATGACTTTCCTTCTCAGAGTACCTGTTGCCTTATCTGAAAAATGGGATCAAATTCAGTGCTGTCCTGGTGGGCTGTTAGGAGGAGAAAATGTGATCCTGTCTGGAGAGTGCTTAGCCACTATCCCCATAGAAAGATGCACAGACCCTTTGAAAGAACTTGACTACTTATCACTGAGAACGATAGACTGGGGGCAGCAAAAATTACCAGCATGGGAACTTATGATAAAGGCTCCAGAATGACAAAACTATGGTCCCACCACAATCACTGATACCTGACTGCCTGGCGAGTGGGGGGCAGCCCCCGGTGCTCCTCTGTCACTCCAAGATGGGGAGCAGGACTCAGCATCTGAGAAGGACCACACCCAGGTTGTGTGTGCCCTTCAGCTCCGTGCTTACCTCACATACTCTCATCCAGGGCACCATAATTACTGGTTCATTTGGCCATTCATTGACTTAGCAAGTATTTCTTGAGCACCTACTGAACAGCAGGCACAGGTCTAAGCACTAGGGGTATTCCTCCCTCAAGAGACTGGGATAAGATGCTGGTCCTTATCTCTGACTGTTTCTTCCTTATCCATGCGAGGAAGCCTTCCTTCCTCCGTGCTGCATGTATCCGGGCCCCATGCTGTTGGAGGGACTTAGATATGAACACAGAGACACGGGCCCTGTCCCTGCAGATTGATGGTCCAGCAGGAAGGACAAACACTAATAACAGTTGAGATAAGTGCCATGGTGTGGGTCACAAAGAGGGATGCCCTCTCCTAGTTTGTGTAGGACAGGAAGGAACACAAGGTCGCCTGAACGGTGTGGCATTAGAACGAGGCTGTTTGTTCTGGGACTGTGGTGACCCATCAGGTGTCTATTTCTCAGGCCTGGGTCACCTACAGGGACCCTCGCTGTGTTCTCCAGCCTCAGAGCTTGGTGACCGGCCTCAACCCCCTTCCTGCCAAGGCCTCCACTGCAGAGACCACTGACAGTGGGCCTCAGTCCTTCGTCACTCAAGGGGAGACTCCCCTTCCCCACTGAGTCCCTCCTTCTGGTCTCAGGACTCTCCATTTCCCCTCCCACATCCCCTGATTCTAAGCACTTCCTCCATCCCTTACCTTTCCAGGGTGGACCCAGTTTAGTTTCATCTCACAGCGTGCCTGGAATACAGATGTGCTTCCTTTCCTCCCTCTTCTGGAGAGAGAGTGTAAAACTGCCGGCCTTTAAAAAACGCAAGCTGGGCATCTCCTGGACTGGCAGGGAAAGATGTGTACATGCCTGGTCTTCTCTTGGTGCCTCAGACAGTTACCTCCCAGAGGACAGGCGCTGTTCTGCCAGTCTTGCGTGCACTCCCTCATGCATTGCTTATCACAGCCCCGCGAGTGGGTGATATACAATCATTCCCCTTTTGCAGCTGAGAAAACAGAAGCTGAGAGGGTTAAGTGACTTACCCATGGTTCCACAGCTAATAGTGGTATTATTAAATTGGAATCTCAGTTTATTTATTTCCAGAGCCTAACTCCTAACCTTTGAAGGGTGAGGAGGGCTAAAAGATTCAGCTAGAGAAAGGTCAAGCCCATTTAAGGAGTTTGGTCCTAAATCTGAGGCTGGCGGAAACCAATTACTGGGTTTTACAGTGAGGGACTCGGATCAGATTTGCGTGTTGATGGTTCACACTGGCTGCAGTTTGGAGATGGGTTACTCTTGGAACTTCTTTGTATTTCTCGGATACCTCCTGTCCTCACCCACCTCAGACCCTCCTTTCTTCCTTCCATAATTCCGCCATTTCCCTCCAGTTGGGAGGACTGGAGCTTTGTGGACAAAGATGAGAAGGCCCGTCTGCAGCACCAAGTCACTGAGGATGGAGAATTCTGGTGAGTCCAGGACCGGGAGGACCCCAGGGGGTAAGGGATGGAGCAAGGGCTGAAGTCTCAAACCTCAACTCCCAGAGGCCATCAGATTTCAGCCCTCGGGAGGTCGGGGCCCTGTCCTCCTCCTCCAGCCGGACGCTCAGCAAGGATGCAGCTCTGAGAGGAGCCTGCCGGGTCACAGTGATGACTGAGCCAGGGGCCAGGCCGGCATCATGCAGCTCCTGCCTCACCTGTGCCTCTCCACCATGCACGCTGCTCCAGACACTCGCTCCCCAGCCTTTGCAGAGCTGTTCTCTGAACCTAGGAAGCTCTGCTTGCTGTGCTCACCCAATGCCCTCAGCTTCACACAGATTATTTCTACTCAGTCTCCAAGTCTCAGCTTAAAGGGAACTTTCTTCAGGACCCCCTCATCTTCCCTAGGACTGGAATTGATTTTTTTGTCATACTCATCACCTTTAGAATTGTTTGCTTAATTGTCCTCCCCCAATTCTCTCTTATAACTCGCATCATGCCTGGGCCCCGGTGGAGGGTCACACAGTAATTTTTGGTGAACTGAGTCACTGCTCAAATTCAGGACACGTGAGTTTTAGTCATTACTGAAAGTGATGATAGTTTGGGGTGAATACACCAGAACTGACAATGTTTACCCTAAAAAAGGAAGGATAGGGTCCTTCCTGGGACTGTGATCAAGTTCCACTAGACTGTTTTATTGGGCTGTGTTAGCCCTGGAGTCTTACCTTTCCCAGCCTCCATATGGGTTTCTCTCTTCTTCCAACCTTTCAGGATGTCATATGACGATTTCATCCACCATTTCACCAAGCTGGAGATCTGCAACCTCACAGCCGACGCCCTGGAGTCCGACAAGCTGCAGACCTGGACAGTGTCGGTGAATGAGGGCCGCTGGGTGAGGGGCTGCTCTGCTGGAGGCTGCCGCAACTTCCCAGGTGGGAGAAGCTCTGCGTGGGGGGAGGGTCCGAGCAGAACAAGTGTCGGGTAGAATAATTATTAACTAGCATTTGCTGAGCTTCTACTAAGTCCCAGACACATGTTATCTTATTAAACCCTCCCTGTTTTACTGAGAAGGGAACCACCATGCTGAGTCGTCTGCAACAGGGGGTTGGTAACAACTTTCAAACAGGATGTTGTGTCAGAATAATACTGTGTTCATAATGCTGAGAATGGGGCTAGAGGACCATGTTAGCAGCTACTGCAAGAGTTCAAGCCAGAAATGATGACCAGCTAGGCCAAGTGAGGAGCAGCAGAGGCTGAGGGAGGAGGGCTTAGGGGAGAAGAGACTGGGTAATGTAGGGAAGGAAGAATGAAGAATGACTTCCAGATCCTCAGTTTGGGGGTGTGAGTGGATGGTGTCAAGGTTGCAATATACGAAACACAAGAGAAAAACATTGGTGTGTCATTTGTTCTTGGTGGGGTTGATTGCTGGCTTGTAGGGAGGGACATTTAGTTTGGAACATGGAAAGTTTGAGGCACCTGTATGATATGCAGGTGAAGGTGTGGAATAGAGGCTGAGTGCGTGGCTCGAGTGGTACTCAGTATGGACTTGAGGAGGGAAGAAGGAAGGAAGGAGAGAAAGAAGGGAGACAGGAAGAGAAGGAATGAGGGAATCGAAAGAGAGATGGAGGCTGGGACGTGTAGCTCAAGCATCATCAGCATGCAGTTAAAAAGTGAAAGTAGATAAGCCCTGGCCAGTTTGGCTCAGTGGTTGGAGCGTAGGCCTGAGGACCAGAGAGTCCCGGGTTCGGTTCCCACTAGGGGCACAAACCAAAAAAAAAGTGAAAGTGGATAAGACAGCATAGGGGGCACAATGGTGGGTGAGAGAGAACTGGTCTAGGACCAAATCCCAGGACCCATCAACATGAAAGGGACAGGTGAGGAAAGCAAAGCCTGAGAATGAAGGTGTGGAGAGAAGGGAGGAGGCACACGGCCCATCTGTGGCAAGTACAGGCTACCTGCACCGGCCCCCAAAATAATAGACCCACTCCTGAGTCATTCCTTCCATATTTATTCAGCACCCAGATGTGGACGACAAATAGGGTCCCTCTGTGTCGCTCCCCTTCCTGCCGTTTCTCCGAGGGGCAGATCTGAATGTACGTTTTCTCTTGGGGGGTGCACAGACACTTTCTGGACCAACCCGCAGTACCGGCTGAAGCTCCTGGAGGAGGACGATGACCCCGAGGACTCAGAGGTGATCTGCAGCTTCCTAGTGGCCCTGATGCAGAAGAACCGACGGAAGGACCGGAAGCTGGGGGCCAACCTCTTCACCATCGGCTTCGCCATTTATGAGGTATGACCAGCTTCGGCCCAAGAAACATTCACCTTCTCAGGGAGGAGACTTTCAGAGCTTCCAGAGAGGTCCTCCAGCTTCCCTGATACTCAGTGACCCCCCACGTTTACGGGTATCAGGCCCACAGTGTCAGAACCTCTTAGGTATTTGTAAGGAGCAGATAAAAACCAGGGTAGGGGAGGCCAGGTAGAGATGTGGGGAGTCAGACATATATTCATTCTACAAGCTTTTCATCTCCTTTCAGATCTGAGATCCACAGAATCTGAGTGTCATCTTTTTCTGTTTCTCCTCAAGGTTCCCAAAGAGGTACAGAAGGGCGGCCGGCAGCGGTGTGCAGCCCTCCCTGGGGTCCTGTGTCTGTGGCACAATCGTGATGCTTGCTGGCGGGGTCGGTGGGCAGGACTGTGGTAGGAGAGGGCGGGGCCTGTGCTCCTCAGCTCCGGAGCGGGTGCGAGGCCTCCTGACTTCCACCCTCACGCTGGGCCCTCCCTCCCACCAGACTGAAGCACACATTCATAGTCACTGGTTCACACTCACGCACATGCATGCTCACACTCATCCACATTCGCTGACACAATTACATAGTCGCACAGCCACATTCTGAAGGGGACTGCCGGCTTTGGGATGGAGGGATCGCCTCCCTCAGACCCCAGCTAAGGGCCCTCTTGCCGCCTTGGGGTCCTCCCCCCACCTGGGAGTGATCAGAGTTGACCAGCAGCAGTTCTGGTTAGTGATCCTGAGTGCGGGAATGAGACATGTGACCTTCCCTTCTGAATCACAAGGGAAAAAGAAGAGGAAATGGGGTAGGGAGCTCCAGGAACATTGAGGCCTTGGGAATCAGAAGTAGGTGGGTGACCAGGGAGTCGGGAGGGGAGCCCAGGAGGCGGACTGTTGCAGGACAGGACATCCCTCCCGAGGGGCCCAGGTCCCTTAGGCTCTTCCCTCCTCCAGATGCATGGGAACAAGCAGCACCTGCAGAAGGACTTCTTCCTGTACAACGCCTCCAAGGCCAGGAGCAAAACCTACATCAACATGAGGGAGGTGTCGGAGCGCTTCCGCCTGCCTCCCAGCGAGTACGTCATCGTGCCCTCCACCTACGAGCCCCACCAGGAGGGAGAATTCATCCTCCGGGTCTTCTCGGAAAAGAGGAACCTCTCCGAGTGAGTCCTAGCCCTGTGTTCCCAACCTGTCCCTAACAGCCCACGGGGCCCGTTCCAGAGACTGGAGGCAGGAGGCAGCAGGAGGAGTCTGCTAGGAGTCCTAGGACACGTTGACCAGGCTACCCCTCTCCCTCCGATCCTGAGCCACTGACCACATCTTCCCTGTTCATCCAGCCAGTCCCTCAGTCAGTCATCCCATAGAGATTTATTGAGGATAGAGGAGTGAATCAGACAGGAAGAAATCCCTGCCCTCGTGGAGATTAATATTCTAGCATGAGATCACAGTGTATAGGAAAGGATACACACAGTATGTTAGAGTTTGGTAAGTGATAAGGAGAAAAAACAAAGTAGGAGGTGTTGGGGGTGATTGAACTTTTAGGTAGGATAGCCAAGGAAGCCAGCAAGGCCATACATCCTGCCCTCCCGGCCACCACAGATGTGTGCCCAGGCCTGCCACTCTGATCTTTGCCCTGAGAGAAGCAGAAGGTCTCTGAGTAGGTGGCTGGGTCATGCCTTTGGGGAGATCTAGGCAAAGCCAAGGAGAACCTGTGTGTCTGCACTTGGCTGCTGGGGATGGTGCCTACGTGGGACTGGTTCCCGGGCTGGGGGATGTTAGTGCCTGGACTTCTCCTGAAGTCAGTCCCGACTTAGCTCCAAGAAGTCATGTGACCTGAGCAAATCCTCTCTGTGCTCCCACTTGCTCCTGGTGACCCTGAGCTCCCTTGTGTTTGTGTCCCTCACAGGGATGTTGAAAATACAATCTCCGTGGATCGGCCTGTGGTGAGTGGTTTAGCTGTTACCTGTGAGAAAGTCTAGGGGACAGATGAGTGGTGAGGGGAGAGGGAATTGGCAGAGGGAGGTGGGAGTCTGGGTGAGCAGAGCGATTACGCCATGTTCCTGCAGCCTCTGCTTGGCATGACCAGAGGCATGGAGGGCCTTACGGTCCTGGGGCCACTTAGCCCAGGGGCTGGAAGTACAGAAGAAAGTCCTGGAAGGGAGGAGCCATCTGAACCATTAGACGGAGGGATCGAGGCCACAGGAGGGATGACAGGAGCCACAGCTAACACTGGGTTATGAGGCAGAAGCTCACATAGAGAAAAAAGCCCTTCAGTCAGCAACCAAGCCCGGGGCTTGTACCTACTGGCTGGGTGACCTGGACAATCACAGAAACCCTCCGATTCGGTTTCCTCCTCTTTAGAATGGGGACAGCACGTGCCTTGCAAGGCCTTCGTGAGGTTTGAATCCGTGCGATCACAGATGTGACGTGTCTGTGCAGCGCGGGTCCTCGCGCGGGGGCTGTTACTCGTGTGCTTCCATCCTCACCAGGCACTGCTCACATGTGTTCTCACTCGGTCCTCGCAAGGTTTCTGAGATGTAATGATGTTGTTACCCCTGGTTTTAAAGTAAGGAAATGGAGGTTCGGTGGGATTACACGGCTCCCTTGAGTTAACAGAGCTCTTCAGTATGCTAAGCAAGGCTCGCAGCCAGACTCTCTGAACACACTCTCTCCCCCACCATGCTGAGAACTGTCCCAGGGGCTCTGAGGCCCAGAATTGGTGTATGTTGGGGTCTCCTTGTTTGAGGAGTCTTGTGGCTGGCTTGGGGCTTTGGGTCCTGGTTAGTAAACAGTCCCTTGTGCTCTGTGGGTGGATCCTGGGCCAATAAGAGGACAGCCAATGCCCCAGTGAACTGTCTTCTGGGTGGTGACATTCATGGTTCTAATCCTGACCCTGTACCAGTGCCAGATCCCCAAGTGCCACCTGGTTTATCGCTGATGTTGCCTTCAGTACCAAGTGCACTGGTGCTAGCTATTCTTATCTTCTGGGTGTCGGTCATCAGTGTACAGTATTTATTGGGAGTTGCAAACCCAAAAGTTTGCGGGAGCTGGCATGTCACCTAACGGAGTAGAGCAAGCAGGTGCAGGGGTTTTGGTGTCCCTACAGCGGCCTGCCGGTCTCAGCTGACAGCTGGCTCCTGTTGGAGGCACGCTGGGGTGGTGGGGGCTGTGGCCTTCGGGAGGGTGCTCTCCCAGGTGGCTGCCACAGGGGCTGCGGTCACGCAGGCCACCTGACCTAATTTCACAAGAGGAGCCCAAAACCTGGATGTCCATGAAGTCTCCCAATGTTAAGAATTTGCTAAAACAAACAAACAAACAAAAAACCCAAACTCTATAAATCAAACAAAATTCACTTTGGGGCCAGTTTGGATTAGCTGCATTTTCGGTGTTTTAGTAACGGACTTCATTAAAAAACACAGGACATTAGGTAGAACCCCCCTTTCCTGAGCAATGTCCGACAGCAGAGTGAACAATGAGAACAGCCGAGCAGCTGCCCATCTGGGGATGGAGAAGCCTCTGCTCCCTTCACCCTCCAGGCGCCTTTGGGCTCCATGTGACCTGGATTTCTAGACCCCAGATGCCACCCATGAAAGCCAGGTCACAGGGAAGCCAAAGGCCAGTGGATTCTCTGGAAACTTGCCTTTCACTTAATCTGCGTTTATTGTTTCCTTTCCTTGTGCAGAAAAAGAAAAAACCCAAGGTGGGTGTAACAAGGTGTGTGGGTAGACAGTGTGGAGGTTTGCATGTGTGTGAGCGCACGCGCACCAGACTTGCCTCTCCCCCTGCTGCCCCGCCTTCCCAGCTGCCTCCCCCCCCCCCCCCCCCCCCCCCTTCGCTGCTGCAGCCCTGGGTGGAGAACAGTGAGAGCGAACACTGGCTGAGTGAAGGCTCTGTCCTAGGCTCTCCTCCAGGTGCCTTCTGGGGATAACAGTCCTCCACAACCTGTGAGATTGGTACTATCATTATCCCCCCTTTCAGAGGAAGAAAAGGTACAGACAGATTGACTGACTTACCCGAGGCCACAGAGCCCATAAGGGGCACGGCCAGCGCCTGGAGCCGGGTGCAGTCTGCGCTCTGAACCCCCGATGCTGTACTGCCTGCCTCTCACATGACGGGGAGAGGATGGCCAACCAGTGCAAATGGGTCTGACGTGGGGGTCTCGCAACAACCTAAAGGAGCAGTCCATCTTTCTCAGAAGTGGGGTTGGCGATGCTAAGCAAAGCATGATTCTTTGGGAGAATGGCAACAGGGTAGTGAGATAGCTGTGGGAGGGTCCATGGAGAGGGAGGGTCTGGGATGCCAGCTGCCTGCTCTGTAGACAGGACAGCTCCTTCTCCTGCCCTCTTTGCCCTGCCTTCTGGGAAGGGGTAGGGGAGGCTATATCTAGAGGGGATAAGTCACTGCCAGGGCCTTATTCATGGCGAAGCCTGCTGCACACCCCCTTCTAGACAATGAGTGCTCACTCTGACCCTAGGCCCCCTCTAAGTCATGGGTCCTGATAGACTGTGTGCCGCCTGTGTTCAGCTGGCAAAGGGAAAGGGGAGAGAGCCTCCACCCTCACAGTCCCAGAGGGGCTGCTCACCTGGGCTGGCTTAAGGGGGAACAGGAATGCGAGCTACCTGGACAGCTTTCCCTCCTGGGGTCTTGGGGAGTCACCTTGATTCACCAGGGCCTCTGATGGCCCTTCCTGGGTGTCCTGGTTATAATCACGGTGATGTAAGGACACCATTGCTAGACCATGTGTGCTAAGAGCATCTAAAGGGCCTCAGATCAAAGATTTCACCTGTGACCAGGGGCCCTGTTTCCTTTGTGTACTCTTGGAACTTAAGATCACAGCTGTTTAGCAACTCAAACTCCTCCTTCCCGCCACCCTTCCCATCCTGGCTCATTTTACCCCATAACTTCCCCTGGTCTTCAGGGCAGTAATGCCTCTGATAATGCTTACCCCTTACAGAATTTTGGTTTGACCGCCCAGAACACCAGAGCAACATCCAAAAATGACTGACTTTAGACATCCTTGAGCCCATGGGGCAATAACCACAGACCATCAGACAATGTTTGGTGTTAGTGTTTATGACAGATCTGGAAGGAAGGATCCATCGTAGGGGTCCTCCAAGTACTGGTGCTGGTGCAGACCAGTGCTGACACTCATCAAGCACCTACCTACCACACATTAGGCACCATGCTGGGGGAAAATATAGTTTTCAATCACAAGAGTATCTACAAGGCAGGTGCTATCATTATTCCTTTTATAGGCGAGGATAAAGATTCAGAGAAGTGAAGAACCTTGCCCAAAGACACACAGCTAATGAGTGGAAAAACCAGAACTGCAAATCATATGTGTCTGCTCCAAAACCATGTTTCTTGCCCTCACTTCTCTGGTGCAGGCCCCTTACACTCCAAAGCCTGTGCCATCCAGACTTGGGTCTGGAGAGATGGGCCTGGCATGGGCACACATCCCCCTCGGACTGTGACCCCACTTGCTCTGGGATCCCCACAAGCTTCATTTACTCGAGCAAGACCCTTTGCTTGGAAGGCAGAGCAAGCCAGGGCTGTTGGAGCTTGCTAGGAGCCAAAGCTGGGGGAACTGTTTCCGTGGGTTCGTCCATTCTTGCTGTCCTAGATGAACAGCATGCAAAGGCAGACGGGGATGCAGAGAACAGTCAGGTTCCTTTTCTGCTCTGAGGGACTTGGATTGTCCCATTGCTCTTTGCACTGTAGCCGCCAGCCTACTGCCTAGCATCCTCTGCTCCCGCTGCAGGGTGCGCAGCACCAACAGGACAGATGCAGGACGGCAGCTGCTTTCCACCCTTTATGCCTCCTCTTGCTTGTGTGAGCATGTCTCGAAAATATACCTTCTATTTGTGTAGCATCTTAAATGTTTTTGCAGTCCACTTTTACTCTCGGTATCTCAGGTGACCCCCTCCCCCCGTCCCCCAAAAGCCCTATGAGAAGTGTAAGGCAGGATTTATTATTCACATTAATGGACGAGGCAACTGAAGCGAGAGAGAATATTTCTCCTATGTGATGGCAGGGCTGGGATTCCAGCCCTGTGTTATGAATTCTCACCCATTGACCATGCCACTCATCAGAGTCCTTTTTTCAACCTGTCCTCTGCAGAGTCCTAGTGGTTCCTTGGAGGTGCCTCAGTAACTGCCCTGGTGCTGCAGGGGCACCGAGGGAACAGAGCTCCGCCACCTTCGTCAAGCAGAGAAGCTCTGTTCTTCATGATTACATACTCTGGGCTTCTGGGGAAATTTAATTTGAACAGTGTTTCCATTTGAAAAAAAAAAAAATTGTCTACAAAGTATTTGAAAGTCGCTGCACTAGATCACGTTGCTTTTAGCATGCTTAGCATGTACTTTCACACGTGTTCACTACTTTCTGTAACCCTTATAACTGTCTGGAGGAGATAAGGAACTGAGGTCCTCAGAGACTCAGCATCTTTCCCCACAGCTTGGTGGTGGCAGAAATGGAGCTTGAACCTCAGTTTAAGAGCTCCCAACTGCTCGTTCCCTCTTCTCTGGACCCCCTGCTCCAGGAGGCTGCCTCCCTGTGCCCGCTCAGCCTGTAATCCTTGCTTCCCTCCTGCCCTCTCCCACTTCCCTCCTCTCTCCAGCCCATCATCTTCGTTTCGGACAGAGCAAACAGCAACAAGGAGCTGGGTGTGGACCAGGAAGCAGAGGAGGGCAAAGACAAAACAAGCCCTGATAAGCAAGAGAAATCCCCACAGGTTCTGAGCATGCGGCATGAACGGAGTGGCCAGCACACACTGGGGTCTTCTATGCTTTTGGGGTGCTCAGGTTGGAGGGGTCACAGGGATAGGGTGTCCCTTTAACATCTAGAAATTTAGATTTCTCTCACTGACTTTTTCTCTCATCAAGTTCTAAAATCTGGAGTGCTGCTTGAGTGAATGTCTTGGGGGTTGGCAGCCACATCAAGGCAGTCCTAGGCCTGGGAAGGACAGGCTGACCATTCCTGCTGGAGCCTATCCAGCCAGGACAATGAGGGAAAGGGCAACTCCTGTTTCCTGGTGTCCTCCAGCTCTTAGCCATGGAGGATAAAGAATAGTAGCAGAAAATGGGGCTGCATCAGAAATGAAGCCTATCGGAGCCCAGGGAGGCTGTGAGATGGGACTGGGGGAAGGTGGTCATGTAATGGTTAGTGGAGGTGGAGCTAAGGGACTTAAGCCCACAGACAAGACCAGGGCCACCTCCTCTATCCCAGAGGTCCTTGCAATGGAGTGGGGGGAGGGACCCTCTGAGGACTCGGCCTTGATGCTGTACAGAGGCAGCTGGGGGTGTCCCCTTCGTCCTGCTGGGGCTTGCTGGGTTGGGATGGTCAGGCTCACAACAGTGGAGAGGCTCTAGCTGGTGGAGATGGGGAAAGGGACCACGGGGCTGTCTACACGTCTGCATGGCTAAGGTATCTCCTGTCTGGGGTGTCTGGGCTGGGGAGGCACGGACCGAAGGGCTGCTGGTGCCTGGATGATTCTCACTCCAGCCCACCGGGTTTGACAAGACAGACGAGCATTTGCCCTGTACCCAGCTCCTGCTGCCACCTCGGGCTGTTGTAGGCACTCTGGCTCCTGCAGCCCGGGAAGAACTTTCCCCTCGGGTCTCACCATCTCCCTGACCCCTGTGAACCAGTTTCCCTTTGTGCTTCCACAGCCACGCCCTGGCAACACTGACCCGGAAACTGAAGAGCAGCAGCACTTCCGGAACATTTTCAAGCAAATAGCGGGTGATGTGAGTACCTCCAACCCCAATTCCCACAGAGACTCCTTTCCTTGATGAACTGCTTAAATGACCAGTGACCTCTTCATTGTTCAGTAGAGGTCACTTTGGCTTTTGGTGGAAATGAGATGTGTGTAGCACAGAAATCCACAAGTCAAGCATTTAAACAAATGCACCCACGGGGTGGCTCAGTGGCATTTTGCTCTGAGCTGCCCACTGCAGTCTGGACAGCTGAGGCTGCAACGTCTGTCTTTCACAGAACAGCCCGTTTCCCTGTGACAATAGCACTGACAGGGGCTTTACAAACATGGACAGCTGGGTTTCGTTCTGCAAAGCCTTTGCTCACCGGTTCCTGTACTCTCGAACGTGACTCTCTACTCCTTCCTCCTCAGGACATGGAGATCTGTGCAGATGAGCTCATGAATATCCTTAATACAGTCGTGAACAAACGTGAGTGGCTCAAACCATATGTATGGGATGGGTGGGCGGGGGAGGGGAGGTGTGTTATCTAAACGTAGTTCTTCACTCTTCTCCACACCTCCCAGATAAGGACCTGAAGACACAAGGGTTCACGCTGGAGTCCTGCCGTAGCATGATTGCTCTCATGGATGTATCCTTCCCGCCACCCTTCCCAACTCTCTCTGGGGGCCAGGCAACAATGAGGGGCGCCCAATCAGGCAGAGGGGCCCCAAGTCACACCCAAGAAAAGACTTATGGGAATCCTGAGTCAGAACCTCCTGGCTGCTGGTCTGAGACTATTGTACAAGTTGGGAAGGCTGTTGGTTATTACCAGCTCCTGGCCCCAGCCCAAGCAAAAGTGGTCCTTGGGAGACCGCTCCCTGGGTCATAGACACTAACTTTGGGGAGACATGCAGGGTAGGGTTAGATACCAGGACAGGGCATTAATATAGGACAGTGGGTAGAATGTCCTGGACAGAGGCGTCCTGTGGGGCTACCTTCCCTGCAGAACCCTCTAGAAACCCCCCTTCCCAAGTCCAGGAGGATTTTGCTATGTGCGCCCTGTAGCCCTAACCTTCCTCCAGACAGATGGCTCTGGGAGATTGAACCTGCAAGAGTTCCATCACCTCTGGAAGAAGATTAAAGCCTGGCAGGTGGGGAGGGAGAATAGTGTAGGGGTGGAGGAGGAGGTTGATTCAGGGATTGTGTGTAACCACTATCCTCAAATGTTCTATTGCCAGAAAATCTTCAAACACTATGACACAGACCAATCCGGCACCATCAACAGCTACGAGATGCGAAATGCAGTCAATGATGCAGGTGCTGGGGAGGAGGGGGTGGCCGGGAAGTGGCTGGAGCTGGTGGAAGCAGGGGTGGGAAGAGAGGACTAGGCCACTGGGCCCTACTGGAGAGAGGAAGGAGAAAGGGCTTCTCGTTTTCCTTTCCCAAGAGGCAGGGAAAATAGAATGCAGGCCTAAGGACTGCAACTCCACTTCCTCCTCTCAAGTGCTCCCTCCACAGGATTCCACCTCAACAGCCAGCTCTACGACATCATTACCATGCGGTATGCAGACAAATACATGAACATCAACTTTGACAGTTTCATCTGCTGCTTCGTCAGGCTGGAGGGCATGTTCAGTAAGTGGAGGCGACCATTCCGCTCTCTTGTGCTCCTCCTGTCCCCTCTCCCACAGTGAGAGCTGTGGCAGTAGGGGTCTCAGCCTGATTACCCATCCCATCTACTTTACACAGACTGAACAAAGGAGAACGTTCTCTTTAGGCTCAGAATGGGTTGGCAAAGGGAGGGCTGTTGGTAACACTTTGCCTGGCAGACCATGGTCCTCTTAAGAAAAGTTACAGTAGTAGAGGGAGAGTGAACCTGTGGCCTCTGGCCTGTATTCATTCTTCCAACAGGAGCTTTTAACGCATTTGACAAGGATGGAGACGGTATCATCAAACTCAACGTTCTAGAGGTAAAGCCTGAAAATTCAAGGTGGAGTCAATGAGGCAGACTGGACTCACTATGTGTTCATTTCCAAATGGTGGTGGAGGGATGGGATAGGAGAGGAACAGAAAGGGAAGCACAGAAAGGGGAAGGTGGCTCGTGGGGAACGCATACTCCAAAGGGTCCTCATTCCTAGAATAACTTTATGCTGGAAAACAGGTATGTTCACAGGAGATCTGGGGGAGGATGCCGATTCCTAGAAAATCTTCCAACTGTCTGGCATGCTAGGCCTGTGCCTGTCCCCCTACCCTAGAAGATCCCCAGTGCTGGGCTCTCTGTTCTTGTTTGCATTCTGATCTGGGGACTTTCTCTTTCAGTGGCTGCAGCTCACCATGTATGCCTGAACCAAGCTGGCCTCAGCCAAGACCATTCAGGATCACTCAGGATTTCAATTTCACCCCATGTAGCTAGAACCACTTCCCTCAAAGGTGGCGGTAGCTGCACCCCAACAGGCCTTCCAGGTGCCTCATCAGTGTTGTTCTTCCTCTACTCCTCCCAACCCCCACCTAGGCCTCAGGGCATCTGTCCTGCCCAAACTGACCCTTTAGTTAAGGAACCTTTTCCCTTTGCACATGGAGGCAAATGTCTGTCCGCCTCAGCTAGCTGTAGCCCAGCTGAGAGATTTGCTTGGAACTGAGCAGCCTCCCCTCTGAAGCAAATGCTCTCCTTAGTGTGCCCCAGACTGTTCACAGACGTGTTAGCCAACGGCACTCAGAACTTTCTGTGCTGGAGCCCTCTATCACCTTTATGTCCTTCCACCCACTGGATAATAACCAAACTAGCACGTGGTTCTGTCTGATTATTTCAGGATGGACCTGCTCTGGGGGAAACCAGCTCAGTGAAAGAGAGCTAGATACTTTGGGTTGTCTGACTCCTAAGTTTGGCTGCATTCTGAAAAAAGCGGATCTAAATAAAGGCATGTGTATGGCTGGTTCTATCATGTTTTGTTTTCTCACATTTAGGTATCAGCCGTAGCAGGGCTGAGTAGCTTCCAATCCTACACTCACCTTACCACATAGAGAGCCCTAGTTTCAGAATACAACAATGGAGAACACACACACACAAATAAACCCCAAATCCCACTTTAATCATGCCTATCAGCATTTCTTGAGCATAGAAATCACTCAGATTCCTTATACAAAGGGAGGGGAACAGCTCTTGGTATACTGAATAAGAATAAATGGGTCACCTACAACTGGAAGGTCATTTACCTAAGTGTAATGGAGCATAAATGTAGTTTTAATCTTAGCGCTTCTGTTAACCGATTGACCTGTGTGTATGACCTTGAACAAATCCTTAAATGCAGCTGTTTGCCAAACTTATCCAACCCATCGTCTGTGGCTTATGTATAAACAAATTGTGTTTTCCACCCAATTTTCTTTAGTCTCTATACCAACATGGAAAAGGGGTTGGCTAAGAATGAGCAGATAAGGTAACAAAAGTAAACAATTAGTAAAAGTACTTTATTTTCCTCTTGTATTTGCTTTATATCTTGCTTTACAAAGTTATGAAGTTCACAGGTTTATACCAAAATGTAAGAAGGCTGAGCTTTTTGCTTATAAACATATTTTGCAATCAAATGTCATCTGATTTCATTCTTCTAGTCCATATTCAATATTAAAAAATTCAAATACCAGGGGTGCTGGAGCAGCTCTAGGGCATGTATTTCTCCTAAGCAGGAGAAAGATCTTCAACAGTCTTTCCTCCTTGACTCTTCTCCTCCCCCAATCCAACTGCGCTTCTACCTTGAATTTAGAGCAAATCTGGGAAATTTTAGCGGCCATGTGACCCAGCAGGGCCACATACTTAGGGTTGGAGGTGAGGTTAGAGGTTATTGTCTGATAAGTAGTAGGTTTGGTTTACATCAGAATTTCACATCCACTTGCATTCGGAACTCAGTATAGCCCAAATCACCTCCACCACAGCTCTATTCCTAGTCATTAGACAGCTTCTTTGCAATCCTGAGGGTCCTGATGATTTGAGGCAGGGACAAAAATCGATATTTTATCAATATGGTAGGTATGGCCTTCACAGCAATTCTAAAAGCTCTCCTTTAGGTAACAGGAACAAAACCTGTAAGTCAGCATATATTAATTGCAGTTATTTAAGCAAACCAGGGGGAACAGGCTGTTCAAATCTCACATCACTATATACTTTGATATCCCCGCCAATGAATTCTCTTCCATAAAACTTATCATACCATTCCACTAAGTGCTTTCTGTGCACCTACGCCACCACACCATCCACACACCTAGTCACCAAAGTTGTCCACTGTATAGTCTACCCCGATTCCCCCCACCCCTCAAAATTAAAATAATCTTTGTTAGGCAAATAATCACTTGAACAGCAATGATATTGCCTATAACTTATAGGTAGGTCAGGAGCTAAACACCTAACTGCTAATTCTTCTGACAGAAAAACCTCCCCACAAAAGCAGGAGTGTGGTAGCAAATTCAAGTACATCGGGCCAAAATAATTCGTTGCTCTGAGTTCTGTTTGCGTTATTTAATTGCCATATAACCGAGTAGAAGAGTATGCCAAAATACATGTTGAGCCTGATTAGAACTTTAGGATAAAAAGAAGTGACTGATACTATATCAGAACAAACTGCCATGAGAGCGCTGGCAGATGCGCACAGAAGGGTTCACACCAGTTTCCTCGGCTTCTGGCCGCGAGAAGTAGGCACACGTGATTAAAAATCACATTCCAAAAAATGGCCTCCAACTCCTTGTAAGAAATGAGTCAGGTTTTGTCAGGTCATGTAACAATTTCCTTTCCTCATAAATTACTAAATAGCAGAATTAATGCAAACCCTGAGCCACAGCTCTTCTCTGAGGGGGCCGGGGGCCGGAATCAGTCGAGACACTGTAGATGGCTTAAAAATAGCCAAAAATCTGCATAACTTTCAGAAACTTTAATAACAAACTTTAATAACATACATAAGCAGCCAAGACGTTTATGGTGCATTTATTTCTAAACAGAGGGCTAGAACAGTGCATTTAGGATAACACACTAACCTGATGTTAAACAAATTTTACACATCCTTGAAACAAAGATATTACTGCTTCAAAGAAAACTTTTGTGAAATGAGGAAAAGTATTCCAAGTATAGGTACCCATCCACACAAACATATACAGGAACAATCATACACACACAGGCAGACACACTGTGCACAATTCCACCAAAGTGAAACCCAAATCAATTCTTACTGATTCTACCTGCAGAGGTTCCCCACGATTGTCCAACAGCTGCCCTACAAAGGCTCCACACTCTCATCTTTTCAGACATGTCCTCAGACATGACAGAAAAACACCTATGTAACAGGGCATGCAAGACTTTCTAAGCACACTGCCCGGTCAACTTGACAATGAGGCTTCACTACAGCCCAGAGAAAAATGCCAGGTTTGGCAATAAATCCAAATATACTTTCCTGGAAATTCACCATTCCCAAACCCACAGAACAGCCTGGCTTCTCTGGTCACCTGTATAGGAAATGAGGGTGAGAGGTGGGAAAGACTTCTTAATCTCACAGACAAATAGTCTTTTTGCAACAGGATCCTCTCTGTTCTCTCTCAAGTGTCATGTAAATCTCAAGATCGTAGTCAACAAAAAGCTTTCCCATTCACAACAACAGGAGTAAATAGCAGTGGGGCCATTCATTATCTAGTAGTAAGTAGCCCCTATATTAGTTCTTAATGTTTTGGATGCAGTAAGAACCATTAGAGCCTTCCCTGGAAAAAAGAACACATACTTCACCTTGCATACAATTTCAGGGGGTTCGCATACCCCCCTGAAACCTATGCACGAACTCCCAGTGAAGCTCCCCTGCCCTGGAGCTGGAGTGAGGAGACACGTGAGGAGATCTGTGTGCACTAATGGGAGCGGAGAGAAACCTGGATGCTCTGCAATCCTAGAAACAGTAGGTGCCACATCCCAAAGCTTGGTTAAGTGGCACTGAGCTCCTCCCTTCTGTCTCCCTGAAGAACCTTTCAGAGTTCTGTGAATCCAGAAACAAAAGAATGGAAAGCATATTATTTCTCTTGAGTCCAGAGAAAAGCCAAAAACAAAGCAGTCTCACTTAGGCTTTGTTAATGTGGCTGCTCTCAATGGACTGGTAGTCTTTACCTTCCCGATTCCACTCTTCTCCCAGCAAGTGGAGAGGTAAAGGCAAGACAATGGCTTTAGAAATCAGTCTGTAAGAAGCCTGCTTGAGGCCCTACAAACTGAATTCATGCTTTATCCTACTCTCCCATCTTGGGTGCAGCAGGTGAGTGGAAAGCATTCTGTAAGCCCAGAGAAGGTACCTGACGGCTGCCCTCAGTCTAAGCGCAGCTAGAGAATGGGAGGGGGACGGTTTGGCAATAGAGCAAACTAAAAAGTTTCGATCCCACAGCAGCCTTGAGAGTCAGAAACTGGAAAGGGAGATAAAGGCTACACCTCCAGTTCAAGCAGCAGTGAGTATCCAGGTCTAACAGCACAATTTCAAAGTGGGCATTAGGCCTGTGAGCTGCCCTCAACCAAGCACTCTAGCAAAGCCTGCAGAGAGGTCCACTAGGTAGTGCTGTCTGTAAGGACTTGTCATCATGTGATCTGCTGTCTGAGTCCCTATAAAATATAGTTAGCAGAGCAGTCACTCTGGCTGCTAAAAATCTACTGTCTCACTTTAGCATTTCAAGCCAGCTCTGTCCACATACAAAGCAAGAGAATATTGAAACACACTAAACATAATTATTAAAAGAAAACTATTTGCTTTTTAAGTACCCAGTTGTTACAACTAGAAAAATGAAAACTGATCCTAAAAATCTAGCATTTGAACAAACTGGTACTTGAAGCCTGACTACAGGTTTAAACCATCATAAGAACATAAACTAAATTACAAACTGAAATCAATAAAAATATGACTAGGGTCAAATTAGGTAAGCAATTAAGATCTGCACCTGCAATAAACATCTGGAGAGCACTAGCAGCATAAATTACTATATGCCACGCTGTCCCAGTATGGTTCCTTGAAATTGGTTTAAATCTGACAATCCTCAAGCAAGACCTTAAAGTGTAACTTATCGTCCCATAGAGCTGCTCAGATTTATGCTAGTGGTGACCTGGCTAGTAATCACTTTCTCCTTCCCCGCTTCGGGGGGGGGAGGGATAAGAGTGGCCTATGTGAGTGGCCAATATGAAATTAGTTCAACTAATAACTTCCCAACATGGGAGGCAAAAAACTTCACGAATCAACTTTACTGTCATCCTCAGCATGTCGTTCAATGTGTCCTGCAGCATCCTAGGAATAAAGAAAAAAGGACCCATGAGAGAGAAGTTGGTAGAAGGACAAGAGAAAGTCAAAGCCAAGGAGAGCTTCGTGGGTACATCCCACGGTCTATCCAGAAAAGGCAGCTCGAATCCAGCATTCTTCATTTGAAACCACATTAAGCTACCCCTCAAATCTCTGAAAAATAATAACAAGAAAAACCCCTAGGCTCTCCCAATTTATTATAATTCTGAACGTTCTAACTAGGCAAAAAAGTTTCCAAACTCTGCTTCTAGAGGTGGAATGACCTCAGATTGACCTTAAATCCCAATGATGTACCTGTTTGGATCCTTTCCTCACAGTGAAAAAAGCATCACAGTTCTTCCAGCGACATTTCAGAGTTTGGAAGTTCGGGTTTGTATGGTCAGTCAGCAAATGTTGTTTTAAATGATCTACAACACCAAATATCAGAGAGCAACCATGCCACTGGAGAGAAACAGAATGAAAGAGTTAAAAAGGGCACTGGAAGCATGCAAGTAGGACATTTCTACATAAATTCAGTGGAAACAAAAAGTCAGTCCCTTATTATTTAATTTATTCTTGGCTAGTAAAACAAAGCCTGAAGCAACCAAATTAATTATCAATATGATGAGGAGCCTTGAAAAGACTGGAAAGTCTTCTGACATCATGGTGTTTTAAGAAGGCAAAGCACTAAGGTAGCCATGACCTTGTCAGTCAGATAAAAGAAAAAGTTAATGAATATTTATGGACAAGTTGCCATAAATTCAGCTAAAATCATACTTGTTCTTTATTTTGCCATCATAAAATGAGTTTCTTTGTCTATTTATTTAAAAAGACAAAAGAGCCCTGGCCGGTTTGGCTCAGCGGTTAGAGCGTAGGCCTGTGGTCCAGAGAGACCCAGGTTCGGTTCCCGCTAAGGGCACGTACCTCAGTTGCAGTTTGTCCCCGGCCCTGGTTGGGTCGTGTGGGTGGCAACCAAATGTGTCCCTTTCACGTCGATGTTTTTCTCTCTCTCTCTCCCTCCCACTCTATCTGAACAAAAAATGGAAAAATGTCCTCAGGTGAGGACAGAAAAAAAAAAGGACAAAGAGTGGTTTTGTAATACTGAAAGGGCTGTTTTCAATAATTCTAACTACTAACTTGTAAACTTAAAAGATCAAAGTGCCTGATTAAAAAGAAAAAAACAAACAAAACACACCTTTGTGGAACTATTTGTTGTAGAAAACTGTGTTTGTCAGGGAAAACTGACTTTACACACAATCTTATCATCTGAATCACAGTCTTGTAATAATCTACTTTTTTTTTTTAAATTATAATTCTTCTCGATGTGACTCAATTTTACTTGTTAGAAAGCATAAAGACTCTTTGTCTTGGCTTTCTCTCTACAGGCTTGCTTGTAATAAATCTTATAATTCTAACATGTTCACTTCTAAAACGTAATACAAATTTGAGTACTCCCTGTCAGTACCATCCGGTCTCTCTAGCTTTAAAGCCAGATAGCACTTTCCCCAATTTTTCTAGATAAACTAGCTCTTTATTTGTATACTCTGCATCCTGTTGGACTAGAATTTGCTTTTCTTTAAGAAACAAAAAAGCAAACAGGAATGTGTAAAAAGCTGCAAAGTAATTAAGCTGTGAACAAACCTAAAATAAAATTTTAAAATGGAGTGTCAAGCTCATTCCATCAATCTGAAAAGAAGGTTAGGGTTGGGACGGATTCAGAATCATAAACTTTTCTTTGGTCACTAATATTAGAACTGATGAAGTAAATTAAGATTTTTAAGATATAAGTATGAAAGTTTTTTTTTGTTTTTTTTTATCCTCACCCGAGGACATTTTTCCATCTTTTGTACAGACAGAGTGGGAGGGAGAGAGAGGAAGAGAGAGAGAGGGAAACATCAATGTGAAAGGGACACATCGAGTGGCCGCCACCCGCACGACCAACCAGGGCTGGGGACAAACTGCAACCAAGGTACGTGCCCTTAGCGGGAACCGAACCCGGGTCTCTCCGGACTGCAGGCGGACGCTCTAACCGCTGAGCCAAACTGGCCAGGGCTTAGATATAAGTATGAAAGTTTTAAGTGTTAATCACCAACACCCACCCCAAAATAAAAACTATGCAGTTTAGCCTAGAAAGCTGAGAGAACTTCAAGAATACAAATTCTTATTTCCCTATTCCCCCAAAACCAATAAGGATCACAAACCTAACTATTAATATGTGTAATCCCACCCTGGCTGGTTTGACTCAGCAATCAGAGCGTCGTCAGCCCGTGGACCAGAGAGAACCGGGTTCGTTTCCCGCTAAGGGCACATACCTCGGTTGTAGTTTGTCCCTGGCCCTGGTTGGAGTTGTGTGGGTGGCAACCACTCGATGTGTCTCTCTCACGTCAATGTTTCTCTCTCGTCGATGTTTCTCTCTCTCTTCCTCCCTCTCTCCCTCCCACTCTATCTGAAGATAAATGCAAAAATGTCGAGGATTAAAAAAAAAAAAGGACTTTTAATTAAAGAAATATAGAAAGCATTAATGTATGTTTTTAAAAATAAGTGTCCTTTTCCTACAGTGGAAGGCATAAAGTGGATACTCAAAACAGAAAACATGCTACTCTGATGACAATGAAGTCTATAAATTAGCCTAGAGTGACGCAGCTCCAGTTTTACTCCTTACCCAACAGCGGTAATTCTGCATCAGATTTAGCCTCACGGCCTGGATACTGCCATCATAACAGCCAGTATAGATCTAGAGAAAGAGGTTTATCATATCAGACCAATACACACACACACACACACACACACACCAAAAAAAACTGCAAAACATCCTCAACATAAGAGTCAAAAGCTACTTGTAGCAACTTAAAAAAACACAAAATAAACCAAAACCAGCCCCATGGTACTACAATGGGAAAATATCCTCTAAAATCTTCTATACTAGACTCGAAGCTGTGCTCCTTAGAGAACCACTCTTGCAACACTGGCCGGCAGCAAAAACGGCAGGGTTCAGAGGCACCCACCTACAATTTAACTGGCGAACTGGCGTAGCTCTGCCTTCCACTGGGCATTACGTATTAGGCATCTATATTTCATTGGAATACAGGGTTCTACTGCTCAGAGTCTGAAAAACATGCATTCTTGTTCAACCTCATAATTTAAAAAATAAAATAAATCAAGGATTAGCAGGGTTAAGTGAGTTAGTCTCTACTTTTAGGTCTGCTATAACTATGCCACACTGGCAAACCTCTTGACTGTACTCCAATATTCTGTTCACATCACATTGTCTCTGGAAAAAGCACCAATCTTTTTTTTTTTAAATATCTTAAATTTATCTTCTAGTCAATGGTATATTTGATTTTTATTGTTATTATTTTAGTTATTTAGAAAATTAAATACTCGACAATATTACTGCATTACATCTTGATAATATGCCAAGAGACAGAAAGGCAATCAGTAATGAGGCTTATCAGAAACAGATGTCATTTGGAAGTGACAAGTAGTAATATTATTATCAGTTTGTAGAATTTTTAGTAATTATATTCAAAGGCAAATATGTGACATGGCAAACAATACTCACCATACTTTTATGGATGGTCATACACATAATCATGTCTTTGTGTCCTCCATAAACTTGCAGTCGATCATGGGACTTAGGTGGAGGGAAAAAAACAAAAAGAGAAATAAGGTTATTTACACCTTGTATTTTGTACGAATAGTCCCTGGAGGTCTTTGGCAGGTTTTGTTTTTTTAAATCCTCACCCAAAGACATTTTTGCATTTATATTCAGATAGAGTGGGAGGAAGAGAGAGAGAGAAACATCTATGTGATAGAGACACATTGAGTGGTTGCCACCCACAGGACCCCAACCAGGGCCGGGGACAAACTGCAACCGAGGTACATGCCCTTAGCGGGAACTGAACCTGGGACTCTCTGGTCCACAGGTCAACATTCTAACTGCTGAGCCGAACCAGCCAGGCTGGTCTTTGGCAGGTTTTAAACTACACCTGAGGCACCAAACTGGAGCATCAGTAGCATTGTTTATTAATCCTCAACCAAAAATATGAGTTTTAAAATTGATTTTTAGAGAGAGAGAGAGGATGAAAGAGAGAGAGAAACATCTATCAACTGCCTCCCATATGTGCTCCGATCGGAAATCAAACCCACAACCTAGGTATGTGCCCTGATGGGGAACTGAACCCACAACGCTTTGGTGTATGTGATGACACCCCAACCAACTGAGCCACCTGGCCAAACCTCAGTAGCATTTTAATAGAAATATAATCTAATGACAATCTTTCTAATAAGCCCCTCCTCAAGGGAGGAGCTGGTAATTGGAAATAATACAATCAATATCTGTGAAGTTCAAAGTTACCAACCTGAAATTGCATATAAGGAGAACTAGATGGGTTTTAGAGACTACAGTAGCTGTCCAGAAACTATTTAAATTTTGACACCTATGGCCCTGGCCGGTTTGGCTCAGCGGTTAGAGCGTTGACCTGCAGTCCTGAGAGACCCGGGTTCGGTTCCCGCTAAGGGCACGTGCCTCGGTTGCAGTTTGTCCCCGGCTCTGGTCAGTCGTGAGGGTGGCAGCCACTCGATGTGTTCCTTTCACGTCGATGTTTCTCTCTCTCTCTCTGTTCCTCTCTCCCCCTCCTACTCTACCTGAACAAAACCTGGGAAAATGTTCTCGGGTGAGGATAATAATAAAAAAAAAAAAAAATTTAAATTTTGACACCTATGAGCCTGACCATAACTCAGAGCATGTTTCTGACAGCACAGTCCACAAATCAGCTGCTTCATAATTACCTAGAGTATTTGTGAAGAATGCAGATTCCTGGATCCCAACCCAACCTTACTGTATTAAAAAGTCAACATTAAACCCAAATAGACAATCTCCCCAAATCATTCAAATAAAATACTGGATCTATATTCTACCTGTAATTCATAGACACGAACAAATTTATCCAGGCAAGCAGTCACCATCACTTTTCCTAGGATAGTCACCACGGTCACAGCATGATTGTGACCTTTATAGATCCGCACAAGCTCACCGGTCTGCATCAGAAGAGAGATAAGAGTCACTAGAATTTCCAGATAGCTTCCTACTTTGAGATTTATGATTCTATAATTCTAAAAGTCATAATTCTGAGGCTAGTTGCACAACCACGTAGCTGTATTAATTCTGAGAGCTGAAGTACTCTCACAAGCATTTGTTACCTACGCAAAATATATATTCTGATGGAGAGTACAGTTGACCCTTGAACAATGCAGGGGTCCATATGCAGTTGAAAATCAACATATAACTCTTGACTCTCCCAAAACTTAAGTTGTCCCTCAATATCTATGGAAGAATGGTTCTAGGACCACACCGCCAGCCCCCTGCAGATACACAAATCCTAGCATGCTTAAGTCCCCGATATAAAATGTCACAGAACAATGCATGCAGTCAGTCCTCTGAATCCACAGATTCACAATCACAGATCAAAACAGTACAAGTATTCACAGGAAAAACTCCACATATATATGAACTTGAGCAGTCCAAACCTGTTTTGTCCAAGTGTCAACTATATTGTCACTTTTAACATTTCACTGGATCCGGGTAAGTCCCTGAGGACTTGGATTATTCCCAGGTTTACAGACCAGAAACTGGGCTTCAAAGAGCTGCCTCTATGACCTGAGTAGAGTCTCTTGGCTGTTTTTATTGCTTCTATTTTGAACTACATGTCATATCCACTTTCTTAGTGCCTCAGGTGTTCAATTTATCTCAAATTTAAATGTGGCATTCAAACTAAACCTTACATAAATGTTGAGCCTGTCCCCTATTAAAAATGTAGATGAGGCCAGAATTTCCAGGGTGTTCAGTATTATCTAAGATCTTATGCATAGGGATTACTATTAAGCCTCTCACTGAAAAAGGGGCTTAATTTAAATTTTAAGAGATCTGATGAATCCTTCAAGCTTTAACCACCACTCTATTAAAGATTTCTTTACACCAACAGGGCTTACATGAATATTGTGGGCATGGACTGACTGATCACTGGAACCACTGAACACAAGGTCATTCACCACCTTAAAGAAAAAAATTCAGTGAGTTAGATTTGGTACAAGGTTCTGAGTTTCCTCTGTAACTTGTAATGCACACTGGTGAATTCTAATTTTGATGAGCATAAACTAGGTATAAAATAAGTTTCACAGAGAAGTTTTCTGAACTGAAACTTATGTCCTACCACCAGGTACTCTGATGAATTGACAATGTACTATTGGGTTTGTTAACTCTTCAGAATGATTATGAAGTAGCCTAAAAAGGCATTAGAGTATATCTATATTCTACAGTAAAATACACTTTTATTGTTTCTAAATTAACATATTAAAAAATAGTGCATCCCTTGGTGACCCAGGCCTAAAGAAAAGGATTGTAACCTCTTTTCAAGATGACTATGTTCTAATTAAGGCATTAGACAACATGGAAAATGTCATTCAAACCGTTCTATTTGTGCCAGACAACTAGCTCCTGTTCTCTTGCACTGTACTTGCCTTCATGCAAAGAATAGTTTTGCTGTGGCCCTCCAGAGTTCTGAGGAGGAGTCCATTCCGTGCATCACGTACACTGATGGTACAGTCATAAGACCCCACAACCAGCAGCTTTCGGGCACCTTCCTGAGCTGTGGCAAGACAGCTAACTGCCCGAGGGCCATGGCATTCAAAGATTTCAAGTTGTTTGTTGTTCTGAAAAGTAAGTCACCATTATATGAAGTAAAGGCAGCTTAGCTGGTAAACCTCAAAATCAACTAACCCAAATCACTACCTTTACATAAACTCTAAATCCTATTACCTGTACTTAAGTTCTCACATGCATTCCTCTATCTTTAACTTCCCACCTCTGCCATTCCCATTCCAACTCTCTGTGTTCACGACTCCCTCCACCCCCATTCCACGGGAACAAACTCTCCCCTTATGAACTCATTTCTAACTTCAACCCACAGTATCTTCTCTGGAGTTTTCCAACCATTAAAGACTATTTGAATTTCTTGTCACCTTCTTACCCTTGAAGTCTTGCTCCTAACTTCCATCTACCTTTTATAACATTAAGCTCATAAAAGAGAAGAGAATTAGGTAATTATCAAATTTTAGTCATTTAAATATTTTAAATTTCTTCTTTATTTCTATTGCCCTAACCAAATCTAATCTAGACTGTTAACTCTTCATATCTGGAATACAAAAACCTACACTAATTACCTTGCTGTGATCTATTCCTATCAAGTGAACCAAATAACTTGGCACTTGAGTAAATGTACCAACTTCTTAAAGACAGAAACCATGATGTATTTCATTGCATCTCTTATATGAATGATACTATCATTGTGTATAACATAGTGAACATTCTAACATGTCTAATACACTGTTAAAAGATAACCAGATGACCTTGAGATTATAGTGCTACAATATATTAGTAACCAAACCTACCAATTCCTCTTCGATTACATTTCTTACCCATTTTCTTCTCTTCATCCTTAGTCTAACCTTTCATGTGAGCTTCCATTAGAAAGCCTCCTAAATGGTCTCCCTGCCTCTACTATTACCAATATTTCCCAATCTCATCAACTCCAGAGCGACTTTTTCTAAGATACAAATGGATCATGTCTCTCATATGTTGAAGCCTAAAATATGAAGTCCAACTTCATTAGCAATGCACACAGGGCCATCAAGAACTGGTCCCTATTCATTTCCTAAGCCTCATCCTGGGGCCTAGCACATAACATGCTCAATAAAGGTTTGCTCAACAAATGAATTTATCTTTGAGTTAGGAATGAATGAGGCCACATGGACATGAAGGCAAACCTTCAACTTAGTTCACTTTACAGAATAGGCTACCCTCATGAAACCCTAAATCAGTTCCAAACCACATCAATGTCATACTCAAAAAAATTTAAGTTCATTTTCCAGAGTGTCATTCCTAAAAATGAGACAGACTAGTTTAACCTGTGACTCATTATTTGGCTCCAAATCGTCAGGCTTGGTTTAACTTAGTAGAGTTACATTTTGGTCCTGGCACACTTGGGTCTGTACAAACAGAATGCAGGATCTTGTTTCACTTATACCCGAAGATAAAGGTCTTTGAGTAGTGGTTAATTCTGTTGCTTTCTCACATAAGAAAATAGAAAAATGTCTTTTTTCCACTTCTTCCCCCACAATCTTCCACTTCTTTCCCCACACACTCACACTATCTTCAAGTGGCATGGGGATTCAGCCTTCTCTCCCCAACCACTAACCTCTATGTTGAAGGTGACCACAGTGCCATTTGCTAGTCCTGCATAGAGGATTCGCCATCTACTGTGAAGGCAGAGGACGCGGTCTTCCAGCTGTAACTGCTCCACACACTCTCGCGTCTGATAAAAGTACACAATACCCAATCAGCAAAGGTTATGCAAGCAAATGTGAAACCTATCCTTCTGAAAGCAGAGTATAAAATGATTTTATGAGGAGGAAAAAGCAGTATCATCTATTTTGTAGAAGACCATCTTAGATTTCTTTTCTCCTTTGAAATATGTGGCCAAACTCTCAAGCTGTAGGTTATATTAAAAACAAATATAAATTCTATGTTACCCATATTTCTAATTTGAAATGTAGAAATTCTTCAAAGGGCACTATGAAATGGGTATTAGCCTCTTAAATTAAGTAGCCAAAGATAAAGCTGCACGTGACATCTAAAAGGAAAATAAAAATTATAGTTGTATACATAACTGCATTAATCAAATATGTGTTTTCCTGCAATTAATTCTATTTTAATAGCTCCCAAGTGTCTCCTTCAAACCAGTGTCAGATTAGTTGATCCATAATTATCTGAGCTTTTAAAATACAGAGAACTCCAACTTTCACCTCCCATCCCTGGATTCTAATTCAGTAGGCTCCAGAATATGTACTTTTTCTTTTTAATTTCCTTATTCTGATGCATATCCAGGTTAAATAAGCACTGTTTAATCTGACCTTCAAGAAACAATTTCCAAAAATTTCCAGAGCTGGGTCATATTAGCAAATTTAATTTCCTAGAACCTAGAATAGGGCCAGTGACATAGTACGTGATCAAGATTTGTTGTTAACGATACCAAGCAACTAAATGCCCAACTGTAGCTCTGAAAACAGGTTTAGACAGAGATGTTCAAATTAAGATAGCTATAAGTGGGTAGGATGTGACAAGCTGTGGACAGAATGACAAAAGCTGCAGGCTGTCAAAGCCCTGTTCTCTTCTCCCAACCTTCTTTCATACCTAAAAGAGTCAGTCTTTAAAATTGTTCAATTTCCCCCATAAAATTACAAATATAAACCCCACATTTTGAAATTATAAAATAAAAAGACAGTGAATATGCCCAAATGTTAAGACTCATGTTGCATCTGGTTAACTCAAGTGAGATCTTTTTGTAATTTTATAGAGTAAATTGAATATCATACAATGATTTAAGAAAAAAAAAAAAAAGAACAACTGGCACAGACAACAATATACATGAACTTCAGATATTATGGTAAGCTAAGGTAGGCATGAAAGAATACATGCAGTATTATTTAGATGAAGTTCAAGCACAAACTCTATAATGATAGAAGCAAAAGAAAAATGGGAAGAATGAAGCATGTGTCTCAATGTCTTCACTCTACATAGTAAATACATTCAAAGCAGTTCAATATTATCACTTTTGATTTCTCTGGACCCACTTACCTTAACATTATAGCAGCGAATGGTGTGATCACTGGAACCAGTGTATAGGGCAGCATTCTTCCCAGAGGTTTGAGTAACCAGGAGGCAGTTCACTTTGGAAGTATGGCCCTCAAAGACACCAATGCACTTCCGACTCTAAAGTCAAGCACAGAGCAGATTATTATTGTGGATATAGCAGGATCAGACAATGCATTTCCTCAACAAAAAGATGCTAAAACGTAACAGTTCACTGCTGTATCCTCAGTGCCTAGAAAAGTGCCTGGTATACAAAAAGTGTTCAGTAAATATCTGATCAATGAATACCCAGCAAACGGTCATGTGTATTAAGGTACTTCCAACTATATTAGCTAAGTCATATAAAAAATACTTAGGGCAATTCACTATAAGGTAGATTAGAATTTTAATGTCTAGGGCAAGGCTCTCCAACATATAGACCAAAGATCTAGCAAATCTAAACTGTAGCTAATTACCTAGATAAGTTCCTGCATTTGATTGGTAGCTTATGAAAATGCTCCATAATATTTCAAGACATGTCAGATGTCACCACAGGACCTTGTGGTCCAGGTGTGGTTTCACAAGGGGACATTCTAATAGTTACCGGTGTTATCTCTGAGATCTATTTAGAACATACAGATACACATATACCTACCTTACACTCACACTTCCTGGTACCATTGCTTCCTTCCTTCAGTCATCCCTTTTGCCCCTCCCATTATTAGGCTAAAGGAACCTATACAGTTACTACCTATAGCAAACAACATTTCCTTGGTCCATCATCTAACCTTTTATTTTCAAAGACTTCGGCAATTTCAAATACCTTCACGATGTGTGTTCGGACAAGATATTGTTCTAAAGTTTCTTGGCTGACATTGTGGATAAACAGAATTAGTCTGACATACACCAAATTCAAAACTCAAAAGTTCATTCTATGAAAATTCAGAGTAATGAGCATCAGGTTATTTACTAAGTGTGTGTAGTGGAAGATTGTTGCTCTCCTTAATAAGTTGCACATTAATCAACTGTCAGGGAAAATTCCTCCTCTAATACTTCCCCAATATTCATTTTACTCCTTCTCTATTATATAGCAGCCATGCGACTGACCTCATCACCAACTCCAGGGTTGGAATCTGACTAGCTCGAGTCTATTGTTGTAATCCCACCTCCCTTTGGCAAGTGACTATTCAAGGAATAATGCATGAGACCCTTATTTGGTGATGGGAGGGAAAAGAAACCTCAGAGGCTCTTGGCATCTATTCGTGAGCAGGAGGAGAACTACCTTAAGGAAGAGGTGATACAAAGAAGGCACAGTGGAGAGACAGAATAAAATCAAGTTCCCAGTGACCCTGTTGAATAGCTGGATCAACTTTATCTAAAGTTAATCTAAAGGCCACCCCATCTCTAGATAGCAAATAAATTCCCCTATTATTGAGTTGGAGTTTCTAAAACCTGCAACTACCAAAAATATTCAAATTGTTGTATCAACGTACCACCAGATTATAAGCTCGCACAGTTTTATCTGCTGAACAGGTATACAGTAAGTTCCCAAATATCTGAATTGCATTCACTGCAGCTTGGTGCCCCTCAAAACTCCCTTCTGTGGGCTCATCATCATCTCCTGGCTCTGAAGATATTTCTAGAAAACAAGAGTATGTTTCAGAGACATGTCTGCTAAGATACTAAAACATTAAAACCATTACATCGGATGGTTTTACAGTGGTCCCTGGATTCTCCTTAAAGCCTAGTTCCCCTCACAAAATACCACATTTTTCATTAAGATCTTCATTATGAAAATTTCATAGTAAGAGAAGATAGGGAAGACCTTTCACTTAAGAAAATGATACTTATACAATGAATTTTTGAGTGATAACTGGAAGATACTAAATATCACATACAGTTATTTTGTTGAGCAAGGCATTATTTTTTAAGAAGGTCTGTCTCAAAGCAAAAATCTCTAGAGCCAATGAAACCTTAGTACTCATTAACTGAATAGATAAGAGAGCCAGGTAAGAGAGACGAGCAAGAAACTAAAAGGCCAGATCTGAGGATTTAGGAATACCATAACTGCTGCTCAAAGCAACCCTCTTGGTGATAACTCCTGCCTCCTATTCTGTAAGCATATCTAAACCCTGGCTCTAACATTTACAAGCCCTTTTCTCCATGGTTAATTTAAATAAAATGGAACAGCCAAATACCTGAAGAGTTCTTTGATCCTTTTAGGGAGGAGATCACGGTCTGAGTTTCTGCCACACTACAAAACAATAGCAAAAGTTTTCTTAGCATCTGTGTGAACAGGACAGATAAAAGTTAAATTTTTCTGACTCAAAGTATTGTTCTAACCAATGGGCAAAGTAGCAATACTATGAAATCATTTTTCTATCTAAAATTTCTATATGAAAGGAAATAAAAGTACAGTAAATATTTACAACACAAATGAGAAAGCAGAAAATCCCCATTGCCAAGGTTTGAGTCTTCCACATATATAATACTACTGATTTTCTATCAATTTGATTCTTTTAAAAATTCTGAGTCATAACAAAAAATTCTATTTTTTAAGAAAAGAAGAATGGTGAAAGCTGTTCTGATTGGACCAATAGAACATCCCTACCTTACAGGGATACCATCTTTATAGCGAGTGCCAATCTCACTGGTAGAGCTAACTTCATCACAACCAGAACGAGAAGTTTCTAACGAGTTTTGTTCTGTGCAGTTCCAAATATCCTTCTTAGATGGGCTGTCTGGTTTCTCTTCTCCAGATTCAGAAGAATCAATGGCTACTACTTCTAACTGAGGATTAGGAATTTCTAGGACTTCCAGAGAGGAATCGCTATCTGGCTCATCTCTGACACTCTCTTGTTCTGGGCCAGTTCTGCTATCTTCCCAGGTGGAGGTTGTTACTTTCCCTCCTTTAGTTGACTTTCCAGTTTTTACTTTCCTCACAGGTTTAGCAGTAAACACATCCTGTTCAGTGTCGCTGTTCTCAGGAACATGGGCAGCTCGCAGAGTTTTCTTCTTCCTAAGTTTTTTCTTTTTCTTGTTTCCCCTAGTTTCAGCTGATGTCAGAGTAGACTCTGCTTGTTCAGGCTGGTCAGCTGGAGAGTGGGGCTCCTTCTCTAACGGGGTTTCTGAAGCAAAGAACAATCCTGGAAAAGAACAGCTACAGGCTTCAGACCCACTATTGCCTTTGGTTGGCTCTTCACCTTCTTTATTTATGCTAGGAAGACCAACTGATTGGGAATAAAGAGCATTTTCTTTGTTTCTGGTATTTCCTTGCTCCATGGAAAACTTCAGTTCTTGGCTAGGCTCATGGAAACCTTCTGTTAGCTCTGATAAGGACAATGGTGCAGTGATGACTGGATCAACTGTGCAGCGGTCACCGATCTCTCCTGAACAGAGAAGAAAAAATTACTGCATCTTTTTTTTGTGTCTGCTATTTTTAGCCATAAATTGCAATTATTTGTTACTGACTGAATCTCTAACAAATAATGACATTTCAATGATATTTTAACTAAACCATAGCTTTTAAAGCTGTTATCTCAGCCCGCAACTTCCCATAACCGACACACGTTTCTATGACAGCACTTAGTACACTTTGCCTTGCATTAATCTCACAAATAACATACGTCTTGTACCCTACAAAAGGTCTTTATGGGCAGGAATTATTTCTATCAATCTTTTTTCTTTGTTTCTTATTTGAAATGTTCACATATTGAACACTGTGTTTCATTCTTAGTAGACATTTAAGTACCTACTGAGCTAAGTGCATTCACCTTCATTTCTTCTAAATTTTCACTATGCATTTAACCTGTACATCATCCTGTTTAATAAAAAGTCAGCTAACTTAAAAATGTCTATTTTCTTTGACTTAGTTATTTCATGTCTACAAATGTAAACTGATGAAATAATCACAGACATACTCAAAGATATATACAACATAATGTTAGAATACTAAAAAAAGGAAAAAATCTAAACATTCAAAGGAGATTATATAAATTATTGCACATGAAGATTATAATGCAACTTCTCAAATTTATGCAACTAGTGAAATAAAATATTTTAGATAAATTATTTTTATGACACAGGGAAATGATCATGACACATTAAGTGGAAAAAAAGCCAGGTTATACAGACTATGATTTGTCCTTTGTATAAAGTCTACATGTAAACACAAACATGTAAAACTTGAAAAAAGGCTGAGCCCTGGCTGGTGTGGCTCAGTTGGTTGAGTGTTGTCCCATGCACTGAATGGTGGCCAGTTGGATTCCTAGTTAGGGCACACACCTAGGTTGTGGGTTCGGCCCCCAGGTCAGGGTGCAAGTGTGAGAGGCAACCAATGTTTCTCACATCAACGTTTTTCTCTCTCACATCAATGTTTCTCTCCTCCTCCCTCTCTCTAAAATCAACAAAAACATATTTTTAAAAAATACTTCCCTACTCTGATATAAAAAAAGACAAATAATATATAACATATCTAGATTTTTAATTTCCCAATTATTAACAATGAACATAAATTAGTTCTTTTTCTTAATTTTTAAAAATTGATTTTAGAGAGAGAAGAAGGGAGATGGAGAAAGAGAAACATTGATGAGAGAGAAATGTCAATCAGCCACCTCTGACACACCCCTAAATGGGGATTGAGCCCACAACCTGGGCATGTGCCCTGACTGGGAACCAAACCCGTGACCTCTTGGTGCATGGGACAAAGCTCAACCAAGCCACACCAGCCAGGGCAACATAAATTAGTTTTGCAATCAGGAACAGAAATCTAATAAAAGCTATTTTTTAAAAAGTTACTAGATTGCTTCATTACTCGTTTTTTAAAGAAAATACTAAATATCCACATAAAAGTAACAAAATCCAATATGAAAGATAATATATATTTGACACAAATATCTAGATTAGTGTTGCAACAGGTAACAAAATCTAGAGCAATTCTTCAGACTTTTTGTTTTGGCTCAAGAAATCACAAAATGCCAGTCTGCTTAATTATTAATTAAGTACCATTGTGGTTAGAAAACTACTATAATTTTAAGTTGCTCAGAAGTTATTCTCAAATGGTAAACAGGTGAGTATTATTTTATGTAAAGACTAAAAACGTTGGCTATTTCTCAAAACCACCCAAGTTCCTATAAGATGATCCCAAACCCAAGAGCCCCTTCTGCTTTTCATCATGGCCACCTGCCTTTCAGGCTTATATTAATTCTTGTATTTTAGATGATAAAGACAGTTAAGTGCTGAGAAATTCAGAGGACATATCTTATTTAGAAAATTGACTGAACAAAATCAACCTCATTTATCTCCCCAAAACTATATAATTCTGCACCAATTCTAATAAATGGAACCTTTTAGTTGCTAATACAAAATCAAATTAGTAATTCTATATTAGAGAAAACTAAGGAAGTTACTGATATTTAAATAATTCTTCCAAATGAGGAAAAACCTCCAGAAAAATTAATTTTAACGACTTCAGTTTAATGGGCAAGTATAACTTTACATTACTGATATAAAATTGCCCTAGACCCATTACAGAGTTGCCCTTAAACCAGAGAAAAGTTTACATACTATTATCTTGCAGTAATTCCTTGGAGACATTGCATGAAGAGCCTTGTGACAAAGCATTCACATTCTCATCTTGTTCAGAAGACATAGGTTCTTGTTTAATCTGGATTGATGAGTCTGGAGCAGGAACACTGCCATGGGCTTGGAACGTAGGAGATGTGGTTACTTGGAAAGGGACTCCTGTGGACGATGGAGACACATGGGAAGAGGAAGGCTCCAGAAAAACTGGGAAAAAGGGAGTAGGCAGCAGCGTGGCATCGGCAGATGTTTGAGACCTACTGCTCCTTTGTTCTCGTGTAAGGCTACAGGGAACCTGGTATGGGCGTTCGGAAGGTTCATATGTTTCTGGAATAGAAAATATACATATATACAAATGCAAAAATGTTATCTGAAAAGTCACTTGTTTCTTAGCCATTGTGTCTTTTTAAAAATTATAAGAGAATTTAAAGTCCCTCATAATTCTTAAAAATAGACTGTCATATATCTATACAACCACCAAGGATACAGACAGAACAGCCATTAATAATCTAATTTTTCAGATTTTAAGTGACTTATCCAAAGTCATATAGATCCTAATGGAAAAGCCAAGATTTGAAACCAGCTGTTTTGATTCCTAACCCAAGGATCCTTCTGTAACATACTGTCTCCACTGCTAAGCATTTTGGGGATGTACAGTCTCATAGGACTTTCAATAGAAGAATGAAACCAGAGAGACATGAAAGAATCATATGACTTTTTAATGACTACTTTAATTCCCCTCTATAGAGAAAAAAAAGTAACAAGCCACAGAAGGCCCAATCTATCACACTCTCTCTAAATACCTTGTAATCCCTGCAGAATTTGTATTCTATGGGTCCTCAGTGCACTCATCTCCACAGTTATCTAAAAATAAAGTATTTGGTTATAAATTTTCAAATCCAACTTCAGAGATGATCCATTCTCATTAAATGTTCCATCTGCTGTTACCTGCTGCTTGAGCATAAGTAGCCTCTGAACTTCAACGTAAGCTGTCTGAAGGGCTGCACGGGCTTGCAGAAGGTTGTTATCCATGCACTGCAATGACTTGCTTAGTTCTTCCTCCCTTAAAGAAATATTCAGCAGCTGGTCAACCTGAGAACGTTCTGCCAAAAGAAACCATAACCTTGGTTTAATACTGGAGACTTCTCTTAAATATTTAATAATACAGCTCCTCAGAAGATGGAACTATATCATTTATCTAGGATAAACTTTTATTTTTCTCCCCAACAGGTACTGGAGACTGATCAAATCTCACAAATCATATAGGTAAGCCTGATACTGTCAGAGCTAGAAACCAAAGTGAGTGCTGGTAAGGTGAAGGTGCCCAACGGTGTAAGAGGACCACCACGTCGTACCATCTTACCTGACAACCATTTTCCACCACTACCCTTCCAGAGACATCTTTGTTCCAAGCAAATCAACTGTTGTAGTTCCTTTTCTTCCTTTAACTACCACCCTCTTCACCCAGGACTTTTGCTTAGATTGGGCCCCAGACATATTGTTCTGTTTACACTCTCCTCCCAATCCATATTTTTCTAGTCTGTTAGTTAACAGTTATCTTTTTTAGAGAAGTCTTCTGAAGGACATATAGCTTTGAAATAGTACACTTAAGCCCTGGCCGGTTTGGCTCAGTGGTTAGAGTGTTGGCCTGAGGACTGGAGAGTCTCGGGTTCGGTTGCCACTAAGAGCACGTACCTCGGCAGTTTGTCCCCAGCCCCAGTTGGGGTTGTATGGGTGGCAGCCATTCGATGTGTTTCTCTCACATAAATGGTTTTCTCTCTCTCCCTCTTCTGCTCTATCCAAAGATGAATGCAAAAAAAATGTCCTTGGGTGAGGATTAAAAAAACAAAAAAAATAGTACACTTAAGTTACTTTAAATAAAATGTTTTATTGCCCTAGTCGGTTTGGCCCGAGGACCGAAGGGTGGCAGGTTCGATCCCAGGCCCCAGTCAGGGTTGTGCAGAAGACAACTAATCGATGAGTCTCTCCCACAATGATGTTTTTCTTCCTCCTTCCCTTCCACTCTATCTGAAGAATCAATGGAAAAATATCCTCAGGTGAGGATTAACAACAACAAAATAATGTTCTATTATGTGTATTTGTCATCTTTTGTCTCTTTCCCATTCAATATGCCAGAGCCTCTTTCCTAAACTCCAGAACCATATATCCAACTACCAACTTGATCTATCTCTACCTAGATGTCTCTAAGGTCCTTTAATTCAAAGGATACAAAAGGGAACTTATCTTCCTCTACTCTCAACGTGCTCTTCTCATGGAGTTTTCTAGCTCTACAAATGATATCATCATCCACAGTTGCCCCAGCTAGAAACTGGGGTCATCCTTGACTCCTACCTTACACGTTATTTCCAATCACCCAAGGCTCATCCCATCACTTCTTTTTTTTTTTTTTAATCCTCACCCGAGGACATTTTTCCATTTTTTGTTCAGGTAGAGTGGGAGGGAGAGAGAGGAACAGAGAGAGAGAGAGAAACATCGATGCGAAAGGAACACATCGAGTGGCTGCCACCCACACAACCGACCAGGGCCGGGGACAAACTGCAACCGAGGTACGCGCCCTTAGCGGGAACCGAACCCGGGTCTCTCAGGACCGCAGGCCGACGCTCTAACCGCTGAGCCAAACTGGCCAGGGCCCATCATTTCTTTGTTCTTATACTAGATCAGGGTTAGATTCAGTGGAAA
The DNA here is from genome assembly GCF_014108415.1 of Molossus molossus. Taxonomy (NCBI): domain Eukaryota; kingdom Metazoa; phylum Chordata; class Mammalia; order Chiroptera; family Molossidae; genus Molossus; species Molossus molossus. The sequence goes on from NW_023425344.1 coordinate 181,451,049, forward strand.
GCAAGTGTTGTAGAAGCATATCAGTCAGGAAGCCATGTTAATAACATCTCTCCTAATTCACATGAGTAAAGCAGCCAAGATGCCTCAAAAATGGAGACTACAAGAAATGTCTAGGACTTCTGGTCAAGATGGCATCGTAGGTAAAAGCGGTATCGAGTCCTCCCACAACCACATCAAAGTTACAACTAAACTACAGAGCAACCATCATTCAAAACCGCCTGAAGTCAAGCTGAATTGAAGTCCTACAACTACGGAATTGAAGGAGCAGCCACGTCGAGATTGGTAGAAGGGGCGAAGGTGGACAGGCTGGTCCCACACCCATGTGTGGTGAATAAAAATCAGGAGGGAGCCCTGGTTGGGGTGGCTCAGCAGTTAGAGCACTGGCCTGAGGTCCAGAGAGACCTGGGTTTGGTTCCCACTAAGGCCACGTACCTCGGTTGCAGTTTGTCCCTGGCCCTGGTTGGGTCGTGAGGGAGGCAGCCACTTGATGTGTTCCTTTCACGTCGATGTTTTTCTCTCTCTCTTTCTCTCTTCCTCTCTCTCCCTCCCACTCTATCCGAACAAAAAATGGAAAAATGTCCTTGGGTAAGGATTAAAAAAAAAAAAAAATCAGGAGGGATACCTCGGCTGGGAAAGTCCTCTCTGAAGACTGAGGGGGTCCCCGTCCCACACCAGGTGCAGGTGCCCTGCTCAGGGTTCCAAGGCCAGGAAGAGAATCCTCATAACTTCTGGCTGGAAAAACCAGCGGGAACTGAGGCTCAGGGAGGCTGAGGCAGCTGGAGCCTCAGGCAGCTCCTCTTAAAGGGCCCATGCATGGACTTATCCGATTCACTCCTTCTAAGCTTGGAAGGGAGGCAGCTCGAGGGGCGCCAGAGACATACAGGGAAGAACTGAGCTGTTTGGCACTGGAGCGAGGGCTGGAGAGGGGGCTTTCTCCAGGACAAACGTGCTGTCAGAGGCTTTTGTTGCTTTGGTGAGCCCTTCCCTGGGGCGGTAGACAGCCACCATATCTGGGACTCCAGCAACCTGGCTCACATTGCTAGCCCCGCCCTGGTGACTCCCTGAGGCCCCGACCCACCAACTTTCAGGCCCACCCAAGCCGTTGCTACTTGCTTAACCATAGGATTAGCCTGTCTTGGATCCTGCTTCAGGTTTTCCTAAATTCTTTCAAACAAGCAGCATCTGGTCTCAGCTAGCCCCATACCCTTCGTTAAATGATACATAGAAACAAACACAGGGAGGCAGTCAAAATGGGGAGACAAAGAAACAGGTCCCAAATGAAAGAGCAGAACAAAACCCCAGGAAAAGAACTAAGCAAAATGGAGATAAGCAACCTAACAGATGCTGAGTTCAAAATACTGCTTATAAGGATGCTCAAAGAACTTAGTGAGAACCTCAGCAAACTCAGTGAGGGCCTCAAGAGCATAAAAAAGGACCAGTCAAAAATGATGGATGCACAGTCAGAAATAAGGAGTCATTAACTGAAAGAAAGAATAATTTACACAGATTCAATAGTAGAGTACGTAAATCCAAGAAGCAAACCATTGATTTGGAATATAAGGAAGCAAAAAACGCCCAATCAGAACAGCAAAAAGAAAAAAGAATCCAAAAAAATGAGGATAGTGTAAGGAGCATCTGGGACAACTTCAAGCGTGCCAACATTCGCATCTTGGGGGTGCCAGAAAGAGAAGAGAGAGAACAAGAAATTGAAAACCTATTTGAAACAATAATGGCAGAAAACTTTCCTAACTTGGTGAAGGAAACAGACATACAAGCCCAGGAAGCACAGAGAGTCCCAAACAAGATGAACCCCAACAGGCCCACACCAAGACACATCATCATCAAAATGCAAAAGGTTCAAGACAAAGAGAATCTTAAAAGCAGCAAAAGGAAAGCAGTTAGTTACCTACAAGGGAATCCCCGTAAGACTGTCAGCTGATTTCTCAAAAGACCAGATGCAGGCCAGAAGGGGGTGGCAAGAAATATTCAGAGCAATAAAAAGCAAGAACCTACAACCAAGATTACTCTATTCTGCAGAGCAGTCATTTAGAATCGATGGCCATATGAAGAGTTTCCCAGATAAGAAAAAGGTAAAGGAGTTCATCACTACCAAACCATTATTATACAAAATGTTGAAGGGCCTTTTTGAAGAAAAGATAAAATATATGAACAAACAAGATGGCAATGAATACATATCTATCGACAATGGAATCTACAAACAAAATGAACAGGCAGAACAGAACCAGTCTTATAGACACAGAGTACATTTTGTTGGCTGCCAGATGGGAGGGGGGTTGGGGGAATGGGTGAAAAAGGTGAAGGGATTAAGAAGAACAAATTGGTTGCTAGACTGACAAACCTCAAAGGGAAGGGGGTTTGAGGGTAGGAAGAAATAAACCAAAAAACTCATGTGCATAACCAATGGACACAAACAGTGTGGGAAAAGGCAGGAGGGGGGCGGGAGTGGGGCAGAGGGGGTCAATGGGGGAAAAAATCAGGAACATCTGTAATATATTCAACAATAAAGATAAAACAAAATTAAAAAAAAAAAAAAGGCTAAATGACCTTGATAGACAAAAATTTACTGAAGGCCTATCACTCTTAATCCTATTAAAAAGGCCCAATAAGACTTTTTGATTTTACATTGAGTTCAATTTGTCCAAGCTATAGATTAACTTCAGCTTATAGGTCTATGTGGCACCGTGTCTTTCTTTTATAGCTACAACTGTACTAATTAGTAAGAAATCAAACTTTTCTATGTCACTAAGCAAGACAAAAATATAAAAAAATAATAATAAATGGGTAATCAGTATTTGATAACCACAAGGTATTCTGTGTCAAGTTGTAAAAAGGCTGAATTGCTAAAAGAACAATTTCCTTCTGCCAGAATATTCTGCACTATACCTTTCTTTCCTTTAATTTTTCTTCTTTTATTTTTCCTCTCAAGACTCGGAAGTTCAGGAGAAGATCCATCCTGAGGAAATACAGAAAATTAAATAAGATTAAATATGTAATGGCCATTATCCAAAAGCAGAAAAAAGAATCAGTTCTGAGACAGTTATACAATATTCTTCATTATTTCTACCATCTCTAATAGTAGTAAGTGCCTCATGCACATGGTATGAACTAAAATACTAGTTGAATAAATGTATATGATCTTTTAAAAAATCTAAGGTTAAGTACCTTCTTAGCATTCTAGAGGTGGTAAAGCCTACAGGGCATAGGCAAAGCATTTCAAATCTTGGTAAAGCAAGATATAGAAGTTTGAACAAAGCCAGTGATACATATGTCTGATTTCATCATGGCACAGTTTCTACTTTAAATTTCAGCAATAAAATCTTTACAATGAAAAGCTAAACAGTCTATTTAGATAAGCCCCAAGATATTAGCTTTGTCATAGGACAATCTCTCATCCAACAGTATCCACTACAGTGTCTAGCTCAAAGAGGGCAGAGATGGAATTTGAATCCATCTACAACCCAAGCCCTTATTTACTCTGCTGTATTATTTTGCCTCAGTACTAAAGGAAACAGTCCATTTTCTCCCAGTGCCAGATTCCAGGCTATATCACCATCACAATTCTTTCTTTTCAGAAGGGGTTCCTGAAAGGGTTAAGCAATACTGGCAACAGAGATGCCAGAGAAGAAGTGCTGTCAGTGAAGGAATGGATTCTGAAAGGCCAGGATGGATAAACAAAGTACAAAAGATAGAGTAACAGAGACTACAAATAGTTCTAAGACTATGCTCATATAGATGTACTCTATTAGAGTTAAAACTACCTTGGTGTTAAGCCTAAAACTCCTTGATCCAACAAGCCTACATGCCCTCCAAAGGCAACACTAGAATGCTTTTCTTCAGCAGCAGTAGAGAATGCATCATGGAAACAGATAAAGTTACAGCTGAAGATGTGGCTTACTCCTTGTCAGGTGATAAAAAAATGATTGACTTGATGACTAATTTTAGAGATGACTTCATATTTTCCCAGTACTGTATATTCATATTCAATTACATCTAACTTAGTACAATTACTCAGTGAAAGAAACCAGTAGAATAATCTGAGAGTAAGAGTAAGAACCTCACAAGCCTTCTATTCCAGAGTAGGGAGAACCACAACCCTAGACACCCAAGAAAAATCAGTTAAATCTTTTTTATAACATCCGTCACCACATAAAGTGTTCTACAAAAGACACAGGGAAACATACTCACTCCAGTGGCTCTTCGTTTCTTTCTAATGCTCTGACCATCGTTTTGTTCAGCACCAGAGGTACAGCTACTATCTGTGCCTGCATCTGCCAAACTGAAGACTGCAAGAGCTGAGGATGCATTTGATGATAAAGAGTTTCCTTCTCCATTACTCTCCTTGGCATTCTGATTCTCTGAAGGTGGTCCAGAACTCTCCTGGCTGTTCAGGTCTTTTGTCAAATGCATCAAAGATTTTGCACAGTCAGAGGATAATTGTGCACTATGTCGCCTTCGAGTAGCAACATTTTCAGCCCTTTCTCCTGTTCTGAGGGAGGCAGCAAGAGGTGTCATTTCCTGCTTAAGGCTCACAGTTGTTTTCTGACTCTGTGCAGCCCTCAATGAGTTAGTAGGTGAAAAAATCTGCTGGGGCTCATTTTCTTTGCCTGCACCTTCCTCACTGAAGAAGCTATACACAGAAGGAGCCCTGTCCATGATCACACTGCTCTCAGAAAGACTTCGCTTCCTTGCCAACCCAGGGGATGAAGAAATGGAAACATCTTCCCACTGGAATCCTTCTAGGTTGGGCAGATCAGGCTCCTCATCCAAATCCAAGACCTCTTGTTCATTCTGAACTAGAGGAACCATTTCTATGCCAAACCTTAAGAAAGAAAAAAAAAATCATAAATCAAACATGGTTGAGAGAAGGAAGTACCACTTAATGTGTCAGACTCTGTTAAGCACTGAGGTGACAAATATAAATAAGATGGTTTCCGTCCTCAAGGAGCTCACAGTCTGAGAGCTTTACAGACATAAATGACCACTGTATAAGTATTATAAATATTGTAAAGCAAGATATAGATAAAAGTATGCCTAAATTAGACATCAGTACTAAATTAGAGATTAGTATACAGCTTTAAGAATACATTTGAGAGAGTAAAAATTGAGGGTTTTATTTAATATGGAGCTTGAAACCAGTAAGTACATAATTTTTAACAGCAATACAAACCAATTTAAAACACACACACACACAAAAATATCTATTAAGCATTCACAAGTGCCAGAAATTATACTAAGAACTTCATATCTGTAATCTTAGTAATACTCACAAGTTATGGAAAAGGAAAGGGAGGCACAATAAATGTTATTTCAATAAGGACAGAAGTTTAAACCTAGAGGGCTACATAATTATAATGCAGCAGGATGATGTTCAAGTAGCAAGCTAGTGCTGAACACTGCTTTACCATCCAGAAAAGTTTTGTACCTCAACATCAGATGATTAGCCAAAATATTACACAAGTACGTAAGAGAAAATATTTTGTGATAACAAATATAATGTCCAGAGTATATATAGAAGGGTAACTACCCATAGGTTCTAGGTAAAATGTAATGAGAACATTTATATTTAAAGTTGCACCACTCAATTAAAATCTATAAATAAGAAACAGATTTATATATATATATATATATTTTTTTTTATGTTGTTACTTTCTGGTCCCCAAAACCAAAGTGCTGGATTTCTGGTGATTTTTTCCTATGTCCCCATCTCAATTTTTCAGAAGTTCTGTGCTTCTTTTTAGCCTGAATTTCCTACTAGGAAACACTTTATTCCATTTGTTATAGAGTAGCAGTCATTCTTTGGTATTTAAACCAGATCTCTAACACATTCTAAAAACTGATTTTTAGAGAGGAAGGGAGGGAAGAAAGAGAAAGAGAGAGAGAAATACTGATTTGTTGTTCCACTTATTTATGCCTTCATTGGTTGATGTTTGTATATGCCCCAACTGGAGATCAAACCCACAACCTTGGTGTATCGGGACAACGTTCTAACCAACTGAGCTACTTGGTCAGGGCACAGCATTTAATTAAATGTAACAAGAATTCTCTTGGCCAGGGTTAAAAGGAAGAGAAAGATACTGAAAAGAGGCACATACCTGGGTAAGCCTTTGCCTAGCTCTTGCTTTTTCTTGGTTACTTGATGAATGACCTGTTCCCAGTTGACATTTCTCCGAGATGCATTTAGAATCTGCCGAAGGGTTGGCTTGAGCCCAGATTCCTTCTCTGTTTCACTCTTTCGATGACCACTAATATTGCGAATGCGGCGAGCACTATTGAGGTTTGGCTCAGGAAGGTGTGCTCCAGTTTTGCTCTTCAAACTAATGTGCCGGGTGAGATCTCTTTGGAGTGAGGCAGGAAAGCCCAGCTTACTCAGTTCAGGCAGAAGAAGGCCTGAGGGCTGAGCTATATCGCTTTTTTGAAGCTCTGCATCCAAACTAGTACTCTCAAAGCCCTCTGTTTCATAAGATACATGAGATTTAGCAGAATCCTCAACCTGCACATCTTCTAGAGAGGTTTTCAAGTCTAGCAGCAAGCCAGAGTGTGGACTGGCTGCAGATGTCATCTGTAACTCAGATTCTTTCTGGTGAACTACTGACTCACATGGGGGAGTGGACAGTTTTCTAGATGTTCTCAGGTTTTGGTCATTTCCCTCTTTCTCGTCAGCACTGTGAGTGCTGCAGGATAAAACTTCTGTAGTTGCAGAACCGAGGGTTCCAATTTTTGTTTCATGCTTTACCACGTCAGATATCTCTCCATCACTTTCATCTTCTAATGAGTGTACTTGAAACTCAATCATTAAAGATCCTTTTTCAGACTCTTCTATATTCCTACTTGCTTTTTCATAGTTCCTGGTCCTTTTAGAAGGACTAAGTGGATTTTGCAATGACTCAGGACAGTGGAGCACCTCTTTGACTTTCTGTAATGTATCACTTAAACATTCAGCAGGCTCCCTCTGAGTGCCAAATCTACTTTTATTCCCTTTCAAAACACGAGGACATGAATTTTGCAATTTGGACATGTAAGAAGCATGATTATCTTCCTCTGTGTGTTTGTTCAAGGAATTTGAATGTTCTCTAGGAAAAAGAGAATTCACTTTGGTGTTTTTTGAAGGATTCTTTGAATCTTGCTTTTGAGGGACTGATTTAGTAACTGGAATTGGAAGAAGTGGGGATTTTAATGGTGGCCTCTTATTGAAGTTATGCACTTGTTCCGGTTTTTCTGTAATGGAGGATTCTCTCACCACCCCATAGGAAGCTGTGCAGTCAGAAGTGGCTTTGTGATTAAGAGATCCAGTACGTGTTTCTTTTTGTGTTTTCAACATTGGGGAATTATTTATTTCACCAACTTGCGGCTCACGTATTCCTGTGATTAATGTAAAATCAAATAAAGGCTCATCTATCATTTCTGACTTGTTACCAGTGACTTCTTTCACTCCTGATTGTAAATCCAGAGTCTTCTGTGAAGGGTAAGGAGTCCAGCGATGGAGCTTTTCCCTTGCTACATTGCTGTTCTTCCCACCCATTTTGGAAGCTATGGTCTCTGTCTGTTTAGTGGTTTGACTTTCCGGCTGCTCAAAATTGAAGTCAAACAAGCTTTGTGAAGAAAATTTATCACATGTATATTCTTCAGAAGAACCTCTGTATGTGGCAACTGTACTAACTTTGTCATTTTCTTGCCGCTGCCACTTATATCTCTCTTGATTATATTTGTTTGATTTAGATTTCTTTTTCCATGGCATGGTCATATCTTCCATTTGCAAGTTAGAATTTCTGTTTCTGCCTGGTTGAAATTTGTCTCCAGGGCTATTGTAATTCCAACTATTTGCACTGTGTATACTGGATTTCCAGTTTCCGTTACTGCTATTCTTATGCCAACTTGAAAAGCCACCTGTTCCTTCAGAATGCCAGTTGGAATTCCTTCCTGTACCATTGTGACTCCAATCTACCGTTCCATTATTTGAATGCCAACTACCTCCAGAATTACTATGGTTATGAAACCAAGTTGAGGAGCCTCCTGCAACACCCTTATGCCACCCAGAACACCCTCTTGGTCCACCACTATTCCTCAAAGAATGTGCAAAGCTGTTTTTTCTAGTATTACTAAAGCCATCTTTCTCCCATTTCCAATCCCGCTGAGGAGGTCCCCGATGATGCCATGCTGGCTGACTGTAGCTCTCTCTGTCTTGGTAAGGAATTCTGTCTTCTCTTCTCCATTGAAGGCGCCTGTCATCAGACTTTATTTCTTGGCTGCTATTGGCAGGTTCATCTTGTCTGGAAAAAAAAGTTTTTCATTACTGATTTAAAGGAACTCTTATACTTCCTTTAAAGGTATAACCAAACTTCCCCTCGACCTCCCTCCTGTTACTTAGAATATGTAAAAGAGTCCATTTTTATTTCTAATAATGCTTGTTTTCATATCTTTAAATGATAGTTAAACTTATATTCACAATTTAGAAATTAAATGTTTCTCCTCACCCCAGAAACATTAAAAATTTGACACATTTATACTATGTTCCTGTTTTTCTTGGCATGTTCTGGGTTTTTGTCCCTATCATCTAATTATTATTTTTACATTATGTGGCCTTTTTGAAAAACAAAAAAAACATATTTTGCAGCTATGGTTAGCTATTATAGTTAATGCAATTTAAGTTCAACTGCTCTTATTACCATGATTTCTCCAGTTGTTAATTCTTTCTGAAAAACCTAATTTCTTAACCTATTTTAAATGGTAAGATTTTACTATGCATGATCTCCTTCATTAATATATACTTATCAAGAACATAGTCAATGACTGTTAGTTGTGAATGAAATCTTTTATGCATTGTTCCTGTTGCAACTTAGCTGAGAAAATAAGGTCACAAACCGGAGTAAAATAGCACCAAACAAATAACCTGCACGCACAGTAAGTGCCAAAAGGAGCTCCACGTGCTAGAGGTTTTCCTAAAGAAGTTATAGCTCTTTGAACTATTCATGTTAGACAAAGAGCCCAAAGAAATGTGAACAAATTTAAGTAGACATCACAGGAATATGTGTAAAACTATTTCCTCTACAAACGTCCTACAATATGCCTAGCACAGTGTTTAGCATATGGTAGTGCTCAAAAAATTGAGTAATACTAGATCAAATGTACTGAGTATCTACTAATTGTCAGGCATTTAATGCTAAGTACTTTATATAGATTATTTCATTTAATTTTCATAGTTTTGAAGCAAGTATTCTTATTATTCCTACTTTTTAGCTGAGGAAACTGAGGATTAGAGAAGTAACTTGCCCAGCATAGCACAGACAGTTAAGTGATATGGCAGAGATTTGGACCTTGGCAGTCTGACCCTAGAGTCTACACTCTTAATCACTGTCCTTGATAGAATGAAAATCCCAAAACAAAGTTTCTTGTAGTTGGGTTTCCTCCTCTGAACTTAACATAAATCTTAAATTCAGTACTGACTTTAATTGGCTCTAAAAGCTTCTAACGTCTATAAGATTAGAAGTTAACTATAATTAGAAGTTAACTATAATATGAATTTACTGAGAAGCTCTTTTATCCTGACTTAATGTTTAATCATGTACACAGATAAGCTAACAATGGCACAAGGGTGTAATAAGCAAAATAAAAGTTAGTCTAGAGGCTCTAAAACCTTAAAACAGGAATAAACTACAACTATACTGAAAGTAGTGACAATGTCATTTGAAGGACTGAACAATTATGAACCAAGTGTGCACTGACATTTTAAAACTAAGAAAGTCTCCATCAAGGACTCATTTAAAAACACTTTTAGAATATAGAGTTAAAATTACTTTCATTTTATATTCAACCCTCTAACTAAAAATGAAGTGTAGACCAGATATAACTAGTATTCAAGAAGGATCTTTAACATTTTATTTTAGAATTTGAAATATTTCTCATCTTGTCCCAGGACTTGCAAAATTGCCCCCGTCTCATAACTGGTTCTCTCTAACTCATATTTGAAAATTTCTGTTTCATTAAAGTCTTTAGACCAAAAATTAGCAAGGTTAAAATACAACAAACAGTCTAATATGTGAATTATACATGTAGGTATGAAAAGTATGTAACACAAGTAAGAAATCCTATATTGTTGAAATGATCTTGACAGTCAAATTTAAAATATAAATTTGTTCAATACTTATTTACTAAAGCACTTAATAATGAAAGGATCAATCAAATTGGTAGAAGCACCATGTTAATTCAATTAGGCAAAACAGTTTTGCCTGAGGGATGCAATAAGGATACTATATAAAATAATCATATGAAGCTTATATACTAATACCTTTCCACTAGAAAATTTGGATATCAAATAAAAAGAATTTATTAGCATACAAAAACTTTGGAACTAATAAAAATAGACCTAAACATAGTTATCAAAAGGTTAAAATTTTCAGATATGTAGCAGTGATAGCTAGCTTTTATGTAGGAACAACATGAGTTTTGTTTTTGTTTTATCTTCACTCGAGGATTTTTTTTTCCCATTTTTTGTTTTTGTTTTTTTTAAAGCAAATAGTTCAGTAGTTCAAGAAAGCATTCCATTGCCCTTTTATGCATAAGACAGCTACTTCAAGCTAAACTTTATAACTAAGATAAGGTTGAATGCTGTAGGCTGACAAATATGGAAATGAAAAATGTAATCTCTACTATATTGTTTCAGATAAGCTTTTTGAAAATCAAAATCATTACTCACCGACTTTGTTCTTTCCTTTGTTTTATTAACTGAACGAGTTCCTTGTCAAAATAATCTTCTTCCTCCTCTTCTCCCTTTCCATCATCTTCTCTTTCCTGGGCATCAACGTTATCTTTGTGCAACTGTCCAGAAATGTGCTTTGCATATGCGGAAAGACCCACTTCTGTGACCCCACATACCCGGCATTCATGACTACTGTCCCTGGGAAAAGAGGGAGATGAGGGACATTCAATTCTCGCCACTGGCATGGCACACTCACCAGATCTGCTATGGTTTCCTCTGAAAGACAATGCACACTTTGACACAGTGGAAAATTAGTGCCAATCAATTTCAATGGTCCTTTCATCCCTTTTAATAAGTTTGTTCATAAGTTACTTTTGAAATTAATTTAAGATTCTTTTCCAGCAATCAAGAGGCAATATACTTCAGAATAATGTCGTTCAGGAGGAGAAATCTTCTTGAATTGCTGTATTTAAAATCTTGCCAGAGGAAACATGGTGAAAGGGGAGGCAGGGCAGGGGGCTCAGAGCAAACAGAAGTTGCTCTGGAGCACACCCATGGTGCCAGCTGCACTCAGAAAGCCTGGTAACAGCGCTTACATTTAATCTCTGGCTCAAGAACTTTCTCCCAGTGAAAGTGAAGGGGTGGAGAAAAGAGTAGGCAGCATAGCCAATCCCAACAGGGTAACTAAATCGGAACAGATGGAGCTCTGCCTGGAATGTGAAGATTCCGGACCCAGGGCAAATGATCGGAGTAGTCTCAGCAAACTTTTTTGGTCTGAATGATACATGTGATCTACATTCTGCATCAGAAGGGCTTATTTTAAAGGGAATGGAAAGCATTTCAGTTGTAGGAAGTCAACAGCTGTGCTAGACAAATGGTTTTTCTCAAGTTTCAGAAAACACTACCATTCAGACAGAGGCAAAACAAGTTCTTAGTTAAGAAAATTGATTGAGTAGATTTTTTTCTTTTACTTTATACACTTAATGGTTAAGCTCACCCTTGACCAGTTTAAGAAGCTATAGTAGACAAATAATTTCTCTGCTTTTTTAGCATCCTGAAATCCCTTGACTGGCTCAGCTATCCATGTGGTCAGTGATGAGAAACATCTGAACACCATGACCACTGCTATGATGAATGGACAGTGATATCCATTCCATAATCCAAATTGGCTTAACTCTAATCATTTATCTTGGTGTTATACTAGTGCCAATTTATTAAAAAGAAGACATGCTGTCTTTGCTAAAACAGACACAGACACACAGACACTACTCCATCTTCCCTTTTTTTTTTAATTCAAAAATTTTAAATTAAAAAAAAATTACTGAGCAACTACTAAGTTGCTAAGTAGATGGTTAAAGTGGTCTAAGTTGACAAAGCATAAACAAAAAATGCCCAGTGTGTCCAGTATATTAAAACACACACACACACATACACACACACACACACACACACACACACATTTTCTTACTTTGTAAGAATCATGGAAGACATCTAAGAAAAATGGAGCAAATTCATAAAGTTTTGTGGACTTTTCAACCTTAAATACTCTGAATACAAACTAGTCTTTGACATTAAGATTCATTTTAATGACTTCTAACCAGGTTCCCTGAAAATATCATTACTTGGTTACTCTGAATATTAATATTCTAAGTCCTTCCAATCCTCTAGGAACTTTAATACATTATTTTCACTGAAAAATTTCCACTACATTTATATATTTAAAGAAAAATAGTCCTGCCCTGGCCAGTTTGGCTCAGCAGTTAGAGAGCTGACCTGCGGACCAGAGAGTCCTAGGTTCGGTTCCTGCTCAGGGCACGTACCTCGGTTGCGGTTTGGCCCCGGCCCTGGGTGGGGTCATGCAGGTGGCAACCAGTCTATGTGTCTCTCTCACATTGATGTTTTTCTCTCTCTCTCTCTCTCTCTCTCTCTCTCTCCTTCCCTCCCTTCCATTCTATCTTAAAAAAACAGCAATGGGCCTTGGCCGGTTTGGCTCAGCGGTTAGAGCGTCGCCTGCGATCCACAGAGACCCAGGTTCGGTTCCCACCAAGGGCACGTACCTTGGTTGCAGTTTGTCCCTGGCCCTGGTTGGTCGTGTGGGTGGCGGCCACTCAATGTGTCCCTTTCACGTCGATGTTTCTCTCTCTCTCTCTTCCTCTCTCTCCCTCCCACTCTACCTGAACAAAAAAAATGGAAAAATGTCCTCGGGTGAGGATAAAAAAAAAACAAAAAACAGCAATGGAAAAATATCCTCGGGTGAGGATTAACAATAAATAAATAAATTTTTTCTTAAAACAGAAAAAAATTTTCTGTATTTTTCTTAAAACAGAAATTCCTAATATTTTCTTATAAATGAAATCTAGTTTCAAGAAGAAATAGATAAGCTTTATAAGACACAAAAAGAGAAAAGAGAATCCATATTTGTCTAGGGAAAGAATAGGGTAGGCCAACCACATGGCCTGAAAATTCAAATGTATCTGTGTCTGGAAATAAGCATATTCCACACACAATACGCATTCATGGTGTTTGGGAAAGCCCATGTTTTCAAAAGTTAACAGCAAATTAAATAATATCTTAATGATGATACTTTTCAATTCTTTATCAATAACCAGTTAAAATACTACTTTGTATAAATATCTAAAGTAATTTTTGGAAAAAAGTACTGCTTTACTTCTTGACTAATAAAGGTAAAAATTTTCCTCAGCGTGTGTAAAGGAGGGACCAAATTAGCTTCATCCTGTTACCACACAATTTCCTCTCGAGTGTGAAAGGCAAAGCCTTAAGATATTCCATCCATAAGCTTTTCTTTATTAAGCTTGCTCTAACTACACCACAACAGCTGATTGATAAATAAAGGTCTGTGCCTTTTTAATAGTATCTATCTGCAGAAACTACTTACAGGCCACATATCTGAGCAGTATATTAGAAAAAAATAAGGAAATGCTCCAAATGTCCACAACTGTGAACCAAATAAGGCAAGTTATTTACTTCTCAATCAAGCTGGCATTCAAACCTAAAAAAATATGCTCTTTACATTTGTAACCAGATCACAACCAAAAGTTATAGTGATACAAATATAAAGAGGAACAGAAAGCCCTAACATCAGAAAGCTAGTATTTAACATGAAATCCAGAGAGAAAAAAAATCATAAACTGATGATAGAAAAAGAAATAACAGCAGATAACTTTTCTTAAAACACACTAAGTGTGTTCCTTTGGCACACACTAATGATGACTGCCTCTATAGAAATGCTCCAAGTAAGTAAATTATTTGAGATTGTGTTTTTTTATTTTTTTTCATCCTCACCCAAGGACATTTTTCCATTTTTTTGTTCAGATAGAGTGGGAGGGAGAGAAAGGAAGAAAGAGAGAAAGAAACGACGACGTGAAAGGAACACATCGAGTGGCCGCCACCCGCACGACCAACCAGGGCCGGGGACAAACTGCAATCGAAGTACATGCCCTTAGCGGGAACCGAACCTGGGTCTCTCTGGACCACAGGCCAACGCTCTAACTGCTGAGCCTAACTGGCCAGGGCTGAGATTTTGTGTTTTTTTACAGTTTTGTCAGCTGTTTGTTCTTGCTACCTGCTTGCCTTCTCCCTTATTATTTGTCACGGGCCAGAAAACCATACAAAACTTATTAGCTCTGTATCTAAAAAAATAAGTAAATTAGTACTAAAGTGCTCTCCTCTAAAAATGAGTTTGGGTGTTAATGCTGATTAAATAGTTAATTTGTGATCAGTTTCCCAATGTTCCTCTGTTTCATACTGTCTCCAAAAAAAAACAACATGGAATATATACATATGCTACATTTATTTTTTTAAAAATATGTTTTCACTGATTTTTATAGAGAGGGGAAGGGAGAAAGAGACAGGAACACCAATGTGAGAGAGAAACATGGATTGGCTGCCTCCTACATGCCCCCCACTGGGGATCGAGCCTGCACCCTGGGCACGTGCTCTGACGGAATCGAATAGGGACCTCTAGTTCATGGGATGACATCAGTCCACTGAGTCACACCAGCTGGGCTACTACATGTAATTTTTTAAAGGTGCTTACTTATTAGATTTTCTTGCCTTACGTCACATAACAGCATTCTTAAACACTCAAGGTTTGTACTTGGATTTCATTTACACTAATGAGATTCAGTACTATTTAGCAGACTTTGGACTTCTCAGACTATTCTAGCAACAGTAGAAGTTTATTGCATACAGTACAATATCTCCCACCACCACCACCACCATTCCACTCCAACCACTTAATAAAAAAATAAAAAAATAATACAATATAAAATGTCCCAGTTGCAAGGATGGTGTGTAGGAATGACAAAGCTTGCTAATGAGAGAACTAGCTCATCCCAATTCAACTTTGTTGTGATCTACTTACTAGAGTTGCTGTGAATTTTGCACATTTGAGATACACAAAGATTTCATCTTTTTGAATGACAAAAAAAAAAAATCTATTGTACTTGTTATTAATGCTAAATGATAGTTCCATGCCATAAGATAATATTCATTTATGAAGGATTGTTATAAAATAAGCTGACAGGTCTCATCAGCACTCAGATCCCCCCACATTCACAAGTTCATGGAAGATAGCCGTTTCCATACCTGCCCTTCAGGTTCTCAAGTTCTCTGTGATGCAACATGCTCCGCATATGTTCGTCCATTTCCTTCAAAATTAAAGAAAGCTGATTAAACTAAGGGGGACTGCTTTTGGGGAAAAAAAATTCCTGCTTCTGTTTAGTCAACAGCTGGGGCTCAAGCTCCTAATGTCAAAAGTGTTTGTTGTGATTATGCCTCTTAATTCAGTTTTGTAATAAGTTCCTTATTAAATAATTCTTTAGCTATGTTCTTGAAATACTGCATTTTTAAATAAAGGAATTTTTTAAAAGACTTATATAAGTGGCTTTCTAAAAAGGTTAAAAAGTATATTGCTTTTACAAGGCAAAAGTTTTTTTTTTTTTGTATGTGCCCCTAGCGGGAACTGAACCTAGGACTCTCTGGTCTGCAGGCCGAGGCTCCAAAAGCTGAGCCAAACTGGCCAGGGCACAAGGCAAAAGTTCTAAGAATGAATTATGTGGGTTAAATTCTATCTCAATATAAGAAATTTACTAAAGTCTATTTAAAAAACAACTCTGAAATCACATAACTTCTCAACTATTTGACTACTTTGCTACATACTCTCTTTCCCCACTCAAATGAAAGTTTCTCAAAAGTAAGTTACAACTCATATTCATGTCTTGGCCTGGGCCTGGCATACAGTTGTAAATATCTGTTGAATGAACAGATGGAGACATCAATTCTAGACAGAACTTAAGGATATAATAGAACTTCTCTATGGTTGATCATGAAGTTTTTAAAAACTATTTTGAACATAGTACCTCAATCATGCCTTCATCTTCACTGCCCACTGCCCCCAATTGATTTGTTTGGTTCTAAAGAAAAGTTTGAAAATTTACTAGATTCTCCCCCTCCCTCCATGGGAAGTTTCCACTTTAAAACACAGACACATATATGCACATACCTCAAAACACTCAAAAGCTATAAACGTCTATCCCTTTGCTATGCCAAAGTATACCTACCAAGTATGCCATAATTAGTATTAATTGTGCCCCGGGCTTAAGTGCCTCAAACATTTTCTCACTTGAACTGCATATGGACACAAGCACAAAGAGAAGCTAATTCATTTATTCAACTAACATTTACCAAGTGTTTATTATCAAGTACAGAGCTAGGCACTGAAGGGGTAAGTGTGAAAATATTCCCAGTCTTGCCCTCTCCAAGTCATAGATAATCAAGTGGTTAAACTAGGACTCAAACTTTGGCAGATCTGACACCAAAGCCAGTATTTCAAACAACATGTTTAATTGTAAGCATCTAGTGCCTTGAGATTTTTCATTGTATAGTTTGTCAAAAAGCATACAACAACCTAACAACCTAGTCTAAATTCAAGTTATCTACTACAGTGTGACAAACAATCCTTTAAATAGCAATTTTGCTGAAGATGACCACCACTTCCTTCTTACCCCCACAAATCTTCATTTGGAAGGGACAGTTTTACATGTGACCCCTTCTAACTACAACTGATTGGCCACTAACTAGAATGGTTAGAATTGAAAACTGAGTCAAGTTAGTGACATAATATAGAATGAAAAAGTCCACGAACAATACACAACACCAGCTCAAATCTTTATTGATTGTTCAATTTCTTCCTTGGATTAAGACTTATATATGCCAAGGCCCTGGCCAGGTAGCTCAGTTGGTTAGAGTGTCCTCCTGATGTGCCAAGGTTGAGAGTTCAATCTCCAGTCAGGGCACACACAAGAATCAACCAATGCCCTGGCCAGAGTGGCTCAGCAGTTAGAGCATCAGCCACAGACCAAAGGGTCTCAGGTTTATTTCCAGTTAAGGGCATACACATACCTAGGTTGTAGGTTCAATCCCCAGCCCTGGTCAGGGTGCATGAGGGAGGCAACCAATCAATGTGTCTCTCTCACACTGATGTCTCTCTCTCTCCCTCCCCCACTTCTCTCTAAAAAAAAAAAAAAAAAAGCAATGGAAAAAATATCCTCAGGTGAGGATTAACAAAAAAAAAAAAAATCAACTAAGGAATGCATAAATAAATGGAATAACAAGCTGATGTTTCTCTTTCTCTCTGCCCCTTCCTCTCTCTAAAATCAAAATAATATTTTTATAAAAGATTTACATATGCCAAATCCCCTCTTTTTAAGCTAAATTTAAGTGAGTTCTGTTTCTTGCAATGAAACCATTCCTGACCCAAACAGAATTCACTGAAATGAGTTATTCTCTGATATAAAAACCAACTCTATATTTCTATATAAAAATGTTATCATTCAAAACTAGTTTAAACATGACTTGATTGTCCCAGATCTTTTCCTAATATTTACCTATGAAATGCTCTCCCATCTTGATCTAAGGAATAAATGCAAAAAGAGATAAACTGAGCTCTTAAAATAACTGGTAAAGATCCACAGGCACAGGATTAAAGTAATAGCTGTAAATGCCTACCTGTTCAGTTACCAAGCTTCTATTTAGTTCCTTTTATATTGATCAGTATTATGTTTGTTTGTTTTTAATCCTCACCCAAGGATATGTTTTTATTGATTTTTGGGTTTTTTTTTAAGAGAGACGGGGAGAGAGAAACATCAATGTGAGACCAGGGATCAAACACAACCTAGGTATGTGCACTGACTGAGAATGAGCCTGAAAATTTTTGGTGTACAGGACAATGCTCCAACCAACTAAGCCAACCAGCCAGGGCAATTTTATGTTTTTTAAAAGAGGGGAAAGAAGGGGAAAAATTTTTGGTCAGTGAACAAACAAATCTGGAAAGCAATAAATAATATTAAAATTTTTTTTAATATATTTTTTTTAACTCCAGGGCTTCGTAGTCTTTCACAAGTTAATAAGCATCAGGATACTCAGAGATGTAGTAAACAGCTCATACTTTAGTCACCCTGGATCTTTTCTCCTCCACAGTGATTTTGGAAAAACCAGGGTTATACCAGTTTGGGAAACTAGAGGAGAGAGCATTGCTTTATCTTAAGTTGCTCATGATCTATCTGCAAATAAGTATCTGAGTTATCTCTCTCAATTAACCTATTCTAATTTCTTAGACCACCTTAATCTTAACACTGAAATCATGCCATATATAGACCTATATAGTTGCTAAAAGACCTATATACTAGTTAGCTTTCTCTAAGGCAGGAGTGGATAATCCCAGCCCTTGATTTACCTTCATTATGATCCATGTAAAAGTATGAGATGGAAAGTATGTTTCAAATCAGAGTAGAAGACTTTTGCCAAAAAGACTTAAAATATCAAAATTATGATATTTTAAGATAGGGCTGCTGCTTTATCAAAGTCTGAATCCCTTATCCATCTCACATCTTCTCAATTTCCCATCCCTCTAATTTGAAAGTAGCCATAAGGAATTTTTCTTTATTGAAAATTTATATAAACCCTGATCTAAATTTTTAAAACTAGAAAAGCAGTTATTTATTTTTTAAAGCAACAGGTATATTATGATACATGATTTTTTTTTTTTTAATCCTCACCCGAGGACATTTTTCGATGTTTTGCTCAGATAGAGTGGGAGGGAGAGAGAGAGAGAAAAAAACATCGACGTGAAAGGGACACATCGAGTGGTTGCCACCCACATGACCCAACCAGGGCCGGAGACAAACCTCAACCGAGGTATGTGCCCTTAGCAGGAATCAAACCTGGGTCTCTCCAGACCGCAGGCTGATGCTCTAACCTCTGAGTCAAACTGGCCAGGGCTGATATATGATTTTTAAATCTCAACTGATTTTTTTCATCACTATACAGGGAAAATAAATTCTTCACCCCAGCCTACTGGATGGATCATAATCAAACCCCTCAGTCTTGCATTCAACAGTTTATCAAATGTCTTCACTTAAGTTACAAATTAAATTGCAGTTCCACTATTCCCAAGATGAAACTGTTTTAATGAGATGAGCCTTCTTACCAACTCCCAGAACTATTATATTCCATTCTATCTCTGTATCTTTGTACAGATGTTCTCCCACCGAAAATATCTCTTCTCTATTTCTTTTTGTTTTGTTAATCCTTACCCGAGGATATTTTTTCCATTGATTTTTAGAGGGGGGGGGGGGGAGAGGGGCAGAGAGAGAAACATCTATGTTAGAGAGACACAATGACTGGTTGCCTCCAGCACATGCCCCTATAGGGTGGGGGACTGAACATGCAACCCAGGTACGGGCCCTTGACCAGGAACTGAACCCACACTCGCCAGGGCATCTTCTCTTATTTCTTCATCCATCTTAGTCCCAAACATCTTTCATGATAGCTCAAAATAATATTTCCAGGTGTCTGAATTTCCAATAAAAACAAAGAACATCTTAAAAGCAGAGGGAAAAAAAACCCCTCAACATTTAAGCTAACAGCACTACTTTGAAAGCAAAGGATAAAGGCAAGAAAAAGCAAAAAGTATGACAACTTGCAGCCAATTTCCCTAAGGCACAGGTACATTCTTTTAGTTCTTAGAAACATCTGTTTTTCTTTGTGCAATATCCCCACCTTGTGGACATCTAGGATATTATTAATACCATTTCTGTTGGGTTGCACTTTTCACAAAGGCAGAAACAGAATGCAGGTGCATATAATGCTGTATCCTCAGCTAATTAGAAAGTAGTATAACCTCAAATAACCTAAATTTTAAGGTATTTTCTCCACAACTGTCTACTAACTAAATTTCACTTTATTATCTATTTTCAAGTATCCTTAAATTCTGGGTACAGGTTTAATAACACAGTTACTGGTTTCATGAGGCAGTAATGAGGAAAAAAACAGTGGATTGAGCCTATGGTTTAAGAAAGAAGCATAAATAAGACAACATTAAAAGCTTTTACCCCGCCTGGCCAGTGTGGCTCACTGACTCATGCACCAAGAGGTCGCCAGTTTGATTCCCAGTCAGGGCACATGCCCAGGTTGTGGGCCTGATCCCCAGTGGGGGGCATGCAGGAGGTGGCCAATCGATGTTCTTTCTCATCGATGTTTCTATTTCTCTCTCTCTCTCTCTCTCTTCCTCTCTCTCTGAAAATCAATAAAGAAAAAAATACTAAAAAATAAAAAGCTTTTACCTAGTTACAAATTTCATGTTTCTGAAAAAACAAAACAAAAAACCAGTTACAAAGTCTCAGATTCTCCCTCTTCTATTGTTACCTTTTTTGAGCTGTAAACAGTGTTGCACAATATGCATTTTCGTTCTCGTACCATAGTGACCAGATCTGAAGCACTCAACGTCACACCTGCAACGAGGAAGTAACATTTAGTAACCTTTCCCCCCCTTAGGTATCTTCTTAGATTCTTCTAAGCATGGCCAAAAATACAAGTCTTACATCTTCCGCACCTCCACCCTGCTCCTCCCCATCTTCTCATCTTGGAAAATAAAAATCCCAATTTTCCAGGTACCTAGGGCAAAAACAGAATCATCCTTGGTCCCTCTTTCTCACCCCATATCCACCTTCACCGGCAAATCCTGTCAATTCCACCTTGAAATATATCCAAAACCAACCATTTCTCACTACTTAGTTTATCACCACATGGCACTAGCCTACTGACTTGACATCCTACTTCTACTCTTATCCTCTTACAATCTATTCTCAGAAAAGTAGCCAGATTTCTCAGAATGAGATCTTTTAAAATTTAAGTCAGATCACATAACTCCTCTCCTCAGAATCTTCCAACTGATTCCCATCTCATTCAGCATTATCTCCAACCCCATGTGCTCTTTTGCAATGTGATCTTGTCATCACCACTCACCAAAAGTTGAGTCTATTTTCCTTCCCTGTGACCTGTTTTGACCAATAAAATGTGGTGGAAGTGACAATGTAATTTCTGAGATTGGGGCTTTAAAAAGCTGCAGCTTCTGCCTTTACGCACCCGGAACACTCACAGTCACCGTGCTGTGAGAAGCCCAAGCTACAAGGAGAGGCCAAGGGAAAAAAAAACTGACACCTCAGCTGAGCACCCAAACAATAACAGGACCACCTAACAACCATGTTGGAGCAAGTGAGCCATGTCAAGTGTTCCAGACCCACCTGCCAATGAGGGATCCCAAGTAAGACTAGTTAAAGAACCATGCAGACGAGCCCTTTTCAATGAACAGAATTGTAAGAAACAATAAAACCATTATTTTAAATCAGCAAATTTGGGGGTAGTTTGTTACACAGCAAGAGATAACTGAAACAAGTATCTTTTACTACCTAGCACAGTATATATTTGTTATTCTCTCTTTGCTCTGTTTAAAAATTTAGTGCCACGAGAACAAGGACTTGGTATATTTTGTTCACTAGTACAAGTCTAGCACTTAGGACAGTGTCTGGCACATTGCAGACACTTCATAAGTATTTGTTGAATTGTTCCAAATGGAAACATCTTGGGTTATTAAATGTGAGCTAGAGAGCTGGGTAAGTACTGGGGTTTGTATTAAGACTGGAGATTTTCTACTTTATAATCCTCCATACTTTCTTTTCGAGTCCCTGCAAAGATCCTCTACATGAGAACTGAATCCCACTCCTCAGGCAGCACTCTGTTCCTGTACACACACATGCACACCAGGCTCTAATAGATATGTCTGCTTCCTCTTCTGGCTTCATTCCTTAGGGGACTTAAAACTGAGGTAATGAAGTGATACACTATCCTAATTTAATCTGTAACTCCTAGACAACACAGCAGAAGGGCCAATGAGAAGAGGCCTAAAGTTCTCTACTTCTCCTGGTCACTCATCAGTTTTCCTGCTATTGCAACTCACTTCATACCATGACTTAAATGTCTAAAATAGTATTATTCAGTAACAAAGTACAAAACACCAAAATAAGATTATAGGGTAAAATTTTGCACATTTCAGCCCTGGCCAGTGTGGCTCAGTTGACTGGACATCACTTGGGTACCAAAAGGTTACCGGGTAGGATTCCTAGTCAGGGAACAGGCCCAGGCTGTGGTCTCAATCATGGGTAGGGGGCATGCAGGAGGCAGCCGGTCGGTCAACCTCACATTGAGGTTTCTATCTCTCTCTCTAAAAAAAAAAAAAAAAATTTAAAAAGTTTTTTTCTTTACATTTGAGAAAGCTGAATGTCAGCTATCTAATTAAACAAAGAAACACAACTTTATGGATAGGTACAGTATCATCTATGCTTCCAGTATTGCTGATAATCTCCTAAACCTTAAAATTAACATAACTCCAGTGCTAAGCCTCAAAGCATAATTATTCTTTTAATTCCCTTATATCCTAACATTTACTTCCATTTTAATTATAATTATATATATTTTTTTACTTTATCTTCAGATGAAGCGGGAGGTAGAGAGGGAGGAAGAAAGAGAAACATTGACGAGAGAGAAACACACGGACTGGCCGCCACCCACATGACCCCAACCGGGGCAGGGACAAACTGCAACCAGGGTACGTTCCCTTAGTGGGAACCGAACCCGAGACTCTTTGGTCCGTGGACCGATGCTCCAACTGTTGAGCCAAACAGGCCAGGGCAATTATGATTACTATTTACATGCAGTATTTGGTTACTTCATTCAACAAGCATTTACCAAATACCTAGCACTGCTCTAAAAGTTGGGGAAATAAATATTAGTAAAGAAGGTATGTCCAGAAAAGTTTCTAATACTGATTCAAGTTATTAACCCAAAACAAAACAGGAACAAAAAACTTAGCAGCAACAGTCAGTGAAAAAGTATGACATTCTGGCACAAGGAATAACAGTCATTGTGGACATTTTTACATATTTTCTCAATTGAAAACTAAATACTAAAATACAAATTATGTTTCCACCCTGGTCTGTTTGGCTCAGCGGTTAGAGCATTGGCCTGCGGTCCAGAGAGACCCAGGTTCGGTTCCCGCTAAGGGTGCATACCTCGGTTGCAGTTTGTCCCCGCCCTGGTTGGTCATGCAGGTGGCAGCCACTCGATGTGTCCCTTCCACGTCGATGTTTCTCTCTCTCTCTCTCTCTCTCTTCCTGCCTCCCTCCCACTCTATCTGAACAAAAAATGGAAAAATGTCCTTGGGTGAAGATAAAAACAAACAAACACGAATTGTGTTTCTATTTAATAAAGCCAGATACTCCTACTAAATCGATAAATAAAATCATTCTCTATCAAGCTTTTAACCAAAGACTCCCTCTTGTTATTTACTTTTTCCTTTTATGAGCTCCATGTTTCTAATCCCCATGTAATAAGTAAGTTCATTTTGACTTTTGTAAAAAGTAAAAAAGTATAACACCAAAATGTAACCAATAAGGAAGGTGTGGTATTTATTTATTTATTTATTTTTTAATCCTCACCCGAGGACATTTTTCCATTTTTTACTCAGATAGAGCGGGAAGGAGAGAGAGGGAGAGAGAGAAACATCGATGTGAAAGGGACACATCGAGTGGCCGCCACCCACACGACCCAACCAGGGCCGGAGACAAACTGCAGCCAAGGTACATGCCCTTAGCGGGAACCGAACCCGGGTCTCTGTGGACTGCAGGCTGATGCTCTAACCGCTGAGCCAAACCGGCCAGGGCAAGGTGTGGTATTTAAACACTGAGTTGATATGATTCTAGCCAAAGACAAGGTAATTTTAACTTGTACATCCTCAAAATGGATAATATGATTTCCATTAAGTTTTTGAAATACTGAAACTAGCTCACAGCCTTATATATGGGAATCACCCAAATCAGATCTCTAGTCCTTGAGAAGTTACATTATACAAGTCAAGTAAGTGTATAAAATTCAACTACAGCTCTCCTCACTTTAACCACCTTACCTTCCCCCTTATATACCTTTTACATATACCCACTATAAAATCTTTCAAAATTTCTCCGAATAACTATGAGAAATATCTGTGACATTCCTTGGTCATAATAGTCTTAAAATCCTATAATTAAGTACCTTTTCTTAACATCCTAATCACTATCCTGTCAATACAACTACTTTTCCCATATAATCAAAGCCATACTGATTTTCTTTCAGATTCCCATACTTAGATGCTAAGTCCTGATGGATTGTCATTTTTGTTATCTATTTTTATTCTTCACTGTGACAAAACTGCATGACCTTTCATCTGTTCTTCTCCTTTCACCCCACTGCTCTACTCACTAATGTTTACTGCCCTGACTCCTGCCACTAATATATAAACAACTTCTACATCTAAGCAGTTTATGAGAATTGCCCACATAATTTTATTAAGAAAAAGAAATACAGCCCTGGCTGATTTGGCTCAGCGGTTAGTGTTGACCTGCGGACCAAAGAGTCCTGGGTTCGATTCCAGCCAAGAGCATGTACTTCGGGGTTGTGGTTTGTCCCCAGCCCCAGTTGAGGTCATGTGGGTGGCAACCAGTCAATGTGTCTCTCTCACATTGATGCCCCCCCGCCCCCCGTCTGAAGATAAATGTAAAAATATCCTCGGGTAAGGATTAAAAAAATAAAATAACAATAATAATTAAAAAAAGGAAAAAAAAAGAAATAGTTATGCAGACAGGGTAGAACTATCGCATCAGAATCTCCAGAGACTCCATTTTGTACTTCATTATGCTCTCCCCATCCTTATACAAGAGTAGTTCCTCAAAGGTGACTTAAGCCCTGGCCGGTCTGGCTCAGCAGCTGGAGAGTCCGCCTGCGGTCCAGAGAGACCTGGGTTCGGTTCCTGCTAAGGGCGCGTACCTCAGTTGCAGTTTGGCCCTGGCCCTGGTTGGTCGTGCGGGTGGCAGCCACTTGATGTGTCCCTTTCAGGTCAATGTTTCTCTCTCTTTCTTCCTCTCTCCTCCTCCCACTCTGTCTGAACAAAAAATGGAAAAATGTCCTCGGGTGAGGATAAAAAAAAAAAAAAAGTGACTTAAATTGGTCAGCTAATAATCACTATCTTATTCATAACACTGTAATCCATCTCAAACATTAATGTCAGAATATTTCTCTGCTCTGGCTAGGTGGCTCAGTTGGTTGGAGCATCATCCTGTATACCAAAAGGCTGTGGGTGTGATTCCAAGTCAGGACACATACTTAGGTTATAGGTTCAAACCCCAGTCGGGATGCTGAGAGGCAACCCATGTTTCTCTCTCTCTCACATCAATAAAAACATTATCTTCTGGTGAGGATTAAAAAAAAAAGAAAGCATATTTTTCAAAACATTTATTATGTAATTCAAGGCTAGAAAACACTATTTAGTGCCAAGGAACTTTATTTGGAACATTGTTACATTATCCCATTTTACTGTTTAAAGAGCCTGTGAAATAAGGAAAACAGGTTGTTTGATAGTTGGTACGTCTAATCTCCCTGGCTTTACCATGAGAAAGGTATATTTTTTATATACTTCTAGCATTCAATACAATTAACCCAGTAGTACTTAAGATGTTTAAATTTTGCCCTGGCCAGTTTGACTAAGCGGTTAGAGCGTCGGCCTGCAGTCCAGAGAGACCCAGGTTCGGTTCCCGCTAAGGGCACATACCTTGGTTGCAGTTTGTCCCCAGCCCGGGTTGGGTCAGGCCGTGCGGGAGGAGGCAGCCACTCAATGTGTCCCTTTCATGTCGATGTTTCTCTCTCTCTCTCTTTCTTCCTCTCTCCCTACCACTCTATCTGAACAAAAAATAAAAAAATGTTCTCGGGTGAGGATAAAAAAAAAATAAAGGGTGTTTGAATTTTGACATAAAGCCAATTGAGACTCTATAAGACAATAATATACTATAACATACTGAAAAAAAAAAGTTTAAAAATTGATTCACTGTGTGTGAGGGTGGAGGGGGTATTCAGATTAGAATCCCCTTTTTTGAATTCTACAGATAACTTTCTGTGCCTCCACATTAACTCTGACAGAAAACTAATGGATTTCTGGTGAGAAAGACAGGTAACAGAGACACAGTGTTCAGTGATAGAACAAGTTTTGTCTTTACCCCTAGGCTGCCCAAAAGATTATGGAACAAAAATATGACTGGCACTTCTGGGAGATCCTCAATTTGCTAAGTGGGCCTCCCAGAAAGTTTCAAGGCTCCTAGCTAAGTTGACAACAGAGGTCAGGAAGTATTTTGGGGCATATCAATGTATAACTACAACTTTCAAAAGCTTATTCTGGGTAATTGTTCTACTTGCTAGTTCTAAATTCTGGCTAGCAAGTGATTGGTGGTTTCCTGCACTCATAAGCATTTCACTCACTAGCATTCCTACTTTTTATATTATTTGCCCTAAAACCACATTTAGCAGGAGTATAAGTACAACCACTCGTTATTAGTAAGCATAGGCCTAAACAAAGATAGGAAGTTAAAGCTGTGGCTCAGGAAAAGGCATTAAAAATTGTGCCCAAAGCAAATGAAGCTGTTCATATTGACCATCACCCAGGCAAGGAAATGGACAGGATAGATCTTAACTCAGAATTAGAACTACTGTCAGGTTTCAATTCCTTACTCAATTCTGAAACTTGGCAAGCATTATGTCCTAAAGGGAAAAATTGCGGAGAAAAAATGGGATAACATCAATCCTAACAAAATCATAAAAATATTAGCAAAAGTTATCATCGTATAACAGATAAGTACTAAGCCCAAAG
This sequence comes from Molossus molossus, assembly GCF_014108415.1. Classification (NCBI taxonomy): domain Eukaryota; kingdom Metazoa; phylum Chordata; class Mammalia; order Chiroptera; family Molossidae; genus Molossus; species Molossus molossus. The sequence continues at coordinate 181,477,850 of NW_023425344.1, forward strand.
ACAGCTTGTACAGACACTGTTTTAAAAGTGTTACTGGGGCCCTGGCCGGTTTGGCTCAGCGGTTAGAGCATAGGCCTGTGGTCCAGAGAAACCTGGGCTTAGTTCCCGCTAAGGGCACATACCTCAGTTGCAGTTTGTCCCCAGCCCTGGTTGGGTTGTGCGGGTGGCAGCAACTTGATGTGTCCCTTTTACATAGATGTTTCTCTTTCTCTCTCTCTCTCTCTCTCTCTCTGGGCTGTGCGGGTGGCAGCAACTTGATGTGTCCCTTTCACATAGATGTTTCTCTTTCTCTCTCTCTCTCTCTCTCTCTCTCTCTCTCTCTCTCTCTCTCTCTCTCCCTCCCTCCCTCCCTCCCTCTCCTTCCTTCCCTCCCTCCCTCCTTCCTTCCTTTCCTCCCTCCCTCCCTCTCTATCTGAACAAAAAAATGTCCTCAGGTGAGGATAAAAAGAAAAAAAAAGTGTTACTGGGTATCCTGTTGCATTTATTTAGCGGTTTAAAAAGTCTGCATTCTTTTACTCAACATATCATTTATATCTATTTCTAAGCAACCCCAAAGAGCCACATAGCAATTTAAAATTCTGTGACATGAATTATAATCACTGTATGCTAATGAGCGAGCCTAGCTAACTGCTGAATCTTGTTGGCACATTCAATAATCTTATTCTCCTTTATAAAAGTCTGACTATAATAACAATCATCTTCATTATTTCTTTATTACAGAATCTTTTAAATTCATGGTTGACTCTACCATAGTTGTGGTTTAAGAGTAAAGCATTTACTTTAGCAGTTTAATCGATGGTAATAGTTTTCTAAATGTCTGTGCCATATTTAAAAAATCATTAAGTCTTTGAAAAGGTCACCATATATGTTATTTAATTTAAGGGGAACATTTATGTGCTACTAAAGAAGTAGTATTTGCAAATTTTGGAATTTGTAAGAATCTTCAACATATCATTGTAAATGTCAAAAGTTCGATGTTTACTAGAAGTTCACATGCATACTGCGTATGCGGCAGTGATGTATTCAAACATCTCAGCAAGCATGTAGTAAAAAAATATGCTTAGACAAAATTTGCTACTGTTCAAAAGTTCAGCATTCCAAGAGCTTGAAAAATATCAATGGATTCAAATTTACCTTGAAATTACCAACCTACAAGGAATAGCTATATATTATCCTCCTAAGTGGTCTCAGTGCCCCCTCACATTACTTAGGTAACCCTGAGCTTTCCTAATTCCTTATACTGCAGCATAAGTAATCTGTTTAAATTAAAATCTGATTATAATATTCCCCTGATTTTTCTCCCTATATCGTATTTTAGAAAATTTCAAACACAGAAATGCTAAAATAATTTCATAGTGAATACCCACATCCTGTTTCCCATAAACCCCTATACCTACCACCCAGAATCTACCACTAACTTACTATACGTGCTCTGTCAATCAGATATCTATCCATTTGTCCTTTGTCACTTAGTCATGATATATCATGATTTGTTAATGTTAATTATTTTGGCTAGAATTTTTGGGGTCCTACCTATATTCATGTGGGTCACTTAGTCATGTTGTATTATGATTTGTTAATGTTTTGTCTGGAATTTTTTTTGTGTCTAGGCACACTCTTCTGTAACTTTATTTTTAGTCTGTAACATCTTTATCAGATTTTGGTTATCAGGGCTATATTGGTCTTGTAAAATGAGTTTGAAAGTGCTTCCCTTTTGTCTATTTCTTAAAGTTTATGTAAAACGGATGTTTCTTCTTCTTTTTTTTTTTATCCTCACCCCAGGATATTTTTGCATTTATCTTCAGATAGAGAGGGAGGAAGAGAGAGAGAAACATCTATGTGAGAGAGACACCCCCACCTGGTCACCACCCACACAATTCCAACCGGGGCCGGGGACAAACTGCAACTGAGGTACGTGCCCTTAGCGGAAACTGAACCCAGGTCTCTACAGTCCACAGGCCGATGCTCTAACCGCTGAGCCAAACTGGCCAGGGCCTGATGTTTCTTCTTTAAATCCCTGCTAGAGCCCGGCTGTTGTGGCTCAATGGTTGAGCACTGACCCATGCACCAAGAGGTTGCTGGTTCGATTCCTGATGTTCTCTCTCATCGATGTTTCTCTCTCTCCCTCTCCCTCCTCTCTCTGTAAAAAAAATCAATAAAAAAAAAAAAATACCTGCTAGATTTCATTATGAAATCATTGGGCCCTGAGTTTTCTTTGTGGGAAGTTTTCTTTTTATTACTATTTCCGTTTCTTTAACATAAGCTTATCCAGATTTTGTTTCAACTGTGACAGTTTTAGTACATTACCATTTTCAAGAAATTGTCTACTTATATTGTCAAATTTGTTAGCATAAAGTTGTTTATAATATAACCTTATTATCCTATAGCATCTGTAGTGATAAATCCCTTTCATTCCTGATATCAGCAATTTGTGTTCTCTCTGTTTTTTCACTATCAGTCTATCTACAAGGTTTATCAATATTGTCGATCTTTTCAAAAAACCAACCTCTGGCTTTGTCATGTTCTCTCTCTCTCTTTTTTTAATTTTCCTATTTCATTGATTTCTTCTGTCATCTTTATATTTTTCCTTCTATCTACTTTAGGTTTATTTTGCTCATTTACTAGCTTATGGTAAAACTTTAGGTCACTGTCTTTAGACTTTGCTAAAATAAATGTTTGGGCTATAAATTTCTCTTTAAACACTCTAATAGCTGTACCATACAAAGTTGTTTTATTATTATTATTTTTTTTATCCTCACCGAAGGACTTTTTTCCATTCTTTATTCAGACAGGGCAGGAGGGAGAGATAGGAAGGAAAAGAGACAGAGAAAGAGAGAGAGAAACATCAACATGAAAGGGACACATCGAGCGGTCACCACCCACAAGACCCCGACCGGGGCCAGGGACAAACTGCAACCAAGGTACGTGCCCCTAGCGGGAACCAAACCCGAGTATCTCTGGACCGCAGGCCGACGCTCTAACCGCTGAGCCAAACTGGCCAGGGCTGTTTCATTTTATTTTTTTAGCACTATTAAAGAAACGATTTCTTTTAGAATAATTTTAGATTTATAGAAAAGTTGAAAAAGTAACAGATTAGCCATATACCCATTAATATTTTGGGTGTTAAGTCTCTGAAAGTTACTTTCAGCCTCAGTTTCCCATATTATTTACATCTTACATTAGTACAAATTTATCACAGTTAATAAATGAATACTGACACATTTCTATTAACTTAAGTCCATACACACACACACGTGTGTGTGTATCTTTTATCCTAGCCCGAGGACATTTTTCCATTTTTTGTTCAGATAGAGTGGGAGGGGGAGAGAGAGAGAGAAACATCAATGTGAAAGGAACACATCGAGTGGCTGCCACCTGCACAACCAACCAGGGCCGGGGACAAACTGCAACCAAGGTATGAGTCCTTAGCGGGAACCGAACTCGGGTCTCTCTGGACCGCAGGCCGACACTCTAACCGCTGAGCCAAACCTGCCAGGGCTTAAGTCCTTATTTTATTTCCTTTTTTTACACAGTATCCTTTTTCTCCTCCAGCATCTCAACCAGGATAAATTACATTTAGTCATTATGTCCCCTTAGCCTCCTCTTGGCTATGACAGTTATCCCACAAATTTTGAAGTTGTACTTTTATCATCCAGTTCAAAATACTTTAACATTTCTCTTGAGATTTCTTGACTCATAGATTTTAAAATTTCACTGAATTTCCAAATACTTGTGGTTTTTTTAGACACCAATGTTAACCCCATTATGGTAAAAAAATCATATTCCCTATTTTTTCAATCCTTTCAAATTTATTGAGACTTAACTTATAGTTTAGCATGTGGTCTATATGTATACTTGGGGGAGAAAAGTATATTCTATAGTTATTGGATGTAGATCTACACTGTTTTTTTTTTCAAATATCTATGAGTGTCATCTATTTCTTCCTTTAATTGTATCAACTTTGCTTGATATGTTTTGAAGCTCTGATGAGGCACATACATAATTATGATTTTGTTTTCTAGATGAACTGACCCTTTTATCATTATGAAACCCCCCCGAACTCTGGCAATACACTTTATCTTGAATCTACCTTTACTGATATATAAGTATAACCATTCCAGACTTCTTATCCCTACTGTTTGAAAGGCATATCTTTTTCCATGCATTTACTTTTAGCCTATCTGTCTTTGTGCACTGAATCGAAGTGTTTATTCCATTAAATTAAGTGAAACTCTTGATATGGTTGGATTAGGTCTACCATTACATTATTTTTTATCCCAATTTTTCCATCTGTATTTCTGCTTCTGTTGTCATTTGGATTAGTCACTTTAATATCTATACTAGCTTTTAAGCAACAGTTTTTTGCATTATTTTTTCCATGGTGTTTGCTATAGGAATGACAATATACATCCTTATCATTTTACATTGTACTTAGTGTTAATAATGTACCATTTCATGTAATCTCACAATCATATAGGTCCATTTATTCCCTCCTCCCGTTCTATGCTTTATGGTATATGTTTTATATCTACACTATGCGACGAACTCCACAAGATGATGCTTCTTTTTAAAAAATGTAAACAGTCAAATATAGTTTCAAAAATTTTAAAGGCAAACCTTTTTTATATTTATCCAGATATTTACCATTTCTGGTGCTCTTCATTACACTATGAAGATTTAAGTTTTCATCTGGTTATCATTTCCCTTCAGCCTGAAAAACTTCCTTTAGCATTTCTTATAGAGCAGACCTGCTAGCAATTAATTCTCTTGGTAACTAACTGCTATTTTCTTGCTTCTCTTAAGATTCTTTGTCTTCACCTTTAGTATTTTAATTATGATATGTCTTGGGTCTCTTTGGGTTCATTTTGTTTGGGACTCTACAATTCCTAAACTTGTATGTTTATTTCCTTCATCAAGTTAGGGAAGTCTTCCATCATTATATTTTCACATAGGTTTTCTTTTTCTTTCTTTTTTTAATGTTTTCATTGATTTTTTAGAGAGAGAGAAACGTTGATGTGAGTGAGACACATCAATTAGCTGCCTCCTGCACATCCCCCATGGGGACAGAGCCCACAACCCCATGTGCCCTGACCAGGAATTGAACTGGGATCTCTCAGTCCATGGAGTGATGCTCAATCCACTGAGCCACACCAGTCAGGCTCACATAGGTTTCCAATTCCTTGCGCTCTCTCTCTCTCTCTCTCTCTCTCTCTCTCTCTCTCTCTCTCCTTCTGGCACCCCCATGATGCTGTTGCTATGCTTGAAGTTGTCCCAGAGGCTCCTTATATGGTCCTCCTTTCTTTTTATTCCTTTTTCTTTTTGCTGTTCTTATTGGGTATTTTCTGCTTCCTTATCTTCCATGCTTTTAATTCTTTAATTGATCTTGTGCTTCCTCTACTCTACTGTTGATTCTCTGTAATGTACTCTTTTTTTAACTTTAGAGAAGAGGGGGGAGGTGGGAGGGAGGGAGAGGAAGAGACGGAGAGGGGGAGAGAGAGAGAGAGAGAGAGAGAGAGAGAGAGAAGAGATTGATTTGTTGTTCCACTTATTTATGCCTTTATTGGTTGGTTCTTTTATGTACCCTGACCAGGGATTAAATCTGCAACCTTGGCATATCAGGAAGATGCTCTAACCAACTGAGTTGCCTGGCCAGGGCATGATTTCCTGCAATGTATTCATTTCAGTTAACATAGTCTTCATTTCTGACTGGTTCTTTTTTACGTTTTCCATAGCCATTTTTATGTTTCCTATCTCTTTGTTGAAGTTCTCACTAAATTCATGAACTTTCCCCCTTAATTCATGGAGCATCCTTATAATTAGTATTTTGAGCTCTGCATCTGGTAGATTGCTTGTCTCCATTATATTTAGTTTTTTTTCTTTCTTTCTGGAGTTTAGTTCTGTTTTTTCATTTGGGATATGTTTCTTTGTCCTGTCTTTTTGGCAGCCTCCTTGGGTTTGTTTCTATGTATTAGTTAGAGCTGCTAAGTCTCCCAGGCTTGGTAGTGTGGCCTTATGTAGTTGGTGTCCCATAGTGTCCAGTGGCACAGCCTCTCCATTTACCTGAGCTGGGCATTCCAGGTGCACTGCCACTAAGTCTCCACTGTGTGGGCTTGTAGTTGAACTTGATAGCTATTGGCAGGTCAATGGGAGGACTTTACCCCAGACTGATAGGCTGTCAAGACTGGCTGTGACAACCACTGTGGAGGATCTGCTGTGCAGGGTTGACCCCATGGAGCAGGACTTACTTCAGTAGGACTCTGGTGCCTACTGAGTATGTCACCTGTGGAGGTGGCTGGGTGGTGCTTCAAGATAGTCTAAAGCTGTCCATCAGGTGCACTGACTCTGAGACCTCCTGGGAGGTGCAGGCCAAGGTCAGTCACCACCTATGCCCTGCCTGGGGCCACCTGGCATGAGCTACAAAGTGATCTGCAGATGGCTGCTATTTGTTCTGGGCTTGGGGATGCTCATGGGAAGCCAAACTATGCACAAAGGCTGGCTACCCCTAGTGCCTGGCCTGGGAAAACTTAATGAGAGGTACAGGGCCAGATGCTGCTTGTTTGAGAGCATGAATCAAGATAGGCCATTTGTGTGGAAGAGTCAGGGGTTGGGTTGGGCCCACAAGTTGGGTGGGGTAGGGTATCAGGGAATCACCAGGACAGGACTAACAATGTGGGCCAGGTTGATGAAAACTCAGATATGGTGCTAGCCAGTAGGCTCTGTGAGGGAGGGCTCAGAAAAGGAACAATGGCCTCTGACTTCTGTCTGGGAGAAAGCTGCCCCTCCAGCTCTCACCCTGATGCCAGACACTTCAGTTCCTCCCTGTATGTCCCTGATGCCTTTCAAACTGCTGTCCCAGCACTGAAGCGCAGAGCAAGTGAGTCTAAGTAAATCTGTGCACAGACCCTTTAAGAGAAACCCGAGTCTCCAGCCGCCCTCCATCTCACTCAGCCACAATCCCTGCTGGTTTTTACAGCCAGAAGTTATGGGGACTTCTCTTCCCAACACTAGAACCCTGCGGGGGACCTAGTGTGGGGCTGGGACCCCTCGATCCTCAGGGGGAACTTAAACAGCCCAGATTTCCCTCCTGATTTTTTTTATCCTCACCTGAGGACATTTTCCCATTTTTTTGTTCAGACAGAGCAGAGGGGCAGAGAGAGGAAGAGAGAGAGAGAGAGAGAGAGAGAGAGAGAGAGAGAAATATCGACGTGAAAGGGACACATCGAGTGGCTGCCACCCGTAGGACTGAGGGCCGGGGACAAACTGCATGAGGTACATGCCCCTAGTGGGAACCAAACCGGGATCTCTCTGGACCACAGGCTGACGCTCTAACTGCTGAGCCAAAATGGCCAGGATGCCCTCCCGATTTTTATCTGCCACACATGGGTGTGGGACAGCCCATTCCACATCTCCACCCCTCCTACTATTCTTGATGTGGCTTCTTTTTTATATCCTTAGTTGTAGGACTTCTGTTCAGCTAGATTTCAGGTGGTTCTGAATGATGGTTGTTCTGTTGTTTAGTTGTAAGTTTGATGTGGTTGTGGGAAGATTAGAGTATGGCATTTACCTATACTGCTATCTTGACCGGAATCTTGGCTCATTCTTTCTAACAGATGCATATTTATTTAACCAATCCACTACTGATTCATCACTTAGGAACTCTCACTTCTTGATAGTCTCTTTCAGATGAAAAATTAAGGAAAAAACCTAATTGATTTTAAGGTTTCAATTAGAAATTAAGCGTGGTGGATGTGCAATTGGACATCCATATATAACTTGTTTGCCTAGGTCCTCTTATTCGCTGAGTACACAAATTAATCCCAAAGTTCCCACTTGGATACCACAATTACAAATTATAAAATATGTGTACTTGTCACTGAGCCACAGCTGTCCCAAAACCAAGACAGCTAACATCTACCATTATTCCTTGCTTTTCTTCTTGTACAGTAGCCTTCAGACTATATATGATCTAACTTAAATGTACAGTAATACCATTCAGTTTTTTCCTTTTCAAATATCTTTCTTTTAATCAAAACAACTGGTCCTGAACTAATCTGATCAGACTCCTACATACTTTCTACCTCCTTCCAAAACACTTTTAAGTTCTCTTTAAAAAACCATCTAGAATCCTTGATTAAAGACTCCTACCATTTTCTAGACTCCTGTAGTTAACTCAAGAAACTATAACTGTAACGTAGTTGCTTCCCAGCAGTACTTAGTATAACTAACTTGGAGTAGCAGAAAAAAGCTTGGGCACTGTATGTGAGTTTCACCACTTAACCCTAGCTAAATTAGCTTGAGCAAATTACCATCAAACTCTCAGCCCGCATCTGAAATGTGCTCCAAAAACAAATCGCATTCCACTAACAATATCTCATTAATTTTTGGTGACAGACCCGAGTGTATCTAAATAAATAAATTCTTATTGAATGTAAATATTATCTTCCATTGTTTCATTCACTAGCAAAACTTGAGAACAGGGCTTAAAACAAATTTTAAGATTTTTCATGGAATTTGGAACAATACTAGCTCTCAGTAAGTGCTAAAAAGTTATTTTGGCTGGAGTTAATTAGATATAAACCATTATGGTGAATAAAGGACTCATTTGCTAGGTAAGAGAAAAACCTGCCCTGAACTAGGATGGCTGTCCCAAGTTGCTAAGAGCCATGGAAATCTCAAACTTCTCAGACTCTCAAAAGATGATTCTCTCAAAGATAATAAATGGAGTAGACTGAAGGGAGAGTAGGGTGCAAAGCATTTTCTCTCCATAATTATGCACCGAGATTTGCACTAAATATTGACACACAGTAAACGCTCCGTAATTCCATTATTAAAATGCATGCCACTGGAAGAAAAAACATAAGGAAGAAAAAAAATAACAGAGGCTGTCAGTTACAAGAGGTCGAAAGGTGTCCCTGGCCTGAGATCCGTAGGCTTTTAAGCATCAGACATGTGGACCGGCGGCACGGGGGTCCTAAGGTCAGCGGCCTTCCCCAAAGGTCAAGGATCTGTAGCCACGTTCCCTGCCGGGGCGGAGAACAAGGCTGGTACGCGCCCCCCCCCCCCGAGAATCTGTACCCCGAAGCCAGAAACACGGCGGCCCGTACACCCCCGCAGGCTCCAGGACAGGGGACGACCGGGTTGCCCCTGCACACAGCCTGCAGGATCATTGACCTGGCCGCGCCTTGCGGCCCCAAACCTCCCTAAGGGGCAGACCACCGGCCCCTCAGGCTCCCATACGCCTCAACGCAGCCCGGCCCCTGGATACTCACACTCACAGTCGACCCTTCTTACTCCATCAGACCGCCGAGGCCCGGGCGACGGAGCTTCCAGACGCCCCCTCACCCTGTTTTGGGTCCGGCGGCCCGCTCGGGACCTACTCCACGCCCGGCACTGCCGCCGCCGCCGCCAGTACGCAGGCGCAGAGCGCCTCGCGCTCTTTTTTTTTTTTTTTCCTTCCCCCTTTGCTGTCCGCCTTTCTAGCTTTATTTGAACACACGAAAGTGAACAACGGACACAGGGAAAGAAGCTTTACTCAAAAAGAACGGAACACGCCGAGAAAGGCCGGCTAGCTGTCAGAAGACTTAGCCCGCTGCCCCCGGACACTCCTGTGATCAGCCACCCAGGCTACTTTTTTCTGGGCCTCCCTCTTGCTCTTGCTTTTTCCTAAGTCCCCACCAATCCCTTTAGCTAATGGCAACGGTTTCAGCTCAATTTCCAACCACTCCTGCCTTGTAAAATTTACTAATGGAATTTTAAAAAGCTTTAAAACAGACAGACCTGATTTCAAATATTGACGTAGGAACTAATTTGTGACTTTGGGCAAAATTACAAATTTTCTTGGAACCTCAGTTTCCTCAGAATTAAAATTAAGATAATCTTATCTCTCAGGTTGTTGCTAGTTTTAAATGAGAAGACAATCCATCAATACCTATGATTATATTCTTCTTAATACCTCCTGTATTTATATTTATTATTAAACTTAGCTTACACACACATTCCACAGGATACTATTTTAGTCAGATAAACCAATTTACATTAAAGTTGATAATGGCGCCCGGCTGGTGTGGCTCAGTGGTTGAGCGTTGACCCATGCACTGAGAGGTCACCAGTTCAATTCCCAGTCAGGGCACAAGCCCAGGTTGTGGGCCTGATCCCCAGTGGAGGCCATTCATGAGGCAGCCAATCAATGTTCTCTCTCATGGATGTTCCCATCTCTCTCTCTCCTTCTCCCTCCCTTTCTAAAATCAATAAAGAAAAAAATTTTTTTTTAAATAAAGTTGATAATGGTGTGAAGAGTCACTCCTATTATTACTGAGCCTTTAATAATATCTATGTTTAACGAGACCTTCAATACCTCAAATCAAAGTGAGCAGAGGATTGAGCAACTATTCCAATTCTGTAATTGTGACATCACAAGTCCTTGAAACACTCTAGGTCTGGGGTATGCTACTTATCCTACTCTCCTTTAAAGATATACAATGGAAGAACTGCTTTACATATAAGCTGGGGGCCATAATCCAAGGGAAAATTTATAGAAGACGAAGGTCAGCTGTTGGTGAACATCAAGGTAATCCTAGATCAGGGTTTCTAAACCTTGGCACTGTTGGCAATGGGGAGATAATTCTTGTGCTGTAGTGAATTGTAGGATATTTAGCAGCAACCCTGGACACTAGATGCCTCTAGTGCCCCCCCCCCCCTTAACATCTTCTCCCACCCTCCCACCCCCATCATCTCAACAATTAAAAATGTCTCCAAACACTGCCAAAAGTCTCCTAGATGGCAAAAATACTCCTGGTTCAGAACCATGGCATTATCCTAGTTACCATCCCAAACCTAAATGAACTCAACCACACATTTTCTCCAATTCTATCCTCAAAAAGTGATTACTTCTTAAGAAAGCCTCATAGGAGAGCAGAACTTGTAAGATCATTTTTACCAACTGTATTCAGGCTCTCAACTGCTTACTAGTCCTATTACTTTTTTTTTTTTATCTGGCCAACTTGTTCTGGCACTTTCTACAATCTTCCAAATCTTTCCACTTTCCTTAAACCTCCCAATCTCTATTCTATCAGCAGTTTCACAAAGAAAACAGAGGTCATCAAATAAGAACTATTTAACTTTCTGTTACAAAACATACAAACTTACAGATACTTCCTTCTTATAAATGAGGAGGTATTTTATCTGTTTTCCAAAACATTCTCCCTGTCAGTGCTTTGGATTGTCTTTACTCTTACCATCTCAAGATCCTTTATCACTGATCCCACTTCTCTTTATTCAACTGCACTCTCTCACTTTTATCTTCCCTATCATGTTTAAGTTTCTTCTGTTTTAATTCTAATAAAACTAAAAACAAAACAAAAAACCTAGAAACAAACAAAAAACTTCAGCCTCGGCGTCCTTTTTCCTCCTCTGTCAAAGGCAAGCTTTCCAAAAGCATTCTATGACTTTCCCCCATTTCTGCATCTACTCTCATTCCAAACTGCTGCAATCTATCTTTCAACCTCATCGTTCTACCACATAACTTTTACTAAGATCACCAATGACCTCGATAGTACTAAATCCAAAAGGTATTTCTCATTTCATCTTCATTGACCCATTAGGAATAGACTACTTCTTTGAATCTCTCTCTTTCCCTCCTTAAAAAATTTCCAACACTGTTCTTTATTCTTAGAGGTGCTTGGAAGGATTCCCGTACCTGCTTAAAGCCCTTCCATTCCTACCTTTCAGTGGTCATAGTATAAAGAATAGACTCACTAGTCTAAAATGCAAGACATGCCTAGATCTAGACATGGGCAACTTTTAAAAATGTACACACACATACACTCTTTAACCGAAGATATATAATGAGTTCTAAGCCTCTAACCAGGATGAACTACAAAGAATTTCCAGAAAGCGCTGTTATTCTTGGCATAAGATGTTCCCAATGAACAGTCTGTAAAAGTCTATCGCCCGCCCTCCCACCCTCCCGGACTTCCGGGGGAACTCCTTATCCTTAATGATTCAAAAGTCACTTCCTCCAGGAACCCTTCCAGACACCCCTAAAAATAAGGTGTTATGTTTATTGTGCGCCAATGGTGTCTCGGATTTTCTATATGCTACGCACTATATTCTATCCACTGCAATTTGTTTATATATCTATTTCCCAGTCTAGACAAAAGACCCTGGAGGGCAGGGAAGGCATTCCATTTTTCTTCTTTCCTCACCGTTCATACCGTACAGTGCCTGGCATACAGTTTGCTCTCACTAAATGTTTGTTGCACGAACACTTCCCACCTGCCGGCGGGATTCCAGTTACCGGTTAACGGGTGAGTCCCCAAGCTCTCAGCCTGCGTGGCAAGAGATATTTAAACCGTGATTGGCTCCCACTGCAGGGGTGTGTTCGTGGCCACTGCGCCGGGTGAGTGCGCAGGCGTGCGACTCAGGCGCGCGCAGGCGCAAGAAGGGCGGAGCGCCTAGTAGGGTCTGGCGGTGTTCGAGCTGTCGCGGCCGGAGACGAGTGACCGGAACGGTTTGGTGAGTCTCCAGGAGTAGGACTGAGGGAGCTGGCCAGGGTGAAGATTGAATTCGCCCCAAGAAGAAAAGTATATCATGACGGTTGAAAAGTTGATGGGGTCAGGTTTTAGGGGACTAGGGGACGTTCTGACCCGCCTGGGTGGGTCGGGCCCGGAGCGAGGACGCGAGGCGCTGGGAGACTGTCCAGGGGCTGGCGGAGGAAGGGGTGGTGGGATGGTGATTTTCTGGACCCTCCCTTGAACCAGGCCAGGGTAAACCCCGACTCTCTCACCACCCATCCCCACCGTGTTGCTGTAGTAGGGGTTAATAGCCTGTCTGGTGACCACAGTGATCAGACAACTCTGATCTAGTTGTTGGAAGAAGGTCTCTGAGGTTCATGGCATTGGAGAGTCCATGCTCTCTAGGAAAGTCCATTCTTTCCTCCCGGCTTTATCCTAGACGAACACACACACACACACACACACACACACACACACACACGGGATCGGTAAAACGAATTCCACAATTCGGGGTTGAAGTATTGGAAAGTGCTGTTTTCACCTGTTCCTTTTTATTGTCATTAGACACCACAATGTTAGGAAAGGCAGGTGAGGGTAGAGGAAACCGAAAGATATTAAAGTTGGGAAAAGAAGATGAGAAGGGAATATTATTTTGCCTATTGCTACTTGTCCTCTCCTTTGGGGCGTGGGGCGGGGAACGACTGGGAGAAGGGAATTTGGATAGTAGCAGCTTCTGACAGTGTTCCCTCAAACTTGTGAAAATAATGTAGCTTCTTAGTAGCAAATATTTCAAGAATTAGGAACGATGTTATTTCATCTGTGTGGTGCCCTTTAAGACTGGTTTTCAGATGTCCCAGTAAAATCTTCCTCGTTCTTGTCCAGCCCAAATAACCACATTTGAAATTCAGGAGACATCATTAGCTAGAATACTTTAGATAATCGAATCTTAAAATAACTCATACTAAAATTTATAAAAATTAATATTTTTGCCACCATCAAAATTGATGTGTAAGCATCCAGTGATCACTTGTCATTCATTCTTTTGGTAAGAGGTAATGAGAAAGAACACATTTATGTAAATATTGGCAAATATGAGGAGAAACACTTCTTCTCACATTACCATGCTCCTTTGACAAGTCATGTGAAAGTAAATAAAATGATCATATAATTTAATCTACAGTTTGAATATTTATCAGTGTTTCTAGGGTGTTTTTTGTTGTTTGGTTAGGTGCTTGTCTGTGGATATGCACTAGAAAATTGCTGTTATCTTAGTTTCAGAATAGGAATAACTTATTATGATTTTCTTAATAGTACACTCCTATAAACAGAATTTCTGTATGCATCTTAGTATTTGTTGATTTTAGTCTAAGTGAATTTAAGCATAGGAACAAGCTCACTCAAGTAGAGGTCACATATTTTCTAATCATTGAGAACACAACTTTGAACCAAGAAGAAAGTTAAACAAACAAAAGGAAAACAGGCCCTGTTCCTCATGGGACAGCTGTTGGTACTTCACTTATCATATACCACCATCCTAAAATTTGCCTTTTAGAAGAGTATCTGTGTTATTATTTTACTTCATATTTTTAATGGGCTTTTAAAAACTTACACTCTTCCAAAGTGATAATCAGTGAAATCATGGTTTTGATGTATTTTATACCTTTTTCTAATATACATTATAGTTATGTGTAAATATTAAATACATAACTGTTGCTTATGTGACAGCTAAAACCATAGCTTGTTCTTGTTCTGTACTTTGGAAAATACTGCTTTGGGGCCTAATCTATTCATTTTTAAAAGAAAGTGAAAATTGGACTACCTAAACTCTAAGGCCAATGGACTTAAATTCTGTGAGCCCTATATTATGGCCTTCACTATTAGGACACAGTTTTAGTAAATTTACTTATTTGGTTTCACCAGGTGAGAGTAGATTAGAATAGCAAAAGGAAAAAAAAAAGGTGTTTATACTCTGAGATTTTTGTGAAATCCGCTGCCTTTCTTTCCCCCTCCAATTAAGGCACTTTCTTTTCCTCCTTTGGTTCCTATGTCTTAAACATTCTGGAAATCTATTTATTAACTCTGTTTGTACTCTGCATTATGTATATGTAAGTTAGTATTTATAATATATGATGTTGCTTGCATCCAAGAGTGCTGAACTTTACTCTAGGACCATATTTTGTTTCCAGGTTTGTAGATGGACAGAGGAGTAGATGACAAGGACTGGTATTTTCTTTGTTGTGGGGAGTGGCTTGAAACAGATAGATCCAGTGCCTCTAACAAATAGAGGAAGAGGTTTGTGGAGCCAGGAAACAGCATGTACTGTATGCACTCATTTAAATTGACTGATATTTTGGTTTATTTTAATTTAGGTTGTGTTGCTACTAAAATATTTAAATCACTGATCACTATATTTTTCTGGAATTCCCTCATCTTGTTGATTTTGTGAATTCTGTAACTTGGATTTAAAGTTTGTTTTACATTTATGTTAACAATGTTTTGAAAGTTGAGATTGTCAAAAATCTCAATTTTGGGATTGAGATGGCCCCTTGTTGCTTATAAAATAAAATCCAGACTTTTTGGTGTAGTATACAAAGCCCTTCACAACCTGTCTCCTGTCTTCCTTTTAAAGCCACCTTGCCCCACTTGTATGCATGTTGAATTCTTGCATGACTATTGAGGCCTTACATTGTGGTACTTCTTTGATAGTCTAAAATGACAGTTTCTTTAGGGTTAATCATGCTTGGATTTTCATTCCCAAATCAAAATCATGATAGATATTTAATAATTATTATGAAAAATGATAGCTTTCTTTATTGAGCACTATGTGACAGCCAAATGCTTTGCATGAATTAACTCAACCCTTATAACAACATTTGAAATAAGTATTATATTATTATTTAATGAGAAAACTGAATCACAAAGAAATTAAGTAAGCAATAATCAAGATTTGAAACCATTATACTGCCAAATATTGAATACTTAACCAGTACACTGTAGTGCCTTTTGTTTAAACAAGAATGCCACTCTTTTAATCTACTGCGGGGGGGATATTCTTTTTCAGGGACCTGAGTACTTATGCAGAAACTCTGTGGCATCTGACTCCTGGTATCAGAATATATGAGAATCTAATCAGAAAGCTTCTAGGCAAACTTGAAATCAGAGCCAAAATTTTGGATGGTTTCGGTGAATATTTCATTCTGGCAAGGTGAAGCCTTGCCAGTCATCCCCACCTCACGCTTGCTTCTTAGGCAAATATCATACCTAGGTCTGCCAGATTGTGTCTCTCTTCCCTGGAAAATGAATGTTGCATTTTTCTTTCTTTTAAATATGTTTTTATTGATTTTAGAAAGAGGGAGGGAGGGAGAGAGAGACAGAAGAAAAAGGAGGAAGAGCAGAAGCAGGAATGGGAGCAGGAACAGAACTTGAAAACTAGGTGTTTTTTAAGTTATAATAGGTGCTTCTGTAAAACCAAAGTGTAATTTTGGTCTTTTTGGTTCCTGTTTTTTGTTGATACTTTCTCACTCAGTATGCAATCATGTGCTTTAATCATGTGCTTCAGTGCTCTTTGAAACCAATATGTTGTGTTTAAAAAAATTTTTTTTCTTTATTGATTTTAAAGAGAGGAAGGGAGAGGGAGAGAGATATAGAAACATCGATGAAAGATAACACCAATTGGCCACCTCCTGCATGCCCCCCCACTGGGGATTTGGCCCACAACCTGGGCATGTGCCCTGACCAGGAATTGAACCAGCAACCTCTTGGTGCATGGGTCGATGCTCATCCACTGAGCCACACCAGCTGGGCTGAAACCATTGTGTTTAATAGGTATGATTTAGTGGTATACTTACATTTGCATTGTTTGGTTGCCTGACATAAGAATAGATAAAGCTGATCTTGTACAAGGAAGTTGAAAGGAAATGGGAAAGAGGAAGTAAAAGGAGGAAACTAGCCTTAACTTAAATTTAAATAAGACTCTTATCTAAATGCCTTCAGGAAGAATTAAATTTCCTGATGTGAGCATGGGTTCTTTTTGGCCTAACCTAGAGTATTTAGAATATTTTGGAATTCTGTGTACCTGTACTTTTTGTGTATGTGTGTGGACATTTTTCCTTCCTTCTTTTCTTCTTTCCCTTCCTTCCTTATAAGTGAACATTAAAAAATTTTTTTTTCTATTTTGATTTTAGAGAGAGGAAGGGAGAGAGAGATAGAAACATCAATGAGAGAGAACATTGAATTGTTGCCTCCTGCATGCCCCACACTGGGGATTGGGCCCACAACCTGGGCATGTGCCCTGACCAGGAATCAAACCGGTGACCTCTTGGTGCATGGGTCAACGCTCAACCACTGAGCAACACCAGCCAGGCATAAGTGAACATTTTTAACGTTTCATGTAAAAATGGAGTCTAAGAGCAAAAATATATTCCTAAAAAGAAACTAAATTATTTTACCCAAATGGTCCATATCTGAATTTCTTCTTTGTTCTCTGTAATCCTTTCTTCCATTCCTTCCATTCATTCTCCATTATTCATCTCTAGAGTCTTCAGGAAAGAATTGCTTAGGTGTATTGTGCATATACTTGTACTTCCTTAAGTGCCTAGAATGGTACCTAATAACTCACACAATGAAATACCAAGTATGAGGTAGGCATGATTGGCAAGACTTCACCTGCTTGAATAAAAAATATTCATCCAAATATTTTGGCTCTAATTCTAAGCTTACCTAGAAGCTTTCTGATTAGCTCCTCAAGCATTTTGATACCAGGAGTCAGATACTGCAGATAGAGAACGTAACAAATAACATGAGTATATAAATGCTCAGCTCAGTAATGTCATTCATGAGTCTTTACTCTGTGCTGGCACTGTACTAAGTATCTTATGTATATTAACTAATTTTATTTCTGAAACAACTCAGAGGGTAGAACTGTTAACCTGATGATTGAGGAAACTGAGACTTGAATAGGTTAAGTAAATTGCCTGGGTATCAGAGCTAGAATAAATTCAGGGTCTATCAGAATCTGTGTTATTAGCCACCACATGATGCTCACTCAATACAATTTATTAAATTATCTCATTTTATCCAGAAGTAACAAGCTTAGTCACAGGAGAATTAGTAACTGAAATCATACTCAACCCAACTAGCTCTTGACAGTAGTTCAACTGGTCTTAGCCTTAGGCTAAGAAGATTTAGTCCCACAGAGAGGCAGCATTTATGTTCATAAAACAACTAAAAAACGGAATAAAATGAAAAGAGAAACTATATATTTGGACACAGTGGAAAAGATTGCTTTATTTTCTGTATCCTAACTATAATGTATCATAAATTACACATTTCAAAAGAAACGGGGTAGTTTTCTTGATATCAAAACATGTTCCCTTACTTGGTAGATGTGTGAAAAACGTTTGGAATTAATTAAGAGGGATATATTCTAGAACTAGGGATTTTTTCTGCCAAGCCTACAGACTGGGCAGGCTACTGACTCCTCATTGCTCTTCATTCATTAGTATAAATGAGTTTTCAATTTTCCTTGGGAGGTACCATAGCTAGATGGTAGTTTTCACCACATTCTCTTCTGACAGCCCTGAACTACAGTTTCCCTCTTCAGTTGGGCTCTGGTATTACTTGCCTTCCAAAGACCACAGGCCTCTGCATACAACTGCTTTTTCTTCCTCAGCTACCATCAAGTCTGTTCCAAGAGGGCCCCCAACCCCCACCCTTTTCCTTGGCCCGTAAGGATTGTGTATTATAGAAAGAGCCTAAGAGCCTGAAGAATTGCATTTTATTCTCTTATCATAAAGGGACTAGATGATCTCTGAGGTTTCCTGTCAGAGACAGTTATCTGAGATGAGAATTAAACAGAAACATTGTTCCCAGATTAATTGATGGGTTAATTAAGCAGAATTTTCTGAGGCTAGTATTTTCCACATGGTCTTCCATGGAACCCTGTTTCCTTGGGACTAATAAAAATATTTTTGGAAGGAAGGATTTTATGGCCGTCTACATTTGACTGGGACAGCCACAGTTGAACAGGTTTCTTCACTGCTTCAGGACCTCTGATTTCCAACCAAGAATTTAATTATGCAGCCAGTCTGTGATGTCAGGAAAAATATAAAAATAGGAGGTTGGACGGTATAATAGCTCAATATCTTATTGTAGGAAGTCAGAGGATGATATTCAAAATTGAAAATGTCAAGAAACAACACTATAAGCATATGATTTAGAAACGTGGGGATAATACTAGAAAAACTAGTACTATTAAAAATTTTGCCTCTGGGGTCCTAGAAGTAGAAATTGGTTTGGGACAGGAGGGAGGACAGGAGAATTGCTATTTTTTTATTATTGTAGAACTATTTGACTTCTGATTTGATTAAAATTAAATATGAAAGAATATAAAATCTTCAAAAATAGTTTTGACTGGCTGAATAACATTTCATAATGTAGTTTATACCATAAATTATTCAGTCAGATCCCGTCATTGGTTGTTTAGATCACTTCAATGTTTTTACATTATAAATAATACTGGGACTAATGTATTTTTGTCTGTATCACTGATTTTTTCCTAAATTGCTAAAAGTGGAAAAAGGCCGAATAGGAATATTTAAAATTTTCTTGTATATATTGCTTATCTTTTGACACTTCATTTTTAAAAATCAGCATTTTATTTTCTTAAATAGTGGTCAAGAAAACTTTAATTTTATAGGCATGAGAATTGAAATACCCACAGACATCCTGGATGCTAGAAAAATACTATTTAGCTATGCTGGTGTGGCTCAGTGGATTGAGCATTGTCGTATGGACTGAGAGGTCTCAGTTCCTTTCCTGGCCAGGGCACATGCCTAGGTTTTGGGCTCGATTCCCCTTGTGGGGAGCGGGCAGGAGGCAGCCAATCGATGTTTCTATTTCTCTCTTTCTTCCTCACTCTCTAAAAAAAAAAAAAATCTATAAAAAACATATTTTTTAAAAAAGAAAAATATTTATATCGATATTTTTTGTGTCATTTGGAGCTTGCAACATTTTTTATCTTTTAGTTTTTCACTTCCTGTATTCTCTATGAAGAAAACTGGTAGTTGGTAAACAGAATAGAACAACCATGTTAAGAAATATACCTGCCCAGGCCAGATGGCTCAGTTGGTTAGAGCATCTTCCAGATATGCCAAGGTTTCAGGTTCAATCCCATCAGGTCATGTACAAGAATCAACCAATGAATGCATAAATAAGTGGAACAATAAATCGATGCATCAGTGTTTTTCTCTCTTTGTCGCCCCTTTCCTCCCTCCCTCCCCCCATCCTCTAAATCAATCAATGAATAAAATTTTTAAAAAGGAAATATATCTGATGCCCTTCTTCATTAAGGTCCAAGTACAGTCTGTGTTTACAGTAACTTCTTGGAATTCTGAAAACATAGCTTGACATAATTTTATAAAAGGGAGAAGAGTTCAAGTCTTTTTTCTTGTAAGCAAGAGAAAAATAGTTTTTTAACTACCACTTCTGGCTATTTTTCATTATAAATCAAAGGTTTGTAGTTATTACCTAACTTTTGCTGCTAATGAAGTCATAGACTATCCTGAAATCTGTCTATAAACCAGTGTATGTTTATAATTTTTGTAATGTTAAAGGTAATAAAGTTCTTTTTATAGAAAACTTAGGAAATACCTTATTGTATAAGGCAAATAAATATCACCTGTAAAATATTTTTCTTTTCTTTCTTTTTTTTTTTTTTATCCTCACCCGAGGACATTTTTCCATTTTTTGTTCAGGTAGAATGGGAGGGAGAGAGAAACATTGGAGGTTCACGCCCCTAGCGGGAACCGAACCCGGGTCTCTCAGGACCGCAGGCCGACGTTCTAACCGCTGAACCAAACCGGCCAGGGCTCACCTGTAAAATATTTTAAAACATTTTATTCCATCTCATTTAAGATGGGGTAGAAGTTTACATTTTGGCCTTTAGTTCTTAAAGTATACATATTTTTAAATGTAGCATTAAGATTTATTGATAGAGCCCTGACCAGTTTTGCTCAGTGGTTAGAGCTTTGGCCTGCGGACCAAAAAGTCGGGGGTTGGATTCCGGTCAAGGGCACTTACCTTGGTTGCAGTTTGTCCCTGGCCCTGGTTGGGGTCGTGCAGGAGGCAAAACCAATTGATGTGTCTCTCTCACATTCATGTTTCTCTGTCTCTCTCCCTCCCACTCCCCCTCTGCCTGAAGATAAATGGAAAGGAAGTATCCTTGGGTGAGGATTAAAAAAAATGCTAATAATAAAAAGATTTATTGATAGAAAGTAATAGTGTATATAACCTTGTGTAATGACCATTTTATTTTTTAGTTAATTATTATTTTAGTTATTTTGAAAGTTTATTTAGTTATGTTGAAAGTATTACAGATGTCCCTCCCTCCTTTTTTCCTCCATATTGACACCTTCCTCCTTGTGTCCATTGGTTCATATAAGTTCTTTGCTTTAGCTCTTCCCGCTCCCCAACTCCCTTCCCTCTGAGATTTGTCATTCTGTTTCCTACTTCCATTCTGTGTCTCTGTATCTATTTTGTTTGTCAGCTTATTTTGTTCATTATATTTTACAAATAAGTGAGATCATGTGATACTATCTTTCTCTGACTGGCTTATTTCACTCAGCATAATACTCTCCAGGTCCCTCCATGTCTTTTTTTTATTTTTTATTCTCACCTGAGGTGCATTTATCTTCAGATAGAGTGGGAGAGAGAGTGGGAGGGGAGAAAGAGAAAGAGAAACATCGACATGAGAGAGATTTGTTGACTGGATGCCACCCACACAACCCCAACCGGGGCTGGGGACAAACTGCACCTGAGGTGCATGCCCTTAGTGGGAACTGAACCCGGGTCTCTCCGATCCGTGGGCTGACACTCTAACCGCTGAGCCAAACCGGCCAGAGCCCTCCATGTCATCTTAAAGGGTAAGAAGTCTTTCTTTTTTACAGCTGCATAGTATTCCCTTGTGTAAATGTACCATAGCTTTTTTTTTTTTTAAATCTACTCATCTACTGATGGACACTTGGGCTGCTTCCAGATCTTAGCTATTATAAATAGGGCTGCTGTGAACATAGGGGTGCATATATTCTTCCTGATTGGTGTTTCAGGCTTCTTAGGATATATTCCTAGAAGTGGGATCACTGGGCCAAATGGCAATTCCATTTTAATTTTTTTTTTTCCATTTTAATTTTTTTAGGAAACACCATATTGTTTTCCATAGTGGCTGCACTTGTCTGCATTCCCACCAGCATTGTGCTAGAATACCCTTTTCTTCACATCCTCCCCAGCACTTGTTTGATGATTTATTGATGGCAGCCATTCTGGCAAGTGTGAGGTGATACCTCATAGTTATTTTAATCTGCATTTCCCTAATGATTAGTGTTGTTGAGCTTTTCTTCATATGTCTTTTGGCCATTTGTATATCCTGTTTGGAGAAGTGTCTATTCAGGTCCTCTGCCCCGCCCTTTTTTTTTTTTTTTTTAATATTTTTTCCATTGATTTTTTTATTTTTTAGAGAGAGTGTGGAAGGGAGGGAGGTAAAGAGAGAGAGAGAGAGAACATCAATGTTGAGAGACACACATTGATTGGTTGCCTCCCACACAGCCCTAGTCAGGTTCAGGGAAACCTGCAACCCAGGCACGTGCCCTTGACCGGAATCGAATCCATGACCCTTTGGTCTGAGGGCTGATACTTTAACTGCTGAGCCAAACTTGCCAAGGCATCTGCCCATTTTTTAATTGGATTGTTTGTCTTCCTTTTGTTGAGTTGTATGAGTACTCTGTGTATTTGGAAATTAACCCCTTATCTGATGTATCATTGGCAAATATGTGCTGCTATGCAGAAGCTTTTTAGTTGGATGTAGTCCTGTTTATTAATTTTTTCATTTGTTTCTCTTGCCCTAGGTGATGTATCAGTGAAAATTCTGTTACATGTGATGTCTGAGATTTTGCTGCCTACATTTTCTTCTAGGATTTTTATGGTTTCGTGATTGACATTTAAGTCTTTTACCCATTTTGACTTTATTCTTGTGTGTACTGTAAGTTGGTGGTCTAGTTTCATTTTTTTTGTATGTAGCTGTCCAGTTTTCCCAGCACCATGTATTGAAGAGACTGTCTTTACTCCATTGTATGCTCCTTCCTCCTTTGTCAAATATTAATTGAGCATAATGTCTTGGACCGATCTCTGGGTTCTCTGTTCTGATCTATTGATCTATATGTTTGTTTTTGTGCCAGTACCAGGCTATTTTGATTACAGTAGCTTTGTAGTATAACCTGAAATCTGGAATTGTGATCCCTCCAACTTTGTTCTTCCTTTTCAAGATTTCTTTAGCTATTTGGAGTCTTTTTGGGTTCCATATAAACTTTTGGAGTATTTGTTCTACACCTGTGAATTGTGCTGTTAGTATTTTAATAAGGATTGCATTGAATCTGTAGATTGCTTTGGGTAGTATGGACATTTTACTTTTTTTTTTTATACTCACCCAAGGACAATTTTGCATTTATCTTCAGATAGAGCAGGAGGGAGAGAGGGGGAAGAGAGAGAGAGAGAGACACATCGACTGGTCGCCACCCACATGACCCCAACCGGGGCCGGGGACAAACTGCAACCGAGGTACATGCCCTTAGCGGGAACCGAACCTAGGACTCTCTCGTCCACAACGCTCTAACCACTGAGCAAAACTGGCCAGGGCCTGACATTTTAATGATATTGATTTTTCCAATCCATGAATGTGTTATATGCTTCCACTTTTTTATATCATCTCCTATTTCTTTTTTCAATGTCCTGTATTTTTTCTGAGAACATGTCTTTTACCTCCTTGGTTAAGTTTATTCCTAGGTTATCTTAATTTTTTGTTGCAATGATAAATGGGATTGTATTTTTATTCTCTTTCTGTGTATTCATTATAGGTGTATAAAAATGCCAATGATTTCTGGATGTTGATTTTGTGTTCTGCTACTTTGCCAAAATCATTTGTTTTAAAAAAAATTTTTTTTTTCTTTATTGATTTTTTTAGAGAGAAGAAGGGAGAGGGAGAAATAGAAACATTGATGAGAGAGAACGTTGACAGGCCACCTCCTGAATACCCCCCTCTTGGGATTGGGCCCACAACGTGGGCATGTGCCCTGACTAAGAATCGAACTGGTGGCCTCTTGGTGCATGGGTTGATGCTCAACCACTGAGCCACACCAGCTGGGCAACCAAATTCATTTATTAAATCTAGTAGTTTTTTGCTTGAGTCCTTAGGGTTTTTCTGTGTACAATATCATGTCATCTGCGAATAATGAGTTTCACTTTTTCCTTTCCAATTTAGATGCCTTTTATTTTCCTTCTTGTCTTATTGCTGTGGCCAAGACTTCTAGTAGTATGCTGAATAAGAATGGCAAAAGTAGACATTACTGTCTTGTTCCTGTTCTCAAAGGAAATGCTTTTAGTTTTTGTCCATTGAGTATGATGTTGGCTGTAGATTTGTCATATATGGTCTTTATTATGTTGAGGTATGATTCTTCTATTCCCACTTTGCAGAGATTTTTTTTTAAATAAAAAATGGGTACTGGATTTTGTCAAATGCTTTTTCAGCATCTACTGATATGATCATATGAATTTCATCTTTCATTTTGTTTATGTGGTATGTCATATTCATTGATTTATGAATATTGTACCAGCCTTGCATCCCTGGGATAAATCCCACTTGATCGTGGTATATAATTTTAAAAAATATATTGCTGGATCCAATTTGCTAAGCTTTAGTTGAGGATTTTGGCATCTATGTTCATCAGGCATATTGGCCTGTAATTTTCTTTTTTGTAGTGTCTTAATCTGGTTTTGGGATTAGGATTCTGCTGGCTTCCTAAAAAGAGTTTGGAAGTATTCCTTCCTCTTGAAATTTTTGGAATAGTTGGAGTAGGATAGGTGTTAGTTCTTCTTTTAATGTTTGATAAAATTCCCCTGTGAAGCCGTCTGGACCAGGAATTTTGTTTGCTGGGAGTTTATTAATTACTGCTTCAATTTCCTTAGTTGTTATTGGTCTGTTCAGGTTTTCTGATTCTTCCTGGTTGAGTTTTGGAAGACCATACGATTCTAGGAATTTGTCCACTTTGCCTAGGTTGTCCAATTTGTTGGCGTATAATTGTTCATAGTATTTTCATATAGTCCTTTATATTTCTATGGTGTCAGTTCCTTCACCTCTTTCATTTCTGATATTAATTATTTGGGTCCTCTCTGTTTCTTGGTGAGTCTGGCTGAAGGTTGATTAATCTTATGTATTTTTTTGAAGAACCAGCTCTTTCATTGATCTTTTATGTTGTTCTTTTAGTCTCTATGTCGTATTTCCCCTGTGATCTTTATTATTTTCTTCCTTCTACTTACTCTGAGTTTTTATTTTTTGTTCTCAAAGTCTTTAAGTTATAGGGTTAGATAGTTTATTAGAAATTTTTATTGTTTCTTGAGGTAGGCCTGTAATGCTATGAACTTCCCTCTCAGGACTGCTTTCACTGTGTCCTACAGATTTTGTATTGTTGTGTGTTCATTTTCATAGTTACCAGGAACTTTTTTTTTTTTCATCCTCACCCGAGGACATTTTTCTATTTTTTGTTCAGATAGAGCGGGAGGGAGAGAGAGGAAGAGAGAGAGAGAGAGAAACATCGATGTGAAGGGACACATCGAGTGGCTGCCACCCGCACGACCAACCAGGGCCGGGGACAAACTGCAACCGAGGTACGTGCCCTTAGTGGGAACTAAACCCGGGTCTCTCTGTACTGCAGGCCAACGCTCCACCCGCTGAGCCAAACCGGCCAGGGCTCCCAGGAACTTTTTTATTTCTTCCTTGATTTCATTGGTAACCCATTCATTGTTTAATAACATGATATTTAGCCTACATGTATTTGAATGTGTTTGAGTGTTTTTATCATAATTGATTTCTAGTTTCATGCCATTGTGATCCAAGAAGATACTTGATATGATTTCAGTCTTCTTGAACTTGTTGAGACTTAGTTTCTGTCCTAACGTGTAGTCTATCTTTGAGAATGTCCCATGTGCACTTGAGAAAAATGTATATTCTGCAGCTTTGGGGTAAAATGTTCTATAACTATCAATTAAATCCATCTGATCTAGTGCATTGTTTAGGGTCTGTTTCCTTGTTAATTTTTTTGTCTATAAGATCTGTCCAGTGATTCAGTGGGTGTTAAAGTCCGCTACTAACTGTATTGCTATCGATCTCTCCCTTAAAGTCCGTCTAAGATTTTTTTATATACTTATGTACTCCTGTATTGGGCGCATATATGTAAACAAGGGTTATATCCTCTTGTTGGATTGATCCTTTTAGTGTTATGTAAATGCTCTTCTTTGTCCCTTGTTATGGCCTTTACTTTAAAGTCTACTTTGTTAGATATGAGTACTGCTACCCCAGCCTTTTTTTCCGTTCCATTTGCATGGAATATTTTTTTTCATCCCTTCAGTCTGTGTGAGTCTTTTGTTCTGAGATGGGTCTCTTGTAGACAGCAAATATGTGGGCCATATTTTCTTATCCACTCAGCTACCCAGTGTCTTATGTTGACTATTTTAAATCTCTAAAAGCAGTTCATTGTTTTCAGATATACTAACATTTTTTGATGTTGCCTTATGTTGTCTTGTACCAGTTATTAATTATAGCCAGGAGTACCAGTCTAGAGAAGTACCCGTCAACCAGAAACTTGGTTTAATTTAAACCTGTTTAATATCTGTCTTGACATGTGCAGACTCATGCCTGGCATGAAAATAGTTTAGATATATAGCCTATACAGCAGCGGTTCTCTACCTGTGGGTCGCGACCCCTTTGGGGGTCGAATGACACTTTCACAGGGGTTGTCTAAGACATAACAATAGCAAAATTACAGTTATGAAGTGGCAACAAAAATAATTTTATGGTTGGGGGTCACCACAACCTGAGGAACTGTATTAAAGGGTCGTGGCATTAGGAAGGTTGAGAACCACTGCAATACAATGTCATCAACTTTAATGTTCAAATTTAGCTTTATAGATGGAAGTTAATATTTAATAGCTATTATTTTCCGTTGCATTTACATAGATGTTATTCATATTTAACATTGTTGCTTTATTTTTGTTTTGCCTACTATTTCTATCTGCTTCCCTAATAATATTAAAAGAATGGCTAATACTTGATTACCAGCCATGCCTCAGGAACTGTGGTAAGCACTAAACACTTTGTATAGATCATCTTTTTTTTTTTTAATTTATTATTTTTTAACTTCTTTTTATTGTTGAATAGATTACAGATGTCCCCCTTTTTTCCCCCCTCTTTCTCCCCATCTCCCCACTTTCGCCCCCCTCCTGCCTTCCACACACTATTGTCTGTGTCCATTGGTTATGCATACATGCATATAAGTTCTTTGGTTTATCTCTTCCTGCCACCCCTGCCCCCTTTCCTTTGAGGTTCGTCAGTCTAACAACCAATTTGTACTTCTTTTTTTTTTTTTATCCTCACCCGAGGACATTTTCCATTTCTTGTTCAGATAGGGTGGGAGGGAGAGAGAGAGAGAGAGAGAAACATCGATGTGAAAGGGACACATCGAGTGGTTGCCACCCACATGACCCATCCAGGGCCGGGGACAAACTGCAACCGAGGTCCGTGCCCTTAGCGGGAACCGAACCCGGGTCTCTCTGGACCGCAGGCTGACGCTCTAAGGGCTGAGCCAAACCGGCCAGGGCCAATTTGTACTTCTTAATCCCTTCACCTTTTTTGCCCATCCCCTAAATGCCCCTCCCATTTGGCAACCAAGATAAAGTTTTCTGTATCTATGAATCTGTTTCTGTTCTGCTTCTTCATTTTGTTTGTAGATTTCATTGTTGATAGGTATGTATTTATTGCCCTTTTATTTTTCATATTTTTATCCTCTTGTTCTTGTTCTCAAGAAGACCATTTTATATAGTACGGGTTTGGTTGTGATGAACTCCTTTAGCTTTTTCTTGTCTGGGAACTCTTTATTTGTCCATTAATTCTAAATGATAGCTTTGCAGAATAGAATAATCTTGGTTGTAGGTCCTTGCTTTTCATCACTTTGAATATTTCTTGCCCTTCTTTTTTGGCCTGCAAAGTTTCTTTCTTTTTTTTTTTGGTACGTGCCCCTAGCGGGAACCAAACCTGGGACTCTCTGGTCCGCAGGCCAACGCTCCAACTGCTGAGCCAAACCGGCCAGAGGGAGAGAGGGAGGAAGAGAGAGAAAGAGAAACATCGATGTGAGAGAGACACATTGCCTAGTTGCCACCCACCTGACCCCCAACTGGGGCCGGGGACAAACTGCAACCAAGGTGCGTGCCCTTAGTGGGAACCGAACCTGGGACTCTCTGGACCATGGCCGATGCTCTAACCACAGAGCCAACTGGCCAGGGCTGCAAAGTTTCTTTTGAGAAATCAGCTGACAATCTTATGGGAGCTCCATTGTAGGTAACTAACTGCTTTTCTCTTGCTGCTTTTAAGATTCTCTCTTTGTCTTGAACCTTTTGCATTTTGAGGATGATGTGTCTTGGTGTGGACATCTTTAGATTCATCGTTTGGGACTCTCTGTGCTTCCTGGAGTTGTATTTCTGTTTCCTTCACCAAGTTAGGGAAGTTTTCTGTCATTATTTTTTCAAATAGGTTTTTAATTTTTTGTTCTCTCTCTTCTCCTTCTGGCACCCCTATAATGTGAATTTTGGCATGTCTGAAGTCGTCCCAGAGACTCACACTATTTCATTTTTTTTTAAATTCTTTTTGCTGTTTTGATTGAGTGTTTTTTGCTTCCTTATATTTCAAATTGATGGTTTGCTTCTTGCCTTTCCTACTCTACTATTGATTCTCTGTAATTTATTCTTTCAGTTAGTGCATCCTTCATTTCTGACTGGTCCTTTATTATGCTCTTGAGGTCCTCTCTAAGTTCCTTGAAGTTCTCACTAAGTTCTTTGATGTTCCCACTAAGTTCCTTGAGCATCGTTATAACCAGTGTTTTGAACTCTGCATCTATTAGATGGCTTATCTTCATTTCATTTAGTTCTTCTACTGGAGTTTTGTTCTGTTATTTCATTTGGGACATGTTTGTCTCCTCATTTTGGCTGTCTCCCTGTGTTTGTTTCTTTGTGTTAGATAGAGTTGCTATATCTCCTATGCATCGTAGAGTGGCCTATTGTAGTAGATGTCCTGTAGGGTCCAGTGGCACAGCCTCACTAACCACTCCAGCTGGGCCCTCGAAATGCACCCCTTGTGTGGACTGTACACCTTTCTGATGTAATTGAGTCTTGGTTGCTGTTGGCATGTGAGTGGGAGGGATTTACTCAGGCTTTTCAGCTGCAAGGACTGGCTATGCCCACTGACCACTGACCTCTGACTCCCTTGGAGGATCATCTGGGCAGGGGCCCACCACACAGAGCAAGCCTTACTTCAGCAGGGCTTTTGTACCCAGTGAGTCCAATTTTTGAGCGTGTCGCTTGTGGAGGTAGTTGGGTGGTGGTACTTTGACGTGGTCTGAAGCTGTCCACTGAATGTGTTGGCTCTGGGACAGGGTCAGCCACTGCCTGTGTTCTACCTGGGGCCACCAGGTATAAGATACAAAGTGACCTGCAGATGGCTGATTCTTGTGCTGGACTTGGAGGTGCCCAGGCAAAACCAAGCTGTGAACCAAGGCTGGTTGCTTCTAGTGCCAGGCCTGGGGCCACTTAGTGAGAGGTATGGGGCTGTCTGAAGCTAGATGCTGTTTGTTTGAGAGAATTTAGGAAAATCTGAAACAGAAGCCAAGACAGGCCAATCTTATGGTAAAGCCCTACCGGAAACGGCTTCGGTGGGCCCAAAAGTTGGGTGATGCAGGGCCTCAGGGTATCACCAGGACAGGGAAAACAGTGTGAGCCAGGTTGCTGGAGTCCCAGCTCTCACCCTGTTGCCAGAGAATTCAGCTCGTCCCTGTATGTCTCTGGTGCCTTTCAAGCTTCTTCCTCCACGCTGGAACCTGTAGGGAGCAAATCCAAGTAAGTCCATGCACAGACCCTTTAAGAGTAACTGCCTGGAACTCCAGCAGCCTCAGTCTCTCGCAGCCTCAATTCCTGCTGTTTTTGTTTGTTTGTTTGTTTTTTCCTTTATTGATTTTGGAGAGAGAGGGAGAGAGAGATAGAAACATCAATTGACCACCTCCTGCATGCCCTCCACTGGGAATCTGGCCCACAATCTAGTCAGTGTCCTAACCGGGAATCGAACCAACGACCTCTTGGTGAATGGGTTGATGCTCAACCACTGAGCCACACTGCTTGGACAATTCCTGCTGGTTTTTACAGCCAGAAGTTATGGGGACTTCTATTCCTGGCACTGGAACCCCTTGCTCCTCAGGCAAGACCTTTATAGTTGAGGTATCCCTTCTGATTTTTATCCACCACATGTGGATGGGCCAGCACTTCTGCGCCTCTGCCCTTCCTACCGATCTCCATGTGGCCTCTTCTTTAATTTTGTAGTTGTTGGACTTCCATTAAGCTTGATTTCAGGTGGTTCTGAATGATGGTTGTTCTGTAGTTTAGCTGTAATTTTGATATGGTTGTGGGAGGAGGTGAGTATAGCACTTACCTACACTGCCATCTTGACCAGAAGTCTGTGGATTATCTTTTTTAATCCTCATTTTAACAACCTATGAAATAGCCTGTCCAGTGTGGTTCAGTGGTTGAGCGTCGATCTGTGCATGTGCCCTGACCAGGAATCGAACCTGGACCTCTCAGTCCATAGACCGACGCTCAGTCCACTGAGCCACACCGGGCTGGGCTCTTTGTCTGTTTTTGTTCTTCCCCTTACAATTCTCTTTTATCTCTCTTATACTTATGTACTATAATTGTGCGCTCAACACGCATAAGAATCCAGAGTAGAGAAGTCTCAGAAAGCTTCCTGTGTCCTGATGTCAGCCTGCCAAACAAGTAAAACTTTTACAGAAGTCTGTTTCTTGTCCTGTGTGTCATCTACTCAGGGAAGAAAAAAAGTACTAGGAAGCACTTTTGAGTTCACTGAAAGGGTATGTTCTTCAAAAAATCCCTGTTGCCATGGCAATAGTGACTGTTCACATATATCTCTTAGCTACATATGCTTCTTAAAAAATATATATAATTAGAAAGTAGGACTCTTAAAATCTTCAAATTTGACAGAGGTCAGTTTTGCATTTAAGCCTCTCTTTGAACCTACATGGAGTTTTGGTCTTTTTTTCATCGGAAGATAGCAGATATTGATTTGTAATTGGCAAGAATCACTTCCAGGGGTAAAATTACAAAATAATACAGTTTGAAAGATCTGGACTTTCTTACTCCCCAAATGGCTTTCTACTCACAGGATACTGTATCAGAAAATCTGACTAGGGTGTCATTTCCAGGCACTAATTGATTAGTGTGTATTATTATTATTATTATTATTTTTTTACCACTTTCTACTCTCATGGGCTCTGAGAAGGATAGATAACTTTAGAACATACTGCCTGGAAAGGACATGCTTTGAAAAATATCTTGTTGGGGCTTTAGGAAATGATGGAGAAGCATGAGGCTGCCTGGGCAGGAGATAAGAGTGTTACAGAAAGGAAAGGTCACAAAAATCAAGATGAGAGGGTACAAAAGCAACTCTTTTTTCTTTTCATAATTGTAACTACAAAAGATTGACAAAAGAAAAACTGTAGCATGAACATGTATGTGATAAAGCTAAAGGCTCATAAACAATTAGCAAGTACTTAAAGCATGTGGTTCTATTAATGATTATATCTAATGAATGATTTGTTCTTAATTTAAGAAAAGCCTTTATATCTTAGAATATGAACCTTCTGCCAGCACCACAGTCCTATTATGGCAATCAACATATGTAATTACATTTTCCTCTTTTTGCAATAATAATAACTAGTGATATTATTTTTCATGAGGATTAACAGCTTTAATCAAGGCTCAAAATCTTAATTAAACTTTAAAAAACTGAAGAGCAGCCCCAGCTGGGTGGTTCAGTTGGTTAGAGTGTCCTCCTGTGCACCAAGAGGTTGCAGACTTGATTCCCTCTCAGGGCACATACCAAGATTTCGGGTTCGATCCTCAGTGGTGCCGCATATGGAAGGGAACCAATTAATGTTTCTCTCTCCTCTTTCTCTCTCAAAAAATCAATAAACAGATCCTCGGGTGAGGATAAAAATATATATTTTAAAATATAAAAAACTGAAGAGCTATGAGAATTTTAAACATTCCTGTACTGAGAATATAGTAATATTGTCACATTTTTGTTTTATCAAAAACTATTGTACTAAAAATGTTGGTTAACCCAGTCGGTGTGACTCAATGGATTGAGCATCGTCCCATGGACCAAGAGGTACTGGTTCGATTCCTGGTCAGGGCACATGCCCAGGTTGTGGACTCAATCCCCCCTCAGTAGGAGGTGTGCAGGAGGCAGCCGATCAGTCTCTCTCTCTCTCACATTAATGTTTCTCTTTGTCCCTTCCTCTCTCTAAAAAAATCAGTAAAAACACATTAAAAATTTTTTTTAATGTTGGTTAGCTATGAATGTGACTAAAAATATTTATATGTGACCAACAGGCCATTTCAGACCATGCATATAATGACAGTTTTTGGTTTGTGCTTCTAGTGGTTATTTGCAGGCTTTGTGCTACCATTACATGTAGCTTTGTTTCTAAGGTCCACTGAAATACTTAGAGTACACCTTGTTTCTCTAATTTGTTCATTCATCACACATTTCCTGGAGTACTAACTGTTAGATCCTGTTAGGTGTTAGAAATACGAAGATAACACAAGAAGAGTTCAGTCTAGTACATTGCCAGGTACCTAGATTCCCTGTTTATCTGTAAGTGTACTCCATGGCAGAATTTCTCAAACCCAGCATGTTTATATTTTGGGCCAGATAATTCTTTGTTTTGGGGGGCTGTCCCAAGGTACTTTATAAGATGTTTGGCAGCATCCTTGGCCTCTACCAACTAGATGCCAGTAATACTGCCCCCAACCCTAGCTTGTGACAATCAAAAACTGTCTCCAGACCTTGCCAAATTTCCCCTGGGGCAAATCCAAAATGTGAATGAGTTTTCAAAAATACAAAGCTAGCAAATGTAATGAAAAGAAAATAGAATAGCCCTGGCTAATGTGTCTCGGTTGGAGTGTTGTCCTCTGCACTGAAGGGTCACTGGTTCGATTCCCAGTCAGGGAACATACCCAGGTTGCGGATTTGATCCCCAGTCAGCACATACGGGAGGCTACCAATTGATGTTTTTCTCTCTCCCTTTCCCTTCCTCTCTCTCTCTCTCTCAAAAATAAAAATAAAAAGTCAATAAAAATGAAAAAAAGAAAGAAAACAGCGTAGATCTGTCACACATTGCTTATTACTCCACAGGACTCCACATACATAACAGTAGTACTGAATAACATCTATTTATGTTTTTAGTTTGAATGTCTGAGATCTCTTTCTGAGTTATTGTATATAGGAGAATAATTGTTCTGTTTCTTAATGACTTTACTAAAACAATAAACAATATAGTAATTGGAAAGGATGAGTCTAGTATTAATAAAAACCTTAGTTCTTTTCTGGGCTCTTACATCAAGATTACTCTCTTCTTGTTAAGAATGAAAATATTTAATTTTCTCTAATGAGTAGCCTGGACAGCTGGCACATTTTTAGAATATTTTCTGTGTTATTTGGGAATATGACTGAATTTTGTTACATTACTGATGGAACACTGCCTAACTTAGCCCACTGCCTAACTTAGCCCACTTCACCTTACTACTTTTCCATATTCAAACAATGTATAATGAACACTGTACAACCAAAAATTTATTTGAATAATCTCTTAAAGCTTGTGTTCTAGTAATGCCTTTCTTCTCAATGTAGAGGGACCACTCACTCTTAGAAACAGCACTTCACTAGAAGTTCTGAAACCTGAGTTTTAGGTTCACTTCTGGTACTAACTAGCATTTAAGCATCCATTTACCCTCTCTCAGTTTTAGTTTCTTCACCAGAGAGAGAGAGAGAGAGAGAGAGAGAGAGAGAGAGAGAGAGAGAGAGAGACTCTTTTATCCTATTTTCCAGATAAATATCTAAACGTCCATATTCTGCTCAGATTTTTTTTTTTTTTTTGTATCCTTATTCTTACAGAATATCTACATTCCAGTTTTTGTGTCTATCAAGAGTTTTAATTCATCATGGATAATCTGTCATCAGAAGAAATTCAGTTGAGGGCTCACCAGGTTACTGATGAGGTAAACGTTTTACTTGGAATAAGTA
Source organism: Molossus molossus (assembly GCF_014108415.1). NCBI lineage: Eukaryota > Metazoa > Chordata > Mammalia > Chiroptera > Molossidae > Molossus > Molossus molossus. Next base: position 181,511,606 of record NW_023425344.1, read on the forward strand.
ATTAATTTTCTTTTTGTTTTCACAGTGGGGAATGAAAGGACCTTTTTAGAAGACCATTTTGACCTCTTCCAAGTCCCTTTATCCCAAAGAATGCATTCGCCCTAGAGTGCCATTACTAGCTCCTAATTTTTTCTTTTTACCAAAAAACTGAGTAAGGGGAAACAGTTTACAATCATCCCTCCCCACTTCACGCTTCGACTTTTGGGACTTCACTCTATTGGTAAGTGAAGCCACCAAAATCCAAGTGCGAAATGGCAAGGGATGACTGTATAGTAGATAAAGAATCCTACTTCGCGAAATTCATTTATCGCAGCAGAGTCTGGAACTGATTAACCGCGGTAAACAAGGGCTGACTATATATGATTTTTTAAAGGTAATTATTACTTACCAGTTACTTCAACAAACATACTCTAGACTTGAGGAATTCCAGACATTTAGTTTTAACAAAACTTTCTAATATTTGTGTAATATACCTAGATTTCTGTCTACATTAAAATTTTATAAATCCCATTAACTTTTCCCTCCATATTTTTTCTTAAGGAGCCACTGGTAGGAAGAAAACTAAAATTATAATCATCAACTTTTTTGTTTGTTTGTTTTAAAGGGAGGAATTGATGTGCTGGCAGTCTTTAAAAATAGAGTAGCATCATGTGTATGGCCTGTGGTCAGATTTTTCTTTTTTTCTACATGTTTTAGAGTGCTAACATTCTTATGTTTTTTCCCCAGTCTCTGGAAAGTACAAGAAGAATCCTGGGTTTAGCCATTGAGGTAAGAAAATGTTTAATTATCAGGTTAAATACAGAAATGGTATAGGAGGGATCCTGATAGCATAAGTTAGAATTGGTGTTAAAAGTTAAGGTCATTGTATCAATAAGCTTTATTATTTGATACCAGCAATTGTTGAAATTGTCAAACCACACACTAATGGGACTTTTTCCCCCATTGACAATATTGGAATATGACAGGGAAGATCAGTGCACCATGAGTTTGTGATTGAATTATTTTGGGGGTGGAAGGCAGTTAGTATGTTAAAGTGTGTTGGTTTGAGGATATTAATGTTCTCTGTGGTTGTACTCCAATAAGAACTTAGGTTTCTAAGTTATTCTCTCCTGTTATTTGTCAGGCCTTATAGTTTTTGTTTCTGTTATTTTTGCTATGTTTTGTTGTGCTATCGGCTTTTTTTCCTTCTTTTAGTCTCAGGATGCAGGAATCAAGACTATCACTATGCTGGATGAACAAGGGGGTAAGTTGAAGTTATCGGCAGAAACTTTTGATTTTGCTTACGTTACGATACCAGAAAGCCCTTTAAGTCAGCCATATATAAAATTAAGCCTTTGGAAGTGCCTTCCCTTTGTAAGATAAGAGTGATATATTTACTTCTTTTCTTCTGATTTGAATTATATTATGTTTATTGCTAATTAAAGGTGGGGCAACAATGTCCAGTTGTATACCAGTTATTTGTTAGGTAGCAGCATTTATTGTATGCATTGGGCATAGGTACACTAGACATTGTGATATTTTTGGATTTTCAGAAATCAAGTTAAGTCCTTAAATAAGTCTAGATTAAGGTGAGCTTAGAAACATTCCGTTTGAGTTGGCCTTGAGTAATTAGGTCTAGTTTTTGCTGGTCTTATGACAGCTCTCATGTTTTGAGCCCATTCAAGGATAGAAATGCTGAAAAGTCTAGTCACAGCATACTTAATTTGGTTATAAGAGTAATCTCTAAACAAACCCTCACATACTCCTATTATACAAATTTCTTTAGAACAAATCTTTCTGCAGTAAGAGGCCAGGTGCCTCAGGATCAGTATGTGAAAGATTGTTTTTATGTTAGACGGTATGTAAAACCTCCTGGCACTGTTACAGTCACTATAGTATGTTACTGTTGAATTCAAGGTTGAAGTTTGCTATTTTATAGTAATAGTTAGCACTATGAATGTAACACAAAATGTAACTTCCACAACTTATTCTTAGAACAACTAAACCGCATAGAAGAAGGCATGGACCAAATAAATAAAGACATGAGAGAGGCAGAGAAGACTTTAACAGAACTCAACAAGTGCTGTGGCCTTTGTGTCTGTCCATGTAATAGGTGAGTTGATAAATCAGGACCTTTTAAAAATAAATTTAAAATGAAAACATATCCCCCTAATAAGGTATTAAGTGTGACTGGGCCTAAATAAGTAACTTTGTTAGATAAACTTAAGCTTTATTTCTCCTTCAAGAAGATCAAGTTTTTTTGTGTAAATGGGCAGATTCACTGAAAATAATGGCTTAAATTTGATTAATTCTTAGATCAAGTTCCAATTTCATTTTTCAGAAATACACAAAAAGATTGGGAAATATATATCTGGATAATACAGAGCAGGATGGAAATAGTGTCTTTTCCTTTCAAACAAAGAGTATTAACAAAATATATATTCCGTGGTAGGCACGTGAAGGGATAGCCGGGGAGTAGAGGACTTGGATCTTGTCTTCAAAAGACTTACTATGTGGTTGGATATATGAGGAAGACTAGCAAAAGGTAAAAAATATATAAATCTAGTGCTAGATCATGTGATATCAACTAAGGCTAAGGGTACAGAACTGATAAAGGTTGATTTGGAGAACATCTTATAGGAAAGGTTAAGACTTGAATTGGGCTCTGAGTGACTGGAAGGATTTAGATGGACATGGAAGAACTGGGAGAGCATTTCCTATGGAAGATTTAATTACAGAGAAACTTGACTTACTGAGCTACATGATTTATATAGATAAGAAGTGGAAAATAATACATAAGTAGGCAGTAGAATAACTTGAATGCCAGACTAAGGAGTTGATGATGGTTTGGAGTGGTCTATATAGCTACATACCAGAAGACTAGTTATAAACCTTTTGTAATCTAGGCCTGTGAAGTAAGACCTTATTGAGATTAGAGAGAAAAATGTAAGTCAGAATTCATGTTAAATTAACTGATTATATGTCAAACACAAGGAAGGGGAAATCAGAAAAGACTCTGAAGATTAGAGATCTCTAGTAAACTAGAAAATGAGTCTTTAAACTGTTTGTATGTAGTGTATGAGATTATGCTTGACAGAAAGGAATCCATTCTTCTTGGTGATTCTATTTGAATATTTAAATTTTCAACTTATTCTAGGGTAAACCAAACTCCATGGTGTTGACAAATATTGTATTATTCAGGCCATGATGAGGTTTTGACTAAGGCAATTAATCATTGTCTTGCCTTCTGTTAAAAGGAGCTCATTTTGTTGTAAAAAGTAATTAACAAACCAACTTTGAACTTTACCCTTAGTTGAAAGGACAGTGTCTAGAGATTAAATATCATTACTGCTGAGAATATTCACTTTTTAAGGGCTTCATAAGCATTCGTATTTCCACCTAGTAATCTCAGCTGGTGTGGTAAACCAAGAATGGGATACAAAGTTTTACAGATTCTCAGCATTTTTACTCCAAAGGAGTTAGGAATGGGGGAACTTTTATTATATTGTCATAATTTCTGTTAAGTGTTTTCATGTGATAACATTCTCTGTGCCATTTCTACTAGAGAAAATAAAGTTGCTTGTTGATTAGTGTTGTTTTAGGCACAAGAAGTTAAGATTTGACAGTCTTCTATCTAGTCTCGTCCATTGGCTTCCTATTCTTTTTTTTTCTTTTCGTTTTTTAAGCCTCACTCGAGGACATTTTTGCATTTATCTTCAGATAAAGTGGGAGGGAGAGAGAGAGGAAGAGAGAGAGAGAGAAACATCGATGTGAGAGAGACACACTGAGTGGCTGCCACCCACACGACCCCATCCGGGGCCGGGGACAAACTGCAACCAAGGTTCCCTTAGTGGGAACCAAACCTGGGGTTCTCTGGTCCAAGGTCCAATGCTCTGACCACTGAGCAAAACCGGCTAGGGCTCCATTGATTTTTTAGATAGAGTGGGAGGGAGGGTGGGGAGGCAGGGAGAGAGAGAGTTTCAATAACTATGACTGTTAGTCAGGGTTTAGCAGATTATTGTAAGCCAACAAGTTAGAAATGCACAGACTTTTTGATCCAAACAGTTAACTATGTTTTGCAAACTTGTCCTTTTCTCCTGTGTTCTGTGTACCCTCTTGGAAGAGTACAGAGGAGAAAAAGTAAATTAATTTCCTTGAGATTAGATATTAAGAGAAGAGCAAGGAGGAAGAAGTCCTCCCTGGAATCTGTAGCAAAATCAGTTCTGAGTCAAGGGTTGAACAGGAAGAGCAGTGAATCCTAAGATGGTCTAATATCATGGAAAGTGGGAAATGAAACCACAGAAGTATTCATTTTATTTCTCTTTGTGTATCCCAGCTAAGCATGGGCAAGATTTTCTTGGACACTTGTGAAAGAGAAGGTGGAGTATGGTCCTGAAGCAATTTTTCACCTCTGACCTCAGCAGAACCCTTTCTCAAAGGGTCAAGAGAAGGCACTTCTTAAGAGATGGAATCAAGGGACAGTTTTTCTCTGAAGAAGAGAGAGTTAGAAATGTCTGATTGTAATTGCCTTCCTTCCACCTATCTTTTCTTTATATTATTGAGTCCTTTATATCATTTTTATCTTCAGCTGTATCTGATGTCATTTCTGCCAGTGTTTTGATCTTTCCAGTTTGATCTGCTGGTGTCCATTTAGGCTTTTCATATAAACAGCCTTAACATGAGCTTCTCAAAGGCCAATATAGGATTTTAGTCTTCTTTGTATAAGGCTAGTACTAATTCTGTTATTAGTAATAACAACTAGGGTCCACAGTTGCTTATCTGCCATTCAGAAATCGAAAAGACTCTGAAAGCCAGAGGTTTAAGTTTTTGTTTGTTTTCATAATGTAGTGCCACAACTCATTAAGCCAAAACATGTAACCTGAACTGAAGCTATTTATAATCTTTATCACACTTAATATGTCAGTTTGTTTCACTACAGAAATATTGATGTATTTGATTATGTGGTACTGCTCAAAATGTTTCACATACAAGGGTTTGGACAAGAGTTGTGGGCCTATAATGTTAATTTAGGCTCTTACTATTCTGAGCACGTTAAGTGTAATTCCCATGGTAACTTTAATAGGAGATAGATTCTCTTATTATCTCCATTTTACATTTGGGGAAACAGGTACAAAGAGACTACACTAGTAAGCAGAAGAGCTGAGATTCAAACCAGGCAGAGCCCTAGCTTTTAACTGTATCCTACATTGTTTGACTTTGGCAAGAAAATAATGAACTTTTTTGTTGTTGCTGTTGTTAGATGTATTGCTATATAGAAAATGTCTTGAGTAAATTTGTTCTTTGAGATTTTTTTATGTGTGTTCAGTAGTAGTCACTGAAGCCAGGTCATCAAATCTTGGGGGTTTTTTTGTGTGTGTTTTTAAAAAATAAGACAAGGAAATATTTTTACTTAACAGAGCCTTGTATTAGAAAGGAATTTTAACTTCAGCTAATTTTTTTAAAAGATTACTAGGCTTTAAAAACAGACTACCAGGATTAAACTTTAAAATTGTGGATAAATGTCATGTTAGCTTGCTACTATTTGAATCCTAAAAGCAAAATAGTACATATCCTTATTAAAATTGTATATCTTTGCAATAACTTAGAAAAGTAATTCTAATTAACAAGAATTTAAAAGGAGGCAGACTTAAAATAGGAAGTCTCAGACTAGTAAACTGCCTGGTGTACCCTTTTAACCATTCTTAGACAAGATATTCTTCTATCTGTACTGGCCTCTCTTCAGTATGTGCTTATAATGTCAAACATAATGGCACATAATTTGAAGGCAAATTGGTATTTCTGAACCATTTTCTAGAGAAGTTCAAAATTGGTACTGCATGTTCTATACTATTCCAGTGGTGTGTCATATTGAGGTGTAAATACTCAGCTCTGATTGGATAAAATAATATTATATTTTGCCCTGGCCAGTTTGGCTCAGAGGTTAGAGTGTCTGCCCGCAGACCAGAGAGACCCAGGTTCGGTTCCCGCGAAGGGCATGTACCTCGGTTGCAGTTGTCTCCGGCCCCAGTTGGGGTCGTGTGGGTGGCAACCAGTCGATGTATCTCTCTCACATCAATGTTTCTCTCTCTCTCTCTCTTCCCCCCTCTCTCCCTCCTGCTCTGTCTGAAAATAAATGCAATATACATATATATATTATATTTTAGTTCACATTTGAGTGCTTTCTCCATCCTATTCACTGAAGAGATACAAAGATGAGTAAGGTATAGCTCCTGTGCCGTTTTATTTGTCATTGCTCTATTTTTGTATCTCACATGGTACCTGATACATAGTAGTTGCTCAATAAACACTTGTTGATTGAATGTCCTTAAGAAACTTGTTTGCTTATGGTAGAGTTGACATGTAAAATGATTTTTTTAAATTTAAATAACAACAGAAATTATAATAGAAGTAATTAAGAGAAATCTGTAATCACCAAGAAAAGAGTAAGTTTTACAACCTCTCCATTAGTATTTGCCTTCTCTTCATATTAATTTTTATAATTTTACGAAAGAATATTATTACCCAGACATTCTTACGAAGGATGAACTATGCTCTCATTTAAATAGTTTTCTTGTTTTTCTTTTTATCTAGATTCTCAGATGTTGGTTGTTTCTATGAAATCAGGCAGGAATTTAAATGCATTATGTTTTGAAAACTCTAAACCTGCTTCTGTTCTGTTTGACCAGCATTCACTATTTTCTGTATTTCATTCTCTCACCTAATCTTTTCCTTTCTAATCTGCTTACTAAAAATGAAGATTTAACATCAGAAGCTGAGCTCAATAACTGATCAAAGGGAACTATAAGATGCAGTCTTGTGGCGCAGTTGGGGCTGTTAACCTGCTATCTAAAGGTGATGCTTCAAATGGCTTTTCTGTGCATGTGCATGGATTTTGTGAATGGTGGAGACTGTCCTAAAAGTTGTGCTGTGGTGTGTAATGTAATGTAATGTAATGTAATGTAATGTAATGTAAAGTGAATTTGTTTTTGATGGGTGCTGTCTGCCAAAAGATGGACTTGATTAAAAGGATCTTAATTAGGATCTTAATTTATAATACCACCCTGACTAATGGTTCTGATAACTAAGAGTTTGCTATATAACATTTAATATTATAAAAATAAAAAGACCTCTGAAATTTCCTAAGAAGTTTTAAATAGGTTGATCTTTGTAGAGAATTGCTGCGTCCTAGTGCTGATCAAATGTAAGTGAATTCATGCTAAACCCATTTCTCTCCATAGGACTTATATCTCAACATCCTATCTTTTAACTTTCCCCACTCCTTTCTGGTTCCAGAATCAAGATTTTCTCTATTAGTGTTGCTTGTAATGATTTGGATTCCCCATGATTTAGGCCACTACCAAATTGAGGAATTTATTGTTCAGTCATCTTAAATGTCATTTGGAACAAGGTGGGATATGAATTTAAAATGTTAACCATATCTAGCCCTGGCCAGTTTGGCTTAGCGGTTAAAGCATCAGCCCACAGACCAATGAGTCGCGGGTTCGATTGTGGTCAAGAGCACATGCCTCAGTTGTGGTTTGGTCCCTGGCCCTGGTCTAGTCATGCAGGAGGTAGCCAGTTGATGTGGCTCTGTCACATTGATGTTTCTCTCTGTCTCTCTCTCCCTCCTTCCTTCCATCCCACTCTATCTGATGATAAATAGAAAAATCCTCGGGTGAGGAATAAAAAATGTGTTAACATATCTAGTATCTTTTTGTTGTTAATGCTCACCCAAGGATATTTTTTCTATTGATTTTTTAGAGAGTGGAAGGACAGGGAGGGAGGAGGGCAGGGGGAGAGAAAGAAACATTGATGTGGGACACATCAATTGGTTGCCTCCCGCACATGCCCCATAGGGGCTGGGGATGGAACCTGCAACCCTCTGGTGTGTGAGCTGATGCTCTAACCACCGAGCACCACTGGCCAGCACTAGTATTACCTTTGTAAAATAAGGGTTTCTCCCTCTATATATGTTACAGTATGTTCCAGAATTCCTAATATATGTCATGTGTTAGCTTTCTTTGATTTCATGTTGAATTAATATGGAGCTAACTAATCTTATTTTTTATGAGAGTTAATCCTCTAGTCAGACTACTATTTACTATAATGTTTGCAAAACTCCTTCATTTTGGATCTTTATGGGAATGATGAAGACTGGTTGTTAGAAAATTAAGTATTTGATTTCTACCTTTTTTTCTTGGTCTCCTTTTTCTTCTTCCCTATAGCCTGATCATCCGACACACACACACACACACACACACACACACACACACACACTCATTACAGTTGGTATTTATTTAATCCCTTTTCTCATTGATATGAAAGAATTTTGGCTTTCTTTTTGCTATTCATTTAATACTAATGTTGACAACCAAAACTAGAAAAAGAAACCGTTAAAGTTATTGTGTTCTTATCCTGATACTTGTTTTCTGCTTTTATAGCAGTTTGTTGAATTGATTAAGGGATATTTTAAATTGTAATTTTAAGCCTGTCATTTTTTCAATGAGATTTATATGGGGGAAAAGTGGTTAAAGGTTGTTAGATTTCTTAAAACTGATAGAGGTAAATCTAACTTTCCAGATAGAGTTCTCAATTGCATTAAAATCTATCACAAATTTGGGTAAACATTTTATCATGAAGTCTAATTCCTTCCTAGAGGGGCTATAAATTTTATTATGCAGAAGAGTTCTGTTGCAAACCAGAAACATTCTTTTTTACTGTAGATCAAAACCTGGGCCTAGATGTCTTGTTATGTGAACATATTCCAACTGCATTCTCCTACCTGTAGATCTCAAAGCTAGGGAATGTTAATGGGCCAGAAGAATAAACATACTTATTGGTAATCTGTGCACTTAAAGGCATGAACTGTTAACTAAGAATCAGGTTGAGGTTGAAGCCAAAAAATAAAAGTATTTGTCTAATGCTTTACAAAGCAATTTTTTATCCATTATCAGTAGAATTTTTCACAGCCCTGTGAACTACTAAATATTGTCATTATCTTAGTTTTATACTGAATGGTCTGGGATTAGGATTCAAGTCAATTTACTACAAATCTTGTAGCTTAAAAAAAAATTCCCGGTGTGTACCTTTGCTTCTTCCCGATCAATTTCTCAGTGTCTCAATATATAGAAATACAAAGACTATTAGAGTAATCTAAAATATTTCTTCTAAAACAGAAGGGAAGTCCCTTAGAACAGTGTTTGTCTTCCTTGCCTGGGTAGTAAATGACCTAAAACAATAACAACAATAGATTCCCAGGCTCCACTTTACACATATTGAAGCAGAATTTTCAGAGTGTAACCTTCTGTGCACCTATATGTTCAAAGCATCGAGGTTACTCTGCTCAGTCAGATTTGGAAAATATTACCTTTAAAGCATTTAAGACTCTTTGTAGGATGACAAATTAAATTAAAATCATTATTATTTTTATAAGATAGCAGCTATCTGACAATACCTTTAAAAACAGGCAACTTTCGCCCTGGCCGGTTTGGCTCAGTGGTTGGAGCATCAGCCTGTGGTCCAGAGAGACCCAGGTTCGGTTCCTGCTAAGGGCATGTACCTCAATTGCAGTTTGTCCCCAGCCCTGGTTGGGTCGTGCGGGTGGCAGCCACTCGATGTGTCCCTTTCACATCAATGTTTCTCTCTCTCTCCCACTCTGTCTGAACAAAAAATGAAAAAATGTCCTCAGGTTAGGTTAAAAAAATAAAAACAGGTAACTTTCAAGGGTATTCTAACTTGGTGGGAGAAGCTCCAGGGTAATGGCAAGTGACAGGATCTTGAACAACCAGAAGGCATTACCCAGAGTGGAAGTGCTGAAAGAGAGGAGCTATCACAAGGATGAAGATATGAAATCAGCATTTAAAAATCACTTCTTCATAAAAATGCAGATGTCATATCATGTCATAACTATATGAAAAAAAATGCAGTTTTCCCCAACCTGTTTGAAAATAAACATAACAATTCAATGCAAAGCTGTAAAAAAATTCAAGGTCAGCTTTTTATATAAATTTTCATTGGTAATCAAGGATCCAGTCCTCTTAAAGGGAGAAGGGTTTAGTAACCAGTCTGATTCATTTATAGAATGTGTAGTCTATGGCCATACCACCCTGAACACGCCCAATCTCATCATTTATAGACTGTGGCTTAAGTGAACCTCATTCATATTATGTCAAAACAATTTGTTCACATCTTATGCCCCTTATATGTAGTTGTGGAAGGAAGAATTCTCAAAAGTTTAAGGAATTTGCCCTGGCCAGTTTGGCTCAGCGGTTGGAGCGTCAGCCTGCGGTCTAGAGAGACCCGGGTTCGGTTCCCGGTAAGGGCACGGACCTCGGTTGCAGTTTGTCCCCGGCCCTGGTTGGTCGTGCAGGTGGCAACCACTCGATGTATCCCTTTCATATCGATGTTTCGCTCTCTCCCACTCTCTCCCTCCCACTCTATCTGAACAAAAAATGGAAAAATGTCCTCGGGTGAGGATAAAAAATAAAAAAATAAAATAAAAGTTTAAGGAATTTCAAATATTATCTCTTAAGGCTGAGGAGGTTGGAGCATTTTTATATCTCTTGATAGACCAAGAGCCCATAATTCCCGTCTTAACACAGAGTAGACTTTCAGAAACATAGTGTCCTGATATATAGTGACTTTTGAATTCCAACCCTCAGTCTTTGACCTGTTCTACAATCTGACATGTTGATAAAAATAACCCACTTATCTTACATATATTAATACAGCTGGTTGTTCACTTTCTAATATTATGTTTGTTACTAGCTATTACTCTGCTTTCAAATTTTGCCTGAGATCCATCTTATTAACAGAGAATACATTGTAAATCGGTTTCACCAAACTAACAGATAATTATATGTAAACAGTCATTTTAAAAATGTATATCCTACCTTGTTCCAGGAACGATTTAACATGGTTTAATAAAACATAATTGCATAAATTAGAAATTAACTATGAGAACTTAAAGTGGAACCAAGAAAAGCACTTTGAGAACTAGCTCTTCAGTGTTCATAGATTTACCTTTTCAATGCCTTTTACTAAAAAAGTAGTAGTACCCTTTCTTTAAAATTAATGATTAAGGTCTAAGATCTAATTCTATGTTTGCCAAAAATGAATCCTCACATGTCTATTAAAGAGGGAGCCACTATTTTTATAAAATTTCTCTTCTGCTTTTGTAGTTTCAAAACTTCCTCATTAATGTATTATGTGGAATTAATCAGAGGCCAGTATAATAGCCATATACTACTTTGTTTTTGTATATAGGAAAAAACTAAAATTGTATGAGTGAAACTGTACCTGCTCAATCAGTAAAAAGTTTTATTTATGTTATTATTATTTTTTTTTAATAATAGCTGTTTTAAAGTCACTTAAGTATGCTCTTTTTCTTGATATTTATAACAGTTTGAATAGTAAATCCCATGGTAAAGTTCTGGCATTGGCTGATTTTGTGCTATATTAGTTATATCTAAAGCATATATATGCCTTTATTTTAAAGAGGCCTGGATTTAGGATTCTTTTTTTTTTCATTAGAAAAAGGAATTTCTTAAATGAAAAAGTCCTGACTCAAAGGATTTATAACTGGTACCAGTTTGGCCAAGATTGTTAGTTATTCATTGGTTGTTACATTTGGAAATAATTCATGCCTTTCCTTCATGATGTTTGTTTGTTAAGAAATCCTTTTTAAAGTTTTAATGTGAAATTCTAACTTAAACTGATCAGTTGGAACTACTCCAGTTCAAGTAAGGGGCAGCTGGGGTCTAAGTATTGCCTACTCAGCCTTCCTACTCTTCTGTCCCTCATCAACTCTGAGATGTTGTCAAGGAGCATCTTAAGGCATCCCAGAACACGTTGCCTAAGGAATTTTTTTCCCTAATGTCCATTAATCTCTTTTCTGGAGAGTGTCAGAGGCTGAGGGAACCTGAAAAATCAAATAAATGCATTCTGCTACTTGCTAACTGCTTGATGAAGATTTGGTGGAAGTATTTGAACCTTTAAAAAAAAAAATTTAATGTCAGTAGGCATTAAAATTCATCTTTTTCCTATGCCATATTGTGATGGTTCAGAGTACAGATCACCTAGGTCTATCTGTATGTATGTAGCTATTATGCTCAGGGTACGAGGGTCATCCTCAAGTAACAAGCACTAACAATTACAACTCTCCCTCTCCTGCTTTTTTGATGTCTTTCTGCACTCCTGACTTTTTATAGGACAAAGAACTTTGAGTCTGGTAAGGCCTATAAGACAACATGGGGAGATGGCGGAGACAACTCTTCTAGCAATGTAGTATCTAAGCAGCCAGGCCGAGTGACAAACGGTCAGCCTCAGCAAGCAACCACAGGAGCAGCCAGTGGTGGATACATTAAACGGTATGCCATCTCTTCCCAATATTTTTACCCCTTTCTTAACTGAATGGCTCATTGAGGAAGATGGGTGAAGTTATACATGAATCCTAACTAAAAAGTTAGAAATAGCATTTATTCCAATTTTTAAATGCATTTTAAATCTACCTTCTGACAAGATGTTGACTTTGGTTATTGACCTTCAATGATGGGTTTTTATGTTTTTCAGTACTTTCTAAATTACTGAAGTAAGCTGTAAATAGGAAAATGTGTTTTAAAATGTATCCTCGCCCTGGCCAGTGCATCTCAATGGTTAGAGCATCAGTCTGCATACCTAAGGGTTGTGGGTTTGATTCCCAATCAAGAGCCCATACCTGGGTTGCAGGTTCGATCCCTGGCCCCAGTCAGGGCGTATGCAGGAGGCAACCAATCCATGTGTCTCTCTCACACTGATGTTTCTCTCCCCTCTCTCTCTGTCTCCCCCTCCCTTTCTTCCATTCTCTCTAAAAATCAATGGAAAAAATATCCTCAGGTGAGGATTAACTAAAAAAAAAGTATCCTCTATAGTGGGGGTTGGCCAGATGCCTATAAGAATAGCTACAGCCTCAGCAATTTGGCTCAGCAGTTAGAGCATCAGCTGTAGACTGAAAGGTCACAAGTTTGATTCCTGGTCAAGAGAACGTACCTGGATTGCAGGTTTGATCCTCGGCCCTTGTTGCAGTCAAGCAGGAGGCAACCAATCAATGTGTCTCTTGCGTCAATGCCCCCCCCCCCAGTCTCTCTGAAAATCAGTGGAGCCCAGCTGGTGTGGCTCAGTGGTTGAATGTTGATCCATGCACCAAGAGGTCACTGGTTCAATTCCCAGTCAGGGCACGTGCCTAGGTTGTGGGCCCGATCCCAGTGGGGGGCATGCAAGAGGTGGCCAGTCAATGTTTTCTTTCATCGATGTTTCTATCTCTCGCTCACTCTTTCTCTCTTTCTAAAATCAATAAAGAAAAAAATATCAGTGGAAAAATATCTTCAGATGAAGATTAACAACAAAAAATAATAGTAGCTGTAAAGAGTCAGATAATATTTCAGACTTTGCAGGCCATATAGTCTCTGTCACAACTACTCAACTTTGTTGTTGTAGGAAGGTTTGTTAAAACACAGATTGCTGGGATCTAATTCCATTCTGTTTTAATAGATCTGGAATGGAGTGTCAGTGGATCTGGAACGGAGTGTGAGAATTGGCATGTTTTGTGTCTAACAAGTTCCCAGGTGATGCTGGGAATCACACTTTGAGAACTATTGTTCTAGAGTTATTATTTAATCATCTTTTACATGGCTTTAAGTCTTTGAATTTTTGCTATAGACTGTTTCTAATGGTAATATCCATTCCCTTGGGCCTAACACTTGCTTAGCATCCTTTTGGTTACTTATTTTTGTACAAACTAAATCCAGACTTAGTCCATTTAGAATTCACCAAAAAATATTGAATTAACTATCTTTTTGTGATAGTATAACAAATGATGCGAGAGAAGATGAAATGGAAGAGAACCTCACTCAAGTGGGAAGTATTCTAGGAAATCTAAAAAACATGGCCCTGGACATGGGGAATGAGATTGAGGCTCAAAATCGACAAATAGACCGGATCACAGAAAAGGTAAAAGCTTCTTAGTGCCATAGGAAAATGAGACATCTAATACAGTGTTTTAGTAATGGGTATCTGTGCTCGTTACTTTGGAGGAGAACAGCAGGATAAGATCCTGTCCTCACTGGTGTTAGGGTTTTGCTGAGGCGGCCAGTTCTAACACACTGAGAAACAATAGCTAAGTTCTTCTTTTGCTCATAGCATTTGGTTCATTTTGAAACCAAGAACTTGGATTGACATTGTATTATTTAAAATTTTACACATGAAGCTTAGAGAGTCTAACCTTCGTGTGAGCTGCCCTTTTTTTTTTTTTCTTCTCCCTGAATGAGCGAAGCTTTTGGAGTTTTATTGTGTTAAATAACAAATTAATAAGTTCCTGAATCCTCATAAGTCAGTAAGGTAAAAGTCAGTTCTGCAGAATGGTTCTTGTGGAATGGACACACAAAATAGAGTCCTGGGAGTAATGAAAAAAGGTATTGCTGGGTTTTTTTTTGTTTTTTTTTTACTTTGTGTAATATAAGACACTGAAAGTGAAATTTTAATTCATACATTGATGTGGATGTGGTAATACATCTGTTCCAAAGATCTTAGGGAAGGTTATTTCAGTCTCTCTGTGTTTGACCTAGGATCGCTCCAGGTGGGATTCTGTGATTTAGTTCAAAAACTTTCACATGGTCCAGATCTGTAGCAGAGGAGAACGTTCTTATATTTCATTGCATCTAAATGCCATTGATTATTGTCTCAGTTTCAGACCTGTTAAACTGTGAAAAAATATTGCAGAACTCATGAAATACTGGCAAGTTATGTTATACCTTTGTTATATTGATACACCCAAGTTTTCCCAAATGAATTTGATACTCTGTAAGTTCTTGCCCAAAATGAATTTTGTGATGTGACTCCAACTGTTTCCTGAATTTTCTTAGTGTATAAATTACTCCAGGTATATGAATTTAACCTTTATTAGGTCGACTTACCTTGTGAAATAATGCTGATGTCTCTCTCTTTTTTTCAGGCTGACACCAACAAAGATCGTATTGATATTGCCAATGCCAGAGCAAAGAAACTCATTGACAGCTAAAGTACTGCTGTACTTCTTTACCATTTACTCTCTTATCTAGCTCTTCCTTCAGTCATTGCCTTTTCAGAATTTGAAATTTTGGTTCCACGCTCTTCTACTCAGGAGATAATGTGGAGGAGGGGCTAGGAGTGACAGCCCCCATTTTTTTCCTTTTTCCCTTGAGGGTAGACTGATGCTTGACCTTCCTTCTAGTATTTTCTTTCTCAGCTTATACTCTTAGCTTGGTTTTTATACATCATATGTTGCATTGTTTTTCACCCTCCTCATTTACTGTAGCAGGTTCTTCTGCTTTCAAGATTTGGAAGCATTGCCAAAGACAGCCATGAAAAAGGAAGTTGGAAGCAGGGGTGGGGGAGTACAAGAAGGAGAAATAAGAGATAAGAGGTTGTTACCTCAGTAAAACCTTCAGGTCACAAAGCAAAAAGTTGCATAGCCACAGTAAATATCTAATTGGGTTTAGATTTTAAGTTGCAGTTATTGCCAATTTAGGCTAATACTTGGTTTTGGAGCTTTTATATATAATATTTTTGTTATACATCACAACTTTGCAACCTCTGCTTCAAAAAAGAATAGAATGAGTTTTCTTAACGTGAGCTTAATTTGTGAACTCTTGATGATTCATATATGTACATAGATTCTGTGATCACATTTCATATTGCACCATACAGGAACACTTTGTACAAATGAATGGCTTTTTATTTTCATATTATTAGTATCATGGTTCCAATTCAAGCCTATTAACCTCATAAATTTGTCATTAGTCTTTGAAGAAAAATATGTAAATATGTATGTGTAACATGAGAATTTCTGTCTAAAGCAGGGCTTAACATTTTTTTTTTTTGAAAGTTTGACAAACTAAATTACGTGATTTCAGATTTACCTCAATGCCAAGAATTATGTTTAGATAGGAAAAAATAAACTTGTTTGATCTCAGGTAGAAAAATTGTTAGATTACTTTGAGTTTTGTGTAGATTCAGACTTTTAAAAAGCTAGAATTCTGTTTAACTAAAAGTGATTTGGAAAATTATGCTTTGGTTTGATTATTGATTATTGTATTATCCTTCTTTTAGCCTTGTGTATTGAACTATGTTCAGAATCATGTTTAGCTCCTGACAGTGTTATAAAAATCTGATTGGTATTTGTCACCTTTATTTAAAAGCTAGCACCTGCACACATCAAAGCCATTAATGTGGATTGGTTTGACCAATAACCACTGCTTGATCCTTACAATTAAATTTTGTAACTAATGGTATTGTTCTTTGAAATAGGTGTGTTTCTATGACTGCCTTTTTTTTTCCCCTTGGCGGAGGGGACAACCAATTCATAAGCTCTTATCTAACAAATTGAGTAAAAGAAAGGTCCATAAATCAAGAAGCACTCTAACAGAAAGCTACATTTAGGTATCTTTCCCATTTGTATTAGAATTACTGACAGGACTTTCTAAGATTTGTCATGAGGTTCATTTTAATCATTACTAGTCTTTTACTCATTTGAGCTTAAATACACTAGTGACTGAAAGGATAGTGTTTATGAGAGAGAATTACAATGTACTTGAAAAGATACAATTAACATGGGAATTTTCAAAGGCTAAAGAGGAAAATATTTAAAGTGAGATTCATTTAGGCCCTCTGTAACAGAAATGCTTCATGCTAAAGAGAGTAGTTTGGCAGGTGATGGTACATGTATAAAGTAAGAAGATATAAAACACTGGGGATTGTGCTATACCTAAATGCCCTTCTAAAAGCATTTAGGAAAAAATTCTTTAACACTATTATGGCTAAAAGAAGTTGTTCTGAGGATACCAATATGTAGTTAGAAGTGTAAGCTTAAGCATCAGATTGTCTGGATTTACCCTGTAGCTCTGCCACTTGCTGGATGAGTGACTATAGGCCCATTTCTGCGCTTCAGTTTCCTTGTCTGTAAATGGGAATGAACAATTCCTACCTCAGAGTTGTTGCAAAGACTTAATTAACATGGTAATGCATGGAAAGCACTTAGAGCAGTGTCCAGCAAATGTAAGAGCTTAATAAATGATAGCTGCTATTCTCTCTCGAGTGGAGGTCTTTTGGGGTGAAGGATCCCTTTGTGAATTTGATGAAAGACAACACAGCCTTTTTCAGCAGAGGAAGAGACACACAAATATGACTCATGCATAAATGGGTCTTGAAAGCCCATCCATGGATCTCAGTTTACAAACTTTCTGGTTGATTCTTGTATGTGTCCTGACTGGAAATTGAACCTGCACCTTTGGAGTATGGGGCTGATGCTCTAACCAACTGAGCTACCCCATCAGGGCACAAACTTTTTTAAAGATTGTGCTGAGAAAGAGGATGAGGCCATAGAAATTGGGCCCATAATACATTAGAAATAGAAGCTGTTGATCTAAAAAGCCTTTTCTGATTTTTCTCCTATATTTTTGGAAATTTGTTTGCATTAAGGTGGTAACTGAAGTGATTAACACAGCTTTGCATTCTGACCATCTGAGTTCAAATTTTGGTTGTCATTTACTAGTTGTGTGACCTTGAGCATACCTATAACTAAGGAGTTAAAAAACAGTATCTCCTACTGAACTTAATTTTTTTTTTTATCCTACCCAAGGACATTTTTCCATTTTTTGTTCAGATAGAGTGGGAGGGAGAGAAAGAGAGAAACATCGACATGAAAGGGACACATCAAGTGGCTGCCACCCGCACAACCCAACCAGGGCCAGGGACAAACTGCAACTGAGATACATGCCTTAGCAGGAACCGAACCCAGGTCTCTCTGGACCGCAGGCCGACGCTCTAACCATTGAGCCAAACTGGCCAGGGCTGAACTTAATTTTTTTAACAGTAAGCCCCCTCTTCAAATTTCTAATCTTACAATGGAAAATGAACTTTATCCCCTATAGTTGTGTCCTTTTTTTTCTTCGATTTTAATTCAGCCTTCAACTCTAGATATTTGTATGTCATGTGTGGATTGTGAATACCCCTTTAACATAAATGTTTACTTCCCAGACATCCTATACTAAATTGTACTTAGAATTAGTTTCTTTACATGCTATTTTCTTTTAAGATTTTAATTGATTTTTAATTGATTTCATTTGATGTGAGAGTGATACATCGATCAGCTGCCTCCTGCATGCCCCCTACTGGGGACTGAGCCGAGCCTGCAACTGGGAATCAAACTGGCAACCTTTCAGTGCATGGTATGATACCCAGCCAACTGAGCCACACTGGCCATGGCAAATAATGGTCACTCTCTTACTAAAAGTCTAAGTTATCCCAGTTACATTCCTAGTCAGATTTATATTTCTCAGATTGATATCCAAGTCCCTTATTTTCTACTCATTTCATTTTTATCCTTTCTAGCTTGGTGTCCTATCAAAGCCTTCCATTTCTGTATAACTTGCTAAATTCTATTTTAATACCTTACAGATGAAATCAATGGCACCGTTTATTAAATGCTTACTCTGTCAAAAAGGGCTAAATGCCTTTTTATGTATCTTTTCACCATATCCTCCTAACATACCTGAGAGGTAAAAGGTATTAGCCATATTACAGATAAATAAATTGCTCTAATTCATAAAGCTAGAAAATGAAAGACTGGATTCATCCAGTATCTTTCTCACTCCAAGGCCTATGATCTTACTCAGTATTCTATACTGACTTCCACCCAGGCTCTAAAAGAATATAGGTGACTTAGGGCTGGTGGCCACTAGAATGTGGGTCTCCAGACCACAAGTCAACCTACTTTGTTGGTTCATACTTAAGTCTAAATACTGTGTACTATAGCTTTGGGCTTATTACTTTACATAGTTCCTGCCCTCCAGTCGTTCAGTCTGACAAGAAACAGATGGATACAGAATGTGAGAAGTGTCATTGTGACAGATGGAAGACCAGTTAATTCTGCTTAGATTTAGAAAGGGGCTTAGACATAGGGAAGGAGCAAGTTAGTAAGAGGGCATTTCTGAATAAGCAAACAATGTAAACGCAGTTAAAGGAGAGAGATATTGCACTATGGGTTAACGGAGCAGAATAATTTGGTATGACTAGGCAGGCAAATGAGAGTGAAGAAAGGGTATCTGAAAATAAGGCTGGGTCCCAGTTGTGAAAGGCAGTAGTCACTGATTGTCATAGGGGTGGGGATTTTTACAACTCCAATTAGTAATTAAATAGCTATGGACATTTAAGTTTAATTTATAAGTTCTGATTTATTCAATAATAAATACTAATAAAATATTTAGAGAAATGTTAATTGTTCAGTCAGTAGATCAATAAGATTAAGCATTAAAGTTTATTTTTTAAAAAATGATAGGCTATTCCTCCCCAAAATGAGAAACAGAAAATAACATGGGAAAAAGAATACCCAGACCAAATTTAAGGTCAGAGAGACTTCCTCATATAAATACTAGGCTCTTATGATCTCTTGACATAAAGGTAAAACTAGGTTTGTAAAACAAGAACTAACAATGCATGGTAAATAATACCCCCTTGGCCAAGACATAGCTTTGGAGAATGACCAGAGTCGTAGCTTTCTAAATATTCATGTCAGTAACAATTTGAAACCATCTACCTTTGTACCTTCAGTTTCTCTTAATAAGCATGGTTCTGCTACCACAAAATGTTTATCATTCACATGAAGGCATTGCAGTACTCATGCAACCTGAACATGAAACGTTTCTCCCTAATCAGTTTACTTTCAAACAAAAGGCCATTTACAAGTTCAAGTTTTCCTGTCTTTTTTTAAAGGGTGAACCTTTCTTCCAGCCAAAAAGTTCATTAAAAATTGATTAAGGTTCTTTAGTACATTCTCTCATTCAAAGAATAAACTTGATAAACATAGGTTATTTTCAAATACTGTAGTAGCTTTTTGATACATAATCTGATTAGTAGAATTATAAATACAAAAAAGGAGAAAAGGGTTACCAGAAACAAGACATTATTTCTAAGAAAGCTTCAGGAAAATCTTGATTATTAAAACCCCTTATATCTTACAAGTTTTGCATATATGGTTTTAGCTCTTCAGAGCCCTCTTCCAATAAGGCACCTGCAATAGTAAAGAATTTGCTACTGCAGCCTTGGAGAACATCTCTTAGTGTTGTATTGATGCTTCTTTTCAAAGTACACTTTTAATCAAGAAAGTCATGTATTTATGTACATCCTAAATTCCAAGTATAAATATTATAATTGAACTGATGGACTGGGATAAAACAGTTCCTTAGATTAACCACAGCAGCCTCTCATAAGTTATTTGAATTTCATAAAAATGTGAAATGTTAACACAGAGGTGGGATGGCAGCTGATTTTATGAACGCTCACTCATTGAAACTAAACATGACATTTCAAGCTGTGGTGTGGAGCTCTTCTATTATCAGACACCATCCCCTCACTGTATAAATAGCAACTAGCTACTGGTTTCTTAAAACCAAACCTAATGATGATTTTGAAGATCAACCACGTCCATTGCCCTATTCGTGATTCAAACAGAGAATTCCTGTCAAGTGAAGTAGAATGTCCTGGAGTATCAGCTCCTTACTGCAGATATCCTTGACAACAACAGAAGCCTTTGATTCAGCCAGATTGCAACAGGTTCCAAATCAATGTCCTATAAGGATTCCCGTGCTTTTGGAGAACATCATGCAAACTTCTTCTTGGTGGCCGTGAACCTCTCCATGTACTAAAAATCATGAAAGAAGAATATATGTGCCATTTTGGCATGAGCAAATATTACCATTTTGTTACTTGGGTTTTCATATGATTTTTTTTCATTTACGTTTTTATTGGATATGGTCCCTCACTTCCTCAAAAATTTACCTATTCTAAATGCAAATCTAAAGCACATAGTTTTGGGGTCTTTTAAATTTTTCTTTAATATTTTAATAGGAAACCTATCAAAAGACAAAGATACTTTACAGTATACTATCTAGAGAAAAAATCATCTTGGTACAATACAAGAATGTATACCATTACATCTTGGTACAGAATTTGGCTGATTCTTAGAACTCACCTCCAAAATAGGGAACAAATCTTGTTGACAAATAGGATTATACATTCAGCCTGTGGCTATAAACATTCATGTGGGTTACTTCACCATTCTCTGGAGCAGTGACTAGATATGCAGAAGTACATGAATACATACCTTATCATAACCTTCTAGTTCTCGAAGTTTCTTTATTTCAAAAAGGTTGCCTTCCACAGCAAGCAGACAGATCTGGGAATCACTGAGGATGCTCTGTGGAAGCATGCTGAGCTCAAGGCAGTTCTCTTCTAGGCGAAGAACTTTAAGGCGAGGACAGGAGGATATCTTTACTGAGATCTGAGATATCTATTGAACAACAAAAAAGAATAATAGGAAAAGGCATAAGCATTGTAATGTTTACTTTTTACTAAATTAAAACAAAAAAGCCTTTACTTGACTATTTGTCCTAGTTCTCCTTTTACCGCCTCCATTTTCTCACTACCTACTCATTCCAGAAGCCTCTGTCATCTAGCTTCTGTTACTCCTCCACTTTTTTGGGAAAAAAACAAAAACAAAAAAACCTTGCTTTTTGAAGGTCACCACTGGCTTTTGGAAATAAAGTTTTCTGATAATAAGAGCACTATTTATTATTGAAAACTTGAGAATCAAACTATAAAATTTAAAGACACGTTATCTGCAATCTACCACCATAAACATTTTGATACATTCACTGCCAGTCTTTTATGTGTATAAGTGTTTACACTACCTATCCCTTCCTTGAAACTCTCTATTGCATCTAAATACTGGGTATTTCTTTCTAGCTTTTGAATTATTCCTGATTTTTTGGCTTCCCTTCTTATTCCTATGGACATTTTTCAAGTAAAAGTCCCTAATACAGTACTTAATATTTTATCTTCTTTCTAAACTTTCTCCTAGAAAGCTCATCCGTTCTTAAAGCCATCATTTCTGTTAAGACCTCAAAATCTGTATCTATATATTTTTTATCCTCACCCAGGACATATTTCCATTTTTTGTTCAGACAGAGTGGGAGGGGGAGAGAGAGAGAGAGAGAAAGAAACATCGATGTGATGTGAAACACGACCCAACCAGGGCCGGGGACAAACTGCACCCAAGGTACGTGCCCTTAGCAGGAGCCGAACCCAGACCTCTCTGGATTGCAGGCCAGTGCTCTAACCTCTGAGGCAAACTGGCCAGGGCTATATCTATATTTAAACCTCTCACCTCTATTCCACTGTCTCCAATTCCTCAAATTAAATACCAAGCAATTAACTTTATTTTTTAAGTATATTTTTATTGATTTTAGAGAGAGAGAAAGAAAGAAACATCGATTGGCTGCCTCCTGCACAACCCCTACTGGGGATCAAGCTCACAACCAGGGCATGTGCCCTGACTAGGAATCAACCCGGCAACTTCTCAGTCCATGGGACAACGTCCAACCAACTGAGCCATATGGACCAAGGCCCAAGCGTTATCTTTAATTCATTCACTGAATCTCTTTTGCCCATTAAATGCTCCAAGTCACCAAATTATATTTACTCTGCCGGTATCATCTCAGACTATCATCTGGGAACTTTTTAGAAATACAAACCCTCAAACCCCACCCCAGACCTACTGAATCAGAAATATTGAGGGTGGGGCCCAGTGATCTCTTTGAACAAGCTCTCCTGGTTACTTTGATGCACACTAAACGCTGAGAACCATTGATAAAGGTATGAGCATAAGTGAATGCGCAGTGAGTGCTCAACTAATACTTGTTGCTTAACAATTTTTTCAAATCCCCCCCCTCCCCAAATCGTCAACATTTTTTTTTTTCCAGAAAGCTCAAGAATATTCCTTTAAGGCCCTGGCAGGTTTGGCTCAGCAGTCAGAGGGTCAGCCCGCGGAACAGAGAGTCCCAGGTTCGGTTTCCGCTAAGGGCATGTTCCTCGGTTGCAGTTTGTCCCCGGCTCCAGTTGGGGTTGTGTGGGTGGCAACCACTAAATATGTCTTTCTCACATTGATGTTTCTCTCTCTCTCTTCCCCCCTCTCTCCCTCCCAGTCTGTCTGAAGATAAATGCAAAAATGCCCTCGGGTGAGGATTAAAAAAAAAGAATATTCACTTAAGGAAAAAAGAAAGCTAAAATCTTCAAAGACAGACAATTTCATAAATAATTTAAGGTCATGTCAATTTAGAATAGTTTTGTCCCAATAAAACTGCAAGGATTGGAATGTCCTATATTTGTGCTGTCTGATACACTAGCTATTTGTCACATGTGGTTTTGAGCAGTTAACATGGCTTGTGACTACTGAGGAACTGAATTTTTAAATGAATGTTTATAGCCACATGTGGCCAGTGGCTACTGTAAAGGACTGTAGATCTAGAAGCATAGACACTAGATGATGTTTTTTTTTAATCCTCACCTAAGGACATTTTTCTCTATTTTGTTCAGATAGAGTGGGAGGGGGAGAGAGAAAGAGAAACATGGACGTGAAAGGGATACATCGAGTGGTTGCCACCCGGACAACCCAACCAGTGCTGGGGACAAACTGCAACTAAGGTACATGCCCTTAACGGGAACCGAACCCGGGTCTCTCTGAACCGCAGGCCGACGCTCTAACCACTGAGCCAAACCAGCTAGGGCTAGGCTCATTATGTTTAATGTTTTACTATCTGTGCTTTTATGTCTAAACCAAAGATTGTTTCTCCATTCATACATAATAACCAAAGAGCTTCCGAAGTAATGGAAACAAATTTCAAATATTACAATCAAAGCTATCTAACAATGAAATGAGCTATCTCCAAAAAGCCTATCACTGATGCTTTCTTAGCAAAAGCAGGTGTCTGACTCTGAGACATAAGTGTAAGCTTCTTTTCCACTCTATCTTCCTGACATACATAGCTCCTTGCTAGATGACTAGACATGTTTGAGAAGGATCTGAAGAACTCTTCAAGATTTGTGAGATAGTAGTTTAACTTTTGAAGTTAGCACCCTATTAACCATACCACCCTCCAAAAAATACCCACACACAAAAAAAAAACCCGTGTCTAAACTAACTACACAGGACTTTGGGCTTTGAAATTAATCCAGCCCACAGAATATACCTCTCACCAAGCTTCTGATGCCCAGCTCCATGATTATAGAGAAAAACTGGTTATTCAGAAGACAAAATATAGATATTAGAAAAAACACAAAACCCTTAAGTTCTAGACCTGGTTCTGGTTGAGGTTGAGTTCGATGACCTGCAACTCCCCCACTATGTCAGGCACACTCCGAATCTGGTTTTTGGAAAGATCCACCACATCCAGGTGCCGCAGGCTACAAAGTTGGGGTGGTAGTGCTCGCAGCTGGTTCCCAGAGAGGCTCAGGGTCTTGAGGGCAGACAGCTGTCCAAAGGTAGATGGCAGCTCTCTCAAGTGATTGTTGTTTAGGCTTAGCGTCTCTAGTTTTTTCAGATTGCATAACTCATCAGGAAGAACAGCTGGCAAAGACAGAAACCGTAGAAATCTGAATCTGGTAACAGCTGAAAAACACCTTTGATGAAGTTTATAAAAACTATATGGCAGCCCTGGCCGGTTTGGCTCAGCGGTTGGAGCGTCGGCCTGCAGTACAGAGAGACCCAGGTTCGGTTCCGCTAAGGGCACGTACCTCGGTTGCAGTTTGTCCCCGGCCCTGGTTGGTCGTGCGGGTGGCAGCCACTCGATGTGTCCCTTTCATGTTGATTTTTCTCTCTCTCTCTCTCTCTCTCTCTCTCTCTCTCTCTCTCTCTCTTTCTCTCTCTCTCTCTCCCTCCCTCCCTCCTGCTCTATCTGATCAAAAAATGGAAAAATGTCCTCGGGTGAGGATAAAAAAAAACAAAACAAACAAACAAAAAAACTATATGGCAGCCTTCTATGTCTCTTGTTAATATACACAGAACTCCCACATTTTGTGCCATTTTAAAGCACTGCATTTTTACCAACGTCGTCTTCAGAAGGTGAGGGTGCCATCAAAACGCAGGAAAACACTTCTGTGTATCTTTTGTAAAGGAGCCTCCGCACAATCTGACGGTAATTTTGTGGGATTTGTAAGTCCCTCCCCTTCCATTCTCCCGTCCAAATGATCCCAGTACCAATCTTTATACCACCAGAGAAGGTTTGTAAATGTAATTACGAGAGGTAGAAAACTTAAAGGAATCCGACATTCTCCTGCCTCCTGAGCAATCTGAACGGTTTCATAACAAAAATCAGCTTGTAAGAGAACACCACCCTTCTTAACAGCTGATCAGCAGCAAGAGCTCCCTAGACGCAAAAGCCATACTTAGTTTGTTGTTGTTCAAGGAAAGGCTCTTCAGCACAGTGAACTTCCCTATAATCATGGACGGTAGGCTCTCGATCTTGTTGTTGGATAAGTCGATGGTCCTGAGATTGCTCGTCAGCTTCTGCAACTCTGAAGGGAACTGGAGAAAGGGGTTCAGAGAGGAGAATCTCTCACCGACTAACTTCACCGCCCCGCCGTCCCCCTCCAGTTAAATTCCTGGTCGGGTCCCTCCCAGCCTCACCTCGGTCAGCCCTCGGTCCTTCAGCTGAAAGACACCAGTTTTCTGCGCGGTTTCCACATGCGCGCGAAGGGCACTGTTTCCCATCCTAGCGCCGCAGCTCAGGTCCCTGCGGGAAGGAGGTGCACCTGTCACCGCTAGGTCCAGGCACCCAGTCACCCCGACGGCCTCCCCGCGGGGTGTCCTACCCTAGCCGTCACCTTCTGCAGAACTCTGAATCTCCGGGGCCAGCCCGAGTGGCAAGGAAGAAAGGGAAGAACAGCTCGCCCACAGGCGCTGCGACTTTAGCAGCTGTCCCGAGGGTAGACGCCGCTAAGAACCTACAGGGGATCAGGGGACCCCGGACTCGCCCCCTGCTCTTCAGCTCACAGCTGGTTCTGAAGAGGAAAACCTGAGACGAGCGCAAGCCTGGGATGCGCTTCCCGGGCTTCCGCCCGAGCGGAAACGCCCAGTGACGTCATCGAGCCGCGCGGCGCGTTCGCCTGGCGTTTCAGTATTTCCATGGCCGCCGGGGGCGGGAGGTCTCAGCCATGGCTGCGGCGAAGCCTTGGGACCCGGTGTCGGCGCCAAACGCCGCCGGGCTACTGCTGGGCCATTTCGTAGCTTCGGGGATAGTCAGTCAGGTACGTGGGCAGCGATGGCGTCATTAAGGGGGTGCCCAACGTGGCGACAGAAGGTGGGTGTGAAGAGAGGTACTGGCTGGGGCTGTACTACAGTAGAGGCAGATGGAGCCTGTTCCAGGCTACAGCAGGTCCCGTTCTGCAGTGGGTTCTGCTCGAGCGGGGCTCTGAGTAGATAGTGACTCGAGCAGGCGGTGTTTCGGGTGTCTGCAGACGAGTTATCACGGGTCATTTCGTAGGAGGATAAGGACCGGTGTCCCCCCCCCCCCCCCCCCCGTTTTTGTTTTTTCAACAAAAGTTGTTTGGGAACGTGTGCTTTAATTATCTAGTCGTTTCCCAACCCATCACCCATTACAATCTAAATTACTTAAAGACCTAGTAACAGGACCTTCTGGATTGAGGATGGAGGGATGGTGGTGCAAAGAGTAGTAATGAATGCATTGGAAAAGAGGAAAAACAACCACATTACTCACCAGTTCTTCCTCACTTCTCTCCTGTGTTTTCTTCCTATCATGTTGCCTACTACTCTCATTTGTTACCAGTTCTGTAACAAAGTAATTTGATAAACTCATACTATGAGACATTTGGGACTTATTTTACAGTCTTACTACCCAGCTAGTCCCAGAGAAGAAACTTTATACATTTGTAGTATGATTTTACTTTAAACGAACTTTACATGTGAAAACCTACTCTAAGTAGAAGGGTTTGGCATAGATTCTTTAAAAAAATGATGCATTATATGATCCCTTTAAACAGTCTATCCCTTAAGTGCTCAAATCATTTCATATGCATTAAAAATTAAAAGTGATACTTAGCCCTGGCCGGTTCTGCTAAGGGCGCGTACCTCGGTTGCAGCTTGTCCCTGGTTGGGTCGTGCAGGTGGCAACCACTCTATGTGTCTCTTTCACATCGATGTTTCTCTCTCTCTCTCTCTCTCTCCCTCCCCACTCTCTCTGAACAAAAAATGGGAAAATGTCCTCAGGGAAGATAAAAAAAAAAAATTAAAAGTGATACTTAAAATTGTGATTATATCACTCTTTTAGAAAACATAGCTTGTTTGAGCTTTGTTTTGTTTTGATCTAGCCATTGGAGAATTATTTAATGAAAGACAAGACAACTGTCTATAGGATAATATGGGGTATTTGCTTGCTTTCATGCTTTAGTTCCAGTTTAGGCCTTACATTCTAGATATTTTTTAGGCAGCCTGGCTGTTGTGGCTCAGTGGTTAGCATCGACCCATGCACTGGGAGATTACCAGTTTGATTCCTGGTCAGGGCACATGCCCAGGTTGTGGGCCAAATCCCCAGTGGGAGGCATGCAGGAGGCAGCCAGTTGATGTTCTCTCTCGTCAATGTTTCTATCTCTCCCTCTCCCTTCTTCTCTCTCTAAAAAATCAATAAAGAAAAAAAAAATTTAGATATTTTTCAGGCAAGCTTGAGAGAGTCATGGCATCTTGATCAAAGCTCTTTCTACTGGCAATGTATAAGATAAAGATCCCGCCTTGGCTAGTTTGGCTCAGCAGTTAGAGCCTTGGCCCGCGGACCAATGAATTGCTGGTTCATTTCCAGTCAAGGGCACGTACCTCGGTTGCGGTTCATCCCTGGCCATGGTCAGTTTGTACGGGAGGCAACCAGTCAATGTGTCTCTCACATTGATGTTTCTTTCTCCCTCTCCCCCTCTCTCCTTCCCTCCCTCCCACTCTATCTGTAGATAAATAGAAAAATATCCTTATGTGAGGATTAAAAAATAATAAGGATCTGGACCTACAAAACATCCAGAATCAACTATTTTTCAATGTATAGATATGTTCCCCTGGTGCTTAGTCACAATCCTCAAATAGTTAGAATTTCTGTGGGCTAGAGGAATTTGGCTACTCTTTTTTTTTCTTTTTTTCTTTCTTTCTTGATTTTAGAGAGAGAGAGAGAGAGAGAAACATCGATAGAGAACATTGATTGGCCGCCTCCTGCATGACCCCCACTGGAGATTTGGCCCACAACCCGGGCATATGCCCTGACTGTGAATTGAACCGGCGACCTCCTGATGCATGGGTTGATGCTCAGCTGGTGAGCCACACCAGCCGGGCTTGACTGCTTTTTTTAAATAAAAAAAAAAAAAATGTTTTCATTGATTTTAGAGAGAGAGGGGGAGAAAAACATTGATGTGAAAGAAACATCAATTGGCTGCCTTCTGCATGCCCCCTACCAGGGATTGAGCCCTCGACCTGGCTGTGTGCCCTGACCAGGAATTGAACTGGCAACCTTTCAGTGTACTGACGATGCCTTACCAAATGAGCCACACTGGCCAGGGCTGCCTTCTTTCCTTTTTGACTGCTACTGACTTATTCCACATTCTCATCTTCTCACCTGGAATGCTATAGCATCTTCTTGTCTAAATATCCAAACTTCACTCTACCCCTCTACTAAATTTTTTTGGTTTGTTTTTTGTTTTATAATTTTGGCTAGTTGCCAGAGTGGTTTTTTATTTCTATTATAATAAAATACACAAAACATCAAATTTACCATTTTTTACCATCTTAAAGTATACAATTCAGTGGCATGAAGTACAGTTATAATACTGTTAAACTATTTTCAAAACTTTTTTTTATTATCCCCAATGAAAATCCCATACTCATTAAGCAGCCACTCCCCATTCCTTCTTCCTCCAGCCCCATTAGTTTTATTTTTTCATACTTTCTACACTTAAATTTCTGTAATATGTATTGAACATGATCATGTTACTTCTTCACCAGAAGACTTTCAATTTATCTCATTTCTACATTATAATTGCTTGTCATAGCTATCAAGATCTTTCATGATTATGCAAAAACTGTTTCCAGATTAATCCCTTTCTGATATATATGTTAGTACCAGCACAGTTATTGAGCATTTGTAATGTTAAGTTCTTTCTATCTAGGATACGTTTTCCTTTCCATCTGTTACAGGCTTGTTAACAGCAGAGAGCTCATTTTATTCATTCTTTTTATTGTTGTTGTTTTTTGTTGTTGCTTAATCCTCACTGGAGGTTATTTTTCCATTGATTATTTTAGAAACAGTGGAAGGGAGGGGAGGGGAGGAGAAAGAAACATTGATGTGAAAGAGACATATTAATTGGTTGCCTCCTGTATGCGCCCCAACCAGGGCTGGAGATCGAACCTGCATCCCAGGGACGTGCCCTTGACTGGGAATTGAATCTGTAACCCTTTGGTCTGCTGGTGGACACTTTAACCATTGAACCACTCTGGCCAGTGCTTTTTTTTTTTTTTAATCCTCACCCGAGGACACCTCTGCACTTATATTCAGATAGAGCGGGAGGAAGAGAGAGAGGGAGAGAGAAACATCAATGTGAGAGAGACACATCGAGTGGTTACCACCCACACAACCCCAACCAGGGCCAGAGACAAACTGCAACTGAGGTACATGCCCTCAGTGGGAACCGAACCCAGGCCTCTCCGGTCCACAGGCCGACGCTCTTAACTGCTGAGCCAAACTGGCCAGGGCTGGCCAGTGCTTTTTTATAATCTTCTTAGAGAAAGAAGGAGAGGGAGAGAGAGAAACAGCAATGTGAGAGTGAAACATCTGTTGGCAACCTTCTGCACGCACCCCCACCAGGGATTGAGCCTGGGACCCAGGCATGCACTCTGACCGGGAATCAAACTGGCAGTCACCCAGTGCACAGGACTTGATGCCCAACCAACCAAGCCATACCGGCCAGGGCCATTTTATTAATTCTTAATTATTCCATTTCCTAGCTCAGTAAATGTCTGTCAGATTGATTATTGTCATTCAGCAAACTTTTGCTATGAAGGGCTGTTGAGTATTTGCGGCTTTTTGGTCTATATGATTACACCTAGGCTATTGTAGTGTGAAAGCAGCTAAAAATAAAAAATAAAGTTCCAATAAAACTTTATTTTTGGACTCTAAAATTTGAAGTTCATGTAATTTTCATATGTCACAAAATAATTGCCCCACCCCCACCCCCAACAATTGAAAAATATAAAAACCATTCATAGCCCTGGCCAGATAGCTCAGCTGGTTAGAACATTGTCCCATTACGTCAAGGTTGTGGATTTTTTCCCCCGTCAGGGCACATACAAAAAACAACCAATGTATGCATAAATAAGTGGAACAACAACTTGATATTTCTTTCCCATCACCCCTTTCTCGGTCTTTCTAAAATCAAATAAAAATTTAAAAATTTTTTTTTAGCTCATGGGCTGTACAAAAACAGGCAGTGGGCTGCATTTAGCCCATGGGCTATAGTTTCCTAACCCCTGTCCTATATGATCTTTAAAGTTCTTTCCTGTTCTAACATTGTAAAAAAGCAGAAGAGAATGCAGAAAATTATGGATGAAGCCAAGGGATGAGCAAGATAATATTCTTATTCTGAGATAACCTGCAATTTAAGGAGACAGTATAACAGAATGAAAGGGTAAAAAGAAGTGGGTAGTCTTCTTAGAAGAATAATGATGCCTGGGCAAATATTCCTTCATTTAAGAGAGTGAGTATGTGCCCTGGCTGGTTTGGCTCAGCGGTTAGAGTGTCAGCCTGCGGTCAAGCGAGACCCGGGTTCGGTTGCCGCTAAGGGCACGTACCTCGGTTGCAGTTTGTCCCCGGCCCTGGTTGGGTTGTGCAAGTGGCAGCCACTCGATGTGTCTCTTTCATGTCGATGTTTCTCTCTCTCTCTCTCTCTCTCTCTCTCTCTCTCTCTCTCTCTCTCTCTCTTCTTCTCTCCCTCCCATTCCATCTGAACAAAAAATGGAAAAATGTCCTGGGTGAGGATAAAAAAAAAAAGAGAGTATGTGAAAAGAGATAGTATGAATGACTTGTAGCCAATAGAAGTCATTTAATGAATCTGATAAATGACTCCATGGAGGGCAGGAGTGGGTGAAGTGTTTGATTTTAACTCAAGAAGGTCAGAGACACTAGGTCTTTCTTTTTTTTTTTTTAAATCTTTATTGTCGAATGTATTACAGATGTTCCTCATTTTTCCCCCATCGACACCCTCCTCCCCACTCCTGCCCCCCTCCTGTCTTTTCCCACACTATTGTCTGTGTCCATTGGTTATGCATATAAGTTCTTTGGTTTATTTCTTCCCACCCCCAACCCCTTTCCCTTTGAGATTTGTTAGTCTAGCAATGAATTTGTGCTTCTTAATCCCTTTACCTTTTTCACCCATTCCCCCAGGCCCCCTCCCATCTGGCAACCAACAAAATGTTCTCTGTATCTATGAGAATGTTTCTGTTCTGCCTGTTCATTTTGTTGGTAGATTCAGTTGTTGATAGATACGTATTCATTGCCATTTTGTTTGTTCATATATTTTATCTTTGTCTTCAAAAAGACCCTTCATCATTTCCTATAATAACGGTTTGGTGGTGATGAACTCCTTTAACTTTTTCTTATTTGGGAAACTCCTTATATGGCCATCGATTCTAAATTACAGCTTTGCAGGATAGAGTAAACTTGGTTGTAGGTTCTTGCTTTTCATCACTCTGAATATTTCTTGCCACTCCCTTCTGGCCTGCAAAGTTTCTTTTGAGAAGTCAGCTGACAGCCTTATGGGAACTCCCTTGTAGGTAACTAACTGCTTTTCTCTTGCTGCTTTTACTTTGTCTTGAACATTTTGCATTTTGATGATGATGTGTCTTGGTGTGGGCCTCTTGGGGTTCATCTTGTTTGGGACTCTCTGTGCTTCCTGGACCTGTATGTCTGTTTCCTTCACCAAGTTAGGGAAGTTTTCTCCCATTATTGTTTCAAACAGGTTTTCGATTTCTTGTTCTCTCTCTTCTCCTTTGTCACCCCCAAGATGTGAATGTTGGCATGCTTGAAGTTGTCCCAGAGGCTCCTTACACTATCCTCATTTTTTTGGATTCTTTTTTCTTTTTGCTGTTCTGATTGGGAGTTTTTTGCTTCCTTATATTCCAAATCAATGGTTTGCTTCTTGGCTTTACGTACTCTGCTATTGAATCTGTGTAAATTATTCTTTATTTCAGTTAATGCCTCCTTCATTTCTGACTGTGCATTCATCATTTCTGACTGGTCCTTTTTTATGCTCTTGAGGCCCTCACTAAGTTCACTGAGCATCCTTAGAAGCAGTATTTTGAACTCAGTATCTGTTAGGTTGCTTATCTCCATTCCACTTAGTTCTTTTCTTGGGGTTTTGTTCTGTTCTTTCATTTGGGACCTGTTTCTTTGTCTTCTCATTTTGGCTGCCTCCCTGTGTTTGTTTCTGGGTATTACTTAACTTGAGGTATGGGGCTATCTGAGACCAGATGCTGCTTGCTTGAAAGAATTTAGGAAAACCCGAAGCAGGATCCACTACAGGCCAATCCTATGGTGAAGCAACTGGCAACAGCTTGGGTGGGCCTGAAAGTTGGGTGGGGCGGGGCCTCAGGGAGTCACGAAGGTGGGCCAACCAGTGTGAGCCAGGTTGCTGGAGTCCCACATATGCTGCCCCAGGGAAGGGCTCACCAAAGGAACAAAGGCCTCTGACAGCAGTTTTTCTGGTAGAAAGCCCTTGCTCCAATGCCAAACAGCTCAGTTCTTCCCTGTATGTCTCTGGCGCCCCTCAAGGTGCCTCCTCTCCAAGCTTAGAGGGAGAGTCCGATAAGTCCATGTGCAGGTCCTTTAAGGAGCTGCCTGGGGCTCCACCCCCCCCCCCAGCCTCCCTGAGCCTCAGTTCCCGCTGGTTTTTCCAGCCAGAAGTTATGGGGATTTCTCTTCCTGGCACTGGAACCCTGAGCAGGGCATCTGGTGTGGGATGGGGACCACTCAGTCCTCAGGGAGGACCTTCCCAGCCAAGGTGTCCTCCTGATTTTTATCTGCCACACGTGGGTGTGGGACCAGCCCAACGTGCCTCTGCCCACCCCCCTACTAGTCTCGATGTGGCTGCTGCTTTAATTCCGTAGTTGTAGGACTTCCATTCAGCTTGATTTCAGGCGGTTTTGAATGATGGTTGTTCTGTAGTTTAGTTGTAACTTTGATGTGGTTGTGGGAGGACACGATACCGCGGTTACCTACGCCGCCATCTTGACCGCAAATCGAGACACTAGGTCTTGGTCATTTGTATAGAGGTGATTCTCCAACAACCTCAGCCTTAGAATCCTCTGATGAATTATCAGTAATGTAAATCTATTGTCCCTGGTACTTTAGGAAATAGTACAAAGTGAATAAGTCATTTGTTTTTATTTTTTAAAATATTTGGGCAAATAATTTGTGATAGTGGATGTTTTAAAAACAGGAAATAACCATTGCTTCTGTTGTACTCTGTATTTAATTTTTAGGGATAGTGATGGACGTAATATATCATTATATTATAGACCAGTGGTTCTCAACCTTCCTAATGTCACTATCCTTTAATATAGTTCCTCATATTGTGGCAACACCCAACCATAACATTATTTTTGTTGCTACTTGATAACTGTAATTTTGCTACTGTTATGAATCGCCATCGGAAATATGTGTTTTCAATGGTCTTAGGCAGCACCTTGTGAAAGGGTCATTTGACCCCCAAAGGGGTCATGACTCATAGGTTGAGAACCGCTGTTTTAGACCCATGGCATGCTTTTCCAATGCACATAGAAACTTTGTGACATGCTGTTGCTTTCTCTTTACTTTTTATTAGGAGATGTTAAATATATCTAAGAAATCAACTCCTTGCTTTGTGAACTTCTCCAGGCTACAGCAGACCACAAATATTCAAGCTGAAATCAATCAGGTAAATTAAGTAAATCTTTTTACTTTCTAATTGTAGTACAGGAAAAAAAAACTTAATTGTTTCCAACAGCAATTCTCTTGCACTTAGAACAATGTCTAGCACATAGCAGGGTAGGTGTTTACTTGTAGTAGTTAATGTAGTTGTAATAGTAATAGTAGTAGTTGGTAGTAGTAGCAGTAACAGCAACAGGGCTTGAACACCAATGTGAAAAGCTTCAGTAAATCCCCTGGGCTCTCATAAAAATCTTCCTGTCCCCCTTAAGTATTCCTGGGTTAAAAACTATCCATTTCTATCAGAGACTGTCCTTTAATCAGGGTCCTTTCTGAGTGAGTTAAATATTTTTGTTTCTAATGCAGAAAAACCTGGAAATTGAACTTCTAAGACTAGAAAAAGATACAGCAGATATTGTTCATCCTTCTTTTTTGGGTAAGTGGTTTGGTTAAATGGGTGGGTAATCGTTGGAATTTCAACTTTTTCTTGGATTACCTTAAATAAGCACCAGGCATTATGATATACCATTATTTTCCAGGTATTGCCCCAAAGCTAGCAAAGTTTCCTATTTCTGTGTTCAAACAAAAGTCCTGTTGGCTTGACTAGTGCAAATTGCATAAAAAGTGGCCAAGGTAGGAGCTTCTCAAAATCAGGAGACCTTGAAAGATTAAAAAAAAGGCTGAGGAACTTTTCAGATTAGAGGCAACTAAAGGGACATGACAGCTAAAGCAATGTGATCATAGATTGAATGCTTGGTTTGCAAAAAATTTTGCTGTAAAGGACATTATTGGGATACTTGGTAATATCTGAATATGGGCCGTCTTGAATATCAGTAATATTGTGCCAATGTTAAATTTTATGAATTTGATACTTATAGTGTAGTTATATGAGATAGGAAATACATGGCTGACATTTTAGAGGTGAAAGGTCATGATACCTGCAACTTACTCTCAAATGGGTCAGCAAAAATATATGTAAGGGTGTGGAGAGAAAGAGGGGAAAAAAAGAAAATGTAGCCAAGTGTTAACAGTTAGTGAGTCTAGGTGAAATGTATATGGGAGTTCAGTGAACTATTCTTGAAACTTTTCTGTAAGTTTGAAATTTTTTCAAAATAAAAATTTATAAGAAGAAGCCATTAACTGAATTCTGGGGAAAACATTGAAATGATCATAAACAGCTTGTAAGACAAAAGGTTTTTGTTGTTGTTTTTTGTGTTTGTTTTTGTTTTAAATCCTCACCTAAGGATATTTTTCTGTTTATCTTCAGATAGAGTGGGAGGGACAGAGGGGAAGAGAGAGAGAAACATCGATGTGAGATACACACACCAACTGGTTGCCTTCGCACGACCCCAACCAGTGCTGGGGACCGAACTGCAACGGAGGTACATGCCCTTGGCCAGAATCGAACTCGAGACTCTTTGGTCCGCTGACTGCTGAGCCAAGCTAGCCAGGGCTAATTTTTTTTTTTTTTAATGTTTGTGTAGAGTATTAAAGACAGAGATGGGAAAAGAGACTTTATTTGAAAAATACAGCTCTGACTGTGAAAACTGAACTAGAAGTAGAGTTGAAAAACACAAAGAATTTAGCAGTGGGTTTGGTTGTCAGAAGGCAAAATAAGAGAAAATAAAATGAAATTGGTATTGGATATTAGGTATAGCAAGGGGGGGGGAGATATTTAGGCGAGAAGTGGTGAGATCATTGTTTACATTGGTAGTATCAAACCAAAGCAAAGAATTTATGAGTGATTTCAAAATTTACTTGTCCTATTGCTAAGTATAATTGTTGTTTCTGGTTTGTGTAGCTCAAAAATGTCAAACTCTTCAAAGCATGAATAATCATTTGGAAGCAGTGCTAAAAGAAAAGAGGTCCCTCAGGCAAAGACTGTTGAAACCCAT
This sequence comes from Molossus molossus, assembly GCF_014108415.1. Classification (NCBI taxonomy): domain Eukaryota; kingdom Metazoa; phylum Chordata; class Mammalia; order Chiroptera; family Molossidae; genus Molossus; species Molossus molossus. The sequence goes on from NW_023425344.1 coordinate 181,547,331, forward strand.
GTGCCAGGAAAACCTGCCTATTGAAGCTGTTTATCACAGGTTAGACTAAAAGTAGACATTAACAGTTACACATGTTTCTGAAGGTAGTTTAGACTGGTAGTCATTTCATAGCATTATTCATTAAATAATATATTAGTGATTATATTTATTAACATTATTATTAATGTTAATAAATTAAACTAGATACATTAAACTAGAAAGAAAATCCTTGGCTTTTAAAGTATAGCTGTGGTGAAAAGAAAGGTATTCCTTTGTTCCTAGTGTGTTGGGAATTATAAATAATGATTTTAATGAATGAAGTTAGATCCATAATAAGAATAAATTAAGTAAAAATCATTTTTATTATGTACAGACTGTTTTCCATGAAGCAAATTTGTTGTTGCATTAATGTTGCCTATACAGAGTGGGGCAAAAGTAGGTTTATGGTTATGAGTATGAGAAACACAGCTTATTCTTGTATTATTTTTCATTAATTATTGTATTATTTTCCATACAAACAACTGTAAACCTACTTTTGCCCCACCCTGTATATAAAAAATCTGTTGGTGGCATTTCAGCATGTACAGATGAAAACAATGTGAACCAAAGGAGGGAAAAAAACTGAGTTCTGGTCTCTTTTCTCTTGTTTATATGCCTCAAAGACTTGGGCAAATGATATAAATTTTTGCCACAGATTTTCAATCCATAGATGCTTCCTATTGCTCTCTTTTTCATGGGAGTATTGCAAGTACCAAATTGAAGATGTCAGTTATTATTAATAATAAAATAAAGAAGCAGGCATCTGGAAATCTGACTGCAGACTTTCTCTACCAGTGCTTCACTAGCTGACCCTGAGCAAATCAGTGACTTCTCTTCAGTATCAAGTGTTTTTTTAAAATCTAACAGTAATATAATAGATATACAAATCCCATTCTTGTGGACATATTCAGTATCTATTTAGTACAGTAAAATACCATTAATGTATGTATATATTGTACATTATATAGATCAGAAGAACTGAGTAATGATTTTAAAGCATTGTGCAAATGTAAAGATTCAAAGTGGTTTTATCTATAGTCTGTTTCATTGAAGTATATTGTCCTTATTGTCTTTACTCTTCACCGAGGAGTAGCCATTTGATATTTCCTTGAATGCAGAAAGGTTATTATTGGCTAATTGGGTTGATTATAATTCTCTTAATTCATATTGAAAATCCTAATTAAAAGGAGGAAAGGTGAGCACAAAATAACTACACTAAAAATATAATAATTGGCTTTTTTTCTCTCCCTGTTTCAGATACCTGGTACATTTGCTGGAATTAGCAGTGACTTTCATTGAGAGATTAGAAACTCATCTTGAAACAATTAGAAGTATTCCTCACTTAGATGCAAATCTAAAGAAAATGGTGAGTATTAAAAATAGCATTTAAATACCTCAACTCCTTTCACATTACTTTTAGCTATCTTTAGTTCTTTTCTTTTCTTTTTTTTGTGGTACTTGCCCCTAGCAGGAACCGAACCTGGGACTCTCTGGTCCGCAGGCCGACGCTCAACTGCTGAGCCAAACTGGCCAGGGCTAGTTCTTTTATACTAGAATCTCAAATGTGTGCGCTACTTGTTTAACTTGTTGATGGCTGATATGAGCAAATTATTTTTTAAAATCAAGATAATGTTTCTTTTTTATATTACTTTTCTTTAAAAGTCATTTTACATTCTTTTATTCCAATATTTAATAAATGTGTTATCATCATTGTGCAAGGTATCATGAGAGATAATCATGACTAATTATGATTAATTCCTGCCCTCAAATTCTCAAGGCTTGGTGAGGGAGCTATAAGATACTTTCTACTTTATAGTAGATTTGCACAATGAGTAATGCAGAGAATTACAAAGAAGGTGCTGTCTATTAAGTACAGAAAATGGTGGGATTGCTTCCACTTTAGGGAGATTGGGAGTAGGATGGGGATAGGAATACATCAATAAAGTTTTATGTAGGAGTTAGTAGTAAGCTGAATCTTGAAGAATCAGTGAGATTTGGACATACTTCAAAAAGAATAGTTCAGCTAAAAGCAGCAGTATGAGGAAAGACATGAAAAGTAGAGAGCACAATGCCCTGGCTGGGTCACTCAGTTGGTTGGAGCATGGTCCCAGTATATCAATGTTGTGGGTTCAATCCCTGGTTAGGGCACACACAAGAATCAACCAATAAATGCATTAATAAGGGGAACAACAAAATATCTCTCTCCCTTTCTCCCTCATCTCTCTTTCTCTCCCTCTCTTCTCTCTCTCTAAAATAAATAAAAGTTTTAAGAAGAAAATTAGAGAGTACAAGTAGTTTGGGGGAAGAGTGGTACTCTACTTTGGGTGATGCTTAAAGGTATTGAGAGGGAAATTAACTCAGGGTTAGTTTATGGAATGCCTTGAAAACCAGACTTAGAAGTTTAGACTTTACTGTCTGAGAAATGGGGAATCATTGAATTTTGTTTTTGTTTTTGTTTTTTATCCTCACCTGAGAACATTTTTTCCATTTTTTGTTCAGATAGAGTGGGAGGAAGAGAGAGAGAGAGAGAGAAACATCGACATGAAGGGAACACATCAAGTGGTTGCCACCCGCATGACCCAACCAGGGCCAGGGACAAACTGCAACCGAGGTACATGCCCTTAGAGGGACAAACTGCAACCGAGGTACGTGCCCTTAGTGGGAACCGAACCCGGGTCTCTCTGGACCACAGGTCACTGCTCTAACCGCTGAGCCAAGTCGACCAGGGCTGTTTTTTGTTGTTTTTTTAAGAGAAAGACACAGAGGATTGACTTGATCAGAACTGTGCTTTAATCATGGAGAAAATATTGAATAGAGTGGACTGAGCCTTGCCACTCACTGTGGGCAGAGAGTATCAGTGTAAGCATCACCTGGAAGCTTGTTAGAAATGCAGAATTGCAGGTCATTCACCTTAGACTTTCACAGTCTGAATCTACAGTATAATAAGTTCCTCAGGTGATTCCTATGCACATTAAAGTTTGATAAGCTGTGTGTTAGAGGACTAGGCAGAGGAACCAAAGGCAAAGAAACCTGGAGAATAAATACAGTTATTCAGATAAAATACTTAAAGCTGAGGAATACAAAGGATTGTGTAGATATTTAGATTTTGATGGTCAAATTTCTAGAATATGGCTACTATTTGGACAAGGAAGACGTCCAATGTAATGAAGTTTCTAGCCTTGCTGACTTGAGGGTAAGTAGGAGCAAAAGATTAAATAAGTTAATGAGGCCTGGCCAGTGTGGTTCAGTGGATTAAGTAAGCATTGTCCCATGTACCAAGAGGTCACTGGTTTGATTCCTGGTCAGAGCACATGCCCTGTGCCCTGCAACTAGGGTTGCAGGCTCCATCCCTAGTACAGGGTGTGCAGGAGGCAGCCAATCGATGTATCTATCTCTCTCTCCTTCTTCCTTCCTCTCCTTCTAAAAAAATCAATTAAAAAAAAAGTTAATGAGTTTATTTTTTGGTATAGCTTACACAGATAGTAAATAGTAAATGTGCAATCATTATTTGTTGAACTGCAATTAAATTAAATCTCCAGATGGGGATTTCTAACAGACTGAAATGTGGGACTGAATTTTAGGAAGGAGATTAGGTTTGACGATATAGATTGAGGGTCATCTGCATCAAGGTGATAATTAAAGACAAAGGAGAGGCGACTCACAAAGATAAAAGCATGTCTTACCCTGGCCAGCGGTTAGAGCATCACCCAAGGACCAAAGGGGTCATGAGTTCAATTCCCTGTCAAGGGCGTGTACCTGGGTTGCAGGTGCAATCCCCAGCCTGGGTCCTGCAGGAAGCAATCATTCAATGTGTCTCTCTCAACATCAGTCTTTCTCTCTCTTTCTCTGTCCCTTCCCTCCCTTCCACTTTATCTAAAAAAATCAGTGTTAAAATATCCTCGGGTGAGGATTAACAAAAAAAAGTTTTTTTAAAAGCACATTTTTAAGAGTGAAAGCACAATTTTAAGGCACCTTTCTATTCAGGGGCTGGAAAAAAGCAGGTGTTAACTTTTAGTATTAGAGCCATTTGTGATATAATAATGATGTATTAATGACAGGCATAATTTCTCTCCTATTTTCCCCTTCTTTCCAATGATACAGAGCAAGGCTTTAGCCAAGATGGATATTTTGGTGACTGAGACAGAAGAACTGGCAGAGAATATACTCAAGTGGCGAGAACAACAAAAGGAAATTTCCTCTTGTATCCCCAAAATATTAGCTGAAGAGAATTATCTTCACAAAATATTATAATACCATAACGCCTTATTTACCTTTTATTTCTAAAGTTTATGTCCAAACTATTAATGCCAAGTGATTCAACTGATTCAATTAAGCAAAAGTAAATAATTTATTTTTGCTTATTTGTGTGTAGTAATGTGAAGGCCATTTTTAGTCAATGATAACGCAGGTCTCTATCAATAGGCTTTGCTGCTAGCAATACTGAAAGAGCCCTCTCTATATTGAAGGACTAAAATTCCAAGTTCATTAAGACCAAACTAAATTTTTCTATGTTTTTCATATACTTTTATTCTTCTTTTCAATAAAACTCATGAAGATCAAGTATAACTGACAATTTGTTAACATGAGTTTGTTATCCATATCTCCATATCTCAGGTAGCAGGTTCTATATGTCTTTTTTTTTTTAATGCTTATTTCTGAATTAGAAGTCTTGAATCTGAACATATGTTGATTATTCCTGTGAGATTGTCACTAAATGTGAAAAAGTAACATACTCTCTTTAAAAAACATACTCTTTAAAAAAATATTTTTTATTGCCTGGCCAGTGTGGTTCAGTGGTTAAGGTTCAGCCCATGCACCAAAAGGTTGCTGGTTCGATTCCCGGTCAAGGCACATGCCCAGGTTGTGGGCCTGATCCCCAGTAGGGGGCATGCAGGAGGCGGCCAGTCAATGTTCTCTCTCATCGATGTTTCTATTTCTCTCTCCCCCTCTCTAAAAAATCAGTAAAGAAAAGAAAAAGTTTTTTTTTATTGATTTTTGAGAGAGAGAGAAACATCCATGCTTGTGAGAGTATAACGGTGATTGGCTGCCCCTGCATTCCCCCTATCGGGGTATCGAGACCACAACCTGGGCTTTTCCCCTAACTGGGAATCGAACTGACAACCTCTTGGTGCACAGGATGATGCCCAACCAACTGAGCCACACTGGCCAGGGCTAACAATGTGGTTTGTGCTGAAAACTTGCTTTTCTTCTGGGAGTCTAGGATTTTGGTACATGCTAGGCAGAAGGTATCTGTGTGACTAGCCTGCAAAAATAACTTTGGGCCTAGCATCTCTTTCACAGTAGACATTGCACACATGTCACAACTTAGGTGCTGGGGGAATTGAGCACATCCTCTGTGACTCTACTGGCAGAGGACTCTGGAAGCTGTCTGTGCCTGATTTACCCCAGGCTTTGTCCCAGGCCCTTTTCCCTTTGCTCTTTTGCTTTTATGTTTTTACTGTAATAAATCATAGCCATGAATACAACAATATGCTGAGTCCTGTGAATCCTCCAAGCATGTCATCGAATGTTGGTGGGTCTTGGGGACCCTGACACATTGAGCAATTCCTGAGGGTGTTCATTGACAGCCTAAAAAATGGGCAAAGAAAAAGGCACAGTATGGTAGAACTTTTAGAGGTTTACCTTATAAGGTGCTCAGATATTTTACCTATCTTGAGATAAAAAGAAGTGGTATACTAGTACTTACTAAGCCTCAAGACATTCATTTGTATTAGTACTATAACTATCTCTGGCTTATTTTCAAACTTGGGGTTCTCTTTTGCTTTCAAATGTGTGCATCAGCCCTGATTGCACAAAAGGTCACCGGTTCAATTCCTAGTCAGGGCACATGCCCAGGTTGTGGGTTTGATCTCCGGTGGGAACCATGCAGGAAGCAGACGATTGATGTCTCACTTTCACATTGATATTTCTCTCCCTCTCTTTTCGTCTCTAAAAACAAATCAATAAAAAAAATTTATTAAAAATCAAAGTGTAGCTCTGGCCAGTTTGGCTAAGCAGTTAGAGCATCAGCCCACGGACCAAAGAATCCGGTTCGATTCCGGTCAAAGGCACATGCCTCGGTTGCAGTTCACCCTGGCCAGGTCATGCAGGAGGCAACCAATCGATGTGTCTTTTGCATCGATGTTTTTCTCTCTTCCTCTTTTTCCCTCCCTCCCTCCCACTCTATCTAATAATAAATGTAAAAATATTCTAAAATAAGTAAATGTGTGCATCAGCATTTTTATACTGTTGTATTCTTTATCACAGGGGTTCACTGATCCTTGTGAACACAAGGATCAACACAAGAACACCTCAACACAATGGATGAATAAAGTAGTTGTTCATAAGGAAACAGGATCATTGCCCAAAAATATCCTACTAAAACAACCAGGGATGTTTTGAAGCCTACTTTGCTGACTTTTGCACATGGGATGTAAAACAGTGGTCATAATGTGAAATACTTTTTTTGTATGTATTTAACATGTTTTCACTGTTTTATATCTTTTGCCTAGCACTTAAGCAAAACTTTCAGTTTTATTTCATCAGAAATCTGTTCAGGTCTAGCCATGGTTTCAAACATATTACTATGCTATTCATTTACTTATTTATTTATTTATAAAATGTTTTGATTTTTCAGAGAGAGGAAAGGAGAGAGAAAAACATTGATGTGAGAGAAACTTGATTGGCTGCCTCCTGCATGCCTCCCACTGGGGATCGCACCTGCAATCCAGGCATGTGCCCAGACAGAATCGAACCGGGACCTCTCAGTCCATGGGATGATGCTCAGTACACAGCCACACCAGCTGGGCATACTATGCTTTTTATAATAAACTTGCACATACAACTGTAAGCCTATTTTGTCCCACCCTGTACATTATATAATATATAACAAGGGTAACATATATAATGTCTTTTACAAAATAAAAAATAAATCTAATTTCTAACTAAAATTTTGTGGCCTTTGAATTCTATGTGATAGGAAAGATTCTATATTTAACTTACACACAGTTAAAGTATAGGAATACAGGCTCTCTGACTCACAAAAGCTTGAGGTAAGTTAAACCTGGGGTCTACTTTAAAGAGAAAAGCTAATTTAATACTTTGCTAGAGTCAATACATGTTGATCAATTTTTTTTTAATTCAGCTTTTTTTGTTTGTTTTTTGTTTTATTTATTTTTTTAAATTAATTTATTTTTGTTACAGATGTTTCTCCTTTTCGCCTCACTGATTTCCCCTCCCTCTCCTTCCCCCTTCCTCCCCACCCAGTTCCCGGCTTGTTGTACATGTCCATTGTTCATGCATACATGCATATAAATTCTGTGGTTTATCTCTCCCCCACAACCCCCTCTTCTGGGGATTGTCAGTCTGTACCCCACTTCCACGACTCTGGGACTACCCCATTCCTCAGACTGTTATGTTCATTATATTTCACAAATAGGTGAGATCATATGATACTTGTCTTTATCTGTTGGGTTTGTTTTGCTTAGGATAATACTCTCCAGGTCCCTCCATGTCGTCACAAAGGATAAGAGATCTTTCTTTCTTACAGCTGCATAGTACTCCATTGTGTATATGTACCACAGCTTTTTTATCCACTGGTCTACTGATGGACATTTGGGCTGTTTCCAGATCTTAGCTATTGTAAATAGTGCTGCTACAAACATGGGGGTACATACATTCTTTCTGATTGGTGTTTCAGGCTTCTTAGGGTATATTCCTAGAAGTGGGATCACTGGTCAAATGGAAGTTCAATTTTTAATTTTTTGAGGTAACACCATATTGTTTTCCATAGTGGCTGCACCAGTCTGCATTCCCACCAGCAGTGTACTAGAGTCCCCTTTTCCGGACCTCAGGCCGACGCTCTAACCGCTGAGCCAAACCGGCCAGGGCTAGAGTCCCCTTTTCTTCAAACCCTCCCCAACACTTGTTTGATGATTTGTTGATGGCAGCCATTCTGACAGGTGTGAGGTGATACCTCATTGTTGTTTTAATTTGCATCTCTCTGATGATTAGTGAGTTGAGCATTTCTTCCTATGTCTCTTGGCCATTTGTATGTCATATTTGGAGAAGTGTCTATTCAACTCCTCTGCCCATTTTTTATCAATCCTCTCTGGAGGACATTTTTTTCATTTTTTGTTCAGATAGAGTGGTGGGGGGAGAGAGAAATCGACGTGAATGGGACTCATCGAGTGGCTGCCACCTGCATGACCCAACCAGGGCTGGGGACAAACTGCAGCCGAGGTACGTGCCCTTAGCGGGAACCGAACCCAGGCCTCTCTGGACCGCAGGCCGATGCTCTAACCGCTGAGTCAAACCGGCCAGGGCCCATTTTTTAATTGGGTTCTTTATTTTCCTTTTGTTGAGTTGTGTGAGTATATATTTTGGAAATTAACCCTGTATCTGATGTATCATTGGCAATTATGCTCTCCGATAGAGTGGGTTGCCTTTCCATTTTGGTGGTGGTTTCTTTTGCTGTGCAGAAGATTTTTAGTTTGATGTAGTCCCATGTGTTCATTTTCTCCTTTGTTTCTGTTGCATTAGGTGATGATTCAGTGAAAATTCTGCTGCGCATGATTTCTGAAATTTTGTTGCCTACATTTTCTTCTAGAATTTTTATGGATTCTTGGGTCACATTTAAGTCTTTTATCCATTTGAGTTTATTTTTAATTCAACTTTTAGACATGTGGATACTTAAAACCAAAATAAAAGTAGTTCTGGTATGTCTTTCTACTTTCACTGGGAAGTGTGTAAAATTTGTTAATTCAACTCTAGCATAGTAATGATGCCACTTTGTGAGGAGTATTCTGGAGGAATTGAGATGCTGCCTGGTCTTTCTCACATTTTTGTATTCTACTCTGCCAGACTGACCCCTGTTATCCTCTCAAATCTTTAATAAAGTCAGGAAAATAGTTTGAGGAATAGGAAAGTCCAAAGGGTTTCTTGACATACAAAATATCATACAGTTGAGACATTAATAAAACTAATGTACTGTGGAATTTCCTGAGATGTCTAAAACAATTGAATTTAAATAATAGATTTATTCCACAATTCAGGGAATCCACTTATGTGCAGTCGTTCCTCCCCACTTTGGCTTCAACTTCGGGGCTTCACTCTCGCGGTCCTTCCCCCACCCCCCCATAGAGTGAAGCCATGAAAGTCGAAGCACGAAGTGGCGAAGTGGCGAGGGACAACTGTATGTAAATAAAGAATCCTACTTCGTGGAAATTCATTGATCGCAGTAGAGTTTGGAACTGATTAACTGCAATAAACACGGGCCGACTGCAATTGAATTTAAAGTATAATGAGAGATAAGCAAATCACATTCTAGAGTTCTTTGAATTTTGCCTTTCCTTTTTCCTTTTTCATATTCCCAACTTATATTTTCCCCTCCCCTCTCCTTTTGGAAATTTTTTCTCATTTTTTTGTAGACAGAAATGATTTCCATTAGGATATGGTAAGAACAAAAGAGTCCCATTATCAGTTTATGAACCTTTCCCAGGAAACTGACTTAACAGACTTCTAATGTTGTTATACCAGAATCTAGGGATAAAATAGGAGTCATATATCTTATTTGAAACTTTGACCACTCAGTTTTCTTGATGTGGAAGCCTAGTAAAAGTGAAAACTTTTCTTCATTTTCTAAATATTGAAGTGAGATCACATTTCAAGGGTTTGAATATACTTATCAAAAATCAGCTTACCGCCCTGGCCAGTTTGGCTCAGCAGTTAGAGTGTTGGCCCACGGACCAGAGAGACCTGGGTTTGGTTCCCACTAGGGGCATGTATCTCTGTTGCAGTTTGTCCCCGACCCTGGTTGGGGTTGTGTGGGTGGCAACCAGTCGAACACATCAATGTTTCTCTCTTTCACCCTCTGTCCCTCATGCTCTATCTGAAGATAAATGCAAAAATGTCCTCGGGTGAGGATAAAAAAAAAAAAAAATTAGTTTACCTCAAGATGGCAACAAATGCTCATCTTTGATCAGTAGATGCTAGTAAAAATTTATGTAACATCTTTTCTGAATCTTAGCTTTTGTAGGACATCAAAATTTACCTTGGTAAATGAGGCTTTACTTGGAAAACTGCTGGATAGAAGGCTTTCTATAGAATACCAGGAAATAGCTGAGGATCATGGAACAGGATATCAGCAATCTAAATTGGCTTTTCCCTCAGATTCATCTTAATCTTATATTTTTCTACCTCTGTCCCCCAAGTTCAGGAGACTTAAGAAATACAGCTTAGCCCTGGTCAGGTAGCTCAGCTGGTTAGAGCATCATCCAGATACACCAAGGTTGTAGTTTCAATCCTTGGTCAGGGCACACACAAGAATCAACCCAAATGCATAAATAAGTGGAACAACAAATTGGTATTTTTCTCTCTCCCTTCCTCTCTCTAAAATCAATCAATCAATACAAAAAGAGGCAGGGCTTGTTTTTAGCTACTAAAGTATAGAGAGTAATAGCAAAGACTTTAGAATTAGACCTGATTTTGAATCCAGGTTCCACCACTTTTTAGCTGTGTATTCTTTCTAACATTTTAAATAGCAGCCTCATTTCCTCATCTCTAAAATGGAGACAACAGCCTTCATGGATTCTTGGGAAGATTAAATGCAATAATACATGAAAACCAATCAGTTCTTAGTAGTACATAAGTGAAAGGCATTGCTGTTATTAGATACAACCAAAGTTACAAAGATGACTTTGGTAACTCCCAATTTTCTTTCTGAGCTATTCCTTTTATTTTTTCAGGCACTAAATTAAAAAAAAAAAAAAAATGAATTGGATATAGTGGAACTTAAAGTGGCCTTTCTGGATCCCTTGAAATTTTACCATGTGGATCACAGCAAAGTCGTTCAAAAGAGTCAAGGAGAAGAAAACTAGGTTGGTTAAAATACAGAACGTGAAACTTCATTTATAACAAAAATGCAAATTGAAACTTCTGAGTTGTTATTTCTCACTTACCTAATCATTATAAATGCAAACATTTGTCAAGGAGTACTCTGTTAATGAGGCTGTGGAGAAACTAGCAAGCTAAGCATTGCTGATGAGGATGCAAAAGTCAATTATATGGCCCCTATAGGGGAGACTTCAGGAATATTTAGCTTAATTTTTTGACTCAGAAATTCCACATCTAGGAACCTATTGCAAAGATATACTGGTGAAAATAAGAAAAGTGTATGCACATGGCTCTTCATAGCATAAATATTTATGATAGAAAAATACTTTTAAAAGCAACCAAATGTGCCATTAGTAAGGGACTAACATAAACTATGAACATCCACATAGTAGAGTATTATGCAGCTGTACAAAAGGAATGAGGAATAACTACATATTTACATGGAGTGATCTCCAGGGTCCACTGTAATGTTAAAAAACAAAGCCAGAATAGTGTGTATGATATGTTATTGTTTATGTAAAAAAGGTGGGGTAGAGGGGTATGAAATATATATGTCAAAAACTAAAAAGTATGGTTACCTATAGGGGGAAAGAGGCAACAGAGTGGAACAGGGGGAAAAAAGCTGGACTTCTGAATAGATTTCATTTTGTGAATTTGACTTTGGAACCATGTGAATATATATAATTATAAAACAAAATAAAAATAAAGGATCCATAAAATTGAAAGTAAAATTAAACAAAGTACTGTATATCAAGTTGGTGGCCTAATCAAACAGAGGAATTATTTCAAGTGACTTTAAAAATCAGTACATTTGCTCTGGCCAGTTTGGCTTAGAGGTTGGAGCATTTGCCTGCAGTCCAGAGAGACGAGGGTTCGATTCCCGCTAAGGGCATGTACCTCAGTTGCAGTTTGTCCCCGGCCCTGGTTGGGTCATGTGGGTGGCAACCACTCGATGTGTCCCTTTCACATCGATGTCTCTCTCTCTCTCTCTCTCCCTCTCTCTCTATCTGAACAAAATATGGAAAAAATGTCCTCCGGTGAGGATTAAAAAATAAATCAGTACATTTGACTATTTTTAGTGGAATATTCCCTATGAACAACAAAAAAATGTTTTCAGTGCTTATTATTGGTGTTAGTATTCATATTATTATTCTGAGACTCTGAATATGCAGAGGTCTTTTATTTTTTTATATATTTATCATGCCATGAATTCATAGAGAATGGGTTCCAGCAGCTCAGGCTCCCTTCCATTGGTTCTCACAAAGTGCGCTTCACTGGGAGGAGCAGGTTGATGCTTCAGTTGAACCCAGGTACCATTCTCTTTGGCTTCCTTCTTTTTCTGATCATTTTCCTTCACATGTTTCAGGAAGCTATCTTGGCTCTTAGAATATTAAATATGCTCAATACATACTTTAATCCTCTTGGCAAGAATCTTACCCTTAACTTGTTTACAACAATGTCCACTGCAAGCTAGGTGTAGGTGACACTGTAGAATCTTCCAGTTTTGCCATGGGAACATTTATATGACATCCCTTTTTAAACAGTGTCCATTCCCTTGATGTCTACAATATCACCTTTCTCGTAGATTCTCATGTATGCAGCCAAAGGAACAACTGCATGTTTTTTTTTGTTTGTTTGTTTTTAATTCATGTTTTTCCCCATTGGTTGATTCTCGTATGTGACCTGACCTGGAATCAAACTTGCAACCTTGGCGTATTGGGTGGATGCTCTAACCAACTGAGTTACCTGGCCAGGGCTCCTTGTTTTCTAAAAGGCCTACAGAACATACAGCAGATGCCTCTCTTCTTTCTCTTTGTATTAGTCATTTTAGCAAATTACTGGAAGATGGTGGTTACAGCTGAAAAATTCCACTGCTATTTTAAATCCACCGCCATACAACACTCTGCAGCATTTGCTGCCAGGACCCTTCTGCCAGCAACTCTCCCACCATGGAAGATATGAACAATATAGCAACATAGAAGAATTCGCTGAGGGATCCAAGATCAATGCCAGCAAGAATCAGCAGGATGACAGTAAAATGTTTATTGGAGGCTGGAGCTGGGGTACAAGCATGAAAGATCTATTTGTCTTGAATTGGGATGAGTTCGAGAAAGTACAATGAAAACAGATCCCGTTACTGGAAAACCAAGAGGATTTTTATTTGTGCTTTTCAGAGATGCTGCTTATGCTGCCCTGGCCGGCTTTTCTCAGTGGTTAGAATGTCAGCCCTTGGACCAATGAGTCACGGGTTCGATTCTGGTCAAGGGCACATACCTCGGTTGCAGTTCGTCCTCAGCCCTGGTCGGGGTCATGTGGGAGGCAACCAGTGGATGTGTCACTCTCACATTGATGTTTCTCTCTCCCCTCCCTCCCTCCCACTCTATCTGAATTGTAAGTAGAAAAATATCCTTAGGTGAGGATAAAAAAAAGGTGCTGCTTGTGTTGATAAGGTTTTGGACCTGAAAGAACACAAACTGGATGGTAAATGTATAGACCATCTCCCCAAAGGGCCAGAGTTTTAAAAGGGAAGAATGCCACAAAAAAAAAAAAGGTTTTGGGGGGTGGATTGAACCCAACTACTTCTGAAGAACAAATTAAAGAATATTTTGGAACCTTTGGAGAAATTGAAAATATTGAACTTCCTATGGATACAAACAAAAATGAAAGATGAGGATTTTGTTTTATCACAAAGACGAAGAACCAGTAAAGAAATTGTTAGAAAGCAGATTTTATCAAACTGGTTCTGGGAAGTGTGAAATCAAAGTTGCACAACCAAAAGAGGTGTATAGGCAGGAACGGTAACAACTAAACAGAAGTAAGAGGAGCTGCAGCCGGTGGATGAGTGGTAGTAGGGGTCATGGCGCAGGCCTACAGAGCCCTCTTGGCAAGATATCCCTGGGGTAAATATTGGCAAAACAACTACCAAGGAAGACACTGGAGAAACAGGAAGAGATTGCTAGTAAACCACCTTGCAGGACAACATTGAAGATTGGTCTTCTATTGATCTAAAGTGATTATTTTGTAAGACTTCTTAGTGTAGAAGACACAATAGTGTCCAACTGTTATAGCTGCCAATTAATTTTCTTTGTTTTTACTGTCTTTTGCTATCAGTGTGTGCCTCAATGTGGATTTGTGTTTACACAAATTTTATTTGTATGATTGCATGTTAAACCTCAAATAAATGTTTCCTTATGTAGAAAAAAAAAAAGAATAGTACTGTAAGTAAAATGGACTGAAGCAAATCAAATACAGTTGCCTCTCAGTATCTATGGGGGAATTGATCCCAAATAATGACAAGAAAAACAAGTCTGTATATGTTCAATACAAACATAGCCATTGTAGGTCTAACTACACAGTACACGTCAGAAACAATGTGATTTTGGTGTTGTTGTTGTTGATATTTTCAATCTATGGTTGCTTAACTCTGCAGATGTGGAACCAATGGATAGGGAGGGCTGACTACATGCTTAAATCCATGAGTTTATAATAATATTTGATATGTAAACCGAACCTGGGACTCTCTGGTCCGCAGGCCGACGCTCAACTGCTATAATAATATTTGAAACATATCAACAGCCAGGCTTGTGTGGCTCAGTGGATTGAGTGTCATCCCATAAACTGAGAGGTCAGGTTCAATTCCTGATCAGGGCAAACGCCGGTTCGCCGGTGTGGCTCTATCCCCAATGTGAGGTGAGCAGGAGGCAACATTTGATATTTTTCTCTCACATCAATGTTTGTTTGTTTGTTTGTTTTGTTAATTCTCACCCCAGGATATTCTTCCAGTGAGTTTTAGATAGAGTGCAAGAGAAGGAGGGAGGGAAAGAGGGAGAGAGAGAGAGATCAATGTGAGAGAGACACATCGATTGATTGCCTCCTGCACGACCCTAACCAGGGCCAGGATTGAACATGCAACCCAGGTATGTGGCCTTGATTGAGAATCAAACCTTCGACCCTTCAGTCTGCAGGCCAGTCCTCTAACCACTGAACCAAACCATCCAGGGTCTCAAATCGATGTTTCTATCTCTCTTTCCCTTTCTCTCTCTCTAAAAAAAAAAAAAAAATCTATAAAACGTATTTAAAAATTAAAATAAAACACATCACCCAGCCGGTGTGGCTCAGTGGTTGAACATCGACCCATGCATCACGAGGTTGCTGGTTCAATTCCCAGTCAGGGCACATGCCCAGGTTGTGGGCCAAATCTCCAGTCAGGAGGGCATGCAGGAGGCAGCCGATTGTTCTCTCTCATTGATGTTTCTATCTCTCTCTTCCTCACCCTTCCTCTCTCTCTAAAATCAATAAAGAAAAAAATTAATAAATAAAACACATTAACAGTTATTTAACCACCTTTGAAAAGTGCTAGGGAACCAACATTTTGAAAACTGATCATTAAAACAAGCATTTGTGCTGCCTATGCAATGTGAACTGTACCTCAGTGTAATAAAATATTTGATGAGAAAAAGTTGCTTTTTATAGAAGTATTTCAACTAATAAATGAAAAATGATAAAACTAGAGTATTATCACTTTGAAACTCTCTGATATTGTGATTTTTAAGAAATATATCCGATATGGTCTTCATCCCTGTTTCTGGCACCTGTAGTTTGTTTCTATGTTTCTGTGATTTGGTTATTTGTGAATAATATTGCAATAAACATGGTGGTGCAGCTACATTTTCTTTTTCTTTTTTTTTTATCCTCACCTGAAGACATTTTTGCATTTATCTTCAGACAGAGCGGGAGGGAGAGAGGGAGAAAGAGAGAGAGAGAAAGGAAGAGAGAGAGAGAGAAACATTGATGTGAGAGAGACACATCAATAGGTTGCCATCCACACAACCCCAACCGGGACATGGACAAACTGCAACCAAGGTACATGCCCTTAGTGGGAACCGAACCCGGGACTCTCTGGTCCGCGGGCCAATGCTCTAACCGCTGAGCAAAACTGGCCAGGGCTACATTTTCCTGATTTTATTTCCTTTAGTTAAATACCTAGAAGTGGGATTGCTGAATCATAAGGTAGTTCTATTTTACATTTTTTGAGGAACCTCCATATGGTTTTTCCTAATACGATGACTATTTTCTCTGCAAAGGACAATGAGTAGAGAAGCCATCCAGAAGACTGGGATTCCAGGTGCATGTGAATTGTAAAGTAGCTGCCCCAATACTTCTTTTAGGGAAGGGTCCTTTCAAATAGATTACAGAGAGGAGACTAGATAGGTAAACTGCTTTTGGAACATGCCTGACATGACTCATTGCCTCTATTACCACCACTGGAGTACTGAAATAGTCTCTTGACTGGCCTCTCTTGGGTTTACATCCTTCCCACTCATCAGAATAGCCTCAGAACAGCAGCCAGAGTAATCTTCTAAGAATATAAACAATATTTTATTCTTCTCCTTAAGACTTTCCAGTGGTTTCCCAACTCACCTAGAATAAAATCTAAAAGCTTTACCATGGCCTTATTCTATCTGACTCTCCCCCTATATCATTCCACTGTACCTCACTGGCTTTCTTACTGTTCCTCTAACATCCCATGCTATCTCTGATCTCAGGTCCTTTACCAATATTTGTCTGTTCTGGAATTGTCCTTCTTCCAGAAAATTGCATATTCTTCTTTTAATTTTTATTTGTTTGTTTTTGAGAGAGAGAGAGATTTGTTGTTCCACTTATTTCCACTTATTTATTCATTCATTGGTTGATTCTTATATTTGCCCACAACCTTGGCATATCACCACGATGCAGTAACCAAATGAGCTACCCGGCCAGGGCAGCATACTCTTCTTTTACATCCTTTAGATTTTTCTCAAGTGTTATATTCTTAGTGAGACATTCCCTGGCCATATCATCTAAACTTTCAACACCCTCTCTACTCACTTCCTATCTATCCCCTTTCCTGCTTTATTTTTTCTTTTTAGCTAATCTGATATACAATTTTACTTAAATTGTTATAGTTATTTGTTAGTCTTTCTCACCAAGATCCATGAGACTGTTTTCTTCAGGTCTTTGTCCCTGTGCTTAGAAAAAGCCTGTCATAGTAGGTGCTTACTTAGGAAACATTAAATAAATGAATAATACCTGCATGGCTCCCTCCCTTTCTTGAAATCTCATCAAGTGCCACCTTCTCCGTGAGGTCTTTCTCGAAGATCTTATGTAAAATAGCATCATTCCCCTTACATACACACAGAAACCATTACTTTAATTTCTTATCCTGCTTTAAAAAACGTATCACTTAGCGCCATTCGACACTGTATACATTTATTTACTTATTGTCTCTTTTCTCTCCCCCTGATGATTTCAATTTTCACGAAGGTAGAATCTGTATCCTCAACGCCTTAGAATGAGCCTTTACCTCTTTGTAGCTACTCAATGGTTATTCCTTGGGTGAATTAATGAACCGATTCTGACCGAAAGCATTCTCTCCGCGACCACAGACACTGCCAGGATGGCCATGAGGTTTCCAGCACAATCAAGAGCTCGCCAGTGGGCACTTCAAACTCCTTCACGCTCCAAATGACTCTTCTAAGAAAGACTGCTCTTGGCTGGGAACTGCAAAAACATCGGTGTTCTCCATTTCATTTCTGCCCCTAACATTTAACTAAAGAACTGACAGCTCAGGCCAGTGCCGCGAATAAAAGTATTTAGCAAGTCACTTTTGTAAACTGTCGGTTGTTCACCAAAGTTTAACGAATTTACTCGACTGCGAGTCAAGTATTGTCAGCCAGACCGAGAACAAAAGCAAGTTCCCCGGAGTAGGAGTACCCTGGCAGCACCGGCCCGAAGCCGTCCGGCTCTGCGCTCCCCCGCCCAGAGCGGCCCAGGATTGGCGGAGGCCAAGCAGGCACCGCCCCGCCGGCCTAGGGCGCGCGTTTGGACGAGGCCTTCTCGGGAGGAGCTTTGCGGAGCAGGGCGGGGCGGAGCAGGGCGGGGCGGGACGAGGCGGGGCGAGGCGGTCCGGGACGGACGTCATCTCGCCGCCTGAGCTCAGGATTGGCGAGAACTCAGCAGGCACCGCCCCGGCCGGCCGGGGGCGCGCGTATGGGCGGGGTCACCCGGGAGGCGCGTGGGGCCAGGCCTGGGGCTGGGGCTGGTGATGCTGCGGCTGAGCCGACTTGTCAGGCTTGGGTGGAGGCCGAGGGATGGCGAACGTGCTGGTGGCCGTGAGGGTGCGGCCCCTCAGCAAGAGGTAAGTCTGGGCGGGAGGGGGCGCCTGGGGCGTCAAGTGAGTTAGAAGGGCGAGGTCCCCGCCTCTCCCACAAGGGATTCCGGAGGGGAGAAATCAGACACAAAGTGGCCCAGCTGGCCAGGGTCCGGAACCTTCAGGGCCGGGCAAGTAGGGACCTAAGGTTGAGCTTTCGCGTGGAGCCCCGGGGTATAGCGGTTCCTGGCTGGCCTCGGGTGGGCTGCCCTGTTTTCGGCGTTCCTGCAGTCCTGCCAGCAGGAGTTGGGGGGGACCTCGGCTCACGTCCTGATGCACGGTTTGGGCGTTTCTCACCGGGTACGTTAAGATGGGCTGGGAAAGTGTCTTTACGCGAAGAGAGATTGTCAGTCTCCTCTCTCTTCTCGGCGTCTCTGGAGTACCTGTGGGGACTGAGGCAGGATTGTGGGTGCGCGTGGGTTTTTCTGCGAAGATGTGGAGAAAGGCAGAGTGTAAGGCATGGGAGGGAAACTGAGGCCCAAAGGGATCGTGGTTACGTCCTATGCTAGACAGCAGGACTGTGGAATAGGGGAAGTTATTCCAACCCCTTCTCTCAGCGTTGGCAGTGCCCGTTTTCTCATGGGTGAATCTGATTCTGCACCTCTCAGTTCTTGAGGCATTCAGTGTCCAGCCACATAATTTCTTCCCCTTTTCACAACTTTTCACTCGTAGGTTTGGAAAGTCAGGGAGGGCTTCACAGAAGGGTTGGTGTTTGAACTGTTTTTTAAAGACCTCTTAGAGTTTGCTGACAGGTGGAGAAGGTGGAGAAAGCACTCTGTGTACTAAAATTCTGAGAGCAAAAGACTTAGGCTGTTTAGTTGGTTGGTTGAGGAGAGGGTATGTGGAGGGAGATGAGTGATAGGACATAAAACTGTGAGGGTGAGGTTTGGGATCAGTGGCACAAATTGGAATTATTTGGGAAGTTAAAAAATTTCCAGGACATAAGATGGCTTGAAAATTGGGCAGAAGGGTAAAAAAGGTCTTGTCTTCCACAATAAAATTTGGTAATAGTAGGGATTATATTTGTCCTGATGTGGAGGTGACTGGCTTTGAAAAGTCATGCAATTGACAGAATAATGAGGAGAGGAGTGAGATGGGGGAAGAAACAAGAGAAACAGAAAAGAGGGGAGGGAAAAGGCAAGAGATACAATGAAGAAAAAAGGAAAGCAGCAGAAAAAAAGGAAAGCAGCATGTTCTTGAATTGCTGTGTTTAGATTGGTAAGTGGATTACACACCTGGCTTCTGCTTTACCAGGTGTAGTGGCTCAAGGTGGGGGAGGCGGGGTTCATTGTTACAGCTGCTACCCTAGAGGTAGCCTCTGGCAGATCATCATCTTCTTATTTTTTAATTCTCATCTGAGGATATGTTTATATTGATTTTTAGAGAGAGAGGAGAAAGAGAGAAAGAAACATCCATCAGTTGCCACCCATATGTGCCAGAGGACCCAAGCTTTGGTGTACAGGATGAAGTACTAACCAGCTGAGTCATCCGGCCAGGGCCCTCTGGCAGATCCTCTTTTTGCAAAACTGTACTTTTAAGGGTTCTTGGGATAACAATATTGATTACTCCTCACTGTAACTTCTCTGTACTTTGGGAAGTAGGAATTTATAATAGCATGGATTAGATTAAGAAAATACTGTTGGCCCAGCTGGTGTGGCTTAGTGGATTGAGTGTAGTCCCATGGACTGAGAGGTCCCGGTTTGATTCCCGGCCATGGCACATGCCCCGGTTGTAGGCTCAATCCTTAGTGGGGGGTGTGTAGGAGGCAGCCAATCGATGTTTCCATCTCTCACTCTTCCACTCTCTCTCTCTAAAAAATCAATATAAACATTAAAAAAATAATAATTTTAAAAAAAGAAAAAGAAAATACTGTTGCCCTGGCCGGTTTGGCTCAGCGGTTAGAGCGTTTGCCTATGGACTGAAGGCTCTTGGATTTGATTCCCAGTCAAGGGCACATACCTGGATTGCAGGTTTGATCCCTGGCCCTGGTTAGGGTCATGCAACAGGCAACCAATCAATGTTTCTCTCCCCCCCGCCCCGCCCCTTGCTTTCCACTCTCTCTAAAAATCAGTGGAAAAATATCCTCAGGTGAGGATTAACAAACACAAGAAAATACAGTTAAAATTGAGTTATTTGTAGCCACAGTAGAGAATAACAGCTCATCATCAAGTGAGGGGAAAAGAAGGGCACATTTACTGAGCTCACATGAAGAGCCTTGAGCAGCACATAATAGAATGTTAAGACTACAGATATTCAGGTGTGAGCAGATTATAGCAGGCTGAAGATTCAGGAGCAGATATTGAGAAAACCAATATGACCCCAGCTAAAAAGTTGAGGCCACTCCCCTGTTCTCAGAGAATCCTGCAGAGATGAAGCTATACTCCAAGGTTTGTTAATTTCCAGCATCTTCACTGAGGCTCATCTGAATATAGGGAATCTGTTGATTATGTAGTTTATTCCAACCTTCAATAAGTCATTGGCACACACTTAGTTAACAAAGCCATTGGATCTGATGTATTTGGGATGAAATCTCAGAGATCATCTGGTCTAACCTTCCAGTTTTTCTGATTTTCCAGGTGAGAAAATGGTCTTGTTTAAAGTCTAAAAGTAGGTAGAGCCAGGATTCAACTTACCAGACTAAACTGTTTCTTCCTGAGAGTACAGAAAAATTGCACTTTTCAGACAAATGCCTGTTTGCTCAGTAGGAATAGAACTGATCATCCATCAGTAAAATGATAATATGGGAAATAGTTTTGATGCCCTCCCCTCTACCTCACACTTGTTTCCCATAATCAGAAAGTCAGTATTATTATGAGGTGCTGTCATTTGTCTATCCAAAACCATTCATCATTGAAACAGCATGTTCTCTTCCACCAATTCTGTGGGCCCTGTAACACTGCCCACTGCTCTGTCAAAAGTTACTTTTCATACACTGTATTCTCTTTCTGTGCTTTAAAAAAATCTGTAAAATAGAATAACTACTTCAATGTTTTTGTGAAGATTAAGTGAAAGAATACATTTAAAATACTTAGAACAGAACAGAGCGTGGCTCATTTTAAGTATTCAATAAAGTGTTAGCTTTACTCTTGTTTTTATTTTTTCTGTTCTGCCTGTTCATTTTGTTTGTAGATTCAGTTGTCGATAGATACGTATTCATTGCCATTTTGTTTGTTCATATATTTTATCTTTGTCTTCAAAAAGACCCTTCACATTTCATATAATAATGGTTTGGTGATGATGAACTCCTTTAACTTTTCTTATCTGGGAAACTCCTTATATGGCCATCTATTCTAAATGACAGCTTTTTGATGATGATGTGTCTTGGTGTGGGCCTCTTGGGGTTCATCTTGTTTGGGACTCTCTGTGCTTCCTGGACCTGTATGTCTGTTTCCTTCACCAAGTTAGGGAAGTTTTCTCCCATTATTGTTTCAAACAGGTTTTCGATTTCTTGTTCTCTCTCTTCTCCTTTGTCACCCCCAAGATGTGAATGTTGGCATACTTGAAGTTGTCCCAGAGGCTCCTTACACTATCCTCATTTTTTTGGATTCTTTTTTCTTTTTGCTGTTCTGATTGGGCGTTTTTTGCTTCTTTATATTCCAAATCAATGGTTTGCTTCTTGGCTTTACCTACTCTACTACTGAATCTGTGTAAATTATTCTTTATTTCAGTTAGCGCCTCCTTTATTTCTGTGCATCCTTTATTTCTGACTGGCCCTTTTTTATGCTCTTGAGGCCCTCACTAAGTTCATTGAGCATCCTTATAAGCAGTATTTTGAACTCAGCATCTGTTAGGTTGCTTATCTCCATTTCGCTTAGTTCTTTTCCTGGGGTTTTGTTCTGTTCTTTCATCTGGGACCTGTTTCTCTGTCTCCTCATTTTGGCTGCCTCCCTGTGTTTGTTTCTGTGTATTATTTGACGAGAGCTTGGGGCTGAGACCAGAGGCTGCTTGTTTGAAAGGATTTAGGAAAACTTGAAGTAGGATCCAAGACAGGCCAATCCTATGGTTAAGCAACTGGCGACAGCTTGGGTGGGCCTGAAAGTTGGGTGGGGCGGGGCCTCAGGGAGTCACCAGGGTGGGGCAACCAGTGTGAGCCAGGTTGCTGGAGTCCCAGATATGGCCGCTGTCTGCTGCCCCAGGGAAGGGCTCACCAAAGGAACAAAGGCCTCTGACAGCACGTTTGTCCTGTAGAAAGCCCCCTCTCCAGCCCTTGCTCCAATGCCAAACAGCTCAGTTCTTCCCTGTATGTCTCTGGCACCCCTTGAGCTGCCTCCCCTCCAAGCTTAGAGGGAGTGAGTCCAATAAGTCTGTGCACGGGCCCTTTAAGAGGAGCTTCCTGGGGCTCAGTTTCCGCTGTTTTTTCCAGCCAGAAGTTATGAGGACTTCTCTTCCTGGTACTGGAACCCTGAGCGGGGCACCTGGTGTGGGACGGGGACCCCTCAGTCCTCAGGGAGGACCTTCCCAGCCAAGGTATCCTCCTGATTTTTATTTGTCACACATGGGTGTGGGATCATCCCATCATGCCTCCGCCCCTCCTACCAGTCTGGATGTGGCTGCTTCTTTAATTCCGTAATTGTAGGACTTCCATTCAGCTTGATTTTAGGCGATTTTGAATGATGGTTGTTCTGTAGTTTAGTTGTAACTTTGATGTGGTTGTGGGAGGACGCGATACCGCGTTTACCTACGCCACTATCTTGACCTGAAGTCAGCCAGACTATTCTTAACACTTATTTTTATTTCTCCCTATACTTAGCTGTCTGTTCTTTTTTTTTTTTTTTTGGTTAATCCTCACCTGAGATATTTTTCCATTGATTTTTAAATAGAGTGGAAGTAGCTGCGGGGAGAGAGGGAGAGGGAGAGAGAGAAAGAATCACATCAATGTGAGAGATACACATCGATTGGTTGCCTCCTTCATGACCCTGACCAACCTTGACTGGGGCTGAAGATCAAACCTGCAACCCACTTATGTGCCCTTACTGGGAATCGAACCTTTGACCAGGTGCTCTAACCACTGAGAAACCGGCCAGGGCTGTGTTAGTTTAACTTTTACAAATGAACAGATAAGTGGTAATGGCTTGGTGATTTTCCCCTCTAGGACAGTGATTCTGAAAGTATGGGGTGCATACAGTCCACCTGGGGAGCTTGTTATACTGCAGCTTATTAACAGGGTTAACTAGCTCCACCATCTCCCATATTTCTTTTGAAAGTGGCCTGTGGACCACTTTGAGAAACACTGTCCTGCCCTGGCCAGTTGGTTGTAGTTTGTCCCCGGCCCTGGATGGGTCGTGCGGTTGGCAACCACTCGATGTCTCCCTTTCACATCGATGTTTTTCTCTCTCTTTCCCTCCCACTCTATATGAACAAGAAATGGAAAAAGTTCCTTGGGTGAGGATTAAAAAAAAAGAGAAACACCGTCCTGGGAGTAATGTTTAAGGGAGGATTTGTCCCTGTGCAAAACCTTTAACCCTAAGGAATGAATGCCTGTTAGTGGAATTAAGGACACTGAGGCAAGTGGTAGTAGCTCCACTCTACTGTGTGTAAGGCTCCTCCTCAGTAGACTTCCATTGAGCTCTGCTGCCAGCTCCTCACCTGAGGTTAGTGCCCTTTGTTTCTGTTGTGCTCAACCTTAATTCACCCTCATCTTGTTCTAGAATATTTTGGAACCACTAGGTTACCTATGGTAGCGAAGGAGCAGCATCTCACCCTCCTATAGTGTTATATCTTTCTGCCAAAAGGTGACATTTTTTGTTCTTTATTGTTTGTTTTTGTTGCTTTATGCCAAAGTGTCCTAGATGAATCTTTAAGAAAGGGCAAGCTTAAGCATTGGAAAAGTTATTGTGTGATTTTTTTTTTCTTACTTACTTCACTGTCCAAATTTACTATGTGACTGAAGAGTCTGGGGTTCTATTCCAGTCAAGGGCACATACCTGGGTTGCAGGTTTGGTTCCTGGCCTCAGTCCGGGTCATTTGGGAGGTAACCAATTGATGTGTCTTTCTCACATTGATGTTTCTTCCCCAACCCCCACCCCTTCCACTCTCTGAAAATCAATGGGGAAAAAATATCCTTGGGTGAGGATTAACAAAATAAAATTTTTTTTAAAGTCTTCACTTTCTCCTGAAAAAAATCTTAAATCTAAAGATACCCCCACACCCCAACCAACCCCATTCCCATCTCCCCTCTCTAGTCCTCAAGGTCACATCCTGGGAGTTCAGAGGAAGGATAAAATGAAACTGAATGTATTTTCTCAACTTTCAGATCTAGGCGTGATGTAATTTAATAACTTTCCTTACAGTAGAGGAAATGCTAATAAATTTCTTATCTTAGGATTTTGGCTGTGAGCATTTTAACTAAATCTCTTTATGGTATGAGAAATAATTTTATATCTGGTATATTCCATTTATTTCAGGCTTCAGGTATATGGATCACTTGGATTAAGCCCCTTAAAGTGAATTTAGGGGTTGGTTAGGTATTAAGTGTTACTACATAACTGCAACATAGGAAAATTCTTAAGGATCTTGGTTCTCATCTCAATACAAGGAAAGGATTGGGGAAATATTTTCTCAAGATCTCAATAGAAAGTACCCCAACACCCTTTTCATGCTTAAAATCCCAGAGAAAGTGAGAGGTGATGCCATGTTGTGTGCTGTACCAAGGATACTCTCCAGGGTTTCCAAGCCTGATTTCTAAGATATAATTAAGAGCCGAGGCTTTGTAGTCAGACAAATCTGGGTTTATATCCCAGCTCTACCACTGCTAGTTGTATGACTTTAGACAAGTTGCATGCTTTTCCTTAACTTTAGCCTTCCATCTGTCAAAATGAAGATATGTTAGGAAGCCATCTCAGGAGGGTGGTTAAAAGGATTGCATAAGATGAAGTACACTATGTGCTGCACCTAATACAGTGCCTAGCATGTATAAAGTGCTCAATAATGGGAACTTTTAGCTGTCCAGAGCCGAATTCCTTTATTTTTTATTTTTATTTTTAGAGAGAGAGGAAGGGAGAGATAGAAACATCGATGGGAGAGATAGAAACATCGATGGGAGAGAGAAACATTGATCAGCTGCCTCCTGCATGCCCCCTACTGGGGACCGAGCCCTCAACCAGGGCAAGTGCCCTGATCAGGAATTGAACTGGGACCTCTCAGTCCATGGGACGATGCTCAATCCACTGAGCCAAATTCTGACAATCTAGAGAAGCATGCCAGCTAGGGAACTTTTTGAGGTGATGCTTTTAGCTACTTATGGAGACAGACACCCCAGTGATGGAGACAGGAGTAGGGAAACATTTTGTTCCAATAGCACTGGTCTCAGCTTCTCTTTTCTTTTTTCTTTTTTATACTGTAAGTCCATTTCTTCTCAGCTGCTTTACTAGAAGCAGACCCAGTTCAGCACTTTATTAGCTGAGTGCCTCCCTGAGTCTTTCCCCATCTGTAAAATAGCTGTAAGTTTAACTACCTTGTAGGTTGTTGAGAGCATGTAGATAATTTATGAAAAGTGCTTGGCTCAGTAGAGGTGCTTAATAAATGTAGCTATTAGTATTAGCTCTCATAAAATTTTGGATTTAAAAATTAACTTACCAAGTATTCTTAAGGAGGCACCACTCAGATGTCCTAACTGGATGTACCAATTAAGCAGCGCCCTCTTTTGAATGTATCCAAGTACAAACCATTTCTTTTTGGGTACTCAATTCTTTCTACATCATGAATAACTTCTTGAGGACTGGACTCATAGGTTTCTGCCTTCTCTGGCCTTGCTCTTTTGAAAACGCTAACATTAAGCCTCATCGGGGTCCTTACCGTTTTGCAGCTGTTGCTTTTATCTTTGTTACCTTATCAGATTCAAACAAGAGCTAATGGACTGTTGGATTAGTCTCACCACTTTATTTTTATTTTATTATTTTATTTTAATTAATTAATTTTTGTTACAAATGTTTCTCCTTTTTCCCCTATTGACACTCTCCTCCCATCCCACCCCCACCCCCACCCCCAACACAGCATTGTTGTCTCTGTCTATTGGTTATGCATATATGCATATAAGTTCTTTCGTTTATCTCTTCCCTCCCCCCTATTTCTTGACTAAGGAAAAAAAAAAAAGCAGTGTTTTTTTGTTTTTGTTTTTTCATATGGGTTTGGGTCTTGTTTCTAGGGAGACCAAAGAAGGAGGAAGAATTATTTTGGAGGTTGATGGCAAAGTGGCAAAAATCAGGAATTTAAAGGTAAGCCTGAAATTGTTTTCATTTTTTCTCTCCACTGAGGGGCTAGTATTGTTACAGGGGCTTCTGGGATGAAGGTGTGTCTGTGAATGTGTTAGAGAGGGAGAGTGGAAGAGCTTTGACCAGCCACTAAGCAAATATAAAAAGTAGGAGAGAAGTGTAGGGTTGTTGCTGCTGCAGCTTAAGTTCTGTCAAACAGGGTGCAGCTGTTTTGGAAACTAGTCAGTGGCTTCTTTGAAAGTAAACAAGGGATGTATGGGGTGCAGGCATGGCTAGCTTAAATCATGTTTGGGGACAGCCCATATGTATACTTAATTCACCTCATCACCAGTTAGATTTTGTCCCAAGCCTCTCATTTGATATCACTTTGTCTAGAGGTGTGTGCATCTGCTAATGCAGGATTCATTTTGGCCATAGCGAGGACCAAGAAACAATCTTCATATCTTAGAAGGGAGCCAGTCACTAGCCTGAGTCTTATTACAAATTCTCTTTCACAGATTTGACTGATCTTTGAATCACAGTTGGACAAACTCTGGGAACTTCCTCCTCTATCCCTCACCCCCTCCTAGGGCTAAGTTCCTTCATTACATTCCTCCCTTACCAGGCCAGTGGAAAATGAAGAATTCTTTCTTTCAGTGCCTTGAGGAGTGGAGGGAAACAGGGGAGCTGGCCATATGACCTGCCAACAGCGAGGGTTATCTGGATCCCAGACATCCCAGCCATGCCCACTCCCATGTTACTCCTGTGATGTGATCTATTTCCTTTTGTCAGTAGCTCTCTGCTAAAAGAGAACAGGAACTACCAAACTGTCAATAAGAGCTCCCTGGGGACAAAAGACCTTTTATTCTTTGCTCTCTCTTACATCTCTGTTGCCTAATCATTCGGCTGCTTTGTTCTAAGAGATCATATTTTTGGTTCTTAATAATTCCTGGCCAATATCAAACTCTAATCTGCCTCCCACATACCTTGCTGACTGCTTTCTTCCCTGAGGTTAGTTACGTACGAAGAATCTCTTAGTTATTCCAACAGCCTCATTCTACTGTCGTTTGTGGATCCTAGTGCTAGGGTTTGTCTTTCCCTGTCCAGAGTCTAAATTTTAAATAGTAATACAAGCATTTCTGTGGGTAATACCCTTATCCCCAGTACAGTACTTGGAGGTCAGTACAGTTCCAAGTTCTGGCTCTGCCCTTATCTACCTTGGGCATTTGGCTTAGTCCTAGCTCTTCTGTTCAGTATACTTTCTAATTCACTGGGGTGGATCTCCCCAGGCATCTCTGTAAAAGCCTTAGGTTAATAGAGCCTGCTAGGCCCAGGGACTAAAGTACTTATGCATTTCTGTATCTGCTATAGAAAAGCTTAGAGGAAAAAATGATAGTAATAAGAAGATGCCCAGAGAGGTAAAGGTTTTCTCTCCTAAGCTGTTCTATACCTCTCTTGGTTCATATGTAGGCAGATCTATGATAGTGTGATAGGTAGACATTAAATTAATTCTCTGGGGTTTTAATTCTCTGAGGACAGAGGTTTCTTTCTTTCTTTTTTAGATAGGTATCATAAAGAGTCTCATACCAGTCTAGTTCTCTCTAGCTACAGCAGAGAGAAATCAAGTGCCACTAGCCAGATTCTGATATTATAACAGAGGACACTGGATCCTATGTTTGATTTTAGGTGGACAGTCGATCAGATGGCTTTGGCGACTCCCGGGAGAAGGTTGTGGCATTTGGCTTTGATTACTGCTACTGGTCAGTCAACCCAGAGGACCCCCAGTATGCATCTCAGGATATGGTAATGTCATTTTTCCTTCACTCTTCCCAGTTAACTATATAATTATTGGGAAATTAACATGGAATCTGGGCCTTGCCTATTTCTTACTTATGGTAGTTTGGTTAGAAAATAATGATATTTGATCTGAGAGGTGGTAGTGAGAGGCATCAGTTGCAGAAAGAAAAGTACTGCTTGCTTAGGGCATGGGACTTGGCTAGTGTTTACTTAAGCTTGGGCCTCAGCATGACTCAGGTGGGAATGAGTTAGTTTAGGAAGTATTCTGCTCCTGTGGTAAGTAAATGGGCTCATCTCAAACTTGACCTTATGTTGCATGCAGTGGAAAGGCCCAAGAATCCTAGAAGCTAGTATCTTCTTTCTTCCTTAGGTTTGTGCTCATAGGCTAAGTGTAAAAGGCTAGACAGCTAGTCTACCAGCCTGCCTGCAATGTACATAAGAGGTGAATTCTCTTGATCTGATAAGGATTGAGAGGATCAATTAAGGCTATTGGTCATGCTGCCTAGCTCCCTCACAGGTTCCCAAGGCAGCAGGTCTGGCCAGGTGGATCTACACGACTTCCCTCTGTTTCTGTGAAGCAACAACATTGTTCTGGTTTGTCCTGTTGAAGGTCATGCCTTCAGTCCCCATGATGGCCAGCAAGCCTTGCCTCATTCAGTTCTATGACCACAAACAATAGTTTTCATTCCAGCAGCCACCAGGTACCCTAATCAAAGTCCAACCCTAAAATTAGAAATATCATTTATTTAGCCTTTGTGGATCAGTATCATCATACTTACATCTGAAAGAAAACACTACAGGAGTATGTCCTTAGGAAATAACCATTGGAAATAAATTTTTGGGGTGGGGGTAACCCTGGACAGCAATCACCTGTCTATATACCTTTGATTAGAAAGCCAAAGTGTGTTTTCTAAGTATTTTAGTCTTTTGTGAAACTGTTTTTAATTATGCCAAAGGAACAATTTTATCAAGTGTGAGTGAGTTAGAGGATAGTACTGATCTTCCATTGATGCAGACTTCTGAAGATGACTGGATAGTTCTAAACCATGGATGTGTAATTCCTCCATTCTTCCCTTCTGAGGGGAACATGTGGAAACAAGACCCTAGACTGCTGTGGAATTTGCTGTCTCTGTGGGTTCCTTCTGTTATAATATGAGTACCCTACTTTTGTAGTCAAACTGCATTTGCTGTAAATGCTCAGCAGAAAAAGGTAGTATGGACATACATGGCCCCTCCTGAGCTTTCTCTGTCCTTTGGAATATGAGGGAACTTGCAGGTCCAGGCTTGTCTTATGACCCTTGATTTTATGCCAACACTCAAGTATCTGTGAGGTATCTGGTTACTGGCGTTTGTAACTGGTTTACTGAGATCCTCCAAGAAGAGCCAGGAGAGAAACTGACTCTCAAATAAAAGGATGGAATGTCTACAGCAGTTCACAGTTGTGACTGTATGTGGCACAGAAGGCATTGTTCTTTCTATTAGTAGAAAGTGTGAGCGTACTGATGGCTATTTCAGTCTTCCCTGGCCATAGCACACCTAGGCCTGGATGTTATGTACCTAAGAAAAATGAACTATTTTGTGTAACATTTGACAGATCAATAATCTGGGAGATGTGTGTATGTATGTAAACAAAAAATACCTCTCTCTCTATATATATATAAACAAGCTTAGGTATGGTTTTGGTGTGAGGCTCACATTTTACATTTATGTAGCTTAAGTGTATAAAAATAATCTAGTGGAAGCCCAGAAGTCCATAGAGGAGAATTCATAAATATGATTCTTCCTCTGTTGCCTGATTTGAAGTTCAATGGAAAGATCAAATAGGATTTGGACAGGAAGCCTGTGCAGAGAGATAAAACCAGAGTCTCCTGAGGTTGATTCAGGCTTGTTTATTAATTTTCTAAGGCCTCATTGGTCCCAAGGGGAGTCGGGACAGTAAAGAGAAGGAAAGGAAACTTTGTCACAGGCTGGAGTAGGGCCAGAGGTCCCAGAATGGTGGCAGGACTCATATCCATATGATTTGATCAGAGGGACTCATTATTTTAACACAGAAATTGGAGCCCAGACTTAACTCTAATCACTATTGTTCTGAGGTCACCAGGGGTAGGAGAGGCATTATCATAAAATCATAGGACTTGGGGTGGGAAAGAATTTAGATGTCATCCCATTTATCCTCTCTCAAATACAGCTATCCGCTCTGCAGCATTTGTGATCATATTTAGGGGGTGTGGAGAAAGGGGTCAGTCTTTTTGAAGTATAATTTAAATATAGTAAAACTAACCTTTTTAGTGTTCCGTTCTATGAGTTTCGACAAACACAATTGTGTAGTTTACCATCAGTATATAAAACAGTGCATCACCCAGATTCCTTAATGTTCTTTTGTAGTCAAGCTATTCTTACCATCAGCCCCTAGCAACTATTGATCTGTTTTCTGTCCCTACTGTTTTGTCTGTTCTAGAATGTCTATAAATATAATAAAACAGGCCTAGCTGGTGTGGCTTAGTGGATAGAGCACTGAAGGGTCATGGGTTTGATTCCCAGTCAAGGGCACGTACCTGGGTTGCAAGTTCAATCCCAGCCCTGGTGGGGTGGATGTGGGAGGCAGCCAACTGATGTCTCTTTCACATCTCTCTCTTTCTCTCTCTCTCTTTCTCTTTCTCTCTCTCTCTCCCCCTCCCTCCCTCCCTCCTCCACTTCTCCCCATCTCCCCCTCCTTCCCTCCCTTCCATTCTTTTTAAAAATCAATGGAAAACATATCCTTGGGTAAGGATTAATAACAACAAAATAATAAAACAATATGTAGCCTTTGAGGCTGACTGCTTTCATGTAGTATGACGTAGTCGAGATTTAGCTCTGCTGTTGTGTGTATCCTGTCTTATTCTGACCTTGATTCAGAATTATTTAGATCTTCTTGCCTAGAAGAAATCTCATGGCTTTGACAGCACTGATTCTAACTGCAAAGAGGGTCCAAGTCCCTGGAGGACAACACCTTCTTCATCTCTGGGTCTCTTGTTGTGAAGGAAGGACTTTAGCACTCTCAGAAATACAGCACTGATTTTACAATATTCAACTCTCTGACGGAAAAATTTCTCCCACTGGCCTCAGAGGAATTTTGAGCAACATTATAAGCAGTTGCTTGATAGATGTTGACAAAAACACCACCTGTTTGATGTTGGTGCTGCCTCATCATAGTTTCTTAGAATGTGAGAATTCGAAGGGAACTTAGCAGTCATCTAGGCCAGGGTTTCTCAACCTCAGCACTATTGATATTTTGGCCAGATTATTCTTTGTTGTAGGGGGTCTGTCCTGTGTACTGTAGGGTGTTTAGCAGCATCTCTGCCCTCTACCCTCTAGATGCTAGTAGCAATCCCAGTCGTGACAATAAAAAATGTTTCCAGACACTGCCCACTCATCTATGGCAACCCCCTCATGTTCCAGATATACTGTGTGACATATGTGGAGTTATACAGGCAATAAATGCACAAGTGGAACTAGACCCATATTCCTTATGTTGGTCTTTTCATTGCATTGTACCATTCCACTTCCCTTTTTATATTTTACAGCCTCAAAAGGTAAGTTCAATATCAAAATTCCTTAGTACTTTAGCTCTTCTCAATTCTTAGTGGTGACACACTTGAGTAAATAGATCAGGTGTTAACAAACTTGGTTCTCTAGAGAACAAGTCAGCTACTGTAAGTTCTATTGGAAGGAACTTTTTTTTTTTTTAAATATCTGTATATTCTAAATGTTTATCCTTCCCTTTAATTGTCTTCTCAAATCTATTAAATATATATTATTTATGCCCAGCCAGTGTGGCTCAGTGGATTGAGGGTCATCCTATGGACTGAAAGATTCTGGTTCAATTCCTGGTAAGGGCACATGCCCAGTTTTGGGGCTCAATCCCCAGTAGGGGGCATGCAGGAGGCAGCCGATTGATGTTTCTCTCTCATAGATGTTTCTGTCTCTCTCTCCCTCCTTGCTCTCTTAAAAAAAATTAATAAAAACATTTAAAAAATTATTTACTCCATTTTATAGATAAGGAAACTGAGGCACAGAAAGTGTACAGCACTTGGCCAGTAAATAGTAGAGCAAGGATTCAAATCCAAGACTGTCCAACTCTAAATTGCATGCCCTTTCCACCAAGCTTCACTGACTCTCAAAGTTAAAAAAAAAGTCCCATGTAATTTACTAGTGACCTGGTCATCTCTCTTATTATTTTTTTTCCTAATCTTTTTTTTTTTTTTTCATTTTTAAATCCTCACCTGAGGATATATTTTGGTTGATTTGAGGGAGGGAGGGAGGGAGAAGAGGGAGGGAGGGAAGGAGTAGAGGGAGGGAGGGAGGGAGGAAGAGAGAGAGAGCGAGAGAGAGAGAGAGAGAGATCCATGAGAGAGAGAAACATCAATTGGTTGTCTCCTGAGGATTGAACCTGAAACATAGGTGTGTGCCCTGACCAGGAATTGAACCCACAGCCTTTTGGTGTACAGGATGATGCTCCAACCAACTATGCCACACACCCAGCCAGGACCTGGTCATTTGTTTATAACTATTATCTGCTTTGACCCGTTCAATAGCCTAAAAGGTAGAAGATTTTATCCCTGTTTTATAGTTGAGGAAATTTAGAGGGGTTACATGATCTGCCCAGAGTTAGAAATGAGTCTTAGATTTTTTTTTTTTTTTTTATCCTCACCCAAGACATTTTCCCATTTTTTTGTTCAGGTAGAGTGAGAGGGAGAGAGAGGAACAGAGAGAGAGAGAGAAACATCGACGTGAAGGGACACATCGAGTGGCCGCCACCCGCACGACCGACCAGGGCCGGGGACAAACTGCAACCGAGGTACGCGCCCTCAGTGGGAACCGAACCCGGGTCTCTCAGGACCGCAGGTTGACGCTCTAACCGCTGAGCCAAACCGGAAAGGGCGAGTCTTAGATTTTAACACAGAGTCATCTAAATGCAAAGTTCATATTCTTCACTACACTACAGTGTAAAAAGGGGAGGGGGTGAGATAGGAAAAGGAATGGATGGAAATTGGGGAAAAGAAGGGAAGGGCAAGGGGAAGGAGAGAGATAGAGAAAAGACTAATGGATGGGGACTAGTAAGGGTATCATACCCACTGTTTTGTCCATTACTCCATGACCCTGATGTCATTAGCTTCTCATTCTTTTTTTAAATTAAAAAAAAATTTTCAATTACAGTTTACACTCTGTGTCATTTTGTATTAGTTTCAGGTGTACAGCATAGTGGTTAGACAATCATATACTTTACAAAGTGTCCCCCCTGACATTTCTAGTACCCACCTGGCACCATACATAGTTATTACAATATTATTGACTGTATTTCCTGTGCTATACTTTGCATCCTCGTGACTATTTTGTAACTACAAATTTGTACTTCTTAATTTTTTTACCTCTTACACCCAGTCCCCCTTCCCTCTGTCAACCATTAGTCTTTCTCCGTATCTATGAGTCTGTTTCTGTTTAGTTTGTTCTTTAGAGTCCACATATAAGTGAAATCATAGGGTATTTGTCTTTCTCTGAATGACTTATTTCACTCAACATAATACTCTTCAGGTCCATCCATGCTGTTGCAAATGGTAATCAACTTCTTATTCCTAAGGCAGGTCATCATTGGTCTAAACTGTGTTTTTAGTCTTCGTTAATATTTGGACTTGTCAAGGTTTCTCCAGAATTGGCATACATTTTTATCTGGCTTGAATCAATATTAAAATTAATGTACTTCTCAGAAATTAGACCTGGATTTGAATTCAGGCACAGCCCCTTAGCTTCCTTACTTTGGACAAATTACTTAACCTCTCTGAGTCTTAGTTTCTTCAACACAAGTTATTGTGAGGAGGAAATGAAATAATTATGTAAGGTGCCTAATCCATGGTTTGGCAACCAGGAGTTGAATAAGGGAAGTCATGAGTGCTGTGGTTTGGATCCCTGTTGTGATTACCACGATCACAGTATGAGAGAAGCAAGGCCCGTGCTTCTAAGAGCTGAACTAGATTTGAAAATCTCTTCTTTGAATCTGCTTATGATCTTGTCTGAGATCAGCATGCTCTACTTGGAAAATTAGCTTCCCTTCCTTCCTCCTGGTCAGGAACATCTGTTGGAGTTAGAGTCCTCTGCTGAAGCGTATTGTGTTTGGGTGATTGTGTGTTTGTAAAACTTTCCATGAGAAGCATTAACTCAGCTTTACCCACCAAGGACTGTAATTGGCTGTCAAAACAAGTGTGGACTGAGTCAACAGAAAGCAAGTCCAGGAACAAAAAGCTACCCAGCCCTTTCTGGAAAGCAGTTGCTCCTATTCTTCTAGAAATCTTTATTTTAAAATGGTCTCTTATTTAGCTAAAACACAATACCTAAAACACTTTAGCTTTTTCAGATAAAAAATCATGTGAGTGAGCAGGAGATTTCTACTCCATAACCACTGAATACAAAACTGAAATTATAGCAGCAATGTGATTGTGATTATTGTTGTTTTAATATTTGTTTAGTATCCACATACACTGAACATCATACAGCACACAGAGTATATCCATTGCCTACCCTCAAAGAGCAGAGAGAGAGAATGCACTCCTGTGCATGTGTGTTACAGATTCTTCAGTGAATATTTTCTCCAGTTCTGAACTTCAGCTTGAGGATGTCAAGAACTTGGAGAGGCTTCAGAGGAAATTCCCCCTCACCCCAAATGATTAGAGGGCTCCCTGCAGGAACCAGGAGGAAAGCCACTACCAGTGTGACACACCTTGTATCCATTCTGCATGAGATAGGAAGATAAGGAGGTGATAATACTCTGCATGTACAGAAGATGATGATTTTAGCAGTTTATGGAGCATTAGAACCAGCTGATCTTCACTGTCATTAGTATAAAATAGGGATTTCAAATTAAACTGTAGAGGATGATATGTATTTAGGACATGAAAAGTAACTTGTGCAGAAAATTTAAATCCTATTATGTGGTAGCTAGTTTGATTTTAGAATTCCAGAATGTTGATATTAGAAGAAATGCTAGAGACCATTCAAGACATTTATTTTAAAGACAAAGGCCTAGAGAAACAAAAATAACACATTTTTTTCTTTTTGGCCTGTCCAGAATTGTACATGATGTTGCAGGAAAATGCCTTTTGCTTATTCTAGTGACAGGGACCATGAACTGCAACACAGAGGTTCCTGCTTGCAGTGTTACCGGAAAGGGGACCTGGCCCTGAACGGGTCTGCCTAGGGCCAGGCCGGTAATGTGTGGGTTCTTGACTTTGTGCAGGAAAAGTTTCACACCACAAGTCCAGGGGAATTTTTGAGGACATTTATTAAAGTGAAACAAGAAAGGGCTGGGGAAATGAGCCTAGGCAGGTCTGCTTTGGCTCACTAAGAAGTCAGAGAAAAGGGGACCTTGGGGACAGGTTCAGGGGTTTGTCTGGGACGAATTGCTGCTGCCTCTTGCTTCCCTGGTTGCAAGCCTCGTGGGGTCCCTTAGAGTTTAGGAAATGTATGCCTGTGGGGTATGAAGAGGATGGGGGAGGTGTGGGCAGGCTCCTGGGAAGGAGAGTCAGTGCAAGCTGGGATTCCCCCTCCCCCTCCCTCCTCCCTTCCTCCTCTCTCTCTCTCTCTCTCTCTCTCTCAGGAATTTTAGGGGAGGTCCCAGGAGGGTTTCAGCAGAATATTCATCAGTTTTCTAGGTGCGCTCCTTCAGGGTCGTGATCTTCACTGATTGGTCAGTGTCAGGGCAGGGGGTTGTTATTCACTGCAGCTATTCCTGGTGTTGCCAACCTGGTTTTACTTTTCTGGGTCTGGAGCTGAAATACAACTGAGGCCTAGATGTTATTTCTAGGGAGATGACCTGTATCTACTATAAATTGCTCTGCCAGTTAGTTCAGCTATCTATCTCAGGTTCCCTATTCCACTTGTCCCAGCTTACTGGCCTGCCTCAGCAGGAAATGTGCTGCTTAGCAGAATCCCAAGGAAATATCTTTTTCTTTAGATTGGACCTATTCCTGGCTCCATACTCAGTCAAGATGAGTTAGTTGCACTCCATCTAGTAGTATGGGGGAGGATTGAGTGCCTATTATTTATTTAAAGCTGTTTTTTATTTTATTTTATTGTTAATCCTCATCCAAGGATATTTTTCCACTGATTTTTAGATAGAGTGGAAGGGAGGGAGGGAGAGAGAAACATCAATGTGAGAGAGATACATTGACTGGTTGCCTTCCACACAACCCCAACCAGGGCCAGGATCGAACCTGCAACCCAGGTACGTGTCCTTGACCAGGAAGTAAACCCACAACTCTTTGATCCGTGGGCCAAAGCTCTAACCACTGAGCAACATGGGCCAGGGTGAGTGCCTATTATTATAGGCTGCAGTTAGAAGCAGGTTTCTCTCTGGGGATCCAAACCCATCATAAGATGAAGACAAATGATCTCTTACTTCTTGCCTCAGAAAGTGAGTAGGGTGAGGTAGAGAGGAGTATGACCCTCACTTTTTTTATGCCTCACTTTGGTATCTCCTGAACTCAGAGTGTGAATGAAGGCTTTAGAGACAGAGTAAATAAGACAGAATAGTTACTAAAACTGAGAGGAGACTTAAGATCAAGAGGAGGGGGAGACATGAAAAAGAAACTAAAGTAGGAAGGAATTTGAGAGTTCACAGAGGGGAAGATGCTGTTAGGATCCTATCACTATTTACTGTAGTATTATCTCCATTTTAGATATAGGCTCAGATAAGTTGAGTAGCTTGCTTTAAGGGCACACAACCAAGTGATGGAACAATCATTCAAACCTTTTACTGTGTGACTCCAAAGTCCAAGCTCCCAAATGATGCAGCACACACAGCTCTATTTCTGTATTTTCAGTGCTACACATCGTAAATTAATGGTTATTGACTTAATTATTCAACTTATGGTTCAGTGGATGAGAGATAAGTTGGGATTCTGCCTTCTTAATCTTGCTGCCTGTTTTGAGAGGGCTTTGTAGTTTAGAGAACCATAGACTTAGTTCCTCTGTGCTGAACCCCTTTTCCCTAATGCATGTATGTGCAAAGGAACTGGGGACCGTGTGGGCGTAAAAGCATTTTCTCATGAATATTTGCAGAGCTGTGTGCATTCCATCACTAATGCTATTTCTTCCCAACCAAAATGGAGACAGAAGTAGAAAGGACAGAACTTTATATAAGAAAAAGCCTTTTTGTGCAATAATTGGATGGGGCTCTGCAGGCATGAGTGGGGGAAGGGAGATTACCATGAGTATTTCATTTCAGGATGTTCTCTCTGCCAGCAGCACAGCTGCTCAGCTCTATAAGCATGTCCATGGGCTGGATTTTAAAGGAATAAGGTCATTTTCTTGGCTTTATCTAACTAATTTTTTCCCCCTCTCTAGAAACTTGATTATGAATCTTTAAAGACTCAGAAAAATTGGAAAAACAGAAATCCTTGACACTGTTTGCTGCTGGTACTGGATGCCTATACAAAAATGAATAGTGGAAACTAATAAATCTTTTATTTTTAATGTTTTCTATTGATTTTTAGATAGAAAAGGAGAGGGAGAAAGAGATAGAAACATTGATGAGAGAGAACATCAATTGGCTGCCTCTTGCATGCCCCCCCTTGGGGATCAAACCCACAAGCTGAGCATGTGCCCTGACTGGGAGTCAAACCCGTGACCTCTTGGTGCATGGGATGACGCTCAATCCACTGAGTCACACTGGCTGGTTTAGAGAAATCTTTTAAAATGCAAAAAAGCTTGTTTGGATTTCTTTTTCCTCTATGAGCCAAGGGTAAAGGGAATTTCTGGTAGTAGCTGGAGTCCTTGAGATCATGGCTAGAGAGAAAGGTTATCTATAGAGGAGGTATTCCCTAAGTTTGGTAATTAGTTGCAGACCTGGGCAACCTAAGCATAAATACAGGGCCCTGAGTCAGTTATCCTTGACATTACCCAGAAGTGATCTCTTGCTTGCATCTGCAATGCTGAGAAGTCCTGTTCTCCCATTCCCTTTACACTTGAATTTGTTGTAGGGTTTAAAAGGATTGTCAATTAATTGCTTAAAGAAGAGAAGTATGATGATAATGATGATGTTGATGATTACTTTGAGAGTCTTTGGAAAAACTTATTTGTAAAATTGTCTAAGCAGAAAGATATAAATTGAAGAGCAGCCCTTTGAACTAAAGCCATATGTCCGCCACAGTAGTACACAGGCAGACTGATAACAGTAGACCTCTCCAGAGGAAGCCACCTGGTCTGCCTCGCTAGGTGCTAAATTCTCTCCCACATACTTGCACAGTAAGCCTGTGTTAAAGTACCCTCTCAGCACCATTTCAATGGTCTTCTGTTTTGAGGAGCCAGTCCAGCTGACCAACAAAAGGCCCCTTCTAAATGCAGTGTTCTAAAAAAGTTTCATACACTGGGGGGTGGGGGTAATGGGACTGGTTTCTCTCCAGTTCTGTGCTCAACAGAAAACAGATGACTGCATAAAAAGTGTCAGCAAATTAATTTGTTATTAAAATATTTTGCTGTAGAAAAAATAGAAGCTAACTGTAAAATAAAACGATACAAAAAGTTATAATGTAAAGTGAAAAAAACCTCCTCCTCCTATGCCTCCACACCAATTTCATTCTCTAGAAGTAACCACTGTCTACAGTTTTTTTGGTATCCTTCCAGACATTTTTCTAAACATAAGTAAGCATATATTATATATCTTATTTTTTTAAAAGGGACTTGGGCCCTGGCTGGTTTGGCTCAGCGGTTAGAGCGTCAGCCTGCGGTCCAGAGAGACCCGGGTTCAGTTCCTGCTAAGGGCACGTACCTCGGTTGCAGTCTGTACCCGGCCCTGGTTGGGTTGTGCGGGTGGCAGCCACTCGATGTGCCCCTTTCACGTCGATGTTTTTTTCTCTCTCTCTCCTTCCCACTCTACCTGAACAAAAAATGGAAAAATGTCTTGGGTGAGGATAAAAAAAGTAATAATAATAAAAATAAAAAGGGACTTATACTGTACATACTATTTTTTTAACCCTCACCCACGGATATTTTTATTGATTTTCGAGAGAGGAGAAGGGAGAGGAGGGAGGGAAGAAGGGAGAGAGAGAGACAGAGAGAGAGAGAAAGAGAGAGAGAGAGATTGAAATTGATTGATCAGTTGCCTGTACATGCCCCAGCCGCAGTTTGAACCAGAAACCTAGGTATGTGCCCTGACCACACCTCAAACCCACAACCTTTTTGGTGTACCGGGTGATGCTCAACCAAATGAGCACCCAGCCAGGCTATACATACTATTTTTCAACTTGCTTTATTCTACTTAATTTATCTTAGCCCTCATTTATTTTCAGTACCTGTAGTTCTACCTCACTGTTTTAATGCTACATAGAATTTTGTTGTATGAAGGTATTATAGCTTTCTGTGATGGACAATTAGGATATTTCCAGGTTTCTGCTATTATACATAATACTGGAGTGAACATCTTTACATTTTTTTTTATCCTCACCCGAGGATATTTTTCCATTTTTTGTACAGATAGAGTGGGAGGGAG
Source organism: Molossus molossus (assembly GCF_014108415.1). Taxonomy (NCBI): domain Eukaryota; kingdom Metazoa; phylum Chordata; class Mammalia; order Chiroptera; family Molossidae; genus Molossus; species Molossus molossus. The sequence goes on from NW_023425344.1 coordinate 181,586,935, forward strand.
AGAGAGGAAGGGAGAGAGAGAGAGAAACATCGACGTGAAGGAACACATCGAGTGGCTGCCACCCGCACGACCAACCAGGGCCGGGGACAAATTGCAACCGAAGTACGTGCCCTTAGCGGGAACCGAACCCGGGTCTCTCCGGACCGCAGGCCGACGCTCTAACCGTTGAGCCAAACTGGCCAGGGCCATCTTTACATTTTTGTAAGTATAACTAAGATAAGTTGCTAAAAGTACAATTGCATGTTCATAGAATATGTATAGTTTAAATTTCAATAGATTTTTGTCTAATTGCTTTCCAAAAAGATTGTACCAGTTTACACCCTTAATAATGTATCAGAATACTTTATTTACTACATCCCTTGTCAATACTAGGTGTTGTTATACTTTTTAATTTTTGCCTATCTGGCAGGTAGAAATTTTATCTTATTGTTGCCTTTTCTTTTATTATAATTGAGATTGAGCATTTTTCATGTTTCTTGGCAGCATTTTTTTATGTTTCTTGGCCATTTGTATCTTTTATTCCCTGTGAATTATGTGTTCATATATTTTTTCCCACTTTTTTACTGTACTGTTAATCTTTTTCTTATTTCTTTTTAAAAATGTGTTTTTATTGATTTTAGAGAGGAGGGGGCGGGGAGAGAGAGAGAGAGAGAAAGAGCATGAGAAGCATCGATGGGCTGCCTCCTCCACACACTGGGGATTGAGCCTACAACCTGGGCATGTGCCCCAAACAGGGAATCAAACTGGTGACCCCATTGGTACATGGGATGACACTCAACCAACTGAGCCACACCAACCATGGCATTTTTCTTACTTATTTTTAAGAGAAGTTAATATATTAAGGAAGTTAATCCATATGTCATAGATGTTGCAAATATTTTCCCTGCTTTACTTTTGTTTTTATTCTCTTTATGGTAACTCCCCTATCCCCACTGTGTGTGTTTAAATGAAGTCAAATTTATCAACCTTTCTCTATGGCTTCCTGGTGTTTAGGCTTAAAAGAGCCTTCCATTCTGAGATTATAAAAGTATTCACCATGTTTTTTATTTATCGTATGATAGTAGATTTTTCTTTTTAATATTTAAATATTTGGTCCATTTGAAATGAGTTGGGCTTCAGCTTTATTTTTTTCCCTCAAGATAGTTAGCCAGTTGTCCTATTATCATTTACTGAACACCCATCCTTTCTCCACTAGTATAAAAAGCCATTTTTATCATGTATTAAATTCCATTGTATACTTGGCGTCTCTTTTAAAACTCTAATTTGTTCCATTGATCTATTTGTATTCTTGTGCCTGAAACATACTATTTCAAAAGTTTTCAAATATACATAAAATTATGTACCATACTGCTTCACTACTTTTTATGTGTTTTAAATATGTTTTTATTGATTTTTTAGAGAGAATGAGAGAAACATCAATCTGCTGCCTCCTTTATGCCCCCACTGGGGACTGAGCCCGCAGCCTGGGTATGTGCCCTAACTGGGACCCCTCAGTCCATGGGACGATGCTCAATGCACTGAGCCACACCAGCCAGGCCTATTTCACCACTTTTTATTTATTTTATTTTTTTTATTTTAATCCTCACCCCAGGACATTTTTCTATTTATCTTCAGATAGAGTGAGAGGGAGAGAGAGAGCAAGAAACATCGATGTGAGAGGGACACATTGACTGGTTGCCTCCCGCACAACCCCGACTAGGGCCGGGATGAACCACAACTGAGGTATGTGCCCTTGACCAGAATTGAACCCACCACTAATTGTTTTGCGGGCCAACACTCTGACTGCTGAGCCAAACCAGCCAGGGCTACTCCTTTTTTTTTTTAATCCTCACCCAAGGACATTTTTCCATTTTTTGTTCAGATAGAGTGGGATGGAGAGAGAGATGGAGAGAGAGAAGCATCGATGTGAAAGGGACACACCAAGTGGCTGCCACCCGCACAACTCACCCAGGGCTGGGGACAAACTGCAACCGAGGGACTTGCCCTTAGCAGGAACCGAACCCAGGTCTCTCTGGACCGCAAGCCAATGCTCTAACCGCTCAGCCAAACTGGCCAGGGCGAGGACTACTACTTTTTAAATATTGGACAGGACTAGTCCTTTCTTATTTCTTTCCTAGACAGTCCTGGTGGTGTTGGTTATTGCTCTTCCCCTAAATGCCACATATTTCCCTGCTTTTGTAAATGATGGCTCTTCTTTCTAAAATATTTTAAAATATCTCACCTTTCCATTTCCTACCAGTCAAAATGTTCTTAAAGAGTGAGTTAAAATGGTTCTTCCTCCTTGAAGTTGTCACCATCTCTTAGATTCTCATAGTATCTTGTTACACTTTGTCACACTTTCTGTGTACTAACTAGAACTACTGCTTTTTGGATACATGACTTACCTATTTTACTAGACTAAGTGATCTTTGAAGGCAGACTAGGCCTTGTTCATCTTTGAATATCCCGCATTTCCTAGCATAGTGACATTTCATTCATTCAGTAAATATTTGGGAAGCAACTACCATCCGCAACACAATGGGCTGAGTGCTCTGGGGAATATGGAATGAAATAAAATGTGATTCCTGTCCCCAGAAAGTGTGGTCTTATTGAGAATACTAGGCTTTAGGCATGTAAAAGAATCAACAATACCAAGCATTCAAGTGTTAAATGAGTGGTACTTACAATAAGTACTTCATGAATTCAGAGGAATAATTGAATGAATTTAAGGGATGTCATTTCAGTCAGAGAGAAAGGCATAAGCAAAGATTTTAAGGCAAGACTGGATAAACTGTGTTCAAGTGGATCAGGTTGTGCCAGTCCAGGGTGAAGCTAAGAGGATGTAGTCATGGTGTCCATCTCTCCAAGTGTTCCAGGAGCCCAGACTCCCACATTCCACCTCTGAGTTGCCCAGACTCCTAGGGCATATGGAGGCTAAACAGTTTTTCTGGCACAGTGGCAAAGTGGCCTCAAGAGCATCCTTGATACTTAGCTGAGTCCAGCATATACAGGCCATGTCATCACTCCCATTCCCGAAGCAAGAAAGGGAAAATGTGTATTTTCACTTTAAATAATTTGGGAAGCCATAAAGATTTTTAACCTGAAGGCAGGAGGCAGAGTATCCTGGGTTACAGAAACAGCATTCACTTATTCAACAAACATTTAGGTAACGTGTGCCAGGATTACACTAGGTGCTGGGTAAACAAACAGAGAGAGAGAGAGAGAGAGTGTGTGTGTGTGTATGTGTATAGATGACAGAGTTTTACTCAATTTCTTTATCTCACTTGATATATCTTTTTTTCCCTGCAGATCAGATTTCAAGCAAATCTAATATCTCATTGAAGGTTCCTTTTCTTCTGGAGGTTCTAATAGGCTATAGTGCCCATATCATTTTTTTTGTCTACCCCACTGTTGCTTGGCCACCACTTCCTTTGTTTCCAGACCCTAGGGTTGGGGCCATGGTATCTCATCTTTGCTGCTCTCTCAGGAGCCTGCCTGTGGGACATCATACAGATCTGTTCTTGTTCCAAATGGTAGAAGTATTCTGATTTTAATATTTAAGTTACTTTCTTGTAGAAAAAATAGCCTCGAGGAGCACATTACTGGTTTTTTCTTATGTGTGTGCATGCTAACTGAGCTTTACTAAGACCGCACATGTCCAGATGCTTCCTTACCATGAGAGGAAGAGGATGTGCTTCCTTCTCTTTGGGAACACAAAGGTAGAGAACCCAGGGTTGTTCTGTCTTGCTTCTCAGAGTGTGGACCTTGATATTGCCTAGAGCTTGTTAGAAATGTGAACTTTCAGACCCCACCAAATGTACTGAATCAAAATCTGCATTTAAAAAATATCACCAAATGATACATATGCATGTGAGGAAGATTCAGATCCAGGAGGTCTGGGTTAGAGCTTAAGATGCTGCTGGGCTGAGGACCACACTTTCACTAATAAGATTCTGGAGTACATGATATATTCCACCTTGAGATGGAATTGATGACTGCTTTACCCAAGGCCCAGTTAACTGTGCTTTTGCTTTGGCTATAAATTGTGCATTATTCACTGATTGATGTTTTCTCTTACTGGAGAAAGAAACTGTGTTAGACTCTGACATATCCACTTACATAACTGCCATCTCAGGCAAATCTAGATATCGTTGGTCCAGTGGAACAAACTTTATATTATGAGATTTAAATAGCCTTGGTTTTCTTTTTTTTTAATTTTTAAATTCTTGCCTGGCCAGTTCGGCTCAGCAGTTAGAGCGTCGGCCCTCGGACCAAAGAGTCGCATGTTCGATTCCAGTCAAGGGCACATACCTTGGTTGTTATTTGGTCCCTGGCCCTGATTGGGGTCGTACAGGAGGCAACTAATTGATGTGTCTCTCTCGCATCGGTGTTTCCCAATCCCCTCCACTCTATCTGAAAATAAATGGAAAAATATCCTTGGGTGAGGATTTAAAAAAAACTTTCTTTTATTTTATTGATTGATTTAAAAAAAATGTTTTTATTGATTTTTTTTTTTTTAGAGAATAAGAGGAAGGGGAGGGAGAGAGAGAAAGAGAGAGAGAGAAACATCAATGTGAGAGAGAAACATCAATTGCTTGCTACCTGTATGCACTCTGACCTGGAACCGAACAGACAACCTGGGCATGTGCCCTGACTAGGAATCACATTGGTGACCCTTTGGTGCATGGAATGATGCAAAGCCAATTGAAGCACATCGACCAGGGCAGTTTATTGATTGATTTTTAGAGAGAAACATTGATTTGTTGTTCCACTTATTTATGCATTCATTGGTTGATTCTTGCATGTGGTCTGACTAGGGATCAAACCTGCAAGCTTGGCATATTGGGATGACACTCTAACCACCTGAGCTACCCAACCAGGGAAGCCTAGGTGTTTTTATCTTTCTAAATATGTTTTCTTTAATTGATTTTTTTTTTTTTTTTAGAGAGAGAGAAGAAGGGAGAAAGAGAGAGAGAAACATCGATGTGAGAGAGAAACATCAATCTTCTGCCTCCCACATGCCTCCTACTGGGGATCGAGCCTGAAAACTGGGCATGTGCCCTGACCAGGAATCAAACCGGGACCTCTCAGTCCATGGGATGATGCTCAATTCACTGAGCCACACCTACCAGGTGGTTTTCTTATCTTTCAAGAGGGAGTGGTTATTATCACAGGAATATTGTTAGAATAAAATGAAGCATTAGGCTTGAGAGAACTTTGGAAAAAGAAATGTTAAATAAATATCATTTGGTATTTAATAATTAATTTATTTATTTTTAATCCTCACCTGAGGATATTTTTCCATTGATTTTGTTTTGTTTTGTTTTAGATAGTGTTAAGAGGGAAGGAGGGAGAGAGAGAGAGCGAGAGAGAGAGAGCGAGAGAGAGAGACACACACACATCAGTTGGTTGCCTCCCACATGACCCCACTTGGGGTGGGAGATTGAACCCACAACCGAGGTATGTACCCTTGACCGGAAATCGAACCCGAGACTCCTTTGTCCTCTGACCACCCCTCTAACCACTAAGCCAAACCAGCCAGGGCTCAGTTGGTATTATTACTAATACAGTCTCTGTTATTTGTGTACCAAGAGAGACAATGTCTTCGCAGAGTTTTTCACATCAATGAAAGGATCTTCTGCTCTTAATTCTTTAATAAAAATAATTTTTCTAGAAATACTGTAATTTATTAATTTAAAAAATAAGTAATATATGCACATGTCAGAAAAAAAACAGTACAAAAGGATTGTACAGTGAAAATTAAATCTTTCTTTCCCTATGATGAGGCAAACATCATTATCAATTTCTTGTATATAGTCCCAGAGAATTTTATGCAAATATGAGCTTGTAATCATATATTTATTCTCTTTTAAAAATGATAGCACACAGATTATTCTGTATCTTGCCTTGTTCAGTTAATACATCTTGGAGACATTTCAAATGTCTATATATGTAACTTTCTGTGTGGGTATACCATAATTTATTTGTTAATATGAACTTTTAAACTATGTCTTAAATTTACAGTGTGTTTGTAAGCATATATGTAATTGGGTCTTGTTTTATGTTCCTAATCAGATCATCTCTGCCTTTTAATTAGGGTTATTTAGGCCACTTGCATTTGATGCAATTACTGGTATAGTTATGACAATCATTTTGCTATTTGTTTTTTATTTCTCATCTGTCCATTGTTCCCTTTTTTATATTTTTCTACCTTCTTTTGGGTTGAGTATTTTTTATGATTTCATTTTATCTTTATTGGCTTATTAGCTATAACTCTTGCTAGTCATTGCTTTAGGGTTTAAAGTATATATTTCTAACTCATCATAGTCTACCTTCAAGTAATAATATACTACTTCCCACATAAAATAAGATTCACTAGAATATTTCTATTTCTTTTTTCTCAGTCTTTCTACTATCAAGTCATACATTTTATGTGTACATATGTCAAATTTCATAGTACATGAATAATATTTTTGTTTAAACATTAAATTATATTTTAAAGACTTTAAGTAGTAAGAAAAAAATCTTAAGTATTTACCAATGCAGTTACCAGTTCTAGTGCTCTTCATTTCTTTATATAGATCCATAATTCCACCTGCTGTCATTTTTCTTCTGTCAGTATATTCTCTAACTTTATTTCAGCTATCATAGTTTGGATACTGCAATGATGGAGACTATATTTGATTTATATCTCACATTGGTGACCCACATTGGTTTGTGATACCCTCTAGGGACTCTAGTGGAGCTCATTTTAATTTAGCATTGTGTCCTAAACCAAAGGCAAGCCGAGCCTCTGCCAGGCACAGTGATTGTCTGCTGTGGCTTTTAGAGTATGGGCAGGAGACTTTTTCTTATATTCTAAAGCCAAAGAAAATCAGTAATTGATCATTTGCTATGAGACATTATGGAGCATTTCAAGTTGTTTTTCTTGGCAAGAAAACCCTTGTTGCTGCTTGCTGTTCTTTTTGAACCACATTTTTTTTGGAGTAGGAGTTTGGCCTTATATTTTCTTTTCCAGAATCTGAAGTTAGTAGTGGACAATGCTATTTACTGGTTGTAATTATTCTTTTTCTGAACACATGACAAAGGTTTTATTTAACTCATTAATTAAAGACAGAACCAATAAGATGTTAAAAACTGCTTCAAGAGGTAACAAGAAATACTAAAATGAATTTGTTAAAAGATGCAAGATTAGTTTCTGTTTGTGTATGACAAATAGCTTCTCTTCTTTGGACTTCAGATCCTTGGTCTGTGTAAAAATAATGTAAGAAGGAGTTGGCGTAGATGACCTGAATTTTGCCTTGATCTCTGACAGCCTGGAAAGAACGAGCATATAGGGGCCAGATGTTGAGTCACAGATTGCTACAGGTAACAGAGCCCTTTCAGCCATCTACACTCACGATCACATCAAATAAATTACTTCTTTTCTGATGAAACATGCCATGCCTTGACAAGGGAAACTATATTTCTAATGAATCATGCCAGGGCAATCTTTTTTTTTTTCTTTTTTTTTAAAGTTATTTTTGTTACAGATGTTTCTTGTAATTATTCTTTTTAAAAAATATGTTTTTACTGATTTTGTTTGTTTTTAGAGAGAGAGGAAGGTAGAAACAGAAATGTGTCAAGAGAGAAACATTGGTCAGCTGCCTCTTGCACACCCTCTAATGGGGATCAAGCCTGCAACTGGGGCATGTGCCCTGACCAGGAATCAAACCAGGACCTCTCATGGAGTGTCACTCAATCCACTGAACCACACAGACTGGGCTAATTATTCTTTGATTTACATACATATGCATAAGCTCACCTTCCAGCAAAATAGCCTTTTTTAGAATTCTGAGCAGGTATGAGGATGAAGAGGAAACAATCTGTTTATGTCTTCTGTCTACTTATACTTGGTTGGCCCCCTTTTCTCACCTCTTCCTTAAATCAACATTAAATTTGATGTTTTTTTAATTTGTGAAAGCTCATTAAGTTCATGTAATATGTGCTTATTTTACCTTGTTTATACTTACCTATTAGAAACTGATAGTTCTTGAGGGACACATACATAAAAAGATAATTACTTCACGGTGTGGCAAGTACTATAATATTTTAATCAAGTGTTTGAAAAAACTTGAAGAGGGAGGTAGGCCTTTTTTGTTGGGGCTGGGGAGGAGAGATTGTCAAAAAAATGTAGTTCACAACATGAACTACATAGCTGTGTTCAGAATTGAATGGAATTTAAATTTGTGAGTTCTCTTCCAAAGGTGGGAAAGATTTCTTCTTAAGACTTGAAGGTGGTGCTTCACATATGCAGATTTAACCACATAGCTTGGGAGTTTTCAGAAAGATCACAGACTTCTCAGAACATCATATGAATCATTCACCAATCTTAACTTGGAGCTCCCTCCAAGGTTTCATTCTAGATACTGCTTAGTCTTATGTTAAAATAGGTGTACAAATCATTTGATTGAGGCTGGCTACTTAGCATATTATGGAGGGAGCTGGGTTCAGTGAAAACTTCCCTTTTCAGGGAAGGCTGAGTTGATGGTTTCTCATTTTTCAAGTGTGAGGCAGAGGAACGTGTGCTATTTATAAACTCACTTCCCTTCACAGACTGAACACAATAGAAGCCTGAAATCAAATGGTGACCAGATGTGCCCAGGCATCCCCCAGTTTGTATTTAGAAGTTGGAAAAGGGAGAGCCCCTGGGGAGTTGGTCTTAGGGCAGAAGTGGATGAACTCACTCATAAGATCATCTTTTGTATACAAACAGCCCCTTACATCAGGTCCCAGGAGTAGAGGAAGTAAACAGAGGAGTGTGCTGAAACTTATTTTCCTTGCTTCTCTTTCTAGAAGTGGGGGATTGTTCTTTTGTCAGTCATTTCATTGCTCAACTCTTGTCTCTGTAGTTATGTAATTAGACATAATACAAGTGGTTTCTGGGGATAAGTGCCAAATTGATATAAGAGGATGAATTAATACAGCTTCCATGCAATTGGTAGAGATAGTGGTTCTGCTAGGAGTTCTGACAGGAATGGAAACCCTTAATTACTTTTTCCCCTTTACTATTCCTCCCATATTAAAAAACCACATCTTGTTTATGGTGGTTTTATGGTTTTATGTTCAAATATGTAGTAGTCTCTAGCTGGATTGCTTTTCCTTTTCTCCCAAATCAGAGATTTTAAGAAAATAGAAGCAACTTCCTCCTTCATAAGCATCTGGAAACATTCCCATGTAGTTTAGAAATTTGATTTCAGGGTTTGGAAAATGTTCTCATAACCAACTCAAGTACTTAAGTGGGCTTTTTGAGAACCTACTCTGTTCCAGGTACTGAACTGAGTACCTGACTTATCTCATTCACCCTTCACAACAACCCTGTAAAGTGGGTTATTATCATCTGTACTGTACAGACGTGAAAACTGAGGCTCAGAGAAGATAGGTAACTTGTCCATGGCCACACTATTAAGAAGTGGAGCTCAGCTCTGGCCGGTTTGGCTCAGCGGTTAGAGCGTTAGCCTGTGGTCCGGAGAGACCCGGGTTCGGTTTCCGCTAAGGGTATGTACCTCAGTTGCAGTTTGTCCCCAGCCCTGGGGCCCTGGATGGCTCTTGCGGGTGGCAACCACTCGATGTGTCCCTTTCATGTTGATGTTTATCTCTGTCTCTCTCTTTCTCTCTCTCTCTTTCTCCCTCCCACTCTATCTGAACAACAACAAAAGAGTGGAGCGCAGATTGAAACCCAGGTCTGCTGCCTCCAAAGCCCTTGCTCTTTCTACTTCTCCCTGCTGTCTAATATATGAGCTAACTCTTCCTGGCTATGTGTTTGCCTCTAATATTTGAAGTACTATATGAACTAGAACAATTTGGACTGTTAAGCTTTGTATTTACTATAGGAAGGGACCCAAAAGTCATGAAGAAGGAAATGTGTTTCAAGCTTCCCTATTGATGCCTTTCTTTGAGATATGGAGAACATTACCTATTTTAACTTTTGTATCTGAAGCAAGTGCTTGTCTACAGGTGCAGTTGGGGTACTTTGTTTTGAATCCCCTGAATAGCCCTAATTGACCCGATCACTCTCTGAGGTACAAAAAATAGCTCACATTTCATAGCAAATGGATGCTTCACTTCACCTATTCTGACCCAGGGACCAGGTTTTGAAGTGGACTTTAATGTAACCAGAGTAAAGTGGTGAAATGTAACCAGAGGTGCCCAGGAAGGAGTCTAGGGTCTGTCCACTAACCTCGCCAACCATTGTGCTTCCATCCCAGCACAACAGCATTTCCCGGTACCTCTTTTTCTGAGTAGGTCCTTTTGCATCTGGGAAGTACTCTAGGGTGTCCAGTTTCATACTGGGGAGGGAAATAATTAATGCAGGACTTCCAGATTGAATCCAGAAGAATCTTTCTTTTTTTTTGTTTTTTTTTTATCCTCACCCGAGGATATTTTTCCATTTTTTGTACAGATAGAGTGGGAGGGAGAGAGAGAGAGAAACATCGATGTGAAGGGACACATCGAGTGGCTGCCACCCACACGACCAACCAGGGCCGGGGACAAACTGCAACCGAAGTACGTGCCCTTAGCGGGAACCGAACCCGGGTCTCTCCGGACCGCAGGCCAACGCTCTAACCGCTGAGCCAAACTGGCCAGGGCAGGACTTCCAGATTGAATCCAGAAGAATCTTTCTTTTTTTTTTTTTTTTTTTTATCCTCACCCGAGGACATTTTCCCATTTTTTGTTCAGGTAGAGTGGGAGGGAGAGAGAGGAACTGAGAGAGAAAGAGAGAAACATCGATGTGAAAGGAACACATCGAGTGGCTGCTACCCGCACGACCAACAAGGGCCGGGGACAAACTGCAACTGAGGTACGCGCCCTTAGCGGGAACCGAACCCAGCTCTCTCAGGACCACAGGCCGACGCTCTAACTGCTGAGCCAAACCGGCCAGGGCCAGAAGAATCTTAATACATATTTTTGAATTAAACAAAACCCTACATTGTTTTCTAGATTTATTCTGAATTCCATCAGCTCTAATTTCCAAGTATTTATTTTTCAGCAAAAATAATCTCATCTGCTCAGTATCTTCCACATAGAAGCATTTATACACCAGAGAGAATGAATCTCTTAGGCATGTCAGCTCTGTCAGGATTTTTAGAGGCTTATTAACTATGCTTCATTGAAAAATCAGTCCCAAGTTCCTAAGTGATTGTCCAGGTTTTTGTCAGTACATTTCTTGTACATTTGTCAGTGTCACCAGCAGGTAATTGTTAAGCTAAGTGCTCACCACTGTCAGGTCTCTCTTCTATCAGTTTATTTATTTATTTTTTGTCTTTGGCATGCACTTTGGTAACAACCCTGAGAAGCACCCTTGTCCCAGGGCTATTGGCTGAGGCTGGAATCATGCTTTGTTTATTTGGTTAAAGTGGCTGGATATGAAGGGCTGAGGCACAAGAGTTCCCCAAAACCAGTAGGTTTGGAGCTTTTGTGATTCTAACATGCAGCTCTCTTCTACAAACTAGTCTTCAGGGTTGGAGGAGTGAAGTGTGACTCCTGCCAGTGGTATGCATGAGGCAGATGCTGTTCAGATCAACACAAAACTAATCTCTAGCTAGACCTTGGATGCTGAGAACAATATGGGGCTTCAGCTGGGCCAGACGAACCCAACTATGAAACTGGAACTTTCTTAGGGGCTCAGCTCATTTGTTTCTCCAGCATTAAGATCAGTCTCTAGAGACCCATTCAGACTAAATAATATTAAAAACAGGAAATTTGCTCCTAGCAACATGGCTGTGGGAAAACTTTTTCTACTTAGGCAGGAATGAGAGTTAGAAACAGAAACTTCATCCTCCAGGCTTGTTTTCTTCTTATATAAAAGTATTAGCAACTTAAACAACTTGAAGCTGCTTTGTCCTACTTGACTGCCTCTCAGAGCGCTGCCTGATGGGACCCATTACAAAAGGTGGTAAAGAGCCCTCATGAGCACATTCAAAATGGTAAAGGAATCTAAGTGTATATGGGAGGAACATTAACAGCACCTGCTACACCATCATTGGTGATCTAGAAGACTACAGTAGGAAATTAAGGAGGTGTGAAATATATGCTGGTCCCAAAGTGGGATGTGGCAAACCCTCATTGTGTATTCTGTCCCCAAAACTTTCTGGGAGAGCTCTGCTCCTCATGAGTTTCTGGTTTGTCCCATGGCCAGTAAATAGTCAGTTTCCTATATACAGCTGCTGGGCAAACTGCTAACAAGTCCACTTCTCAGGTGACTGCTGCTTAGTAATTTTACTTTGTGGTTTTTGTTGACAGTTGAACTTGCCATTGTAATAGATTTTTCTAGCTGCATGGAAAAGAGATGATCAGGTTATCTCAAATGATGGATCATGAATGTAAGGCTGTGTGGGTAAATAAGGGAACTGGAAATTGTTAGTAGTTGCACAGCCAGGCCACATGACACTGGAACATTATTCATTATTACTCAGAATTCAGCAGTAACTATAGGAGGCCAAAACAACTCTCCGTTTCGTATTCAGAGCTCTCCAAGAGTGTGTTGATTGTGTGTTAATTTTTTTTAAAGCTTAAAACAACAGAAATTTATTGTCTCGCAGTTCTGGAGGCTCAGAGTCCAATATCAAGGTATTGGCAGGACCATGCTCCCTCTGAGACTCTGGTTAGAATCCTTCTTGTCCCTAGCTTCTGGTTGTGGCCAGCAGTCCTTGTTCCTTGGCTCGCAATTGCATCACTCCAGTCTTTGCTTCTGCTGTCACTTGGTGTTCTCCCTGTGTGTCTTCACATGGTCTTCTCTCTTTGCACGTGTCAATCAGTCTTTATCCATTTTGGCAAACCCTTATTAGCATTCTTATTTGGGTCATCTAATGGCTGACAGTCTTTCTTATGCTGAATGTGCTTGCTTTTGCTTGGGGTCCTGTCAGCTGAGGCCTGGAAAGCAGGGTCAAATGACATAAAATGTGGCAAATTATGATCAAGGAGTCACCTGTGGTTGTCTTTTTAGAAGAGGCTGTGGGAATGGCAAGAACTTGAGTCTTCAGATTCTTTTCTAGTAAAGCCATCTTTCATCTTTTCTCACAGAATCCTGTCTAATGAATCCATATTTTTGTAAGGAAGAGGGAAGCATTAGAGCTAGATATCCATCTGTCTGTTTTAGGAATTCCTTGCTTGTGTCCAGAGAGGAGGACAGCCTCATATGGAACCTACCAGATCTCATGTGCCATTCGGACAGTTGTCCATGGAAACATTCTTTAGCCAAAAAAAAAGCATTGTTAGCAATAGCAGAATCTTGTATAAACAAAGATATGTGTTTTAGTGGTCTCAAAGCTCCATTTTTCTGGTTTCTTTAAGAACCAGGGGCTAACCTGGGAATATGAATTTGTTTTTTTGTGCATATATATCTGTAGAAGTAAATACATGTATCTCTTCTATGTAAGTACTTGGCTGCTATGTGCAGTGTTTTTTTTTTTTTCTTTCTCTTTCTTCTTTTCAGAAAAAGAAGCCCTAGACAAATGGACTGAGGGACTGCCTAGAGACAGGGATTTCTTTTTAAATTTTTTATTTATATATTTTTAAAAATATTTTTTTCTTTAAAAATATGTTTTTATTGATTTTTTAGAGGGGAAAAGAGAGCGAAATAGTAACATCCATGTGAGAGATAAACATCGATCAGCTGCCTCCTGCATGGCCCCTACTGGGGATCAAGCCTGAAACCCTGACGTGCCCTGACCGGAAATTGAACCAGCTTTGTTCAGTGCATGGGATGACACCCAACCAACTGAGCCACACCATCAAGAGCTTTTCTAATTTTAATTTTATTATTTTTTTATGAGCATAGGTTCAGAGATTAACATTAACCTAAGATACACACAACACACATACACACACATTTAATTTTATTGAATTTATTGGAGGTGGATTTCTGTTTTTATCTTTTAATAAAGGTGATGAAAGAGTTGCATTCAGTAGAAGAGGGTATGTTTTAGAATCTGATACCAGAGAGACCTACACTTTCTTCCTTGACAACTCATCTCCTTCCTAGATGAAAGGTAGTCAAATCTAGTGATTAAAAGTATGGTCTATTTCCAAGATTCACAATACTGGCTGTGATTCTAGGTTGGTCCTTCCATCTCTCTTGTGCTTCAGTTATTTTATCTGTAAAATGGGGATAATAATGATACCTACCTTAGAGTTGTTGTGAGGACTAAATGAATAAATAAAAATAAAACACTCAGAACAGTGCTTAGCAAATAAATACTACATAAATATTATCATTATTATTAATTATCTGATACCTGATCAAGATCTTATTCAGCATACAATAATTTCTTCAGTCCTTTTTCCATTTAAGATAATGTATCCCTTTTTCCCCCTGGCATCGTGTGCATTTTAATAGGGGGCATTGTGAAGTAATAGCTAACTCAGATGAATTACTCTAATGGAAAGAATTTTTAGTATTTTGCAGAATGGTGGAGAAAATCTTTTGGGCACATTGTGCCAAGAGGTTGAAGAATCACAGAAATCACATATTTAGGGGATATCCAGAATGATAGAGACTTGAATGTATCTCAGTTTCCCTTCATTTCTAGCCCCCAATTTTTTTAAGTCTTGAAGTTATGGGGTCCATACTGCTTTCTGTGGAAGCCTGAGATAGCTCTGTATCTTTCTGTGTCTCACCAATGAGAATGCTGATTTACCAGCTGCCTACCTTAGCAGATTCAAAAAGAAGGGGAAAGAGAGTACAGAAATGTGGTGTTGCTGGGTAGAAGTTTATGTGAAGATGAGGAAAGCTAAGAAGGAAGACCAGATGCTGAAAAGGAGAACTGTAACCTTGTTTCCTGATGATGCTATTTCTCTACTGAAAGACTACTGCGATAATCAGGGCATTGTAAATTGGTTTGTTGGTGATATTGTCAAAGGCATAAGTAGCAACAATTTGGAAAGCCAACTCCAAGCTACTCAAGCCACTAGGAAACTACTTTCTAGGGAAAAACAGTCCCTCGTAGAGAATGTAATCTGGGCTGGTTTGATCCCAAAATTTATATCCTCCTTGGGCAGAACTGATTTTAGTCCCATTCACTTTGAATCTGCTTGGGCCCTCACTAATATTACCTCCAGAACATCAGAACAGACCAATGCTGTGGTAGATAGAAGTGCCATCCAAGCATTCATTTTACTGTTGGCATCTCCCCATGCTCACATCAATGAACAGGCTGTATGTGCTCTAGGAAACATCACAGGTAATGGTTCAGTTTTCCAAGACTTGGTTATCAAGTATGGTGCAGCTGATCCGCTCTTGGCTCTTCTTGCATTTTCTGATATTTCATCTTTGGCATGTGGTTACTTGCATCATTTTACCTGGAAACTTTCAAACCTTTGTTGCATCAATAATTCTGCACCCCCAATAGATGCATTGAGCAGATTCTTCCTACTTTAGTTCATCTCCTGTATCACGATGATCCAGAAGTATTAGCAGACACCTGCTGGGCCATTTCCTACCTTACGGATGGTCCAAATGAACAAATTGAAATGGTTGTGAAAACAGGAGTTGAGCCCCAACTTGTGAAGCTTCTAGAGCTACTGAACTGCCAATTGTGACTCCTATGCTAAGAGCCATAGGACATATTGTCACTGGGAGAGATGAACAGACTCAGGTTGTAATAGATGTGGGAGCACTTGCTATCTTTCTCAGCCTACTAATGAACCCCAAAAGTAGTATTCAGAAGGAAGCTACATGGACAATGTCAAACATCACAGCTGGCCACCAAGACCATATTACAGCAATTTGTGAATCATTGATTGGTCTCATTTCTTGTTGGAGTCCTCTTTAAGGCAGACTTCAATAAAGTTGTATGGGCTGTGACCAACTGTACAAGTGGTGGAACAGTTGAACAGATTGTTTACCTCGTTCATTGCAACATAACAGAACCATTGATGAACCTCTGAACTATGAAAGATATCAAAATTATTCTGATTGTTATAGATGCTATTTCAAATATATATTATTATTATTATTTTTATCCTCACCCGAGGACATTTTTCCATATTTTGCTCAGATAGAGTGGGAGGGGGAGAGAGAGAGAGAAACATCGATGTGAAAGGGACACATCGAATGGCTGCCACCCGCACAACCCAACCAGGGCCGGGGACAAACTGCAACCGAGGTACGTGCCCTTAGCGGGAACTGAACCCGGGTCTCTCTGGACCGCAGGCCGACGCTCTAACCGCTGAGCCAAACCGGCCAGGGCTCAAATATTTTTTAGGCTCCAGAGAAACTAGGTGAAAGTGAAAAACTTAGTATAATGATTCAAGAATATGGAGGTTTGCACAAAATTGAAGCTCTTCAAAATCATGGAGATGAGTCTGTGCACAAAGTTTCATTAAGCTTGATTGAGAAGTATTTCACTGTCGAGGAAGATCAAAATGTTGTACCTGAAACTCTCTGAAGGCTATATGTTCCAAGTTCAGGATGGCACTTCTGGGACCTTTAATTTTTAGATTGTACAGCTGAGGCATAAAGTTGTTTGTTGTGTACTTTGGTATAAGTTTGTCTTCCTGTTTTTCTACTAAGAACTCTTTTTAAATGTGGTTTGTTGTAGCACTTTTTACAATGAAACTATACTTGAACAGTTCCAAACTTCACATAATGTATGAAGCTTCCCCTCTTACTGGGTTTCTTATTTTTTATGTGAAATTTAACCTCTTTTAGTGTTCCATAAATAAAGATTAAATTTTACCTTTTTCTTTACTTCAAAATAAAAAGAATCAGCTATTAGATCAGCAGATAGTCATGGACTTAGAGAGTTCAGGGAGGCCTCAGGCTTTGTTGCAGTTCTAATAGAGGATGCTTGTACGGGACTTAATACAGACCTCAGAGGTAAGGATTGGAATGCATGGATTCTCAGGAGATCTTGGGGCAAGATGAGGGGAAAGCTGGCATTGGTCAGTCACACTCCTTGGTATTTCCCAAAAGAGTTGAAAACTTATGTCCACACAAAAACATGTGCTTGTAATATTTATAGCAGTTTTATTGATAATTTCCCAAACTTGGAAGCAATCAAGATGTTCTTCAGTAGGTTAATGGATAAAAAGTATACCCAGAAAATTAAATATTATTCAGCACTAGTAATTAGCTATCAAGTCATGAAAAGACATGGAGGAATCTTTTTTTTTTAAATTTATGTTTGTTACAGATGTTTGTCCTTTTTCCCCCCACTGATACCCCCTTCCCCCACCCTCCCCGCCCTGTCCCCAGCTTTGTTGTCCATGTCCATTGTTCATGCATACATGCATATTAGTTCTGTGGTTTATCTCTCCCCCTACCCCCTCTTCTAGGGATTGTCAGTCTGTACCCCACTTCCACATCTCTGGGACTACCCCGTTCCTCAGACTGTTATGTTCATTATATTCCACAAATAAGTGAGATCATGTGATATTTGTCTTTCTCTGCTTGGCTTGTTTCGCTTAGGATAATACTCTCCAGGTCCCTTCATGTCACCTCAGAGGATAAGAGATCTTTCTTTCTTACAGCTGCATAGTACTGCATTATATATATGTACCACTGCTTTTTTATCCATTTGTCTACTGATGGACACTTGAGCTGTTTCCAGATCTTAGCTATTGTAAATAGTACTGCTGTGAACATGGAGGTACATATATTCTTTCTGATTGGTGTTTCAGGCTTCTTAGGCTATATTCCTAGAAGTGGGATCACTGGGTCAAATGGAAGTTCAATTTTAAATTTTTTGAGGTAACACCATATTGTTTTCCATAGCGGCTGCACCAGTCTGCATTCCCACCAGCAGTGTATTAGAGTGCCCTTTTCTCCAAACCCTCGCCAACACTTGTTGTTTGATGATTTGTTGATGGTGGCCATTCTGACAGGTGTGAGGTGATACCTCATTGTTGTTTTAATTTGCATCTCTCTGATGATTAGTGAAGTTGAGCATTTCTTATGTCTCTTAGTCATTTGTATGTCCTTTTTGGAGAGGTGTCTATTTAGTTCCTCTGCCCATTTTTTAATTGTATTCTTTGTCTTCCTTTTGTTGAGCTGCATGAGCACTCTCTATATATTGGAAATTAACCCCTTATCTCATGTATCATTGGCAATTATGCTCTCCGATAGAGTGGGTTGCCTTTCCATTTTGGTGGTTGTTTCTTTTGCTGTGCAGAAGAGTTTGATGTAGTCCCATGTGTTCATTTTCTCCTTCGTTTCTGTTGCCTTGACATGGAGGAATCTTAAATGCATATTACTAAGTGAAAGAAGCTAATCTGAAAAGGCTACATACTATGTGATTCCAAATATATGACACTCTGGAAAAGGCAAAACTATGGAGACAAAAGATCAGTGGTAAACAGAGGTGGGAGGGAGGGATGACTAGGTAGAGTGCAGGGGATTTTCAGAGTAGTGAAATGTTTCTGTATGGTACTGTAATGAATAAATGTCATTATGTATTTGTCAAAATTCATAGTACAGCACAAAGAATGAACCCTAATGTGAACTATGGACTTTAGTTAATACTATATCAATATTGGCTCATGGTTTATAACAAATGTACTATGGTAATGCAAGATGTTAATAGGGAAAACTGAGAAGGAGAGAGGGAACTGAGAGGGTATGTGAGAACTCTGTATTTTCTGTAAACCTAAAACTTATTTTATTACTATTATTTTCTTTTTTTGTTAATCCTCACCTGAGGATCTTTTTCCATTGATTTTTAGAGTGAAAGGGAGGCATGGGGGGAGTAAGAGAGACACATGGACTGGTTGCCTTCTGCAAGACCCAACTGGGGCCAGGGATCAAACCTGCAAACCAGGTACATGCCCTTGACCAGGAATCCAACCTGTGACCGTTCATTCTGCAGGCCAATGCTCTAACCACCAGGGCCCTAAAACTTATTCTAAATTGTGTTTGTGTAACTGTGGCTGTGTGTGTGCATGAAAAAGAGTTATGTCTATGGCATGTAACCTGTATGTTCCATGGTATATTATGTGATGATAAGCAAGTTGTAGGTTGATGTATATTGTATGTATCTATTTCAGTGAAAACAAACAAAGCAAAAAAATGCATATCCTTGTATATATGGAGAAAAGTAAGAAAGGACATAACTGTTGGGTATATCCTTTCTTTCCTTGTTACCTAAAAGGCACCTGCGGGGTAATTCAATGAGTGGCATTAGGGGTGAGGTAATGGATGCAAAGTTAGCTTTTTCTTCATGCATTGTTTTATTTTTTTTTTCACTTGGTGCAAAAAGTGAGCATTCTTTATAATTTGAAAAATGGCAAAGAAGAAAATGGAATGGTATCTATCTATAATAAGACTTCAAATTCTGGTCATTTAATAATGGCAATGGGGGTGAAATTTGGGGATGAGATTATAATTATCTTCACTTGCAAATGAAAAGGTTACTGGAGCAAAAAGATTCCAAAAGTGATTAACAAATAACCAATGTCAGTAGGATCAGATTTTATTACTTTTGGCTAAAAGCAATAACAAAATATTACTAAAGCTACTATTCAGACACACTGAAAAGGAGACTTGGTAAAGTTTCTGTAAAGCAAGACAACAGGAAGTACTGTAAGGAAACCCTGGAAAACAATTTTTAATTGTAGGGCAATGACCTAGTATTCAACAGATAAGATTTGCCTTTCCTGATAATTTTATGAACAATTCTTTTGTTAGCAGCAGAATATCACAGTTGTTAAGAGCAAGAGCTTTGGCCCTGGCTGGTTTGGCTCAGTGGTTAGAGTGTTGGCCCTCAGACTGAAGGGTCCTGGGTTTGATTTTGGCCAAGGGCATGTACCTAGGTTGCAGGTTCAATCCCTGGCTCCAGTCGTTTCTCTCTCTCCCTCTCTCCTTTCCACTCTCCCTGAAAAAAAAAAAAAAACCCAACATAAAATTTAACAAATAAAGAGTAAGAGCTTTGTTCAGATGTAGTTATTACCTGTGAGGCTTCAGTTTTTTCATGTGAAAATTAGAGAATGCTAATAAAGTAACTACCTCCTAGAAGTATTATGAGGATTAAATGAATTGGTAATATTTGAGGTTCCAAGAAGAGAGTCTAACACAAAATACTTGCTTAGTAAATGTTACTAGCTATATGGATTTAAAACCCTTGTTTTGAATAAAACACTTCTTTTTAAAATTTTTAAATTTTATTTCTTTTACATTCAATATCATTTTGTATTAGTTTCAAGTGTACAGCATTGTGGTTAGACAGTCATATACTTTATAAATGGTCCTCCTGATAGTTCAAGTACCCACCTGGCACTGTACATACAGGGGTTGGCAAAAGTAGGTTTACAGTTATTCATATGGAAATCAGTACAATAATTAATAAATAATAATACAAGAATAAACTGTACTCACAACTATAAACCTACTTCTGCCCCCCCCCCTGTAATTATTACAATATTATTCACTATATCCCCTATGCTGTACTTGACATCCTCAGGAGTACTTTGTGACTAGCAATTTGTAGCTCTTAATCCTTTTTAAAAAAATTGTTTCTATTGATTTTTTTTTTTTTTTTTTAATCCTCACCCAAGGATATTTTTTCCATTTTTTGTACAGATAGAGTGGGAGGGAGAGAGAGAGAGAAACATCGACGTGAAGGGACACATCGAGTGGCTGCCACCCGCACAACCAACCAGGGCCGGGGAAAAACTGCAACCGAAGTACGTGCCCTTAGCGGGAACTGAACCCGGGTCTCTCCGGACCGCAGGCCGATGCTCTAACCGCTGAGCCAAACTGGCCAGGGCTCTATTGATTTTTTAGAGGAAGGGAGAGAGCATCAATGTGAGAAAGAAACATCAGTTGGCTGACTCCTGCACACCCCTTACTGGGGATCGAGCCCACAACCCTGACATGTGCCCTGACTAGGAGTCAAACTGGGACCTCAGTCCATGGGGCTCAATCCACCAAGCCACAAAGGCTGGGCCTCTTTACCTTTTATTTTATTTTTTTTATCCTCACCCCTGGACATTTTTCCATTTTTGTTCAGATAGAGTGGCAGGGAGCGAGAGAGAGAGAGAGAGAGAGAGAGAGAGAAACATTGATATGAAAGGGACACATCGAGTGGTTGCCACCTGCACGACCCAACCAGGGCCGGGGACAAACAGCAACCGAGGTACGCACCCTTCGTGAGAACCAAACCTGGGTTTCTCTCTAACCGCTGAGCCAAACCGGCCAGGGCCCCTTTACCTTTTTAATAAAACTCTTCTAATGAAGTATTCCTTGTGCAAAGTAATCCTAACAATTATCCTTAAACAATAGGAGCAGTGCCTAGCATTGTATTTTAGTTTAGTAGACACTCAGCAACTATTAGTTAAATAATATACGTCATATGATTTTATGAGGCTCTGATTAGATTAACATTTTCCATATATTTCTATTTGTTTTCAGAAAATTAAAAAGAAAGTACATCTATAGGTTGATAATTTGGGTGAATCTTAGTTAATGGAGTCAATAAAAGAGATTTCTATGTACTTAAATGTACACAACTTTTACACATTTTTTTTTAACTGGTTTTAGAGGAAGGGGGAGAGAGAGAAACATTGATCGGTTGCCTGTCTTACATGCCACAACCAGGGATCGAACCTGCAACTTGGATATGTGCCCTGACTGAGAATCAAACCCTCCACCCTTTGGTGTATGGGACAGCACACAACCAACTGAGCCACATTGGCTATAGCTACACAACATTTTTTTGTTAATCCTCATCCAAGGATATTTTTTTCCATTGATTTTTTTTAGAGCAAGTGGAAAGCGGGGGCGGGGGGGGAGAGAAACATTGTTGTGAGAGAGACACATCGATCAGCTGTCTCCTGCATGCACCCTGACTGGGGCTGGGGATCGAACCTGCAACCCAGGCACATGCCCTGGACTAGGAATTGAACCCTGTGACCCATCAGTGTGTGGGCTGACACTCTAACCACTGAACCACTGAGCCACACCAGCCAGGGCTGCACAGCTTTCTTTAAAACAATTTTAAAAATTATACTTGACATACAATATTAATAGTTTCAGGTGTACATCATAGCTATTAGACGTTTACATAACTTCAAAAGTGATCACCCCTATAAGTATAGTACCCATCTGACACCATACATAGTTATTACAATATTATTGACTATATTCCCTATGCTGAACTTTATATTCCTGTGACTATTTTTGTAACTACCAATTTGTACTCCTTTTTTTTTTTAAAGTTTCTATTTATTTATTATCCTCACCCAAAGGCATTTTTGCGTTTATCTTCAGATAGAGAGGGAGGGAGAGAAGGAGGAAGAGAGAGAGAAACATCGATGTGAGAGAAATACATCGACTGGTTGCCACCCACATAACCCCAACTGGGGCCGAGGACAAACTGCAACCGAGGTATGTGCCCTTAGTGGGAACCAAACCAGCGTCTCTCTAACTGCTGAGCCAAACTGGCCAGGGCCAATTTGTACTTCTTAATCTCCTCACCTTTTCACCCATCTCTCCAACACCCCTCCCATCTGGAAACAATGTATTTGTTCTCTGTATCTATGAGTTTCTGTTTTGTTCATTTATTTTATTTTTTAGATTCCACATATAAGTGAAATCATATGTTATTTGTCTCTCTGACATATTTCACTTAGCACAATACCATGTAGGTCTATTTATATGTCACAAATGGCAAGATTTCATTCTTTTTTATGGCTGAGTAATATTCTATTTATATATGTAGCACATCTTCTTTATCTATTCATCATTGGTGGACACTTAGGTTGCTTCCGTACTTGACTGTTGTAAGTAATGTTACAATGAATATAGGGGTGCATATTTTATTTTCAAATTGATGTTTTATATTTCTTAGGATAAATACCCATAAATGGAATTGATAGGTCATATGGTAATTCTATTTTTAATTTTTTGAGGACCTTCCATAATGTTTTCCATAGTGGCTGCTTGAATTTACATGCCCTTCAGCAGTGCACAAGGGTTCCTTTTCCACATTCTCGCCGACACTTGTTTGTTGATTTATTGATGATAGCCATTCTAACAGGTATGAAGGAGATCTCATTGTGGTTCTGGTTTGCATTTCCCTGATGGTTAATGATGTTGAGCATCTTTTCATATGTCTATTGGCTATGTGTATGTCCTCTTTGGAGAATGTCCACTCAGGTCCTCTGGATAAACTGAGGTAAGATTACTTGCCCAAAGAGCTATGTTTTGAACCTAGAAAGTTCCAAAGCCTTTGTTAACCACTAAACTATAAATATAGCTGTTTAGAGGAAGAGGAATCATTCTAAGCCCTTATGCGACTCCAGGCCCCATTATGTTATGTATTTTATATGAATGCTGTCTCTTCAAAGTGTGTACTCTAAACCCTGCTTTTTTATATAGTCTGCTACAAGTTTGGAGAGAGGATGGATCAGTAGATCCACAAACAGTATCAACCTTACCTCAGCCTCTCTGTGTGGTAAGTGTGAGTACAGCTCTGGGTTACTTGAGGTTTTTCTAAATAACAGCATTCATGAAACATGTTTGAATAGTTTCCAGCAGTTGAAATGTCCATGTTACTTCTGTTCTGATTCATTGAACAATTTCTGAGACCTGTATTTGAAATCACTATTTATTTCATTGTTTTAAACACTTTCTCATCTTAAATTGAAAGTCACAGTTAGGAATCTACTTGGGGTTTAGAGAACATACATACAATAGAAAGAACTGAAAACAAGCAAACAAAAAAAAGTCTATCAGGCCCGGCTGGTGTGGCTCACTTGTTGAGCATCGACCCATGCACCAAGAGGTCGCGGGTTCGATTTCTGGTAAGGGCACATGCCCAGGTTTTGGGCCCAATCCCTAGTGGGGGGCATGCAGGAGGCAGCCAATTGATATTTCTTTCTCTCTCTTTCTCTCCCTTCCTCTCTGTAAAATCAGTAAAAAAAAAATATTTTTAAAAAAAAGTCTATCAGCAAATAATGATAAACTGGATCTGATAGACTATGGTGAGTTTGTTCATTTCTTTTTAGCACTGGATATTCCATTATCTGAATGTAACACCACTTATTTATCCATTCACCTAGTGAAGGACATCTTAATTGTTTCCAAATTTTGACAATTATGAATAAAGCTGCTATAAACATTGTATGCAGGTTTTCATGTGGACTTAAATTTTTAACTTCTTTCGATAAATACCAAGGAATATGATTGATGGATTGTATGATAAGAATATGTTTAGGTTTTTTTTTAATGTTCACCAGAGGATATATTTTTATTGATTTTAAAGAGAGAAGCAGGAGAGAAAAACATCCGTGTGAGAGAGAAATACCAATTGGTTGCATCCTGTATGTGTCCTGACTGGAGATCAAATGTGCAACCTAGGTATGTGCCCTGAGCGAGACTCGAACCCACAGCCTTTTGGTGTATGGGGTGATGCTCCAACCAACTGAGCCACCCAGCCAGGACAAGTATGTTTAGTTTTCTTTAAAAAAACTACTAAACAGCCCTCCAAAGTGACTGTTCATTCCCACCAGTAATGCATGAGAGTTTCTGTTGCTCCCCATTCATATCAACATTTGATATTGCTAGTGTGTTGGATTTTGGTCATTCTAATAAGCGTGTGATAATATCTCCATGTTGTAATCTGCAACCCTAATGACATTTGATGTTGAACATCTTTATTTATTTTGTTAATCCTCACCCAAAGATATTTTTTCATTGATTGTTAGAGTGGAAGGGAGGAAGCAAGAGAGAAACACTGATGTGAGAGAGAGACATATTGATTGGTTGATTCCTGCATGCACCCCTCCCAGGCTGGGGATCGAACCCTCAACTCAGGTACGTTATCTTGACTGGGAATCAAACCCACAACCCTTCAGTGCATAAGCCAATGCTCTAACCAATGAACTATGCCGGCCAGGAATTGAACATTTTTTAATATACTTATTTTTCATGTATGTATTTTTGGTGACATATCTGTTGATATCTTTTGCACACTTCTTTTTTTAAATTTTTTAAATCTTTATTGTTGAATGTATTACAGATGTTCCTCATTTTTCCCCCACTGACACCCTCCTCCCCGCTCCTGCCCCTCTCCCGCCTTTTCCCACACTATTGTCTGTGTTCATTGGTTATGCATATAAGTTCTTTGGTTTGTTTATTCCCACCCTCCGACCCCTTTCCCTTTGAGGTCTGTCAGTCTAGCAGTGAATTTGTACTTCTTAATCCCTTCACCTTTTTCACCCATTCCCCCAAACCCCCTCCCATCTGGCAACCCACAAAATGTTCTCTGTATCTATGAAAATGTTTCTGTTCTGCCTGTTCATTTTGTTTGTAGATTCCATTGTCGATAGATATGTATTCATTGCCATTTTGTTTGTTCATATGTTTTATCTTTTTCTTCAAAAAGAACCCTTCATCATTTCATATAATAATGGTTTGGTGGTGATGAACTCCTTTAACTTTTTCTTGTCTGGGAAACTCCTTATATGGCCATTGATTCTATTTTTTTTTTTCCTCACCCGAGGACATTTTTCCATTTTTTGTACAGACAGAGTGCGAGGGAGAGAGAGGAAGAGAGAGAGAGGGAAACATCGATGTGAAAGGGACACATCGAGTGGCTGCCACCCACACGACCAACCAGGGCCGGGGACAAACTGCAACCAAGGTACATGCCCTTAGCGGGAACCAAACCTGGGTCTCTCCGGACCGCAGGCCGACACTCTAACCACTGAGCCAAACCGGCCAGGGCTGGCCATTGATTCTAAATGACAGCTTTGCAGGATAGAGTAATCTTGGTTGTAGGTTCTTGCTTTCATCACTCTGAATATTTCTTGCCACTCCCTTCTGGCCTGCAAAGTTTCTTTTCAGAAATCAGCTGACAGCCTTATGGGAACTCCCTTGTAGGTAACTAGCTGCCTTTCTCTTGCTGCTTTTAAGATTCTCTCTTTGTCTTGAACCTTTTGCGTTTTGATGATGATGTGTCTTGGTGTGGGCCTCTTGAGGTTTATCTTGTTTGGGACTCTCTGTGCTTCCTGGGCTTGTATGTCTGTTTCCTTCACCAAGTTAGGGAAGTTTTCTGCCATTATTGTTTCAAACAGGTTTTCAGTTTCTTGTTCTCTCTCTTCTCTTTCTGGCACCCCCAAGATGCGAATGTTGGCATGCTTGAAGTTGTCCCAGAGGCTCCTTACACTATCCTCATTTTTTTGGATTCTTTTTTCTTTTTGCTGTCCTGATTGGGTGTTTTGTGCTTCCTTATATTCCAAATCGATGGTTTGCTTCTTGGCTTTACCTACTCTACTATTGAATCTGTGTAAATTATTCTTTATTTCAGTTAGTGCCTCCTTCATTTCTGACTGTGCATCCATCATTTCTGACTGGTCCTTTTTTATGCTCTTGAGGCCCTCATTAAGTTCACTGAGGTTCTCACTAAATTCATTGAGCATCCTTAGAAGCAGTATTTTGAACTCAGTATCTGTTAGGTTGCTTATCTCCATTCCACTTAGTTCTTTTCTTGGGGTTTTGTTCTGTTCTTTCATTTGGGACCTGTTTCTTTGTCTTCTCATTTTGGCTGCCTCCCTGTGTTTGTTTCTGGGTATTACTTAACTTGAGGTATGGGGCTATCTGAGACCAGATGCTGCTTGTTTGAAAGAATTTAGGAAAACCCGAAGCAGGATCCACTACAGGCCAATCCTATGGTGAAGCAACTGGCAACAGCTTGGGTGGGCCTGAAAGTTGGGTGGGGCGGGGCCTCAGGGAATCACCAGGGTGGGGCAACCAGTGTGAGCCAGGTTGCTGGAGTTCCAGATATGGCAGCTGTCTGCCACCCCAGGGAAGGGCTCACCAAAGGAACAAAGGCCTCTGACAGCATGTTTGTCCGTTTGTCCGGTAGAAAGCCTCCTCTCCAGCCCTCACTCCAGTGCCAAGCAGCTCAGTTCTTCCCTGTATGTCTCTAGTGCCCCTCGAGCTGCCTCCCCTCCAAGCTTAGAGGAAGTGAGTCCAATAAGTCTGTGTGCTGGCCCTTTAAAGAGCTGCCTGGGGCTTCAGCTGCCTCAGCCTCCGTAAGCCTCAGTTCCCGCTGGTTTTTCCAGCCAGAAGTTATGGGGACTTCTCTTCCTGGCACTGGAACCCTGAGCAGGGTGTCTGGTGTGGGACAGGGACCCCTCAGTCCTCAGGGAGGACCTTTCCAGCCGAGGTATCCTCCTGATTTTTTTTTTTATCCTCACCCGAGGACACTTTTCCATTTTTTGCTCAGATAGAGTGGGAGGGGGAGAGAGAGAGAGAAACATTGACGTGAAAGAGACACATCGATTGGCTGCCACCCGCATGACCAACCAGGGACAGGGACAAACTGCAACCGAGGTACATGCCCTTAGCGAGAACCGAGCCCAGGTCTCTCTCAACCACAGGCCGACTCTCTAACCTCTGAGCCAAACCAGCCAGGGCTATCCTCCTGATTTTTATCCGCTACACATGGGGGTGGGACCAGCCCTTCGAGCCTCCGCCCCTCCTACTAGTCTCAGTGTGGCTGCTGCTTTAATTCCGTAGTTGTAGGACTTCCATTCAGCTTGATTTCAGGCGGTTTTGAATGATGGTTGTTCTGTAGTTTAGTTGTAACTTTGATATCTCTTTTGCACATTTCTTAATTGGGTTGTTTATTTTCTTATTGTTGAGGATTTTTTTTTTTAATTGTTGAAAGTATTACAGATGTCTCACTTTTCCCCCATTGACCCCCTGCTTCCCAATCCCCTCCTGCCTTCCCCAACCTAATGTCTGTGTCCACTGGTTGTGCATATATGCATATAAATTCTTCGGTTTAATCTATTCCCACCCCTTCTACCCCCTCATCCTTCTGAGGTTTGTTAGACTATTCCCTACTTCCATGACTCTGGATCTCTTTTGGTTGACAGCTTATTCTGTTCATAATATTACATAAATAAGTGAGGTCATTTGGTATTTGTCTTTCTCTGACTGGTTTATTTCACTTAGCATACTACTCTCCAGGTCCCTACATGTCGTCTCAAAGGGTAAGAGATCTTTCTTTCTTACAGCTGCATAGTATTCCATTTTGTAAATGTACCACAGCTTTTTTATCCACTCATCTACTGATGGACACATGGGTTGTTTTCAGATCTTGGCTATTGTAAATAGTGCTGCTATGAACATAGGGATGCATATATTCTTCCTGATTGGTGTTTCAGGCTTCTTAGGATATATTCCAAGAAGTGGGATTAGTGGGTCAAATGACAGTTCCATTTTTAATTTTTTGAGGAAACACCAAATTGTTTTCCATAGTGGCTACACCAGTCTGCATTCCCACCAGCATTGTGCTAGAATACCCTTTTCTCTACATCCTCACCAGCACTTATTGTTTGAGGATTTGTTGATTGCCACTATTCTGGCAGGTTTGAGGTGATACTTCATTATCGTTTTAATTTTCATCTCTCTGATGATTAGAAATACTGAGCGTTTTTTCATATGTCTCCTGGACATTTATATGTCCTGTTTGGAGAAGTGTCTATTCAGGTGTTCTGCCCCCATTTTAAATTGGATTATTTGTCTGTCTTTTGTTGAGTTGTATGAGCACTCTATATATTTTGGCTATTTAACCCCTTATCTGATATATTATTGGCAAATATGTTCTCTCAGAGAGTGAGTTCCTTTTTCATTTTGATGCTGGTTTCTTTTGCTGTGCAGAAGCTTTTTTGTTTGATGTAGTCCTGTTTATTAATTTTTTTCTTTTTCTCTTGCCCTAGGCGATGTCTATCAGTGAAAATTCTGCTATGTATGATGTCTGAGATTTTTCTGCCTATATTTTCTTCCAGGGTGTTTATGGTTTCACAGGTTACATTTAAGTCTTTCGTCCATTTTTTTTTTTTTATCCTTACCTGAGGACATTTTTTGATAGTTTGTTCAGATAGAGTGGGAGAGAGAGAGAGAGAGAAACATCGACGTGAAAGGGACACATCGAGTGGTTGCCACCCACACGACCCAACTAGGGCTGGGGACAAACTGCAACCGAGGTACGTGCCCTTAGCAGGAACCAAACCCGGGTCTCTCCAGACCGCAGGCCAATGTTCTAACCACTGAGCCAAACCGGCCCGGGCTCTTTCATCCATTTTTGAGTTTATTCTTGTGCATGTGTCAGTTGATCTAGTTTATTTTTTTTGCACATAGCTAGCTGTCCAATTTTCTCAACATTTATTAGAGAGACTGTCTTTACTCCATTGTATGCTCTTGCCACCTTTGTTGCATATTAATTGTGCATACTGTCTTGGGTTGATATCTGGGTTCTCTGTTCTGTACCATTGATCTATATGCCTGTTCTTGTGCCAGTACCAGGCTGTTTTGATTACTATGGCTTTATAGTATAACTTGGTATCTGGTATTGTGATCCCTCTCACTTTGTTCTTCTTTTTCAAGGTTGCTGTGGCTATTTGGGGTCTTTTATGGTTCCATATTAACTTTTTGGAGTATTTGTTCTAGATCTGTGAAATATGCCATTGTCACTTTAATAGGAATTGCAATAAATCTGTAGATTGCTTTGGGTAGTATGGACATTTTAATTATGTTGAATTTTCCAATCCATCAACATGGTATATGTTTCCAAATTTTATATCTTCCTCTATTTCTTCTTTTTTTTTTAATCCTCACCTGAGGATAATTTTCTATTTATCTTCAGACAGAGTGGGAGGGAGAGAAAGGGAGAGAAAGAGAAACATCAACGTGACAGGGACACATTGACTGGTTGCCACCTGCATGACCCCGACCAAGGCCAGGAATGAACCACAACCAAGCTACATGCCCTTGGCTAGAATCAAACCCACAACTCTTTGGTCCATGGGCCAACGTTCTACCACTGATTCAAACTGGCCAGGGCTCTTCCTCTATTTCTTTTTTCAATGTCCTGTAGTTTTCTGAGAACAGGTCTTTTACCTCCTTAGTTAAGTTTATTTCTAGGTATTTGTTGTTGTTGTTGCAATGGTAAATGGAATTTTTTTTTTTTTTTTTTTTTTAGTTTCGCTGAGTGTTCATTATTGGTGTATAAGAATGCCATCGATTTCTGGATGTTAATTTTGTATTCTGCTACTTTGCCAGATTCATTTATTAAATCTAATTGATTTTTGATGGAGTCTTTAGTGTTTTTTATGTACAATATCACGTCATCTGCAAATAATAACAGTTTCACATCCTCCATTTTGATTTGGATCCCTTTTATTTATTTATTTTCTTGTTTAATTGCTGTGGCTAAGACTTCCAGTACTGTGTTAAATAAGAGTGGTGAAAGTGGGTATCCTTGTCTTGTTCCTGTTCTTAAGGAAAATGCTTTTAGTTTTTTCTTCACCAAATTAGGGAAGTTTTCTATTATTATTTCTTCAAACAGTTTCTCTATTTTTTTCTCTGATTCTTCTCCTTTGGGTATCCCTATGATGTGAATGTTGTTACGCTTTGGGTTGTCTCAAAGCTCCCTTAAACTCACCTCCTGTTTTTTAATTTTTTCCCCCTATTTGCTGCTCTATTTGGGCATTTTTTTCCTACCTTGTCTTATAACTCACTGATTCAGTCTTCAGCTTTTTCTAATCTACTATTGAATCCTTCTATAGTATTTTGCATATCAGCTATGTCATTCTTTATTTCCTCTTGATTTTTATTCATAGCTTCTACCTTTTTTTTAAGCTGACATAGTTCCTGCTGAGCTCTCTATAATTCTCATTAAGTTGCTTGTATTAAAAAAAATGTGAATTGTTTGAGCTCCCTTAAAATCATTGCTTTGAATTCTTTATATGACAAGTTGCTTTCTTCCATTTCATGTACTTTTTCTGGTGATTCCTCTTTTTCTTTCATTAGGTGTTATCTCTTGGTCTCCCCATTTTAGCCATCTGGTAGTTCTAGAACTGGTGAGGGATGTTGGGATGTGTAGGCAGGTCAGTATGTATCACCCAGACTGTTCTGGTGCATGTCACATCTTGCTTGCTGTGGGTCCTGGAGGAGTGACTACTGGAGCCTGGTATTGGTCTGTCCTGGTAGGTGCTGCTGCTGGATCTTGTGGGCTCTGAAGCCTCGGGTCTGCCGCTGGCGGCTGGGGGGAGCTGCCTGGTGGGGCTCAGCTCCTTCTCAGCCTCTGCTGAAGCTTTTGGGAATGGACCTCAGCTGCTGATCTGTGCTGCTGCCGCCTGGGGATGGATGTCCGCTCCTGAGCATCTGTTGCTGGGGGTGTGTCTTGGCTGTGATCAGGCTACTACTGTGGGGGATGGTGCTGGGCTCCCAGCTGTTTTGGCTTCCGCATTAGGCACCTTGATGGTGCTGCTACTGTGCACTGGTCTGTGTTGACACAACAGGGTCCACTGGTCCAATGGTGCCAGGTGCACTGGTGGGCTCAGATTGCTGGGCCCTAACTGCTCCCACTGCCTCCTCTCGAAGAAGACCAAGGATCTTCCAAAATAGTGGGGCCTCCTGGCCACCCAAGGATAAGCTCCTTGAAGAGCCACTTACAGTGGTAGCCGGCTGCTCCCCGTCCTCAGCACAGGAAACTTTTGCTCTGCGTTTCTGCACTGCTCAAGGTTGATCATCCACTTTCATGTCCACTCACACTCTCTCTCACTTGCTCACTCTCTCACACACTCACACTCCCTCTGGTCCTGCCCACTGCCATCTTTATTTTAGCTGGGAGTTTATTGATTACAGCTTCAATTTCCTTAGTTGTTATTGGTTGTTCAAGTTTTCTGTCTCTTTCTGGTTCAGTTTTGGGAGACTGTGTGATTCTAGAAACTTGTCCATTTCACCTACGTTGTTCAATTTGTTGGCATATAATTGTTCATAGTATTTTTTTATCCTCACCCGAGGATATTTTTCCATTTTTTGTACAGATAGAGTGGGAGGGAGAGAGAGAGAGAAACATCGATGTGAAGGGACACATCGAGTGGCTGCCACCCACACGACCAACCAGGGCCGGGGACAAACTGCAACCGAAGTACGTGCCCTTAGCGGGAACTGAACCCGGGTCTCTCCGGACCGCAGGCCAACGCTCTAACCGCTGAGCCAAACTGGCCAGGGCTTCATAGTATTTTTTAACAATCCTTTGTATTTCTGTAGTGTCAGTTGTTAATTCTCATCTTTTGTTCCTGATTTTATTTATTTGGGTCCTCTTTCTTTGTTTCTTGGTGAGTCTGGCCAAAGGTTCATCAATGTTGTTCATCTTTTCAAAGAACCAGCTCTTTGTTTCTTGGATCCTTTGAATTGTTTTTTTAGTCTCTATGTTATTTATTTCTGCTCTGACCTTTACCATTTCTTTCCTTCTGCTTGTTCTGGCTTTTTCTTTTTGTTCACTTTCTGGTTCTTTAAGTTGTAGGATTAGATAGTCTATTAGAAAATTTTCTTGTTTCTTGAAATAGGCCTGTAGTGCTATGAACTTCCCTCTCAGGACTGCTTTTGCTGTGTCCCACAGATTTTGTGTTGTTGTGTGTTCGTTTTCATTGATTTTCAGGAAGTTTTAAATTTTTTCCTTTATCTACTTGGTAACCCATTCATTGTTTAATAACATGCTATTTAGCCTCCATGTGTTTGAATGTTTTTGATAGTTTTTATTGTAATTGATTTCTGGTTTCATGCCATTGTGATCTGAGAAGATGCTTGATATGATTTCAGTCTTCTTAAACTTATAGAGACTTAGCTTGTGTCCTAACATATCTGTCTTTGAGAATGTCCCATGTGTACTTGAGAGGAATGTGAAGTCTGCAGTTTGAGGATGTAATTCACTGTGAATATTAAATCCATTTGATCTAGTGCATCATTTAGAGTCTCTGCTTCCTTGTTAATGTTTTGTCTAGAGAGGATCTATCCAGTGATGTCAGCAGGGTGTTAAAGTTCCCTGCTATGATTGTATTGTTGTTGATTTCTCCTTTGAAGTCCTCCAGAAATTTAAAAATATTTTTGGTACTCCTATATTGGGTGCATATATGTTTACCAAAGTTATATCCTCCTTTTGGATAGTGGCCTTCTTTGTCTCTAGTTATAGCCTTCATTTTTTAAGTCTATTTTATCAGATATGAGTATTGTTACCCTAGCTTTTTTTTTTTTTTTTCATTTCCATTTGCTTGGAAATTTTTTTTTCCATTCCTTCACTTTCAACCTGTATCTTTTGTTATGAGGTGGGTCTCTTGTAATCAACATTATATATGAGGCATCCTTTTTTTTATCCATTTAGCTACTCAGTGTCTTTTGATTGGAGCATTTAATCCATTTACATTTAAGGTTATTATTTGATATATACTTATTTATTGCCATTTTAATTTATTATGGCTGTGTTTCTCTATTTCTTCTGCTTATTACAGCTGTCCTTTTAACATTTCTTTCAGGCTGGTTTGGTGCTAATATACTCCTTTATTCTTTTTTTTGTCTGGAAATCTCTTTATTTGAATGATAGCCTTGCTGGATAGAGTAGCCTTGGATTGAGATCCTTGATTTTCATTACCTTGAATACTTCATGCCATTCCCTTCTGGTCTGTGGTGTTTCTATTGAGAAATCAGCTGATAGCCTTATAGGGGGCCCCTTTGTAGGTCACCTTTTGCTTTTCTCTTGCTGCCTTTAAGATTTTCTCTTTGTCTTTAATTTTTGGCATTTTAATTATGATGTGTCTTGGTGTTTCTTCTTACTTAGGGCTCTCTGTGCTTCCTGAACTTATATGCCTTTTTCCTTTGCCATGTTAGGGAAGTTTTCTTTCACTATTTCTTCAAATATATTCTCTTATCCTTGCTCATTTTCTTCTTCTTCTGGTACTCCTATGATGTGGATGTTGTTACGTTTCACATTGTCCCACAGCTCTCTTAAACTGTCCTGTTTTTTAATTGTTCTTCCTTGTTGGTTCTCTGATTGGGTGATTTTTTTCTACCCTGTCTTCTAATTTGTCAGTCTGATCCTCAGCTTTATCTAATTTGGTGCTTATTACTTCCAATGTGTTCTTTATTTCTGCTATGTCCTTCTTCATTTCTGCTTGGTGGTTTTTCATTTTCAGTCAGTTGATTTTCATTGTTTCTATATCTTTACTCATGCTGTTGAGCTTCCTTATAATCATTACTCTCTGATAACTTGCTTAACTCCATTTCATTTATCCCTTTTTCTGTAGAACTCTCTTGTTTATTCATTTGGGATTTGTTTCTTTGTTTCACCATTTTGGCTGTCTCAGCAGGGTTTGGAGTCTGCCAAATTTTCCCTGTGAGTGTTGTGTTCCACTGATTGTGGCTCTCTCTGCTGGGTTTGGATGATTATGGAAGAAACCGTGCTAAACCAGTGTTTAGTCTTACTTGCCTTGGTAGAGTCACAGGCCAAGCAAAGATTCAGTTATCCCAGAGCTTTTGCCTGCAGGCTGACTATTAGTCTCAGTTACTTAGGGAGCCTCAGGTTGTAGCCCTCAGCTGAATGCACAATCCCATGGGTGGGCAGGGTAAGAGGATTTCCAGTTGGTGGGGCAATTGCTTCCCTTGGGCTAAAGTTGCTTTGAGATGAAAATGGTTTCTGCAGTGTGGGTTATTGGCCCAGTGCAGGGACCCAGACCTGAGCCTTCACAGCCCAGTCCCCAGAGCCACAGCACCCAACACTGAGAGGCCCAAGGGCTCAAAGCCTTCAGAATCTTGTCTCTGCCAACTGGCCTGCTGGTAGTCTCTGCCTGATAATGAGCCTCAGGTTGCACTTCTCCAGGTCAAGTGGTATCAAATTCCCAAGGGAGGGGGAGTTGCTTCTCCCCCAGCCTAAAGCTACTCTGATGGTACTACTTGACAGAGATGGCTCCTGAAGAATGGGGGAGTGGCTCAGCATAGAAATTCAGACCTCAGCCTTCACAGCTCAGTCCCCAGACCCCCAACACTGAGAGCCAGATCCAAACCTCAAAGCTTTCAGAGGCTCTTCTCTGCCTACTGGCTGGTAAGTAGTCTCTGGCTGTTAATGAGCCTCAGACTGCACTTCTCCGGGCCAAGTGGTGTTAAATTCCCAAGGGAAGGGCAGTTGATTTTCCCCCAGGCTAAAGCCATTCTGGGATAGGGCTTCTTGAGTAAGATGGCTACTCTCTTATGGGGGAGTGACAGCATAGAGCTCCTGATGGCCTCCTTCCCAGCTTTCTCCCTCGTGCTCCAAACCCCTGACTCTTTTCACACAATTCCAGTCCAGTCTGCTCTCCCTCTGCTGGAGCCCAAGGTGGGTGGCTGTAGCTGTAATTTAGTGCACTGGCCCTTCAGGGAAGTGCCGATGTTTTCTCTCTCTGCCAGACAAAACCTCTGCTCTGGTCATTTTTCTTAACCAGGTGTTATGTGGGCACCTTTGCCTATTCTACCACTCTGTGTTGGGGAGCCGGCTTGGGGTTTTAACCCCCAAAGTCTCAGAGGGAACTGCTCACAGCTAAGACAGCCCTCAACTGCTGCCCATGGACACCCAGCCAGCCCTCTCGCGCCTCTGAAGCTCCTACCAGTCTTGATTTTGGGTCCTTTTTATGTACCTGGTTATAAGGGTTCTCTCCAGCTGATCTTCAGTTGGTTTATCCAGATGACTTGTTTTTATTTTAGTTGTAATTCCAGTTTGGTCCTGGGAGACAGTCTGTTTGGCTTCTATTCACTCCACTGCCGTTTTTTGTATCCTTATTGCTGAGTTTTAAGAGTTCTTTGTATATTTTGGATAACAGTCCTTTGTCAGATATGTCTTTTGCAAATATTTTCTCCCAATATGTGGCTTGTCTTTTCTTTCTTTTGAGAACTTACTTTTTAAAAAATTTTGATTCATGGATTTACTTGCCCTTAGGAAATGGGTATTGGCAGGGCTTTTGGTTTTGGCTTCATGTGTTGGGAGTCCCCATACAACAGCATCCAGTGAGTTGTCCCCTATCTAGTTAGTACTTAAGAAGACTGGAAGTACTCTATTACATAAAGTTAATCTATCTGTTTAACACTTTCATCTACTTATACCCAGAGAAAAAAGTCACACTGCCCATCTCTCCTTCTGAACTGGACCTCTAGCTTTAGATCCCTTTTGGTGACTTATTTTAGCTTTTAAATTGTTCTTGGTATTCACATTGAGCTGTTTTCATCTGCTTTATTATATTGTCATGGTGAGAGTGGACCATGGTATCATCTGTCCCTGTTGTACTCTATCTAGGGCTGTGCTTTTTCCTAGAACTTAAACATCCCAGTTTAAGTTCTTATCCTTTTTTTTTTTTTAACCTCACCCGAGGATATTTTTCCATTTTTTGTACAGATAGAGTGGGAGGGAGAAAGAGAGAGAAACATCGACGTGAAGGGACACATAGAGTGGCTGGCACCCGCACGACCAACCAGGGCCGGGGACAAACTGCAACCGAAGTACGTGCCCTTAGTGGGAACCGAACCCGGGTCTCTCCGGACCGCAGGCCGACGCTCTAACCGCTGAGCCAAACTGGCCAGGGCTCCTTTTTTTTTTTAATCCTCACCCAAGGACATTTTTCGATATTTTGTTCAGATAGAGTGGGAGGGAGGGAGAGAGAGAGAGAGAAACATCGACGTGAAAGGGACACATCGAGCGGTCGCCACCCTCACGACCCAAGCGGGGCTGGGGACAAACTGCAACTGAGGTACGTGCCCTTAGCGGGAACTGAACCCGGGTCTCTCTGGACCGCAGGCCGACACTCTAACCGCAGAGCCAAACTGGCCAGGGCAACATCCCAGTTCTTGAAGAATGGTAGCTATATATTAATAGTTTCCACCAATGACAGGTTTGGAGACTGGGTTTTGCCTGTTGACATCTTTTACTCTTGAGTGAAAATGGTATCTTCAAAGATGTTTTTCATGAAACCTCCACACAATTATTTGAATTTGGATAGACATGGACAGACTAACATTTTGTTATTTTCCTTCACAATCCACTGAGCTCACTCTGCTGAGCTGTGTGTGAGTAGTGGGAAGAAATAGCATTTGGACTATATGTGGCCTGGCTCTGTCTGCACCTCTATTGCCATTTCCTGCTGTGACACTAGAAAGAAACGTTGAGTTTTGTGGAACATTTTCCAACTAGTAAATGGATAACTGCCAACTCAATGGTCTGATGAAGAGAAACAACCCCTCCTTCAATCCCTGTGAATTTAACCCAGACAGATGTCAGGAGTCAAAGAGAACCCTGCCAGATTCATAGCTTTGCTAATATAGGAGTGAATGAACGGAGAGAGAATAGCTGTGAGGGAGATTGGGGAGGGGGTGGGAATGGTACAAGGCCTCAGTCTTTCAGCACTCCCTGGGTTCCTTTGGCCCGGTATCTGAATATTAGAAACATTAAAAATGAACAAACAAAACAAATCGTTCGCTGGCCAGAAGCTTAACTGCAGCTGCTAAAACATAGATCAGGGCAGTGTAGTCTTGAGTCAGCAGCTTCTGTCTTTGTCCAGTTGCCCCTAGTTATGTGTATTATCTCACTTAATCTTCAAAACAAACCTGTGATAGAGACATAAAATATCCACCTTTCAGCTAAAGAAACTGAGGCTTACAAAGTTGAAGTAACTTGCTCAGGATCACACAGCTATGAAGTATTAAAGCCACATTCCATATCAGGTTGTTCACAGACTGGAAGGGAAAGTTGAAAAATGGGTAGAACCCATGGGATCCTAGGCAGCACAGAAGCCAGGCAAAGCTGTATCACAGACTAGTCTGATGTTGTTACCACACTTGGCACTTGTACCACTGTTTGTTCAAGATGCAGTGCTATTGGACTCTTGATTCCCCACCATGGAGACTTTACCAATCATTCCTTTGTTTTTGTGTAATTCTTTCAAAATCCGGGTCAGAACACCTAGTTGTTGGGCCTTATTTCAGGAAATAGAAAGGAGTCTGTGGCCTGTCTGGCTTCTGTCAAGGAGGGTTGGGCCCTGCTTCTCACCAAGACTGATACAATCAGAGACTCCTCCCAAATAGGAAGAGTATTTGGATGCTGAGCATCAATAATACAAAGGACAGATGTCTATTATACAGCCATGGGGTGCAGATGTCCATGTGGCACTCTGCTGAGGACTGGTCGAACTGGGAAGCTGTATCTCCCTGTAAGCCAGGTTGTTTTTTTCCTGAGACCAGGGTCTGCCTAACACAGTCCAACATAACTTTTAGGCATTACACAAAATACTGTATATGGGTTTTCACCTAAGGACCCCTGGCTGTTTCTGATTCACTAAAAGTGACCACCAAAGAGATGAGTGACCGGCAGAACTAAACAGCTGTTAGGATCAGTCTAGGGAGGGAGCATGTAGAAGAGAGATCCATAGAGAAAACCCCTCCCTAATTTCTGGGCTTAACTGATCCTCACTGTGATGTCTTAAGACACTGATTTTGTATATTTCTGGGAAATATTTCATTATATCTTTACCTGATTAACTGTATGAAACATTTCCTTGTGCTGGGAAGGAAAAAGAATTAATGTGCATGGCCTTTCTTAGTAATTTGTTTGCATGTCTTTCCTTTCTTTGCCTTAAGATTAGGGACCATATCAGTTTTGTAACTTCAGCATCTAGCATTGTGCCCAGCATACAGTAAGCATTTTAAAAAGTATTTGACTGACTGAATTTTTCATAGAAATCTTTTTCTGAAACTGAATTGATTCTTGTGAAATGCTGGAGAACTTATAGTCATGTGTGTTTGAAACATTTTGAAAAATTTTAAATTAAAAAATAATTTTAAATCTGCTGTAGGAGAAAGGACCACGGTGACATACTCTTTACTTGTGTTGTTACAGGTGTTCCAGGATTTGGGGACTGAAGTACTGTCTGGAGCTTCTAAAGGCTATAACATATGCCTTTTTGCCTATGGACAGACAGGGTCTGGGAAGACATATACCATGCTAGGGACCCCCGTGAGTACTAGTATTGGAATGAGATTTCTTCTTGCCCTGGCCGGTTTGGCTCAGCGGTTAGAGCGTCGGCCTGCGGTACAGAGAGATTTCTTCTTAATGCTACAGCAAGCCTGACTATTGCATTGTCCTTGTCACTGAGAGAGACTGTGAGTTTCATAGTCAACTTTAACAATATTTCTACTGTATTAGAAATGCGTTTCTCAGTAGTCTAATTGAAGGGTAAACTTTGAATAATTAGCTCTCTTTATTAAACCCTGAAGAATCTTAGACTTTGACAACTCTCTTTGATGAGGCAGACCTTGTCAGTCCTGAATTTCTCATATCATTGATAAGACCCGGACTGAATCCTACGTGCAGGAATGAGGCTATGAGTGTTAAGCCTTAGTGTTAGAAAGAAGCAGGAGAACCAACTGCTGGGATGGGAGCTTTCAAAAGTATGTAGAATTTAAGAGAGCCTTCTTTTATCATGGAAAATTAGAAGGGTAGATTTCCTTAAGAATATCTCCTTATTTTAGGGTTAGAAGCCCCCTGGTGAGATGAACAGGTAGAGCAGTGACAAATAACACCACACAGGGACATTCTCTAGAACACCATTCCTCCTGAAAGACTATTCTTGCTGACTAGGGCCCAGCTCATGCTCACTATGTCCATGTTTAGTGTGATTTTATATATTTGAAGTTAAAAGAAGAAAATGCCCATTAAACCAGGGTTATAAGACCTTTGACCTGAGTACAGGTTAGCACTGGATCCAAGATGAAAAGCCACTTCTCTATTAAATATATAATTTGAACACCCTTGTACTCTGCTTCTCCTGTGTGTGTAAAAATAGGAGGCAGATTCTAGGAGGAACTGCTGTGGTAAAGTGGGTTTGTGTAAGAAGAATAGACTTCATTTCACAAAGCAGGTATCTGGGTTTGCTAGCTGCTTCTCTCTTCCTTCTTTTGGTGGTGATCTGCCTCTCAGCTGGTACATTCCTCCCATGAGCGTCTCCGGAGAGCACTGGCAAATAGAGTCTTCTACATACCGTCTGCGAAACTCCCTAAAGGGAAGAGGCTAAAACAAGGAGTCCATGTGCCTGTCCCACTGCTGGGGGCAGTTCCTGGGTGTCAGGGCGAGAGCATCACCGTGAATGAATAGTAATGCTTTTGTTTCTTCTGTTCTCCAGGCCTCTGTTGGGCTGACACCGCGGATATGTGAGGTATAGACTCTCTTTTGACTGGATCCCCTCAAAGTAGGTCTTCTTTGTACACTCCAATGAAATTTCAACCCTTCTGGTTTATGCAGGGTCTTTTCATCAGGAAGGAAGACTATGCCCCACTACCTTCCTCCTGTAGGATAAAAGTAAGGTAAGAACCTACCAGGCTTTGGGACCTAAAATGTTTCTATTTCCACTTCAAATTCTGGCATGTTCAGCTGTTTTCTTTGCTTCTACAGTGATCCAGAATGGAGAAAAGCTATAGCTGAAATATCTTGCAGTATAGAGAGAGGAGAAACTTAGGTCTTTGGGTTGTAGAAAGCTTAATTCCTATACTCAGGCTTAATGAGCAGGTGTCTCCTTTGTACCAGTTTGCCCTGACTGTCTAGTTTCCTTTCCTTCACTCTCTGTACAGCTTCATACTAGTTGGTAGAATTTCTTCTCCAGCTCCCTACTGTGTTATTCTCCAGGTCAGCTGTTCCCAAACCCTAGTTCCCAGACTGGTGCTGGCTACTCCAAGATGAAGTTTTAACCAGTCTAGTGAAAATGTTGACAGAAGGTTACCAGTTGCCCTTAATTCTCTGTATTCTTTGTGTATATGTGTGTGTGTTCAATGTTTTTTTAAAAATTTGAGATAGAATTTATAAACCATAAAACTCACGCTTTTAAAGTATATAATTCAGTGATTTTTCCTGATATTTAAGATTGTCCAGCCATCGTCACTATCTATACCAGAACATTTTATCATCCCCCAAAAAGTAAATGTTTTTTTGAACATTATTTTTACATTTTTTTTCCTCACCTGAGGACACACACACACACACACATATATATATTTTTTGGCATTTATCTTCAGATAGAGCAGGAGGGAGAGCAGGAAGGAGAGAGGGCAGGGGAGAGAGAGAGAAACATCAATGTGAGAGAGACACATGGATTGGTTGCCACCCACACAACCCCAACCGGGGTCAGGGACAAACTGCAACCGAGGTACATGACCTTAGTGGGAACTGAACCTGGGTCTCTCTGGTCTGTGCGCTGATGCTCTAACTGCTGAGCCAAACTGGCCAGGCTATTTTTACATTTTTGAAGTTTGCGAAGTAAAAATGTGCAAACCTGTGTGCTTGTGCATATGTGTGTGTATATATAAACATATATATGTATATGTAAATGTTTTATTGTCTATGAAATATGGGAACCACTATTCTAAGAGACATCTGGGGTTCTTGTGTCTAAGTATGAGAATGTGAAGGAGCAATAATTTATAAGGAGAATGTACATGGAGTTCAGCTTTCAGCTGAAGCCTTTTTTTCTGACTGCTGACTCCGGCAAGCATCTGTATTCTGGTGAGGAAGACCTTTCTGTGGAAGTCTGCTTTCTTTTTTTTTATCCTCACCCAAGGACTTTTTTTCATTTTTTGTTCAGATAGAGTGGGAGGGAGAGAGAGGAAGAGAGAGAGAGAGAGAAACATCGACGTGAAAGGGACATATCGAGTGGCTGCCACCCGCATGACCAACCAGGGCCGGGGACAAACTGCAACCGAAGTACATGCCCTTAGCGGGAACCGAACCCGGGTCTCTCCGGACCGCAGGCTGACGCTCTAACCGCCAAGCCAAACCGACCAGGGCGAAGTCTGCTTTCTTGTGTATCAAAATATTTACTGATTTTAATAATGACTTATAATTGTTATTATTTTTAAAAGGAATAAAATGTCAGTAGATTCCTATAAGTTAAAGCATATCTGAAACAGAATCCCAGTATATAAAACTGATAAAAAGAATTATCCTACTTAAATTAGGGGTGAGGACCAAACCCTTATCACTTAGCTTCCTTCATTACTCAGCAGTAGCCCTTGAGATGCCTTCACAGAAGAAGAGTTTAAAGATCACATTTGAAAACTACTTCAACAA
Organism: Molossus molossus; assembly: GCF_014108415.1. Classification (NCBI taxonomy): domain Eukaryota; kingdom Metazoa; phylum Chordata; class Mammalia; order Chiroptera; family Molossidae; genus Molossus; species Molossus molossus. The sequence continues at coordinate 181,628,814 of NW_023425344.1, forward strand.
ACAAGCTTGCAGACTCTGTGCTGTGGGGCCTGATAAAGGCACAGGCTGGTGGCAGCACACCCTAAAACCATGCTGAAGTAGCCTATTGATGGCTAAACTTGAATCAGTAGTGACATGGTGCTAAAATATGCTAAACCTAAAACTGACGTGTTAATATCCAATGCTAAAAACCCTATTGTATTCATGTAGAAAAAGACTCAAGGGGAACCCTGGTGTGATCAATGTCTTAGGGTGTCAAAGATGGAACTAGAACAAGATTTAAGACCTTCTGATAGTTAATTTGGTGTTTTCCCACTTGCTTGAAAATCTAATCATGTTGCCTTTTTTTCAAAATCTAATTTTGAAAACATGTCACCATTTTTCAAAATCTAACTATGTGCCTTTTCCCACATGTCTGTAGTTTTCTGGAAATCTATAATGAACGAGTAAGGGATCTGTTGAAGCCATCTGGTCAAAAAAAGTCTTATACCCTGCGGGTCAGGGAGCACCCAGAGACGGGGCCCTATGTACAAGGTGAGCCACTGTGATCCTGGAGGTCTGAGACCAAACCAGAGCCAGGGAAGCTCTCCTAATGGTCCTTATGTCAGTCAACAAATGTATATAATGAATACTCTGTACCAAACGCTGGGTATGTACCAATAAATAGAAAAGACAGTCCTGCCCTCATAGGAAAGCTTACAATTTTGTCGGGGTGAGTCAGAAAGCAAGCACTTAATTACAAGTTGTGTTAATGGCTAATGAAAAAATAAATAGATGTAGTGATGGAAAAAGATCATTGGGTGTTGTAGGCGACCCATCTGCATGGGGCATCTAGGAAAAGCTTCTCCGAGGAGGTAACAATTTAAGCTGAACGTTGAGGGGATACAGGAGGCTGTCATGTGAAGGAGGGTGTATTGAGGGGAAGAAGGCTTCAGGGAGAGGGAACAGCATGAATGGAGCCCTGAAAGAATTGCTGGTGGTTTCAAGGAGGTCAGGGTGTCTCAAGCATGGTGACTGAGAGGAAAGTGTCATGGGAAAATGTTGGGTCTGTGGTACCAGATCTAGCAGGGCCTAGACTGGTTCCTGGGCAGTCAGACTCCTTTTCAGGGCACTTGCTCTTCCATTGGAGGTGATAGGGAGATGGGGAGATGTCAGACTTGGAGCAGGGTCTGAGCTGTTTCCTCATCACGTGTGATATTTGGTATTTGGTACTATCAGTCTTATTCCATTAGACTCAGTCTTGCTATTAAGTAAGAACAGTTAGGTTCTTTTGTGGAAGAAGTTTTTACCCTTTCAGGCCACTCATAAGAAGTAACATATATTTTATGCTCTTATTCCCTCAGTAACACACTCATTTAAATTCTGACAAGGTGTGGGACATGAAAGATCAAGAGTTGGTCTCTTTTCTGAACAGGGCTTGGCAGATGGATGACTCAGTAGGTGTGCCAGTCATGATTCTGCTACCTGTATCTTTCCCCAAACTTTCCATCATAAATGGCAGCCTAAAAACAACAAAAATACCATATGCTTTGTTGGGAGCCGGTTGGAGTTTCCTTTGTGTCAGATGCTGGCCTTATCTTTCTGGTTTTCCATCTTCCCCCAATACATGGCCTGGAAATTTTTTTACTATCTATTTATCCCTCTGTACCTTCAAGCTGGTGTATTTTATAGTTCATCCAGCTCTTTGTTTCAGGACCTTTTTAAAAAAATTTTTTCACAGTTTTATTGAAATATAATTGTTATACATCACTATATAAATGTAAGGTGTACAGCATAATGGTTTCTTATACATATTGTGAAATGATTACCACAGAAAGTTAACATCCATCATCTCATATAGAAACAATAAAAAGAAAAAGCAAAAAAAAAAAAAAATTTCTCCTTGTGATAAGCACTCTTAGAATTTATTCTCTTAACCACTTTCATATATATCACAGGATTGTTAGCTGTAGTCATCATGTTGTACATTATTACTTTCCTAGTTCTTAATTATAACTGGAGGTTTATACCTTTTGACTACCTTCCCTCATGCCCCCCCACCCCCCACCCCCAGTAACCACACATCTGATCTCTTTCTGAGTTTGGGGTTTTTTTTAGATTTCACATATAAGTGAGCCCGCACAGTATTTGTCTTTCGTTGTCAGACTTATTTCGGTTAACATAATGACCTCAAGGTCCATCCATATTGTTGCAAATGGCAGGATTTCCTTGTTATCTTTTTAATGGCTGAATAATATTCCATTATGTGTATGTCACACACACACACACACACACACACACACACACACACTGCAACTTATTTATCCATGCATCCATTTGATGGACACTTTGATTCTTCGCTATTGTGAATATTGCTGCTATGAACTTGGGGGTGCAGATATCTTTTTGAGTTAATGTTTTCATTTCCCTTGGAAATATTCCCATACCCAGCTCTTTTTATTTTTTTATTTTTTTTATTTTGTTCAGATAGAGTGGGAGAGAGAGAGAGAGAGAGAGAGAAACATCGATGTGAAAGGGATACATCAAGTGGTTGCCACCCTCACAACCCAACCAGGGCCAGGGACAAACTGCAACCGAGGTACATGCCCTTAGCGGGAACCGAACCTGGGTCTCTCTGGACTGCAGGCCGACGCTCTAACCGCTGAGCCAAACCGGCCAGGGCCCCAGCTCTTTTTAATAGTCTTTAGTAGCAGGGTTGGTTTATATTATCTAATTTGCTACTACCAAAAGCAGAAGGTATTCATCCTTATATTTTTTAAACTTATAAAGTATTTCAAACATACACACAAATAGATAGACCATAATGAACCCCCCATGTATCCACTACCAGTTACAATAACCATTAACCCTTGACCAGTTCTAATCTATATACAGTCCTGTCCACTTTTCCCATCCTATACTATTTTGAAACAAATTTCAATGTCACATTAATTCATTTGTAAATATTTTAGTATGTAGCCCTAAAACATAAGAAATGCTCCCTTCCCTTCCCTTCTTTCTTTTCCTTCTTTCTTTTTATTTCCTTCCTTTCTTCCGTTTTTTCCCCTTCCCTTTCCTTTCCCTCCCTCCCTCCCTCCCTCCCTCCCTTCCTTCCTTCCTTCCTTCCTTCCTTCCTTCCTTCCTTCCTTCCTTCCCTCTTTTTATTTTATATTTTCCATCACCATTTATCCTCTCTAGGAATTTTTTTTTAAAGAAAACATAACCACAAAACTAGTATCACATCTAAAAACAATAATTCTTTAATACAAAAAAAACAAAACAACTTTAGTCAATGTTCAAATTATTTTGCTAATTTTAGTGTAATTGTATTCAACAATGAGCCTGTGTAGTTACTTTGCCCCTGAATCTCTAACATAGAGATTCACTAGCACAGTTATGAAGGCCCTTTTTGATTTGGTCAGTAACCAGTCATAAAAATTTACTTTCATGACCTCAGGCAACTCTTCACCTGTCTGAATCTTCCCCATTCTATAGTGGCCAAATTCAAGTCTCACTTCCTCCATGGAGCCTGCCCTGATCACTTCTCCGATCTCCTGAGTATTTATTATCTTACTCCTGTGGCACTTGACCAGATTGTCATGCATAGTGTAACTTCTCGTGATTGTAAATTGTGGGAAGACAAGGACATGTCTACTGTATTTTTTGTATGCCAAACTGAGTCTGTCATCTTGTGAGGAGATAGGACCTCTATACTTCAGGAATTTAGTGAGGGCCAAATGAAGTAATATATGGAACTTTTAAAAATAACCTACATAGCAAAACTGTAAGGAATTTTATTGTTATTGTTTGGTTGTTGTTGGCATAACTACTATATGAATTAGTCTTCAATTATAATTTCTGTGAGCCAATCACAATGCCTAACAGTAGGCTTTCAATAAATATTTGTTGATTTAATTTTTTATCTGAATGATTTAGAAAGTTCCCTCGTGTCAACTACATAATATAAAAGAAATGATAAAGTTAAAGACTTACAGGAAACGGTTAAGCTTTACTTAAAATTTTATTTTACTTTTTTCTCCTTTGCAAATCTGATAGGTTTATCTCAACATGTAGTTACCAACTATAAGCAAGTAATTCAACTCTTGGAGGAGGGAATAACAAACAGGTAACAGATTTGTTTGTTCCTATCATTTGTTTGAGCCTCATTCTTCAGTCCTGTGTTCTCATCCCCCTTCGGCATGTATGATATCTATCTTTGCAGCCTCCCACATTCATAATCAGGAGACCTTTCTCAGAACAGTAATGTACCTATGGTAAGGTGCAATGACTTAAGATTTAGTCTTCTTCTCACTAGTAATGAGATGGTCTTAAACTGAAGAATGACTTAGATTTAGATAAAGGGAAGGCTTTCCAGACTTAACATTGGAATGAATTTCTGAGGGAAACTGAATTCCATCTGACATAATTCAAGATCTCATTTCAAAGGTCTTTCTGGGACTATAAGATTAATATGTTATATTTAAGCACAACTTTCTGTGTCTTTGAAGCTTCTCCAGCAAGTTCTTTACCTCTCCTTGTCTTATTTAATGGGTCTGTCTTGTGGATATTCTTCCAGGTTGAGTACTCTTTAGTATTCCCCTTTTCAACTGTGATTTTTGTTTTTGTTGCTTAAAAAAAGTTCTAATGTAGTTTAGCATGAGGATACATTCCCTTTATTCTCAGATGTCAGTACTTAGAGTATTGCTTCTGCCCTCATTGGACCACTCTCCTAAGTATGGACTAAATATGGATGTTTTATGATTCTCTTCTGTAAACCTCAGTACTAAATATTTCTTGTGTTCCCCAAGGATCCTCAAAGATTCACCATGCATAAACAATCCTCATTCTAATTGTTTTGCGTTGTATATATAGAATCACAGCAGCTACCCATGTCCATGAGGCCAGCAGCAGATCCCACGCCATCTTCACTATCCACTATACACAGGTTGGTTACCTTTTATTTTTGGTTGGATTTCTTTCTCCGTCCTTCTTGACTTCTTCCATTTATAGGTCCATTAAGCTGTGCACCTAGAAAGGGTAGAGGCAGTTAATAAGACTAATTAAAATATCTTCTGCCCTGGTCAGTTTGACTTAGCAGTTAGAGCATTGGCCCGCAGACCAAAGAGTTGTAGGTTCGATTCTGATCAAGGGCATGTACCTTGGTTGCAGTTCAATCCCTGGCCCTGGTTGGGGTCGTGCAGAAGGCAACCAATTGATCTGTCTCTCTCTCATGTCGATGTTTCACCCTCCCCCCCCCCCCACCAACTCTATCTGAAGATAAATGGAAAAATATCCTCCAGTGAAGATTTAAAAAAATATATATCTTCTATTTATATTTTACTTTTAACATTTCAAAGCACTTTCATATCTATGTGATCAGTATGGGCATTTAAAACAAAAAGCAAGCCCTGGCCAGTTTGGCTCAGCGGTTAGAGCGTCGGCCTGCAGTCCAGAGAGTCGGCCTGCGGTCCAGAGAGACCCGGGTTCAATTCCTGCTAAGGGCAGGTACCTCGGTTGCAGTTTGTCCCCAGCCCTGGTTGGTTGTGCGGGTGGCAGCCACTTGATGTGTCCCTTTCACGTCGATGTTTCTCTCTCTCTCTTCCTCTCTCTCTCCCTCCCACTTTGTCTGAACAAAAAATAGAAAAATGTCCTCAGGTGAGGATAAAAAATAAATAAAACAAAAAGCAAGATTGAAATGAAAATAAGCATTAAAATGAAAGAGTAGACAATTCATTTTTATTATGATGGAATGAGAAGGTTAACAAATCCTGGCCCCAAGAAGCAACTATAAAGCTCGACAAAATAGTAAAAAGCAACCTTTTCTCTATTCTAAAAATAGACACAAGATGTGTAATAAACTAAGAAGTATATATTCAAGAAAACTGTCCGGCCAGTGTGGTTTAGTGGTTGAGCATCGACCCACGCAACAGGAGGTCGCTGGATCGATTCCTGGTCAGGACACATGTCCAAGTTGTGGGCCTGATCCCCAGTGGGGAGCATGCAGCCAGTCGATGTTCTTTCTCATCGATGTTTCTATGTCTCTCTCCCTCTCCCTTCCTCTCTCTCTAAAATCAATAAAGGAAAAAGAAAATGAAAAAGAAAACTACTGAATTGCAAATAAGAACAGCTCAAATGTATGGTGTATTGTTGGACAGCTCCCATCCCTAACCACACCCCAATCTCTGTCGATGAGGTAGTTCAGTTAGGTTAGGGTAGGTTGTGAAAACCAGTTTTGTTGCTGCCACTGTCAGAGGTGTCAGTTTGGAGCATCATCAGTTAAGGTGGTGATCCTCACCCGAGGATATTTTTCCATTTTCTGTTCAGATAGAGGGGGAGGGAGAGAGAAGGAGAGAGAGAGAGAGAGAGAGAGAGAGAGAGAGAGAGAGAGAGAGAAACATCGACGTGACAGGGACACATCGAGTGGTTGCCACCCGCACGACCAACCAGGGTCGGGGACAAATTGCAACCGAGGTACGCGCCCTTAGCGGGAACCGAACCCGGGTCTCTCTGGACCACAGGCCGACGCTCTAACCGCTGAGCCAAACCGGCCAGGACGAGAGCTTAAATATTATATAGTGTCAGGAAAAAAATAATTTTAAGACAAATGCTAGAGACAGACATTTCATAATGATAAAGGGTTTATACACCACGAAGATACAACAACTTTAAATGTATGTGCTCCAACAAATGTATGTGCTCAAAATATATAAAGGAAAAATTGACAGAATTGAAAAGAAAAATAGGCAATTCAGTAATAATAATTGGAGATTTCAGTGCCCCACATTCAGTAGTTGGTAGAACAACTAGACAAAATATCAGTAAGGATATAGATTTGAGCAACATCATCAATCAATGTGTCCTTGAATCTAAAATATATAAAGAACGCTCAAAACTTAGTAAGAAAACAACTCAAAACAATGAAAAAAATTTTGAACCAACTTCATTCAAGAAAATATACATATGGCAATTAAGCACTTAAAATCTACCCAACATAATTAATTATTAGTGGATGCAAATTAAAACCAAATGAGATATCACTACTCACCTTTTAAAATGGCTAAAATTAAATAGAATGATTATTCTAAATAATGGCAAGATGTATGGGAGCCGGAATTCTCATTCACTACACTACTGATAGGAATGGAAACTGGTACAACAACTTTCGAAAACAATTAAACAGTTTCTTAAAAAAAAATTAAACATAGCCGTGGCTGGTGTGGCTTAGTTGGTTGGATGTTGTCCCATGTACTGAAAGGTTGCTGGTTCAATTCCTGGTCAGGGCACATGCCCGGGTTGCAGGCTCAATCCCCAGTAGAGGGCGTGCAGGAGAAAACCAATGTTCCGCTCTCACATCAATATTTACCTCTCTCCCTCCCTCTCTAAAAATCAATTTTAAAAAATTTAACATATACCTACCATGTGATCCAGCCATTCCACTCCTAATTATTTTTCCCGATAAAAAAATATGCCCATACAAAGACTTATACATAAATATTCAAATGTTCATATTTGTTCTTGTACAAAATATATTTTGTAATAAATTATAAAATTTATTTATAATTATTCAAAACTGAAAACAACCCAAATGTCATCAGAAGATGAAAGATAAACTCAGCAATAAAAACGAACTATTGATACCTCAAAATAATTATGCACAATGAAAGAAGCCAGACATTGTATGATTCTATTTGTATGAAATATCCTGAGAAGAATTTATAAAGTTAGAAAGTTAATGAGTGGTTGTCTAGGGCTGGGGATGGGAATGGAGTTTGCAAACATACTTGAGGGAAATTTGGGAATATTTTAAAGCTGGATGTTGGTGATGGATATACATTAAAACAAAACAACAACAAAAAAACCCACATTGAATTTATGAAAAAAAGGAAAAGTAGTTTTGCTCTTGAGGGCTGGATGCCCTTGAATAGAATATTCAGAGAGACAGAATGCTTGCCCTAGCCCAGTGATTTTCAACCTGTGTTTTTCAGCACACTGGTGTGCTGCAAGAAGTTTTAAAACATGCAATACTTGACTATTTAATCAGGGACACTGACCTCTTTTCCCTTAAAATATCACATAAAAATAATGAGAACAGCCCTGGCCAGTTTGGCTCAGTGGTGAGAGCATCGGCCCATGGACTAAAGGGTTGTGGGTTTGACTCCTGGTCAAGGGCACATACCTGGGTTGCAGGTTTGATCCCTGGCCTAGGCTGGGGTCATGAGGGAGGCAACCAATCTATGTGTCTCTCTCACATCGATGCTTCTCTCTCTTCCTCCTACTCTATCTAAAAATCAATGGAAAAATAGCCTCGAGTGAGAATTAACAATAACAAGAAAATAATAATGAGAACAGTCAACACAACAATAGTTGTCCAGTGTGAATGAATCAAAATTATACCTATTTGGCCCTGGCCGGTTTGGTTCAGCGGTTAGAGCGTCGGCCTGCGGTCCTGAGAGACCCGGGTTCGGTTCCTGCTAAGGGCACGTACTTCGGTTGCAGTTTGTCCCCGGCCCTGGTCGGTTGTGCGGGTGGCAGCCACTCGATGTGTTCCTTTCACATCGATGTTTCTCTCTCTCTCTGTTCCTCTCTCTCCCTCCCACTCGACCTGAACAAAAAATGGAAAAATGTCCTCGGGTGAGGATAAAAAAAAAAAAAAAAAATTATACCTATTTGCTTTGTCATATTGGCAAAAAATATATTTCTTGGTGTGTCACAGAATTTTAGTAGTGAGTTTGTGTGCCATGAGATGAAAAGGGTTTAAATTGCTGCCCTGGCCAGTTAACCTGATGTGGTTTAAGTTAACCAGAGAGACAAACCAAACCTCCATCAGGGGCCCCAACCTGCTGTGAGAGTCATAGCCTCCTGGAGGGGAGTTGAGCATTTGCCTGGTAAAGTGTACTAAAATTCATAGTGTCCCTGAACATTGTGCCTGGAGGACTTTGTGGGGATTTGCCCAGTTTTTCTGTAGAAGTCTTGTTCATATTTTCAGTGAAGTAAGGACCCAGAGCTTACTGATTGTACCTATCAGATACTGACATCTCATCTGGCACATTTGAATACATTTTTTTTTTTTAATGACTTAGCTGAAACTCCAAACAATCACATTAATTAGGAGGGTGTCTAGGGGAAAAAAACCACAGTGTTCCAAATGACAAGCTTTATGTGTTTTCTACCTTAGGCAGTTCTGGAGAACAACTTCCCCTCTGAAATCTCCAGCAAGATCAACCTTGTGGACCTAGCAGGCAGGTAAGTAGGATTTCAAAGCCAAGGGGAATTTCTCCCTTGGCATTGACTTTGTTCTTGCCCATTTTTAAGGGAATAGACTTGTTCTAATCTTTTTTGTATTTCAATAATCCTGAGAAAATTACAAAAGACAAATTCTTTGAATGATAGGTTAAGAAATTATAGCTTCTAGGAGCTGAAAAGTTCTATATCAGGGGTTCTCAGTCTTAGTTGTCCATTAAAATCACCTGGGACCTTTTAAAATTCCCAATGTCTGGGCTGCACCTTAGACCAAATAAATCAGATTATTTGTGGAGTCGGGGGCAATGCAAGCATCAGTAGTTTTTAAAGTGGCCTGGTGATTAGTGTTTAGCCAGAATTGAAAACCACTGCTCTAAGAAGGGGTAACTGAGTTAGCTTACTTTTTTCCTTTGACTTAAAAATGATTTTATGCAGCTACGTATATTACTAAAAAAAAGTTTTGTTTTTCTTTAAATAATGTGGCATTGTGGGGAAAATACTGCCTTTTAAAATATTAGATGGAAGCATGAATTATAGTCACATATCCAGAAAGAAGAAAATTTTAGGGTTAATATGGTCACAAAAAAGTGTAAGATGAAATAAAGAAATTTTCTTACTTTAAAACTGCTAAATAATTAATATGGTGTAGCATCCCCTTAAAAACTAAATGCTATCTGGAATTAACAATATCAGTTAATCAGAAGTGTAAATTTTGACTATTTCCCATTTACTTAAAAAAAGGAATTTAAGGCAGTTGACAGTTAATGACATAGATACCATAAAGCCATTAATGCGTGAAATAAAACAATAAAGGTAGAGGGGAAGTGGTTATGCTAATATAATTATTGTAAATGAGTACTACATTTAGCTGAAAGTACCCTGGCATCCAAAATAAAAGCAGAAATGTAATGAATTATTTAATATTTAATGCCTGAGAAGCAGAAGAATGCCAGTTCGTTATAAGATGGTAATTTTTTTTTCTGGAATTGAATTCTAAAAGGAATTTGTTATGTGGGTCTTTTACATGATGTACAACATAATGAATAGTGTCTTTAAGCAATATTGTAAGGATAGTGTTGTCTTGTTTGCTTTTGTTTTTGTTGACTTTTTTAGTGAAAGAGCAGACCCCAGTTACTGTAAGGACCGGATTACTGAAGGAGCCAATATCAACAAGTCTCTTGTGACTCTGGGAATTGTCATCTCCACCTTAGGTATTTGGCTGATAAACTAGATCATCAGGGATAGGGGGAGACTTTGGAGAATAACTCATTATTTTCATTTAGTCAAAATGGGTAGATACAAGGTTCTTTTTGATATAGTTACCTTCTGGTTTGGGGCATAAGAATCGAAATTTTCTGTGGTTTTAGAATACAGGTTGGCCATCATTCCTGTACTCTCATTTCAGAAAGAAGAGAGACTAAAAAGTTGTGTAGCTCAAATACTCCATGCCTGAGTCCGAAGTCTAATTTAGGGCTCAAACTTAAAGCATCTTAACGTATGCAAAAGAGATTAGGAAGTGTGGTACTTAAGTCTGTGCTCCCCAACCATTGTTTTCTTTCAATGCATTTTTTTCAGAATTTATTTTCTCTTCCACTTTTATTTTTTTGTCTTTTAAGCCCAGAACTCTCAAGTATTCAGCAGCTGCCAGAGCCTCAACAGTGTAACCAGCAATGATGGCGACAGTGGGGTTCCTAGCTTTCCTTCTGGGACCAGTAGTGGAGGGGGACCCTCCCGGAGGCAGTCTTACATCCCATACCGGGACTCCGTGTTGACCTGGCTGCTGAAGGACAGCCTTGGAGGCAACTCCAAAACCATCATGGTTGCCAGTGAGTGGGATGCTGGGGCTGGTTCTGTGTTGGGACTGGTACTGCGCCTTGGAGAAAGGGCCATGACCGACCATTTCATCAATGTCGTATAGCATGGACAGTAACAGCAAGGCAAGTGGTTATGGGCTGGGTCAGAGGGTTTGGCATGTTTTTTACTTTCTCCTTGTACCTCAGCTGTGTCTCCTGCACACACTAGCTACAGTGAGACCATGAGCACACTGAGATATGCATCCAATGCCAAGAACATCATCAACAAGCCACGGGTAAATGAGGTGAGAACTTCATTTGAAGTCCTGGCCTATTATACTTGACACCAAGTTCTTCTTTTGTTATGCCTCTCATTGATGTCTTTCTTTTTGTACTCACTCAAACTTGTTCTTTGAATGATAAAGGAGTGAAATTCTTCCTTCTAGTGTTATACCCTCTCTCATATCTCTACTGACTTCATTTATAACCTTTTATGAATAATTTTAGATATTTCCCTAAGACAGTTTCTCTTAACATCTGTGGTATACCATTGTCACTCTTAGAAAGATTATTTTAAAGTTTCTATATTTATGTCCGGCTGGTGTGGCTCAGTGGTTGAGCATCGACCCATGCACCACCAAGAGGTTGCCGGGTCGATTCTGGCCAGGACACATGCCCACATGTGGGCCCAATCCCCAGTGGGGGGCCTGCAGGAGGCAGCCAGTCAATGTTCTCTCTCATCGATGTTTCTATCTCTCTCTCCTTCTCACTTCCTCTCTCTCTAAAATCAATAATGGTAAAAAAAATATTTTTTAAAATAAATAAAGTTTCTGTATTTACTAATTTTATTCTGAGTTTGTGTTGATATATGCTTGTATTTTTTTTTCTATGCAAATGGTAGTTATGTCTCTATTTTGGGCTAAAACAGGCATATAATAAAATTAGTTTTGAAAGCTGAATAATAATGAGAATATTCCTAAAATTCCTTATCTGCTTTATAATTTTAGTGAACAGTTCCAGAGCAGGGATTATAAACTGGTGGTCAGACAGATATAACCTGTCTATGGACTATTTTAAAAGGCAATGTAATTAGCTCTGGCTGGGTGGCTTAGTTGGTTAGAACAGCATTCCATGCACCAAAAGGTTGCAGGTTCAATCCCCATTCAGGGCACATACCTAGGTTGCTAGTTCAGTCCCCATTCAGGGCACATACGGGAGGCAACTGATCAATGTTTCTCTCTCTCTCTCCCTCCCTCTCCTTCCCTCTTTCTCGCTCTTGCTCCCTCTTGCCCCCCTTACTCTCTCTCTCTAAAATCAATAAAAACATAATCTTAGATGATGATTTTTAAAATTACTTTTTAAAAAAAGGCAATGTAATTAGACAAGTACTAAGTTTAATCACAATACAGAAAAATGTATATCTACTATCTATACATGCCCTGGCATTTGTGTTACCTGCCTGACCTCTTGGACAGTGATTCTCAAACTTTAGTGTGTGTAAGAATCTCCTGGAGAATTTATTAAACCACAGCTAGGCTCCAGCCCTCAAGAGTTTCTGATTCAGTAGGTGTTGGGTAGGGGCAGAATTTGTATTTCTAACAAGTTCTTTGTCCTGGGACCACATTGTAAGAAGACTGTCCCAGAAGGTACTCCAAAGGATTAATCTACTTCTTCTCTGCTAATTGCATGAAGCATCTTATAGCTGTTCAGGGCCTGATATCAATCAGTGGTGACTGAGTTCTCTGTGTTTCAGGATGCAAATGTAAAGTTGATCAGAGAACTCAGGGAAGAGATTAGAAGATTGAAAGCCATGCTGCTGAGCTTCGAACTGGTATGTGGGCAATCAGAACTTCTGTGTATTCAAGAGCCCCTTTTCTTCTGCAAAGAATCTGAGTCTTGCTTCATTGTGTTCTCAATTAAGTGACATCTGTGGGGCAGGGGCAGGTACAAAACAGGATGGGGATTACTCTGATTATCGATGTAGTTTCAGATGGAATGGGGTGGACATCCTCTCGCTCTATTGTCTCTGTTGTCCAAAGGGCATTTGCCTGAATAGTTCTTATCTCTTTGTGGACAGATGCAGGGAATGCGGCCCTCCAGAAATATTTTTTGAATTCACTATATTTTTGTCAATCTCAGCCCAAATACTTAGGCTTCTGATTTATTTCTGATTTTAATGATAGTCTTTCCCTTATCTACAACTTATCTTCCCTTACACGAGTAAGGGTGGGAACCCACCAAACACAACTCTCTCTCTGTGCAGAGAAACTTCAGTTCATTGAATGAGGAGAAGGATGGAAATCTGAAGGAGCTGGTTCTCCAGAATGAATCAAAGGTGGGTGTGTCCTGAGGTAGACCCAGTTGTGCTTTACATCAGCCTGGGAGGAGGTCTGACCTCCCTCCATCATTCCTGGGCTGGGGCTGCTCCCTCGTCAGGATGGAGAAATTCTGTCTGATTTAGAGACAACTTTTGTCTCCATTGAGCCTTGAATGGGGGATTCATTTGTCTGGAGGGTGGTGACCAGCTTTCTGACTTTGTTTTGTTCTCCCAAAGATTCATGATAACTCCCTTTGGATAGTGACAGTAACTTGGAAAATAAAATTTATTTCCCAGTCAGTAAATCAACCAACCAACATGTATTCATTGAGTACCAGATAAGTGCTCAGTGTGATGCTGCAAGAGATACAAAGTAGTCCCTGCCCTCAAGTGGCTTGCAGTCTAACTGGAAACACATTTAGAGAATGGTTAAATGTAATAAACTACATGAGTTTAGATGAAAGAGCTTAGGGAAGGAAGAAATCATGATGGCTTGGAATTTTCAGTGCAGGTATTACATTGCTGGAGCTGGAAGTGAGAGAACTTGAACTAGACCTTGAAGAATTGATAGAATTTTTTAGGTAAAAGGGGTAAGGAATTTGGGATGAGAGAGGGATAACATAAGCAAAGCCATGGAACTGAGAAAATGAACTGGTGTGGGAGGCCACATGGAAACACAAAATGTGAGGAAGACCAAGCTGGTTGGAATAGATGCTCCTGCTAGAGATTAGTGGAGGTAAGGTGAGGGCTAGTTTGGGAGGTTTGAACTTGACATAAACAGGTTTGATCATAGCTTCCTGAACCAGGTTGGTGATATAATAAAGGAGTATGGTAAGGAAATTAATGTGTTGATATCGGGTGGATTGAAGGGTGGGAAGCTTGGAAGCAGAGCGACCAACCAGGAAAGAGACTACTGTTGTGAGAATAAGAACAAGACATTTTGGGAGATTAGATTAAGTGGTGATTCCCAGAGACACTTAAAAAGAAAAAAAAATGGCAGGCATTATTTGGTGACAGGTTCGATTTAGATCCTGCAACCACATGTCTCAATTTCCAATATTATTGCATCATCCTATGTGTTATTAAAGTATCCTGGCTATGTCAACATTTTGTTATCCAAACTAAACTTCAGGACTGTATCACACATCCAGAAGTTTCTCAGAAATTCTGTGTTTTACCATATATTCTGATTTGGGGTTCAGAAAATATCATACCTCACCCGGCTGGTGTGGCTCAGTGGTTGAGCGTCAACCCACGTACCAGGAGGTCGCCGGTTCGATTCCTGGTCAGGGCACATGCCCAGATTGTGGGCCAAATCCCCAGTGGGGAGCATGCAGGAAGTGGCCAATCAATGTTCTCTCTCATCAGTGTTTCTATCTCTCTCCCTGTTCCTTCTTCTCTCTCTAAAATCAATAAAGAAAAAAAAAATTTTTAATAAAAAAGAAAATATCATACCTCTATATGTGAGAGTCAAAATCATTCCAAGCTTATTAGCGTTTTTGCATTATGCAGGCTCACAGAATTCAAGTGGAATTGAATCTGCTACTTGCTGGCCTTATGACTTTAGGCAGTGTAGGAGTCATACAGAGAGTCAGCCAGAAGGGGGGAGGTGTGTTCAGCAGTTCCTCCAGGTTGCTGTGCCAGGTTGACCAAACTGTAAGCCAGAGTGACCTGCTGGTCGCCCCTGCCAAGTTCAGCTCAGCCCTTTGGTTACCCTGTAGTTTGCAAACTTCAACTCAGTGATTATGATATTAAAAATAATGTTTGCACCCTGGCTGGTTTGGCTCAGCGGTTAGAGCATCGGCCTGCAGTACAGAGAGACCCAGGTTTGGTTCCCGCTAAGGGCACGTACCTCGGTTGTAGTTTGTCACGGGCCCTGGTTGGGTCGTGCTGGTGACAGCCACTCGATGTGTCCCTTTCACGTCAATGTTTCTCTCTCTCCCTCTCTTTCCCTCCCACCATATCTGAACAAAAAATGAAAAAATGTCCTTGAGTGAGGATAAAAAAAAAATTAAAAATAATGTTTGTAGGGTACATAAAATAGTTGTACCTAAACTTGGTATAGTTTCTTTTTTCTTAAGTATTCCATTTATGAGAGAAGTATTTAGCTGAATTCAGTTTCTTTTTCCGGGTTCCTTATTTCTTTCATTTCCAGGATAAGCTGCTGCCTAAGCATGAATTTTCACCATAAGAAGAGAAAAGAACTCAGCATTCAATATTGTTTGTTTACATTCCCCAGTTGGTCTTAAAGCCTCTAAGTTTTGGTTATATTAATTTTTAAAACTCAGATCCTGATACATAGTAAGCCCTCAGGATTTTATCATTGTTGTTATTTTATTGCTGTGTGGTCTTTCACACCAGTTTCATATAGTCTTTATTCTCCCTGGGGAGACTTCCATTGTGCTTTCTGGTCTTTGAGCCACGTGCACACTTACATTAGAAGTTTAGGTGGTGCACTTTGAGAAAGAAGTGTGGAGTCACAAAGGCATTCCCAGTATGGATCACATAGGACGGGGACAGGGAGAGGGGAATTGCAGATATCTGACTAACATCTCACTCAATTAAAAAAAGTTTTTTTCTTTATTGATTTTTAGAGAGAGAGGAAGGGAGGGAGAGAGAGAGAGAAGCAAAGATGAGAGAGAACATCAATTGGCCACCTTCTGGATGCCCCCCACTGGGGATCTGTCCCACAACCTGGGCATGTGCCCTGACCAGGAATTGAACTGGCGACCTCTTGGTGTAGGGGTCAATGCTCAACCACTGAGCCACACAGGCCAGGTGAATTTTTATTTTATTTATTTTTTAATAAATATGTTTTTTATTAATTTTTATTACAGATGTTTCTCCTTTTTCCCCCACTGATTCCCTCCTCCCCCTCACTCCCTGCCCTGTCCCCAGTTTGTTGTCCATGTCCACTGTTCATGCATACGTGCATATAAGTTCTGTGGTTTATCTCTTCCCCACCACCCCCTCTTCTGGGCATTGTCAGTCTGTAACCCACTTCCACGTCTCTGGGACTACCCCATTCCTCAGACTGTTATGTTCATTATATTCCACAAATAAGTGAGATCATATGATACTTGTCTTTCTCTGTTTGGCTTGTTTCACTTAGGATGATACTTTCCAGGTCCCTCCATGTCGTCTCAAAGGATAAGAGATCTTTTTTTCTTTCTTACGGCTGCATAGTACTCCATTGTGTATATGTACCACAGCTTTTTTATCCATTCGTCTACTGATGGACAGTTGGGCTGTTTCCAGATCTTAGCTATTGTAAATAGTGCTGCTATGAACATGGGGGTACATATATTCTTTCTGATTGGTGTTTCAGGCTTCTTAGGGTATATTCCTAGAAGTGGAATCACTGGGTCAAATGGAAGTTCAATTTTAAATTTTTTGAGGAAACGCCATATTGTTTTCCATAGTGGCTGCACCAGTCTGCATTCCCACCAGCAGTGTACTAGAGTCCCCTTTTCTCCACACCCTTGCCAACACGTGTTGTTTGATGATTTGTTGATGGCGGCCATTCTGACAGGTGTGAGGTGATACCTCATTGTTGTTTTAATTTGCATCTCTCTGATTAGTGATGATGAGCATTCCTTCATATGTCTCTTAGCCATTTGTATGTCCTGTTTGGAGAGGTGTCTATTTAGTTCCTCTGCCCATTTTTTAATTGGGTTCTTTGTCTTCCTTTTGTGGAGTTGTATGAGCACTCTCTCTCTCTATATATAGGAAATTAACCCCTTATCTGATATATCATTGGCAATGATGCTCTCCCATACAGTGGGTTGTCTTTCCGTTTTGATGATTGTATCTTTTGCTGTGCAGAAGCTTTTGAGTTTGATGTAGTCCTATGTGTTCATTTTCTCCTTTGTTTCTATTGCCTTAGGTGATGTATCAGTGAAAATTATGCTGCGTATGATGTCTGCAATTTTGTTGCCTATAGTTTCTTCTAGGATTTTTATGGATTCATGAGTCACATTTAAATCTTTTATCCATTTTGAGTTTATTCTTGTGTAGAGTGTAAGTTGATGGTCTAGTTTCATTTTTCTGCATGTAGGTGTCCAATTTTCCCAGCACCATTTATTAAGAGGCTGTCCTTACTCCACTGTATGCTCTTGCCACCTTTGTCAAATATTAATTGAGCATATTCCAGGCGAATTTTTAAAAATAACATTAACGGTGTTTTTACCAATTATAAAAACAATACATGCTTGTTGCAGAAAACTTTAAAAATAATGTTTATGAGGGAGTTTTTATTTATGAAAGTAACACTTGCTATTGAAGAAAACTTAAAAAACACAGAGATCTCACAGAGAAGGTGCAATGGCCTCTGTGGGGCTTTGAGTAGTATCAGTGAAGAGAGTAAGGAAGTAATACCTGGTGGGAATCAGGCCAGGATGACACCTGAACTTTAGCCTGCTTCCCATGCTGAGTCTCTGAGACTACCTCCTTTATCTCTGCAGATAGACCAGCTGACTAAAGACTGGACCCAGAAGTGGAATGAGTGGAAGGCCCTCATGGAGTATTACAGAGTGGACATCAACAGGAGGAGGGCTGGGGTTGTCATCAACTCCAGCCTGCCACACCTGATGGCCTTGGAGGATGATGTGCTTAGCACAGGTGTCGCACTCTATCACCTCAAGGTGAGTAGGCAGGTGCAGTTCCTCTCTTGAGTTATGAGCCCCAGAGGTCAAGGACGGAAAAGCCAGGATAGCAGCCATGCATGTGAAAATTGAGACAGATGCCACAGAGCCGACTTCAGGTTTGCCCTCAGGAAACTGGGCTAGCCAACCAATTGCCACCTGTTTGGTTTTTGTACGAATAGTGCAGAAGACTGGAAATCAGAACAATCATTTATTTTTTAGCTACTGCTACTGTTGCTCTTATATAACTTACTTTTGTTCTCTGAACCTTAATTTTATAATAAGAATGAGACTGCTTGTATACCTTTTCTAGCTTCCTGAAACACAGGAATGCAGGCAAGGAGGTGAAATCCTAACCTTAAAATACCATCGGTGCTCCTGATGGCTAAAGGGGGAATCAAAAAGAAATAGTTTCCTTTCCATACTTCCCCACTTCATTCAACCCCCAAATCATCAAAACATGCTCCTTCCAGTTCTTCATTACTAGGTTCACTTAGGACAGAAGAGATGAGAGAGAAAGTAGATACAGGAAGCTTAGAGAAGGCATGAGGGAGAGTCCAAAGAACTGGAGATGGGGGGATGGGGGCTAAGAATGACATGCAGCCACGTAGAAAAAAATAGAACGAAGTTAAGACTTTCTTGTAGGACCTGGTTCACCTGGCTCTTTGCTACCTGGAGGCCAGGTCCTCACTTCTAAATGAAGCAGTTTGAGAGGTAGTGACCCATAATAGAATCTTATATCCTGCCCTCATCTAAAATGTCCTGCTGTAGAAGGACAGTCTCTGTGGATGGCAAAATATACTTTACGTGGCCAAAACGCTCACTGAAAATCCAATCTTCATTCTCATAATTGTCCCCAGCTGACATTGAAAAGGAACAGAGTTTATGGGGCATATGTAATGCTGCTATTACCTGTGTAGAATTAGACTCCTGATGCTGCAGTGCATATGGTAGTGAAATGTTAACAAAACTCATCATGTTTAGAAAGTATCTGTTCTTAGGATAAGCCCAAGGGAGTTTTCAGAGACTGAGCCTCTTAGAAAGTTAAAGTATCTTATTTTCTGATACACAGAGTATAAATTATTTCAGTGAAAATGCCTCAGACAGAAGAGGCTGTTACCTTAATAATATCTAAATACTAAAGGCTATGTATCCTTTTTAGTCAGAACCACAGGGAGAGGTTGAAAGGCGGGAAGAGACCAGATGGATTAAAATGGTCAGTATTTGAGTAGAACTGGTTTGATATATTGATTGCTTGTGGAGCGAGCAGATGAAGCTAGAAGTCAAGTGGTAGAGCTTGGAGTAGCAAGAGAGTTAAAGGGTATGACCAGCCCCATCTGAATGTAGAGGTGCTGGTTTTCCTTGCTGAGTCAGTACATACCCAGGTGGCACTCCCTGCTTGGTGCATTTACAGTGAACCCGGTACTGGGGTTCTAGTTAGTGCAAATCCTGGCATTTCTGCATTTTATGTACCCATTTCCTCTTTTCATTTGTTTACACCCTGGTTTGGGTAGCAGTATTACTCAAGATTATGTTTTGTTTGTTTGTTTTTGCTTTGCTGGCTTGGTTACAGATCTGGAACTAGTCACTAGCAATGCCCTGGAAGCTGTTTTCCCTTGGGCCACCTTGGGAGAAACATTGGGTGGGAAGGGGGTCGGGGGGAAGGATGCATAGAGCACAGGCTGCTGATATCCTGGACTTCGTCCTCATAAGTGCCTTTGTGCTGCTAACCTTCCCCATGAAGAGGCACAGGGGCAGCAAGCACAGATGCCAATTCAGTCCTTGTTAAACAGATGCCATCACAATTTTTGGCTTCTTCTCCCCTGAAGGTCTAGATGTTGTGATATGCTGTGGACTTTATCCTTTGGGGAGGAACGTGCCTCATCATCAAGGATGACCCTGAACCCACATGCGGAGTCTTGACCTCTTTCCCTTTATTCTGTTTGGCGGTATTTGGAGGCCAGTATCCACTGGCTTGTTTGATCTTCAGTGGCTGAACAGAAAAGGCTGGGCTCTGGCTTGTGTGTGTGCTTGTGGAGGGGGGCACAGAGCCTCATTCATCACTTCTAGGAGTCTTCCTTCTCATAAGTTATTTTGTGGGAACTGCAGTGACTACCCTTCTGTCTGCTAACAGTGAAGCCTAGTACGGAACTCTCTGGGCACTTTGAAAACCTCAGTTACTGAGGAGGTGGTATGCTGAGGTTGGAAAGGATGGGCTTAGGACCTAGAGAGACCTGAATTCTAGCCAGAACTCTCCTGTTTAGTTTGTGGGTTCCTTGGGCAACTTATCCCCTATCAGCTTCAGCTTCCTTGTCTACAAAAGGGGGATAATAATACCTACATTTTGGACTGTTAAAGGATTTAATAAGAGATGTCTATAAAGCACTCATCACAGTGCCTAGGACATAGTGAATGGTTATTCAGTGAATGATGAATACGTATCTAAACTCAGCATCTCTGTTGCCATGTTGCTGCCTTTCTCAAACAGAGCTATGTGAATTGCTATAGTCAAAGGTCAAAAAGACCTTGTCTTCTACTAACCTTGTGATTCATTTATACTAACTCCCATTTCCCCTCCTCTCTTATACTTTCTTCCAGTCCCTTTTGATTCTAGATGTGCTTTTCTCCTATTCGTGCTTTACCCTTCTTACAATCTGGTGTCTGTTAAACTTCATCTGCGGACCAAGAAGGTAAAAATCCTGTGCTTCCATCCACCTTCATAGAACACATGTGTCTGAGACTGACTGGACCACACTTGGAACACACAAATCTTAGCCCCTGGGAGAAAGCTATACCTGTGCCCACTTCCTCAGACTAAAGAATCTCTGACTGATGGCCATGGCTGTTCCCTAACTTCAGGCTATAGCAGTTTGCCAACACTTGTTGGACTTTGCAAAGATCTGGTGCTGCTTTGTCACATATTTTTTGCCCCCATGTTCTCAGG
The DNA here is from genome assembly GCF_014108415.1 of Molossus molossus. Taxonomy (NCBI): domain Eukaryota; kingdom Metazoa; phylum Chordata; class Mammalia; order Chiroptera; family Molossidae; genus Molossus; species Molossus molossus. Next base: position 181,649,709 of record NW_023425344.1, read on the forward strand.
GTCTTCCTGGCTGCAGAGTGAGTGGGCAGAGCATTCAGAACAGCCTGGGCCCAAGTTGAGTAGTGGTGTGGAAGAAGCTGGGATGGGTGTGGGAAGACAGTGATGACACTCAAACAGGTGGACTCTCCTTTGGGGGCAGGGCTGTATCTCTTTTTATTCTCAGTTAAATGGATTTGCTTTTTCCTTTAGGAGGGGACAACAAAAATAGGAAGAATTGACTCAGAACAGGAACAGGATATCGGTAAGTGACAGAACACATGGTCTGACACTGTGGCAGGTACTCATGCCTGACAGGTTTCTTCAGAGGAACCTGATGGTGCTCTGAGAGAAAAGGATCTTTGAAGTCCTAAGGGGCTGCTCCTTTTGCTGTTAGGTTGTGGGACTGCAGCTGTGTGTCTGGGACATGATAAGAGGGGACCCACATGTGGGAGCATCCAGCTCTGAGAGGTTTCAGACGGTGACTGTTACTCTCTTGTCGTGATATGAGATCTTCCAGATGTGAATTCTGGTCTCATGGGAAGAATGGAAGAGGTGTTTCCTTGGGCCATGCTTCCATGTAGGTGACCCCTGCCTCTTCTGTAGTCCTGCAGGGTCAGTGGATTGAGAGAGACCACTGTACTATCACCAGCGCCTGTGGGGTCGTCGTTCTGAGGCCTGCCCAGGGGGCCCGCTGCATAGTCAATGGCCGGGAGGTCACTGCCTCCTGCCGTCTGACCCAAGGTAGGACTGTCTACAGCCTTTTCTATGCCAGGATGAGTGATGGACCAGCTCCATTCTCACGGGCCAAACCTAGAGAACTCAGTGAAGCAGTCTCTATACCCAGAGATCTGAAGATTTCCTAATACAATCTTCTTCCCATACATGAAAAAGGGGCCTTATTCTTGGGCCCCAGAATGGAGGATGACTCTGAAATTTGTTCCTGTGTTTGTTAGCTCTGTGTCCTTGGGAAAGTCTCTGAGCCTCAATTTCCTCATCTGTAAAATGGTAATAATAATAATAGGATTGAATAGCAGGAAATGTGAGGATTGAATGAGCTAATCCATGTAATATTCTTAACAGTAAACACTTATTATTACTGTCACTATTACTATTACTGTCACTATTATTATTAATCTGTTTTAAATTCTGTTTTTCCTTTGAGGCTGAGCTTACATTTCCCCCTCTTCCATGAAGTATTCCCCAACTATTCCACCTGGAACGCATCTTTCTTTCTCTTAGACTACCAGAGTCTTCTTGTTCACTTCATTAGTTTGATATATATGCGGTGCAGCATCCAGTGACTACATACATATCTTATTGACTCAGCTAAATTATTCACTTGTTGAGGACAGGACTCTTGTCTCACAGAACAGTGCCCTGCACATAGTGTGTACTCAGGACAGGAGCTGTTGATTGAATTCTCACCTGTCTGTGTGCCACAGGAGCAGTCATAACCCTGGGGAAAGCACAGACATTCCGATTCAGCCACCCAGCAGAGGCTGCTGTCCTTCGGCAGAGAAGGCAGGTTAGCACGCTGCGTTTTCTACGAGGCTACGGGCCTCCCTACTTCTCCTTCTGGGGGAGGAGTTTGAGCTTTGTCTGGTTCTCTTGGGAGTGTGGGGAAGGTTGATGACTGCAGCCTCCCTGTGCTTTCTTCCTTGCTCCCAGGTTGGAGAGGCTGTTGGTGGCAGTGGCTCTTTGGAGTGGCTGAACTTGGATGGAGATGTCACTACCCCTAGGTTGGGTCTCTGCCCTTTGCTTTGGAAGAAAAGGTGAGAAACTGCTGCTCATTCTGCTGTGGAACCTACTACTTTTTCTTCTTAGTCCATTACAACATGGAGCTGGGAGGAGAAGAGTGTAGCAGACAAGGTCTGAATGAAGCCTGGTCTCAACCAAATTGGCAAGTGATTTGAAGATGTTGAGCTAGCTGCTCAGCTGATAGTTGCCAGACCAGTGGACTTGGCCCTCATGTATTTTCTCTCCGCGGTTGCAGCTTTCTTCATCACTGAAAAAGTGTAGCATTTGTTGTTTCCTATGTCAACAAGATTTAAATGTGATGTGTTTGTAGATAGCTTTGATATAGCTTCTGAACTTACCTCCCTGTATACATCTTTAAATTCTGTGCTGCCTGTGTGTGAGCTCAATTAACTTCTAGGACTATGGCTTTCTCTGAGTTTTTAAAGACATCATGGGGCTGAGAATACTTTTTTCTCTCAACCAAGGGTTCAGAATGATGCATAACAGGGGCAGGAACTCCAAGAACAATGTGAAAATACCTTGAGGTTCTGCCTTCTCACACCCACTTTACCAGCATTGTAACTGTGAGGCATGGAGCCAGAGTTTTATATGTGATTAGTGTCAACTACTTTTCTTCTTCATAGTCATTCTTCATCCATTTCTTCATAGAATTCCCTTCCCAGATCTAGATACCCATGGATTTGGTACTCGGAACAGTGGTATCCCTCTGTTCCCATAGCTAAAGTGGCTGATGCCTTGGGAGCTTCATTTAGAAAATGTCAGCAGGGGATTCAGTGCCTGTGAGACCATCCATGTCAGCACCATGAGCACAGGGCTCCTGGGAGGGTTGTAATGGTCCTTGGTCCCCTGGTTGCTTCATAGGGATCTAGCTGCCCTTTCCTCTGGCCGGAATTTAGTGGCAGCTGAAGATAGTTTTGGATCTGACCTTGGAAGTGAGGGGTGTTGGGTGTAAGAGTGGAGGTGCTCTGGTGCAGGGAGCATAGCAGGCAAGTCCTCACAGCAGGGCAGTTGAGGGCTGAGGACGGTGCACCAAAGTCTGAGGGAGGGCGACCCTAGTGTCCAGTGAATGAGGACTGGGGCGGGGGAGGGGGTAGGTGGGAGAAGGGTATCAAGGCCAAGATGGATTCAGAGCTGAGGCTGGGGCTCTTGTTTTGTCAGGCCCTTCCTTTTTGTAGTGAATCCATGAAAGAAGGCCTGGCCTTAGGTAAGGTTTCCATTGGAAAGACGCACTGATGAGCTGTTTTTCCCAGAGTTCAGAGGCTTACGGAGAAGGGCTCTGCAACTTAGAGAGCGAGGATGAGGAGTTAGATAAAGCTGCTTCACCTCCTGGCTCTAAAACAGAAAAGCTGTGTGACCTCAGCAAGTCACTGAGTCTCTGAGCCTGTTTGCTCACCTCTAAATAAGGATGCTACTATCTCTTTTCCAGGGATCCTTGTGATATAGGTTAAAAGAGCTAGAACTTGTGGAGTGCTTTGCCAAGTACCTGACACCCCACAGCTCCGCTGTTGAGAGGCTCTTGTGGGGAGCTGTCCAGGAATGTAGCCTCCTTTTCATTTTCCTGTCCTCCTATTTCACCCCAGCTGACCAGAGAACACTGGTCTCCTGCCTTTGTAAGGCCTTCTTAGGCTTTCTAGCCCCATGGGCACTGATGTGACCTTTCAATAACAATAAGAATGCCTCCTTTCATTCAGAGAGGACAGAGAGGGATTAGAACATCCAGGCCTCTCCCACTTGCTGCCTCCACTTTTCAGCACCAGCTCTAGGAGCCTGTGGGCTGAGCTGGTCCTGCCCAGCTTCTATCGACAGTGTCATGTGACAGCCCTGGTGGCAGTGGGGTGGTGTGGGGCTCCAGCCTGTGATTGGGCAGAGGGATCGGGAAGAGAACCCATGAGAGTGAAGAAAACTGCACATTGTCAGCTGGCTTCTCAGTTGGTTTGTGGCTGTATCTCCATGAGAGTCTCTCCTCCGCTCTTGGGTGAGGTTGACTCCCAAGCCTCCCCTTGTCCTAGGCTTTCTTCCCTCCCTTCTTCTCTCTGGAGGAGCACTTGTGGGGAGCCTGCAAAGCCGGAGCTGACTCCAGAGCCAGGGAAATTGGCCAGTCTGCCTCCTTTCCTCTTGAAGCAGTGATCTGGACCAGAGAGGAATTTGACCTTGAAACTGTCTGTGGCCCGTGTTCTTTGCAATTTCCCATTTGGAATTTTGGAGACTTAACCTTAAGTGCCCAGAGTCCGGGAGACACTGTTATTGCTGCCACTGGTAGTGCTGCCTGAGTGGATGCTGCTGCATCTGCTGCAGAAGCTGTCAGACTCCCGGCGGCTGGGAGGGCGCCATGGAGTCCTGTCAAAGAGGGGACCAGGCAGCAGCTGGGGGAGGCAGGAGCCACCCAAGATGAGACAGAGGTCCTTGTCTGGCAGGTAACTGAAGGCTTGCACTTGGTAATCTACCCAAACATGTAGCATAAGGTTGGTATTTTCTTTTTCACTTGTTTTTTGGGAACTTGGCTGATGTATGTGACAGAGGAGCTGTTTTGGTGTGATGCCATGTGGCATCTGGGGTGAATGTGCGGGGTCTGTAGCAGTCCTCCCAGACTTCCTCTCATCACAGGCCTTGATGCTACTATGAAGGAGACTACTGGGTTATCAGAAACTGACAGGCAGCTGCCACTTTCCAGGAGGGAGGCAGGAGCTCTCCTCTAGGGAGAAGGAAATTGTAAATCAGGGTTCGAGATGGCAGAGAAGAAAGCTAAATACTCTCAGGGAATTCAGAATAAAGATCCCCTCTGCCCCTGGCATATGATGGTCTGAATCTTAGCTGGGTTTGCCTACGACCCTCAGATGGATTTATGTTTGAAATTCAGTCATGTCTGTGGTCAGACAAAATTTGGAGTAGTAGTGCAGGCATGACACATATGTATAAAATGTTTTTCATTAACTGCTTTTTCTATTCATGGGGCATTAACTGGTTTTTATACCAAATGCTATCCTTAGCCTTTTGCCTCACACGCATCAAAGAGTGTCTTTGCTCTTTTATGTGCATTCCACTGCGTGTATTTGGCCTTTTGCCCACAGCAGTCATTGCCAGTCTCCCCCCAGAGTGCACTCACTCAAGTATCTGGGCCTGTGCTAGTTTTTGGACCCACTGCATATTGAGTCACCTCACAGTGTCCTTCACAGAGAAGACACTGCTGGCATATCAACTCCCACACACACACACCTTCCCATCCATCTATTCACTCTCCTACCCACCCATCCTTCACTGTCCTCCTAAAGCTATATTATGAAATCGTAATTCCTTCTAAGACAGAGGCAGCAACTGGTCTGTAAAGGGCAAGGTAGTGTTTTAGGCTTTGCAGGACTTACAGCCTCTGCTGCAGCAACTCAGCTTTGCCAATGTGGCACAAAAGCAGCCGAGACAATACGTAAATGAATGGTGTGGCTGTGTTCCAATAACACTTTACTCACAAAAACAGGCAGCAGACCCAATCTGGCCCACAGGCTATAGTTTGTGGACCTCTGCTTTGAAACCTTCTGTATTTCATTCTGCTCTACAAAGTATAAATCTTTTAAGCAGAATGAACCCTAGAGCACACTGCTTGGACCGATATCTGGCTCTCATGTCCAGTCATAGCATCCTGGGACTGGAATGAGGGCTGAGGAAGGCTGGATTCAGGCATTTTTGTGAGCCTCTGATGGATCCTGACCACTCCCAGCCACTCCCCCTCCCATCAGCACCCTGGAGTGCCCATGCCCACACAGTTTGCTCTTTTAGGAAGGGGAAGGACAGGGATGGAGTGACCCTACAGAAACAGCACGTGAGATCCTCTTTAGAACTATGTGTGACCCAGGGCAAGGTTGGCCTGTGGGTAGAGCCTGTCAGTCTTCAGGGCAAGGCTTTTACTCCCCCATGGTCACACAGGAACCTGGTGGCCGGATAAAGTAGGACTGGAATCTAGAATTCTTTTTAAACCTTGTATAATGGAAAATTCCAAATATACTACAAATGATTAACTCATAGATATCTTGTTTCATTTGCATCCCCACTCACTTTCCTCTACTCCTCCCTACTGGATCTAAACAAATCCCAGACAGTTTCACCAGAAAATGCTTCAGCATGTATCTAAAAGGTATGCTACAGTCTACAACTCTTGAACCCTCTCCCAGGACTGGTTCACATAGGTGTGGTGCATGTAATTTCTCTCTGGATTGGCTGCCTCCTACCACCAGCTCCCAAAGGGTTTCGGGGAACGGCGGAGGGGGACTTGTAATCTCTGAACATGTATGAGAGACTCTCCATTCCCACAGTGATTCTGGAGCTTCTGCTCTACTTTGTTTCCAGCAGATACCTTTTCTTTTTTTAAGGATAGAGTTCCTTGATTTAGCTAAAATGTTGCAGGGTTTTTTTTGTTTATTTGAAAGCTGCTCTGCTTTCCTGGTTATTTTACTTAACCAAAATATATTTGTGTTTCTGCTAAACCCACAATCTAAGAATCTGCTAGTCTAAGGCTGTTCTCTCCTCCTGCACTGTGACATCATGAGCTGCCTGTGACACCACGCCTGTGTGTCCCAAGTCGCCAGAAGTCCAAAGCCCTCTCTGCCCTGTTGAATTCAGGGGCTCTCTTAGAGGGGCTTAGATGGCCACTGGCTTGTACTGAGCTGGGTTTGCATTCCCCTGGGTAACCTCGGCTCCCCTGTGACAGGAAAGTGCTGGGAGAGCAGAGTGCCGTGGACCACCAGCCACTGAGGGCTGGGGAGACGCCCCACAGGGTCAAGACTCAGCAGAAGCAGTGCTACGTGGAGGAGTTGAGGCAGCGAATCCCTGCACGACAGATTAGAGCCAAACAGGACCTGGAATTCGACCAGGCACATATCAGCTGGCAGAATAAAGACAGTAGGTGTCCGCTGCTCACAATGTCTGCTTCATCCTCCCATCCCTTCATACTTCCCAGCCTTCCGTGTTCTCTTCTTTGTTTGCTTTGTGATATGATAGAATCTTTGGTATTAGGTGTTCTTTCCTCTCTTTTAAAGACCAGAGGTTCTTACAGAGACTGGAAGCAAGAATAAGGAAGCAGCTTCCCATTGCCCCTCAGAGTGATGGACCTCTGCTCCCTCCTTCTCATGCGCACATTTGTCTGTGCTTTGCTGCCTGCTCTAGCATGTGCTCACTGCTGTGCTAAGGCCTGGGGCTTCATTCCCTTGCCCTGTGGTAAGGGGACATCAGCTTGGCCAGCTCTTGCACTCTGTACAGGTCCAGCCATGGCCAGAGGTGTCTGATCCCAGGCAGCCACTGACAGGGAGGGAGGTGCTGACCTTCTCTCAGGGTGTTTTTGGTTCCCAGACCAGCAGCGGCTGCTCAGAGAAGAGAACTGGCTGGCCAGCTTGCAGCAGCAACAGCAAGACTGTGCGGCAGAGAAAGAACTTGAAGCCTCTGTGCCAACTGATTCTTGGCCTCAACTGTCCCCATTGGTCCGAAGCCAGAAAAGGGCGGTGCCACTTCATCTCCTGCGGAGACGAGCTCTTAGGGCAGCAGCACGGATCATCTGGCGAAAAAAGGTCTCATTCCAGCTAGAGAGAATCTTCAAGAAGCAGAGGCTGCTGGAGGCCCAGAAGAGACTGGAGCAGCTGAAGGCATTGTGCTGGCTCCAGGATGATAATCCCCAGGAGCCTCCACACCAGGTCCCCAGCCCCGATGCCATGGTCCCAGGGCATCAATGTGGAAGCACATCGACAGGTTGCAGCTCTTTGAGCCTCCGAAGGCTCTGCCTGCAGCACTTGCCCCAGCTACGCAGGTATAGCCAGCAGTTGTCACCTGGAGGCTTTGGCTGCGGTTTGCAGCCTTGTCGCCCAGGCCATTTACTTCCTCAGTCTGTAAAATGGAAAGATGTGTTCCTCATCACCCTTTCCCTCTTCCAACTCCTCTTCTTTCTCTGTAGTTGGTATCTCTTAGGACTCAGGCTTTTCTCTTCTCCCACTCTGACAGGCAACACTTGCTTCTTTGAGGTAGTCTTCTGAATGAGCCTTATTATTTATCTTTAGATGCTGACTGTCCACTTTCATCTCTTTGTGTGTTCGTGCCCCATCTTCATCTCATCTTGCCTCAAACCAGACTCTGTTCCCACATATCTCCTCCCCCTCCCTCCCCACCTGACCTGCCACCTCAGGTGAACTTCCTGACCCTACCCCCAACTGCCAAGCGAGTGGAACACTATTTTCTGACTCCCAGGTTCAATTTGGGATCTTTCTTGTTTCTTTTCTCTTTTACTCCTTACATTCAGCCAAGGTAAGGACTTATCTCCCAGACTGCTTGGAACAGGGGACTGTGTCTACCTCTTTATGTCCTCTGGGCCTAGCACAGGCCCTGCCCATAGTAGGTACACAATTCATGTCTGTGGTGTTATGTTTGTTCACTTTTCTGGTCTTCAGAGCAGTAGGCAGTCTTTAAAAACAACAACAACAACAACTTTATTTTGAAAAAAGTTTAAACATATACAAAGTTGGGAGAAGAATACCGAATACTCGCATTCAGCAGTTATCAAGATTTACCACTTGCTTCATCTCCCCTCCTCCCTTTTTCTGATGAAGTATTTTAAAGCAACTCCTAAACACATGTCATTTCAATCCTGCATCAGGGGTGCACTTTTAAAACATAAGGACTTTTCTTATAACCACATTTCATTATCACACCTAACAAAATTAAGATGATTTATTCAGTATAATCTGAACATAGGCCATATTCAAATTTCTCTAATTGCCGCAAAAGTAAATATAGTTAGTTCAAATTAAGATGTAAATAGGATTTACACACTGCATGTGGTTATTTCTTTTAATCAATTTTTTTTGTTTTATTCATATCACTGATTTGTTAAAGAGAGTGGGCCAGTTCTTTAGGATATGCCATATTATAGATCTGCCTGATTCCTTGTAGTGTCATTTAAGTTGTTCCCTTGCTTCTCATATTACCTATTCACTGAAGTCTTCTTTAAAGGCATGATTAGATTCCGATTCAGTTCAACTTTTTCATAAGATAACAAATTGAGAAACAGAGTGTACCTGAGGCCTCTTTGAGAACTAGGACTATGGTCCACAGTTTCCTTTTGTACCTATGGAGCTTTTCTCTGATACCAAAGATTATAGAGGACAGTGACATTGGCCTAGTTTTTAACCTCTTTCAATGCAAAATAGGTGGGACTTTACAGTCTCTGTATCAGCAGGAAGTATGACTGCTTTCTTTTCTGAGATGGCTTTACTTGTCTCCACAGTGTTGTCCTGAATCGAGACCCCTCCACCCTGTTACCTCCTACACCCGACTCTACTGATCAGACATCAGAGAAAACCCAATCAGAAGAATCCCAGGCTGCTTCTCACTCTCCAAAGACAGGTTGTTTCAGCAAGAATGTCCTCCATTTCTCAGGTGAGGGGCAGCTCTGCACAGCCAGGGTAGCCTTGGCCAGGAGGAGAGCCTCGGCCCCAGGCACCTGCTTCACCATGAGCTCTGAGTCTTCCAGCATCCAGGAAATGGAGAGAGTAGGTAAGCAGCCCCGCCGAATGGTGTCCCGGAGCTTAGCATCTCTGGGCCAACCAGCTAACAAGTTGAAGCCAAGGGATGAGCCAGAGGCCCTCACACCTTCCACACAGACCAGGAGGGCTAAGGGACTATCAGACTCTGGCCACAGACTAGCATGGTGGCTGAAAGAGGGGGATTTTGGGACCCACAAGGCTGCTAAAGGAGCCAGTTACAGTTCCTCACATCCCCGTGGATCCAAAGAGGCAGCTGGAAGTGGAAAGGCAGTCAAGACTTTTGGGGCAGAATCCAAATCACCTTCTCCAAGAAGGGCATCAGAAGGGCAGCAGAAGGTGCTGGCAACTAGGGTCAGAAACATTACCAAAAAGTCATCTCGTTTGCCTCATGGCAGCCCTTTGAAGAGGCAACACAGTGCAGGGAACCCAGACACCATGGCCTCTCTCATAGATGCTGGCCCAGTAGTAGATCACACAAGAGAAAAAGATGGTGATTTGTCAGATGCAGATAGCAGTTACTCGGTGGATTCTCTCTCCTGTGTCTGTGCCAATGCCCCGATGAAGCCGCCGAAGCCAGGGAACCCCCAAAGGAAGGAATGGCATCTCCCAGAGCCAGAGAACACAGAAAGTGACAACAGCCAAATATCTGAGGACTCGCTGACTGAGAATGGAAACCAAGGTCCACAGGACAGCCCAGGGGGCAATTATCCCATCAATGACCATGGCCACCCCAGGGCCAGAGCTAGAGCCTCTGTGAGGGGCTTTACCACATCCTCAGACAGTGGACTATTTGCCCAGGCTCACAGGAGCTTTTCACTGGATAGCCTGATTGATGCTGAGGAAGAACTGGAGGGAGATCATCAAGAAGACCCTTTCTTCAGTTCAGCTGATGAGATGCCAACAGAGACATTTTGGCACCCTCAGACCCCCAGTCTACCCATAGTGGGCCAGGAGGCAATGTACAGGCTTGATCCCATCACCAAAAGAACAGGAGCCAGGCTGGATGCCATCCTGCCAATGAGCAGTTCATTTTACCTTGATTCCAAGCCTCAGCCCCACTGTGAGCAGCCTGAGTTGAAGGTGGAGGCAAGCTCCTCTGAGCAAGCCAACACTCTCCAAGGCATGCAGGTTTCAAGAGGGAGCCCTCTGTTGTCTATGGATTCCTGGTTTTCCTGTGATTCCAAGATCAATCTCAGTAGCCCCCTAGGAATAGTGGGTTCTTTATGTCCAAGCCCTGATGTCCAGGAATTTCAGCTCTGTGGTTGGGAGAGGCCTGGATACTGGCCAAATATGGAAGGACTAACGCCATCAGGTTCAGAAGCAGTTCTGCCCTACACCTCCAAACTGCCCCCAGGCGGTGCTGAGCTGCCCTGCAGTGTAAGAGCTGTGTACACAATTCCTGCTTCTGATACATCCAGGCTGTCACTCTGGGGGTCTTACAGGCTTCTTCAGCCAGGAGCTGATGGCACCTTTCAGGCCAGAGTCCCTGACACAGCCCAGCAGGGCAACTCTGAAACATCAGACAACTCTAATGTGTCGAGCGTGCTGCCTGCCTCTGCCACCTCATTTACTCATGTTAGCAGTGCCCGTGAGAGGGACTGGGCTGCCCTTCAACAGGAGTACCTCCTTGAGCTATCTCATCCTGTTTTGGAGGCCACAGGAGAGCCCAGGCCAGCTTTCACCTCCCTCGAGGAAGATGCTGATTCCCTGACCCAAGCTTCTGGCAAAGGAGGAGATACTCTATTGGCAGTTGGTTCTGGGGTATCTAGCAGTTTGAATTTCAACAACTTTCCTATTCAGACATCCAAAATTAGGCATTTGAGGGCAGAGAAAGAACAGGACAGTTCGAGTGTTGAGTTAGAAGGTACTTCAGATTTCTTTACAACTAGTGAGAAAGAAATGAGTTACAGTGGAAATTACTCAGCAGATGTAGAATCATTAACTTCTGGAACTATAAATGCACAGGTCTTTGCAGCAGAGAACAAGGTAGCAAAGTCCGTGATAGAAGCATGTGAAGTCAAACAGAACAGCTTGGAAGAGCCCTCTCAGAGTAGCGGGAGGAAGCCTGGATTGATGACTTCCTTTGATGAATGTTTCTTTCTGAAGAACCCTAGTCACAGTAATGTCACCATAGCCACCATAGAAGACCATTGGCCCCAAGGCTGTACACCTCTCAGGAAGAACAGTATAGGCCAGGCAGGGCAATTAAATCACAACAGCCACCACCCCCAACAGGAAGAGAAGGCAGACTACCAGGAGAGCTCCAAGGAAGTGGTTGGAAGACACACCAGTCTTTCCTTTGCCTTTCCGTCGGGTCCAGAGCTGTACCTGCACTCTGCTCCTTGGAATTCATTCCCATCTTCCCTGCAGCCACCTCCCTTAGAAACGTTCTATGTGACCAAAAGCCGGGATGCCCTGACAGAAACCGCCTTAGAGATCCCAGCTTGCAGAGAAGCGAGAGTGCCTTCCCCACCACCCAGGGAAGCCTGGGGCTTTGGTCATGACTACCAAGTCCTCCAGAATGTTTATTTAAAGAATAATTTGTCAGTGCTGTTACAGAAACAGAATTCCAAGATTGCCTCATGTAAGCCTGTCTCAGCAGAGATGCCAGTTGATCTGACCACCAATGAAGTTGGTGGAGAAATAGGGAGATACCCTGGAAATATTAAAGAAGAAAGCCATAATTCATTGTATTTTTTCGTTGCTCAGAATGGACATTTTCTTACTTCTACCAGCACAAAAGTATGTGAATATGAAAATCAAGTTGGAAATTTAAATAAACACAATCTTCCAGAACTCCAGGAGAGAGAAAAGACTACTATACAGTCCTTTAACGCTTCTTCTGACAGTTGTGGGTCTGGGAAGCCTCTTCTTGTTTGTGAATCACGGGCTGGCAGGGAAGAAGAGCAGGATCAGAATGCAGTCCTAAGACAGCCCCAGGCCTCTGATATGAACAGACCGTTCCCTTCTGGGGCCAGGTCTGATTTCATCTATAAGACCATCCGTTTAGGCCTTGACAAGGACAAGCTAGGGGAAACTGCTCTTTCTTTGAAGTCTAGATCATCACATCTTAGAGTAAGCAGCCCAGAGATAATGGCTCAGGATGGGAGTCCAGCCTACAAGGAGGATGGGAAGAATGAAACTGAGTGTCCTGGAAAATCTCTCCATCCCAAAGACAGCTCAGAAGAGTTTAAGCTTCCATGCATAGAGTCTACACATGAAAGATTCCAGTCAGTTATATACCCTCAGGGAAGAAACCTCACTGAATGCAAGGGCCCTAGAAAGTTGCAAGAAACGCTAAATCCCAAAGAACCACCTTCTGGAAAGAAACAGAATAAAATAGTTAATAATGCTGATGAACTGGCTAGGCTAATTAAGAGTGTAATGCAGTTAGAAAATGGTATCTTGGAAATTGAATCCAAGCAGAATAAGCAGCTGTATGCTTCCCAAACACTGGGATTCAGTGGTGAATTTGTGCTCCAGCACCAGGAGAGGGCTGACCATGTCCTGAGGCCAGGCAGCTCTGGAAACCACTTGTTTTTCAAGAATCAGCCATCTTCTCCAAAACAGACAGATGATGCTATCTTTAGGGATGGTGAAGCTGGAGAAATAGAGGCTGACAGTAGCACTGGGGAAGATCTCCAGGTCCACAAAATCACCCTGAGTCCCTTCAAGTCAAGAGAATGGGTACAAGACATTAAATTTGTGGGAGAGCACAGCCCCCCATCTGTATTAGACAAACCTGCCTGGGACACTTGTGATTATTTAGGGACATGTACAACTCACAGTGAGTGCATCAGAACTTCTGTTAATCCAAGGAGAACAAAAGCACTGGCTGGAGCTGTACCATTGCAGCCCGGGCTCGAGTGGCCCTCTGAGAAGGAAAGCGAGTTGGTGCTTGCACTGGCGAGCCACAGAGGGCATCCCTGTGGCTTAGGGAGTCTTGAGGAATCAGAGACTGTGAAAGGTTTTCAGGAAAGCCAAGTTGCCAAACATATATGTAGTTTTAACCCAGAGGAGCCAAAAGTTCAAGGCAGAGTTAAAGAAATGACTGTGCAAAGAAGAGAGAGCCTACAAGACAAATACAAAATGGTCACATCGACTCAGAAACTTCTTAGTCCGAGCCAACGTTGTATGGGCACATTTTTCACCCAGGACACCAGCCCATCACTGAGCCAACCAGATTCCTCTGTGACTCCTCACCAAGACTTGAACAACACCTTGCCCTTGAATTCCCCGAGACTGCCAGGAAGCTATCTTCAAGTGCCTGATGCTGTAGGCCTTTCTTCAGTTGACTGTGTGCTGGATCCTACGGTGCTGAAAATGCCTAACAGTCCCTGGGTAGCTGAAGCAGGAAGTCAGGGCCAGGGTGGAGAGCCCGGAAGCCACAGCCTCCAGGGAAATGTTCAAGAGGGCTCTTCCATGGCACGCACTGCTTGGTGTGGGTCTGCCATCTTCATGGCCATGGGATCTTGGGATCAATCCAGTGCACCAGAGACCATTCCCCTGGGGGCTGAGGGCTGGATATCAGCAAGCTCCAGCCCCCAAGACCAAGGAGGGGGGCCCAGAAGCACCAGGGTGGGCTCTGTTTCTGAAGCTGAGGCAGCTGTACAAAAAGAAACAGAAAGAGTTAGTTCCCTGAACAGGGTCTCTAGTTCACTTGAAAAGAGGGCCAACTGTCCCTTAGAAGAGGGTAATGACCAAGGCAGGGAGATGAAGCAGAAGGCAGAGGTGGAAGCCAAGGACCCTAGTCCTATCAGTGCTACTTGCTCAGCACCTGTGTCCCTGGAGCCACGCCTGGAGCCCTCTACCCGTACGTGCACTGGCCTGGCTGTGTTGGAGGAGATCAGAGAGACAAAGACCCACAGAAAGCAGCTTCATGACTTGGTGGTTGAGGGCACAGCCCTTCCTTATTATGAGACTTTATTAGAACGTGAATGTTCTTCAAGGGCCCTTGGCAGGCCTCAGTGTCAACAAATGGACCAGCCAGTGTCAGACAGGCTCGGGAGTGAGGGTGAAGCACAGGGATTTCATGTGGCATCTCCCTCTGCTGAACCAGGATGTCTGTGGACCGATAAGAGGAAAGTCCTTAAGACCACATCCCTTTCTGCAGACAGCTTTCAGCCTCTGCTCAACACTGACGTTAACAAAGGGCAGCCCTCACAGACCTTCTCCCATGCTGACCCTGCTCTAGGAAAAAGCCATTATTCTGGAGAACTGAGACATTTCCTGAGAGCAGGTGAGCAGTGTATATGTCACTCTGGTCCTTTTGAAGTCATAGAGAAAAAGAAAGAAGCAACTGGAATACCTTCTGTTGATCTTGTAGGCTCAGACAGTCTTCCTTCTTCATCAGCTATAGAGGAGGACAGGAGGGTAACACCAGAGAAAGGAGTGGCTGCCTTGTCTTCTCAGGGCCCTTCAGACAGTCCTAGAGTGAGTGGGCATGGGCAAAGCCGGTTAGTTCCCTGGGAAACAGCAGAGGGCATGCCCCCTGGCAGTCAGGAGGGCAGCCAGGCACACCAAGAACCTAGAACTCTAGACACCACATATGGAGGAGGGTCAGGTAACTTCATAGTGGCCGCACAGGGAGGAAAAACAACCTGTTTTGAAAGTCAGCCTGTGATCTGTGAAGTTGAGAATTCTGCCCGTCTCCCGAGGCCTAACCAAGACCATGCCCAAGACCTCGAGGCTTCCAATGGCTTAGAAGAAGGGAGGGCAAGTCGCAAACAAGGCACCATCCCGCCCGGAGCCCTGAAAAGAGTTGAGCTGGAAGCTCCCTCACAGCAGTGTGTGAAGGAGGGGACTGTTGGTTCTGGGCTGGCAGAAGCCTGTGGGGCTGGCAGCAGACATGTCAGGCCAACTTCATTGCCAGATCAAAGACCTAGCCCAGATCCGGGGGTAGTTAGGGAGGAGGCCCTGTGCAGAGGTCCACAGGAAACTTCAGATTATGTTTTCTTGTCAGGGAGCATTGAAGGCAGAAGGACTCTCAGCCCATCTGAGGGGCAAGAAGACAGGAGGACTCTTCCTTGCCAACAACTGTGTAACTCTCAACCCATTGCTTCTCATGCCTGCTCCTCCCCGTCCTCCACTTTACTGTGTTCCAGAGATGGTGACCTGGGCAAGGGGATTTCAAAGACTGCCCCACAAACTCTCCACCCAACCTGCATCGTATCCTGCAGGGCCTATAGAATGAATGATAGAGGAGAGAGCTATTCCAGTGACCCTGATGTGTTCTTGACACATGGCCTTGAGCCCAAAGGCAGTCATGTGAAATTTGAGCCAACAGACAGCAACACTGTGGAACCCTCTGCCACTGCTGCTGTCCTATCTCTGGCTCAAGGCTGCAGCTCCCTTCCTGCCCCCGATATGAGAACAAGTTCCCTCAGCCACTCAGTTGCTGTAGGGGATCCTGAGGAAAAGGTTGCTGAGAATAAAGCCAGCTCAGAGCTTGAGGCTGCCCCTTTTCCTACAGGTGTGTGCTCTGAGCCCCTGAGGAAGTTTCAGGACAGCTCAGTAGGTGGCCGGAATGCATACGAGTCTCAGACCAAGCCAGAACTACCTGAAAAAACCAGAAGACAACACACCCTGAATTTAAGTGAAGGGTCTGTTGAGAGTGAGTTGCTGGTAGAACCACAGCATGGCTGTTTAATAAATGTCATCAGATGTCTTCCAGAAAAACCACAACTGTCCACCGAGTCCAGGACTCACAGTGGCTTGGATCCCCAAGCCAGATTGGTAGCAAAGTTAAAGCACACCTCCAGTCCCCAGGTTGGTGGTCCCTGGGAGGAAGACAAGCAGCAGAGGGAGCAGGCCTCTGGTGATGGTGAAGACCCTGCCCAGGGCATGCGTCCCCCACATTCTGATGAAGGTGGCTTGGATGGCTGTCAGATGAGAGATGCAGGCAGAGAGGAGGGGGCTGCAGCCAAGGCCCCTATGTCCAAGATGTTCTCATCAGGCTTTAAAGACTCAGCCAGTGACTCCTTGGAGTCTGTGGCCCCAAGCCCTGGCCAGGCCTCCTCTGGCAGGGAGCAGCTGACTCCCCACCACAGGCGCTCACTTCCTGTGATTGCGATCTTCTCTGGCCCCAGACATTCCAGGTCCTCCCCCAGACCACAGTTCTCTGTGGTCAGCTCTTCCAGGTCTCTTCAGGAGCTGAACTTGAGTGTGGAACCTCCTTCCCCCACAGATGAAGAGACACAAGAGCCTGACAAATTGTGGAATCCACATCCTAGGGGCCACTGCTCGGAAAAGTCAGCAGTGGGAACATCTCAGGAAGCTGAGGGCTACAATCAGAAAGCCTTATCTAATGCGAACAGTAGCTGTGCTGATCACAGGCCCTATCAACCTGCCAGCCCTCCTTACCCAACGTCTTCAGCTTCCTCGCGCATGCCAACCCCCAATTTCATGACCTGCTGGATGTCTGGTACAGTCCAACAGGCCCGGCAGGGAACGCCAGAGCGCTTAGGTGGCCAGGCCAGGCCAGAGAAATGGCTCTCCGAGGCAGACAAAGGAGTATTGCACTTGAGCTCCAGTGACATCCACCCCTATGCTCCACCCTGCCATCCAGAGGGCCCTGCATGCATTGGCTGGAAGCAGTATGTGTTTGGCAGTGCCATCGATGTCTCCTGTACCCAGACATCCCAGGGCCTGGTACCATCAAAAATGGCCTGGTACTCCAGCATGGAAGACCAGAACTCCCCATTCCACTCCCATCTCAGCACCGCTGCCAATGCCCAGGGCCTGGTGAGCCGACCCAGCAGCATTGAAAATGCCCGAGGTTCACATGAGGCCTGGGAAGTATGGGATTCCTCACTTGCCTTGGGGAACCACCATGTCCTGATGGGCCCTGAAGGAGCAGCTCCCACTAAGGGTCCTGACAGGAGAGCCCAGTTCCTGGGCACCCCTGATGAAGCAGGCTCTCTGAGGAGTGAGCCCCCCTGGGCTGAAGGAAGCGCTGCAGGTCCAGTGGGTGAGATGCTGTTGCTGTCTCCTTCAGAGGCGGGCAGCCGCATGGGACGTTCCAGGATGAACACCTTGGAGCAGGGCACACAGACTCTGGGCTGCGGGCTCTACTGGAGCCACACTGACATCTCTTCGACTCATTCAGAAGCCAGTGCAATGCCAGCCTCTAATCTGGCCTCCTGGACCAGCATGCACAACCTGTCTCTCCACCTCTCGCAGCTCCTACACAGTACCTCAGAGCTGTTGGGGAGTCTCTCCCAGCCAGGTGTGGCTGAAAAGCAACGGAACACCAAGGGGGAGACCCCGGATGAGGCACCCCAGACCCTTATGATGGACGGCTGTACTCAGACCACTGTGGATGAGGGCATCCAGACTGACCTTGCTTCACCGCCTGTGCATCTCCAGGCCCCAGAGGCCAGCCCTCAGGAAGTCAGTGTCGTCCTTGAAGTGCTGGGCTCAGATATCTCCATCATGTCTCAAGAAAAGGAACATGTCCCAGAGGCAGTTCAGAAGAGAGAGGCAGAGGAAATAGCATGGAAAACAGCACAACTCCCAGATCTTCAGGAAGAAAGCACCCACTGCAGGCTTCAGAGCCTTTCAGTACACTCATCCCATTTGAGGTTTCAGAAGGCCCCGGTTGGACAGAACCTTCCTTCTGTGAACCCCCAGGCTTCTCCTGATGCCTCCCTGCCTCCCGGCTCCCAGCCAGAGGAACCCTCTTGCCTGGCTGTCAGCAGCCCCAGCCTTAGCATCTCTCGCTCCCCAGGACCCTGCCCCATTGCTGCAGAGTCTGTCGGGGAGCCTAGGATCCAGAAGGAGTTGTGCCCCACAAGTGCCTTGTTGGTGGACAGGGCCTCCTCCCCAATCCTCACACTTAGGGCTAGCACTCAAGGGTCAGAGCTTCCCCAAGGCTCTTTGTCTCTCTCAGCCCCCTTAGTGCACCCTCTTGAAGTCCATCAGAAGCTTGTCTCCAGCCCAGACCTTCCCCTTGATTCCCCCAGGCCTCCAGTGGATAATTATTCTCAAACCATTGATAAGTTAGGTGGCTCCCAGAGAGTGCGGGTTCTGTGTGGAGAAGGCAGAAGTTCTTTAGAAAGGAATGAGGGTAGGTCTGTCCTTGAGGTAAGCTCCCCAGGCAGCCCACAGCACAGCTCGAAAATCCAAGTTAGTTTCTCAGAGCAGCCCCTCCAGCAGCTTCAGCCCCAGACCACCTCCTGGGTCCAGAGCAGACTGCCACCTCTACCACTGAGGAGCAGGCGTCAGAGGCCGGCTGAGGGCTTTGTCCCTGAGGACATGGCTTCCCTGGAGTGTGGACCACTTAGCAGTAGGGGGCCAAATAAATGTCAGAGCAGGACAGAAAATGGAGGTGATAGTTCAGCATCTCCAGGGGAGCTGCAACCCACTTTAGACAACCCCTCTTCGCAGGGAGGCCTGCAGCACCTCAGCCCCTGTGCTGTCTCTGGGTTGACTGATAAAACAAAGCTCCAGGGCTCTACCTTGGGCCCAACTGAGGCCTGCGAACCTCAGGGGCTTCTGCACCCCAGTTCTCAGGTGTGCATGGCACCGAAGCCCCAGCATCACAGCCTGAGGGACCTCCCAGTACATAACAAATTTCGTAATTGGTGTGGGGTTCAGGATGGCTCTCCTGGGGAGCTAGGAGTGACGGAGTTGCTGGGATCCAGACATGATCTCAGCTCTGGAGAGCAGGGACAAAATCCCTCACAACCTCTTGACAACCAGAGCCAGGATCCTGAGTGGTCCCAGAGGGAGCAGATCCCCCTGCAAATTGGGGCTCAGAACCTCTCACTCAGCATGGAACTCACAGAAGCAAAACTGCACCACGGCTTTGGGAAGTCCGATGCCCTGCTCCAGGTGCTGCAGTGTGGGACAGGGGAGGCACTCACTGCCGATGCACCTGTGCTGTCCGCCTGGGAGGAGCTCCATGCCCGGTAAGGGACCCCAGCCTGGAGTGGGAGGGCAAAGGGTGGCCTGAAAGGAAAGAGAATCGAGAAGGCTATGAGCCTCCTCTTGCTCAGTTCTGGGATCTTACAGGGATCAGAAATAGATTGTAAGATGGAGAATGGTGTTCATGGCCAGTTTCAGAGAATCAATCACATTTTATCTCAGGCAAAAACAAACCATTGAGTCCCTCCGGAGACAGCGTGCTGAGCGACTTCAGAACTTCCGCCGAACACGAAGCCTCAGCCCCCAGAAACAACTGAGCCTCCTGCCTAACAGGGATCTCCCCACCCGTGACCTTGACTTACCCAGCAGGCGCCGAGAATACCTGCAGCAGCTGAGGAAGGATGTTGTAGAGACAACCAGGTACAGGTGGACCCAGAACCCAGCAGGGAGTAGGCTCTGTATGGGGTGAGTGGGTTATAGGGAGCATCCTGGAGATTGGAGGCTGTGGCTTCCTCTCACAGGAGCAGTTCCAGGAGTGGGTTGTCTGTACCTGTGGACAAGTGGAGGTGGCTGTGGGAGACTGGGGCAAAGGGAACAGAGGATGTGGGGGGGAGAGAGGGAGGGAGAGGTGGGCAGAGAAGTCCTGGGAGAGGATGAGCAGTAGCTGTGACATGCTGAGACTGCAGGTCTGAGCCTTAGAATGAGATATAAAACTAAACTTAAGACCCTGTGGGCAAGAGAGGGTGGATCCTCAAGAGTTGGGTTGCACAGAAAGTAAAGGCATGGAAAAGGGTATTTCATGAAATACTGGGGCAGCAATACTTACACCAGACAAAACAGACTTTAAAACAAAAGCTATAACAAGTCAAAGAAGGGCCCAGCAATTCTATCTCTGGGCATTTATCCAAAGAAACCCAAAACACTAAGTCAAAAGGACAAAATGCATCCCTCTGTTCACTGTAATGTTATTTACAATAGCCAAGGTATGGAAGCAACCTAAGTGCCCATCAATAGATGAATGAATAAAGAAGTGGTACATATATACAGTGGAATGTGACTCAGTCCAAAAAAAGAAATCTAGCCATCTGCAACAACATGGTTGACCTAGAGAGTATTGTGCCAAGTGAAATAAGTCAGAGAAAGATAAATGCCATATGATGTCACTTACATGCGAAATCTGAAAAACAAATAAACAAGCAGAATAGAAAAAAAATATCATAGATATAGAGAACATTTTGATGGTTGCCAGATGGGAAGAGGGTTAGGAGAATGGGTGAAAAAGGTGAAGGGATTAAGAAATACAAAATAGTCATGGTGATGTAAAGTACAGCATAGAAAATATAGTCAATAATACTGTAATAAGTATGTATGGTGTCAGATGGGCACTAGACTTATCAGGGTGAATACTTTGTAAGGTATGTAACTATCTAATCACTGGATTGTATACCTGAAACTACTATGTACATCAAGTATAACTGAAAAATAACAAAATTAAAGTAAAAAAAAAAGTGGTGTTGAAGAGGCCTGGGGTGTGCAGGCCAGGGCTGTCGCCCACGCACCATGTTAGAAGGCATCTCTCTGCCCCTCTGGTTCTTCCCAGGAGCCCAGGGTCAGCATCAAAGTCTGCTCACCCACCCTCTGACATAGAGCTGATGCTGCGAGAATACCAGCGGGCTCGTGAGGAGGCCAAACTGGAGATCGCCCGGGCGCGGGACCGACTGCGAGAGCAAACTGAACAGGAGAAGCAGAGAATCCACCAGCAGATCATCTCCCAGCTGCTGAGGGTGGGGACTAGGGCCAGCCTCTGATTTCAGGGTGGGCCTGGAGCCTGCAGGCAGACCTCAGACTGGGGCAGTCTTCACTGGTGCTGCCTCAGTCAGGGGATGTAGCATTTGGAGGAGAACGCTGGACCCCTGCTGCCGGGTCAAAGCTGTGCTCACTCTCTCTTTGCATGTCATCCTCATCAGACCAGCTCCTGTCGTTGGGCCAGAGTCTGGGAGGAGGCCGCCTTGGTATATAGTTGGGGTATGGGTGTGGGGAGGGTATGAGGCTGAGGTGGGAGGCACTGGGAGTGATGGGGTCTGGGGTGGATTCAGGGCTGTGGGACGTGGGTAGTGAGGGTGTAGTGAAGCTGGTTGACGGTGATCTGTCCTTCCCAGGAAGAGGAAAAACTAGACATCCTGGCCACCTCCAGCTCCATGTGCACCAGCTCCAATGGGAGCCTCGCCTCTGGTGTCACCTCTGGCTACAACAGCAGCTCAGCCTTGTCAGGCCAGCTCCAGTCCCCAGGCAGTGTGGTGAGTAAGCAGATGCTGCTGGGTACGAGCCAGAGCCGGGACTGCTAAGGCAAGAGTTTGAGCAGGAAGTTCTGCCTCCTGGAGGCCAATACTGACATTTGATGGACGGTGGCCTTTGGCCTTTCCTGTAGTTCTGTCTTTCTCTCCCTGTGAATTCATTCAACAAGAGTTATTTTGTAGGTGTTGTTTAGTCATTGGGGATATAGCAGTGAGCAAAACTATTCTTGTCCTTAGACTATTAGAAGGATAAATATTAAAGAGTTTATAATGATTAATTATTGTTGATAGTTGAAGAAGGGATGCTAAGTCAGGATAAAAGGCAGACCTGACCTAGTCTGGAAGCTTGGTAAAGATGCTCTGAGACTGTAAGGGTGAGAGAGAGTTAACGCAGTGAAAGCTTAGTGCTGGTAGAGTCCAGAGAGACGAGGGGGCAAGAGGACAGCCTTCCAGAGGGTCCAGCAAGGGAGGCTCTGAAGGAGGAAGTCTCTGAGGAACTGAAAGACTTGTGTGGCTGGAGTGTAAAGAGTGAAATGGGAGAATGACATAAAAAGGGGTCAGAAAAGGCAAGATCATGTAGACTCTAGTGAGAACTCTGGGCCCTTTCTAATCCATCCAATCATGTTACTTCCCAAAAGCTGCTGAAAAGCCTTTAAGTAGGGAGCAGAATGACGGGATTGTGAGAAGGGGGCAAGAGCAGCTCCGGTAGACCCGTTAATGACCATGGCAAAGCCAAGTGAGAGACAATGACTGCTTGGTGGAGGGCACTGCAGTGAAGATGACAGGTGTGGATGCAAAGAAGAGAAACATCCACAGGACCTGTGATTGACTGGATGTGGAGGAAAGGAGAGGGAGGAATTGAAAACAATGCATGCTTTGGGTTTGAGCAGCCAAAGGGATGGTGATGTCGACAGTGACAGGAGCTTTGGAGGTGGACAGGTTTTGTGGGAAGATCATGAGTCTAGTTTTGTATTTACTGGGTTGAAAGTGCCTGTGAGAAACACAGGGGCTGCTGGAATACAGAGCTGGAGCTCAGAGGTGAGATCTGGCTGGGGATATAAAATTTGAAATTCCTTTTATAAAGAAAAACTTCACATAGTAAAAAATACATAGTTTTCAAACAGTAGCAAAGGACACACAATGTCAAGTGCATATTTCAGTCTCCTATCTGCCCTCCCCAGAAGCAATCATTCATTCCTGTTTAGTATATTTCCAGACATAGTCTGTGCATCTATAAGAATATCTCTCTTTGTAAGGCCCATGAATGGAAGCATATTGTACCCACATTGTCCCTTTGCTTTTTTTCCCTTAAAAATATTTTTTTGGCTATTGAATGTCAGTAAATCTAGTGCTGATTTGTTCATTTTAACAGTTAAATAGTGTTTTTTTTCTCTTTAACTGCATGTTCTTAAATGTGATGTTTTGTATGGTTAATATGAAGTAAAAAAGGCAAAAAAATATATACATATATAAGGGTATATGGGGAAATACTCAACTACCTACTCCATGTCCTCACCCAAGAAAACAGTGTTGTTTTGTTTTCCATAGTGGGGGAGGGGTCTTTCTGGATAGAGCGTCTTTACTCATACAAAATAAAGTATGTATGCCACTGTTCTGTATTTTATGTATTTTTCCAATTGGTGTATCTTTACATGATGATCTAGAGAACTTGCTTTTTTTCTTTTTGATTGCTGAATAGCATTCCACTGTAGGGGAACATTGTAATTTATTTAATTAATTTTCTGCCTTGAGATGTTTTCAATTTTTTGCTGTTATAAACAGTGCTGCAGTGAATAGCTTTGTGCATGTGTCATTTCTTACATGTGCAAATGTATCTTCAGGATAAATTCCCAGATGTGGACTTGTTCTACCAGTATGTGCATCTGAAAATTTGATAGATACTGACAGATTTTCCCTTACAGATATACTGATTTTTACTCTCACCAGCAACAGGTGTAAGTCCACCTTCCTCCCACACTCTTGCCAACATGTTATCAAATGTTTGGACTGTTGCTGAGCCATCTGTTCATACCCTTTGCTCATTTCTCTATTTGTTTCGTGCCAGTTACTGGGAATTCTTTACATAGTGCAAGATAGCCCTTTCCTGATATGAATGATAAATGTTTTTTTCCCAGTTTTGCATTCTCTCTCAAGTTTACTTATTGTGTTTGGAACCATTCAGGAAGTTTTATCTATTTATCAGGTTTCCGTTTTAAAGTGCCTATGTTCTGCCCTGGCCGGTTTGGCTCAGCGGTTAGAGCATTGGCCTGTGGTCCAGAGAGACCCAGGTTCGGTTTCCGCTAAGGGCACATACCTCGGTTGCATTTTGTCCCCGGCCCTGGTTGGGTCATGCGGGTGGCAACCACTCGATGTGTCCCTTTCACATCGATGTTTCTCTCTTTCTCTTCCTCTCTCTCCCTCCCCGCTCTATCTGAACAAAAAGTGGAGAAATGTCCTCGGGTGAAGATAAATAAATAAATAAATAAAGTGTCTATGTTCTAAATTATAATTAAAAACACATTCTCCATTCCAAAGTTATAAAGAATTTCTTCTATGGTTTCTTCTAGAACTTGTGCCTTTATTTTTCATATTTAAGTCTTTGATCCATTTGGAAAGTGTATATAGTATGAGGTATGGATCCAACTTGATTCTTTTCAAATGGCTATTCAGTTATACCTATAACCTATAATGCTTGTTAGATAGTTCATCTAGACAGCTCATCTTTGTCTCACCAGATTAGGACATCAACTTTTCTTGTACTAAGGCTTATAATATATATTCTAGTACCCATTGCTCTTCTTTTTTGAAAATTTCCTAAGTATTCTTTCTTGTTTATTTTTTTCACTTTTTTTTTTTTTTTTTTTATCCTCACCGGAGGATTATTTTTTCTATTTTTTTTCCAGATAGAGTAGGAGTGAGGTGGGGAGAGAGAGAGAGAAACATCGACATGAAAGGGACACATAGAGTGGTTGCCACCCGCACAACCCAATCAGGGCCAGAGACAAACTGCAACCAAAGTATGTGCTCTTAGCAGGAACCGAACCCAGGTTTCTCTGGACCACAGTCAACGCTCAAACCGGCCAGGGATATTTCTTTCACTTTTTAAAAACTAATTTATTTTTGTTACATATGGTTCTCCTTTTCCCCCATTGACACTCTCCTCCTGATCCCTCACATCCCCCCCCTCCCCCCGCATAGTTGTCTATCTCCATTGGTTACGCATACATGCATATAAGTTCTGTAGTCTATGTCTTCCCTCCCCCCACTCCCCTCTTCTGAATTTTGTCAGTCTATCCCACATCTATGTCTCTGGGTCCATTCTGTTCATCAGTTTGTTTTGTTCATTATATTCCACAAATAAGTGAGATCATGTGATGTCTGTCTTTCTTTAATTGGCTTATTTCACTTAGCATAATACTCTCCAGGTCCCTCCATGCTGTCTCAAAGGATAAGAGATCTTCCTTTCTTACAGCTGCATAGTATTCTATTGTATATATGTATCACAGTTTGTTTTTTTATCCTCACCTGAGGACTTTTTTTTCTATTTTTTGTTCAGATAGAGTGGGAGGGAGAGAGAGAGAGAGAGAGAGAGAGAAACATCGACGTGAAAGGGACACATCGAGTGGCTGCCACCCTCACGACCAACCATGGCCGGGGACAAACTGCAACCGAGGTACGCGCCCTTAGCGGGAACCGAATCCGGGTCTCTCTGGACCGCAGGCCGATGCTCTAACCGCTGAGCCAAACCAGCCAGGGCTATACCATAGTTTTTTTATCTACTCATCTACTGATGGACACTTCTGTTTCCAGATCTTAGCAATTGTAAATAGTGCTGCTATGAACATAGGGGTACATATATTTTTTTCTGATTGGCATTTCAGGCTTCTTAGGATATGTTCCTAGGAGTGGGATCACTGGATCAAATGGCAGTTTAATTTTTAATTTTTGAGGAAACACCATATTGTTTTCCATGGTGGCTGCACCAGTCTGCATTCCCACCAGCAGTGTACTAGAGTCCCCTTTAGTCCACACCCTCGCCAGCACTTACTGTGTGATGATTTGTTGATGGCAGCCACTCTGGCAGGTGTGAGGTGATACCTCATAGTCGTTTTAATTTGCATCTCTCTGATGATTAGTGGCGTTGAGCATTTTTTCATATGTCTCTTGGCCATTTACATGTCCTTTTTGGAGAGGTGTCTATTCAAGTCCTTTGCCCATTTTTTTTTTTTTTTTTATCCTCACCCGAGGACATTTTTCCATTTTTTGTTCAGGTAGAGTGGGAGGGAGAGAGAGGAACAGAGAGAGAGAGAGAGAAACATCGATGTGAAAGGAACACATCGAGTGGCTGCCACCCGCACAACCGACCAGGGCCGGGGACAAACTGCAACCGAGGCACGCGCCCCTAGCGGGAACCGAACCCGGGTCTCTCAGGACCGCAGGCCGATGCTCTAACCGCTGAGCCAAACCGGCCAGGGCCTTTTGCCCATTTTTTAATTGGATTCCTTGTCTTCCCTTTTTGGAGTTGTATGAGTACTCTATATATTTTGGAAATTAACCCCTTAAATGATGTATCATTGACAATTATGCTCTCTCATATAGTGGGTTCCCTTTCCATTAATGCTTGTTTCTTTTGCTGTGCAGAAGTTTTTTAGCTTGATGTAGTCCCATGTATTAATTTTTTCCTTTGTTTCTCTTGCCTTAGGCATTGTATCAGTGAAAATTCTGCTGCATGTGAAGTCTGAGATTTTGTTGCCTACATTTTCTTCTAGGATTTTTATGTATTCATGAATCACATTTAAGTCTTTTATCCATTTTGAGTTTCTTCTTTATTTTTCCCCAAAAGTGAAAATTTATTCTTTCCCTTTCTCAACATTGTCCCCCCTAGTTACAGTTGACATTCAGTATTACTTTATATTGGTTTCAGGATTACAGCATAGTGGTTAAACATTTATATAGTTTACAAAGTGATCCCTCCAGTAATTCTAGTAACCACCTGGCACCGTGCATAGTTATTACAGTATTATTGACTATATTCCCTATGCTGTACTTTATATTCCTATGACTATTACTACCAATTTGTACCTCTTAATCCCTTCACCATTTCCATCCAGCCCCCAGCCCTACTACCCTCTGGTAACTATCAGTTTTTTTCTCTATATGTAAGAGTCTGTTTCTGTTTGTTTTATTCATTTACTTTGTTCTTTAGATTACACTTATAAGTGAAATCATATGGTATTTGTCCTTCTCTGCCTTATTTCACTTAGTATAATACCCTCTGGGTCCATCCATGTTGTTGCAAATGGGAATATTTCATTTTTTCATGACTGAGTAATATTCCAGTGCATATATACACCACATCTTCTTTATCCAATCGTTTATCAATGCGCAGAATCTAATAAGTTTCTATCATTCACAATAAAAACTTCTCAAGCTTCTGCCTCAGCTACCTCTCCCCTGTACTCATGACCACACACCCAATTCATCAGTTTAGTCAACAGTAGAAACACCATACATATTTAGTGGCTAATTTTGTTTATATATCTTAAATTTAAAAAATAACAAACTGTAATTGCAATTAACATTTACTTCTATGTACATGAGTTGGTGCAAGGCGGTCTGCTGAGAACTCTGACAGACTTGAGTTTATTCTTGTCTATGGTATAAGTTGGGGGTCTAGTTTCATTTTTTTGCATGTAGCTGTCCAGTTTTCCCAACACCATTTATTAAAGAGGCTATCTTTACTCCATTGTATGCTCTTGCCCCCTTTGTCAAATATTAATTGAACATAATGTCTTGGGTCAATCTCTGTGTTCTGTGTTCTGTTCCACTGATCTATATACCTGCTCTTGTGCCAGTACCAGGCTGTTTTGATTACAATGGCTTTGTAGTATAACCTTATGTCTGGTAATGTGATCCCTCCTACGTTGTTCTTTTTCAAGATTGCTGTGGCTATTCAGGGTCTTTTTTGGTTCCATATTAACTTTTGGAGTGTTTGTTTTAGTTCTGTGAAATATGTTGTTGGTATTTTAATGGGGATTGCATTGAATCTATAGATTGCTTTGGGTAGTATGGACAGTTTAATATGTTAATTCTTCCAATCCATGAACAAGGTATATGCTTCCACTTTTTTATATCTTCCTCTATTTCTTTTTTCAATGTCCTGTAGTTTTCTGTGAACAGGTTCTTTACTTCTTTGGTTAAGTTTATTCCTAGTTATCTTAATTTTTTTGTTGCAATTGTAAATGGGATTTTTTGTTTCTCTTTCTGTGTATTCATTATTGGTGTATAAAAATGCCAATGATTTTTGGATGTTGATTTTGTATCTTGCTACTTTGCCAACTTCATTTATTAAATCTAGTAGATTTTTGATGGAGTCTTTAGGGTTTTCTATGTACAATATCATGTCACCTGCAAATAATGACAGTTTCACTTCTTTCTTTCTAATTTGGATCCCTTTTATTTATTTATTTTTTTGTCTTGCTGTGGCTAAGACTTCTAGTACTATGTTAAATAAGAATGGTGAAAGTGGACATTCCTGTCTTGTTCCTGTTCTTAAGAGAAATGCTTTTAGTTTCTGCCCATTGAGTATGATGTTGGCTGTAGGTTTGTCATAAATGACCTTTATTATGTTCAGATACGATTCTTCTATTCTCACTTTGCTGAGAGTTTTTATAAAAAAAGGATGCTAGATTTTGTCAAATGCATTTTCAGCATCTATTAATATGATCACATGATTTTTATCTTTCATTTTGTTTATGTGGTATATCACACTTATTGATTTATGAATATTGTACCAACCCTGCATTCCTGTAATAAATCCCACTTGGTTGTGGTGTATAATTATTTTTTTTATCCTCACGCTAGGACATTTTTGCATTTATCTTCATATAGAGCAGATGTGAGAGAGACATATCGACTGGCTGCCATCCACATGACCCCAATCTGGGCCAGGGGCAAACTGCAACAGAGGTACGCACCCCTAGCAGGAACCGAACCCAGGACTCTTTGGTCCTCAGGCCAATGCTCTAACCGCTGAGCCAAACCGGCCAGGGCTATAATTTTTTTAATGTATTGCTGGATTGGATTTGCTAAGATTTTGTTGAGGATTTTGTATCTATGTTCATCAGGGATATTGACCTATAATTTTCTCTTTGTAGTATCTTTTTTTTTTTTTTTTAAATCCTCACCTGATGACATTTTTCCATTTTTTGTTCAGATAGAGCAGGAGGGAGGGAGGGAGGGAGGGAGGGACAGAGAGAGAGAGAGAGAGGGAGAGAGAGAGAGAGAAACATCGACGTGAAAGGGACACATCAAGTGGTTGCCACCTACACAAACCAACCAGGGCTGGGGACAAACTGCAGCCAAGGTACATGCCCTTAGAGGGAACCAAACCCGGGTCTCTCCAGACCGCAGGCCAATGCTCTAACCGCTGAGCAAAACTGTCCAGGGCTCTTTGTAGTATCTTTATCTGGTTTTGTAATTGGAATTATGCTGGCCTCATATAAAGAGCTTGGAAGTCTTCCTTCCTCTTGAAGTTTTTGAAATAGTTTGAGGAGAATAGGTGATTATTCTTTAAATGTTTGGTAAAACTCCCCTGTGTAGCCATCTGGACCAGGGCTTTTGTTTGATGGGATTTCATTGATTTCCTTCTATTTCCTTAATTGTTATCAGTCTGTATAGGTTTTTTGACTTCCCACTTGAGTTTTGGAATAGTATGTGATTCAGAGAATTTGTCCATTTCGCCTAGGTTGGCAAATTTGTATTTCTGTGATGTCCGTTGTTACTTCACCTCTTTCGTTTCTGATTTTATTAATTTGGGTTCTATTTCTTGGTCAGTCTGGCTAAAGGTTGATCAATCTTGTTTATCTTTTCAAAGAACCAGCTCTTGGTTTCATTGATCTTTTTTTTTGTTTTGTTTTGTTTTGTTGTTTTTTTTAGTCTCTATGCCATTTATTTCTGCTCTGATTTTTACCTTTCCTCTACTAACTCTGGGTTTTTCTTTTTGTTCTCTTTATAAATCTTTAAGTTGTTGGTTTAGATAGTTTATTAGTAATTTTTCTTCTTTCTTGAGGTAGGCCTGTATTGCTATGAATTTCCCTCTCACTACTGCTTTTGCTCTGTCCCATAGATTTTGTATTGTGTGTTCATTTTCACTAGGAGTTTTGTATTTATTTCTTTATCTCATTGTAACTCATTCATTGTTTAATAACATGCTATTTAGCCTCCATGTGTTTGAATGTTTTTATTGTCATCGATTTCTAGTTTCATGCCATTGTGATCTGAGAAGATGCTTGATATGATTTTAATCTTCTTGAATTTGTAGAGACTTTGTGTCCTAACATGTGGTCTGTCTTTGAGAACATCCCATGTGCACTTGAAAAGAATGTGTATTCTGCAGCTTTGGGTGAAATGTTCTATAAATATCAATTAAGTCCAACTGATCTAGTTCATTATTTAAGGACTCTGTTTCCTTGTTAACTTTTTGTCTAGAAGATATATCCAGTGGTGTCAGTGGGGTGTTAAAGTCACCCACTATGATTGTATTGCTATTGAGCTCTCCCTTGAAGTCCTCCCAAAGTTTTAAAATATATTTTGGTGCTCCTATATTCAGTGCATATATGTTTACCAGGGTTATATCCTGTTGTTGGATCGATCCCCTTAATATTATGTAGTCACCTTTGTCTCTTATTATGGCCCTCGTTTTGAAGACTATCTTATCAGATATGAGTATTGCTACACCAGCTTTTTAAAAATTATTTCCATTTCCATTTTCCTGGAAAATTTTTTCCATCCCTTCACTTTCATCCTGTGTGAGTCTTTTGTTGTGAGGTGGGTCTCTTGTAAACAGCATGCATATATATACACACACACACACACACACACACACACACACACACACACACATATATATACATGTATATATATATAATGTTTTTTTATCCAATCAGCTACGCTTTGTCTTTTGATTGGAGCATTTAAACCCTTTACGTTTAAGGTTATTATTGATAGATACTTACTAGTTGCTATTTTTATTTTATGCCTGCATTTGTTCTCTCTCTCTCTCTCTCTCTCTTTCTTCTGCTGCTGCTTCCTTCTACCTTCTTCCTCTTCTCTCCTCCTCCTCTCCTCCTCCTCTCCTCCTCCTCTCCTCCTGCTCTCCTCCTCCTCTCCTCCTGCTCCTCCTCCTCCTCCTCTCCTCCTGCTCTCCTCCTGCTCTCCTCCTCCTCCTCCTGCTTCCTGCTTCCTGCTTCTGTCCCTTTAACATTTCTTGTAGTGCTGGTTTGGTGGTAGTAAATTTCTTTAGATTTTTTTGTCTGTGAAGCTTTTTATTTCACCTTCAATTTTGAATGATAGCCTTGCTGGATAGAGTAGTCTTGGATTCAGACCCTTGCCTTTCATTACTTTGTATACTTCATGCCACTCCCTTCTGGCCTGCAGTATTTCTGTTGAGAAATCAGCTGACAGTCCAATGGGGGCTCCCTTGTAGGTAACTTTCTGTCTCGCTTCCTTTAAAATTCTTTTCTTGTCTTTAATGTTGCCATTTTAATTATGATGTGTCTAGCTGTGGGTCTTTTTGGGTTCATCTTGCTTAGGACTCTCTGTGTTTCCTGGACTTGTGTGAGTTTTTTCTTCACCAAATTAGGGAAGT
Source organism: Molossus molossus (assembly GCF_014108415.1). Taxonomy (NCBI): domain Eukaryota; kingdom Metazoa; phylum Chordata; class Mammalia; order Chiroptera; family Molossidae; genus Molossus; species Molossus molossus. The sequence goes on from NW_023425344.1 coordinate 181,680,770, forward strand.
TTTCTGTTATTATTTCTTCAAACAGGTTCTCTATTCCTTTCTCCAATTCTTCTCCCTCTGGTACCCCTATCATGTGAATGTTGTTACATACGTTCCGTATTGTCCAAAGCTCACTTAAACTCTCTTCCTGCTTTTTAATTTTTTTTTCTTTTGCTGCTCTATTTGGGTGTTTTTTTCTACCTTGTCTTCTAACTCACTGATTCAGTCTTTAGCTTCTTCTAAGGTATTTTTTATATCAGCTATATCATTCTTTATTTCCACTTGATTTTTATTCATAGCTTCTACCTATTTTTTTATGCTGATGTAGTTTTCACTGAGCTCTTTATAATTCTCATTAAGTTGCCTGTAGTTCTCACTAAATTGTTTGAGTGCCCTTAAAATCATTGCTTTGAATTCTTCATCTGACAAATTGCTTGCTTCTATTTTGTGTAGTTCCTTTTTGGGTGTTGTTTCTTTGTCTCACCATTTTAGCAGTCTGGTAGTTCCACGTCCGGCGAGGGATGTTGGGATGTGTAGGCAGGTCGGTGTGTATCAAATAAGGCTGCTGTGCCTCCCAGCCTGTTTTGGTGCATGTTACCTCTTGCCTGCTGTGGGTCCTGGAGGATTGACAATTGGCGGCTGGTATTGGTCTGTCATGGTAGGCATTGCTGGGGTGTGTGGGTCCACCTGGTGTACTGCTGGAGTGCACTGCTACCTGGTGGGGCTCAGTTCTTGATCAATTGCTGCTGCTGCTGGAGGCGAATGTCAGCTCCCACTTTGCGCTGCTGCTGCTGCTGCTGCTGTTGCCAGGGGGTGCTCTCAGCTCCCAATCCTCTGCTGCTGTTCTTTCTTGTTTATTTTTATATGAAATTCAGGATCAGCTTGTTTAGTTCAATGATAAAAAGTTGTTAGTATTTTTAATGAGATCATGTTCGATTTATGAATCAGCATAGGGAGAAATCACATTTCACATATGGAATTTCCTGACCAAGAACATGGTAGGTTCAAACATTCTTTTTACATTTAAGTTTCCTTCATATGTCTCTCAAATTTCCTTTCAAATTTATTCTTGTCTTTTATCTTTTTTTTTTTTAATTACTATTGTAAAGAGGATTTCTCTTCCTTTATATATTCTATCTGGTTTTTAGTATGTATGAAAGATGTTGATTACTTTGTATTAGTTTTGTGTCCATATTGTTTGTGTCCATATTGTTTGTAGCTCTAGAGTGTAGCTCTCTAGAGCTACACTAATCCAGTAACCACTAACACAGGTAGTTATCTTCATTTAATAATAGCTGGATTAAATTTAAAAGTTTGTACTTAAGTCACACTAGCCACACTTCACATGCTCCATAACCACATGTTGCTAGTGGCTACCATACGATACGGCCCTGCATTTTAGATTTTTTTTAGATATACATCCACATCCTCTACAAATAGTGGTCATTTTACCATTTCCTTTCCATTTTTTTTTTTTATCCTTACCCGAGGACACCTTCCCATTTTTGTTCAGATAAAGTGGGAGGGAGAGAGAGAGAGAGAAACATTGACGTGAAAGGGACACATCGAGTGGCTGCCACCCAAATGACCCAACCAGGGCTGAGGACAAACCGCAACTGAGGCACGTGCCCTTAGCGGGAACTGAACCCGGGTCTCTCTGGACAGCAGGCCAACGCTCTAACCGCTGAGCCAAACTGGCCAGGGCTCCTTTCCAATTTTTGTACTCCTATTTTTTTCTATTTTTAATGGAATTACCTAGTATTCCCAGCATAAACAAAATAATAGTGATGACAGTGAGCTTCCTTGCTTCAATTATTCCAGGATTTATTAGGCATGCTTCTAGTGTTTCTCCATTGAAGCTGAACACTACTAAGATAGATAATATTTTGTAATGCTAAGGAAGTATCCATCTATTCCTATTTTATAGAGTATTCTTATCCAGAATAGTTTTCAGAGTCTTTGGAGATATCATTTGATTGATTGGTTGATTTAGGGGCTAATATTGAACCATTCTTGTAGTCTTGGAATTAATCCTGTAAATAAATACATTATATACTTAAGCATATCATGTATTATTATTTTAATGTATTGTCAGTTTATTTGCTAATGTTCAGGATTTGGCTTCAATATTTATGGTTTTTTTTTTTCTGTAGTTTTGGTTTTGCAATATATTTCAGGTTTTGGTATCAATGTTATACTCCTTTTACAGTAAAAAGGGTGAAGATTTTCTTTCTTTTTCGGTGTTTAGGAATAGTTACAAAACTAATGGAAACCTTAGACCTATTAAATTGTCAAAAATTAGAAAGCTGAATGATGCAAGATATTGACAGGACTTTGGGGATATAGGAACCCTTATAGGGTTATAACCCAGCAACACTTGCAGAGTTTATGCGGGAACACGTATAAAATTGTTTATTAAAGTATTATTTGAAGTGGTGGATAGCGGGAAGCCATTAGAGACTCCATCCCTGAGAGAATGGATAGGTGAAATGTGGTCAATTCACAGATGGAATACGATTCAAGGGTTAGAGTCAAGCCCTGGATGGTTTGGTTCAGTGGTTAGAGAGTCGGCCCGTGGACCAATGAGTCTCAGGTTTGATTCTGGTCAAGGGCATGTACCTCGGTTGCAGTTTTTCCCCAGCCCTGGGCGGGTCATGCGGGAAGCAGTCAGTCAGTGTGGCTCTATCACATCAATGTTTCTCCCCTCGCCCCCACTCTATCTGATGATAAATGGAAAAATATCCTTGGGTGAGGAATAAAAAAGAAAAGTTAGAGTGAACAGATTAGGTGGACTCTAAGGTAAAGTAATGAATGAAAACACTATGAAACAGTGAGGCATAACACTATTTGTATAAATTAAAACTATATAGACTCACAACTGTCCTTTTTACAAGAACACATACAAACAAAAAGACATACCCCTTGTGTCAGAATGATTTAAGATAGGTGGGAGAGGGAAGTGGGGATGGAAGGTGAAAAACATTTTTAGAATGAAAATCTTTTAAAACTTGGTATAATTTTACTGGGAAACTGATAAAGCCTGATATTGGAGGGGGATTAGTTTTTTGGAAAGTTGCTTCTATGGATAGTGGTCCCTTGAGATCAGGGGTTGGCAAACTGTGGCTCTTTGGCCATATATGCCCACTGCCTGTTTTTGTAAGTAACGTTTTACTGGAATACAGCCTCACCCATTTATGTGTTGTCTGTGGTTGCTTTTATGCTACAATGGCCGAGGCAAGTAGTTGCAACTACTCCATTGGTCCACGAAGCCTTAAAAAAAAATTTTTTTTTTAAATCCTCACCTGAGGATATTTTCCCATTTATCTTCAGTTAGAGTGGGAAGGAAGGGGAGAGAGAGGAGGAGAGGGAGAGAAAGAAACATCAACATGAGAGGGACATGTCGACTGGCTGCCTCCTGCATGACCCTGGCCCCGACCAGGGCCGGGGACGAACCGCAACCAAGGTATGTGCCCTTGACTGGAATCGAACCCACAACTCTTTGGTCCACGTGCCAATGCTCTAACCGCTGAGTCAAACCGGCCGGGGCGCCTAAATACTTCTTATTTACTCCTTTACAGAGAAAGTTTGCCAACTTTCGACAGATTTTCTATCTCTCTGGAGACAGTTTTGATTCTAACTTGTTATTTTCCGTTCTGTTGTTATTATTATTATTTCTTTTTTCCTGTGTTAATTTCACAGTCTGTCCTTGTCTCATGGTCAGTAACTTTGTAGAATTTGTTTGTCTGCTGTTTTCTCATGATTAGATTGCCGTTATGCATTTTTGGCAAGAATACCCTAGAAACAATGTTGAGGTTGCCAGATAAAGAAAGAAAAACACAGGATGCCAGTTAAATTAGAATTTGAGAGGAACAACAAATGTATGCCCCACACAGTGTTTTATTTTCACTACATTAGGTCAGAGGATACAGTGTCACTATGTCTGATTACTGATGTTAACCTTGAAGTTACCGTGGAGTCTGGGATCTCGCCACTGAAAAGTTACTATTTTTCCTTTATAATTAATAAACATCTTGGGAGAGATGCTTTGAAACTATGCAAATATCCTATTTTTCTCAAACTTTTGCTCACTTATTTTAGCATCTGTTGCTGGATCTTGCCTAAGAAAATGATCACTATGGTATTTTAATGACGATTTTGCATTTTCTTTATTACTTCTACATTTATTAATTGAAAATTTTCTATAAGGATGTGTTATATCTTCTCTTCCTATTTATTTTATTGAGTTATTCATCTTGTTCAGTTTGGACTAATGTTTTATGTGTTATAGGCCAATATTATCATTATAAATTCCATTGCTCAGATTGTTCCAGATTTCATTATTTGAAGTTCCTTCAGATAGGGTCCTATGCCCTTGTAACATGCCCATCCTTTTGTTGAGCACTTCTTTACTATACTTCATTTATTCTTTTATTGTTGTTGTTATAATTTATTGGCTTTTAGTATATTCACAGAATTGTGTATCCAGCAGCACAGTTAATTTTAGAACATTTTCATCACCCCAGAATGAAATCCACGTCCACTATTGTCACTCCCAGACCCACTGTTCTCAATCCTAGGTAAGCACTAATCTGGACATTTCACATAAATGGACTCATACAGCACGTGGGCCTTTGTGAATGGCTTCTTTCACTTAGCATGATGTTTTCAGGTTTGTAATAATTTTCTAGGGCTTCTGTAACAAATTATCATAGACAAGTTGGTCTAAAACATTAGAAATGTTTTCTCTCATAGCTCTTGAGGCTAGAAGTTTGAAATCAGGGCACTGACAGGACCATGCTTCCTTTGGAAACCCTGTGGGGGAGAGTCTGTCCCATGCCTATCTCTGAGCTGCTGGTGGTTGTAAGCAATCCGTGGCATCACTCCAACCTCTGCTTCTGAATTACTTAACGTTCTCTCTGTGTCTCTGTCCCTGTGTCTTCACATGGCCTCCTTATAAGGACACCAGTCATAGGATGTAGGGCACACTGCAAAGACACATTCATAGATACTTCAACACATCTTTTTTGGAGGATAGTCATTCAACTCACAAGTGTTCATTCACATTGTAGTATGTATCACAATTTCATTTCTTTTTTTAAATCCTCACCCAACCATATTTTTCTATTTATCTTCAGATAGATTGGGAGGGAGAGAGAGAGAAATATCAATGTGAGAGAGACACATCGACTGGTTACCTACTGCACAACCCCAACCAGGGCTGGGGCCAAATGGCAACCAGGTACGTGCTCTTGACCAGAATTGAACCCAAGACTCATTGGTCTGAGGGCCAACACTCTAACCACTGAGCCAAGCCAGCCAGGGCAAAGCTACATTTCTTTTTATGGCCAATAATATCACATTGTATGAATATATCACATTTTATTTATCTTTTTATCAATTGATGGACACTTAGGTTGTTTCCACATTCCTACGTATTCTGAATAATGCTGGTATGAAGATTCATGTACAAGTTTCTGTTAGCATATGTTTTCATTTCTCTTCGGTATACACCTAGGAGTTTTACTGATGGATCATAGGGCAGCTCTACGTTTTACTCTTTGAAGAGCTGCCAGACTGGTTTTTAAACTGGCTGCATATTCCACTAGCAATGAATGAACAGCTTACTTCTTCATATCCTGGCCAAAACAGCTTTTTATTTTAATATATCTTTTTTATTATAGTCATCCCAGTGGATTTGAAGTGGTACCTCATTGTAGTTTTAATTTGCATTGTCCTGACAATTAATGGTGTTAAGTATCTTTTCATGTCATTTATAAATCTATTGGTCATTTATAAATTTTCATTGGGGAAATATCTATTCAGATCTTTTGTCCATTAAATTTTTTTTTTCTTTATTAATTTTTTTTTTTAGAGAAAGAGGAAGGGAGAGAGAGAGATAGAAACATCGATGAGAGAGAACATCAATTGGCCGCCTCCTGCATGCCCCCCACTGGGGGTTTGGCCCCCAACCTGGGCATGTGCCCTGACCGGGAGTCAAACCAGCGACCTCTTGGTACATGGGTCAGTGCTCAACCACTGAGCCACACTGGCCAGGCAGTTTAAGAATTCTTTATATACATTATTACCAGTCCCCTATCAGTTATATGATTTATAAACTTTTTTCTTTTTATCCTGACCCGAGGACATTTTTCCATTTTTTGTTCAGATAGAGCGGGAGGGAGAGAGAGGAAGGGAGAGAGAGAGAAACATCGACGTGAAGGGACACATCGAGTGGCTGCCACCCGCACGACCAACCAGGGCGGGGGACAAACTGCAACCGAGGTACATGCCCTTAGCGGGAACGAACCTGGGTCTCTCTGTACCGCAGGCCAACCCTCCAACCACTGAGCCAAACCGGCCAGGGCTGATTTATAAAAATTTTCTTCCATTCTGTGTTGTCTTTTCACTTTCTTGATGGTGTCCTTTGAAGCACAAAAGTTTTTAATTTTGATCATGTCCAGTTTTTTGTTGTTGCTTATGCTTTTGGTTTCATATCTAACAAACTATTGACTAATCTAAGGTCACAAAGATTATGCCTATATTTTATGCTAATAGTTTTATAGGTCTAGTTCCTATATTAGGTCTTTGATCCATTTTGAATCAAGTTTTGTATATAGTGAGAGTTAGGGGTCAAATTTCATTCTTTTGTATGTGGATATCCAGTTGCCCCAGGGCCATTTGTTCAAATAATCTTTTTCTCCATTGAATTGTCCTGGTACCCTTGTCTAAGATTAACTGACCATAGATATATGGATTTACTTCTGGGCTCTTAACTCTGTTCCACTAAATTATATGTCTACCCTTATGCCAGGAGTACACTATCTTGATTAGTATTTAGGTTTGTAGTAGATTTCGAAATCCAAAAGTGTGTGTCCTCCCACTTTGTTCTTTTTCAAGATGGTTTTGGCTATTCTGGGTCCCTTTAATTTCCACATGGATTTTCAGATGGTCAATTTGTGCAAAGAAATCGGCTGGGATTATACTGAAGTTGTAGTTCAATTTGGGGAATGTTCTCATCTTAATATTAAGTGTTTTGATCCATGAATATGAGATATCTTTCCACTTATTCAGGTCTTTTTTATGTTCAACAATGTTCTGTAGTTTTCAGAGTATAAGTTTTGCATTTCCTTTGTTAAATTTGTCCCTAAGTATTTTATTTCTTTTAATGTTATTATAAATGGACCTGTTTCCTTAATTTCATTTTTGGTTTGCTCATTGCTGCTATACAGAAATACAATTGATTTTTGTATATTGATCTTGTCTCCTGTACCCTTGCTGAAGTCATTTATTAGTTCTAACAGTTTTTTAGTAGATTCCTTAGGATATTTTATATATAAGATCACATCATCTGCCTTTGTTGTTGTTGCTGTTTTCTTGCCTAATTACCCAGGCTAGAGTCACCAGCACAGTGTTAGATAGAAATGTTGAGAGCAGACATCCTTGTCTTGTTACTGATCTTAGGAGAAAACCATCCAGCCTTTTACCATTAAGTATGTTAGCTGTATGTTCTTTGTAGATAATCTTTATCAGGTTGAAGAAATCTTCTAGTTCTAGCTTATTAGGTAAATCACAAAAAGGTGTTAGATATAGTTAAATACTTTTTCTGCATCTATTGAGATGATAATGTGGGATACTTAATTTTATTACTATGGTGTATTACATTGATTTTTTATATATATATATATATTGAACTAATCTTGTATTCCTGGGATAAGTCACACTTGCTCATGGTGTATAATCCTCCTTACATGTTGCTCAAGTCAGTTTACTAGCATTTTGTTGAGGATTTTTATGTCTGCAAACAGGGTATTGGCCTGTAGTTCCTTTGTGGTGTTCTTGTATCAGGGTAATTTGGTCCCATAGAATAAGTTGGGAAGTGTTCCCTCTTTTATTTTTTTGGAAGAACTGTGAAGGATTTTTGTTAATTCTTCTTTAAATGTTTGGTAGATTTTGCTAATGAAGCTAGGGATACATCTTGAAATTTTCTTTGTGGGAATTTTTGTATTACTTATTCAGTATCTTAATTGTCTATTCAGATTTTCTATTTCTTCTTGAGTTAATTTCAGTAGTTGTGTCTCTTTAGGAATTTGTCCATTTCGTCTAACTTATCAAATATGTTGGCATATAGTAGTAAAATTTTTTCTGTTTTAAAAAATATGTTTTATTTATTTAGAGAAGAAGGGAGAGATAGAAACATTGATCGGCTGACTCCTGCATGCCCCCTACTGAGGATCTAGCCCACAACCCGGGCATGTGCCCTGACCTGGAATTGAACTGGGACCTCTCAGTCCATGGGGCAGTATTTAATCCACTGAGCCACACCGGCTGGGCTATTTTTTTCATTAATGTAAATATTTAAAGTTAAAAATTCCCCTCTGAACAGTGCTTTAGTTGTATCCCATAAATTGTGATATGTTTTTATTATCTGTGTTTTATAGTAATTTTGCCATTTCAGTTTGTGTTTCTCTTTTGACCCAATGTTGAGTTTTTGTTTGTTTTTAAATTCTCACCCAAGGGTATTTTTCTATTTATCTTCAGATAGAGTGAGAGGGAGGAAGGGAGAGCGGGAGAGGAGAGGAGAGAAAGGAGAGAGGAGGAGAGAGGAGAGAGAAACATCAATGTGAGAGAGACACACTGACTGGTTGCCTCCCGCATGACCCCAACCAGAGCCAGGGACCGAACTGAAACCAAGCAAGGTATGTGCCCTTGATCAGAATTGAACCCACGACTCTTTGGTCTGCGGGCTGATGCTCTAACTGCTGAACCAAACTGAACAGGATAAGAAAGAGTTCTTAAACACTTTTTTGGTAGAAAGGTCCTTATGTTTCCTGATTTTGTTAATTTTTTGTTTATTTGGTATGTGTTTGAGAGAACGTATGATTTCAGAGAAAGTATGACTTCTATTTTTTATATTTATTGCGGTTACTTTGGTCATGAATATACATCTAAGAATTGTTTTTGTTGTTTTATCCTCATTATGTAGTCTGTGTTTTCTCAGCTTTGGGGGGTGTATGTCTTATAATTTGGAAGTCGTCTTTTTTTTTTTTAATTTATTTATTTATTTATATTTATTTTTTTATTTTTTATTTTTTTTAATCCTCACCGGAGGACATTTTTCCATTTTTTGTTCAGGTAGAGTGGGAGGGAGAGAGAAGAACAGAGAGAGAGAGAGAGAGAGAGAGAAACATCGACGTGAAAGGGACACATCGAGTGGCTGCCACCCGCACGACCAACCAGGGCCGGGGACAAACTGCAACCGAGGCACGCACCCTTAGCGGGAACCGAACCCGGGTCTCTCAGGACCACAGGCCGATGCTCTAACCGCTGAGCCAAACCGGCCAGGGCTGGAAGTCTTCTTTTTTAAATTCTTTTAATGATCACTTTTATATCTTTAAATGGTCTTTATTTCTTTTTTTTTTTTTTTTTATCCTCACCTGAGGACATTTTTTCTATTTTTTGTTCAGATAGAGTGTGGGAGGGAGAGAGAGAGAGAGAAACATCAATGTGAAAGGGACACATCGAGTGGCCGCCACCCACACGACCCAACCAGGGCCGGGGACAAACTGCAACCGAGGTACATGCCCTTAGCGGGAACCAAACCCGGGTCTCTCAGGACCGCAGGCCGACGCTCTAACCGCTGAGCCAAACCGGCCAGAGCTAAATGGTCTTTATTTCTTGATTTAGCAGTTTTCTTTTCACCCTGTCCATAAAACATGAGATCAGTGTATTATTTCCACTTTCTTTCCTTTTTCCCTTTACCTTTTGTTACAGCATTTCACTGTTTGTGATGTTTGCACTCAGAGTTGTCGTTTTTCTGCTAGATTAAGTGGACTCTGCTCACTTCCAGTTCTTTGCTACGCATTCCTTTTTCCGTCCTAGTAATTCTCCCTCTCGTAATTTCTTCAAGATCCAAGGGCACTGTATTCTCTGGGTCTCTCGTTCAAATCCACAACACACTAATTTACAGCCTCAACTAACACTACGTAACAGGGCCCATTTACCCACACTCTGCTTAACAGAATGTTATCAAGGGATTTTTTTCTTCAGTCTTTGCCAGTCTGATAGGCATAAATAGTATTTCTGTTCAGTTTTAATCAGTAACCCTCTTCTTGTATCTGAGATCAAGTGCTTTCATATGTTTAAAAGCCCTTTGGGCCCTGGCTGGTTTGGCTCAGCGTTAGAGCGTCGGCCTGAGAGACCAGGGTTCGGTTCCCGCTAAGGGCGCGTACCTCGGTTGCAGTTTGTCCCCGGCCCTGGTTGGTCGTGCGGGTGGCAGCCACTCGATGTGTCCCTTCACGTCGATGTTTCTCTCTCTCTCTCTTCCTTTCCCTCCTCCCACTCTATCTGAATAAAAAACGGAAAAATGTCCTCGGGTGAGGATAAAAAAAAAAAAAAGCCCTTTGGTCTTTGCTCTGCCTGCCAGTGTCCTGTGCCCCTCTCTCTCTGTTTGCTTGTTCTCCTTTGGTTTTTGGAGGCTCTTCTTTATAGTAAGAAAATTGCCCTTTTTTTGGTCATTTGAGAGGCCATTGTTTTCTCCTAGTTGTGTGTTTGTGCTTCTTAATATTTATTACTATATGAAAAAAATTAACTTTATGTTGTCTCGCTTTTATCCATCTTTTCTTTCATGGCTTCTGGATTTTGTGCCTTGTTTAGGAAGGCATTTTCTCACTATGAGATTTTTTACATTTTTATTTTCTTGTCATAATATTAAATTCTCCCCCACCCCTTATATTTTTGAGTCACAAAGCATAAAGAACTTATTTTGGCATTAAGTATAAAATGGATTTCTGATGTAAAACCTTTTTTTTCAAGTGATGACCACTGACTCAGCAGTATTTATTAATTCACAGAGATATATTTTTGGAAGTCATCAATGTAGCACTGGTGGTAGTAGGATCACCTAGGAGTATACTATAGAGTGAGAAAATAGGGCTTAGGCTTGAGTCTTGAAAAAAATCCCAAAATATCCACGTAGGTTTGAGGGGGATGAGCCAACAAAGGCAACGGGAAGGAACACCATAGAGCCCGGAAGCCGGGCTGAGGGGAAGGGCGCCGGGGCTCGGTAAGTTGAGGACTGAGGGTTGTTCACCAGATCCAGCCACATGGACATCTTGGGCACCTCGGGAGTCACTGCTTGGTGAAGTGGTGAGGAGGTTCAGAAGGGACTAAGATGTGGGGGATGGCAACCTGTGACAGTCCTTTCAAGAAGTCAACCTGTGAAGGGCGGGAGAGCAGAGCCGCCTTTAGAAAGGTTTTTAAAGGTAGGCGACGATTCGCATGCTTAAATGCTAACAGGAAGAATCTAGTGAAGAGGGACAAGTGAAGAGCATCAGTAGTGAAAGATTCCTAAGAAGGGCCATCGAGATCTCAATCTGCCTGAGTCAGAAAGGCCACTTGTATATTGCAGCAGGAAGAAAGGCAAGGAGATAGCTCTTTGTTCACCTCTTCTTGTCTGTAAAGTAGCACTAGGTTAGAAACTGATGATGGGTAGTATGGTGGGTGCCTATAGACCCAGCAGAGGTCAAAAGTCATGTCATTGAGGAACTGGCTGAGGTTAAAGGTGAAGTGATTGTATCGCAGATCCAGAGAATTATCTCCATCTGGTTCCAAATTAGGACCTTTGACTTAGCTGCTATACCTGGGGCTGGGGCCAAGGGTCACGCTTTCCCCAGCCTGTTGCTTTTCCTCCCTATCCCACCTCCCATTCGGGTTTTGTTTGCCCATATTAAACCCAGCTCCAGCCATGGCCTCATTCCTGTTGCCACAGTGGTACAGAAGGTCCCCCAGCCATTGACCCCTGGTACATGGTCCTCTCAGGCCCCAGTTCATTCTGAATCATTCTGATTCCTTGTGGAACTTTCCTACAAGGGACTGGTTTCTATTGCTTTTGACCTCTCAGGGCATCTGACCTCCTGAATTCCAATAGGGAAGGTCTTTTTCATTCAGTCTTTATGTTGGAAGCTGTTGGTGTATCTCAGAGGCAGAGATGATGCTGCACTGGCTTTTTGGTGTTCTGCTTCTATCTTCCTCTGCTCTGGTCTTGAGCATCTTCTGTTCTGCAGGGGGACACAAACTCGCCTGATTCCAGAGACTCTTGGATCGGGGATGTGCGGAGCCGTTCTGCAGTGAGGAGCAGTCACCTGGATCTGGCTGGGTCTGCCTGGAAGAGCTGGGTCTACAGTAAGTGGTGGGCGTAGTCACTTGCCTGGTTTGGGGACTAAGCAATGCTAGATCCAGGGAGTTCCTGTCCCTCAGAAGCTGCTGCTGTCCAAGGCTCAGAGCCTCCACCTCTTCTTTGTAGGTCACAGAGCCTCTCTGGGCAGCTGCTGTTCTTTGTCCAGTGTGTCCAGCCTGGGGACCTGCTTGTCGTCCTCCTACCAGGATTTGGCCAAGCACATCGTGGACATCTGTATGGCTGACGTGAGAAACTGCTCCACTTGTCCCATGGTTCCTTTAACAGAGCTTGGCCAGGCGGAAGAGGGAGGGAAAGAGCAGGGCAAGGCCGACGTGGCTTCTTCAGTGGCTCTCCATCTTGACAAAAGGGCACTTCGGTAAACGATGGCCCAAGTGACCAATCCAAGGGTCTGGTTTATACCCACTAACTGGGTGTGGTCACTGTGTCCCTAGGTAATGGCTGCCTGCTCAGATGATCTGCACAATCTCTTCAGTTGTCAGGCAGCAGCCGGCTGGAAGTAAGTCCCTTTGTAGTGTCTTGTCCTAACACCGTTGTCCTGCTCACCCTCCCTCCTTTCCCTTCTCCACCCTGAGCTCCTTTGTGACCCTGGAACCATTTCACCTCCTCCTCCTTGTCCTCGGCGTCCCAGTTACCAGGGCGAAGAGCAGGAGGTGCAGCTGTACTACAAGGTGTTCTCCTCTACTCGGCATGGCTTCCTAGGGGCTGGGGTGGTGTCCCAGCCACTGTCTCACGTGTGGGCAGCTGTGAGTGACCCCACCCTGTGGCCCCTGTACCACAAGCCCATCCAGACAGCAAGGCTGCATCAGCGGGTCACCAACAGCATCAACCTGGGTAAGCCCAGGGAGGCTTCCATGGCTCTGCCTGGGGACAGGTAGCAGGTCAGTGGAGGTGGCCCTCTTGGGAGGCTGGGTCCAATTGGGTATCAGGTTGTAGAATGATGGGGTCTTGGGGGTCCCTGGACTGGGAAGGATTTAGGACAAGGTCCTTGTGCACCTGCTGACTCTGCCTATCCCTGACCCTCCAGTGTACTTGGTGTGCAATCCCACCCTGTGTGCACTGAAGCAGCCGCGGGATTTCTGTTGTGTCTGCGTGGAAGCCAAAGAGGTGCCTGCCTTGCTGTTGGTAAAGATATTGTGGAGGAGCTTGCGCTAGAGTGTTGTATGAAGCCATTTTTGTGGGCCTCAGGACCTCTGGGGGAAGGAAGCCAACTTGAGTGGGAGTGGGGGTGATTGAAGGCTGGCCCAGAGCTGCCTTCCACAATAATGACTGCATGGAGCCTGTCCCTGTCTGCTGTACATCATGCAGGCAGGACTCACATCACTCTCTGTCCCCAGGGGCACCTTTCCGTCATGGCAGCTCAGTCTGTATATGATACATCCATGCCGAGACCCAGCAGAGGGATGGTCCGAGGGGAGATCCTGCCCAGTGCCTGGATTCTACAACCTCTCACCGTGGATGGAAAGGAGATCACCAGAGTTGTCTACTTGGCCCAGGTGATGTGCCCCGTGCACCGCCTTACAGCACGCCTAGATTTGACCTCACACCTGCATGGGAGTTTTGTTTAGCTGCTCATCATACTTCAGTGCCCCGAGAGCTGAAGACTCAAGGGCTTCATGGGTCACAGTAAGGGGAGTCAGTGGGGAATCAGGAAAGAATGAGAGAGTGGATCAACCTTCTCTAAAGCTGCTACTACCAGAGAGCCCAGCAGCCTACTTCCTCTGGTTGTTCCCAAGGTCCTCAGGGGATACAGGAGTCACTGAGCCCGGCCCATTCTGTTCAACTCTACTCCCAGTTCCCTGAATTGACCTTTGTCATTGGGAGGTGAAGCCAATGCCTAGATGTGAACAGCAGAGCCCAGGGCTGTGAGTTCCTGTACTGCAGATAGTCTGAGGAGTTCTACCCATCATGACAGTCAGTGGGGGACTACTTTTGGCTGAAGTGTGCCCTGGCACACTCTCAGGTCCATCTGTACTTCTGACTCTTCCCTGTTTTATTTCAGATAGAACTTGGTGCTCCAGGTCTCCCGCCTCATCTCTTAAGCTCCTTCATCAAACAGCAGCCGCTGGTTATAGCCAGACTGGCTTCCTTTCTTGGTAGCTAGCGTCTCACCATCAAGATGGTGCTGCTGAGATTCAGGCCCAGGATGCTCCAGAGACGCTGGGGCAGCTCTTGTTACTCTCCATACCCTGATGCAAGGAGAGCCGAGGCTACCTGCTATGACCAACTGGGAAGACAGCTCTGAACCCCAAGTTGCCAGTGAAGCCCAGTCAGGACTTGATCACAGCTGGACGTCCAGAACGAATGAAACTCAACTCACCTTCTTGGATTTTTCACTCTTTCCTGTCTCTGGGACCCTATGGCAGACAAGTCACTCAAGGATCAGGATTGGACATAGCCCGCAGGACGGGGAGAACGCAGTGCTCTGGCATGGTGCTGCCTAGCCCTCGGGCTGGTAGGAAGCAGCCATTGGCTGAGACGGTTCAGAAAACTCCAGCATTCAGTTCCACTGTGGGAGGGAGTATTACCAAAACAGAATACTGGTTTAAAAAACAGCTGCACTAACCAGAACAGTGATTCAGAATCATTTCTCCTTGAGTTTCTACTCTTCCTTCCGTTTCCTCACAGGAGAGGACATCTGGGTCTTTGCCTCAGTCAGGAGTATTGAGCAATACTCTGTCATGGAGACATCACTCCAGAGCTCAGTAGAAGGAAAAGACCGCTGTAGAAGCTGGCTGGACAGATTTGGGGTTAGGGTGAGGCCTAGCTCTTTAGGGGAGGATAGGGTGGTTAGGAAGTGGGCAGCCAGGTGCTGGCTGCCAAGGCAAGATGAATTTCAGAGATGAAAAACTGTCTTTTGAAGACAGAAGAGAACATAATGGAACTCCTAAAGAAGGTAAGTGACTTGTTAGGAGGAAGCTCAGTTCCATTCCTTACTGCCTCACAGCCTGGGTCCCAGTTTTAGTGGTTTCCTTAACATTTCATGCTGCTGCACCTATTCTAGGATGGGTGGAGAATGGGTTGTTTCCTTTTGGTTTGCTGACCTTGAGCTTTTGAATATTCCATGTGGTTACCTGGAAGTGGTAGAGGTGGGAGCGAGTCCCAGCTTTAGTGCTGGTGTCCAAATGAGGTGACCAGATGGGAATCAAAAGATGTGGTAAAAAGGTTATTTAACAGAGATCTATTTTTCTAAATGTGTTTGCAGGATTTTTTTCCTCTTACCTCAAATTATTTATATATTATTGGGTTTTTTGGAGGGGCGTAACACTTGATATATTTAACATTTTATTTATGTACTCCCATCTTTTTTCATAGAAATCTCTTACCAAGACTGTTTATTAATGGTCAGACACTGCGAATTAAAAGTCTGATACATACTTTTAGTAGTGAAAACTATCCCTGGGATAGCCTGAGTGTGTCATTTGAGCTCAAAATTTAGCCTGGAGATAATATTGCCAATAACCACTCATGGTTTCAAGTTACACACTTTACACAGATGTACTGAGTGCTTTCCACGAGCCTGGCACTGTGTTAAGGCACATAAATAGCAACCAGATTAGTTGCCCAATTATGGCCAGCTCTAGCCCAAATACCAACAATGAAGGAGGATTCCAGAACAGTCATTACCACCTAACAGTGACCACAATCCCCTGGAAGGGAGCTCTGTAACAGGTGTGTGCCTCTGGGGCTTCGGAGGCAGAGCCAGCAATGGGATCCGAGTATGCGGGTAGCCCAGAGGTGACTGTAGCCCTTACTCGAGAAACCACACCAGGCCTGTGAGTCAGCAACCGAAAGAGACTGATATTATAGCAAAATGCTAAAGTGTTAAAGATAATCCACAGACCTAAACGATCATGATAGTGAGATTTTGGTTTAGAGAGGTGATTTACAGACTTCATGTGCGTCAGAATCACAGGGACTTGTTATACCCCCAAGTTTCTGATTCAGCAGACCAGGAGCCTACATACTTGTATTTCTAGAAAGTCTCAGGTGAGCCTGAGGCTGCTGGTCTGGGACCACAATGAAAACCAGTTTTGAATAATTAATGGAGAACAGATATATAGAGAGGAACTTAAATAGCTGCCTCTGTAACTCTTACATTATCTTACTGCTTAGAGTAGGCCTTTCAGGGTCACACAGGCCAGCATCAAGTTTCCCAAACTGAGCGGCCTTTAACCCGTCATCCTTGAGCCTTCAGGCTTTTCCCTCTGCCGGCCTGTCCATCCTGCCTCCTCAGAGCTGGGTGTCTGAAGCAGTTGCTTCTTAGCTTAGGGCTCAACTTCCCAAGGTAGTGCTTTTGTTCAGCCACCCCTAATGGGTGCAGAAGGTTGGTTCTCAGGCATGGAGGACTTCCTGAACTTCTGTAGTGTAAATTGGATTTAAAGGACAAAGATCTTAAAGGCCTTTGGAAATGAGAGATTAAAAAAAAAAGGTTCAGATGTAGAAACTTGTCAAAGGAGTGAGTGGGATGAGTTGAGGGGAAGGATTGACCTGACAGAAGCATGATTGCAAAGTGGTTAAGAGACACCTCCATGGAACTTACTTTGAGTAAAGGCTCCTTACCAGCTTTACTGTCACACAGCAGACCCCTCTAGGACCAGAGATCTTGGAACTTTTGCCAAGAAATATACAAGTATGTAGAGAGAAGGTTTTGCAAGCCGTTTCAATAGGGTTTCACTGAGTACCTTCCCCAACGGCTTAAATCTCTGTACACATGGCCAAAGTAGAAAACCCACAGATTTTACAGGACCTTACTTAATTCACATTATCGAGGTAGAGCATGCTTAGTCAAAAATCAATGGATCATTCAGAAACATGTAGAATCCTTTTGTTGTGAGCCAAATCACCTCCCTCCAAAACAAGCATAACAAGAGCTGCGCCACCATCTAGTTTAGTAGGGAGTCCTGGTGAGTAGAAGCTTATCCTAAACCTTGCAAGGGAGTTACACAGAAGCCAATACTATTGGCAATGAGTCAACAGGGCCTTCCTCATGCTGGGCAGTGGGTGCTAGGTGGCCTCACCACTCGGACAGCTCTACCATCAACACCCAGCTCCAAGCCCACCCTGAGACGCTGCAGCCCTCCACAGGGAAGAATCAGGTGAAAATAATGAGAGATGAAGTCCTCGGTAAAGAAGAATTTATTTTAAAAAGCTCTAGTGTTCTGGCCCCTGGCTGGAGCTAGTATGAAGTTACCTGCACAGGGCTGAAGGCAGGGAGGTGCAGGGGTAGAGCTGGGTTTCAATTGGGAGCGTCCCACCTCATCTGTTGTGCATTTTTAAGGAGATGGCAGTCCAGCTCCTGGTGGTAAGAAAATGTACTCCCAAGATTCGTGTTTTAACTTTACTCACAAGTTAAGCAGAAAGTCATTGGCCTCTGTCATGATTTCCCAAAATGAGTCTTGAGACGCTGGGATAGCAGCAAGGGGGCTCAAGCCCACACACGTCACTTCATTTAGTATCCAAGTAATAAATGCCAACCAGCTCTTCTGCTGCAGGACTTGGGTTCCTAGGCTGTCCACCATAATCCTGAATCAGGCAAACCCTCCTTCTTCTAGGACTCAGAGTGGCGAGCCTGCAGTCAGTGAGGCCAGGCAGCCACATACTTACTTCACATGTAAGCAGGAAGCCTGATTTCAGATTCAGCTACTCCTGTACCAGCAAGGATCAGCACTTGGGGTGGCTCTGGGGCCTCCTCCCGAGGCACAGTCAGCAGGGCCACTTCTCAGCCCTAGCTCTGGGCCAGCACAGTCCCTCGGTTCGGCTGCACCAGTTCACAAGCTCTTAGCTGGGGTTCTGGCATCTGGGGCTCAGCTAGAAACAGGTTGAACAGTGTTGCTAATTCTTCAGAGAAGTCCTGCAATAAGTAGAAAGATGACAGAAAAGGCAAACACATAATTCTGGATGGTTCATCCTTTCTACTAAAAATCCCAAATATCAAGCCCTGGCTAACTAGTGAGTAGACAACCTAGCCATCATATTTCCTAACTAACTTCTACACTGAAATGGACTTGAAATCTTGTCCTATGAAGTACTCTGGGATGGGAGAGAACTCTGACAGGAGGCTGAGAGCCATCTAGTGAGTACTTAATATGCACATTATTTCATCTTGACAAACCCATTCTATGGCTAAACAAAGATGAATTCTTTGCCCTAAATCATAACATTAAGTACTAGACAAGATTAAAATTCAGGTTATTGATTCAAAAAACCCACACTCACTATGCCATGCTGCTTTCCAACTATACCTGCCTTCCATCTTCCCTTCCTCCACTGACACGGTCCTTCATACAGTAGCTGCTCAAATGTGAAGAAGGCCCACCAGACCAGCTACTCCATTTTAGGGTGGTCCTGAAGACACTTGACAAAATCCACTGAGCTTGGAAAGATGCTAAGAATGCCAGGCACCATCACTTGCCCCCTTTCAGGATAAAAGGGACATATGATACCTGTTCTCTTTCCAGGTAAGAAGATATAAGGACACCTTACCTCTGGCCACTGGGCCTCACGGAGGCTATCCAGGCAGGCCTCTATCTCTTTCCGTCCCATCAGCCCTTTCTCTACCAGCTCCCGGAGCAAGAACAGCAGCAGGTCCCACTGCAATACACATGCAGAAGGAGGTCAGGGTGAGAGGAGGGCTGCACAGTGACCCTGACTGATACACATGACAGAGCTGCTGAGGAGGGAGGAGACCTGAGGTTAGCCTCCACAGGAGCCCATTCAGCATGTAACAAAACAATAAGCTGCCAGAAAAGGGGGAACAAAAGGAATAAGCTCATAACGTTTGGGGTGAGGGTGGTGGGTATGAGAACATGACCCCAGAGGGCTAAGACGCCTGTCTGCCCCTTATCCACTCACCTCCCTCGGCCGAGTGTCTGCCAGAAGCCCCACATTTCTTGGGCTCAGCAGCAGCTGCAGCGGAATGGGCACCTGAAAGTCTTCCTTCCACAGGGACAGCAGCATGTGCAGGAGCCTGCGAGCCTGCCCTCTCTCCAGCTGATGTGCCAGGGGCCCTAGGACAGGTATTTGGTCTGCAACTATGGGAAGAGAGGATAGCCCAGCTTTAAGAAATGGAGGCAGGGTCACCTGGCCAGCCCCTGGGAAGAGGAAGAACAGAAGAAAGTTTCGTGTTCTAGTCTTGCTTGTACCCAACCCTGAGATCAGGGGATCTGGCAAGAGAGCAAGGTGACAGAAGACATACCAAGGAGGGATGCTAACTCCACAGAGCACTTTGCCAGATGCTGCTCAGCAGGTGGGCACAGGAACTGGGGAGCAAGGAGATCCAAACATCAGCGCAGTCCTGAGCCAGTGTGACACTGGTGATCAGGCAAATGCAAGGACACACAAGAGTATTCTGCCATGTCCTACCTGGCGGCACCGCAGTGTCTGGCCCAGTTGGCCTAGGAGTTGCTCAAGATGCTCAGGCGACACTCCCTCCTCAGGGTCCCGGGGCCCTGCAGCCACAGAGAGCACATCCTAGAGAAAGTAAGAGAAGAGTTAGGCCTCAGAGAATGCAGCTTGGGGTGGGCAACAGCTGGTGGAGAGGCAGAAGGAAAAGGCAGGCAGGGCCCCTGGGGTGAAGTGACTGAGCCAAGGTGCCCCGAGTGAGTGGGAGGCGGGGGCAGGACAGCACAGCTGGGAGAAGCAACCAAGTGGACAACAACAGAGGGAACAGATGGAGCAGGTAAGCTGAGAAACAACATGCTGCCAGAGTTCAAGAGACAGAGCCATACCTAACCAATTTCCAGAGAGCATCTTATTCTGAAAGAATTTAGGGGAGCCCCCCTACTGCATACATGTAATGTTTTCTGTCCTTCATGCTTGTCAGTTTACCTCAGGAGATTCAAGGTTTCAGTACAGAAATCTGTCTACTGAAAACCAGCAGCTAATGGCCGCTTAGCCTTTCCTTCTCCCTCCTATATGCTCTTCTGTTTTAGTCATTCCTTTTTAGTCCCTAGTCCACGTCTCTGCTCCTTACACTACTATCCCAGACCAGGGCAAACCAGTAAAGAGTTGAGGCTTCACAGGCCATGAGGTCTCTGCGCAACTACTCAGCTCTGTGCCGCAGCACAAATGTAGCCTAGACAACTCGTAAATGAAAGAGCATGGCTGTGTTCCAATACTTACAAAGCAAGAACCAGGCTGGATTTGGCAAGTCAAGTTACGTTAAAAGTACTGATAGATTATTCTTACTGCCTGTAACTAAACAAACATTGCCTCCCACATAGAACATTGCTGAAAAATCACATCCCAGTACCAGGTGACTGCTCTTAGACTCCTACACCGCACATCCCCATCCGGAATATAATAAGAAATGCTCACATCTACCCTTTCCCCCTTCCAAGCGATTCAAGTACCAAAAATGAAAGGACAGCAGTTAGGAAAGCCATCCAATTCAACCCTTTCCTGCCTCATCCCAGTCAGTGTCAAACAAAACGGGAACCAGCTGGGTAACAAGCTGCGACAAATACTGGAGCTGACGTGAAAAAGGAGGGAGGCCAGGAAAAGAGCAGGGAGTGGGGAGAGGAGCTGAAGGGAATAGGGAGCTGTGTACTTTGATCTCGGAGATGAGGTGGGAGGGGAGGGGAGCATGGTGCTCACAGGCACGGGAGCAGCCCCTCCGATCCCCCCGGGCAGCCAGTTCTGGACCCTGGGCTCGAAGCATGCGACTCACTGCCGCTTTCACCTCTCTCCTGATCAGCGCTGCAGGTCAGAGGGAGAATAGAAAAGGGGTCAGCAGAGCAGCCCTGCATGGGCTCACCATGCCCTTTGCTTTTCCATCAGGCTCTGAGTCCTGTCTCCCCCAGATGGCCTCCAACTTCCTGCCAGTCCGCTTCTGAAAAACTTGGTCAGCCACTCCCCTCACCAGGGCCTTACCTGTGATGTTGGCTGACAACCATGTACAGGCTTTCTCTGTCGCAAGCCCCACAGCAATGTTCTCTGCACTGCTTAGAACCTGTGACACAGAAGGACTGCATAGTCAGGGGCTCGGGGAGGGTTGGGGACGATGATGAACGCCCAAGTCCACAGCTGACCCACCCACTGCCAGCAGCCTCACATGCATGTTCACGAGCACACACCTCTCCCACACCAACCGCCCAGCCCGCTAGCTCCAGGCCTCCTTCCTACGTACGGCTGCTGGAGTCTCCTCAGGGAGCAGTGCCCGGACGGCACCAGGGCTCTTCTTTTGGCAGAACCTAAAAGGAGACAGAGGAGGTCAGTGAAGTCTAGTTATTTCAACCTGACTCACAGAAGGACATGTCCTGAGTGTACTGATCATGTGGGTGGGGAGGGCTCTGCCCCACCCAGAAGCTGGGAGGGACAGGAACTCCAACAACCTGCTCTTCCAATACAACACAGACTTTGGGTCTCAAAAACTAAAGCCAAAAATAGCTTACAGAGGAAGGCAAAAAAAAAAAAAGAATGAAAAAAGTGGGGCGAGGACAAGGAATAAAGAATATGAGTATGAAAAGGTCAGAAAAATGTAAGCTAAGAGGAGAGGGTCCAAACAGACTGGTAGCTCTTACTCCCGCCCCTGGGTCAATGCCTGGGCCCCGTGGGGGCACAGCTGGGAACACAAGATCTCCAACAGCTGGGCTGGATCTCCCCCTTCCTGTCCCTGCGTCATCAGCTGCTCTTGAAGAAGCGACTCTGCCTGGCGCACCAGATCCGCCACCAGTGTGGCCCTGCAGCAGGGACAGCAATGTTTGAAGGTAGTTGGAAGGGTTGAATCAGAAAGGGGCTGCAAATTCAAGGAAATCTGGTCAGAACTAACTTCAAAGGAAGCAATTTCAGCCTCTCCCCAAATCTCACCCTTGGCCCTTCCTCCCCAATCCCCCCAATTGACTTTCCTTAGCTTGGCAATAAGGTATTAGGAGTTAAAAGGGAAAAAATGGTAAGAGGATGAGACTGGGACCCTCAACACCTCCAATGCCAAAGCCCTCAACCCATACTCACTTGATATGTTTGACACAGTTAGAGCCAATTCTCTCTGCCACAAACTCCACAGTCCTGCGCAGGGAGGGTGGCTGGTTGTGGAAAAAGGCTTGGGCCAGCTGTGCCTATGAGAGGGAGCAGTGCAGTGAAGGATTCCCTTTTCCCCACTGGGTGGCCCCCTGCCTCCACTCTGCCCCTCACCTGCAGTCCCTGGGTGGTCCGGAGAAGCTGGGTTCCCAGGCCAGTGGTGGTGGTGGTTGGGGTTATTTTCCTTACAAAGCCCCCACTCCGCCCACTGCTGCCTGATACCCATGAAGCGAGCAGTTTGCGAAGCTCTCCTGCATCAGGGAAGAACAAGTCCTTAGTTCCAGCCCCCCCCACCCCCCAACCCCACAAAGCATGTTGGACTTGAAGCATTTGTGGAATAAAGAGGCTGAGGCACCTGGGGTGTGCCTAACAACAAAACAAGCCATTAGGGTGTTAGGACCATGGGGTGCCTTTTGGGAATTCATGAAGGGACAGGCCAAGGACTAAGCACCAAGGACCACTGTGGGGAGGGGGACAACATGCATCTTCACCGATGTAGGGGCAGCAGGTATAGAGCAGGTGCTGATCCACCACAGGCAGGCCGTCCTGGGGAGAGAACAGGCCAGGATTAGGAAGGCAGGCAGTATGCCAGAAATGGGACAGAGAAATAATTTTTTTTTTAGTAACAATTTTTTTCCCCTTTATTGATTTTGAGATAGAAACAGAAACATCGATGAGAGAGAACATCAACTGGCCACCTCCTGCATGCCTCTACTGGGGATCAGGCCCAAAACCTGGGCATGTGCCCTGACCGGGAGTCGAACCGGCGACCTCTTGGTGCATGGGTCAATGCTCAACCACTGAACCGCACTGGACGGACTCAGGTAGAGAAATTATACATGAGTTCAGTCTTTATCCTGGCTTATCTCCTACTGGGCCTCAGAGAGCCTGCCTCCTTTAAGTCCTACAGACCCTACGGATCTGGCTGGACCCAACACTTACCAAACCATGCTCTGAAGCTTTTGTATCCATCTCAAAGACATCCAACTGACCCTCTTCCAGAAAGAACAGGTCCTCGGAGACTGTGGGAATCTGATGAGATATTAACACAGTACAAGCGCCAGTCAGCACTTCAGAGCTTCATCACACCTACCTCATGGTTTCAGGATTTAGGCAACCTTCCTCTGAGACTGGTCATTCCCACACCTCCTCTAACCTTTACCTCTGTCCCCAATCTTGATCAGATGCAGATATTTTCCCTCGCCCCATCTCCAGCCACAGTAGTCACCCCCCTCCTTTCCCAATCTGGGCCCTCACTCCATCAACCTGGAAAAGCCAGCCCAGGACAGCAAGCAGCAACAGCTTGTTCAGGAAGCACATCTCCCCTTCACCTTCTTTTGACAAAATCAAGTTCCTAAAAGGAAAATGAGGGTATCAGCTGAATTTGTGCAAAGGAAGAAATGAAGTAAAAGAAAGCTATGGCTAGGAAGGTAATTTTGAAAAGCAGACCCAAAAGGGACAGCTGTTGTGCAGGTGACCAGGATCTCCTCAGTGCCCCTCATATCTGCACTCCCTCTCGGCTGGGTCACAGAGGAAATAGAAAAGGGCAAATAACTACCCAGTGTCTTTCCTTGTGGGCCAAACCCAGCCTCTCCTCTGAGGGTGGGTTATAGCTATGGTACCAAATAGAAAACAGGCTGCTCAACTCTCTTCATAAACAGCAACCTCAGCAACATTCTCCCTGCACCATTTTTAGGCCTTGCCCTTTCTCTACTCACCGATGTAGACGTAGCAGGAGAGTAAAGATGCTGCGGTAATAGTCCAGCATGGGAACAATGTGGTCAGCCAGGGAAAGGAACTCCACCAGCCAGGGCACCGTGAGCACTGCTCGGTGGGCCTGCAGCCCCTGCTGCAGCAGAGCTCGTACGTCCAGGACTGGGGGCACCTGGCATGGCCAGAACTCAGTCAGCAGGTCCTGGGGGGCTGGGAATTATCTAACTCGTGGCCTTGTGGCTCCTCCCTCCTTACTAGAGCCCATATTCACCTGGCTTCTCAGGGCCAGAATGGAGTCCTGGAGCTCACGAGTCGGTGGTGGTTCAGGTCCCCGGTATGGCAGGAAAGCCACAAAACCCAGGAATTTAGCCAGAAGCCTCAGGCTGAGCAGCACCACAGCAAACTGCCTCCGTTCACCCTGCAGGGGGGTCAGGGAAATAAAAGGTCCTAACATAAGACTTGTAGAAAAAATCCAAATCTGTTACAAAGTTCTTGAAAATACCCCTTCCCTCCTAGGTCAGAACCCCTTCCATTCTCTTGTTCTGCTTTCTAACCTGCCAGTCCACATCTGATTCTCCATCTTCATCACTAGGCTCAGGCTGAGGCAGGACAAGGCTGTTGAGTTCTCGGATTTTCAAACTCAGACTATCCATAAGATGCTGATTAAACTGGAAGCTAGGAATGGGGGCAAGAAAGAAAAAAAGGCACTGGAACAGGTGTAAGAACCAGAATAGAGAAGAGGTGCTCCAGACAGAAAGGGTCAGTGGGGTTGAGAGGGAAGGCCCAGGAGCATGAGGTTCCTCATGTGAGTGAAAGAAGATCTTAAGATGGCAGGTTAAACAATGAGCTTGCCTCCTCCCATGATCACATCAAAATACAATTATAGAACAACCATCACTGAGATCCACTTGAAATTTAGCCGAGTCCTATAACTAAGGATATAAAGAAGCCACTTTGAGACTGGCAGGAGGGGCAGAGACGCTGAATGGGCAGGTCCTACACCTACAAGTGGTGATTAAGAATCCAGAGGGTGCCCTGGCCAGTTTGGCTCAGCGGTTAGAGCGTCAACCTACAGTCCAGAGACCCAGGTTCTGTTCCCGCCAAGGGCACGTACCTCAGTTGCAGTTTGTCCCCAGCCCTGGATGGGTCATGAGGGTGGCGACCACTCGATGTTTCTCTCTCTCTCTTCCTCCCTCTCTCCCTCCTGCTCTATCTGAAGATAAATGCAGAAATGTCCTCAGGTGAGGATTAAAAAAAAAAAAAGAATCCAGAGGGTTATCTCAGTTGTGGAGATCCATCCTGAGGAGCAAGGGATCTCAGCCCCACATCAGGCTCCCCAGCTCAGGCTACCAGTGCCAGCAAGTCTCCATAACTTCCAGCTGTAGAAGCCAGCAGGGACTGCATTCCTGTGAGACAGAGGGCTGCTGAGGTACCGGGGCTCCTCTTCAGGAGCCAGTGCAGTCTCGCTTGTTCACAACTCACTTGCTCTGAATCTAGCGCAGGGGCAGCAGCTTGAAAAGCTCCAGGGACATATGGGGAGGAATTGAATTGACTAGCTTCAGGGCAAGGGCTGGAGGGGGAGAGGTCAGGGCAGCTCTGTGTGGAGATAAAAACACTGGCAGGCACCACTGTTCCTTCTTGGAGCTCTTCCCCAACCCAGCCGGTAGTCTGTGCTCCCCATTATCTGTTCACTAGCTCTGGGGATTCCCCGAGGCCTTATCCCACCACTACTCATGTGCCTGGCTCGAGCCACTTCCAGCTACTTTTCCACACAAGTGACCTGCCTTGGTTTGTGCTGTGGACTTTCCTAAACTTTCTCAAAGGTTCACAAAACCCAAACATGCAAAGGCTGACCTTGGTTTTCCCTATACCTCTTGCTAAGCGACCCCAAACCTGGCACACGTGGCATCTGGTCTCCACTTGCATTGTAACTCCCATCAGGTGGTCCCAAGCCTTGCCAGTCTTAGACTGGAACATAGCTCCACCAAAGTGGCCAAAGCTTGGAACAAGTAGTGGCAGGCCTAAGCTCACACTGTGATGCCATCAAGGGGCACTAGTAGCAGCCAGCCTCGGTTCACAGCATAGCCTCTCCCAAGTACTGCCAAGCCCAGCACAAGTGGCAACCAAACATATACCACTTTGTAGCTCCAACCAGGTAGCCCCAAGCCAAGCACAAATGGCAGCTGACCTTGGTCTGCATTGGAGCTCCCTCCTCCTAAGAGGCTCCAGAACCAACACACCAGCTGATTGGCTTCAGATCACAACAGCGCACCAGCCAACAAGCTCCACAAATAATACAACTGAAGGAGGGACTTGATTGCTACCAGAGCCCTGCTAAAGTGACTCTTGCTCTGTGGGGTTAGCCTCCACACAGAAGCTGTTCACTATAGTCATGGCCAGCCCTCACAGCCAGTCAGACTGAGTCAATCCCACCCCACTGATGGGCCAAAAGCAATCAAGCCTCAATTACAACAGGAGGGCACATACAACCCACACAAAGGACACCCTGTGGAGCACCTAGCTCAGCGAACAGGGAGACTGTGCCACTAGACCTCACAGGACACTTACTACTTAAGGCTACTCTGCCAAAATGGAGATGTAGCAAATCCACCTAATATACAGAAACTAACACAGGTGGTCAGCCAAAATGAGGAGACAAACATGTCCCAAATAAAATAACAGGAAAAAAAACTAGAGAAAAAGAACTTAAACAGAACAGAAACAGGCAATCTACCAGATACAGAGTTCAATACACTGGTTATACGAATGCTCAACGGCCCTAGCCAGTTTGGCTCAGCGGGTTTGATTTCAGTCAAGGGCATGTACCTCGGTTGTGTTTTAGTCCCCAGCCATGGTCGAGGTCATGTGTCTCTCTCACATCAAAGTCTCTCCCCACCCCACTCTATCTGAAGATAAATGGAAAAAGTTTCCTCGGGTAGGATTTAAAAAAAAATCAAGAATGCTCAATGAAGCAAGAAGGACATGCGAGAGGAAGCCAAGCAGAAGTTGGCTGTTTTTGTTTTTAAAAAAAAGAATTCTCGCCCTGGCCGGTTTGGCTCAGCAGTTAGAACGTCGGCCTGCGGTCCAGAGAGACCTGGGTTCAGTTCCCGCTAAGGGCACGGGCCTCAGTTGCAGTTTGTCCCCGGCCCTGGTTGGGTCGTGCGGGCGGTGACCACACGATGTGGCCCTTTCACGTCGATGTTTCTCTCTCTCTCCCTCCCACTCTATCTGAAAAAAAAAAAAAGGGAAAAATGTCCTCAAGTGAGGATTAAAAAAAAAAAAGAATTCTCAATGAACAGCGGGGAAGAATAGATGAACTCAATGAGAACCTCAATAAAGACACAGGAACTATAAAAAAGAGCCAGTCAGAAATGAAGTCTACAACAACTGAAATAAACAAAACATTAGAAGGAATCAACTGATTAAATAAAGCAAAGGGTCAAATCATTGATCTGGAAGACAAGGTAGAGGAAAACACCCATTCAGAACAGCAAAGAGAGACAAAGAATTTTTAAAAATTAGTATAGTTTAAGGGGCATCTGGGACATTAAGGGAAACCACATTTGTAACACAGGGATACCAGGAAGGATGAGAAAGAGCAAAAAATTAAAAATCTATTTGAAGAAATAATGATGGAACACTTCCCCAACTTAGTAAAGGAAATAGACATACAAGTCCTAGAAGCACAGAGTGTCCCAGACAAGATGAACCCAAAGAGGCCCACACCAAGGCACATCATAATTAAAAAGTCAAAGGTTAAAGACAAAGAGAAAATCTTAAACACAGCAAGAGAAAAGCAGTTAGTCACCTACAAGGGAGCTCCCAAAAGACTATCAGCTGATTTCTCAACAGGAACTTTGCAGGCCAAAAGGGATTAGCACAAAATATTCAAAATAGCAAAAAGCAAAGACCAACAAAAAATTTTACTCTACCCATCAAGGCTATCATTTAGAATCAAAGGAGAGAAAGAATTTCCCAGGCAAGAAAAAGCTTAAGCAGTTCACCACCACTAAACCAGTATCATACAAAATGTCAAAGAGACTTCTTTACGAAAAAAAGAAGCCGGTGTGGCTCAGTGGATTGAGTGTTATCCCATGGACTGAGAGGTGCCGGTTCAATTCCTGGTCAGGGCACATGTCGGGGTTGAGGGTCAATCCCCAGTGGCGGGGGGAGGGGCGCGTGCAGTAGGCAGCCAATTGATGTTTCTCACATCAATGTTTTATCGTTCCCTTCCTCTCTCTCTAAAAAGTCAATAAAAACATATTTAAGATAAAAAATACAAATAAGAAAAAAAAATAGGAAAGAAAAAAATTCTCACTGACAAAGACACTTAAAAAGTGTTGACTAGCCCTGGCTGGTCTGGCTCAGCAGTTAGAGCATCGGCCTGCGGTCCAGAGAAACCCAGGTTCGGTTCCCGCTAATGGCACGTACCTCTGTTGCAGTTTGTCCCCGGTCCTGGTCGGGTCATGCGGGAGGCAGCCACTGATGTTTCTCTCTCTTCCTCCCACTCTATCTGAACAAAAAATGGAAAAATGTCCTTGGGTGAAGATAAAAAAAAAAAAAAGTGTTGACTAAGCCCTGGCTAGTTTCGCTCAGTGGTTAGAGCGTCGGCTTGTGGACCAATGAGTCATAGGCTCGATTCCAGTCCAGGACATGTACCTCGGTTGTGGTTTGTCCCTGGTCTCAGTCAGGTCATGTGGGAGGCAACCAGTCAATGTGGCTCTATCACATAAATGTTTCTCTCTGTCTCCCCCCACCCCTTCCCATTCCATCTAATGATAAATAGAAAAATATCTTCAGGTGAGGAATAAAAAAAATATAAATAAATAAAAATGTAAATAAAAATATAGTTGGCTAAACCAACTATAAAGCTGGTACAAAGGTTAAAAGGCAAAAGTAGGAATGTCATGTGTAATTACAATAAAAGGTACACACACACACACACACATAAATGAAGTGAAAAAAATGACAAAAACATAAATGTGGAGGGAGTAAAAATTGTAGTGATTTTAGAATATGTTCAAACTCAAGTGACCATCAACTTAAAATACACTGCTATAAACATAGCTTGGTATATATATATATAGCACATTTTAATCACAAACCAAAAATCTGCAAGAGATATACAAGATATAAAGGGAAAGGAGCCCTGGCTGGTTTGGCTTGGCAGTTAGATCATTGGCCTGTGGACCAAAGAGTCCACGGTCATATTCCAGCCATGGGCATTTACGTTGGTTTCAGTTAGTCTCCGGCCCGATTATGGTTGTGCGGGTGGCAACCAATTGATGTCTCTCTCTCACATCAATGTTTCTCTTTCTCTCTCCCTCCCACTCTGTCTGAAGATAAATGTAAAAATATCCTTGGGTGATGGGAAAAAAAAAAGGAGAGAGGAATCCATACACAACACTATAGAAAGCCATCAACATACAAGAGAGGAAGATGCCCTGGCCGGTTTGGCTCAGCGGTTAGAGCATCAGCCTGCGGTCCAGAGAGACCCAGGTTCGGTTCCCGCTAAGGGCATGTACCTCGGTTGCAGTTTGTCCCCGGCCCTGGTTGGTCGTGCGGGTGGCAGCCACTTGATGTGTCCCTTTCACATCGATGTTTCTCTCACTCCTCCTCTCTCTCCCTCCCACTCTATCTGAACAAAAAATGGAAAAATGTCCTTGAGTGGGGATAAAAAAAAAATCCTCACCCGAGGATATTTAAAAAATAAAAATAAAATAAAATAAAAAGAGAGGAAGAGAATAAGAAAGGAACAGAGAATTATAAAAACAATCAGTAAACAAAATGTTGCAATAACTACATACAGTGAAACCTCGGTTCTCGAACGCCTTGACTTTCGACCAAATCGGTATTCGACCAGGAGATTCGAGAAACTTTTGTCTTGGAATCCGAACAAATATTTGGAACTCGAACTTCCGAGATGAGCCGAGTTGAGCCGAATGGCGTTCATTCGGCCCAGTGCGCCTTGCTTGCGTCATCAGTGTGAGTGCAGAGAGAGAGTCACGCTTTGTGGAGAGAGTCACGCTTTGTGGAGAGAGTCACGCTTTACACTGAATTTAACCCTTAGACATACTGTACACTTTTATTTCTTGTTGAGACTTATGTTTTTCTACATATTATATACAAATTAGGCCAGTAAATAGGCATTTTCTGGGGCTTGGAACGAATTAATCCAGTTTCCATTATTTCCTATTGGGTTTCATTGCTTCGGTTCTCGAACAATTTGGTTCTCGACCGTCCTCCTGGAATGAATTATGTTCGAGAACCGAGGTATCACTGTACTTATTAATAATTACTTTAAATGTAAATGGACTCAATTCTCCCATCAAAAGACATAAGGTAGCTAGCTATACATTTAAAAAAACAAGACTAGTACATATGCTGCCTACAAAAGACCTACTTCAGATCAAAAGTTTTTGATGGAAAAGTTTTTCATTCAAATGGAAATGAAAAAAGCTGGGGTAGCAATGCTTATATCAGACAAAATAGATGTTAAACAAGGGTAGAAACAAGAGACAAAAAAGGGCATTTCATAGTGATAAAGAAAGCAAACCAATAAGAAAGTGTAACTCTCATAAACATCTATGCACCCAACATAGAAGCGCCTAAATATATAAAGCAAATGCTGACAAAGGGAGACAATAACACAATCATAGTATGGGATTTGAACATCCCACTGACATCAATGGATATATCTTCCAGACAGAAAATCAACAAAGAAACAGCTACCTTAAATGAAACACTAGACCAAATGGAGTTAATTGATTTTTTCAGAGTAGAATATGCATTCTTTTCAAGTACACATGGAGCATTTCCAGGACAGAGTACATGGTAGGCCACAAAACAAGTCTCAATAAATTAAGAAGATTGAAATCATATCAAGGTCTTCTCTGATCACAATGAAATGAAACTATAAATTACAGGAAGAAAACTAGAAAACACACAAACATGGAGGCTAAATCACATGCTACTAAACAATGAATGGGTTAACAATGAGATCAAGGAAGAAATCAAAAGATACCTGAGACAGATGAAAATGAAGAGACAGATGGAAAAAAAGGCACAGATGAAAATGAAGGCACAGATGACTCAAAGATCTATAGGACACAGCCAAAAGTTCTATAAGGAAAATTTAGGTCTACATCATGAAACAAGAAAAATCTAAAATAAACAATCTAACCTTACACTGAAAGGAACTAGAACGGAAAGAACAAACACAGCACAAAGTGAGTAGAAGGAAGGAAATGAAGATCAGAGCAGAAATAAATTAAATTGAGCCTACAAAACTACTGAAAAGATCAATGAAACCAAGAGCTGTTTCTTTGAAAAGATAAATCAATAAACCTTCAAGTCAGACCATCTAGAAAATTGAGAAGGCTTGCCGGCCAGTATGGCCCAGTGTATTGAGCATCGTTCCATGGACTGAGAGGTCCCAGTTCGATTACCAGTTAGGGCACATGCTTGGGTGCAGGCTCCATCCCCAGAAGGGGACATGCAGGAGGCAGTTCATCAATGTTTCTCTCTCACATCGATATTTCTCTCTCTCCCCCTTCCTCTCTTTCTAAACAATCAATAAAATCATGTTTAAAAAATGAGAGGGCTGAAATAAATAAAAGCAGAAATAAAAGAGAAATGACAACTGACACCACAGAAATACAAATGATTATAAGAAAGTACTACAAACAACTATATGCCAACAAATTGGACAACCTGGAAGAAATGGATAAATTCCTAGAAACATACAAACTTTCAAGGCTGAATCAGGAAGAAATAGAAAACACAAACACACTGGTAACTGCTAACAATATCAAATCAGTAATCAAAAAATGTGCAACAAACAAAAACCCTAGACCATGCCTTCACAGGTGAATTTTACAAACCATTCAAAGTAGAATACCTACCCTCAAATTATTCCAAAAAAGTCAAAGAGGAAGGAAGGCTCCCAAACTCATTTCATGAGGCCAGTATTATCCTGATACCAAAACCAAAGACATTACAAAAAACAAAAATTATAGGCCAATATCCCTCATGAACATAGATGCAAAAATCTTAAATATTAGTAAACCAAATTCCGTAATACCTTAAAAAGATCATACGTTGTATCAAGTGGGATTTATTCCTGGATGCAAGGTTGATTCAATATCTGCCAATGAATTAATGTGATAACAAAATGAAGGATAGAAATCATAAAATCGTAACAACAGATGCAGAAAAAGCGTTTGACAGAAATCCAACACCCATTTATAATAAAAATCTCAGCAAAGTGAGAGAGAACATACCTCAACATAATAAAGGCCATATATGATAAATCCCTAGCTAACATCATACTCAACAGTGAAAGCTGTTTTTTAACATCAGTAAAAGAAAATCCACTTTCACCACTTTTATTCAACACAGTATTGAAAATTCTAGCCACAGCAATGAGACAAGAAAAAGAAATAAAAGACATCCAAATTGGAAAGAAAGAAGTAAAACTCATTTTTTTGCAGATGACATGATACTCTATATAAAGAATCCTGCCCTGGCCGGTTTGGCTTGGCAGTTAAAGAGCATCGGCCTGCAGACCAGAGAGTCCCGGGTTCAGTTCCTGCTAAGGGCACGTGCCTCAGTTGCGGTTCATCCCTGGCCCCAGTTGGGGTCATGCGGGTGGCAACCAGTCGATGTGTCTCTCTCACATTGATGTTTTTCTCTCTCTCCCTCCTTCTCTCCCTCCTGCTCTATCTGAAGATAAATGCAAAAATGTCCTTGGGTGAGGATGAAAAAAAAAGAACACACCAAAAATTATTAGAACTGCTGTAGCCAGTTTCACTCAGTGGTTAGAGCATTGGCCTGGGGACCAAAGGGTCTTGGGTTCAATTACTGGTTAAGGGTATGTGCCTGGGTTGCAGGTTTAATCACTGGCCTTGGTTGTGGTTATGCAGCAAGTAATCAATCGATGTCTCTCTTTTATTTCAATGTCTCCGCTCCCTCCCTTCCCCTCTATTTAAAAATCAATGGAAAGTCCTGGCCAGTTTGGCTCAGCGGTTAGAGCATCAGTTCGCGGACCAGAGAGTGCAGGGTCCAGTTCCCGCTAAGGGCACATACCTCAGTTGCAGTTTGTCCCCGGCCCTAGTTGGTCGTGCAGGTGGCAACCACTCGATGTGTCCCTTTCACGTCGATGTTTCTCTCTTTCTCTCTCCCTCCCATTCTATCTGAACAAAAAATGGAAAAATGTCCTCGGGTGAGGATGAAAAAAAAAAAAATCAATGGAAAAATATCCTTGGGTGAGGATTAAAAACAAAAATTACTAGAATAAATGAATTCAATAAAGTAGTAGGATACAAAATTAATATTCAGAAGTTGGTTTCATTTTATACATCAATAACAAACTATCAGAAAGAAAAATTAAGAGAGACCGGAAGAAGAGCAGGGGTTGGTGGGCGGTAGAGGGGGAAAAAAAAACAAAGAAAAATTAAGAAAACAATCCCATTTACAAATGCATCAAAAAGAATAAAATACTGCCAGCTGGTGTGGCTCAGTGGATTGAGCACTGTCCCATGGACTGAGAGGTCCTGGTTCAATTCCCAGTCAGGGCACATGTCCAGGTTTTGGGCTCGATCCCCAGTGGGGGAGCATGCAGGAGACAGCCAATCAATGTTTTTCTCTGTCTCTCTCTTTCTCTCTCTCTCTCCCTTCTCTCTCTGGAAAATCAATTAAAAAGAAAAAATAAGAATAAAATACCTCCTTCAAGATGGTGACATAGGTAAATGCAGTTCTCACCTTCTCCCACAATCACATCAAAATTACAACTAAACTACGAACAACCATCATTCAGAACTACCTGAAATTGAGCTGAATGGAAGGCCTACAACTACGAAATTAAAGCAGCAGTTACATCGAGACTGGTAGGAGGGGCGGAGGTGTAGTTGGGCTGGTTTTATACACCAACGTGTGGTGTATAAAAATCAGAAAGCATACCTCAGCTGTGAAGGTCCTCCCTGAGGAGTGAGGGGTCCCTATCCCACACCAGTTCAGGGTTCCAGTGCCAGGAAAAGAAGTCCCCATCACTTCTGGCTGTTAAATCAGTAGGAACTGAGGCTGAGGGAGGCTGAGGCTGCTGGAGCCCCAGGCGGCTCCTCTTTTTTTTTTTTAATCCTCACCTGAGGATATTTTTGCATTTATCTTCAGATAGTGCAGGAGGGAGAGAGTAGGGAAGAGAGAGAGAGAGAGAGAGAGAAAGAAACATGGATGTGAGAGAGACACACTGAGTGGCCGCCACCCACACAACCCCAACCAGGGCCGTGGACAAACTGCAACCGAGGTACATGCCCTTAGCGGGAACCGAACCTGGGACTCTCTGGTCCGCAGGCCGACGCTCTAACCACTAAGCAAAACTGGCCAGGGCGAGGCAGCTCCTCTTGAAGGACCATGCATGGACTTATTTAGACTCGCTCCTTCTGGGCTCCAGTGTTGGGGAGGCAGCTTGAAAGGCACCAGGGGGTGAGAGCTGGAGGGGCAGCTTTCTCCTGGACAGACTGCTGTCAGAGGCCATTGTTTCTCTGGTGAGCCTTTCCGTTGCCCCAGACAGCCACCATATCTGGGACTCCAGCAACCTGGCTCATACTGTCTGCCCTGCCTGTGATTCCCTGAGGCCTGGCCCCATCCAACTTTCGGGCCCACCCAAGCTGTTTCCAATGGCTTTACCATAGGATTGGTCTGTCTTGGATCCTGATCAGATTTTCCAAAAATCTCTCAAACAAGCAGCGTTTGGTCTCAGCAAGCCCCATACCTCTCATTAAGTGGCTGACCTTGCCCCAGAGCCAGCACACCCAGTAGACAGCTTCAAACCACACTGAAGTACCACCCTCCAACCACCTCCATAAGCGCCACATTCAAGGAGTGGACTCAGTGGTTACCAGAGGCCTGCTGTAGTAAGTTTTGCTCTGTGTGGTGGGCCCCTACACAGGTAATCCTCCAAGGTTCATCTGTTTCTATCTCTCTCTCCTTCTCCCTTCTAAAATCAATAAAGGAAAAAAAAAACAAAACCCAAAGAACTTCTATGCATATATGCATAACCAATGGACACAGACAATACTGTGGGGAAGGGAGGAGGAAGGGGGTCAATGGGGGAAAAAGGGGAGACATCTGTAATACATTCAACAATAAAGTTAATAAAATAAAATAAAATAAAATAAAATAAAATAAAATAAAATAAAATACCTAGAAATAAATTTAATGAAGTAAAAGACCTTACTTGGAAAACTATGACACTGAAGAAAGAAACAAGAAGATACAAATAAATGAAAGCATATACTGTGCTCATGGATAGGGAGAATTAACACTGTTAAAATGCCTATACTATTAAGGCTATCTATAAATTCAATGCAATCCCTATCAAAATATCACTGGCATTTTTTTTCACAGAACTAGAATAATTCTAAAATTAATTTACTTTTTTCATCTTTATTGTTGAAAGTATTACAGATGTCCCCCCTTTTCCTCCCTTTAACCCCCTCTTCCCCACTCCTACTCCCCTCTCCTGCTTTCCCCAAACTATTGTCCATATGTAACCACAAAACACCCCCAAATACTTACAGCAATTTTGAGAAAGAACAAAATTGGAAGTATTACACTACCTGATATCAAACTATACTTCAAGTCTATAGCAATCAAGAAAGCTTGGTACTGGCATAAAAACAAACACATGGATCAACGGAACAGAATAGAGCCCAGAAATAAATCCATGCATATATGGCCAATCAATCTATAACAAAGGAGGCAAGAATATACAGTGAGGTAATGACTGCCTCTTCAATACATGGTGTTGAGAAAATTGGACAACCCTATGCAAAAAAGAAACTACCACTTTCTTATACCATATAAAAAAATAAACTCAAGTCTGGCTGGTATGGCTCAGTGGTTGAGCATGGACCCATGTACCAAGAGGTCGTCAGTTCGATTCCCGGTCAGGGCACATGCCCAGGTTGTGGGCCCAATACCCAGTGGGGGCATGCAGGAGGCGGCCAATTGATATTCCCTCTCATCGATATTTCTCTCTCTCTCAAATCAATGAAGAAAAAATATTTGTAAAATGAATAAATAAACTCAAAATGTAAGACCTGAAACCACAAAACTCCTAAATGAAAAACAGGCAATACATTCTTTGACATCACTTTTAGCAATATTTTTTTGGATATATCTTCTTGGGAAAGGAAACAAAAGAAAAAAAACAAATGGAACTACGTCAAACTAAAACATTTCTGCACATCAAAGGAAACCATCAACAAAACAAAAAGACAACCTACTGAAAGGAAGAAGGTATTCACCAGCAATATATCTGATAAGGGGTTAATATCCAAAACATAATAAGGAACTCATACAACTGAACACCAAAAGACACCCAAACAATCCAATTAAAAAATGGACAGAGGACCTGAATAGATCTTTCTCCAAAGAGGACATACAGAAGCCAGTAAACATATGAAAAGATGCTAAAACTTAATTATCAGGAAAATTTAAATTAAAACCAAAATGAAATATCAACTAACACTCGTCAGAATGGCTATCATCTAGACACAAACAAGTGTTGGCGAGGATGTGGAGAAATAGGAACCATCGTGTACTGTTGGTGGGATTGTCAGTTGGTGCAGCCACTATGTAAAACAGTATGGAGGTTCCTCAAAAAAAAAAAAATTAAAAATAGAACAACCATATGACCCAGCAATTCCACTGCTGGGTATTTACCCAAAGAAATCCAAAACACTAATTCAAAAAAATATATGCACCCCTATGTTCATTGCAGTATTATTTACAATTGCCAAGTATGGAAGCAACCTAAGTATTCACTGACAGACAAATGGATAAAGATGTGGTACATACTAAATGTAATAAAAATTACTCAGCCATAAAAAAAGAATGAGCCCTGGCCAGTTTGGCTCAGCGGTTAGAGCATCGGCCTGCGGTCCAGAGAGATCCGGGTTCGGTTCCCGCTAGGGGCATGTACCTCAGTTGCAGTTTGTCCCCGGCCCTGGTTGGTCGTGCGGGTGGCAGCCACTCGATGTGTCCCTTTCACGTCGATGTTTCTCTCTCTCTCTCTCTCTCTCTCTCTTGCTCTCTCTCCCTTCCACTCTATCTGTACAAAAAATGGAAAAATGTCCTCAGGTGAGGATAAAAAAAAAAAAAAAAAGAATGAAAGCTTTCCATTTGTGACAACATGAATAGACCTCGAGGGTATCATGTTAAGTGACATAAGTCAGCCAGAGAAAGAAAAATACCATATAATTTCACTTATACGTAGACTAACAAACAATACAAACTTATACAGAGCAAATTGATGGTTACTAGATAGAAGGGGTATCGGGGATATGGGCGAAAAAGATAAAGGGATTAGGAAGTATAAATTGCAAGTTATAAAAACAGTCATAGGGATGTAAAGTAGAGCATAGGAAATATAGTTAATAGTATTATGATAACTATGTATGGTGTCAGATGGGTACCAGACTTATCCAGGTGATCACTTTGTAAGTTATATAAATTCCTAACCACTATGTTGCACACTTGACACTAATATAATATTTAATGTCAACTGTAATTTAAAAATTAAAAAAAAATTAAATAAAAAGAATAAGGAAAAATAGAACAGCAAGTGTGAGCTAGAAGGAGCCCAGATATCACCCAGTCCCATCCTGTTATATTCCAGGCAAAGGAGAGAGAACCATCTGCCCTTCTGGGAAGCCAAACCCCTCCTGGCCTCTGTCCCACTCACTGCAAGACACAGGAACTTTTACCTGCTGGCACTCAGGATGAAGTCCCTGAAGAATCCCTGACAGCCTGGGAAGGAAGGGGGTGGGCAGGGTCCACCACTGCTCTGAGGGGCTGCAAGCCGTTCCTGTAGACGCCGCAACCGTCCCAACTTGTCAGCTCCAAGCATACTTAATACATCCGGAGCCTCACCCAAGATAGTGCCCCCAGCACCACCATGACTCTGACACATCTGGGGCAGTGGGGAGAAGAGAAATAAAAAATTTTTTAAAAAAGTAAGTTTTTCTGGAAAGAATAACTAAACAAAATAAAGAGGAAATAATAAACATTTATGGAATGCCAACCCTCTATCAGATGCCATAGATACATTTTTTGAGGTAGGGTTATGTTCTTGTTTCACAAGTGAAGAAACTGCAACTGCAAGATGAAACATCTGCCTAGGGTCAATAGAGCTAGGATCTGAAACCAGGCTCATCTGAGTCTTAAGCCCACACTCTGTCTACCACAGCAGAAATCAAGGGCCAGGAAGCAGTAAGAGGCTGAGGTCAGGCAGGAAGGTAAGGGGACTGAGGAGGCCCAGGGAGATGGGGGTATAGGGCATGTGAGAGAGTGCCCTGGTTCCTCTCTGGCTGCCTGAGTTTCAACTACCACCCAAGAAGCAGAACTCTTGTTCAAACTCCAGCCCAGGACCTTCCTGGCTGTCTGCCCTATCCCACAGTGCCAGCCATTACTTGGCTGTCTATAACGCCTACTGTTGACTGTAGATTAATTTCCTGCTGGGGCTATTACCTGGAGAAGTTGTTTTTGGAAAAGCCGAACAAAATGACTGTGGCTGCAGGCTGCAGAGAGCTGACCCATCATGGCTCTGAAGAATAAGAGGCAGGAACGAAGTGTAAGGGAAGGTGGAAGGGGGTAGATGGTAGATCTGAGAGAACAAACCAATTCTTGGGCCTTTCAGCCCTTTACCAGGCCCTTTGAGCAGACTTCTGCCGTAGTTGGCCAGCACAAGAATGTAGGAAAATATAAGGGACACTTTCCTCAGCAGTGAGACCCTTTCAAGCCTACAGATACACTTAACCAAACAAGAAATAATATCACCCCTCTAATATTCAGTCCTCACTGAGAGCCACTGAACTTCATGACCCATATGGAAGATAGATCACTGGACAGAGGACATTCTTTCTGCATCCTAGTTATATAGCTACGCAAAGTGATCAGAATTGCCAAACTAGACGATGGAGAAAATGGAGGGTGGAAAGGATCTCACTAGTATCTTAGGTCAAGACTCAAGCAACCTGGAGTAAGAACTTTGCACTTTTCCAAGCATTCACCACCACAGAACATTTCTGAGTAGAAGGAGCTCGCAAGACAAATCCCTTCGAGTAGAGGCAGAGTTGGCAATAACAGGAGAGATTAAGGATAGAAGATAACAGCTTCAAGCAGTGGAAGAAAAGCCTTCCTCCAATCAGCCACCCAAACACCACTGAGCTGCTTGCTACTAGAAGCAAGCAAGACAAGGTGACCAGTGTTTGTGCACCTACCTGATCCTGCTGCCCAAGCCCTTCTCAAAATCCCAGCCAGGCTCCTCATGGCGATCTTCCCACTCTCGGAGTACCTCATAAAATACATCCCTGACAGACACACAAGAACGCCTGATGAACTGAGGAACAGTCTATCTCATTCCCAGCTGATCTAACTCAATCCCAGGAGCACCTTCCCTAGTTCAGAAGAATTGAGGACAGGACTACCCACAGCCCCATTCCTTATGTTCTCCAAAGTTCTCTACAGGATGATAATGCTATAATCCAGTAACAGAACACCACATGCCTGACATACTTCTGTGGATACTGAAAACTGATCAGCTCTCTCTTGTCTGAAAGCCCTGTGACTAAAGTCATGCACCTGTGAAAAGGCTCCTAAGGTCAGGGGTGCAAGTCCATGGGCATAAAACACCTGTTAGTGCCAATTCTAGTTTCTATAAAAATGATAAAGGTTGCCTATCCCAGAGTAAATGTGGCCTCATCCCCTCCCCGCAAATTCCCTTTTCTTATCACCTCTGTTTTTTAAAAGTATGAAAGGCTCGGTCACTGGAGAAGTTGGCACGATTGTCAGTTTCTGGCTGAAAGGAGACAGCTTGAACAGAGGGTGGCATCGCCAGAGAGACCTAAAATATGGCAGTGACATTAGGGACAGAACCCTGCAGAGTGCATGCTGAGAAAACTTCATCCCCTTATTCCTGCCCAGTTAGACCATAGGATAGTAGAGTGGTGTGAGCTGGGCTGCCTGAATAATGAGGCTGGGTAGGGTCAGGTCTGGATCAGTAGACATCAAAGATGGGGTCAGTACCTTGGCAACACTGCCCTCATAGGCA
Organism: Molossus molossus; assembly: GCF_014108415.1. Taxonomy (NCBI): domain Eukaryota; kingdom Metazoa; phylum Chordata; class Mammalia; order Chiroptera; family Molossidae; genus Molossus; species Molossus molossus. The sequence continues at coordinate 181,720,789 of NW_023425344.1, forward strand.
GCTCGAAGGCGGCCTTGCAGAGCTGGTGAGAAGCATAGCAGCCGCTCATTCTCAGCCAACAGCTTCAAGGTCCCTTTGTCCAGGTAGGAAAGAACTCTACAGGATCAAGAGTACATATGACTGTAATGGGACAAACAGTGCAAATAGGGAGCTGGCACCTGCATACCACACAGAGTATGGAGCATGGAGCATGGAGCATGGAGCATGGAGCAGGTATGTAAGGCAAAGCCGCAGGCCAAGGATCAATGATGATGAACGTAAAAAGGGAGGAAATACGATCTTATAGAGCAGGGAGCAAGAGAGCAGGACAGAAACATGAAACATTAACTCAAAGGTCAGTGACCAAGACCACAAGGAGCAGTTTGTTTCTTTCACAGGTTAAGTTCATAGTCTTGACAAAAATTAAAGGGTTACATGTAGGAAAAGGTCCAGAGTCAATGCACACTTGTGTTAAGCACAAGCCTGTACTCCAAGTGGCCAGAGAACCAAATGGACAATAGGAATAAGGCTCAGATGCCTTAGCTGGGGAAACTCACTGAAACTGATGTTCCAAAACCTGCACTGCAAAGAAGACACAATCGTGGACACTCTGGAATAGTGGGCTTTCCAGGGAATCTAGAAGGATAGTATCAATCTGTCAGTTAAGAATTATTCCATCTCCAGAGCCCATTTCTCAAAGAGAGCCTTGCTCACTGACCTAGGGCTCCTGCACTAGGTTCAAGGTCACTGTCCTTGGCAGCCATCATCCTCCGGGCAGTAAGGAGCTGAAGGACGAAGAAAAGCTCCAAGAAGAGATTTGGCACCAGGTTTTCTGTATATAAAAAAGAAACCCTAGCACACTGAACACCACTCAGAACCTAGGCTCAGTTCTACATGCCTTATCAATTCTCTTACCCTATAGTTCTGTAACTCCACTCCGATGCCCTTTCTTCTCACTCACCTGCAATGCATGAAGAGTAGACAAGGGCTACCAGCTCCAGGCGCTGGTGGGAAGACACTTTGGCAGGGTCAGCAGGTTCAGCTGTGAGGTTTCCTGTCCGGGTGGGGAGGGAAGACCCCAATTCTGGGGTGGGACAGGTGGGAGCAAGTGACTGCTGCAGCTGCTTAGAACTATGGAGACAGAGACTTCATGAGCAGTCAGCCTGGCTTCCCTTCCACAGCCATCTCAGGTTCAAGAGAGGACATCCACAAACCAGGAAACAGACCCAAGGTTCTCAGGGGGCAATCAATATAAGGGAAAAGAAAGCCTCACAGATCCCATCCACCCTGACCCCAGGAAGGACGCTAACATCCCAGGGAGCAGCAAGGCCATACCGCTCCTTCCTAAGCATCTCTCGCTCTTCTTGCAGACTTCTGCACCCTGGGGTAAGGCCATAGCCCCAAGGGCTAGAGTCCAGAACTGAGGACTGGGAACTGGGGACACAGTTGATTGGAGGTGAAGTGAAACAGGTCTTGGGCTTGGAGAGCGACCGCTCTTCGCTCACGGGAGTTGGGTTGATTCTGCGTGAAGGCTTCGTCCTGCTGAGAGTAGCCACAGGTTTTTCTCAAATTCCCACTTCAAGCAGCCTGACAACAGCTGGGGGCCCTTGCAACACGCCCCTCACCATTGTAGTTGTCTCAGTCCCAACCTTCTAGCAATTACCACCCTCTACTAAGGAGCGCCCAGTCCTAACTCATTGAGTCCCCTAGCACAACCTTCGCACCAAATCTCCTGGATGAGGGGTGATCCTCACCCTGCATTGCCGGGAGGAACCGAGCCTACTGGAGGAAACTCTTCCAGGTTGCTGAGGTTTGGCGGATCAGAGCGCGCGAGGCTGGGGCTGCTTGGGCTGCAAGGGGCCCTAGGCCTCCGGCCCCCCGCCCAGGGCAGGCTCTCCCCGCTGACCCCCTCCTCCAGGCTCCCAGGGACGCGGCCCCCTCGCTCGCGGGCCTGCCCGGAGCCCCGCCTCCTGCCCCCGCGGCGCGACGAAGGAGCCTCGGCGGTGGCGCTCAAAGGCTCGGTCGGAGGGAAGAGCTGGCTGCGCGCCCCACGGCCGCCCCGCGGCGGGCCCCCGGGCCTCCCTGGCAGGGCTGCCGAGGAGCCCGGGGCCTTGGCGGGGGTTGGGGGCCCTTGCGGGAGGACACGGCTGCTCTGCTCCCTCAGGAAGTTCAGCAGGAATGGCACGAATTCCTTCCGCAGTGGCCGGAGTGAACTCAGCGCGGCCGCCTCCCCAGGGTCATCCTGAGGGAAAAGCGGCGAGAGGGTCAGCTGCCAGCCCAGGGCCCGAGCAGCGGAGCGGCCCCCAGTTGGAGCGTACTCGGCCCGGGCTGACAGCCAGTCACCGTAGAGCAAGGGGACCAAAGGGGTCGTATCTCCCGCAGAAAGCGGATTCGGGTCAGGCCTGGGGGCGTGTCGGCGCTGCTACCTCCGAACTCTCGGCGCTGCGCGCGATCCACCGCACGGCGGCTGCGACCGACACCTCCTCCCGCAGCAGCGACTCCAAAACGGCCGCCATTCCGGTCCGGGCGCTCCGAGGCTAATGCGCAGGCGCCACGCGCCGCGGGCGGCCTGGGAGGGGCGGGGCCGGCGCCGAAGAGAGACCGTTGGGCCGCGGGGCGGAGGGGCGGGGCGAAGGGCGGGGCCTGGGCTGGCGGAACTTCCCCGGGCTAAGTGAGGTTTGACTCAGGCCTCCAGTCGAGGCCGGGGCTGGGTCTGCAGTCGCCGAGTACAGGCCCGGCGGTGTGGGGACTGCAGCGGCGCCGCTATGGGTGAGCCCCAGCCCTGGCTGTCCTACCCCGTGGGGCGACCTGCCGGGACCCGGGGACGCGGTGGGAGAGACCGAAGAGCCGGGAGAGCGGCCAGACCGTAAAGGTGAACTATTCTCTTGAGAGAGACCCTGCCTGTATCTTCCTCGATAGGCACATTCTTTTCTCTCCAGAGTTAGTTTTCCAGATTCGCCCGTCATCACCCTAAAAAAGTTAGCCTAACCTCATCTGACCTTTTTCAAAGGCTGAGTTTTTAATCCCCCCGGCCCAGGCGGTACCCATAGGTTTTCCAGCACTCACCGTCACTGATTGGCCATTTAAACTTGAAGCCAGAATTCTTGCTGGGGGGCTTTTTATAATCCTCCTCGCACAACCCTTGAAGTGCCTCAGGCTACCCTGCAGTCTCTCTTTACATCCCTACACGTTGTAATGATGAGTTTACACCAGGTTAATATTGCAACTACTTTGCAACTGAGATGTTAATAGGCATATTCATGATTAGCTTTTGGGAGCTTGAGTTATTTTTTAACTTATCTTATTTTGAAATACATGAGAGCCAGCCCTTTGGATGTTGCTGCTCACTGAGAAATAAAGAAAGGGAAACCAGGCAGAGAAAAACATAGCACCAACACTCCAGGCCAAACCAAACCAGAAGGGGTGAAGCAGTGCCCATATGAATGCCTCCTAAGAGTTCCTCTGGTGCACAAAACGTTACAAGTGGAAACGAGAGGGTGGTGGGGAGCAGGAATCACTCTAGTGCTGCAAGGGTGCACTAAAAGGTACCTGCCCAGAAGGAAAAAGTACCTCAAGCCAGAGGTAGAATGATGGGCTGAGAAGGGTGCTTTTAACATTTTCAACTTGATTACACAAGAATCCATCTCCTCATAACCTTGAACCCTGGTTTTCATCTGCAGGGATACTGATAGTTTGTATTCAGTCCTGCTTTTCTATGTTTTCTGGATGCAGCACTGCATTTATAGTAATACTTTCTGGTCTCTTTTGATCTTGGAACCTCTGGTGCATTCAATAACATTAAATTTGAAAAATACTATTTCCCACTTTTGAAATCCAGGCCATCACACAAATAGAACTAGAGTTGCATGCGGAATGAATATTTTATTACTAGATTATAAAAATAAAATACAAAATAATTTTAAAACAGAACTTAAAACACTGTACAAAGCTTTTAATATGATACAAATGGGAAAATTAAATAAATAATTACACTTTTATGTACAGATGACCCAAACAAAAGCACTCCATGTTTCTGCCAATACTCTATGTCCTCGGTTGCCTGAGCAAAACTGCATAAAGAGGGCTGCTTTGGAGGGGAAAAGGACACAATACCTTTCAAGGCATTTCCAAGAGCAATTTCTCATCACTGATTTCATAAAGAGAAGGAAGGGAGAAAACTGGAATTATTAAAGTCCTCTATGCTAACTTACTGGTCTTGCTTGACATGAGAATTCTTTTGGTTTGTGGTTCTAATTTAACAGCTGCCAATAGTCCATAACTTTCAAGATTTATTATCTAATGCAAAACTAGATGTTTCCCCCTTCCTCTTTTTTTCCTAAAAGGTGTAAATGTGAAGTATATGGCCCAATTAAATCGGCACTGGCTATTTTAGGAAAGGACTCAGGAAGGGGACCAGGGGCTGTGTATGAGGGAGAGGTGAGGAAGCTCAAGTCTGGGTCATCAGATCTGTTTGTTCTCTTCTTTATTTGGTTCACCCAATTCAATTTCAGAGCCCCAAGTGGCAGGCACACTGTTGTATTTCCTTTATCTTCCTATCTGTATTTCTGAATACATTTTATCTTAGCAAACTGATTTATCTATTTGAATAGCTTAAAAATAAAATAGTTTTGAAAAGTCCCAAGGGCATCCCCCTCCCTGGGTTTCTCCCTAAAATAAATCACATTCAAGCTCTGGTAGTTGTGTTTACCCTTGTGGGTGAGTGAAGAACACCCAGACAGACTCCGGGTATGCTGAAGTGCTGCACATGGAATTTTAAGGATTTAAACAGTGTATTTTAGGGGAGAAAGCATCATATGACAAGGGTAGTTTATTCAAAAACTTGGTTTACTCAATGTTTTTAACTGAGTGAACACTTCTGTACACAATATGAAATATTATACTAGAAAGAAATAAGATTCCTATCCATAGTTAGCATGTAAAATTATATCATCAGAAAATTCTATAGTCACATGGGCTCAAAGATCTGCCTTAGTGCATTCTATTCTCTAGGTCAAGGAACCCAGAACCCCTGGCCCAGGGTATTTGAGAGGCATGTCATTATCACCACTAAGACACACTATGCCCATAACTGTCACTTCCAATGAAAGAGGCAGATCTGATTTACAGTTTCATGTGGCAACAAAGGAAAAGGTTTCACTTTTACATGTCTCTTTACGACCAAGGATCCAGCAAAGTCTAAGGAAATAATTCAAATCATCACTGAGTAAATGGTACTACTACTTGGCTATTCAGTGTCTTGTGATTGTGTACAACCTCAAGGTGATCTTGATTTTGTCACATACTTTAATTTTCTTAGTCCTCACCCGAGGACCTTTTTTTTTTGATATTTTGTTCAGACAGAGTGGGAGGGAGAGAGAGAGAGAGAAACATCGACGTGAAAGGGACACATCGAGTGGTCCCACACGACCCAACCAGGGCCGGGAACAAACTGCAACCGAGGCACATGCCCTTAGCGGGAACTGAACCCGGGTCTCTCCGGACTGCAGGCCGATGCTCTAACCGCTGAGCCAAACTGGCCAGGGCACATACTTTAATTTTCTTATCCAAACTTGCTTAAGGGGAATAATTAAAAAGTCAGAGCCAATAATCACAACTGAATTAGAAAATGTATTCATGGGTCAAGACTTTAATATCATTTCATATCCAGCCAGGGAATTTTAGGGATTGAGGTGTGCAGCACCCAAATGTCCCTTTACATGAATAGGGGTCCTTATCTCATGTTCTAGAGTTACCTAAGAACTAAAGGAATTCCCCATATACCTCCTGCAGTTTTCTCTAGCAAGCTGGCAACAGATTCCTCAGTCTCTCAAGACTATCTGGGTTAAATTTCTCATAATTCTAGAGGAACAGCCAAACTACTAATATCCATAGATCTGATGTTTCCACACTACTCTCACATCCATTAAAAAAATTTTTTTAAGAGTTTATTTGAGCTAAAACTGAGGACAATTGTTGGGGAGCAAGATCTAAAACACTCTATTCCTACATCCTGGTCCACATCAGAGACAGAGAAAGTGGGATGTCCTACAATCAACTGGGTCTTCCACTGGACTAGAACCATCTTATTTCCTTCTCTAAATTACAGTCTAAGTATGCACCAATGATTTCTGAACTTGGGTAAATATATTGATTTGTAAGGACTACCACAGTGGTCCCCATTCCTTAATCCTGTAATACTTTTTGTATTAAAACAGATAAATTTATTTACACGTACAGATAAGTAACTATAAATAAACTGTCTACAGAACCAAACTCAAGAAAGCTAAACAATGGAGTTGTCAGTCACCCTATCACCACAGTAGTAATACAGGTGCTAAAATCTCTCTCCCTTTAGGCAAAGCCCCAACACATCTGTGGTAAATGCGTATAAGAAGGAATGGGCAGATCTTAAGAGAATGAATGTAAACAACTTTACAAAATACAGGAGCATGATAGGAAAAATGGTTCCCTAACATATGCCACATTTTGACTGATTTAAAGGAATGAAAAAAAATTTTTAATGTGAAAACTTTGATCTCCAAAACTAAATTTAGACTTACCTACAAATAAATATATTTTCAAATAGCCGGAATATGATGCATTTCCCCCCTAAATTCTGAATCCTGAACCTATTTTCTCTTATCACCAGTTCCTTATGTTATTTTAAGAATGTAGTTCCTGCCCTGGCTGGTTTGCTCAGTGGTTAGAGCGTCAGCCTGTGGTCCAGAGAGCCCTGGGTTCAGTTCCCGCTAAGGGCACATACCTTGGTTGCAGTATGTCCCTGGCCCTGGTTGGGTCGTGCGTGCGGGAGGCAGCCACTTGATGTGTCCCTTTCACATCAATGTTTCTCTCTCTCTCTCTCTCTCTCTTCCTCTCTCTTCCTCCCACTCTATCTGAACAAAAAATGGAAAAATGTCCTTGGGTGAGGATAAAAAAGAAAAAAAGAATGTAGTTCCAAGAACAAAGAATCCTCTGCTCTTGGGAAAAAGGCATCTGTTTTTAATTCAAAGCTACTGGGTATAGAAAAACTAATTATTGTTTTAACTATCTGTGTCTGAGTTTATAAAACATGCACCAATGTGCACCTTTTCCCTGTAGACTGAATACAACCATAGAAACTTTTGCATAAAAATCTGTGGTTTGGAAGGAATCTCTGATGATGACTGAAGAACTTCAAGTTCCCACCGTGGTTAGGCGGAGCTACACTAAAAGGTACTGCACAACTAGGCCCCTATATTAGTAAGCTGCTGGAATTTGTTTAGTATTTTAAAGCAAATAATATAAAGTGGTTAATAACAGTGGGTCTCAATTACCATTTTGCTACTTATTTAGGACTTGATTAACTTGGCAACTTTCACAAAAAACATTTACTTCATGGCGTGCAACTTAAAAAACAGTATATGTAGCTATGCCACTGTCAGCAAGGCCAGCTTGCGTACCAAGTTGAGAATGTTGGTGCCTGTGTAAGACTTGTCATTCAAACAAGTTTCTAATCTATGCTTTAAAGTTAAATTTGATATGACCCAATTTTCCTTTTTTGTTCACTTATATGTTAAAGTTAAGTGCCTTGAAGCTGTGAAAAAGATTACTATGTGGAATTTTTTTATTTTTTAACTCATCTGCACACCCTGGAGATTTGGCAGCATAATTTAGAAAGAATGCTACCTAATGGGACAAAACTGTTGCTAATTCCATCCAAGTAATTCCAGAGATTATACAGGGAAGGTAAGGGCAAGTGTGACTAGGTAACCAGCCACTTTGTTGTGATAGGAGAAATGCGGAGGCACTAGATTTTCAAAAGGTAATATACTGCTGCCCCATAATACTTTTGGTGTAGTTTGGCTTGACTTTAATTAATGGGCATGTCGCTTACCTTAGTTAGAATAATCAAACTGGTTTAAATTACTTGGATGATTTATATTTGTCACTGAAATCTGAAATATGCCATCACTAAAAAAAAAGTAAAATTAAAGAACTAAAAACAACAACACAATTCATTCTCTGTATCATACTTTAAAAGAAAAACAAAAATCCTTGTGCCAAAACTGCTTTACTCAAGGCTGTAAACTTCTCTTTTTAGCCTGAGACATATAACATCTAAAAGCACAAACTGTATTTAAAAACCAACAAAGTAAATCTCTACACAGAGTGGGGCAAAAGTAGGTTTACAGTTGTGAGTACATGAAACAGTTTATTCTTGTATTATTTCTTAATTACTGTATTATTTTCTATACAAAGAACTATAAACCTACTTTTGCCCCACCCTGTATAAGACAGTAGTATTTTTAAATGGACCTACTGATACTTAATATGTAATTAGTCTGTGTTCTTTTGAAAGTATCAAGCAGAAAAATCTTTGGTTAAACTCTTTTCTCTACATGCAAAATAAAATATTATACAACAAAGCTGTTTCTGGATCTTTAGTTTGTTGGTACCATTTAGAAAAGGGAGCAACACAGTGGAAAAGTTGGGAGAAAAACGGAAGGAACTAAGAAAGAGAAAAAGCATTAAGCTGCCATGTTGCCATCACTGTCAGTTTTGACTGCTAGCAGAGAAATGCCAATAAGATATAAAATAACACACACACTACAGTGCAGCCTCATCAGCTTTTCCAATGGTTACCACAAACATATTTCTGACTAAAGGGGTCAGGATTTAAAGCTGACTACTTTTAGCACAATTTAGCTAATACAACAGAATAAGAGATAAGTTCTTAATTGTAGATTACTCCCCACCATCCCTCAAAAAGTGAGGTTAAAAGAGGAAAGCAGAATGGTAATTTTAAGGTATTTTTAAAAAAAATCTATGTCAGACCCATGATTATCATCTCAGTTCATCCACTCTAACCATAAGGAAAGCATTATGTGATTAACATGACAGATCTTTGAACCAGTATTACAAGCACATCCCAGTAATTTTTTCCCCTATTAAAATCTTTTAAAAATGAAAATTAAATAACCGATCTTGGCTTGTTAAAGACTGCCAACCCTTGCATTATACACAAGGAAGGCAAGACGAGTCTTAAGTGTCACATGCCAAGAACATATTTTCAGAAAATGAAGATAGGCAAAGCCCAAGTGTATGCGAGGCACACAATTAAAAAGGTATTTCACCATCTGTGATCTTGAAATTACAAATGGAGAATGAGAAAGAATGAGTTTATATAAGCATATGTTTCTCTATACATTTATAAATATTTATATAATTTACCATGAAGACATGCAAGTAGTGTTACAGCAACTATTATACAATATAATACAGAAGGATAGGTCTTCCAATGTTACAGTTGCTTTAGGTAAAGAGCAAATGTGTCTTATCTGTTGCATTCCTCTACAATGCTTGAAACCAGAAAGAAATTAAGTTTCCACACTATGCTACATTTCTTATAGGAGACCAAATATGCCTCAACAGTATTTTGTTTTTATGTATTTATTTATTTCGTAAAAAAAAAAAAAGCTCAACAAATAGAACAAGGTAAATTCAGTGCAGCTTCAGGGCAACTTTGATGCAGCATTAGAATATGTTCACTGGGTGAGAAAATATATTTCTTTTTTTCCCCCAATTCAACTATATTAGGTTTGGCAGTAAACACAAGGTCAAAGAGAAAGCACAGATGTTTGCTAGAAGGCAAATTTCGACAGCAAACAGACCAATTTGCCTGACCTTAATAAGATCTTTACAACACAAAAAACACCAGAGTATAGAAGAGCCAATTTTAGTTTAAAATGATTTGATTTTGCCTGATTCCTGTTAGCAGAAGAGTGAGATTAGAACAACTATGATCCTCCTCATAGCTTTCTAAATTGAGATTACATAGAAATCAGGTCAAGAAACCCAAATGTTCAATAAAGCACAGGAGAAGCAGGTAATAAAACTTTAAAAGATAAATACTGAACCTAAATTTATTTCCCCAGATACTCATTCCTAATTGGCTAAATGTATAAAATACAAAGTTTGAGGATTATGTCTCAACAACATACCTAATTTCTTTCTAAATCTCTAAAAGCATAAAGTCACATTCTACATCACTGTATTTCCTTGGTATCATCTTGGAGGTTGACATTAGAAACAGTTGGTACCTAGAAGAGTTAAGGAAGCAAGGTCTATTCTGGTCAGTTTTCCTTCCACAAGGAGGAAACTAATGGGGAGAGAGGGTTCTTCTACCTTGAAGGGTATTAAACCCTATTCTGCCCCTCTCTCCCTAAAGCACTAAAGCCTTCAAACTAGCTCTATTTAACTTTTCCTTCCGTTACCAAAGTGTCATCAGTTATTTCTCACAACAAAAATATAATGAGCCCTGGCCAGTATGGCTCAGTGGTTGAAGCATCAGCCCATGGACCAAAGAGTTGTGGGTTTGATTCTGGTCAAGGGCAGGTACCTCAGTTGTACCTTGGTTGCAGTTGGGTCCCTGGGCCCTTGTTGGGGTCATGGGGGAGGCAGCCTATCGATGTCTCTCTCTCACATCGATGTCTCTCTCTCTGTGTCTCTCTCTGTCTCTCTCTCTCTCCCCCTCCCACTCTGTCTGAAAATAAATGGAAAAATATCCGAGGGTGAGGATTTAAAAATATATATACTGAGAATATAGTGCTCCAAAGAAAAATATTGGGGGACTAAAAAACAGTAATTGGATTTTAAATTCTCAGCATGTGCTGCTAAAACATATTAGAAAGCATTGTTAAAATAAAAGAAGAGAAATTGAATCAGGTGAGAAACACTAACTTTAAAAAATGTGAAATCCAGGGAGGGTACTAGGAATGAGGCAGAGATAAACATACAAGCCAAATATATGTATATCTGCACTGGCTCTGCAGCAACAGACTTCTCACTCACTGTAATATCAAAGCAATTCGATCTCCAAGGTTGTGAAGTTTTGGATGAAAATATTAAAACAGGAAGTTTCACTTTTGCTATGTAATGTTTGAGTAGAGCCTTAAAAAATAAGTAAGCCAAACCCTTTAAAATTCCATTCCATCTCCTACCTTCAATTCTTTTGTTTAAGAAGCAGTAAAAGAATGAGAGTTCCTTTCATCAGCTTCTGTCTCTTGGAGTTGCTGGACTGACTTTCCTATCAAAAGCACTGATTCCTGATGTAGGTGCTACATGCACCAGGTAATCCCTTATCATATATTTATGTCTCCTTATAAAGAATTTATCATGTTTCTTTCTTTTGCAAGAGAAAATCAACACAGATTATTTATTTGTTTGTTTGTTTATTTGTTTATTTATTTATTTTTTGGTTAACCTCACCCGAGGATATTTTCCATTGATTTTTAGAGAGTGGAAAGGGTGGGGAGAGAAAAACATCAATGTGAGAGACACACACTGATTGGTTGCCTCCCGCACACACCCCAACCGATGCCAAGGAGCATGCCTGAAACCCAGGTACCCGTGCCCTGGAGCAGTAATCGAACTCATGACCCTGACCCTTTGGTGCGAGGGTTGACGCTCTAACCACTGACCCACACCTGCCAGGGCAACAGAGATTTTTTAAATAGACAGTACAGGGACACACATGCATCAGGTTTAGGAGGAAGAGCTCACACCTTTCACAGAGATGCAGCCTGGCTCCTATCTGCTGAGTTTACTGGCTGACTTACTCTTCCCTGGAGGGGCTTTAGTGCTGGCCGAGTGGTGGTGGAGGCTGCCGGATCCTTTCAGACCATTCTTGCTGGGTTTGCAATGCTCCTGTTGGCAGGACCTTCTGGAGGAGGAAGATCCCGAGTGGCTGGGAGGTGACTTGCTTCTCCCCAGATGTGGGGATGAACTCCTCTGGTCATGGTGGGGCCTTCCTGCCCTAGATGGTGAGGAACTAGATGTGCGAGGCAAAGAAGAGCTTCGAGGAGAGGCACTGGGACTCCTACGAGGGACAACTGGACTCTTGGGTGGTGTTTTTGGATTGTGAGGGGATCCTGGACTCTTGCACTGAGTAGTGCTCCAGGGTTTCTGAGATCCATTCTGAAGAATTTGGGCCAGGCAGGAGAAAAGGTCTGAGTCGGAATTACTACTCCCCAGGACTTTGTATCTGCGGTGCCTTAAAAGTAGAGAGAAGAATTATTTTCATTTTAATTCATTTCAAGTGTGCCTAGAAAGTCTCAAAGTCCCAAATCATAATGTGTATGATGTGAGTCAAAATCAGGAAACAGAGGTACAGTTACTCTTTCACGTTTACCAGTTATATGACCCTGGACAAATTATTTAACCTCTCCTAGTTTTTAATGGAAATATGATCAATCTCACAGGGCTACTGAGCAGCCAAGTACAAATAACCCAAGTAAAGTATCTAGCCAGGTCTTCCATTCAGATGTTTAGTCCCCTCTATCTTATGGCATGTTTGAACTCTTCTGATTTTAGGATTAAATAAAATGTCTCTAGCATATTAGCACATTTTGTTTAAGGCTCTTAGGACAGAAATTCTGCAAACATATATGCAAATATTAACCCCATAGTGTAAGTCTTCAACATGAACTGTACTCACCAACAGCAGGAACTTCAGATAAAAGTATATTTCAGCTTCATTTAATGATTTCCAAAATAAAAGAGCAGTCACTGGTTTCTCTAGGCCTCAGTTTCTGCCCTTGACAGTAGCCTGAGATTTAAAAGAGCTGAGTTTGGGGACTGGCTGTCCCTCTTTACTAGCAACTCAGAACTCTAAATCTAGAGAGTATTCATATGAATAGCAATGTCTTCTTTGCCCTAAATGTCTTTCTGTTTTAGCTTAATATCCATTTGGTTTAAGGATTTAAACCTCAAACTGCTGACATGCCACTCCTTACAGAAGGATGTGGGAGAAGAACTTCCAAGGTTGCATTAATACCTATACAGGATGCAGGAAAATATACAGCCAGCATCATCATCATGGGTCAGCAACAAATTGCTAGTTTTTTCTTCTGAATTTTCTTTCCTCCTCCTTCCCTACCATCTACTTATTCTGCAAAATGACATGAAACTCATTCAGATTATGCTGCCTCTCAAGGATCTTACAGTAAAATTTAAAAAATGGAATAAAAGAATTCCTCTGTGCCAGGACCTAAGTGGAAAAGTTGGGTTCCCCCTGAGTTTCCACATGTTCCAAGCTGGTCAGCTCTAATATCTGGCACAATGCCAGAGTCTTGGTTTGGTTATTAAGTACTATTTTAGGGGACATATAAAATGTTAAATGATGAGTGATAATTAAGATTTGTTTGCTGCAGTACAAAGTTTAATAAGCACAGATGCCAAGCAGAAGAAAAAGGGGGATGTGTAAATATTGTTCATGGACTCACCTTTTAAAAATTTCACTAAGTGACTGCTGTTTACCTATCATTATTCTTTCTACGGAAGTCTAGTCCCACTGGCACTTTGAATCTAATGTTTTGTTACCCTTGAACCTGAAACCCTAGAGCAAGTCAAAACTAAGCTTTTTTTTTAAGGTAAGGATAACAAGTTCTGCTGGGTAATGATACAGATAGAATCTCACTCTAATACACTTCAGAAATTCTTATAACAGGTGGAGGCCTACTGTTATATTATCTAGGATAGACTATAGTTTTCAAGTGAATGTATTTTGATTTTCACTTTATTTTTGTAAAAAACATCCTTTTTCTCTACGAGTTTAGCCCATTTTCATCTGTGAAAGTATGGCTCCAAGGAAAGCACTCTTAACTGGTTCATCACCTCCCAATATTTCCCCCTCTTCTTCAAAACATAATTACTCTATGGTCAAGTATACATGATAAATTCAATAAACAAGTATACCATTATTAAAGCAATAACTGTTATGTATAGTTGTATCTATCATCAGACCTAGGGAAATCTCCTATAGGATTTTTGTTTGTTTAATTCATTATAATCAGATAAACAGTAGCACTACCAGAGCACAGTATTCTTCACCAGAATTTGACATCATAATGACATCAGTTTATATCGGGATTCTGACTAGCCAAAGCTAGAAAATTACTGGTTATGTAGTTAAAATGGACTGGAAGAGAAGTGAACTTTGTTGCATGCTAATCAGTACTGCAAGAAGCTTTAGACATACACTCCCCCCTAATTTCATCATCCCAAAACCATGAAGTAAATGTTCTACCCATTTTATGGATAGGGAAATTGAGGTTCACATTTTAAGAAAGCGGGAGAGCTAAGAATGAACCTGGATCAATCAGACCCCTACTATTACATTGTGCTATAAGGCCTGGGAAAAGCAGGGAAGGAGGCAGACAATCAAAAGCAGCAACAAAGAAATGAAACCACTGACATATCATAGTCAAGCAAACACAGAAACACTGCTACACACTTGATGTAAGGAGAGCGTACAGTATTACCTGGCTTGTACTCCAGGCCTCGTGGGTGGCTTTCCTGGTGGTGGCCGAGGCAAGAACTGTAATGAAGTTGAGCTATTGACTTGATCTGTGTTGACCCATGACACTGGCCTTGGAATTTTGCTCTTTCGGGACTGGGAGATGATAGGTGATAAAAAGTTATCTTCAGCTGACCTGCTCAGGGGGGTGCCTATAGCCAGTCTTGAAAAAGGAGTGAAGACTTCCTCCTCAGAAAAAGGAGGAGGAACAGTGGCTAGTCTATCCTCCAGCAATTTATCAGAGGCACTTGAGAGGTCCCCAAGGAAAGACTTGAGTTGCCTTTTTTCCACCAGAAGTTTGACTAGGTCTGGCTGATAAGCTTTCTTTTGGAGGAGCTTTTCTTTTGCAGAGACTGAAGAGGATGATTCGAAAGCTGAATCTACCTCTTGTGCTACAACAGGGATTCGGCTGTGTCTAGTTATGAAGGATGACCTAACCACATCCTTCCGGGATGGGGGACAATGTTCACTCTCTGAAACACAATTAAATAGCTCTCTATTTCTAGGGGCAATTTTCTCTTCCTTACTCTCTTGGTGCAAAAAGGCAGAGCGGTCTCCTTGATGACCCAGCCAGTCTTCATTCTTGATGTCATCATCCTTAGATACCTTACTGTTTTGCATTGTTGCCACCTGGTCTATCTGTCCTTCAGCAAGTGGGTCAATGACTTGTGGAGAAATTTCTGAAGTTCCAACTGCCAGAAGCTTCATTAACTCATGATTTTTGTCTTGATTTGGCACCACACTAAATGTCTGTGTCTTTGTCATATCAAGAGGTTCAGTAGTCGCTGAGTGATCCTTTTCCACAGTTATCAAGTCTCCTGGGAGAGAGATCTCAATATAATGCTGCCCTTTACTTAATTTCTCATCTTCATTATCTGAGTCTAGCAGAATGCTTTTTTCTTCAGTTTCCCTATGGAGACTTTCAGATTCTCTCACAGCCAGTCTGTTATGGTCAGGAAGGTCTTTTGGTCCCAGGTTTTGGGATTTGTCACACACTCTAACATTGGGTAATATGTCATGACCAATATGATCTATCTGAAGCCCCAAGTCTGTTCTGCTTCCTCCACTAGGAGGTTCTCCCTCTGTTACAACCAAGCCAGAGAAGTTCTCCCTTGGAGAATAAAGTTCCACAGTGGGCTCCATGGGCTGAAGGTCTTTCTTCTCTGGCTGCTGACCACAGTGAAAGCTTCCTGAAGTCGACTGTGTAGATGCCACAGAAGGTCGAGGAAGTGTAATCTGGAGAGAAGAAAAAATAGTTAAAATGCAATAATGTGGAATATAAATGAAGATGCAGGATTTGAGATTTAACACCTCAAATTCTAATTTTTAACAGGAACACAAGATGTCGGCCAGGTCTGCCTAACTCATACTTAAAATGAACAATTCTGAAAAAAAAAAACGCATGGCACTCAAACTCCCCTACTCAGGAACTGTACAGCACAGTCTCCCTCAAGGTTCACCCCTGCCTTTTCTTTTGCCTGCTCTGTGTTCTGGAAGACTAACTTCTTCCGACTGTGCTACCGAGACTCCCTTGCCTTCTGACTTCTGGGTTTGTCCAATGACCCGTACCAACAGAGAATCAGAACTTGAGGAGAAAAAGGTCTGGGTATTAATTTTCTCTGCTCCCTCTCTAAGGGACTGCAGGTTTAGTGGTGGATACATTCAATCACTCTGGTTCATAGCTCCTGTTACATGGGACCATTCCCACAGATCTGACTTTTACCAGATTCTGGTAACAGCCACTCTCCTCTTTCAGCACTCAAGATAGGAATGATGCTCTGTATTTAATGTGCTTATCATCATAATTTAAGGAAGTGATAACATCTACTTTGCAACAGTAAACTCTGAATTTAAGCCTCAAGAAGATAATCAGTACCCTGGCCAGTTTTGCTCAGTGTTTAGAGCATCATCCCAAAGACCAAAGGTTGCGGGTTCAATTCTGATCAAGATCACATACCAGGTTTGCAGGTTCAATCCCTGGCCCTGGTCTGGGTCCTTCAGGAGGCAACCAATCGATGTGTCTCTCTCACTTGGATGTTTCTCTCTACTTCCCCCCTTCCACTCGCTCTAAAAATCAATATAAAAATATCCCGGAGTGAGGATTAACACCAAAAAAAAAAAAAAAAAGAAGAAGAAGAAGAAGAAAAAAACAATCAAGCCCTGGCGTTGGTTGGAGTGTCATCCCCTACACCAAAGGGTGGCAGATTTGATTCTGGGTCAGGGCACATACTCAGGTTGTGGGTTTGTTCACTGGTCGGGGCACATGCAGGAGGCAACTGATTGATGTTTCTCTCTTTCTCTCTCTAAAATCAATAAAATAAAAAAATTTTTAAAAAGGGAGATAATCACCCTGGCCAGTTTGGCTCAGCGGTTAGAGCGTCAGCCTGCGGACCAGGGAGCCCTGGGTTCGGTTCCCGCTAAGGGCACATACCTTGGTTGTAGTTTGTTCCCAGCCTGGTTGGGGCTGTGTGGGTGGCAACCAGTTGATGTGTCTCGCTCACATCGATGTTTCTCTCTCTCTTCCCCTCCTCTCCCTCCCACATAAAAAAAAAACATATATATATAAAAGTTTGATTGTCTTCCCTTTTTTTTTTTTTTTAATCCTCACCCAAGGACATTTTTGCATTGATCTTTCAGATAAAGTGGGAGGGAGAAAGGGGGAAGTGAGAGAAACACTGATATGAGAGAGACACATTGATTGAACTGCAACTGAGATACATGTGTTTGAATCAAACCTGCAACTTTGGTCTGCCAGCTGACGTTCCAACTGCTGGGCCAAACCGGCCAGGCAAAGATAAATATATTTTTATTCAAAGCCCCCCAAAATGAAGGAAATGGTAAGTTTAATACCTTAGACATAAGTAAAAAAGTGATGCAGCTGACATTTCTTTAGAGATCTTCAGTTAAGAAAAATTTTACTTAAAAATATTTGAAAAAAGGTCAAATTTATAATATTAAATATATAAATACAAGTCTTTCAACAACTTGATACAGAAAATGTTGCATATATTGTAAGAAAACCAAGAGAACAACCTTTGTGGACAGAACAGCATTGATGGGAGAGGACAAAAATACTAGAAGAAATGAAGCCAAAGTTTGCCCTAGCCGGTTTGGCTCAGCGGTTAGAGTGTCCGCCTGCGGTCCGGAGAGACCCGGGTTCGGTTCCCGCTAAGGGCATGTACCTCGGTTGCAGTTTGTCCCCGGCCCTGGTTGGTCGTGCGGGTGGCAGCCACTCGATGTGTCCCTTTCACATCGATGTTTCCCTCTCTCTCTCTTCCTCTCTCTCCCTCCCACTCTGTCTATGCAAAAAATGGAAAAATGTCCTCGGATGAGGATTAAAAAAAAATAAATAAATTATTTAGAAAGCCTTTTGAAGGGAAGCATACCAGAATGCAATTGGAAAAATACTTGAACAACAGTGAGTACGTAGCATTTAGAGTCAAAGAAAAGAAGAAATTGAATCTAGGAAGGTGGAAAGAAGATATGAATGGAAAGTGAAAAGGTGGGGTGGAAAAAGTGATACAGAGATGGGAGGGAGATGGTAGGACTTGCCTCTAGCCCACAGAGTACCTTTGTACAATTTGGAAAAGGATGCTGTTCGAAGAGGCAACAGCCCTGCACAAAGATGCACAGTTTGGCTAGCAGAGTTTGGGCTTGATTTCAGCCTCAACTATTCCTTTGGCTAGGTATGCAGTAAAGAACTTATATAATTGTACAAAGCAGTTTGGGGAAAGAAGGAAAGATCAACTAACTGATTAAAACAAAAGGTAGCCTGGCCGGACTGGCTCAGTTGGTTGCGTGTCAACCTGTGCACCAAAGGGTTGCCAGTTCAATTCCCAGTCACGGCATGTTTCTTTCTCTCTCTCTCTCTCTCTCCCTGTCTCTCTCTCTCTAAGTATGTCCTTCGGTGAGAATTAAAAAATAAACAGATAAAAAATAAGAGGTAGGCATTTATTTTCCTATTTTATAGTGCAGGTAAATTCCTACAGAGCTATTCATAAAATCAAATTTTGTTATCTATTCTCACTGTTTCACACCTGCAGGAGGACTTGTATTCTGATAAAAACCATTTCAGCCTGGGGAACAATGCTGTTTCTGGTGAGTTGGAAGAGAGGGCTGCTAGATGATGATGGGATTTAAGAAAACCTGGTATTCCCACCCATGTAAGAACAGATGTACCGGTTGGTGCCTAAGATTTGTGTACACGGTTCCTCACTGCCTCCATATCTGGCTTTTTTGGAGCTTCTGTTACTCATACTGACCGTCATAGGTGCAGCACTGCTTACTGAAGACAACAGTGTAACAGCAGTCTCCAGCTGAATGCCCAAAATGAGAGCACAGAGAAGTCTCCTCAAAACATTCCTTTGCAGAAGACCTATCACAACTGCCTTGAGCTGCTGTTAAAATTCAGATTCCTGGGTTCCTCTACCCCAGACCTCCTGAAGCAGAAGTTCTGAAAGTGAGCCCAAGACCCTGTATTTTAAACAATGGACATCAAAGCTGTAAAACTACTGCTTAAGAAGAATGTAAGCCATGAGAAATGTCTAGGTAGAGGTTACAAAAGAGAAAGGGGGAAAAAAAAAAAGAATTAGACTTAGCAACAGTATAAAGTACAAGCTATGAATAAGGTTACATATATACCTTCCTTACTATATTTCTATGTAGATATTTGAAATATATAGAATTGTAAGTTTTTTTAAAATCATATTATATATACATAGATAGATAGTTCTGTGGTCTAAGTCTAAATATTATTCTGAAATTAGGTTATAATGACAGCTTGTGTATTGAGTTGGTATCCTGACAGGAAACCTCACTTTTGGAGAATTTTCATACTGGAAACTAACTAGTTCACGCATCACTCCCTATACCCATTTGCCTACTTAGGCCTCTGCTGAAGAACCTTAATTGATCAACTGTTAGTCCTTTCTTAATGACACCTTGAGTGGATAACAGATAAATAACAGGAACAAATCTCTTACCGCTGTAAGGGGTCCTTCTGCTTGTGCCTCCATTGGACTTGTGGGTGTTGCTGCAATACACTGACTGCCAGCTCCAGCCTGGCGTTCTAGTCTATCTGTATATTGCTCTGAAGCAGCAGTGGCAGGACACTCCCCAGAAAGTGCTAAGATCACACCTGAGGTTTCCTTCTTTAAATGAGTATTTTCTGCCCAAGGACCCAACTGGAGCTTTTCATCTTGAGGTGATTCCTCTAGAACTTGAAGTACTTCAGGCTCCTCATCAGAAGGGCTCCCTGTTGTTTTATGGCCTAAAGCCTCATTTGTCCTAAAATCCCGGAGATCCTGCTCCTTGTCCACAATCACCCATTCTCTAGAATCAACCTCCTGCTTGCAAGAGCTCAAGTTAACTGCTATAAATCCATTGCTGCCACCACCAACCGCCTGCTCAGGGGTGTTGGCAGAGGCAGGCTTAGAAGCATCTGGAAGATATTCTTCATCATGGTTCCAGATTCGGTCAGTACGGGCCCCAGCAGGAATACAAGGCTTATGAAGTAGAGCAGGAAGAACAGGTTCCTTTCCTGCACTGGAATCTTTCTGCATTTTCTCCAGGCTTAAGAAAACAGAGAAAAGTTACTCAACTGTCCAAGAGTAATATTCATTGCATAACCTGTAAGGCTGTATACAGAACTAATATTCACACAGAGATCAGAGAAAAAAAGTATGGATAAAGCATAAGAAAAGTTTCACAGGTTGATAATGCTCTTCTCCACCTGTCATAATACAATTTTGAAAGATGGAACCCATGGGAGGAAGATGTCTCTCCTGCTTTAGGGCAGGAAAGAAGCCTAACTGGGTTGACTTGTATAATCCATTTGTTATGTTGTCACATAGATGCTCCCCCTTCTCCCTTTCACTTCCTATCTCTCTAAAAAAGTCAATAAACTATTTTTTTAAAAAGAAATAAAGAAGCTAGTATACATAAGGAAAATACTTTCTGCATTTGTCTGTCTCTAGCAATGTATGCAAATGTATACTCATTCAATTACACTCCTCCAAAGGCAGGGCTTTGAAGAAGAGAAGGTACTGTACCTGCTGACCCACACCCAGCCCACTGCACACAGAAGTCAATATGTGGTGGTGGGGTGTTGATAGTGGTATGAAGGAAGCTTCAGGGTATATTTTCAGTTTTGTTGGATCAAGAGGCAATTAACATTGTATATACAAATCTCTCTGCTGCGTGAGGGGCAGGCAATATAGTGTGACTGGTGCTATTTGGCTGCACTGGCTTCTGAGAACTGATCTCATCTATAAGGAAGTAGTTTGAACAATACACTTTTTCCTTTCCTTAAGTTTGTAATTAGATGCTTCAATTCTCTATTCATTCTAGGTTCTGGCTTGAGTTCACTTCTGTTTTCAATTCTGTCTTACCTCTCAGCTCTTCCCTCAGCATGATTCTCTTTATAAAAAGTTCCATCCTTTTGTTAGACTAATTCCTTACCAAACTAAGCTTTTATCTCTATTGTACCTTTATATTTATTCCCAATCTTAGCCACAACTCAAAATGTTTAAATACTGCCCCAATCCTAGTCCGTCCTTTTGATCATATCAACATACAGACACAAGCTTACATCACATAGCTATGAGGTTGAATGATTACCATATGAGGAAGAATACACATATATAAAGGACTGTTTAAAATGGAAGTCAGGCCCTGGCCAGTTTGGTTCAGCGGTTGAGCGTCAGCCTGCGGACCAGAGAGTCCTGGGTAGGGTTCCTGCTAGGGGCACGTACCACCAAAAAATAAATAAATAAATAAAATGGAAGTCAGATTGGACTAGGCCAGAGTGGCTGAATTGTCTCTGGACATAGTTACTACCATGTCAAATACATGGTCCTACTAACCTACTATTCCACTGCCAATAGTAGTCACCAGGGATATACACTGAAGAGTGTGACTATTATTAAAGTTACTCAGGTCTTAATATTATTAAAGCCTTATATAATTCATAAATATATCCCAAATTATTTTAAAAGTTTCATTCTGTTTCTGTTATCAGACTTGGAGGATAATGGGCCTCATAACCATTAACTGCAGTCATTACCAATTTATGGATGTCTAGGTTCCATATTTTCTTCTCTCTGGGTAGAATGATAAACTTATTATGTCTCTTTTCCCAACAGCACTTACAGCAGCCTTCATTAAAATGAATTGAATTGCCTATTCCTTGTGTAAAAATTACTTTCTTCCCTCTCTCATGTACTCCTCTCCTTTCTGCTAATGCCCTCTCCAGCTCTACACTGAATCTTCTCCATTCCAATAAGAGATCACCTTCCAAACAAAGGCATTTCAAAATGTTCACTGGACTTATACCTGGTATTATGAAGATACCAGCTCCCACTGCTCAGCTCCCAAAGCCAAAGCCTACATTATAGAACTTGTAACAATATTAGGAGATAATTCACATTAAAAAATCAGGATGATAATTAAAAACACGGATGAAGATGAGAACTTAATCAAAGCAGTGCTACAGGAATGCAAGAATTTCTTATTTGAAAGACATTACATAATAAAAATAGATAAATAAGACTTTAAAATAGTATCTTAGTAGCTCTAATAAAAGAAGAAAAATCATTTTATACCAGGTCTCAAGAAACTTGTCAGTATCTGGCTTTGGCTCCAGTGTCAGACGTTTTTCCAGCTCAAAGCTGTGTATAGAACGTAATTTCCGCACCAACGGAACATCTCTGTCTGGCTGAGTAATCTCTGAGCGGACACGAATCGGTGAGCCAAGGCTTGGAGCATTCAGAATACCATTTGCTTGACCATGGCTATTCTCCTCTTCAGTAGCAGCCTAGATAAAATAGAAAAGAAAACCATTTCAGTTACTATATGTGGTAGTAATTGTTGAAGTCCTCAATATAATATAAGCAAATGATTGTGATGTGTTCTCACAAGATTAGGCTATTTTGACTAGTTTAGGTCATGACATATTTGTCTATGAACCCTTTATTGAGTTTTCTCAATTTATTCTCAGTTTCAGTATTATTTTAGTTTTTATATCTTTGGTACAAAGATAAACAGTCTAATAATGTTTAATAACCTTAGCCTTTCATATTATGCCTAACTAGAAGCTTCCAGGACCCCATCCACTAAACTAAAATTAAAACATAGAAAGGGAACCTGGCCAGTTTGGTTCAGTGGTTGGGTTGTGGACCAAAGGGTCTCAGGTTTGATTCGTGGTCAAGAGTAGGTTCTTGAGTTGCAGGTTTGATCCCAGCCCTGGTCGGGGTTGTGCAAACAATTGATGTGTCTCTCTCACATCCATGTTTTTCTCTCTCTATCTCGCCCCCGCCCCCAACTCTATCTAAGGATTAATGGAAAAATATCCTCAGATGAGGATTAACAACAACAACAACACTTGGAAAGGACATTTCTCATTGAGACAAGGGTTTCACAAGTGGTAGGAGAAGTTGCCAAGCCTCAATACCCCCTGACACATTCCCTCTCTAAAAAACAAACAAGAAGAAAACCTGGTGTTTGAACAATAGGAGCTGAGTAGAACAGGAGGCCACTGAACATTAGGCAGCACAGAGAGGTGGATCTACAGCAGTGTAATTAGCAGGGAAGACTTACACCAGTAGTGGGATGGCAGAGAAAAGTCTGGGACATCTTTTCTGATTAAAGATGCTTAAGAAGATGCCCAACTAGTCTTAAGCAAGGGTTACACTTTGGCTATTAGCAGAAGCAGAAGACAATCTTCTCTGAAAGAAGGTTTCTCTACTTCTCAATTTAGGTCTATAGAACTCCCATCAATTATTAATTAAAGAGTAAAACATTTAAGATAGTCAAACAAGCCCTGGCTGGTTTGGCTCAGGTGGTTGGAATGTCACCCCATACACCAAAAGGTTGCAGGTTCCATCCCAGGACGGGGCGCATACCGAGACAACTGATCAATGCTTCTCTCTCTCTCTCAAATAAGTAAAAAGTATACCCTCAGGTGATGATAAAAAATTTTTTAAAAAGTGAAACATGAGAAGACATGGCACTGTGATTAAAAGTCAGCAGAAGTGATAATTTTTTTAAATGTAAACTTCCCCAAAATTTCAGCTATCAAACTTGTTCAGATACAGAATATAGAATAGCTATGCATAAAATGTTTTAAATAAATGAAGGTCATTATCACAAAGATCAACAAAGGATTATTTGGCATTATCTCATGAATTTAATATTAAATAGTCAATTAACACGTCAAACGAATTAGCCGCTAGAGGCCAAAGTCAGTGAATTAGAAGACAGAGAGAAAGAAATTACCTAGAACAAAGCACAGCAAGGTGAGAAAAATATGAAAAAAGATATTAAGAGATATGACAGCTAGAATAAAAAGGAATAATAGCCTGGCCAGTGTGGCTCAGTGGATTGAGCATTGGCCCATGGACTGAGAGGTCCAGGTTCAATTCCCAGTCTGGGCACATGCCAGAGTTGCAGGCTCGATCCCCAGCAGGCGGCTGATCAATGTTTCTATCTCTCTCTCTCTAAAAAAAAAAAAAAATCAATTAAGAAAAAGGCATAGCCCAGCCGGTATGACTCACTGGTTGAGTATTGACCCATGTACCAGGAGGTCGCTGGTTTGATTCCCGGGACAGGGCACGTGCCCAGGTTGTAGGCCCAATCCCAGTGGGGGGCATGCAGAAGGTGGCCAATTGATGTTCTCTCTCATCAGTGTTTCTATCTCTCTCCCTCTCTCTCTAAAAATTAGTAAAGGGAAAAAAAATGTTTTTAAAAAGGTATAATATATGTTTAATTAGAATCCCAGAAAGAGAGAACAGAAAGAATAAAGAGGTGGCAATATTTAGGTAGAGATTGCCTGATTCTTCCAGAACTGATTAAAAAAATATGAATCAAAGATTCAGAAAACAAGATATCCTAAGTAGGATAAACAAAAAGAAATATATGTGTAAACACACTATAGTTAAAATGCAGAGCACCAAAGACAAGAAGAAGAGTTTAAATATAGCAGGGGTGGGAGGACAGGTGGAATGATCATCTACAAAAAAAAAAAAGTCAGAATAACAGCAGATTTCTGATACCAGTAGATGAAGCAAGAGGAAAAATAACTGTTGATCAAAAACTTGGAATCCAAAGACAAAAAAAGCTTTGACTCCAGCATAAACCATTGTTAAATAATGAGGCTGAAATAAATAAATTTATTAACTAAAAATAGAAGGATTCCAAAATGGTGGTGGAGTGAATGGAAGCTACACATACCTTCTCACAAAACCAAACTGCAATTACAACTAAAATAAAGACAAATCGTCAGGAAAAAGCAACAGAAACGCAGCTGGAGAGGACCCATATAACCAGGAACAGAAAAAAAAAACAAAAAAAAAAACAATGAATTGAGCCTGGTGAGTCTGTGGCGGTGCGAGGTGGCGGGCTGAGAGCCCAGGGACAGCAGCTGTCTGAGCTGTGAGCAGCTTCCTCAAGGTTAAAATCCCAAGCCTGCTCCACAGTGCAGAGGGCTGAGACAGAGCACTAAGGTAGCTACAGCCATTCACCCTGGGCTCCAGCAGAGTGAGGGCAGAATGGACTGAAACTGTATGGGGACACTCGGGATTTGGAGGGCGCTCAGAGTTTTTGCTGAGTCACAGGCACATAGGACAGTGGTAATGTTGCTCGGAGAGCCCCTTCCTGGTGCTCTGGGGAGAAGCAGCAGCCTCTTCCTTGGAGATTCAACCCCACCTGGTGGGCCAGAGAAATGAAAATTGAGGCTTATTAACAAACAACATCTGCCTCACCCTCTGGAAATCCTCTTACAGTGAACACCTGAGGGAGTTTTTCATTCAGCAGAGGGATACAACCCAAGGCTCATTAAGTAACTGAGACTAATAGCCTCCAGGCAAAAAGCTAGAGGATAACCAAACCTTTCCTGGACTTGCAAATCTACCCAGGAAAGTAAGACTTGACAGTGGTATTGAACATGGGTCCTCCCTCACTCATCCAACCCCAGTAGAGGGAGCCACAAACAGCAGAACACCAATACCCCCAGGGAAAATTTGGCAGGGTCAAAAAACCACTGAGATAGTCAAAATGGTGAAACAAAGAAACAAATCACAGATGAAAGAACAAGAGAACTCTACTGAAGATGAAATAAATGAAATGCAGTTCAGCAAGTTATCATAGGTAAGAGTTCAGAGTCATGATCTTGAGGAAGCTCAAAGAATGA
This sequence comes from Molossus molossus, assembly GCF_014108415.1. Classification (NCBI taxonomy): domain Eukaryota; kingdom Metazoa; phylum Chordata; class Mammalia; order Chiroptera; family Molossidae; genus Molossus; species Molossus molossus. Next base: position 181,746,288 of record NW_023425344.1, read on the forward strand.
GTAAAGATAGAGAAACACTGACAATCAACCAAGTGGAAATGAAGAATGACATAGCAGAAATAAAGAATACATTGGAAGGGATAACCAGCAGAGTAGTGGAAGCTGAGGACCAGATCAGTGAATTAGAAGACAGGGTAGAAAAAAATCAACCAATCAGAAAACCAAAAGTGAAAAACAAAAAGACTGCTTAAGAGAACTGTGGGAAAACTGGAAACATAACAACACTGGCATCATTGAACTTCCAGAAGAAGAAGAAAATGAACAGGGGTTAGAGAATATACTTGAAGAAATAGTGACAGGAAACTTCCCTAACTTAATGAAGGAAGAAGGCATTCAACTTCAAGAACCAGAGAGAGCCCCAAGTAAGAAGAACTCAATCAGGCCCACACCAAGATATATACTAATTAAAATGCCAAAAATTAAAGACAAAGAGAAAATCCTAAAGGCAGCAAGACATAAGCAACAGGTTACCTACAAAGGAACCCCCATAAAGCTATCAGCTGACTTCTCAACAGAAACATTACAGGCCAGAAGGGAATGGCATGAAGTAATCAAGTTCATGAAAAACAAGTATATGAATCCAAGACTACTCTATCCAGCAAAGCTATCATTCAAAATAGAAAGTCAAATAAAGAGCTTCCCAGACACACACACAAAAAAAGGCTAAGGAAATATATTAGCACTGAACCAGCACTACAAGAAATCTTAAAAGGACTGATGTAATTAGTAGAAGAAATAGGAAGAAAAATATAACCACAATAAAGAAAAACGGCAATAAATAAGTACATATGAATAATCACCTTCAATGTAAATGGACTGAACACTCTGATAAAAAACCACAGGGTAGCTGATTGGATAAGAAAGCATGACTCATACATATGTTGCTTACAACAGACCCACCTCACAACAAGACTCACATAGGTTGAAAGTGAAGGGAGGAGAAAAAATCTTCCAAGCAAACGAAAATAAAAAAAATTAAAAAAAGCTGGGGTAGCAATATTCCTATTTGATAAAATAAGATTTCAAAATGAAGGCCACTACATAATATTGAAAGGATCTATCCAACAGGAAGATATAACTTTGGTAAACATATATGCACCCAATATAGGAGCACCAGAATATATTAAAAATATTCTGGAAGACTTCAAAAGAGAAACTGACAGCAATACAATCATAGCAGGGGACTTCAGCACCCCACTGACATCACTGGATAGATCCTCTAGACTAAAAATTAACAAGGAAACAGACTCTAAATGATGCACTAGATCAAATGGATTTAATAAATATGTATAGAGAATTACACCTCAAAACTTCAGAATTCACATTCTTCTCAAGTGCACATAGGACATTCTCAAAGATAGACCACATGTTAGGACACAAGCTAAGTCTTTACAAGTTCAAAAGGCTGAAATCATATCAAGCATCTTCTCAGATCACAATGGCATAAAACTAGAAATCAATTGCAACAAGAACATGCACAGATATTTGAACACATGGAAGCTAAATAGCATGTTACTAAACAATAAATGGGTTATCAAAGAAGAAATTAAAAACTTCCTGGAAAACAATAAAAATGAACACACAACAGCACAAAATCTATGGGATGCCATGACAGAAGTTCTAGAGGGAAGTTCATAGCACTACAGGCCTACCTCAAGAAACAAGAAAAATTCCTAATTGACTATCTAACCTCACAACTTAAAGAACTACAAAGCAAACAAAAAGAAAACCCCAGGGCAAGTAGAAGGAAGGAAATAGTAAAGATCAGAGCAGAAATAAATGACAAAGATGAAAAAAAATTCAAAAGATCAATGAAACAAAAAGCTGGTTTTTGAAAAGATAAACAAGATTGATGGATCCTTAGCTAGACTCACCAAGAAATGAAGAGAGAGAACCCAAATATACAAAATCAGAAGTGAAAGAGGAGAAGGAACAACTGACACCACGGAAATACAAAGGATCGTTAACAAATACTATGAACAAATTCGACAATCTAAGCAAAATGAACAAATTTCTAGAAACACATACTCTCCCAAAACTGAACTGGGAAGAGATAGAAAACTTGAACAGACCAATAACAACTAAGGAAATTGAAGAGGTAATCAAGACCCTCCCAGCAAACAGAAGCCTAGGCCCGGACGGCTTCACGAGGGAGATTTACCGAACATTCAAAGAAGAACTAACACCAATTCTACTCAAACTATTCCAAAAAATTCAAGAAGAAGGAAGACTTCCAAACTCATTTTATGAGGACAGCATAATTATAATTCCAAAACCAGATAAAGACACTACAAAGAAAGAAAACTATAGGCCAATATCCCTGATGAACACAGATGTCAAAATCCTTAACAAAATATTAGCAAATCGGATCCAGCAATACATCAAAAAAATTATTCACCATGACCATGTGGGATTCATCCCAGGGGTGCAAGGCTGGTACAATATTCGCAAATCAATAAATGTGATCCACCACATAAATAACATGAAGAATAAAAACCACATGATCATATCAATAGATGCTGAAAAAGCATTCGACAAAATCCAGCACCCATTTCTGATAAAAATGCTCAGCAATGTGGAAATAGAGAGATTATATCTCGATATAATAAAGGCCATATATGAAAAACCTATAGCCAACATCATATTCAATGGGCAGAAACTAAAAGCATTTTCCCTAAGAACAGGAACAAGATAAGGATGCCCACTTTCGCCACTATTATTTAACATAGTACTAGAAGTCTTAGCCACAGCAATCAGACATGAAGAAAAAATAAAAGGGATCCAAATTGGAAAGAAGAAAGTGAAACTGTCATTATTTGCAGATGACATGATACTGTACATAGAAACCCTAACAACTCCATCAAAAATCTGCTAGGATTAATAAACGAATTTGGCAAGGCAGCAGGATACAAAATTAACATCAAGAAATCAATGGCATTCTTATACACCAACAATGAACTCACAGAAAGAGAAACTAAAAAAAAATCCCATTTACCATTGCAGCAAAAAAATTAAGATACCTAGGAATAAACTTAACCAAAGAAATAAAGGACCTATTTGCAGAAAACTATAGGACATTAAAAAAATAAATAGAGGAAGATATAAAAAAGTGGAAGCACATATCTGGTTCATGGATTGGAAGAATTAACATCATTAAAATGTCCATATTACCCAAAGCAATCTATAGATTCAATGCAATCCCCATCAAAATACCAATGACATATTTCACAGAACTAGAACAAATACTTCTAAAGTTCATATGAAACCAAAAAAAACCCTAAATAGCCACAGCAATCTTGAAAAGAAAGACAAAGTAAGTGGGATCACAATACCGGATAACAGGTCATACTACAAAGCTACTGTAATCAAAACAGCCTGGTACTGGCACAAGAACAGGCATATAGACCAGTGGAACAGAACAGACAACCCAGAAATACACCCAAGACATTATGCTCAATTAATATTTGACAAAGGTGGCAAGAGCATACAATGGAGTAAAGACATCCTCTTTAATAAATGGTGTTGGGAAAATTGGACACTTACATGCAAAAAAATGAAACTAGATCATCAACTTACACCATATACAAGAATAATCTCAAAGTGGATAAAAGATTTAAATGTGCCTCATGAATCCACAGAAATCCCAGAAGTACAAGTGGGCAACAAAATTTCAGACATCATATGCAGCAGAATTTTCACTGATACATCACCTAAGGCAACAGAAACAAAGGAAAAAATGAACACATGGGACTACATCAAACTAAAAAGCTTCTGCACAGCAAAAGAAACAACCATCAAAATGGAAAGGGAACCCACTCTATGGGAGAGCATCACTGCCAATTGATACATCAGATAAGGGGTTAATTTCCAAAGTATATAGAGTGCTCATACAACTCAACAAAAGGAAGACAAAGAACCCAATTAAAAAATGGGCAGAGCGCCCTGGCCGGTTTGGCTCAGCGGTTGGAGCGTCGGCCTGCGGTACAGAGAGACCCGGGTTCGGTTGCCGCTAAGGGCACGTACCTCGGTTGCAGTTTGTCCCCGGCCCTGGTTGGTCGTGCGGGTGGCAGTCACTCGATGTGTCCCTTCACATCGATGTTTCTCTCTCCTCTCTCTTCCTCTCTCTCCCTCCCACTCTATCTGAACAAAAAATGGAAAAAAATGTCCTTGCGTGAGGATTAAAAAAAAAAAAAAAAAAAAATGGGCAGAGGACCTAAATAGGCACCTCTCCAAACAGGGAATACAAATGGCCAAGAGACATATGAAGAAATGCTCAATGTCACTAACCATCAGAGAGATGCAAATTAAAACAGCAATGAGGTATCACCTCACACCTGCCAGAATGGCTGCTATCAACAAATCATCAAACAATAAGTGCTAGAAGGGTGTGGCGAAAAGGGGACTCTAGTACACTGCTGGTGGGAATGCAAACTGGTGCAGCCATTATGGAAAATAGTATGGTGTTTCCTCAAAAAATTAAAAATTGAATTGCCATTTGACCAGTGATCCCACTTCTAGGAATATATCCTAAGAAGCCTGAAATACCAATCAGAAAGAATATATGTACCCCTATGTTCATAGCAGCACTATTTACAATCACTAAGATCTGGAAACAGCCCAAGTGTCCATCAATAGATGGGTGGATAAAAAAACTGTGGTACATATATACAATGGAGTACTATGCAGCTGTAAGAAAGAAAGATCTCTTATCCTTTGAGATCACATGGAGGGACCTCGAGAGTATCGTGTTAAGCGAAATAAGCCAATCAGAGAAAGACAAATACCACATGATCTCACTTATTTGTGGAATATAGTGAACATGGTGGACTGATGAACAAAACAGACCCAGAGACATAGAAAGGAGTATGGTTCAGACTGACAAACCTCAGAGTAGGGAGGCAGGGGGGATGGATGAATTGAACGAAAGAACTTATATGCATGTTTGTATAGACAACAATGCTAGGAGGGGGGGGCGCGGGATGGGGAGGAGGATGTCTAGGGGGATAAAAGGGTAAATATCTGTAACAAAAATAAATTAATAAAAATTGGAAAAAAATAAAATTGGGAAAAAAGAAAACAACTTTTTTTTTTTTTGCAAAAAAAAAAAATAATAATAATAAAAATAAAAACTGAAAGAGTTCTCTACCCAAACACATCAACTAAAGGAACTTCCAAAGAAAATATTTCAGGAAGAAAGATGAGTCCAAATTAGGTAATGAAAGTTACTGAACATTGTTCTTATTTTCCAACATTGTTTTGGCTACTCTTGGTAATTTGCATTTTTATATAAATTTTTATTTTATTTTATTTTTATATAGAGAAAGGAAGGGCAAAAGAGAGAGATAAAAACATCAATGAGAGAGAACATCAACTGACCACCTCCCATATGCCACCCCTGGGGATCAGGCCCACAATCTAGGCATGAGCCCTGACAGGAAATCAAACCAGTGATCTCTTTTTTTTTTTTTTTTAATCCTCACCCGAGGACATTTTTCCATTTTTTGTTCAGATAGAGTGGGAGGGAGAGAGAGGAAGAGACAGAGAGAGAAACATTGATGTGAAGGGACACATCGAGTGGCTGCCACCCACACAACCAACCAGGGCCGGGGACAAACTGCAACTGAGGTATGTGCCCTTAGCGGGAACCGAACATGGGTCTCTCTGTACCGCAGGTTGACGCTCCAACCGCTGAGCCAAACCGGCCAGGGCAAACCGGTGATCTCTTGATGCATGGGTAAACCTCAACCACTGAACCACACTGGCTGGGCTATTAATTTTTTAAAACATTTTAAAAAATTGGTTAGAGAGAGAAGAAGGGAGAGAAAAACACTGAAGTGAAAGACACTGATCCGTTTTTATATAAATTTTTAAATTAGCTTGCGAATTAAAAAATTCCCAGGTTGTATTTGGATTGTACTGACTCCATAGATCAATTAGGGGAAAAAATTATATTTTAATAATATTAACTCTTCCAAATTATAAACTATTATATCCTTCAATGTAAGTATCTTCTATTATATTTTTTTCTTAGTGACAGTGTTTCCTAATAAAGGCATATAGATGATTAAAAAAAAAAAAGATGAGTCCAGATTTTTAAAAAAGGGAAAAAGTAAGAAAAAAAAAATGAGGCCAGGACTTCACAAAATGAAAGAAAATGGTGAACATCTTTTAAAAATTCATAGAAACATTACTTGTATGAAAGAACAACAACACTTAATATCTGAGTTTTTGGGTTTTTTTTTATCCTCACCCGAGGACATCTTCTTGATATTTTGTTCAGATAGAGTGAGAGGGAGAGAGAGAGAGAGAAACATCGACGTGAAAGGGACACATCGAGTGGTCGCCACCCACACGACCCAACCAAGGCCGGGGACAAACTGCAACCGAGGTACGTGCCCTTAGTGGGAACCGAACCCAGGTCTCTCCAGACTGCAGGCCGACGCTCTAACCGCTGAGCAAAACCGGCCAGGGCATATCAGAGTTTTTTTTTAAGGAAGGAATTAGCCCAGCTGGTGTGGCTCTGTGGTTGACCATCGACCCATGCACCAAGAGGATGCTGGTTTGATTCCAAGTCAGGGCACATGCCAGGGTTGCAGGCTTGATCCCCAGAGGGGGAGTGCGGGTGACAGCTGATTGATGTTTCTCTTTCACATCAATGTTTCTATCTCTATCTCTCTCTCCCTTCCTCTCTCTCTAAAAATAAAAACATAGTCCGGCCAGTGTGGCTCAATGGTTGAGCATCGACCCATGTACCAAGAGGTCGCCAGTTCGATTCCCAGTCAGGGCACATGCCCAGATTGTGGGCCCGATCCCCATTGGGGGGCATGCAGGAGGCGGCTAACCAATGTTCTTGCTCATTGATGTTTTTCTCTCTCTAAAATCAATAAAGGAAAAAAAAAAAACATAGCTCTGGACAGTTTGGCTCAGCGGTTGGAGCGTTGGCCTGCGGATCAGAGAGTTCCAGGTACAGTTCCTGCTAAGGGCACGTACCTCGGTTGCAATTTTTCCTCAGCCCCAGTTGGGGTCATGTGGGTGGCAACCACTCGATGTGTCTCTCTCACATCGATGTGTCTCTTTCTCTTCCCCCCTCTCTCCCTTTTGCTCTATCTGAAGATAAATGCAAAAATGTCCTTGGGTAAGGATTAAGAAACAAACAAACAAAAAAGAATAAAATAAATAAAAATAAAAACAGTTTTAAAAACAGGATGTAATTAAAAACTAGAAGAGCACTAACAGAGATTAAATAGTGATACTGGACCCTGGCCAGTTAGACTCTGTGGTTAGAGTATTGGCCCACGGACCAGAGTCTCCGGTCTGATTCCGATCAAGGGCACATACCTCAGTTGGGGTTGGCTCCCTGGCCCTGGTCGGGGTTGTGCGGGAAGCAACCAGTCAATGTGTCTCTCTCACATCAATGTTTCTCCCCTCACCCCCCTCTATCTGAAGATAAATGGAAAAATATTCTCAGGTGAAGATTATTTAAAAAAAAAAAAATGAGCCCTGGCCGGTTTGGCTCAGCAGTTAGAGTGTTGGCCTGCGGTCCAGGGAGACCCGGATTCGGTTCCCGTTAAGGGCATGTACCTTGGTTGCTATGGCCCTGGTTGGTCATGTGGGTGGTGACCACTCGATGTGTCCCTTTCATGTCATTTCTCTCTCTCTCTCTCCCTCCCACTCTATCTGAACAAAATATCAAAAAAAAGGTGTCCTCGGGTAAGGATAAAAAAAAAAAATGATAATGAGTGAAAGAAAACTAAATAATTAAGATCTATGCCAAATGCCACTTCACTCTTTCACATACAAAAACACCCATATGGGCTGGAAACTAGAGGTTTTTAACCGTAAGAACAATTTGCTCCTGGTGCTATAAAGACAGCCAAAACTGGCATTCCAAAAGTCTGGCAATGACTTCCTGACATCTTTGTCACCACTTATTCCTATCACTATTAGTCCAAAGAGTGTTTCTTAATAGCCACACCACAGTGCACCATACCACATCTGTGCAGAGAAGCTTTTGCAAATGACTCTCATGACTAAATTATATACTGCTAATATTCTTTTTTTTTCCCCCCTCACCTGAGGACATTTTTGCATTTATCTTCAGATAGAGCAGGAGGGAGAGAGGAGGTAAGAGAGAGAGAGAAACATCGATGCAAGAGAGACACACTGAGTGGTTGCCACCCACACGACCCCAACTGGGGTGGGGACAAACTGCAACCAAGGTACGTGCCCTTAGCGGGAACCAAACCCAGGACTCTCTGGTCCGCAGGCTGATGCTCTAACCGCTGTGCCAAACAGGTCAGGGCAATATTTTTAATTATATAGTTTAACAATGTAGTATATACTATCCAAAGATAGGCCCAGCTCCTCAGAAGTGATCACAGAGTATTTTTTCTCCATTCATAAAGCATAACTAATAGCCAACTTTCTATCAATCATGTTAACAGGTGTGAGCCTGAAGTCTCACTTTACACACCTATAAACTTAATCTTCTTTGCAACTAAACCTTTATAAAAACATAGGAAGCACCAAACTAACTGATTCCTTGCCACTACATACCAGTTTTCTTCATCTGATCTTCTATGAAAATGGAAATGACGAGGAACAGTAAGATCAGAGAGAAGTTTGGGGAAAATCTGCCCCAAGGTTACTAAAAATTAATCATTCAATTCAGAAATGTATATCTCTCCCCATACTTAAAGGTGTACCTGTTTGCAATCTTAATGAAGAAAAAATCATGTCCTTTGTTCAACATCCACTTTGTCAACTCCTGAACAGTTTGTTTGATGCTTCCCACTTCAAACTCATTTCTCACCTCCATTTAAGACCATTTTCAGAACAGGTACTCATAGCTCCATCGGTCTACACCAAAGAAGGAGCCCAGGGTCTTGTCACATTATTTAGAAAGACTATTAACTTCTGTTGTATAGATGTCTCTTCTTTTCGTGTCAATGTCTAGTTATTTTTTTAAATGCCTTTATCTTTTCCACAAAATACAATATGAAGATTAATGTTCGAGTGTCCATACTTCAACATTTCGGGCAAAATTAGCCAAAATACAAATTAGCAATTACAAATATAGAAATAACTAGCAATACAATGTTCTACTTCTCATTTAAAATTGAGAATCATTATACTTCACTACAGCAACAGGAGAAAAATAATAAGGACATAGAAAGATACTACTTCCTATGCAAGAAATACGCACCTTACAAACCCCAAGCTTTATCTTGTTTCTGTTTGCATCCATCTCTTCCCAGACATCCTTCTCCTGGGGATGAGTGTGTCCCAGAGATCCAGGTAATTTATCTGGTGACACACCAACTGGGATGCCATCCTCCCCATCACTAAGCTGTTCATCTGGAAATACCTCATCTGTATTTTCTCGGAGCAAGTCCCCTGGGATAGGAGTGGCATTGGCAATTCTAAAAATGAGGGGTGAAGAAAAGGTAGAGCTTAAGAACATCAGACTGAAAAATTACTATGAGACTATTTTACATTTTGTTTCTGGAGTTAAATAATGAGGTCTATATATCATTAAAATAGTAAAACAAAACAAAACCATAAACCTTGGAAATAGGTAGTGACAATTCTACAAAATAAAACTTCCACATTTTGATTAATGGAATTTTCAATCTGATTTAAAAATGAAAATTCTAATACAATAACTCACTAATTTAACAATTCCTTTAAAAGTTAGAAACATTTGGTCTATTTTCCAAGAAGTTTTTGACAATTTTTGTATTTTCTATTTTTTACCTGGTCTTTCTAGAGAATAGCAAAACCTATAAACAGGAAAATATTAAGTATCATAATGATATAAACAGGCATCAGATCAATAAGTTATGTTATGTATTTTAATATTGAAATGCGCATTTGTTTTTTTTTTATTTACAGACTTTTTACTAGGTACCTACTTCATGCAAGACCCTAGGGGACATAAAGAGAAAAAAGGAAATTCTTGCCCTTTAGGGCAGCGCTTCTCAACCTGTGGGTCACAACCCCTTTGAGGGTCGAATGACCCTTTCACAGGGGTCGCCTAAGACCATGGGAAAACACATATTTCCGATGGTCTTAGGAACCGAGATACGGCTCCTCTATCCGTCTCCAGGCAGGTCCGCCCACATGCAGATACGCCCACATACAACATGAGGAACTGTATTAAAGGGTCACGACATTAGGAAGGTTGAGAACCACTGTTCTAGGGGAAACTAGAAAATGTGCAATTATACACTTCATACTTCTGCCAGCTCTAATGCTCCATAACTCTACACTATACTCAATTCTTTTAAATACTGCTGACTAAACACAATATTTAGTATACAATGAAACCTTTTCTTAAAAGCGACTTGAAATGTTTAAAAGTAGAAAGTCAGTCTTCAGTAGATTATACTGACACAATTATTATGAGTAGTAAAATAGGCATCTTCTCAGTGAACCACTCTAAGGGTTATGGTTATACCCTAGCCCAGGTGTCATACATGCCATGCTGTGAGAACAAAGATCAATCATTTTCAGGGACTTCTTCTACCTGATCTGATGACCCTTCACTACCACCTGTCCCTACTGAGGTCTCTGTCAATAGGTTAGAGATAAATACTATAGAAAATCACTGACCAAGAAATAAACAAAAAACAACTTAGAGCCTTGCAAAATAGTACCTCTAGTTCTGACACTAAGAACATTTTGAAAAGGTAGTTTGGACTAAGGTAGTTCAAATGAAAGTATTTATTATGAAAGTAAAGTTCAGGAGGTGGGGTGAGTGGAGGTGGAAGAGGGTATAGGGGAAATAAGTGATGATGAAAAAAATAAAATTTAATTTAAAGAAGAGTTCAGATATAAACTGGCTATTAAAAGATTTTTCAGGTATAAGTTCAATATAATTTATTGATATAAGGAATTACAATGGACACTAACATATATGTGTTACATGGTATTCCAAATGTCTATTGAAAGAATTCAATGGGGACTGGCAAAAGGATAAATATTTGAGTTCAGGAAGCTCAGTGTACTAGCCCCACATTACACCACATTTTAATCACTCAGTGTTCTTCCAAATCCTGTTTTTCCATATGCCTAAATTCCCGGGCATTTTCTTCCTCCATTCCTCAGGAGACACACCACCTATGAAACTGCCTCTATTTTTACTCTATCTTAGTTTCCCTTGTATCTCTTATGCTTCAGTACAATACCACACACTTCAAGGTGCTCTTCCATCGTCTCCACACAGGCTGCCTTCCACATAACTCAGGTTCTTCTCTGCACGTTTCACCCATTTTAACTCCTTACTTTATTTTCTTCCTTCTCCTAAAACTCTGATCCAAATCTGGACTTTGAGATACAGAAATAATTTCTTTCCAGGGAAATTATGTTAAGGAATAAGAATGAGTAAGTATGTGTAGTTTTAGCACATGATCTGTATTTGCAGGTGAGGTATAAATTATAGAAGATTAGGGAATAAAGTAAGGAGGTATATGGGAGAACTGGAAAAGTAGTCAGAATGGACATCCTCTTCATATTCCCTTCCCCATAATCTAAGTCAGGGGCTGGCAAACTAGGGCCTTTGAACCAAATCTGGCCTGCTCATCTATATTTTGTTAATAGAGTGTAATGGCACACAGTCATGCTCATTCATTTCCATGTTGTCTATGGCTACTTTAGTAATACAATAGCAGCAATAATGAAGACAGACAGCAGAGTCCACAAATATTTATCTGGCCATTTATAGAAAAGGTTTGCTGACTCCCGATCTAAGTGTCCTCCTATCTTCTCCTGAACATACTTTTTCCTTCTACTACAAAATTCAGAGTTGTGGGACATACATTATCATTTTTTTTCTCTTTAACATTGATTTTCTAGGGCTTTTCAGTTATTCTTCCAGATCACTTGCAAACAGAGAATTCAGAGGTCAGCAAACTTTTTTCTTAAAGGGCCAGCTAATAAATGGTAGGCTTGTGGGCCCAATACTTTTTTTCCCCCTTTAGTTCAACTAGTTTAAATTCCACACAATCGCCCTGGCCGGTTTGGCTCAGCGGTTAAAGCGTTGGCCTGCGGTCCTGAGAGACCCGGGTTCAGTTCCCGCTAAGGGCGCGTACCTCAGTTGCAGTTTGTCCCCGGCTCTGGTCAGTCGTGCGGGTAGCGGCCACTCGATGTGTCCCTTTCACATCGATGTTTCTCTCTCTCTCTCTCTCTCTCTCTGTTCCTCTCTCTCCCTCCCACTCCACCTGAACAAATAATGGAAAAATGTCCTCGGGTAAGGATTAAAAATAAATAAATAAATAAATAAATTCCACACAATCTTTAAGCTGTGGACTAATATGTACTGTACAATTCTCGGTCTGCCTTTTCAAAGAAACTTCAACTTATAAATACCATGCTAGGGACTCCCGCCAGGGAAAATGAGACCAAGTTAACCACTCAGTCAACTAATAGGAATCCTAGTCCTTCTCTGTCTGCTTTCAATTTGTACTACCTTTTCTCTAGCCTTTTTAATTTTTTTTTTCTCTTGAGGCTTTTTCCCCAATTTTATGCAATGTCCTTTATTTATTAAATATTCATTTGGGTCTACTCTCCTTTGTCCATTTTGTAATTTACTCAATTCTGAGATATCTTTTCCTCTATTTCTTCCCTGATTTCAATCAGTTTTCATTTCATTTCTTCTTCTCTTCTTTCCTTTTCCTCTCCCTCCCCCCACCCCCTTTGTGGTCTATTTCTTTAAAAAAAAATTTTAATTCATTTTTCAATTTCAGTTGACATAAAGAATTATATTAGTTTCATGTGTACAACATAGTGATCAGACATTTATATACTGGGTTTTGTCTTACAGTTTTCTTTTCCTTTTTTTTTTTTTTTTTTTAGTTTTCTTCATGGTTGTTTTTTTCTTTTTCTTCACCAATAATTACCACCCACCCCAATGGTTGTTTTACTGAGAAAATTTCCTTAGTTAATATGCATTAAGTTTTCTTTTGTGAGTGTGTACTATAATGTTTTATGGAATTTTAAAATCTTTTTCTTGCCCTGGCCAGTTTTCTCAGTGGTTAGAGCATCGGCCCATGGACCAGAGAGACTTGGGTTTGGTTCCCACTAAGGGCACATACTTTGGTTGCAGTTTGTCCCCAGCCCCGGTTGGGGTTGTGTGGGTGGCAGCCAGTCGGGGTGTGTCTCTCACATTGATGTTTCTCTCTCTCTCTTCCTCCCCCTCTCCCTCCTGCTCTATCTGAAGGTAAATGCAAAAATGTCCTCAGGTGAGGATAAAAAAAAAATATTTTTCTTGCTCTTTTTTGTGTTACTGGAGTATTTTACAAGATTCATAGTTTAATTAGAGCCATCTTCTGTCAGTATAGCAAAGTCCAAACGCTTGAGTAGATTATTCTTTGTTTTTTGTGGTCAGGAGAGATATGTGTATACTCTGATTTTATAGTTCTCCATTCTTGTATGTAATTAAATGTTTTTCTCCGTTTGCTCCTCTGCAATTATTGATTTATTACCTTTCAAATTCGTCCTTTCTGCCTGCTGTGTGAAAGTGGATCTGAGCCCTTTAGATATTTTCCCTTGGCCAACTGGCACTGGAGCTTTGTCAGCAGACAGCACTGGAAAGACACCGCAGGAGGAAAGTGCTTTGTTTTGGGTTCCAGTATGCAGCTTTGGCAAGCTTCTCCAGCATGTGTGGCTTTCCCCAGGGCAAGGATCCTGCAGCACTGCAGCATCTTCAGCAGCAACCAAGAGCTTCCCTGAGCAATCCCCATTATCAAGAAGTTTGGTAGCAGTGTGTGTCTGGTGAGACACACAAATAGCTTTCTCTGGTACCACAGAGGGCAGGTTTTCAGCAAATTTTACCAATGTGGCATCAAAGGGACCTCCCTCCCATCCAACGAGGGATGGACATACCTTCAACAAGGTCAGTGCGTACCTTAGCCTGGGGTCCGGGCTGGGAGAGTTGCTTGTTTGGATGCTTAATCTCAGACCTAGGAATAGGAGCTGCACTTTATATTTGCTATTCCTGTATTCTTTACAGTTCTCCCTATTTTTTGAAGTAATCCCATGTTACTCCAATTCCATGTTATAGGTAATGATTCCTTCCTTGTTCAAATTACTATGTAGTTTCTCTCTCCTGATTGAACTCAAATGAATACATGGTTGGTCCTTCACAACTCAACTGCTAAAGGGCACTTCTCCCTTCATTTTGTCTTTTTATTTCCCTGGAAGATAATGTGTTTTTAATCATGCATATTTGGACATTCCCGTAGTTCATGATCTGGTCTATTTGGACATTTTTTAGTATTTTTGTTCTTGGGATGGGTGTAGTTTTTCTGGTGTCGGTTTTAGATCAACCTTAAGTCCCATTGCTAATTCTTCTCTTCCCCACAGTTTTCATTGATCTGACTTTGTAAAGCCTTGTGGCAGGGCTGGGTAAGGCAGGACCATAAGAGATACCACACAAGGTCTTGGTGTTTTGTTCTTTCTCTTTTTACTCAGTTATTTTGAAGTTTGGGCATCCTTGGTCTTCGAATTACGCTAAGGACAGGGTTTTGGTGTAGTTTTATTTTTTATTTTGTGTTATTCTGTCTTATTTTAGGAGGAAACATTGAGAGATGAGAACTTACACTGTCTTCATTGCCTTCAGCTATCTTGAAGTCCTATCACCTGAATTTTGCAAGTTGGAGGCTTATCTATTTCTAACAACAATTAAAGGAGAAGTAGGACAAAGGCAACAAAACAAAAATATAAATTTCTACACAGCTCAAGTTCTGTGACTAACATTTATCTAAAGTTGGATGATTCACTCAGTGTTAGGATTATTTCCCCATTTATAAAATGGGGTGGCCCGGTCGGTGTGGCTCAGTGGTTGAGCATCAATCCATGCACCAAGAGGTTGCTGGTTCGATTCCCAGTCAAGGCAGATGCTCAGGTTTGTGGGCCCGATCCCCAGTGGGGGGCATGCAGGAGGCGGCCAATCGATGTTCTCTCTCAGTGATGTTTCTGTCTCTCTCTCCCTTTCCCTTTCTCTCTCTCAAAACTTGATAGAGAAAAAAACATTTTAAAAAATAGGGTGGCTGGCTGGGAGTTCCAAACTCAGATAAGCATGAGAAACATCTGATACATGTGGACTTTTGCGCTGCATCCCTAGATTCTGATTCAGTTGGTCTGGGGTGAGTCTTTACAAAGACAGATCTTAAACAAATGTGTGGTGATTCTGATGCAGCTAGTCAGGGCCTCACATTTAAGAATTCTTAGACTAGCTAATCAAGAAAATATGTTCAGATATGAGTCCATGTAAGCTTTTCTGATCAATAAGTTCTAGAGATCTCATCTTTCAATATAAAATCAAAGCAATGGATTAGTGATAAAATGTCCCAATTAACTCATATGGTATGAGGATTTTTTTCCTATTTACTTTTTTATTTATTAAAACCAAACAGTTTAAAAAAACCAGAGCAGGTAAAAAATGGGTCAGAAAAGAAGACACCCTACCTCTGCAAAAGCAACTATTTATGCACGTAGAGAAAACAAAAACAAAAAACCAAGAAGATGGAAATATACTATAACCTGTTCCTAATACACTTTGAAAATTAAATCCCTCTCTTAAGAGGAACAAGCTACATGTTTTGTTCCCACTAAACTTAAGCACAGTATAATTAGATATAATTGTGGCTCATTCTGTCCAGGGTCCCATGTACTCTTTACAAGTAAATGCAACAAGTGTTCCTTCTCATTATGAGATGAGAAAACCCACTGTAAATCTGACACCAACAAGTCACACAAGCTCTAAGCTCCCATTTCACAGTATGATCCATAAACATTTTCTAAGAAAAGTAAATCTGAACAGAGGCATATACAAGAACAATGTCAATTCAAGAAAATCTACAGGCTTTTACCTATGTCTTAGCATTTGGTCATCTGAGGGAATCTGGGTGAAAACATTTCTGCTAATATAATACATCCAGGAAAGACTACTAAATGGGCTTCTGAGGACATACCCAATTGCCGCAGGGGTCAAGCGGGTGTGCAACTGAGGGGTGGTAGAAGTAGTGGTGGTTGTCAGGGAACCATCAGTTCCAGTCTTCTCCCAGTCAAAAGGGTCACTCTCAAACACTCCAAAGGTTTTGATGCTGTTGTCGAACACGGATGTAAGAAGCTAAACACAAAGAAAAAAACTAGAGTAAGCCAATAGTAAACAAAGTCACTTTATTCTTTAAGAGAAAGCACCCCAGACTCATAAATTAGTTTTGTAGATGGTTTTTAAAAACCTGAAAATGCTCCCTGGCCAGTTTGGCTCAGCAGCTGGAGCGTCAGCCTGCGGACCAGAGAGTCCCGGGTTCGGTTCCCGCTAGGGGCATGTACCAAAAAAATAAAAACCTGATAATGCATCCGGCCGGTGTGACTCAGTGGCTGAGTGTCGACCCAAGCACCAAGAAGTTGCCGGTTCAATTCCTGGTCAGGACACATGCCCGGGTTGTGAACCCAATCCCCAGTGGGGGACATGCAGGAGGCAGCCAATTGATGTTCTCTCTCATCTATGTTTCTCTCTCTCTCTCCTTCTCACTTCCTCTCTCTCGAAAATCAAAAAAGGAAAAAAAAAAAAAAAACACAAAAAACCTGATGATACAAAGAGGGGAATTTGAATAAGGACTGTATGTGGACGATAATACTGAATTAATATTAATTTTTTCTCAGCTGAGGTACTGGTTTGTAGTGACCTAATAGTATATCTTTGTCTTTGGAAGATACATAATGAAGTGTCATATCTAAAACCTACTTTCAGATGGTTTAGCAACAGCAAACGTGTGCTGTATGTATATGTGTGTATTCAGTTTCAACCATCTACGTGATCTTTTTTTTTTTTGGTCAAAAGGAACATTTCTATATGGTTCAACTTAAATAAGTAACCAGTGTTAATAGCTGCTATGTCTAGATTAAGGGGTATACGGAAGTTCACTGTGCTTTTCTCCAGTTCTTTTTTTTTGTGTGTGGGTTTGAAAAATTCTTAAACTGTGTGTACACAATTATCAAAAATAAATCTGCCCTACTATTTGATTTATAGAATATATAATTTTAGTTATTTTTGCCTTTAAATTCCAAAAGTCTGATGTAATCTCGAGAAACATCTTACGAAGACCTTCCTTTACTGTTTCTGACAGTATGCACCATTTTCAATTTTATGATTAAGGCCTCATTGTCTCCTCATCATTTCTTTTACTCTCTGTCAGTATCCTATGCTCAGAGATTCATCTTGTACCTTTCCCACCCCAGACCTGGAATCAGCACTTCTTCACTGAAAAATTTTTTTTTTATCCTCACCTGAGGACACTTTTGCATTTATCTTCAGATAGAGCGGGCGGGAGGGAGGGAGGAAGAGAGAAAGAGAAACATAGACGTGCGAGAGACACATCGAGTGGTTGCCAGCCACACGACCCCAACCGGGGCCAGGGACAAACTGCAACCAAGGTACGTGCCCTTAGAGGGAACCAAACCTGGGACTCTGGTCCGTGGGCCGACGCTCTAACCACTGAGCAAAACCATCCAGGGCTCATTGAAGGATTTTTGTGAAGGTTTGTTTTAGGCTTTAAAAAGGTTACGCTGTGCTCTGAACAGTTTTTCACAGTGGGTAGAGCATCGGTCCATAGACCAACGGGTTGTGGGTTTGATTCCCAATCAAGAGCATGTACCTAGGTTGCAATTTCAATCCCTGGCCGTGGTTGGGGTCATGAAGGAGGCAACCAAATGATTTGTCTCTCTCTCCCTCCCTCCCTTCCACTCTATCAAAAAATCAATGGAGCCCTGGCCAGTTTGGCTCAGTGTCGGCCTGCGGACCAGAGTCCCGGGTTCGGTTCCCACTAGGAGCACCTACCAAAAATGAATAATAATAAAATAAAATAAAAATCAATGGAAAAATTTCCTGTGGTGAGGATTAAAAAAACAAACAAACAAACAAATAAATTACTCTGCCTATTAAATGGAGAAGAGATGCCATAAATGGGGGAGGGGATGAGGGTGCTAGGAACAGATATCAGTTAGGAGGTTATTGAAGTTGAACCAGCATAGTAACAGTGGAGGTGATAAAGGGTAGTAGGATTTGGATAAAGTTTGTACAGCCAACAGAACTTGCTCATGGATTACATGAAAGCTAGGAAAGTAAAGAATAAGGAATAATTTACATTTCTGTCCTGAGCAACTGGGTAAATGATGGCACCATTTACTGAGATGAAAAGCAGTGAGTTTGAGGATTGGGATATTGAAAATTTTATGAAGTTTAGGGAGGAATAAGGAATAGATACAACGTTGGTAGTCATTAGCATATAGATATTAATAGGTAGTATTTAAAGCCATAAATACTGAATGATATAATCTAAGGAAAGTAGGTAGCAAAGAGGCC
The DNA here is from genome assembly GCF_014108415.1 of Molossus molossus. Classification (NCBI taxonomy): domain Eukaryota; kingdom Metazoa; phylum Chordata; class Mammalia; order Chiroptera; family Molossidae; genus Molossus; species Molossus molossus. Next base: position 181,764,658 of record NW_023425344.1, read on the forward strand.
TAACGATTAAAGCCTACGGCACTCCACCATTTAGATGTTAAGAAGAAAAGGACTCAGCAATGGAAACCAAGAAGTGAACAGGGAGGTAAGAAAACCAAGTGTACGATATTCTACATACCAAATGAACAGTCTCAACAAGAAAAGGGTTAAATGCTATCAATAATAAGTTTATTATTTTTTCTGATTATTTAAACTGATTTGTCTCCCTCTCTTTCACCGTCAGCTCCAATATGCCAGTACATATCTGATCTTGCTCATTAAGTATCTAACATAATGCCTTATATATGACTGTAATAGTCATTCAGATGACCAAAACACATTCCTCATATATATTTGGTCTTTGTCCACAGTTCCTGGCTTTTAGCTCCCCAAACTCTTGGAGTTTCCTGAGAGAAAAGCAATAGGACAATGTTGTGTTCTAATATCTGGTCTGGTCCTCAGTTCCTAAAATCACTTCAGAGCCATAAAGGTAAAATGAGTGTCTTGATATTCATTAAAAGTCCCTTTCCACCATAACTGTGTTTATATTAATGACTTCTGGAAAGTACCTAAGGATGAGAGCTGATCACTAGAAGAACCCACCCGAGGATTAGAGGGTTTGGAACTTTCAGTCTCACCTCTCTGGCCTCTAGATGAAGGAAGAAAGGGTTAGAGATTGGTTCAATCACCAATGGTCAGTGATTTGATCGATCAAATCTATGTAATGAAACCTCCACAAAAACCCAAACGACGGGATTCTGAGAGCTTCTGGATTGGTGAACATGTGGTGGTACCCTCAGAGAGAGCATGGAAGCTCTGCACCCTTTCCCCATACCTTGCCCTATACACCTCTTCCATATGGTATTCCTGATTTATAACCTTTGTAATAAAGCAGTAATCTAGTGATAAAATTGGTTTCCTGAGTCCCAGAACTGTTCTAGCAAATTAACTGAACCAAAGGAGGCAGTGTGGGAACCTGTAATTTATAGCCAGTCAATCACAGGGACAGGAGACATCCTGGACTTGCAACTGGCACCTAAGGTAGAGGACAGTCTTGTGGGGCTGAGTCCTTAACCTGTGGAATCTGATGCTATCTATCTCTGGGTAAATAGTGTCAAAATTGATTTAAATTGTAGGACAACCAGCTGATATCAGAGAATTGCTTGGTGGTGTGGGAAAAAACATACAAAACAACCCATGTTGGAACTGTAAGCACAGAACCCTTATATGGTTACTCTAAAAAAATTTCAAGAATCAATGTTTCTTTGTAATAATATTTACTGAAAGATTCACATAACTCTACCTTTCATTTAAATCCCAAAGAAAGAAATAAAAAATGTACAAAAAGAAACTAAAAAAAATAAAAGAAGTTGGAAATGACATAGTTATATAACCTGAGGATTTTTATTTTGGTCATATTTTTGTTAACTATGTTATAGCATAGACTTCCCCAAACTATCATAGGTAGAGGGATGTAGAAAACACAAAGGAGAAGGAAGACAGATTGAGACTCAGCATATAGGAACTGAAGTGACAGACCTTTGACTTCTCTCCTGACTCTAGAAATCGAGGTTCTCTTAGGTTCTCACAGAACAAGATGTATGCTTCCTGAAAAGTGGAGTTCCTACCCAGGAAGCAACGACTGCCTTGCTGTGTGAATACTTAGACCGTTACTGCTTAATGCTCTGCCTGTACTGGGCTGCAATAGGAATAATTCTAAACAGTTTTATGCAAGTTGTCCTTTTATCATGGAACTATTTTCTTATAATTATCACAATATTTTATGTCTTAGAAAATATAGCATATGCCATTGGGCCTCAAATAAGAATGGAGTACAAGCCACTGAGCCTCAGTTTGTCACTATGATGGTGATTCTAGAGAACAGCAGCAAGAGGCAGAAGGATGGAGGGCACAGAACAAAAGAAACAAACGGAAAGCTAAAAGCACTGAGGCACTAAATAGTCAGACTAGATACAGCTCTGCAGATACTTTTAAAGTAAAAAGAATTCCTAATATAGGAAAAGAATTTTCTACTTCAGGACCAAGGTGTCTCTAAATCCTAATCTTTGTCATATAGAAAAAGGGCAAGTCAAGGACTTTTTTAGGGGTGGGGGTTCACTAAAGGACTCTTTTGCAGGAGCATGAGTTCACTAAAATAAATAGTAAAACCAAAAAAAAAACCCACGCTGATTCAGTTACTTATTCAAATAGATTTGAGAACAATATTAATTAGTCACCTTATAAATTATAGAGATTCCAAAATGGCGGCAGAGTGAATGGAAGCTACACAGACCGTCTCCCAGGACCAAACTGGAATTACAACTAAAATAAAGACAAATTGTTGGAAAAAAGCAACTGAAAAGCAGCTTTCGAGGACCATATAACCAGGGACACTGACTCGATCCTGGTAGGACTGCAGAGGTGCGATAGGGGGGCTGGGAGCCCATGGACAGCAGCGGTCTTAGCTGTGAGCAGTGCCCTGGGGGTTATACTCCCAAGCGGCTCCATACCACAGAACCAAGACAGACACTGAAATAGCCACAGCCACTGACCTTGGGCAGTGGCAGAGGGAGAGCGGACTGGACAGGATCTGTGTGGGGACACGTGGGATTTGGAGGGCACTCAGAGCATTTGCTGAGTTGTGGCCACAAAAGACAGTGGCCATCTTACTCCTTCCCAAAACTCTGGGGAGAGGCAGTGGCCCCTCCCTCGGAGATTCAACACCACCTGGTGGGCCACTGAAATGCAAATTGAGGCTAATTAACAACCAGCATCTGCCCTACCCTCCAGAAATACCTTACACTGAGCACCTGAAGGAGTTTTTCATTCAACTGAGAACCCAAGGCTCTTCAAGTAAATGCGAATAGCCTCCAGGGAAAAAGCTAGAGGGTAACTGAACCATTACTGGGCTAGCAACTCTAACCAGGAAAGTAAGACTTGACAATGGTGTTTAACGTGGGTCCTCCCTCACTCATCCAAACTCAGGAGAGGGAGTCACAAACAGCAGAACGCCAACACCCACAAAAAATAAAAAAAATAAAAATAAATAAAAATTGGCAGGCTCCAAAGCCCCCTGTGATAGCCAAAATGATGTAACAAACAAACAAAGGCCAAATGAAAGAACAAGAGACCTCTACTGAAGGCGAGATAAATGAGGAGCAGTTAAGCAAGTTAACAGAGCTAGAATTCAGAGCCATGATCTTGAGAAAGCTCAACAGCATGAGGAAGGACATCAAAACCATAAGTAAAGACATACAAATGTTGAAAATCAACAAATTGGAAATTAAAAACCACCAAGAAGATATGAAGGACATGTCAAAAATAAAGAAAACATTGGAAGGTCTAAACAGCAGAGTAGAGGAAGCTGAGGACGGGATCAGTGAATTAGAAGACAGAGTAGAAAGAATCAACCAATCAAAAAAAAAAAGGTAATTAAAAAACAGGAAGACAGCTTAAGAGAACTGTGGGACAACGGAAACGTAGTAATATCGCATCATAGGAGTCCCCGAAGAAGAAAATGAGCAAGGGTTGAAGAATATATTTGAAGAAATAGTGACAGAAAACTTTCCTAATTTGGTGAAGGAAGAAGGCATTCAAGTTCAAGAAGCACAGAGAGCCCCAAGTAAGAAGAACCCAAACAAGCCCACACCAAGACATATAGTAATTAAAATACCAAAAATCAAAGACAAAGAGAGAATCCTAAAAGCAGCAAGAGATAAGCAACAGGTTACCTACAAAGGAACCCCCATAAGGCTCTCAGCTGACTTCTCACAAGAAACACTACAGGCCAGAAGGGAATGGCATGAAGTAATCAAGGTCATGAAAAACAAGGATCTGAATCCAAGACTACTCTACCCAGCAAGGCTATCATTCAAAATAGAAGGCCAAATAAAGAGCTTCCCAGACAAAAAAAGGCTAAGGGAATACATTAGCACCAAACCAGCACTGCAAGAAATGTTAAAACGAATGCTGTAATTCGCAGGAGAAACGGGAAGAAAAATAAATCCACACTAAACAAAAATGGCAATAAAAAAGTACATATCATTAATCACCTTAAACGTAAATGAACTGAATACTCCCATAAAAAGACACAGAGTACATGACTGGATAAGAAAGCATGACTCGTATATATGTTGTTTACAACAGACCCACCTCACAACAAAGGACTCACATAGGATGAAAGTGAAGGGATAGAAAAAAATCTTCCAAACAAATGGAAAAAAAAAAAGTTAGGGTAGCAATACTCATATCTGATAAAATAGATTTCAAAATAAAGGCCATAACTAGAGACAAAGAAGGCCAATACATAATATTGAAAGGATGTATCCAACAGGAAGATATAACCTTGATAAACATATATGCACCCAATATAGGAGCACCAAAATATATTAAAAATATTCTGGAGGACTTCAAAGGAGAAATTGACAACAATACAGTTATAGCAGGGGACTTCAACACCCTGCTGACATCACTGGATAGACCCTATAGACAAAAAATTAGCAAGGAAACAGACGCTAAATGAAGCACTAGATCAAATGGGTTTAATAGATATCTGCAGAGAATTACACCCCAAAACTACAGAATTCACATTCTTCTCAAGTGCACATGGGACATTCTCAAAGACAGACCACATGATAGGACACAAACTAAGTCTCTACAAGTTCAAGAAGACAAATCATATCAAGCATCTTCACAGATCACAATGGCATGAAACTAGAAATCAATTGCAACAAGAACATGCAAGGACATTTGAACACATGAAGGCTAAACAGCATGTTATTAAACAATGAATGGGTTACTGAGGAGATCAAGGAAGAAATTAAAAACTTCCTGGAAACCAATGAAAATGAACACACAACAACACAAAATCTATGGGATGCAGCTAAAGCAGTTCTGAGAGTGAAGTTCATAGCACTACAGGCCTACCTCAAGAAACAAGAAAAATTTCTAATAGACTATCTAACCTTACAACTTAAAGAACTAGAAAGCAACAACAACAACAACAACAACAAAAAAAAAACCCAGAGCAAGTAGAAGGAAAGAAATAGTAAAGATCAGAGCAGAAATAAATGACATAGAGACCAAAAATACAATTCAAAGGATCAATGTAACAAAGAACTGGTTTTATGAAAAGATAAAAAAGATTGAGGGACCCTTAGCTAGACTCACCAAGAAACAGAGAGAGAGAACCCAAACACACAAAATCAGAAATGAAAGAAGAGAATAACTGACACCACGGAAATAGAAAAGATCGTTAACAACTACTATGAACAATTATATGGCAACAAATTCGACAATCTAAGCAAAATGAACAAATTTCTAGAAACACATACTCTCCCAAAACTGGACTGGGAAGAGATAGAAACTTGTACTGACCAATAACAACTAAGGAAAGTGAAGAAGTAATCAAGACTCTCGAGCAAACAAAAGCCCAGGCCCAGATGGCTTCACAGGGGAGTTTTACCGAACATTCAAAGAAGAACTAACACCCATTCTCCTCAAACTATTTCAAAAAATTCAAGAAGAAGGAAGACTTCCAAACTTCTTTTATGAGGCCAGCATAATTCTAATTCCAAAACCAGATAAAGACACTACAAAAAGAGAAAACTACAGGCCAATATCCCTGGTGAACATAGATGCCAAAATCCTGCAAAAAATACTAGTAAATTGGCCCTGGCCGGTTTGGCTCAGCGGTTAGAGCGTCGGCCTGCGGTCCGGAGAGACCCGGGTTCGGTTCCCGCTAAGGGCACGTACTTCGGTTGCAGTTTGTCCCCGGCCCTGGTTGGTCGTGCGGGTGGCAGCCACTCGATGTGTCCCTTCACATCGACGTTTCTGTCTCTCTCTCCCTTCCTCTCTCTCCCTCCCACTCTATCTGAACAAAAAATGGAAAAATATCCTCGGGTGAGGATAAAAATAAATAAATAAATAAATAAATAAATAAATAAATAAATATAAAATAAATAAAAAATACTAGTAAATTGGATCCAGCAATACATTAAAAAAATTATTCACCATGACCAAGTGCGATTCATCCCAGGGAGGCAAAGTTGGTACAATATTCACAAATTAATAAATGTGACACGCCACATAAATAACATGAAGAATAAAAACCACATGATAATATCAATACATGTATAATAAAAGCATTAGACAAAATCCAGCATCCATTTCCGATAAAAAGGCTCAGCAATGTGGGAATAGAGGGATCATATCTCGATACAATAAAGGCCATCTATGAAAGATCTACAGCCAACATCATACTCAATGGGCAAAAACTAAAAGCATTTCCCATAAGAACAGGAACAAGACAGGAATGCCCACTTTCGCTATTCTTATTTAACAAAGTACTATAAGTCTTAGCCACAGCAATTAGACATGAAGAAAAAATAAAAGGGATCAAAATTGGAAAGGAGGAAGTGAAACTGTCATTATTTGTAGATGACATGATATTATACATAGAAAACCCTAAAGACTCTGTCAAAAATCTACTAGATTTAATAAATGAATTTGGCAAAGTAGCAGGATACAAAATTAACATCAAGAAATAGATGGCATTCTTATACACCAATGATGAACTCACAGAAAGAGAAACTGAAAAAACAATCCCATTTACCATTGCAGCAAAAAAATTAAGATACCTAGGAATAAACTTAACCAAAGAAGTAAAGGAACTATTTGCATAAACTTAACCAAAGAAGTAAAGGACATTGAAAAAAGAAATACAGGAAGATATAAAAAAGTGGAAGCACATACCTTGTTCATGGATTGGAAGAATTAACATCATTAAAATGTCCATATTACCCAAAGCAATCTATAGATTCAATGCAATCCCCATCAAAATACCAACAACATATTTCACAGAACTAGAACAAATACTTCAAAAGTTCATATGGAACCAATAAAGACCCTGAATAGCCACAGCAATCTTGAAAATGAAGGACAAAGTAGGTGGGATCACAATACCGAATATCAGGTTATACTACAAAGCTACTGTAATCAATACAGACTGGTACTGGCACAAGAACAGGCATATAGTGGAACAGAACAAAGAACCCTGAAATGGACCGAAGACATTATGCTTAATTAATATTTGACAAAGGAGGCAAGAGCATACAACGGAGTAAAGAGAGCCTCTTTAATAAATGGTGTTGGGAAAATTGGACAGCTACATGCAAAAAAATGAAACTAGACCACCAATTTACACCATATACAAAAATAAACTAAAAATGGATAAAAGACTTAAATGTGACCCATGAATCCATAAAAATCTTAGAAGAAAATGTAGGCAACAAAATTTTCGACATCATACGCAGCAGAATTTTCACTGATACATCACCTAAGGCAACAGAAACAAAGGAGAAAATGAACACATGGGACTACATCAAACTCAAAAGCTTCTGCACAGTGAAAGATACAATTATCAAAATGGAAAGGCAACCCACTGTATGGGAGAGCATCATTGCCAATGATACATCTGATAAGGGGTTAATTTCCAAAATATATAGAGTGTTCATACAACTCAAAAAAAGGAAGACAAAGAACCCAATTAAAAAATGGGCAGAGGAACTAAATAGACACCTCTCCAAACAGGACATACAAATGGCCAAGAGACATATGAAGAAATGCTCAACATCACTAACCATCAGAGAGATGCAAATTAAAACAGCAATGAGCCCTGGCCGGTTTGGCTCAGCGGTTAGAGCGTCGGCCTGCGGTCCGGAGAGACCCGGGTTCGGTTCCCGCTAAGGGCACGTACTTCGGTTGCAGTTTGTCCCCGGCCCTGGTTGGTCGTGCGGGTGGCAGCCACTCGATGTGTCCCTTCACGTCGATGTTTCTCTCTCTCTCTCCCTTCCTCTCTCTCCCTCCCACTCTATCTGAACAAAAAATGGAAAAATATCCTCGAGTGAGGATAAAAAAACAAAAAACAAACAAACAAACAAAAAAAACAGCAATGAGGTATCATCTCACACTGTCAGAATGGCCACCATCAACAAATCATCAAACAAGAGTAGGCGACGGTGTGGAGAAAAGGGGACTCTAGTACACTGCTGGTGGGAATGCAGACGGTGCAGCCACTATGGAAAACAATATGATGTTACCTCAAAATATTAAAAATTGAATTGCCATGTTACCCAGTGATCCCGCTTCCAGGAATATACCTTAAAAATCTGAAACACCAATCAGAAAGAATATATGTACCCCCATATTCATAGCAGTACTATTTACAATAGCTAAGATCTGGAAACAGCCCAAGTGTCCATCAGTAGACAAATGGATAAAAAAGCTGTGGTACATATACAAAATGAAGTACTATGGAGCTGTAAGAAAGAAAGATCTCTTATCCTTTGAGACGACATGGAGGGACCTGAAAAGTATTATCCTAAGCGAAACAAGCCAAACAGAGAAAGACAAGTATCATATGATCTCACTTATTTGTGGAATATAATGATCTTAACAGTCTGAGGAATAGGCTAGACCCAGAGACATGTAGAGTAGTGTACAGAATGACAACCCTCAGAAGAGGAGGCAGTGCGCGGGGATGGAAGAGATAAACCACAGAACTTATGTGCATGTACGCATAACCAATGGACATGGACAACAAAGCCGGGGACAGGGTGGGGGGGAATGGGGAGGAGGGTGTCAATGGGGTAAAAAAGGAGAAACATCTGTAATAAAAATAAAATAAAATAAACATAATAAATAAATAAATAAATATATAAAACGAAAAAAAAAATGTAACACTTTCAAAAAAATAAATTATATATATATATATCTGAAAATGTGGTCCTATTATATTTTATAATACATTAAACACAAAGTTAGAAAGCAAAATTATTGATAACCTTTAGGATAAAGCAGGAGAATGCAAAGAAACTTTTAATTTGTGTCTGACACTTTAACTCTGTCCCCAGACCTCTTGACAAACATGCTCATACTTTGCTGCAATAGGAGAGCTTGGTGAACTAGTGTGGGAAACTCTAGAGGCATAACATCATGAGGAAGGTGAATCTTCTTTGAATGAAAGCAGGGAAGAGGAGGAGGCTGGGAAAGAAGACTCTGGGGGAGAGGGGAAAAAAAAGGAGGAAAGATGTGTGGAAAGTCTGGACAGGCAATACTGGAGTATTATTTTTATTTAGCTACTGTTGTGGATTATGAGTTCAATTTCCTTTCTAGTTATACTTATGAATAAGAGGTAGTCCATTTTATTAATCCCAAGTATAAGGAGATACACAATAAAATAATTTTTCTACAGGAAATTGTTCAAGATACACACACAAAGAACATAAAAATCAGGTCTTATATGTCTGGGTGATATGATTTTAAATAATTAGGATTTTCTACTTTTCTGTAATTTCCAAACTTTTATAATAACTATTACTTTTATTTTATTTTTTTATGGTTTTTAAAAATTGATTTTAGAGAGAGAGCAAGGGAGGAGAGAGAGAGAGAAACATCAACATGACAGAGAAACATCAATCAGCTGCCTCCCATATGCGCCATGACCAGGGATTGAATCCACAATCTGGGAATGTGCCCTGACAAGAATCAAACCAGCGACCCTTTGGTGCATGGGACAATACTCAACGAACTGAGCCACAATGGCCAGGGCTATACTAGTTTTAATAATGAGAAAAAAAGTAACCAACAAAAATGCATTATCTAAAGTAACTATATGTAAGCATGTGTACTCCACAAAAATGCCTGGTGTTAGCTCCCACCACCTAAAATATTCTTTTTTTTTTTTATTAATTGATTCTTGTTACAGATGTTTCCCCTTTTCCCCAAACTGATTCCCTCCTCCCCCTCCCTGCCCTGACCCTAGTTTTTTGTCCATGTCCACTGTTCATGTATACATGCATATAAGTTCTGTGGTTTATCTTGGCCCCACCACACCCTCTTCTGGGGATTGTCAGTCTGTAACCCACTACAAGTCTCTGGGACTACCCCATTCCTCAGACTGTTATGTTCATTATGTTCCACAAATAAGTGAGATCATATGATACTTGTCTTTCTCTGTTTGGCTTGTTTCACTTAGGATGATACTTTTGAGGTCCCTCCATGTAGTCTCAAAGGATAAAAGATTTTTCTTTCTTACAGCTGCGTAGTACTCCATTGTGTATATGTACCACTAATTTTTTATCCGTTCGTCTACTGATGGACACTTGGGCTGTTTCCAGATCTTAGCTATTGTAAATAGTGCTGCTACAAACATGGGGGTACATATATTCTTTCTGATTGCTGTTTAAGGCTTCTTAGGGTCTATTCCTAGAAGTGGGATCACTGGGTCAGATGGAAGTTCAATTTTTAATTTTTTGAGGTAACACCATATTGTTTTCCATAGTGGCTGCACCAGTCTGCATTCCCACCAGCAGGTACTAGAGTCCCCTTTTCTCCACACCCTCGCCCACACTTTTTGTTTGATGATTTGTTGATGGCGGCCATTCTGACAGGTGTGAGGTGATACCTCATTGTTGTTTTAATTTGCATCTCTCTGATGATTAGTGATGATGAGCATTTATTCATATGTCTCTTAGCCATTTGTATGTCCTGTTTGGAGAGGTGTCTATTTAGTCCCTCTGCCCATTTTTTAATTGGGTTCTTTGTCTTCCTTTTGTGGAGTTGTATGAGCACTCTATATATATTGGAAATTAACCCCTTATCTGATATATCATTGGCAATGATGCTCTCCCATACAGTGGGTAGCCTTTCCATTTTGATGATTGTATCTTTTGCTGTGCAGAAGCTTTTGAGTTTGATGTAGTCCCATGTGTTCATTTTCTCCTTTGTTTCTACTGCCTTAGGTGATGTATCAGGGAAAATTATGCTGCGTATGTCTGAAATTTTGTTGCCTACAGTTTCTTCTAGGATTTTTATGGATTCATGAGTCACATTTAAGTCTTTTATCCATTTGGAGTTTATTTTCTTGTGTAGGGTGTAAGTTGATGGTCTAGTTTCATTTTTATGCATGTAGCTGTCCAATTTTCCCAGCACCATTTATTAAAGAGGCTGTCCTTACTCCACTGTATGCTCTTGCCACCTTTGTCAAATATGAATTGAGCATATTGCCCTGGGTCCATTTCTGGGTTCTCTGTTCTGTTCCACTGGTCTATATGCCTGTTCTTGTGCCAGTACCAGGCTGTTTTGATTACAGTGGCTTTATAGTATAACCTGAAATCTGGTAATGTGATCCCTCCAACTTTGTTCTTCCTTTTCAAGATTGCTGTGGCTATTTAAAGTCTTTTTTGGTTCCACATGAACTTTTGAAGTACTTGTTCTAATTCTGTGAACTATGCCGTTGGTATATTGATGGAGATTGCATTGAATCTATAGATTGCTTTGGGTAATATGGACATTTTAATGATGTTAATTATTCCAATCCATGAACAAGGTATGTGCTTCCACTTTTTTATATCTTCCTCTATTTCTTTTTTCAATGACCTGTAGTTTTCTGCAAATAGGTCCTTTATTTCTTTGGTTAAGTTTATTCCTAGGTATCTTAATTTTTTTGCTGCAATGGTAAATGGGATTGTTTTCTTAGTTTCTCTTTCTGTGAGTGCATCATTGGTGTATAAGAATGCCATCAATTTCTTGATGTTAATTTTGTATCCTGCTACTCTGCCAAATTCATTTATTAAGTCTATTAAACTTTTTTTTTTTTAATCCTCACCTGTGGACATTTTTCCAATTTTTGTACAGATAGAGTGGGAGGGAGAGAGAGGGAAAGAGACAGAGAGAGAGAGAGAGAAACATCGACGTGAAAGGGACACATAGAGTGGCTGCCACCCGCACGACCAACCAGGGCCGGGGACAAACTGCAACTGAAGTACGTGCCCTTAGCGGGAACCGAACCCGGGTCTCTCCGGACCGCAGGCCAACGCTCTAACCGCTGAGCCAAACCAGCCAGGGCAAGTCTAGTAAACTGTTGATGGAGTGTTTGGGGTTTTCTACGTATAGTATCATGTCATCTGCAAATAACGACAGTTTCACTTCCTCCTATCCAATTTGGATCCCTTTTATTTTTGCTTCCTGTCTGATTGCTATGGCTAAGACTGCCAGTACTATGTTAAATAAGAATGGTGAAAGTGGGCATCCTTTCCTTGTTCCTTTTCTTAAGGAAAAAGCTTTTAGTTTTTGCCCATTGAGTATGATGTGGGCTGTAGGTCTTTCATATATGGCCTTTATTATGTCTAGATATGATCCCTCTATTCCCACATTGCTGAGCGTTTTTATCAGAAATGGATGCTGGATTTTGGCGAATGCTTTTTCAGCGTCTATTGATAAGATTATGTGGTTTTTATTCTTCATGTTATTTATGTGGTGTATCACATTTATTGATTTGTGAATATTGTACCAGCCTTGCATCCCTGGGATGAATCGCACTTGGTCATGGTAGATAATTTTTTTGGTGTATTGCTGGATCCGATTTGCTAGTATTTTGTTCAGCATTTTGGCATCTATGTTCATCAGGGGTATTGGCCTGTAGTTTTCTTTCTTTGTAGTGTCTGTTTCATTGATCCTTTGAATTGTTTTTTTTTTGGTCTCTATGTCATTTATTTCTGCTCTGATCTTTACTATTTCCTTCCTTCTACTTGCTCTGGGGTTTTCTTTTTATTTGCTCTGTAGTTCTTTAAGTTGTGAGGTTAGATAGTGTATTAGAGATTTTTCTTGTTTCTTGAGGTAGGCCTGTAGTGCTATGAACATCCCTCTCAGAAGTGCTTTCGCTGCATCCCGTAGATTTTGTGGTGTTGTGTCTTTATTTTCCTTGGTTTCCAGGAAGTTTTTGATTTCTTCCTTGATTTCCTCGGTAACCTATTCATTGTTTAATAACATGCTATTTAGCCTTCATGTGTTCAAATGTCGTTGCATGTTCTTCTTGCCATTGATTTCTAGTTTCATGCCATTGTGATCTGAGAAGATGCTTGATATGATTTCAGTCTTCTTGAACTTGTAGAGACTTAGTTTGTGCCCTAACATGTGATCTATCTTTGAGAATGTCCCATGTGCACTTGAGAAGAATGTGAATTCTGTAGTTTTGGGGTGTAATTCTCTGTAGATACCTATTAAATCCATTTGGTCTAGTGCTTTATTTAGAGTCTCTGTTTCCTTGCTAATTTTTTGCCTAGAGGATCTATCCAGTGCTGTCAACAGGGTGTTGAAGTCCCCTCCTATGACTGTATTGCTATCGATTTCTCCTTTGAAGTCCTCCAGAAGATTTTTAATATATTTTGGTGCTCCTATATTGGGTGCATATATGTTTATCAAGGTTATATCTTTGTGTTGGATAGATCTTTTCAATATTATGTATTGGCCTTCTTTGTCTCTAGTTATGGCCTTCATTTTGAAATCTATTTTATCAGATATGAGTATTGCTACCCCAGCTTTTTTTTCCCTTCCGTTTGCTTGGTAGATTTTTTCCCATCCCTTCCCTTTCAATCTATGTGAGTCTTTTGTTGTGAGGTGGGTCTCATATAAACAACATATAGATGAGTCATGCTTTCTTATCCAATCAGCTACTCTGTGTCTTTTTATGGGAGCATTCAATCCATTTACATTTAAGGTGATTATTGATATGTACTTCTTTATTGCCATTTTTGTTTAGTGTGGTTCTATTTTTCTTCCCATTTCTCCTGCTAATTACAGCAGTCGTTTTAACATTTCTTGCAGTGCTGGTTTGGTGCTAATGTATTCCCTTAGCCTTTTTTTTGTCTGGGAAGCTCTTTATTTGGCCTTCTATTTTGAATGATAGCCTTGCTGGGTAGAGTAGTCTTGGACTCAGATCCTTGTTTTTCATGACCTTGATTACTTCATGCCATTCCCTTCTGGCCTGTAGTGTTTCTTGTGAGAAGTCAGCTGAGACCCTTATGGGGGTTCCTTTGTAGGTAACCTGTTGCTTATCTCTTGCTGCTTTTAGGATTCTCTCTTTGTCTTTAATTTTTGGCAGTTTGATTACTATGTGTCTTGGTGTGGGCCTCTTTGGGTTCTTCTTACTTGGGCCTTCTGTGCTTCTTGAACTTGAATGCCTTCTTCCTTCACCAAATTAGGAAAGTTTTCTGTCACTATTTCTTTGAATATATTCTCTAACCCTTGCTCATTTACTTCTTCTTCGGGGACTCCTATGATGCAAATATTATTATGTTTCCAGTTGTCCCACAGTTATCTTAAGCTGTCTTCCTGTTTTTTAATAGTTTTTTCCTTTTGTTTTTCTGATTGGTTGATTTTTTCTACCCTGTCTTCTAATTCACTGATCCAGTCATCAGCTTCCTCTACTCTCCTTTTTGACCTTCCAATGTGTTTTTCATTTCTGATATGTCATTTTTTATCTCTTTTTGATGGTTTTTAATTTCCAATTGGCTTATTTTCAGCATCTCTATGGCCTTACACATGCTGTTGAGCTTCCTCAAGATCATGGCTCTGAATTCTAGTTCTGTTAACTTGCTTAACTGCACCTCATTTATCTCATCTTCGATAGAGGTCTCTTGTTCTTTCATTTGGCTTTTGTTTCTGTTTTTCACCATTTTGGCTATCACAGTGGGCTTTGGAGCCTGCCAACTTTTCCCTGTGGGTGTTGGTGTTCTGCTGTTTGTGGCTCCCTCTCCTGGGTTTGGATGAAGCAGGGAGGACCCACTTTAAACACCACTATCAAGTCTTAACTTTCCTGGTTAGAGTTGCTAGCCCATGGAATGGTAGTTATCCTCTAGCTTTTTTTGCCTGGAGGCTATTAGTAGAGGTCACCTGAAGAACCTTGGTTTCTGAGTTGCCTGAAAAAACTCCCTCAGGTGCTCAGCATAAGGGGATTTCCTGAGGTGGGGCAGATGTTGGTTGTTAATGGACCTCAATTAGCATTTCAATGGCCACCTTGTTGGGTTGAATCTCCGAGGGAGGGGCCACCGCCTCTCCCCAGGGCCCTGGGAAGGAGTAAGATGACCAGAGTCCTGCATGGCTGCACTCAGCAAAAGTTCTGAGCACCCTCCAAATCCCGAGTGTCCCCACACAGTTCCAGTCCAGTCTGCCTTCCTTCTGCCAGAGCCCAGGTGAGTGGCTGCTGCCAATTTAGCCTCTGTCCAGACTCAGCGTCGTGGAGCCGCCTTGGACTTTTAACCCGAGGACGCTGCTCCCAGCCAAGGGTGGCCGAGGCTGCGGCACCAGCCGAGGGCATAGCACCCAGGTGAGTTCGCAGGACCCAGCCGAGGGCGTAGCACCCAGTCGAGGCCACAGGACCCAGCCGAGGGCGCAGCTTCCAGCAGAGTCCCCGGGTCCCAGCCGAGTCCACTGGTCCCAGCCTAGGCCGCTGCAGACCGTGGACTCCCGGCCCCCTCTCATGTCCTCGCAAGCCTACCAGGATTGAGTCAGTGTCCCTGGTTATGTGGTCCTCCAAGCTGCCTTTCGGTTGCCCCTTCCTGACGATTTGTCTTTATTTTTGTTGTAAATACAATTTGGTCCTGGGAGATGGTCTGTGTAGCTTCCATTCACTCCGCCGCCATTTTTCTCTTCCTCTGAAATATTCTTTATACAGTGGCTCACACCCTTCCTAATGCCACGGCCCTTTAATACAGTTCCTCATGTTGTACGTGGGCGTATCTGCATGTGGGTGGACCTGCCTGAAGACGGATAGAGGAGTGGTGGCTTTGTTCCTAAGACCATCGGAAATATGTGTTTTCCCATGGTCGTAGGCGACCCCTGTGAAAGGGTTGTTCAATCCCCAAAGGGGTCGCGACTCACAGGCTGAGAACCACTGCTTTATAGCAATCAGTCATGTGACACAGACATAATGCCTTAGGAAAGCACCCCTCCTTTCTCTAATCCTTAGCACAAAAGCAATCAATAGTTTATGATATTTACCTCTACATGAAATCCCAGCTTGCCTTTTCAAAGAAAATGTAGACTAAGTCCAGTCTTTGCAAAAACAAGAATTATTTGTAATGTGATATGTAGGACTCATTGAAAATCCTGAGACCTTATTTCTCAGTTAATAAATGGTAAATTAATGGATCAATAAAGCACTTACCCAGCAGAGTGCAAAATAGATGATTTACTGCAAAGGAAACTGACTCACTTCAGTGATAAGTAGATGCAGTACAGGGAAAGAAATGCACATGATCTAGATTTCCCTCCTCTGCCAGGGATTTTTAGCAGAATCGATAGAGGGGGAAAATACTGCACTGCTTCCACCCTTTGGAGAACAAAACCATAAAATGAGAGCAAATAAAGAGAATGCGTTGAAGAAGCCCAGAGTTTTAGCTATTTTCACCACTTATATCAAGATCCAGAGAATACTGGAGTGTTCCTGATCGATGGCCCCAGGGCACCTGGGGCAGTGTGAGGCAAGCAAGGTTGTGCAGCCTATAGTGCTGGCTGATATCAATGTCTTCTTTTTATTTTTTATTTATATGTATTTATTTTTTGTTAATACTCACCTGAGGATATTTTTTCCACTGAATTTTAGAGAGAATGGAAGGGATGGGAGGGGGTGGGGAGGTGGGCAGGTGGGGAGAGAAACACTGAGACACATTAATTGGTTGCCTCCTGCATGCATCTGAACCATGGCTGGGGATTGAACCTCCAACCCAGGTATGTGCCCTTGACTGGTAATTGAACCCACGATCCTTTGGTGTGTGGCCCAACACTAACCACTGAGCATGCTGGCCAGGGCCAATGTCTTCTTTTTAATGTGTTGCCAGCCACAGGTAAACTGTCATTGTACCAAGCTTCTCAATGCCTCCTTCCATGCCACAGCAAAAGAAACAACCATCAAAACAGAAAGGGATCCCACTATATGGGAGACCATAATCACCAATGATGCATCAGATAAGGGGTTAATTTCCAAAATATATAGAGTGCTCATACAACTCAACAAAAGGAAGACAAAGAACCCAATTAAAAAATGGGCAGAGGCCCTGGCCAGTTTGGCTCAGCAGCTGGAGTGTCGGCCTGCGGACCTGAGAGTCCCGGGTTCAGTTCCCACTAGGGGCATGTACCAAAAAAAAAAAAAAGGGCAGAGGACCTAAATAGACACCTCTCCAAACAGGACATACAAATGGCCAAGGGACAAATGAAGAAATGCTCAATGTCACTAACCATCAGACAGATGCAAATTAAAACAATGATGAGGTATCACCTCACACCAGCCAGAATGACTGCTATCAACAAATCATCAAACAGTAAGTGCTGGAGAGGGTGTGGAGAAAAGGGGACTCTAGTACACTGCTGGTGGGAATGCAAACACTATGGTGTTACCTCAAAACGTTAAAAATTGAACTGCCATTTGACCCAGTGATCCATCCCACTTTTAGGAATATACCCTAAGAAATCTGAAACACCAATCAGAAAGAATATATGTATCCCTATGTTCATAGCAACACATTTACAATAGCTAAGACCTGGAAACAACCCAAGTGTCCGTCAGTAGATGAGTGGATTTAAATGCTGTGGTACATGTACACAATGGAATACTATGCAGCTATAAGAAAGAAAGATCTCTTATCTCTTATCCTTTGAGATGGCATGGAAGGACCTGGGGAGTATTATGCTAAGTGAAACAAGCCAAGTGGAGAAAGACAAATATCACATGATCTCACTTATTTGTGAAATATAATGAGCTAAACAAACTGCTGAACAAAATTAACCCAGAGACACAGAGGTGGGGTACAGACTGACAAGCTTCAGAGGAGGGGGGGCTGAGAGGGAAGAGATAAACCACAGAACTTACATGCATGTATGCATGACCAAAGAACATAGACAACAAAGCTGGGGATGGGACAGGGTGGAAGGGGAAGAGGGTATCAATGGGGAAAAAAAAGAGAAATATCTGTAACAAAAATAAATAAAATAAATAAACAAACAGAAATGGTAAGCAACATGTCCTTTTTGCATAAAGAAAATAGAAGTTCTATTGACAAAAAAGTAATGTAGAGTATAATACAAGAATGAAGAAAAGTGAGATAATTATAAGCAAATGCAGTGTCATTGAGGTACATGTAATACCACTTAAGTTTATATGATGATTTATACTTTACAAAACATGCCTACAATTATCTCATTAAAATCTCAACAACACTGTGGGGTAGGTATTTTTATATTTCACAGACAAGAAAACAGTCTTAGATCATACAAATGGCGTGAGGCAAAACACCGAATGAAACTGGTCTTTTAAGTGCAGTGCTCTTCCATTAGAGAAGATTTACAGCCAGTTAGCAAGCAAGGCAATAACGGCATATAGTTGAGATTATCCTTGAAAGCCTGTTTAAATGCCCATAAAGTCAGAACTGTAATTGCACCAGTACAACCTAGCTAGTTTTCCCTCCAGCACTGGGACAGACTCTATTTCTTCAAATGAATGTGAATGAAGTAAGACTATTTCTTCAAATGAATGTGAATGAAGTAAGCTGGTTATAGTGTGCCCCCAAATTAATATTCTTTTATACATTAGAATCACACTCAATGCAGTCTGATTCTAGATGACTGGACTGCTGTCTATGAGAGAAAGACCAAAGGAATAGCAGAATCACCATCACCCTCTTCATAGGTCATGGCTAACCGAGCCAAAAGCAGGCAAAAAGAGACACCTTAAAAATTTTCTATCTCCTGCATATACAGCTGAATTCCAGTGAGTCAAGTAAACAGACATTCTGTGACTCTACTTGTTCTATAGTTATATCAAGTACCCATTCATTGATTCAGACATACACTGAATGCCTACTGTTCTGGGTGCTGGGGAACAAAACAGTCTTGTCTTCAGAGTTTGCAGTCAATAGAAGCAATAATTGGATTAAACAGGTTTGATCCAATTTCACAAAGTTTTACTGAATGCCTATCCCTGTGATAATTTCTTGAGGAAACTGAGATGAATATGTAAGGCCCTGGCTCAGGACTTTCAATTTCACAAGATAAGCAGGTGTATAACACAGGCATTCCAGGCAGGGCATGCTGGGAGAAGGAAGGACTGGTAGTCCCATTTGACTGCATTGAGGGTCCAATATAGCTGAATCACATAAGTACAATGGAAAATGAAAGGAGAAAAATTAAATGGGGTGGGGCAAGAACCCATCCACTTCTCTCCATCTTTTCTGCTTATATCCAAGTCAAAACCATCATTGTTCCTGCCCACAAAAGAAGACTCTATCTCCCAGTTTCTTTTGCAGTTAGAATTGGGCCAATGTGAATGGATTCTGGACACCGGGTAAATGCCAAAGTGTTTAGATCACTTCTAGGCCTGGTCATAAAACTCCTAAGCAATCATTCACTCACTCTTCCCCTTCCTAATGACTGTACAGATAGCAATGTCAAAATATAGATGGAGCCTGGATGTTTAAGTCACCACTTGAGAGTCGCCTAGGAGAGCTGCCCAGTAACTACACTGCTTTGTAACACACAAAAATAAACCTCTGTAATGTAAGACATTGATTTTTTAAATATTTCTTTCTAAGGCACAGCTTAGCCTTTCTCAATACCTCCCTAAATGGTCTCTAATTCTCCTCTGCTTCATTTGAATGCACACAACTGCAAAAATAATCCTCTTAAAACACAAATTAGATCACAATGCTCCTGTTTGTTAAGACTTCCAAGGCTTCCTGATGCACAGAATAAAATCCAAATTCTTTAACAGGGACTACATGGCCTTGCATCATCTCGTCTCTGCCTTTCTTTCCAATTTCATCTCAAATCACTCTCTCTCCTCATTTATTAGATTCTGGCCACTTGTTTTCTTTTCGTTCCTTTCTTGAACCAGAGCCTATGCCCACTGTTCTTCCTTTTACGTATAACATTCTTCCTCTTATTTTTGCTCTTCACATGGCCATTATAGTGTCACATTGTAGTATTTCACTTAAATGGCAGCTTCAGAAAAAGACCTTCTCTGACCTTCTATTTTATGGGAGGTTCCTCCTTTTTTGTCTCACTCAAACTCTTGTTTGCTTCACAAGCAGCCTATATATGCCCTCTGAAAAATTTAACTTTTATCAGAATCAGGGGATCTTACAACAACTTTAAGTCCCCCAAGAAGGGTCAGTTTGGAATTCCTCTCTATCATATCCTCTGACTTTGGCAATGTTGTAGCAGGGTATGAACTGGCTAATATACACATTTTAGTTTCAGGCTCATCAATGGGGTGTATATTTGTGGGTTTCATTAGTCTTCTCAACTTGCTAAACAATGCTTAACATAATCTGAACACTCCAATAAAGATATTTTTTGTGTTCTTATGTCAGAATCATGTGATCTTATTAACGACAATAATTTCAGATAATTTTTCATAAAATTTTTAAATAATTTCATTGAGTTTTTTGTTGTTGTTAATCCTCACCTGTGGATATTTTTTCCATTGATTTTTAGAAAGGGAGGGAGGGAGAAGGAAGGGGAGAGAAAGAGAGAGAGAGAGAGAAACGTCAATGAGAGACAGACTCATCGAATGGCTGCCTCCTGCATGTGCTCTGACTGGGTCCATGCCTTTGACTGGAAGTTGAACCCAAGACCGTTCGG
Organism: Molossus molossus; assembly: GCF_014108415.1. Taxonomy (NCBI): domain Eukaryota; kingdom Metazoa; phylum Chordata; class Mammalia; order Chiroptera; family Molossidae; genus Molossus; species Molossus molossus. The sequence goes on from NW_023425344.1 coordinate 181,785,112, forward strand.
TGCTCAAGCCAACCACTGAGCCACACCAGCCAGGGCTCACTGAATTTTTCTTAACCAGTCATATTAGTATTTACTTTACAGTGCCTATTGTATTTGTGGCCACCCCTCCAAGGAAGGCAGATGGCAAAATGGAAAAAGCTTGGGCCCTTTTAAATGAATCAGAAGTGGATTCAGATAACCACTTCTAGCACCACTCATTTCCCCAGGCTACTAAGTCTCCATAAGATGGGGATAATACTACTGTCCAAGTATTACTGTGAAATTGCTGTGTGACGATAATGTGTAAAGGCAGCAAGGGTTTTCCTTTATCCAGTCTGATGCTGCCATATTAGTTTTTTATTAACAGTGACACCTGCAGGTGGAATCCTGTGGTGAAAGTCAAGGTTGATAAAGATTTTCCTAGGCACCACTCATGTTTTCCTTCCTTAAAATACCTTAAAAGGATTTAAATGATAAGGTAGGCCCACCTGGCTGGTGTAACTCAGTGGCTGAGTGTCAACCCATGCACCAAGAGGCCACAGGTTCAATTCCCGGTCAGGTTGTGGGCCCAATCCCCAGTGGGGGGCATGCAGGAGGCCGCCAATCATGTTCTCTCTCATCGATGTTTCTCTCTCTCTCTCTCTCTCTCTCTCTCCCCTTTGCCCCCTTCCTCTCTCTCTAAAATCAATAAAGAAAAAAATCAATTAAAATAAATAAATTATAGGGTAGGCTCTGGCCAGTTTGGCTCAGCAGTTAGAGTGTCGGCCCTTGGACTGAAGAGTCGTGGGTTCGATTCCCAGTCAAGGGCATGTACTTGAGTTGCAGGTTTGATCCCCAGACCTGGTCAGGGTTGTAGAGGAGGCAACCAATAGACGTATCTGTCTCACATCGATGTTTCTCTCTTTCTTCTTCCCTCCCTTCCACTCTATCTGGTAATTAGTGGAAAGATGTCCTCAGTGAGGATTAACAGAAATAAATAAATAAATAAATTGTAAGGTAGTCACACTTCTTAAATCACTATCTACATTTCTGAAAATGTTGACTCAGCACTTTAAAAAAAAACTTATAATTTGAAATACAGTTGTCCCTTCAACAATTTGGGGGGTTAGGGAAACTGACCAACCACACAATAGAAAATCCATGTATAACTTAAGTTGGCCCTCTGCATATGCCATTTCCTAACCACTTACAACCTGCACATTTCAAATCCATGTTGTTCAAGGGTCAACTGTAATTAGAGATTCATAGGAAAGTGCAAAAGTACTATACAGAGAAGTTCCCTTCACCCAGTTTGCCCCAGTGGTAACATCTTAAATAACTAGAGTACAATATCAAAACCAGGAAAATGACATTGGTACAATCCATAGAGCTTATCAAATTTTACCAGTTTTACATGCACTCCTGTGTGTGTGTGTGTGTGTGTGTGTGTGTGTATAGATCTATGCAATTCTATCACCTGAGGAGATTCACGACCCAGCACTGCTTTGTCTCTTATGGTTGCTATGCTCTTTCAAAAACCTAATAATAAAAACAATATTTATAATAAGATATCTGCTTTTTTTTTAGTTCCTCTTTTTCTCCTTCTTTTAATATTTTTTCTTTATTGATTTTAGAAAGGAAGGGAGAGGGAGAGAGAGATAGAAACATTGATGAGAGAGAACGACTGGCTGCCTCCTGCATGCCCCCCACTGGGGATTTGGCCCAAACCTGGGCCTGTGTCCTGACCAGGAATCGAACGGGCAACTTATTGGTGCATGGGTCGATCGATGCTCAACCACTGAGCCACACTGGCTGGACTCCCTGCATTTATTTATTTGTTTGTTTTTTAAATAATAGTTTATTGAATTTTAGAGACAGAGAGGAAGAGAGGAGAGAGAAACATTGATGTGAGAGCACAACATCAATCAACTGCCTCCTGCACACCCCGCACTGGGGTTCAATCCCACAATCAGGGCATGTGCCCCGACGGAGAATCAAACCAGCAATCTTTTGGTACATAGGATGATGCCCAACCAGATGAGCCACATCGGTCAGGGCCACACCCTATTATTCAGACTGATAAACTTGGGTATAATTTCCCAAAACACCATAACATTTTCCAAAAGCAAGTGCTAGCCTTTATTCTAATCGAGACAAGCATAAAAGATTCCTGGTAGACAGCAAAACAACTCTTCTCTCTAGGTCTACACCTGCTGTCAGAGTGAGCAGCAGCAGGCTACTGGATGAGGTATTGGCCGTGTGCAAGTTGTTATGATAATTTTCTCCAGCAAACTGATTTTTAAAGATTTATAAAACATAGACATTCAAAGTATAAGTGTCTTTATAAAACAGCATCATTTAACACTTTGTTTATAAAATATATTCACTTTGGTCTTGACTCAGAACATACAAAGTTGGAGAAATATTATTTGCCCTTTGAAGTAGCTAAAAAAGCAGTCACACTAAATACTGGTATGTTTTTTGCTTGTTGGTGGAGAATGTTTGTTGTTATTTTTAACTATAGTGGTTGTCCAATGAGTAAAATTTTTAAAAAATGTTAATTAAACTCAAATTCAGAAATGAATTCCATTCACAAGAGCATTCAGATTCAAAGTAGGGTAATTTTTCTCAAAATGAAGACCGCAGCAGGCCTCTGTGAGGAAAAAAGGAGACAAAAGCTACAGAGCTCAGCCCTTTTTGAAACCTGATGTCACACTGATACAAGGCATCAGAACACACAGTCACACCAACATCTTTTTTCCAATTATCCTTCTTCCATCCACCTGGCCCCTGCTCCCACTCACTGCTTATGCAAGATCAGAGAGCAAGAACCAGATTATTTATAGAATCTGTGAAACAAAGAAAATATTATACCTGCTCTCTCTCTCCTAAAAATAGGAAAATCACTATACTTTGTTTTGTTATTATATGTCAGAAACACAGAGAAGCCTCCAAGAAAATACACAAATGAAAAAGTTGAGAACAATAATGTGTTAATTTAAATTAATTATAGGTTGAAGTTTTGAACCTAGCTGGTTAAAATGACAGTCTTCTTACGACTCTAGACATAACTAAGAGGAGAATGTGACCTAAAAGTTTTTGCTATGCTAAACTTCTACATTCAATAAAAAAATTATCAGCACCCAAGATGGGAAAGTTGGAATATTTTCTAGCTCTTCCTGAATCTAGTCTTACAGGTATAATATTTCATTATTTTACTGCAAGTAACATGAACGCTCTGCATTTCAGAAAATACATATAAAATGTAAATATAAAAACATACTCCAAAGCAACTCATATACAATGTATTTTCTCCATTTGTTAGACAATATATAGTTTATAACACAAATAGCCATATAGGAAAGAAGATAAGTTCACTCCCTTAAGGTCTCTAAAGACCCAAGATTATATGTTGCCTCTCTGCTTTATATCTTATTTATCTCATACAAAAGCCGAAATTTCACACAGAAATAATTATTATATGCAAATCAGTTGACTGTGCTGTGGGTAGTCTTAGTCCTTTGACTAGGCAACACTGACAACACTTTAGAATATAAAACTTCCATTAACAGGCAGTAATGTCTATGTGTTGTCCTTTGCAGATAAAAATGATACACTAATATATATATATGTTTATATATATATATATTTTTTTATCCTCACCCGAGGACATTTTTCCATTTTTTGTTCAGATAGAGTGGGAGGGAGAGAGAGGAACGGAGAGAGAGAGAGAAACATCGACGCGAAAGGAACACATCGAGTGGCTGCCATCCGCATGACCGACCAGGACCGGGGACAAACTGCAACCGAGGTATGCGCCCCTAGCGGGAACTGAACCTGGGTCTCTCAGGACCGCAGGCCGACGCTCTAACCGCTGAGCCAAACCAGCCAGGGCTACACTAATATATTTTTATTATTAATCTATGTGTGGCTTCGTTTATCTTTTCAGTGGTAGTAATTATTTTGCATTAAGCTCTGGCCAAGTTTTCTCTGAGACCAACAGAATCTTCTGAAATATAGCTGGTTGGGTTAGGGATGCAATTTGTGGTAAACTAATAAGACCCTTATAATGCCTCAATAACTGATGCTCTAAGGAAATGATTCATTGACCACAGATAAAGCAGAGCTAACAATCTTCACTGACTGCTGACCCATAGTATATTAAATATGATATGCAGCTCTCCAGCCCTCAAAGATACATCACCTAGTTGGACATTTCCTTCTGGTCAACATTAGCTATAGGAGTTACATAATTTGAACTATCAGCAGTTCTATATCAGATGAATCACAGCAGGAACAGTAAAATCTATTACATGATGAACAAACCTAAAACTCCAATGAAGTATGTTCATCCAGAAGGAAGGAAACACACACACACAGACACTGTCATCATCAGTTAATTTTACCACATTCCTCAGAATGTATTAAAATAGAATTATTCTAGGGACCCCCCCCCCCATAGTCATTTACAACAACCTCAAAACTACAATAAGTGATAACAGAGAGAATAATTAGCCCACAGAACTCACAAAGATGATTACCTGATAGTCTGGTTTTGTAAAATAATCCAAAGAGGAGATGTGGTCCAGAAAGATGCTGAATTCTGGAGGGAGATGTTTCAACATAAGCCTGTGGTCATACCTCTCCTTAATAGAGCCCACTTGCTCCTGAGAAGAAAAGAGAAATGGAACCCAAGTCAATTTCTCTTGGCAGCTACACATTAAGAGCCTCTCAGAAACAGTCTCAAGGGCATGTACTGGGGAATGAGATTGTGGATAATTCTATATAAAGCAAGAACTGAATTCATACTAATAGCTTAATGCACACCACTTTAGCGGGGTGAGGGGCTGGGTGCTTTAATGTAGAACCAAAGTGTAGCACAGAGTTCTGCATCAGTGAATCGATAAAACTCCCAAAGAAAAAGTTGATCTTAAATCTAGTCTACATTTTGTTATCAACATAGGTGTTTATAGTTTTCAAATCAAACATTATAATGTGACAATTAAAATGAAGAGTTTCATTGATTTATTAAAAAATAAAGAGAGAACTAGTGAAAATAAAAACTAAGAGGGAGGACTAGAAATCAAATCATAACTAGAAGTTATAATTGTACTTACATTAGTACCTATTTCTGTGTACATAAAAATGTCCAAATTAATTAGATCTCAAATATCAGCTTATAGAGACAAAAAAAAAAAATACATGTTGAGTATGATATAGTGAAAATGCTTGTAAATTTTAATTCTTATACATCAATATATTCTCAACAAAAATGCCTACCAAGGAGGAATTTTTATTCTTTCCTCTACCCAAAACTGACATTTCCAAAATTACCTTGTCCTTTATTTTTCTCCATGGCAGTTGGCCAACCACAAACTCCACCAACATGTAGAATAAGGACCAAAGGTCATCATGTCTTCCCATTTCCTTCATAAGCAAAACAAAATTCAGTCATATTATATGATAAAAATAATATATTAATAGCCCATTAATAAATGAATTAATTATGAAGTAAGAGAAGGGAATTGCTAAGGGCTGAGGGAAGTGAAAAAGGAAATTAGTGTTTAGTGGATAGAGAGTTTCAATGTTGCAAAATAAAAAAGTTCTAGAAATCTGTTGCACAATAATGTGAATATACTTAACACTATGTATTGAACACTTTAAAAATGGTTTACAGGCCCTGGCCGGTTTGGCTCAGCGGTTAGAGCGTCGGCCTGCGGTCTGGAGAGACCCGGGTTCGGTTCCCGCTAAGGGCACATACTTCGGTTGCAGTTTGTCCCCGGCCCTGGTTGGTCGTGGGAGTGGCAGCCACTCGATGTGTCCCTTCACGTCGATGTTTCTCTCTCTCTCTCCCTTCCTCTCTCTCCCTCCCACTCTATCTGTACAAAAAAATATCCTCGGGTGAGGATAAAAAAAAAAAAAAAAAATGGTTTACATGTTAAGTTTAATGTTATATGTTTTTTTACCACAATTTAAAAAAAAGAAGTAAAGGAAATACTAAGCCAAAATGAAAAGAAATCTGGAAACAAAATAAGTCAGCTGATGCTCAAGCTTTAGCTTTGGCTATTCTGAAGACATCTGTCATAGGTTTTATCAATCGGAGTTTTATCAATCAGGAAGGAGACAGATGTAAAGGCACTGAACCTACACAACACAAGAGTTGTAACTGAGCAGTTCTCCCTATAGCTACTATATAGCTAGGACCCCCAAAGGGCTATCTTTAGTGCAACATTTGGTAAGTATATTATATTGCTTTTTTTTTTTTCTGTGGAACTTAACCACGATCAAGGGATAAAGTGAGTGGTTAAAAAAGAATATGCCCTGAGAATTTGTTTCCACAGGCCTGCCACTAACTCAGATTTGGTGTTTAAATTTATTCCACTTTTGTGGTCTGGAAAACTAAGCCCAGGAATGAAGTATTTTCTGGGTGATTCTGTCCTGCAGTGATGACTGATATAAACCAAAATCCTCTCGAGATAAAAGAACCTTTAAATTTAGGACTTCTATGAGGCTCACCAAATATAAGCTCATTAAGTGAAATTATAAAATATATTAGAAAGCAGGCTACCATGAGTTAATGCCAACAAAAACTATATAGAATTAGATATTCAACTATTTCAGAAATAGAATTATAGGACACAGAATATAAAATAAGAATGTTTAAACAAACAAAAAATAAAATTAAAGTCATGAGAAAGGAACCATATTTTGTCCAAAAAATAAAATATCAATTATATTTGAAAAAGGACCAAAAAAATCTAGAAATAAAAAGTATAATTATATAAATTAAAAACTCAATGGACAGGTTAAAAAGCTGATCAAACACAGCAAAAAAAAAAAAAAAAAGAATTAATGAACTATAAGAAAGATCTAAAGAAATTATCTAGAATACAACATAGACACACAAAGAGTCAGAAAATCTGAGGCATGAAGGACAGATCAAGAAAGTCTAATATACATCAATTTGGAGATATGAAAAAAAAAAAAAAGGCATAAAGAGAAAGGGAAAGGCAATATTTTAAAAAGTCATGTCTGAGAATCTTCCAGAATCAATGAAAGACATGAATGTTCAGATCTAGGAAGCACAACTACTCCCAAACAGAATAAATATTAACAAATCTACACCTACACCTACACGTTTGAATGTATCCGCAGGACATACCAAAGACAAAAAGAAAATATCAAAAGTAGGCAAAGAAAAGTAAAAATTTAAATACAAGGTAACAACAATTAAGTGGTCAATGATCTTAATAGCAACCACAGAACCAGAAGAAAGTCAAGTAATTTCTTTAAAGTATTGAGGTAAAACAAGTATTAACAAAGGATTAAAATGTAGGACAACAATAAGACAAAATGAAGAGAGTTCAATGTTCTAAAAAGTCCTTATTTTGTTTGGGTATTATTCATCTTAAAAGTTTTAAGGTACCAAAAGAATAGAAATGGAGTGGATTATTTTTAGAAATGACCAAATCAGGATTGCAGAGTATGGAAAAAATATACCAGAATTATCTGGGAATTCTTTTTTAAATTAGACAAGCTCCTGTGAAGGTTTCACTAGTTGCACTCCTGTGTCACCACATAAAACTGACAATCATTGTTGTGAAGTGAGGTATAAAGCATTCTACTTCTCAGGTGTGTCAGGAACCAAGATGAAGGGTACAAACCACTGCTATACAGTATCAAATTTCTCTACCAAGGGCAGATGAATAACAAATACACAGGTTAACAGAGAAACTTTTAGAACACTCTGCTAGAGAGGCATTTAGAAGAAACCTCTACAAATACATAAAATCTCTAATAGCAACTTTGGAAATGCTTATAGAGCTATTATGATTTCTGAAAATGTTTATGCTTATCTCAAAAAGAATATCATATTTCAAAGATCCAAAGTTGATATAATTCTTTAATAGAGTAATTATAAAGTCTAATAATTATAAAATTTTGTAAGACTCTATCTGCAAAATAAGAGTACTTTCTTTTCAAGGCAGAATAACTGACTAGATATCATAAAATAAAACAACACTGAATCAAACCAAATGAGTTCAAATGCTTGGCAGAGTGCTACCCACTGATAAAAATACTTTTCCCATTTTCAATTTATAATCACCTCATAAGAAACCAAATTAACTGGGGCATAGCATATAAAACCTCAGCATACTCTATTATATTTAACATTGGTCAAATGTTTTTTTTTTGTTTTTCTTTAATCCTCACCCGAGGACATTTTTCCATGTTTTGTTCAGATAGAGTGGGAAGGAGAGAGAGAGAGAGAAACATCAACGTGAAAGGGACACATCGACTGGCTGCCTCCCGCACAACCCAACCAAGGTGGGAACAAACTGCAACCGAGGCACATGCCCCTAGTGGGAACCAAACCCAGGTCTCTCTGGACCACAGGCTGACGCTCTAACCACTGAGCAAAACTGGCTAGGGCTGGTCAAATGTTTTTTTTTTAAATATGTTTTTATTGATTTTTTTTAGAGAGAGAGGAAGGGGAATAGAGATAGAAACATCTATGTGAGAGAGAACCATCAACTGGCCACCTCCTACACCCCCACCCCCACTGGGGATCGAGCCCACAACCTGGGCATGTGCCCTGACCAGGAATCAAACCAGGACCTCTCAGTCCATGGGACAACGTTCAATCCACTGAGCCACACTGGCCGGGCAGCATTGGTTAAATTTTCATTAAAGCAATTTTGGCTTTACAGAACAAAAATAACAAAAAAAATCAAGAAAAGATTTATCGTTATTTATCAAGGAATCACTTGTTAAATTTCTTAATTATATCTAAACAAGTTCAAGGATCGAGAATCCATAAAACACCCACCTTTTCTACTCATAATTAAGGTTCAAGTTAAGACAAAAAGAACCAAAGTAAAAAAAAAAAGGGGGGGGGGGGTTAAGAATTTAACCCAAGAGAAAGGTGTATTTATTAAAATAAAAATTTTAAAGTTGTTTGCATTTGAGATATTCATGAAAACAAAAGATCTGATGGAGAAGGACTATCAGTGATTAGATGCCCATTACAGATAAAATGATGACCGCCGCTACATTTCATTAGGTATTGACAGTATATTCCTAAACAACTTCTAGAAATAGAACACAAATGTTTCATTTCTTCAAAACTCCATATTAAATTCATTAATATTCATTAATATTAATAGGTACTTATTTATACCTATTAAGGTACAAATCTATATCTATACACTTCACTATTATCTTTTTTGGCAAATTCAATTTTATTTACTATGCAGTTGTACACATCTGTTATCCACTACATACCTTACCATGCATTAATATTACGAATGCCTTTCCTTCTGCTCCAAAGCACTTTCCACACCTTTGTATTCTAACATAAAGAAGTCAGTTGAGCCCGGCCAGTGTAGCTCAGTGGTTGGGCATCGATCCATGCACCAAGAGGTTGCTGGTTCAATTCCCAGTCAGGGTGTATGCCCAGATTATTGGCCCAATCCCCAGTGAGGGGCACACACTCACTGGGTGGCCAATAGATATTCTTACTCATTGATGTTTCTCTCTCTCTCTCCCTCTCCCTTCTTCTCTCTCTAATATTAATTAAAAAAAAAATTTTTTTAAATAAGTCAATTGAATTCAAGTCATCAGCATGTTTACACAGATATGACTCAAATTCAGATACTTACTCTGTTCCGATGAGCATTGATTGATGCATAACGAACTGTCCCTCGAAAGCCTGCCACAGCTCTAGGCTACAACAAAACCAAGCAAAGAATAATAAATGAGCTTCAATTAGTAAAAGATTCAGTACACTTGAGTCCATATAGCAGATGTGAAAAACATGCATTACTGTCACAATAAAACACTATTTACATTTCTAACTATATTGTGAAATTATAGAAAATTAGAGATTGTGTTAAAATAGTAATAACATTTTAGTTATCAATGATCCCACTTTTCTACCAACATTTAAAATAAAGTGCCCTGACCGGTTTGGCTCAGCATTTAAGAGTGTCGGGCACTCAGACCAAAGGGTAGAGCATTCGATTTCTGGTCAAGAGCATGTGCCTGGGTTGCAGCTTTGATCCCTGGCCCCGGCTGGGGTAATGCAGGAGACAACCAATAGATGTGTCTCTCTCACACTGATGTTTCTCTCTCTCTCTTTCTTCCACTCTATCTAACAAAATTCATGGAAAAATATCCTTGGGTAAGGACTAACAAAAAAATAATAATAATAAAAAATAAAGTGGCATTTATAACAAATAAACTCTATATAACTATATTAAAATATTTTTTGTATTTAATGGCAAGTCTCAGTAATCAAAAGTTTCTGCAATCTATTTAAATCCCTTTTATTTTTTTAGCTGCCATTAACTGAAAATCATAGTCAAATCTCAATATTTTCCTAAGACATCACGACTAAGACATCACTTTGGTTGATAGAACTCTGAGGTTGGAGATTTCTTTTTTATTTTTTTAACCCTCACCTGAGGATATTTTTCCATTTATCTTCAGATAGAGTGGGGGAGAGAGAGAGAGAGAAAGACAGAGAGAAACATCAATGTGAGAGAGACACATCGACTGGCTGCCTCCTGCAATGACCCTGACCAGGGCTGGGGATGAAACCAAAACTGAGGTACATGCCCTTGACCAGAATCTAACCTGTAACTCTGGTCCTCAGGCTGACGCTCCAATACTGAGCCAAACCGGCCAGGGCTGATATTTCTTTCTAGAAGAAAAATGTGTAAGAGGGTATATATGAAAGCCCTTTTCACTGACTAACATTTCAGAGGTTGTACTTTTATTCATTACTTGACAAGTCTTCACAAACACAAAATTTTTTTTGTAGCATGTAATTCTGCCCAGTTATTTTCATTCCAATAACTGTTAGGATGAACGTATTATCACACTCTGCAGTCAACTATATGGTTAATTGAGCACCTAGACTTCCCCCTGATGGATTCTAGCCAAGACAAGCCCAGGAGACTTTCCAGTTAAGAGCACCCCTGGTCTGGCTCTGACTTTACTTCTGCCACAGGAAAGGTTGAATGAAATAATACCAGGTCGCTCTGGCCGGTTTGGCTCAGCGGTTGGAGCGTCGGCCTGCGGTACAGCGAGATCCGGGTTCGGTTCCCGCTAAGGGCGCATACCTCGGTTGCAGTTTGTCCCCAGCCCTGGTTGGTCGTGAGGGTGGCAGCCACTCGATGTGTCCCTTCACATCGATGTTTCTCTCTCTCTCTCTTCCTCTCTCTCCCTCCCACTCTATCTGAACAAAAAATGGAAAAATGTCCTCAGGTGAGGATAAAAAAAAGAAATAATACCAGGTCAACAAAATTCAGCCACCTTATAAAATGCAGAAAAGACAACTAGACCCAATTGGGGAAAACAGCTATATATACAAATAATTCTAATTCAAAGCAGATTATGATGGACATAATTAGCAAAGTACAATGAGCTGCGAAAGCCAAGGAGTGGAAGGATCAGTTCCATTTGGTGGGAAGGAAGAAGGAAAAATCCCGTGGAAGAAGGAAAAGTCTTGCCTGGCTGGTGTGGCTCAGTGGATTGAGTGTCATCCCATGGACTGAGAAGGTCCCAATTCAATTCCTGGTCAGGGCACATGCCTGGGTTTTGAGTTTGATCCCTAGTAAGGGGCAGGCAGGAGACCAATCTATGTTTCTCTTTCACATCAATGTTTCTCTCTCTCTCTCTCCCTTCTTCTCTAAATAAACCAATATAGACATTAATTAAAAAAAAGGAAAGTCTTAAGAATAGGCAACTTTTAACTGGGCCTTGACATAGGTGATCTTTTGAAACTTCCCTAATTGATGTTACTTTGGCTGACAGCTATGAAAATTACAAATGCATACATTCTTTCTGACCTGGCAATTTCACTTCTAGAAATTTATCTTACAGATATACTTGCATATATGCAGAAATAGTGAATGTACAAATTCATCTACTACATTAGTGTTTGTGATAGCAAAAGACCAGAAGTAACCCAAATGTTCACCAATAGGGGACTGATTAAATAATTACAGTACACTTTATAGCTGCAAAAAAGAAAAAGCTTTATATCTTGATATGGAAAGATCTATATACACTGCTAAGTGACAAATAAGTGCAAAATGTACATCATGCTACCTTTTGAAACAAAAAGGGGAAAATGAGTCCTGGCTGATTTGGCTCAGCAGTTGGAGCGTCAGCCCGTGGACCAAAGGGTCTTGGGTTCGATTCCCAGTCAAGGGCACACTGGGTTGCAGGTTTGATCCCTGGCCCTGGTACAGGTCGTGCTGGAGGCAACCAATTGTTGTGTCTCTCTCACATTGATATTTCTCCCTCTCTTCCACTCTACCTGAAAAAGCAATGAAAAAATAACTTCAGGTGAAGATTTTTAAAAAAGAGAAAAATGAGAATATACATTCATATTTATTGTATATGGATAAAAAAATTATGAAAGAATACATTAAGGAGCTAGTAACAATACAGCTACTTAAAGGTGCAGGGAAGGATAAAGGCAGACAGGAAACAAGTGGATAGGGGTGAAATGGAGATTTGTTTCACTGTTTGCTTTCTAATTTTTTTAAAGTCAGATTTATGAAAGCATAATTTACCTATAGTAAAATTCATACTTTAGGTATACACAGTTCTATGAGTTTTGACAAAGATATATAGTCATATAGCTACCACCGCAATAGAATATTTCTATCACCCCAAGGGTCCCTTAACGTCCTTTGTGATCAATTCCTTCCCCTCACTCCCAGTCTCTGGCAAACTCTGATTTCTGTCAATCACTACTCTTAGAATTGTCTGGGATTTCTTTAGATCTAACCATTCTAATTACTATGTAGCAGTATCTCACTGTGGTTTTCATTTGCATTTCCCTGATAACTAAAGATGCTTGCCCTGGCCAGTTTGGCTCAGCGGTTAGAGCGTCGGCCTGCGGTCCGGAGAGACCCGGGTTCGGTTCCCGCTAAGGGCACGTACCTCGGTTGCAGTTTGTCCCCGGCCCTGGTCGGTTGTGTGGGTGGCAGCCACTCGATGTGTTCCTTTCACGTCGATGTTTCTCTCTCTCTCTCTGTTCCTCTCTCTCCCTCCCACTCTACCTGAACAAAAAATGAAAAAGTGTCCTCGGGTGAGGATAAAAAAATAAATAAATAAATAAATAAATAAATAAATAAATAAATAAATAAATAAAGATGCTTAGCGTTTGTTAATACATCTCTTTGCCATCTGTAGTATCTCTTCTTTGATCAAATGTCTATTCAAAAGTTTTGCTCATTTCTATTTTTAAAAAATTACTGAGTTGTGAGAATCGTTTATAGATTCTGGATATAAGTCCCTTGTCAGATGTGTATTTTGCAAATATTTTTCCCAGTTTGTCGCTTGATTTTTCATTTGCTTAACAGTGTCTTTCAAAAATACTGTGTTAATTTTTTTTAATTTATTGATTTTAGAGAGAGAGGGAAAAGGAGGGGGAAGAAATTTGTTGTTCCACTTATTTATGCACTCATTAGTTGATTCTTGTATGTGCCCTGACTGGGGATCAAACCCATAACCTTGGTGTATCGGGATGACACTCTAACTAACTGAGCTACCCAGCCAGGACAAGTGTAAATTTTGATAGATTTTTAAGTCTTTCATTTTTGCAACATATGAATATAGTATTATCTTTTCAAAATTATATTTTAAAATACCTTTAGAAAAAAATGAGAGTGTTTAAAAATCTAACAGCATGCCTTATTAAAAAAATATCTAGGTATTTGAGTGAAAATGAAAAAGAAAAGAAAAAGTATATTGTACCTAGAAGAATTGGCAGAATTACAACAGGAAGAAGGAAATGCATTTTAAGTAAAACAAAAAAAATCCACAGTGAACAATGCTAAAAGGGAGGAAAATACTGTAAGTGTTAGGGAAAAGAGTTTGTTATGGTTAAAGTAAATGGTAAGAAAAAATAATGGAAACATAAGTTGAAACCAGATTAAGGATAGCCTTGAATGTCATATTAAATTGTTTAATTTACAGTCAAATGGAATTTATAAAAAATTTTTAAGTAGTGAAGTGATATGATTGAGCAAGTGCTTGACGTGTTCACTCTGCCTGAAGTATAAAGGATAAACTGGAAGGAAAGAAGGTAGGGAGATCAATGCGGAAACTATTTTAATAATCCAAACAGGAAACCAGGAGACCTGTACAAGGACAGAAGCAGTATGAATGTGAAGAAGGGGATAGCTGTTAGAGAGAGAATGAGCTCCCAGAAGAGTAAATCTAGAAGCAGAAAGGAAAGACTCTAGGCATGAGCCCAGATTTACTGCTAATCAAAGGGAGGAGACTCAGGAGGGAAAAGTGGCATAGAGAACTTTGTAATAAAATCCCCAGTGGAAATAAAATAGTTGAAATTCTGGAAAGGTAACAGAGCAAATGTTTTTAAAAAGTGTTCTTAATTAGGCCACTACAGCCTTAGGCACACTGGAAGTTTCAGATGAATGGTTAGGAAGGAGAAAATATGGCATTCCAAGAGCTTAGACACAAAGACCAATGTGAGATGCCAGCTGAAGGGCTAAGGAAACTGGGGCATGCTTTAAAGCAAGAGAGAAAAATGAGCATGCAAATTGAAATCATTAAGCAAATAGAAATTCAACTCTGAAACTGTATGAATCAAAGTATCTTTGTATCTCACATCTCTATTTAATGTAACTAATATACCTTTTTATTTTTAAAAAAAATTTTTTAATCCTCACCAGAGGACATTTTTCCATTTTTTGTTAAGACAGAGTGGGAGGGAGGGAGGGAGGGAGGGAGAGAGAGAGAGAGGGAGAGAGAGAGAGAGAGAGACATTGACATGAAACAGACACATCGAGTGGCTGCCACCCGCATTACCAACCAGGGCCTGGGACAAGCTGCAACCAAGGTACGCGCCCTTAGTGGGAACTGAACCCAGGTCTCTCTGGACCGCAGGCTGACACTCTAACCACTGAGCCAAACCGGCCAGGGCTATTTTTTAATTTTAATTAATTTATTTTTGTTACAGATGTTTCTCCTTTTCCCCGCACTGATACACCCTTCACCCACCCTCCCCGCCCTGTCCCCAGCTTTGTGGTCCATATCCATTGTTCACGCATACATGCATATAAGTTCTGTGGTTTATCTCCCCCTGTCCCCCCTCTTCTGGGGGTTGTCAGTCTGTACCCCACTTCCACATCTCTGGGACTACCCCATTCCTCAGACTGTTAGGTTCATTATATGCCACAAATAAGTGAGATCATGTGATTTGTCTTTTTCTGCTTGTTTCACTTAGGATAATACTTTCCAGGTCCCTCCATGTCGTCTCAAAGGATAAGAGATCTTTCTTTCTTACAGCTGCATAGTACTCCATTGTGTATTTGTACCACAGCTTACCAAATTTCAGGTTATACTACAAAGCCACTGTAATCAAAACAGCCTAGCCTGGTACTGGCACAAGAACAAGCACATAGATCAATGGAACAGAACAGAGAACCCAGAAATGGACCCAAGACAATATGCTCAATTCATATTTGACAAAGAGGGCAAGAGCATACAGTGGAGTAAAGACAGCCTCTTTAATAAATGGTGTTGGGAAAATAGGACAGCTACATGCAAAAAAATGAAACTAGGCCATCAACTTACACCATACACAAAAATAAACTCAAAATGGAAAAAAGACTTAAGTGTGATTCATGAATCCATAAAAATCCTAGAAGAAACTGTAGGCAACAAAATTTCAGACATAATACGCAGCAGAATTTTCACTGATATATCACCTAAGGCAACAGAAACAAAGGAGAAAATGAACACATAGGGCTACATCAAATTCAAAAGCTTCTGCACAGCAAAAGAAACAATCTCCAAAATGGAAAGGCAACCCACTCTATGGGAGAGCATAATTGCCAATGATACATCAGATAAGGGGTTAATTTCCAATATGGAGAGAGTGCTCATACAGCTCATCAAAAGGAAGACAAAGAACCCAATTAAAAAAGGTCAGAGGAACTAGACACCTCTCCAAACAGGACATACCAATGGCCAAGAGACATATGAAGAAATGCTCAACTCACTAATCATCAGAGAGATGCAAATTAAAACAACAATGAGGTATCACCTCACAACTGTCAGAATGGCCGCCATCAACAAATCATCAAACAACAAGTGTTGGCGAGGGTGTGGAGAAAAGGGGACTATAGTACACTGCTGGTGGGAATGTAAACTGGTGCAGCCACCATGGAAAACAATATGGTATTACCTCAAAAAATTAAAAATTGCACTGCCATTTGACCCAGTGATCCCACTTCTAGGAATATACCCTAAGAAGCCTGAAACACCAATCAGAAAGAATATATATATCCCCATGTTCATAGCAGCACTATTTACAATAGATAATATCTGGAAACAGCCCAAATGTCCATCAGTAACTAATATATCTTTTTAATGGTGATAAATAATACAGGATCTCAAAACCAACCACATAAACAAATCACTGGTGTCACAGATACTATCCATCACCCTGTCTATGATGCATGCTGACTGATGATCCTATACCACAAGCTTGGTAGATAAATACACATTATGTTTTCAGGGTATTTCTTTGTGGTGAAGAAACAGTTTTGTATCCTGATGTTGTATCCTGGTGTTGGTTATAATGAATGAATCCATACATGTCATATACCACTCCCCCTACTTCTAAGAAAAAAAATGTGTGTAAAAAACAGTGAAATCTGACTCAGGACTATACTTGAGTTAATAATAGTATACCAATATCAATTACCTAGTTTTGACAATGTACTAGGATTACGTAAGATATTATCATTGGAGGAAGCTCCAGTGAAGCTTCCTCCAATGATAATATCTTATGTAATCATGGTATAGTTACCATGAAGAGCACATGGTAACTATAGCATTTTACAAAGCTCCCTGAATCTGTTTTATACTCCAGACAACTACCCTTTCGTCTACAGACGAAAGCAAAGCAAGGGACTGGTTAATGCAAAATTAAGAACAGAGTTTGTCTAGGGCTGCAATGGCCAATATAACAGCAACTTCAAGCTAAATGAAATTTGAAACTGAGTTGGTCACAATTCAAGTGCTCAATAGGCACATGTGGCTACCAAATCAGTCAGTGCAGATACAGAACATTTCCACCCTCATAGTAAGTTCCACTGGGCAGTGCTGCTTGAGAAAAAAAAAAGAGATGCAATCAGGAAAGGACCATAACACGCTTCTATGGTAGTAATGAGCTATTTCTTAACCTAGATAGAGGTCATGGTGTCCTAATATTCTTACTTAAAATTTATATAAAATTTATATACACTCTTTTAGAATATAAATGGCAAGATGAAAAAATCAAGATACTAGTTCCCTGTATCTGTGTCCACTTACTCTGCCTTTTCCCAGTTACAATGGAAAAGTGTTCCTGCTCTTACATAATAGATTAACCTCACCATTTGTGACGGGATTTCTTCCCGTCAGCTATGCAAGAACTTGGCTCCTATAATTGTTCCTGCTCTGTCCTACATTATCATCAGTTTTTCCACATCTCCTGGAGCATTACCACAAGCATGCTATAATAACCACCATTTTTAATTTTATTATTATTATTTATTTTTTTTTTTTAGTCCTCACCCGAAGATATTCTTCCATTGATTTCTAGATAGAATTTTTAAAAATACCATTTAGTTGTAAACATTGGAAGCAAATAATTCTTAAATTTATATTATCCCCAGCCCTGATTTCTCCTTTGAGCTACAAATTACTATATCCTATCAGCTTCTTGTTATTTCCATCTCAAATCTAAGAGGCACCTCAAACTTAACTTCTAGGAAAAAGAACTTGTAATTTTTTCTTTTATTGAATCTGTTCTTCATCCTTCCCCATTATAGTTAAGAACATGACCGTTCATTCAGGACAAAAATTTAGTAGTCATTCTTGACCCTTCTTTGTCCTTCACACCCCAATATCAAATCCAGAAGGAAGACTTATTAAATCTACCTTTAAAATAAATGAAAAATATAATCATTTGTCACTACCTTATTGCATCACCCTAATGTCCTAGGTCCCAGCCACCATCAGTGATCACTGGACCATGGGGTTAAGTCTTCTAACTTGTCTTTCTGTTCCACTCTTGCTCTCAATAGTCTCTTCTCAACAGCAGAGTGACTTTTTAAAAAACATGTTCTAAAAATTGAAAAACTGTTGTTTAGAATTCCAGAAATATATTCCAATCCACTAATCTACATAGAACCTAAGTTCTTTACCTGCTGACTATCAATGAACACAAGAACATTGATAAAACCAAAGATAGCCCTGGCTGATTTGGATCAGTGGTTAGAGCACTGGCACACGAACCTCAGGGTCCCAGGTCCAACTCCTGGTCAAGGACACATACCTGAGTTGCAGGTTTGATATCTGGCCCTGGTTGGGGTCTTGCAGGAGGCAACCAATTGATGTGTCTCTCACTCTCTCTCCCCCTCCCTTCCTCCCTTCTACTCTATCTTTAAAAAAAAAATCAATAGAAAAATATCCTCAGGGGAGGATTAACAAAACAAACTAACAAAGAAAAAAAATAATAACCTCTCCACAATTTCTAGGCACTTAAAAATCTCATGTGGTTCTGTTTTAATTATAATATTCTATATATAA
The DNA here is from genome assembly GCF_014108415.1 of Molossus molossus. Taxonomy (NCBI): domain Eukaryota; kingdom Metazoa; phylum Chordata; class Mammalia; order Chiroptera; family Molossidae; genus Molossus; species Molossus molossus. The sequence continues at coordinate 181,803,697 of NW_023425344.1, forward strand.
CTCTACTATATGGAGTGAGGCAAAAGCAGGTTTATAATTATGAGTATGTGAAACAGAGTTTATTCTTGTATTATAATTTATTAATTACTGTACTCTTTTCCATATAAACAACTGTAAACCTACTTTAGCCCCACCCTGTATAGTTAGTTTATTGACAGATCATGTAACAGATTATACTACATCATTGTTCAAAATTTTCCAAAGGCTCCCAATCACACTTAGAATAAAATATATCTCTTTGCTAAATCATACATAATCAGATGGGGAGGAGGGGAGGGCTAACCTCTTAAACCTTGTCTCTCTCCACTTACCCCTTATTATGCTATGTTATGCTGTAGCCACAGTGGCTTCCCTACTTTTTCTGAAACACACCAAATTTACTCTGCCCCAGAGCCTTTACACTCACTCACTGTTTCCTTTGCCTGGAATACTTTCTTAACAGATATTCACATGTCTTGCTCTCATACTTCATTCAACTCTCAACTCAATACCTCCTCAAAGGAGTCTTTTCTAACTAATACCTCTAAAACAGTCTTTTGTCTTCACTGCCCATCACTCTCTATGTCAATACCATGCTTTGCATTTCTTCATAGCATTTATCATTATCTAAAATTATGTATTTATTTGTGTATTATCAGTCTTCTCCACTAAAACATAACATCCATAAAAACCTTGTTTTGGTCTGCTTGTTCACCGCTGTAGTCCAGCACCTACATCCACACCTCGCATATAATATGTGTTCATTAAATACATTATATGAGAATTTAAAAAACCTGATTATATTAATAAAACATTTTTTAAAGATATTTGGAATTACCCTGGCCAGTTTGACTCGGCAGTCAGAACACTGACCCGCAGACCGAAGGGTTGGGGGTTTGATCCCCAGCCCCGGTCATGCAGGAGGCAACCAACTGATGTCTCTCTCTCTCACATTGATGTTTCTCTCTCTGTCCCTTTATCCCTTCCACTCTACCTGAAAAAAAATCAGTGGAAAAATATCCTTGGGTAAGGATTAATAACAACAACAGAACAGAATAATATTCAAATCTAATAAGTTAAATGGAAACTAAATCATCACCTTCTATAATAGTGAAATGCTCAGCCTTTCTTGACTCCGTCTTGTTCAAGCCTACTTTGTTCCCATGGCCTTCAGACTAATAGCTTCTGTTTAGTCTTACATATAGACATGCTAATCATTAGAGGAATTCTGCTTGTGGCTTAAAGGGATAGGGAAGTATGTATTGTTTATCAAAGATTTGCAGGAACCTTGTGACCAGACTCACATTATCTAGTACAATCTTCCTCAGATCCTACTGGTACCCGAATGTCTGCTGTTGCCAATCACCTCAAATGCCCCTCCCATCTCCCCTTCCCTTGACATAAAAGAAGCCTGAACATTGTACTTTTTTGAGATGAATTCGAGGAACCATTAGGTCTCCCATCTTCTCAGTTAGCAACTTCTTGATTAATAAACCTTCCCTTATTCTAAATTCTGATGTTTTGAGCCTTGGCCTTTTGAATCAGTGTGTGCATGGACTTTGGATCAATAACACTACTTGCTACATATTAATAATGCAAGTCCTTCACCAGAACCAAAAAGATTCTCTTATAATTTCTAGGCACTTAAATTCTCATGTGCCTGTATTTTAAATATAATTTACATTTCTGTATGTAACTCTATTATTATACAGTTAGCTCATTCAAAATCAGTGTTTCAACTTCTGTGCAACTAATTTTCTATGAATGAAAGTCACAATCAGTAGCAAGTTAAAACAAAACTAAAAAGTAGACACAAGTATAAGAACTGCAGTGGGAGAACAAATAAATGCCAACATGAGGTACTCCCCCAAATCCACTCCCCAGTAAAACTGGTGAAAATTATTTTAAAAAACAACTAAAGCCTCTGAAAATGGTCCTTTAGGGAAAACAACAAATGATGAAACATCTGTTTAAGAAAATCTATGAAATTCTAGAGTAAGAAAGGCTAGAGTCTATGGTATCTGAACCAAAACTTCCAGATCAGTGAGGATGGCTCTATTCCAGATTGCTGTACCCAAGAACACAGGGCTAGGGCTCTCTCTTTCCCCACTTCCCAGAGGGCTTTCTTTCTGTAGGAGCAGGACTTCAGCATTTCTCATATTCTCCTAGCTGCCTGAGCAAGCTAAGTCCTGGGCAACTGCAGGTAGAGAGGTGGAGGCTTCTAACCTTCTCTTCTACCTTAGACATGGTGTGCTGAGAATAATGGGACCCCAACTGACCTCTTGGCTCATGAGGCAGCGGCTCCTCACCAAGGGACCTCAGACTACTACTCCCAACTGAACCAAAGGGCTCAGCTCCTAAAGTGAGTAAGTTACTTGGCAAATAGCTAGACATAGCCAAATCCTGAGCCCTGGCTAAGAGATTTTGCTTGGGGTCAAAAGGCAAATAAAAGAGATAACTCTTTTTTTATTTTTTCCATCACCATTTATCCCCTCTATGCCCTCTTCTACTTTCACCCTCACACAATCACCACACTATTGTCCATGTCCATGAGAAAGAGATAACTCTAATCTCTTCCTAAAGAAAATTGTTTCATTTGCAACAGTTAATTTAAACCCAAGACCCCTCCCAAAATAGTGTAGTTTGTAGTAAAGGAAATTGGGAGGAGATCGGTGGATCTAATGAAGATACAGCTGTCCTGGGGAGAACCAGGAGAATAAGACAGATGAGAGGAGCCTTCCTGGGGTCAGAACAAATATCACACTCTGACCTCAAATTAAAACCACAATAAAATATCTTCTCACACCTGTCAACAAAGTGTTGGCAAGGATGTGGAGAAAATGGAACCTCATGCAATGTTGGTGAAAATGCATATTGGTGCAGCCACTGTGGAAAACAATGTGGAGTTTCCGCAAAAAAAAAAAAAATGGAACTGCCTTATGACCCAGTGATGGCACTTCTGGGGATATATCCTAAGAATCCTGAATCACCAATGAGAAAGAATGTTTGTACCCCTATGTTCAAAGCAGCATGATTTGGAACCAAGATCTGGAAGCAGCCCATGTCCATCAGTAGATGAGTGGATAAAAAAGCTATAGTACATTTACACGATGGAATACTACTTGGCCATAAAAAACACACCAAAAAACAACAACAAGGAAATCTTACCTTTTGAGACAAAATGGACGAACCTGGAGAGTATTATGCTAAATGGAATAAGCCAGTCAGAGAAAGACAAGTACCATATAATTTCACTTATATATGGAATCTAATGAACAAGATCAATTAAACAAAACAGAAATAAAGGCATGGATACGTGGAACAAACTGATAACTGTCAAGGGGAGGGAGGTTGGGAGGCTGGGTGAAAAAGGTAAAAGGATTTAGAATAAAAAAACACAACTCCGACACAGACAACAGGATGGTGATTACTACAGGGAAAGGGGGTGGTGGAGGTAGAAGAGAGTAAAAGGGGTTTAAATGATGATAGAACTGACTTGGGGTGGTAACCACAAAATAACAATATAGAGATGATGTATTATAGAATTATACACCTTAAACCTGTATAATTATATTAACCAATGTCACCTCAATAAATTCAAATTTTTAAAAAGGAGGGAAAATAAACTATTCCATTTTAGGAGGCACAATTTGATTAGTTTGTCAAGGAATTTGTGCCCCAGGGCACTGTTGTAAACAACAGAGCAATCAATTAGTGGAGATTAACACTGTGTTTTGGGGATAGGGGTTGTGGAGTAAAAAAGCCAGATTTCAATAAAATAATACAAGCCCTGGAAGTGAGGACCAGTACCCAGAATTGCTACAATGTATCTAAAATGTCCAGTTTCTGATAAAAGAAAATTATAAGGCAAGCAAAGAAACAGGAAAGTATGACCCATATATTAAAAAAAAAAAAATAGCAGGCAACACAAATTGTCTGTGAGGGTGATTAGATGTTTAACAGTAAATGTTTAACAGCATTTAATAGCAAAAGATATAAAACTAACCATTATAAATATCTTCACAGAACTAAAGGAGTGCTTTATAAAAGAAGAAAAGTATGGCATATTAAATAGAAAATATCAATAAAAAGAAAATTTTAAAGAACCAAATGGATATGAAAGTATAATAACTGGAACAGAAGAACTGTAGTAGGTAGAAAAAGCCTCGAACTGCAAAGATCCCTGATCCTAAAGGGTTAATGTGGGTTCCTACTACAAGACAACCCTAAATGTACTATTTTTAAAATCTACAATTTTCAATAAAATTAATTTATTTCTATGATTTAATCATAAGTATATATGCTACTTATTTTTTTAAATTAATTTTATACGCCACTTCTTGAATGACATGCATTCTAATACATAATTAGCATTTCTTTAAATACAGTGATACAATACATAACAGGTTAAATCGCAAATATTTAATAATAATATGAAAAATCTTACTGGTCTGACGTCACCACAGGAATTGGTAAATTGTCGAGCCAAGCCAAAATCAAGCATGTAACATTTCCTACATGTACTAGGAAAGCGACCCATGGCAAAGTTTGACTAGAAAAATAAAGAAGGAAAATATACAATTCTTATAACAATTAGTCCTCATATCTTATCTTTCCTATATTTTAATTCTTCTACTTAAATGCTATATAACACACATGTCCCAAATACACTATTCTAGGTCAATGATGTTTATTGTAATTAATATATAATTTCATTGTGAGTTCTGTTAATGCCTATGATCAGGTGAACTTTGAGCAACAAAGAATTTAAGCAACTGTATGTAGCAAGTAGTTAGACAGACATGAGCAGAGCAAGGTACAGAGGTCACTAGGGCAGAAAGCACTGGGTGCCTAGCAAAGGACAAATGTAGGGTGGGACCTTGTCCTCAGGGTGACCTTTCCTCCCCCCCTAGCATATGCGGTTTGAACCCTCTGCCCTTTCCCCTCTAGAGATAACATCTAGGCCTTAGTTGCATTTCAGCTCCAGGCCCAGAAAAACAGCAAAATCAGACAAGCAACCCTAGGGCGGACCTCAGGACCAGCTTCGTTGACTAATGACCTCCTGCCCTGGCACTGACCAATCAATCAATGGAGACCCAACCCTAAAAGGACACATCTGGAAAGCTGCTGAATATTCTATTGAGATCTTCCCCTGGGAGCTCCCCTAAAATCTCTACCCTTAAAATCCTGAAGGAGGACCCAGTGTGCTCTCCCTCCCAGAAGCCTGCCCATGTCTTTCCCTCCTCATTCCCAAAGGCACATCACCTTTACCTTCCTCACTTCTAAGCTCCAAGGGCCCTTCCTTACCTCTATAATTTGTTTCCTAAGCCCATTAAGCAAATTACTTTTTCCTACCTCTGTGATTTTCTAAATCAATGTTCTCTTATAGGTTGAGTCTTGGCTCCGAATTCTTTCCTAGCCAGAACTCAAGTACCAAGATTGCTGACCCCAGGTCGGATCTGACTCCACTGGTCTAACACCTGGTGCTGTTCCACCCCCACCCCCAACACAAGGACTCTTCTTTTGCCTCTGTAACTTGTTTCCTGAGCCCATTTCTTCTACCACTCACTTCTACCTCTGTGACTGTCTAAATAAACTTTCTCTTATAGTTTGAGTCTTGCCTCTGAATTCTTTCCTAGCCAGAACTCAAGTTAAAAAAAAAAAAGTTCAAAGAACATCATGCCAATATCTAAAGCAACATATGTAAATATTTTAAACCAATATTAGGAAAAAGAAATCCAAAGAATAACTATCAATTTAAGTGTAAGGCTAAGTAATCAGCAATGTTAACACACATAATAATAGTCAAGCATTAATCACTTCTAATTTTACTGCCCACAACATTTTCACTGTATGAGAAAAGCTCTTGAATATAAGTTGTAGTGTGTAATTATCATTTTTCTAAATTAAGAGGCAAGTTATATTTTGCTTCCAGTTAAATTTTCGCTACAGAAATTAAAATATTACCTTGTATTGAATCTAGAAAGCTACACTTATTGTGTCCCATTTTAAGATTAAGAGTACCAAGTAAACTCATCTGTGCTCTGGCTGGAAAAGGCTCCCTACCGGTTTGATGTCTCGGTGCAGGAATCCCACAGAATGGATGCTTTCAATAGACTCCAGAATCTGTCTACCCAGCCGAAGAGTAGTGCTAATAGTGAATGTACCCCGGGACTGGCTACGGCGTAGATCGGCCAGATTCCGACCCTATGGAAACCAAATAAACACTTTCAAATACAATACTAAAACTATGTTATAAGAAAAGATGGAAAATTATCTATTTACTAATAAAATGTTTTGTCTAAAATAGCAAGGATTTTACCCAAATCGTGATTCTCTCAAGAGAAGAGATTCTGTTAAGATAATACATTAACATTTCAAACAAATTTAAGAATAACCAAAGATTTTTAACATAACATGTTTCTGAGTCACAATTCCTTTTGTTTCTGATGTCATAACAAAATACAGTCTTGATTATTTTAAAAGATTATATATCCAGAGAATTAATTCCTCATCACTGCCTAACATATATTTCCATACAAACTACTTAATTTTTCTGTCACAGAAAATGGGGCCAGTGTTTTGTGAGGATTAAAAAAATATTTAGAATACTGTCTGGCAAACAGTAGGTATTCAATAAATGCCAGTTATTGTTATTGTGAACAAAAACTATATGAAACACTCAATTACTTCTAGCAATAAATAAAACATTGACTGTATCTAGCCTGTGCCAGATATAGTGCATTCATAATTGCATTTAATTCTCATATTGCCCTAAGTAGAAGTTGTTATTCCTGTTTTACAGATGAGAAAACGGAGGCTCAGAGAGTTTAAATAATGTTAACCTGTTAAGGTCAAGTTGTCTTTCAAATCTAAGTTTGTCTGACTCCAAAGTGTTCTTTTTCCACTTCACAGTGCTGTTCCATCCAGAAGGTTCCTTATAGCCTAGGTAACAACCAGTAATCTGATGAGAACAGGTTACAATGCTGCAATTCTACCTCCCAAAGAATGGAAACTGGCCCTAATATCGCAAGGAACTTTAAATATCCCAAGGAACTTTAAATATCCCAATCTCTTTAGTCCCCTAATTTTGTAGTATATGTTTAAGATTAATACCACTAACACCATCACCTCAACTAAAGACAGTTGATTCACTTTTGAAAAAGTAATAAATTCTTAAGTTACTTAAGTACCATTTGAAATAAAATATTAAATAGTACTCAAGTAATCTAAGAAAAATAACAAGAAAATCAGGAACCTTTCATACTACATATCTTCTTTAAAGATGCAGTTTTCGCCCTGGCTGATTTGGCTCAGCAGTAGAGCATCAGCCCGCGGACTAATGAGTCGTGGGCACTACTCTTCACAATGTACCTCAGTTGCGGTTTGTCCCTGGCCTTGGTCAGGTCATGCAGGAGGCAACCAGTCAATGTGTCCCTCTCACATTGATGTTTCTCTAGCTCTCCCTTTTTCTCCTTCTCTCTCCCTACCACACTACCTGAAGATAAATAGAAAAATATCCTCGGGTGAGGATTAAAAAAAAAAAAATGCAGTTTTCCCACAGCATAAATTGGTGGTTATCTTTATTATTTTTTTAATGTTATGGGGAATTTATTGTTCTCTACATCCTCAGCAAATGTAAAATAAGTGATAATCTAGCAATGACTTTTATAATCCCATGAGAATAACTAATAAGTTTTATTATTATTCCAATACATTTTTTCTTTAAAAATCAATATTTTGATTGCCAAAAATATACCTAATAATGGAACTTCATTTGTAAACAACTTTCACCATCATAAAAGCTTTTAAAAGAAAATCAATTAAGCTAGACTTATGAAATTAGTAATGATTTTAAAATTTAAATCGTTTAAAAAAATAAACCTAAAGTATCAAATAACAAAATCTAAAAAGATAAATAAAAGGCTGGCAAAAGTATGAGGAAAAAGTTATTAACATGGTAAATACATGCAGGTTTGATCCAACAAATTATGCAGAGTAAGGAAAAAGTAGGTTTATAGTTGTGAGTACGTGAAACAGAGTTTATTCTTATACTATTAATTGCTGTATTATTTTCCACATGAACAACTGTATACCTACTTTTGCCCCAACCTGAACTTCAGAGGAGTATACACTACTACAAATGGTTATTATTTGCTATAGAGAAAAATTGAAAACCACCTATATATCCACCAATAAATGAATGATTAAATAAATCATGGCACAGTCATCTCACTAACACGCAGTCAGTAAAATAAAAGAACTTTTATACATAGTAATATGGAATAAATGTTACTGAATAAAAAAGTAAATTAATTTCTTCCTAACTAATTCTATAAATTTAACATGATCTTAATAAAAATACCAATAAAATTAATTATTAAGAATTTAAAACATATTTAAAGGGAGAAAAAGTAATATAATAAACCTTCATCTATTATTTACTATCCCCTAGCAACACACACCCACATCTCCCTTCCCACACACATACACTGTAAGTCCCAATCATATCATTTCATCTACATATTTTTGTAAGTACATAAGAATAATGAGATGCACTTTGATGTGCCGAAACCTCACAATATAAAATTAAAAAGGTTATTAGCAATTCTATTACCACAAACTTGAACTGGAAATATCAACATAAACCATGACATATTTTCTCTAAAAAATATCTATATATCCTGAACCCATCCACTTGAAAAGAATTTAAAACTATGACCACCACTGCCCTGGCCGGTTTGGCTCAGCGGTTGGAACACCAGCCTGCGGTCCAGGGAGACCCGAGTTCGGTTTCCACTAAGGGCATGTACCTCGGTTGCAGTTTGCCCCCGGCCCTGGTTGGTCGTGCGGGTGGCAGCCACTCGATGTGTCCCTTTCACGTCGATGTTTCTCTCTCTCTCCCTCCCACTCTACCTGAACAAAAAAAAAAAGGGAAAATGTCCTCGGGTGAGGATAAAAAACAAACAAAAAACTATGACCACCAACTAAATTTCAATAGGCACCCATAGCAGCTTTCCCATTAACAGAAAACAGGGCTTAATGGAGAAATGGCTGATTCCAGCTCTGGAGTATGAAATATACAGAATGAGCAAGGTACACAATGTTGTACCAGAAAGTAAGAATGCTATCAAAGACTGCTGCAGTCTAGTCCTCTCAAAATGAATTAGGATCCAACTTAAACGAAATCCTTCCAGCTAAAGATGGAACAATTTGAACATTAAAAAGAAAAACAATGATTGAAAGATACAAAATATGTTAAAAATATGAGTTCATAATTATATTTTTTTTAAAAGAGAGAGCTAGCCCTGGTCAGTTTGGCTCAGCAGTTGGAGCATCAGTTCACAGACCAGAGAGACTGGATTCGGTTCCCACTAAGGGCATGTACCTCAGTTGCAGTTTGTCCCTGGCCCCGGTTGGGGTGACGTGGGTGGCAACCAGTCGATGTGTCTCTCTCACATCAATGTTTCTTTCTCTCGCTCTTCCTCCCTTTCTCCCTCCTGCTCTGTCTGAAGATAAATGCAAAAATGTCCTCACGTGAGGATATAATAAATAAATAAATAAAAAGAGAGAGAGCTAATTAGTCCCCTTTGGAAAATAATAGGGAACCAACTCACTATTCTGAAAACTCAAAAATAAAAGAATCAAGTATTAGTCCTGTCCTTCATGTGCGTGTGTGTGTGTATTTTAGAGAGAGAGAGAGAGAGAGAAACATCAATTGGCTGCCTCCTGCATGCTCCCTACTGGGGATTGAGGCTGAAACCTGGGCATGTGCCCTGACTGGGAATCAAACTGGTGACCTCTCAGACCATGGGATAACACTCAATCCACTGAGCCACACCAGCTGGGCAGTGGTGGAGTGCTTTTAAAAGAATTCCAACTAAGCCCAGCTGGTGTGGCTCAGAGGCTGCCGGTTCAATTACTGGTCAGGGCATATGCCTGGGTTGTGAGCCCAGTCCCTGGTGGTGGGGCTTGCAGGAGGTGGCCAATCAGTGTTCTCTCTCATCGATGTTTCTATCTCTCTCTCCTTCCCTCCTCTCTCTAAAAATCAGTAAAGAAAAAAGAAAGGAATTCCAATTAATAAATGAATTAGAAACTATACAATTAGAATAGTACATTTGCAACCCCACTGAAGTAATGGACCTAGAAAATGATTACTTATGTGTTGATAAAACCCAGAAGAAAAACCACTGGGAACTTAAAATGAATGAATCAGGCTGACAGTTCCTGAATCTCACTAATCAATCTTAACATTCCTAAAAGAGAGACAACTAGACACTGCCTACTGATGTGATACAACTCACCTCTGAAGTATTTTGGCCAAACAAAACAAAACTGGAATCTGATTTAATCACAAGTTTATAGAAAATACATGGAATAGAAGAACATGTTAAACCCACCACAGGAAGACAATCCGAAAAACCCAGAATATGGGAACTTCTGCATGACAAATGACTCTATTTTTATCAATGACAATAAAAAGAACAAAAAAAAAAAAGAGAAAACTAAGAAAAAAAGAGAGACTTAAGAACCCACAGTGACATTTCTCATCCTATCCCTTGTATCCCAATAAAAAATTCACAAGGCCCTGGCCAGTTTGGCTCAGCTGTTAGAGCGTCAGCCCGCAGACCAAAGAGTCTCAGGTTCAATTCCAGTCAAAGGCATGTACCTCATTTGAGGTTTGGTCCCTGGCCTTGGTTGGTGTCGTGTGGGAGGCAACCAATATATGTGTCTCTCTCACACTGATCTTTCTCTCTCTCTTTCTCCCTCCCTCCCTGTCAACCTTCCATTCTATCAAAAACCAATGGAAAAATATCCTGGCATGAAGATTAAAAAAAAAAAAATTTTCACAAGAAAAAAGAGAGAGACTTAAGAAGAGATCTAAACACCAAATACAATGTGTAAATCCTGTCTGAAACCAAATTCAAGTAAATCAAATATTTTTTGTAAAAGAAGAAAGCCCAGCTGGTATGGCTCAATGGCTGAGCATCAACCCATGCACCAAGAGGTCGCAGGTTCAATTCCTGGTCAGGTCACATGCCCAGGTTGTGGGCCCAATCCCCAGTAGAGGGCATGCAGGAGGCGGCCAATCAATGTCCTCTCTCAACAGGTGTTTCTCTCTCTCCCTCTCCCTTTCTCTAAAAATCAATAAAGAAAAAAAAATTTTAATAAAAATAATAGAAGAAAGATATAATCAAGGAAATCTGAAGACTTACTTGATATTTGATGCTATTATTTAAAAATCATTGTGTACTGTGGCTAAGATGGGAAAAAAGAGAAATCCTTCTTAGGGATATTTACAGATAAAATATTCCTTGAATTTGCTTTGAAATAATCTGAGGAGGGAGAGAAAGAAAAAATACACTTGGAACAAGTTGGCTATATATTGATAATTATTGAAGGTGGGTGATGAATACATGGGTACATTATATTATTCTATTCTTGTGTACATTTAATTTTTTCCACAATAATAAAAAGTTTTAAAATGTAGCAGCTCTGGTATTAGGCAATATAGATCTACATCTGTACTGATTACAGGATTCAAAATATTTTTTTGTCCCTCCCTAGGTGATATGATTATCACAAAGTAACACCTTTTGGCTATAGTAAAGATGCTCATGTAAAGCCTCAATGGTGACAAGATAGTAAGTGGGACCCAGCCAAGAACACTGGTCTTAGGCTTCCACCAAGCCCTAACACCCATTAAGTAACCAGTCCCAGGCAAACCACAAATCTCCTTGAGCTTCAGCCTTTTCATTGCAAAATGGGGATATAACCTGTCCTATTCTCTCCGTGGAGACATGGTGAGAATCAAATAGATATTTATAAATCCAAACTAAAACTTTATAAAATACCATGGCTTAAAATGATAATATCATAGTTTAAAATATAAAAATTATAGTATTACTGGCCAAAGTGATAGAAAGCAGGATCCATGTTTATAACCTTTTTTTTCTTTCTTTATATCAGTTCTATTTATTTATTTTTATTGTTAAAAGTATTACAGATGTCCCCTTTTTCCCCCCACTGATCCCCTCCCATATTTATAACCTTAAAAGGTCAAGGAACAGCTGCTTCAAGAAATAAAATTGTGCCGGCTCAAGAGATAATGAAACACATGACTCAAAGATTTTAAGGCTATAGTCTACAGAGAGATTAATATATTTTTTACTTTTTAAAAAAAATCCTAACCTGAGGACATTTTTCCATTTATCTTCAGATAGAGTGAGAGGGAGAGAGAGAGAGAAATATCGACGTGAGAGGGACACATCGACTGTTGCCTCCTGCACAACCCTGACCAGGCCGAGGACCAACTGCAACCAAGGTACATGCCCTTGATCAGAACTGAACCTGCAACTTATTGGTCCGCGGGCCGATGCTCTACCGCTGAGCCAAACCGGACAGGGCAGAGAGATTAGTATATTTAAATCTAAATTAAATGCTGAAAGATAGTTTACAGAAACAAGAATAGCCTTCTGAGGAGAAGAGGAAGCATTTAGGCCAGGACCTATATTCCTGAAACCACTGCTATGTAGTTAAGTTGAAAGGAAAGAAGCAAATGCTCATAATAGATTTTGCTAAAGATGAAAGAAAACATGGAGATTTCTATGTTAGGCAGCAAGGTGAACCATGCTTATACATTTTGATGGTGACTACAGTTCAGAGGTGTGGGTGGGAGCGTGTGTGTGTGTATGTTCAGGGGCAGAGGTAGTGTCAGAGAGAATGGGATATTTCCTCTTCTCCCTGCTGCAGTCATTCCTCCAATATTCCCCTTCTGAATTTCTCTCTGCTGCCCCAACCCAACTCCACTTTCCATCTAAAGAATAGGAAACAGAGAGAGCAATGTTAAAAAGTAGAAAGAAGAAGAGGAATAGCATTTCTCTTCTATCTCAACTAGTGCTTAAATTTTTAAGCAGGTAAGGTTGGTACTTGAGTCTAACTGGAGTCCTTAAGGTAACAAAGGGTAGAAAAGAAGGGGACAGGGACAGGGCAAGACTCTCATTATATCCAACAATCCATGTGGGCATTGAAAACTTTGCAATGATGACAATCACTGAAGATATGAATCAACTAATATAGGTGACAGGGACAAACCTTCCATCTTTGGAAATACCTGTATCAAGTCTGTTTAAATATGCCCTGGCCAGTTTGGCTCAGCAGTTAAAGCACTGGCCTGTGGACCAATGAGTCGTGGGTTCGATTCCAGTCAAGGGCATGTACCTCAGTTTTGGTTCGTCCCCAGCCTAGGTTGGGGTCGTGTAGGAGGCAACCACTCTATGTGTCCCTTTCACATCGATGTTTCTCTCTCTCTCCCTCCCACTCTATCTGAACAAAAATAGAAAAATATCCTCAGGTGAGAATTTAAAAAAAATTTTTTTAAATAATTTTCATCTGCATAATGTAAAACATTCTGAGACGATACCAAGAATGTTGTTGTTATTCTTTTCCACTATAATTATGGAATTTTTATCAAAACTGAAAGATTTTAGCCCTGGCTTGTCTGGCTCAGCAGTTATAATATTGGCCTGCAGACCAAAGAGTCACGGGTTTGATTCCCGGTCAAGGGCATGTACCTTGGTTGCAGGTTTGATCCCCAACATGGAGGCAACCAATCAATGTGTCTCTCACATCGATGTTTCTCTCACCCTAAAAAAAAAACTGAAAGAGTTTAAGATACATTTTCAATGTAACCTACCTGCAATTGCATGACCACATAGTTGAAGCGATCGTTCCTCCCACAGCCAATAAATCTACAAACATGGTCTTTCCCTGGGGAAAAAAAAAGGAAACAGTGCAAAAGGTTATATTATAATTTCTGTTCCAAAAAGTAATTTTTTTTTTTGTATAGTATTTTTGATTGAATATAAAGGACGTATCTTAAGAACCTTAAGGATACGAAATTTGCATTATTCAAAATTTCTTTTTTTTCATCTTTATTGTTGAATGTATTACAGATGTTCCTCATTTTTCCCCCATTGACCCCCTCCTCCCCACTCTCGCCCCCCTCCCGCCTTTTCCCACATTATTGTCTGTGTCCATTGGTTATGCATATAAGTTCTTTGGTTTATTTCTTCCCACCCCTCAACCCCTTTCCCTTTGAGGTTTGTCAGTCTGGCAATGAATTTGTACTTCTTAATCCCTTCACCTTTTTCACCCATTCCCCCAAGCCCCCTCCCATCTGGCAACCAACAAAATGTTCTCTGTATCTATGAGAATGTTTCTGTTCTGCCTGTTCATTTTGTTTGTAGTTTCCATTGTCGATAGATATGTATTCATTGCCATTTTGTTTATTCATATATTTTATCTTTTTCTTCAAAAAGACCCTTCATCATTGCATATAATAACGGTTTGGTGGTGATGAACTCCTTTAACTTTTTCTTATCTGGGAAACTCTTTATATGGCCATCAATTCTAAATGACAACTTTGCAGGATAGAGTAATCTTGGTTGTAGGTTCTTGCTTTTCATCACTCTGAATATTTCTTGCCACTCCCTTCTGGCCTGCAAAGTTTCTTTTGAGAAATCAGCTGACAGCCTCATGGAAACTCCCTTGTAGGTAACTAACTGCTTTTCTCTTGCTGCTTTTAAGATTCTCTCTTTGACTTGAAACTTTTGCATTTTGATGATGTGGGCCTATTGGGGTTCATCTTATTTGGGACTCTCTGTGCTTCCTGGACCTGTATGTCTGTTTCATTCACCAAGTTAGGGAAGTTTTCTGCAATTATTGTTTCACATAGGTTTTCAATTTCTTGTTCTCGCTCTTCTCCTTCTGGCACCTCCAAGATGCGAATGTTGGCATGCTTGAAGTTGTCCCACAGGCTCCTTACACTATCGTCACTTTTTTAAATTCTTTTTTCTTTTTGCTGTTCTGATTGGGTGATTTTTGCTTCCTTATATTCTAAATCAATGGTTTGCTTCTTGGCTTTACCTACTCTACTATTGAATCTGCGTAAATTATTCTTTATTTCAGTGAATGCCTCCTTCATTTCTGACTGGTCCTTTTTTATGCTCTTGAGGCCCTGACTAAGTTCACTGAGCATCCTTAGAAGCAGTATTTTGAACTCAGCATCTGTTAGGTTGCTTATCTCCATTTCGCTTAGTTCTTTTCCTGGGGTTTTGTTCTGTTCTTTCATTTGGGACCTGTTTCTTTGTCTCCTCATTTTGGCTGCCTCCCTGTGTTTGTTTCTATGTATTACTTAACGAGCGGTATGGGGCTATCTGAGACCAGATGCTGCTTGTTTGAAAGAATTTAGGAAAACCTGAAGCAGGATCCAAGACAGGCCAATCCTATGGTAAAGTAACTGGCAACAGCTTGGGTGGGCCTGAAAGTTGGGTGGGCGGGGCCTCAGGGAATCACCAGGGCAGGGCAACCAGTGTGAGCCAGGTTGCTGGAGTCCCAGATATGGTGGCTGTCTGCCGCCCGAGGGAAGGGCTCACCAAAGGAAAAAAGGCCTCCGACAGCACATTTGTCCCAGAGAAAGCCCCCTCTCCAGCCCTCACTCCAGTGCCAAACAGCTCAGTTCTTCCGTGAATGTCTCTGGTACCCCTTGAGCTGCCTCCCCTCCAAGCTTAGAGGGAGTGAGTCCAGTAAGTCCGTGCACAGGGCCCTTTAAAAAGCTGCCTGGGGCCCTGGCCGGTTTGGCTCAGCGGTTAGAGCGTCGGCCTGCGGTCCGGAGAGACCCGGGTTCGGTTCTTGCTAAGGGCGCGTACTTTGGTTGCAGTTTGTCCCCGGCCCTGGTTGGTCGTGCGGGTGGCAGCCACTCGATGTGTCCCTTCACGTAGATGTTTCTCTCTCTCTCTCTCCTTCCTCTCTCTCCCTCCCACTCTATCTGTACAAAAAATGGAAAATATCCTCGGGTGAGGATAAAAAAAAAAAAAGCTGCCTGGGGCTCCAGCCGCCTCAGCCTCCCTGAGCCTCAGTTCCCACTGGTTTTTTCAGCCAGGAGTTATGGGGACTTCTCTTCCTGGCATTGGAACCCTGAGCGGGGCGTCTTGTGTGAGACGGGGACCCCTCAGTCCTCAGGGAGGACCTTCCCAGCCAAGGTGTCCCTCCTGATTTTTATCCGCCACACGTGGCTCTGGGAGCAGCCTGTCCACCTCCGCCCCTCCTACCAGTCTCAATGTGGCTGCTTCTTTAATTCCGTAGTTGTAGGACTTCCATTCAGCTTGATTTCAGGCAGTTTGAATGATGGTCGTTCTGTAGTTTAGTTGTAACTTTGATGTGGTTGTGGGAGGACACGATACCACGTTTACCTACACCATCTTGACCAGAAGTCCACATTATTCAAAATTTCTATCCCACCTTCCCCCAAATCCTACATTGCTCCTTGTGTAGTCAAATGTTTATTGAATAAATAAATAAACAAATAAATGAGGGAACAAATGAATGATAATTTATTTAGGAAGTAAAGAATTAAGAGGTCATTTCAGATCAAATGGCCCGAACAGCATATATATGAAAGCACAGGAGAACAATAAATAAGAACCATCAGGAATATAAATCCTGAATTTTAAATATGGTCTGCCATTCACCATTATAAGACTTCAGTGAGTTGCTTAATCTTAATAATCTTTCTGGGCCTCACTGATCTGAATTAGCACAGTGGTTCTCAACCGGAGTTCCACATGTAAAATCCAAGGAGGTGCTGCATAGGGTGCAGAGGAAAGCAGAGGTGGAACAGGTAGAAATCTATGGCCCTGTCCCTGATTCAACAAAAGCAAAGGTTTTAAAATAGGATCAAGAGGTGAATTCCAGAGCCAGAAGAGAGCATCTGGCTGGAGCACAGTGAATAGAGGAAGGAAAAACAAAAGGAGATGGCACTGAAGAAGCATGTGGACACCAGATTCTGAGTGTTCTTGGACTCAATGATAAGGAATCTGAACCACATGTATAGGTCAATGTTTTCTAATCCTGGATGCTTATTAAAATAACCTGAGAATGTTTTTAAAAAATATGTTTTTATTAATTTTTTAGAGAGAGAAGAAGGGAGAAAGAGATAGAAACATCAATGTAAGAGAGACATATTGATCGGCCGCCTCCTGCAAACCCCCAACTGGGGATAGAGCCCACAACCCAGGCATGTGCCCTGACCAGGAATCGAACTAGAACCTCTCAGTCCATGGGACGACACTCATTCCACTGAGCCACACCAGCCGGGCTAACCCGGGAAACTTTTGTTGTTGTTGTTGTTGTTAATCCTCACCCAAGGGTATTTTTTCATTGATTTTTTTAGAGAGAGCAGAAGTAGGGGGAGGGGAAAGAGAGAGAAACACTGGTATGAAAGAGACACATTGATTGGTTGCCTCCTATGTGTGCCCCAACCAGGGCCAGGGATCAAACCTGCAACCAGGTACATGCCCTTGACCTGGAATCGAACCCGTGATCCTTCAGTGCACAGGTCAACTCTCTATCCACTGAGCAACACCAGCCAGGACAATCTGGGAAACTTTTTAAGATTCTTAAATTCTGTACTGATTCAGAATCTGTAGGGGAGTATATAAGATATGAGCTTTTCAAAAGTTCTCTAAATGATCCAAAAGCAGATGGGCCATGGATGAATATGTGAAAACTACTGCTGGGTAATGAGAAACATCGAAAAGATTTTAAGATAAAGAAAAACATTCCATTTTAGAACATCGCTATGGTGGCAATAAGGAGGACAGACTATAAAGAGAGTTCACTTCAAGAGGCAGAAAGGTTGCTCTGGTGATAGTTACAATATCCCAAGAGAGAGAATAGGGTTTGAATCTAATGTACTACAGTAGAGATAGAAAAAATAGGATAGCCCGGCCAGTATAGCTCAGTGATTGAGCATCGACCCACGCACCAAGAGGTTGCTGATTCAATTCCTGGTCAGGATACATGCCCAGGTTGTGGGCCAAATCCCCAGTGGGAGGCATGCAGGAAGTGGCCAATCCTTGTTCTCTTTCTTTTTTTTTTTTTTTATCCTCACGCGAGGACATTTTTCCATTTTTTGTTCAGGTAGAGTGGGAGGGAGAGAGAGAAACAGAGAGAGAGAGAAACATCGATGTGAAAGGAACACATCGAGTGGCTGCCACCCGCACAACCGACCAGGGCCGGGGACAAACTGCAACCAAGGTACGCGCCCTTAGCGGGAACCGAACCCGGGTCTCTCAGGACCACAGGCCGACGCTCCAACCGCTGAACCAAACCGGCCAGGGCTCCTTGTTCTCTTTCACCCATGCTTCTATCTTTCCCTCTCCCTTCCTCTCTGTCGAAAATCAATAAATAAAAAGAAATTTTTTTTAAAGAAAAAATAGGATAAACCTGAGAGACATTAAAAATGCAGTTTTTGACTAGAAATTGATACAATTAAATGAAAAGTTGTACCAAAATAAGAGAATATAGTAGGTTATATAGGAGTTCAGGGATGTTAGAATATAAAGTTTGAGCCCTGGCCGGTTTGGCTCAGCGGTTAGAGCATCGGCCTGCGGTCCTGAGAGACCTGGGTTCGGTTCCCGCTAAGGGCGCGTACCTCGGTTGCAGTTTGTCCCCGGCCCTGGTTGGTTGTGCGGGTGGCAGCCACTTGATGTGTCCCTTTCACATCGATGTTTCTCTCTCTCTCTGTTCCTCTCTCTCCCTCCCACTCTACCTGAACAAAAAAATGGAAAAATGTCCTCAGGTGAGGATAAAAAAAAAAAAAAAAGAATATAAAGTTTGAGGATAACCACTTCAATTCAGTAGACATTGTGATTTTAAGCCTGGTACTGAGACCAAAAACTGAGCTCCAGAAATACACTGGAGAACCATTCGTTAATGGAAGGTACATTGAACTATAAACATAGATGGAAGACTGCCAAGTTGAAAGAATAAAGAATGAGAAGAAAAGAAACCTGAGAGCAGAATTATAGAAAATACAACATTTAAAGTGCGAGCAAAAATAAAATTGTCTATGAAAAAAAACAGCCCTGGCCGGTTTGGCTCAGCGGTTAGAGCATCGGCCTGCGGTCCGGAGAGACCCGGGTTCGGTTCCCGCTAAGGGCACGTACTTCGGTTGCAGTTTGTCCCCGGCCCTGGTTGGTCGTGCGGTGGCAGCCACTCGATGTGTCCCTTCACGTCGATGTTTCTCTCTCTCTGTCTCTTCCTCTCTCTCCCTCCCACTCTATCTGTACAAAAAAATGGAAAAATGTCCTCGGGTGAGGATAAAAAAAAAAAAAAACAGAGTACTGTGGTACATATACACAATGGAGTACTATGCAGGGGTAAGAAAGAAAGATCTCTTATCCTTTGAGACGACATGGAGGGACCTGGAAAGTATTATCCTAAGTAAAAGAAGCCAAGCAGAAAAAGACAAATACCACATGATCTCACTTATATACGGAATATAATGAACACAACAGTCTGAGGAATACAGTAGACCCAGAAACATGGAAGTAGGGCACAGACTGACATCCCTCAGAAGAGGGGGTGGGAAGAGATAAACCACAGAACTTATATTCATGTATGCATGACCAATGGACATGGACAACTAAGCCGGGGACGGGGCGGAGGTGGGGTGGGTTGGGGGGTGCCAATGGGGTATAAAAAGGTAAAATATCTGTAACAAAAAAATAAATAAAAAATTTATAAAAAGAAAAAAACAGAGTAGTAGCCTGAGAGGTAGGAGGAAATTATGAGAAAGGGGTATCCACAAAGCAAAAGAGAAGAGCATTTTAAGGTGGAAGTGGCTGATGACAAGAGCTATAGAATGGCTGAGAAGTGCTCATTAACATAAAAAATTAGGAGGTCACTAGCGAGTATAAGGGGCAGGAGCCAGTCTGTAAAGAGTTACAGAATAAATGGAATATGAGACAATGAGGCTATCTTTGAAGAAGCTTGAGGAAGTCACAGACCAAAAGCTAGAAGGGAGATTTGGTAGACTGACGAGAACTGTATCTTAATAGAAAAAAAAAAGTCTGTCCACTTACTGACTTAAAATATAAATAGAGCCCTGGCCAGTTGGGCTCAGGAGTTAGAGCATCAGCCCACAGACCAATGAGTCACAGGTTTGATTCCAGTCAAGGGCACGTACCACAGTTGAGGTCTGTCCCCGGCTCTGATCAGGGTCATGCAGGAGGCAGCCAGTTGATGTGTCTCTCTCACACTGATGTTTCTCTCTCCCTCCTCCTCTCTCCCTCCCACCCACTCTATCTGAAGATAAGAAAAAAAAAAATCCTTGGGTGAGGAAAATAAATAAATAAATAAATAAGTAAGCAAGTAAGTCTCACCATCCACTCATCATTTAAAAAAAAAAAGCTGCCCTGGCTGGTTGAGCAGTTAGAGCGTTGGCCTGAGGATCGAAGGGTTTCAGGTTTGATTCCCAGTCAGGGGCACATACCTGGGTTGCAAGATGCAGTTTCCCTTCCTGGCCCTGGTTGGAGTTGTGCAGGAGGCAACCAATCGATGCATTTCTCTCACATTGATGTTTCTTGCTCTCTCTCTCTCTTTCTCCCTTCTACTCTATCTTAAAAAAAAAAAAAAAAAAAAAAAAATCAATGGAAAAATATCCTCAGGTGAAGATTAGCCAAAAAAAATAATAATAATTTCACACTTCTCTTTTGCATCTGGGTTATCACACTGTTCCCTCATTCTTTGTGCTTTGCTGAAAAAAAGAATAGGTGCAATGGGAACAATAATTCATAATAAGTAAGATACACGTTCAACACTTCACATGTATTTTACATGCTTGCAAAACTATAAACTGTAGAATGAAAAGATAAAATCATGCTCAATTAGCAACTTACTCTTTTCCTCAGCTTCACAGAAACAATTTTAAAAAACATTTAAAAAGTATTTTCCTCGCCCTGGCCGGTTTGGCTCAGCGGTTAGAGCGTCGGCCTGCGGTACAGAGAGACCCGGGTTCGGTTCCCGCTAAGGGCATGTACCTCGGTTAGTTTGTCCCCGGCCCTGGTTGGTCGTGCGGGTGGCAGCCACTCGATGTGTCCCTTTACGTCGATGTTTTTCTCTCTCTCTCTCCCTCCCACTCTATCTGTACAAAAAATGGAAAAATAGCCTCGGGTGAGGATTAAAAAAAAAAAAAGTATTTTCCTCTTGCCCAGCCGCTGTGGTTCAGTGGTTGAGCATCAACCCATGCACCAAGAGGTTGCCGGTTCGATTCCTGGTCAGGGTACATGCCCAGGTTGTGGGCCAAATCCCCAGTAGGGGACATGCAGGAGGCAGCCAATCAATGTTCTCTCTCATCGATGTTTCCATCTCTCTCTCCCTCTCCTGTCCTCTCTCTAAAATCAATAAAGGGAAAAAAATATAATATTTTCCTCTTATTATTCATTCTTCAAGATTCTACCTTCCTATCATGTAACATTTAAATGCAATGTCTCTACATAGGAAGAAATGCTCAACATCACTAATCATCAGAAAGATGCAAATTAAAACGACTATGAGGTATCACCTCACACCTGTCAGAATGGCCTCCATCAACAAATCATCAAACAACAAGTGTTGGTGAGGGTGTGGAGAAAAGGGGACTCTAGTACACTGCTGGTGGGAATGCAGACTGGTGCAGCCACTGTGGAAAACACTATGGTGTTGCATCAAAAAGTTAAAAATTGAACTTCCATTTGACCCAGTGATCCCACTTCTAGGAATATACCCTAAGAAACCTGAAACACCAATCAGAAAGAACATATGTACCCCTATGTTCATAGCAGCACTATTTACAATAACTAAGATCTGGAAACAACCCAAGTGTCCATCAGTAGATGAGTGGATTAAAAAGATGTAGTGCATATACACAATGGAGTACTATGCAGCTGTAAGAAAGAAAGATCTCTTATCCTTTGAGATGCCATGGAAGGACCTGGAGAGTATTATGCTAAGCGAAACAACCCAAGCAGAGAAAGACAAATATCACATGATCTCACTTATTTGTGGAATGTAATGAACTAAGCAAACTGCTGAACAAAATTAACCCAGAGACATAGAGGTGGGGTACAGGCTGACAAGCCTCAGGGGAGGGGGGGTTGTGGGGGAAGAGATAAACTTACATGCATGTATGCATGACCAGTGAACATAGACAACAAAGCTGGGGATGGGGCAGGGGGGAAGGGGAGGAGGGTATCAATGGGGGAAAAATGAGAAACATCTGTAACAAAAACAAATAAATAAATTTAAAAAACAGTAAATAAAACCAAAATAAATAAATAAATAAATGCAATGTCTCTATTAGAAAGACATTTCGACCATCTAAAAACAAAAAGTCATATTAGATTTAACTCCTCTTGGAATGCTCTTTTTATTTTTATGTTATTTTATTAAAAAAATTTTTTTTTTCTTGCCCTGGCCGGTTTGGCTCAGCGGTTAGAGCGTCAGCCTGCGGTCTAGAGAGACCCGGGTTCGGTTACCGCTAAGGACCCGTATCTCGGTTGCAGTTTGTCCCCGGCCCTGGTTGGTCGTGCGGGTGGCAGCCACTCGATGTGTCCCTTTCATGTCAATGTTTCTCTCTTTCGCTCTCCCTCCCACTCTATCTGAACAAAAAATGGAAAAATGTCCTTGGGTGAGGATAAAAAATAATTTTTTTTTTTCTTTATTGATTTTAGAGTGAGAGGAAGGAAGAGGTAGAAAGAGATGGAAACATCGATGAGAGAGAACATCGACTGGCCGCCTTCTGCATTCCCCCGACCGGGAATTGAACTAGCAATCTCTTGAGGCATGGGTTGACACCCAACCACTGAGCCACACAGGCCAGGCAGAATACTCTTTTTAAAATATCTTTATAGTAAAGTTATACCAAAATATTATTTATCTCTTTATACTAAAACTACACTACTTGAAAAAAAAATCAAATAAACTGTATACCCTTTATTGGGCGACCAAAACACAAAGTCAGCAGCAAATTTTCCAGGATTCACCAATTCATCTTCATTGCTTTTGGGAAGAGTTTAATGAGTTCTTACCTCAGACTTTACGGTATAATGTAGTACTATTCTTCTATTTCAGATATATGCAATTAATAAAACTACTCAATTAACTTAGTGCAATAAATATGTACAAATTTTTGGAAGCATGGAGAAACTACAATTTAATTGAAATAACCTCACCACGACTTAGAGCAATTATGCAGTTTTTAAAAAAAATTTTTATTGAGCCCTGGACAGTTTGGCTCAGCGGTTAGAGCGTCAGCCTGCGGTCCAGAGAGACCCGGGTTCAGTTCCTGCTAAGGGCATGTACCTGGTTGCGGTTTGTCCCGGGCCCTGGTTGGTCGTGAGGGTGGCAGCCACTCGATGTGTCTCTTTCACATCGATGTTTCTCTCTCTCTCTTCCTCTCTCTCCCTCCCACTCTGTCTTAACAAAACATGGAAAAATGTCCTCGGATGAAGATAAAAAAAAAAAAAATTTATTGATATTTTTTTGAGAGAAAAGCACTGATTTGTTGTTGTATTTATTTATGTATTCATTGGTTGATTCTTATATGTGCCCTTACTGGGGATCGAACCTGCAACTTTGGCATATTAGGACTACACTCTAACCAACTGAGCTACCCAACCAGGGAGCAAGTGTTAAAAATAACTTTGGCCCTGGCCGGTTTGGCTCAGCGGTTGAAGCGTCAGCCTGCAGACTAGAGTGTCCCGGGTTCGGTTCCCACTAGGGGCATGTACCCAAAAAATAAATAAATAAATAACTTTGGTGCCCTGGCCAGTTTTCTCAGTGGTTAAAGCATTGGCCCAAGAACCAAAGAGTCATGGGTTCGATTCTAGACAAGGGCACACACCTGGGTTGTGGTTCAATCTCTGGCCCTTGTCAGGGTTATGCAGGAGATAACCAATTGATGTGTTTCTCTCTCATCGATGTTTCTCTCCCCCCTACTCCGTCCCTCCCTCCCTATCTGAAAATCAATGGAAATATATCCTCAGGTAAGGATTAAAAAAATGTTTAAATAACTTTGGTAATAATTGTACAAACTGAAGTATTACTCTATGAGCACAGGGACTATAGCTATTTGTTCTGGTACCTAACACCATTATCTGACAAATAGTAAAATGCTCAATCAATATTTGTGAATGAAAAAAGTTAATAGAAATAATAATAGCTAAGAAAACATGCAAATGGGCAAGCATACTGCACAAGGCATTATATTAAGTGCTTTACAGATATTTAATCCTTACAACTTAATAATGTATTGTTATTTTCCCTGTTTTTCAGATGTAAAAATAGAACCTTAGTAAGGTTAAGTACTTTGTCCAAGTCCCCACCGCTGGAAAATGATGGAAAAGTTTAATTTTAGACCCTTTGTTCTTAATCATTGTGACATAAATAATTGAAACAGGTTTTAAAGTCAGGTAACACCCTATCAATAAATATTAAGACTAAAAGGGAATGGTACATCTACACAATGGAACACTATGCAGCTATAAGAACAAAAGGTCTCTTATCCTTTGAGATGACATGGAGAAACCTGGAGGGTATCATGCTAAGCGAAACAAGCCAAGCAGAGAAAGAAAATACCACATGATCTCACTTATTTGTGGAATATAATAAACTAAACAAACAGATGAACAAAACTGACCCAGAGACATAGAGGTAGGATACAGACTGACAAACCTCAGAAAAGAGGGTGTTGGGAGGGGAAGAGATAAACCACAGAACTTATATGCATGTATACATAACCAATAGACATAGATAACAAAGCTGGGATGGGGCAGGGGGGATGGGGAGGAGAGTGTCAATGGGGGAAAAAGGAGAAACATCTGTAACAAAAACAAATTAATGAAAATAATAATTAAAAAAAAAAACTAAAAGGGAGCCCTGGCCGGTTTGGCTCAGCAGTTAGAGCGTTGGCCCGCAAACCAGAGAGTCCCAGGTTCGGTTCCCGCTAAGGGCATGTAACTTGGTTGCAGTTTGTCCCCGGTCCCAGTTGGAGTTGTGTGGGTGGCAACCACTCCATGTGTCTCTCTCACATTGATGTTTATCTCTCTCTCTTCCTCCTTCTCTCTCTCCAGCTCTGTCTGAAGATAAATGCAGAAATGTCCTCAGATGAGGATTAAAAAACAAAACTAAAAGGAAAATAAAGACTATGGCAAAACACAGACAAGAAGACTCACTATGTGTCAAGTACTAAAGTAGGCCAGTAGAAATATAAGACAAATTAAGATCCATGCCCTCAAGGAATTCAGAGCCCAGATATTTAAACAAAAAACTGTAACAGAGTATGATGAGCTCTGTATCATAGACAAATTGCTATAGATACAAAGATTTGAAATTTTTGTTTATGAGGCTTTTCATGAGAGTTAAATCACTAGATTTTAAATGTATAAGACGAGACGAGCATTTAAGAGAAGTACACCCACAAAGTCTGAAGGATTCAAGATGATTTAGGAGTTAATAGGTTAGAGGCCTGGATCAGGGTTAAAAGGTGGGCTAAAGTAGGGGCATGCTGAGACACGAAAAGTATACTAAAGTCTTGTATGCCACATAAAGGAGTTCAGATTTGACTCATTATTAGATAATGGGTGGGAGAGATCAGTAGTTCAAAGGTTTTCAAGCATGAGAGCCAAATGATTTGGCCTGTGTTTTGCAAAGGTAACACTGTTCACCAATAGATGCCTGTTTGTGGAGGAGATGAAAGGCAGGAAGATAAATAAGGAGGTTAATATAATATTCTAGGTTAAAGGTAAGGAAGGTTCCACTTAAAGCATTGAGAGTGAGAATTTAAAGAAGAGGAAAGATTTCAAATTAAGCTTTAAAAGACAGAGTAGACAGATTATGGAAAAGAGAGAGGAAAGTAAAGGAAGACTTCCAGCTGAGGCTAAACTGACAAAGTGAACCATATGAATACACACCAAGACAAAAGTTGTGATGTATAAGAGAAGATAATGATTTCTACTTACGGGATTTTCACTGATTTGTCTACAGGACATGAAAGTTGTGTTAAGAGCCCTGGCTGGTTTGGCTCAGCAGTTAGATCGTCAGCCCACGGACCAGACAGTCCCGGGTTTTGTTCCCACTAAGGGCACGTACCTCGGTTGCAGTTTGTCCCCGGCCCCGATTGGGGTTGTGTGTGTGGCAACCACTCAATGTGTTTCTCTCACGTCGATGTTTCTCTCTCTCTTTTCCTTCCTCTGTCCCTCCTGCTCTATCTGAAGATAAATGCAAAAATGTCCTTAGGTGAGTGAGGATTAAGGAAAAAAAAAAGTTGTGTTAGAAACGTGGGTGTAGAGTTTAATGAAGAGGTCGACTATAGACTGTAATAGGTCTGTATATTGTCAATGAAGTTAAGGATTGATTGCCCACAGAAGATGGGTAGTTTAAGAAAACTATATCATTGCCAGAATACCAACATGCCAGGGGAAAAAAGGGAACCCAAGAAGGAGACTGAGAAGGAAATGTGGAGCCCAAGGAGTGTTATACCTCACAACTTCCATATTTCCTGTGAAGAATTAAGCAAAGTAATCTCTAAAAATGAGGGGAGCAGGATAAATTATGCTTGAAGAAATGTTTATTCAAAACAACTGCTGTGGAGAAAAAGAAAGACAGAGAACCAAGCTGCAATTTAGATAAGAGTCCTGAATAGAATCCAGATACCAGAACTATAGCAAGCTTTACATAAAGTAAATTAGGTAGTCTACTGAGTCGCATATAGCTGATAAGCAAACAAAAAGAGCAAAGAGTCCTACACTATATACTACTAGATCTGATCATGACTTTTCATTCATGATTAGAAGAAAGGTCCAAAAATATTACAGAAACTATTCAAAGTGCCTAGGTAAACCATTTTATAAATTCTTAGTAACTCCCAGTATAGAAGACACCTAAATAATCTCAATGTTACTCTAGAGGAGGGCTACCTTGTATAGAAGTAATGTTGAACCCAAGCCAAAGCTCACTTTATTCCTACCTGATTTACTTCCATAGTTTTCATACTTGACGTACATAAAGGCACCAGAACATAACAGATAAACTTAATTTCAGCATCATAAAGCTATACTGTCTGTTTGCTTGTTTAACCCCTAGACTATAAGTACTACAAGGACAGGGACTCTAGTACCCAGCTCTGCACAAGGAACATACTAAGCAAACAGATGAATTAATACGTTTTTAACAGCTTTACAGAAACATTAACATAACTGAAACATTAACAGAAAAAATTCACCCATTTATAGTGTAAAATTCTACAGATGATGTATTATAGAACTGTACACCTGAAATCTAATATAATTTTGTTAACCAATGCCACCCCAATAAATTCAATATAAAGGGGGCAAAAGTGTAAAATTCAATGGTTTTCAGTATATTCACAAACTTGTGCAACCACAAGCACAATCAATCAATATTAGAACATTTTCACCAGCCATACCCCACTCCACCAAAAAACCCATACCCTTTGCAGTCTCTTCCTATTCCCCAACTCCACTCTCTCAGGCCTATGAGATCACTAATCTTCTATCTCTATAGATTTGTCTATTCTGAACATTTCATATAAATAGACTCATTCAATTAAGTGGTCTTTTGTGACTGGCTTCTTTCAATTAGAATAATGTATTCAAAGCTCATCCACATTGTAGCATGTGTCAGTGCTTCATCTCTTTTCACTGTTGATAATATTCCATTGTATAGATATACTTACTACATTTTGTTTAGCCATTCATCAGCTGATTGTCCATTTGCACTGTTTCAACTTTTTGATTATTATGAGTAATTCTGCTGTGAACATTCATATTCATGTACAAATTTTTATGTGGACATATTTTTTGGCTATATAATTGGGAGTAAAATTGCTGGGTCATATGGCAACTCAATGTTCAATCTTACACAGACCACAGGAACTGCTGAAGAGTTTTCCAAAGGAGCTGCACAACTTTATATTCCTATCAGCAACATATGAGGGTTCTAATTTCTCCCAATCCTCACCTACTCTTGTTGTTATCTATAACTTTTTCACTTAGCCACTCTAGAGGGAGTGAAGTGGTACCTCATTACAGTTTTGATTTACATTTCTGTGATAATTATGACGTTGAGCATCTTTTGTCATGTGTTTATTGACCACTTGTATATCATCTTTGAAGAAAAGTCTATTCAAATCTTTTGCTGATTTTTTATGTGGGTTGTCTATTATTGAGTTATAAGTATTCTTTATATATTCTAGATAAAGTCCCACATCAGATGTATAATTTGTAAGTATTTTCTCCTATTCCATAGGTTGTTCTATGCACTTAAAAAAATTTTTTTTAATTTTTTTTTCTTTATTGATTCTAGAGATAGAGAAAGGAAGAGGGATAGAAATATTGATGAGAGAGAACATCGATTGGCCGCCTCCCGCATGCCCCCACTGGGGATTTGGCCCACAATTGAGGCATGTGCCCTGATGGGGAATCGAACTGACGACCTCTTGGTGCATGGGTCAACACTCAACCACTGAGCCTTTGCACTTTGTTTTTGTTTTTTTTTTTAGATAATTTTTTGTTGTTGTTGTTAATCCTCACCTGAGAGTATTTTTCCATTGATTTTTTAGACAGAGTAGAAGGGGGGTAGGAGAAGGGAGAGAGAGAGAGAAACATCGATGTGAGAGAGATACATCAACCAGTTGCCGCCTACACAACCTGGACCAGGGTTAGGGATTGAACGTGTAACCTAGGTACATGCCCTTGACTGGGAATCAAACCCGTGACCCTTTGGTCCTCAGGCCAATGCTCTAATGGCTGAGCCAAACCAGCGAGGGCTAAATAATGTTTATGAGTTTATTTGAGCCAAACTGATGACACATGCCGGTGAGCAAATCTCAAATGCTCCAGAGAATAGCAGTTCTACAGCTTATTATCTACTTACTTGATGGTGGTCTTTGAAGCACAAAAATGTTTTAATTTGATGAAATCCAATTTACCTATTTTTTATCTTGTTGCTTTGCAGTTTTGGTGTTATATCTAAGAAACCAGTGCCCAATCCAAGGTCATAAAGAATACATACGCCTATGTATTCTTCTAAGAGTTTTATATGTTTAAGCCTTTGATCCATTTTTAGTGTATTTTTATATATGGTATAAGGTAAGAGTCTAACTTCATTCTTTTGCATGTGTATAACTGTGTTGGATAGACACTCTTGTATTTCTTTTTTACTCTCACACTACCACCATACTTCCATACTTTCCACACATCTACCTGTTTTCCTATACATCAGCTAGGTACCCTATGATTCAATTCAATTCTGACACTATCTCCCTGGAGTTATCATATCTCCAAAAATTAAGACTCAGTCGCACAAGACTACCCTACTTCAGATGCCAATCACAAATCTCCAGTACTTAGCACCTGTACTTCTGATGAACCAGCTATAAACTGGGTTTCCCATTACCCCCTCCTTGGGTTGAAAATTTGCTAGGCCCTGGCTGGTTTGGCTCAGCGGTTAGAGCATCAGCCCATGAACCAAAGGGTCGCAGGGGCAATTCTGGTCAAGGGCATGTACCTCATACCTTGGTTGCAGTCAAATTTAGAGATAATACAGGGTAAGTTATTTGGGAAGGGGTATGCAAAGCTTCCATGCTCTCTCCAAGTGCACCACTCTCTCAACTCCTCCACATGCTCACCAACTCAGAAGCACTCCAAACACTTATGAAATTTTTAATGGAAGCTTCATTACACAAACGATTGATTGATCATTAATTTAACCTCTAGTCAATCCAGTTATTTTAGCACCATTTGTTGAAAAGACTTCTTTCCCCCATTTAATTCCTTTGGCACTCTTATCAAAAATCAATTGACCACATGTGACAACTAATTTCTGGATTTTCAATTCTATTCCATTGATCTATAATTCTATCCTTATGCCAGTACGACCATGTCTTGATTACAACCACTCAATAATAAATTTTGAATTCAGAAAGTGTCATACTCCAACTTGGTTGTTCTTTTTCAAAACTGTTTTAATTATCTGGGGTCCCTTGTAATTCCATATTAATTTTAGAATCAGCTTGTCCATTAGCAGCCAGCTGGGATTTTGGTAGGAATTGTATTCAATATTATCTTCCAATTACAAACACATCGTTCCATGTATTTAGTTATGTATTTTTTCAACTATGTTTTATAATTTTCAGAAAATAAGTTTTTCACTTCTTTTGTTAAATTTACTCCTACATATTTTATTCTTTTTGATGCTATTATAAATTGAATTGTCTTGTTAATTTCATTTTTGGATTGTCATTGCCAGAGTCTAGTAATGTAAGTGATTTTTGTACATTTATCTTATATCTGGCAACCTGCTGAACTTGTTTATAAGTTCTAATAATTTTTTTAGTGGATTTCCTAGAATTTTCTATATATAAGATCATGTCATCTGCAACTAGAGATAGTTTTACTTCTTTCCAATCTGGGAGTATTTTATTTCATTTTCTTGACTTGAACAGAAGTGGCAAGAGCAGAAATCCTTGTCATGTTCCTTATATTTGGTAAAAAGAGTCAGTATTTTACCATATTAACTGTAGGTCACTTTTCTATAGATACCCATTATCAGGATAAAGAAGTTCCTTTCTATTCCTAAGTTTGTTTAGTATTTTTATCATGATGGGGTACTGGATTTTATTAAATGGGTCTTCTATTGACATAATCATGAGTTTTTTATTTGTTTTTTTTTTTTTTAATTTTTCCTTACTGACTTTAGAGAGAGAGAAAGGGATAGGGAGAGAGAGAGACACTGATGAGAGAGCACATCAATTGGCTGCCTCCTGCATGCTCCCCACTGGGGATCGGGCCCACAACCTGGGCATTGCCCTGACAAGGAATCGAACTGGGCAACCTCTTGGTGCATGGGTCGATGTTCAACCATGAGGTTTTTAAATAATTTTTTCGATTGAAATAATGCATTATATTAATTGATTTTCAAATTTTGATCCAACCTGGAATTCCAGATAAATCCCACTTAGTCATGGTGAAAAAACCTTTTCATAAGTAGCTGAATTCTGTTTGCTAGTGTTTTGCTGAGGATTTTTGCATCTATACTCATAAGAGACATTGATTTGTAGTCTTCTTTTCTTCTTATGTCCTTGCCTAGTTTTGATATCAGAGTAGCACTGGCCTCATAGAACAAATAGAAATGCATCCCCTCCTTTTCTATTTTTTTTTTTTTGGAAGAGTTTGTTTTAAAAAATGGTATTAATTTCCCTTTACATGCTTGTTAGAATTCACCAGTGAAGCCATCCAGACCTGGACTTCCCACAGTGGGTGGGTGTTTTTTATTATTATTATAAATTTTATCTCTTTACCTGTTATATGTCTATTTAGATTTTCTATTTCTTCATAAGTCAGTTTCCATAGTTTATGTCTTTCTAGGAATTTGTCCACTTCATGTAAGTTATTAAATTTGTTGCCATGTAGTCTATAGTATTTCCTTATTATAATACTTTTTATTTCTGAAAGATCAGTAGAGATGTTGTCCATTCTTTCATTCCTTCAGCTCCAGAATTTCTGTTTGGTTCTGTTTTATCATTTCAATCTCTTTGGCAAAGTACTCCTTTTATTCAATAATTTTATTCCTGAGCTCACTGAACTGCCTTTCTGAGTTTTTTTGTATCTTGTGGAGTTTCTTCATGACTAAAATCTTGAGTTCTCTGTCATTTAAATCAGTCTTTCATGACTTTGGTTTCTGGAGACCTGTCATTTTCTTTCTGTTACCATGTTACCTTGGTTGTTTCACAGAACTTGATGGATTGTTCCCTGCCTGTGAATTTGAGGTAATGAACTCTTTTGTTGTTTAGACACCATTTTGATCTTAACAATTCAGCAGGTTGATAGAGGTCTTTCTTTTGTTTTCCAGTAGATGGTGCTATAACACAAGTTTTTGTTTTACCAGCACTAGTGGTTCAGCACTGGGGGAATGGGGGCCTCTGCAGTAGTGGAATCTGGTGTCTGGGTGACCAGAGTGGTGGGTGTCCCCTCTGTGTCCAGGTCCTCTCAACCTCCAGGAACCAACACCCTGTTGGGAGTAAGGGGGAGCTGGGTTTGTGAGCCATCAGCACTGCTACCTTGTTCCTTAAGACTGCTGGCATCATTGTGCTGCAGCTACTACTGGTATCTGACTCAATGCTGGAGGGAAAGGAGCAGGATTCTTGGGCACAGATGCTCCTTCTGCCCCTCTTAGCCTTCACTCCTCTACACATTCGACTACACCCACCTTCAGATGTACTGATTCATGGATCTCTTGGGCATGTTTGTGAGTTAAGCAGGGGAACCTTTGTTGAATTATAGATGTCTGACTTGTAAATTTAAGGAGAGATACAAAGGGATCTTATTAGTCCATGAGGATGCTGATGTTCTAATTTCTAATTCTAGTAATTTGAGTCTTTTTTCTTGGTCTGTCTAGCTAAAGGTTTGTCAATTTGTTCATTTTTTGTTGTTGTTAATCCTCACCCTAAGATATTCTTTCATTGACTTTTTTAGAGAGAGTGGGAGGGAGGGAGAAAGAAAGAGAAACAAGAAACATCGATGTGAGAGAGAGATAATGATTAGTTGCCTCCCACACAACTCCAACCATGGCTGGGGATCAAACCTGCAATCCAAGTATGCGCCCTTGACGAGGAATCAAACCCGCAACCCTTCAGTCAGCGGGCTGCCACTCTAATCTCTGAGATAAACCAGCCAGGGCAATTTTATTCATTTTTCAAAGAACCAATTTTTGTTTTTGTTTTTTCCCCCACTGTTTTTCTATTCTCAATTTATTAATTTCCTGTAATCTTTATTATTTCCTTCCCCTGCTTGCTTTATGTTTAATTTGCTCTTCTCTTTCTAGAGTCATGTGGTGAAAGGTTAGATTATTTATTGGTGATCTTTCTGGCTTCTTAATATAGGCATTTACTGATATAAAGTTCTTTCTAACCACTGCTTAAACTACACCCCATAACTTTTGAATCTACAGAAATCACTTTGAAATCTTTTAGAAGGTTGGTTCATTAATGCCCTACCAGTGGTTCTCAACCTTCCTAATGCCGCAACCCTTTAATACAGTTCCTCATGTTGTGGTAACCCCCAACCATAAAATTATTTTCATTGCTACTTCATAACTGTAATTTTGCTACTGTTATGTC
This sequence comes from Molossus molossus, assembly GCF_014108415.1. NCBI lineage: Eukaryota > Metazoa > Chordata > Mammalia > Chiroptera > Molossidae > Molossus > Molossus molossus. The sequence continues at coordinate 181,836,698 of NW_023425344.1, forward strand.
TTAGGCGACCCCTGTGAAAGGGTTGTTCGACCCCCAAAGGAGTCGCGACCCACAGGTTGAAAACCGCTGCCATACACCATACATGCCAACCTATTATTTTTCTTTGAAGAAGACACAAGCCCAGTAGAAAGGAAAAAACAACAACACTGACTTAAGAGTTAAATCTCAATTCTGCCATTTAATAATTATGGGACCTTAAGCAAGTTTCAGTTTTGTCAGAAGAGCTACTGAGAAAATTAAATAAGATGACATATTTACAAGGCATTTACTTAATCATCTATCCAGTATTCATTCTCCCTTACTAACAGCACCCAAATTTCTCTTAAAAAATGATCTTCCTCAATTATGTATCTACTGTCTCAATGGACTTGATCCCCTCCCAAGCCCAAGGTTGGACATTAATTGCTCTAAGTCAGAGTAATCTAGAAATTTCTCTTTGCTATAGATATCAATTTGATAATGAGAAGAAAACTAGATATTCAAAAACCTAAGAAAATCAATGTGTGACATTACTCTCATAAGTATAAATGTTTCAGGACTATTTTAGTCAGAGGAAAACTCAATATTTTCATATGATAATTATGAGATTTGTTTTAAAGAGAAAAACCATTAAACTCAGAAGAAACCATAAGAGGGTAAGCTACTTGAAACAGGTCTTGGCAATGACATTTTTGATTTGACATCAAAGGTAAAGGTAACAAAAGCAAAAATAAAGAGGTGGGACTACACCAAATTAAAAGGCTTTTTCTGCACACCTGCCCAGAAGTGCTGCCAACCAAGCACCCACACAACTGGGCCAGGTGGACTGCTCTCAAGAGCCTGTGGAAGGTGGGGAAATATATCTTGTTCATGTTTAGAAATGGCTTGGTGTAGGCACTTTGTAAATGTTTCTTGAATGAATGAGTTTCCAATAAAACAAAGCATACACAAACAAAAATAAAATAAAATAAAAGGCTTCTGTACATCAAAGGAAACCATCAACAAAATGAAAGGCAACCTACTGAATGGGAGAAAATATCTGCAAATTATATATCTAATAAGGGGTTAATATCCAAAATATATAAATAACTCATATATTTCAATAGCAAAAAAAAAAAAATCCCCCAAAATGGACAGAGGACCTGAATAGGTATTTTTCCAAAGAAGCTACAAATGGCCAACAGGTATATGAAAAGCTGTTCAACATCCTTAATCATCAAGGAAATGCAAATCAAAACCATAGTGAGATATCATCTCACACCTATTAGAATGGCCATTATAAAAAAGGCCTGGAGAGTATTATGCTAAGTGAAACAAGCCAAGCAGACAAAGACAAATATCATATGATCTCACTATTTGTGGAATACAATGAACTAAACAAACTGCTGAACAAAATTAACCTAGAGACATAGAGGTGGGGTACAGACGAATAAGCCTCAGAGGAGGTGAGGTTTGTGGGGGAAGAGATAAACCACAGAACTTACATGCATGTATGCATGACCAATGAACATAGCCAACAAAGCTGGGGATGGGGCTAGGGGAAGGGGAGGAGGGTGTCAATGGGGGGAAAATGAAAAACATCTGTAACAAAAACAAATTAATAAATAAAAAAATTTTTTAAAAAAGACAAGAAATAACAAGTACTAGGAGGATGTAGAGAAAAGGGAACCCTTGTGCACTATTGGTGGGAAAGTAAATTGGTGCAGCTACTATGGAAAACAGTATGGAGGTTCCTTAAAAAATTAAAAATAGAACTAACATACGATCCAGCAAATCCCCTTCTGGAGATATATATATGTTTGTTTGTTTGTTTTCTCATCATAAGAAAATATATATATATATATCACCAAAGGAAACAAAATCACTATCTCAAAGAGATAGTTGCACCTCACATTCAATGCAGCATTATTTAAAATAGCCAAAACACAGAAACAACCTAAGTGTCCATTGACAGATGAATGGATAAAGAAAGCATGATAGCCTTGGCAGGTTTGGCTCAGCAGTTAGAGCATCAGCCCGTGGACCAATGAGTCATGGGTTTGATTCTGGCCAAGGGCACGTATCTTGGTTGTGGTTTGTCCCTGGCACTGGTCAGGTCGTGCAGGAGGCAACCAGTCGATGTGGCTCTATCACATCGATAGTTCTCTCTGTCTCTCTCTCTCTCCCTCCCTCCCACTCTATCTGATGATAAATGGAAAAAAATCCTTGAGGAATTAAAAAAAAAAGAAAGCAAGCATGATACACACACACACAATTATTATGCAGTCATAAAAAATAAACCCTCTTATGCAGCCATAAAAAAATAAGGACACCCTTCCATTTGTGACAACATGGATGGATCGTGAAAGTATTATGCTAAGTGAAATAAGACAGAAAAAGAGAAATATTGTATAATTTCACTTATATGTAGAATCTAAAAAAAAAAAAAACTCCCCAAATAGAGAATATGATTATTGGTGGCTGCCAGAGTGGGGTGTGAGGGAACAGTGGGGAAATGGGTGAAGGTGGTCAAAAGATACAAACTTCCAGTTGTAAAGTAAATAAGTCCTGGGAATATAATGTACAGCATGGTGATTTTATTTATTTTTATTTTTTTATCCCTGAGCACATTTTTTTGCATTTATCTTCGGATGGAGTGGGAGGAAGAGAGAGAGAGAGAAACATGAATGTGAGAGACACATTGACTGGTTGCCACCCACACAACCCCTACAGGGGCCAGGGACAAACTGCAACCAAGGTACGTGCCCTTAGCGGGAACTGAACCCGGGACTCTCTAGCACACGGGCAAACGATCTAATCCCTGAGCCAAACAGGCCAGGACCAGCATGGTGACTTTAATTAGCAATACTAAATAGTATATTTGAAAGTTGCTAAGACAGTAGATCCTAAAAGTTCTCATCATAAGAAAAAAATTATAACTATGTGAAGTTATGGATGTTAACAAAATTATGGTAATCATTTTGCAATATACACACATATCAAATCATTATGTTGTACAACTTAAACAATTATAAAGTTATATGTCAATTCTATCTCAATAAAACTGGGAGAAAAAAGAGTCAGAATCCAGATCAAAATATGCCTAAAGCCTATCCCACCTCCGGAACTTTCAGTTTGGTGTGGAGGGAAACTGCTTTTGCTCAAGAGTACTCGAATTAAGTATCAGCTTTTTCACTTGTTATCTTGTTATTTAATCTCTACAAGCCACACAAGAAGTAACAACAGCACTTACCTCAAAGGGTTATTGAAAAGATGAAATCAGCCAAAGTATGTGTAATACTTAAAATACTGTGTGGCACATAGGAAGTGCTCAATATATGCTCCCTATTATTATCATTAAAAATAATAATAATAGTGATAATGAGCACTATTTTGGAATAAGACAGATCTAGGTTAAAAATCGTGTCTCAATTTTCCTAACTATACAATGAGGTTAAAGTTATGGTAAGAATTAAATCAGGTAATACTTTTAAAAATATGTTTTTATTGATTTTTTAGAGAACTAAGGAAAGAAAGAGAAAGAAGCATCGACGTGAAAGGGACACATCGAGTGGTTGCCACCCGCACGACCCAACCAGGGCCAGGACAAACTGCAAGTGAGGTACGTGCCCTTAGCGAGAACCAAACCCGGGTCTCTCTGGACCTCAAGCCGATGCTCTAACCGCTGAGCCAAACTGGCCAGGGCTCAAATAATATTTTTGAAACACACTTAAAACAATACCAGGCACAGCCTGGCCAGGTGGTTCAGCTGGTTGGAGTGTCATCCCATACCCCAGAAGGGTCATGGGTTCGATTCCCTGTGAGGGCACATACCCAGGTTGTGGGTTCAATCTCCACTCGGGGTGCATAATGGGAGGCAACCAATCAATATTTCTCTCTCACAATGATGTTTCTATCTCTTTCACCCTCCCCCCTTCCTCTCTCTCTCTAATCAGTAAAAAAATACATTCTTGGGTGAGAATTTTTAAAAAAAGCAAAAAATAAAAACTATGCCTGGCACAGAAAATGTGATACATGGCCCTGGCTGGTTTGGCTCAGCAGTTAGAGCATCAGTTCGTGGACCAAAGAGCCACGGGTTCAATTCCAGGCAAGGGCACGTACCTCAGTTGCAGTTCAGACCCCGGCCCTGGTTGGGGTCATGTGAGAGGCAACCAATCGATGTGTCCCTCTTACATCAATGTCTTTCTCTCTCTCCTTCTTTCCCTCCCTCCCACTCTATCTGAAGATAAATGGAAAAATATCCTCGGATGAGGATTTAAAAAAAAAAAGAAAGTTTGATAAATGGTTGTTAGCATCATCATTATATGATAGATACAAATTACTTCCCAAAGTGGTTGTACCAATTTATACTTCTATTTATTGGGACACAGAGGAGTTCTCATTTCTCTATGCTCACCAACACTTAATATTGTCAGACTATTTTTTCCCAATCTGATGGGTATGAATTGGTGTTATGCTATAATTTGCATTTCTCTCATTACTAGTGACAGTGAGCATCTTTTTTATCAGTTGATTGTTTAGATTTCCTTTTTTTGTGATCAATTCTTTTTTATTGATTTTTTTATAGAGAGAAACAGAGAGAGAGATAGAAACATAAATGTGAGAGAGAAACATCAACTGGCTGCCTCCTGCACAACCCCACCAGGGATCAAGACCACAACCCGGGCATGTGCCCTGACTGGGAATCAAACCTGGACCTCTCAGTCCATGGGACTGACGTAAATCCACTGAGCCACACCGGCAGGACTGTATTTGTTTTCTGTTTTTTTTTCCATTCTTCCTCTCAAATGTTCTACTTTTTGTTCTTTTTGCTCACATTATTTCCCTCAACCTCATCTTCTCAAATCTAAATATCCCTGTAGGGAGTAATATCAACCAATTAATACTCAGGATTAGATTTTCAGATACTGGCAAGTTGGTCACCTAGCAAGGCCCTGAAGGGGAAAAAATAAACAAGACAATTAACGTAAGAGTTCCCTGGAGACAAATAAAAGTAATTGAGTCTGGTAACACAGAGAGAACTAGAAAAAGATGAGAAGTCAGCAAGGTAGCACTGATTGCTGGAGTCATATAGGTTGTTGACCATAAGAAAATATAGGATGGAAATATAGCAACAAGTCAATTTTACCTTTCTGTTTGTCTCTCTTACATTTAAGAAATCTTCTAAAAGATAAAAAGAAATCCTGAATGTACAAGCCAGATCTTTTCCAACCACTCAAAATACCACTCTAACCCAAGAGCGAATGCTTGTGGTCATCAAGTTCTGTGCAAAAGAGAAATAATCAATGCTATCTATACCCAAAAAAGACAATAAAAAGTAGGCTTAATTTAGATAGATAATATCTATGGATGTTATAGCAAGGTAGCACTTTGCTAGTTAGAGATTTTAACTGTGATATAAAAAAGAATTTCTATTCATCTAAGGCAAGCAGTGATAAATCTTTCTCTAAAGCACAGTCTTTTTTTTTTAAGGAATAGCTATGCTGTATTCTCAACTAAATGCTTATAACCTAATGAATCTTTTTGTTCTTACAATTTCAGATGAGCCTCTACTACTCTTGCTTTCAAATCAAGAGCTTAAAACTATGGCAGGTCAGGGTATAGTGGTCTACATTCCAGTATTAAATAATAATGAGTAACAATGTCATGCACTAGACATCATTTTACATGACTTACTGCCTAGAGGAAAGTAAAACAATCATAAAAGGGCATCAATCATTTTTTGTTTTAAATTATAAAGCCATTTAGCATTAAAGTGAAAAGATGAGCTGAAAGAATCCAAAATCCACTAATGGCAATGCTCTAGAATTCAAAGAACAAATTTGAGGTCATTTACAAATTAGCAAACACAGCCCTGGCCAGTGTGGCTCAGTAAATTGTGCATCAACCTATGTACCAAGAGATCACTGGGTCAATTCCCAGTCAGGGCACATGCCCAGGTTGTGAGGCAAATCCCCAGTGGGGAGCATATAGGAGGCGCAGCCAATTGATGTTCTCTCTCATTGACGTTTCTCTCTCTCTCTCCCTCTCCCTTCCTCTCTCTAAAGTCAATAAAGAGCCCTGGCTCAGCAGCTAGAGCATTGGTCTGTGGACCAAAGAGTCACAGGTTTGATTCCGGCCAAGGGCATATACCTTGGTAGCGGTTTATCCCCAGCCCTGGTTGGGGTTGTGCGGGAGGTAACCAATATATGTGTCTCTCTCACATAAATGTTTCTCTCTCTCTCCTCTCTCCTTTCCACTCTATCTGAAAATAAATGGGAAAATATCCTTGGGTGAGAATTAAAAATAAATAAATTAATTAATTAAAATAAAATAAAGAAAAATATTTTTTTAATTAAAAAATAAAACAAGTCTAGCCAGTGTGGCTCAGTGGTTGAGCGTCGACCCAAGCACCAAGAGGTCGCCAGTTTGATTCCTGGTCAGGACACATGCCCATGCTGTGGTCCCAATCCCCAGTGTGGGCATGTAGGAGGCGGCCAATCAATGCTTTCTCTCATTGATGTTTCTCTCTCTCTCTCCCTCTCACTTCCTCTCTCTCTCAAATCAATAAAGGGGAAAAAAATTAAAAACAAGCAAACAAAACAAATTAGCAAACACTGAGATTCTATAAAGATGGGATACCATCCTGATAAGGATACCACAAAAGCAGTGTTAGTTTCCTTACCCATCTGTCATTTACTCCTTATATTTACCTACTCCCCACCAACAACAAACAAAGGAATCACACCAATGCAAACAATAACAACTCATGAAATATCTATACCATGGGAGATAGAAAAATATAAAGCTAGGCCCTGTTCTCAAAGAATTATGATCTTGTTGAAAAAAATGAACATATTGTAAGACTAATATAGACAATAGAAGATCATATGATAACTTATAAGAACAAAGAGTAAGCATTACAGAGAAATCAATAGATTACGTGAATTAAAATGCATCATTAAGCTTGGAACTTGACTGAGTTAACTTGACAGTGATACAAAAAGAGGGAAGATGTGTCCTCTACACTAAGTCCCCAGGAAAGATAATTCCACCAAGGAAATCTAAAATGCAAAGTCTCCTTCCAGCTCTCATGAGAAAGCCCATCTAGCAATCCCTTAGGTTCTAATTAACTCACCAGGGGCAGAAAAAAGAAAGAAAGCAGAAGGAAGTATCCAAACTCTTCATTCTAGATAACCATCAAAGGAAATTCCATCATATAAATATTTTTCTTCTAAAAGCTGGATAGCTTTGTATTTCACACATAGACATGTGGTAGATTTTAAGCTCATTTTTGTATAATGTATGGGTTTAGATCAAGGTGTATTATTTTTGTATGTGAATGGCCAATGTTCCAATGCCACTTTATGAAAATACTTTTTCTTTCACTTAGAAACTTTGTAAAAATTACTGGCCATATTGGTGTGGTTCTATTTCAGAAATCACTATTCTATTCCATTAATCTATATGTCCATCTCTTTGCTAATACCACATTATGTATGTATATGATTATGTAACTTTGTACTGAGTTTTAAAATCATGCAGTTTGATTTTTCCAACATTTTTCTTTTTCAAAATTGTTCTGGGTATTCTAGGTCCTTGGACCTAAAAGTTTTAGAATCAGTTTCTCTATAACTACAAAGAGTACTATTGGGATATTTACTGGTAATGTGCTGAATGTATAGATCAATCTGAGGAGAATGAACATCTTTACTAAAGTGAATCTTCTAATTCATGAACATGACATGCGTCTCCATTTAAATCTTCTTTGAGCCCGACCTGTGTGGCTCAGTGGTTGAGTGTCGACCCATGCACCAAGAGGTCACTGCTTTGATTCCAGGTCAGGCCACATGCCCCGGTTGTGGGACCAATCCTCAGTGAGGGGGATGCAGGAAGTGGCCAACTGATGTTTTCTCTCAATGATGTTTCTATCTCTCTTTCCCTTCCTCTCTCACTAAAACCAATAAAAGAAAAAAAAAAGTTTTTAAATCTTCTATGATCATTTTTAATCAGGGTTCACAGTCTTCAGCACCGAGATACATATTTTATTAACTTTAAACCTAAGTATTTCATTTTGGGGAGCTACTGTAAATTTTTTTAAATTCAAATTTCAATTGTTTATCACTAGTATATAGAAATATGATGCTTTTTTGTGGGTTGACCTTGAATCACTTGCTAAACTCATTTATTCCAGAAATTTTTTGTGGATTCCTTGGGATTATCTAAGTAGACAATCATGCCATCTGCAAACAGGGGCAGTTTTATTTCTTCCTTTCCAATCAGTATGCCATTATTTCTTTGAATATTTTTACTGCAACATACGCATTCTCTTTTCATTCTGGGTATCTGATGGCACAAATGTTAGACCTTATGATAGTCTCATAAATCCTTAAGACTACTTATTTATTTTTAACCTTCTTTTTTTGTTGTTCCAAGTGGATCATTTCTTTCTTTCAATCAGTTGTACAATATATTTTTGGCTTAAGTGCAGCAGAAGATGTATGTTGTTATTTTATTTTTTAAAGTTACCCACAGGATCATTTCTATTGATCTATTCTCAAGTTCACTGACTTATCTGTCATGTCCACTCTGCTACTAGCCCATCTAGTACGTTTTTTATTTCCATGATTGTTATTTCTCAGTTCTAAAGTTTCCATTTAGTTCTTTATATCTTCTATTTCTTTGCTGAGTTTTGGATTTCTTTTTAATCTTCCCACTCATTTCTGGAACATTTAGTTCTTTATATCTTCTATTTCTTTGCTAAGACTTTTTATGTCCCTGCCCATTTCTGAAACATGGTGATTATAGCTGATTTTAAAAGTCTTTAAGATAATTTTAACATTTGTGTGATCTTGGCATTGAGATCTGTGTTGTCTTTTCCCAAGAGTTCAGATTTTTTCTGATTCTTTTTTAAGCTGAGTAATTCTAGATTATATTCTGGACATTTGGAATATTATGTTATTAATAATATTAATTAATAATATTAATAATAATAAGACTCTAGGTCTTATTTAAGTCCACTGAGAATGTGTGTGTTGTTTTTTTAAGCTAGTAGTTGACCCAGTTGAATTCACACTTCAAGTTCTGACATGTCTTCTGTGGGTTGTATTTCTAATTTCAGTTCAGTTATGTATTCCATAACTGTCCTATGAAGTATCCAGTTTAGAGTTTGGGGGGTGGTCTATCCCATAATTCCATCCTCAAGGTTTATTTATGCTGTTTAAAATCAGGCTCATAAATGCACAGCTTGGAAATCCACTCAGCAGTCCATAAGCAACTTTAAGTGGTTTCCCTGCAATCTTCTGGTTCCCTAGGGCTCCCCTTTCTCAGCCTTCCAACAGAAAGCTGGGCTTCATTAACCACACTCTGCTACGTACTTCCAGAAGTCAGGGCCCAGAGTAAGCAATAGAAGAGTAGAGGGAGAAGAAAAATCAATGGAATTTGCTCCACTCTCTTAAGACCACAGCTCCTTCAATTTGAGAGGAAGGTTCCCCTCCCTCTGAGATTTAGGCTCCTGCCTGCTCCTGTTGAGACCACCGCAACCACTACCAAGGACTGCTTGAGGCCTACGGTGCAAGAGAATGAAAAAAAGGGAAAAAAAGAAGAAAAAAGAAACATCTTCTCTGAGTATTAGGAAACCCCTTTCCTGCTCCTTCAGTCAGAATTAGAGGAGTTCTCCTGGTGCTTTTTCTGTCCATGTTAATAATGTTCACTTCCAAGTTTCAGGATATGTTAAGTTCAGGCGGGGGCATTCTGGAAGAAAAAAATGGTAAACTCACCGCCAGTTCACTGGTACTCTGAATTCTGGTCTTCTTCCCCAATCTGCCTCCTACTATTTATTTTTCAGAGTCCTCAAATAGCCACTCCAAGCATTCTGTCCAGGTTTTACAGCTGTATTCAGTGGGAGAAACAGGGTGAAGTATGCTTACTCCATCTTATCTGGAACCAGAACCTGGACTGCTGTTTTTCATAATAAATTTTGAAGAATTGATTGATTAAACTATTTGTATAATTTTTATTATAAATGAAAAATGAAAAATAAATAAATTCTGTAACAACCTTACTGAGTAAAAAGGAACAGGCAAACTAGTAGAATCACATTTTTTTAAAGCATACATAGTTTTGGATATTATATGCTTAGGAAAACAAGTGAAGTTCTTAACTGCACTTTGCTTTATTTCTTTTGTTGTTGTTGTTACTCCTCATCTGAGAATATTTTTTCCATTAATTTTTTTTTAGAGAGAGTGGAAGAGAAGGAGGGAGGGGGAGAGAGAGGGAGGTGAAAGAGACAGAGAGAGAGAGGAAGAGAGAGACTGGTTGCCTCCCGAACTTGCCCCGACTGGGGCCAGGGATCAAACCTGTAACCTAGGTATGTGCCCTTGACTGGGAATCGAACCTGAGGCACTTCAGTGCTTGGGCCAGTGCTCTACCTGAACCACACTGGCCAAAGCAACTTTATTTCTTTAAGTCTTATTTTACCCATGAATTTTTATACAGTTGGCCCTCGTTTATCACGGTTAATCATTTCCAGACTCTACTGCAATAAATGAATTTTGGCGAAGTAGGATTCTTTATACACAGTCATCCCTCGCCACTTCACACTTTGACTTTCGCGGCTTCACTCTATCACAGGTTTTTCAAATAGTATTTGAAGTAAAGCCGTGAAAATCAAAGCACGAAGTGGCGAGGGACCACTGTAAATACTAGCCTGTTATAAATTTTTGTTGTTGTTATTAATCCTCACATGAAGATATTTTTCCACTGATTTTTAGAGGGAGGAAGAGGGAGAAACACATCAATGTGAGAGAGAGAGCGACATCGATTGATTACCTTCTGCACAACCCTGACTGGGGCCAGGAATCAAACTTGCAACCCAGGTACATGCCCCTGACTGGGAATTGAACCCGCAACCATTCGGTCCTCGGGTCGAAACTCTAACTGCTGAGCCAAACCAACCAGAGCATAAATTTTTTAAAAAAGAAAAAAGCATAAGACAGAGGAAGCAGCAGATAAGAGGCCATAAATTGTTTAGGAACTGGAAATATGCCATGTTAAGGTGGGTCGACTTTACCTGAGAAAAGGAAGACCATGAAATATTTTAGCAAAGGTGGGTGAGTGACATGATCTAATCTATATATTTAAAGGAACACTCCTGCTGCAGAACACAAAGGTGTACAGAAAGTGAATCTTACTGTCTGAATCTAAGGGGTCACATAAAGTTGCAGAATAGTATATGTCAAGCATGATTCCACATGTTGGGGGATATGGGTAAGGGAGGGAGATTTTATTATTATTATTATTATTATTATTGATTTTGGAGGGAGAGGAAGTGGAGAGGGAGAAGGAGAGAGAAAAATATCAATATGAGAGAGATACATGAATCAGTTGCCTCCCATATGAGACCCGACCAGGTATCTAATTGGCACCCTAGTTATGTGCCTTGACCAGGAATCAAATCCACAACATTTCAGTGCATGGGACGACGCTTCAACCAACTGAGCCACACTGGCCAGGGCAAGGGAAGATTTTATACACACATACAATCATATAATTATATATGTAATACATATATAATGACATACATATGACATACATGACAAAATGATATGGTTATATGTGTGTGCATATATAATCATATGATTACATAAGTGTGGATACATAGATTTAGAATATGTATTGAATGTTTCTGGAAAAAACATAAGAAACCAGTAACTGGTTAAATTTCAGGAGAATGAGGGGCTAAGAAAGGAAACTTATTTTTTACTTTATTCTGCTGTTTGATTTTTAAATGTTTTACTGTGAACATTTACAGCCTTAAAAGGATTTTTAACAAAATGGAGGAAGGTCTTATACATGCATTAGATAATATATAAGATTTTTTAAAAGTATGAATGAGCATAGCATTCAGTAGCACTGTTCCTACCATACAGTAGTACTCAAACACTGCTATAGATATCCCCACAAATAAGATATTACCAACCATTTATAAAGTTCACAACCCCAAATAGCATTTTAATTACATTACATTACACTAATTTACCATGTATCTTCAAGCATTTAGAAATTAAGAGAAGATAAAGGGTAAGGATGGATTTTTACTATAAAAGAAATGTTTGCATTATTCTTTTCAATTTCTTAAGCACCAAAGAGTAATAAAAGGAAAAAGGAAAAGATCCTTTCCTTTCCTGGTACCTCTAATTTCAATACCCAAACATAACCATTCCCAATGGCTTCTTGAGTTCTGTATGATTCCAGACTTTCTTTGTGCATATAAAGCACATATAAATATATGTGTGTATGTACATATAAAAGCACACACATATATATAATATTCTATTTCAAGGAAATGGATCTCCGCTCCTTAAAATAATCTAGACCTATTCTAGTTCCTATGTGTCATTCTAAACCCAAATAGAGTAATGAATAGACTGGCAGATGTTAAATCTCCCAACTAGGTAAATGTTAAAATGAACATACTGAACAAATAAAGTTCTCAGAGATCTCCTAACACTCTTTTATGAAACAGATAAACCTTAACTAGGGCAAGCAAAATTACTTTAGGGGGAAAAATGCACAGGATAAAAAAACAAAAGGGCAGATGACAAGTTAAAGGATACAATGAAGGGGTAAGGGTTTATCCCTAACCTTTTATATCCCAGAGTTTGACCACTATGCTCTCCCACAGGAGTAATCAGAGATCTTGTAACACCCTTTGATGAAACAGATGGACCTTAACAAGGGCAAGCAACTTTAGATAACTTTCATAGACAGTTTTCTATACTGGGAAGAAATTACATATCTCTTCCATTCTTATGACAAGGGAAAAGGAGTACTCTTACTTCACAGCAATAGCTGGAGACTTCAAGTAGGCAAGGCAAAAGAGGTGCAGTTGGTCTTCTGTAATAGTACCCCTTCTTCCCAAACTCCTCAGAGCTGTGCTCTTCAGTCTCCAAGGCAAAAACAAAAACAAAAACAAAAACAAAACCCAGGACCAATATTTCAGGGTAAAAAGAAGTCCCTAAAGCCCTGGCCACTGTGGTTCAGTGGTTAGAGCCTTGGCCCATGCACCAAAGAATTGCAGGTTTGATTCCCAGTCAAGAATATGTACCTAAGTTGCAGGTTTGATCCCTGACACAAGAAAAATTAATTCCTCTACTTCAACTGAGAATAATAAAACTATCTGGTTATAAACATTGGCATTTATTCTTTTATTTCTTGATATTAATAGGATCCGATCCTCACTTGCTTTTAGATTAAGGATACTTTTTTTTTAATTCTCACCTGAGAATATTTTTTTTTCCATTTATCTTCAGATAGAGTGGGAGGACGAGAGAGAGAGAAACACTGTTGTGAGAGAGACAAATCGATTGCTTGCCTCCTGCACAACCCCAACCAGGGCTGGGGACGGAACTGCAACCGAGGTATTTGCCCTTAACTGGAATGCAACCCACGACTTTGGTCCACAGGCCGACGCTCTAACTGAACTAAATCAGCCAGGGCAAAGATAACAATTTTTAAATAATTAAATAAACCTTTAATTAATTTCCTTCTCATCCAAGATAATAAAATATATAAAGAGAAAAACCTCAGTTTTACTTAAGTTGGTACTTTGAAAGAACACAAGAGATAAGATTTGCTGTTCATTCACAACATGAGATAAAGAGCTAAAATAGAACAGAAAGGCAGGACAACTTTCTAGCCATTCAATGACTTAAGTAGTGATTTTTTAATACCATAAACTCCCCATCCCCCTTTTTTTGCATTTATCATCATATAGAGCAGGAGGGAGAGAGGAAGAGAGAGAGAGAAACATCAATGTGAGAGAGACATATGGAGTGGTTGCCACCCACACGACCCCAACCAGGGCCAGGGACAAACTGCAACTGAGTTACATGCCCTTTGCAGGAACCGAACCCGGGACTCTCTGGTCTGCAGGTCGATGATCTTTTTTTTTTTTTTTTTATCCTCACCCGAGGACATTTTTCCATTTTTTGTTCAGGTAGAGTGAGAGGGAGAGAGAGGAAGGGAGAGAGAGAGAGAAACATCGACGCGAAAGGAACACATCGAGTGGCTGCCACCCGCACGACCAACCAGGGCCGGGGACAAACTGCAACCGAGGTACATGCCCTTAGCGGGAACCGAACCCGGGTCTCCCAGGACCGCAGGCCGACGTTCTAACCGCTGAGCCAAACCGGCCAGGGCCATAAACTTTTTTTTAAATCCTCACCCAAAGATATGTTTATTGATTTGAGAAAGAAAGGAAGGGGAGAGAGAAATTTTCTGGAAGATTCAAATGATTACCTTTTATAACAACGGAGAGTTGAATCTCTATATGTAATACGGTTTTGAGAATCTAAGCCCTAGTCATCCAAAGGAGATTTTGTCAACTAGAATTTATAGTACTCTTTAATAAACTACTCCAGAACCACAATATTTTTTTCTTATTATAAAAACAATGAACAATATGAAAATAATAATCAGAAACAGAAGAATTATTATCCTATTTTCCCACATCTCCATTTACAAATGTGTGCTATCACCAAATACAAAGCTACTTTGTGCTATCATTTTGCCATGGAGCATAAAATAAATGTTGTTTAAATGCTTATAATTTTTGCCATTTAAGAAGCTTGCAATTTAAAAGAGAACACAAATGTATTTTTAAAATAAAATAAACATTTCAAGCAAGTTGAAAAGTCCACATAAGAATAAACCAGGCAGTCCGGCTGGTGTGGCTTAGTGGTTGAGCGTTGACCCATGCACCAAGAGGTCACTAGTTTGATTCCCGGTCAGGACATATGCCCAGGTTGTGGGCCTGATCCCTAGTGGAGGGTATGCAGGAGGCAGCCAATCGATGTTCTCTCTCATTGATGTTTCTCTCTCTCTCTCTCCCTCTCACTTCCTCTCTCTCTAAAATCAATAAAGGAAAAAAATAAAATAAAATGTTTTAAAAAAAAAAGAATAAACCAGGCAGCCCTGGCCGGTTTTGCTCAGTGGTTAGAGTGTCAGCCCACAGACCAGAGAGTCCCAGGTTTGGTTACCACTAAGGGCACGTACCTCGGTTGCTGTTTGTCCCCGGCCCCACTGGGGTCATGTGGGTGGCAACCACTCGATGTGTCTCTCTCACATCAATGTTTCTCTCTCTCTTCTTCCCTCTGTCCCTCCCACTCTATCTGAAGATAAATTCAAAATTCTCCTCGGGTAAGGATAAAAAAAACAAAAAGAAGAAGAAACCAGGCAAAATCTATAACTTACTAAAACCTGTTGAGAAAAGTGTGTTTGGTCCATTAACAATTAGTGGCCGTGGTGCCCATATTGTGGTCTCAAATGTTTCCCCAATACACAGAACTGGGCTTCTTGGAGGAACAGGGTTTTTGATTCCAACCACAGCACAGGGAAAGTTCAAGGAATACCTGAAACATGTGCTGTGCCAGAAAGCAAGAATGATATCAAAGAACACTGAAGTTATATCAGAAGGACACAGCAGCCAAGTTAAAAGGGCTTATACTAACCAAAGACAAATACATAAAAATCCATGACCTCATAGTGATACTCAAAACAAAAAAAACCTCACTGGTCACATATAGGCTCAACTCATTATTCTGAAAATCGGTAAATAAAGGGGAAGAAAAATCAGGACTTTATCCTGCCCTTCTTATAGTAACTATATTTCAGAGGGAACAAACAGCTGATGAAATCAAGTTCTGCTTTGCAGAATAATTCCAGTTCAGAAATTTGGAAGGAATGAAAAAAGAAACATCACTATTTTGTAACTCCTTTGGAAACAGTGGATCTAGACAATATACTCTTGCCAACAAATAACATAAATCTCAGCAAACCTCCAGATCTAACTACCAGTTCACAGAAAACATTGAGAACAGAGGAACATGCTAAAAAATATTACATGGATGCAACTGGCCAAATCCAGAATTTGGACTATTCTATCAAACTAAGAACTTCAATAAATAAATGGCAAGCTCCCCACCCTCACCAAAAAGGAAAAAAAGTTTGGGAGGGGGAGCTCTTATAGGTTAAGAGAGACTTAACAGATATATCAACCAAAGGCAATGTACCTACTGTGTATATGAATCTTGATTTAAACAAGTCAACCATAAAAGGATAATTTTGAGACACTGTAAAAAATTAAACAGTGGCTATATTTTAGATGGCATTGAGAAATAATTTTGTTAGGTGTTTAAGACTATTGTGTTTGTTATTAAAAAAAGAGTCCCTTAATGTAAATTATGACTTCAGTTAAAAAC
The DNA here is from genome assembly GCF_014108415.1 of Molossus molossus. Lineage (NCBI taxonomy): Eukaryota > Metazoa > Chordata > Mammalia > Chiroptera > Molossidae > Molossus > Molossus molossus. Next base: position 181,852,918 of record NW_023425344.1, read on the forward strand.
AATGTATCAATATTGGTTCACCAACTGTAACATATGCACCACACTAATGCAAGATGTTAATAACAGAAGCTGGGGTGGGAGGGAAAATGGGAAGTCTGTACTTTCTGCTCATTTTTTCTGTAAATCTAAAATCGTTCTAAAAACTAAGGTTAAAGAAAAACTGGAACATGGGCTTCCTCTCCAATTAAGTCCTCTAATCCATTCTTAAAACTGGTCACCTTAAGTGTTTCCACAGCCTTATTACTTCGCTTTTTCAATAATAAACATCCCCCAAATTTTCTTAAAGTTTAACATAAACTACCTCTAATATGTTCTCATACTATTTATTTTTTTATGTGTGTGAGGGTAAGTGGCTAAGATAGTCTATGTTCCAACAGATACAATTTAATGGATTCACAAAATCAACAAAGCTCTCATAGGCAAAGTAACATCTGTCAAATTCTGATATATCTCCAAATACCTGCTACCTGAAACCCACAAATTCCTCAATCTTGTCTAATCTTCATGACTCTATAAAATAAAGAATATTTTCTTCTTTTATAAGAAAGGAGCCCTTATCTATTAGAGATATATGCTGATGTAATTATAGATGATATATATCTAGGATTTCTTTTTCAATACTCTAACATGGCCCTGGCCGGTATGGCTCAGTGGTTAGAGTGTTGGCCTGCGGTCCAGAGAGACCCGGGTTTGGTTCCCACTAAGAGCGTGCACCTCGGTTGCAGTTTGTCCCCGGCCCTGGTTGGTTATGCGGGTGGCAGCCCCTCGATGTGTCCCTTTCACGTTGATGTTTCTCTCTCTCCCTCCCACTCTATCTGAACAAAAAATGGAAAAATGTCCTCGGGTAAGGATAAAAAAATAAAATAAATAGCCCTGGCCGGTTTGGTTCACCGGTTAGAGCATCAGCCTGCGGTCCAGAGAGACCTGGGTTTGGTTCCCGCTAAGGGCACGTACCTCAGTTGCAGTTGGTCCCTGGCCCTGGTTGGTCGTGCGGGTGGCAGCCACTCGATGTGTCCCTTTCACGTCGATGTTTCTCTCTTTCTCTCTCTTCCTCTCTCCCTCCCACTATACCTGAACAAAAAATGGAAAAAATGTCCTCGGGTGAGAATAAAAAAATAAATATAAATAAATAAATACTCTAACATGGTAGGAGAAAATGTTAAAGGAGTAAAATATAGCCCTGGCCGGTTTGGCTCAGCGGTTAGAGTGTCGGCCTGTGGTCTGGAGAGACCAGGGTTCAGTTCCTGCTAAGGGCACGTACCTCGGTTGCAGTTTGTCCCGGCCCTGGTTGGGTCGTGTGGGTGGCACCCCTCGATGTGTCCCTTTCACGTCGATGTTTCTCTCTCTCCCTCCACGCCCCCCACTCTATCTGAACAAAATATCAAAAAATGTCCTCAGGTGAGGATAAAATATATATATATATATATATATATGTAACAAGATTGACCAAATACTTATTGAAGCTGAGTATTGAATATGTGAATGTTCTGACTGAAATTTTTCATAATAAAAAAAAAAAAAAAAGGAAAAATCAAATTTAAATTTGCCTATCTCACTTGCAGGATTCTACACGTTATCAAATTTTATTAAGATTGTAATGGAACCATAACTTTTTAAAAAATACTGATGGTAGGTTTCTGAAGTACTGCAGAATTACTAGTGATCAAAGTTAAAATCATAGGACAGAATATTTTTTTCCTCTTACAACAACACTGCACATAAAACTATATTTATTTTTTAAGTGGTATGGTGAAAATAAAAAAAGGAAAATAAAGAAAGAGGAAAAAATAAATAAAGTGGTATGGTGAGATACAGCTCAAGAGATCATGAAAATGGAGAAGTGAAGATAGGGAGAAAGTTACTATAAAACATTTATTTAAGATGGGAGAGAAGAAAGAATAAAGAATCTAACAGACTATGGAGCCAATAATCCCCTTTGCACAAAGTTTCAAAGCTAATAAATGGAAAAACAAAGGTTTGAAGCTAGTATAGTCACAAATGGAGAGAAGGAAGAAACATAAATACATGAGTATATAGAGGTGTATGTCTGAACAATAATATTAATAAAAGAAAAAGCTTAATAAGTTTTATGGTTCTATTTACTAGGGATACTTTAGAGAATAATAACTGAGTATAGGATAAGTACTAATAGGCCTATATACAAATGGTTTAGTTTTAGAAGTAACTAAAATATTCAAATACATCTGTAAAAACCAAGTACAACGTAGGAGTTTAGCTTGATTCAATAGAGAATTGTAGGATACATCCAGAATAGTTCAGAGAGCTTTGAACAGAGAGTAATCCAATATAGTAGTATGGGGAAGGTCATTCAGAAGAAAAGATGAAGTAAAATGCTAAGGCCTTCACAATTTAGGACCAATGAGAAAGGAACACACTTGTAATTAGAGTTATGTATGACCAGAAGAAATCTAGAGTTGTTAAGTACAGGAAAAACAGAGAGAAAATTGAGAACTAAGGGAATCTAGGGAAAGATACTATGAGAATTTTGCAAAAGGGGATTGATTTTTTAAAAGTAACAAAATTTAGAATTAGGGCTAAATTCATCAAAGAGTATCTCTTTATCTTATAAAGAAACAAATCCTGCCCTGGCCAGACTGGCTCAGCAGCTGGAGCGTTGGCCTGCGGTCCGGAGGGACCAGGGTTCAGTTCCCGCTAAAGGCATGTACCACGGTTGCAGTTTGTACCCGGCCCTGGTTGGGTCGTGCGGGTGGCGGCCACTTGATGTGTCCATTTCACGATGATGTTTCTCTCCCCCTCTCTTCCTCTCTCTCCCTCCCACTCTATCTGAATAAAAAAATGGAAAAATGTCCTCGGGTAAGGATAAAAAAAATTTAGACATTTTAAAAAAATCCTTATACTAGCTATCAAAAATTTATCCATTTAAAACCAACCAATCCTATAAAGGGTTTGCCTCTGTTATATACCTTTCCCTTAAATACTTATCCTTTTTGTTGGGGTCACTGAGTAAGAAGTCATTTATGCCAAATGGAAGACAAAAGCAGTCCATCCCTATAAAAATGTGCTCAAAAGGGTCTAGATTCCAAAGCACGCTCAACAAAAAGAAGTTATGAGGCATAAGTATACAGAAGGCATACTTAGGAAGCCAAGAACAGAAAGTCAAGGGCTGCCTCATTGAAATACAGACCAGAAGATAAAAATCTATTAATTTTTTTTTAAAGTGAAGCATTCTGAGGAATAGGATGTCATGTGGCTATAAGCAGATAGGAAAAACATGTTAGGTAATAGTATGAAAGATAAAATAGAAGGAAAAGAGAGACAGCATCCATGGGTCTCTAATTCATCCATTAAAGGTACTAAACTGATCTTCATGTTTTATCACTTAGAATCCTAAGTAAAACATGGTCAAAACAGGCAGAAGAACCTACTAAAAGGGCTACAAAGTTGTATCCTGCCTCACCTGAACACATCTCCTTAGGAAGAGTAGGAGAAAGACAGGTGAGGTTGTCCAGGCCAAGTTGATGCTGACATACCCTCATAAGCTTGGCTGAAAGTAAAACAGATCTCCAAAGATTGGTGACCTCAAAAAGAAGTAGCTAGTAGCTCCAGCTGCACCCCTTTGTAGCTGCTTTGTTACTGAGCTGAGAACCGCTCAAAAGAAGTAGGGAGAAAAGAGAATGTCAGAAAAAGAGAGTGCCAACTTTTTCCCTATTCTTCCTTCTTCAATTACCCATTTTTTTCTAGAGTGACAATGGGAGCATATCCACTGTCTTTCTGATTTCCCATGTTTCAGGAGAACTAAGTTTGAACTAAAAATAACTATTAAACAGACCTATAATTTTATTAGCATCATGTTCTAATCAAACGAACCATTCAGTAGAGAAACTTGGATGATCAGAAAGCTTAAGGCAAAGGGCAAAATGAAAAGAATAGACATTGCCAGAACACATAATACACATTTCATTAACTTAATAAAAAGTAATTAACTAGATTCCAAACATTAGGGGTTCACAAAGAGACCATATTTACCCAAAAAACCATACAGCCATAAATTTGAGGGTCTAGGCTATACAGAATTTTGTCCTTGCTATTTCTACCAACAACAATTACTTCCACTAAAAAAATTACAGCAACTTCCTTTGCCTTACATATTAGTACTAAATTCCTTTAGATACTAATGAATGTCTCATAACAACATCAAACCTTCTACAGCTTAACAAGATCACTTAATGTGCTAATCACTCCTATTTAATTTTGATTCAGATACAACATTTAAATACCATATCATATGTCAGTAAGCTGAAAATGCAAAGATGAATATAAACTAGCAATATATTCAGAGTTTAAATCACTGGACTGATATCAGAAAAAAAATTATTTATCCTTGTAGTAAAAAAAATAGGAATCCAAGTAGTAAAGGGACCTCAAAAATAAAGATGGGACCAGGATGAGTTATTTTATGAAACTGAAATTAATGAAATCAACATAAAACAAATAGCATTATTTCCATTCCATCCTGCAGTGTGATTTGAAAGCAGTTTCCGTCATGTGATTAAAGCACGTTTAACATCCAAAGATATGAGTAGAAACAACTCAGAGTTATATATGTCTGGTGGTGGTTGCTTTTTAAGGCAAATTTTACCATAACAGATTTATGAAAACACTTTCTAAAACAAAATGTTTCTGGTAATTCACTCTCTTTCATTCCTACTCACCATGAAAACCAACTGCCAAAGTCCAATTATTCTACGAAATCAGTATTTCTACTATTACTAGCTAGTAATAAAATTTCCAAGAGAAAAATTCTCAGCATGTTTATACAAATCTGACACCAGAATATTCAATTAATAGAGAATGTAACTGAAGTTCAGAAAGAAAACAATGAATTATAAATTGTTTGGTATATCATACAAAGCAACTTACCTTGTAGTTTTTTCAATACAGCAACCTCCATTTTCAGAACTTGTTTTGGTTGTTGAGCTGATTCTACCTTCAGTGCAACATTTTCCCTGGTAAGCATGTCCAAGGCATCGTAAATTTCTCCAAAGCCCCCACCCCCAATCTTCCTCAACTGCATAAGAAATAAAAACAAACACACACAAAATTACTAGAAGATTCTAACTGGAAACCAATTAGTCTCTGATATTTAGAAGATATATATATAATTTTGCTATTGCTATTTTATGATAAAAAGATCTCAAAATTGTTAAATTAGCCATGAATATGCCAAGAAGAAAACAAATGCCTAGAAACAACATCAGAACTTTTCCCAATAAGTTTGTCCACAAAAAATAATAAAAATATTTCAGCCACAAACAATTTTAAAATTTGGTCTATAGCTAGCACCAGAACTGTCATAAAAGCACAGTATCTGAAAGCTTCACTTCCCACGAATGCCTCTCAAAAACCCGATTCGTTGTTTTAAATTCTAAGGCAATCATTTGAAGACTTTTTAAACCATGAAATATTTTTGCAATCGAAATCTTATCTGGAACCTGATTGAGATGTGTATTTGGAGAGGTTGAAGGTGGGAGTAGGGCAGCCAGAGTCCAGACCTCTGCAGCATTGACCCTTTTCTCTGAGGCACTGAACAGGCTCCAAAGAGCATGCAGAAAGCTCCTGTTCTAAACTATTCCAGAGTTCACTATATGTCTATATGCTCAAATAAGAGTAAACTGTAATCAAATTAAACACTTTCATTAAACACTTAATATTCTTTCTGATAAAACATGTTAGCTTAATATCAAGGTCTCTTAGTATTACGAGCAAGTTCTGTAAAGCTAGTGACAACTGGACCTGTACAGTTATGAGAAACTGGAGTGAGAGGGAGGTGGGTGATATATTTCAAGCTAGAAACAACATGCAATTAGCCTTCTTCCATTTCCTGAAACTAGGTCTTCTCTTTACCACATTATCAAACATCTAGAATGTGCTACAATGTAGAAAGTCATCACTGGAGGTAGAGTCCTAAATCCTAACCCACCCCAGCGGCCTCACCTCAAGTTGCATTTTTTTCTCTACTGGGTCAATACTGATTACTATATCTAGGCTGATTTCTTTATCTTCTGAATTTCTATAGGAATTATTTGCTTAATCACTTCATTAATTATTTTACTAGGCTACATACCTCAGATAGCACTTGTATTGACACACCATCCTCATTTTTTTATCTTTTACACTGCGTAACTTTCCAACTTTCCATTGTCAATGTCCTAGCTCCCTACAGTGAAACTAAGCTTCAAAATGAAGGTCATTCCATCTATTTTTGTTTTCCCCATAACATGGCAAAGTGATAACGATATATACAGGGTAGGACAAAAGTAGGTTTACAGTTCTCTGTATAGAAAATAATACAATAATTAATAATAATGCAAGAATAAACTGTGTTTCATGTACTCATAACTGTAAAGCTACTTTTGCGTCCCCCACCCCCATATTGCTAAGTAACAATTCATTGCTTTATGTATATGAACCATAATCCTTCTTTATTCTGGTTTGGTGATGGGAAGAGATTCCATGAGGAACTCTGGTATGAGATTGGGATTTAAAAAAATTTCCAGAGCTTAATTTTGGTTAAATAAATTGTTCTTTGTTGGGTATTGATTGGTACTTGTTAGTCTTTATATTTTTTTTCATTAAACAAAGTCTAGTATAACTTTAAAAACTCTTAAAAAGTAACAGGAACATCTTTCTAATTATGGACTACAGATTGTGTTTTCTACAGATGGCCACAACAATATTGCCCATCATTTTTGCTCTGTCAGTGTGAACTTGCCACTTCCCCATCAAGAGACTGAGTTCATTTCCCTATCCCTTTAAATCTGTATGGGTCTTGTGACTGCTTTAACCAACAGAACGTGGCAAAGTAACACTGCACCAGTTCTAATAATGGCTTAACCAGCCTTATAGCTTCTGTTAACTTGTTTCTCAAGAGCCAGCTACCTAAGTCATAGCCCTGTGACGCAGTCTGAGAAAAATGAGCCACCGGGTTGGGAGGTGAGGAAACTAAGGATCCCCACGGCACCTAACAAACCATCTGGAAGTGAATCCTCCAACTCAGCCAACCCTGATAGTAGCACATGGCTAAGGGATAAACCACCCAGGCTGACTCTTCCCAAATTCCTAATCCACAAAATTGTGAGCAAAATGAATTCCTGTTTTAAGCCTCTAAGTTTTGATGTACATAGTTTATTACATAACAGTAGATAACCAAAACACAATCCTTAATGAGCCTGTGATTTCTCACTGAAATTGCCACTGTATCTCCCAAATTTGGGTGACATGTTTCATACATATATATTAGCTCTAATTATCAGGAAAGAGCAACTATGCCAGGCATAACTTCATTTGCCATCTTTTGATGTCTCCTGGTGAACAGCCAACCTTTACTGCAGCACTTATTACAAAGCTCTCACCACAGTAACACTCACTCCTGAGGTTCACCAAAGATTACAAACGCTAGAATCTCCCTGCACCAGCCCATGATGATGACATGGTTCTTTTCTTATATTTACTCAAGTAAATTTTCAAAGCTTATTGATTTGCCTAATCAACTGTACCATGAAAACAAAATTTTTATTTATAAAGGAAGAATCTTCTTTTTCCCATGTGTTGACAGATTAAGGAATCCCCTAAAATAGCTTTGCTAAACCTGCTAATGAAACAAAACCTTGGGTAAAAAAAGACTTGGATATACTTAAATATTCCAAAACAAAAATAGCTCCCTTAAGAGGAGCAGAGATGGCAGATTCCAAGTCTAGGGCAAAGAAACCATCAAAAGACTGTTAGAATCATGTTAAAAGAACTCAGGAGACAACTTGAAGGGTGCCCCCACTTAGTCAAATGAGACAATTTGAGCATAAATAATGATAATAAATACAATGAACTAAAACCCATTCAATTTGTTTGAGTCCATGAATTCTTAGTTATGTTTTAAAAAATCTCATTGGTCACTTTCAGATTATGCTAGGGAAGCAATTCATTATTTTGAAAACTGGCAAATTAAGAAAAATAACCAAGCATTTAGCCTGTTTTCCTAATTATATCTCAAATAATCAAATAGTTGATTATGAGAAATTTAGCTTTAGAGATGTACTTTAACTAATAAATGAAAGAATTCTAGAATATCACCAATCTGCAATCCCTAAGGAATTAACAGAGCTAGACAATGATGATCCATAGTAGTAACACCACAAAAATGATGGGCAATAAGACATTAATTAATTATGTGCTTCCTACTAAAAGTTTACAGTACCCTTTATGAAAAAAAAAGTCCCCACTTCAGATTAGATCTGATTTAATCAAGCCTCTATACAGAATTAACAATTTACATAAAATACATGGCAGAGAAAAATGTTAACACCACATGGAAGCAATCAGAAAAATCCAAACCATGGAAAATTGTACAAGCAAGTGACCCAGTTTCTCCAGAAATAAATAGTAAGTAAAAAGATTAACAAGAACCTAAAAATTAAAAAGCTTAAATGATGTCATCAATTATAATATCCAGACTTTATTTGGATTTAATTCAAACCATTAAAAAATATTTTTCTGAGCCCTGGCTGGTTTGGCTCAGCAGTTAGAGCATCAGCCCGCAAAACAATGAGTCGCGGGTTCAATTCCGGTCAAGAGCATGTACCTTGGTTGCAATTTGTCCCTAGCCCTGGTCAGGGTCCTGCGGGAGGCAACCAGTCGATGTGCCTCTTTCACATCGATGTTTCTCTCTGTGTGTCTGTCTCTCTCCCTTCCTCTCTCCCTCCCTCCTACTCTATCTGAAGATAAATAGAAAAATATCCTTGATGAGAATTAAAAACAAAATAAAACCAAACAGGACTATATCAAACTAAAAAGTTTTTGCACAGCAAAGAAAACCATCAAGAAAATGAAAAGACAACCCAGTGAATGGGAGAATGTATTTGTCAATGATATATCTGATAAGGAGTTAAGAGTCAAAATTGATAAAGAATTTATAAAACTTAACACCAGCTCTGGCCAGGTTGCTCAGTGATTAGAGCGTCAGCCCGTGGACCAAAGAGTCATGGATTCAATTCCAGTTAAGGGCATATACCATGGCTGCCATTCGGTCCGGCCCTGGTCAGGGTCAAGTGGAAAGTGACCAATCGGTGTATCTCTCTCATATCGATGTCTCTCTTTCCCGCCATCCCTCCATCCCTCCCACCCTCCCTCCCTCCTTCCCACTATATCCGAAAGATAAATGAAAAAAGATCCTCAGGTAAGCATTTTAAAAATAACACACAAAAAAACAAACAATCCAATTAAAAAATGGGCAAAGGACCTGAACTGACACTTCTCTTAAGAGGACATACAGATGGCCAATAAACATATGAAAAGATGCTCAATGCCACTAATCATCAGAGAAATGCAAATAAAATCCACAATAAGATATCACCTTGCACCTGTCAGAATGGCTATCATCAATATATCAACAAACAAGTGTTAGTGAGAACGTAGAGAAAATAGGACCCTTTTGGTGGGAATGCAGATTGGTGCAGCCACTGCGGAAAACAGTATGAAGCTACCTCAAAAAATTAAAAATGGAACTGCCTTATGACCCAGTGATTCCACTTCTGGGAATATATCCTAAGAATCCCAAATCACTAATCAGAAAGAACGTATGCATCCCTATGTTCAAAGCAGCGTGATTTACAATAGCCAATATTGGAAGCAGCCCAAGTTCCCGTCAGTAAATGAATAGATAAAAAAGCTTAGGTATATCTACACAATGGAATACTACTCAGCTATAAAAAAAAAAATCTTACCCTTTATGACAGTATGGATGGACCTGTAGAGCATTATGCTAAGTGAAATAAGCCAGTCAGAGAAAAACAAGTCCCATATGATTTCACTCATATGTGGAATCTAATGAACAAAATCAACTAACAAACAAAACAGAAATAGGCATGGATACATGAAACAGACTGACAGCTGTCAGAAGGGAGTTTGCGGGGCTAGGTGAAAAAGGTGAAAAGGTTAAGCAAAAAAAACCAAACTCATAGACACAGACAACAGCATGGTGATTATCAAAGAGGAAGGGGTCTGGGGAGAGGTAGAAAAAGGTATAGAGGGGATAAATGGTGATGGAAGGAGACTTGACCTGGGGTGATGAACACACAATATAATATACAGATGATGTGTTATAGAATTGTACACCTTAAACCTATGTAATTTTATTAACCAATGTCATCTTAATACATTCAATAAAAGAATAACAACAATAATAATTTACAGAACAAGCAGGGGAATGTGAAAGCTGGAAGGATACTTAATGATATTAAGAAATTGTTACTTTTTTAGGTGTAATAATGATATGACTGTTTTTAAAAGAAGCCTTTATCTTTTAGCAGTGGTTCTCAACCTTCCTAATGCCACAATCCTTTAATACAGTTCCTCAGACTGTATGTGGGCGTATCGGAATGTGGGCGGACCCGCCTGGAGACAGAGGAGCGGTGTCTCGGTTCTTAAGACCATTGGGAAATATATGTTTTCCAATGGTCTTAGGCAACCCCTGTGAAAAGGTCATTCGACTCCCAGAGGGGTCATGTCCCACAGGTTGAGAACTGCTGCTTTAGAAATACATACTGAAATACATACCAAAAATGCTAAGGAAAAATATATATTTAAAAATATTTTGGGAGGGAGGTTAAAAAGATGAAACAAGATTGACTATAAACTGATAACTGTTTTAACTGGAGCATGAGTACATGGAGGTTCACTGTATCAGTGTTGCTATTTTTATATATACTTACAATTTTCCTTAACAAAAGGTTTAAAAAGAAAAAAGAAAGAAGTTCATTATACTATATATTTTTTCATTTGTTTTTTCTCTAAGTACACTTTTATTTACCTTACTCAATATTAGCTATCAGAGGTTAGAAAAACTTACTTATTATATAAAGCAAAAGTAAGAATTAGGGCATAAACCAAACTTATTTATAGGCAAAAAAACAAAGGAAAATAACTTATTTACCATGCAATATATGTATTATTCTGTAATGAACTGCTATTTTTTTAATCAAGACACCAAAAATTACCCTCAAATCAATCAATATCTCTCTCTCTCTCTCTCTCTCTCTCTCTCTCTCTCATGTATACTCACCACTTTCCATCTTTCTTTGACCAGGATTCCAACACTAAGGATATCCGGCTGCTCTCCTCCTCCACTCATTGCAGTTCACTGATATGATAGAAAGGCTACACAGGCATCCAGCTCCCAAGGGTGGTTTCCATTTAACCTAAAACAAAAGAAAAAGCAACAGCATATCAGGTCTAATTAATTAACACAAACAATCCTATACCAAGTAGCACTACTAATCCTACACAGTAATTAGGTTGCTTTGTTGGAAAGAAGGGAAACACAAACTCAGTTCCAAAATCTGTTCAGTACATATATTTTTTTTAGATTTATATGTTTATTTCTTTTTTTAAAAACTTATCTTTATTGTTGAATGTACTGCAGATATCCCTCTTCCCTCCCCCCTTCGTTTAGTGCATATTTTTTTAAAATACTTATCTTTCTATTACAGATATCCAATGAAATAGCTCAACATTACAAAAACATTACATTACAATGCAGATATAATTAACAAATAGCTGAGATTGCCAGACTATAGAGGAAAGCATGGTGTCAGTGGCAGCTGACCCAGACAGACCACTATCCTAAGTATAACATATTGCTAAAGAAAAAGATATGGTACCTAATTTACAACAACTTATAATTTTATAGGTTGTAAGTCCGAGCTTATCATCATCAGAGCTAATACAATTTTAATATTATATAATATATTTAAAATGCATAGAAAATTAACATGAGCCACAGAAAAGAGCTCTTTATCAAACGGAATATAATGATATTGTAAGAAAAAGAGAATAACAACATGGACAGCCCATCTATAAAAAATGAAGATACAGGAGATAAAAACTGTGAGCTAATATTATGGAACAAACCAAAGTATGAAAAAGAAGATTTAAGGAGAACATAATTGCCAATGATACATCAGATAAGGGGTTAATTTCCAAAATACATAGAGAACTCATACAACTCAACAAAAGAAAGATAAACAATCCAATTAAAAAATGAGCAGAGGACCTGAAAGGACACCTCTCCAAACAGGACATACAAATGGCCAAGAGGAATATGAAAAAAAGTTCAACATCACTAATCATCAGAGATGCAAATTAAAACTACTATGAGGTATCACATCATACCTGCTAGAATGGCAGCCACCAACAAATCAAACAAGTGCTGGCAGAAATATGAAGAAAAGGGGACTCTAGTACACTTGCTGGTGGGAATGCAGACTGGTGCAGCCACTATGGAAAACAATATGGAGTTTCCTCAAAAAGTTAAAAATTGAACTCCATTTGACCCATTGATTCCACTTCTAGGAATATAGAATCCTGAAACACCAATTAAAAAGACTACATGTACCCCTATGTTCATACCAGCACTATTTATAACAGCTTAGGTCTGGAAACAGCCCAAGAGTCCATCAGGAGATGAGTGGATAAAAAAGCTATGGTACATTCACACAATGGAATACTATGCAGCTGTAAGAAAGATCTCTTACCCTTTGAGATAACATTGAGGGACCTCGATAGTATTATGCTAAACGAAATAAGCCAGTCAGAGAAAGACAAGTATCACATGATCTCCCTTATTTGTGGAACATGATGAACAAAATAAGCTGATGTACAAAATTGACCCAGAGACATGACATGGAAGTAGGGAACAAATTGACAAACCTCGGTTGGGGGTGGGGGTGGAGAGAGAGGGGAGATAACCAAAAGACTTATATGCATGTATGTATAACCAATGGACACAGACAACAATACTGTGAAGGTGAGAGTGGGACGGGATCGGGGAGGAAGGTGTCAATGAGGAGGGAGGATATCTGTAACATATTAATTAATTTTTTTAAAAGAAGCTTTAAGACAACATAAATCATAATTAGAAAATTAAATGACAGACATTCCAAAATGGCGGCAGAGTGAATAGAAGCTACACAGACCGTCTCCCAGGACCAAACTGAAATTACAACTATAACACAGAGAAATCAACGGGAAAAAGCAACAGAAAAGCAGCTTGCAAGGACCGTATAACCAGGGACACTGACTCGATCCTGGTAGGATTGCAAAGGCGTGAGACGGGGGCTGGGAGCCCACAGACAGCAGCGGCCTTAGCTGGGAGCAGCGCCCTTGGGTTATACTCCCAAGCAACTCCACAGCGAAGAGCCGGGACAGAGGCTAAAATAGCCACAGCCACTCACCTTGGGCTCCGGCAGAGGGAGGGCAGACTGGATTGGAACTGTGTATGGACACGGGATTTGGAGGGCGCTCAGAGCTTTTGCTGAGTTGCTGCCCCGCAGGAAGGTGGCCATATTGCTCCTTCCCAGGGCTCTGGGGAGAAGCAGCAGCCCCTACCTCAGAGATCCAACCCCACCCTGTGGGCCACTGAAATGCTAATTGAGGCTCATTAAAAACCAGCATCTGCCCCACCCTCCAGAAATCCCCTTATGCCGAGCACCTGAGGGAGTTTTTCAATCAACTCACAACCCAAAACTCTTCAAGTAACCTGGACTGCTAGCCTCCATGCAAAAAACTAAAGGATAACAGTACCTTTCCTGCGAGCAACTTTAACCAGGAAAGTAAGACTTGACAGTGGTGTTTAACATGGGTTCACCCTCGCTCATCTACACCTAGGAGAGGGAGCCACAAACAACAGAACACCAACACCCACAGGAAACACTTGACAGGCTCCAAAGCCCACTTTGATAGTCAAAATGGTGAAAACCAGAAACAGAAGTCAAATGAAAGAACAAGAGACCTCCTCCGAAGATGATCAATGTGGAGCAGTTAGGCAAGTTAACAGAACTAGAATTCAGAGCCATGATCTTGAGGAAGCTCAACAGTATGAGTAAGGACATAAAGATGCTGAAAATAAACCAATTGGAAATTAAAAACTACCAAGAAGAGATCAAGAGTGACATATCAGAAATGAAAAACACACTGCAAGGTCTAAAAATCAGAGTAGAGGAAGCTGAGGACTGGATCAGTGAATTAGAAGACGGGGTAGAAAAAAATCAACCAATCAGAAAACCAAAAGGAAAAAACTATTAAAAAACAGGAAGACAGCTTAAGAGAACTGTGGGACAACTGGAAACGTAATAATATTCGCATCATAGGAGTCCCCGAAGAAGGAGAAAATGAGCAAGGGTTAGAGAACATATTCAAAGAAATAATGACAGAAAACTTCCCTAATTTGATGAAGGAAGAAGGCATTCAAGTTCAAGAAGCACAGAGAGCCCCAAGTAAGAAGAACCCAAACAGGCCCACACCAAGACACATAGTAATCAAACTGCCAAAAATTAAAGACAAAGAGAGAATCCTAAAAGCAGCAAGAGATAAGCAACAGGTTACCTACAAAGGAAACCTCATAAGGCTCTCAGCTGACTTCTCACAAGAAACACTACAGGCCAGAAGGGAATGGCATGAAGTAATCAAGATCATGAAAAACAAGGATCTGGACTTCCGGTCAAGATGGTGGCGTAGGTAAACGCGGTATCACGTCCTCCCACAACCACATCAAAGTTACAACTAAACTACAGAACAATCATCATTCAAAACCGCCTGAAATCAAGCTGAATGGAAGTCGTACAACTACGGAACTAAGGAAAAAAAAAAAAAAAGCAGCTACATCCAGACCGGTAGGAGGGGCGGCGGCGCGAGGGGGGGCGGCGGCGCAGCGGCGGTGCAGCGGCGAGACGGGCTGGTCCCACACCCAAGCGTGGTGGATAAAAATCAGGAGGATCCCGCGGCTGGGAAGGTCCTTCCTGAGGACTGAGGGGTCCCCGTCCCACACCAGGTGTCCCGTTCAGGGTTCCAGTGCCAGGAAGATAAGTCCCTATAACTTCTGGCTGGAAAAACCAGCGGAAACTGAGGCTCAGGGAAGCTGAAGCGGCTGGAGCCCCAGGCAGCTCCTTAAAGGGCCCCGCGCACGGACTTATCGGACTCTCTCCCTCTAAGCTCGGAGGGGAGGAAGCTCGAGGGGCACCAGAGACACACAGGGAAGAACTGAGCTGTTTGGCACTGGAGCGAGAGCTGGAGAGGGGGCTTCCTCGGGGACAAACGTGCTGTCAGAGGCCTTTGTTCCTTTGGTGAGCCCTTCCCGGGGGCGGCAGACAGAAGCCATATCTGGGACTCCAGCAACTTGGCTCACACTCGTAGCCCCGCCCTGCTGACTCCCTGAGGCCCCGCCCCGCCCCACACAACTTTCAAGCTGTTGCCACTTGCTTAACCATAGGATTGGCCGGTCTTGGATCCTGCTTCAGGTTTTTCCTAAATTCTTTCAAACGAGCAGCACCAGGTCTCAGCGAGCCCCATACCTCTCATTAAGTAATACACAGAAACAAACACAGGGAGGCAGCCAAAATGAGGATACAAAGAAACAGGTCCCAAATGAAAGAACAGAACAAAACCCCAATAAAAGAACTAAGCGAAAGGGAGATAAGCAACCTAACAGATACTGAGTTCAAAATACTGCTTATAAGGATGCTCAATGAACTTAGTGAGAACCTCAGTGAACTTAGGGAGGGCATCAAGAGCATAAAAAAGTACCAGTTAGAAATCATGGATACACAGTTAGAATTAAAGGAGGCATTAACTGAAATAAAGAATAATTTACACAGCTTCAATAATAGAGTATGTAGATCCAAGGAGCAAACCATCGATTTGGAATATAAGGAAGCAAAAAATCCCCAATCAGAAGAGCAAAAAGAAAAAAGAATCCAAAAAAATGAGGATAGAGTAAGGAGCCTCTGGGATAACTTCAAGCGTGCCAACATTCGCATCTTGGGGGTGCCCGAAGGAGAAGAGAGAGAACAAGAAATCGAAAACCTGTTTGAAACAATAATGGCAGAAAACTTTCCTAACTTGGTGAAGGAAACAGACATACAAGTCCAGAAAGCACAGAGAGTCCCAAACAAGATGAACCCCAAGAGGCCCACACCAAGACACATCATCATCAAAATGCAAAAGGTTCAAGACAAAGAGAGAATATTAAAAGCAGCAAGAGAAAGGCAGCTAGTTACCTACAAGGGAGTACCCATTAGGCTGTCAGCTGATTTCTCAAAAGAAACTTTGCAAGCCAGAAGGGAGTGGCAAGAAATATTCAGAGTGATGAAAACCAAGAACCTACAACCAAAATTACTCTATCCTGCAAAGCTGTCATTTACAATCGATGGACATACAAAAACTTTCCCAGACAAGAAAAAGTTAAAGGAGTTCATCACCACCAAACCGTTATTATATGAAATGATGAAGGGTCTTTTTGAAGAAAAAGATAAAATGTATGAACAAACAAAATGGCAATGAATACATATCTATCAACAATGGAATCTACAAACAAAATGAACAGGAAAAACAGAAACATTCTCATAGATACAGAGAACATTTTATTGGTTGCCAGTTGGGAAGGGGGTTGGGGGAATGGGTGAAAAAGGTGAAGGGATTAAGAAGCACAAACTCATTGCTAGACTGACAAACCTCAAAGGGAAAGGGGTTGGGGGGGTGGGAAGAAATAAACCAAAGAACTTATATGCATAACCAATGGACACAGACAATAGTGTGGGAAAAGGTGGGAGGGGGGCGGGAGTGAGGAGGAGGGGGTCAATGGGGGAAAAATGTGGAACATCTGTAATACATTTTACATCCAACAATAAAGATTTGGAAAAAACACACACACACACACACACACACACACACAAAAAGAAAAGAAAAACAAGGATCTGAATCCAAGACTACTCTATCCAGCAAGGCTGTCATTCAAAATAGAAGGTCAAATAAAGAGCTTCCCAGACAAAAAAAAGGCTAAGAGAATAAATTAGCACCAAACCAGCTACTGCAAAAAATGTTAAATAGACAGCTGTAATTAGAATAGGAAGAAAAATAAAGCACACTAAACAAAAATGGCAATAAACAAGTACATATCAATAATCACCTTAAATATAAATGGACTAAATGCTCCAATAAAAAGACACGGAAGAGCTGATTGGATAAGAAAGCATGACTCATCTATATGTTGTTTATATGAGACACACCTCACAACAAAGACACACATAGATTGAAAGTGAAGGGATGGAAAAAAATCTTACAAGCAAATGGAAAACAAAAAAAAGCTAGGGTAGCAATACTCATATCTGATCAAACAGATTTCAAAATGAAGGCCATAACTAGAGACAAAGAAGGCCAATACATAATATTAAAAGGAACTATCCAACAGGAAGACATAACCTTGATAAACATATATGCACCCAATATAGGAGCACCAAAATATATTAAAAATCTTCTGGAGGACTTCCAAGGAGAAATCGACAGCAATACAATCATAGCAGGGGACTTCAACACCCCGTTGACACCACTGCATAGATCCTCTAGACAAAAAATTAGCAAGGAAACAGAGACTCTAAATGAAGCACTAGACCAAATGGATTTAATATATATCTACAGAGAATTACACCCCAAAACTACAGAATTCACATTCTTCTCAAGTGCACATGGGACATTCTCAAAGATAAACCACATGATAGGACACAAACTAAATCTCTACAAGTTCAAGAAGATGAAATCATATCAAGCATCTTCTCAGATCACAATGGCATGAAACTAGAAATCAATTGCAAGAAGAACGTGCAGAGACATTTGAACACATGGAGGCTAAATAGCATGTTATTAAACAATGAATGGGTTACCAAGGATATCAAGGAAGAAATTAAAAACTTCCTGGAAACCAATGAAAATGAACACACAACAACACAAAATCTATGGGATGCAGCAAAAGCAGTTCTAAGAGGGAAGTTCATAGCACTACAGGCCTACCTCAAGAAACAAGAAAAATTTCTAATTGACTGTCTAACCTCACAACTTAAAGAACGAGAGAGCAAACAAAAAGAAAACCCCAGAGCAAGTAGAAGGAAGGAAATAGTAAGGATCAGAGCAGAAATAGCCCTGGCCAGTTTGGCTCAGTGGTTAGAGTGTCGGCCTGCGGTCCAGAGAGACCCGGGTTCGGTTCCCACTAAGGGCATGTGCCTCAGTTGCAGTTTGTCCCCGACCATGGTTGGGTCATGTGGGTGGCAGCCACTCGATGTGTCTCTTTCACATCGATGTTTCTATCTCTCTCTTCCTCTCTCTCCCTCCTGCTCCAGCTGAACAAAAAATGAAAATATATCCTTGGGTGAGGATGAAAAAAAAAAAGATCAGAGCAGAAATAAACGACATAGAGACCAAAAAACAATTCAAAGGATCAACGAAACAAAGATCTGGTTTTTGAAAAGATAAACAAGATTGATGGACCCTTAGCTAGACTCACCAAGAAACAAAGAGAGAGAACCCAAATACACAAAATCAGAAATGAAAGAGGAGAAGTAACAACCGACAACACAGAAATACAAAAGATCGTTACCAGCTACTAAGAACAACTATATGGCAACAAATTCGACCTTCTAAGCGAAATGGACAAATTTCTAGAAACACACAGTCTCCCAAAACTGGACAGGAAGAGATAGAAAACTTGAACAGACCAATAACAACTAAGGAAACTGAAGGGTTAATCAAGACTCTCCCAGCAAACAATAGCCCAGGCCCAGATGGCTTCACAGGGGAGTTTTACCAAACATTCAAAAAAGAACTAACACCCATTCTCCTCAAACTATTTCAAAAAATTCAAGAAGAAGGAAGACTTCCAAACTCGTTCTATGAGGCCAGCATAATTCTAATTCCAATACAAGAAAAAGACACTACAAAGAAAGAAAACTACAGGCAAATATCCCTGATGAACATAGACGCCAAAATCCTGAACAAAATACTAGCAAATCGGATCCAGCAATACATCAAAAAAATCATTCACCATGACCATGTGGGATTCATTCCAGGGATGCAAGGCTGGTACAATATTCGCAAATCAATAAATGTGATACACCACATAAACATAATGAAGAATAAAAACCACATGATCATATCAATAGATGCTGAAAAAGCATTCGACAAAATCCAGCATCCATTTCTGATAAAAACGCTCAGCAATCTGGAAATAGAGGGATCATATCTCGACATAATAAAGGCCATATATGAAAGACCTACAGCCAACATCACACTCAATGGGCAGAAACGAAAAACATTTTCATTAAGAACAGGAACAGACCGGGATGTCCACTTTCACCACTCTTATTTAACAGAGTACTGGAAGTCTTAGCCACAGCAATCAGACAAGAGGAAAAAATAAAAGGGATCCAAGTTGGAAAGGAGAAAGTGAAACTGTCATTATTTGCAGATGACATGATATTATACATAGAAAACCCAAAGACTCCATCAAAAATCTACTAGACTTAATAAATGAATTTGGCAAAGCAGCAGGATAAAAAATTAATGTCAAGAAATCGACAGCATTCGTATACACCAATGATGAACTCACATAAACAGAAACTGAAAAAACAATCCCATTTACCATTGCAGCAAAAAAATTAAGATACCTAGGAATAAACTTAACCAAAGAAGTAAAGGACCTATTTCCAGAAAACTACAGGACATTGAAAAAAGAAATAGAGGAAGATATAAAAAAGTGGAAGCACATACCTTGTTCATGGATTGGAAGAATTAACATCATTAAAATGTCCATATTACCCAAATCAATCTATAGATTCAATGCAATCCTCATCAAAATACCAATGACATATTTCACAGAACTAGAACAAATACTTCAAAAGTTCATACGGAACCAAAAAAGGCCCCGAATAGCCACAGCAATTTTGAAAAAGAAGGACAAAGTAGGTGGGATCACAATACCAGATATCAGGTTATACTACAAAGCGACTGTAATCAAAACAGCCTGGTACTGGCACAAGAACAGGCATATAGACCAGTGGAACAGAACTGAGAACCCAGAAATGGACCCAAGGCAATATGCTCAATTAATATTTGACAAAGGTGGCAAGAGCATACAGTGGAGTGAAGACAGCCTCTTTAATAAATGGTGTTGGGAAAATTGGACAGCTATATACAAAAAAAATGAAACTAGACCACCAACTTACACCATACACAAAAATAAACTCAAATGGATAAAAGACTTAAATGTGACCCGTGAATCCATAAAAATTCTAGAAGAAATTGTAGGCAACAAAATTTCGGACATCATACGGAGCAGAATTTTCACTGATACATCACCTAAGGCAACAGAAACAAAGGAAAAAATGAACACATGGGACTACATCAAACTCAAAAGCTTCTGCAGAGCAAAAGAAACAATCATCAAAATGGAAAGGCAACCCACTGTATGGGAGAACATCATTGCCAATGATACATCAGATAAGGGGTTAATTTCCAATATATATAGAGTGCTCATACAACTCCACAAAAGGAAGACAAAGAACCCAATTAAAAAATGGGCAGAGGAACTGAATAGACACCTCTCCAAACAGGACATACAAATGGCCAAGAGACATATGAAGAAATGTTCAACATCACTAATTATCAGAGAGATGCAAATTAAAACAACAATGAGGTATCACCTCACACCTGTCAAAATGGCCGCCATCAACAAATCATTAAACAACAAGTGTGGGCAAGGGTGTGGAGAAAAGGGGACTCTAGTATACTGCTGGTGGGAATGCAGACTGGTGCAGCCACTATGGAAAACAATATGGTGTTACCTCAAAAAATCAAAAATTGAACTTCCATTTGACCCAGTGATCCCGCTTCTAGGAATATACCGTAAGAATTCTGAAACACCAATCAGGAAGAATATATGTACCCCCATGTTCATAGCAGCACTATTTACAATAGCTAAGATCTGGAAACAGCCCAAGTGTCCATAAGTAGAAGAATGGATAAAAAATTAGTGGTACATATACACAATGGAGTACTATGCAGCTGTAAGAAAGAAAGATCTCTTATCCTTTGAGACTAAATGGAGGGACCTGGAAAGTATTATCGTAAGTAAAATAAGCCATGCAGAAAAAGACAAATACCACATGATCTCACTTATATAAGGAATATAATGAACGTAACAGTCTGAGGAATACAGTAGACCCAGAAACATAGAAGTAGGGCACAGACTGACATCCCTCAGAAGAGGGGTTGGGGGGGTGGGAAGAGAGAAACCAAAGAACTTATATGCATGTATGCATAACCAATGGGCATGGACAACAAAGCCAGGGACAGGGCTGGGTGGATGGGTAAAAAAGGAGAAACATATGTAACAAAAAATAAATAAATAAATAAAATTTAAAAAATAATAATAATAATACCTAGCTCAGCCAATGTGGTTCAGTGGACTGAGAGTTCCCAGTTCGAATCCTGGTGAGGGCACATGCCTGGGTTGTTGGCTCAATCCCCAGTGGGGCGGGGCGGGAGGAGGGTGCAGTAGGCAGCCAATCGATGTTTCTCTCTCAAAATCAATAAAAACATATTTTGAAAAATAAATATATAACACCTTAAAAAAAAAAAAGAAAATTAAATGAGAGAGCTAGGCAACAGGAAGACATAAAAGGAAACCTGAGCGAATTCAGAAAAGGTTCAAAACTGAAAAAAAGAAGAAATGAAGACTCAGCTAGCAGAGACATGACAAAAGACTCCATAAAGTAAGGGAGAAAAATGAAAAAACCTTTTTTTAAGAAATTTAAAAATTAAAAGTGATAAATAAAAGGCAAAGTAAATATGAAATACATATTATAGAAGGACCCCAAAAAGAAAATCAAATCTATAAATTAGAACAAATAATATAAGAAAATTTTCTAGAAATAAAAAAAGGCTAAATTTGCATGTTGAAATGGTATATCACATACCTAAGAGAACAACTCAGAAGCTCAACATCAAGACATAGCCTAATAAAACTACTTGTTTTAAAAGGGGGAAAAATTCACTGGGCATCATGCAGAAAGTACAAATTACTTATAATGGAAAGAAAATCAGACTATGATGACAAGACACTGGCACACACAGCTTATATTAGTAGACAACAGAATTATATATTTAAATACCCAAGGAAATAAACTGTAAGCCAAGGATGTTCTATCCTGCCAAACTAACCTTCAAGGCTAAATGACATAAGCAATTATGCACACACAGAACTAAAAAATATTGTTCCCAGGAAATGCCCCTAGGAATCAACTACACAGCAAGTATCAAACAATCAAGAAATTATGGTAGCCCTGGCCGGTTTCTCTCAGCAGTTAGAGCACCTACCTGAGAACTGCAGGGTTGAGAACTCTATTCCCAGTGAACAGCAGAAACCTGAGTTGCAGGTTTGATCCCGGGTCCTGGTCAGGGTCATGCAGAAGGCAACCAATTGATGTGTTTTTCTCTCTCTCTCTCTCTACCTCTTTTCCTCCCTTCCAGTTTTTATAAAAATCAATGGAAATATATTCTCAAGTGAGGATTAACAACAACAACAACAAAAAGAAATTATGGTAGAAAATTTTGCATGAAGATTGACCTGCTCTTATTCCAGGTCTGGCACAGGAAACTGTACACAAACTAAATATAAGATATCTTGTCAATTGAGAAAGCAAAATGTTAACAAACTACTACAAGCAAATTAAAAGGAAATCAAGGACAACTGAAAGGCATTTGCCAAGGATGATACAACCTGAACATATACAAGAATTGTGAATGCAATGATTGAAAAACATCAAAAACATAAACACCCGTAAATTCATAATCACCTCGCATTAAGAATCCCAGCCCTGGCTAGTGTGGCTAAGTTGGATGGAGCGTTGACCCATACAACAAAAAGTGGCAGTTCAATTCCCAGTCAGGGAATATACCCAGGATTTGGGTTCAATCCCCTGTTAGGGCGCAAACCGGAGGCAACCAATCGATGTTTCTCACTCACGTCGATGTTTCTCTTTCTTCCTTCTCTCTTTCAAATCAATAAACATTATCCTTGGGTGAGGATTCTTTTTTTATTAAAAAAAAAATCTAATCCCTAGTTAAATAATGAATCTAGGCAACAACCATCAATGACTGCTAAAATCATAAGGTTAAAAAGGTGGATGGGGAACCTTAGTAGAGAAGGATCAAGTTGAACCCATTGATCAATCTTAACATCATTAAAAAGTAGGACAATAGATATGATGCAACAAAATTTTCCTGATATAGGGCAACAAAATTTTCTCAGTGTCACTTATGAAGTCTCCTGCCAAAAGGAAGAAGAAAAAAAAAATCTACTCAAATTTCTAGATTTAATTATCAGGTTATAAAAATAAGAGGACTAGCAGCACATGTTAAATGTCAACACAAGGATACAATGAACTAAATCCATAATGCTGGATATCCTAAAGAACAATAAGCCCCAGTCTCTCCAACAAGTAAATGGCATAAAAAATAAAAGAGCTTATACTACACAAGAAACAAGATATATATCAACCTAAGGCAACAACTAGAAAAAAATAGAACAAAAAAATTTTAAGTACTGATAAGCACTGTCAACCCAGAATTCTGTATCCATGGAAAATCCCTGAAGGATAGTCTCAGATTTTTAAAAATAAAGATATTGTATTATCAGCAGTACGTCTGGGAAAGAATTAACAAAGAAATGTGTTCTGAAAAAAGGAACAAAGGGAAACTTACAATAACAGGAATGAAGAAAGAGCAACAAAAATCTAGGTAAATATAACAGACTAATTTCCTCTTATATTCTCTAAAATATGCTTGACAGTGAAGTGCAAAATATATAACACTGTCTGAAAGGACTTTCAACGTACACAGATATAATTCATAAGACTACTACAACAAAAAGGTGGAATGTTAAAGAAACCTATATGATAGTGACTGCGTTTCTGCATTTCTCCTGGAGTGGTAATATAATAATTCTAGTAAACTATGAAAAATTAGGTAAGTATACTGTAAACCCTAGAGCAACTGCTTTAAAAAACTATACAATAAGACATGATGAAAAGGAAAAGCAGATGAAATAAAATAGAACACAAAGTAGAACACCAAAACATGTTAAGATAATCCAAAAGAAGGTAGGAAAGGAGAAATAGAAGAATGAAAAGAGGACATAATATAAAGCAAATAATAAATGTTTGACCCAAGACTTCTGGTCAAGATGGCAGCATAGGTAAACATGGTACTTGCCTCCTCCCACAACCACATCAAAATTATAATTAAACTAGAACACAACTATCATTCAGAACCCTTGAAACTGAGCTGAATGAAAGTCCTACAACTAAGAAATTAAAGAAGCAGCCACATCAAGACTGGTAAGAGGGGCAGAGGCTCAGACGTGTTGGTCCCACACCCATGTGTGGCGGATAAAAATCAGGAGGACACCTTGCCTGGGAAGGTCCTCCCTGAGGACTGAGGGGCCCCCATCCCACACCAGGCGCCCAGCTCAGGGTTCCTGTGCTAGGAAGACAAGTCCCATCATTTCCGGCTATAAAAACCAGCAAGAACTGAGGCTGAGGGAGGTTGCGGCTCCTGGAGCCCCAGGCAGCTCCTCTTAAAGGATGCGCGCATGGACTTACTCTGGCTTGCTCCCACTAAGCTTGGAGGGGAGACAGGTTGAGGGGCACCAGAGACATAGAGGGAAGAACTGAGTTGTTTGGCCTCAGGACAAGGGCTGGAAAGGTGGCTTTCTCCTGGACAGACATGCTGTGGAGGCTGATGTTCCTTTGGTGAGCCCTTCCCTGGGGCAGCAGACAGGTGCCATACCTGGGACTCCAGCAACCTGGCTCACACTGTTTGCCCTGCCCTGATGATTCCCTGAGGCCCTGCCCATCCAACTTTTGGGCCCACCCAAGCTGTTTCCAAAGGCTTTACCATAGGATTGACCTGTCTTGGATCTTGTTTCAGAGTTTCCTAAAATCTCTCCAACAAGCAGCATCTGGTCTCAGTGAGCCCCATACTTCTCACTAAGTGGCCCCAAGCCTGACACTAGAAGAAGCCAGCCTTGGTTCACAACTTGGTTTTTCCTGGGCACCTCCAAGCCCAGCACAAGAAGCAGCCATCAGCAGATCACATTGCAGCTTATGCCGGGTGGCCCCAGATAGAACACAGCCAGTGGCTGACCTTGCCCCAGAGCCAGCACACCCATTGGACAGCTTCAGACAACATCAAAACACCACCACACAACACCTCCACAAGTGACACATTCGATGAGTGGACTCAGTGGGTACCAGAGCCCTACTGAAGTAAATCTTGCTCTGTGTGGTGGGCCCCCACACAGCTGATCCTCCAAGGTAGTCAGAGGACAGTGGTCAGTGGGCACAGCCAGTTCTGATCAGCCTGAATAAAACCCTCCCAGTGATGTGCCAACAGCAGTCAAGACTCAATTACAACAGAAGGGTGTACAGTCTACATGAGAGGTGCACCTTGAGGGCCCAGCTGGAGTAATCAGGGAGGCTATGCCACTGGATCCTACAGGACACCTACTACAATAGGCCAACCTACGAAACCTAGGAGACACAACAACTCTACCTAATACATGGAAACAATCACAGAGAAGCAGCCAAAATGAGGAGACAAAGAAACATGTCCCAAATGAAAGAAAAGAACAAAACTCCAGGAAAAGAATTAAACAAAATGGAGATAAGCAATCAATCAGATGTAGGGTTCAAAACACTGGTTATAAGGTTGCTCAGGGAACTTGGTGAGACATTCAAGGAACTTAGTGAGACCTTCAAGAAACTTAAGGAGACCTCCAAGGAACTTAGTGAGTACATCAACAACATCAAAGAGGACCAGTCAGAAATGAAGGATGAAATCAAGAATAATTTACAGGGAATCAATAGTAGAGTAGGTAAAGCCAAAAAGCAAACCATCGATTTGGAATATAAGGAAGCAAAAAAACATTCAATCAGAACAGCAAAAAGAAAAAAGAATAAAAAGAAATGAGGACAATGTAAGGAGCCTCTGGGACAACTTCCAGTGTGCCAACATTAGCATCATAGGGGTTCCAGAAGGAGAAGAGAAAGAACAAAAAATTGAAAACCTATTTGAAACAATAATGACAGAAAACTTCCCTAATTTGGTGAAGAAAACAGACATACAAGTCCAGGAAGCAGAGTCCCAAACAAGATGAACCCAAAGAGGACCACACAAAGACACATCATCATCAACATACCAAAGGTTAAATACAAAGAGAGAATCTTAAAAGCAGCAAGAGAGAAGCAGTTCGTTACCTACAGAGGAACTCCCATAAGACTGTCAGCCGATTTCTCAAAAGAAACTTTGCAGGCCAGAAAGGAGTAGCAAGAGATATTCAAGGTGATGAAAATCAACGACCTACAACCAAGACTACTCTATCCTGCAAAGTTATCATTTAGAATCGATGAACTTATCAAGAGTTTCCCAGACAAGAAAAAGCTAAAGCAGTTCATCACCACCAAACCAATATTATATGAAATGTTGAAGGGTCGTCTTGAAGGAGAAGAACAAAAATATGAACAATGAAATGGCAATTAATACATAGCTATCAACAACTGAATCTACAAACAAAATGAGCAAGGAGAATAGAAACAGACTCACAGACACTGAGAACTTTTTGTTGCTTGCCAGATGGGCGGGGGTTGGGAGGATGGGTGAAAAAGATGAAGGAATTAAGAAGTACAAATTGGCCCTGGCCAGTTTGGCTCAGCAGTTAGAGCATCGGCCTACAGTCCAGAGAGACCCGTGTTCAGTTCCCATTAAGGACGCGTACCTCGGTTGCAGTTTGTCCCAAGCTCTGGTTGGTCGTGTGGGTGGCAGCCACTCAATATGTCCCTTTCACATCAATGTTTCTCTTTCTCCCTCCCACTCTATCTGAACAAAAAATAATAATAATAAAAGGAAAAATGTCCTCGGGTGAGGATAAAAAAAAATTAAGAAGTACAAATTGGTGCCCTGGCCAGTTTGGTTCAGCGGTTAGAGTGTTGGCCCATGGACCAGAGCGGCCTGGGTTCGGTTCCCGCCAGGAGCACATACCTCGGTTGCAGATTGTCCCAGGCCTCAGTTGGGGTCATGTGGGTGGCAACCAGTCGATGTGTCTCTCTCACATCAATGTTTCTCTCTCTCTCTCTCTCCCCCCTGCTCTATCTAAAGATAAATGAAAACAGAAAACAAAAAAAGAAGTACAAATTGGTTGTTAGACTGATGAACCTCAAAGAAAAGGGGGGAGGGAGGGAAAGATGAGATAAAAAGAACTTCTATGTATATATGCATAAACAGTGAAACAATGAACACCGACAATAGTGTGAGGAAGGCTGGAGGGGAGCGTGTTTGGGGAGTAGGGGGTCATAGGGGAAAAAAGGGAAGACATCTGTAATACATTCAACAATAAAGATGAGTTTATAAAAAAAGAAATAATAATAATAATAAATGTTTGACCTAAATCCAAATATATCTGCAATCACTTTATTTATTTATAGTCTACAAAACTAAAATTAAGCAAATATTGAATAGAAAAACTGGTAAAGGCAAACATTTAATAAAAGTAGTGGCTCACACACTTATAAAATTAGTATAAAGGTTAAGAGACAAAAGTAGTAAAATCATTTTTATCTTCAATAATTAAAAGGGATACACACACAAGAGACACTTCTCCAAAGAAGACATACATATTGGCCACAATAGACATATGAAAAGATGCTCAAAGTCACTAATCATCATAGAAATGCAAATTAAAACCAAAATGATATCACCTCACATCTGTCAGAATGGCTA
This sequence comes from Molossus molossus, assembly GCF_014108415.1. NCBI lineage: Eukaryota > Metazoa > Chordata > Mammalia > Chiroptera > Molossidae > Molossus > Molossus molossus. The sequence goes on from NW_023425344.1 coordinate 181,880,608, forward strand.
TCATCAATAAATCAACAAACAAGTGTTGGTGAGGATGCAGGAAAAAGGGAACCCTCATGCACTGTTGGTGGGAATGCAGATTGTGCAGCTACTATGGAAAGCAGTATGGAGTTTCCTCAAACAATTAAAAATGGGCCCTGGCCGGTTTGGCACAGTGGTTAGAGCATCAGCCTGTGGTTCAGAGAAACCTGAGTTTGGTTCCCACTAAGGGCATGTACCACGGTTGCAGTTTGTCCTCAGCCCTGGTTGGGTTGTGGCAGCCATTCGAAGTGTCCCTTTCACACTGATGTTTCTCTCTCTCTCTTCCTCTCTCTCCCTCCTATCTGAACAAAAAATGGAAAAATGTCTTTGGGTGAGGATAAAAGAAAAAAAATGGAACTGCCTTATGACCCAGCGATTCCATTTCTGGGAATTTATCTGAAGAAACACGAAACACTAATTCAAAAGGATATATGCACCCCTATGTTTACTGCAACACTACTTAAAACAGCCAAGATTTAGAAGCAGCCCATGACCATCAGAAGATGAGTGGACAAAACAGCTACGATACATTTACACAATAGAATACCTCTTGGCCACAAAAAAGAAGAAAATTTTACCCTTTGCAACAACATGGATAGAGCTGGAGAACATTATGCTAAATGAAATAAGCCAGTCAGAGAAAGACAAGTACAATATGATTTCACTCATATGTGGAATATAATGAACAAACTGAATTAACAAGCAAAATAAAGACAGACTCATAGACAGCAGGCTGACATCTCTTGAGGGGTAGTGGGAGGCAAGGGGCATGGAAGGATTGAGCAAATAAGGAAAAAAAAGAGAAAGAACTCATGCACCTGGACAACACTGTGGTGATTGCAGGGGGGGAGAGGATGGGTGGAGGTGGAAAAGAACATGGGGAATAAATGGTGATGGGAAAAAATTAAATTAAAATTTTTTAAATGATGTCAAAAACAAAATGTGGGAGAGGATGATGAGTTAATATGTAGTACTCTTAGACTGGGCTCAAACTTAAGCAACCATCAACATAAAATAGACTGCTATAGCCCTGGCCAGTTTGGCTCAGTAGTTAGAGCATCGGCCCACGGACAATGAGTCGTGGGTTCGATTCCAGTCAAGGGCACATACCTTAGTTGCAGTTCGACCCCAGCCTTAGTCAGGGTCGTGTGGAAGGCAACCAGTCAATGTTTCTCTCTCTCTCTCTCTCCCTCCTTCCTACTACTCTATCTGAAGATAAATAGAAAAATGTCCTCGGGTAAGGATTGAGAAAAAAAAATTGACTGCTATAAACATAAGTTGTTATATATAAATCTCATGGTAATCATAAACCAAAAACCTAAAATAGATATACAAAAAAATAAAGAGAAAGTAATCCAAACACAACATTAAAGGAAGTGGATCAGAGCTCAAGAAAATAGAGCAAGAGAAGAAAGGAACAGAGAATAACTTTAGAAACTTCCAAAAAATAATTAAGAAAATGACAATAAGTACATAGCTATCAATAATTACTTTAAATGTAAATTGACTAAATGCCTCAATCGAAAGACAAAGGGTGATGGAATGTATAATAATAAAAAAGAAGAGCCATACATATATGTTGCTTACAGAGACCTGTTTCAGATCTAAAGACAAAGACTAAAAGTAAAGGGGTGGAAAAAGATATTTTATGCAAATAGGATAAGAGGGATAGGGGGCAATACTTTTATCAGACAAAATAGACTGTAAAACCAGGATTGTAACGAGAGACAAAGAAAGACATCACAAAATGATAAAGGAATCATTCCAATAAAAGAATATAACACTTGTACACATCTATGCACCCAACAAAGAAGCACCTAAATACATAAAGCAAATATTAAGACATAAGTGGAAAGATTGACAATAATACAATAATAATAGGAGACTTTAACACCTCACTTATATCAATGGATAGAGGTCATCCAGACATATAATCAATAAGGAAACATTGGCCTTAAACAACATATTAGACCAGTTGGATTTAATAGATATTTACGAACATTCCATATAAAAATCAGCAGAATACACCTTCTTTTCAAGTGCACATCAAACATTACCCAGAATAGATCACGTTAGGCCACATAACAAGTCTCAATAAATTTAAGAAGACTGAAATTATATCAAGCATCATTTCTGATCAAAATAGTATAAAACTAAAAATCAATTATAGGAAGAAAACTGGAAAAAACAGGGACATGTGAAGGTTAAACACACTACTAACCGTCAATGGGTTATGAAAGAGATAAAAAAAATAAATTTTAAAAATACCTTGAGACAAATGAAAATGGAAACACAAAGGTTCAAAATCTATGAGACATAGCAAAAGTAACTAGTATTTGGGTTTTTTTATCCTCACCCGAGGACATTTTTCCATTTTTTGTTCAGATAGAGTGAGAGGAAGAGAGAGACAGAGAGAGAAAGAAACATCGACGTGAAAGAGACACATCAAATGGCCGCCTCCCACACAACCCCAACCAAGGCCAGGGACAAACTGCAACACAGGTACATGTTCCCTTAGCAGGAACTGAACCCAGGGCTCTCAGGCTGATGCTCTAACCGCTGAGCCAAACCGGCCAGGGCAAAAGTAGCTAGTTTGAAGAGGGAAGTTCATAGCAATACAAGCCCACCTCAAGAAATAAAAACATCTCGAATAAACAATCTAACCTTACACCTAAAGGAACTGGGAAAGGAAAATAAAAAGCCCAGCCCTGGCCTGTTTTGCTCAGCGGTTAGAGCGTCAGCCCGAGGACCAATAAGTCGTGGGTTTGATTCCAGTCAAGGGCACATACCTCAGTTGTGGTTCATCCCTGGCCCTGGTTAGGTTGTGCAGGAGGCAACCAATCAATGTGGGTCTCTCACATCCATGTTTTTCTCTCTCCCTCCTCCCTTCATCCCTTCCACTTTCTCTAAAAATCTATGGAAAAACTATACTTGGGTGAGGATTAACAAAAAAAGAAAAGAAAGAAAAAGAGAGCCCAAATAAATCACAAATGAACGAGAAGCTACAACTAACACCAGAGAAATACAAAGGATCATAAAAGAATACTATGAACAGTTCCACACCAACAAACTAAACGACCTATTAGAAATGGATTAATTCCTAGGAACACACAATCTCCAACACTGAATCAGGAACGAACAGAAAATCTGAACAAACCAATTACTAAAAACAAAATCAAATCAGTAATAAAAAAAACTCCCAACAAACAAAAGTCCAGACGGGGGCTTCACAGGTTAATTCTATCAAACATTTAAAGAGAAATGAAGCCCTGGCCAGTTTGGCTCAGCAGTTAAAGTGTTGGCCCACAGACCAGAGAGGTCTGGGTTCAGTTCCCGCTAAGGGCATATACCTCGGTGGCAGTTTGTCCATGGCCCCGGTTGGGGTCATGTGGGTGGCAACCAGTTAATGTGTCTCTCTCACATCGATGTTTCTCTCTCTTTCTTCCTCCCCCTCTCCCTTCCGCTCTATTTGAAGATAAATGCAAAAATGTTCTCAAGTGAAGATAAACAAGTAAAAATAAAGAAAGAAAAAGTAATACATATCATTCTCAAACTATTCAAAAATTGAAGGGGAAGGAATGCTTCCAAACTCATCCTATGAGACCTTCATTACCCTGATACCAAAACCAAACAAAGAAAATTACAGATCAATATCCCTGATGAACATAAACATAAAAAAAAATTTTTAACAAAATACTGGCAAACCAAATTCAACAACAATACATGAAAAGAATCATACCCCATGATCAAGTGAGATTATTTCCAAAAATGCAATGATGAATCAATATCTTCATGTCAATATAACACACCACATACACAAACTGAAGGATAAAAACCATATGAGCAAAAAACATGATCTTCGCAATAGATGCAGAAAAAGCATTTGACAAAATTCAACATCCATTTATGAATAAAACTCTCAACAAAGTGGGTATAGAGAAAACATATCTCATCATAATAAAGGCCATATATGACAAATCCACAACTAACAACACAACAGTAAAAAATGGAAAGTTTTTCTCCTAAGATGAGAAACAAGACAAGGAGGCCAACTCTCAATACTTTCATTTAACATAGTATTGAAAGTCCTGGCAATAGCAATCAGACAAAAAAAAAAAGGAAAAGTATCCAAATTAGAGAGAAAGAAGGAAAACTGTTACTATTGACAGATGGTAAGATACTCTATATAGAAAACCCTAAAGATTGCACCAAAAAATTATTAGAACTAATAAATTCAGTGAAACTCTAAGATACAAAAGTAATATATAGAAATTTGTAGTGTTTCTATACACTACCAATAAACTATCAGAAAGAGATATTAAGAAAACAATCCCATTGTTTTCCCAACAACCATTTATTAAAGAGGCTTTTTTTCCTCCATTGTATGCTCTTGCCTCCTTTGTCAAATATTAATTGAGCATAATGTCTTGGGTCCATTTCTGGGTTCTCTGTTCTGTTCCACTGGTCTATATATCTGTTCTTGTGCCAGTACCAGGCTGTTTTGATTACAGTAGCTTTGTAGTATAACCTGATATCTGGTATTTTATTTATTTATTTATTTATTTATTTATTTATTTTTTAATCCTCATCCGAGGACATTTTTCCATTTTTTGTACAGACAGAGTGGGAGGGAGAGAGAGGAAGAGAGAGACACGGAAACATCGATGTGAAAGGAACACATCGAGTGGCTGCCACCGGCACGACCAACCAGGGCCGGGGACAAACTGCAACCGAGGTACGTGCCCTTAGCGGGAACCAAACGCGGGTCTCTCCGGACCGCAGGCGACGCTCTAACCGCTGAGCCAAACCAGCCAGGGCGATATCTGGTATTTTAATCCCACCTACTTTGTGTTTCTTTTTCAAGATTGCTGTGGCTATTTGGGGTCTTCTTTGGTTCCGTATGAACTTTTGAAGTATTTGTTCTAGTTCTGTGAAATATGTCGTCGATGGGGATTGCATTGAATCTATAGATTGCTTTGGGTAAAGACAGCCTCTTTAGTAAATGGTGTTGGGAAAATTGGACAGCTACATGCAAAAAAATGAAACTAGACCATTAACTTACACTATACACAAAAATAAACTCAAAATGAATAAAAGACTTAAATGTGACCCATGAATCCATAAAAAACCTAGAAGAAAATGTAGGCAACAAAATTTCGGACATCATACGCAACAGAATTTTCACTGATATATCACCTAAGGCAATAGAAACAAAGGAAAAAATGAACAAATGGGACTACATCAACAAATCATCAAACAAATGTTGGTGACGGTGTGGAGAAAAGGGGACTCTAGTATACTGCTGGTGGGAATGCAGACTGGTGCAGCCACTATAGAAAACAATATGTTGCTACATCAAAAAATTAAAAATTGAATTGCCATTTGACCCAGTGATCCCACTTCTAGGACTATACCCTAAGAAGCCTGAAACACCAATCAGAAAGAATATATGTACCCCCATGTTCACAGCAGCACTATTTACAATAGCTAAGATCTGGAAACAGCCCAAGTGTCCATCAGTAGATGAATGGATAAAAAAGCTGTGGTCCATATACACAATGGAGTACTATGCAGCTGTAAGAAAGAAGGATCTCTTATCCTTTGAGACAACATGGAGGGACCTGGAAAGTATTATCCTAAGCAAAAAAAGCCAAGCAGAAAAAGACAAATAACACATGATCTCACTTATTTGTGAAATATAATGATCATAACAGTCTGAGGAATAGGGTAGACCCAGAGACGTGGAAGTAGGGTACAGATTGACAACCCTCAGAAGAGGGGGCGGTGGGGGAGGGAAGAGATAAACCACAGAACTTTTAATGTATGTACGCATAACCAATGGACATGGACAACAAAGCTGGGGATGGGGTGGGAGGATGGGGAGGAGGGTGTCAATGGAGTAACAAAAGAGAAACATCTGTCACAAAAATAAAATAAATTATTTTTAAAAATTTAATATATTCATTAAAGAACATAGGCAATTTATAAAGAAGATATATAATTTAAAATTTATTTTTAGTATGTGATGGACACACCAATTTCACTGTAAATAACTGAAAATGTAACCATTCCACTTGATAATGCTGAAACAATAAAATGGGTTATTTAAATAAAATTCATGGTAAGTACTAAAAAAAAAAAAAGAAAGAAAACAATCCCATTTAAAAACTGCTTTAAAAAAAAATACCTAGGATTAAATTTAACCAAGGAGAAAGACCTGTACTCTGGACACTATAAGATATTGATGAAAAAAACTGAAGACACAAATAAATACAGTGTGCTCATGGATTGGGGTAATTAACATAGTTAAAATGTCCATTCTACCTAAATCAATCTGTAGATTAAATGCAATCCTATCAAAGTACCAATGGTATTTTTCTCAGTACTAGAATAAATAACCCTAAAATTTATATAAAAACACAAAAGACCCCAAATAGCCAAAGCAATCTTGAGAAAAAAGAACAAAGTTGGAGGTATCATGCTCCCTGATTTCAAACTATAGTACAAAGCTATAGTAATCAAAACAGTATAGTACTGGCACAAAAATAGACACATAGATCAATAGAACTAAATATAAATTCCAGAAATTAACCCACAGTTATATGGCAAATTACTCTATGACAAAGGAAGCAGGAACAGACAATGAGGAAAGATAGTCTCTTCAATAAACAGTGTTGGACCCTAGCCGGTTTGGCTCAGTGGTTGGAGCATTGGCCTGCAGACGTGAGAGTACTGAGTTCAGTTCCCACTAAGGGCATGTACCTCAGTTGCGGTTCATGCCCAGCCCTGGTTGAGGTCGTGCGGGTGGTGGCCAGCCGAGACACATCAGTGTTTCTCTCTCTCTTCCTCCCTCTCTCCCTCCTGCTCTATCTGAAGATAAATGCAAAAATGTCCTCAGGTGAGGATAAAAAAAAAAAAGAAAAAGAAAAAAGTAAATAGTGTCAGGGAAATTGGACAGATACATGTACAAAAAAAGAGCTGGACCACCTTCTTTTTTTTTAATCCTCACCCGAGGACATTTTTCCTTTTTTTTTTTTTTTTTATACAGATAGAGTGGGAGGGAGAGAGAGGAAGAGAGAGAGAGAAACATCGATGTGAAAGGGACACATCGAGTGGCTGCCACCCGCACGACCAACCAGGGCCGGGGACAAACTGCAACCGAAGTACGTGCCCCTAGCGGGAACCGAACCCGGGTCTCTCCGGACCGCAGGCCGACGCTCTAACCGCTGAACCAAACCGGCCAAGGCTGGACCACCTTCTTATACTATATACAAAAATAAAGTCAAAATGGAATAAAGACTTAGATGTAAAACCTGAAACCATAAAACTCCTAAAAGCAAATATAGGCAGTAAACTCTCTGACATTAGTCACAGCAATATTTTTTTGGAAATGTCTCCTCGGCAAGAACTACAAAAGTGAAAATAAACCAATGGGACTACATCAAACTAAAAAGCTTTTTGCACAATGAGAAATCATCAACAAAACAAAAAGATAACCTATGGTATCGAAGAAGATATTTGCAAGTGATATATCCCACAAAAGATCAATATCCAAAATACATAAAGAGCTCATACAACTCAGCATCAAAACCAAAAAAACACTGTTGATGGGCAGAGGACCCGAATAGACATTTCTCCCAAGACATACAGATGGCCAACAGACGCATGAAAAGATGCCTAACATCACTAATCTCAGAGCAATGCAAATCAAACCACAGAGAAATATTATCTCACACCTGCCAAACAGCTATTATAAAAAAGATAAGAAATAACAAGTGTTGTCAAGAAAAGGGAACCATATGCACTATTAGTGGGGCTGTACTGGTGCAGTCACTATAGAAAACAGTAGGGAGGTTCCTCAAAAAATTAAAAATAGAACTACCATATGACCCAGCAATTCCACCTTTGGACATTTATCCAAAGAAAACAAGAATATTGATTCAAAAAGATATATGCAGCCCTGGCCAGTGTGGCTCAGTTGGTTGGGCATCATCCTGTGTACCAAAAGGCTGCTGGTTCAATTCCCAATTGGGGCACACACTTGGGGTTTCAGACTTGACCCCCAATGGAGGGTGTGCAGGAGGCAGCCAATCAATGTTTCTCTCAACTCATCCCTTCCTCTCTCTAAAAATTAAATTAAAAATATTTTTTTAAAAAGATATATGTACCCTTATGTTCACTGTAGCATTATCTACAATAACCAAGATGTGGAAGCAATAGATGGACGAATAGATGAAGATGATGTATAGGGCGTGTGTGTGTGTGTGTGTGTGTGTGTGTGTTACTCTTTTTATGGCTGAATAATATTCCATTATTTATATAAAATAACATTCCATTATTATAGTAATAAAATATTAGTTCGGCCAGTGTGGCTCAGTGGTTGAGCATTGACCCACACACCAAGAGGCCGCCAGTTCGATTCCCAGTCAGGACACATGCCCAGGTTGTGGGCCCAATCCCCAGTGGGGGGCATGCAGGAGGCAGCCAATCGATGTTCTCTCTCATCGATGTTTCTATCGCTCTCTCCCTCTCCCTTCCTCTCTCTAAAAAACCAATAAAGAAAAAAATTTTTTTAAATTATTCAAATATATATAATGGAATATTACTAAACCATAAAAAAATAAAATCTTGCCATTTGCAACATGAATGGACCTAGAGAGTGTTATACTACGTGAAATAAATCTAACCAAGAAAGACAAATAACATATGACTTTATATGTGGAATCTAAAAACACAAAACAAAAATGGACTCCTAGATACAAAAAACAACTGATGGTTGCCAGAGAGAAGGGTGGCAGGAGAAACGGTGAAAAAAAATGAAGGGTATTCAGGGATACAAAGTTCTAGTTATAAAATAAATCAATCACTGAAGTGTAATGTACAGCATAGGGAATATAATCAATAACACTGTAATGTTGAGTCACTGCATTGTACAGATGAAACTGATATGATGTTGTATGTCAACTTTTTTTTTTTTAATCCTTACCCGAGAACATTTTTCCACTTTTTGTTCAGATACAGTGGGAGGGGAAGAGAGGGAGAGAAAGAGAGAGAGAAATATCAATGTGAAAGGGACACATCGAGTGGCTGCCACCCGCATGACACAACCAGGGCTACAGACAAACTGCAACCAAGGTATGTGCCCTTAGCGGGAACCAAACCCGGGTCTCTCTGGACAGCAGGCCGACACTCTAACCACTGAGCCAAACTGACCAGGGCTGTTGTATGTCAACTTTAATAAAAAATGAATAAATATAAATGGCCTAAACATACCACTGAAAAGATTATCAAGATGAATATGATTTCTACAATAAATTCACTTCAAAATTAACGATATAGGTAGGTTAAAAGCAAAGAGATTCCCACTTCTGCTCTAGTTCTCTTTACTCTCTAAATAGTAATTTAATCTTGAAACATCCACATGCATCAGCAAAATGTTGACGACATTTTTGTAGCCTGGCAGAACAGATTAATTTACAACTAATTTTGCTTTGAAGCAAGCCAAATGTGACTTCATATTAAGGTAGCATTAGGTACTGTATGGAAATACATCATTAACTTTACACTCATCCAAATATAATTTACGTTTCCAGAATTTCCAACACAGAACCTCCTAAAGAGAGACATTGTTCAATTACAATTCAGTATGCATAAAAAAGTGAAATTTAAAAAAGTAAAAACTTATCTATTTGCTATTAAAATAATTTTTTAAAATATGTTTTTGATTTTTTTTCAGAGAGAGAGAGGGAGAGAGAGAGAAACATCAATATGAGAGAGAAACATTGGTTGCCTCCTGTACACATCCCATCCAGGATTGATCCCACAACCTGGGTATGTGCCCTGACCAGGAATCAAACTGGTAACCTTTTGGAGCATGGGACAATGCTCAACCAACTGAGCCACACCAGCCAGGGCTATATTTAACTCTTTATTAAATGTTTATATTTTTGTCTCAGTACATATTGCTTTTATTGTCATAAAAAGTATCTATCCCAAATGACAGGTGAATGAATAACAAAATGTAGTACATGCAATGGAATATTATTCCATCTTTTTTTTTTTTCTTCTTTTTTTTTTTATCCTCACCCGAGGATATTTTTCCATTTTTTGTTCAGCTAGAGCGGGAGGGAGAGAGAGGAAGAGAGAGAGAAACATCGATGTGAAGGGACACATCGAGTGGCTGCCACCCGCACGACCAACTAGGGCCGGGGACAAACTGCAACCGAGGTACGTGCCCTTAGCGGGAACCGAACCCGGGTCTCTCTGTACCGCAGGCGGACGCTCCAACCGCTGAGCCAAACCGGCCAGGGCTATTATTCCATCTTAAAAAAGAAAATTCTTACGCATGCTACAACTTGAATGAACTTTGAAGACATTATGCTAAGTGAAATAAGCCAGGCACAAAAGGTAAAACATATGATTCCATTTATAATAGGTACCTAGATCAGACTCTTAGGGACAGAAAGCAGTTTCTGTCTGGTGGTTTCCAGGGACTATGAGGAGGAGGTAAGAGTGTATAATAGGGATATAGGGTTTTATTGAGTATGGAGTTACATTTTGGAAAGATTAAAACCTCTGGAGATGTACCTGGCCGGTGTGGCTCAATGGTTAGAATGTCGGTCCATGGACCAAAGGGTCTCCGGTTCGATTCCCAATCAAGGGCACGAACCTGGGTTGCAGGTTGGATCCCTGGCCCTTGTTGGGGCACATGCGGAAGGTAACCAATCAATATCTCTCTCACATCAATGTTTCTCCCCCCACCCCCCCACCCCCGTTCCCGCTCCCTTGCCTTCACTGCACTGTTGTCTGAGTCCATTGGTTATACATATATGTATATCAGTTATTTGGTTTCCACTGGTCATTTAAAGTGAGATAGATCTTGGAGCCTGTGGAGGCCTGCTAGGAACAGGACTTCTATAACAACAAATATGTCCAGAAGGCTGTGATCCAAGGCCATTTTTGTTGGCTATACGTGGAATCTCCAGAACCAGAGAGAGCACACAGCTCTTCTTAAAACTGGAGATGCATTATGTTCAAGATGAAACTGAATTTTATCTAGGCAAGAGATATGCTTATGTGTACAAACCAAAAACAACACAGTGACTCCTGGTGGCATAAATCCAGAGTAATCTAGGAAAAGGTAACACGTGCTCATAAAAACAGGGGCATGGTTTGTGCTACATTCCAAAGCAACCTTCCTGCTGAGACCATCGGTCACAGAATCTGTGTAATGCTGTAACTCTCAAGAATTTAAACTTATTGAAGAGTAAATAAATAAAATGAATTTGTTCTCTTAAAAAAATTAAATAACTAACTAAATAAAGTGAAATAGTTAAAAGTACTGGTATTGTAGGTATATCTGAAGGGTACCTAGTAGTCTTATTTAAAATTTAAACCTTTTCACCTGGCTGGTGTGGTTCAGTGGATTAAGCATCATCCCATGGACTGAGAAGTCCTGGTTCGATTCCCAGTCAGGGCACATGCCTGGGTTTCAGGCTCAATCCCTAGTAAGGAGCATGCAGGAGACAGCCAATCGATGTTTCTCATTTCAATGTTTCTATCTCTCCCTTCCTCTCTCTCTAAAAAAAAAAATCAATAAAAACATATTTGAAAAATATTTAAAATTTAAACTTTTTTAACTTTGTTAAAAATATACATAAGATTTATCATTTTAATTAACTTATTTTTTATTAATTTGTTTTTGTTACAGATGTTTCTCATTTTTCCCCCATTGACACCCTCCTCCCCTTCCCCCTTGCCCCATCCCCAGCTTTGTTGTCTATGTTCATTGGTCATGCATAAATGCATGTAAGTTCTGTGGTTTATCTCTTCCCCCCCAAATCCCCCTCCTCTGAGGCTTGTCAGTCTGTACCCCACCTCTATGTCTCTGGGTTAATTTTGTTCAGCAGTTTGTTTAGTTCATTATATTCCACAAATAAATGAGATCATTTGATATTTATCTTTCTCTGCTTGGTTTGTTTCGCTTAGCATAATATTCTCCAGGTCCTTCCATGCCATCTCAAAGGGTAAGAGATCTTTCTTGCTTACAGCTGCATAGTATTCCATTGTGTTCATGTAACATATTTTTTTTTTTTTTTTTTATCCTCACCCAAGGACATTTTTCCATTTTTTGTTCAGATTGAGAGGAAGAGAGAAACATCGACATGAAAGGGACACATTGAGTGGCTGCCACCCCCACGACCCAACCAGGGCCAGGGACAAACTGCAACTGAGGTATGCGCCCTTAGTGGAAACCGAACCTGGATCTCTCTGGACCACAGGCTGACGCTCTAACCGCTGAGCCAAACCAGCCAGGGCCATCTCCAGAACTTTTTATTGATTGATTGACTGATCCTCACCTGAGGATATCTTTTCCATTGATTTTTAGAGAAAGTGAAAGGAAGGGAGAGAGGGATGGGGGAAAAAGAAAGAAAGATTATGGAACAAAGTGGTATCCGGGTAAAATCCTTCAGAACACTCAAGTAAATCTAAAAATACACCTGTTCTTTTCAAACCTGTGTTATTCAAGGGTTAATTCCATATGCAAATGTTTTAGAGTTTTAAATAAATGGTATCCATCATTGGTAAAAAAAAAATAAAAATACACCTGTTTCAATTAGGAAATGAACCCTAGGGGAAAAGAAGCCTATAAGCTACTAAGCTGTACTAGACTGCTTCTAAAATGGCTCCCCATTAACCCCATTTTGTGTTATTGGTCCTCTCCTCTTGAGTGACTTGCCTCTAATAAATACAATACAGCAAGTGATAGGATGTCACTTCCCAGATGTATTATAGAAGACTGACAGTGCTCACATTCTCTTTCTTTGACTCTTCCTACTTGCTTGCTCTGATGAAGCGAGCTGCCACGTGGCAAAGAACTGAGGGCAGCCTCTGCTAGCAGAATTGATTCCACTTTTTTGTTGTTAAAATATTTTTTTCTTTATTGATTTTAGAGAGAGAGGAAGGGAAAGGGAGAGAGAGATAGAAATCTTGATGAGAGAGAACATCGATTGGCTGCCTCCTGCCTGACCCCCACTGGGGACCATGCCCACAACATGGGCATGTGCCCTGACCAGGAATCAAACTGGCAACCTCTGATGCATGGGTCGATGCTCAACCAGTGAGCCACACAGGCCAGGGATTCCACTTTTAATAGATACCAAGATCTAGCAGGGACCCGAGGCACTCAGTCCAACCACCCACAACAAAATTAATCAATCCAGCAATCACTGGAGTGAGCTTGGAAATGGATCCTTCCCTAGATGAGCCTTGTGATGACTACAGCCTACTTTGATTGCAGCCTGTGACTGACCCTGAAATAGACTACCTAGATGAGGCACATCCCAAATCCTGATCCTCAGACACTGAAATTATTAAATGGTATTGTTTAAAAACACAAGTTTTGGGTAATGTGTTATGCAACAACAGATTACTAACACACCAGGCTTTGTTGGTATGGGGTAATAGTATCTCAAAGCTGTACCTGAAGCACAGGTTCTTTTTGGTTCCACATCACAAATTATATCTGAAAAATTGATATAAATGGCTGCCGCACCAATTCAGACAATGATTCTAAATCTAGAATTGTTGGCAAACCAGACCCAAAGATCAAAATATGAACAGAGCATACTAAATGAAGATTCAATTTGTAAAATAACAAACGTGGTAAAAATCATTTGAAACATTTGCTAGGTAGAAAAAGATTGATAAGAAAATAGATGGCAAATCAGTAAGTAAACACTGACAATACCCTAGATTACAAACTCTGTGAAGATGAAGACCGTATCATAATCATTATATTCTCTGCCAAGATAAAAAAAAAAACTATGGCCTGGCCAGTGTAGGTCAGTGAATTGAGCACTGTCCCATGGACTGTGAAATGCTGGTTTGATTCCTGGTCAGGGCACATGCCTGAGTTTCAGGCTTGATCCCAGTAGGGGGTGTGCAGGAGGCAGCCCATCGATGTTTCTCACATCGATGTTTCTATCTCTCCCTTCCTTTCTTTCTAAAAGAATCAATAAAAACATAAAAAAACTTTTTAAATTATGAACTTTGCATTTTAATCAACAGATAATTGGTGAAGTTAATTAACCAGCTGAAAATAAGACATCAAACTGTATGTAATTTGAAAGGCATATACATGCACATATACAAATATAATAAAAAGATGAGAGAAAAATGAGAAATAAACAGAGAATAAAAACGAGACTAAGAAGCACAAAAGGCAAATAGATAAAATACTGTATTAAGAATTCCAAAAACATAAAGCAAACCTAACTGCACTTAATGAAGAAAACTCCCTATCAGAGTGTGTGTACTATTTTCTAACTCCAGGGACTCCCCACAAAATAGAGATTAAGACCTGACTACCTAGATTCAGATCTTGGCTGTGTAACCTAGGACCCATTACTTGATGTCTCTGTGTGCGTCAAATTCCTCATCTATTAAAAAAAGAGATAATAGCAGGGGCTATCTAAGGATTAAGTGATAACATATAATATTTGTAAAGTGTTTATTTATCACAGTGCCTGGCACACTGTGCTCAAAAAATCATAGTTCATCATTTTGCATGCTTCTTAATCAATAGAAGGGAAAACAGTCACATTTACAGACATAATAGTGTCCAAAACAGTCCCCTGTACTGCTTGAATGTTGATGAAATGAAATGATCATGTTTGCATGGAGGACTAGCATTTAAACCTACTATACAACTACTACTTATCAAATTCATATAAAAATGTTTCTGTTGCCCGGCCTGTGTGGCTCAGTGGTTGAGCATTGACTCACGCACCAAGAGGCAGCTGGTTCAATTCCCCATCAGGGCACATGCCCAGATTGTGGGCTCAATCCCCAGTGGGGGGCATGCAGGAGGCGGCCAATCGATGTTCTCTCTCATTAATATTTCTATCTTTCTTTCCCTCTCCCTTCCTCTCTAAAATCAATACAGAAAATAAATGTTTTTAAATGTTTCTGTTCCCTGGCCTGCGTGGCTCAGTAGTTACAGCATCACCCCTTAGACCAATGGGTCATGGGTTTGATTCCTGGTCACACATACTTGGGTTGCAAGTTCGGTCCCCAGCCCTGGTAGGGGTTGTGAGGGAGGCAACCAATCAATGTGTCTCTTTCACATTGATGTTTCTCTCTTTCTCTGTCTCTCTCTCTATTCCCCTCCCTTTCATTCTATCTAAAAATCAATGGGAAAATATCCTCGAGTAAGGATTAACAAACAAACAAAAAAGAATGTTCATAGCCACACTATTCATGTCAAAAACTCAAAAACAACCCAAATATCCAGGGAAAAATATTAGTTTCCTACTGCTGACACACAAATGACCATAAATCTAGTGACAAAGCAACACAAATTTATAATCTTACAGTTCTGGATATCAGAAGTCCAAGCAAGTTTCCATGGAGCTAAAAATCAAGGTGTCAGCAAGACTATGTTCCATCTAGAGGCTCTAGGGAAGAATACCTTTCCTTGCCTTTTCTAGCTTCTAGAAGTACCTGCATTCTTTGGCTCATAGCCCCATCCTCCATCTTCAAAGGAGGCAGTGTAGCATCTTCAAATCTCTCTGACCTCTGCTTCCTTCCATCATCACAACTTATTTGTCTCTGAAAAAATATATATGCCTTTCTCTTATATGCGATTACATTGAGCCCACCTGGATAATCAAAGACAATCTTCCCATCCCAAGAGCTTTAACTTAGTCACATCTGCAAACAAAATCAAGCAAAACAAAAGTATATACAATATAAGTCCTTTTATATAAAGTTCAAAAATAAGCAAAACTAAACTATGTTAAATAGGGATGCAAACATAGGTAGTAAGTCTATAAAAAAAAGTAAGCACATGATTTTTCACATAAATCATAGAATGGATTCTTTGGGGGTTAACAAGGAGGCTTCTGAGATGCTGGCAATCTTCTATTTCTTGATCTTGACCATTTGGCTTTATAATTGTCCTTTAAAGATCTATTTTACGTACTTTATGATTATTATATATTATACAAAAAACAGTAACAGGTAATACAGTCATATAAACCAGAGGCAGGGAAAGCAAGACACAAAATAGAATATGCAGCAACCACCTAGCACTGTGATAAAATAGCACAAGACTGTCCCATCTGTGCAATGTAAGAAAGCCAGTTAACCTGTGAGTTGAGCATGGGGCAGATATCTAGATTCAGAGTAAAGAAATAGGCTTAGACTCACATACACAATTTACAATGTCTTCCTCTTAAGCCATGAATTTTTTTAGTACAAGAGCAGAAATCTACTCATCTTTTGTATTTTTTTAAAAAACTTATCTTTACTGTTAAATGTATTACAGATGTCCCTCCTTTTACCCCCCCTTGACCCCCCTCCACCCCATCCCCCACCTTCCCCCACTACTGTCTATGTCTATTGGTTAAGCATATATGCATGTAAGTTATTTGGTGTCTCTCTTTCCACCCCACCTCCCGCCTTCCCTTTGAGGTTAATCATTCTACTAACCAATTTGTACTTCTTAATCTCTTCATCTTTTTCACCCAACCCGCCCCCATCGGGAAACCAAGAACAACAAGAAGTTCTCTGATTCTATGAGTGTGTTTCTGTTCTGCTTGCTCATTTTCTTTGTAGATTCAACTGTCGATAGATATTTATTACTTTTTTTCCCCTCACCCGAGGACACTTTTTGCATCTATCCTCGGATAGAGTGGGAGAGAGAGAGGGAGGGAGGGAGAGAGAAACATCGACGTGAGAGAGACACACGACCGGCTGCAACCCACACAACCCCACTGGGGCCGGGGACAAACCACAACCAAGGCATGTGCCCTTAGCGGGAACCAAACCCAGGTTGACACTCTAACGCTGAGCCAAACCAGCCAGGGCTATTGCCATTTTATTGATCATATTATTTTATCAAAGACCTGTCAACATTTCATATAGTACTGGTTTGCTGGTGATAAACTTTTTTATATGGCCATTGATTCTAAATGATAGCTTTGCAGGATAGAGTAATCTTAGTTGTAGGTCCTTGCTTTTCATCACTTTAAATATTTTATGCCACTCCCTTCTGACCAGCAAAGTTTCTTTTCAGAAATCAGCTAACAGCCTTATGAGAGCTCCATAATAGGTAACTACTTTTCTCTTGTTGCTTTTAATATTCTTTGTCTTTAGCCTTTTGCATTTTGATGATGATGTGTCTTAGTGTAGACCTCTTTGGGTTCATCTTGTTTGGAACTCTCTGTGCTTCCTAAACTTGTATGTCTGTTCCCTTCACCAAATTAGGTAAGTTTTCTGTCATTATTTTTTCCAATAGGTTTCTTGTCCTCCCTCTTCTCCTAGCACTCCCATGATGTGAATGTTGGTATGCTTGAAGCCATCCCACAGGCTCCTTATACTATCTTCATTTTTTTTTTTTTTGATTCTTCTTTCTTTTTGCTGTTCTGATTGTTTTTTGCTTCTTTATGTTCCAAATCCATGGTTTGCTCCTTGACTTCACCTACTCTACTACTGATTCCCTGTAAATTATTCTTTATTTCAGTTAGTGCAGCCTTCATTTCTGACTGGTCCTTTTTTAAGCTCATGAAGTCCTCATGAAGTTCCTTGAAATTCTCACTAAGTTCACTGAACATCCTTATAAGCAGTGTTTTGAACTCTGCATCTTTTTGATTGCTTCTCTCCATTTTGTTTAGTTCTTTTCCTGGAGTTTCATTCTGTTCTTTCATTTGGGACATGTTTCTTGGTCTCCTCATTTTGGCAGCTTCCCTGTTTGTTTCTGTGTATCAGGTAGAGCTGCTATGTCTTCTAAGCTTCCTAGGGTGGCCTGTTGTAGTAGGTGTCATGTAGGGTCCAGTGGCACAGCCTCCCTGGTCACCCAGCTGAGCCCTCGAGGTGCACCCCTTGTGTGGACTTTACACCCTTCTGTTGTAATTGAATCCTGATTGCTGCTGGCAAGTCAATGGGAGGGTTTTACTCAGGCTCATCAGCTGCAAGAACTGGCTGTGCCCACTGACCACTGAACTCTGACTATACCTTGGAGGATCGGCTGTGCAGGGTTCCACCACACAGAGCAAGACTTACTTTGGCAGGGTTCTGGTACCCGGTACCCCCTAATTCATTCCTTGAGTGTGTCACTTGTGGAGGTGGTTGGGTGGTGGTGCTTCAACGTGGTCTGAAGCTGTCCACTGGGTGTGCTGGCTTTGGGGCAAGGTCAGCCATTGTCTGTGTTCTACCTGTGGCCACCTGGCATAAGCTACAAAGTGATCTGTAGATGGCTGCTTCTTGTGCTGGGCTTGGAGGTGCCCAGTCAAAGCCAAGCTGTGAACCAAGTCTTGCTGCTTCTAGTGCCAGGCCTGGGGCCACTTAGGGAGAGGTACGGGGCTTGCTGTGGCCAGATGCTGCTTGTTGCTGCTTGTTTGAAAGAATTTAGGAAAATCTGAGGCAGGAGCCAAAACAGGCCAATCCTAGGTTAAAGCCTTTGGAAACAGCTTGGGTGGGCCCAAAAGTTCAGCGGGGCAGGGCCTCAGGGGATCACCAGGGAAGGGCAAACCGTGTGAGCCAGGTTGCTGGAGTCCCAGATATGGCGCCTGTCTGCAGGCCTCATGGGAGAAGAGCTCACCAAAGGAACAAAGGCCTCTACCAGCACTTCTGTCCAGGAGAAAGCACGTCCGTCCAGGAGAAAGCTGCCTCTCCAGCCCTCCCCTGATGCCAAACAACTCAGTTCTTCCCAGTATATCTCTTGTGCCTTTCAAGCTGCCCCCTCTCTGTGCTGGAACTCAGAGGGGGTGGGTCTCAGTAAGTCCGTGTGTGGGCCCTTTAAGAGGAGCTGCCTGGGGCTCCAGCAGCCTCAGCCTCCCTCAGCCTTAATTCCCACTGGTTTTTACAGCCAGAAGTATAGGGACTTCTCTTCCTGGCACTGGAACCCTGCCTGAGCTGGGCGCCTGGTGTGGGATGGGACACCTTGCTCCTCAGGGAGGACCTTCAGCAGAGGTATCCTCCTGATTTTTATCTGCCACACGTGTGTGTAGAACCAGACTGTCTGCCCCTCTGCCCCTCCTACCAGTCTCCTTGTGGCTTCTTTAATTTCGTAGCTGTAGGACTTCCATTCAGCTCAATTTCTGGCAGTCCTAAAGGATGTTTGTTCTTAGTTTAGCTGTAATTTTGATATGGTTGTGGGAGGAGGCAAGTACCACGTTTACCTACGCTGGATCTTGACCAGAAGTCTCATCTTTATTCTTAATACTAGCATAATAGTTATTATTGAACAACCTTTCAATAAATTTTTAATTAATAAAAGGATAAATGAAATGTCTTTCACCTCCCATACAGCTGAATGAAATTAAGTAGTTCTCAAGCAAATAATTGAGAATTTGAAAATTCAACATATAGTAATTCAATAAGTTATTATAAATACGTTAAAAGGTAGAAAGAAGTATAATGCATGGGACAGGGTGACCATACAAAGTTTCTGAGAGGAGGCAGAGAGGATTTATAGTGGTTTGGAAGATTGCAAAATAGCCACAAATTCCTTCCATTCCTCAATATAACTTCCCTTTACAATGTGACCTTGCTGCAACTCACACCAAGAGATAAGGGTTTCTTTTTTTTTTTTTTTTTTTTATCCTCACCCGAGGACATTTTTCCATTTTTTGTTCAGGTAGAGTGGGAGGGAGAGAGAGGAACAGAGAGAGAAAGAGAAACATCGATGTGAAAGGAACACATCGAGTGGCTGCCACCCGCACAACCAACCAGGGCCAGGGACAAACTGCAACCAAGGTACGCGCCCTTAGCGAGAACCGAACCCGGGTCTCTCAGGACCGCAGGCCGACGCTCTAACCGCTGAGCCAAACCGGCCAGGGCAAGAGATAAGGGTTTCTTTCTCCATCCTGGAAATTGGGGTTGGCTTTGTGACTTGCTCTGACTAATGGGACATCAACAAACATGACCCAGATGCTTGAAAAGCACTTATGCACTGGAAACATGCCCTGTTTTACTGGTTTAGGAATCCAGATTGTGAAGAAACCCAAGCTGTTTCACATAATAAGTGAGCCCAAACAAGATCAAAAGAACCATTCAGCCCTGGCCAGTTTTGCTCAGCGGTTAGAGCATCAGCCTGCAGTCCAGAGAGACTGGGGTTTGGTTCCCACTAGGGGCGCATGCCTCGGTTGCAGTTTGTCCCCGGCCCTGGTTGGGTTGTGTGGGTGGCAGCCACTCGATGTGTCCCTTTCACATTGTTGTGTCTCTCTCTCTCTTCCTCTCTCTCCCTCCTACTCTATCTGAACAACAACAACAAAAAGAACCATTCAGCTGAACCCAGTCAAACTGTCCACCCATGGAATAGATAGATAATAAATGATTATTGTTCTAGCCTCTGAACTTTTGGAATGGTTTGTTTCAAGGCAAAAGCTAACTGACTGAGGAGGTAAGCAAAGGAAACCAGCACAACATACAAGTGCATGGCTAAATGAATGCATACATTAATCTAAATGGAAAAGAGTACTGATTGTGGAGAAAGACTATATAGACCTGAAAGGTAAATTGAGTTAAGACTAAAAATCAGGCTAGGTACAGGAAAAATTTTATTCCATTTCAGTAGACAAGGCGGAGCCACTGTAGGACTTCAGAGCAAGGAAGGGTATAATGCAAGAGGAAAGGAAGTCCAGTTAAGACTACTATAATCTAGACAGGCTGAAGTAATAAAATTCAAAATTATCCTACATTTGGAGAGAAGCTAGATAATTCACTAAGTAGATAACAGCATGGTTTTATACAAGCCACATATAGTTTATACAAGATTCTGCTCTTTAATAGAAAAATAGAAAATTTATTTTTACCTACATTTAAATCTCAATGGGAACAGTGCTAGAATTAATCATCAGAAGAGCTTATAATGTGTCTAAAGTGTAAGAAAATATTTTTTACTCTATATTTGAGCATAAAGATAATATATAGATTTCTAATGATACCATAACTGTGAAATATGACTCCTCTTTGAGATTAAATATTCCCACCAGACCATTTCAGCTTCTGGTCTCCACAGTGTAATAGGGGCCAAATGTATCCTCCTAACTTAAACAACTAGAAAAACAGACAAAATATATGAATGAAACAATGGATTTTAGACATGAGACAACAGACAGTGTAGTATAAAGAGAAATAAATGAGGTAAGCCTTATAACTGTCCCCACCTCACTGCCTAGAGAGTTTCCAGGCCATAGCACAAGAATAGGAGCCCAAACAGAGCCTAGCAGTCTCTTTTGAGTTGAGGAAACAGAATGGAAAGTTTTGGGGAGGCCAAGGCAAGGCAGAACACTAAAGAGAGCTGCATAAAGAATGAGCTCTGGCCCTGGCCGGTTTGGTTCAGCAGTTAGAGCGTTGGCCTGTGGTCCCGAGAGACCCGGGTTCAGTTCCCGATAAGGGCATGTACCTCGGCTGCAGTTTGTCCCCGGCCATGGTTGGGTGCTGCAGGTGGCAGCCACTCAATGTGTCCCTTTCACATCGATGTTTCTCTCTCTCTCTCTCTCTCCCCCTCCCACTCTATCTGAGTCTGAGCAAAGAAACGGAAAAATGTCCTCGGGTAAGGATAAAAAAAAAAAGAATGAGCTCTGGATACCTAGAGAGGGTTCCCCTTAAACCTTTGGCTGAGTATTTATGTGCATGTGTGTAAGGAAACAATGAAGGTCAGGCAAAGGACCACTGGAAAGGGGCAGTGAAATAAAACTGTGATGCTCACAAAGGACTGTATACTCACCAGAGTGAAAAAGACCTTCAAAAACATTACGGGCCTTGAATGAATCACACTATTTTCAAATAACTGTATCCTAGAACAAATCCAAAAAATATTTAAAGGAAAACAAACAAATATATCCAACACATAACAATGTAAAATCACAATGTCTGGCATCCAAACAGAAATTAACAGGGCTTCAAACAAAGGGAAATATCACTCAATAAAAACAGACCCAGAAATAGTACAGATGATAGAACTGGCAGACAAGAACTTTAAACAGCTATTATAAATACATTCAATATAGTAAAGAACAGAGAAAAGCATAAGCATGAGGAGACAAATGGAATATATTTTAAAAATTAACTTCTAGACATACAAAGTATGTATCTGAGATTAAAAAATACACTGGATGGGATTAATACCATATTAACCACGTCGGGGTGGGGGGGTGAGGGTGGGGGGAAGTCGTTAGTGATCTTGAAGATACAGAAAAAGACTATCCAAAATGAAACAGAGAGAAAAACACAGAAATCAAACAGAGCATCAGTAAGCTATTGGATAACATCAAAAAGATATATATATATATATATATATATATATATATATATATATATATAAACTAGAGTCCCAGAAGGAGACAACAAAGAGGTTGTTTACCCTATTATTTTGTTGTCAGTTATTGTAACCATACTGTCTTATATAAAGTTTCTCTTCACTTTTAGTAGATATGCATTTTAATTTTAGGAAATGTTCATTGAGCCCAAAGAGATTTCCATGCTGGGGGAAAAAAATACTAAAGAAAAAAGTCTCAAATTTTCCAAATTTGATGAAAATTATAAATATACCCCCCCCCATTATTAAAGTTAAAGATCAGGTGCTTTTCAAAGTCATCAAGATTATGTAAATAAATGGTATTTAGAATACCTGATCTACATTCCAAAAATAATTAAAATATAGTTAGATGCAAAGTGGCTATCACATATATCTCAAAAGTTAAAATAATACATTTTTCAAAGTACAAAATATTATCTAAATTATGGTTTAAAATATATCAAGCTGAGGTGCAAACACAAGTTTACAAAAACTACACACCGGTTAAGTTTTCAAGACATCTAATAATACTAATGTAAACAACAGAAACAAGGGTCAAAATAGGGTAAATCCTGTGAAATTTTGTTTTTGTAAGGGCCTCTCTAAAGAGTTAGTAAAAAGAGACGAAGATTTGTGAATAAAACTCTATTTTACTGATAGCAAAAGAGAAAGAAAATTTAGTGACCACTCACACTTCAACTGTTCTTTCTAAACTTTCACAGGAGGTAAATTATGCTTCCAGCAGCATGGAATATTTCTGGCTAAATAAATGTGTTCAAGAAAGTAAAATACCAATAAAGAGAAACTTTATAAGTCAGCATGATTACAATTACTCACAACAGAAAAAAGTGTAAGCAACCTAGTTCTCTCTTGCCTGGCTACCATACTAACAACATATAAACAAATTCTTCCCTTACAGAAAGTACAGTGTAATTTACAGGGCCAGACTATAAAGAAAACACTAAATAAATAAGACTCTTCCTTCGGTAAAATCTACTGTAGCCAGACCGACCAAACAAAGCATGTGTCTATGATCCTCCCAATAAGACAAAGGAAAAAAAATCAATACAAAACCTTCTCTGTAATGAGTCATTGTAACTGGATTTAAAGTATATTAATTTTCCCTTTTTAAAAATAGCAAACCTGAGGCAAAGAGGGTTAAGTAATCTAAGATCCTATGATATGTTATAGTAGAGATGAGAATAGATTCCAATCTTTGATGCACAATGAACAGATCATATTCATTTGTTTAATAAACATGTATTAATTTAAGAGGTCAGAGGTCATTTCTAAACCAAAAAGTAGATGACAACATATAAGGGATTTTTTTTCTGATTTACAAATACATTTATATATTTTGAAACTTACAAAGATAGTATTCAAATTATATCCTAAAGACTTCTGTATTTAATAACTCACCGATACACTGCGGGACTCGAGCTACAGAGACTCTAACTTCACAACTTCACATCTGGAAGACCTCTTTCTTGTAACAATACATACCCCCCTACTGGTAATGCCTAGTCCTAACTTCTGAGGTTCAAACAGAGAATGTGAGACAACAGGAATTCTGTCAGTACTCAAGCAATTGAGGCCTGGGAGAACCCAAGGTAGAAACCCACACTGGAGGAAGAGGTGGACTCTTTAGGACAAGTTTTCAAACTGTTCTAGCATTCTGAAAGGATCTGTCTAAAGTTATTTCAGAAGTTGTGTGAACATTTAATTTTTATTCAAGTTTTTAATTTAAAAGCATTTGTTTTTAATTATTTAACTACTTAAGCTATTATATATCCACTAACCTCTCAATCTGGTGGAGGATGTAGAATAAACTAAAAAAATATTATTTTTATGGTTGATAAAACATACTAGTACTTCCCTGAACTCACCTCCTAGACTATTAGGTCTGTCTGTTAATATGCTCATGTGGTAATGTTTTCATGATACTTGGAACACTTGTAATTCTGGGTTCTACAACTGTCTGCTCCCACTGTTTTATAAGCTCCAAAAGTGAGATCATTTCTGTCATGGTCACTGCTGAATCTATAACTCTTTGCACAGTAACATGGTAGATGCTTAACAGATACTCAATTAAAAAAAAAAAAAAAGGATGAGTCTATTGCAATGGTTCTAAAGCAGTATAATGAGGTTAAGAGAGGCTAAGTTAAGGTGGTCGGAGTGGAAATGAAAAGGAGAGGTTTTGTGTTAGTAAAACCAAAAGAAAGAGGAAGAAAGGAAGGGAGAAAGGGAGGGAGGGAGGGAGGGAAGAAAGAAGGAAATATTTTTGAGCTTAGATGATGATTAAACAGTGAATTAAAGAAGGTAAAAGACAGATAACTTTGCTTAGACATGTTGAATTTTTCAAGTGTTAGACAAGAAGCAGAAATGAAGTCTTAACAGACTTACTATCTACCATGCAATTTAGCTTCCAGATTATTTTTTCAAATCAAATTTCAAGGGAGGTAAGGCTCATATTTTTCTCTTTAGTTACTCATTTTTTTCTATTTTACTTCCCTCATCTCTGCCTTATTTGTCATTGAAAAATAATGACAGCCCTGCCACGTGGCTCAGTTGGTTGTAGTGTCATCCCGTACACCAAAAGGTAGTGGGTTCAATTCCCAGTCAGGGCACCTACCTGGGCTGCAAGTTTGATCCCCTGTCGGTTGGTGCATGTGTGGAAGGCAGGCAATAGATGTTCCTTTCTCACATGGTTTTTTTTCCTCTCTCTCTCCCTCCATTCCTCTCTAAAATCAATTTTTTAAAAAATGCTGATAAACACACTTTTGAGATATTTTAGAAACTGAGGCACTTAGTAAATCAAGGGGTAAAAAAAGAGAGACCGGGTGGTGCATGTGTGGAAGGCAGGCAATAGATGTTCCTTTCTCACATGGGTTTTTTTTTTTCTCTCTCTCCCTCAATTCCTCTCTAAAATCAATTTTTAAAAAAATGCTGATAAACATACTTTTGAGATATTTTAGAAACTGAGGCACTTAGTAAATCAAGGGGTAAAAAAAGAGAGAGAGCTTTCCAAACTCAATCCATAATATACAACACATGTGGAAAACAACATCATACAAATAGTAACAAAATACAGTATTCAGATGCTAGAACAAGGTAAAAAAAAAATACAAAATCATTTTTTTTTTTAAAGGCAATTACCTGACAATGTAGAAAGAAAAAAAGACAAATATAAAAGTAATGAGAAAAGCATTTTGGTAAAAAACAGATATGATGGCAAAAATTTTTCTAATTCATTCATTAAAAAATACTGATGCTCATTTTCAATAAAGGTGCAAATTTGCTGTAAAAAAATACTGATTCTTGCTCGGCCAGTGTGGCTCAGTGGTTGAGCGTCGACCCATACACTAAGAAGTCGCCGGTTGGATTCCCTAGTCAGGGACACATGCCCAGGTTGTGGGCCCAATCCACAGTGTAGGGCATGCAGGAGGCAGCCAATCGATGTTCTCTCTCATTGATGTTTCTATCTCCCTCTCCCTTCCTCTTTCTAAAATCAATAAAGAAAAAAAAAAAAATACTGATTCTTAAAACAAGGTTGGGTTAGATCTTGAGAGCTCACCAAAGGGAGCCAAGAAGCTACTACCTCCCATTTTTCAGAGGACATTACAACACCCCAGATTCTTTTCAAAGGAACACTTAATTTTTTACCTTGAAAAGCTTTACTCTAATTGAAGTAAAAGCAAATTCCTCCATACAATAAAAAACAACTATCAACATCCAAAAACATAAAGGATCTTACATACAAAGTTTAAAAAATAAAATCACAGAGAAAAATCTAAAATGTTCACAAAAGTTCCTATATGTTCAATTAAATATCAAGAAACTATAAAATAACCACAAAGAGAATAATTATGTTTAACTTAAAGTCATATAACATAAATAGCCCTGGCCAGTGTGGCTCAGTTGGTCGGAGCATTATCCAGTACACTGGAAGGTCTGGAGTTTGATTCTGGTCAAGGGCACATACCTAGGTTGTGGGTTCGGTCTCCATTCTCTCATGCAGGAGGCAACCAATCAATGTTTCTCGCCTACATCAATATTTCTCTTTCACTCTCTCTTCCTTCCTCCTTCTCCAAAAACAAAATTATATACACATATATATAATCAGTGGAGCAGGGGTTGGGAAACTTTTTTCTGCCAAAGGCCATTTGGATATTTATAACATCGTTTGAAGGCCCTATAAAATTATCAACTTAAAAATTAGCATGCTATATTTGGTCAGGCTAATTTGGTAAGGCATGTGATGTTAGCTGGTATTGATTTTGCCGGCCTCATACAGCCTGGAGGCTGGACGTTCCCCATCCCTGGCAGAACATCTGCCCAAAGACCTAAGGGTCAAGAGTTTGATTCTGGTAAAGAGCACATACCTGGGTTGCAGGTTTGATCACCCCTGGCCCTGGGTCAGGATCATGGAGGAGGCAACCAAACGATGTGTCTCTCTCACATCAAAGTTTCTCTCTCTCTCCCTCCCTTTCTCCTTCCCACTCTAAAAGTCAATGGAAAATATCCTCGGGTGAGGATTAACAAAAAAAAATTTTTTTAATAAAAATTTCTGGCAAACTTGACATGCATATTATGTAAACAATATAATTTCAATCTGTATTTTAAACCTACGATTAAGGATCAGCAAATATTAATTAATAGAAACTTTTGAGTAGTAATATGTGTTATATTTATTATATTAAAATTTTAGCTCTAAAAAACTCAACTTTTCATTTAGACTTGAAGAATCTTTTACCAACTACAGAAGTATGATACTTAACGTGAAAGCACTGTATAGTTAAAGCACAAAAGCTATAAAAGTATTAACAACACAAGGATTCTATCTACTGAAGCCTTGCGGGGGAGGGGGTCTATCACAGTCATCATTATTGTTTACAATTTACTGGATAACCACAGAAGATGATAAAAATTAAAACAATATAAATATGTTTAATTTTAAAATCTATAAATATTGGCCCTGGCCGGTTTGGCTCAGAGGTTAAAGTGTTGGCCTGCAGAATGAACCAAAGGGTCAGGGATTCAATTTCCAGTCAAGAGCACGTACCTAGGTTGCAGGTTTGAGCCCCAGCCCCAGCCCCAGCTCCAACCCCATTGGTGCAGGAGGCAACCAATCTGTGTGTCTCTATCACACAGATGTTTCTCTCTCTCCCCGCCCCCCCTTCTACTCTCTCTAAAAACTGATGGAAAAATATCCTCGAGTGAGGATTAACCTAAAAAGAAAAATAAATAAATAAAATCTATAAATATTGAAGATATTCTGCAATATTACTAATCAAACAGACTGGCATAGTTCCAGCTACATTCTGAGTCAAAATACAGCTCAAAATCAGAAGAAAAGAAAGGAATACAGGACTAGAGTAATTTTGAGTAATGTGCACTCAATTTGTAAAGATTGTTTATCACATATATAAAATTATTTTTCTACAGGTGTTTTTAAGTGGGGAAGAAAGTAAGCTATATTCCCCATTAATGCTCAAAGGCAGGTTTATTTTAAAATCATCAGTATTTAAAAGAAAGTGAAAAGAAGACAAAAATCTTAAGTCATATAATAGAGAATTCACTAATGGTGATTAAACATTTTCCCTTGTTATAGGTTGCTTTTTTCTTTAAGCAACAAATATTTATCATCTCTCACGGTTTCTGAGGATCAGGAATCTGAAAGTGTCTTAATTTGGTGGTTCCAACTCAAAGTCTCCCAAAAGTTGTCATGTCTATATATTACTTTTTAAAATTATAAAACTTATAATTTCCTGCTCCTCACCAAAGTTAAATTTAAATTTCATGATCGGGGGAACTCAGCTCTGTAATATACCTTTACATTACAATCACCCTGGCTGGTTTGGCTCAGCAGTTAAAGTGTCAGCCCACGGACCAAAGAGTCTCAGGTTCGATTACAGCCAAGGGCACGTACCTCAGATGCGGTTCTGTCCCTGGCCCCGGTTTGGGTCTTGCAGGAGGCAACCAATCCATATGTCTCTCTCACCTCGATTTTTTTCTCTCTCCCTCCCTCGGTCTCTCTTTATTTTTTTCTCCCCCCCTCCCCATCTAAAGATAAATGGAAATACATCCTCGGGTGAGGATTAAAAAAATAGAGAGAGAGAGAGAGAGAGAGAGAGAGAATCCAACATCTATTGCTAATTGTCACATTTTAGGGTATTTTTAAATGTAAAATACCCTCAAAAGTTGTCTAAATTACACAAACTTCACTTCTAACACTACATTTGAAGATCTTTGAAGCCCTATATAATTGAGTTCAGTTTGCTAATGCAAATGAGCCTAATTTCATGAAGATTTCCTGAGGCATTAAAATCATCAGTATTTAAAAGAAAGTGAAAAGAAGACAAAAATCTTAAGTCATATAATAGAGAATTCACTAAATTATGTATTAACCATAGTACAAGATAATGAGCAAGATACACTGTTCTTAGTCAACCCCCTACTGAAGATCAGATGTGTTTCAATAAGATATTATAAATTAATATAGCTAGGGACTTCAATTTCTTTCTCCTTTCCTGAAAGAGGAAAAGGTATTTCCTAACATTCTATCATAAAATAAAAATGTTAGAAAAACTATCCTGTATAACCATGCTTCAAATATCCCTTTCAGTGTCTTGATAAAAATGTATCATATATGCCCAGCCAGTGTGGCTCTGTGATTGAGCACTGACCCATGCACCAAGAGGTCAATGGGTCGATTGCCAGTCAGGGCACATGCCTGGGTTGTGGGATTGATCTTTAGTAGGGGTTGTGCAGGAGGCAGCTCTGATGGATGTTTCTCCCTCATCGATGTTTCTATCTCTCCCTCTCTCTAAAAAAAAAAAAATCAATAAAAATACATATTTTTAAAAAATGTATTGCACAGGCCCTGGCCAGTCTGACTTAGTGGTTCAAGTGAGGGCTGGCTGACCGAAGGGTCTCAGGTTCAATTCCAGGTCAAGGACACATACTTGGGTTGCAGGTTTGATCTCAGGTCTCTCTCACATGGATGTTTGTTCCTCTCTCTCTCTCTCCCTCCCTCACTCCCTCTTTCCCTTCCACTCTCTCTAAAAATCAATGGAAAAAATATCCTCAGGTGAGGATTAATAAAAAAAAAAAAGTATCAGCCCTGGCTGGTTTGGCTCAGCGGTTGGAGCGTTGACCTGCGGTCCAGAGAGACCCGGGTTCGGTTCCCACTTAGGGCGCGTACCTCGGTTGCAGTTTGTCCCCGGCCCTGGTTGGTCATGTGGGTGGCGGCCACTCGATGTGTCCCTTTCACATCAATGTTTCTCTCTCTCTCTCTCTCTCTCTCTCTCTCTCTCTCTCTCTCTCCCTCTCTCTCTTCCTCTCTCTCCCTTCCACTCTATCTGAACAAAAAATGGAAAAATGTCCTCGGGTGAGGATAAAAAAAAGTATCATACAAGAAAACATAAGCTTCTAAATTAGGGGAAAATCCTTTCAGTGTATTTTCAATTTGAATAGCTCGCAATATGCTATCTAGATCCAAGCATTTATTATTTGAAAAATTTTAGAGTTAAGATGAATTCCGGATTAGTCATATTAAGTTATATTTGTCATCATTACTGCTTCTCTATAAAAAAAAAAAAATGCATAACATTCAATTCCCTCAATACTTTAAAATCAATCTTCCATCTCCTGCCTCCTCCAAATGAACGTTCCTCTATTCCATTTAGCCAAAAGAAAACAGCAAACACATCTTTGCAGTCTATCCTGGTAAATCAGTGTTTTAGAAACCAATGCAGCTGTTATTAATGGCTCAGAACTAAACACTGTAACAAAACATAGAATGGAATTCTCCGGGCGTGTGTACACATGTGCCCATTCATAATAATGTGATCCTCGTCCATATATAAAAACTCAATTTCTATTGAATGCCAAAACATCTTCACATAATACACAGGTTACAAAATTGTCCTCTTTTAATGTTCAAAGGAAGAACAATCTCTAAAGCTAGCGATGAGAAGAGTTAACACCGGGACTGCTGCCACCTATCAACTTTAATTCAAGCAAAGTACAACTCAATGTCATTTTTACTTCTAATGCAGCCACGACTGAAACAAAATTAACTTCACTGTGGCATAAAGTATCGTGGCAACCTAACGGACTATTTACTTCTCTGACATGTGTGGAGTACATATGTATTGAGTCTTTTGTCCCTCCCACAACAACCCAGGGTGCCTACATCATCTTAGTCAAAGCAAATGACGAGCAAATCCCTCAGGTCATTACTTTGCACCCTAAGTAACAGAAAGTGATGGCCTTCGTTGTCGTTACTACACAGCAGACATTTTCTATAGCCCCACAACCCCTGTTGTTATATTTGGGGAGACGGAACAGGAAAGAAGCGCTCGGTATAGCTTAAAATCCTGTGTCCAGTCCAGGTTCCAGAAGCAGCATGAATACAAGAAATATGTGGGTCATACACAGAAAGAAAGAGAACGAAGCTTCGTGCCCCTCTAAGTTAGTGAAGACACCAAAAGCCTCTGGGGCAACCGGGCACAAGGCTTCGGGGAAACCGGGGAGAAGCTGACGGTCTCCTAGGTCGAGTGACTGGATTTGGCACAAGCTCAGGGCGTGGGCAGCGACCCAAGAGTCTCTCGTACCCTTTCCCTCCACACCAGGGTCAGTGGCTTCGCGAGAGGGGATGCCAGAGCAGGGGGCCAGAACCGGAGCAGGGCGGGGCCGGGGGATCCCCCGGCCTGGTCCTGGGGCTGGGAGGGGGGGTGTGTCCTACCTGGGCCCTGGTGGACGCAGGGATTTCGGGCGGAGGGCTCCGGGCCGGGACCCGCAGGGATCAACCCTCAGCAGGCGGGACCGCCGCCGCCTGCCCATCCCCCGCCGCCGACTGCGGCGGGACCCGAGAGCGGTTTCGAGGGCCAGCCGTCTGGGTATCCCCTCGGGTACCGTCCGCGTTTACTGGCGGCGGCTGCTACTGTTACTGCTGCTGCTGGCCACCCCCCGCTGCTGCTCCTGTGCTAGCCCCCGGTCCTCCTCCTGCTGCTGCCGCCGCCACCTCGTCCCCACCGCTCCCAACGCCGCTGCGGCGACTACTGCAGCACCCGCTGACCCGACCCGACGTTATTCTCCCCCTTCGCAACCTGGCACAGCCTAGCCCACCTCCCCTGCCAGTGCGCACGCCCACCTCTCCGCCCCAGGTGCTGATTGGAGAGCGCGGCACGGGTCCGCCACGTCGGTTGGCTGGTCCCGTTGCCCATCAGGCTGGGGGCGGAGACGCTCTCTCCCTGACTCTCCGCCCCCACCGGAGAATTGCCGCTATCTTCAGGTTTGCCTGAGAGGGCGAGTTACCGGGAAAGGAGCATCACAATAGCAGCGCGCTTGCGCGCGGGAATTCTGGGGCTCGTAGTTCCAGCCACAACCGCAACTCTGGTGGTTGGAATACAGTGGTGTCCATATAACCTACGTGGCTGTTCTATAGAAGCATATTTTTGGCCCCAGGTTTGGACTTTTCGGAAGAAAATTGAAGATATTTTTGTCACGATACGAGTTTACTAAGGAAGAAGGGCCTCAAATCGTGAGGCCCTGCCAATGACACTTCCTCAGAACCAGAGCTGCCAGGATCTGGCAAGTTGGTGCTGTCCCCAAAACCGCTTAACGGGAAGCTAATCACTCGTGGGTACTACGAAAGGGCCTATCAATGTGTAAGGAGGAAAGGAGACCCGAGACCCCGGTGAGAAATAGCCTGGAGCCTAGAGTATCCTTACGGTTTTCACAACCCACCAGAAGGAGCTTTCATTCCCGTTTTTAGACACCACCCTCCAAAGGTTCAATGAGCAGCCCCCAGGAAACCAGTTATGGGGTTGTAAGCAAGAAATCAAGGGAGTCCTTTGAAGACTTTCTAAGAAAAGCGAGGAGGGTGAAACAATGAGGCTGTGTGGGATAATTTGTATTTGGTGGTGTGTCAAGGTCTTTGGTGAAAACTCCTGTCCCATCCTAACCTACCAAGCTACGGAAGAAAATGACCCAAAAAGGTTAAACATCTTTCCCAAGACTAGAAAACTAAATCGTGGCAAAACCAAAACTCAGGTCTCTTAAACCTCCCAAATCCAATGTTTCTTTGTTTGTTTTGTTTATCCTCACCCAGGACATTTTTGCATTTATCTTCAGATAGAGCAGGAGAGAAGGAGGGAGGGAGAGAGAGAGAGAAACATCCATGTGAGAGAAACACATGGAGTAGTTGCCACCCAAGTGAGCCCAACTGCAGTGGGGACAAGCTGCAACCGAGGTACCTGCCCTAAGTGGAAACTGAACCCAGGACTCTCTGGTCTGCAGGCCAACACTCTAACTGCTGAGCCAAACCTGCCAGGGCTGTTTTGTTTTTTAACTAATAATCACAGTGACTCCTAGGAGTCTACCATGGGCTGAAAGGATGAAATGAATTATGAGCTTCATTTTACTTTAAGTCTTTTTCTTCACTCAGGTGATATTATGATTAAAGCCAATTAAGAATATAAAAGGGTTTGAGCATGTAGACAAAATTTAACACTGAAGAAAAAAAATATTTAAAAGGGTTAAATATGAATCCTATATATAATCTCAGAATGGTGACAGAATCTGTTTCTTCTTCTTCAGGAAATGCCACAGCCTCTTGACAGTCTTTTAAAAAATAGCAGGCACCTCTACTGTCTGACATGTCTAGATCCTTGGATAAAAAGCAGGACAAAATGTACATTAAAGGCAATTGATGATGCAGCTCATCTTGTTCTATTCAAACTTAAAGAAGTTGCCAAATTGTGTGTTTTTTCTTCATTGATTGAAACTACAAGTTGCTTTTTCCATTACTTTGTCTAAGACAATGTAATTCACTTCAGAGTGTTGGCTAGACAAATAATTTGAATTGGAAAGGATTAGAGTTCCTGTAAATACTTTTCCTTAAAATTAAAGAAGTTTATAGAGGGGGAAAGTCCAAATTCAGTGACATTATGCCTAGCAATATTTCAAATAGCTATTCTCTATTGAAAGGAATATTTTTCATTCACTTAACAAGTACAGTGTGTGTTCTTCAAGCTATCCAGATATTTCACTGCTATCATGGGTAAGGGTTTTAATAAATTTATTCACAGAACTATTATTATTTTTAATGAGTCAGTAAGTAGCCCTGGCCAGTCTGGCACAGTAGTTAGAGCGTCAGCCCACGGACCGGAGAGTCCTGGGTTCAGTTCCCGCTAGGGGCACGTACTTCAGTTGCAGTTTGTCCCCACCTTGGTTGGGGTCATGTGGGTGGCAACCACTCAATGTGTCTCTCTCACATCGATGTTTCTCTCTCTCTCTCTTACTCCCTCTCTCCCTCCTCCTCTCTCTGAAGATAAATGCAAAAAATGTCCTTGAGTGAGGATAAAAAAAATGAGTCAGTAAGTACATTTCCAAATGATGGAAAGATAATTATTCTGATTGTTATTTTTATGACCAACTCCCATATGCAAATCCATGAAGTATAAGAGTATGTGAGAAAGCAGTCCAGTAGCTCTGTATATCAAGTCTTTAAAAGTGCAGGACATAGAGAAATGTTTTGTGATGAGTATCTTGAGAATAGGGCAACAGTGTAATCTCAGGATAGAAAGTATAAGAATGAACATTTAGTGAAAGTTAATGCCACAGGAGTAGGAATCCTGGGATACTGGACTGGCCAAGGAAAACAGCTTCCCAGGCTTTCCTTTTTCTCTGGTGGTTTCCATTTAAGAATTATTGGTCTGCTCCAATAGATTTTTTTTTTTAGTTAGGCTAAATGGAAAGGTAATATTAAGAGCTGGTACCAGAATTCAGGAATCCTCTTTGAGATTTTAATCCTCAAATATATTGAAAAATAAATGCAGTAGTCAGCCTCTAAGAAGGCCCACAGTGATCCCTGCCTCCTGGTACACAACAGTCCCTCCCATACTAAATTGGGCTGACTTGTATAACCAGCATGTTTTTTCACAACCAGCATGTTTTTTCACAAATTATGATGTGTAAATTCTAAGGCTACGTCATAAAAGACTTTGCAACTTCTGCTTTATGTTCTCTTGGATCACTTACTTAGAGAGAAGCCAGTTGCCATAACATGAGGACACTCAAGCAGCTCCTTGCATTGGGCACCTGGCAAGGAACTCAGGCATTACACCAATCAATCAGCACCATATTGCCAGCCATGTTAGTAGGCCATTCTTGGAAGTAGACCCCCCAGCCCTGGCCAACCCTTCAGATGACTGCAGGCCCAACTGGCAACTTGATTGCCATTTTGTAAGAGATACCTTGAGCCAGAATCACCCAACTAAGCCACTCCCACAATCCAGACCTACAGAAACCATGTGATTTATTAACATTAAGTTTTGAGAGCAATGAATCATGCAGCAAATGATAATAAAGTAAGATTTTCAAAAAAAAAAGAAAGAAAGGGAGAGGAATGATTCAAGCTAGAGATATCTGCCCTGGATAACTGAGTCTGAAAGAATGATACTCTTATCCTTGTATCAGACTTAGAGCATATTCAAGGATAATGAGCAAAGTGCAGATTTATACAGAACACACAGCCCTTTCAACACAACTTTTCTCCTAGCACAGAATAGAGAACACATTGGAGAATCCCCTTCTCCTTTCCCTTTTCCTCCCATTGTGGCCTCCTCCACCCTCTTTAGATCTTTCCATCTCTCTCTTTTTTTTTTTTTATCCTCACCCGAGGACATTTTCCCATTTTTTTGTTCAGGTAGAGTGGGAGGGAGAGAGAGGAACAGAGAGAGAGAGAGAAACATCGATGTGAAAGGAACACATCAAGTGGCTGCCACCCACACGACCAACTAGGGCCGGGGACAAACTGCAACCGAGGTACGCACCCTTAGCGGGAACCGAACCCGGGTCTCTCAGGACCGCAGGTCGACGCTCTAACCGCTGAGCCAAACCGGCCAGGGCCCATCTCTCTCTTTAAAAGCAATTCTCATGTTGTACACCTGAAACTAATGTATGTTATATGTCAATTATAGCTTAATTTAAAAGATCTTAGAATTGGCCCTGGCCTGTTTGGCTCAGCGGTTAGAGCGTCGGCCTGCGGTCTGGAGAGACCCGGGTTCGGTTCCCGCTAAGGGCACGTACCTCGGTTGCAGTTTGTCCCCGGCCCTGGTTGGTCGTGCGGGTGGCAGCCACTCGATGTGTCCCTTCACGTCGATGTTTCTCTCTCTCTCTCTGTTCCTCTCTCCCTCCCACTCTACCTGAACAAAAAAAAAAAAAAAAAGGAAAAATGTCCTCGGGTGAGGATAAAAAAAAAAAAAAAGATCTTAGAATTGTATTTTTTTTTATCCTCACCCTTTTTGCATTCATCTTCAGATAGAGCAAGAGGGGTAAGAAGAGAGAGAGAGAAACATCAATGTGAGAGAGACACATCGACTGGCTGCCACCCAATCGACCCCAAGAGGGACCAGGGACAAACTGCAACTGAGGTATGTGCCCTTAGCGGGAACCAAACCCAGGTCTCTCTGGACCGCAGGCCGATGCTCTAACCGCTGAGCCAAACCGGCCAGGGCTCAGAATTGTACATTTTAAATGGGTGGATTATATGTTATATAACTTATATCTCAATAAGGCAGTTTAAAAAAACTGCACTGTCCTTTGAAACATGAAACTCAATAGTGTACTAGTTATCCAGTGCTTCTATGAGCCATTGAACAGCCCTGTTTTTAAATTTTCATCAATCTAACCAGTTTCTATTGGAATATTAATTTATTAAGCAAATTTTAGAACCTATTAATTCTAGACACTGGGAAAACAGATATGAATAAAGTGAGTCCCTCTCAAGAGTTTCACAATGGATTAGCACACATGCAAATCCTATTTCAATACATGACAATAACTGCTATAGTATAGGCCTATTATATAACAGTATTATATATAATTGTAACTTATATAGATGCTCTAGAACGGGTCAGTAAACTATAGTCTGCAGGCCAAATCCTTGGGGTCCTCTGAGAGTTAGACCTCTTTTGACAGAAATGCATTCAAACCAAATAAATAGACACTTTGTTTTGTTTCATAGGCCACAACAACATTATAGCCATATGAGTCTAATGGCCTCCTTTTTTAATTAACATAGTTTTATGTTTTTAAAAAATGTTTGTTTAATTATTGTAATCTCGAATTCAAAATGGCAGCAGAGTGAATGGAAGCTACACAGACCGTCTCCCAGGACCAAACTGGAATTACAACTAAAACACAGACAAATCGATGGGAAAAAGCAACAGAAAAGCAGCTTGCGAGGACCATATAACCAGGGACACTGACTAGATCCTGGTAGGATTGGGAAGGCGCGAGACGGGGGCTGGGAGCCCATGGTCTGAAGCTCGGCCGCAGCCTTAGCTGTGAGCAGCACCCTCGGTTAAACTCCAAAGCAGCTCCACAACGCAGAGCCGGGACAAAGGCTAAAATAGCCACAGCCACTCACCTTGGGCAGGGGCAGAGGGAGGTCAGACTGGACTAAAACTGTGTGGGGACACTTGGGATTGGGAGGACACTCAGAGCTTTTGTTGAGTTGCAGCCACGCAGGACGGTGGCCATATTGCTCCTTCCCAGGGTTCTGGGAAGAGGCAGCAGCCCCTCCCTCGGAGATTCAACCCCACCCTGTGGGCCACTGAAATGCAAATAGAGACTTACTAACAACCAGCATCTGCCCCACCCTCGGGAAATCCCCTTATACAGTGCACCTGAGGGAGTTTTTCAATCAACTGACAACCAAAAATTCTTCAAGTAACCTGGACTGCTAGCCTCCATGCAAAAAACTAGAGGATAACAGTACCATTCCGGGCTAGCAACTCTAACCAGAAAAGTAAGACTTGACAGTGGTGCTTAACATGGGTCCTCCCTCGCTCATATAAACCCAGGAGAGAGAGCCACAAACAACAGAACACCAACACCCACAGGAAAAACTTGAAAGGCTCCAAAGCCCACAGTGATAGCCAAAATGGTGAAACACAGAAACAAAAGCCAAATGAAAGAAAGAGACCTTCATCGAAGATGATATCAATGTGGAACAGTTAGGCAAGTTAACAGAGCTAGAATTCAGAGCCATGATCTTGAGGAAGCTCAACAGCATGAGTAAGGACATAGAGATGCTGAAAATAAATCAATTGGAAATTAAAAACCAGCAAGAAGAGATCAAGAGTGACATATCAGAAATAAAGAATACTTTGGAAGGTCTAAAGAACAGAGTAGAGGAAGCTGAGGACCGAATGAGTGAATTAGAAGACAGGGTAGAAAAAATCAACCAATCAGAAAACCAAAAGGAAAAAACGATTAAAAAACAGGAAGACAGCTTAAGAGAACTGTGGGACAACTGGAAACGTAATAATATTCGCATCATAGGAGTCCCCGAAGAAGAAAAAAATGAGCGAGGGTTAGAGAATATATTCAAAGAAATAGTGCCAGAAACTTCCCTAATTTGGTGAAGAAAGACGGCATTCAAGTTCAAGAAGCACAGACAGCCCCAAGTAAGAAGAACCCAAACAGGCCCACACCAAGACACATAGTAATCAAACTGCCAAAAATTAAAGACAAAGAGAGAATCCTAAAAGCAACAAGAGATAAGCAACAGGTTACCTACAAAGGAAACCTCATAAGGCTCTCGGCTGACTTCTCACAGGAAACACTACAGGCCAGAAGGGAATGGCATGAAGTCATCAAGGTCATGAAAAACAAGGATCTGAATCCAAGACTACTCTATCCAGCAAGGCTGTCATTCAAAATAGAAGGTCAAATAAAGAGCTTCCCAGACACACAAAAAAAGGCTCAGGGAATTCATTAGCACCAAACCAGCACTACAAGAAATGTTAAAAGGACTGCTGTAATTAGTAGAAGAAATAGGAAGAAAAATATAATCAAACTAAACAAAAATGGCAATAAACAAGTACATATCAATAATCACCTTAAATGTAAATGGACTGAAACCTCCGATACAAAGACACAGAAGAGCTGATTGGATAAGAAAGCATGACTCATCTATATGTTGTTTACATGAGACACACCTCACAACAAAAGACTCACATAGATTGAAAGTGAAGGGATGGATAAAAATCTACCAAGCAAACGGAAGGGAAAAAAAAGCTGGGGTAGCAATACTCATATCTGATCAAATAGATTTCAAAATGAAGGCCATAACTAGAGACAAAGAAGGCCACTACATAATATTAAAAGGATCTATCCAACAGGAAGATATAACCATGATAAACATATATGTACCCAATATAGGAGCACCAAAATATATTAAAAATCTTCTGGAGGACTTCAAAGGAGAAATCGACAGCAATACAATCATAGCAGGGGACTTCAACATCCCGTTGACACCACTGCATAGATCCTCTAGACAAAAAATTAACAAGGAAACAGAGACTCTAAATGAAGCACTAGACCAAATGGATTTAATAGATATCTACAAAGAATTACACGCCAAAACTACAGAATTCATATTCTTCTCAAGTGCACATGGGACATTTTCAAAGATAGACCACATGATAGCACACAAACTAAATCTCTACAAGTTCAAGAAGACTGAAATCATATCAAGCATCTTCTCAGATTATAATAGCATGAACCTAGAAATCAATTGCAACAAAACCATGCAAAGACATTTGAACACATGGAGGCTAAATAGCATGTTATTAAACAATGAATGGGTTACCGAGGAGATCAAGGAAGAAATTAAAAACTTCCTGGAAACCAATGAAAATGAACACACAGCAGCACAAAATCTATGGAATGCAGCGAAAGCAGTTCTGAGAGGGAGTTCATAGCACTACAGGCCTACCTCAAGAAACAAGAAAAATTTCTAATTGACTGTCTAACCTCACAACTTAAAGAACGAGAGAGCAAACAAAAAGAAAACCCCAGAGCAAGTAGAAGGAAGGAAAAAGCAAAGATCAGAGCAGAAATAAATGACATAGAGACCAAAAAAACAATTCAAAGGATCAATAAAACAAAGAGCTGGTTTTTTGAAAAGATAAACAAGATTGATGGGCCCTCAGCTAGACTCACCAAGAACAGAGAGAGATAACCCAAATGCACAAAATCAGAAATGAAAGAGAAGTAACAACTGACACCACAGAAATACAAAAGATCATAAACAGCTACTATGAACAATTATATGGCAACAAATTCAATAATCTAAGCGAAATGGATAAATTTCTAGAAACACACAGTCTCCCAAAACTGGACCGGGAAAAGATAGAAAACTTGAACAGACCAATAACAACTAAGGAAATTGAAGAGGTACTCAAGAATCTCGAGCAAACAAAAGCCCAGGCCCAGATGGCTTCACAGGGGTGTTTTACCAAAAATTCAAAACAGAATTAACACCCATTCTCCTCAAACTATTTCAAAAAATTCAAGAAGAAGGACGACTTCCAAACTCGTTTTATGAGGCCAGCATAATTCTAATTACAAAACCAGAAAAAGACACTACAAAGAAAGAACTACAGGCCAATAGCCCTGATGAACATAGACACCAAAATTCTGAACAAAATACTAGCAAATCAGATTCAGCAGTACATCAAAAAATTATTCACCATGACCAAGTGGGATTCATCCCAGGGATGCAAGGCTGGTACAATATTCGCAAATCAATAAATGTGATACACCACATAAACAAAATGAAGAATAAAAACCACATGATCTTATCAATAGTCGCTGAAAAAGCATTCGACAAAATCCAGCATCCATTTCTGATTAAAACGCTCACAATGTGGGAATAGAGGGAACATATCTCAACATAATAAAAGCCATATATGAAAGACCTACAGCCAACATCATACTCAATGGGCAGAAACTAAAAACATTTCCCTTAAGAACAGGAACAAGACAGGAACGTCCACTTTCGCCACTCTTTTTTAACATTGTACTGGAAGTCCGCAGCAATCAGAAATGAAGAAAAAATAAATTGGAAAAGAGGAAGTGAAACTGTCATTATTTGCAGATGACATGATATTATACATAGAAAACCCTAAAGACTCCATCAAAAATCTACTAGACTTAATAAATGAATTTGGCAAAGGAGCAGGATACAAAATTAACGTCAAGAAATTGACAGCATTCGTATACACCAATGATGAACTCACATAAACAGAAAGTGAAAAAACAATCCCATTTACCATCGCAGCAGAAAAAATTAAGATACCTAGGAATAAACTTAACCAAAGAAGTAAAGGACCTATTTGCAGAAAACTACAGGACATTGAATAAAAAAATAGACAGAGATATAAGAAAATGGAAGCACATACCTTGTTCATGGATTGGAAGAATTAACATAATTAAAATGTCCATATTACCCAAAGCAATCTATAGATTCAATGCAATCCCCATCAAAATACCAACAACATATTTCACAGAACTAGAACAAATACTTCAAAAGTTCATAAGGAACCAAAAAAGACCCCAAATAGCCACAGAAATTTTGAAAAAGAAGGACAAAGTAGGTGGGATCACAATACCAGA
Organism: Molossus molossus; assembly: GCF_014108415.1. Taxonomy (NCBI): domain Eukaryota; kingdom Metazoa; phylum Chordata; class Mammalia; order Chiroptera; family Molossidae; genus Molossus; species Molossus molossus. Next base: position 181,921,412 of record NW_023425344.1, read on the forward strand.
TATCAGGTTATACTACAAAGCAACTGTAATCAAACCAGTCTGGTACTGGCACAAGAAAAGGCATATAGACCAGTGGAACAGAATAGAGAACCCAGAAATGGACCCAAGGCAATATGCTCAATTAATATTTGCAAAGGTGGCAAGAGCACACAGTGGAGTACGGACAGCCTCTTTAATAAATGGTGTTGGGAAAATTGGACAGCTACATGCAAAAACATGAAACTAGACCATCAACTTACACCATACACAAAAATAAACTCAAAATGGATAAAAGACTTAAATGTGACCCGTGAATCCATAAAAATCCTAGAAGAAAATGTAGGCAACAATATTTTGGACATCATACACAGCAGAATTATCACTGATACATCACCTAAGGCAACAGAAACAAAGGAAAAAATGAACACATGGGACTACATCAAACTCAAAATCTTCTGCAGAGCAAAAGAAACAATCATCAAAATGGAAAGGCAACCCACTGTATGGGAGAACATCATTGCCAATGATACATCAGATAAGGGGTTCATTTCCAAAATATATAGAGTACTCATACAACTCAACAAAAGGAAGACAAAGAATCCAATAAAAAAAAATGGGCAGAGGAGTTTAATAGACACTTCTCCAAACAGGACATACAAATGGCCAAGAGACATATGAAGAAATGCTCAACATCACTAATTATCAGAGAGATGTGAATTAAAACAACAATGAGGTATCACCTCACACCTGTCAGAATGGCCGCCGTCAACAAATCATCAAACAAGTTTTGGCGAGGGTGTGGAGAAAAAGGGACTCTAGTATACTGCTGGTGGGAATGCAGACTGGTGCAGCCACTATGGAAAACAATATGGTGTTACCTCAAAAAATTAAAAATTGAACTTCCATTTGACCCAGTGATCCCGCTTCTAGGAATATACCCTAAGAAGCCTGAAACACCAATCAGGAAGAATATATGTACCCCCATGTTCATAGCAGCACTATTTACAATAGCTAAGATCTGGAAACAGCCCAAGTGTCCATCCGTAGACAAATGGATAAAAAAGCAGCGGTACATATACACAATGGAGTACTATGCAGCTGTAAGAAAGAAAGATCTTTTAGCCTTTGAGACGACATGGAGGGACCTGAAAAGTATTATCCTAAGTGAAACAAGCCAAGCAGAAAAAGACAAATATCACATGATCTCACTGGTATATGGAATATAATGAATATAACAGTCTGAGGAATAGGGTAGACCCAGAATCACGGAAGTAGGGTACAGACTGGCAACCCTCAGAAGAGGGGGTTGGGGGGTGGGAAGAGATAAACCACAGAACTTATATGCATATATGCATAACCAGTGAACATGAACAACAGAGCCGGGGATGGGGCGGGGGAGATGGGGAGGAGGGTGTCAATGGGGTAAAAAAGGAGAAACATCTGTAACAAAAATAAAATAAAATAAAAAACCCAATAACAAACCAAATAAATATATCAATCACCTACAGTGTATGTGTTTTTTAAAATACTTTGTCCTTTATTTTTAATTGAAGACATTTCAGAAAAACGGGGGTGGAGGGGGCGGGGATGGTTAATCTCAATTTGGCATATCTGAGTCTATTTTAACCTTTTAATTTTATTGATGATTATTAAAATATAGCATAATATCAGGGAAGATGGAACTGATTAGAAGTAAAGTTAGAAAATAAACTAAGCCCTGGCCGGTTTGGCACAGCAGTTAGCGCATTGGCCTGGGGTCCAGAGATACCTGGGTTTGGTTCCCGCTAAGGGTACCTATCTCGGTTGATGTTTGTCCTCGTCCCTGGTTGGGTCGTGCAGGTGGCAACCACTCGATGTGTCCCTTTCACATCGATGTTTCTCTCTCTCTCTCTCTCCCTCCCACTCTATCTGAACAAAAAATGGAAAAATGTTCTCGGGGAAGATAAAAAAGAAAGAAAGAAAAGAAACAAAAAGTTTGTATTGATAAAAGTAATTCTAATTATAGTTATTTTGTGATCTGTGTCCTATTTATGCCTAACTTTTATGAAATACAGAACAAATTATGCTATTAAATGTTAACTTTTTGCAAATGTTATTCTATTAGAACAAAGAATTTTATACATATTTGCACAGTCTTTTAAATTTTGTCTTTGTTACAAGGTCATCTGTTAACATAGCATCCTTGTGTATTCACAATTTTCAAATGGGGAACTGGTGAAGTGATATTATAATTTCTGATGTGTGCCTGCCACTGTCTGGAAAAAGTTCCGTGACTTTCTGGTTCATGGACCATCCAAACACTGAACACATCTTTGTGATTTTCAGGCTCTACTGCCAGGAAGACGAACTGGATGGCAAAGCTAATAGCGCACCCTAGTGATAATAACACTCCACTTCCAACTACATATGTTGAAATAAAACAAAATGGTCTCTTCTATTTTGTCATATGAATCAAAGCAGACTATCCAGTGACTAATTTTTAAATAACTTTTAGAGACCTGATGATGAAGATGACAAAATTATCTTTAAATATTTTTCTGATGGTATTTGGGCATTGTATGCTCTACAAAATAAAATATATTGGCAGATGGCAACTAAAATTTCCAGAAGTTTATTAGGCATCACATTAAGGTACTGTACAACATCCTATGGAGGATTAAAAAACATAAGATGTGGTTCTCAGGCAATTTTGAATTATAATTTTTTGTGCATATAATTTCTTTAAGGTAATAGAGGGATCATTTCTTTTTTTTTTTTTTTATCCTCACCCGAGGACATTTTTCCATTTTTTTTTTTTGTTCAGGTAGAGTGGGAGGGAGAGAGAGGAACAGAGAGAGAGAGAGAAACATCGATGTGAAAGGAACACATCGAGTGGCTGCCACCCGCACAACCGACCAGGGCCGGGGACAAACTGCAACCGAAGTACGTGCCCTTAGCGGGAACCGAACCCGGGTCTCTCAGGACCACAGGCCGATGCTCTAACCGCTGAGCCAAACCGGCCAGGGCGAGGGATCATTTCTTATACTATATATTTTATATACTTTCTTCATTCTGTAAATATTTATTAAATATACTCAATATTTTAAAATAGGTGAATAAAATATATAAATAAAAAATTAAATACTAATAAATACAAAATACAAATGCCCTCATACCTTTTTAAAAATAATTTTTCTTTATTGATTTTAGAGAGAGAGAAGGGAGAGGGAGAGAGAGATAGAAACATTGATGAGATAGAACATCCACTGGCCACCTCCTGCATGCCCCCCCATTGGGGATCAGGCCTACAACCTGAGCATGTGCCCTGTCTGACCTGGAATCGAAACAGCAACCTCTTGGTGCGTGGGTTGATGCTCAACCAGTGAGCCACACCAGCTGGGCTGCCCTCATACTTTGTATTACTTCCAAACAAGTGCTATTCAGACCTCTGGGTTTGCCTTTTTTGGCATCTTCCATTTTAAGATGAGTGTATATTGCTTTCTGATTTTCTTTAATTCTTATCCAGAAACATAACAAAGGGTGGTTATCAAAACAAACAGCCCAGCTGGTATGGCATAGTAGTTGAGCTTTGACCCATGCACCAAGAGGTCACTGGTTCGATTCCCAGTCAGGGCACATGCCCAGGTTGTGAGCCAAATCCCAGTGAGGGGCATGCAGGAGGCGTCCAATCAATGTTCTCGCTCACCGATGTTTCTATCTCTCTCTCCCTCTTCCTTCCTCTCTCTCTAAAAAAGTGATAAAGGAAAATAAATAAATAAATAAATAAATAAAACAACGAAGGAAAAGATTCCCCAGTGTGGAGGCTCAGAAGAGAGAGAAATTCTGTGAAATATACCTTAGAAGTGGTAACAACCGTGTAGAACTAGACCCTAGACTTTTTAGTTTCCTGGGCCAGTGTGTCTTATACACAGCATTCAGATGGAGTCTTTGCCTATTCTTAGCACTGCATCCCATTGTGTGTCGTGGGTTAAGCTTGCTCTGGTTAATTTGAGGTTGCAAGTAAATGGTGGATGTCTATCCAGTTGAAGATGACATCTAGCCCATTCTCTTGCAGAAGGATACCACCTTACTCCTCTTTCCCTAGTAAATTAAAACTTCATTTTTCAAACTCACACAGATTTTCAAAAAATCCATTACTGGAAAAAAAAATTTAACACTTTTAATTTTCATTGTTTGAAATAGGGAGTTTGGAAGTAGACTCAAGAACATTTACTATATGATAAAAGTGGCATCTCAAATAGAACAAAGATGGATCTTTATAGAAATTGTGTTCAGATAATCAAATTGCCATTTGAAAACTATAATAATAAAATTGTAGCCCTGGCCGGTTTGGCTCAGCGGTTAGAGCAGCCCAGGGACCATACAGTCGTGGGTTCCTTTAAAATATGGTATTGGAGGAGAGCTCTACAGATTCCCCCCAAAAGACAACACGTGGGTCCTAGAGCGAATTAAACCTGAAACATCATTACAGGCAAAAATGATAACACTGAACCTGTCCTACTTCGGGTACATCAAGGTTCCTTAGAAGAGACAATAATGCTGGGAAAAATAGGAGGCAGCAGGAAAAGAGGAAGACCCATAAGAGGGACTGACTCTTTAAAAGAAGCCACAGGCCCTGGCTGGTTTTGCTCAGTGGTTAGAGTGTCGACCCACGGTCTGGAGGGACCTGGGTTCGGTTCCTGCTAGGGGCATGTGCCTCGGTTGCAGTTTGTCCCCGGCCCGTTGTGTGGGTGGCAGCCACTTGATGTGTCGCTTTCACGTCAATGTTTCTCTCTGTCTCTCTTCCTCTCTCTCCCTCCCACTCTATCTGAAACAAAAATGGAAAAATGTCCTCGGGTGAGGATAAAAATAACAGAAGCCACAGGCACAATTCTACAGGAGCTGAGTAGGGCTGTTGAGAACAGGACATTGTGTACATCACTCATTCATAGGGTCTCCAGGAGTTGAGCTAACTCAATGGCATATAACACACACACACACACACACACACACACACACACATTAAACAGGTATGTTGTAAAGAGTAAGCCTCCTTCTCATGTACGTCTCCCAGTCGCTCAGTTCCCCTACTCCTATTACTGGTTTCTTGGGTAGCTTCCTTATGCATGTTCAAACAAATACTACTACAGATCTTTTTTCTTGACACAAAGAACAAGCAGCACTTCATGTGCTATTCTGCAACTTTCTTTTTTTTTTCATTAATATCTTCTTCCAGTTTATTCATAAAGATCTGCCTTATCTTTTTTTTTTTTTTTTCTTTTTTTTTTTTTGTTTGTTCAGATAGAGTGGGAGGGAGAGAGAAGGAGAGAGAGAGAGAGAGAGAGAGAGAGAAACATCGACGTGAAAGGGACACATCGAGTGGCTGCCACCCACACGACCAACCAGGGCCGGGGACAAACTGCAACCAAGGTACATGCCCTTAGCGGGAACCGAACCTGGGTCTCTCTGTACCGCAGGCCAACGCTCCAACCGCTGAGCCAAACCGGCCAGGGCTTATCTTTTTTTTTTAATGATTTGTGATATTAATTTGGAAATAAGACTTTAAAAATAGACTATTTTTTTGGAATAGTTTTAGATTTACAGAAGAATTGAGAAGATAGTGCAAAGAGTTCCTATATATCCTCTCATCCAGTTTCTTCAATTATTTTTTTTCCTTTATTGATTTTAGAGAGAGAGGAAATGAGAGGGAGAGAGAGATAGAAACATTGATGAGAAAGAACATCGATTGGCTGCCTCCTGCATGCCCCCACTGGGGATTAGGCCCACAACCTGGGCATGTGCCCTGACCGGAAATCGAACTGGCACCCTCTTGGTGCATGGGTGGGCAGTCAACCACTGAGCTACACCAGCTGGACCAGTTTCTCCCATTATTAACAGCTTATGTTTGTATGGCCCATTAGTTAAAATTAAGAAAATAATATTAATGCACTAGCATTAACTAAGTCTATAGTTTATTCCAATTTCTTTAGTTTTGCCTACTATCTTTTTCTGTTCTAGGATCCCATCCAGGATACCACATTACATTTACATGTCATGTTTCCTTAGGGTTCCCTTGGCCATGTCAACCTTGTTTTTGACGATTTTGACAGGTTTTTTTTTATCCTCACCCAAGGACTTTTTTTTTTTTTTTTTTGCATTTATCTTCAGACAGAGCAGGGGCGAGAGAGAGAGAGAGAGAGAGAGAGAGAGAGAGAGAGAGAGAGAGAAATCGATGTGAGAGAGACACATCGAGCGGTTGACATCCACACGACCCTAGCTGGGGCCAGGGACAAGCTGCAACCAAGGTACGTGCCCTTAGTGGGAAACCGAACCTGGGACTCTCTGATCTGCGGGACAGTGCTCTAACTGCTGAGCCAAACTGGCCAGGGTGATTTTGACAGTTTTGAGGAGTATTGGTCAAGTATTTTGTAGGATGCCCCTGTAATGGAATTTGTCTTTTTGTTTTTTTATTATTAGGCTGGGGTTAAGGCTTTGTGGGAGGGAAAGCATATAAAGAACCATTTTCATCACATCATATCAAGGATATATATATATAGTATCAACATACTTTGTCACTGTTGATATTGACCTTGATCACCTGGCTGAGGTAGGGTTGGTCAGTCTTCTCCACTGTAAAGTTACTCCTCCCACCCCACTCTTCATATTGTATTCTTTGGAAGGAAGTCACTATCTGCAGCCCATATTTGAGTGGAGATGAAATGGGAATTTTTTAAGTACTTCTTAAAATTATTTTTACAACTTGGCTAAAAGTCAGAGTAAAGCTGGTTGCAAAGGAAGGGAAAAGAACCCCAGAAAGCTAACTTGAAGCCATGTTTCAGAGGCTCCTAAATTTCATGAGCCACTGAAGGGTTTTTGATCAAGCATTGCTACTGAGGAGCCACTGTATCAGTTAGAGATATTACCACACCTGTGCTTTGGGAAGATTAAATTTGTGACAACATGCAGAATTCTAGGAAGTAAGAAACTGAAGACAAGAATACCAGCAAGGCGGCTATTGCAACTGTTCTGGCGAAGGTGTAAGAGGGCCTGCAGTGGGTTGGTGATAGTACAGTGCAAGGTATAATCCGAAGGAACGATTGATGAGACTTGGCAAGTTTGGCAGCTGATTTACTGTGGAAGGAAGAGTAATAAATTATTTAGATGTCAAAACTGCATGACTTGGAGAATGGTGGTAATTTTAACAGAAATAGAAGACAGGAAGAGCTGGGTTGCATTAGAGGATGAGTTTGATTTTAGAGTCTGTGAGCCTGAAGATCCAGGTACTGGATCCAGGTACTATCAGGTAAAAAGTTGGAAATGGAAGCCTGAGGTCAAGGCTGCACACCCAAATTTGAACATTTTTCACCTAGAGATGAAATCAAAGGTATGAGAAATGTTACAAAGTGTGGCATTTACTAAGGATGACAAGAGGATTCAGGGCAAAAAGAAGAAAGGGCAAAGGAGGCAGAATAGTAGAAAGAGGCAGTTCTAGAACTATTGAGGCTTTGGGTAAATGTCAATGCTAAGTGAGTTACAGTCTTCAAGTCACCTGCTTTTGTCTTTTTGCCTAACTCAGTTCAGATTTTCTGCTTTTGTTACCTTCCCTTCTGCTTATAATGTCCTTCACCCCCACCCCCACCCCTAAATTGGTATGCCTTTATTATTTTATTCTCAGCCAGGACCAATTTCCTTTTTTCAGTTCATCTACATTGCTGATCAAGACCCACATCAACTATTACTACAATTTAGTTAACCAGTTCTGGAAGCTGGCATAAAGAATTGTTACCTGACCTGATTGGGCATGTTTATAAGAAAATAAGTTCTAGTAACTAACTGATTTTGCATTCATTGGATTGAATTATTTTCATTTTATACTTTACATTGAATTTAATAGTTTCATTTGTTTCAAGTCCTTTTTGTTAACAGTTTGATACTTTATTAAAATGCTCTTTGTAGTGGCTTCTGGCTTCCCTGAAGGAAATGTCTGTCTTAAAACTGGCTCGAGTCCTGGCCAGTTTGGCTCAGCAGTTGAGCATCGGCCTATGGACCAGAGAGTCCCGGGTTCGGTTCCTGCTAGGGGCATGTACCACAAAAACAAAACAAAACAAAACAAAAACTGGCTCGAAATATGTGCATATCTTTATTGATTGGTTTACTAAATCCACACTTGATGTGAACTAAGTAGAGACAGACATATTTTATCTTTTAAAAATCAATTATTCTTCATTCTAACTGCTACTTTCCTAGCTTAGGTCACCACTTCTTATTTATATTCCTTCAGGAGGCTTCTAACTGATCTTCCTTCTAGTCTTCCCTGGTGACTTTATTTTTCCCATACTGTAGCCACAGAGCTTTCTAAATGTAAATTTGACCACATTATTCATCTATGAAAAAGTTCCTCATTGTCTTTCTTAGCCTCGCTTACACAGCTCTTTATGATCATGTCCCACTCTAGCCATTAAGCTGCCACACACTATACTCCAGCCCATGCAGTAGAAAATAAAATAAAAGGTATAAATGATGAAAGGGAAGAGGGGGGGGGAATCATATTTATTATTTATCTACACAGTATATCCCAAAAACATCCAAAGAAAAAGTATTAAAGTTAATGAGACAGTGAGCTACCATTACATACCCACCAAAATGGCTGCAATAAAAAGGACAGACAATACCAAGTGTTGACAACAATATGAAGCAAGTGGAACTTTGGAAATTTCTTAACAATTTGACAATTTCTTAAAAAGTTAAAAATGATTCAGCCATTCATATATATACATATAAAATGTATATATGTCATAATATATATACATATACACGTACATATACAGGGTGTGGAAAAAGTAGATTTACAGTTGTGAGTATGCAAAACATTTTATTCTTGTATTATTTATTAATTATTATATTCTTTTCCATATGAACTGTAAATGTACTTTTGCCCCCCTACAGTCTCCAAGAAAATAAATGCATATGTCTATAATAAAACACTTGTATAAAAATGTTCTTTATTCATAAATAGCCAAAAAATTAGATACAACCCAGATGTCTATCAACCAGAGAAGAGATAAGCTTTTGCGTATTTATATAGTTGAATACTACTTAGCAATAACAGGAAATAACTTCTGGTTCATATAACAACACAGGTGAATCTCACAGGCAAAAGAATCGAAACAAAGAGTACATATTGTATGATACCGGTGTGTGCACAAAGTGTAAAACATTTTGCGTTAGATGTTGATGCTCACCAGAAAGCATCCATTATAGAAGAGGTACCAACAATCCAGTAGTCAAAATAACTCAGACATTAGCATCTTTTGGCAACTGACACAATAGGCACATGAATGGAGAGATGGAGGTTAATCATGAGTCCAAAACCAAGGACTTCCACTTACCAAGACTCTTAGAGCTACTGCCTCCTTTGAATGTCCATCCTGTCAGCAACAGAGTTCATTGCTCTATTCATAGGTCACTGTTCTTCAAGATCAACCAGCTACTTGGTAGCAAGTTGACTACACTTGGATGCTCCTATCGTAGAACAGTCAGTGCTTCATTCTTACAAGATTAGACACCTATTCAGGTATGAGTTTACCCACTGAGCTTCAGGTAGTACCAATGTCTGAGGGTTTATGGAGTACCTGTTCCACTAGCGTGTAACTCCATACAACATAGCATGCAATCAGGGAGTCCACTTCCCAGGTAAGGAGACACAGGAGTGGGCCCATGAATATGAGATACGAATATATTATTTTTTGTCTTTTTGATAATAGCCATCCTAGTAGGTAGGTATGAAATAGTATCTCACGTTTCTTGCTTTCTTTTAAGATGACTATTATTTTATTTTTTAAGATATATTTTTATTGACTTTTTAGATAGAGGGGAATGGAGAGGGGGAAGAGAGATCAAAACATCCATCGGCTGCACATCCCACGCTGGGGATTGAGCCCAAAACCTGGGCGTGTGCCCTGACGGAATCAAACCAGCAACCTTCAGTGCATGGGACGACGCTCAATCCACTGAGCCACACCAGCTGGGCACATTTCATACTTTTTTTTATCCTCACCCGAGGACATTTTTGTTCAGATAGAGTGGGAGGGAGAGAGAGAGAGAGAGAAACATTGACTTGAAAGGGACACATCGAGTGGTTGCCACACACACGACCCAACCAGGGCCGGGGACAAACTGCAACCGGGGTACATGCCCTTAGCGGGAACCGAACCTGGGTCTCTCAGGACCACAGGCCAATGCTCTAACCGCTGAGCCAAACCGGCCAGGGCGATACTTTTGATTTACATTTTGCTAATGATTAATGATGTTGAGCATCTTCTAGTGTATTTATTATCAATTTGTACATGTTTTCTAGAGAAAAATCTATTCATATTTTTTGCCCATCTTAAAATTGGGTTTAATCTCTTTATTTTCACCTGAATCTCTTTGTTAGCTCACACACACACACACACACACACACACACACATTTTTATCCTTACTCGAGGACATTTTTCCATTTTTTGTTCAGATAGAGTGGGAGGGAGAGGAAGAGAGAAACAGCAACGTGAAAGGGACACATCGAGTGGCTGCCACCTGCACGACCAACCAAGGTTGGGGACAAACTGCCACCCGAGGTACATGCCTTCAGCCGAAACTAAACTCGGGTCTCTCTGGACCGCAGGCCGATGCTCTAACCGCTGAGCCAAACTGGCCAGGGTTCATCTAATATTTTTAATAAATAGGTGAGTTAAGTTCCCTATGTTCATTCAAATTTATCAATTGGTCTAAATTTATTTTTATTATATTGTTTCTATTTTCTTGGCCTTTTCCCCCCTCTTTTGGTATTGTATTGTAGTTCTAACTGTAAACTTTATACTAATATCTTTATGTAATACACTTAGTACTCTCTTTAAAAATACTGCTGCTTTTCTAATATATGAGCTATTTTGAAACTGCTTCTTTTTTAAAAAAATATGTTTTTATTTATATTTTTCAATTTTTATTCATTTTTGTTATAGATGTTTTTCCTCCCCCCCCAAACTACCTCCTCCCCATGCTGCCCCCCCACTCCCTTAGCGTTGCTGTCTATGTCCATTGGTTATGCATACATGCATATAAGTTCTTTGGTTCATCTCATCCATTCCCCCCCTCCCCCTACTCCACAGTTTGTCAGTCTGAACCACACTTCTTTCTATGTCTCTCGGTCTATTTTGTTCATCAGCCCACCTTGTTCATTATATTCCACAAATAAGTGAGATCACATGGTATTTGTCTTTCTCTGATTGGCTTATTTTGCTTAGCGTAATACTCTCGAGGTCCCTCCATATTATCTCAAAGGATAAGAGATCTTTCTTTCTTACAGCTGCATAGTACTCCATTGTATATATGTTCCACAGCTTTTTTATCCATTCATCTACTGATGGACATTTGGGCTGTTTCCAGATCTTAGGTATTGTAAGTAGTGCTGCTACGAACATGGGGGTACATATATTCTTCCTGATTGGTGTTTCAGGCTTCTTAGGGTATATTCCTAGAAGTGGAATTACTGGGTCAAATGGAAGTTCAATTTTTAACTTTTTGATGTAATACCATAGTGTTTTCCATAGTGGCTGCATCAGTCTGCATTCCCACCAGCAGTGTACTAGAGTCCCCTTTTCTCCACATCCTCGCCAACACTTGTTGTTTGATGATTTGTTGATGGCGGCCATTCTGACAGGTGTGAAATGATACCTCATTGTTGTTTAATGTTGCATCTCTCTGATGATTAGTGATGTTGAACATTTCTTCATATGTCTCTTAGCCATTTGTATGTCCTGTTTGGAGAGGTGTCTCTTTAGTTCTTCTGCCCATTTTTAATTCGGTTCTTTGTCTTCCTTTTGATGAGCTGTATGAGCACTCTCTCTATATTGGAAATTAACCCCTTATCTGATATATCATTTGCAATTATGCTCTCCCATACAGTGGGTTGCCTTTCCATTTTGATGATTGTATCTTTTGTGTGCAGAAGCTTTTGAGTTTGATGTAGTCCCATGTGTTCATTTTCTCCTTTGTTTCTGTTAGGTGATGTATCAGTGAAAATTCTGCTGCGTATGATGTCTGAAATTTTGTTGCCTACATTTTCTTCTAGGATTTTTATGGATTTATAAATCACATTTAAGTCTTTTATCCATTTTGAGTTTATTCTTGTGTATGGTGTAAGTTAGTGGTCTAGTTTCATTTTTTTTGCATGTAGCTGTCTAATTTTCCCAGCACCATTTATTAAAGAGGCTGTCTTTACTCCTCTGTATGCTATTGCCACCTTTGTCAAATATTAATCGAGCATATTGCCTTGGGTCCATTTTTGGGTTCTGTGTTTTGTTCCATTGATCTATCTGCTTGTTCTTGTGACAGTACCAGGCTGTTTTGATTACAGTGGCTTTGTAGTATAACCTGAAATCTGGTAATGTGATCCCTCCAACTTTGTTCTTCTTTTTCAAGATTGCTGTGGCTATTTGAGGTCTTTTTTTTTGGTTCCTTATGAACTTTTGAAGTATTTGTTCAAGTTCTGTGAAGTATGTCATTGGTATTTTGATGGGGATTGCATTGAATCTATAAATTGCTTTGGGTAGTATGGACATTTTAATGATGTTAATTCTTCCAATCCATGAACAAGGTATGTGCTTCCACTTTTTTATATTGTCCTGTATTTCTTTTTTCAATGATCTGTAGTTTTCTGTGAATAGGTCCTTTATATCTTTGGTTAAGTTTATTCCTAGGTATCTTAATTTTTTTGCCGTGATGGTAAATGGGATTGTTTTTTTACTTTCCCTTTCTGTGAGTTCATCATTGGTGTATAAGAATGCCATTGATTTCTTGACGTTAATTTTGTATCATGCAACTTTACCAAATTCATTTATTAAGTCTAGTAGGTTTTTGATATAGTCTTTAGGGTTTTCTATGTATAATATCATGTTATCTGCGAATAATGATAGTTTCACTTTCTTATTTCCAATTTGGATCCTTTTTCTTTTTTCTTTTTTTAAAAATCCTCACCCTAGGACTTTATTTTTTTTTGCATGTATCTTCATATAGAGCGGTAGGGACAGAGGGAGGAAGACAGAGAAACATCGATGTGAGAGAGACACATCGAGTGGTCGCCACCCACATGACCCCAACCAGGGCCAGGGACAAATTGCAACCAGGGACAAATTGCAACCAAGGTATGTGCCCTTAGCGGGAACTGAACCCGGGACCCTCCAGTCCACAGGCTGACACTCTGACTGCTGAGCCAAACCAGCCAGGGCCCTTTTATTTTTCCTTCATGTGTGATTGCTGTGGCTAAAACTTGTACTTAGCCAGTACTATGTTAAATAAGAGTGGCAAAAGTGGGCATCCCTGTCTTGTTCCTGTTCATAAGGGAAATGCTTTTAGTTTTTGCCCATTGAGTATGATGTTGGCTGTAGGTCTTTTATATATGGCCTTTATTATGTCGAGATATGATCCCTCTATTCCCACATTGCTAACTTTTTTTTATCAGAAATGGGTGCTGGATTTTGTCAAATGTTTTTTCACCGTCTATTGATATGATCATATGGTTTTTATCTTCATTTTGATTATGTGCATCACATCTATTGATTTGCAAATATTGTACCAGCCTCGCATCCCTGAGATGAATCCCACTTGGTCATGGTGAATAATTTTTTTGATGTATATCTGGATCTGATTTGCTAGTATTTTGTTAAGGATGTTGGCATCTATGCTCATCAGGGATATTGGCCTGTAGTTTTCTTTCTTTGTAGTGTCTTTTTCTGGTTTTGGAATTAGAATTATGCTGGCCTCATAAAACAAGTTTGGAAGTCTTCCTTTTCCTTAAATTTTTTGAAATAGATTGAGGAGAATGGGTCTTAGTTCTTCTTTGAATGTTCGGTAAAACTCCCCCATGAAGCTGTCCAGGCCTGGGTTCTTGTTTGCTGTGAGAGTCTTGATTACATCTTTAGTTTCCTTAGTTGTTATTGTTCTGTTCAAGTTTTCTATCTCTTCCCAGTTCAGTTTTGGGAGACTATGTGTTTCTAGAAATTGTCCATTTTGTTTAGATTGTCTAATTTGTTGCCGTATAATTGTTCATAGTATTTGATAACTATCCTTTGTATTTCTGTGGTGTCAGTTGTTACTTCTCTTTCATTTCTGATTTGTGTATTTGGGTTCTCTCTCTTTGTTTCTTGGTGAGTCTAGCTAAGGGCCCATCAATCTTGCTTATCTTTTCAAAAAACCAGCTCTTTGTTTCATTGATTCTTTGAAAAAAAATTTTTTTGTCTCTATGTCTGTTTATTTCTGTTCTGATCTTTACTATTTTCTTCCTTCTACTTGCTCTGGGGTTTTCTTTTTGTTTGCTCTCTAGTACTTTAAGTTGTGAGGTTAGATAGTCAATTAGGAATTTTTCTTGTTTCTTGAGGTAGTGCTATGTAGTGCTATGAACTTCCCTCTCAGAACTGCTTTTGCTGCATCCCATAGATTTTGTGTTGTTGTGTGTTCATTTTCATTGGTTTCCAGGAGGTTTTTAATTTCTTCCTTGATATCCTTGGTAACCCATTCATTGTTTAATAACACGCTATTTAGCCTTCATGTGTTCAAATGTCTTTGCATGTTCTTGTTGCAATTGATTTCTAGTTTTATGGCATTGTGATCTGAGAGGATACTTGATATGATTTCAATCTTCTTGAACTTGAGGAGACTTAGTTTGTGTCCTAACATGTGGTCTATCTTTGAGAATGTCCCATGTTCACTTGAGAAGAATGTGAATTCTGCAGTTTTGGGGTGTAATTCTCTGTAGATATCTATTAAATCCATTTGGTCTAGTGCTTCATTTAGAGTCTCTGTTTCCTTGTTAATTTTTTGTCTAGAGGATCTATTCAGTGATGTCAACGGGGTGTTGAAGTCCCCTGCTATGATTGTATTGCTGTCAATTTTTCCTTTGAAGTGCTCCAGAAGATTTTAAATATATTTTGGTGCTCCTATCTTGAGTGTATATATGTTTACCAAGGTTATATCTTTCTAATATATATATATATTAGAAACCTATTCATATAACCTATATATACACATATGGTTATATATTCTTTCAATATTATGTAGTGGCCTTCTTTGTCTCTAGTTATGGCCTTCATTTTGAAATCTATTTTATCAGATATGAGTATTGCTACCCCAGCTTTTTTTCCTTTCCCTTTGCTTGGAAGATTTTTCCCATCACTTCACTTTCAACCTATGTGAGTCTTATGTTGTGAGGTGGGTCATGCTTTCTTATCCAATCAGCTGCTCTGTGTCTTTTTATCAGAGCATTTAATCCATTAATATTTAAGGTGATTATTGATATGTACTTTTTTTTTTTTTTTTTTATCCTCACCTGAGGACATCCTTCCATTCCTTGCTCAGCTAGAGCGGGAGGGAGAGAGAGGAAGAGAGAGAGAGAGAAACAACGATGTGAAGGGACACATCGAGTGGCTGCCACCCGCACGACCAACCAGGGCCGGGGACAAACTGCAACCGAGGCATGTGCCCTTAGCGGGAACCGAACCCGGGTCCCTCTGTACCACAGGCTGATGCTCCAACCGCTGAGCCAAACCGGCCAGGGCTGATATGTACTTATTTATTGCCATTTTTGTTTAGTGTGGTTATATTTTCTTCCTATTTCTTCTACTAAATACAGTAGTCCTTTTAACATTTCTTGCAGTGCTAGTTTGGTTCTAATGTAGTCCCTTAGCCTTTTTTTTTTTTTTAAATCTGGAAAGCTCTTTATTTGACCTTCTATTTTGAAAGATAGCCTTGCTGGATAGAGTAGTCTTGGATTCAGATCCTTTTCATGACCTTGATTACTTCATGCCATTCCCTTCTGGCCTGTAGTGTTTCTGTTGAGAAGTCAGCTGATAACCTTATGGAGGTTCCTTTATAGGTAACCTGTTGCTTATCTCTTGCTACTTTTAGGATTCTCTCTGTCTTTAATTTTTGGAATTTTAATTACTGTGTGTCTTGGTGTGGGCCTGTTTGGGTTCTTCTTACTTGGGGTTCTTACTTGAATGCCTTTTTCCTTCACCAAGTTAGGGATGTTTTCTGTCACTATTTTTTCAAATATATTCTCTAACCCTCACTCATTTTCTTCTTCTTTGGGGACTCCTATGATGTGAATGTTGTTACATTTCCAGTTGTCCCACAGTTCTCATAGCTGTCTTCCTGTTTTTTCCTTTTGGTTTTCTGATTGGTTCATTTTTTTCTACCCTGTTGTCTAATTCACAGATCTGGTCCTCTGCTTCATCTACTCTGTTAGTTATTCCTTCCAATGTATTCTTTTTTTTCAATAAATTATTTATTTATTTTTTTGTTACAGATATTTTACCTTTTTTACCCCACCAATATATTCTTTATTTCTGTTATGTCATTCTTCATTTCCACTTGGTTGGTTTTTAATATTTCTATATCTTTAGTCATGGTGTTGAGGTCCTTACTCATGCTGTTGAGCTTCCTCAAGATCATGGCTCTGAACTCTACCTCTGACAACTTGCTTAACTGCATTTCATTTATCTCATCTTCAGTAGAGTTCTCTTGTTCTTTTATTTGGGATTTGTTTCTTTGTTTCACCATTTTGGCTATCTCAGTGGGTCTTGGAGCCTGCCAAATTTTCCCTGTGGATGTTGGTGTTCTGCTGTTTGTGGCTCCTTCTACTCGGTTTAGATGAGTGTGGGAAGTCCCACGTTAAACACCACTGTCAAATCTTACTTTCCCGGGTAGATTTGGAAGCCCAGGAAAGGTTCAGTTATCCTCTAGCTTTTTGCCTGGAGGCTATTAGTCTCAGTTACTTGATGAGCCTTGGGCTGTGTTTTTATTAATTTTTTAGAGAGACAGAGAGAGATAGAAACATTTATGTGAGATAGATTGATTGGCTGCCTCTCCCACCTCCCCCACTGGGGATCAAGCCTGAAACCTGGGCATGTGTCTTGACTGGGAATCCAACGGGGACCTCTCAGTCCTTGGGAGAACAGTCAATCCAATGAGCCACACCAGCTGGGCTTGACACTGCTTCTTACCTGGCCCCTTCTTTCTCACTATCCACTAATTTTATTCTACTGTCAAACTGCATACTTAAGTTTTTATTAATTTGGTAGCTGGCTCAAGTGTTACCTTTTTACTTCTAGCTATTACCACTGATACTATCAGTGAGCTTCTTTAACTTTCTACCTACTCATCTCTTTCCTCCCATTATTTGTTAGTTGTAATACTTTTACATTACCAGAGCATCTGATTTTGTCTTCCTTATGCAACTCACTGTAGGCCAAAGCCTCTATAATCATTTTGTGATTTCTGAAAATTGTTATCTGGTAAATTCCTCAATTAGGGTTCATGAAAAAAATATTTCTTAAGTATTAGCATGCTTTTAACTATCTGTGTGGACTTTATACTTGGACAGTTTGACTGGTATACAAATTTTTGAAAATACTTTAAGTACAGTATCTTTATTGACTTTTTTTTAGAGAGAGAGGAAGAGAGAGGGAGACAGAGTTAGAAACATGGATGAGAGAGAACATCGACTGGCCGCCTCCTGCATACCCCCCACTGGGGATCAGGCCCAAAACCTGGGCATGTGCCCTGACCAGGAATTGAACCAGCAACCTCTTGGTGCACGGGTCGATACTGAACCACTGAGCCACACCAGCCAGGCTGTGCCTCTTGTTTTTAAGATCCAACAGCTTTACTAGATATGACTTGGTGTCGACTCTTCCAGGTTGAGTTTTACAGTGTTAACTTTTAATGTGCATATTCAATTTTCTTTTTTTTCAGAAAAGTTTTGAAGAATTGTGTTCTGTTTCATTGCTTTGTTTTCTTTGGGGACTCCAGTGAATATATATTGAATCTTCTTTGCCTATCTTCTATATCTATTGCTTTATCTTAAGTCCTGCTTATCTTTGATTTTTTCTTCTTTCCATTTTTTCTTTCTTTTCGATGCTTTCCATAGTTGACTTGCCAGCTTTTGTATTCCTTTTACAATGTTCCCCTAATTTTACTTGAGTTTCATATCCTCCTGCTTTCTTGACATTATCAGTTTTGACATTTTCCATTACATTTCTTTGTTCTTCTGTCAAAACTTTGATTTGCTCATTTTCTTAATTTCTTATAACTGATTTTGAATATTTTTCACTTGCTTTGGGGCCACAATTTTCTATTATATTCTCACCAGTTGTTCGTTAATTTTTACTTTTCTTTTTCAGGTAATAATTTGTTTGGGGCTGGATTATTATATTAGTCAGAGATCTCTAGAGAAACAGAATCACTAGGAAATACATATATACTTCCACTGCACAAGTCCTGTTATAAATAAATTTTTATTTATTTAATTATGGAGACCGAGAAGTCTCACAATCTGCAGTCTGCAAGTTGGAGAACTAGGAAAGGCAGTGATATAATTTTGTCTGAGTCCAAAAGCCTGAGAACTAGGAACTCTGAAGTCAGACAGCAGAAGATGGATTTACCAGCTTAAGAGAGACAGTCACAGGGATGAAAAGTACAGCATAGGGAATACAATAATATTGTAATAACTATGTATAATGCCAGGTGGCTACTTGAAATATCGGGAGACCACTTTGTAAAGTATGATTAATTACTATGCTGTACACTTGAAACTTATACAAATAATACTGAATGTAAACTGTAATTAAAATTTTTTTTTTCTTAAAAGAAAAGAGGGACATCGTCATTCCTTCACCTTTTTGTTTCATTTGGCTCCTAGTGGATTGGATGAGCCTACCCATATTGATGAGGATGGATCTCTTTGCTCAGTCTCTGAATCAAAGTCTAATTCTTTCAGACTTAGAAATATTGACACATCCAGAAATTCCATTTTACCAGTGATCTGGGCATCCCTTAGACAAGTCGACACATAAAATTAACCATGTTATATTTCCTTTTTATATGAGATGGATTTTCTCGACCATTAGAAGGTGCTTGTCAAATGGGCAGGGATGGGCCAAAAAACTTAGTTTCATGGCTCTAGGTTCCCTCTTCTATTAAAATGTCAATACTCAAATATTATTTTATTTACATCTTTAAATGCTGCACTTTGCTAATGTATTACTTCATAAGTCACTGATGCACACAATCTGAACTTTATCTCTTATCCATGTATTGTTGCTACTCTTATTCTGGTTTGTTTTTAAGTTTCCCACAGGGTAAAAATCTCTCTTTAATGAAGCCATTATTTAGTGGTTATTTATAGGAATATAGAGGACTCAGAATACCACCACAAGGCAGTCTTTCACCAATCTTCAATTTAGAGCATGTGAAGGCTTGCTATCTTGGCTGGCAATTCTGTCCTGATTGCCCAGGTTTTCCATTGAGTGGGGTTCTCCCTATTTGGGGGTTGTTGGCAACTTACAGTTCTGCAACTCTTACTCAGTATCCCCTTTTACTTTGCACCACTTCAACTGCACAAGTCTTGCTGCTGTTGATGCTTTGAGTATATCTGCCTATACTCAGGAATTCATGGAGATTACTGTTACCTAGTTTCATTGAACTATGGGTTTTTATTTTTGGTATCCTAGTTAGTGTATATGGTTTTCAGAAGAGTTTTGAGGAGATTCAGAAACTATACATACTGTTGTCGTGATACCCCCTAACTCGGGATATCTAACTTTACTAATGCAATCAAATTGTGAACAATATGTCAGGTTATGATTTTTTCTTAGTAGTGTTCAGCTACTCGAGTATAAACATGAAGAAGACTCTTTAGTGACCTCTTCTTGCCAATTACAAGTGCCTTATATTTTCTTTTTTATCCTCACCCGAGGACATCTTTTTGCATTTATCTTCAGATAGAGTGAGAGGGAGAGGAGGGAGAGAAACAGCGATGTGAGAGAGATACATCGAGTGGCCGCCACCCACATGACCCCAACTGGGGTCAGGGACAAACTGCAACCGAGGCATGTGCCCTTAGCGGGAACCAAACCCGGGACTCTCTGGTCCGTGGGCTGATGCTCTAACAGCTGAACCAAGCTGGCCAGGGCACAAGTGCCTTACATTTTCACTTCCTCACCACAAAGTCCTTCCTTCATTGTCTTCAGTGTTACCCTACTAGAATACATTAAAGTCTTAAAACTAAAGTAAAGCCTTAAGAAAAACAACAACTCGCCCTGGCCGGTTTGGCTCAGTGGTTGGAGCGTCGGCCTGCGGTCCTGAGAGACCCGGGTTCGGTTCCCGCTAAGGGCGCGTACCTCGGTTGCAGTTTGTCCCCGGCCCTGGTTGGTCGTGCGGGTGGCAGCCACTCGATGTGTTCCTTTCACATCGATGTTTCTCTCTCTCTCTCTCTGTTCCTCTTTCTCCCTCCCACTCTACCTGAACAAAAAAATGGGAAAATGTCCTCGGGTGAGGATAAAAAAAAAAAAAAAGAAAAAAAAACAACAACTCTAGGTAACTTTTCTTTAAATGAAAGCTTATGTAGAAACACTTAATCTGAAATCACTGGGGTAAAAAGAACGAAAACTCTAAATTTTAAGTGTAGAGTCATGGTTTAGAAACAGAAGGAGCCCTGGCCGGTTTGGCTCCGCAGTTAGAGCGTCGGCCTGCGGTCCGGAGAGACCCGGGTTCGGTTCCCGCTAAGGGCATGTACCTCGGTTGCAGTTTGTCCCCGGCCCTGGTTGGTTGTGCGGGTGGCAGCCACTCGGTGTGTTCCTTTCACATTGATGTTTCTCTCTCTCTCTCTCTGTTCCTCTCTCTCCCTCCCACTCTACCTGAACAAAAAATGGAAAAATGTCCTTGGGTGAGGATAAAAAACAAAACAAAAAACAAACAAAAAAACCCACAAAGAAACAGAAGGAAATCACACTGAATAGCTTAAGACTCAATCCCAGGGTTCAACTCTGATTTAGGATCTAAGGTGAAACTAGAAATTTGTATTTTGTTAACACTTACTAGGTGATTCTAATGCAGTCAAGTTTGAAAACCATTACACTAGACTTATGCTGCACAATATATAGAAGCCATTAGCCACACATGACTTAAATTAAAATTAAACAAATTAAAAATTCAAGTCCTCAGCCCTGGCCAGTTTGGGTCAGCGGTTATAGTGTTGGCCTGTGGACCACAGTCACGGGTTCAATTATAGCCAAGGGCATGTATCTCGGTTGCAGTTCAATCCCTGGCCCTGATTGGGGTCATGTGGGAGGCAACCAATCAATGTGTCTCTCTCACATCAATGTTTCTCTTTCTCTCTCTCTCCTACTGTTTGAAAATAAATGTAATAATATCCTTGGGTGAGGATTTAAATAAAAAAAAGGGTTAAGAAAAATTCAGGTCCTCAATTGCATTAGCCACATTTCAAATAGGTGCCTAAAGACAGGGACTACCACAACAGAGTGCAAACACAGAGCATTTCCATCACTGCAGCAGTCTTCTGCACAGTGCTGCTTTAGACAGTTGTCTCCGCATAGGGTGTGCTACCCAAAGGGATGTATAGATTTACCTGGAAGATGTTTAGGTAGAAATAGTCTAATTTCAACAGATTTTTAAAATTTTCCATTTTGAGGCAATGTACTTAATGTATTAGTGCAGTACTGCATGAATATGGAAAATAACCATAAGTTAAAATAACTTTTAAACATGCATTATGTATATGGAGTGTATGGTTAAAAAGTTTGGAGACCATTACACTAAATATGTCTTCTAAAGAATTTGAGCCCTGGCTGGGTGGCTCAGTTGGCTGGAGCATTATCCTGTACAGCAAAATGTTGCAGGTTCAATTCCCAATCAGGGTGCATAGAGGAAACAACTGATTGATGTTTCTCTCTCACACAGATGTTTCTCTTTCTCTCTCTTTCTCCCCTTCCTCTCGCTCTAAAATCTATACAAACTATACTAGAGCATCTTTCTAGGTATAGATTTTTATACTTCAAACCCAATCCCCAAACATAAGAAGTCCCTTTTTTCTTTTTAAATATACACATATATTTTATTTCAAAAGCACAAGAACATTATACAAGTTTTAAATTTACATTTTGCAATAAAAGATATCAATATATGCATTATTTGTATAACTTCATCATAGATGGAATTTGAATCAGTGGTATAAACATGTTGCAGTCACTAAATATAATCATCACAGTGAACCAAATGCATAGTTGTTATGAAATGACAAATGACCACTAAATGGTGAACTCACAGCTCATACACCAACATAATAAATTAATTATACAGATATATGCTTTCCTTCACTGTATCATAAAAATTCCTGCTGGCCCCTCACCAAACATTAGAAAAACACAGTTTTGGAGCCATCCTGTTGAACTAGTTCCTCCACATTTTACACTAAAGAAAATAAAGTGACTTTTTGCTCATTTTGTAAATAAATTTCATAAGCATAATTAAATTGTTTGCAATGATGAAGACAAATCACTAGGGTATTTGAATGTAATTAGAAATCCCTTGGGCTGGGGCAGCACCGAGACAAATGTTCATCTACGGTGCAGAGATCTGAATCAATCTCAGCAAGTGGAACTCAATATGAAGTAGGTTCTTTGGCAGTAAAGGTTTGACTGGCCATTGCAGCATAGTCCTTCTGGCAGCTTGAGAGCTTAACCCCAGGATATGAAGTGAATATAAAAAGAATAGAAATAAAAATTCAGTTGATTGTTGCTAAACTGGGGCCAATTAACTAGGGCACAGAAGTCAGTGTCTTCTGTTGCCTGTTCTGGCTCAGACTTCCCAGTCAGCCAATCCATCCAACAAAATTATATAAGAAATAAAGGGGAATGCTCTGATCACTTAATCATACTGGCAACTTTGACACACTGAATACTGAATTTTCTAGTCCTCACCCATCAATTGTTACAAACTGTTCAGTGAAGTTGAATCTATTTCTTGATACGTTCTCAATAATTATTCAAGTAGAAAATCATGATTGTGATTCTGATGCCTGTCCATGCCAACCCTTACTGCAAAACCCACCTTTTCTTTACTTTATATAGAAATACCAAAAAAATCTAACCCCAAATGTGCATCATCAATCACTTCACAAACATATTTTTAGTTGCTTGCCTTTGCTGAGCACAAAGAAGGTAGGAAAACATTTATACACACATATGACAGTAGTCACCAAAGGCAAAATAAGATGATCTCTGAATGCATCTTTCAAACTCCTAACATTACCCATAGACAACAGAAGCTAAAATGGGAGATTTCAATCTGTCTTCTGTCTCCTGTTTTACATCGTTAGTTCTTGATAAAGTATGCACAGATTTGGGAGAACTCGATTACAAGCAAGATGGCTCAACCGCAGCATGTTATAACAGGACACAGACTATTGATCACATGGCTTTCTTGGTTGTTTGTACTAGTCATAAAAATCAGTTTATGAAAAGGTTACACACGGATAACAAATGAAGGATTAGTCTTTTACAGACCTAGGAGGTTGCAGAATCGGCTTAAATCTGATTGTCCTCATTCACTGAGGGGATTTTCCTTTCTTCATTGTATAGTTTACATCAGAACTGCATCAGATTTCTGAGTCAAATAGGATGGTACCACATCAAGAGATAAGTGAACTCATTTCAGAAACTTGCCTTTGGAAAATATTAAGTATAATTTCAAAACTTATCAAAGCTATTTATGGTCAGAGGTGAGGATTATAGATAGACTTTTGTCTCATCAGGGATGAATAATAAATGCACTATCCTAACCCTGGCAGAAATTTTCCTTAAAAGTGGCAACTCTCTCCATAAAGAGATTTAGTTTAAATTCTGACTGAAACAGTAAGTGGCCCATTAGGGGTATTTCCTTTAAAGATAAATGACTAAAAATGTACTTTTTGGAAAACTTTACGAATTACAGAACTTTTTCAATGAAAGTATACTGCATGGTTTCTGCAATTCCTCTCTAGCTGCAAGGAAGAAAATCACAGATTATTAGAATCTTGTCAGTGATCCAATGTTAGCTAAGCTAAACTGAGGGAGTGAGGGAGAGAACGCCAATAATGACATTATAAAAGATTTAACTAATATTTAAAAACGTCCACAACTGCTTGATGTGACTTCCTAGATCAGGGAGATGAAATGAAATAGGGCAGGTTAGGAAGGAAAATGAGTTTTCTGGATATATTTAGAGGAATCAGATACTCGGGGTGAAGAAGCATTTCTTTAGTGTTCTAGAACACAAAACAGACTAGTCTATGTTCTTTCTTTCCTTTAAGCGTATGTTCACTAATTGAAAGCAATACTCCATTAAGGAATATTTTATTGATTTATATAAATCTGGACACACTGGACAAGGAGCAAAAGACCCTCCAACCCTTCCCCAGCCCTCAGATAGGTCTCCATAATTTTGAATCAGTCTTCATTATAATCTTCATTCGTGATTGTCTCGAGGCAGGGTTGGAGTTCATAATGACTGCCAGTTGAATCCAAATAACGTCTGACTAGTTTCCTGGCTCCTAGCAATCTCTTCTATTATGCAGTGTTGTTGCCACACCAAATGGAGCTTCCGATACCTCTCATGAGATAAATGAAGGGGGTTGCCCCTCCTTCAGGGGAAAAAAAACAACATGTAAGTTCGATCAAGTAATTGCCATACTTTGTTACCTAAATTAGCCTGAATTCTTGAGTTGTTCTTGGAGCTGGGAAGAATCACTAGGACAGGGTTTTAAAAGGGATATTTCCTGCCCTGGCCAATTTGGCTCAGTGGTAGTGCAAGAGGCAACCAATCAATGTGTCTCTCTCACACTGATGTTTCTCCCTCCCTCCCTCCCTCCCTCCATCTAAAAATCAACAGAAAAATATCCTTGAGTGAGGATTAACAACAACAACAACAAAAATAAATAAATAAAAGGGATATTTTCCTTTCACCATTGATCACTAAGAACTTGATAGGTTAATTAGCTTTTGAAGCAGAAATTTACTCCTTGGTTATTTAGAAAATAATTCAAGTATACTATGAGCATTACAGGACCTCATTGAAATGGCCAGAAAGGTTTGTAACTTGAAGCAGCTCTATTTTTTTAGGGGGTGGTTAGTCTGAGAGGAGCTCTAATGGCTTTTTGGGTTCATTTAGTTTATCCAGCTTTGATTTCTCATCTTTGCATAGTAAAAGATTAGATCTGAGATGTAACACTCAGCCCTAAATTATATTCTGCTCCTCAGAAATACTTGGTTATAGCTGTCCTTATGACACAACAATCTTGCTGGTGATTAGCAAATACTTATTTAATTTTTAAATATTTTTATAGTTCACCTACTCCAACTCTTTTTTTTCCCCTTTTCAATTTTTATTTATTTATTTTTGTTACAGATGTTTCTCCTTTTCCCCCCCTAGACACCCTCTTCCCCATCCCAACTAGCAAATATTTAAATCAAATTACTCTACAACAATTCTAAGGCTGCACTGTTTGTAACACTATATTAACAAATCTAATCTAAAATGACTCAAATTTGGTGTTGCCAATAATGGAGAACTGTGAGATTCTCATTCCTGAGGCACTCGAGTGTCTTGGCTAGCTGGGTATTTTTAAACTGCCTAATTAAGTTTAAAATTCTGCTTTTTGTACCTTTCTGGAACAAATTAGATCTCTTATCCTCAACCACTAACAACTTTCACAACTTAGATTTTTTTTTTTCTCAGATTCTTAAAATCCAGAGTATCTCTGTAGGTCACAATAAAAACAAGTCTCTGGCCCTGGCCAACCGGTTTGGCTCAGCAGTTAGAGTGTCAGCCTGCAGTCTGGAGAGAACCGGGTTCGGTTCCCACTAAGGGCACGTACCTCAGTTGTTGGGTCGTGTGGGTGGCGACCACTCGATGTGTCCCTTTCATGTCGATGTTTCTCTCTCTCTTTCTCCCTCCCAATCTATCTGAACAAAATATTGAAAAATTTCCTCGGGTGAGGATTAAAAAAAAAAAAGGTCTCTGGATGATCAAAGAGGTTCTATCTAATAAGCCTATTCATTCTGAGTAATATTTCAAAAGAACAAAATTTCAGTTAAACAAAGAGAGTTTATGGTAAGAACATTTAAACTTTCTCTATATGTACTTTTGGGACCATTGTGCCTTATCTCCTCTTTCTCGTAAGTCATGAGCAGTCCTGTAGTACCTAACACCAGGAAGGATACAGAAAAATTCAGGATTCTAAATATTTTGCTTTGCTAAAGCAAAGAAGGCTGATATAGCTGGCTAATCAAAAGTTTCAAGTATTGCAATGGAAACAATGAATATCCCTTTTAAACCGAAGTCCCTCACTGGACACTACAGATTTTTTTCTTTATATATCAGTGTCAATTAAACTTCCTAAGTAATTATTAAGAATGGTTGATTAGCCCTGGCCGGTTTGGCTCAGCGGTTGGAGTGTCGGCCTGCGGTCAGAGAGACCCGGGTTCGGTTCCTGCTAAGGGCACGTACCTCGGTTGCAGTTTGTCCCCGGCCCTGGTTGGTCGTGCGGGTGGCAGCCACTCGATGTGTCCCTTCACATTGATGTTTCTCTCTCTCTCTCTTCCTCTCTCTCCCTCCTGCTCTATCTGAACAAAAAAGGGAAAAATGTCCTCGGGTGAGGATTAAAAAAAAAAAAAGAATGGTTGATTAAAGTTAATAGAGCCTGCAAACATTAGGATGGTTGGCATGTTTAAAAATTTTGGAGATGTATTAGCTTCAAATTTTAGAGAAGCACAAAGTGGTTGAAAATTATGTAATTATATGTTACATTTAGGATGACATTTAATATTTTTAATTTTAAGCTATTTAAAAATCTCTTTCAATATTTAGCATTAGCTTGTGTTTAAAGAATTATTACCACCCACATATAATAATGTGACTAAAATTTGAAAAAAAAAATCTTACTTCAGGCCAGGATCTGTTTCTCCATATTCATCCAAATAAGGAGCTGGATAGGCACAGCCTCTGGCTTTACCTTCAACTAGGACCACTCTGCATTCTCTGATTCTGAAGGACAAAACAATCAATAGGAAATATTATTAAGTGCATGTGTGTAAATGATAGGCACTGCATCAAAGTTAATCTAAAGAAAAGACATCGCCAATATCTGTTAGGAATTCAGTATAAAGACAATATAAACATAAACAAATAGACTAAACTGTGTTTTGTCTAAATAAAGAGTATAAACATTACTATTTTTGTTAAAGCTATGGGAAAGGATCACTGGATTTAGAGATATGGGATCAGTAATAGTGACTGCATATACTGAAGAGAGGAAGGAGGTTGTCCTACGATTGAGTCATAGATACGCTGGAAAATGGTGACTGGAGTTGTTTCTTGATCTATGAACTGGAGGTGGGGAGAAAGCTAAGCAGAAGAACCCATCTCCCAGCCTAATAACCTCGGGCCAGAAAGGTCAGCTAGAGAAGTGCCAAACCTTTTCAAGTTAGAACCAACCCCCTATAATGCCACTTTGAAGGTACTTGGGACTCTTACAGCAGAGAAATGGAGACACAAAAAACAATGCTGTTTCCCCGGTTATAAGTACTATAGAGAGAAATTATAAAATAAACAGCTGGACTAGGGAGTAGGTTTACTCGCTGTAGGTTCCCTAGAAGAAGACAATAGGTATTGGGGTTTGGCTTCCATGCAGTCACTCCTCTTATTCCAATTGTAACCTACAAATAATGGTTATATATGCCATAGGTACTCAAACATTAGTGCTCATGTAAACAGAAACTACATTACATGGGGAGAATGGAAAGTAAAAGCACAAGCATCCTTCTGAATTTTATCTCACAAGAGTAACTTGTACTCTTCTTTCATAAAAGAGTGACTTACTGTTCTACTCTCGGTCTTTCGCTGAAAGACCAGGGTAAACAACAGCTAGTTGTAGAGGAAATGAAGAGAATGAAAATATTCAAAGGACAACTTAAAGTAACAATTTACATACTTTTAAAATAAAAGTTTTAGGACTCTAAGTACTTTCCCTATATCTGAGTACTACACAATAAAAAGTCTATTATTAATTATTTGTTTCAATTTTCCACAAATAATGAAAATCTGAGCAGCACCCTACTTTTAATTTTTTTACTACTTATTTTTACTATCTTCTCAAATGCAATCTCATGTGATATCATTTCCTATCAACACACTGTCCTGCCATAACAGCATCCAGATTGAACCCAAATTCCCTAAGTTAATTATGAAGCTTCCAGATCATGCCTACTCACTTCAGGAAAATGCATACTCCAGCTCCACAGTGAAGTGCATGAAAAATGCAAGCTCCAACCTCTTCCCCATTCACGGTTTCTTGGCAACAAATGTTCTGAGAACATAGTATCGCCCCACAGAAAAGACAAAGGACAGGGTTCTTTCGCTCATCATCTGCTGACCGTGGGCACCTCAAAAGGGAAGAAAATATTCAGTATGGTGGAGAAACAAAAAAAACATAACATATCCAGTTAGCAATGAAACATGTTTTCATCGCTTTCCAAAGTAAGAAAATTTATTACTAAATACAGTGTCCTGATAATTCTCAAAAAGCTAGGCAATTAAATATGCCTTGAGATTGAGATGTATTTATAGAATCCAGTCTTCACCTGACATGACCAATTTATAGTCAACTGCCTCCTCCTCAATTTGTTTAGCCAAACTTGTGTCCTATGTTGGAGCAATATGACTTTGTAGACGCACAATATTTTTAAATCACAATTTGCAGTTAGTGTTCAAACATATTTATCCCCCAATTTATTCAAGGTATTGAGATCTTTAGGGTTGAAATAATCAAGACTGCAGTCTTTGAGTTGATAGTTGATGCCCCTTTCCATCTGGAAACACAACAAGTCTTAGGAAGAAAAAAGTGAGAGTTGACTTACTTGAAACTAGTACTTTGAGATATTACCATCTTACATAGTGGTATGGTACAGCCTTGCTATAATGCCCCTCAAAGGGAGTATCATTCTTTGAAATAAAGTGATATTGGGCCCTTGCCAGTTTGGCTCAGCAGTTACAGCGTCGGCCCTTGGACCAAAGAGTCACAGGTTCAATTCCAGTCAAGGGCATGTACCTTGGTTGCGGTTTGTCCCCAGCCCTGGTTGGGGTCATGTGGGAGGCAGCCAACTGATGTATGTCTTTCTCTTTCTCTGTTTCCCCTTCCTTCCTTCCTTCCCACTCTATCTGAAAATCAATGGAAAAATATCCTCTGGTGAGGATTTAAAAATAATAATAATATAAAGTGATAATGGTTATCTATTAAAATGGACCTTGTATACTAGGCACAATGGAAACATCAAAAATTCCTTAATTTGGGCAGTATCAAGTAAATAAATCCAGCAAGGCCCACAATAGTGTGAGATTCTCCAATAGGGTATTAATTTATTTTCCGATCCCCAGTTTCTTAGGCAAAATTTAAAAAAAAATCTACCACTGTTACACAGGCACAAAGGGACTCTGTGCATAAGTATTTTCACTTCCAGGGAATTGTTCCAAAACGTTAATTGTAGCTCTTTTCTAAAAAAATTTTTTTTTCTTTATTGATTTTAGAGAGAGAAGAAGGGAGAGGGGGAGAAAGATGGAAACATCAATGAGATGCCCCCCACTGGGGATCTGGGCCACAATCTGGGCATGTATTCTGACCGGGAATTAAAACGGTGACCTCTTGGTGTATGGGTCGACGCTCAATCAGTGAGCCATACCAGCCAGGCTATAGCTCTTTTGTGATAAAGCCCACATCTTCTTTCACCTTTAGAACAGGATGGCTGAGTCACTAGCCATCTTATAGAGGAAAATGGGGGCGATGCCCGAAGATTAACAACTGAGTGGCCACACTACACTAGAGATAGCTCAGTCTTAATGTAAACTAGTGGTGACAATAAAACTGGAAGAGATCATAAGATTTATTTTCATTTTTACTTGAAACCAGTAAGTAATAATATCATCCAGGAGTTCACTGTGAATAATGATTGACACTCTTTTCAGATCTTTCTGAGAGCCAACAGCATGATAGACAGATACCTCTTTATTTTATTTTGCTAATCCTCGCCCGAGGATATTTTTTCCATTGATTTTTGGAGAGAGACAGAGACAGACAGACAGACAGAGACAGACAGACAGTGAGAAAGAGAGAGAGGCACATCGATTGGTTGCCTCTCACATGCACCCTGACTAGGGCCAGGGATCGAACCTGCAACCCAGGTAAGTGCCCTTGACTAGGAATTGAACCTGAGACCTTTCAGTCTGAGGGCTGACACTCTAATCACTGAGCCACTCGGGCCAGGGCAATAGATACCTTTTAATGCCTGGGAAATAATACCTATTCACCTGGCTTCTGGGATAGCTATACAGCCCTAAGATAGAAAAATCACTTAATTTAGAGCTGGATGCAATCTTTGAATCATGTAGCTAATTTTTTGAGGTTGAGAGAGAAAGTGATTCAACCACTTCTTCAGTTGGTTGACCTTAATCTGCATGAGATAAGCATCGAAACTAAGATCAATTCTATCTAGTAGCAGAGGCTGGAATATAAACTGCTCGAGCCCTGGCTGGGCCATTTAAATCCCCTGGCTTCCTGGCTCAAAGAATTCCTTAGTCATTTCAGTAGGGCACTGAATCTCAAAGTAGGCCAAAGAAAGGCCCTTTAAGCCCTCAAAATTATTCTCAACTGTAATCCCTTACTTCGGGGTCCTTCAAATTATAGCAAATTATTTAACACATGACTAAGGACTACTAATCGTCACCTTGTACAGTAATTGGTATCCTTAAAACAAATTTAAGAGTTAGTTGTGTTTACTGGGAGTTCTAATTAATTTAAGTTTACTATGAAGTTTGGATGCAGGACAATGCTTAGTGACATTACAAAACTCCTAACTGAGCTTTGGAATTCCTCTAATTTGGGAAAAGGATGCTTTATTACCAGTACATTGTCAACAAAGTGTTGAATGGGCTTTGACTTTCAGGCTGCTGAGATTCTTGCCTTTTGATTACAAGTCACTGCTAACTTTATGTCACCATTACAGTCTGGTTTGATATGGGTGGTAGTGTGATGCCACCTGAGTGTCAAGGATACATAATTATATCAATAGTAATTTTGGCTTATTATTTTCAAAACATGATGCATTGTGATTAAAATATGAAATATTCATATATCAATGGATAAAACAGATATATTTTCTCCACTTACTGACATTTCATTGGTAGTACCCTGCTCATGAATTTATACTACTCAAATAACTTAAGTCATATTATAATAAGGTAAGTGTAAAACAAAAATTATTGTTAACTTTAGAGGACCTTCTTATCATAGAGAATCACGTGTTTAAGCTTATCTTACAAAGTAATTAACAGGTAATTCACACATGATATTAGTAATGAGTAGAATGTAATTTGTTTTTTGATTCTCATCAGTCCCAATTATCCCAGTTTTCTTATTTTTTTAATTTGAAAATTATCAGTGAAAAGGAAGAGGAAGATAAAGAAAAGTTTGAGAAATACTGCTTTAGAGTAGTGTTTAATCTGACGGAGGTAGAGGGGCATGGTGCCAAAAGAGGCTAAGGGGGTGTACTCCCTTTTTCTCCATTATCCAGGTTTGAACTTGAGTTACAATGCTATTATCTGTTTTACTGTTACAATGGGATTCTATATAGATTTTATTTGGAGAAAAAGAGTTCTTCAGTGTTTTTTTCAGTGAATGATTGTGGTTACCACACTGAAATGCATGCATTTAGGTTTCTTTTTATTTTTATCCTCACGGAGGACATTTTTCCATTTTTTGTTCAGACAGAGTGAAAGGGAGAGAGAGAGGGAAACATCGATGTAAAAGAAACACATCGAGTGGTTGCCACCTGCAGGACCCAACCAGGGCCAGGGACAAACTGCAACCAAGGTACGTGCCCTTAGCGGGAACCGAACCCGGGTCTCTCTGGACCACAGGCCGACGCTCTAACGGCTGAGCCAAACCGGCCAGGGCTAAAACAGTGTTTAAAGATTTATGAATGAACAATGATTCTTAGAATGCTGTGTGTGTGTGTGTGTGTGTGTGTGTGTGTGTGTATATATATATATAGAGAGAGAGAGAGAGAGAAAGAAAGGTCTTAGAGCTTAAAAAATATTAAGGAGAGATGTCATAGATGGTGGAGTAGGGAGCTCCAGGAATCAATTCCTCTACTGAAACAACTACTGATCTGGCAAAAATGACTGAAGCAACTATCCTGGAACTCTGGAGTGTAGAAGAAAAATTGCAGTGTCCAAAGGACTAGCTGAAAAAGAAAGAGACTGGCAAATGTCAGTGAATTGTAGCAGTTAGCATCCCCTATCCCCCAGATCCATAGTAATTAGCTATGGGAGTGGCTGACTGTAATCCTGGTGCGGCTGCTAGTGCCAGGATGGGCAATAGGAATCTTGTCCTCAAAAATCAGGAAAATCAGGTTATAAATATGGTTCTGCCTGGCAGTTCGCTGAGAGGCTGGGCACAGAGACTGGTCATTGTTTCTACCTCCATGGGCTGAAGTGACTTCCTTGGCAGTGATGGTGGAGTGATTTAGAGACAGAATGTTTTTTACTATTGTTTCTTTTCTTTTTTTGTTACTTCTCACCTGAGAATATTTTTTTTTCCACTTATTTACTTTTAAAGAAAGTGGCTGGGGGTGGAGATAGAAACATCGTGTGAGAGATACATTGATTGGTTACCTCCTGCACAAGCCCCGAACTGGGGCCAGGGATCAAACCTGCATCCTAGGTAAATAACCTTGACTGGGAATCGAACCCATGACCCTTTGGTGCATGGGCCAATGCTCTAACCACTAAGCCACGCTTGCCAGGGCTCTTTTCTTAAATAAAAAAAAATTTTTTTTTCTTTATTGATTTTAGAGAGAAGGGAGAGGGAGAGATAGAAACATCGATGAGAGAGAAAATCAATTGGCCGCCTCCTGCATGCTCCACACTGGGGATTTGGCCCACAACCTGGGCATGTGCCCTGACCAGGAATCTAACTGGTAACCTCTTGGTGCATGGGTTGATGCTCAACCACTGAGCCACACTGGACACGCCTCTTTTCTTTCCTTATTGGATCCAGGAATTTAAGGAAATCTCTGACAATTCACTGGCTAATCACAGAAATAATAGTACAAAGACTTCAGTGAACACACAAAGAATAAAGTCTGCAAAAACAGTTTGAAAAAGTCACTGAACAGTAACAGCTGCCTTATTAAGTGACAATGGCAATTCCTGGGGTAGGGGTCGAGGGAGAATTTCCAGAGTTACTAGATTATACTATTCAAAACATCCAGTTCTCAACAAAACTTACAAAGCTTAAAAAGAAACAAAAAAGTGTGGCCTGCTCACAGGAAAAAAAGAAACTGACAGAAATCATCTCTGAGGAAGCCCAGACACAGACTTAATAAACAAAGACTTTAAATTAGCTCTCTTAGCCCAGCCGGTGTGGCTCAGTGGTTGAGCGTCGATCCCTGCATGAAGAGGTTGCCAGTTCGATTCCTGGTCAGGGCACATGCCCAGGCTGTGGGCCAAATGCCCAGTGCAGGGCATGTAGGAGGCGGCCAATTGATGTTCTCTCTCATCAATGTTTCTGTCTCTCTTTCCCTCTCCCTTCCTCTCTCTCTAAAAATCATTAAAGAAAAATAAATTAGCTCTCTTATATATGTTAAAAGAGCTGAAGAAAACCAATGACAAAGCACTAAAGGAAATTAGGAAAATATATGTACTAGGAAATATCAGTAAAGACAAATTATTTAAAAACCTCAAAAAACAGGTCAAGATGGCGGCATAGGTAAACGTGGTATCACGTCCTCCCACAACCACATCAGAGTTACAACTAAACTACAGAACAACCATCATTCAAAACCGCCTGAAATCAAGCTGAATGGAAGTCCTACAATTACGGAATTAAAGCAGTAGCCACATCAAGACTGGTAGGAGGGGCGGCGGTGGACGGGCTGGTCCCACACCTACGTGTGGCACACAAAAATCAGGAGGATACCTCGGCTGGAAAGGTCCTCCCTGAGGACTGAGGGGTCCCCGTCCCACACCAGGCACCCTGCTCAGGGTTCCAGTGCCAGGAAGAGAAGTCCCCATAACCTCTGGCTGGAAAAACCAGCGGGAACTGAGGCTCAGGGAGGGTGACGTGGCTGGAGCCCCAGGCAGCTCCTTAAAGGGCCTGCGCACAGACTTGTTGGATTCTCTCCTTCTAAGCTTGGAGAGGAGGCAGCTCGAGGGGCACCAGAGACATACAGGGAAGAACTGAGCTGTTTGGCATTGGAGCGAGGGCTGGAGAGGGGGCTTTCTCTGGGACAAACGTGCTGTCAGAGGCCTTTGTTCCTTTGGTGAGCCCTTCCCTGGGGCGACAGACACCCGCCATATCTGGGAATTCAGCAACCTGGCTCACACTGGTAGCCCTGCCCTGGTGATTCCCTGAGGCCCCGCCCCACCCAACTTTCAGGCCCACCCAAGCTGTTGCCAGTTGCTTTACAATAGGATTGGCCTGTCTTGGATCCTGCTTCAGGTTTTCCTAAATTATTTCAAACAAGCAGCATCTGGTCTCAGATAGCCCCATACCGCTCGTTAAGTAATACACAGAAACAAACACAGGGAGGCAGCCAAAATGAGGAGACAAAGAAACAGGTCCCAAATGAAAGAACAGAACAAAACCCTAAGAAAAGAACTAAGCGAAATGGAGATAAGCAACCTAACAGATGCTGAGTTCAAAATACTGCTTCTAAGGATGCTCAATGAACTTAGTGAGGGCCTCGAGCATAAAAAAGGACCAGTCAGAAATGAAGGAAGCATTCACTGAAATAAAGAATAATTTACACAGATTCAATAGTAGAGTAGGTAACACCAAGAAGCAAACCATTGATTTGGAATATAAGAAAGCAAAAACACCCAATCAGAACAGCAAAAAGAAAAAAGAATCCTAAAAAGTGAGAATAGTGTAAGGAGCCTCTGGGACAACTTCAAGCGTGCCAACATTCGCATCTTGGAGGTGCCAGAAGGAGAAGAGAGAGAACAAGAAATCGAAAACCTGTTTGAAACAATAATGGCAGAAAACTTTCCTAACTTGGTGAAGGAAACAGACATACAAGTCCAGGAAGCACAGAGAGTCCAAAACAAGATGAACCCCAAGAGGCCCACACCAAGACACATCATCATCAAAATGCAAAAGGTTCAAGACAAAGAGAGAATCTTAAAAGCAGCAAGAGAAAAGCATTTAGTTACCTACAAGGGAGTTCCTATAAGGCTGTCAGCTGATTTCTCAAAAGAAACTTTGCAAGCCAGAAGGGAGTGGCAAGAAATATTCAGAGTGATGAAAAGCAAGAACCTACAACCAAGATTACTCTATCCTGCAAAGCTGTCATTTAGAATCAATGGCCATATACAGAGTTTCCCAGACAAAAAAAAAAGTTAAAGGAGTTCATCACCACCAAACCATTGTATGAAATGATGAAGGGTCTTTTTTGAAGAAAAAGATAAAATATATGAACAAACAAAACGGCAATGAATACATATCTATCGACAGTGGAATCTACAAACAAAATGAACAGGCAGAGCAGAAACATTCTCATAGATACAGAGAACATTTTGTTGGTTGCCAGATGGGAGGGGGGCTGGGAGAATGGGTGAAAAGGTGAGGGGATTAAGAAGTACAAATTCATTGCTAGACTGACAAAACTCAAAGGGAAAGGGGTTGGGGCGTGGGAAGAAATAAACCAAAGAACTTATATGCATAACCAATGGACACAGATAATAGTGTGGGAAAAGGCAGGAGGGGGGAGGAGGGAGGTCAATGGGGAAAAATGAGGAACATCTGTATTACATTCAACAATAAAGGTTAAAAATAAATAAATAAAAATAAAAACTTCAAAAAACAGAAAAGTACAACAGTGAACCCTGGCCAGGTAGCTCAGTTGGTTAGAGTGCTGTCCCCATATGCCAAGGTTGCAGGTTCAATCTCTGGTCAGGGCACATACAAGACCCAACTAATGAATGCATACGTGGAACAACAAGTCAATGTTTCTCTCTCTCTTTTTCAAATTGTCGTTTCTCTCTCTCTCTCTCTCAAATCAATCAATCAAAAAAACTTTTTTTAAGTACAAAAGCTGAAATAAAATACTTAGTAGAGGGGTTCAACAGCATATTTGAGCAGACAGAAGAATCAGTGAATTTAAGGCAGGGCAATTGAAATTAATGAGTCAGAGAAGAAATAAAAATTAAAATAAAAAAAAAAGGAATAAAGCCTAAGGTGTTTATCAGACACCATCAAGCATACCAACATTTACATATATTATGAGAGTCCTAGAAAGACAAAAGAAAAAAAATGGCCCAAACTCCCCAAATTTGTTGAAAGACATGAATCTATATATCCTATAATCAAACTAAATTACAAGCAGGACAGATTCAGAAAGAATGACACTGAGGCACAGTATAATCAGAGACAGAGTTAATATATGCTATTAAAACTAAGCTGGCATCAATTCAAACTAAATTTCGTTCATTAACTATACTGTAATCCCTATGGCTACCCAGCAAAGTTGCAGGATATAAGATGATCAACACATAAAAATTAGTTGTGTTTCAGTACACCAACAATGAACAATACAAATAGAAAATTAAGAAAATAATTTTAGCCCTGGCCGGTTTGGTTCAGCGGTTAGAGCGTCGGCCTGCGGTCCTGAGAGACCCGGGTTCGGTTCCCGCTAAGGGCGCATACCTCGGTTGCAGTTTGTCCCCGGCCCTGGTCGGTTGTGCGGGTGGCAGCCACTCGATGTGTTCCTTTCACATCGATGTTTCTCTCTCTCTCTCTGTTCCTCTCTCTCCCTCCCACTCTACTTGAACAAAAAAAAACAAAAAAAAAAAGAAAATAATTTTATTTACAATAGCATCCAAAAGAATAAAATACCTAGGAATAAATTTAACCAAAAAGGGAAAGACTTGCACACTGAAAACTACAAACGTCTAAAAGAAATTAAAGGACGCCTAAATACAGGAAGGCATCCATTTTTATGATATGGAAAACTACAGAAATGGAGAAGTCAATCTTCAAATTTATATGTAACTGCAGGGGTCCCAAAAAATCAAAATAATAATGAAAAGGATAAAGCTGGAAGGTTCAAACATTACAATTTCAAAACTTACTACAAAGGTACAGCTAATTAAAAAGTGTGGTACTAGCATAAAAATAAGACACATAGACCACTGGAATAGAACTCGGAGTCCAGAAATAAACCCAAACATCGATGACCAATCAATTTTCAATGTGGGTACCAAGACTATTCAATGGGGGAAAAACAGTCTCTTGAATAACAGTACTGGGACCAACTGGACACAGCTGAAAAGAATCTTATTCTTAAAATAAACTAAAAATGGATCCAGAGCCTAAATCTAAGAGCTAAAACTATAAATCTATGAGAAAAAAAATATAGAAGAAAATCTTAATGACCTTAGTTTTGGCAATGAATTCTTAGTATTGACACCAAAAGTACAAAAAAAAAAAAAAAAAAGAGAGAGAGAAAATTGACTTTTATGCATCAAAGAACATTATGAATAATATGAAAACCCAACCTATAGGATGGAATAAATTATTTGCAAATTAAAAATATGATTAGGGCTTAATATCCAGAATATATTTAAAAAAACTGTAACAACAACAACAACAAAACAGTCCAATTGCAAAATTGGCAAAGGACTTGAACAGATATTTCTCTAAACATATAGAAATGTCCAACAAGTAAATGAAAAGATGTCTGACATCACTGGTCATTAAGAAACCACAATGAGCTACTAGAATGGCTTTAATTAAAACAGAAAGTAAGTGTTGGTGAGGATATGGAGAAATAGGAGCCCTTATACATTGCTAGTGGGAATGTAAAATGGTTCAGTTGTGAAAAACAGTTTAGTGGTTCCTCAAAAAGGTTAAACATAGAATTGCCATAAAGACCCAGTAATTCCACACCTAGATAAAATTACCCAAGAGAAATGAAAATACATGTTCACACAGAAACTTGTACATGAATGTTTATAATAGTATAATTCATAACAGTCAACAGGGGGGCACAATTTAAATGCCCTTTAGTGGATGAATAGATAAACAAACACTGGCATATACATACAATGAAATATTACTTCGCCAAGGAACAAAAAAAGTTCTGACAGATGCTACAACTTGGATAAAATTTGAATACAGTCCTGGCCGGTTTGGTTTAGCGGTTAGAGCGTCGGTCCACGGTCCAGAGAGGCCAGGGTTCAGTTCCTTCTTTTTTTTTTTTGCTTGACTTGGAAATTTTACTTTATTTACAAATGTTGTCCCATAAACAAAGGTGCCATTCCATCCCCTTTAAAATATTATAACCAATAATTTCCAGAAAAACCATTTACATAGTTTTAACCTTTCTGCATAAAACTGTATTATGGTATGAGCAAAATATAGGATGGTCTAAGACATCAAAACAAAACAAAACAAGCCCTGGCCGGTTTGGCTCAGCGGTTAGAGCGTCGGCCTGCGGTCCCGAGAGACCCGGGTTTGGTTCCCGCTAAGGGCATGTACCTCGGTTGCAGTTTGTCCCCGGCCCTGGTTGGTCGTGCGGGTGGCAGCCACTCGATGTGTCCCTTCACGTCGATGTTTCTCTCTCTCTTCCTCTCTCCCCCTCCCACTCTACCTGAACAAAAAATAGAAAAATGTCCTCAGGTGAGGATAAAAAAAAAAAACAAAACAAAAAAACAAAACAAAAAAAAACCACAAAAATTTATCCAGCATGAATACCCTAGTGACAGATGGAAAGAAGAATTAAGAATCATACTTCTTAAAATACTACTCCAAAAATTTAAAACATGGATAATTTGGGGACATATAAATGCTTCACAATAAAATCTTCTTATATAGATAAGTCTTCTTAGTATAGTTTATAATTGTGATTGTTTAGGATTGCTCTTGCAGGCTAGTATTTATGTTGATTTCAAAAAATAAGTCATCATTGTAAAAAGGGCATAGACTTTTCTACTCAGATTTTTCTATCAATGAAAATATGTAGATACTGAACTGGTTTCATCATTCAGGCCAATTACTAAAATAAGAAATGCATGAAAAGAATTTAAAACAAAAACACAATCACTATGTGACTATCTGACTTAAAAAATTGTAATTCTCTCTAAAGTCAGATTGTATTACTCCTCAATAGCTGCTATAAATTCGAATTTTTCATAGCCAAGACAATATAGACAAAATATTTAACCAAAGAGTTCAAAATACAATCATCCCAATTACCTATTTTTCATTTTATATGTAGCAATTATGTTTTTAAATCCTTTAATTTTATCTAGGAGGATAATCACTCTCTCAGCATCCATAGCTAAGTCACGAGAAACTTCAAAAGTTTTTTAAAAAATTCATCCCTGAGAAGTGAGAGAAAAAAGCTCTAAAAACACGGAAGTGACAGTTCTGCACCCTTTGAACAATCTTTACCATCGCATGAACTTTTATTAACAGTCAACAATCAAATGTATTCCAATCCTGGACAGTTAACTGCCTCTGATGATCTGATCTTTTTGTAATGAAACTGTAAGTGCAACACGGTAAAAAGTCAGATAAATAGGGACTCTGGTTTTATCATCACATTTACATTTTTGCAAGTCCAAGGACAGCCAGCTAAGATATGTATATTCCAAAAAAGACCAAAGTAATAACTTCTACTGGAATCTCATCTTCTGAGTCTCCATTTCCCTCACTGATCTTCACCCAAATAGTAAAAATAATACAATTGCAATTGAGTTTACTATTATCAATGGCACTCTCATTACGGTTCTTACAGAGTAAGATTCATTAGCTGAGACTTAATTCCTGGCTCCTCTCCAAACCCGCCAATTCCCTGGTCTGTTCCCCAGCCAATGTTCTTGAGGAAACGCTACTCATGCAGCACGGTGATGGCACTGACGCAGAGCAAGGTAGCCTGCAGCAGCGAGCACAGGGTAAACGCCATGGTCGCCGGGAACCACCCCGAGGGCCAAATGATTCGTGGGCAGCCACCACAAGGAACGTGGCACCGCCACGGCCGGCACTCTCCTAGGGCAGCCGATGAGGCCTGAAACGCCGTTTTCAGGGTTCAGTTCCTTCTAAGGGCACGTACCTCAGTTGTGGTTTGTCCCAGCCACGGTTGGGGTTGTGTGGGTGGCAACCGGTTGACGTGTCTCTCTCACGTTGATGTTTCTCTCTCTCTTCCTCCCTCTCTCTCTCCAGCTCTATCTGAAGATAAATGCAAAAAAAAATGTCCGCCAGTGAGAATTAAAAAAATTTAAAAAATAAAAACAAGTTTGCAATTTTTCCCCAAAGGGGAACCAGTTAATGACCCTGAAGAGGCAGAAAACAGGAGTACAGCCATCTCTCACTACTTTACACTTCGACGTTCGCAGCTTCACTCTAAACTGCGACAGAGTGAAGCCAGGAAGTCAAAGTGCGACGTGGCGAGAGATGACTGTATATAAATAATCCTACTTCGTGGAAATTCCTTTATCATGGTAGAGTCTGGAACTGATTAACCACAATAAACAAGGGCCGACTGTATCACCAAAAAAGAGGAAACTTTCTTCAAAGGAGAAGCCACTCAACATGGACCTGGAAAGACTGCTGGTATCAAGAGCAGCAGCTCCAAGAAAAAGATAAAGCTCCCAAAGCTATCCCAGGAAGATGAGAATGGACAGTACCCTGGTGGGGTATTACCACCCATGAGGACCCATCCCTATATCCCAATAAAAACAAATTCACAAGAGCTGAAAAAATAAGTTTGTTAGTGGTGGTATATACCAATTGAAAGCTCAAAAAAATTTAAAATATATATATTTCTTACCTGAAATGAGAAGCTTGATTTAGAAGGCAGCTATAGTCATCAGGAAGCGCTATCAAACTATTTCTTATTCTAGGGTACCTAAAAATGTAATTTAAAAGGCGATTTTATTTATCAGGAAATAAGCCCAGATCAAAAATTGACCAATAAAAGAACGTCTTAAATAAAACAAAAGGATCCATACTTGCAACCCATAGTAATTCCCACTGCTACTAGAATAAATCCAAATTTCTCGGCCTCGAATTCCAAATTATTCATCAGCTAGCTTCTTTTCCAAATTCAACTTCTATTATTTCCTAAGACTAAATTGTTTCAGTTAGCTATCTACACTGTCTAGGAAGGTAACATGAAATAGTGGTTAAGAATACAGACTTTCCTACCTCAAGAAACAAGAAAAATTTCTAATAGACTATCTAACCTCACAACTTAAAGAACTAGAAAGCAAACAAAAAGAAAACCCCAGAGCAAGTAGAAGGAAGGAAATAGTAAAGATCAGAGCAGAAATAAATGACACAGAGACCAATAAAACAATTCAAAGGATCAATGAAACAAAGAGCTGGTTTTTCGAAAAGATAAGCAAGACTGATAGAGCCTTAGCTAGACTCACCAAGAAACAAAGAGAGAGAACCCAAATACACAAAATCAGAAATTCGAAAGAGAAGTAACAACTGACACCACAGAAATAAAAAGGATCATTAACAAATACTATGAACAATTATATGGCAACAAATTCAACAATCTAAGCGAAATGGACAAATTTCTAGTAACACACAGTCTCCCAAAACTGGACCTGGGAAGAGATAGAAAACTTGAACAGACCAATGACAATGAAGGAAATTGAAGAGGTAATCAAGACTCTTCCAGCAAACAAAAGCCCAGGCCCAGATGGCTTTATGGGGGAGTTTTACGGAACACTCAAAGAAGAACAAACACCCATTCTCCTCAAACTATTTCAAAAAATTCAAGAATAAGGAAGATTCCCAAACTCCTTTTATGAGTCCAGTATAATTCTAATTCCAAAACCAGAAAAAGACACTACAAAGAAAGAAAACTACAGGCCAATATCCCTGATGAACACAGATGCCAAAATCCTGAATAAAATACTAGCAAACTGAATCCAGCAATACATCAAAAAAACTATTCACCATGACCAAGTGGGATTCATCCCAGGGATGCAAGGCTGGTACAATATTCGCAAATCAATAAGTGTGATACACCATATAAACAAAATGAAGAATAAAAACCACATGATCATATCAATAGATACTGAAAAAGCATTCGACAAAATCCAGCACCCATTTCTGATAAAAACACTCATCAATGTGGGAATAGAGGGATCATATCTTGACATAATAAAGGCCATATATGAAAGACTTATAGCCAACATCATACTCAGTGGGCAAAAACTAAAAGCATTTCCCTTAAGAACAGGAACAAGATAAGGACGCCCATTTTCCTTTTTTTTTTTTTTTTAATCCTCACCCGAAGACATTTTTTCAATTTTTTGTTCAGGTAGAGTGGGAGGGAGAGAGGGAGAGAGGGAGAGAGAGAAAGAGAGAAACATCGACGTGAAAGGGACACATCGAGTGGCTGCCACCCCCACGACCAACCAGGGCCGGGGACAAACTGCAACCGAGGTACGTGCCCTTAGCGGGAACCAAACCCGGGTCTCTGTGGACTGCAGGCCGACGCTCTAAACGCTGAGCCAAACCGGCCAGGGCAAGGATGCCCACTTTCGCCACTCTTATTTAACATAGTACTGGAAGTCTTAGCCACAGAAATCAGACAAGAAGAAAAAATAAAAGGGATCCAAATTGAAAAGGAGGAAGTGAAACTGTCATTATTTGCAGATGACATGATATTGTACATACAAAACCCTAAAGACTCAATCAAAAATCTACTAGACTTAATAAATAAAATTTGCAAAGTAGCAGGATTCAAAATTAACATCAAGAAATCCATGGCATTGTTATACACCAATGATGAAGCCACAGAAAAAGAAACTAAAAAAAAAAAAAAAAATCCCATTTACTATCACAGCAAAAAAAATTAAGATATCTAGGAATAAATTTAACCAAAGAAGTAAAAGATCTATTTGCAGAAAACTATAGGACATTGAAAAAAGAAACAGGAAGATATAAAAAAGTGGAAGCACATACCTTGTTCATGGATTGGAAGAATTAACATCATTAAATTGTCCATATTCCCCAAAGCAATCTATAGATTCAATGCAATCCTCATCAAAATACCAATGACATATTTCACAGAACTAGAACAAATATTTCAAAAGTTCATATGGAACCAAAAAAGACCCTGAATAGCCACAGCAATCTTGAAAAAAAAGGACAACGTAGGTGGGATCACAATACCAGATATCAGGTTATACTACAAAGCCACTGTAATCAAAACAGCCTGGTACTGGCACAAGATCAGGCATATAGACCAGTGGAGCAGAACAGAGAACCCAGAAATGGACCCAAGACATTATGCTCAATTAATATTTGACAAAGGTGGCAAGAGCATACAATGAAGCAAAGACAGCCTCTTTAATAAATGGTATTGGAAAAATTTGACAGCTACATACAAAAAAATTAAAACTAGACCATCAACTTATACTATACACAAAAATAAACTCAAAATGGATAAAAGACTTAAATGTGACCCGTGAATCCATAAAAATCCTAGAAGATAATGTAGGCAACAAAATTTTGAACATCACACGCAGCAGAATTTTCACTGATACATCACCTAAGGCAACAGAAACAAAGGATAAAATGAACACATGGGACTACATCAAACTCAAAAGCTTCTGCACAGCAAAAGAAACAACCATCAAAATGGAAAGGCAACCCACTGTATGGGAGAGCATCACTGCTGATGACACATCAGATAAGGAGTTAATTTCCAAAATAGAGTACTCATACAACTCAACAAAAGGAAGACAAAGAACCCAATTTAAAAATGGGCAGAGAAGCTGAATAGACACCTCTTCAAACAGGTCATACAAAAGGCCAAGAGACATATGAAGACATGCTCAACATCACTAATCATCAGAGGGATGCGAATTAAAACAACAATGAGGTATCACTTCACACCTGTCAGAATGGCCACCATCAACAAATCATCAAACGACAAGTGTTGGTGAGGGTGTGGAGAAAAGGGGACTCTAGTACACTGCTGGTGGCAATGCAGACTGATGCAGCCACTATGGAAAACACTATGGTGTTACCTCAAAAAATTAAAAATTGAATTGCCATTTGACCCAGTGATTCCACTTCTAGGAATATACCCTAAGGAGCCTGAAACACCAATCAGAAAGAATATATGGACCCCCATGTTCATGGCAGCACTGTTTACAATAGCTAAGACCTGGAAACAGCCCAAGTGTCCATCAGTAGATGAATGCATAAAAATGTGGTACGTATACACACTGGAGTACTATGCAGCTGTAAGAAAGATCCTTTGAGACGACATAGAGGGACCTGGAGAGTATTATCCTAAGTGAAACAAACCAAGCAGAGAAAGATAAATATCACATGATCTCACTTATTTGTGGAATATAATGAACATAAC
Organism: Molossus molossus; assembly: GCF_014108415.1. Taxonomy (NCBI): domain Eukaryota; kingdom Metazoa; phylum Chordata; class Mammalia; order Chiroptera; family Molossidae; genus Molossus; species Molossus molossus. The sequence goes on from NW_023425344.1 coordinate 181,965,692, forward strand.
AGTCTGAGAAATAGGGTAGACCCAGAGATGTGGAAGTAGGGTACGAACTGACAACTCTCAGAAGAGGGGTTTGCGGGGGGCAATGAAGAGATAAATCACAGAACTTATATGCATGTACGCATAACTGATGGTCACGGACAACAAAGCCGGGGATGGGGCGGGGGGGATGGGGAGGAGGGTGTCAGTGGGGAAAAAAAAGGAGAAACATCTGTAACATAAATAAATTAAAAAAAAAAAAATAGATCCAATACATAAATAAATAAAATGTAAAAAAAAAAAAAGAATCAGACAAACCTGGTTACAAATGCTAACTTCTCTGACACCTGATAAGTCACTGAACCTAAGCCTGTATTTCTAGGTCTGAAACTGAGGATGAATATATTATACTTCCTTTTTCTTTCTTTCGTTTTTTGGTATGTGCCCCTAGCGGGAACTGAAACCGGGACTCACTGGTCCGCAGGCCGAAGCTCCAACCATTGAGTCAAACCGGCTAGGGCTATATTATACTTTCTTAATCATAAGGCACACCATTGATTTAATAACATTTGCAGGGGGAACATAAAAGACTGAATTAAGATGTTATTATGTGAATATCAAGGAATCTCATGGAGCTGTAAAGGACTCAATAAGATACTGAAGTGAAATATATTATACTTAGTACTTGATAAATGTTTCAAATGTTATTACTGATTGTCACCATACTAGATACAACAAAAGCCTTGCTTGCGTGCCTTAGGGAAGGTCATCTGAATGACATGGAATTCTTTTTGCAAATCTCAAGCAATTTAAATTCTTTAATTCCTTCTATGTTCAGCTAAAAATGACTTCCTGTAAGACTAATCTTGTGTCATTAAGAATCTTTTACTCTTTAAATTTCTATAGCATTAACAATATATTATTCCATATACAGGGGTGGGTAAAAATAGGTTAAATTACCAGCCATCATCACCTAAAAAATAAATCGTAAGTAAGGATACATAATAATAATAATTAGACAAATAGTACAATAATACAAATAAATAACAAGAATAAACTTAAACTTTGTTTCACGTACTCACAACTGTAAACCTACTTTTGCTCACCCCGTATTAGTATACTTTATTTCATATCTTGAATTTACGTACATAATTTTCTTTTCTTTACTGATGTTAGAGAGAGAGAGAAAGGAAGAGAGAGATAGAAACATCAATGAGAGAGATCATCGACTGGCCAGCCGCCTCCTGCATGCCCCCCACTGGGCATGTGACCTGTGTCTAAGAATCAAACCAGCAACCTCTTAGTGCATGGGTCGCTCGACCACTGAGCCACACCAGCCAGGCTATGTATGTAATTTGACTGTACACTACACTTTACTAAAGCTGTATGTTATATCCTTTTTTTTAATGTGTTTGTTTTTTTTTTTTAACTCATCTTTAGTATTGAATGTACTACAGTTGTCCCTCCTTATTTTTCCCATTGAGCTCCTCCTCCCCAATCCTGCCCTCCTCCCATCTTCCCCACACTATTGTTGGTGTCCATTGGTTATCCATATATGCGTAGAAGTTCTTTGATTGATCTCATCCTGCCCTCCCTCCTCCCTTCCCTTTATTTTTTATTTTTTTTATCCTCACCCGAGGACATTTTTCCATTTTTTGTTCAGATAGAGTGGGAGGGAGAGAGAGAGAGAGAAACATCGATGTGAAAGGGACACATCGAGTGGTTGCCACCTGCACGACCCAACCAGGGCCTGGGACAAACTGCAACCGAGGTACGTGCCCTTAGTGGGAACCGAACCTGGGTCTCTCTGGACTGCAGGCCAATGCTCTAACCGCTGGGCCAAACCTGCCAGGGCCCCTTTATATCTTTCTTTTAAAAAATAGGTTTTTATTGATTTTTAGAGAGAGGAGAGGAGAGGGAGAGACAGAAACATCAATGAGAAACATCAATTGCTGCCTCCTGCATGCCCCCTACTGGGGATCAAGCCTGAAACCCTGGCATGTGCCCTGACTGAGAATCAAACCAGTAACCTCTTGGTGTATGGGGTTGATATTCAACCACTGAGCCACATTGGCCTGGCTGTGTATGTCTTTTAACTCTCCCAGAATATTTAGTACCATGCTAGGGAAACAGTAGATGTCTCAAAGGTACATGATGAATTGTAATAATGGAAAATAGAATGAAATTAGCAGTCCTAAAATATGTACTCATCTTTTAAATTTTTCTAAGATCCTTCTTTTCTTGGTGATGTGAATACTACTACATCTAAGCACAGGAGCTGAATCTACAATCTCTAAATCACTAAAGCTGGGTTAAAGGGTGGATAGCATATACACATTTACAGGGAAGGTGAAAGAGTTCAAAGGATGAGAAAAGATGAGAAAAGAAGGTGGCAAATGTACACTGTCTCAGTGTTTGCCTCAATCATAGAAAAATGGTACTAGTGTTAGTATTCAAGGGTGGGGCCGGTCAACTCCTCTGCTTGCCTATTGATGAAATTCAATTTGAATAAATATGTATTACTATACATAATACAAGCCAAGTCCTGGAAGGGATACACCAAAGGTAAGCATGCAGTCCTGGCTCTTGTTGAGTTTACTGCTTAGTGATGTAGGGTGCTGGCAGGTACACATGCACACATGTCAACACACATGAGATAATATATTAGGATAGGCTTCTGGGAGGAGGTGATATTTGAATTAGTCGTTGAGGAAGATGTGGATTTTGACTGAGTCATAAGTTAAGGGAGATAGGAGGGCTAAAGAAAAGTTATGTGGGGTATTCTGGAAGCATATAGATAGGAAGAGATGAGGAGAGGAAGTAGTTCTATTTATATCTTACTGTATTCACACACACAGAAAAGTAGTTTATAGGAATACTGTCACAACCCTCTGATTATGCTCAACCGCTGAGCTAAACTGGCCAGGGCTGATTTTAATATACCAGTAGCTCCAAGATGCCATCCCTTCCTTTGCCTTTTTTTAGCTTTTAAACTCAAAGCATCCTTTGCCGTTTAATAAGCTTGCACTAGCTTAAGGAAGAGGAGCTGGTGGCATCAAACTATTTGGGAAAGGGGCAGCCAGTCTAAGAAAAAACAAATTCCGATTTCTGGCAGACCTAAACAGAAATGTAAGAAACAATGTACTAAAAATGAAGAAGACAGACTAGAAAGCACGCTCAACAAACCAACTAGTTTTGGAAATACAACTTGTAGATGGGAGAAAAGGACTGAAAAATAAAACCAACCTGACTATGGTGCTGTTTTCCTTCAAACAGTTTAGTAAGGCAGGATCTGCACACCACCTACAAGGAGCCAAGAGTAAAAGCAAATGAGTCATCACAACTTTAGTACAATACTCATCATCAAGCCATTCTATTTAAATCTTTCTGTCCCTTCTTTCTAAGTTCCTTCTTCTAGACTTCTTTCATCTTATACCTTGCCTCCTATTTATTTTCCCCCTTTTTATTAATTTTTTTTTTTTTAATCCTCACCCGAGGATATTTTTTTTTTCTATTTATCTTCTGATAGAGTGGGAGAGAGAGAGAGAAGAGAGAGAAACATCGATGTGAGAGAGACACATTGACTGCTTGCTTCCCGCATGATCTGACCAGGGCCGGGGACGAACCTCGACCAAGGTAGGTGTCCTTGACTAGAATCAAACCCGCAACTCTCTGGTCCGCAGGTTGACGCTCTAACCGTTGAGCAAATCCCACCAGGGTTATTAAATTCTTTTTAAAAGGGTTTATCAATCAAGGTCTTACTAGAAAAACAAAAACCATTCTGAGTACTTCAACAAGAGGGACTTTAATACCAATAACTGATAGTAAAGGTAATAGAAGGGGTGAGAAGCCTACCAGGAGACAAAAAGGCAAGGCAGCCCTAAGATTAGCCAATAACAGGGCTCCCACCCCTCCTAGGCTAGATGAAGAAAAGGAAGTCATAGTATCACTGAAGCCCAGGGGCTAGGGTCACCAGTGGATACTGGAACCACAGAAGCCATGTCTGGTGAGAACTGGAACCAGAGAAGAGCTATAGCCACTGCCAGAGATGCCTGACAAGGCAGAAAGAGGCAGTCTAAACACTTAGGCTTCTCTCATCCCCCTGGCTTCCAATATTTTGCCAGTGCCTCCCACTGGCTGAACGCAGGCAGAATTCAACTGAGAAGGGAAGGGAGACTGGGAATCCTGCACTACAGAGCACAGGATGAGGAAAGGCATTGAGGCAAACAGGGCCAGGAATGGTACAAAGGGCAAGGACTTCCTGTTTCAAAGTTCAAATTTTTATCACTTGACTATACTAGAATTAGCACATTGAACATGTATCAATTCCAAGAATATAAAAGTAAAATTAGTACTACCTACTATGATACTATTATATTCAACGCATGATACTAATTTTTCTGACCCACTTTTGATTCATTTTTAACACAATGGAGATTAGAGTACCTCGTGGGAAACGAGGAGACACAGGAAAGAACCTAACAGAAGAGGTGAAAGAAGACAGGCAGACATTCACATAAATCCTGACATGGGCATGGAAGGGCAAAAAACACTGATTAAAGAAAAAGGCAGACAATTAAAGATACCAAAGAGGTCATGGGGGTAAGAATAACACAGTGATAACTGATTATAAAAATGACTAAAAATGGTGGCACTAAAGATAAGAATAAAGAGACCAGACGTCAAGAGCGTAAAGAGTGATCAGGAAAACCAATAAGTAATGGGGTAGAAAACAAGTTTTTCTGAAAGAAAGACACACTTCTCCTTGGGAAGTTTAACTGATACATTTCTCACCTACCAAATGACTTTTTTCTCCCCTCAGGAATCCTCCTCAGATTGTGCTACTGTGAGATGTGCTACTGTTTTGGATACAGTCCCCAAATGGGGTTCTTTTGTTGCTTAATTGTGACTTTATGGCTGCTGACCACATGACTTTTATCAATATTCCACCCCACCCCACCCTCAGTTTAAAACTGGAATGATGAGAGACAGTAGCTCTGGGGAAAATAAGTACAATGAATCGTAGTCATGGTGGAACAAATGAAAATTCCAGGTACCCATGGCTGTTAGTCTTATCCCCAATTCCTTTAGTGGGTAAATTAGGAATCTCCTATATTTTTGCTATCCCCTTCAATCAATGCTAACTAATTAAAAGCTGGCAAGTAATTTTAACTTAAAATCCCCAAACTGTATAATAATTTGACAATGATATTTTGTCCCCACAATACCTCTGGAGGAGGGGCTTTACAGTATGCCAATATTCCTGGAAAAGTAGGAACAAATTTGTGGGTAAAGATAGATAGTTACAGAGTGCACTATACTCTCCTTCTGCAGAATCTGCAAGAGAATAAAAATACATTTAATAAGCACATTATTCTTTCCTGGTCAACATGTTAATAGAATTTCTTCATTGTTTATGTTCATTTCTATACTCTGTCTATATAGAATGTATTTTGTACTCTATAAAACTGGGAGGCAAATAAGCTACAGTGATCCTTTTAAAACACAAATCTGATACAGTAATTCTCCTGATCAGATGTCTCCAACGTCAAACTACTACACCATATAAAATACAAAGTCCTTATTGTATTTATGCAGGTCATGCATAAAGGCCCTACATGACCTATCCCTGGAGGTCTCCTAGACCTCATCTCCTTCCATCCTCCCCTGTTCATTATGCTTCAACCATACTCTTCTCTTTACTATTCTTTGACTACCTCAAACAAGCCTTTGCATTTATTGCTACTTCTGCTTAGGAATACTTTCTTCAACTCTCTGCCCAGTGCAACCAAGTTCTTTCTCTCTCTCTCTTTTTAAAAAATATGCTTTTATTGATTTTCTAGAGAGAGAGGAAGGGAGATAGAAACATTGTTTGGCTGCCTCCTGCATGCCCCTACTGAGGATCAAGCCCACAACCTGGGCATGTGCCCTGACCAGGAATTGAACCAGGACCTCTCAGTCCATGTGACAAAACTCAATCCACTGAGCCACACAGGCCGGACCAATTTTCTTTTTCCAATGTCTCTTTGCTCAATGTCTCTTCACAGAAAACCCTTCCATGACTATCTGTCTAAACAAATTATCCTCTCTGGCCCGAGCATTCTCTGCTTCCATGACATGCTTTATTTTTCTTTGCAGTACTTATCACCATTTGACATAGCTGTTTATCTGTCTGTTTATATTTGGTCTCCTCCCAATAAAAGAAAAGACTTTAATTGCCATATTACAGCACCGACTAGATAAATTAAGACATGATTTTTTAAAACTACAAACAACAAATCTATAATGGTTAACTACTTGAAGAGTAGCATCTTATCTTATATAGAATCAGGACAAACCTAGATCCAATAAACCCTACTAAACTGAGTTCAAGATAAAGAAATTGATAAACAGTAAAGCTGACCTGGTCAGTTCAATCTCAAAGGATAAAAAGAAGAATCTATGAGCAATTACGGTGACTCTTCCAAATCACACAAGTGTTCTCATTTTTACCTATACAAAACCATAAGAAAGCCTCTCAACTTTGATCTAGATTTAAGGCAAGTAAAGAAGGAAGAAAATAATTCTCTTAAATATACATGGCCTTGGTTTAATACTGCAGGCCTTTCCCAGAAGCATTTTAATTCTTTTATAATATAAACATATGTTCAAAATTTAAATAACAGCGTGTGCAGTAAAGTTTTTCTCCTACCTAGCCAAACAGTTCTTTTCCCTAAGGGCAACCAATGTTTCCAATTTCCTGTATATTCCATCCTATCAGTTACATTCTGCATGCAAGCATTTTATAAACTAAAGCACATTAATTACACTTAAAAAGGAGCCATGAGTAGGTTTTATGGATTATAAAACTAATCTGGTTTTTGGTCTGATCTTTAACCTATACAAGGTCAGGGGCACACATGTTCAGAGTGAAAACTGATGAGGTGATGAATACTAGAATTATCAAGTTTTTTTTTGTATGCTTTCCTCTTGTATTCTTAAGGCTGAAGATAAGAAAAAAAGTCTCTCATTTACTACTCAGATTTCATTTTTCTACTTACTAGTAAGTAGGTCTTCAGGTGGAGTTATTCCAAGCAAATAGTGGAAAAACAATGCAGCACAACGAAGGTAAGGGGTGATGCCATTCTTCAAAGAGACCCACAAATACCAACCAGGAATATCACATCCAATGCAGCTAAGAGGCAACAATTCAAGAACAGAACCAGATCAGAACATGATACTAATGAGACTAAATCCCTAGATTTTAAACAGATTTCTCTTTAAAAAATATAGCTAAGCATTCAAATAATTTTTATCCATTTATTTTTTAAAATTTATTTTTATTGTTGAAAGTGTTACAGATGTCCCTCCTTTTCCCCCCATTGACACCCTCCTTTCTGCTCCCTCCCCCTCTTCTGCCTTCACTGCACCGGTGTCTGGGTCCATTGGTTATGCATATTCATTTAATTTTTAAACATTAAAACAAAATATTTAACTAGCTATAGCTTTAGTCTTTAAATCTCCTTATAGTTTCCTAAAGAAAAATCGCAGGTGACTTCAGAGGAATATTGGCGTAAGAGATCCCATTGGCCTTTCCTCTTGAAATCTCAACAATTTGAACAGCTACAACTCAACAAAGGATTCCCTGCTCAACACACAAATACACGGGAGAGATCTGTGCACTGAAATATTTAAAGGTGGGCAAGTAGAGCAAAAGGAGGAGGTGAAAAGGGAGAGGGGCTGATACGAGCCAGCGATATAGCCTGGCAGCCGGAAGCTCGTGGTGGGCTCTGCTGTTAGAGGGGAGGAATCTAGTGGTGGCTGACACTCCCACTGCCTGGAAAGAGACTCAGTGGGCAGGAGTGAGCAGTAGGAGCTGTGGCTGAGCTGAGACCTAAGCAAAGACACATATGGCACACAGGAATACAATCACGGCTGTCAAGAGGTTGGCATTTCAGATGGAGAAACAAAGCCATGGAGTCTGACCACCTTCCCTTAGCCTCCCTGAAAATGCTTCCCTTTGCCCTTGGTGTCAGGTTGCATAGTACATTATCTGTACGCCTGAGAACTAGCACCACAGAATCCCATTTGTGAATGAAGGGTGCACCTTGTGACCGATCTTGGAGAGGGATACAGGGGAGATCCCGTGAAGGCCCAAGGTTGCCATTACTGGGAAGACAAAACAATAAAGAAGCTGGTGGATTCCCCCAGCCCCTCCCAATCTCAATGCACTGCAGCTACACAACAGTAGCCAGAGACGCGGGGGCTGGTTGACACAGGGATTTCATAAAGCTAAAAAGACACTTGTGATTCAGTGCTACCTACTGAAAAAGAATAGAAAGACCTCTTTATATTAATCTTCTAGAGAAATTCCACTCACAAACTGATGTCTAGACAGAGAAGGAATCCATCAAATACCATGAATAACCAAGATATCTAGGCAGATCGGTAAGAAAATGAAAAATCTCCAGAAAACAAACTTAAAGACATGGGAATATGGCCCTGGCCGGTTTGGCTCAGTGGTTAGAGTGTTGGCCTGTGGTCTCCAGAGACCCGGGTTCGGTTCCCACTAAGGGCACGTACCTCAGTTGCAGTTTGTCCCCGGCCCTGGTTGGGTTGTGCAAGTTGCAGCTTCTCAATGTGTCCCTTTCATGTCGATGTTTCTCTCTCTCTCCCCCCCCCCCACTCTATCTGAACAAAATATCAAAAAATGTCCTCGGGTGAGGATACAAAAAAAAAAAAAAAGACATGGAAATATGTTCAGAAATGACAGAGAATTCAAGATTGCAGTTATACTCAACAAGATGTGAGAAAATACAGACAGGCAATTTAGCGAGCTCAGGAAACAACTTAATGAACAAAACCAGTACTTCACCAAACAGATTGAAACTTTTTTTTTTTATCCTCACCTGAGGACATTTTTTTGTATTTATCTTCAGACAGAGCTGAGGGGAGAAAGGGAGGAAGAAAGAGAGAGAAACATCTACGTGAAAGAGACACATCAAGTGGTTGCTACCTACATGACCCCAACCAGGGCTGGGGACAAGCTGCAACCAAGGTATATGCCCCTAGTGGGAACCAAACCTGGGACTCTCTGGTCCACAGGCCAATGCTCTAACTGCGAAGCCAAACTGGCCAGGGCTAGATTGAAACTTTTAAAAGAATTAAACAGAAAATTTGAAGATGAATTCAATAAAAGAGATCAAGAATAAACTAATGAGCATAGAAAATAGAGCAAACCAGATGGAGGAAAGGATCAGTGATATTAAGACAGAAATCTAGAAATGATGCAAAAGGAGGAGATATAAGCATAAAAAAAGAGAAAGCGCTCTACAAGAACAATCTGATTCCATCAGAAAGAGCAATATAATAGTAGGCATACCAGAAGAAGGAGGAAAAGAACAGAGAGCCTATTCAAATAAATGGTTGATGAGAATTTCCCATACCTATAGAAAGAATTAGATTTTCAAATCCAAGAAGCAAAGAGAACACCTAGTTACCTAGTTAGAATCCCAATAGGTCTTCTCCAAGGCACATTGTATTAAAACTGTCAAAAACTAATAACAAAGAAAGAATTCTTAAGGCACCCAGGGAAAAGAAAGTAACCCCTAAGGCAGTGGTTCTCAACCTTCCTGATGCCGTGACCCTTTAATACAGTTCCTCATGTTGTATGTGAGCGTAGCCACTTGGAGACGGATAGAGGAGTGGAGTCTGGGTTCCGAAGACTATAGGAAATATATGTTTTCCGATGGTCTTAGGCAACCCCTGTGAAAGGGTCGTTTGACCCCGCAAAGGGGTTGCGACCCACAGGTTGAGAACCGCTGCTAAAGGAAAGCCCATTAGGTTATTATCAATGGACTTCTCAGCAGAAACTTCATAAGCTGGAAGAGAGTGGAATCAAATATTAACTACTGAAAGAGAAAGATTACCAGCCAAGAATAATATATCCAGCAAAGTTATGCTTTAATAATGAAAGAGAAATAAAGACTTTTCCAGGCCTACAGAAGTGGAGGGAATTCATTACCAGAAGACCTCCATTGTAAGAAATACTCAAGGAGGTTATTCTACCTGAAACAAAGAAAAAATCACAAATATAGGAGTAAGATTGCCAACAAACTTATAGCATAAACAGGGATAATTTGTGACAACAAAAACATAAATGGAGAATGAGGAAAGGTCTGAATTTACAAAGGAGGATGGATATCAGATGCATTCAAAAAAGGACTACTGAGATCTGAAAAAATGGCGGCGAAGTGAATGGAGCGACACAGACTATCTCCCAAGACCAAACTGGATTTACAACGAAAATAAAGGCAAACCGTCAGGAAAGGGCAGCCCAAAGACATCTTGGAGAACCACTTAACCAGAAACACCCACTCAATCCTGGTAGGCTTGCGAGGATGGGAGAGGGGACCGAGAGCCCAGGGTCCGCAGCGGCCTGGGCAGGGGCCAGGGAACTCGGCGAGAAGTTAATCCTACCGTCTCCCTTGCCACCCTGCACGGGCCCTGGGAATGCTGTAGCCTACTAAGCTTTCAGCTGGAGCCACACAGACTCCCGGAGAACAGGGGAATTGGCGGGATTAAAGTGGGTCCTCCCTGGTGCATCCAAACCCAGGAGAGGGAGCCACAAACAGCAGAACACCAACACCCACTGGGAAAACTTGGCAGACTCCAAAGCCCACTGTGATAACCAAAATGGTGAGAAACAGAAACAAAAGCCAAATGAAAGATCAAGAGACCTCTACAGAAGATGAAATAAATGAGGTGCAGTTAAGCAAGTTAACAGAACTAGAATTTAGAGCCATGATGTTGCGGAAGCTCAACAGCATGTGTAAGGACATGAGCAACATGAGTAAAGACAGAAATGTTGAAAATAAACCAGCTGGAAATGAAAAACCAACAGGAAGAAATGAAAAATGACATATCAGAAATGAAAAACACACTGGAAGGTCTAAAAAGCAGAGTAGGGGAAGCTGAGGACTGGATCAGTGAATTAGAAGACAGGCTAGAAGAAATCAACCAATCAGAAAACCAAAAAAAAAAAACTATTAAAAAACAGGAAGAGAGCTTAAGAGAATTGTGGGACAACTGGAAACGGAATAATATTCGTATCATAGGAGTCCCTGAAGAAGAAGAAAGTAAGCGAGGGCTAGAGAATATATTCAAAGAAATAGTGACAGAAAACTTCCCTAATTTGGTGAAGGAAGAAGGCATTCAAGTTCAAGAAGCTCAGAGAGTCCCAAGTAAGAAGAACCCAAACAGGCCCACACCAAGACATAGTAATCAAACTGCCAAAAATTAAAGACAAAGAGAGAATCCTAAAAGCAGCAAGAGATAAGCAACAGGTTACCTACAAAGGAAACCCCATAAGGGTCTCAGCTGACTTCTCACAAGAAACACTATAGGCTAGAAGGGAATGGCATGAAGTAATCAAGGTCATGAAAAACAAGGATCTGAATCCAAGACTACTCTACCCAGCAAGGCTATCATTCAAAATAGAAGGTCAAATAAAAAGCTTCCTAGACCAAAAAAGGCTAAGGGAATATATTAACACCAAACCAGCACTAAAAGATATGTTAAAAGGACTGCTGTAGCCCTGGCCTGTTCTGCTCAGTGGTTGGAGCGTCGGCCTGCGGTCCGGAGAGACCCGGGTTCGGTTCCCGCTAAGGGCACGTGCCTCGGTTGCAGTTTGTCCCCGGCCCTGGTTGGTCGTGCGGGTGGCAGCCACTCGATGTGTCCCTTTCACATCGATGTTTCTCTCTCTCTCTCTTCCTCTCTCTCCCTCCCACTCTATCTGAATAAAAAATGGAAAAATGTCCTCGGGTGAGGATAAAAAAAAAAAAAAAAAAAAAAAAGGACTGCTGTAATTACCAGGAGAAATGGGAAGGAAAATAGAACCACACTAAACAAAAATGGCAATAAATAAGTACATATCAATAACCACCTTAAATGTAAATGGACTGAATGCTCCCATAAAAAGACACAGAGTAGCTGACTGGATAAGAAAGCATGACTCATCCATATGCTGTTTACAAGAGATCCACCTCACAACAAAAGACTCACATAGATTGAAAGTAAAGGGATGGAAAAAAATCTTTCAAGCAAATGGAAAAGAAAAAAAAGCTGGGGTAGCAATACTTATATCTGATAAAATAGACTTCAGATTGAAGGCCATAACTAGAGACAAAGAAGGCCACTACATAATATTGAAAGGATCTATGGAAGATATAACCTTGATAAACATATATGCACCCAATATAGGAGCACCAAAATATATTAAAAAACTATTGGAGGACTTCAAAGGAGAAATCAATAGCAATACAATCATAGCAGGGAACTTCAACACCCCGCTCACATCACTGGATAGATCCTCTAGACAAAAAATTAGCAAGGAAACAGAGACTCTAAATGAAGCACTAGACCAAATGGATTTAATAGATATCTACAGAGAACTACACCCCAAAACTACAGAATTCACATTCTTCTCAAGTGCACATGGAACATTCTCAAAGATAGACCACATGTTAGGGCACAAACTAAATCTCTACAAGTTCAAGAAGATTGAAATTATAACAAGTATCTCTCAGACCACAATGGTATGAAACTAGAAATCAATTGCAAGAACATACAAAGACATTTTAACACATGGAAGCTAAATAGAATGTTATTAAACAATGAATGGGTCACCAAGGAGATCAAGGAAGAAATCAAAAAATTCCTGGAAACCAATGAAAATGAGGACACAACAATACAAAATCTATGAGATGCAGCAAAAGCAGTTCTGAGAGGGAAGTTCATAGCACTACAGTCCTACCTCAAAAAAGAAGAAAAATCTGCCCTGGCCGGTTTGGCTCAGCGGTTAGAGCGTCGGCCTGCGGTCTGGAGAGACCCGGGTTCGGTTCCCGCTAAGGGCATGTACCTCGGTTGCAGTTTGTCCCCGGCCCTGGTCGGTTGTGTGGGTGGCAGCCACTCGATGTGTTTCTTTCATATCAATGTTTCTCTCTCTCTCTCTGTTCCTCTCTCTCCCTCCCACTCTACCTGAACAAAAAAATAGAAAATAGAAAAAAGAAGAAAAATCTCTAATAGACTACCTAACCTCACAACTTAAAGAACTAGAGAGTAAACAAAAAGAAAACCCTAGAGCAAGTAGAAGAAAGGAAATAGTAAGGATCAGAGCAGAAATAAACGACATAGAGACCAAAAAAACAATTCAGAGGATCAATAAAACAAAGAGCTGGTTTTTCGAAAAGATAAACAAGATTGATGGACCCTTAGCTAGACTCACCAAGAAACAAAGAGAGAGAACCCAAATACATAAAATCAGAAATGAAAGAGGAGAGATAACAACTGACACAACAGAAATACAAAAGATTGTTAACAACTACTATGAACAATTATACGGCAACAAATTCGAAAATCTAAGCGAAATGGACAAATTTCTAGAAACACATAGTCTCCCAACACTGGATCAGGAAGAGATTGAAAACTTGAACAGAACAATAACAACAGAAGAAATTGAAGATGTAATCAAGACTCTTCCAGCAAACAAAAGCCCAGGCCCGGACGGCTTCACGGGGGAGTTTTACCGAACATTCAAAGAACTAATACCCATTCTCCTCAAACTATTTCAAAAAATTCAAGAAGAAGGAAGACTTCCAAACTCGTTTTATGAAGCGAGCATAATTCTAATTACAAAACCAGAAAAAGACACAACAAAGAAAGAAAACTACAGGCCAATATCCCTGATGAACATAGATTCCAAAATCCTGAACAAAATACTAGCAAATCGAATCCAGCAATACACCAGAAAAATTATCCACCATGACCAAGTGGGATTCATCCCAGGGATGCAAGGCTGGTACAATATTCGCAAATCCATAAATGTGATACACCACATAAATAAATTGAAGAATAAAAACCACATGATAATATCAATAGATGCTGAAAAAGCCTTCGACAAAATCCAGCATCCATTTCTGATAAAAACGCTCAGCAGTGTGGGAATAGAGGGATCATATCTAAACATAATAAAAGCCATATATGAAAGACCTACAGCCAACATCATACTCAATGGGCAAAAACTAAAAGCATTTCCCTTAAGAACAGGAACAAGGCAAGGATGCCCACTTTCGCCACTCCTATTTAACATAGTACTGGAAGTCTTAGCCACAGCAATCAGACAGGAAGAAAAAATAAAAGGGATCCAAATTGGAAAGGAGGAAGTGAAATTGTCATTATTTGCAGATGACATGATACTGTACATAGAAAACCCCAAAGACTCCACCAAAAGCTTACTAGACTTAATAAATGAATTTGGCAAAGTAGCAGGATACAAAATTAACGTTAAGAAATCGATGGCATTCTTATACACCAATGATGAACTCACAGAAAGAGAAACTAAGCAAACAATCCCATTTACCATTGCGGCAAAAAAATTAAGATACCTAGGAATAAACTTAACCAAAGAAATAAAGGACCTATTCGCAGAAAACTACAGGTCTTTGAAAAAAGAAATAGAGCAAGATATAAAAAAGTGGAAGCACATACCCTGTTCATGGATTGGGAGAATTAACATCATTAAAATGTCCATATTACCCAAAGCAATATATAGATTCAACGCAATCCCCATCAAAATACCAACGGCATACTTCACAGAATTAGAACAATTACTTCAAAAGTTCATATGGAACCAAAAAAGGCCTCGAATAGCCACAGCAATCTTGAAAAGGAAGAACAAAGTTGGAGGGATCACAATACCAGATTTCAGGTTATACTACAAAGCCACCATAATCAAAACAGCCTGGTACTGGCACAAGAACAGGTATATAGACCAGTGAAACAGAATAGAGAACCCAGAAATGGACCCAAGGCAATTTGCTCAATTAATATTTGACAAAGGTGGCAAGAGCATACAGTGGAGTAAGGACAGCCTCTTTAATAAATGGTGCTGGGAAAATTGGACAGCTACATGCTGAAAAATGAAACTAGACCATCAACTTACACCCTACACCAAAATAAACTTAAAATGGATAAAAGACTTAAATGTAACTCATGAATCCATAAAAATCCTAGAGGAGACTGTGGGCAACAAAATCTCAGACATCATACACAGCAGAATTTTTACTGACACATCACCTAAGGCAATAGAAACAAAGGAGAAAATGAACACATGGGACTACATCAAACTCAAAAGCTTCTGCACAGCGAAAGATACAATTATCAAAACGGTAAGGCTACCCACTGTATGGGAGAGCATAATTGCCAATGATATATCAGATAAGGGGTTAATTTCCAATACATATAGAGTGCTCATACAACTCCACAAAAGGAAGACAAAGAACCCAATTAAAAAATGGGCAGAGGAACTAAATAGACACCTCTCCAAACAGGACATACAAATGGCTAAGAGACATATGAAGAAATGCTCATCATCACTAATCATCAGAGAGATGCAAATCAAAACAACAATGAGGTATCACCTCACACCTGTCAGAATGGCCGCCATCAACAAATCATCAAACAACAAGTGTTGGTGAGGGTGTGGAGAAAAGAGGACTCTAGTACACTGCTGGTGGGAATGCAGACTGGTGCAGCCACTATGGAAAACAATATGGTGCTACCTCAAAAAACTAAAAATTGATCTTCCATTTGACCCAGTGATCCCACTTTTAGGAAAATACCCTAAGAAGCATAAAACACCAATAAGAAAGAATATATGTACCCCCATTTTTGTAGCAGCACTATTTACAATCGCTAAGATCTGGAAACAGCCCAAGTGCCCATCAGTAGACGAATGGATCAAAAAGCTGTGGTACATATACACAATGGAGTACTACGCAGCGGTAAGAAAGAAAGATCTCTTATCCTTTGAGACTACATGGAGGGACCTGGAAAGTATCATCCTGTTTGAAACAAGCCAAACAGAGAAAGACAAATTTCATATGATCTCACTGATTTGTGGAATATAATGAACATAACAGTTTGAGGAATGGGGTAGTCCCAGAGACGCGGAAGCGGGGTACAGACTGACAATCCCCTAAGGAGTGGGGAGGTGGGGGAGGGATGAACCACAGAACTTATACGCATGTATACATGAACAGTGGACATGGCAACAATCTGGGGAAGGGGCAGGGAGGGGAGTGGGAGGGGGGAAAAAAGGAGAATCATCTGTAACAAAAATTAATCAATAAAAAAAAAAAAAGGACTACTGTTTATATGAAACTTTTTTTTCATAAATCTAATGGTAACCACACACAAAAATTCCAAAACTGAGACACATAGCATAGAAATAGAGGAAAGAAGCGTGGGACACCACCAAAAAAACTGAGCAGACAGTCCTGGCCAGTGTGGCTCAGTTGGCTGGAGTGTTTTCCGGTACACCAAAAGGTTGTGGGTTCAATTCCTGGTCATGGCATATAGATAAATTGTTAGTTTGAACCCCAGTTGGGGCATGTACTTGGGACAACCAATCACTGTTTCTCTCTCACATATCCCATTCTCTTTCTCTCTCTCTCTCTCTCTAAAAAAAAATCAATGAACATATCCTAGAGTAAGGATTAAAAAATTTAATTAATTAAAAAATACCAACTGACAGATACACAAAGGAGAAGAACCAATGAAAGCAGAGAGCTACAGAAAAAAGATAAAATGGCTATAAAAAATCTTCATACATCAACATAACCCTAAATTTAAATTCACTAAATTTACCTATAGAGAGACACGGAGTAGATGATTAGATGAAAAAAACAAAACCCAACCATACGGTACCTTCAAAAGACATATCTAAGCTACAAAGACAAAGGTAGATTAAAAGTGAAAGGGTGGAAAATGATTCTCCAAGCAAATAACATATACAGAAAAGCAGGTGTAGAAGCAGGTGTAGCCACACTTACATCTGATAAAATAGATTTCAAGATAACAAAGGTAGCTTGGCTGGTGTGGCTCACTGGTTGAGCATTGACCCAAGCACCAAGAGGTCGCTGGTTTAATTCCAGGTCAGGGCACATGCCCAGATTGTGTGCCCAATCCCCAGGGGCATGGAGGAGGTGGCCAATTGATGTTCTCTCTCATCAATGTTTCTCTCTCTCTCCCTATTCCTTCCTCTCTTTAAAAATTAATAAAGAAAAAAAAAAGATAACAAAGGTAACAAGAGACAAAGATGAACATTTTATAACGATAAAGGAGATACTACATCAAGAAGACATATGCCCTGGCTGGTTTGACTCAGCAGTTAAGAGTGTTGGCCCAATGACCAAAGAGTCGTGGGTTTGATTCTGGTCAAGGGCATATACCTCGGTTCGGTCCCTGGCCCTGTATCTCTCTCACACTGATGTTTCTCCCTCTCTCCTCATCCCTTTCACTCTCTGAAAATCAATGGAAAAATATCCTCAGGTGAGAATTTAAAAAAAAAAGAAAGAACACTTTTTTTGCTTTTGTTAATCCTCACCCAAGGATATTTTTCCAATGATATTTAGAAAGAGTGGAAGGGAGGGAGGGAGGGAGAGAGGGAGGGAGAGAGAGACATACTGATTGGTGGCCTCCTGCATGACCCTGACTGGGGCCAAGGATGAAACCTGCCACCCAGGTATATGCCCTCAACTGGGAATCAAAACTGAGACCCTTTGGTCCACGGGCTGATGTTTTAATCACTGAGCCAAACTAGCCAGGGCAAGAAGTCATAACACTTCTTAATATATATGCACCCAGTCAGGGAACATCAAAATATATAAAGTAACTACTCATAGAACTAAAGGAGAAACAGAACAAAACACATAATCATAGTTGGGGAGCTTAATGCTCCACTGACAGCTCTAGACAGATCATTCAAACAGAAAATCAACAAAGATATAATCAGCCTTAAATGACACATTAGACAAAATGGACATCACTGACATTTACAGAACCTTTCATCCCAGAACATCAGATCATACATTCTTCTCCAGTGCACATGGAACACTCTCAAGGATAGACCATATATGGGGCCACAAAACTAGCCTCAGCAAATTCAAGAAGATTGAAATTATACCAAGCATATTCTCTAACCACAATGCTTTTAAAAAAATATTAATTGATTTTTTAAAAACCACAATGCTTTAAAATTAGAAATCAACTGCAAAAAGGAAGTAAAGAAATCTATAAACATGTGGAGTTTAAACAACATATTACTAAAAAATGACTGGGTCAAACAAGAAACAAAAGGTGAGATCAAAGGATATACAGAGACAAATGAGAAGGACAGTACAACATATCAAAACTTTTGGGATGCAGTGAAAACAGTAATGAGAGGGAAGTTTATATAATTACAGGTCTATCTCAAGAAATGAGAAATCCCAAGTAAACAACCTAATATTAAATCTTTAAAAAAAATTTTTCCCCCTTATTGATTTTAGAGAAAGAGGAAGTGAGAATGAGAGAGAGAGATAGAAACATTGATGAGAATCTGTAACAAAAAATAAATAAAAAATTCATTAAAAAAAAAAAGAAACATTGATGAGAGAGAACATCAATTGGCTGCCTCCTGCATGCCCCGCACTGGGGATCGGGGCTATAACCTGACCGGGAATCGAATTGGCGACCTTGTGGTGCATGGGTCGACACTCAACCACTGAGCCACATTGGTCAGACTAATATTACATCTTAAAGAACTAGAAAAAAAGAACAAAAGCAACCCAAAGTCAGCATAAGAAAGGAAATAATAAAAACTAGAATAGAATGAAATATCGAATAAAAAGACTATACAAAAAATTAATACAACAAAGAGCTGGTTATTTGAAAATATTAATAAAACTGACAAACCCCTGGCTATACTCACTAAGGAAAAAAGAGAGAAGACCCATATAAACAAAATCAGAAACGAAAGAGAAGTTACCACAGATATCACACAGATATACAAAGGACCATACTAGAATACTATGAAAGACTGTACGTCACCAAATTCAATTAGTTAGAAGAAATGAGTAAGTTCCTAGAAATATATAAATTTCCTAGACTGAATCATGAAGAAATGGAAAATCTAAATAGACTGATAAACACTGAGGAAATTGAAACAACCATCAAAAGCCTTCCAAAAAATAAAAGTCCAAGACTAGCTGATTTCATTATTCAGTTCTACCAAGCATTCAAAGATCTGATACCCATCCTTCTCAGATTCTTCCAAAACATTGAAGAAGCAATACTTCCTAACATATTTTATGAGGCCAACATAACCCTGATGCCAAAATTTGGCAAGAATAACACTAGAAAACTATAGACCAATATCTCTGAGGAATATGGATGCAATAATCCTAAAGAAAATACTACTAAATTGAATACAACAATACATTTAAAAAATAATAATACAGCCCTGGCCGGTTTGGCTCAGCAGTTAGAGCATCGGCCTGCGGTCCAGAGAGACCGGGTTCGGTTCCCGCTAAGGGCGCGTACCTCGGTTGTGGTTTGTCCCTGGCCCTGGTTGGTCATGTAGGTGGCAGCCACTCGATGTGTTCCTTTCACGTCGATGTTTCTCTCTCTCTCTCTCTCTCTCTCTCTCTCTCTCTCTCCCTTCCTCCCTCCCTCCCTCCCTCCCTCCCTCCCACTCTATCTGAATAAAAAATGGAAAAATGTCCTTGGGTGAGGATTAAAAAAACAATAATAATAATAATAATAATAATAATAATACATCATGATCAAATGAAGTTCATTCCAGGGGCACAAGGATGGTTTAACATAACAAAGTGTTCCATGCAATACCACATTAACAAAACAAAGGATAAAGATCAGATGATCTTATCAATAGATGCAGGAAAAAAGCATCAGATAAAATACAATATCCAATTATGATTAAAACAATAGAATGGGTAGAAGGAAAGTATCTCAGTATAATAAAGGTCAAATAGGACAAACACTCAGCCCCTATCATACTCAATGGTGAACAACTGAAAGCTTTTTCTCTAAAATCAGGAACAAGACAAGGATGCCCACTCTCACCACTCTTATTTAACATAGTTCTGGAAGTCCTAGCAAGAGCAATCAGGCAAGAGAAAGAAATAAAAGGCATCCAAACTGGGAAAGAAGAAGTAAAAGTGTCACTTCTGCAGATGACATCATTCTGTATATACAAAACCCTAAAGACCCCACCAAAAAACTATTAGAAACAATACACAAATATAGTAAAGTTGCAGGATACAAAATCAATATACAAAAATCCACTGCTTTCCGCCCAGCTGGTATGGCTCAGTGGTTGAGCACTGACCCGTGCACCAAGAGGTTGCTGGTTCAATTCCCTGTCAGGGCACATGCCCAGGTTGTAGGCCAAATCTCCAGTTAGGGGGCATGCAGGAGGCAGCCAATCTATTTCTCTCTCATCAATGTTTCTTTCTCTCTCTCCCTCTAGGAGACATTCAGGGGCAGATCACTGTAGGGCCTTTATGCAACAATAATTTTTTTTTTTTTAATCCACTGCTTTCCTATATGCTAACAATAAAATTTCAGAAAAAGAAATTTAAAAAATTCCTCTTGCAATTGTAAACAAAAGAATAAAATACCTAGGAATAAACTTAACAAAATACGTGAAGGATCTGTATACTGAAAACTACAAAATATCATTAAAAGAGACTGAAAAAGACACAATAAAATGGAAAGATATTCCGTGTTCATGGACTGGAAAATCAACAAAGTTAAAATGACCATATTACCCAAAGCAATATACCAATCTAATGCAATCCCCATCAAACTCCCAATGTCATTTTTTAAAGAAATAGAACAAAAAAATCATCAGATTTGTATGGAACCACAGAAGACCTGAATAACCAAAGCAATCCTGAGAAAAAAGAATGAAGTCAGAGGTATCACACTACCTGATTTCAAATTATACTAGAGCTATGATAATCAAAACAGCATGGTATTGGCAGAACAGAGACACACACCAATGAAACAGAATTGAGGGCCCCAAAATAAAACCACAGGGGGGTATATGGGCAAATAATTTTTGACAAAGGAGCCAAAAACACACAATGGAGAAAAAAAAGTTTCTTCAATAAATGGTATTGGGAGATTGAAAAGCCACATGCAAAGGAATAAAATGATTACAGTTTGTCCCCTTGTATAAAAATTAATTCAAAATAGATCAAAGACCTAAATGTAAGATCTGAAATATAAAATACATAGAAGAAAACATAGTTACTAAATTTTTCAATCTGGTCATAGAGAACATTTTATGAATTTGACTGCAAAGGCAAGGGAAGTAAAAGCAAAAATAAATGAATGGGACTATATCAAACCAAAAAGCTTCTACACAGCAAAAGAAACTGACAACAAAACAAACAGGCAACCAACTGATTGGGAGATGATATGTGTAAGGAACAAGGGGTTAATACCCAAAATATATAAAGAACTCATAAATCGCCCTGGCTGGTTTGGCTCAGCGGTTAGAGCGTCGGCCTGCGGTCCTGAGAGACCCGGGTTCGGTTCCCGCTAAGGGTGCATACCTCGGTTGCAGTTTGTTCCCGGCCCTGGTCGGTCGTGCGGGTGGCAGCCACTCGATGTGTCCCTTTCACGTCGATGTTTCTCTCTCTCTCTCTCTGTTCCTCTCTCTCCCTCCCACTCTACCTGAACAAAAATGGAAAAATGTCCTCGGGTAAGGATAAAAAAAAAAAAAAAAGAACTCATAAATCAACACCAAACAAACAATCCAATTAAAAACTGGGCAGAGATCTGCCCTGGCCTGTTTGGCTCAGCAGTTAGAGCGTCGGTCCACAAACCAAAGAGTTGCGGGTTCAATTCCAGCCAAGGGCACGTACCTCAGTTGTGGTTCGTCCCCAGCCCTGTTTGGGGTCGTGTAGGAGGCAACCAATCGATGTGTCTCTCTCACATCGATGTCCCACCCCCTTCTTTCTCTCCCCCTCCTCCTCCCTTCTACTCTATCTAAAGATAAATGGAAAAAATATCTTCAGGTTAGGATTAAAAAAAAAATGGGCAAAGGTCCGACTGGTGTGGCTCTGTGGTTGAGCATCGGACCATGCACCAAGAGGTCGCTCAATTCCCCGTCAGGACACATGTCCAGGTTGTGGGTCCAAACCCCAGTGGGGAGCATGCAGGAGGCGGCCAGTTGATGGTCTCTCTTCATTAATGTTTCTAACTCTCTCTCCTTCTCCCTGCCTCTCTCTCTAAAATCAATAAAGAAAAAAAAATGGGCAGAGGACCTGAACAGACACCTCTTCCAAAAGTAACTATCTAAAAAACTCAAAATCATTTATTCACAACGACTTATGCACTCCTATATTCATTGCAGCATTATTCACGGTGGCCAAGAGATGGAGAAAGCTAAAGTGTCCTTCAATAGAGGATTGGATAAAGAAGGTGTGGTACAGCCCTGGCCGGTTTGGCTCAGCGGTTAGAGCGCCCACCTGCGGTCCGGAGAGATCCGGATTCGGTTCCCGCTAAGGGCATGTACCTTGGTTGTAGTTTGTCCCCGGCCCTGGTTGGTCGTGTGGGTGGCAGCCACTCGATGTGTCCCTTTCACATCGATGTTTCTCTCTCTCTCTCTCTTCCTCTCTCTCCCTCCCACTCTGTCTGTACAAAAAATGGAAAAATGTCCTCGGGTGAGGATAAAAAAAAAAAAAAAAAAAAGGTGTGGTACATATATACAATAAAATGCCACTCAGCCATAAGAAAATATGAAATACTGCCACTTGTGACAACATGGATGGATCTCGAGAATACTAAGCTAAGTGAAATAAGTCAATCAGAAAAAGCTAGAACCATATTATTTCACTCATATGTAGGATATAAAATCGAATAGACACAGGCAGACAACAGTCTGGTGGTTACCAGAAGGAAGGGAGGTGGAGGGTAGTAAAGGATAAAGGGGGCCAAATATATGGCAAAGGAAGATGGTTTAACTTTGGGTGGTGGGCATACAATGCAACATACAGAGCATGAATCACAGAAATGTACACTTGAAACCTATATAACCCTATTAACCAATGTCACCCCAATAAATTTAACAGAATTAAAAGAAGAAAATTACAAATCTTGTGTCTTTTACCATGTAGATTTTTAAGACAAGAGGACCTTTCTTCTTTTTCCTAATCCTTATAATGAGATGTAGAGCAGATATATTTATCAGTAACTAATAAAAGTAGCTAAGTTAGCTAAAAAAAAAAAAAAAATACTTTCCTGATTTCCTTTTTCTTTTTTTTTCTCACCTGAGGATAATTTTTACATTAATTTTCAGATAGAGCTGGAGGGAGAGAGGAAGAAAGAGAGGGAGAGAGAGAAACACTGGTGTGAGAAACACTGGTGTGAGAGAGACACATTGATTGGTTGCCACCCACACAACCCCAACTGGGGCCGAGGACAAACTGCAACCGAGGCACGTACCCTTGGTTGGAATCGAGCCCGGGACTTTTTGGTCAGTGGGCGATGCTCTTACCACTGAGCAATACTGGTCAGAGCCTTTCTGATTTCTCTATTAAAATTAACAGGTAATCTGTAGGGCGGTAAACTGTTTGATATGATACTATAATGGTACAACACAAAGAGTGAACCTTAATGTAAACTATGGACTTTAATTAAGAATATATTAATATTGGTTTAGCAAATGTACCACACTAAAGGAAGATGTTAATACAAGAAATATGTAAAGAGAGGGAATAAATGGGAACTCTGTCTTTTCTGTTCAATTTTTCCGTAAACCTAGAACAAAAAACTAAATACAACACACACACACACATTCGGTACCTAAAGTTAAACCAACCAACCAACAAACAAAAAGCTTATGAAGAAGATGAAAACAGAGGGGAACTTGGCAGCAGATGAAAATTAGCAGATCACTCCTATTGTACTTTTGGTTTTAACCTCTGCATTGCCAATATATTTCATATATTACTCATAACAGCCTCTAAAAATCTCTAGTTGGTTAAGTACATCAACTGTAGGAATTGCTTTAAAAGGACAATCTACTTTCTGTTTTTATTTAAACTAAATACTGCTATTTGTTAAAATTCTATTATCCTTTGCCTATATTCCCGTAATAGTTTACAAGAGTAAAGATATGCCAAAACTTGTTTCAGTCTTAGAAACAAATAAATGGCTAGCTGTGATCCAAAAACTCTCTCTGTTCATTAAAAAAAAATTATTTTATTTTCATTTTTTTCTTCATTGATATTAGAGAGAGAAAGGGAAAGGGAAAGGGAGAGAGAGAGAGAAACATTGATGAGAGAACATCGATTGGCAGCCTCCTGCATGGCCCCCACTGGGGATCAGGCCCACAACCTGGGCATGTTCCCTGACTGGAAATCAAACTGGCAACCTCTTTTTTTTATCCTCATCCAAGGATTTTTGTTCAGATAGAGTGGGAGAGAGAGGAAGAGAGAGAGAGAGAAACATCAATGTGAGACAGACACATCGAGTAGTTGCCACCCACACAACCCCAACCGGGGACAAACTGCAACCGAGGTATGTGCCCTTAGCAGGAACCGAACCTGGGGTCTCTCTGGACCACAGGCTGACGCTCTAACTGCTGAGCCAAACTGGCCAGGGCAAACTGGCAACCTCTTGGTGCACGGGTTGACACTCAACACTGAGCCACACTGGCCGGGCCTTCTGTTCATTTTTAAAAACTAAAATAAAAATGGTTCAAAAGTCATATTGCCAAACAACTGAACAAAGATGCAGAATTATTTATTTATCCTCACCCGAGGACTTTTTTCCATTTTTTGTTCAGCTAGAGTGGGAAGGAGAGAGAGAGAAACAAACATCGACGTGAAAGGGACACATCGAGTGGTTGCCACTTGCACGACCCAACCAGGGCTGGGGACAAACTGCAACCGAGGTACGTACCCTTAGTGGAAACCGAACCCAGGTCTTTCTGGACCTCAGGCCAACGCTCTAACCGCTGAGACAAACCAGCCAGGGCAAAATGCAGAATTATTAAAACAATACTGAAATAGATTAAACTAATGGACTGCTGCTACTTACCCACTTGTATATCGAGAAACTTCTGCCATAAAAGAAGATGCAGAATGAGCCTCTTCACTGTCTTCTTGAACCTGAGTGGTAGGGAGGCCTGAAAAAGAAATTCTGAAAGATAAATCTATAAACTGGCTATTCAATTTATAAATTACACTTCAATTTCATGGTTCCAGGATCACAAATAATATTTACTCAAATGAGGTTCTTTCCCTTGTTCTCAATCTAAATAGTTGATTCTGTTATTAAAACTATTAGGTAAACTTTGTCAGTATATTACCTGGAGAAACAAAAAGAACAAAATCGCAGCCTTGCTAAACATGGATATTTAATAAATATTTATTATTATATAATCATTTATAATTATAAACAGCATCCATACAAAACAAATGAATGATCCTTCCACAACAAACATAATATACAATTTAACAATATATGATTAACCACAGTATAATTAATTTTGCCAATAAGTCATAGGCAAATATCACTTAGTTAACAAACAATGGGAGCTTTACCTGTGTCTATGGTAAGAAGTATCTGAAGCATGTGTGCCATGGTGATCAAATGGAAGAGGTAAAGGTTGTTATAAGAAGAACTAATTGATGAAGGCTGCAGATCAACAGTGTCATCCCAATATAAGGATGGAAATGCTAACACAGCACCTACCTATGACAGAAAATGGACATCAACATGGGTAACAACAAAGACCAACACAAATTATGTAAAGGGCACCACATGCTGCACTGTGGTGTTTTTTTTTTTTTACAAAGTAACTATCAGATTTTTCTAATTATTCAACAGAATATCTTGGAATATAATGTACCATAAATGGAGGACAAAAGTCATCACCAAACAGGTAATCCCTTTGCTGGATCTACTTATTCTAGTTCTAGGCAGTAGCCTCAACCCTGTGGGGTTCAGAAGATTCAATATTACAATCATTCAGGGAGCTCTTAAAATAATATTGATACACAAGTCCCACCCCAGTCCAACCAGATCAAAATCTCAGGGGTTAGGGCCCTGTTTACTAGCATTCTTTTCAAAGTTCCCTCAACAGATTCTAAAAGAGAGGTTTGACAACCAGCAGGTAGAGGCCTGGAAAATGAGGGGTGAGGATACTGGCTATCACACACTTCATGTTTCCAACACCTCACCTCTGCTCTCCCCAGAGAACGTGTTTTGAAGAAATGGGATCATTACAGGGATGGAAAAATTCTTTAAGAAACTCACAAAACAGTTGCCACCCATCCATAGGTGTTTGGGGGAAGCCTAGTTGTGTCCATGGCTGGTCTCTATCACCAAATAACTAATAATTTTAAGATAGCTCATACTGTCATTCACTGTTTACAATATAAGTAAGATAAGAAAAAGGGGGAGAGGGAAAGTATTATATATTAGAAAAAGTTTGTTTGTATAGACACCAACTAATTATAATCAACCATGACAAGACCTATTACAAAGTAAAGAGTAAATGTGCTTTCATTTTTAAAGTGGTTTTGATGGTCTCAGTCAAATCTGTATCTATTTGTAAACAAAATAGACAAAAAAGACAACTTCATACTTTGAACACCAATAATTTATAAGCTTGAACAAAGAGCATAAATTTAAATGAGAACACATAAAATTATAAAACTGAGTGACTTTTAATAAAATTTTACCGAACGCTTACCAAAACATGAAATAGATCTATAGATAGAAGGCAAGGTGTATCTTCTGATCTTAGGTTAGGAAGAACAACTAAAATAAATAAATAAATAATTGTAAGTGAGTAAGAGAACAATGTAGTTAAATATAATGCAAAATATAAACATCTAAATCAAAAATATAATTGGGTTATAAAATAAAGAAACTAATAAACTGGTACATTACACCTTTAAGGTATGGGAACCATAATGAAATAATAACTAAACTGAGGAAAGGCTCCTGCAAGGCTTTGTATATAATTTAAGGGTTAAAAGATAAGATATAGCTAGGCCGGTGTGGCTCAGTAGTTGAGCGTTGACCCATGCACCAAGAGGTTGCAGGTTATGGGCCAGATCCCCAGTGCCGGGGGCATGCTGGAGACGGCCAATCAATGTTTCTAACTCGCTCTCTCTCCCCCTTCCTCTCTCTCTAAAATCAATAAAGAAAAAAATTTTAAAAAAAACAAAAGATAAGATATAGCCCTGGTCAGTGTGCTCAGTGGTTAGAGCACTGGCCCATGCACCGATGGGTTGAAGGTTCAATTCCAAGTCAAGGGCACGTACCTGGGTTGCAGGTTTGATCCCCGGCTCTGGTCAGGATGCATGTGGGAGGCAACCAATCCCACTCACATCGATGTTTCTCTCTCTTTCCCTCCTTGTTTTCCTCCTACTCTCCCTAAAAATCAATGGAAAAAATATCTTTTTTTGTTGAGGATTAACAACAACAACAAAAAGATAAGATATAGGAAAAGGTAAACTGGAATGACTGAAATAGAGATTGTTCAATAAACATTTGCTGAATGAATAAGAATTACTTTTTTACATATTCTCTACCATTTTTTCCCTCCTAACTACAAATTTCTAAATGTTCTGTGATAAATAAAATATGTGAATAAATTTGGGGGGGAAAGCAGGGAGAGCATGCAAAGCAGTGTAAGTGAAATAAGGATGGAGAAGATCCTCCTGAACAAAATTATGGTTTATGTGGATCAATGACTAAAAGGAAATGCAGATAGCTCAAAAGCTATTGACTTTCCAATTTAGTCAATCTCTAAATTCACAAGTGAAGGAAAGAGTGACAAGGAAGTAAAATCAAGAATTTAAAACAACAGTAAAGGTTGTGTATATATAAAAATGAGGAAATTATATTTCAAAAAAGCTGTGATTTTTTTTCTTCTTTTTTTTAATCCTCACCCGAGGATATTTTTCCATTTATCTTTAGATACAGTGGGAGGGAGTGGGGAGAGAGAGAGAGAGAAAAACAGCGACTGGTTGCCTCCTGCATGACCCCAACCAGGGCCGGGGATGAACCACAATCAAGGTACATGCCCTTGACTGGAATCGAACCCGGGACTCATTAGTCCGTGGGCTGACGCTCTAACCACTGAGCAAAACGAGCCAGGGCCATGTCTCAATTCTTGAAGCACATATTTGCAACATACATCTGGTATTTGGCCACTTTATAATGCATGTTTTCACAGAGGTTCTGCTTCTTTATTTCAACTATAAGCCTTATAATGGCAGGGACCACATCTTATACCTGTATACAGGATGGGGCAAAAGTAGATTTACAGTTGTTGGTATGGAAAATACAATACAAAAATAGTAATACAAGAATAAACTATATTTCACGCATAAATTTTGTGTTATTTATTATTGTACTTTCCAAATGAACAACTGCAAATCTACTTTTGCCCCACGCTGTATATAGTTTATAGCACTAATACCTTACAAGCTTAAACCCTAGCACTAATATCTCCTGCTAACAAATTTTCACGACAAACTTTTATATATAGGTGCATAGCTACACTACAGAACAAAAGCACATCAATTCTGTTAGTTACTGCTAATTAGAGATTATGCACTGCCAATTTAGTCCCTGTCAACCATAATGATGTAAATTAGTCTCCTTGTTTGCTCCTTATTTTGAGGTATTTTAAAAATCATAAATCCCATAATGTGAGATAAGTGCAAAAGCAAGGAGATTATTTGGAAGTTCTAGTAAAACAAGGTATCCAAATTATGACTAAAATATAAAGAGATACCAAAAAATTAAAACCAAAACCAAAATAGTACTATGCAAATAGGACAAACTGTTCAATATAGCAAGAAGTCTAAGAACAAAGACAGCCACATGTAAGTCTAAGAACAAAGACAGCCACATGTAACGTGTAAAGTTCTGGGCTTATCCAACTGACCAATAATAGAAAAAAATAAAGACAAAAATAAGGGGGAAAATTTTAAGCGTGTAAGCTAAAAATAGAGTATCAATATTAGATTCCTATTAGTGTGAGGTTAATTCAGGAGATAACTGGAAGTTAATTTGAAACTATAAAAGCTAAGCATATTGGAAGTTCTAATGAAACTTAGGTGGAGCTTTGGATGAACCTGTGGAATCCCCACGTCAGCAGAGTGAGCAGCTTTCTGCTCAGAAAGAGTTCCTTAAGAAGCTTGTGGGGATTAACAAGAAGGAAAGTGACCTGTCTCTACAGACTTTAAAGGAAAAGTCGCTGGTCCATTTTGAAAAATTGCCTGCTAGATCATCTAGAAGAAAACTATGCCTGGCTTTAAAACCTTAAAAAAACTGAGTGGCCGGGTAGCTCTGTTGGTTAGAGCACTGCCCTGATACACTAAGGTTGTGGGTTTGATCCCTGGTCAGGGAACATACAAGAATGAACCAATGAATACATAAATAAGTGGAACAACAAATTGGTTTCTCTCAAAAATCAATAAATAAAAATTTAAAAAACTGAGTGACTATCTTATTTTGTAGAAACATATTTTCAAAGGACAAGCTTAAACCCCCCTACCTTTAACATTTTGAACTTATGAACAAGTAGACTTATAAACAGTCCTTTTTTAAGCCTGCCCTGTTTAGGTGCAGAAGGAGCTTCTGTAATACAAATGCCCAAATGGAAATGCAGACAGCCAAAATGGAAGACAAATCATTCTATAACTGTACAATCTCTAATGCCTTTTATTTTTATATTAATTGAGAGCATCATATGAAGTTAATTTCTAGTTGTTAGAACTTGAGAAAAGCAGCTACTGTATAGCCGGTCTCTCAAACAAAAGGGTACAAATGCATAAATCTACATTCTGAGATTATTACATTTCTATTTTTTTACATAACTTTGACCTTAATTCACCAGCAAAATTAAATATATTTAAAAATGATCTATCCACGTCATTGCTCCCTTTTTTAGCTAAACTGAAATACTAGGATGTTAGAGGTTATGGATATTGGTTCAATAAAGCCCCTAGATGGGTATAAGGGACATAAGTTGAAAACATTTGGAAACTGCAGGTTATTACAGGGACAACTGTATGTTTTGTTTTTTGTGAGTGTTCAAAATGAGTGCAATGTGTTGTTTCCTAACAAAATATACCGCCAGAAATTCGACGGAAAAGACAAGTAAATAATAACATAATAATAATTCAGAGAAGACACTACCTGATAAGAGACGAATCAGATGTTTCTGTATCAGGACCTGAGGACAGGTACTCCTCTGTGCAATGGCAAATTGCATTAATGCTTTCAGACCATTATGCTAGATTGCAAGAGAGGAGAAGATAAAAAGATAAGGGAAGATAAGAGACCTAAGTCATTCACTGTAAAAATAAATCCCAGTCTACAAGAATTAGTTGCAGACTTATTATATACTATACATTCTTACAAATAAATTATAGGAATTTTAATACTTCTAAAAAGTTTTATGACCTCATCAAATTTTTAATTGATTTTCTCATGACAAAGAGGTATTAAAGCTATAATCATTTCAATTCTTATTTAAGTATTAATTTTTTCAGAGTCAATTTCTTAAATGCTTGTTTTAATTCATTCTACTGAGACCTGTACAAATAAATATGTTAATAGAAATTCCAAAATGATGGCAGAAAACCACTGAATTCAGGGAACAGTGCTTCTATTTACAAACAGAAGGAAGGGAACTGAAGGGAAGCCCATTGTGGACTATAAGTCCCCTGTGCCAACCGTCAGAAAAATAACAGGGTGATGGCTAGTAAGGGGATGGTCTAGGAAATTCTGTTGCCCATTCTGTGGTTATGGGGCTACAGCTGAACACATTTCCTGAGTACGATTTTCAGGGCCCACATGTTATGAGGCTTAGGACTGAGGCAGGAATATAGTCCTGCAGTGTTGGGATATGCCCATCAAGGGACTATGGCTCAGTTTTATTCTTGAATTCAGTATGATGATCTGTCTAGAACTAAGCCAGCATTAATAATTAACATTGCATGATAATGCAAAGTTAGTGAGGACAAACTGTAGGTTTTTAATTTGGCAATAAACAGAGAAGGGGAAAAGAACTTATCAGTATTATCTGAATTCTCTCTGAATTACAATGAACCACCAATATTGAGGAAGCTTTAAAGTGTACAATGGACATTCAATCTCAATGAGACTGAAACAGGTTCTTAAAAAAGGACAACAACATAGAATTCTGTTCATTTTACAGAAAAGGGAGTGAATAAAGAATGTTTTAAAAGATAAATTAACGCCCTGGTCAGTTTGGCTCATCAGTTAGAGCATCAGTCCTCGGATCAGAGCTGTGGGTTTGATTCCAGTCAAGGGCACATACCTTGGTTGCGGTTCACCCCTGGCCCTGGTCATGCAGGAGGCAACCAGTCATTGTGTCCCTCTCACATCAATGTTTCTCTCTCTCTCTCCTCCCCTCCACCCCCGAAGATAAAACAAACAAAAAAATATCTTCGGGTGAAGGTAAATAATAAAAGATAAATTAACTGGATTCCCTAAAAAAGCACACCATAAGTTACATGTCCTCTGTAAGAACATACATACCTGTCTATTTTGAAGTGCTCCAAACAGAGGTTTTCCTTCATCTCCCAAGAGGTTTTCTTAAACAGTAAAAAAAAAACCAAAAAAGACAAAAATAATAAATCCTGAATACCTGGTTTCTGTCTATCAGATGTTCTTTTACTAATTACATTTTTGATCAGATAATTTGCACTTTTCTGCTTCAAAGTTTTATGTTTAAGTCTATACCAAAATTTCTAAATTTTTGAGAAAATATTATAGAAGCTGAATACAGATTAACCAATTGCTACTACATATAATAATGTCCCTACAGTAATCTATAAAAAATATTTGGGAGAAACAAAGCTTCCTGGTTCACTTTCTCCTTTTAACATCTCTTATATGAAAAAAAAATTTAAATAAGTAATTTTTATATATAGTCACAACCTATTTTTTACTATAGTTGACATGTCATAATCTATTGTATTGAAAAATAATGTATAAGGCAGATGCAAATAAACTTTGTTCTTATAGACAGTATTAAAAAGAATTTTAACAGATTAAGAAGAAAAAAGATGAAATTAAAAATACAAAAAATTGAATTCAGAAATATATTCTGCCTTGGTGGCTAGATTATTTATTGCTAAATTACTCTCTCCCCTCCCCTCATAGATTTTTAGCAGCAGATACATCTATGAGTGGGGAAGGCTTATATACCTTTTATCCCCCCTCCCATCTTTGAAGGTTCCCAGCTATGACAACACATTCTGTGTATACCTCTCCATTTTCATAGGGAATGAGATATGTTAGTTAGCAGCTTGGAATAAAGTACAGTATTATGTCCAATGGATGAAAAAGTACTATAGTGAAAACAATGTCTATATTAATCAAATAGAGTCTAATTACTACATATAAAGATTCAGTCCTATTCTATAGTGAATTTCTCATCTCCATGACAAAACACTTGACTGTTTTTATGTTTAGTGTCTAAATATAAATTCTTGATTCCTAATGCTTATATTCCTGCACTGAAAGTCCTCAATAGAAAGTCAGACTTTATTCTATTTAAACCTATTGTTACTATTTCCCATTTTATTTAATCTTAATAAAAATAAACCTACGTATTATCTTCTACTCACGATTTAAGTCTGATGGGTTTGGAAGTAACTCCTAAAATCTGTTCATAGAGACTGATGCTGCAGTGGCTTCATGCTACTTAATTCAAATCACGAAATAATGTCTTGTTACAAAAATATATTTAAATTAAGAAAATGTGGTAGATTCCATTAGAAACAACTACCAAAAATATATATGGAAAAGAAAGATCGAAACTGACCTGGATAAAGATGATATGAAAGAATAAGTTATTATTCTTTCTCATATAGTACTGTAATGAGCAAATATGATCACTTAAAAATCTAAGTCATTCTTTACTTCTATATTCTTTTCTTTCCCCTAGCTTTACTGAGGTATACTGATGTATAACATTGTATAAGTTTAAGGTATACAACATGTTGCTTTGTTTGCTACATTTTTCTATAGAAAGCTTTTAATATGGCAGATAATTTTACAGTAGGCTTCCTTTCAGACTTGGTTAGCTTCTACCTGCTAACCTTTCTCTTCTGACCACCTTAGTCAGTCTTCCTTTCCCTTTTTAGTTGATATTTTAATTTTTCAGGTGACTTCGGTTTCCCTTTCTTTTAAACTCAAAGTGTAAAAGAAATAAAAATTACTAAACCTTTCTGAGGTGATTCTTCTTCCTTTGCCTTTTCTTATCTTCTAGTGTTGTAAATCTGCCATATTTTGAATCTAGCTTCATGATGTCCCCTTCAAATATGTTTTGTTTATGTTGCATATGGCATTATTGTAGTTAAAAAGAGATCAACACAAAAATTCCCAGACTAAATGACATCAGGCCACACTAATCTACTGAAATAGTAATAGTATTCAAACAAGACAAGCTATGTGGGGCCATCAAGGAAAAAAAGGAATAATTTTTCGTTGGTCAATGTTAATTCTGTTTTTATAAAACCTCTAGATCAGTTCTCCTAAAGGCTTTACCAATTGCCTGGATAGTGAAAGCACATGTGCTCCAGGTCATCATGGGGATTCGAGGGTCCATTTCATCAGGAGGCACTTTCAGTCCAATTCTATACACTGTTGTAGCAAAGAGAATGACCATTTCCTTGATGCTATTAGAATATTTTATCCTAAAAATAAAACAGGAAAAACTTATATAATAATTTAATAAAAGGGCCTACCTACTGAGAAGCTTAATTAGGTATTGAGGCAACAAACAATTTAACTCCTTTTGACAAAGTAAACTGCTCTTTGTCAAGTTAGAGATTAGAGCCTCTGCAGAAAATTTATTCATTGAGAACAAAAAACAGAAATGCATAACTGTGTCTCCTATAAGCAGAAAATTCTCTCTGACAAAATGGTAATGGCCCATGTAACTTTACTGCTTATAAAAGATGCAGTAAATGATCACAGCAGAAAAGGGTCCAGGCCCAAATTAAGGGACAGACTGGACAGAGAAGAAATAAAATTCAGAGGAAACAGATCTGACATAAGTTTTAATGTCTGGAGAAGAGACCAAGAAGTACTTTTATATTGAAAGGTGTGCATGCGTGCGGGCGTGTGTGAGTGCGTGCGTGCGTGTGGTGGTGGTGGTGGTGGTGGTGGTGGTGGTGGTGTGATAATATCATGTACTTGGAGGGATAATTTCTGGTTTCCTGAACTTCCATTTGTAACAAGTAACATATATTTTCAGTAGCAGTGGGATACGCAATATATATAAGAATCATAACTAGAAAAATGTACCTCAGATAATATTCATTAAATAATTCCTGATTCAGATACATTATATTTTTCTTTTGTTTGTTTGTTAATCCTTACCGAGGATATTTTCCAGTGATTTTTAGATAGAGTGGAAGGGAGGAAGAGAGAGGGGAGGGAGAAACATTGATGGGAGAGAGACATATCAATCGGTTGCCTTCGCATGACCCTGACCAGGGCCAGGGATCAAACCTGAAACTCAAGTACATGCCCTTGACTGGGAATCGAACCCAAGACCATCTGGTCTGTGGGTTGATGCTCTAACCACTGAGACAAATCAACCAAGGCTGTATTTTTCAAAATGTCTTCACATAAATATCTTTCCAATAATCTTATAAGGTAAGTAAGTTAGGAGGACACTGTCTCAAATTCATAAACAAAACAAAACAGACAAAAAAAAATGAATTGGGGAGTGGGAGAGGTGACCTGAGGCTTCTCAGAAGACACTGAGCAAGTCAGATGTGACTTTAACTGAAGTCTCTTAAATTCTGCTCTTACAGGTTGGACTAAATAAAAATGGCATTTTTGTTGGTCAAAAATGGTGAATTATAGGCATGGTTCATTACTCTAATATCTTGAAACACTTAATTTCTTTAATACAAATAAAACTCCAGAGACAGAAAAAAGATAAAAATGGGATAAAGAACAATTTTACAAATAAAGCAGAAAGGAAGGAAGGGACTTTGAAAGCAAGGAATTGTTCTCCACTCTAATTTTCACAACCATTTACAAACTTCTTTTAATTATTTAGATACTTACGAAGGCTGAATTCCATAACTCAGGATAGAATGGAACTCAAAAGTGGAATCACCCATTCCTTGATCAAATAAGACTGGAATTGTTGGTTTTTCTCCTTATAAATTAAAAGGAAAAAGAAAGAAAAATCATGTGAGTTCACACACTTTTGTAGCTTTTTAAAATTATACATGATCATGTTTTTAAACTTTGAAAATGTGCCCAGCTGGTGTGGCTCAGTGGTTGAGCAGTGACTCATGCACCCAGAGGTCACCAATTTGATTCCCAGTCAGGGCACATGCCCAGGTTGTGGGCCAAATTCCCAGTGGGGGGCATGCAGGAGGCAGCTCATTGATGTTCTCTCTCATTGATGTTTCTATCTCTCTCCCTCTCCCTTCCTCGCTCTCTAAAATCAATAAAGAAAAAAAAAAATTTAGCCCTGGCCGGTTTGGCTCAGCGGTTAGAGCGTCCGCCTGCGGTCCTGAGGGACTCGGGTTCGGTTCCCGCTAGGGGCGCGTACCTCGGTTGCAGTTTGTCCCCGGCCCTGGTCGGTTGTGCGGGTGGCAGCCGCTCGATGTGTCCCTTTCACATCGATGTTTCTCTCTCTCTCTCTCTCTGTTCCTCTCTCTCCCCCCCACTCTACCTGAACAAAAAAAATGGAAAAAGTCTTCGGGTGAGGATAAAAAAAATAATAATAAATTTAAATCTTTGAAAATAAGCAATAAACAATCATTCAAAATTTCTCCATACAGATAACATTGTGCGATGTTCTTCTATTCCCCCTCTAACTGTTACACACCAGATTTTTAAAAACTGATTTGAGAGAGATTTGTTGTTCCACTTACTTATACATTCATTAGTTGATTCTTGTATGTGCCCTAACTGGGGATCGAACCTGTAACCTTGGTGTATCTGGGCGATGCTCTAACCAACTGAGCTACTTGGCCAGGACTAGACATTTTTTTAAAAAGGACAACATCTATAGTACTGTTTTGTATCTTGTTTATTTCACCAATAATCAGAAATGTCTTTTCACATCTATAACTCTCCATCTATATTTTAATTTTTAATGAATACACAGCATTCTATTAATAAAGCAGTATATATTAGTGAATAAAAGCAAAGGGTTTGTAGCCAAACTGCCTGTGTTTGAATCCTAACTCTACCATTGACTGTTACTAAGACCTTGGGTTAATATTAAACCTCTCTATGGCTGCATTTCCTCATCAAATTAGAATTTGTTTTCTCCTATGTGGAATAAATTGTTTTTCATCTTTGGTTTTTAACAGTTTGAATATGATTTATCTGAGTGTGGTTATCGTTATCTGTTCTAGGTTCACTGAATTTCTTAAATCTGTAAATTTAATGTCTTTCACCAAATTTGGTAAGTAAGTTCCCAGCCATTATTTCTTCAAAAAAAATTTTTCCTGCACGATCCTTTTTCCTTTTGTGACTTCAATGAAACAAATGTTGGATTTAAAATAAAAACAATTCCAGATGTTCCTAAGGCAATCTCTTTTTACTCATTGCTTTTTTGGTCTATTCTTTGGATAAGAGAATTTCACTGATCTAATTTCAAATTTACTGACTCTGACCTTCTGATTTCCATTTTACTATTGAGCCCATCTAGTTAATTATTATTTATATAGTATTTTTAAACTTCTATTATCTCCATTTAGTTCTTTTTTCTTTTTTTTTTTTATCCTCACCCGAAGACATTTTTCCATTTTTTTGTTCAGACAGAGTGGGAGGGGGAGAGAGAGAGAGAGAACTATCGACATGAAAGGGACACATCAAGTGGCTGCCACCCACACGACCCAACCAGGGCCGGGGACAAACTGCAACCTGAGGTACATGCCCTTAGCGGGAACTGAACCCAGGTCTCTCTGGACCGCAGGCCAATGCTCTAACCACTGAGGCAAACCAGCCAGGGCCATTTAGTTCTTTTAATAGCTCTATTTTTTTCTGCTGAGAACTCCTATCATTCCATTCAAGAGTGTTCACTTTTACATTATATTTCATGATTATAAAGCTGCTTTAAACTTCTCATCTGAAAAGTTCAATATTAAAACATCTCAAGATTGGCATTTGATTGGGGTTTTTTCCTTGAAAGCTGGTCAAACTCTCCTTGTTCTTTGTTAATTTAATAATTTTGGATTGTATCTTGAATATTACATTGTGAGATTATGGCTCCTGTTAAAATTCTCTGGAAAAATGTACTTTGTTTTGGTAGGCAATTAACTCAATTAGGTTCAACAAGTTCTGTCTCACTGTCTGTGGGTGGGTGGTTCCAGTGTTAGTTTTTAGTGCCTCTGCTATACTGTTTGGGCCTGCCAGGACACAAACTACTAGGGTTAGTGTAGAACCTGAGTGGTGATTTAATGTGCTTTCAATCTCAAAGCTGTTGCTATGCTTCTTGGGCCCTGTTCTGTATGTACAATGTGCAGCCTGGGAACCCATATCTTGTGTTGGTCTCAAAAATAGATTGTCTTTCTACAGCTCTTTCCTCTCTGGAATTCCCTCTTTACTCTCTAGCTCTAAGGGACCCTTTTTCCTAGTTATTCTGATCAAAATGACAAGTTTCTCTCAGTTTTAGTCCCTTGCGCTGCCATCAGCTACCCTTTAGGGTGAAGCTGTGAGGCAAAGAGAAAAAAATAATGATTCACCCTGCATTCTTTGGAACACAGAGGTCCCCTTTTCCCGGTTTCTCTGGCCAGAGCAATTGGTTTTCTCTTGTGAATTTAGATATCTACATGGCAGTGCAACTCTATGACTGAGACTAGCCTCAGGAGAGGATAAGAAATGGAGGAGGGGGGAGTTAAAAACCACAACAAGAATTCTCTTTACACTCTCCAGCTCTGAGGGGCTCCTTTGCCTGGTGCTATAGCCAGAAAGAGAGCACCTGTTTTGAATGTTTTGCCGTTCATGTCTGTTACACAGGTGTATGACTTGGGCTACCCCAGGTCAAAGCTGGGAAATAAAGGAGAGAAAAACAAAACCAGGAAACTCAATGCCTGTACTAATCACTCTTCAAATTTCAATTTCCCTCCCTAATCTGCCTGCCACTGCTATTTCTCAGTCATTAGGTAGTCTTACCTGTCAACTGTAAAGAATATGTAAGTGAGGTAACAGTTTCAAAATGTTTTTGTTACTATTAATGACAACATACTAACAATGTTAGTAATGGCTAATGTATAATATTTACTATGTATCATGTATAGTTCTACTTTACATAGGATAACTCAACCCTTTAATCAATCAGATAGGTACTATTATTATTCTCACTTTACAAATAAGAAAGTTGAGGCACAGAGAGGTTAAGTAATTTATCCAAGATCACATAAACAGTGAGTGATGGATATAAGATTTAAATCCAAGCAGTGTGACTCCAGAGTAATAACTGTCTATACTGCCTCCCAGTATTAAAAAATTATTAAGACAAGTAAAGTGATTAAAACCAAACTTAGCCAGGGCTTCAAAAACCTCTATTTTCTGATATTTAACAAATATGTATTTTTAAACCATATTTTAGAGCAATAAATACATTTTTCTTAGAAATTTAAGGATTCTGACATTTAAATACCACATAGCTAAATAAAAAATAATTTTAAGCAAACCTTTAGTATGTTTTATATTATAACCTGATATTCTGGCCAGAACAGTTGGTATCCATCGTGCCAGGGTCAAAAGTTGAGCAAGAGCTTCTGCATTCTCACTGAAAAATGATATTTAGAAATTGTTAAAGCCATTGGTACAAAGTCAAACTGAAAAGCTTAATTTTTCTTCCCTGGATAAATGGCTATATGAAGAAGTCAAATTCCTCCAGATTAACTGTCTAAGACATAGAACATATGTGTCTAAAAAGGTAGTTTTGGGAGAGGAATATTAAAAGTACAAGGAATAAGATTACACCCTTATTCCCATCACCTAGAAGTTATTCATGTCAGTAAAAATGGAATCACCACTCTTTTTTTTTTTTTAATCCTTACTCAAGCACGTATTTTCTGTTTATCTTCAGATAGAGAGAGAGGAGGGGATAGAGAGGAAGGGAGAGAGAGAAAAAACATCGAAACATCAACGTGAGAAGGACACATCGACTAGTTGCCTCCTGCACGACCCCGACCAGGGCCGGGACAGAACCACAACCGAGGTATATGCCCTTGGCCGGAATCAAACCTGCGACTCATTGGTCTGTGGGCTGACGCTCCACCCCTGAGCCAAACCAGGGCAGAATCACCATTCTAGTTGCTCAAGTCAAAAATTAGGTGGTGTGCCTGGCTGCTATAGCTCAGTAGATTGAGTGTCATCCCATGGACTGAGAGGTCCTGGTTCAATTC
The DNA here is from genome assembly GCF_014108415.1 of Molossus molossus. Taxonomy (NCBI): domain Eukaryota; kingdom Metazoa; phylum Chordata; class Mammalia; order Chiroptera; family Molossidae; genus Molossus; species Molossus molossus. The sequence continues at coordinate 182,004,964 of NW_023425344.1, forward strand.
CCAGTCAGGGCACATGCCCAGGTTGTGGGCTCGATCCCCAGTGTGGGGTGTGCAGGAGGGAGCCCATCAATGTTTCTCTTTCACATCAATGTTTCTATCCCTCTCTCCTTTCCTAAGAAATCAAAACATATTAAAAAACAAAAAAACAACTAGATGTTGCCATTGATTTCTCTGATTCCCTCACACCCCACATTCTAATTTATCAGCTAGTCTTGCAGGTTTTACCTTTTAAATATATCCTAAGTTGCTCACCTTTTTCTATCTCCACCATTATTACCCTAATCCAAGTCACATCATCCCTCACCTGGACACCTAAAATACAATTTCAATTTCTAATCTTAGTTCATTCATAAGCCCTTTTATGATATGGCTCTTTGCTTGCTCCATTACAACCATGCTGCCTTCTTGCTGTGCCTCAAACATGCTGATTGTGTTCCTTCCTCAGGATCCTTCCTTGCTCTTGATAGTGCCTGTATATGGAATTCTCTTCTCCCAGAGCAGCATTGTTTGTCCTTCATTTTATTCACGTCTCTTATGAAATGTCACCATCTCAGAGAGAAGTTCCCTGACAACTCTGTCTATAAATAGTCTCATGCACTGGTATGTCTCTAACCCTTTACTCTGCTGCTTTAGTTTTTGCATAGTATTTCTCACACAAACTTTGTATTTATATGTTTACTACTGGTCTCTCCTCTCTGTAATGTAAATTCCATAAGGGCAGTGACTTGATCCAAACCATTAACAACCACCAAGGGGTACGACAAACAGTGTTGTTAAAAAACAACAATTTTAAAATAGAAATTTGCTTATTTGAAAGATAGTCTTGAGTGAAGTTAAAATATATAATGAACAGGGCCCAAATTCACATATCTGGGCACAAAGTTGACCTAAGAATTCTTTTAGTTCTCAGAAAGGAAAGTGTACTATGACTGATTTTGACCAATTTTCTTTAAAAATACTAGCGAATTTGTTTTGATAAAGTTTTTATATGCTCTTAACTTTAATATCTTAGATTATACCAATGTTGATTTTCTAAAAATAAAAGCAGCAAATATAATTAACTACACAGGTAAGTTCAAGTGTCCAATAAAAATGTTATGTATAATTATGTATTTCAGATCCTAAGTAACACATTACTATAAATTTAAAACATCACAGGATTCAAAGAGAACCAGTTGTAAGGGTCAGTTTAACTTAGTAAGGATTGCTCTGAAGCACCCTATTCTTAAAGACATAGGGGAAAGAAGGTGTTGAATATCCCTTTAGCTAATAATTTATATGTTTAATAATCCTTATTTAGGGAACTATTGTGTAAAAGAGACTTGTACAGACTAACAAGATGTTGGAAAGTCACTATCTTTTATGATGATTTATTTTATCTTTCTCTTTGTATGTATAGTTAGGTTTAGCTTTGGGGTCAAGTCTGGGTTCAAATCTTAGGTTTTTCTTTTTTTAAAATCCTCACCCGAGGATATTTTTCCATTTATTTTCGGACAGAGTTGGGGGGGTGGGGGGCAGAAACATCAATGACTGGTTGCCTCCTGCACGACCGCGACCAGGGCCGCGAATGAACTGCAACCAAGGTATGTATGTTTCCTTGATGGGAATTGAACCCACAACTCTTTGGTCCATGGGCCAATGCTCTAACTGCTGAGTCAAACTAGCCAGGGCCAAATCTCAGGTCTTTTTTGGGATAAGTAAAAACTACTCACGCAGTCTTCAATTTCTTACCTTTTTTTTTTTTTTTTAAATATGTTTCTATTGTTTTTAGAGAGAGAGGAAAGGAGGAGAGAGACATAGAAGCCTGCAACCCAGGCATGTGCCCTGACTGGGAATTGAACCAGTGACTTCTTGGTCATACGATGACGTTCAACCACTGAGCCACACCAGCCGGGCTCAATTCCTTTTTTTTTTTTTTAATCCTCACCTGAGGACATTTTTGCATTCATCTTCAGACAGAGTGGAAGGGAGAGAGGAGGGGAAGAGAGAGAAACATCGACCTGAGAGAAACACATCGAGTGGCTGCCACCCACATGATCCCAACTGGGGCAGGGACAAACTGCAACCGAGGTACGTGCCCTCAGCGGGAACCGAACCTGGGACACTCTGGTCCGCAGGGCAACCCTCTAACTGCTGAGCCAAATCAGCCAGGGCTCAATTCCTTATCTTTAAATGGGAATAATAGCTTGTATGACATTAGACTATTTAATAAACTAACATAGTAGAGTGACCAGAATGTATCAATTACTCAAAAAAAAAAAAGATAAATCTTTCTGATGCCACTGTCTTCCAAAAAGATGATATTCTATATCCCAATATGTTGAGTATAAGACAATTTCCAAATTGAGTTTTATAATGACATGAAATAGTAGAGAAAGAGCTACTTATTGACCCTGCTTGCCAAACCTATTACCTTTGAATTCTTTTGTTGTGGAAAGACAGTAAAAGTATTTTATCAACAAAACCATATTCTTTAGTGAGACTTAGGTCATTGTCACAAATTCATTAAGTTTTAAAGAAACTGAAATAGTAACAACAAATAGTACTGTTATGAAGTAGGATAGTGAGAACAAAGAAATACACAAGTGAATATTCAAGTTATCATTAATAACTAATGAATTTACTGTCAAACTGCATTTACAGATGGTCAGAACATAAGCTTAGTCTAAATGTTCAAAAACTATCGAAAGATATATGATGAATCAGGTTTTTTTTTTTACACTTTTATAGTTAACATTTCACCCATGTCTCTCAAATTATAGCATTCTGATCTGCAGAAAAATAGAATTAAAATTAATACTACAAAGACATTTAGAGGAACTAAATCCCAAATAGCAAATCTAATGATGGCAAAGGACTATATGAAAAGAACAAATCTTCTTTGCATTTTTCTCCTCCTGTGAATGGTAAGATAGAAATTAAAGTTTTATTGCTTTAATGGCAGATGGAAAAGTTACAAAAAACATATAGATTTGAGTAAATGAATATTCCAGTTCTTTTAGAGACCAAGAATTAAAGCTAATTTTAATCTTTTTTTTTTTTTTTTTTTTTTTATCCTCACCCAAGATTATTTTCCATTTATCTTCAGACAGTGTGAGGGAGGGAGAGAGAGAAAGAAACATTGATGTGAGAGAGACACACTGACTGGTTGCCTCCCGCACGACCCTGACAAGGGCCGGGACTAAACCGCAACCGAGATACGTGCCCTTGACCAGAACTGAACCCACAACTCTTTGGCCGTTGGGCCAAAGCTCTAACCGCTGAACCAAATCAGCTAGGGCTTTAATCAAATTTTCAAGTAGAATGTTATGAAATAAAAAAGTATTACTTTGAATAGCAAAATAATAGAAACAAATAATCTAACCGAAACAGGCACAATAAAAGGATTAAAGGCAGCTTTTTATAAAATTAACCAAAACATAAATTAAAATATACCTGTTTATTGTTCGAGGTTGCAAAGGAATAATGGGGATCACAGTATTGCACAGAGACTTGCAGAGGGGGCAAAGATATTCTCCACTTTCCAAGTCGAAAAGGTCAACATGAATACGCTGCTGAAAGCTCAGCTGTACAGCTTCAAAATATCTGCAAAATTCCAAGACATAGGTCCATTCACACATGTATCTTTGCTCTAATCCAAGTGAGAAAAATCTGAAATTTTTACCTCAATGTACATCTTTAAAATCCACATGCAAAAATACACAAGTGATGATGGTAGAAGAAATAGGATACCCATTCTATCGGGGTAAAATTGGAAGACTCATCAGAGTAAAAAAAAAATAATTTTACTGAATCATAACTTCTCTCCTGCCTCAACAACATGTAAATACAATGTATCAAATGAAGTAGCCACTGGCTATTTAAAGGACAATTATACATTTTAATTCAATGCCAAAACCATGAATCCTATACAGAAGATTTCCCAGCAATTATATTTCTGAATTGTTATCTTTTCCAGAAGTAGAACTAGAATTTCTTGTCCTACTCTATCTCAAAAGTACTTTTCACTTTGTTTTGATGGAAATGAGGTTTTTATAAAGATTACTGCTTCTTTTACAAAAATATTGAGCAACTAATTAGATTGTGAAGAGCAAGTACAAAGGAATGATGAATTAAATGAAAGTTTAAGTTTATAACTTGACACACCAATTTTTCTTTCTTTTTTTTTTGGTATGTGCCCCTAGCGGAAACCGAACCCGGGACTCTCTGGTCCACAGGCTGAGGCTCCAACCACTGAGCCAAACTGGCCAGGGCAAAACACCAATTTCTTTAAAAATAATTTTTTTTTCCTTTATTGATTTTAGAGAAGAAGGAAGAGGGAGAGAGAAACAGAAACATCAATGAGAGAGACCATCGACCAGCCACCTCCTTCAGGCCCGTCCCCACTCCCCTCCTCCACCCCCCACCCCCCCCCGGGCTGGGGATTGGGCCCACAACCTCGGCACATGCCCTGGTGCCCTGACTGGGAATCAAACCAGCAATATCTTGGTGCAGGGGCTGATGCCCAACCACTGAGCCACACCGGTCAGGCAACACACCAATTTCTAAAGGTGATAATGTAATGAGTATTATGCAAACAAAATAAGTAATCAAAACTGCTTCAATTATTCAAATAAGAAGGAAAGAAAACATGGGAAAACATGCCTTTTTGTGGCCTTTAGTGAACTTCAATATTCCTAGTTTCTTTCAAGAACATGTCAGAAGAAAAACTTACTTCTGCCAGCACACTGCATGCATTACGTGACCACAGCTTCCTGTATAAGTTCCATAAGCCAAGTCTGCATCCATGAAAAGTGGGTCCAGGGACTCTGGTACAGGAAGACAAAAATGAGAGGTATTATATTCCTCTCTCTCACAGCCATAAGAAGGGGTAGGGGGTAGGGGGTAGGGGGTGGGGGGTGGGGGGTAAAAGGTTACCAGGTCTAAATTTCTAATCATAAACTTTCTAAGGAATGTCCAAGAAAAGTGTCACAATATCATGATATCAGGAACTATATTCTTAAGTAAAAAGAGGATAATATAATACTAGACTTCCAGGTATGATTCTAAAATTAATATGGATTAATGACTAACTCTATTCTTGATTTACATTTTTATTTTGAACATTAGGTTTAAGTTGCGCTATCCTGGTTGTTGAAGTTATCTATGACTCAAGCAAATTTACTTTTGTAATTTTACAAGTAATTTGACTAAATAATTTCAAGGGATATTTAGGAGCATTATAATATACTGGATAAAAGTATAGACTACAGGATTCAAAATCTGTTTTCATCACTTATAACTTATGGCCTTGAGCAAGTTACTTCTGTGCCTCAGTTCCTTCATCTATAAAATGGAGCCAATATTGGTACCTAACTCATAGGGCTATTATAAGGATTAAGTGAGAAAATACACAGAAAGCGCTTAATCTGTGCTTGGCATACGTTAAGTGTTCAATAAATGTTAGCTTTTTAAAAAAATTAATATTATCACCCCAAGGGTATTTTAAAAATAAAGCAGCTAACTCCTGATGTGATATAAGAAGTGTAATACATTAGCTAATGAATATTCTTGCCAAGAAAATGCTTACCATAAACCGAATCACGAGATAACAATCAGACACATCCACAATGCAAGACACTATATAAGACTACTGGCTTGTATTTTTCAAAAAAAGTTATTATCACGGAAAGAAAAAAGGCAAGTGACTATTCTAGATTAAAATATATTAAAAGAGAGACAACTAAAGCAACACATGAAACATGTCTGGATCCTAAATGAGAAAGTCTAGCTAACAAAAGACATTTTGGGGGTAGTTGGGAAAATTCAAATACAAATTTCCTATTAGGTGATATTCCTGAAATGTTATTAATTTTCTTAAATGTTATAATGGTACGGTAGTACATTAACAGATTGTCCTCAGTTTTAGAAAATGCATGTGGAAAAATTTAGAGATGGTATGTCATGATCCCTGCATCCTACTTTCGAATGGTAGAGCAATGAGAAATGGAAGAAGTGAGGGGAGGGAAAGAAAAAGCAATGTGGCCAAGCACTAACAAAAATTAAAATTAAAATTAAAAAATAACATAAAGGAGCCAACATGACATATAAAGACCCGAGAGTCCATTTTACATATGGTAAATTGTGATGTGACCAAATAAAGCTAAATACGATCTTGCTCCCAAAGTTCTTCCAGATAGTATTTTTCTAATTACATAAGTATTAAAAGAAATGCTCAAAAGGATATTTATTAAACAATACATACCCCCTGAAAATTCTATAGGTTTCCCCCTGTGCTGGGTTAAGGCGGTGGATTTCTGGACACAGGCCGATAATACCATTGCATTATTTTCTATTTTCACCTCTTGTTCTTCTTGGCAGAGGATGCATGTCAGCACCTCCTTTTCAATAACAGACGGACCTCGTTTAGGACCCAAAGCAATTCTAGAGTAGTCACTGACTGCTGGGGTGCTACCAAGAGAAACGACCAGAAATGAGGACACATGTTTTGGTCACTTGTCTTTATATTTTGGTAGATTTTAAGTAACTGTAGGGCAAGCACTTTAGGAATAAAAACAAAATAAAAATTATATTTAGCAATATTAACTTAAAATCTTCCCCCATGATTTTTCTGGCTTTTATCAGTTAATTTGCTTATTAGAAAATACATTTTGTGCCTGGCCAGTTTGGCTCAGTTGGTTGAGTGTCGTCCCATGCACCAAGAGATTGCCAGTTTGATTCCCAGTCAGGGCACATGCCTGGGTTGCAGGCTCAATCCCCAGTATGGGGCAAGCAGGAGACAGCTAATCGATGTTTAACTCTCTCACTGATGTTCCTATCTCTCTCTCCCTCTCCCTTTCTTTCTCGGAAATCAAAAAAACATATTTTAAAGAAAAGAAAAGAAAATACATTTTGCCCTGGCCAGTTTGGTTCAGCGGTTGGAGCGTCAGCCTGCGGTCCAGAGAGACCCGGGTTTGGTTCCTGCTAAGAGCACATACCTCGGTTGCAGTTTGTCCCAGGCCCTGATTGGTTGTGCGGGTGGCAGCCACTTGATGTGTCCCTTTTACGTCGATGTTTCTCTCTCTCTCTCTCTCTCTCTTCCTCTCTCTCCCTCCTACTCTGTCTGAACAAAATATCGAAAAGTGTCCTCAGGTGAGGATTAAAAAATAAAGAAAATACATTTTGTGTTACTAAGTGTGAAAAAAGCAGATCACGCCCTGGCCGATTTGGCTCAGCGGTTAGAGCGTCGGCCTGCGGTCCTGAGAGACCCAGGTTCGGTTCCCGCTAAGGGCATGTACCTCGGTTGCAGTTTGTCCCGGGCCCTGGTCAGTTGTGCGGGTGGCAGCCACTCGATGTGTTCCTTTCGCATCGATGTTTCTCTCTCTCTCTCTCTCTGTTCCTCTCTCTCCCTCCCACTCTACCTGAACAAAAAATGGAAAAATGTCCTCGGGTGAGGATAAAAAAAAAATAAAGCAGATCACAAAGTAGAATGTATAATTATACTGAATTTATTGTACCAAGAAGCTGCATTATCTGTTTTTTCCTGATTATAAAAGTAACACATGCTTATTGAGAAATTTTGGAAAATCTAGAAAAGTATAGAAAATAAAAAGCATTATACTCTCATAACCTAGATATAATCATTTGTATATTTCTTTCTAGTCTTTTTATTTGTAACATTTTTACATAATCAAGATCATATTACATATATAGATTTGCATCCTGCGTTTATTTACTCATATTTTAGTTGTTTTCTCATGTCATTAAAATTTCATTAGAAACAGTTGCACAGTACTCTTACTATATGTGTTATAACAGTTTTATCCATTCCCACTTATTAGGCATTTAAATTTCTATTCTATGTTGGTAGCTATTAAAATAAAAAAGTTACACTTCAATGATTTAGCAATTCTTAGGGTCAATGTGTGCAATAATAATATAATAAATAATAGTAAATCTTTGTAAAGCACTATTTGTGATGTGAGGCACACTTTCAAATTCTTTACATTATGTTAACCCATTTAATCCTTCAAACAATCCTATGAGGTAGATACCACTGTTACCTCCATTTTTCAGATGAAGACTGAGGCCTAAGATGGTAAGAGACTTACCTAATGACTTATCATTAGGAAGTAGCAGAGCCTGACCTCCAAGGCCACCCTCTGAACTACTCTGAAATACTGCCTCTCTATCTGTGCAAGAAGCTCCCTAAAATGTCATAGTCCATTCAATAAACTGGGAATAACTTAAATGTTCATTACCAATATAAATGCAATTACAGAATATTATGCAGTTTTTAAAAGGTGGGTCTCAGCTAGGTGTGGTATCACCTCCTAGGAGGCATCCAGCATTAATGTGGGTAAAGTTTACTTTTTGGTTATCATAAGGACTAGGGGAGGGGACACTACTAGGATGAGAGATCAGAGATGCTAAATGTCCTGAAATTTATGGGGCACGAAAAAGAATTACTGCTCAAATGCCAAGACTGAGAGACACTGAGCTCATTTTATATATGTAAGAATGTTTATATATTTCCAAGATATACTATCAAGGGGAAATGCGAAGTTGCAGAATAAGTACACAGCACTACTTATGCAAATAAAACAAAAGGCTGAAAGACACTATATGATTCCTATGGCTACATATCTTTGTATGTAATAGCACAGTAAAAATTATGACAAGATCTATATAAAATTTAAAATTTTTATCTCTGAGAAAGGGCAAAAAAGGGTCTAGGATTTGGGTCAGTGCTCAAACAGAACTTTAGCTTTATCTTTAATATTTGATTAAAAAAATAATATAACCGTGTAATTAAATTTTGTTTTAAAAATTCAAGACTAGCCCTGGCAGGTTTCGCTCAGCAGTTAGAGCATTGGCCTGCGGTGTGGAGAGACCAGTGTTCGGTTCCCGCTAAAGGCATGTACCTCAGTTGCAGTTTGTCCCCAGCCCTGGTTGGGTCGTGTGGGTGGCAGCCATTCAATGTGTCCCTTTCATGACGATGTTTCTCTCTCCCTCCTTCCCATTCTATCTGAACAAAATATCGAAAAATGTCCTCGGGTGAGGATAAAAAAAAAAATAAAATGCAAGACTATATTCATACCTCTGGGATAGGAAAAGCCTTCTTAAATATGATACATAAAGTTAAAACTAGCCCAGCCGGTGTGGCTCAGTGGATTGAGTGTTGACCCACGGACTGAGAGGTCCTGGTTCTATTCCTGGTCTGAGCACATGGCAGGGCTTCAGGCTTGATCCCCAGTCGGGGGCATGTAGGAGGCAGCTGACTGATGTTTCTTTCTCACACAGATGTTTCTATCTCTCTCCTTTCCTCTCTCTCTAAAAAAAAAAATCAATAAAAAACATTTTAAAAAAATTAAAAATCTGTTTTATCAACATTGAAAACTTCTCTATGGCTAAACTTCATAATTAATGTTAAAGAAATAGGGACATGAGAAATATGCAACAAAATTTAGTATCCATAATTTTACAGGACTTCTACAAATAAGACAAAAGCAAGGCACCCAGCAGAGATGGGCAAAGGATAACAACAGGTAATTCTGGGAAGACAAAATGTAATAGGCTAATGAACAATCATATAAAAAGATGTTCAACCTGTTACTAACTAGTAATCAAAGTACTGATAATAATAAGTATTGGTAAGCATAAAGAAACTAGACACTCTCATACGTTACTGGAAGTAGAAATTGGTAACACTACTTTGAAAGGCATTGTGGCAATATCTATTAAAATTTTAGCCCTGGTCAGTTTGGCTCAGCGGTTAGAGTGTTGTCCTGCGGTCCAGAGAGACCTGGGTTCGGTTCCCGCTAAGGGCATGTACCTCGGTTGCAGTTTGTCCCAGGCCCTGGTTGGTCGTGCGGGTGGCAGACACTCAATGTGTCACTTTCACGTCGATGTTTCTCTCTCTCTCTCTCTTCCTCTCTCTCCCTCCCACTCTATCTGAACAAAAAATGGAAAAATGCCCTTGGGTAAGGATAAAAAAAAAAATTTTTTAAATAATTATGACTCAGCCGTTTCACTTACTAGATTCCACTCTTGAGAAGTATTGGTAAAATTGCACAAGGGGGCACATACAAAAATGTTCTGCATGCGTGCACACACACGTTGTTTGTAATAAGGGAAAATTGGGAAATAAGGGGAAAACTTAAATGTCTAAAATAAATAAAATACCGTCTATATCCACAGAATGGAAAACTATGCAGCAGTCTTAAAGAATGATGTAGACTTTACACTATAGATCTATATATATTGACATGAAAAAATTTATAAGACACTGAATAAAAAAGCAAGCTACAAAATAAAAGGTATGGTAAAATATACACCACTAAAAAACACAAATCAAGACTCATTATTTCTTTATGTAAACCTGTTTATAAAAGCAAAGGAAGAGGTCTAGAATAGTAGTTATTTATAGCAATGGTTATCTGTGAAGAAAGATTAGGAATGTAGAGGATGGTCAAGGGGACTTACTGTATTAACTTGAGGCATTTTCAATGAGAACACATTCACAATTTTATGTGTGTAATAAATCAGTCAATAAAAAGAAATAATGAAAGCTTAATTAAAACTATTAATTAGCCCTGGCCGGTTGCTCAGTGGTTAGAGCGTCAGCCTGCAGACCAGACAGTACTGGATTTGGTTCCCACCAAGGGCATGTACCTTGGTTGCAGTTTGTCCCTGGCTCTGGTTGGGGTCGTGTAGGTGGCAACCAGTCAATGCGTCTCTCTCACATCAATGTTTCTCTTTCTCTTCATCCCACATTCCCTCCTGCTCTATTTGAAGATAAATGCAAAAATGTCCTTGGGTGAGGATTGAAAAAAAAAAAAAAAAAAAAACCCATTAATTAACCCTGAATACACTTTTGCTTACATTTCCTTGTTTGGATAAATATAGGAGTCTCTTCTCCATTACTTTCTAAATAGTACATTGTTAATACGTAATATTACAATTAGTTGTAATAATTATTGAAATAAGAAGGCTTTCTGCTTATAGTTTAAAGTTTTGAATCAATTTCTAGTGTTATTACCACACAGTCAGCCAAAGATAGCTTACCTTCATATTTTTTTAAAAAAATCTTTAAAACACAGTCATCTTTCTTTGTAGTTTTTGTTAGCATACTCAGCTTCAGGATTATAGACATATTATGTGAAGTATAATGTTTCTACTGTTACTGCAAAACCACAATTTCCCAAAAGTATCTACAATACACATTGTTTTAAAGAGCTATGAAAGCTTGTTTTCGAAAATAAGCATAGGAAGTATTTTCAAAATTTTAAATTGAAATGCTTTTCAAACTACCATTATTTTGCCTCCTCCCTTTTCTTATTTCATCCATTTAACACCCACAAACCACAGCTCTCAGAAGGCTAATCAATTTCCCCAAGAGCATACCATAGTGAGGACTCATTAAACCAGATATACAGATTCTCATTCCAATGTGTTATCCATGACTACAACTATATGCACTGTCTCCTTTCTCTTTAAGAAAAAAATAAAAAATATAAATCACCTTTTTGTGAAGGAATTTTTTTTCAGTCTGTAATATAGTTGGCCCTTGTTTATCGCGGTTAATCAGGTCCAGCCTCTACCATGATAAATGAATATCCGCAAAGTAGGATTCTTTATTTATATACAGTCGTCCCTCACCACTTTGCGCCTCGACTTTCACACCGTCACTCTATCGCTGTTTTTTCAAGTATAGTATAGCATTTGAAAAAACAGCGATAGAGTGAAGCCACGAAAGTCAAGGTGCGAAGTGGTGAGGGACGACTGTAACTGCAATCATTATCAGAAATCATAAAAATGATGTGGAATACATTAACTGATATGTAAATGTATATCTAAAAAAGCCTGTGTACATAAGATAACAGGAGTTAATTTCTATTTCTTCTAGTCATATCTTCATATCCTTTTGTGCATAGAAGTTCCCAACACTATGCACTTGAACTGTTTTTCAACATAATTCAATATGTACCTTAAAGCCTTCACTGTCCCCTTTCTACCTTAACAATAGTGTAATTTCTCTTACTATAAAATATATTTTGGAAAAACATTATGTAAAGTAAATATGTAATTTTTCTTCCTTTGCTAAATTTTTTTTGCTTTGTTTTACCTCTCTTCCTCCATAATGGAGTCTTCTTTCCCAGACATTTCTGATGTACTGTCATACATGAGTTTGTGAGTTTCAATAAAGTTTTTCTGTAAAGCAGACATCTGAGCCATGATCTTCTGGCGATGCAGCCTAGCAGCTTCAGCTTTTCTTTTTCGTTCTGCTTTTTCTTTATCATGAGTAATCTGGGTATGATGAAACCACAAAACTTAGGTAAGAGCTAGTGTTACAATTTACATATACTGTTCAGCCAGGCAAAATTTCCTAGAGTAATAGTCTGATAAAATTGATTACTCCACTCCTCAAGCCTAGATTCAATCTAATTTATCTCAAAATTAGCAGTCCCTCATTACATTATACAACTAATTGCTCCTTTGGTTATTTCAATAATTTAATACAAAAGCCAAATACCATAACTACCTAATAAACTGTCTTTTATACTTAATGTAGGTACATTAAAAAAAATACTAAATGAAACAAAATTTTGAAATCATATGTCAATCATTTAATCATTGACATTTAATCACTTTAAGCTAACCTGAAGATATCCAACTGTAACCCTTGGACACACTGCTAAGACTGAGAACTTGAACATTACTGGTATTTTTTATTGTGTATTCTAACTTAAGCCCATTGTTTTTCTTTTATGAAGGATTGCTAGTAACTACAAAGTAATAATATTCTAATAATTTTAAGATAAAAATCAAAACCTAATTCATTATATTAAGGAAATTCATAACCTAAATATTCCTATATTTCACCCAATCTAAAATGTACCAACAGAGCTCCATTGCACATCTATTTCCTCAGATTTCGTAAAATACATGTATTATATTGGATAACTAGATGTCAAGTACCACTCAATACCTACAGCACAGAAGCTTAACGAACAACAGAAGATGAATATCTCACATACTTTATAACAGGTTCCTTCTAACAAAAAGCAGCAGATCCCTTACATCCGCAAAGTTCAAAGACAGAGATGAACATTGCCATTATTATAATGTTATTATTACCTCATCATTCTTAATAGATTCTGATCCCGATACAGTTGTTACAATTAAACAAGATTTTTCTCTTAATCGTTTCACTGTGTCAAACATCTGAAAAATAAAATATTAAAAGATTTGGTTACACTGACCAGGAACAGAAATATTCACAAATCTGATTTTGTCATCATGTCTCCAAATGTGTTTTTTTTTTTTTTTTAATCTTTTTTCTTTATTGATTTTTTTTGAGAGAGAGAGGAAGGGACAGGGAGCAACAGACAGAAACATCGATGAGAGAGAACATAAACTGGCTGCCTCCTACATGCCCCCCAATGGGGATCAGGCCCACAACCTGGGCATGTACCCTGACTGGGAATCGAACCACTGACCTCTTGGTGCATGGGTCAAACACACACACACACACTCTCACACACACACACTCACACTCTCTCTCTCTCTCTCTCCCTGACTTCTAACTATGACAAACACCTCCCCTACTATATTAGCAATCCAGCTAAGGAGGAGGTTGCAGGCAGCAAAATCAACTGATTCAGTCTGCAGGTGTTACCATACCTCTGCTTTTGCCAGGAAAAATTTTAAAATTTTAATTCTTGTCCAGCCGGTGTGGCTCAGTGGTTGAGCATCGACCAATTGCACCAAAAGGTCACCGGTTCAATTGCCGGTCAGGACACATGCCCAGGTTGTGGGCCTGATCTCCAGTGGGGGGGCACTCAGGCGGTGGCCAATCGATGTTCTCTCTCATCGATGTTTCTATCTCTCTCTCCCTCTCCCTTCCTCTCTCTCTGAAATCAATAAAGGAAAAAAAATTAATTATAAAAAAAAGAATATTTTGCCCTGGCCAGTTTGGCTCAGCGGTTAGAGCGTCGGCCTGCCGTCCGGAGAGACCCGGGTTCGGTTCCCGCTAAGGGCATGTACTTCCGTTGCAGTTTGTCCCCGGCCCTGGTTGGTCGTGCGGGTGGCAGTCACTCGATGTGTCCCTTCACGTCGATGTTTCTCTCTCTCTCTCCCTTCCTCTCTCTCCCTCCCACTCTATCTGTACAAAAAATGGAAAAATATCCTCGGGTGAGGATTTAAAAAAAAAAAAGAATATTTTAATAAATACAGTGAGGAAAACTCCATAACCTTGGTTTCTTGTCTCCATCTAGAGGGTTTTCCATTAAAGTAACATTCCTGGCCTCTCTCCCAACCCCATATGCACTTCTCGGCAAAGGCACAGCCATCCACCCAACAGTTCAAGTTCCAAATCCAGAAGTCATCTTTGACTCCTTGATTTCCCTCATTCCCTTCCATCAAATCTATCAGCAAGTTCTACAGATTTCTACCATCAAATTATACCTGAATTAGTTCAGCTTCTCGGTATCTGCATCCTAGCCTACCTAGGTCATGCTCACTTCTACCAGGATTACTGCAATAGTTTTCTAATGGTTTCCCCAATCTTACTCTTGTCCCTTATAATCCATTTAACCCCACAGCAGACAGTAATTTTGTAAAAATACAGACCGGATATTGTCACTTAAAATCCTTCAATGGTTCCCCACTGTACTCAGAAATAAAATCTATCACTTTACCTTGCCCTGTAAGGTTCTATATGACCTGGCTGCTAGCTGCGCCTCTGACCTTGTTGCCTACTCTTCTCTCCCCATCATTGTACGTCAGTCATGCTGTCCTTCTTTCTGGCCACCTGAGAGCTTTTGCTTTGCTATTTCCTCTTTTTGGAATACTCCTCCAGATTCTTATAAGGCTGGCTTCATGTCATTTAGTTCCCATGTCACCTCCTAAGAGACCTTTTCTGACTACCCATCCAAAGTTACCCCTTACTCATTTGAATTATCCTGGTATTTTATTATTTATTTTCTGTAACTCAATTAGTATATATCTTCATGATAGCAAGCACATGTCTTGTTCAGAGTCTAGAAATAAGCACTGGACATAGTAGGATTCAATATATGTTAAATGAATGACACAAATGAATACATTTTGATTTATTAAGAAAAAACAACAACTCCACACCCTGGCGGGTTTGGCTCAACAGGCAGAGCAATGGCCCGTGGACCAGAGTTGCAGGTTCAATTCCAGTCAAGAGCACATACCTCGTTGCAGTTCAGTCCCCAACCCTGGTCAGAGTCACGTGGGAGGCAACCAATCGATGTGTCTCTCTCACATCGATGTTTTTCTCTCTCTCTCTCTGAAGATAAATGGAAAAATATCCACAGGTGAGGATTTAAAAAACAAAAACAAACAATAAAACAAAACAAAACAAACTCTCCACTAGCCCGGCTACTGTGGCTTAGTGGTTGAGTGTTGACCCATGCACCGAGATCACCAGTTTGATTCTTAGTCAGGGCACATGCCCAGGTTATGAGCCAGTCCCTAGTAGGGGTGTATAGGAGGCAGCCGATCGGTGTTCTCTTTCATCAATGTTTCTATCTCTCTTTCCCTCTCCCTTCTTCTTGCTCTACAATCAATAAAAGAAAACTATTAAAAACCAAACAAACAAAAACCACTAAAACAGGGAAAATAGAATTATTAATATGATAACATAGGAGTAATCATAAAAAACCAGTAGGAGCCCTGGCCAATTTGGCTCAGCGGTCAGAGCGTCGGCCTGCGGACCAGAGTCCCGGGTTTGGTTTCCACTAAGGGCATGTACCTTGGTTGTAGTTTGTCCCCGGCCCTGGTTGGGGTTGTGTGGGTGGCAACCAGCCGATGCATCTCTCTCACATCGATGTTTCTCACTCTCTCTTCCCCCTTCTCCCCCTCCTGCTCTATCTGAAAATAAATGCAAAAATGTCCTCAAATGAGGATAAAACAAAACAAAACAAAAAAACAGTAGGAAATGACTTCACAAGAACACAAGGATATAGTGGTTTAATTTTGGAGGCAAGAAGAGGATTCTTAAATAATTAAACCAAGATATAATCAGTTATTTTCCAGGTTTACCTGGAGTATCCATGTTATCATGTCCTTCTGGCCTTCTAACTGGGGAATACCTTTGAGTTTTTCCAAAAGCATTTGTATATTCTGAGCATTCATGGCCGAACTTCCTAATCCTTTTTGAAAACACAAAAATTACATATCATAAGTAAATATATTCATAATTATGTATAAATTATAATTTATAGTTAATATTATTCATAGTGATAACCAAAATTTGCAATCAATCCCTTAACTACATTAAGTTTTGAATGGAAGAATCTGCAATTGCACGAAGTACGAAGTACTGAATTAAACAACTTGAAAACTTGAATTACTTTAGGTCTCTTGCTCATTTTCCACTGGAACTGCTAAGTGAAAGCTAATCTTACTGATCTATCTCTTGCTTTTCTTCCATATGTCTCATGTCTAGTAAAATTACTTAAATAAGAACCAAAGCTCAAAAATATGAAATTGGGAGCTGTTATAGCCATAAACTGAACAGATTTATGATGTCTTCAAGGATCTAAAATTACAGTGTATAAATAGAAATAAAATGTTTTTCTCCTCTTGGTCTTATAATCAATATCCCTGGAATGTGCTTTGAAAAACTGTCTTAATCAGGTAGCAGTTAATAAAAGTCTAATCTAAACTTATCCTGTTCTTCCAGGTTGAAGACCATGTAAAAAAAACCCCACATTATCATTCACTCAGACTAAAACTTACTTGAAGCCTTATGGTAAAAGTCAAATGTCACTTCTTCTTCAGGAGCTTTTTGAAGCTGTTGCTTTTCTTCTAGTAAGCCCAATGCCAGAATATGAAATGCCTAAAGGAAAAATATATGAGAAGATCTTTAAAACGGTACTTCCTCAGGTAAATATATTTTAAAAGGACACATAAAAATAAGCAATCTGATTAGATAAAAAATGAACAAAGATTACGAACCAGAAGTTTACAGAAAGATATATGATACACATATGAAAAATGTTCAACCTCACTTAATATTAAAGAAGTGTGAGTTGGTCCTGGCCAGTTTGGCTCAGCGGTTAGAGCGCCAGCCTGCGGACCAACAAATCCTGGGTTCGGTTCCTGCTAAGGGCACGTACCTCGGTTGCAATTCATCCCTGCCCCGGTTGGGGTCATGTGGGTGGCAAACAATCGATGTGTCTCTCTCACATAGATATTTCTCTCTCTCTCTTTTCCCCCTCTCTTCGACCCACTCTATCTGAAGATAAATGCAAAAATGTCCTTGGGTGAGGATTAAAAAAAAAAAAAGTGTGAGTTGAAGCAAGATTATCCTATTTTTCTAAAGGCGTTGAGAAGCAGAAACTTTTCATCACACTGGTGATGGGAAAGTAAATTGGTGGCTAATTTGGAGGCTAATTTGACAACATCTATCAAAAATGTAAAGGTATATTGCCCTGGCCGGTTTGGCTCAGCGGTTAGAGTGTCGGCCTGTGGTTCAGGGAGACCTGGATTCGGTTCCCGCTAAGGGCATGTACCTCAGTTGCAGTTTGTTCCCGGCCCTGGTTGGGTCGTGTGGGTGGCCACCACTCGATATGTTCCTTTCACGTCGATGCTTCTCTCTCTCTCTATCCCTCCCACTCTATCTGAACAAAGTATCAAAAAATGTCCTCGCATGAGGATTAAAAAAAAAAATGTAAAGGTGTAAACCCAGTACTAGGAATCAGTGTAATAGATACACTCACTTAAGTATACAAAGATATTATACACTTTAGTGTTCTTTGTTATACAAAGACCTAAAAGCAACATAAATGTCTATTAATAGGAGACTTAGGAGACTGGTTAAATGTATTAGAGATATCCGTACAATGGAATATGCAGCTATTAAGATTGAGGTTGGCCTATATGCACTAATGTGGAATGATTTCCAGAAGACACAAACCTTTAATAGTGCTTATCTCCTAGTTAGAGCACTGTGAGTCAGGGAGGGATATGTTAACTTATAATTTCAAATATTTGTATGGTATAAAATTTTTTTACTACATTTATTTATCCCTGTTATAACAAAAATTAAGATACACATACAGTATGACAGTATTAAGAACCTCCAGACCAATAATAGCCAAGGAAAAAGAAATTTTAGTTAGGCAGGTGCTAATTAAATATCTAATTATAGCTACCAAAGGTAATATTAAGTAATATATCTATAACAGTATCAAGAAAAAAAATACCTGCTTCTCCTTAATGAACTAATTTTCATAACTCTATGAAATAGCTACACTTACAACTATTTTACCAATGGGGAAATTATTCTTTCCTCCTAAATAGGACATGCGGTTATTCAAGATAGACCTGCCTGTCATCAAATCTTTATTACACTGTCTCTTCATAATACAAGTGAAATAAAAAATATAGAAAATTATGACACAAGTAACATGCCACTTTATTGTTAGCAGGAACAGGCTTTTTTTTTTTTTTTTTTTTTAAATATAAATGGTTCCCAAGAGTAAGGATACTAAAAACATGAGAATGTGTCATTAAGGAAATCTGTGCCACACCTAAGCTAACGTTTAATGACCCTTGGGTCTCAGGTATACTATTTGTGGTTCTGACTCAAATTAGAAAGTTAGATCAGAAATCTTCCCCAGACTTCCATGAAATCTATCAAGTAGAGAACATACCTGAAGTAGAAAAAATATTTCAAGTATACATACCATCTGGAGCATCCCTTCAGTCCACAAGTTAGAATCTGTGACTAATGCCCGCTCAAATATGGTCCTGAGAATGTACATCATGATATCACAATTTAGAAGGTTAACCACTTTGCTGAAAGCAGGACAGAATTCAGGAGGTGGTGGTGGCGGTAATGCTATAGTGGGTGGGAGATGGATGGCAGAAGAGACAAATGGGTAAATTTTTATTTGAATTATTCTGCATGCTAAATTGTAAATCTCAAATCATCTATTACATGAAAAACAACACATGATTTTTGTTACCTTTATAGCACTGAAAACATCAGTGTCAAGAGAAATATGTCAGTATGTCAATCACCCAAAATAAACTCCATTTATTATAAATTTAAAATTCTATTACCACTAATGTAGGCCATATCTTAATATGTGAACAAGAAACAAAGGGTTCTTTGCATTTGCATTAGTTGCCCACTCTAAATAAACAACAAAACAAAACACTATATACTTGGCTGATAACAAAACTACAGAAAATAGTCAAAATGAGTCAATTTGGAATCTCACTTTTTACCTTCATCTTTGTTTTCTTGTTTTCTCTTTTTCTTCTGCATATGTTCAGCCTACAAGAAGAAGAAGAAGAAGAAGAAAGGAAGAAAAGAAGGGAAGGAAGGAGAGAGAGAGAAAGAAAGAAAAACAAAAAGAAAGAGAAAGAAGAAAGAAGAAGAAGAAAGTCTATCTTTAAATATACTGCTTGGCAAACATGAAACAAATGAAATACTTTGAAGCAGGTAGGAAAGATCCACCAACCTACCAAAATATTTTATATACTAAAATGTGCATTCAAAATGCTGCCCTGTTCCAAAAACAAAATGGCTGTTCTAGGAAAGGCCACTGCAAAATAGATGGGTAATACCCCTCCTCAAGAATTTAGTGCCCATTCTCAGTCAACAATATTTACTTAGTGTCTATTTTTGGGGTATTTTTGGTATAATTGAGAAAATTTGTATATTGCCTGTATACTAGATAATATTAATGACTCAATTTAATTTCCTAGATGAGATAATGGCCTCTATTAATGAGAACCAGAAAGAAACAACAGATAAACCAGAAATTTCTCTCTGGAATTGGAAAGCATAAAAGCATTTTAGGTTTATAGTCTGAAGAGGATACCTTTTCCTACCTTGCTATGCTGTGTTTTGGAGTAATGATAAAAGTACATATTGAAGTCTTTTAATGATTCATCTTTCAGTTCATAAACTCCATGGCCTGATACACCTGGTTTCCTAAATAGAGAGAAATACAGAGATGAATTGTGGCATTTTGAAGTGTAGAATACAGACAAAATAAGAACCTAAATATTGATCTAAAAGTCAAAATCTAGAGGAAGAAAACATAATTATACTCACTCAGCTTGCTTAAACTAAAATGATAAATTTCATTACAATAGCAAAACTAAAAACCTACACTGTATACTCAAAGTCCTGATAACAGCTAAACTGTGTTTCATAATATTAAAATTCAAACAAATCTGAGGAAGTTTATTTTATACTACAGAGAACTGATCTCATGCCCTTAAATCCCTAAGGATTATTTTTTTAGCCTCTGAAGACTAAAGGTTGTCTGTTCAACTAAAGTACATTATATTAACTAAGGTAAAATCTAAAATGGTAGTGAGACATCATGTCCTCAGCAAGTTGTAGATAAAAATATAGTGTTGGATCCTCTATACAGTACTGTAAGGAGAAGCAGCAAAGCCAAAAGGAGTACACTATATCTGCTCTGCACATTTAAACAACTTTTTGTTTCTATCTAATTCTTTTTTATTTTATTTTTTGTCCTCACCTAAGGACATTTTCTACATTCATCTTGACAGAGAGAGGAGGAAAGGAGGGGCGGGGGAGAGAAAGAGAAAGAAACATTGACGTGTGAGAGACACATCGAGTGGTTCCACCCACACAACCCCAACCATGGCCGGGAACAAACTGCAACCGGGAACAAACTGTGCCTTAGCGGGAACTGAACCCAGGCCTCTCTGGTCCGTGGGCCGATGCGCCAACCACTGAGCCAAACCGGCCAGGGCTCTATCTAAGTCTTAACTGAAATATTTCACTGAACATTATTAGAGCATTAAAAAAGCTACAACCTAGCCCTGGCCGGTTTGGCTCAGCAGTTAGAGCATTGGCCTGCGGTCCTGAGAGACCCGGGTTCAGTTCCTGCTAGGGGCGCGAACCTCGGTTGCAGTTTGTCCCCAGCCCTGATTGGTCGTGTGGGTGGCAGCCACTCGATGAGTCCTTTTCACGTCGATATTTCTCTTTCTCTCTCCCTCCCTCCCACTCTGAGAAAAAAAAAAAGCTACAACCTATTTTTAAAGTTATTTGAAACTAGTAATTTATCTATAAATACAATAACATAACAAGTAGAAATTTACTACCAGTACCAACTTCAAAACATTAATCCAATTAAAATCTTATTTCCATTTTATGCATCTAGAAGAATCAACGAATTGTAAAATAGTTAAAAAAATTTTTTTCTTTATTGATTTTAGAGAGAAAGGAAGGAAGAGGGAGAGATAGAAACATCAATGAGAGAGAACATCAATCAGCTGCCTCCTGCATGCCCCCCACTGGGGATCAGACCCGCAACCTGGGCGTGCACCCTGACTGGGAATCAAGCCAGCGACCTCTTGGTACATGGGTTGACACTCAATTGCTGAGGCACACTGGCCAGGCTAGAATAGTTTTTTTTTTTTTTTTTTAAATGTGTTTTTATTGATTTTAGAGAGAGATGAAGGGAGGGAGAGAGAAACATTGATGTGAGAAAGAAACATCAACTGGTTGCCTCCTGTGTGCACCTTGAATCCACAAGCTGGGTGTGTGCTGTAAATGGGAATCGAACCAGAGACCTTTTGGTGCATAGGCCAATGTTCAATCAATTGAGCCATACTGGCCAGAGCATAAAATATTTTGTTAAACCTACAAGAGGTTTTCATGTTAGGGATAATTTTTCAACCTTGGGTGAAAATACTTGTAACAGTTTAAGGTAACTGTGTTTTACTTTTGGACAGCGATTTTCAGATTTTTTCATCTCATGGTACACATAAACTAATTACTAAAATTCTGAAGCACACCAAAAAATATTTTGCCAATCTGACAAAAAGAATAGCTATAATTTTGATTCATTCACACCAGAGAGCTATTTTTGTGTTGGCTGTTGTCATTTTTTTATTTGACAAGGGTGAAAAGAGGTCAGTGCACCTGATTCAATAGTCAGTATTGCGTTTTAAAAATTCTTGAGGCAGCCCTGGCTGGTTTGGCTCAGCGGTTGGAGCGTCGGCCTGCGGTACAGAGAGACCCGGGTTCGGTTCCCGCTAAGGGCATGTACCTCGGTTGCA
The DNA here is from genome assembly GCF_014108415.1 of Molossus molossus. NCBI lineage: Eukaryota > Metazoa > Chordata > Mammalia > Chiroptera > Molossidae > Molossus > Molossus molossus. The sequence continues at coordinate 182,027,035 of NW_023425344.1, forward strand.
GTTTGTCCCTGGCCCTGGTTGGTCATGCGGGTGGCAGCCACTCGATGTGTCCCTTCACATCGATGTTTCTCTTTCTCTCTCTCTTCCTCTCTCTCCCTCCCGCTCTATCTGAACAAAAAATGGAAAAATGTGCTCGGGTGAGGGTAAAAAAAAAAAAAAAAAAAAATTCTTGAGGCATACCAGTGTGCCTCCTGTGACACACCAGTTGAAAATCACTGCCTTAGGACACCTGCTGCATGACATTTGTGTGTGTGTGTGTGTGTGTGTGAGAGAGAGAGAGAGAACACTCCCAAACTGAATTAAAATATGTAAATTTAAAATAGGTTGTGTATCGAATCTGCCCCAAGTTCAGTAAATACACAATTCTTTTTAAAAACAAATAAAAAACCTACTAGAGAACAGTCTAAAATTAATATATAAAATGAAAGTTTAGCCCTGGCCGGTTTGGCTCAGCGGTTAGAGCATTGGCCTGCGTTCTGGAGAGACCTGGGTTCAGTTCCCGCTAAGGGAACGTACCCCAGTTGCAGTTTGTCCCCGGCCCTGGTTGGTCGTGTGGGTGGCAGTCACTCGATGTGTCCCTTTCACGTCGATGTTTCTCTCTCTCTCTCTCTCCCTCCTACTCTATCTGAACAAAAAATGGAAAGATGTCCTCGGGTGAGTATAAAAAAAGAAGAAAAAAAAATGAAATTTTATAAAATAAATTTACCAGAATAAAATTTATAGAAATAAATCATGGCTTAGTTAATGGGAAAGAGACTATAGGAAAGGTTTCTTTGTTACATACTAAGGCACTTAGTATCACACATACAGGTATTTCTCATTCACCTGCCCAAAATACTCATTTCTTCAACAAACATGTATGAAATGCCTACTTGTGTGCCCCTTGTTCTCCTTCTAATCTGTATTCCATTCTTGTTCTTGAAAGTGCAGGCAAGAACTTCAGAGCTTCTACAAAGTATCCAAAGTACAAGAACAAAGACTGTCTACTCTCAGAATAAGCATAACCATGAAGTACTTACTTAAATGTGGCCACTTTGTTTATGACATTTTCTAAGCCAGTTTCATTATTTTCCTGTTGAAACAATATTTTGGTCATTTTACCTCATGTAATGACTTTTTCTTCTTTTACTGTGAACTAAAATACATTCTCAACAACATTCCTGAAGTGCCTTATTCATAATAAGTAAAAAATCAATTTCCAATATAAAAAACTAGGTCTAAACACAATTAGCTTTGTTTGGAGGGAACAATTTCTTAATAGAGGTAAGACCTATGTATAAATTGCTTAAGGAAGAAATTTTATCTAAATTTGCCCTCATATGCATGTACACACACACACACACACATATGCATGCACACACACACACACACACACACACACACACAATAGTTCAAAGAAAAAGAACTTTACGTGGTATGTTCATCACTCACACCATTTAAGCATATACCCATGATGTACTTCCTAAAATCAAGGTAACAAAATAAATGGGATCTACAGCAAAATACCTAGGTAAATGTCCAAATATATTCTGGCTTCTACAATTATAATTTTTTTTCTAATTACCCTGAACTTTTCTTTGAACAAGGATTTTTTTTTTTTAATGAAGTCATTTAAAAATCAGGAAAAGGACCTAGTCAGGATACTCAACTAAAATCAGATTCCTATAGTTTTGCAAAAATTAAGAAAGATTCCTTTAAAATAAATGTACTTGGTGTAAGGAGTGAAAAGTTAGGTATACCTAAAGCATTTTTTTTCTTTTTTACAAAGTATGGTATGTATATTTACCACCAGTATGTGAAATTACTTTAGGTGACACACAGTTATATATTTTAAATAAATATTAATTTATTTTAATATGTATTAAAAAAAATAATCCAGAATACCAACCTACTATTTCACTGTTATTATTGCTTTAAAAGATGCTAAGGAGCCATGGCCGGTTTGGCTCAGTGGTTAGAGCAACGGCCTGCAGTCCATAGAGGCCCGGGTTCAGTTCCCGCTACGGGCGCGTACCTCGGTTGCAGTTTGTCCCCGGCCCTGGATGGGCCGTGTGGGTAGCAACCACTCGATGTGTCCCTTTCACGTCGATATTTCTCTCTCTTTCTCTCTTCCTCTCTCTCCCTCCCACTCTATTTCAGCAAAAGATGGAAAAATTGTCCTCGGGTGAGGATAAAAAAAAAAAGATGCTAAGGAAAATGTAAGTAAACTGATTTTAAAATGTATTCATAATTTTAAATTGGTCAAAGGATATAACAAAAATTATACAAGTGATATGCCAAATGGTTACAGTTTTAAAATTAGTTAACAGGAACTAGATTTATCAGGGTGATCACTTTGTAAGGTATATAAATGTCTAATCTCACTATCTTATACGCCTGAAACTAATATAATATTACATTGTTAACTGTAATTAAAAAATAAATTAATTTTTTAAAAAGTAAAACTGGAAAAAGATATAAATAAAAAGATACAAATTTGGCGGGTGTGTGTGGTAGAGAAGGACCAATATTCAAAGTTTATCTCTATTCTACTTCTCTGGAAAGCCCTGAGAGTACAGATAAGTCTAATTCTCTTTTAAGAATCATTGTTCTAATTCATAATTAAATTTCAAGAAAAAAATATAAAACTCATAATCTTTAGAACTATTACTTAAATGTCAATATATATAAAAACATAAATATCGCCAGTGGCAGACATGAGAATGTACTCTACAGACCTCCAATTAGAGGAAATAGAGATACTAATACCAGCTCACTCTTGGGAGACCTGGGAAAGCATCACACCTTGTGTAGGCTACCCAGCAGTCTAGCATGCACCTATCTAACCTTCCTTCTCTCTTTCCTTTATCTGGAATCAGACTTGCATCACAGTCTTATGGTTCCCCACCAGTCTTTCCCAGCTTGCTCACCATTTTCTTTCCTAGGCATTGTTCATAATAAAATCTAAAATGTTTTATCTTGACATCTGCTTCTCAGAAGACCCAAACTAACACACCACCCAAATAATCTCAGTATTTCAGGTAGCCCCTCACCTTTTCCTTTGGAAAAGTCTTACGTTAAACAAAAAGTCAAGGAGTTTCTTGCTCTAAAATGTCTCCTAAATAGCCAGAATGTTTCTAAATGTTTCCTAATGCCCAAAAGCCCAGACTTAAAGTTTATACCACTAAAGAATGAATGGTGATAGTTTTACATTCGCAGAATTTGCTAAACAAATTTTCCTAAAACTTCGAAGTAGCTTCCAATTAAAGAAAAAGAAAAAAAAAAAAAAAACTATCTCATTTTGAGGTGAATGAAATACAAAACAAAATTGATCTTACATTCTCAGGTAAATTTTTGGCAATGGCACTGTGTGGCATGGGTTCAATACAAAGCAAGTGAATAATTTCTCTCATTGTGACCTCTTCTTTGGTCACATTTCCCACTCCAGGTACATAACGCTCTCCTAATACAAACAATAAAAAAAAAAAAAAAAAGTAAAGCAATTAATTGCTTTCTATTTAAATCTCTTCCTACCAGGAGCACTTATACACAGAACACTGCCTTAAATTAAGTCTATGAGAGAGGGACTGAAAATTATTGGACATGTTACTAAAACTGAACAACAGAAGTCTATTTGCTGAAAGAAGGAGGAAGAAAAATAAAGAAATCTAAAGAACACAGGCCTTCTCTTTCTTTTACACACACACACATACGTATACATACACATACTCACACATTATAAACAAGGCCCCTCTATTAAATTAGCATGTATTTCTAATCCAGAAACAAGGCAGATGGCATTGAATAAGCAGTGGCCATCTTTGAATAACAGCTTTTCTTTCAAGATCTTCCTCAATTTTGTCTTTACTTGTTACTTATGAAAGAACAAAGTGAAAACTGAAAAACAAAATACTTAAATATGTCTTTATGAGTTAAATGACAAAACAGTAATATGTATCAGGAATGACTGATGTTGCTAAAATGCCCACATAATTAGGTTTCCATTTTCCATCTCAATAAACTAGCAAATAGAGAGAGAAAATAGCTAAATTAACAATAAGAACTTCACTGATGTTCATAGGGTCTAATTCCCATTGCCTGAGGAAGGCTTCCTATATCTGGCCGTATGCCATCACTAATTTTCAATAGTATAACATGTGTACAAAGTCCTATGATATCTACAAGAGGTTAGTAAATAAGTAATCCTTTGCCTAACAGATTTTATGAATTCTACAAATTAGCCAAAGAATGACTATGTGTTAAATAAATTCAGTTCCAACAGACTTATTCCTTTTTATATTTGTAAAGCACTTTATAATTTTATTGTTTTCACCAAAAACAGTGTCCCTTAGATTTTTAGTTTAAAAGGAACCTGAGATCATGTAGATTACCTTCACATTTTACAAATCAGGAATTTGAGAACCAAAGAATGTAAATGGCATGCTCTTGATGGTTGATATGAAAGGCCAAGACTAGTTCTTCTGATTCCTAATCTGAATCTTTTTCTACTTTTTAATTTTTTTCTCCATTATAAAATCTGATTTCATATAAATGTAGTTTTTAAAATGATGATTCCTAAAATTAATGAACTTAGGAATACAGTTAAGTATTAACTAAAAATCAAATCACATAGGAGAAAATAACCCCATAAATGTGAGTAAAAACAATAAAAGCAAAACAAAAACAATAATAAAATAGTACAAATATAAAACAGCAAAAATATAGTATAGTATTAAAAATTTTTTCATAAAGCATCCCAATAAAAAATACAAAAATTCCCCTCCAGTTTTTATAATTTAATGAAATGTATCACTAACTTTAATTTGTCCATTTTTTCCATCAGTTTCTTATGGAATATTCTGGACAGGAAGCATTAGTGCCTGGACAATTTATATCTCACTTAGCAATGAAGGTTTACCATACTTCCTGCTGAGATAAAACAGCTAGTCCAGCCATGACTAGTTTTGCTCAGCAATTAGAGCACTGGCTTGCAGGCCAGAGAGACCCGAGTTCAGTTCCTGCTAAGGGCACGTACCTCGGTTGCAGTTTATCCCTGGCCCTGGTTGGGTCATGCGGGAGGCAGCCACTCGATGTGTCCCTTTCACGTTGATGTCTGTCTGTCTGTCTCTCTCTCTCTCTTCCTCTCTCTCCCTCCCACTCTCTCTGAACAAAAAATAGAAAAATGTCCTCGGGTGAAGATAAAAACAAAACGAAACACACAGCTAGTCCAGCAACTAGCTCTGGCAAACTAATAAAATAAACCCATGTTTTCAGATTTAGCTAATGGCTAGAATCCTTACTAGGAATGTTCTGCTGCACTAAAATAAGAAACAAGAACCAAAATGAGAAATCAGTGACTTTTACTTAGCTGGTAAAATCAATAGAGACTATAACACAGAACATACAAAAGTAAAAGTATGGCCAATCTTTGCACAAAATAATTTAACAGAATGACACAATAAAAATATATGTTACTTAGACCTATGTTACATTAAAATTTCATTAATTACTGAAAATTTTTAGTATTCAATGTATAGGTATTTTTCATCTACATTTCTATCTATAATAAATATCCTAGACTGCTATAAATAAGTCCAAACAATTACAAATCAGATACTGAAAAGTAAAGATGTAATACCTGTGTTTTTTTAAAAGCTGAGTTTCTAAGCATATCAATCACATTAGTCACATTGCTATATATTCTATGCTATATTTGTGAGAAGAGTAAAATGATAAATTATAGATCTAATTAATGTTCTCTCTAAAAAGTAACCCAACCCATGGTCTATTTCAAAACATGTTTTAATCTTACCCACAATATAGATGAGAACTTGAAGCATTTCTTCTATTAATGTATTATACTGTTTAATCAAATCCTACAGAATTGAAAAACAATAAATTAGTTGAATAAGAACCAAAAACCTCCACACAACATATATTTCTGGATCATACTCATGGTCCCTCTAGTCCAGTATTTTCTTTCAGACTAAGCAACAGAGAATTATGAGATGAATAATTCTTTTCTGACATAAAATTCAACAATGTTCTTAATACCTGGCACATAATAAGAACTCAATTACAACTGTTAAATACTATTATTGTGTTAATTATTCCCCATATAGCATTATATCAACAAACTAATTCTAATCTTTAATTTTTCCTCTACTACTGGCTTCCTTCTTGCCTGGGTAGGTGAGGCAGTGGCTTCAAACAGATACCAAATAATTATGGTGAGAGTACCTTCCCTAATACACCTCTAATTAAGTTCTGTTGTAAATTAAATATATATTTTCACCAAGTACAAAACATGACTAAAAATTAGCTTTGTATTTTATATCCTATTCATAGCCCTTTACAAGTAACTTCTAATTTGAAAAAAGAATAAAATAATGTGACTCATAAATTCAAAGTAGCCAGTACAAATACTAAAACAATGAAGATGTGACAACACTTCACAAGACAAATTATAAACTGTGAAAAACGTAACAAATACAATAAATAAATATCCTTATTAAATAAGAAAGTTCTACAAAAATAGAAAAAAGGCAAAGAACAGGAATGGATTATTCACTACAAAAGGGGAAAAGAAAAGCCAGTTATCATGAAAACATGGTCAACATCACTGATAATTAAAGAACTACAAATGAAAATGAAACACCATCTTTCACCTATCAGATCAACAAAGATTAAAAATACCAGTGCCATCTATCCCAGTACCAGAACCCAGTCACAACAACACATGCAAAGTAGTAACCAAAGGATGTTACTGGTTATCTATTACTTGCTCTTTTATGGGCTGGTCTTCTCACAAGTATCTAACCCAGTGATCAGCATCTATAGCCAGTGGATAAAATACAGCCAAAAGGCTGTTTATATATGGCCCCAGTAGCTAGCAATAATTTTTACAGAAAACATGTGCAATCAACTGGATGACAGGAAACACTAGCATTGAGCCTCAATTAAGTAACATGCTATAACAACAAAATCATTCTTTTCATTAGTAGACTTGTATTACAAAAACTTAAACTCAGTTATTACTGTTATTTTTTTCTTTATTGAAATTAGAGAGAGAGAGAGAGAGAGGAAAAGAGAGAGAGGGAGAGAGAGATAGAAACATTGATGAGAGAGATCATCGACTGGCCGCCTCCTGCATGCCCCCAACTGGGGATTTGGCCCACAACCTGGGTATATGCCCTGGCTGAGAATTAAACTGGCAACCTCTTGGTGCATGGGTCGATGCTCAACCACTGAGCCACACTGGCCAGGCCAGTTATTATTATTATATTTTTAATTTCATTAACAAAAATTGTGTAAATTTATTTTCTATTTGCTTCAGTACCTACATTATACTCAGTATGGTCTCTTGGCCCACAAAGGTCAATTGGAATTATTGCTAAAAAGGGACCAATTACTGTTTCATCAATTCTAACTTTATTTATATATAATTTAAGTATGTAATTTTGTGATATCATTTTTTTATATTTACATTTATTCACTACACATAGGTTTTCTCTTTTTTTAATTGTTGTTCTTGTTTTTCATTTTCCAAAGGAAGCTCATATTTTAGGCTGTTTGGCAGCTTGTTTTTGGTGGATGCCAAATTATGTGCATTGCGGTATTAAAAGGTAATTCATCATCTAAATATATGCTACAATAAATACAATCTAGTAAGGCAAAAGCAAACAAAACAGTGCCATTACAGATATATATATATATATATATATATTGCTACAGAAAGCTTAAATCAAAGTAACTTTTCTGAAAGCAACCTGACAATACATATTTAGAGTCTTAACAAAAAAGTACACTAGCCCAGCGGATGTGGTTTAGTGAATTGAATGTCATCCCCAGGACAGAGAGATCCCTATTCAATTCTTGGTCAGGGCACAAGCCCGGTTGCGGGCTCGATCCCCAATAGAGGGCGTGCAGGAGGCAGCCGATGGATGTATCTCTCTCATCAATGTTGCTATCTCTCTCTCCCTTCCTCTCTCTCTAAAAAAAGATAAATAAAAATCAATTAATATTTTTAAAAAAAGAAAAGAGAAAGCACACTAGCCCTGACCAGGTAAGCTCAGCTGGTTAGAGCATCGTTCCGATACACCAAGGTTGTGGGTTTGATCTCCAGTCAGGGCACATGTAAGAATCTTGTATAAGAATCAACCAGTGCCCTGACAGAGTGGCTCAGTTGGCTGGAGTGTCGTCCTGTGCACCAAAAGGTTGCTGGTTGGATTCCTGGTCAGGGCACGTGCCCAGATTGCAGGTCTAATCCCTGCTTGGGGTGCATATAGGAGGCAACTGTTAGATGTTTCTCTTTCACACTGATGCTTCTCTCTCTCTCTCCCTCTCCTTTACTCTCTCTTAATCATTAAAAGTATATTTTTTAAAAGAACCAACCAGTGAATGCATAAATAAGTGGAACAAATCAATTCTCTCTCCTCTCTTCCCCTTCCTCTCTTTGTAAAATCAATAAATAAAAATTTTTAAAAAGAGGAAAAGCACACTGTTTTGTCCAGCAAATCCACTTCAAAGAATTTATCTTAAAATAATTAGGCAAGTGTTTAAACCTTGAGGATTCAGAGATGTTTTTAAGACTAAAAATCTAAAAGCTCTTTTCAGCAATAAGGAACTAAAGCAGCAATTTTGAACCTTTTTCATTGCACAGCACACACAAATTAAAATTCTGTGGCACACCAAAAATAAATTTTTTGCTGATCTGACAAAAATAGGTATAATTTTGCAGGATTTACAAAAAAAAAAAAAAGTAACTACCTATGTTTTTTTTGCTCCAAAGCAATTTCTTTAAAAATAATCAGGTGCCTATACTTGTAATATAAGGATTTCTTGTACCAAGAATTAACCAATCAGATGCAACTTTATTATGTGATGTGACCAATAAGATGCAATTGTGTTATAAAACCTATATATTTATGGTTCAAGACAGGTCATTCAGCCTGGCTGGTGTGGCTCAGTGGTTGAGCATCGACCCATGCACCAAGAGGTCTCTGGTTCAATTCCTGGTCAGGGCACATGCCCAGATTGTGGGTCCAATCCCCAGTGTGGGGGCATGCAGGAGGTGGCCAATCGTTCTCTCTCATTGATGTTTCTAGCTCTCTCTCCCTCTCCCTTCCTCTGTCTCTAAAAATCAAATAAAATAAACAAACAAAAACCAGGTCATTTATACCAGATGGCTACTGTTGCGTTGGCTATTGTTATTTTTTTATTTGAAAATCTAAGAGAAAAGAGGTCAGTGCCTCTGACTCGTCAGGTATTGCATGTTTTAAAAATTTTTGTGGCATACAAACTGAAAATTGCTGGACTAAAGTATAATGCATTCATATAGTGCAATACTATATAGCCATTAAAAATGATAATGTAAGAAAATGATGTCGTTGTATATTTACTTAGTGACAAGAAAAACTTATCACAATATTTTATTAAGCACAGAAAGCAAATTACAAACCAGCATATACAAAATAATCCAATTTTTGCTTTAAAAACAAACAAAACACCAAGACTTTCATAGTGACGATTTCTAGGAGGCAATATTTCATGTATTTTTCTTCATTTTTTAAAAATCTATATATTCTAACTTTCATGTAGTAAAAAGAGTACATATGGATGTATATCTAAGAGTACATGTATGTATATGTAGATATATATGCATGTTAAATGTATGTAATTTTTTGCAGATATAAAGAATAAAAATATTGAATATGATTAAAATTGTTAACAATAACATATTATTTGAAATTAATTCACATCTCAGTTTCTGTTGCTTACCTGGTCTTTTGTGGATATCGTCTTGTTAAAAGCATCAGCAAGTTCATACCTCTGAAGTACTAGCAGTAAGAACTTATTGGGATCCATTAAAGATGCACCAATCTGTGAAACACACACAGAGTCACAGTTCTTATGTACTGAATGGGAAACATTTTGTCCCCAGTTAGTACAGTCAGAAAAATTATAAGTAAGTCTGCAGAAGAAAATGTAGTAGTCCCTTCCATTTCTATGAAATCATATTTTAACAGTGAGAAAAATTTAAATATATAAAAAAAGTTTAAAATTACAATTTCTCTTATTACAAGAAATCTAAGAAGAAAGTTTAAGACATAAATATCAGAAGGAATTTCAATAGGTACCTGAAGCATAATGATATCTTTATCATACATTTCTTCTCTGCACTTAACATCCTGGTAATAAAATACCTATAAAATAAAATAAAAAGTAGATATAAAAGCTACAAGAATGATTTTTATCTCAAACAGAATTCTCAACAAAAACTATTCATAAAACTTTCTCTAAATAGAAACCCCAAGAACTTCTTAGCGGCAAAAAATGAGTTTTAAATCTACAAATCATTTGAAGGGATTTGTGAGGATAAAGTTTGAGAAAATGTGGCATGAGAATACTTCAGAGTTAAAAATGCTCTATATTAGTTATTACTCTCAACATGTATAGCAAAAAAATTATTTCCCCTAAGTTTTAAATACCCACTTCAATAAAAGTAAACCAATTTCTACAATCAATCATAACACCATTTCCCTCTCAAGTGGTATATTTACAATTTCTATTTCCCCACCTTCTAGGAAACGCCCTTCTCTTTATTTGCTCTAAAACAGAAAGAAAAATTATAAGGTGGGCTTCAACTAAGATAGGTGGTAGGAAGGCTACCAGTCCCCAAGTAAGGTAATTTTCAGAAAAGACTTAGGTTAATGGGCAGGTTTCCAGTGGTACCACTGCCTCTCACCTAATCTAACCACTCAAGAGACATGGGTCACTATAACTTTCATTTCTGACTTTATACAAGAAAACAGAAAGCAAATACTCAGCAAAATCCAGGGACACAAAGTAAAACTATGTTTTTAAAAAATCAGAAAATGAACACATTCATAAATGTGAATAATCAGCCTTCCCATACCTGGCTAATGAGAGAGAGCCCATTTCTTCTCCACATCTCAGCAACAACCTGGGCAACTAATACAAGACAACGCAAAGGATATTCCACTAGAGCCTCTACTTGAAAGTCCTCCTGAAACAGAGTGAGGACAATTTCATTATTTCTCAGAAGGCTTGGATGTGTCTCAAAGTTATGGCAGTATATATTCCTCAGTATTCTCATCTGTAAAATGGAAGGGCTTGAACTAGATGACTCCAATTCCCCTATAATTCAGATTTCAATGTACTGTATATAGATATAAAATTACTAAATGGGAATTATTCATGTGTTTCAGAATATTATTTTTCTTCCCACTTATCAACAAGGTGTTCAGAATAGAATACGTATCAGCAAATCAACACTTAATACAGTCACTTACAAAAGGCACAAATTCATGCAGTCTTGCAACAGCACCCAGCCTGCTTAAACGCACATGAAGACCTAAAGGTTAAAAAAAAAAAAAGAAGGAAAATGAAAAAGTGATAAACCGAGTTAAATTTGTTTCTTAGTTAACTCAAGTTTAGAAACTTGTGAGATTTAAATATACACTTACTAAGTTTAGAAATGACATCTCAGAACGTAAACTTGAATTTCTAATTTTTAAAGTGTTACTAATATATTTAAGATCCTACACTATGCAAGGTATGCTTATATATCATATAAAAATAATATGCTGCTTCTCAAGATACACTTATTTTGCACTTAGCCAAGCACCAAAAGACCAAAAACTCATCTAAGTATTTCTTTTTATAAAAGTAGAAGTGACATAAAATGACATGTCCACTATACACACACACAAAAAAAAAATAACTAAAAATGAATCAAAAGCCTAAACTTAAGAGTTAAAATTATAAAACTCTTAGAAGAAAACATAGACAAAAGGCTTCATGACATTGGATTCGGCAATAATTTCTTGACTATGACACCAAAAGCATAGGCAACCAAAGGAAAAATAAATTACTACATAAAACTTAAAACCTTTTATGCATCAAAGGATACTATCAACAGAGTTTTAAAAAGGCAATCCACAGAATGGAAAAAAATATTCGCAAATCATGTATCTAATAAGCAGTCAACATCCAGAATATATAAACAACTCCAACAACCCAACAACAAAAGATCTGATTAAAAAAATAGACCAAGGATTTGAACAGACATTTCTCCAAAGAAGATATACACATGGCCAATAAGCACAGGAAAAGATGCTCAATATCATAAATCACAGAGAAATGTAAATCAAAACCACAATGAGATATCATTTCATACTCATTAGGATGGCTATTAAAAAGACCAACAAGCCCTGGCTGGTTTGGCTCAGTAGTTAGAGCATTGGTCCACAGACTGAAGGGTCAGGGATTTGATTCCTGGTCAAAGGCATGTACCTGGGTTGCAGGTTTGATCTTCGACCCCTGTCAGAGCCATGTGAGAGGCAACCAATTGATGTGTATCTTTTTCACACTGATGTTCCCCTCTTTCTCTCTCACTTCCTCCCTTCCACTCTATGTAAAAAATCATTAAAAAAATATCCTCAGTTGAAGACTGAAGAAAAACAAAACAAGACAAAACAGAAAATAAGTGTTGATGAAGATGTGAAGAAACTAGAATCTTTGTCCATTGTTGACAGGAATGTAAAATGGTGCAGCTGGCATGAAAAACAATATGGCAGTTCCTCAAAAAATTAAAAAAGAGAATTACCTTAAAATCCAGCAATTCCACTTATAGGTATATATCCCAAAGAATTGACAACAGGACTCAGACAGATATTTGTACATTCATGTTCATACCAACATTATTCACAATGGCCAAAAGGTGAAAACAACAGAAGCATCCATTGATGGATAAATGGATAAACAAAATGTGATATATACATATTACAGAATATTACTTAAGTTCAGAAAGAAAGAAAATTCTGATATATGCTACCACAGAGATAAACTTTGAGGACATTTTGCTAAGTGAAATAAGCCAGTCATAAAAGGATATGTGTATGATTTCACTTACATGAGGTACCTAGAGTAGTCAAGTCATAGAGACACAAAGTAGAATTGTGGTTTCCGAGGACTGCAGGGAGTGGGGAAGGAGGAGTTATGTTGAATGGGTACAGAATTTGAGTTTGGGAAGATGAAAAAAAATCTAAAGTTGGATGGATGTTGGTGATGCTACACAAAACAAAGTACTTAATGTCACAGAACTGAACACTTAAAATAGTTAAAATGGTAAATTTTATGTTATGTATATTTTACTACCATTAAAAATGTACACTTCTGCCTGGCCAGTGTGGCTCAGTGGTTGAGTGTTGACCCATGCATCAAGAGATCACCAGTTCAATTTCCAGTCAGGGCACATGCCCAAGTTGTGGACCAAATCCCCAGTGGGGGGCGTGCAGGAGACGGCCAATCGATGTTCTCTTTCACTAATATTTCTATTTCTCTCTACCTCTCCCTTCCTCACTCTCTAAAATCAATAAAGAAAAAAAATGTACACTTCTGCCTAGCCAGTGTGGCTCAGTGGACTGAGCATCATCCCATGAATTTAGAGGTCCCAGTTCGATTCCTAGTCAGGGCATATGCCTGGGTTGTGAGCTTGATCCCCAGTGGGGGAATGTAGAAGGCAGCTGATCGATGTTTCTCTCTCTCTAAAAAAATCAATAAAAAATATTTTTAAAAATATGTACACTTCTTAAAATTGTTAAAAAAATAAAACCTGACAGGGCTAGTTTACATGACAATGCAAATCAAAGAATGAATAAACAATATCTATGATCTTTTTCTTTCACTGGTGAAAGAAAACAGTGACACCAACCACACACTTGTGCAATTAGGCAGAAAAGAGGTTAAAAACCAGCAACAAGATTTTACTATACTGAAATCTGGATGGAAGATGAGTTAACAAGTTAGTCCTTAAGTGTATAGTATAGGGTCCATTAGTTGACCAAGATCACAAAAGGCCCAGAACATAAGCATCCTTCGTTGTTCAGTGACAGCTCTTTAAAGAACAGTGACAGATCTTAAATGCAACATCTGATCTAAGTACATCACTACAAAGTATAGAACAAAAATAGAAATGTTTCTACTACTCTGAATACCTAGGAAACAAAGCTAATAGAAACATGCAAAAAACAAACACTCACCAGCAAGAGTCCTAGAGAGTGGAAGATGTATGCTTATGAGATCTTCAGATACTCTGTAGGACTTAGTTTCCAAAGTATGACCACACAATTGTACTACTGTCTTGTTGCTACACATAAAACTTGTACTACACCTCATCACAGCTTTGTGACATTCTTTATAAGCCACTAGTAAGAGTTCTTCCTAAAAGAAAAATGCAAGTAAATTGGCAAATTATCTACTTTACCACATTATTCAATAAATATTTACTAAATACAAGCACAAAATTGTTCTATGTATTACCAGAGCTACCTTCATAGGATCTGCAAACCAGTATGAAATATAAGACAGACAGAGGCACACACATGCAATGAGAATCAAAGTAAAAAATTGAAGTACCATGTAAATGATTGAAACTAATTACACTGAGAGGACAAAAAAAAAAAAAAAAAGAATCACAATTAGGAAGACATATTGTGAAAGCAACTTTTGAGTGGGGTCTAAAGAATATGCAGAATTTACTTATGGAGAAAAGATGAGAAAACAATGGCATTCATTGTAAGCAGAGATACAGAATAAATAACGATAAATAAGGAGAAGTATACCTCCTGTTCAGGCAGAAGAGAGAAATAAAAACTAGAAAAATCAAAGGGTTTATTATGGATGGAATTAATGAGCAATTAAACTGGAAATATACGTTGGCATCGACATGTGAGTACATTCATTTGTGTCTGAAGTATAATAATATAGGAAACTCACTGCTTCAATAATTAATAGTTGTCAGTAGAATAAAGAGAGTAATGTTAGGAACCAAGGAATCCAATAGAAAGATTACCACAAAGTCTAAGGGTAAAGAGATAAGGGTCTCAACTAGAGTGGGGCAGTCAGGGCAAAAAAGAATGAACCTATAATAAGTTAGGATTATAAAATAAATTTAAGATTAGGAAGATTCAAATCTGGGTGTGTTTAGTAGGGAGAGACAAGTCAAAAGTTACTTTTCTTTTTTTATTCCTCACCAGAGAATATTTTTCTACTTATTATCAAATAGAGTAGGAAAAAGGGAGGGAGAGAGAGATAGAGAGAAACATCAATGTGATAGAGCCAAATTGACTCGTTGCCAACCGCACGACCTACCAGGGCCAGGGACAAACTGCATCTGAGGTATGTGCCTTGACTGGAATCAAACCTGAGACTCTTGGTCCACAGGCCAAAGCTCTAACTGAACCGCTGAACAAAACTGGTCAGGGCCAAAGGTTACTTTTTTTTTTAATACTCACCTGAGGACAGTTTTGCATTTATCTTCAGATAGAGTGGGAGGGAGAGAGAGAGAAACACTGATGTGAAAGAGACACATCGAGTGGTTGCCACCAAAACGACCCCAACCGGGCCAGGGATAAACTACAACCGAGGTTTCGTGCCCTTAGTGGGAACTGAACCCAGGACTCTCTGGTCCGTGGGCCGACTCTCTAAACACTGAACAAAACCAGCCAGGGCCAAAAGTTACTTTTTTTAAAGACTTTCTCATACTGATTCTATCTTGAAAAATGAATAGTATGATAAAATAAATTTTGAGATTATCCCTCTTAGAAATTAGCACATTAATTAAAAACTTTAAGAAGTTCAGGCCCTGCCTGGCTGGTGAGGCTCAGTGGTTGAGCATCGAACCATGCACCAAGTCTCCGGTTAGATTCCTGGTCAGGGCACATGCCCAGGTTGTGGACCAAATCCATAGTGGGAGGCATTCAAGAGGTGGCCAATCGCATTCTCTCTCATCGATGTTTCTATCTTTCCCTCTCCTTTCCTCTCTAAAATCAATAAAGAAATTTTTTTTAATTAAAAAAAAAAAAAGAAGTTCAGGCCCTGACCAGGTAGCTCAGTTGGTTAGAGCATCATCCCAATATGCCAAGGTTGTGGGTCTGATCCCTGGTCAGAGGTCATATACAAGAATCAACTAATGGCCCTGGTCAGTGTGGCTCAGTTGGTTGAGTGTCATACTGTGAACCAAGAGGTTGCCAGTTGATTCCCAATTAAGGGCACATGCCCAGGTGACAGGCTAGATCTCCCCCTCTCTAAAAATCAATAAAACATTTTTTAAAGTTTGAAAAAAATCCTGTTTGAATTTGTTCATCCTAGCATTTCACAATCTTATGTGAACACAACTTTTTTTCCCATCAAAAACCTGTTAATAATTTAACAGAGAGAATGCAGTGGCTCTGAGATTTCCTGTAAGAACGAATGTATGAATCAGTGTCATTAATAGAACAAGATTAGTCAAGAAGAGAACATGTAATTGTAAGTAAAAGGAAATGATGACAACTCAATTTATTATATTCTGAATTTGAAATATAAGTGTAAGATCTAAGCAGGAATGTCTAGCACACAAACAGAAGTGATATTACAACTTGGGGGAGTCATCTCTATGAAGCTTTAATTGTGGTGGTAGAAATCAAAAGAGACTATTGGAAAATGTCTCATTTAGTAGGCAGAAGAAATTTGAGAAAAAAGGCAATCACTAATTGAAATGGGTAATCAACAGAATTATTAGGATAATGAAAGTTTGCAAAAATTAGAGGGAAAGAAAGTTTCAAAAAGGTTAAGGTACTCAACAGAATACAATGCTATAGACATTTTAAGAAAGACGGGAACTTAGAAAAGACCTCTGAATTTGGCTACTAAATAGGTCCTTTGAAATTTTTTCAAAGAGCAGTTCCTGTGAATTGGTAAGGGCAGAAGCCAGACTCTAAAGAGGTGTTAGAAGCGAAAGAGCAACAATAGTAGACACAAGTGACTTCAGAAGGTTTGGCAGATGTCAAGATGAAAAATAGACAGGTTGAGCTCATCTCCAAGAATTATGCATGCCTTCCATAAGACTGAGAGGAGCCAAATATGCGTGCTGTGATGTTGCTGGACAGTATTTCCTGTCTTTATTCTATAAAGCTACTGTGCTAGATTAAGGTATTTTGTGTCTGTGAGAATGACTGTCACTAATTGCTGGTGGTGGAGCAGAAGAGAAAAAAAAGGGCAAGAATGCAGTTTACAGAGGTAGCAAAGACAAGTAAGAGGACTTTTACTCTTGTTATTTATTTATTTTTATCCTCACCCGAGGACATTTTTCCATTTTTTGTACAGATAGAGTGGGAGGGAGAGAGAGGAAGAGAGAGAGAGAGAGAAACATCGATGTGAAAGGGACACATCGAGTGGCTGCCACCCACACGACCAACCAGGGCCGGGGACAAACTGCAACCGAGGTACATTCCCTTAGCGGGAACCGAACCCCGGTCTCTCCGTACTGCAGGCCAACGCTCTAACCGCTGAGCCAAACCGGCCAGGGCTACTCTTGTTATTTTTAAGGATAGGGGAATCCTATGTGTTTATAGGCACATGAACAAAACAATGGGAAATACCAGAGGAGACAACTAAGGAGTAACATAGGTTGGGACAAACAGCCTAGGTAGAGACATTAGTTTTGGAAAGAGATAAGAAAGAGACCAACAGTGAAGATACAAAGAAACTTAGTCAGTGGACAGACTGTGGTGAGAGGTAGAAAGAAACAGAAGAAAATGAAAGAATTTGGTTCAGATGTCAATTTTCTCAGAACAGAAATAAATGAAATCTTATTCCCAAAAACAGAATCTGGGGCAGGATTGTTATTTAAAGAGGGTTATAATCTAAAATTATTGCTTAAGGAAATATATTAGTCCTATATTTTGAAATTAATTTTCTTAATGGTTTAACACATGTAATGAAGCACTTAACTGAATGAATAGCTATCCTTCTCCATTGTTGGAATATTTAAAAGTCTATGTTATGTGGTCCCAATTGTGATATTATTTACATTTATGTCCAAGGAAATAAATAAATAAATACATGTGTGTTGTTGTATTTTTTTAAACCCCACTATTCCTAAGGTAAATAAAACTATCATAGAAAACATTTTCTAATTGTGAAAAACTGAATTTTCCTCCTATATTTAATAAGACAAATTCAAATATGTAAGAAACTACTTAAATAATAAAACTTTACATTAAGGAAGTTTCAACATAAAACATTATAATAACCACTAGAGCACTTAAACACTGTTCCTACTAATAACTTTACTTACATCACAAGCACACCACTCTTGGAACATGAGTAAAATATTCTTCAATTGCATTTGTATAGCAATGGCAGCCTCCCAGTCAGGATCCACTTCTATGTGCTGTCCAACCTGTCTTCTGATTTCTTCCATTCCCTGAAAGAAGAGTGGTTATATATATATGGGCTCTCTTTTTTGCTCCTCTACAAGCAAAATATAAAATTATCAGGATTCATATTCATATATGCATAGTTTTTTTTTAACTGTTGAAAGTATTACAAATGTCCCTCTTCCCCCCTCCCCCATTGACCCTCTCCTTTCTTCTCCCACCCCCGTCCTGCTTTCACCAAACTAATGTTTGTGTCCACTGGTTGTGCATATACGCATGTAAGTTCTTTGGCTTATCTCCCCACCCCCAACTACTACCTATCTCTCTGAGGTTTGTTATGCATAGTTTTTTAATACGGCTGTTATATTAGGTCAGAATGCATGGGTTCAAATTCCAGTTCTGTCACTTTCTAGGTGTGTGAGCCTGATCAAATTATTTCTAAGTTTCAATTTCCTTATCTATAAAAAAGGGGGATAATAAGTACCTCGTAAGGTTGCTATGAGGCTCAAAACATATAATGCATTTAAAGTGCTTACTACAGTATCACATGGTAAAAATTCAGTAACATTAACAGCAATAATAGAAGTTAACTAAAGTATAGAAAGATCTATTAAAGCAGGATCATGAGGCAATGTTTAAATTTTATTTCTACTTTGCTAGATATATTCTTCCTTTAAAAAAAAAAACACCAAAATTTGCTTTAAAAAAATTAAAGATGGGTTATATTTTTTAAAATAAATATATTTTACTGATGTACAGAACTATATCATACCTGCATACAGGTAAGAATCTTCAAAAAAGATCGAAAACCTTCAAGGAACTGTATTCTTAATCTTTCTGTCCATACCGTGGGCTTGCTGATAAGGATATACCTATAATTTTAAGAGACAAAGAAATATTTCACTTCCCCATTTTGAGATAGTTTAAGGTACTCAGGGCTATAAACAGTGTTGAGTCATCAAAATTATGTATTGTAAATTCTTACAATTAGAAGCTCTGGGCAGAGGTATATACCAGCAAAATGTGAATGCTCCACAAGAGGCAGATGTCAAAGCTAAGTCCGACTTCTCCACTCAGAAGTTAGTTCTGATTAAATTAACCCGAAGCAACCTAGCCTATCACAGTTGGATAACTATAGTACAGATCTTCTAAGACTCTTTATACTCTTCATCCAAAAGGCCAAATGAAATCGCCTTCAGCCTCAAAATGCATGTCAACACTGCATGTGTAGAATGCATGCTGTTTGTGCAAACTATGTCAGAATATTTTAAAAACTATAAAATACTTATTGTGTACTAAAATTCCACCCTTTTCTTCCCCAATGACAAAAAGTCATGAGAATTACAGAAAATTTGCCACACACACACACGCACGCATGCACACACAAATATAATACTTTGTTCTAAAACGATATAACTTAGTTGTTGATGCTCAGTGTGTAATGACTAAAAATTTGTGAACATCTGCCCTGGTTCTCCAGAGCTATTTATTCCTGCTACCTGATTTCAGTACAATAAATATACTACAGTGGGGGAGGGGGCAGATCAGGAGATTTGAACTGGTTTCATATCTAATAAAAACAATGTTTATCTTGAAATGACTTCTCAGGAAGGACTCTAACAATTATAAAAATTATTTTGCACTCAGCCAATCCAAATCAATTCCTGATAAATACCAGGCATTAAGAACATAAACATGTACAAGACACCCTGTCCTTGAGTTCCTAAAGATAGTGGGGAAAAGAGATACATATACTGACTGGACACTGCAATCCAATGTTAAGTACTAAAAGTAAACAAAGCAAAATAAATACAAAGGAAATAGGAACATAAAAAGACAAAGCAACAAAGACAGAAAAAATGTTTTGTTTTTAAATTTGTAAAGATAGTAAGAATTATAGTTTCATTTTCCTTTTTTAAATATCCAATATAATATAGATACTAATGTAATGTTGAAAGTATATTAAAAATATCATTAGGGCCCTGGCCAGTTTAGCTCAGCGGTTAGTGTCGGCCTGTGGACCAGAGAGTCCCGGGTTCGGTTCCTGCTAAGGGCATGTAACTCGGTTGCAGTTTATCCCCGGCCCCGGTTGGGATTGTGTGGATGGCAACCAGTCGATGTGTCTCTCTCACATCGATGTTTCTCTCTCTCTCTTCCCACCTCCCTCTCTCCTACTCTATTTGAAGATAAATGCAAAAATGTCCTCGGGTGAGGATTAAAAAAATAAATTAAAAAAAATATGTCATTAGGCCCTTATCAAATAAATAACTTCAAAATACATGAATTCGCCTGTTAGAGCGAGGGCCCGTGGACCAATGAATTGCAGGTTTGATTCCGGCCAAGGGCACATACCTCAGTTGGGATTCGTCCCCAGCCCTGGTTGGTGTCGCCTGGTTGGGGTCGTGTGGGAGGCAGCCACTCGAGGTGTCCCTTTCATGTCAATGCTTCTCTCTCTCTCTCTCTCTCTCTCTCCCCCTCCCTCCCTCTCCCCCTTCCACTCTATCTGAACAAAAATGGAAAAATGTCCTTGGATGAAGATAAAAAAAAAAGAAATACACAAATTCCCTTTCTAAATCTTTTTTTTTAAATCCTCACCTGAGGATTTTTCCCCCATTTGCCTTCAGACAGAGTGGGAGGGAGGGAGGGAGAGACACAACATATTGACCGGTTGCCTCCTGCACGACCCCAACCAGGGCTGGGGGCACAACCTAGGTACATGCCCTTGACTGGAATTAAACCTGTGACTCTGGTCCACAGGCCGACAATCTAACCACTGAGCCAAACCAGCCAGGGATCTAAATCTTTCTTTTAAAGTAAAGGTAAATACTAAAGTTTAAAAGTTGTCACAATGAACAAATGGCATCAAAGTTTGCTTGTCTTCTAGACTGTTACTCAAAGTACACTAACCAAAAGCATCAGCATTATTTGGGTATTCTTTAGGAAAGCAGACTCTTAAGCTTTAGTCAGACCTACTGAACAAAAACCTGCATTTTAACAAGCTCCCCAGATGATTTGCATTACACTAAAATTTGAGAAGTACTGTTCTAGAAAATTTATATTTCTAGTTTTTAGTAACCTCACATAGTTCATGCCTGATCACTGTAGCAGATCTAACAAACAGAAAAGATGTGAAGGATAAGAAGAGAGGAAAAAATAATGAAGGAAAGGAAAAGGAGTCTGTAGAAAAAATAGGTGGCAAAAGCAGTGGAAGGAAAAGAAGAAAAGCAAGGGCAGGATGGGAGAGTAAGGGGTTGATTTGGTTTGAGAGTCTACTATCTTTGTCAGAAATAGGAACAGGTTAGAGTAACAAAAGGATAATATTCACTTAATAAAACCAAAGTTCAACTGCATCTCTTTTTCCAAGTTTCATTTTCACAGTGATTAGCAACACAGAAACAAAGTATCCCAACAGATACCTTCCATAGACTGAGTGAGAAATGAAACCAAATTAATAGAGGTTTATTATTTTAAATGATCACAGTATAATAACCCCTTCCTTCTACTAGACAAACCTCAGAGTACTGTGTTCATTTCTTGACAATTAACAAAAATGGTATCTGTTCAACTAAAACAAGTTCAGTAGAGGAGGACAATGATTTAGAATTTTAAATATGAAATGAGGCCCAGCCAGTGTGGCTCACTGGTTGAGCATTGACCCATGCACCAAGAGGTTGCCAGTTGATTCCCCATCAGGGCACATGCCCAGGTTGTGGACCAAATCCTCAGTGGGGGGCATGCAGGAGGCGGCTAATCGATGTTCTCTCTCATCGGTGTTTCTTTTTTTTAAATCCTCACCCGAGGACATTTTTCCATTTTTTTGTTCAGATAGAGTAGGAGGGAGAGAGGACGGGAGAGGGAGAGGGAGAGGGAGTGGGAGCGGAAGCGGGAGAGGGAGAAACATTGACGTAAAAGGGACACATAGAATGGCTGCCTCCCGCACGACCAAACTAGGGTCGGGGACAAACTGCAACCAAGGAACGTGTGCTGAGAGAACTGAACCCAGGTCTCTCAGGACCGCAGGCCGATGCTCTAACCACTGAACAAAACCGGCCAGGGCTCAGTGTGTCTATCTTTCTCTCCCTCTCCTTTCCTCTCTCTCTAAAATCAATAAAAAGAAAATAATAATAAATATGAAATGAGTATGGTTGAAGAAACTAATGCAACTCAACCTAGTGAAGACTTGGCAGATATATATGCCTGCTATCTTCAAGTTAAATGAGAATTAAAGCTGTTCTGAATGGACAAAGGGAAACAGATCTATAAAACGAAAGCTACAAAAAGATAGTTAAATATAAAATAATAAAATTTTAAAAGGGGCTACTCAAAGGTTGGGATGTACTGGTTGAAAGAATGAAAATTGTCTAAGGCAGACTTAATAGAGCTTCTACTAGTACCAACAGACATTAAATACTGAGCTACAGTCAGGTAAGTAGCATAGATGGTGAGACTATGGAGAGCTAGAAATTCTAGAATTCAGACTTTATTCTGGAAACAATTAAAAGACATTAAGTATTTGTGGTTATTTCTATCTGATTTAAAAGCCGGTTTCAGGAATAAGTGATGAATAAGTAAGTATATAGGGAAAGTGTAAAAGTAAGATATAACTGCAAAATTTCTACCACTTATGACTGAGAAAATGAGGCTCAATAATTATTTGGTAAATGAAGGGTAAATCTGACAGATGTTTTAGGCTAGATTTCGAAGGTTTCATTGATGTTTATTTTGTGAAACTAAATGATGCAGTGAAAAAACTTGAGTTTTATAGATAAATAGTACTAGACTCAGATCCAAGGTCTACAAATATAGATTATATCACCTATCTTATGAGGATGTTGCAAGAATAAAATAAGGTGAAATAAGTTAAGCTCCTTAGCACATAATAATCACTAAAAAAGAACAGAGGACCCTTGTGAGAGTGAGTTACATGAGAAGCCTAGCACAGTATCTGTTGAACAGGTGCTCAAAATATGTTCATTTCCCTTCTTTTTATCATCAGAGATGTCTCTATTTAGATAAGGATGTAGGAGAGAAGTTGTAAGCATCAGAAGAGTGGGAAAACTTTAAAAGTTACCTTCCAAACCAGGATCTCTAAGGTTTTACCATATGGGTCAGTATGTAGAAATGTGCTGACTCTAAATTATTCACCATAGAGAATAACTATAGGCAGAAATCCACAAAATAAAATAAAACATAAGACAATGATGTGATTATGAATCTCTTGTCTGGATATAAAAATAACTCAGTTACAAAGTACTTCATAGTAATGAGAGCCACAGTAAAGGGATTTTTCCTGTACAATAAACCAAAGAATGACAAATATTCTGATTTAATACTGATAACTTTTAGCACTGCCATTGGAATTTTTGTGCATTTTTTGTTTGTTTTGCATAACATAATTTATGCATAATTTGTGAATCATAGTTGGTAAAGGTGATTCACTACTGAATTCTTCCACCATTTCTACTTGTACTGAAGATGTGATAATGATTTAATGAACTTTTTTTTTTTTTTATCCTCACCTAAGGACATTTTTGCATTTATCTTCAGATAGAGCGGGAGGAGAGACGGAGAGAAAGAAATATCGATGTGAGATAGACATATTGACTGGTTGCCACCCACACGACCCCAACCAGGGCTGGGGACAAACTGCAACCAAAGTACCTGCCCTTAGTGGGAACCACACTCAGGATTCTCTGGTCCGCGAGCTGATGCTCTAACCGCTGAGCCAAACTGGCCAGAGTGATTTATTGAACTTTAAAGAAAATTCTGTATGTCATAATCATATTTAAAAATTGAGGAAAAGGTCTTGTAAGCATTTTCCTCAGTAATATCAAGGATCCAATGCATACTTCCAGAAATCTGTCAAATGTATTTTTTAAACAACTATTTCTACATTGGTTTGAAAGCCTATTTGTTTCCAACTCTCTATAACCTACATGGTCACTAGAAAAATGGGACAAAATTTGATTTTATCCCCCTAGCAACTAGAAATAATTATAGCTTGGAACCCTTCATTTTATTTCTTTCTTTCAAGTTTGTTTTTATTGAATTTTTAAAGAGAGAGGAAGGGAAAAGGAAAGAGATATAGAAACATCAATGAGAGAGAAACATCATTTGGCTGCCATCTGCATGCCCCCTACTGGGGCTCGAGCCTGAAACTCGGGCATGTGCCCTGAACAGGAATCAAACCGGTGACCTCTTGGTGCATGGGACAATGCTCAATCCAGTGAGCCACACCAGCTGGGCAGGACTCTTCACTTAAAATAGCAAAACAAGTGAAATATATTTTGTCTTAATATATTCTTAAAAGAAAATAATATTGTGAAGTTTATGATTTATTGAATAGCTGCTATCATAACCCTTATAAAAGTCACCACTTCAAAAATAAATTTCCTTTTAGGTCCAACAATCCCAAGATCTATCATGTGTTTCTCACTTTAGTTTAAAAGGAAACTCTCCACTTTCTTCAAGGAGAAAAACTTAAGAAACTACTGATGAATGTCAATAACTTTTACATGTATGAAAAAGGGAGTTAAAAAGAAATTTACATCAATTAGATCTTCTGAAACTATGCCCAAAGAGACTTTACAAGAGTGACAGAACCAAAGTACATGAGTGGAACTGCGTGGACGGCATAATAATTATGATGAAGATTCATTTAGTGACCCTAAGATGCTGTGACAGGGTCCTCCTCAGTACCGTCTTTATAGATCTGGTTTTAATTCTGTAAGAAGTCTTTACTTAAAACATTTATTAACATAGGACAGTAAAAGTTCTTTATACTTCTCATCATTATAAAATGAATCCTAGATAACCAAAAGCATCCGAGGTTTATTTACAAGACAAAACAAATAAGAACACTGTGTTTAATAAGTACCCTCACCTTTTCACTTGAACAACTTACTTTAGATCACATATTACAGCATATACTCTTCCCAATTTGTCCTGGCTATAACCCTGGAAGTTGAATTTGTTGTTCCTATCCAAGTACTCGGGCAAAACTTCTAGCAGAGTTTCAGTAATGACAGAAATAACATTCTGCTCTTCAATAAGATGTCGAGCCTGCAGAATATTCAAGGATATTGTCTTTAGTATTAACTCATTTGGTTGGTCAGTATGTTTTTTAATGTTTACTGAGATCAAACACAATCCTTAGTCTCACAGAATAGCAATTTCTGAGAAGTTATTTTTTAAAAGTAAAAAGTCCCTATTCCTCAGTAACTAGAAAACACCTGTCTGGGCACCCCAAACCCCATTACTCAGGTTATCTATATGTTTACCATCGGTAACCACACAATGAGCAAAAGTAGAACAATCATATATATACTTCATAACTTCTATCACATTATTATTTATTATGGCACATCCCCTAACTCCCAGTCCAATGTCCCTTCTCCCCATCCTTTTCTCTGGACTTTGAAATGGGAAAGTATAAAGAGCCAAACTGACCAAAAGAAATAGGAGAAGAAGTAGTACAAAAAGGAAGCAGAGCCCTGGCCGGTTTGGCTCAGTGATTAGAGCATCGGCACGAGGACCAGAGTCACAGGTTCGATTCCAGTCAAGGGCACGTACCTCGGTTGTGATTCAGTCCCTGGCCCTGGTCCAGGTGGTGCGGGAAGCAACCAATTGATGTGTCTCTCTCATGCTGATGTTTCTTTCTCTCTCTCTCCCTCCCCCCTCCGCCTCCCACTCTGTCTGAAGGTAAATGGAGAAATATCCTCAGGTGAGGATTAAAAAAAAAAAATTAAAAAGGAAGCAGAATCCTCTACTCTCCTCCCGAGGTCTACGCAGCACTGTTATCTCCCACAATGCTGGAGTCATACCCTACTCCTGCTTTATTTTAATCTATCTACTCCTCCCTTCCCCCAAAAACCCAATAACTAAAGAACAACAACAAAAACAGCAAAATAAAATTGTTTGGTATTGAAAAGGTGTTGCTCCTGTTACTTTTTGAAACTGAGAAACCAGCTCTGGACTTCATCTTCAGGGATCAGGACTTAGGACAAAGGTAGTGCCAAACATTCCCACTCCACAAGTTATACCTAGTCTTTAAATACCATTAATGTATTATTCACATACAGATACCACTTAGGTACTATTCAATTTTCCAAATGAAATTAGCCCAACATAGTGATTCTGACATTGTTTTGCCTCAACACTAAGCACAATTCTTAAAAAACAAAATAAGTTTTATTTAGAAAGACTGCAAAGAAATTATTAATACATACCAGAGTAGGAACAGTAAACATTTGAACTGATAATGCAGTTATAGAGATACTTCTGTCATGATCATCACTGATATATTCTTTCTGCAGCTGCTTATAATACTGAAAGATACAATAAATAATAAGTGGAGAATCAATTAAAAATGACTACTGAAAACTTAAAATCCCAATTTTAACAGCTGCTGCAAATTTGTTTCTATGTATAAGATGACAAGTATTATAATTCCTATTTCTTAAGGGGAGATAATATGGTCAACAAAAACAGATTAGAAAGAGTATAACAAACAAAAGTCCAAACATGAATTCAGCTGCCCAATCTAGCAGAGTTGAAAGTGAGAACTATAAAAAAACAAAATGCATAAAACACACAAACACAGGTAAAAAATCACAAAGGACTGCAATGGTGCAGTATATACATTCTCCGAACAGAATCTGGGGCAATTGGTAGCAAATTTTATCCCAATGGTATAGGACATGGTCTCTATTCTAGGTACTTATAAACTGATATGTATGACCCAGAAAATCAACCAATCAGATCCAATCCAGCCTTAAAGAGAACGGATGCTGGCTGTACACAATTTCTTATTCACACTGGTACATACCAGCTGAAAATAAACCCTGATATATTGGGAAAACAAAAATAATACATTCAGTCATTTGTCAAGCATAGTGTTAAGATCCTTGATATACATATTTAATTTTACCCACTAGAAGTCCCATAAATTTTAAGAGGCAACCACTGCATACAAAAAATATCATCTTAGTAAGGAGAACCGATTTTGTATAAGAAAAAGATTTCCTTTCAGATCACACATATGGTCCAACTGTCTCTTTAAAGAGTATTAGAAGAATAGAGTTGCCAGCCTCAGTTGTCATCACCTTTCAAGAAATCAAATGTCTTAGTTACTTTTAACAATCTACTTCTGAAATTCAGGGAGTGAGAACTCTTACCCTACAGTATTGTTTGCTTTTGACAATCATTATTCTACTCTTTGCTTCTATTTCTATCCTGGGTCCTACCTCTGCCTTCTCTTAAGTGTTAAAGAACTGCCTGCAATTCAAAATTAGAGGAAACTAACAAGTATTTATTGGATACCATGTATAAGGCAAAGCAGAAGATTCAAAGGTTCTATATCACCTTGCAATCTATCTTTAGGAATAGACAAACATATATATATAAAACCACAGGTCAATTAAACAATATTAAAAAGCTGTAAGTTTCATCTTTATGTTTAGCTTCAGTTAAGTATAACTTTTCCTATCTTATTTCTGCCTCCTTTTAGCCTTCATATAATTTCCTTTTTCCTGATAAGTCTTTCAACTAGTCACTTCTATTCTTATTATAATTTTATTAAAAGGCAAATGATTAGGAAGGATAAATGAATGTGGTAACTTCCTATTATTCTGTCTAGGTAAATAATAGGTCACTTTCCACTTTTCTCCTCTCCCAGACTACTGTGTCCTTACTACCAAATGTGAGCAAAAATAAAGAAAGAAAGAACTGACAAAGAAATGAATCATAAAATTAAATCCTAAATTGATAATTATCCCTTTTGTTTCTATTACTTCATTTACAAAAATGTTTTTCTATTTCTATGTATTGATATCTATTTATAAAGAGCAATTACCTTTACAAATTCCAT
The DNA here is from genome assembly GCF_014108415.1 of Molossus molossus. Classification (NCBI taxonomy): domain Eukaryota; kingdom Metazoa; phylum Chordata; class Mammalia; order Chiroptera; family Molossidae; genus Molossus; species Molossus molossus. Next base: position 182,055,109 of record NW_023425344.1, read on the forward strand.
AGCAAAGAATTTTTTGTATTCCATCTCCATAAAAAAACTGCTGAAGATCAATTCGTGAAGGATCTTACGGGCACCTATAGATCATTTTTGGGGGAAGTAGGGTAGTATCACCAAGGCAAAAAAAACATTCCAGCTATTAGAAGTGGCAGAATAGTATAAAATATTTCACATGCTAATGACCTCAAGGACTCAAATATGAGTAGCATTTATTATATTAATATTTAATAGATAGAATTTAAAATACATACATATATGGCCTTTTCCATCTTTTCTTGTAGTCCTCTCACTATTTTATCTTACTTCATTCTACCTCTCCCAACCTTTCTCCATTCCTTTTCATTCTATTTCACTCAAAACTACTTTCACTCTGTATTCTTCCCTTGTCCATCCCTTTTAGCTTTTCTCTCTCACCTTTTACTTTTGGTTCTTTGTTTAGATTTAAAAAATGAATATTAACCCTGGCCAGTTTTGTTCAGCGGTTAGAGCAGTGACCCTCAAACCAAAGGGTCCAGGTTCGATTCCTAGTCAATGGCACGTACCTGGGTTGCAGGTTCGATCCCCAGACCCAGTCAGGGTCATGTGGGAGGCAACCGATCGATGTCTCTTACATCAATGTTTCTCTCTCTCTCTCCCCCCTCCCTTCTACTCTATCTAAAAATCAATAGAAAACATTAAAAATAAAAAATGAATATTAGTACATCTTTAATAGTGGCACTACTACATGAATACATACATACTCATTTTACTGGCCCTGACTAAATGAAAAGGCACTATAATTAAAAGGCAGTATCCCTTGGCTTTAACACAGAAAAATATGTACTGAATGGTTAACCTTACCTTAACGTATAATAACTTATAAGCTAAGATCACAGACATTAGTATACAAAAAGATCATAGCTCTACTTTAAGGTCATAACCTTCCTTTGCTTCATGGCAAGTAGTATAAGCAAAGATCCACCTACCTTTATAAAGCTTTGCATCCCAAAGCATTAACCTGCTTATGAGACAGGGATTCTCAGAGCCAGGTTCTTCTCTAAGGCATGCTTGGCAAAAGATCTGTCTAAAATCACCTACAAAAAAAGTTATCACATAATTTTTATTTCATAATTCTCCCCAAAGTATGTTTCCTATAGCATATTAAAAAGTTAACATTAATCTCCCCACATTTGATATCAAGAATAATTCTGTCGCCCAGTCAGTGTGGCTTAGTGGACTGAGCACCGTCCCATGGACTGAGAGGTCCCTGTCTGTTTCCCAGTCAAGGCACATGCCTCAGTCTCGAGCTCGATCCCCCATAGTAGGTGTGCAGGAGGCAGCCAATTGATGTTTCTCTCTCACTCTCCTATCGATGTTTCTCCCTCTCCCTTCCTCTCTCTCTAAAAATAAATCAATAAAAACATTTAAAAAAAGAATAATTCTGTCAACATCAAAGAATCAAAAGCCAATAAAATATTATTTACAGTACTTGAAATGCATTCCTGAAAATTAATCAAAATGTAAAAATTTTTATTTTATACTACTTTTAAGTTTGTAGCTATTAAAAAAAACAACAACAAAACCCAGTATTAGACTATATGCTTACTTGAATAACTCATAATTTTGTTCATCCAGGAGCCAAGACGTAAAGCAAATTTCTGGTGAGCCATCACCTCAGAATGTAATACTTCTACATGAAGTGGATGCTGAGAGACATTTTCTGAATGACTCTACAAATAAAAGGAATATATAAAAAGAAAAACTAGTTTCAAATTTTTTGTTTTAACTAAGTAATCTATTATTAAAAAAAAAAAAAAAAAAGGTATATGATCCTTGCAGTTCCAAATCTCTGGGTCTAAATGCCCCAATCCTATCTTTACTTAGGATGCTAAACCATTTTAAAAATGTAATTGTTTTACTTGGGCTCTTATAATGTACATTTCTCTTAAATTTTCTTTATCCCTAATTCAGAAAATTACCTTTATATCTTCTTTTGCTTCCTGGCAAGCAGCAAAAGCACCTGCTTTAACAGCCCGACGACCCTAATTATAGACAAACATGAGAATTAAGTAGCAGAATGACAATCCCAATCAATTAGTAATATATAGCCCAAAGACATAATGAGCTCTCTAATTATTTCATTTGTCAACTTCCTAGAAAACAAAAGATCGGCAATACCTGGAAGATAAACATAAATGTTTAATACCTTTATGTAGCTTCAGAACTTTTAATACCACCAGTAGAGAATTTCCATACTTTAGGATTTTAGATTTCCTGCCTAGTAAGATGTCAGTTATTTACTTTTTGTAGTGTACTCTATTTCTATCTGATAATAATAACTTAGGCTTTACTAAAGTCCTGCTATTTTTTTTTTTTTTTGATGATGTTGTTAATCTTCACTGAGGATATTTTTCATTGATTTTTAGACAGAGTGGAAGGGAAGGAGGGAGGGAGGGAGAAAGAGAGAGAGAGAGAAAACAATGTGAGAGAGATGCATTGATTGGTTGCCTCCCACATGACCTTGACCAGTGCCAGGGATCAAACCTGCAACCCAGGTACATGCCCTTGACTGGGAATCTAACCCATGACCCTTTGGTCTGCAGGCCGATGCTCTAACTGCTGAGCCAAACCAGCCAGGGCTATTTTAAATACTTCTCATGAATAAACTTAAAGTTCTTTAGCATGTGCTCCGTAACATACTTAAGGTCCACTAGTGGGTTAGAGATGTGACCAGGACATTGTTTCTCGAGCCCTAGAATCACTACACTAATTCCTAATGCCATACTGCTTCTTCCACTTTATTACGCTCCTCTCCAGGGCAGGACTGTGCTAAATAGTCTTTCTATATACCTAAGGAACACATTTTGTTTTGGATGGATATAAAATAAAAGCTGAACCACAAATCAGTACTATTCTCAAAATAGTTTTAATGTTAAAACCTCAGAAATGATCAACTTTTCATAATTCATGCATTGATTCATCCATTTAATAAATAATTAGAGAAACAGACTGAAATTGAACTGACATTCTTAACTACTCTTTGCCAAATACATTCAGCATATTTTCTAATTATTTAGACTAAAAGAGGAAAGTTATAAATAGTTATCTACAACTATGATATACACACAGAAAAATCAATTTTAAACCAGTTTATGTAGGATATATGAAATGGTGAAGAGGCCCAGCTGGTGTGGCTCAGTGGATTGAGCGATGGTTGTCCCATGGACTGAGAGGTTCAATTCCAAGTCGGGGCACATGCCCCAATTGTGGGCTCAATCCCTTCATAGGGGGCATGCAGGAAGCAGCTGATTGATGTTTCTCTCTCTCCCTTCGTTCCTCTCTCTAAAAAAAAAAAAAAAAAATCAATAAAAACATTTCTTTTTTTTAAAGAAATGAGTGAAGAGGATGGTTGTACCTAACAGAATACTAAGGCACTTGAGAAGGGTTCAGTCAACACCTGACCTCCGGGAGCCCGAAATAAGACAGCACAATACTTCAAACGAAGCTCACGAACCTCTTTGTCTATGGCAGTGGTATGCAACTGGGCCTCTGCAAGCTCACAGTCAAGAGCTCTTTGTAGACTGTATATGACATGGTCATATGAATGGTGTTCATCATTAAAAAGGACACAATAGTACCTTTCATTTTTCTCCCTGTTTAAGAAAAAAAGATATATATTCAGATACTGTAACAAATAAAGGATAATGTGAAAAACAGGCTAAAATAATATATGACATCTGTACTGAAGCAGCACTGTGTAAGTTCTTACATATGAGAAAGTACCTCTATAATACTGACACAGGAAATTATTTTAAGTGATTTATTACCATGGAATTTTAAAATCCCTAATAAAAGTATTACCTTTTCCATGTTTTCTCCCCATTTTTTTTTTTATCACTTCTAATTATAAATGATTACTCTCAGTTTAGTGGTAGTATGGTTTTAAAACCACTCTTAACTCTGCTTGCTAACCTATCTTGACAAAGGGAGACAGGTCTGACTGAGAACCATCAAACAGGCAATAATAGTAAGATTTTATTAACATTTAATTTTTATTGATTTTTGTTTTACCTTATATTTCTGGTTTTATAATACACTTAATTTTATTTTTTAGTATACAGATTCAAAGTGCCAGCACTACCATCTGACTGAGTGAGGGACCTTATAGATATATGGGTAGCTTAAGCTTTTAATCTTGTTGAGATAACAATGCCTCTTCCTTCTCTAAGAAGAGTATGTTGTCTACATTTGTAAGTGGTGAGAGGATTTTATAAAATATGTGAAAACAGCTATCACAGGCTATACAAATTTAGATGTTATCAGTTTTAAACAGTTTACAATATGCTTTTACAATACACTCAATTACTGAACCTCATCACTCTACAAAAAGCAGATTTTCTTGGGCTTCTTATAACTTAGGACACGGAAGTTCAAAGACTTCTTGGTCACCATGCCAATAAACAGTGAGAAGGACTAGAACTGAGATCTATGAATCTGAAGTCCAATGCTGCATACATAAGCACTCACACTCAAGCAACCTCTCCCTTTTTAGGCAGGCAGATTGCTACTAGTATTATGTTGACCAACACAATTTCTTAAAAGGTTAAACAGATGTTATCACATATTTGAAATTAAAAGCTTTGTGGACACAATCACTGATGACCTTTATTTCCCCTAGCAGTTTATGGCCCAGCAAGAGTCAAAACAATATATACTGAAATTCTTAATTTTCTCTCCTAAAATAAAACAAACCAAAAAAAAAAAAAAAAACTCAGAGAAGAACAATATTTAGACTTGTGATGCAATTTTGTAAACTTGCTAAGGTTACACAGATAAAAAAATTCCCACAGGCTCATATTATACCTTCATATCAGGTCTGGAATTCCCTTTTGCATTTGTAAGTTAAGAGCAAATATTATTACCACTGGAAGGCTTATTTATAGCTGTTAGGAACTGCTGGATTTGAGCTTAAAAATGTTAAATATCTACAACTAAAATAATCCTAGATATCAAAGCACAGGGCAAAGGGCCACTTCCTAATTCCCGCCATCAAACGTTTTTTAAATCATAAAGACTTGGGCTATAAATGGAGACACACTGTTCCAAAGTCCCTACCTTTGTTTACAAACCTCTGGGGAACCTGGAGGTTGGTCCAGGTCAGTATCAAACTGGGCAATTTACTCCCATACTGGGATAAGTGGCAGCTAGGAACTTGTAAATCATTTAAAACAAGATGCCCAAAATACTTCTTTTTTTTTTTAATCAGAAGCTCCTGACTAGGCTCTTCTTTTTGACTTAACTTCTATTAGTGCCTTGCAGAGTATATCATATAAATGGATATTTTGGAAGTACTCTCAAGAAATAATTCTCTATAAAATTTTCATAATTGTAATAAATTAATCAATAAATAACATCAAAAATATTTTTCCAACACTTATTTTGAAATATAAATAACCATCACTAAAACTTCTATCCTTTGAAAAATTTCCCCACCTTATCTGGAGTTCAGAAGGCAGTTCTTTTTCCTCTTCCCATATAGTCATTTCTACAATGTATTTTATCACTGAAGGGAATATTTTCCTGGCTTGGGCAATTACCTCTTCATTCAATGAACAACGTAAATTCTGTAAGAAAGCAGAGAAAAACACACTACCAATATTGCATACAAATAAATGAATAAAAAAAGTTATTAATTTATAATATTTATTTTTGTAAAGATTTTTTTATTGATTTTGATTTTTTTTTTTTTTTACAGAGAGAAAGGGAGAGAGAGGGAGAGAGGGAAACATCAATGTGAGAGCGAAACATCAATTGGTTGCTTCCTGCATGCCCCCTACTGAGGATTGAGCCTGTAACCTGGGCATGTGCCCTGACTGAAAAATGAACCAGCAACCTTTTAGTGCATGGGATGACACACAACCGAGTCACACTGTTAGGGTAGCTATAATAAAAAAGGCAGATAACAAATTTTGGCCAGAATATGGAAAAATTTGAACCCTGACACACTACTGGTGGAAATGTAAACTGGTGTAGCCAATTTGGAAAACAGTCTAACAGATATTCAAAATGTTAACATACAACCTAGGCAATCCACTTCAGGTCTCTATCAAAGAGAATGAAGACATAAGTCTGCACAAAAACTCATATACAAATGTTCATACCAGCACTATTCTTAACAGTCAAAAAGTAGAAACATCCAGCCCTGGCCGGTTTGGCTCAGCGGTTAGAGCGTCGGCCTGCGGTACAGAGAGACCCGGGTTCGGTTCCCGCTAAGGGCATGTACCTTGGTTGCAGTTTGTCCCCGGCCCTGGTTGGTCGTGCGGGTGGCAGCCACTCGATGTGTCCCTTCACAACGATGTTTCTTTCTCTCTCTTTTCCTCTCTCTCCCTCCTGCTCTATCTGAACAAAAAATGGAAAAATGTCCTCAGGTGAGGATAAAAAAAAAAAAAAAAAAGTAGAAACATCCAAAGGTCCATTAATTGATAAATGGATAAATAAAATATGATATATAGCTATATACTGGAATATTATTTAGTCATAAAAAGGAATGAAGTACATGCTACCACATGGATGAACCTTGAAAACATGCTAGGTGAAAAAAGCCAATCACAAATTACCACATAGTGTATGTTCCCATTTATAAAAAAATGACCAGCCCTGGCCGGTTTAGCTCAGCAGTTAGAGCGTTGGCCTGTAGACCAAAGAGTCCTGGGTTCAATTCTGGCCTAGGACACGTACCACAGTTGCAGTTTGTCCCCGCCCCTGGTTTGGGTCCTGCGGGTGGCAATCAATTGATCTCTCTCTCTCTCTCTCTCTCTCTCCTTCCCACTCTATCTGAAGATATATGTACAAATATCCTCTAGTGAGGATTAAAAAAAAAGAGTCCAAGTTCTGCCCAGTTTGGCTCAGACCAAAGGGTCTCGGGTTTGATTCTGGTCAAGAGCGTGTACGTGGCTTGCAGTTTTGATCCCTGGCCCTGGTTGGAGTTGTTTGGGAGGCAATAAATCAGTATGGTTTTTTTTCACATTGATGTGTTTCTCCCTCTCCTCCTCACTCCATATTTGTAAAAAAATCAATGGAAAATATCCTAGGGTGAGGATTAACAAAATAAATAAATATTTAAAAAATGTCCAGAATTGGCAAATCTAGAGACAAATTAGTTGCCTAAGGCTAGGGAGTTTTAAAAAAATAATGATTGTTAATGGGTATAAGGTTTCTTTGAGGGTGATGAAAATGTTCTATAATTGATTGTGATGAAAGTGACACAACTCTGAATATAATAATAATAAATAAAAAACCCCACACTGAATTATACACTTTAAATGGATAAATTTTCTTATATGGTATGCAAATTATATCACAATAAGCTATTTTTTAAAAAATCCTCACTCGAGGATATTTTTCCATTTATCATCAGATAGAGTGGGAGGGAGGAAGAGAGAGAAAGAGGGAGAGACAGTGAGAGAGAGAGAGAGAGAAACATCACTGTGAGAGAGACACATCAATTGGTTGCCTCCTGCACAACCAAACCAGGGCTGGGGACCAAACCACAACCGAGGTACCTGCTCTTAACTTTGGTTCATAGGCCAATGCTACAACCGCTGAGCCAAATAAGCTATATAAACAAAGGACTAAACAGGAACAAAAGAACATAGTAGCTATTTAAGACATCAAAAAATCCAGTATATTTTTTGAGACAGCTGGTCAATGTTGACAAAGAACTGAGTTAATTACTTGGTGGTATTGGGAAAAAAACACAAGGGGCTGCCATATTAACAAAGAGTAACTCTTCTGACCCAGAAATATGAGATTTTTTTTCCATTTATTTAGATCTCTTTTTTTTATCCTCACTGGAGGACATTTTTTCATTTATCTTCAGGTAGAGCAGGAGGGAGAGAGGGGGGGAAGCGAGAAAGAGACATTGATGTGAGACTGGTTGCCACGGACACAACCCCAACCAGGACCAGGAACAAACTGCAACTGAGGTATGTGTCCTTAGCAGAAACTGAACCCGGGACTCTCCAGTCTGCTGGTCGATACTCTAACCGCTGAGCCAAAACAGCCAGGGCAAATTTTATACTTTCCTTAAATTTATTCCTAAATATTCTACTTTCTTTGATACTATAGCAAGTGGAATTTTTTCATTAATTTCATCTTAAGATTATTCATTACAATGTACAGAAATTTAAGTAATTTTTGTATAATTATCATGTATCCTATAATCTTGCTGAACCTATTTATTAGTTCTAATAATTTTTTAGTGAATTCTTTAGGATTTTCTATGTATTTTGTATAAATCATGTCACCTGTAAATAGAGCTAGTTTTACTTTTTCCTTTTATTTCTTTTTCTTGCCTAACTGCCCCTGGCTAGAACCTCGAGTACAACCATATAGATATAGCAAGAGCAGAATCTTTGTCTTATTTCTGATGTTAGGGAGATAGTATCCAGTATAATTATAGCTGTGAGTTTTTCATAGATGCTCTCTATCAGGTTGAGATAGTTCCCTTCTATTAAGTTCGTTAAGTCTTTTTATCATGGAAGTGTGTTGGAATTAGTCAAATGCTTTTGCTGCGTTTATTGTAATCATGCGGTTTTGTTTTTTATTCTATTTATATGATGTATTACATTAACTGATTTTCAGATGTTAAACTATGTACTACATTTTATAGCAGATGAGGCTCATTATATCACATCATCCCACTATTAGTAATGATGCTAATATTCACAATGGATTTCAGGAATGATAATATGATACTTCCATTGTAAAGTTTCATTGTTTATTCTTTTTATATATATATATATGTTTTTATTGATTTTTTTTTTTTAGAGAGAGGAAGGGAAAGAGAGATAGAAACACTGATGTGAGAGAAAATAATGGGCTGCCTCCTGCACGCCCCTCCAATGGGGATTAAGCCCGCAACCTGGTAATCGAACCAGGAGTTCTCAGTCCATAGATAACGCTCAATCCACTGAGCCACACCGGCCGGTCTCATTGTTTACTCTTATGACCAGCAAGTAAACTATGAGATGACAATTTAGAACTATGTGAATATTATTCTTCATCAACTCAAGTCTTAATGTTTATATCCATTAATGATCCTTAACTCCTTAGGGCTTACAAAATGTTGATTTTTACTATTCTGTTATCCCTTTTCTATTAGCTAGTATTCATCTAGAAGGAGCTTTACCTCATCAACTGGAAATACTTCTGTACTATGAAATACAATTCCTACCAATTTTTAGAGAAAAAATTGATATAATAACCACTACCATGGCAACAAACTTCATCTCTCTATTCTAGCTTTCATGTAAGTTTCATTAGGAACACATGGATTTTTTTATCTTCAGTATGAGTCAATCAATTATCATGGTTATTCATTATCTGATGCTCCAAATGTCCAAGTCAGATTAATGAAAGTCCTTTCAAGCTGGGTTCTAGGTTCTTTTTTCTTAAATTTTTTTTCTTTATTGATTTTAGAGAAAGAGGAAGGGAGAGGGAAAGAGTGATAGAAACATCGATGAGAGAAAACATCTGTTGGTCACCTCCTACATGCCCCACCCCTGGGGATTTGGCCCATAAGCCGGGGATATGCCCTGACTGGGAATTGAACTAGTGACCCCTTGGTGCATGGGTTAATGTTCAACCAGTGAGCCACACTGGCCAAGCCAGGTTCTTCTGACATAAACCCATCCTTATAAGCTTACTTGTTCCCTGACCAAGACCTGGAACCTAGTATTTTCATAGCAATCCCTAATTGCACTTAGTGAAGAATGGTACTTAAAGAGATTAAAACCTGAACTCTAGAGGTGTTCACTGCTTTAGGGTTATCTGGAACAGCTTAAAGAGCACAAAAACTCTTTATTCTTTGAGTTTTGAAAAAAATTCCCCTGTCAAACTAGTTGAACATGGTATTGTCTTGTGACAATTTTCTGAATTTCTTCAATGGTTATAAATTTTTCAAGTGTTCTGTTTTTGAATAAACTATGGCACTTTATACTGTTTGCTAAAATAATCCATTTTAAAATGTATTTATAGAGTCATTTAGTCTTTATAATCTTTATAATTACTTCTGTGATTAAATCATTATTTTCTCATTCTCCTTTCTAATTATCTACATCTGAGCTGGCTCACTTTTTTTTCTTGATTAGGATGTACAGTGGATAATCAATTTGTTGATTTTTTTAAAGGAAAGTAATTATTAAATTTTTGTCAATTCTACTGTTTCCCAATTTAATATATTTGGCTTCTAACAATAATTACTTCCTCTTGCTCTTTTAGGCTTAAATATATATTGTTTACCCTTATCATACTGACAGCTTAACAAAAAGTATTGAGTAATCTATTAATATTCTTACCTCTTTTGTAGTACCTGCTGTTCCAGGTTCATGACTTATACAAAAAGGGCCAGTCTTCCATGCTTCTGTGTCTCCACAGTCACAAAATCCTCCTCCAGTAGAAGTATGCATCTAATAAATTAAAAACGAGTTTCTCTTGATTTCAAAACATATTACAAAGCAAGGAAGAGTGATACAGATGACTCAAATAATAAATGTTCACTAATACTTTGACCCTAATTGCATTTAATCTAATGGAAATTAGATATATAAAAAATCTAAATACTAACCACAACAAACGGACCTTCAAAATTGATAAATTTTTAAAACATACTCTAATTTTTAAATAATAGTTTAAAATTTTTGTACTAATGGAGAACAGATTGTGTAGTGTACAAAAAACAATCTATACAGTACCCAGAACACTTGAGTAATGAGATTTTCTAACTAAACAGACAATTTATAATCATTATAATGACACTTACATTGTACTTAAAAAATATATATAATGTATTTTCATCTATTTGGTGTCCACAGCAACTAAAATTATTTACATTTTTCCCTTGAGAGTTGTTACAAAAAGAAAAAAATCTAAAATATACTAAGCAAAGTAGAGTGACAATGTTCTAATTTTTTTTTTGGTACGTGCCCCTAGCAGAAACCGCACCCGGGACTCTCTGGTCCGCAGGCCGACGCTCCAACCACTGAGCCAAACCAGCCAGGGCTGGTCTAATTTTTTAATCTTCCCCAAAAGTTGCCCCTCCAAAACATACAATGGACAAGGAGAGCAAAAAAACCTCACATGACCCACGTTTGCTGCACTACTAGGAAATAAAAGATAAATACCACAACTTTCCAATTACTTGTTCTATCACAGTTCCCACTGCCTATCACTTCAAGCCTATGGATGCAGACAAGAGAGGAGAGCTTAAGAGACTCCATGAAAGAGCAGAAGGGTACAGATGACTTAGATGAAGCACAGATAAAATCACACCCAAAAGGAGAATGCCCAATTGTAAGGGACAAATACTGAACACAGGTTGGGACTTGGTGGTTCACAGGGAAAGAGAATGAAAGTAAGCAGCACCAGAAGTGGCAACTTCAGCCCTGGCCGGTTTGGCTCAGCGGTTAGAGCATCGGCCTGCGGTCCGGAGAGATCCGGGTTCGGTTCCCGCTAAGGGCATGTACCTCGGTTGCAGTTTGTCCCCGGCCCTGGTTGGTCGTGCGGGTGGCAGCCACTCGATGTGTCCCTTTCACGTCGATGTTTCTCTCTCTCTCTCTTCCTCTCCCTCCCACTCTATCTGTACAAAAAATGGAAAAGTGTCCTCGGGTGAGGATAAAAAAAAAAAAAAAAAGTGGCAACTTCAGAGAAGCATTGCTTTTGGAAGAAAATCAAATACATTTAAAAAGGTGGTAAGCCTTAAAGTAAATTAAAAAGGAAGTAAGAAGAGAAAATTAAGGATCCTGTAGAAATGAGAGGAACCACACACCAAACCCTCTCCTCCCTTCATTACCATCACCACCACCACCATCACCATCACTACCATCTATAAAAGAAATTTCACAAAAGAGGGCAAAACTGACAGAAGACAGCATTTGTGAATCCCGTCCTTGAAGTAAAAAAAGAAAAATTATTTTAAGTATATATCCATACAAAACTATTACCAAAAAAGGGCAAAAATGAAACTAAGATCCAAAACCTAATCATGAAACTGAAGAAAACTGTAACATAATTCTCCAAACTAAAATATATAGCCTCAAACAAGGACTTGGTTACATGAAAATCCTTAATCAGATTAAAGCATCTTTAAGCAGAAATACAGAAGCTAAAAACAGAGTTCACTCCTCCCCTCCAAAAGAAAAAGAACAGGTTAAATAAAAAGAGATTTGATAGAACTCAGGGGGAAAAAATTAGAAAACAAGAAAATCATATCAGAAATCAATTCTAAACTTTGAGATAATAGACTCAATGAAAGGTTAATAAATAGCACTGAACAAAGCAGAAAAACAATTAAGAGAATGAAAATGATAAAGTAAAGAAATACAGGGTTGCCCAGCCAGTGTGGCTCAGTAGACTGAGTGCCATCCCTTGGACTGAAAGGTCCAGGTTTGATTCCCAGTCAGGGCACATGCCTGGGTTGTGGGCTCAATCCCCAGTAGGAGGGTGTGCAGAGAGCAGGGGATCGATGTTTCTCTCTCACATCTATGTTTCTATCTCTCTCTCCCTACCTCTCTCTCTAAAAAATCAATAAACACATATTTTAAAAAACATTTCTGTTAAAAGGTTTCTGCAGGTTCTGCTACTGCTTGGACTACATTTGGTATAATTCTTTCCTAAAGCAATTTGACAAAATAAATTAAGAATCTTTAAAAGTTCACTTTAAAAAATTAATACTTTGTTTTTTAGAACCGTTTGTTTAAAGAAAAATTGAGCAGAAAATATTGAGTTCAATATAACCCTCTTCCCCCAATCCTACAGTGTTTCCTTTATTACTAAGATCTTGCATTAGTGTGATACATTTGTTACAATTGAGGAATATAACCAATGATCAAATATATAAACTCCACCAGTGACTAGCTCTGTAATCTTGGGAAAACATTTTAAGCACACTATATCATAGGCTTCTCAATCTACTTTTTCTGGTGCACAATAATAATAATACCTATAATCTATACCTACAGCCCAGCACTTCCTGAGCTAGAAGCAGGAATGTCGAGATCAATCTTAAAACATAAACAGGCCTGGCTGACGTGGCTCAGTGGTCACCAGTTCAATGCACCAAGAGGTCACCACTTCAATTCCCGGTCAGGGCACGTGCCCAGGTTGTGGGCCAAATCCCCAGTGGGGGACATGCAGGAGGCGGCCAATCGATGTTCTCTCTCATCAATGTTTCCATCTCTCTTTTCCTCTCCCTGTCTCTCTCTAAAATTAATAAAGGGGAAAAATTGTTTTTAAATAAATAAAAACATAAACAGCACTTTCATCTCTATGGAAGACACAGTCTACATAAAACTTTAGGCATGTTATATGTACAAAAAGAAACATCAGTTATTATGTCTATCTAAGCCCAGAGTACAGAATCAATCCTATTATTTGAGAAATACATTTCAGCTGAAAATAACAAGGTTGTCTAAAAATGTAACAGGAAAGGAAAAAGCCCTCAACCTCATTAATAAACATTAAATTAAGAAATATTAAATTAAGATCACAATGTGATACTATTACATAACCACCAGATAGGCTAAAATTAAAGAGACACCAAATCTTGCAAAAATATGGAGCAATAGCAACTCTCATATACTGCTAGAGAGCCTAAAAACTGGTATACTAACTACTTTGGAAAACAGTCTGACATTATCTATTATGACTGAAGATTCATATACTCTGGATCTCAGCAATTCTATTCCAGATATCTAGTCCAGAAAAACTATAGTACATGTGTACCAAAACGTACAAATAAGAATGCTCATAGCAGAATTGTTCATAATAATCCCAAATTAGAAGAATTCTACATTATCCATATAAAGCACAATAAATAAAGAAAATATGGATTACTGAACATTATAAGGTCACTGGACAAACTACATCTACCTACATAATGCTGAGTGAAAAAAGTTACTCAATAGGAAAATGACACAGTATGACTCTACCTATGTAAAGTTCAAAAACAGATAAAACTATTCAGTAGATTTTGAGTGATAAGCTAAAAGGGGAATCAAAGAAACCATTGTCACAAAACAAAGGAGAGGTTATTGTGAGGGGTGAAAGAGAGATTGTGATCCAGGAAAGACAAATGGGAGGCTTCTAAGAGCTGGCAATGTCTTATTTCTTGACCTAAGTAGTGGTTACATGAGTGTTCACTTTATAGTTATTCTTTAAGCTATTCGTATGCATTATACAACCTTTTGCATAAATTTGATATACTCACAAAAAATTGTACAGGGCTACTTCTTGAGGTAGATGTCCCATCGTATAATATGTTTAATCAGAACTAAAAGTTCACATATCAGAACTGTAATAGCAAGAATTCAAGTACTGGTCAACAATATGAACTAGATGGCCAACAGATTCCTGCTAATCTAGACATTTTATGGCTCTATTTTCATACCTTGTAACGATGATTTTTATGAACACTATTCTGGAAGCAGTCCATACAGAGTACACACGTTGGATCAATTGCACAATCCCTGAAAAAAAAAATCAGATTCCAAAATTTAGATTACTCCCACTGATACTTAAGGTATGACTATGATGAAATGTGAATGAGTTTCCTGTATGTTCCACAAACTGAATATGAAAATGCTTCAAAAACTGAATTCCAAATAATTTTAGCCATATTTGAAAGCATAAGTTTGGATAGTTGGTTTTTTTTCTTAAATCATCCTCATTACTTTGAGCTTACACATGATTTCAAACTGCTAAAATACAATTCAAAATTAGTTTTGTGAAAAATGATCAATTTTTTAAATTATTTGCAATCATCTTACTCTATTCCTTTTTAATTTTAAAGTAATTTTATTGATTTTAGAAAGAGGGGAAGGGAGAGAGGGACAGAAACATCAATGTGAGAGCATAATAACAATCAGCTGCCTCCTGCACACCCTCTACTGGGGATGAAGCTTACAACCTGGGCATGTGCCTTGACCAGGAATCGAACCTCGACCTTTTGGTGCATGGGATGATGTTCAACCACTTAGCCACAGCGGCTGGGCTTACCCTATTTTTTTTTTAATTAATTTATTTTTGTTACAGATGTTTCTCCTTTTTCCTTTGGGCTTATCCTATTACATTTATAAATATACTTTGCAAACACTGATTGTTCACTGCTAAATGAAGCTTAGATAAAGACAAAAGTCATTTGTTCAGCCGGTGTGACTCAGTGGTTGAGCATCAACCCATGGACCAAGAGGTCTCCAGTTTGATTCCTGGTCAGGACACATGCCCAGGTTGTAGGCCCAATCCCCAGTGGAGGGAATGCAGGAGGCGGTTAATCAATGTTCTCTCTCATCGATCTTTCTATCGCTCTCTCCCTCTCCCTTCCTCCCTCTAAAAACCAATAAAGAACACAAAAATTTAAAAAAGACAAAAGTCATTCGAATGTAAGCATCTTAAGGGCAGGGATTTCTATTTTTTATTGGTTGCTTCTTGTATGTGCCCTGACTGGGGATCAATCCTGCAACCTTGGCGTAGCAGGATGATGCTCTAACCAGCTGAGTTACTGGGCTATGGTTCTATTTATTTATTTTATTTTATGTATTTATTTATTTTTATTTTTGTACCCTCACCTGAGGACATTTTTTCACTTTTTGTTCAGATAGAGTGGAGAAAGAGAGAGAGAAAAAAACATCGACGTGAAAGGTACACATTGTGTGGCTGCCACCCGCATGACCCAACCAGGGCTGGGGACAAACTGCAACCGAAGTACATGCCCTTAGCGGGAACTGAACCCGGGTCTCTCTGGACTGCAGGCCGACGCTCTAACCACTGAGCAACCGGCCAGGGCTCTATTTATTTCATATATTGCTGTCCAAAGCACCTAAACAGTGCCTGGTACATACTGAACTAATATTTATTACATTAATGAAATTCAGTGTATCTTCATTTCTTCCCTAACAACAATTTTATTTATTTATTTTTTTATCCTCACCCGAGGACTTTTTCTTTTTTTTAAATATTTTGTTCAGATAGAGTGGGAGGGGGAGAGAGAGAGAGAAACATCGATGTGAAAGGGACACATCGAGTGGTTGCCACCCACACAACCCAACCAGGGCCGGGGACAAACTGCAACCGAGGTACATGCCCTTAGTGGGAACGGAACCCAGGTCTCTCGGGACCGCAGGCCGATGCTCTAACCGCTGAGCAAAACCGGCCAGGGCCCTAACAACAATTTTAAAATGTACTATTTTGCCTGGCTGGTGTGGAGGTTGAGTGCTGACCCATGCACCAAGAGGTCACCGGTTCAATTCCCAGTGAGGGCTCATGCCCAGGTTGTGGGCCTGATCCCCAGTGGAGGGGCACACAGGAGGTGGTCAATCAATGTTCTCGCTCATCGATGTTTCTATCACTCTCCCCCTCTCCCTTCCTCTCTCTAAAAATCAGTAAAGAAAAGAATTTTTTTAAATGTACTATTTTATTTAACATTTTCGGGGCAACAGTGAGAAGTATATACAGTAAGTCCTAACTTAATGTCACCTATAGGTTCTTTGACTTTAACTGAAATAACATATAACAGAACCAATTTTAGACCTGGCTGGGTGGGGTAGTTGGTTGGAGCATCATCCTATACACTAAAAGGTTGTGGGTTTGATTCCTAGTCAGAGTACATACCTAGGTTGCAGGTTCAGTCCTGGTCAGGGCACATATGGGAGGCAACCAATGGATGTTTCTCTCTCCCATCATTGTTTCTCTCTCTCCTTTCCTCTCTAAAAATTAATTAAAAAAAAAAAAAAAAAAAAACATATCGTCGGGTGAGAATAAAAAACAAACAAAACAATTTTATAATAGGCTGATATAAATAAGAGTTAAATTCCTATGGCATCTTATCAATGTTATAATGAGCAATGTTGAACAAAATGTTATTTGAGGACCTGCTGTAAATTAGTGCAAAATGCAAAATTAATTTTTAAAATATTTTATTTAGAAGAATTGAAGAGATAGAATTAGAAATTTTAAAAGTGAATCTTAAAAGACTAATAGGAGCCCTGGCCAGTGTTTTGCAGTGGCTAGAGCTTCGGCCCACATACAAAAGGGTTCGATTTCCAGTCAAGGGCACATACCTGGGTTGCAGGTTCAATCCCCAACACTGGTCGGGGTGTGTGCAGGAGAAAACCAACAGATGTGTCACTCTCACATGGATGTTTTTCTCTCTCTCCCCCCACCTCGCTCCCTCCCTCTCACTCTCCCTAAAAATCAATGGCAAAATATTTTTTTTTTTTTTTAATCCTCATCCGAGGACATTTTTCCATTTTTGGTACAGACAGTGTGGGAGGGAGAGAGAGGAAGAGAGAGAGAGGGAAACATCGATGTGAAAGGGACACATTGAGTGGCTGCCACCCGCACGACCAACCAGGGCCGGGGACAAACTGCAACCGAGGTACATGCCCTTAGCAGGAACCGAACCCGGGTCTCTCCGGACCGCAGGTGGACGCTCTAACTGCTGAGGCAAACCGGCCAGGGTGCAAAATATTCTCAGGTGAAGATTAACAACAACAAAGACTAATGGGAAATAAAGATCGCCTAATAATATTCTCTAAAATGTGTATGATCTACTGACCTGTTTAGAGCAGGATTTCTAAACCTCAGCAGTACTGACATTTTGAACCAGACAGTTATTTGTTAGACACAGAGGAGACTGTCCTGTGCAATGTAGGATATTTAAGCAGCAACCCTGGCCTCTACCCACTACTACCATTCCCCCAGTTATGACAATTAAAAATGTCTCCATGACACTTTTAGAGAAATGAGGTCTATAAATGTCTACTAAGCTTTAGATGAAACTGATTGGGCTTCAGCTAAAAATACATAAGATAAATGAATCTTACTAGGCTATACAGCAAAATAATACACAAATTACATAAACTGACTTTTTCCTGAGAAAAAAAATTAGATAAAAAGATTGTATGTTCTAGCCCTGGCCAGTCTGGCTCAGCGGTTAGAGCGTCAGCCTGCGGTCCTGAGAGACCCGGGTTCGGTTCCCACTAAGGGCACATACCTCAGTTGCAGTGTGTCCCCGGCCCTGGTTGGGTTGTGCAGGTGGCAACTACTCGATGTGTCCCTTTCACGTCGATGTTTCTCTCTCTCTCTCTCCCTTCCACTGTATCTGAACAAAATATCAAAAAAAATGTCCTCGGGTGAGGATAAAAAAAAAAAAAAAAAAAGATTGTATGTTCTAAACAACCATTAACTATATATAAACCAGCCATACCTAGAATTATAGTGAAGCAAAAAACAATTCTCTGTATTTATAAAGCCTAAAATGTCACACTCCTAACCTAAATTACCTCTAATAAAGGGGCGGGGGGGGGGGGGACAAAAACGAAAACTAAAAGTGCTGCTAAGATCTAAAAGTTGAAAATGTTGGATAGGAGTAGGGAGTAAAAAAGTTCTCCATGCCACCAAGATGTTTAAGGCAACTGCTCTCACAAAGGGCAAAAAGCCTAAAGCTGCTCCTAGTTTCCACATCAATGAAATTCTAATTGCCCCTAAAGGTTTGCAAACCTTTGGCACCAAATTGCTCTTAGTGGCAAAAAATAACTTAAAATGATACAAGTCTACAAACTTTATCCTATCACTTGCTGTAAATATTCATAGATTTCTTATAAAAATGCTGTGTTTGATTATAAGAGCCTACCTACCTTGAATCTGCTTGGAAAGTATTCCGAATTTTGAAATACACCTGGTCCTAAGGGTTTCAAATAAGAGTGTGTGGACTACATAATAAGGAAAAATCTATCCCTTACATACACTTTTGGACAATATGAAGAAAAAAATAAGAGAACTGTTTAATTATAAGTCATATTAAAATACTAGCTATAGCCCAGCTGGTGTGGCTCAGTGGATTGAGCATCATCCCATGGACTGAGAGATCCCAGTTCGATTACTAGTCAGGGCACATGCCTGGATTGCATGCTCAATCCCCAGTAGGGGGCATGCAGGAGGCAGCTGGTCCATGTTTCTCTCACATTGATGCTTCTCTCTCTCTCCCCCTTCCTCTTTCTCTAAAAATAAATCAATAAAAATATATTTAAAAAAACAAGCTATACTAAAAAAAACAGACATATAAGTACATAATAAAATAACGTTAGTTAAGTAGGATACAACATTTAATAAACCAAGAAAGGTACATCATGAAATAGGTACAAAATATCAATATTGTAATTATAACCAATCCTATGAATTTCTAATTCTTACCTACAAGAATATGTTGTCTCTCCACTTTTGAAAACCTTCCCACAGAGTTGAAATGCTCCACTATGTTTTAATTTCTCTAAACAAATATCTGGATCTTCTCCAAATAAATACCATTCCAGTGGAGTAAATATTGACGTTCGTATACTTTCTTCCTGCTTTTCCAAATCCGGGTCCATTTCAGCAAAATAAATTTCAGGCACCAACTGGGCCAAATGATGCAAGAAAGTAGTATGAAAATCAGCTTGCTGATCCCACCACTGAAAGAAAAGAAAATGAGTAGATTTTGTTATAAGTTCCTTCTTAAAATTCTAGGGGTATCAGTAATGGCACAGTTCTGTAATTTCATAGAAAGTGATCTACAATATATTCTTCTTTTATCCTTTGTCATACAAAAGGAAAGTGGGTAATTTTTGTAAAAGCTTTGGAAATAAGTGATTGTCTACATTGGAAAAAAGAAGAATAGCTGTAGTGGGTGAGAATTATCCTTCCCTTCTGGAATGGCCAACTTTTGGTGTGTGAAGGTGACTCTATTATCTGTTAGAGGCTGTACAGATAAAGCATTCCCCCACACTCTCAGTTTTGTCTTGTTTTTTAAGGAACCGTGCATTTAATGAGAGATCAAAACAAATGAATGCCAAAAAGTTTTTAGAACATAGAGTCTTTAGAACACAAAAAGAAGTAACATAAAAGAAAAAGATTAAATGGACCTCATCAAAAGTAAAACTTTCTGCTCTTCAAAAGAAACTGTTACAGATGGCTTCTGGGCCAAGCTTATGTGCCCATGAAAACATGCTCAACATCATTAGTCATTAAGAAAATGCAAATTGCCCTGGCCAGTTTGGCTCAGCAGTTAGAGCATCGGCTTGTGGTCCCTAGAGACCAGGGTTCAGTTCCCACTAAGGGCACGTACCTTGGTTGCAGTTTGTCCTCGGCCCTGGTTGGGTCGTGCGGGTGGCAACCACTCGATGTGTCCCTTTCACATCGATGTGTGTGTGTGTGTGTCTCTCTCTCTCTCTCTCT
This sequence comes from Molossus molossus, assembly GCF_014108415.1. Lineage (NCBI taxonomy): Eukaryota > Metazoa > Chordata > Mammalia > Chiroptera > Molossidae > Molossus > Molossus molossus. The sequence goes on from NW_023425344.1 coordinate 182,075,353, forward strand.
CTCTCTCTCTCTCTGTCTCCCTCCCTCCCCCACCCAACCCTATCTAAACAAAAAATGGAAAAATGTCCTCGGGTGAGGATAAAAAAAGGGAAAAAAAAAGCAAATTAAAATGACAATGAGATTACCCTACAAAACCTATTTGAATGTAGGTAAAAAAAATAAAATAAACTCCTGGCCAGTATGGCTTAGTTGGTTGGAGTATTACTCAGTATGCTGAAAGGTTGCAGGTTGGATCCTCAGTCAGGGTGTGAGCCCCTGGCCAGTATGGCTTAGTTGGTTGGAGTATTACTCAGTATGCTGAAAGGTTGCAGGTTGGATCCTCAGTCAGGGTGTGAGCCGTTCCAGAAACAACCAATGGAAAAGGAAAGTGCTAGTAAGAATTTAAAATAGCACAGCCATGTTATAAGAGTTTAGTAGTTCCTTATAAAGTTAAACATACACTTACCATATGACCCAGAAATCAAATTCCTGGGTATATACCAAAAACTAAACTGGAAATCATGAATTATAAACTATCAATAAAAAGAAAGAATTATCAATACATACAACATCAACATGCATCAAAAGATGTAAAACTCAAAAGGCTATGCACTGCCTCTTACCAGTTGGGATGAAGTTCATGTTGAAAGCCATCTGTGTAAATTTAGCAAAGCCCATCTTCTATGCCAAATACCTGATTCCATAAGTAGGTTTAACTGATACTATCTGTAGATTTTAGTAACATCACCATTCCACCTTTATCTTCAATCAAACAAGACAGCTTTCCAAGTATCGAGAAATGCCCCATTAAAAAAGACATTCAGCCCTGGCTGGTTTGGCTCAGTGGTTAGAGCGTCGGCCTGCGGTCCAGAGAGACCCGGGTTCGGTTCCCGCTAAGGGCATGTACCTCGGTTGCAGTTTGTTCCCGGCCCTGGTTGGGTTGTGTGGGTGGCAACCACTCGATGTGCCCCTTTCACGTCAATGTTTCTCTCTCTCTCTCCTCCTCCCACTTTATCTGAACAAAATATGGAAAAATGTCCTCAGGTGAGGATTTAAAAAAAAAAAAAAGACATTCAGGCCCTGGCTGGTTTGGCTCAGCAGTTAGAGCATCGGCCTGCAGTCCAGAGAGACTCGGATTCGGTTCCTGCTAAGGGCATATACCTCGGTTGCAGTTTGTTCCCGGCTCCGGCTCCGGTTGGGGTCCTGCAGGAGGCAGCTGCTCGATGTGTCCCTTTCACATCTGTTTCTCTCTCTCTCTCTCTTCCTCTTTCTCCCTCCCACTCTACCTAACAAAAATGAAGAAATGTCCTCGGGTGAGGATATATAAAAAAAAAAAAGACATTCAGTACATATACACAATGGAATACTATGCAGCTGTAAGAAAGAAAGATCTCTTATCCTTTGAGACAACATGGAGGATCTGGGAGAGTATTATGCTAAACGAAATAAGCCAACCAGAGAAAGACAAATATCATATGATCTCACTTATTTGTGAAATATAATGAACAATACAAGCTGATGAACAAAATAGACCCAGAGACACAGAAGAATGTACAGACTGACAAACCTCAGGAGAGGGGGGTGAGGGGGAAGAGGTATACCACAACCACAAAACTTATATGCATGTATACATAACCAATGGACACAGACAACAGTGTTGGGGGGGCGGTTGGGAGGAGGGTGTCAATGGGGGAAAAAGAGAAACATCTGTGACAACTAATTAATAAAAATTGCTGATCAAAAAAAAAAAATTCAGGGATTACTCACTGGCAATCTGGGCTTAAATGTAAAGTCTGGTATGTTTAATGCCACTCAGTAACAGCAGGCTTAAATGAACTGACCCAGGGAAACAGAAGAGGATGAGGGTATAAGTCTCTACTATTAAAGCAATACTGGCAGTTTAGTTGCATTTAACATCCTTCCAATAAATTAATAGTGTTTATTTGACAATGGTTGGCTTTCCAGTTTTATTAGTATTTCACATTCTTCAGTCTGTAAAAACAATGGCCAGATAATGTTTATAAAGTCATTAAGAGTGTTAATAAGGTGCACATATACTTGTTCACTACTTCTTAGAGTAGATTAGTAGGTGCCCCTTGAAGTATTAAACATTTTCAGAGCAGCCCAGCTGGAGTGACTCCTTGGTTGAGCGTCAACCCATGCATCAAGAGGTCGCCGGTTCAATTCCTGGTCAGGGCACATGTCCAGGTTGTGGGCCAAATCCCTAGTGGGGGATATGCAAGAGGCGGCTAATCGATATTCTCTCTCACTGATGTTTCTATTGAGGTTTTATAAGATGACATATAATTGGAATTAAGAATTTACATAAGGTTCCATAACAGGTAACTAAGGATATTTGTTTACTAAAACCTTTTTTTAAAAACTGTGCCTTGCAGCCCCAGCCAGATGGCTCAGTTGGCTGGAGCATCATCTTGTACACCAAAAAGGGTGGGTTCAATTCCCAGTCAGAGCTCATACCTAGGTTTTGGTTTGATCCCCAGTCAGGGTGTGGACGGGAGGCAATCAAATCAATGTTTTTCTCTCACATCAATGTCTCTCTCTCTCAAATCAATAAACATATCCCTGAGTGAGGATTAAAAAGTAAAAAATAAATAAAATCACTGCCATTAAAAAAACAAAAATAAAACCAAGAAAAAACTGTGCCTTCCAGTGTTCTAACTCCAAGTTCTCCAGGGTACTCACAGACCAACAACTTGTTTTATTGACATGTCTGGCAATAACTATAACTAGCAGATAAATAATATTGAATGTTTTTTGGTATACCTAAGGTTCTTTTCGTCAAACAATGCTAAATAGAAAAAGAATCCTGCATATTTAGTGCTATACACCAAACAAAAAACCTTTCTGTCCCACCTAACTATGGAAAGCATAGAACTAGTTCAAGTTTTTCAAGAATATTTTCAAGAACATGAGAAACTTGAGAGTCAAAACTGAAGAGAGACTAAAACCTAAGGGATCTTCTGGTTCAAGTCCCTCACTGTACAGATGAGAAAACTGAGTCACAGGAAAGAAGTAAATTGGCTTGCCCAACATCCATTAAGAAATTAGTATCAAAAAAACAAAAACAAAAAGAAATCCGTATTAGAGTCAGGAACAGAAAGAACTTAGGTATCTTAACTCCTAGAGTTCAGTGCTCATTTTCCTTAACCAAATATAAATATACATTTACTTTAAATTTACCCTTAGGACTTGTTCAATTTCGCTTTACTACTAAAACTAAACAAAAACAAAACTTCACCTTCTTTTTAATTTTTTTCCTCCAAATACAGATTCTTAGCTAACAATACCCTAACATTTCTAGCTACTACTAAAATATTTTATCTTTGCAATTACATGTCTTAGTGTGCAGAACTAATATTTTGAAATGTTATCTTTATATTGTTGGTTGATCTGAACAGAATGTCTGGGTGTTGATACCTTAAATGCCTTCTCTACCAATCTTACCACTAGCTCTCTATCCTTCCACTCCCACCCCACTTTAGCTGTTCCTCAAGGTCCATTTAACTCAAAGTCCACCTCCCTGAATACTTCACTGATCAACGTAAGAAAATTTCTCTCCCCTGTAACTCTAATATAGCATTTACTGAGAGAGGTGTTCATTCAGTACCTAAACCTCTGCCAGATAAAATGCTACCTTTAAATGTGTACATCTAGCCTTTTCAACCAGATTGTCAGCTCCCCAAGGGGGGGGACTTTGCCTTCCAAATCCCTATCACAAGTACATAACAAAAAATCTCAATCAATGCTGATGGTTATAGACTTCTAGCTAGAGATACCAAAGCAAATGTTTGACAACATTAAGAGCCTTCTAAAACTTTGTTCACAGAATTCTTACAGGAGAAAAAATAAAAATTATACTTTCACTAAGATTTTTTCTAGATGACTGCCACAACTATGAAAAAATTTTTTTCAATTAAATTTTTTTTTTCCAGGTAAGAAAAATCACATAGGATATATTTCACTGGATGACATGTTCAGGAATTACTGGTGATTGTAGTAGGATCACTTTTCTTCTGTTTGGTTGCTTTTAGTAATTTTCTAACTTAAGACAAGAATAAAATTAAGAACCTTTTATTTCAATGTCCAGAAAAACAAAATAAGATACCTTTTTTTAGCATTTGGAGATAAGGAAAGGCTTTCCTAATTGTTCTCTGAAAACAAGTTCTCACATCATTCAAATTCCCACACATTCCAAACATTTCCCTCATCCCCAGGGACTTGCTTGGATGCCTGTTTGGGAACATCATTCTGAAAAATAAACTTACTTTCAGTATAGTGTGTAATTCTTTTTCTAATTCTTCCATTTTGAAATGGTAACAAAATCTGGAGGCTCTAGAACTGGTCATATGGCAAGTACTAGATTAGTAATTGGAGCATCTCTAGGCACCAGGAAATCTTTTGGTTATACAATGTTTTCTTGTAACACCATCTGACAGATTCATAAAGTCAAAAAATAAGGAAACAACCCTAATTCAACTGCTTACCCCATAGGGAAACCCTATCCTATCTGATGGTTAGCTCTCTAAGCCTATCAAAACACTTCTTCTCAGTCAACTTCCATTCTTATAGCTCACAATTAAACCAAAATTTATCTTCCTGTAACTTTTAGCCTACACTGCTTGAAATAATCCGATTAATTTGCTGTTTCACCCAACAGCCATTCAAATAAATTAAGATAACTATTATGTTTCTCATTAGTCTCTTCATTCTGGGACTAAATGAAGCACTGAAACTAAAAAAATTTGTCCACCCCTAATGACATGGTATCCAGACCACTCTCCATTTGATTACTCTTTTATAGAATATGCATAATATGCCTCCATACAAGGGAGCGGAACTATTTATTACCTCCCTTATCCAGAGTACTAAACTGCTTTAAAAGATTATGTTCTTACCCAGCCAGTGTAGCTCAGTGGTTGAGCATGGATGCACCAAGAGGTCACCGGTTTGATTCCTGGTTGGGGCACATGCCCAGGTTGTGGGCCAAGTCCCCAGTAGGGGGCATGCAGGAGGCAGCCAATCAATGTTCTCTCTCATCAATGTTTCTGTCTCTCTCTCCCTCTTCCTTCCACTCCCTCTCTAAAATCAATAAAGAAAAGAAAGAAAAACACCATGTTCTTTTTTTGGCAGCCCTATCACATTATGACTTGGTGAGCTTGCAGACAACCAAAACCCTTAGAATAATCATGTATAAGAGATCTAGTTCTATAACTGTGATGAAAGATGTATTGTTAATGACTTGAATGTAATTCACCTTACTTAAAGCCATTCTTCAGAACAAAGTCTATTTGACTTGTTTGAAAGTGTGGGGCTATAACTACTTAATGTGTCTTTATGGACTACCTTTTAAAATACCTTTGAACTTTTGGTATTTATGGGTAAGCTAGAAATAAATGACTTTAGCTACAGAAGAAAACAAAACTATTAATTTATCCACTTGGTTGTTTTTTATATACACATACATACTCTGCCTTGTAATCTAAGAAAGGATTTTAGTTGGTTTGCAAATATATACCCAATACAGTAAGAAGAGAATATGAGATATATACCCCAGAGTTTAGAAAAGCAGATTTAATTCATTCAAAGACTTCAAGAAAAGCTTAAAAAATTGGAACATGAACTTATGGGACAGTATGTTCTCAAAGCCAAATTATGACTGCATGTTTATATATTTCAGCAGAACAGAAAAGAGAGGGACCTTGTTTATCACATGGCTCTATATTTGGACCAGCCTATTTTATCAATGCCATGAAGACACAGTAAACTTTCTTATCATATTTACAAACATAAGGCTGGCAGGGATAAAAATAATTCTCCTTAGCCCTGGCTAGTCTGGCTCAGCGGTTAGAACATTGGCCCGTGGACCAATGAGTTGAGGGTTCGATTCCGGTCAAGGGCACTTATCTCAGTTGCTCTTTGTTCCCAGCCCTGGTCAGGGTCGTGTGGGAGACAGCCACTCAACGTGTCCCTTTCGCGTCGATGTTTCTCTCTCTCTCTCTCTCTTTCTCTCCCTCCCACTCTATCTGAAAAAAAATGGAAAAATGTCCTCGAGGGAGGATAAAAAAAATTCTCCTTAGGCTGATACTGCATTGAAACTAATAAGGTGAAGCTTAACTGTGATGAAAGTAAACTCCATCTGGACAAGGCCTACGTCATTCCCAGATAGCAAGTAGGCACTTTGGTTAAGTATAATAACTCTTCTGGAGTCTTTTAGTAACATTTATTTAGTACAGCATACTTCCATAAGTACTTAGCTTATTGCAGAGGTAACATTAAAAAAAAAAAAAAGGTTATACCAAATGCTTTAAAAAAACGAACTCATCAAATAACTATTGTTTCTTCAATAAGAGGCATGCTAACTCAGAATACCTTAGAAGAGCACACAGGAGTTCATAGTACAGCACCTGGGACTAAAGAGGTCTTAATATTTTGTCTTAAGATATCTGAGGCAATGGGTTAAAAACTTAAAGAAAATTGTTCTTTTCACAGAGCATAGCATACAAAGGAAATTTGAAGTAGCCCTCAAAGCCAGCACACATGAAGGAAGGATGAACAGGATTACATTGGTTCACCCTGTGTCAATGATTTACATATCTACATATCTACCCAGACTCTCTATGCCGTATTGAGAACAAAAACCTCTTTACTTGCAGGACAATATCTGTTAGTAAACTTAAGTGCCAGTCTCCAGCCTATCTATACTAAGTTACTATTCTTTCCTAGCCTCTTATAGGTAGTGGGAATGTCACTTTGACCTGAAGTTTTAAAACTTCGTATCTGACATTATGAAGTTTGTACTGAAAATCAGAATTTTCCATTGCTACCCAAAATAGAAATTGGGAGACAATAATGAAAAAACAACATGCACTAGGCCCTATCAACTGGTGACAAAGCACTTTAATTAGGACTCACAAGACCTTGGTTTTCATCCTAGTTTTCTCACTCTAAGTGTGCCCTTACTGCAGAAAGCTGTGCTCTAGCCTAAAATTATATAAATTCAAATTTCCAAGGAAAATCCTCCATTAAAAATAACATAGAACTTCTCATTCCTTTCTCTTTATCTCAATATTTTAAAGTCAATTATCAAAAGATTGTTATCTTTTAAAGATCCCCTATAGATGAGATTGTAGATAATTTGTTCCTTTTCATAATTTTGCACACATAGCAATATTAAACTTTAAAAAATAAAACAAAAATTCCCCCCATCTGGGTACTAGATAACTTTTGGGAGTAATGGAAATGTTTTATATCCTGATTTGGTGGTAATTATACGGTTTATATATCTGTCAAAACTAACTAAACAGCCCTGGCTGGTTTGGCTCAGCAGTTAGAGCATTGACCCATGGACCAGAGAGTCCTGGGTTCGGTTCCTGCTAAGGGCATGTACCTCAGTTGCAGTTTGGCCCCGGCCCGGGCTGGGGCCGTGTGGGTGTGGGTGGCAACCACTCAATGTGTCTCTCTCACATAGATGTTTCTCCCTCTCTCTTCCCCCCTTTCTCCTCCCGCTCTATCTGAAGATAAATGCAAAAATGTCCTCGGGTGAGGATAAGAAAAAAAAACAAACAAAAACCTAACTAAACAAACACTTAAAGTAAATGACTTTATTGTGCATAAATTATACCTCAATCATATTAATTTTTTTTAAATCCTCCCTATTCAATTTTAAACCTTTTGGCCTTATTATCTCTTAACCTCCTCAACTCCTATTACCTTCACCCCCATTCTACCTCAGCTAATGTCTCCTCATTCATTCATTCATTCATTCATTCACTCATGCATTCAATAAAAATTCTGAAGCAATGTGCTGGGTAGTGGAGATACAAATGTAAACAGGAAACAATTCATACTATTAAGGAGTTTACTGTATAGAATGAAAGACAGACAGTAAACAGCCAATACTCAGTACAGCCTGAGTCATGCTATATTCAACAAGAGTATGAAAAGGGTGCTATAGGCCCCGGCCAGTGTGGCTCAGTGAATTGAGCATCATCCCATGGACTGAGAGGTCCTAGTTCGATTCCCAGTCAGGATGCCCGGGGGTTTGGGTTTGATCCCCAGTGGGAGGTATGCAAGAGGCAGCCAATCAATGTTTCCCTCTCATATCAATGTTTCTCTCTCTCTCTCCCTTCATGTCTTAAACAAAAAAACCAATTTAAAAAAAGAAAAGGGTGCTATAGGAACTAAGAGGCACATCTAAACCTGGCTCTGCCATCACAAACACCTAATGTGTCTCCATGTTCTAAAACTCCAAATTAAGTCCTTCCACTTATATCAGCATCATAACTTTAATACTTTAAATCCCACTAATTCCCTTGGCTTTTCTTAGCTGCCTATTCAGTCTGGACTCCAAGGTTAGCCATTACCCCAATATGCCCCCTGATTCCCTCCTTCCCTTCATCTACAACCTCCCTCCTCAAATCACTACCAATCTTGCTAAAATAAATTGCTAATGTTACTCTAACCGGTGTGGCTCCATGATTAGAGTGTCAGCCCGCCCACCAAGGGATCTCAGGTTCAATTCCCAGTCAAGGGCAAGTACCTGGGTTGCAAGTTCAATCCCTGGTCCCTGCCAGGGCATGTGCAAGAGGCAACCAATGGATGCGTCTCTCTTACCCCCCCTCCCCTCTCTCTCTCTCTCTGTCTCTTGCTCTCTCCCTCTCCCTCCCCCCCAACTCTAAAAATCATTGGGAAAAAATATCCTCTAGTGAGAATTAACAAAATAAAATAAAATAAAAATAAATCACTAATGTTGATCTTCATTTATTCACTAAGAGTATGTAAATGTCTGCTACACCAAGCACATAGTAGGATATATCAGTGAACAAGCCAGACATGATCCTTGGCTTCATGGAACTTACATGCTGGTAGGAGAGACAGACATTTAAATAAGTAAAGACAATACAGTAATTACAGATTGTAATAAATGCAGTGGAAGAAATAAGCAGGGTACTTTGACAAAAAATAAGAGGAACTCATCTCTTAGGGCTAAGTATCAAGAAAAAGCAGAAGAAAAACACTCTAGGGAGGAAAAACCAGCAAGCAAAGGCATAGGCCCTGAAGCAAGAAACAGCATGGACTTGTTTTAGAAACTAACAGGTCAGGGTGCCTAAAGTAACAAGAAGTTAGGAGACATAACAGAGGCCAGATCAGTCAGGATCTTGAATGACTTATAATTAGTTTAGATTTTATTCCAAGTACAATAAAAAAAAAAAACCACTGAAGAATTTAGGCAGGAAACTGACATGAATATGATTTAGTCTTAAAAAGATTTACTCTGGCCCTGGCCGGTTTGGCTCAGCAGTTGGGGCGTCAGCCTGCGGACCAGAGAGTCCCGGGTTCGGTTCCTGCTAGGGGCAAGTACCAAAATAAAATAAAATAAAAAGACTTACTTTGGTTGCTATGAGAAGAATGGACTGGAAGAAGGCAAAATGGAAGCAGTGAGACCAGTTAAGAGGCCACTGCAGTTGCCTAGGCAACAGATGGTGACTAGGACTAGAGAGGTGGAGTGGAGACAGAGAATGTTTGTGTTCAAGAGCTATTATGGAAGTGTCATCTACTGAAACAAGAATAACAAAACTCTTGAAATGCCTCCCTTTTTCCTGCTCCTCAAACCTGGTCCTTCCTCTCAGTATATATAGACACAACCATGGCCATGAATGCTTAAGCCAAAAACTGGGGATCCAGATGTCATCTGTTTCTTCCCTTTTTCCCTCATGCCCAATCCATGAGCAAATATTTTTGTTTCTACCATACTTCTAAAATCTCTCTCAAATCTATCCTCTTCTCTCCATCTCCAGTGATCTTTCTAGCACAAGCCACCATCAACTTTGGCTTGGGTAAGTTACTGCAGAAGCTTCCTAATTGCTCCCCTATTTGAAACACTTATCAGACATCCAAGTGGCTATGTCAAGTAGGCAGCTGGATTTGTGATTCTGGAACTCAGAAGTGAGTGACCTAAATTTGGGAAGTGAACACATACAGATGGTATTTAAAGCCATATAACTGAATTAAATCACAAAGGCAGAGGGTATAGATAGGAAAAATAAAAGAGCTTAGTACCATACCAGGAAAAATCTTCTGAGATATACTTAAGAAAAAAAATCCAAAGAAGATAGAAGGCAAAAGTTCTATCAGACCTCCCCATACACTACTTTCTGAACTCCCAATTTTTCTCAGGCCTCATCTTCCTGGATCCAATAAACCACCCTCTCCTAGAAACTACATCCTATGACACTACATTATTCTCACCTCATACCTGCTCGGCTATTCCCTTTCTAGGTCCTTCACTGGTTTTTCCTCCATCTTCTACACCTGAAATTCAATCATTCCTGTTCCCTCCTCCTTCTCTCTCTCTCCCCTTTACTCTTTCTCACTCCACGTCTCTCTATCTGTGTATACACACACACACACACACACACACACACACACACACACACATACTCTCTTTCCTCCTCAAAGATTGTATCCATCCCCACAATGTCAACTCTGTACTGAGAACTTCCAAACGTCTAGCTTAATCTTACTTAATATGTGGCCCACAAGACCAGGACTTCACAATCAGCAGGGCATGCTTGTTAAAATGCAAATTCTTGGACCCCACCTCAGACCTACAGAATCCATTCCCCTAATCAGTCTCAAGCAATGTTTTTTATAAATTTCCAATAATTAAAACTTATTATATTTTACTGCAATTTATGTTAGGTGATGTTAGGAATTTGAGACCCTTCATACTTGTGGATGGCAACATGACAGAAAAATGACCTAGGGACTAAGAAGGAACTCTGATTTAAGGATAGCAGAAACTGCCCAGCCAGGGTGGCTCAATAGCTGAGCGTCAACCCATGCACCAAGAGGTCACCGGTCAGGACACATGCCCAGGTTGTGGGCCCGATCCCCAGTGGGGGGCATGCAGGAAGCAGCCAATCCATGTTCTCGCTCATTGATGTTTCTCTCTCTCTCTCTCTCTCCCTTCCTAAAATCAATCAAGAAAAAAAAAAAAAGGATAGCCAAAAATATAACCATAGACAAGACTAGTGAAGTTGGTAAGATTTCTTAAACCTCTGTAACTCTCCCATATTCATTATTTTTGTTTTCCCTGCCTCCCAATGGTGATTTAAAATACAAATCATTCAAGCGTCAAAGAATCTCTGAGCTTGTTTTGCTTTACAGTAAAGAAGAAGTAATCTGGAAAGGCAGAATCTTACTCTATTGTCCAGATAAAACTGAACACTGTCCAGATAAAACTGAAGATGGTAGCTTTAAAAAGAAAAGGAAAGTAGGATGCTATCTGGGATCCTAAAGTAGAGAAATCCAAGCCAAAAAAAGTGATCATGAGGCTTAACAGTCACAAGTCTTCATCCACTTACAACACCCTATCTTGTATTAAAATTATTTGGGCACATGTCTAATCTGTGTCACTGGCCTGTGAGTTCCCTGAAGCTATTGCATTTCTCTTGGCATGTATCTATTACTTTGCAAAACCCAAAGCCTTGCCCAGTGAAATTTAATATTTTTTTAGGCAGAGTTTGCAACGTAATTCTAGCTCAATTCCTGTACCATTATCTCCAAACCCAAGTAAGTGAAGTCCAGATTGATAAGGTTTTACTGTACCATGTGGAAGGAATTAATATATAAAAGCTTTAAATAAAGACTAGTCATCTTTAGCAATACAAAATTAGAACAACACTTCTGCCCACTACTAACATGCAAAAAAGCACAAGCTACCATGAAGACCAGATGTTTGCACTGCTTCCAAACTTCCCCTATCTTCTCATTTATTATCTCAAATAAAGGCTTCCTCCTTCAATAACAGCAGTGAAGTGAGGTTGAATTGCCATCTGGGGTACAGGATAGCTGCAAGCACTACCATAGCTGGTGGCCGAACCCTTATTCCAACTCCCTTCCTACCTGGTTTCTAACTCTCAGCCAAACTCACTAGTCCCTGGGATGGGCTCATTTCTGGAGCTCATTCTGTTCTCTTGCAAAACAATGCTGAAGTGTCTGCAGTGTTAAAATACTCCAAGAAAGCTTTCACTAAAACTACAAACCAAAGAAACTTCAGGAAGAGGTGTAGATCCTACACTTTCTGTATGCTAGAATGGAGACAAACTGACAAAACTTACCATCATGCCATGATCAACATTTGAATATTTCCTATACATCTCCCCACCAGATGCAAGGAGACATCAAGAACATTACCTAATATTACCCTCTACCTCTTCTCCTCCTCAGTCAGTTTTCTCTCTGTAGCCAGACCACTGACTCAAATTTGCTATCTCTTGCCTTCTCATTCTTTCAACATATAGGTTCCCATAGTAATTAATGGTATTGCTCTGACTTGAAATGTCTGGAAGTCTCTTTTCCACCTTTAAAAGCTGCGACAGAAGGCGGGTTTCTCCATTGAGGATTAGACCTGGGGTTTCTCAAGATCCTGGAATGATGGGCTCCAAATGCTAAACCCCGTATCTCGACAAGAGTTGACAGAGGCAGCATACCCTGACAGACCCCACCCAGCCAGCTAAGCAATACAACACGAGGTGCTGCATCCTCGATTCCTGCGTTCTAGAGGGGTTAAAGCTGCGTCTATCGGAAAATGGCTCTTCGCCACCCCCGCCTCAGCCCTCGTATACCAGACCATCTACCAACATCACCAGGTCTTTCTACTTCGGGGCAGAGACATGCTTGAGCTCGTCACCACTAATAAATGACAAAGTCATTATATTCTGTAGACTTGGCCAGCAGGAATGTGGGTGATGACTAACTTCTTATTTAGTGGCTTCCACATCAATCCATACGACTCCCCCTCCCCAAAACCGCCATGAGGAGTGAAGCCCCACATCCTCCTGAGCACGGGAGGAAGAAACTGGGGGGGGTACAAAAGGAACTGGCCCACAAGGACTTACAGATGCCAGTCGCTGTGGGGTCTGGGGCAAGTCCGGGCTGACTTCCATCCTCTCCGCACCCCGGGCCTCCTCGTCCGCCATCTTGAGGGAAACTGACGCTTGCAGTTGCAGACCCCTCCTCCCCCCGGCCAAAGACAAGCGGAAACCTGTGGCCCGTTCAGGAGACGAGGGACGACACTTTTACGACGGCTCCTGAAGTCGAATTTGACGCAGAGTCGAACAGCGGCTTCCGGTCTGCTTCCCGGAAGCAAGCGTCATTGCTCCTAGGGCCGGAGACTTCTCTTTCCCTAATGTTGTAGTCGTAGGGCTCGGTGGCTTAACGGTTGTATTTGTGGTTTCGGTGCTGGGAACTGCTGTATCTACGAGGTAAAAAAAAAAAAAAAAATTCAGCGTCCATTATGAAAAGAAGACAACTGTTGGGACTGAGAACCCGTTCTGGGTCCCTTTCGGGTCGGGTCGTTGGTCTGGGTGTGTTTTGTCTCTCAACGTACCTGCAGTGAATGGTTCCCCAGAGCCCACAAAATAAAAAAATACTCAAAGCTATTACAGCTTTAGGAATGTAGCCCGTGGTCACTTGCACATGCGCACATTAAAACTGGGCCCTACCTTTCTGAGCAGTGTTAGTAAAGAAATAATGAAAAATTGGAAACCTAGTCATTCATCGGTAGCGGGAAGACAAAATAAACATGATAATCTGCATTATGGAATACCATACCGTTCTTAAAAAGAACAAGATCTAGGTGGGAAGATAAAGATAAATTGATGAGGGGGGGGGAAAAGTCAAGTTGCCACAAACTATATATTTAGGCTTATATATATTTAAATACGAAGGAAACAGCCTAAAAGGAAAGAGAACAATACATTAGTGGTTAGCTCTGAGAACCGGGAGAAGATTAAAATGGTCAAGAGCTACTTTAGCTTCATCTGTATCATTTTATATTGTTTGCAAAACATCACTTAAAATGTATTTTTTAACAAAAGGAAAAATAATAAAACTCCATTTAAGAAATAAGAGTTAACTGTTAGGGATTTAGAGTAAGATCTTTACTTCAAATCATATATCAAAGTAATTTTTAATGAATTTGAGAGTTAACTACTAAAAAAAAGTAAAGTGAATATTTGTATAAATTGGGATGGAGAAGGCTTTTTATAGCATGGTGGGAAAGGCAGAAAATATAAAAAGAATAATATAATTTCATTAAAATTAAAAACTTACATATCATTAAAAAAACTACACGAAGTTGAAATTAAACAAAAATTGGGAAGAAATGTCTGCAACATATATAACAGTGTAAGGGATAAAATCTCAAAAAAGAATACTCCAATAGAAAAATGGGCAAAATATATAAATATGGAACTCACTAATTTTTTTTTTTATCCTCACCCGAGGATATTTTTCCATTTTTTGTACAGATAGAGTGGGAGGGAGAGAGAGGAAGGGAGAGAGAGAGAGAGAGAAACATCAACGTGAAGGGACACATCGAGTGGCTGCCACCCGCACAACCAACCAGGGCCGGGGACAACCTGCAACCGAAGTACGTGCCCTTAGCGGGAACCGAACCCGGGTCTCTCCGGACCGCAGGCGGACGCTCTAACCGCTGAGCCAAACTGGCCAGGGCTGGAACTCACTAATTTTTATAAATACATGAGAAAAACTTAACTAGTTTTTAATTAGCAAAGATGCAATTTAAACAAAAAAGGGGTACCATTTATTGCCTGTAAGTTTGGTTTCTCTTAAAGATAATAACCATCATTGGTAAGCTGGAAGGATACTCATTGTTAAGTAAAATGCAAGTGTAAATTGGTAAACCTCCAGGAAGGCAATGTGGCGATATTCAGAAAGAAAAAAATATAAATATAAATATATATATATATATATATATATAATTTTTACTTTGAGAGAGAGAGGAAGGGAGAAGGAGAGGGAGAGAGAGAAACATCAATGTGAGAGCAAAATATCAATTGGCTGTCTCCTGCATGCCCCCTTCCAGGGATGGAACTTCAAACCCAGGCATGTGCCCTGAATGGGAATCGGACCAGCAGCCTTTTGGTGCCAGGGAGAACCCCCCACCCCCACCCAACCAACTATGTCACACTGGGGAGGGCAGAAACTGTTGTTTTTCTTTTCTTTTTTTTTTTATTAATTTATTTTTTTACAAATGTTTCTCCTTTTTCCCCCATTCCCCCCTCCTCCTGATCCCACCCCTGCACCCATCCCAGCATTGTTGTCTATGTCCATGGTTATGCATACATGCATATAAGTTCTGTGGTTTATCTCTTCCCTCTCCTCTCCTTACCTCCCTTCTAAGGTTTGTCAGTCTGTACCCTACTACTGTGTCTCTAAATCTATTTTTTGTTCTGTTCATTATATACCATAAATAAGTGAGATCACGTGATATTTGTCTTTCTCTGATTGGCTTGTTTTGCTTAAGATAATACTCTCCAGGTCCCTCCATGTTGTCTCAAAGGATAAGAGATCTTTCTTTCTTATAGCTGCATAGTGTTCCATTGTGTATATGTACCACTGCTTTTTTATCCACTCATCTACTGATGGACACTTGGGCTGTTTCCAGATCTTAGCGGTTGTAAATAGTGCTGCTATGAACATAGGGGTACATATATTCTTTCTGATTGGTGTTTCAGGTTATTTTTTGTTTTTAATCCTCACCCAAGGATATTTGTACATTTATCTTCAGACAAAGTGGAAGGGGGAGAGAGAGAGAGGGAAACATCGATGTGAGAGAGACACATCGATTGGTTGCCACCCATACGAACCGCAACTGAGGTACATGCCCTTGGCCAGAATCAACCCGGGACTCCCTGGTCTTCCGGCCGATGCTCTAACCACTGAGAAAACTGGCAAGGGCTATTGTTTTTAAATGCATACTCTTTGGCCTAGCAATTCCATTTTTAAGACTATCCTGGAGAAATAATTTAGGATACAAGTGGAGTTTTAACTACATCATTGGTAATGGAGAAAAATTAGAAACAACTCAAATGTCCAACATTAAAAGACACTAGCCAAATAAACTATGGTCACTTATACAGTGTAATACTCTGCTGCCATTAAAAATGTGGTAAAACAACCTGGTGGGGGGTGGGGTGGGAGTGGGATGGAGGGGGTGGATGAGGGAAGAAAGAGGGAACATCTGTAATACTTTTCAACAATAAAGATTTTTTTTTAAATATGGTAGAACAGTGATTGTCAAAGTGTGGTCCACGAACCCCCTGTGAATTCCCAAGACTCAAGAAGTCTGTGAGGTAAAAACATTTATAGTAATACAAAGTAATAGTAATACAAAGTAGTTATGTGCTTTTTAAAAACAAAACAAAACCATGTTAGTATTTGTACTTTTTGGTGCAGAAGTCACGGTGGGTGAAACTGCTGGCTTCTTAGCACAAAATCAAGGCAGTGGCACCAAACTCAACTAGTTGCCAAACTGAAACTAGTAGTAGTTTCTTCATCACCATGCTCATTAAATTAAAAAGTGTGTGTTTTGGGGGGGGGCGGGGGTAGCCTGTTTCCCTTAACACATTGTTGACCGGCAAATTTACATGAGAAGTTCTCTCATGTCGCCGGCTACTTTTTCATAATTGAGTATGAAAGTGAAACGATCTAAATAAATTTCAGTATACTTTATTTATACATAATAGATTTAAATGAAGCTTTGTATCTATCTGCTACATATTATATTTTATACATATTATATATTTTAGTTAATTTTTTTGGTGTGGTATAATGTATGGCAATCACCTCTGTATAATGGTATAGAACATGTTTTGCAAATATATCTGGTTTTGTTGCACTTTTCTTTTGAAACACACACCTTACACATTCTAGTTGGAATTTGTTTTTTTATACCAGTGACTATTTTTTTAAAACATGGTCTTTTAGTTGCCCTGAAAGCCTAAAAGGTGAATCAATATAAGGAGCTCTTTTAGAAGTACCAGAAGAATTGTTAGGTTCTGAGCTGTACTCATTTGAACCAGCAGATATCCATTCCCTAGCTACTTCAAGTAGAAATTTTTTGTATTACATTTTATTTTGTCTATTGTAATTACAGTAAATTTTAAATGCATTGAATAAAGCACAACTGATTAAAAAAAAAAAGAATGCTACTTTTTAGACCACTTTATACTTTTTTGAAAGATACTGCCATTCGCCAAATATTGGTCTGCTCGATCAACTCCTTTCATGTATTTGTTGTGGGTCTAATATGCACGCAGGTTTAACTGTATCTTGCGTAGAATTTCTTTTTCCCTTTCCAGTTGTTTTCATAGAAGCATTGTGGATAGTTGATATCATATTCACTAGTTTTTTTTTTTTTTAATACTCACCCGAGGACATTATTCCATTTTTTGTTCAGATACAGTGGGAGGGAGAGAGAGGAGAGAGAGAGAGAGAGAGAGAGAGAGAGAGAGAGAGAGAGAGAGAGAGAAACATCGACGCGAAAGGGACACATCGAGTGTCTGCCACCCACACGACCAACCAGGACCGGGGACAAACTGCAACCGAGGTACGTGCCCTTAACGGGAACCGAACCCCAGTCTCAGTTGGACCGCAGGCCAACGCTCCAACCGCTGAACCCTGGCCAGATTATATTCACTAGTCTTTTGTCTTTCCATGATATAAGGACAATGGGTACTTTCCATAAAAACGTCATTTCCCCTCTCTGAAGATTCTTTGACTTTTCTTTTAGTACCTTTGGCAAGCCACGGTTTTCTCTTATGGTACCACAGATTAACGTTTTCTTTTCTAATAATATTTCAGCTGTAGAAACACTGTTGTAGTAATTATCTTGGTATACATGATGCCAAGAATCAAGATATGGCTTTAAGACAAATAATATAGTTTCTTGCAGCCCTGGCAGGTTTGGCTCAGCGTTTAGAGCATCAGCCTGCAGTCCAGAGAGACCCGGGTTCAGTTCCCGCTAAGGGCACGTACCTCAGTTGCAGTTTGTCCCCGACCCTAGTTGGGTGGTGTGGGAGGCAGCCACTCAATGTGTCCCTTTCACATCGATGTTTCTCTCTCTCTCTCTCTCTCTCTCTCTCTCTCTCTCTCTCTCTCTCTCTCCCTCCAACTCTATCTGAACAAAAAATGAGAAAATGTCCTTGGGTGAGGATAAAAAATATATATATAGTTTCTTGCAGCCTTTTTCCTTCACCCGAAGTTCAATCTCAAAGTTGCAAATGTATTCACTCTCGCTTTCACAAAGCATTCTCACTAAAATCCCATATTTTATTATTTTTGCCAGATTATATGTTCTGAAGCTGATACGTCCTCTATACGGTATCATTGCTTCATCTAGAGATAACTCCTAAGGATATGTTCCCATTGATTTTTAAGTGGAGAGGGAGGTAAGGAGGGAGAGAGAGAGAAACATCAATGTGAGAGAGACACATTGATTAGTTGCCTCCTGCAGGACCTTAATCAGGGTCAGGGATCAAACCTGCAACCCAGGTAAGTACCCTTGATTGGGAATCAAACCAAAAAACCCTTCTGTCCAAGGGCTGATGCTGTAACCATTAAGCCAAACTGGTCATGGCCATTTTAAACAAATTGATAGATTTAAAAATTTGTCTTAGTTTTCATTTCTTTTTATTTTTTTCCTTTATTGATTTTCGAGAGAGAGGAAGGGAGAGGGAGAGAGAGATAGAAATATCAATGAGAGAGAACATCGATTGGCCGCCTTCCGCATTCCCCCCACTGGGGATCAGACCCACAACCTGGGCATGTGTGCTGACCGGGAATCACACTGGCGACCTCTTGGTGCATGGGTCAACACTCAGCCACTGAGCCACATTGGCCGGACTTAGTTTTCATTTCTAATGCAGTAACTATCAATAGATATAACCTACATAAACAGAAGATCTTTGAGGTCCTCAATAATTTTTAAGAGTATAAAAGAATCCTAAGACCATACAATTGGAAAACCACTCTTGCAGAGGCATTCTTATTGACTGGGGAAGATACTATATCTTGTTGGGTGGAAAAAAACAAGTTACTAAAACAGCATGGTTCTGCCCTGACTGGATAATGTTGATTAATGTCATCCCAATATGCCAAAGTTGGGGTTCGATCCCTGGTCAGGGCACATACAAGAATCGACCTATGAATGTATAAATAAGTGGAACAACAAATAGATGTCTCTCTCTATCTTCCCCTCCCTCCCTTCCTCTCTCTCTCAAATAAATAAATAATAATTAAAAAAATAAAATAGTATAGTTCTATTTTTGTAAGACAAACAAAATGCACCTAGATATTTAAAAATAAACAACACAAAGTTAAAAAGTAAACAAAACAGGAAAGAAATGTCTACAACATATGACAGACCAAAGGCTAAAATCCCAAATACTACTCCAAGAATATTAATTACCAAAATATTGCTCAGTTATCCCTAGGTTGCAGAATCATGGAGACTTTTTTCTACTCTTCTACTTAACTGTATTTTCTAGTTTTTCATACAATAAGTATTTATTCTTGTGTAAAAAAATTTTTTAATCTTCCCATTTTTAAAAAAGATAAATACCTAGTGCCTAGGTAGGTAGATACCTACTTAATCTATCCAGCTCAAAAAGCCTTCTTGATAATGTCTTTCCTTATGTAGCCAGATGTGGTATGATCTTTCCCTCCTCTTGGGAGGAACTAAAAGCTGTATACCTCGCCTCTGGAATCAAACTTTCTGGATTTGAATTTCTTTCTTTTTTTTACCACTTGTTGGTTGTGTGACCTTAGGTGAATTAACCTCACTGAGATCTGGTTTCCTCTTCTGTAAAACAGATGTGGTAATAAGACTGTTTTCCTCATATGATGGTTATAAGGATTAATGAGACACCACCTAAAGCCCTAAATGCCTGGTATTCAGTACAATGCTTGTTAGTATTCAGGATAAACATTTTTGGTTTTTTTCTGGCTGTCCTGCATCCAGTGTCAGTTTTTCAATTCAGTGGTGGAGGGAGGATGTCTTTCCATTGTGGGAAATCTTGTGTGGGTGAGACAGTGTACCCACACTTGTGGTTAGACTTCATTCCTGCTTGGTATCCTCAGGCAGCAATGTCCATCCAGCTTATTCTTACTAAAAAACAATTTTGCCTCCAGCTTCTTGATTATCTGCATTTCCTTGGGTTTCTAAGCCTGTCCCCAGCTTCCTGCAGAATCCATGGGTCCCTGATATCCTTTCAATAGATATCCTCTTTTCTTAAGATAGCTAGAGGTGGTTTTTATTTTTTGACACTGAAAGATTCCTAGTTGATGCACTAACTATTAAGTTATAACATAATACTGTCTTATATTACAGTTTGTCATGGCCTATCTTATTTTTGTTAGTTCCTTGAGTGTAAAAACCAAGATGTATACATAGAAATGTCAACTACTATGTTAAGGACTTTACATTTTAAAGTATAACTCTCAAAACAATCCTGTGATGTAGTTCCTATTATCATCATTGTACAGACAAGGAGGTTACAGCTTGAACAACTGAGGTTGCTTGTTCAAAGAACTGCAATTACTAAATGACAAAACCTAGATTCAAAACCTAGTTCTGTCTGGCTTCAAAATTTGTGCCTTTAATTATTTCACTATCCTACCAACTATAAAAAAAAAAAAAAAAAAATGTTGTCTCTTTTACCACTTTGTATGTTGTAGTATAAATGTCTATTGTTAAATAAATAAATAAAAATAGTCATCAGGTATCTGGCATCCATTTAACATCTCAGTACATTTTATAGGTCATGAACCAAATAAAATATGTATATAAACTTATGAATTATTTGCTCTTTTCTGATTTAGAGCAAGGAATGGGTAGGCCCAGTTTAGACCAGGATTATGAATTTGTTTGATTCTTATGCAAAGACATACTTATTTTAATTAGCATCAGTTCACAGTAAACTTTATGAGTAAATACGCTACATAGTCATTTTGCAGGTGCCATTTACTGTTTAAAGTATTACCAACAACTAATATACGTTAATTAGCTTTCTCAATGCCCCAGAATGACCAGTCTGTTGGGACAGCCACGCTCAGATCTATATTTTCATTGGACTCCTTGTTTATGGGTTGTGCTGCAGGTTTTCAACCCTGATTACATATTAGGAACATCTGAGAACTTTTTAAAACTTCCAATGCCAGGTCTCACTCTAGTGATTCTGATTTAATTAGAAAGGCGTGGGACCTGAGTTGTTTGTTTGTTTTTTCCATTTCTCCCAAGGGATGCTAATGAGCAATCACGAGTTGAGAACCTGTAACTGATTCTATTTCAACTGACCTCCTTCTCGGGGATATATATTTTTTTATTGTTGAAAGTATTACAGACGTCCCCCTTTTTTTCCCCCATTGACCCCTTTCTTCCTGCTTCCCCCTCAGGGATATTTTTTTTTACGTGTCACTACATGATTCCTCTTGCTTGGTACAAATCCTTGATATTCCTCATCCAGATAAAGGAAGGGTAACCTTCCTTATTGGTCTCCCTATTTCCACTCTCTTGCTCATTCTCATCCTCTATTCTCCTGACAAAATTATTCTTTTTTTTTTTGTAATCCTCACCCAAGGATATTTTTCTGCTTATCCTCAGATGGAGATGGAGAGAGGGAGAGAGAGAAAGAGAGAAATATTGATGTGAGAGAGACGCATCCACTGGCTGTCCCCACACAACCCAGACCAGGTCCGGGGACAAACTGCAACCGAGGTAGGTTCCCTTGGCCAAAATCAAACCTGTGACTCATTGGTCATCGCTCTACTGCTTAGCCAAACCGGCCAGGGCCACAATTATTCTTAAAACATATATCTGGTCGTGTGACTCTCTTACCTAAATATATTAGATGACTGTTTCATAAGATAAAGTTTAACCCTTAAGCATGGCATTCGAAGCCCTTTTCAATCTGGTTTGAAACTATTTTTGCTAGTCTAATGTCCCTTGCCATCCTACTTAAACTATCCACACTGTATCTATCACCTGTACCAAACAGTCTAATCTTCTGTGTATTCGCATAAGTTTGTCAGTCCCTTTGCCTAGAGTGCTCCCTCCCGCACTGCTACACCTTTTTTATAAAGGGATTTCTGCTTGTTCTTTAGAGATCAGTTTATATACAACTCTCTCTGAAGTTTTCTGATTCATTCCCTAATAGGGAGAATTGCTCCCTCTGTGCTTTCATTGCACTTTTATTTATTTATTTTTTAAATAATTTTTTTCTTTATTGATGCTAGAGAGAGAGGGAGAGAGAGATAGAAACATCAATGAGAGAGAACATTGATTGGCCGCCTCCTGCATGCCCCACCAGGGATCTGGCCCACAACCTGGGCATGTGTCCTGACCGGGAATCAAACCAGCAACTTCTTGGTGCATGGGTCGATGCTCAACCACTGAGCCACACTGGCCTGGCTCACTGCACTTTTAATTATTTAGATGTTTGTTGAACTTGTTAGACTATGAGCTTCATGAGAGCAGGAATTCTGTCACTGATTTGTATTCACAGAATATGGTAGCTGCTTACTAGATCATGGATGTCTAATATTTCGGGGAGGGGGGAGAAACTAAAAAAAGACTGAAATACTACACATACAAATTACTGTAATTGAAATTTATAAATGGTTCTTTTTTTTTTATCCTCACCCGAGGACATTTTTGCATTTATCTTCAGATAGAACAGGAGGGAGAGAAGGAGGAAGAGAGAGAGAAACATCAATGTGAGAGAGACACATCAAGTGGCTGCCACCCACAGGACCCCAACCCGGGCCGGGGACAAATGGCAACCGAGGTACGTGCCCATAGCAAGAACCAAACCCGGGACTCTCCAGTCTATGGACCAATGCTCTAACCGCTGAGCCAAACCGGCCAGGGCAAAAATTATAAATAGTTCTTAAAATACAGTATTTAAAAATCAACTCACAAAACGTGCATTGGTCTCACAATAATTTCCAAAGCCACCTTAGAAGCTAGCATTGTAAGGTACTCCTTCCTAGGGATCTTAGAGTTTTCACCTTGGGATCTTATTGAAATACAATTTGTTTGGGGAGGATAACCTCTTATCAGATTGCCTTTTAGTGGCATTAGTTTAACAGATGCTGGGATGGTATATGGTGTTAGAGGTTGGGTTTCAAAGAAGCTGATTCTGAAGCAGAGTTTAGCATACAGGTTTACTAGGGAAAGTTCTTGGGATCAACACCTATAGAAGGGAAAGAAAGGGAAGGAAACATGATTGAGCTGAGGGAGAAGCTGTACTGCAATGCAATTTGAGTGAAGGCCTTAGTCAGCTCTGGGTATTTCTGAAACTGGACCATTTCTTCAGAGTTGGGACGGAGTGGCAGGGGGTAGGCCTTTATACACTCACATTGATGAATCATTAGATGTGGGCAGCCCTGGCAAGAGGGGTCACCTTGAGCATGACAGTTCTCTTCAGCAGAGGCAATTCCTGCTGAGGCAGTACAGCTGGCTACATTCCCAGCAGCGAGGGAAGTAAGTCCTTCATTTCCAAAGTTGAATCTGGATGGCACATCACAGTTGCCACCATAGAAATGACTAGAAAGAAAGGACTTAAAAAAAAAAAAAAAGGCAGCTAAAAAATGTCCAACAGCAAATCTTACCTACTCTAGTTTAGCTTGTAATCTTGGGAGGCTGTGTGATGCAGGGAAAAGACTGTGGGACCCCAAATGCCTGGGATTTTAATTATAATTTCACTACTTCCTACCTGCAAAGTATTAGGCAAGTCTACATAGAGTCTCTGAGCCTTAATGTTCTCATCTATAACTGTGATGAAAAACTGTGCCTTATTAGGTGGTTGCAAGAATTAAACAAGACAATGTATGTGAAGCTACTTTGTCAGTCATCAAGTGCCATACAAATATATGGTGCTGTTACCATATTTGATTTATTGATAAAGTTAATTAGTACTCCTTTGTTCAAAACCATCAGGTAACAGAGAGGTAGTAGTGGTGGGAAAAGAACCTGCTGTCTGGTTGGCTAGAGCCCAAGCTGGACTTTTCTCATCCTTGTTTCACAGTGATAGTAAGGTAAGATTAAATATAATTCTCCTGACTGATCTGGCTGCTTTGTGCAAAGTATCACCAGTTACACCACTTTTGTAGTTTTCTCTTTAGCCCTTGCTGGGTGTGCTCCATTGATCCAAGAGGCTGCCAAGATCCCTACTCTATATAACATTTATTTTACTTAAAAAACAAAAAAACTCTTTATTGTATTGGATGTAGTAAACTTTTCCCCCAAAGATGCACATGGATTTGGCAGTACTGTCTTGGGCCAGAGGCATTGTAATTATATCTGAACTAGTTTATGTTAACATGTTCCAAGGAGATCAGTAATTCTGAGCCTTTATACTAAGCTCTATATGTGGGACTGGTGATCTCAGAACAGAGAGAGTTTAGGAAGTCAGGAAGAGGAGGATAAAGGACTCAAAACTTTTGAGAGATTTGGGGAATAAGACGATTGAGCTGATGGAGATTGAAAGGGCTTAGACAGTGAGCCCATGAGAAAAACCCATTAACCCAAAAAGCATTATCTCACTTACTCCTTAAAACAAATCTTGTGAAGCAGAGACTAGTATAGTCCCCATTTCAGAGGTAAGGTAACAGTGGGTAAAGAGGTTGTAAGAATGAAAAATGTAAAAATAACAATAGTTACTTTGGGAGAGGAACAGAGAATAATGGTAGAACTGAGTGAAGGAAATGGAGATAAGGCACGAAAAAAAAACACAAAGATTTTTTTTACCTCAGTGGAAGGGCAAGGGGAGTTGAGTTATAGAGGAGTCTAAGTAAGAGTCCTTCCAGGCAAAGTAAGGAAAGGGAAAATGAGCAGACCAGAGTGAAGGGAAAAGGAGAATAAAGGGAAAGTAGTGAAAATTTGGAAGACAAACTCTTAACATGATAAGGAAGAAAGAAGAGAACAGGAATGTAACATTCCTTATTTATTTTCAGACTTAAAAAACATGACACAGTTGGGAAAATTTACTCAAAGGTATTATTTCTGTTATAAATACGTACATACATACACTTCTTGTCACATTAATGAAAAGGCAGCAAAGATAAAACAAATTAAGTGATAGTTTAACGATCCCAGGAACTACTATGCATCCGAACCTATAGTAATCATAAAGGCAAGGATATTATAATAATTTATTTTATGCCATGTCATTTAACTTACACAACCTTTTTCTAGGCCTCCAATATCCTAAGAAACCAATATAGATGAAAATCTTTTTTTGAGGGTACAGAGATGCTTTAAAATTAAATATAATTAGTCTTGAGTTATAATGGTCCTATCCCATACCTTATTAACATAAATCAGAGTTGTTTTGTGTGGGGTTTGTTTGTTTGTTTGTTTTTGTATTGGTTGGCTATGCCAGCATTTTTAGTAACTATTAAGAGTAAACTGTTAACTATTTTTCTTCTTCTGTGTTCACTGTAGGTTTTTCCTTAATGGATCTAGTAGTGTTTGAATACTAATTAGGTCCCAAAATACTACATTTCAGATATGGGCTTTATGTGTGTGTGTGTGTGTGTGTGTGTGTGTGTGTGTGTGTGTGTGTTTAATTTATTGATTTTTAGAGAGAGAGGAATGGGGAGAGAGGGAGAGAGATTTGTTGTTCCACTATGCATTCATTGGTTGATTCTTGTATGTGTTCTGACTGGGGATCAAACGCAAACCCTTGGTGTTTTGCAGTGGTTCTCAACCTGTGGTTCACGACCCCTTTGGGGGTCGAGCGACCCTTTCACAGAGGTCGCCTAAGACCATCGGAAAAACCATATTTCCGCCCTGGTTGGTTTGACTCAGCAGTTAGTGTGTCGGCCTGCTGTCCAGAGAGGCCCAGGTTCGGTTCCCGCTAAGGGTATGTACCTCAGTTACAGTTTGTCCCCACCCTGGTTGGTCATGGGGGTGGCAGCCACTCAATGTGTCCCTTTCATATTGATGTTTCTCTCTCTCTCTCTCTCTCTTTCTCTCTCTCTCCCTCCCACTCTATCTGATCAAAAAATGGAAAAATGTCCTCAGGTGAGGATTAAAAAACACACACAAAAAAACATATTTCTGATGGTCTTAGGAACTGAGACACTGCTCCTCTATCCATCTCCAGGCAGGTCCGCCCACATACAACATGAGGAACCGTATTAAAAGGTTGCAGCATTAGGAAGGTTGAGAACCACTGTATTGGGATGATGCTCTAACTAACTGAGCTACCTTGCCAGAGCTAGGCTTTATGTTTTGAAGTTCAAAATAATTTATTTTAGAATATGATTACCTCCATATAATAAAATATATCTTTTTGTTCACAGCAATTCACATTAATTTGATGAGATAAAGAGATTTGAGGCAACAATTTGCTAAAAGCTTATACTAGAAGTCAGCAAACTATAGTTGGTCCAACACTTATTTTTGTATCATGTAATCTAAGAATGGTCTTAAATAGTTGGAAAAATCTAAATAAATAATAATGTTTTATGAAGTGGGAAAGTTATTTGAAGTTCAAATTTCAGTGTTTGAAATTGAAACCTTAGCGGGTTTGATTCCCACTAAGGGCACATAACCTCAGTTGCAGTTTGACCCCAGCCCCATTGGGGTCGTGTGGATGGCAGCCACTCGGTGTGTCTCTCTCACATGATGTTTCTCTCTCTCTCTTCCTCTCTCCTTCCCACTCTATCTGAAGATAAATGCAAAAAAAAATGTCCTCAGGTGAGGATAAAAAAAAAAAGAATTATTTCAATCTGAAAGCAATTAATAATCAACAGGTACAGGAAGAGTTCTCTGTCTTTATCTACCTAAAAGCAGGGCATAAGCTTCTCTTCGTGAAGGTGGCATAAATTTCCTCCCTCCCTGACCTGGACCAAGATATGACCCTTATCATGGATAGACAGAGAGCCAGCACCAAGATAAGCCTGCATAAGATGAACCTTACTAAAACAAAAAACAAACAAACTAAAACCCCTCTTCCATTAGTTCCCCCATATATTTCCTAGTTACTTCCCCACAGTTGACCTCCCTTTAAGCTCAAACCCTTTCAGAAGGATATATAAGCTCACCAGTCTGATTCTTTTAGTTACTTTTAGTTCTTTTTTGTGAACTCCTGTGCATATTAAAAATATATTGATAAACTTTATTCCTCTTCTCCTGTCAATCTGCCTTTTGTCAGTTAAATTCACAGGTCACCATTTACTGAACCCCCATTTACTGAAAAGGGCAGATGAAGTTTTTCCTCCAAGTCCCTCCATACCGAGTGCCTTTGTTCCATTAACAGTATACCTGACAGGAGAGCTCAGTCTGCCTTCACATACCTTCAGTCCCTATTGTGAAGGGAGGGTTATTATTTATCCAGAGCTCCTGATTCATACCTGGAGTAGAGACAAGAGAAGTTCAGTCTCTACTGAATCCTAACTAGGCCTCTGGCCTTCCCGTGCTCGTCCTGGCTCTGCACTCTCTGCACCTCTCACCTCCCATCTCCTTCACCAAGCATTGGTGTTCAAACCTTGGTGCCCTGGTATTTGACTTGAGGCCATTTAATTTAGAACTCCATCTCAGTGCTGGCTACCCAGAAGCACTCCCACCCCAAGCACTACCTGGGACCCATTGCTCCAGCACCAGCTCACTAGCACAGGCTCCTCACATTCTGACATGTAGTGCTCAGAGGGTGTCATCACATCACAGGTATGACAGAGTGACAAGAGAAAACAGTGCTGTTTATCCAAGGAGGCCCAGCCTTTCTCCCACTACAGACTGGAAGGGGTTTTGAGAGGGGTGTGGCCAGTGTAAGAGGGGTGGATTCCTCTCTCAGGCACCCCTGCTGGCTCCCAGAACATCACTGAAGCTCTTCGGCTTTTTGTCAGAGGCACTCCCCCAGAAGACAAAGCAAGAGCAAGTTAGTGTCCCTCTTCCAACTCGAACTCCCGATACCATCATGGGCTAGAAGGCTCTCCAGACCCCAATGTTTCCCCGTTTAACGACGGACACCTCCTGGCTCCACAGTGTAGGCTGTCAAGACTTAAAGGTCCTCAAAAGAGAATCATGGCCAGATCCAAAATTCTTGGGTGATAAAATAAATTTGTCCTAGATTATGAGAAAAAATATATATTGTGTGTTTATTTGTTTATTTTTTATTTA
Organism: Molossus molossus; assembly: GCF_014108415.1. Taxonomy (NCBI): domain Eukaryota; kingdom Metazoa; phylum Chordata; class Mammalia; order Chiroptera; family Molossidae; genus Molossus; species Molossus molossus. The sequence goes on from NW_023425344.1 coordinate 182,103,350, forward strand.
TTTATTTTTGTTAATCCTCACCTGAGGTTATTTTTCCATTAATTTTTAGATAGAGTGGAGGAGGGAAGGAGAGAGGGGGGGGGGGGGGGAGAGAGAGAGAGAGAGAGAAAGAAGAGAGAGAAGAGAGAGAAAAACATGGATTGTTGCCTCCAGCAGGATCCTGACTGGCAGGACCCTGACTGGCCCCGGGAATGGAATCTGCGACCCAAGTACGTGCCCTTGACTGAGAATTGAATTCTCAACCCTTTGGTCTGCAGGTTGAGGCTCTAATCGCTGAGCTAAACCTGCCAGGGCCATATTTTGTGTTTAAAAAATTATTTCAGAAAGTTGAGAAAAAGAAAAAAAAACTGCAGACAAAACTTAGATAAATATAAAGGTAAAACTTATGTGTACATGTATGTGTATATTAACCATCTAGGTGGAACTGAAGGTCTAGTAATTATCTAGTTTCCTATTATTCTTTCATTTTATATGCTTGATTATTGTGAGCTTTTTTATTTTATTTTATTTTTTTTGGTCTTCACTGGGCCTGGTATGTACCTTGTCAAGAAATATTTCCTGCCCTGGCCGGTGTGGCTACATTGGTTGGAGCATCATTCCCTGCACCAACAGGTTGCAGGTTCTATTCCCAGTCAGAGCACATACTTAGGTTTCAGATTTGAACACCAATCTGGGCGTGTGCAAGAGGCAGCTAATTGACATCGATGTTTCTGTTTGTGTCTCTCGCTCTCTTCCCCTCTCTCTAAAAAGTATCAGTAAAAAACATAAGGATTTTTTTGTAAGGATTGTATTTATACATGTACTTTCTTCCTCTGCAAATTTGGAAAGGTATGCACAATATGGGGAATGTTTATTGGTTTGGTTGATAATTGTTTGTTTTCGGTTATTTGGTGGAAAGTTAATCCAGACTCCTCATATGGGAGACACTCCTAATTTCATGATCAGTTAAGAAAACAAAACAATATGAACCTGAGTTTTGTGCTTACTAGAGAAAATATAAATTTTAAAGAAGAGGCCAACAACAAAGAAAGTATAGAATAGTACCCTTATCCTCATCTTCTGGCTCTACTTCCTTCTCAGTTTCTACTCCTGCTTCTTATAAGGACCTGTCCCAAGACTGCTAGTTTCTGAACTGAGGAAAGGGGCTGGGGCCATTTGTCCTCTCATGGAGTCTGTGGACCATGACAACTCCATGTGGTGGCAGATTGTACTTGAAGAAAGAGGCTTCCATATTGAACTGAGAAGCAGGTCGATAGGGTCAAAACCAGAATATGGAGAGGGTGATCCCCATTACCAAAGCAGTTGTCAGTTTTGGACTAAGGTCATTCTACAGCTGTGGAGGGATTAACTCTATGTTAGAACAGGGAAAGTCCTGAGAATGTGAAGAAATAGTTAAGGCTACAGGCTTCGGGACTAGTTTAGGAAGAATCAGTCCTGGGTTCAGAAAATTTATTTCTGGGGCTGGCTTGCAAATAGGCTTGTTGAGGCTGACTTCATTTTATATTTTATTTTATTTATTTATTTTATCCTCACCCAAGGACATTTTTCCATTTTTTTATTCAGATAGAGTGGGAGGGAAAGAGAGGGAGAGAGAGAGAGAAACATCAACGTGAAAGGGACACATCGAGTGGCTGCCACCCGCAAGACCCAACCAGGGCTGGGGACAAACTGCAACCGAGGTACATGCTCTTAGTGGGAACCAAACCCGGGTCTCTCCGGACCACAGGCCAATGCTTTAACCGCTGAACCAAACTGGCCAGGGCGAGGCTGGCTTCATTTTAGTGATAAGGATATCCACACTTGGGGAGTTATTTCTGGTACAAATTGAGTCAGACTTGGGTTAGGGATCATAAATAGACCTAGATCTTGGGTTCACTCTCAGCCCTGGGGCCAAAGGTTTCATTTAAGGGCACAGCTGGTCAGAGTAATTCATCCTGGTGTCATGAGTGAAATGTTCGCACTCTCTGACTCTATCTTAATTCTAGCCTTCATTTCTCTCATGGCCCTCAGGTTTATAGCTCCTGCTATAGATATGCTAATTAACTAGAGACATTCTTCTTGAGACATGAGTTTTTGCAAGAACAGCCCCTTGTCTGAAGAGGTGGGGAAATATGTACAAAATAATGACTGTTTATCAAAGATTTACGGGAGTGGGGGTGGGGCTGTGCAAAATACCAACCGGAAGGAAAGAGATTTAGAAATTTCCCACTTTCCCTTGGATCTCTGCCAGCGCCTAGCTGTCTATAGCCCTCGATCATCTTTTGTCTTGCCCTCTTCCTTTTCCTTGACATAAAAGATGCCTGAATTCTGGACTATCTTAGGATGGATCTGTGGAAGCTATAAGGCACCCATCTTCTTTAACTGGAACTTCTTGGCAAATAAACCTTTCCTTACTCCCAACTCTGATGTATTAAATAGTGGCCCACAAACTTTGAAAAGGTAACACTTGCAGGTGATCAACCACAGCATTTCAGCTCTGGTGGAAGGGAAAAGGCTGAAGAAAAAGAGGATTAGACAGATAAAGAACTTGCCAAAAGTAACACAAGTAGGAGAGAGTCAGGATGTGAATCAAGAAACTTATAATAATTGAGAAGGAATGAGACTAAATCTTCAACGGAAGGAACTTTGTTTAGACATGCAGGGAGTAGCTTAACTTACCAGGAGAATAAAATCTAGTCTGCAGAGGGACAAGTAGATTCTTTCACCAAGTCTGTGAAGGAGCTGTAGGACCCACTTTGCAGTAGACTGTATCATCTTGGGGTTCAAGTGGTTTGGTGAACAAATTACATAAATATGAACAAATATATTTGTCCAGAATCTGAGTAAGTTCTGGGAAGAGGACCCAACATGGACCTATAATGGTTTGAGCTCCTGTCAATGAAACCTACCAATCATCTATATATTCTATCTAGGCATTGTTTGCTAGGCACTGTGCTAGGATCTTTGGGAAAAAGGTTAAACAAAACTTGTAATAAAAGTAGAGGTAGATTGAGTGCAAGAAATGCACAAAACAATGTATTATTAACAGAGATGAAAAGGAAAAGGAATCCCTAGGCACAGAATGAAAGCAGATATCAGGATAATAGCTGTGCAGCAGACATGGCGAACAAACAGGCCAGGTGAGAAGTCAGAGTACTTTGGAAAAGTCCATTTTTGAAAAATAAAAATGACACAATACTTGAAGGGTTTACAAGAAGCAAGTAGAGGTTTGAACTAGTAAAGAGTTTGAATTAGTGATAAGAACTTGGAAAACCAAACAGAAAAATCAAGATAATTCAGCACTGAGGGAACATGAGTTGTGCAAGAAAAGAATAATTGTCCTCAAACAGGGATTAGCAAAATATAGCCTCCAAATCTACCTACCACCTGTTTTGTACAGCCTTCAAGCTAAGAATAGTTTTCACATAGTTAAAAAATAAATAAAAAACAGAATATTTCATAATATATGAAAAATACATGGACTTCCAAATTCATGTTTATAAAGTTTTATTGGAACACTGCACCCTTATTCATTTATGTATTGGCTATGGCTGCTTTTGTGCGATAGTAGAGTTGGATAGCTGCAATGAAACAGTCTGGCCCACAAAGCCTAAAATATTTACTATCTGTCCTTTATAGAAAATTTTGCTAACTCAAAACAAAAAAAAAAAAGTGTGGTTATTTTTCTTTGCAAGGTCTTTATTAAAAACTCAGAAAATATGGATAAACAAAGAGAATAATCCCACTATTCCAAGATAACCATTAGTAGTTTGGTATATATGCAGCCAGCCTTGTGTGTGTGTGTGTGTGTGTGTGTGTGTGTGTGTGTGTGTATACAAAATGCATTATACTATAGTTTTGGAAAATACTCATTAGCATGTTAACATATTTCCATGTAATTAATATTTTTCTTCAACATTACTTAAGATTACTACATGTTATTCCCTTATATGGCTATGTCATTTTATTTTTAAGACTTATTGTGGACCATTTACTATAGTTTCTAACTTTCTCCTAGTATAAACTTTATGCTTTAATAACATTACTTATTGGTAAATCTCTGTAAACATCCATATTTTTCCTTAAGATTAGTTATTGTAAGTAGAAATAACAGGTCAAATAGAGTATACATTGTTACTATTTTTCTGTTATTTATTTATTTTTAGAAAGAGAGTAAGGGGGAGGGAGATAGAGAGAGAAACATTGATTTGTTGTTCCACTTGTTTATGCATTTATTGGTTGATTCTCTTTTAAAATATTTTTTATTGATTTTTTTTTAGAGAGAAAGGGAAGGAGAGAGAGATAGAAACATCGATGTAAGAGAAACATCAATTGGCTGCCTCCTGTACTCCCCCCTACTGGAGAGCAAGCCTGCAACCCTGGGATGTGCTCTGACTGGGAATCGAACCAGGACCTCTCAGTCCATGGGATGTCTCTCAATCCACTGAGCCACGCTGGCTAGGCTGGTTGATTCTTATATGTGCCCTGACTGGGTATTGAACCCACAACCTTGGTGTATTGAGATGATGCTCTAACCAACTGAGCAACTGAGTTACCCATCCAGAGCCACTATTTTTCATTTACAAATGCACAAAATAAAGTATGAATTTATTCCATTTTTTATTAAATATTTCTCATAAGAATTTTCTGGTAAATATTTTAGAGTACTAAAGATTACATCAACATACATGTAAGTTAAAGAATGACAATAAAATGAATAGCAGTGTATCCACTACCAGCTTAAAAAATAAATGCTGCCCTGGCCAGTTTGGCTCAGTGGTTAGAGCGTCAGCCTGAGGACCAAAGGGTCTTGGGTTCGATTCCTGGTCAAGGGCACATACCTGGGTTGCAGTTTTGATCCCCTGCCCGGGTCAGGGTCATGTGGGAGACAACCAATTGATGTGGCTCTCTCACATCATTGTTTCTCTCTCTCTCTCTCTCCCTCCCTCCCTTCCACTCTCTCTAACAATCATTTGAAAAATATCCTCAGGTAAGGATTAACAAAAAAATAAAATAAATGCTAACTTTTTGTTTTTCATGATGGCTAAAGCCAGGCTTCTATTTGACAAAGACGCACAATAGGTTCTTTAATAAAATAAGTTACATAAAAATTTCTGGATACAAAACTCCTATTAAGACCACTAGTCAAGAAGACCAGAAGCTAAAAAATATGATTCACATATAGAATGAAGCTTATTTACCATCCTCAGTTTGTAACTGTAAGCCCTCCCTCAGCATCTTGCTGTCAGGGAGAGAACTTTGGCTTGTGTGACACAACTGTGACATCACACAATTTTAAGAGAAACTTCTCCTGGAAGGCCAACCTTTTTTTTTTTTTTTTTTTTTCCTTTCTTTCTTTTTTGTTAGTCCTCACCTGAGGATATTTTTTCATTGATTTTTGAAAGAGAGTAGCATCAGGCAAGAGACACATTAATTGGTTGCCTTCCACACAACCCCGACCTGGGCTGGGATCGAACCTGCAACCCAAGTATGTGCCCTTGACTGGGAATTGAACCCGAGACCCTTAGGTCCATGGGCTGACACTCTAACCACTTAGCAAACTGGCCAAGGCCTAACTTTTAAATATTAAAAAAAATAAATAATGTAACCAAAATATTTTTATGGTAGTTTTAGTTTTAATTGATGAGTTTGGTGATTTTTCTAATTATTGATGGTGGCGTTCTCTGCATTTTTTTTTAGGGCTTGTGGATTCATGCCTCATTGCATGGATGGCAGAATGGCATTTGTATCACAGGAATGTGAAAGCTAACAATCTTATGATTGTTGTTCTATCTGTTCCATACATTTAAATATATGTAAAGAAGTGATTTGATGTTATCCTAACTTTCTTTAACTGATTCATTCCAAAGTGGCTATCTGGTGATTTCACTTATATATAAATCTAAAGAACAAAATAAATGAACAGAGAAAACAAGCCGACCCATAGATAACAGTGAACAAACAAACTGAGGGATGCCAGATGGGAGAAGGCTGGGGGAGATGTGTGAGAAAGGTTAAGGGAGTGAGAAGTTACAAAATAGTCATGGGGATGTACAGTAAAGCATAGAAAATGTGGTTAATATTGTAATAACTATGTATGGTGCCAGGTGGGTACTAGAAATATCAGGTAAATTATATAATTGTCTAACCAGTATGCTATACACCTGAAACAAATTTCTTAAAAGTGGCTATATTGTGCTTGTCTCTTTTACTCAATCATAAAATGAATTATAAATAGTGATAATTTTATTTATTTTTTTATTAATTTATTTTTGTTACAGATGTTTCTCCTTTTTTTCCCATTGACACCCTCCTCCCCATCCCCATCCCCCCACCCCCAGCTTTGTTGTCTATGTTAATTGGTTATGCATACATGCATATAAGTTCTGTGCTTTATCTCTTCCCTCCTCCTTCACCCCGTCTTCTGAGGTTTGTCAGTCCATACCCTGCTTCTATGTCTCTGGGTCTGTTTTGTTCATCGGTTTGTTTTGTTCATTATATTCCACAAATAAGTGAGATCATGTGATATTTGTCTTTCTCTGCTCGGCTTGTTTCACTTAAGATAATACTCTCTAGGTCCCTCCATGTCGTCTCAAAGGATAAGAGATCTTTCTTTCTTACAGCTGCACAGTATTCCATTATGTGTATGTACCACAGCTTTTTTATCCACTCATCTATTGATGGACACTTGGGCTGTTTCCAGATATTAGCTATTGTAAATAGTGCTGCTATTAACATAGGGGTACATATATTCTTTCTCATTGGTGTTTCAGGCTTCTTAGGGTATATTCCTAGAAGTGGGATCACTGGGTCAAATGGCAGTTCAATTTTTAATTTTTTGAGGTAACACCATAGTATTTTCCATAGTGGCTGCAGCAGTCTGCATTCCCACCACCCCTTTTCTTCACACCCTTGCCAGCACGTGTTTAATGATTTGTTGATGGCAGCTGTTCTGACAGGTGTGAGGTGATACCTCATTGTTGTTTTAATTTTCCTCTCTCTGATGATTAGTGCATTGAGCATTTCTTCATATGTCTCCTGGCCATTTGTATATCCTGTTTGGAGAGGTATCTCTTTAGGTCCTCTGCCCATTTTTTAATTGGGTTCTTTGACTTCCTTTTGTTGAGTTGTATGAGTACTCTATATATTTTGGAAATTAACCCCTTATCTGATGTATCATTGGCAATTATGGTCTCCCAAATAGTGGATTCCCTTTCCATTTTGATGGTTGTTTCTTTTGCTGTGCAGAAGCTTTTTAGTTTGATGTAGTTCCATGTGTTCATTTTTTTCCTTTGTTTCTGTTGCTGATGTATCAGTGAAAATTCTGCTGCATATGATGTCTGAAATTTTGTTGCCTACATTTTCTTCTAAGATTTTTATGGATTCATGAGTCACATTTAAGTCTTTTATCCATTTTGAGTTTATTCTTGTGTAGGGTGTAAGTTGGTAATCTAGCTTCATTTTTTTTGCATGTAGCTGTCCAATTTTCTCAACACCATTTATTGAAGAGGCTGTCTTGACTCCAGTGTATGCTCTTGCCACCTTTGTCAAATATTAATTGAGCATATTGTCTTGGGTCAATTTCTGGGTTCTCTGTTCTGTTCCATTGATCTATCTGCCTGTTCTTGTGCCAGTACCAGGCTGTTTTGATTATAGTGGCTTTGCAGTGTAACCTAATATCCTTCCTACTTTGGTCTTCTTTTTCAAGACAGCTTTGGCTATTCTGGGTCTTATTTGGTTCCATATAAACTTTTGGAGTATTTGTTCTAATTCTGTGAAGCATATCATTGGTATTTTGATGGGGATTGCATTGAATCTATAGATTGCTTTGGGTAGTATGGACATTTTAATGATGTTGATTCTTCCAATCCATGAACATGGTATATACTTCCACTTTTTTATATTTTCCTCTATTTCTCTTTTCAAAGACCTGTAGTTTTCTGTGAAGAGGTCCTTTACTTCTTTAAGTTTATTCCTAGGTATTAAATAGTGATATAGATATAGATATAGATATAGATGTAGATGTAGATGTAGATGTAGATATAGATATATAGATCTCTCTCTCTCTCTTTATATATATATATATATATATATATATATATATATTATATTTATCTTCATCCGAGGACATTTTTTCATTTTTTGTTCAGATAGAGTGGGAGGGAGAGAGAGGAAGAGAGAGAGAGAAACATCGACATGAAAGGTCCACATGGAGTGGCTGCCACCCACAAGACCCAACCAGAGCCAGGGACAAACTGCAACTGAGATACGTGCCCTTAGTAGGAACCGAACCCGGGTCTCTCTGGACTGCAGGCCGACACTCTAACCACTGAGCCAAATCAGCCAGGGCAATAGTAATAATTTTAATAGTGACCTAGGACCAAGTCTCCCACCTTTATTTTCCATTTATTATTTTTATTTTTAAAATTGTGGTAACATATACATAACATAAAATTTATCATTTTAACCATTTTAAATATACATTGTGTAAATTTTAAGTGTACAGTGGCATTAAGTACATTCACATTGGTATGCACACATTATTATCATCCATCTCCAGATGTTTTTTATCTTGCAAAACTGAAAATCTGTACCTATCAAATACTAACTTTTCGTCACCTTCCTTCCAGCCCCTGGCAAGCACCACTCTATTTTCTGTCTCTATGAATAATTGCTACCTCATATAAGTGGAATCATACAGTATTTGTCCTTTTGTGCCTGGCTTATTTTACTGATATAATGTCCCCAAGGTTCATTCATGTTGTACAGGTGTCAGAATTCCCTTGATCTGTGATTTCTTTCTTTTGTAGGTGTTTTAGTTTCTATATATAATACAGAGCCTTAACCCCCTAGATGAAATTCTCCTCAAATTTTTGTTTTCCTAAGGAGTAAAAGAAGTGTTCCTTAAAATGTCTGATATCCATGGCAACATTATTCACACTAGCCAAAAGGTGGAAATCATCCACATGTCAATCAACAGATGAATGAATAAAGAAAATGTGGCACATTCGTACAGTGAAATATTATTTAACCTTAAAAAGGAAGGAAATTTTGACACATGCTACAACATAGATGAAACTTAGAAACATTATGTTATGTGAAATAAGCTAGACACAAAAGGACATCTATTGTATGATTCTTCTTATATGAGGCACCTAGACATAAACATTTTACGTTTATGAGCATCACATAGTTAAATTTATGACTATTGATGTCAGTGTATTTATTTGTGACATGTCCAAGTGATAAATTCTCCCTTGATTTTATTTTTAGGAGAGTTTGCTTTCATGGTGAATTGCTCTCTTTATAACAAGAAAACTACCTTTCTCCTTTGACTGTCAGGAACTGAGAGCCACTTTTTGATGTTGATTGGTAGTTATTAGCTGGTCAAACCAGTATTTCCCTAAGAATCATTAACCATCCTTAAATAAATAAACTCCTATTTCTACTCACTTTGAGCACTGTGAGTGAGGCAGCTTGGACTACTGGTCTATGTGACTTTAAACCATGTTTTTCTGTTCAAAATGCCTTAACAGTGTGTCTGTTCCTATCATTTATCACACAGCTTCTTGTGTTATTCCATTTCTGGAAATTGACTCTCATATTCTTGAAGTTCCTCCAAGGTCTCTCCAAATGCATTTTATAGTATGTCACCTTGCCAGTGTTTTAAACCAGATCATCTCAACTATATCTTCCAAATCTGGTTTAAAAATATTCATCCAGATGTTTCCTAGTGGTGCAGTGTTAGACAAAACCAAAACTTTATTGATATGGACAGTGCTCTCTAAAAGGTCTGAGCCAGCAGGAGGTCACATCCACAACACAAGGACAATATAGAGCAAAATGGCTTTATTGCATGCGCCTGGGTGCAGGCAGGCTGAGCCAAAAATGGGTCAGCCTCGAATTAGGTTTGGGGTGTCTGTTATACACCCTACTTTTAGCTTCCAGCAGTTCCTGCTGATGTATTTTATCTGGCCCATTGTCCACCTTGCAGTAGGGCTGGTCTGGTATCTCTCGTCCGGCATCTGCTGGGTTATCCATTGCCTTACGGATAATCCAGATAAACCTTATCCATACTCAACAGAAGGCTGAGCAAAGGTCATGCAAGCAACACAATTTCCACAGTTTCCGCCCTTTGCAAACATTTACCTTTACCCTTTAAAACATTACTAACCCTTTCACTCTCCACACATATACAGTTGCCCCTAGTTTTTTCGTCACTAGGGTTCTGAATTTTGATGCTTTTAACTATTTTTTTCCTTCCCTCAACTATCCAGTCAGCTATCAAAATCTGTAGTTTGTTTCTTTACAATTTCACATCTGATTCTTCCTTTCTAATCTGCATCACATTCTCCCATCTTTCTTCTTCTACATTTTCCTCCCATCTTCCTCTCACTACCTGGATGGCTTAGTCTGTTCAGGCTGCTAAAGTATCACAGACTGGGTGGCATGTAAACAACACAAATGTATTTCTCACAGTTCTGGAGGCTGGGAGTCTAAGATCAGGGTGAGCATGGTCGAAGCCCTCTTCCAGGTTGTAGACTTACTGACTTGTCAGTGTCCTTAAAAGGTGGAAAGGGCAGGGATCTCTCTAGAGTCTCTTTTATGAGGGCACTAATCCCATTCATGAGGGCTAGGACCAAGGCCCTACCTCTAAATACTGTCTCATTAGGAATTAGGATTTCAACACATGAATTTTGTAGTGACACATTCTGACCATAGCACTGGATTTCCAATATTCTTCTAACGGTATTCTCTATTACAACTTTCCTCTGTCCAATGGGATTCTTATGCTGTTGCCAGATGTATTTTCACTCTTGGCATTTATAGAGAGGCCTTCCAAAATGTGTCTCAAACCAAGGGTCTGGTCTAATTATTGCTATTCGTCTAGGCAAAACCCACGCCCAGCCAAATGAAGCGCTTACTGTCTCCTCAACATGTCCTGCATTTTCTCACCTTAATTCTTTAGTTCATGTTGTTAGGTACTGGTGGAAAATGCTTCTCCCCCCCCTCCCCCCCCGCCTCCCCTCCTGATCTCTGTCACTCAGAAATAAGATCCATTCCTTATATGCCACCTCCTTAATTAAACTTCTCCTGATTCTCCTCAAAGATGTCATCTCTCCCAGTTTTAACCTTCCTCTACACTTTTATATCTGGTTGTCTCATGAGGCAAATGGCATTTTTATCTCATATTAAATTTATTTATGTATTTCCCTCTCTTAAATAAACTTAATCTAAGATAATGAACCATGGCTCTTTAGCTACTTATCATTATGCTTCTTTATGTTTTCTGCTTAGATCAATGTCTTACTTCCACAGGTACTCAAAAAGTGTTTAGTGAATTGAAATTGGCATAACTCCAAGAAAATAACTCAAAGAGGGGTTTGAAAAGGGTGCTCTTTGTATAAAAATGTTTATTCTGAATATTCAAAACATAAACAATCTAAAAGTTCAACAATAAGGAAATGGTTAGATAAATTAATGACAGGGCCCTGTGAAACATGAGTGAATGAATTAGGAGGCTTTGCTAAAATTAAAAACAACAAAGTTTTATTCAAGTGGTTTAGGAATTTTAAATTAAAAACACAGCTAGGCAATACCCAGAGTGTTCCAATGGAGAAAGAAGAGTTGAGAGTTTTCATAGTAAAAAGCACACATCTAAGAATAGTCAGTCCTGCATTCTTAGCCCATGAATTGGCTGGTAATTTTTCAGATGTCTAGTGATCTGGATAATGAAACATTCTTTTAAAAGCATGACAAGGGGTTAATTTTAAGATATATTCATCTTCAGCCCATTAACATTCTTAAGGCCTTCAGGGGATTATGGAATTTGGGTATCTCCAGGCATTGCTGCACAACTGAAAATTCAAAAGTTTAAGTTCCCAGGCTATTTAAAGTAAGAAATGAGTTGTTTCCCTTGCCTTAGCCTCCTTGATTTTTTAGAATTTAGCAGCGTGACCACAGTGACTCAATTTTATTTCTTCATTTGTCCTCAGCCCGAATAGAATTACTCTCCTGTGCCTGGCCCATAGGAAGGATTTAAAATGTATTAAATGAACGGTATATACCACTGTACTGGAATATTTATGTAGCCAAGCGCATATGAAATCAGGTTTAAGAAAAAACGACTTTCACAAAACACCTGTATTACATCTGCCAAAAAAAACAAAAACAAAAATATAAAACAAACTATGGAAGCACATTCTTAATAATCAGAAGGGGCCAGAGAGAGCCAACTGTCACATTTGTACTGCAATTTAAAAGGCGTTCTCCTGCACACTTTGATTCTCACAACGCTGTAAGCAAGCCCGGGAGGTGTTATTAGGCCGTTTTACTGGGAAGAAGTCGGCTCACGGAGGTCTGAAATGACTAAGGCGGAGCCAGAATTCTAGCCTCCGCCTCCCGGAACCGGCTCCTTCCCCGGCACCCCTCGGCAACCGTCTCTGGCGTCGGGGGTCTCGGTTTGCTCTCCTCCGCCCTCATTACTTTAGCAGACCAAACCCGGAGCCGCGGGCAGCCGCGAGGGGCAGTGCCGCGGAGGCGCAGGTGCCGGGGCGGCGTTCCAGAGCGGGGCTGTGGGCTCCGCGACGGAGTCCGGAAGGTCGGCCCGAGCCGCTGCCGCGGGCGCTGTGCCCCGCCGGGCGGCATGGCCGCAGTGCTGGCCTTCAGGGTGGTCGCGGGCCTGGCGGCCGCCACGATCACAGCCGTACTCCTGGAGCACTATGGCCTGGCCGGCCAGACCTCTCCGCTGCCTCAGCCCCGCGTCCCCAGGAGGCCTCATCCTGCGCCGGGCCCTGGAGCCAGCAATATCTTCTGGGGTCTGCAGGTGACGCAGGGGGAGCCTGGCGGGGGGTGGTTGCAAAGCTGGCAGGACTTGGTGAGACGCGGGTAGGCTCCGAGAGGGCACCACCTGTGCCTGTTCGGGCCCCAAACTCCGGGGTGGGGGTGGAGCTCGGCCCTTTTCCGTGGGGGTTCTTCGATGCACTGAACCTTTGCCTTTTCCTAACCCCCTAGAGAGCCGCTGGGTCGCTCTGTCCATGCTGCCTCTTCCTGACTCATGTCTCTGTTTAATACTTGCTTTCGGCAGATATCCGACCTTCACCTGAGCAGGTTTCACGATCCAGGCAGAGCTACAGACTTAGAGAAGTTCTGTTCTGAAACTATTGACATCATTCAACCAGCTCTCGTCCTAGCAACAGGTAAGGAGAATTGCTGTGCTGTGGTGGTGTTCTGTGGTCCAAGAGGTAGAATACTAGCCAGGGCTGCAGCTCTTCCCTTTGGGGACGTTGGAAAAACTACAGCCACAGCCCCAGGTGAGCCCTCCTTCTGTAGAGGAGGTAACACATTATAATTCCATTTGCCTATGGATAACTGAGTTAAGATCCAGGCTAAAAGATTTGTCATAGCAATATTTTGTTAAAAGCCCTAGAAGCAGGACTCAGTGTTCTCAACTTAATGTCTACTGTATTTGTATCTGTTTTTGTTGTTGCAGTCCTGAATTTGAGAAAGAATTAAGGAAAGCTCTGTAACCACAATCAAAAGTTATCTTTAAAAAAAACCCCAACTTTTCCATGGTTTTTACAGAGTTTGTTAATCTGATATGGTCAGTTGTTTGAGGCTTGAATGACTCAGGACACTTTTTCTTCATCCCTTGGTACTTCTATGACTTGGGTTCTCTAGAGCTTCCTTCAAACCCCTAACCATTTGCTCCCAAACTGTGTTGGAAGAGAAGCTAAAGGAGCATCTATCTTGTCTACTAAGGCATTCATCTCACCCACCTTATTGAAACACCTCTGTTGATATGATGAAATAGCAGTCCTCATTTTATGGAAAACTTCAATTTCAAGTGTCTGTCTACTTTTCTAGAAATTTTTCTATTTCATTGTCCAGTCTACACCTTCCAGATTGCTTCTTGCTGTAAAAATAATACTTGGTCAGATTACAGTGGTTGCCAAAGATATTAGGCGCCTACCAAGGCTGTTGGAATTTCTTAATAGTTTTCATTAAAATCCCATGCTCTCTTTAAAGAGATATATATATTTTTTCACAACCCATTTCTAATATCATAGGAAGTTAAATAGGCACTTGCTAACCTATAAGAAACAAATAAAGCTCTTGCTGAGAAAATGTAGATGGCTTGCTTTGGACATAAATGGATTTCTAAGTGAATACTTATGAATACTTCAAGTATCTGTTCCTTCAGTGTGCATTAAAATAAACTGAACCTCCTCTGGTTTATTTTGCATTGTGATTCAGTTCTTATGTAAATCTACAGGAGATCTGACAGATGCCAAAACAAAGGACATGCTGGGATCTAGGCAGCAGGAGGTAGAATGGCAAACTTACCATGGTATTCTAAAGAAGACAAGGGTCATGGAAAAAACCAAGTGGCTTGATATCAAAGGGAATCATGGTAAGAGTCAAGAGCCACATATAATCAAGACTATATTTTTGCCTGGCTGGTATGGCTCAGCGGTAAGAGCGTTGCCTGGGTTCAGTTCGAGCCAAAGGCACGTACCTCAGTTTTGATTTGTCCCCGGCCCGGGTTGGGGTTGTGCGGGTGGCAACCAATTGATGTCTCTCTCTGGCACCAATGTTTCTCTCTCTCTCTCTTTTCCTCCCTTTCTCCCTCCAGCTCTATCTGAAGATTAATGAAAAATGTCCTCATTAATGAAAAATGTGAGGATTAAAGAACAAAACAAAAAACAACAACTATATTTTTATTTCCTCCAGGAGCCTTGATTCTCCAATTCAGATTGTAAAATTATAAAATGGGACATTGTAACATAGACTTAGAGATACTGAAGGTCACAATTCTGAAATACAACTATAATATGTGATTTTAAAACTACAGATGTCACTGTTGGTCTTTGAGGGGAAAGTTGGTATGGTCCTTTCTTCTTTACATGGAAGAAAAGTTTCTAGCAACACCCATGCAGGTGAATGTTTTTTAAAGATACACACTTTGCCCTGGCTGGCATTGCTCAGTGGTTAGAGTATTGGCCTGTGCACCAGAGGGTTGTGGGTTTGATTCCTGGTCAAAGGCATGTACCTGGGTTGCAGTTCAATCCCTGGCCCCTGTTAGGGTTCATGCAGGAGGCAACCAGTCGATGTGTCTCGTTCACATCTCTCTCTCTCTCTCTCTCTCTCTCTCTCTCTCTGTCTCTCCCTCTTCTCTTCTACCTTCCCTTCCACTCTCTCTAAAAAAAAAATCAATGGAAAAAGTATCCTCAGGTGAGGATTAATAACAACAACAAAAATACATATTTTGCTAAGTGAAAGAAGCCAAACCCATCAGTGTACACACTTGGCATGTATCCATATACCAGGCATGCATCTATCTAGTCTTTGCTGGCTTCTAGAATCACATGATTAAAACAGCAGCAATAACCGTCCAATCTTGTAACTTCAAATTGACATGTATTTTCTCACCCTGGCCGGTTTGGCCCTGGTCAGCTCGTTCAGGAGGCAATCAGTCAGTTGTCTCTCTCACATCGATGTTTTTCTCTCTCTCCCACCCACCCTTCCACTCTTATCAAAAAGTCAATGGAAAAATATCCTTGGGTGAGGATTAATAAAAATAAATAAAATATTTTTCAAAAACTGACATGTATTCTAAATAATTCATAATTCAAAGTACTTATTATTTTCCAGTACATTAAATGCCTTAAACAAGTTTCCAGATAATCTGAATTCTGTTTTCAAATTTTAAAAATGATCAATCTAATTAATTATCATTCTATCAGTGTTATTGAAAGAATTGTCATTTTTCTTTAGTCATTAAAATATTTGCATTTTTCTTTTTAATATTTTCACAGAGAGAGGAAGGGAGAGGGAGAGAGAAAGAGAAAGATTGATGTGAGAGCAGAACATCAATTGGTTGCTTCCTTTACACACCCCACCAGCGATTGAGCCCACAACCTGGGCATGTGCCCTGACTGAGAATTGAACCAGCAGCCTTTTGGTGCATGAAATGATGCCCAACCAAATGAACCATACTGACCAGTGCGCATTTTTCTTTTTAATATAGATGATTGCTCTTTTCTTTTTAATTAGATGCATTCAACATTCCAAGTCTGGACAGCGTCGAGAATTATTACAGGTACTGTAATGAACATTATGAGACCATGATGTGTTGTCAATGAATGAGTGAAAACATTTTTTAACAGATAAAATTTCTATTTATAGAAACTGGTAATATAGAAAAGGAGGCTTTTTAAAAAAATGTGTGACAGATTCAGTTTTTTGTTTATGTCTGGGGATTTTTTTTCTTTTAATTCTTTTTATTTCATATGCTTTCATGCTTTTTGTTGGCTAATGGTACTTTTACTATTCCACATAGACTTCTTTTTTTTTTTTTTTCCCATTGATGCATAGCAGAAGTCATTTAGATCAGAGCTTGTCATCTAGAGTACTGTAGGTTTTAGGAATGCTGAAATACTTATTCTCTAAGCCTCTGAGGTGGCTGAAGAGCCCAGTTGGTCACCCCTGGCTGCTTTGTCCTTTCATTCCAGAATGTCATACAAATATTAAAATTTTCTTTATGTACTACGAGTGTGAAAAAGACTGTGAATGTGAAAGGATATTTGAGTTAGAAAACTGATTCTCTAATCTCAATGTGTTGGAATTCTTCTTTTGATTGTAATTTCACAGTATTTCTGCATTGCCAGTCAAGTAGCAAATATTTATTAAGAGCCCATCGCTAGTTAGATAGTATGAGAGATACAAGAGTTAATATTAAAAAATATAGCCTCTACCTTCATGGAAGTTTGCCTAACTAAAGGAGATAAAAATTATTTAGGAAACAATTAGAAAAGAACATGAAGGAATGGCTGATGAATTGCTAGATTATTACACATGGTAATCACTATAAGAAATCAGAAAAGGCAGAAGTCAGCTTGGAGTGGACAGAGAGAAGACTTTATTTTTAATTAAAATTTTTTTTTTTTTTAATTGGAAATAATTGACATATAGTCTTGTACAAGTTTAAGGTGTATAGCATGTTCATGTGCTACATTTATATATTGCAATATGATCACCACCATAACTAATACCTCTATCATGCCACATAATTATAATTTCTTTCTTTTTTTTTTTTCTTACCTGAGGACATTTTTTTATTTTTTGTTCAGATAGAGTGGGAGGGAGAGAGAGGAAGAGAGAGAGAGAGAAACATTGATGTGAAAGGGACACATCGAGTGGCTGCCACCCGCACGACCAACCTGGGGACAAACTGCAACTGAGGTACACGCCCTTAGCGGGAACTGAACCCGGGTCTCTTTGGACTGCAGGCCGATGCTCTAACCGCTGAGCCAAACCAACCAGGGCCATTTCTTTTTTGTGGTGAGAAGAATTAAGATCTAGTCTCTTTTCACCTTTGAAATTATAATACAGTATTGTTGACTATAATTACTATGCTGTGCATTAGGTCTTCAGAACTCATTTATCTACTAGTTGCAAGTTAAAGAAGACTCTATAAAAGAAGTGAGAATTGTGTCCAGTCTTAAAAGTTGGGTGGCATTTGGAAAAGTAAGACACTTCAAGTGGTATATTTTAGGCAAAAACAAAGAAACCAAAAAAAAAAAAAACCTGAGCCTTAAAAACTAGAATGAACTTTTGGGGGCAGTAAGGAAACAGGTTATCACCAAAATAAAAGTTCATAACGAGAACTAATATGACATTGGTAGCTTGGGGCCAATTTAATGGAGGTCTTAAGTGAGAAGCATAGAGATTTAGTTATGATGGGTAATAGTTCATCATCCAGTATAGGTTCCTAAGGAGACAAGTAACATAATGAAAATAGTATTTTTATAAAGACATCATACAACAACAACAACAAAAAGATAGGAATGAAAAAGAAAAAAAGGGGGAGATTGGAGTTACATAGGAGAGTCCCGCAGTAGTCTGGTCATAATATGGGAAGGGTGTGAAACGAATAAAAGACAAACCTATATGAACAAAGTTCCTGGATATGGGGATGGTGGCATCACTTTGAGGATGATAGATCAAAAAGAATCGGTTGACATATAATTATGTTAACCATAACTTCGAAGAGGAGGTAGTCCTCTTTTGTTAATGTTAGAAAAGTTGGAGATGAAAATCTTTCACTTCCTATTAACTGTATCTTTGATTGTGACTATGGGAATAGACTTAAGAAACATTTTCAGCCCTGGCCGGTTTGGCTCAGCGGTTAGAGCATTGGCCTGCGGTCCAGAGAGACCCGGTTTGGTTCCCGCTAAGGGCGTGTACCTCGGTTGCAGTTTGTCTCCGGCCCTGGTTGGTTGTGCGAGTGGCATCCACTCAATATGTCCCTTTCACGTCGATGTTTCTCTCTCTCTCTCTTCCTCTCTCTCCCTCCCACTCTATCTGAACAAAAAAAAGAAAAGAAACATTTTCAAAGAAGAGTTAACAGCCTTGGCCAGTTTATCTCAGTGGTTAGAGCGTCAAAAGAGTCATAGGTTTGATTATGGTCAATGGCATGTACCTGGTTTCGGTTCGTCCCAAGCCTTGGTCAGCCTTGGTCAGGGTCGTGTGGGAGGCAACCAGTCTATGTGTCTCTTTCACATCAATGTTTCTCTCTCTCTCTACCACCCACTCTGAAGATAAATGGAAAAAAAACCCTCAGATGAGGATTTGAAAAAAAAAAAAAAAGAATTAACAGGACTTAGGGTTTGACTTGTTATTGATAAAGTAAAGTTATTAGTCATTTTAAAGTTTCTTACCTTTATATTTTTGTTTCTAACCGCCTAACCTATCTGAGTTTAATAAATGGCATTTTGCTAGAGATATATTACAGAAATATCAACCTGAAAGAGAAAATCTTAAAGTTAAATCTTGAGTTTAAGAATGCCCCAGAGAATGCCAAAATTTAGAATTCAAAAAATGTGCCCTGGCCGGTTTGACTCAGCGGTTAGAGCATCGGCCTGCAGTCCTGAGAGACCCGGGTTTGGTTCCTGCTAAGGGCGCGTACCTCGGTTGCAGGTTGTCCCCGGCCCTGGTCGGTTGTGCGGGTGGCAGCCACTCGATGTGTTCCTTTCACATCGATGTTTCTCTCTCTCTCTCTGTTCCTCTCTCTCCCTCCCACTCTACCTGAACAAAAAATGGAAAAATGTCCTCAGGTGAGGGGAAAAAAAAAGAAATCAAAAAATGTTATTAACTATCATATATCTTAACCTCTGCCTTTAAATAGTTGGATTTATTTTTAGATAGTTGGATTTTAATGTGTCAAAAATATAGGAATGGAAAAAACATATGAGATGAGATTATAAAATCCTGAAGAATAATTCTGAAAACAAATTAAGCAGGAAAAATAGAAATAAAATTTTTAATGAGGAAAAAGCACTTAAATAGAAATTTAAAAAATACTAAGAAGAGAGGCAATAGAATTGACTATTAATTATAATATCTATGACAATGTATTCATTTCATGATATTTTTTGATGACTATTGTGGCTTAAATATAGATCCCTAGCAACATATTAAATTTCAGAAGTTCATTTGTATTTTTTCACATATGCTCTTAGGTAAAAATTTATATAAGACACTTAGATATTTTCTTATAATGTTCTGACATTTGAATAATATAGGTATATCCCAATGTAATCTATGGAGTACTTTCCTTTACATTTATTCAGCGAATACTTAACGAGCACCTACTCTGTGTACTATATTACCCATCCTTTCTCCTTACTCTTCACTCTCCTACTTTATGGACACCCGAACACTGTTGATATTTAAGGTGGTAAGGACTTTCATTACTGGATGTGGGCCCTTGCCGGTTTGGCTCAGCGGTTAGAGTGTCAACCTACCGTCCAGAGAGACCTGGGTTCGGTTCCCGCTAAGGGCACGTACCTCGGTTGCAGTTTGTCCTCGGCCCTGGTTGGGTCGTGTGGATGGCAGCCACTTGATGTGTCCCTTTCACATTGATGTTTCTCTCTCTCTCTCTCTTTCTCTCTCTTCCTCCCACTCTATCTGAACAAAAAATAGAAGAAGAAAAAAATGTCCTCGGGTGAGGATTAAAAAAATAAATAAATAAATTGATTACTGGATGTGGGCCCTGTGTATGTTATTAATAAGTTTTTAGAAACTGAAAAAGATTTATTGACCCATATCTAGACTGTCATTTTTCTCCTGGTTTGATGACTTCTTTGCAAGGTTTTATTGAGTTAAGTCTCTAGTCCTGTTTGAAGAAGTAAACACCTTTTGTATCTCACTGCACTGTGAATTCTATTAGGTACTAAGTACGGCTTCACTACATTTTTTAATGATTGGTATATACCATTTCATTGGATTCTTACTGATTTCTTTTTAAATGTTTAGTGGACTGCTTAAGCCCCCCCACCCCCACCCCTTCTCTGCTTTACTTGGTGACTTCGTGTTTTGGAGTTAACTGTCTTTGGAGACAATGGGAGAAAATCTTTAACGTTTCTTTTACAGTTTATCCATTGTAGATCTAGTTCAGTGTATTTCTCTGTCAGATCAGGAAATTGCCATTTCAAAGGAAGCAAAACATAGTGTGATATTAGGAAAGAAATTTAAATAAATTCCGATTTTTTTCTGATTGCACTAAAACTTTTCTGTCTTGTACTTTTTAGGAAATATTCTGCCGTACATAGGGATGGCTCTTTCCATTATGTCCACAGTACTCCCTTTGGCAACTATTCTTTCATCTCTTTGGATGCCACCCCAAATCCAGGGCCTAAGAGACCCTATAACTTCTTTGGAATTTTAGATAAGGTACAGTAAAAATCTCACTTCTCTTTGTAGCTAACCTATTTTTCCCAGATACATGTAGCTTGCTTAAAACTATCCTAGGTAACAAGTCCTTATCTAGAAATGCTTGAGAAAAAACTTTATTGTGGTTACAGGTGTGGCCAGAAGAAATTACTGGCTACTTCAGCACTATTATTGCTATCCCTCTTCTTGTCCCAAAATCTGGGAAAGAAGTACCTCACATTTTATATTTATTCAGTAAACATGTATTAAATATGTACTAAGTGCAAATGCACTTAGCAAGGTATAGGGCATATAGTTTTGTATACTATGTGGCATATTCCTCAATTCCTGCTGCAGTTGCCATTTTTAACTGAAAGTGTGTGTGTGTGTGTGTGTGTGTGTATGTGTGTGTGTAAAGATACCATGAAATAAATAAGTTTCTTTTAAAGTATTTGTAGCCCTGGCCGGTTTGGGTCAGCGGTTAGAGCTTTGACCTGCGGTCCAGAGAGACCCGGGTTCAGTTTCCGCTAAGGGCACATACCTCGGTTGCAGTTTAGTCCCCGGCCTTGGTTGGGTCATGCAGGTGGCAGCCATGCAATGTGTCCCTTTCACATCGATGGTTCTCTCTCTTTTCTTGCTCTCCCTCCCACTCTATCTGAACAAAAAATGGAAAAAATGTCCTCGGGTGAGGATAAATAAATAAATGAAAAATAAAGTATTTGTAAATACTTTAAAGTTTTTGTCAACTAGGTGAACTGTTGCTAGATTAAAACTGTTGCTAGATTAAAACTGTCTAGAAAGCCTGGCCGGTGTGGCTCAGTGATTGAGCATTGACCCATGCATTAAGAGGTCGCTGGTTTGATTCCTGGTCAGGGCACATGCCCAGGTTGTGGGCCTGATCCCCAGTGAGGGGCATGCAGGAGGCAGCCAATCGATGTTCTCTCTCATCGATGTTTCTATCTCTCTCTCTCCTTTCTTCGCTCTAAAATCAATAAACAAAAAATGTTTTAAAATAAATAAATAAAACTGAAAAGTCACATCTGGGAACCTCTCGTTTCTTGGTACAACAAATGTCAACTCATTAAATGTTTAGTGAGCACATACCCATATGCAAGATGTATTTGTCTATGTATAAGAATACAAAGGTGATAAGGTTAAGTCCCTGGCCTCTTAAGATATTTAATCTAGTGATGGGGCAAAAGACCAGTGCAGAAATAATTATCATGAAGGGCAGAATTTACTAAATGCTGAAAGATTTATAATGATATGAGAGTTCAGAGGGCCTTGAAATCAAGTGAGCAGAATATTGTCTGATGCATTCTGTGTATTAGGCATTTTATTTAATGTAGGTATATTTTGTTTCCTATCTACCACGTGTCTTTAGATAGAATTGATCAACATGTTATTTTAAAATGTACTCCTTAAAGTAATGCTTTAAAAGGTGTGATTCAAGGATCAACTGCATGAAAATCAGCTGGAGTCTTATAAAATGAGGATTCCAGGCTTTACCTGAGATGTATCAGATTAGAAACCCTGAGGGTGGGGCCCAAGAATTTATTGCTATAAGCACTTTACAGATAATATTAATGTATATTTACATATTGTTTAAATCAACTTCTTGAGGGATGATTTATATACAATAAAATGCACTCATTTCAACTGTTTGAAGAGTTTTGATAAATGTCTATTCTGGTGTAACTCTCACTACAATCAAGACAGAACATTTTCATCACCCCAGAAAGTTCTCTTGTGAAGTCAGTCTCTACCCGTAGTCCCAGGGGACAACTGCTTGGTTTTCTGTCAGCATAGATTAGTTTTGTTTGTTCTAGAGTTTTATGTAAATGAGAACATACAGAATGTACTCTTGTACCTGGTTTCTTTTGCTCACTTGCTGAGATTTATCCATATTATTCTGTGTATCAGTAGTTCTTTCTTTTTTATTGCTAAGTAGTACTCTGTTGTATGGATATATGCAATTTGTTGATGGTTTCTACTTTCTGGCTACTATTTATAGAGCTGCTAGAAATATCTAGGTCAAGGCTTTCTGTGGACATAATGTGCATCTTGTTTTAGTATCTGTGGCCTCTATATTAATTGCAATGTGGTATACAGGGCTGAAAAGGTTAGAGGTTCTTTATTTTTATAAAGAAATGTATAAATAAAAAAATTTTATGTAAGCTAAAGATTATTACTTGTTTCCTTATCTATAAAAATGGGGATAAGACCTGCCTTACTTAGCTCAGAGTTAATTTTATGATAAGTGAATTATATTGTATGTGAAAACAGTTTGAAACTTACAGATGTTCATACAGATCACTAATTAATAGGGTTTCAGCCCCAAACATGATATACTAATTATTATAATACTTCAAGGGAGTTATTTAATCTGTTGACATTAGATTTCAGCCTGAGCCTAATTAAAGATCCTTCTATTTTTCTTCCATTTCAGAAACAGATGGAGGAGCTTTTATTACTGTCAAAGGAAAGTAGTCGGAGCAACCACAGTATTTGGTTTGGACACTATACAACATTTACTGTTCTTTCTCCATCACCAGGAGTTCGGTCAATAATGAGGTGAGGCAGGCTTCCAAAATCAAAATGAATTGTTTTTAATTATTTTATGTTGCTCTACCTATCTTGCTTTTCTGCAGAAATATTTTTATTAATTTGGCACTACAAGTTCTTTTGTTCATAATTCCGTTTATTTTTCACTGGTTAGTTCAGCTACAGCTTATTTGTGTGGGCACCTTCATACTCTCGGTGGACTGATGCCTGTTTTGCATACTCGTCACTTCCAGGGGACTTTAGAACTTGAGGTGGGAGACTGGAAGAATGACAGAAGGTAAGGGGGTAGTTACCCCACAGAATAAAACTTATACATGTTAAGTTTGCTAAAGCAATAATAGCTTTCTTATTGCTATCATGGGTAATCCCAGTTAAGGAAAAACTTGTGATATTTCTGTTTTTGAAGTAAGATACGTACCTGGCAATCTTTGTAGTTATGTAAAAGCCTTGTTGTAACAGTTATGTTTGCTGTCACTATGTTATGTTGGATTTTCAAGACACATCCATTTAACAATAGTTCTCAAATGCCAGTGTGCATAAGAATTATGGAGGGTCTTATTAAAAATAAAAATTTCTAGCCCTGGCCGGTTTGCCTCAGCGGTTAGAGCGTCGGCCTGCGGTCCAGAGAGACCCGGGTTTGGTTCCCGCTAAGGGCACGTACCTCGGTTGCAGTTTGTCCCCGGCCCCAGTTGGTCGTGCGGGTGGCAGCCACTCGATGTGTTTCTTTCACGTCGATGTTTCTCTCTCTCTCTCTTCCTCTCTCTCCCTCCCACTCTGTCTGAACAAAAAGTGGAAAAATGTCCTCGGGTGAGGATTAAAATAAATAAATAAATAAATAAATAAATAAAAAATTTCTAGGCTCTACCTCTAAAGATTTTGATTGTGTTGGTCTGGGTTAGAACCCACGAAACTGAACCTTTTAAAAGCACACCAGGCATTCTATGGACTGCACATTGAGAAACAGTAGGACTAGCCCTGGTTGGGTAGCTCAGTTGGTTAGAGTGTTGTCCTGATACACCAAGAGTTCAGGTTCGATCTCCAGTCAGGGCACATACAAGAAGCAACCAATGAATGTGTAAATAAGTGGAACAACAAATCGATGTTTCTCTCTCTCTCTTTCTCCCTCCCTTCTTCTCTGTCTCTCAAATCAATCAATAAATTTTAAAAAACAAAACAAAAAAACACTAGGACAAGAAATATGTCCTTTTCCCCCTGAATTAAAAAAAAATTTTTTTTTCCTTTATTGATTTTAGAGAGAGGAAGGGAGAGGGAGAGAGATAGAAACATCAATGAGAGAGAACACTGATTGGCTTCCTCCTACATGTTTCCCACTGGGGATTGGGCCCATGGTTGTGGGCATGTGCCCTGACCAGGAATCGAACTGGCGACCTCTTGGTGCATGAGTTGATGCTTAACCACTGAACCACACCGGCTGAGCTTCTGCTGAATTTTATTTTATTTTATTTTTTAATTGATTTTTTTAGAAAGAGTGGAAGGGAGAGGGAGAGAAAGAGAAACATTGATGTGAGAGTGAAACATCACCTGCCTCCTGCATGCCCCCTACCAGAGATCAAGTCCACAAAGTGGGCATATGCCCTGACCCAGAATCAAACCAGCAACCTTTCAGTGCACGGGATGACACCCAACCAATTGAGCCACACCTACCAGGGCTCTCCTGAATTCTATATCTACTTTTCTAGTTATTGTTATAAGATGTTCGTGAGTTAAGTCCTACAAATACATGATAGTTGGTTTTGTTAAGGTTAAAGTCTTTCTAAGAAGAAACATAACTTATCTATCAAAAGTGTATAGTGCAGCCCTGGCCAGTTTGGCTCAGCGGTTAAAGCGTCGGCCTGCGGTCCGGAGAGACCCGGGTTTAGTTCCCGCTAAGGGCACGTACTTCGGTTGCAGTTTGTCCCCGGCCCTGGTTGGTTGTGCGGGTGGCAGCCACTCGATGTGTCCCTTCACGTCGATGTTTCTCTCTCTCTCTCCCTTCCTCTCTCTCCCTCCCACTCTATCTGTACAAAAAATGGAAAAATATCCTCAGGTGAGGATAAAAAAAAAAAAAAGAGAAAAGTGTATAGTGCAATTAAATATATAGAGAACTAAATAAATAACCTTGATAATAACTATTTAAGTGCACTAGTTTGAATATAGATGAGTATCATTTCATTGTTTAACTATTATAAAGTTTGCTGTTTAACTTATTAAAACTCAATGCTCTGAAGATGTTAGGTACCCAATAAATATTTTCCGAGCTGAATATTAACTATCTCCACTAATTAAAAAGCGGCTTTACATTGTCATGGTACTTACTCATTTTAGTTGTTTTTTCTAGAATCTGTGTAAGAGCTATGCTTGAAGCCTGTAATTAATGGCTACTATAATTACTTTGATCTGAGACCTATCTATTCATGACTGTGAGGCTGTTGGCTGGGCTGGATTTGCCTTGTAACAGATAGCCTTCCTAATCTTTAATCAGCCTCTTTATTTCTTGTAAATATTGCAATTATAAGTTAAGTGATATTAATTATGAAACCTTGTTTTTTCTTTCTCTTCCCACCTGCTCTCCTGTGTCCCAACCCTTGGGTTTTAGCTGGACTTTTACTGAGAGGACCTAACCTTTACCTGCCCTTACTAAACATTTAAGTTGTATTAGTAAAATAGTTTTTAAAAACAGTATATTAGTAATATTAGGCTAGGCTTTGTTGTAGATGCAAATAAACTTGTGGCTTAACACATCACATGTCTATTTTTTCATTTATGTAAAGCTGGTATGGGTCAGGCCAACTCTCTTCCACAGGATGACAGGGATTCAGACTTCCTCCATCTTAAAAGGCCACTATTTCAACACCTTAATTCCAGGGCAGGGAAGAGAGCATGGAGAACTCACACCCACTCTTAAGTACTTTGGACCAGAAGTGTGATACATGTCACTTCTGTTCACAGCCCATTGACCAGAACTAGTCACATGGTCCCAACCTAATACCAGGGAGACTGGGAAATGCAGGGGAGCACGTGGAATATTTGGTGAGCACTATTGTTTCTGCCATAGTTAATTATTTCTCAATTGTAAAAGTTAAAAAATACAAAACTTTGGTTATTCTTTAATGAGTATTTATACCTTTTATTGTGCATTTAGAAAATCAAGACAACTTTTGTTAATTTCTTTGAAATTATAGAAATAAATATTTAAAAGACAAGTGAAAGGTTTCTAATTGAGGTTATTTTAATTTGTTTATGTAGCATTGTCGATGGTATGAAGAATGTCAGATATTAGGTTTATGATGAATATCTCAGGTTGAAAATAGTTTTAAAGTATAGAAATCAAATGAATTAATTCAACAGCATTTATTTAAAATTAAAGAATGCATGCTATGTACCAGACATTTTTCTAGGGCACTGTTAAAGTCATTGCTTCAGTTAGATTCCAGTTGTGACAAATGTGGAATATAAAGTAATAGGGGCAAGGGAAGAAGACAGAGAAACAGTATTATTTACTGTGCATTCAAACTCATAATCTTAAAAAGTATACTTTTATATTTTTACATTTGTTCTGTATATAACCTTCATGACTCTTAAAATATGAAGTGACTAAATTACTTTATTGTCCTTTGGTCTCTAGGTACCGCATCTTCGCTTTTGATCATGACCTCTTTAGCTTTGCAGATTTGATCTTTGATGAGTGGCCTGTGGTTCTTATCACCAATCCTAAGTCACTCCTTTATAGTTGTCCTAAACATGAACCACTAGAAAGACTCCTTCACTCAACACATATTAGGTATGTAGAAATTTTTCAGAATTTACTTTTAGTTTGATAGTGATGGAGAATTTATCACTGTGACTGCATTCCCATGTAACAGCTATGAGATGTCCCACTTTAGTTGTCTCAACAATCTAAACATTATGTAAAGATCAATTGCTTACTGTTTTGTTCCAATTCAGTTAAAAATATATTTTAGCCATGGCTGGTATGGCTCAGTTGGTTGGAGCATCGTCCTGTACACCAAAAGTTTGTGGGTTCTATTCTGGGTCAGGGCACATACCCAGGTTGTAGGTTTGGTCCCTGTTTGGGGCACGTGCAGGAGGCAACCCATCAATGTCTCTTTCCCACAGCTATGATTTTCTCTCTCTCTCTCTCTCTCTCTTCCTCTCCCTTTTTCTAAGATATATATATATTTTTTTAAGCTGCTGAAAATTTAAACATCCAGAAACCCATAATCCTACCATTATTATGTTTGTGTATTTTATCCCACCTTTTTATTTGCATGTTGTTATACTGTTATAATCATAATGTATTGTTCTTTTGTATCCTACTTAAAAATATTTATATTACATATCAGAAATCTTTTATTTTTCATTTTGCTACATGGCTTTCAAAAAGTAAAAGCTATATAAATCTTATGGAATTAAATATTCAGTTGCCATGTGAATTTGACAATGTGAATTAAAGAAACTTACAACCTTTCTCAAACATAAGGGTATTCTTTTTAATATATATTTTTATATTATTTTAAATTTTATTTTGAAAAGTAATACAATAACCACCTTTGGAAATAGGGAGTGGGATTATATTTGTATTCCCCCGCCTCCACCCCAGTAGAACTATTACTGATGATTTTGAGTTTTCCTTAGCATGCATTCTCTTTTAGGCACATTTTTACATAGTTGTAATCATAGAGCACAGTTTATTCTTTTTTAAAAAATTGGGGTGACATTGGTTAATAAAAGTATACAGGTTTCAGGTATACAATTCTACAGTATATCATCTGTATATTGTATTGTGTGTTTACCATCCGAAGTCAGGTCTCCTTCCAGGCACAATCTAATTTAATTCCTTTTTTTTTTTTCAACAGAGAAAATGTATCACAGTTTATCTAACCATTTCCCTATGTGATTGGTGAACATGTAGATTTTTTTCTCTAATTTGGAGATAAGCATCTGATACATAGAGTCTTCCTTCATTTGGGTAATTCCTTCATATAGCATTCTAGAAGTGGGATTCTAAGTGAAAGAGTTTGAATTCCTGTATGAATATTGATAAAGATTGTCCAGTTACATTTTTTATAAATAAAGTCATTATTTCTTTTAATCTTTTTTTTTTTTGTAATTCTCACCCAAGGATATTTTTTTCATTGATTTTTCTTTTTTTTTAGAGAAAGTGGGAGGGAGGGAGAGAGGGATTGAGAGAGAGAAACATCTACTTGAGAGAGACACATTGACTGGTTGCCTCCTGCATGCGCCCTGACCAGGGCCAAGAATTGAACCTGCAACCCAGGTACCGGCCCTTGACCAGAAATCGAACTTTGGTGGGTGGTTTGACACTAAACACTGGTAGTCATTATTTCTTTTTAAAAATTGTGGTAAAATATACATACATAGTCCTGGCTGGTGTGGCTCAGCGGTTAAAGCATTGGCCTGCGGACCAGAGAGTCTTGGGTTTGGTTCCCGCTAAGGGCATGTACCTTGGTTGCAGTTTGTCCCCAGCTCTGGTTGAGGCCATGTGGGTGGCAGCCAGTCGATGTGTCTTTCTAACATCCATGTTTCTCTCTCTCTTCCCTCCCTCCTCTTTCCCTCCTATACACACACACACACACACACACACACACACAAAATTTAGCATTTAAACTATTTTTAGGTGTACAGTTCAGTGGCATTAAGTGCATTCATATTATTGTGCAACCATCACCACCATCATTCATCAGAACTTGCATCTTCCAAAACTGAAACTCTGTACCCATTCAACAATAACTCCCTTATTCCTACCTGCTCCCAGGCCCTGGCAATCAACATTCTACTGTCTGTTTCTATGAATTCAACTATTCTAGGTACCTCATATAAGTGGAATTGTTTGTCCTTTTGTGACTGGCTTTTTTACTTAGCATAAAGTCCTTAAGGTTCATTCATGTTGTAGCATGTGTCAGAATTTCCTTCTCTTTCTTTTTAAGTTTTTTATTCTTTATTGGTTTTTAGAGAGAGAGAAAGGGAGAGGGAGAGAGAAATAGAAATATCAATGAGAGAGAACATTGACTGGCCGACTCCTGCATGCCCCCCACTGGGGATCAAGTCCATAACCTGGGCATATGCCCAGGAATCGAACCAGCGATCTCTTGGTGCATGGGTTGATGCTCAACCACTGAGCCACACTGGCTGGGCTGGATATTGTACTTTTAAAAAGATTTACTACTTAATCTGGAAAAAATGGTATCAAGCCCTTTTAATATATTTTTTTGATCACTGACTGGTTAAGTAAAACATACATCTCTCAGTCAGGTTTTTTGATAGGAACTAGATATCAGATTTAGGCATTATATTGTCTGGGGCCTGGTAACCTTAGCCTTACTTGTGACATTGCTTCTCCAGTGTAGATAGAAGAACCAAATGAGTGGATGAGAACCAACTAAGTAGATGGTAGGTTTGACATTAGATTAACAAAGTGAGATGTCTAACCTATATTTGCTTCCTATGAGAAAAATCAGGACTTCAGGAGTTTCTTCAGAAAGAACTTTAGGTCTACTCAAGCTTGATTTATCAAAAGAAAATGGATTTTCCTTTCTAAAAAGTAAAAGAATAGTTCCTAATTTCTCACCAGTTCAGGTTCTGAATTACAAAACTCCAAAAGCCACCATTCAGAAAGAAACCAGATCATATGAATAGTAGTCCTGACAATAGTACTATGTGATGGTTCTGCCTATACTTATATCTTTTCAGGTTATTATAGGATTATTCTCCTTTATAGAAATAATAACAAATACCTAAAACCATGTTTTATATGTGCTCTCATTTTAGAGTCTTGGCCTTTTCCTTATCCTCCATTACTTCTGTCACAGTTAAGATTGATGGAGTTCATTTAGGGCAAGCTATTCATTTGTCTGGTCCTATTTTCACACTGAAGTGGAACCCAAAAAACTATAGTAATAGGACACATAACATAGAAGTAATCGTCCAGGTAAGTAGTAATTTTCAATTTTCTATATAAATGTGACTATTTTTAAAAACGTAACTATAATACCATACTACACCTGAAAACTTAACAGTAATTTCTTAATATCAGACTATCCAGCTAGTGTCCATTTTTTTCGATTTGTCTCATATATATATATATATATATATATATATATATATATGTATTGTATCTGGTTGGTTCAAATCAGAATACATACAAGGCTCAAATATTGCATTTAGCTGATTTGTCTCTTCAGTCTGTTTTAATCTGTAGATTCCCTCTTACTGCTCCCGTTCCCCCCCCCCCCCCCTTATGATTTATTTTCTTTGGAAACTGGATCTTTTCTCCTGTAGAGTTTTCCTATGTTCTAGATTTTTGCTGTTTGATTTGAATCTGTTTTTTTTTAGCAAGAATACTTCATTTGGTGTTTTATGCTTTTACCAGAAGATTATAATATCCTATTGTTTCTCTTTTAGTAATGTTAAGATTGATCAATGTATTCAAGTATTGTTGAACTTATCCAATGATGTGCTGGTAAATATTTAACAACCAACATGGAGGATGTTTGGGGTGGGACTGCTTTGTAGTGTTTCCCTGATTTATACCAATTTTCATGGTATAAATAGTCCTACCAATACAACATCAACCGGCTTGCAAAATTCCTGAAAATTTAACAATTGGTCCTTGTGAGCCAGTCAAGCCAGCTCCAGCAAACTACTGGCTTACCACTCTATTCATTAGGAAATATCCAATCAGCTTTTCAATGAAGGATTTCTAGCAGCTATTGATGATCTTTGCCTAGATCCATTATTTCATTAGAGTTATAAAATAATGATATTCAAATTGCTGCTCCTATTATAGGAGTATTATAGTAAACCTTTGATTTTGGAGACCTTGATTTAACAAAGTTCAGATTTAACTGATAGAATTTCCAGTGTGAATGTCATATGTGAAAACTAACACCCTGTTAACACCCTGTTAATTTTTAAATGCTTTTAACCAAGATTTGCTTATAATTAAATTAACAGGCTATTTTTTATTACAAATTCACTGTTATTTTATTTTATTTTTTTTTATCCTCACCCGAGGACAGTTTTTCCATTTTTTGTTCAGATAGAGTGGGAGGGAGAGAGAGAAACATCGATGTGAAAGGGACTCAGTGAGTGGCTGCCACCTGCATGACCCAACCAGGGCTGAGGACAAACTGCAACCGAGGTATGTGCCCTTAGCAGGAACCAAACCCGGGTCTCTCTGGACCGCAGGCCAACGCTCTAACCGCTGAGCAAAAGCAGCCAGGGCTTCACTGTTATTTTTAACAAGTTTTAGTGAAATAGGCCATGTGTTGGAAAAAATGCCAACATAAATAACTATTAGATAGCTACAACTATAGTCTACATATTTAAATCCAAGAGTCACCACTCCTAAACAACGTTTGGCACATGATCATACTGCCTCTCCCAAGGTAATTGGTTCTGTTGTCCCTGGAGTGACTTTCTACTGCAGTTTTAATGGGTGCTGGCAGTGTGCTAAGCCATACCCCAGCCTTATGCATTTGTTTACTGTGGTGACTGGTGAATGCATCCATTTACTAGACCTATTCAGTATATATTTAAAATTGCAGTAATACATATAGAAAACGTTTCTGTGAAATTAGACTCTTAATACAAACTGAATTTTAATTACAAAAATATGTCTACATAAGTAAAAACAGGTAAACTAATTTGTCAATTTTTTAACATGCATTTGGAAAACCTATTTTATTATATAACAGACTTTCAGTTTTCACGGAACCTTCTTGCCTGAATTAGTCTGTTATATCGACGTTTTACTGTAATTAGAATAGCCTTATTAAAAAAACATTTTCCTTATCTTTTTGGTACCCGGATATAGAGTTTATACAGGAAAGGCAGGATAAATTCTTAATTATTCACCCACCCTCCCTTTTCTAAACCAATTTTTAGAATGAGTTGCTTCTCTAGCATCTGCCAAAGATAATTAAACGAATCTTCTAGTTTAGTCTAGTAATGAATTCAAAATTTAAAAAAGCATATGTGGTATGTTTCAATCCATTGCACTTATTCTTTTTGATGCTCAAATTGTTTGTCTCTCCAAATTGGCCACTAAGTCCTTTGATACAGTCCTAGTAGTCTTTGTTAGTTTTTTTGCTTTCTGGTATGACAAGATATTCCAAGCTCTTCTTATGCATTTCTTACTCAAGAACTGGAATCAGCCATTTTTCTAAAGAGCACTGGTTCCTTATAGTGAAAAATGGTATTTTGAGACCACAATCAGCACTGGTCCAGCTAGCTCACTGCTGTTGGGTTTGTTTTTATTTCTAGGCCTTTTCAGTAAACAGGGAAATATAAATTTTTTTAAGAAGAGAAAATACATTGTGAATACATGGTGATATTTCCAATTTAAATCTAGAATTACAAGGTTTTAAAGAAGTTCTATGTAAAGTACTTATAAGAAGAATCAAAAGTAAGTGAAAAAAAAAAAACATAGCATGAGAGTTACTTCTCTGCTCTACTTCTAACTAGGATTCTGCTGGAAGAAGTAAGAGTGTTCATCACATATTTTCTCTTCAAGAGGATAATCAGCTTAGATTTGACCCTGTGGCATCATTTATTCTTCTTACTGACCACTGCATGGTGGTGAGTAAATTCATGTAATGTTATGTGTGTTTCTACTGGATTTAGTAGGTCCTAAGTCATAAATAATCATGTGATGAGAAAGCTGAACTTTATAAAATGAAGAGTTTGGTTATTCATCTAGAAGAATAAAATGCTTTTAAGTTGAATTAAAATAAACAAAGGCCTATAGATAAGTAATACCTATTTTGGGGTCTGGCTCTAGCCAATGCCATTAAACCAGGATAACTAAGGGAATTATAGGAACTGTGCTAAGTTGAATTATGGATCTTTTAAAAATAATACTTATTCCTACATAACCAATATATGCTAAATGTAGAAAACTTATAAATTTTAGAAATAAAATAAAAAATAAAACCATCCCACATTATTCTTTCACTACCCATTATAACCACTGTATTTGTCATTTTGATACTCTTTTTTTCTTTGATATACACTTGTATATGAGTTTTAATATAAAATGGTAAATATACTTTTAATTCTCTTTTGCCGATTTTTTCCACAGAGAAATTTTTTTTCTGTTGCCTTATATCAACTTATATTATTTAATAACATGATATTTATTGACTGCATTATTTGTCATAGTTACACCTTATATGGTTGGGTGTTTTGTTTCCAGTTTTTCCCTCTTGTAACTAAATTTTTGCATATAGTAGTTTTAGGGAATGAATTCCTAGAAGTGAATTGCTGGGTGAAAGAGCAGACACATTATTCTATATCCTTTACTTATGTATTATATAATTACATAAATTACTTATTTATTATATACATTGTTTTTTGTCTATCCTCCCTCAGTAAAATATAAGCCCTATGAGGCAGGGATCTTTATCTGGTATGTTTAATACAGAGTAGGGCTAAGATTCTGCTTTCCTAACAAGCTCAAGGTGATTCCAGTGATGATCTGGGGACCATCCTTTGAGAAACAAGGACCCAGATTACATGTTTCTTTACTGTGAGTTAGTCTCCAAGTGAATGACTTCTTGATGAAGAAAGCAAAAAGAAATGCAGTCTCGTTTCACTCAACTGCAGTGTATTGTGAACTGTTTTTCTTTACTCTAATACAACTTTAAGTAAAATAACAAATTATGCTTATAAAAGTGAACTATTTTAATTTGATCATTTAATATAACTATATAAAATTATTTAGTTTCAGTATTGGTCTAAGTATCCAAATTCTGAAAGAGTAATGCTAAGGCAACTTATAATTTTGTTTTGTTTTGTTTTTAATGTTTTTATTGATGTTTTAGAGAGAGAGGAAGGTAGAGAGAGATAGAAACATCAGTGTGAGAGAGATACATCAGTCAGCTGCCTCCTGCAAGTCCCCTACTGGGGATCGAACCTGCAACCCAGGCATATGCCCTGACTGGGAATCTGACCGGGAATCTAACGGGGACCTCTCAAGTCCATGGGACGATGCTCAATCCACTGAGCCACACCTGCCGGCTTATACTTTTCTTTTTATGGTAGATCAGATGTTTGATTTTCTTTGACTATATATTTTTCTTATATAGTCATTTTTGCTAATGACATCATTTCTGTTTTTGTTTCAAAACCTTAACCGTAGCTGTACCCATGTATCTATTTTACATTAACATTTATTTCTCTGCAGGCTCGGGTCCTTTTTGTGATGATTGTGCTGATCCAGCTCTTCATTCTCATTATTTTTAGGCATCAAGGACATCTAGAGCTTAAAGGTTAGTCATGGTTCCTTTTATTCTTAGAAGACTTTATTTTAAAGTATCACATAACGTCCTCACTATTACCAAATGATAAATATGAATATACACTGTCTTTGCCTGAGCTCTGTGAGGTGCACCCTTCAAACTGCCACACATTTCCCACAGTACTCTATCTTAAAATAAACCAAACCCCCTAATCACTTGCAGCTACATGAGGCTCAACCAAAATGGGAGGAAAATCACAATATAGCTCAAAATGATCAAATTTCTCTGCCAGACATTAAAGATCTTCCACAATTTGGTCTTACCTGACTAGCCCTATTTTCACCCAGTTATCTGTATTTTATGCTAGGTGATTTTTCACTGTTCATACTATGGTCAGTTCTGCTTCTGTGCTTTTGCCCAGGCCATCATCTCTAATTTAAATTGTTTTTTCTAAACTTGTCTAAATTTTAGCCTCCTTTAGAGCTCACCTCAAACCCACTTTTTTCATGCCATTTTCTCCAACCATTCCAGGTCAAATGAGCTCTTGCTCCTCTTGAGTCCTTATAGTCCTTCCTAATGATTAATTGAAACATAATTAGCCAATCACTTGGCTTTACATAACCACTTCATACGTTTTCTCCTCAGCCAAACTAAGTTCCTCAAGTAGGAGCTTTTGTTTCCTACTTCTTGTTTCCCACATTATCTAGTGCTGAGTTTGTGCATAATATACAGCAAATAGTGGTTGAATTAAGTTTTCCTGTCCCTTCTTGGCTTGGGTGACATCACTGGGATCAGGGTCTGGTTGTGAGGGAGGGGAGAACTGCAGTGATGACTAAACAGGGAAATGTTAACTGAATCTGTAGTGCACACAACCTACTGAATGTTTTCCTGCTCGTATATATATTGTAAAACTTATATGAAAAAGTTCAAGAAACATTATTGCACACATATATTTTCCTACACATAATGTATATAAATGTTTGAGGGAGGGTCCCAGCCTGATTATGTGGGAATAACAATATCTTTGTGTAGTTATTTAAAATTTACAACATATTTTTACCTGTATTATCTCACTTAATCCTTACAACAGTCCTGTGAGGTAAGTATTATTGTCCCCATTTTAAACATTAGAAAACTAGCCCTGGCCGGTTTGGCTCAGCGGTTGGAGCATTGGTCTGCGGTCCAGAGAGGCCCGGGTTCGGTTCCTGCTACCTTGGTTGCAGTTTGTTCCCAGCCCTGGTTGGTCGTGGGGGTGGCAGCCACTCGATATGTCCCTTTCACGGCGATGTTTCTCTCTCTCTCTCTCTCTCTCCCTCTCACTACATTTGAACAAAAAATGGAATAATGTCCTCGGGTGAGGATAAAAAAAAATTAGAAAACTAAGGACTGGAGAAGTTACATAGGTTGTCCAAAGTCTCATAGCTAGTAAGAGGCAGAGGAGAGACTCAAAACCAAGTCTTCCAACCCCAGGTTAGTTCTTTTCTTTAAACAACACTTCTCAAGTTTGAATCCCATGGGGAACTTTAAGTCTCAGTGTCTACATAGCACCAATTACACCAGAATCTCTATAGGGATAGGACCTAAGCAGCAGTAGTTTTTTGTTGTTGTTGTTGTTAATCCTCACCTGATTTTCCATTGATTTTTAGAGAGTAGAAGGGGGGGGGAAAGAGGGAAAAAGAGAAACATCAGTGTGAGAGACACATGGATTGGTTGCCTCCCCGATGCACCCAGACCAGGGCCGGGAATCAAACCTGCAACCCAGGTATGTGCCTTTGACTGGGAATTGAACCTGTGACCCTTCCGTGCGCCTGCTGATGTTCTAATCACTGACCCACACTGCTGAGAGCAGCATCGGTAGTTTTTAAGGCTCCCCAGATGGTTCCAATGTGCAGTTAAGTCTGAGAAGCATGGCTCTGTCTAAAGCAGTATTTCTCAGTCAGGCTACTTAGAAACACCTGGGTTGCTGCCTAAGCTCCCCCTCTCCCCAGGCCAATTAAATCAGAATCTTTGGAGGGTGAGACCTGGGCATGTGTATTCTCTAAAAGTTCTCTCAGATCATTCTAGTGTGCAGCCAAAGGAGAGAATCATTGCTTAAAGTTTAAAGCCCAGCGGCCTCTAAGGTTAAAGGATTATTTATTTATAATAAATAATTATTATAGGTAGATATGTAGATTAATACTTTGAGAAGTTGCAGACTAGAACAAGAAGGAAGTTGAGATAGGAATAAGTAGCAATTATGTGATACACAAAGTGAGAAAAGTCATGCATTCTTAGGCTTTGCATGAAATTAACTCTCAGCAGGCTGAACAATGTTATATACTGACCTGTGAAGAAAGATTTACTAATTAACTTACATCAGGCTGTCTTATCATTGGGACCAGTTCTTTAGTTTTCACCTCTAGTATTGCTCAGTGTGCACTGAGCTTCCTATCACAGTCTTCTGCTGCCTGGTTTATGATCAGCCTTATACATGAGTGAAATGGCTGGCTGGGGTTGAGGACCTGTGGCCACAGAATGGAGCTTCTCTGTGTGAAACCCTTATACTTGGGCCTTTTGGCACTCTATTTTAAGAAATGCTCATTTAGAGAACTTTATGGTTCCCTTTCAATTGAAGTAAAAAGATAGCTATGAGTTAAAAGTTGTATTACATATGGGAAAGGACTGTTTGAACAGATACTCATACATAAGATTAGACTAGAGAAATTTTTATTTCTTTTTCTTTTAATCCTTATCTGAGGATATTTTTTCCATTGGTTTTTTTTAGAGGGAGTGGAAGGAAGGGAGGGGGAGAGAGAGAAACATTGATGTGAGAGAGACACATCCATTGGTTGCCTCCCACATGTACCTGGACCAGGGTCAGGGATCAAACCTGCAACCCAGGTACGTGCCCTTGACCAGGAACTGAAAGGAACTCATGACCCTTTGGTCCGCAGGCTGATGCTCTAATCACTGAGCCACACTGGCCAGGGCTGATATTCCTTTGATATATTTTGATATACCTTTAGGAAGCTTGTACATTTGGACACTGAATCCCCTAGGAAACAAAGACTTGATCATCCTTTAAATACAGCATTGTATTTTTTTTGTCCTCACCTGAGACATTTTTCCTTTTTTTTTTTTTGTTCAGATAGAGTGGGAGGGAGAGAGAGAGAGAAACATCGATGTGAAAGCGACACATCGTGTGGTTGCCACCCGCACGACCCATCCAAGGTCGGGGACAAACCGCAACCGAGGTATGTGCCCTTAGTGGGAACCGAACCCGGGTCTCTCTGGACAGCAGGCTGATGCTCTAACCGCTGAGCCAAACCGGCCAGGGCTACAGCATTGTATTTTAATCATACATGAAGATAAAATAGTATAGACTTCTAGCAGGTATTTCTCTAGTGTTTTTCAGTCATTTAAAAAAGTATATGTGTGTGTGAGAGAGAGTGTGTGTGTGCATGTGTTCCTCACGACTACACCATTGCATTGCATTTCCTACCCTCTGCAATTCTAAGTGAATTGGCTTGTCAGGATTCCTCCCAACTTATGAAATTACCATATAACAACAGATGTGCTGAACATAGAGATAGCCCATCGAAGTCTTCTAGAAAATGTTATAAAGAAATTAAACTTTGCATGTATTTATTGGATTTTTCAAATTTATTCTTTTTAGGACCTCCAGGATTTATAAATTTGACCGCATTTTCCCTTCATGTCTTGAGCAAAATAAATACCGTCTACTATTCTTTGTTGTTGCTGACTCTATATACAGTGCTAGGTAAGTCAATTAGGAAACCTGAGACTGTGGAGCAATCTGCCAAGGAATATACTGAGAATTTTGACAGTAGAGTTTTTAGGCTCTTGAGAACATAACGATGGTTATGGTTCCTTCATAAGTCATTTCCTGGGACATGGTCTTGGGAAATAAAATTGTTTCTTAACATGTTTAAAGGAAATTTAATCTACTTACTAGTGCTGAGAGCATTGCAGAATTTGTATAGAAACCTAACAGAAGATAGTTCAGCTTAATTGCCATCTACTCAGAGCAGACTTCTTTGATTTACCTTAAAGTTTTATCCTCTGTTTCATCATGCTTATTATTTTCTTCATTACTTTATCAAAATTTGTGATTATCTTCTGTGTTCATCAACTCTTCCCTCAGAATATTCATTGATGTCTTGTATGTCTTGTTCACCTCTATGCCCACCACTAAGCACAACACCTAGTATGTAGTTCAATGAATAATTTATTAATGTGGGGCCCCTAAAAACAGCTCAAAAAAAGAGAGAGAGAGAAACTGAGATGAGCAGTGAGTTCAGGAATATCTGGACTCTTCTGTCACATTAATTATTATATCCAGTACTTACAAAGTCACCTAACAGATGCAGAAAGCATTGTGGGTCTCTCTCTTTAAAAAAAAAAAAAAAAATTTCCTGTATTGATTCTAGAGAGAGAGGAAGGGAGAGGGAGAGAGAGAAACATCGATGAGAGAGAACATCAATTGGTCGCCTCCTACATGGCCCCCACTGGGGATCAGGCCCACAACCTGGGCATGTGTCCTGACTGGGAATCAAACTGGCAACCTCTTGGTGCATGGGTTGATGCTCAACCACTGATGTACCTTAGTGACTAAAAGTCAATTAGGCTATTTGTTGCTTAGTCTTTGATTTATACTTTTATTCCACATTTGGACTTTTCTTTGCTCACTACTTACACCCACCAGGGAACACGAAGTAGTAAAATAAAAAATATGACACTTTACGATATTATATAGCAAGCTATGTCAGATTCGCACTTGGAAGTCAGTTTTCTAGTCAGCAAATACGTTGAAGCTGTTTTGGACATATATCTTACACTAGAAGGCAAAGCAAGTGATTTGGTTCCTGGCTGTAAAAGAAAACATTAAGATGGCAGAAGTTGCTTCATTTTTAAAAGTTGAAACTTCAAGAGAAAACACTTTTTTAGACTAATATGTATCTAATGGCGTTTATATAACATATGAGAAAATTACCTATGACTTTTTTTTTAATCCTCACCAGAGGACATTTTTTGCATTTATCTTCAGATAGAGTGGGAGGGAGAGGGTGGGGAAGAGAGGGAGAAACGTCGATGTGAGAGAGACACATCGACTAGTTGCCACCCCACACAATCCCAACCAGGGCCAGGGACAAACTGCAACCAAGGTACATGCCCTAAGCGGAAACCGAACCTGGAACTCTCTGGTCCGTGGGGCAATGCTCTAACCGCTGAGCTACGGGCCAGGGCTGACTTATTATTTTTATTTAAAAAATTTTTTTTTATCCTCACCCGAGGACATTTTTGCATTTATCTTCAGATAGAGCTGGAGCAGAGAGAGAGAAAAACATCGATGTGAGAGAGACACATCCACTGGTTGCTACCCCATGACCCCAGCCGGGACCCAGTACAAACTGCAACCGAGGTACACATGCCCTTAGAGGGAACCCAACCCAGGACTCTCTGGTCTGCAGGCCGGCACTCTAACCACTGAGCATACTGACCAGAACTTACCTATGACTTTTTAAAGCTGAAGTCTATTCTTACCAGCAAATGATGGTATTTGCATTTTGAGAAAGGAAGTCTGAGTGTCCCTTAATCACTTGACAATATAGTGGTTCTAGGCACCTGCATACAGAGAATGGGCAGTAAAAAACAGAAGGGAGGAGAGAAAAGTCATTCTGGCATTATCCATGAAAATTAAAATAAAGAAGTAGAGATAAAACAAATAAAATAAAATAAAAAAAATAAGCCCTGGCCAGTTTGGCTCAGCAGTTAGAGTGTCGGCCTGCGGTCCGGAGAGACCCAGGTTCGGTTCCCGCTAAGGGCACGTACTTTGGTTGCAGTTTGTCCCCGGCCCTGGTTGGTCGTGCGGGTGGCAGCCACTCGATGTGTCCCTTCACATCGATGTTTCTCACTCTCTCTCCCTTCCTCTCTCTCCCTCCCACTCTATCTGTACAAAAAATGGAAAAATATCCTCGGGTGAGGATAAAATAAAATAAAATAAAATAAAATAAAATAAAAAAAAAAAAAAAAAAAGTAGCCTTGGCTCATATGATTGGTTGAGCATTGTCCCATGCACCAAGAGGTCACCCGTTCAATTCCTGGTGAGGGCACATGCCAGGTTGTGGGCTCGATCCTCAGTAGAGGGTGTGCAGGAGGCAGCCATTCAATGCTTATCTTTTTTTCTCTCTCTCTCTCCCTTCTCTCTCTAAAATCAATGAAAACTTATTTTTATTTTTTAATCCTCACCTGAGGATATTCTTCCATTTATCTTCAGATAGAGTGAGAAGGAGGGAGAGAGAGAAACATTGGCATGAGAGGCACATATTG
Organism: Molossus molossus; assembly: GCF_014108415.1. Lineage (NCBI taxonomy): Eukaryota > Metazoa > Chordata > Mammalia > Chiroptera > Molossidae > Molossus > Molossus molossus. The sequence continues at coordinate 182,144,200 of NW_023425344.1, forward strand.
ACTGGTTGCCTCCTGCACGACCCTGACCAGGGCTGGGGACGAACCACAACCGAGGTACCTGCGAATCGAACCTGTGACTCATTGGTCTGCCAGCCAACGCTCTAACCGCTGAGCCAAACCGGCCAGGGCTGAAAACTTTTTTTTTTTAATCTAGAAGGAAAGGAAGGAAGGAAGAAGACATAAAGAAGCAAGTTAAACTCTTCACCCTTTGTATGTAGTTGATGTACAAAGTAATGACTATGGATCAGCAAGAAAAGTTAAAATACATTCATTAATATTAATGATAAAGAGAAGTGCATTTTAGAAAAATTAAAGTGGTTGAAGTTTTGTAACGGAGTAAATCTCAGTTATCTGGAAAATTAACTTCTGAGGAATACCTCTTTGCTTCATAAAGGAAATGTAAATATATGATATTGATGTTATTATTGCAACAGAATCTCCTAAGATTTGTGAATGTACTCCTGTATGTTTCTGGAATCTATAAGCTACATATCTATTCCAGGTATAGCATGTACTCAGATGATTTCATAATCCAGAGAAATATGGAGCAAAGAAGCAAATAGTTGGTTAGCTAGGAATTAGGTGTAACATAGAGATTAGCAAAGAAGAAAAGCTATGCTATAGCTATAGCACGACTAGTCTCTTATTTCCTTGTTATTCCTGTAAAGCATCTTGTGATGTATATAGTTAGAATTATAGTTATTTAATCTTCCCCTTTCCTCTCCACTGCCTCTTCAGGACCATGGTTTGTTGGTGAAATTACTGAAGGCAAAATGGGTTGCTGCTTTTCCTTTGGGATCTTTGTTGATGGGCATTTCCTACAAGGCAGTGTAACATTTATAGTTGGAATTCTCCAGGTAAGAAGTCAGAAATGCAAATTAAAAACATTTTGGCTTTGTTGGACTAATTGTGTAACACTTAAGAATTAAATCCAAATTGTGCAACACTTAAGAATTAAATCCAAAATCCCAAATTAGACACATTAGATATGTTTTCTAATTTACTGGCAGGTAGTCTTTAATATCTGGTGTCTTGTTTGCCTTTTTAGTACTTCCTCGGCTCTTTCTTCCATCATTCTCTTGTAAACATCTAAAATACACCTTTGGCAGGCAGAGTTTCTAAGATCTTGGTGGGAGAGGTTTTGTTTTTTATTGTTTGTTTCACTGTGCTTTTCATTGACTGGGTCCAGTCCAGTTTTCTTATATAAATGGAGATTATCTCTCAGGAGCACTCTTTTTTTTTTCCTTCTTTTTTTTTTTTAATTTATTTTTTTGTTACAGATGTTTCTCCTTTTTTACCCCATTGGCACCCCCCTCCCCACCCCCCCCCCTCCCCATCCCGCGCTTTGTTGTCCATGTCTATTGGTTACTTATACATGCATATAAGTTCTGTGGTTTATCTCTTCCCACCCCCCACCCCCTCTTCTGAGGGATGTCAGTCTGTGCCCTACTTCCATGTTTCTGGGTCTGCCGTATTTCAGGAGCACTCTTACACCAAATAAAACCTGAACCTTACCAAAGGGTGGGTGTATATTCATATCTGAATAAATAGTACACTAATAATGGATCTTAACTATCATGTAGCTCATAACTCCCAAATCTGTATCTCTGATCTACACCTTTTCTCTGCACTTCAAGTGTCTATATATCCAACTGCCATTTCCCATCTTCTCTTAGGTATCTAACAAGCATCTCAACTTGATAGTATACCTCTAATAGGACTTTTTAACAAATCCTCACCTGAGGACATTTTTCTATTTATCTTCACATAGAGTGGGAGGGAGGGAGAGAGAGAAACATCCATGTAAGAGGGATACATCGATTGGTTACCTCTCGCAGGACCCTGACCGGGGCGGGGGACAAACCGAAACCGGTACATGCCCTTGACCAGAATCAAAACCGCGACTCATTGGTCCATGGGCTGACACTCTAACTGCTGAGCCAAACTGGCCAGGGCTAATAGGACCTTTAATTTTTACCCCCAAACTTGTGCCTCTCTAGTTTTTTTCAATTTTAATAAATGGCTCCACAATTCACCCAGTTTCTTCCCCTTCCCTCATACTCTATCTAGTTCATAAGCAATTAATACCTTGTTTGCTCTACTTCCCATATATAGCTTGAATCCACCACTTCTTTTCATCTCATTACCACCACCCTAGTCTAAGTCAGAATTATTTCTTAGCTGGGCTACTGCAGGAACCCCCTAACTGGTCTTCCCTCTGCTGCTTTTACCTCCTAACTGTCAGTTTGTCACAGAGCATTCACTGTGGGTCTTTTAAAACCTTAACCCACTCACCTGGCCTGTGTGGCTCAGTGAACTCAGCACCATCCCATGGACTGAGAGGTCCCAGTTGGATTTCCAGTCAGGGCACATGCCTGGGGTGTGGGCTCAGTCCCCAGTAGGGGACGTCCAGGAGGCAGCCAATTGATGTTTCTCTCTCACATAGATTTTTCTATCTCTCTCTTCCCCTCTCTCTAAATAAATAAATAAATAAATAAATTTAAAAAACTTTAACCCACTCACTTTTCAACTTAAAATCCTTTCAGCAGAGTAGTGACATGATCTGGGTCCTGCTGACTGCCCTAATTTCCACCTGCTCATCATGTGCTAGGCCATTGACCTTAAATAAACTAAGACCTCAACCACCGCTGGGCTTTTCATTTGATATTTCTGCCTGGAATGCACTTCCTCCCATTACTGTCCCCCAGGCCTCAGAGAGCTCATCTGCCGGTTACCCTCTTATGGCCCAGTTATTTCCTTTATCAAATTTATCAAAATCTGTAATTCTTTTCTTTTTTTTTAAATTTTATTTCTCCCTGTTAAGAATGCAAGCTCTATGATGCATCTTTTCTTACTTATTCACCAGTGTGTCCCAAGCCTAGAGTATGGCACAGTGCCTGCCACATAATGGATGATGAATGAATGATACGGCAGCCAAACTTGGATTAGAATTTAAATCTTCTAATTTTTATTCCAATTATCATCATGCTACTTCAAATAAAAATACAGAAATAAGAAAAAAAATTTATACCCAGTCCCCCCCCCACCTCACTCAGCCAAAAAGCATGTGAGTGTGTATACTCATACATATTCAATTCATTTCCACCTTAAACATTATGAAGGACTTCAACATAAATGAAATGATACCAGTCTTTAAAATGAACAGAAGGATACAGGCCAAAATATAGAGCTAACTACAAGTCAACTGTTGTGTTATAAGCACGTGTGATTGAGGCATAAAGAATTAGAGAGTTAACCCCTTTGAGAGAAAGCAACATATTAGGAGCTACTTAATATATTAGTGAACTCTGACCCTGACCCCTCTGAGGGCTTTGCTAGTAAGCTAATGGTTCTGTTCTCCTTTTTCCAGCTGACATTTTTTAACATCCCCTTGATGGCTTACCTGTGTTGGAGCTTGCTGCAGCGGTGCTTTGGTCACAGCTTCAGGTCTCACCTCCGTCAAAGAAAATATTTGAAAATTATACCTGTTCACCTTCTTATGTTACTGCTATACATCTGGCAGATTTATTCCTGCTACTTTCTTCATATGACATATGGCACTCTAGCTTTTTTCTTCTCCCCTTTGCGGTTCTGGTTGACTCTGCTGACACCTGTTCTCATTTATTGTGTGTGGACGCTGAACTCCAAGGAACTTGGAACCTTTACAGTGCAGTTAAAAAGCCACTTGAACTCCTGAAGGCCATGTTTGACACCATCCACCTCTTTCGCCCAGGCCTCTGCCCCAGCAGCAGGTGGAAAGCCAATATTGTTGGGCAAGCTTCAGGGATCTGCTGTTCCTTGGCTGCCCAGGAATTGGGGTGATTGCCCACTACCGATTCTGTTGGGGAAAGGGCACATAATAAGAATAGAATCACAGTTGTTTAATGATTATTCACCTTACTAACTATAGATAAGAGGTTTCCTTGCAGACCCTGGGAAACTGGAGGAGGGGCTACAAGAAGAAAATAGGGCTGTGAAAAGATAAGATGCCTTAGAGCCTGGATGGGTCCATTACTCAGAAGAGAAATTCATTTTGAGAACAGACACACTTTGATTTGGTTGCTGTGCCCAGACCCTGACCCCACTTAGGAGTTTGCCACAGGAATGCTGACCATTCGGAGTTCCCAGGAATGGGCTAAGCTGTTTGTAACATCATAGATTAGCCACCTTGTTATTGGACTTTGAACTCCTGGGGGTCAGACTGCAGATCCTCCCCTCCCCTTTTCCCTTTTACACTCGAAGCTGGAAGCTGCAGGTAGCTTTCTGTATATAATCAGCCAGCTGGCAAGGGGAACCAGTGCAGAATTTCCAGGATGACCTGGCTGCTCCCCACAAACTGTCAGCATCATTGAAATAAATGCTCATATATGACTCAACCTTGTGTCTGCTTAATTTGGCTCAAGTAGTGACAGGCGTCCTTGGGCCCATTTAGTATCCAGTATCAATTCCTGCAGAATGGATTTGCAGAAAAGTCTAAACAATGCCATGATTCTTTCCTTCCCCAAGAAGGCAAAGGGTGGATTTACTTTTGTGAAGAGAAAGCCCTCTGTCTACTAGATCCATGGGACAGGGGCTGGGTGTGTATGGGCATATCCGAGACCCAGTGTGTTTTTAGGGCTACCTCATGTAAAGTACCTAGCACAGTGTCTGGAACTCAGCTGTCAGGGGTGCCACTTCAGCGTCTGAGAACCAGTGTGAACTTGGGGGCACCCTGACTATCCTTGTGCTATTAGCTTTCGGTCCCCCTTTCCCGTAGGGTTAGTCAGGGGTGTTTTCCACCAATCAAATGAATGAGGAATAAGAAAGAACTCAGACTGGGCCTCAGGACTGGGGGACCAGGGAAGGCGTGGCCGGGCTTCTGGGGACGGGGGAGGCTCGCCGGCCCGGAGGGGGCGTGGCCGGGGCGGGGTGGGGCGGGTTGTTGCCGGAAAGGAACCCGGTCTGTGACGCCCGGAAGTGGAGCGGCTGAGGCAGTGCGGCTCTGGCGGCCGCCGCGGCGGCTTTGTCTGCAGGCCCCGGCCATCTGCCGAGATGGCGAGCGCAGCTGCACCTGCAGTCCCCACTCTGGCCCCGCCTTTGGAGCAGCTCCAGCACTTAGCAGGGGAGCTGCGGTTGCTCTTGCCCGGGGTGCGGGGTGAGCTGACGCAGTGGGGACGGGCGACCGCTGGGGCGGGTTTGGGTCGGGGGCCCGGGCGGAGGAGGTGGGGGCCGGAGGTGGCTTCGCTGATCTCTGCTCTTCCTTGTGCCCCCGCCCGGCGCGCGCCGCGCCACCCAGTGGGCGAAGCCCAGGAGACCACCAAGGAGTTCAATCCGGAGACGTTTTGGCGAAGACTCAGTGAGTGCCTCTCCTGTCGGGTACTCCCCGCTCTCTTCTTCCAGCGGCCCGACCCCTTTCCCCTCGCTTGAGGTGCCTCACCATCCCCGCCCCCGGCACCTCAGAGGTTGAAATAGAAAACACTGGTTTTTGGAGGTGTTTTTGAGACGTCTTAGCCGGTAAGGGTGGAGAGGGAACTCGTTATCTTCCAAGTCCGTGCAGCAGCCGCAGCCTTACCCTTTGGGCACTAACATCGGCTCCTGCCTGCTCCACTGTCACCCCCAGATGAGGCAGCTGTGAGAGTGTCAAGGGAAGCCACGACTCTGACCGAAGTCTTTTCTCGACTTCCGCTGCCACCGCCGTCCTCACAGGTGGGCCTTTCATTTCCTGCGCTGCCTCCGTATTCCTTAGGCATCTTCTCGTGTTCTTTCCACGTTTTACACTCAAGCCAGGGGATCTAGTCTTCCCATCTGTCAAATAAGACTGCAGTGCTTGCCTTCATGGGACTCTTCTGAGGACCACATTGCCAAATGCAGAACCTGGCATGGAGTAGGTTGGCCTTCTAAATAGTATTTGTTCAATTTAAAGTTTATTCTGTTTATTCCCTTTCTGGTAAAATTTTTTAAACATTTGCTTTTTTTTTTTTTTTACATATGAACCCCACCTGACAAATGAGTAAGCAGGCTCGGAGGCTCAGGTTAAGGTAAATAAGCAGTGGAGTTAGGATTTAAATTAGGATCTAGCTGATGTCTAAGCTATACCTTTTTTTGTTAGAAGGGCTACATAATGCCTTTTTTATATTGAATTATTTTTATATTTGATCAGTAACAATGTATACAGTATAAAATTCAAAAGATATAAAAGTTAAGTGTACTACAAAGTTTATATCTTTCTTTGGTTCCTTTTGGATTATTCATATATATTCTCTGTATATGCACATTAATGTATATATGCCTGCTTCTTTTTACGCAAATGGTAGGGTGCCATAAACACTTCTCTGGACCTTCTTTAAAAAAAATTAACAATATACTAAATGGATTTTCAGTAACACTTATAATGTTGCTCATTTCTTTGTCATGGCTGTGTAGTATTCAGTAGAGAGCATATAACCATAATTTAATTAACCATTACACTATGTGGACATTTAAGCTGTTTCCAACTTATAACTGTTATAAACAGTGCTGTAAATTGCCTAATACGTTCTTGGTGTATGTGTGTATAATGGTTAAAAAAAAATGCCAGGCCCTGGCCAGTTTGGCTCAGCGGTTAGAGCGTCGGCCTGCGGTCTGGAGAGACCCGGGTTCGGTTCCCGCTAAGGGCACGTACTTCGGTTGCAGTTTGTCCCCGGCCCTGGTTGGTTGTGCGGGTGGCAGCCACTCGATGTGTCCCTTCACGTCGATGTTTCTCTCTCTCTCTCTCCCTTCCTCTCTCTCCCTCCCACTCTATCTGTACAAAAAATGGAAAAAAAATCCTCGAGTGAGGATAAAAAAAAAAAAAAAAAATGCCAGGAAGTGGAATTGCTAGAACAAAGAATTTTTGCATTTAAAAAACTTTTTTTTCTTTATTGATTTTAGAAAGAGAGAGTAAGGGAGAGGGAGCAAGAGAGAGAAACATCGATGAGAGAGATCATCAATTGGCTGCCTCCTGCATGCTCCTCTCTGGGGGGTTGGCCCATTACCTGGGCATGTGCTCTGAGTGGGAATTGAACCTGTGATCTCTTAGTATGTGGGGCAGTGCTCAACCACTGAGCCACACTGGCCGGGTGAATTTATGCATTTTTAATAACTCTTTATTATAAAACTGATGAAAATAAACATGTTGACTGTGACCAGATATGCTCTATGCCCAGTTTTTCTAGAGGTAGGTATACTTAAATTGGGATAAGGTATTTAAAAATGGCACACTCATTACCTTATTTGATTTTCATAGTTTCATTTTCTTTCTCAATCTATATATTCAGATGTTTTGAAATGGAAAAATATTCTTGTGCTGCACCTACAATGATAAACTCTCTCCCTCTGTGTAACTCAGAGATCTGTGATGACGAAAGAAGAGATTAATTATATGAGAGCACTTTCAAAGCTTTGTGGAAGAAAGTTAATATTTATTTCAAAGGGAGTAATAATATTACCTTCTTTTTCTTATCTGCCAACTCCTTTCTTTCAAATATACTTATTAGGGCTTACTGCTAAAATTCACAGCTAGTAAGACAACATGAGGAGGCAGCATAGAACTATTTTCTGTATATGCTCAGGTTAGTGGTTTCACTCAGATGGAAAATTAGACTTTGGTTTATTGGAATTATAATATTTGAAACACAGTTGCTTTCTTAGGATCTCAGCTTGTTAGTCTTACTGAATATGGTTTTGTTTATTTTTTATTGATTTTAGAGAGGGAGGAAGGGAGAGAAACACTGATGTGAGAGAGACATCGATTGGTTGCCTCTCATATGTGCTTCGGCCGGGTATCAAACCTGAAACCTAGGCATGTGCCCTGACCAGGAATTGAACCCGCAACCTTCTGGTGCACTGGACAATGCTCCACCCAACTGAGCCATACCGGCCAAGGCTGATTTTTTTTATTTTTAATTCCAGTTCCATATGGAATGGTTTTGTTTTTTTTTCTTTATTGATTTCACAGAGAGAGGAAGTGAGAGGGAGAGAGAGATAGGAACATCAATGAGAGAGACCATCAATTGACCGCCTCCTGCATGCCCCCTACTGGGGATCGGGCCCACAACCTGGGCATGTGCCCTGACTGGGAATTGAATCAGCGACCTCTCGGTGCATGGCTCAGTCACTGAGGCATACCTGCTGGACTGGAATGGTTTTTAAAATAAAATTATGTGTTTGAATGTTGAAGCAATGTCAAATTGCCATAAAAGTTTCTAAACATTCTCAGTCACTGTACTTATCCATCCCAGACTGGTAAACAGTTTATGGAATGGCACAATTCTATAGACCACATTTTACATCGCACCAGCTTAGAATTTAGCAGCAAAGTGAGGACAAGGACGATAAGAGAAAGCCAGTGACTGCTTAGAAGGAAAATAGTCAACACTGAGCATTGTAGAGTCTTATTACCTCTAGGTATATTGTGATCCTGCTAGAGAAACAGTGAGACAGACACCTGGTTAATGGTCTAAGAGGATTGGCAAACTTTTTCTATAAATGGCCAGAAAATAAATATTTAGGCTTTGCAGGCCAGCTACTCGACTCTGTCCTTGTAGTGTGAACACAACCATAGATAAAGTGTAAACAAAAGAGTGTGGCTGTGTCCCACTAACACTATTTTAAAAAACTGGCAGTGCACCTGATTTGGCTTGTGAGCCCATAGTTTGCCAATTCCTGGTCTAGAATAGGGTGAATATTTCACAGTAGAAATCAAGAATAAGTTTTTCTAGCTGTTTCTTAATGTTTAATTGAATTACCAGTTTAGTACCTGGTATCCAGCTAACTCCTCTCTGGAATGTGATGAGGATAGCACAAGGCCTGACTCATAATAGGACCTCAGAAAGTGTTTGTGATGCTATACAGATGTCTGCTGTCTTCCAGAGTAGAAGGCTTGACTACATTGATCTCATCCATTTTTTTTTTTTTATTCTGAAATTGCTCTATTTCCTCATAGGAAACCCAGAGGCTCTGTGAACAAGTCCATGCTGCCATCAAGGCAATTATTGCAATATACTATTTGCTTCCCAAGGATCAGGGTAAGCCACTATGTACACATAAACATTCAGTTTGTAGGGTAGAGCTTTGTAATATGACAGTTTATGTCCTGTGAAATTTGACCTTTTCCTTGATTTGAGCATGTAATATAACTTCCTTGTAAAATGCAAAGATAACTTTATAATGTAAGTAACTTCTATAAATAAGCATTTAGATATAGATGCTGTGTTCCCATCTCCCCTGCCTTGCCTGACTCTAAGGTTTTTAATTCTCACTGGCTCCTTCCTCTCTAACCTGTTATACCACCACAGATGCTGACTAGGTCTCAGTCCCATCTCCAGGCCATCCCCAGTCTCCACCCATATTATTATCACACCCTGTTGCTGAGTCCCCTTATACATTAAGTGGCCTCCAGCCTTGTTTGTAGATCCATGCCTTGCTTATAATCAGCACTCAGGAATGATGGGAAGGGCAACAAAATGACATAGGGAATATAAGTCAGACCGGAGTTTTGTGTGGCCACTCCAGTTAAAGAATGTAGGTGCACATTACCTTAAGTTCTGTAGTGCTTAGACTCTCAGGAAAGCAGATGGTCTCTTCTGGAAAGAAGACCAGACTGCTTAGTCTTTGGGTTTGGCTACAGGAATCACCCTGAGAAAGCTGGTTCGGAGCGCCATTTTGGACATCGTGGATGGCATGGCTCAGCTTGTGGAAGTGCTTTACATCACTCCAGCTCAGAGGTAGCGATGCCACAGTTGTGTTATCAGTTAATGGTGTTCCTTGTTTCAAGAAGAGGAAAAAACTCATTTCAATAGCAAAGTTGTTGTATAACTGAGAATAATGACCAGGAAGAAGGAGCTCTTTAGGAGACAGGAATCTAGATGACTGATATATCCGTATTGATTCCTTTTTTCAGCCCCGAGAACAGTGACCTTATTTCTTGCAACAACGTCTGGGTTGCGTGCCAGCAGGTGCCTCAGATACCAAGAGGTGGGTAAGAGTGGGAAATAAGTGGGCCGTTGACTGTGCTGGCCAAAGCAGACAAACCTCTCATACTGGCTTCCAGTTTTGTACCATGTATGTATTTTAACCTACATAAAGAGTCTGGTGGAATATATATAGTTTATCACCAACATCAAAAGATAAGTATTAATGCTTTCTACTAGTCTGTTTAGTTCTCATACTTCTAAATTCAAACTCTCCTCTTGCTGTGGCTCTGTTTCTTGTTAAACAAATGTGGCTCATTCTCCTGGTCCTGTCCTGGGATCAGTATTATGGGACACACTGAAGCAGTTATGAGGTAGAGCCAGCTAAGCCAAAAGCTGTGGTCATCCAAGAGGACCATGATAAGAAATACCATGTGACCATTTTACTTCTTGTGGTGAATGACAGAAAGCTTTTTAGCCCCCTGTCTGGGTATCCAGAGGATGTATGTGAGAATTTTACATTAAACCACTGGCCTTGTTGACTGTGCAGTCCCTTCATTTTTTTTTTTTATTCCTCACCCGAGGATATTTTTTTACTTATTATCAAATAGAGTGGGGGGGGGGGAGAAAGAGAGAGAAATATCAATGTGATAGAGCCACATCGACTGGTTGCCTCCCACATGACCTGACCATGTGTCGAGGACAAACCACAACCGAGGTACATGCCCTTGATTGGAACTGAATCTGCGACTCATTGGTCCGCGGGCCAATACTCTAACCGCTGAGCCAATTGGTCAGGGTGGCATTCCCTTCAAATGGGAACACTGTTGTTGGTTGACCTTTGAAAACTTAAGAGAATTGTTGGGTTTTTCCTGTAATTATAGTGCTTCTGATTTTTTACTTACAGATAACAAAGCTGCAGCCCTTTTAATGCTAACAAAGAGTGTGGATTTAGTGAAAGATGCACATGAGGAAATGGAGCGGGTGAGACTTCTGTCTTTGCTGGTTGTTGGAAGGCAACTCTGTGACTATTAGATAAGAACTGGTTATAAAGACATGTCCTGAGCATTGGCCAAATAAGTCCCATCCTCACTCCTGTCCTCCACCACTCACTTCCAAACTATGCTGGTGTGTGATTTAGTACCACTCCCTATTTCCATTGCTGGACTAGGAGAGTGAGAAGGTTGATGCAGTGATCCAACTGTTGCCATTAGTGAAGTACCTGGCTAAGGTTTGGGGACAACTCAGATATGATGCTGAAAATATAATAGGCTTATTTTTCGGCATTCACATAAATCATGGTATGTTTTAGGCCGTGGAAGAATGTGACCCTTACCATGGTCTCTTGAATGACGTTGAGGAGAACAACTCTGACAGCCATGGTAATGAACAGGATGATGTGTTGGGGTGTCCAAACAATCAGGACTCATATTGGTCAGAGGAAGATCAAGAGCTCATAATCCCATGCCTTGCACTGGTGAGAGCATCCAAAGCCTGCCTGAAGAAAATCCGGATGGCAGTGGCAGAGAATGGGAACAAGGACCAGGTGGCCCAGTTGGATGACATTGTGGATATTTCTGATGAGATCAGCCCTAGGTAAGTGTGAGCCCCACCTGAAATATCTGAGCAGCAACATTCTGATCTCAACTTGTACTGTCACCCCAAAGTTTTTCCTCCAGTTTTTATTTTGAAAATCTTCAAACCTACAGGAAAGTTGAAAAAGTATTGCAACAAGCACCCACTCATCCTTCATCTAGATTCAATTATTTGTTCACATTATTTTCTATATCAGTTTTCTCTATAGATATATATGCCATTTGCCCTCCCGGTACCATATGAGAGTAAGTTGCAGACATTAATGACATTTTACCCCTAAATACTTTTTATTCTTTTTTTTTAATTGATTTTTTAGAGAGAGAAACATCGATCAGCTGCCCCCTGCATAACCCCCTGGAGATTGAGCCCACAACCAGGCATGTGCCCTGACTGGGAATTGAACTGAGACCTCTCAGTCCATGGGACGATGCTCAATCCACTGAGCCACACCGGCTGGGCAACTTTTTATTTTTACTACAAGAAATTTAACATTGAAAAAATTAACATTATCTAATATTCAAATTTGCCCCGTTGTCTCTAAATAATATCTCTTATAGCTTTAAAAAAAAAAATCTAAGATTCTGTCTTGGTAGCACATTGCATTTGGTTGTCATTTCTTTAGTCTCTTGCAACCAGAACAGCCCTTGTCTTTTTTTTTTACATTGACATTTTAAAAAATCCAACTTTAAAAAATTGACATTAACAATTTTAAAGAATTATTTTAGAATATCCAACAATCTGAATTCATGTGACTGTTTTTTCATGATTATAGATTATATTCAGGTTAAAGATATTTTGGCAAGAATAACATAGTTAAGTGTTTTGCGCTTCTCATCACGTCACCCTGGGAGGCACATGATGTTAGTTTGTTCCATTATTGGTGGTACTAAATTTGATCATGTGGTTCAGTAGTGCTCACTTTGGTGGCATTATATGGATGAACCATCCCCGTATTAGTTACTAAATTGATGGTTTCAGATTCTTGCATTTCTTTTTTTTTAATTTTTTTTTTTATTGATTTTCTAGAGAGAGAAGAAGGGAGAGAGAGACAGAAGGATTGATGTGAGAGAGAAACATCGATCATCTGCCTCCCGCACACCCCCTACTAGGGATTGAGCCCATAATCCGGGCATGTGCCCTGACTGGAATCGAACCGGGACCTCTCAGTCCATGGGATGGCGCTCAATCCACTAAGCCACACTGGCCAGGCCCCAGGTCCTTACATTTCTAACTGAATTAATCATATCTTCTCCTAGTGAAATGGGGTATGTTTGTGTTCAGTAAATACCCGTTGAGTTGATTCTTTATTGGTTGCCCAATTTAAGAAACTGGTAAGCATTTCTGGGACAGTCATTTTCTTACTAGTTGCATCCTTAGTTGTGTACTGCAGCCACCTAGCTGTGCTTTGTTTATTTTTGTTAATGGTTATTTTTGCTTTCTGCCCTTAGTGTGGATGATTTGGCTCTGAGTATATATCCACCTATGTGCTATCTGACTGTGCGAATCAATGTAAGTACCTACATTGATAAAACCTGATTGGTAGAATTTCACCAATCACTAGTATTTTCTTTAAGCTATAGGAAATGTATTTGTTATACTTGGATGTAAGTACAGTAGTAATATATTTTTTACATGTGTTTGTGCTTAATAAATATTTGCTGAATTATAATAGCCATGAGCTCTGGTGGTACTTTTTTCCATAACCACCTGGATAATCGTTTAGAACAGTGGTTCTCAACCTTCCTAATGCCGCGACCCTTTAATATAGTTCCTAATGTTGTATGTGGGTGTATCTGCATGTGAGCGGACCCGCCTGGAGACGGATAGAGGAGTGGTGTCTCGGTTCCTAAGACCATCAGAAATATGTGTTTTCCGATGGTCTTAGGCGACCCCTGTGAAACGGTCGTTCAACCCCGAAAGGGGTCGTGACCCAGTTGAGAACTGCTGATTTAGAAAAACCCGAAGACCTTGGAAAAGGCTTCTTTGAAAAGAAAGTCATAAAAGTGCTTTCGGATCTTCTCAACCTGAAGTCTAATTTCTGTTTCTAATTTCTACTATAGGCAGAAATAAGTGTTCTAGAAAAGAACTCTGTTTTAATATAAACACATTATGTGATTTTTACCGTGGAGGGTTAAATATTGTATTCTTTCAAGTTCTGGGTTCTGTGCTAGAGAGAGTTCTATTACATTATTTTTATAAACTCAAGTTCTTATCTCTAATGTTACTGGGAAGAGAAGTAAAACTGCCAAATGACTTATATCTTATAATCAGATAGATCAGTCCTAATAATATTTGATAAATTAGTGGAAATTAGATTCATCAAATGTATCTTCACAATGTACAAACACTTTGAAGGAGAATAGGATCCTTTTGGGCATTAATTTTTTAAATTTGTATTAACTTTTTTAAAACTGCCTTCCTAAGAAATAAACATTTAAAAAAATTTTTTTTTCCCTTTATTGATTTTAGAGAGAGAGGAAGTGAGAGGGAGAGAGAGATAGAAACGTCAATGGGAGAGAACATCGACTGGCCGCCTTCTGCATGCCCCTCACCAGGGACTGGGCCCACAACCTGGGTATGTGCCCTGACCAGGAATCGAACCGATGACCTCTCGGTGCATGGGTTGATGCTCAACCACTGAGCCACACCAGCCAGACAGAAATAAACATGTTTAACAATATGCCTTCACAATTACCCGGAATAAAAATATAAACTATGTACTATATATTGGTGGCATATATACATTCTCATGTTATCTTGTCATCGGTATTCTTAAAATTCTGTACATAGATTTTTAAAACATTAGTTGTTTTTGTTATATGTTCTAAACTATCAGACATTGGAACAAATTCAGGTTATATTCTTCCTTTTGCTGGTTTTATAATTTAAAATATTTTAAAATTAAAAAGAAACTTATAAAAGTGTTACAGCAACAGAATTAATAGATTTTGCTAAATAGAAAATAATCCAAAATCAGGCTGAGCCCTTATCATAAAAATAAAATTTCTCTGTTTCTTTTCTAGGCTGCGAAACTTGTGTCTGTTCTAAAGAAGGCACTTGAAATTACAAAGTGAGTGTGAGGACCTCTCCCCAAATAGATTTTTGAGAATAAACCTTTCCAGCCATTCTCAGCTTCCAAACCCCCATGTCAAGGAGTGGTTGTGGAATTTTCTTTCAGCTTCAGTTGCAGAGTAGCTGAGTTTTTGCAGAGAAACTTGCCTTTTCTTAATATAGTTTCCTCTGTGCTTCCTGTTGAAGATAGGTTTTCCCTTGACAATATAATAAATGTCATTTTTCTTTTTTCCATTCCATTCACAGAGCAAGTCATGTGACCCCACAGCCAGAACATAGTTGGATCTCTTTACTCATTAATGCCATTGATCATTGCATGAACAGAATCAAGGAACTCACTCAGAATGAACTTGAATTGTGAGTTTTCAGGCCCATTTGTCCTATCCTCTCTCCTTTTCTTACTGTCACAGCCAGGCTGTGACATCTGCTTTTAAAATGAGGCTAGAATGCTTTCTGGTTTGAAAGGGAGTTTCTGTCTATACTTATCAAGAGACCCCATTACCAAAGATTGTTGGTTAGGCCAGACTGGCAATTATTTATAAAACACATGAGTATGATTTATTTTTCTGTGTTAGGTACAAAAGATAATGGCATGAGTTTGTGTTTCTGAGGGAAACTGCCTTATTCCCTATTTGCAATAAAGTGTGTTGTTTCATTCTTAAAGATGTTGTCAGTCTCAATAAAATGCTAACCTGCCAGTGGTTAAATGAGTACCCTTCCAAAGTTTCTTTCTACCAGAAGTACAGGTTGGGACTAAAACATTGCTTTCCTCTGGGCTTATACGTCTGAAGATCTGATTCTGATCAGAAGTATACTTAGAATAAAAACTTGACTTTAAAGATTACTCCAAAGCCCCTTTTGGTACTTGAGCATGTTATATAATACCATTGTTCTTCTTTTTTTAATCCTGACCTGAGGATGTTTCTCCATTTATCTTCATATAGAATGGGAGAGGGAGTGAGGGAGAGAAAGAGAAAGGGAAACATCAATGTGAAAGAGACACATCAACTGGTTGCCTCCTGCACAACCCCGACCAGGGCCAGGGACTGAACCACAACTGAGGTACATACCCTTGACCGGAATCAAACCGATGATTCTTTGGTCTGCAGGACAACGCTCTAACCTCTGAGCCAAAACAGCCAGGGCAATATCATTATTCTTAAGTCCTTCTGAATATTATTCCAGGTCACTCCATGCTTCTAATATTATTTTGTGGTATTGAGCTTATTTGTTAGGTTTGTTCATTTTATTGAACCAGATTTGTTTTTCTTATACATGCCTGTATTGTTTTCTGTTATATATTATGTGTCCCTGTATATAAATACAAAATTTAAAAAATTCTTTTAATTGATATTTTAGAGAAAGAAAGAAACATCCATTAGTTACCTCCCACATGTGCCCTGACCAGGAATCGAACCCACCAGCTTTTGGTGTACGGGACAATGCTCCAACTAATCAAGCCACACCAGCCAGGGCTAAATAAAAATTTTTATAAACCAAAATTTTTTTAAGTATATAAGAGCTTATATAGTTTTAAGAGTCTCTTCAGTTAATCCTTTTGCAAAACCATCACCATTTAATTATAATTTTGCACCAGTCTGGAAGATGATTTATTGGTAACAAGGAAAACCTGTAGTAATGCTTATTCTGGTGACTTGACTTGGGCCTTATGTATGCACTGCAGGTCTCCACAACCTCTAATGCCAGTTCTTTTCCTTGTGTAGTTGTAATTCATCACATCTACCCTTCTGATGTCCCCATGGTCTCTTTAGGTATCAACAGCAACAGCATCCATTCTTTTGAGCAGCTAGGGAGTTCTTGGGGTTGAAATTCCTAAGTCAAGAGTTTTACCTTTATAAAGTGCCATTCTGTATTTTTAACAAACGTCATAAAGAAAAATAACTAAATTCAAACTGAGAAAGTGCCAAAGAAACAAAATAATGTAAACAAAAATTATAACTTTGTACAAAAGGAGTCCAGTTGTTTATTCTTTCTTATAGGGCCTATTTTCTATATACTAAATTATTTTCAAATTTCTCTACTACACAAAATTCATGTTATTAACATCAGACTTTAATTGTGAGCTACTTAATGAATATAGAACGCTCATAAAACTTACCTATAGCTGAATCTAGAAGATCATTCTACTCTCAGGTCTTATGTTCTGTATTTTATAACTTTGTTCAGTCATCTTTGAGACTTTAAGGATAATGGTCAAGGATAGCACCAATCACTGTAATTTTAGGAGTACCTAAAAATTTAATTTTTAGCTAATATTGTCCCACTTCATCAGAAATATAAGAATTATTCAAATGCTAGATTCTTTTCTTCACTCATATGGTAATGAATGTGTTAGTGAGCACTAAAGTTGTTATGAAGACCCTGAACCAGAAAAATCTGAATGTACTTATCTGAATACCTTTTTAAAGGTTTCCTTTTATCACTCAAGTCCAGTAGTTTCTAAGGCAACTAGTATTCATGGCTGCCTTAAACTGGAGTGATGGAAATGAATGTCTTTTCTGTTGATTTCTGGGAATCTAGTTTTATTCTTGGTCACACTTCTAGTTTTATTCTTGGTCACACTTCTGGAGATTCATTTGTCTGATAAGCAAAGTTTCCCTTCCAGCATGTTTGGTTTTAGATCATAGACACAAGGGGGGGGTGGTTGGGGCAAGTGATGCTGGAGCTGATATTTTAAGCTGCAAGTTCAGGAGCTACCACAGTAACACTTCTGTGGTTGGTTAGGTTCTGGAACATGTTGCAGTCCATTTCCACAGTGAGCCTCTGGAGCCCCACCTTTGTCGGCGTGAAACAGAATTGGGTGCACAAAGTATTTCCAGGTTGCACAGGACCTAACCTGAAATAAAGGAAAAGGCAGGTGCAAGTTCTATCCCAGGTTAATTGCTTTGCTAGTCTCAGTGACTGATCCCTTCCTACTTGAAGAGGGGGAGCATGATGAAATAAACATCTAAGTACCTTGCTGTTGAAACAGGAGGTTTTAAGGGAATAGAAGACAGGAGCCTCTATGGTGAGAAATATCATGGTTGACAAGCGAAATGTTATTATAAGGGCTTCTAAGCTACATCTGTTGTTTCTTTTATCACCCGTAACTTCAGTCTAGTTCCAGTTTTGGTAACAGTATTAGGGTATGTTTGGAAAAGCTATAGCTTTGGAACCCTCACACTGCTAAATGTAGTAGGTATGGTGGGTATATTGAGAAGATGTCAGTATGTCAACAGGTGGTGTTTGGAGCCCTATCAGAAGCCTCCTGGTCTGCCTGTGGCCCTTCTTATGGTGACTGAGGGAATGGTACAGATTTCCTTTGAGGAACTTTGCCCCACAATTGATCTGGAAGGCCACAAAAGACTGGTTAAATGTTGCAGTCCTTCTTCTAAACTTATTGGCAAATGACTCATTGAGTTTCCTGAGGCTGAGGCAGTGGCTCAATACCAGACAACCTGTCAGGGACCTCATAGACAGTACAAGTAATTATCATGAACTCTAAACTGTATGCTGTATATTCAATGAAGGATGCAGTGGGCATAATGAGAGGAGAGATGATGACAGAAGATACTTGCAACATTTGAAACTAACAAAGGACTAATAACTAGACTATACAGAAAACTCCTACAAATCAACAGGAAATAAAGCAGGGACACCAAAAGAAAAGTGGTGAAAGAACTTTACAGAGGAGGAAATGGAAAAGCCTAATAAGCATGAAGAGTTAAATTAAAATAATAATGAGATATTACCTTTACATTACACTGGAGAAAAGAGAAAGTTGGGTATTGCCAAGAGTGAAGGAATAGTAGGAATAAAGAAACTCATGGACTGCTGTAGGGAGTGAGGCTCCTGCAGCCATTCTGCAAACAAATCTGATAGTACCTGGTCAAACCAGGTCACATCCTATGACTCAGCAACTCCATTCCTGGGCATATATATCCTTTCCTCCCCCACCAACATCATTTATATAACTTAAAAATACAGGCTCATTCCCTGGCCAGGTGGCTCAGTTGGTTGGAGCATCATTCCATTTGCTGAAGGGTCACGGGTTTGATTCCATCAGGGCACACACCCAGATGGCCGATTGGATCCCCGGTCCGTGCCTGTGCACGAGGCAACGGATCAATGTCTCTCTCACATCAATGTTTCTCTCTCCCCCTCTCCCTTCCTCTCTCTCTAAAATAAATTTTAAAAAAGGCTCATGGCCCTGGCCGATTTGGCTCAGTGGTTAGAGCGTCGGCCTGCGGTCCAGAGAGACCTGGGTTCAGTTCCCACTAAGGGCATGTACTTCGGTTGTAGTTTGTCCCCAGCCCTGGTTGGGTCGTGTGGGTGACAGCCACTCGATGTGTCCCTTTCACGTTGATGTTTCTCTCTCTCTTCCTCTCTCTCCCTCCCATTCTATCTGAACAAAAAATGGAAAAATGTCCTCGGGTAAGGATTAAAAAAAAAAAGGCTCATGAAGCAAGAGTGCACATTTTACACATACTAACAAAAGGATATGAAGGATGGTGGGAATGGGAGTAGGAAAAAGAAATGAGAATATTTAAAATTCAATATTGTGGTGGGCCTTAATAGAATGCAGCTTTCAAGAGGCAACCTACCCTCTCTGTGATATTTTTTAGGGCCTAGCCCTAACCATCTCACCCGCAGTCACCAGCAGTATTGAGTCTCTTCCTGCATGATCAGAGCAGCAACCAGGGTTAGATGGGTGCCTAAGGAGCCCACAGCCTCCCTCACTCCTGTCCCCCTGTACACATGGTGGCCCTGGGATAAAACAGGCCCTAATCCCTTCTACTTCAGGGCCCATTTGCTCTGTCTCCATGGACAGCAAAAAGTCTTATTAACCTTGGGTCCCAGCCTTTCTGACCAGCTGAAATGTGTCTGTGGGATGAGAAGCATGTGGTCTCTTACCTATAGTTCCTCTCTCTGTAAATGAGCCCTCTTCCAAAGATAGAGATCATACAGTCCTTCATGGGAGCATCTAGGGAGTTGTGGATGCGGACTGAGGCCGTGAGGGGTCTATACTGCTCTGCTTCCTGTGGCATCTGTGGAAAGAGACACAGTCACTCCCTTCCCTCCTAGCACCCTCCTTGCACCCTCCTCATTACTCTCCTGTTTCTGCCATCCTAACCTAAACCCCACAGCTGACTTCTTTACTACCCGGTCTTCCTGCATTCACTTTCACCCTTGATCCATCAAAGATTGTCTGTGATGGTGCCTCTCCTCCACTTAGAGACTATGGAGGGTTTCCCACTGTCTTTGGAATACAGCTTCCGTTGGCATTCAGAGCCCTTCAGTGATCTGATCCCAACCCACTTCTTCAAGCTCATTTGTTCTTCCCTTGACTAAACAACATCTAAGCCACGTCGGGTACTTTCCCATCCCCAGCATACCCCTCAGGCTCCCTTCCCTTGAATCCCTTCTGCCTGCAATGGTTTCCTTCCACCTCCGCATTAGAAGTTTACCCATTTTTAAAGGCCCAGTATAAATGCCACCTCCATGAAGTCTTCCTTAAGCTAATCAGAGAGAATTAATCCCCTTTATGTCACTTATCCCACGGTGACTTTGTGGCTCCAGTAAAGCACTTAAATAGGAAACCAAACATTGTGTCTCCCTTATCCAGCTATAACCTCATTGACGGCACGGACCATATTGCATTCATTTTGGCCAGGGTAGACATGGAAAGATGACCAAACAAGAGCCATAAGTCTCCAAAATGTCCTATTTTTATGATCTTAGACATGTTGCTCTCTAGGACAGTTTCCTCATCTGAACAATGGGAACAGTTCCACCTCACAAGGCTTTTGAATGAAAAGAAATGAGGCAAAAATGCATTTGCCTATGTATAAAGTGCTAAATAAGCATAGGCTATTATTATCCCTACAAGTATGGAGGCAGCAACTGGGAAGAACCAACTTGAGAAACTTTTACTTAACTACCTAAAGAAGATGGAAGATTTAAACCTAAATAGCATATTTAAGAAACCATCTTTCAAGACCAGGAGCTCTCAACATAGCATTTTCTGGTAATCCTGCAGCACAGTTGCCTGCACTGAAGTGGGATGGCCTCAGATTCTTTCTGAAATGGGGACCTGAGTAGTAGCAAACAAGAACAATTTGGGAAAAGACTGGTGCCTACCTCAATGGCAAGGTGTGGTCTACCAATGGCAATGTCTTCCTGAGCAAAGCAGCTGAGGCTGGACTCTGAGTGTGTTGCCACCGCAGTAAGTCTGAGGAAGCTGTTCTCGGGTGGGCGTCGCTCAAAATAGGAGGAGGACAGGCTGGTGGTGATTCTCTTAACTGAGACATGTGACAGGAGGAGTCAGTGCAAAGGTGTGTGTGCCCCGCAAATAAGCAATAGTTACACACACAGTGCAAAGGAGACAGGATCGCACTGAAGCCAGAAAGATGCCTCATTCCTCACAGCAATTTCAAATTTGAACTCACTCAAGAACCCATCCTCACCACCATCACCACCCTTACTAACAGTCTTGGCCGACCACCTCAGTGGGCTTGTGGAGCAGTCCCTGTGAACTAGAACAAGCTAAGCTCTCTTGGCCTCAGTTTTCTTGTCTAATAACACCTGCCTGGTGGGATGGCTTGTGTTAAATGAGATATTACAAAGGAAGTGCTTATCTCAGACCCTGCCACACAGTGTTGCTGAATATATGCTGACTTAGTTCCTTCCCATTTTCTGCTCCTTCTCTTTCCCTTTTTGCAGAGAAAATAAAGCCATCCTTCATCCTCAAGCTCATGTTCCCTTTCCCAACCTAAAGACATAGACATCTCCCCCCACTGTCACTGCTCCCCCAGGAGGATGAGGTGTCCCCCCTGCTCAAGTCAAGTCTGCTTTCAAAATCTGTGCTCCAGCCAGGCTCAGTGGATTGGGCGTTGTCCCATGGACAGAGGTCCTGATTCTACCAGTCAGGGCACATGCCCGGGTTGTGGGCTCGATCCCCTGTGGGGGTGTGCAGGAGGCAGCCTTTGGATGTTTCTATCACTCTCTCCTTTCCCCTCCCTCTTAAAAAAAATATGTTAAAATCTGTGCTCCATCCTGACCCTATCAGTGCCTTGCTATGTAAATTTGGGTAAATTATTTAACCTCTCCATCTTGGTCTCCTCAGCTATAAAGTGGGGATAATAATGGTTCCTGCCTCATAAAGTTGTTGTGAGGATAAATATGACAATGTACATAGAACACTTAATACCATGTTTGCTACAAATCAGTGCCCAATAAATGTGAACTATAATTATTTTTGTTGCCTCTCATTTCCCCAAGGGTTGTTGCACCATCAGTAAAACCCATCTCTCGCTGGGTAGAGGTGGGCAAAGAGGTAAGGGGTGGGGGACATCTGCAATAGTGTCAACAATGAAAAATTTAAATTAAAAAACAATAAATAAAAATCATCTCTCCTGAGGCTTCAATCTTTTCTTCTCTGCTGATTATTTTCCTCAGCATGTGACCGGATTTTACTTTCTCTTCTCTTAAAAGAAAACAAAACAAACAACCTCCCTCTACCCAATATCTCTGGCTGATTACCACCTAGCCTCTCTTCTTTAATTTTTTTTTCTTTATTGATTTTAGAGAGAGAGATAGAAACATCGATGAGAGAGAACATCAATTGGCTGCCTCCTGAATGCCCACCACGGGATTTGGCCCATAACCTGGGCATGTGTCCTGACTGGGAATTAAACCAGTGACCTCTTGGTGCATGGGTCAATGCGCAACCACTGAGCCACACTGGCCAGGCCTTTTTTTTTTTTTTTCTCTCTCACCCAAGGAGCAGAGAGGTTTTTAGAGATGTAGGAAGGGAAAGAGAGAAACACTGACAGTTGCCTCACATACACACCCCAACTGGGGATCAAACCTGCAACCCAGGTATGTGCCCTGTCTGGGAATCAAACCTGCAGACTTTTGGTACATGGGATGAAGCTCCAACCAACCGAGCCATCCGGCCAGGGCCAGCCTCTCTCCTTTTTTTGTGTGTTATGTGCCCCTAGTGGGAACTGAACCAGGACTCTCTGGTCCACAGGCCGACACTCAACTGCTGAGCCAAACTGGCCAGGGCCAGTCTCTCTTTATCCATTCATTCTCCCATAAAAGACTGCACACCTTGTCTCACCTCTTCAACTCTCAATCCATTTAGCCCCCGGGAAGCTGGCATTTGCCATCACTTTGGAGTAAGACCATTCTGTCCATGGACACTTTTTAGCCTTGACATCTCATGGCCTCTCTGCTGCCCTTGCTTGGTGCCCTCTTCCTCTCTTTGACTTCCCCATCTCCTTTAGTCTGTGCTCTTTCCCTAACTGCCCCCTACAAGCTGTTGTTGCCTATGTTCCCTTCTCATCCTCTCTTCTTCTCACAGTAGTCCTTGCCCCCTTGAGCTCATTTATGTCATAACTGTTGGCCACCTTCTTTCTGCTGGGATTCCACATCTGGTCTCCAACCCAGGCCTTCATCTTGAATACCAGGTTTAGGTTTCCAGCTGCCTACTGGCCATCTCATGGGCTTTCAAACCCAACATACCACAAAAAGAACTCATCATCTTTTACCCCAATCCTTCTCTTCCCCATTTTCCCTATTCTAGAGGCTCACCCAACCTGAAGCCCTCCTCTGCCACATACATAGACATGTTCACAAGTTCAATCTATAACCTCCTTAAAATATCTTCATTTGAAGTGCTGAGACTTTAGCGTGTCCTTCATTTCTTGATTATTACAAAACCTTCCAACCTCTACTCTAGTGGTTGTCAACATTGGACGCACATTAGAATCTTATGGGGAGTTGCCCTGGCCAGTTTGGCTCAGCGGTTAGAGTGTTGGCCCAGGGACCGAAGAGTCGCGGGTTTGATTCCAGTCAAGGACATGTACCTCGGTTACAGTTCGGTCCCCGGTCCTCAGTTGGGGTTGTACGGGAGGCAACCAATGGATGTGTCTCCCATCAATGTCTCTCTCTCTCTCTCTCTCTCTCTCTCTCTCTCTCTCTCTCTCTCTCCACTCTATCTGAAGATAAATGGGAAAGTATCCTCGGGTGAGGATTTAAAATAAAAAGAATCATATGGGGAGTTTTATAAAACAATTCCAGTGCCAGGCCACACCTCAAATCAGTTATATCAGACTTGGGTGGTGAGGCCCAGGTATTAGTATTTTTAAAGTTCCCCAGGTGCAGCCAAGGTTGAGAACCACCACTCCAACATGACCATTTTCATTCCATTCTCCCAAAAGTTCTTTTTTTAAAAATGAATTTTTTTTTTTAATCCTCACCCAAGGACATTTTTTCATTTTTTGTTCAGATAGAGTGGGAGGGAGAGAGAGAGAGAGAGAGACATCGACGTGAAAGGTACACATCCGAGTGGCTGCCACCTGCATGACCCAACCAGAGCCGGGGACAAACTGCAACCAAGATACGTGCCTTTAACGGGAACTGAACTCGGGTCTTTCTGGACTACAGGCCGACGCTCTAACCGCTGAGCCAAACCGGCCAGGGCTTAAAAATGAATTTCTGATAATACAGACTTCGTGGTTAACAACTTTCACCAGCTCTCCTTTGCCTAGAAAACAAAACTCAAAGGGCTTAGCATGACCTACAAGCTCTGGCTTAATCTTGTTTGGCTCTCACACCACTCCCTGCACTGCTCCCTCCTGCCCCTCCTGAGAAAGGGAACATGGTGGAGAGACTGGAGGGCAGGGTGGTGATTAAGAAGCTGTTGGCAATGATGTAGACCATCTCTATTCTGTGGATTCTGTCTTGCCTGCACATTGAAATCGCCCAAGGCATTACAATTTTTTTTTTATGTTTGGCTCCAACCATGGAATTTCTGATTTAAATAGTCTGGGGTGCAGGCCGAGCATCAAATTTCCCAGGTGATTCTCATTGCAGGAAAGATTGAGAACAACTGCTCTTGTACAGGAAATATCAACCCTAGAATAACATAGGGAGGTTTTTTTTTTTTAAATACCAATGCCTGGACCCCATCCCAGACCAATTAAATAATCTCTGGGAGGAAGAACCTGTGCACATATTCCTTCTGCCTGGAATGCCCGTGACTCACTTTTCTGTCCGGCACAGTTCAGCTCATCCTTTTAAGACCCGGTACCATTCGATTTACTTGGAGGCAGACTGCCCCAGCCTGGGTGCGGTGCTCCCCTGCCATTGATTCTATTTACCTTATCAAACACTTATTACATGCTGCTATGGTCTGTTTACTTATATTACTGCAATCAGAATTGTGGGTGGTGGTGGTGGTGGTTTTTCTGTGTGAAGCACAATAAATATGTGTTGAGAGAGAGAACACCAGGAGCTAGAAGCCACTTATTGAGACCTGCAGGGTGAGCCTTATAGCTGCAGTCTGCCCAGGGTAGGAACTGAATGTCTGGGCATTTGGCAGAGCCATAGAGTTACCAAGGTTGGCACTGAGAGTAAGGAACAGCTTCTTCCTCCAGAGCTCAGCAGCAAGGATGCCATTGTAGTACACCGCCTGCACCCCAATTGCCAGCTGCACAGCCTTCTCCTGGTCACCGGGGTTAATCAGGGTCACGGAGAGCTGGGCATCCCCTCCCAGGGGCAGGGAGCTGGGTGCTTCCAAGAACAGGTACAGAGGATCAGCAATCTCAAGACTGGGAGGACAGATGCCATTATCTTCCCCATGTTCCAGTTTCTTTTTCTGGACTCTCTCCATCACCTCTTTTTCTTCAAGAGATCCTGAAGAACAGAAGAAACAAAGCTGGCCTCTTACCCAGCAGGTATGGGCCCATCTAATAAAAGCCCAGGATTAAGATTCACTTACCCACTGCTGCTCAGATGCCAAAGTTACAAGAACTTTGCAAACCTCTAAGCCGCAGTGGTTCTCAACCTTCCTAATGCCGCGGCCCTTTAATACAGTTCATGTTGTGGTGACCCCCAACCATAACATTATTTCTGTTGCTACTTCATAACTGTAATTTTGCTACTGTTATGTCTTAGGCGACCCCTGTGAAAAGGTCGTTCGACCCCCAAAGGGGTCGTGACCCAGAGGTTGAGAACCGCTGCCTAAGGCCATATTTAGCGTGGAAAACTAGTCTGTGTTCAGTACATCCACCACAGACACAGTGTCCCTTCCAAGTCACGCGGGGACCAAGTTCTTTTTCCAGTGCTGTGAATTAGCCCCTGGAGCAGTTGGAAAAGCCAGCTTTTGGATGGGTCACACTGCTTCTGAGGATAGTATGGAAGTGAAGGAATTTAAACTTATTCTAAGGACAGTGGGGGCCATCAAATATTCTGGAGCAGGAGTGTAACATAATTATACTTGTGTCTTTAAAAGCTCATTCTGGAAACTGAAAGTTTGGAAAGGGAATAATGATGGAGGGACTGCAGGCAGGGGTCCAGTTAGGAGACCGTTGGGATACTGTGGACAAGATATGGGTTACCTATAGGCAATGGGAAAGGAGATGAGACAAATGTAATGGGAGGCGGTGAAGGGGGCAGAGAAGAGAATGCAGTCCTTGTTGTTGGAACAAATAGGTAGACAGCGGTGCCATTAACTAATATGGAGGGAGGGACAGGTTGGGAGGGATTGGCTCAGCAGGGGAGAGGGAGAAGAACTTTTGGCACCTGGACTTAGTATTAAGTGTGTTGTTGCCCCTTAGGAGACATTTGGAAATATCTGGAGAGATTTTGTCACAACTGGTGGTAGTGGTGGTGGAGGAGTGGGGAGAGGTCAGGGATGCTGCACAGCACCCCCACAACAGAGTTACCTGGCCCCAAATGTCAATAGTATCAAAGGGGGTTGAGAAACCATTTTATATGGTGGGGAAAGGACTGCAACTCTCTGGGGCCTACACCTGTCTAGGGCCGAGAAGCCTGTGCCCTCCCCTGCCCAGTACCTTCTGGATACTTGTAGTTCTGAGTGATGTCTTCACAGCGGTCACTGCCCACACCTTTGGTGCTGATGTTGTTGCCCACATACTTAGTGTTGGAGTTGGTCAGTGCCAGAGTCCCATCATCACAGCACTTCCAGACCACACATGAGGCGTTTACTGCGGCAAAAAGGTCTGCTACTGTAGGGGTCAGCCCCAGTGTCCCCTCCTTGACTGCTCTGACGGGGACCAGATCACAGGCCTTCAGGACTGAGGGAGAGAAAGGTCCATGAGCAGGAGGAGCCATGCCTAGACCTCTGCTTGGGTCTGAGCTCCATGGCCTCGGTTCCCATCCTAGACCCTATTTTCCCACCCCGGGGATCAAGGTCAGAGGAGGGTACTAAGCAGGGTTTCTAAGAGGGCATTCAGAGGTGAATCTCACAACATTTAGTGACAGTAATTTTGGCAATAGCCTGTGGCAGGCGCCCTCTCGGAAACTGGACAGGTAGAACCTCAGAGAAACATAGTACACAGGGGTTCCTAAGCCAGCTTGGTTATGGATGTGATAGGAATAGGTCATCTTTATGGAGCACTTACATATGTCAGGTTCTGTGCTTGTTCTGTTCCTGGGTAAGGAAGAACCATCCTTTATGGATCATGAAGATTCTTTCTCTGAGCTTTAACCTATCTTGATATCCTCTTCATCCACATTCAGAATCTCAGAAGTCCCACGTTACAAGCCTCTGACCCGACACATCTACCAGCTCTCTTGAGACCCTCTGCCTTTCACTGAGGCTCAGCTCTCTTGCTCTGAGGTGGGGCTAGTCTCCCACAGCCTTGGCCTGAGATGGCTGACACCTTTGTCCCTTGAGCCACTGGCATCAGCTCAGCATTCTGCCAGCCAGTATCACTCTTTCTGCTTTTCCTGCCTGAGGGAATGCGGATCCCCTCTGCACCACATGCTGCTCCTGTTTCCTCTCCTTCAGCCAGGCAGCTCCCTCTCTGCAGGCCAGGTGGTCCTGAGCCACCCCTAGGATTTACCTTCACTTCCCTTAGGAGCCTTTGGGTGCAGAATCTGCCATCCGCCATAACCCTGGGGCAAATCAGGCCGGGTCATCCAGCACTCTGTTGAGGTCTGGAAGATCCTGAAGGTAGCAAAAGAACAATTCAGGTGTTAAAAGAAAAAGGAATCCTTAAGAGGTTCTAGAAATAGCAGTTGTGGCCATGGGGATGGGAGGGTGCTGTGTAAAAGTGGCTGTAAAATTCCCCAGAAGGGGCAAGCATGCCACCACTGACCATTAGTATCCTGCCTCCAAGGGTCTGGAAGGCCTCCTGTTGGTGCCAGGGCCACTCAGGGTGGTGAGTTCCCATAGCACCCGCAGTGGGAGCCCTTCCAGTCCGAGACTTCATCCCCTTTGGGCTTCTCACCAGATTCTGCCTCTCTGGCCTTCTCCATTCTGAAGCCCCTCCTCGTTGTAGTACTCATCCACAAGCAGGCCCCCTCCAGTGCCCTGGGCTGAGGCGAACGTGGTGACCACGCGGGCAGGGATTCCCAGACAGCGCAGCACTGCATAGAAGGGGCAGAGTCAGAGGGTGCCAGAGCCAGAGAGGCCTGGGGTGGGGCGTGGGGACGGCTAGTGTTTGCAGTGTCTCCTCTGGGCAAGCATGTCTTAAATGCCAGGTGACACCATGGAAAGAGGAGGGGCACAGGCATGGGGAAATTAAACCTGACACCCAGCACAGGACCTCTATAGGCCAGGTCACAGCCGGCAGAGCAGACAGCACGGGGAGGCTGGCAGAGCACTGGGGCTGCTCTGCTGGGGGAAGGCCGGGGAAGCTTCAGGGTGAAAGAGTTTGGGAGCAGAGTTTGCCAGATAGGCCTGACTTTGCTAAGGGGGAGAAGGAGCAGACGCTGGTCAGGAGGAGTTGCCCTGAACAAATGGCTTGTTTCTTGGCCAGATGGTTCATCTGAGCCAGTTATGGGTGTGAAGAAGGTGTGGAAATGTTGTGGAGTGGAGTCAGTATCTGCTTTTGGAAATGTCCCTCCCACATGGACCACAGGGCAAGCCAACAGTAGCCAAGGTCAGCCTGCTCTGTACCTGTGCAAGCAACAGCGGCCAGTGTCCAGGCCTGACCGTCATACACGGGTCGCCCTTGGCCTGTGAGCCACTGCCGCAGGATGGGCACACTGCCCCGGAGCTTGTTCAGCAAGGCCTCTTCCTGGGCAGACTGGGTCTGCGGGGTGGGCAAGACACTCTTCTCCTTGAGAGCGTGCAGCTGTTTGGGGAGACGTGTGAATGTCATGTGAGTCCTCAGGGTGAGGTGGTGGCGAGGGGGTGAGAGGGTAAAGTGGGGGCAGGGGTGAGAAAGGCTCATGCAGTTCTCCAAGTGTGGTGGACAGACTGTCTGCATCAGTCTATGTTAAATCTGCATATTCTGGGGCTCCACCCTAGCTCACTGGGTTATAATCTCGGGGGGTCTGGGGACAGCCCAGGAACCCACCTTTTTCACAAATCCTTTAAAGGCCAGGGATTTGTGGACCACAGTGGCAAAGAAAGCCACAGAGAAGCGGGAGAGAGGCCCTCACCGGGGCTGGGTCCCCTGCTCCTTCACTTGCCTAGTCCTGATTTCTTTGAGGGTATATGCACCTGGGGTCTCGAGGCCCACTTATCCTACACTTCCTTCTCCTCACAGGCTGGCTCTGTCCCTCACCACCTCTTCAGCGGGGAGCCCAGTGGCACAAGAGGAAACGGGGAACACATCACTCCTGGGAAAGGACTTTTAGGAACAATGAGAAAGCACCACGCTACCTTCACGGTCTGCATATCCTTAGGACTGATTTAGAAATGAAAACAAGTCCCTTTGACCACCTTAGCTGCAAACACTGAGTAAGATGGACCCAAATTCCTCCCTTCCAGAGACCTAGGCCTCCAGGTTGGGCTGGGGGTTGGAGGCAGGGGATAGAGATGTGCTCTGAGGAGACCCAGGACACTTTTTGTCCTTTGTTGGCTTGTGTCCTGGAAGATGACACCTCCCTTTGCTTTTCTCTCCCCTGTGGATGCTGTTGTCCTCCCCTCCTCACCCGTGTCCTTCTCCAGGAACTATCGCCACACCCTGGGAAGAGGAGACCTTTTGTGTTTTGAAGATATCCAGGGCCACAGAGGGAGGACAGCTCTGTGAGAGGGCATCACTCACCAACACGCCCAAAACGAGGGCCACATGCACAGGGTCTCCCCACTCCTCCACCTGCTTGTCTGTGCCCAGCAAGTTCAGGCTGAGGTCCAAGACATCCCTCTCGAACTGCAAGGACCACACACAGAAGCAATGAAGGGTCTCCATCCCAGTTTAGCCCCATCACCTTGTCCTTCTCTTAGACTCAGTCTTCCCTCCTTCCTCCCTTGCCTTGTCCCCCGGTGCCCCCTGGTCCCTGTACCTGGCAGTCCAATTCTTTGCTTGTTCTGTTATCTGACTGTCCTGATAAGGTGTGGATCTGGAAGACTAGGGATGTTTTTCCTTTCCTTTCTATCTGTATCCACTTAGTGCATCCCTACTGCTCCTGCTGGCCCTGGCCACCATGTGGAGGATACCACGGCAGCTCCTGCTCTTGAAGAGCCCAGTTAGGAGTGGAGCAGAGCATGTAGCCACACAGACTACAGATCTCAGCAGTGTGGCCAGGGCTCCAGGAGAGATGGCAACCCAGAGCAGAGAGCACAGTAGAGAGATTCACTCTACCTTTGGGGCTGAGGAAGGCTTTCAGAGGGTCTTAAAAGATGGGTCGGAGCTTCCCAGGCGACAAAGAAGGGACACTATTCCAGGTGGAGGAAACATTCAGCCGGCATGTCCAGGGGCTGGCCAGGGGCCGGAGCGTGGGTGGCTCTCAGGGAAAGGAAAGCAGTGGCCAGGCTGTGAAGGGCCTGTGTGTCATGCCCTTGTGTTTTATTGTACAGGCAGCAGGGATTTAATAGCGGGGTTTAATTTGTGTGGTCTGTAAGAAGATAATGCTGGAAGCTGTGGAGCGTGGTCTGATGTGGCCCCGAGGAAAGAGACATACCACATGGCTGAAATTTTCTAAACATGATGCCTCAGGACCAGGGGCTTTTGGATCTGCCAGCTCTGTCTGGCCTGAACTCTGAAGGTTATGGGGCAATCACTGTCCCCTCACCTTCCCTGGAGGCCCCCATACCTGGCCAAAGTCCCAGGGCTCTTCCTGGATGCAGTCAGCTGTGCCCAGGTAGATGAGGCCGTTCTGGTTCAACAAGTACTCTGAGCGTTGAGCCTCGTTCTCCAGGAACACAGCATCCTCTGGTGAGAGGCGGGCAGGAATGAGGGACTTCTCTCCATATCCTGGCCTCTGCCCTCCCTGCCCAGGTCAGTGTCCCCTTTAGCTCTGGGCTTAATAAGGACTGGAGAAGAACTTTCTCTTCTCACTGCCCACTCTGGGACCTGGCCTCCTCTCTGGTGGAGAGAGGGGAAAAGAGGTCAGTTTCTGTGTGGCCAAGGTGGCCTTCATGGTCAGCCAGGCAGACAGGAATAAGCCAGCCTTAAAAAGCCTATTGCTTCCCAGAAGACATGTGTAGCCAGAGTGTTGCCAACCCAAGAGAATTTGCCAACAGCCCAGGGAGCTTCCCAGTGGGCCTGTTATGCCGCTATCACAAGTTCAATAAAAAACAAAACAAAAAAAAACTAGTGTTTCAGAAGAGCCAATATAACATAGGTTGATGGGTGAGCAGAAGGGAAGAGCAGCATTTGCTAAGACAGGGTCAGAGGGAGCGGTGGGCTGGTGAAGTGACAGCCAAAACACGGCTCTCCGCTCTGGGGGTGTCCAGGTGGGTCTAGGATCCCCACGGTCTCTTGCTGGAGCCTTTCCTGCTGTCTGCATCCAAGGGTTGGGCTGGGGAGGAAGTGGGGGCTTTGAAGAGTCCACTGCCCACTCTAGGAAGCTGGGAGTGGTGGTGGGGTCTGCTCTTCTTTCCAAGTGTCTTTCTCTGCACCTGGTGCTGGTGGTGGAGTGGGGGGTGGTTAGACTGGTTCATGGGGACCAGAAGGAGAAAAAGATTTTCAAACTATCCCCCCTGGCATCCATCTGGGATGAGAGTGCTCAAAGCAACAGAAGGATAAGATAATATAAATCAGGAAGCCCTGAAATACCCAGGGCCTAAAATCAGAGCTATACACCCAAGGAGCCCTTGACTTCTGCCCCTCTGTCCTGAGTACTTTCTATGAAGTCAACTGGACATCACTTCTTGGGAAGTCACTTCCAACTGACATGTTTGGCCCCCATGCTGCAGGGTTCTGAGAAGTACATTATCAGGACACAGGTGGCACCCTCCTCTTATTCTCTGCTTGGGTGCAACCCCCCTTTAAAAAGTTCCCTGCTTATGAATAGGGTTCTTTTGTTAGAATTTAGGAAAACCCCATCTCCAAGTATCTGAGACTGAGTCCCAGATAATCTTGGAAAGTCTCTTAGCCACCTCCCAGTGAGCAGAGAAAACAACTCACTCCTGCTCAGACAGACACCTACACACACGCGCGCACGCACACACACACACTGATATGGAGGCTGCCCCTGGACAGGTCCCTACAAGCCAAGCATGAATGAATATTAGTTCCCATCCATTGTTCCACTTGCCCACCCTGTGGAGTGGGAAAGAAAGCCTTGAACTGAGGATAGGCAGGGTCATCTGAAGGAGGGGGGATCAGAGAATCCCAACCTGGGCAAAAGAAGTGGAGACAGGAAGCCTACTGGGATTCAGGTGCCACATTAAAAGGGAGTCAGGAACTAGGGACCAGGGATGGGGCCGCAGGAACCTGGGGAGATTTTTTCTACTTCCCCACATTTCCTATCCCTGCCTTGTAAGGAGGCTCCCTTCAGGGAAAACAAAGTATTACGGTGGGCGGCGGCAGATTTAAATAGGAGAGATAGCAAACTCACTCTTGAGTTGGCCTGCATCCACTGGGACACATGCTTTTTGCTTCTTTCACAGCTGTGCCCATACCCTGGCCTCTTTCTTCTTTTCTTTTTTTGGTACGTGCCCCTAGCGGAAACCGAACCCAGGACTCTCTGGTCCGCAGGCCAATGTTCCAACCACTGGGCCAAACCAGCCAGGGCACTCTTTCTTGTTTTCTACCTGAATAAAACTTGCTTCATTCAAAAGAAATTTTTAAAAAAGGAAGGATAGACTCAAACATCAGAAGAAGAGATGCTCTTTTGGCTCCTGTTGAGGCTGAACGCATCTGATGATATTTCCTAGAAGAAATAGCCTCAATAGCCTGGGCTAGGCTTTGCCAGAGGTGGCCACTGGTTGAGCAGGAGGTCACCTGACCCCAGGCAGCTCACATGGGATATTTCCAAGCCTCAGTATGGAAAAGACCCTGCGGTCTACAGTAGTAAACACAGAACAAACAAGACAGATTTACCATGAAGCTGATGAAACGAAAGCATTGGGGTGCCTCACTAGCACAGACCCCTTCAGGCCCTGGGAGGGGCCTTGGCCATTCAAAATTTTGTATTTTTTTTATTAAGAGAATTCCCCAAATCATATCAACCTCAGGTTCTACAAAACCTGGATTCACCTGGAGATAGTCCATGAGAGTCCAGGGAGGAAACAGAGAAGGTTATTTCTTAGGTCACCTGCATTCTGGAAGCACTTTCTAGTTCTTGTCCCCTGTACTATTACAATAAAGGGAAGCTCTCCCAGGGTCATCTCTGACTCTTATCTCCTGTGACCAAATAACCTGAGCCAACACCAGGGTTTGGTGATGAGATAAGCCTTTGCTTTCAGTGGGAAGACCTAGGCTGCTTCTGCCAGGGTTGACACCAAGACAGGACCCTGGGTCTGAGAGATGATTCATCCAGGAAGCAGACACTGCAAGAACGAGTCCTGGTGCTGTCCGCAGAGTAAGCTGTCCACTAGGGTCTGGGGCAGGTGCGCCCTGCCAGAGCTGCACCCAGATCCTGTACAGCCCAGGCTGGCTCGAGTCCAAACTCACCTCGAACCCAGGGGTTAAAGAGCAGGATGAACTGGCCCAGTAGGCGTGGCTTCCTGCCCAAGATATGCAGCAGGAGGGAGTAGCAACCAATGACAGCATCTGAGGGCGTGGTCACAGAGACAGTCCAGGACTGGGCATCTCTCTCCTCCACCATCGCACTCCACTTCTTCTGATCCCCCAGACTGGAAATCGGGAATGTGACTTGGGTCCTGGTAGCCTTGGAAGGCTGCTCTCCTGCAATCACAAACAGATAAATTGGTCGTTTGGACCTCTTGGTCACAACTGAGTAATAGAGTCAAGTATAACAAAGTTGAAGCAGATAAAAAATTAGTTTGGGAGGAGAAAAAGAGGCCCGTCCAATAATGGGAGGCAGTAGGGGGTGATGGGAGTGCATAAGTTCTCAGTGCCCGTGGACCTACATTTAGACATTTCATAGTCTATAAAATGGGCGTGGTAATAATACCTACTTCAGAGTGTCAGTGTGAGGTTTTTGTTTGTTAACTTATTTATTATTTTTGTTAATCCTAACTCAAGGATAATTTTCCACTGATTTTTAGATAGAGTGGAAGGGAGGGTGGGAGAGAGAGAGAAACATCAATCTGAGAGAGACACATTGATTGGTTGCCTCCCACATGACCCCGGCCGGGGCTGGGGATCAAACCTCAACTCAGGTACATGCCCTTAACTGGGAATTGAACCCGAGACCCTTTGGGTCCAGGGGCAATGCACTAACTGCTGAGCCAAACAGGCCAAGGCTCAATGTGAGGTCTTAATGAGATATTTCATGTAATACCCTTGGCCTAATATCTGACATGTCGTACAGATTCAATAAATAGTAACAATTAAATGTGATATTCAGTCTGGATTAGATCCCATTTAGGCTTTTCTACAAAATTGATATTATATTTGCAGCCAAAAGAAACCCCCTCGTGATAATGCTGCCAAGCATTTTCTGAATCATAATAAACAAGACTTATTAGAATAGCACATTATCTTCTCCTCACAACAGCCCTGCTGGGTGGGCAAAACTTCTTGAGGCCCTAGTACCATGTAGGCCATTTGCTCCTTAGTTCCGTGAGCGGGTGATGAGAAAGAACCCTCTAATCCTGCTGCCAAAGGGGTCTAAGCCTGCCCCACTTACCAGTTTGTGCAATGAGAACTACCTTCTTTAGGGCATGCTGAAATGCATGGACTGGAGCCCGGAAGTGCAGCCTGATGGTGAAGGGCTGTCCTCTCCTCACAACCAGGTGCCTGGAGCTGATGTCTTTGGTATGGTGCTCCTCATTGTTTCTTGCTGCCTGGAAGTCACAGCTCTTGATCCCCAGGGCTATGTGGAAAAGACAGAAAACGTGGAGACTAGGTAATTGTGACAAGTAAGTAAAAGCAGAGACCCTGGAGTCAGAGAGATGAGGGTTCAAAACCCCTTGGCTCAACTTACTTACTAGCTGTGCTACCTAAGACAAGTAACTTGACTACTCTGACCCTCAATTTTTTCTTCCTTAGAATGATCACTCTTCCTTCCAGGGTTGTGGAGATTAAATGAAGTCATGTATAGCCCTGGCTGGTTTGGCTCAGCAGTAGAGCATCGGCCCGCGGACCAATGAGTTGAGGGTTTGATTCCAGTCAAGGGCACATACCTTGATTGTGGTTTGTCCCTGGCCCTGGTCAGGGTTGTGCAGGAGGCAACCGTCAATGACACATCATGTTTCTCTCTCTCTCTCTCTTTCTCTCCCTCTCTCCCACTCTATCTGAAGATAAATAGAAAAATATCCTCAGGTTAGGATAAAAAAAAAAATTGAAGTCATGCATATACAGTAGTCCCTGCCTTATCCCAGGGGGATACATGCCAAGACCCTGGTGGATGCCTGAAACTGTGAATACCAAATCCTATACTATATACCAGAGATTTTCAACCTGTGTGCCACAAAAATTTTTAAAACGTTCAATACCTGACTATATAGTCAGGGGCACCAACCTCTTTTCCCTTTGATTGTCAAGTAAAAAAATGACAGCAGCCAACACAAAATAGCCATCCAGTGTGAATGAATCAAAACTATACCTATTTTTTTTTGTCGTTAATCAGCAAAAAATATATTTTTTGGTGTGCCTCAGAATTTTAGTAATTAGTTTGTGTGTCATGAGATAAAAAATGTTTAAAATGCTGCTATATACTATGTTTTTTCTTATATGTACATTCTTATGGTAAAGTTTAATTTATGAATTTGTCACAGCTAGAGATGAACACTAATAATTATTTATAAAATAGGACAACTATAACAATATACTGTAATAAAAGTTATGGGAATGGTTTTGTGGCCATTATTACGTAAAATAGGGGTTACTTGAACACAAGCACTGTGATACCACAAAAGTCTATCTGATAACCTAATTGGCCACTAGGTGACTAAAGGGCGGGTAGCTTAAACAACATGAACACACCAGGCAGAGGGATGATTCACATCCCAGGATTTCATCATGCTACTCAGAACAGCCCGCAACTTAAAACTTATGAATTGTTTACTGCTGGAATTTTCCATTTAATATTTTCAGATCATGGTTGACCCTGGGTAAATGAAACTGAGAAAAGTAAAAACATGGATAAGGGGAACCACTGTAATACACTTAGCACAGGGTCAGACACACAGTCCCATGAAATGAAATGAAACTGTTGTTATTATTGTTGATCCCCTTTTCTGGCCCCAATCCAAAAGCAATGAATACAATCCAGAATCTTGTTCACCTCGACTCACTTTTTCTTTAAATACAATTAGATAGTTTTAAGAGCTGGTTTTGAAATCACTACATCCAATTTTCTTGTTATATAGATGAGAAGAGTGAGGCCCAGAGAGTAGAACCAACTCACCCAAGCTCACACTTGGCTGTTTCACCTAAAGACTCACCAAACCTATGGCACCATGCAGCCCAGAAAAACTCTGCAAGGGTGGTTGGTGGTGCGTGAGAGTATTAAGACAGTCTGTTAGACAGTTCCCATTTATAATGAGACATGTAAATGTACTGCCAGACCTGTGCAGAGGCCCTGAAGTTTCTGCATTCTCTGGGTCTGCCTGTTTTCTTGCTTTATGTTTGCCTTTGCCCCTTTTAGTTGGATTCCCTGACTTCTACCTTCCCTTTTTTTCCATTTAGCCTTCACGCTATGACAACCTCATGCTTTTCCAGGGTCATCTCCCATAAATATCACAACCCAGTTAGAACAGTCATGTTATTCTGATCCTGGGACAAGAATATAAATCCATGTTAAGCATCATCACCATCTTAACACCATCATCACAATTATGACCATGAACTCACCACCACGACCTACCCTGTTGCTACTCCATAGCCCCTCCACCACTACCAGCACCCACTACCACTCCTCACCATAGTCACATCACCATCACCTTCAACACCATCCTACTTCCTTTAATGAAAACACATAATATTGGAGGGGCTACTGACAGTCCAGCAAGCCCCATGGAGAGTTGACTTGGCTCACCCTGTCCCATGGATGCAGGCTGCTCTTATGCACTTGGCCACAGGAAGTGCCTGTCTTGGACAGTTGCTTGGGGCTCCCTCTTTGAATCTGTCTTCCAGACGAAAATGATGGAGGTACTTTTTTTGGCTTAAGAATCTACAAATAGGTTAGTTTCCTTCCACTTCTCTTGTGAGCTCCCTGACAAGTTTCTTCTCTCCTACTCCCTCCTCGCTGGTATCTCTTGAACCAGATGTTGGGAGTTACCATTTTTAATTTTATCTCTTATGCCAGGAAGTCCAGGCAGGAGTATGCCTGGCAGTCTAGAGTGGGGGTGGGGGGTGGGAAAGATCTACCATCTGGAAGAACCCAGAAGAAACCTCTAAGCCTATACTTCAGTGGCCTCAAGAGCCCCTCTGAGATGTTACCTGGACAACACTGAGACTCTAGAAGAAATGACTCCATAAGCAGGAGGCCCACATCCAGCCCCAAATCTCAGGCCCTAAACATGTCATGGGCTGCAAGTTGCTAGATGTTTGTGGGCTGTTTTGATAATACAAAGAGAGAGCATGTATGCCTGGGACTCATCTGTGTGAAAGAGATAAGGAGGTAGAATTTGTTGGTGAAAAATAAATGTCCTGGAAGCAGAAGCCAGAGCTCAAGCTCCTCTAAGCCTGCTGGGTCTGGGACACTCTATCAGAGAGGGTGTGGTACTATCTTGGGACTCAGAGCCTATGTCTTTTCTATTTCTACTAGTCCAGTCACCGAGGAGACAAGACACAGGAGAGGATCTCTTATTTGACTGTCTTTGGCCCCCTAAAGCCTAGCTTTTGGTTGGGCATCTGAGACTGTGTCACCAGAAGCCCTCTCAGAGCAGCTGTACTGGCCTGCATGTATGTGGGATATCTATGCAAGGTTATGAAAGAAATGACAAGGAACATTTGTTGCCTACCTGGGGTATGGGGTCAGAAGATGATTTTTCTGCCCTGCTAGTGTGGCTCAGTGGTTGAGCGTCCACCAATGCACCAAGAGGTTCGATTCCAGATCAGGACACATGCCCAGGTTGTGGGCCCAATACCTAGTGGAGGGGCATGTGGGAGGTGGCCAATTAATGTTCTCTCTCATCAATGTTTCTATCTCCCTCTCCCTCTCTCTCTAACATCAATAAAAAAATTTTAAAAAAGAAGAGATTTTTTTGTTGTTGGCCCTTTTATACTTTTAAAACTTTACACCACTGCCCATTTGAAGAGTATTATAATATTAAAAAATGAAGCTGCTGCCTTCTCACCTCCCCTGCAAAAAGGTTCTTCGTAATAAATAAAGAAGTAAATTTTTCATTATTTGATGATGATATGATTTTTACCTGAAAAACATGTATCTACTAAAAATGATTATAAAGCACAAGGCAGCCTGTGTGGCTCAGTGGTTGAGCATTGACCCATGCACCAAGAGGTCGCCGGTTCGATTCTCAATCAGGGCGCATGCCCAGGTTATAGGCCTGATTCCCTTAGCGGGAACCGAACCTGGGTCTCTCCGGACCGCAGGCCAACGCTCTAACCACTGAGCCAAACCTGCCAGGGCTTTTGTCTATACTTCTGAATCACTTCTAGATATTCTATCATGCAAATAACCAAACACATATAAAATGAAATATATACAAGTATATTCATTGCACTGGTAGTTACAATAGCAAAATATTGAAAACTACCTAAATGTCCATAAATAAGATACTGGACAGATAAATTATGAGACATGCACTCAAAAGAATACAAGTATGACAAAGAATGAAGTAGCTCTATGTAAATTGATACAGAACAATCTCTAAGCTACATTGTTAAATGGAATAAGCAAGCTACAGAAAAGTGTGAAGAATAAGCTACCTTTGTATAGAGGGTGTGTGCGTGTGTGAGAATATATATGAATTTACTTGTGTTTATGTAATATTTCTGGATAGTTACTGCTTCTGAATAGGGAAACTCAGTGCCAAGGAGTAAGGCTTTTGCGTGTGTATATCCTTCTGTATCTATGTGTCATGAGCATATATTATATATTAATATTTTAAGAACAACAAAAACTTGCCCTGGTCGGTTTGGCTCAGCGGTTAGAGCGTTGGCCTGTGGTCCAGAGGGACCTGGGTTCGGTTCCCGCTAAGGGCACGTACCTCAGTTGCAGTATGTCCCTGGCCCTGGTTGGGTCGTGCAGGTGGCAGCCACTCGATGTATCCCTTTCACGTCCATGTTTCTCTCTCCCTCCCTCCCTCCTACTCTATCTGAACAAAATATCAAAAAATGTCCTTGGGTGAGGATAAAAAAAAACCCCAAAAAACTTGGAAGGGAAGAAAAAGGCTGACTGGAAGAACTGTTTTCTCCACTGTGAGATCCCCATGGGAGTGCACTGGGGTGTTCATGGGCTGGCTCCTCCTTTGGAGATTTGTTTGTCTGGTACTAGCAAAGAGAATCTCCTCTTTGCTGATACAGTTCTCATGGAGCTGCACAAAACCCCATGATATAGGAGTATTTCATTTGGGGCACTTTGCGGGGAGCCTATGGTGAGACAGATACTGCTGTGTTTTGGTTGACCTGGGGAACATAATGTGAGGAGGACAGAGAGAGGAGTGACCAAAAAGGTCTGTCCTGCTTCCTACTACACCCACACTTTTTAACTTCCCAGCCTCTGGCAAAAAAAAAAACCCCAACAAATTGTCAGCTGGTATGTACCCAAGAAGAATTCATTTATTCACTGATGACACAAGTATTTATTGAACACTGTGCATCAGGAACTGTGTTAGACACTGATAATACAGTAGTAATTTAGATAAATGTGCCACCAAGGAGCTTATATTTCAGCAGGGGAAACAGACAGTCTGAAGTGCTTACATCATTAATTATTTACTTGCTATAAAAGAGAGGTTTCAAGTTGTAGGACCTAGGTGTGGCGGTCAGGAAAGGCTTCTCTGAGAGAGAGTGATATTTAAGCTGAGAGACTGGAAGGATAAATAAGAGTTAGCTAGGTAATGGGGCACGGGATGGGGTAGGGTGGGAGGAGAGAGAACAGCATTCGCAAAGGCCCTAAGGCAGGGAGCAACTGAAGGAAGGCCATGGAACTGGAGCACAGATTGTGATGGGGAGAGGTAAGGCCAGGGCTTGAGTCAAAGGTGTTTTTTTAAAATCCTCACCCAAGGATATATATATTTTTTCTATTTATCTTCAGATAGAGTGGGAGGAAGAGAGAGAAAAACATTGACATGAGAGGGACACATTAACTGGTTGCCTCCCACACGACCCCAACCGAGGTACGTGCCCTTGACTGGAATCGAACCTGCGACTCATTGGTCTGTGGGCCAGCACTCTAACCACTAAGCCAAACTGGCCAGGGCTTGAGTCAAAGGTTTTGAACTTTTTCCTCAGAGTGCTGGGAAGCTATTGAATGGTATTTTAAGCAAGAGAGTAACACAATCAGATTTGCATTTTAAAAATACCATGCTGAGTAAAATAGGGAAAATTATTTAGTGGGGGGAAAAGTGGAAGAGAGAGGACCAACAAGAGACTAACATCATGGTTCAAGTGAGAGATGATGGTGGCCTAGTCAGAGGAGTTTTGGTAAAGATAGAGGTGGACAGTATTTGACAGAAATGTAGGGTTAAAATGGCAAGACATGCTAATGGAGAGAATATGAAAAGCAAAGAAGAAAAGATATTGAACATGACTACCAGCTCAAATAAATTAATTATGCTGATACATTGCTTTACAAAGTACTTTCATATACATTATCTCATGTGATCTGAACCTCAGCCTTGTAAACTAAGGGATCATTATTTCAATTTAATTGGTGTTTATTTTAATGAATGAATAATGAATACATCAATTAAAACACTGCCAGAAAGAACTTAAGATGACTAACTACATGATGTTTCAGAAGAGCATATATTAAAATGATGCATAAGATAAAAGATGAGTAGAAAGGGAGATAAAATCAACAATGAGGCCAAGAACATACCTATGTATATGCTGTCCACTCACTAGAAATGTATCTATCTCTAAGCTTCCCAGGAGTTGAGGCTTTCCCAACATCTCAAAGGTTATGATAAAAAGACTCAAACTAGGGTCTTCCAGTCCAAATCCCATACATTTGATTTCACATTAGCCTGTAATCTAAACCACCACGGAGGAGGTCTCTGTTCAATCTAAATTTCTAGTTGTAGCAGACTAGCATGATACCATCTCCCCTATTGAGAATTAGAAAAGCTGAATAAATATTTTAAATATCTGAAGGCATCAAGGCAGCAAGGATTGGAGGGATTGAGATCTTGGAGAGAAGAGAAGCCCAGAGAGGTGAGCCTGACAGAATGTCACTTTCCTTTGGGGCATTTGCTGATTCATAATTGACAGATGATAGCCTGAGAGGCTGAGCAGATCTTCTGGCCATCTCATAGGGTTGGAGGATAAAAACTATCCCACCAGGGATAAAGGGCCTCTATAAACACCCCAGCTCTTCAGTGGAACCCTCAAAGGGCTATACCCCAAGGGTAAAGATAAATAAGAAATAGACTAAAACTTATAAAAACTGAAGCATAGTTTTGTTTGTTTTCAGAAACTCAATAAATGGAGCTTTTTATTCCTGTTGACATTGTCATGGATGTTATCATCATTATTATTACTTATCTAATAAAGTTGTAAACATTGGAACAGCATAGAATGATTTAAAAATATTTTCATTGTGATAGAAAATTTATCATCTTAAGCATTTTAATTGTACAGTTCACTAGTGTTGAGTATATTTAAATTGTTGTGAAAGAGATCTCCAGAAACTTTTCATTTTGCAGAACTGAAACTCTATACTCATTAAATACAAGTTCCCTTTGCCTCTTCTCCTCAGCCTCTAGTAACCACCATTCTATATATCTAGTAACATTCTTTCTATATCTACTAATTTGATTAATTTAGACACTTTGTATGAGTATAATCATATAGTATTTATCCTTTTGCGACAGGCTTATTTCACTTAGCATAATGTCCTAAAGGTTCATCCATGTTGTAGAATGTGACAGAATTTCCTTCCCCTTTAAGGCTGCATAGTATTTCATTGTATGTATATACCACATTTTATTATCCATTCATTTGTTGATGGCCATGTGGTTTGCTTCCACCTCTTGGCTATTGTGAATACTTCTATGAACATGGATATGCAAATATCTCTTCAAGACCCTGTTTTCAACACCCCCCCCCAACCAGGGGTTTTATTTATTTTATTATTTTTATTTAAACTTATTTTTATTGTTGAATGTATTACAGATGTCCCCCCCTTTAGCCCCCTCCTCCCCACTCCCATTTCCCTCCTGCCTTCCTCACACTATTGTCTGTGTCCATTGGTTATACATATATGCATATAAGCTCTTTGGTTTATCACTTCCCACCCCCACCCCCCTTCCCTTTGAGGTTCATCAGTCTAACAACCAATTTGTACTTCTTAGTACCTTCACCTTTTTCTCCTATCTCTCCAACCGCCCTCCCATCGGGCAACTAATAAAAAGTTTCCGTATCTATCAATCAGTTTCTGTTTTGCTTGTTTATTTTGTTTGTAGATTCAATCTCTGATAGATATGTATTCATTGCCATTTTATTGTTCATATTTTTTATCCTCTTCTTCTTCAAGAAGACCCTTCAACATTTCATATAATACTAGTTTGATGGTGATTGAACTCCTTTCTTTAGCTTTTTCTTGTCTGGGAAACTCTTTATATGTCCATTGATTCTAAATGATAGCTTTGCAGAGTAGAATAATCTTGGCTGTAAGTCCTAGTTTTTCATCACTTTGAATATTTCTTGCCAATCCCTTCTGGCCTGCAAAGTTTCTTTTGAGAAATTGACTGACAGCCTTATGGGAGTTCGGTTGTAGGTAACTAACTACTTTTCTCTTGCTGCTTTTAAGATTCTCTCTTAGTCTTGAACCTTTTGCATTTTAATTATGATGTGTCTTGGTGTGGACCTCTTTGGGTTCATCTTGTTTGGGACTTCCTGTGCTTCCTGGACTTGTATGTCTGTTTCCTTCACCAGGTTAGGGAAGTTTTCTGTCATTATTTTTTCAAATAAATTTTCAATTTCTTGTTCTCACTCTTCTTCTGGCACCCCCATGATGCAAATGTTGGTTCACTTGAAGTTGTCCCAGAGGTTCCTTACACTATCCTCATTTTTTTGAATTCCTTTTTCTTTTTGCTGTTCTGATTGGGTGTTTTTTACTTCCTTATATTCCGAATTGATGGTTTGCTCTTGGCTTCACCTACTCTACTATTGATTCCCTGTAAATTATTCTTTATTTCAATAAATGTTTCTTTCATTTCTGATTGGTCCTTTTTATGCTCTTGAGGTCCTCACTAAGTTCTTTGAGCATCCTTATAACCAGTGTTTTGAATTCTGCATCTGTTAGATGGCTTATCTCCATTTTGTTTAGTTTTGTTTTTTGTTTTTTGTTTTTTCCCCCTAGAGTTTTGTTCTGTCTTTCATTTGGGACATGTTTCTTTGTCTCCTCATTTTGGCTGCCTCCCTGTGATTGTTTCTATGTATTAGGTAGAGTTGCTATGTCTCCTAGGCTTTGTAAGGTAGCCTATTGTGGTAGGTGTCCTGTAAGGTCCAGTGGCATAGCCTCTTTGATCACCCCAGCTGGGTCCTCAAGGTGCACCCCTAGTGTGGACTGTATACCTATCTGTTGTAATTGAGTCTTGGATTGCTGTTGGCACATCAATGGCAGGGATTTACTCAGGCTGATCAGCTGCAAGGACTGGCTGTGACCACTGACCACTGACCTCTGACTACCTTGGAGGATCAGCTTTGCAGGGGCCCACCTCACAGAACACGACTTACTTCATCAGAGCTCTGGTACCCACTGAGTCCCTTCCTTGAGTGTGTCAGTTGTGGAGGTGGTTTGGTGGTGGTGCTTTGACATGGTCTGAAGCTGTCCACTGGGTGTGCTGGCTCTGGGGCAAGGTCAGCCACTGCCTGTGTTCTACGTGGGGCCACCAGGCATAAGCTACAAATCAATCTGTCAATGGCTGCTTCTTGTGCTGGGCTTGGAGGTGCCCAGGAAAAGCCAAATTGTGAACCAAGACTGGCTGCTTCTAGTGCCAGGCCTGGGGCTACTTAGTGAGAGGTATGGGGCTGGCTGAGGCCAGATGCTGCTTGTTTGAGAGAATTAAGGAAAATATGAAACAGGATCCAAGACAGGCTGATCCTATGGTAAAGCCACTGGAAACAGCTTGGGTGGGCCCAAAAGTTGGGTTGGGCAGGGCCTCAGGGAATCACCAGGGTGGGGCAAACAGTGTTAGGCAGGTATAGTCGGTCCTCGTTTATCGGGTTAATCAGTTCCAGATTCTATGGTGATAAATTAATTTCTGCGAAGTAGGATTTT
Organism: Molossus molossus; assembly: GCF_014108415.1. Taxonomy (NCBI): domain Eukaryota; kingdom Metazoa; phylum Chordata; class Mammalia; order Chiroptera; family Molossidae; genus Molossus; species Molossus molossus. The sequence goes on from NW_023425344.1 coordinate 182,188,473, forward strand.
TTATTTATAAATCGAATATTTTCACAGTGCATAAAAAACCTGTTTATAACCTTCTAAATAATTTTTTAACATTATTAGAGCCCTCTAGACATGAAATAACACTCTTTAGACACCATTACACTCATATTACCCAATATATTAGACAAAAGAAGAGAAAATAAGACATATTAGACGTTACAAATATCATTATTATTGTACATTTAATTACACATACACATAGTTCTTACACACAACCACTAACCTATGAAAATAGCGCAACTTGTTCGATGATGAAGTGATAAAGATGAAAAGATGTACTGCACAGCAAAGAAGAGCAAGGTTACTGCTCCTCTGAAGGCACGACCTCAGTAGGAGAGTCTTCAGGTGGTGCAGTATCCTCAGCAGGTGCGTCGTCATCTTCTTCCGCTGAAGGAGTACTAGAAGTAGGCAGTGGGTGTCTGGGTGCGCGGCTAAAGAACATCATGATAGGCAGTTGCTGGCGCTGTCTTTTCATATGCATGAGGAGGCTTTTGTAGGGTTCTATCACTCCTTCAAGTGCATTCCGGAACCGCAATGCACATATCATTTGTGGGTCCCATTCGCCAATCATGTCCTATACTACCTTAATAGTTCTCACCACTTGTGAGAGACGCTCAAGTGTAAGGCCAACTTCCTCCTCCTGACCCCAGGAACCTCTGGCTGCTCTTCCTCCTCCTCACTCACAACTTAGTCATCTCCACCAGGTCCTCGTCAGTTAAGGACACCTCCTCTGGATGATACTCGCCCTCCTCACGGATCTTCTGGAACATGTTGTTCATGTAGTCCTCTGCTTCAGGCTGCTCAGCAGAGGTAGCTTCTCCGTGGAGAACGACACTCTTCAGATGATACCTCTTCTGGAACTTCTCGAACCAACCCTTGCTCACTGTGAAATCCATGAACGTTGCGGGAGAGGGTTCTGGTTGAGGTTCATCCGCCGTAAAGCGCTTATAGAGCTGCCTCGTCTTCTCCGGGATGACCAGCAAATCCAACAGAATGTTTTTCTTGTGGCTGTCACTGATCCAAACAGCTAGGGCAGACTCCGTTTTCACTATGAACTTATTGTGACTTGTCACGAAACACTTTGCTTCCTTGTTGAAAGAGACAGTAGCTGTTGCACGGATGTTCTTTTCATCTTTACGGATGGAGCGAACGGTAGACTCATTCAAGTCGTAATGGCGAGTAACCTCCACGATTTTCTTGCCATCTTTGATCATATTCAAGAGTCTCACCTTCTCCTGGATGGTAAGCATCTTCCTCCAGAGCTTAGTTTAATCGTCAGAAGGCTTAGAGGAAGCAGCACGTTTAAGAGCCATCATGGGGCTTAGATAAAAGTTCTCAGAAATCACACTTACAAGAGCAAAGATGCTTCTTACGGGTAGCGATGTAGAAGCATGTATGAGAGAAACAAACTTGCATGAAGCTGAGCTAATCTGTGGCCAGGATAGGATAGCTAATCAGTGAACAGCATGCTCTGATTGGCTTGGTTTCACCACACCCAATTTTTTGGAAAAAAAAGTTATTGCCCACACACAAGGAGAGGTCGAGTGGTGGCACCTGGCATTGAAGGGTTTAGGATGGAGCGAACGGTGGTGCTAGAATACATAGGCCTACAGTCCATATGTACAGTAATTTTAATTTTAATTGTAACACGGGGGTGTATAATTGACTCAGAAAACCAAGTGCATACTGTATCATTTTCACTGTCTTGATCAATTTTTTAATGAATGTATTTGAAAAAACTGCGATAGAGTGAAGCCATGAAAGTCGAAGTGCGAAGTGGCGAGGGACGACTGTACTAGAATCCCTGATGTGGTGCCTGTCTGAAGGCCCCATGGGGGAAGGGCTCACCAAAAGAACAAAAGCCAGCACATCTGTCCAGGAGAAAGCTTGCCTCTCTAGCTCTGGCCTGATTCCGAACAACTCAGTTCTTCCCCGTTAGTCTCTGGTGCCTTTCAAGCTGCCTCCCCAACACTGGAGCCTGGGGGAAGTAAGTCCAAGTAAGTTTGTGTGTGCCCTTAAGAGGAGCTGCCTGGGGCTCCAGAAGCCTCAGCTTCCTTCAGCCTCAGTTCCTGCCAGTTTTTCCTGCCAGAAGTTATGAGGACTTCTCTTCCTGGCACTGGAACCCTGGACTGGGAGGCCTGGTGTGGGGCTGGGACCCCTCACTCCTCAGGAGGGGGGCTTCTGAAGCCAAGATACCCCTCCTGAATTTTATCCCCCATGTGTGGGTGTGGGACCACTAACCCCTTCCACATCTCTGTCCCTCCTACCAGTTTCTATGTGGCTTCTTCTTTAATTTCCTAGTTGTGGGATTTATATTCAGCTCAACTTCAGGCAGTTCTAAGTGATTGTTGTTCTGTCATTTAGTAGTAATTTTGATGTGGTTGTGGGAGGATGCAAGTACTGCATTGACCTATGCAACCATCTTGGCCAGAAGCCAAACACATATTAGTTTCAAAAGTGCAAAATAAGATTAATAGATGACACCTCAGTGAAAATAATGGAAACAAAAAGACAAATGAAATATCTTGAAAATGCTGAAGAAAAAAATAGCTAATCTAGAATTATATATATGAGAAAATATCTTTCAACAAATCAAGGCATATATTTCCAGACTAGCAAATGTGCCTTGTTATCTCTTGTTCTGGGGGCTCAGGGCACATTTATGGACTGATTGACTAAATGAATGAATTAAAAATTAGGAAGCTCAACAAGGATTCCCCCAAGTTTTTAGTTTTAAATCATAGTGATAATGCTATTATCTGCATGAGAGTAATCATTGATAGTTTTTAATAGTTTTTTTAACACTTCCACTTTCTTTTCTTTTTTTAATATGTTTTTATCGATTTTATTTTTAGAGAGAGAAGGGAGAGAGAGATAGAAACATCAATGTGAGAAAGACACATCCATCAGCTGCCTCCTGTAGGCCCCCTACTGGGGATCAAGGCCACAACCCAGGCATGTGCCCTGACCAGGAATGGAACCGGGACCTCCCAGTCCATGGGATGACACTCAATCCACTGAGCCACACCAGCTGAGATAATAGTTTTGTTTATTTGTTTTGTGTGTGTGTGTGTGTGTGTTTTAATCTTTATACAGTGCTTTAATTGTTGAATGGTATAGGGTTTTATTTTTTAATGAATTTATTTTTATTTTATTTTTTAAATTACTTATTTTTGTTACAGATGTTTCTCCTTTTCCCCCCCACTGATTCCCCCTCCCCCTCCCTCCCAGCCCTGTCCTCAGCTTGTCGTTTTGTTTTGTTTTTTTATGGAAACCTATTACCCAAAGAATTGGATGGCTCTGTTTATTACATAAAGGGGCAGAATTTAAAGATATATAAGGAAACTGAGAGTCAATAAACATAATCTCTGATCTTTCATTTTGAGACCCACAAAGAGTCTCAATGAGCCACTAATTTCTTAGCCAGCCAGTTCTGCAATCCAGTTTAAAAGGTTTTGAAAACTCATGTGACTTTAAACTTTCCTGAAGGATTTTTCCAACCTGAGCAATTTGTGAATTGATGCTCAGCCATTTCTGCATTAAGTAGGATGAGAGGATAATCTGTCAACTCATTAAAGACAAGGGGCTGAGATGGGGTTCTGGATGGGGGTGCTTCCTTTTTCTTTATTGTGCCACAGCGAGACACCTTCCAGTAAAATGTGTGAGCAGTTGGGCTTCACTGCAGAACGGCAGACATGCTCTGCAGTTCAGTTATGTTTGAATACCTAAACTCATTGCAAGATTTTTATTTGAGCTGTAGCCCCTTTAAACTGTGAGACCTGACTTCCTTGTCAAGTGTGCAACACATAGTAATGGATAATGAAGGCATTTACAAGGCAGGTCCTGGGTGTGCCGACTGTACCATGGAGCAGTAGTTGTAGAATCTGACATCTATAAATGAGAAATAGGCCATTTCTGGCTAGTTTGAAGATCGATTTTTTCCCCAAGGTTTGAGTCATATTTATTTATTTATTTATTTTTTAAAAAGGTGATCCTCTGATCAGAAAGTGTAGTGTGGACTGGCACCCAAGGCCAGCTCTCCATCTCATCCACTGTTTTTCCAGGTCAGGCCTTTTCCCTCTGAGGCTCAGTATCTTTAAAGTCAGGAGGTTGGATTAGTTACTTCTTATATTGAATATTTCCCATTTGTCCCTTCAGATCTACTCTACATCCTTCTCCATCTTGCCCTGTGCCCCAGAAGCTGACCAGTGTGAACCATACAGAGGGGCTCCCTGTTCTCTGGCCCCCTGTTGTATTTTTTGCCTAATGAAGACACCAACAAAAAATTAGAGGGTAGGAGAAAACTAGGGTTGAAGTATTCATTCTTCCGATTCCTACCCTGTATCATTACTGAAGGTCAGTACTTGGCAGGCAGCCCTCTTCACATAGTCTTTCTGTCTCCTGTTTCCAACAATCTCTCCCTCCCCTCGCTTCTTCAGGCTTAGGGATCTAAGTGCCTCACAGTTACTATGGTTGCCTACCCCCTGATTACCCCCATATATATAGCCCCTCTCCTCAAAATACCCACCCACGGACAGAATTAAATGGAAAAATAGATAAATGCACGATCATAATGGGGGCTTTTAACATATATCACTTGATAATTCATAGAACAAACAGAAAAATTACTGAGGATATAGATTTGAGCAACTGATTAACAAACTTGATCTAAAGGACATATATAAAGCAGTATTCCCATAAAACTTCAGAATACACATTCAAAAGCACATGAAACATATATCAAAATGGACTATATGCCCGGCCAGTGTGGCTCAGTGATTGAGTGTTGACCCATGCACCAAGAGGTTGCCAGTTCAATTCCTGGTCAGGGCACACGCCCAGGTTGTGGGCCTAATCCCCAATGAGGAGCATGCAGGAGGCGGTCAATCAATGTTCTCTCTCATCAATGTTTCTCTCTCTCTCCCTCTTCCTTCCTCTCTAAAATCAATAAAGAAAAAAAGTTTCTTTTAAAACACAGCACAGGTCTCAACAAATTGCAAAGGATGAAAATCAGACAGGTAAATTCTTGTAACTAGATTAGAAATCAGTACCAAAAAGATAAGTAGAAAATCCCCAAATATATGGAATGTAAGCAATGTGTTTCTAAAATCAGTCTTTCATTCTCCCTCTGTTTCTAATCTTGATCCTTCTCTTTCTACTTTGGTGAAGAAGGACAGAGCTCTTTTTCATGTTCCCACAGATTCATACATTATCCCAGCTGAAACATTTCCTGAACACTCCTGCTATGCCAGGTATTTGGCTGGCCTCCTGGTAGGAAGCTCCATGCTCTTGTACAGTCTGAAGACAAGTCCCAATCTATGGGGTCCAAGGCAAGCTGGGAGCACTCTGCAATCAAATTCTTTGTCTATACTCCCGAAAAATTGGCAGGCTCAAACCTGGCCTTCAGGGTGGAGAACTATTTGTCTTTTCAGTGACTTCTCAAGTCACATATAGTCTGCCCAGTTCTGCAAAATAGAATCAACTTTAAGCACTGACATTATATGCAATGACTGTGATCCAAGACTTAGAGGAAACAGATGCCTAAAGATAATTGTGGTCCACGTCCTTAGACTGTCATCTGAAACCTTTTACGAGCTGGCTCTTGCCTCATTTGTTTCTGCTACTTGCTCTCTCCTGTTCTGATCTCTAGCCATATGAATGACTTGTAGTTCCTGTCTGCTTTACCCCATCTCTGCCCCTTCTACCCTGAGTCTGTTTGGCTAACTCCTAATCTTTATCTTTTATCTTAAATGAATTCCCTCCAGGAAGCCTTCCTTGATCCACAATTCCAGTACTAGACTAGTTACCCCTCCACATGCTCCCACAACACCCTGCATTTACCCCAGTGGTGGTTCTTGCCGCTCTGTGTTATAACCTCCTGTTTATTTTCCATTCTCCACATGCTTAGACTCGAGCTCCTCAAGAGCAGGCCCTGGTCCTGCTTGTGTCCTTGGTCCTTAGCTGAGGGCCTGGCCCCTAACAGAAACTCAGAGAATATTTGTTGAGTGAAAGAATTCATGAATGCGGTGTTGAAATCAGAATTCATGAAAGTCTGAGGGTGCAGTAGCTGAAATATTCCAACTACTTTAGAGGTTATTGTTTCTGTAAGATACTTCTCTGTAAGATGTTTTCCTTAAATCATTTTCATGATTGTTAGGCAACAATTACAGAATGAAATAATTATAGTAGTCCCTGGTCCTGTCCTTAGTTTTGCTTTCTGCAGTTTCAGTTACTCACAAACCAGTTTAAAATATTACATGGAAACATCTAGAAATAATTGAAAAAATATTTTGAGAGAGAGGGACCACATCCACATAAATTTTATTGCAGTATATTATTACAGTTGTTCTATTTTATTATTAGTTGTTGTTGTTAATCTCTTACTATGCCTAATTTGTAAATTAAACTTTATCATAAGTATGTATGTATAGGAAAAAATACTATGTATATATAAGATTTGGTACTATGTGCGGTTTCAGCTGTCCCTAGGGGTCTTGGAACGTATCCCCTGTGGATAGGTGGGACCACTGTATAGGTTACCTTCAGCTCCCTGCTACCAGGGTTTTCTTGGTTCTCAGTCCACCTTTTAACAGGACTATTGACCTACCATATAATTCCCACCACACCCTCTTTTCTCCCTCTGTTCAGTTACACTTACCCTTTAGTTTATATATAATAGAACTTTTAAACTTGATGTGTATGCATTTAATATATGTCCTAAACAGCTCTCTGTCATGTAGCCAGCGCTTGGAGGGCAGGTGCATCATGCCTTTTTCTATGCAGGACTTTGCGCAGTGCCGTGAGAAAGCAGGTACATCCAAGAGAAGATAATAACTGGAGCTCTTTTGTGTTCAGTACGATGATTAAACACAAGCTGCAACCAATAGAAAGGCCTGAGAGTATGACCTTACTTCATTATTCAGCTGGCTTTATCCCCTGTACCCCAGCCATCCCAGGTCCCCCCAGGACCGCAATGCCCTGGTGGACTTTAAGCCAAGAGGCTGGAACTGTTAGGACTCAGAGACCTCTTGGATATGATATGGGGAGGGATCCAAAGGATGTCCAAGTGAGAGATCTCCCAGACTTTTTTCTAAGACACAAAGATGATCGATAGTATGTAGAAACACCTACAAAGGTTTTTATTTTCCTAACTGGATCATGACTGATATACCATATGTAAGTACCTTACTTATTTGTTGACATGTTTATTTCCTGTGCCCCCCCTCCCCATGTAAGCTTCATGGGAGCAGGGACTTTGCTTTGTTTACTGCCTTACCCCCTACTCTATATTTCTCTAACAAGTGAATGGACTCAGGCATTGAAACAATGGGACACTCCCAGCACCCAGGGAATATGTGGGAGCTGCTATAGGGAAAGTGATGATTGTAAGGGTGAAAAGGAGATGAGAATAAGGACTGAGGTTTATTGGTATTAGGAAATTAGCCATTGCAATCACAAAATGACAGTGAGCTGCTCAGCCAGTCTTCTTCTTGTCTTAACCCCTGGGCAGTTAATCATGACCAAATCCAACCAGTGTGTCATTGGACCTCTGTGCCATCTCACACTTCTGGATGGGACACCATGGAATCCCTGGGGAGCTGTGCAACAGGCCCAGGGGACTGTCCGTCCCTGGCATCTCCTCTGCTGCTCCTGTCAGATCCTCTGTTGAGATGGGGAATGGCACAGCTGGCATTCGAACTTGGTCCTTTTCCTCAAGCTTAAAAATCTATGCATCCATCTCCTTGTCCTAGAATTTATAACATCGAGTCAACATAGATGTTCTTGTAACCCTTGATGTCCTTAAACTTGTTGCTCCTCAGATTAGCTTGGATCTGCCTTTGGCCACTTTTGAAGGGGACAGTCTTTAGAGTGATGCTGGCCCTGTGTTGGGGTTTGAGGACTCCAATGCTGCAGCAGAGAAAGGAGAATGTCAGAAAAACATAGGCATTGTGATCACCCCGAAGCCCTTTTTCACTCAGCTAGCTGGGTTTTCCTTTCCGAGTTTTCTCTGAGCCTGGCCTGGGAGCCCATGACCGGAAAGGATAGCCCTGACCCCAGGATAAGAGGGAGAGAAGGCTGAGCACTCTCAGCACTTACAGCACTCTCTGCTGTTTCTTGAAGAGACCACTTCCTTCTACAGTCAGCACACAGTCTACAACCGGCTCTGAGAGAGGATTTGAAAATATCACCTGTATGGAGAGTGGCTGGTTCACAGTGGCTTCTCCTAGGACCTACACAGAGAAATTCAGAGGAGAGGAAGTAGCAGAGAATTAGTCTTATTCTTCAATTCACCAAACTCTTGTGGAGGGACTGTTCCCAAGATCTGTTTCCTGAAGAGCTGGACTTCCATGGCCCGTGTTTTTCCAACTATGAGTTAAAACCAACTAATGAGTTGGTATTAACATTAAAAAAAAACAAGTAGAAAAGAAGAAAATAGTATACATCAAACAAGATATTGTTATGTGAAACTTTTGCTTCATTTATACATGTATGAATGTTTGTAAAATATTTTTCATCACTCAACCCAGCATATGGAAAAGTTCTGATAAATTGGGAGTCTCCAGTGATGTTTCCTCTGCTCCAGGGATTATCTCCAAGTATAAAATAGTCAAGAGTTCCCAAAGGATTCTCATACATAATTTGAGTAGATAGAATATTCTTTGGCAGTTTCTGTTTGTTTTTTTCTTATTGCGATTCTACCTCATCCCTATTCTCCCTTTTTATCACAACTGGCTCATTCTTTTAATGTGAAGAACTCATTCAGGGCTGTAGAGACAAGGACGTAGCCTCGGGGAACTTAGAGGGGCTTTTGGGAACCCTCCCGACGCTGGGCTTGCCAGATGCACCCTACCAGAGGACACCATAGGCTCCTGTGGCAGGGTCCAGGAGCTGCTTGGCCTTCGGGAGGCAGCATTGGAAGGAAGGGACCCATGACATCTTCCCACTCAGAGGACCACAGAATGTCAGAGCAGGAGGTGTCCTCGGAAGCCATCTAGTCTAATCCTCTCAACTGATAGTTCAAGAAGCAGAGGCCCAGGGGTTTATCCAAGGATGCACAGTCAGGAAATGGCAAATCAAACCAAGGATGACCTTCAGGCAGTGCTCTCTCCCTTCTAGGGTCCCTTCCATTTGAGTTCATATTGACCCTGGGGAAGGCCAACCATGGGAGGTGGCACTGAAGTTCATCCATAAGGTATTTAATGGTGCAAGAGGATGGAAACATCACTGTGTTTTCAGATAAACCTCCCGATCCAGGTGGGAGGTACCTGGAAGCACCAGAAGAGGCAGAGGAAAGGAGGGGCTGCTCCCCTGAGCAGGCTCTCAGAGGGCTCCACCCACTCCCAGCTGATCCCAAGGAGCCCCAGGCCACTTGCAGGGCTCTTGCCTACATTAATTATGATGGTGGGATACATTAAGGTGATGATCTTGTTCACCAGGATCTTCTCGGAGCTGCTCTTCTCTTCTGCCAGGGCACTGATGCGAATCAGCTTGTCTGTTGACAGGTACTGGCTGTACTGGGAGTAGGGGATTTGGAAGGGATGATTCTTGGCTAGGGAGAGAACACAAGGAGGAGGTGAGACTGCTGGGGAAATCAATGGGGCCTGGTGGATATGGGGACCCTTTTATAGAGAGGAGGAAGCCAACATGTACGGAGCTCCAGTGAAGTAGGTGCCAGGTTTTCAGATGGAGAGACTGAGAAGTGAAATGGCTTGCCCAAGGTTGTTCTGCTGGCAAATGGTTGAGCTGAGGCTCTAACCAAAGTTTGGATGACTCCAAAGCTCAGGTTTCCCCCACTAAGCCAGGACACTTTCCTTGAGGTAGTAAAGGGAGGAGACAGGAGGCAGAGGGAAGGAGATAAGGGGAAGACGAGGAATCTGTGCTGGAGGGATACCGGGAAGATGGTGTCACGGGTCTGCTCCAGAACCCCTGTTGGCTGGGTTGACCCCACTAACATTTCCATAACCCACTTTGAAAAAAAATTTTTTTCTTTATTGATTTTAGAGGGAGATAGAAACATCAGTGAGAGAGAACATTGATTGGCTGCCTCCTGCATGACCCCCACTGGTGATCAGAACCACAACCTGGGCATGTGCCCTGACCGGGAATCGAACCAGCCACCTCTTGGTTCATGGGTTGATGCTCAACCACTGAGCCACACCAGACAGGCTCCATAACCCACTTTGTATACACAGAGTCCCCATGCCCATACCCAGAGCCCGTACCTTCTTCAGGAAAGAGTCTGATGAAGGCTGTGTCCTGCCAGAATGGGGGTAGGGGACTGCCATCATGCAGCAGAGACTGAGCACTCAGGTTCACTTTGAGGTCCTTGAACTGGAGCGACAAGTTGAGGGCCAGCAAGACAAATCTTATGTCCTGGCCCATGTCGGGTGGGTCGAGCAGCTGGAAATCCAGGGAGACCTGGATAACATCCCTGGGCTGAAGGGAAGGTGAATTCAGGTACCCAGGACTGTCCTGGCTCAGTGGCGTGGGCCTGGAAGGGTGCGAGTCTGCTTCGTAATGGCCTTGGGACCTTCCAGTCTTCAGCTTCTGAAGAGCCTTCAGAAACACTTGCCTCTCCTGGGAAGAACCTGGGAGGGCAGAGATAGCACAGGCTGTGGGCCAAGCTGACCCGGGGGCTAAGCCATGGCTTAGCATCCTTCTCAACAGCACCACCAACACTGCAGGGTTGTTAAATCCTTGTTTTCAAAAACAAGCACTCCCTGCAATTTATCAGGTGCTTTCTAAATGTCAGGCCCTGCTAAGCACTTCACTCCTTTCATCCTCACATCCATCATGAGAAAGACATATTATTATTATGATTATTTATTATGATGATGATGATTATTCCACATACAGATGTGGAAAATGGGGTTCAGCGAGGTCATGGCAGTAGCCCAAGTCACACAACTTACAAGGGGCAGAGTCCAGGAGAAAACCAAATCTGCCAGACTTGAAAAAAATCTGTGCTCATGACCAATAGATTATCCTGCCTTCCCCATGGGAAAGATGAAGGCCCACAAATGTGGAGAACCAGCCTCTTAAAGACAACAGGGCATGATCTGATTTCTGTTCCAGCACCAAATTATTGGTCAGGGGTAGACTAATTCCTGGAAATTGAGAGACCGAGAAGCCGCAGTGAAAAAAAGAAGAGGACATTCAGTCAACCTGAGTTCCCAGAGCGCCCAGACCCGTCCTAGGGAGGCATTATGTCCAGGCATACTCACCATGCTTCCCAATAATCCCAGCAACTGCCTGCGCTGAGCACTGGCGGTCTCCGGGGTCCTGCTTTACCCCTTTAGAGCATCCCCACAGCCTCCCCAGGGAGAGGCCACTTCTGTCCCCTTGTTCTGGGGGTTGTTCTAAGCCCCATTTCAGGCAAAAGAGAATCTGGCTTCAGTGAGAGTGGACCCTGGGAGATGTGGATCGGATTTAGCTCATTTGTGGTTTGTTCCACCCTCAGACCTTGTCAGGCTGGGTGGGAGGAGACAGAATACTGCAGCACTCTCAGGCCCAAGGGAATATAGCTCCGGATCTCCCAAGTTTACAGGGGAACCTTGTAGAAAATGCTGTCCATGCCCCACCCATATTGCCTTGGCACTTGCCATTTCAATATTCATGTGCCCTAATTTCAAATTCTAGCATCTTCTACTACTCTTTGCCTGAGGCTTTCTCTGCCCTTGCATGGAGCAGGCCAAAAGTGCTGGGGAATTTACACCTCCCAGGAGCAGCCCTCAAGCCCTGACCAACAGGATTTGGTGGATAAATAATAGCCCCTTTCTTCTCGGGTGAGATGAATCTAGGGCAGCAATTTTCAACTGGTGTTCTGCAAGAAGTTTTAAAACATGCAATATCTATTTAGTCAGGGGCCCCAACCTCTTTTCCCTTAGACTGCCAAATAAAAAAATGACAAATCAACACAACAATAGCCATCCAGTGTGAATGACTCACAATTATATTTGTTTTTCTGTCAGATCGGTAAAATACCTATTTTTTGGTGAGCCGCAGAAGTTTGGCAATTAGTTTATGTGCCATGAGGCAGAAAAGGTTGAACATCGCTGACCTAGGATGTTGTTCTACACTTTACACTGAATCCCTGATACGGTGGCCAGATTTAGCAAATAATAATACAGGGCCGTTTTATTTGAATTTCAGATTAACAACAAATAGTTGGAGATACGGTTAGACGAAAGCATCATTCATCCTGTATTTCCCCGACAACCCCACTGGTGAGCTCCCCACCGGGAGGAGCTCCAGCTGCCCACATGCAAACAGGCCTGGTGTGGCACAGACACTGCTTCCTCCCCTTCCCTGTCTCACTTGCTCACTCTCCTTCCTTCCAGTAGTTCCTGGATTGCCTCACAGATAAACCACTTGTACTTGAATCCTTACTTCAGGATCTGTTTCTGGGCCCCCCAACCAAGATAACCCCACAGATGATGGGGGTGGGAAGAGGATGGACGGCTGTGTGGCCTCTTCCTTGGGTTGTGGAGCTTCTCTATGTAGGCCCCAAAGGCCCACACAGACAAACAACAGACACCCACCTGCCAGCATCCCAGTCATTGCTCAGCTGCCCCCCACCCCGCCCCTACTCTCACGCATGCCTGGTCCACCCCTACTCAGATCCTGCCCCTCACCATGCTTTTGGCCCTTATGGACTGGATATCTTAGCTTGGCTCCCTGCTGATTGAACCTGGTCTTTAATTTTCCTCAATTTCCAGGAATTAGTCTGTGGCTGACTAACTTAGCTGCCCCTCTGGCCCTGCTGGCTTGGGTAAGAAGCCCCTGCCAGGTCTCCCACCTCTCCAAACCATCCTCTGCAGGGGTGGGCGTGAGAGTGATATATCAGCTTCAATGCAAGCTGATGGTCTGGCCTGTCCTCCAAGGACTCAATAAAACACAGCAAATTAAACAAGTTAAACAAAATCAATTAAATCAATTATAAGAGATCATTTACTAAATTCCCCTGTCTTAAATGGGAGGATGATTTTTTGGGAAGGCAGGGGTGGGAATTCATATACTGTTGGGAGATGCTTGTCAGTGGCCCTTAGTCAACATGAACACCTGTGGAGGGCACTCACTGGCCTGCGGGATGTTGTAGGGTGGGACGAGGAGTTGAGGCGTGGGGACACCTCAACTGGGAACTTAAAACTGAAGTTGTTGAGGAGACAGTGGATCTGGCTCCTGTCCCACAGATGCCCTCTAGTTCCACAGAGGCCTGTTCCGGCTGGCTTGGAGGTTCCCTGGGGTAGGGGGAAGGCACCCACAGGATCTGGACTCTGGGGGGGCTGGCACAGTCATACCTTCCTCATACTTGTAGTTCTCTGTGACGTCATCCCGCTCATCACTCTGGATGCTCTTGGTGCTGATAAAATTGCCCACAGATTTTGTGTCCTGGTAAAGTCTCTGCTCCTTCCCTTCATGGACAAGCCAGGCCACACAGTCAGCATTCACCATGGCAAAAGCAAAGGCCGTGTCGTAGCTCAGATCCACTTCTCCCTCTTTGATGGCTCTGACGGAGGCAGGGCCGCAGCAGTACAGGCCTGAGGGAGGACAGAAGAGCCCTGATGGGCTGTGCTGCAGGGGCTGGGGGGACAGGGGCCATTGCCGCGGGAGTGGGTTCTGCCTTTCCCACGAACAGCCTCACCGTTGCTCGTCTCCTGTGGTGTGGCGTCCAGCACCTGCCAGCCTCCGAATCCGGGAGGGAGGTCCTTTCGGGCCATCCAGCACTCATTCCAAACATGGAAATTCCTGAGGGAGAAGCCAGAGGAATCAGTGTCAAATAAGCTAAGACTTAGCGCACCCAGCCTTCGAACCTCTGTGGTGCGTAGTGAGGGCTCTTCCTCCAGTGAGCCTCAACTTGCCCTGGGGGGGTTCCCCTCTATTGGTGAACAGAGAATAAAGGCTTCCAGAGCCCACTGAAGTTAAAAGTCCTCACTCCCTTAAGAAAGTCTTTGTGGCCCTTTCCTGTGTATGCTGCGAACCCACAGAGGCAGGCATGGTCTTTATGTCCCCAGGGAGACCTCAGGTCCTCCTGCAGTCACAGGCTGAGTATTAAATGGAGGTGACAAAGAGGAGAGCCTCGCCCAGGGCAGAGAGCTCTTGTGATGTGAGGATTCTAAACTCAAAATCGTTGTTTCTGTGTCAGGCTGTGATCCAGCTTTCGGTTGGAGATACAGAGCCCTGGGGTTGGTGAAAGTGGGGGTGGGGGGCATGAGAGGACATCAGGCTGTGGACACACTCCTGCTGGTGGGGTATGCCCTACAAAGAGACTGAGAAGTTGTCTCTCACCAGACGGTGTCCTTCTTATTCTTCAAAATCCTGCCTGTGTTGTCGTAGTACTCATCTATGATCAGATTTCCGTCTGTGTCGTGGCCAGAGTCAAAGTTTGTGATCACGCGGGTAGGGATCCCCAGGCACCTCATCACTGCCAAAAGGGAAGGAAGTCTTTTGGGTTTGTGGATTCAAGAGCTCTATGGATTCCTGGAGTTAGGGCCCTGGTTCCAGGGAAATCATTCATTTAGTACCTTCAGAACCAAGCAGGAGCTATCTGGGGCACTGGGTTGGTGACACTGCCAACCTTCCTCCCCCCTTCCTGAGCTCCTCTTCCTGGTGCCCACAGAAGACACTTGGTGCAAAGGTGCAGGTTTGCTCCGACAAGCACTGCCAGAGCCAACAGAAAGTCTCAAAAGCCATGGGTTACCCTGCCTGGGCAGGCAGGGTGGGACAGGCATACCTCCTCTGGCAAGATTCAATGGCCTGACTCAGCCTCATTTCTCTCCTGGCCGTAAATTTCCATCTCCAAACCAAATACCTGGAATGTTTTCCTTCCTGTGATAAGGATTGTTGGCTGAGGACATCAGATCCTTAGGCAAAGAGTCCTGTGGTTTGGATTCCCCCTTTTCTATAGGTGGATTGTCTTGGCGGCTTCTCAAAGAAAGCATCCCAGATCCATCCAGGAAGGAATGGAAACTATGTAATAGAAGCCTAGAAAAGTGAGTCTGTACCTAATGGAGAAATTCTGGGAAAGATGTAGAATGTTGTCTTTATTCCTGAAGGAGCATCCCTTCCCTTTGCCAACCAACTTCTTTACTTTGTCCTCTGCCATATTTCTCCCACTCTGAACTCCTTTAAGAACAGCACTATCCCCCCATCCATCCTACCACCAAATGCCCTGGGGATCCCTGTCCCTTCACATCCAACAGTGACAGCCCACCCCACTCAATCATCATCATCATCATCATCATCATCATCATCATCATCATCTACCAGCAGGCATGGTGCTGTTCTACATATATCATGCTCAGGTTAGGCAACCCTACACAGAAGCTGCTGTTTTATCCCCATTTTATAGATGAAGAATCAGAGGCTAAGAAAAGTTTGCTTACTTTGACCAAAGTCACACAGCTAGGAAGTGGCAGAGCTATGCCTCAAACCCTGGTTTCACTGCTAAGCGTGTCCTCAATTTTGAGTTCACTCGCCTGGGGCTGGTGCACATAGTTCAGCATTCTAATATTTTCACAGTATTACATATCCCAAGCACTTTCCTGTGTTATCAAATATTTGTCAAAAGCAAGATTTCTAGATTTTTAGATATTTAGTTGGTTTCCAATTTCCCCCCCTGTTGTAAATAATGCTGTGATGAATATCTTCATAGATCAATTTTTTTTCCCTCTCGGGACAGATTCCAGGAGATAAAATGACTGAGTCAAAAAAAAAAAAAAGATATTTCTGAGGGTTTTTCACACATACTACTATAATATTTTTATTTTTAAATGTTCATAATTTTTTGTTTAAATACTTATTTATATTAAACATTTAATTGCTTATAGATTTTCGTTTGGGCTCCTTCTTATACTTTGGCACAAAGCTTCTCCAAGCTAGTGTGTGGACACACCCCTGGATGTAGCCCAGGACAGGGAGGAGAGAAGCCCAAGGGGGAACCTGGAGTTCTCCTTAGAGTGGCAGGTCTGCACAGGGCCAAAGAACGAGGTCAGGGAGTGAGCAGAGCTGACAAGCGAGTTGTAGGTGGAGGTGACACAGGCCAGCCTCAGAGGGAGGGTGAAGGTTAGAGCTGTTACTGCAGGAACACGAGACAGGATTGATGCAAGAGCACTCAAATGATTTAGGAGCATTGCATGGGCCAGGATTTATGCTAAGATTACAGTCAGGCAGGTGGATAACACTTATGGTAATGAGAGAACATGCCAAGGAGAGGTGAGTAGGGAGAGCAGGGAGCAAACCTCCGTTCTTCACCTTGACTGATGAAGTCACAAACAGCCACTTGAAGTATCAATTACTGCTCCACATGGCTAGATGGGCACAGAGTAGATGCTCATTAAATCAGGTTGGAAGAATGCTGTCTTTAACCTGTGCACAAGGTTTCTGCACACTATCACTTCCAAAGGCTCGCAGTTTGACACGAGACTCGAGTGACTCATGGATAGTTTTGTGGGAGCCGAGTCCCTCATAAAAAAGAAACCCCTATGGGGTGTGCTTGTGAATGTATCCACAGTCATGCACATTCACACAGTGACATTTAGACAAAGGTGGACAAGATCTCAGAGTTGGGAAAGAATTAAAGAGTTCCCAAGGTATACATCACACTCCCAGCATAAATTATTATATCTCTTCACTCAGCCATTTAGCACTTACTCAGTAACAAGTGTGAAGCCCCTGTTTTGAACCAGGCAGTGAGTTAGATGAAGAGTACACAAAAAGGAAAGTCATTCCTGCCCTCCAGGGGTGCAGTTTCACTTCTGACTGTAGTGGACACTGTCCTGATGGTGTATTAAACCATGGAGCCTGTTTCAGGCTGGCTGTGAAGGCTTCTCACCAGTTTCCCCCTTCGCCCCTCACAACTACCCCTGCCTCCTCATGTAGAAATGTAGCTCCAATTTCATAAGAGAAATTAGTGGAGTCTAGTTGGTGTGGCTCAGTGGTTGAGCATCAACCCATGCACCAAGAGGTTGCCCATTCAATTCCCGGTCAAGGCACATGCCCAGGTTGTGGGCCAGATCCCCAGTGGGGGGCATGCAGGAGGTGGCTAATCAATGTTCTCTCTCATTGATGTCTCTGTCTCTCTCTCCCTCTCACTTCCTCTGTCTCTAAAATCAATAAAGGGAAAAATTATTTTTTTAAAAAAGATAAATGAGTGGAAAGTTAGAGTTCAATTTATTTATTTACTGAAATTCATTTGGTCAGCTTTGCTACCACACCTCTATGGCTTATACTGAAGAACAGAGTCAAAACCCCAGATAATTAGAGTCAAAGTAATTGTATTTAAATGTGATGATTTTTAACGTCTTTCAATTTCTTTCCGGTTGCATTAAGCTTCCAAATAGTAAAAGTACCACTTCCTGCTCCTCCTTCCATGCCTTTCTTTAATTGTTCCCCATAGCAAGACAGTTACCTTGTCTTGATTTTTCAGATATGTTTACATGAGGTCATATTTGAACTATTCTCTCTTGTCTGCAGTGACAATGAAACCTAAAACTGCTCTAAAAACTAAAGCCTACTTTTTAAAAAATTATAGGCATATAAAGAAGCAGAAAAATACCATGATCAGGAAAACTGTCAATCAATAGAACTAAACCCAGAAATGACAGAGATAATGGAACTAGCTGATAAGGACCTTACAACAGCTATTTTAAATACTATAAATATTATCAAGAGAAAGTGAAGGAAAGCATGACTATAATAAGAAAAATGGAAGATAAAGAAAAGACCCAATGGGCCCTGGCCGGTTTGGCTCAGTGGTTAGAGCGTCGGCCTGCGGTCCGAAGAGACCCGGGTTCGGTTCCCGCTAAGGGCATGTACTTCGGTTGCAGTTTGTCCCCGGCCCTGGTTGGTCGTGCGGGTGGCAGCCACTCGATGTGTCCCTTTCACGTCGATGTTTCTGTCTCTCTCTCCCTTCCTCTCTCTCCCTCCCACTCTATCTGTACAAAAAATGGAAAAATATCCTCAGGTGAGGATTAAAAAAAAAAAAAAAAAAAAAGACCCAATGGAATTTTTAAAGGTGAAAAATGCAATCTAAAAACAAAAAACATACTGGACAAATATTACACAAAGATAACAATATACTCTTTTATGAGAACACCTTCAAATACAATGCTAGATATTAAATACATCAAAATGTTTCCCTATCACGGGGGGAGGTAAATGGAAATGGGTTATGAAATAAATGAGGGGAAATTAGTTACATTTTTTTTTAATGAAGGGCCTAAGGCAGACCTATTATGATAAATGCCATGATATAAAAAATATGATTAATTTAATCCTAAATGCTCCAAGGAACAAAGGAAGGAAATAAACTCAGAAAGTGGTAGAGAAGATAGGGAATTGCAGTTTGGGAATGGCTAGAAACTCCTATTAAACAAGAGCCTGCCACATCATTGGAGCCTAAGAGGCAGAGATTAAAACACTATGAGACTAATTATAATAGCTAACACTTACGTAAAACTAAGCATGTGCCAGGCATTTTTCTAAGTGCTTGCCATATATTAATTAACTCACAGCCCTGTGAGGGAACATTCCATACAATCCTTGATGCCCCGTACATGCATGGAGAATAATGGTAGATTTGTGTGTAAGCCGAAGGTTGAGGCAAGATAACACACCAGGGCCTTGGCTGAGATTCTTTCTTTGAAAGTCAAGGGATCCATAAAAACAATGTGGACAAGAGTTATTGTATTGAAATAAAGAACGTGGGGTACTTTATAGGGGCCTCAACAAGTGAGAAGAAATCTTAGATTAGTTTTGGGTGAAGAGAGGAGAGCCCAGCCCCAAGTACTCAGCCTCCTCATCTTCACACCATTTCCCACCACGGCTCAGGGCCCAGGGCCCTACTTTACAGAGGAGGAGATGATGCCCCATAGACCTGCTCACAGTCACACGTTCGAGTCATCCGACCCCTGACTTCTGCCCCCACCCCTACCCCATGCAGTTGTGGGCAGGAGCCTGCTAGGACCGGGCACATTCCCAGGATGCCTGGCTTAAAAAAAAACTTTAGTGAGATAATTCACATACCATAAAATTCACCCTTTTAGAGTCACCAGTTCAGTGGTTGGTAGTATATTCACAGGCTGTACAGCAATCCCCACTATCTAATACCAGAACATTTCATCACCTCAAAAAGAAACTCCATGCCCACTAGCAGTCACTTTCCCTTCTCGCCTCCCCTCAGCCGCAGGCAACCACTAACCCACTTTCCATCTCTGTGAAGTGGCCTATTCTGGGCATTTGACGTACATGAAATCATACAATAAGTGGCTTTTTTTTTTATCCTCACTCGAGGACATTTTTCCATTTTTTGTTCAGATAGAGCGGGAGGGAGAGAGAGGAAGAGAGAGAGAGAGAAACATCGAAGCGAAAGAGACACATCGAATGGCTGCCACCCACACGACCAGCCAGGGCCGGGGACAAACTGCAACCGAGGTACGTGTTCCTTAGCGGGAACCGAACCCGGGTCTCTCTGTACCGCAGGCCGACGCTCCAACCGCTGAGCCAAACCGGCCAGGGCCAATAAGTGGCTTTTTGACACCTGACTTTGAGGAGACTTTTTAGGCAACAGAACATCACTGTCCCCTCTGTTCCCTTGTTACAGCGCGAGGCTTCCAGCTACTTCACAGGCCTCAGCCAAGGGCTGAGGTGCCGGACCTTGTCACAGAAGTGGAGGGCTAGAACAGGACGGCAGAGAACTGGGAGGCAACTGGCCCTGAGCTTAGGGAGGGTAGGCCAGGGATTTCTCTGAAATTCTCAAAGTAGCAGACAACTAAACGGATGTCAACAAAACAGCCCATTCAAAATGTGCAATATTATCTTTGATGCATCCAAAGTCTCATTTCTGTGATTTTTCTTTAGGAAGTCAGTGTGTTCACGTTTGAAAAAGGCAATGTTGGGAGGTAGACCTGCTTCGGAAGGGGGCAGGGGTGGATGTACTTTCGCCTCAGATAAGAGTCACTTGGTCACTTTTAACCTCCTTTTTTTTCACCTGGAAAGTGACAGTAACGATATCTACTTTGCGTGTGGCTATGAGGATTAGAAAGAGGAAAGTGCTCAGTGTGCCTGAAGCACAGGGGAGGCTGGGTTAAAAGGCAGCTGCTAGTACTGTCTGTGCAGTATGTGGCCTTGTGGTTAGACCATGCCAGGCCTGGACATGAGCTTAGCTCTGCCACTCAGTCTCCTTATTTGCAAAATTGAGGTGTTGATAGGACCTCACTCATCAGTTCATTGGGAGGATCAAAAGGGGCTGTCCTAGATAATACTGAACCCTCACCGCTGCCAGGCTCTATTCTAAGAATTCTCCATGTATGAGCTCACTCCATCCTTTCACTAACCTTATGACGTAGGTACTATTACTTTCCCCATTATGCGTCTGAGGAAACTGAGGCACATGTTACGTGATTTACCCAAGGTTACTCAGCCAACTAATGGCAGAGCTGGTATTTGCAGCCAAGCAGTCTACCTCCGGAGCCCACATGCCTCACCATTACTCTAAGCTGTCAAAGTTTTAGTACAATTCCTGGCGCAAAGGAATTCTTCAGAAAACATCAGCTCTTGTGATTGTGAAATAATAATAATAATGCTTTGGCAGCTGAATCTGGGAAGGAGCTTGACAAATCCCTAACTTTTAGTGAAGAATACAGACTGGGTCTTACCATTTTTGTATCCAAAAGTATTTGAGGCACAGTGCCTGCCATAGAATAAGGACTCAATAAATAAGTGTTATTGGAGCAATGGATGAGCTTTAACAACTGATATATTTATTAATATACAATACAGTAGCTCTTTTAGGGAAGGCTGGTGCTGACTGAGCTGCAGTTAGACCCACTGAAGCCCGCATTTGACCCACTTTGCCCAACCCTTTGCTTCCCAGGTCTCTTAAGGGCCATTATTCTCATAAACATTTTAATTGGTCTGCTCTGTTGCATAATCTCCATTGACTGGCTCCACCTCTGTCATTGCCCAGTTCCAGACAACCACACCCCAAACCCTGGCCCTTTCCCTTTACACACATACAACTGGCCCATTAGACTCGAGGCTTTACCACGCACAGGAAGATTTCCCCTCCATGGTGCACAAACAAGATCGATCCACCCTGTGCCTCCTCCCTCAATGACTCACACATCCCAGTCTACTCAAATGTCCGTGCCCTTGCCTGTGGTACAATCAAAGCTGTCAAATTCCTGGGTTCTTATTTACACCCTGGCCAGTTTGGCTCAGCGGTTAGAGTGTCGGCCCGTGGACCAGAGAGTCCTGGGTTTGGTTCCCGCTAAGGGCACGTACCTCAGTTGCAGTTTGTCCCCGGCCCCGGCTGGGGTCGTGTGGGTGGCGACCACTCGATGTGTCTCTCTCACATTGATGTTTCTCTCTCTCTCTTCCTCCCTCTCCCCCTCCTGCTCTGTCTGAAGATAAATGCAAAAATGTCCTCGGGTGAGGATAAAAACACACGTGCGCCCCCCCCCCCCCCCCGCCCCACACACACCCAGGGATTTTTTGAGCAATCAAAGCATCCAACTTAAGATGGGGCTGTGCAGCTGCAGGGGAGGAGTAGTTCAGGACCTCCTCCTCACCAACCTGTGTGAAGTCACCCTCTGTGGATGTTGACAGAAACCTCCTTGTGCCCTTGGCAAGAGACCTGGCCTTTGCTCAGCAGCCCGGGCTCTCTAGGCTTCCCAGCCCAGAGCTGGGCCCAGCACACACATGCACACAGACTGCACCAGGCTTTGTCTTCTAGGAAATTTGTACACAAAAAACCTCAGTCCTGGATAAAACTGAGCTGCGGGCAGATCTGGCCTCCCTGGATTGCACTAGAGAGTGCTGTGAACAGCAGCCATGCTTGGCATCTTCCCCCAGGTAACAACAGTAACTTCCTGATTGTGACCCAAGTATATGGCTATGGATGCCAATAGGTTGAGAGCTGGCCTAGACAGAGGGGACAGGGCGAGGGGAAGGGCCAGGAGCAAGAGTTTGGCCCTGGGTGAGGCAGAAGACCTCGTCCTGCTACTTCAAGTCTATGACTCACTTCCAGGTGTCAGTTTCCTCAAGATTCACCTCCCATTTCCTTCTGCTTGCTCCTCTTGCCACATGCAAACCAACTTCCTTTTGCCTTCTTTCCCATGAGTCTATTTTTTAGTTTTCCTTCTACTAATGTTGTATCCACTCCCTATCTGTAAAGCTGGTCCACCATTTCCCCTCACCCCCGAATTCCCTGGCCTGAGCCAGGCCTCCAGACCCTTTGAACTTGTGAAACTCCAAATTCAAGATCATTGTACCTCAGCTGCTATCTTGCTCTGGTCCCGTGGCCCTCACCACGCTCAGATGCACATTTCCCTCCATATGAACATCTTCATTAAGACCATTCTCTGTGCTAATCGGTTTGCAGGTTTTCTAATTACTCAGCCTCTCATCTCATCCTACCTTGCACTAGACAGTTTCCAGCCAGGTTCTTAGGAATATTCTGTTAGGTTGTCCATGCTCAGAAGAAGGCAGAGGTACCAGGTTCTGGGAACTGTGTGATTTCTACCTCAAAACCAACCTCTGAAATAAGCTCAGATATGTGAAGCTTGATGTTAGTGATGACACATTTTTGCTAAAAAGGGCTTCCTTCCAAATGTCCCTTGGTGGGAACTGTGTGAGATGGGGACAAGAGTTATTTGGAGGGTTAATACATGAGCCACTGGACTTTCTGGTAATTTCATGGGGATCCTTCTGCTCCCTACCTGTGCACATGATGGCTGCAAAGACCCAGCACTGCCCATAGCGCACTGGCTGGCAACCTGTGGCATGCCACTGTTTCAGGATGGCCACGCTGCCAGTCCACTCTGCAGGGTTGGTGCCATCTGTGTAATGCTCACTCCAGTTTCCATTGAGCACCCCACTGTCATCATTGCTGTTGATCTGAAGAGAAGACATAAAGAGAGGAATTAGAAGCATCCTTTTCATCAAGAAGATGTGATGTGTGAGCTGCCTTGCAGGGCCCATGGGCCTGAGACACAGAGGAGGCTTTGGTCTCATTCTACCTGGGAACTTCCAGACCGGCTGGGGAAGGGGTCTGGATGTGAAGCCGGCCATTCCCACTTGTGCTCCACTGTTATTTAGTTTAGTATTCTATTTCTACACACCGTCTTACCACTCCTTTCCCCATCCCCTGCAAAGCTAGAGTTTGGCTCTGATAGCTTTTAAAAATACTCAGAGCAAAGGAAATTTAGAAACAATAAGACCATTCCACACCACAAACTACAGCTATACTCAGCCTCTCCCAAGACGTGCAATTTGGAATAGATATGATAGCCCACACCCAGCTATTTCAGAGCTCAGTTGAGAAAGCCTGTTAGCCATATTCTTTCATCAGTCTTATCCAAAATGGCTTTGCAAGATGGCCCGTGCCTCTTGACTCCTCATTCTCCCATTGCAGAGGCAACTGTGAGTGGGCAGGGCTCCCCTGGCACAGCTGCCTCCCTCTCTGGACACGCCCTGAGTGGGCAAATCCAGACCCAACCTCACCATGGCAGACACCACTCTGCTGATGTAGACGGGGCTCCCCCGAAGGGCACAGTCTGTGACTGGGTCAATCTGGAAGTTCAGGCTCTTGTCTAGCAACTTCAGGCAGATGTCTATGATGTTCTCTTCAAACTGCAAGGAGAGATGCAGAGAGGCAAGACACCCATGCGTGGCATTTGTAGATATGGGGCCATCCTGCCTAGCTCTCCAACAGAGTGTGTTTGTGAAATACAAACCCATTTGGAAGGTAACTATCCAGTAGCACAGCCGTGAACTGCCCCCAGGTAGGTGCAGGGTCTCAAAGCTCTGGGGTCACAACTCACCCAGTTTGTATGTCCTGCAAATCAAATCCCTGGAGTTTTTTCTAATGTGTCTGACTGGCTAAAAGCCTGTTTCTCTTTCTTCTCTCCTCAGTCTCCACACTCTTGGACCTCACGGGATGTTCTTGCTAAAACCACATTGCCTCATCTTCCACTCCCACCTGCCGATCCAGCTTATCATTGGCAATTATTGCTAAGGGGATGGTGCCAACTTGTCATGGTGCCTGTGATTCAGTGGGGCTGTGAACTGACTAATAGCATGTGAGTTATGGAAACTCCCACCCAAGGCAAGCTGAGTCCTTGTGCTTCAGGCTGGGTGTGAATATCACTTGTTCTGAGGTCTGTCCCTGAGCCCAAGCCTGGCTACATCTCACTCAATAGGCTGTTATAATGATGTAGCCAAGGTCTGCCTTCCCTGCCTAAGTGTGTCTGCTGTCTCTCTTCAGCTTTTCTTGGAACTCTACACCCCAGATCTGGCACAGTGTTCAGCACAGAGTAGGGACTCCGGGCATCTTTGTTGAACAAGAGTAAATGAATCCACTGATTTCCATGTAACACTGGGCAATAAATAGGACTAGGAGGCTCTCTGATCCATTTTCTCCAGGGGAAAGCTTGATCAGTTCACTTTTCTGCTTTAAAATGTTCAAAGGACCCTGTGGCCTATGGAACCAAAGCTCTAACCTCCTCTACAAGACACATAAGACCCTCCCTGATCTGGCCTTCTCTTACTTCTCAATACCCTCTGCCTCACCAATTTTGCTCCAGCAACACCAGATTCCTTGGAACCCCTGCAGCAGGCCAAACCAATCCTCACCTTTGTGTCTTTGCTCATCCTTCCTTCTGCCTGTGATATTTGTTCCTGCCCTCCTTTTGTTTTGGTTAACTCAATTCAAGCATCTCCTCTTCAGGAAGCTTCCCTGACAGGCCCATGCCCAATTAAGTGCTCCCCCTCCAGGCTCTCAGAGGACCTTGTTCCTGTCTGGAAGTCTTTACATGTCACGCTGCATAAGTGATCTGCTTATGTGACTGAGTCCCCACTTCACTGTGGGCTCAGGGCTGGTCCTCTCTCCCTGACAGTGTTCATTCATTTTTTAAAAATCTCTAGCACCTAGAGCCCTACCTGGCACTGAGCAGGCATTCAATATATGTTCACAGAAAAAGAGAAAGATGGGGAGGAGCAACTCCACTTCTGTTTCTCACAGGTAACAGCAAACTCCTGTCCAAGGGCTCTCTAGAACCCCCATCTGCCCTTGCTGAGAAAGGGGTTCAGGATGTCAGCTGGGGCCAGTTTAACCTGCAATGTCTCATCTTGACTCTACGCTCCTAGGGGGGCCTAGGCTGGGCCTGAGGACAAGTCCGGGAGAGGGAGCCACAGCAAACAAACAAGGCTCCACAGGCACCCCCAGGATTTCCCAGCTGGCTCCCCCCTCCCCTGCCCCCACTAGGGCAGGGCAGGTCCTCTCCCCCTGACAGTGTTCCAGTGCCTGGGCTCAGCCTCCAGAACCCTGTTCCCTGGCCTGGCTCTGGACTTCCTGGAACACCTGCTGGAGGCTGAGCTGTTGTAGAGCATCGCGATTAATATGATGCTGTTTTTTTTTTTTTTTCCCTCACCCGAGGACATTTTTCCATTTTTTGTTCAGATGGAGCGGGAGGGAGAGAGAGGAACAGAGAGAGAGAGAACATCGATGTGAAGGGACACATCGAGTGGCTGCCACCCGCACGACCAACCAGGGCCGGGGACAAACTGCAACCGAAGTACGTGCCCTCAGCGGGAACCGAACCCGGGTCTCTCAGGACCGCAGGCTGACGCTCCAACCGCTGAGCCAAACCGGCCAGGGCTGATGCTGTTTTTTTACAAATAAAACCACATGCTTTAGAATATGTGTGGAAAACAAAATGTAGAGGAACATGCACCACACTAGTTAACAAACAAAACACCAGGCACCATCATGGCTGCTGTCACTGTTGGCCCTTCATCCTCACCCTCATATTCAGTGTAGCTTCTGGGTGGGTACATTTAGCTGCCCTTCCCTCTCTAATCCTGTTGCTAAAATCAGACACAATCAGCAAAGAACGCCTTCCAACTTTCTATGGCTGTTCCTTTAGCTCCCTGGATTTACACTCACATCTTCCTGGTACCATTTAGTTCCCATTTGGAGGGTCCACGACCTGGGCTGAACTCACCTGCCCATAGTTCCAGGGACAAGGGCGGATCCAGTTCTTGTTCCCCTGGTAGATGAATCCGTAATCATTCATCACATACTCCTGCCTCTGGGGTTCACTGTCCAAGTAGACAGCGTCCCCTAGGAATCAAAGTGGGAGGACACAAACCAGAAAAGTCATCTTGTCTTTCCGGCCCCATCCCCATCCCCAGAAGGCATGGAAGCTGAACTCTGAGGAGTGCACGGGGGACACCAAGAGGAGCAGCCAGACCTACTCTCCATCCCTCAGCACCAGCAACAGGCTCGATGTGAACATGAGGTGGTACAGTGACACATTGTCTTTGGTGGAATTTCTCGGGTTGCAAAGCATATTTACATCCCAGCCCCATTTCAAGGTTGAGGAAACAGGTTCAGAATGATAAATAACTTGCCCGAATCACATAAAAGTACAGGGTAAAATTTGAGCACAGCCCATGTGACTCCATGCTCTGCATGCTCAACTCATCCTGGTTGGAGAAAGCAAACCAGAATTCAGGGGTTGGCATTGACCTCATCATTTCTTTTGAAGGGCACAAGCTAAAAGAGAACCACAGAACCATTTTCTTCCCCACAGCTCCAGGGGACCCTCAGTACAAGTCTGAAACCTACAGTTTTAGAGGTGAGGAGGTGTGAGGTGTGTGTGTGTGTGTGTGTGTGTCTGTGTGTGTCTGTGTGTGTCTGTGTGTCTGTGTGTAAGAGAGACTGGACAGACAACCATCCTCCTTGATCCAGTGGCAGGTCCTCTTCCTCGGCTGATGGGTAAAAGTTCTGAGCCATTCGGTGATAGGGCAGTGAGAGGTGGTTAAAGATATTAGAACCCAGCCAGGGTTCTGGGTTCTGGCACAACTCAGCAGGCCCCCTTTGGATAAGGTTGGTAGAAAAAGTAGAATGAGAGAGAGGAAGGGAGGGGGATATCCTCTAGGTCAAAAGTGAGAATTTGTGGAATTTGGCCTCTGCCCCAAATCCCACCAGACCTATTTTTTACTCTTGACTCTTTTTGCCTTCTTCCTACTCTCTCCTCCTGGCTTGTCCTCCATTCTGTCCACATGGTGCCATAGGTCTATGTAACCACTCCTGCCCCCGGTTGATCTAGAGGATAGGGGTTGTGGGACAGGTAGTGCTGGGATATTTCCTGTAGCTTTGTTTGTTTAAGACAACAACTGTAAACAGCCCAAATGTTCATAAATAGAGACCCAGTTTAAAAAAATGCTGAAATAATTGTAGATGTTAAAAAGCATGTACTGATAGAAAAATATGTCCAAAGTTGGATTTTTAAATGCAAAAAGCAAGGTGAAGCATAGTATGTATTAAATAACCCCATTTGTGGTATGTGCTATATAATCACACATACACACACATACACACACGCAATAAATAGATATTTGATTAAGCATAGAACATTTTTTGTAAAGCTACACAAGAAAATGCTAACAGATTTCCTTTGGAAAATGGAGCTTGGAGATTGGGATAAGGATTTACTTTTCACCTTATACTTTTTTTCCTTTTTTGTTTTGTCCTTTACTTCATTCAACAATAACCTTATTACTATTACAATTTTAAAAATCAAGTTAACCTAAAAACATATGATAAAAGTAAATGTTAACAGTGGTCACATTTAATTGTAATAGTTTTACTTTTTAATTAAAGATGACTTGATTCATACTTTTAAAATTCCAGGTAAGTAAATAAATAGCAAGTTCTCCCTGCCCTGCGTTTTGATGGTTAGGAGTGGATGCTGAGTACGTGGGATTGGGGAGGTTTGTGGGTTCCCAGGGAGCAGGAGTCTAGAAATCCTCCATCCTGGCTCTCTGTGCATTGACAAAGGGACAGAGACCAGGGACCCCCACACAGGCATCCTGCCTTACCTGGGCACCAGGGATTGAAGAGCAGAATGAATTCCCCGAGCTGGTAGGCTGTGACAGACCCCTGGAAGGGGTCGATGTGAACCTTCAAGAGGTACCGACCCACAGCTGCCATGGGAGGGGCACACAGGCTCACCTCCAGAGACATGGCCCTGTTGGTCTCCAGTGAAGCCACCCAGAGGCTGGGACTATGACGACCTACCAGGCTGAACACAGCCCGAGTCCCCTTGGCCACATCTGGCAGCGGTCCTGGGAGGGAAGCAGAGTTGAGGCACTCTGAGCTGGGCCCTTCCAGCTCCTGAGAATCCCGCCCGCCAGCCCTGTGTGCCCGGACGGCTCCTCACCAGTCTCAACCACAAAGATGATGTTGTCCATGCCTGGCTGGAAGCCCCGGTTCTTGAAGTACAGAGTGATGTTGAAAGGGTGGCCCCGGCGAACAATCAGGAGGTCAGAGCTGATCTCCTCTGTGCGGTGCCGCACATTGTTCTGGGAGCTCTGGAGGTCTGTGACGGACAACTCCAGCCCTGCAATGGAGCAGCCAGGAGCAGATGAAAGACCAGAGTTATGGAGTATGGTCCAGTCTTGTCCACCACTCACTAGCTGTGCAAACTTGAGAAAGAAGCTCAGCCTCTCTGAGCCTTAGTTTCAAAGTGGTTAAATGGAACCCATAATACCAGCCTTACAGGGTTGGTATGAAGATTAATGAGGCTCCGTGCATGTAAGTGCCTCTTTTTCACTTCTCTCCTCCCTTTCCTGCTTTTCTGGCCCCCATTCCTTCCTCCCTAACACCCTCCTGGAGGTACATGGTTTTCTCTCTTTATCCAACTCCTTCTGTAGGACTGGCCACGTTTGATGGTTCCCTTTAGCCTACCTAGCATGTCCCCAGATTCACGCCAGCATCCACTTTCTTGAACACAAATTGAGTTTCACTTTCCCCTGTGCCAGCATCCAGATCTGAGAGGAAGTCCCTGGGTTAGCTGCTGTGGTTTGCCGGCCCTCTGATTATCATGTGCCATGTGCCCAGTGCTTTGGGAGCTGTGATGCTGAGGACAGTCAAAGAAAGGTCCACTCCCAGCCTCTGGAGCTTCTGCAAAGATGCAGACTGACCTCAATGTCCTCCAAGTGTACCTCCCTCAGAAGGGATCCGTTCCTGACTTCTCCATGCCTACCATGGTTCCCAGGCACCTGGGGTCATGGATGCTAAATCACAGCTGGCTCACCTGTCTCCTTCTCAGTCTAGATCCAGTTGTGTATCATAAGCCCCTTCACTCCTTCATTAAATATTTCTGTGGTGTCTATCTGTCCCTTTCCACATTAACATAATTCTACCTCCTCACCTCACTCCTAGTGACTGTAACAGCATCCATCAGTCTACTGCTTCCTGTCTCTCCACCACCCATCCCTGAACACATCACCAGTTAACCTCTCCTCGGGACAACTTGATTATTCCATTCGTTTGTTTTCAAAGCTCTGAGATACCCTACAGCCCACCGTACAAAAGGCACACCCCTTAACCTGACACTCATGACCCTCCATGCCTGGTCTTAACTTAGGCCTGCATTCTCACTTCTCCCCACTCTCTGCATAGGTCCTACTCTCCACCCAATCTGTCTTCAAGCAAGTGGTAGCTTTCCCGTCCATGTATTTTGATCCTGCTGTAGCCCCAACTCATAATGCCCCTTCAATATCTAACCAAATTCCACTTATCCTCCAACACCTGTTCAAGACCCACCTTCTTCATGAAGTTTGTCCCAGTTGGCCCACCTTTCTTCCCATCGTCAACTGATCTACCACTTGTAACTGCATCCCTCGTGTGGAACCTTAACTGCTTAAGTGACAGGTCAATCTGCTCATTTGTTTATCTACATCAACAAACTTATACCGACAGCCTACGAGTTTTAGGCTCAGCATGAGATGTTCAGATATTTTTGGAGTTACTTTTTTGTCTGTCTTCCACCACTAGATGTAAACCAATGAGGACAGAGACCTAGCTTTCTTGTATCATCTGTAGATTTAAAGAAATATAAACCAAAGCATTTGACAAAATCCAACATTCTTTCATAATAAAAATACTCAACAAACTAAGAACAGAAGAAACCTCCTCAGCCCGATAAAGGGTACCTATGAAAAACTAACACTCTACTTAACAGTGAAAGACTTGATGCTTTCCCCCTAAGATAAGGAATAAGATAAGGATATCCCCTCTCACCCCATCTATTCAACATTATACTGGAGGGCCCACTAGAATGGCCATAACAAGAAAGAAAGTAACAAGTGTTGGTGAGGATATAGATAAACTGGAACCCTCATTCATACTAGTGAGATTGCAAAATGGTGCAGCTGCTATGGAAACAGTCCAGCAGCTCCTCAAAATGTTAAACATAGTTACCATATAACCCAGTAATTCCACTTCTAGAGATTCCACTCCTATACCCAAGAGATTGAAAACACGTGTTTTTGCCCTGGCCGGTTTGGCTCAGCGGTTAGAGCGTCGGCCTGCGGTCTGGAGAGACCCGGGTTCGGTTCCCGCTAAGGGCATGTACCTTGGTTGCAGTTTGTCCCCGGCCCTGGTTGGTCGTGCGGGTGGCAGCCACTCGATGTGTCCCTTCACGTCGATGTTTCTCACTCTCTCTCCTTTCCTCTCTCTCCCTCCCATTCTATCTGTACCAAAAATGGAAAAAATATCCTCGGGTGAGGATAAAAAAGAAAACACGTGTTTTCACAAAATCTTTACATGAATGTTGATAGCAGCATTATTTATAACAGACAAAAAGTGGAAACAACCCAAATGTCCATAAACTAATTAATGAATGAAGGTGGTATATCTATACAATAGAATATTATTCAGCCATTAAAAAGAATGCTGAATATACTATAACATGGATGAAAGTTGAAAACATTATGCAGAGTGAAAGAAGCCAGGCACAAAGGCCACATATTATAGGATTCTGTTTATATGAAATATGCAGACTAGGCAGATTCCTAAAGATAGAAAGTAGATTAGAGTTTAGCAGGGGTTGGGAGGAGGGGGAAATGGGGCATGACTGCTAATGAGCATGGGTTTCTTATAAAAGAAATATAAGCATAATTGTCATCACATTGTAGATATTAAAGAAGGTTTGCTAGGTTGAATAAAGTTCTCTATCTTTTGTATAACCACCCCGGACTTATTTCAGATTCAATGAACACCTTATTGGGGGCCTGTTTACTATGTGATATATGCTGCCCTAGGTACCCTAGGACAGTTATCTCTTTGAATCATCTCCATAACAGTGGGGGCATCAAATGTCATGTCATCCACATTTGGCATTGAGAAAACCAAGGTTTAGGCAGATTAAATGTCTTGCCCAAGGTTAAACCTAAGGTTACTGGCCCAAGTACTGTGCTCTTTCCATTATCCAATAGCTGCCGCCCATTGCCGGCCTTCACTCATGTTTGGAAAAGACATCCAACCCACTGCCAGTTGGGAAAACACTTAGCTTTTTCCTAGTAGTGGAAAAAAGAAACTCATTCCTTTTGGAGACCAATTGACTAGACAGAGCTTGTTAACTGGTCCTGATTCAGGTTGAGCACATGACCCAACTACTCAACAGGAGTGGTAGAATCTGCGGAACAGCAAACAGTGGGGCCAAAGCTCACCCTCTGGATGCATCCTGGGTCAAGTCAATATCTGTCTGTAACACAGGGATTATCCTTCAGCCCACACACCAGATATTCAAACAAGAGGTACATTTAACATTGGACATATTTGTTCTTTTTGATATACAGAAAGAATGGAGTGAAATGAACAATAAAACAGGAAGAAAATTATAAGAACTTTTAAAGTATTTGATCTCAGTATCCTAGAGAGACACTTCCACACAAGCACAAAGAGGTGTAGATAAGAATATGCACTACAACCTGGCTAGTTTGGCCTCAGCAGTTAGAGCATCAGCCCGTGGACCGAAGGGTTGCAGGTTTGATTCCTGGTCAAGGATATGTACCTGGGTTGCAGGTTCTATCCCCAACCCTGGTCAGGGTTGTGCGGGAGGTAACCAATCGATGTGTCTCTCTAACACTGATGTTTCTATCTCTCTGTCTCTCCCTCTCTCCCTTCCACTCTATCTAAAAATCAATGGGAAAAAAATATCCTTGAGTGAGGATTAACAAAATAAATAAATAAATAAAAGTCTGTTTCTCAAAAAATAAAAAAATAAAAGAATGTGCACTACAACATTGCTTGAATAACTGAAAAATGGGAAACAACCCACATACCCATCAGTAGGGGACTGGATACATAAATGACTTCCACCCATAATATGAAATAATACTATGCAGTGTAGAAAGTAGTGAAAATCTATAGATACTGAGTGGTATGGCTTGAGCTCTAAGACATACTGTTGAATGAAAAAAAAAATCAAGTTATAGAAAATATGTACAATATGATTATAGCACAGATATCCAAAAATGAAGCCATACATGCTAAAATTACATTAAGCAAATATATAAGTATAAATGTATAGACAAAAGACTGGTAACAGTGGTTTCTCTGGAGATGAGGCTGGAGTTGTGGTGGCAGTAAGGGGACTATAGCTTTACCTGCAATTATTGCTTTATTTTACTCCAAATATGTATTGGTATGTTTCTTATGTAATTAAAGATTATAAAAATTTAACAAAACAGGAAATGAAGGTGAGTCTGTTGCATTTGTAGAGCTTTTTAGCTTAGTCTTATGATTTCAACTAACCATTTAATCTTCATAGCAGCTCTTTTTAGAGAGAGGGAGTTGCTATAGATAGAAGGGTGGTGGTGAGGAGATTTGCTAAGATGAAGAGACCTGACATAGGGGGAGAAGTGAAGATATGAAGATTCAGAGACTTGTAGAGATGCAAGACAACTTGAAGATTGTCTGGTCCAACCCCCCCTCATTTTTCAGGCATAGAGGCTGGGAACTAGAGAAGAGACTTGCTCAGTGCCAGAGGGTCAGCTGGTAGAAAAGAGCAGTAACCACAACCCCCTAATTCCCGGCCCTCCCCTGTCCCACCGGGCTATGGAGGCAAGCACGTTGGTACGCAGTTGTTTGGCTGTGTTTACCTCCTGGCATCTACCTGTCTCCTGGCTACTGGTGAATTCTGAGGTTTCTGGAGTTTCTACTCTTTCTGCCTCTGTTCTTTATTTACTCTTTTCTTCCTGTGAATCCACCCTCCCTTGACTTTCTACAGTCTCTCTGTCTTCCTTGCCCTTGACCTCCAGCGGCCCCACGGGCCTGCCCTACCTTGTGCCATGGTGGCTGCCTCCGGTTCTCAGGCTGCTCCTCGCAGAACAGCAGGATGGCCTGGAGCTTCAGAAAACTGGTCCTGGAGCGTCTGCCTCCCCTTCCATCTCCAAGACTCCAGGAGGCAGTGGAGGCGGGGCTGGCTGCCGCACTGCCACTGCTTACTGGGCAGATCACAACTGGTTTTCTCACCTGCCCTCAGGTTTTTCTTGGCAGTGTTGCTCGACTAAGGCAGTGTCATGGCCAATGAACTGTCAGGGCCTTGTGCTATGTGGGCCTTTGACAGCTCTTGGGCAATGGGGTATTCTCTGGCAGGTGCTATACTGTGTGTGGGGTGGGGGGTAGGGGAGCCAGGTGGGAGAGGTAAGCTGATGGGGCCTCTAGGGGGATGGAGAGAGGCTGCACCCTTAGAAGAAGAAGTATCAGGACTCCAAGACTGTAGTTCACAACAGAAACCCAAGCCCAGGACTCTGCTGGTCACCTGAGCCCTTTATTTTACCCTGAAGAGTTGCTTCCTGGACATCAAATGCAATAGAGCCCACACTGGATCACCTTGGTATGATGTTTTGGTATTTATATTTTGGCAGAGGTATTATCTTGGGTAAGACTTGGCAGGTTCCAGGTGACTCTCAAGTAAAAGCAGTAGAGGAAGAAAACTTGGGAAGATTCATGGGAGAGTTTTGGAAACAGGTGAGAGAGTGGGAATGCCAGTGAGGGACCTTGATTCTAGTAAGAAAACTGCAAGTCCTTGGAGTGAGCATGTAAGGGAGAAAAGAACGAATAGGAGAAGAGAGACGAAAGGTGGGGAGGGCTCTACATAGAGGTGGGTGGGACGCTCTGAAGCACCCTGTACCCACATCTACCCTTCCTTTCCTTCCTGTGGGACACTTCTCCCTGTGTCCCCTGCTTTCTAGGTTCCTTGTCCTTTCTTCTCAAGAACCTCAGTCTCCAGCTTCCATCCTCCCTCCTGTATTTTCAGCTCTCTCTGTTCCCAACCAGATTTTAAAGTGTGTTTATATATGTGCATATAGAATTCACTGCCTAACCCACCCTCACCCACCTTCAATCTAAAATGGAATTCCTTCCACCCTGGCCAGTTTGGCTCAGCAGTTAGAGCATCAGCCTGCGGACCAATGAGTCACAGGTTTGATTCTGGTCAAGGGCATGTACCTCGGTTGCGGTTTGTCCCCGGCCCTGGTCGAGTTGTGTGGCAGGCAACCACAGTCGATGTGTCTCATTTACATCAATGTTTCTCTCTCTCTCTCTCTCTCTCCCTTCCTCCCACTCTATCTGATAATAAGTAGAAAAATATCCTCAAGTGAGGAATAAAAACAAGCAAGCAAATAAACAAAATGGAACGCCTTCACTCTCCCCTTCCTCCTATGTCCCTGGTCTTGGTGAGTAAGGACAGTGCCCACCCAGTCACTCTGGGAGGAACCTGGGTACCACCTCATTCTTCCCCATCTTCTTGGCTTCCCTTAGCCCATCAGTCACTGATCCTGTTCATCCAACTCTTGATTATCTCCTAAAACTGGCCCTTCCTCTCCATTTCTTAGCCCTGCCTCCATTTAAGCCTCCCCTTGCCTGGACAACAGCTCCTAATGAGCCTCCCACCCATCCCTTTCCTAAAATCCCTTTGCCTAAAATGATTTTTCTGAAGTGCCAATTCAACTAGATTGCAACAAGAGTTGGGTGAAGTCCAAAGTTGTCAACATCACCATCAAAGCCCTTCAGGATCTTTCCCTCCCCTCCTGACATTCAGGCAGGCAAACCCCTTAGTCAGCTGCGGGGACCTGCTCTCCTGCACCTCCATGTTCCGGCTCGAGTTGGTCTCTCTCTTTCTGAAATGTTTTCCTCTCACTGGTCTACTTTCTTGTACCCAGGCTCAAGCATTGTCCCCTGGGGAAGTCTTCCTGACTCTGCCTTCCACACCAGGCTCTCAAGGACACCCCTTTTTTGTTCCCTATTAGCCTACTCGTACTCCACTTTATAAATACTTATCTTTTCCCCAATCCTCCTTAAGGGCATGGCCTCTGTCTTTCTAGTATGTCCCCAGGGCTTAATGACAGTGGCTAATAGTAAAACTACTAGTAGAACTAGTAATAGCTTGTACACTCCAGGCACTGCTTTAGTTCTTCTTCTTCTTTTTAATCCTCACCTAGGTACGTGCCCTTAGCGGGAACCGAACCTGAGCCTCTCTGGTCCACGGGCCGACACTCCAACCACTGAGTCAAACCAGCCAGGGCACTGCTTTTAGTTCTTTATGTGCATTATCCCTTCTCATCTTTACACCATCCCCATGAATTGGGTACTATTATTGTTCCTATATTACAGATGAGGAAATCGGACATTAAATAGTTTTCCCAAGATCACTCACTAAGAACTGGTGGAGCCGGATTTGGACACAGATAGACTCTAGAGTCCTGTGTAAGTGCTCAATGCAGTACCCGAGGCATGGTTGTATTTCCAGTTCCTATCTGTTGACTGATGGAGCAAATCAATTAAAAGATGACCCATGCATGAACAAATGGATACAGGTCTGAACCCATTGTCACACTAGCTGAGATGGAGAGGAGAGACGTGGGCAGGTAAGCTCAATTGTGAGGGGAGACAGGAAGTAAGTGCAGCTGGGTTGGGCAGGTCTGGAGAGGTGTGGTAGCCAAAGAGGAAAATGCTCAATGGCTACCCAGGAACAGCTTATTTTATGGCTGGGACTGAGCTGACTTATAGGTTCAGCCTGTCATTCAACTCCTACAAACCATTAGTGGGCGAGGGTGTGCTGGGGGAGACAGGCAGCTCTGCTCAGACCAGCTTGTCTCTTGGTCCAGAGTCAGGGAGGCAGAGGAGCGTCAGGGAAGCTGAGCAGAGTTGATGAGTACCTTTTCCTCTGACCCAAAACAAGGCTGTTACCTGCAGGGAAGGGACACAGAGCAGATCCTGGGACACAGATGGGGAGATGTGGAGGCACCTGCCATCTCTCCAGGCAGGCCAGCTCTTATAAGACTCAGAGAGTCTAGGACCCTATTTCTAGTCCTGCCATGAATTCCTGGCATGCCCTAGGCAAGTTCCGGCTTCCTTGTCTGTATTATCAGCATCCTTGGCTCCATGGGTGCCCATGAGGACAGGGTGAGGAGGTTCCCCATAGACAGTGGCAAAGGGAAGCCAGAATTGGAAGATCCAGGTGGGTTCCTTTGCCTCCTTCCTCTTCCCAGAGGTGATTAAGCTGATCAGAGGACCTCTGCATATGAATGTACTTCACAATTTACAGAGCTCTGTGGAACATACTTCCTCATGTGATCCTCACTGCAACCCTCTGAGGAAGGAAGGGCTGGCACTGCTATTATTATTGTTATCATTTTGCAACTGAGAGAGCCAGGGTCACACCATGACTGAGCCAGAACTCTACCCAGAGCTCTTTGCTTTGTATCACACAGTGACACTGAATAGCAGGGACCCCAAAACTACCAGCCAAAAGGACATAAGGACAAGGTCTCTGTGAATGCCACAGGGAGTGGAAAGACCAGCAATCATTTGCCAAGGGTGCTGGCCTGGTTTGTGCTTCCTAGCTCCACAGTCTGAAGGTTTCTTGTGTCAGAGATGATCTGTGGGCACAACTGCCTGACCCGGTGGCCCCACTGGTTTGTTGTGAGATAAGGGGAGGGTGACAACAGCGAAGCACAGTTGCTCAGGACCTAATCTCAGGGCACTCACTAGCAGTGGGTATGAACCCCAGCGTCCTGGGCCCTGGCATGTCAGAGCTGGAAGGGAGCTTTGAGACTTTCTAGCTAGCTCATCCAACCAAAGCGGGGAGAAGAGGCAGGTCGTCTTGCCTACGTGAAAAAAGAAAAGAAGAAAACACTAAAAAGTACATTTTTTAAAGCCAATTTTTTGTTGGGTAGAGAGGAAATATTTGAAAGGTCAACTGGGAAGGCAGAGATGGCTAATATACCCCTGGGAGGCCCAGGAGAAAGCCTGCCCACTGTTCCCCCTCCAGTGACACAAGTCCCTGCATCCCCAGACAGGAGGGGCAATGACTGAGCAGAGGAGACCCACCACTCTGTAAAGGGAGCGAGGTTTCAGATTTCCATAGGAAGTAGGATAGGCTCCAGGTCTCCTGTGGGCAGGCAGGGAGCCACCTGGAACACAGCAGTGACAGAACCCCACAAAATGCCCACCCTACTTAATGGGGGCAGGAGCAGCTGCACACAGGGTAGAGTGTGGGTGTGCAGGCTCCTGCCCTTCCTGCCCAAAGCAGCCCATGAAAACAAAATAAATACAAAGCAGAAGGGAGGAGGAGGAAGGGAGGAGGGTGGCAAGAAGGATCCTGCAGAGGCACTGAGCAGGTGAGGAGTGGAGGGAGAAGCCATGCCTGATTATCCACGGGAGAATGTGCTCCTTCTCCGTGTTCCTGGATGACCTCAATTTTCCATGATGGAGAGGTGTCAATTTGTAATGACAACTTAATTTTTTTTATTGAGTTATAATTGACATATAACATTATGTAAATTTTAGGTATACAACATGTTCATCTGATACGTTTATATGTTGCAATACAATTACCACCATTAGTTATACATCTATCACATAACATAATTATTTCTTTTTTGCAGTGAGAACATTTAAGATCTGATCTCTTAGTAACTTTAAAGTCTATACTACAGTATTGTTAACTATAATCACATGCTGTACAATAGATCTCCAGAACTTAGTTTTCTAACTGGAAGTTTATATCCTTTGACCAACACCTCCCCATTTCTCCCATCCCCAGCCCCTGGTAACCACAACACTCTGTTTCTATAAGTTCACCTTTTTCATTCCACATACAGACATACCTCATTTTATTGTGCTTTGTTTTACTGAGCTTCACAGATGTACTATTTTACAAATTGAAGGCAAGATTCTCTACCAGCAAAGAGATTATGACTTGCTTTATTATGCTGGTCTGGAACGTAACTCTAGAAAGGTGTTTTTAATTTTTTTTAATCATCACCTGAGGATATTTTTCTGTTTATCATCAGATAGAGGGGGAGGGAGGGAGAGAGAGAAACATCAATGTGAGAAAGACACATCGACTGGTTGCCTCCCACACGACTTGACTAGGGGCGGCGACTAACCATAACCAAGGCATGTGCCCTTGACCGAAATTGAACCCACAACTCATTGGTCCATAGGCCAATGCTCTACTGTTGAGCCAAACAGGCCAGAACTTTATTGATTTGAGAGAGAGAGGAAGGGAGAGGGAGAGAGAGATAGAAACATTGATGAGAAAGAACATCAAGTGTCTACCTCCTGCATGCCCCCTACTGGGGATCGGGCCCACAACCTGGGCAAGTGCCTGGACCAGGAATCAAACTGGCAACCTTTTGGTGCATAAGTCAATGCTCAACCAATGAGCCACACCAGCAGGGTTGGAACATAACTCTAAATATCCCCAAGGTATGCCCGCATAAGTGAGATCATACAGTATTTATTTTTCTCTATCTGACTTATCTCCACATACCATAATGCCCCTCAAGGCCCATCCACGTTGTAGCAAATGGCAGGATTTCCTTGTTTCTCGTGGCTGCATAATATTCCATTGTGTATATCTCATATCTTCTTTGTCCATTAATCTGTTGACACTTAGGTTGTTTTCATATCTTGGCTGTTGCCAATAAACATGGCGGTTATATATCCGCAATTTCAGATTGTGATTATATTTCCTTTGGATATATAACCACAAGTGGAATTGCTGGATCATATGGAAGTTCTATTTTTAACTTTTTTTTTAATCCTCACCTGAGGATATTTCTTCATTCATTTACAGATAGAGTGGGACGGAGGGAGGGAGAGAGAGAGAAACATTGATGTGAGAGTGACACATCAATTGGCTGCCCCCTGCATGACCCCAACCGGGACCAGGGATGGAACTGCAACCGGGGTACATGCCCTTGATCAGGAATTGAACCCGAGACTCTTTGGTCTGTGGGCTGTCACTCTAACCACTGAGCCAAACCGGCCCGGGCTATTTTTAACTTTTGAGGAAACGCTATACTATTTTCCATAATGGCTGAACAAATATACATTCCCAACAATAGTGCACAAGGGTTCCCTTTCCTCCATATCCTCACCGACACTTGTTACCTCTTTTATTTTTGATAGCAATATAATAATAACTTTAAAAAAACACAATGACACACAAGAATAAACTCAAAATGGATAAAAGACAAATATAAGTCACAAAACCATAAAAATCAGAAAAGAATACATAGGCAGTCAAATATCAGACATCTCAAGCAGTAATATTTATGCTGATACATCTCCTACAGCAAGAGAAACAAAGGGGAAAAATAAACAAATGGGACTACATCGAACTAAAAAGTTTCAGCATAGCAAAAGAAACCAACAAAATGAAAAGGAACTCACTAGTACACGGGAGAACATATTTGTCATTGATACATCTGATAAGGAGTTAATTTCCAAAATATATAAAGAACTTATACAATTCAACACCAGGAAGACAAACAATCCAATTTAAAAAATGGGCAGAGGACCTGAATAGACACTTCTCAAAAGAGGACATACAGATGGCCAATAGACATTATGAAAAATGCTCAAAGTCACTAACCATCAGAGAGATGCAAATTAATACTAGAATAAGGTATTACCTCACACCTGCCAGAATGGCTATCATCAATAAATCAACAAACAAGTGCTGGTGAGAATGTGCAGCCACTGTGGAAAACAGCACGAAATTTCCTCAAAAAATGAAAAAGTAGAATTGCCATTTGACCCAGCAATCCCACTTCTAGGAATATATCCTAAGAAACCCCAAACACCAATCAGAAAGAATATATGCACTCCTATGTTCAATAGCAGCCTTATTTACAATAGCCAAGATCTGGAAACAAAAGTGCCCATCAGTAGATGAGTAGATAAAAAAGCTGTGGTACATGTACACAATGGAATACTATGCAGCTGTTGAAAAGAAGGATCTCTTACCCTTTGCAACAGCATAAATAGACCTGGAGATTATTAAGCTAACTTAAATAAGCCAGGCAGAGAAAGACAAATATCACATGATCTCACTTACATGTGGAATCTAATGAACAAAATAGATCCAGAGACATAGAAGTAGGGATTAGACTGACAAACCTCAGAGGT
This sequence comes from Molossus molossus, assembly GCF_014108415.1. Classification (NCBI taxonomy): domain Eukaryota; kingdom Metazoa; phylum Chordata; class Mammalia; order Chiroptera; family Molossidae; genus Molossus; species Molossus molossus. The sequence goes on from NW_023425344.1 coordinate 182,228,773, forward strand.
GGGAGAGGGAAGAGATAAACCAAAGAACATATATGCATAATCAATGGACACAGAAAACAATACTGTGAAGGGAGTGTGGGAGTGGGGAGGAGGGTGTCAATGGGGGAAAAAGGAAAAACATCTGTAACAAATAAATTAATTTTAAAAATAAAATCAATTTCCAGTCAAGATGGCGGCGTAGGTAAACGCAGTACTCGCCTCCTCCTACAACCACATCAAAATTACAACTAAACTACAGCACAACCATCATTGAGAACCACCTGAAATCAAGCTGAATGGAAGTTCTACGACTACGAAATTAAAGAAGAAGCCACATCAAGACTGTTGGAGGGGCGGAGGCAGAAAGGCTGGTCCCACACGCATGCATGGCAGATAAAAATCAGAAGGACACCTCGGCTGGGAAGATCTTCCCTGAGGAGTGAGGGGTCCCTGTCCCCCACCAGGTGCCCAGCTCAGGGTTCCAGTGCCAGGAAGAAAAGTCCCCATAATTTCTGGCTATAAAACCAGTGAGAACTGAAGCTGAGGGAGACTGAGGCTTCTGGAGCCCCAGGCAGCTCCTCTTAAAGGGCCCGCGCACGGACTTACTCAGACCTGTTCCCTCTAAGCTCAGAGGGGAGGCAGCTTGAAAGGCACCAGAGACATACAGGGAAGAACTGAGCTGTTGGCCTCGGGATGAGGACTGGAGAGGCAGCTTTCTCTCCGACAGACGACAGACGTGCTGGCGGAGGCCTTTGTTCCTTTGGTGAGCCCTTCCCCAGGGCAGCAGAAGGGCACCACATCTGGGACTCCAGCAACCTGGCTCACACTGTTGGCCTCGCCCTGGTGATTCCCTGAGGCCCTGCCCCACCCAACTTTCGGGCCCACCCAAGCTGTTTCCAAAGGCTTTACTATAGAATTGGCCTATCTTGGATCCTGCTTCAGAGTTTCCTAAATTATTTCAAACAAGCAGCATCTGCTCTCAGCAAGCCCCATACCTCTCATTAAGTGGTCCCAGGCCTGGCACTAGGAGCAGCCAGCCTTGGTTCACAATCTGGCTCTTCCTGGGCACCTCCAAGCCCAGCACAAGAAGCATCCATCTGCAGATCACTTTGTAGCTTATGCTGGATGGCCCCGGGTATAACACAGGTGGAGGCTGACCTTACTACAGAGCCAGTGGACAGCTTCAGACCACATCCAAGCACCACCACCCAACCACCTCCACAAGTGACACACTCAATGAGTGGACTTGTGGGTACCAGAGCCCTGATGAAGTAAATCTTGCTCTGTGTGTTGGGCCCCTACACCACTGATCCTCCAAGGTAGTCAGAGGTGAGTGGTCAGTGGGCATAGCCAGTCCTTGCAGCTGGTCAGCCTGAGTAAATCCCTCCCATTGATGTGCCAATAGCAATCAAGACTCAATTACAACAGAAGGGTGTACAGTCCACACTAGGAGTGCACCTCGAAGGCCCAGCTGGGGTGATCAGGGAGGCTGTGCTACTGGATCCTACAGGACACCTACAATAATAGGCCACCCTACAAAGCCTAGGAGAAATAGCATCTCTACCTAATACATAGAAACAATCACAGGGAAGCAGCCAAAATGAGGAGACAAAGAAACATGTCCCAAATGAAGAACAAAACTCCAGGAAAAGAACTAAACAAAATGGAGATAAGCAATCAATCAGATGCAGAGTTCAAAACAGTGGTTTTACGGTTGCTCAAGGAACTTAGTGAGACCTTCAAGGAACTTAGTGAGAACATCAACAACATCAAAAGAACCAGTCAGAAATGAAGGATGCCCTAACTGAGATAAATAATAATTTACAGGGAACCAATAGTAGAGTAGGTAAAGCCAAGAAGCACGCCATTGATTTGCAATATAAGGAAGCAAAAAACACCCAATCAGAACAGCAAAAAGAAAAAAGAATCCAAAAAAATGAGGATAGTGTAAGGAGCCTCTGGGACAACTTCAAGCGTGCCAACATTCGCATATTGGGGGTGCCCGAAGGAGAAGAGAGAGAACAAGAAATCGAAAACCTGTTTGAAACAATAATGGCAGAAAACTTTCCTAACTTGGTGAAGGAAACAGACATACAAGTCCAGGAAGCACAGAGAGTCCCAAACAAGATGAACCCCAAGAGGCCCACACCAAAACACATCATCATCAAAATGCAAAAGTTTCAAGACAAAGAGAGAATCTTAAAAGCAGCAAGAGAAAAGCAGTTCGTTACCTATAAAGGAGCTTCCATGAGACTGTCAGCTGATTTCTCAAAAGAAACTTTGCAGGCCAGAAAGGAGTGGCAAGAGATATTCAAGGTGATGAAAAGCAAAGACCTACAACCAAAATTATTCTATCCTGCAAAGCTATCATTTAGAATCAATGGATATATCAAGAGTTTCCCAGACAAGAAAACGCTAAAGGAGTTCATCACCACCAAACCAGTATTCTATGAAATGTTGAAGGGTCTTCTTGAAGGAGAAGAACAAAAATATGAACAATAAAATTGCAATTAATACATATCTATCAACAATTGAATATATAAACAAAATGAGCAAGCAGGACAGAAACAGACTCATAGATACAGAGAACTTCTGGTTGCTTGCCAGATGGGTAGGGGCTGGAGGATGGAGGGCTGGGTGAAAAAGATGAAGGTATTAAGAAGTACAAATTGGTTGTTAGGCTGATAAACCTCAAAGGGAAGGGGGGAGGAAGGGCGGGATGAGATAAACCAAAGAACTTCTATGCATACATGCATAACCAATGGACACTGACAATAGTGTGGGGAAGGCAGGAGGGAGCGGGATTGGGGAAGGGGGGGGGGTCAATGGGGAAAAAAAGGGAGGGACATCTGTAATACATTCAACAATAAAGATGAGTTTAAAAAATTATGAAATAAACTGATGAACAGAATAGGTCCAGAGACATGGAAGCATGGCACAGACTCACAAATCTCAGAGTGAGGGAGGGGAAGAGGTTAACCTATGGACAGACAGCAGTGTGATGAAGGGCTAGGGTAGGGCAGAGGCTGGGTGGAGGGGGGCAAAAGGGGAAGGAAAAATGGGGGACATCTGTTATACTGACAATTTTTTAAAAAACACTCAATGAAAGGGGGAAAAGAAAGATATATGGCTAAATGTTAATTTCTTCCAGAATGGGCCAGCAATCAGTGATTTTTCTTTAGTTTCTTTTCACTTTTTCTGTTATTTCTAAATGATCTAGAATGAGCACAAATGATCTTAAGTACCACAGGAAGAAAATACAAGAGTGGCTCCTTGTCCTAAAAATAATAAAAACACTGCAAAGGAAGAAAGTCTGGGGCCAGTTGGGGTGACTTGGAGAGGATGAAAGATTAGGGGGAGTAAGTGGGTGAGGGAAGGAGGGAGAGGGGAAGATGGGTCAGGGGAAGTCAGGGCCTGTTTTTTTTTTATCCTCACCCGAGGACATTTTTCCATTTTTTGTTCAGGTAGAGTGGGAGGGAGAGAGAGGAAAAGAGAGAGAGAGAGAAACATCGACGTGAAAGGAACACATTGAGTGGCTGCCACCCACACAACCGACCAGGACCGGGGACAAACTGCAACCGAGGTACGCGCCCCTAGCGGGAACCGAACCCGGGTCTCTCAGGACCGCAGGCCGACGCTCTAACCGCTGAACCAAACTGGCCAGGGCCAGGGCCTGTTTTTAGGGAGCAGCCACTATCCTGGGGCCACCCTGTGTGGCCCTGCCCAGGCGGCCTTGGGCTCTCAGGCCAGCAGCAGAGAAGTCCTGCCTGGCAGCTTCTGTCCAGGCCCCATAGCACTGCAGCCACTGTCCTCCCCAGAGCTCCCTCTAGCCTCTGCCTGCAGACTAACAGTTTAAATGGAGAGACTGCAATCCTGGATCCCAGAGAGGCTGATTTAGAGGGATCATGTTGGGCTCATTTTGTGCATAGTCCCTTAAAGGAGTGAGAGGACAAACAGGGCGGGGAGGACCCAGCCTCACAGCCGACAGTCTAGAAGACAGGCTGGTAGCAACACGAAGCTCATTAGCTCAGAAGAGAGAACACCAGTGATCAATCAAAGGCATCTTTATTGTCTCTTCCCAAGATGCACAGTGGTTCTAACAGAGCTTCATTCACCCCCTGGCAGGCAGGGAAGAGGAGAGAAGGAGCAAAGGTAACACTACACCTTCAGAAGTAAGGTGGGTTAGGGAGGGGACTAGGAGGTCCTGGGAGGGGGCAGCGGAAGGCCTGCAAGAGTCAGGGGGCCTCAGGAGGGGAGGGGAGGGTTTGAGGAGGGGCTGAGTGTGCAGGGAAAGCATCAGGAGAGCAGGGTGGAACCTGGGGAGGGGTGGGCAGGGGGGACTAGGAGAGTACCAGGAAAGTGGGCCAGGGCAGGGGAGAGGGCCTGAGGCGGGGTCAAGAAGGCCTGGCTGCAGCTACGAAGATGTCCTTGTAGCCCTTGATCTCCTTGACTTCGTTGCTGCTAATGAGGACTTGCAGCTGGCGGGGTCCAGCTTTGAAGGGGTAGAGGTCCAGATGAATTTGGATGGTGTGTCCAGCCACCAGAGTCCCAAGCCTGAAAGTAAAAAAGAGTTTGTTAGAGCCTTGAGGAGTAACTGCTGGGGTGGGTCATCTGGTTACCGGCTTTGGTCAGTAAGCACCTCCCACCTCCCAACACCACAGAGCCAACCTTCCCTGAGGAGGGGAGGAAAATGGGTACACAGAGGCACCATCCAGGAGACTGAGGACTGTCCTGTGACCCCCAAGACACACCCCTTATCAGAGACCAGCATAAGACGGGTGAATGGCAATGGCACTTACTCATTTGCTATCTGTCCGTGGATGAGGCCACTTCCCTCCAGCACCATCGTGCAGTGACTCAGGGGCGACGTTTGGGTGTTGGTGAGGATGACGTGGACTCGCAGTGCCTTGCCCACCTCAGCCCTCCCAGACACCTGGGCGGAGAGAAGACCGGGACGCTGTGGGCAACTGACCTAATTTCTGCACTCCAGTTCAGTAACCTCACTCCCCGTCCCTCTGTTGACTACCACGGACTATTTATTTAGAGCTAAGACGCTGCAGTTGGGAGAAAAGAATATGAGCTGAGAGTGTTCATGGTTAACACACAACCTGGCCTGTCTTAGGAGGAAGCCGCCATCAACTGGGAATGGGTACTACATTGAAATCTCTTTCCCTCTCCACCATCTAGTTCAGGATGGCAATTAGATTTCAATTTACATGCCAGCTCCAATAGCTAGTTGTGGCTGATAGGAACGCTGTGCTACAAAGAAACACGTGCCTTATACTCCAATGAGGGTGTCAAAGTAGAACAGGGAAAAATAACGAATCCAGAATAGTCACACAAATCATCCCCAGGTCCCTTACTGATAGGGGCCATTTAATATCCTACTTGGCATCTGATGCATTTGCATCAGGTCCTGTTGTAACCAGGCTTCAGGTAACAGGCAGGGCTGGCACCTAGACACCATGTCTGCGCTTACGATTCTGCCCACTGTTTTAGAGGCTGCCTGACATGTGCCCAGGTGGAAACCTTCAGGTGGCCAGGCGGTTTACGACACGGAGTCACTCAATTCTCGATCTGAGCAGGGATGGGCTGTGCTGTTGGAAGCCACCAGGTGCAAAGCCAGGTTGGAGCCAGGCTGAGGGGAAGTCTTTCAGAGGGGAAGGGAAAGGGGGGAAAGGGGGCTTCAGGGGAAGGAAGCCCTGGTCATAGGAGATGGAGAACATCCTGCCCTCCTCTGTTTGTCCTCCCTTCACCTGTATTCCTTCCTTAGCCAATGGCCTTGCCAGCCACTTGAGTCTCTGAACTTGAAATCTGAGGTTCATCTTTCATTTGCTTCCCTCTTCCTGGTCACCCCCATCTTATCAGCAGTTACCTTTTGAATCTGACTTGTGGTTGCTCTCAAATCTCTCTCCTTGACTCCATTTCCCAGTCATTGTCTTTCTCGTCTCTGCCTCTGCAAAGCTACTTCCTTACTTAAAATGCCTTCATCTCTATTTCTTATGTCCACACAGTGTCTTCCTATAGCCTACATTCTATTTGCATCTTCTATAAAATGTCACTTCCCCTGGGAAGCATTCATGCCCCATCCTGCACTTTGCATAGAGCACAAAAGACCACACCATACTGTGCTTTGATCATCCATTTGGTGTTGAGACAGTTACTGTGTCTCTTTTGCTGCTGTATCTCCAACCCCCAGGTTGGGTGAGTCAGAGGGCCCTGGGTCCCATTTGTGTCCAGCCGCCTTACCTGGATAGATAAGTGGGGAGGCTCCAGAGAGATATCTTTCAGGACCAGGATGGACCTCCCCGTCCCCTCCACCTCAGCAATGCCAGACACGCGAATCAGCTTTTCATCCGTCAGCTTGTTTCTGAAATTGTTGTAGGGTAGCAAGAGCGGCCACTGTGTCTCTAAGCACAGATAAAAGACATCTTGAGCCTGGGGAATGCATCTCAAAGAGTGGGAAGGAGGAAACGTGTGTGTGAGTCTAGATGGGTGTGTGAAAGTGTGTGTGTGTGTGTGTGTATTTAAGAGAGAGGCGGATAGCAGGTGTACCCTGCCTCTGTTGCACACAGAGGTCACTGCTGTTTCACTTGGTGAGATGGCGTCAGAGGTACAGCACTTGGCATTCAACCTCCTGCCAACAGCAGCTTCACTGCCCAGTGAGGGGTGTGTGTGTGTGTGTGTGTGTGTGTGTGTGTGTGTGTAAATGTGGGGGGATCTCTGTGTACTCTGGCTGGTCCAGCCCAGCTTTGTTTATGGCCCCAAATTTCCCCTCCCTCCCTGGAGATAACTATCCTGGCCTGCCTCATACTCACCCTCCCCAAAGTCCAGGTTCAAGTGCACTATTTGCCTCCAAAGGGGCTCCTGGGAGCCACCCATGTGCAGCAGGGCCTGTGCGCAGAAGCGCACCACCAGCCTGAGGGGACCCCGGGCATGGGCTCTGTTTGGCACCCTCCTGGCATGCAGCTTCAGCAGCAGGTCCTGGCCCCACGCTGGTGACCTGGCCAGGTACAGCTGCAGCTGCGCTGGCTGGTCCCGAACACGCCCGGACTCCAGCAGGTCCAGGAAGGGAGAAGAGGCCCTTCTGGAGTCCAGCATTTTCCGGGATGCCTTCATGAACACAGACCGCTCCTCAGGGGATCCTGGCAGAAAGGAGAGACAGAAGAGACATCTGTGGGAGGGCTCAAGGCAACCCATGACCTTCTTTAGGAAACAAGTCACTGGACAACTCCCAGCTGCCCTCCTGAATCCCTAACCACAGGAAGAGCTGTGTCAAGAGGCAACACAACATCATGGCTGAGAACATGGCAATTGGTGTTGCCTAGTGCTGGGTTTAAACCCTCCTTCCATCACAGTCCTTGAATCTCTCAGTGCTCAGTTCTGTCCTCTATAACCTGAGGCTAACTCCTTGCCTCATAGAGTTGCCAAAACTTTGGGTTAAAAGAGTTGTTCTTTGCCCTGGCCAGTTTGGCTCAGTGGTTGAGCATCAACCTGCAGACCAGAGAGTCCCAGGTTCAGTTCCCGCTAGGGGCATGTACCACAAAAGAAAAAAGAAGAAAAAAAAAAAAGACTTGTTCTTTGTCATCAATATTGTCACTATCATCATCATCAAAGCCAGAGGCTCTCTCTCCTACCAGCATCCTCACTTCTAATATCTATGCCCAAGACTTTTTTTTAAATCAGTTTTTTTCTTTATTGATTTTTAGAGAGAGAGGAAGGGAAAGGGAGAGACAGATAGAAACATCAATAAGACAGAACATTGATTGGCCGCCTCCTGCATGCCCCCCACCGGGAATTGGGCCCACAACATGGGCATGTGCCCTGACTGGGAATTGAACCAGCGATCTCTTAGTGCATTGGTCGATGCTCAACCACTGAGCCAAGCCTTTTAAATACAGCTTTATTTCTTGCCCTTGGGGCCACTCAACATTCAGTCTTAACCTCAACTTACCCCAAACTGTGGACTTCTCTAGAACACTTACTGCGCATCAGAGGCACTGTTCCAAGTAGTTTCTGTATATTAACTCATTTAGCCCTCACAAAAGCCCTCTGAGATACTGTTAACCCATTTTACAGATGAGAAAGTAGAGGTTCGGGAATGGTAAGGATGTGTCCAGGCTTGCACAGCTAGAACATAGCAAGCCTTTGATTAGTACTCGGGCGGCCTGACTCCACCTGGCCTGCTCCATGGGGACATCCACTCCCTTCCACAGGCCCAGGAGTCCTTCCCCTCATGTGCATCACCTCTCCCCTTGCTGCCGCCCCACTGCCGCGACAGGAGTCTGTGGTGTGGCCCTAGGATATAGTTGCCAGGACATTCAGTTACATTTGAAATTCAGGTAAACAAATAATTTTTGGTATAAGAATTTCACATGCACTATTTGGGGCATAGTTATACTAATAAAATATTTGTTTATCTGTAATTCAAATTTAACTGGGCACCCTGTACTTTTATTTGCTAAATCCAGTAGCCCTGCCCTGGGGCCATGTGGCCAGGGGCCAGGAAAGCCCTGGGAGCCATCCCCATTGGGACGCAACACAAAGGACATTATACCCACCTCTCTTCCCAAATCCCCTGGGCCCCGGGTACCTTCTGGGTACTTGTAGAAACTGGTGATGTCCTGGCACTGATCTGATCCTACCATCTTGGTACTAATTTTCTTCCCGATGGAATTGGAGTTATGGGCCAGGATTTCCTGGACCTGGCCATCCCTGAAGAGCCAAATGACCTCATCGGCGTTCACCTCAGCATACACAAATGGGGTGTCATAGGGCATGTGGACCTCCCCTTCCCTGATGGCCTTCACGGAGGCAGGGCCGCAGCAGAACAGCCCTGTGTGGGGAAGCGGTGTGGACGGTGAACATGGCTGCTGACATCTGGACCTGGGGCAGGTGGTCATGGTTGTGGGAAGGAGAGAGATGGGCTAGGGAGGGGCAGTGGCATTAAGGCCACTCTCCTGTTCCCCTTCATTCAGCCGGTCTTGTGAAGCAACCGTCAGCATCACCCTCCCCACATTATAGGTGAGGAAGCAACTGGGAGATCCAGTGACGTGCCGGGTCACCCAGCTGTCAATGTCAAAGCCAGACTCCTGACCCAAAGTTGTCTCTGCTTTGACTTGGGGAAGGGAACAAAGTGGGAAAAATATCTTTTCTTGCCCTGGCCGGTTTGGCTCAGCGGTTAGAGCGTTGGCCCGCAGACCAGAGAGTCCCGGGTTCGGTTCCAGCTAAGGGCACGAAACTGTTGCAGTTTGTCCCCGGCCGCCTTGGGGTTATGTGGGTGGCAGCCACTCGATGTGTCTCTCTCACATTGATGTTTCTCCCTCTCTTCCCCCCTCTCTCCTTCCCAGTCTATCTAAAGATAAATGCAAAAATGTTCTCGGGTGAGGATAAAATATATATATATATATATATATATATATATATATATATATATATATATATATATCTTCTTTCTGGCCTCTTACTCACATGGTCAGTCACCCTGATTGGCCAGTCCACAGAGCCCAGACCCTTCCTCACCGCTGCTGGTTTGCTGGGGAGTGGGATCCAGAACCTGCCACCCGTTGTATCCTGGCGGGAGATCTTTCCGGATCATCCAGCACTCATTCCACACGTGGAAATTCCTACAGAAAGGAGGAAGGTGACAAGGACTCCCCTTTTCAGCAAATTTGCCAGGTATGAGACAAAATATTGAGTGCTTGATATCACTGTTTCTTCTCATTGTTTTTACTTTTTATGTGGAAGTAATTTTAAGCTTACAGTAAAGTTACAAAAATAGTACAAAGAATACCCTTATACTCACTGATTGTTAACATTTTGCCCTGTTTGCTTTTTCATTGGCTTCTTTCAGTACAGATATGGAGATTATATCTTTTCTTTTTTAAACTTCAGAGTATAGTTCCTAGACTAGGGATCTTCCCGTACCTCATACATTTAATATTGATACAATATTTTTAAATCTAATTTACTATCTATATTTCAATTTTGTCCTTTATTGACAAAATACAGGTTATCCTTTATAGCATTTTTTCCCAATGAGTCCAGGATCTCTTGTCTCCTTTACTCTGGAACAGTTCCTCAGCCTTGTTTTATTACATTGAAATATGAGTAGAGCCTTTATGTATTTGTTTGTTTGTTTTACCAGAGTGGCCCTCAGTTTTTGGCTCTTCTGGTGTTTACTCATGATTAGATTCAGGTTATGTGTTCACAGACAGAATTCTACATGAACAATATATTATTCTCAGATGTACCCTGCTTCTTGAATCTGAAAAGTTTCCGCTCTCTAGGAGGTCAGAGAGGGACAGCAGCTAGTTCTCAACGCAACTCAGGTCTTACCTGGAAACTGGCTGGAAAAGGAAATACAGGAAATCAGATTTGGGGTAGAGCAAAGGAGAAAGGAACCAGGGAAAGAGACTAGAGATACTATATATATATATATGAAGAGAGAGAGAGAGAGAGAGAGATGCAGAGGGAGTGAGGCAGCTCTTCTAGGCTTTGCCTTGAGAGGGGAAACAGAGAACAGTATAAGCAGAAAGACCCAAAATAGGAAGAGTAGGGTTAATGCAGATTTTGAGTTCAGAATTCAGAGACGCAATCTATTCATTTAGTTTCTGGCTTCAGAATGTTATCCCACAGTCTTCTGTTTCTGAAATGAGTTTGATGTGGTGATCTAATTAGCCAGAACAGTCTCCTGGGTTGGAGGCATATTCCCTGAGCATCAGCAACAACCTAGACTCCTCCCTCCCTAGAGAGAACCAGGTCAGGGTTTTCCTACCTTACTGGAGAAAGAGCAGAGATCTGTTTGAGGCAGTGCCCCTTACCATATTTTGTCTCTTTTCTGAGTTGACAGCATTTCTGCATTTCGGTCATAGTAGGTGTCTATGGTCAAGTTCCCATCCACGTTGTGTGCAGAACGGAAATTGGAAACAACACGGGTTGGAACACCTAAGCATCTCATTACTGAAGAGAAGAAAAGCATGTCGAATCACTGAGTTCACCCTGAGCCGAATCGCTGGTATGCCAGGCACACTTGCTAACTTTCTAGCTGGAGGGGAGGAAGAAGGCCAAGATTCTTGCAGATCCGTCCTGTAACTCCTTCATCCCAGAGCACCACACCCAGACCCCAAACTCTGCTGCCTGGGTGCCCTATCGATGTTCTCCACCCACCACGACTCCCCACCCCCGAATCACTTAAAACATTAATAACAACTCAATTTATCATTTAGGGATTTTCCCATTCATCAGCTTTCCAAATTAAAAACAAAGGACCAAAAACATTTTATAATTAGAAAGATAATTAGAAAGTTTAGGCCTATGCTGTGGCCAGTTTCAGAAGAGAAGTGTGTGACCTTGGGTAAGTGGCCTCACTTGCCCGGGCCTCCATCTCCCGGTATGGAACAAACTGAGGAATTGAACCAGATGGTTTTCAGTTCTGAAATTCTAGGTCTGTAATTCTACGAAAAGGCAAGGGTTTGGCAGAGGTAAGAAACAAATCAGAGAATGGATAGAAGAACAAAGATAGACTTACAGAGATAAGGGGAAGGTATCAATGACAAAGAGAACCTGCAAGTACCATGAGGCAATGACCATCTTTATTAAAGCAACAGCACCCTCTTGTGGCTGGCAAGGTAGTGCTACAAAGGCTTTGTAAAGCTAAGAGAAGATTCCACAGCTCTAGTCACACAAAGCAGACATTACATCACTGCACTCACCACCATCACCCCCCCGCCCCCCACGCACACACACTTGCCCAGGACCAGAAATCAAGCCAAGAGCCTTTGGAACACTGGTTCCCACCTAAGCCAGAGCGGCGAGGAGTTTAGAGAGAGGTTTGTACTATTTCTCTCCTGCTCAGGAGGAGTAAATGGTACTGAGGCTGCTGGGAGGATTACAGTGCTTTGAAACATAAAGGGACTATTGATATTGACCAATCTTTTTGTTCTAATTTATTCAAGAGCCCCAAAGAGTGCCACCTGTCTTTAATCACTTGTGCACTCCCAGCACAGCTCCTGGGCTTTACACAAACCCTTAGCAAGGATGAGAGCTAGACCAGGGCTGCATGAGGCCAGAAGTAGCTTGACAGGAGCAGCTGTGCCCACGCTCAGTGGCTCCAGAACTCCAGAGCCTGGGAGTGGAGACAGGCTAGGAGGTGGAGCAAGGACGCAGATCTGGAACTTCTCCTTCTCATCCCAGGGTCTAACAGCCAAAGCCCTGGCTCCATAATACCTGCCCAGCCACCCCAGAGTAAAATTGACTCTACTAAGTGCTAGCACTGTCCTGAGCATTTTCCATGAAAACAGATGAGTAATGGGAGGTCACTTGAGTTGAAACACTCAGATTTAAACCTCTCCTCTGTTGGCGGCACCTAGACATAACTGCCAAGCTGCCCCCTCAGGAAAATCTGGAACTTTATCTTTGTTCCTTGTCTCTGTCCTCCCCATTCTGTGCTCCCTCTTCTCCAACTCAGAGTCAACCACGAGTGCAGCCACCATTTGCTGAGGGCCGCAGTGTAGCAGGCAGCACTGTGTAAGGTCCTCCTGCTTTGCACTGGGGAAGACAGGTAGGCACCTCCGTGCTTTCCATCTTCCCTCAACCTTACAGAGAAATCTTAGTAACAACTTCGCACTAAATTGTAAATAACTGGTAATGCATAAAATATCAAGGAGACTGTGGGCGATTGCAACAGGTCCCCTTCCTTCTGGGGAAATGTGCAGGCTTCCTCGAGACTACAGAGCATGCTGGTTAAGAGCCAAGTGCCCACCACTCCTTAGCTGTGGGGCTGTGGGCAAGCCATAGTTACCTCATACGATATCATCTGATATCAGAGCCCCACCTCAAAGGGTTATCATGAAGGTTAAATAAGTGATTCTGCACTTCTATCTCCCCTCACTCACCGGTACACATCACAGCTGCAAAGACCCAGCACTGTCCATACTTCACAGGCTGCCCGCCCCGGGCTGACCACTGCCGCAGGATGGCCACACTGCCATTCCACTGCAGCGGGCTGACCCCCAGGGAGTAGTCCTCTCCCCAGTTCCCCTGCAGCACACCGTTGTCATCATTGCTGTTGATCTACGAAGGATAGATGGGTGGGTTCCACAGCCCAGGGGAAGCTCAGACCGCCTCAGACAGGGGCAGGAAGCACCTGTCCTTACCATGGCACTCACCACCCTGCAGATGTACACCACGTCGTTTCTCTGGGAGTAGTCTTTGGACGGATTCTCTAAGAAGTACAGGCTCTTGTTCAGGATCTCAAAGCAGATATCTATGATGCCCTCTTCAAACTTCCAAGTGGTTGTGAGAGAGAGAAAAAAAAGAAGAGTGGAAATGTCTAGAATGCTGAAACTTCAAGTAAGTAACAGTCTTAGAGAAGGTGTTGGGGGGGGGGAGCTATCAGACAAGGTTTTGCTTTCAAAGAGTTTATAAATCAAAATGGGAATTCTGAAAAACTGACCTATGTGGCTCTAATGGAAAATAAAAAAAGAATTCAGAGAGATGAAAGATCCTCATTGACTGAAGAGATCAGAGAAAGCTATCGGAGCTGGTGGGCTTTGAAGGATGAGGTGGACAGGAAGAGAGGAGGGTGAGGTCTTTGAGCACGGTGGGTACAAGGACAGGGGCTTGTGGGAAAAGATTAGATGGATAAATATAGGGCAAGGCAAGTGAGGAGGTGAAGAGCCTTATAATCAGGTAGAGGATTCCGCATTGAAGTTGTCAGCACGGGAGAAGCCAGTTTCGTGACATTTGTGTTTTTTACAACATGTATTTGTGACAACATGTATTTGTGGTTAAGTTGCCATCCTGTGGGCTGCCAAATGCACTGGTGTTTGTCTCATTTTCAAAAAATTACACAAGTTGCCCTGGTCGGTTTGGTTCAGCGGTTGGAGCGTCAGCCTGCAGTACAGAGAGACCCGGGTTCGGTTCCCGCTAAGGGCACGTACCTTGGTTGCAGTTTGTCCCCGGCCCTGGTTGGTCATGTGGGTGGCAGCCACTTGATGTGTCCCTTCACATCGATGTTTCTCTCTCTCTCTCTTCCTCTCTCTCCCTCCCGCTCTATCTGAACAAAAAAATGGAAAAATGTCCTCGGCTGAGGATAAAAAAAAAAAAAAAAATTACACAAGTTGTCACAGTCAGAGAACTGGGAAGCTGATCTTCCTGCTTTCTCCAACTCTCCCTTCCTCGTGTGAGGAGAGAGAATGCACCAGCTGAGATTGGTGGTTGAGAATAGAAAAGTTGCCCAGAGCCAAAGTTACCCCCTCTGTACACAGACTGGATATTTGATGTTATTAAAGAATTGCCATTCATTTTTTTCAGTTCGGATAATGTATTGTGGTTCAGTGTTTCAGAGTTGTCATCTTTTAGAGCAGCGCTTCTCAACATGTGGGTCGTGACCCCTTTGGGGGGTCGAATGACCCTTTCACAGGGGTCACCTAAGACATAACAGTAGCAAAACTACAGTTATGAAATAGCAACGGAAATAATGTTTTGGTTGGGGGGTCACCACAACATGAGGAACTGTATTAAAGGGCTGCGGCATTAGGAAAGTTGAGAACCACTGTTTTAGAGGTATGTTCTGAAGTATTACTGTGTTAAATGACATGGTATCTATAATTTGCTTCAAAAAAAATCCAGTGATTGCTCGGCCGATGTGGCTCAGTGGTTGAGCATTGACCCATGCACCAAGAGGTCGCCAGTTTGATTCCCTGTTAGGGCACATGCCCAGGTTGTGGGCCCAATCCCCAGTGGGGGGCATGCAGGAGGCAGCCAATTGATGTTCTCTCTCATCGATGTTTCTCTCTCTCTCTCTCTCCTTTCCTCTCTCTAAAATCAATAAAGAAAAAATATTTTTTAAAAAAATCCAGTGATGAGGTGAGGGGGTGGGGATAGGAGTGGGAAAGGGGTGGAAAAGTATAGACCAGATCAGCAAACTTTTTCTGTAAAGGACCAAATAGTAAATATTTTAGGCTTTGCAGGCCAGAGGGAGTCTGTCTCAGCTATTCAACTCTACCACTGTAGCACAAAAGGAGCCACAGATGATACCTAAATGAATGAGTATAGTTTTGTTCCAATAAAATGGTATTTATAGACACTGAGGGGTGAACTTCATAAAATTTGCACATCACAAAATATTATTTTTAAAAATTCTTTTTCAATAATTTAAAAAGGTGAAAATCATGCTTAGCTTGTGGGCCATGTGAAAACAGGCAGTGGGCCACATTTGGACCATGGGCTAATTTGCAAACCCCTCAGACAGAAGAAACAAGATTCACCATAAATTGATCACTAGTGAAGCTGAGAGAGGTTCGTGGAGGTTCACTATAGTAGCCTGTCTACTTTTATTATATTTTAAGTTTTTCATAATAAAATATTAAAAATGAGAAAGAAAAGGCATATCCCATTCCTTCCTTGCCCACAGCACTGCACACCCTGATTTTTTGTTAGCAGCCATTTATGAGCCCACCTTCCCGGGATGGTGTTACCTGCCCATAGTTCCAGGGCCAGGAGGTGATGAATCTTTCATGACCCTTGTACACAAAGCCATAGTCCATCATGATATATTCCTGCAGTAGTATTTCACTTGGCAGGTAGACATCGTCCTCTGAGCAGTTAAGAGCAGTGGAGGGGGTAAAACCCCAAACCAAAAGAAAAAAAACAAAAACAGAGCAATGAAAATGAAAAACGGTAATGAAAGTGTCTTGCTGGAAAAAGAAGATACAATGGGTTGACGGCTATAGAAATCAAGAGTGGACCCCATAAAAGTCTACTATATGCTTTCTAGAGGCCAGAGGTATCATCTATACTTTTTAAAGTAATGATTATCTTTTCCTGATTGTAAAAGCAGCAAGCTTGTTGTAGAGATTTGGAAAATACAGCTGATGGAAAGAAGACAATGAAAATCACTCATTCCCACTCGTCAGAGACGCTCACATTTTGGTGTATTCTGGCCACTCTCTCTTTCTCAGCACATATATGCAATACAATTACATATCACATTGTGTCCCATCTCCTAATCTATCTCACTTAACATCACACAGTGTAGGGCATTTCAAAGAGAGCTTCTGGGACTAAAACTAGGAGGTTGTAACACTGTAACCTAAGATGGAAGTTCTCCACAGGAAGTAATAGACATTCGATAGTGCCATGTTTTCCTGAGGAGACACAGGATTTTTTAAAAATTACACCATGAACATTTTCATCATGCCTCTAAAAATTCATTGTAAAGATGATTTTTAGTGTGCACAAGGCAATGCATTACCTAGATAGTCAGCATTTTTTTTCTTGGCTTTCTAAGTAGAACCTTATAGAACATTCCCAATGGATCGGGTTAGCATTACCACCTGAGAGTAAGCTGTACCTGCACTCCAAGGATTAAAAAGCAAGATGAAAGTCCCCACTGGGCGAGTCACAGAACCCTGGCCTTGAGAGATCTCTATCGTCAGAGTGTAGGAGCCAATGAGCGCATTGGCTGGTGTGCGAAGGGAAACAGAGAGTGAGTTGGAGTCCATGGTGAATTCCGAAGCACTCCAGACATTCCCTTGTTGGGCCTGGGTGAGTGAGAAGGTGACTCGGGTTCCTGACAGCTCCGTGGGTGCTGGTCCTGTGTGGGAAAGAATGACCCCAAGGTGAGGCTCAAACTCTATGTGACATGATTCCAGGTGGCCTGGAAGGAACTTCACCTTCTCCCATCATTTGCTAATCCTTTTGATTTAATATTTTTACTGCCACTGGGTGTCTTTGGGCAAAACATTTAAGATCTCTGGGATTGCCCTGGACAGTTTGGCTCAGCAGTTAGAGTGTCAGCCCATGGTCCAGAGAGACCTGGGTTTGGTTCCTGCTAAGGGCATGTACCTCCGTTGCAGTTTGTCCCCAGCCCCGGTTGGGGTTGTGTGGGTGGCAACCAGTTGATGTGTCTCTCTCACATCAGTGTTTCTCTCTCTCTCTCTCTCTCTCTCTCTCTCTCTGAAGATGAATGCAAAAATGTCCTCAGGTGAGGATAGGAAAAAAAAATACATTACTGGGATTAAATACATTACTGTGTGTGAAGTGCCTGAAGTGTATTTAAAGGTTGGTGGTTATCATCACAACATCAGTTTGCTGAGTTGGCCACATCTTTTCTTAACAACACTAAAAGGTGCTGAGCTGTAATGAGGTCCTGGGGAATCCCAGCAGAAGAGAGAAAGGGAGGCTCAGAAAGGAGAGGTAGGTGCCCTGCAGGTGAACTTTGCCTTGGGGAGGGTGAACTCACCAGTCTCAGCCACAAAGGTGATGTGGTCCGTCCCCGAGTGGAAAGGTCGGTTGAAATGCAGTTGGACCGTGAAGGGCTGGCCCCGGCGCACGATGAGCCGCTTCAGGCCCATCTCCTGCGTGTGGTGAGCCCTGTTGTTCCTGGGGCTCTGCAGGTTGACAGATCTGAGCTCTAAGGCTGCCACTGGGAGAAAAGGCAGCACAGGTCACTGCCCAGCTGTGGTTCCCTGGGCTCAGCATCCCCTGATACCTCTCAATCATTTCTGTGGCACCTGACTCTGACTCAGGTAAGATTTCTGTGCAGATCTTAGGCCTTCTCCCAGCCTGCTCCCTGGTTTCAGGACTCAGCCTCAGAGGGTAATTCAGCAGGCTCTGGCCTGAGAGTGGGAGGACAATGATCCTGGTGACCTCTGTACCTGGACCCGGAGCCACAGGGCTTAAGATTTAGGGTCCCAGAAAACAAACTGTTTCCAGATAACTGAAACTTAACCTTGCCACATTACCGTTAACCACTTGTGTTGACAATCTATAAGTTACTCTATTCTCCTGCTGATAAAAGAAGCAAATTAGAATTTTGTATGAATTAAGTCTTGAGCTGGTTGGAGGCTGGGACCTCAGCTACAGGCATGTCCCAGCTGTAGGATATTGAGCAGGTGGGAGCCTCAAGGTTACCTGTAATTTATTTCTTGCTTCCCAATTGTTCCCAGTGTCTGAGGGCACTGACTACTGCTTCCCCGGGGTGCTACTGTATGTGTACACCTAGTATGCAGTTTAAGAACTCTCATAGCGTATGCAAGAGTGCAGACTCTCGCTGCCTCGGCTGTGAGACCTTGAGTGAGTCATTTAATGTCCTTAAACATCAGTATCCTTGGCTCAAAACTGGAGAGAATGGTATTCCTATCTCATAGGGTTCCCATGGGCATTAAGTGAGGATTCACATGTAGAGACCTTAGCGCAGCAGCAGGTACAAAATAAGCACTCAGAGGTCATTAGTCGCTCTTAAGTAATGCAGTCGCAGATTGCATTCACTTTGCTATGTGTACTGGAAATTTTTATCATATTTCTGTCAACAAAAATCCATTAAGTCTTTTCCCCTAGTGGTACGTTAATTTATCTCAGCTGGGGAAATGTTGTCCCCTGGACGACATGTGGCAGTGTCTGGAGACATTTTTGGTTGTCACAGCTCGAGGAAAGGCTGCTACTGCATCTGGTGAGCAGAGGCCGGGGATGCTGCCGAACAGCATCCTATGGGGAAAACTCGAGTTTGCTCCCAGTCACGATGTAAACTGTGGGCCATAGTCAAAAAGTGTGAAAGCAACCGGCCTAGATCCTATTGGAAGCTGGTTGCATATCATTTGTTCCTGAAGGTCTTAACATTTTCATACCAGGGCCTACTGAGCCGCCCCAGAAAGCCTCTCCACCCCATATGCAGTGCCCAATGGCTAGTCTACCCTGAAAAATCAGACACCCAACACGGGCAGTGGAGAGCACACTTCCACAGGAAGGACCAGGACTGGGGCTGGGGTAGCCTTTTCCTGACTGCTGTTCACAGCTCAAAGCATAGTCCCTAAGGGCAGCCAACTCCATTTTCCCTTGACCCAGGCTGACTCTTGGTTTAGCAAGGAAAGGGAGGAGGAAGAAGGAAGCTGTCTTCCTCTTTATGCTCAAGGTTGCAACACACAGAAAAAACTCATTCTCCATTGGAGGTTCAGGTTTTCTTTTTTACTCCATTTAATATAATTATGCATTTGTCTCACTGAAGTGCCTCTTGTGTCAGAGAGACAATGGCTTCAGAGAACCAAAGGGAGGGCCTTGCAGGAAGCAGGAAAAAAAGCCGAGAGGATTAGGAAGAAATTCAACAAAGCAGGAAATCAAGCAGAAATAATTGGTAAAAACATGTCAGTGCCCACAAGGCCTTCTTGACTTGGCCACTGGCCCACTGGAGTTAGTAACAAGCGAGAGAGGTAAGCCCCAGCCACATGACGCCCAGTGCCTGATTAATACAAAGACAAGGATATTAAAAGGATCAAAATATATTCCCATGTATTATCAGCCTTAAAAAAAAAAACAGCCCTCTCTGCCTGCAATGAATTCTGAGATGCAAAGCTCTTGCCCTCCGAGAGATCAAAACTTGAGGTAGACCTGCTCTCATGGAGGGTTTTCTCTCTCCCTGTGAGTCTTGGCTCAGGGGTAACCACTGCGTGGGGACTTTCTTTGACCATTGAAGATGATGCCTCACCTCCCACCCTAGGGTTGCTTGCCATCCCAACGCCCTCTTTATTTTCTGCAGAACACTTAATCATATCTACAATTAGTTCCGCAGAAGCACCTTTACACTTGCCTAGAATGAAACACGGTTCCTAATTGCTGGCAATTCTAGCTCATGTTCTTACTTAATACTTACTACATGTTAGGCACCATCTGAAGTGTTTTAGATGTCTTAAATCATTTACATTCTCCCAGCCATTCTCCACAGAGGTGTTACTATTGTTCCTGGTGTGCAGGAAGTTATAGGGCAGAGCTGGGATTCAAATTCAGGTGGGCTGGCTCTAGAGCCTGCCCCCTGACCCTTCGCAATCCCCTGCCTCCGCTGGCTCGCTCGCTCGTGGGTGTTCCGAGATGTTTGGGGAAAAGGTATGTGCATCCATGAGTGAAGGAGGAGGAGAGCGGTTGGCTGGAGGGCAGTGAAGCTGCAGGGGGCAGAAGGGGAAGAGCCTGTGAGGGCAGCAGGGCCAAGATGCTGCCGTTGGCTTTGTTAGTAATGTGCACACCTAACCCTGATGGGAGAATAAAATGTATACGTTTCTGAGGACAATTTATCCAAATGTATTACAAAATAAAAGAAAGTCTTAAAACACAAATACCTTTGAGCCATAAATTCCTCTTCTAGGAATTTTTCCTTAAAAAAAAAATTGTAATTTGCCCTGGCTGGTTTTGCTCAGCAGTTAGAGCGTAAGCCTGCGGTCCAGAGACACCCAGGTTCGGTTCCCACTAAGGGCATATACCTCAGTTGTTGTTTGTCCCTGGCCCTGGTTGGGTCGTGTGGGTGGCAGCCACTCGATGTATACCTTTCACATTGATGTTTCTCTCTCTCTCCCTCTCACTCTATCTGAACAAAAAATGAAAAAATGTCCTCAGGTGAGGATAAAAAAAAAAATCGTAGTTTATGTAAATGTAAGCAGAAGGATGTTTGGTGCAATCCATATATCTTACAAAAAGAGTTGGAGACACAAACTTTATGCCTCTCATCTTGATATAATCAACAAAAAGGACAAAAAATATAGGGAAATAATCCATGAGATATTAAAAAGCAACATAAAATAGTAAAAAACCATAGGTTACATATTATTTTTAGATGGTGAAATTATAGGAAGTTTCTCCTTCCTTTGAGTTTTTTTCGGGCTGTCCAAGCTTGTGCTTAAACATGTATTCTTCTTGTATGTAAGGTAAAGTGTTACGTTGATGAAAGGCAGGTCTTTGAGCAGAAGTGGTATGA
The DNA here is from genome assembly GCF_014108415.1 of Molossus molossus. NCBI lineage: Eukaryota > Metazoa > Chordata > Mammalia > Chiroptera > Molossidae > Molossus > Molossus molossus. The sequence continues at coordinate 182,249,495 of NW_023425344.1, forward strand.
TCAGAGCTGTCCTTCAGGATTAATCCGGCTGTGGTGTAGCCCAGACTGAAGCGGGGACAGACGAGCATGGAAGGGCAGTGAGAACTCTGTGGCGGTCATCTTAGGTAAAAGGCTCATGAGGACCTAAACAGAGGTGTTGGCTAGAGGAAAGGAGAGACTTCCCTATGTGTGCGAGGGGCTGGCATTCGTGGGCATGTGCAGGCTAATAAACAGCTGCTTTGGATAGAGACTGGGGCAGGTTAAAAGAATCCATTGTCAACAATGTTTCAGGCAATCGGGCTACTGGTGCAGGACTGGAAAGGTCCAGGTGAAGATGGTGCAGGCGAAGTCATGCCCAGCACAGCCATCAGAGAGAGCGGCACTTGCCTCCAAGTCAAGTGGACTCAGCTCCTCCCCTTCGTCTGCCCGTTTCTGTATTTCAGCTTCTTGGTCAATGTCTTTTCTTTTTCTACTACTCATTATTATTGTCAGTTTGAGACTTGTATAAGTACTTCGTTCTTTTTAATTTCTTCCCTTTTAAAAATGTGGAAGGGTTCATCTGTGTGAGAGCATAAAAAGAGGCTTATGTGATGAGATTATGCAGTGTTTCTGTGCCTCTTTAAGTGTGCAAGAGTAAACGTGTTTTATTGCATAAAGTTTCAAGTCCAAATTCCTTAGTCAAGCATTCAAAGCCTTCTACAATGTGGTCCCAACATATTATCTCCCAATAGCCATAAATAAACTCTGCTTCATTTGTGACCTCCAAATAGATCATGCTCAGCTCTACCTCTGGATGGTCCCTGCCCTTTTCCCAATCTCTACATGTCCTCACTGTAACCATTCTTCAAACAAAATTCAGCATCAACCTCCTCCATGAAATCCTTCCCAAACATTTCAGAACCTGGAGGCATCTTAGCACCTGCAACAATAGTTTTATATTGAGCTAACGTTTACTAAGTGTTAATAGTGCCAGAATTTATATGTATTATCTTCTATCCCTACAAATATTCAACAAGATATTATTAACCCTATATTACCGACGAGCAGAGGATCAATGGGGTTAATTTTCCCAGTGTCACCTACCCGGTAGGTGGCAAAATTGTCACTTATATCTGGACAATTTGACTCCAGAACCTAGCTCTTCACTCTGGTCTGTGTGGCTGCTCTGGAGCTCCCTCCAGCCTCCCCTCACCTTTTTTTCCACGTAAATGAATACCGTGCTTTATTCAAATGAAAACATAATGAACAGACTTAAAAGGAGCTGCCCTGGTGAAAAAAAACTGGAGCGGTGTCCCCCTGGCTTCTCTGTAGAGCCCTAGAATTCCAAAGAACACAATGAAAACCACAGCTCCTCCTAAAATGCCAGCCTGTCAGGGCAGGGCCAGCTCTGGGCCCACCTGGTCTCTCCCGCTGCTCTGCATTTTCTTAGACTCTAAACCACTTATTTGTCGGTTAATCACCGGCTGATATTTTGTTTTTTGAAACATTATTTTCATTTAATGATGTTTATATAATTAACTATGTTGTGTGATTGTTTACACCCAGTACTCAGCAATTCAAATAGCTGCTGGCAGGAGAAAAGTGTTCCCAGCTGTCTACACAAGTTAAATTATTAGGTCTTTTGCAGAAAATATAGCACTGGATTAATATCCATAATATACCCATGGGCACAGATAACAGTGCGGTGAGAGCCTGGGTGGGGAGGAGCGGGGTGGAGGGGGTCAATGAGGAATAAAAGGGGGGACATCTGTAATACTTTCAACAATAAAGATAAATTTTTTAATCTTTTTAAAATCCATAATATATTTAGGTTTCTATAAATATTAAGTCTTGCTATAATTAGAGAAATGAAAACTAAAACAATTATGAGATTCCATCTTTGATTCATTATCAAATACTTAAAAGAATACCAATAACCTATTTTGTGAAGGTATATGGAAATGGACTGTCTCATGTGGTGGGAATGTAAATTCATACAGACTTTTTAGAGAAATTGATTGATATTGAAGGTACCCTGAAACATGCCACTTTGGCATAAAGATTATTCTGAGCTAAAGGCAATTGAGAAGAAGTAGACACAAGAAAGGCTCTCTGCCCTCCCCTCATTTGCTTAAAAGCAGGACATAAACTTGGAAACATGTCCTTCCTCGCCTCTCTAGTAGAAAGAACAGAAGTTAGCAGAGAGAACTCTGGACCCTCATCTGCCCAGAGGAGCACCAGAGGAATCCGCACAGTAAACTGTTAACAAGCCCCTATCTTCCATTAGTTTTCTTACATATTTATCTTCCTATAATTTGTTGCCCTAGAAACTCAAAATCTTCTCCCTTTGTCTTTCACTTCTCTAAAAATTTACTGTTCCTTTGTTAAGATGCTATAAAAGCCCAAGCTCTAACCGCCCCTTTGAGTTACTCATCTCTGAGTACTCCCATGTATGTGTGCAATACACATTGATAATCTTCCCTTTGTTTTTCTCTCCTTAGTCAGTCTTTTGTAGGTCTAATTTATAGGTCCCCAGCCAATGAACCTGACTGGTAGAAGGGGGAAAAGTTAAGTTTTCCCTCCCCTACAGTATCCACCAAAACTAAAAGTGGATATTATCTTTGACCCAACAATATTTTTTAGAAATCTTTTAGATAAAAGACATTTGTACACATGTGCAAAGTTATATCAACAGGGACATTCATTACAGCATTGTCTATAAGGGCAAAATATTGGAAACAATCTAAATGTCTATGAACAAGGTATAGTAATAAATTAAACAAATTAATAAATTTATAAAATATTTTGTGCTTATCTGCCCCAAATTGAAAACTATCATTAATTTCACGTCTTTGTACTGGTATGCAAAGATTTCCAAGACATATCATTTAGTTGTTTTAAAAACTGTCATCAGATAATATGTATTATATAATCTCATTATATAAAACAAGTAATTTTGTATAATCTAGTAGTATTTGGAAGCAATGAACTAAATTGTTAACTGTTCTGTCCTATGAGGAAAAAGCCAGATTGGGAATACATATGTGTAAAGGGGTACTTGGGCTCTTTATTTTATATTTTATTTTATTTTATTTTATGTTATGTTATGTTATTTTATTTTTTATTCTCACCTGAGGACATTTTTCCATTTTTTGTTCAGATAGAGCGGGAGGGAGAGAGAGGAAGAGAGACAGAGAGAAAGAGAAGCATCGACGTGAAAGGGACACATCGAGTGGCTGCCAGCCAGGGCTGGGGACAAACTGCAACTGAGGTACATGCCCTTAGTGGGAACCGAACCCGGGTCTCTCTGGACTGCAGGCCGATGCTCTAACCGCTGAGCCAAACCGGCCAGCGCTTTTTTTTTTTAGGTACTTGGGCTCTTTAAAATTCTAATATATGAACTTTTAACTTTTTTATAAGTATTTTTTGTGTGTATTACTTATTTAATTAAAGTATAATATTTTAAAAGATTCTATAAGATTGTAGGCTTACTGTACTTGGGGATAACTGAGTGGAAAAAAATACCCTAGAATTTAACACAAAAATACCCTGGAATCTAGCATATGAATACACCTCTTAAGCCTTCTCTATTGAACTCTGTCTTATATTAAAATACTATGTACATCTCAAATTTCTAATAATTTATATGATATATAATTTATTTTTATTTTAAAATTTAAAAATTTTAAATTACAGTTGACATTCAATATTATATTAGTTTCAGGGTACAGCATAGTGGTTATACATTTATATTACTTATAAAGTGATCCCCCAATAAGTCTAATACGCACCTGACACCATATATAGTTACTAAAATAGTATTGACTCGGTTCCCTATGCTGTACTTTACATCTTCGTGACTATTTTGTAATTGCCAATTTGTACATCTTAGTCCCTTTACCTTTTTTACCCAGCCACCCAATCCCCCTCCCACCTGTCAACTCATCAGTTTGCTCTTTCTGTGAGTTTGTTTCTTTGTTTCTGTTTTGTTTGTTCATTTTTTTTTTAGCTAATCAGACACAACCTGGTTTATTTATTTTTTTAACAGATGAAGACCACACTTTTTTTTTTTTTTTATCCTCACCAGAGGACATTTTTCCATTTTTTGTTCAGGTAGAGTGGGAGGGAGAGAGAGGAACAGAGAGAGAGAGAGAAACATCGATGTGAAGGGACACATCGAGTGGCTGCCACCCGCACGACCAACCAGGGCCGGGGACAAACTGCAACCGAAGTACGTGCCCTTAGCGGGAACCGAACCTGGGTCTCTCCGGACCGCAGGCCGACGCTCTAACCGCTGAGCCAAACTGGCCAGGGCGACCACACTTTTTTTTTTTTTTTTCCTTTATTGATTTGAGAGAGAGAGGAAGAGAGAGAGAGAGATAAACACATTGAGTGGCTGCCACCCGCACAACCAACCAGGGCTGGGGACAAATTGCAACTGAGGTACGGCCCTTAGCGGGAACTGAACCCCGGTCTCTCTAGACCGCTGAGCCAAACCGGCCAGGGCTGTTCATTTATTTTGATTTTTGTTTTTTGTTTTGTGTTAATCCTCACCCAAGGATATTTTTCCATTGACTTTTAGATAGAGTAGAAGTGGGGGAGAGGGAGAGAGAGAAACATGAATGTGAAAGAGACACATCAATTGATTGCCTCTTGTTCACCCACAGCCACAACCAGAGCCAGGGGATCTAACTTGCAACTCAGGTATGTACCCTTGACTGGGAATCAAACCTGTGACCCTTTGGTCCTCCACCTGATGCTCTAACCGATAAGCCAAACCAGCCAGGGCCATTTATTTTGTTTGTTTTTTCAATTCCACTCTCTGATATATAATTTACAGCACAAATTTTAAAAATATGTAATCCAGCCCAGCCGGTGTGGCTCAGTGGTTGAGCATCGACCCATGCACCAAGACGTTCGATTCCCGATCAGGGCACATACCCAGGTTGTGGTCCCAATCCCCAGTGGTGGGCATGCAGGAGGTGACCAATCAATGTTCTTTCTCATTGATGTTTCTATCTCTCTCTCCCTCTCCCTTCCTCTCTCTAAAATCAATAAAGAAAAACAAACATAATCCATGTTTAGTGCCCTCTCCCAGCAGGCCCCACGCATCTGCCAGGCTGGCCCACCTTGTTTTTGTCACTCCCGGCAGCGGAGCAGCAGTGGTTCTAAGGGAGCTCAAGGACAGGGCAGCATCTAAGGAGAGCTGAGAGCCAGAGGAGAAACTGGACCAGGAGAAGGGTCTAGGATCCAAAAGGTGGTCCTCCCACAGCTGCCAGGTTAGCCACAGAAAAGGCCTCTTGAGCACCAAGGGCACCAAGAGGTTAAGGTCAAGGTCCTCATGGGCCCACTTAGACCTCCCAAGGTCATTCCAGTCCCAAGATGTTAAAGAAAAGATTATCCACAGGTTAAACTGAGTCCATTTATAAGAAAATGAATGACTGTATAATGTGTGCCTCAAGGGCCGAATAAAGGTAAAGAAATGAGAGAAAGGAGCCAGATAATACAAGGGGCTATCAATATCAATTTAGGCCCTCCTATCTTTTCTGTTCACCCTCTACCCTCTCTATACATCTCTCCTCTCTTGACTTAGCACCTCAGAAAAAGTTAGGTTTCCAGTACTCACCCTGATTCATCTTCCTTCTCCTTCTGTCAGCCAAGGCCCTTCAACTACTCAGTATTAAAATTCTAGACTTAATTGCCTCTCTGAGCATTTGCTGTCATCTGACTAGAAACTTTTCGTCCATCCTGGGCGGGGCTGCCATTTCCTCCTCCTCCTAGTCTTCCTGCTCTTAACTTTCTCACTGTTCCAGGTGCATCTTAACTTAAGGAAAAAAGTCCTTTCTAAAGCCTTTTAAAAATTGCTGACGGATTTGTTTCCATGGCCTCCTTTTTAACCTACGAAGACTCAAGTGGCAGGGAAGGCAAAGCTTGGTTTGCATCTGTTCCTTTGCACCTCTGTCACTTCAAGGCTTGGGACTGGATTCACTCTAAACCAGCTCACCCTGGTGTCAGGCATCACCCTGCAGTGCTAAGCTGGGGAAAGGGGCAGAGCTGCCCTCCAGAAGGTCATCACGAATGGTCATGAAAATGCCTTTGAACAGTCCATGAGGACTCAGAGACATTTGCATCTTGAAGAAAAATAAAGTACATTGAAATCATGAATTATTCATTAAAAATGAAGTTGGGCCCTGGCTGGTTTGGCTCAGCAGTTAGAGCATCGGCCCAAGAACCAAAGAGACAAGGGTTTGATTCCGGTCAAGGGCACATACCTTGGTTGCGATTCAGTGCAGGCCCTGATCTGGGTCGTGCAGCAGGAAGCCAATCAATGTATCTTTCTCATGTTGCGCGCTCTCTCTCTCTCTCTTTCCCCCACCCCTCCCTCCCACTCTATCTGAAGATAAATGAAAAAAAATATATCCTTTGGTGAGGATTAAAAAAAAAATAATGAAGTTGGTAAATTTTCCACTGACGGGGGGAAATGCCCGTAATATAATGTTAATTGGAGGGTGGGGGGAGGATACAAAAACAGTGCAGCTTATCTCAATGGTGTAAAAAAGTGTTATTGATATAGATAGACTCATTTTTAACAGCTGGAAGGAAGTAGATTGTCTAAGGGCAGTGAGGTTGCAAATGATTGTGATTTCCCTATTTATATATATTGAGCAAATAATTTTATTTAAATGTGATTTAAATATTATTTTATTGATTTTTAGAGAGAGAGGGAGAGAGAGATAGAAACATCAATGTGAGAAACACTGATAGCCCGCCTCCTGCACACTTCCTACTGGGGATGGAGCCCGAAACCTGGGCATGTGCCCTGACCAGGAATTGAACTGGTGACCTCTTAGTGCATGGGACGATGCCCAGCCAATTGAGCATGCCAGCTGAGCAATACTGTCAAGTTTTTAATTTCATTTCCTGATCAAAAAAGAAAAGCCCTTTTACCATAGAATTATCTCTTTGTTGGTAATAGACCAAATTCTGCTAGGGCTAATTCACTATTTGTCCCATAATACTACAGCAAGTTCTGAGTACCTTTAACCCTGAAATAAATACGGACATACTATAATCCTTCCCTGGCTCTATACCCTTACATATGTCTACGGGGTTTTCCACTTGAAGATCCTGTAGTCACTTCAAATTCAACATGATCAAAATTGAACTAATTAGTTCCACTCATCCTCCAAATTCATATTCTTTCTTACTCATCTTTATAAATATTACAAAATTTTATTAGTTGTTTGGAACCTGCTATTTGAAGGTCATGTGACCAACGGGACTGAGCACAGGTTTCTGAGTTAGAGAACCTGGTTCAGGACCCTGCTCTGGCCATTCTGAGCTTCAGCGAGTACGCCTTGATGGGAGCCCCACTCCTGTATAAAATGGGGCCAATAGTAGTGCCTACTTTACAGAGTTGCATTGAGAATCAAATAGGTGGTAGAAATAGATCAAATAGATATGTGGAAGCCTTAAACGCTATACAAACATTAGCCAGTGTTATTGGTAATAGTAGTACTATTTAGAATCCTTTAGAATGTGAGATTCATGGTGAGTGAAAACCTGTGTCAAGACATACTGCTAGCCCTGGCCGGTTTGGTTGGAGAGTTGGCCTGCGGACCAGAGGGTCCTGGGTTCAGTTCCCACCAGGGGCACATACCAAAAAAAAAAGACATACTGCTAGGCTGTCCAAGTAAACATTCATGACTATGGAGAAATGGTCATGACTGAGACCAGCCTCAGTCTTAGTCTTGTCAATACTACTGGCTTGATTATTTTCAGGGGGCGACTAAAACCCTAATATGTGACCTAAGCTGAATTGGTTATACTCTGCTTCAAACTCACCAGTGCCTTGCATTGCTCCAGGGTCCATGGTTCACACGTTCTACCAGGTATTTTACCCTGACTACACTTCCAGCTGTATTGCCCACGATTCTCCCTCTCACTTGCTTTTTGATCTTTGAGTGGTTTGCCCAATTCCCAAATTAAAGTGTTTCCTCAAGCCATTCCCTTCCCTGGTCACACTTTCTTACTCTCTCTCTTGAAATGTCACTTCCTCATGGAAGCTTTTCTAACTAGCTGAGGCCCCATGTTTACTTCTTGGAACACATCTCTTTTCCTTCTTAGCACTGATCACACCCTAAATAGTAATTTGTATACTTAGTCTTCACCTCTAGACTCCCAGTCTTTCTATGTATCACTTGGATGATCCCACCTGCACAGGCTGAGCCATCTACAAAATAAAGCCCATTTTTTATGATATCTGAATTACAATAATATTCATATTTCCCCTATGAAATTAACTGGAAATCAAGTAATTCCTGGGATCTTCTCCCCAGATGTACTAGGGAATCTCCAGGGCTGCTTACTTTTATTCACAAATTGGTCCTGCTCTCTCTGCAGCTGCTGCCTCCTTGGAAAATGGGGACTCAGCTGCACATTTTCAAGAGTGAGTTGACTGGCTCAGCTCCACCAGGCTAGAGGTTCTTGACCAATTCCACCAGCCTGGGAGGATTGCAGTGGCCTTCAGTTATATAGCTGGAAGGGTGGAGCCAGAGAGCCACATCCTCTGCCTGGAATCAGTTCCTGAGCCCCTGCTCTTGAGTCTTGAGTTCTTATGCAGACAGCCCCTTCTTGGTAGCGAACTTCACCCATCTTGCCCTCACCTTGTTGTGGCACGACAGAGTTAAAGAAAGACCGCTAGATGACACATCAAGGCAATAGAAACAAAGGAGAAAATGAACACATGGGACTACATCAAACTCAAAAGCTTCTGCACAGCGAAAGATACAATCATCAAAACGGAAAGGCTACCCACTGTATGGGAGAGCATAATTGCCAATAATACATCAGATAAGGGGTTAATTTCCAAAATATAGAGTGCTCATACAACTCCACAAAAGGAAGACAAAGAATCCAATTAAAAAATGGGCAGAGGAACTAAATAGACACCTCTCCAAACAGGACATACAAATGGCTAAGAAACATATGAAGAAATGCTCATCATCACTAATCATCAGAGAGATGCAAATCAAAACAACAATGAGGTATCACCTCACACCTGTCAGAATGGCCGCCATCAACAAATCATCAAACAGCAAGTGTTGACGAGGGTGTGGAGACAAGGGGACTCTAGTACACTGCTAGTGGGAATGCAGACTGGTGCAGCCACTATGGAAAACAATATGGTGTCACCTCAAAAAATTAAAAATTGATCTTCCATTCGACCCAGTGATCCCACTTCTAGGAATATACCCTAAGAAGCATAAAACACCAATAAGAAAGAATATATGTACCCACATCTTTGTAGCAGCACTATTTACAATCACTAAGATCTGGAAACAGCCCAAGTGCCCATCAGTAGACAAATGGATAAGAAAGCTGTGGTACATATACACAATGGAGTACTACGCAGCGGTAAGAAAGAAAGATCTCTTATCCTTTGAGATTACATGGAGGGACCTTGAAAGTATCATCCTAAGTGAAACAAGCCAAACAGAGAAAGACAGATTTCATATGATCTCACTTATTTGTGGAATATAATGAACATAACAGTTTGAGGAATGGGGTAGTCCCAGAGACGCGGAAGCGGGGTACAGACTGACAATCCCCTAAGGAGTGGGGAGGAGGGGGAGGGATGAACCACAGAACTTATACGCATGTATGCATGAACAGTGGACATGGACAACAATCTGGGGAAGGGGCAGGGAGGGGAGGGGGAGGGGGGAATCAGTGGGGAAAAAAGGAGAATCATCTGTAACAAAAGTTAATCAATAAAAAATAAACTAAAAAAAAAAAAGAAAAGAAAGACCGCTAGAGAATTGAAGTCCAAATAAGAGCCATTTATTAGCCGGCCGGCGTCTGATTTCGAGCACCCCTGTGACAGAGTCTTCAGGATCAGCCCGATATGCTTTATTACACGCCTTTTAGACCTTACAGTAAAAGTTTAATGATATAAGAAAATAGGATCTTCTTGATATAAAGCCCAAGGCTACAACAATGCTGTATAGAATTAGTTTGCCTTGCAGATAACAGGAACACCCAGGCACACCCAGGCATTTCAAGGTACATTGGGTCACACTTAGCCCCGAGCTACACAAACACAATGCCAGCCCAATTCCTTGAGATTGTGGGGGAGGTCAAGTCTGACTCAAGACCTCCAGGCTTTGTGGACTCTGTCAGATGCGTAGTCGGCTCCCAACAATTTCTTCTTTACAAAACAGTTTCAGCTGGAGAGCACACAGTGAGTTTCCCAATTATCAATTCTGGAGCTATAAACAAGTCAGCACAATAATTTACCAATCATCAATTATGGGGTTATAAACATGCCAGCACAACCTGCCTATTTGACTTCAATCTGGACCACTCCCGGCCATCAAACTTGTTTTAATAAGTAAACATCCATGGTGAGTTAGTCCTGGTGGGTCCCCAAATGCCTTTTTCTCCAGGATGTTCCTCTGCCCCTTGAAAATTATGGAAGAAGACTAATGGAGGTGTTTTGCCTAAACATCGAAACCCTGGGGCGGAGGTTATGCCAGATTCTGCCACCAACAACCTCTTGAGCTTGTTCAACCAAAAATATTTTTATTCTTTTTTAAGACATGTTAATCCCATCAATTATGCTAAAACCAAATTATTTCTTCAGGCTACACATACTCTAATTTCCTCCACTTCTTTCCATTCCTACCCCACCCTTCACCAGGCCAGGTCAGCATCACCTCTCCTGGACCACTGTGCCTCCTCACTGACTTCTCATTGCTGCATTTTGAACCCACGTAGCCCCTATACCACACAGCACGCAGAGAGATCTTTTAAAAAGGAAAAGAATATCAGAGGAGTCCCTTGCTTAAGCTCTTCTATATCTTTTTTCCTCTAGAGCAGTGGTTCTCAACCTTCCTAATGCCACGACCCTTTAATACAGTTCCTCATGTTGTGGTGACCCCCAACCATAAAATTATTTTTGTTGCTACTTCATAACTGTAATTTTGCTACTATTATGTCTTAGGCGACCCCTGTGAGAGGGTTGTTCGACCCCCAGACGGGTCGCGACCCACAGGTTGAGAACCGCTGCTCTGGAGTAAGATCCAAAAGATAATGTGGTCCCCAAAGCCCTGCATATTTCAACATCTGCTTTCCTGTTCCTCATTCTCTCTCTGCCATAGCCATTCATTCATCTGACAAATATCTCTAAGCATCTGTAAGTGCCGGGCACCGGGGATACTACAGTGATCAGGACTGATAAGGTCTCTGCCCTCATGGAACTTACATTTTAGTGGGGGAAGACAGTCAGTGGAACAACTTAATGCTTATTTGGGGATAACTGCTCTAAAGAAAAAAATAAGGGTTTTGAGAGAAAGAATACTTGGAGGCAAGATGCTACTTAGATTGGGTGGTCAGGAAGGATATCCCTGGGGTAGGGGTATTGATGTGAGGCTAAGTGACATGAAAGAAGCAGTCATTTGAAAATAAAGAAGAGGAAACAGTAAGTCCAGAAGTCCTGAGGAAGCCAAGTGAGGGGAGTAGTCTGTTAGAGAGAAAAGCGGCCAATGTGAGTATGCTGAGGTTAGTAGGGGGAAATGACTGGAGATGGGGTCAGAGAAGAGGGAAAAGGCCATGTAAACTATGGTTAGAAGTTTGGAATTTCTTCTGAGCTCTCCTAGCTCCTTGAGCACAGCTGTTTTCTCTCTGCCCAAAGCCTTCTCATATGCATCTACCTGAACATTCTCCCCTCTTCTGTTCTCCTAGCTAACTATTCCTCCTTCTTCAGTACTCCAGCATAAACATTCCTTTCTCTTGGACAACTTCCTTGGAAGCACCTGGAAAGGCAGCTGTACCTCAGAGCAGCAGAGGTACAGTGAACAGCTCTGGGGCTCTGGGCTGAAAGAGATGCACCTATGAGGACATGGTGATCCTGAGAAAGCAGCAATTTTAAATTAATTACAAGTGTCGATTTGGGACCCAGCTGCTTCTCAGATGAACAACACTATGTATTCCAAAGTTTATTTATTTAACGACAGTGATGATTTTCCTAAGAACCCCAGAGAGGACATATGGCTATTAGTGAAGACTGGCTGTACCCAAGCTCCTCTGAAGACTTAAGCAATGAGTCTCTGGAGGCTGCAGCTATTACCCAGGGGTAATTCTGTAACCCCAGGAGGTGTCTGGAGTGACTCCTTTCATAATGAGCCTCTTTTAGAAAAAGTCTTTTATATATTCATTCAACAAACAGTTTTATTGAGAGCTACCATGATCATGGTACTCTGATCACGGGGTAGATTCTGATGGTGCAACAGTAAATAACAGACATGGTTCATGTACATATGGAGTTTACATTCTACCAAGGGAGACAGATATCTCATAATTGCTTAGCATCAATTGTGCAAGTACCGATTCTTTTGAAACCATATAGACTTCAGAGGTCCTGGTCAGTCTGGGGAAGAGCAGAGGGCTGAGGACAGAAAGGCTTCTCTAGGGAATGATCTTTGACTTTGTTTCATAAGATGACTGGAAATTCTAAGTATGAGAACATGATGCTGAATAGCAAGAAGTTTTCCTTCCAAAGGGATCAATTGTACCAACACCTCAAAGTAGAAAGAAGTAAATGAAAACAACAATGAGGTATCACCTCACACCTGTCAGAATGGCCACCATCAACAAATCATCAAACAACAAGTGTTGGCGAGGGTGTGGAGGAAAGGGGACTCTAGTACACTGCTGGTGGGAATGCAGACTGGTGCAGCCACTGTGGAAAACAATATGGTGTTGCCTCAAACAATTAAAAAATGAATTGCCATTTGACCCAGTGATCCCACTTCTAGGAATATACCCTAAGAAGCCTGAAACACCAATCAGAAAAAATATATGTACCCCCATGTTCATAGCAGCACTATTTACAATAGCTAAGATCTGGAAACAGCCCAAATGTCCATCAGTAGACAAATGGATAAAAAAGCAGTGGTACATATACACAATGGAGTACTATGCAGCTGTAAGAAAGAAAGAGCTCTTATCCTTTGAGACAACATGGAGGGACCTGGAATGTATTATACTAAGTGAAACAAGCCAAACAGAGAAAGACAAGTATCATATGATCTCACTTATTTGTGGAATATAATGAACATAACAGTCTGAGGAATGGGGTAGTCCCAGAGACGTGGAAGTGGGGTACAGACCGACAATCCCCAGAAGAGGGGGTGGTGGGGGGAGATAAACCACAGAACTTATATGCATGTATGCATGACCAATGGACATGGACAGCAAAGCTGGGGATAGGGCAGGGAGGGAGAGGGAGGGGGGAATCAGTGGGGAAAAAAGGAGAAACATCTGTAACAAAAATTAATTAATTAATTAATTTTTAAAAAGAAGAAGAAGAAAAGAAAGAAGTAGGTGAGATTTTCCTGACATTTCTGATAGAAGGGCAGTGTGACTGTCATGCCTTGAGCAAAGGAGAGCATACATTGAAATGAAAGCCTGCCAGAAATTATTGCTTGGGAGTATTTTGCTAAGATAAATGGGAAGCCATTAAGGTTTTTAAGTAGGGTAGTAAAATGTCAGGTTTGTGTTTTAAAAAATCATTCTGACTTTAGCGTGGAAGATGGATGGGGTGGAAGGGTAAAGGTTGATGGGAGGAGACCTACTGGGAAATTCCTGCAGTAAAACAGGTGAGAAGTGATGGAGACCAAGGTATTGGCATTAGAGATGTTCTCAGTGGAGGATTCTAGAGGCATGGGAAGGTAAAATTGACAGGCTGTGGTGATTGACTGAGTATGTGAAATGGAGAAGGAGATGTCATGAGTCCTAAGGTTGCTGGGCTTCATGCTTCTGGGTGGATGGTGATGATATTCTTGAAATATAAAACACTGGGTGAGGACCAAATTTGGGAGGTCAGAACATGGGTCAAGTTCAGAATTTGTGGTTGAGTTTGAGACAATCATTAGATGTATAATGGAGATGCTGCCTAGGCAGTTGAATAGGTAAGCCTGTAGCATAGATGAAAGGTCTGGGTTAGAGACATAAAAAAGATAGTTATGGGAGCCAAGGATTTGGATAAGTGCATATGGGAAAAGGTTGTAGAGTGAGAAGAAACTCTACAAATTCCAGCATTTAATGGTTGAGTAGAGGAGATGGTGGCCATGGAGGCTGAACAGTAGCCAGAGAGGTAGCAAGAAAACCAGGAGGTGGTTGTCCCAAGAAGTCAGTGTGTTTCAAGAAGCAGGGAGTGCTGCAAAGCCATCAAGCGACATAAAGGCTGAAAAGTGACCATCAGCTTATGGTTCAGGACTGCATGAGAAGGGAGGAAATGGAGATAGTGAATGTGGACAAAGTTGGGATTGACTTCCTTTCCTTTTGTCAGGCTTCATTTTTGTTCTTTTAAAAATAATCAGTGGTCCTGGGCAGTTTGGCTCAGCAGTTGCAGTGGTTCTCAACCTTCCTAATGCCATGACCATTTAATATAGTACCTCATGTTGTGGTGATCCCCCAACCATAAAATTATTTTTGTTGCTACTTCATAACTGTAATTTTGCTACTGTTATGTCTTACGTGACCCCTGTGAAACAGTCGTTTGACTCCCAAAGGGGTCACGACCTACAGGTTTAGAACCACTGGAGAGCGTCAGACTGTGGACCTGAGGGACATGGGTTTGGTTCCAGCTAAGGGGACATACTTTGGTTGTAGTTTGTCCCCGGCCCTGGTTGTGGTTTTGTGGGTGGCAGCCAGTCAATGTGTCTCTCTCACATCAATGTTTCTCTCTCTCTCTCTCCCCCTCCCTTTTTCCCTCCCACTCTATCTGAAGATAAATGCAAAAATGTCCTTGGGTGAGGATTTTAAAAATAAAAAATAAAAATAATCAGTGAAGGAGGGAAAAAATTCAATGAAGGGAGAATTTTAGGACACCAAGAGGCAGAGTCCAGGAGATGGGAATTTTTTCACTGTCTATTTTCTACTCAAAACAATATTCAGTAATATTTAAATATTACTTAACTTAGGGACTGGACAGTGTAGCTAAGTGGTTAGAGCATCAGCCTGCACACTGAAGGGTCATGGGTTTGATTCTGGTCAAAGGCATGTACCTGGGTTGCAGGTTCCATTCCTGGCCCCTGTTGGGGCACATGCGGGAGGCAACCAATCGAGGTGTCTCTTTCTCTCCCTCTCCCATCCCTTTCTTCCCCCTTCAACTTCTCTGAAATTCAATGGAAAAAATGTCCTCAGGTGAGGATTAAAAATAATAATAATAATAATAATAATAATAATAATTATAATAATAATAATAAATATTACTCACCTTTGTTTCAACCTTCTGTGAATGAGATTTCAGGTTTTTTATTTTCCAAATGTCGAAGTGGATCTGGATCCCTCACTTTGGGAGAAAAAATACACAGGGTTTCTTATATTGGGTGATTCTATCAAAGAGACAATGGAGGCAGAACTTATCTGTAGATATGACATTGGATTTAAACTCATTCCCTCCCGTAAGGCCATGTCAGTGGGCAGGTCTTACACTATTTGTAATTTTAAATGAAAGAGCAAGTTGGCATGATTTGGATAGAAATTTATTACTCAGGGGGTGGTGGGGGGAGGGAAGAAATAAACCACAGAACTTATATGCATGTACGCATAACCAATGGACACGGACAACAAAGCCAGGTACAGGGTGGGGAGTTGGGGAGGAGGGTGTCAATGGGGAGGAAAAAAGGAGAAACATCTGTAAAAAAACGTGAGAACTTTAACATCTGAAAAAAAATGCAGCAGATCTTGGTTTGACTTGGTTTTCTGTTTGTTTCCTAACAAAATAGAAAAAACTTCTTACCTATCTGGTGAGTATTGGGAATATTTTAGGCAAAAGGAGGGAATTTGACCAAGGGTATCCCCAAATAACAACTCAGGAAGTTTGATTGTGAGGGAAGGGTAGCATCTGGAGAGGTCAAAGGAGGGATTTTTGTGGATGTCAGAGAATTGACCATTAGGTGTTGATAGGAAAGAATAAGTAGAAAGGGATTGGTTAAAAAGCTATAGGGAAAAGAATGAATAATCCAGGCACCTCAAACTCAAATGCCCAAGGAGCCAGGTAGGTAACTTAGATGAAGCAGTGAGATGTAAGAAAAGAGAGTAGCAGAAACTGGGGAGACTGAAGGGTACTCCTTCTATTTTTTTTTTTTTCTTTATTGATATTAGAGAGTAAGAGAGAGATAGAAACATCAATGAGAGAGAACATCGATTAGCCGCCTCCTGCATGCAGGTTTGATCACTGGCCTGGTTGGGGGCAACTAATCGATGTGTCTCTCTCACTTCGATGTTTTTCTCTTTCTCCCTCCCTCCCACTCTATTTAAAAATCAGTGCGAAAATATCCTCAGTGAGGATTAAAACAATAAAGATGGCCACAGCAGCTGCACCAGAAGGCAAGAAGAGCAGCTCTTCTGCTGAATTCAACTCTCCTTAAGCTTTCCTGCATCAACCATCCAATATTTTCCCTCATTTGCTGGAACAAAGTCACATGACCACTGCATACAGGGGCAGCTGGGAAATGCAATCTTTTATTCCTGGCAGCAGTGTGTCCAACTAGACATCAGGGTGCCATTATTAAAGATTATATATTAGAGTATGGAGTTGAAAGTGTCTGCCACAGTGACCTGCCCTATTGTGTGCTATTTGTTCTCTAGTGGAGCATCTCAGGATGTGGCTGTGGAGAAAGCTGAGAGTTGATTTCACCCGGGTTGGGGTTTTATCAGGTAAATGGTATAGAAGTGCTAAGAAGCAAGAGGCTAGAACTGTCTCGAGAGAGTGACTAAAATTATGAACCATGGATTCTAAACTAGGTTTGGGAGAAAAATGAGGGCAAGAGAAAGCTCGTGGGTGAAGAGAGAATAGAGATAGTAATGACCTGGATGGCCTAATGCCATGGGAGAAAGGGTCCTGTGGAAGAAATTGAGTGGGCAAGCTTGAGCAATAGCAGGTTATGGTGGAGAGGGAGGAGTTAGGCTGTGGACAGACAGCTGTTAATCATCAATTTAAAGAGATGAGATGGGACAACGGCGCTCTGAAGCTCAAGAGAAGATCAGGGAATGAATGACAAGAATCCACCAAACCTCTTTCCTGTTTCTCTCTCCTCCCCATTTACTTTCTACTTCTATGAGTCTGCATCTGTAGTATTTCAAACTGAGAGTGTTTTGGACACATTTCATGGCCCACTTTTAACTCCAGCTATTTCTGCAACAGCCAGGTGCGACCAGACAACATATCTTCCCTCAGGTGTGACCTGATAGCACTGTGTCTGAATTTCATCAAGTACTTCTCATGCTCTGCCCCAGTGTTTCTCTGACCTGCTGGGCACTCACTCATATGCAAACCTGAAAAGCGGGAGAAAGGCAATACCCAGTGGCCAATCTCTGACCATTGGGACCAGGATCTGGTAAATACATGCTCCCTCTCATCTTGTTCAGGGTGGACAATTCTGAGGTCAATTCTACTTGGCTCTCCAGAGGGTCCTAGCAGAACTGAGCCCCAGGTTCCCATTACAGTGACCAGCTTTATAAGACTTCTTAAAAATTGTGTTAACACATAACATGAAATTTACCGCTTTAAGAATTTTACAGTGTATAATTCAGTGGCATCTAGTACATTCAGCTGTGAAACCATCACCACTGTCCAGTTGCAAAACATTTTCATCACCCCCTCCCCCAGAAAAACTTATACCCATGTAGCCATCTCTCTTGATTTTTCCCTAACCCAACCCCTGGCCACCACGAATCTCTATGAATTTGCCTATTATGGATATTTTATATAAGTGGAATAATACAAAATGTATCCTTTTCTGGCTGGATCCTTTTACTAAGCATGTTTTTGAGATTCATTCATGCGAAAGCTTTTATCAGTACCTCATTCTTTGTTTGCATTAATACCTCATTCCTTTTTATGGTAGAATAATATACCATTTATTGCATGGATATACCATGGTATGTTAGTTTATTCATCAACTTATAAACATTTATTTTTGTTGTTGTTAATCCTTACCTGAGGATATTTTTTCTATTGATCTCTACAGAGAATAGAAGGGAGGAAAAGAGAGGGGGAGAGAGAGGGGCGGGAGGAGAGAGAGAGAGAAAGAGAACATCAATGTGAGAGAGACACATTTATTGGTTGCCTTCTACACTCACTCAGACCAGGGCCAGGAATCGAACCTGCAACCCAGGTATATGCCACTGAACCCATGACCCTTTGGTGTATGAGCTGATGCTCTAACCTCTGAGCATACCGGCCATGGAAGCTTATGAACATTTAAGTTATTTCCATCTTTTGTTATGGTGAATACTGCTGCTGTGAATGATAACACATTTTAAAATTAAATTTATTGGGGGGGGACATTGATTAATAGGATCATATAAGTTTCAAGTGTACATTTCTATGATACAAAATCTGTATATTGCACTGTGTGCCCACCACCCAAAGTCAAACCATCTTCCATCACCACATATTAGGTCCCCTCCAACCCCATCACCCCACCACCTTCTTCCCTCTGGTAACCACCTCACTGTTGTCTGTGATAACACGTTTTTATACTGGCTTTCCCTCCTCCTCTGATAGAGGAGAGGGAAATGAGGATGATGTTGAAATTTTAACTTAAAAACAGTGTTTTCAATTGTTGCCATTTTTAGAGCCCAAACATTTGATGATTTTGACAGCTAGTATATTAATAACTATTATGCTAATAAATCCCACATATATCCAACTACCTGTGGAGGACATGTATTTCCAGGTTCCTAGAAGCAGGGCCACTTTTAGAGTTTGCAGGGCCTCTAGGCAAATTTTTTTATTTTTTATTTATTCATTTTTAATAAAAATTTAAGTCACCCTAAGTCAGCATGTCAACCCCATCTGGCAGCTCAATTGTGCAAGATGCCTCAAAGAAATATCACATCGATTAATGAGAGGGATCTGCTCCTCAGGCTGCCCTCCTGGAAACTGGTCCTGGCTAAAGTGTCCAGGGATGACCAGATAGATGTAAGTCCTGGAGCTCCTCAGGGCATCTGGTCAAACCCACATGTGTGGGGAGGGGAAATAAGCCAGGGGAAGGAAGAAGGTATAGAAAGTCAGAGTTTCCCACAGAGGTAAAATAGGAATTGAGGCCCATGTGGGACTAGGTGCAGGCTGGACAGTGCTGTCAGCCCATGCTGGAGAGGGATTTAGAAAACAAGATGACAATCCAAAGTGCAGGGTCCTCTGAGAGCATCACTTGCCCAGGTCTAGGGGTGGTAGAATGACCTAGGATGAATGTGAACTTCAGGAACCAGAATAAGAGATGGAAACAAGCATTTGTTTTGCGTGAGTCCTATTTGCCACACACCATGCAAGACCCTTGCTCCTTTTGATGCTCATAAAAACCTTGTGAGGTAGGTACTATTATCAAACCCATTTTACAGATAAGAAAACTGTGCTCCAGAGAGAGACTATGTGACTTCTCTTAGGTCACCTAGTGGTGAATCCAGTTCTAAAATGTGTTCACTTGCCCTGACCAGTGTGGCTCAGTTGGTTTGGGCATCCTCCCAGGCATTGAAGGGTGGCTGGTTCAATTCCTGGCCTGGGCTGTGGGCTTGATCCATGTTTCACTCTTGCATCAATGTTTCTCTCTCCCCCTTTCTTCTTTGTCCAAAAATCAATAATGATATATATATTTTTAAATGTGTTCCATCTGTACCCCATGTTACTGCCCATGAAGCGTCTTACCTTTTCCATTTCTACTAAAAGGACATGTAGTATTTCCCTACAAGGAGTATGGCTCTCTGATCTTTTCTCTGGTTACTGGACATTCTCTAACTGACTGTGTAGATTCCACACCAAGTTTTTGTGACTAGGTTTCAACCATGGCCCAAAGCCCCCTCTGATCTCTTGACAAGGGGTATGGAGCAAGAGCACCCTTCCCTGGTTTGCATCCGATGGTTCCATGGCTCCTAAACCCCTGTCACAGGCCCAAGAGCTCCACCTGGGCCTGACAATTACCTGCTTGTTGTTTCAGGAAGGTTTAGCTCACAAGTGGAATGAACTCAAGCAACTCCCTGAACAACTTTTAAACCATAAGAAGAGCCATTAGACTAGGTGATGGAAAGTTTATTTAGAACCTGACAGGTAGAACCAAATTAAGATCATTCTGTGTCACACTGTAGTAATGTTAATGATTATTCTGATTTGGATTCTCAATGGTTGGGAGAGACTTTGGGCGAAAATCATTAAGGAGAGGTGTGGCTGTTCTCTAACCTTGGCAAGCCTAGGCAAGAGGCCAGGTCAGAATTTAAGGACAGCTACGTGGCTAAGCCATTGTTTAATGCTTTTATTAGGAGCCCTGATTGAGAGATGGCTTCATCTCCAGAGAAGTGTTGGCTTGGGATCAAGTAAGAGCTTCACTACTTTCACAGACACCTTGGTGTCCTTTTTTGAGCCTCCACCTTTCCCCCAACCCATTATTTATGACCCCATAAAATATCTACAAATGAATCAGTAAAATGGAGATTCTGTGGAGGCAGCAACTTGGAATTTTCATTAGTGAGATGCTTGTAAACACAGCATCCTGAAAGGGAGCATCTAGATAGTGTTTAAGAATGAGACAAGGTATCCTGGGGTGTCCTGTGACTTCAGCAACACCTCAGGTGATGTGCTGAGTGTAACCATTCATCAAAGTTCCAAGGTTCAAAAAGGCAGCTGTTTCTACTCGGGAGAATTACTCACAGTCCCCTGACAACGACACCTGTGGTTTCGTGAAGGAGTCAAGAAGATGCCCCCAGAGGGATCTAATATCAGGACAGACGTTATTTCTTCTATGTGGGTATTTATCCCAGGATCTGAAAGTTAGTGCCCACTCTTAACATTTGACCTATAGCAAATGAGGTTATAGCTATGGAGTGAGGAGCTAAAAAAGGAGTCTGTTTCCTAAGGCACTTGATATAGAAACAGCAGAATTTCTGCATGAGAGAATAACTTCCAGATTAACTCATTTCCCAGCACTAGTCCCCAAACTTGGCCATCCCAGTTAGGCTGTCTGAACTGAGCAGCCGGGGCAGCTGCCTGCACTACATCAGCCCCAATAAATACCACTCGTGTCCATCATAGTTTCAAGCTTGGTTGGTTGTTCTGGACAAGAGGACAACGATTCCCCTCAATGGCTTGTTTTCAGCTGCTTCCCAATGCCTTAGTTACTTGACTTCAGTATGGCATGAAATCATGGGCCTATAAAAGTAGTAGAGACAGAGAAGGGTTATGTAAGGTTCAGGTGTCCAAGTCAACAGAAATGAGTTTCAGCTTGCTGGGCTGATAATGCAGAGAAGGGAGTTTGGGCATTTCAGGGGCAGGGTCCATGCTGCCTGTGTGGCCAGTCTGACCAGCAGCACACTCCCAGAGGTGCTTCCCTGAAGTGCCAGCTGGACTGTTCCAGTTTGAGTCTATACAACGTCAAGGCATTTTGTCATGGCAGTTAGTTGTTCTCACAAGGCAGATTAGTGCAGTGTCATAGGAGTCCATCCAAGCCTTGAGCTACCTTGAGGCTGGATTACTATAGGATTCTCAAACCTGAGTTCGAATCCTGCCTCTACAATTAGTCTGTATCCATGAACAAATTATAACCCTTCTCTAATCCTGTTTCCTCA
The DNA here is from genome assembly GCF_014108415.1 of Molossus molossus. Classification (NCBI taxonomy): domain Eukaryota; kingdom Metazoa; phylum Chordata; class Mammalia; order Chiroptera; family Molossidae; genus Molossus; species Molossus molossus. The sequence continues at coordinate 182,271,083 of NW_023425344.1, forward strand.
TCTTTAAAGCGGACAAAATAATAATACACCTCTACAGATGGTGAGGATTACAGGAGATAAAGCTTGAAAGCACTTGGCCCAGTTCTGGGCACAGAGTCAGCTTTCCATAAATAGAAAAGATTATAACTATTTAAATAGCATATATCTGCTCAAGTAGGGCCCTTCTCTTTCTCAGCATTCCCTGTTTTGCTAAAGAAGTACTTGGCTAGGACTAAAGAGGTTGACTAGTTGGTAATGAACTTCATTACCTGTCAACCTACTTCATTTCTAGGTGGTTCACACACTGTCCTAATGTGCTTACTTATGGTGATTACCTCAGCAAATGACAGGTGTTTTTTTTTTTCATAATGAAAGAGGCAAGACTATGGGTTGTTGACACCTTATTTGATATAATAAATACAGAAGGGAGAAAGGGTTTGTTGAGAACCACAAGGCTGGATCCAGCATCTGGAAATAATTGAGCCTCGCAGAGGACTTGAGTTACCACAAAAGTTTTCTGCTGAATGCAGAACAATGATGATAATTTACATTCTCTAGGTTTCTAAATTCCCCTGTCACTTGACTGAGTGACTATTTCCAATGTTATGGAGAGAAAATATGTTACTGAAAAAAAATTATTTATCATAGTGTAAATGCAACAGAGAGGACTCAAGTTAACAAACGTGTGTCTTTAAATTCAAAGATTGGCTTCACTATCTCCTCTCCACTAACTAAAAGCTTACATTTATAGATTGGGCCTAAAAAACTCTCTCTCTCCCATTAAATCCCATCCTAGACCTCATGAAACTGATCCATGTCTGCCATATTGACATACTCAGCATATCCCAAACTCAATTCATTGTTCCCCTTAAACTGCCTCTCCTACCCATTTCTGTCAATGGCTTTATGATTTTGTAATCTCAAAATGTATAGATCTTCTGATCTCTGATTCTTTAACCACCTTGTCCCTCTGTTCAGGAGTCACCTGTTCCTGTTGCTGTATCATGGTCAAGCAGACTTGTTAAGATCCTGAGCTCCATTGTTAGACCTTCCTGGGTTTGATGCCTGGCTTTACCACTTACAGCTTTGCAACATCTCTGTGCCTTAATTGCCTTGTCTTTAAAATAGAAAAAAAGTTAATTCCTCAGAGAGATGCTGTGATAGTTAAGTGAGATAATGTGCTGGCACATAGTAAGTACTTGATACAGTTCTGCTACTAATTTTATTATTATTACAAATAGTCAAGGTTGTGTTCCTTCTCTATTTTTTATTGTGATGTTTTTATTATTTTATTTTATATATTTTAGAGAGAGAGGAAGGGAGAGAGAGATAGAAACACCAATGTGAGAAACATCAATCAGCTGCCTCCTGCACGCTGCCTACTGGGGATGAGTCCACAATCTGAGCATGTGCCCTGACTGGGAACCAAACCAGGACCTCTCAGTCCATGGGACGACAAAGGCGTCAAGAATTCATCCTGCTCAGTGTCTGTCCAGGTGTAGTGTAGTGACTGAGGGCACAAGCTCTGGTGTGCCACTGTTTCCTAACTGTGTAACCTTAGATAACTGTGTACCTTTAGTCATTTCAAAATCCTCACAGAAGGAGCTTACATATCCTCACAGGGGCAAGGGCACAGACCTCTGACTCCTCTCTGATCTTGGATGTCCTGTGTTTGGTCCTGCTATGTTGTTGTGCCAAGTTCAGATGGTCCCACCTGGTTCTCTGAATCTCATACTGGGACCCTCTTTCTCTCTACTGAAGTCCATGGTTCCTCCCTGTAGCTTCCCTTAGCCTGACCCAGGCCTCAGCTGGTCTGCTGGACATTACAGTACTTTTGTGTTGTGCTGGTTATGAAGGAACTTCTGGTTTCATTAAATGCCACACACAGGCTGTGGGAAACTGGTGCTATTTCAGATCTTCACATCCCTTAGCAATTTCTAAACTACCTGTGGGGTGGCCCCATATTGCCCTGGTGCTGAGTTGAACATGGAGTTTCCCTGAAGGGTTTGTGATTTTTCCAGGTTTTCCCCAGAGAATTGAAAAGAAAGCTCCTGCCCTGGGAGTTGCCCAAATCCCTCCGAATGTTTCTACCACCCTTTATTCCTCCTCTCCTCGGTTTTGAAGAGGTGAAAGAGAGAGTAGAAAATACCCATACTTCAAGTCTTGCCATACTCTCTTTTCTCTCCCTCCAGGACCAGATGGCTTTTAGCTACTTTTTCATCTCTTATGTTCTTCTGTTATGTCTTATCTCCCTATTTTTTACTCCAGAGTCATGGCCTGAAACTAAAAGCTAAATGACCGCCCTGGCCGGTTTGGCTCAGCGGTTAGAGCGTCGGCCTGCGGTCCGGAGAGACCCGGGTTCGGTTCCCGCTAAGGGCACGTACCTCCGTTGCAGTTTGTCCCCGGCCTTGGTTGGTCGTGCGGGTGGCAACCACTCGATGTGTTCCTTCACATCGATGTTTCTCTCTCTCTCTCTCTTCCTCTCTCTCCCTCCCGCTCTGTCTGAACAAAAAATGCAAAAAAAAAAAATGTCCTCGGGTGAGGATAAAAAAAAATAAAAGCTAAATGACCTGAGGGAACAGGATTTGTTATATTGAAAAAGTATGAGAAAGATACAGCTCCAAGAATAAATACCCACAACGAGAGATCCTTGCTCAGGTTTTTCAGAGTGCCAGGTGCTGGGAATACAACAATGAATAAGATACTATCCCTGCCCTTAAGAAGCGTCAGTCTGGAGTGAGAAGACAGACCAGAAAACAGACTATAATACGATATGGTAAATGCAATATGGATGATATTTACAAGGTGCTATGGCAATACAAAAGGTCAATACATCCCATCCTAGAAGGGCTGGGGGTGTAGTGGATTAGAATCAGGGAATGTTTTCCAAAAATAAACTTTGAAAGGCAAGTCGGAGTTGTATTACCACGGGTGGGATAGTGTGAGAATAAGGCAAGAGAAGTGGTGCCAAGAATCGCAACTGGGAGTCCAAGGGGGCGAGCGCGCTGAGCCGTTGTCCAGTCGCGTCTTGGAGACTCGTGGTGCTTGCAGCATGGCTGAGCACTGGCTGAAGGGCAGATTGCAGAATTCAAAGAAGTTTTTCACTATTTGACAAATTGGTGATGAACTATAACAACAAAGGAATTGGGAACTATAATGAGGTCTCTAGGGCAGAATCCCACAGAAGCAGAGTTATAGGGCATGATTAATGAAGAGGTTGCTGAAGGTAATGGCACAATGGCCTTCCCGGAATTTCTGACAATGATGGCAAGAAAAATGAAAGACATAGACAGTGAAGAAGAAATTAGAGAAGTGTTCCATGTGTTTGATAAGGGTGATAAAGGCTATATTAGTACAGCAGAGCTTCGCCATGTGATGACAAACCTTGGAAAGAAGTTAATAGATGAGCCCAGCCGGTGTGGCTCAGTGACTGAGCATCAACCCATATACCAAGATATCACTGGTTCGATTCCCAGTCAGGGCACATGCCCAGGTTGTGGGCCAAGTCCCCAGTGGGGGACATGCAGGAGGCGGCCAATTGATGTTCTCTCTCATCGATGTTTCTATCTCTCTCTGTCTCCCTTCCTCTTTCTTTAAAAAATCAATAAAGGAAATAAACAACATACAAAAAAAGAAGTTAACAGATGAAGAGGTTGATTAAATCATCAGGGAAGCAAATATTGATGGTGATAGTCAAGTAAATAATGAAGAGTTTGTACAAAAGATGACAGCAAAGTAAAGACATTGTACAGAATGTGTTCAATTTCTTGTACAAAATTGTTTATTTGCCTTTTCTTTGTTTACAATTTATGTGCAGAAGTTTCCCTCTACTGTAAAAAAAAAAAAAAAAAGTATGTATATTAATTAGGATTTCATTCCTCCATATTTTCTTTCCTTATCTTACTGTCGTTGTCCTGAAGCCTTGTTTTAGAAAAGTGATCAAGTAATGTCTTGAATGTGGCTTACTCTGGATATATCTAAGCCCTTCTATACATCTAAACTTAGATGAAGTTTGTCAAATGAGGGAATATCTGGCTTATGCCCTTTTAAAAAAGTAGTTTTCCTTAGGAACTGTCAGCATATTGTTGTTGAAGTGTGGAGTTGTAACTCTACATAGACTATGGACAGTGAACAATATGTACTTAAAAGTTGCATTACTGCAAAATGGGTATACCATTCAGGTACTTGTATACTATTTTCTTGTACTGTTGGTCCTGTACCAGAAACATTTTCTTTTACTGTTACATGCTTTTAAAACTTTGTTTAGTCACTTAAAGAAAAATCTGTTCATGGCCCAATTTGCCTCAAATTCATTTCAAGTTGTATGTTTGTTTTCCAGTTTTAAAATTTTCCCTGCTCCCTCCCCCATAAAGAGTCCCAACTTGGAGAATGCTGTAAGTAAAGGAACAGAGGCATGAAACAGTATCATGTACTTTGGGACATAGGTATAGTTCCTTATAACTGGGCTATCAAATAAGGGGAGCAGGTATGGCAGGGGATGGATGAGGCATTCTGGCTTTATGAAAAAGCTGCTATTATACATACACAGTGTGTATAATAAATATTAATAGAGAAAGAAAGAAAAATCAGGGGGAAAAAACAACAAGACAGTGGGTCTGAATTGAAGTGGGTCCGGGAGTCAGGAGCAGCCAGGCTTGGGCCATCTCACAGAGGATCTGTCCCTCTTATTCTTCAAACTGAAATTTGTGTTTACAGTTCAGCCATTTTTATTTGCCAGTTCTATTTCTGTATTTTATCTGGTTATTTATAGAAGGAAAAGAAAAAAGTGGTGAATGTGGAGGCTGAGGAAGGAAGTTACAAAATAGACACTATTTGAGTAAGTAGCTCTCCATTTGAATGTCTAACAGACATCTCAATGTCAGCACATCCAACTGAAACTTCTGATCTATGCCCACAAATCTGCACCACCTGTGGTCTCCTTCAACTCAGTTGATGGCAATTCCAACTTTCTAGTTACTTAGGCCTAAAGTCTTGGAACCCATCCTTTATTGCATTCTATCTGTCATATCCCATACTCAGTTCATTAGGAAATTCTGTTGACTCTTCCTTCAGAATATAACTAAAATTCCACCATTTCTCACCCTCCCAGCTTAATCTACAATATCTCTCACTTTGATTACCGCAGCAGCCATCCAACCAGTCTCCCTGCTTTACCTATTGACCGCTACAACTATTCTCACAATGTCCAGAGGGATCCTTTATTTATTTATTTTTTCTTTTTCTTTTTTTTTTATCCTCACCCAAGGACATTTTTGCATTTATTTTCAGATAGAGTGGGAAGGAGAGATGGAGGAAGAGAGAGAGAGAAACATCGATGTAAGAGAGACACAGCAAGTGGTTGCCACCCACACGACCTCAACTGGGACAAACAGCAACCGAGGTACATGCCCTTAGTAGGAACCGAACCTGGGCCTCTCTGGTTAGTGGGCTGATGTTCTAACTGCTGAGCCAAACCGGCCAGGGCCAGAGGGATCCTTTAAAATGTAAGTCAATTGCCTGGCCAGTGTGGCTCAATGGTTGAGCATCAACCCATACACCAAGATGTCACTGGTTCGATTCCCGGTCAGGGCACATGCCCAGGTTGTGGGCCAAATCCCCAGTGAGGGGCATGCAGGAGGCGGCCAATCGATGTTCTCTATCACAGATGTTTCTATCTCTCTCCTTCTCCCTTCCTCTCTCCTAAAATCAATGAAGAAAAAATAAATAAATAAAATATAATTGAAATAATGTCACCCAAACCTTTTTTCACCCAGATCAAAACCAAGGTCCTTACAATGAATTGCTTTAGGAATTTGCACTTGCCTTCCCTCTCTGTGAAATACTATCTCTCCAATAATCTGGTTAGCTAACTCTGTCACCTCAAGTCTTTGCTAAAATGTCATGCTCAGGGAAAGTGACCCTATCTACCCTATTTAATATTATAATCTGCTGCTCCCATCCCCATACACTTCTTATCCTCCTTACCCTACTCTACTTGTGCTTTGTTCCACAGATCTTATCACTTCTAATATAATATATAATGTATTTGTTATCTTTATGTAATTTCTTGTTTCCCCTGCTAGGCTGCAAATTGTACAAGGGATTCATTGGCTCACTGAAATATCCTGCTTATAACACTTAAATGTCAAATGGAATGAATGAATGAATGAATGAATGGATGGATGAAAAGGGAGTATTATCGCCCAGACGGTGTGCCTCAGTAGTTGAGCATCAACCCATGCACCAAGAGGTCGCTGGTTCGATTCCCGGTCAGGGCACATGCCCAGGTTGTGGACCCAATCCCCAGTGTGGGGCATGCAGGAGGTGGCCAATGGATGTTCTCTTACATTGATGTTTCTATCTGTCTCTCCTTCTCCCTTCCCCTCTCTCTCTCTAATCAATAAAGAAAAAGTGTTAAGAAAAAGAAAAAGGAAAGAAAAGTAAGTATTATCAATAGAAAACTCCACTTTACATTATTCAAATTTCCCTTCCTAACATATCTCAGAAGCTAGTGTTGAGAAACAGAGGGATGAGTTACATGCATCTTAATTCTAGATACTGAGTGAAAAAGGGAAATAAGTCTACCCACAGTATGATCCTGGGTAGAGGAAAGACTAATCTTTTGACATTTTCATGTATTTTCTTTTTGTCTTTAAGTTTTAAATGAATAAAGTTATCAGACTTTTTTTCTGAATTTTGTTTGTATATATGTGTTCTTCAAGGCCTTGTCTACCATTAAGATTAGAACATATTCTTTTATACTTGTTCTAATGCTCATAGAATTCAGTTTTGCTTTGCTTATTAAATTTAGGTCTGATTTTTAATCCATCTGGCATTGAGGCTTGTGATTTGTAAGAAGTATGGAGCAAACATCACTTTTCTTTTCTATTTTTTTTTTATCCTCACCCGAGAACATTTTTGCATTTATCTTCAGATAGAGCAGGAGGGAGGGAGAAAGGAAGAGAGAGAGAGAAACATTGATGTGAGAGAGACACATTTACTGGTTGCTACCCACACAACCCCAACCAGGGCCGGGGATGAACTGCAACTGAGGTACGTGCCCTTAGCAGGATTGAACCCGGGTCTCTCTGGTCCGCAGGCTGACGTGCTAACTGCTGAGCCAAACCGGCCAAACATCACTTTTCACAAAAGATTAGCCAGATGGTCCCAAATCGTATATTGAATAGTCCAGCCTTGCCTCACTAGTTTGAAATGTCACCTTATCATATAGTCTGTTCTTAAATTCTTTGTTCCTCCAATCTATTTGTCTATTCTGGCACCAATATCAAACTATTTTTAAGTACTATGACTTTATACTATATTTTGATTTTCTGGTGGTAATCTCTTATCTTATTACAACTCACTATTTATTATTAATTTTAGCCTAACTCAAATATATAGACATTCATGTGTCATTTTTTTTTGAACATTTACTATGTGTCATGCACTAGAAATAAAAATATGCTAGCTGGACTCAATTGTCCAAATACAAATTCAGTAGATTGAGGTCTAGACTTTGCCTTGTGTTTGTGTGTGTGTATTAAAATATTTTAAATTTAAACTTTATTTTTCAATTACAGTTTACATTCACTATTATTTTGTACTAGTTTCAGGTGTACAGCATAGTGGTTAGACAATCATATACTTTACAAAGTGTTTCCTCAGATGGTGTATGGTGCCAGTAGCCACCTGGCACCATACACAGTTATTACAATATATTGACTATATTCCCTATGCTGTGCTTTACATCCCTGTTACTATCTTGTAATTACCAATTTTTACTTCTTTAGCCCTTCACTTTTTTCACCCAGTCCCCCAATTTCCCACCCCTCTCGTAACCATAAGTCTGTTCGCTGCATCTGTGTAAACTTGGCTTTTTAAATTGAAATTCTTTTGGAGGGGTGGTGATGGCAATGTTTTTTTCCTCTTTAGTATTGGTTATGTTGCTGATGTGTTTATAAATAAGAAAGATCATCTTTGCTATCTTTTTCTGAAGTAGTAAGTCTAAATATGAATCAGGGGTTGAGGCTCTAATGAAAAGTTTTAAAATGTGGACAAAAGCTAGGAAATGAGAAAAGTAGAATGTGGTGTAATATCCTAAAAGTCATTCTTCTTACAATTTATTTCCTAACTTAGTCTGCCAATTAACTAGGTAGCAAATGACTTTTCACATAAATATTAGGGCAAGGTCTTTCCCCTCCCTCTATTAACCTTACTTTGAAAGTTACACACCAAGTCATGCCCAGTGAAGCATCACCACATCCTAGGAACATCTTATGTGTATGTGCTCATGAACACATTTAATTGCATGTTCCTACTCCCTCAGATTAACATTTTGGCAAAGTTAGCCCATTTCTTTTCCAAAATATATGGGGTAACCATGGTCCAATGTTGAGCAAAAGGTGATGAGGATCAGCTAGAAATTGCAATCAAGGAAAAGGTTTAGGTATAATCTGTGGAAGTCTACCAACTTTACCCAGGTCAAGGCAGCTGAATTAAAAAACCCTTAAACAGGGATCTTTAAAACTTGAATACCACCCCCCCATACACACACACAGTAATAGCATCTGTTTGTATCTGGTAAGCACAATAATAATATTCAAATGTAATTTATTTGTGTATCAGATTGGACCACCATCCAACAAGTATTTATTGAGCATCTACTATGACATGGATAGAGAAATGAGTCAGATATAAACAATTCCTTCCCTTAGTCAAGAAACTGCCCTTCCCCAACCAAGTGCTTTTTTTTTTTTTTTTTAATCCTCATCTGAGGACATTTTTCCATTTTTTGTACAGACAGAGTGGGAGGGAGAGAGAGGAAGAGAGAGAGAGGGAAACATCGACGTGAAAGGGACACATCGAGTGGCCGCCACCCGCACGACCAACCAGGGCCGGGGACAAACTGCAACCGAGGTACATGTCCTTAGCGGGAACCGAACCCGGGTCTCTCCGGACCACAGGCGGACGCTCTAACCGCTGAGCCAAACCGGCCAGGGCCCCAACCAAGTGCTTTTTGTCATTGTCCAAGAAAAATAAGTAATCTTATAACTAAACTGTGGAATAACAAAACTCTTTGTTTACATAATTATTGATATCCAAGGAACTCTCAACCTACTCTAAAGCTGATTATAAGTTTCATAATTTCTGCTCTACATATTCTCCTTTTCTCTCTTTTTTTTTATCTTCACCTGAGGACATTTTTTGCTTTTATCTTCAGATAAAGCGAGAGGAAGAGAAGGAGGAAGAGAGATAGAGACATATCAACTGGTTGCCACCCACATGACCCCAACTGGGGCTGGGAACAAACTGCAACTGAGGTACATGCCCTTAGTGGGAATCAAACCCAGGTCTCTGTGGTTCGTGGGCTGACGCTCTAACCGCTGAGCCAAACTGGCCAGGGCTCTCCTTCTCTTTTATTTTTATTTACTTTTTAAAAAAAATTAATTTATTTATTTTTGTTACAGATGTTTCTCCTTTCCCCCCCACTGATTCCTCCCTCCCTCCCCCTCCCCGTCCTGACCCCAGGTTTGTTGTCCATGTCCATTGTTCATGCATACATGCATATAAGTTCTGTGGTTTATCTCCCCCCACCACCCTCTCTTCTGGGGATTGTCGGTCTGTACCCCACTTCCACATCTCTGGGACTACCCCATTTCTCAGACTGTTATGTTCATTATATTCCACAAATAAGTGAGATCATATGATACTTGTCTTTCTCTGTTTGGCTTGTTTCACTTAGGATAATACATTCCAGGTCCCTCCATGTTGTCTCAAAGGATAAGAGATCTTTCTTTCTTACAGCTGCATAGTACTCCATTGTGTATATGTACCACTGCTTTTTTATCCATTTGTCTACTGATGGACATTTGGGCTATTTCCAGATCTTAGCTATTGTAAATAGTGCTGCTATGAACATGGGGGTACATATATTTTTTCTGATTGGTGTTTCAGGCTTCTTAGGGTATATTCCTAGAAGTGGGATCACTGGGTCAAATGGCAATTCAATTTTTAATTGTTTGAGGCAACACCATATTGTTTTCCATAGTGGCTGCACCAGTCTGCATTCCCACCAGCAGTGTACTAGAGTCCCCTTTCTTCCACACCCTTGCCAACACTTGTTGTTTGATGATTTGTTGATGGTGGCCATTCTGACAGGTGTGAGGTGATACCTCATTATTGTTTTAATTTGCATCTCTTTGATGATGAGTGATGTTGAGCATTACTTCATATGTCTCTTGGCCATTTGTATGTCCTGTTTGGAGAGGTGTCTATTTAGTTCCTCTGCCCATTTTTTAATTGGGTTTTTTGTCTTCCTTTTGTTGAGTTGTTGTGAGCACTCTCTATATATTGGAAATTAACCCCTGATCTGATATATCATTGGCAATTATGCTCTCCCATACAGTAGGTTGCCTTTCCATTTTGATGATTGTATCTTTTGCTGTGCAGAAACTTTTTAGTTTGATGTAGTCCCATGTGTTCATTTTCTCCTTTGTTTCTGTTGCCTTAGGTGATGTATCAGTGAAAATTCTGCTGTGTATGATCTCTGAAATTTTGTTGCCTACATTTTCTTCTAGGATTTTTATGGATTCATGAGTCACATTTAAGTCTTTTCCTCTTTTAAACAGCAAGTCCAAATGTGATTATCCAGGCTTCATAAACTACTTTGCCAACCTAATGCTATGCTATATCCCCTTCTTTATTACTGCAGTCACAAAGCTTAATTTAGTTTTAATATGACATTAGATATTATTGGATGGTCCCCATGATTTACGAGCTCACCTTAGTAACTACTTCTTCTATAATTGATCAGACTCTGCAAAGAGCACAGGTTTCTCTAGCACAGAGTGAGAGTGGTTGATTATATTTGGGGCTGCCACATGGGAGTATTTTCCAGGAGATGTCATGTAGGATGCATCTCAGAGTAAGAATGGGTTGTTTGAGGTTAAATTTGGGATCACAAAATGCATATGGAATAAACCAAGACTTTCAAGATCTGAGATCACTGAAAGAGAAGACCAAGGCAATGCCTGGGCAGTGGAACACACCTGTTACATGTCAATTTTCTGATACCACTAAGGCAGACTAAATCTGTAGAAAGATGAAAAATGGACATTTGGTGGTAAAATCCTAAAAGCACACACTGAAATGGCAGCACTGGCCTCTGAAGAACATATTCCAGAAAAGTTGTTCTTAACTTGTTTTCATATCCTTACTAGTATGATACTGTTCTTGAGACCCTGACAGTAGAGAATCAACATAAAATTCTCTCCTTTCCTTAGTTTTTCTGGTCTAAAAAAAAGTTCAGCCCTGGCCAGTGTGGCTCAGTTGGTTGGAGCATCATTCTGTACATTGAAAGGTTGAAGGTTCAATTCCTGGTCAGTATACACACCTAAATTGCAGATTTAATCCCTGATCAAGGTATGTACAGGAGGCAACCAATTGATGTTTCTTTATCACATAGATGTTTCTCTCTCTCTCTCTCTCTCTCTCTCTAAAATCAATAAAAACATATCCTCAGGTGAGGTTTAAAAAACAAGGACCTTTTCCTTATTTAGTAATTATACTTCTTTTTTTAACCCTCACCTGTCTTAACTACCCCAGAGCTCCATTCCAGAATTTTAGAACAAAAATATTCAGAGGTGAAATGTAGAAGCAAACATTATTGTCCATCTTGAGTTTTCAGTCTGGCCAACATCTCTAACTGCTGCAGATTACTGTTATGAGTCCACACAGAGCCCTCTTCCAAAGGCAGAGAATAAATGTTGCTGATGAAACTTCTAAATGCACTAATGAGTAGAGCTTGAGAAATGACAAATTCCTTGACTGAGTACGATGCATGTACAGGGTTAGAGGTGGAGGGCATGCTTAATCTGGTAATCACTTATAGAAAATGTGGTAATTTTTCTGGGAACAAGCTGGATTAGTCATAATGCACCATACTGGGCAGTGCTCAAGAGAATAGGCACTCCTGCACCAATTTGGCTCTGGCACACATCCACATTCTCTTTATGATTCCACCACCACCTCCCCATCCTTAACTCCACCTCACCACCACCACCATTTCCACCCCGACCCCCAGAAGTAATGAAATAATAATGGTTGACGGCAACATCTAAAAGGTAGCATTATGGCCCTGGCCGGTTTGGTTCAGCGGTTAGAGCGTCAGCCTGCGGTCCTGAGAGACCCGGGTTCGGTTCCCTCTAAGGGCGCGTACCTCGGTTGCAGTTTGTCCCCGGCCCTGGTCGGTTGTGCGGGTGGCAGCCACAGGATGTGTTCCTTTCATGTTGATGTTTCTCTCTCTCTCTCTGTTCCTCTCTCTCCCTCCCACTCTACCTGAACAAAAAAAATGGAAAAATGTCCTCAGGGTGAGGATAAAAAAATAAATAAAAGGTAGCATTATGGAAGGTGTTCCCTGGGCTTTGGAGTGATTTCTAGGTTAGACGTCTGGTACTATTAGATAGCTGAGAACACTCAATTCATCAATGTTCTGCTTCAATCTGCTCCTGAAAGTTGGAGGTAGGCTGTAGTGAACTTAGAAACAGGGAATACAAAGCAAGCAGCCTTTTCCCCTTCTGACCATATTCCTGCCAGTTATCTTAGTACCCACCTAGAGTCTTGCCAGATGCCTAGCTATAGTAAGCCTTGTTTCTCTGTACTCATTCATGACCATAACTAATAACTTCCCTTGAAAGGGCTCTTGCAGTTTCAGTGAAGCTGAAGCTAGAGAGAGGTTGTCCTCTCTGGGAGCCTTCATCTAACAGAGCCAATATTGCCCTCTCCATACACTCAGGTTTGTACTTGCTACTCAGTTTTTATATTAATCACCATCACATTCATTTATATGCAAAGTTGTTATAAAAATATTTAGGGAAAGAGGATTCTGTGTCATACTAAGTCCATCAAGATGTTAATATTGGTAGTACTCGTAGATTTTAGGTATTTGTGGAATCTCAACATATTATTAAGCTTTCAAGGACTGAAGACTAACAAGAAATATTAAAGTGGTACACTCAGTACCAAAGCCACCACCTTCTGAGACACAATTTAGATGAGAAATTAAGGCTTAAATTTTAAGGATGAATTCCTAAGCTATTTCATTAATCTCACAAGGCTCACTAGGAAAGATGGTCCAGTTAAAGGGGATAATTGAGGAGAACTTAATGAAGACACAAATTGAAAGGGGCTGAGTAGGGTTAAGGGAAGCCAAGTCAAGATGGTGAAGTACCTCAGCAGTGTCCAGATCTTTCTGCAATGAGGGAAACATTCTACATCTATATTGTCCAGTACCATAGTCATTAGCCACATGTAGCTATTGAATATTTAATATGTGGTTAATGCAACTAAGCCACTGAATTCTTAATTTTATTTACTCTCTATTAATTTAAGTTCAAACATCCATACAGCTAATGGCTATTATATTGAACGGTGCAGCTCAGGTCTAGCTAGGAGCCACTAAAACTCCTAGGCCTGATGCCCTAGCCAGTTTGGCCCAGCCCGTGGACCACAGAGACCCGGGTTCAGTTCCCGCTAAGGTCACGTACCTCCATTGCAGTTTGTCCCCGGCCCTGGTTGGGGTTGTGTGGGTGGCAACCACTAGATGTGTCTCTCTCACATCAATGTTTCTTTCTCTGTTCCTCCCCCTCTCTGCCTGCTCTGTCTGAAGATATAAATGCAAAAATGTCCTGGAGTGAGGATAAAAAAAAACAAGGAAAAAAAAAACTCCTAGACCTGAAGAGGAAAAAAGGAACGATTACTAGAACCCGAAGTGATGCAGAATTAGAGCTGTATCTTACTACATGGACAGGAACTGTGGCCTTTGACCAAAAAAAAAAAAAAATACAGACTCTACCAACTTGCAGACTAGTAGGGGAAACACTGAGAATACCTTGACTCACTCTTCCTGCCCTGTATCTCCCTCTAGTGCCTCTGACTGGTATAACTCACCAGAAACTAGAGGACAAGAAAATTAATTGATGCAGTCCATGAAGTTCAGCCTCCACAGACCACAGTGAAAGGTGGAGAGTAGATCTGAAGCAAAACATTATCATACTGTAAACACAATGAGTTGAAGCACCAATTGTTTGGTTTATAAGCACTCATAAATCTAAATAAATATGAAACCAGTTACAAAAATGAAACAAAAGTATATTTTTCAATTAAGTCCTATACAAATATTATTATTTAATCTATCCCAGAGTTCTCTGCCACACTAAAGGGCACAATGCTTTAATCAAACTGTAACTGGGTTCATTTTAGATTTTATACATGAAGAATGAGGTCTATACCATGCCTCTTCAACTATATTCAACATTAGATTCTTAACCAAGGATTGTGTGACATTTTTTCCAAAGTACTATCTCAAATCACAAAGCCTACGAGTGGGGAAAAAAATTTTTTTAATAGAGTGGAAGGGAGGGAAAGAGGGAGAGAAACACTGACATGAGAGAGACACATTGATTGGTTGCCACCTGCATGACCCTGACCAGCGCCAGGGATCAAACCTGCAACCCAGGTACATGCCCTTGACTGGGAATCAAAGCTGAGACCCTTCAGTCCTGAGGCCAACACAATGAGTTACATAATGTAGCTCAAACCAGCCAGAGCAGGAGTGGGAAATTTTTCACTTGACTTAGATTAAAGGTCATTGTAACTCAATAAATGGATAAACGTAGATTAGACAATGGGAGGAAGATCAATCAACCAGATACAGGGATCCAAAGGCCCCTAATTCCTATTCTAGGACTGTATGACCACTCTCTTAAGATAGGCCTACTTATGTTTTATTTTTGTATCATCTCTCTGAATGATAGTATGTGTTTTAACAACCTTTCATTTCCTTCACTGGACAGTAGTGACAATAAGAAAAAAAAAAAAAGGGAGACACATGGAGGCTATGGTAATATCTATAGCCAAAGTTAAATCCTATTTGTATTTTAGTGGGTCCTGAATATATCAAAAGTCCAGTCTTTACTGCCCAGGACTCAAGGAAGAAAGGTCCAATGTTACTGTATGGGGGTTGAAGTAGGTGCCAAAGGAAAAGCAGTTCCCACCACCTCCAAGGAGCAGGAGCTGTTGCTCTTCAGGAAGGAGGATGCTGGTATGATTGTGTAACATTAATGGCCATGGCACACATGTTGTGTCAATCTGATACTCAGAGCTCAATCCTGTAGTCAAATTGATAACAGTCACTCCAGGAACTGAGGAGGAATGAATCCAGACCCCTCCAACTAATAGAAGCTGTCCATTAAACACATGAGCTGTGTGGGAGTACCTTGGGGTGATGGGAGGCTGGATATCTATTGATTCCCAGAGGAATCCACAAGTGATTGGTTTCAGAAAGACTACAGAGCTCAATGGCTCCTCAGAAGCACCCAGACCTCCAGCAATAATGGCTCCCCCTTGCCAGCTGCAGGCACTGTGGGAATGCCGACCTTCCGGTGTTTCCCCCCTCACTGTGATCCTGACCCAAGTCATTGTCCCCACACGTAGAAAATGCCAGTCATTTAGTACAGGTTGCACCACACTTCGACCCCCATACACAAACAAATATTTCTGATTCTCATAGGACACTTCTGTTGTTGAATGCCGCCAACATGACAAAGTGGAATCTTCCCCTGGGCCAGGCTTTGTTACCATTACATTTAGATCCTCAGTGCTATTATCCTCACTCTTACAAAAATGAAGTTGGAGAATCCCCAAGGCTGGAGTTACTGGGGACAGTCTCCCTCCTAGAACCAGAACCTGAGTATTGGAAAGTCTTGTCATGGTGTGATAAAGTCGTCCATTCCACGGAGCTTCAGTCCCCCGACTGCATATTAGTTTGCCTTTCCATTCAAAGTCGGAGTATCTTGAGAGCACGTGAAACTTGCTCATTCGGCAATGCCGTCCTTCCTGCTCTCCAAATCCACCTGCACTGAAAATAATGCCTGGGCTCAGAAGGACAGAGGCGTGGCCATATCTCTTAAAGTTTGGGCCCTGGATGTCACTACTGACTACATTGGCAGGGAGGATCCCTGAAGGAGAAGCAGGATCTACCCGAGGAAACACCTCTGAGGATGGAAGCACCAAAGTTTGGGAGAGAGTGTCTCCCTTAGAAGCGCCCAGAATGAAATAGTGGGCACACTTCAGATGCCACTCCTCAAACTCGTCAAAGGGTTCAAGGTTTTCCATGCGCCGGCGTTCTTCTGCGGGCAGGAAGCAGCGATAGAATTCATTCATGTCCATGGCACTGCAAGCAGTCCAGCCAGCTTGAAGGAAGCGGCGCTGCTGGGACTCGACGTCGGGAAAGAGCTCCAGGCCATGCAGAGGAGAATTTAGCTGCCGAAAATGTTGCTGCATGAACTGGCCAAAGGTGTCATGCGGCCTCATCTGCTCGTAGATCACGAAAAGAGCATTAGGAAACCGCTGGGCTGCCCAGGCGATGAGGGCCGCGGCATTATCCGGCTCGAGGTATGTCAGCACGGCCTCGGCCAGGAGCAAAGTGGGTGCGGCCTCATCAAGGCCCGCAGCGGCCAGGGCCTGGTCCAATCGCTCGAGCTGCCTCAGGTCCAAGCCCAGGATGCGGTAGTCCAAACTCTCAAGGCATAACACCGACGCTGGGTCCCCGCTCTGAAAAGGCCCGGTTAGCGCGCACAATTCCGGCGTATCTCGAATCCTCTCCGCTTTGCGCCGCGCCACGTCCGGAAAATCTACCTCCCAGACAGCAGCACAGGACAAGCGGCCTGCGGCTTTGAGACGAAAATAAAGCGAGTCTGAGCCGGCACCCAGCGACAGAATCTGGGCGCGAGGTGCACCAGAGGCCGCACAGGTCCGCTCCAGGAAAGCGCGCACACAGTGCCGCACAGCGCGTGCGCGGACGTAGTAGCCTCGATGGATGAGCGGCGCGCGGCGCGCGCTGCCCGGAACCAGCAACGCGGCAAAGGCGTCGTGCACGTACCCGCGCGCGGCCAGGGAACTCTTGCTGAGGGCGCTGCTATCGTTGGTACTCTGTACAGCTTCCGCCCGACGCTCGCGGGTCCGAGGGCCCATGGCCAGAAGGTAATCAAGAGCCGCTGTCCGTCAGGGTGGAGAATGGCTCTTACGTTCCAGTTACCCACGTAGCGGGGACTTCTATACGGAAATACTCCTCCTCCTCCGTGACTCCTGTTGCGCGGACACATGTGCGTCACTTCCGGGAAGAGCGCGCCTCGCTAATTAGAATTGAGAAGGGTGTAGCTTGTGCTAAAATCCGGCTGGTTGACCTTTCTTTGATTTTCTGGGACTGCATTTTCGAGGGAAGACTGCCGCTAAGGCTTATAGCGGACACGTAAATCGTCAGGGAAGCACGGGTTGTAACTGTTATACAAGCTTTTCCGTGTAAGGGAAGTTCTCATAGTTGACACTTGTTGACAAAAATCTTTAAGAGGTGAGTCTGGGACCGATAGCCAGAACTTGGACGGAAAGATCCACACCAGTGATGTTGGTGGGCAAATAGGAGAAGGGTGGTTCCGGGATACTACTAGTGCTGTTTTATTTAATACTTTAATTGCTACAGAAGGGATCCCATTTAAGTCTGAAAAGAAGTCAGTGAGGCCAGGTGCAAAATGAACAAACCTTTGAGTGGTGGTTCTAAACCCAATAAAATTTCCCCCGCATATGATATACTATTGATTGCCTTTGTATTGCCCGTTCTGTGCTAAGCAGAGTAAATTACTCAGCCCTCGTTTCTTAGCTATAAAATGACATTCCCCTCTACTTTCAAAATTGTGATTCTAGGGTAGTGAGGGAATCACAGAAGGTAAATGATTATTCCCTCATGATATCTGAGTCTTGTTGGGGATTTAAAATAATCATCAAGTTCCTGAATTGGATGTTGGGGTGTCATCACCAGTAGAAAACTGTCTCCAGAGATATCTAAGGAGATTTATAATTTATTAATTGGGATTTGGTGACTGACGGGGGGCTGAGATAGAGAGGGAAATCAAGATTACTAAAGATGTGGTTGCCTTGAAGCAATATAGCATAATGATTAAAAGCATGAGTTTTGAAGACCTACCAATTTGAATTTGAATACTGGAACTCAAAAGTTTGAGTCAGGATAAAATTTTGTTAATTGAAAAGTTTCATTTAGATTTAGTGTTTAAGAGCTATTCATAATCTTAGGAAGAGCAATTTATATATGGCAATAAGGGCAGAATCCATATTATAGTGAATGGGAGATAAGTAAATAGAAACAGCCAATCTAAATTATGCTTTCAAGGACCTTAGCTGAGAAGGAAGGAGAGAGAGAGTAGTTAAAGAGGAATATAGAATAAAAGTAAGTTTGGGTTTTTGTTTTTTTTTAGGTGGGAGCAAATACTATATTTGGTTCCCTGAGGGAAATTAGCCAGTGGAGATAGAAGTTGGAGGAACAGAAAAGTGAGAGTAACTATCGGAGTAATGAATTAGAATAGATGGGGAGGAATGAGATTCTGGGCACAAATTAGTCTGAGAGACAAGAGAATGAATCCTTTTTCTAAGTCATGAAAGAAGAAAGTGTAGATAAAGACAGAGGAAATTCATGCCTGATGGCTTCTGTTGTCTCTGTGAAGCTGGTGTCTGGGTTGTCACTTCAGTGTGAGGCAGTTGGGACTCTAGGAAAAAGCTTGAGGAGTTTGGAATTGCCTTTGAAGGGAATGGGAGAAGGACTTCCCTCACCTTGCTGAACCTTGGGATCCTCATCTCTAAAATGAGGGGACTAAGTCTCATGTGTGAGTTGTCTCAGGTTGGTTGAGGACCAAAAATGGGGGGAAAAAGAGTTGTAGAACTTCTAAAAAATTGCCCAATGTGGCTCAGTGGATTGAGTGTCATCCCATGGACTGAGAGGTCCCAGTTAGATTCCTGTTCAGGGCACATGCCCGGGTTACAGGCTTGATCCCCAGTAGGAGGCATGTGGGGAGTAGCCAATTGATGTTTCTCATATCAATGTTTCTGTCTCTCCCCCTTCCTCTCTCTCTCTCTAAAAAAATAAATAATATATTAAATGTATATTTAATATACATAATAATATATTAATGTATATTTAATTATATATATATATATATATATATATATATATTTAGTGCTATAGCCCTCAGCAGTAGAAGCGTTGGCCCTCGGAGTTTGATTCCCATCAAGGGCAGGTTCAATCTCCAGCCCTGGTCTGGGTCATTCAGGAGGTGACCTGTCTCTCTCTCCCCCTCTCCCTCCCTCCCTTCCTTGCACTCTCTCTAAAACAAAAACAAAAAACAAACAAAAAACTATGGGAAAATATCCTTGGGTGAGGATTAATAAAAAAGTACATAGCACTATAGAAATGATATTTTAATGACAAGTTAGTAAAATGTACATAATATGTTAGAAATATTTTCTGGTAAAGAGCAGAAATCAAGAAAAGTGATTCAAGAAGAAAGAATAGGGGAAATTTTGTGATTTGGGTATCCTACAATTATTTTCTGATTATTACTTTTTTAACCTGTTTATTCTTGTGTAAAATTGAGGTAATAATACTTCATGTGTAGTTGTGAAGATTATGTAAAATAACTGTCTAAGACACTTAACACAGTGCCTGGCTCATAGTACGTGCTAAATAAGTAGTAACAAATATTTTTATTATTCTGAGGTTCCCCTCTTCCCTTTTTGTCATGAAAAAGTACTCTAAGAGACAGACTTGGTTCTGGTCCTTCTCTAACTTGATAAATTATTAGTACAAATGTAGAAAGATCTTATCTCAATGTGTTGCCTTTCAGCTCCTCACTCTCACCCTGGCTTCTTCTGGCCCATGCAAAATCCAGCCCAGAAATGCTGAATTTGGCAGGGAATGGTATTATTGATGGCAGTATCTTAGGCAAGAATTGGTGAAACAATTTTTTCAAATGTGCAAAGATTGTGCTTGTTTTGGTGGCTTTCAAGTTTCCATAGTTTAATATTGTAGCCAATGGGTTAGTAAATTTACTCACAACTGGTTAAAAGTTAATCTGGAGGTTGGTTGGAAATGGCACAAAATAAGGTCAGGATCTTAGAGTAGGATGTTATCAGCCCGCTATATAAAATATCTCCAGCACTTTTTTAGGTTGTCATTCCATTGTCTAACTATAAAAGTTATTTTTTCTGGGGGGAAAAGGAGAAACATCTGTAACAAAAATAAATCAACAAAAAATTTTTTTAAAGTTTTTTCTTCTCACAATTCATAATAATAAAGCTGTTTTGCAATATTAAAAAATACTTAATTATTTTATAAACAGTTATTTAAAATAACTTGTTAAATATTTTAGAATTTAATTTACTAAAGTTATTAATTGAACATTTTAATTTATTAAAATTATTTCAAAAAGTAATCAAGTATTACTTTTGTGAAACCTTAAAATTGCACAAAACTATATAAGGTAAATAAAATAAAAAATTCTCTCCCTTGACCTTTGCCACTTCCAACCCATATTCTAATGGTAACAGTTTTCTATGTGCCCTTTCATATGTGTTTTAGGAATAACGATATAAATAAATAAGGCAGAGAGAGAGTGTGTGTATCTATACATGCATACATGCTTTATTCATGAATGTCATCTTTCTAAAAGTAGTTTTATAGAAAATTCTAATAGATAAGAAATAGTTTTAGAAGTAGTTTTATAGAAAATGCTAATATTACCAACTAAATTTCAGATTGTAATCCACCTCTTACCTTTTCTTATGTCTGTTTCAGATTATTTTGGGGGCTCATTTAAATTAGCTTGGGGAGGGGCTTTTTGTCTTTTAAGGAATAAATTAGCAAAATCCTGTTTCTTTGCTTTTATGTCAATATCTGAAAATGTTCACATTTGTTTAAATAGGTGAAGCTGAGCCCAGAACAACATTTACAGCTAATCTTATAAAAATATGTGGAAATAAAACAATCTGAAGGAAATTCAAGACCATAAAATTTACTGACTGAACTACACTGTATTGTTCATACCAATAATAAGAGTGTTTGGAGACAGACCTTTTTATTCTGCTAAATCATGATGGAGGCAGAAGACCAGCAGCAATGGAAGAGAACCTTTTACTCAGAATTACCTAAAGTGGTGAGAATTCAACCACAGAGTTCTAGTGTGGTTGCTAATTATAATAATTTCTTTGTTGTATATTTTCACAAGAGAAAAATGAATTTTACAAGTGTAACCTGTAAATTCTTAAGTTATAAATCTAGCCTGGCCAGTGTGGCTCAGTGGTTGAGCATCAATCCATGTACCAAGAGGTTGCTGGTTCAATTCCTGGTCAGGGCACATGCCCAGGTTGTGGGCCTGATACTCAGCAGGGGGCATGCAGGAGGTGGCCAGTTGATGTCCTCTCTCATTGGTGTTTCTATCTCTCTCCCTCTCCCTTCCTCTCCCTCTAACATCAATAAAGAAAAAATATTTTAAGTAATATAGCTAAATCTAGTAGGCAATTTGCCTAGTATAGACTGCAAACATCAAGTATATGGTACTATGTTACAAATCTAGTAGATACTTGATATGTTTTTACTGATTGTATTCTTTTGTTTTAGGAACTTCATGCCCACTTGAATGGATCCATTAGTTGTAATACCATGAAGAAGTTAATAGCTAAGAAACCAGGTCTTAAAATCCATGATCAAATGACTATGATTGATAAGGGAAAGAAAAGAACTTTAGAAGAGTGAGTTTGGGGATATTGTGGACACACTTCTTTTTTTCTCTATCACTATTTTGAAATTGTAAATAGTATGTAAGAATTCAGATTTTAGTAGTTAAAGGAATAGGGTAGCCATCTGGTGTGGAGAGTATAACTTGACATAAGGCATTTTTACAGCTGTCAGACTGTTGACAATATTTTTAATGATGTATGTTGTTTGTGAGCCAGGTTGTGGGCTTGATCCTCAGCAGGGGGCATGCAGGAGGTAGCCAATTGATGTCCTCTCTAATTGGTGTTACTATCTCTCTCCCTCTCCCTTCCTCTCTCTCTAACATCAATAAAGAAAAAATATTTTAAGTAATATAGCTAGATTTAAATATTCCAATATTCCAATTATACTATATTGGAATATTTTTCAGACTTGTAAGTATAGGTTTACTGATTTTTTCCCCTTATTTGCTCCTGTCAGCGGGGGGTTGAGGGTGGAGAAGGGAAACTAGTATTTCCCACTTAAAAATATCAGTAATGTTTTATTTTCAGTCATTGATCTTTTCAGATCAATGTAATTTTCAAAAAAACCTATTCTGTAGTTCTTTATAAATATATAATTACTATTAGCCTAACATCTATTAATTTAATTGTGTACTGAATTCATCTTGAGATTTTGATGACTAGAGTATCTTAAAACTTTTTATTCATGTTATAGATGTTTCCAGATGTTTCAGATTATTCATCAGTTTACTACTGGCCCTGAAGATATTTTAATGGTAAGAAGTGAAGCAATTTTTAGACAAGTTTAAAAATTATTAACTAATTTATACCCTCTTGTTGTATCTAGTCTGATGAAAAATGTTTTCTACTTTTTTATGGCAACTCTTTTCAAAACCAATGTAAGACATTTGACTTCTACTTTTTTTATGGCAACTCTTTTCAAAACCAATGTAAGACATTTGCCTTCTACTTTTTTATGGCAACTCTTTTCAAAACCAAATGTAAGACATTTGCCTAAGTCAAGAACTAATATCAACAGACTGTGTTTATTATAAAACATATGAGGAAAGAACTAGATGAATAGCTTCTGTTAGATGAAGGACAATATGGAGGAGAAAATCTGGTCCCGTTTTCCATAATATTTGACCATAGATAGAAATGACTTTTATAAGGTTTTATCCTTATTGCTTGGAAGATTTTTCACTGCCTGGGTGAATGTTATAGAGAGTGAAGAAGTTCAGGAGATGCCTAGGAATTGAATTATTAATGCCTAGGGAAATTGTACCTTTCCTCTGGGAATGAAGGACTAAAGAACACCACTATGTTTTCTTACTGAAGCGCCATGATACTGTCTGCATGATATGGAAGACTGGTTTCTGTATTATTGATCTGACCAGGATGGTATTTAAAAACATCCTCTTGGTAAATGAAGAGAAACAAAATCCTGTCAGTGTTCTTAATCATTTGAAAAAATGCAAAGTAAGAAGTATAACCTGTGTTTTTGGAGAACTTTTGACTGGTCAAGAAAGAATTTTCCAAGACCAGCACTCCAGGAATCTCTGCTTATTGTTTAAATGTGGTCTTTCCAGAATGCTGTCCCAGCCACTCTATGAGAGTAGACATTAAAAAAAAAACATTTTTTTGGACTTCTGGTCAAGATGACGGCGTAGGTAAACGCAGTATCATGTCCTCCCACAACCAAATCAAAGTTACAACTAAACTACAGAACAACCATCATTCAAAACCACCTGAAATTGCGCTGAATGGAAGTCCTACAACTACGGAATTAAAGCAGCAGCCACATCGAGACTGTTAGGAGGGGCAGAGGCGCACAGGCTGGTCCCTCACCCACGTGTGGCGGATAAAAATCAGGAGGGCACCTCGGCTGAGAAGGTCCTCCCTGAGGACCGAGGGGTCCCCGTCCCACACCAGGCGCCCCGCTCAGGATTCCAGTACCAGGAAGAGAAGTCCCCATAACTTCTGGTTGGAAAAGCAAGCAGGAACTGAGGCTTAGGGAGGCTGAAGCGGCTGGAGCCCCAGGCAGCTCCTTAAAGGGCCCGCGCACGGACTTATCGGGCTCACTCCCTCTAAGCTTGGAGGGGAGGCAGCTCGAGGGGCAACAGAGACATACAGGGAAGAACTGAGCTGTTTGGCATTGGAGCAAGGGCTGGAGAGGGGGCTTTCTCCAGGACAAACGTGCTGTCATAGGCCTTTGTTCCTTTGGTGAACCCTTCCCTGGGGTGGGAGACAGCCGCCATATCTGGGACTCCAGCAACCTGGCTCACACTGGTAGCCCCACCCTGGTGACTCCCTGAGGCCCTGCCCCACCCAACTTTCAGGCCCACCCAAGCTGTTGCCAGTTGCTTCACCATAGGATTGGCCTGTCTTGGATCCTGCTTCAGGTTTTCCTAAATTCTTTCAAACAAGCAGCATCTGGTCTCAGCTAGCCCCATACCTCTCGTTAAGTAATACACAGAAACAAACACAGGGAGGCAGCCAAAATGAGGAGACAAAGAAACAGGTCCCAAATGAAAGAACAGAACAAAACTCCAAGAAAAGAACTAAGCGAAATGGAGATAAGCAACCTAACAGATGCTGAGTTCAAAACACTGCTTATAAGGATGCTCAATGAACTTAATGAGGGCCTCAAGAGCATAAAAAAGGACCAGTCAGAAATGAAGGAGGCATTTATTGAAATAAAGAATAATTTACACAGATTCAATAGTAGAGTACGTAAATCCAAGAAGCAAACCATCGATTTGGAATATAAGGAAGCAAAAAATGCCCAATCAGAACAGCAAAAAGAAAAAAGAATCCAAAATAATGAGGATAGTGTAAGGAGCCTCTAGGACAACTTCAAGTGTGCCAACATTCGCATCTTGGGGGTGCCAGAAGGAGAAGAGAGAACAAGAAATTGAAAACCTGTTTGAAACAATAATGGCAGAAAACTTCCCTAACTTGGTGAAGGAAACAGACATACAAGTCCAGGAAGCACAGAGCGTCCCAAACAAGATGAACCCCAAGAGGCCCACACCAAGACACATCATCAAAATGCAAAAGGTTCGCCCTGGCCAGTTTGGCTCAGCGGTTAGAGCGTCGGCCTGCGGTCCGGAGAGACCCGGGTTCGGTTCCCGCTAAGGGCACGTACTTCGGTTGCAGTTTGTCCCCGGCCCTGGTTGGTCATGCGGGTGGCAGCCACTCGATGTGTCCCTTCACATCGATGTTTCTCTCTCTCTCTCCCTCCCAATCTATCTGTACAAAAAATGGAAAAATATCCTCGGGTGAGGATAAAAACAACAACAACAAAAATGCAAAAGGTTCAAGACAAAGAGAGAATCTTTTTTTTTTTTCAAAGAGAGAATCTTAAAAGCAGCAAGAGAAAAGCAGTTAGTTACCTACAAGGGAGTTCCCATAAGGCTGTCAGCTGATTTCTCAAAAGAAACTTTGCAGGCCAGAAGGGAGTGGCAAGAAATATTCAGAGTGATGAAAAGCAAGAACCTACAACCAAAATTACTCTATCCTGCAAAGCTGTCATTTAGAATCGATGGCCATAGAGTTTCCCAGACAAAAAGTTAAAGGAGTTCATCACCACCAAACTGTTATTATATGAAATGATGAAGGGTCTTTTTGAAGAAAAAGATAAAAAATATGAATAAACAAAATGGCAATGAATACATATCTGTCGACAATGGAATCTACAAACAAAATGAACAGGCAGAACAGAAACATTCTCATAGATACAGAGAACATTTTGTTCATTGCCAGATGGGAGGAGGGTTGGGGGAATGGGTGAAAAAGGTGAAGGGATTAAGAAGTACAAATTGGTTGCTAGACTGACAAACCTCAAAGAGATGGGGGTGGAGGGCGGGAAGAAATAAACCAAAGAACTTATATGCATAACCAATGGACACAGACAACAGTGTTGGAAAAGGTAGGAGTGGGGAGGGAATGGGGAGGAGGGGGTCAATGGGGGAAAAATGAGGAACGTCTGTAATACATTCAACGATAAAGATTTAAAAAAAAAAAAAGAAAGAAAGAAAGGCCCTGGCCGGTTTGGCTCAGCGGTTGGAGCGTCGGCTTGCGGTACAGAGAGACCCGGGTTTGGTTCCCACTAAGGGCGCGTACCTCGGTTGCAGTTTGTTTCCGGCCCTGGTTGGTCGTGTGGGTGGCGGCCACTCGATGTGTCCCTTCACGTCGATGTTTCTCTCTCTCTCTCTCTCTTCTTCTCTCTCCCTCCCGCTCTATCTGAACAAAAAATGGAAAAATGTCCTCGGGTGAGGATAAAAAAAAAGAAAGAATTTTCCTCCTTAGCTAAGACTGATTCTCACGATAAACAGTAAATTAATCACCTTTTGGAGGAGAGTTGTGTTTAAAATTTTAGTTCAACAGAAGTTGACTGAGTGTCCATAATGTTCCAGTGCTAGAGACTGGGAGATATAAAGACAGACTGACATGGTCCCTGCCCCTGAAGAATTTACAGTCAGGGCTGAATCTGGCAGACACAGATGTGGACCCCAAGGACGTATTCTTGAACGTGGGGTAGGGATGATTCCACAAGCCTCACTGTGACCTAGATAGATCTTCCATTCCTCTCATTCTATATATGCCAGCAACCTTCTGTTATTCATTTGGTTTCAAGGTATCTCACCACCAAGATGAGGATGCCCTGGATAGTAGATACGATCACTTTAGTCACTGAAAAGTACCATTTCACACCCTCATTGTCAGTGCACACATTAATAAATAGGCTTCTGCATTAGTCTTCTGTGAGCTGGGGTAGAATGAGTTGGGAGTCTCTGGGTCTGAAGCAATGAAAGATGCAAGTTCCTCAACCTACAGAGATGAGGCCCCAAAAGGCAGCAACATGGAGTTCTTAGAGAAGCACTGCCATTGGGTCTAGTACACGGAGGAGGCAGGCTTATGCTTGGTTGTGGAGGAAGCTGTGGTGTCTTTCTTGGTATAGGGGTGTCATGTGATTTTTGAATGCTGTTGTGTGGGTCTAAGGTGAATAGTCTCTGAGGCTGATTCTCTAGACCTCCATTACATTTATATTATAATAAACTTCTTTTTGGCTTTAATTTTTTTAAAAAGTAAAAGATGAGGCTCAAACCTTGGATTGCTGTGAATCCACTACGGTAGTGCCCCCTGTCCGACACTGTCTACACAACCCCACAACCCCATGTTCCATTGCTGGGACACTGCATTTGTCTGCACATGTGCCCATAGTCAAAGCAGGTTAAAATTAGGATACTGCTCCAGACCAGTAGCTCCGCTGGTTGGAACATCGTTCCATACACCAAAAAGGTTATCGGTTTGATTCCTGATCAGGGGACATACTTAGGTTGCGGTTTTGATCCCAGTCTGGGCACATATGGGAGGCAACTGATCGATGTCTCTCTCTCACATCTGTTTCTCTCTAAAATCAATAAATATATCCTCAAGTGAGGATTTAAAAAGAAAGATTAAAAAAAATTAGGATAGCCCTGGCCAGTTTGGCTCAGTGGTTAGAGGGTTGGCCTGTGGACCGGAGAGGCCCGGAGTCAATTCCCACTAAGGGCACGTACCTTAATTGCATTTTGTCCCCAACTCTGGTTGAGGTCATGTAGGTGGCAACCACTCGATATGTCTCTCTCACACTGCTGTTTCTCTCTCTCTCTCGCCCTCCCGCTCTATCTGAAGATAAGTGCAAAAATATCCTTGGGTGAAGATAAAATTTTTTTTAAATGATACCAACTGTAAGGGTTAACTAGGGCATGTTGTCACAGTATCCCCAACCTGGTCCTTTTTCTATTAGATTTGGTATTTTTTAGAATTGATGGCAGAGAAGGAAAATATACCTTCAGCCTTTAGATATCATTTACCTTGGTATTTAGTAATTTTTGGATTGTTGACATTTGTGCTAAATTGGATACAGTTTGACTCATATTTATCACCCATTTTCTTTGCCTAAGACAGGAATTTTCCTAAGTATTTCTGGGAAAAATTTAACTCTGCCTAAATAATTTCATGAAAAATATAACTTATTCCTAAATAACTTGAATAAGAACCTTAAACCATGAATTTAAATAGTATATCAGTAACGTCTAATCATATTAGCTAGCTGTTCCTTACCATATGGTCCTTTATAGTACTACACACTCATAGATGGTTTTAACTGGTTTTAGTTTTTCCTTATTTCTGTTTTATCAAACTGCTATTATGAACACTAGGAAATGGGAAAATGGTTAAAAGGAGAGGAAAGAAACACAAAATGTTAATGATGTACAGATTTGGATTTAATGTGGAAATGTTGAGAGATACAGTATTGAAAATTTTACAGTACTGGGTGTGACAAAGTGGGTAATCTTAACCACATGGAAGATTTCCAACATGCTTTGCAAATCAAATGTAATGAATGAAATAAAGTTGTAGCATTTGGCACTTTCATTAGGACCCTTATACCAACATTATCAATATTGTGTACATTGCTTTTATTATCAGGTCACAAAAGATGTCATTAAAGAATTTGCAGATGATGGTGTCAAGTACCTGGAACTAAGGAGCACTCCCAGAAGAGACAATGTTACAGGTAGAATTTAATTCTCAGCCAATGTACTCTTTTCTGTGTGCTTTGGTCATTCATGTGTTTACAAGTTGAGAATATGAAGCCCTTACTTCTACTCACTTGTAAAAGTAGAATCAACTTTCCAAATCTTATTATGTACATTATTAATGAATGAGTTGTTACTATTTTTTTTTAATCCTCACCTGAGGATATTTTTCCATTTATCATCAGATAGAGTAGGAGGGAGGGAGAGAAACATCGATGTGAGAGAGATACATCGACTGGTTGCCTCCCATACAACCTGACCAGGGCCGAGGATGAACCGCAACTGGAATTGAACCTGCGACTCATTGGTCTGTGGGCCAGCGCTCTAACTGCTTAGCCAAACTGGCCAGGGAGAGTGAGTTATTCTTTAAAAAATTTACTCAGGTATTATGTGTTTTAGGGAAATAAAAAGGCCTGCAAAAATTTCCTTTGTTTTTCTGTTGGTCTTTCTCACTCTGAGCCACACTGGCTGGGCTTATTGCACATTTTCCAACAGCATTCAGTTCTAAGTTATGCCGGTGAGGGTAGTGAAGGATAGAAGAAATCTACCAGTTATTAGAGTTAATTTGCTCTTTTTTTTTTTATCCTCACCCGAGGACATTTTTCCATTTTTTGCTCAGATAGAGCGGGAGGGAGAAAGAGGAAGAGAGAGAGAAAGAGAGAGAGAGAGAGAAACATCGATGTGAAAAGGACACATCGAGTGGCTGCCACCCGCACAACCAACCAGGGCCGGGACAAACTGCAACCGAGGTACATGCCCTTAGCGGGAACCGAACCCGGGTCTCTCTGTACCGCAGGCCGACGCTCCAACCCGCTGAGCCAAACCGGCCAGGGCTTAATTTGCTCTTTGAATGAAGATTCAGAAGGGAAGTGTTAACCTAAACATGTAACAATAGGGGAATTGTAAAATAAAGGTTAATGAAATATTGGGCAACAATTAAAAATAGTTGGAAGAGCCTGGCCGGTGTGGCTCAGTGGTTGAGCATCAACGCATGCACCAAGAGGTCACTAGTTCAATTCCAGGTCTGGACCCGGGTTTCAGGTTCGATCCCCAGTAGGGGATATGCAGGAGGCATCCGATCAGTGGTTCTCTCTAACATCTATGTTTCTATCTTTTTCTCCCTCTTCTTTCCTCTTTTTCTAAAAAAAAAAAAAAAAAATCAATAAAAATATATTTTTAAAAAATAATTAAAAAGTACTTTAATTACATGGACATATGCTCAGAATATAGTGTTAAATGACCAAACAGAATACATATATAGACCTAGTAGTAACATCCCTTCTATTCATATATAATATATAAATATATATATTTACTTACTTATATGTGTATATTTATATGTATGTATATTTAGAATATATTTGTTTATATGTATATACGTATGCTTAGAAGTATGTATATGTATGTTTTAGGAAAACAAAGACAGTGGTTACCTTTGAGTAGTGGGATTATATGTTAATTTTATTTTTCTTCTTTATTATTTCCTGTACTTTACTAGAGATTTCCTACCAAAAAAGTAAGCATTTTTGAATTGGGGTATGAGAGTATTTTAGAAGAGGTTGTTCTGGAGAGTGTTCTTCCAGAGCCCCCCCAAAAGAGGAGAACTTAAGTACCCAAACTTGAAGAACATCTCTAGTGCCCTGGATGAGTAACATGGAGTCTGAGCAGAATAGAGGAGAAAGGAACTCAAGAGAGGATTCTTTTCTGGACCATCAGGAAAACATTCTGCTAACAGAGAAAAAGAAAATAGCGCCCTGGCCAGTTTGGCTCAGCGGTTAGAGCGTTGGCCTGCGGTCCGGAGAGACCCAGGTTCGGTTCCCGCTAAGGGCACGTACTTCGGTTGCAGTTTGTCCCCGGCCCTGGTTGGTCGTGCGGGTGGCAGCCACTCGATGTGTCCCTTCACGTCGATGTTTCTTTCTCTCTCTCCCTTCCTCTCTCTCCCTACCACTCTATCTGTACAAAAAATGGAAAAATATCCTCAGGTGAGGATAAAAAAAAGAAAAGAAAATAGCATTTTTTAAAAAATAAATATTTATTGAATTAAGTCAGATGGAAATAGGAAATAATTTTTTTTTTTTAATCCTCACCTGAGGATATATCTTCATTTTTTGTTCAGATAGAGTGGGAGGGAGAGAG
Organism: Molossus molossus; assembly: GCF_014108415.1. Taxonomy (NCBI): domain Eukaryota; kingdom Metazoa; phylum Chordata; class Mammalia; order Chiroptera; family Molossidae; genus Molossus; species Molossus molossus. The sequence goes on from NW_023425344.1 coordinate 182,301,406, forward strand.
AGGAACAGAGAGAAAGAGAGAAACATCGATGTGAAAGAGACACATCGAGTGGCTGCCTCCTGCACAACCCCAACCAGGGCTGGGGGCGAATTGCAACCAAGGTACATGCCCTTGACCAGAATCGAACTCGCAACTCATTGGTCCTCAGGCTGACACTCTAACTACTGAGACTAACCAGCTAGGGCAAGAAAATATCTTTTCAAGACAGGCTTTAGAAAAGGGCTCGTGGTTGTTCTTGTTTTGTTAGAACATTAAAATATTTTCATAGCAATTTGTGAGAGTAATTTTATGTCGGTTGAATTTGAGAATTTTTTTTTTCCTTTATTTTCGAGAGAGAGGAATGGTGAGGGAAAGAGAGATAGAAACATTGATGAGAGTGAACATCAGTTGTTTGCCTCCTGCATGCCCTCATTGGGGATTGGGCCCACAGCCTGGGCATGTGCCCTGACTGGGAATTGAACCTGCACCTTCTTGTTGCGTGGGTCAATGCTCAGCCACTGAGCCATACTGGCTGAATATAAGGATAATTTTTTAATTGGCTTGTATTTTATATGCCTTTTTTAAATTTTATTTTTGTAATAATTCATTTTTCCCCAAATTTATTAAAGTTCAATTAGTATTTACTAAAATATATACCTAAGGGCCCTGTTTTTATTCATCTTTAACCATGCTTTTATCACAACATAAAGTGAAAATGTAATTGTTCACATAGGGATGTTAATGTGGAAGGATGAAATAGTTGATCTCTTTAACATGTTTTCTTTGTGTCCTTTCCAGGAATGACTGAAAAAACTTATGTGGAATCTGTACTTGAGGGTATAAAACAGTCTAAACAAGAAAACTTAGACATCAATGTTAGGTAAGAAGCATTGTACCTTAGTGGTCACCATTTAAACATCTAGAATGTGTGAAAATTTTACTGCTTTGACCATGGGTATTATTAATTTTTATGATTCAACCAATAACTGATTTTTATCTTATAGAAAAAACAGTCAAGAACTCTATTCTTTAATGTTGAGAATGCAATTCTGAATTTATTCATGTGGCAGTAAAATTCTGAGTACTGTTGCTGTAGTAAAGTATGGCTTTCTATTGCTCTTCAGCTAAAATCTAGACCTTCTGACTTTGGCCTCCAAGATGGCACATGATGTGGCTGCCTCTCTTACTTTATTGTTAATTATTGCCCTGTAGTGTCTCTGTTCACCTAATAGGCCAAGACTATCCCACCTCAGCACTTTGTACTTCTTGTAACTTTTGCTTAGACCACAACTTTCACCATATCCTTGGATGGCTGGTATCTTCTCATTATTCAGGTCTCAGTTGAGCTGTCACTTCCTGAAGGGGGGGCCTTTCTTGACCACTTTATCTAAGGTACTCCCCAAATCCTCTAGTCACTCCATTTATTTCCTTTTTGGCAGACTTTTTAAATAGATCAGAAATTATCTTGTTTTATTTGTGTATATATGCCCACCCACTAGAGTGTAAATTCAGTGAGGCCACAGATCTTGTCTTTTGATTCACTACTACACATCCAGTACTTAGAACAGAACTAGCACATAGTCAGATCTCAATCGGTCCTTGAAGAAAGAAAGCTAGCTGTAGTGTTTCTGGCTATAAAATCTCTCAAAATTAACCTTAACTAGATGAATACCTCAATTTTAAAAAACCACCCAAGCCCAGCTGGTATGGCTCAGTGGTTGAGCATTGACCCATACACCAAGAGGTCACCAGTTTGATTCCCAGTCAAGGCACATGCCCAGGTTGTGGGCCCTGTCCCCAGTGTGGGGCATGCAGGAGGTGGCCAGTCGATGTTCTCGCTCATCAGTGTTTCTCTCTCTCTCCTTTCCTCTCTCTCTAAAAATCAATAAAGAAAAAATATTTTAAAAATAAAAATAAAAAACCACCCAAAAGCTAAGAGAATTCAGAAAAGAAGACATATAAATGGCCATTAAATGTATAGAAAACTGTTTAACCTCACTAATCATATAATTTTAAAAAGAAATATTGCAGGACAATCTTCTGGTCAAGATGGCAACATAGGTAAACGCGGTATCTCGTTCTCCCACAACCACATCAAAGTTACAACTAAACTACAGAACAACCATCATTCAAAACCACCTGAAATCGCGCTGAATGGAAGCCCTACAACTACGGAATTAAAGCAGCAGCCACATCGAGACTGGTAGGAAGGACAGAGGCACATGGGCTGGTCCCTCACCCACGTGTGGCGGATAAAAATCAGAAGGACACCTCAGTTGGGAAGGTCCTCCCTGAGGACTGAAGGGTTCCCATCCCACACCAGGCACCCAGCTCAGGGTTTCAGTGCCAGGAAGAGAATCCCCATCACTTCTGGCTGTAAATCCAGTGGAAACTGAGGCTGATGGAGGCTGCAACTATGGGAGCTCCTCTTTAAAGGCCTGCACATGGACTTACTCGAACTCACTCCCTCCAGGCTCCAGCGTAGGGAAGCAGCTTGAAAGGCATTAGAGACATATAGGGAAGAACTGAGTTGTTTGGCATTGGAGTGAGGGCTGGAGAGGCAGCTTCCTCTGTTGTCAGAGGCCTTTGTTCCTTTGGTGAGCCCTTCCTTGGTGTCAGACAGCTGCCATATCTGGGACTCCAGTAACTTGGCTCGCACTGTTTGCCCTGCCCTGGTGATTCCCTGAGGCTCTGCCCCACCCAACTTTCAGGCCCACCCAAGCTGTTGCCAGTTGCTTCACCATAGGATTGGCCTGTCTTGGATCCTGCTTCAGGTTTTCCTAAATTCTTTCAAACAAGCAACATCTGGTCTCAGCTAGCCCCATACCTCTCGTTAAGTAATACATAAAAACACAGTGAGGCAGCCAAAATGAGGACAAAGAAACAGGTCCCAAATGAAAGAACAGAACAAAACTCCAGGAAAAGAACCAAGTGAGCCCTGGCCAGTTTGACTCAGTGGTTGGAGCATTGGCCTGCGGACCAGAGAGTTCCGGGTTTGGTTCCCACTAGGGGCACATACCAAAAAAAAAACAACTAAGGAAATGGAGGTAAGCAACCTAACAGATGCAGAGTTCAAGACACTGCTTATAAGGATGCTTAATGAACTTAGTGAGAACTTAAATGAATTAATGAGGGCCTCAAGAGCATAAAAAAGCACCGGTCAGAAATGAAGGATGTACAGTCAGAAAATGAAGGAGGCACTAACTGAAATTAAGAATAATTTACACACGCCCTGGCCGGTTTGGCTTAGCGGTTAGAGGGTCGGTCCAGAGAGGCTTGGGTTTGGTTCCTGCTAAGGGCACGTACCTCAGTTGCAGTTGTCCCTGGCCCTGGTTGGGTTGTGCGGGAGGCAGCCACTTGATGTCAATGTTTCTCTCTCTCTTCCTCTCTCTCCCTCCCACTCTGTCTGAACAAAAAGTGGAAAAATGTCCTCGGGTGAGGATAAAAATAATAATAATAATAATAATAATTTACACAGATTCAGTAGTAGAGTAGGTAAAGCCAAGAAGCAAACCATTGATTTGGAATATAAGGAAGCAAAAAACACCCAATCAGAACAGCAAAAAGAATCCCCCAAAATGAGGATAGTGTAAGGAGCCTCTGGGACAACTTCAAGCATGCCAACATTCGCATCTTAGGGATGCCAGAAAGAGAAGGGAGAGAACAAGAAATCAAAAATCTATTTGGAACAATAATGGCAGAAAACTTCCCTAACTTGGTGAAGGAAACAGACATACAAGTCCAGGAAGCACAGAGCGTCCCAAACAAGATGAACCCCAACAGGCCCATACCAAGACACATCATCATTAAAATGCAAAAGGTTCAAGACAAAGAATCTTAAAAGCAGCAAGAGAAAAGCAGTTAGTTACCTACAAGGGAGTTCCCATAAGGCTGTCAGCTGATTTCTCAAAAGAAACTTTGCAGGCCAGAAGGGAGTGGCAAGAAATATTCAGAGTGATGAAAAGCAAGAACCTACAACCAAGATTACTCTATCCTGCAAAGCTGTCATTTAGAATCGATGGCCATAGAAAGAGTTTCCCAGACAAGGAAAAGCTAAAGGAGTTCATCACCACCAAACCATTATTATATGAAATGTTGAAGAGTCTTCGTGAAGAAAAAGATAAAAAATATGAACAAACAAAATGGCAATGAATACATATTTATCCACAATTGAATCTATAAATGAAATGAACAAGCAGAACAGAAATATTCTCATAGATACAGAGAACATTTTGTTGGTTGCCAGATGGGAGGGGATTTGGGGGAATGGGTGAAAAGGTGAAGGGATTAAGAAGTACAAATTGGTTGTTAGACTGACAAATCTCAAAGGGAAGGGAGGGGTGGGGTGGGAAGAAATAAACCAAATAACTTATGTGTATATATTCATAACCAATGGACACAGACAACAGTGTGGGGAAAGGCAGGAGGGGGGCAGGAGTGGGGAGGAGGAGGTCAATATGAGAAAAATGAGGAACGTCTGTAATACATTCAACAATAAAGATTAAAAATATATATATTGCAATACCATTTCAAACCCCATCCCCCACCACCACCAAAAAGGGTAATAACCAGTGTTTGTGAACTTAGACTGTTGGTGAACATATACAATTAATAAAATCTTTCTATAGAGCAGTATGTACTAAGATCTATAAAAATAGCCCTGGCCAGTTTGGTTCAGCTGTTAGAGCATCGGCCGTGGACCAGAGAGTCCCGGATTCGGTTCCCACTAAGGGCACATACCTCAGTTGCAGTTTGTCCCTGGCCCCGGTTGGGGTCGTGTGGGTGGTGACCACTCGATGTGTCTCTCTCACATTGATGTTTCTCTCTTTCTCTTCTTCCCTCTCTCCCTCTCGCTCTATCTGAAAATGAATGCAAAAACAAAAATAAAAAACGGTCTATAAAACCAGTTTACCCTCTGACCCAGTAATTCTCTTTTAGAAATGTATCCTAAGGAAATAGATTGATTTATGAGTAAGATTCTTCATTGTAGTGTTATTTATAACAAAAAGTAGAAAACATCCTAAAATGCCCAGCAGTCAGAGGACAATTACATTGTTATATTCATATGATGTATATTGTTTCTAAAATATTTAATGGCAGAAGAAATTGTTAACTGAAAAAAAAAAGACACTGCATTTTATATACAGTTGATCCAAATTCTATAAATAAATAAATGCTGAAGGAATTTTTTTACTAGAGGAAAATTACACAATATTAACAGAGTATTAGATTTCTTGTAGAATTCCAGCTAATGTGTGTATCAGCTATTGGATACATGTTAGAATTAGAATGTTACCAACTTTGTACCCAGTGGTATGGCTCAGTGGTTGAGCGTCAATGCATGCACCAAGAGGTCGTTGGTTCAATTCCCAGTCAGGGCACATGCCCAGATTGTGGGCCAAATCCCCAGTAGGGGGCATACAGAAGGCGACCAACTGATGTTCTCTCATCAATGTTTCTATCTCTCCCTTTTTCTCTCTCTAAAATCAATTAAGGGAAAAAAAAATTTTTTAAAGACTATTACCAATTTTGTAACCCTTATGAAATAGTGGATCTAAGCCTGCTGATGAAAGAACACATCACCACCTATGAAATGACTCATGCCAGAAAATTGAATCTGATCTTATGCCTCTAGATTAAATCTCGTGTCCATTATAGGAAATACAGGAGAACATGTTAGTAACAGGGATTCAAGCAGCAAAACCCAGACTGTGGGAAACCTTATAGGACAAATGACCTAGTTTCTTCAACATATAAATGTAAGAAGTATGGTTGAGGGTCGGGAGTGAAGGGAGTGGCTATAGATTAAAAGATACTTGAAACACATTGACTGGTACAATGTGTGAACCTTTAATTGGATTCTCAATTGAACAAACTGTAAAAAACAAATATTTGAACAAAAAAAGGTTAGACACTTAGAAATTTGAACACTAACTAGGTATTTGGTGCTATTTAGAAAGTTATGTCTCATTTCCCCTGGCAAAGTAAGATGTTATGTCAGTTAGGCTATACATTTCCTATAGTACGATGTACCGTACTACCATAGCTCTCTGGCCGTACTCAAGAGTTGTCTTTTTTATCATACTTGTTTTCAACTGTGTTTTTCTTATGTTAAAGATATTTGATATCAATCGACAGAAGAGGTGGCCCTTTAGTGGCCAAGGAGACTGTTAAACTTGCTGAAGAATTCTTACTTTCAACCGAAGATACAGTTCTTGGCCTTGACCTCAGTGGAGACCCTACAGTAAGTTATTTTTCCTAAATACATTTTATTTCTAAAAGGTCAAATTAGTTTGTGGGATAAGCATTAGCTTGAAGCACCCTGCATTCTCCAGAAGGCCAACAGACTCTGTGTGGATGAAACCCTGTTCTGCCCTGGATAACCAGAATGTCTACAGCAACTGTTCTCAACCAGCATTCTGTGAAAGAATTAAGACCCATAAAAAAGAAAAAAAGAGTTGCATGACAATATGATTATTTTCTCCATTCTTCTAAAGATGGTACACAGCTAGTTCCATTCTACATACATAGAAGAGAAGTTATTTCATTATATACAGTGGATGTCTAATGCTTAATTATGGCTAGAGCTTAATTACCTCATAGAAGCCTCAGTTGAGAAAGGCTGACCTAGAGTTTCGTGAATGTCATACTCAAGCAGGATGTCACATCTGTGGCTCTGTTGGCATTTTGGGCCAAATAATTTTTTGTTATGGGGACTATCCTGTGCATTGTAGGGTGTTTAGCAGTATTCCTGGCCTCTGTCCCCTAGATGCCAATAGCACTCTCCCAGTTGTGACACCCAAAACTATTTCTAGACATTGCCAAATGTCCCTGGGAGTGGGCGGAGGGGAGGGTTTGGGGATTGCCCTTAGAAAGCCACGAATTAGTCCCATGAAACTGGTTCTTTTGGCTTTGTCTAAATTTGGTCTGTTCTGCTGTTGTTTCATCCATCCATTTGATAGAAGCTTTCTTTAGTAATTATGTGGGTTCCTGAATCAGGTGAGGGTTCTTTGTTAGCACTAGATACCCTTCCAGAAATAAAATTTGTTGACTGCTATGTAGCTTAGCTAATTGACCTCAGGGTCACTGATACTTAAGATTCTTGAGGGCAGCGACTTTGTCTCTGCCAGCTTTGCATTCCCCAAGGTGTATGGCACATTGTAGGTGCCTTATAAACAAAATGTACAAATGAATCAATCTGCCATATTTTTCTGCCATTATTTTATTCCTTTTTTTATTGGGACAGAGGACCCAGTTCCCCAGTTTTCCCAGCATTCTCATGTATCCTCGTTTTAATTTTATCTTCAAGGCAGGACAAGCAAAAGATTTTTTGGAACCTCTTTTAGAAGCAAAAAAAGCAGGTCTGAAGTTGGCATTGCATCTTTCAGAGGTAAATAAAATTGTAAAATTAGGCTGGAGAGGATAGATCACAATGGAAAATAATAATCATGTTTAAATGGCTAAAAACATACCTGGCTTGGAAAAACATTTTTAGACGGGGGGGGGGGGGGGGGGGGGGTGGTGTAGGGGAGAGCAGAAATATTTTTAACATAAATTATAATGATAAAGGTATGACTTGTTTTAGTCCCTTATATTTGTTTTTGTTTTTGTGGTTCCTGGGATAATGGCTGTTGACTTCTAGTACAGCTATGTCTTTAAAAACATCTTAATGACATCTTGCTAGAGAAAATGCGTGTACTTCCATCATTGACCCTATCATTGGCAAGCTGACATTGAGAGAAGCACCAGTTCATCTCACTTGTCCTCGTAGGGCAAGGGACCTGAATGTATCACATGCACTGGCAAGAAAGAAAATAGCTCATCACCATTTTAGTAGGGAGATCAGGTGCCCTTCATCAGTCCCTAGCTCCTTGGCAGCATGAGAAAGTAACAGATAATGGCTGGAGAACAGTCACTTTCTAAGCACATCCCTGTGAGGCAAACAAGAGACTTTATTGCACTTTCCCCCATTTTACAGATGGTTTATTTCTTAATATTCTTTTTTTTTAACATACAGAAAGCTATATAATATATAATATATACAAGTAGAGTTTGGATTTGTTTTGTTTTTTCTTTATCCTCACCCGAGGACATTTTTTGATATTTTGTTCAGATAGAGTGGGAGGGGGAGAGAGAGAGAGAAACATCAACCTGAAAGGGACACATCGAGTGGTTGCCACCCACATGACCCAATGAGGGTCAGGGACAAACTGCAACCGAGGTACATGCCCTTAGTGGAAACTGAACCTGGGTCTCTCCAGACCGCAGGCCAATGCTCTAACCACTGAGCCAAACTGGCCAGGGCTGGATTTGCTTCTTTTTTTGTTGTTGTTAATCTTCACCCAATGGTATTTTTCCATTGATTGTTAGATAGAGTGAGAGGGAGAGACAGAAACATCAATGTGAGAGAGACACATTGATTGGTTGCCTCCTGCACGACCCTTACTGGGGCCAGGGATTGAACATGCAACCAGGTATGTACCCTTGATGGGGAGTTGAACCCCAGACCCTTTGGTCTGAGGGCCAATGCTCTAACCATTGAGCAAACTGTCCAGGGCTGGATTTGTTTCTTAAATGCAAGAAATAATACTTAGTCTATTTATCTTCATGGGGTTATCTTGAGTATTAGATGGGGTAATGTATAAAGGTTGAGTAGCATCATAATTTAAAGATTAAGGAAAAAATTGGAGCTTCTTGTCATTACTGGTGGTTTTCATGTCAACAAGTAAAGGGTCAGTTATCTAGTGGCAGAACTTAAAAAATCTAGGTTCTGTATTTCCACACTGTGATCAAAAAGGACTTTCACTCTTAGGACACCATCTAGCTGACCTGATACCTGATCGAAGCAATTAGTCAATATAATGAAACAGCCAGCACGTGTAACTGTAACCAGTTACCTTTGGTCTTGGGTCACAGCATCCAAGCTTTTTACCCTAGTTTCTGTTGCATTTCTTGCTTGATCCATTGAATATAAAATACTTCGTTTCAACATGTTATTGTGATTTGTCTTTTAGGCTATTGGGAGATAAAGACTACAACTAGACATTTTCATGGTAGTTGTGGTGTGTATGGAGCTAGCCTTGTCAAGTCTGGGCCCTGGAGTCACATGGAGCCAGATTTCACCCTTTCTGTCATTCACTAAATCTATGACATTGGACACCTTTTGTTTAAATCTATTATATTTTTAACTACAAAAGTTATATGTATCTGGAAAAAATCCAAGTGTAGAGAACTAGAATGTAGAAGGAAAAAATAAAAAATGAAGTCTCCTTCCCTTTTCAGTTGTGCTCTCAAGTTGATCCTGTAAACAGTTTTGTGTTTATTTTTTTCCAAACCTTTTTCTAATATATATGAACACACATACACAACACAAAATACATATACACATGGAGTTGTGGAATTTTTTTTTTTTTATCCTCACCCGAGGACTTTTTTCCATTTTTTGTTCAGGTAGAGTGAGGGAGAGAGAGGAACAGAGAGAGCGAGAGAGAGAGAAAGAGAAACATCGACATGAAAGGGACACATCGAGTGGCTGCCATCTGCACGACCAACCAGGACCGGGGACAAACCGCAACATGCCCTTAGCGGGAACTGAACCCGGGTCTCTTGGGACCGCAGGCCGACTCTCCAACCGCTGAGCCAAACTGGCCTGGGCTGGAATTTTGTTTTTGAAAATTATTCTTTCTGAGCTTTAATTTCTTCATCTTAATATTTTGCAAGATTCTTATGAAGTTTAAAGGAAATTTTATGTAAAAAGGCACAAAGGTCCTTAATAAGTGTTTATTATTATTATTGGACATAATTATTATTATCATGGAAATGAATCTAGAATATTGGGAAATGAATGGGAAGATAATAGGCAAAGAAGAGAGCTGGGAAGGTATAAGTAGTTCAACTTTCCAGAATGCCTGCATTAACCTTCTCAGGGACAGAGTGCACCTGGCTATAGAAAAAGCACTTTTAAGAACCACTGAAAGAGGTTATTGATGCTCCCTCTCTCCCTTTTTGAGATTCCAAGTTCCAAAAAAGAAACACAAGTACTCCTGGATCTGCTTCCTGACAGAATCGGGCATGGGACATTTCTCAACTCCTCTGAGGGAGGATCCTTGGATCTGGTGGACTTTGTGAAGAAACATCAGATACCGCTGGGTAAGGCTTAGGGGCTTCAGACAACCCTCTGTCCCTTCCACCCCCAGCTCCTAGATTGCAACCCATATATAGAGAAGTTTTGTTCTAAATATATAAATACCATTTAGAAAGTAAAAGATGTACGGTCTATGTGCTCTCTGAGCCTCATTTAAGTAACACAAAGTTTTAGCTCCCGTTAGAATATAAGGTCCATGAGAACAGGGCTCTGCTCTGTTTTATTCATTGTTACATTCCCCAGTTCCTGGATGGAGCTCAGTGTTATATTGAAGGAATAAGGGGCATCTAGCATTTTGAAATGACTTTAACCAAATTAACATGTTATGAAAATGTATAACATTTATTTAAAAATTAAAAATTTTGTAAAATTCAAAGTATATTATATGTCTGTTGACCATTACATAGTTAGTCTACATGTGGAGCTGTTTAACAGCATATATTTATGAAGTGCCTACCTGTTCCAATCGCTTTTCAAATTGCTGGGAATACAGCAGTAAATAAAACAAATAAGCTTGCTTTCTCAAGGAACTTATATTCTAGTAGAAGTAAGAGAGACAGTAAACAAATACACAGGAAAATATCAGTGTTAAGTTCTTTAAAGAAAGTTAAACAGGCTGATGAGATAACCACTTTGGGTTGGATGATCAAGGAAGGCCTTTCTGAAGAGGGAAAGAAGCAATGGACTGAAATCCATTTTACTGAAATGAATTCACTGAATTTACAATTTACCAATTTGTAAAAATACTTGTGTGGGTATGCATTTTTTTTTAAACTATAGACTTTTTAGCAATTCATAAGGGGTGAGGTTTTTTTTCTTTTTACTGAGGACATTTTTTTTTTTTTTAATCCTCACCCGAGGACATTTTTCGATATTTTGTTCAGATAGAGTGGGATGGGGAGAGAGAGAGAGAGAGAGAAAAACATCGACGTGAAAGGGACACATCGAGTGGTTGCCACCCGCACAACCCAACCAGGGCCGGGGACAAACTGCAACCGAGGTACATGACCTTAGCGGGAACCGAACCCAGGTCTCTCCAGACCGCAGGCCAACGCTCTAACCGCTGAGCAAAACCGGCCAGGGCTACTGAGGACATTTTTAACCATCAACTAAAGTAGATAAAATGGAAACCATAGTGGTAGAGATCTTGTGGTGGTGGTTCAGCTCTGCTCTCAGCACAGTGAGGGGGCAGGTTGGGTTTGCCCTCCCTTGGAATGAGTGGCCCTATGTTGAGACTGCCTTACCCAAGGGAGCAGAAGCCATCCATCAAGTCAGTGAAGTATTTTACTGTGCCTGGGGAACCTGGAACAGTGTTTCAAGGCAGGAATGTATTAATAGAAGTCATTCTTAAGATGGACTTACTTGCAGCAGGATGGTTGTCTGAATAAAGGAGGTCCCCTGGCCAGTTTGGCTCAGCAGTTGGAGCATCAGCCTGCAGACCAGACAGTTTCAGGTTCGGTTCCCTCTAGGGGCACGTACCAAAAAAAAAAAAAAAAAAAGAATAAACGAGGTGTTAGGGGTATCCTTTGAAGCCATGGAAAAGGTGCTATTTCTGCTCTTGGCTTCTTATAATCTGTGACCCTCAAGCAGTGCTGCTATTATCTTACTTTTATTTTAGCCTTCACTTTAAGACCAAGGAGAAGTGTAGCAACCCTTCAGATAAGTCTCTGGCTTCTTCTTTATATCCTCCTCTTTCCTCTCCATTTTGGTAAAAGGAAGGGGAAGCACATGGCTGTGAAGGGGATATTAATTCCCTGCCTGGCACGGTTGCTGCCATAAGTTGCACATATTTTCCGCACACTGTTTGAATTACAAATTTCCACACATAAGAAAAGGTCAATTTTAAAAAAGTATATCTTTATTGATTTTTTTAGAGAGAGAAACATCGATGTGAGAGTGAAACATCATTCGGCTGCCTCCTGCACACCCCTTACTGGGGATAGAACTGGCAACCAGGGCATGTGCCCTGAGTGGGAATCAAACCAGCAACCTTGCAGTGCACTGGACGATACCCAGCCAACTAAGTCACACCAGACAGGGCAAGAAAAGGTCAATTTTGTAAAATAGTGAACTACTAAAAATTAGCATAGTTTAGAAAGATTTTCCATGTATCTACTTAATGAATGAGCCTACTAATCTGCTTTTTTTAAAAATTATTTTTATTAATTTATTTTTGTTACAGATGTTTCTCCTTTTCCCCCCATTGACACCCTCCTCCCGATCTGCTAATCTGCTTTTAATAAAAGGCTTTTCCCTCCTTTTCATGTAGAACTCTGTTTGACCTCAAACATCAAAAGTCGGACAGTTCCATCTTATGACCAGCATCATTTTGGATTCTGGTACAGCATTGCCCATCCTTCTGTGATCTGTGTAAGGTGTTTTGTGTGAAGTATTTTGCTCCTTTTTAGTCCCTGAGTTGCATTAGGTGAGACATTCACTACCTAGCTGACTCCCTTGCATGCCTGAGGGTAATACTGCCCAAATAGAGGAGTGAGGGGACTGGGGCCTTAGAGGCTGCAAAGGGTTAGAGTAACTGTGGTTTGGCTGTAAGGGAAAAAGTCCTGGATGGTATCTAGGGGAACATTTAAAAAAAAAATAGTGATGCCCAACACCCATTCCTTGAGATTCTGCTTTATATGATCTGGGGAGAGTCCTGAGCACAGATATGGTTTAAAAGTTCCTTAGGTGATTTTAATATGCAGCCATGATTAGAGCACTGCTGTTTTGTTTTGTTTTTTTAATTATTATTATTTTTTTATTAATTTATTTTTGTTACAAATGTTTCTCCTTTTTTTCCCCATTGACACCTTCCTCCCCAACCCCCTTATCCTGTCCCCAGCTTTGTTGTCCATGTCCATCAGTTATGGGTACATGCATATAAGTTCTGTAGTTTATCTCTTCTCTCCCTCCACTCCCTCTTCTGAGGGTTGTCAGTCTGTACCCTACCTCCACATCTCTGGGTCTACCCTGTTCCTCAGACTGTTATGTTCATTATATTCCACAAATAAGTGAGATCATGTGATATTTCTTTCTCTGCTTAGGATAGTACTCTCCAGGTCCTTTCTTTCTTACAGCTGCATAGTACTCCATTGTGTATATGTACCACTGCTTTTTTATCCATTCATCTACTGATGGACACTTGGGCTGTTTCCAGATCTTGGCGATTGTAAATAGTATTGCTATGAATATGGGGGTACATATATTCTTTCTGATTGATGTTTCAGGCTTCTTAGAGTATATTCCTAGAAGTGGGATCACTGGGTCAAATGGCAATTCAATTTTTAATTGTTTGAGGCAACACCATATTATTTTCCATAGTGGCTGTACCAGTCTGCATTCCCACCAGCAGTGTACTAGAGTCCCCTTTTCTGCACACCCTCACCAACGCTTGTTTGATGATTTGTTGTTGGTGGCCATTCTGACAGGTATGAGGTGATACCTCATTGTTTTAATTTGCATCTCTCTGATGATTAGTGATGTTGAGCATTTCTTCATATGTCTCTTAGCCATTTGTATGTCCTTTTTGGAGAGGTGTCTATTTAGTTCCTCTGCCCATTTTTTAATTGAGTTCTTTGTCTTTCTTTTGTTGAGTTATATGAGCACTCTATATTTTGGAAATTAACCCCTTATCTGATATATCACTGGCAATTATGGTCTCCCATATAGTGGGTTCCCTTTCCATTTTGATGGTTGTTTCTTTTGCTCTGCAGAAGCTTCTTAGTTTGATGTAGTCCCATGTGTTCATTTTTTCTTTTGTTTCTGTTGCCTTAGGTGATGTATCAGTGAAAATTCTTCTGCATGTGATGTCCGAAATTTTGTTGCCTACATTTTCTTCTAGGATTTTTATGGATTCACGGGCCACATTTAAATCTTTTATCCATTTTGAGTTTATTCTTGTGTATGGTGTAAGTTGATGGTCTAGTTTCATTTTTTTTCATGTAGCTGTTCAATTTTTCCAACACCATTTATTAAAGAGGCTGTCTTGACTCCACTGTATGCTCTTGCCATCTTGTCAAATATTAATTGAGCATAATGTCTTGGGTCCATTTCTGGGTTCGCTCTTCTGTTTCACTGGTCTATATGCCTGTTCTTGTGCCAGTACCAGGCTGTTTTGATTACAGTAGCTCTGTAGTATAACCTATTATCTGTATTGTGATCCCACCTATGTTGTCCTTCTTTTTCAAGATTGCTGTGGCTATTCAGGGTCTTTTTTGGTTCCATATGAACTTTTGAAATATTTGTTATAGTCCTATGAAATATATCTTTGGTATTTTGATGGGGATTGCATTGAATCTGTAGATTGCTTTGGGTAATATGGACATTTTAATGATGTTAATTCTTCCAATCCATGAACAAGGCATGTGCTTCCACTTTTTTTATCTTCCTCTATTTGTTTTTTTTTTTTTGTCCTCACCCGAGGACATTTTTCCATTTTTTGTTTCGATAGAGTGGGAAGGAAAGAGAGGAAGAGAGAGAGAGAGAAACATTGACGTAAAAGGGACACATCAAATGGCTGCCACCACATGACCCAACTAAGACCGGGGACAAACTGCAACTGAGATACATGCCCTTAGCGGGAACTGAACCTGGGTCTCTCTGGACCGCAGGCTGACACTCCAACCGCTGATACAAACCGGCCAGGGCTATCTTTTTCTATTTCTTTTTTCAATGTCCTAAAGTTTTCTGCAAATAGATCCTTTACTTCTTTGGTTAAGTTTATTCCTAGGTATCTTAATTTTTTTGCTGTGATGGTAAATGGGATTGTGTTTTTAGTTTCTCTTTCTGTGACTTCATCATTGGTGTATAAGAATGCCATCAGCCCTGGCCGGTTTGGCTCAGCAGTTAGAGCGTCGGCCTGCAGTCCAGAGAGACCCAGGTTCGGTTCCCGCTAAGGACACGTACCTCGGTTGCAGTTTGCCCTTGGCCCTTGTTGGGTCATGTGGGTGGCAGCCATTTGATGAGTCCCTTTCATGTTGATGTTTCTCTCTCTGTCCGCCCTCTCCCTTTCACTCTATCTGAACAAAAAATGGAAAAATGTCCTTGGGTGAGGATAAAAAAAAAAGAATGCCGTCAATTTCTTGACATTAATTTTGTATCCTGCTACTTTGCCAAATTCATGTAAGTCTAGTAGATTTTTTTTTTTTTTATCTTCACCCAAGGATATTTTTCCATTTTTTGTACAGATAGAGTGGGAGGGAGAGAGAGGAAGGGAGAGAGAGAGAGAGAAACATCGACGTGAAGGGACACATCGGGTGGCTGCCACCCGCACAACCAACCAGGGCCAGGGACAAACTGCAACCGAAGTACGTGCCCTTAGCGGGAACCGAACCCGGGTCTCTCCGGACCACAGGCCAACGCTTTAACCACTGAGCCAAACTGGCCAGGGCAAGTCTAGTAGATTTTTGATGGAGTCTTTAGGATTTTCTATGTATAATATCACGTCATCTGTGAATAATGACAGTTTCACTTCCTCCTTTACAATTTGGATCCCTTTTATGTTTTCTTCACGTCTGATTGCTGTGGCTAAGACTTCCAGTACTATGTTAAATAAGAGTGGCGAAAGTGGGCGCCACGGTCTTGTTCCTGCTCTTAAGGGAAATGCTTTTAGTTTTTTTCCCATTAAGTATGATGTTGGCTGTAGGTCTTTCATATATGGCCTTTATTATGCCGAGATATGATCCCTCTATTCCCACATTACTGAGCGTTTTTATTAGAAATGGGTGCTGGATTTTGTCAAATGTTTTTTAGCGTCTATTGATATGATCATGTCGTTTTTATCCTTCATTTTATTTATGTGGTATATCACATTTATGCTTTGTGAATATTGTACCAGCCTTGCATCCTTGGGATGAATCCCACTTGGTCAAGGTGAATAATTTTTTTGCTGTATTACTGGATCCAATTTGCTAGTATTTTGTTAAGAATTTTGGCATCTACATTCATCAGGGATATTGGTCTGTAGTTTTCTTTCTTTGTAGTGTCTTTTTCTGGTTTTGGAATTAGAATTATGCTGGCCTCATAAAACGAGTTTGGAAGTCTTCCTTCATCTTGAATTTTTTTGAAATAGTTTGAGGAGAATGGGTGTTAGTTCTTCTTTGAATGTTTGGTAAAACTCCCCTGTGAAGCCATCCCGGCCTGGGCTTTTGTTTGCTGGGAGTCTTGATTACATCTTCAATCTCCTTAGTTGTTATTGGTCTGTTCAAGTTTTCTATTTCTTCCCAGTCCAGTTTTGGGAGACTATGAGCTTCTAGAAATTTGTCCATTTCGCTTAGATTGTTGAATTTGTTGCCATATAATTGTTCATAGTATTTGTTAACGATCCTTTGTATTTCTGTGGTGTCAGTTGTTACTTCTCTTTCATTTCTGATTTTGTGTATTTGGGTTCTCTCTCTTTGTTTCTTGGTGAGTCTAGCTAAGGGGGTCCATCAATCTTGCTTATCTTTTCAAAAACCCAGCTCTTTGTTTCATTGATCCTTTGAATTGTTTTTTGGTCTCTATGTCATTTATTTCTGCTCTGATCTTTACTATATCCTTCCTTCTACTTGCTCTGGGGTTTTCTTTTTGTTTGCTTTCTAGTTCTTTAAGTTGTGAGGTTAGATAGTCTATTAGAAAATTTTCTTGTTTCTTGAGGTAGGCCTGTAGTGCTATGAACTTCCCTCTCAGAACTGCTTTCGCTGCATCCCATAGATTTTGTGCTATTGTGTGTTCATTTTCATTGGTTTCCAGGAAGTTTTTAATTTCTTCCTTGATGTCCTCAGTAACCCATTCATTGTTTAATAACATGTTATTTAGCCTCCATGTGTTCAAATGTCTTTGTATGTTCTTGTTGCAATTGACTTTTAGTTTTATGCCATTATGATCTGAGAATATGCTTGATATGATTTCAGTCTTCTTGAACTTGTAGAGATTTAGTTTGTGTCCTAACATGTGGCCTATCTTTGAGAATGTCCCATGTGCACTTGAGAAGAATGTAAATTCTGTAGTTTTGGGGTGTAATTCTCTGTAGATATCTATTAAATCCATTTGATCTAGTGCTTCATTTAGAGTCTGTGATTCCTTGCTAATTTTTTGTCTAGAGGATCTATCCAGTGATGTCAGCAGGGTGTTGAAGTCCCCTGCTATGATTGTATTGCTGTCGATTTCTCCTTTGAAGTCCTCCAGAAGATTTTTAATATATTTTGGTGCTCTTATATTGGGTGCATATATGTTTACCAGTGTTATATCTTCCTGTTGGATAGATCCTTTCAATATTATGTAGTGGCCTTTTTTGTCTCTAGTTATGGCCTTCATTTTGAAATCTATTGTTATCAGATATGAGTATTGCTACCCCAGCTTTTTTTTGCTTTTTGTTTGCTTGGAAGATTTTTTTCCATCCCTTCACTTTCAACCTATGTGAGTCTTTTGTTGTGAGGTGGGTCTCTTTTAAACAACATATAGATGAGTCATGCTTTCTTATCCAGTCAGCTACTCTGTGTCTTTTTATGGGAGCATTCAGTCCATTTACATTTAAGGTGATTATTGATATGTACTTATTTACTGCCATTTTTGTTTAGTGTGGTTCTATTTTTCTTCCCATTTCGCCTGCTAATTACAGCAGTCCTTTTAACATTTCTTGCAGTACTGGTTTGGTGCTAATGTATTCCCTTAGCCTTTTTTTGTCTAGGAAGCTCTTTATTTGACCTTCTATTTTGAATAATAGCCTTGCTGGATAGAGTAGTCTTGGATTCAGATCCTTGTTTTTCATGACCTTGATTCCTTCATGCCATTCCCTTCTGGTCTGTAGTGTTTCTGTTGAGAAGTCAACTGAGCCTTATGGGGGTTCCTTTGTAGGTAACCTGTTGCTTATCTCTTGCTGCTTTTAGAATTATCTGTCTTTAATTTTTGGCATTTTAATTACTATGTGTCTTGGTGTGGGTTCTTCTTACTTGGGGCTGTCTGTGCTTCTTGAATTTGAATGCCTTCTTCCTTCACCAAATTAGGGAAGTTTTCTGTCACTATTTCTTCAGATATATTCTCTAACCCTTGAGGATATGTTTTTATTGATTTTAGAGAGAGAGGAAGGGAGAGAAAGAGAGGGAAACATGGATGTGAAAGAGAAACATCGATTGCTTTCCATATGTGCCCCGACTGCAGATGGACCCCACAGCCTAGGTGTGTGCCCTAACAGGAATCGAACCCGCAGCCCTTTGGTGTATGGGACAACAGTCCAACCAACTGAGCCACCTGGCCAGAGCTGTTTTTCGTTTGTTTGTTTGTTTTTTAAGGGTAAACAAGAGTGTTTGGTTATAGATAGTCATGGTTGCATTTATAGGCCTCTGTTTAGACCCTTAAAAGAAACACGGTAAATAGGAAAATAGACTAAACAAAAGTTGTTGTTTTGTTTAAAAAAATCATTTCCTTACTCATTTTGAAACTTTCTTCCTTATATTGGCAGACCGACGATAAGGGTGTTTTTGCAACACACCTTTCCCAAGAGTACCAGCTGGCAGCAGAAATTTTTAATTTGACCCCATTTCAGGTATGGGATCTGTCTTATAAATCCATCGACTACATCTTTGCTTCTGACAGAACCAAGTCTGAACTGAAGAGGAAGTGGAATCTTCTGAAACCCAAAGTGTTACATTTTTAAGCTGTAATGAGGTGAATTACTTTTGAGTATGTGTTGCAACTAAGATCTTTCTGCCATATTCCTCTTAGTAAACCATCCACCTCTCCCTTTGAAGAATAAGCAGCCAAGTTGCATGGACTTTATCACCAGTACCTTACTTATGGTGGTTGCTCAGTAAATATGTCTTAAATTGACTTACAGACTCAGGTCTTACATAGCTTACGTGCATGCTGCTTACAGGAAGGGGCATGAATGTTGCTGCTAACTGAACTCCCATTTCACTGCTGATTTTTACTTAACAGTCCTTTTCTAGTAGTGATCACAAAACTTCAGGAAATTCACAGTTGCTGCTACAACCTCCCCACCCTCTCCATCCCCAAGGGTGTATTATTTCTCTTCACCCCAATAACTCTTACTGCTACATTAAATAAAATTTTAAAACTTCAGGAAATTCAAAGTAGTTTCTCATCAGGAAAAGTTTGGGAATTATTATTCTAAGTAAGGTGAGAAGGGAAAACTGATTGTCACCAAGACCTTTAAGCCTTCTAGCTTCTGACAACAGCTATGTATTTTGTTATGCTTATTGTAATAAGACTCTCTTCACTTAAGTATTCCCCAAAACTGTTGACTCCAGACTACATTGCATACCATGGGCTTTTATGAATATCCAGTAGTCAGAGTTAATCTACTATATAGGTGACTCTACTGATAGATAAAGCTAGCTGCTGAGATCTGGCTTTGTCCTTCTCATGGTTAATTACTCTGGAATCAAGTTACTGATTTTTTTTTTAAAGTTTGTACCTTACCTTTCTCTTCTCTTATTTTGACCATAATGGAGCTGTGCCAGCCAGATGCTTCTTGAGCTGCAGGGTACTTTTAGGCTTCTATTTCTAGCCTTTACTATTTTTTTGTCATCCCCTACCCCCAACTTTACTCCCCCTCCTTCCTATTTCCAGCCTTTAATCTGACTTCCAGTTGTTCCAAAGCTTTGTTTCTGAAATAGCCCATGAAGGATGTAGGAGGAATTTAAACTAACTAAAATATCTCCATATAACTTGTTATCTTAAGCACCATGATGTCAGAGAATACTCAATAATATTTTTATGTTAAAACTTTGAGACATGCATTGGATAACTATTTGAGTACATAGAAGTAAATTTTTCATTTTAGATTTTGAATTGAATAATGGAGAGAATGGATCCATCCTTACATTCATATCTTATCTTCCCTTCCCTACATGGTCAGCATAAAAACAGTTCTCTATGGAGTTGACAAGACTCAGCCTCTACACTTAGATTATAGTAAAAGAGAAATGGCAGCAACAGAGAATATATATGTCATTAAGTTCTGTGGCATTAGTCATAGAGCACAAGCAGTAAAAGGAAGGATAGCATGGGGTAGGGGCGGGGCAGGGTGGGGCGGGGGGGTGGGTCAAAAAGAAATAACAGCACTAGGGAAACAACTGATGGGAATAAATAATGACTTCCCAGCTCCTGCTAATAATACATTCTTTTTTTTTTTTTTTTTTATCCTCACCCGAGGATATTTTTCCATTTTTTGTACAGATAGAGTGGGAAAGAGAGAGGAAGGGAGAGAGAGAGAAACATCGACGTGAAGGGACACATCAAGTGGCTGCCACCCGCACGACCAACCAGGGCCGGGGACAAACTGCAACCGAAGTACGTGCCCTTAGCGGGAACCGAACCCGGGTCTCTCCGGACCGCAGGCCGACGCTCTAACCACTGAGCAAAACTGGCCAGGGCTAATAATACATTTTTGCTTCCTTTGCTGCATATGCCACCAAATTTGGTCCCACAAAGGTCTTATGGGTATTAAAAAGAAGAGATATATAGATTCTCTTGCTCCCCCAACAGTGGGCTTGGTTTCCCTTTCTTAGAATGTTTGAAAATTATTATTTCTTACTTTTTCCATCCTTAGGCAAACTGAGTAGCAGAAATGGTTTGTGAGCTAGTTTGAGGTGAACTATTTTGTTCCCCAGTAAGAGAATTTGC
Source organism: Molossus molossus (assembly GCF_014108415.1). Classification (NCBI taxonomy): domain Eukaryota; kingdom Metazoa; phylum Chordata; class Mammalia; order Chiroptera; family Molossidae; genus Molossus; species Molossus molossus. The sequence goes on from NW_023425344.1 coordinate 182,322,149, forward strand.
CTTTGCCCTATTCCTTTTGTACATTCTCTTTATCAGGAGGTTGGAGGGCTGGCCCTGGTCCTGGTTTTTTTTAAATAACATTCTCTCTATATACAGATCATGCATGTATATCATCTGTATATAGATCATAATGGATATGGATACAGATACCAAGGAAGGATTTTCATTCTAATTTCTCTTTAATCATATTCTGTTCTGTTTCTCAGCCTAGAACATAAAAATTCAGATAGGCATTCTTTTAGTAACCCCACACAGGAAGCCAAAAATAAACAAGCAAAGATTTGTCTTTTCCTACCAGCAACAACTTAATCATAATGTGTACATATATATATATATATATATATATTTAAATACCTGAAGAAACACCGGGCACTTTATAAGTATAATTTTTATTAACATGGTATCCCTGAGAGGCAGATTAAGGTATAAACATTATTCTGCTTTACAGAAAGGGAATTGGAAGCAGGCTGATTTACACATAAGACATCTGGAACCAGAATTCATATCTGTTTACCCCAACCAATGCTTTCCCACAAGACTATACAAAGATATACTAAAGATAGTAATCTCTCATTTTTAACAAATAGCATATTTCCTAAACCATCTCAGATCTTGAAGCATTGCTTTAGACTGGTGTTTCTTATATCTTCCTGTCTGCTTAGGTAATATGACTGAGATACCATCTCCCTTTAATTCCTAATAAATGTTAGATCGTTTGTACTAGCACTCCTCAACATCAGAGCTCTAATTAACCTCTCATCTAATGCAGTAAGTTGTGAATTAACAGAATATTCTATCTCCCCACTCCTCTCCTAGATCTCACTCTAGCCACAGAACTGTAAATGTGAATGTGAAACAGCTACTCATCCTAGGCCTTGGCCATCTGCTCGTGTTCCTCTTTCCTGACCTGCCCATCAAAGTATCTTCTCAAGACACTAGTTTCTGACCTTTGTCTCTCATAGGAGCTAGTCTGCTGTAATCGCTTTCTTCTCTTCCAGTACCAGCCAGCTGTTTCCTTATCAATAACTACAGCACAGAACCTGATTTCCTATCGATGATGAGAGTATCACCTCCTGATCTGCCTCTGGCACTCCACATGTTTCAGCTAAGGTGATTCTTTGTCTGCCTTAGCACAGTCTGTATCATACTGTCCCTCAAATTTTGTGCTGCTCCAAGCTTTGTCTAACCTTCCTTACAGCTTCTCCTTGCCCTCTGCTCCTTCTGCAGAAAACACCTTGCTCCCCAATGTTCCCATTTCTCATCCAATCAGCACGCAGTTTTGGAAAGTTCATCTGTCTAATTTACCCAGTAACCTTCCCTCTTTTGAACACTTCCTGCTTCATGAAGCCTTCCTGAATAAAAAGAAAATTCCTCCCAGATTTTTCTGACAGAAAACTCTAATACATTAGACCTTAACATTTATGCAATGTTAACTAGTGTTAACTATTGCAACTATACACATGTACTTATTATCTGTCCATGTCAGTGTTACTTTAGATTGTAAGGACAGGAACTGTCTAATTTGTGCTGTACAGGGCTCATCATACTATGAAAAGATGGGTAATTAATGCAATACTATTTGATTATAAAGATCAGATCAGAATTACACTGAAGAGCTGCTTTTAAAAACAGATGTATACAGTTAAATATATGCACGTGTGTGTGTGTGTATTGGCAACTCACCTGACCAAAGATAATCTGTCCTCCTTGCCATTAGGGTAATGAGTTGTTGGCTTGGTTTGTTTTCCCAATCCATGGGAGTGTGGCAGTGGCTTCTGCTCCTTGTAAGTTAGTATTGAGCACCCATGGGGAACCTAACACTAGACTAGGTGTTGGAGTGTGTGGAATATAGACAATTTCCTATTGGCAGCTTTAACTGCTTTCCCAATCACCACATCCAGCTGCCTTGCTCTTTGGGCTTCTGGACCACAAGAGACAGATGAAATTCAGATGAGAGAGACAGAAAAAAAAAAAAAATCAAACTAGTTGCTATAAATGTAGTATTCTATTCCAGTTCTTCTAGGGCTTGGAAGGAACTAAGAAATCCAAGGTTAACACCTCAATATTTATACAGGGTTTACATTGTTTCCCCATATAGAACATTTAGGTTCTTGACAAGAAGATTCATAGGTGAGAATCAAGATGGACATTAAACTTTCCTTCCTTTAGGTAAATGAAGAGTGCCAGACAAATATAGAGGCTCCTGTACTTACGAGGTTACAATGGGGTAATGTCCAGATAAATCTGTCATAAGTGGAATATATCATAAGTCAAAAATGCCCTTAACCTACCAAACATCATTGCTTAGCCTAGACAGTTTCTATTAAATGCATATCATGTTCATACCATCACAAAGTTGAACTATTGTAAGTTGGGGACCATCTGTATTTCATTCTGGGCACAGGCTTAAGTGAGCAGGAAGAGTCATTCCTTTTAGTATTTCCATTACTGTATAAAGAGCTAGACCTACTCAATGAGCCAAGTCTCACAACTTCTCCCTGAAATGCTCTGTGATGTTTTCCACTCGAAATGCAGCTGAATAACAGCATTAGGAAAGAAGGGTACATGTCAAACTCACAGGACCTACAACTGTGTCCTCTGTATTACGGGAATAGCAGGAGAGGGATTGAAATCTTTTCATTCTTAAGATGACTGCCTTGAGAATTTGATTCAAGAGAAACAGAAACAAATGGTGGGGTAAATGCTAGAGTATTTCCTAAGCTATTTTGGCACAGATAGGAGATGGATCTCACTATTGAAAGACTTTTTCAAACAATTTCAATACATTTATTGAGGTTCTTTTTTAAAAAATAGATCCTCAGCGGCTTACTTAGGCACTGATTGTGTTAGAAGTTTTTCTCGTGTATGGATTTCTCTGTGCTTATTCAGAGCAGAGCTTTTACTGAAGCACTTGCCACAATCATGACACCCATAGGGTTTCTCTCCTGTGTGGGTTCTATGATGTGCACGTAAGTCAGAACTCTTACTGAAACTCTTCCCACAGTCAGGACATACATGGGGTCTCTCTCCTGTGTGTATCCTCCGATGTGCACTAAAATGAGAACTGTTATTGAAGCTTTTTCCACACTCTTCACATTGATAGGGCTTTTCTCCTGTGTGGGTTCTCTGGTGAATTATAAGGCTTGAGCTCTGATTGAAACGTTTCCCACACTCACTGCATTGATAAGGTTTCTCTCCTGTGTGGATTCTCCTATGGGTGATGAAATTTGAACTGTCACGGAAACTTTTCCCACAGTCAAGACATTTATAAGGTTTCTCTCCAGTGTGGATTCTCCGGTGTCTAATGAGGCGTGCACTCCGACTGAAGCTTTTCCCGCAGTCAGCACATTTATATGGATTTTCCACTTGATGAGATATCTGATGCATGAGGTGGGAGTTTGGACCAAAGCTTTTGCTGTATCTAAGATATTTATAGGGTCTCTCTCCTGAGTAAGGTCTCTGATGACTTAGAACTTTACCTAAACTCCTCTCTGGGAGTGTGGATTTTCCTCTTCTTTCTCCTGGGGTCCTTTCCCATCGTCTTCGGCAAATTTTCCTTTCAGACCTTGCAAGTAATGTCCTATGTAGCTGTACTTCCTCAGAAATATCCCGTTTTAGATTCTCTTCATTCTCAAATCCAGCCTCAAAACCTGACAGAATAGAATTTTTAAAATTATCCATTTCCTCAATTAGTATTTGCAGAGGTAAAGTATCACATTAGATGATTAAAAATAAAAATTAGGAGTTCTAGCTCTGGCCGGTTTTGCTCAGCAGTTAGAGCATCGACCCATGGACCAAAGAGTTGTGGGTTTGATTCCGGTCAAGGACACATACCTTGGTTGCGGTTCATCCCTCTCACATCGAGTTTTCTCTCTCCCTCTCTCTCTCTCCCTCCCTCCTACTCTGTCTGAAGATAAATAGAAAAAAAAAAAAAATAGGGTGTTCTATCTCTCAATTATCATCTATTAAAATGCCAGTGTTTAATTTTTCTACTTGATAACCTATCATGTTTCTCATTTACATAGGGCTTATCAGTATATTCTTTTAATTCTTCCTGGGTGCCCAGGATCTTCAGAAAATCTCAGTATTAACAAGAAAAACCTACCAGATTTAAAGCTATCACCATGTTTATTCAAGAAAAAACACTTTCTTTTTTTGTTAGTCCTCACCAGAGGGTATTTTTTCCATTAATTTCTAGATAGAGTGGAAGGGAGGGAGGAGGAGAGAGAGAGAAACATCAATGTGAGAGAGACACATCAATTGGTTGCCTCCGGCATGACCCAGACCAGGGCCAGGGATTGAACCTACAACCCAGGTATGTGACATTGACCAGAAATCGAACCTGCAACCCTTCGGTCCATGGGCTGACACTCTAACCACTGAACAAAACTGCCAGGGCCAGGAAAGACACTTTCTAATGCTGTATTTTTGCCTCATCTCAGACCTATTATGGTATTCTAGTTTATGTTCTTTGCCAGTAACTAAAGGGATTAAAAGGGAATGTCCAGGAAAACTCTTGGAAACTTGTATATCCAAAAATAGTTATAGAAGTCCCCTTCTGCTCAAATTCCAATATATGTTGACAATAAAAACAGGGTAGAAAAGCCCAGCCAGTGAGGCTCAGTGGATTGAGTGTTGACCCATAGACTGAGAGGTCCTGGTTCAATTCTCGGTCAGGACAAATGCCCAGGTTGCAGGCTCAATTCCCAGTTGGGGTTGTGCAGGAGGCGCCCAATTAATGTATCTCTCTCACATCAATGTTTCTATCTCTTTCTCCCTTCCTCTCTCTCTAAAAAAATTAATAAAAATGTTTTAAAAAATAGGGTAGAAAAATACTTGGTGTCTTTCAAAGAATAAAAGGCCTCTGAGAGAAGAAATTTGCTAGGAAGTGTCTTACTAAAAACATTCTTTTTACCTGTGGAAAGATAATCACTAAGTGCTTACTCTAATGCCCAAGCTAGACTTTTAATATTTTTCTAAGAACCAAATGCCAGGCTCCCCAGGCCTAGGCTTTGTGAACTTGCAAATTTTTATTTTGAATTTACAGAATTTTCAGATAAACTCTGGATCCAAATTTCCTGGACTAAATCTGAGATTTAGTCAGCCTGTACATATACCCCCTAAAGCAGTATTTCTACCTAGAAGCCCAGTCTTAAGACATGCCCCATAAAATAGAGGTTCATCAGATTAAATGAAATCTCAGAACCTTAAATATGTTTTGTGATCCTCCATGAGGGATATTCAGCATTTCCTAAACCTAGAAGCCATTTTTAAGTGGAATATATTAATGCCCCCATGAAACTGATGCTCCATGGAACACCCTTAAAGAATGTTGATCTAAAAGAACTTTTGGAAGAGAAAACTGCTATTTATTGAATATTTATTATGTGCCCAAGCACTGTGCTAGATGCTTCATCATGGTACCTCATTTACATCAGCTTTTTGAGGTAGGTCCTCATAGATAATTAAACTTACAGGGTTAAATAACTTTCTCTAAGTTTCTTAACTTACAAATAAGAGTCTAGATTTACATACATATACAGGGATGGGCAAAAGTGGGTTTACATTTTGAGTATGCCAAACAGAGCTTATTCTTGTATTAATTATTTATTAATTATTGTATTTATTTGTATTATTTGTTTTATTATTATTGTTACTATCCTTACTTATGATTAATCTTTTAGGCAATGATGGCTGGTAATTTAACCTGCTTTTGCCCATCCTTTTACATGTATGACTCCAAAATCAGAATTACTCTTTCCACAAGGAGGGAAACCATAACGAAGTATTTTCTTCATTATACCTCAGCTGAGATTCAAAGAGTCAATTCCCTCAGAAATCTCAGACTTTTGTAAAAGTGTATCTGAAGAAAGAGGTTACTAGGTTTCCAAATATGTGTATAAAGCAGACATACAGCTGGTATATAAGCTGAAACTAGAAGAACAAACAAATGAGAATGAACTTTTAAAACCAACTTAATTCAATTATGGGTACACAATATGCTACTTGGGAAATGTTAGCTTTCAGATTCCCTGCTAGGTAAACTCCCTAGAAACCAGAAGCTCACATGTAGATAATAGCAAGTTTGCAATCATCTTAGATTGATGCTGTGTGAGGAGGCAAGTCAAGTGAGTAATTTATATCCTCTTACTGAACTGCTTTAATAGGGGATATGGGGAAGAGAGAGGTGGTCACAAGAAGAATCCATGAGAGCTGGGTATAGAGGTTTCAATCTGATTATTTTTCCTAAATCCCACTGCTTCCCCTTTGCTATTTAGACCTTAAGAAGTGAAAGGATCTTACCACTAGGGCTCTGGAATAAGACTGGAGCACGTGTCATGACAGCCCCTGGGGGTAGCTCAGTATCTTCTTCATCCTCCTCAGAATCATCTTCTGTGGCCTCTTCTGCCTCCTCGGCTTGCTTCTCAGCCTCGCTGGTCTCCTGGATGGGACAAGAGGCTATGTCTTCTTGGCCATCACTGGGAGGGGCAGCAACCCGGGCACTCACCAGAGCATCCATCTCTTCAAAGAAGGGACAGGTATCTGGTGCTTGGCCATTCTTGACTTTCCGATAGCTGGTCTGTAGGCTTTTAAACTTGGTCCGACATTGCTCTGGTGTCCTAAGGAAGCCATATTCCCATAACCGCTCAGCCACTGCTCCATACAACTGGCTGTTGCGGTGACAGTTCTGGAGGGCTTCATAAAACTGAGTCTCACTAAGGATTGCAAGATAAGTCTTCGTCTCTTCATAACCCCAATGTACACCTGCCACCAGAAGAGAAATTTCAACACCAGGCTTTAGAGCTTCAATTCCTTAACCTTACTGACTGCGTCTTTCAAACATTCTTTGAAAGTTTCCCAAAGAATGACTCAAAACCTCAAGAAACAGTCTTTCTTAAATCACACTGCTGCCTAATCCCTATTACGGCCCTTCACTCACCACAATCAAAAGGAAAGGGAGAGAAGGGGAGGGGAGGGGAAGGGAAGGAGGGAGGGGGAGGGAGAGGGGAGGGGGAAGGAAAGGAAAGGGAAAAGAAACAACCCAACAATAGCAAAGACCTACTGAAAGAGTACAAGATAAGGACCTAATAGTCATGCACCTTATCATTAGGAGAGGACTGGCAGAAGCCAGAAAGAGAAGGAAGCAGAGCAGACAGCATCTCCTGGCCTGAACATGTACTAGTGCTGCTGGCCCCCGTTGGGCAGGACTTCATCAGGATAATTACAGACCCTGCTCCCTGAAGGTAACCAAGGTAGAGGGAAGGGAGATTCAAAGAGTCTTCCTCCCACTTGAGAGCCAGCTGGAGATAACAGTGCTTCCATTATCCTCCACTCACTGCAAGTAAAGAAGGGGAAAGAATGGGAAGACAGAAAAAGTAGTGGAAAAGGATGAAAAGACAATGAAAATTGTAGCAGCTGGCACACGTGCCACGTTTGTGATTTAGCTACATTTAGTCCAGTGACAAAAAAGGAAAAAGCATGAAGGAAAAAAAAAAAAGGAAAAGTAGAAGCTAGGTAGAAAATTAGAACGTAACTAAAATAACATCACATATACAATTAAAAAATGAAGCAAAGATCACTGTTCACAGTGGAACTAAACTTTACAGATGTAGTCCTGTGCCATTCCCCCGTCTACAGTTCAGGAAACAAGCTCTGAAATAGTAAGATAACTGTCCAGGGGCACTGAGCTGATTAGTGGTCAGGGTTAGAAACAAAGCCTCATGACTGGTACTTTGGTGCCCATTCCATAACAACATGGTTGTAGAAATTACATCAACAGTAATAAAGGATACTTACAAAACTGTTCCACAGGCAAATAATATTTCAACATAGAGTGTTAAACAAGATTTCTTGCTGCAGAACTTCTCACTCCTCTTAAAATGCCAGTGTGTTGCGAATCTCGAGAAAACTCAGAAAATGTTTCCCCAACTTTGGACAATCCTTCACTATGCTATTCTAAGTAAAAAGGAACATATAATAAACTGATTTTGAGATTTGGGGGAGTAAAAGATAAAATAAAGCGCGAGTTCTTATAAGGTGCTCAATACATATTCTTCTTAAAGATAAAAAATAGTGCCAAGATACTCCTTTTCTTGAATTTGCTGAGTGTATTTATTTAAAATACCTAAACTTATTCCCTACTTTCTAGTACCTCATTGATTTTCCCACAGAATGAAATACACATGGAACTGAGAAGTGCCTCTTTGTTCTCTTTAGTGAAAAAGCAGGCAGATGACATTAACTTCTATGACTCCACATCCAGCCTCATAACTCCTCAAGTCTAATCCCAAAACCCCAAGAAGAAAAGCTTCTTACCACTTGGGCTTCGGAAAAGGACAGGTGCAGTCGAGTTGCTGGGGTCCTGGGTGGTGTCTTTCTGGCTCATTTCATCACTGTCAGACTCTTCAGCTGTGGCCTCTTCTGTTCCCTCCTCATGCTGCCAACTCTCTGGCTTTGGCTCCTCAGTCTCAGCATCACTGCTTGCCAGGCCAGAGTGAGAGGCTGCCTCTTCCAGGCCATTACTGGGTAGGGCAATGACCTGAGCGCTCATCAGGGCTTCCATCTCTTCAAAGAAGGGGCAGGTCTCAGATGCATGGCCACTCTTGACTTTCCGATAGCTCTTCTGGAGACCTTTGAACTTGGTCCGACATTGTTCCAGGGTCCGAAGGAAACCATACTCTCGGAGCCGCTCAGCCACAGCTCCATATACTTGGCTGTTTCGATGACAGTTTCGGAGAGCTTCATAAAATTCAGTCTGACTGAGAATTGCGAGGAGAGTTCTGGTCTCTTCATAGCCCCAGTGCACACCTGCCACTTTCTCATCCTCAAAGCCCCAGTGATCCTGTTCCACCCAGCTTCTTTTCTCTCTCCTGGATGGCAACAGGTCAGCATGCATTTGTCTGTCTCCTGTGAGACTGCCTCTTGGGAGTTCCTTTTCCTTGGAGCCCAGATCTGGGATCCAAGGCCCTCCTTGCTCCAACCTGGAGACCACACCGGATTTAGGAAATGGAAATCCTGCTTGCAGGGAAGCAAACAAAGGATGTCAAAATTTGGTCTGATCATTTTTTTTTTTAAATCGCTGAGTTCAGACCTACCTTTTTTATCCAAAAGGTTTATAAAGAAAATGTCTAAGGAAATATTTTCAGAAAGTGCAGTGTTGAAGAAAATGGGGAGAATACATGAAACCTCAAAAAACGAGAAATGTGTTATTTTCCAGAATAGGGTGACAAGAGAAAAGGATTCTGTGTATGTTCACAACAGATAACTCTGTTCCAAATTGCTCCCTAGCCCTCCTGACCACATGTAGGCAGGTCATGACACTGCTGGGAACAGTTACCTCCTGTCTCATATAGTTAGTTCTCCACTTGGGGCTAGAAAATGAAACATTTCAAAGGGGAGGGGAGCAGAAGGCAAATCGTCTTCAACTCATGATTCTTTCACACTCAGTCACCAAGTTCTAAAGGTTTTTCCTTAGTATGCCCTCTAGTCCTACTGCCACCGTCCAAGTCTAATCTCCTCACCTTCTCACACCCAGATAACTGCAACAGTCACTGTTCTACCTAGCTCCAGGCTCTTGATTCCTCAGCTCACATGCTGTACGGCTGGGCCTTAACCTTAGTGCCTACTAGGCACTGTCCATTCATATCACACTCTCCCCTTCCTATCTAAATTTAACCCATTCTTCAAGCTGTATTTGCCAATGACCCACGAAGCCCCCCTTCATCTTCCACTCTGCCAAATTCCTGTTGTACTCACACAATTGAGTAACAAGTCATTGTTTAGCATTATTTCAGTACAGTTCAGTTGAGCACATATTTATATTTGCTGTTTTGTTCTCAATCATATTATAAGTTCTTTAAGGATAGGCATTTTTCCTTATTGCACAATACCTTAAGGTGTCAAGCAGATGGTAGGTGTTCAAAAACTGATGAATTCTACAAGCCTGGGTGTGGGGTTGAGGGATTGCATATGGATGACTAGACTAGCTGAGAAGGCCAGTGTCTTTGACGATAAGGTCAGAATCCAGAACAACCTCAACAAGTTAAAGAAATGATCAAATAAAAAAACATACAATATGGAGTTCAACAGAGTACAAAGAAGAAACAGCTCTACAAAATCATGTACAAGATTAAGTGCTAGGCTGGAAGACAACAGGGAAGGCTATGAGAGTCCTGGGAATTACCAGGTGAACAATAATCAAGTAATTAGTTGAGCTATACTGAAAGAAAACAGTAAAATTCTGAAGTAAACTTCTTAGTCTGCCTCAACCTATCAGATCCTCACTAGAATAATATATACAACTTAGTTATCCACAATTGACATATTTGTAGAACTTAAAATTTACAAGGGAGAGTAACAAGAACTTAGTACATCTGAATAATGGAGCTTCTGGGGAAAAGCTTAAAGAAACAATTAGTTTATTTCAGAGAAAGAAAATTATTAAAAGGAAGACGTACCTTCAAGAATAGAAAATAATTTTTATGTAGAAAATACTGACCTAGTATCATCTAGTATCATCATTACCAAGAGGAAATAAAATAGTTCAAAGTTCTGATAAAAACTAAAAATAGTTCAAAGTTCTGATAAAAACTAGGGGACTATCCCTCTGGCAGGCTTATCAAAAGAGGAGATAAAAAGAACATTTACTGCAGCACAGAGCTAAACTATATGCCTTCAGAAGGTCCCCAACAACCACATACTCTACAATTGCCACTCATTCCTGAAACCCTTTCCCACTCACTATTCCCAAACACCACTTCCCAACTTAGAATGGTATCCTATCTTCCCATGTGAATCTACTCCTCACCGCTCCTTTGAAAAGGTCTGAGCTTCTCCTTTGGTTTCATCTGCTCCTGTGGTCCCAGGTCTGGGCTTCTTGCCCTCTCTTTCTTGGGTACACCCCTGGACTGGGGTTCCACTGACTCCTGCCGAACACTTAATAACTCTCGTGATGATTTCAGGGGTGTCATCTTCTCCAAGCGCACTTCCTGCCCCTTCACAGAGACTGTGACCTAGAAACAACCCCATTAATTGTCACTGCAGGGTCATAACAAGGGGCATTCCCAGGGGAGATTATTTAATACTTAAAAAAGACCACCATCCTTTTGGGACATGGCTAGGGTTGCAGGTGGTGGTGGTAATAGCTAACAAGAGTCATTCTTACTCCATTACTGTTAGCTTAGAGCAGCTGGAACTCCAGAAGGAAAAGATCAAAATAGTAAATCCAACTACAAGCTAAAAAAAATCCCTTCTTCTGTATTAAATAAAAAACTGAATCTTATGAATAACTCATGGTAACAGAAATAGCCAAGATACACCCAGGTAGCATCTCCAAATAAGCTGTATCTGAAAAAGTGACCTGATCCAGGATCAGAAGTGTAAGCATTACCAAGGGAGATTGCTCCCTTCTTTAAATCTGTCTGTACTTTAATTTGACCCCTTATCCTTTCCCCTGCCTAGTCACACACTTCTGAATTCCCCCTCCCTTCTCACCGAACGTCCAGGTCTTCCATGCTCTCTTTCTAAATCTTCCACCAGAGCCACAGCCTCCTCTCCATTTTCTGGACATTGCTCCTGTACCCATTTCTGGATCTCCCCAGGTAAGATGGTCAGGAACTGTTCTAGCACCAACAACTCTACAATCTGCTCCTTGGTGTGCACCTCCGGCTTTAGCCAGCGACAGCAAAGTTCCCAGAGTTGGCTGAAAGCCTCCCGGGGCTCAGCTACCTCCTGGTAATGAAATTTCCTGAAGCGCTGTCGGAAGGTCTCAGAGTTAGTGCTATTCCCTCTCAGAGTGGGTTTGGCCATCATTCGCAGCAGAAAGCAGCTTCCCTCCAATTAAGAGTCTGGGTTCCAGGGCTTACACCTATCTTCCCATGTCCTTGGAGAATCACCTGCTGATGAGTCTCCGAGAAGTTTCCTCCTAGGGTGGAGAGAGATGGCACTATCAGAAGGAATATACTCATATGTCTAAAGTCTTGCCAGAGCTGGCCTGACTTCCCATATATATGCTCCATGTGGCCATCTGAGGTAGCACCAACTTTAGGATAGCAAGCCAAAACTGAGCATGAAGAGAAAACTTTCAAAAGCTGCATTTCCGGGCGACTTCCCAGGGCAGCCTGGGGAAGCAGCAGAAAAAAGAAAACAGTCTGCTCCTCTACCCCCTCCCCCAAATCTGATCCCATTTAGCTCCACTGACCAATGTTGCATAATGAGTTCGAACCATATGGAAGACCTGGAGCTCAGGATCTAACAAGTCACCATCCTGCTCAAGGCAACAAAAAGCCTCTGTCCAGCGGGGCGCAGCTGATCTCCCCCAGGCTCTCTACGTCCGCCCTGCCCCCTTGGACTCCACAACTACCAATTCCCACCCCAGACAAAAATCAAGTACTGAATACTGGGTCTTTGTTTTTCCTCACAGCAGATGTAACCGCTCAGCAAATATTCTGACGGGAAACCTCGCGACTGGGAGAAGTTGGTTTTGGCTCCTGAAGCGAGTGTCGGGTGGGCTTGGGGAGAGATGCACTGAGTTGGTGGAGAACGGGAGTCCGAGGGGGTAATGGGAATGGATCTCCTGAGGACGAGCTCGGGTGCCGGCCAGGAGATCCGAGTGCTGCGGAGTTCGCGGGCGCGGAGCTCAGCTCAGGGAGCGGCGGGTGCGGGGTTCCGGCCTCTTTGTCTTCGCTCTCTCCGGCCAGGTCACTATCGGAGCCGTGGTGCAGTCCCCTCCAGAGACCCCCTGCCGGGCTAAGGTGCCTGAGAGCCTCTCCAGCACACCCCTGGAAGTGTCTCTCTCGGGCTGTCCCTCAATCCACTCGCCCCTCTGCCTGCGAGCCAGCCTCATCGACCCGGGGTCGGCCCCAGGCCCGGCTCTCCAGCCTTCTTTCTAGTCCAGCTCCCAAACCGGAAGTCCAAGCGGGTGACTAGGCCACCGAGGGCGCATGCGCAAAGCCAGCTACCGTGACTCAGGCGAAGCCTGGGCTGTAGAGAGACGGTGGGCCCGGCCACCGCGGCGTACTTCCGGGACGCGGCGCGCCGACCCTCTCTCTGCTTCCCGCCCGCTGCTCCCGCAGCAATTGTCTCGGCGGGTGGATTCAGGAGGAACCGTCGGTCCCAGGGGCCTGGGCGCGTGTAGAGAAGGGAGCATTGGATTCTGTGGTTGCCCGGAAGGGCGCTGGATGAACGAGAGACGTATATAGGGACTCGAGGTCCGCCGTGGGAATGATCCACGAACTGCTCTTGGCTTTGAGCGGGTACCCAGGGTCCATTTTCACCTGGAACAAGCGGAGTGGCCTTCAGGTACTGACCGGCCCTCAGCGCGGGAACTAGCGAGGGCCGAATGGGTAGCTGTGAGTCAGTGCATGGGGGAGGAGTCTGAGGGACCGAGGGGCGGGGCTCGCAGGGGCGTTGGGGGCGGGAGCCTTGTCCCTGGTCAGTGACTGGAGGGCCGTGTCCCCGGGCGCCCCGGGGTGCTGCTCACACTAAAAGAGCTGGGCCTGGGCCTGGGCCGGGAAAGGGAGGGCAGACCCAGAATGGCCCCGCCTTCGGGAGGGAGAGGGAAACCCAGACCCGGTCTAAAGATGATATGTTTGAGCAAGAGTTTCGGGGGAACTGGATGTAAAAGTGAGGGAGGCATTTTCTCCCATTTTCACTCTTGCACTCTATTTTAAATTGAGTTTTGAAAGCTAGACCGACTACTTAGCGTTTAACATACAATAAGGGTCCAGCCAATTTTGTTGAATGAAAAAATGTATGCGTGTTTCTGTCATGACATCTTTCTCAGGAAGTTTAAGCACTAGGAGAATTTGGAAGGGGGCCTTCGTGTAACCAGGAATGTATGAGGAGGAAGGGCTATATACTATATGCATTATCTAATTTAATCTTCATAACGACCTATCTTCATATCACAAATTAATTCCCAGTGTCACGCACCTAGGAATTAGCAAGCTTGGTTTTGAACCCAAGTCTGTCTGGCTCCAGTATCTAAACTACTCTTTTCTACTTATGCTTCCAGTAATGTTATCCTCTGAGTAAGTTAGTAACTAGGTATTGTTAGCTCCAGTTGACAAATGAACAAACGGAAGCTCAGAGAATTTTATGATGGCTAGTCCTGGTATTAACAAGATTTGTATATAGCTTTGTTTGATGACAAAGTCATGCCTATTCCAATGAGAAATGGCAGTATAGGCTGGGCAGGAGCAGAAAAATAATATTCTTAGTCTATAAAGCCTATATATCAATTCTCTAACCGCTGAACCAAACTGGCCAGGACTATTTTTCAGTGTTAAAAAGGAAAGAAATTCTACAACATGGATGAAACTTGGAGACACTACTGAATGAAATAAACCAATCACAAAACACAAGTATTGTATGGTTCTACTTATTTGAGACACTTAGTCAAATTCATAGAGACAGGAAATAGAAGGGTGGTTGCCAGGAGCTGTGGAGAGGGAGAAATGGGAGTCTTTGTACATGGGGACAGTTTCAGTTTGGGAAGAGGAAAATGTTTTGGAGCTGGATGGATGGTGATGATGGTTGCACAACAATGTGAATGCACTTAATGCCAAGAACTTAAAAATGGTTAAAATGGTAACTTTTATGTATATTTTGCCACAGTTTTGTTTTGTTTTTTAAGTTGGTTGAATGACTACATTCTCCTACTGCTTTTTTCTACTTGGACTGCTTTGTAACCTTTATACAGCATACTAGGCTATCATTTAAATTAAAAATACAAATAAAAATATGGATACTAAATGTATGTGTCCAGTTATAAGGGTATTTTTACAGATTATAGTATGCTACATTTATTTACATTTTTATTGAAATGAAAACAGGATTTAAAATTTCATAGAGACTTTACAAATCATAAGAATATCTTTAAGAAAGACTCTGCTAAAGACAATTTTGTTGCAACCAGGTCAAAAACCTCATATCTTTAAAGACTATCCCTGAAATATTCATAAAAAAACAGGTGTGGTAACTACCTCTGAGGGGAGGTAGTTATTTTTAATGTACATCATTTTGTATTGTTTGAATTCTTTACCATGTGTTACCACTTATTTCAATAAAGAACTAATTAGGTGGGGGGTGGGGAACTGCACCTTTGTAGTGGTTTGGAAATACTTTTGTTTTCCAGAACTTACCAATCTTAAAAGGGTTTCTTGAGAAGGGAAACACTAAATAGCACCCAGCATTGGAAGCACGGCAAAGACCAGATGGCAGTGCATCACAGGGATCAGTGCTTTCAGCCTGCTTCCTTTCCTGCAGGTGTCACAGGACTTCCCCTTTCTCCATCCCAGTGAAACCAGTGTCCTGAATCGACTCTGCCGGCTGGGCACAGATTATATTCGCTTCACCGAGTTCATTGAACAGTACACAGGCCATGTGCAGCAACAGGTAGGATTCTGTTCTCTGGGGAATGTACACCTCCAGAGGGCGGGAGCTATGTCAAGCTTTCAGTGAATTTACTGATAATTCATGTGAAATAAGTCGTAAGAAGTTAGGAATTTCTCATCACTGGAATTATTCAATTGAAGGCCAGGGTACTGTACCTCACACAAGGGGAAAATACCCACAGGGACTAATGAGGCAGAGGTATAAGAGAAAATATGTTTTGCCCTGGTCATTTTGGTTGAGCGGTTAGAATGTCGGCCCGAGGACCAAAGAGTCATAGGTTCAATTCTGATCAAGGGCATGTGCCTCGGTTTCGATTTGATCTCTGGCCTTGGTTGGGGTCCTGAGGGAGGCAACCAATCAATGTGCAAAATCTCTTGGATGGATTCCCCCCCCACACACTCTATCTGAAAATCAATGGGAAAATATCCTCAGGTGAGGATTAAAAAAAAATTTTTTTTAAAGAGAGAGAGAAAATATGTTTTGCCTGAGTTTTAGAAGACCTGAATTAAATTATTTTGAGCTGGACCAGAGTTCCAATTCCAGAGGTGAAAACATAAAGGATTATTTCAAATTCCTTTGCCACTCTGCTTCTAACTCTTAGTCACATTGAGGCAAACAACTAAAATCTTTGGGCTTCATTTTTTTTTTTTTATCCTCACCCGAGGACATTTTTCCATTTTTTGTTCAGTTAGAGCGGGAGGAAGAGAGAGAGAGAGAAACATCGATGCGAAAGGGACACATCGAGTGGCTGCCACCCACACGACCAACCAGGGCCGGGGACAAACTGCAACTGAGGTACGTGCCCTTAGCGGGAACCGAACCTGGGTCTCTCTGTACCGCAGGCCGACGCTCCAACCGCTGAGCCAAACCGGCCAGGGCTGGGCTTCATTATTTAAATGTGTAAATAAAAAGTTAAACCAAAGAAGGTGCTTAGTACATAGTAAGCACTTAATAAATATTAGCCATTATTATGAATTAATTGGAAGTCAATATAATGTAGAGGTCAAGGATTTGTGTCCCATTCCATTACTCACTGGCTATAGACTGCTCAGCAGTAACCTAGGCTCAGTTTCTTTATCTATAAAATGGGGATAATAGTACAGTATCTATCTCATAGGATTAAACAAGGTAATTCATAGGAAATACCTGGTATATAGTAAGCACTCAAATTTTTTGAAACAGTTCTCTTTATTTTTAACAGTTTGTAATTCTTTCTTTATTTATTTATCCTCACTCGAGGACATTTTTTGATATTTTATTCAGATAGAGTGGGAGGGAGAAAGAGAGAGAGAGAAAAACATCGATGTGAAAGGGACACATCGAGTGGTTGCCACCCACACAACCCAACCGGGGCCGGGGACAAACTGCAACCGAGGTAAGTGCCCTTAGCAGGAACTGAACCCTGGTCTCTCCAGACCACAGGCCAATGCTCTAACCTCTGAGCCAAACCGGCCAGGGCTGTAATTCTTTTTATTATTATTATTATTTTTGAAAGTAATACAGATGTCCCCCTTTTTCCCCATTAACCCCCTTCTTCCTGCTCCCACCCACCTCATGCTTTCCCCAACCTAATGTTGGTGCCCATTGGTTATGCATATATGCATTTAAGTTCTTTGGCTATCTCTTCCCACCCCTCCCACCCTCTATTCCTCTGAAGTTTGTCAGTCTTTTTCCCTACTTCCACGTCTCCAGATTTTTTTTGGTCGACAGCTTATTTTGTTCATTGTGTTCCACAAATAAGTGAGATCATGTGGTATTTGTTTTTCTCTGACTGGCTTATTTCACTCAGCATAATACTCTCCAGGTCCCTCCATGCAGTCTATAATTCTTGTTAGTGGTAAGTAAAAAGACTGCGAAGTTGTCTTTTTTCCAGTTGAAGGAATAACTCTGCTTGAGGGGAAAGGTGGGGACTTCTACGAAGGAAGTGGAAGGATGCTTTTCTGAAACAACACACTCAATACCCTCTGGCCTCTGCTATTTAAATTTGTTGTCAGGCCTTTGGTATGTCAACTGATGGTCATTGGTGCCAATTCAGTGCCAACAAGAATCCCCAGTTTGGGGTGTGGTGAAGAAGGAAACTTGATTCAGTGCAAAACAGCTCAATTGTGATATAGCACAGCTATAGAACAGCAATGGAGCCAGGCCCCTCTCTAGCGAGACCGCTCTGCTCCTCAGAGGTCATGCTCTGGTCTGCTCCATTCTGCTCTTGTGAAACATCTTCAGTGTTTCAGCTCAGCCAGGAAGATGCTGTCTTTAGTTTTCGATAGAAAGGGAAAGTGTGCTCATCCTGGCCAGATAGCTCAGTTGGTCAGAGCATTGTCCTGATACACCAAGGTTGTGTGTTTGTTTCCAGGTAAAGGCACATACAAGAATCAACCAATGGCCTGGCCAATGTGCCTCAGTAGTTGAGCGTTGATCCATGCACCAAGAGGTCACCAGTTTGATTTCTGGTCAGGGCACATGCCCAGGCTGTGGACCAAATCCCCAGTGGGGAGCATGCTGGAGGAGGCCAGTGTTCTCTCTCATTGATGTTTCTATCTCCCTCTCCCTTTCTCTCTAAAATCAATTAAGAAAAAAAAAAAAAGAATCAACCACTGAATGCATAAATAAGTGGAACACAAATTGATGTCTCTCCCCCTTCCTCTTTCACTAAAATCAATCAATCAATAAATATATATTTTTAAATTCCCTTTAAATACAGTGCATTTTCTGAGCCAGAGGGGAGCTGGCTTATCTGGACAGAAGTCCCCACCCCTGCTCCCTGATTAGTCCATCCTCACTCAAAAGAAGGCTCTGAATCCTCACAGTTTGATTGGCCCAAAAGGCACTATTCTGATTGGTCAGAATAGAACAGCTCTGATTGGGTAGGGAAAGCTTTAATCCTGTTGGTTGAAATCGGATTCCAGGAAACCTTTATAAGGATTGTCTCACGTGGCAGAAATACAGTGCAGCTCAGGCTTCCTTGAAGTGTAGTTTGTGTAAGAGGCCCCTGTGTAGAAATGGCTTTTAGGGTCTGGTTGGTTTGCGTTTTTGTTTTTGTGGGTTTTTGCTCTTTTGTTTTTGTTTTTTTTTTTGAGCCCAGTTAGCCACCAAGAGCCCTTCTTAGTGGGTGTCTTTTTCTCAGGGTTCACAGGTGGTAATCTGTGGGGCAAAGTTGTTGGAGGATAATGCCTTATGTTTTCATCTCTGGGACAGGAATGCTTGTTCACTTAAACTGATTTTATTGCAGAGAAAATACATAAGCTAAACATGAGTTTAAAATCCAATCAGTGCCAGTAGCTATGAAATCATATTAAGAGAACACACTTAATAATCAAAGTTAGAAACTATACATATATTAATATAGATGAGCCTTACATCTATATTAATGTGACATTTATTAATTAAGATATACATTATATTATATTAATCATATTATATGGTTAATATAATATAGAGATACATTATTAATATTAATAATGTGTTTTTTGGGGGTATGTAATACCTAAAAGAAAACATGTTCTATATTCATGTGACTTTGTGGTCTTCATCTTATATGATATGTGAATTTCTGCTTTCCCAATTCTAAAGATACCTGTAGGACCTCTTTTATTTTGTGATAAGTGGAAGACATTCAGTTCTCTGGAATGACAGAAGATCAAAACAAAACTGACTGGTTATAAGCCAATCAGGCCTATTTCACCCTGTGCCCATGCTGTTCGTATTACAGCTGTGATCATTTATCTCTAGAAACTACTAGTATCCTTTGCAGCATCTTCTGGCTACACTATACCTTATAACCCCTGAGCTCAAGCTTCCTACCACACTTGTTGCTGAATTCTGCTGTCGTATCTACCACCACCAGAGCCCGATCACTCAAATCAGTACCTAGCCAGAGAAGCTAGTCATCATGACCACTAGTCAACTGTTAACCACAATTCCCCATCTACAATTACAGAAGAAGCTCTTAACAAAAGATTGCAGGTTTCCTGAAAAGACATGTTTGTAAATAGCTTCTTTTTTTTTCTTTTTTATCCTCATCTGAGGACATTTCTGCATTTATCTTCAGATACAGCGGAAGAAAGAGAGGGAGAAAGAGAGAGAGAGAAACATTGATGTGAGAGAGACACACATCAAGTGGCTGCCACTGACACAACCCCAACCGGGGCTGGGGACAAACTGCAACCAAGGTACAGTACATGCCATTAGCGGGAACCAAACCCATGACTCTCCAGTCCGCAGACCAGTGCTCTAACCACTGAGAAAACCAGCCAGGGCTGTAAAAAGCCTCTTAGTAAGAGTCTCATCACTTCCCATATTGGCTATCAGATTCTTGTTCAGATGAATTGCCATGCCAGGCAGGAGAAGGGATGTTAGAGTGAGGATTGAAGTCATTTTACTTACTCAGTAAATGTTTACCTTCTGTTCAAAGAACTGTGCTAGGAGCTAAAATACAAAAATGAATAAAATGTAGGCCCTTCCTTCATGAAGCATTTGGTCTAGTGACAAAAATAGACCAAATTTGGTCTAGGGACCAAAAAGAGATGCTATGAAAGCAACAAAGGGGGAAGCTATTCATTCCCTAGGGAGAGTTAGGAAGGACTTTGCAGAGGAGAGATGCTTGAATTGGGTTCTGCAGGAAGAGTAGGTATTTGTCACAAAGATGAGTGTACAGTTATAAGCAGAAAACACTGAAATTCACGGGGCTGGGAAATATAAGCAAGGCACATTTGGTGACGTGTGGGTAGTTTGAAAATGAGGATGTGAAGTTGGACGCAGTGAAGGAATTTTCAAGAGCCGGGCCGGTGTGGCTCAGTGGTTGAGCGTAGACTCATGCACCAAGAGGTTGCCAGTCAGGGCACACGCCCAGGTTGTGGGCCAAATCCCCAGTGGAGTGCATGCAGGAGGTAGCCAGTCAATGTTCTCTCTCATTGATGTTTCTATCTCTCTCTCCTTTCCTCTCTCTAAAAATCAATAAAATAAAATTTTAAAAAATAAAAGAATTTTGATGAGAGGTAAGGGCCAGAATGCAGAAGTCATTGCATGCCATGTAGGGAAGTTTAAATATTATTCTGGGTACTGGTAAGTCATCAAAAATATTTAAGCCAAAGTTATAATGAATTTTAATTCAGTCGTAGAAAATTCTCCAATGACAATATGGAGTACTACCTGGTTGTAACGTCTGGGCTGCTTGGAAAGTTAAAATATCGCATTTTAAAAGGTCAGAGCTCAAAATCTGTCTCTTTAGTTGGGTTTTCCTCTCACTGAAGCACTACTTTGATATGGAATTATTTAAGCAAAAACAATATCACTAATAAAGGATAAGGTCTTTTTCAGATTTCAGGATCTGATTTGAGAATTGATTTCTCTTTGATTTCAGGATCACCATCCATCCCAGCAGGGCCAAGGTGGATTACATGGAATCTATCTAAGGGCCTTCTGCACAGGTCTGGACTCAATTTTGCAGCCTTATCGACAAGCACTGCTTGATTTGGAACAAGAGGTGAGAGAGCGTTAAGATGTGGGAACAACACCTCGAGGACAGCACATTAGGGCATGTTTTTTAATTTGAAATGCCCTTTGATATGGTTAGGTAGTTAGGAGTAAGCTATTGTCTGCATGGCTAAAGAATACAGTGTACTCTGTGATTATCCAAAGCATGATCAAAGTGGCGTGCAGATCACGGAAGAAGTTCCTGAGTGAGTATCTAAGAGCCCTAGCTTGGATTTTGTTATCACCTGAAAATCAGAATTAATAGTCTTCTATAAATCATCAATTCTCAATAGTCTAAAACTACCACTAAGCCCATTCTCAGATTTCATTATAGTTTTCATAGATCAAATAGATTTGAGATATTTTGTATGGAGCCCTAATTACAGTGTTTTTTTGTTGCAGTTCCTGGCTGACCCCCATCTCTCTATATCACATGTCAATTACTCCTTGGATCAGGTATGCTGCTCAAATAACAAAATGCCTTAGAATCTGTTGATAGTATTAGAATAATCTAATTTATGGCATTTTTTTCTTCTGAATTCAGAGCCCAGCATTTCATATTTTGTTTATTTTGTTGTTGTTTAATCCTCCCCTGAGGATATTTTTTTCATTGATTTTTTTGTTTGTTTATATGGGGGGCGGGTGCAGAGAGAGACCAAAACATCTATATGAGAGAGACACATTGATTGGTTGCCTCCCTAATGACCCTGACTGGGGCCAGGGATTGAACCTGCAACCCAGATACATGCCCTTGACTAGGAATTGAACCCCAGACCCTTTGGTCCTCAGGCTGACACTCTTAACTGCTGAGCCAAACCAGCCAGGGCAACATTTTATATTTTGTATGCTTTCCTAGATCAGAACTCTTTGAAAAGCTCCAAATTTAGTTAAAACTTAATGTCTGATGTTAATGCTCTAAATTGACCTCAGTATTAACAGTTATGCTAGCCTCAGAAATAGAAACTGCTTCTGTTAGTCTCTTTCCATCTGCCACCAACACCGTACCAAATTGCCTTAAGATATTGAATCTTGGCTACTCTATGGTATTGCCATCTTTACGTTAAATGGGCCTCTTTAGAAACAAAAGCATTTCCTGAAGTTTTTTTTTTTTTCTTGTATTTAATTATATACCCTCCTAATTATTTTCTACTTTGCAGTTCCAGCTCCTTTTTCCCTCTGTGATGGTTGTAGTAGAACAAATTAAAAGCCAAAAGGTGAGAACTATTCTTTTTCCTTTTGCTCTGGTAAGCACCAAGGAAATATTCTTAATTAATTTTGCCTTACATTCTTTTTTGAAGACCCTAGATTTTAGTGGTTTGTTTTTATTTATTTATTTAACAATATCTGCTGGGGTATTAGGCTAAGTATCAGGAATGCAAAAATAAATTGCAACCTTGTCCCTAAGTACTTCCTGGTCCAGAAGGTGGGGGAAATGTTAATAGATGTACCCAAGAATGCTGTTGGGTTAGAGAATAATGCTGTGGATATTTGGAGGTGAGAGCTTTTTGCACTAAGGATTTAGAACTGTTGGATATAGATCTTAGGAGAAGCTAAAAGTTAATTCTTAGAAAAAAAAGAAGGTAATAGTTTTATGTTAGGGTGTTGGCAGTTTTCTGAGAATTAAACTATTGGGTAAAGCCCAGATATTTATTAGTTAAATATGCCTATTCTTATCACAAGTTTTCATCTTATCACAACTTTTCAAATGCCTTGAAAAGTTAGGATTCCCAGTGACAGGAGAATATCTTTTCTGGGCAGCATTAATAATTCCGAGGAATAGCCCTGGCCGGTTTGGCTCAGCGGTTAGAGCATCGGCCAGCGGTCCAGAGAGACCCGGGTTCAGTTCCCGCTAGGGGCACGTACCTTGGTTGCAGCTTGTACCCGACCCTGGTTGGTCGTGCGGGTGGCAGCCACTCGATGTTTCCCTTTCACGTTGATGTTTCTCTCTCTCTCCACCTCTCTCTCCTTCCCACTCTATCTAGACAAAAAAAAGGAAAAATGTCCTCGGATGAGGATAAAAATATAATAATAATAATAATAATAATAATTCCGAGGAATAAATGCGTTGAGCTTTCACAATAGAAGAAATCTGCTGATCTTTTAATGGACCAAAAAGGACAAATGTATTAAACATGTTTATTTAGCTCATTCATGTTTTTAAGCTGTTATATTTGTTCCTTAGTTTATTACAAGTGCTCACCTTGATGAATATAACTAGTTAGCCAGTAATTTGCCCGGATGCTACTTTACTTTTTCAACTTGTAAGTGCAGAAATTTATACTCTGCTATATTCACTCTGCCAGCAAAGCCAATAGGGGAGGTGCTCTTTGGTCCTTCAAAGCTGATTGCCCTCATCATATAACATTGAACTCTAACTGTCACTTGCTGTAAACAGGCACTGTGCTAAGTGCTTCATATACATTATAACATTCAATCCTCTGGGATTGCATAGGTTAAGGAGGTGCCTGGGGTCACACAGATGGTATATAAACCCAGGTCTGTCTGCCTCTAAAGACTGTGACCTTCAGCACTCTACTAATCTATCTCCCAAAATTGGAGGGCAGCTTCTTGGTGAGTGAATTTAGTGTAAGGATTCCATGCCTAGCTGCACATCTCAGTTGACTTTCAGCTTCCATTGGCCACAGGAAGGAAAGTGGAAGATGAGTAGAGCGATTGCAGGTGGGCCAACCTTCCTTCCTGCCAGGGCAGGTGGTAGAGAAGCTAGTGCGCTATGGCTCCAGAGAGTGAAAAACCAAGGTGAGACGGGGTGATTGCAGATAGGCAAAGGAATCCCTTAAGAGTGATGGAAATGTTATGAAAGTGGATTATGGTTATTGGTTGCACAGGGCGGTAAATTTACTAAAAATTGTTGAATAGTACACTTAAAATATGTTATGTAAATTATACATCAACAAAGCAGTTTTTTTGTTTTTTTTTTAAAAAAGAGAAAGCCAGAGGACATAGAAAGAGGAAGATTTTTAGAAAAGCATGTACCTTATAAGTAGTGTGAATTAGGCTTTAATCTGAAAGAAAGATTTCTTTACCTCTTTACTTGGAATTTCAACTCTTTCTGGTTTCTCTAATGCAGTAGTTCTCAAACTTCATTGCATATTAGAATTATCTGGAGCAGATTGTTAAAACTATGTTGCTGGGCCCTCTCCCAGAGAGTTTGATTCAGGAGGCCTGGAGTGGGGCCCAAGAATTTGCATTTCTTATAAGTTCCTAGGCCATGCCGCTGCTGCTGGAGGTGGGTGAATGAATGGGGTAGGGAGGCTGTAGAGTCCACACTTTGATATTGAGTCCAACTATTGTGATATTGTGACTTAAATATATATTTGGCCTTGGCTGATTTTGCTCAGCGGTTAGAGCATCAGCCCACGGACCAGAGAGTCCCGGGTTCGGTTTCCGCTAAGGGAACGTACCTCGGTTGCAGTTTGTCCCAGGCCCCAGTTGGGGTTGTGTGGGTGGCAACCAGTTGATGTGTCTCTCTCACATCGATGTTTCTTTCTCTCTTCCTTCCTCTCTCCTTCCCTCTCTATCTGAAGATAAATGCAAAAAATGTCCTTGGGTGAGGATAAAAAAAAAAAAAGAAATATATATTTGGTCTTCATCTTGTTTCTGGCACAGAGCTCCTAAAACCCTTGGAATTTTTCCCTGGCTGGTTTGGCTCAGTGGTGAGAGCGTCAACCTGTGGTCCAGAGAGACCCGGGTTCGGTTCCCGCTACGGGCACGTACCTTGGTTGCGGTTTGTCCCCGGCCCTGGTTGGGTTGTGCGGGTGGCAACCACTTGATGTGTCCCTTTTACATTGATGTTTCTGTCTCTCACTCTTCCTCTGTCTCCCTCCCGCTCTATCTGAACAAAAAATGGAAAAAAAATGTCCTCAGGTGAGGAAAAAAAAGAACCCTTGGAATTTCCTAAGTGATAAGGGTGTCTTGACATTCATAAGAAACTTCTATCAACCACACCTGAGTTGTTAATGAGGTGACTTTTGGACAGCAGTTAAGGATAGGGGCTGGTTGCCAGAGGAACCAGCGATGTCATTGGAGGGTTGGAATTTTCAGTCCCACCCCCAACCTCTGGGGAGGAAAGGGGCTGAAAATTGAGTTCAAGCACCTGTGCCCAGTGATTTACTCAACCATGCCTATTGAATGAAGCCTTCATAAAAACCCAAAAGGACAGGGTTCAGAGACCTTCCAGGTTGGTGAACCAGTTATTCTATATGTCACCATGCAGGACTGAAACTCCCTGGGGACAGAATCTCCTTTGTTTTATACCTCATCCTATGTATCTTCATATGGCTGTTGATTCATATCCTTTGATATCCTTGGTAAATAAAAATAAAACAACAACAACAACAACACTGTAATCTAGTGAGTAACCAGATTTCCTCACCTCTGTGAGCCACTCTAACAAATTAATCAAACCCAAGGAGGGGGTCATGGGAACCTCCTATTATAATGAGTTAGAAGCACAGCAACAACCTAGACTTGAAATTGGCATCTGAAATGGAGGATGGTCTTGTGAGACTGTGGAATCTGATGCTAGAGCAGGGTAGAGTCAGAATTAAGTAAAAATGTACAGCACCCCAGCTAGTGTCTGAGAATTGCTTGATGGTGGTGGGAAAACCCCACACACATTGGAATTGTGGTCAGAACAAAACTACACCTAGATCTTATGAGAAAGTTTATCCCCATTCTCTGCGGGATTGTGCCCTCTGGATTGAACATAGAATATGAGTTTGTGCTACATGAACTATTGAAATGGAATCCACTTTGAAAAGGCTGTATTTTTCACAGATTCACGGTTGTCAGATCCTGGAAACGGTATACAAACACAGCTGTGGAGGTTTGCCTCCTGTTCGAAGTGCTCTAGAAAAGTAAGTCCTGGCCCAATTGGGAATAGTGGACAGGGGTGGGTTGGTCAAGTGACTTGACTGCACATGTTTTATTTTCAGGTCATCTCAGGTTTCACTCTGGGGAAATGTATGGCCAGGATAGAAAAGACCCATGAACAGAGGAGCCCCTGTAATCCTTATGAAGACTCAGAAATTGCAAAAATAGGGTTATAAAGTGTTGAGTATCAAAGATAGGAGCTAGTTGCCTAGATGCCCTTGAGACAACCCTTTTTTAATTTTTGGATCTCATCATCCTGGGAGCACCTCCATTACGTGTGCCAGATAATGCCTAGCTGTGTCTAAACTTGTGTATTTTGAATAGCTGGAATTTTCACATCAAGATCCTTAAAAATGTTCATGCCTTATAATCCCATAATGACACTCAGGAATTTTATCAAAAGAAAATAACCATATGCACAAACATTATTCATTGCAATATTGAGTACTATATCAAGAAACTAGAAAATTACCAGTAGCAGAAGGAAGCTAAATAAAGATACATTCACTTGATAGACTACAACAATGTATAAAAATATTTTTATAATACTAACTAAAAAAAAGGATGCAAAATTATGTCTTACGATTACAACTATATTAAATGTAAGTGGAGTTTCATCAAAGACTGCTCATTTGATCTTCCTATTCCCTTCTTCCTCCTCATTTTTTAAAAAGAGGGTGTGGGGGAAAAGAGAGGGTGTTACCTTGATTGCAAAATTGGAATCAATGATCTCTGAGGCCCCTCACAACTCTTAACAATCTCCACTTTAACAACCACTGCAAACGTGAGTGCTCAGAAGAGCAGGAAATTTTCTAGAATATGCTTGAGGGACTTAATTCTCTATTACTGTGCTTTTTTTCCCTAATAAAAGAAGTAAATTTTGATTGTAGAGAACACATATACAAAGAAGAAATAGAAATCACCTGTAATCACAGTCCCTTGAGATACCCAATTCAACTCTTGGTGTATATCCTCTATAGTTTTTTTGTATATAAACATACTATATTGTTTCATGCATCAAATATAAAATCTTACATAGATAATATGATGTATACATGTTATATATTTTCAGGGAATTTTACAGACCACATAGTGTGATTTGCAAAATTTAAATGCCTTTCCATTTAATTTTTTAAAGAGCGATTCCATTCAGTTAGCATACTACAATTAGCAGACTTAGTCTCTCTCTCTCTTTTTTTTTTTTCTTTATTGATTTTAGAGAAAGAGGAAGGGAGAGATAGAAAGAGATGGAAACAAAGATGAGAGAGAACTTTGATTGGCTGCCTCCTGCATGCCCCCCACTGGGGATTTGGCCTACAGTGTGGGCATGTATTCTGACCAGAAATCGAAGTGGCGAACTCTTGGTGCATGGGTCAACCCTCAACCACTGAGCCACACTGGCTGGGCCAGACTCAGTCTCTTTTAGTTTTTCTTCCCAAGTTATTTTGAAAATTTTCAAATCTACAAAAATGTTTAAAGAATTACAATAAACACTTCAGTTTCACCAGTTAACATTTTGCCACATTTGACTTATCTTTTTCTTTCTCCCTCTATATAAATTGAAATATGTGTAGACACATGCATGCATACCACAATTTTTTGCTGAGTGATTTGAAAGTGGTCACAGATATCATAACAGTTACACCCTAAATATATCAGCTTCTATCCCTTTAAAAAGGGGCATTCTCTTATATAACCTCAATACCATATTATACCCAAGAAAGTTAACCTTAATTCAACAATATGGTATCCAAATATATCTGAATTTCCTCAGTTGCCCTCCAAAAGTTCTTTATAGCAATCAGGATCCAGTTAGTGTTCAAATGTTGCATTTGGTTGTCATGTCTTTTTAGTCTCCTTTAATTTGGAATCGTCTTCTTTGCCTTTTTTTTTCTTCACCAGTTGTCTTAAAGAATATTCCACAATCTAGATTTTTCTGATTATGTCCTCATGATTAGATTTGGGTTAAACTTTTTTTTTTTTGCAGTAATACTACATGGTTCATATTACTTCCTGTTGCATCATATCAGAAGGCACAGAAAGTAAATTTGTCCCATTACTGGTGTAAAGTTTGATCGCTTGGTTTAAGTGTTTTCTACCATATCTGTCTATTTTAGACAGATTTTGACGTTTAGACGTTTTTCCCTATGTAATTAATATGTTATCTGGTGGTGATCCTTTGAGACCATGTGAATATCCCATTCTCCAACATTCTTTCTACATTTTGTTTTAGTGTCTGCATTTTGTTGGATCATACTTTTTCAGGTATACCTGCCTGTTCGGTATTAATCTACTCTCCTTCTGTGATTTCAACAGAAATAAAACAAATTTAATACTATGTTAGCCAAAGGGAGACTCCTATAAGTACACTTAATTTTAACAGGAATATCAGTATTAAAACTTACTTTACACAAAAGGAGGAAAGAAAATGTGCTCCTCCTGAAAGACTATCTGAACATTTACTGAACGTTTCAGACTTTAGTATGTAGGCTACAAGTTTGGAAATGTAATCAGTTAGTCCAGCCACAAACATTTAAATTAAAATACCACAATTATTTTTAGCTTAGTTGGTCATTTCCCTTCTGACTCATCAATCTCTCAGGCCTCTGTTTATCCTGTAGCAGTTTAAAGCACGCCCTCTGTGCCATTGTGGGGCTTAGTGTTCTATAAGTGGACTACTAAGGCTCTTGCTTTTCTCCCAACTCAGAATCCTGGCCGTGTGTCATGGGGTCATGTATAAGCAGCTCTCAGCCTGGATGCTACATGGACTCCTCTTGGACCAGCATGAAGAGTTCTTTATCAAACAGGGTCCATCTTCTGGTAATGTCAGTGCCCAGCCAGAAGAGGATGAGGAGGATCTGGGTATTGGGGGACTGACAGGAAAACAACTGAGAGAACTCCAGGACTTGGTGAGAGCATAGCAAGAAGCCCAGCATACTCCTGCCAGGAATCAGAAAAGACTACAGCTAAATGACCTTTTGGTGATCTTCTTTCCCAGCTCCAAGTTCATCATAGCCTGGGCACCTTCCATAAATTCTTTAGATATAGACACTTGTCTTTATCTTAGCTTAATACTTAACTTAAACTTAATACCTAACTTAATGTGAGAGTACAAAACAGAAAATACATTTGTGAGTTTCCTTTTGTTTCCCCTTTTCCCAGGATGTGCTTTTAAGAGGTTAATAATAAGTCTTGTCTCTTAAGGTAGTCTTTTAGCTACCTTGTAGAATTTACATGCAGTTTGGAGTTTTGATTATACTCCCCAGAGTCTTCTCTTGTCTTTATTCATCTATCCATTCATTTATCCTGTTCCAACATTTTATTAAATGCCTGTTATGTGCCAGACACTGTTCTAGGTGCCACAACTACATAGACAAATAATGTGTCGTAGCCCCTGTCCTTAAAGAGCTTATAGTTGAGTGGAAGATATAAGTAAACAGTAACTTGACAGTGTAGTAAGTGCTCTGGAAAGAGTCAGTACGGGTGTTCTCAGAACATCGTCTTAGAGTAAGTAGAAAATGCTTTTGAGTGGATTATATGGCTAAATTGCAGAGTTTGGGAGGAGAGGTTAAGAAATGTTCCAGGCATGTGTGTAAATGTTCCAGGGAAGGATATGTGTAAAGTACAGAGCCCATGAATGACATGGCTCATTTGGGAAACCATTGGTAATTCAATTGAAATGGTCAAGTAAAGACTGAAACTTCATATAAGGGACAGTGGAGGTGATGGGGCAAGTGGCAATCAGTGCAGCTGTTAAGCAGAGGGAAGACCATGGAAGGCCTTGTGTACAGTGGGAAGGAGTTTGGGCTCGAACCTGAAAAGAGTTGGGAGCCAGTGAAGAATTTTAGGCAAGAGGTTAACACAATTGGACTTTATGATGGATCACTCTGGATACTGTGTGGGGAATGTTTTTTTTTAAATCAAGATTTGCTGTAGGTTGGTCAGTTAGAAGAATGCTGGGACACTTAGGTGAAAAATAATAATGGCTTAAATCAAGGGTGTTAACAGTAAATATGGAGAAGAATAAGGAGGCTTGTGAGAGATTTAGGAAGAGGAATATATATGCCTTGGCAATTGATTGGATATGGGTTCAGAAGGAAGAATACACATTAACAGGCATTTGATAAAATGTTGGAACAGGATAAATGAATGGATAGATGGATGGATGGATGACCAAGGACAATAGAGGATTCAGGGGAGTCTAATCAAAACTCCAAATTTTGTTTAAATACTACAGGGTAACTACAAGACTACCTTAAGAGACAAGACTTATTATTAACCTCTTAAAAGCATATCCTGCCTGCTGGTGTGTCTCACTGGTTGAGCATTGACCCATGCACAAAAGAGGTTGCTGGTTCTATTCCTGGTCAGGGCACATGCCCAGGTTGTGGGCCCAATTCCCAGTGGGGGGCATGCAGAGGTAGCCAATCCATGTTCTCTCTCATTGATGTTTCTCTCTCTCTCTCTCTCTCCCCACCCCTTCTTCTCTCTCTCAAATCAATAAAGAAAAAAAAAAGTGCCTGGCCAGTATGGCTCAGTGGTTGAGCGTCGATCCCTGTACCAATAGATCGCTGATTCTGTTCCCAGTCAGGGCACATGCCCAGGTTGTAGGCCAAACCCCCAGTGGGGGGCATGCAGGAAGCAGCCAATCGATGTTCTCTCTCATTGATGTTTCTATCTCATTTCTCCCTCTCCCTTCCTCTCTCTTGAAAATCAATAAAGAAAAATTTTTAATATTAAGAATTCTTTTTTGAAAAAAAACATATTCTGGGAAAAGGGGAAACAAAAGGAAACTCACAAATTATTTTCTGTTTTGTAGTCTCACATTAAGTTAGTTATTTTTTTTTTTTTTTTTATCCTCACCCGAGGACATTTTTCCATTTTTTGTTCAGGTAGAGTGGGAGGGAGAGAGAGGAACAGAGAGAGAGAGAAACATCGATGTGAAAGGGACACATCGAGTGGCTGCCACCCGCACGACCGACCAGGGCCGGGACAAACTGCAACCGAGGTACGTGCCCTTAGCGGGAACCGAACCCGGGTCTCTCAGGACCGCAGGCCGACGCTCTAACCGCTGAGCCAAACCGGCCAGGGCTTAAGTTAGTTATTAAGTGTCAGCCTTCAGCGTCTGGGCAAGTAGTGATGATAAGAACTGTGTATTGTTGGTATTGGAGGAAAGAAAATGGACATACTGAGTTTGAGGTATTTGTAGGAAATGTCCAGTAGGCTGAGGCTGGAGCTCATGAGAGTAATCTAGCTTCAAGGTAAAGATTTAGGAGTAGGAGTCATCGGCGTTAGAAGTTGTAATCTGGGGTCCATGTGGAACTTCAGGTGGTTCTGTGAAATGTGTGTTTATATATTTGTCTGGAAGCTTTTCTAATTGTAGAGAGTCCTGTGATGTTAAAGGACTTAAAATATATATTATGGTGAAAAACTCAGCCGCAGAAGATGTGATTTTCAATGAAGAGGGTGGAGAGCGAACGGAAAAGGGTCTGGAACAGTGCCTGGAGGAACACCGGCACCGAAGCCCAAAACAGAGAAGGCAAATAGCAGAGATCAAAGTCAGATCAAGTCTGGGAACTAGATAAGGGTCAAATCAAAAGCAAGTCAGGGAATGGGGGTGCTGATTAATTGGGTAGCGGGTATCTGGGGTTTTCAGGGCTAGATCAGTGAGTGGTTCTCAAATTTCACTGTGCATCAGAATCCCTTGGACAGCTTGTTAAAACACAGGTTGCTGGGCCTCATCACCTGGATTTTCCATTGATCTGGGAAGGTGCTTAAAAATTTGCATTTCTAGCCCTAGCCGGTTTGGCTCAGTGGGAGAGTGTCAGTTCACGGACCAGTGAGTTGCAGGTTCGATTCCAGCCAAGGGCATTTTCCTTGGTTACAGTTCGTCCCTGGCCCTGGTGAAGGTCGTGCAGGAGGCAACCAATCGATGTGTCCTTTTCACGTCGATGTTTCTCTCTCTCTCTCTCCCTCCCACTCTATCTGAAGATAAAGAGAAAAATATCCTTGGCTGGGGATTAAAAAAAATAGAAAGGAAAATTTGTATTTCTAACAAGCTCCCATGTGAGTGAAGCTGCTGCTGCTGCTCCAAGACCCACACTTTGAGAACCACTCGGCTAAATGATTTGGGGCTGGTGTAAAGAGTTGGGTAGAGTGGACGCATATGCAAAATAATATAATCATAGACGTGTAGACTTGGAAAAAGTAAAGATCAATTATCCCATGGTACAAGTATGGAAACTGAGTTCCAGATCTACTTCACAAGTAGTAAGGGCAGAACAAAGACAAAAACCCTAATGTTAAAAGAACACTTATTTCCACCATGTTCTCCTGCTGCCTAAAAGTGGAATGCATCTCTCTAACACTAGGTGCAACTTCAGATTTAAAGTACCTGCTCTAGAAAATATAAATCACGGGATGGGATATTTTTTTGTTTTTCTTCATACATCATCTCTGATATGGATTATTGCCTTGACCAGCGCCTGATAGAGGAAGAGAACATGCTGGCACCATCTCTAAAGCAATTTTCTCTGCGAGTGGAGATTTTGCCATCCTACATCCCAGTGAGGGTGGCTGAAAAAATCCTGTTTGTTGGAGAATCTGTCCAGATGTTTGAGAATCAAAATGTCAACCTGACTAGAAAAGGTAGGAATCTCCTTGCACAATGTACCCCATCCTCAAAGGCCCTTCTTGATATTGCATGACCCCAGAGTACACCTGGTCAGAGTGAGTGGCTAGTAATGTTTATGAGCTGACATTTCAGCAGAACTATGACAAGCTTGCCCAAGAAACAGGTAAAAGAGCTGCATCAGCAGGGTGGGGAATCCTTGCCCCTCCTGGTTGTCCTGACTGTCTTCATCTGATGGTGCTTTTCGATTTTGCAGGATCCATTTTGAAAAACCAAGAGGACACTTATGCTGCTGAGCTGCATCGTCTCAAGCAGCAGCCTCTCTTCAGCCTGGTGGACTTTGAGCAGGTGGTGGATCGTATTCGGAGCACTGTGGCTGAGGTTTGTTTTTTGGAGTATATTTTCTTAGGAAGAAAGTGGACTGATTTCCCCAGAAATTGACTACTTGACTTTTATTTCTTCCTAATGTGGTAAGACCTTAGTTTGGAGGGAATTGTTTGAGAGTTGAAGGGCAAAAAGTAGGAAATGAAAGCATTCTCTCTGTTCTTAATTGTAGAGTCCTGGCCAGTAAGGCCCAGCAGTTAAAGCATTGGTCCTTGGACCAAAGGATCACAGGTTCAATTTTCAATCAAGGGCATTTACTTGAGTTGCAAATTCAATCCCCAGCCCTGGTTGGGGTCCTTCGGGAAGCAACCAATCAATGATGTTTCTCCCTCTCTTTCTTCCTTCCTGCCTCTCACTCTATCTTGAAAAAAAATCAATGGAAAAATATCCTTGGGTGAGGATTAACAACAACAAAAAAAAGTAGAGGCAGAACTACCTTAGCCTTTTCACACCTGACAGGAGTTTGCTAGTTAGTTAATTAGCCAGTTGAATAAAGGGAGGGCTTGGTCTCATTTCAGTCAGTCAGCATTTTGAGTCAGTTTATATACAGTAGTTGGAAATAGCTCCAAGGAATTGATGGGATTCTGACTAAATTTAGTGCCTTATGTTTTTGAATGGCTTTATTATTCTGTCATTTGTGGCCCTGGCCGGTTTGGCTCAGCGGTTAGAGTGTCCACCAGCGGTCCTGAGAGACCCGGGTTCGGTTCCCGCTAAGGGCATGTACCTCGGTTGCAGTTTGTCCCCAGCCCTGGTCTGTTGTGCGGGCGGCAGCCACTCGATGTGTTCCTTTCACATCGATGTATCTCTCTCTCTCCCTCCCACTCCACCTGAACAAAAAATGGAAAAATGTCCTCGGGTGAGGATAAAAAAAAAAACAGATAAAAGAAAATTTTTTAAAAATATTCTGTCATTTGTGGGTATGATACTCCTGAGGAAGGCGGAACAAGTATAATTTTTTCATTCCTATAAATGAAAAAAATACTCAGCTAAGTTGTCTGGTGTTGCACAGTAAGTAACAAAGATGAAGTCAGAAACTGGTCTTCTGACCCCTACCTAGTTCAGTGGTCTTATGTGAATTGTGCTTCATCCATGAATTGGCACATAAGTTTATCAAGTTAAATATATTATCTCTCCTTCTAGTTTATTATGAGATTTTTATCATAAATAGATGTTGAACTTTATCAGTTGCCTCTTCTATATCAATTAGGTACAGTTTCTGTGGGTTCTTTTTGTCCTTTAGTCTTTTCATATGTTAAATTGCTGGTTGAATGTTCATATATTGAATCTTTCTGAGATAAACTACATCGAATGGGATGTTTTATATTTTAATATACTATTGGATTTGGTTACCCAGTACAATTTGGAATTTTCACTTCTGTATTTACTATTATTATTTTATGTGATTGTAGAATAAAGATTATATAGACTTCATAAAATGAGATATCACTTTTTCTTTTTCTTTTTTTAAGAACAATTAATATAAGAGAGGAATTGTTACTGAAAGTTTGAACTTACCTGAAAATTTATCTAACCCAGGTGTTTTTAGGAGGGGAACTCTTTACCAACTCACTGTATTTAAAACCTATTAATTTATTCAAGACATTTATTTCTTCTTGTACCAGTTTTGGTACTTTCTACTTTTCTAGGAACTTACACATTTCATCTAGATTAATTTTTAAAAATCTTTGCTTGTCTATAGCTATTTTATTTCAATCTTCTTTTTTATTGCTTAGTCTTATTAATCTTTTCAAAGAACCAGCTTTTCTTTAATCTTCTTTATTTTTTTTATTTCATTGATATCTGCCTTTATCTTTATTGTTTTTTGTTCTTGTTTCTTTGAGTTTTCTCTGTTACTCTCGTCTATTTTTAATCTTTGTTTCCTAAGAAATATATATAAAACTTAAATGTTGCTTTGACTTTGTCCCACAAGTTTTTGGCCCGTGTTGTATTTTCATTATCATTCTGTTCTAAATAATTTTAATTTTCTTTTTAAAACAAGGGATTTAAGCTCTGGTCAGTTTGGCTCAGTGGTTAGAGCATTGGCCCGCGGACCTGAGAGTCCCAGGTTTGGTTCCCGCTAAGGGCACGTACCTCGGTTGCGGTTTGTCCCTGGCACCAGTTGGGGCC
Source organism: Molossus molossus (assembly GCF_014108415.1). Lineage (NCBI taxonomy): Eukaryota > Metazoa > Chordata > Mammalia > Chiroptera > Molossidae > Molossus > Molossus molossus. Next base: position 182,357,052 of record NW_023425344.1, read on the forward strand.
GTGTGGGTGGCAGCCAGTCAATGTGTCTCTCTCACATCGATGTTTCTCTCTCTCTCTCTTCTTCCCTCTCTCCCTCCTGCTCTATCTGAAGATAAATGCAAAAATGTCCTGGGTGAGGATAAAAAAATATAAAAAAATAAAACTTAATAAATCCCTTGTATTTTTTTTTTTTTTTTATCCTTACCCGAGGAAATTTTTCCATTTTTTGTTCAGGTAGAGTGGGAGGGAGGGAGGGAGAGAGAGAGAGAGAGAGAGAGAGAGAGAGAGAGAGAGAGAGAGAAACATCGATGTGAAAGGGACACATCGAGTGGCTGCCACTCACACAACCAACCAGGGCCAGGGACAAACTGCAACCAAGGTACATGCCCTTAGCGGGAACCAAACCCGGGTCTCTCTGGACCGCAGGCTGATGCTCTAACCGCTGAGCCAAACTAGCCAGGGCTTAAGTTTTATTTTTATTACATTATAGTTGGAGAATATAGTCTGTGTTATAGATCAGATTTCCCAGGAAACAGATTCTGAGACTGAAATTTGGTAGCAAGAAGTGAGGGAAGCAGGATTAAGCAGAGAGAGAAGGTAAACTGTGATGTAATTGTAACAGAAGGCTTGGCTAATCCTATGCAGTTCTGAAGCTAGAATGGCTCATCAGAGAGGTCCTCAGTTGAGAGGTTCAAGGGCTATGCCACCAGAAATTGAACTGGGCTCTACTCAGGGAGGGGAACCTTGGGTGAGGAAGCTCTCTTTAGCCAAAGGCAATTCTGGAGGGCCAACAACAGGCAATACTCCCAGCAGCTGGGGTATTGGATATCTCAGTCTTACAGGGGAGAATCCACTCCATCTGTTCTGAAAGTCCTGCTTCAGGTTGTTTGTGTTATCTCCTGTTCTATTTCATTTACTCCTCACGCACCTAGTTATTTTGACCTGTGTGCTTATATTCCCCAGGAGATGTCAGCTACTTTGTCTAGAAATTTGTTATTAGAGAAGGGCCAAAGGCCAGTCCTTAATCTATGTCAGTTCTAGTGAGGAGGGGATGAGTGCCAGGGTGGAGATTCAGGACAAACTGTGTCAATGGTGATCACTTCATTGAACAAATCCTTGCCATGATTTCACCTGTGGTACTGGTAATGGTTATGGTTTATTTTTGTATATTAATCCTTTAATAATCTGTATATCAGTTCTCTTGGACTTTCTATGCAGATTATATCATCTGTTAATAATAATAGTTCTATTTCTTTCCAGTTACATATTTTCTTATCTTACTGCATTGGCAAAGTCTAGTACAATTTTGAATGACTTTAAAGGAATTTCCTACAATGTTTCACCATGAAATAAGTTGTTTTCTATGGGTTTTTTGGCATATACCCTTTCTAAGAATAAGTTTCTTTCTCTTTCTTGTTTGTTTTTCTAAAATCATGAATGGATATCAACTTTTATCAAATGCTTTTTCTGCATCTATTGAAGTGATCCTATGTTGTTGTTTTTTTATCTTTAACATATTAATTACATTCATATTTAAGTTTTGAGATAAAATTCACATGATACTATTTGAGCCATTTAAAAGTAGTATATAATTCACTGGTTTCTAGTGTATTCACAATGTTGTGTAATCATCACCACTATTTAATTTCAGAACATTTCCATCTCATATATATTGTTTTTCTGTTAAACTACCCTTTCATTCCTGGGTTTAACCCAACTTGATCATGGTTTATATTCTTTTTTCAACATTGCTGGATTTGTACAAAACCATTTTTTTACAGAAGTTTGCATTCATGAAATTTTGTCTGTTTTTTTTTTTAAATCTTATTTTTTTATTTTATTTTTTATTTTATTTGTTACAGATGTTTCTCCTTTTTTACCCCATTGACATCCTCTTCCCCATCCCCCTACCCCGTCCCCAGCTTTGTTTTGTCCATGTTCATTGGTTATACGTACATGCATATAAGTTCTGTGGTTTATCTCTTCCCTCCCCGCTCTACCCCCTCTTCTGAGGGTTGTCAGTCTGTACCCTACTTCCATTTTTCTGGGTCTGCCCTATTCCTCAGACTGTTATGTTCATTATATTCCACAAATAAGTGAGATCATGTGGTATTTGTCTTTTTCTGCTTGGCTTATTTCACTTAGGATAATACTTTTCATGTCCCTCCATGAATTTTGTCTTTTATTGGTTCTTTCACAGCATCTCTGGAAACTGATGGTGGAAGAGTCAGATTTACTGGGTCAGCTGAAGGTAATAGCTTAGCTGTTCTATTCACTCATAAATTGATGCTGGTGGGCACAGTCTTCATTCTCTAGCCTCTCCTGAGAGCATTGATTGCCTGTACCCAATTTGTAGATGGCCTGGTATGTCCTCAGCCAAGTGGCCAACTCTACCTAATACTACAAATGTACCACAGTATAAAACTTCAGGTGTTAACTTTCTTCTGGCATGATATAACTGTGTGTTTATTGAATAATGGTACCAAAGACACACCAGACATCCTGCCATGAGGGATTACTAAATATGCAGTTTTGAAATGCCAAAAGCCTATATCCTTTTGTAGGTTAGCTCAAACTGTGATTTGGAAATTATACGTGTAATTCCAGTAAGAGTGAGTTACTGATGGCCCTCCTAGATTACCAAATTGTAAATTCTTTCTGCAGATCATTAAAGACTTTTACCTTCTGGGACGTGGAGAACTGTTTCAGGCCTTCATTGACACAGCTCAACACATGTTAAAAACACCACCCACCGCAGTAACGGAACATGGTAATTGTCCTGTTCTGAAGTTTTAGGGTATTTCTTGGCTACTGAACCATTGAGGCCTGCTCCACATAAGAGCAGACAGGCGAGTTGCAAGGATGGAAGGTCTTTCAGGTAGGCTTCACACTAAGGTCACTGGGAGCAGCCTCTTGGCTTTGTGACCTTTCCTGGAAGAGTTGGTACAGGCCTTCAGACCAGGTATTTTATCTCATTGGATTAAGCCAAATATATTCTTTTTTCTTTTTTTGGTACGTGCCCCTAGCGGGAACTAAACCTGGGACTCTCTGGTCTGTAGGCCAGTGCTCCAACCACTGAGCAAAACCAGCCAGGGCCAAATATATTGTTTATATTGGAATTTATTGCCACTTATTGTATTAGAATTCTTTAAGTTGTGATGATGGATACCTAACCTGAACCAACCTAGGTAGAAAAGGGGAATGTATTTGCTATTGTATTTATAACTCCAGGGGGCTGAGGTATAGCTGGACCTCAGAACAATGGAAGCTAGGGTCTTGAATTCTGCTAGGATTCTCTCTGTCTTTCCATTATCTTCTCTGTGCCCCTTGTACATCCTTTGATGGCCTGACATTCCCATCTGGAAACATGGCCACTAGCAGCTCCTAGGAACATGCCTCATAGTGTCTACTGGAGGAGCCAAACCTGGTCTCTCTGGTAGCAGATTTAAAAATTCTGAGGAAAGGATTTTGATTAGCCCAGCCCAGATCACCTACCTATATCCCTGTATAAAGAGGTCACACATTAAGATGTGCCTGCTTCAGTAAAGTACTTAACCCTTGACCAATGGGAATAACCAATATTCCCATTCAAACTATGTGACAGAAGTTGAGTGAGGATCAAAGTTAAGAAAGAAAGAGAAAGAGAGAAGGAAAAGAACAGGAAGGGAAGGGGAGGGAATGGGGGGGGGTGGAGTTATTATTATTCTAGCTCTATAAAACGGTAGATGTCCACTATACTTACGTAGGATTTTTTTGGTTGCAAATATCAGAAAACCCAATTCAAACTCAAAGGGGAAAAATTATTTATTGATTCTTATAATTGTAAAAGTCAGAGGTATGATGGTTTTAGCCAGAGTTTGATCTAATGGCTCACATGACACTTTCAGGACTTGGTGTCATTCCATCTTTACCTCTTTCTTCTCAGACAGGTCTGTTCCATGTGGTGGCAGGATGGCCTCCAATGAAGCTCACGTGCCACTAAGTCCCTGTTTAACACACACACACACACACACACACACACACACACAGCTGTACTCTTTCAGAGTCTGAATAAAGCCTCTTAATTGGCCTGGCTTGGATCATATTCATACCCCTAAACAAAATAGTGTATCAAAGTAGAATATTCCATGATGATGCCTGAGTCGCTGCTGATCCCTAGGATCAGGTATTGTCAGCCCTCTGGAACTACATGGATTGCACTGCACAGGGGTGATCCTTCAAGGAAAATCAGGATGCTGTTATAAGCAAGAGGAGGAGGAATACATGTTAGTCCGGCAAAAGCAAAAGCAAAAGCAACAGACGTCTATTGCATCCTGTTATTCGTGTTAGGCAGGCTGGGGAGAGGTGGAAAGCTGGAGGAATCTGGGTTTGTTATGTAGCCAAGCATTCTTATCAGCTCATGTGTTCTTTCTTGCAGATGTGAATGTGGCCTTCCAACAGTCCGCACACAAGGTGTTGCTAGATGATGACAACCTTCTCCCTCTGTTGCACTTGACAATAGAGTACCATGGAAAGGAGCATAAAGGTTTGCCATTCTTCGTTACATCTTTCTGCTCCTACTGGTCATCATCTGTTTTCCTACCTCTGCTTCCATCCACCTCCACAGAAACCATATCATTTTGGACCTTAGAAACCACCTAATCCAAATTTCTACAGGAGAAAAGGGAAGAAGTCTACAGAGGCTGAGATGCCAGGGCCATGATTTCTGCTTTTGTCATGCTACTAGAATTATCTCTATTTCAAGCCACCAGACTTTAGGGCTAAACAATGAATCTCTATTTTTTTTTTTTTTTTTTTTATCTTCACCCGAGGACATTTTTCCATTTTTTTGTTCAGGTAGAGTGGGAGGGAGAGAGAGGAACAGAGAGAGAGAGAGAGAAACATCGATGTGAAAGGGACACATCGAGTGGCTGCCACCCGCACAACCAACCAGGGCCGGGGACAAACTGCAACCGAGGTACGCGCCCTTAGCGGGAACCGAACCCGGGTCTCTCCGGACCGCAGGCCGACGCTCTAACCGCTGAGCCAAACCGGCCAGGGCTAAACAATGAATCTCTAAAAGACCTCCTAAGAGAACTTCACACAGATGTTTCCTTGCCTTTGCATGTCCCCTTTGTGTCTCCTTCATGCTTCCGACACTGCAGGCTGAGTGAGCGCGCATTTGTGAATGCTATTCACCTGTTGAAGCTCTGGTTCTAGATCAGCGAAATCTTATCTAGACCTCCTCCCTTCTCCTCTTGACAGATGCTACTCAGGCCAGAGAAGGGCCTCCTCGGGAAACTTCTCCTCGGGAAGCCCCTGCATCAGGCTGGGCAGCCCTAGGTCTTTCCTACAAAGTACAGTGGCCACTGCACATTCTCTTCACTCCTGCTGTCCTGGAAAAGTGAGTATTTCTGAGTTTCTCACAGGTAAATAATACCCACCTTACTTCCAAGGGATGAAAGCAGGAATACAATCATTGGGAGAACAATAGCCACCCAGATAGTTTTTAACAGCTTGTAAATCAAGAGGTTTCAAACTCAAATGCCTTCAGGGGCTGGACAGGAAATATTCGTAAGTGAAGCCACAGACTTGAGACTGTAAGGAGTGTTGAATGAATGGGAGGGTCAAACCCTTAAAACCATGAGAGGTCCATTTGTTTTGTTATTTTTTCAGTCCTCATCTGAGGACATTTTTCCATTTGTTTTCAGACAGAGTGAGAGGGGGGAAGAGAAAGAGAGAGAAACATCAAATGGTTGCCTCCTGCACGACCCCAACCAGGGCCAGAGACGAACCGCCACCGAGGTACGTGCCCTTGACCCGAATCGAACCCGCGACTCTTTGGTCCGCGAGCCAACACTCTAACCACTGAGCAACCTGCCAGGGCTGTTTCGTTTCTTTTTTTTTCTTTTTTCTTTTTCCTTTATTGATTTTACAGAGAGAGGAATTGAGAGGGAGAGAGAGAGAGAAACAATGATGAAAGAGAACATCGATGAGAGAGAACATCAATTGGCCGCCTCCTGCATGCCCCCCACTGGGGATCAGGCCCACAACCTGGGCATGCGTCCTGACTGGGAATCAAACTGGCGACCTCTCGGTGCATAGGTCAATGCTCTACCACTGAGCCACACCAGCCAGACTGTTTTGTTTTTTTTAATGGCAAAATAAGCAGTTTACAGGATGTGTTTGTGACCTGGAAGACATGCAGTCCCTGAACCACAAAGAGTCTGGCATTTGATAAGTCCATCAGACTGATGAGGTTCCTCCTTAACTTTTGTAATTTTATTATTTACTTGGGAATACTTTCCAAGCTCAAGCGTTTGCTGTGGACTTTATTCACTAGGAAGAACACCTCCTTATCCCCAGGGAGAGGCAATGGGAGCAACCAAGCTGGGCAAGGGATGGAATGAAGGAGTGTTACACCAAGGTGGTAAAACTCTTGGATCAGTTGAGGTCTTTACCCTGAGAGCCTGCTGAATGCTGTTGCTCGGCCCCATCAGGACCTAATGTCCCTAAACCAGAAGGAAACTAGAGCTCTAGAGAAAGGAAACAGGAAAAGCATACTTGGCTGGTGGTGGCCTCTGACATCCATCCCCAAGCCATTTCAGGAGTGTCCCAAATCCTATTACAGGTTCTGGCACTGGCCCTGGCCTGGCTGGAGGATAGAAGCCATCATGCTCAGCCTAGGGGAAGGGAGAAAAGGGAAACAAATGAATAAAAGGACCTCTCTTATTCCTCCCTCTTCCTTTTCACAACCCCCTTTACTTTTGGGGGTAGAGAAGCTTAGGGTATGAGAGATTAGGCATAAACTGGGGGAAAAAAATGCTTATTCAAGGGGAAGGTTCAGAGCCCACAGGCCACTCACTACCTCAACTTGATATGCTCTTACCACCCTTAAAGAAATCAAACTCAGAAGTATTTTTAAACTTTTTATTATGAAAATTTCCTATGGACTATAAATAACTCCCATGTACTCATTATCCATCTTCAGTAACCATCCACATTATGGAACATGATTTTTTGCTGGGGCCTATAAAGCAATACCAGACATGTCATTTCACTCTGTCACTATGCAATTCAAAAGGGCATATTTTAATTTTTTTTCTTTATTGATTTTAGAGAGGAAGGGAGAGGGAGAGAGAGATGGAAACATCGATGAGAGAGAACATCGATTAACTGCCTCCTGCATGCCCCCACTGGGGATCTGGCCCACAACCTGGGCACGTGCCCTGATCGGGAATCAAACCAGTGACCTCTTGGTGCATGGGTCAACACTCAACCACTAAGCCACACTGGCCACGCCAAGAAGGCATGTTTTTAAACACAACTACAATGCCATTATTATGCCCAATAAAATTAATAATTTCTTATTATCTGATATCCAGTCTACATTGAAATTTGCCCAATTATCTAAAAAATGATTTTTATGGTTGAGTTTATTCGAATCAGAATCTAAACAAGGTGTACTGTTTTCAGTATGTTGTTCCATTAGAAATTGGTAATTTTTAAAAACCAAATGGAGGAGGGAGGAATCAGTGGGGGAAAATGGAGAAACATCTGTAACAAAAATTAATTAATAAAAAGAAAAACCAAATGGAATCAGTTTGTCTTCTGCATGCCTACCTAGAATAAGTAAATATATGCAGTTCCACCAGGAATCAGCTGCTCTTCCCAAGTGTCTTCTCAGTACAGGCTCAGCATTAGGCGACTCGTCCCTGAGCCTGCTGCAAGGGGGTCTCTGTGAGAGGAGCCCTTGATTTTATTTTCCGTTTGGGCTTCAGGGACAGAGAATCAGATTAACAAATCCTTGGTTCCTAACATATTCTTATTATGGGTCTTTGCAAGACTCTCCCTCCTTCCTTCTTAAAACAACACTCCCCCCCCCCCCCCAATAAAACCACTTCCCAGCACAGAGCTAGAACACTGACAGTATGTCCTTCTACCTATGTGGTCCTTCCTGGGGGAAAGAGGCAGGCCCCCCTTGCCTCCCACATCCCAAAGCAACCACTATCCTAAATTCCATGTTTTCTATCATGTATATAGTTTTAAATATGTGTGTGTGTGTATACATACATATATATATTATTCCCCCAAAGTATACTTTTTTTTCTATTTAGTTGTTTTAAGCACTATAAAAGAGTATGAGACTGTATGTAATCTTTTTATATTTACCTTTTTTATTCAAAATATCACTGGAGTTATGTTGTTTTGTACAGCTGAAGTCCATTTGATGGCTATGTAGTAGTTCATCATATAAATAAACCAGTTTATTTGTCCCCAACTCTAGCCATTCTTATTTCCTTCCTCTCTTTTTGGGGAGGGGCAGATGGCACAAAGTGCCAGGGTCTGTCATGTAGATGGGGACAGGGAGTGAAATTTTCATCGGGCACAGCCTGCTGTTTCTGTCCCAGGTACAATGTTGTTTTCAAGTACTTACTGAGTGTGCGTCGGGTACAAGCCGAACTGCAGCACTGCTGGGCCCTACAGATGCAGCGCAAGCACCTCAAGTCCAACCAGACCGACGCAGTCAAGTGGCGCCTAAGAAATCACATGGCGTTCTTAGTGGATAACCTTCAGTACTACCTCCAGGTCTGTGCTGTCGGATGAGTAGGAGAAAGGAGTACGAAGAGAAGTCCAGGATGTTGGCAGGAGTTATTGAGGAGGGGCTGTAATCCCATATTTAGTGAAACATGGGGGTTTGAGAAAAATTCACAGATTATATCACTAGGCATGTTTCTTGGGAATATTTTTGAAGAAAGTGAAAATAAATGGAGAATGATAGGGTCCTTCAGCAGTGAAGTATTTAATTATTATTGACTTGACCCTTATTTTTCTAGTTTGCTATAACTTCTGGAATCCTATCAGATGAAACTAAGTCAGTGGGGGGATGTGGCATGAGGGATTGGGATGGGAAGAGTGGGGGGTGGGGAATCTGCCAAGACACTGGAGGCTCAGAAATTTAGGCAAATAACTTTCTACAAGGCCAGGTCTCTAAGGGTGTCTTTGGTCAGTCTTAAAGCGGCTGGGATAGGAGGAATGCGTGGGGGCAGGGAATGCCTGTGTCATCCTGTCAGGCATCTTAATGTCCCTGAGTGCTCCTCATGTGCAAGGTGCTAAAATTATTTGTGTAACTGTTTATCAGGTAGATGTGCTGGAATCTCAGTTTTCACAGCTGCTTCATCAAATCAATTCCACCCGAGACTTTGAAAGCATCCGACTGGCCCACGACCACTTCCTGAGCAATTTGCTGGCTCAGTCTTTTATCTTGTTGAAACCTGTAAGTAGGACTGGTTGGTTTCCTCAGACTGCTTCGAGCCTGACTGTTCCCTTAGCCACTTTGAGTTGCCTGGATATGGAACTATCATTAAGTAATTGTTCACTATTTAAAACATCTGAAACAACTTATAAAGCAAAATGAAAGGGAATGTTAAAAGGGAACTTAAATGTCTTTAAATCTCTGACATATATCATAGGACGTGGTGAGCAGCTATAGTTGAAAAAATCTGGGCTTAACCCTGAGAAGTATTTCAAGAAATTTTAGAAACCTGACACCACAGAAAGACCAATGAACAGCATATAGAATTTACTTTCCTAGAAATCTTTTGGATAAGGATCAACCAGTTGTTTGAAAGTAGTTTTCACAAACTGAAGCAGTGAGTGTCTCCGTGTGTGTGTGTGTGTTCATACACTTGTACATATGTACGTCTCCTTCAGGGAAGTTCTCAACTTTGGAGCCACATGGGAGTCATCTGGGAGCTTTAAAAAAACCAAGTGTCGCCCTGGCCAGTTTAGCTCAGCTGTTAGAGCTCGACCTGTGGTCTGGAGAGACCTAGGTTTGGTTCCCGCTAAGGGCACGTACTCGGTTGCAATTTGTCCCCGGCCCTGGTTGGGTCATGTGGGTGGCAACCACTCAATGTGTCGCTTTCACATTGATGTCTCTCTCTGTCTCCCTCCTTCCCACTCTATCTGAACAAAATATCGAAAAATGTCCTCAGGTGAGGATAAAAAATAAATAAACCAAGCGCCCAGAGCACTTAAATTAGAGTCCCTAGAATGGAACCCAGGTATCAGTATTTTTTTTTTTTTTAATCCTCACCCGAGGACACTTTTCCATTTTTTGTACAGATAGAGTGGGAGGGACAGAGAGGAAGGGAGAGAGAGAGAGAAACATCGATGTGAAGGGACACATCGAGTGGCCGCCACCCGCACGACCAACCAGGGCCGGGGACAAACTGCAACCGAAGTACGTGCCCTTAGCGGGAACCGAACCCAGGTCTCTCTGGACCGCAGGCCAACGCTCTAACTGCTGAGCCAAACCGGCCAGGGCAGGTATCAGTATTTTTTTAAAGCTTACAATCCGATTCCAATTCCAGGATAAAAACAAGAATATTGAAATGACCTCTTATAGTCCCTACTGTAACAGTAACCTTTTATCCCTGCTGCGAGCTAACTGTCACGCCCCCATTGTGCCAACCACAAGCGCTAGACTTCTCTTTTGTTCTGATATTTGAGGTTGTTAGTTTTGCTACCCTAAGGGAGAGAGTTATATAAATGCCACTGAAAAGGGTTCTGTGAATTGAAAATGACCAAAAACCACTATGACAGACTGTTTTTGTATGACATGAGTGCATCGAAAAGCAGAATCTCAGAGCAGGTGGTCATCACTAAATGTTTATTGAGTGCTTACTGTATGCAAGGCACTGGGGATACAAAGAGGTATAAGTCATGGCTCTGCCCTTAAGGAGCTCACAATCTAGTTGGAGAAAAAGGACATACATACACGGGTCAGTAACAACATAGGTGGCCTGAACAAACACCAGCTGAGTAGTACAGATAATATAAAGGAGAATTAGGGGGTCACTAAAGGCTACAGTGGGAAGGGAGCATTCCACTGAGGGAGTGGGACGTGGCGTTAGGAGGAGAGTGTCTCAGGCACAGGGAACAACAGTGAAAGCAAAGCTCAAGGCAGGAGCACACGTGGTGGGTCCAAGAAACGACGCCTAGTTAGTTTAGCATGGCTAGAGCAGAGGTTTTGTGCAGGGTGACCAGGAGAACAGTAGCCTCTTTGCCAGGAAGGGAGGATTTGTTTGACAAATGTTGCATTTGGAGGGGTTGGCAGGACTTACATGTGGCATTCTCTCTCCTGAGGTCAGATGTGGGAGCATGAGAATGAGTTAGCTCTTAGATTATTTTCCCAAATCTTTAATTTCATAGACCTTTTTCCTAATGCCAACTCTTGTTCTCTGGGTAGGTGTTTCACTGCCTGAATGAAATCCTAGATCTCTGTCATAGCTTTTGCTCACTGGTCAGTCAGAACCTGGGCCCACTGGATGAACGTGGGGCCGCTCAGCTGAGCATCCTGGTGAAGGTGAGTCTGCCTGGCCAGGGGAAGTATGCAGCCTGGTCCAAAGGATAGAGGTGGTTTTGCCAATGGGGAACCATATCTTTCCCTTTGAGGCAGTGAAGTCTTTCCCCAATACATACACACAGAAATAAAAAGATACAAATGTAAATGTTGATATCAGTTGATTTTGAAGGAGATAATTATGTGCTGCCTCAGTGTTCAAAAATAGTTCAGCCCTGAATAGTTTATTCAGCCCACCAAATACTCATTGGCTTTGCTTTTACTTTCTCATATCCAACCTCCTTCCTTCCTTCCTTCAACTAACCCCCTATTTTACTGAGATGATAATTATCTACTGTAACAAAAATGTAAAGGCTCTCCCCAACCTCAGTACAGAACAGAACATATTGAGACCAGCTGCTAAGTTCCTATGGAGAATGAGAGAGTATTTCCATAGGAAGTCCTGTGTTCTCTATGGACTTGGTACTAGGAAGTCATTTTAGCTGCTAAGAGAAATGGGAGTGTGGGAAGGCCAGATGATGCTGTAGAATTCTGAGCTTTTTCCAAGGAATGCCCCCCTCTCCACATGGATAATTGGTGAGTCAAGAGGAATAGTAACTTGAGTCCTTCTCTCTGCAGGGCTTTAGCCGCCAGTCTTCACTCCTATTCAAGATTCTCTCCAGTGTTCGGAATCATCAGATCAACTCGGATTTGGCTCAACTACTGTTACGACTAGATTATAACAAATATTACACCCAGGCTGGTGGAACTCTGGGCAGGTAGGAACAATCCATGGTGAACTCTGGACTGTGTGTGTGGCTTTTATAAAATGAGTTCTAGAATTCCAAAGCTGGAAGCCGACTTTAGCCATCATCTAGTCCATATACCCTCACTTTATAAACAAGGAAACTGAAACTCTAAGGCTCAGAGAGATAAAGGGCTGTGTCTGATCATTTTTTACCATTTTAATGGATTATTTTCCAGTAAAAATCATCATAGTAAATTACTAAACTCCTAGGCTGAGATGGGTTTTAAGTTCTTGGCTAGGTTGTGTATTGCTGTGCTGAGAAGCAGCTTGGCTTCAGTTCCCAGTTCTGACATTAACTAGTTGAGTAGCCTTAAGCACCCTGCTTCATGGGCCCACAGCTTCTGTGTCTATGAAAGGAGGGGACCACTCCTTCTAATCTAATACTGAAATGCAGTAGCTGTTGGCTTCTTTCAGGTCTTTCCCATTTAAAAAAGCATTTTATTATTCTTTTTCTTTCTGAAATGTCCTCAAGCAGACTTTTCCTAAGCAGTTTTAGCAGAAGAGTCAAAGAAACTTTGAGTTTTAAGATGACATTACAGATCACAGGTTGCCCTGATTCATATTTCTGTGAAGAAAACAGGGAAGCATGTTTGATGAGGCTTTTCTCTTTTTTTCTAGTTTTGGGATGTGAACATTTCTAACTCACAAACTGAAATAACAAGTCTATCCCCACTGCGTTCCCACCTTTGACAGAAGATCCAAAACCAACATCTCATTCACTAGCCCCTCACCAAGTGTCTGCAAACTACTGAGATGGCTCTACCTTTCGTCCTAGAAGCGATTACTGGATGTTCATGGGTATAGATCCTCCCGCTGCTTCCATGTGGAAGGAAGGGTCTGCCCCACCCTAGGGGAGTTCTTCACTTGCCCACAAAGGAGGACATGTGGCATCAACTCAGCTGACCATGCAGCATCTGTTCCATTGAGAACATCTGTCAAATAAGTTACTTACTGAGCACTATGTGCCTAGGTACTGTTCCAGCTGCGAGAGACACAGCAGTAAGTAATATATATCAGAAAGCTAAATATTTTGTGGCTGTGTGAAAAAGGAATTATGTTTATAAGTAAGTCAGCTGCTGGATGTTACCATTGAGCAAGAAAGGCACCGGGTAAGATAGGCTTCCCCTCGCCCCACAGACCCTCTTTCCTCCTCTAGAAAATTGAAATTGAGAATGTCCCATCCTGCCCTGGCCGGTTTGGCTCAGCGGTTAGAGCGTCGGCCTGCGGTCCTGAGAATGTCCCATCCTTAAGGATCTTCAAAACTGTGAATATGAAGAATTTTACCAATAACTTTCAATTATTTCAGGTTGGTAAAAGGGCAATTCTAGTTATTGACAATGTATTTAAAGTATTTTTAACAAAGGAAAAAAGCTCCTTAAGAAAAAAAATTGATGTCAAATTGTTAAGAGTTCAAATACTGAAAATTGCAGGTCTAATTATCTAATTTTGGAACCACGGGTTCTCCTAATCTAGCCCAACCATCACTGGTAATTACTAACATTCATATCAGTATAAATGAAAATAAATCTTCATTTAATAATTTCCTTTAGACCAAAAAAGAATGCAGCATTCTGGCTTCAGTTTATAGCCACTTGATTTGGTCTTCATCTCTTCATCTTCTATCACATACTTGACACCCTTATTCCCTGCAGTTATCAGCTAAAGACCCCATAACTGCTGCCCTGGAGCAGGGGTTGACAAACCATTGCCTGCTACCTATTTTTATAAGTAAAGCTTTACTGGAACACAGCCACTCTTGCTCGTGTACCTGTTGTCTGTGGTTGCTTCCATGTCATCATGGCAAAGGTGAGTAGCTGTGACAAACAAATCCTAAAATACTATTTGGCAGGAAAATGTTTTTGACCCCTGCTTTACAGAATGGGAAGACATCAACAGGGATGATGCTAGGGGTAGGGAAGGAACAACTTCCAGCATCTGTGATAAGAGTAATGAAATTTTGTACCTGTGACTAGAGTTTCTACCATTTTTCAAGTGCTATCACTGTTTCTTGTGTTTATCCTTGTAGAGAGTCATCCCATCAAACTTAAAAGTCACTGCCCATTCACAGCAATTAGTCCTTTTGCCTTTTAGTTCTGAGAACACAGTACCCACAAGTCAGTTTAGTGAGTTCAACTCTATGAAGATGGATTTTTTTTTTCTAATTGCCAGGAAACTAAAAGCTGTGCTGAATTTCACTCAATTTTTGGCACAATTATTACTTGGGCCTACTGTAAAATCTGGTTTTTAGAAGTATTGAGTTATAGACAGACCAGGGTAATTTTTTGACAGTGATGCTACAGAAAACTTTAAAAGTCACTCATTATTTTCCTTGGCTAGCTGTCCTCCTACCGTGAACAAGCTTATTGAAAACCACGGAGAAGGTACTATGTTTGTCTTTCTGCTTGTTCTGAGATTAAGCTCAAAGAAGTGGATGAAGAAATCCCACTTACTACAACCAAAGAGATTCAACATTTATTTTATCATAAAAGTCCAGCAAATAAAACTATATACAAGATCCATGCAAAGAATCCAATTACACACAAGACACATTTAAAACCTTGTTAAAACACAATCTCCACAACAGCAAGGAATAAAACCAATAAGACCAAGTATCCTTAGTGAGAAATATAATCGTGTTTATATTTTGGATGCTGCTTGAATCCAATTCTCTCCCCAACAATGAGGCACTGGATTACCCACTCTTGTGACACCACCGGCAGCTGCAATGCTTCAGCACACTTCAGCACCGAGGCTGGGCAGGAGGGGTCTGTCACCACCACGTCAAATACCCCTAAAGCAATATCTGCAAGAAGCAGGGGAAGGTGAACAAGGAAAGGAGACTCAACTTAACCATTAAAAAGCCAGATGTGGCTCTAGCCCAGTACATCCCACTGCCCAAACACAACATGCTACTGATCACAACCAAATAGATGTTATCACTAAATGCTGACCTTATAGAAATGTTCAGCAAATATACCACTGGACACCAGCAGAAGCATAAATAGCCCAGTGCTTCACTCATGTCGGCTCACCTCTTGAAGGTGGTAGTTTTCTTCTCTTAGGTTAACCTTATCCATGCTTCTATCATCAGGACTAAGACTTAGACCACAAGGCCTAATGACTATGGGTCTAAGGACATCCCTGGAGCAATGACAACACAAACACTCTTTCCAGGTACCTTTGTTATGGGCACTTGAATGGTGCTGCTTCACAGAGGCTGCCCCCCCAGTCATGAGGATCTCAGACCAGAGCTCCAGGAAGTTCTGCTGTTGGTCTGATACCAAGAGTACCTTCAGATTCTGGAAAGGGTTTTCACGGGGTTGCCTATGAAGAAGTCAGAGACACAGCACCTTGGAATTGGAAGGGAACTTAGCACGATAGATAATATCTAACAACAGCTCTTCTACAAAGGGACGCAGTTAGATCTGGATGCTTTAAAAACCCCTGCATTTGGGTACAACCTCCCTTCCCTCTTTCTGTGAATGATGTGTATTCTCGGGGATCGTGACCTTTTAATCTACCCCTTCTGATTTCCTGTTTGTCCTGGGGCCAACAATAAGCCAAATCATGCTCCTAAGCCTGCATTTTTAAATGCCTACATGGAAATGCTCACAGTTTCAAAGGGTCCCTAACCCCTGTACCGTAAGGAAGTAAACTAGGTGAATACTAAAGTAATCTCAAACCTATTCAAAGTCTGCAATTTATTGTGTGATCATTCCAATTTCTAGAAATATTTACTTCCTAGATTATTCCCCTCCAAAAGCTTGCCATCCTCTTCTCTACTGTTCTAGGTGGGCTCTTAAATACTCACCAATCCAGAATTCTCTGCTCCTCAAGGCTGTACCCAGCTGGCAGCAGGTAATTGCGGTAATTCTGGAGCTGGTTGGCATGGCAACTGTCATGGACCCAGACATGAGACACACAAGGAATCCCACTGGCAAGGCACAGAAAGTACTTCCGGGTTCGACAATGCTGATCCGCAATTAGGAGACACTGGTAAGCTGTGTTACACTGAAAGAAAAGGAACAGAGCTGATGGGTCTGGTGATGTCTATGCAAAGCCCCTGAACAGCCCATGTCATGGAGAACAGATCTGAACACTTCCAAACACAGCTGCCCCTTGAACAACATGGGTTTGAATGGCACAGGTCCACTTACGGATTTTTTCAATTGACCCACACAGTTTCAAACCTGTGTTCAAAGGTCAACTCTGCTGTTGGGAATCCAGTATGGGGAGGGCCAGATGGTTATACGTAGATTTTCTACTGCATGAGAGGTCAGCCCCTATCACCCCCATGTTGTTCAAGGGTCAACTGTACTACCCAAAATGTGACTTACTTAGCCTGTCCTTCTGCCCAAGGTCTCTTTTCTCACGGATAGGCCCAAGTGGCTTACCTAGATACTCTCCTTGCCTCTCCTGCAGCTTTCTGGGGGCCTAAGTCCTAAAGGGACAACTGAGCTCCATGTAGCCAGGATTTCTATTAAACACATTTTAATCTGTTTTGTCCCAGAAAAAGAACCAGTCAGTAACTAACCCAAGGTTCTAACTTCTCTTCCTTGTACACATTAAAAATTCTATTTCATGCAAAACCTTTTAGCAGTTTCCCAATTCCTGAAATCTCTAGCTACTACTGTCCCTCTTGGGCCTTTTCTCAGTACAAGTGGACTCCATCACTGCCCCTCTGGGAAGCTTCACAAACTCCTCACCTGAGCTTCATTGAAGTCTTCAAGAATATAGCCAGCTCCTGCTCGAAGCTGGGATTCTGTGTACTGCTTGTTGAAAGGAGGAATTTCTAAAAATTCTATATAAGAAAATAGACAACCAAGATAATTACTACTAGTTGGTTTCTTATTTGCTACTTTATGCCTGCTTCTTATTGCCCTCTTTCTACTCCCCAGCTATCTCCAGAGCACTGTATCCCCAAGACAGCTCAAGGGCTTCCCCCATGGCTCAGAAAGAGATCTGTCTTGAGGCCTATAAAGTGCTGTCAAAAGAAGGGACAACAACAGGAGGGGCAAGGAAGATGAGAAATTGAGGAAGGTCCTAGACCTAAAAACATCAAGCATTTCTGTACTAAGACTGAGTCATTGGACTGCTCATGGGGGATGGGACACAATCACTTCCCACAGTGATGTATTCCAATTTGAGTAACCTTTACCATCAGGAAGTTCATCCTCGCATCTACCCTATATCTCTCCTTCAAACTAAGCCCATTTTCTCTAATTCTCCCTTCATCAACATTTTTACCCCTTGTACACTAAAACTTTGATAAGCCAGAATGTTCAAAGAAAGTAGGGTTTTTTAAATTTAAGTGAAAATTAGCCAAAAAAAATCCTGTTTCAACCTTTTTATTGAAAACTATCTACCTTTGATGATCTTGAAGTACCTCAGGACACTGAACATCAATGACTGCTCTATAGTCTTGAGGGTGAAGTAGAAGTTATGAGAGATGAGGCTGAAGCTGTAATGACCCTAGGCAATTAGAAATTGCTTCTTTGACCAAATATCTAATTTGAGCTTGTTTTCTTGTCATCTGCTCCTCTCATATATAAATAACACATTAAAAAAAAAAAAAGAAAGAAAAAAGCAAAACATTAGAGACTTTAGTTAATGAGGGGTTCTGTGAAATTAAGTGCCAATGAACTTATCACAAATTAAAAAACCCAACTAAATGCATAAAAGTTCAATGCCAGGACCACTCCCCTTCCCTGTCACACCCAGTGGTAAACCTGGTAGAGAGCAAACCCCTTGCAGCGATGGCTCCCCCTTGGTCATCTCCCTGCCTGCTGGAGCTGCTCAATCAGTACTGATGCCCCAAGCTCAGGCCTCCACACCTCTGGGTAGGTCTGATTGGCCAACCTATTCACTTTTTTTGCTTTTTCCTTGATTCAGCATTCTGCACATTTTTCTCAAAATGAAAGCAAATTGGAAACTAAGTGGTTATAAGAAACTCAGAATCTAGCAGGACTATTTCTCAGTTTTGTCACTGCGCCCTTTTGATCTGTTCTCAATATACCATATCACAATTTCAGTGCCAGCACTCCACTGCAGAGTCACTGCCGAGGCCCTTTATTTTTCTCAAGACTTCTACTTTATGTCTTAATCCAGGACTGTTTCTAGCCTTGACCTATTTAGATTTTAATCGCCACTTATATTTCATTGCATTTGTGTAATTGAATATTACCTAGATCTAAGCAGTCCATTTCTCTAATTTTTCTCAGTTTGTATTTAAGTGACCCTGCCCAACCAGAGGTTAAAATGAATAAATTTTTAATCCCCTCATTTAAATCAAGGATAAAGGTACTAAATAAACCCAACTCCAGAGTCACACCTGGATGGTGTGTCCCCTAACAAGACCGGGTTCAATATTCTTAGCTCATTAATAAATGTGTCTCAAGTTAAATTCAAATATTTTACTGAGCTCCTGGCATCAGAGAGATTCCCATCTATCTGAAAAACAGTTTTTTGAAAACTAGAGGATTGTTTCAGCACAAATGTCTCCAGGCTTCTTGAGATTGAGAAACCTCTAAACATTCTCATATGCCAAAAACATCAAGGATTTTGTATTGTTGGGGTAATGTCCAAGGATGAAAGAACAGAGCCCTGACCGGTTTTGCTCAGTGGTTAAAGCGTCAGCCTGCAGTCCAGAGAGATTCAGGTTCAGTTCCCGCTAAGGGCACGTATCTCGGTTGCAGTTTGTCCCCGGCCCTGGTTGGGTTGTGCGGGTGGCAGCCACTTGATGTGTACCTTTCACGTCGATGTTTCTCTCTCTCTCTCTCTCCCTCCCACTCTGTCTGAACAGAAAATGGAAAAATGTTCTCAGGTAAGAATTAAAAAAAACCCAAAAAAACAATAAGCAGATATAGTCAACCATAACCACACTTTCTGTAAGAAACCTGAAGATCCCTCTAAAAAACTGTTTAGCCCTGGCCAGTCGGCCTGCGGTCCAGAGAGACCTGGGTTTGGTTCCCACTAAGGGCACGTACCTCGGTTGCAGTTTGTCCCCAGCCCTGGCTGGGTTGTACGGGTGGCAGCCACTTGATGTGTCCCTTTTACGTCAATGTTTCTCTCTCTCTCTTCCTCTCTCTCCCTCCCGCTCTGTCTGAACAAAAAATGGAAAAATGTACTCGGGTGAGGTTAAAAAAAAAAAAAACTGTCCAAATTCCTCCTCATTTAGCGGGAACGGAACCCGGGTCTCTCCACACTGCAGGCCAATGCTCTAACCGCTGACCCAAACTGGCCAGGGCAAATTCCTCATTTAGACAAGGCCTACCTCCCCTCACTCATGGTTACAGGATGGGATTAAAACATTTGCTGTATCAGCAAGGAAGAACAGAAGGAATTTTTATAAGTCGACGTTATAAGATCGCACACAGGCTCGCAGATTTTTAAGGAACTGGGCAGTCTACAATACACACCTATACTGGCTTCCTTGACCATGATATACCAACCATCAAATATAAAACTTCTGCAAAGCTGCCTTATAAAGTCTTGGTTTAGGGAAGAGTTAGGAGTGTGTGAGAGAATGAAGACTATAGTCCAGCAATATTGTGAAAGCAAAATCAAGACCACAAACACTTCTGATGCAACGATACACCTCTTCCCAGAATCCTCAAGGGACTCCCAATTACTAATGATCAAAGTAAAACTACATTCTTGGCTAGAAAATTCCTCACACATCTTCTCTCCCACTGTACCTACCTGAATTCTGTCTGACAAACTAGGCTTGGCACACACACACTTTGAAACTCCCCCACCCTAGAGCCTCTATACTGATGACTCTGTTTGAGCACCTTCCAGAGGATATAAACCTTACCTGCAACTCCCTAACCGCCCTTCCTCTGTCCCTGTTCAGAGCCCCATGTGGCTGCCATTGCTCAGAGACAGTTTTGGTTAATTAGGAAAGAGCCATCCACACACATGAAATGCCAATCATCACAAATCTGCAGTGGTGCTGTTTCATGATACCATGTTCCCTAATTCAATTCCCTCTTGTAAGATTCAACATTAGCCAGAACTCGAACTTACAGAAAACATCATTCCACTTGGACCTTTAGCCTTTACAGCTACATCTGGATCTATTTCTCTCTTAGATCACACACTCTTTAGACAGTTGAAATAATTTTACCTCTCCCCACTGCAGCTTCACTCAACCCTAAGTAACAGACAACACAGAAACACAGTGTACAGATTTAGTTTAAGGTTGAAGAGAAGTACCCGAGTTGAAAGGCCTAGAAGCTGTTTCTCTGAAATCACCTGGGGCCCTGGGCACCCCAAATTCCCAGGCTTACACACAGACTTCAAGAGAATCAACTTCACCCCCACGTGCGTTTTCTATGGCAGTTGCCCCAAACACAGATGGGAATTTGGAAACTTGACTGACGTGGATGACTGTAGCAGGGTAAGGTGAACACTGGGTTCCAGTCCCAAACGTACTATTATCCTGGACAGAAAGCAATTAGTTAACCTCTCCAAGCCTATTTTCTCGTCCATAAAACAGATGATAACATCTATCTCCCATCTGCCTAACATGATTGTTTTGAGAAACTACTTACTAAGAAGAATTTTGTGAAAACCGTGTATAAACCAAGAAGCAGGGTTATATTAATTTCTCTTGACTAAAACCTCAGTTGCCAATTGTCCTGCCTCCTCTACTGATGGCTGGGGGAGCCACCAGGCTCATAAAGTGAATGGAAATGACGGAAGTACATGTGTCAGAGCCCCCAGGGTGCCCTATAGCCTTACCCTCCTCTTCCTCACTGCTTCCTGAAGGACCGTCTGGCAGTTTGGAGCGGCTGGCCAACTTGTCACTTGTTGTGGCCATGGTAAGGAGAAAGGCATAGCCTAGAAACAAGGTCTTGTTGAGAGGCAAAGGCCCTCTTTGCTCATCCAGGGCGGCGGGTTCGCCCATGTTGTCTCCACTCTCACAGGGGCTCACAAACTCTGCTGCCCCCACCGCACCTGGGAGGGACAGAGGCATAGTTACTAGATGGATACAAACCATGGCTTGGGCACGACAGGATGGGTAGGCAATGTCCTGACGAACTTTTCACCAAAGACCATAACTATGGCCAACAACCTAGAATAAAACTTAAAAGTACAGAGAAATTTTATATATTTAAGTTTTACATAGTCATGACAATGTATACATTGTTTTCATAAATGAAACCCACTTTTGTATTACCAAGGAATGCTCCCAACAGATAAACCCTGCCGTCACCAGAATGGTGCATAGAATACTTGGTAGTAAAAGTGTTTTTCACATGTTGATGGAGCCACATCAAAACAGCCTGCTTCAACTGTCCCAGTTTCCAACACCTGGGGATAGGGAAGTGACCCAACCAGTCCAGGACTCCCAGAACACCCATGCTAGGAGTGCACCCAATAAATCCTCGAGAAGAAAATAAGTACCTGACTTGGAGAAGCTGCATCGTAGGCTCATTAGGAGGCTAAGATGACAGACAGGTCATGCCTCCCTAAAATAAAACCAGCAGCAAGAGAACAGTGTGACGTAGTATGTATGAGCCTGGACTTCAAAGTCAGACTGCCTTAGTTTGACTTCTGGATCACCTTGGGAAAGTTAGCCAACTTTTCTGTGCCTCGGATTCTTTCACTGGAAAGTGAATTCTAGCACCTATACCTCACAGGGGTCACAGAAGGTAGTGTGTATGAAGCTGAGCTCCATGCCGCACATACCCTGAAACACAGCAGGGGTGTTGGATAGATACAAAGATGACACAACTCAAATGTACAGGAAAGAAGAGCTCTGGTGCCAGACAATGGGAAACCAATCAACTTCCTCAGTCTGCGGGACAGAGGCAGCTCTCCCAGGGCAGACATTAAGGCCTCGACCCACAGGGCTGGGGTTGGGTCACAGTAGAGACCCAGCCAACAACAGATGGACTGCATAAAGGGCTGAAAAGGGGTTGTTTGGGCAACAGGAGGGAGATGGGAGATGCAGGTGCTGAGGGTCCTGAGCGTGAGAGGGGAGCAGAGCTTCCAGAAGTAGAAGATGGTGCCAGGTAAAGGAAGAGATCTAAGACAAATTTCACCTACTCTGAATCTGCTTAAAATTCAGTATTTCTCCTTTCCCTCCTAGAACCTACAAAGAAGTCAGCATGTTTCCGATCAAGACTGGCCTCCCATCTACCCCCACTGCACTCTGCCGGGAAATGGGGAAGGGGTTGCAGAAAGCTGTCTTGAGTACCACCTGTGGGCTTGTGAGGGCCTCCAACTCGTAGCCAGGACAGAGCAGCCACTGCCTCATATCAGGCTCCATCTCTCTAGCAAATGACCTTGCATCTGGCCATGGTCTGAGAAGGAGGCAAAGGGGAGCACTCACCAGGTTTCACAGTGGCAGACTTCCGGCCTCTCTTGGCAGGGGACCGTTCCTCTTCAGAAATGATAAGTTTTCTTTTGCCTGAGAGAACTCCAGTGGAGGCACGAGGGCTTTCTGTGATCTTTCGGGTAGGGGTTGTACTGCTGCTGCTGGAGGCAGTGTGGGTGGCTGGGGAACTGATGTTACTGCGCCGTTTCCGTTTCCCTTCCACCAAATTGTCTATTATAGGATAAGCCAAAGGTTAGTCACATCCTATGATCTAAGGCCCTGAACTCCAAGAAACTAGGAGAGCCTGATTTAGATACCACCATGGCCTTTCATCAGGCCTCTTTCAAGGCTATTATATTTTCTGTTTCAGTCTCTGCCATGACTAACATGTGTTTGTTCCCCTACAAAACTGGGGAGCCAAACAATCTGAGGACTTACCACTTGGTCCTGGGAAGGAAATAAAGATAGGCAGTGGCTCCAGAAAATAAGAGCTCAATACCATCTCATAAACCACAGAGAAATAATAAGATTTACAGAAGCATTACTGATCGCTCTAGAAACCACTCCTTCCACCACATGTAGGGAAGGGGCCCACAGGCAGTATCCAGGAACCAAAGGTCTTACCTAAGCTGATATCTGCTGCCTTGGTGAGGGGTGTTACTGCCTCATATGGGCCAAGACCATACTGCTCTCTCAGTCTGTTTCCTTGCTCCAAGGACAGAATGACAGCCATTCGCTTATACCACTTCCTCTGGCCTTCCTTTTCAATGCTGTAGTACAGCTCTCCAGACTCCTTCCTGTGCCCTTTCACCACTCCTGGGTGGAGAAAACATAAAAGTAGCTTGCTGTTGTTTCAACTGCCCAGCACTCACTCACAAAGGCTGTGCAGAACAAGCTAAGTTGTGGAATTCAGTGATCCAACAGTGGGCTGAAGTTATGATTTAACAAAATCCCAGCTGTTGCCCTGACTGGTTTGGCTCGGCAGTTAGAGCGTCGGCCTGTGGTCCAGAGAGACTTGGGTTCGGTTCCTGCTAAGGGCACGTACCTTGGTTACAGTTTGTACACGGCCCTGGTTGGTTGTGCGGGTGGCAGCCACTCAATGAGTCCCTTTCACATCGATGTTTCTCTCTCTCTCTCTTTCTCTTCCTCTCTCCCTCCCACTCTATCTGAACAAAAAAAAAAAGGAAAAATGTCCTCGGGTGAGGATAAAAAAAAAAAATCCCAGCTGTTGATCCCAAACAATACCACCACTTAGATATAAGTAGCTACTGCCCTGATGCTGGGACATGGTAAGGTTCTCGTCAGAAGGAGCCTTTTAGTTATAAAATAAAGCTTCATACCCCTGGCCGATGTGGCTCAGTTGGTCAAGCACAGTCCCATGCACCAAAGGGTCAAGGATTCAAGCCCCAGTCAAGGCACATACAGGAGGCAACAGATCAATGTTTCTCTCACATCAATGTTTGTTTCTCTCTCTCTCCCCCCTCCCCACTTCCTCTCTCTTAAATAGATGGAAAAAGATGTCCTTGGGTGAGGATTAGAAAATAATAATAATAATACAAAGAAAGCTTCCTACAGCCATCCTTTATGGGTTGTAGGTGGTTCAAATGGTTCTCAAGTGAAATGGCATGTGGTTTCTTTTTTTTTTTTATCCTCACCCAAGGACACTTTTTCATTTTTTGGTTCAGATAGACTGGGAGGGAGAGAGAGAGAAACATCAATGTGAAAGGTACACATTGAGTGGCTGCCACCTGCACGACCCAACCAAGGCCGGGGACAAACTGCAACCGAGGTACGTGCCCTTACCGGGAACCGAACCCGGGTCTCTCTGGACCACAGGCTGACACTCTAACAGCTGAGCCAAACTGGCCAGGGCGACATGTGGTTTCTTTTTTTTTTTTTATCCTCACCCGAGGACATTTTTCCATTTTTTGTTCAGGTAGAGTGGGAGGGAGAGAGAAAAAGAGAGAGAGAGAGAAACATCGATGCGAAAGGAACACATCGAGTGGCTGCCACCCACACGACCGGCCAGGGCCGGGGATAAACTGCAACCGAGGTACGCGCCCTTCGCGGGAACCGAACCCGGGTCTCTCAGGACCGCAGGTCGACGCTCTAACCGCTGAGCCAAACCGGCCAGGGCGGCATGTGGTTTCTTAATGATCCCATTATAACTTACTAATTCTTGGCTTCTCTGGAGGCTAAGTGATAATTCTTGAGTTAAGCTATAGGTGCAAGATGACATCATTCTAAGAGAGAAAGCATGTGTTTATGTCTATGTAACAATAAAAATCAAGATAGAGCAAAGAAAGGAAAAAAATAAATCCTGCCTAAACTCCCCTCCCTATTATCTACTTTCCTGCTCTTGGTCTGATTCAGATCTTAAAGATAAGGCCTTTAGATTAGAAAAAACACAATGTGGAATATAAAGGAAGCTGGGCTAGAATTAG
Organism: Molossus molossus; assembly: GCF_014108415.1. NCBI lineage: Eukaryota > Metazoa > Chordata > Mammalia > Chiroptera > Molossidae > Molossus > Molossus molossus. The sequence continues at coordinate 182,381,933 of NW_023425344.1, forward strand.
GCCCTGCACAAGGCCTAATTCTGCTACCACCAAGCTGTGTAGTCTTGAGCAAGACCCATTTCCAATCCTATGAAAAAGATAATACTCTTCCCTCTCTATCAAGCAACAAATAATTTATACATACACACATACAAACACAACACATAAACCAGCACGTTAATATAAACACTTTTTCATTCCCACAAACAGAAGGGTCCATTTGTTCTCTCCCATTAGCCTACACTTGAATAAAGGGCTAAAAGAAACCAAGAGCCTAAACCACTAAAGAAAGAAATACAGAGAAAGAAGTAGGCCTTGGATCTCTCTTTATGTAAGCCACAGAATCCCTCTCTCTCCTTGCTTGTTCATCTCCTGGCTCAAATCTCTGTCACCAAACTCAATCACAATGATCCCCTCTCAAAGGCAAAAAGAACCCCAAAGCCAATAACATGCTTCACACTAACGAAGAGCTACTAGAACTAGAAGCAGTCTAGTGTGGACATTAGTGGACAGCCTCAATAAATGGGACACAGAATCCCCACCTTGATGCCATAACTCATTCTGGATACAGAATTGTCTCTTTGTCTTAAGAGGGCCAAACGTGGACCTCCAAGAGTGGTGTTATACTTGAAAGAAGAACGAATGTATTTGATACAAATTATGCAAGTCACAGGCCATAAAATAACTCAACCCAGGTGCCACTAACTGATGCCACACAGAGCTAAGTGTTATCCAGAACTAGAAGGAGAAGTGGTCCACTTATCACAGAAGTAAAGGGGCAAACAGCAACTACTCAGGAGTGTAAACCAAAAGAGTCTGGAGAGACTTCAATAGGAAGGCATTTTTGTCCATTATATCCCAATTCATGTTCAAAAAAATCCCCAGAAAGGATGATTTTAAGTGACAAACTCAATACAAACATGTATCTTCACATTAGTTCACAGAAAAGAGGCAATATATTCAAAGAACTGGCACGTGGAACAGTCACCACACACACACAAATCCCTCATAAGCACCCGAACAGGGAACTGTCCACTTAAAAAAAAAAAAGGCACTGTTTTTCAAACCAGAGAGTAAGTGGTGGGTGTGCAGGCACTAACAACTTTTTCCTCAGCACAAGTATCTCAATGTGTCTGCCATACTCACCTAACTAGGTTCCCATCAAGTCAGGAAGTTTAAAAGTCAGTGGTGAGAGCCCTGGCCAGTTTGGCTCAGCGGTTAGAGCGTCGGCCTGCGGTACAGAGAGACCCGGGTTCGGTTCCTGCTAAGGGCATGTACCTCGGTTGCAGTTTGTTCCCCGCCCTGGTTGGTCGTGCGGGTGGCAGCCACTCGATGTGTCCCTTCACATCGATGTTTCTCTCTCTCTCTCTCTCTCTCTCCCTCCTGCTCTATCTGAACAAAAAATGGAAAAATGTCCTCGGGTGAAGATAAAAAAAAATAATAAAAAATAAATAAATAAAAGTCAGTGGTGAGAGAATAGAGATGGAAAGGGGAAAACGCTATCTTGATGGTGAAGAAACCTGGCAAGTGTCCACCTTAACCCAGGGCTGCAGGTTAACATCACAGTGATGGCCTGTGGGTGCCACGTGCCCGCCTCCCCAGTGTGATGAGAAGGGCCCTTCGCCTCTCCAGCACTCTTTTCAGAAACACTAACTCCAGTCTAATCAGAAGAAAACATAAGTCAAACCCAAACTGAAGGACATTCTAAAAAATACCTGACCAGTACTCAAGACTGTTAAGGTCATGGAAAACAAGAAAAGTTTCAGAAATTGTCACAGCTGAGAGGTGATCAAAGGACACATGAGTATTCTTTGCAACGTGGTGGTAATGCTGGACTGGTTCCTCATACAGAGAAGGGACATGGAAAAGCTGGTGAAACCCAAATAAAATCTGAAATTTAGTTAAGTAATAAACCAAGGCTGGTTTCTTACTTTTGACAAATGCTAATGTAACATGTTAACAACAGAGAAAGCTGGAAAGCTGGGTGAGAGATATATGGGAACTCTCTGTACTTTGCAAATTTTCAATAGATATAGAATTATTCCAAAATAACAAGTATATTTGAAAATAAACAAGCAGCCCAGCCAGTGTGGATCAGTGACTGAGCATCCTCCCTTGCACCAAGAGGTCACAGGCTTAATCCCTAGTGGGGGGCATGGAGCAGTCAGCTGTTGGATGTTGATGTTTCTCTCTCATTGATGTTTTTCTCTCCCTCCTTCTTCCTTCCTCTCTAAAATCAATAAAATAAAATAAAAAAAAGGCAACAAAAAAGCCATTGTTGACACTAACCAGTGTTGCAGGAACAGAGTTTCTGACAGGAGAGACGATTGTCCCAGAGCACAGTAAATCTCAACAGATTGCTTCTTTTATTACCTGCACTGAAATACTCATCCTCCGAGAGGGCTGTCACTTCTGTATCCAGCGGGATGGGGTCACACAGCAGAATGTCTTTGCCCAACACATCACACTCGTACCCATCATCAAAGAGCAATTTATACTTCCCAGCTCCGACATCTTGTGTGATTTTCCCAGAGTAAAAATAGCCATTGGATGACCACTTGGCAACAACTCGGAGCCCTACAAAGCTGTTCCCTGGAGAGGAAGCATCTAAGCCATCAGAAGGACCAGCAGCAGCCTGGAAAGGAATCTCTGGAGAGTTGCTTCGACACAAAGCACCAGTACCCATGTCAGTGCGTCTGGTGGAGTCTGGCATTCGGGGCGTGATACGGGTGAAGGACTTATCATCTGGTGACATGCTGGGTGAAATGTCCTCTATGCCTAATGGGCCAGGCACAGCTGTTTCTCTAGAGAGAGATAAGAGATAGGAGAAGGCAGTGAGAATGAGACAGAAACACTTACCCAGCAATCTTCCCATTCCTTTGTCCATGGGTCTCTTCAGCCCACTCTTTGATAATCCCATCATAGGCATAAGCCTGCTGTCTCAGTGGCCTCACTCTGATCCCTGCCCACTCCCCAGTAAGTGTGGACCCCTCTTCTCCCTCCTGACACCCCACATACTCTCTAGTCCCCTCTCCTCTCTATGCCCTTTTTTCTAAACAAGTCATAGACTAAGTATATCTCACACTACCCGGGTACCTGGTTCCAGTGGTCCGAGAAGGCGGGCGGCCCCTTCGCCCGCGCCCACGAGGCGTGACTGGAGCCTTCCCTCCCTGTCTGATGCCAAGGCCTGCATCACCATCCTCCTCACACACTGGCGCCCCTGTCTGACTGACCCCTTTTCTAGGACTAGAGAATGAAGATAGGTTAGTCTGATAGCACCTGCTATTTAATCCTTTTCCCAAAAGTCTCCCCTCAGACTACATGCCAGGCCAACATGTCCTAGGCCTCCAGGGCAGCAGGAAACTGGTCCACACACCCACCACCAAAATATCAGCTGGGGAGTGGGAACGTAGGATCACGAAGGACATCCTCCTCTACCCAAGTCTATTCCCTCCTGACAAAGCTTCCTACTGCTGCCCTCAAAAACAGCACACGTATCTCTGCCCTGCCTTCTCTTCTACTTCAGGATCTCGATACCTGAAGAGGGTAACAAAAAGCTAGGGGATGTGTCAAGTTGGGGCCACTCCCCCAAACTTTCTGTATTCCCAACCAAAACACGTGTAGAAAATGGGGGTGGCAGGAGCATATGCCAGCACTGTCAAAGTCCCATTACCTGTTTATCCTCCTTTTCTAAGGAGGTCTACTTCCCATAGGCTCCACTCTACCTCCCAGGCAAACCCCAAATAGGAACAAAGGGGGAAAAAGGAGTTAATTTATTCTAGATGGAGGACAGGGAGATTTTCCCATTACTCCTCTTTTCCTGTGACATTTTAAAACGTCAGCAACCCTGCCCCTGCTGTGGCTCTCTCTGGAGACCCTGTCTGCACCTCGGCTTTCCTGGGCCTCCTCGGGAGCTGGGCAAGGCAAAGTCTGCGGGCTCTGTCCCGCTGGCCTTCCCTTTGAGTGGTCCGGCTCCTCTGCCCGAGCTGCCACTGCTGTGAATGGCTGAGAGGCTCGTCCCACTCGATGTGCGGAGCAAGCTGGACGCCTTGGAGGAAAAGGAGCTGATATCCCCCAGGTCCCCTGAGGAGCCCCCAGTCTTTGATGGGGAAATTTCAGATTCACACTCCCGACACTCTACAACTGGTTCTTCAGTCTCCTGCAAGGAAGAAATGGATACAAAACGAAAAGAAACCACAATAACGTAATGTTCATATGATGGTTGGAAATTTCAATTCAGAACAGTGGGAATCAGCACAGAACTTTCTGGAATAATGGAAATGTTCTACATCTTGTTTTGAACAGTGATTATATATAATTGTCAAAAACCACTGAACTGACTATTTAAGACCTATGCATTCTACAGAGAATACATTTCAGCTCAATAAAAAACTTAAAACGAGCCCTGGCCGGTTTGGTTCAGCGGTTAGAGCGTCGATCTGCGGTCCTGAGAGACCCGGGTTCGGTTCCCGCTAAGGGCGTGTACCTCGGTTGCAGTTTGTCCCCGGCCCTGGTCGGTTGTGTGGGTGGCAGCCACTCGTGTCCCTTTCACATCAATGTTTCTCTCTCTCTCTCTGTTCCTCTCTCTCCCTCCCACTCTACCTGAGAAAAAAATGGAAAAATGTCCTCGGGTGAGGATAACAAAAAAATAAAATAAATAAAAAATAAAAAACTTAAAACGTAAAGGTAGTATTAGATTGGGAAGAAAGAGACCTCTATCCTAAACTGTTAAATTATCTTTTTACTGGATAAATTCATCACCTTTGGCTACAGAGAAACCGGCAAGGATTCCAACCCAGAGGACAGAGGTAATTCCCTGTCTCAGAGAAGACAGGTAAGGAGGTAGGTATTTGGAGAAGGAAAATGAGTGGTTAGGTACTTGATTAGCAGTAGATAGCATTAAATGTTTCCCACACTCCCCCTTCTGGAGATAGAGCCTACAACCCAGGCATGTACCCTGACCAGGAATTGAACCAGCACCTCTCAGTCCATGAGTTGATGCTCAAGCCAATGAGCCACACCAGCTGAGCTATATTACCTTTCAATAAGTGATCAAGGAAATAAAAAATTATAGGGTAAAAACGGTATTACCATTTAAAAATGAAGATCAAGCCCTGGCCAGTTTGGCTCAGCGGTTAGAGTGTCGGCCTGTGGTCTAGAGAGACCCGGGTTCGGTTCCCGCTAAGGGCACGTACCTCAGTTGCAGTTTGTCCCCGGCCCTGGTTGGGTTGTGCGGGTGGCAGCCACTCGATGTGTCCCTTTCCTGTAGATGTTTCTCTCTCTCTCCCTCCCACTCTATCTGGAAAATAAATAAATAAATGAATAATAATAATAATAAAAATGAAATCAAAAAGAGAATAATCAAAATATATGAGTTTTCAGCATGGCTGGTGTGGCTCAGTGGTTAAGCATCAACCCATGCACCAAGAGGTCACCAGTTCAATTCCTGTTCAGGGCACATATACCCAGGTTGTGGGCCCGATCCTCAGTGGGGAGCATGCAGAAGGTGGCCAACTGATGTTCTCTCTCATCAATGTTTCTTTCTTTCTTTCTTTTTTATTTTTTAATCCTCATCTGAGGATATTTTTCTATTTATCTTCAGATAGAGTGGGAGGGAGGGAGGGAGAGGAGGGTGGCGAGAGAGAGAGAGAGAAAGAACATTAATGTGAGAGAGACACATCAATTGGTTGCCTCCCTCATGACCCTGACCAGGCCCGGGGATTGAACCTGCAACCCAGGTACAGTCATCCATCGCCACTTCCCGCTTCAACTTTCGCAGTTTCACTCTATCGCCGTTTTTTCAAATATATTCATTAAAAAGTTGATTGAGACAGTGAAAATGATACAGCACGTGCTCGGTTCTCTGAGACAATTATACACCCTTGTATTAAAATTAAAATTATTGTACGTATGGCCCTGGCCAGTTTGGCTCAGCGGTTAGAGCGTCGGCCTGCGGTCCGTAGAGACCCGGGTTCGGTTCCCGCTGAGGGCACGTACCTCGGTTGCAGTTTGTCCCCGGCCCTGGTTGGTCATGCGGGTGGCAGCCACTCGATGTGTCCCTTCACATCGATGTTTCTCTCTCTCTCTCTCCCTTCCTCTCTCTCCCTCCCACTCTATCTGTACAAAAAATGGAAAAATATCCTCGGGTGAGGATTAAAAAAAAAAAAAAATTATTGTACGTATGGACTGTAGGCCTATGTATTCAAGCATCCCCGCAAATCCTTCGATGCCAGGTGCAACCCCTTGACCACTCCTTGTGTGTGGGCAATAACTTTTTTCCAAAAAATTGGGTGTGGTGAAACTAAGCCAATCAGAGCATGCTGTTCACTGATCGGCTATCCTATCCTCTTACTATCCTGGCCACTGATTGGCTCAGCCTCATGTAAGTTTGTTTCTCTCATACACGCTTCTACATTGCCAGGCATTGGAAGCATCTTTGCTCTTGTAAATGTTTGCAATTTCTGAGAACTTTGATCTAAGCCCCACGATGGCTCCTAAACATGCTGCTTCTTCTAAGCCTTCTGATGATGAAACAGTGCTGGAGGAAGATGCTTACCACCCAGGAGAAGGTGAAACTCTTGGATATGATCAAAGATGGCAAGAAAATTGCGGAAGTTGCTCGCCATTATGACATGAATGAGTCTACCATTCACTCCATCCGTAAAGATGAAAAGAACATCCGTGCAACAGCTACTGTCTCTTTCAACAAGGAAGCAAAGTGCTTCATGACAAGTCGTAATAAGTTCATAGTGAAAACGGAGTCTGTCCTAGCCGTTTGGATCAGCGACAGGCCAAGAAAAACATTCCGTTGGATTTGCTAGTCATCCCGGAGAAGGCGAGGCAACTCTATCAGCACTTTATAGCAGACAAACCTCAACCAGGACCTTCTTCTGCAACGTTCATGGATTTCACGGCAAGCAAGGGTTAGTTCGAGAAGTTCCAGAAGAGTATCATCTGAAGAGTGTCGTTCTCCACAGAGAGGCTGCCTCTGCTGACCAGCCTGCAGCAGAAGACTACGTGAACAACATGTTCCAGAAGATCCTTGAAGAGGGCGAGTATCATCCAGAACAGGTGTTCAATATGGACAAAACTGGACTGTTCTGGAAAAGAATGCCTTCCTGGATATTCATTTTCAAGGACGAGACCAAGGCCCATGGCTTCAAGGCGTTAAGTATGGAAATGCTGAGCGATTTTTACTCAAGCCTGCCCTTATCTACAAGGTCAAGAACACTAGGGCCCTGAAGAATAAAAACTAGAACCTGCTGCCAGTGCATTGGATGCACAATGACAGGGGCTGAATCACAAAGCAGCTGTCATTGGACTGGTTCCACGAGTGCTTCATCCCCCAAGTCAAGTTGTATCTCATGGAGAAGGGACTTGAGTTTAATGTCCTTCTCCTCATGTACAATGCTGGAGGTCATGCGCAAGACCTATCCTACAATGTGTGTGGATCGAGTTCCTTCCTCCCAACACCACTTCACTGATCCAATCCACAGATTAAGGCGTTATTAATGCGTTCAAGGCCCTCTACACACGAAAGACCCTGCAGCACCTTGTCGAAGGCATGAACCTTGAGGAGAACTTCTTGCTGAAGATGTACGGGAGGCAGTATACCATCACGACCTTTCTGAAGAACATCCAGGCCATGTTGAAGGACATAAAGACAGAGACCATAAAGGCCAGGTGGAAGATGTTGTGGCCTGAAATTGTCCATGACTACAGAGGATTCACCCCAGAGGATATAAGCAACTCGGCAGTGGATAAGGCAGTTAGGCTGGCCCGGATGCTGGGAGAAGAAGGTTTCACAGATATGACCCACAATGATGTGGATGAGCTGCTGGAGACACATTCAGATCCCGTGAATGACAAGGACCTAATGGAGATGACTAAGTCTGCGAGTGAGGAGGAGGAAGAGCAGCCAGAGGTTCCTGGGGGTCAGGAGGAGGAAGTTGGCCTTACACTTGAGCATCTCTCACGAGTGGTGAGAACTATTAAGGTAGTACAGGACATGACTGGTGAATGGGAATCACAAATAATGTGTGCATTGCAGTTCCGGAATTCACTTGATGGTGCGATAGAACCCTACAAAAGCCTCCTCACACATATGAAAAGACAGCGCCAGCAACTGCCTATCATGATGTTCTTCAGCTGCGTACCCAGACACCCACTGCCTACTCCTACTAGTCCTTCAGCGGAAGACGACGATGACGACGCACCTGCTGAAGATACTGCACCACCTGAAGACTCTCCTATTGAGGTTGTGCCTTTAGAGGAGCAGTAACCTTGTTCTTCTCTGCTGTGCAGTACATCTCTTCATCTTCATCACTTCATCATCGAACAAGTTGCACTCTTTTCATAGGTTAGTGGTTGTGTACAAGAACTGTGTGTGTGTAATTAAATGTACAATAATATGATACTGTATCTGTAATGTCTGCTATGTCTTATTTTCTCTTATTTTGTCTAATATATTGGGTAATACGAGTGTAATGGTGACTAAAGGGTGTTATTTCATGTCTAGAGGGCTCTAGTAATGTAAAAAAAAAACATATTTGGAAGGCTGTAAACAGGTTTTCTATGCTCTAACTGCGAAAATATTCGATTTACAGATAAAGAATCCTACTTCGCAGAAATTCATTTATCGCAGTAGAGTCTGGAACTGATTAACCGCAGTAAACGAGGGCCCTCTGTACGTGCCCTTGACCAGAATCAAACCCACGACTCTTTGGTCCAAGGGCCGACGCTCCAACCGCTGAGCCAAACCATCCAGGGCTCTCATCAATGTTTCTATCTCTCTCTTCCTCTCCCATCCTCTCTAAAAATCAATAAAGAAAAAGAATTTTTTAATTTTTAATTATCTACATCTATATCTATCTATCTATCTATCTATCGATTTGTCAAAGAATGTCAAAATGACTCTCACATCACTTTTGATGGACTGAAAGTGGCTGCCTGGGATCCAGTTTTTTTGTTTTTGTTTTCTTTTTAATCCTCACCCGAGGACATTTTTCCATCTTTTGTTCAGATAGAGTGGGAGGGAGAGAGAGGAAGAGAGAGAGAGAGAGAGAGAGAGAAACATCGACGTGAAAGGGACACATCAAGTGGTTGCCACCCGCATGACCCATCCAGGGCCGAGGACAAACTGCAACCAAGGTACGTGCCCCTAGCGGGAACCAAACCCAGGTCTCTCTGGACCACAGGCTGATGCTCCAACCACTGAGCCAAATGGCCAGGGCTGGAATCCAGTTTTAAGCAGCCTTCCAAGACTAATTCCCAGGCTTAGTGGGAAAAGGTTCTATGACTAATCATCAATGTCCTCTATGGCACAGGAGTGAGAAATTACATGACAGGTGCTTCCCATTTGCTTTCCTGCTCTAGACTGTGCATTATTGAACTGTCAGAAAAAATATGTAGAAGTATAAAATAAAATCTTCCCTCAGAGAGTTTACTATCTCTCTGGGAGAGGGCATACAATGCACACACATTTAAATAATGCTATGAGATGATTAAATAAATATTTTATACCCTTCTTGAAAATGTCTCCTTTAGAATCTATAAAGTAATTTTCTCTTCTTTTCATACTACCCCTTTGCTACTTTGATTTGTGCTTGTATTTGGGTTCCTCTTCCTCGACTTATTCTTTTGAAATTTTTATTTCCCACGACTGTTCTCATTCTTTTTTCCACTCTTCCATGCTTTCCATGGCCAGTCTAACCAGCCTCATCGCTGACTATTAACAATACAATGCTCAGTTCCAAACTCTCTGGTACACATGCCTACTAAAGTCTTCCCCAGGGATATCTGAAATTCAACCCATCCAACACTCAATCTGTCATCCTCTGTCCATTTTTCTGTTTTCAATGAATGAATCCTAGCTATCCCCAGTGTACCTCACATCCTTTGCAGCTCTCTCTAGCAGAGGCTGTTTTTTTTCTCAATCAAACCTCAGTTCAAGAGTATGGAGATGAGAAGCCTCTCTGCTCCTGATTACCATTAACAGACCACTTCTCTCTCCCCACCTCTTGCTCCTACCAAACCACTATCTGCCATTCTGATCAACTTTTCTCTCCTTTCCTCCCCTTTTCCCTTGTTACTCACAACCTCCTCCAATCATTCTCTCTCATGCCTGAACACCTTAACTTCTGGTACACAGCCTCCCTTCCCTCGTCTCTACTTCTGACATCATTCTTTGTGACTTATATCCATCAAATGACCCATCCAGCAACTCCTAAGTTTCCCGATCTAATAACCACCATTAACCTTTTCCTCTACTCTACATCATCCATCTGTTATCAGGGTCAATAACAGAAAAGCTGGCACCACCTCCAAACATCTCAATCATAAAAATGCCATTCTCCAATCACCATCTCCTATTACCCAATCTGACTGCTCTAGCTGGGTCTGAGTCAGCATAATCTGCCAATGTCATTTGACTGCAACAGGTGTTGTGAACCCAGAATGTAAGTTAATTCCTTCTCCTGGACATGGCAAATGTGTAGAAGCAAGGCCTGCACAGAAGGCTGGGAATCCAGGCTGTGTTTCAGTTGGAGAATAGGCTCAAAAAGCAGTAGTAGCCAGCTATACCTGCTTTTATAACTGTCCAGCATTCGAAGCTATCTCTCTTAAAATGATGTGGGCCCAGGTTCCAAGTTGTCCTACTGTGATGTTTTTAATGTATTTGCTTACTTGTTTTCCTGTATGTCTCTCCTACTAGGCTACAGAGGCCACATTAAGACAGAGATCGTAAACATCTTCTTTCCTGGACATACCCCAAAATCTAACATAGTCCCTTCCACAGAAGAGACCCTCCATTAAAATTTGCTGAAAGAAGGATCTTATCTTTCAAACCGTGACCTATTTATATTCTCTGTCTCAGTAAATAGTACCACCACCAATCCAGCTGCTCAGGCAAAAAGCCAAGGCATCTAATATGATCTTCTCTCTCTCAAACCCCACATTCAGGAACTCCCCCGAGTCTATTGATTTCACCTTCTATGTATTTCTTGCATCTATGCCTCTCCTCTCAACCCCTACTGCCACTGTCCTAACTTGACACTCATTACCTCTTGTCTGACCATGCCTCTAACCTCAACTCACTACAATCCACTCTTACACTGCTGCCAATCTAACCTGCCCAACATGCAATGTTATTAATAACAATGGTGACTTTGCTCACCAAGCCTTCTATATGGAATGCTCTTTCCCCTTATCTCCCAGTATCTAACCTTCAGTGCCCAACTCAAATCTAAGCATATAACTCCTTTCCCCCAAATTCTTTAATGGTTCTCCATCACACGGAAGATAAAAAGCTAAACTCTCTTCTATGGTACACAATGCCCTTAATGTTATGGGCCCTTACCAAACTTAACAGAACCCTCTTTCATTATTCCCTATCCTGTTGTTCTTAACATACTGAGCTTCTAAATACTCCTTGAGCACACAATGCCATCTATATATTAACCTAACTATTCATTCTGCCTGCACTGTCCTTCCCCACCCCTCAATGTTACCTGCTACACTCTTGGGCACTACATCTTCTGTGAGGCCTTTTAGCCCCCATCAGGTGGGCTAATAGGCTTTCCTAACAGATCTTCCCACACCTCCACTACAGCAACCAACAAGTTTTCGATTTGTTGCATGCAAAGTGTAAGCTCCCACAGACACAGACACTTTTTATCTTCATAGTACCTGCCATAGTGCTAGGACCATAGAAAAAAGAACCTGCTGGTAAATAAATAAATAAAATCTTTAAAAGATGATAAACAAGGGCTACAAGAGATGAGGGAAGGAAAGTTCCCAGAGTTCTCTGACCTCAACCTGTCCATCCTCACACCACTACGCATCTTTGTGCTGAACACCAACTAGACTGTTCCACCTGTGTTTTATCTACTTTCTGCTTGTGCCTTTGCTCACCAAGCCTTCTACAAGAATGCTCTTTCCCCTTATTTCCCAAAAACTAAAATCTTCAATGTCCAACTCAAATACTTTCTGGCCATCATCCAGAAATATTTATCAAAATTTCCCTTCAAATGAGTTTCTTCCTCCTCTGAACTACTACACACACCTTCCTTTTGGCACACATCACTTTCACTCTTTTAAAAAAAATTTTTTTTCTTTATTGATTTTAGAGAGAGAGGAAGGGAGAGATAGAAACATCGATGAGAGAGAACATTGATGAGAGAGAACACTGATGAGAGAGAACATCGACTGGCCGCCTCCTGCATGGCCCCCACTGGGGATTGGGCCCACAACCTGGGCATGTGCCCTGACCGGGAATCGAACCGGTGACCTCTTGGTGCATGGGTCGACGCTCAACCACTGAGACACACTGGCCGGGCTCACTTTCACTCTTAAAAGGCAGCATAGTGTAGCACTTAGGAATGTGGGCTCTGGAACTAGACTATCTGAGTTGAATTCTAGTTCCTCTATTTATTAGCTATGTAAGCTTAAGCAAGTTATTTTCATTGCTGTGCCTCAGCTTGTTCATCTGCAAAATGGGAATAACAGTATCTACACCATAGCTAACTGTGAAGATTAAATCAATTAAATCAGCCCTGGCCGGTTTGGCTCAATGGTAGAGCATTGGCTCACGAACCAATGAGTCGCGGGTTTGAGAATAAGTCCATATGAATCCTGACAAGTAAAGGTGCATCACTCACCAACAGGTCCATAAACACACTTGATGGAGACCAAGAAAGGACAAATGAGTAGCCCTGCCAGTGTGGCTCAGTAGATTGAGCACTGACTCATGGACTGAGAGGTCCTGGTTCAATTCCCGGTTAGGGCACATGCCTGGGTTGTGGGCTCGATCCCCTGGGTGTGGGGCATGCAGGAGGCAGTCGATCAACGTTTCTCTCTGGCATCAATGTTTCTATCTCTCTCTCCCTTCTTCCCTCTCTAAAAAAATTAATAAAAACATATTTTAAAAAAACTAGAAAGGACATATGAGTAAACATGAAAACAATGCCAGTGAGAAAACATATGCAGCCTAGCAGGAAATTCTAAACTTTGTTAGAGTTTCTAAGGTTTAAAACTAATACATAAAATATTTTTATTTATATATGACAGAGATTTATATATGACAATCTGTTCTTTATAAAAACTAAAGGCATGATGGCACTGGTTAAATAAGAAGCCAAAGATCAAACAGGAAACCCATGTTTGGAAAAGACACAGAATTCAAGACTCTTAGTTTCTAAGCCGGTTTTTGCATCTTTCTATTAAAAAGATGGAGAGCCCTGGCCGGTTTGGCTCAGCGGTTGGAGCGTTGGCCTGCGGTACAGAGAGACCGGGTTCGGTTCCTGCTAAGGGCACGTGCCTCGGTTGCAGTTTGTCCCCGGCCCTGGTTGGTTGTGCGGGTGGCGGCCACTCAATGTGTCCTTTCGCATCGATGTTTCTCTCTCTCCCTCCCGCTCTTTCTGAACAAAAAATGGAAAAATATCCTCGGGTGAGGATAAACAAAAAAATAAAAATAAAAAATAAAAAAAAAAGATGGAGGAGCCCGGCCAGTGTGGCTCAGTGATTAAGCGTCAACCCAGGCACCAAGAGGTTATTGGTTCGAATCTCGGTCTATCTCTCTCCCTCTCCCTTTTTCCCTCTCTCTAAAAATCCAGAGAGAAAAAAAAATCTAAAAAAAAAAAATGGAGGAAAACAAAGCATTAGTAGCTCGTTGCACAGGAAAGGGGGGTAGGGAGGTGGCAGTGAAGTGCTAAGGTAATTTTTCTATTGAAAGAGATTTGCCACATGGACCCACAGTATATATTACCTCAGTAACTTTTCTCTCTACTTCTGTTCCATCCACATAATATACATCAGTGATGACACGAGTGACAAGAGTGCGAACCTCATGGATTGTTCTCATGTGCCGATGCAAGACATGGCCACGTGGAGGCTGAGGCATATCAAACTCCTCCTCTCCCTATGAAAGAAAATACAGAACACAAGCATGGGTCTCACTGCAAATTGGCAGAATTACAAATCAACTTCTTCATGATGAGCACTGTTAAGAAGTGCCTTAAATCTAGTGTGATAAAATTTTCCAGCTCCTCTGTTGTGTACCTATAGATAAAGCCAGGGATGAACCAGATGTATTAGCTTTAGGCTAGGAAGAGTTTGTATCAGTATCACCAAAAATGACCTATTTCTATCTAAATCAAAATCGTAACATCTAGCACTTAGAATATCTAAGATATTTAAATAAAACTTTGACCTCCTAAAAGTACATTTTTAGATTGTGATCCTTCTGATTTAGATGCTGACTTTTACAAGTTTTTCTATAGCTCTTTAGATAAAAGGAAGGCATTCTTTAAAACTTTATGTAAAACCAGAATAACATCTGTTAATCTCAGTATAGTCTGTTTTACCTGCATTAGTAAGTGAAAACTATAGTTGTTATACCTGGAACAAGACACAATGATTTCTCCTAGAATTAAATACAAAATATTTAATCTATTCCAAATAATAGATTATAACTAAAGAACTAAAGAGTGTCCAGAAATAGAAAACATTAGCAAATTAGGATTTTGTATCTAGTTGTTCCATAAAAAATAATCAGTTAAATAGTTTAAATAAGCATTTTTATAACAACCGTTAAATACATGTTTTCTCATAACACCTATATTTACATGTATGCACATTCAAGCCCTCCCCCCTCCCCACTGGCTCTGTAATTCTGAGGAGGAGGAAACATACACTCCTCTCCACCCCTTATTTCCCCTATGGGAGACTTTCTTTTCAGTAGTCAGTGTCAGAGTAGCCAAGTGTTTCCAAAGAATTATATGTACCACTGCAATAATGGTGATTCTGAGTTTTCCATGACAATGTGATAGTAATTTACCTACAGCTTTCAATAATTTACCTGAATAATTCCTATTCCAACCCCATCTTAGAGGTATAATATGTACTAAAATGGAGGTATGCAAATTATGTGAATAAATAAAAATGAAATCAAGCCCTGGATGGTTTGGCTCAGCGGTTAGAGCGTCAGCCTGCAGTCCCGAGAGACCCGGGTTTGGTTCCTGCTAAGGGCACATACCTCAGTTGCGGTTTGTCCCCGGCTCTGGTTGGGTTGTGCGGGTGGCAACTACTCGATGTGTCCCTTTCACGTCGATGTTTCTCTCTCTCTCTCTTCCTCCCACTCTATCTGAACAAAAATATCAAAAAATGTTCTCGGATGAGGATAAAAAAAAAAAGAAATCAAAAGCATGGAATGTTACTCAACCAATTCCTTAAAATACAACTCTGGTTAGTGAATGGCCCAAGCATTGGTCTGTCATACCTCAATCATCAGGGACCCTGCAATAGAACCATGAGAGCCTGGACCTCTTGCTGCACACACAGTCAGGCCCTGGATCACAGAGGTCTGAAAGATTTCAGTGCTTTATATATCCCTGAAATGCGGCCAAGAAGCCTCCCTATAATCCTTCCATTACAACAGCCAGACAAATGATCACTTCAAGAGAGACACTTAAACATGTCTGATAGAATAAGAAAGGAGAGAAGAGAAAGGGGTAGATAAAAAGAAAGCTACGCGCCCAGCCGGGGTGGCTCAATTGGTTGAGCATAGTTCCGTGCACCAAGAGGTCACTGGTCTGATTCCCGGTCAGGTTACATGCCTGAGTTGTGGACTCAATCCTCCGTAGTGGACGAGCAGGAGGCAGCCAATCAATGTTGATGTTTCTCTCTCATCAATGTTTCTATCTCTTTCCCCCCTCTCGTCCTCTCTAAAAACAATAATCATTTAAAAAAAATTTTTTTCCCTTCATTGATTTGAGAGAGAGAGGAAGTGAGAGGGAGAGAAAGACAGAAACACCAATGAGAGAGAACATCAATTGGTTGCCTCCTGCATGCTCTCCACTGGGGATCCGGACCACAATGCGGGCATGTGCCCTGACCAGGAATCAAACTGGTAACCTCTTGGTGCACAGGTCGATGCTCAACCACTGAGCCACACCAGCTGAACTCAATAAACTTAAAAAAGAAAGAAAGCTATGCTTACTTTTTCTTTAAATAGTCTTCTGAAAAGTGATCTCTGTAAAGATAAAATAACTTGAGAATCTTGTCATTATTAAGGGAAGATAACAAATTGAAAATAAAACCATACTTTCCTTTCATAGAAAACCTGGCTCCAAACCCACTTCAAAATTTAAAGAATGTCAAAGGTAGCTGCCTATACTATTCTCCAAGCACTAGCCTGAGTCCTACCCAACTGCCAGGTATCAAAGAGCTCTGACACTCGGAAAACCTCATTTTCATTCACATTGTTATACAAACATCACCACATCCACCTCCAGAATTTTTTCAACTTTCCCAACTGACCCACTATTTACCTCTATCTTTTTCTAGCATCTTTCTTTTCTTGGAAGAAGCAGCTAGCTCTTAAATATTACATCACTCTGCAGGATAGTAATAGTATCAGTAGTGGTTGTGGTAGTGATAGCAGCAATAGCATTTAAAATAATAATCATCAATAGGTAGTAGTAGAAGCCAACAGTGATAGAGCATTGATTATGTGCCAGGCCCCGAGCTAAGGGCTTTGCATGCCTTATCTCATTTAATCCTCACAAGATCCAGATGAAGTAGTCTGATTCCAAAGACTGGGCCTTAACCACACTGGCTCATTGGCTCCTATCACCATGATGACAGAGGAGAAGGGATTATTTCCCTATTTTAGAGAGGGAGAATATGAAAAAGAAAAGGAAAATATAAAATAGTGGCTCTCACATGGTTGTTATCTTTAAGATCAAGTTTAACTTTTTGTAAAGTCAGAGAAATCAAAATTATGTGGCGGAATGCAAACACTTTAAATTAAGGGTGAAAATAAACAGACACAAAATAGGATCTAACATGCTATAGCCCCTATATCCAAAAGGCTATTGCTATTTTGAATCTGTATAAACTGATATGGTCTTATATCTCATAGACTGTGTTACTATAAAAGTCTAGTAATAAGCAGAAATTTTGATGAGGCATGGATAAACAGAACAAAACTACACAGGCCATGATTAAAAAATAGAAAAGCAACATAGCATA
Organism: Molossus molossus; assembly: GCF_014108415.1. NCBI lineage: Eukaryota > Metazoa > Chordata > Mammalia > Chiroptera > Molossidae > Molossus > Molossus molossus. The sequence goes on from NW_023425344.1 coordinate 182,398,940, forward strand.
ATGAAAAGAATACCGATTCTGAAGTAGACATGCTGAGTTCAAATTCCAGTTCTGCCACCTACTGATGTCAAAATCTTGGGTAAGTTACTTAACCTCTCCTCAGATTGGTTTCTTTACCAGTGAAATGAGAATAATAATACCAACCTCATGGGTTGTCTTGAGCACAATGCTGACATACGATAGGTGTTCAATTAACTAGGAATTACTTCGCTACTCTATTCCCAAGAAGCTGTTCTTCCTCCAGCCTCACTGTGTCAGCCTCAATCCTTTTCCTCCCATGAAGTCTGGCTGAACCTTTCTGCAGTCCCTAGTCACTTGGAGGCTTTTCCCATCTCTCTCTAACCCTGTTACTATTCTTTGTTTCTAAGGCTGTGATACACTCTTTCATGCTTCTTCTACTCCTTCCTCCTTTACTTTCTACTCTCAGTTCCTGGGAACAACGGTGAAATAAACTTGGAGGTAAAGCAATTAGCTCTGATAGTTACAAAGGAGGATGAAAAATGACAGCACAAGGAAAAGACTGAACAATTGAAAATAATACATGCCCCAGACTATATTCCTGGCTTTCTTTTCCAGTAAAGACCTACTTGTCAAACTCTATAGCACTATTCCATTTTCTCTAAAAGACTATTTTTTGGCTACAGCTACCCATAATTTTCACTACCCTATCCCTATCCTGAATAAATTGTTTTTGTCTTTGAATCACTGATCTGTACAAGATTGTTTAAAATTATCATTAGGTAAGAGTACCACAACTTAAATTTTCCAGGAATCCAGAAAGTGGAAAACAGGCCCCTGGGGTACCCGGCAAGTTCTCTCACCTGGCTATGGAGTGACTCTGTGTCATCTCCAGGAGCACTGGCTGGTTTCTCACCAGTCCCCTTCTCAGTCTGAACTGTGGCATCCTGTCTTCCAGAGTTCTCGTCCACTGTACTGGTCCCCTGTTCACAAACATTCTTTACAGTCTGGGTTGCTGCTGAAACAGTTTCTGGGACCCGTAGGGTACACTCTATAGTCTGAATTCCTACATTATTTTGGCTGGGCCTTTCGATCAAGGCCTTACTAGGTTTTTCCTGATTGGTATTCCACCCTTCTTTCTGGCCTTCTAGCACATCTGTCTCCATTGCTTCCCCTTGAAGACTGGATGGCCCCTGTGTGGCCATCTGCTGGGAGGCAGGAGAGGCAGGGTCTTTGACAGAACTACTGGGCTTCACAGTGTGTTGATGCTGCCTGGTCCTTTGGTCACTTTCCAATTTTTCCTTCTCCTCTTCATCTTGAGTACTTGGAAAATGGAGTAAGTTCCCCCTGGGAATCAACCATATAAAGAAACCACGTCAAGTAAGCGCACATGCATGTACATGCGCGTGTGTGTATACTGGTAAGGGGGGACTATAATTTGACAATTTGAGAAATGCAAGGGAGAAAATAAAATGACTAAGGATATCACCTTATGAGGTTTCTCATCATAATTTCACTCCTGTAAAAAAACAATGGCACACAGGACTACTCCACCATGATGATGAAATAGTCATAGCACTTCTTCCCATCCCTAGCTATGAACTGTGACACAGGAAAATAAGTTAAGCAAACATATATATAGCCATTATTGAGGTCACAGACAATGAAGGCAGCTTAGGGAACTACTTCAAAGAAGATAAATTAAAGGTACCCCCCAAAAAGAAAACAACAAAAAATAGAACAAAAAGGAAAAAATGAAGATCAATTAGGTCAGGACTCTTGACTTTATAAATGGTTCTAACATTACTTAAATGACTACTAGCATTTTAGCTACACCCAACCCTGACCAACAATTCCAGCAAAGAAGAGATTCTAGCTTTGCTAATTATACTGGTATATCCACAACTAACCATTTCAGAAAGACTTGGTGCCTCGAAGACAGTTCTCAAGATACAACCTACTTCTTTTTATTAGTCTTAACATTTGGATGTCAGTGACTTATTTATTTCACAGCATTTCCTTAATGTCTCTTGCAATCCAGATATTATGAAGCTCTGAGGTGCCTAGTGGCGTTCTTAAATGTCCTTAATACACCAGAATGAAAAGGCCCAGATTTAACTCCAAGTGAGCAGGTTACACAGAAATTTGACATTCAAGTTTATACCTAAAATACCTACCACAGGGCTTAATATAAAGTTGAGTAATAAGTGTACTTTAAACAAAAGAATTCATATTCTCTCCATCAATTGACTGCAAAAATCTACTCTGATTAAATAAGCTAATTGTATATGTAGCAAATTCACGTAGTAAAAGTTAAAAGTTAATTTTTAACTAAATTACAAGTTCAAATGAGAAAGCATACTACAAACAAGAAACTAATGAATGAATTTGTAAGCTACATTAAGTACATAATAACCAGAATAAAGATAAAAGGATCTATTTTGAACAGAGCACTGTAACACCACATATGGAATCTGTTTCGGTTTGGGGTGTCATATTTTACAGGCATAAACTGAGATACACCCAGAAGACAACATCCAGGAGGATAATCTACAAACTATGCCATATGTTGCTGTAAGTATTCGACAAAAGAAAGATGAAGCTAGTTATCTAGACAGAGAAAGCTATTTCCAGTTTGGAAGGAACTCTCACTTAGGGCCTGCTCTGCTCTGATCTTGAAGAAGAAAGAGAAAAGGAGAAGTTTCTGAGGTTTCTATCTTGTTTAACTCAGATTGCCAAAACTGGAAGTCAAAGAGGGATTCAGAATAGAGTTCCAGCCAAGAGCCTGGTATATATTTGGTTGTTATAGCTTGTGTCCTGTGGGTCAGGAACCTCAACTGAATGAAATATATGATCCAAAGAAGAAGAGGTAAGAATAAGATCACCAGGAGACAGATGAGTTAACACCTACCTCTGATGGCGTTTATGAGTGATTATTTAGCACAGTGCTAGGTGCACAAACACAGCAGATGCTCAATCAATATTAGTTGCATAAGACAAACCAATTAAGGAGATGCAATTCATCTTCTTTACAAACTGAATATTCATGTTTGAATCTTTAAGACATCTAACATATCAACAGCTAAGCAACAATGAAAGTGAGTCAAAAACTAGAAGGGACATGACTTGATTAACCATTTCAAGAATTTAATTACTATTGTTCCCTAATCTTAAATATGCCTACATATTTTTCTACAGAAGCTTTTTATTTAGGGTAGAACTTTGGAACAGATTTTCACTTCTAAAGCAAAGCTTTGTTTTATTTGGGACTTTTTTTTTTTCTTTATTATTTTAGAGAGAAAGGAAGGAAGAGGGAGAGAGAAAGATGGAAACACTGATGAGAGAGAACATCGACTGGCTGCCTCCTGCATGTCCCCCACTGGGGATCTGCCCCACAAAATGGGCATATGCCCTGACCAGGAATCGAACTGGTGACCTCTTGGTACATAGGTCGACGGTCAACCACTGAGCCACACCAGCTGGGTGGAGCTTTTTTATTCTTTTTTGTTTTGTTTTGTTTTTTTTATCCTCACCCGAGGATATTTTTCCATTTTTTGTACAGATAGAGTGGGAGGGAGAGAGAGGAAGGGAGAGAGAGAGAGAAACATCGACGTGAAGGGACACATTGAATGGTTGCCACCCACACAACCAACCAGGGCTGGGGACAAACTGCAACCGAAGTACGTGCCCTTAGCGGGAACTGAACCCGGGTCTCTCCGGACCGCAGGCCGACGCTCTAACCGCTGAGCCAAACTGGCCAGGGCTGCTTTTTTATTCTTAATCAATAAATATTATGTTGCTTTTTCCCCCCAAAGAGTTAATCAGAACAATTCTCTCTCTAAAGACCAAAGGTGTCTCATTGCAATATTAGTATATTTAGCAGATTCATATCAAATATCAGAATTTTGGTATTTATCCTTCTCATATTAGCATCAGTTAAATGAAATGACATTAAAATCATAGTCATTTTCCACCCAAGATCATATAATATAATATATATAGCTTTGGTTGGCAAGATTTGCTGAATCAGGCCAACATAGAACAGTAGGTAAAGACCAAAAGCTTAACTGCAACACATACTGCAAAAAGTGTTGCACACTCCTACCAAGTGCATACATTCTTAGACAAAAAGCAACTGAGAAATATCTACCATGAAGATGTATATTAATGTCCCAAGAAACAGTAAAGAAATCTTTAGCATCAGAACGAAGAGCTTTAGAAGACTAGAGAAATCCAATATACTGTAAGAAGGACCACACCTTCACTAGTTCCAGCTAAACAATTCTACTCTGGTCACTATATGTAAGATTTAGAAACTGATGCTAAGAAAGAAATTCTAGCAGAAAAAGCCTGGAAAAATTAATCCTAAGTGAAAGAGAGAAGAATAAATTTCTGTATTTTACAAACTGTTCTCAGGGTAGATCTGTCTGAAGAACAACTCAAGTCAAATCCAGCTGGATATGCAGGCCCTTATTCTCCCAAGGCTAAACAAAATCATGAGCATCTTGGCCTATTCTAAGATATTCTAATAAAATAGAAAGGTAATATACAATGCGATTGATAAATTTAGTAATTGCTGGACCTTTACTATATCAATTTTGGAACAACACGAAGTGGCATTCCACTCAACAAACTTCTTGATATAATAGAGAATATTAATCTGGGCTAGCTGATTCCCAAGAATATCAACAAACTCACATTTCATCATCAGAATGCCCAATAAAAGCACTAAGATGTTTCTTCTAAATATTTCTATCAATAAAGAATACAGAAATTATGCTACAAATAACACTAAAATTAGATACCTGCTAACCAACATGATCACATTCTCTAATTACAAAAATCACTAAATTCCAGAAATGACAGATACCATCTCATAATGAAAATAAAGCTTATTTCCACTGCCATTACTTCTTTCCCTATGCTATATATAAGACCCATAAATTCCAAGCAAATATTTTTTAATTATTTGAATAGAGAAGAAATACTTTGTAACTCAAAAAAATTTTTTTCTGCTCCAAAGCTGTTCTAAGAGATTATGGAATAAAGAAATTATGGTAAAATCTTAATTCCATCAGGTCTGACAAACTTTAAATCTGGGATGTTAAGCATCAGTTTTACCCTGTGGGAAACTAATGGAAATAAAAAGTCTGTTAAAAATAAACATTTCCAAACCTAAGAAAAAGGGAATAAATCTTAGAAATATAAAATGATATAGTTTCATAAATATATGAAGACTTAATCATTTCAAATTGATAGGACTGGCAGATAAAGAAAAATATCTATAAAATATTCAATAAAACTTCTCATGACTATAAATCTCTATAAATCCATCTAGAATATGCCACTATCCCTCAGATAAAACAGTAAGCTCAAGTTCACAAAATAGTAGCACTGTATTATAGATTTTGGTACCAACTATTTTTATGAATCAATATAAATATAGCTGAAAAGATGCTATGAAAATAATGCTCGCCTGGTGGGTACGGAGCAGGGATCCTGACTTCGAACCTCATCCTCTTGCCGGGCTTCACAGACACAGCTAAGCAAAGACATGGTCTTCTGGGGACTAAGATAATAAATTAAAGGAATATACTGTGTTAGTTTAGAAAGGAAACGTACCTCTGAAGATTATCCTTTTAGGCACAGAGGGAATAAAATCTTTTTTCTGCATCCAAAACTCCAAACTGCCTTACACCAAAATGCAAATTCCTCATACAGTACTTCTTTCAAAATTAGTATAACTAAAAATTCTCAAGGAAGATTCACAAAAAATAAGGTGGACAGAGGACTGTATTAAATACCATAAAGACAAAATCAACAAAATCCAGAATGTAAAAAACACTCTGTACGACACAAAGTCTACTTTCTCGAACAATAAAATTGCTAGGAGAAGGGGGAAAAAAAAAAAGAAGGGAGGGGACCCCCACAGATTACGAGATTTAAATTAAGAGACATTTCAATCAAATGCAATATATGGACCTTGTTTGGATCTTTAGTCAAACGAACTGTAAAAAAAACACATAAGGCAATCAGAGAAATCTGAACACTGAATATCTGATGACATTAAGGAATCTACCAATTTTATTTTAAACTTATCTTTATTGTTGAATGTATTATGGATGTCCCATCTTTCTTCCCTCCTTGACCCCCTCCTCTCCACTCCCACCCCCCATCTGCCTTCCCCAAACTATTGTCTGTATCTATTGGCTATGCATATATGCATATAAGTTCTTCAGTTTCTCTCCTCCTGCCCCATCTCCCCCCTTCCCTTTGAAGGTCTTCAGTCTAACAACCAATTTGTACTTCTTAATCCCATCATCTTTTTCACCCAACCCCCCCTCCCATCTAGCAACCAAAAAAAGTTCTCTGTATCTAATGAGTCTTGTTTCTGCTCTGCTTGCTCATTGTTTGTAGATTCAATTGCTGATAGATATGTATTTATTGACATTTTATTGTTCATGTTTTTTTATCTTCTTCAAGAAGACCCTTCAACATTTCATATAATAGTGGTTTGGTGGTGGTGAACTCCTTTAGCTTTTTCTTGTCTGGGAAACTCCTTATATGGCCATCAGTTCTAAATGACAGCTTTGCAGGATAGAGTAATCTTGGTTGTAGGTCCTTACTTTTCATCATTTTAAATATTTCTTGCCACTCCCTTCTGGCCTATAAAGTTTCTTAAGAGAAATTGGCTGACAGCCTTATGAGAACTTGGCTATAGGTAACTAACTGCTTTTCTCTTGCTAATTTTAAGATTCTCTCTTTGTCTTTAACCTTTTCCATTTTGATGATGATGTGTCTTGGTGTGGACCTCTTTGGGTTCATCTTGTTTGGAATTCTCCGTGCTTTGTGTGTCTGTTTTTTTCACCAAGTTAGGGACGTTTTCTGTCATTAGTTTTCAAATAGGTTTTCAATTTCTTGCTCTCTCTCTTCTCCTTCTGGCACTCCCATGATGCAAATGTTGGTACGCTTGATGTTGTCCCACAGGCTCCTTATACTGTCCTCATTTTTTTGGATTCTTTTTTCTTTTTGCTGTTCTGATTAGGTGTTTTTTGCTTCCTTATATTCTAAATCTGTGGTTTGCTTCTTGGCTTCACCTACTCTACTACTAATTCCTTGTAAATTATTCTTTATTTCAGTTAGTGCATCCTTCATTTCTAACTGGTCCTTTATTATGCTCTTGAGGTCCTCATTAAGTTCCCTGACATTCTCACGAAGTTTGCTGAAATTCTAAGTTCACTGAGCATCCTTATAAGCAGTGTTTCGAACTCTGCATTTGTTAGATTGCTTATCTCCATTTCATTTAGTTCTTTTCCTGGAGTTTTGTTCTGTTCTTTCATTTGGGACATGTTTCTTTGTCTCCTCATTTTGGTTGCTTCCCTGTGTTTGTTTCTATGTATTAGGTAGAGTTGCTATGTCTCCTAGGCTTCCTAGGGTGGCCATCTGTAGTAGGTGTCCTGTAGGGTCCAGGCACACAGCCTCTGTGGTTACCCAGCTGGGTCCTCGAGATGCACACCTCCTGTGGACTTTATCCCCTTCTGTTGTAACTGAATCTTGATTGCTGTTGGCACACCAACAGGAGAGTTTTACTCAGGCTGGTCGGCTGCAAGAACTGGCTGTGCCCACTAACCACCAATTTCTAACCACTTTGGATGATCAGCTGTGCAGGGGCCCACCACACAGAGCAAGACTTACTTCAACAGGGCTCTGGTACCAAGAGTCCATTCCTTGAGTGTGTCACTTATGGAGATGGTTGGGTGGTGGTACTTTGACATGGTCTGAAGCTATCCACCGGGTGTGCTAGTTCTGGGGCAAGGTCAGCCACTGCCTGTGTTATACCCAGGGCCACCAGGCATAAGCTACAAAGTGATCTGCTGGTGACTGCTTCTTGTGCTGGGCTTCGAGGTACCCAGGCAAAGCCAAGCTGTGAACCAAGGCTGGCTGCTTCTAGTGCCAGGCCTGGGGCCACTTAGCAAGAGGTATGGGGCTCACTGTGGCCAGATGCTGCTTGTTTGAGAATACTGTACAGCCGGCCCTCATTTATCACGGTTAATCAGTTCCAGACTCTACCACGGTAAATGAATTTCCGCGAAGTAGGATTCTTTTCCTATACAGTCGTCCCTCGCCACTTCAAGCTTTGACTTTCGTGGCTTCACTCTATCGCGGTTTTTTCAAATACTATACTGTACTGTATTTGAAAATACTACACTGTATTGTATTTGGAAAAAAAACGCGATAGACTGAAGCCGCAAAGTCAAAGCACAAAGTGACGAGGGATGACTGTATAGGAAAATATGAAGCAAGAGTTAAAACAGGCCAATCCTTTGGTAAAGCCACTGGAAACAGCATTCTTGGGCCCTAAAGTTGGACGGGGCAGGGCCTCAGGGAATCACCATGATGGGGCGGCAAACAGTGTGAGCCAGGTTGCTGAAGACCCAGATATGGTGGCTGTTTGCCTGCACCATGGGGGAAGGGCTGACCAAAGGAACAAAGGCCTCTGCCAGTACATCTGTCCAGGAGAAAGCTGCCTCTCCAGCCCTTGCCCTAATGCCAAACACCTCAGTTCTTCCCCATATGTTGCTGGTGCCTTTCAAGCTACCTCCCCTCCATGCTGGAGCTCAGAGGGAGCAGGTCCGAGTAAGTCCATGTGCCGGCCCTCTAACAGGAACTGCCTGGGACTCCAGCAGCTGCAGCCTCCCTCAGCCTTCTCTCTGCCTCAGTTCCCGCTGGTTTTTACAGCCAGAGGTGATGGGGAGTTCTCTTTCTGGCACTGGAACCCTAAACTGGGTGCCTGCTGTGAAACCAGGACCCCCTCACTCCTCAGGGAGGACCTTCACAGTAGAGGTATCCTCCCAATTTTTACCCGCCACACATTGGGATGAAACCAGCCTGTCTGAGCCTCTGCCTCTCCTACTAGTCTCGGTGTGGCTGCTTCTTTAATTTCATAATTATAGAACTTCCATTCAGCTCGATTTCAGGTGGTTCTAAAGGATGTTTGTTCTGTAGTTTAGTTGTAGTTTTGATGTGGTTGTGGGAGGAGACAAGTTTACCTACACCACTATCTTGACCAGAAGTCCTCAGTGACAATTTTAAAAGCATGATAGTATTGTGGTTAAGTTCAAAAGAGGAATTCTTAACTTTTAGAGATAGCACTGAAATATTTACAGATAAAATTATATAATGCTTGAATCAGCTTCAAAATAATCCAGTGGGTAGGAGAGTACTGGAAGTATTTATAAACAAATTTTAAACTAGCTATGAGTTGCTAATTTTCGGTAACTGGGTGATGAATACATGGTGGTTCATTATACTGTTTCTCTATTTTTGTAAATGCTTGAAACCTTCAACAGTGAAATGTCTGAGAGAGAAAGATGACGGCAAGTAATCTGAACAGAGTCCAGTTACAGATAACACTTTGTTTAAAAACAGAGTGGTACCGCCCGGGCCGGTTTGGCTCAGCGGTTGGAGCATCGGACTGAGGACCAGAGAGTCCCAGGTTTGGTTCCCGCTAGGGGCACATACCAAAAAAAAAAAAAAAGAAAAAGAAAAAACAGAGTGGTACTGCTTTACCTAAATGCAGAGGAAGCAATGAGCATTTAAAACATTCTAACTGAACTTACTTTTATTTTTTTATTAATTGAATTTATTGGGATGACATTGGTTTGCAAATCCATACAGGTTTCAAGTGTACAACTCAAAAAATATCACCTACACAACACACCAAACTGTGCATCACTTGCCCCAAGCAAATTCGCTTTCGGTCCCCATTCCACCCCCAACCATTGCCCACATCTACCTAGCCCCCACCCCCTTTCTCTCCAGCTAATGTTGTCTATGTCAATGTGTTATGTATATATGTTTTTTGGCTAATCCCTTCAGCTTTTTTATCCAGTCCCCCCCACCAACCTCCCCTCTGACAGCCATCAGTCTGTTCCATGTATCAAGTGAGATCATATGGTATTTGCCTTTCTCTGACTGGCTTATTCACTTAGTATAATGACCTTCAGGCCCATCCACGCTGTTGCAAATTATAAGATTTCTGGTAGCTCAGTTGGTTAGAGCATTGTCCCGATACACCAAGGTTGTGGGTTCAGTTCTCAGTCAGGGCACATACAAGAATCTATCACTGAATACATAAACAGGTGGAACAAATCAATTTTTTTTCTCTCTCTCTCCAATCAATAAATAAATTGGAAAAGGTCACAGGTTCATTTCCCAGTCAGGGCACATGCCTGGCTTATAGGCTCAATCCCCAATCAATGTTTCTCTTTCACATCAATGTTTCTCTCTCTCTGTCTCTCTTTCTCTCCCCAACCCCACCTTCCTCTTTCTCTAAAATTAATTTTAAAAATAAAAAATTTTAAAAATAAAAAGCTTTCCCAGAACTTACTTTAAATGATTTATCATAAACCCAATGGTAAAGCAAACAGTCAAAGACTCTTTTTATTTTTTAAATCCTTACCAAAGGATATTTTTCCATTTATGTTCAGGAAGAGTGAGAGGGGGAGAGAGAAACATCGATGTGAGAGAGACACAACGATTGGATGCCTCCCACATGACGGTCCGGGGACTGAACCACAACCGAGGCAAAGTGCCCTCGGCCAGAATCAAACCCCTGACTCTTTGGTCTGCAGACTGATGCTCTACCTGCTGAGCCAAATAGGCCAGGGCAACAGTCAAAGACTTTTAAAATTTAGATTCTCAGCCCAGCCGGTATGGCTAAGTGGACAGAGCACCATCCCATGGACTGAGAAGTCCTGGTTCGATTCCAGGTGAGGGCACATGCCTGGGTTGAGGGCTCGATCCCCAGCAGGGAGAGTGCAGTAAGCAGCTGATTGATATATCTCTCTGACATACATGTTTCTTTCTATCTCTCTAAAATAATCAATAAAAACATATTTTTAAAAAAAATTTAGATTCCCATATACAAAATTTGATTCACAACAATACCAATGAATTTCACCTCATTCTGTGACCCACCAATCCAACCGTATGCCTCAAGTATTTTCCCTACTTTTCCAATTCTACATTCTACCCAAAGGACTTGGGAATCTTTACCAGCATATTCTGTTCCCTCTTAATGGGCAAATAAACAGACCAATAACAAGTTATATCTAGTATACAATTCTGTTAAAACCAAAGAGACCAAATATAAATTCCATTTTCTTCAACTTTGTAAGACTACATATCATTAGTCTTCAACTGAGAAAAGACCCTAAGGTACATATTTTTCAGATTAAATATGTAAGAGCCCAGAGAACAACTAATCTCTTTAACACACAGCTAAGTACAGATCAAAGGATTTAGATAAGGGCCAGAAACTCCGAAACTGAGGGTCAAATTTAGTCCAGAGACAGGACTTATTTGACCCACCAAGCATAAAATTTTATTTTTAAAAATTCAGATTTCTCTTTAAGAGGACCCAAAAAAACAAACTCAAAAATGAAAGAGAAGTTACAACTGACACCACAGACATACAAATGATTTTTAGAAAATACTATGAACAATTACATGCAAAATAACTAGACAACCTAGGTGAAATGAACAAATTCCTAGAATCATAGTCTTCCAAAACTCCACCGGGAAGAGTCAGGAAATCTGAACAGACCAATAACTACGAAAATTGGAGCAGTAATCAATAAACTCCCAGCAAACAAACGGCTTCACAGGGGAGTTTTACTGAACATTCAAAGAAGAATTAACACCTATTCTCCTTAAACTATTCCAAAAAATTCAAGAGGAAGAAGACTTCCAAGCTCTTTTTATGAAGCCAGCATAATCCTAATTCCAAAATCAGATAAAGACACTACAAAGAAAGAAAATTACAGACAATTATTCCTGATGAACATAGATGCCAAAATCCTCAACAAAATATTAGCAAATCGAATCCAACAATATATTAAATAAAATTATTCACCATGACCAAATGGGATTTATCCCAGGGATGCAAGGCTGGTACTATATTCACAAAGCAATAAATGTGATATACTACATAACAAAATAAAAGATAAAAATCGTATGATCAGCCCTGGCTGGTATGGCTCAGCAGTTAGAGCGTCAGCCCACGGACCAGAGAGTTCCGGTTTGGTTCCCCATTTAGGGCACGTACCTTGGTTGCAGTTTGTCCCCAGCCCTGGTTGGGGTCATGTGGGTGGCAACCACTTGTGTCTCTCTCACATCGATGTTTCTCTCTCTCTCTTCCTCCCTCTCCCTCCCGCTCTATCTGAAGATAAATGCAAAAATATCCTTGGGTGAGGATAAAAAATAATAATAATAATTAAATGATCATATCAATAGATGCTGAAGAAGCATTTGATAAGCTCCAGCACCCATTTCTGATAAAAACACTCAGCACGGTGGGAATAACATAATATTTCAACATAATAAAGCCACATATGAAAAACCTACAGCAAACATCATACTCTATAGGCAAAAACTACAAGCATTTCCCTTAAGAACAGGAATAAGACAGAGATGTCCACTTTTGCCACTCTTATTCAATATAGAGTGGAAGTCTTAGCCACAGAAATCAGACAAGAAAAATTAAAAGGCATCCAAATTGGAAAGAAGGAAGTGAAACTGTCATTATTCATGATATTGTACATAGGAAACCCTAAAGACTCCATCAAAAAACTACTAGATTTCACCAATGAATTTGACAAAGTAGAAGGATACAAAGTTAACATCCAGATATTGATCGCATTCTTATACACCAATAATGAACACTCAGAGAAGGGGAAACAAAAAAATAACCCCATTTACCACTGCAATCAAAAAAATAAGAAACCTAGAAATAAATTTAACCAAGGAAGTAAAAGACCTGTTCTCAGAAAACTATAGGACACTGAAAAAAGAAATAGAGAAAGATATAAAACAGTGGAAGTATATATCATGTTCAAGGATTGGAAGAAACAATATAATTAAAATGTCCATACTACCCAAAGCAATCTATAGATTCAAAACAATCCCTATTAAAGTACCAACAGCATATTCTACAGATCTAGAACAAATACTCCAAAAGTTTATATGGAACCAATAAAGACACCAAAAGCAATCTTGAAACAGAACAACAAAGTTGGAGAGATCACAATACCAGATATCAAGTTATAGTACAAAGCCATCGTAATCAAAATAGCCTGGATTGGCATAAGACCAGGCATATAGATCAATGGAACAGAACAGAGAACCCAGAAATCAACCCAAGACATTATGCACAATTAATATTTGACAAAGGAGGCAAGAGCATACAATGGAGAAAAGACAGTCTCTTCAATAAATGGTGTTGGGAAAATTGCATGGGTACATGCAAAAAGTAAAATAAAAGCAGACCACCAACTTACACCGTACACAAGAATAAACTCAAAAGAAATGTAAGTCGTGAAACTATAAAAATCCCAGAAGAAAATGTAGGCAGCAAAATCTCAGACATCACACTTAGCACAATTTTCACCGATACATTGCCTAGGGCAAGAGAAGCAAAAGAAAAAAATAATAAATGGGACTACATCAAACTAAAAAACTTCCACATGGCAAAAGAAACCAGCATCAAAATGAAAAGGAGACCCATTCTCTAGGAGAACATATTTGCCAATGATACATTGGGTAAGGGGTTAATACCCAAAATATATAAAGTACTCATACAGCTCCACAAAAGGAATACAAACAACCCAATTAAAAAATGGGCAGAGGACCTAAATAGACACTTCTCCAAATAGGACATACAAATGGCCAAGAGACATATGAAAAAATGGTCAACATCACTATTCATCAGAGAGATGCAAATTAAAACAACAATGAGGTATCACCTCACACCTACCAGAATGGCTGCCATCAACAAATCATCAAACAACAAGTGCTGGTGAGAAAGTGGAGAAAAGGGGACTCTAGTACACTGCTGGTGGGAATGCAGATTGGTGCAGCCACTATGGAAAACAATATGGTGTTTCTTCAAAAAATTAAAAATTGAACTGCCATTTGACCTAGTGATCCCACTTCTAGGAATATATCCTAGAAAGCCTGAAATACCAATCAGAAAGAATATATGTACCCCTATGTTCATAGCACTATTTACAATAGCTAAGATCTGGAAACAGCCCAAGTGCCCATTAGTAGATGAGCGGATAAAAAAAAACTGTGATACATTTACACAGTGGAATACTATGCAGCTGTAAGAAAGAAAGATCTCTTACCCTTTGAGTTGACATGTGGGGACCTGGAGAGTATTATGTTAAGTGAAATAAGCCAGTCAGAGAAAGACAAATATCATATGATCTCACTTATTTGTGGAATATAATGAACAAAATAAGCTGATGAACAAAATAGATCCAGAGATCTGGAAGTAGGGAACAGACTGACAAATCTCAATATGAAGGGGGACAGGAGGGGCGGGAAGAGATAAACCAAAGAACTTAAATGCATATATGCATAACCAATGGACACAGACAATAGTGTGGGGAAGGCAGGATGGGGTTGGGAGCAGGCAGGAGGGAGTAAAAGGGGGAAAAAATGAAAGACATCTGTTATACTTTTAACAAAAAAGATTTAAAAAAATTTTTTTTTAACGCAGATTTCTCTTTAAAAATTAGAGATTGGGCAACAAATTTGCATTCCTGCATGGTAACAATAGGCTGGAGTCAAACCGGGATTACACCTGCCTTTTAAATAGGGCACATATTCACATATTCAATTGGCCATCCTCAACACTTCAAGGTCTTGCATGTAGCATGCTTAACTTATTTATAGTACCTGCCTGGACTGATTTAAAACTTCTCACCCTGCACTGGCCAGTGTGGCTTGATGGTTAGTGTGTCGACCTGTGCACTGGAGTCCCTCAAATTCGATTCCCAGTCAGGGACACATACCTGGGCTGCAGGGTTCTAATCCCTGCCCCAGTCGGGACTGTGTGGGAGGCAACCAATAAATGTGTCCCTTTCACATGGATGTTTCTCTCTCTCTCCTCCGCTCCCCACTCCTTTCCACTCTCTCTTAAAAAAAAAATCAATGAAAAAAATATCCTCGGTGAGGATTAACCAAAAAAAAATTCCGGTCTTTACTTCACCAACTGCTGCTACTATTTTCATGCTGGATGACTCATACCAGAAACTAATAAAACAATTCTACTCTCATAGCCACCAGATGGCAAAGCTTACCACCAGAACCTCAGGATGAAGTCATACTCATCCTCAAAGCATTACAGCATTCATGACAAAGCAAAAATAACAGTGCAACACAAGTAGTTAATTTTGCAGGCAGAATAGAATATGGCCTGAGGCCAAGGCTGAGTAGGGAATCTCAGAAGGAACAATGTCTAAGGCTATCTCTTGTTAAACCTTCTATTTCCTCACCAAAACAACAATCTCAGTCTCACCAACAGAAAAAGGTAAAAAAGGGCACTCCCACATGAACAAAAGGGAGAAAGGGAAACACCTTTATATCTTAGTTCTTAGCACCAACTTCAGATTTAAGAAAGCCTACATTAGATTCAACACATTGTTAAATCCTTTATGCTGGAGTTATAGTTTAAGTTTTTTTCCTCATAAATCATCTTCCCCTCAGTACAGTGGCTCTGTATATTGAATTCCTCTAAATAGCAACTATCTCTGGTTACCTGGCAACAGCCTCAGCAACAGCAGTAGATTCACCTTTTCTTTCACCAATTGCAGGCTCTGGATAAAAACAAAAGCAAGGAAATGAAAGAGAAATAGAATTCAGTTAGTTTCACACATAAAAACCTATTCTAGTAGTATTTGCAACAAATAACAAAAAGAAATGGGTAAGAATAATTAGTGAACATAGAAAGATTTTAATAATTTAGTGGTATGTTTTTCTCACTTTGATCAATTTTTTCCCAACTTCCTACAGAAGACTAATCAGTTTGTCCAGAAATACAATGAAGCTGTAACATTTAAAAATTAAAATAAAACTTCTTTTGAATCTCAACTCATCTCTTCTCATACAAGAATTTTTAAAATATGTAATATTTTTAATAATTTTTAAAAATTATAAAAATTAAAAATAAAATAAATTTAAAATAAATAAGAAAAATTTAGTAAGATAAATTATGTATGCCCTGGCCAGTTTGGCTCAGCGATTGAGCATCGACCTGTGGAACAGAGAGTCCCGGGTTCGGTTCCTGCTAGGGGCACGTACCACAAAAAAAAGATAAATTATGTAAGGAAAATGTCTTCGGTTGATGCACATATTTTAAATAATGTGCAGTCTTATGAGAGCCCACACACAGAAGGTACTCACGGTCTTCCTAAAGTTCTTTTGGGACAGATAACTGAAAAAACAAAACACATTTTCCAAAAAAGAGGTGGCTCAGTTGATCAGAGCATTGTCCAGTGCACCAAAAGACCACGGGTTCAATTCCTGGTCAGGGCACATGACTAGGTTTCGGCTTCAATCCCTGGTCAAGGTGCATATGAAAGGCAGCCAACTGATGCTTCTCTCTCACATTGATGTTTTTCTCTCTTTCTCTTAAAAAAAAAAATCTATGAAGAAACATATCCTCAGGTAAAGATTTTTTAAAAATACAAATAATTAAAGGTGATATTGAAAAGAATCCCAGCCTGGCTGGTGTGACTCAATGGTTAACCATCAACTCATGCACCAAGAGGTTGCCAGTTCAATTCCCAGTCAGGGCACATGCCCAGGATGTGGGCCAAATCCCCAGTGGGGGGCATGCAGGAGGCAGGCAATCAATGTTCTCTCTCATTTATGTTTCTATCCCTCTCTCCCTCTCCCTTTCTCTCTCTCTAAAACCAATAAAGAAAAAAATTAAATTAAAAAAAGAATACCATATTTTCAAAGCAATGTCACTAATAAAGGGATTAAATTTCATTCGACAATTTATTCCAGCCTCAGAAGAAATAACAAATATTTTAAAACATTTCTACAACTTCATGACCCAACATAATCTAACTGGTTCATTGAGGAGGTAGCTGAAATTTAGTGGTTAAAGCCCTGGTTCTGAAACAGAAACCCGGCTCATGCCCTGGCTCCAGCACCTTAGTAGTCCAATCTGGGAGTAAGCTCCCATTTTCTGAGTCAGTTTTCTCTTCTATAAGAGAGATAAAACAGGACCAACCTCATAGGTTTGTTGTGAGGATGAAATGAGTAAAATTTTGAATATGGTGCCTGGTCTTGTGCTCCTATTATCTGAAAAGGTAATAACATTTACTAATATAATTATCCTTAACATTTAGCTCTATTTAAGATCTTTCCAATTGTAATTTCAAATCTAAAGATTCAAGGCTATCACATACTCTCTTAATAAGCCCTACCTGATTTCAGAGAAGATGATAATAAGGATGGAAACGTAATATTTTAATTTCTACTAATGAGGTTCTAAGATTCGAAACAATAAGCACTGAGAAGCAGAATAGCATTGTAATTTGGAACAGAAATTCTCGTTCTTGGAACTACTTTCAATTCAGGCTACTACATTTAATACCTGTATGACTCTAAGGAAAGGTGCTCAACCTTCCCGTGCCTCAGTTTCCTCCTCTGTAAAATGTGGACAATAATAGGATCTTCACACACACAAAAACCTGGCATATAGTAAGAATTCAAATATATTAACTAAAATTTCTTTTCTTTGTTCTCAGAGAATCAAGTCACTCTTACTCAGGACTACCCATTCTATTTGTGGTCTTTGAAAGCTTTCCCTTCCAACTCCCTCAGGGCCCTGGATCCATTCAACTATTTCCCCTATACCCTCATTTTTAATCCATCTCTCTTTTGGAGATTTCCTTGCAGTCTATAAACCTGTTTAGGCCTAGAAGTGAAAAATTGCCTTTAATCCTACATTTCCCTCTAAATTGCCATTTTTTTTAGTATGTTCTTATTGATTTTTTTTTTTTAGAGAGAGGAAGGGAGATAGACAAAAACATCGACATGACAGAGAAACATGGATCGGCTGCCTCCTGCACACCCCCGGTTGGGGATCCAGCCTGAAACCAGGATGTGCCTTGACCAGGAATTGAACCAGGACCTCTCGGCCCATGAGATGACACTCAATCCACTGAGCCACACCAGCCGGGCAACTTGCCATATATATATTTTTTTTTATCCTCACCCGAGGACATTTTCCCATTTTTTTGTTCAGGTAGAGTGGGAGGGAGAGAGAGGAACAGAGAGAGAGAAACATCGATGCGAAAGGAACACATCGAGTGGCTGTCACCCGCACGACCGACCAGGGCCGGGGACAAACTGCAACCGAGGTACGCGCCCCTAGCGGGAACCGAACCCAGGTCTCTCAGGACCGCAGGTCGAAGCTCTAACAGCTGAGCCAAACAGGCCAGGGCAACTTGCCATATTTTTTAACAAAAGCAGAATACATTTGTTGCCTCTTTTCCCCATCACTCCTCAATTATACCACCTTCAGTATAACTCCCCCAAACCACTAACCTGAAATAGTTCTTGCTACAGTCACCAAATGGATTCTAATTGCCAAATCCAAAGTACATTTTCAGAAATATTTTACTATTCCTCACTTCTGCATCTGACATTGTTTTCTTGTTGTAACTCTCTTCCCCATAGCTTTCCATGGCTTTATACTCTCCTAGTTCTGTTCTCTGACTTCTTTTAAGACTTCTTCCTCTTATAACTCCATTTAAACAGCATTTACAAAATACTTAGTAAAAAAAACTATAAGCTTTGGGTCCAGCCAGTGTGGCTCAGTGGTTGAGCGTCAACCTATGCACCAAGAGGTCATCGGTTTGATTCCCAATCAGGACACATGCCCAGGTTGTGGACTCAATCCTCAGTGGGGGGCACGTAGGAAGCGGACAATCAATGTTCTCTCTCATCAATGTTTCTCTCTCTCCCTCTCATTTCCTCTCTCTCTAAAATCAACAAAGGAGAAAAAAACATTTTTTTGTTTTAAATTATAAGCTTTGGAATCAGATCTGATTCAAACTCCAGCTCTACTTCTTACCAATTATTGCGACCATAAATATATAACTTAGAAACCTCTCTTAGTCTGTTTTCTCATCAATAAAATGGAAATAAGGATATCTACTTTGGAGTGCTATCACGGAAACTAAACACAGATGTAGAATCATCCTATATTTTTTTCTTCCCCCTTACTT
Organism: Molossus molossus; assembly: GCF_014108415.1. Taxonomy (NCBI): domain Eukaryota; kingdom Metazoa; phylum Chordata; class Mammalia; order Chiroptera; family Molossidae; genus Molossus; species Molossus molossus. The sequence continues at coordinate 182,417,992 of NW_023425344.1, forward strand.
CTATATTCAACTGGTCCCAAGTTGTCCCTATTCTACTATTCACCTCTCACATTCATCCCTCATCTCTATCCCCACTACTATGATCCCAATTCATGGCTAAAGATTCGGTTTGCCAGGTAGAAGAATAGGAAATGGGCAAGGCAAGGAATGATGCATGAAAAGCAATTTCAAAACACTCAGCTGATTCATTCATTCATTCATTCATTCATTCATTCATTCATTCTCACCTGAGGATATGTTTATTGATTTTAGAGAGGAAGGCAGAAAGAGAAAGGAAGCAGGAGGGAGAGGGAAGGAAGATGAGAGAGAGAGGGAGAGAAAAACATCTATGTGAAAGAGAGACATCAATTAGTTACCTCCCTTACATGCCCCAATCAGGGATCAAACCTGAAACTTAGGTATGTGCCCTGACCAGGAATCAAACCCACAACCTTCTAGTGTACGGGACAACACTCCAACCAACTGAGTCATCCAGCCAGGGCTCAGCTGATCCTTTTAAAAAAGCAAATCTGAATATTACTCCCTTGCCTAAAATTTTTCAGTTTCTCAGCATGATATAAAAGGCTTTTCGCCCTGGTCGGTTTGGTTCAGCGGTTAGAGCATCGGACTGTGGTCCAGAGAGACCCGGTTCGGTTCCCGCTAAGGGCGTGTACCTCAGTTGCAGTTTGTCCCTGGCCCTGGTTGGTCGTGTGGGTGGCAGCCACTCGATGTGTCCCTTTCACGTCAATGTTTCTCTCTCTCTCTCTTCCTTTCTCTCCCTCCTACTCTATCTGAACAAAAAATGGAAAAAAAAAAAAAAGGCTTTTCAGCCCTGGCCAGTTTGGCTCAGCGGTTAGAGCGTTGGCCTATGGTCCAGAGAGACCCGGGGTTCGGTTCCCGCTAGGGGCATGTACCTTGGTTGCAGTTTGTCCCCAGCCCTGGTTGGTTGTGCGGGTGTGTCCTTTTCACTTCGATGTTCCTCTCTCTCTCTCTCTCCCTCCCTCCCTCCCACTCTATCTGAACAAAAAATGGAAAAATGTCCTTGAGTGAGGATTTAAAAAAACAAAGGGTTTTCAGAATCTGGTCTCTACTTTGCAGCCACTCCCTTGTTTTTTCTCTGTATTTTAGCCATAAGCTGCAATTAATGTGGGAAATAAGTCAACATGAACCTACAATGTGAATTCAAAATTTTAAATGTTCAACCCTCTTCTGAATTGTTTCTGAATATGGAAACCAATTACTTAACATCAACACAGGTTTAATACAGAGATAAACTGGAACCACAGAGATTATAAAATGGAGTGAGCATATTCAGTAATATGACAGTGATCGGCCAAAAGCAAATAATTAAATCCATGAGAATAAGACTTTACAAATACATTTATAATTATAAAAAAGTATAACTAGAAAAAATATAATCACTACTTCCCAGATGATACGGAGCTACTAATTATACAAGATTCACATAAAATAAAACTTACTTTCCAGACTAAACTGCAAAGACTCTTCACTCGCCTCAGTCTCAGGACTGACTAGTTTCATTCTTAGACATAATTTACCATCACCCATTTCTGGGGCAGCCCCAGAATCTCCTTTTTCATTCCCAAGTATAGGATCATTGGTCTCCACCATGCTTTCAGATATGACATCACTGTTTGCCGTGGTGCTTTCTGGATAGTTGCTAATATCTGAAAGAAGGGAGGCAGGAGGAAGAAAGAAAGAACACTAAAATACAAACAAAAAACAATAATTCAAGGTCATCAATTTGCCTGTTTGGCTCCACAGCTCTGCAGGATTGAAACGGGTTCCTAGGATAGATCCTGTCACAAGTATCAACAACTACACACTAGTATTGACACCTGGTCTTAAGAGGAGCAACAGGATTCAGTTCCACTTCTGCATCTGGACAAAGGATGCTGCATGAGCCCTCAGCCAACCCACATCTGCCAGCATCAGGCATAGGTAGCAGGAGACTCCAGACGGCATGACTGTTACCTCCCAGCACTGACTAGAGAAAACAAATAGGTTAATGTAGAAGACTACTGGGTGCTTTAGGGAAGAAGGACCTGTTTTCTTGCCCTGTCAAGCAGCAGACTGATCAGCAGGATACTGAATTAATAGTACTTCTACCCTACTTGCTCTCCCTTCCTTATAAGACAGATCTATATCATTGCTTAGCACTCAGATTCTATTGCCTTTTAAGTAACAGAATAAAATCCCTAAAATTTTTTTTACTTTCTTCTTTCTACCCTTTCTTTCTCTCTCTCATCACCACTCAATATCTTCTGGGAGAAAACTCATGAAATCAGACATCAAAACCTTATTCTTCCTAACACAAAAATCAACCTTATGAGAAAGGTCCAACTCCTTGGATCTAAAAGAAATCACTTGCATAAAAAATATTATCTCAGAAATTCTGCTCTAAATGGCATTACATTTTAGTCACTCACCAATAGGAGTACTGTGTCTCCTGGGCTCCAATTTTAGGTGCCCCATAAGAGGTGGAGTTGCGCCAGTCAATGGTGGGATAATATCACCTTCTTTAGGCAAAGTGAAATGAAATGGAGTTTCTGGAGGAAAAAATAAGTACATAAACAAGAAGGAAACCAAAACGGAAGTAAGTATAAAAAGAGCAAAAGTGAGGAGAACTGCAAGTACTATTTAAATTATTCTTTTCCCAAATTCTGCCTCACTCCCAACCTCCCTCACCAGGCCTCCCAGCCAATTTCCTACTGTTCTCTCTGTTTTCTTTATAGCCACCAACAACAATAGGACTGACAGAATAGACAACCAAAGGATAAGCAAATAGAGGAAGCCCAAAGTTTGGAGGCCCTGAGGAACATGGGGTCAAAAGGAACTAAAAACATCCAAGCTTCAAAACAGTACATTTGGGAACACAGTGATACAAATTTGGGTAGTTTCAAGTCTAGACATTTTTATTTTGTGCAATGTTAATCCAAGGAGGTCGTTTATAAACTTTAGCAGTAGCATCCTCTAGATTGAAGTCTGATGGCAACACTTGTAATTTATAAAGAGGTGACAAAAGATCTCATGGGCCAAAGTACTTCAAAATACTCATTGGTTCTAACAGAAATCTATGGTTTCATGGTTCAGTAGTACTGACCAGCATTCACTCTAGATCATAGCAATAATATTCATATCTACATCTCTGGCACAATAGTAAATCTCACATATGTGAGCATTCCAGTATACACATTTTTGGTTAGTCATTATAAAGTGAATGTAAACATAAAACATCTTTCAAGATACAAAAAGGTTTGACAACAGAAAATTCTGAGATGTCCTAAACTAAAATAGGCTGCATGCAGAGTGGGAGGAAGAGGTAAGAGGTTAATCAGTTAACAGAACTTCAGACCAAAACCAACAAAAGACTGCTCACATTCCAGAATGTATATTAAAACTTTGAATCAACTTCCAGATGGCTACCACAAACAACTTTGATCCTGGCTGGTGTGGCTCTGGGGTTGAGCATTGACCCATGCACCAAGAGGTCGCCAGTTCGATTCCTGGTCAGGGCACATGCCCAGGTTGTGGGCCAGATCCCCAGTGGGGCACGCAGGAGGCGGCCAACCGATGTTCTTTCTCACCAATGTTTCTATCTCTCTCTCCCTCTTCCTTCCTCTCTCTAAAGAATCAATAAAGAAAAAAAAATTTTTTTAAACAAAAACTTTGACCACCAGATGCCACTGCATCCTGCTTATGGTTTATGTTGCCCTTAACTAATCCAGAAGCAGTTAAGTATTTCTTCCTTATGAACTATGCCTCTATCCTAGAACTGCCTCCCTACCCTACCCCATCATTTTCCTGTCTTATCTACGGCTAACATCAATGCTTTCAAAACAACATACATCTTTCTTCCCCAAATCCATTGTATAAAAGGGCCATGTTCTCATCTTCTCTATCTAGCCCTTTTGCCAGTGGTTTAGAACATATGTCCCAGGACCTAGTCCTTTTTCTGGCCAGTATATGGTTCAGTAAACCCTTTCCTTCAGAAAAGGTTTCTACTGCAAAGATTTTTTAACATTAGTTTTTAACTAGGTCAAAGTTTCAAATTTTTGCTAAGTGAAATGAACAAATTGCCAAAATCACATTTTCTGATGTCCTGATTGTTTACCTCTTTTAATAAAATGACTAAATTTGGGAGAGGAAAAAAAAAATTGTTCCAGACTGCTCTTCTTAAACCTAACAAATAAAAATTTGTACTTATTTTCCTGGGATGGTTCAAAATAACTGTAATATGCCATACCCAGTCACTACTTGTGAAAAGAGTCTGCCTAATGTGTTTTCCAACACCACCAAGCAATTCTTCAATTCTCAGGGCAATGACTGGGTGTTCTACAAATTTAACTCAGTTCTCATACTCTCTACCTGGAGATAGCATCAGATCTCACATGTTGAAGGCTCAGTTCCACAAGACTGCGCCCCCTTCAGATGCTGGTAGCAGGTCCAAGTTGTTATTTATGCTATACATTGTTACCAACTGGCTATACATTATAGATTCCCATAACCTCCTCATCAGGTCAATTAATTTGCTGGTGCCACTCAGGGTACACAGAGAAACACTGACTTATGTTTACCAGTTTATTATAAAGACACAGATTAACAGCCAGATAAAGCAATTCACAGAGTGAGGTCCAGAATGTTTTGATAACAGGAGATTCTGTCCCTGTGGAACTGGGATGAGATACCATCTGGGATCATTTACCAATTAGGTAGTTTACCAAATGTTGTTCAAGAGTTTTTATAGAGCTTGAATCTCCAGCCCCTCCACTCTCAGGAGTCAATGGGTAGGGATGAAAGTTCCAACCCTCTGATAATCACTTGATCTTTCTTCTGAACAGCCCCATCCTGAGGCTATACAGGGATCTACCCTAAATCAGGAATTAGCACAAGCCCAGGTGTGACTTAAAGGGCTTGTTCTGAATAACAAAAGATATTATATTCCTTTCACTTCAAAAATTAAGGGTTATAGGAGCTCTGTGCAGGGACCTTAAGAAGACCAAATATATTTCTTATTATACCCCAATTGTTTCTGCACTCTGCAACCAAACCAATCTTCCTATACAGAACATGACTTTAAACATGTTAGCTCCTGGTCAAAACTGTAAGGTAAATTTCTGACTCTTTAGCCAGCATTCAATGAACTGGTAGCAGCCTACATTTCTAATCTATTTAATTATTCATGTTCATAAAGCCTTTGTTCAATGTCCTCCAAATGCTTTCCCATTTCTCTGCTTTTGTTCACTCATCTGAAATACACCACGAATCTCATCAAATTATCACCAAACCCTCCAAAGTAATATTTTTTAAAAAATTACGGTTAGAGTGTTGGCCTGTGGTCCAAAGAGGCCCGGGTTCGGTTCCCGCTAAGGGTGCATATCTCGGTTGCAGTTTGTCCCCGGCCCTGGTTGGGTTGTGTGGGAGGCAGCCACTTGATGAGTCCCTTTCACATCGATGTTTCTCTCTCTCTCTCTTCCTCTCTCTCCCTCCCACTCTAACTGACCAAAAAATGGAAAAATGTCCTCAGGTGAGGATAAAAAAATAAATTAAATTAAATTAAAATTATTATTGATTTATTGATTTTTTAGAGAGAGAGGAAGGGAGAGATAGAAACATCGATGAGACATCAATCAGCTGCCTCCTGTACACCCCCTACTGGGGATGGAGCCTGCAACCCCGGGTATGTGCCCTGGCCAGGAATCATATCAGGACCTCTCAGTCCATAGGTCTATGCTCAATCCAGTGAGCCACAATGGCTGGGCACTGCAGAGTAACATTTTATCCTCTTAAATTTACTAGAATTTTCAACATATTTTTTTTCCTAACATTTAGCACACCTACATTATTTAAATTATCAAATCCCTTAATTCCCCAGATTATCATGGTTCATCCTAATGTATGCCGCATGCCAACCCATTAAGAAAGATATGAATGATCAAAAGGAAACAATATCCATTGTCAAACTATCTGAGTGGGGAGACTGCAGAGATTCATTAGTTCAAAGCAAAATTTAAAACCTTTAATGTCAGTAAGGTCTTCTAACTTTCCATTACAAACAAAAGCCAGGCTTTCATTCTCAAAAGAGGACCTGATCACTTCTTACAACTGATTTAAAGCCATCTAATGAAATATATAAGATTTTCTATATTGAGTGACGCCATACATAAACAGTCTACCCTAAGAGTCTGCCTCTGACATTAATGGCCAATCAGGACGATTTTCTATAAAGTAGGCCAACAAATGTTAGAGCTAGAGCACAAGATCTATTAGTTTCACTGATCATTTTTAACCTATTATATACTAACCATTTGTGGATTTAATTAAAGACTTATTAAACTTGTTAAGATTTTTCATATCAAGTCATCATAAATGTATTCTATAATAGATAAGGTTAGGCTTCCAAGTACTATCTTCCTAATTTTGCTTTGTTCAAATTTCAGGAGTAGGTCTTCAGAAACATGTCTGAAAAAGTTTCCAAACTATTAACAGTAACAAGTTATCTATAAATGGAGGCATTTAGAGGATTCTCCCCCTACTCCCTCTGGCCCCTTCTCCCTTTCCAGTCTCCCCCTGTATCATTTTAACATTTTCCACAATTAAGCATGCATCTTTTTTTTTTTTCAATCAGTAAAGCTTTTAACAACAACAAAAGAACAGTATCCTTCTAACTTTAACATACAGAAATCTAATTAACAAACCTGGGACTCAACTAATTTGTAACTTTCATTCTGTCTTTCCAAAACCATTAACTTCTTAGGTTACTCTCATTTAAATTAGTCTCTCTTGAGGTTTAGCAACTAAACAACTGTAAGTACAAAATAGTATTTTTTGTTCTAGCAATGTTCTTAATGATTTACTTTAATCGTCTAACAGTCCAACCACTGTCTTCACTGCTTTTAGTTATTTGTTCAAAAACTAACTCTTGAAGTAAACTAGTAAGAATATAACTTACTAGTATTTTCAATACTATAACTTATTAGTAAACTAGTATTTTCAATAATCTAGGCAAATATTAGTAAAATGACTTTTACTCTGGCAATGTCTATTATAAAAAAGAGCTGGTTCTGTCCTGGCCAATGTGGTTCAGTTGGCTGGGCATCGTCCTGTACATGAAAAGGTTGCTAACTCAATCCCTGGTAGGGGGCGTGCGGGAGGTCGCCAACCAATGCTTCGTTCTTGCATCAATGTTTCTCTCCCTCTCCCTCCCCCTCTCTCTAAATATCAATTTAATTTTTTTTTTAAAGAAGAGCTGGCGCCCTGGCCGTCTGGCTTAGCAGTTAAGAGCGTCAGCCCATGGACCAGAGAGTCCCGGGTTTGGTTCCTGCTATGGGCACATGCCTCGGTTACAGTCCGTCCCGGTCCCGGTTGGGGTCATGTGGGTGGCAACCAATCAATGTCTCTCTCTCACATTGATGTTTCTCTCTCTCTCTTCCTCCCTTCCTCCCTCCCGTTCTATCTGAAGATAAATGCAAAAATGTCCTTGGGTAAGGATTAAAAATTAATAAATAAAAGAAGAGGCTGGCTCTGCCCATTAATAGTATAAACAAGAATTTGTGAAGAATACTATTAACATAAGAGAATAACCCAATGTTTTAGAAGCTTCTTTTACATACAATTGCTAAGATAATTAAAAAGTACTCCTAAGTAACCAAACTGAAACAATCTACAGGCTCTGATACTTCTTTAGCCTAGGTAGATCAATAACAGTGTTTAGATGTAATGAAATTACAAAAATATTCAGTAACACAAAATATTAAGTCATTCAGATAGTTCTTTACCATAACTCATCAGAATCAGAGATACTACATTATACAGTTTTATAGGAGAAAACATAGCACTGAGAATCAGGCAACTTAGATTCTTGTCCTACCTCAATCATTTATTAGCCACATGACTTTAGGAAGAAAAGACTGAACCAAACAGCCTCTAACCTCTGTTTCAGCTCTAACATTTCTTTTTCTTTTATCCTCACCCGAGGACATTTTTGCATTCATCTTGAGATAGAGTGGGAGGGAGGGAGGAAGAGAGAGAGAGAGAAACATTGATGTGAGAGAGACACATCGAGTGGTTGCCACCCACACAAACCCCAACTGGGGCCAGGGAGCAACCGAGGCACATGCCTTTAGCGGGAACCGAACCCGGGCCTCTCTGGTCCGCGAGCCGATGCTCTAATCGCTGAGCCAAAATGGCCAGGGCTCAGTTCTAACGTTTCTTCAGTTTCTTGTTCTGAAGTCGGGAGAAAAAGTCCTGAATATAAAACCTAATGAATAGGGAAGTTTTGAGAGAGAGGGGGAAAAGAAGTACTAATAATCACACCTAGACAAGAAATATAAACTGGGATTGTTCCAGGAAAACCAAAAGGTATAATCACCAATACTAAGAGCTATGATGTTGTCCAAATACTGTTTAGCATTTCCATAACTCTAGAAACTTGTTTTCATAAGTTTGTGTTTTTTTATATTTTTGAAGTTTGTTTTGTTTTTAAATTATATTAACTCTGGGCATTTACAAACTTTAAATTCTTTTCAGCTAATGTCGTATGTAATATTCTACAAATATTTCACAAAGTAATCTATATTCTCATTTGGACTTCATAAAATAAAGGACACAAACTAGTATCTTTTCCAGTTTAAGGTTTAAGATGTATATATGTTGAGCAAAATTTAGAAACTTTACTTAATGCCCTTAAAGTGGAAACAACAAATAACAGCATACTCATTAACAGAGTTCTGAATATGATTTTACTGTGCCAAGTAATCAAAAAAGATCCTTGCACTTCAAGGCAACTGTCAAAATATAAAAATTTGGAGCAAGATTGGGATCTTAGTAGAAAACACCAGATTGATATACTATTTACATATTTATAAAAATCATGTTGATTACTCCTAAGTTATAAAGCTGATAAACATCAAATGATCCTATTCCATAAATAATTACAACTACAAAAAATATAACCCAAAATTTCCCAATTATTATTAGCTGTTCACAAACATAAATCCAAGTTAATTTTCAGCCCTGACATGAGCATGCAGTTCTCTCCTACCTTCATACCAAATTGTAATTTGGTTGGAGACACAGAACAATTTACAATCACACTCACCACTAGAGCTTTCACAGAAGCTTTGTGAGGTGTGTGCTGAGGCCTTCTCCGGCTGCTGAGCCTCTACACCTGAGCCCAGCTGCTTTGTATTAGCCATTTTTGAATCGCCTGTTAATGAGTTATCTGTTTTCTCTTGAGGTTGGATCTGCTGCATCTGCTGGTCAGGTTTTGGAGCATCATCCGTTCTCACTGAAGTCACAGGAGGCTGTGGAGAGTCAGCCTGTACAGGTTCTTTTTCTGCAGTCATTGATTTCAGATTTCCTTCATATTCAGCACACTTTTCTTCATGGGTATTAGCTCTATTCGCAGCACATGGTTCTATTTCTGGGGCGTCATCCTCCCACAACTGGGAATCTGAGCATTTCTCCACTCCCTCTACAGGTTCAGAAGAAACATCAACTCTGGGGGATGGTTCCTTCACATCTACAATGACCACACTCGAGTCCTCTGAAGTAGCTTCTTCCCATGCTTCTTGATCCTTATGTTCCAATTCTTGGTCAAGGACTGAAAGCTTTTGGGGAGAATCAATACTGATCACACTGGTTTCAACTTCCATAGCTTCCTGACATACATGTTTTGGGATTTCCTTTGAAAGACACAACCCCTGGGACTGACTTTCAGTCAGAGAAAGGTGTAATGGGACACTCTCCATATTTTCTTCTTTCAGCTCCTCTCCTTGACTTTCACAAGGAGTCTCAGGAATTTCTTCCACCTCAGACCCTGAAGACTCCTCCTCTGGATGATGTTCTTTAATTTCCATAGCTTCCTCCTGATCTAAGACACTCGAGAGTGCCTCAGATCGAGTAGCTGGAGAAGGAACTGCCTGACTCCCTGAATCACAAGTGAGATCAATACAAACGTCTTCTGCTACAGTCTCTTCTCTGCCTTTGCAACCAGTGGCTAAAATACTGATGTCATCTCTGGTTTCTGCGTCATCCCCCTTTGTTTCATCATTATTCTGATTCACTTCTACTTGGCCATCTTGTGCTGGATTCATCAGGATACTATCATTTTCAGCAGGAACAAGTTTAGAATTGAGAACTGAAGACATGGGTTCAGTATCCTCGAACTGTGTGTTCTCTCCATCTTCATCAATCCTGTGAGAACTTAAGCTTTCCATCTTTGGGGACTGACTATACTCACTCGTAGAAAGCATCAACTTACAAGAATCCCCTGTCAAAGACAGCCCAAGATCCTCAGTAGAATTCTTTGGTTCAGTCTCTGAAGTTTTAGAACACTCAACAGTCAAAGAAGAACTATGCAAATCTCCACCTTTCTTTCCATCATTTGATCGTTCTTCCAAACTTGGAGATGGAATGAAAATGTCCTAAAGAAGAAGAAAAAAAGACAAATCTTCATTTGTTCTTAATCATATTTCTTTTAAATTTAATCCCTGAATTCATCTAAAATTTCTAAATCGATTATCCAAAAACTAAAGGACTCTAGGATTGTATTCTCAGAAATATGAAACTCATAATCACCAGTCTTTTTATCAACACAAGTCACTCTGTTTACTGCTTTACTTATGAATCATTGACACAGAATAAGCATAATCAAAAGAAAAACCTAAAAGTATTAACTTGCATTTTTAAGAGTAGGAAGACACTTGAATTTAACTGTACATCACCAAACTACTAAAATCATGTCATATATATGATGGTCCCACAATTACATAGGAAACATTTGAACATATGCCTACATATGTTCTCACAAAGCAGGAATATAGGATGGGGCAAAAGTAGGTTTATAGTTGTGAGTATGTGAAAGTTTATTCTTCTATTATTATTTATTAATTATTGTATTATTTTCCATACAAATAACTGTAAACCTACTTTTGCCACTCCCTGTATATACTTATTTCACAATATTGTAGCATTCATAAAGGAGATCAACATACCAGCAAGGATGGCTGAAGTTAAAAAGATTACATCTGCCCGGGCCGGTTTGGCTTAGCAGCTGGCCCACAAACCAAAGAGTTGCAGGTTCAATTCCAGTCAAGGGCATGTACCTTGGTTGCGGTTTAGTCCCCGGCCCTGGTCAGGGTTGTGCAGGAGGCAACTAGTCGATGTGTCTCTCTTACATCGATGTTTCTTTCTCTTTCTCTTTCTCTCTCTCCCCTCCCCTCCCTCCCTCCGTCCCTCCCTCCCTCCCTCCCTCCCAGTTGATCTGAAGATAAATTGAAAAATATCCTTGGGTGAGGATTAAAAATAATAATAATAAAAATAAAAAGACTACATCTTGTTGGTAAAGATATGAAACAACTGCATCTCTCATACATTGCTGGTAGTAATGCAAAAGGTATAGCCACTTTAGAAGACAGTATGGCAGTATCTTATAAAGTTAAACATACATTACCGTATGACCCAGGAATTCTACTCGTGGGTATTCACCCAAGAGTAAATAAAATCACATGTTCACACAAAGATGTATATGCAAATATTCATACTAGTATTATTGATAATAGCCAAAAAAATGGAAGCAACTCAAATGTTCATCAACCGGTGAATAAATTATATATACTCATGTTATGGACTACTACTAACAAGGAAAAAGAATAAAATATTAGTACATGCAACAATATGAATCTCAAAAATATGCTAAGCTAAAGAACTCCAGGAGGCCCTGGCCAGTTTGGCTCAGCGGTTAGAGCATCGGCCTGCGGTCCAGAGAGACCTGGGTTCGGTTCCCGCTAAGGGCATGTACTTCGGTTGCAGTTTGTCCCCGGCCCTGGTTGGCCGTGCGGGTGGCAGCCACTCGATGTGTCCCTTCACGTCGATGTTTCTCTCTCTCTCTCTCTCTCTCCCTTCCTCTCTCTCCCTCCCACTCTATCTGTACAAAAAAAATGGAAAAATATCCTCGGGTGAGGATAAAAAAAAAGAACTCCAGGAGGTCAAATAAATGGTGACAGGAGACTAGACTTCTGGTGGTGAGCACACAACAGTGTATACAGATGTCATATTATAACGTTGTACACCTGATACTATACAATGTTATAAAACAGTGTTTTTGTAATAAATTTAATTTTTAAAAATTAATATTAAAAAGAACTCTAGTCCGGCTGGTGTGGCTCAGTGGTTGAGCATTGACCCATGCACCAAGAGGTCGCCAGTTCAATCCCCTGTCAGGGCACATGCCCAGGTTGTGGGCCCAATCCCCAGTGGGGGGCATGCAGGAGGTGGCCAATTGATGTTCTCTCTCATCGATATTTCTATCTCTCTCTCCCTCTCCCTCTAAAATCAATAAAGTAAAAATATTTTTTAAAGAAAAACTAACACACCCTGACCAGTGTTGCTCAATGGTTAGAGCATCAACCCACGCACTGAAGGGTTGCAGGTTCGTTTCTTAGTCAAGGGCATGCACCTGGGTTGGAGGTTCAATCACATCTGGAAGGCAACCGCCCTGGCCGGTTTGGCTCAGCGGTTAGAGCGCCCGCCTGCGGTCCGGAGAGACCCGGGTTCGGTTCCCGCTAAGGGCATGTACCTTGGTTGCAGTTTGTCCCCGGCCCTGGTTGGTCGTGCGGGTGGCAGCCACTCGATGTGTCCCTTTCACATCGATGTTTCTCACTCTCTCTCTTCCTCTCTCTCCCTCCCACTCTGTCTGTACAAAAAATGGAAAAATGGCCTCGGGTGAGGATAAAAAAAAAAAAAATGTCCTCAAGTGAGGATTAAAAAAAACATCTGGAAGGAAACCAATTGATGCATCTCTCTCACATCAATGTTTCTCTTCCTCCCTCCTTCCCTCTCAATCTCTCTAAAAAAAACAAAAATCAATGTAAAACATATCCTTGAGTGAGGATTAAAAAAAAAAGAACTAAAACACAAAAGACCATCCACATTTTATCATTCCAATTATATGAAATGTTCAAAAAACACAAAACTATAGTGACAGAAGGTAGATGAGTGGTTACCTAGGGTGAAAAGAGGGGATGGGGGGTGGTGTGAAGATGAGAAATCAACTGCAAAGAATGATAAAAAAAACAACTTTTTAGGGTGAGAAAACCATTATATACTTTGATGGTGGCTATGGTAATACATTTGTATACAATGCCCAAACTTCATCCAACTCTACACTTAAAATGGCATTTTCAAGTATGAAAATAATACTTGCATTAAAAAAAAAATAACACAAAGCTTAATATGTTTTTATGTAAGAACTACATTTAGTGTTATTTTGCTGAACATAAATGCTACAAAACTGTAGACATAGCTGGTAAATATTTATTTCCTTTCTTTTTTTTTAGCTTTTTTATGTTTTCATTTTTAACTTGTTTTTTAGAGAGAGGAAGAGGGAGAGAGACAGAAATATCGGTATGAGAGAAACATTGATCAGCTGCCTCCTGCATGCCCCCCAGACACTGGGGGTCAAGCCCAACCTCTTGGTGCATGGAAGGACGCTCAACCAACTGAGCCACACCACCCAGGCTCATTTGTTATGACTTTTACGAGAATAAGGTCCCTGGCAAGTAGCTCCATTATTTAGAGCATCGTCCTGATACACCAAGATTGCGGGTCCGATTCCCTCAGGGCACATACAAGAAATCAAACAATGAATGCATAAATGAGTGGAACAATCGATGTTTTTTCTTTCTCTTTCTAAAATAAACATACAAGACTTCCGGTCAAGATGGCGGCGTAGGTAAACGTGGTATCGCATCCTCCCACAACCACATCAAAGTTACAACTAAACTTCAGAACAACCATCATTCAAAACCACCTGAAATCAAGCTGAATGGAAGTCGTACAACTAGGGAATTAAAAAAAAAAAGCAACTATATCTAGACTGGTAGGAGGGGCGGCACGCGGCGGCGAGACGGGCTGGTCCCACACCCAAGCGTGGCGGATAAAAATCAGGAGGTTCCCACGGCTGGGAAGGTCCTTCCTGAGGACTGAGGGATCCCCGTCCCACACCAGGTGCCCCGTTCAGGGTTCCAGTGCCAGGAAGAGAAGTCCCCATAACTTCTGGCTGGAAAAACCAGCGGAAACTGAGGCTCAGGGAAGCTGCCCTGGCGGGAGCCCCAGGCAGCTCCCTAAAGGGCCGGCGCACGGACTTATCGGACTCTCTCCCTCTAAGCTTGGAGGGGAGGCAGCTCGAGGGGCGCCAGAGACACACAGGGAAGAACTGAGCTGTTTGGCACTGGAGCGAGGGCTGGAGAGGGGGCTTCCTCGGGGACAAACGTGCTGTAAGAGGCCTTTGTTCCTTTGGTGAGCCCTTCCCTGGGGAGGCAGGCAGTTGCCATATCTGAGAGTCCAGCAACTTCGCTCACACTGTTTGCCCTGCCCTGGTGATTCCCTGAGGCCCTGCCCCACCTAACTTTCAGGCCCACCCAAGCTGTTGCCAGTTACTTTACCATAGGATTGGCCTGTCTTGGATCCTGCTTCAGGTTTTCTTAAATTCTTTCAAACAAGCAGCATCTGGTCTCGGCTAGCCCCATACCTCTCATTAAGTAATACATAGAAACAAACAAACACAATGAAGCAGCCAAAATGAGGAGACAAAGAAACAGGTCCCAAATGAAAGAACAGAGCAAAACTCCAGGAAAAGAACTAAGCGGAATGGAATTAAGCAACCTAACAGATGCTGAGTTTAAGACACTGCTGCTTATAAGGATGCGCAATGAACTTAATGAGAACCTCAATGAACTTAGTGAGGTCCTCAAGAGCATAAAAAAAGGACCAGTCAGAAATGCAGGATGCACAGTCAGAAATGCAGGAGGCACTAACTGAAATAAAGAATAATTTACACAGATTCAATAGTAGAGTAGGTAAAGCCAAGAAGCAAACCATCGATTTGGAATCTAAGGAAGCAAAAAACACCCAATCAGAACAGCAAAAAGAAAAAAGAATCCAAAAAAATGAGGACAGTGTAAGGAGCCACTGGGACAACTTCAAGCGTGCCAACATTCGCATCTTGGGATGCCAGAAGGAGAACAGAGAGAACAAGAAATCGAAAACCTATTTGAAACAATAATGGCAGAAAACTTCCCTAACTTGGTGAAGGAAACAGACATACAAGTCCAGGAAGCACAGAGAGTCTCAAACAAGATGAATCCCAAGAGGCCCACACCAAGACACATCGTCATCAAAATGCAAGATTCAAGACAAAGAGAGAATCTTGAAAGCAGCAAGAGAAAAGCAGTTAGTTACCTACAAGGGAATTCCCATAAGACTGTCAGCTGATTTCTCAAAAGAAACTTTGTAGGCCAGAAGGCAAGAAATATTCAGAGTGATGAAAAGCAAGAACTTACAACCAAGATTACTCTATCCTGCAAAGCTCTCATTTAGAATCAATGGCCATATAAAGAGTTTCCCAGACAAGGAAAAGCTGAGAGTTCATCACCACCAAACCATTTATTATATGAAATGTTGAAGGGTCTTCTTGAAGAAGATAAAAAATATGAATAAAATGGCAATGAATACATATCTATCGACAACTGAATCTACAAACAAAATGAACAAGCAGAACAAAAACATTCTCATAGATACAGAGCAATTTTGTTGGTTGCCAGATGGGAGGGGGATTGGGGGAACGGGTGAAAAAGGTGAAGAGATTAAGAAGTACAAATTGGTTGTTAGACTGACAAACCTCAAAAGGAAGGGGGGTTAGGGGGTGGTTTGGTTTACTAAAAAATAAACCAAAGAACATATATATATATATATATATATATATGCATAACCAATGGACACAGACAACAGTGAGGAGAAGTGTGGGAATGGGGAGGAGAGGGTTAATGGAGGAAAAAGAGGAACATCTGTAATACATTCAACAATAAAGATAAGTTTAAAAAAAAAGAATGACGAAGTATTAAATATCAAACTATGTTCTACTAATCCTCACCCCATCTCTCATATCTTGGTGAAAGGTCAAAGAGGCTATGCAATTAACAAACATAATACTTCTAACCAAGATGGTGGGGTAGGTAAACATCCTCCCACAACCACACCAAAATTACAACTATATTACAGAACAATGTCATCATTGGCAAACCCCTGAAGACAAGCTGAACAGAAGGCCTATAACTAATGATATAAAGAATAAGCCATGTTCAGCCCTGGCCAGTTGGCTCAGCAGTTAGAGTGTCGGCCTGCGGACCAGAGAGTCCGGGTTTGGTTCCTGCTAAGGGCACGTACCTCGGTTGTGGTTTGTCCCCAGCCCTGTTTGGAGTCGTGTGGGTGTCAACCAATTGACGTCTCTCTCTCACATTGATGTTTCTTTCTCTTCCCCTCTCTCCCTCCAACTCTATCTGAAGATAAATACAAATATGTCCTCAGGTGAGGATAGATAGATAGATAAGAATAAGCCATGTCCAGACTGTAGGACAGGCAAAGACTCAATAATGAGCAGGTCCCACACCCATGGTGTGGAGATTAAGAACGTGGAAGGATCTCTCGGCTTCAAAGGTCCCTCCTAAGCAGCAAGGGATTGCATCCTGGGCCACCAGTGCTGGGAAGAAGAGTCTCCATAACATATCTGCCTGTGAAAACCAGTAGGGATTGCATCCAAATGAGATGGAGCCTGGCTGGTATGGCTCGCTGGTTGAGCGTCAACCCATGCAGCAAGAGGCCATTGGTTTGATTCCTAGCCGGGGCACATGCCCAGGTTGTAGGCCAAATTCCCAGTGCAGGGCATGCAGGAGATGGTGCTTCTTTTGAGGGGCTCATGCACAAACTCACACACTCTAAGCCCTGGTGCAGGGGCAGCAGCTCCGAAAGCACCAGGGAAATACAGTAAGGAATTAAATTGACTAACTTCAGGGCAAAATATGGAGAGGTAGTAGTTGCTCTCCAGCTCTCACACCATTATTCCTTGTTGAACTCACCTCCCACCCAGCCTGTCGAGGCAGGTGGGCACAAAAATCTGAGCTCTCCATTAACCTGGCTAACACTCTACACCTTGCCCTAGGAATTGCAAGACCCCACCCCACACAACTCACAGCGGCTACCAACAGCTCCCCAACAGGAACAGCCTAGATCAACTTGTGTGTGGAGTGACTTAAAATCTCACAAAGGTCCACAAACACTAAAGAAACACTGACCCCAGCAGCCCTGTAACTCTTGCTAAGCACCTTCTCCTTCTGCAGCACAAGCAATAACCAGTAACTTGTATCAGGTGGCCCCAAGCCAGGCATAAGCACTAACCAGTCATGGCTTGGAACACAGCCGCGACTAAGCGGCCATCAGCCTGGCACAAGTGATGGCTGACATCAGCTCACATTGTGGTGTATATCAAAGGTTCCAAGCCCAGCACAAATGGCAGCAGGCCTCAGTTTGCAGCATAGACTCTTCCAAGTGCCTCTAAGCCCATCAAAAGTAGCAACCATGCCCTGGCCAGTTTGCCTCAGCAGTTAGAGCGTCAACTCGCGAACCAGAGTCATGGGTTTGATTCCGGTCAAGGGCATGTACCTCAGTTGCAGTTTGTCCCTGACCCTAGTCCGGGTCAAGCAGGAGGCAACCAGTCAATGTGTCTTTCTCACGTCAATGTTTCTCTCTCTCTCTCTCTCTCTCTCTCCCCCTCCCCACCCCCTTCTTTCTCTCCTTCTCTCTTCCTCTCTCTCCCTCTCACTCTATCTGAAGATAAATAGAAAAATGTCCTCGGTGAGGATTAAAAAAGTGGCAACCAACCACAGATCACTTTGTAGCTCATACCATGTATCCCCAGCCCAGCATAAGTGGTAGATGACCTTAGCCTACACCAGAGTCCTTCCCAAAAGGCACCAGAATCAACAAACCCAGTGGCCAGCTTCAGACCACACCACAGTACCACCCAAAAAGCTTAAAAAATGACACACCCCAAGGACAGACTTGGCTGGCACCTGAACTACACTGAAGTGACTCCTGATCCAAAGAATCATTCCCCACAAAACAGCTCGTCCACTGTGGTCATAGCAGCCCTCATGTCAATTAGCCTAGGGTGAACCTCACCTACAGTTGTGCCAATAACAATGAAGGCGAACTACAACACACAACCCACAAGGGATACCACGTGGAGCACATGGCTCAGGTGACCAAGGAGACAGCACCACTGGGCCCCACATACACCTACTACACATAGGCCACTGTGCCAAGAACAGGCGACACAGCAGATCTACCTAATACATAGAAACAAACACAGGGAGTCAGCAAAAAAAACATGTCCCAAATGAAAGAACAAGACAAAACTCAATAAAAATAACTAAACAAGCCCTGGCCGATTTGGCTCAGAGGTTAGAGCATCAGCCCGCGGACCAGAGAGACCTGGGTTCGGTTCCCGCTAAGGGCACATACCTCGGTTGCAGTTTGTCCCCACCCTGGTTGTGGTCATGTGGGTGACAATCACTCGATGTGTCTCTCTCACATCGATGTTTCTCTCTCTCTCTCTTCCTCCCTCTCTCCCTCCCACTCTATCTTAAGATAAATGCAAATATGTCCTCAGGTGAGGATTAAAAAAAAAAAAAAACTAAAAAAATGGAGGCAGGCAATCTACCAAATACAGAGTTCAAAACACTGCTTATAAAGAAGCTCAGTGAACAGAGGACGAATAGAGGATTTCAGTGAAAATTTCAACATAGACATAGAAAAGTCATTCAGAAATTAAGAACACAATAACTTAAATGAAGAATACTTTAGAGGGAATCAACATCAGATTAGATAAAGCAGAGGACTGAATCAGCAATCAGGAAGACAAGGTAGAGGAAAACATCTGATCAGAACAGCAAAAAGAAAAAAGATTTTTTTAAAAATGAAAATAGGATAAGGAGCCTCTAGGACAGTGGTTCTCAACCTTCCTAATGCCGTGACCCTTTAATACAGTTACTCATGTTGTGGTGACCCCCAACCATAAAATTATTCTCGTTGCTATTTCATAACTGTAATTTTGCTACTGTTATGTTTAAGTGACCCCTGTGAAAGGGTTGTTCAATGCCCAAAGGGTCACGACACACAGGTTGAGAACTGCTGCTCTAGGACAACATCAAGCGTACCAACATTTGTACCACAAGGGTAGTACCAGAAGGAAGAGAGAGAGAGCAAAAATCTGAAAACTTACTTGAAGAAATAACTGAAAACTTCCATAACCTGGACAAGGAAAGAGACACAAGTACAAAAACTGCAGAGAGTTCCAAATAAGATGAACCCAAAGAGGCCCACAAGACATATAATTAAAACAACTATGATTGCCAGGCTGATGTGGCTCAGTGGTTGAGCATCAACTCATACACCAAGAGGTTGCCGGCTCAATTCCTGGTCAGGGCACATGCCTAGGTTGTGGGCCAAATCCCCAGTGGGGGACATGCAGGAGGTGGCCAGTTGATGTTCTCTTCATCGATGTTTCTATCTCTCTCTCCTTCTCCCTTCCTCTCTCTCTAAAAATCAATAAAGAAAAAAATTTTTTGTTTAATAAAATGACTAAGATTGCCCTGGCCAGTTTGGCTCAGTAGTTTACAGCACTGGCCCATGGATTCCTGGTCAAGGGCACGTACCTGGGTTGCAGGTTCAGTCCCCATCCCCAATCAGAGGTGTGTGGGAGGCAACCAGTGTGTCTCTCTCATCGCTCTCTCTCTCCCCCCCCCACCCCCTCCCTCCACTCTATCTAAAAAAAAAAAAATCAGTGGAAAAATATCCTCAGTTGAGGATTAATAAAAAAATAAAATAAAATAAATAAAATGACAAAGATTAATGACAAAGAGAGTGTACTGGCCTGCTCATATCACCTCGCCCTGATTAAATAATACAAAAGGCCGACTATGGAGATTTCTGAGGCAAACTGAGGAAGTACCAGCTGACCTGGTTACTCCTCTAAGCGAATTTGTCCTCTAAGGAAATTTGTTATTTTTTAGAACTTAGAAAATAGAGTGAATAGCAGGACAACCCAGACCATAAATGTGTGCTGACGCATTTCCCTCCCGCCTCAGCTCCCTCCCTCCTCCGTTCCCTCCTGCTTATCACCAACTGCCTCTGCTTCTGTACCTGCTTGCTTGCTCTCCCTCAAGGCCATCAAGAAATGCCAGGTGCAGAAATTTGTAACAAGCCCCCTATAAAATAAAAATGTAGCTGACAGTTGGGGCTGATCTCCAAGAACTTAGGATCAGTCGCCGGCCAGCTTTGCTCTTTATTTGGCTTTAATTTGGCTCTGGTGGTCTATCGGTTCTCTTGCACCACAACAGAGAGAATCTTAAAATTGAAAGTAAAGCACTTAGTCACATACCAGGAAGCTCCCATTAGACTTTCAGCTGATTTCTCAACAGAAACTTTGCAGGTAAGAGAATGGCACAAAATATTCAAAGTGATGAAAAGCAAAAATTACCCTACCCAGCAAAGCTACTATTCAGAATTGAAGGCAAGACAGTTTCCTGGACAAGAAAAAAACTGAAGGAGTTCACCAACACCAAACCAGTATTACAAGAAATTTAAAGAAATTTCCTTAAGAAGAAGAAGGGGGGGGGGGGGGGGGACATAAATATGAATAATAAAATGGCAGTAACTATATACCTATTAATAATCACTTTGTTTTCAATCCTCTCCCGAGGATATGTTTTTACTGGTTTTTAGAGAGAGAGGAAAAGGTGGGGGTGGGGGGAGACATCGATGTCAAAGAGAAACATTGATTGGTTGCCTCCCATATGTGCTCCAACCAGGGACTGAACACACAACCTATGTGCCCTGACTAGGAATTACACCCACAAACTTTTGGTATACAAGACAACACTCCAACCAAATGAGCTACATTGCCAGGGTTCAAAAATCACTTTAAGTAAACGGATTAAATACTTCCATTTAAAAACCATAAGGAAGGTGGTTCAATGGATAAGAAAGTAAGACCCATACATATGTTCCCCACAAGAGACCCACTTCAGATCGAAAGACACAGACTGAAAGAAAAAATATGAAAAAAGAAATTTCATGCAAATGAAAACAATAAAAAAAAGCTGGGGTAGCAATACTTAAATCAGACAAAACAGACTTTAAAACAAAGGCTATAATAAGAGACAAATAAGGACATTACATAATGGTGAAGGGATCAATACAAGAGATAACCCTTGTAAACATTTATGCACCCAACACAGGACTGTCTAAATATTTAAAGCAAATATTGATGGACATAAAGGAGAGATCAACAGTAATACAGTCACAATAGGGGATTTTGACACCCAATTGACATCAATGGACAGATCTTCCAGACAGAAAAATCAACAAGGAAACAGCAGCTTTAAATGACACACTAGCCCTGGCCAGTTTGGCTCAGCGGTTAGAGCGTCGGCCTGCGGTCCTGAGAGACCCGGGTTCGGTTCCCGCTAGGGGCGCGTACCTTGGTTGCAGTTTGTCCCCGGCCCTGGTCGGTCGTGCGGGTGGCAGCCACTCGATGTGTTCCTTTCACATCGATGTTTCTCTCTCTCTCTCTGTTCCTCTCTCTCCCTCCCACTCTATCTGAGCAAAGAATGGAAAAATGTCCTCGGGTGAGGATAAAAAAAATAAATAAATAAGTGACACACTAGATCGGATGGATTTAATTGATATTTTCAGAGCATTTCACCCCAATACAACAGAGCATACATTATTTTCAAGTGTGCATGGAACATTTTCCAGGATAGACCACATGTTAGGCTACAAAACAAGTCTCAACAAGTTTAAGAAGATTGAAATCATATCTAGCATCTTCTCCAATCATAATGGTATGAAACTAGAAATCAATTACAAGAAGAAAACTGAAAAACACACAAACGCATGGAGACTAAATAACATGCTAGTAAACAATGAATGGGTTCAATGAGACCAAGGAAGAAATTAAAAGACACCTTGGAACAAATGAAAATGAAAACACAATGACCCTGCCCTGGCCGGTTTGGCTCAGCAGTTAGAGCGTCAGCCTGCGGTACACAGAGACCCGGGTTCGGTTCCCGCTAAGGGCATGTACCTTGGCTGCAGTCTGTCCCCGGCCCTGGTTGGGTCGTGTGGGTGATGGCCACTCGATGTGTCCCTTTCACATCGATGTTTCTCTCTCTCTCTTCCTCTCTCTCCTTCCCGCTCTATCTGAATAAAAAATGGAAAAATGTCCTCGGGTGAGGATAAAAAACAAAAACAAAAACACAATGACCCCATAATCTATAGGACACAACTAAAGCAATCCTGAGAGAAAAATTCATAATAATACAGGCCTATCTCAAGAAACAAGGAAAATCTCAAAGAAACAATCTAACCTTACACCTACAGGAACTAGAAAAAAGAACAACAAAGGTCAAAGTAGTAGAAGGAAGGAAACAATAAAGATCAGAGCAGAAACAGCCCTAGCCGGTTTGGCTCAGCAGTTAAGAGTGTCGGTCTGCAGACCACAGAGCTGCAGGTTCAATTCTGGTCAAAGGCACGTACCTGGTTTGGGTTTGGTCCCCAGCCCTGGTCGGGGTCATGTGGGAGGCAACCAATCGATGTCTCTCTCTCACACTGATGTTTCTCTTTCTCTCTCTCTCCCCACCTCCCACTCTATCTGGAGATAAATGGAAAAATATCCTCAGATGAGGATTAAAAAAGAAAAAAAAAAAATCAGAGCAGTAATAAACAAAATAGAGTTTAAAAAAACAATGCAAAGATCAATGAAACCAAGAACTGGTTCTTTGAAAAGATAAACAAAATTGATAAGCCTTTAACGAGAAGCATCAAGAAAAAGACAGGACTCAAATAAAATCAGAAACAATGAGAGGAAAAGTGACAACTGACACCACAGAAATACAAAGATTGTAAGAAAATAGTATAAACACAGGTTTAGTTTAGGGTCATGATTAGTAAAAAATAGAATTAAAAAATATTCTATGAACAGTTATATGCCATCAAATTGGACAATCTGGAAGAAATGGATAAATTCTTAGATACATACAATCTTCCAAGACTTAATCATGAACAGAAGCCCTGGCTAGTTTGGCTCAGCGGTTAGAGCATCGGCCTTCAGTCCAGAGAGACCTGGGTTTGGTTCCCGCTAAGGGCACCTTGGTTGCAGTTTGTCGCCAGCCTTGGTTGGGTCGTGTAGGTGGCAGCCACTCGAACTCGATGTGTCCCTTTTATATCGATGTTTCTCTCTCTCTCTCTCTCCCCCTCCCACTCTATCTGAACAAAAAATGGAAAAATGTCCTCGGGTGAGGATAAAAAAAAATAAAAATCATGAACAGAAAATCTAAACAGACTGATCACTACCAACAAAATTGAATCAGTAATCAAAAAACCCCCATAAAACGCCCTGGCCGGTTTGGCTCAGCGGTTAGAGCATCGGCCTGCGGTCCGGAGAGACCCGGGTTCGGTTCCCGCTAAGGGCATGTACCTCGGTTGCAGTTTGTCCCCGGCCCTGGTAGGTCATGCAGGTGGCAGCCACTCGATGTGTCCCTTTCACGTCGATGTTTCTCTCTCTCTCTCTCTTCCTCTCTCTCCCTCCCACTCTATCTGTGCAAAAAATGGAAAAAAAAATGTCCTCAGGTGAGGATAAAAAAAAAAAACCTCCCAAAAAACAAAATCCTGGACTGAATGGCTTCACAGGTGAATTTTACCAAACATTCAAAGAAGAATTAACACCTATCCTTCTCAAACTATTCCAAAAAATTATAGGTCAATAGGCCAATATATCCCTGACAAATATAGATGCAAAAATCCTCAACAAAATATCAGCAAACCGAACTCAGCAATACATTAAAAAGATCATACTGGGGGTGGGGAGGCAGGATCTGGGTGGAGGTGGGCAAAGGGAGGGAAAGGGAACATCTGTAATAGTATCAATAGTAATATAACAAACAAAAAAGATCATATACTATGATCAAGTCAGATTTATTCCTGGAAGGCAAAATTGGTTCAATATCTGCAATTCAATTAACATAATATATTACATAAACAAAATGAAGGGTAAAAGTCATATGAGCTTATCAATAGATTGAGAAAAAGCATGTAATAAAACCCAGCATCTATTTATGATAAAAAATATCAGCAAAGTAGAAATAGAGGAAACACACCTCAACGTAATAAACGCCATATATGACAAAGCCACAGCTAACATCACACTCAACAGTGAAAAACTGAAAGCTTTTTCCTTAAGATCAGAAACAAGACAAGGTTGTACAATTTCAACACTTTATTCAACATAGTACTAACAGTTCTAGCCACATCAATCTGACAAGGAAAGAAACAAAAGGCACCCAAATTAGAATAAAAGAATTAAAACTGTCATTATTTGTAGATTACATGATACTATATAGAGAGAAACCTAAAGAGTCCACCAAAAAAAATTTTAAATCCCATTTATAGTTGCATCAAAAGAATAAAATACTTAGTAATAAATTTAACCAAGGAAGTAAAAGACCTATACTTGGAAAACTACAAGACACTGAAGAAAGAAACTGAAGAAGATACAAATAAGTAGAAAAATATTCTGTGCTCATGGATAGGAAGCATTTACATCATTAAAATACACATACCGCCCTGGCCAGTGTGGTTCAGCTGGTTGAGTATTTGTCCCATGCAGCAAAAGGTGGCTGGTTCAATTTCCAGTCAGGGCATATGCCCAGGTTGTGGGCTTGATCCTCAGTAGGGGGCATGCAGGAGGCAGGCAATCGATGTTTCTCTCTCACATCAATGTTTCTCTCTCTCTCCCTCTCCCTTCCTCTCTAAAATCAATAGAAATATATTTAAACACATATACACACACACTACCCAAAGTAACCTATAGATTTAAGGCAAGCTTTATCAAATACCAGTGGCATTTTTCACAGAACTAGAACAAATAATCCTAAAATTTATATGGAACTACAAAAGATCTTGAATAGTCACAGTAATCTTGAGAAAGAACAAAGTTAGAAGTATCATGCTATCTGATATCATCCAAATATACTAAAAGGCCATAGTAATTAAAACAGTATGGTATTGGCATAAAAACAGTTGCATGTACCAATGAACAAATAGAGAGCCCAGAAATAAACCCACATCTGTATGGTCAATTAATCTATGATAAAGGAAGCAAGAATATACATTGGGATAAAAACAGTCTGTTCAATAAATGGTGTTGGGAAAATTGGACAGATACAAGCAAAAAAATGAAACTAGACCATCCACGTTAACACCATTCACAAACTCAAAATGGATTAAATACTTAAATGTAAGAACTGACACCATAAAACTCCTAGAAAAAAACATAGGTAAACTTTTTTTAAATTTTTTCTTTATTGATTCTTTTTTTTTTAATCCTCACCCAAGGACATTTTTCCATTTTTTGTTCAGATAGAGTGAGAGGAAGAGAGAGAGAGAAACATCGATGTGAAAGGGACACTTCAAGTGGCTGCCACCTGCACGACCAACCAGGGCCAGGGATAAACTGCAACCAAGGTACGCGCCCTTAGCGGGAACTGAACCTGGGTCTCTCTGGACGGCAGGTCAACACTCTTATCGCTGAGCCAAACCGGCCAGGGCTCTTTATTGATTTTTAGAGAGAGGAAAGGAGAGGGAGAGAGAGACAGAAACATCGATGAGAAAGAACATCAAATGGACGCCACTTCCATGCCCCCAACTGGGGGTTCGAACCCACAACCTGAACATGTACCCTGACCAGGAATCAAACCGGTGACCTCTTGGTGCATGGGTCAATGCTCAACCACTAAGCCACACCAGCCAGGCAACATAGGTAAACTTTTTGACATCACTATCAGTAATACTATTTTTTTAATGTCTCCTTGGGCAAGAAAAACAAAAAAAAACATAAAATGGAACTACATCAAACTTAAAAGTTTTTGCATGGTGAAGGAATCCATCAAAATGAAAAGACAACCTACTAAATGGGAGAAGATATTTGCCAACACTACATCTGATAATGGGTTAATATCCAAAATACATAAGAAACTCATACAACTTAACACCAAGAAAACACACAATCTGATTAAAAAATGGACAGAGGACGTGAATACATATTTCTCCAAAGACAACATACAAATGGTCAAAAGATACATGAAAAGATGCTCAACATCACTAATCATCAGAGAAATGCACATTAAACTCACAATGAGATATCATCTCACACCTGTCAGAATGGCTATCACCAAGAAATCAACAAATAGCCCTGGTCGGTGTGGTTCAATTGGTTGGGCATAGTCCTGTGCATCAAAGGTTGCTAGTTTGATTCCAGGTCAGGGCTCATGCTCAGCTGCAGGTTCAATCCCTCGTAGGGGGCATGCAGGAGGAGGCTATTCAATGTTCCACTCTCACATCAATGTTTCTCTCTCTCTCTCCCTCTCCCTTCTTCTCTCTCTAAAAATCAATGAAAATATTTTTTTAAAAAAGAAATCAACAAACAAGTATTGCTAAGGATGTGGAGAAAAGGGAACCCTCATGTACTGTTGATGGGATTATAAATTGGTGCAGCTACTATGGAAACAGTTCCTCAAAAATTTTTAAAAGAACTACCACATGACCCCCAGAAATTCTACTTCTGGATATTTATCCAATGAAATCCAAAACACCAATTCAAAAAGATATGTGCACCCCTATATTCGCTGAAGCATTATTTACGATACCGAAGATATGGAAGCAATCAGGATTCATCACCAGACAAATGGATAAAGATGTGGTACATATATACAATGGAATATTATTCAGTCATAAGAAATAATGAAATTTTGCCATTTGTGACAATATGGACAGAACTAGAATGTATTATGCTAAGTAAAGTAAATCAGAGAAAGACAAATACCATATGATTTAACTTATATGTGGAATCTAAAGAACAAAATAAACAGACTGAAAACTCATATATAGAAAACAAACTGATGGTTGCCAGATGAGAGGGGGATTTGGAAGGTGAATGATAAAGGTGAAGAGATTAAGAAGTACAAATTGGCCCTGGTCTGTTTGGCTCGGCAGTTGGAGCATCAGCCCATGGACCAGAGAGGCCTGGGTTCAGTTCCCGCTGAGGGCATGTACTTCGGTTGCAGTTTGTTCCCGGCCCCAGTTGGGGATGTGTGGGTGGCATCCACTCAATATATCCCTCTCACATCGATGTTTTTCTCTCTCTCTCTTCCTCCCCTCTCTCACTCCTGCTCTGTCTGAGGATAAATGCAAAAATGTCCTCAGGTGAGGATATTAAAAAAAAAAAAGGCACAAATTGGCAGCTTTAAAAATAGCCATGGGAATGTAAAATATAGCATAGAGAGGGAATATAGTCAATAACTATGTCAGATGGTAATTGAACTTACTGTGGTAATCACTTCACAAGTTATAAAAATGTCTAATCACTATGTTGTATACCTGAAATTAATATAATATTCTATGACAACTGTAATTGAAAAATAAAGTAACTTTTTAAAAATTTAAATAAAAATAAAATAAGCAAACATATTAGGAAAGATTAGCTTTATCCCAATTTCTCTTAATCATTAATTATCTCATTATAAATATTTAGATCTTGTAACATCAAAATTTTGTAAATTTGGACTCCAGTAACCAAAGCAAAGGAGAAATAACAGATGTGCAAAGATTAGCTATTAAGAATAATATGTAAGGAGTTTGATACATAATGAAAAAAGTATGGAACTGAAATGGTGGATTTAATACACACATTTGTTTTAACTCTTTTCCAAAAGTCTGCTAAGCAACTGTAAAGGAATTTTTTAAAGCATGAATTTTCAAGAAAAAGAGAACAGAACAAAAAAACAATAGCAACAAAATTTTGGAAAAGTAGTCATCTAGTTAGCAGACTAGTGAAAGCTGAATTCCTAAGTCAGCAGTGGAGAAAGCCAAGAAGTAACCCAAATTATACCACAGAACCACCAGGACCAAAAAAAGCTTCAAGACTTGGCAGCAGCTCCAGGTATCTCTGGAAGTGGTGGTGAGGTCAAAACTAAAAACAGGAAGACTAGTTGAAAATCTATTTAAGAAGCAGTTCAACTCCCCCATCCTCTCTCCCTGACCCTCCTTCTCTGCCCTAGAGAGAATAAAATAAACATCCCTGAACTGTAGGACAAGAGGCACAGTTATCAGAAAGTACCAAAATGAAAAAAAAAGAAACTAAATGAAAATTTACATAATTAAATAAAAACTTGCACCTGCCTTTCAACACCCCCAGTCCTCTTCCATGAACAGACTTCTAGAACAATGACAGCCAACAGACAGGAGATTACATTTTTCTGGGGTACCTGACCAAGCTGAGACAAATTAAGATACTGACATTCAGAGACTCCAAAAATGGCCCAGCGGATCACACTACAGTGAATCCCAGAAACAACAAGAACCAAGCACCAGCTCAGAACTTCTAAACAGTTTTATGGTATTTCACTCTTAACATAAACAGTCAAGGATTAGCAGACACTTGAAGAAAGCCTCTAATTTGAAAGTCAAACATCAAAACTAACTAAAATCTATCTAAAGAAATAATGACTAGCCCTGGCCGGTTTGGCTCAGCGGTTAGAGCGTCTGCCTGTGGTCCGGAGAGACCCAGGTTCGGTTCCCGCTAAGGGCATGTACCTCGGTTGCAGTTTGTCCCTTTCACATCAATGTTTCCCTCTCTCTCTCTTCCTCTCTCTCCCTCCCACTCTGTCTGTACAAAAAATGGAAAAATGTCCTCGGGTGAGGATAAAAAAAAAAAGAAAAAGAAATAATGACTATTCCAGGGAAGGGACAAACCTATTTCCCCCCCAAAAAAACCTATTATTAATATCTTAGGGTGATATGTAAATGAATATACCCATAAAACTAGACAAAATGCTATTTTTAAAAAAGAAAAAAATAACATATAAGGAGGGGAAAGGTTTCAAAATTAAAAATCCAATAATAGAAATTAGTAACTCAGAGAAAGGTTAAAAGATGGCTGAACCCAGCAATCATACTCCTAGGTATATACAAGAGCAATAAGAACATACATCCAGCGGTGGCTAGTCTGGCCCACTGGTCAGAGCATGGGTCCTTGGACAGAAGGGTTGCGGGTTTAATTTCCGGTCAAGGGCACGTACCTGGGTTGCAGATTTGGTGTAGGAGGCAACCAATCGACGTGTCTCTCCCACATCGATGTTTCCTTCTCTCTCCCTCCCTTCCTTCCACTTTCTCTAAAATCTATGAAAAAATATCCTCAGGTGAGGATTAACAAATAAACAAAACAAACATACATTCACACAAAAACCTATGCACAAAGGTACACAGCAGCATTATTCACAATAGCCAAAAAGGAAAAACAATCCAAATGTCCATCAGCTGATGAATAAATGAATAACGTGGTATGCATACAATATAGTAGTCAAAATAAAAAGGAATAAAGTTCTACTACGTGCTCTAACATAAATAAACCATGAAAAAATTATGCTAAATGAAATATATCAATCACAAAAGACTATGTATTATACAATCCCACTTATATGAAATATCCAGAATAGGTAAATCTAGAGAGACACAAAGTAGATTAGTAACATAGTTGACTGAGGTGGGAGAAATGGGAGTGACTACTAATGGGCATGGGGTCTCTTGGGGGACAGAGGAAGAAATGAAAATGTTCTAAAAGTGGGTCGTGGCCCTGGCCTGTTTGGCTCAGCAGTTACAGTGTCAGCCCGAGAAACACCTAGGTTCGGTTCCCGCTAAGGCACGTACCTCAGTTGCAATTTGTCCCCAGTCCCGGTTGGGGTCGTGTGGGTGGCAACCACTCGATGTGTCTCTCTCACATCAATGTTTCTCTCTCTCTCTCTTCCTCCCTCTCTCCCTCCTACTCTATCTCAAGATAAATTCAAAAATGTCCTCCAGTGAGGATAAAAAATAAAAATAAAGTGGATTGTGGTGAATAACTACACAACTTTGTGAATATCCTAAAAGCCAATGGATTGTACACTTTAAAAGGGTAAAAACTGCCCTGGACGGTTTGGCTCAGCGGTTAGGGCATCAGCCCACAAACCAGAGTGTCCCAGGTTTGGTTTTCGCTAAGGGCATGTACCTTGGTTGTGGTTTTCCAGGTGGCAACCAGTCGATGTGTCTCTCTCACCTCGATGTTTCTCTCTTTCTCTCTCTCTCTCTTGCTTCTCTCCCTCCCACTCTATCTGAAGATAAATGCAAAAGTGTCCTTGGATGAGGATAAAAAATAGTAATTAAAAAAAAGGTGAAAATATGGTGGTACACAAATTATATTTCAATAAAGATTTTTAAAAAAACACTTGAATAAATTAAACAGAAAGTTGAACAAAAAGAGGGAGATGGAATGTAGGAGACAAAAATAAGGGGAAAAAATTAAATAACTGAATGTCCCTGAACTAAAGGATCTGAGTTTCTATACTTGAAGGGCTTGCCATTTGTCCAACACAATGAATGAAAATAGATCTATGCCAAGAGTCTGTAAATTTCAGAACACTTGGGGACAAAGAGAAAATCCTACGAGATTCCAGTAAGGAAAAAAAGACCTCACACACTAAAGATCAGAATCAGACTAGCTGCTCACTTCTCAGCAATGCGTTCAAAAAAGTTTAAAGGAAGATTATTTCCAACCTAGAATTCTATACTCCTACACACTATCAATCATGTATGAGAGTGGAGAGCACACTACTAAAGAATGTCCTCACCCAGCCGGTGTGGCTCAGTGGTTGAGTGTCGACCCATGCATCAAGAGGTCGCCAGTTAGCCCTGGCGGGTTTGGCTCAGCGGTTAGAGTGTCGGCCTGCGGTCCTGAGAGACCCGGGTTCAGTTCCCACTAAGGGCGCGTACCTCGGTTGCAGTTTGTCCCCGGCCCTGGTTGGTTGTGCGGGTGGCAGCCACTCGATGTGTTCCTTTCACATCGATGTTTCTCTCTCTCTCTCTGTTCCTCTCTCTCCCTCCCACTCTACCTGAACAAAAAATGGAAAAATGTCCTCAGGTGAGGATAAAAAAAAAAAAAGGAGGTCGCCAGTTAGATTCCTGGTCAGAGCACATTCCCAGGTGGTGGGCCAAATCCCCAGTGTGGGGCATGCTGGAGGCAGCCAATCAATGTTCTCTCTCATCGATGTTTTTATCTCTCTCTCCCCCTCTCCCTTCCTCTCTCTAAAATCAATTAAGAAAGAAAAAAAAAGAATGTCCTCTACCAAAATGAGGAATAAATCGTGCAAGAAGACATGGAGCCCAATAGGAATCCAACACAAGAACAGGTAAGGACAATCTCTAAGGACAACAGTGAAAGGGAAGTGACAGTTATGCACCAGTCACAGAAGGCAATAATACAGATTAGAAATCAGGAGACTCCAAAAGAGGTTTCTCCGAAAAGACAAAGCTTGAGGCCCCTGAACATCTTGAAAGGAGATTTTGACAATTAGCAGAAAGCCTGGGGTTAATTTAATGAGAAGTTCACAGAAATTTACACAGATATAAAAAGATAATTATCAGTTCCAGAAAAAAGAAATTATGGAAATATAATCATAATATTGCACAGGTTCTGTTGTGAATAGTGTTTATAATAATAGTGCTCATAAAAATGTAAATGCAATAATGATTTAAACAAAATTATGTCACTATACTGGGAACATGGGGAAATAATTTTTGTTTATTTTTTTATCCTCGCCCAAGGACCATTTTTTTGCATTTATCTTCAGATAGAGTGGGAGGAAGAGAAGGAGGGAGAGAAAGAGTAACATTGATGTGAGAGAGACACATCAAGTGGTTGCCACCCACATGACCCAACTGGGACAGGGACAAACTGCAACCAAGGTAGGTGCCCTTAGCAGGAACGGAACCCAGGACCCTCTGGTCCGTAGGCCAACTCTCTAACAGCTGAGCCAAACCAGCAAGGGCAGGGAAATAGTTTTTAAAAATGTTTAAAGAATGTATGGAAATATAATCACAATATGTAGAATTATGTAGGTAAATAAGAAGAAAAAGCTTAAAGAACTGAAAGTGGTTGTCTCTGAATAGGGATGGGGAGAAACCTTGTTTTAACTACCTGACTCCTTTTTTGGCTTTTACAAATGCTTATCGTAAAATCAAACCTAAACATAAAAAATACGTTGTAAAGGTATTCTTCAGAGATTTTTTTTTTCAGAAGGCATGGACTGTACTGGCTGAGAAATCTTAAAATATGAGTCCAAAGAAATTTGAATAGAGTCATCTTAGGTTCCAGGGACCTTTGAATCATGTTCACTCCTTTGTCTCAAATTTTCATTGCTGATTTTATAACTGCCTCCAAAGGTCTTTGGTAAATACTGAAGGTGGGGCAATTTCTTCAATAGTGTCTTACTCTTCAAAAATTTCATTTTCCCTTTGTAGCCAGGAATCACTTCCCCAGGCAGGAATACCATTGCATAAACATTCATTTCCTTAAAAGCCCTGTTTGGTTACTGATCAACATCTGGTAACTAGTCTCTAGTGTCAGCTACCTTTTCTGGAAAATTTTCAGTGCTCTGCATCAGTGCTTATAGCTCATCCCTAAATTCTAATGACTCTTTCAAACTATGGATGTTCATGTATAATATAAATAGAAAAATAAAAGCTAAAGAAAAAGGTATATGGTCCAGCCGGTGTGGCTCAGTGGTTGAGCATCAGCCCATGCACCAAGAGGTCACCAGTTCCATTCCCAGTCAGGACACATGCCCATGTTGTGGGCCTGATCCCCAATGGGGACATGCAGGAGGCGGCCAATCTATGTTCTCTTTCATTGATGTTTCTATCTCTTTCTCCCTCTCATTTCCTCTCTCTCTAAAATCAATAAAGGAAAAAAATTTAAAAAGAAAAAGACATATGAGGGTTGAACATTCACTTCACCTTTAGGTAACCTTGTCTTCACTCTTTCACTGCCAGCAACAGCTAACCCTTATGGAGTGTTCACCACATATCAGACACTATCCTAGGCACTTTACATAGTATATTAAGTCATTTAACCTTCACAACTACCCTATTAGTTAGGTAGTATCAATATCCTCATTTGATTTGATGAGGAAAAATGAAGCGCAGTTTCAATGGGTGACAAAGACAATAATGGCAGAGCCAGGAGTAAGTCCAGCAAGTTCTGACTCTAGAGTCCTTGTTCTTAACCACTCCACCAAATCACTTCTAATGACTCCCATAAAATGGAATTTTCAACAAAACAAACAAATTTTAAAACTCCAGGAAGCAATTCAATTTCTTTCTTCCTAGTGTCTGCCTCTTCCTCACTAAATTTATGGTATATTACTACTCATTTTTAAATATAAACTTTCATTACAACACCTGTAAACTGAAAGGCATGAAAAACATTCTCCCAGTAACACTAAAATAATTCCCCTACTTTTTAATGTTAGGAGAAAAAGAAATTTTTCTACAATACTCACATGAGAAAACTCAGGCTGGGATGGAATTGGAAGTGACCCAGGAGTGAAGACCGGTGTGCTCTGAGATACTGGTGTTGAGGCTTTTGGTGATATAGTGGGCTCAGGTGGGACAGGGAGGTTTTCCATCTCCACTGGTTCATCATCTTTGAGTTTCTTATGAAAAGACTCTCTTCCTTCTTCAGATAACACTGACATGTCCATTGGCTCATCTGGTTTAAAACAGGAAAAACAAATTTAGAAATACTACTTATGTTCCAATACCACTAATTAAAATTGCATTACAGAAATTTCCATTCCTAAAAAAATACTGACTTAATTTTCAGAAAAGCTGATAGATTAACAGACTGGACCCTAGAATCTAGTAAAACTTTCTTCCCCACACTCCCAAAATAGTCAGTTACAAATTAAAATGGTGTTCATCTGCGGACAACCACCCATCCACATGAAATGTTAAAACAGCTCCTTTGATCATCTTTACTGATTATAACTCAGTTTTCACATTCTGCATATGAAATCCCAGATTAACGGCACCTGATTTAACCATCGTATATTCTGCCAAGGCCTTGAAAGGAAGTGAATGTGTTTACAACGCTAAGTAAATATTTACATATGCATGAACTCATTATATTTGCATTAACAACCGCTAAGTGCAGAAAGATGGTGCCAGAAAAAATACAGAAGAAAAAAATCTACCAATGCCAATCAGCGCTGATTTATCAAATAACTAAGTACAAAACAAGACACTAATCCTGAGACAAACTACTTAGGGGGGAAACATACACAAAACCCTGTTTTCCCATAGTACACTACCTACCTGCAGGCTCTCAGGATCTTCCCCAGAACCAACCTAGCTACCTACATATTTGATTCATTAACCCTTTCCCCCGTATTTTACAACTTGACTCCAAAGAGGCATTCTTTAGACCAGTGATTTTCAACCGGAGTGCTGCAAGAATTTTTAAAACATGCAATAGCTGACTATTTGG
Source organism: Molossus molossus (assembly GCF_014108415.1). NCBI lineage: Eukaryota > Metazoa > Chordata > Mammalia > Chiroptera > Molossidae > Molossus > Molossus molossus. The sequence continues at coordinate 182,452,304 of NW_023425344.1, forward strand.
TCAGGGGCACTGACTTCTTTTCCCTTGCATTGTCCAATAAAAAAATGACAACAACCATCACAACAATAGCCATCCAGTGTGACTGCCCTAAACCATAAATATATATAGGTCATATAATAGAGCTGCATCTTATTGGTCACGTCGTCTAGTAAGATTACGTCTGGTTAGTTCTTGGTACCAGAAATCCATATATACAAGTGTAGACACCTGTTTTTGTTTTTGTATTTTTCTTTATTGATTTTTAGAGAGAGAGGAAGAGAGAGACAGAAACTTTGGTGAGAGAGAACATCGACTGGCTTCCTCCTGTATGCCCCACACTAGGGATCAGGCCCACAACCTGGGCATGTTAAACCGTGAATCAAACCCGCAACCTATTGGTGCATGGGTCAACACTCAACCACTGAGCAACACCGTCTGGACTAGACATCTGTTTTTTAAAAAGTCACTTTGGAGGAAAAAGGGTAATTCCTATTATTATTATTATTATTAAATCATACCTACTTCTTTTTGTCAAATCAACAAAAAAATATATTTTTTGGTGTGCCACAGAATTTTAGTAGTTAGTGTGCTACGAGATGAAAAAGGCTGAAAATCACTTCTTTATAACACTCTTACCAACTACCTCTGCCACTGAATTTTTTCCTGTCACCCACTCTCATGCTACCAGCTATCCCCAACCCCAATACCTACTGCTTACTTGGTCTCAGCCTCACCTTCCAATCTAATGCTAGGTTCAGTTGGGATCTGGTGCTGTATGCCATTATTACACTACCACAGCTGTGTTAAATATTCTCATTATACTTTTTGATCGTTCTCACCATGACAAAGCATTTATTAAGGACCTGCTGTTCTAAAAACTACATTAAAAAAAGGCTGCCCGGCCAGTGTTGCTCAGTGGTTGAGCATCAGCCCATGCACCAAGAGGTCACCAGTTCGATTCCCAGTCGAGGCACATGCCCAGGTTGTGGGCCTGATCCCCAGTTGAGAGCATGCAAGAGGTGGCCAATCAATGTTCCCTCTCATTGATGTTTCTATCTTTCTCTCCTCTCCCTTCCTCTCTTTCTAAAAATCAATTTAAAAAAAAAAAGGATTTAGGTTAATAAAACTACAGACAACAAAAACCAAAATCACAGCCCTGGCCAGTTTGGCTCAGCGGTTGGAGCGTCGGCCCATGGACCAGAAAGTCCCGGGTTGGGTTCCCACTATGGGCACGTACATTGGTTGCAGTTGTCCCTGGCTCTGGTTGGGGTCGTGTGGGTGGCAGCCACTTGATGTGTCTCTCTCACATTGATGTTTCTCTCTCTCTCTTCCTCCCCCTCTCCCTCCTGCTCTATCTGAAGATACATGCAAAAGTGTCCTCGGGTGAGGATAAAAAAAAAAAAAAAACTACAAAAAAAGTATACATAATCTTATAATTATGCACAAATACTAAGCAAATACATTAAATCTAAAATACAATTCACAAGGGAAATACAGTAAGTTACACGAAAACCAAAGAACTCTGAATTATATACATAACATAATCCCAAATATGTGAAAATACTTCTTTATATTTATGCATAGAAAATACTCTGAAAGGAAATATATGCAAATACCAATTATAGCTATATCTGGATTGTGGTATTACAGGTGATTTTTCTTTTCTTCTCATTACTTTCCTATACGCTTTCCACACTTTCTGCAATGAGTACAGACATACTTCATTTTATTGCACTTCACTTTATTGTGCGTCACAGATGATGTAATTTTTTACAAATTGAAGGCAGACCCTCTACCACCAAAAAGATTAGGACTCACTTCATCACGATACTTTATTACAATACTGTACTCACTTTACTACAGTGCAAACTGCAAGATTTCTGAGGTATGCTGGTATTAATTATGTTTACAATCAGGGAGAAAGCACTTTTAATATAATTATTTTTATATGTTCACACTACAGAGAGAAATAATGGTTCTAAATATAAACCAAACATAACTTGCATTAACAATTTTTGTAGAATAGATTCACTTTTATTTTTTACTGAAGATATCACTACTCATGTTATGCTTAGAACATTAATCCACCTGGATACCTATAACTGATTTCAAGAAAAAACAGCCAGACACAAACTTTTGGCAGAAGAAAGTCTAAGATTAAATTTTGTAATGGGTAAATTACACTTGAAAAACAGTTAAATATTTCTATATTTATAGCACTTAACAGCAGAGACAGCAGGATATGACAAGAGGCATATACCCAAGTGCTGTGTATGACTTATTAGTTGTGAGATCTCTCTGTGCCTCCATTTCCTTATCTATAAAACAGGGCTATAAGTAACACCTGTTTCTTAGGATTGTTGTAAAGATTCAATGATAAACACCAAAGAGAAGCACCTAGGACCAAAAAGGACATAGAACAGTGCTTGGCATACGCTGTGTTCAATAAAAATTAGCTATTGTATCACTACTGCTATGAAAAGGAGAAAATCATAGAACTTATTGAAAAAGGCTTTGTAGAAATTTAGAAATACCTTAAATGACTGAATAGGAGACTAGGACTAAGCAAAAGAGGTTTAGATAATGAAATAAATTAAGTAAAAAGAAAAGCTTTCTTGTGAATAAAGTAATATAAAATCACTAGGTCCTCAAAGGAGAAAGTGAATGAAGTAAAAATTTCTACCACCTGCTCCTAGCCACTCTTTGACCAAAATTACTTTGATAATACCAAAAATAACCTATAAAGAACAAAAGAAACAATTTTTGGTTCTTTCTCACCAATAACATGTAAACATGTTGCTGAAAACTACCGGCCATTAGTAACAAATCCAATTCTACACTATACTAATTCATTTGAATTTAACTTTCAAAACTTAAAAGTTTTCCCTTAAGGGTCTTTTTAAAAATTAAGTCAGTAACAGAATTCTCAAAAGAATCAGTGCTAGAAGAGCTAAGAACTGAGGAGAGCACTTTACATTAAGCCACATCCCTAAAGGTAAAACAGTAGGGTCCTACAGGAATAATTAAGGTCACCATGTTCTAACATATAAAGAAACAGTATATTGTATTTTGCAACGCAAAGCGCTGCTCTTCTTCTAATCTGATATCAACAGACAAATCAAAACTCACCTTTTCTTCCTTCTTGCTCTGTGGGACTACTAGGAACGATAAATGGGGTAGATCGGAAAGCATCCGGGGAAGGAGCAACAAGATCTGAGGAATTCCTTTATACAAAGAGAAAATCACAGGTTATTTTAACCAAAGCCACGGTTTTGCATTTGTTTTTTACTTTTTTTATAGACTGGGAGGGAGACAGAGAGGGAGAGAGAGAGAAACATCAATGTGAGAGAAACACATCAACTGGTTGCCCCCTGCAAAACCCTGACCAGGGCCGGGGATGAACTGCAACCTAGGTAGGTGCCCTTGACCGGAATCGAACCCACGACTCTTTGGTCCACAGGCCGACGCTCTAACTGTTGAGCCAAACCAGCCAGGGCTATTTTTTACTTTTTAATAGCAAAATTATCTAAGCCATTCAGGCAAATATTTATTAGCATTTCTCTCAAAAAGCTACCTGAGGCCGGTGGAAGAGCCATGAATAATACTTCAATAACTATTTCTCACAGCAGACATATCCAAAATTAGAATTTAAAAAAAGGAGTAAGCATAAAGCCATATTTTTAGAAGAGAAAGTGAATGATCAGACATAAGGACATCATGATTGAAAAGCAGATGAGAAAGTACTAAAATAATAATTCATCTGCAGATTTGAGACTAAAATATTTATTCCATTTTTGCCTATTAGAAAGATCATGGCATTTTATTTAAAAATACAAACCTCTTTGCTCTAACACAGAGATAAAGAAGTCCAACTACTGTCAGCACTAGTATAACCTATTACCCTTGTTAAATGGGAAGAACTACTAGCCACATGAAAGAGCAGAATGTTTGTTTTGGATGTACAATAAGTCTCTAAGTTAAACCAAGCAGTTTCTTCCCTAGTGAAACCTTTGGGCTACTATTATAAAATTTCCAAATGGGAAAGATTTATCCACCTTCAACAGTTCCACTAAGTTCTTATCTAAAAAATTATAAAGCCCAGAGTTTACCTTTTGGTTTCAAAAGAATGCTGGCCTAGTAGAGAATTTTAGCCCTTTCAACCCTAGCCTAAGACCCTCAGGCACATGTTTCCCTGGTAGAGCTATTTAAGGCTTACTTACGTGGAAAGGCTCTCCTGAACAAGTGACCTCTGGCCAGAGAGCTGCAGGAGATGCAGAGTGGTGGCAGGTGTGGAAGCCAGAGAGCACCCACCTTCTTCCCTTGAAGGAGTAGAGCAACCATCAGAAGCTATTGAAAAAAAAAAAAATCTAGTTCCACTTACTTCTATGATTAACATAACTGAGTTGTCAAAAAAACAACAACACAACACTCTGAAGTAATATACATGTTTCCAACTATGTTCCAAGAAGGAAGAAACGTTTCTCTAATTGTAGTACAATTAATGGTATGCCACAAATCTTGAGTGATCATTAAAAAGCTCCCTCTCCTCCTCTGCCCGGCCAGTGTGACTCAGTGATTGAGTGTCAACCCATGCACCAAGAGGTCACCAATTCAATTCCCGGTCAGGGCACATGCCCAGGTTGTGGGCCCAATCCCCAGTGGGAGGCATGCAGGAGGTGGTCAATCAACATTCTCTCTCATCAATGTTTCTCTCTTTCTCTCTCTCTCTTCCTCTCTCTCTAAAATCAATAAAGGGGAAAAAATGGTTTTAAAAAAAAGCTCCCCCTCCCTACTCAATTATGGGTTTAATAAAGAATTGACAAAAAGAATTCCTTCCTTAGTCCTTTCCATCATGATTAATGCTTGAAAAGGCCAGAATCCTGACACCTCTGCAAGGCTGCTCTTCTTTCTTGTGAAGCTTCTATTATAAAACAGCTAGTGAGACTTTAATGCAAGGTCTACCTAAGATGAAATAAGTGCATGCCATAATATGGAGATGGGAGAAGTCAAAATAATGCATACGGCACCTGATAATATGACTGGAGTAATTTTCATAATTGGAACTTGGGCCTCCTCAAAAGGAGACAGAAAATACTAACACGTTAGTAAAAAATATATAAACAACCAATACTGATACATATATTATGAAGAGTCTCCTGTTGGTCCCTTCTTAGCAACAGATGGATATCAGCTATATTAATCCCAAGTATAAAAAAATTTCTCAAATACAACCTTATAGCTTTACTGAGGAACCAAAAAAAGATTCCTTAGATACCCTTTCAATGTCTTGCACACATTCACAGCTTAGTAAAGAAATACAAGCCTCTCTTCTTCCTTCCTTACAACCAACACATTACAGCAGGTCCTTCAATAACATCATCTTATTCAACATCATTTTGTTATAACATTGATGAGATGTCCTATGAACTTAACTCTTGTTTATATCAATTAGCCTACGGTAAAACTGGTTTTGTTTTACATTGTTTTGCTCAAAATCACAGAACCTACTGACAGTGTTGAAGATTTAATGTATATTTTGCTAGTTATTACTAAAGCTTTCTGGCTCTGTGAGGTTACAGAATGGGGGACAGGTGGGGGTTAACAAACCGTGAAACAAATACCACTCTGGTCTTCTAAGTTTTACATGCTTTCCACTAGACCATAACTTCCTATTTGTGGCAGATGAACTAACAAACAGATGAGTTAAGTACAGTTAGCCAGGTGAATATAGAAAACTTACACTTAATTACACTAAAGATTAGGAGACCTATGACAATAGAAATAGCTACTCTGTCCATAATTATTAAATTTACTATATTAGTTATTATTCCTCAATACCTCCATTTCCAAAAGAGAAAGAAAATTATGTTAAAATGTTAAATAAGCAATCATTCTCAGAAAGGCCTTCTCATTAATCAGCTAGAGGTATATTTTCCCTCCATATCACAAACAAGTCTGCATACTTACTAAGTGCCTTCTCACTTAAACAGTAGCCTCAAAACAGAAATAAAATTTTTATATCTTTGGAGAAGAGAAACTATATAGCAACTAATTACTCTTTGTACCTGTTTTATTGCTCTGGTCAAACAAGTCTTCCTGAGTTGACAAAACATCAGGCTCTGGTGACTTCTGAATCTGCAGTCCACCTTCCAGAAGTTCTTGAGCAGATATGTGTTCTTTTGTTTCCACAGCAGTAAGAGATACTTTGGGACTAGGAGGCATGTCCTCTGACCTAGGAGATTCATGTCACCAGGAGAAAAAGTTGCTATGTTGAAATGTTTTTATCTTTGAGCTAAGAAACTTTTCCTGTTTTCTCTGTTTCCCTTTAATAATTTCAAAATGTTCAGTAGCTCTAGTCTATATAACTACTTAGTGAAAATGAAGTAAGATACTATTTAATGATACAAAGCCCTCAGCCCATTTCAAAGCCTGTCTCAGTCTCTCACAAAGCAATACCTCTTTTCAACTCTGCTCACTGCTGTGCTACATGCGATTACTAAGTGATTTAGGAATTTTTGCTACACATGCTATTATCTAGACCTGCACGAAAGAGTCTGCTCCAGATCACAACAATGCCATTTTAAGAATGACCTTCCGAGAAAAGGGCCTGAGTGTGAATTATCCTCTGCACTAATGCCACACATAATCTTCTGCTGACCTTTCCATGTGATCTGCTCAATCTAAGCCCCAAACCAAGAATCCACACCAAAACTATTCACACATGTATGACACTCATTGCTGATCCCTTTCCAGAGACTTATGAGGTTTACCTACTCTACCATTTCCCAGAATAAACATGATAGCAAAACTAGCTAGAGTACACCTTCCTAAAGAAAAGCCTAAAAAGTCAGGCCCAGTTAAGCTGAGTGTTTTGCATTAGAAATACAACTTCTCTTGATATTCAACTTTATTCAGGACCCCAAGACCCCATTCCCCACTGTTTCTATAGTCATCCAGCCCCAAACTGGAAGCATCCCACTTTTCCTGCCATATCCAAACTTGAGTTGTTCAGAGGCCATGCTGTTTTGGAGACAATAATCATAATAGGCAGAACAGAGATATACTGCCCAATTCCTACCAAATTAAGAGCATAAAGGACTTAGGAAAATAACATCTGCCTGCATCTATATCATAAACTACCAAATACAGGATACCTGAGGACCCAAAGCAATCTAGGTGCTCCTCAAGTACAGAAACAGTAGACTTTAAAATACAACATTCATGCGACTTCTCGTAACACTGCAGAAGCTAAAATACCTCCCACAGAGAGATAGTGCCTCTGTAGGCAAAGGTCAGAGAGGAGCAGTAGCAACCAAAGATAAAGAAGTCATGCTTAGCCCTGGCCAGTTTTGCTCAGCGGTTAGAGCGTCAGCCTGAGGTCCAGAGAGACCGGGATTCGGTTCCCGCTAAGCCCACGTACCTCGGTTGCAGTTTGTCCCCGACCGTGGTTGGTCATGTGGGTGGCAGCCACTCAATGTGTCCCTTTCACGTTGATGTCTCTCTCTCTCTCTCTCTCTCTCTCTCTCTCTCTCTCTCTCTCTTCCTCTCCCTCCCTCCCACTCTATCTGAACAAAAAATGGAAAAATGTCCTCGGGTGAGGATAAAAAAAAAAAAGTCATGCTTATAATTACAGCAGAAACTTAATGACTTTGTACTATGCCTAAAGATGAGAACACAGCCCTGGCTGGTGTTGCTCAGCGGTTAGAGCGTCGGTCTGAGGTCCCGAGAGACCCGGGTTCGGTTCCCACTAGGGGCATGTGCCTGAGTTGCAGTTTGTCCCCGGCTCTGCTTGGGTCGTGCGGGTGGCGGCCACTCAATGTGTCCCTTTCACGTCGATGTTTCTCTCTCTCTCTCTCTCCCCCTCCCACTCTACCTGAATGAAAAATGGAAAGGTGTCCTTGGATGAGGATTAAAAAAAAAAAAAAGATGAGAACACAAAGAGAATTCAGGAATAATCAATGTTTCTACTAGACCAGAAATATGATCGGGATAAGGGGGTGGGGTTGGGAAATGGAAATCAACAATTTTTGAAAATGCTCCCTACTGGCCAAGTGAAATAAGCAGAAACCCAAAAATACTTTCTAGAAAGAACATGGGTTACCTTGCAGTTGGTGGATTTTGCTTTTCTACTTCATGTACGTCCTTACTGGGCTGTGCTACCACAGGGACATCCTTGCTGGGCTGTTCTGCCATGGAGATATCTTCACTGTTTTGTTTTTCATGCTTAATTGCTTGAATTTTTAGAAGACAGAAGGGAGATATTAAATTTTTCAAAGTACTAGAAGCAGTCCCAAATGTTTTTTAAAGGTAAAAATTTTAACGGAAAGAAGTCCAATTTGAATATATACATATTTTCCAAAAAGGAAAATAACCAAGACCCCACTTACAAAAAAAACCTTAATCTGCAAGCCATCAACTAACAAGTTCTTGCCAGACAACTCTGCAACCCTACTATACTAACGTAGATTATATCAACTTAGAAAGCTATAAAATATTATTGAGGAAAGAATAGCTCTACCATGGGATGAAAATGTGTAAACAACTCCAAATGCCAGAAAACATGTTTCATACCAGTATTAGCATCCACATCAGATAGTCTAGTATAACCAGACTTGGTGGTTACTGACTGTAGAGGCTCTTTGTCTACTTCATATGGCACAGTATGTTCCTCAACATCCTGGCTCTGGGAGAGTTCCAGAACCCCAAAGCCCAACTGTGATGAGGCAGGATCTAGAAACAAAACACAAAGAAATTAGGTATCATCCTATAATATTATGACTGGGCAAGGTGCTGTCCCTTAGCAAAAAGTCATGTTAAGTCCTTCAAATCAAAACCCTGCTCCCAAAATTTTTCAAAATAAAATTCAGAATAAAAGCACTAAAAGTGAAGGGGGAAAATATGTAATGAAGCAAGAAATTGCATACTATAAAACCTTACAAGCACGTAGTATAGGTAGACTATGTCTACTTTGTGAAGATATACATAAACCAAACCTGCACACCCAACAATTCAATGTACTTCCAACCCCACAAAGATCCCAAAAATACCTGATTATGAAAGGAGAGACAATGTGCACAAAGGGGGCTATCAATGAGCTAGAAATTCCTGAACACCAAATTAGGTAAAATATCTGAGACTACTAGCAATTTTCTTAATGACTATTCTCAATTTAATAAGGACAAATCTATAACCTGATAAAAAGAAAATATTTAGTGTCTGTATGCTCACATTAAAAGAATTCAGAACAATCTACTATTCTGAAAAAGGCATAAAGCTACCTTCAGCATCAAGGGAATGTGTGGCACCATCTAGAGTATCTTCTTCTTTTTCCCCTTCCTCCTTTTCCTCCACCTCTTCTTCCTTCTCTTCCCCCACAGGAGGAGCAGGTTCCACTGACAGTCCCAAAGCACTATACAGCAGAAAGACACAATTATGTAATCCTGGGTAGGTTGGGACATTTTTCTCAAAGCACTCTGTGAATTTTATTGTGACTCTCCACACACCAACCATCTTTTAAGCAAATTTGAAAAAGTAAAAAAACCTCACCCCATTAGTGCTTCTTTCTACAGACGAGCACTAAAAGGGCTAACAACTCAAAAATAGTGTCAGAATTAAGTAACACAATTATTAAACAGAAGAAAGGAACAAACATACCTGAATTTTATCTTTCTCTGAAAAGACATGAACAGGGATAGAAAAATCTTGTACTCAAGAGAATTACCGAGGCCCTGGCTGGTTTGCCTCAGCGATTAGAGCATAAGCCTGCGGACCAAAGGGTCTCAGGTTCAATTTTGGTCAAGGGCATGTAACTGGGTTGCAAGTTCAATCCCCAACCCCACTGGGGCCATGGGGGGAGGCAACCGGTCAATGTGTCTCTCTCACATCGATGTTTCTCTGTGTCTTTCTCCCTCCCTTGCACTCTCTAAAAATCAGTGGAAAAGATCATTGGGTGAAGGTTAACCAAAAAAAAAAAAAGAGAGAGAGAGAGAGAATTACTGATAAGTGACAAGAGAAGATGTGCATCAGATGCATAGGGAAAGGATTCACAAAAATACTCTGGTAAAAAAAATCTTAGCATACATATATAGAACCAAAGTACCTAAATAAAATTCAGGTAAGAGGCCTATGTACTTCTTTTTTTAATCCTCACCCGAGGATATGTTTTTATTGATTTTAGAGAGAGAGGGAGAGAAAGAGAAACATCGACGTGAGAGAGAAACATCAATTGGTTGCCTTCTGTACACGACCCTACCAGGGATCAGACCCACAACCTGGGTATGTACCCTGACCAGAAATAGAATCCACAACCTTTTGTTATATGGATGACACTCCAACCAACTGAGCCACACCAGCCAGGGCCTATGTATTTTTAAAAAGCTTACACAACAGGTCAAAAAACATAATAAACAAAAGTAAAAAATATAGAGTTACTAGGGGAAAAATCTGCAATAAATTTAACAAAAGAATAGTCTTCATAAAATATAAGGAATTCATATGAAGAACCCCAGGATACAAATGGACAAACAATAGAAAAGACAACTCATAAAAAATATAAGTATCTTTAAACATGTAAGGTAACAGAGAAACCATCTGTTGCCAATCAAATTATAAATACTGCATTATTATTCAGTGCTCCCTAGACCTGAGGTGAGATAAGCATTATCATATACTGTTTATAAGAGTATAAACTGCCCTGGCCGGTTTGGCTCAGCAGTTAGAGCGTTGGCCTGCGGTACAGAAAGACCCGAGTTCGGGACCCGGGTTCGGTTCCCGCTAAGGGCACGTACCTCGGTTGCAGTTTGTCCCCGGCCCTGGTTGGTCCTGCGGGTGGCAACCACTCGATGTGTCCCTTCACATCGATGTTTCTCTCTCTCTTCCTCTCTCTCCCTCCCGCTCTGTCTGAACAAAAAATGCAAAAATGTCCTCGGGTGAGGATAAAAAATAAAATAAAATAAAATAAAATAAAATAAAATAAAAAATAAAAAAAAGAGTATAAACTAATAGAACTTTCCGGGAAAACAATTTGGAAATATGTACCAAGAGCTCTAAAAATGTTTCATACCCTGTAATTTCACTTGTAAGAAATAATTTGAAATGTGGAGAGATCCTAGTATAAACTTATTTCTCCAACTTTACTGTGATTAGGAAATAACCTAAAATTCAGTATTAGGGACATTATTAAATAATCTCATAATCCACAAACTGGTATATTATGGAGCCATTAAAAATATTTGAAACCAGCCCTGGCCGGTTTGGCTCAGCAGTTGGCGCAATGGCCTGCAGACCAGAGAGATCCAGGTTCAGTTCCATGTACCAAAAAAAAAAAAAAAATTTGAAACCAAATATAGTATGTAAACCTGGATTGGATCCTGGATTTTTAAAAAACATTACACACACACACATATACACACACACACACACACACACAAAAGACATCTTTGAGAAAATTGGAAAAATCTGCATGTGAATATGCTATCAGATATTAATAAATTAATTATTTCTTAGGTATGGTAATAGTATTATGGTTATATAGAATAATATATTATTCTTAGATGATAAATGCTAAAATATTTAAGAGAATAATAATGTCTGCAACTTAGTTTCAAATGATCCAGCACATATTTGACAGAACAAATATGTACTATCCTTTCATCTTTTCTAGGGGTTTAAACTTTTAAAATAAAAAACTTGGTCCCTGGCCAGTTTGGCTCAGTAATTAGAGCGTTGACCCTCGGACCAAAGAGTCCCAGGTTCAATTCCGGTCAAGGGCACATACCTTGATTGCAGTTTGTCCCTGGCCCCGGTTGGGGTTGTGCGGGTGGCAAAAAATTGGTGTGTCTCATATCAATGTTTCTCTTCTCTCTCTCTCTCTCTCTCTCCACCCCCCTTCCCTCCTTCCCTCCCACACTGTCTGAAGATAAACGTAAAAATATCCTCAGGTGAGGATTAAAAAATAAAAATTAAAAACTTGGAAAAAATGCTATTAAGAGTTTTAATCATCATGAGGATAATGCTCATGTTGTTAAGCAAAAAGGTCAGCAAACACACAAACTTTTACTTGCTACATGTTAACTATGTAAATCAAGTCCACAAAAAAAAGGAAAATATACCAAAATGTTTACAGCAATTAGCCTCTGGGTGGCAGAATTACAGACAACGTTTTTTGCTTCCTTGTAACTTACTACACATTTCATATTTCATACAACTATCAAGCATAACTTAAGCATAAAATAGGTGAAGACATAAATTTGTAAAGCCAGGAACCATGATCCAAGAAAGAAAAAGAACAATGATTTTCACAAAAATAAAATACAGTTGACCCTTCAACAACACAGTGGGGATAGTTGCTAACCCCCAGACACAGCTAAAAATCCATGTACAACTTTTAACTCTCCCAAAACTTTAGTGACCCCTTGGTATCTGTGTGGATTGGTCCCAGGACCCCCAGGGATAACTAAATCTAAAAATGATCAAGTCCCTTATATAAAATGGTGTAGAACAATGCATACAGTTGGCCTTTCATATCTATGGATCCCCAACCATGGATCAAAAATACTGTTTTCAACCAGTGTAGGTCAGTGATTGAGCATCAAACCCATGCACCAAGAGGTCACCAATTTGATTCCCAGTCAGGGCACATGCCCAGGTTGTGGGCCCAATTCCCTGTTGGGGGCATGCAGGAGATGGTCAATCAATGTTTTCTCTCATCAATGTTTCTATCTCTCTTTCCCTCTCCCTTCCTCTCTCTCTAAAAATAAAGAAAGAAAAAAAACAATTTTTTTAGTCCAGCTAGTATGGCTCAGTCGTTGAATGCACCAAGAAGTCGTCGGTTTGATTCCCAGTCAGGACACATGCCCAGGTTGTGGGCCCAATCCCCAGGGAGGGGCATGCAGGAGGTGGCCAATTGATGTTCTCTCTCATCAGTGTTTTTATCTCTCTCTCCCTCTCACTTCCTCTCTCTCTAAAGTCAATAAAGAAAAAAACAAATTAAAACAAAACAATTTTTTAAAAAATACTGTTTTCCATCTGCAACTGGTTAAATCCACACACGTGAAATCCAAGCATAGGGAAGGCTGACTGTGTATGTATGAAAAATATCCACACATACATATACAGTTCAAATCCATGTTGTTCAAGAGCCAAGTATAGAACATTATCTACATAACTGGGAGGAACAGATGCATGACCCTGGGAAATATAGGAAAAAAAGTCCAAGAGCAAATATAACAAAAAGTAGAGGAGCAATGAAATACAGCACAAACCACACATCTTGGATCTTTGTCAGTCTCTTGATTTTTTTTTCATGTTTCTGACCTCTAAATGCTGGTGTGAGTCCTTCAACCTCTGCTCCACCTATACTCACTCCTTAGTGATCTTATCCAGACTCATGGCTTTGAATATCATCCATATGCTTATGACTCTGCAATTTAAATTTCCAGCTTAGTTCTTACCCCTGAACTCCAGACTTGTACACATCACCAAATGCCTCCAACTGACAAATGAAAAGGCAGCTCAACTTTAACTTGTCTAAAACTGACTTCCTCCTGTAGTCCATCTCAATTAACAGCAACTCCATTCTCCTAGTTCTCAAACCAAAACCATGAAATCTTTGTTACTTCCTTCTTTACTCTCAGGCTCCATCTGTCTTTTAATTCTATTTTCAAAAACCTAGAATCTCACCACTCTCCATCCAGTCATATTTTCCCTAATTATTTCAATAGTCTTCTACTTGATCTTCCTGCTACCTCTGCTCCCCCTTCAGTCTATTCTTTTATTACTATTATTTTATTTAAATATCTTATTTTATTTTTATTTTCATTTTTCCAGCTTTACTGAGGTATAATCAACAAATAAAAATTATATACCCTTCAGCCCTGGCCGGTTTGGCTCAGGGGTTAGAGCATCGACCTGCGGTCCAGAGAGACCCGGGTTCGGTTCCCGCTAAGGGCACGTACCTCGGTTGCAGTTTGTCCCCGGCCCTGGTTGGGTCGTGCGGGTGGCAGCCACTCGATGTGTCCCTTTCACGTCGATGTTTCTCTCTCTCTCTTCCTCTCTCTCCCTCCCACTCTATCTGAACAAAAAATGGAAAAACGTCCTCGGGTGAGGATAAAAAAACAACAACAAAAAAACCCTTAAATGCTTTCCTGTTTCACTAAGAGTAACAGCCAAATTACTCACAGTGCCCATAAGGCCTTACATATACTGCCCCTCACTCTTTACTTCTCTGACTTAATCTCCTGCTCCTCTCAATCATTCCACCCCACCACTCTAACCTTCTTGCCACATCTCAGAAATGCCAAGTACGCTCATGCCTCAGGGCCTTTGCACTTACTCCAGAAAACAATAGGGATCACTTAATCACTTAAGTTTTTTTTTAATCCTCACCCAAGGACATTTTTGCATTTATCTTCAGACAGAGCAGGAGGGAGAGAGGAAGGAAGAGAGAGAGAGAGAAACATCAATGTGAGAGAGACACATCGACTGGTTGCCACCTACACAACCCCAACCAGGATTGAAGAAGAACCACAACCGAGGTATGGGCCCTTAGTGGGAATCGAACCCAGGACTCTCTGGTCCATGGGCTGACGCTCTAACCGCTGAGCCAAACCCACCAGGGCCACTTAAGATTTTTAATCAAATGCCACAACAGTGAAGTATTCCCTAATTTACTCTATCTAAACTTCCAACTCCTATGATGTTTCCTATTCCCCTTGTTTTATTTTCTCTTTAGCCCTATGAATGTCTAATATACTACATCTTTTACTTATTTATCATGTATTGCTATATCCCATACAAGAATGTAAGCTACATTAAGGTCTAGAACTTTTATATCTTCTAATCACTTTGTATCCCCCAAAATTCAACAGTGCTTGATTCAATAAAAATTTATAGAATGAGTAGATAAATCAGAAGAAGCTTTATTTGGAAAAATATTTTAATCTAAAATCTAAAATCCAAAATAGCCCTGGCTGGTTTGGCTCAGCAGTTAGAGTGATGGCCCGTGGACCAGAGTCTCCTGGGTTAAGTTCCCACTAAGGGCATGTACCTTGGTTGCAGTTTGTCCCTGGCCCCGGCTGGGGTCGTGTGGGTGGCAACCACTCAACGTGTCTCTCTCACATTGATGTTTCTCTCTCTCCCTCTCTCTTCCCCTCCCGCTCTATCTGGAGATAAATGCAAAAAAAAATTGTCCTCGGGTGAGGATAAAAATAAATAAATAAAATTATTCCAAAATAAAATACTTATTACAAATATTTTAAAAAATCAGAATGCCCTGGCCAAGTGGCTCACTTAATTGGAGCGTTATCCCATGCACCAAAAAGGTTGCAGATTCAATTCTCAGTCATGACACATACCTGGGTTGTGGGTTCCACCCTCAGCTGGGGTACATACAGGAGGCAATCAATTGATATTTCTCTCTCACATGGAAGTTTCTCTACCTCTCCGGCCCCCTTCCTCTCTCTCTAAAAATTAATTTAAAAAATTTATACTTTGGTGAGGATTTTTTTAAAAATCAGAAGAGGCTTGATCATAAACAAAAAAATAGTATTAATGTTAAACTTTTCTCCATTGTCTAAAGCTGATGGAAGAAGAAAGAAAGGTTCGAATATATTATTCTGAAGTACAAAAGTGGCCAATAAAAGAACTAAAATAGCCCGGCCAGCGTGGCTCAGTGTTTGAGTGTCAACCCATGCACCAAGAGTTCGCCGGTTCAATTCCTGGTCAGGGCACATGCCCAGGTTGTGGGCCAAATCCCCAGTGGGAGACATGTAGAGGGCGGCAAGTCGATATTCTCCCTCATCGATGTTTCCATCTCTCCCTCAACCTTCCTCTCTCTAAATCAATAAAAATAAATAAATTAAAAAAAAAAAAGAACTAAAATAATTATTACAAAAACGAGGGTGGTATTTTGAGTAAACCCTCATCTTTGATTATGGAACTCAATTGCCTTAATCTGGTAAAACAAGAAATGGCAGTATAATAGTGTTAGTTTTACAATCGTATTAAGAGCTAGGAGAATAACCTCCCAAAGTAAAAACACAAACACTTAAATAGGGTTGCCTCTGCAAAAGGGAACCAAGGATGAAAAAGGACTCTTTGCTTTCCATTATAAGCTCTTTTTATTATTTTATTTCTTAAAATATTTTTTCTTTATTGATTTTTAGAGAGAGAGAGAGAGATAAAAATATCAATGAGAGAGAACATCAAGTGACCGCCCCCTGCACGCCCCGCACTGGGGATTGGGCCCACAACCTGGGCATGTGCCCTGACCGGGAATCGAACTGATGACCTCTTGGTGCATGGGTCAATGCTCAACCAGTGAGCCACATCGGCCGGGCATATAAGTTCTTCTTAAAATAAACTGTGCATTCACATATTATTCTGTTAAAAATATTTAACAGATCTCATCAAAATTAAACACCTGCTCTGTGAAAAACCCTCTGAAGAGGATGAAAAAACAAGCTGCAGAGTGAGAGAATATATTTGCAAATTATATACCCTACAAAGAATTAGTATCTAGAATATATAAAGAACTCTCAAAACACCCAATCTAGTGCCTAGCATAGAAAATAAACTCAACTGGACAATGATAAGACAAAATAAAAACTAAATATTGTTTAGGGTATGAATTAAGCACTCTGGGTCTAAAACTGGTGAGGTACTTTGGTTGGTGGAAAGCATGCCTAATAGTTTTGACAATATATCTAAATATTATTTGATTTTTTCCCCCCACTAATAAGTCATATCAATGCTAAGAATGAGGAATGCTTGTTTCACATGCATAAGACATATCACAATTTGAATAACATAGGTGTAAAAAATATTACCTTCACAAAAGAGATTCCAGCGTTCAGTACTAATATAACCCTCAAATCCCACTCCCTAATTCACAAAAACAAAATTAATCTCTTCATCCTTGGAATGAGGCAAAAGTACAGACAAAAGAACCGATCCATTAATAAACATAAATTCCTTCAAACACTAATATACCTGCTTATCCTGTTTGGCTGAGGTAACGGTTCAATGACCTGACTGATGGAACCACATGGATCCAAATGAGAAGAATCCATAGGGTCTGAAAAATACAATAGGATATTAGCACAAAAGGCATTTTACCACTAAACTTAAATATAAATTCAGGAATGTAGACAATACAAACTTAATAAGGTACATTACGGAAAACCTATCTTTTGAGTGCCTCCTATGGTTCAGATACTGTGCTAGACTTCCTTACACACATTCACTACAACCACGTTTAAATCCACCCAGCTCTAACAAGTGCACCTTTGCAAAAAGGAACTTACAGCTTTAAACACCTCACCTGTAGTTTTGTTTTCTTTCAAATGTTCGTTGAACCCACTATTACTGTCTCCTTGTTCTCCAGCTGGTTGTTCAGGATTGGACACAACATCCTAGAAAATATACGTACATAATATCCCCACTATGTATGAAATAATTCAAAATAAGGTGTACTTTTTGTGAACATGGTGATTTCATTTTTCCAACTGACTGTATCCAAAAGATAGTGACCTCTAAGTACTTACATTTGCTAGTTGGTCTAGATTTGGGGGAGGAGGAAATCTGCTCAATCATTTCCAAACAAGACATCACTCACCAATACAGGGTTCTCTTTGGGTGTCTGTAAATTGGGAAGGTGTCGAGACAGGATACTGAAGTGAGACCCAGAATCATCTTCTAGAACCTGGCTTTCAGGCTGAGAATCTTCGATTATCAGGCAAGGAGTGTCTTGCTGAGAGAAATCCGAATCCAACTGACTTCCAGTAGGGTCCATCTGCTCCCCTGGAATGGAATAACAAAAGATCAGTTCTGTGTAACCTACTAGCCTTCCTCAGGCAGTTTGCGCTTAAATAATGGGGCAGAAAGTACAGGAGCGCTGAAAGGAGGACCACTCGAGAGCTCTTTCAATTAGAACATTACTATATTTATGATCTTGCAAGCACTTTCCCATCATACCTCCCAAGCCCAGATTCCTCATTATTTACAATCAACCTGCCTATCCTCTCCCTCTCCTTTCCCATCACCTTCCCGTTGACATCCTTTCCCCTCCTTCCTAACCTCCTCTTCCCGCCCCTTTCTCCATCCCCCACAACCCTCCTCACGTCCCTCTGGAGCTTCTACCACCCCCAAAAGGCTGCTGTGCCATCTCTATTTGCCAGAACCTCCACAGCCCTTCACACTTCCTCACGACCACTCAGCCTTCCTAGCTACGGCTTCCCCACCCCCTCCTCAGGGGCCTCCAACCCTTTCCCAGTCACCGCCGCCATGCTTGCCACCCCGCCCCCTCCGGTCAGCCATTCCTTCAGACCCGCAATCCAAGCCTTTCAGAGCTGACTGCACCCCCACTTTTCTCTAAATAATACCAGGCATCCCGGTGGGAGGTCCCTCTCGCTCGAGTTACAGATCTCTGCACGCTCGCCAGGTCCCTCCAGCCCTATCCCCAGATGGACGCTGTCGCCACCGCCGCCACCGGCCTCGAACTCCTCCTTTTCCCGCGCGTCACTCAGTATCGGTTCTTCCATTCGCTATTGCTTCCTGCCTCTCAAAAAAATCCTGTTGGTGACTGGCGGCTGAGGCACAGTGCCCCGCCCCACGTAAGAAAAAGGAACACGGCGGCGTGTTTCCATGGCAGCATGGACGTTGCAGGCCCACCCCCTTGTAGAGCCCTAGAATGACAGTATCCTTGAACCGAAGGGACCTTGAGAGGGCGTGAAATATATTCCCTAGCCTCGAGGACAATTGTACCACTATTCAGATAAGAAAAAAGACTTGTTTTTATCGTTCACACACTAAAGACCCCTTCTATTACCCTCTTCAGTGGAAAAGGAAAGTGTTTCCTGGCTTTCTAATAAAAGGGCAAAGAGAAGGATCCAGGATGGCTAGGACTCCTGAGCTGGTGAAACTGGAGAGAGAGGACTCTTTGGGGTTTACCAGTGTCAATCAAGATGACTTTTGTGAGTCTACTTGAATTCAAGAGCCTCACATTACATCTCTGCCAGTTCTTTTCCCCCCTCCCCCACATTTATATTGTCTAAGAACTCCAGTAAACCGTATTTTTTTCCATTGCCATTTCCTGTCTGGAACTTAGTTCAAGCTGCACAGTTACCTATCATTGCCCTATCCCTTACGGGATTGTAGCCTACGGAGACTATAGCCCCAGACATTTTTTGCACCTCCCGTTGAGAGACTTGCACACCGTGATTCTCAGACTCCGTGGTGAAGAGAACAGCTGCTGCTGCCCCTTTAACAAGATGACCTCAAAGATCCCTCCAAGACCTGAGAGTCTATTATCCTAATCATGGTGCCAGGATCTTACAGAAGGTATAGCAGCTGTGACTTGTATTAATGAACTAGGCCCCATGAGGAACATGTTTTTTGTTGGTTTGGGGTTGTTTTTAAGTGGTTGGATCTAGGATGGATTTCTAGCCAGAGCAGCTGTCAATAAGGAAAACACCTAGCACACTGTCAAGCATATACATAGTAGGCATTCAATAAGAGGTAATTTTCTCTCTCTACGGGCTCAAAATGACTTAGGCACAGTCCAACCATGATTTCCCATCCTGCAAAAGCCCAATTCAGCATTCAATACAGGCTAAGCTAAAGTGGAGCTTCCTACCAACTAATATTTGCCCTGCTGTTTTAAATTACAGTGATCATATTTTTCGAACCAAAAGTCAAAGGATGTCATCTGAGTATATGTTACTTATTTCAAAAGACAGACTCTTTTAAATAAAACTTTCCTGAATAAATAAATAAATAAATAAATGAGCCTAAGCCATTTCTGTTACTAAATAAAACAAGAGCCTGAAAAACTGTGAAGAAAAACTGTGAATTGCTTGTTAGGCAGTATGACAATTAAATTAGTCATTAAATTACCCGTAACGATCAGAAAATGCAGGCAGATGGTTACCCACTGAGGCTGTAACTGACTGCAGTTAGATGAGCTAAAGGCCTTTATTGACTCTTAGATTGAAAAGGACCATCAGCACATCTACCTATCTACAGGTGCATCTTTACCTAAGACACCTCAGACAAAGAGAAATCTAATCTACCTCTGAAGTCCTCCAAGACAAGAAAATTCCATTAGACCCTGTGTTAACTCATTTTAAAGTTTAGCCCTGGCCAGTTTGGCTCAGCCATTTAGAGCGTCAGCCTGCAATCCAAAGAGACCTGGGTTCGGTTCCCGCTAAGGGCACGTGCCTCCCTTGAGGTTTGTGCCCGCCCCGGGTTGTGCGGGAGGAAGCCACTCTATGTGTCCCTTTCACGTTGATCTCTCTTTCTCTCTCTCCCCCCCCCCCCGCCCCACTCTAGATAAACAAAAAAAAAAGGAAAAATGTCCTAGGGTGAGGATAAAAAAAAAAGGTTTAACAAACCTCATTGTCAGAAATTTTTCTCCTAATCATCTAACTTAAAACCTTTATTCTAGAGCTTAAAGTCATTTTTTTCTCATATTGTCTTTAATTGGTAATTTTAAAACCTGGATAAAGTCTCATTTCATCTGGTCCAATAATTCCATAATATATTTCATCAATCAAAAAATAAACATAAATGCTATATGCTTAGTCTTTTTCTGAGGTCTCCTCACAGACTTCTCTAAGCAAAAGAACTCCACATAGTTTAATTCTACCTCACAGAAATTACTCACCAACACTTAAATTTGCTTTATGGTTTTCCTCTGGAAACTCATAGTTTGGGAGCTTAGTGGCAAGAACTTTACTGACAAGTACTAAATTTAATGAAAAGCTATTATATATCCCTTTTAAGCTGCAATATTAAAGTATTACATATTGACTTATATTTAACATATAACTGATTTTGACCTTCTGTTGCACTAGGACCTAGACAATCATGTACAGTCATATACCAATGATATAATTAATTAATGACACACATTAAGTTTTTACTATGTGATAGATATTGTGCTCTGTTTAACATTCATTATCTCACCAAAAAGCCACATAACTCTTTGAGGGTTACAATGAGAACACTAAGGTTTAGAGCTGCAATTTTCTTTTCTTTTTTAAATCCTTACCCAAGGATATTTTTCCATTTATCTTCAGATAGAGTGTGGGGGAAGAGAGAGAGAGAAATATCGATGTGAGAGAGACACATCAAGTTATTACCTCCCACATGACTCCGACCAGGGCCAGGGATTGAACCTGCAACTGAGGCATGTGCCCTTGACCGGAATTGAACCCTTCGTTTTCGGGCTGATGTAGAAATAAAATTTTCAACTGGTGTGCCATGGCAGGCACACTGGTGTGCTGCAATAATTTTTAAAACATGCAATACCTGACTGTTTAGTTAAGGGCACTGATCTCTTTTCCCTTAGATTGTCAAATTAAAAAATGACAACAGCCAACACAATAGCCGTCTAGTGTGAATTAATCAAAAGTATACCTGTATTTTTTTTTGTCAGACCAACAAAATATTTTTTTTTTTGGTGTGGCACATAATTTTAGTAGTTTATGTATGCCATGAAATTTAAAAGGTTGAAAAATCACTGGTTTAGAGAGACGAGATGATTTGTACCATGTCTCAGAGGTGGCAAGAAAGAAAGTCAGAATTTGAACCCCATCTGTCTAACTGCAGAGGTTCTAAATGTTCATAACTGAGGAGGAACAGTGACAAAGAAATAGCAAAGCAGTTGATACAAAACTTTTTTTTGTTTAAGAATGTATTTTTATTTGACTACTGAATATGGATGTCCCCAATGTTCTAACAATCCATAATAATTAAAATAACACGAAGAACACAGAGGAAAAACTGTACAGCTGTCAACTCCACATCCTTATCAAGAAGTTGTCAACAAAGAGATGATAATATAATTAAAATGTGAAAGAAAAGTATTTAAGGTAGTCAAGTCATTTGCCTATGATTATATTAACATCCTAATGTACCTGCAACCCCTGCGGTGAAAGCCATCCCAACTGGTCTGTATCTTATCTCTACAGAACTTTCTTCTGTTAATTTTAAATAAACTTTTTATTTTGAACAAAATTTCAGAGCAACAAGATCCACACGTTAACATGTTGCCACATTGTCCTATTTATTTTTGTGTGTATGGTAAAATATACATAACATAAAATATAGCATTTTAACCATTTTTAAGTGTACAGTTCACTGGCATTAAATATATTCACATTGGTTTGCAACCATCACCATCGCCCATCTCCAGAATTTTTCATATTCCCAAACTAAAACTCTTCCCATTATACAATGACTCCCCATTTCCTTCTCCCTCCAGTCTCTGGTAACCACCATTCTATTTTCTGTCATTATGAATTTGACTAGTCTAGGTGACTCATATAAATAGAATCATACAATATTTGTCCTTTTGTGTCTAGTCTAGTTTAGTTTACTTAGCATGTCCTAAAGGTTCATCTATGTTGTAATTTAATAGCATGTGTCTGAATTTCCATCCTTTTTAAGGCTGAATAATATTGCATTGTATGTATATATCACTATTTTTTTTTACCTCATCCTTAGTTCATTCTAACCCACTTTTCAAACTTTTTCAGAGTCCACTGACTTTGCCACACCCAAATATAGACAAGGCCCTGGAGGCACAGGAACAGAATGCCACCAAGGCAGCTACCCCTTCCAGGTAGCTTAATTTTCCAGCCAGCCAATCAGTTGCAGGCCCTCTTCTCAACCTGGATCTCTCTCAAACACAAAATTTCTTCACAAACTCGAGTTCATTTATGAATTTAAATTCACTTATGTAGCCCTGGCCGGTTTGGCTCAGCGGTTAGAGCGTCGGCCTGCTGTCTGGAGAGACCCGGGTACAGTCCCCACCAAGGGCACGTACCTCGTACCTCGGTTGCAGTTTGTCCCTGGCCCTGGTTGGGTCATGTGGGAGGCAACCACTAGATGTGTCCCTTTCACGTCGATGTTTTTCTCTCTCTCTCTCTCTCTTTCTCTCCCTCCCTCCCACTCTATCTGAACAAAATATCAAAAAATGTCCTCAGGTGAGGATAAAAAAACATAATAAAAAATAAATTCACTTATGTACAAGGCACCATTTGACTCCATAATGGTGGAGAGAGACCTATGTATAAAATAATTAAGATATAGTTCCTATCAATTTGTAAAGGAGGTAAGATATGTATATAACTAAGTATAATACAAGATATTTTTAAATGCTGTAGGAGCCCTGGCTTGTTTGGCTCAGCAGTTGGAGTGTCAGCCCACAGACCAAAGAGTCATGGGTTCGATTCCAGGCAAGGGCACGTGCCTTGGTTACAATTTGATCCCCAGCCCTGATTGGGGTCTCACATCAATGTTTCTCTCTCTCACTTCCTCCCTCCCTCCCACTCTGTCTGAAAATCAATGGAAAAATATCCTTGGGTGACGATTAAAAAAAAAATGCTATATGAGTTCAAAAGAGAAAGAATTCAAAAGAATTTGTCATGTGGTTATAATTAATATTTATTGAGTATTTTCTATGTTCTAAGCTGTTTACTCTTACTTTCTTTGATCTTAACCAGTCTCATTGCTATCTACCATTAATATGCCAATGACTCCCAACATTTTATCTCCAGTCCAGATCTCTCTACCAAATCCCAAATTTATATATCAAACTGCCTGTTCAGCATCTCAAAACACTTGGACATCCAGTTGTCATCTCAGATCCAACATCCTGAAAACTGAACTTGTCTTTTCTACCAAATCTGTTCCATTTGCAACCATCTCAGTTGATGGCAACTGTATCCTTCTTGTTGCTTATAAAAAGCTTGGAGAAATTCGTTTTTAGAAAAAGAAAAAATAGCCCATGTACTTATCACCAAACTTCAACAATTATCAACAAGAGCCCAATCTTGTTTCATCTATATTCTCACCCATTTTCCCCCAACTGATTATTTCTAAGTAAATCCCTGACATCATATAATTTCCTCCATATGTACTTGTGTTTATAAAATACAGAAAAAAATTTAAAGTATAACAACATTAACATACCCAAAGAAAATTAACAGTAATTTCTTTTATTTTCTTTATTGATTTTAGAGAGAGAGGAAGGGAGAGGGAGATAGAAACATCGATGAGAGAGAACATTGACTGGCCACTTCTGCATACCCCCAACTGGGGATTTGGCCCACAACCTGGGCATGTGCCCTGACCAGGAATAACTGACGACCTCTTGGTGCATGGGTTGATGCTTAACCACCAAGCTACACAATAATTTCTTTGTTTTTTATCCTCACCCAAGGACATTTTTCCATTTTTGTTCAGATAGAGTGGGAGGGAGAGAGAGGAAGAGAGAGAGAGAGAGAGAGAGAGAGAGAGAGAGAGAGAGAGAGAGAGAGAGAGAGAGAAAGATTGACATGAAAGGGGCACATAGAGTGGTTGCCTCCTGCATGACCCCAACCAGGGCTGGAGACGAATCGCAACCAAGGTACATGGTACCCTTAACTAGAATCAAAACTGAGACTCATTGGTCCACAGGCTGATGTTCTAATCACTGAGCCAAACCAGCCAGGGCAACACACAATAATTTCCTAATGGTATCAAATATATAGTGTTCAAATTTCTCCAACTGTCTCATAATTTTTACTGTTTACACAAACGAGATTTATACATTGCATTTGGATGATACTATGTCAGATCTCTTTTAATTTGTAAATTATCCCTCTTTTTAATTTCCTGCAATTTGCTTATTTGTTGATAAAACCAGGTCATTTGTTCTAAATTGATAAGAACAGACAACTACATTCGATCTTAGCAAAAAGGCCAAGAAGCCATTCAGGTCATTTGTTCTGTAAAATTCCCAACATTATGGATTTTTCTAATTGCATCCTGTGTTGTCATTTAATGTATTTCTTTGTCCCTTTTTATTCCCTATAAGTGTTCAGATTTATGTTCCTTTTTTTTTTTTGGCAGGAATACTGCATAAGGGGTATCATGTACTTCCTATTGCATCTCCATCAGGAGACATACAGCATCTGGTTAAATGTATTTTTGTTTGATTACAACTGACTGTTATACTTTGTTTTGAACAATTAATTTTTACTTGAAAGTTTAGTAATCACTGGTAATCATCACTTAACTGCACTATTTCACTCTAGGCTGCAAAATGGTGATATCCTAATTTTAACATAGTCCTCATTAATTAGGTGGAATTCTTCTATAAATAAGAACTTTCCCTTCATCAAATATTTGATTACCTAAGGAAAGGCAGGATAAATACTTTATTCATTTCCTCTGATTTGACCAGTTTACAAAATAATGAGTGGAGGTTCTCTATATAATAGAGAATAGTTCTTTAAATAATGAGGTTCTCTAGCATACTCCAAAAATGACTGATGAGATTTTTGTTTTTTGTTTTTTTTATCCTCATCCAAGGACATTTTTTGTTCAGATACAGTGAGAAGGAGAGAGAGAGAAAAACATCAACGTGAAAGGTACACATTGAGTGGCTGCCACCTGCACAACCTAACCAGGGCCAGGGACAAACTGCAACTGAGATACGTGCCCTTAGCATGAACTGAACCCGGGTCTGTCTGGACCGCAGGCGGATGCTCTAACTGCTGAGCCAAACCAACCAGGGCAAGATTTTTGTTTTTAGTATCAATATGAACTCATGATTTTAACACAATCCATTCCAGTTGTTAATTTTGAAATGCATATTTTCCCATCTTTGGGCTATGGAAGTCTCTTCAGATTAGCTTGCAAGTCCTTTTGACTCAATTCCAATAGTCTTTGATAGTTCCTTGCTCTCTGGTATAACAACATGTTCCAGGTTCACTTGGTTTATTTCTTGCCTCAGATCTGAAATCTGATGTTTCTGTAAGAAGCCTTGGTTCATTTTAGTAGTAATGGAATCTGGAGACCACAATTTGGATGGTTGGAATGCTTGAATGCTTATTGCTACTGGATTGGTCATTGTTTGGTTTTTTCCAATTAAATTTTAGAATTTCAGAAATTTTATTCAACTTCTTTCATTTTACATTTGTGTCTCTCTTATAATCAACATCTTGGTTTCTGATAACAATGACATAACTTATTTGCTTTATTATGTAAAATGTTATTACCAATGTTATTATTAATTAGATGATGACTAATGAAAACAGTTTAATATTTCTTTACAGTTGATTTTTTTTTCCTTAGGGTATATCCCATTTAAAATGTGCAGTTAGGACATATGCTACAACACTGATAAACCTTGAAGACATATGTTAAGTAATATAAGCCAGTCACAAAAAGACAAATATTAGTATGATTCCACTTATATGACCTACTTAGAGTAATTAAACCACAGAGACAAAAAGTAAATATAATGGTGATTACCAGGGACTGGGGGTAAGGGACAAATCAAAAGATACTGTATCATAGGTATAAGAGTTTCAATTTAACAAGATGAAAAGAGGTATGGAGATGGATGGTGGTAATGAGTGCATATGTATTTAATACCACTGAACTGTACTCTTAAAATGGTCAAAATGGTCAATTTTTTTTTTTTTTATCCTCACCTGAGGACAGTTTTCCATTTTTTGTTCAGGTAGAGTGGGAGGGAGAGAGAGAGGAACAGAGAGAGAGAGAAACATCGATGTGAAAGAAACACATCGAGTGGCTGCCACCCGCACGACTGACCAGAGCCGGGGACAAACTGCAACCGAGGTACGTGCCCTTAGCGGGAACCAAACCCGGGTCTCTCAGGACCGCAGGCCGATGCTCTAACCGCTGAGCCAAACCGGCCAGGGCAAAATGGTCAATTTTTAATGTACAGTTAAATTACTGTATTTTAAAGTCATTTGAAATACTTCTGCCAACTTAATACACAGGTTAATTTATTTCGTTTTTTATTTTTAGTGACTGTTTTTAAAATATTTCTTATTGATTTTTATTTATTTTTTTGGTACGTGCCCCTAGTGGGAACTGAACCGGGGACTCTCTAGTCCGCAGGCCGATGCTCCAACCGCTGAGCCAAACTGGCCAGGGCGTGTTTTTACTGATTTTTAGAGAGAGGGAGAGGGAGAGAGAAAAATCCACATGAGAACGAAACATTGATCGGCTGCCTCCTGCAAGCCCCCCACCAGGGATCAAGCCCACAACACCTGGGCATGTGCTCTGACCATGAATTGAACCAGCAACCTGAATTCATCTCCTATTCCTCTTTGTCTCACTCCTCTGCTCCAGGCACAATTCGTTCCAACTATTCCTTGAATGTACCAGGAATACTGCTACCTTCAGGACTTTGTACCGGCTGTCCTCTCTGCCTAAAAAACTCCTCTGCAGATATCCAAATGGCTAACTCCCTTACTTCCTTCAAGTCAGCTTAAGTCTCATTTTCTCAATAAGGCCCTGACCAGCCCATTTAAAATTGCAACCTTTGCCCTGGCCAGTTTGAACCAAAGAGTCACGGGTTCGATTCCGGTCAAGAGCACCTACCTCAGTTGCAATTAGTCCCTGGCGCAGTCATGTGAGAGGCAACCAGTTGATGTGTCTCTCTCACATCAATGTTTCTCTCTCTCTCTCTCCACCCCTCCCCCATTCCATCTGAAGATAAATGGAAAAATATCCTTGGGTGAGGATTTTAAATAAATAAATAAATAAATAAATAAATAAATAAATAAATAAATTGCAGCCTTTCCTGCCCATTCACCATTTTCCCCCATCATCACATCTTCTACCAGCATTCTCAATCACCCATATCCTTTTTTTTTTTTTTTTTGCCACTAAGCACAAATCACTTTCTGACATATTATATAATTTACCTATTTATTATTTTTTATCTTGTGTGTTCCATTTGCTGGCACACAGTAAGTGCTCCAGAAATATTAAATGAATGATTAAATAAATGAATTCTAGGCATTGTTCTATTCAAGAGACTGTCCCACTTCATTCTCAAAATAACCCTATAAGGTGCTATTATTATAATTTTACAGATAAAGAAACTAAAGCACAAAAAGAATAAGCAACTTGTTCAAGTTCACACAGTTGGCATGTGGGGAAGTCAGTTTCAAAGAACAAATTTGTTTGAGTTACTTCATGCTCCTTAAATCCTTTGTGGAATGAGATGGAACCTTATTCTACAAATAAAGTAAGTCGAAAAGGTAAATGAATTCCTAGATAAGAACTAAGGGGAACAAACATTCAAAGAAAAAAAGACAGCCTGAACAGAAAGTACAAGAATGACTTAGGGAAAGTCAATTGGCTCAGATTGACTGAATGAAAGAGATAATGCAAGGTATCTGCAGAAGGTAATGTTATAAAGGGAAGTTAGAGCATATTATGAAGAATCTTCAAGAAAGAAGGGAAGAGCCCGGCTGGTGTAGTTCAGTGATTGAGTGTTGACCCATGCACCAAGAGGTCGCCAGTTCAATTCCCAGGCAGGGCACATGCCCAGGTTGTGGGCCTGATCCCCAGTGGGGGCATGCAGGAGGCGGCCAGTCAATATTCTCTCTCATCGATGTTTCTATCTCTCTCCCTCTCCCTTTCTCTCTCTCTAAAATCAATAAAGAAAAATTTTTTAAAAAAAAGAAAGAACGGAAGAGAACAAGTGTTTGTGATTTAGTAATATTATGAAGCGAACATTTATAAAGTGATATTTCTTACACCCAAGCATTCCTTGAAGGAAAATAACTCTATTCTATGAATAGCTTGGGGGAAAAAAAGCAAAATTTAATGCACACATAGATATGGCCTCAAAACAAAATTGCACACTTAGATTTAGATTCTCTTTACCACCATCATCTTCACTGTAAAAAAATCCTTAACAATCCATGCACTAAGAGATAGCTTTGTTCAGAATAAAGGAAAAGATGGAATCAGAGGCCACAGCCAAAGTAACTTCCATCTCACAGGGAAATGAAATGGATAATGGAAAATGGTATCCATAAATGTTTCTTTTCACTTTTGGTAATCACTTTCTTAAAAAGAAGAATGTGGGGAGGAAGGAAGGATAAAAGGGAAATTTTTTTCTCTCTCTCTTTTCATTTATTGATTTGAGAGAGAGGAAGGGAGGGAGGCAGAGAGGGAGGGAGAAAGAGAGAGAAAGAAATCCATATGCTGTTCCATTTATCTATGCATTCATTGGTTGATTCTTGTATGTGCCCTGACCAGAGATGGAACCTCAACCTTGGTGCTTCAGGACAATGCTCCAACTAACTGAACTACCTGGCTAGGGCAAGGGAAATTTCTTTGTTGTCCTTTGCAATGCTCTGCAGGCGGAGGGTAAACCCAGCACCTATGCTCTTCTCATTACTTAATGGGAATAATTAGGAAAATTGTCCAAAAAATATTTATTGTGGGCCTCTTCTGCGTGTCAGACATAGTTATAAATGCAGACTCTACCCCATCTCAACCTTTTTAGAGGTTATTTTACTCAGTGCCTTTGCAGATAAACCAGTTGTTCCTGCTAAGAGGTGACCCTATGGCTGCTGGTATACATTATGATCATAGTATTTTGTCCAAAAGCCAAGGATAAGCCTCTGACACAGCAATCCTGTAATCTAACACTCCTCTCTGTGTCTAAAGATGCTTTATAGGCAGAACTGAGAACAGAATGGGAATCTGAGCTGCATGCAGCTCTTTTGGATATTTTATTTGATAAGACCATGCAGTCCAACAGAGCAGGCTGGAATTCTGCCAAACAAACTCAGATCCCCAGAAAACTAATGACATTCATTGGTCTAGAAGTAAGGGAGGAGCCAATATATTTTCTTTATAAATTATTAGAACTGGCCTAAGTCCTACTGAGACCCTAAGCATTTAAAGGATTCTGATGCTCCCCTCCCCCCACACACATAATGCCAAGATGAGTGGAAAATTCTGATTTTCTCATGAAGACTTCAATAATTTAATTTAAATGCTAAATATAAAATTATTTCCAGAAAAAATTTAGAGATGCCCCTCATACTTTGATATATATCATTATATTAGTTTCACATATACAACATAGCAATTCCATCTTTGTATACACAACAAAGTGATCACTACATCTAGTTACCATCCGTCACTATACAATGGACTCTCTTCACCATTTTGCCTCCCCCAACTCCTTTCCCCTCTGATAATCATCAATCTATTCTCTGCATCTGAGTTTGTTTCATTTGTTCATTTGATTTTAGATTCCACAGATAGGTAAAATTATACAACACATCTTTCTCTGTCTGACTTATTTCACTTAGCATAATACCCTCTAGTTCCATCCATGTTGTCACAAATGATAAGATTTCATTTTTTGTATTGCTGAGTAATTGTCCATTATACATACAGGATGGAGCAAAAGAAGGTTTACAGTTATTTGTATAGAAAATAATACAATAGTTAATATGTAATAATACAAGAATAAAATCTCTGATGGGTGTACTCACCACTGTAAACCTACTTTTGCCTAACCCTGTATATACCACATCTTCTTTATCCATTCATCTATCGATGGACTCTTAGGTTGTTTTCAGATCTTAGCTGTTGTAAATAACGCTGCAATGAACACAGCGAAGCATATATCTTTTCTAGTTAGTGTTTTCATTTTCTTTGGGTAAATATCCAGAAGTGGAATAACTGGATCATACAGTAGTACTATTTTTAATTTTTAAGGAACCTCCATACTGTTTTCGATAGTGGATGCACCAATTTACATTCCTACCAACAGTGTACCAGGGTTCTCTTTTCTCCATATCCACTTGTTATTCCCCCTCCTACTTTGTTAAGATGTGTATAATTTACCTATTGGGTAATTACTGTACATTAGGAAATGATGGTCTGGGGACTGAGAATCACCTAACTTAAACTTAGCCAAGACTACAATTACCATTTGAGATTTATACTGTCTTCTGCCTTGTGCCCACTCCTTTGCGCACCCAAGGAATAAGCCTATAATATTGCCTTCCTGTGCACCTCCTCTAACCTCTTTTAGTGGTGGATCCTTAGAGACCCCTTCCACAATTCAAGGATCCTTAATCACAAATCATTTGAAAAGCATTGGTTGTAACCACTTTATCTGTCAATGCTGCATGACAAGAGTATAGAAAAAAAATATAGGAAAATTCCCCCAAAATCATACCTGGGCAGTCCAGGGATCAACAGTTAAAATCAAACACTACAGTGGGCTTCTATAACCACTACATACTACTACTGCCTGTGCCTCACAGTAATGCATATCACATGTCCCCAATAGTCCCCTTGGGTAGTAGGCTCCTGTCACAGCACACTATTCCTAAACACAAGTTTTCATATACTTTATAATTCATATTATAAGTAAATGTACTTCTTTAATGTTTTTATCCAGCTTTCAATGCCTTATACACATGTGCATCAGTGTTTTCTGTCTTCAGTTGTAAAATTCTGGAGCATAGATGCTAACACTACATAGTCTTCTAGAGCACTTTGTTCAGTACTTTGTGCCATTTGACACTTGAAAATATTTTCTGATAATATGATAATGATACATACTGGCATCATCATCCAAAGACTGGGATACTCAATAAAGAAAAATAAATAAATAAAATCCAGGTTTTTGCTCTGGCCGGTTTGGCTCAGGGCGCTGTTAGAGCGTCGGCCTGCGGTCCAGAGAGACTCGGGTTCAGTTCCCGCTAGGGGCACATACCTCGGTTGGTTTGTCCCCAGCCCTGTTGGGTTGTGTAGGTGGCAACCACTTGATGTGTCCCTTTCACGTAGATGTTTCTCTCTCTCTCCCTCCTACTCTATCTGAACAAAATATCAAAAAATGTCGAGTGAGGATTAAAAAAAAAAAAAAAAGACTGGGATACTGTTAAACCAGGAGAGTCGGGGTAATTAAGAGATAACTGTAGCCAATCTTTCTATGACATTGTCTGCCTTTGGCAAAAAAAAACCTGCTGAATACTGATCCAGTATGTATGAGTATATATATATATATATATATATATATACACACACACACACACACACATATATATATGTGCAATTTTGGTACTATCATAGTCTAAATTTGCAGCTCTAATTAATAAAGCCTAAATTTATCAGGGCCTGAGATCATAGGCCTGAATTTCTGCCCCATCATCATCAGTGTGTGGATCTTTCCCTATACCATTCAGATCTATTGCTAGATCTATTGTCTAACCTCTTTGTCAGACTTGATGAGAGCAGAGCTTGTAGTTAACTGCTGCTGACCCTTATACTGAGGCCTTGTACTAGTTAAAGACCTCATCTCTACAGTTGCTATGGAAACTGTCCTCTTCCTCTTCCTACAGCCTATTCTGACACTCTTTTCTGATTGCAGAAGAGGAGGCCTGCACATCTCTCCATACTCTGCCATACTGGAATCTTCAAATGGTGGGGCGGAGGTGTAGCAGAACATTGTCTTCTGTGTCATATAGGGTGAGGCACCCCCACCATCTGATGTTATGCCAGTACTCTTATTTCTCCCTCTCTGGTACAAAAAGGATTTTTAAGGCCTTGTCCAATTTCTTTTTGAGGTATAATTGACATATAATATTAGTTTCAGGTAGGGCCATGTCCAAATTGATTGCAGAATTTTCCGGCTATTTTGCTCCATGCTCCATGATAGGGAACAATATTGCTGTGAGGTACTTAACATGCAGACACTGCCCAACCCTCTTCGGGGCCTCCAGAGGCAAAAAGGATTAGAATGTGCCCGTAGGCGGCCTTGCTGGATCAGGTAATGTGCTGTCTTCTACACAGTACCATCCCCAAAATGTAAGGCAAGTGGGACCAGAAAAAGTCCCAGGGTGAACTGATACATACGTGTACAGAATGGTCCAGCCTGGGTAAAAGACCCTGAGTGCTGAGTAAGGTGGTGGAGACACGTTGAGGAAAGGATGAGGGTAGACTCATAGCACACATCACTTTTACAAGAATGTTCCAGTCAGTCATAAAACAGTGCCGGCTTCCCATCCCCTGGTTCTTTGGTTTTGGAAGGCTCAGCCTCCTCTTCGGTTCAAATATTGGCCCTTTGGTTCTAAGAATTCCCTGGGAGAAGTAATAACACAGTCCCCCAAGGCTGCTCAACTCACGGTGTCACACACATAACCTGTAGTTGGGAAGGTCTTTCCTGGGTTTCACTCCTGTCTCCCTTGCTGCAGTCTGAGCTCACTGCACTCCAGTCCTGCACTCAGCAAAGATGGAGGCTAGCCAAACACTATCTTCGGAATAATAACTCACCAGGGACTCAGGGCCGGAAGGTCATTCTGTCCCTCCAATACTGCGCAGCCTTCCAGAGCACGCCCAGAGTCTGGGGCAATGAGGGCAGGGAAACCGAGGATGAAGTCTAAGACCCTGGCAGGAGGGCACGCGCACGCACGCACACACAGCGCCAGACAATAGCACAGACACTCCGACACAGATGGAGACAGCGATATAAACGGAGACAGAAAGGGACAAGATGGCTCCCTCAGTTCACGCGAGGCGCGAAATTGCCCCAGGGTACTTGTAGGGTAAACATAAGTCTATCTATCGACTAGCCCCTCCACCCTGTCCCTCAGAATCCCCACCCTTGCTCGGGTCGGAGTGGGCGCTCCCTCTGGAGAACGAGCCGCAGGGAAAAGGGTCGGCGACCGCCCGTCCCCAGCCAAGCGCGACCGCAGAGCCGGAGCGTCCCGGCCCCAGCCCGGCCCCTGCGGCGCCAGTGCTCCGCCTCCTGCCTGGCAGCAGCCAATGGGCGGCTTCTGCCGCCGGCCTTTAAGAACCGCGCGCACTCTCCCTGCAGCGGACGCTGCCGGCCTAGCACTCAAACAGAGTTTCCATGGAGACCGAGACTGGGCCCCGGCGGCCTCGCGGCGTTACCATGGAGACAAGTCCCGGGCTGCGGCTCCCCAGTCCCGGCTCACCGCTGTCTTGCTACCCCGCAGAGCCGCTGTGCGAGGCCAGAGCCACGGTGGCCGCGGCACACTGGGACCTGCAGAAACATTCTTTGCTCATCGTGATCGGCGATATCGGCACAGAGAGTCAGCTGAGGGCCGTGCGCGCCCACCTTGAACAAGGTGAGCCGCTGTCCTGGCTGTGCTCGGGACGTCCTTCATCCCGAGCTTCTCCGCCATCTGCGTTTACCTCCCAGAGAGCGTACGTCTGCATTCTCCATTCCTACTGTGCACTTCCTGAAATCCGCTCGTCCTGTTAATCTGAACCATCAACCCCTGTCACCTGCATCTTCCATGTCACGCGTCTGTATCCTCCTGACCTGCCAACATCTCTCTTCCTCATCTTCCCCGCACACCCCCATGCCGTTCCGCAATCTCCCGGAGGCGGAGTAGCTCTTTGAAGACCTTGGGTCCCCTCTGGTCATACCCTCTGTCCCGCAGTATCTCGGTCCAGATGTCCTGAAAGTCCTCACCTTCCCCTGAAGAGTCCATGTGCCTACCTTAGTTTCTTCTTTAGGATCCCTGCACAGGCACAGGGTGCTTTCTGAACGCTGCGGACAAATCCCAAATCTCCCAGTGTGGGCGGCCAACCCAAGAGAAAAAAAAAATGACCTTTGTGGCCACAAACCCCTCAGTCCTCACCTCCCTCCCCAGTTGCCAGCCAGTGGCAGTGGCGCAGTGCTGCGGAGCCACCTGCGGGTGGAAGTAAGCCTGGAAGGGGTGGAGGCAAGGAGGGAGGCAAAGAAGGAGAGTCTAGAATCCTACTTAGCTGTAAGGGCAGGAAGGTAGCCCCCAGTATCTGGGAATAGGCCCTTGAGTGTCACTTCTATCACAATTGGACAACTCTGCAAAATTGCTACACACAAACTCACTAATGACCAAGTTTAGCCTAAACTCTGCCCCTCTCCCTCTGGCTCAGGCAAAGTCCAAGAAGGGAACAGGATGGGAGATAGGCATAGGCACTAACCACCTTTCTTAAAAATATAAGTGAGGCTATCATGGCAGTTGTCCTTATCCTCTCCCTCTCCTTTCCAACCTCTTGTGAGCTTGGAAGTGCTCCCTGATGTCCAACCCCTCTGACCTAATCTAGAGCCCTCTTTGTTTCTTTTTCTCTCACAGGGATTCTCTCCTGGAACATTGACTTATCATCCTTTGATTTGAACCAACAATTGAGACTCTTCATTACCCGGCACCTAGCTCACTTCTCTTCAGAGGTCAAAGGTCAGAACTAGTATCATTTGTCTCAGTTCTGTGGGTGAGGGTTGGTCACTAAAGAGCACAGGTCCACCCTGGCCAGTGTGGCTCAATGGTTAGAGCATCAGCCCACGCACCAAAGGGTCTCTGGTTTGATTTCCTGTCCAGGGCATGGAACTTGGGTTGCAGATTCCATCACTGTCAGGGGTGCATGCAGGAGGCAACCAATCAATGTCTCTCTCACACATTGATGTTTCTCTCTTTCTCTCCATCTCTCTCTCTCTCCCCCCGCCCCCTCCCTTCCACTCTGTAAAAATCAGTGGGAAAAAAATATCATCAGGCGAGAATTAAGAGCAGAGGTCCACTCTCCCTGGCAGAACTGGCCTTGTGGGAGGATTGGCCAGGCGGGGGGGAGGGTTCCCTAGGGCAGCTGTTTTCAACCTGTGGGTCATGACCCCTTTAGAGGTCAAACGATCCTTTTATAGGGGTTGCCTAAGACCATCGAAAAACATATTTCTGATGGTGATTCATAACAGTAGCAAAATTACAGTTATGAAATAGCAACAAAAATAATTTTATGGTTGGGGGTCACCACAACATGAGGAACTGTATTAAAGGGTCACAGCATTAGGAAGGTTGAGAACCGCTGCCTTAGGGGAAAGTTGTAAAGCTCCATAGCTATCCCTACATACCCAGTACACTTCGCTGAGAGATGGTATGATGGTGGAAGCAGCCTGGAGAATATAATTTCTACCTGAAAAGAGGGTTGTTTATGGACAGCTGTTGACATTCACTAAGGAAATGAGGTACTTCTCATGAATGACCAATCATCTACATGCACAGATTCACTCTCTTTTTTTGTGTTCACCTTTCTGTGTACCCCAGCCTCTTGCTTCCCTTTGCAGAGACCCTTGAATCCCCCACTTGCCTTCCCAGATCCTTGATTAGAACTTCCCTCAAATGGCACAGCCTACTCTCCAGGTTTCATGGTTTCTGGTTCCTCCTTTGGCTCAGCCAACAGATCTCCAGAGCAGAGCAGAAATCTGGTACAAAAGGCTGATGAGCACCATCAAATCCAGGGTGGAAGCAGGGTCTCCTGGATTTACTGCTCCAAGAGCTAGTCACACTTCGAGGTTTGACTCTGAGATCAAAGTTCACAGGACGCAGTTTCCCATTCTGCTGGGTGGGAGAAATGGGTCAGGTATTTGAGAAAATAATATTTTAGGAGCTCTCATTCCATGACAGTGTCTGTGGGGAGACTTCAGAAAGCCCTACATCTCATTATAAAAGTGCTAGGCATTCTGATCATGTTGTTGATAAATGTTGACACACCAATCCATATACCAGTGCCTTTATGTAATATAAAATTCATCCAACTCAACAGTTACTGCATCAAATGACTGAATTCATTTCTTATATAGATGATTCTCAATTATTCAGTATAGTAGATAGGCATGTCCCCTTCTCTTCCTGCTCCTCCTGCTAACTGCCACATCTTTAGTCATTTCCCTGATCATGGACTTTTCTGGAGATGCTCCCAGAGAAAGAAGACAAGGTGAATATGACTAATGCTTTATTATCTTAGGAATATGTGTAGCATTAAACAAAATGTGAGGCTGACATCTTCTTGATGTGACTGGCTTTTTGTGAAGCTAGCCACTCACTGCTTTGAGGCTGCCTTCTGTTTAGAATTATTCATGTTATGGCTTCCTTCCTCTGTTAGCACTGATGATTGAAAATCAATGGTTTTACCACTTATTACTCTTAGGAGCTTTGGTGCAAGATTGGATAAGGGAATGATAGCAGATGAAATTAATGACTGAAATGAATTTTGGGGAGTGACTGCTGATGTTAATAATTTATACTGAATTCTCTAACCTTGTCCTTTTGGCCACAGAGACATAAGATTAGGCTGCTTTCTAGAATGATGTATGAATGTACAGAACTTAAACCAAAATACTTAGCCATTCTTTAAATTAAGTTTGAGAATAATTAATTAATTAAGTTTGAGGATGCTTGGGAAGATGCTTACAGGGAGATGCATAGTTACTCTCAGGGACCTCTCAGAAACAAGCACTAGTATAGAAACACCAATTAGATCTTTTCAATCAAAAAGTTATGCCATAG
Source organism: Molossus molossus (assembly GCF_014108415.1). NCBI lineage: Eukaryota > Metazoa > Chordata > Mammalia > Chiroptera > Molossidae > Molossus > Molossus molossus. The sequence goes on from NW_023425344.1 coordinate 182,489,422, forward strand.
TGTCCTCATGGGGCATAGGGCCATACACCCAAGATCAGGGCTTACTTTAGCCTATTGAATTATTTTAGGTTTGGATTTTTTTTTTTTTTTTTTTTTTTTGGTGGCCTGTCTATGTCCCTAGAGAATAGTGGAAAATTTCCTGGAAAAACCCACAAGGCTCAAGACAGCCACAGTCCCACCCCTGCTGGCTTCTCTTTCAGCTGTCCCCACAAAAAACAGTCAGCCTAGAGCAGCTGCAGACACTGTCCCTCCCTTCAGCCTCTTTTTAATGGAGAGGCAAAGAAAACCAGGCTGCTAGAATGGACTCAAGGTGATATGCTAGTACCTTAAGACTTAATCCTTTCTGGCCACCCCACATACTGGACCTCCATCCCTCTCACCTCTCCTTAAGCCCTTGGCCGAAATGCTTAAAAAGGGGGGAAAATGACCCTGCCAGCATGGCTCAGTGGTTGAGCATTAACCCATGCACCAAGAGGTCACTGGTTGGATCCCCAGTCAGGGCACATGCCCAGGTTATGGGCCAAATCCCCACAGGCAGCCAATTGATGTTCTCGCTCATCGATGTTTCTATCTCTCTCATCCTCTCCCTTCCTCTCTCTCTAAAGATCTATTAAAAAAATTTTTAAAGGTCAAAAATGTACCCTACAATGACAGGGAGAATGCAATCATTCCCAGCCCCCTCTCCCTATACACCCTTCCACACTTGGCAAAGGAGTGACCCTCTGATGGAGAGGATGGAGAGTCAGTGGTCCAGCTCCTTCTAGCGGTCAAATCTAGTAATGGCTTTCCTAGGTGAATTTTGCACCAGGTAGTCAATCTCCAATGGTGATTTGGAACCTTTCTTTCTAACTCCTGCAAAAAGCAGGAGCTTTCAAGCATTATAAAACAAAACCAGAAACAGTTAGAACACTGGAAAACTGAGCTTAAATAACACTCTGATACTTCTACTGTTGAGCACCTATAGGTAAGGCAGAGGGCTTCATAATTTGTAATTCATGATAGATATTCTAGGACTCTAAAACACACCAGCTGAAGGGCCAGTTTGGAGGTCTTCTGTCTGACTTTCCATTACCACTGATGTGCTCAGAAAGTGCTAGTTCTGTTACCTTCAAACATGAAAACCATTCTGAATTAATAGAGCAGCTCATTGGCACTTTTTCATTTTTTGTACCATTCACTCCTCACAGCATTATTGGAGAATGGTACTAATATTATATTCACTTGATAGTTCAGAAAGCAAGCTTTCAGAGAGGTTAAATGACTTGTTTAATTGCATTATTAGTAAAAGGGTAGAGTCAGGTCTCAAACCCAGGATTTTGGATCTCACTTTGTGCCTGAGCTCAGGCATCTCACTATTTCATTGCAGCAGGTGAAGGGTTAGTTGTGATGGGTAGCTCTTCAGAGGGTGAGGGCTAAAGGAAAACTCCACTGTGAGTTGGAACCATGCCAGGGTATGACCCTTGTGGGTAGCAGCTGAAAATAAGGGTGGGCTCTGCACTGGGGTGAGAAATGTTATTTTGTTTTCAAGCCAACGTCTACACAAGTGTCTCTCTTAGCACACCCCAGAGAGCCCTGGAAAGCAGAGAGGGGATAGGAGGTTTGAGGTGGGAGGATATAAGAAGTATGAAGTTGCAGAAGGGAGGTGTTGCCCTTTTGTGATGCTCCGAACTCAGCCTGGTTTGTGTTCTGTATCTCTGCAGATGGCTTTCTCTATCCAAATGGGGCTGTTGCCATGTTGCTGCTTTGCATCCCCGGATCTGAGCAAGGATTCCTCCCGCTTTGTCCCCACCTCCCCAGTACTGGTGACTCAGCTCTCCTCTACTCTGGCAGCAGTTTAGGGGGGATGGGGATGCTGAGAGCAGAGACTATTTTGGCTTCTCTGACCTTCAAAAACCATTCTTGGCAGCCTGGGGCAAGGGTGGGGCTGGTGTTGGGATGTGAGTGGGTGGACGTCAATGTGAGGAAGGATTTAGGATGTGGCCAGGCTTGGGGAAGGTTGATGGAAAGGGAGAGGGCAGGGAAGGACGTTGTTGTGGGAACATGAGCATCACCCAGTTGGAATTGAGTGCTAGAGCCGTCCAGATCCAACTTTTGAATCCGAGAGCATGTCACTAAATCTGAGACAGAGGACTAAGGGAAACAGGGCCAATATTATAAGGATTAAGATAGTATAAGACAGAGTCATCAAAGGGACATAGAAAAGTGTAAAGACAAGGAGAGAACAGGGACCCAACACTAAAAAGTCATTATAAGATTTTTTTTTTTTAATCTAAAAAGTAATTTATGTTACATTGAATAATTGACCTATAGTAAAAAATCTTGCTTAGGCCTGGGGCCCTGGTGATCCTCCTTTGTCCCTGTTAACTCTCACTGACCGGCAGAAAGCACCCTGCCACTTCATACCCAACGACCCAAGAATTCCTCGTATCAGTGCTTGTGTGGTTACCTGCTGTGCTGCATCAGCACAGAATTGCATGCTCCCAGGCTTTCTGTGCCCCACCCCAGATTATCTAGGACCCCAGTGTCCACTCCAAAATTTTAAACTACCCTTCAACCTAAAATGAGTCTTATTTTTGTTTTCCTCTGGTTTCTGTAGCTGTGGCTCAGAAGCTGCCGGCAGAGCTCAGTGTAACTCTGGTCCCCAGCCTTCCTCTCAAGCAGTCCCCTCACTCCTACTCTGTGCTTTCAGGCCCCCAACCCCTTTGTCTCCTGTTCCTCTAGGGACTGAAGGTCACTCCCAGGGTCTGAGGTGGGAAGCAGCAGATGGTTCCTGAGAGAAGGGGGAGGGCCCAGGCGTCCCATACCTCCTGTATTACCCACATTGTGCCATAGCACAGAGCTTTTGGTCTTTTGGCTGATACTAAGAGAGCATTTCTTGACTAAGCAGGGCTGGGGGAGAAGGGTCCTGTGGGCCATTGGAGACCACCCTGGCTCTTTGAGCTGCTAGACAACTCTTCAGACCCCCTCCAGAACCTAGAAGAGGAACCAGAGCACTGATATTGTGAAGGCAAAGAAACAGTTAAGTCTCCAGTGCCTCGTCATGGACCAGCCCCTCTTCCCCGCCCTGGCACCGCCCTCCCCATCAAGCGCGCCCCCCCCCCCACTCCCACCCCAAGTGCTGCAGACTCTTCCCTGAAGCTGCCGGCTGAGGCCGGAGCTTCAGCCTCCATGAGGGGCTCCCTCCCACATCCAGGGTAAGAACCAAACGGAACCGACGGGCTTGGCATGGGGAATGGGGGATGCTGTGATAGAGTGGTGGGATGGGGGTAACAGGAAGGGAGTTGATACCTAATCTGATGTGTCTGGAACTGGTCCAGCAGGGTAGGCAGTGTGAGGGAATGGGGAAAGATGAACATTATTGGCTTTGAGGCCAGCCTGGACCGAGAACCGGGTACAGGCCAATGAGGCCAGGACAGTGATAGTCCACCTCTCAGTCTGGGCTGGGCTGGGAGACATCAGCCTAGGGGCAGCAGCAGAGGGTGGTGTCACTGGTTCTGTCTGGCAGCCTGGGTGCTGGAAGAGTTTGCGGCTATGCCTTGGGGCAGAGTCAGAAGAATCTGAGGGAAAGGCGGATGTTATGGGAATGTACCTAATGGGAGGGTCTCTGTGTGTCAGCTGCTAGGTTGCTCAGCTGCTCCTATGTTGGGGGTGAGTGGGACAGCGAGTTTTTGCCAAGTAAGGGAAGGTGGGGGATACTGTGGAAAAGAAGGGAAGAAGGAGTCATTAAGACGTGGCACGAACCTCTTCACAGACTGACCTATTTGCAGTAGGCTCCCCGTACCCCTTTCCCCGCTCTAGCTTGAGATTGGGACTCTAAACCCCTACCCCTCTCTGGCTTCCTCCGGAGATTGAGAGGCCACTCTGGAGATTAAGAGCACTCCCTCCCGAGCAGCTGCCCTGCATTCCCAGTCCTGTCAACCCCACCGGTTCCCAGTCTCAGCCCCACCCCCACCTCATCTCTGCTGCTCTTCCCAAGATGGGGGCTCTTGAACAGAAGAGCCAGTTTCTTCTCTCTCTTTTCATCCCCCTCACCCCCCACCCCCACCCCGGCAGCCAAGAAAATGACTTGTCATGCTGGGGTGGGGGTGGGGGTGGGGGCGGAGCTGGAGCCTGAGCTCAGCGCGCACACTCACACACACTCACACACTGCGGCAAACTGCAGCTGCCCGAGTGGCTCCCCTCCCCTCTGCCTCACTGCAGAGACACCTGCCCTCCTGCCGGATCAGCCTCAGCACCCGCAGCCCACCCCCACCCCATCATTGGCCAAGGGAAGTGACCCTGACTCACAAGAAGTCCTCTCGAAGTAAAAAGGAAAAATAAATCCATTGCCTTTGCTGGGATTGTTGGGGGGAGCAGAAGAGAGAAACAGTGCTTTCTCCCAGGCCTGAAAAGGAGGGGCCAGGATGCAAACCATGTAGTTGCCAGTCGGAACTGGAGAGCAGCTGAGAGATGGAGAGAGTCTTGTGCCAAGACAGGAACTGGGATCAGAGAAGTTTAGTGGTTATAAACAGGCGTCTGCAAGGAATGATAGATTGGTAGGGGGAGTGGTAGATAGGAAGCAAATCAGTTTGTATCACAGATATTTCTTTTTCTGAGTCTCCTAGCTCAAATGTGCAACCTTGTGGTGTGTGTGTTGCGGGGGTGGGGGGTGGGGGGGTGTTAGGAATTGCTTTTCTAAATCTAAACTACTTAGAGCTAGCCTAGGACCAGCTGCTTCCTGAACCATGCTATCCCTCACCTGCCCCAGCCCTGGCCCTGTCTTCCTCTGAACTGACCTCAAAGCTTCCCTCAGTTCCCAAGGACCCTTGAACTCCCCTTGGGCCCCACCCACCCTGTGTGGGGTTTGATCTTCTGCCACTCTCCATAGTTAACTTCCCCTGCAGCTGCAGCTCCTTGCTGCCAGGTCTCCCTGATCCTGGCACCAAGGCTCTTCCACTTGACAGAGGCCCTGGCCCCGGCTCCTCTTGTCAGAGCCCAAGAAAGAGGAGAGAGCTGGCTCACAGAAGAGAGTCTAGTGGAAGATTATGAGCCCTCCCATCAATATCCTCCAGAGAGCCCACTACCCAGGCCATCTGTTCACCTCTCTGTAAGATAACTCCACTGTGTACTGCAACTGGCAAGGGTAGGAGCAGGGCCTGGCAGCATCTATCTTCAGTATCTTCTGTCTAACCTACCACTTGCTTTGCTGTGTTGCTCGGTGTTTCATGTGAGCCTGGAGAAGGGAAGTAGATAGGGGATTTGAGGGTGTCTTCCATGGGGTGGGGAACACTCAGTCTTTCCTTCCTTATTTGTTTCTTGTTCATGAACCGCTAACTCCCCTCTCCATGGCAGAAGGCCCACAGGAGAGGAAAAACTGTTCACAAGAGATGGGTTGTGGGGTAGTGAACCAGGCCTCTCTGAAGCCTGGGGACATGGAGGCAAGGTGGGAACAATATGACTGGGTGCATGTTTGTGATTGCAGGCTTGGCCTCTCAGGAACCAGAGAACAGAACAAGAAGTTACAGTCCTGTTTCTATTCTTTGAATTGAAAAACCCCAAGGGTTTAGATAGTGCAGACTTCTCTGTTTTTTGGAATGGGAATTCTGGCCTGGGGTGGGAGTAGGAAAGGAGGATGGGGAGTCTGAAGTCACTGCACAGAAGCACCCATCTCCTTATTTCCAGGCACTCTGCTGGCACGAAAGCCTAAGGCTGATGCAGGCTAGAGAGGAAAGAGCTGAGTGAGGATCATGTCCCAGGAGCCGTCCCTCCAGCTGAGCACCCCCATCTCCAGGCAGCACCAGGAGCTTAGTGCTCTAGAGGGACAAAAGCTTCTTGTCAACAGGGCAGTCTGAGGCGGGAGTTCCAGGCAGAGGGTGTGGCAGATGAAGGGGGGAGAAGATAGACTGTGAGGAAGAGGGGAGGAGGAAACCCTGAAAGGGAAGGGCTAAAGGAGCCAGTCCCTTGACCTTACTCAGCAGTATCTAAAGTGGCAGGATCTAATAGCCAGGCTTCTCTTTCTCTTAGGCCCTATTTTCTGATAGTGCATTCTTTTCTCTCCTGCCCCACACAATGCCTCTCTATTTTAATCTATACCCACTATCTTCAATACAAATCCCTGCATCTCTCCCTCAGGCCAGAGGACCCTCTGCCACCAGAGTGAGATCCTAGAGACCATTATCCTGGTAAATCCCAGTGCCGACAGCATCAGCTCTGAGGTAAGGCCAGGGCCTGTGCCTTCCATGAGGGCCTGGCTTGAAAGTGCTGTAACTCACCCTTGCCAGTGCTACTGCTGTGAGGCCAAGAATTCCTGGACTTGGCTTTGAACCATCCTTTTTCTGCCATCTAAGCTGCCTTACAATCTCCGGCCCCACTCTGGAGGTGTTATGGGGCTACCAGTGGGGAGCATGTCCTTGCAGTACTGAGAGGAAACCAGGAACATTCAGTGCCCTTCCCTGGGTTTCCTACATCTATGATCACTCTCTTCCTTCCATTCTAGGTTCACCATCTACTAAGCAGCCCATCAGCTCACAAACTACTGATCTTGAGTGGACAAAGTTTAGAGCCAGGGGGAGACCTCATCCTACAGAGTGGTACCTACTCCTATCAAAACTTTGCCCAGGTTCTTCACAACCCAGAGGTAAGTTCCATGTCTGCATGTCTGGGAAGAACAGAGTACGGAATAGGACTAGAGCTGCGGGGAGGGAAAATTTCATATTGCTTGACCTTTGGTGCCCTGGCAGAAAGGTAGGATATTACCTTGGAGAGTGGTGGAGTTAGCAAACTGAATGTGAGTCGGATTAAGACAATCCCAATGACCTGATCAGCCTTCTATCTCCCGTTACTCTAGATTGCCCAATTGCTCAGCAATAGAGACCCTGGGATCCAGGCCTTCCTCACCGTGTCCTGCTTAGGGGAGGGTGACTGGAGCCACCTGGGACTATCCAGTTCCCAAGAGACCCTGCATCTCCGGCTAAACCCTGAACCCACACTGCCCACCATGGATGGCGTGGCGGAGTTTTCTGAGTATGTCTCTGAGACCGTGGATGTGCCATCCCCCTTTGACCTGCTAGAGCCCCCTACTTCAGGGGGCTTCCTCAAGCTCTCCAAACCTTGCTGCTACATCTTCCCTGGTGGCCGTGGGGACTCTGCCCTTTTTGCCGTTAATGGTTTCAATATCCTAGTGGATGGTGGCTCTGATCGCAAGTCCTGCTTCTGGAAGCTGGTGCGGCACTTGGACCGCATTGACTCAGTGCTGCTGACACACATCGGAGCAGACAATCTGCCAGGCATCAATGGACTCCTGCAGCGCAAAGTGGCAGAACTGGAGGAGGAGCAGTCCCAGGGCTCCAGCAGCTACAGCGACTGGGTGAAGAACCTCATTTCCCCTGAGCTTGGAGTTGTCTTCTTCAATGTGCCTGAAAAGCTACGGCTGCCTGATGCCTCCCGGAAGGCCAAGCGCAGCATTGAGGAGGCCTGCCTTACTCTGCAGCACTTAAACCGCTTGGGAATCCAGGCTGAACCACTGTACCGTGTAGTTAGCAACACCATTGAGCCTCTGACCCTCTTCCACAAGATGGGTGTGGGCCGGCTAGACATGTACGTTCTCAACCCTGTCAAAGACAGCAAGGAGATGCAGTTCCTCATGCAGAAGTGGGCAGGCAATAGCAAAGCTAAGACAGGCATTGTGCTGGCTAATGGAAAGGAAGCTGAGATCTCGGTGCCCTACTTGACCTCTATCACTGCTCTGGTGGTCTGGCTGCCAGCCAATCCCACTGAGAAGATTGTACGTGTGCTTTTCCCAGGAAATGCTCCCCAGAACAAGATCTTGGAGGGCCTGGAAAAGCTTCGGCACCTGGACTTCCTACGCTACCCTGTGGCCACTCAAAAGGACCTGGCTGCTGGGGCTGTGCCTGCCAACCTCAAACCCAGCAAAATAAAACAGCGGGCTGACAGCAAGGAGAGCCTGAAGGCCACTACTAAGACAGCTGTGAGCAAGCTGGCCAAACGGGAGGAAGTGGCTGAAGAGGGAGCCAAGGAGGCCCGCTCAGAACTGGCCAAGGAGTTAGCCAAGACAGAGAAGAAGGTAAAGGAGTCATCTGAGAAGCCCCCAGAGAAGCCTGCCAAGCCTGAAAGGGTGAGGACAGAGTCAAGTGAGGCATTAAAGGCAGAGAAGCGAAAGCTGATCAAAGACAAGGTAGGGAAGAAGCACCTGAAAGAAAAGATATCAAAGATGGAAGAGAAAAAAGACAAAGAGAAAAAGGAGATCAAGAAGGAGAGAAAGGAGCTCAAGAAAGATGAAGGAAGGAAGGAGGAGAAGAAGGATGCTAAGAAGGAGGAGAAGAGGAAAGATACCAAACCTGAGGTCAAGAAAATTTCCAAGCCAGACCTGAAGCCCTTTACTCCTGAGGTACGTAAGACCCTCTACAAAGCCAAGGCCCCTGGCAGGGTCAAGATGGACAAGAGCCGGGCTGCCCGTAGTGAGAAGGAGCTGTCTTCTGAGCCCCGGATACCCCCAGCCCAGAAGGGAGCTGTACCACTTCCAACAGTCAGTGGGCACAGGGAGCTGACCCTGTCTTCACCAGAGGACCTCACACAGGACTTTGAGGAGATGAAGCGTGAGGAGGGGAGGTTATTGGCTGAACAAAGGGACATAGGACTAGAAGAGAAACCTCTCTCTACAGACACCACAGAGGAGGGACTTCTGAGCACAGCTGCCCAGGGGACACCACCCTCTGTCCCAGGGCTGGAACAAGAAAAGCCTGTGATAAAGGAGAAAGAGGTTGTCCCAGACACCCCTGAGGAGCAAGGCAGCAAGGATAGAGGCCCAAACTCTGGAGCTGAAACAGAGGAAGAGAAAGATACCTGGGAGGAAAAGAAGCAAAAGGAATCAGAGAGGCTCCCTGATAGAACAGAAGCCAGAGAGGAAAGTGAACCTGAGGTAAAGGAGGATGTGATAGAAAAGGCTGAGTTAGAAGAAATGGAGGAGTTGCACCCTTCAGAGGAGGAGGAAGAGGAAGAGACAAAGGCTGAGGGTTTTTATCAAAAACATATGCAGGAAGCCTGGAAGGTAACTCCAAGGGGCAGGGAGGCTCTTGGGGGCCGGGAACTGGGACTCCAGGGCAAGGCCCCTGAGAAGGAGACCACATCATTCCTAAGCAGCCTGGCCACACCTGCAGGAGCCAATGAGCACGTCTCTTATATCCAGGATGAAACAATCCCTGGTTACTCAGAGACGGAGCAGACCATCTCAGATGAGGAGATCCATGATGAGCCAGAGGAGCGCCCAGCTCCACCTAGATTTCCTACAAGTGCATATGACCTCCCTGGGCCTGAAGATCCTGGCCCCTTTGAGGCTAGTCAGCCTGCAGACAGTGTTGTTCCCATCACCTCCAGCAAAGGGTTTGGAGCATCAGAGACTGAACTCACCTACCCCCCCAACATGGTGGCTGCCCCTTTGGCTGAAGAGGAGCACGTGTCCTCAGCTACCTCAATCACTGAGTGTGACAAGCTTTCTTCCTTTGCCACATCTGTGGCTGAGGACCAGTCTGTGGCTTCACTCACAGCTCCCCAGACAGAGGAGACAGGCAAGAGTTCCCTGCTGCTTGACACAGTCACAAGCATCCCGTCATCCCGCACCGAAGCCACTCAGGGCTTGGACTATGTGCCATCGGCTGGTACCATCTCACCCACCTCCTCACTGGAAGAAGACAAGGGCTTCAAATCACCACCCTGTGAGGATTTCTCTGTGACTGGAGAGGCAGAAAAGAGAGGAGAGATTGCAGGGAGGGGCTTGCCTGGAGAAAGAGCTGTGGAAGAGGACACCACAAATGTAGATATATCTGAGAAACTTCACGGTCAATATGGAGGCCCGATGTTTGGTGCTCCTGGGCACACCCTATATCCAGGGGAACCAGCCCTCGGAGAGTTGGAGGAGCGCTGCCTCAGCCCAGATGACAGTACAGTGAAGATGGCCTCTCCTCCACCATCTGGCCCACCCAGTGCTACCCACACACCCTTTCATCAGTCCCCAGTGGATGAAAAGTCTGAGCCCCAAGACTTTCAGGAAGCCGGCTCCTGGAGAGACACTAGGCACACACCAGGTATGAGCAAGGAAGATGCTGTAGAGACAGTCAAGCCAGGGCTTGAAGAGGATACACTAGAGAATAGGGGGAAAGTACCTCCTACCATGAGCCCCCAGGCTCAGAAAGCAGCTATCAGCATTGTTGAGGGACATGTAGGTGATACCACCCAACTGTTGCCAGAACAGGATAAAGCAATAGTCATTGAGACTGTGGAGACACGAGAACCCACAGGCACAATTCTGGAAACAGAAGCCCTTCCGAGAGATTTGAAGACATCACTCCAAGAACCTGGCAAACCTCAGAAAGAAGAGGTGCTCCAATTTCCTGACCAAAGCCTCTCCCCTGATGATGCAGAGTCCCTCTCTATCCTCAGTGTGGTCTCCCCAGACAGTGCCAACCAGGAAGCCATCCCCAGATCTCCCTGTGGTCTGACAGAGCAGCACCTACACAAAGACCTTTGGCCTCAGGTATCTCCAGAAGATACCCGGTCACTTTCTTTCTCAGAGGAGAGTCCCAGCAAGGAGACCTCTTTGGATATCTCTTCTAAGCAGCTGTCTCCAGAGAGTCTTGGCACCCTCCTGTTTGGGGACTTAAATCTCGGAAAGGAAGAAAAGAGATCTCTGATGCAGGCTGAGGACACCTCTCAGCACCTAGCCCCCATGTCTATTCCAGAACCCCGTGCAGCCACAGTGTCTTCTCCCACAGATGAGAACACTAGATACTCTGTACAGGCAGACATTACAGATGACAGTCCTGATGGAAAATTACCTGCCAGCTCCTCTCACACGACACTGTTGGAAAATGGGAAGCACTCTCCTGAAGTGATCACAAGCCCTGGTGAACACAGTCTAACACCTGATACCTCCCTCACCAAGAGTCCTGAGTCTTTGCCAAGCCTTGCCATGGAAGACATTGCCATGAAGTGGGAAGGTCAAGTTCCAGAATTGAAAGACAGATTGCTAGAGCAGAAGGACAAGGGACTTGAACCAAAGGATGAAGTCCTACAGCAGAAGGACAAAACTCTGGAGCAGGATATTGTCATAGAGCAGGAGGATATAGCCATTGATCAGAAAGGTAAGGCTCTGGAAGAAAAGGAAAAGGCTATGGATCAGCAGGATAAAGCTTCTGAACAAAAAGTCAAAGGCTTAGGACAAAGGGACACAGCCCTGGCAAAGAAAGACAAGGCCCTGGAACCGAAAGACAAGGTTCCAGAGGACAAGGTCTCAGAACTGAAGGACAAGGCCCAGGACAAGAAAGACAATGCCTTGGAAAAAAAGGATCAGGCCTTAGAACAAAAATACTGGGCCTTAGGACAGAAGGATGAAGCCCTGGAACAAAACAATAAGGTTCTTAAACAAAAAGATAAAGCTCTGGAAGAGAAAGACAAAACTCAGGAGCAGAAGAGCCCAGTGCAGGAGAAAACCATGAAATCAAAGGAGAAGGTTCTAGAGGAAAAATCTTCAGAAAAAGTTGAGGCTGTGGAACAGAAGGAAGAAGCTCTGCTGGAAAAGACCAAAGCTCTGGGGCTGGAAGAGGGCCCAGTGCAGGAGGACAAGGCCCAGGAGCAGGAAAAAAAATACTGGAAGGAGCAGGATGTGGTCCAGGAGTGGCGAGAAACATCTCCAATTGGAGGGGAGCCAGTTGGAGAACAGAAAGAACCTGCCCAGACATGGGAATACACATCTCCTGAGCAGGAGGACAGGTACTGGAGAGGCAGAGAGGATATGGCCCTGGAACAGGACACATACTGGAGGGAGCTGAGCTGTGAGAGGAAGGTCTGGTTCCCTCATGAGCTGGGTGGCCAGGGGACCCAGCCACGGTATACAGAGGAGCGGGAGAGCACTTTCCTTGACGAGGGACCAGATGATGACCAAGAAGTGCCCCCCTTAGAGCACATGCCCAAGAGCCCCTGGGCCTCAGACTTCAAGGGTTTCCAGGAGCCCTCATCACAGAAAGGGCTGGAGGTGGAGCGGTGGCTTGCTGAGTCACCAGTTGGGCTGCCACCAGAGGAAGAAGACAAGCTTACCCGCTCCCCTTTTGAGATCATCTCTCCCCCAGCTTCCCCACCTGAGATGGTTAGACAGAGGGTTCCTCTGGCCCCAGGACGAGAGAGCCCTGTCCCAGAGCGTAAGCCCATGCCTACAGTGAGGAATGAACCCATCACCCCCTCATGGCTGGCTGACATCCCACCATGGGTGCCCAAGGACAGACCCCTGCCCCCTGCACCCCTCTCCCCAGCTCCAGCTCCCCCAACTCCTGCCCCTGAGCCACACACCTCTGCGCCCTTCTCCTGGGGCACAGCTGAGTGTGACAGTGTGGTGGCTGCAGTGCAGGAGGGGGCAGCTGAGTTAGAAGGTGGACCATACTCTCCCCTTGGGAAGGACTACCGCAAGGCTGAAGGGAAAAGGGAAGAAGAAGGTCAGGCTGAGGCTCCTGACAGCAGCCCTCACAGCTCAAAGGTTTCAGAGGCCAGCAAGAGCCATGCCACCAAGGAGCCTGAGCAGACCGAGCCAGAGCAGAGAGAGCCCACGCCCTATCCTGATGAGAGAAGCTTTCAGTACGCGGACATCTATGAGCAGATGATGCTTACTGGGCTTGGCCCTGCATGCCCCACTAGGGAACCTCCTCTTGGAGCAGCTGGGGATTGGCCCCCACACATCTCAACCAAGGAGGAGGCTGCTGGCCGAAACACATCTGCAGAAAAGGAACTTTCGTCTCCTGTCTCACCTAAAGGCCTCCAATTTGATACCCCGTCCTTCAGCTATGCAGCCCTGACGGGACCTACTGTACCACCAAGGCAGGAGCCTGATCCAGGGCCTAGTGTGGAGCCCAGCCTCATCCTCCCTGCAATACCCCCCCGTGCTCCTATCCCCCTGAGTAAAGGCCCAAGCCCCCACCTTAATGGTAACATCTTGAGCTGTAGTCCAGATAGGAAAACCCCATCCCCCAAGGAATCAGGCCGAAGTCACTGGGATGACCACACTAGTGACTCAGAGCTAGAGAAGGGGGCTCTGGAGCAGCCAGAGAAAGAAGCCCAGTCCCCAAGTCCCCCTCGCCCCATCCCTGTGGGGCTCCCTAAACTGTGGCCTGAAAGTGAATCACATACCAGTCCTTCCTCAGACTCACACCTGGGCCCTGCCCCACCCAGCCTGGACTTCCCTGCTTCAGCCTTTGGTTTCTCCTCACTGCAGCCAGCTCCTCCACAGCTGCCCTCTCCGGCTGAACCCCGCTCAGCACCCTGTGGCTCCCTTGCCTTCTCTGGGGACCGAGCTCTGGCTCTGGCTCCGGGGCCCCCCAGCAGAGCCCGGCACGATGAGTACCTAGAAGTGACCAAGGCCCCCAGCCTGGACTCCTCACTGCCCCAGCTCCCGTCAGCTCATTCTTCTGGGGCCCCTCTCCTCTCCAGCCTGCCTCGACCTGCCTCACCAGCCCTGTCTGAAGGCTCCTCCTCTGAGGCCACCACACCTGTGGTTTCAAGTGTGGCTGAGTACTTCCCTGCTGGCCTGGAGGCTGCAAAACTGGGGTCTGTAGACCTGGCCCCAGGAGTGAAGGCAACTGCCCATGGCCTCTGGGACCCAACTCCTTTGAGCCCAGCACCTCCAGCTTCACTGGACTTGACCCCAGCTCCAGCTCCAAGCTTGCCTGGAGACATACTTGATGACACCATGCCCTGCCACCTAGAGTGTTCAGTGGCGGCCACCAAGAAGCCAAGCTCCTTCCAGGGTCCCTCTGGGGATTATGCCACCAATGGTCCAACTGAAACCAGCCCCAACCCCCCAGGCTTTTCCCCAGCCAAGGCTGAGAAAAAAGAGGCTGCAGGCTGCCCTGCCTGGGAACGGGGGGCTTGGCCTGAGGGGGCTGAGAGGAGCTCCCGGCCTGATACTCTGCTCTCTCCTGATCAGCCACTCTGTACTGGAGGGACCGCTGGCAGCCCATCTAGAAGTGACTCCCCTGAGATGGAGGCTGGGCCCCAGGGATGTGCCTCTGAGCCCCGGCCCCACCGTGGGGAGCTCTCCCCATCCTTCCTGAACCCACCTCTGCCCCAATCCACAACTGACAGTGACCTCTCAACTGAGGATGCTCAGCTGGTAGGGAGAGGAGGTAGGCGCCGGGCGGGGGGCCCATGTCCGGTGGCAGATGAGACACCCCCAACATCAGTCAGTGACTCAGGCTCCTCACAGTCAGATTCTGATGTTCCACCAGAAACTGAGGAGTGTCCATCCATCACAGCTGAGGCAGCCCTTGACTCAGATGAAGATGGGGACTTCCTGCCTGTGGACAAAGCTGGGGGGGTCAGTGGAACTCACCATCCCAGACCTGGCCATGACCCACCTCCTATCCCCCAGCCAGACCCTCGCCCATCCCCTCCCCGCCCTGATGTGTGCATGGCTGATCCTGAAGGGCTCAGCTCAGAGTCTGGAAGGGTAGAGAGGCTGCGGGAAAAGGAGAAGGCACAAGGGAGAGTAGGGCGCAGGGCCCCAGGCCGGGCCAAGCCAGCATCTCCTGCCAGGCGTCTGGATCTTCGGGGAAAACGCTCACCCACCCCTGGTAAAGGGCCTGCAGATCGAGCATCCCGGGTCCCACCCCGGCCACGTAGCACTCCAAGCCAGGTCACCACAGCAGAGGAAAAGGATGGACACAGCCCCATGTCCAAAGGCCTAGTCAATGGACTCAAGGCAGGACCAAGTAAGTATGATGTGAAAAGTAGGAAAGGTTGTGGATTGGGGCTGGGTGTGGCTGGTCTAAGGCTCCAGGAGTGGGAGGAAGGGAAGAAGAGAGAAGGTTGCCAAAAGCAGTCTACTTTCCCTCTACAATGAGTCCTGGCTTTTCTCTACAGTGGCCTTGGGTTCCAAGGGCAGCTCTGGCCCCCCTGTGTATGTGGATCTCGCCTATATCCCGAATCATTGTAGTGGCAAGACTGCTGACCTTGACTTCTTCCGACGAGTGCGTGCATCCTACTATGTGGTCAGTGGGAATGACCCTGCCAATGGCGAGCCAAGCCGGGCTGTACTGGATGCCCTGCTGGAGGGCAAAGCCCAATGGGGGGAGAATCTTCAGGTGAGTGGCAAGGAATGCCCAGGAGGTAGTAGGGTCAAAGCTTACTCAGAGACAACTGTGGAACGCAATCTCTATTCATAAAAGGACTGAGCCCAGGCAGAGGGATTAGTTCCTGGACCATCAGGTGTCCCGTCCCCCTCACATCCATTCCCTTCACATCTCACATCAGGCATCTTATCTCCCTCCTAGGTGACTTTGATTCCTACTCATGACACTGAGGTAACTCGTGAGTGGTACCAGCAGACTCACGAGCAGCAGCAACAACTGAACGTCTTGGTCCTGGCTAGCAGCAGCACCGTGGTCATGCAGGATGAGTCCTTCCCAGCCTGCAAGATTGAGTTTTGAAAGAACGTTTCTCCCTTCCCCAAGGATCTGCTCCCCCAGCTCCCTTAGAGAATGGCTACTGCTGGGTCCTTTGGGGTTGGGGGACATGGGAGCTGGGGAAGGAGAGGGTGGAGGACAGGATGTCTTGTGGGGACTTTGGCTGGGCTAAATGGGAGGTGTTGTCCCTTCCCCTCATCCATACCTTAGAGGAGTCTCTAAACCAAAGGTAACAGATAGGATAGGGGGAGGGTAAAAAATTAGGATAGGATAGGAGGTCATCTGATGCCTGAGAACTCTGGAATGACACCCTCTCCTAGCACTGCCAAATGCTGGTATTACATGGGGGTGAGGATGGGTCTCAAGAGTACAACCTCCTCCCTCATGGAAGGAGATCATATCCCAACCCCAGGGATCTCTTTATCTCTATTTATTTAGCATCCCAAGGAAGGCTTTCCAATAGTTAACTTATGTGACCTGGGGGCAGGATACTGTCAGTGAGGTACCCAGAGCTGCACCCTTCACCTCCTATCCCCTTACCCACCAGGGTCTGGGTTCCAGCACGGGTCTGGGGGTACACTGCTGCTACACTGTCCCACTGCTTCCCTCTGTATCCAAATGTCTCAATCCAAAACTTGAAGCTCTTTTGACCAACAGACTGGTGAGAGAAGAAAGCAGCTTATCCTCCCAGTCCCTGCTTCATACCATTCACATCCCCAAGTTGTGCCCAGACCAGGCCTACTGGGCAGCACAAAGAAGCAGGAGAGCTCAGCCCCAAACCCAGAATTTTCCAAGCTCCCTGACCTTTTGAAGTTTTCACCTACCCATTCTAATTATCCTGATCCGTTCTCATCCCCTGCTTGGCTTCTCTGCATGTGGTCATCTACTGTGGCCTGGTGTGTAATGGGTTAAAAATAAGCCACTGCCTGACATCCCAACATTTGACACCCCAGCTATGTGTGATTCCCCCAACATTCCACTGTACCATCTGCAGCTGAAATGGGAACACTGGCTGCCTTTCTGGCCCCAAATTCTTAGAGAAGATCTGGGAGGTGAAGGCCATGCCAGAGGACTTGGGGGAAAGGAGAGGGAGGAAGGAAAGGGAGAGGAAGCTGAGCTAAAAAAGCTTAACTTCTACCGAGTGAGATGAAAACAGGCTGAAAATACCATCTCAGGAGAGGACCTCACCCCAAGCAAGCCAATGAGCAGCCCTGCCAGACTACTGCTGGACTGAGAAATCCAGACACGCGTCAGGACTTGGCTTCTCTGCCAAATGACTGTGGAAACCAAAATGAGCCCGTCTGTGTTCTTCCCAGCTTCCACCCTCCCCGTGCTGCTGTGCGCTGCTCCTCCCCACACTTCCCTGCTCTAGTTCCCAGCTGCTGTAATGGAGCCGCCTTCAACTCTAACAATAAATCAAGTTCATTACAGATGCTGTTTAGGCCTTTTCTGACTCCACATATTATTGCTTAGTTGCTGGGTCTTGGCTTCCTCTCTGCTTCTCCAAGCATAGTAATTTATCTCAATGTCTTTGATAATGAAGCAATTCCAGGACCCAGGGAAGCCAGAGAACATAGGGTGTATGAAGGGAAAAAATGATATGAGGAGCCAGCATAATTTCTGAAAATGAGTGACAATACCTGAACCAAGGGCAGGGAAGTACATTTGATTTGGGGGAGGGGACAGAGAGAGAGAGATCTCCATGGGGTCAAGAGCTAAGGACCAAATAACCAGAATCAGATACATCAGATAGGGGAACACCAAAGAGGTAAGTTGAGGGGCCCCAAGAGATACAGAGCCTACTGAGGTTGTAAGCATCTCACTTGTGCAGTCAGGATTTTCATGTAAAATAGATTTTCCCTTTGCAGTGAAACCCTTTATATGTCCTGGTATGTCAGGAGAGGCCAAGTTCTGAATGTGAATATATAGGCAGTGGGATATTCCAGCCTTCCTAGTGTTCTGGGCCCTCCCAGTATAAAGATACCAAGGGGTTAAATAAAGAGCATAACCCCTTTATGTCAACTCATCCTGACACTCCAAAGCATCGGAGTAAAAAATTAAGAGTGTGAGTCCAAGGAACTGATGAAAAAGCACTGTGTACCCTCTGGTGTTTCACAGAGATAGAACCTCTCTGCCCCACACTACTCATTTAAGACATTTTGGGCCCTGGCCAGTTTGGCTCAGCGGTTAGATCATCGGCCTGCAGACCAGAGAGTCCCGGGTTTGGTTCCCACTAAGGGCATGTACCTCAGTTGCAGTTTGTCCCGGGGCTGTGCGGGTGGCAGCCACTCAGATGTGTCTCTCTCACATCGATGTTTCTCTCTCTCTTCTTCCCTCTTTCCCTCCCACTCTATCTGAAGATAAATAAAATTTAAAAAAGTCCTTGGTGAGGATTTTTTTAAAAAGACACTTTGGGATGGTGGGCTGATTGCAATAGGAACCTCCTGGAATGCCTGATCTCTATATTTTTGTTTTATTTTGTTAATCCCCACCAGAGGATTTTCCCATTGATTTTTAGATAGAATGGGAGGGAGGGAAGGAAGAAGGAAGGGGGGAGGGGGAGAAAGAAAAACATCTATGTGAAAGAGACACATCAATCCAATGCCTGCCTCCAGCATGACCCCGACAGGGATCAAACCTGCAACCCAGGTACATGCCCTTGACTGGGAATCAAACCCGAGACCCTTCAACCCATGGGTGGACACTAACTGCTGAGCAAAACCAGCCAGGTCCGATCTCGATATTTCTCTCTCTCTCTCTCTCTCTCTCTCTCTCTATATATATATATATATATATTTTTTTTTTTTTTTTTAATCCTCAACCGAGGACATTTTTCCATTTTTTTGTTCAGACAGAATGGGAGGGAGAGGGAGAGAAACATCAACGTGAAAGGGACACATCGAGTGGTTGCCACCCGCACAACCCAACCAGGGCCGGGGACAAACTGCAACCAAGGTACGTGCCCTTAGCAGAAACTGAACCTGGGTTTCTCTGGACCATAGGCCGACACTCTAACCGCTGAGCCAAACCGGCCAGGGTCCGATCTCTATATTTTTATAGCCCATTCCGGCTCAACTACAAAGAATTTTGACTGGTTGAAATTAATTCAGTCTCAGACATGATTGACTTACAGTCACACTCATTCTGTAGGTCAATTTGTTGAGTTCAAAACGACATCATCACTGCCACTACCATTCTCATATTTCATATTTATTGAGCACTCATAATGTTCCGGCCCCCCATTCCAATGAAGGCATTACCCCTCTTACCCACCCCCATTCCCATCCCCAGATCTTTGGGAAAAGCTTCATAATCACACCTGGCCCTAACGACACAATAAGGACAAACCTCTTGGGGATGCTGGAGTGTTTGTTCTTTGGCCAGTCTGTCCCTGGCACTACTACAGAAATATATATATATTTTCATTCTTTGCTCATGTCTGTACAATATTGATTTCTGCTGATTGCTTAAAATAGAACCTGATTTTCTCTACTACAGCATCTCCTAAGCCAAAAAGTCCCACAAAAAAGGAGGCCTAGCTTCACGGATTGGCCAAGAACCCCCAGAGCATATTAAGTAGTTACTCTGAAATTTTCACAGCAATCTAATATCTATTTTTCCAAAGAGCTAGTGTCCAAAGTAACAGGACTGGGGCAGAAAGGGCACTTGGGGATGATATGGAAATACCCATAAGCCCAGTCTAAAGATTAGTGGCCATGACGATGTTTGTTTGGGAAAGGGACTAATTTTTTCCCAGACATTTCAGACAGCCATCCTGGGCCCACCTGAGGAATTCTAGCAAAGACAAGAGTCCCCCCTGAATGCACATATGGTCTAAAGGTACTTTGAGAAGTTGTGAATATTTCCTCAGAAAAGTGAAGACCTTGGAATCCCCTTTTGCACTTGTCCCCAGACAGTGTCTTCAGCAGTTAAGAGACATTTCCTTTGACAATCTGGAATTTCCTGGATGCTCAGAGGGGGCTGGGTAATGATAGACCAGCCCACCCCTTAAAGGAAATCGTATTCAAGTCTAATGGCTTTGTGAGGAGTCAATGGCTGCTTTGAACATGAAATTGGCCCCTCACCAAGCCCAGCTCTGGCACAGGTATGTTTCATGCCAGGGGACTGCTTCCTCAGAAACCTCTGGTAAGATCCAAGACCTTATGCTGGCAGGTGAGTTAGCCAACAGAAAAAATTGCTAGCTCAAATGGCTGGTATAGGGTAACACCATCAGTGAGAAAATGATTCATCATCACATTTTGCTGGTGGAAGGGGTAAGTTTTGGTCATGGGCTAGAGACTGGCTCTGAGGGTTTGGATCACTAGATGGATACTGGGCTTGGGGAACATCCTCTTCAGGCAGCTGGTCAGTCACCTCAGGGACCAGCCAGGACTTAACCTCCTCAGGGACTTCCTGGACCTGTAGATCACCCTCCTCAGGGATTTCTTGAGATGATGTATCAACCTCAAGGATATCCTCTGACAACAGATTAGTTGCAGAAGCCTCTTGGGCCAGTCTGCCAACCTCCAAAGAGAACTCCTGGCATGGTTGGCTGAGCTTCTCAGGGATCTCTTGTGCTGGCCTGCCAACTTCCAGAAGAATTTCCTGGACCAAGCCACCAACTCCTTCAGGAGGTTCATGGACCAGCCTGCCACCTTCCACAGAGACCTCCTGGCATGGCTGGCTGACCTCCTCAGGGTTCTTCTGGTACAGCTGGCAAGCTTCCTCAGAGACTTTCTGGCACAGTTGGCTGATCTGAGGGACCTCCTGGCATGTGTGGTTAACATCATCATGGGTCTCCTTGCATGGCTTGTTGTTGTCAGGGATCTCCTGGCATGGCTGGCTGACTTCTTCAGGGATGTCCTTGCAAGGCTGGCTAATGGGAGGGACCTGCTGGCATAGCTTGCTGACCTCCTCAGCAACCTCCTGACGTGGCTGGCTGGTTTCTACAAGAGGTTCCTGTGGGGACTGGTTTGGTTCAAAAGGTTCTTGCTCCCCTTCTGTGGGAAGCTCTTGTGCTCCATTCCCAGGGATCTCCTGGTGCAGCCCATGTTTTTGATATTCTTCAGTCATGTGTGAACTTAGGGAGGGTTGATCACTGAAGCCAAAAGGGCAATTACCATCCACTGCAGTAGGGGAGGAAGGACCAGCACTGGACACAGTGCTAGAAGGGCCACTGCTGTCTGTAAAGCAAAGTCAGGAAACCAAATCAGTCAAGCTGGAAGAGTAGGCTCTATTCTATGTATGTAGTTCAAATGCCAGAATAGATGGCCTACATTACTCATGTCTTGGAGAAAGAAGGTCTGAATTCTTTCTAAGTTATGCAGAGACTCCCAAGTTAGCCCAGTTCAGAAACTGTTGCTCTGGCCTAAGTATACTACAGGAATAAGCACTAAGGTATATCTAAGACTTCAGGAGAGAAGTTCTTTCACTTCATCCAGTTTTTTCACAAATGTTATCACTATCCCAATTCCAAATTCTCATGATCCCTCATTCATACTTTGGAAGCATATGAACACTTTATCCCAGTGGCTCATAATTAGGGTTATATAGAATCTTCAGAGATTCTAATTCTGTAGGTATAGGGTAAAGGTGTGGCGTGGAGAGAGAGACGAGGGCAATATATTTTGCTGAATCACTCCCAATTAAATTTGATGTACATTTTGGTTAACAATCATTCCTTTAGCCCAGCCAGTGTGGCTCAGTGGATTGAGCATTGCCCCATGGACTGAGAGGTCCCACCTCGATTCCCGGTCAGGGCACATGCCATGTTTGGGGCTCGATCCCCATTAGGGGGCCATGCAAGAAGCAGCCAATCGATGTTTCTCTCTCTCATCAATGTTTCTCTCTTTCTCTCCCTTCCTCTCTCTCTAAAAAATCAATAAAAACATATTTAAAAAAAAAAAAAAAAATCATTCCTTTAAAGCAATCAATGTATTTCTGAGGCATAGGTAATCATTGTTTATAGCCCAAGATACAAGTAAGAAGAATGCAGAAAAACTTATAAATCGGAACATTAAAAATGAGAATGATTTACCCAAAGATGGAAGAATGCCATGGAACCTCTAAATGACAGCAGTTCTTAATTAGCCTTCTGGGGGTCACTGACCCCTTTGAAACTCTAATGAAAGTCGTGTACTATCTTCCCAGAAAAATGTACATATGAATATTCACACTAATCTTTACGTGTAATTCCTGGGGTTCATAGACTTTAGCCTGAAATCTATCCATGGATTCAAAGTTAAGACCCTCTGAGCACTGGGACATACAATATTATAGATTTTGGATATTATATACTACATATAAAATATAAAAACTAACTTCCCAGACCCTGACAGTAGTAAAATGAAGGCCGCAGAGTCTTTAATTACACTGTGGGACTATTCCTAACCCAACCTCTATTTCTTCATTAACCTCTTGTAGGGGACTAATCTACTTTTCCCTTTGTAAATATTATATTTACTGATGGTATTATAACTTTATATTTAAAGCACTCTGATATCAATAATTATAGATTTTGGAAATAGAGGACACCTGAATATCTTGTAATCAAAGAGAACCTGGGAAAGCTGGCAAGCCCAAGTATACAAAGGCTTAATCAGTCATTGAGTTTAAGGTATGCGAGCAATCTCTTTTCTGTAAAGAATCATCACAGGATGCATGCTTCAGGCAGAAAAAAAGAAGAATATGGTTTTATGCCAACAAGGCTTATTTAGCGCAGAGAGAGACAGACCCCAAAAATGCTTACCAGTGAGGCTATACGCGTGATACTGAGATTACAAAAAAGAAAAAAAAGCTGTAAGCTGAATTCACTCAAGAGTAGAAGTAGCCTTAATATTCAGTTATTGATTTGATTCAGGCAAATCAAAGAGGTCAGACAGAAACATAAGCGGGAGAGGGACAAGAGGGGCACAGAACCACAAATGCTGTAGGAGAGAGGTCAAAAAAACAATGACAGGGTAAGTGTAGGATAATCTGAAATTCAGGGGCAGAATTCTTGGTGTTAAAGAGAAAAGTTTCTTTTGTATACAGGATATAAGAAGAAGGGCAAAATTCTACCACTATTTAACCCAATGCTGAAATATGAATCTTTGCTTACGGCCTACCCAAGTAAAATAGTGAAAGACATATTTGATTTTTAGTTATTCCCTGGAGGCAGGATGAATAAGGAAAGATTTTTCCATCACTGGTGTCTCTGGTCCTTATTTCCCCTCTGATTACCACTGGTAGCTCCCCCTCCCTACAATTACTCTACAAATTCTTTGTGGCCTCTTTGTTCACAAGGATAATTGGTGATAGGCTAGAGATGATAAAGAAAAGATGGGGAAAAGCAGCACCTCAACTTAAACTAATAACCGAGAACAGACAACTTGAGAGAAAGACCATGTAGAAAGTAGTAGCAGATTCTAGTTTCCTTCTCCCAGCTTTTCTATATATCCAGGTTTCCTCCCAAGTCATCTTTACTTGAGGAAGCTATAGAAACCAAATTGGAATCTGAGGAGAATGAAGTATCCATCCTATTTTCCCCAAAGGACCCTCTGGACCACTATCTTTTAGGAGCCTCCCCAGTGAGATAGAAGGGGTGGGGAGACAGAGGTGACAAGACACAGTAAATAGATTCTCCCTTCATCTTGGAAGAGGCAGATGAGACTGTCATTCCTTCATCTTCCTTTCCCTCAAGGGACAGGTCTCTCACTCACCAATTCCTCCACCCCTTTTTGGCCTTTGTCTAGACAGTCCAGAAAGGATTACTTACACCAAGGGGGCTTCTCAGAGCGCTGTCGAAGTTGCATGGTAGGTGAATGAAGAGTACGGGGTGGGGAAAATGGGCCACCTGAGGCCTGGTTGCTGTGGATAGACTCAAAGAGGGCTGGATAGGTGGGGGAAAGAGAGGGAAGGAAAAAAAAAAGCATATGAAAAAGAATCCAAATGTCCCAGGTTCTCAACATAAGTCAAAACCAACTTACATTTTCTCAGGTTGAGAAGGAGCATCCTTTACACAAACCATTTTGAATATTTTAAACTTTATATTATGAATATTTTCAAATATATATATACATATATATAGTTTATTTGCTAATCCTCACCTGAGAATATTTTTCCACTGATTTTTAGACAGAGTGGAAGGGAGACACAAAGAGAGAGAGAAACATCGATGTGAGAGAGACACATCAACTGGTTGTCTCCCACACAACCCCCACCAGGGCTGGGGATCGAACCAGCAACCCAGATATGTGCCTTTGGCTGGAATCAAACCCGCAACCCTTCTGTCAAAGGCTGACATTCTGACTGCTGAGCCAAAACAGCCAGGGCTCAAATATATTCTTTAAAAGGTATTGAAAACCCTGGCCAGTTTTGCTCAGCGGTTAGAGCGTTGGCCTGCTGTCCAGAGAGACCCGGGTTTGGTTCCTGCTAAGGGCGCGTACCTCAGTTGCAGTTTGTCCCTGGCCCTGGCTGGTCATGCAGGTGGCAGCCACTCGATGTGTCTCTTTCATGTCGATATTTCTCTCTCTCTCTCTCTCTTCCTCTCTCTCCCTCCCACTCTATCTGAACAAAAAATGGAAAAATGTCCTTGGGTGAGGATAAAAAAAAAAAAAGGTATTATAAGACTAGTACAATCAATTCCCACACACTCATCTTCTATATTTAACATATTAACACGTCAACATTTTGCAATACTTGTTTCATCTATTTCTTAGTGCTGAAGTTCTCTAAAATAAATGACAAACATCATGAATACTTTAATATGCATTTCTAAAATATAAGGAATTTTCTCTGGCTGGTTTGGCTCAGCAGTTAGACTAACATTGGCCCATGGATCAATGAGTCTTGGGTTCGATTCTAGTCAAGGGCATGTGCCTCAGTTGCAGTTCGTCCCCAGCCCTGATCAGGGTAGTGTGGGAGGCAACCACTCGATGTGTCTCTCTCACATTAATGTTCTTTCTCTCTCTCTCTCTCTCCCTCGCTCTTCTTCTCTCTCCCTCTCACTCTATCTGAAGATAAATAGAAAAATATCCTTGGGTGAGGATTAAAAAATAATAATAATAAATAAATAAATAAAAATAAAATATAAGGAATTTCCTATTTAGCCATATATGCCATGAATAAACCCAACAAAATTGAAAAATAATACCCTAATATCATGTAATAACCAATCCATATTCAAATTCCCCCAATTATTCCCAAAATGTCTTTTATAGTAAGGTCCAAACATGAGCCATGTATCACATTTAGTTGTCTCCAAAGTCTCTTGTAATCTAGAACAGTGCCCTTCTCCCCATTTATTTTTTCATAGTGACTTTTTTAAAAGAATGGTCAGCTGTCTTACACAGAACATCATTTCCCACATTCTGGATTCATCTGATTGCTTCCTCAAATGAATCATTTAACTTGTTTTACTATCCCTTGTATTTCTTATAAACTGGAAGTTAGCTATGAACAGTGTCATTAAATTATTCAGTTTAAATAATTTTGGCAAGAATACCTCAAAAGGTGATCCTGTGTATATATTATATTATATTATATTATATTATATTATATTATATTATATTATATTATATTATATTATATTATATTAAAGGCACATGTTTCACTGTCCCACTAAGTAAGACTAAATTTACTAATTGGGTTAAAATCACACCACTGTACTTTTCCCCCTCTGATCAAAGGTAATCCTTTAACACCATGCAAGCCCACCAACATTTCAACTAATTGTGTTAGTATCCAGTGATGATCATTAATTATTTTATTAGGGGTGTCAAATGGTGACTTTTCTAATTCTATCAATCCTTTGAACATTTATTAGCTGACATATTTTCTGTGAAGAAGAATGTTCCCTCTTCAACTGGGGCTATTTGATTACACTAAACTGCAGTTGTTACTGAAAAGATAGGATGTGTTATTTCCCTTTAACTAGTTTTCAGAGGAAAGAGTTAGTGAAAAGTATTCTCCAATAGTGGCAGATAACAATTATTTTATTTTTGTTTTCTTTTTTGTAAAATTCATTATGAGTTTGTGCATTTTTATATATTCGGTGTACTTTAATTAATTACAACAAGTTATTTTTAATGCTAAAATATTCCAGTTCTGGCAGTGGGAGCCTCTTCAGGCTTGAATGCTTCCTTGCTTTTGTTACATGTCCCAGGATCACCTTGTGCCTTCCTTGCCCTAGACCACACATTCTCAACAAAATTAGTTCTTGGTGAGGGTGAAAAAATTCTTAGATGTTCCACCAAATAGCCATAATATATAATATACAGTATATTTTCAATTCAAATTTAAAATTACAGCATCTTTTGAATTTATACTTGTATCTAATTTATCTTGTCTTGAAAATCCTGGTTCCTAGTAATAGGGACATAATTACTTACCTTATTTGCATTACTCTATTATATAGATAGTTTTAAAATGATACCAATATTATCACTAATAATTAAACTACTGAACGAGGATTAAAATTATTTTATACTTTTTGTCCCACTAAAGGATTTACAGATTACAGTATTCTAAAGTTATTTTTCTTAGTCTAGTTAAAGGTTTGTCAATTTTGATTTTTTTCAAAGAACCAAGTTTTTGTTTTGTTGATTCTTCTTATTTTTTTCTATTGTTTATTTCCTTTATCTCTGTTCTATTCTTTATGTCTTTTCTTCTGCTAGCTTTGGATTTAGTTTGCTCTTCTTTTTTTAATTACTTAAGGTATAAAGTTAGGTTTCTATTTAAGATCATTCTTTTTTAAAAATATGTTTTATTGAGTTTTTAAAGAGAGAGGAAAGGAGAAGGAGAGAGAGGTAGAAACAAGGATGAGAGAGAAACATCATCAATCAGCTGCCTCCTACATGCCCCCTATTGGGAATGGAACCTGGGCATGTGCCCTGACCTGGAACTGAACCAGTGACCTCTTGGTGTGCATGGGTCGACGCTCAACCACTGAGCCACACAGGCTGGGCTAAGATCCTCCTTTTTTAAATGTATGTGTTTACAGCTATAAATTCTCTCTTAGCACTGATTTTGCTGCATCCCATAACTTTTGGTATGTTGCATTTTCATTGTAATTCATTTCAAAGTATATTCTAATTTCCTTTGTAATGGATCTCTGACCCCATAGGTTGTTTAAAAATATACTGAACCTCCAACAAAACAAAAAAAGCAACTAACTGAATGGAGGAAGATACTTGCAAACACCAGCTCCAACAAGGGCTTAATATCCAAAATATATAAAAAACTCATACAGCTCAGCACTAAAAAAAACAAACAATCCAATTAAAAAATGGGCAGAGGCCCTAGCCAGTTTTGCTCAATGGTTAGAGCATCAGCCCTTGGACCAAATGGTTGTGGGTTCGATTCCCAGTCAAGCACATGTACCTGAGTTGTAGGTTCAATCCCCAGCCCTGGTCGGGGTTGTATGGGAGGCAACCAGTCGATGTGTCTCTCTCACATTGATATTTCTCTCTCTTCCCCCGCCCCACCCTTCCTTCCATTCTGTCTATAAATCAATGGAAAAAGATCCTTGAATGAGGATGAAAAAAAAAATTAAAAATGGGCAGCCCTAGCCAGTTTGGCTCAGTGGTTAGAGCGTCGGCCTGCAGTCCAAAGAGACCCAGGTTCAGTTCCCGCTAAGGGCATGTACCTCGGTTGCAGTTTGTCCCTGGCCCTGGTTGGGTCGTATGGGTGGCGACCACTCGATGTGTCCCTTTCATGTCGATGTTTCTCTCTCCCTCTTCCTCTCTCCCCTTCCCGCTCTATCTGAACAAAGAATGAGAAAATGTTCTCCGGTGAGGATTAAAAAAAAAAAAAATGGGCAGAGGACTTCAACAGACACTTCTCCCAAGAACACATACAAATGGCCAACAGATATATGAAAAGATGCTCAACTTCACTGCTATTAGGGAAATGCAAATTAAAATTACAATGAGATAGTACCTCACACCTATTAAAATGGCTATTATCAACAAGACAAGTTATAAGTATTAGAGAGGTTGTGGAGATAAAGGAATCCTCATTCACTGCTTATGGAAATGTAAACTGGTATAGCCACCATAGAAAACAGTATGAAGGTTCCTCAAAAATTTAAGAATAGAGTTACCATATGACTCCTCTTCTGGGTATCTACCCAAAAAATTTAAAAACATTTATTTGCAAATATATATGCACCCCTATGCTTGCTGCAGTATTATTAACGGTGTCCAAGACATGGAAATAGCTGAAGTATCCTTTAATAGATGACTGGATAAAGAAGATGTGGTACATATATTTAATGGAATACTTCTCAGCCATAAAAAATGATGAAATATTGCCATTTGCAACAGCATGGATGGATCTTGAGAATTTCATGCTAAATTAAACAAGTCAGACAGAAGAAGTTAAGAACAATATAATTTCACTCATATATGGGATATAAAACTGAAAGCCACTAATAAACAAACAAGAAAAACAAACAAAAACTCATAGACATAGACAACAGTATGGCAGTTACCAGAAGGAAGAGGCGCTGGGGGGTAGGAAAGGATGAAGGGGCCCAAATATATGGTGACAGAAAAAGATTTGACTTTTGGTGGTAAACACAATGCAATATACAGATAATGTATCACAGAATTGTACACTTGAGACCTATATAATTTTATTAGCCAATGTCACCCCAATAAAATTTTTTTTTTTTTTTTTGTGGTATGTGCCCTTAGCAGGAACCGAACCCAGGACTCTCTGGTCCGCAGGCCGACGCTCAACCGCTGAGCCAAACTGGCCAGGGCCACCCCAATAAATTTAATTAAAAAAACAAAAGAAGACTCTGTATTATATTGTTGTTGGTGAAATGTTCCATAATGTTTGTTAGGTTTAGTTGGCATACTAAACCTAACAAGTTCTCTGTTTCCTTATTGATCTGCTGTCTAGCTATTGATGCCTTATTAGAAGTGGGGTAGCCCTGGACAGTGTGGTTCAGTTGGTTGCAGCATTGTCCATACACTGAAAGGTCACAGGTTTGATTCCAGGTCAGGGCACACTAGGTTTTGGGTTCAATCCCTAGGCCCAGTCAGGGCACGTGTCGGGTTGCAGCCGGTCAATAATTTTCTCTCACATTGATGTTTCTCTCTTTCCCTTCCCGTCTCTCTGAAAAAAAAATCAATGAACGTGTCCTTGGATGAGGAATAAAAAGCGGCGGGGGGGGGGGGGGGGGATTGAGGTGTCCAACTATTATTGTAGAACTGTCTATTTTTCCCTTCAATTCTGTCAATGTTTGTTTCACATATTTGAGGGCTCTGTTGTTTGGTGAGTATGTGTTTATAATCATCCTCCTGATGAATTGACATTTATCAATATATAATGACCTTCTGTGTCTCTTGTAAAAATTTTTGACTTAAAGACAATTTTGTCTGACATGAGTATAGCCCAGCTCTCATTTGGTTATTATTTGCATGGAATATATCCTTTCACTTTCAATGTATTGTCTTTGGGTCTAAAGTGAGTCTCTTATAGACAACATAAAGTTGGATAATTTTTTTAAAACCATTCTTCCAATCTCTGCCTTTTGTTTGGAGAATTTTATTCATTTACATTTTAAATAATTACTGATAAGGAAGGGCTTATTTATGCCATTTTGCTATGTTTTCTGTATGTCATATATATTTTTTGTTCCTCATTTCCTTCATTACTGCCATCTGTTGTGTTTAGTTATTTTTTTGTTTTTGTTTTTTGTAGTCAATCATATTGATTCTGTTCTCATTTCCTTTTCTGTATGTTTTATATATTTTCTTTGTGGTTACAATAGAGATTGCACATAACATCCTAAATTTATAATAATCTTATTTGAATTGATAGCAATTTAGCTTCAATAACATACAAAAACTGCTCCTATAAAGCTCAGTCCCCACCTTATGTTATTATTGCCACAAATTATATCTTTATACATTATATGCCCATTAACACAGACTTATAATGGTTTTATTGATTTGTGTGTTAATTCATATATGAAATAAAAAGAGCTACAAATAAAAAATACTATAATGCTGGTTTGTATATTTACCAATGTAATTACCTTTACACAAGTTCTTTATTTTTTGGTATGGCTTCAATTTACTGCCTAGTTTCCTTTTATTTCAGCCTAAAAGCCTCCTTTTAGCATTTCTTGTAGGGCAGGTCTACTAGTGACAAACTCCCTCAGCTTTTGTTGATCTTGGAATGTCTTAATTTATCCTTCTTTTTTTAAAAAATATGTTTTTATTGATTTGTTTTTAGAGAGAGAGGAAGGGAGAGAGAGATAGAAACATCGATGTGAAAGAGAAGCAAAGATCGACTCCCTCCTGCACGCTCCCTACTGAGAATCGAGCCCACAACCTGGGCATGTGCCCTGATTGGGAATCGAACCAGAACCTCTCAGTCCATGGAACGATGCTCAAACCACTGAGCCACACTGACCAGGTTACACTTCATTTTGGAAAAGTTTGCCAGATATGGAATTTTTGGTTGATAGTTTTTTTTTTTCTTTTGGTACTTTAAGTACATCATCCCACTGCTCTCTGGTCTCTGGTTTCTGATGAGAAATGGGTTGCTAATCTTATTAAAGACCACTTCTATGTGACAAGTTGCTTTTCTCTTGCTACTTTCAAGATTTTCTGTCTTTGTCTTTGACAATTTGATTATAATGTGTGCTGGTATAGATCTCTTTGCATTTATCTTTCAGCTACTTGATTGTATAGATTTGTGTCTTTATCAAATTTGAAAAGTTTTCAGACATTATTTCTTCAATTATTTTTTTCTACCTCTTTCCCACTCTCTTCTCCTTCTGAGATTCCTATTATGTATATGTTGGTATGTATATTGTGTCCCACAGATCTCTTTGGCTTTGTTCATTTTTCTTCATTCTTTTTTTTCTCCTCTTTAGACTGGATATTTTTCAAATGACCTATTTTTAAGTTTGCTGATTCTTTCTTCTGCCTGCTAAAATCTTCTAAGAAGCTCTGGCTGTTTTGGCTCAGTGGTTAGATCACAGCCCACAGACTGAAGGGTCTCAGGTTCAATTCTGGTCAGGGGCACGTGCCTGGGTTGCAGGTTTGAGCCCCAGCCCCAGTGGGGACATGTGCAGGAGGCAACCAATTGATGTCGCTCTAACATCAATGTTTCTTTCTCCCACCCTGCTTCTGTCCCTCCCTCCCTTTGTTCCACTCTATCTAAAATCAATGGAAGAATATCCTTGGGTGAGGATTAACAACAACAAAATAATTTTTTAAATCTTCTAAAAAAATTTAAGAAAACTTCTAATAAATTTTTCATTTCCGTTATTATACTTTTTAGCCCCAGAATTTGTTTGGTTTCTTTATTATATTTTCTATCTTTTCAATGATATTCTCCATTTTTTGAGATGTCATTCTCCTGATTTCCTTTAGTTGTTTGTCCCTGGTTTCCTTTCCTTATTTAAAATATTTGTCTAGCCCTGGCAAGTTTGGCTCAGTGGTAAAGCGTCAGCCTGCAAACCAATGAGTTGTGGGTTCGATTTCAGCCAAGGGCATGTACCTAGTTGTGGTTCATCCCCGGCCCTGGTTGGGGTCGTGTGGGAGGTAACCAATTGGTGTGTCTCTCTCACATCAATGTCTCTCTATATATATCTCTCCCTCTCTCCCTCCCACTCTATCGGAAGATAAATAGAAAAAATAAAATATTTGTCTAGTAAGGCTAATGTCTGTGTTTCATCAAGGGCCATTTCTGTTCATTTCTTCTATGAATGGACCATACTATCTTGTTTCTTTACACATTTTATAATTTTTTGGTTGAAAACTAGACATTTTGAATATTACAACGTGTTAACTCTGAAAATCAGATTTCCCCTCACCCCTCAGGGTTTGTTTTTGTTGTTTGCTGTGGTCTGTAGCTGTTCATTTAGTGATTTTTCTAACTATCTTTGTACAGTCTGTCTTCTTTGTCATGTGTAGTCTTTGAAATCTTTGTTCCTTTCGTTTATGTTCAGCTAGTGTTTTGACAAAGATTTCCTTGAATCTTCCAGGAATCAAAAGGGGGAGGGGAGGGAGAGAAAGGAGTAGAAAGAAGAGGAGAGGAGAGGAGCTCTAACAGTGCTTGCAGATTGGTTCTGTGTTGAGATACTTAACACTTAACCAGACTGTTTATAATACCACCTTAGCCTTCACTCCCTGCTTGTGTTGACTCTCGAGTTCAGCCAGAGGTAAAAGTGTAGGGTCTTCTCATGTCTTTGTGTTCAGATGTCCTTCTCCAGGCATGTGCATAGTTTTTTATTTTATTTTACTTTATTTATTTTAAATATTTTTTCTTTATTGACTTCAGAGAGAGAGAGGAAAGGAGAGGGAGAGATAGAAACATCGGTGAGAGAGAACATTGCTTGGCTGCCTCCTGCATGCCCGCCACTGAGGATTGGGCCCACAACCTGGGCATGTGCCCTGACCAGAAATTGAACCGGTGACCTCTTGGTGCATGGGTCAATGCTCAACCACTGAAGCACATTGGCCAGGCATATTTTTAATTTTTTTAAAAATATGTTTTTATTGCCCTGGCCGGTTTGGCTCAGCGGTTAGAGCATCCGCCTGCGGTCCGGAGAGACCCGGGTTCGGTTCCCGCTAAGGGCATGTACCTCGGTTGCGGTTTGTTCCCGGCCCTGGTTGGTCGTGCGGGTGGCAGCCACTCGATGTGTCCCTTTCACATCGATGTTTCCCTCTCTCTCTCTCTCTCTCTTCCTCTCTCTCCCTCCGACTCTGTGCAAAAAATGGAAAAATATCCTCCGGTGAGGATAAAAAAAAATAATAATAAAATAAAATAAAATATGTTTTTATTGATTTTTTAGAGAGAGAGGAAGGTAGAGAGAGATAGAAACATCGATGTGAGAAACATCAATGGGCTGCCTCCTGCACATCCCCTACTGGGGATCGAGCCCACAACCCAACATGTACCCTGACTGGGAACTGAACCAGGACCTTTTAGTCCATGGGACGACACTTAATCCACTGAGCCACACCAGCAGGGCTGTGCATTGATTTTTAAATTTCCCAGTATATGTGGGTGATTTTGAATGCCTAATTTCCTAAAGAAACTCTCTCCACTGGTTTTCTTCCCTAGATTTCAGTATCCCTATTGTTTGCCTCAACTATGATTTTTTGCCCTAGACTGCATGATATTCATTTGCTTTATAATATTTTTAAGAAATACCCTCTACATACCCACATTTATACACTGAGTGGGTTCCAAGTTAGGTAAAACAAAGGAAAGCACCCTGTGTCGGTCCTTCAGGTAGCCTACACACAAGTTACAACAAACATAATTCTTTGAAAATAGGTCTATTCTGCTCTCTCTAGAACCACGGACCAGGGTCCCACACTGAGAATATAAGTTGTCATGTTGAAGACTACTGCCAAGGTGGGGAGACGGGTGCGAGAAGGTCAAGTGAAAATACTGGAAAGCTTCCTGCCATTTTTAGGTTACCTCCGTCGTCGTCGTTGTCTTTTTTTTTTTGGTTAATCCTCACCCAAGGATTTTTTTTTCCATTGATTTTTTTTTTTTTTTTTTTAAAGATAGAGTGGAAGGAAGGGAGGGAAAGAAAGAAAGAAAAAGACATGTATATGAGAGAGACACATCAATTGTTTGTCTCCCACATGACCCCAACCAGGGCCAGGGATAAAACCTGCAGCCCAGGTACATGCCCTTGACCAGGAATTAAACCTGAGACCTTCGATCCATGGGCTGACACTCTTAACTGCACATAGGTTGCCTCCTTCTTGATTCAGAATTTTCCTGGTTGTTGCAAACCTTTGACTATTTTCCAGAGTTCCGATAAAGTTGATTCTGTCAGTTTTTGCTTGATTTTTTGGTGTTTCTGTAAAAGGACAAGCCCTTGGAGCTACCTACTGCATGGTGTTATTTTTACATTTAGATCTCTGATTTGCATGGAGTCTGTTAGTATATAGCATGAAGTATGGATTCAATTTTAATTTTTGTCAAATGACTAACCAGTTGTCCCAACTCTATTTATTAAAAAGTCTATCTTCCCCCCTAATATCAAAATATTAGTATTTTGAAATGCTAACTTTATCTATTTCTAAATTTTCTATTTTGTTGATTGATCTCTGTCTATTCATATACCAATATTATACTGTTTTTATTATAGAAGTTGTATAGAATGTTTTAAAATCTGGTAGGACTAATATCCCTTCATTGCTCTTCTTTTTAAGGTTTTCTTGGCTATTCTTGATTGTTTATTTTTCCTTTATTGATTTTAGAGAGAGAGAAAGTGAGAGGGAGAGAGAGATAGAAACATCGAGAGAGAACATAGATTGGCCGCCTCCTGCATGCCCCCCACTGGAGATAGGGCCCACAACCTGGGCATGTGCCCTGACCGGGAATCGAACCGGTGACCTCTTGGTGCGTGGGTTAACGCTCAACCACTGAGCCACATCGGCCAGACTTGTTTATTTATTTTTCAATGAGAACTTCAGAATCAATTTGTCTTACTTTATAAAACCAGCAGTATTTTTATTGGGATCATACTAAACTTATAAGTTAACTTGGGAAGGAGTGCTATTTCTATGATTTTGAGTTGGCCTATGTAATTAAACATTTTTTTCAAGTCAACTTTTGTATATTGTTGAGTGCCTATCTTTTTACTCTATTATTCATGTTCTAGAAAGCATGAAAGTAAGGGCAGAGATAGGGGTACAAAATAAGAGTATTTTCCATACCTGCAGATGCCTGTGCTTGGGCATCAGTGTGGCGCTGGCAGACTCTACTCAAGAATTCACTTACTTGACGCAGGGAAAGGGCATTATGCAGTGTTTCTAGGGGGTAGATGGTAGGCACCATGGAGCATCCTTCAAATCCTGTTAGAAAAGAGATGGGCAAAGTCAATATTATTCCTGCCAGATATATCCCAACTGGCCAAGGAAGCATGGAGAGTCCCTGAGAGCCATCAGGAGAGTCCGTGGCTATTGGAGTGTGGGGTATCCAAGATTCTCATGAAAGGGAGCTCTTTAAAGGCCCAACAGAAGTCTGTTTCTGTCACCTCCAAATTTCCTAAAAAGTCTACCTGCTAAGGCCTCCAGGTGAATCAAATCACCTCTCATCCTACCTCTGGAGAGCCTGCAATGTCCCATGGAAAAGTCAACAGAATCCCAATAGGGTAAGCACCTACATTACTCTTATACTTTCTGGGGGAATAAAACAAAGATCTGTAGGAAGGGTGAAATTGTAGGTCTAAATGAGGTTAGGGAGGTCATGGAGCTGGGAAGAAACAGCAGATTTCAGGGCTCATGTATAAGAGAACCAAATTAAGGAGGAGGGCATGTAATCTGAGAAGGGGTCATGCAGATTCAGGATATGGGTAGAAAGGTCAAAATATTTGGAAGCAAGCTGGAGGGCATGCAATACATATGGAGCTCAGCCCAGGAAAATCACATGCATGAACAGGCTGGGGGATGGAGGTTCTTTCTTGGTCATTCCTATCACAGCAAAGATTCTCCTTTCTGTTCTCACGAGAAGACCCCAGACTTGCTAGGATTTCTTTATTCCATCAGGAAAATGAGGCAACCTCCTTAGAAGAAATATAATAAATACTGATTCTCTGCTCTGAGCCCAGTAATTCCAATGTAGGTCCACCACTCTGGATAGGGTAAAGGGTAAATCTAAATGTGTAACCCTAATCCCAGGGTCTATTGGGGGGAAAATGTCCCAATTGGAGAATCAAGAAGCACACATC
The DNA here is from genome assembly GCF_014108415.1 of Molossus molossus. Classification (NCBI taxonomy): domain Eukaryota; kingdom Metazoa; phylum Chordata; class Mammalia; order Chiroptera; family Molossidae; genus Molossus; species Molossus molossus. Next base: position 182,524,564 of record NW_023425344.1, read on the forward strand.
CCAACCACTTTTTCAGTCCCAAATCTTTCCCATGCCTCCTCTTCATCTCCTTAAATGCACTTAAGGTAGGCAGGACAGTAATATCTATGCAAAATTTAGCCTCCTATTCATCAATGACTAAATCCTCAAAATAAATATACCTGATCATCTTCTAACCTCTGGCTCTTGTTTGCTTCAAAGATTCAATGGAGACCTCTGTGCCTCAATTTCCCCCTGTACTCTAGTGGCAGGAGAGCAGGAGAGGTGCAGTCTCTAGCTCCTTAGAGTAGGTAGAAAAATGTTTGGATTTGAAGATGGTGGTAGTAGAAGGTTATAGAGATAAGAACAGATTCCAGGGCAAGAGATTACCCCTGTACTGAATAGTATTGGAAATGGGTAGCATTAGGAAGCAGTAAGGAAAGAGTGAGCAGCCAATGCTATAGCTACCAGGCAGCCTGGCCCCAATCCCATCCAAGCAAGTAAATGCAAGTCACATAACTTAGGGTAAATAAAAGAAAGGAATACGTGGGCTCTCCTGCCAGAAGTGCAATAAGCGAAGCAGTCAGTCCCAGCCAGGGTAGTGGCAGCAGCCAGCTTGGTGGCAGGGGGTACCGTAGAGGCACTCGGGGTCATCCTGGCCTGAGCGCAGCCAGTTCCGGAAGAGGCGCAGGTGGTAGGAGCACTGGTGCAGGTGATGCGCCAGCGTGGCATCCAAGGAGACTGGCCGGCCCCCTGGGCAGTCAGAGGAAAAACTGCGCAGCAACCGGACCACAGGGTGCTGGTCATCCAGCAGCTCTGGAGGGGGTGGGGGTACCACGGCAGGAAGCACAAAGATAAAGAAAAAGAAGAGGGAGAGACAATGAGGGGGGCACTGACTGGCACAAGCATCACTGGGAAGTGGAGCCACTCAGCTCCAAGGTAAGCTAAGAAAGAAGCAGAGATGGTCAGAGCCACTGGGCATCTCTTGCAGGAAAGAAGAGTGTTGGCATCACATAGTGAGTCTAAAAGAAGGGGCTAGTGAGACCTCATCATTCAGCAAGGCCCTCCCCTTTCTCACTGAGCATAATTCAGTCAGTGCTTGCAGACAGAAGTCACATCATTCTGGATGGGGCAAGCTGGCTTGGGAGTTCTGTGGGAGCCTTGACTAGAGGTCCAGTATCCCTGATCGTTCTTGGACAAACACTAGACGGGTCCTACTTCTTAGTCTAATGTATGTATGAGATTGGGATAGAGATATAAAGATTGAAAGTCACTCAGAGAAGAAAGTAAAAAATGGTATAGGGTTATCAAGTTATGAAGCTAAAAAGGATCCTAAAGGTTCAGCCAGGCCCTCTGGACCAGACTCTAAAATAGCCACAGATAGGGCTGGTGTTAGACAGCTGGCATGGGAGGTTGGCAGGAAACCAGGTGTAAAACAGAGCATGTAAAAAATGGAATCAAACCCGGCTGGTGTGGCTCAGTGGTTGAGCATCGACCCACACACCAAGAGGTTGCTGGTTCGATTCCCGGTCAGGGCACATGCCCGGGTTGTGGGCCCCATCCCCAGTGGGAAGCATGCGGGAGGTGGCTAGTCGATGTTCTCATTCATCGATGTTTCTATCTCTCTCTCCCTTCCTCTCTCTATAAAAATCAATAAAGAAAAAATTTTTTTTAAATGGAATCAATATGTGAAAACACTATTATTAGCTAATGATCCTTTACTCTTGTTCAAATATACAGATTTTTAAATTATTTGCATAAATCTCAGGACTTTGGAGATGCTGTATCTACCACAGAAGCCTAAAGTTAGATAATTTTATATTTTCTTCCCACTGCTGGTGAGTCTAGCTGTACTTTGTTCAGCTGGTCAGTGGAAAAGCTTCAGTCCTGAACCACTTATTATTTTACATGCTTGGCAACTTTGTGGATATATGTGATTCAGTTGAAAAAGGTTGAAGATAGTAAAAGTCATGTAGAAGTCCCAGAAACAGTAGGGAACAGATCCTGAGTAAAAGATATGGAGTTTTAAGACATGATGACAGGATGTTGGTACAGAGAAGGTAGGATCAAGGTAGCTGAGGATGACTGCTCAGAACTCCCAGACCAGAACTTGTCTTATAGGGTATCCCCATAAGACTATGGTTTCCAGAGACCTTAGTTTGAATGTCAGGAGAGGTTTCAGATCTACGTAAACACCACTTGTACCAATGGTCAGACAGTTGTGTGGGTCCCTAGGAAATAATGGTCTTGGCAAATCCAGTGGGCACACTCTGACATTCTGGATAAGACTGAGCCACACTCTCTTTTCCATTATATTTACTTCAGTGAGTTCAGTGTGCAGTTTAGTAGAGGGCCAAATTTGTATACTTGATGTAGTCAGGATGTGACTAAAGCTTACGAGGAAGAGGCAATGATAGGTTCAGAGATATTCTCCCATCAAAGCAAGGAGACAGCACTGCCTTGCCTCCTTTCTAAAATTGAGTCTAGTTTTCCAGCTGCTATTTCAAAGCCAGACATCATGGCAAGGAGTTGGTGATGATGGGGCAGCAGGCTAGCACACTGTTGTGACTAATAAACAAGCAATTGCAGGCAGCACACCTACTCTGTAATTTCTGGGTCAGTCAAGCAAGATTTGGCCACAAGGTAGGGCCCTCATATTGTCCTGAGGGCCCTCATATTGTCCTGAGGGCCATATTAAATCTAGATAATTGTTAGTAAGAAACATAATAGGTCCAAAGTTCTCCTATTGCCAACAGGTAGATCCCAGATTCTGGTTCTCAAGCACTATAGCTTCCAAGCTCAATTAAAAGAAGAACAAAGGCCAGAAGACCCCTGAGAAACTGTGCAGGGTATTGGAAGAGATCTTGAATTTGCTCTCCTGCACTATACCTGAATTTTCCAGGTTTTTTTTTTTTTTTATCCTCACCCAAGGACATTTTTGCATTTTTTTTTGTTCAGACAGAGCGGGAGGGAGAGAGAGGAAGAGAGAGAGAGAGAAACATCGATGTGAAGGGACACATCGAGTGGTTGCCACCTGCACGACCAACCAGGGCCGGGGACAAACTGCAACCGAGGTACGTGCCCTTAGCAGGAACCGAACCCGGGTCTCTCTGTACCACAGGCCGATGCTCTAACCGCTGAGCCAAACCGGCCAGGGCTGAATTTTCCAGGTCTTTGTTCCTCTCCTCCTTTTGGTAGAATTAATTCTTCTTTTCTTCAACTGATGAGGCTGCTAACCAAGGCTTCAGGAAATCAGAGATATAGGTTTGAGGATCTGCTTTATGAATTTGGATCTTTTCTCCTAGAGCCTAAGAACTAGGAGATCTATAATTTAGCTCTGATTTCAGGGGCCCAAGTTCTGTGTACTATATTCTGTACCCTAAGTAACATGACTTTTAAGTCCAAGTCCCCAGGCTTTGGGGTTGGGTTTGGTGCATGAGGTTCTACTCTGGAGATGACTGTGGCACCTGAAGGCCAGAAGAGTTTGAAGCAAAATGTGAAGGTACAGCCATGCCACTCTGAATGGAGAGCTCCTGTGACAGGCACAAATGGGGGCTGGGGTGGGGATATAAACTGAACAAGTATAAGCCAGTCAAGCTAGGGAGATTTCAGCAGCGCCTAGTGGAGATGTAATGTTCGACAAGGCTAAAATCTAGCAGCTGCCACTGGCTGAAGAACAGAGGATCAGCACCTGGAGATTTTTCCAGTCAGAAAGCCAGGCTAATTTTACCTTCCTCAGAGAATCTTAGCTCTTGAACAGAAGAAAACCACATATAACAAAACTAGCTTAATCTTGAAGACAAGAGACAATGCCCAGAGGAACTAAAGATATAAAGGATAGATTCCAGAAGTAGCTTTCTGAGGTAGTGCACAGCTTAGTGTGATCTTTAATAGCTTCCACCGTGGTGTACCGTGGCCGTGGCCAAAAAGTGAAGAAAGTGAAGGTGCAGCCCATCAACCTCATCTTCAGATACTTGCAAAATAGATCTAGGATTCAGGCGTGGCTTTATGAGCAAGTGAATATGCAGATAGAGGGCTGTATCATTGGTTTTGATGAGTATATGAACCTCGTATTAGATGATGCAGAAGAGATTAATTCTAAAACAAAGTCAAGAAAACGACTAAGTCAAATCGTGTTAAAAGGAGATAATATTACTCTGCTACAAAATATCTCCAACTAGAAATGACTAATAAAGTGAGAGATTGTTGGGAAGCAATACAGTTTGTGTTTTTTAGGTATCCTTTGTTGGGAGTATATTTCTTAAACATTTATTCATATTGCTTTCATTACCCTTACGTTATTACCAGATGACAATAAATGCTGTCGAATTGTTTTTATTAAAACACTTATATTTCTCTGTCTGGTGTGGCTCAGTTGGTAGGAGCATTGGCCAGTACACCAAAAGGTGGTGGGTTCGATTACCAATCAAGGCACATACCCAGGTTGCAGGCTCCATCCCGGTAGGGGCGTATGCAGAAGGCAACCGATCAATGTCTCTCTCTCACATCGATGCTTCTCTTTCTCTCTCTTACTCTGTCTAAAATCAATAATAAAAAAAAGAGAGAAAGGATAAAACAGGGAGTAAGCTCTGGGGTTCCCCTGCCACACCCTACAAAGAGATCACAGCCCTTCAGCTTTTGGTCTACCACCTTAGTGTGGGCAATCCCAGTTCTTCATTATTCTTGAAATATTATTCATTCCTAGGCTCCCCTAGAATCCCAGTAGACATCTTAACTCTTCACTTCAAGCTTCTTTGAGACTGCAGTGCCATAGGGAGACTGGGGCTACATGGAAACCACATGAAAAAACTCGAGGTACAGTTATTTTTCCTTTACCTACTACCTCCTACTCCTTTCTTTCTCTCTTTTATCCCAGATCAATCTGGGCTACTGTTTTCTAAGTCCAATCCCTAGGTTAGTAGTAACATAAAGCATATGTCAGGAGCACAAGAACCACACCAAGTACACATAATGGTAGGATATAGGAATATGGAGATGGGAAACTATATACTCAAGACCAATGTCCTTATGGGTAGGCTTGGGAGCTGGGAAATGCAGCATTACTCCTGAGGGAAACAAACTAGTGATCCTTTAGAACAAAAGAGTTGGAGAAAAAAACAGGAAGATCAAAATTACATAAGCTGAGTTGGGGGCGAGGGAGAGGGTAAGGATAATATAGGAAATACTATTCTCTTTCTAAGATGAGGACCATTATCATGTTTGTACAAAGCCCAGCAGTCATGTGATGGGAAAGAGAGAGGTTTAATTAATGTTTTGGTGATGATGCTGAAAAAAGTGACATAATGGTGATGATGGTGACCATGGAAGTAAGACCCTGAGTTGCCGCAGGCATAGGGCAGCCAGGCTGCAGCCAAGGCTAAGGTTTGTCACACAAAGGATATATCCCAAGAGGGACATTTAGTGAATGTTTCACTCAGAGACAGCAGGGTGTCAACACAGTGGAAGGAGAGGCAAAGTCAGTGTCAGAACTCAGAGGTTGTGTCTGGAGGTGACATGGTGAGGATGAATGACGCTGAGTCAGAAGCAAACGTACCGTTAGTCGGATGCTTTGCAAACGACACAGAAAATCGTTTTACGGCCGGGACAAACAAGAACTCTGGGGAGAAAAGACATCATGGGGATTATACCCACACCTGTCCCCACCCTCTGTTCTGGAATTTGCCAGCAACATACTCTGTTCTTTACAGTTAGTATATGACATGCTCCCTCCCCCACCCTTAGATTACTGACTACCATATTTCAATTTTTCCTTTGGTATAATCTCTTCTTAGGACTCCACATGTCATCTCCACCACAGTACATCCCCACAAACAAACCTAATTTCACCACCACATCGTCTTTCTCATCATTTAGAAAATCTTTGTAGAAACTTTCATCCCTTCCCCCAATCTCGTTCCATATCATCTTTCCTGCCTTGGCTAAGCAACTTCCTCATTCCTGATTTCCCAGATTTTAATCAAGGCTCCACTGCATTCTCCCTGACCATGGATCATCCTTCTTGGTCCTTACCCCAATAGACCAGAAGCCAGGAAAGAATACAAAGGTGGAGTAAATTGATGTAGCAGGGCTGTATGTGAGAGATTATGAAGGGATAAGCATAAATAAGTAATACTTGTATGGTGAGAGGGAGTGCAAATGGAGGTGGATGGGGTCTTGGTTCCTTCTTCCCTCTATAACTGATGAAGAAAACTTGTTATGAGGCCAGTATCAGTGCCATCTTAAGCATGAATAGTTCTTGAACTGTGTCCTTGCTGGAGGACAAACAAAGAAAAGAGTTGCTCCCCCAAACCCACCCACATACCATCTCGATGCTTCAGACTGGCAGGTGGTAGCTTTTTGCCATGGCTGCGGGCGTAGTCCTGAAGATTCGGGGCGCTGGAGGAGCCACCCAGCACTGTGGTGCTGAACAGCCCTGTGCACTGTGAGCCTGCAAGGCCGGGAGTGCATTAGTAGCCACGCAAAGCTGCTATTACCACACAGAAGTACACACAATGTCACATGACAACATCAAGATGCACACACAGCCATTCAGAGCCGCCATCATGTGACTACTACACAAAGCCACAAACAGCTTTCACTACTTTCATAACTATACTGAGGAAGCAAAGTGAGGATTCTCCTGAAGATCTACATGGCAGATACAAGGGACCACTACAAAGGTAGGGTTAGTGATATTAGGGGACTCAAAGCAACTGAAAGAGATAGACTATGCTTTGCACATGGCTCTCAGAAATGCTAAATGAATAGGCAATCCCTCTAGATATCCCTAGATTTGATTCAGTGTTCCTTACCCTGGATATAGGATTTGAAGAATCCAGATATCTAGTTCCTTATAGGTTTAAAAGGAAAGAACTTTCATTGAAACTAGAGACTAAGTTTTGAGCACTCTGCTTAAATCCCAAATTCTCATAAATTCTAATTTCTCCTAAGTGTTTCATCCGGCATTCCTTCCCTTTTATCTCCCTTTAGGCCTTTTTACCTTTCCCAAGAAAGAAAGTATGAGACTCACTGAATTTTTAAAGCTGAAAGGAACTAAAATGTTTTCCAGCTTAACCTTCTCATTTTAGAGATGAAGACACTGAGATTCAAAAGGGATCTCATTTGCTCTAGGTTACACAGTTAGGAGCTAAGCTGGACTAGAATTCAGGTCTCTTGATTTTGAGGGTCAACTGTGTTCAATTAGGGAAAAAAAAAAAACAGCTATTTTTTTCATCAAGAAGAAAGAGGTTGTTTCTGAAGTGAAGATGGACACAAATTGAAAGGCATGTGAAGAGTCAGGTGGTTATATGTAGAGCATGCCTACTATGTGCTGAGCACCCAACTAAGAAAGAGGACCTAGTGAGCAGGAAACAAACAAACAAAAAAAAGACGTTTTTTCCCCTGCTCTCAAAAGTTTGTCTTTTAAGCCTTATGTTCAAAGTTAGACATCTACACATATAAGTTCAAAGAAATTGAAGAGAAATCTATTGCCAATCAAAGGAGTAAATAAAACTTGAAAAATCTCTGAAACAAATAAATCAAGCCAGTCATTGTCCCAAATATCTGATCAAGAATAGGGATGGGATTCATAGTCCCCTCTCCTACTATAACCCACGAAGACAGAGTGGGAAGGAAGAGACAAGACTGACACCTGAGTTTGTGGGATTTGCCCCTCTACTTCCAAACTTCCAAATCCATCTTAGACAACACCCTGGGTTTGGCTTGGGAACTTAATTAACATTCATAGGAGAGATGAATAAAATAAAGAGGAGGTCAGTTTCTTTTGATCCCACCAAGAAGGGGCCATAGAAAGTGGGGGGGGGGGGGGGGAGTTAGACGGGAGGGACAGTCAGGCAAAAAAAAAAAAAAACAACAAAAAAGAAGGGGCCATAGTTTCAAGGCTCCCAGTATTATTTCAGGGTCACCACAGAAATTAAGAAAGCTCAGATGGCTAATAATCTCCACCCTGGAATTCAGGACTGCTCTTCTATACAGTAACTTCTCCTACCTTTCATGCTCAAACAGACTCTAGAATGGGTTTTCAGAGAATAACAGGGTTGTTAAATACGTCTGTTTTTCTTCAGAAAAGCTGAAACTAACTGGCTCTGTCCCAGAGCACACCAAACTTTTTTACTTCCTCCACTAAATAATTTTCTGGTGCAGTCCTGCCAATCCTGCCCTGCCCAGTCCTTGAATCATCTCAGAGGGTAGTTTCTACTTTACCAACACCATTTGTCAACTACCATGTTGATAACCTCTGCCTTGTTCTTGACAGCATTCTCACTTAACTGGGCCAGACACATCTATCCTCTTTTCCAGCCTACCTGAAACCTATTCTTTATAGGGACTTCTGGGATGAGAAGTTCACATGACAGATCTATACATTTGTCTTTTCTTTTTCATGCCCCAAACCATCTACCTCATTTCAGGGATCAAGAAGGCAACTTACTCCCATAAAATTAGCCCGGAAGCCCTGGCCAGTGATGCTCAGTGGTTAGAGTGTTGGCCCACACACTGAAGGGTTGTGGGTTTGATTCCCGGTCAAGGGCATGTACCTGGGTTGCAGGTTTGATCCCTGGCCCAGGTTGGGGCACATTCAGGAGTCAACCAGTCAATGTGTCTTTCTCACATCAATGTCTCTCTCTCTCTCTCTCTCTCTCTCTCTCTCTCTCTCTCATTCAGGAGTCAACCAGTCAATGTGTCTTTCTCACATCAATGTCTCTCTCTCTCTCTCTCTCTCTCTCTCTCTCTCTCCCCCTCCCTTTCCCTTCTACCCTCCCTCCCTCCCTCCCTCCCTCCCTCCCTCCTTCCCTTCCTTCCCTCTCTTTAAAAATCAATGGGAAGAATATCGTCAGGTGAGAATTAACAACAACAACAAAAATTAGCCTGAAAAGTTACCAAAATATTTCTCCCTCTGCTGGTCCAAATGTTATTATGGGGCCAAGAAATTGGCTGTCAAAAACAAAGGTAACAGAAAAATCAAAGGAGCTAAATGGAGAGAATAATAGAATAAGATACAAAGAGCCAGAGGACCAAGTCCAGACCCCACACAATTATCTCTAACTGCCATTTTTAGTTACTGGTTCACAAGGTAATATGTTCAAAGATAGCCCCTCCCAAGGACCACTCCCCGCTCCCAAAGAATACTATACCCTCTGAGGCTTGGTCCTTCCTGCAGCCTGTGTTCTTAGAAAAGGTTGAATGATGTTCTCCACCCCTCTCCAGGAATCAAAAACATCAAGAGACATTCCCTCAAAGTCCCAAGAGAAGCCTCTGTCACTATACCAGTCTCAGATTTGTCCCTCAATTTTCAGGAAGAAAGGGGGAAAAAAAATTATAGGATTAGGAGAGGATGAAGGAGAGGGCATGGAGGTAGTAGGGGCCAGAGCAGGGATATAATAAACATAGATCTCAGAGGAAGACATGGCACAAATTCTCCAAATGAGAAATATGACACTTATACAGGTCACGAGTACCTCTATTTATAGCTCTGTCTCTGATAGCTCTGAAGATTCAGAGTCTCCATGGCCCCTTAAGGTCTGGGCTAGACTGGAAGGACAGATAAGGAATGAGAGGAGAAGCCAGAAAAATGCCCTTCAGCCAGAGATATGGGGGTTGGTATAGAAAAACCAGATGACAAACACCTTCCTGTAATGGAAACAGTCATCTGAGATCAAAGTTCAACCTAAATATGACTTCTTCAAATCCATCCTCCCTAACCCCACCAGACAATTCAACTGACTGGATGACCCCAATCCCTACAAGAAAACTCTGGAGAATAGACAGACACTCCTTCCCAATAACAGGTAAGAGACGCTGGAAAACCATACCTAGGCCACTCTGCTTCATCTCTGTCGGTGGCCGTGAAGATGAAAAGAGCCGGTAGCCACCAGGCCTGGAGGATGAAGTCTCAGAAAGCACCTGGGAAAAAAGGATTCTATGTTACCATTTGCCACTTCAACTCAGTAGTCTAAATAAAACCCAGCTCCTAAATTCCTGCCCCTACAAAGCCAAGCAATGTCAAAAGTTTGGAAGAACCAAAGGATTTTTAAGGGAGAAGAAGAAGAAAGGAAAGAAGCAGTGCAGTTTGCAGAGGAAAAGGAAACTGTCCAGAGAATACTGCTACACTAGAAGGCATGTCTATTTCCAAGATGCCTGTGCCCCTAGCCCTCCCATCCCAAATCTGAGAAATCATTGTTTGACTATTTTCAGTTCTCGGCAGAGCAGGGTTCCTTAATCTTACCTATCCCTCCGCAGGACTCAGAAAGCCAATCACAATAGCTTAGCACAATAAGAAGTAAAGTCTAGTCACCCTCTCTTCTTTCCATGGGACAGCCCTGGCTATGGAAACCATATTCGGTTTCTTATCTGAACCAAGAAGCCCTCCCCTCCATACCTAGAGACAGGAAACAGATTTCTAAAAAGCCCACAAGGGTCCAATCATACAATCCCGAACATACATACACCCACCCCACCCCCAACAGTGTTCTGAGTCCCTAAATCCCAAAAGGCAAAGACAGAGGCAGACAAGGAAGATGAAGTAGGGAGGAACACCTGTGTGCAGGACGCCAAGTGAGTGGTGGACACAGCCCGGGGCTGTAGGCCGATGGCTAGGGAAGGCCGGGGGAGGTCTCCTGACCTCCTGCGGCGCCGTCCCCGCAAGGGGATCAGGTCCAGGTTCCCCGTGCACTGCATGTTCATGACCTGAAATCAGACCGGGTGGAAAGCCGGTCACGGCTCCTTTAACCCCCAGGCTCCCGAAAGCCCCAGTGCCCATTGGGAAGACCTAACTATATGGCTGGAGAAAATGATCGTCTAGGGCACAGCTGCTATAAAGGTCACAGATTTTGTATTCTAAAACAGTCCAAAAACATGAGATGACATGAGGAAAAGAAGGGATGGGGAAAGGGTTGTAGTTAATAGCAATAATATAGAACAAAGAGAGGACATATTAATATTAAAAGGCTGTGTGACCAAGGAGCAGACAGAAGATTGTCTTGCAAATCTAAGGAACACATCTTGGGCAACCATCATCCTGGATGAGCTATGGTATAAGCAGCAATAATAATTGAAAGGAAGAAATTAGGCCTGAAAGAAGGAAGTCAATCTCATCAAGTCTGAGAGATTATACACAGAGAGCTCTGCCTTTCCTATGTCTCTCAACTGCTTAAACCAGAAGAAAAGAGGGGTCAAGCACAACAGTGCCAGAGAGACTGGCAGACCATGTGAATGGGAAGACATTTAGATGTGGAGGAGCAGTTTACTGATGGAAGATTATATCATTCTATCCACTTGATCTAGTCACGTGAGCCTGAAGGGTAGTAGTATACTGTGGATACCAAGTTAACTTACTTAGAAAGAAAATGACGCATACCCCACCTAAAGAAACTGAGTATTCACAACTTCAAATCCACCTTAAAATCATCAGGAAGAAAAGGATGAGTCCAGAACAGAGACTAGTTCTTCTCAAGTTCCTCCAAAATCTTAACTGTAAATCTCTTGCTGAACCTATGTAAGTTAGTTATAGATTCTTCTTAGCTTTCCTAAAATGCAAAGACCAATTCTTTTAAGAAGAGCTGGCACAGAGCCAGGAGAACAGATTCATCTATCAAAATAGGACTCAAATCAGAAAGTCAGAGTCCCTGAGACTGGGATAAATCATGGGGTAAAAAAGAGTGCCATTGGGCCAAAATGACTATGTCTGTTCTTTCCATAAAAAACAGACCAAAACCCCAGAACAGTTAGCTGGATATATGTGAGATTAACAACAGTTCCTTCCTCTAGGTTAGAGAACTAGAATCAGGATTAGGGACAAACTCCAAGAAGAGCAGAACAAAGGCCCATGGCCATAAACCTGCTCATTAGAACAAAGGGAACACAGACTTTCAGACTTGATTCCCTTTCTAGGGTGAGAGTATAGATAACCCTAAAGGGATTAATTTAAAGTGCCACATATTTGCTCCTGTATGAGCTATAATTTTTACCCAAGCCAACAAATAGATGGAGAAGGCCTAGCCTTTCATGTATTTATCTATTTATTTATTTATTTATTTTTATCCTCACCCAAGGACATTTTTCCATTTTTGTTCAGATAGAGTGGGAGGGGGAGAGAGAGGCAGAAACATCGATGTGAAAGGGACACATCGAGTGGCCACTTCCCGCACAACCCCAGCTGGGGCCAGGGACAAACTGCAGCTGAGGTACATGCCCTTAGCAGGAACTGATCCCAGGTCTCTCTGGACCACAGGTCGACGCTCTAACCGCTGAGCCAAACCGGCCAGGGCAGGCCTAGCCTTTTATATAATTGTATTGTTATTAGAGTAACTAGTGTTTACTGAGCATCTATATAGTGGATATTACTTTCACTTTATAAATAATAAAAAAAAAATGAGGCTTGGAGAAGTTAAATGTCCAAGGTCACACAGCTTCTAAGTATAAGACTGGGATTTTAGCCCAGAGTTCATGCTGTTTCTACTATATTTCCTTTTAAAGAACTGTCTTTTCAAATTCATCCAGAGTCCTCCTCCTCAAGCTCATCTCTTAAAATCCTTATTTCTCAAGCACGTCTCCCTGGCATCTCTTTAATCTTAGAAGTAGCAACCAGTTTAAAGGAACATTATTAGGAAACCACCTTTGAAAAAGAGATTAAGTAAAACATATCCAACAGGGGCAGGAGGACTCTACTTAAGATCCCAAGAATCACCTCCCAAGGGGATTCAGAAGATTCACAGTTATTGTCCTGTGAGCATGTCCACCACTTCTTTCTCCCAAGCCCCTCCCATTACCTCCATGGAGCCGGCTTTTCGGTTACGAATGAGGGGTGATCTCCTTGGGAGGCCAAGACCCTCAAAGGGCTGGGGCGAAGTCTGCAATGCCCGGTCTGGCTCATCTGATGCCTTCTTTGGGCACAGGTTCTCCATGCTGCCTTGGTCGGTTTTTATCTCCTCATTCTATGCAATGAGAGGTACAGATAGGAGAGTTGTTAATAGCTTCCAGCCTCCTGATCTCAGATTTCCCAACCCTTTTACCTCTCTGTATTGTTTCCAAGTTTCCCACCACTAGGTTCCTAAATCCTCTAGTCCCAAATCCCAGCACCTGGACCTACCTCAGAAGAGGCTGGACGGAATCCATAGCCAGCTGGGGCACTGCCTTCTTCCTCAACACCTTTCACTCCAGGACTGAAGTGCAGCTCCACATGGAATCGCTCCTCCGATAAGGGATCCTATGGGGCATCACCAGATGAAGGGGCAGTTGGAGGAACTGGATATGGTGGTGGAAGACCAGGCAGGGACAACAGAGAGGAACTCAAGAGAATATATCCTCCCAGGCCTAAGGTGTCAATGTCATACTCCACTCTGGGGATGGTTTATTATAGCTCTCCTTTAACTATAGTCCACTGTCCTCATCCTCTCACTTACACTGAGATTCACCACTTGGCAGGACTTTCCAACTTCCACTTCTATGACTCTCCCTATCCATCTTCCATAATAATTCAGCTTTACTACAGTACATATAGCAGAATATTTCAAGATATCTTTGTGCAGCCAGATGAAAAAGGTATATGTGTAACAATTTTTGAGAGAAAAAGAATCATTATAACATGTCCCAAATTCCATACCCTCCCTAACGCCAGAGCTATGTTCTGTGGTATCTCTCCGGCTCAACACCATCCCAAAACCCCTGTTCTGATCCACTAAGAACCTCCTAGATGCTCTGTGTCATGCTGTGCCTAGGTGCCACACCTAGATGGATTCTACAAATTCCAAGGATAAAAATATGTTTTCCCAAGAGGAGATGGAGGAGAAAAAAAGGGGCCTGTCCTCATCCCACTCTGTTAGCTCCTCACCTGTGTGTTGTCCTCATAGAGCATGATGACAATCTGAGTCATGTAGTTGAGCTCTGAGATGGCACTAAGGTAAGCCAAAGCTCGCTGCCATTGTGCATCCTGAGTCTCCTACCAAACACAAGAAGAGGTAAGGGAATGGGCAGGGGGACAAGGAAAACAGAGAAAACTTGCAGAGAAAGAAAGAAAGAAAGAAAGAAAGAAAGAAAGAAAGAAAGAAAGAAAGAAAGAAAGAGAGAGAGAGAGAGAGAGAGAGAGAGAGAGAGAAAGAAAGAAAGAAAGAAAGAAAGAAAGAAAGAAAGAAAGAAAGAAAGAAAGAAAGAAAGAAAGAAAGAAAGAAAGAAAGAAGAGAAAAGATGTTCATAGGCTGAAGGAAGAAGAAAGATCCTTACATCAAGAAGTCCACCATAACGGAAGACACTGAGTAGGGAGTGGACATGGCTTTCACTGGTGAAATAGAGACGTGTTCTAACGTGGCGGCCTGGGGAGAGCACTCCTCGGGAATACCTGAGGTAATAGCTAAGTCACTCACGACATCAAATAATCCTCTTCCCACCCCTCCACAAACTTCCTCCTCCAACCTCAAAGACTTCTCTCCTTTCCATCCCAGGATTCCTTCCTTCTATGCTTGGTTCCCCAAACTGTCCCAATATGGATTTCCCCCAAGGGCTCCCCTGACATGCCCCTCCCTCCATCCAGCACCCCTCCCAGCCCTCCCTCACAGGGGATGCAGCTTGTTGACAGACTCATCCTCGTGGGTTCTCTGCAGGTCAAGAAGTATCTTCCGCAACAGAGGAAGACAGAAGCCCACAGCAATTTCCAGTTTCTCCTCCCGACTGATCCCGTACTCCTAGGGTCCACAGGCCAGGGATAAGTACCTTAATGAATCCTGTCTTCCTCTTGCGTCATACTCTCAGGCTCAAGATCATGCTTGTCTTCACCTCAGAGCTAGGGCTTCCTTCATATCCACCACATTCCCCCTCTCCAGGTTTTTCCTCAGTTAGTCTCTTGTACTTACTCAGAGCCTGAGAATTGTAGCAACTCAACTTCTCTTAAGTTTCCTTTCCCTGATTCCCATACCATCCCTCCTTTCTGCCTTTTCTCTCCTTCCTTACCCAGTGCCCCTATCCCCAGGCTAGATCCCTTCTATGAGACACACCTGGGGAATGACCACATCAGCCAATGCCTTAGAGAGACGTAGCAACTCTGTTGTGCCTTGAAGTCCCAGACTCGCATTGTGCTGCACATCATACTTGACACAGTCATAGATGTCAGGGATCTTACTGATATCATAGCGCCCACTCTTCTGTCGAAAGTCACGCTCCAGCTTGTTCCAACGCTGTAGCATTAGCTCTAGTGTCTCACTGTGGTAGAGTTGCAGGTCTGGAAGGAAGAGGGACAGTCAGAAAAGCCAGGACTTTACCTCTAACAAATGATCCTAATGAATCTAAAGTGGAACCAGAGAGATGAGGATGTCTTGTCATTTAGGAGAAGACACAGAAGTGTCTGAGGAACACATCCATACGTGAAAACTTGAAAGGAGGATAGTATTCATACCCACCTAAAGACTTGGGGTCCTGCATTCGTTTCTGGATCTGATGAGTGAGGTTTTCAATCAGGGCAAATACCTGATCACAGACCTTTACAGGATTCTGGATGACAGCCATGGAGTTGAGTATAGAAGTGCTTCCAGTGGGAGCCAGCTGAGGGGAATAGAGAGATGGAAAGCAAGAGAGGCTCAGTGCCAATTGCCCAGATTCCTGTGAGCTTATTACAGAGACTACCTACAAATATGATCTGTTTGTTGGCTCACTCCAATGGGTACTCTTAAACTACTAAGCATACCAGCTGTTCTAGGACCTTCAGATGAGGGAACTGTTCTAGCACACAGTCATTTAAGAAGGGTTGATCTTAAAAGTCTTGGAGTCCAGAGGAAATGAAAATAGACTTAGGTTCTTTTTTTGGAAGTTCTAAAAAACACATGGAGCCCTGGCCGGTTTGGTTCAGAGGTTAGAGAGTCGGCCTGTGGTCCAGAGAGACCCGGGTTCGGTTCCTGCTAAAGGCACATACATTGGTTGCATTTTGTCCCTGGCCCTGGTTGGGTCGTGCAGGTGGCAGCCTGTCCCTTTCACATCAATGTTTCACTCTCTCTACCCACTCTATCTGAACAAAAAATGTAAAAATGTCCTCGGGTGAGGATAAACAACAACAAAAAAAACCACATGGAAAATGCTGGGAAATAAAGATGAAACCCAAATCCCTCAAAATCTTCACAGAATGTTTTCATGAGTGGGTAATGAAGATAACATTATCTGCCCTGGCTGTATGGCTAAGCGGTTAGAGTGTCAGCTTATGGACCAAAGAGTCACAGGTTCAATTCCCAGTCAAGGGTATGTACCTCAGTTGTGGGTTCAATCCCCAGCCCTGGTCAGGATCATGCAGGAGGCCATCAATAGATATGTCTCTCTCATATCAATGTTTCTCTCTCTCTCTCCCTCCTTCCCTCCCACTTTATCTAAAAATCAATGGAAAAATATCCTTGGGTGAGGATTTTTAAAAAAGATAACATTATCTTATTCCTCTAAACAAGATGACAGCTTGAACACAGAGTAGAGGTGCTGCCTCAGAACTAGGTTCCAACTCAAGCTTTTAGGACAGTAACAGTCAATGAAGAATGAGGAGAAGAGAAGAGGATTGTGGGTGGATTGCACACATTCTGCTTAGGTCTCTATAAGTTCCATTCTTGCTAGCAAAAGGAAGAAAGGGAGGTAGGTTTTTTTTTGGATTTGACATTGAGCAGTGGATTGGCAAATGAGGGAGCAAGGTCCTGTCCTTATCAAGTCCTGCTCAGAGAAGATCACAGAAAAAAAACATTCTCTAGACAATGTGCTCAGCTATTTGGCACATTTAAGAATCTATAAAAAATGGTTACACAACAGTGTAAATGTACTTAATGCCACTGAATTGTATACTTAAAAGTGGTACTACAATTTTAAGAAATAAATAACCTGGCCATTGTGGCTCAGTGGCTGAGCAATGACGCATGCACCAAGAGGTCATTAGTTTGATTCCCACTCAGGACACATGCCCAGGTTGTGGACCCAATCCCCAGTGGGGGGCATGGAGAAGGTGGCCAATTGATGTTCTCTTTCATCAATGTTTCTATCTCTCTCTCCCTTTCCCTTCCTTTCTCTCTAAAATAAATAAAGAAAAAAAATGCGAAAGGCCTGTTTCTTTTTTTAAAAAAAGAAAGAGGGAATTTTTTTAGCCCTGGTCGGTTTGGCTCAATGATTACAGAGTCGGCCCGCGGACCAGCGAGTCCCAGGTTCGGTTTCCGCTAAGGGCACATACCTCGGTTGCAGTTTGTCCGCAGCCCCGGTTGGGGTGGACTGGGTAGCAACCATTCGATGTGTCTCTCTCACATCAATGTTTCTCTCTCTCTTCCTCTCTCTCTCCCTCCCGTTCTATCTAAAGATAAATGCAAAAATGTCCTCGGGTGAGGATTTAAAAAAAAAAAGAATTAAAAAATAATAATAATCTATCAGAAATGAAGACCTGTCAGTGGTAGGATGGTAGAAATCATTGGCTAGCATATGATCCCCAGTCAAAAGTGGCCTGAATATACAGCACATTGTGTAATGGCATCCACTGTGATTAATATTGTGAGGCAATATACTGTAGTGGCTAATAGCCTGGGCTCTCAGGATAGACTCCTTGGGTTATACTAGCTGGGTGATCTAGGAAAGGATGCTTAGATTCTTCTGATCCTAGGTTTCCTTGTCTGTAAAATAGGGAAAAAGTAGTACAGGTCCACAGTTCTTATGGTGGATTAAAGATGACCATTAATTCTTTACCACCTTCCCCTTCCCTTGCATCTAGGCTGGCCCTGTGACTGCCTGACCAATAAAAAATAACAAAGTTATGTTGGGCTAATTCTGGGCCTACACTTTTAAAAAGTTTGGAAGCTTCTGCTTTGGGGGAGTCCTAAGTTACCACTTTTTTTTTCCCTAAGTTACCACTTAAGAAGTCTGGCTACCATGCTAGAGAAACCATATGCAGAAAACATGGGCAGAGGAGAGGCCCTGAGACTACAAGGAGAGTGTGAAAAGAGAAAGAGCCCAGCTATTCCAGCATCCTAGTCGAGCCTCCAGATGGTTCCATTTCCAACACCTGGAAAACATCTGGGAAATTTTCAGAGAGACCCCACACAAGATAAGTTGAGCCTAGAACTGTCAGTAAGACAATAAACCGTGGTTGTTTTAAGTTACTGAGTTTTGGGATAGTGTTTTATGCAGCAATTGATAATTAAAACATTCTTTCATTTAAAATCCTTGGGACTAAATGTGTTTGGACTTGAGAATTTTTCAGACTTTAGGAAGTTAATACAGTGCATATGCTATGTGTTATATAATACCCCCAGCAGGGCCTAGGGCATAATCAAACACACTTATATTTATGCAGCAAAATATATCACTATTTACACTAAATGGGATAAACAGAGATTCAAAATATTTATGTAATATTTTGCTGCTAAATGAATCTTGGTGTCAAACCTATAAAAATCCTTTTGATTTCTGAACTAGTGGATAAAAGAGTGTGAACCCATACTTATCTCAAAGAGTAAGGATTAAATAAGATAATGTATGGAAAGTACATAAAACAATAGCTGGCACATGGTAAGTACCATTATTGATCACTATTATTTAGAATTCCAGAAATTTGAGATCAGGGATATGTTGGGCAGAAAGATAGAGAGCCTGACCTGATCATAATCCTCAGGGCCAAAGGGTGCATCCCGTTGCAAAATATGGTGAAGTTGAGCCTTCACCCGGTGCTGGCAGCTGCTCAAGGATTCGCCGTCGCTGTCCAAGAGCCCATTCATGTTGGCACTCTTCACCATTTGTACCAAAATGGGTGTCAGCTCCCCTTCTAGAGCCAAAAGACCCTGGAGGGGAAGCACAAAGTCTATTAGTTTTCCTTTCAGTCTAGGATAGTCCCCTGAAGCCTAGATGGTCTGAGAGATCAAATGAGAGCTGGCTAGGAGAACTGGGGTATAGGTCAAGGGGCCTATCCTCACTAATTATTCTCAGTTCATTCTCAGTAGTATAGAATGGGGTCAGAAACAAGAAGAAACTTCTCTGAGCCGGCACATAAACACCCTAAAATTTCCCAACTAGCTCTCCAATCTCTCTCTTCTCTATCTAAAGGAATCTGGGACTGTGGGAGAACTGTAGGGTGTACCTTGGCAAAGGCAGCAGCAGTCATCTGGACACGGCCCTCATCAGAGGCATAAATCTTAAGATCATGGCGGAAAGTGCTATGAAGACGAAGCAGCCCACAGCCAGGGAAGCCAGCATAGTCACCTAGGGACAAAGGGAAGGACCAGGAACGCATACTACAAATATTCACATGGAAGAAAGAATGCTATTGCCCCTTTAATTTCCCTATTGCCTCAGTCCCTTAATTTCCCCAACTTATCCTCTAATTATTCTAACCCAGCCTTGCTAGGTGTTTACTCCCCCAAACACTCACCCTGTCCTCCAGGGTACATGCAGCGAAAAGCTCGCCCCAGCTCCTCAGCTTGAACACGGCCAGCAGGAGTCAGTTCTCCACCCCACTTCAGTACTAGCAAGAGCGATGGGGCCAGAGCCTCCTGCTGTGGATCTGCAGGAATAAAGGGCAATGAATAAGCCTAGATCTGAGGAAAATACTGGGGGCATCTAAATGTTAGGCCTTTTGAGGAGCCAAGAAAGGTAATCTGTGGTAGATGTCAGCTAAGGGTTCAAGAATAAAAGATCTGAGTGATAATGGGAAGGGGATATTATATCTTACCTTGCCCCTCATTAGAACCTTTTACTCCATGAGGGTAGTAAGTCAACTGCACCTTCCGGTTGATGCCTGAGAAATGACCATACCTGTAGGATAAACTCATAGTTGAGTTTCTATCCCAGTCCCCAGTTCTCACTGTTAATAGGCTCCCTTTCCCCATTCCCTTTCTCACATCTCCAACACAGATTTCAGTTGCTCTAGTTTTCCAGTCTTCTCCTCGATTTCACCACCTGGTTCTTTCTCCAGTTCAGCCAATAGCAGCCTTGTGATGTCCAGCACCTCCTGGAGGAAACAGGGTATCCATGCAGAAGGCAAAGTTCTGGCCAGTGATCCTTTCATCCTGGTCTCTCATGGAGGCCATCAATCCCATACCTTCTATCATTTTTTCCCCATACCATCTATCTTTCTCATAGCACTGATCCTCCAAGCCAGATTCACCATCTTACCTGTAGCTGCTCAGGCCGCTTTAGTTTTAATTTCCCTGTCTTGTAGCCACCATGTTTATCAAACAGACTGAAAAACCTGAATAAATAAGGCAAAACTTCAGTATGGGGTGAGACGGTCAAAGCTTTTAAGAGCTGCCTCTTCCCCATTTCCCTCACAAAAATCTATTTGTCTAAATTAGGGCACTCTTCCTACCTTGGGTGTGTCACTTCCATCTTCATCTTCTGCTTGGGGGTACGATCCCCATGACGAATAATTGCAATGACACAACGAAGTTCCATCCTAAGATAGGGAACTTTTCAGAGCTTCTCTCCCATCCCACCCCACACCACCTACCATCATTTATCCAACTTGACATGTCAAAGAATAGAGGAAAATTATATGAAATTAGGAATATAGGTAAGATTAAGAAATTTGCCTAGAAGAGACCCAGGTTCCACTAGCCAGAGTACACAGGGACAGGAGGTAACAACTGGTCTGACTTAGGTGCCTTAAGCAGGTTATGACAGATTTTTTACTTTTGCTCACATAGTGCCAGATGTGGTAGGGACAATAGGAATGTCCTCGGCCTCTGTGGGGATGGACCATGGTATTTGGAACTGTGGGGCGAGTTCCCGCATTATGGTGTTCCTAGAAGGCGAAACATGAAGAAGCTGTGTGAAAATGAATGAACCAGAACTACGCATATGAATGAAGCTCACAAAAACTATCACACTGTAGAAGAACACACTGATATAAAAACATGCAAAAAAGACACCCCCATATTTGCAGTAAAAATATTAATAAATGTTAGAGATTAACAAACAAAATACCTCTGGGTGGGAAGGAAGGGGATATAATTAGTGAGGAATCTAGAGGGGCTTCAACTATATTTTTTTTTATCCTCACCCGAGGACATTTTTTTTTGCATTTATCTTCAGATAAAGCGGGAGGGAGAGAGAGAAACATCGATGTGAGAGAGACACATCAACTGGTTGCCACCCACATGACCCCAACCGGGGCGGGGACAAACCACAACTGAGGTGCAGTCAGTACTCGTTCATTGCGGTTAATCAGTTCCAGATTCTACTGCGATAAATGAATTTCTGTGAAGTAGGATTCTTTATTTACTATACAATTGTATGTGCCCTTAGTGGGAACCAAACCCAGGTCTTTCTGGTCCATAGGCCAACGCTCTAACTGCTGAGCCAAACTGGCCAGGGCTTCAACTATATTCTTAATATTTGATTTCTTAAGCTCAATGGTGAATACATGGGTACTCACCATATTCATCATTTCTTATACATTTTTTAATGTTTTAAATATTACATGATGAGTTTTTTTTTAAGTTGCAAAATAGTATTACAGTATGATCACATTTAATACAATAAATATAATTTGTTTATACATCAGAAAAACACATACTATTACATCTAAGACTGTTAACAGTAATTACCTCTGGATAGTGCAGTGTTGGGAAGGCAAGAGGGCTGAGGAGCCCTTTCTCTATTTTCCTTTTAAACCATTTTTACAACATTTAAATTAAAGTAAAAGCTTTCTAATTCTCTTCTCTAAGCCCATTCTTTCCAGCCCAAACCACTGTGTCCCTTACCCCAGAATCTTGGCACAGTCATCATAATATTTCATCGAATTCTTAACAAAACTGAAGCCATTGACGTCACACACAAAGGAATGACCATTGGCACGAAGAAGGTCAAAGCCACAAACTGTTTGCTGTAGGGCAAAGAGGCAAGATGAGAACAAGAGAGCCATTCTTTATTCCCAGACCCTTGCTCCTATCTATCTCCCTCATTACACAGCACCCCTCACCCCCATGGGCCGTCCTCTACCTTAAAAGCTACACAGACTTTCCTGGCCACCAGCTTTTCCATGGCGGTCAGCATGACTGGATATCGAATCTCTTTCCCTTCACTGTCTCGTTCGACCTTCCCATCCAAAGCTGGAGATTTTCTGGCTTCAGCATGGGCATAATCCGGCCCCACTGTATATACCTGCAGGTACACAGCATCACTGAGTATTCTCATAGCTCACCCTGCATATGAAAAGACAATATGAGCACTAGGTCTGTAGACTAGTTTCAGAGTAAAAAAAAACAAAAGAAAAATATACCCTGAGTATTAAGAACAAAGAGACTGACATTTTTCTTACTGACCCCTACTAAAGTATCATTATGAAAGTTTCTCCTAGGGACTCCAGCGCTATCATCTAGTCCTTATTAAGAAATAACTTGCCTCCTGGCCAGTGTGGCTCAATGGTTGAGCGTCAACCCATGCACCAAGAGGTCGCCAGTTCAATTACCGGTCAGGGCACATGCCCAAGTTGTGGGCCTGATGCCCAGTTGAGGGCATGTAGGAGGTGGCCAATCGATGTTCTCTCTCATTGATGTTTCTATCTTTCCCTCTCTCTTCCTCTCTCTCTAAAATCAATGAAGAAAAAAAAAAGAAATAACTTGCCACCCTGTCCAGTTTGGCTCAGCAGTTAGGGTGTTGGCACTCAGACCAAAGAGTCTTGGGTTCAATTCCCAATCAAGGGCATGTACCTGGGTTGCAGGTTCAATCCCTGGTTGGGGTCATGCGGGAGACAACCAATCGATATGTCTCTCTCACACCGATGTTTCTCTCTCACTCTCTCTCTCACCCTTCCTCTCTCCTTCCCTCCCACTCTACTTAAAGAAACCAATGGGAAAATGTCCTCGGATGAGGATTAAAAAAAAAAAGAGCCTGGCCGGTGTGGCTCAGTGATTAAGCATCGACCCATGCACCAAGAGGTCACCAGTTCGATTCCCGGTCAGGGATCATGCCCAGGTTGTGGGCCAAATCCCCAGTGAGGGGCATGCAGGAGGCGTCCAACTGATGTTCTCTCTCATGGATATTTCTATTTCTCTCTCCCTCTACCTTCCTCTCTCTCTAAAATAAATAAAGGAAAAAAGAAATAACTTACCAATATTAGACCATCTTCCATGTCACCCTTGCCCTTGCTATGATAGTAACAATGTAAATACCTACAATATTTACTTCTCCTGCTTGTTATCTTCACCTGAATATGAAAGTCACTCACATTCATCTTTTATTTTCTATGACCCCCTCCACATGCTTCCATTTGTTCTCCAAGCCCCCATTCCACCTAGACATTTTTTTTTTTGAGAGAGAGAGAGATAGAAACATTGATGTGAAAGAGAAACATCGATCGCTGCCTCCCCCTTGTCCCCTACTGGGGATAGAGCCCAAAACCTGGGCATGTGCCCTGACTGAAAACTGAACCAGGACCTCTTAGTCCATGGGATGGCACTCAATCCACTGAGCCACACTGGCTGGGCCCACCTAGACACTTATAACCTCTTAAATCCCTGTATCCACCATAACCTTGACATCTGTGCCATCTGTTGGCATAAACTCCTCATAGATGTATGATCCTGTCTTTCGGACGCTGCTCTCAGGAGAGTAAACGCTGCTTCGGCTGCCAATCTTTGAAAGGAAAAGGAAGAAAAAAATAATGTTGCCTCTACTTTGTCCCCAGATCCTCCAGCTTCCCTCCCACAACCTCATTCTTGTCCTTCAACTGCTCTGACTCCCCCACACCTTACGAAAGAGGCGCTGGCTTCCTCCTCCAGCTGAGCTGGGGTAGTAGATGTAAACATTGTGGTCCTCTGCACTCACTGGCTTCTCCACAAAAGGCTTGGGAAAGACAGCTCCGTTTACCTCTACCTGGTCTTCACCTTCTATCAGATTGCACTCTGAAAAGTAGGTATGCGGTCATTCCTAGGGCCTAGGATTGTAGAATACTTCTAACTCCTTTTTCTTCAAGTTTTCATCTCCATAACCCTCAAATTTCTATTACCATATCTTAGTAATAAATATGGTAATATCTATATAAAATATAATATACAGATATAGATATAATTATAGGTATAGATATAATAATATCTATATAAGAGGTCCAAGGCTGAGTTCAAAGACCCATGGCTCTGTCCTGACTGGTGTGGGTCAGTGGTTAGAGCATCAGCCCAAGCACCAGAGGGTCTCAGGTTAGATTTTGGTCAAGGGCACATACCGGGATTGCAGGTTCATTCCCTGGATCTGGTCAGGGTGCATGTGGGAGGTAACCAATCAATGTGTCTCTCTCACATGGATGTTTCTCTTTCTCTCTTTCCCCCTTCCACTCTCTAAAAATCAATGGAAAAAATATCCTCCAGTGAAGATTAACAAAACAAAAAAAGACCCATGGTTCTAACTCTACCCATAATCTGATAACCAAAGCCGCATTTAATAGGTGGTACATAGGAGACGTCTAGAGGATAGAGAACTGGGCTAAGTCATAGAAAGCAAGGCAGGGCAGGACTGGACAAGAACAAGTACTCACCCTCAGGTCGGGCAGGATCACGGTTGAGCACAGCATATCGAGGCAGATCAATACCCTCCTCCTGCAGGATCCGGTACACTTCCCTCCTGTCACCCCCAGAATAAATGAGCTGGGAGAGGTGGGGATGGCTACAATGGGGAAGGGCTAGGGATTTCATGTGCTCAAGAACTGGGATACCAGGGTGCAGAACTCAAGAGGGTATGGTACAAAATTTAGCATGTTTGTTTGACTCTGCCCCTCCCAGAGTAGGTTCTCTAAACAGGCATGATCTCAGGGCCACCCATCCCACCAGTCAACAGAAAGCTATACCTATCCTGGATGTAATACTGCATAGCCAGGTCATTGATAAGAAAGGGGTTTCGAAGCTTGGAGTAAGCAACAGCTTTGTCCAGAGGAAAGCCTGGGATGGAGAAAGGAAATAGAGACCAAAGAAATAAAGCAAAAGAGACAGAGTGAGAAAACAGCAAGAGAAATAGACATATTAAAGCTTTTAGTTGCCATTGAGCTCCTCTACCCATCCATCCCATCCCTTATCCTTCTGTCCAACTCCCCAAATCTAGAATGTCCATCAGGAAAAAGTAAAAAGAAATATTTTAGGGTCCTTCCTGATACCAAATCCTGTCAGAGATCCTAAGAGCCTTAGAGCTGTCCTGAGGTTCAAATATGGGCTCTGTACTCCCCGCAGCAACTCCCCTAAGATATAGGAACAGCAAACCCCTTTGTACAGCTCCCTAGAATGTCAGGAAGAACAGAAGGCCTCTTTACTATCTGACAGTGAAGACATTCCCAACACCATTCCTTCCCATTTTCCTTCACAAACCCTGACCTTTGGAGTGGAAAGAAATGAGGCAGTGGCAAGAAGGCCAGTTTTCCACAGGTTCATTGAGGATCACATCTTCTCCCAGGATAATAACAGTCAGGTAGTCAAATCTGCAGAGTCGCTCTAGGATTTGGGTCATTGGCTTGGACTTGGATTTCTTGGTCATGGCACAGATGCCGACAATGATCTGAGGTTCAGGAGGCTACAGGGAGAAGTGGTATCAGGAACTCAGGAACTTCCCACCTGGACCATCCCTATCAGGGATCACTGTCTCATCTCCTTAAGAAACAGTTTCTTGCTAGGACTTTGGGCCTATGGAGTAAAAGCTGTCTCCTAAGTTAGTTCTAGATTGGGGTGTCTGTAGGGATTCCTACTGCCTGCAGAACAGGAGCCTTTCCATAGTAGGAAATGTGTATTCAGGCAGAAGAGCCAGCAAAACAATAATCATGAGACAATAGGGTAGGGGCTTCAAAGGGAGGCAATCCAACCAGTCTCCACTCCTCCTCCCCTTAATCAGGATAGGGCCTGTTTATGACAGGGAGTCCATGCATTTGGAAAGAATAGTAAGGTGTCCCCATCCAAATGGAATCTCAATTTGTTACAACAGGGGTCCCAATACCAAGTTACTTCATTTTCTCTAGTCTTACCACGTCATCCTCCTCATCCTCAAGGAGCTCGCTGTCACTCTCTTCTGTCCTCATACCTATTCGATGACGCGTGCCCAGCCCCTCATCTCCAGCTCCAAGGAAGAAGTGGGCTGTGGCACTGGTGCTCTCACTGGCCGGCAATGACCACATCCCCACCGGAGCACCCGCTCATCCCGCTCTGTAGTGGAGGATAGGTATCCCATTAGCTCAGAATCCAAGCCCCACAACAGTAGGTGGGGTGGGGGATGGGGAATGAGGAAATAAGAAGGAAGAACAAGGAAACGAGGGGAAACACACAAAGCTATGGTAATAAGTATAAACAGGAAGGAAAGCATGTGGGCTATGACTTTAAATGACTAGAGATCCATAAGAGAAAAGCAACGTCTCCCTTTTCCTCCCGGCTCACCCCACCTCTAACTGTGAGATTGATAAGAGGATCAGTAGATTAACCCTTACAGTGCTGGCATGTTCCTGATTCTGCCAGCAGGAGACACCTGTTAACTCCAGTAGCAAATGGGAAAGGCAGTTCCTCATGGAAGGTTACTGTCGATTCCTATTAGAAAAGGTTGAAGTAACATTTCAAACTTGGGATTCATTCCAAAATGTTTCTAGCCCTTCTCTCCACCTCCCCACAGTAGTGTTGAACTCAGTGATTTAATTCAAGGGCAGAGGAATGAGAGCGATCAGCTGCCTTTGCCCTTAGCCCCCATCTTCAGTCCTACCAGGGATTTATTAACAAAACAAAACAAAACAAAACAAAACACACATTTATTAAAGGCACCTTATGTTCTTAGCATTATCAGAACATTAAAATTCTCTATTCTGCCCCTCCAGTGTGGCTCAGTTGGTTGGGAGATGTCCCATGCACCAGGAGGTTGCCAGTTAGATTCCTGGTCAGGGCACATGCCCAGGTTTCAGGCTCGACCCCAGCAGGGAGCGTGCATGAGGCAGCTCATCAGTGTTTCTATCTCTCCCTCTCCCTCCCTCTCTCTGAAATCAATAAAAACATATTTTAAAAAATAAAATAAAAAATTCTCAATTCCCCTGTCTCTCCTTCATCTGCTTCATCTTCTTCACCTTAAAAGATAGATGCCCAGGTTCAGAAAATCTGTTCAAGGAAATAGGTCTGATGCTGGTTGTGAGGCTGAGGATACAAACACCCACACAACAGCCTCCAACCCATTCTCAAATTGAAATTTCAATTTTCACTCTACCACATCTGGTACTACAGATCCAAGGCTGATCTAGGCCAAGGTCCCGCACATTAGAAGCTACATTGGGGGGGGGGGGTATCCTCCCTACAGCCATAATCAGTGAGAATATCTTAAAACTTAAACTTGAGTCAGAACAACCTGGCAGTTCTACTTCTGCATACATATACCTGGAGTAGTGGTGCTTAACCAATTGTGAATAAGCTGTGCAGAGGACATATGCAGAAGACATTTTTGGTTGTCACATCTGGGGAGGTAGTATTTGGCAGGGATGCTGCTAAATATATATATTTTTATTACTATTGACTTTAGAAAGAAAGATAGAGGAAAGGGGAGAGAATGAGAGAGAGAGAATGAAACATCGATTTGTTGTGCCACTTATTTATGTATTCATTGGTTGCTTCTTGTATGTGCCCTGGACGGGATCAAACCCAAAACCTTGGCATATCAGGATGACGCACTAACAAACTGAGCTACCCAGCCAGAGTCATGCTGCTAAATATTCTAAAATGCGTAGGATATTCCCCCACAACAAAGAATTATCTAGTTCAAAATGTTAATAGTACCAAGGTAGAGAAACCCTGCTGTAGAGAAACTCTCCCATATAAGATATGTGCAAAGATGCTCATAATCTCACTGTCAGTAATGGTTAAAAATTAAAAACAACTCAGATGTCACACGTAGAAGAATGGATAAATACAATGTAGTGTATACAAATGATAAACTACCAGCAATTTTTAAAAAATTAAACAACATGGACAGCTTCTAAATGCAAACTGTAGAAATACATGCAGCACAGTTCCATTTCTATAAATAAAAAATATTACATGTTTATTTTCTATATACATAATTAGTAGAAATATAAAAACAGACTGGGAAGACAAACATCAAATTCATGATTGTAGTTCCCTCTGAGGAGAGGGAAGAATGGAACTGACAAGAATTCGAATGGAACTTCACAATCTTATCTATAATGTTTATTTTAAATTAAAAAATCTGAAGCAAATATACAAAAGTATTAACATTTATTAATACTAAATTGTGTGGATATGGGTATCTATTACTTTTTTCCCAAAAAAACAAAATTGAGTCACACATCAGTAATTTTCCTCATTCTCCAAAAGTTCTCAGAAATACTGCCCAATGACTCTGAAGAAAGCCTCAAACTCCTTTAGTAAATGGATTAATTTAGTCTTATAGAATTTTAAAATAGTCTTCAATAATAGTTACTTCCTATCTTTTTATTTAAACCCTTCCATTACAAGTGGAGTTGCAGCTTTGATTAGAAAGTTGTGGTTAACCTTTATATAAACCTAGACCTTGCCAGTCTTCACCGTCTGTTTGTCTCCCCTGCTCAACCACCCTGGGGCACAACATTCTCCTCAGACTTAACATTCCAGTTGTACACTGAGGCCTTATACATATACTCTCCCTCCTAATTAATAGGCTGTTTCTTTGAAACCCATTTCAGTGATCTGACCCAATTTCCATGACTTGGGGCATTCCCATGGTCCCTGTATAGTTTAAGCAAGTAGAACTTTGTTGCAATCTTTATCCTTTCTCTGAAGCAAGGACTTTTTCTCATGTCTAAGATTCCTAACCTTTCACCCTTTCTTACACTAAGTCCTTCCTGGTTTTCTACTGAATATACAGTCATGTTCTTGAAATTCTATTACAAATCTATAATGAGATGGTAATAGAAGGAGGAAGAAGAGTCTGTTCACAAGAGAGATAAGACATCTAAATTCATAATTAACAAAGCAAAAATAGAAGCCTGACAGAAATAGCTATGAAATAATCGAGGATTTATTTAGATGTACCTCTGGGAGAAGCTGGGGCTTAATGTGGTGTTCCAAGAGTCATTCCCCTGTTTTCTGTGCTCTTCTCCCATTCCCTCTCACCCAATACTTTGTTGTGAAAGAAAAGAAAACTTCAGACTCTACATTTGGTTAACGGGCAGTCTTACTCTGGCCAATATCCCTGTGGAAGAAAGGAAGGAATGGAGGGAGGGAGGAAGGAGCTCAGTAGGTAAGGAGAGAGGGAGTGACAGGTGGACAATCTTCTCAGGAACATCTATCTTTTTTTTTTTTTTTTATCCTCACCCAAGGACACTTTTGACCAGAGGACATTTTTGCATTTATCTCAAACAGAGCAGGAGGGAGAGAGGGAGGAAGAGAGAGAGAGAGAGAAACATGGATGTGAGAGAGACACATCAACTGGCTGCCACCCACAGAACCCCAACCAGGGCCGAGGACAAACCGCAGCCAAGGTACGTGCCCTTAGTGGGAACCGAACCCCAGACTCTCCTTTCCGCAGGCCGATGCTCTAGCCCCTGAGCCAAACCGGCCAGGGCAGGAACATCTATCTTATTATTTTGTTTTATCCTCACCCTAAGACATTTTTCCAATTTTTGTTCAGACAGAGTGGGAGGGAGAGAGAGAGAAACATCGACATGAGAGAGACACATTGAGTGGCTGCCACCCGCACGACCCAACCAGGGCCGGGGACAAACCACAACCGAGGTACGTGCCCTTAGCGGGAACCGAACCCGGGTCTCTCTGGACCGCAGGCCGACCCTGTAACTGCTGAGCCCAACCGGCCATGGAGGAACATCTATCTTAAATCAAATCTGGAGACGGGGTAGAAAGGAGGGTAAACTGTGTAACTTTACCCCTTAGAATTTAGGGCGGCTTGCAGTAGTCCTCCAATTTCCTTAATCACCAAACACTTGATGGAGAACCCCATTAGGGGCGAAGGGGAAACACCAATACTGAGTTCAGGCAGGAATACTTCCAACACAGTGAAACTCCCTAGGCCACCGACACTATCTCCTTCCCACCTTCAACAGTGAACCCCTGAGCTCCTTCTTGATGCACCATCCTTGATCCTCCACACATATCCGTACCCTGACACCGATGAATTGTGCTGATGCCTCCTCCTCAGGATCAACTCACTCCTATTGCCTTCTTTCCCCAACTTGCTGAAAATGGCTCTTCACTGACTCCCCTAACCACTCCCATCACTGATCAACTAATCCAAATAATAATCCAACTAACCTCTCACCAGTTCCCAGCATTAAATAGTCCTCCAAACCCTCAGATGAGTCACCACACTTGGTCACATATTTACATGGAACCCTTGGGCTGCCCGAGATCCATTCTTTCCTCACACTACCCCTCTCCAGACTCACCTTCACCCTCTGCAACAACCCCTTCCTCACGCTGACCCTCTAGCCTGACCCCGCTCCCCTCCTCAGACTCCCCGCCCTGACCTCCCATGCCAACTCTCGTCACGCAGACCCTCACACGCGCGCCTCCTCTCTCCTCTCCCGCCGACCCCCTCCTCCGCCCTCTCCTCGCACAGCTCCCGGGCACGAATACCGCCCTCCTAGCCCGACTCCACTAGCCTCTGCCCGCCCCCGCCCGCCCGCCCGGCTCACTCTCCCTCCGCTGACATTGAGGCCTCTCCGCTGGGTGTATTTTCGCAGCTGCCCCCAGCCAGCACTAACCACCGCCCTCAGCACCAATCAAGCCCACTCTACCCAGCCCACCCCCTCAGATACCGCCCCCAGCCCCCAGCCACTCCCCCACCGCCCCCGGCCCTCACTCACCCGCCTCCCTGCGCTCGCGCAGCCGAACCTGTCGGCAGCAACACCTGACAGCAGCCCAATCAAAGCGCGACTTCTCTTCCCTGCCACCAATCAGAGGAGGGCGCGCACCGGCAAGAGTCAGGCTGCGTTGGCCGGCGCTTCTGTGCGGGGGAGGGTGGCCCCTAGTGGCTCTGTGGAGGAAGTGCGACCTGGTGCTCCTTCGGATTTCTAACTGCGTGGCCACAATCCAGATGCTTGGTCTAGACTAGTGGTTCTCAACCTTCTTAATGCCGTGACACTTTAATATGGTTCCTCATGTTGTGGTGACCCCAACCATAAAATTATGTTTGTTGCTACTTCATAACTATAATTTTGCTACTGTTATGTCTTAGGCGACCCCTGTGAAAGGGTCATTTGACCCCCAAAGGGGTCACAACCCACAGGTTGAGAACTGCTAGTCTAGACTTTCCAGAGAGCTGACAAAGAGGGAGAAAGCACCATGCAGAGGAAGAGGCAGAGTTTCTGTCGTTGCACCTCCTTGAGGTTAAAACAGGTCTTTTTGTTTTGTAAACAAACAAACAAAAACAACGTAGTATGATATACGTAGAGATCCAATAAATATAAGTTGAAAATGTTAACAGTGTAGACGAGTGAAGGGGAGACTAGAGTCAAAAACAGAGACAAAGAGAGAAACAGATCAGAAAGTTAAGAGAAGGAATGGAGAGACTTATTTATGAAGGAGTAAGTAAATGGTTAGACATGGAAGACTAAACAAGTTGATTCCTATCTCCTCACTTTGCTTGCTCTCTATGCTCCAAACTTTTACTCCTGGCCTTGTCTTTAATAGCTGTGCAGCCTTGGACAAGTCACTGAATTTTCCTCAGCCTCTGTTTTCTAATCTGTAAAAGAGTGGGATTAAAAACCTAACTCATAGGGTACTGATTATATGAAAGCATTTTGTTTGTTTGTATTGTTATTATCTTTGCAGTCTCACTTAGATTTCCCTGATCAAAACAATTCCAAGTTCATTGTTTCTTCTCTGCACCCTTTGAGATCTTACCACTTTTTCAGTCAGCTGCCTATTATACTGACTCCAAGGCTTCCCAAAAGGAATAGAGATGATTCTAAGGACTGGCCCTAAGAGAAATAGATACTTACTTAGTTCATGCTCAAGCTTATCCCTTCAACCACTCCAACCCTTTGAACAAGTTATTAAAACATCTAGGAAATTAACTTGTCTTCTCATCCTCCTGAAAATGTAGACTCAGTTTCTAGTCATCCATCAGAACAATACGATTCAATTCAACGAAATAATATACAAGAGTTCCTTGTAAAGTGCTTTATAAGTATTAAATATTATTGATAATAATTATTAAATAAATTAAAAACCACGTGTTGAGTAATTTCTTTTTTTAATTTGAGAGAGAGAGAAACATTGACCCATTGTTCCACTTATTTATGCATTCATTGGTTGATTCTTGTACCCTGACTGGGATTGAACCCCCAACCTTGGTGCATATTAGGGTGACACTCTAACCAACTGAACTGTCCAGCCAGGGCTTGAGTGATTTCTTTACTCCTCTAGGCAAGTCTTATTTTTCCTTTTGCAATTCTCTAGTCCTGCTTCCTACCTCTTTAATCATAGTAACCACCCTCTCAATTAATCCTACTGTTCTGAAAGATTATCTCCCTCCTTTATCAGAGTAACTATATACCATTCCAAGTAATTATATTTGCTTTTTCATAGCTACTCCTCAATCTAAGCAATGAGCCCTCACAACACAGGTAATATTTTGTGCCTCTCCAAGAGTGACCACACTTCAACTACAGAATTTGATAATGGAGTTTATGGCCATGCCACCCTGAACGCACCTGATCTCGTCAGAATTTGATAATTGCTCTCTTACCAGGAGAAAAAGGAGTTAAGTGATGGACTCAAAAGAGAGGTGGATGACTTATAAGGATACCCACAAATGAGGAAGGCAGAAAACACACACACACACACACACACACACACACACACACACGAAGCCTGAGAGGAATGAAGGGAATGAGAGTATAAAGGTAGGGTGGGATCTCATCTTTGAGGCCAGAGGACAATGCAAAAGGAATTTATTTCTCAAATACTCTCCTCTAAGATTTTCAAGTATCTTGCTGTCTTGTGGGCACACCAAGATAGCTGAGGGAAGGAAATAATGCCACCATACCTCCCCCACATTAACCAACCCTTCATACTGAAGTCCCACATCTCTATTCGTCTCCAACATTCTCCTTTCTGCCAAAACAAACGTCAAGTCACACCAAAGTCACACTTGGAGCTGTGGGAACAAAGCCCTCTTAAATGTGAGGAAAGAGAGGAAGAGAGGGGACCAGAAGAAAGGTGGAGATTCACTGGAGACTTTATGCCCTTGGGCACCACTCCCCCTTACATTCTGGATTAAACAGCATTAAGAAGCTGAGAGAAGAAATACGTGTGGTGTATGGAGACCTGTGCCTGCCTGTTCCATTCCTACA
Organism: Molossus molossus; assembly: GCF_014108415.1. NCBI lineage: Eukaryota > Metazoa > Chordata > Mammalia > Chiroptera > Molossidae > Molossus > Molossus molossus. Next base: position 182,557,778 of record NW_023425344.1, read on the forward strand.
CCCAATCATCTCACCACACCCTACACCTCACATTACACTTCACTCTAGTCCAGGAACTGAAAGCTACAGAGAGGGGAGAGGAGGAAGAGGAAACTAACAATTCTCTGCCCAGTCCCAGCCCCACCGCAGTGCAACCAACAGGTAAGCAAGCTTGCAGAGACTACTCAGAGGGAATCTTGTGAGCAGCCTGGAAAAGACTTCCAGAAGTAAAAGATTGAAGGTGAAAAGGGGGATGGGAAAGAGGGTGGAGGAAGGAGGAAAAGTAGGGGATCCTAAGAAGTGTAGGCAGGACATAGAGTTTCAGATTGGGGGGCAGGGTCGGGGTGGGGGAACACAGCATAGATGAGGTAAGAGTTCGTGTTTCCCTGATTATTCTCAACTTTGTAACCAGAGCACAGGTATGAAGTAAGGCGCTTTGGTCCTCTTCCTGGTTCTAAGGAAAAGGTGACCTTGAACCAGCGCGTGTCTTCCTGTCTGTGCTTTCTCCGAGTCTTCGTCTTCCTCTAATATCTGTGTTTATTTTATGGTTTCCTCGTGGCTTCCTCCCCTGGGAATACAGAGAGGTTGCTGGAGCAGGCTGAAAACAGAGAAGAGGTTAGGCAATGTAACCCTTTCACACCCCAAAAGTGACGAATTGGGTTTCCAATTAAAACAAGAGGCTTGGGGGAAGGGTGTTCGAACAGACCCCTTGGGTGCTGTTCCTCTACTTGGTGCTGAAATCTAGGCAGCCTTATCCCAGGGGTACAAATCTCTGGTTCCCCTAACCTACCTGGCGGATGCTGCCTACCTCTGCCTCCACACACCTAGCCTGGGGGCAGGCAGGAAGGCGGGGTCTGGGTGAGCCCCACCCCTGGAGACTGCGGCTTGGGCCTCCCTCTCCGCCCGCTAGCTCACTGCGCCTTTCCTGCAGTCTGGTTGTACCGGCTCCCACTCCAGCCTTCACTCCGGGCCTCATTTCGGCTCCAGCCTTGCACTCAGTTCCGGCCCGCAGTCCTCCTGGTTGCATCCTCCCTCTCGGTTCCTGCCCTGAGCCAGCTCCCGCTCCGAAGCTCCTGAGCAGGATCCTCAAGCCATGGCTGGTCCCTTCTCTCGTCTGCTATCCACCCGCCCGGGTCTCAGGCTCCTGGCTTTGGCTGGAGCTGGGTCTCTAGCTGCTGGGTTTCTGCTCCGCCCGGAACCTGTACGAGCCGCCAGTGAACGACGGAGGCTGTATCCCCCGAGGTATCAGTGTCTGAGCCCCCACCCCTACCCCCACCCTGGGAAGTGGTGATGGGAACTGGGAACGAAGATGGGGATGGAGATGAGTACCCGGGCAACAGAGAAGGTCTATAATCACAAAGGCTCTGAAATGGGGTGCTGTGCAGTCTGAAGATCTCGGTGGGGTGGGGGTGGAAACTAAAATCACAAGGCTAAAGCATTCCTGGGGACCTGTAACCTGCAGTCGCTACCTCCAAAACCAGCTCTGGTCCTGTGAGTTCTGGCTGCTCCCACTCTGTCCAAATTCCTAGTTGAGAGATCAGGAGCTATCCTTTTTGATCTCCCTCTCTCCTTTTGTTGTTCTCCCCCATTTCCTGAATTTCCCTCCTTAGTCTTTCCCCTCCTCCATTTCTAATGTGCTCATGGGATGAAAGAATTGAGCAGATCTGGAGATACTGAGCTGGCCAGCCAAAGGAAACTAGAACTGTTGGGAAAGAATTGGCCCTGATATTCCCTAATGAGATTACCAAGGTTTAGCTTCCCTATAATCTCCCCTCCTCCCAAGGAATACAGCCAGACACTGCTAACTGGACAGCTCCTAGCTGACTGGCTGCACTAGGTCTAGGCCACCTGTCCTCTCCCTCCATGGTTACTGGGTACCCCCTCCCTAGTGCTGAGTACCCTGACCTCCGAAAGCACAACAACTGCATGGCTAGTCACCTGACCCCAGCAGTCTATGCCCGGCTCTGCGACAAGACCACACCCACTGGTTGGACGCTAGATCAGTGTATCCAGACTGGCGTGGACAACCCCGGCCACCCCTTCATCAAGACTGTGGGCATGGTAGCTGGAGATGAGGAGACCTATGAGGTAGGGGGCCCTCAGAGTTTTCCTGGTGATCCAACTCATCTTCCCAATAATCCCAGCTCCTTCTCCCTAAAAACCCCTTACTTACCCTTGAAACTGGACCATCTATACTTATGTCTTCTGACCCAGTGAAATCAATACACATTTAAAGCCTGGGAGGGGATACCCTCTCCTTAACTATCCTCTCCCTCTTACTTCCCCCTCAGGTATTTGCTGAGCTGTTTGACCCTGTTATCCAAGAGCGACACAATGGATATGACCCCCGGACAATGAAACACACCACTGACCTGGATGCCAGCAAGGTGGGCTAAATATTCCATTTCTGATTTGCACTGCCTTATGTACAGCATTCTGTTTCTCCAATCCTTAATTATTTCCTGACTTGTGATCATTATACTGCTGAACTTTTAGTCTTGGTGTGGAGAAAGAATTGTGTTTTAAGTAGCAGATATGGAGAGGAGAGGGTGGATGAGAATGACCATACCACTAAGTGGGCAGTTTTGGGGAGGGATCATAATGCCCTCTTCAGTTGGAGTGCTTGCCCAAAGGGCTTTTCCTTCCAATGCATGCAATGAGGAGTCCGGTCTTTGCCTCCCCAAGGCCCTCTGTTTCCACCTACTGTGTTTATGTAACTTATATTAATTTCTCTTATTCTACAGATTCGTTCTGGCTACTTTGATGAGAGGTATGTATTGTCCTCAAGAGTCAGAACTGGCCGAAGTATCCGGGGACTCAGTCTGCCTCCAGCTTGCACTCGGGCAGAGCGACGAGAGGTGGAACGTGTTGTGGTGGACGCCCTAAGTGGCCTGAAGGGTGACCTGGCTGGTCGTTACTATCGGCTCAGTGAAATGACAGAGGCTGAACAACAGCAGCTTATTGATGTGAGGGGCCTTGAGAGGGAGCTGGGTGAGGGGAGCAGATGGAAAGAAGAGTCATTGGGCAGGCTGGGCTAGATGAGATAGATGGGCTTTGAGAGGACTGGGGGCAACTGTGGGAATTCTTAATCCAAGTCCCTTTACTCCCCAGGACCACTTCCTATTTGATAAGCCTGTATCCCCGTTGCTGACTGCAGCAGGAATGGCTCGAGACTGGCCAGATGCTCGTGGGATCTGGTATGAGGCTTACCTTACCTCTTTTGTCCCATGTCCCCATAAGTGCCTTTTTCCCCTACCTCCTCCAATTCTTGCCCTGCCTATTAATTCCTGTCCTTCCCTCTCTCCTTCCCTCAGGCACAACAATGAGAAGAGCTTCCTGATCTGGGTGAATGAGGAGGATCATACACGGGTCATCTCCATGGAGAAGGGTGGCAACATGAAGAAAGTGTTTGAAAGATTCTGCCGAGGCCTCAAAGAGGTTGGAAAAGAGTGTATACGGGAATTAGGTGGAGGAACATGAGAACAAAATAAATGCTAGCACATGTAGATTGACCATATAATTTATCAACCAACCCAGGACATTTTTAATAGTAAAGGGATCACCATCAATCACTCCAGGTTAGCAGATACAAATCAGGACTGTCCAGGGGAAACAAGGATATATGGTCATCCTAAAACTAGGAAGAGAGAATATCAAGAATCTAAAAAAATAAAGCATTTGTCAGATAATCTGAAGAAAGAATAACAGATGGTGGGGCAGTGCCTGAGGTGTGTGGTGTGGGATGGTGGGACGTGCAGATAAGGAAAATGTTTGAACCTGGATTGATGCATGCAGGGAGAGATTGGTGTGTTCGTGATTCTAATGTAACCACCCAGTTCTGAGCTGAGGTAGGCCTCGACTTTGGATTCTGTCATTCCTGTTAAAGTATCATATCTAAATTTTAAACTGAGAGTGAGAGGGAGATGGAGAGAAGGTGTGGGATCAGTTGGCATAAGTTTCAGAATATTTGCCTCTACACAAAGGGTTGAACAGAATCCTCGATCCTATATGGATTGGGTCTCCATATTCAATTCTAGATTAGGAATTCTCATGAGCCCAATTCTTATTGTATGTTCTCATTATACAGTTCTATTTTGGACTTATAAAGAGAAAGAGCTCTTCTATTTGAATTCTAGCTAGGACATTACTGTTTTTGTGAAAGAATAGATAACATATTCTGACTGTAAGTGGGTAGGGAAGTACTTTTTAAATTACATGCTTTGATTTTCTCATCTATAAAATTGAGATAAATAGACTTCCTACATTTTAGGTTGTTGTGGAGATTAAATGAGATAATGCATGTAAAGTACGTGGCCCATAGTAAATGTTCAATAAGGTTTAGCTGCTGTTATTATTCTAGAATGGAAGGTTTTCCCCATGTTCAACATGCAATTTAACCCCCTATGCCATGATTCTTTCTGAACTATGAACAGGATTCCCTTTACTTAGGTTAGGTAGTGGTCTTAAAGTCCACCACTCTGGTAGATCCCATCTCTTCAACTCTAATAGTCATCTTCATGACTAGGATACTTAAGTGAAACAAAAACACCCTTCTAACAGCCCCCCCCCCCCCCCCGCACACACACAGAACACACAAACACACACACACCTATAAGTCTGGCCTTTCTACACTTTTTCTCTGCTTATACTAACACTAACTTCCACAACTAACAAGGCTCTCTTGCCTCTTCCTCTTTCTAAGCCTACACCCTCATTTTCTGTCTGAAAGAATCCTCCCAAGCTCCAGACTCATTAGCAAAACAAAGATAACCAATTAGTGTAGAGCTCATTGAATAATAAACCCTTTCTCAGTTCAGTTCAACACCTAGACCATCCTTAATGCATCACTCCCACAAGTTTCTCTTCTACACACAAGATACTTTTCTGCAATCTCATCATTAAGGGCTTACTTTGTATGCAAGATAACAAACCATTTCTGCCCCCCAAAAAACCCAAACAAAAAAACACCACCAGCCACAACAAACCTGGGCAGTGTCATTTTTTCACATCTCAGGTTTCTGGTTCTAGATCATATTTCTAGAGTTCCTGTGGGTCTAGCTAAGGGAGGGTCCACATATTTCTGACTTTTCACTAACAAAGCCTTTGTGAATTCAGGTCGAACGGCTGATCCAGGAGCGTGGCTGGGAATTCATGTGGAATGAGCGTTTGGGATACATCTTGACCTGTCCATCGAACCTGGGCACTGGACTACGAGCTGGCGTACACATCAAACTGCCCTTGCTAAGCAAAGTAAAGGAGTTGGGTTAAAGAGGGGGGTGAGTGAGGAAGGTGGCTGTGTGTGGATGAGGCAGTGGGCACTTTGGAAAGGAGCCAGACACATTGTGGCTAAAGGATCTGGAAAAGAGCTCTGAGCAGGTTCAGGGCCCTCTTAGGTAGAACCAGTCTCTGCCCCTATTAACCCTGCTCCCAATCCCATCTCCCCTCTAGGATAACCGCTTCCCAAAGATCCTGGAGAACCTAAGACTCCAAAAGCGTGGTACTGGAGGAGTGGACACAGCTGCCACAGGCAGCATCTTTGACATCTCTAATTTGGACCGACTGGGCAAGTCAGAGGTAAGATCTTCAGGGATTAGGGTAAGGAGAGGTATAGGTCTGTGGGGTTTGAGATATGACAGTGAGTGAATCTCAGGAATATAATAGAATCTGAAATAAAATTCAGGTTGAGTGGGGAGGCCATAGGAAATGAGTTCTCAAATCAGGCAAATCAGTGCTAAAGAAAGTAAGCCAGGTTATGGGAAGCAGAGATCAAGGGTTAGTGCCGTTTAGGTGGAGCTGGTGCAACTGGTCATCGATGGAGTAAACTATTTGATTGACTGTGAACGGCGTCTGGAGAGAGGCCAGGATATCCGCATTCCTCCACCTCTCATCCACAACAAGCATTAACTCCCCATCCTCAGCAGATGACTCAAGATCTCCACGACTTCTGCCCGTTCTAATGGTAGCTCATTTCACTTGCCCTGGATGCCACCCCCCACCACTTCCTCTGTCCTAGTAAAGATACCTTGCTATGCTCCAGCTGTCTGTGTTATTTCTAATGATGGGATGAGGAGGAAACAGCCTCCATGAAAGGAAAAGAGGCAGTGGGGTTATTTTTGATGGAATGAGACTCCAAATATGGCATGCCAGGAACACTGATTCTCAGTTGGGTGGAAAGCATTAGCATTTTATCCATATTCCTCATTAGTTTCCTGAAAATAATTAGAATATATTTTTATTTGCATTTTATTGACTATGACTTAAGGTTTCTTTTCCAATAATTACTCTTTAACAGTAGAGACAGGCTTATAGCAGGTTGCCAAGGAAGCAGATGACTAATGCCAGAACCCAGGAGGGTAGTGACCAGTCCTGGATGCACCCAGCTGTGCTTCGACCTATAATGAGACAGAGAATGGAAGCAATGTCACAACTGTGCTCCCCAGGAGCCACTGATATATGGAAACTGTCTATACCCCTTCACGCCAGGGATCACCTTGGATTGGTTCTAAGAGTCATATAGCATTAAGCTAGAGGTCAGATTCTGGGTCAGGAGATGGGGGATCAAGTTGTGCAGTTGGGAACTCACCTTGGTGTTCTGGGATCTCCATCCCCTCATGCTGGGCCCATGCAACTGCTCTTCGCTGCTCAGGACTCAGAAAGGCCATTTGCTCAGGAGTAACAGCCATAGCCTGAACACTGGTGAGACTAGACAGTTGGGTAGGGTTGAACACCACCTGTGGTAGGGGGCAGGAATTCGTATGTCCAGTGTAGCTTCTGTTGGGCTCTGGTTCTCTTGTCACCCCAGGCCCCGGTCCATCAATACTTACAGCAAATTTAGGAGCAGGGATGACAGAAATGGCAAGAGGGGTAAGGCCCTGGATCTGTCCCCGCAGCAGTGCTGAAAGAGCCAGGTCTGGGATCCCAGCTATTGAAGTGGGATGGGCATTCAAAAGTTGTATTAGACTGGCCTCTTCCCTTCTCTTCAAACCTATAGACTTCTTCCAAGCATAGACCTTACCCAACATGTCTTCAACCTCTTACTTAAATGGCCTCCCAGACTCTCACCTTGAGATTACCAGAGCAGTTCACCCAGTTCACCCATGGTATGGAAACCAACACCTGACAACAAGCACCAGCAGTGGCCCAGCCTCCATACCTGCTATTGTACCAATTTCAGTGAAGATCTCAGGCCCCCAGTTACTGACTGGGCCAAAACCACCAGGCAGCACAAGGAGTTGGGCCAGAACTTCCAGTTGGTCCTCAGAGCACTGGAGATGCAGGTTGCCCAGGAAGAGAGCTGCTTGGCTGTAGAAGAGGAGAAGGGAGAAGGATTCAGCTATGGTAATCAGGTCCATAGTCATGAGATGGAGGTAGGGATGGCTTCAGATAAAGTCCCTTCCTCCATGGGACCACTTCATGATCCATCCCTCCTCAGTATCACCACCCACATCCCTCCCTCCACAGGTGACCTAAATTCCCAACTGTTGATATGCTGTAGCTCCTCTGGCCGCAGTCCACAGAGCGTGTAACCCAGTGCAGTCAGGTGAAGGAAGTCCAGGTGGCTCACATGCCGGCCACTCTGCCGCAGGAAACTGGAGACCACAACCCGGAGCTGGGGTGGGGTGGCAGTCACAGGACAAGAAGAGAAATCATGGGGAATTAATGACCGGATAAGTGACAAGTGCTACTAGATTATATTATTTTATTGTTAAGACATGAAGATCCAACAGCCACGGGGGAGATTGAGGACCCAAAAACAAAGGACAGAAAAAGAGGGAAAAGAGGCAAGAAGAGTATTATGTGTCCAGGACCACAGAATGAATAAATCACAGAGTTTCTAAGGCTACTAGTATGGAATATTAAGAAAAGATCAAAACAATGGCCAGAGTCACAGGAAAAATTTCCTGGGCTTTAGATGACTTAATGACCGGACTTGAGGGATCGATGTTTGGAAGGTGGTAGGGAGGAAGAAAGGTGTTACCTGGACTGAACTCCAGCCATCTATCTGCCCCAGGGTGCTCAGCACTCCCCAGTCCACCAGGTTTAGCTCCTGTAGTTCCCGCTCTCCTAGACCTATTAAGAGGCGTCCTAGCTGGAGGATCTGCTCAGGACGAAATCCCCATGGGGGACCCCACAACTATGGAGAAAGAGGAACAATGTGAATGGAAAAAAGCAGAAAACTAAGAGTCAGAATGCTGGGTCTTAATCTTGCCTTTGACCTTGGCTGTGTAACTTGAGGCAAATCACATGCCTTCTCTGGGTCTTAGTTTCCTCAACTGTAAAATGAAAGGTTTGGTCCAGCCAATGTGGCTCAGTGGTTGAGCATTAACCCATGCACCAAGAAGTCGCCAGTTTGATTCCCTGTCAGGACACATGCCCAGGTTGTGGGTCCAATCCCCAGTGGGGAGCATGCGGGAGGTGGCCAGACGATGTTCTCTCTCATTGATGTTTCTATCTCTCTCCCTCTCACTTCTTCTCTCTCTAAAATCAATAAAGAAAAAAAAATTTTTTAATTAAAAAAAAAAGGATTAGAATAAAGCTCCTCTGATTAAGCTATCATTGAAGGATTCTAGAGTCTCAGTAGGAAGATAGTAGACTATAATCCATGAGTTCTAAGCTATTATGTGCACCAGACTCACCAGAGATCCTGTTAAAATCCAGATACCCAGACCCCTTCCTCAGAGAGTCTTCTTCAGTGAGTCTAGCCTGAGATCCTGGTGTCAGCATTCCAAACACCTGCTCCCCAGATGATTTTGATACACACTAAAGTTTGGTAACCACTGCTCTAGGCCCTTTACCTATTGCACTAGCTTTCTTTCCTTAATATTCATCCCCTCTGACTTTCTACTCAGGAGCCAAATCTTCTTTTTTTTGCAAAACTTAAAAAAAAATTTTTAATTACAGTTGACATACAATATTATTAGTTTCATGTGTACAATGTAGGGATTAGACATTTAAATAATTTACAAAGTGATCACCAGATAAGTCCCATGCCCATCTGACACCATACATAGTTATTACATTACTGACTATATTTCCTATGCTGTACTTTACATTCCTGTGACTATTTTTATAACTGGCAATTTGTAACTTCTAATCCCTTCACCTTTTTCACCTGCCCCCCTAATTCCCCTCCCATCGGGGGACCATCAATTTGCTCTTTGTATCTATGAGTTTGTTTCTGTTTTGTTAGTTCATTTTGTTTTTTAGATTCCACATCTAAGTAAAATCATACAGTATTTGCCTTTCTCTGACTTATTTTTACTTAGCATAATACCCTTTAGATCCATCCATGTTGTTGCAAATGGTAAGATTTCATTTTCTTTTATGGCTGAGTCATATTCCATTGTATATATGTACCAGCTCCTCTAATTCTTTGATTTCCTATTTCCCCACCTCTTACCCAGCTATCCATTCACTTGTGTCCCACACCACACTCAACCAGCTTTCTCATGTTTTTCCACTTCCAACCTCAATTGTCCTCCCATCCCTAACCTGTTTTGCCTTGCCAATTGCTGCCCGAAGTTCCATAGGTCCAAGTCCTGGGTCTCCTGCGAATAGTGCCAGGCAGTCCTCAAAGTCTGAAAGCTCCATCTCTGCAATCTGAGTTGCAGACCAGGCTGCTGGAAACGTCCCCCGTATATCTGCACAATTTGGCACAGGTTCTGAAGGAGGAAGGCAGGGTTAGGGTCAGTGTAGTATTAAGGGGTGTGTGTGTGTGTGTGTGTGTGTGTGTGTGTGTGTGTGTGTATATATATATATATATATGACCCTTCCAACCTTTAGAGGACAAGTCAATGTGAGCAGGAGCAGTATGGGTCAAGGGATTACAATAGTGAGCGATTTACGGGACACATAGGTTATTAGAACAAGTGACTGGAGAGAACAATCCCCACCTTATATAGATGGAAGACTGAGGGGATTGCCTAGGTATTAATGGCAGATTGAGATTAGAACCCAGATCCCTAGCCCCAGAGTGTCTCCTTCTTACATCCTAAGCATCTTCCCAGCAGATAGCTCCACCACATTTAGCCAAGCCTAGAGCTGAGTCAGCTGTTAACAGGGATAAGAGAGCAGAAAAAGGGGAGTCCTGGGCTAACAATGTAATGAGTTATAAATTACCAGAGCTATGGAGTCTAGAACTAGAATAGACCTTGAAGATCATCCTTTTAACCTCTGAGCTTTATATAAAGCTTCCTAATATATATTAGGAAGCCCAAGCCCAGAGAGCAGAACGTGTACAAATCTGCTCAAAGGGCACAGCACACTTGAAGCCCTGACTTCTGACTGCATTTTTGTGTACCTTTTCCTGTTCACTCTGCTAGAGGTATGAGTGTTTGCGTAGTTTCACCTGGGAGATAGTCTGCAGTGGGCCGTACAATCCCAGCTACCAGAGCTGCTTTCTTGGGAGCAAGCTGTGGCCCCCCACACAGCTGTCCAGCTCTGCTCTGTTCCCAGCTCTGCTGCTTCTCTAGGAGCCGCTCCAGGGTCTCTGGGCCCAAGGCCTCCTGTGTGAGAAGGTACAGGGGAGGTGGGGAGACCTGGGCAGGTCAGGTCCAGCTGCTGCAGCTCTAATTCCAAAGTCCTGTCTCTTTTTAACAGTCTCCCCCAAATTCAGGCTTCACAATCTCTGCCCTTAACTTCCTTGGGCTTTATTCCCCAGGACCAGCTCACCAGTTCCCTCTCTGTTCTTACTCCCTCCCTTGTTCCTTCACCTCACCCTGGGGATCAAGGAAATCGCCTCAGTAGACAGAGTGAACACTAGGCGTCCAGCTTGCTCTATTTCATCCTGGCTCCACAACTCTGGTTTCCTGGGGGACAAGAATAAAATCAGGGGCTGGGATACTGAAGGAACTGTGAAGAAAATGAAGGGGAAAGAAGACATGGTAGGATTGGGGACTGGGGTTCTAAGGGACCTCACACATATTGAATGGGCTATAACTAATAATGATGATTATGAGGCTGAGTTAGAATCTGAAGTTCTCAAATGTCCATACCCAAGAAGAGGCTCCTGAGACAGCAGCCATCCCAGGTCTGTGGCAAATGGCTCTCCCAAGCAGAAGCCTTGCAGCTGAGTGAGGTGGGCCAGCAGGATCTGTAGGGGGATCCGTCGTGTGCTCTCTATCCCCAGGAATCCAACCAAGGGGCCCAATGTCTCCAGCACTTCCCTTGAGACTGTTGTCTCCTTTGGAGCCTGAAGAGGAGCATTAGGTCTTGGGACAATGCACCTCTGACTCAGAGGACCAGACTCTTTGGTAAAGACACCAAGACCTTGACCTTCCCTCCCTCCAGCTTCCAACTCAAGACCCTATAATGTTCACCTTCTTAAACAATGAGCCACATAGGAGCAAGCAAATAGACTGGGAGGAGGAATCCAAGGGATTTCTTGGACTTCAAGGGATGTGGAAAAGAAACATAAAACCAAAAGATAGACTAGGGCAGTGATTTTTCAACCTTTTTCATCCCATGGCACACATAAACTAATTACTGAAATTCTGTGGCACACCAAAAAAAATATATTATTATTTTGCCAATCTGACCAAAAAAATAGATATAATTTTGATTCATTGCCCTGGCTGGTGTTAGCTTAGTGGCTAGAATGTCGACCTACACACTGAAGGGTCATAGGTTTGATTCCCAGTCAAGGGCACATGCCTGGGTTGCAGGTTCCATCCCTGACCCCAGTTGGGGCATGTGAGGGAGGCAGCCAATCGATGTGCCTCTCTCACATCCATGTTTCTCTCTCTCTTGCCCTCCCTCCCTCCTTCCCTTCCACTCTCTCTAAAAATCAATTCGAAAACATCCTTGGGTAAGAATAGAACAAACAATTTTTTTATTTATTCACTCCAGATGGCTGCTGCTGTGTTAGCTGTCATTTTTTTATTTGACAGTCTGAGGGAAAAGAGGTCTCTGACCCTGACTAAATAGTCAGGTACTGCATGTTTTAAAAAGCCTTGCAGACTTCCAGTCAAGAGGGCGGTGTAGGTAAACATGGTATTGCATCCTCCCACAACCACATCAAAGTTACAACTAAACTACTGAACAACCATCATTCAAAACCTCCTGAAATCAAGCTGAATGGAAGTCCTACAACTACGGAATTAAAGAAGCAGCCACGTGGAGACTGGTAGGAGGGACGGAGGTGGACGGGCTGGTCCCACACCCCACATGTGGTGGATAAAAGTGAGGAGAATACCTCGGCTGGGAAGGTCCTCTCTGAGGACTGAGGGGTCCCCGTCCCACACCAGGTGCCCCGCTCAGGGTTCCAGTGCCAGGAAGAGAAGTCCCCATAACTTCTGGCTGGAAAAACCAGCGGGAACTGAGGCTCAGGGAGGCTGAGGTGGCTGGAGGCCCAGGCAGCTCCTCTTAAAGGTCTCGTACACGGACTAATCGAACTCACTCCCTCTAAGCTTGGAGGGGAAGCAGGTCAAGGGGCGCCAGAGACATACAGGGAAGAACTGAGCTGTTTGCCATTGGAGTGAGGGCTGGAGAGGGGGCTTTCTCCGGAACAAAGGTGCTGTCAAAGGCCTTTGTTCCTTTGCTGAGCCCTTCCCTGGGGCAACAGACAGTCACGATGTCTGGGACTCCAGAAACCTGGCTCATACTGGTTGCCCCTCGCTGGTGATTCCCTGAGGCCCCGCCCCACCCAACTTTCAGGCCCACCCAAGCTGTTGCCAGTTGCTTAACCATAGGATTGACCTGTCTTGGATCCTGCTTCAGGCTTTCCTAAATTCTTTCAAACAAGCAGCATCTGATCTCAGATAGCCCCATACCTCTCCTTAAGTAATACACAGAAAAAACACAGGGAGGCAGTCAAGATGAGGAGAAAAAGAAACAGGTCCCAAATGAAAGAATAGAAAAAATCTCCAGGAATAGAACTAAGCGAAATGGAGATAAGCAACCTAACAGATGCTAAGTTCAAAATACTGCTTATAAGGATGCTCAGTGAACTTAATGAGAACCTCAATGAACTTAGTGAGGGCCTCAAGAGCATAAAAAAGGACCAGTCAGAAATGAAGGATGTACAGTCAGAAATGAAGGAGGCACTAACTGAAATAAAGAATAATTTACACAGATTCAATAGTACAGTAGGTAAAGCCAAGAAGCAAACCAACGATTTGGAATCTAAGGAAGCAAAAAACACCCAATAGCAAAAAGAAAAAAGAATCCAAAAAAATGAGGATAGTGTAAGGAGCCTCTGGGACAACTTTAAGTGTGCCAATATTCGTTTCTTGGGGGTGCCAGAAGGAGAAGAGAGAGAACAAGAAATCGAAAACCTATTTGAAACAATAATGGCAGAAAACTTCCCTAACTTGGTGAAGGAAACAGACATACAAGTCCAGGAAGCACAGAGAGTCTCAAACAGACATACAAGTCCAGGAAGCACAGAGAGTCTCAAACAAGATGAACCCCACACCAAGACACATCATCATCAAAATGCAAAAGGTTCAAGACAAAGAGAGAATCTTAAAAGCAGCAAGAGAAAAGCAGTTAGTTACCTACAAGGGAGTTCCCATAAGACTGTCAGCTGATTTCTCAAAAGAAACTTTGCAGGCCAGAAGGGAGTGGCAAGAAATATTCAGAGTGATGAAATGCAAGAACCTTCAACCAAGATTACTCTATCCTGCAAAGCTGTCATTTAGAATCAATGGCCATATAAAGAGTTTCCCAGACAACAAAAACTTAAAGGAGTTTGTCACCACCAAATCGTTATTATATGAAATGTTGAAGGGTCTTTTTGAAGGAAAAGATAAAATATATGAACAAACAAAATGGCAATGAATATGTATCTATCGACAATGGAATCTACAAACAAAATGAACAGGCAGAACAGAAACATTCTCATAGATACAGAGAACATTTTGTTGGTTGCCAGATGGGAGGAGGGCTGGGGTGATAAAGGTAATAAAGGTGAAGGGATTAAGAAGTACAAATTGATTTCTAGACTGACAAACCTCAAAGGGAAGAGAGTTGGGGGTTGGGAAGAAATAAACCAAAGAACTTATATGCATAACCAACGGACACAGACAACAGGAGGGGGGTGGGAGTGGGGAGGAGGGAGTCAGTGGGGAAAAAATGAGGAACATCTATAATACAGTCAACAATAAAGAGCCCTGGCCAGTTTGGCTCAGCGGTTAAAGCGTTGGCCTGCAGTTCAGAGAGACCTGGGTTTGATTCCCGCTAAGGGCACGTACCTCGGTTGCAGTTTGTCCCTGGCCCTGGCTGGGCCGTGCGGGTGGCAGCCACTTGATGTGTTCTTTTTACGTCAATCTTTCTCTCTCTCTTTCTCTCTGTTCCTCTCTCTCCCTCCCACCCTATCTGAATAAAAAATGGAAAAATATCCTTGGGTGAGGATAAAAATAAATAAATAAATAAAACAATAAATAAATAAATAAAACAATAAAGATTAAAAAAAAAATCCTTGCAGCACACTGGTTGAAAATTGCTGATCCAGAGTCTAGGGCCTTATGGATGAGAACTATAGGCAGCAAAAGTGTAGGGTTGGGCCTAGAAGACAGAGGGTATTGTCTGAGGGGTTAGAATTACACCGGCGACAACCCTGAGTCTGATAGGGTGGACTCTTACCAAGTTTTGTAGTGCCTTCTCTGCCAGGGCTGCCCGGTGGAGTGGGGTCAGTGCCAGTAGTTGCTCTGGAGCAGCTCGAACCAGCTCCACCACCAACATGATGGATTCATTAGACAGTCTGTCCATTAATCGGACCCTATAGCAATTGACAACAGGGACACTTGGAACTGAGCCAAGTTGAGAAGGGACCACAGAATGTCACATTTCCCAGACAAGAAGAGGTAACACCAGATCAAACCCTATGGCCCTGACAGTAACTGACATTAAACAGCCCTAGGCCCAATTCCCATCATAGTGCGTGAAGGGAGAAAACAAGAGAGTGACATATTTCTCATTTTCCTGAAAAGGAATGACAAATAGTTCTACCTTATCTAATTGAATCAAAACCCAAGAATATTAAGTACCACTTAAAAAAAAAAAAAACTTTCCCCATTTTATAAATTTTTTAAAATGAGGTTCACAGCCCTGGCTGGTTTGGTTTAGCAGTTAGAGCATTGGCCTGCAGTCCAGAGAGACCTGGGTTCGGTTCCCGCTGAGGGCACATACCTCGGTTGCAGTTTGTCCCCTGCCCCAGTTGGGGTTGTGCAGGTGGCAGCCACTCGATGTGTATCTCTCTCATGTACATGTTTCTCTCTCTCTCTTCCTCCCTCTCTCCCTCCTGCTCTGTCTAAAAAAAAATGAGGTTCACAGAGGTTCACTATTTTAAAAAATGGTGGGGTCTCTTAATTCTTGTTTCTCAGTGCCCCCCTTCCTCTACTTGCTGTGAGGCAGTCCCCTCTCATTTGTATATAGCACTACACAATTTACACTATTCTCTTAGGTGTTATCTCACTTGATTTTTATGACAAAACCTGGGGGTAAAATAGGTATTTTTCATATCCTCTTTCACAGATGAGGAATTTGGATCTTCCGAGTCATGGTCCGGGATCATTCACCTCATCCAGGCACCTGGGATTCTAAATTATCTCAAAGAACCAATGTACTTAAAGAGATTTGAATGACATTTTTTTTTAAAGAAAAACTTGCCCTGGCTGGTTTGGCTCAGTGGTTAGAGTGTTGGCCCACGGACCAATGAATCACAGGTTCAATTCCAGTTGCCATTAGCCCTAGCAAATTTGGCTCAGCAGCTAGAGCATCGGACTGCAGACCAAAGAGTCTCGGGTTCGATTCCAGCCAAGGGCACGTACCACAATTGTAGTTTATCCCCGGCCCTGGTAGGGGTCATGCAGGAGGCAACCAGTTGATGTGTCTCTCTCACATCGATGTCTCTCCCTCTCTTCCTCCTTCCCTCCCTCCTGCTCTATCTGAAGATAAATGGGAAAATATCCTCAGGTGAGGATTTAAAAAATAAAAATAAAAAAATAAAAAAACACAAAAAAACTTTTTCTCAGAAATCAAAGTGACATCCTGTATTCTATCTAGGTTTGTCAGTTCAGGAACTGGGCCATTAAGTAGTAAAAGCCAAAAATCTGTGGAAGGGCCTATAAAAATGAAATAATGAGGTCAACTGCTTTTACCATTATTTCATCCCCAAAAAGACTAGTACCAGACTTTTGCTACTCTGACTTATAGTTATGATGGCATTGGGGTAAGAGTCTCTGGGTTGAGAGGGGCCTTAGGTTCATTTCCTTTCTCACCCAACCCATACTTGAATCTGCTCTACAATATTCATACTATGGGACCATCCAGACCAGACTTGAGTAGTTCCAATGACTGGGAACTCTTACCTCAATTTTCCTTATACTGTGCAAAAATCTGATTTTGACTCATTGGTGCTAGTCATGTCCAATGAGGCCATTCAGAAATAGGTCAATTTGTTTTCTATTTGATATCTCCTGGGATATTAAAAGGCATTTATCACATTTTTCATAGATCTTCTCTGAACACACTGAGAATACAGGGCCCTAAGCAGATTACAATCCTCTGGGGCAGAATTATACCACTGCTTCCCTCATTTCAGATACTCTATCTTTATTAATGTGGCCTGGGTTATTTTCAGATTGTTTGGCAGGCCACATCACAGTGTTGCCACCGTCAACTGTCCCACGCTGGGCCATGTTCTGGGAGCCAGCTGATACACAGAGCAACCTTGAACAGAGTCTTCTGTTTCTGGCTATTTGATGCCAAGAAACCATCAGACAGAAAACCACCACCTCTACGGCATTTTCTAAGGGCAGAGTTTCTACTCCAGGGTGAGTTTTCTAAGGATCCAGAATCTCCAGTTTAGCACTTACGGTAAGTCCAGGAGTAACTTGGTGTCCAGCCCACTCAGGTCTGGCCCCAGGGTGGCCAGCTCTGGCTCTGGCATTGCCATCCTCCGCTGTACCTCCACCCAGATACAGGTCCTCTGTGGAACAGAGTGGGGAAGCAGGGCAGGACAGAGCTGAGCCTGGGGGCTGGGTTCTATATTTAGGGTCCCTGCCTCCCTGCTCCCACTTAATACCCAAACACCTCTCTCACCAGGCTCCCTCGAACCCCAGTGGGCAGCTGATAGATCATATGTACCACTTCAAGGAAGTCTGCCATCGAGTTGACCTGCTGCAGAAACTCACAGGACATGCCCCCTGCCAGGGTTCCCAGAGCCCTGTGGGTGTGTGAACGGGTAGACACTCATTCAACACAAGCCGCAACTTGTCTGCTCCTTGATATCAACACTCTCAACACAAGTACAGATGTTTGTTTATGGTAATTTAGAGTTTGAGAAATGTTTTTCCATAGGCAGTCTCATTAACTCCCCATAACATCATCGCTATTTATCAGAGAATAAAATAAAGATGTACAGAGGTCAAATGACGTACCTAACATCGTTCTACTAGAAATGTGGTAAACTGAGACTAGAGCCATGTCTTCAGATTCTGAAACTCATGGTTCTTTTACTGTGGGTGTAGGTAAGTGATATTTACTTATTCCTGTTTATTCCTGCTTGGCCAGTGGTTCTGAAGTCACTTTGGATTAAACTAATAATAGCAAATATCTACCGGGAGTTTACACTGGGCCAGTGTAAGTACCTTACATGCCTATCTCATTTAATCTTTACAACTACCTATGAGGTAAGTACCATTTTAATTCCCATCCTACAGAAGAAAAACCTGAAGCTTCGAGAGGTTAAGTGACTTTCTCAAAGTTACACATAGGTAACAGGGCTGGGACCTGAACCCAGGACTTCTGAATCCCTTAGACCTAGTCGGGATAAGTGTGGCACTGTAGAAGGGCAAGGAGTAAGGACAGGAGGAGCCAGGAGAATGCCCACAGGTTGGGACCATGCATCATTCATTCCCATATCCCCCATTGCATATCATATGGTGCCTAGAACATGGTAAGCACTTAAAAATGTTAGTGCTCAACACAAGTTACTCACTGCAGATTCCTGAGGGTCAGGTTGTTGGGCACCTGCATCTTCTTCCAAAGAAACTGTGCCTACAAGAGAAAGAAAGAGGAACTGCTTCCCGGTAGAGACATTGCCTAAGAATCTAAGATGCCTTGGGTCCAGTCCTGCCTCTGACCCTGTGTGGCCCACCCTCCTTTTACTCTCCAAGCCCACTCCTGTCAGAGAGAGAGAGAGAGAGAGAGAGAGAGAGAGAGAGAGAGAGAGAGAGAAAGAGAAATGAAGGAATGGGGAGGAGGAAGAAAGAAAGAGCCACCAAATCACATTATACAACATACTAAGAATAAGACACCAGATCTAGGGCTGAGGAATGGGTAAAGGAGGTGGAACATATTGAGAGAGGGGAGTTGTGGGGTAAGTGGGGAGAATTACCTGCTGCTCAGACCAGGGCAGCTCCCGGTAGCGCCTTCGGTCAGCTAGAAGAGCCGCAGAGTCCAATTGCAGCAGCTTTAGTGGAAGCAGGGGAAGCAAGCAGTCTGGCCAAGTGGTGGAGATGGGCTGCCAGTGGGAATGGGTGCATCAGTGTAGTGAAAGGCAGGAGGGTCTAGACTCAGCCCTCAAAGAAGAAGGGAAGCCACAGGGAGCAAGAAGGGAGCAAAAAGTAGGATCAGAGTGGAACGGCATATAACACTGTAGCAATGCACAACAGTTGAGCAAAGGCAACTGTGCTTAATTGTTGCGCTATTTAGGTATCTGATGAACTAAAGTGCTTTAGCCTATCTGAGCCTTGGTTGTTTTATCTGAAAGTGGGATGGTTGGCCTATAAGGTTTCTCAGACCCTTCTGGTTTTGCTATTCTAGGACAGAGTGGGTCATGCTGTCCTGCATCTGGAAATGGGGAGAGCACCTAATGTCTTGGTGGGCACAAAGCTAACCTAAACTCTCAGGTACACTGACTGGGGAGCATGTGGGGCAGCACCAGCCATATGAAACTGCCCTGGGACAAGGAGAGGAGCTTAGTCGGGAGATCCCACACCTACCTGACCAGGGACACACACAGCTGCACTGGCACCTGCTGCACCCATGCTTTTAACTCCATCTTTCACCTGCATAAGAAGTATGTGCATGTGTTACTGGGTGTGTATAAGGAACTGGGGAGGTATAGGAGGATTTCTCTGGCCTCAGAGAAGATGCCCTCCTCCCAACTAGAACCCACAGCCTTGATTGTCTCATCCTCCATGCTACTCTCATACCCGAAAGGTCTGCAGCAGTGCTGCCGTCTGGCAATCTGAGAGGCGTGACAGTTCAGGGGCGAGGCAGGAACAGGCCCCGACCAGAACTCTCCTAGGGATGGCCTGCAGCATCTGGGAGCTGAGGCCTGGCAACAGAGGATGCAAGGAGCAGAGCTCCTCCAAGGACAGCTGTGGAGCAAGAGAGACAAGAGGCCTGAAGAAGAGGGGCAGGAGGAGAAAAGATGCCAACAATCACAGTGTAGTCAGGCAGCAGATATGAGGGGAGCTGAGAGAAAGGAAGGGGCAGATGTGGCAGCCAGGCAAAGGGGGCACAGGGACCTCTCAAGGATGTTGAAAAGTTGCTGCTACTTACTTCGTGCGTAGGAAGCAGCCGTCCAAGCAGCAGAACAGCCTAAGGTGGGATGAGACAGGGAACAATAGTTCTCAGGTCCCGGCAGTCAGGTCCTAAGCAGGTGCCTAGGACCTGCCCTCCAAAAACTTCCAGCTTTCTCTCTACTACCCCCAGTAACCAGTCTGGCTCCTGGCTGTTTCTTGATCTGAGGAAGCGGAATGAGGGAGTCCTCCTTGGCACACAAGGATAGGAGGCTTCAGGGAGGCTGACAGTATCCCTGCATGTGATTCTCTTGGCTGGCATTCCAGAGGGTGGAAGGTGAATGCTGGGGAGTGAGATAGGCCCACCTGCGCAGGTGTAACACTGGTTCCCTGAAGGGCAGGCAGCATGGCTCTAAGCTGGGGCTCTGACAGCTCCTGCAGGAAGCGGAGGCCCAGCTGAGGGAAGAGAGGGGCCCAGACCCGTAGCTCTGGGGGGCTCATTACAGCTCCTCCAGATGAGCGCAACACCCCAAGAAGTTCATATGCCACCTGTAACCAAAGAAGGATTGGGCTGGAGAGAAAAAACAGGTCAACCTTAAACCTCTCTGATCCCACATCTGATTGTTCAGGGCCTGGTCTAGGGCTTAGAACCAAGAATGGACAGAAGATTGGGTTCAAGATGTCAAAGGATATGTTTGAGTGTCACAGAGAAGATGTGGCAGGGTCAGGAAGAGGTGGTAACAGATAAGAAAGCATAAAGAATGGAGGTGGCAGATGTAGGAGAGGGCTGGCACCAGTGTGTTCAAGCTTGGTTGAGATGACTGGGAAAGTCCTCTACAAAGACTCAGGGAATTCCTAGAGTCTGGTAGGCCTGTGCCAAGGAGCTCACCCGTCCTTGTGGGCTGATGGTCCCGTTGGCTGCACATTCCAGCAGCCCCCGTTCTACTGGCCCCATCGGATCATTCAAGGGTACCAGGCTCTGCAGCTCCTCAGGGCTCAGGAAACAGGCGAGGGGCCCCAGCCTGAGGAGGGCACAAAGCTAGTCTCTATGTGGTCACTGAAGCTGGTACTAAGGCAGGGACTATGTGGGTACATGGAGTAGGCACTCTGACCTCTAAACTAGGAAATGCCATAAAACTAAGAAAGTGCTATAGATAGACCTTTCTCCTGGAGCCCTATGCTCCCTGGGGCCACAGCCTACTCTCTTGCCCCTTTCACCTAGGACCCTAACCCATCATGGCAGCTGTACTTGCCTCTCTCCCACTCTGGCCTTGATCACTGATCCCACAGCCACTCACCTGCGCACCTGCTCCTCTCCATCCTGGACACTCTGGTTCACCAGGCTACGTAGCACATGTCGGGCATGTCCTGGTCCAAGACCTGCTGCTGGCCAGCTATCCTCCAGGGCCTGGATCTGAGATAGGGAGGGTCAACTTGTGTTGGGGTCACTTATGGGGAGTTGTGGGAAGCGACTTACTAGGAGATATGCTTCTGACTCCCATCCCACCAAGTAGAAGATGCACTAGTCAAATAAAGATAATTCTCATACCTGGTGAGGACTGAGTTGCAGAAAGTTCTCTAAAGGAAGGTGGGGGAGCAGAGGCAACACTGCCCATAGCAGCTCCTGGGGCCAGGCAGGCACTTCCCCAAACAATTCAGGGGCCAGCAGTCTCCTTGCCAGAGCCTCTTTCTGTTCAGGCCTCATTTCTGGGCTGTAATCCCGGATGGCAGCCAGGCTGTGGAAATAATGAGTCGTAACCCTCAGCCCTGTTCCATATTGTCCCCTGGTTCTCTGCAGTTCCACTGCCACGGACAAGAAGGAAACTCTCCTAGTTTTAATAGAGGAGCTCTGGAAGGAGCTGCTCTAGGCGAATAGGGTTAGCCTGATTCTGACAGGATCAGGAGGAGTGGCATGAGGTCCTTACACACTGTCATTGGCCAACAGTGATGGTGGGAAACGCATCAGGTCAGAGACAGCCAAGAAGGGGATGAGTGGTGACAGGTCAATGAAGAGCTGGGAGGTGAGGCGGGGATACCGCTGCAGCAGCAAAGCCGTCAGGCGACCAAGGGCCTGCTCCTCAGATGGTGGTACCTGTGGGGGCACAGGAATGGATGCTGGCTCTGAAAGTGCTCAGTATCTTTGCCATCTCCTCTTTTGAGTTCTTTCCACTGGGGAAAGCCCTCTGCACACCAGGTTCCAGCTGCTCTTGATTACTTGATTCCCCTTCCACCCTGTTCCCCTGCCCCTCTATGCCCACCTGCAGCTGGGACCAGGAACGGTGCATGAGTGTCAGGAAGCCCTGAGCAGCCTCCCTCTCTGCCGAAAGCACCAGCTGCTGGAGATTTTCTGGGGGCATGTGCAGGTATGCCTGGGAGTAGGAAGTCATGGTGGGTATGGCCTCCCTGCGCAGGGACCTCAGGCCACAGCTTGTCACACGGTCCACCCACAAGCCCCTTCCATTGTTACCTGCACTAGAATCTGCAGGGCCCAAACACTCTTCTCCTTCTGGAGCAGATCCCACAGCACAGGCTGGTGGGGAGACAGACAAGATGCCAAGAGAGCTGTCTTCTCTGTCCCTCCTGCAGTTTCCTCAGGCAGTCCAATTCCACTTGCTAGGATGCTTGTTCTTCATCTGAAGCTAGTATGTGTGTCTCCTCAGATAGTAAACTCTTTAGGTCAGGGACCATGTCTCTAACATCTCCTATGTCCTCTTCCAAGCCAGGTCCATAGTTGGCTCAATAAATACTTGTAGATCTGAATCAAATTACTACAAGTCTATCTATTCCCTCTTCACTGGTCCCAGGGCTTAGGAAAAATGGGGCCTAACATGGAGTAAGAAATCTTTATATACCCTACAGAACCTAACAAATTGCCTTACATGTGACAGGCACTCAATGAATTACACATTTACATATTCTAGCCCCTTCACTCTACAGAGAAGAAACTGAAGCCCAGAAAAGCTAAATTAAATTACTTGCCCAAGACCACACTAATTTGTGACATAATTGAACTTAGAACCCAAGTTTTCTAATTTTTATTCCCCCTGAATTTTTCTCATTTCTGCTTTATTTTCCTATATCTGCCAGCCTCCAATTCTCACTCTCTAGGGACAGAATTAAAGCTTTCTAACTTGATCCCTTTCCTTTTCTGGAGCAGAAAAAGGGAGAGTCAAAGAATCAGAAAGAAAGTGAGACAACACTTATTATATGTTTATCATACACTGTGCTAAGCCCACAGCATATATTACTTCATGTAATCCTAAAAGAGTAGCACCATTATTCTCCCCTGGTTACAGATGAGAAAAATATTGCTCAGAGAGATTGATTAACTTGTCCAAGGTTGATCACAGAACTAACAGGTGAACCCAGGACTGTCTGACTCCAGCGCTGTATGCTTAAACCACTGCACTATACTATTGCCTCTTAGCACTGGAGAACGCCCTAGGAGGCTCTTCCCTGTTCCAGGAGATTTCACCTCGGCAGATCACTCACGCTGAAGCAGGCCAGCAGCTCCATCTTGCTTATTTCAGAACTGGTGCTATCAGTAAGGTCAAAACCTGGTGAAGTCAGCTCTTCCTCCTTTTCCAAGTATTCCCCAACTGTCCGAAGCACACTGCGCCGGCCCTCTGGGCGGAAGGCATCCCAGAAGGAGCAGTTGTCTGCGAGACTGGAGAGCAGCAGGGCCTGACCCAGCATCCCCTGGGCTTCAGTCCCTCCGGCCCCGGGACCCAAGAGGAAGGTCAGCAGGCGCAGAAGATAATGTAGGCGTGTAGGGTGGGCAAGGGCCGGCACAGTGGACTGACAGCGTGGCAACTGGGAGAGCATGCCAAGTAGGAAGGGGCCCGGGGCCAGGCAGAGTGGGGATGGTCCCAGTGGTGGCAGAGAGGGCAGAAGAGGGCCCAGTAGCCCCTCTAGGAAGCAAGTGTCATTTCCCCCACGAGTTATTCTGCACTGGCCTGCTAGCCAGGGCCAGTAGGGCACCAGGGCCTCATACATGGTGTCATTGACACATGCCATCATCAGGAAACTACCCCCATCTGGGCAGCGTTCCCCACAGGGCCCAATGGGGCAGGGTGGGAAGGCAGTGATGTCTGGGGTAGGGCCATGGCATACATGCTGAACCCAAGCCCGATTGCTGGGGGGCACTGCCTGCAGACTCGCCTCCCCACACAACCGCTCAGCCCAGAGAGTCTCGTTCTCCAAGAAGCAGCCCCAGAAGACTTCTGGGGTGAGGGGAACAGGGGGTAGGCCTTCAGGGCAGCTGGTGGGGGGTGGGAGGAGACCAGCACAGAGGGGCTTTACCAGGCGGCGGTTGGGGCCAGACAGGGCTGAAAAGGAGAGGTTGGTACAGATTGCTTCCAGGAACTGATCAGGAAACTGGTCATGGCAGGCCTGTAGCCAGCCTTGGGCACCTGGTACCCAGGAAACTGCATACCACACAGCTGTCTGGCAGATGGCAGTGATGCTGGGAGGGGGCTGTGGGGTAGCAGGCCTGGCCAGTTGGCAGAGGAAGTGGAGAGAGAAGTTGGAAATGCTGTAGGATACTCCTGGGCCTGAGTGGTTCTCGCAGAGGGACTCCACAGAGATGGCTCGCCGCTGGCGAGGGCTGACGTGGGTAGAGGGCTGGGAAGCCCTGGGCAGAGGCACACCGGTTCTCAGGCATTGGAGGAGGGCAGGGGGTGGGGGTGGTGATCCAGACAGAAAGCCCAGCGACTGGACATCCCAGGAAAGGTTGTGCCGGATGCCCCTGGGTGCAGAGGGAGGAGTAGGCAGGATCTGGTCAGTTTACATTCCTCCAGTTGAAGAGTCTGACCCTGGCCCAGAGCCCTGGTGGCAAGTATAGGCTTTTCCAAAAGTGAGGCCCCTGGGAGTATAGGTGTTACTGGTTTAAATGCTGAGACGCAGCAAAAGAGATAGAGATCTATTTTGCTGAGACACAAAATCATCTAGGAGCAGCCCAGTTGAAGTCCATCCTTCTATCTGGCCCCTCTTCCTCCTTTTTTATATGCTTCTGGGTAGCTTAAACACAACCCTTGGTTGGCCTCATATGAGAAAATTTGCCCAGCAACTGAACATGTATAATTGTGCTCTGGCACTGTTGTACTGAAATAGTAAGGGGTGGAGAAATCTGGTCTTGTCCTTTCTTTCCATATCCCATCTTTATTAGCTGACATTTATTTAGCACTATGTTCCAGAAACCATTCTATGTGGTTTACACATACATTGTCAACTCACTTAATCCCTTGCAACAACTCTGCAGTAGCTAATACTATCCATATTTTACCATTGGGGAAACTGAGGCATGGAATGAGAATGTGACCTGCCCAAGGTCACATGGCTAGAAAGAAATAGAGCTGGGACGCCAACCCAGTCACACTCCAAAACCACCAAACCATACTCCTCCCATCAGTTTCCTCCTCCACTTGCAAGCTGACAAATTCCCAGGCCCAATCTCCAGAACTCCTCTCCTGTTACTTACCACAAGAACAGCTGCTGTAGGTTGCCTAGGAGGGAAAGAGTAAGAAAGAGGACTACCCCAATTTCACCCCTTCTTGCCCTGCCATAGCCCATCCCTGGCCCCAGCAGCACTCACCTCCCTGGCACTGCCCATTGGCATCAGGCTCTGGTTGCCCCAGAATGGAAAAGACCTCATCCTGTAGAGAGTCAGTGGCACGAAGTAGCCCCTCCTGGAAGGCAGCATAGAGGGGGGCCCCCACTGTGCGCAGCAGACCTCCCCAAAGAGCCTCTTCAGAGCCAAGCTCCCCCACTGGGGTGAGCAAACCCAACAGACCCTGTAAAAAGTGGGGGGCTGGCTCTCTTCCATCAAGGCCTGTGGCATTGGTGGGGTCCACACTGGGCTGCACCTGCACCAGGGTCTGCCAGCGTGTACCCTCTAACAACAGCAACAGAGAAGGCAACCAGTCAGCCACCAGGACACAGTCAGAGGGCCCATCGCGGGTGCATGGGGGCCGGGTAGGGGTAGGAGGTCCCCCAGGAACTAAGGCTCCTAGGAACACCTCTGCAAGTCCACCAAGCACACCTGCCTGGTGCCCCAGAAAGTCCCTGGGGGTCTGCTCCTGTCCCAGCAGTGCCAGCACATCCCCTAGCAGCCCTAGCATTGGCTCCCAGTCAGGGCTGCCTCTCAGTGTCACTAGGAAATCATGGAGCCGGAGGGCAGGGGGCTGGGGAGGTGGGGGCTCTCCCACCGGTCCCTCCCCCATTCTCCCAGATTCAAAAGAAGAAGAAATGTTGGCCAGGAATGCAGAGAACCGTGAGCGGCTGAAGGACCCCTGGGGAGCCTGGTCCAGAGTGGAGAGCAATGACTTCAGGAGGGCGAGATCATGGTCCAGTGACTTAGGCCCAGTAGGGGCCAGTGTCACTGTAAGGAGAGAAACTGGAGGTCACTAAAAAGGAAGAGCCTAGCACCCAAACTCAACCCTGCCCTGGAGCCTAGTCCCAGCCTGGATCTAAAAATGAGGTGAAGGGAATGGGGAGCGGAGCCCTTTTCATCAGCCTACATTAGGTCTTGGCCTGCTTTCTTCACTCTCGTTTTCTCCCTTAGCTCCAGTCTCTGCCCCTTTTCCTTGCCCCTTTCTTTATCTTTTACCTAACCAGTTAATCTCCACATTCTTTTTTTTTTTTGGTCACAGCTGTTTCTCCTTTTTATCCCCATTGACACCCTCCACATTCTTAAGTATCTTTCCAGCAACCATCCCCTTCACCCCAGCACTGCTCACTGTTTCTCTCACCTGTACAGGACAGCAGCAGCAGCAGCAGCAGCAGCAGCAGCAGCAGCAGGGGCCAGGGCCTCAGAGCCATCTTTCCAGGTAAGCACTGGTACTAGAGATGAATTCTAATTATTCTCACCTTGTGTGGGATAGCCAGGTAAGAGCAGGGCACTGCAGGCAGCCTGAGTCTCCACTGACACTGTAGTGTGGTCTTTCAGGAAACAATATCTGTAACTTGACAGCAGGTTTGTCACCTGAGCCACTGAATACCTGATCCTTTGGCTTTGGAGAAAGGTGTGCTTCTGTGAGAAGGACGAATGATAGGGGATCCTAGGGGGCCCTTGGAGGAACCCAGGGGGATGGCTTCAGTTAGGAGCCAGGATGCAAATAGGAGTAAACAGACATGGAGATGGAGAACTGAAGACCCAGGGTATAAACTGGGGGCTCTGCAGAAAAATATAAGTAAATCATGAGGGTTCAAAGGAGCTAAAAAGCAAGTAAGCTCTGAGAGAATTGAGGAAGAAAGGGGGCCCAGGGGAAAGGAACTCAGAAGCCAGGTGTAACAGAAAAGAGGAATGAAGACAAGGTTCTGGTCCAAGGATGGAACATTCAGGAAGGGGAGATCCACTTTTGATTCAGTACCCAGAATCACAAAATGTTAAGAGCTAGGTGGGAATTCAGAGAGCACATAGACCAAACTTCTCATCTTAAGAATAAGGAAATAGACCCAGGCAGTTTCAACTTGTTCATTTAGGCCATTCAAATGTTTGAGTTTGCCCACTGGGTCTCTTACTGTGACCCAAGTAAAAGCCCTATAGAAAATTCTGGGCTGAGAAAAGAGATAAACCAGATTAAACCACTGTGCAAGGGACCATCCCCCCACCCCTATGGGGGTAGGGGGCAGGGAGAGAGAGAGAGAGAGAGAGAGAGAGAGAGAGAGAGAGAGAGAGAGAGAATGTGCATAGATCAGAGATCACATTCAAAATAATCTAGTCTGGCCCTGGCCGGTTTGGCTCAGCGGTTGGAGCGTCAGCCTGCGGTACAGAGAGACCCGGGTTCGGTTCCCGCTAAGGGCACGTACCTCGGTTGCAGTTTGTCCCCAGCCCTGGTTGGTCGTGTGGGTGGCAGCCACTCGATGTGTCCCTTCACATCGATGTTTCTCTCTCTCTCTCTTCCTCTCTCTCCCTCCCGCTCTATCTGAACAAAAAATGGAAAAATGTCCTCGGGTGAGGATAAAAAAAAAAACAAAAAACAAAAACAAACAAACAAACAAAAACACAAAATAATCTAGTCTGGTCTGGTGTGTCAGGGTGAGAAGTCTTTTCTGTCCCCATTTATATATCCCCAAAGGTTTTTACCTGATACCAGCTTTAAACAGTAATTCAACACTGAGGCTCTACTCAAATCATTATTCTGTTCCTCTTTCCTTAGAACCGTCCTCTATTCTTTTCCCCAAAACCACACCTTCACATTCATTATTAATACACCTCTGCCCTAGAAAGTTTACTTAGGAATTTAGAATTTTAGAGTTGGAAGGGACCTGAGGAATCTCCAGTAAAAAGTTCTCATTTTATAAATGAGGAAATTAATACCCATAGAAATGGAATGAGTTGGCCCAGGCCACAAAAGGAGTTGAGGGCAGTGTTGGGATTACCTAAGGCAAGCCAAAAGTTGCAACCAGTGAAATGATCTATTGTATCACTTTACCAATATTTTCCCTTTTCCCATCAAAGGCACCACACCCAAAAAGCAGAGGATAATCAGAGGAAGGATATTGCCTGGGTTCCCAACAGCTCTGTAGATCCTGGTTCCAGCCCATCAAACAATCCACCTGCATTTCTGCACTTGGTTCTATAAAACTCTTACAACAAATTCTTTTTTTCCCCCTAATACAGTAACAAGAAATGAGATGGCCTAGATTCAAATCCTGGGACCAGTGTTTACTAGCTGTGTGTCCTGGGAAGTTTCAGATCTTCTCTGTGTCACAGTGTTCTTTTCTGTAAAAAGGAGAAGTACTAGTGTAGAGTTGCGAGAATTAAATTAAGTAATGCATTTAAAGTACTTAGCACAGTGTCTGGCATTCATTCAACAAAGAGTAATCACCTATCATGCGCCAGGCACTGATACAGAATAAGCATACACTAAATGTTAACTGCTATTATTATTAGACTAGCTCGGTATGAATCCTTTTATTTGAAACTAAAGAGTCCTAATTAATAAAGAAATTATTACCAAGAAGTAGCGTCTTGAGTGAAAGACCTTTAGAACAGGTATAGAACTAGCTGAATCAAGCAGAGAGAGGAACAATGAGGACTCCCTCAAACCAGGATGGGAAATTCTTGGCAGTTCACATGATGATGTAGCAAGCAGTTAACAATCCTGTTGTCTTTCAAGGATTCAGGCTATGCGCCAACTGAGGGTGAAATGCTTCAGATTTATAGCAAATATATCACGCTATTCAATATAAGCAGTTTGGTAAGGTTCAACAAAGAGTGAAACAAGTTCCAATTTATGGATGATCAAATGGGAAGAGAGAAAAACAGCACCAGTGAACTGAAATTATAGGGATCCTGAACAAAAAAATTAATCATGTGTCTTGCCAAAGTGAAATGGATAATGTTGGTGGTATGATTGGAATGCCCTGTGATCTGGCAATTTTAATAAAGATAACTGGGAGGAGTTAAAGTGGATAAGAAATCTGAAACATCCTCACTCCCCCAAAGCCTCTTATAAGGCACTCAGTATCTTAAAAGAACAGAAACGTCCCTTTGTAAAGTACAATTTTTTCTCCCTTTTCGGTTGGCCTTTTGTAATTGAAATATATATTGTTCACTAGATATCCAAGTATTTCCCGTATTTCTCAGATCTCCTGCAGTTAGGTGGGGTCAACTGATTAGGTCCAGCCAATGGATAGGGAATGACCAAACAATTTAAGAGCTAGAGAGTGACCCTCCAGCCATCTCTTTCCTGTTGAAATAACTGAGAAACTGCTTGTTGACATGGCAGTGTCACAGGCCAAGTTGCCTGAAGCTCCAAATTATCACAGCATTTACAATCAATTCTGATTATTTGTGAGTTCTGTATTTGTGAATTCGCCTACTCACTAAAATTGACTCGTGACCTAAAAATCAATCCTTGTGTCATTTTCACAATTATTAACAGGCACGTGCAGAGTGATGAAATTTGAATCACCCCATGTGCACGTTCCCAGCTGAGGCTGAACAAGGCAATACTCCCCCTTCTTATTATACTGTAAATAAGTGTCCTTTTCACAGTCTATTTAGTGCTACAATTTTCACATCTTTGTGTTATTTGTTGGTGATTTTATTACTTAAAGTGGCTCTCACACTTAGTGCTAAAGTGCTTTCTAGTAGTGCTCATAATCACAGAAAAGCTGATGTGCCTTAGGGAGAAAAATACATGTTTTAGATAAGTTTCATTCAGACATGAATTATAGTGCTATTGAGAAGTCAATGCTAATGAATCAACATATATTAAATTAAGTGTCTTTAAACAGAAACACCTTACATAAAATACAATACATAAAACAAGGCTATGTATCCATTGGTTGGTGAAAATGTTTTGACCAGAGGTCCACAAGAACCTAACCCTGTATTTCCCCTAGGAGCAATAGTTCAGTATTTGCTAATTCAGTGTTTGCAGCCACTTACAGAATCTAACTACTGAGAATAACAAGAATCAACAGTAGTTGTCTTGAAGAGTTATCCAACTAGTATTGGAATCTTCATGAGTGAGCAATAAACCTTTCTTATGTTGAACCACCGAGGTTTCAGAGTTAATTTGTTCTTGAGGTATAGCCTTTGATTCTCCTGATTAAGACACTTTAAAATTATGTTGGCATTTTGATATTAGGCCTCTGAAGTCTAGATTCCTGTTATATAATTTATTGGCTCTATAATCAGGAGAAATTTCTGTAATTTATTTACCTATATAATAAATATTATCCATCCATCCAATTGTTTATTCCCTTGTATTATAAAGTGCCTATAAAGTGTATTATAAAGTGCCAGGCAGTTGTATAAATGTTACTACTACTATGATTAAACTAGTTCAAGATGAATTCTTTTTTTTCAACTAAAAGAATCTTAATCAATACAAAAATTGGCACAAGAAACTGTGTCTTAAGTGAAAGGCCTTCAGAAAAAATATGGGACTGGTTAAGAAGAGAGGGAATAATTAAGGACTCTCCCAATGCAGGGAAATTACTTGTCAGTCCTCACTGGGATTAGAAGAGGAAGAGCAGGTTTAAAGGAACAGTAATGAGTTCAGTTTTGGTCATATTACAAATAAAGTGCCTGAGGACACACAGCTGAATATTTTCCCCTACAGTTTCTAAGAGAGGTCTGAGCTAAAAATGGAATTGGAAGGCATTGGTGTACAGATAGTAACCAAAACCATTAAAGTGGATGAAACTAGTTAGTTTGTAGAATATGAAGCAAAAATGGCTGAGGTCCACACATTTAAAGTGTGGGAAGAAGCTGGCTAGCAAAAAAGTGGAAGGGGAGCAATCTAATGAAACACTTGAAGACAGTGGAGTCATGAAACCAAAGAAGAGCCCTGGCTGGTTTGGCTCAGCGGTTAGAGCGTCAACCTGCGGACCAGAGAGTTCCGGGTTCAGTTCCCCATGTATCTCGATTGCAGTTTGTCCCTGGCCCTGGTTGGGGTCATGCAGGTGGCAATCAGTCGATGTGTCTCTCTCACATCGATGTTTCTCTCTCTCTCTTTCTCTCTCTCTCTCTCTGCCTCCCTCTCTCCCTCCCGCTCTATCTGAAGATAAATGCAAAAATGTCCTCGGGTGATGATAAAACAAAACAAAACAAAACAAAGAAGAGCATTTCAATGAAAGTGCAATGGTCAAAATGAGCTCTGGTAGTTTTGAACTTTGTCAGTTTATCTAAATTGGAATGAGTTTCCCTGAATTCTTTTTCCTGTATGGTTCCATGTTATGGTTGGCCAACAAGAGAAACTTGTGTGAGATTTGAGAGGAGGAAGTAGAGCAGTGAAAACCTCTAGTTAGGAGTGTTGAGGTATAGACACAGACATGGAGGGGAAAAGATCCAGTTTGTCCTCACTGAAAACAGGATAAAAAATAGGGAGATAGGTCTGTCAGATAAGTGTTCTTATTTGGCCCTATAAAGGCTTTTTATAAATTTTATTAAAAAAAATTTTTTTTCTTTAGAGACAGGAAAGAAGAGAGAGAGAGAAACATCAATGAGAGAGAATATCGCTTAGCCACATCCTACATGCCCCCACTGGAGATTTTGCCCACAACCTGGGTATGTGTCCTGACCAGGAATCAAACTGGCAACCTCTTGGTGCATGGGTCGACACTCAACTACTAAGCCACACCGGCCAGGCTATTTTTTTAAATTCTCACCAGAGAATATTTTTTTCATTGATCTTTAGAGAGAGTGGAAGGGAGGGAGGAGAAAGAGAGAGAGCTGCTGACCAGGGCTGGGGATCAAACCTACAACCCAGGTATATGCCCTTGACCAGGAATCGAACCCAAGACCCTTAGATGTGTGGGCCAACACTCTAACCACTGATCAACACTGGCCAGGGTGTAAAAAGGCTTTTGTAAGATCATATGCTTCTCAGAGGAATCTAGCTAGTCTTTAATACTGAAACAGAAATATTATCTTACACTAGACTAGACAATAAACTCTCAAACAGAGACTACACTCTGTTGTACCTCAAGTGCCCAGTTACTGGCACATAGTATTAAACAAATGATCTGTTAAATTAATTAATAAATTCTAGCCCTGGCCGTGTAGTTCAGTTGGTTAGAGCATCATCAACCTACGCCAAGGTTGCAGGTTCAATCCCCAGTCAGGGCACATATAAAAATCAACCAATGGGCCCTGGCCGATTTGGCTCAGCGGTAGGGCATCAGCCCGCAGACCAATGAGTCGCGGGTTTGATTCCGGCCAAGGGCACGTACCTCGGTTGTGGTTCGTCCCCAGCCCTGGTCAGGGTCTTGTGGGAGGCGGCCAGTCAATGTGTCCCTCTCACATCGATGTTTCTCTCACTCCCCCTTTCTCTCCCTCCCACTCTGTCTGAAGATAAATAGAAAAATATCTTCAGGTGAGAATTAAAAAAAAAAAATCAACCAATGAATGCATAAATAAGTGGGACAGCCCTGGCCAGTTTGGCTCAGTGGTTAAAGCATTGGCCTGCGGTCCAGAGAGACCCAGGTTTGGTTCCCGCTCCGTTGCAGTTTGTCCCCGGCCTGGGTTGGGTCATGCAGGAGGCAGCCACTCAATGTGTCCCTTTCACGTCAATGTTTCTCTTTCTCTCTCTCTCCCTCCCACTTAATCTGAACAAAAAATGAAAAAATATCCTCGGGTGAGGATAAAAAAAGAAATAAGTAGGACAACAAATTGATATTTCTCACTCTCTCTCTCTCTCCCTCCCTGTTTCTCCCTTCTTCTCTCTATAAAATCAATTAAAAAATAAAATAAAACAATTAATTCTACTCCACACATTCCTGGCCCATACTATAAGGGCTAAGAATTTTATCATGGTGATGAACTTGCTGCTTCCACACAAAGATTTTTTTTTGATCAATGAATTTTATTATATTTTTTAATGGTTTTTAAAAATTGATTTCAGAGAGAGGAAGGGAAAGGGAGAAACATCAATCAGCTGCCTCTAGCACACCCCCTACTGGGGATGGAGCTAGCAACCCTGGCATATGCCTGACAGGGATTGAACCAGTGACCTCAACCAACTGAGCCACACCAGCCAGGCCACTCAAAGATTTTCAATGTTCACTTCAGAGAAGGGGCTGTTCTTTACAAAAGAATTCCAATTAATAAATATGGGAGGTATGAGAGAAATAGAACACCACAGTAGTCATTACTACAAACAAGACCCACCAATGAATGCTAACATTAGTGGGGAAAAGTATAAGGAGAAACAAAATATTTTCATAACTTCACAGTGTCTCCTCCCAAATATATATTAATTATAAAGGGAAAAATAGTTAATTTCACACTGGAAAAACCTGGTTGACATCACCTTAACTAAAGATCAAGGTTAATATCACCAGTTATAAGATGTATCACTATTACATACCACCTGATAGATGTGCCAAGAGGGACATTTAACCTCATGGTATTCTTCTAAAAATTCATGATCACAATAAAATAATGAGAAAACATCAGATGAACTCAAATTGAGGGACATTCTACAAAATACTTGACCAGAACTCTTCAAACATGTCAAGGTGTTATAAAAGATAAGGAAAGATTAAGGTAGCTATTACAATCAGAGGAGCCTAAGGAGAAATAACAACTAAATGTAATGTCATATCCTGTACTAGGTTCTAGAACAGTAAAGGACATTAGTGGAAAAACAGGTAAACTCCTAATAAAGTCTGAACTTTCATTAATAGTATTTTACCAATGTTTATTTATTAGTTTTGACCATTACATCATAGTTAAGATCTTAATATTAGAGAAAGCTGAATGACAGGTACATAGACATTATTTTTGCAACTTTTCTGTGATCAAATTATTTCAAAATAAAAAATTTTTAATGTTCACCCCACTTCAAGTCAAATGAATAGGAAAAACACAGATGCAAACATTGTGAAGATTTCTCCTTGTGGAAAACAACAGAATTCTCTCCAAAAGTGGCATTAAAAAAGGCTTATAGCCCTGGCTGGTTTGGCTCAGCGGTAGAGTGTCGGCCCTGAGACCAAAGAGTCCCAGGTTTGATTCCAGCCAAGGGCACATATCTCACCTGCGGTTCATCCCCAGCCCTGGTCATGCAGGAGACAACCAACCAGTCAATGTGTCCCTCTCACGCTGATGTTTCTCTCCCTTTCCCTTTCTCTCCCTCTCCCTTTCTCTCCTTCCACCTTTCTTTCTTTCTCTCTCTCTCTCTCTCTCTCTCTCTCTCTCTCTCTCTCTCCCTCCCTCCCTCCCTCCCTCCCTCCCACTCAATCTGAAGATAAATAGAAAAATATCCTCAGTGAGGATTTAAAAAAAGGCTATATTCACATACTGAACAATCATTCTGTTCTCAAACTAAACATCACAGCTAGTGTATAAAGGACATTAAAGCTTTTGTTGAGCCTGGCTGGTGTGACTCAGTGGTTGGGCGTCGACCCATGTAAGAGGAGGGTCAATTTCCGGTCAGGGCACATGCCCAGGTTATGGGCTTGGTTCCCAATGGGGGATCATGCAGGAGGCAGCCAATCGATGTTCCCTCTCATCAATGTTTCTAGCTCTCTCTTCCTCTCTAAAATCAATAAAGAAAAAAAAATTAAAACTTTTATTGAAAGAACTAAATCCCTTTTTGGACACTAGGAGACTGGCTGACTGGTAGAGATCTCAAGATGTGAGGTGGAAGGAGACATAGGAATTCTCTGAGATTTTAAACTGTTGGAAATAAAATAAGTAAATATTTTTTAATTTTAAAATTTTTATACTAAAGAACAGTGATAAATATGGATACATTATAATAAAGAAAAATTAACATCAATCCATAACCAACAGTACATATTAAACATTAAAAAATAGAAGTTAGTTATTATGGTAGAAGCTATAGTTATAAAATTTCCTTCCTTTCTTTCTTGCATTTTTTATATACTTTACATTATAATAAAACAAATAATTTTTTTTGTTTCCAAGTAGGAACACATTGGTTTAAGTTGCGGGATGGTATTTGAAGATGTAATAATTGAAGATCAAAGCAGGAAACTATGTTCCAAGCTTAATACAAATCTTATGCGAAAAATGTAAATTTATGCCCAGCCAGTGTGGCTCAGTGGTTCAGTGTTGACCCATGCACCAAGAGGAAGCCGGTTTAATTCCCAGTTAGAGCACATGACCAGATTCTGGGCCAAATCCCTAGAGGGGAGCATGCAGAAGGCAGCCAATAGATGTTCTCTCTCATCTATGTTTCTATCTATCCCTCTCCCTTCCTTTCTCTCTAAAAATCAATAAAGGAAAAAAAATTTTAATGCAAATTTAGTTATATCACAACAATATATAAATCCTGACTTCACTTCCAAAATGCTCCTGGGAAACCCTCAGAGTTACCTGGCATAGAGCTTGAATCTCTTCCGTAAGAATAGTGGTGAGGACTATAGCAAAGATAGTCAGGGCAAAGATAAAACGGAAGCTAGAGGAGTAATGAATTCATTGCCAGTGGGGCTTGATCCTTAGACTTTAGAATATTTGTATTTAGTCCGAAAAGGTTTTGTTTTTGTTTTTGAGCAGCTGCTTTCACATGTTCCTGGGCTACTGAAAGGACATAAAATTTTGGGAGGAAATGGAAGGAGGTAAAATCAGTCTTCATGGAAGTTATCAATTATTATTTGGTGATCTTATGAGGAACTAGTTAGGGTGCCATGGATTTGTCTTGTTTGTTCATTGATGCATCCAAATGCTTAGTACAGTATCTGGAACATTCAAACTCAGCAAGTATTTGTTAAATAAACTTCCAAAACAACAATGAGGTATCACCTCACACCTGTCAGAATGGCTGCCATCAACAAATCATCAAAAAACAAGAGTTGGTGAGGGTGTGGAGACAAGGGGACTCTAGTACACTGCTGGTGGGAATGCAGACTGGTGCAGCCACTGTGGAAAACAATATGGTGTTACCTCAAAAAATTAAAAATTGAACTTCTATTTAACCCAGTGATCCCGCTTCTAGGAATATACCCTAAGAAGCCTGAAACACCAATTAGGAAGAATATATGTATCCCCATGTTCATAGCAGCACTATTTACAATAGCTAAGATCTGGAAACAGCCCAAGTGTCCATCAGTAGACGAATGGATAAAAAAAGCTGTGGTACATATACGCAATGGAGTACTATGCAGCTATAAGAAAGAAAGATCTCTTATCCTTTGAGACGACATGGAGGGACCTGGAAAGTATTATCCTAAGTGAAACAAGCCAAGCAGAAAAAGACAAATACCACATGATCTCACTTATATACGGAATATAATGAACATAACAGTCTGAGGAATAGGGTAGACACAGAAACATGGAAGTAGGGTACAGACTGACAACCCCCAGAAGAGGGGGTGGTGGGGGGTGGGAAGAGATAAACCACAGAATTTATATACAAGTATGCATGAACAATGGACATGGATAACAAAGCCAGGGACGGGGTGAGGGGATGGGGAGGAGGGTGCCAATGGGGTAAAAAAGGAGAAACATCGGTAACAAAAATAAAATTAAAAAAATTAAAAATAAAATAAATAAATAAATAAATAATAAACTTCCATTCAAGTAGCATTGAAATCAGATAATTTTCATTAAGGAAGGAGTTAAAAAAATGAAGCAATCTGCATAGACCATTCATTTGGGAAGATCAGCTACAGAAAATCAGGAGAGGATCAATCATCAAATACCTATAAAGCTGCCCTGGCCAGTTTTGCTCAGTGGTTAGTGTAAGCCTTAGACCAGAGAGATGTGGGTTTGATTACCAGTCAAGGGCATGTCCCTCATTTGTGGGTTAGATTCCCAGCCCCGGTAGGAGTCGTGCAGGAGGCAACCAATCGATGTGTGCGTGTGTGTGTGTGCATAGATCATATACATATACATATACATATACATATACATATACATATACATATACATATACACACACACACACACCCCGTTGGGTGAGGATTAACAAAAAAACAACAACCTTTAAAGCAGTTTGAAACTTTAATGTGCATATGTAAAACCTGATTCAATAGGCCTGGAGAGTCTGCCATCTAACAAGTTCCCAGGTGAAGCCAATTCTGCTGGTTCTCAGACCACACTTTGAGTATAGCTACTCAAAGATGTTACTCAAAGAGCAACTACTTGTGGATAGCATATGTAAGATTTATTAAACAAGGCTTCCTTACTGTTTTATTGCTTATTGTATTCTGATTGCCAGGTTCAATGGATGCTCCAATACAGATCTTACTAAATCATTCCTTCCTTGAAATTCTATCTTGGGCCCCTGACCGGGTAGCTTAGTTGGTTAGAGCATCATCCTAATATACCAAGGTTGTGGCTTCAATCCCCAGTCAGGGCAAATACAAGGAGCAACCAATGAATGCATAAATAAGTGAAATAACAAATTGATGTTTCTTTCTCTCTCTCTTCCTTCCTCTTTCTAAAATTAATTTTTAAAAAATTTTTTAAAAGAAACCCTATCTTGCCCTGGCCAGTTTTCTCAGTGGTTAGAGCATCAGCCTGCTGACCAGAGTCAAGGGTTCAATACTTCAGAAGACTTCCGGTCAAGAGCACATATTTCGGGAGACTTCTGGTCAAGATGGCGATGTAGATAAACGCGGTCTCGCCTCCTCCCACAACCACATCAAAACTGCAACTAAGCTAAGAACAACCATCATTCAAAACCACCTGAAATTGAGCTGAATGGAAATCCTACAACTACTAAATTAAAGAAGAGGCCACATTGAGACTGGTAGGAGGGGCGGAGGTGGACGGGCTAGTCCCACACCCACATGTGGTACATAAAAATTAGGAGGACACTCATCTGTGAAGGTCCTCCCTGAGGAGTGAGGCATCCCCCTCCCATAACAGGCACCCAGCTCAGGGTTCCAGTGCCAGGAAGAGAAATCCCCATCACCTCTGGCTGTACAAACCAATGGGAACTGAGGCTGAGGGAGGCTGAGGCTGCTGAAGCCCCAGGCAGTTCCTATTAAAGGTCCTGCTCATGGACTTACTTGGACTTACCTGGACTTACCTGGACTTGCTCCCTCTGAACTCCAGTGTGGAGGGGAGGCAGCTCAAAAGGCACCAGAGACATACGGGAAAGAATTGAGTTGTTTGGCATTGGGGCGAGGGCTGGAGAGACAGCTTTCTCCTGGATAGATGTGCTGTTGGAGGCTTTCGTTCCTTTGGTGAACCCTTCCCCCATGAGGCTGGCAGACAGCCACCATATCTGGGACTCCAGCAACCTGGCTCACACTATTTGCCCTGCCCTGGTGATTCCCTGAGGCCCTGCCCCACTCAACTTTCAGGCCCACCCAAACTGTAACCAGTTGCTTTACCAAAGAAATGGCCTATCTTTGATCCTGCTTCAGATTTTCCTAAAATCTCTCAAACAAGCAGCATCTGGTCTCAGTGAGCCCCATACATCTCGTTAAGTGGCCCCAGGCCTGGCTGTAGAAGCAGCCAGCCTTGGTTCACAACTTGGCTTTGCCTGGGCACCTCTAAGCCCAGCACAAGAAGCAGCCATCTGCAGACCACTTTGTAGCTTATGCCTGGTGGCCCTGGATAGAACACATGTAGTGGCTGACCTTGCCCCCAGAGCCAGCACACCCAGAGGACAGCTTCAGAAAACTGCGAAGCACCACCACCCAACCACATCCACAAGTGACACACTCAAGGAATGGACTCAGTGGGTACCAGAGCCTTGCTGAAATAAGTCTTGCTCTGTGTGGTGGGCCCCTGCATAGCTGATCATCTAAGATAGTCACAGGTCAGTGGATAGTGGGCACAGCCAGTCCTTGCAGTGGATCAGCCTGTGTAAAACTCTCTCATTGATGTGCTAACAGCAATCAAGATTCAATTACAACACAAGGATGTAAAGTCCACACGAGGAGTGCACCTCGAGAGCCTAGCTGGGAGACCAGAGAGGCTGAGCCACTGGATCCTACAGGACACCTACTACAATAGGCCATCCTAGGAAGCCCAGGAGACATAGCAACTCTACCTAATACATAGAAACAAACACAGAAAGGCAGCCAAAATGAGGAGACAAAGAAACATGTCCCAAATGAAAGAAGAACAAAACTCCAGGAAAAGAAATAAATGAAATGGTGATAAGCAATCTAACAAACACAGAGTTCAAAACACTGCTTATAAGGATGCTCAATAAGCTTAGTGACAACTTCAGTGAACTTAGTGAGGGCCTCAGGAGTATAAAAAAGGACTAGTCAGAAATGAAGGAGGCACTAACTGAAATAAAGAATAATTTACACAGATTCAATACTAGAGTAAGTAAAGCCAAGAAGCAAACCATCGATTTAAACTATAAGGAACACCCTGGCCAGTTTGGCTCAGCGGTTAGAGCGTCAGCCTGTGGTCCAGAGAGTTCCGGGTTTGGTTCCCGCTAAGGGCATGTACCTCAGTTGCAGTTTGTCCCCAGCCCTGGTTGAGTCGTGCAGGAGGCAGCCACTCAATGTGTCAGTTTCACGTCGATGTTTTTCTCTCTCTCTCCCTCTCTCTCTCTCCCACTCTATCTGAACAAAAAATGGAAAAATGTCCTCGAGTAAGTATAAAAAAATTTTTTTTAACTATAAGGAAGCAAAAAACACCCAATCAGAACAGCAAAAAGAAAAAAGAAGCCAAAAAAATGAGGACAGTGTAAGGAGTCTCTGGGACAACTTCAAGCGTGCCAACATTCACATCATAGGGGTGCCAGAAGGAGAAGAGAGAGAACAAGAAATCGAAAACCTATTTGAAACAATAATGGAAGAAAACTTCCCTAACTTGGTGAAGGAAACAGACATACAAGTCCAGGAAGCACAGAGTCCCAAACAAGATGAACACTAAGAGATCCACACCAGGACACATCATAATCAAAACACAAAAGGTTCAAGACAAAGAGAATCTTAAAAGCAGCAAGAGAAAAACAGTTAATTACCTACAAGGGAGCTCCTATAAGACTGTCAGCTGATTTCTCAAAAGAAACTTTGCAGACCAGAAGGGAGTGGCAAGAAATATTCAGAGTGCTGAAAAGCCAGAACCTACAACCAAGATCACTCTATCCTGCAAAGCTATCATTTAAAATTGATGGCCATATAAAGAGTTTCCCAGACAAGAAAACATTAAAGGAGTTCATCACCAACAAACCTGTATTATATGAACAAACAAAATGGCAATAAATACATACCTATCGACAATTGAATCTACAAACAAAATGAACAAGCAGAACAGAAACATTCTCATAGATAAAAAGATTTTGTTGGTTGCCAGATAGAAGGGGTGTTGGGGGAATGAGTGTAAAAAGTGAAGGGATTAAGAAGTACAAATTGGTTGTTAGACTGACAAACCTCAAAGGGAAGAGGAGTGGGGAGGTGGGAAGAAATAAACCAAAGAACTTATATGTATATATGCATAACCAATGGACACAGACAACAGTGTGGGGAAAGGCAGGAGGGAGGCAGGAGCAGGAAGGATGGGGTCAATAGGGGGAAAATGAGGAACATCTGTAATACATTCAACAATAAAAATAAGTTTAAAAAAAATCACATACCTTGGTTGCAGTTTGATCCCGGGCCCTGGTTGGAGTCATACGGGAGGCGACCAATAGGTGTGTCTCTCTCACATTAATGTTTCTCTCTCTCTCCCTCCCTCTCACTCTATCTGAAAATCAATGGGAAAATATCCTCTGGTGAGGATTAAAAATTTAAAAAACCCTTTCTTGGCTCTAGTGATATTACTCTGGAATGATTATCCTCTGTCTCTTCAGCTCTTCCCTCTCAGGCTTCTTTGCTGGCTCCCCTTCCTCCTCCTATCCCTAAGTGTTCCTGTTCCCCAGGTGTCTGTCTCTAGCCCTCTTTTATTCTATGTGTACTTCATGAAAATCCTTTATCTCTAATTCTAGTTGACTTCTTTGGGATTTCTAGGAATACAATTGTGTCTAAAAATAGTAGTTCTAGTCCTTCTTTTCAAATGCTTATGCTGTATTTCTTATGACAAGTTATTTAATACAAAGTTATATGTTGATATTTATTTATTTATTTAATTAATTAATTAATTTATTTATTGTTTATTCCCCCAGTTGTCTTATTTTTATTTTTTTAAATAATTTTTCTCAATTGATTTGAGAGAGAGAGGAAGGGAGAAGGAGAGAGAAACATCGATGAGAGAGAACATTGATTGGCTGCCTCCTGCATGCCCATCCACAGGGGATTGGGCCCACAACCTGGGCATATGCCCTGACTGGAAATCAAACCGGCGACCTCTTGGTGCATGGGTCAATGCTCAACCCCTGAGCCACACCAGCCAGGCTATTGACATTTATTTTAAAACATTTTTGTTTCTCACTTTATGGGAAATGACTACAATGCTTTTCCTTGAAACATAATGTTGGTTTTTTATTTTAGATAATTTTTACTTACTTCATTTTTTTTTTTTAATCCTCACGTGAGGACATTTTTCCTTTTTTTTGTTCAGATAGAGTGGGAGGGAGGGAGAGAGAAAAACATCAACGTGAAAGGGACACATCGAGTGGCTGCCTCCTGCAGGACCCTAACCAGGGCCGGGGATAAATCAAAACCAAGGTACGTGACCTTGACTGAAATCAAATCTGCGACTCATTGATCCACAGGCTAAT
The DNA here is from genome assembly GCF_014108415.1 of Molossus molossus. NCBI lineage: Eukaryota > Metazoa > Chordata > Mammalia > Chiroptera > Molossidae > Molossus > Molossus molossus. The sequence continues at coordinate 182,599,287 of NW_023425344.1, forward strand.
GCTCTAATAGCTGAGGCAAACCAGCCAGGGCTTTACTTACTTCATTTTTTATTTTTATTTATTTATTTATTTATATCTTTATTGTTGAATATATTACACATGTTCCTTATTTTCCCCCCATTAATCCCCTCCTCCCCACTCCCGCCCCCCTCCTGCCTTTTCCCACACTGTTGTCTGTGTCCACTGGTTACATATAAGTTTTTTGGTTTATTTCTTCCCACCCACTAACCCCCTTCCCTTTGAGATTTGTCAGTCTAGCAACCAATTTGTTCTTCTTAATCCCTTCACCTTTTTCACCCATTCCCCCAACCCCCTCCCATCTAGCAACCAACAAAATGTTCTCTGTATCTCTGAGAATGTTTCTGTTCTGCCTGTTCATTTTGTTTGTAGATTCAATTGTCAATACATATGTATTTATTGCCATTTTATTTGTTCATATGTTTTATCTTTTTCTTCAAAAAGACCCTTCAACATTTCATATAATACAGATTTTTTGGTGATGAACTCCTTTAACTTTTTCTTGTCTGAGAAACTCTTTATATGGCCATCGATTCTAAATGACAGCTTTGTAGGATTGAGTGATCTTGGTTGTAGGTTCTTGCTTTTCAGCACTCTGAATATTTCTTGCCACTCCCTTCTGGCCTGCAAAGTTTCTTTTGAGAAATCAGCTGACAGTCTTATGGGAACTCGCTTGTACGTAACTAATTGCTTTTCTCTTGCTGCTTTTAAGATTCTCTCTTTGTCTTGAACCTTTTGCAATTTGATGATGATGTGTCTTGGTGTGGGCCTCTTGGGGTTCATCTTGTTTGAGACTCTCTGTGCTTCCTGGACTTGTATGTCTGTTTCCTTCACCAAGTTAGGGAAGTTTTCTGCCATTATTGTTTCAAATAGGTTTTCGATTTCCTGTTCTATCTCTTCTCCTTCTGGCAGCCCCAAGATGCGAATGTTGGTACGCTTGAAGTTGTCCCAGAGGCTCCTTACACTATCCTCATTTTTTTGGCTTCTTTTTTCTTTTTGCTGTTCTGATTGGGCGTTTTTTGCTTCCTTGGATTCCAAATCGTTGGTTTGCTTCTTGGCTTTACCTACTCTACTACTGAATCTGTGTAGTCTTTATTTCAGTTAATGCCTCCTTCATTTCTGACTGTGCATCCTTCATTTCTGATTGGTCTTTTTTTATGCTCTTGAGGCCCTCCCCAAGTTTGCTGAGGTTCTCACTAAGTTCATTGAGCATCCTTATAAGCAGTATATTGAACTCAGCATCTGTTAGGTTGCTTATCTCCATTCCACTTAGTTCTTCTCCTGGGGTTTTGTTCTGTTCTTTCATTTGGGACCTGTTTCTTTGTATCCTCATTTTGGCTGCCTCCCTGTGTTTGTTTCTGTGTGTTACTGAACGAGAGGTATGGGGCTATCTGAGACCAGATGCTGCTTGTTTGAAAGAATTTAGGAAAACCTGAAGCAGGATCCAAGACAGGCCAATCCTATGGTTAAGCAACTGGCAACAGCTTGGGTGGGCCTGAAAGTTGGGTGGGGTGGGCCTCAGGGAATCACCAGGGCGGGGCAACCAGTATGAGCCAGGTTGCTGGAGTCCCAGATATGGTGACTGTCTGTCGCCCCAGGGAAGGGCTCACCAAAGAAACAAAGGCCTCTGACAGCACCTTTGTTCCGGAGAAAGCCCCCCTCTCCAGCCCTCGCTCAAATGCCAAACAGCTCAGTTCTTCCCTGTATGTCTTTGGTGCCCCTCGAGTTGCCTCCCCTCCAAACTTAGAGGAAGTGAGTCTGATAAGTCCATGCACGGGCCCTTTAAGAGGAGCTGCCTGGGGCTCCTGCCACCTCAGCCTCACTGAGCCTCAGTTCCCACTGGTTTTTCCAGCCAGAAGTTATGGGGACTTTTCTTCCTGGCACTGGAACCCTAAGCAGGGTACCTGGTGTGGGACAGGGACCCCTCAGTCCTCAGGGAAAACCTTCCCAGCTGAGGTGTCCTCCTGATTTTTATCCAGTCCCACACCCGTCCACCTCCGCCCCTCCTACCACTCTCCATGTGGCTGCTTCTTTAATTCCGTAGTTGTAGGACTTCCATTCAGTGCAATTTCAGGCGGTTTTGAATGATGGTTGTTCAGTAGTTTAGTTGTAACTTTGATGTGGTTGTGGGAGGACGCATACCACATTTACCTACGCCGCCATCTTGACCGGAAGTCTCTACTTACGTCATTTTTTTAAATTGAAATATAATTCACATAAAATTTACCATTTTAAAGTGTACAATTCAGTGTTTTTTATGTATGTATGGGTTAAGCACTTAAAAAATGATAGAATTTTAATAATAAACACTTCTAAAGACTTGAGTCATCCAACATATGGCATGGGATTCCCTGGAACTAACATTAAGCATCAGCTGGATAATCCCCTTTTCAGTGATATTCTAAAATGTGTTCCTGTTTTGATGGGACATAAACTCTAAGTTCCCTTCTAATGCTAAAAATCTGTGGGACACACTTACTGATTTGAACACTTCTACACAGTGGAATCACTGCCCTGAGCAACGGTAAGGAAATGGAATAAAGGACTCTCTTTTGGCCCAGAAACAGGTGAAAACAATATTTGATTAAAGTTCATTGTACACGGGGCAAGCAATGGTCCTAGAGTAGGCAACGAAAACGATAGTTCTCAATTAGTTATACTAACAGCTCCTGGGATCTCCTTACCCCAACCCCCCACCAGAGAGGTCTGTACCCACCAGGGAAGGAAAGGGTAAAATTAGGACTCTATCAGGAGTTTGCAGAATGGGTGGGAACCATAGTTACAAAGTCAAGGAAAGAGTCAGCCTGAGTGGCTGTGGATAGAGTAAGAAGACAAGGACCACAGGCCCCACTGGCATCAAAACTAAAATTGTCACCTAATCTTCTATCTTTCAGACTCCCCTATGTCTCAGAGATAGGACACTAAGCAATTATCAGCAGTATTTATTAAATATTTATACTTTAAATTCTCCATTTCCAACTATTCCCCTCCACATCTTTTGCCAAAGATATCGAAGCCATCCATCATCAGCTTTACTTGTCTTGAAAGTTCATCAGTGCCTGCACTGTAAAGAAACAGACTGTGAGGTTGGAGAGCTAAGAATATCCAGAACATACAAATGTTTGAAGACCCTGCTTTTCTGTGTTCCCACACAAATTTTTTCTAATCTTTACTTTAAATTAAGCCATATGCACCTGTACTCTTTGCCAAATGCATTAATCATCGTTAAAGAAGCTTCCTTGGCTACCTCCCTTCTTTCCCCCTGTTCTCCTCAGAAAACAAGAAAAAAGACAAGGCTGAGGACAACTGGAAAGAACAGGATTAACTTTAGGCAACATTTTGAAGTAGGTGAATGTCTACTTTGACATCCTGTTCTAAATTCCATATTCCAATGTTATAAATTTCTTTTGATGCCCTTCTGTGCCCACTGCAAACCCACATTCCTCTTTCCTGATTGTTTTCTTTTTTTTTTTTATCCTCACCCGAAGACATTTTTCCATTCTTTGTTCAGGTAGAGTGGGAGGGAGAGAGAGGAATACATCAATGTGAAAGGGACAAATCGAGTGGCTGCCACCTGCTCCACCAATCAGGGCCAGGGACAAACTGCAACCAAGGTACACGCCCTTGGTGGGAACCGAACCCGGGTCTCTCTGGACCGCAGGCCGACGCTTTAACCACTGGGCCAAACTGGCCAGGGCCTAATTGTTATTTTCACATTGAGTTTATTTCAAGTGGGTATGAGAAAGATAACACTAATCCATATTAAATTATAAGAAATGGCCCCTAACTCTTTCAGTGTTTATTTCTAGAGGAAAAATTTATTAATCCAAATTAATGGTAAAATTTCAAGTGAGAAACTTAGGGAAAATAACTCTACTATTTAAATCACATCCTTCTCTCTGCCTCGGCTGACACTAGAATGTGCGGAAAGGAAGAGAAGTCTGTATAATTCATAAACCTCTTTGGGAGATTGAGGGGCAGTGGGCACTTGTGGGCTTTCTGCTCATTGTCTAATTCCTACAGTTATCTGTCATTATATATGCAATCCCAAAATCTTGAGCTTAAGGCCGTACTGCTCAGGACAAAAATGTGGACTTCAAAGAGAAGAAACATGTACAAAAGGGGGTGGATTGTCAAAATGAGCAAGAGCCCACCTTGTCTTAATTCCCAACAACTGTAACAGTCTCCTCTTGGGAAACAAGCTCCCAGACCTGAAAGGATTTAGGTGTCCCCTACTAAAGAAGCAAAATTGCCAGGTTCTCTTTATGTTAGAATCAGGACATATATCCAGAATGTAACATGCCAAACCAAGGATTTGCCTTTTTTAGGTATGAGGTGGAAATTCAGAGGCTGAGATACCACAATAGTGGACACCTACCTCCTTATCCTGTTATGTTTGCTACTCCAATTGTACTTAACTGCTGGTCCCTATGATTGTCCCAAATCCATACCTGCAAACTCTTGCAACCCCTTACGCTCCTCTAGGTTATACTGAAGCTTTTCCAGCAACTCAAAATATCGGAAGAGTGAATCTCTAGGCCAAACAATGCGTTCATCCTGATCCATGTCCATCAGCCCAGGCAGATTCTGGTGCACATGAGTCTCCCAGTCCAACTGACCTGGACGGAAAAATTCTTCTTAAAAACAGATAGATTTTTGGAAGTTGGGAAAGAACTGATAAATCATATGGTGTGTGAGAGATGAAAGAGGAACAGGAAGAAGGGAGGAGGGTAAAGGGTGCATCACCAAGAGACCACTTTTTACAATAAGCAAAGACAGCCAAAGCCACACTTATTCAAAGGGAAGCAGAAGTACAGGGGTAATGGTGGAGAAAATTGGGAAATAGACATAGTGGGAAAGTTCCTATTAAGATTGGGATGTCTCCTAGAGAAAAAAAGTTTTCATTCAAATGGAAAAAAAAGAAAACCCTTTGCTTACCTATAGACTCAAGATTTCCGGATTCAGTAGAAGAGGAGAAAGAAGAGGAAGATAAGGACTTTTTCTTTTTTGATGAAGACTCTGACTCAGATGCTCTTGAACCCTCTTCGGTGACACTATTTTCAGACTCTCCAAAAATGTCTGATAAGTTCAAAGATTCTGCTTGTCGAATGGTATCTCTATAAGTGAAGGGAAAGTTTATTGCTTGAAATACATTTATGAGATACGGTTAGCTCTTTCATTATTCTGGTCCTGGCCCTGGCCATCCCCTAACACTGAGACTTAAGGCTATGAGGATCACACTGTTCATTGTATATAAAAGTTATTGTATATATAATATACAATATTAGCCTGAAATCTGAGATTAAGCACTTTCAACATCAATTATCCCGTGTGCTATGACCATATTAATGCCCCTCACCACATAGTTTCTGTGCTCAATTTTACTCAGGCTTCCACATTCCATACCCAACCTTATTTTGCCAAGTTTTAGCTCCCTACTCCATAACCCTATGCTTATAACACCACAACTATAGCCTTTCCCCCATGACTCTATCTCTTAATAGTAGAGGACCCTCCAGGCTCAGCTCTTGGTCTTTTATCTTTTCCATCTAAAATCACTCCTTTGGCCCTGGCCAGTTTTGCTCAGTGGTTAGTGTTGACCTGCGGTCTGGAGAGACCCAGTTTCAGTTCCCGCTAAGGGCACATACCTCGGTTGTAGTTTGTCCCCGGCCCTGATTGGGTCGTGTGGGTGGCAACCACTCAATGTGTCCCTATCACGTCGATGTTTCTCTCTCTCTCCCCCTCCCACTCTATCTGAACAAAATATCAAAAATATGTCCTCAGGTGAGGATAAAAAAATAAAATAAAATCACTCCTTTGGTGATCTCATCTGAGTTTAAATGCCTACTCAATGCAAATGTAAACCTCTAGTCCAGACCTCACTCCTCAATCCAGACTAGTATATACAACCTTGATTCATATAGCACCACTTGAATGTCTGATAGACATCTCAAATTCAACCAAAACTGAACTCTTTGCCTAACACACCTTTCCACCAACAGCCTTTTCCATCTCAGCTAATCCATCCTGCCAGTTGCTCAAGTCAAAACTTTGGAGTCAACCCGAACTCTTCTCTCATACCCCACATCCAATCCATCAAGAAATCCTGTTGATTATCTTCAAAATATATCTTTTCTCACTGGAACCACTCTGGTCTGAGCCATTATCACCTCTTCCTTGGATAGCAGCATAGCCTAACTCATCTCTCTGCTTTTTCTCTCATTATTCTACAGTCTATCAACACAGCAACCAGGGTAATCATTCTTAAATGTAAGTCCTTTCATGTCACTGTTCTGCTCTCAGAATCAAAGCCTAAGTCCCTACAATGGCCTCCACAGCCCTACAGAATAGGGTCCCCATTATCTCTATGACCTCATCTCCTATCACTCTTCCCCTGCTCATTTTGCTCCAGTCATTTTGCTGTTTCTCAAACACATCAGGCATGGGTCTTTGTACTAGCTGTTCCCTCTGCCTATAACACTCGTCCCATAGATATCCACATAGTAATCCCCTCACCTAATCCAATGTTACCTTTTCAGTAAGGCCACCCTGACTACCTTGTTTACGATTACAACCAATCTGCAACCTCCATCCTGTACCCCAATCCTCCTTAACCTGTCCAACTTTTTATTTTTTATAATGCTTATATTTTAACGTATTGATATACTTATTTCATATGCTCATTATTTTTTATAAGAAAGTTCCTGGCCTTTTATTATTATTATTCTTAATCCTCACCTGAGGACATTTTTGCATTTATCTTTAGATAGAGTGGGAGGGAGAGAGAGAGGAAGAGAGAGGTGAGAAACATCGATGTGAGAGAGACACACCGAGTGGTTGCCACACACACAACCTCAGTCAGGGGCGGGGACAAACTGCAACCAAGGTACATGGCCTTAGCAGGAACCGAACCCGGGACTCTCTGGTCCGCAGGCCGATGCTCTAACCGCTGAGCCAAATCGCCCAGGGCAATATACTCATTGTCTCTTTCCCTTACCTAGTATTATAAGCTACATGAAAGCAGGCATTATTGTGTTTTGTTCACTGATATATCCCAAGCATCTAATAAGTATTCAATAATTTTTTGTTGAATGGATGAATGAGTTTATTTTTCCTTCTGCTATCTTGTCCACTGCTGAATACTCAGGATCTAGAACTGCATCTGTTTCACAGAAGGTACTTATGTTAGTTTCCTGGGGCTGCTGTAACAAATTACCACAAACTTGGTACTTGAAATGACAGAAATTTATTCTTTCACAATTCTGGAATCCAGAGTCTGAAATCAAGATGTTGGCAGAGCCACCCTCCCTCTGGAAGTTCTAAGGGAGCTTCTTCTAGCTCTGGCAGTTAGTTGCCTGGTATTCACTGGCTTCTATCGGCTTGTGGTTGCATCACTCCAATCTCTACCTTCACATCTCCTTCTCCTATTCTCTATATCCATGTCTTCTCCTCTTCTGTCTCTGATAAGAACCCTTGTCAATGGATAATCCAGGATAATCATAGCTCAAGGTCCTTAACTTAATTGCATCTGCAAAGACCCTTTTTCCTAATAAGGTCATGTTCACAGGTTCTGGGGGTTAGGACATGGGCATATCTTTTGGGGGGCTACTATTCAACCCACTACCATCAGTAGTTACTGAATGAATGAATTCTCTCTCAAAGCCAATATTCATCTCTGGTATTCTACCCTCTCCTCCTTCATGTGTGTCCCTCCCAGTTCACATACACGCTCCTAACCTGGTATCCATTTTGCTATGGCTTGACCTCAATGCCTCAGGGGAGAGGTTTTGTCTCCTGCAAAGCAAAAACACAAAAGAGTGAAGAGAGTTATACTGAAGTAGGAGTTTAGTAAGGAAAAAATAAAATAGCCCTGGCTGGTTTGGTTCAGCAGTTAGAGCATTGGCCCATGGACCAACGGGTCACGGGTTCTATTCCTGGTCAAGGGCATGTACCTGGGTTGCAGGATCAATCCTGGGCCCTGGTGGGGGTTGCGTGGGAGGCAACCAATTGCTGTGTCTCTCTCACATCAATGTTTCTCTCTCTCTTTCCCTCTCCCTCCCTTCCACTTTATCTAAAAATTAATGGAAAAATATCCTCAGGTGAGGATTAACAACAACAAAAAATAATAATTCATATAATAAAGTGAAGAATATTAATTGAGGAGAACAAATTGTAGTAAAGGGGTGAAAAAACAGTAGATAATCAGGCAATATTCTAGAGCTGGGACATTCTAGCTAGCCCTCTGGCAAATCTTGTCACAAAGGGAAAAATGAGGTCAAGGCCAACGAGTAGAAACAGAGAATGAGATCAGGAAACTTTTGAGAACTAAAGTTGGGTTTGAAAATGGAGAAGCAGACCTTTGGATAATTTGCCGCTTGAATATGTCAGCTTTGTGCTGAACCTCCAGTTGTGTCACCTCTTCATTCAGCTCATTTCTGATAGCCTGAAAGTTAGCAACTGCCCCAAAGGGCCGTTAGGAGTTGGGAATGGTGGTGACTAGACCTGGGGAGAGGGCTTAGGTGGGGAGAAACCAACTGAAACATCCATTATTGGCCCCAAGCCTTTCTACTACGTCAGGTTCTCTCGCTCCATAATCCACCAATCCTAGCTTTCACTCTAATTTCTTCCCAACCAATCCTCCCACCAAGTTTCACCTCTTCCATGCTTACCCATCATGGCTACTATGATATTTCGAAAGATAATGGAACCAAGTAACAACAAAAGGATGACATAGATGCTGCTGAAGGTGCGGCTGACTTCAGGCACCTTCCAGGTGTCCTGAAGCAGTGCATACCAATGATCCGTGGTGAAGAGAATGAACACTGACACTAGGGAATTCGGCAAGTCCCTAAAGAAAAAGGTGTGTGTATAGATAAAACAGCAATCTAAACCTCTCAGACACAGTTTCATTCTTACTTTTTTTCCATTCTCGCTCTTAAAGCAACATAAGAGCGTTTCTTTATAGTATTTTCTGACTCTGGCTTATTTTCTACCATACTCAATTTTTTTTTTAGCTAATCATTCTTTAGTTTGAGGTTGTTTTATTAGGTTTTCCTTTATCATAAATAATCTGTGAATTTCACTTATTATTCCATTAGTACTTGGGACATAATAGGTACTCAATAAATAGTTACTGACTGAATTTTAAAAAATTGAATGACTCATCTGGCCAGTGTGGCTCAGTGGTTTGAGTGTCATCCCATGGACTGAGAGGTCCTGGTTTGATTTCCCAGTCAGGGCACATGCCTGGGTTGTGGACTCGATCCCCAGTGGGGCCCATGCAGGAGGCAGCCAATCATGTTTCTCTCTCATATCAATGTTTCTATTGCTCTCTCCCTTCCCCTCTCTCTAAAAAATAAAAAATAATAATGAAAAATTGAATGAATAAACAACTATATACCATTTTTTGGTAAGTTCACTCTCCACTGTCCTATAGACTTCACCTAGCAGAAGATCACTTACAAATTTAGCAAACATTATTCCTATTTAGTTTGTTGGTATGAACTGATAAGCAAGTAAATGAATGGATTTGTGACATAAATATGTATTCCCAAATAATAAATGACAATGCATATATCACAAAAGCTCTCAGGAAGGTATTTAAAATTTTCCTTCTTTCCTTCTTAGTCCTCCATATACAATTTGTTGAAAACATCAAGGCCTGAATAGGATAAATTCTAGGACTTTCCTAACTTGTACTCTTGCAAAATTACTGTCTAAGAGAGATCTGGGAGGTATTGACAAGATTGGATTCCAATTCATAAATAACATTATCACCTCTAAATCCAAATTGATTTCCTACTAGTCATCAGTGTTCTCTAGACAAAGATCTTATCAGGATTTTACTTTTGAATGAGTATAGGTGTATGCATGTGTAATCCCCACATCTAGAGATTGGGGTAAAACCAGTGAGCATATTTGAGGGTAACATTTGCTATCACTTATGACTCTGCTAAGTACTTAAATGCATTACCTCATTTACCCCTACATTCCTATTCTCATTTTTCAAAAGAGGTAACTGAGGCATAGAAAACAGGGCTTACCCTCTAGAGTATACTGCTATTTAAAGATGATTGTGAGAGTACGTATGAATTTGCAAAATGCATATTCAGGGCAAATCTGGTAGCTGCCAATCCTCAAACTCAGAATGAACACCATTAACTATTATTTTGCTTTCTCTTTGCCTCTCTTTACTGTGTTTTATTCCAATTTTTTACAGTGGACTATACTTTTTGTATTACTAGACTTTAGCTTCCCAGTCTCTTGCCCAAATCCTCTCCACGCCACCCAGGCATTTCCAGTCCTGCCTACGAGAAGAACACTTGGTACTGCAGGTCCTGGCGAGCTGAATAGGTATAATCCTCAAAAAAGTAGACACCGCTCACAGCAAAAATGTAGAAGAAGATGATCAGCAACAGCAAGAGGAAGGTCATGCTCTAGAAGCAATGATTTCAAGTCAGAGCTGGGCCAGACTAGGCTGATTTCTACCTATAGCCCAGTCAAGCCCACTCTGGCAATCCCCCACAAAACCCTCGTTCCAGGCCTGAGCCCAGTCATCTTCGTCCATAGCAGCCTCACCCAAGCCCTTCTCATCCAATAACATATCACAGGGTCTTTCATTGCCTTCCACCCAGACTTGTCTCATGTAACTCCATGTTTATCCACCTTGCCCACCTGGTTTTGCTGCTATAGTCAAATCACCTTAAGGGCCCTGACTAGGGCCAAAATAATGACTCGAACTCGACAGAATCGTGTTAAGAGTTTGAGAGACCTTAGCACCCGGCAAATCCTCAGCAACTGGAGCCATACAGACTGGCCTGTTACCCCTACCAGCACCACAACCTCAGGAAGCAGGGACTGTGGGAAAAACACAAATTATAAATAAAATATACCTAAAAGCACCCACGCAGTTGCCCTTTCGATATTTGATCTTCTTCATAATTCTTTGGGCATTATCCCTTGAATAACATTCTCTGGTGATTATTGCCTATTCAGCCTTTCTGTACTAAATTACTTAAACTCTGTACTTCAATTTGCTCAGACATAAAAAGGGGATAAAATAGTGTTTATCACCTGGCCGGTATGGATCAGTTAGTTGAGTGTCGTCCCATGCACCAAGAGGTCAATGGTTCTATTCCCAGTCAGGGCACATGCCTAGGTTGTGGGCTCAATCCCCAGTCAGGGGTGAGGGGGAGCTGGAGGAAGTAAATCCATGTTTCTCTCTCATCAGTGTTGCTATCTCTCTCTCCCTCACTCTCTAAAAAATCAATAAAAACATATTTATTAGAACAGTGCTTATTGCCCTGGCCAGTTTGGTTCAGTGGTTTAGAGCATCAGTCCTTGGACCGAAGTGTCTTGAGGTCGATTCCAGTCAAGGGCACGTACTTCAGTTGTAGTTTGGTCTCCAGCTCTGGTCAGGGTTCTGTAGGAGGCAACCAATCGATGTGTCTCTCTCACATCGATGTTTCTCTCTTTCTCTCTCTCCCTCCCACTCTATCTGAAGATAAATGGGAAAATATATATTTTTAAAACAAACAAAAAAACAGTGCTTATCTCATTTGCTTGTTGTGGAGTTCAAATAAGAAAATACATGTGAACAGTACCTGGCACTTAGTAAGTGCTTAATAACTGATAGACATTATTGTTGAGGTTAATGTTGTGGTTAGATTCTGCCTTGCTCCTAATACCAATAACTCCTGCAATGATTAACTTTTAGTTTTAGAAGGAAAAAAAGGAAGTTAGGTACACTTCTATTTGTTTCTTCCCATGATCTAATCATCTTAACTTTTCTTGTCATTTTGATTCCTCAGCCCACTAAACTAATCTTCAGGATATCGATCCTTACCAATATGGTAACAACAAAATCAAAGACATTCCAGGTATTTTTCCAGAAGAGGGAAAAGCTGGATAGCCACATGAGAAGGATCTCCAAGATGAAAATAAATAAGATGAACCAAGCTGCTACCTCCAGAGTCAGCTTCAGTGGCGACAGTTTGGTATTTGAGGATTCGAGCAATTCTGTGAGTAGAGAGCAAAGGATGAATAAAGGTTAAGGAAGTGGGAAGATGAATGATGGAAAATGATCACAAGAAGTTATAAACCACAGTTGTGCCCATTGCTATACATTTTGCTTTGAGTTTCTCTAAACACTGTTGTTGCTTCCACCTGTGGAATATAGGGGAGGGCAGAATCGAACATGAGAAATAGCTATGACTCATCTCTCCTGCTAGTATTGATATGCCTAACAGCTGCAAGTCACTGCCTTCCTGCTCTGGGGTCACACAGATTCATCTCAACAGATATTGATAAAGCCTAATCATGTAGGAAACAAGTGGCAGGGAGGCACCAGGAAGCAAATTCCCTCCAGGAAGAAATGAGCAGACTAGAAGGATTATATAATAAATGTTAAGAGACTTTCGGTCAAGATGGCGGCATGGGTAAATGTGGTATCGGGTCCTTCCATAACTACATCAAAGTTACAACTAAACTACAGAACAACTATCATTCAAAACGGCCTGAAATCAAGCTGAACGGAACTCCTATAACTATGAAATTAAAGAAGCAGCCACATCGAGACTGGTAGAAGGGGCAGAGGTGGATGGGCTGGTCCCACACCCCATGTGGTGGATGAAAATCAGGAGGGACACCTTGGCTGGGAAGGTCCTCCCTGAGGAGTGAGGGGTCCCCGTCCCACACCAGGCGAGCTGCTCAGGGTTCCAGTGCCAGGAAGAGAAGTCCCCATAACTTCAGGCTGGAAAAACCAGCAGGAACTGAGATTGAGGGAGGCTGAGACAGCTGCAGCCCCAGGCAGCTCCTCTTAAAGGGCCCGCGCACAGACTTACTCGGACTCGAAAGCTCCAGGCTCCAGCGTGGGGGAGGCAGTGCAAAAGGCACCACAGACATACAGGAGAAGAACTGAGTTGTTTGGCATTGGAGCGAGGGCTGGAGAGGCAGCTTTCTCCTGGAGAGAGGTGCTGTCAGAGGCCTTTGTTCCTTTGGTGAGCCCTTCCCTGGGGTGGCAGACAGCCACCATATCTGGGACTCCAGCAACTTGGCTCATACTGTTTGCCCCGCCCTGGTGATTCCCTGAGGCCCTGCCCCACTCAACTTTCTGGCCCACCCAAGCTGTTGCCAGTTGTTTTACCATAGGATTGGCCTGTCTTGGATCCTGCTTGAGGTTTTCTTAAATTCTTTCAAACAAGCAGCATCTGGTCTTGGCTAGCCCCATATCTCTCATTAGGTAATACATAGAAACAAACACAAGGAGGCAGCCAGAATGAGGAAACAAAGAAACAGGTCCCAAAAGAAAGCAAAACTCCAGGAAAAGAACTAAGTGAAATGGAGATAAGCAACCTAACAGATGCAGAGTTCAAAACACTGCTTATAAGGATGCTCAATGAACTTACTGAGGGCCTCAAGAGCATAAAAAAGGACCAGTCAGAAATGAAGGATGTACAGTCAGAAATGAAGGAGGCACTAACTGAAATAAAGAATAATTTACACAGATTCAATAGTAGAGTATGTAAAGCCAAGAAGCAAACCATCGATTTGGAATATAAGGAAGCAAAAATCACCCAATCAGAACAGCAAAAAGAAAAAAGAATTAAAAAAATGAGGATAGTGTAAGGAACCTCTGGGACAACTTCAAGTGTGCCAACATTTGCATCTTGGGGGTGTCAGAAGGAGAACAGAGAGAACAAGAAATCGAAAACCTATTTGAAACAATAATGGAAGAAAACTTCCCTAACTTGGTGAAGGAAACAGACATACAAGCCAGGAAGCACAGAGTCCCAAACAAGATGAACCCCAAGAGGCCCACACCAAGACACATCATCATCAAAATGCAAAAGATTCAAGACAAAGAGAGAATCTTAAAAGCAACAAGAGAAAAGCAGTTAGATACCTACAAGGGAGTTCCCATAAGACTGTCAGCTGATTTCTCAAGAGAAACTTTGTAGGCCAGAAGGGAGTGGCAAGAAATATTCAGAGTGATGAAAAGCAAGAACCTACAATCAAGATCACTTTATCCTGCAAAGCTGTATTTTAGAATCAGTGGACAAATAGTTTCCCAGACAAGCAAAAGCTAAAGCAGTTCATCACCACCAAACCATTATTATATGAAATGTTAAAGGGTCTTCTTGAAGAAAAAGATAAAACATATGAACAAACAAAATGGCAATGAATACATATCTATTGACAATTGAATCTACCAACAAAATGAACAAGCAGAATAGAAACATTCTCATAGATACAGAGAACATTTTGTTGGTTGCCAGATGGGAGGGTGGTTGGGGGAATGGATGAAAAAGGTGAAGGGATTAAGAAGTACAAATTGGTATGAAGAAATGTTCAACATCACTAATTATCAGAGAGATGCAAATTAAAACAACAATGAGGTATCACCTCACACATTTCAGAAAGGCCGCCATCAAAAAATCATCTAACAACAAGTGTTGGCGAGGGTGTAGAGAAAAGGGGACTCTAGCACACTGCTGGTGGCAATGCAGACTGGTGCAGCCACTATGGAAAACAATATGGTGTTACCTCATAAAGTTAAAAATTGAACTTCCATTTGACCCAGTGATCCCGCTTCTAGGAATATACCCTAAAAAGCCTGAAACACCAATCAGAAAGAATGTATGTACCCCTATGTTCATAGCAGCACTATTTACAATAGCTAAGATCTGGAGACAGCCCAAGTGTCCATCAGTAGATGAATGGATAAAAAAGCTGTGGTACATATACACAATGGAGTACTACGCAGCTGTAAGAAAGAAAGATCTCTTAACCTTTGAGACAACGTGGAGGGACCTGGATAGTTTTATGCTAAGCGAAACAACCCAAGCAGAGAAAGACAAATATCACATGATCTCACTTATTTGTGGAATATAATGAACGTAACAGTCTGAGGAACAGGGTAGTCACAGAGATGTAGAAGTGGGGTACAAACTGACAATCCCCAGAAGTGAGGGTGGGGGGGAGATAAACCATAGAACTTATATGCATGTATGCATGAACAATGGACATGGACAACAAAGCTGGGGACAGGGCAGGGAGGGAAGGGAAGGGGGGGTATCAGTGGGTGAAAAAAGAGAAACATCTGTAACAAAAATAAATAAATTTTTTTTAAAAAGAAGTACAAATTGGTTGTTAGACTGACAAACCTCAAAGGGAAGGGATTGGGGGGTGGGAAGAAATAAACCAAAGAACTTATATGCATATATGCATAACCAATGGACAGACAACAGTGTGGGGAAAGGCAGGAGGGGGGCAGGAGTGCGGAGGAGGGGGGTCAATAGGGGAAAAATGAGGAATATCTGTAATACATTCAACAATAAAGATGTTAAAAAAATGTTAAAATATTTAATATGCTAGTCTAAAATATTATTCTTACTTCAACTTGCTTCTTATTTATACTACATAAAAATAATTAAATGATTAAAATGCCAAAGGAGGTTTTCAAGATTATATATGTAGCCCTGGTGGGTATTGCTCAGTGGTTAGTGTGGGCCCACATGCTGAAGGGTTGTGGGTTCAATTGCCAGCCCTGGTTGGGGCACATGCAGGAGGCAACTGGTCGATGTGTGTCTCTCTCTCCCCCGTTCCATCTCTTCCTCCCACTCTCTCTAAAAAAAAGAAAGGAAAAAATATCCTTGGGTGAGGATTAACAAAAAAATAAATAAGTGAGATTATATATGTATTACTGGGAAACAAAATCTCATGACACAAAAAGATTAGGGAGCTTTGAGCTAGAAAACTTCGTTAATAACCATTTTTTTCCCCATTTATAACAACATTCTTGTGATCTGGAAAATTGTTTTTTAAAAGCCTAAACAAGGTCTTAATGTTTATCACATGAATCAGCCTGTTCAAAGATATGTTAATCACAAAGTATTAATCCACCTGCCTTTTTACCATGAGAATGTACTTAATAGAATACAATTTATGCTCGGCTGGTGTGGCTCACTGGTTGAACACAGACTCATGCACCAAGAGGTCGCCGGTTCGATTACTGGTCAGGGCACATGCCCAGGTTGTGCACCCGATACCCAATGGGGGCCGTGCAGGAGGAAGCCAATTGATGTTCTCTGTAATTGATGTTTCTATCTCTGTCTCTCTCTCTCTCTAAAATCAATTAAAAATTTCTTTTGAAAAAAAATACAATTTACATGAGTTTGTCCCACTCCAGCATTCCACTTATCCTTTAGCACAGGGATCATGTTTCATATTCAGCCATTTTACCAAATAGTAGAATGGTTAGTGCTATTCTTTTCCGATTTGTCCATTAGATGCAGGGAATCCTGTACATTTACTGCTATTTACTTTATCCCAATGCTTAAGACTATATCCCAACCTCACAAGACAAATACATACCAGTTATACAAGAAAAAGGAAATGTGGGTCATATGGTTCAAAATCTCCATGTGCAGAGGAAATGAAACATTTCAAAGTATATATGGTATACTGTAGTGGTCAACGACATCAATTATTGTGATGTATTTAAATATCTTTGACTTAATTGCATTAAAAGACAGTTTTAAAGTGGGACACTTGCCCTGGCCAGTTTGGCTCAGCGGTTGAGCGTTGGCCTGTGGACCAGAGAGTCCTGGGTTCGGTTCCTGCTAGGGGCACGTACCACACGCACAAAAAAAGATTTAAAGTAGGACACTTCCCCAAAACAAGTGAGAATGAAACAAGGATGTGCATACTTTTATTGTCCTTTATCCTTTCTCAGCAGTTTGTTTGAAATGATAATCAAAGGAGCTCAATGATTCTCCACACTTCTTTTATTGTTAATACATTTCATATAATTTATAATTGGTTTTAGGGTTATTTATCCTTTTTTTTTTTATCCTCACCCGAGGACATTTTTCCATTTTTTGTTCAGATAGAGCGGGAGGGAGAGAGAGGAAGAGAGAGAGAGAGAAACATCGACGTGAAGGGACACATCGAGTGGCTGCCGCCCTCACGACCAACCAGGACCGGGGACAAACTGCAACCGAGGTACGCGCCCTTAGCGGGAACCGAACCCGGGTCTTTCTGTACCACAGGCCGACGCTCCAGCCGCTGAGCCAAACCGGCCAGGGCTACTCTTTTTTTTTTATCCTCACCCGAGGACATTTTTCCATTCCTTGTTCAGATAGAGCGGGAGGGAGAGAGAGGAAGAAAGAGAGAAACATCAATGTGAAGGGACACATCAAGTGGCTGCCACCCGCACGACCAACCAGGGCCGGGGACAAACTGAAACCGAGGCACGCGCCCTTAGCGGGAACCGAACCCGGGTCTTTCTGTACCACAGGCCGACGCTCCAGCCGCTGAGCCAAACCGGCCAGGGCTACTCTTTTTTTTTTATCCTCACCCGAGGACATTTTTCCATTCCTTGTTCAGATAGAGCGGGAGGGAGAGAGAGGAAGAAAGAGAGAAACATCAATGTGAAGGGACACATCAAGTGGCTGCCACCCGCACGACCAACCAGGGCCGGGGACAAACTGAAACCGAGGCACGCGCCCTCAGTGGGAACCGAACGCGGGTCTCTCTGTACCGCAGGTCGATGCTCCAACCACTGAGCCAAACCGGCCAGGGCGGGTTATTTATTCTTTTTGATGTTGTTGTTAAACTTCACCCAAGGATCTTTTTTCCACTGATTTTTCTTAGAGAGAGTAGAAGGGAGGGATGGAGGGGGAGAGAGAGAGAAACATCGATGTGAGAGAGACACATAAATCGGTTGCCTCCTGCATGCGCCCTACCAGGGGCCAGGGATCGATTCCACAACTCAGGTATATGCCCTTAACCGGGGATAGAACCTGAGACCCTTCAGTGCAAGAGCCAATGCTCTAAACACTGAGCCATACTGGCCAGGGCTCGGGTTATTTACTCTTTATGTCAATTTTTTGTCATCTAATATCTTACTTATACCTAACTTTACATATTTTGTGAGCTTTCTTATTCGTACTTAATCTTTCTAAACATACTTATAAAATGTAAATATTGGATAACTCACTGATAGGCACCAATATCTCTAATAGAAAAGGCTAATTCAAACAAATTTAGACTAAACTGACACAAGAAATATAACTGGTCTTCCCACCTCCAATACCTTGTTGAGTCTATTACACCCTACCTTATCAAGACTACCTTATATCTACTATACCCTTGAGAGCCCTCCAAATGTTTCTAGATCTTAGCAGTTACATAAATACTACTCCAAGAGATTTAATATAATTATACCTATCACAATTCAAATAACATTCAAAAATGTAAAATAATCAATTTAAAGAAAAAATTACTCCCACCCACCTACTCTTTCATTCAGTCTCAGTTCTTACCTATTTCAACCATCACCGCAATTGTATTCAAAAATATGAGGAATATGATGAAGTTTTTGAAGGAAGAACCTGTTTTCTCTTAAGGAAACATACATAGTAGAGTTCTTTCTGATTCATGCAGGTGAAATAACAGGAGCAAGAGCAGAACCAGTGAGAATGAGAAGAAAATGAAGCTTGGAAAGAGAAAAACAAAATCATAAGGCAGATGATGAGGCAAGAGAAACAGTAAAGCCATGGGATAAAATAAGTGCCATGAAAGGATACACTCAAGGACCCAACCAGCCCACAAAGCAAGAGGTGGCCTCTCACTACAGCGAACTTGAAGCTTGCTCATCAGTCTCTGGCCATGTGTAATCTGTCCTACATGACGAGGCCTTATGGAGAAGCGCACAAGTTGATGTTGATCTCCCAACATAAGTTTCTTCTGATGGGAAGGATCTACACCAAAAATAAAAAAGGGACAGTAGATAAATATAAAGAGAAGTTTGGGCCCTGGCTGGTTTTTGCTCAGTGGTTAGAGCATCGGCCTTCAGACCAAAGGGGTACAGGTTGGATTCCCAGTCAAGGGTACATACTTGGGTTGCAGGTTTGATTTCTGGCCCCAGTTGGGGTCATGTGGGAGGCAGCCAATTGATGTCTCTCTCTCACATCCATGTCTCTCTTTCTCTCTCCCCTTCCCTCCCACTCTATCTTTAAAAAAATCAATAGAAAAATATCCTTGGGTAAGGATTAACAAAGAAAAAAAAGAGAGAAATTTGGGGCAGGATATGAAGAAAGGTAGGATTGGGGGCAAGGATACTGGTTATATAAGGGGCCCCCTACTGTTGAGGCTTGCCTTGCTGCTCCTTCTCACAGCAACTAATAGTTTGAAGAGCTAAAGTATTGCTTATGATCAAAGAATAAAGGCAGCAGGTTCAACCCTCTAAGTTTTTTTTTTTAATGTTTCTGTTGATTTTTTAGAGAGAGAGGAAGGGAGAGATAGAAACATTGATCAGCTGCCTCCTACCATCCTCTACTGGAAATGGAAGCTGAAACTCAGGTGCCCTGATGGAGAATTGAACCAGGACCTCTCAGTCCATGGGACAATGCTCAATCCACTGAACTACACTGCTGGGCTCAACCCTCTGAGTTTTACGTGTCTTTGGTAAAAACTTCCACATCACCCAGAGCTAGTAGGTATCCTAGGCCTAAAAGTAAGTGGCATGAGTTCTATCACCTGGATTCAAATAATTTTTTCTAAAGCCTCTGATTTCTCAAGTTTGATGTAACCTCCAAAGTAGCAACCATATCAGTCTTCCCTGAATTTTCTACCCTTAAAATTGTCTGTCACCCTGGCCAGTTTGACTCCGGGGTAGAGCATCTGCCCTTGGACCAATGAGTCTCAGGTTCGATTCTGGCCAAGAGCATGTTCTTCAGTTGTGATTGTCCTCAACCCTAGTCAGGGTCATGGGGAAGCAAACAGTGGATGTTTCTTTTTCTCTCTCCCTTTCTCTCCCTCTCTCTCCCTTCCACTCTATCTGAAGATAAATAGAAAAATATCCTCAGGTGAGGATTTTTTTAAAAAAATTGTCTGTGCTGTCCCGCGCCCTCCCGCCCTGCGTTCCATTCCCAGTCAGGGCAGTGCCTGAATTGTGGGCGCCATCCCCAATAGGGGGCGTGCAGGAGGCAGCCAATCCATATTTCTCTCTCACATTGATGTTTCTCTCTCTCTAAAAAAATCAATAAAAACATTTTTAAAAACTGTATGTCTGCTACCTATATTTTGGAGGGTGTGGATGGTAGTCAAGTTTCTGTTTATGAAGAAATAGGCTGCTGACCAAGTATCTCTCGGATAGTATGACACGGCACAGCGTGGCTCAAGCCTTGCAGATGCTCGATGAGAGAGAAAGTGTCAATGAGACGAGAACGAATGGCATCAGCTCTGGGCAGTTGCATGTCTCCTGCTGGGTGGTAAGTGGCCATGTCTGTTAAGAAAATGTTAGAATCAAGTATCACTTCATTCTTGGAATTGCACCAAACATCAGGGTTTTCTTCTCTTCTCCCACTCCCTTTGCCCTTAATTATACAAAAACACATTGTATCAAGACTCTAGGTTTTATAAAACAAAAGGCAACAGGGATCCTAAGAGAATATTGTGCAGTTAGTTGACTAAGTGACCTGGCACCTTCATTTGTGGGACGGCATTTCTAATTAAACGCAGCAGCCACAAGGGCAGAAGTTCCGGGGTTGGACAAAGAGGAATTCGGGCACCACCTGGATGAGAGAGAACCAGGCAATGCAATGAGGTGGAGCAGTGGGAGGGCTTGGGGCTGCCCCAGAAAGAAAAACCAAATTAGGAGGAAGTGGACAAAATGCAACAGCCTGACATTTTGAAAATGTGTCCAGGGCCAAACACTCCCTGGAGTGGCAGCTCCTCTCAACTCCCCCCTGTGGGCCTCACCTCAGCCCAGGCTGTCTTCCGCCCACTCAACCCAGACTTCACTCCTCCGCCTCCGGCTCTGGCACCCCCTGAGCTCGGCTCTCCCCACACTGGATGCGTTCAGGGTCGCCTCCCCGCTTCACTGCACCCATT
Source organism: Molossus molossus (assembly GCF_014108415.1). NCBI lineage: Eukaryota > Metazoa > Chordata > Mammalia > Chiroptera > Molossidae > Molossus > Molossus molossus. Next base: position 182,620,203 of record NW_023425344.1, read on the forward strand.
TCCAGCTCTGCCTCGCCCCGCACCCCACGTTCCGGCTCATCCCGGATTCCGGCTCGCCCCGAGTCCAGCCCCAGTCCCCAGCGCCGGCCACCTCCCAGCCCAGCTCGCCCAAGTGCTCACCGCCCCGGCCCCGGCCCCTCCCCACGCCCGGGCCACTCGGCAGTTACCAGCAGGTCCCGCCCGCTCGACGCAAGCGCCGCGCAGCCAATCGGCGGCTGCCACACTGCGGCCCGAGCGGGGCTGGGGGGTTGGGACCTTCGGCAGCAGGTCCGCCCGGGCTAAGACGCGTGAGCACAGGCAGAGGGTGCGTGGTCGCTGGCCTGGCTTCCGCAGTCCCCACCGAGTCCCGACCCTCCTCGGCCGTCCCCACCTCACCTCGCCGCCATGCGCCTCCGCCGCCTAGCACTGTTTCCGGGCGTGGCGCTGCTGCTCACCGCGGCCCGCCTAGCTGGTGCCTCCGACGTGCTGGAACTCACGGACGACAACTTCGAGAGTCGCATCTCCGACACGGGCTCAGCGGGCCTCATGCTGGTCGAGTTCTTCGCCCCCTGGTGAGGCCACTGAGCCGGGAGGGGGAGGGAAGGCCGGGCCGGGCTGGGCCGGGCCGGGCCGGGCCGGGGGCGAAGGCTTGGACGGTTGGGCCTGCGCAGCGCGGGGCCCTCCACCATTCCTGAGAGCCCGGCTGCAGCCAGTAAATTTCCCAGCCCGGGGGAGCCGAGATATCTCATCGAGAGCGGAGAAGTGGGTGCTGATCGCCGCGGGGCGAGGCCCGGGAAGGAAAACCCAAAGAAGGCCCCTCTCGTAGGGCCACATCCTTACCTCGGTGCTCTTGCGGCACTTACTATTTGCAAAGGGTTTAACCACCCCTCTACCCCACTTCGATGGGCATCTTGACAGTTTCTGGGTGAGTCGGTGTTAATGTTCTTCATTCTAATATAAGGCATTTCAAGGCCTTATATTAGAAGCAAACGTTTCACCAATTGCAGAGGTCCTGGGCTCCCAGGGTACTTCCTGTCGTCTTGCCCCAGGCCCCGCAGCCATTGGTTTCTAGCCAAGGTCACACTCAGTGGCTGCAGAATGGTCATAAGTGCTTTCTTGGGGCGAGCAATTATTTTGTTCATCGCATGGTGCACCCTTTCTCCATTAAGTTGATCGCTTACTTTCCAGCACCGGCTGAATCCTGTCAAAAGGAAAGTAGGTGAGCAAGAGTAATTTCGTCAGAATCTCCCTAAATTGTCCGTTTTAATTAGGATTTTTGAACAATGCCAGAAACTCCACAGAGAAAGTAGCCAGTATTGGAGAAATACTCCACTTCAGGGTGATTTAACTAAACAAGGCTGTAAATTGCATAGGATAGAACTAACTAGAAATAAAAAGCTGGGAGTGGGGGTGGGGAGCAAATAGGGTTTCTGGCCCAGTAATAAATCTGAGGTTTATTTTTCAATTTAACCCCCAAGTCTTTAGTACAGCAAACAGCAAACAAAGATTATCTTAACAACATAAGATAGCTCACTATATCTATGATAATTAACAGTTCCTAATTTTTCCACCTCTGCCACAATTACCCTTAATTAAAAACTATCTGTATTCAAAAGTATTAGTAAAACAAAGTGTAAAACTTTCACTTTCTTCTAACTCTGGTCTTCACTGCAGGTGCTCAACTGACTTGTTGAGGGTTACCCTAGAAGTCCTGTAGTGAAAATCACCTGAAACAGAAGGATGTGCTAGAGGCAATGAATTTTGATTTTAGCTTGTGACAGATTTTGTGTCTAAGGCATTCCTGTGGCTAACTGGCAGTACTGATTACATATCATAGGTGGTCTTTATACATCTTTAGACTCATTCTCTCTTAGAAACAACACTTCGCAATCATATAACCATGTCAACTTCAAAGGGGTGTCACTGTAATTAAAATGATTGTATGGAGTTGTTTCAAAACTGGTTGGTGCTTCACTGGCTACAGTAATCAACTTGAAGTGAATTGCTGGGAAATTGTGGGCAGTTAGACAGTTTAACGTAGCTTTTAATGTTTTCATTGATTTTAGAGAGAGGATGGAAGGAGAGAGAAACATTGATGTGAGAGAGAAACAATGATCAGGTGCCGGGAGGGCTACTGAACCCACAACCTGAACATGTGCCCTCACCAGGAGTTACACTGGTGACCTGTTGATGCACAGGACCATGCTCAACCAACTGAGTCACACCGTCAAGGACTAAAGCAGATTTTTTTTCCCCATTGAAGGTGTTCTTTTCTACTTTAAATTGTATATGCTTCCCTAAGAACTACATATCCCATCATGCACTAAACTATTCCAAAAATTGGGTAGATCTCTGCTGTGGTATTGGCTCTTAAGTAGTCTAGAAGGTAAGGTCATCCTCCACAATACGTACAAGAAGTATCAGTTTTCTAAATAGTAATTTGGAGTCAAGGAAGTCTCCTGTTGATAATATCCTTATTTCTTCACATTCAACTATTTTTATTTTATTAATCCTCACTTGAGGATATGTTTTTATTGATTGTAGAGAGAGGGTGAGGGAGAGAGAACAACAACAAAAAAACAACCACATCAATTGGTTGCCTCCCATATGCACTCTGAATGGAGCTTGAACTGTTGCCCTAGCCAGGAACTGAACTCGAAACCTTTCCTTGTATGGGATGATGCTCCAACCAGCTGAGCCAAACTGGTCAAGGCTCAACTGTTTTTATTTATTACTACTTAAGCTGGAAATGATTTTTGACTGCTATATTCCTTTGTACAAATCCAAGAGTAAGAGCTCACAACTTAGGAGCAGTTAAAGAATATTAAGAGTCAAATGAGCCTGGCCAGTTTGCTAAGTGGTTAGAGCATCCACCAAGGGACCAAAGAATTGTGGGTTCCATTCCAGTTAAGGCATGTACCTTGGTTTCGGTTCCATCTCTGGCCCTGGTCAGGGTTCTGCTGGAGGCAACTAATTAATGTGTCTCTCTCACATTGCTGTCTCTCTCTCTCCTCCCCTTTCTTCTCTCTCCCTCTCCCCCTATCTGAAAATCAATGGAAAAATATCCTCAGGTGAGGATTAAAAAAAAAAAAGTAAAATGAGCCTATTTTGAGAAAGCTCTTTCTGGTTTGTTTTAGAATATTTTTTCACTTTCATTTTACAAGTAAAAGTGAAAGATTTCTTTGCAGTTGATTATGTAGACTGATATTTCCATTATGGAATTAATCATCTTTGTAATTTGTAAGACTGAAAGTATTTGAATTTCTCTGGGGGAAATAAATAGCACTATTTAAATGTTTGATAATTTCTGAAAATTTATTGATCAGTGTTAAGTATGTTTTAAGTCCTCAACATCCACTTACGTTGTAGATTTGTGCCCTACCCTTTAGGACAGTAGTATTAAATAATGACATTTGATATACAATGTTTCTAGAGTATAGAAAAAGACTGTGGATAGTATAAATATGTTTGTTTGTGTATTGATTTTTAGAGAGAGAGAGATAGAAACATTGACGGGAGAGAAACTGGATAACAAAAAAATACTTCATTACAACCACCACGCAGAATTTTTTACTTTCTACCAAGTTACTTTTACTGTTGAATTATCAGTAATAGTTTCTTTATCTGCATGAAGAAAAGACTAGACAAGATGATCTGTAAAGTCCCTTCCAGTTCTGAGAGTTCTGTGTTTTTTTTTAAATATATGTTTTTATTGATTTTTTAGAGAGAGGGGAAGGGAAAGAGAGACAAACATCGATATGAGAGAGAAATGTCGATCGGCCGCCTCCCACACAGCCCCCACTGGAGATGGAGCCGAAACCCGGGCCTGTGCCCTGACCAGGAATCAAACCAGCCACCTCTTGGTTCGTGGGTCAATGCTCCACCACTGAGCCACGCCAGCTGGGCAAGACTGTAGATAGTATAAAATTGAATATTTAATACAGGGTGGAACAAAAGTAAGTTTACAGTTGTGAGTATGCAAAACAGTTTATTCTTGTATTATTTTACATGCAAACAAGTGTAAACCAACTTTTGCCCCTATATTTATTTTTATGCATGCTGATTCCTTTACTTGGAATTCCGGCCCCTACACAATGATCACCTGCCCCCACCAAAACTGATCTTTTCAACAAAATTTAGCTCAAAAGTTAACTTCTTCCTTCCCTGAACAGTTTACTGGTTGCTCCCTCTTCTCTATTGGTACCTACTAATACTGTCTCACCACTGCCAGACTGGTGTTCCTTTAGGGAAAGGATTATATCAATTTTTCTGTTGGAGGCTAAAATAGCTTTTGGCACAGGGCAAGCATGAAGTGATGATTAATGATTCTTGGGTGAATATGAGTTGGAATTCATTATTAACTTATAAGTGCCATTCCTGAAGGTGGATGTGATTATTTGTGCTAGGAGTGAGTGAAAGAAGTAGTGGTTAATCTTGATGTTCACCTTCAAACTCTACCTGAGTTTCATTTGTCAGAATCTGTCTAAATTGGCTATTTTAATTAGGATATTTGAAAAATGTCAGAAACTCAAATGAGAAAGTAACCAGTGTTGAAGAAATATTCCACTTCACAGTGATTTAACTGAACAAGGGTGTAAATTCCTTAGGATAGAACTAACTGAAATAGAACACTTATGCGGGGGTGTCAAATAGGATTTCTGGCCCACTAAACTTGAGTATTTTCTTTTTATTATTTAACCCCCAGATCTTTACCACGGCAAACAATGATTATGATTTTTTTTTTACAGAATATTTATTTATTTTTTTATTTTTTTAAGGGGAGAGAGAGAAACATTGATTGGTTGCCTCCCCCACATGCTCACTGACTGGGGATTAAACCTGACATCTTTTGGTGTATGGGATGATGTTCCAACCAACTGAGCCACACTGGCCAGGGCAACAGTGATTAACCTGTGGGATAGTTCAGTTTATCCATGCTAACTAACAGTACTTAATTTTTCCACCCCTGCCACAGTTACCCTTAATTAAAAACTATCTGTGTTTAGCCCTGGCCGGTTTGGCTCAGCGGTTAGAGCGTCGGCCTGCGGTCTGGAGAGACCCGGGTTCGGTTCCCGCTAAGGGCATGTACCTTGGTTGCGGTTTGTCCCCGGCCCTGGTTGGTCGTGTGGGTGGCAGCCACTCGATGTGTCCCTTCACGTCGATGTTTCTCACTCTCTCTCCCTTCCTCTCTCTCCCTCCCATTCTATCTGTACCAAAAATGGAAAAAATATCCTCGGGTGAGGATAAAAAAAAAAAAAAAAACAACTATCTGTGTTTAAAAGTATCAGTAAAATAAAGGACAGGGTGGAACAAAAGTAGATTTATGGTTGTGAGTATGTGAAACAGTTTATTCTTGTATTATTTATTAATTATTGTGTTTTTCATACAACTATAAACCTTTTTTTGCCCCATTTTATATATAACTTTTACTTTCTTCTAACTCTGGTCTTCACTGCAGGGGCTTAGCTGACAAGGGTTACTACCAGTCCTGTGGTAAAGACTACAGGAGGATGTGCTTCTGGCAACAAACTTTGTTTTCAGCCTTTACAATTACTACACATTCAACAGAAATCTCTCTTCTGCTTTTTTCTTTATTCTCGTTGCTACCATGCTGTGCCACACTTTCATTTCTGCCATATGAAATATATTGTCTCTAGGTAGCATTATTTTTATCTCAGCTCTCAGTCCTATTATATTGCAGGCTGATGTAGTATTAATACACATAATAACACTCATTGTCTCTTAACAAAAAAGCCCTTTGCTGTTCTCTGAATATATCATTCTCATTAGTAATTTATCTTTGTTTTACTGTTCCCCTTATCTAAACTACCCTGCCCTGTCCTTTCTGAAGCCTTAAATCCTTAAAGACCCAAATCCAGTTCTTACTCCCATTAACATACATTCTTTTAACTTTTGAACCTTTATTGGGGTACCAAAAGCCTGGATTTCTCAGATAAACTGGTTGTTTTATTAGATCAATTGTAATTTGTATATTTTTCTATAACCCAAGTACACAAATTTTTAATTTCTTATGCAGTATTAAAGGAATACAGAGAGCCCTGGCTGGTTTGGCTCAGCGGTTAGAGCGTTGGCCTGAGGTCTGGAGAGACCCGGGTTCGGTTCCCGCTAAGGGCACGTACCTCGGTTGCAGTTTGTCCCCGGCCCTGGTTGGGTCGTGCGGGTGGCAAACACTTGATGTGTCCCTTTCACGTTAATGTTTCTTTCTCTCTCTCTCTCTCCCTCCCACTCTATCTGAACAAAATATCGAAAAATGTCCTCGGGTGAGGATAAAATAAATAAATAAATAAATAAATAAATAAAGGAATACAGAGAATATAATGAATAATAGCATATTTCTGACACATCTAAGATACCACTGATTGTGAGAGGAACCATTACGTATGTCTGACAAAGAATTACTACCATTAAAACTATTACATGATTGCAAGACATTCCAATTTTAGATATGGTAAAAGGTGCATCTGTAAAATACAGTATAAAGAATACCACTTATTTATTCACCACTCAGTCTGAAAAAATAAAGCTAATACAGTTGAAGCCCCGTGTCCCCCTTCCCCATCTTATGCACTTCCCCTTCCTGAATTTGCTATTATTTATCATCTGGTCCTTTTATACATTTAGTAAATATGTGTGTGACTCTAAGCAACATCTAGTATAATATTACAGTCTTTTTTTATTTTTTCATTTAAGCTCTTTAATGATGATTTTTAAAAAAAATAATATTCCTAAAGACCTTGACAAATAGAAGTTTTGTAGTTCTTTGTTTCAAACATGTTTTTAGGGGCAAATGTTTCCAAATTGCTTATTCATCATTTAAAATAAATCTTGAGACTGTTGGCTATGAAGTATATTGGCTCAGGTTTCTTCCATGTTTCCTTCCTTTGGTTTTCTAGTTCTTTAGATTTTTTTCTGTCTGGGGAGATTGCAGAACTACTCACCTTCTCAAAGTGGTCCCTCTGCAGCCCATTGGCTTTTGAAGAGATATACAGCTGGTGCTAGCTGTACACTAAGGAGGAGTATGTTACCCCCCACCTCCCATTGCATATACAGTATACACTATGGTTCTGTTAGATCGTTGCAGCAGAGGAGCAGGTGTTTCTGATGGCCCTCTGGGAACATATTCTAATTGACATAATGTTTTATCTTCATTCGTTCTTGTAGCCAGGTGAACTGTGTAGCTGTAAAAATCAGGCCTTCCCTCTTAAATATGTCTTCCAGGTGTTGTGCAGAAACTCATTGGGGGGGACCAATGAGTTGCTACAGTATGTGTAACAAATGAGTGCCTTCTGGGCTTCATTCTGCTACCTCTTCAAAATGGGTTTCTGGTCAAAAGAGTCATTGAAGGAATGGAGACAAAAATACTTGATGGTGATTCTTACTGAGTTAATATCATACTTGTAACCTTATAGGTTTCAGTCACTATTTTTAAGAACCACAGTGCTGTTTTCTTAAGGGAAAAATACTGCTATCTTGTCCTTCATTTTATCCTCATTAATTGGTCAAAAGCTTGAGCTCTTTACCTATTTAGTGTGGAATGTACTTTTGACTACTGCTTTCAGGACTCATTTGCACTTTTATTGAGAAAATAGATGCTGCTCTGGACTAAGCCAGTCCTATAGAGTTAATCTTAGGCTAGAACTAATATTTTTACCTTCTGAGAGCTCTGGTTTACTAATGGATATTGTTCAGATGATGCTTTTGCTTTTGGAAACAGCTACTAGTTCAAAAGTAGTAGTATAGTTTGAGATTCTACCTAGAGAAATAAAGTTAACAAATCACAGGATTAAACTTTAAACTGAGAATTTAGTTTTTATATCTATCTATCTATCTAGGTGTGGACACTGCAAGAGGCTTGCCCCTGAGTATGAAGCTGCAGCTACCAGATTAAAAGGAATAGTCCCATTAGCAAAGGTAAGTATAGGTGGATACTTTATTAAAGAAAATGAGGGGTTTTTGTAAATCTTCACTTGAGGATATGTTTTTTTATTGATTTGGGGGGTAGGTGTGGACTTTGATCATTTGCCTTCCATATACATGCCCTGCTCGGGGTTGAACCCACAATCTGGGTATGTGTCCTGACAGGGAATTGATCCTGAGACCTTTTGGTGTATGGATGATGCTCCAACCAACTGAGCCACCCCTCCAGGGAAGGAAATGAGGTGTTTTAAATAATAGTAGTTCCTCTACTCTTATGGTACAAAGAGAGAACACTAGTTTCTGGGCAAATACACAGCTGACTGTTGTATCAGTTTTGGTTTCAAAAGATTGAAAGTGGTGGAACTAAGGGAATTATTGGCAAAAGAGACAAGTGAAATATGTTAAATAGGAATTAAGGGGCAAATATGGAAAGTAAGAGTACAGTAGTCAAGGTTAGAAGAAAATTATTATTGAGTATAAATGAGTTCCCTAAACTGTCATGATAGTCACAATGATGGGAATAGGAAATGACATGAGGATGTTGATAACTGGTCGACTGTAAACTTGGTATGTGCTTTTACAATTAAAGTAATGCTTCCAGAATTTTGCAATTATTCTCTATTAAATCCACAGTTGTTCCAGTCTTAAAGCTCACATCTCAGCCAATTGTGTGGGTGGCAGCCACTCGATGTGTCCCATTCACGTTGATGTTTCTCTCTCTCTTCCTCTCTCTCCTTCACCCTCTATATGAACAAAAAATGGAAAAATGTCCTCAGGTGAGGATAAAAAAAAAAAAAGCCACTGTTACTAACTTAAGTGATTTGTCCCTCACGTGGTCTGTGTTAGAAAAAAGGTGGAGATCACTTTAGACAATGGAGAATCCAATAACGGAATTTATTTATTTATTTTTATGTTTTTAATGACTTTTTATTTTATTTTTATTTTCAGATAGAGCAGGAGGGAGAGAGGGAGGGAGAGAGAGAAAGAGAAACATTGATGTGGGAGAGACACATCAATTGGTTGCCTCCCACATAACCCCAACCGGGGCTGGGGATGAACCGCAACTGAGGTATATGCCCTTGGCAGGAATCGAACCCGGGACTCTTTGGTCTGCAGGCTGATGCTCTCACTGCTGAGCAAAACCAACCAGGGCTTAATGACTTTAGAGAGAGGGGAAGGGACAGAGATAGAAACATCAATGTGAGAGAGTAACATCAATCAGCTCTCTCCTGCATGCCCCCCACAGGGCATTGAACCCAAAACCCCCAGGCATGTTCCCTGACCAGGAATTGAACCAGGACCTCTCAGTCCATGGGATGACGCTCAATCCACTGAGCAACACTGGCCAGGACAAGGGCAGAATTTAAATGATCATTTGTGTGTTTTGTATGAGGCCCAGGAATCTAAATTTTATTTCTGTATTTTAAGCCTTTTTAAAATTGATTTTTAAAGACAGAGGAAGGGAGAGGGAGAAAGAGAAACATCCACATGAGAGCGAAACATCAGTGGGCTGCCTCCTGCACACCCCCCATCAGGGATCGAGCCTACATCCCAGGCATGTGCCCTGATCAGGAGTAGAACCGGCAACCCCTTGGTGCACAGAACGGTGCCCAACCAACTGAGCCATACCAGCCAGGACAAAGAATCTAACTCTAAAGATTTCCTGAGGTGGTTCTTATGTGGCAGTACCAGTCTGCCTTTAAAATCTAATGTACTGTGGCATGTATATCAATAATTATTTGATTCTTTATGACTTGACCGGTCTTAATATTTTGGGAATATAGGAAGAACCTGTAGCAGGCATCTGGATAATAAGTGTTTTATGCATTTTAATCTTTAGGTTGATTGTACTGCCAACACAAACACCTGTAATAAGTATGGAGTCAGTGGATATCCAACCCTGAAGATATTTAGAGATGGTGAAGAAGCAGGTGCTTATGATGGGCCCAGGACTGCTGGTAAGGATCCTCAATTACATTGTGGAAAACTGAATTTATTGTTAAGTACCTTGTTCTTTTGTAGTGGGAACATGACATTTTCCTATACAACATACTTTTAGTCTTTAAAATTTTTCATCTAAGAGGTCAGTTTGGTAGCTAATAAAATACTTCTCTAAATGAACAGATTATGTAAGTAATATAGAAAATACTTGAACTTGAGTTATAAGATCAGCTAGGCATTTTTTTCGTTTGAAAAATATTGAGTACTCTGTGCCAGGTATTCTAGACATACACATTTAAAAGGAAGTTAGCCATCAACAAATCATCAAACAACAAGTGTTGGTGAGGGTGTGGAGAAAAGGGGACTCTAGTACACTGCTGGTGGGAATGCATACTGGTGCAGCCACTATGGAAAACAATATGGTATTGCCTCAAAAAGTTAAAAATTGAACAGCCATTTGACCCAGTGATTTCACTTCTAGGAATATACCCTAAGAAGCCTGAAACACCAATCAGAAAGAATGTATGTACCCCTATGTTCATAGCAGCACTATTTACAATAGCTAAGATCTGGAAACAACCCAGGTGTCCATCAGTAGATGAGTGGATAAAAAAGCTGTGGTACATGTGCACAATGGAATACTATAAGAAAGAAAGATCTCTTAACGTTTGAGATTACATGGAGGGACCTGGAGAGTATTATGCTAAGTGAAACAAGCCAAGCAGAGAAAGACAAATATCAAATGATCTCACTTATTTGTGGAATATAATGAACTAAACAGACTGATGAACAAAATTGACCCAGAGACATAGAGGTAGGGTACAGACTGACAAACCCCAGAAGAGGGGGAGTTGGGGAGGAAGAGATAAACCAGAGAACTTATATGCATGTATGCATAACCAATGGACATAGACAACAGAGCTGGGGAAAGGGCGGGAGGGATGGGGAGGAGGGTGTCAATGGGGGAAAAAGGAGAAACATCTGTAACAAAAACAACTTAATAAAAATAATTTAAAAAAAAAAAGAAGAAGAAGTTAGGACATGAACTACAATGTGGTTGAACCTTGAAGACATTATGCCAAGTGGGATAAGCCAGTCATAAAAAAGACAGATATTGTGATTCCACCTATATAAAGTTCCTATAGTAGTCAAATCCATAGAGATAAAGTAGAATGGTGGTTGCCAGGGGCTATGGGAAGAACAGAATGGGGAGTTATTCAATGGGTGGAATTTCAGTTTTGCAAGATGAAAACAGTCCTGGAGATTGGTTGTACAACAATGTGAATATACCTAATGCCACAGAACTGTATAATTAAAAATTGTGCCCTGGCCCAGCCAGTGTGGTTCATTGGTTGGGCATGGACCATGCCCCAAGAGGTCGCCGGTTTGATTCCCGGTCAGGGCACATGCCCAGGTTGTGGGCCAGATTCCCAGTGGGGGGCATGCAGGAGGCAGCCGGTTGATGTTCTCTCTTATTGATGTTTCTGTCTCTCCCTCTCCCTTCCTCTCTCTCTCAAATCAATAAAGAAATGGGGGAAAAAATGTGCCCTGGCCGATTTGGCTTAATGGTTGGAGCGATGGCCCGAGGACTAAAGAATCTTGGGTTCAATTCTGGTCGGGGGCATATGCCTCAGTTGAGGTTTGAACCCTGGCCCTGGGTGGGTCATGTAGGAGGCAGCCAGTCAGTGTGTCTCTTAGGTTGATGTTTCTCTCCCTCCCTCCCTCCCACTATATCTGAAAATCAATGGAGAAATATCCTTGGGTGAGGATTTTAAAAAATGGTTAAGATGGTAAATTTTATGTTGTATATTTTACTAGTTAAAAATTATTTTTTATTCCTCACCCAAGAATATTTTTCTATTTATCATCAGAGGGAGGGAGGGAGAGACAGACAGAGTGAAACATCTTAAGTGATAGAGCCACATCGACTGCTGGCCCCCATGTCACACAACCCGACCAGGGTCAGGGACAAACTACAACCAAGGTATGAGCCCTTGACCAAATTGAACCCGTGACTCATTGGTCCGCAGGCCAACGCTCTAACTGCTGAGCCAAACTGGCCAGGGCTAGTTAAAATTTTTTAAATGTCAAAAATGTTTATGGATAAGATAAATTCAGTTAGTGATAAGAGCATTAAAGGTGAAAAACAAGCCTAGATGATGTGGTCTTGGGAGCACCACATATTCAAGGTAATCGGGAAGTAATGTTGGAGCTGAGACCTGAATGATAAGGAGCCAGCCATGAGAAAATCTGGATCAGAACCCTCCAAGCAAAGGGAAAGCCAGTGCGAAAAGGCCTGACAGTGTAACTGAGCTTGATGTGTTCAAGGCCCAGAGACCATGTGGCTGGAATGTAATCAGCAAGGCTGATAGGTAAAGTTTGAGATGTAAATAGGGAACCATATCCTATGTGGCCCCTAATTGATGCGAAAACATTTTTTTATATGAACAAAGACAGTTTTATCTTGAGTCTATCAAATATTCAGGCATATTTGATCTTTTATGGTGGTAAGCTAATAGGAAAGGTGTTCAGTTTGGACATTTTAGGTGACATGAAATTTTTTAACACTGTGGCTGTTACTCTTACACAAAGCTCTGCATAGCATGACCCATTCCTCATTCTTTTTTTTTTTTTTTTTAATCCTCACCCGAGGACATTTCTCCATTTTTTGTACAGATAGAGTGGGAGGGAGAGAGAGGAAGAGAGAGAGAGAGAGAGAAACATCGATGTGAAAGGGACACATCGAGTGGCTGCCACCCGCACAACCAACCAGGGCCGGGGACAAACTGCAACCGAAGTACGTGCCCTTAGCGGGAACCGAACCCGGGTCTCTCCGGACCGCAGGCCGACGCTCTAACCGCTGAGCCAAACCGGCCAGGGCCCATTCCTCATTCTAATGTCATCTGAAGACTCTTCCACTTTAGGATTTTTGTCCTGGCTGTATTCACAGCCTGAACTGATCTCCCATGTTTGCATAGCTTGCTCCTTTATCACATTATCCTTTTAATTCTCTGCATAGCACGATTTTTAAAATTATTTCTTTATTTGGAGATTATTTTATTATCTATTTGGAGATTTACTTTGTATTGCAAACTCCAAGAAAGCAGAGACCTTGTTTGGTTTATTTACTACTCTGTTCCCAGCAACTAGACTGGCGCTGGTAGTAGATACTCAGGAACTCTTTGTTAAATGCATGAATAAATATTTTGGCCCAACTGACATCATTTAGTCACCACTCAAAATTTGATATGTCTAAGCACAAAAAGGAGATATTTCTTTTCTTTTCTTTTTTTTTATCCTTATCTGAGGACATTTTTCCATTTTTTGTTCAGATAGAGTGGGAGGGAGGGAGGAAGGGGGGGAAGAGAGAGAGAGAGAGAGAGAAACATGGACATGAAAGGGACACATCAAGTGGCTGCCACCTGCATGACCCCACCAGGGCCAGGGACAAACTGCAACCGAGGTACATGCCCTTAGCGGGAACTAAACCCGGGTCTCTCGACCGTGGGCCGACGCTCTAACCGCTGAGCCAAACTGACCAGGGCATATATTTCTTTTCTTTATTATTTTTTTTCTGGCCTTAAAATCATTGATGAAGAACCCATGTTGCCATTCAGATTTATTAGTTTTATTTAGTGTAAAATTGGCAATTAGAGTTTAATTAATATAGTTTTTCTAAAGTTGGACAGATCTTAAGTAAATTGTATAAACCCAACCAGAATGCTGCTAGGCAAATATTCTCACTTGGGCTGCAACTTAGGTAGGTAGGTAGGTAAATAGGTAGATAAATAGATTTTTTTTTTTTTAAACTCAAACATTTCTCAGCATTTGACTGGGAGGTGACATGTTTGGCTACTTAGGATGGATTATTTTGTTCATGTAATCCTTTAAGAACTATGCTGTTTGCCTTTCCGCATAAAATAGTTACTCAGTACTCCTACTATACCTTCTAGAGAATTTAAATGCTTGTGGAGAAAGTTTTTTATAATAATTTTATACTATTATATAGTAATAACATAATATCCCATTTCAACTGATCTATTGATATAACCCCCTCCTCTGTGAGGAGTTGAGGAAAACATTTCAGAGGGAAATAAATCCATGAATGGGGAGAGAAGAAAAAAAGCTACCTTACAAGAAATGTAATTGTTAGAGTACTTAGAAGAGAAAAGGGGTAGAAAAGAGAGATATTATAGAGAATTGCACTGCCTCTGTCTGGGTCTGTAAGCATTTTTAACCTATGAATGGTTTCAGTGGGTAGAATAGTGGTCTGTCAACTAGGCTTAAGGGATAAAAAGATTTTTTTGTGTGGTTTTGTGTATGGTTATTATTACTTCTGAACTATTTTACTTATCTAGCTCATTTCACCTCAATAGGAAAGTGTGATTTTGGTGGATCTTGTACATGGAATGATTTGACTTGTACGTAGTTAAACTTTATACAAACTAGCTAAGCCACTACAGTTTTGCTTTTAAAATTTAGTAAGACTATAAGTAACTCTTTGTGCTTCTTAAGTATAAGGGATTTGTTATTTTCAAAATGGTGTTTCTTGAACTTATGTGCTAGGTATATATCAACAAAACAAACAGAAATCCCTACCCATTTAGAATTTACTTTGTAGTGGAGATAGATAAAAAAATTAATGATAGAGTGTATTAATTAGATGAAAAGTATTGTAAAGAAAGAGTAAAGGATCTTTGGAGGTTGAATAGGCTTCAGTTTACAGTAGGATGGTGAGGGAAGGCTTCATTAAGATGACATTTGAGTAAAGACCTGAGGGAGGTGAAGAAGGGAGCCAGATGGATATCTGGGGAAACAGTGTTCTAGGCAGAGAGAATAACATGCACAAAGTTATTATCTAATTTGTACTGTTATAAACATTTTACTACAGTGCTGGTAGGGGTATAAATAAGTACAGTCTCTTGGGGGAGGGGTTGCAGTTTAACAATTATAAATGGCATCTACTCTTTGACCAAGTAAATCCACTTCTAGCAATTTACCCTACATATATACTCAATTATATGTAACAAGATATTAGTACAAAGTTGTTTACTTTAGGATCATTTATAACAGCAAGAAGTTTGAAACAAATGTCCATCACTTGTTTCTGGTTAAGTAAATTTTGGTACATCCCTATATTAAAATACTATGTATGCATTCATAAAAATGATTGCGTTAGTTCCACATACACTTACATAAATTATCTCTAAACTATGGTAAATGATAAAAACAAAATACAGAGAAGCATATGTGTATGCTGCCATTTGAGGAGAAAAGAATAAATATGTAATTATTTATATCTAATATATCTGGAAGGGCATATAAAAAAATCAAAATCTTATCCAGTGGGGAGGAACTGAGTGAATAGGGACAAGAGTAGGAAGACAACTTCATTGTATACTCTTGTGAACTTTGAATCATGTGAATGGTTAGTTACCTTCTCAAAAGTTACAATTTGTTACTATAATCTTTCATCTTGTTTTTTAAGATGGAATTGTCAGCCACCTGAAGAAGCAGGCAGGACCAGCATCAGTTCCCCTTAAGACTGAGGGAGAATTTGAGAAGTTCATTGGTGATAAAGATGCTTCTGTAGTGGGTAAGTAGCAAATATCATCAACTTGGTTTCAAAAATCCTGTATATCTGAGTAAACAACAAAGTTAAAATAGCTTTGGTAACATTGGGGTCGGTTAAGAATACAACTCAGAGCCCTGGCCAGTTTGGCTCAGCGGTTAGAGCGTCGGCCTGCGGTTCAGAGAGACCCAGGTTCGATTCCCGCTAAAGGCATGTACCTCGGTTGCAGTTTGTCCCCGGCCCTGGTTGGGTTGGGTTGGGTTGTGCGGGTGGCAGCCACTCGATGTGTCCCTTTCACGTCAATGTTTCTCTCCCTCCTACTCTATCTGAACAAAAAATGGGAAAAAATGTTCTCAGGTGAGGATTAAAAAAAATAAATAACAACTCACAGAATTAGCTCAGCATTTCTATAATGTGAAAAAAAATTGGTGTTTTGAATGTCACTGTTCTTAGAGTGTAAAAATTTAATTTCAATGAAAGGGCTAACATAGGAGTATCTTTAACTTTTTCTGTCACATCTTAAACTTTGAGCTTTCACTCAACTAATAGGATAGTTAAGACTGAAAATAAGGTTTTAAGATGGGAGGACACCAGTAGGCAATAAATCTCCGTGCTTGCTATTTTCACACCCATGGGGAATTTAAAATTTAAGATCAAATTGCTAAGATATGTGTATTCTTACAGCAATCTTTGCTTTCCCAAGTGTTGCAGTATCTGGTTTTATCCTTAAATTAACTTGAGCCTGCGCTGGTCAGTTTGGCTTAGCAGTTAGAAGCGTCGGCCCTTAGACTAAAGAGTCTCGGGTTCATTTGCAGTCAAGGGCACGTACCTCGGTTGCAGCTCAGTCCCCAGGTCGTTCGGGTGGCAACCACTCAATGTGTCCCTTTCACGTCGATGTTTCTCTTTCTCTCTCCCTTTCACTCTATCTGAACAAAATATCGAAAAATGTCCTCAGGTGAGGATTTAAAAAAAAAAAAGTAGAACTACTCTCATCCTAAGTATAAGTATTTTGTCAGATTTCCTAGGTAGTCATGGCAAAGCAGACCCAGTTCTCCTGCCTACCTTGCTTTGCTTGTCCATAATAGAGTAAAGGCTTTGAAAAAGATAAGAATTTAGCCCTGGCTGGTTTTCTCTGGTTAGAGGGTTGGCCTGCGTACCAAAGAGCCGCGGGTTCAATTCTGGTCAAGGGCACATACCTCAGTTGTGATTCAATCCTTGGGCCCTGGTTGGGGTCATGCTGGAGGCAACCATTCGATGTGTCTCTCTCACAATGTCTCTCTCTCCCTCCCTCCCTTCCACTCTTTCTATGGGGAAAATATCTTTGGGTGAGGATTTTTAAAAAAATACATAAATAAATAAGAATTTGGCCCTGGCTGGGTAGCTCTTTTGGTTAGAGCATCATCCCAATATGCCAAGGTTGTGGGTTCAGTTTCCAGTTAGGGCACATATAAGAAGCAACCAATGCATGCATAAATGGGTGGAACAACAAATTGATAGTTAATGTTTCTCTCTCTTCCCTTCCTCCCTCCCATCTTCTCTGGCAAAAAATCAATTTTTAAAAAAAATGAATTTAAGTTTTGAATTATATCTAACACTTACTATTTCTTCCTTGTGTTCAACATTTTCCATATAGGTTTTTTCAAGGATTTATTCAGTGAAGCTCACTCTGAGTTTCTAAAAGCAGCCAGCAACTTGAGGGATAACTACCGATTTGCACATACCAATGTTGAGTCTCTGGTGAACAAGTATGATGATAATGGAGAGTAAGTGACTGAGATGAATGCCCTTGTAAATCTCTTGACCAAGTGCCGTTGTGTGATTTTTAACACCTGATTTTTTTTTGTTTGTTTGTTTTTAAGGTTTATTGAGAACTTGCTAGGCATTATGCTAAGTGCTGGATGGTTTCGACCTTTGAGGGGTAGCTAGTAGGTAGAGATGGTGTATATAAGTGTAGTGAGCATTATAGGATTATGATAGATATATGCTGAGTGTGGTAGAATTACGAAAGAGGGGTGGTTTTTTCTTTTGGGGTGCCAAATAGTATCAGAAAAATCTTCATACAGTTGACTCTTAGGGTGTGTCTTGAAAGATGAATTTCTCCAGGCAGGTTTTGGCAATTGGGATAAAAATTATTCCACATAGAGCAGCAAGAGTGGAGGCCATGAGATGTGAAACAACCTAGGCATGTTGGGACCTGTACTACTGTTAGTAACTAAGGGCATAGTAAAAGGTAAGATTGGAAAGGTAAGCAGAGACCAAAGTATAGAAGCTGTTAAGTGCCATACAGAAGAGTTAAGATTTTATATTTTAGACATTTGAGAGCCATTGAAAGACTTTGAGTTGGAGAATAATGTGATTAATTTTGTGTTTTAAAAGAAAAGTCACTGGCACCCATATGGTGGTGGTTTGAAAGGGGAGAGGTGGCAAGGCAGTCAAGAGATTCTAAACTGCACGGCCAATGTGGCTTAATGGATTGAGCATTGTCCCATGGACTGAGAGGTCCTGGTTTGATTCCCCGTTAGGGCTCATGCCTTGGTTGCAGGCTCAATCCCCAGTATGGGGTGTGCAGGAGGCAGCTGATTGATGTTTCTCTCTCACATCAGTGTTTCTATCTGTCCCTTCCTCTCTCTCTAAAAAATCAATAAAAACATTTTTTAAAAAGAGAGAGAGTCTAAACTAAGGGTGACATCTGAGAGTCTAAAGTAAGGTAGTATTAGGGGCAATGGAGAGGAAAGAGTGAGTATTAAAAAAAGGAAACAATAGGATTGGGTCCCTAGTCATGTGTGAAAAAGGGAAGAGCTAGAGTCTAGGTTTCTAAAGACATGAATGACTGGGCTCATGATAGTCATCATCAAGTTGGGAAAAAGACAAAGGGGAACAAATTTTGGGGGAATGATGATGAGTTCTATGTTGTCACAGTGAATTTGAGAAGTTTGTGTGACATCCATGTGGTGAAGACCCAGTGAACAGACAATTGGGTAGATGAGACTGGAATTCAGGAAAAGTTCTGAAGTAAAGATAAAGATTTATAGGTCAAGCACATATGAATGATTATGGAAACCAGTGGACTAGATGAGATCACTCAGGGTGGACACATAAAGTTTTTTAAAAGTGTGCCAAGGGCTAGTGTTATTTATTTATATTTAACAAACTTATGTAGTGTTTAGTGTGTGTCATTTACTGTTAACTCATTTCTCTTAACAACCAGGTGAGACGGATCTATTATTTTTCTCTGTTTTAGAGGAGAAAACCCTTAGAGAAGTTAAGTAATTTTTCCAACTTCACATAGTAAGGGGCAGAACTGGGATTTGAACCTAGAAAGTCTGGCTGCAGAGTTGGTAGCCTTGATCATAAGGCTCTGCCTTTTAGATTGAGAGACACCAGATCAATAAATGGATCTGGAGCCACTTGTGGCTCATTAAGGACACCTTGTGTCAGCCTTTTAACAGATTTGTTCATTGTGGCTGCCTCTCACGCTGCCATTTAAAGTGGTCTACCAGCACCTGATTAGAAGTTTTAAGTTTGTGTGACATCCTTATGTGAAGGGTGTCTTAAGTTCTTCATGTGAAGTGTATGCCAAGGACATATAATCATTAAAAATAACTGCCAGCCCTGGCTGGTTTGGCTCAGAGGTTAGAGCGTTGGACTGCGGTTGGGAGAGACCCCGGGTTCGGTTTCCGCTAAGGGCACGTACCTTGGTTGCAGTTTGTCCCCGGCCCTGGTTGGGTCGGGTGGGTGGCAACCGCCTGATGTGTCCCTTTCACATCGGTGTTTTTCTCTCTATCTCTTCCTCTCTCTCCCTCCCACTCTATCTGAACAAAAAAATGAAAAAATGTCCTTGGGTGAGGATTAAAAAAAATAAAATAACTGCCTGATTTCTGTGTTTTTTTTGTTTTGTTTTGTTTTTGTTTTTAGAATAACTGCTCTGAAATTGATAACTGTACTTAAAAAGAAAAAAAACCCTGTTCACATCCTTACTTACCCAGAATGTATTTGTAAATTTGGTTTATTGGTATAGAGAATTCTAGAACAAAGGAATTGTTAATGAACTCAAGCCAAACATTATAATTGTATACCTACCTATAGAATATTACAGCTGGAAAATATCTTAAAGATATTTCCTCTAATAAAGTAATTTTCCTTCTGTGTAGCAGAGTGGCAGGGCAAGGTACCTTCCAAAAAGAGCAAGCTCTGCTTTATTGTATTGTACAAATTGGGGCTTTGGGGGAAGTTGGTTTCATTTGTTATTGTTTTTAAAAATTTTTAAGTTAATCATCTGTTCTAACTCCCTTTTGTACTGATGAAAGAGCTGAAGCCCAGAAGAATTAAATTGATACCTGGTGCAAGGTCTTTGAAATTAGTGGTGGAACTAGAATTAGAATCAAGATCTCTTAACTTTTCCATCCAGAGTTTATTAAACCCTTAAACCCAATGATTACACTTGAGATTAAGGTGGTTAGTACCCTAGTGTTGATAAGAAGGTCATGTTGCCAAGTCTGTGGTCCCAGAAGAGTCCATTTGTGCTCATATTAAATGGTGGTAGTAAAAGTGGCAGCAAGAGTAGATAAGTCTGCCCTGGCCGGTCTGCTCAGTGGTTAGAGTGTGGCCCATGGGTACTGCAGGAGGCAACCAGTTGATGTGCCTCTCTCACATGGATGTTTCTCTTTCTCTCTCTTTTCCCTCCGTCCCCTTTCCTTCCATCTCTCTCTCTTCCTCTCTCTAAAAATCAATGGAAAAATATCCTCAGGTGAGGATTAAAAAAAAAAAAAAAAAAGCCCAGCTGGTATGGCTCAGTGGTTGAGCGTTGACCCATGCACCAAGAGGTTGCTGGTTCAATTCCCAGTCAGGGCACATGTCCAGTTTGTAGGCCAGATCCCCAATGCAGAGCATATAGGAGGCAGCCATTCCATGTTCTCTCTCATCGATGTTTCTCTCTCTCTCCCTCTCCCTTTCTTTCTCTCTCAAATCAATAAAGAAAAAAAAATATTTTTAAAAAAAGAGTAGTCTGAGCTTTATTTTTTCTGTTATTTATTTATTTATTAAAGGCATTTATTTATTTTTCTATTAATTTTAGAGAGAGGAAGGAAGAGAGAGAGATGGAAACATCGATGAGAGAGAATATCAATAGGTCACCTCCTGCATTCCCCCACTGGGATTTGGCCCACAATCTGGGCAGGTGCCCTGATCAGGAATCAAACCGGAGACCTCTTGGTGCATAGGTTGACACTCAACCACTGAGCCACACCGGCTGGGCAGATAGTCTGAGCTTTAAATAAAAGATGGGAGACAGTTCTTCTGCTGTCCACCTACTAAGACTTTTTTCTTTTCAAGGGGTATCACTTTGTTTCGTCCTTCACATCTGATGAACAAGTTTGAGGACAAAATCGTGGCATACACAGAACAGAAAATGACCAGTGGCAAGATTAAAAAATTTATCCAGGAAAACATGTGAGTACCTTTTTATACCTTGTTTGGGATTTCTTGGTTTCATTATATATTGTTTATCTCAGTTACTAAACTGAGCTATGATTTGGATTAAATAGTCTCAATCAAGGGATTATAATAATATTAGTTGAAGTTTATATTAAAGCAGTAACGTGTGGGCCCTAGAGCTCCATTGCCCTATAAAGTATATTGCTCAGTATTTGTTGTATATATTGAAAATTTCTTTTCTTTTTAAATGCTGTCAGTTACTTTGTGATAATTCCACAGTACAGCTATAAACCTACCAAATTTGATACTACATTATTTCATTTCAGTTTTGGTATCTGCCCTCACATGACAGAAGATAATAAAGACTTGATTCAGGGCAAGGATTTACTTGTGGCATACTATGATGTGGACTATGAAAAGAATGTTAAAGGTTCCAACTACTGGAGAAACAGGTAATAAGTTTACCCAGTGTGTAAATAGTTTCTTCTAGCTATCTTGTTACCATGTGTGATGGGAGATCAGATAAGCATGGGAACAGTTGGCTCCCAAAAACATTTGGACCCATAAGGACAAATAACATAAACTATTTCTAAACTCTATTGGGCATGTCTTCCATATGTATTCCTTTGCTTTGTGATACAGCTGATTCCTTACCTCTGAGTAAAAGATGCAAATAAGATCTAAAATATACCCTAAAACTTTGTGCCTACATGCCCATTGAGACTCTCAGTGCATGTTATAGCCTTATAAGCTTTCTTTATAGATTCATCATTATGCCTGCAATATATATCTCAAGATTCAGTGGGAATGGACTATTTGATTACGCACCACCATTGTAGCGGTGAAGTTCAGTAGGACATTGGAGTACACCATAATCCTGTGTTAGTGTCCAAGAACCCAAGTTCAGACTGATTCCAGAGTGCTTCATTCATGGACTGTAAAACTTAGTCTTTGCTTTCTAGACTCTTGCTTCTGGGTTTCAGAAGTGCTCTACCACCCCAATAAAATTTTTGCATAGGTGTAAATTTCTGTTGTTTCCCACAGGGTGATGATGGTTGCAAAGAAATTCCTGGATGCTGGACACAAACTTAACTTTGCTGTAGCTAGCCGTAAAACCTTTAGCCATGAACTTTCCGAGTTTGGTTTGGAAAGCACTGCTGGAGAGATTCCTGTTGTTGCTATCAAAACTGCAAAAGGAGAGAAGTTTGTCATGCAGGAGGAGTTCTCGTGAGTTACAAGTTAGCGTGGGTTTGGGATTTGATTCTGCAAGGAAACTACTGAAACCTTTTACACTACTGAGAATTTGTTAAAGGTGAATGTTTGAGTGTGAAGATAGGTCTTCTAGTCAAAACCTTATGACTGTCAGTTTTCTCATTTAATTATAGGCTCTTACTTTAAGCATCATGATCAATAATAAATTCTGAGAACTAACAAAAGAATGGCAGCTTGGAATTCTTGTATGATTTTTCCACCCTGCCATTATAAATAGTACCATAGAAAACACTGGGCAGTCTTTTTGAGATTGATGTAATTTTAGAACAATCCAATCTCCTCCTAACCCTACAGAATGTTTTTTTCTTCTTGGAATACAACATTGGCCTAAAGTAAACTCAGGGAAGTAGGGAGTTCTTAAGTCCCCAGATAATTTTGACTTTCACCTTCTGAGACTTTGGGAGATCAAGACAAATGAAAATCGTCCTTGTGAACAAATCAGTACAATGAGATGCCATAGATAGGCACTGTTCTCTAAAGCAACAAAATAAAAATTGGTTCTTAGGTAGAATTGAATTTTCATAAGACCAATGTTTTCTTGCTTCTCTGCCCTTTCTATTCCACAGAAAACACAGTGGTAGGTTTTTTTGTTCAGTCAGTAGTCCTGAATATTGAGAGAGAAGAGTGCCCCCCCCACCCCATTTTAGCTTCTGATTAAGAAATGCTTTCAATCCTCTCAGTGGTGGAAGTAAATTAACAAACTTGACCCTTCTCTTTCCAATTGGCAGGCGTGATGGCAAGGCCCTTGAGAGATTTCTGCAGGCTTACTTTGATGGCAGTCTAAAGAGATACCTAAAGTCTGAGCCAATCCCAGAGAGCAACGACGGGCCCGTAAAGGTGAGGTGCTCACAGATGCCCCAAGGCTCTACGCAGCTGCCTCTCCTCATTTCTTCCAAAAATACCAGGTCTAAGTGAAGACCTGGTTGGATATGACGTTTTTGTTCTCACTCTCATCACCACCCCACCCCCACCCCCACCACCCCTAATATATAAAATAAGCATTGACAGAACTCATAATGCTCAATAGGGGCAGGAGTATAAAACTTTCTTGGAATTTTTTAATGGTATTTATGTCAGAGCTAAGTTACTCTTTAAGATTGTTGCTTTGAGATTATTTTAAGTAAGAAAGTTGTTTCCTGCAACTTTCTGAACGTAATTTGACAGAAGATAGACGTAGGAATGAGTTGGCTTCTAATGGCAACACCTTCTTTTATTTTATTTAATCCTCACCTGAGGATGTTTTTCCATTTATCTTCAGACAGAGTGGTAGGGAGAGGAGGAGGAAGAGAGAGAGAGACATGGACTGGTTGCCTCCCGCATGACCCCAACCATGGCTGGGGATAAATCACAATTGTGGTATGTGCCCTTGGCTGGAATTGAACCCGAGACTCTTTGGTCTGCGGGCTGATGCTCTAACTGCTAAGCCAAATTGGCTAGGGCTAATGGCAACATCTTTAATACAGTCTATAAATGTGATTTGGGTTTCAGTGACATCAGATCAAATCTGAGAGGGATTGGGTCCAGAAACAGATGTAACTTGTGAATTTATTTTTCCTTTTTTTAAAAAATTCATCTTTATTGTTGAATGTATTACAGATGTCCCCGCTTTTTTCCCCCATTAACCCCCCCTCCCCAATCCCGCCCCCTCCAGCCCACACTATTGTCAGTGTCCGTTGTTTATGCATATATGCATAGAAGTTCTTTGATTTATTTCATTCCTCCCTCCCTTCCCCCTTCCCTTAGAGGTTCATCAATCTAACAACCAATGTGTACTTCTTAATTCCTTCATCTTTTTCACTCATTCCCAGCTCCCACCCATCTCGCAAGCAACAAAAAGTTCTCAGTATCTATGAGCCTGTTTTTGTTTTGCTTGTTCATTTTGTTTGTAGATTCAATTGTTGATAGAAATGTATTATTTGCCATTTTATTGTTCTTATTTTGTTGTTGTTCTCCTTCAAGAAGACCCTTCAACATTTCATATAATACTGGTTTAGTGGTGATAAACTCCTTTAGCTTTTTCTTGTCTGGGAAACTCTTGATATGTCTGTCGATTCTAAATGATAGCTTTGCAGGATAGAGTAGTCTTGGTTGCAGGTCATTGCTTTTCATCACCTTGAATATCTCTTGCCACTCCTTTCTGGCCTGCAAAGTTTCTTTTTAGAGATTGACTGACAGTCTTATGGGAGCTTCTTTGTAGGTTACAGACTGTTTTCCTCTTGCTGCCCTTAAGATTCTTTGTCTTGCCCTGGCCGATTTGCTCAGCAGTTAGAGCATCGGCCCACGGACCAATGAGTCATGGGTTTGATTCCAGCCAAGGACACGTACCTTGGTTGCGATTCATCCCCGGTCCTGGTTGGGGTCATGTGGGAAGCAACCAGTCAGTGTGTCCCGTTCATGTTGATATTTCTCTCTCTCTCTCTCTCCCTTTCTCTCTCTTCCACTCTATCAGAACAAAAATGGAAAATGTCCTCGGGTGAGGATAAAAAAAAAAGAAAAAAAGATTCTTTGTCTTTAACCTTTGGCATTTTGGTGATGATTTGTCTTGGTGTGGTCCTTTTTGGGTTCATCTTGTTTGGGATTCTCTGTGCTTCCTGGACTTGTATGTCTGTTTCCTTCACTGAGTTAGGGAAGTTTTCTGTCATTATTGTTTCAAATAGGTTTTCAATTTTCTGTTCCCTCTCTTCTCCTTCTGGCACCCCTATGATGCAAATGTTGGCATGCCTGAAGTTGTCCCAGAGGCTCCTTACACCATCCTCATTTTTTGGATTCTTTTTTCTTTTTGCTGTTCTGGTTGAATGATTTTTGCTTCCTTATATTCCAAATCGATGGTTTGTTTCTTGGCTTTACCTACTGTACTATCGATTCCCTCTAAATTATTCTTTATTTCAGTTAGTGCATCCTTCGTTTCTGACTGGCCCTTTTTTATGTTGTTGATATTCTCACTAAGTTCCTTGGCGGTCTCCTTAAGTTCCTTGAAGGTCTCACTAAGTTCCATAAATGTCTCACCAAGTTCCTTGAGCAACCTTATAATTTGTTTTCTGAACTCTGCATCTGATTGATTGCTTATCTCCATTTTGTTTAATTATTTTCCTGGAGTTTTGGTCTTTTCTTTCATTTGGGACATGTTTCTTTGTCTCATTTTGGCTGCTTCCCTGCGGTAGGGTTGTGGTAGATTTCTATGTCTCCTAGGGTTTGTAGGGTGGCCTGTTGTTGTAGGTGTCCTGTAGGATCCAGTGGCAAACTCTCCCTGATCGCCCCAGCTGGGCCCTCCAGGTGCACCCCTAGAGTGGATTGTACACCCTTCTGTTATATTTGAGTCTTGATTGCTGTTGTCATGTCAATGGGAGGGATTTATTCAGGCTGATCAGCTGTAAGGACTGGCTGTGCCCACTGACCTCTGGCCTCTGACTACCTTGGAGGATCAGCTGTGTAGGGGCCCACCACACAGAGCAAGACTTACTTCATCAGGGCTGTGGTACCCACTGAGTCCACTCATTGAGTGTGTTATTTGTGGAGGTGGTTGGGTGGTGGTGTTTTGATGTGGTCTGGAGCTGTCCACTGGGTGTTCTGGCTCTGGGACAAGGTCAGCCACTGCCTGTGTTCTATCCGGGGCCACCAGGCTTAAGCTACAGTGTGATCTGCCCATGGCTGCTGCTTGTGCTGGGCTTGGAGGTACCCAAGAAAAGTCAAGTTGTGAACCGAGGCTGGCTGCTTCTAGTGCCAGGTCTAAGGCCACTTATTGAGTAATATGGGGCTTACTAAGATCAGATGCTGCTTGAGAGATTTTAGGAAACTCTGAAGCAGGCTTCAAGACAGGCCAATCCTATGGTAAAGCCTTTGGAAACAGCTTGGTTGGGCCCGAAAGTTGGATGGGCCAGGGCCTCAGGGAATCACCAGGGCCAACTGTGTGAACCAGGTTGCTGGAGTCCCAGATATAGTGGCCCTCTGCCTGTCCCAGGCAAGGGCTCACCAAAGGAACATCAGCCTCCCCTAGCAAGTCGAGGAGAAAGTCGCCTCTCCAGCCCTTGTCCTGAGGCCAAACAGCTCAGTTCTTCCCTGTATATCTCTGGCTCCCCTCAAGCTGTCTCCCCTCCAAGCTTACAGGGAGCACGTCCGAGTAAGTCCGTGTGCAGGTCCTTTAAGAGGAACTGTGTGGGGCTCCAGCAGCCACAGTCTCCCTCTTCCTCAGTTCCCGCTGGTTTTTCCAGCCACAAGTAATGGGGACTTCTCTTCCTGGAACTGGAACCCTCAGCTCAGCGCCTTGTATGGCATGGGGACCCCTCACTCCTCAGGGAGTACCTTCCCAGTCGAGGTATCCTGATGTTTATCCACCATACGTGGGTGAGTGACCAGCTTGTCCTCCGCCCCTTCTACCCTCCTACCAGCATCGTGTGGCTGCTTCTGCTTCTTTAATTTCATAGTTGTAGGATTTACATTCAGCTTGATGTCAAGCAGTTCTGAATGATGGTTACATTGTAGTTTAGTTGTAATTTTGATGTTGTGAATTTATTTTTCATCTCACCAACTAGAGAATCTTTTGTGTTTTCCAGGTAGTGGTAGCAGAGAATTTTGATGAAATAGTGAATGATGTAAGTAAAGATGTGTTGATTGAATTTTATGCTCCTTGGTGTGGCCACTGTAAGAATCTGGAACCTAAGTATAAAGAACTGGGAGAAAAGGTAAGTCTGAACCATATTCTGAAGATAAAATTTGAGTTGGGATATTGATATACATCCTTACCTACTGTTTACTCACTTTCACCTGACTTCCCCCTAGTGTTGAGCCTGAGCAACGCCTCAAATATCTGCTTTAACTCCACTCAGACTCAATGTACATTATGATTAAAAGTATCCAGGCTTCTGAATTTTGGTAATGGCTTATATGAAAACATTATGTTTCCTCATCTTAAAACATTTGGCTTAGCCTTTACAGTGTCTTCTTTAGGCTAGGTAGTTTTGAATGTGGCTGTATATATAGAGTCTTAATATGAAACCAAGAGAGAAAAGTGAAACTTGTTAAAGACAAGATACTATGTGCAAGTGTTAACTACTCTTCCTGTCTGAGCAGCAAAATTTATCCAGAGGTTTACAAATGTGATTTAAGTCCTGAATTGACTAAGTGTCCCTCAGTCACTAAAAACTGGAAATTAAAAAATTTAACCTTTTGCCTGGCTGATGTGGCTCAGTTCATTGAGTGTCATCCCATGCACCAAAGAGTCACCGGTTCGATTCCCAGTCAGGGTACATACCCTGGTTTCGGGTTGCATCCCCAGTCTGGGGCATGCAGGAGCCTTGATCCCAGGTACAGGGCCAGGGCAAGTGTAGGAGACAGCTGATGGATGTTTCTCACATCAGTGTTTCTTTCTCTCCCTCACCCTTCTTCTCTCTCTAAAATCAATAAAAACATATTTAAGCTCTGGCTGGTTGGCTCAGTAGTTAAAGCGTCAGCCCACAAACCAAATAGTCGTGGGTTCTATTCCCAGTCAAGGGCACGAACCTCAGTTGTGAGTTTGATCCCCGGGCCTGGTTGGGGTCATGTGGGAGGCAACCAACTGATGTGTCTCACATCAATGTTTCTTTCTCCCTCCCTGCCACTCTCTAAAAAAATAAATGGAAAAATATCCTTGAGCAAGGATTAAAAAACAAAAACAAAAAATCCTATTTACAAATAAGAAATAAAAGAAAAATATTTTTTATTAACAGCTCAGAAAAGACCCAAATATTATCATAGCCAAGATGGATGCCACAGCCAATGATGTGCCTTCTCCATATGAAGTCAGAGGGTAAGTACATTAAAAGCTAATAAAAATGTATAAGCAGTTGACCAAAAAAAAAAAGCTGATGAAACATTTTTTTTATTATTGGGTATAGTTTGGGGAGCCCTCATACTCCAGTTGAGCACAGAACCACTGATGCTTTCCTGGCTTAGAATTATGCAGCATGGGCCTACATGACTGCCCCAGATTGTGTTTGCTCTCATATTCTTCTGTTTTGATTAGATGTAAACCTAGCACTGATGGAGACTGGTATCTGGTCAGATTAGAAATCATGAAGAGAAAGTATTCCCAGAAACAGTTATTGGGGAAGAATATATCAGTCACTCTGGAACTGGAAATTTGTCAACTTTTTTTTTTTCTTCCCTTTCCCTAGTTTTCCTACCATCTACTTCTCTCCAGCCAACAAGAAGCTAGATCCAAAGAAGTATGAAGTAAGTGCATGTTCTCAGTTTTCCACAAACGAACACACACATACACATGCTTGTACATAATCTAGCCCTGTAATTAAATTTATTTAACTGGAAACTTTCAACTTTCATCGTCAATATATGTGGTTGTTAATGTGATTTTACAAACTCAAAAGTCTTACTGAGGGTGGGAGAAAACCCAGAGTTTTTTTAAATGGTTACATTTTCATAGTAATCTTTTTGTTTTCAGGGTGGCCGTGAATTAAGTGATTTTATTAGCTATCTACAACGAGAGGCTACAAACACCCCTATAATTCAAGAAGAAAAACCCAAGAAGAAGAAGAAGGCACAGGAGGATCTCTAAAGCAGCAGCCAAACATACCACTTTGTGAAGGACTCTTCCACCAGAGCTGGGAAAACCATTGGGGAGGACTGGTACCCATATGGAATTATTACCTCTCAGGGCTGAGAGGATAGATGAATATTATCTGAATCCTGTTCAATTTTCTCTAAACTGTTTCTTAGCTGCACTGTTTATGGAACTACCAGGACCAGTTTATGTTTGTGGTTTTGGGGGAAATTATTTGTGTTGGTGGGGGTGGGAGGAATTGAGTTGGGGGGTTATTTTTTAATTTTTTTTGTACATTTGGAACAGTGATAATAAATGAGCCCCCTTTAAACTGTCTTTTTTTCCATGAGATGGGAAAACAACGGTTCTCTCTAGACCAGCACTTTCTAATAGAACTTTTCTGCAATAATGGAAATGTTCAATAATCTTCATTGTCTAATACATGCAGCTATTGAACATTTGAAATGTGTCTGGGAACTACATTTTAAATTTTCATTAATTTAAATAGTCACAAATAGGGCCAGTGGCTACCATATTGGTCAGTACAGTTGTAGACCACCTATCTGGGTCCACAGTTATCACCTGTAAATCTTTCCCAAATTTTGTTTCTATCCTTATATGTTTATTGCCCAGGCGCCCCTAGCCTCATAATTAGAATAGGTGAGGGACCTTTCTTATTGGACTCTGTTTCTGACCCTGTCCACGCCTTAAGGATAGGTTGCTGCTTATCCTTGCCATGTAGCTGACCATGCTTATACCTCCCAAGGACTGTTGTCTGCCCAGAAATGCCCTGTGTGGATGTGGCGTCAGGTTGTGGTTCCATGCAAGTTGTTTCAGGAATTGCTGACACTGCTAGGTGCAGCGCTCTCCCCCAAAGCCCAGGTGTGGCCTATTAACTTTCCTCTCCAGTGGACTGGGAAAGGCGGTATCACTCCTGATTGTGACTGACAACATCCACTTTCTTCTGCAACAATGAGGAATGAATTGAACCATTTCCCCTCTTCCTTTTTGTGAGTAAATCCAAATCCTATCTATGGTTATAGTTTTCAGTCACTGAATATTTCCAATAGGAACCCAAATTATAAGTGATTTTCAACTTCAATGTTTAGAAATGGAGAACTGTATTCCTACTGTCATCTCTAGTTGTCAGTTATAAGATGGATTTGGTAAAGCCTTATAGCAAAATAATATATATCAGGATCATCCATACTGCTTTGAAGAAGTTAAGAAGCCTAATCATAATCTTGGGAGATTCTAAATCACAAGTCCTAGACTGGGATCTGGAGATCTAATTTTTTAGAGAGTCCAGAAATGGTTCAGACATACAGCCAGGGGTAAGAACCACCACTTTTGAAGATTTAAGGAAAGCATATAAATTTATACAAAGGACACAGAAACAGTTTTAATTTTTTAGCCATTTTTGTAAAGGAATTCACATTCAGTACATGGGTACGACCCCAAGCCCTTTGCCATCATATCCAGGTGTATTAAAAGTTCCTAAAAGTTCTCATTGTTTTGTTGGGGAGGCTACCAGGCTGAATTCTAACATCCTAGAGGTATCTTGTCCTGGAAATAGTGTCATTTCTCAGGATTTGAAAATGACTTCGCTGAACTAAAGGTGGAGAAGCCAAGCCTCTGCTGCTTTTATTAGTCTCCTGGGCACAGCTATGGAGTGTTGGCACTATACCTACACCCTGAAAAATTAAAATATGGCAACAATGAAAATCAAATCTTAACCTAGAGCAGCTCTCCTGTCACCATAGTTTCAGCAATAACAAGAGCAGACAGTTGCACTCTATTTAGTTTATAGCTGCTTTATTCCTTCATATCACTGGGCAGAGAGGGTCAATAGCCCTCTGACTGCTTCAGCTGCCTCTGTTTTTTTCCTCAAACTCCAGGATGAGACCTTTAATGTGAGACAATTTCTGATGCAGGTACTCACAGCGACGCTTTTCTTCCCTGTAACCTGGGTACCTCTGTAGAGAAAAAGCATCCATGTAAAAAAAAAAAAAAATCAATTTTTACCTCCTTGCTACCATTCCCAGACCTAGTTTTACCTTCCTGAACTTTTTATATTCCTGGATTATCTTTTCTTCCAGTACCTGAAACAAAGAAAATGCTAGCATCAAGTTTAACCTTGAGAAAAAAAACTGTAGTTCTCTTCATGGAGGGAAGTAACTTCTCATGCTGCCAAATGATACAGAATAATTTTTCTCTCAAAACAGACTTGCTTGTTACTGTTTTGGTCACTGAACAAACAGGTTTATGGGCAGTTAGCCAGGGAGTTTATGGCCAGTTGAGCTGGAAAGCCAGCCTGGGTCCAGTCCTTACCTTGTGCTCTGGAGTTCCTCGCTGAACTCTCTTGATCTCTGCTCCCAGCTCTATGAACTTTTGACTTGCAGCCCCAACTCTAGCATGCAGTATGCGGTATTCAGCGTAATCTCTCTCAAAGTCCTGCTCATAAGCAAGTTGCTGCTCTGCAGTGTGGATGGCCCCATATTGCCTGCCAGGAGCAGAGAATTACCACCTTTAATTTTATTACCATACCAAAGCTCCCAGCTCCCAGGAAGTTCATCTTAATATCTCGTATGCACAAGGTTTGATGAATTAGAAGTGGCATGGGACTCACAGGAAGTAATCTGGTACCTCTTCAGGCCTTGGGGATTCAGAGTCTATGAAAGAAGACATGAAGGTGATTATCAGCCTTTTCCCCCCACTGTGGCAGTTTTACCCTCCTCTCATTGACTCTCACCTGCTTGAACTGAGGGACTGTGCTCCAGCCTGGAGCCCATGTCTTCATGTTTATCTTCTTGTTCCCAATCTTCTCCCTCTCGTAGGTCCTGCCTGGCCAGCTTTTGTAGGGAACTTGGAGCTAGAGGCAGAGTTCTGAGCCTCTTTTCTTTCAGTTCGATAGCAGCTGCAGGTGCTGGACGTTTCTGTTGGGGAAAATACTTTTGTCACACTAAAAGTATATCAGAAGCCTTCTTTCTTTAGAAAAATTACTTCCATATAATAATCTCTGTGAGCATCAGAATTTTAGCCTGATTGGACAGATCTCTGAAAAACTCTTGCTGTTACAATTTACCTTGTTCAGATGTTTCTGGCTAGCAGAAAAAGGCACTGCCTGATCAGGCTCTCTGTTTGGAAGATGGGTCTGGTTCCTAGGATATTTGAAGAGGGAATGGAAGAGATGAAGACCCTGGTAGGAGATAGGGCTAGATTTCTCTTTTTTTTTTTTAAATTCTCTCCTGAGGATACCTTCTTCCATTTATTGTCAGATAGAGTGGGCGAAAGAGAGAAACATTGCCATGAGAGAGACACATTTATTGATTACCTTCGGCACGACCCCACCAGGGCTGGCGACCAACTGCAGTCGAGGTATGTGCCCTTGACTGAAATCGAACCCATGACTTTTAGGTCCGCAGGCTGATGCTCTACCACTGAGCCAAACTGGCCAGGGCTAGGGCTTGATTTCTTATTGCAGCATTTAGGGTGGAGATTCGAGGAAGACAACACCAGGGCTTCTCAGATTAGTCCCACCCTGCCCCAAGTACCTCACTTCCCAATGTGCCATGTGTTTCCTTGAGGATCCTGGGAGTGACCATCCTTGGCTGCTTGCCCGTGGATCTGGCACCTGGCAGGGAAAGTGGCAGGGGCACTTGGCTACCTGGCCTTCAGGCTTTGCCCCACCTCATCCCTACTCCCTGCAGTTTCTCACCTCCTCTAGTGCCATCTGTGGCTGTGAAACTGCACCTCCAGAATAATCTCCCATGTTCTGCCAGTTCTCAGGATCTCTGGAATCTTCAGTCAGGTTGTGTCTCTGAAGTGAAGATGGGGCTGGGATAGAATCCATGGCTGCCCAAATAGTGAGACGCTCCCTGAGTGGGCCCAGGCAATGGAGGCGGTTAGGCCCAGATCTGGAAAGGGGTGGTGGAAAAAATACCAGGAGGGTAGAGAACTTTTAAAGCACCTCTGGATATCCCCGTCCTGGCCTTACCACAAACCCTTTCTCACCTGCTACCTGTTTGTTCCCTCTTACCTGCCTGAGCGTTGGTACACAAGGTCCAAGCCACCACCAGGGCCCTCCTGGCCAACCTGGGACACTATGAAGGAGAAGAGGCAGGAGCAGCCAGGGCCTGGGAACCTTAGGTACTGGGAGTAAAAGAAGACCGAAAGCCCCATGTAGTCAGCTCTTACCCCTCCTGCCAATGCCCATCCTCCCTGAGCCAGCCTAAGACTGAAGATGGGTCCCATGAGACTCGTTAGCACACCAGGTGCAGCTGGGCCTGAGTTCCCAGGAGGCTGAGACGCAGTCTCTTCAACCGCAGCCTCCTGGGGCCACAACCCGCGCAGCCCCCTCACCCGATTCGGGGTTCAGTTCTCAGGAACTTCCTCAGTGACTGCTCTCAGTCTCCCGCCCTGACCGTACGTACTTTCCCTGGGCCTGCGTCTGTTCTCTCTACACCCCACCCGCTTCACACACCCCAGGTCCGTACTTACCCCTCGGTTGCCTTGGAAAGCAATCACTGGCCGAACCTGCAGGGAGAGCACAAACAGGGCAGGTGAAGCGGTCTGCCCAGGATCCCGCGTCAGGTGCCGGGAGGAACCTGCCTCGAGGGCTTCACTTGGAGAAGTAGGGAGGCCGGAGCCTGTGTATACCACTCCGCATCCCCAGGCCCCTTCCTCAGGGTCTCCAGCTGAGGCCTGCGGTCCCTAGGGTAGGGGCTAGGGAAGATGGGGTCCGGGGCCGGCCACACCTGTTGCCGCTGACACTCTTGCAGCTCCCGCAGCGCCGCATCGTTGAGCCTGAGCAGCAAGAGGCTGGTCCGAGCGGCAGGGGTGAAGCAGAGCCGGAGCTTCCCACTCAGAAACTCCTGGGGTCCCGCCATGGCCGGGAGGTCGACTGCAAGCAGAAATCGAGACACGAGCGAGGGCCGCCACCACTGCTTTCACTCTGCAGGGCTAGACTTGCATAGCCGGTAGCCCTGGTCGGCCCCGCCCCCCGCCAGGACCCCACCCCCGGCCCAACCCACAGCCACTCCCGAGGTTTCCCAGTCTCGTGGGCGGGGCTTTGCTCTCCCCTCCAGACGACCACGCAGACCCCAGAGGTTTTTTCTTAGTTGGGCATGCAACTCAGAAGGCTTTCGGTAAGGGGAAAGGTTGTGGCCAGCCTCAGACCCCTCATCCAGAATCTCCAGTCCTGCCTCAGTGTCCCCAGCTAACCTGAAGTCGGCATTGCTGTCTAAGTGAAGCTGAACCTGTAACCTCTAGAGGCTTTTAGGCGTAGAGGGGCGGGCAAGAGGGCCTGGTTGCTAGGCGCTACGGAGGCCAAGAGTCCCCAGAGTCTGGAGGATGGAGGACCCAAAAGAGGCTTCCAGACTCCAATACCTGCGGCAGCTCTTTTGCTTTTTCCCACAAGTTTCTAACTAAGGATGGAGAGAAAAATCGGGCCCCGTGAGTGTTGTGGCAGCGATGAAGCTGGGCTATCACCGGCTAGAACGTTCCCCACTGGCCGAAACACATGAAATTGGTGTGAAAGGGAGTTGGCCCACTCCCTCAGGAGGACCAAGAGGTTTCAGGAAGTTGCCAAATATTCCGGAGGTCCAGATCCTGGTTCAGTGAGGCCCCAGGACCAACCTCAGGTTGGCCCTTGGTGTTTCTACTGGTCCTTATTTGGGTATGTTTCCCAAAAGCCCTGGTGTTCTCTTTTCTAACCAGGATCTCTCTGCTACATCTCTCAACCTGCATGACATTAATGCCCTCCACCCCAAATCAAATTATAGTATATTTGTCAAAACTCATCAAATTGTACTTAAAACGTTATATTTTAATGTATGTAATGTATACCTTAATAAAATTGACTTTAAAAATCAGTGCAGCCCTGGCCAGTTTGGCTCAGCGGTTAGAGCGTCAGCCTGCGGTCCGGAGAGACCCGGGTTCGGTTCCCGCTAAGGGCACATACTTCGGTTGCAGTTTGTCCCCGGCCCTGGTTGGTCGTGCGGGTGGCGGCCACTCGATGTGTCCCTTCACGTCGATGTTTCTCACTCTCTCTCCCTTCCTCTCTCTCCCTCCCACTCTATCTGTACAAAAAAAAAAAAAAAAAAAAAAAAAAAAAACAGTGCAATAAACTTCCAACTCCAACAACAAAAACATTTACTGGTCCATGTCCCCAGGGCTCTCTATTTCTCTGGGTGATAATTTGCTGATCTGATAAACAGTTGTGGCAATGGGTAAACCTGGTCTCCCAGGGTTCCTTTTCTTCTCAGATGACATCTGTGATCTTTGTTAGATTTTCCTGGTTTTAAAATCAAAGGGAGGGGGGTATGTAAGAGGGCATAGAGGAGATAAATGGTGATGGGGTGGGGGAGAGAATAAATAATATGATTGACTAACAAACTGTCCAGTACTCACTAAGCAAAGTTGATGAATAATGAGACCTGCTTTTATCAGTAAAGTAAAATGAGAGATTAGAATGATGAAATTTTCCAGAGAGGAAGGAAGGAGCGATGCTGTACCAGGAAGCAACTGGGAAAAATATTTGGTGAAGGGAGGTAGGGATCTAACATTTGTTGGGGATCTGTTGGGTGTCAGGATCTTTGCCCAATATTTAATCCCTATAATAATTTTTTAGAATAAGTATCATTATTTTTATCTACATTTTTCATATATTTATTCAACAAATATTTATTGAGCAGTTACTCTATACCAGACACTGTACAAGATCCTTAGGCTATATCAATGAACAGATTCTTGCTTTGGGAGAGCTTACATTCTATATATGAAGAAGACACTGTAAACACACCTAAGAAATAAACATAAAAAATATAGTGTATAGCCCCGCCTGTGTGGCTAAGTGGCTGGGCATCGACCCATGCACCAAGTGGTCACCAGTTCATTTCTCGGTCAAGGTACATGTCCAGGTTGTGGGCCCAATCCCCAGTCGGGGCATGCAGGAGGCAGCCAATTGATGTTCTCTCTCATCAATGTTTTTATCTCTCTCTCTCCCTTCCTCTCTCTAAAATAAAAGCAATAAAGAGAAATTTTTTAAATATAGTGTATACCTCCATCAAGAGAATCCAAATGGGAGAGACTGGTTTCCACTCATCTCTCTACTACATTTTGAAGGTTGTCCCATGGTACAAATTTATTTTTTTTATTGTAAAGGATCTGATATTTCGGAAGGGCACTGCGGGAACGTCATTGTGTTTCCTCTTTCTCCAAACAACACAATAACTGGCCCCGGCTCAGACCCTCCAAGAGACAGCTGACCAGATTCTTGCCCAGTACCAGCCTGAAGCCAAGGACCAGGACCAGCATGAGGCCTAGGACCAAGACATGGCCATCACCTTCTCAGGACAGTAATGCCTAGCTCACCAAGCTTCAGGCCTTCGGAAAATAAACATGTGCACATGCAGATGCAGCCTCTTCTGCAATCGATTAGAGCATCACTCTGGAAGTTGTAAGATCTATGGCCGTTGATACAAGCTTTGCTGTTGCTGAGCTTTGTGGACTGAGACCTGAAGCACTCTGAGATTCCTTTGACAACCTGGAAAAGCATATAGTCTTCGTTCCTGTACCTTTCTTCTCTCTTTCTCCATAATAAACTTCAAGCATTAAACGCAAAAAAAAAAAAAAAGTGTATAGGCCCTGGCTAGTATGGTTCAGTTGGTTGAGCATCGTCCCATGCACCAAAAGATTGCCAATTCGATTCCCGGTCAGGGCACATGCCCAGGTTGTGGGTATATACAGGAGGCAACAGATTGATGTTTCTTTCACATCAATGTTTCTCTCTCCCCCTCTCCCTTTTTCTCTCTCTCTAAAAATCAATAAAAACATATTTAAATATATATATAGTGTATGGGATGTGTGGGGAGGTTGAAGAGGGTAAAGGGGGTCAAGTATATTGTGACAGTCCGGCTGGTGTGGCTCAGTGGTTGAGTGTTGACCCATGCACCAAGAGGTCACCAGTTCGATTCCCCGTCAGGATACATGCCCAGGTTGTGGGCCTTATCCCCAACGGGGGCATGCAGGAGACACACAATTGATGTTCTCTCTCATCAATGTTTCTTTTTTTTTTTTTTAATTTATTTTTATTCTTTGGTACGTGCCCCTAGCGGGAACTCAACCCAGGACTCTCTGGTCCGCAGGCCAATGATCCAACCTCTGAGCCAAACTGGCCAGGGCTCTCTCATCAATGTTCTATTTCTCTCTCCCTCTCCCTTTCTCTTTCTAAAATCAATAAAGAAAAAAATAAAACAAAACAAATATATGGTGACAGAAGGAGACTAGACTTTAGGTGGTGAACATACAATGCAGTAGACAGATAATGTATTATAGAATTGTACACTTGAAACTTATATAATTTTATCAATGAATGTTGCCCAAATACATTTAATAAAAAGTACAGTGTATGGCTTGGCCGGTGTGGCTCAGTGGTTGAGCGTCAACCCATGCACCAAGAAGTCACCGGTTCAATTCTCAGTCAGTGCACATGCTCAGGTTGTGGGCCAGGTCCCCGGTGGAGAGCATGCAGGAGGCGGCCAATCGTTCTCTCTTATCAATGTTTCTATCTCTTCCTCTCTCTTCCTCTCTCTCTCAAATCAATAAAGAAAAAATATATATAGTGTATGTTAAAAGGTGATAAATGCTATAGAAAAAAATAGAGCAAGGTAAGGGAATTTGGAAGAGGAGGAGAAGGAAGTATAGGAGGGTGGAGAGGGTTGACTATATATTAAGGTGATCAGAGAAGGCCTTCTGGAGAAGATGCAATTTGAGCAATGCCCTAAAGGAGGTGAGGGAATTGGCTAAGCTATACAGTTGGAGGAAATGCTTTTCAGACAGAGGGACTAGCCACTGCAAACTCTGTAAGTTAGAAGTATGCCTGAAGTGTTTGAGGAAAAGTTGAGGACTGTGTAACTGGAACAAAATGAGTGAGTGGGAGAGTAGTAAGAGATAAAGTCAAGAAGGTAAGGAGCAAGGGGTACTAGGTCATGGAGAGCCTTGTGGGCTATTGTAAAGACTTTGGTTTTTACTTTGTATAAAATGGGGAGTCATTGCAGGATTTTGAGCAGAGGAGTAACATGAAGTCACTTCTATTTTAAAAGAATCACTCTGGTTGGTGTGTTAAGAATAGACTAGGGAGACAAGGATAAAAGCAGTATGACCTATTAGGAGGCTATTGCAGGAATCCAGGCTAGAGATGGTGGCAGCTTGTACCAGCCAGTAACAAAACAGGTGGGAGAAGGATAGGGTTCTGGATATGTTGAGGGTAGAAGATTTCCTGATGGATTGACTGTGAAATGTGAGAGACAAATGTCACTAAGGATAACTAGGATTTTTGGCCAGAAAAACTAGAAAGATAAAATTGTCACCAACTGAGGA
The DNA here is from genome assembly GCF_014108415.1 of Molossus molossus. Classification (NCBI taxonomy): domain Eukaryota; kingdom Metazoa; phylum Chordata; class Mammalia; order Chiroptera; family Molossidae; genus Molossus; species Molossus molossus. The sequence continues at coordinate 182,658,251 of NW_023425344.1, forward strand.
AGGGACTGCATTTGGAACAGTGTCAGTTCTGAATATGCTGAGTTGTCTACTAGAATCCACATGGAATGTGGAGCAGGCAGTTATATACACAAGTTGGGAGAAGGTGAAAGATGTCTAGGCTAGAGATATAAACTTGGTAGCACAAAACATATGTGTGTGTTATGTGCCATTGAGTCAGCTCCAACTCCTGGCAACCCTATGAATGAGTGATGTCCACAATGTTCTGTCCTCAACAGCCCTACTCGGCTCCTGTAGAACTGTGCCTATGGCTTCTTTTATGGAGTCAATTCCTCTCCTATTTGATATTCTTCTTTTCTTGTTGCCTTCAATTTTTCCAAGCATTATTGTCTTTTTCAGAGAACTCTGTCTTCTCATGATGTGCCTGAAATAGGACAACTTTAGTTTTGTCATTTTTGCCTCCAGTGATTTTTCACGCTTATATACACATTTTGTTTGTCCATTTATATTTCAATAGATACTTGGATTGCTTCCATTCTTTGGCTATTGTGAATAATGCTTTAATGAACATGGGTGTACAAATGCCATATTTTTATTTTACTTTTAAAATATGTTTTTATTTATTTTGGGGAGAGGAGAGAGAGAGAGAAAAACATTGATGTGTGAAACATTGATTGGTAGCCTCCTGTATGCACCCCAACTGGGGACAAAACTGGCAACTTGGGCTGGAATTGAACCGGTGAACTTTTGGTACACAGGATGACGTTCAACCAACTGAGCCACACCAGCCAGGCAGAAATAACGTTTTTTGTTTTTTTTTAATCCTCACTCGAGGAGATATATATATATATATATATATATATATATATATATATATATATATTGCATAGAGTGGGAGGGAGAGGGGAGGAAGAGAGAGAGAGAGGGAAACATCTATGTGAGAGAGACACATCGAGTGGCTGCCACCCACATGATCCCAACCGGGGTGGGGACAAACTGCAACCGAGGTACGTGCCCATAGCGGGAACTGAACTCAGGACTCAGGTCCGAGGGCTGATGCTCAAATCGTTGAGCCAAACCGGCCAGGGCAGAAATACTGTATTTTTTTAAATGTATTTTATTTTATTATTATTAAAAAAAATTTTTTTCTTTATTGATTTTAGAGACAGAGGAAGGGAGAGGGAGAGAGCGATACATCGATGAGAAAGAACATCGATTGGCCGCCTCCTGCATATCCCCCACTGGTGATCGAGCTCATAACCTGGGCATGTGCCCTGACTGGGAATTGAAGCGGCAACCTCCTGGTGCATGGGTCGACACTCAACCACTGAGCCACACTGACCAGGCCAGAGTGATGTTATAAAATACATTTTTGGCCCTGGCCGGTTTGGCTCAGCGGTTAAAGCGTCGGCCTGCGGTCCTGAGAGACCCGGGTTCGGTTCCCGCTAAGGGCATGTACTTGATTGCAGTTTGTCCCCGGCCCTGGTCGGTTGTGCAGGTGGCAGCCACTTGATGTGTTCCTTTCACATCTATGTTTCTCTCCCTCTCTCTCTGTTCCTCTCTCTCCCTCCCACTCTACCTGAACAAAAAATGGAAAGGTGTCCTCGGGTGAGGATAAAAAAATAAAAGTAATAATAAAACTTAAAAAAAAAAAAAAAAATACATTTTGGCCCTGGCAGGTGTTGCTCAGTGGTTAGAGCATCAGCCTGCGAACCAGAGAAACCCAGGTTTGGTTCCCGCTAAGGGCACATACCTCAGTTGCAGTTTGTCCCCGCCCCAGTTGGGGTTGTGTGGGTGGCGACCACTCAATGTGTCTCTCTCACATCGATATTTCTCTCTCTCTCTCCCTCCCTCTCTCCCTCTTGCTCTATCTGAAGATAAATGCAAAAAAGAATGTCCTCGGGTGAGGATAAAAAAAATTTTTTTTTAATAAATAAATAAAATACATTTTTGCCCAGCCAGTGTGGCTCAGGAAGAAAAAGACATCTTCCAGGTATGCATGCAACCCTATTTCTATAGAGTTATTGTTTTGGTTCTTCTTATCCCTTTCCCCTCATCTTCCTCGTCACCACCAGCTTTGGAACTAGAGATTCTGTCCTTTAGACATGGGCATGTTTCTCTTATCAGAATCTGCTAGGCTTGTAGCTCTGTGACTCTGGGTGTCACCCTGCACTGAGAGAGTTCACTTTACTGGGACTCACATGTTCTCTCACAGTCCTGATGCTGCTTCATTGAAGGTACACTTTAACAGATGGCCCCAGCCTAAGAACTTTTGAGTCTAGCAAGATTAGAGCCATACATATTTTCTAGCAAAGTAGCCCAGACTCTGCTATGTTTTAGCTTTTTGACTCTGAACTTCTGTCCAAAGGGCCGAGGGAGAACTAGAAAGGGAACACTTGAAGGAAACAGATAAATAGATTACTACAGGAGAGATGGTTGACAGGACTGTGCAGTAGCTGGGGTTTTAGTAAGCAGGGAATGGGCTGGAGAAAGTGAGAAGCAGAGAAGAGAATTGGAATATGAAAGGGTTGGAGACTGTCAGGGAAACTTGCATCATCTCCCTGATGTCTCTCAAAGGAGAGAAGGAAAGGAGATAGAATTGATGAATGTCTGCATAATGCAAATACAATTCAGCTGAACCAAGGCAGAAGCAGAAGTATCTGGGAGGAGGTGCTGCTCTGAGACCTCAGCTTTGTTCATGATACGTTCACAAAGTTAGGTAAGACAGGGAGGAGGTGGTCGGTGGAGGCAAGGAGTTATTCAGGAGCATCAGTGGTCAGAAATGAGACTTCATCACCCAGGCCAGGAGATGCCCAAGGTGAAGAGTAAATAAAGTGCCTTAACTTCCCTCCTCAGGCATTTCCTGATCCATATTTAGTAGCTTTTCAAGAATGGAGACTTCAGCCAGCCCTGGGTCTTCCAGGACTTAGAATCTGCTCCCAAAGCAAAGCCATTTTTCCTGTGGAGATAACTCTAGCTACACTCATTCTGCATTCTTCTCCTATCCTGGGTATCTTTGTCTCTGGATCTGTTCCTGGAGGTTTTTGTTTGTTTGTTTTTAATCCTCACTTGAGGACATTTTTTAATTTTTTGTTCAGACAGAGCAGGAGGGAGAGGAAGAGAAAGAGAAACATCGACGTGAAAGGGACACACATCAAGTGGCTGCCACCCACACGACCCAACCAGGGCCAGTGACAAACTGCAACGGAGGTACATGCCCTTAGCGGGAACCGAACCTGGCTCTCTCTGGACCGCAGGCCAATGCTCTAACCGCTGAGCCAAACCAGCCAGGGCTGTTTTTGTTTTGGATACATTTTTTTTCCTTTATTAATTTTAGGAAGAGAGGAAAAGAGAGGGAGATAGAAACATCAATGAGAAGAACATCAATTGGCCGCCTCCTGCATGCCCCACACTGGGGATTGGGCCCACAACCTGGGCATGTGTCCTGACTGGGAATGGAACCGGCGACATCTTGGTGCATGAGTCAGTGCTCAAGCACCAAGCCACACAGGCCAGACTGTTCCTGGAGGTTAATTTATATTTTTATCAACACTTTCTTCTCTCAGTCCAGATTTATGGTCGACTAAGATGGGGCTGGGGAGAGGAGAGGTTCCTAAAGTGTTCCTAAAAGATCAGTACCAGACAGACCTCTTTCTAATTCTACTCTCTCCTTTTAGGCAAGATAGGAGACATGGAGGCATCCCCTTTTCACTGGTTTTAATTTTCCCTAGTGTCAGCCATAGCCCATCCCATCCCACAATTTGGTTATATAAACCAACAAATTCTCCCTTTTGTCCAAATTGGTCTGAATTACATTTCAGTTATCTGTTACCAAATGAGGTCTAGCATCCCAGGTGTCTATGATAGCCTCCTGACTTCTCTCTTCATTTCTTCATTTATCTGCTCTATTTCATTTTCCTCCCACAGAGTGGTCTCTTCAGAATTTACATCCTGCTCCTGGATTAGACTCTCAGCCCCACCCTTTATTATCTGAGTTTCCTTGGGAAAGTTAACTAACCAGCCTATTCTAAGGTTTTTAAATTGGTAGAAAGGGGATAATGAAATCTCAAAAGTCATTGTGAGGCTCAAATAAGAAAAGTACACTTAATAAGCACTCACTTAATGTTAGGTAGTAGTCCTGACCGGGTAGCTCAGTTAGAGCGTTGTCCCAATATGCCAAGGTTGCAGGTTTGATCTCTGGTCAGGGCACATATAAGAATCAACCAATGAATGAATAAATAAGTGGAACAATAAATCGATGTTTCTCTCTCTCTCTCTTTCCCCCTTTCTCTCTCTATAAAATCAATCAATAAATAAACATTTTTTAAAAGAATCAATCAATGAATACATAGATAAATGGAACAACGAATTGGTGTTTCTATTTCTCTCTGTCTCTCTCCATTTCTCTCTCTAAAATATATACATACATACAGACATATGTACATATATACATACATACCCTGGCAAAGTAGCTCAGTTGAGTAGAGCATCATCCCCATAAGCTAAAGTTTTGGGTTCAATCTCCTTTCAGGGCACATACAAGAAGCAACCAATACATACATAAATAAGTGGAACAATATTTTTCTCTCTCTTCCTCTGTCTCTAAAAACTGATAAATAAAAAAGTTAAAAAATGTTAGCTAGTAGCCCGGCTGGTGTGGCTCAGTGGTTGAGTGTCGATCCATGCACCAAGAGGTCGCTGGTTTGATTCCTGGTCAGGGCACATGCCCAGGTTGTGGGCCCAATCCCCAGTGGGGGGCATGCAGGAGGTGGTCAGTTGATATTCTTGCTCATTGATGTTTCTATCTCTCCCTCTCCCTTCCACTCTCTCTAAAAATCCATTTTTAAAAAAGCCAACACTTTTTTTTTAAATCTCTAAAATCTGATTATTAAAAAAAATTTTTTTTTTTAAAATGTTAGCTGGTAGTGGTGTTAGCAGTAGTAATTCAGCTCATGCCACTGCCCTACCTACTTCCTGACCTAGTTTCACTCCACTCTGCTCACTAGGCATCAGTGACGTGCCTATTACCTATCCAAAAGTTAGACTCTTGATGAGATGGACTGAGGGAGCAGGGCTGTAGGGCTTTCCCTCTCCTAGAATGTTCTCCTAGCCTCTTTTCTTCTTCTTTCTAAAAAATATGTTTTTATTGATATTTTAGAGAGAGAGGAAAGGGAGAGAAGAATAGAAACATTGGTGTGTCTCACATCAGTTGGCTACCTTCTGCACGGCTCCTACTGGGGATTGAGCTCAAAACCTAGGCACATGCCCTGACTGGGAATTGAACCAGGACTTCTCAGTCCACCGGATGGAGGATCATTCCACTGAGCCACACCAGCTGGGTTCCCAGCCTTTTTTTCCTTGGCCTAGCTAACACCTCATCCTTTTGCCTCAGTTCAAATTTCACTTGCTTCACTTCCCCAATCAAAGTTACAATCGACAGGGTCTACACTACAGGAACACTCCTTTCATAAAACCAGCAGTACTATAATTTTTTACCAGGACAGGTAGAAGAATTGTTCACAGATAGTCTTAATTCAGATTACATTGAAATCTGTTTTGATTAGTAGGTGCTTATGCTGTGTACAACCAGTTAAATATTTTTTAATTGCTTTTTTTTCTTTATTGAATTTAGAGAGAAAGGAAGGGAGAGGGAGAGAGAGATAGAAACATTGATGTGAGAGAACATTGATTGGGCCTCCCAGTGGGGATTTGGCCCACAACTTGAGCATGTGCTTTGACCGGAAATTGAACTAGCGATCTCTTGATGCATGCATGGGTCAATGCTCAACCACTAAGCCACACCCGCTGGGCGACCAGTTAAATATTTTGAATATCATCCTTGCATAGAATATTTTTTCTTCAAAGCAATTCTCACAATGTTTTGTGTGTGTGTGTGTGTGTGTGTGTGTATGTATATGTACACACATATATATGAGAGCTATTTTTCTCTCTACACTATATGTTCCATATACATATATGTTTTGTTCATTATATACCTAATGCTTAACACAATAGTTGACACATAGTTGATGTACAACACAATGAATATTTGTTCAAAAAATGAGTAATTTTTTTGAGTAGCTCCTGGAAAAATTAGACTGGAGGTGTTATAACCAGTCTAGGTTCTGATAAGATTGGAATTAGACTCTTGGACATGGGGTAGGATGGGGTAAGTGGATAAGAGGAGACTGGCTACAGGGTTATTCCACTCTGTCACCCACCTGAGTTACTGGACTTGATAAAGAGGTAACAGGTTCCAAAGAAAACTTTCTTCCTCATCCTACACTATTTCACTCATCTCTGGATGCTCAGTTTTCCCCACAGGGCTGGTTCTGCTGCTTCTCTACATGTAAGGGGACACATGGCTTGGATCTTTTGGGAACCGGGGGCTGGGAAGCCAGATAGTCCAAATTCTTTTTTTTCTTTACAATGTCAAGAAAAATAATGTTTTGTTATTGTGACTTGACAATAAATTATAATTATTATCATTTATGAAAGTTACATAAATGATCATCTTGAAAGTCTCAGAAAGCAAAATACAAAGCACAGAAAATAAATTCAATTGAAAAATGTATTGACACAATTCTTCATGTTATGTAAAATCCTAGGAAGAATCACTGCAATAATTATTTAAAGTAATATTAAAAGTAACACAAGAACCCAGCCAGTGTGGCTCAGTGGTTGAGCATTGACCCATGTACCAGGAGGTCACCGGTTTGATTCCCGGTCAGGGCGCATGTCCAGGTTGTGGGCCTGATCTCCAGTGAGCAGCATGCAGGAGGCGGCCAATCGATATTCTCTTTCATTGATGTTTCTATCTCTCTCTTCCTCTCCCTCTCCCTTCCTCTCTCTCTAATTAATAAAGAAAAAAAAATGTTTTTTAAAGTAATGCAAGAGATGTTTTGTCTAAATATAAATTTGAATGTAGAGTCTACAATAATAGATCAGAATGAAAGTACATTTGCAATTTCTAACAGAAAATATGTTAGTTTGCATATACTCTGTATTTTTCAATGAAATAGGAAAGCAGATCAAGGATAAAATGTTGGATAGTTTTATCAACCAGGCCACCTTTGAAAGATAATTTTTCAGGGTAGCTAAAGTTAGCAATGATAAAGCTCTACACATATAACTAAACTGTTTGTTATACTAGAGCCAGTACAGCTGACCCTTGAACGACACAGGGGTTGGGATGTGGACCCCATGAGCAGTCGAAAATTCACATATAACTCAGCCTAAATTCTTATGAATCATGGTCAGATTGTTGCTGTGGGTCTGCAGATGATGTCTCCACCCTTTAAGTCTAGTTTCCTCATCTTCTCACTTTATATCTGGGGTCCCTGACCCACTTCCTTCTCTGCTTCAGATACTTGGGTCCTTATTCTCTCTATTCCCTAACTCTCAACTATGTGCTGAGTTTAAATGGAGGTATTTTCTCTCCCTACTGGCTGTTGACCTATGGCCTCAGTTCTTAACCATGGCCCCTCCTCATGACATGGCAGTTGACTCCCTCCACAGCCAGTGATCCAAGAGAGAGATTAATGAAGAAATTAAAATGTCTTTTATGATTTAGCATCAGAAGTGACATATCATCACTTCTGTCATAATTTATTAATCACACAGACCAACCTTGATTCAGTGTGGAAGAGGACTATACAAAGATGTGAGTACCAGGAGGGTGGGATCATTAGGGGCCATCTCAGAGACTCACTGCCACAGATAGGTTACAGAAATTTTGAGAAGGAAGAAGATATTTTAGGACTTGAAAAAGGAAAATGGAAAACACATTAACCAAATGCCCATTATGGACCAGGCCTTTTATATCAAGTTATTAATCTTTTTCCCAACACTGAGGGGTATATATTATTATTTCTATTTTTCATATAAAGGAATTGAAACATGGAGAGAGTAAGTGTCCAAAATTAAATCCAGTAAGTAGCAGAGTCAGGATTTGTTACATTGTTGTGAGTGCCACTTCAGCTACATTTAGTATGTACCAAAGGGTGGAATATGTGCTACTGATGGTATGAGAAGTAATTTTAGTTAGTATAGAGCAGGGATTTTCAACCAGTGTGTCACTGAATTTTTAAAACATGCAATACCTGCCTTGGCTGGTTTGGCTCAGCGGTTAGAGCATGGGCCCATGGATCAGAGGGTTGCAGTTTCAATTCCTGGCCCCGGTCACGGTCGTGCAGTAGGCAACCAATCGATGTGTCTCTCTCACATAGATGTTTCTTTCTCTCTCTCCCCCTCCCATCCTTCTGCTCTATCTAAAAAAATCAATGGAAAAATATCCTCCAGTGAGGATTAACAAAAAACAACAAAAAGAAAACCGTGCAATAAGGTTTGGCTCAGAGGTTGGAGGGTTGGCCTGTAGACCAGAGAGTCCTGAGTTCAGTTCCCACTAGGGGCACCTATCAATAAATAAATAAATAAATGACGAGAGCTTGCCCTGGCCAGTTTTGCTCAGTGGTTAGAGCACTGGCCCCATGGACCTAAGAGTTGCAGATTTGAATCTGGTCAAGGGTACGTACCTTGTTTGTGGTTTGGTCCCTGGCCCTGGTTGCGGTCCTGTGAGAGGCAACCAATCACTGTGTCTCTCTCACATTGATGTTTCTCTCTCTCTATCTCCCCCTCCAACTCTGTCTGAAAATGAATGGAGACATATCCTTGGGTGAGGATTAAAAATAGAAAGTGAGAAGAGCCAGCACAATAGCTGCTCAGTGTGAATAAATAAAAACTAGCCCTGGCTGGTTTGGCTCAGCGGTTAGAACATCGGCCTGCGGTCCTGAGAGACCCGGGTTCGGTTCCCGCTCAGGGCATGTACCTTGGTTGCAGTTTGTCCCCGGCCCTGGTCGGTCGTACGGGTGGCAGCCACACGATGTGTTCCTTTCGCATCGATGTTTCTCTCTCTCTCTCCCCCCCCCCACTTTACCTGAACAAAAAATGGAAAAATGTCCTCGGGTGAGGATAAAAAAAAAACAAAAAACGATATCAAATTTTTTTCATCAGATTGGCAAAATATATATTTTTTGGTGTGCTGCAGAATTTTAGTAATTAGTTTACGTGTGCCATGAGATGAAAAAGGTTGAAAATTGCTGATATAGAAAGAGACATAGCCCTGGTCAGTTTGGCTCAGCGGTTAGAGCATCGGCCTGTGGATCAATGAGTTGTGGGTTTGATTCTGGTCAAGGGCATGTACCTCAGTGGCGATTCATCCCTGGCCGTGGTCTGGTAGTGGGGGAGGCAATCAGTTGATGTGTCTGTCTCACATCGATGTTTCTCTCGCTCTCTCTCTCCCCCTCCCTCCTTCCTACTCTATCTGAAGATAAATAGAGAAATATCCTTGGGTGAGGATTAAAAAAGAAAAAGAAAGAAACATAGGATTGAATAACACCGAAAGTATAAAAATTAAATGCTTCTCAATCTTCTGATTATGTCAAGAGAAAGCTTCAGTTTGGAAGACTTATGCCTTATCACTTCTCTAACACTTAAGAAAGAGAGGGCAGGCCCTGGCCAGGTGGCTCAGTTGGTTGGAGCATCGTCCTGTACACAAAAGGGTTGCAGGTTTCATCCCTGCTCGGGGTGGGTACCAGAGGCAACCAAATGATTTCTCTCTCGTTCTTCCTCGCTCTCTAAAAAAATTAGTAAAAACATATCCTCAGGTGATGCCCTGGCTGGTTTGGCTCAGGGTTAGTGTGTCTGCCCTTGGATGGAAGAGTTTTGGGTTTGAGTCCCAATCAGTGCCTGGGTTGCAGGTTCAATCTCCAACCATGCTTGGGTTTGTAAGAGAGGCAGCTGGTTGATGTGTCTCTTTCACATTGATGCTTCTCTCTTTCTCTCTCCCTCTCTCTCTTCCATTCTACCTAAAAATCAATGAAAAAATATCCTCAGGTGAAGATTAACAAAAACAAACAAACAAACAAACAAACAAAAAACATCCTTGGGTGAGGATATTAAGAAAAAAGGAAAGAAAGGGCAGACCCTATTGATGTTTTTTAGAGAGAGAGGAAGGGAGAGAGAGACAGAGAAACATCCACACAAAAGAGAAACAAACATCTATCAGTTGCCTCCTTTACACACTCCGACTAGGGACTGAACCCGCAACCTGGGCATGTGCCTTAACTGGGAATCAAACCCATGACCTTTAGGTGCACAGATGATGCTCGACCAACTAAACCACAACAACCAGGGAATCTGCATCTTTAATAATGATATTTTTTTGGTAGAATTTAATAAAATATTTTATTTTTATTATATTTATTTATTAAATTTTTTAAAAAATTGATTTTAGAGAGATAGGAAGGGAGAGGGAAAGAGAGACAGAAACATCAATGAGAGAGAACACTGACCAGCCACCATCTGCATGCCCCTCACTGGGGATTCGGCCTACAACCTAGGCATGTGCCCTAACCAGGAATTGATCCAGCAACCTCTTGGTACTTGGGTCAATGCTCAACCACTGAGCCATACCAGCCCGGCTTATTATATTTATTTTTATAGTCACTTTCTGCTTGTGGGCAAGTGATACTGATTTTAAATTTACTAAAGGAATATTAGGTTTGACTTATATGCTTTATTTAAGACATAGAAAAAAATTAAGTAATAGATAGTAGTTCAAGTGATAGTTTCGGTATGGCAAAAATTATGAGAATGGCACTGACTGAGGTTTATTGCCTTCCCATCAGCTCTATGTTGAGAGAGAAGCCAGTTTGAAGTTTTAGCCTCAAGTGCGTTTTGCTATGAGAACTAGTTGGACAGAATCACAAGTTAAAATTCCAACAGCCCTGGCCAGTGTGGCTCAGTTAGTTGGAGCATCCTCTCTTGCACAGAAAGGTCACCAGTTCCATTCCTAGTAAGGGCACATATCCACGTTTCAGGTTCTATGCTCAATCCATGTTTCTCTTTTCTCTCTCTCCCTCTCCCTTTGTCTCTTTTTCCAGTCAATAAAAACATACCCTAGGGTGAGGATTAAAAAAAAAAAATTCACAACCAATTCTTTTCTGTTATATTTCCTAAGCATTTCTTCTTTCTCCAGTGAATTCCTTAAGGATGGTGGGGAGTTTTGTAAATAAATTAATGGTGCTAGGAATAAGAATGAATTTAGTGTGAAATTTAAGCTTCATGCCCTACTCAGCTACCTACTAAAAACCATAGGTGGCCACCTCCGGTGTGGCTCAGTGGATTGGGCCCTCCCGGTCTGTGGACTGAGAGGTCCGGGTTGGATTCTGGTTCAGGGCAGTGCCCAGGTTGCAGGCTCCATCCCCAGTGTGGGGCATGTAGGAGGCAGCCCATTGGTGCTGCTTCTCTCTGACATCGATGTTTCTCTCTCTCTTCCTCTCTCTAAAAAAATCAATAAGAACATATTTAAAAAACAAACAAAAAACCACTGTGGCTGCTAGAGAAAGTACAGTGGTGGGGAAACGCACATATGTGCATTTGTCCATGCTCTCAGTCCTGGCTCCAACTCCATAGTCTGATTTTGGAGGGTCCTCCAATACAGTAAAGCCATCGCATCTTCACTTAAAGTTTCTGTGGGGAAATAGACAGGACCAAAGTTTTAGTACATACCGTGTGTGGTTACGAATTTCTACATTGGAGGGGTTTGCGGTGGGGTGGATAATGAGGTTGGACGGGGTCTCTGAAGTTGCATTTGTACATGATTTTACAGATGTGGACAACTCAAGTGGCTAAATGGGTGGTGGGTATTCTAAGTAACAGGGCCAAGTTTAGTCCCGGAGTTCTGATAACACAGAACCCGCTAGACCATTTCGGCCCCTGCGAACCCCCGCCCTCGGACTCCTAGTGTTCCTTCTGGGAGAGTTTGTCGGTGTCTCAAACCGTCCCTGCATAAGGTCACTCTGCCACATCACAAGCTTGAGCCCGCGGAAGCGCCACATCGCCAGCCGCGCCCCTCCACCCCCCACTCTGCCCACGTGACCCGGCCTACTTTCTCCCCGCCCGACCCAAACCTTTGCTCGTGAAGCCCCGCCCCACCCAGCGCCCTAGGCTGGCGAACCTCCGCCCCTCCTCGGCTCAGGTTCTAGCGTGGCCCGCTGCCCCACGTGTTTCTTCCTGCCCAATTGGAGCCGGCGCCCGGGCGCGAAGGGGCGGGAGGAAAGAACGACTTCGTTACGCTGCGAGAAAGGGGCGGGGCCTGTAGCGTCGGAGTGAACGAAGGGACGCAACGGAGGCAGGCCGGAGCCGCTGCCGTCGCCATGACCCGTGAGCACTTAGATTCCCTCTCCTCTTCCCCTTTTCCCTTCAACAGGACTGTCCACCCTAAAGAGGACTGCCTAATTCCGCCTTTAACCTCGTTTTGGCTTTCCCAGCGAGGCCTTTTTCTGGGAGCGCTCTTTAGAGACCCTCACACTCGAAGCCCGGAAATCGGCCCTTTGCCCACCGCCACTTGAGAAAAACTCATCCCCCATCCCCAACGCACCGGTCGGGGAAAGGGCCTCCCCGACCTTCCACGGTGTGGGGAGAAGCCCCACGTCTGGGTGAAAGGCCCAGAGCCCCCGACTCCAAATCTTAGCCCAGCCCCCACAGACACCTAAACCGTTAATACACACACCACCACCTGTCTGGGCCCCCACGCCGCCCCGCAACTCGAAACACGTCTTTGGCAGGCTCCTCGGGACCGTCTTTTCTCCACTCCTCAGTTTGCCCTGCCCCGTGGCAGGCAGCCCAGCCCTCTCTACTCCCCCCGCCCCCCTAGCAGCCTAAATCCCGAAAAGGGCCGGTGTCAGGACTCGGGGAGTGAAGTCTTGGACCCTACTGGTGTCGAGTGAGGTTAGAGAGGCGTCGGTGTATGACCAGAAAGAGCCCCGCGTCTCACCTTTTACCTTCTTTCTTTAGGCGGTAACCAGCGCGAGCTCGCCCGCCAGAAGAATATGAAAAAGCAGAGCGACTCGGTTAAAGGGAAGCGCCGAGATGACGGGCTTTCTGCTGCCGCCCGCAAGCAGAGGTAGCCCCTGGGAGGGGAGGGAAAAGGAGGGGTGAGACTTGGGTTAGACCAAGGGCTGTACCAGTAAAGAGAGCTACCTCAGGGCTTATATCTGAAGTAGTTGTGAGGGGCAGAGTACATTGCTTCCTCTAGGGTTTTATTTCCTCCCCACGCTCCAAATTGTTAGCTCACTGCTTTACAGGAAGGGACTAGGGCGGGTGCCTGTCCTAGGTCTGATTTCTGAGTGCCCCTGGGTCTGACCTTAAGGGCAAGGGCAGGGAGCTTCACATTTCAAATGCATTAGTGGTTATGACAGCACTGTACTTTTGGCCCTCCTTGCTGTTCTTTTCAACTCCCTTCTCCCAACCTTTTCACTAGTGTTGCTGGGTGTGGTACTCAGCACAGAATAGCCTTGTGTGGCCAGACTTCTGACCCCTTGGGCAACAGCCAGATAGAGACTGATTGCCTTTTTTTTGAGCCTCAGCTCTCTTCCTTTTATTCTCCTAGGGTGGGAATACAGCAGCCATATGCTGAATTTTGTCCCATCCACTTCCATCTTATCCTTTGTGCCCTTCATCCCCCTGCATCTTGTCCTTTTTGCCCTCTGGTACCTCCCAGTGCCCCATCATCTCTACCCCCAGGGACTCGGAGATCATGCAGCAGAAGCAGAAAAAAGCAAACGAGAAGAAGGAGGAACCCAAGTAGCTTTGTGGCTTCGTGTCCAACCCTCTTGCCCTTCGCCTGTGTGCCTGGAGCCAGTCCCACCACGCTCGCGTTTCCTCCTGTAGTGCTCACAGGTCCCAGCACCGATGGCATTCCCTTTGCCCTGAGTCTGCAGCGGGTCCCTTTTGTGCTTCCTTCCCCTCAGGTAGCCTTTCTCCCCCTGGGCCACTCCTGGGGGTGAGGGGGTTACCCCTTCCCAGTGTTTTTTTTATTCCTGTGGGGTCACCCCAAAGTATTAAAAGTAGCTTTGTAATTCCTTGAGCGCCTGGTTTGACTGGGGATTTGGGGAGGATGGGGATGGAGGAATGGCTGCCCTTTCCCATGAAATGGGGAGAGAACTTAAGACCCTAAAAGGTTGTGGATAATGTAGTCCAAATGAAACATCACAGAAAAATCCTTTATTATACTTCAACAAGCAGACAAGTACTCTGGGTATGTGATAGAGGAATCCTCTAATAACCATAGGAACTTCTTTTCTGTGATTTTTGTCCCCTACCCAGACCTTAACACCATCCCAAGGATGGAGTTGAGGGCCAAAGGAGGAAGGCTCCAAGACCCAAGTTATGCCATGCCCCTCTTCCTTATTCTTCCTCAGTTTGTTTGCCTACTTGAAAGTTGGCCCCGAAATCCTGCTGCTCACTGAATTCCCAGGGTCAGCTGCTTTCAAGTGTTAACATTTTCTTCATTCATTCCTCATGTAATGAAGGTGGTTTTTGTCTTCCCACTTCCTTTGACTTCAAAATCAGGATTAAAACCTGGGGTAGTCTTTGTGTTCCTTTCTTCCTGTGTCCTGGTTTGTTCTGGGGTTCTGGGCTTCTTATATCCCTGTGCCCAGAGCCGAACTGCTTATTTCTTTTTATCTCCAAGGGCAGAGCCAAGTAAGTCTTCAGTCCCTGTTGGTCTTTCCCTGCCCCCCATCTCCACTATGAGAGCCTGCAAAGGGCTGGTGTCACACTGTCTGCTGGGATCAGTAGTGGTTCCTGAGCTGCTGACTTGGGAATTAGACTCTTGAGTTTAGGTGAAGATGTAATGGTAGTGCTAGTGAGTCAGATGCTTGCCCAGGGCATTAGGGTATATATGGCCACCTTTTCCAATTCAGACATAGTATTGACTTCGGCCTAAATGAGGTAACTGCTCATTGTGTCCTTGAAGTATTTGCTGGCTGTATAGCTCCTATGAACCAAGACTAGGGGCACAACCTCGAGGGAACCCCAGTTGTGTTAAAAGTACCTAGACTGGATATTTGTTATCTGACGATACTGATACGATGACAATGTCGCCTGAAGATAGGAGGAGGCTTGGGGTCCTGAGTAGGGGACCAACAGAGTGGTGCCAGTAACAGCCCCAGATAGAGGAGTACACAGGCCCAGCATGAGGCAACCTTGACCCAGAAGGTCGCCCAGCTGCCTTTGGTGAAGGTCTTTTCCAGTTCTGCTCCCTCATAGCTGTGGAACCAAAGTCTGTGGTTAGAGAATATACAGAGCCTTGGCGTTTAGACCTGTCCTACCTTCCCATCAGATTATGGCAGACCCATGTGTGTCCTGGGAACCACTGGGACTGGCCTTGAATTGCTCTTTCCCTACAATAGCTAGGTTTTCAGGAGAGTATCCTAGGCCTGCCTCCATCCTACCTGAACCAGTTGGTAAGAGTAACCATGACATAGAGTGATGCAAGGAAGAAGACGAAGTGGAATGCAGAATAGCTGTAGGAAAGATGCTGGGCTTGCACTGGAGGAGTTGGAGAGGTCTCTTGGTCAGCTGGCCTAGCTGCTCCTCCACATTGCCCTGAAGAGAGAGAGGGGCTGCTAGCACTGTGCTGCTGAAATACCTCTTCCATTTCTTCATCCCCTAGCTTTTGTGAAGGTGCTTAAGGGCTCTTCGGCACTGCAGAAATCTATATTTTCTTAAGGATCTTCACTTGATACTCACCTTCCTCTGGCTCCACTGTTTCAGGGCAACAGAAACAGAGTGAGGGCTTCTATAAAACAAAAGGCAGCATGTTTTCACTTTGAAAAGAATGTGAAGGTATTTATATAGGAAACTCCCTTTGAAAAGATTAATCTCGTGTAAGAAGTAGAGGCACACCTGGGTTCAAATGCTAGCTCCAGCATATAACTGGCTATGGGAATTTTGGTAAGATGTTAATCTGTGCCTCAATTTCTCCATTTGTAAAATGGAGCAAACACCTACCTCACAGGGTTGTTGTGAGGATTACATTAAATGAGATTATGTATGTAAAGTAGCACAGTGCCTAGCACATTGTGGGTACTCAATAAAAGGTAATAGCAGCTAGAATCTGAGCTTTCTGGGTGGAGATTGGTAGGATGTGTGTGTGTGTATCTATCTGTATGTGAGGAGGGAGGGGCATTGGGGATACTGAGCTCTTCATTCTCACCTGGAACTCATAGCTGTAAACCTTGATGATCCACAAGGGCCCAAATACCTCAGCCAGGTAGGAAGCTTCATTGCTGAGAAAGAATACAGTTCTCAAGCAGGTGTAGTCAAATAGCAGGAGGGATTGCCTGAGGGCATTTACTGCCAGCTAGTTCATATTGGTAACTCAGGAGGGTACTGTGTTCCCAGAACCCCTATTCCCCCAAAGATTTAGAACTCATATGAGAGCTCTAAAATCTTTGTATGTATTTTTAATTCTCAAATCAATACCCGCTGCCCCCTTTTTCTCATACAGATCATCTGACAAGGGCTATTCTTAGAAACTGTTTCTGTTCATAGTGAGCTTTCCTTTTGCTTAAAAGTGTAAATAAACATGGTCCCAGATAATCTGATCATCCCTCCCTGTCTTGGGCATTCTCCTTTCTTTCACACTTCTCCCCCTGACACTTTTACGCACCAAGCAAAAAGCACACAAGCATACATGATGCCAGCACTGAACACTGCCAAAGAAGTATCTGGTGTTTGGGGTTCCATTTTACTCAGGCCAGGCAGGCACAGAGTGTGATTTTGTCCTTGAAGGATAACTGAGAAGGGGCAAGAGAAGAGAAAAGTGGTAAGAACAAAGTGAGATACTTTGTAGGAGCAAAAAAAAAGATTTTAGCATGGGGAGTCCAGGTCCTTTCCTTACCATGCTCTGGAGGTCGGCTCGACAGTGCTGAGAAGGTCAGGTACAGGATATAACAGCTGATGATAGAGGCTTGTAGAAGGCCAGATTGGGGTTGCTCTGGGAAGAATGGGGATCATTGCTTTAGTCTACAGGGTAGTAATTTCTTCCACTCCTAGTTAGTCCCAACCACACTTCTGTCTCCCCACCCTTTGGGGGAAGCAGAGAATTGACTGAGAATAGGGAAATTAATGAAATTTACTATACTATAGATCCCCAAAATTTGGAATGTTGCAAGGCATGTACCCACTGAGGCGGATGCAAGGAGCGATGGAGAGGAAGGAGAGGAAGCCACAGAAACAAAGGTTCAGACTAAGTAGCATCTTGTTGAGCAGGCAGCCAGCTGGGTGTGTGTAGTGCTGGAACAGGAACACTGCTGCCACACCTGCCATGCTGTAGAATCCTAGGGTGGCCAACAGCATGGCTAGGGACCAGCGGCAGTCTTGGGATGCACCTGTCTGCCTAAGGGAGGGAGGTGGGCAATGGCTTGGGCTCCAACTCTTGAACCATTACCAACTGTTTCCCTTTCCCAGAAGATCTGTGTGACTACCCATCCCACCTGGCCCACAGTTATCAGATTCATGGGCTTTTTTTGATATTGCTCAGTGGGAAGTTACCAGCTCATTGACCTGTCAAGTCCTTTGCCCAAGCCCACTGGGTCTACTAATGTCAGACAACATTCCCAGGAAGAGTCTTTAGGGTTATGTGCTCCTTACCAGTTCTTATTCCAGGAATGGGCAAAGGCTGTAATAAGTACCAGTTGCAGCAGGATGAATGTGAAGCCTCCACAGATGCCAATATAATGCCAGGCTGCAAGTAGGGCACCAGTGGGAAAATGTAGCTGGCCATATTATTACTCCTGGTCCTCTTCCTACCCTCTTTTTCTTAGAAAATCTTTTAGCTTACTGATCAGGATATGAGATGGAAGGTACCTGGGAAGAGATGCTCATCAGGGATGCAGAAGGCAACAGCACAGAGACCTAGCAGGAACAGCAGCTTGAGGAGCCAGAAGCTGGTTTGCAGAGAAAGAAAGCCAGATTCAGAATAAAAGGCAAAGGACAGTGAACAGTGCCTATAGAGGAAGGCAAAGGAGAAAGCAAAACTAGGAAAGAGGAGAGAAGAGACAACTAAGTGTAGGAAAGGAGGAACCAATCCTATGTGAGAGGGGCCAGAAACAGGCCTATCACAGCTTATTTAAAATTCTCTTAGAAAACTAACATTTGGACAGCATTTTACCATTGATAAAGGGTTTGCACATAAACCCTACTGTCACCTCCATTTTATAAACTAGAAGTTCAGGCCCTGGCTGTGTAGCTTATTTGGTTAGAGCGTCATCCGGATATGTTAAGGTTGCTGGTTCCATATTCGGTCAGGGCACATAAAAGAATCAACCAATGAATTGCATAAATAAATGGAACAACAAATTGATATCTCTTTCAAAATCAGTTTTAAAAAACCTTAAAAAAATAAAAAATAGAAACTAGAAGTTCAAAGAGGATATGTGTGGTTCATGGTCACATAGCAAGTACATCAGAAGCTGGGACTTAAACCTGTTCTCTGTCTTTAAAATTAAAAAAAAAAATTTTTTTTTTCTTTATTGATTTTAGAGAGAGAGGGAGAGATAGAAACATCAATGAGAAAGAAGACTGGTCGCCTCCAGCATGCCCTCTGACTGGGGATTTGGCCCACAATCTGGGCATGAGCCCTGACCGGGAATCAAACCTGTGACCTCTCTTGGTGCATGGGTTGATGCTCAACCACTGAGCCACACCAGCTGGGAATGTTTTCTGTCTTACAGTACTATTATTTCACCTTAGAATTTCCTTTAAGCTTATGTCTACTTCCCTCCCCTACCTTTCCCCATCCAAAGAGGACACACAAACCTATTATGCAGCTGTGCCCGAAGGCTGGTAGGGGACTGGAGGTGGACCAGCAGCACAGCCTGCAGCAGGTGGAAGGTGGCAGTTCCTGCACAAATTCTATACACAGCTCCTGAGCCACTGAGCACTGGGCAGTGAGAGTGGCCAAACAGAAGGCCACACAATCCCGAAGGCATCTGGAGCTGGAAGGAGAGCAAGTCGTCATGCACAGAGAGGTATCTTACTCTCATGGGTATAATCCACTCATTTGTCCCCAGCCCCCAACCTGAATCTTGTCAGTGCAACTGGATCCCCTCACACTTACCCTGTGCGCCTTGCCCCAGACCCTCTCCACTACTGTTCTTGACAGCAGAAGGCAGCAGAGTGCTGAGGCCCCTACATGGAGGATTATGTAGAGTAGGCGGCTACAAGTGGACTCTGTGAGATGAGGCCACCTGGAATGGCTGCAGCAGGTACAGGGAACAGGCCCACAGCAAGACACCTTGGGGTAGAGCAGATGCAGGGCAGCAAGGTAGAGATTTGCTGAGGTAAGTGTTACATTAATGCATGTGTGAGTTTAAACTATGAGGCTGCGTTGGAAAATTTCTCCTTTCCTTTTCTTCCAAGCTATACTAGGACTGCCTTCTACTGACATCAAATAAAGCTTTCATCATAAAAGCTAACCTGCAGACTTGAGCAGACTTCCTAAAAGCCTAAGTCACACCTGGCCTCTAACCTTTCCCCAGACCTAAACATCTGGTACTGGGAAGTGGGAGGAGAGGTTTAATGACCAGTAATCTTAGGCAAAGAAGTTGAGGGGCTTCAGAGAGGAAAGGAAGGCCCCCTTTATAGGTTCCCATGGTTTTCCTCCCCAGCTTCAGCCACCATTCCCTTCCACTTTTTTCAGATAGCTCTTGCCTACGGAGCTTTCAAGTCTCTGCCCAAGTACCCTCTCACCTGATACAAGGGAGGATTCACTGTGACACTGCTGACTCCACTGCGTTGCTGTGCCGGGCGAAAGGAGGTGCTGGGGCCTGCGATGG
Source organism: Molossus molossus (assembly GCF_014108415.1). NCBI lineage: Eukaryota > Metazoa > Chordata > Mammalia > Chiroptera > Molossidae > Molossus > Molossus molossus. Next base: position 182,677,897 of record NW_023425344.1, read on the forward strand.
CCTTTGCACTCACCATCCTTATCCCAGGTTTTAGGCCCAGGTCCACCTGATGGAAGGTAGATGAGAAAACAGCAGCTCTCTTTTGTCCTCAGCCCATTGGACTGCTGCTGTGCTGGGGCTGGTCACTCAATCTAAAACAGAATGGGGCGGAACATCAGGAAAAGAACACCGATCTCTGGAATGTGGTATATGTGAAACTACTTTCTCCCCTGGGCCCATAGGCCCCTCAGGCTGTTCTCCCCAGATTAGCGAGCAATTTGCATATGTGGCCTCCTGTGGATTAGTATTCTTAATTGGTTTAGGATTAGACATCAGCTATACTTGTGGAACAGAATTTCTTGGGAGTGTGTGTATGCGCGCCCGCGGGAGGGTGATGGTAGGAAATATCTAGGTAAAGAGGAGGGAAGGATTTGTGTCGGGAAGGTCTGGAGTGGTGACTGGCTAGGTCTGGGAATGCACTTTGCTGAAAACAACACTGTACAAGTCTTAAAGGAAGTCTGACAGGCGAACCTTCTTCCTCGCTGAAGCTTCTAGAACTAGAGCATAAATGAAGGTGTGGCCCAGCGACAGCCCCGCCTCCTCCTCTCCGGCGGAAATTGAGGGGCATTACCGGAAGTCGTGAGGTGGGGCGGAGCCTGTGAGGCGGCGCGGTGGGATCGATATGGCGACTGAGGGGGATGTGGAGCTAGAGTTGGAGACCGAGACCAGCGGTCCTGAGCGGCCTCCCGAGAAGCCACGGAAGCATGACAGTGGTGCAGCGGACCTGGAGAGAGTCACCGACTATGCGGAAGAGAAAGAGATCCAAAGTTCCAATCTGGAGACGGTGAGGTTGGCGGGGAGCGTGTCGGTGGGGCTGAGACCAGAGGGAGCTCAAAGGCTGTTAACTGGAAGCCCTGCTCCAGGACGGGGTCACGATCCTAATGGCGGGAGGAGGCAACAGGGAAACGAACCATCACCGGGGGTCACGGCTTTCGAAAAGGCTTGCTGGAGATTGGGTTTACAGTCGTCCTTAGGAGCAGAGAACTGAATTAAAACAGGCCTTGGTTTCCTGATAACACTTATCGTTTACACACCCGCCTCGCTTTTAGTGGCTTTTTTTTTTTTTTTTAATCCTCACCTGAGGATATATATATATATATTTTTTAATCTTCACCTGAGGACATTTTGCCATTTTTTGTTCAGATAGAGTGGGAGGGGGAGAGAGTGAGAAACATCAATGTGAAAGGGACACATCGAGTGGCTGCCACCTGCAGGACCCAACCAGGGCGGGGGACAAACTGCAACCGAGGTCCGTGCCCTTAGTGGGAATGGAGCCCGGGTCTCCCTGGGCCGCAGGCCGACGCTGGAACCGCTGAGCCAGACTGGCCAGGGCAACCCTTTTTTTTTTTTTTTTCATTTATCTTCAGATAGAGTGGGGGGGGGGGGGAAGAGAGAGAAACATAGATGTGAGAGAGAGGCATCCACTGGTTGCCACCCACACGACCCCAACCGGGCGGGGACAAGCCACAACAGAGGTACATGTCCTGACCGAGAACCAGGGTCTCTCTGGTCCCTGGGCCGACGCTCTAACCGCCAATCCATAAGGGCCAGGGCTTTAGTGGCTTTTTATATTAGGCCTTGTGGGTAGCAGTAACTAGATTTGCCTCTCCCGTAGGCCATGTCGGTGATTGGAGACAGACGTTCCCGGGAGCAGAAAGCCAAACAAGAGCGGTAAGTCTTATGCACGCAGTCAGCCCTACCAGTCCCTCTTTCCCCCAGGAAAAATAAAAGCCATGATTAAGTCTTTGTACCTTGTATCGTTCTTCAGCTCCATCACCAATTCCCTCAGATCTAAGGTTTATAACTTTACTCTCGTTAGTAGAAAGAAAGGCCTCTTGGCAACATCTGCCTGCTGTAAAGACTCCAGGGGAAAGAGTGGGAGTCATTTTGTATTTTCACTCAACAGTGTTTATTAAGAGTCATGTTTGTAAGGCACAGCTGGGAATGATCCTTCAAGGGAGTTTATGGTGGAGGTAGAGAATGAAGACTAATGTACGTTAATATTTGTAGGGAGAAAGAACTGGCAAAAGTCACCATCAAGAAGGAAGATCTGGAGTTGATAGTGAGTAGTGATGCCTAGCTAATGAATGGGCAGGGGAGGTTACTTTGCCTGATTTGGGTTGTTTCCTGAAACAAGTCTAGTTAGCATGTTTTGGTGGCACATTAATGCCAGAGAGGAGGCTTAGGTAACATCATTGATCCTTTTCCTGCAGATGACAGAGATGGAGATCTCACGAGCAGCGGCAGAGCGAAGTTTGAGGGAACACATGGGCAACGTGGTAGAGGCTCTTATTGCCCTAACCAACTGAATTGAGCTTTCTGAGACATACCCACTGGATTAACTTATTGCAATAAAGACTTGTGTTTTTTTTTTTCCCCCCAGTTTCATCAAATGCAGTGTATATTTTATTTTATTGTCAGAAATTTACATGTTGGAGTATAACTGAATTTAAGTGACAGCCCTCCCCACCCCAGCCCTTACTGAACCTATGTGAAGGATCAACGTAGAAGAGTATTTCATGTTGCTAGGTGGCAAGACAGGCTTATTCATCAGATCAGCACTCTTATTTTTTACTTATTTATTACTATTATTTTTAATTGATTTTAGAGAGGGAGGGGGGGAGAGAGAGAAAGAGAGAGAATTGATTGGTTGCTTCCTTAATGTAGGAACCACGACTTGGGTATGTGCCCTGACTGGGAATTGAACCCACAACCTTTTGGTATTCAACCAACTGAGCCACACTGGCCAGGGCCATCAGATTAGCTCTCTCAAAGAGTCTTCAAGGTATATTTGGAGCAAAATTAGTGTACCCCATGGCATGTGTCCCTAAGGTAGCTTATAAATAGCTGAAAGGTCATTACTTACCTGTAGATGTAAATTAATAATCCAGATCATAAGCCACTTTGAGTTAGAATTTAGGTACTTGAGGTGGGAACATGGTAAAAACAATAGAAGATATCAAAATTTAGGACACATAGAAGTAACCTGAAATTGATCTTCAGATAGAGTGGCAGGGAGAAAGGGAGAGAAACATCGACGTGAGAGGGACACATTGACTGGTTGCCTCCTACATGATCCTGACCCGGTCTGGGGACATACTGTAAGCAAGGTATGTGCCCTTGTCCGGAACTGAACCCACGACTCATTGGTCCACAGGCCAACACTCTACTGTTAAGCCAAACTGGCCAGGGCAATATTTGAATTTTGAACCATAACACTAATACCTTACATGGCATTTTTTATCCTAGAGAGAAGATAAATTTTACTTTAAAAGTTGATCAACTTTGGCTAAGTTACCCTTGCTGAGCTTTTGTTTCCTGAACTGTAAAATGATACCACATAGGTTGTCATAAGAATTTATGAACTGGTGAGTACTGAAAGCATGGCCTAGTACCTGCCCCAGAGTAGACATTCAAATAGCAGCTATAAACACATTCCCAAAAGAATTTCAAGCTCTTTTTCTCATTTTGGCTGTAGGCTAATTTTTTTTTTTATAATATTTTTTCTTTCTTGATTTTAGAGAGGAAGAGAGAGAAACATCAATGGGAGAGAACATCTTTTGGCCACCTCCTGCAAGCCCCCCACTGGGGATTGGGTCCACAACCTGGGCACGTGCCCTGACTTGGAATTGAACCAGTGACCTATTAGTGCATGGGTCGACACTCAACCAGTGAGCCACACTGGCGAAGCTTGTAGGATAATTCTTAAGATTGTATTCCCCTCTGGCACACACACAGTGACTTACATTCATCTTTATGTGTTTATTACCTCATAGGAATTATTTACACTTGTATTTTTATTCTAGGACTTTTAAGGATTTATGAGTGTTTTTCCCAGTGGGGCATGAATGTGAACAAACCTTGATCTTATTTTTTCATGCAACTGAGAAGTAGCCTTCCTGTAGTTAAATGTCATTTCTTGTAACCCCTAGGACTCCTTATGCTCTGCCATGTGCATGGTAGTTACATAATGAGTATTAAGTGGAAAAATCATGAATTTAACTCTAGCATGATGTCATTACACTAACTCAGAGAGCACTATTCTCTGCTTGATATATGAGCTGGGCAAAGAAAAGATACTGGTAGGTGCTTGGTAGTCCCCATTTTATGGGTCAACTTTTGTTCTATATACAGATATGATGAAGATGGCAAGGACAACCACCAATGTATTTGCTTTGGGAATAAATTGGTGCTACTAAGAATACGGCCTGGCCCTGGCCGGTTTGGCTCAGCGGTTAGAGTGTAGGCCTGTGGTCCGGAGAGACCCGGGGTTCGTTCCCGCTAAGGGCACATACCTCGGTTGCGGTTTGTCCCCGGCCCTGGTTGGATCGTGTGGGTGGCAACCACTCGATGTGTCCCTTTCACATCGATGTTTCTCTCTCTCCTCCCTCCCACTCTATCTGAACAAAATATCGAAAAATGTCCTCGAGTGACGATAAAAAAAAAAGAATACGGCCTGTTTATAGAGTCTGAGTTTGTTTCTGATATCAAAGGGGATGATTAAAGTGTGAAACACTGTTTGCCTGACAATTCCCTGTTGACTTTATTTAGTTAATAGGTAAATACTAGTCAGCCTGCACATTATTTTCCAGTATCTAGCTCAAAAAGTCTCTTGGTGTGTGATTCTTTTATTTCTGAACACGTACATAAATGGATCAAAATTACATTCACCTAGAAAAGTTGATTTCAGCCAAAAATGCAAAACAGGTTTCAGTGAGCTTAGATTTCCTGTAAGGTAGAAGTAATGCACTGTCCACTTACATGCCCATGTTTCTGACCCAAACTAAGGGGCTGGAAAAAGAAACTTGGAACAGTCCCAAGTGAATTTGGGAAGCCAGAACAATGATGAAACCTAAAATTTCTTAGAAATAGTTTTAAGTGGGGGTAATCCCACCTGGATGGATAGTGCTTTTCTGTGGGGTTCTCAGCATGAGTCCAAACCTCACAAAGCACCTTCAAAGACTGGGTTGCCCAGTGCTCCAAGTATGGCAGGTCCAATAGGCTGGATATATAGGCCATGTAAATAATGGTAAAAGCAAATCAAAGACCAGATGCTGAGACTTGCCCTTGTGTCCCACAGCTGGAAGAATAAGTAGTTGAACTTTAAGTAGTTTTCCGCTTCTTGGCAGATGGCCGTTCAAATACATCTCGCACACCAGCTGCCTTTTGTTTAAAGAACTTCGTGTTCTGGGCACTCTCTTGACCCCATGCGGAGTCAAAGGAGGTGGTGTCCTGATCCACAAGGTGGGTGTATTTGGTACGACCAGAGCGCCCAAAGTTCTTGACCTGAGGGAAGGATGGATGATGAGTTAGTTATACTACCAAACATATCATATCCCAGCCCTCAATATATCACTTTTCTCTCATGTTAAAGTACCCCATACCTGCATGACTTTGGGAAGAATGGTTTTGTTGAAATGATCCTCCAGGGTAGGTGCACTGAAATCTCTCTTGTATACTTCTTCATCCTCATCCTGTAGAAAAGAGTCTTATCAATCTCGTGGTTTTATTTCCCATATATTCAAATCACAAATTAAACTATGATGAGAGATACAAAGAAAGCAGAGGGTAGTAAACCTTCAAGAGCCTACATCTAGTTGAGGTGACACTCGCACAACCCCAACCAGGGCTGGGTACGAATCGCAACAGAGGTACATGCCTTTGACCGGAATCGAACCCTCAACTCATTGGTCCCCCGGCTGATGCTCTTAACTGTTAAGCCAAACCAGCCAGGACACTCATATGGCTTTTAACAGGCCTTTCAAATCTGATTCTGATTTTTTACTTCCCATTAGCTTCAATATTCTGTTGGGATTTCAAACTCACATCTAAAGTGAAAATCATTTCCCCAAACTTTCTGAATCAGCTTCTTCCTGATTTAACTTTTTCTGTTAATAGGATAAACATTCCTATGAACATTCCTTGGTAAAAAATTACCAAGATTCAAAATTTGAATAATTGTTGTGCAGATTCAATCAGTTTCAATTACAAATTCTCATCACCAGGGTTATTGTAGTTTTTCCTTGCAATGAATCTTACACACTGCCAATTGATTGTTTCTCAAACACAACTCTCGTATATATCTCTACCTTGCTCAAAAACTTTCAAGGTTCTTTATTATATTAAACAACTCCTCTGTGTAGTTGTCAAGGTCAAATGCTATATAGCCTTAATCTACCTCTCCTTGCCACTTTTCTGTACAGATGATACTCTATGCCTCTACGCCTGGTTCCTTCATCTGGAATATCTTCCTACCACCGAATGTCTGAAAGTCCATATGTGAAATGCTACCTCCTTTATATTATCCTTTGCAATCTTTTACCAAATATAACATCTCCCTCTTCAATAAAAGCTCAAAAGGTTCTTTACTTAACTATATAAAATATACATAATAGTTTCAAACCAACATATTAATAAGACTATAATGTTAAGATACAGATTATAAACGTGTGAAGAAATTAAAATAGCACCACCTTGGTTAAGGAGAACTTCACTGAAGAGCTGAGTGCTTTAACCAAACACACTGTTGGAGTCTTCTTTTCCCTTCAGCTAGAGAAATGCCCAGTTTAAAGATGGGACAATTAAACAGTTTTTGTGAGACCTACTTTTCTCCTGATTCAGCCTGAGAGTCCCTCATTTAATCTCAAGCCATTTCAACTTCACCCTCTTTATCTAGATAAGACTCAATATTTGAGGAAGTGCACCAAAGACTTTCATATAAACTTTATGTATCTTAGCCAGCCAGCAATACACTTCTTTAAGAAGGTTTATTGTTGAAGCTGCTGAAATGCTTAAGCAATGATACTTCATGGCCTTTTCTTTTTCTTTTAAAAAGTTTTTATTGATTTTTTAGAGAGAGAGGAGAAACATTGATCAGCTGCCTCCTGCACGCCCCCTAATGGGGATTGAGCCCTCGACCTTGGCATCCTGACCAGGAATCCAACCAGGACCTCTCAGCCCAGGGGATGATGCTCAATCTACTGAGCCACACCGGCTGTGCATACTTAATGACTTTTTTTTTTTCTTTCATTTATCTTCAGATAGAGTGGGAGGGAGAGAGGAAGAGAGAGAGAGAAACACCGATGTGAGAGAGACACATCGACTGGTCGCCACCCACACAACCCCAACTGGGGCCGGGGACAAACTGCAACCCAGGTATGTGCCCTTAGTGGAAACCGAACCCGGGACTCTCTGGTCCGCGGGCCGATGCTCTAACCGCTGAGCCAAACTGGCCAAGGCTACTTCATGACTTTTAAGCAGAATAAGAAGTTAATCTCTACCAACTTCAATTTAGAAAAACTACATAAATAACTACCTGCTGAACAGATGGACACACTGATTTTGGAGAAGAGTAAGGAATCCTACACTGAAATTTTCTAATTTTATTTTTATTTTACTGGTATCTGCAGTAAAAGGCAGGAATTTAGCTGCAGTAGGGATATTTAGGGTCTGATATACAACATTTTATGATAGTATGTTTCTTTTCTGTTGTTAATTCTTACCTGAGGATAACTTTCTATTGATTTTTAGATAGAGTGGAAGGGAGGAAGAAAGAGAGAGAAATATCGAGACACATCAAATGGTTGCCTCCCGCCTGACCCCTAGCTGGGGATCGAGCCTGCAACCCAGGTACATGCCCTTGACTGGGAATTGAACCCACAACACTTGGGTCCATAGGCTGACACCCTAACCACTGAGCCAAACCAGCCAGGGCTAATATACAACATTTAAAAAAGCTAGTCTCAGTTTTTGATACACACTCCTCTAACATTAGGAAATAATTTAACAAACTACATGCTACTAGAATAGTAAATGCAATCAATGCTCCCATTTCCTTTCCAGCTATCTCTGTATTAAGAAATTATCTCTAGTGCTAATCCAACTAATTTGGAATAAATCATTGTCACTTTATACAAGATTAACAGACTGATATTTTGATCTTGGTCTTTATATAAAAATAAGATGATGACATTACAATAATGGTTAGATTATTAACCACTTTTTTTGTTTGTTAGGCTGAATGACATGAATTAAACTTCTGCCATGCCACGCAAATATGAGCTCATGTAAAGCTATTTGCAGAACCTGGTTTTTGCATAACCAAAATTTCTCACTTGGCTAATGATACCTAAGTGTTTATGGTACCTAAATAGTCTAGTATCTATATAGATCACTATCTATTTCAGTTCCTCAATTCTTCTATTACATCATTTCCTCCTTGGAGCTGGGGTCAAAAATAGAGAACAGTAGCTGCAATTTCTAAAATCCTGTTCCCAATACTTTTCTCTATTGGGTTTATATTCTTCAAAGGCAAAAAGCAAATGAGAAAGTTGACCACTGGCAAGTGGAGGTAATATTCCAGAACCAGTTTATTCTTGGGGGGAAAAAAGATTTCAAAGCTTCTGAGTTATTCCTACCGCCCAACTTTCCCTTCCCCCCTTCACTTCTTACCATGAAGAAGGCACCTCGGTGGTAATACTTCTGTAAGAACTTATATTTGCCCTTAACAGCTTTGTTGGTAATAACTTTGCCATTTGCCCGAAGCTCAGCTCTCCTCTCTTCCTCAGTCAGGTTTCGCATGCGCTCAATTTCTGCTTTCTCCTTCTCAAGCCTGTCCACAGAACAAAATTATTATCATTCCAGTTTCAGAAAGACCCAATTATTGGAGTATAACACGGTCCCATCTCCTTGCAAGCATTATTCACCTTTTTATTTTTATGTTAATCCTCACCTGAGGATATTTTTCCATTGATTTTTAGAGAAAGTGGGAGGAAGGGAGAGAGAGACACACACATTGATTGGTTGCCTCCCACATGACCCCAATGGGGCTGGGGATCAAAACTGCTACCCAGGTACATGCCCTTGACTGGAATCGAACTCATGACCCTTTGGTCTTCAGGCTGATGCTCTAACTGCTGAGCCAAACCAGCCAGGCCTTATTCAACTTTTTAAAAAAATTGATTTGAGGGAGAGAGGAAGGGGGAGAGGGAGAGAGAGAAACATCAACTGGTTGCCTCCCATACATGCCTGATTGGGAATCAAACCCAAGACCCTTTGGTGCATGAGACGATGCTTCAACCAACTGAGCCACACCGGTCAGTTTTTTTTTTTAATCCTCACCCGAGGACACTTTTTTTTTTTTTTTTGCATTTATCTTCAGATAGAACAGGAGGGAGAGAGGGAAAGAGAAAGAGAGAGAAACATTGACATGAGAGAGACACATCAACTAGTTGCCACCCACATGACCCCAACTGGAGCCGGGGACACACTGCAACCGAGGTACGTACCCTTAGTGGGAACCGAACCTGGGACCCTCTGGTTTCTGTAGGCTGATGCTCTAACTGCTGAGCCAAACCAGCCAGGGCCTATTCACCATTTTTTTTTTCCCCCTCCCCTGAGAACATTTTTCTTTCCTTTTTTTTGTTGTTCAGATGGGGGGGGGAGAGAGAGGGAGAGAGAAACATCGATGTGAAAGGGACACATCGAGTGGCCACCACCCACACAACCCAACCAAGGCCGGGGGCAAACTGCAACCGAGGTACGTGCCCTTAGTGGGAACCGAACTCGGATCTCTCTGGACCGCAGGCTGATGCTCTAACCGCTGAGCAAAACTGGCCAGGGCTATTCATCTTTTTAAATTCTAGTCATTGCCTGTTAGGAATCAAGATTAGGAACTCAATAAATAAAAAGGTGATGTGGCCTTCATTATGCTTGCAAGATCAGGTATTGCAAAGTTCCAAAAGTTGATTCTAGCCTTTTTTTGAGGTTTATATGTAATGTGATGCTTGATTTTGCAACATTACTAATTCTTCTTCCTCAAAAGCCTCTTAGCTTAGAAAAAATAATCACAATTTTAAAATAACTTTAACAATCATATATGTGGTTATATGTCACAAAACAAGGATTACCATCATTATTAGACTGTAGTGACTTTAACTTTTTGGGGGGAGTGGGGAGAGCCACAGACCCCCTTTCTTCAGAAAAATGCAAATATACACATAATTTTGCAGTTTTAAAGGGTACCTGGACTCCATGAAACCCAAGATAAAAACCTTAGAAACTGCAGGCTGAGGACAGAGTCTTCTGTTGATGGTTTCCCACTGTAATCTGGGATTACTCTTTCATTCCTACTAATCTTCAGGAATGGATAATGGAAGCTCCAAAATGATTCTGCTCTAACATAGCAAATCTGGTAGATTATTTAAATGCCCAAAATTCTTCCCCTCACAGTATGCATTCTCCTTTGCAGAAATGACACATGAGCTCAAAAGATCTTGCCAGCTCCCACCTTTGCCCTCTTGGAATACTGCTGCAAGACTGTTAATGTAAGGAAGCCAGTCTAGCCTATTGAAGAGAGAGAAATGAGGCATCCTAGCTGATAGTCCACAAACTACAAACATATGAGTGAAGTCATTCTGGATTTTCTAGCCCAGTTAGTCCTTCAGCTGGATGCAGCTACATAAGAGCACCCAGGTGAAACCACCAAAAGCACTGTTTGGCCAACCCTCAAAATTGTGAGAACTAATCAATTGTTTTAAGTCACTTAATTTTGGGTAGGGCTGTTATGCAATAATAGATAACTGGTAATAGTGAATAACTTTTGTGTGTCTACTAGGAAACTAAAGGGAGTATCAGCTGGCTGACAAAGTATTTCTTTTCCCTGATTTTATTTTACCAGCCATATTCCAATTACAGAAACTCTCCCAGTTGCAGGAACCCTAAAGAAAGCTAGACTGGAACTCACAGTAGGTGTTGAGCCTCAGAACTATTCTACTAGGAACCTATCTCATTAGCAGTATTAAACTCTAGGACCATTACTCACGCTTCTCGATCTTCTCTGTCCCTTTTGATTCTCTTTAGCTCCCGAACTTTCCATGCCTCATATTCCTCCTCATCATTTTCATCGTCAGTATTCAGTGCATCCAGTGCAGCCAGGGATCGCTTATTCTCCTCCAGCTCTTTCTTGGTCTCCTCTTCTACAATCTGCATAAGGAGAACAATTCAACTGTTGGAATTCCTTATTCTCCTCAGACAAACCCAAGTACACTATTCCCTGCATTCAATCCTCACAGCTACTCCCAGTACCTTTAGTGTGTACTTGCGCCTCTCCTCAGCCATGCGTTTTGCCTCCTGCTCCAGCTCCTTCTGTTTCAATGCTTCAGCCTCACGTTCTTGAACTGTTACTCGGTCCTTCCTATGGTACAGAGGTCCTGTTAATTGCCTGAAGCTCTTACTTAGAGTGAAGCTCTGTTCCCCTAAATCAAGTCCGGTCTAAATCAGACAAAGCCAAACAATTCCTGGCCCTATTATTTGCAAAAACCAAAAATGGGAGTCATACCAGGTCTCTATAGCATCAAAATTCCATTCATCTTTGAGAATTGCCTGAATAGCAAAGAACCTGCTAGACTGTAGTAGTAGGATTTCTAGCCATTAGGAAAGGAATAGGAATTTGCTCTTTAAGCTTCATTTTCTGCTTTAAATAATGTAAGATCTCGGACAGATATGTGGAGAAAGAGATGTGAAAACAAATTCAGGCTTTGTTAACATCAAGATATTCCTCAGCAAATACCATGCAGAGCTAGGGCACTGGGCAGAAGACTTTCACTTAGTGCTTACATTTCAGAAGACCATGACATAGGAAAGAGGCTTCTATCTTTATTTTTTTATTTATTTTTTATCCTCACCTGAGGACATTTTTCGATATTTTGTTCAGATACAGTGGGAGGGAGGGAGAGAGAAACATTGACCTGAAAAGGTCACATCGAGTGGTTGCCATCCGCATGACCCAACCAGGGCTGGGGGCAAACCGCACCGAGGTACGTGCCCTTAGCAGAAACCGAACCCGGGTCTCTCTGGACCGCAGGCCGATGCTCTAACCACTTAACAACAGGCCAGGGCAGAGGCTTCTATCTTTAGACCTGGAAAGTAGAAACTGTGGATTCAGGACTGGTTTGTGAGATGCTTACTTTCGAATGAAGACTGGCTTAAGGCGAGGTTCCATCTCATCTTCACTGTCTGTGTACTCTTCATACTCAGACTCGGATTCTGACTCCTCCCCAGAACGTCCCTCATCTTCCACTTCCATGACTTCCATTTCTTCATTTTTTCTCTCCTGTGCTCGTTGACGCATCATACCACGGCGCCGCTCTATTTCCTATCAAAGTCATATGTCCAAGCCAGTAAGCCAAATGGTCTGTGCTCTTAGATGGCTTTTTATTTTCCCCTCATCAAACTTTGATCTGACTACATGCAACTCTGCACCATTATATTTTCAATCCTACCCCCAATAGAGAACCCTGGGTCAGAGTTCTGCCAAATGTAGCAATCTTGTTTCTCAACAAAAGGAGCATAGGCCCCAACTTTTTCTTAACCCAGAAAGGACTTCCCATTTTACTATACCTCATCATCAATTTCTTCCTCTTCTTCTTCACTGCTATCTTCTCGTTCCATGCGCCAAGCATCTCCTTCTACTTCTGAGTCACTTTCTCCCACCACTTCAGGTTCTACTATTTTCCGATGTCGAGCCAATCTGAAAAAAAAAAAAAAGAAAAAAAATCTCTAAGTGTAACACCAATGCTACAAAAACTAAGGGGCTCAACCACATTTTAATCATAGAGAACCTGGACACTGTTTGCTTTTATTTTTTTAAATAAAATGGACATTTTTCCATTTTTTGTTCAGATAAGAGTGGGAGGAAGAGAGAGGGGGAGAGAGAGAGAAACATCGACGTGAAAGGGACACATCGAGTGGCTGCCACCTGCAGGACCAACCAGGGCTGGGGACAAACTGCAACCAAGGTATGTACCCTTAGCAGGAACCGAACCCGGGTCTCTCTGGACTGCAGGCTGATGCTCTAACCGCTGAGCCAAACTAGCCAGGGCTGTTTGCTTTTATTAATACTGAAGTCCTGAAAGGGGTAAACTGAGGTGCCCATTAAAGAAGCGAATTCCAAGTGTCAGAGCAAATAGTCAAGTTAGACCTAAAACATTAAATGTATATGCTGAGGCATCCTGGGGCACTACAGTAAACTTATATGGGTGCACTGGTATATATTTTATAGCTCAAGGTAGTTCAGTTTCAACGTTATATCAAACTGTTTCCTTTCAATGACATCTTTTATCTTTGTGAAATTGAGTTTTTGGTCACTGCTGTGACAAAAAGCAAGTACCACATAAAAATCAATATGGAAAAGGAAATGAGTGACAGCGCCAAGCTGATTCCGAGGTTTGAGAGGTTGCCAGTGTCCAAGGGGCACACAAATCCCAATAGTAAGTAACTGTGGTTTTGTAAAATGAAGTAAAAATGTGTTTTTTTTCTTTTGTGTTTTACGTTTTTCAAATAGCTAAGTTGTTAGAATATAAATATATATTAAATTTTTGGATCTAACTACTTAACAAAATAAGTAGAACTATTTGGGCACAGGGGTTCTGTGAAAAAATTACTGAGACAATTTGAGCTGTGAAAGTTCAGGATCTCTGGCCTACTCTGTAAGCCAGTGTCTCAATCAATACACAACATACCAAATCCCTATTAGGAGGCTCCCTTTCCTACATGAGACCATTCATCAGGACTTTTTTCCTATTTCAATGTCATTTCTTATTAGCCTTTAGAATAAGTGGATAAAAATCAATGTCTCAACTTTTATAAAACATCTTTGTGTTACAAAGACTACTAAACAAACCAACCAATGGTCTGTTTTCTATTCTTTTTTTTTTTTTTTTTAAGTATTTTATTTATTTATTTATTATTTTTTATCCTCACCTGAGGACACTTTTCCATTTTTTGTTCAGATAGGGTGGGAGGGAGAGAGAGAAACATCGACGTGAAAGGGACACATCAAGTGGTTGCCACCTGCACGACCCAACCAGGGCTGGGAACAAACTGCAACCAAAGTATGTGCCCTTAGCGGGAACTGAACCCGGTCTCTCTGGACCGAAGGCCAATGCTCTAACTGCTGAGTCAAACTGGCCAAGGCTGTTTTCTGTTCTCTTAATGAGTTAATTTGGGCCTTTGGACCAGAGGCAGCTTGCTGTTTACTGGCTCCCACTTAATGGCTGTATAACTTTGGTCATATTAGTTTCCTAACCCCTTTGTGCCTCAGTTTCCTCATTTGTAAAATGGGAATAATAGTACCTATCTCATAAGGTAATTGTATGGATTATAAGAATTAGTAAATGTAATGTATTTGGAACAGTGCCTGGCACATAGTACTATTCAAGTACGAGCTATTATTGTTGTTCTAATGAACTTGTAGGGGTTCAAGTCCAGTGAAACATAAACCTAGTCATTACCTTTCTTCTACATCTTCACTAATACGGTTCTGCAAACGTCGTAGTCGAGGGTCGCTAGATGAATCCTCCTCCTGTTCCTCAGGCTCTGCTTCTTGTTCTTTGGCTTTCTTAATGAACTGAAATTCTTCATCCTCCTCATCTGAGGACTCCATAGGGGCATAGTCTGGCCTCTTTCCTGACACATAACGTTTTACCTTCACTTTCTCCATCGAAATTTCACCTGGGCAAGAAAGATAATTTATTATGTTTCAGTAGCCTCTTTCCCAATGTTCTTTTTTTTTTTAATAAAAAAAATATATTTTTTCTTTATTGATTTTAGAGAGAGAGGACAGGAGAGGGAGAGATAGAAACATCGATGGGAGAGAACACTGATTGGCCTCCTCCTGCATGACCCCCCAAATGGGGATTGGGCCCACAACCTAGGCATGTGCCCTGACTGGGAATCGAACTGGTGACCTCTGGGTGCATGGGTTGACACTCAACAAGTAAGCCACACAAGCTGGGCTCTTTCCCAATGTCCTAAAACACCATTGGCCTTTGCAGGCAGAGCCCTATATTCCTTATAAATAAGAGTTCAGGAAAGAGAAGAGAGCCACTACCCAACCATCTATTCATCTAATGGTGTTTTCCTACAAAAGCCAAGTCATGGGAAGCATTCTTGTGAATACCAACACTAATGATAAAGAGGACTAACTTGGGAACAATAAAATAGAGGAAGGTTGGCAGTGTAACAATAGACAAAAGTTCCCCCAAACCAGCAGACTATGACCATCACAAATTGAATCTATTCCACCTCAACTATACCCTTAAATAAATTATTTGTAAGAGTGCCTAGCACAAAGGGTGACTTAAGTGGGAATATAAAATTAAAAGGCTGCTGTCATTTTAGCTCCGCTGAAATTTTCCATGGCAGCCTTCATGATATATCCCACATATTTCAATCTTCTAATTTTATCTATGTCTACATTCTCTTAGTTTATGAGCTATCAAGCCTATAAGAGTAGATAATCTCGTCCTTTTAAAAAAAAACTTTTTTTCTTTATTGATTTTAGAGAGAGAGAGGGGGGGGGAAACATCGATGAGAGAGAACATTGACTGGTCGCCTCCTGCATGCCCCCACTGGGGATTTGGCCCACAACCTGGGCATGTGCCCTGACCAAGAATTGAACTGGCAACCTCTTGGTGCATGGGTCAATGTTCAACCACTGAGTCACACCAGCTGGGCGATAATCTCGTTCTTTTTAAAAATAGGTTTTGATTTATTTTTAGAGAGAGAAGAAAGGAGAGAGAAACATCGATGAGATAGAAACATCAATCGGCTAATTCCTGCATGCCCCCTATTGGGGATCGAGCCCGCAACCACAGCATGGATCTTGACCAGGAATTGATGCTCAAGCCAATGAGCTACATCAGCTGGGTGATAATCTCTTTTTCACAAATACCAACAATTACAGTGACTAGAGAGTGAAAACTAACCAACACATTTTATAAGACGAATATAACCTTGACAGCCAAACTGTACAGTTTGAAGAGAAACTTTAGGTGAATTCATTTATGAACACAAATACAAACATATTAAATAATATAATAGCAAATGTATTCCAGCAATGTAAAACTAACAGAAAAACTCTAAGCCATAATGACCTAATAAGATTCAGCCTAGGACTACAAGGATGACTTAACCTTAGAAAATTAATGGGGGTGGGGGGGTGGACACAACGGAGAAGAAAATTAATGGGGGAAAAGTAATATACAATTTATTTTTTTATCCTCACCCGAGGACATTTTTTAATCTTCAGATAGAGCGGGAAGGAGAGAGGGGGGAGAGGGAGAGAAACAGTGATGTGAGAGAGACACATCGACTGTTTGCCACATGCATAATCCCAACTGGGGAAGGGGACGAACAGCAACCGAGGTATGTGCCCTTAGCAGGAACTGAACCCAGGACTCTCTGGTCCGCGGGCCGATGCTCTAACTGCTGAACCAAACTGGCCAGGGCAGTAATATACAATTTAAAGTTTATATATTTAGCCCGGCCAGTGTGGCTCAGTGGTTAAGCATAGACCCATGCACCAAGAGGTTGCCAGTTTGATTTCTGATCAGGGCACATGCCCAGTTGTGGGCCAAATCCCAAGTGAGGGGCTTACAAGAGGCAGCCAATTGATGTTTTCTCTCATCAATGTTTTGATCTCTGTCTCCCTCTCCCTTCCTTTCTCTAAAATCATTAAAGAAAAAATAAGTTTATATATTTAAAGTCACATAATCTTAACAATAGATACAGCAAACATTATACTTAATAATAAAATAACAAAACATTGAAGCATTCTTTTAAAACACAGTGGGCATCCCTGCCCAGCAGGTGTGGCTCAGTGGCTGATTGTTGACCCATGCACCAAGAGGTCTCTGGTTCAATTTCCGGTCAGGGCAAATGCCCAGTGGGGAGCATGCAGAAGGTGGCCAATCAATGTTCTCAATGTTCTCTTTCATAGCTGTTTCTATCTCTCTCCCCCCCTCTCCCTTCCTCTCTCTCCAAAATCAATAAAGAAAAAAAAAAAAAAAAAGCCTGTCTGGTGTGGCTCAGTGGTTGAGCGCTGACCCATGCACCAAGAGATCGCCAGTTTGATTCCCAGTCAGGGCATATACCCATGTTGTGGGCCAAATCCCCAGTGGGGGGCATGCAGGAGGTGGCCAATCGATGTTCTCTTTCATCGATGTTTTCATCTTTCTCTCCCCCTCTCTCTAAAATCAATAAGGGAAAACAAAAAAACAAAAATGTAGGTATTCTTATGTTGTCCATATCATTCCTTCTAGTCAATATTTTATCATCGCCTTAATTAGGACAACAAGAAATGAAAAAGAGATAAAAGGTAAGGATTAAAAGGGAAGAACTGCCATAAGTTGCAGCCTATATGATCATTTATGTAGAAAATCAAGAAAATCAACAAACTAAAAAAATTCAGGGAGAATGCTTGATAAAAAGAAACATACTTGTACAATAGCTATATTTACTAGAAAATGCAGTTTACAAAAACATTTATGCCCTGGCTGGGTGACTCAGTTGGTTGAAGCATCATCCTGTACACCAAAAGGTTGTGGGTTCGATTCTTAGTATATGCCCTGACCTAGGTTGTAGTTTGATCCCTGGTCTGTGCATGTATGGGAGGCAATGGATTGATGTTTCTGTCTCGCATCAATGTCCCACCCTCCCCTCCTTTTCCCCTTCCTTTCTTCCTAAAATCAATTTGAAAAAACATATCCTTGGCCCGGCTGGTGTGGCTCAGTGGTTGAGTGTTGACCCATGCACCAAGAGGTCACCGGTATGATTCCTGGTCGGGTACATGCCTAGGTTGTGGGCCTGATCCTCAATGGGGGGCATGCAGGAGATAGCCAATAGATGTTCTCTCTCATTAATGTTTCTATCTTTCCCTCTCCCTTCCTCTCTCTCTACAGTCAATAAAGAAAAAAAAATTAAAATTTTTTGAAATACCATTTATGCCCTGTCCAGGTCACTTAGTTGGTTAGAGCATCCTCCCGATATACCAAGGTTGTGGGTTTTATCCCTCGTCAGGGCACGTATAAGAATCAATCAATAAATGCACAAATAAGTGGAACAACAAATTGATGTTTCTCTCTTTCTCTTTCAAATAAATATATTAAAAAATTAAAAAAAAATAAATAAAAAAATTAACTAGCCCTGGCCAATTTGGCTCAGCAGTTAGAGTGTTGGCCCACAGACCAGAGAGTCCCAGGTTAGGTTCCCGCTAAGGGCACATACCTTGGTTGTGGTTTGTCCCTGGCCCCTGTTGGGGTTGTGCAGGTGGCAAGCAGTCGATGTGTCTCTCTCACATTGATGTTTCTCTCTCTCTCTTCCTCCTTCTCTCCCTCCCACTCTATGTGAAGATAAATACAAAAATCTCCTTGAGTGAGGATAAAAAAATTAAATAAAAAACAAAAATAAAAAATACCACTTATAATACTAATATATAAAATTTTAATGCAATTCCATTAAAAGTTGTACCCAGGCAGATTCTAAAACCATGCGGAAGAATGGGAGCCAAGACAATTCTGAAGAACAAGGTGAGGCCAAAGATCTTAACAGATGCCTCACCAAGGAAGATACACAGATGGCAAATAAGCATATAAAATATGCTCCACATCACATGTCATCATACAAATTAAAACAATTGGATACCACTACATACCTATTAGGATGGCCAAAATCCAGAGCTCCAACAACATTAAACACTGACAAGGATGTGAAACAATAGGAACTCTCACTCATTGCTGGTGGGAATGCAAAATGCTACTTTGGAAAACAGTTTGGTAGTTTCTTATAAATCTAAACATATGCTTACCATACAATCCAGCAATTGCATTCCTTGGTATTTATCCAAATGAGTTGAAAATTATGTCCACACACACACAAAATACACACTAACATTTACTGCAGCTTTGTTCATAATGGTTAAAACTTGGAAGCAACCAAGATGTCCTTCCCTATGTGAATGGATCTACTATGGTACATCCAAACAATATCATTCAGCACTAAAAATAAAAAAAGCTATCAAGCCATGAAAAGACATGGAGGAAACTTAAATGCATATTACTAAGTGAAAAAGGCAATCTGAAAAGGTTATATACTGTATGATTCCAAATACATAACATTCTGGAAAAGGCAAAATTATGAAGACAGTAAAAAGATCAGTGGTTGCCATGGGCTGGGTGTGTGGGAGGGATGAACAGACAGAGCACAGAGTTTTAGGGCAGTAAAAAGACTGTGTACGACACCTTAGGGATGGCTATGTCATTATACATTTGTCCAAACCCAATGAATGCACAACACTAAGAGCGAATCTTTTTTTTTAAATCTTCATCCGAGGACATTTTTGCATTTATCTTCAGATAAAGCAGGAGTGAGAGAGGGAGGAAGAGAGAGAGAAACATAGAGGTGAGAGACACACATCAACTGGTTGCCACACACACGACCCCAGCAGGTGCTGGGGACAAACTGCAACCAAGGTACATGCCCTTAGTGGGAACTGAACCCGGGACTCTCTGGTCCACAGGCCAACGCTATAACCTTTGAGCCAAAGTGGACAGGGCCCAAGAGTGAATCTTGATGTAAACTATGGACTTTGGGTGATTATGATGTATCAGTGTAGGTTCATCAATTGTAACAAATGTATTATTACTCTAGTGGGAGAAGCTATGCATGTGTAGGGGTAATGGGTATATGGAAACCCTCTGAACCTTCCCCCCAATTTTGCGGTGAACCTAAAATTGTTCTAAACTAAAGTCTTAATTAAAAATAGAACAATAAAGTAAAGTGGGGGTGGGGAGGGTTTATATACAGATTGCAAGGTTCATTTACTTTATAGTACAGTCAACCCTTGGTTCTTGACCAAGTTGTTCATAGAAAAAAATGTTTCTATAAACCTAGGTTCTCCACCTGACAACCCTTTCATGCTGATACATCAGCATGACAAAAATCGTTTCTCAGGCCACAAATAAAGGAGAGAATGCAGCTCTGGCCAGTCTGGCTCAGCGGTTAGAGAGGCGGCCTGCTGTTTAGAGAGACCCGGGTTCAGTTCCTGCTGGGGGCACGTACCTCGGTTGCAGTTTGTCCCCAGCCCTGGTTGGGTTGTGCGGGTGGCAAACACTTGATGTGTCCCTTTCACATTGATGTTTCTCCCCCCCCCCCCACTCTATTTGAACAAGAAATGTCCTTGGGCAAGGATAGAAAAAAAAATTTAAAAAAAGAGAGAGAGAGAGAGAGAGAGAATGTATCAATATGAGTTAGTTTACACCTAAACCTCACCTGTTAACATCTCAGGAAATTGTGCTGTGGCTATTTTTGTTTGTTTGTTTGTTTTGCTTTTGTTACTGGCAAATGAACAATTAGCACAATTTTAAAACATAGAGAGGCCATCAAGAGTGCTAATGTTGCTAAGGGTGTGAAAGAAACAATGACTGCCCTGGCAGGTTTGGCTCAGAGGTTGGAGTTTCAGCCCAGGGACCAATGAGTGGCGGGTTCGATTACAGCCAAGGGCACATACCTCAGTTGTGATTCGTCCCTGGCCCAGGTTGGGGTCGTGTGGGAGGCAGCCACTCGATGTGTCCCTTTTATGTCGATGTTTCTCTCTCTCATTCTCATTCTCTCTCTCCCACTCTATCTGAACAAAAATGGAAAATAAAGTCCTTGGGTGAGTATTAAAAAAAAAAAAAGAAACAATGACCACAGGCAAGCGAAGAGGCAGAAAAACTGTTGTTGATTTGTATAAATGAAAAGCAGTTAGCCAGTGACAGCATTTTGGAGGCAATGATATGTGAAAAAGCTGCACACTGACATCCTGAAAGACACCCCCAGAACGAGTGCTGAAAGTGATTAGTTTAAGGCTAGTAGGGGGTGGTTCGATAAATTTAAGAAAAGAAGTGTTTGTTCATAGAATAAATAGTACATTAGAAATGTACTATATATAAGAAAGGTTGAAAGCGGGAATCATTTGAGGATCTGGAATGAATTAATTCAATTTACAGTATTTCTAATGGGAAAAAAATGATTCAGTTTTGGAACCAATTGCTTCTGGAACAGCCTTCTGGAACAAATTAAGTTCAAGAACCAAGGTTCCACTGTAACTAAAACAATATGTCATTGACTCAGGAGGTACACGGAGACCAATGACAGAGTAGAGAGCAGAGAACTTGTAATCAGAAGTAACATTAAAAAGCAGTGTAGCCCTGGCTGGTGTGGCTCAGTTGGTTGGAGTGTCATCCCATGCAGAGTCACGAGTTTAATTCCCGGTCATGGCACATACCTGGGTTGCACGTTCAATCCCCAGTCCCTGGTCAGGGTGCATATGAGAGGCAGCGATTGATATTTCTCTCTCACGCTGATGTTTCTCTCTCTCTCTTTCCCTCTCCCTTCCTCTCTCTCTGAAAACAAACAAACAAACAAAAAACAATGAAAACATATCCTTGGGTGAGGATTGGAGAAAAAAAAGCTGCAGGTGGGCTAGTCAAATAATAAAGTAGTAGGGACAACTGGCTAACCATGAGGTAAATAGTAAAATGGGATCTCTGACACCAAATATTCCAGATGGACTGAAAATCCAAGTGTGAAAACCTATCTTAAACATATACATCCCGCCCTGGACAGTTTGGCTCAGCGGTTAAAAGCGTCGGCCTGCGGTCCGGAGAGACCCGGGTTCGGTTCCCGCTAAGGGCACATACTTCGGTTGCAGTTTGTCCCCAGCCCTGGTTGGTCGTGCGGGTGGCAGCCACTCGATGTGTCCCTTCACGTCGATGTTTCTCTCTCTCCCTTCCTCTCTCTCCCTCCCACTCTATCTGTACAAAAAATGGAAAAATATCCTCGGGTGAGGATAAAAAAAAAACAAAAAACAAAAAACAAAAACATATACATCCCTATTGGACTGTAAGCTCCTTAACTTAGAGTCTGTATCGCACAATTGTGTATTCAATCCTATTTAGTATATACAACCACTACGATGATAGAAAATCTTTGTAATTTGAATATCTATCTCAGGGTAGGAAAGAATTCCTTAATATACTAAACAGCATAAACCATCAAAGAAAAAACTGATAAATCTGATAACACTAAAACTAAAAACACTTGTATAACAGACGACTACATGATTAAAGTTAAGACAAGACAGAAACAAAATAAAACATGGGGAAATAGTACAGATTTGGAAAGTATAAAAACAAACCAAATAGAAAATGGGTAAATGACAGAAATAGGTAATTCATAAAAGAGAAAACCTAGAGAGTTGAAAAATGTATGAGCAAGATGTCTAGTCTCACCAGTAATCAGGGAAATGCAAATTAAAACGAGGTATTTCATACCCATTAGATTGAGCAAAAATTTAAAACCGATAAAACCAAGCGTGTAGATGAATATATGGGGAAATAAAAACTCTTACAACCCACTGTAGAGAACAACTGGCAATAGGTAGTTAAGTTCATGATAAACTTCCAGGAGTCTACCCTAGTGAAATTCTTAACACAGGTTCACTAAAGAGATGAGTTTAAGAATGACAACTGCAGCACTGTTTGTAAAAAAGGGGAAAAACAACAACAACACAACTGTCTCTCAGTAAGAAACAAACTGTGGTTTAATTATACAATGGAGTTCATAAACGGTTAAAAATGAATGAATTAGATTTATATATATCCAAAGGATACTTCTTAAAAGCTTTGTTTATTTAAATAAATAAATAAATAAATAAAAGGCAAGATATTCGACACAGATAGGTACAGCATATTTAAGAAACATAAAATAATTGATATTATATTCCAAAATCCTTACTGAAAAAACCCTGACTCCCAGATAACATGTTCTGTCATCTGCACTCACTGGAATCCTACTCATCCTTTAAGAAGCTTTCTTTGATTACACCAATCTGAAGAAATCTTTCCATCTCTGCTCTCATGGCACTTGGTATCACCTATGTGACAGGTATTACAGGTGTGAAAGACCTCTTTTTTTTTTTAATGTCCCAAATCTACTAGAATATGAGTTTCTTAAGGTTAGGGGCATTATCTTACACTATCTTTGTATTCACTTTTAATTTTTAAAATATATTTATTTAAAAAATTTTAAGTTTATTGATTTTAGATAGAGGAAGGCGGGGGGAGAGAGAAGAGAAACATCAATTTGTTGTTCCAGTTATTTATGCATTCATTGGTTGACTTTTGTATGTGCCCTGAAAGGGATCGAAACTGCAACTCTGGCATATGGGGACAGCGCTCTAACTGACTGAATTACCCGGTCAGGGCTACGACTTTGTATTCAACTTAATAAATAGCGTTGATTTAAAATTTAAAAAAGCTTAATAGGACATGGTTCTGCCTCAAGGAGATTATGAGTTTATAATGCAGTAGAGGGAAATAGACATGTAAATAATTATAATTGTAAGAGTTATAAAAGCAGCATAGTGTCATGGATAATAAAAGAGGGATTGTATCCCACACAATGCCCGGCAAACAGCAGGCATTCAATCTGTATTAGTCTAACGAACTGGTGGAGGCCAAGGAAAGAGGGGTGCTTGCAGTAATTGAGGGCAGTCAGCATAGAGGAACAACGACATGGAAGTATTTTTTCCCCTAGGCAAGGCGACAGGATGCGAGTTTGACGAGGGGAAAGTCGAAGAAATGGTGTTGGGGAGGTCGTTAAGGGTCTGCAGGGTTGGGGTGGTCGGCCCGGAGTTAGGTTTGGAGTAAGGTGAGGAAGGAAGAGGATGATCCGATTGGAAAACAGCTCAGCACAGTACCTTTCTCATTGCGAACCGGTACGGCACCAGCCGTGGACTGAATGGGCGGTTGTTTCATGAGTGCGCTTGGGACCGACATGTTCACGGCAGCTGTGGTACTCCCGAAACTTCACTGATTCCAGACAGCAACACCTACAATTGTCAAAGAACAGAAAAATTCTCCACCCAGAGGCCCTGGATGCTGCAACGCGACTGACGGAAACACCACTTACGGCCGAGCTAGAAAAACCGGAAGTATGCGACCAGAGGATTGTGGGATTGTGGAGGATGTCCGGACGCCAACCACTACTGCGCATGTACTTAGTCAGCCCTCTAGTCCTCAGTCTCGCAGTATTTGGACTTCACTTCTGGCGGGAAATTGCTTCATTTAATCTTTGCTGTTAAGATCCTTGTGACGAGGGAGGTCAGAATTAAAGATTTTGTTTGTTAGATTGGTTAGAAGCCAAAGAAAATGGGATAGTGACGAGTAAGAAACTTTGGAGATAGTGAAGGGCAGTTTGTCCAGACTGTTGAGAGCTCAGAGTTTCGTTGGGATAGAAAGCCTGCTATAGCACCTGATTAGCTAGCTCAGTTGATTAAGCTGAATGGGTTGTGGGGTGTATTGTGGGGATGTCAGGGCAGGTGCTGGTGATTTAGGTCAGACACACAGAATCCAGCAAGGGCTTGCCTTGGACAATGCCTGAAATCTGAACACTCTACTTTTAGGTTTTCCAGTTCAAGTTTTCAGAGACCACAAATTAAAACATTCTTGCCTGGGCCCTGGCTGGTTTGTCTCAGTAGTTAGAGCCTTGGCTGGTGGATCAGAGAGTGCGGGGTTTGGTTCCAGCTAAGAACATGTGCCTCTGTTGGGGTTCATCCCCGCCCCAGTAGGGGTCATCGGGGTGGCAACCAATTGATGTGTCTCACCTTGATGTTTCTCTCTCTCTTCCTCCCTCTCTCCTTCCCGCTCTATCTGAAGATAAATGCAAAAATGTCATCAGGTGAGGATAAAAAAAAATTCCTGGCTGGAAAGTTTTTATATATAAGTCCATAAATTTTAAGTATTTGCTGTGTTTACCATGCTTAGCTCTCTGTAAGTAGTATGGGATAATGTTAAACTCTTCATGTCCTCAAGAAGCTTGAATTTTAAAATAAAAAATATAAACAAGAAATATAAATATGAAAAAATAAAAGAAGCTTGAATTTTATTCAGAAAGTCTTCAAGGGCACATAGAATCATAACAAGCTATTGCAATCCACTGGCTGGGGTGTTTTAAAAACACTGGCTAATTGGAAGTCAGAACACATTTCACCGTAAAATGGATTTTATGGCTCCTGTGGTGGGAGAGAAGGGACAGCATGAACAAGCTCTTGAAGTCCAGAAACAACATGGTATAATATAACAGACATTATGAAAAGTTTGATTTTACCAGTAATTTTTGAGTCAAGGAGTGGTGAAAGTTTGGCAGGCATTAGAGCCTGGAGGGCTTTGCAGGTGCTGTTAACAGGATTAGTTCTAAAATGATCTCACCTGTGTTTCATAATTGGGCCTCGGCTGGGAGAAGAAATTATATTGGACAAGTCTAGGACAAGGAACAGTGGAGGACCCACGTAACTAACCAAGGAGGCAGTTTTGGGCTGAAAAGAAAAGGAGCTTACTTTATAATATGAATTTATAAGCTCCAAAACTATGCTGTCAGAGGGAGTAATTTGTTAGGGAGGCAATTGCTTTGGCTCATGGAATACAGAAAACAAAAACAATTTTAAAAAATATGGCTGTATCTAGCTTTGCGCAGTGGCATTGTCATAGCCCATGAGGTTTATGTGAGGCATGGTTATTGCCAATTGAAGAAAAAATGATATAACAAATACAGTGCATTAAAATCTGATGTTATTTTGTGATACACAAATTATTTGATTCACTTTTCCCCAGCCTTTAGGCTTTCTAAGGTCATCACTAGTATCATAGTTAACTGGTGGGCAGATGATCAGGTGAAATTTAAACCGACAAAAAGTTATCAGCTTTTGAAAAAAAGAAAAAGCGTCCTTTCCTAGGAAGAAGATAATATGGTAGGCAAAGGGCATACTATTCTGGTGGTGGCGTTATAAGGATCTAGGGAGCCCAAGGTAAAGGTGGGACGTTGATTTTGATTTTTGTTTTCCTCTCTATTCCTTAGGGCATCTAAGTGAGTCTGAATCTTTTCCAGGATCACGCTGCAAGGAAAGATAGGTGTTTTTTTTTTTGGTACATGCCCCTAGCGGGAACCTAACCGGGAGGCCGATGCTGCAACCGCTGAGCCAAACCAGCCAGGGCGCAAGATAGTTTTTCCTCAGCAAAAGCGCTAGTGTTTTTCAAAGCGAGATCCTAGCACCAGCAGCATCAAAATCACCAGGATCCAAGGTAAAAACGTCCATTCCGTCCTATCGCATCTTCAGGGAATTTGAGTTCGCGTTGAGACTGGTAAGCTTGCTTCTTTAAGAGGCTGCCAAAGGTCCCGGCCGCGCGCCGCTCCTCGGCGGTCAGCTGGGATCTGAGCCCAGCCCACGCCGCCCCGCCTCCCCCGCCCGAGACCCCGCCTCCCCGCCCCCCCCGCCCGAGACCCCGCCCCCGCCCGAGACCCCGCCCCCCGCCCGAGACCCCGCCTCCTGCCCAATATTGGCGGGAAGACGCTAGTTGCTTATCGGCGGAAAGATGTCCGGGTCGTGCGCGGCGGCGGAGGAGAAGGCGGGCTCTAGACAGCGTCTCCAAGTGAAGGTGAGAGACGGCTTGTCGCTTTCGAGTGTGCTCCTGCCGCGGTCTTCGTGAGGGGTCTGTGCCTGGGAGGGCACCAGGACCTGGCGTCCTGCTAACCCCTGCTCTAAAACGATTTCCCTCCGCTGGGTTTGCTTCAAAAGAGAAGCCGGGTATCTGCTCTGGTTATGGAATCTAGCTAGGCCTTCAGCGTGGAAGAAAGCTTCTTTCCAACCCCAGAAATACTGGCCCGATGGGATCAGGGACTCTACCTTTGCTTTTGCAGCGGTTATTGTCAGCTTTCCACTCTTGGAACGATTCCAGTTACTCAAGCTGACAGGGGAGACTCCTCCGTTATAAATTGTGGTCATTACTGTATTATTATTGGTCTGGTAGATTCATATGGGCAAGAAATGTGTCCAGTATAATAAACAGTTCTGTTTGGGTTAATGAATTTGGTATCTAGATTTTGGATGGAAAAAGTTTCCTTATTAGACTATCAGTTTGGATTTTATTTCATTATGAAATAGGAATTGGATTTATTTGCACTGATCTGTAAGAAGAGGTATAAGACCTGGGATTCTAATACTTTCTTTTCCTTCACTGATCTGAATAGGTGGATGAATATAAAGAAAACCAGAACATCTCTTATGTATCTCTGAGACCAGTTTTAGAAAAAACAGTTAAGGTGTGTCTTGTCCCCTTTTCACTCAGTGATTACAAGCTAGACCAACTTAAGCTCTCCAAATCCCTATTAGATAAGAATTCTAACAGTGAAGTGATATGTAAGAAATATAAGGAGCCTGAAATAAAGAAGACTTTCAGAAAGATTTTAACTCCAAAGATGAAAGCCACCACATCTTCTAAGACAGAATCCACTCTGCAAAAATCATCCTTAGATGTTCACACAGAAAATAACAAACGACAACACATGAGCACTTCGGATACAGCCATTCTCAGTGTTGATATGGAAGGCAGTCAGGATGGAGACAGTGATGAAGATACCACATCAGGCCTGGTAAGAGTTTAATTACTGCTTATCCAAATTTTTCTTATTTAAAAAATTGAAGTTCTGATAAGCTAAGGTTATCAAGGGTCTCTTTAGCTCACACAAATTATTTAATTTCTCTTTAGTTGAAATTTTCTTTTTTAAATGTTTAACTAAACTCCCTTGGGTTAATTTAGCTCTTGGTTTTGATTGGTCAAGGAGAGGACTGACTTAATTTTCACTCTGCTTCCCTTTTTCTTCTCAGTTTATTGCATTTATTTTTTTAGTTTACTCATACTTTATGGCATCTTGCTCACCTTTACATGCTTTTATGTACAGTATACCAAAAGAAGCTGGCCTGTGGGACATAGGACACTTGAGTGATCCTTGATGTCAGGGTATGAAAATCATCATTAACTGGTTGTATTGATGTGCTGAATAATATTTCCTTTAAACACAGGAAGGAGTCAAATGATGGAATAGAGAAGGTACATGAGAAAATTTATTAGTTCTATTTAAAATAATAGTTTGAATCATTTTAAGAAATTAGGCATCTAATTTTTTTGGCTTCTATTGCTTACCAGGAATGCTGTACTTCATTTAAAGTGACAAGTGTTATGCAACATAAGATAAAACTGCACCACATGACAAAAAGTTAATGGACGTGCTCTGGCCAGTGTGCCCAGTGGTTAGAGTGTCAGTCTACACACCCAGGGGTCAAGGGTTCAATTTCCAGTCAAGGGCATGTACCTGGGTTGTGCAGGTTCAATCCTTGGCCTGGTTGGGAGGCAACCAATCAATGTGTCTCTCTCTCCCTCTCTCCCTCCCTCCACCTCCATCCCTTCCACTCTAGACTCAATGGAAAAAATACCCTCAGCTGAGGTTTAACCAAAAAAAAATTTTTTAATGTTGATAGAACTAGAACAGAAAATGATGATAGGGAAAGGGAGATAGGATAATTGAGGTGTTGTTGCTATGAAATAGGAATTCAATTTATGCTTTATTGTCCCAAAGTTAAGAACTGGGATCTATGGTGGGACAGCATGGGGTAAATCGTAAGTATGTTGGATTAGGGGTTGGAAGGCTAAGTTTTAGGCATGGCCACTTCTAAGAAACTTTGTGCTTTTTTTTTTTTCTTCTTTTTAAAATTATTTTTATTAATTTGTTTTTGTTACAGATGTTTCACCTTTTTTCCCCATTGACACCCTCCTCCGCATCCCCCCCACCCCATCCCCAGTTTTGTTGTCTGTGTCCATTGGTTATGCATAAAAACTTTGTGCTTTCAAGCAAATCACCTCTGCATTGAGTGGATTATATAAGACCCGTGGTTCTCAAATTTTAGCTTGTATTAGAATTACCTGGAGGTCTTTTTTTAAATTTAATTTAATTTAATTTTTTGCATTTATCTTCAGATAGAGTGGGAAGGAGAGAGGGGGGAAGAGAAAGAGAGAAACATTGACGTGAGAGAGACACATCAACTGATTGCCACCCACACGACCCCAACAGGGGCCAGGGACAAACTGCAACCAAGGTACGTTGCCCTTAGTGGGAACCAAACCGGGACTCTCTGGTCTGCAGGTCGATGCTCTAACCGCTGAACCAAACCAGCCAGGGCTTACCTGGAGGTCTTGTTAAAACTCCATTGCAGGGCTCTACCACTAGAGTTTTTGCTTTTTGCTTTTAATTTAAAAAACTTTTAATTGATTTTAGAGATTTTAGAGACAGAGGGAGGGAGAGAAACATCAATTTGTTGTTTCACTTTAAACATTAATTGGTTGATTCTTGTATGTGCCCTGACCTGGGATCCAACCCAAAATCCAAACGTTGTTGGGGACAATGTTCTAACCAACTGAGCTACCGGCCAGGGCCAGTACCAAACTGTTTTAATTTCTGTAGCTTTTTAGTAAATTTTAAAATCAGAAATGTGAGTCCTACAAATTGGTTCTTCTTTTTCAAGATTGTTTTGGCTATTCTGGGGCCCTTGCATTTCCATATGAATTTTAGGGTCAGCTTGTTCATTTCTATACAAATGGCATTTAGAATTTTGATAGAGATTGCACTGAATTTGTAGATCAGTTTGGTGAATATTGCCATTTGAATGATATTAAGTCTTCCAATCACGATTTAATGTGATAGCTTTCCATTTACTTACCTTGTCTTGAATTTTCTTAAATATTTTGTAGTTTTCAGTGTATAAGCCCTACAATTCTTTGGTTACATTTTTCCCGAAGTATGTTATTCTTTTTGATGCTATTATGAATGGTATGTTTTCTTAATTTCATTTTCTGATTTCTGATTATTTGTTTCTAGTGTATAGAAATACAACTGATTTTTTTTTTATCCTCACCCGAGGACATTTTTGCGTTTTATCTTCAGAGAGAGCAGGAGAAGAGAGAGAGAAACATCAGTATGAGAGAGACACATTGAGTGGTCGCCACCCACACGACCCCAACCGGGGCTGGGGACAAACTCCAACCAAGGTACTTGCCTTTATTGGGAACCGAACCCGGGACTCTCTGGTTTGTGGGCTGATGCTCTAAGTGCTGAGCCAAACTGGCCAGAGCGCAATTGCCATTTTATTGTTCATATTTATTATCTTATTCTTCTTCAGGAAGACCCTTCAATATTTCATGTAATACTGATTTGGTATTGATGAGCTCATTTAGCTTTTCCTTGTCTGGGAAATGCTTTATATGACCACTGATTCTAAATAATAGCTTTGCAGGATAGAGTAATCTTGGTTGTAGGCCCTTGCTTATCATCACTTTGAATATTTCTTGCCACTCCCTTCTGGCCTGCAAAGTTTCTTTTGAGAAATCAGCTGACAGTCTAATGGGAACTCTCTTATAGGTAACTAACAACTTTTCTTTTGCTACTTTTAAGATTCTCTCTTTGTCTTTAACCTTTTGCACTGTGTCTTGGTGTGGGCCTCTTGGGGTTCATTTTGTTTGGGACTCACTGCGCTCCTGGACTTGTATGTCTGTTTTCTTCACCAAGTTAGGGAAGTTTTCTGTCATTATTTTTTTAAATAGGTTTTCAATTTCTTGCTCTCTCTCTTCTTCTGGCACCCCCATGAGGCGAATGTTGATACACTTGAAGTTATTCCAGAGGCTTCTTACACTATCCTAATTTTTTTAGATTTTTTTTCTTTTTGCTGTTCTGATTGTTTTTGCCTCCTTATATTCCAAATTGATTATTTGCTTCTTGGTTTCTATTCTACTATTGATTTCCTGTAAATTATTCTTTAGTTCAGTTAGTGCCTTCTTCATTTCTTTTCTTTTTCCCATATGCTTGTGTTTTTTTTGTTTGTTTGTTTGTTTGTTTTGTTTTTAAAATTTTATTTATTTATTTTTGTGGGATGTGCCCCTAGCAGGAACTGAACCCGGGACTCTCTGGTCCACAGGCCAACGCTCAACCGCTGAGCCAAACTGGCCAGGGCCCATATGCCTGTTTTTTATTAATATTTTTTATTTTTATTGATCTTTATAGAGAGAGGAAGGGAGAAGGAGAGAGAGATAGAAATATCGATGAGAGAGAACATCGATTGGCTGCCTCCAGCATGCCCCCGACTGGAGATTTGGCCCACAACCTGGGCATGTGCCCTGACCAGGAATCGAACTGGCAGCCTTTTGGTTCATGGGTCGATGCTCAACCATTGAGCCACACTGGCCGGGTGGTGCCTTCTTCATTTCTGACTGGAGTTTTGTTTTTTTTTAAAATGTTTTTGAGGTCCTCACTAAGTTCATTGAGCATCCATCCTTACAACCAGTGTTTTGAACTATGTATTTGTTAGATTGCTTATCTCCGTTTCATTTAGTTCTTTTTCTAGAGTTCTGTTCTGTTTTGTTCTTTCATTTGGGACATGTTTCTTTGTCTCTTCACTTTGGCTGCCTCTCTGTGTTTGTTTCTATGTATTAGGTAGAGTTGCTATGTCTCTGGGCTTAGTAGGGTGGCCTATTGTAGTAGGTGTCTTGTAAGGTTCAGTGGCACAGCCTCCCTGTTCACCCCAGCTGGGCCCCCAAGGTACACTCTTTGTGTGGACTGTACACCCTTCTGTTGTAATTGAGTCTTGATTGCTGTTTGCACATCAATGGAGGGATTTACTTAGGCTGATCAGCTGCAAGGACTGGAGGATCAGCTGTGTAGGGTCCACCACACAAAGCAAGACTCACTTCAGCAGGGCTCTCGTACCCGCTCCTTGAGTGTGTCGCTTATAGAGGTGGTTGGGTGGTGGTGCTTCGATGTGGTATGAAGCTGTCCACTGGGTGTGCTGACTCTGGGGGCAAGGTCAGCCACTGCCTGTGTTCTACCTAGGGCCACCAGGCATAAGCTACAAAGTGATGTGCAGATGGTACTTCTTGTGTTGGGCTTGGAGGTGCC
The DNA here is from genome assembly GCF_014108415.1 of Molossus molossus. Lineage (NCBI taxonomy): Eukaryota > Metazoa > Chordata > Mammalia > Chiroptera > Molossidae > Molossus > Molossus molossus. The sequence goes on from NW_023425344.1 coordinate 182,709,595, forward strand.
CAGGTAAAGCCAAGCTGTGAACCAAGGCTGACTGCTTCTAGTGCCAGGCCTGGGACCACTTAATGAGAGGTATGGGGCTAGCTGAGACCAGATGCTGCTTGTTTGAGAGAATTTAGGAAAATCTGAAGGAGGATCCAAGATAGGGCAATCCTATGGTAAAGCCACTGGAAACAGCTTGGTTGGGCCCGAAAGTTGGGTGGTGCAGGTAATCACTAGGGCAGAGCAAACAGAGTGAGCCAGGTTGCTGGAGTCCCAGCTATGGCACCCATCTGCAGGCCCTGTTGTGAAAGGGCTCACCAAAGGAACAATGGCCTCTGCCAGTACATCTGTCCCAGGAGAAAGCTGACTCTCCAGCCCTCGCCTTGATGCCAAATAACTCAGTTCTTCCCCGTACATCTCTGGTGCCTCTCAAGCTGCCCCCCCAACGCTGGAGCCTGGAGGGAATGAGTCCGAGTAAGTCCGTGTGCAGGTCCTTTAAGAGGAACTGCCTGGGACGCCAGCAGCTTCAGCCTCCTGCAGCCTCAATTCTCACTGGTTTTTACAGCCAGAAGTTATGGGGACTTCTCTTCCTGGCACTGGAACCCTAAGCTGGGGGCCTAGTGTGAGACAGGGACTCCTCACTCCTCAGGGAGGACCTTCCCAGCTGAGGTGTCCTCCTGATTTTTATCTGCCACATGTGGGTGTGGGATCAGCCTGGCCTAGCCTCCACCCCTCCTATCAGTCTTGATGTGGTTTTTCCTTCAATTTCGTAGTTGAAGGACTCCCATTCAGCTCGGTTTCAAGCAGTTTTGAATGATGGTTGTTCTGTAGTTTAGTTGTAATTTTGATGTGGTTGTGGGAGGAGGCGAGTACTGCCTTGTTTTCCTATGCTGACATCTTGACTGGAAGTCGGTCACCACTATTATTTAGTATGTGTGAGAAAAAGCTTTGTTTTGGTTAAAGTAATACATGTATATATATGTGTGTGTGTTTAAGTCATATAATTCCACATGTGTGTGTATACATACACACAGAGGTAATTTCATATGTACACACATCCAAAGAAACAAATCAAAACAGCCAGCAGTTTTCTGTCACATTTCTTTATTTTTTTTCCCATTTTTTCTTTTTCTTTTCCTTTTCATTGATTTTAGGGAGCAAGAGAGGATAACATTGATTTGTTGTTCCACTTATTTATGCAGTCATTGGTTGATTCTTGTATGTGCCCTAGCTGGGGTCTGAACCCTCAATCTTGGCATATCTGGATGATGCTGTAATCAACTGAGCTACCTGGCCAGGGCCTGCCACATTCTTTCTGCTTATTGCTCAGTAGACAAATTGCACTTTCAGCCTTTTTAGCATTTTTCCCCTTTATGTTTTCTATTGGAAGGTGAAGATTCATTTCACACTTTTTACACACATGTGCACCCCACCCTCATATTTTCCCTTTTCACATCCTTAATTAGGTACAACCTAAGCTTTACTAGAGTTGTAAAATTTTTCTCCATATAAATTAAAGAATTCTAATGGCTTCACACATTTATATTTTTTCTTAATGAAATATTTCCTGGGGCCCTCCATCCTCCCACTTCTTTCTGGAATGTTTTACTCTGTCAGCCTATAGTAACTTCCTGAGAAAAGGTATATGAGAGGTAGTTTGTGTGTCTGAAAAGTCTTTACGTTTCACATTTGATTGATGTCTTAATTGGATTTAGAGTTGTAATTTGAAAATAACTTAATTTTTTTTTTTATCCTCACCCGAGGACATTTTTCCATTTTTTGTTCAGGTAGAGTGGGAAGGAGAGAGAGGAACAGAGAGAGAGAGAAACATCGATGTGAAAGGAACACATCGAGTGGCTGCCACCCGCACAACCGACAGGGCCGGGGACAAACTGCAACCGAGGTATGCGCCCCCAGCGGGAACCGAACCCGGGTCTCTCAGGACCGCAGGCCGACGCTCTAACTGCTGAACCAAACCGGCCAGGGCAAAAAATAACTTAATTTTTCCTTAGACTTTTTTTTAGACAGGAAGGCGGGGGGAGAGAGAGAGAAACATTGATGTGAGAGAGACACATTAATTGGTTGTCTCCTGCTTGAACCTGACTGGGGTTGGGGGTCAAACCTGCAACCAGGTATGTGCCCTTGACTGGAATCGAACCCAAGATCCTTTGGTTTGAGGGCTGACACTCTAACTGCTGAGCCAAACTGGCCAGGGTAGAATTTTTTTTTTTAAGTATATTTTTATTGATTTTTTTAGAGAGAGAGGAAGGGAGAGGGAGAGATAGAAATATAGATGAGAGAGAAACATCCATTGGCTGCCTCCTGCATGCCCCCTACTGGGGTTTGAGCCGGCAACCTGGACATGTGCTTTCACTAGGAATTGAACCAGCAACCTCTTTTTGCATGGGACAATACTCAGTCTACTGAGCCACACCAACCAGGTGTAATTTTTTCTTAAAAATTTTAGCCTTGGCCGGTTTGGCTCAGCGGTTAGAAAGTCGGCCTGTGGTCCAGAGAGACCTGGGTTCGGTTCCAGCTAAGGGCATGTACATCAGTTGCAGTTTGTCCCCGGCCCTGGTTTGTCGTGCGGGTGGCAGCCACTCGATGTGTCCCTTTTTTTTTTTTCTTCAAATCTTTATTGTTGGATGTAAAATGTATTACAGATGTTCCACATTTTTCCCCCATTGACCCCCTCCTCCCCACTCCCGCCCCCCTCTCACCTTTTCGCACACTATTGTCTGTGTCCATTGGTTATGCATATAAGTTCTTTGGTTTATTTCTTCCCACCCCCCCAACCCCTTTCCCTTTGAGGTTTGTCAGTCTAGCAATGAATTTGTACTTCTTAATCCCTTCACCTTTTTCACCCATTCCCTCAACCTCCTCCCAACTGGCAACCAACAAAATGTTCTCTGTATCTATGAGAATGTTTCTGTTCTACCTGTTCATTTTGTTTGTAGATTCCATTGTCGATAGATATGTATTCATTGCCATTTTGTTTGTTCATACATTTTATCTTTTTCTTCAAAAAGACCCTTCATCATTTCATATAATAATGGTTTGGTAGTGATGAACTCTTTTAACTTTTTCTTGTCTGGGAAAGTTTTTATATGTCCATCGATTCTAAATGACAGCTTTGCAGGATAGAGTAATTTTGGTTGTAGGTTCTTGGTTTAAATCACTCTGAATATTTCTTGCCACTCCCTTCTGGCCTGCAAAGTTTCTTTTGAGAAATCAGCTGACAGCCTAATGGGAACTCCCTTGTAGGTAACTAGCTGCCTTTCTCTTGCTGCTTTTAAGATTCTTTGTCTTGAACCTTTTGCATTTTGATGATGATGTGTCTTGGTGTGGGCCTCTTGGAGTTCATCTTGTTTGGGACTCTCTGTGCTTCCTGGAATTGTATGTCTGTTGCTCCACCAAGTTAGGAAAGTTTTCTGCCATTATTGTTTCAAATAGGTTTTCGATTTTTTGTTCTCGCTCTTCTCCTTCTGGCACCCCCAAGATGCGAATGTTGGCACGCTTGAAGTTGTCCCAGAGGCTCCTTACACTATCCTCATTTTTTTGGATTCTTTTTTCTTTTTGCTGTTCTGATTGGGCATTTTTTGCTTCCTTACATTCCAAATCGATGGTTTGCTCCTTGGTTTTACGTACTCTATTATTGAAGCTGTGTAAATTATTCTCTATTTCAGTTAATGCCTCCTTCAATTCTAACTGTGTATCCATCATTTCTTTTTTTTTTTTTTTTTTTTATCCTCACCCGAGGACATTTTTCCATTTTTTATACAGATAGAGTGGGAGGGAGACAGAGGAAGGGAGAGAGAGAGAAAGAAACATCGACGTGAAGGGACACATCGAGTGGCTGCCACCCGCACGACCAACCAGGGCCGGGGACAAACTGCAACCGAAGTACGTGCCCTTAACGGGAACCGAACCCGGGTCTCTCAGGACCGCAGGCCGACGCTCTAACCGCTGAGCCAAACCGGCCAGGGCTGTATCCATCATTTCTTTTTTTTTTTTTTTTATCCTCACCCGAGGATATTTTTTCATTTTTTTGTACAGATAGATTGGGAGGGAGAGAGAGGAAGGGAGAGAGAGAGAAACATCGACGTGAAGGGACACATCGAGTGGCCGCCACCCGCACGACCAACCAGGGCCGGGGACAAACTGCAACCGAAGTACGTGCCCTTAGCGGGAACCGAACCCGGGTCTCTGCGGACCGCAGGCCGACGCTCTAACCGCTGAGCCAAACTGTCCAGGGCTGTATCCATCATTTCTAACTGGTCCTTATTTATGCTCTTGAGGCCCTCCCTAAGTTCACTGAGGTTCTCACTAAGTTCATTGAGCATCCTTATAAGCAGTATTTTGAACTCAGCATCTGTTAGGTTGCTTATTTCCATTTTGCTTAGTTCTTTTATTGGGGTTTTGTTCTGTTCTTTCATTTGGGACATGTTTCTTTGTCTCCTCATTTTGACTGCCTCCTTGTGTTTGTTTCAGTGTATTACTTAATGAGAGGTATAGGGTTGGTGAGACCAGATGCTGCTCGTTTGAAAGAATTTAGGAAAAACCTGAAGCAGGATCCAAGACTGGCCAATCCTATGGTTAAGCAAGTGGCAACAGCTTGGGTGGGCTTGAAAGTTGGGTTGGGTGGTGCGGGGCGGGGCCTCAGGGAGTCAACAGGGCGGGGCTACCAGTGTGAGCCAGGTTGCTGGAGTCCCAGATATGGCGTCTGTCTGCCGCCCCCGGGAAGGGCTCACCAAAGGAACAAAGGCCTCTTACAGCACGTTTGTCTCCGAGAAAGCCCCCTCTCCAGCCCTCACTCCAGTGCCAAACAGCTCAGTTCTTCCCTGTATGTCTCTGGTGCCCCTCAAGCTGCCTCCCCTCCAAGCTTAGAGGGAGAAAGTCCGATAAGTCCGTGCGTGGGCCCTTTAGGGAGCTGCCTGGGGCTCCAGCCGCGTCAGCCTCCCTGAGCCTCATGAGGTTCCTGCTGGTTTTTCCAGGCAGAAATTATGGGGACTTCTCTTCCTGGCACTGGAACCCTGAGCGGGGCACCTGGTGTGGGACGGGGACCCCTCAGTCCTCAGGAAGAACCTTCCCAGCCATGGGAGCCTCCTGATTTTTATCCGCCACCCGTGGGTGTGGGACCAGCCCCTCGCGCCGCTGCCCCTCCTACCAGTCTGGATGTGGCTGCTGCTTTAATTTCGTAGTTGTAGGACTTCCATTCAGCTTGATTTCAGGCGGTTTTGAATGATGGTTGTTCTGTAGTTTAGTTGTAACTTTGATGTGGTTGTGGGAGGACGCGATACCGTGTTTACCTACTCCACCATCTTGACCGGAAGTCGTCGATGTGTCCCTTTCACGTTGATGTTTCTCTCTCTCTTCCTCTCTCTCCCTCCCACTCTATCTGAACAAAAAAATGGAAAAGTGTCCTCGGGTGAGGATAAAAAAAATAAAAAAAAATAAATAAATAAAGATGAAAAAAATAATTTTAAATATTATTCCATTGTCATCTAGCTTCCCTCAATATTGAGAAGTTAGTGCCATTCTTATTCTTGGTTCTTTGTGATATCCCTCCTCCTTCCCCGTAAGCTTTTAGGATCTTCTCTTATCTCAGTTATCTCAAGTTTTACGAAATTTTGTGATAATATGCCTAGGCTTGGGTCTTTTTTCATTTTTTAATCCTCAACTGAGGACATTGATTCCATTTTTTGTTCAGTAGAGTGGGAGGGGGAGAGAGAGAGAGAGAGAGAGAGAAAGAGAGAGAGAGAAACACCGACGACATGAAAGGGACACATTGAGTGGTTGCCACCCGCACGACCCAACGAGGGCCAGGGACAAACTGCAACCGAGGTATGTGCCCTTAGTGGGAACTAAACCCGGGTGTCTCGGGACCGCAGGCCGACGCTCTAACCGCTGAGCCAAACTGGCCAGGGCTTGAGAAACTTTCTTGTATCATTTCTCTCTTCATTTTATCTGCTACCACCTCCCCTCCACCATCTATTGGATATTGGACTTCCAAGATGGCTTCTCTGGACAAATTGCCTTTTTTGCCTATTTTTTTGTTTATTTCTTTTAGTTGTTCTTTCTAAATTTCCTTAATACTTTCAAATTATTAAAATTTTTCTGTTATTGAGTTCTTCCTTCTTTTGTTTAATAAAAATATAACTGAGTACTAGTATATTTAGTGGCCAGTGGGAATTATTTGTTATTAGGTTACACTGCTTGACTTCTGATATCAGGTCATTTGTTATTAAATTGGGAAGCCATACATATATCTTGTGATTATCCCACATTCAGACTCTTTAGTCAATATCTAATATAGCAAAGATTATGTGCTGTTTGGTAAACTATGAAATGAATTGGAAGGAAAGTATATATTGCAGAGAATTCAATACCAACTTTTGTGAGGTGCCTTTGCTATGGATTATGTAAAGTAACAGAATCTTTTTGGTCTAATTTCATAGGATGGTTTTTCAGGATTGTCACCATATGAAAGGAAGAGACTGAAGAATATAGCAGAAAATGCAAACTTTTTTGCTTCGCTTCAGTTGTCTGAGGTTTGTGTGGAGTTTCTAATTAAAACCAAGATGCCATTCCTCTTGCCAGTAGGTCAATAAAATACTGAGTATCAGGTTTCATAGTGTCAGGTGAGGGAGCGTAAATGAGAAGCAAGTTTTGCATTTAATAGAAAGAGGTTACCATATTTTATTGATTCCAAGACTTTGTTTTGTTTTAACATTTTTGAAATCAGCATCTTAAAACTATAACTAGTACCTCCTCCCCTCCCCTTTGTTGGTGGTACATAAAGAAATGATGTTTTATGAAAGGTTGTCTTGGATTCAAAGAAATGGTACATTCTAAGTGGTTTCTTTAACTAAAAGATAAAGAAGTGGGAGTGTTGGATTAAAGGATGTGTGATAGACGAAGGAGAAGATATGCTTTTTAAAAAGAACTCTCAGACTTTAAGAATAGATGGGAACTCTCAGACTTTAAGAAGGATAAATCTTAACACTCCCTATACAAGATCTATGCTAATGTTTTATAATCATTGTAATTAAATGTATAATTTACATTGGTGTCTACACTGCGGGGTAAACTTCTGTGTATGAGAGAATATCTGTTTAGGAGGGTGTGTGATGTTTCCCCCAAAAAGACATCAAACCCTTGGCTTTATTAAGTAATTGAATTCTCCAAATACCAGATTCCCAAATATTCAGTGTGTGTTTGCATCTTGAGGGGAGGGAGGGTGAGTTAATATAATTTTATGTAACTAATTTATATGCATATGTCATTAATGAAAATTCATCAGAAATTTAGACAGACTATCTCTAATTTTGATTTTAGTAACAGAAACCATAGTTTGATTTATTAATATAAGTATAACATAACTTTTCTAGAAAAATCAAAGTATGACTGCCTTGGTAGAAGTTAGACCTTTTAATTTGTAATAGTATATTTGATTAAATGTTTAATATTTAATCATGTAAACTCATTAGCAACCTGGTTCCAGGCATCAGAATATCAGTACTTTAGACAGTATTATATACTTGCTTTTATTATGGACAGTATATCTGTCTCATGTCTACCACCAAGAGCAAGTATCGTGTTTTAAGGGTCTTTATTTCCTGTATAGATCTTAGTTTATGTGTATATAGTAGTAGATACTTAATATTTTAAGAGGTAAGCTATGTAGTTATATTATTTTTATGTGTATATGTTTTATGTATTTTGCAGTCAGCTGCAAGGTTCCGTGAAATGGTAAAGAAGAGACAGCCTTCTGAATCTAAAAGGTAAAAGATATGATTTACAGTGTCTGCTCCATGATATTGCTGAGTTGTTTTATAATTTGAAAAAATAATTCAGTATAGTAAAATAAGTAATAGAAACTATGTAATTTAATCTTAATCCTTATAGAATTTCTGAGAGAATGCTGCCTGTTAATAACTAAAGCTCTCATCTTCATCAAAAGAATATAGAGGAAATAGAATCTTGAGAGCTGAATTTTATTTATATTTAATACTGTTGCTGTTAATACAAGGAATCTTTATTTTCATTAAATTATTCTTATTTTTGCCTAGAAAACTATTCTTTTTTCCCTTTTTTATAGAATTTATTGGGGTGACATTGGTTAATAAATTTATATAGGTTTCAGGTATACAGTTCTATAATACATCATCTGTATATTGTATTGTGTGTTCACCACCCCAAGTCAAGTCTCTTTTCATCTTCATTTATCCCTTTTATATTCTCATCTCCTTCCCCTCACTGAAAATTGTTATTTTTTTTTGTTGTTGTTGTTAATCCTCACCCAAGGATATATTTTCCATTGATTTTTAGAGAGAGTGTGGGGGGGGAGATAGACATTGATGTGAGAGAGACACATCGATTGGTACATCAATTGGTTGCCTTCCACATGCACCTTGACCTGGACTGGGGATCAAACCTGCAACCCAGGTACATGCCCTTGACTGGGAATCAAAGCCATGACCCTTTGGTTCGTGGGCTGACACTCTAACTATTGAGCCAAACCGGCCAGAGCTCTTCTACTTTCTTTTAATTTTTCTGTTTTTTTGCGTCTCAATATGTGTTTTCTTTTCCATTCCTAGCATAAAGGAAGGAAATGAACATTTATTGAACATCTGTAAGATACAGTGTGGTGACCTGAACATTTTGTCCTATTTTATCTCATTTAATTCTGATAATAACCAAATGTGGAGGTAATATACCCGTTTTGTGAGATAGAGAACAGGCTCAAAGGGATAAAGTAATTTGCTTAAGGTCAAAATAGCTTAGAATGCTCTGGCCGGTTTGGCTTAGCAGTTAGAGCGTCAGCCCATGGACCAGTGAGTCATGAGTTCGAGTCCAGTCAAAGGCACGTACTCAGTTGTGGTTTGTCGCTGGCCCTGGTTGGGTTGTGCGGGAGGCAACCAGTCAGTGTGTCTCTATCACATTGATGTTTCTCTCTGTCTTTCTCTCTCTCCCTCCCTCCCTCCCACTCTATCTAATGATAAATAGAAAAGTATCTTCGGGTGAGGATAGGGAAAAAAAAAAAAAGCTCAGAAGTGGAAGCTTCAGGATTTGAACTCCAGGATTCCTTGGTTTAAGTTCTATCTACTGCATTTTAGCAGTATTTATGTATAAATGAAGAAACTAGAAATTTTGGCATCATTAGATCATTTGTTTAGTGCTAATGGTAATGAAATGTAGCATTATTTTAATTGGTTTGATTTTTTTTTTATCCTCACCTGAGGGCATTTTTGCATTTATCTTCAGATAGAGCGGGAGGGAGAGAGGGAGGAAGAGAGAGAGAAACATCGATGTGAGAGAGACAAATCGAGTGGTTGCCACTCACATGACCCCAACCAGGACTGGGGACAAACTGCAACTGAGGTGCATGCCCTTAGCGGAAATCGAACCTGGGCCTCTCTGGTCCACGGGCTGACTCTCTAACCGCTGAGCCAAACCGGCCAGGGCTAATTGGTTTGATTAAGTTTGATTAATTGGTTTTTTAAGTTTATTGATTTTAGAGAGAGGTAGTGATGGTTGGGGGAGGGAGAAATATCGATTTGTTGTTCCACTTATTTATGCATTTGTTGGTTGCTTCTTGTATGTGCCCTGACCAAGGATTGAACCCCAATCTTGGCTTATCAGAATGATGCTCTAACCAACCGAGCTGCCGTTCCAGGGCGTTGGTTTGATTTTAATACTGGTTAGTTAGCTTGAGTAAAGCTAAACTTAATCATAGCCATATATTTGGGAGTGTGAAATGTTATAAGAAAAACATCCGTAAGCCTGCAAAATAATAGTACCGGTTATGTTGTCAGCTGATTAAATAGCTTTACATCTGGATATTTTTTATTAGCAAAGATTGGTGATTTGTTCCCAATTTCCTGGTTAGGTGACTTTGTCATTGTTGTGTGAACATCATAGAGTGCACTTTTGCAAATCTAGGTGGTAGAGCCTACTACTGCAATTGTGTGTGGTATACTTTTTTTTTTTTTTAATCCTCACCGGAGGACATTTTTCCATTTTTTTGTTCAGGTAGAGTGGGAGGGAGAGAGAGGAACAGAGAGAGAGAGAGAAACATCGATGTGAAAGGGACACATTGAGTGGCTGCCACCCGCACAACCGACCAGGGCCGGGGACAAACTGCAACCGAGGTACGCGCCCCCAGCGGGAACCGAACCTGGGTCTCTCAGGACCACAGGCCGACGCTCTAACCGCTGAGCCAAACCGGCCAGGGCTGTGTGGTATACTTTTATACCACTAGCAGCACAGTAGGTTTGTTCACACCAGCACCACCACAAACCCATAATTGTTGTATAAGCCCTGACAGTAGGCTTTTCTCTCTCTTTTTAATCCTCACCTAAGGATATTTTTGTATTTATCTTCAGATAGAGTGGGAGGGGGAGAGAGAGAGAAACATTGATGCAACAGAGACACATCTGCTGGCTGCCTCCCACATGTCCCTGTCAGGTTCGAACCACAACTGTGGTATGTGCCCTTGATGGGAACCGAACCTGCCACTCATTGGTCCGCGGGCCGACGCTCTAACCGCTGAGCCAAACCGGCCAGGGCAGGAAGCCACTTTTAATAATTCCATGTATATTCTCATAGGTAATCTCAGCATGCACAAATGTATGTGTATATGTAACCTTTTTGTAAAAAAATAAATAGAAGCATATTTATCATGCACTGGACCTTGTTTTTGCTTTTTATGAGTTCATTTCATATCAATGTACAATCTTTCATTCTTTTTTATGGCTGCAAATTATTCTATTAGATATGTATGTAAGCCCTGGCCGGTTTGGCTCAGCGGTTAGAGTGTCGGCCTGCGGTCCGGAAAGACCTGGGTTCGGTTCCCGCTAAGGGCATGTACCTTGGTTGCAGTTTGTCCCCGGCCCTGGTTGGTCGTGCGGGTGGCAGCCACTCGATGTGTCCCTTTCACTTCGATGTTTCCCTCTCTCTCTCTTCCTCTCTCTCCCTCCCACTCTGTCTGTACAAAAAATGGAAAAATGTCCTCGGGTGAGGATACAAAAAAAAAAAAAAAAAGATATGTATGTAATGATTTAATACCCCTTATCTCACTATAGTGAACATTTATGATGTTTTCCGGGTTTTAATTAAAATCAGTATAGCCATGAACATACAGCTTTGCAATATATGACTGTATCCATGAGATACGTTCCTAGAAGTTATTTCCTTAATATTAGTAAATACATGTAACTTTTATGAATATAACATGCGTCTTTTCCCACTTCTTTAGAAAGAAGCCTAAGAAGAGAGAAAATGGAACTGAATTGAGAAGGTCAATGCGATTACTAAATGTAGATCCTTCAGGAGTTTCGTTACCAGAAACCCCAATCCAGCCAACAGTAGTTGTGGATGAAAATGTAAGAAAGTGCAAATACAATATATTAACTCAATAAAATGCTGAAAAATTTGAAGTATTTGAAACTAGAAGAAAAGGTCATTAAATTATGTTTAGTTTGTACTTTATTAATTTAATGCTTCACTGTTGTATGGTTTAGTACAGTGATTTTTCAACTGGTGTGCCATAAGAATTTTTAAAACATGAAGTACCTGACTGACAAGGGGCACTGACCTCCCTTACCCTTAGATTGTCAAATAAAAGCATGACAACAGCCAACACAACAATAGCTGTCTGATGTGGATGAATCAGAATTATACCAATTTTTTTTGTCAGATCAGCAAAAATATATATATTTTTTGGTGTGCTGCAGAATTTTAGTAATTAGTTTATGTTTGCCATGAGATTAAAAAGATTGAAAATCTCTGGTTTAATGACTAAGATTTCTAAGTAATTGAGACTGGGCTGGATTCTATATTTCTGCAGGTTTACCTGCTATGGGATTATAGGTAAATTACTTAACCTTTCTGAATCCTGATATCCTCCCTTTCCTTTTTTTTGTTAATCCTCACCTGAGGATGTTTTTATATTGATTTTTAGAGTGGAACGGAGGGAGGGGATGAGAGAGAAAGAAACATCAGTGTGAGAGAGTCACATTGATTGGTTGCCTCCTGCATGTGCCCTGACTGGGGCTGGGATCAAACTTGCAACCCAGGTACATGCCCTTGACTGGGAATTGAACCCATTTCCCTTTGGTGCACAGGCCAACACTCTAACCACTGAACCACACAGGCCAGGGTTCCCCCATTTTTTTAAATGGCAACAATAATAGAAACAAGGTATTGCAAGGGTTAAATGAAATAGTTTCTATAAAGATCCTTACATTAAGGGCTTAGTAAGTAATCAATAAATGGTAGTTATTAATTAATGTTAACAATAAATATGTGTTAATAGTGATGGAGTTTTTTGCTATAGTTTTATATTCTCAGTGGGTGGAAAGAATCTTATTTACCAAATTTTTTGTCTAAACAAGATTTTAATCTTTAATTTTAGTCTAAATAATTATATATTTTTATTCAAGAGCACGTACTGTTTTTAATACTTTATATCTAAGTGCTTAATTATAAATTGGAAGATAGCACTAATTAGGCTGGTGCTCTGGAAGCTAATTGCAACTTAAGGTGCAATGGGAAGAGTAGCTTTCAAATTTTTTTGAAGCCTCCAGCTCATTATACATACACATACAGTTAAAACAAAACTTGTAAAATGATACCTTACTACGTGATGCACTTTTGTTATTTTTTATTCTATTTTCTTATTCACTAAAACACATTGCTGATTGTGACAAAGTGATTTCATGACCCATGGGTGACAACCTCTGGTTTAAAAAAGACTGGCATAAAATAATAACTTTGATTAATGAAACTGAACTATCTGAATCAACTCTCAGCAACACCAGTTATTGGCAGTGGAAGTTTGGATAAGTTAACTTCTCTAAGTTTCAGTCTAGTGTTGTTAAAATGTGGTATCTCATTTACTGGATCGCTGGAAGGATCAAATGAGATAATACATTTTATTACTTACAGGATACATGACATTTCATTCATTGAACAACTATTTTTGAATGCTAATGATGTGTCACCCCTTTTGTTGGCATTGAAAGTAAAGTAGTGAAAAACCTCAAGCCTACATTCTAGGGCAGGGCGACAATCAACTCTTTTATGCTTTTTTTCTTCTTCTTTTTTTTTATAACAGCCTTTGTTACCTCCTGGGCCTTTAGAAATGACCCCTGAAAATCGAGATAGCAGTGAACTATTTAAAGGATTTCTGCAGACTTGGGAGGAAGTGAGCAAGGTATCAGTTGGGAAGACTTATATAAAATTTTAGAATCATCTGTTAATGAAGATTCAGTATGTATATTAACTTAGTAATTTGATCTCCCATTGTTTCAGACAAGTAGTAAGAATACTGAGAAGGAGTTATCTAGCATTAAAAGGTGAGTTAAAATTCCTTGCCTTTATTTACATTTTCTGCGATCTTTAAATTATAAAGACTATAAACAGGAAATTTTGAAAATGATGTGAAAATTTTACCCATAATATTTCCACCCTAACAATTGTTGTTTTTGTGTATTTCCCAGGATATAAACTTTATGAATGCAGGGGTTTTGTCTCAATCCCCAGAACAGTTCAGGCAAATAGTATATATCCATTCACTGTTTAATGAATGAATGAATGAATCCACAAATTTTATAACTCAATGTTCTTTTTTTATTGATTTGTTGGGGTGATACTGGTTTGTTATGTTCTAATGTTTATGTAATTTTGCATTATGCTTTTTCATTAACATTATGGTTAAATGTTACTAGAGTCTTTATTTATTTTTTAATCCTAATCTGAGGATCTTTTTCTATTTCAGAGTGGGAGGGAGGGAGGGAGGAAGAGAGAGAAAGAGAGAGAGAAACAACAATGTGAGAGAGACACATCGATTGGTTGCTTCCCGCATGACCCCAACCAGGGCTTGGACTGAACTGCAACCAAGGTACATGCCCTTGACCAGAATCGAATCTGCGACTCATTGGTCTGTAGGCCGATGCTCTAACTGCTGAGCCAAACTGGCCAGGGCTAGAGTCTTTAAATGTATTCAATATTTACATAATATTTTATTGAGTAAGTAGAATTTACTTAACCTCTTCTCACCCCCTTGGTATTTGGAATTGTTTTCTGTTTAGTTTTGTGTGTTTATATGTGTACATGTGTTTGTTGGAGTATATATGTATGATAATAGATTATTTCCTTAGGATAGATTTCAGAAGTGAGATTAATGAGTCAGATAACCTAGATATATTTATGGCTGTTTGTACACATTGCTGTATTGTTTTTCAAAATTGTTCTTTTTTCCTTTATTTATTTTAGAGAGAGAGGTAGGGAGAGGGAGAGAGAGATAGAAACATTGATGAGAGAGAACATCAAATGGCCGCCTCCTGCATGCCCCCTGGGGACTAGGCCTGCAACCTGGGCATGTGCCCTGACCAGGAATTGAACCAGCGACCTCTTGGTGCATGGGTTGATGCTCAAGCACTGAGCCACACCTGCCGGGCCACAATCTTGTTTTTTTCTTCTGAAAATATTATATGAATTTACTCTGCCAGTAGCAGTATATACGAATGTATATGTTGTTTTTTTTTTTCCCCACAAATTTAAAAAAAAAATATTTTTTCTTTATTGATGTTAGAAAGAGGAAGGGAGAGGGAAAGAGAGATAGAAACTTCAATGAGAGAGAACATCGACTGGCTGACTCTTGCATGCCCCCCACTGGGGATTTGTCCCACAACCTGGGCATATGTACTGATCGGGAATTGAACCGGCAGCTACCTAGTGTATGGGTCAATGCTAAACCAGTAAGCCACACCAGCCGGGCCGTATATATATATTTTTTTATTAACTTTTAGAGAGAGAGAATGGGAGAGGGAGAGAGAGATAGAAACATCGATAGGAGAGAAACATCAATCAGCTGCTTCCTGCATGCCCTACAATGGGGATTGAGCCCACAACCCGGGCATGTACTCTGCCTGGGAATCGAACTGGCAACCTCTTGGTGCATGGGTTGATGCTTAACCACTGAGCCATACCAGCTGGGCTGAACGTACATGTTTAACTGTAGCCTATTAGCTTTTATTTTTATTTTTTTTATTTATTTATTTTTAATATTTTTTTTCTTTATTGATTTTTAGGGAGAGAGGAAGGGAGAGGAGAAAGAGATAGAATCATTGCTGAGAGAGAATATCAATTGGCTGCCTCCTGCATGCCCCCCACTGGGGATTGGGCCCACAACCTAGGCATGTGCCCTGACTGGGAATCGAACCGGTGACCTCTTGGTGCATGGATCAACACTCAACCACTGAGCTATACCAGCCGGGCTGCCTATTAGCTTTTAGAAAGTTATTTTTTAAAATATATTTTTCCTGCCTGGCCGGTGTGGCTCAGTGGTTGAGCATCAACCCATGTACCAAGAGGTCGCCGGTTTGATTCCCGGTTGGGGCACATGCCCAGGTTGTGGGCCTGATCCCCAGTTGGGGGCATGTAGGAGGGGGGCCAATCAATGTTCTCTGTCATCGATATTTCTATCTCTCTTTATCCCTTCCTTTCTCTAAAATCAATAAAAAGAAAAAAATAAATACATAAAATATATTTTTATTGATTTTTAGAGAGAGAAGAAGGGGGAGAGAGAGAAACATCGATGAGAGAGAACATCGACTGGTCACCTTTTGTATGTCCCCCACTGGGGATCAGGCCCACAACCTGGGTATGTGTCCTGACCAGGAATCGAAACAGCGACCTCTGAGTGCATGGGTCGACGTTCAACTACTGAGTCACACTGGCCGGGCCTCCTACTAGCTTTTATAAGTGAAAAATAGTACCTCATTATTTACTTTGATTTCTTTGCTTGTCAGAAGGTTGAATATTTTCCCACATTTATTTACTAATTGTGGTTTTTCTTATTTGAGTCATATTTTACTTATTTTGTCAATTAAAATTGGTTTTACTCCTAAAATTTAACTTTTTATTTTCTCAGCTATAAAGCCAAGTTAGATGGCATGGTCATTAGTGAAGATACTGTTTGTAAAGTTACCAAAGGTTCGATATTATCTATGGCTCTTCATCCATCAGAAAGTAGAACTTTGGTGGCAGCTGGGGCCAAATCTGGGCAAGTTGGACTTTGGGATTTGGTAAGTTATTAATTTTTTGAAGCTATTAAAGTTTGACTGAAGCAAATAGTCTGCAAGAAAATAGCCTAGAGCCATGTGTTTATAGATGTTACTTATTTATAGTTTTGTGCTTTGTGATTCTAAATTTTAGAAATCTGGAGGAATTTAAATTTGCTTTATAGAACTTTAACATTTTTGCTTGAATGTTGTAGTCATCTGATCATAAATTAACTGCCAAGAAACTTTATTAAAACTTTAAATGTAGCCCTGGCCGGTTTGGCTCAGCGGTTAGAGCGTCCGCCTGCGGTCCGGAGAGACCCGGGTTCGGTTCCCGCTAAGGGCATGTACCTCGGTTGCAGTTTGTCCCCGGCCCTGGTTGGTCGTGTGGGTGGTGGCCACTCGATGTGTCCCTTTCACATCGATGTTTCCCTCTCTCTCTCTTCCTCTCTCTCCCTCCCACTCTGTACAAAAACAAACAAACAAAAACTTTAAATGTATATATGAAAGATCACACAGAGTTCTTATTTTTCTAATTATGTTTAAAATATGGTTTCTCAGACTCATAGATACAGAGAACGTTTGACGGTTGCCAGGTGGGAGGTGGGTTGAGGGGATGGGTGACAAAAGGAAAGGGATTAAGAAGTGCAAATTGTCCTCGCTGATGTGGCTTAGTTGGTTGGCATCCATTGTGCACCAAAAGGTGGTTGGTTTGATTCTGGTCAGGGCACATGTCTGGGTTTCGGGCTTGATCCCCAGTACAGGGCATGCAGGGGCAGCCGATCATGTTCTTCTTTCTCATGTTCACACATCATGTTTTTCTTTCTCCCTCTCTCTCTCTCTCTCTCTCTCTCTCTCTCTCTAAAAATCAATAATTAAAAAAAAAAAAGTACAAGTTGGTTGTTACAGAATAGTCTTGAGGATGTGAAGTGCAGCATAGGGAGTATAGTAAAAAAATATTCTAGCCCTGGCTGGTGTGGTGCATTGGTTAGAGCTGCGACCCGCAGACCAGAGTCATGGGTTCAATTCTGGTCAAGGGTATGTGCCTTGGTTGCAGTTCATCCCTGGCCTTGATCGGGGTCATTCGGGAGGCAACCAGTTGATGTGTCTTTCTCTGGACGACAGCCGACGCCCTAACCACTGAGCCAAACCGGCCAGGGCGATGTGTCTTTTTTTTTAAAGTGGTTATTTTTTTTTATTTTTTTTTTTATCCTCACCCGAGGATATTTTTCCATTTTTTGTACAGATAGAGTGGGAGGGAGAGAGAGAGAGAAACATCGACGTGAAGGGACACATCGAGTGGCTGCCACCCGCACGACCAACCAGGGCCGGGGACAAGCTGCAACCGAAGTACGTGCCCTTAGCGGGAACCGAACCCGGGTCTCTCCGGACCGCAGGCCGACGCTCTAACCGCTGAGCCAAACTGGCCAGGGCGGGCGATGTGTCTTTATCACGTCAATGTTTCTCTCTCTGTCCTTCTCTCCCATTTTATTTGACGAGAAATAGAAAAATATCCTACAGTGATGATTTAAAAATATATTTTCTAATAACTATGTGTGGTGTAAGATGAGTGCGATATTTATTAGGATGGTCACTTAGTAATGTAATGTCTAATCACAGATGTACACCTGAAACTAATACTAAAATAATAACGTATGTCAAGTATAATTGAAAAATAAAATTAAAAAAAATTTTTTTATTTTTATTGTTGAATCTATTACAGATGTTCCTCATTTCCCCCCCACTAACCCCCTCCTCTCCACTCCTGCCCCCCTGCTGCCTTTTCCCACACTGTTGTCTGTGTCCATTGGTTATGCATATATACATATAAGTTCTTTGGTTTATTTCTTCCCACCCCCCAACCCCGCTTCCCTTTGAGATTTGTCAGTCTAGCAGCCAATTTGTACTTCTTAATCCCTTCACCTTTTTCACCCATTCCCCCGACTTCCCTCCCATCTGGCAACCAACAAAATGTTCTCTATATCTATGAGAATGTTTCTCTTCTGCTTGTTCATTTTATTTGTAGATTCAATTGTCGATAGATATGTATTCATTGCCATTTTGTTTGTTCATATTTTTTATCTTTTTCTTCAAAAAGACCCTTCAACATTTTATATAATAATGGTTTGCTGGTGATGAATTCCTTTAGCTTTTCCTTGTCTGGGAAACTATATGGCCATCGATTCTAAATGACAGCTTTGCAGGATAGAGTAATCTTGGTTGTAGGTTCTTGCTTTTCATCACTCTGCATATTTCTTGCCACTCCCTTCTGGCCTGCAAGGTTTCTTTTGAGAAATCAGCTAACAGTCTTATGGGAACTTCCTTGTAGGTAACTAACTGCTTTTCTCTTGCTGCTTTTAAGATTCTCTCTTTGTTTTGAACCTTTTGCATTTTGATGATGATGTGTCTTGGTGTGGGCCTCTTGGGGTTCACCTTGTTTGGGACTCTCTGTGCTTCCTGGACTTGTATGTCTGTTTCCTTCATCAAGTTAGGGAAGTTTTCTGCCATTATTGTTTCAAATAAGTTTTCGATTTCTTCTTGTTCTCTCAGTTCTCCTTCTGGCACCCCCAAGATGCGAATGTTGGCACACTTGAAGTTGTCCCAGAGGCTCCTTACACTGTCCTCATTTTTTTGAATTCTTTTTTCTTTTTGCTGTTCGGATTGGATGTTTTTTGCTTCTTTATATTTCAAATCAACAGTTTGCTTCTTGGCTTTACCTACTCTACTATTGAATCTGTGTAAATTATTCTTTATTTCAGTTAGTGCCTCCTTCATTTCTGACTGGTCCTTTTTTATTCTCTTGAGGCCCTCTCTAAGTTCATTGAAGTTCTCACTAAGTTCATTGTGCATCTTTATAAGGAGTGTTTTGAACTCAGCATCTATTAGGTTGCTTATCTCCATTTCACTTAGTTCTTTTCCTGGAGTTTTGTTCTGTTCTTTCATTTGGGACCTGTTTCTTTGTATCCTCATTTTGGCTACCTCCTTGTGTTTATTTCTATGGGTTAGACCAGATGCTGCCTGTTTGAAAGAATTTAAGAAAACCTGAAGCAGGATCCAAGACAGGCCAATCCTATGGTAAAGCAACTGGCAACAGCTTGGGTGGGCCTGAAAGTTGGGTGGGGCAGGGCCTCAGGGAATCACCAGGGCAGGGCAACCAGTGTGAGCCAAGTTGCTGGAGTCCAGATATGGCGACTGTCTGCTGCCCCAGGGAAGGGCTCACCAAAAGGAACAAAGGCCTTTGACAGCACCTCTGTCAAGGAGAAAGCTGCCTTTCCACCCCTCGCTCCAAAGCCAAACAACTCAGTTCTTCTCCTGTATGTCTCTGGTGCCTTTTGTACTGCCTCCCCCACGCTGGAGCCTGGAGCTTTTGAGTCCCAGTAAGTTCATGCGCAGGCCCTTTAAGAGGAGCTGCCTGGGGCTCCAGCTGCTTCAGCCTTCCTGAGCCTTAGTTCCTGCTGGTTTTTCCAGTCAGAAGTTATGGGGACTTCTCTTCCTGGCACTGGAACCCTGAGCGGGGCACCTGGTGTGGGACGGGGACCCCTCAGTCCTCAGGGTGGACCTTCTCAGCTGAGGTGTCTCCTGATTTTTATCCGCCACACATGGGTGTGAGACCGCTCAGTCCACGCCTCTGCCCCTCCTACCAGTCTCATGTGACTGCTTCATTAATTTCATAGTTGTAGGACTTCCATTCAGCTTGATTTCAGGCAGCTTTGAGTGATGGTTGTTTTGTAGTTTAGTTGTAACTTTGATGTGGTTGTGGGAGGATGCGCTTACCTACACCACCATCTTGACCGGAAGTCTCAAAAAATAAAATGATTTAAAAATGAAAAAAAAAAATACAGTTTCTGTGCTGGATCAAAATATCTTCCCAGGGATCTACTTAGGATGATCCCAGTAATTTTTTCAATCAGAAACAGATGCTGAATTCCATTTATTGTGTATGTAATTCTGCACTGATTGCTTTCAGTGGTTACATAATGGAGAAAAGCCAAGTTAATGTTCTCTGAATTTATTTTGTAATTGGGGAAGTAGAACAAAGCCCTGAAAATGCCATAAGGGGACGGTTAATGAAGATGAAGAAACTATGGTTACTTGAAGCTGGTTGGGGTTAATAAGCAAATTTTATAAGTGAGAAGAAAAATAGCCAAATTCTCTTTTATTTTAAGAGCATAGGTTCTCTCTTATTTATTTATTAAAAAAATTTTTTTTCTTTATTGATTTTAGAGAGGGGAAATGAGAGGGAGAGAGGTAGAAACATCCATGAGAGAGCATCAATTGGTCACCTCCTGCATGCCCCACACTGGGATCAGGCCCACAACCTGGGCATGTGTCCTGACCGGTAATCAAACTGGCGACCTCTTGGTGCATGGGTCGATGCTCAACCACTGAGCCACACGGACCAGATGGTTCTTCCTTATTTTGGTCAGACATGAGTGAGGGTAGTTGGTGAAAGGATTTGGTAAAGAAAATCGAAGCAGAGATGTGGGAAGAGGACCAAAAAAGGTATAAGTTGGTAGAAGCTGAAAGATGATTTTTTAATTTTTAAGGGTTTTAAAAATTATTTTATTTATTGATTGATTGTTAATCCTTACTTGAGGAAAATTTTCCATTGTTTTTATTTTACTTTTATTAACTTATTTTTGTTACAGATGTTTCTCCTTTTACCCCCATTGACACCCTCTTCCCCATTTCCCCCCACCCGCACCCCATTCCCAGCTTTGTTGTCTATGTTCATTGGTTATGCATATATGCATATAAGTTCTGTGGTTTATCTCTTCCCTCCCCTGCCTTCTTCTGAGGTTTGTCAGTTTGTACCCTACTTCTATGTCTCTGGGTTTCCATTGATTTTTAGATAGAGTGGAAGGGAGGGAAGGAGCAGGGAGGGAGGGGGGGGGTGAGAGAGAGAGGCAAAAAGAGAAACATCGATGTGAGAGAATTGCATCCATTGGTTGCCTCCCTCATGACCCCAACCAGTGCTGGGATCAAACTTGCAATCCAGGTGCGTGCCCTTCCCTCGACTCTTCTATTCTCAGGCTGATGCTCTAACTGCTGAGCCAAACTGGCCAGGAAGAAATTATTATTTTATTGATTTTAGAAAGAGGAAGGGAGAGAGGGAGAGAAACATCGCGTGTGCACTAACTGGGGATCAATCTCACAACCTGGATATGTGCCCTAACTGGGAATTAAACTTGCCACCTTTTGGTTTACAGGATGATACTTCAACCAACTGAGCCACACAGGCCAAGGCTAAGAGATGGGTATTAAGGATGGGAGTTTGGCAGGGCAGCCCCATGGCCCCTGCCGCTCAGCCCTGCCACCCTGGCAGGGCTTCTTGCAGAGAAGTTAAAAAGAATGGGGCCAGAGAAAATGCCATTGGTTTTGAAAATAAGGTGCCATTAATGAGTTGAGAGAATAGCTTTAACATAAAGGTAAAAAAGGAGCACAGAGCCCGGCTGCTGTGGCTCAGTGGTTGATAGTCAACCCATGCTCCAAGAAGTTACCAGTTTGATTCCCGGTCAGGGCACATGCCCAGGTTGTGAGCCCAGTCTCCAGTGGGGGGCATGTAGGAGGCAGCCAGTTGATGTTCTCTCTCATTGATGTTTCTATGTCTCTGTCCCTCCCTCCCACTCTTTCTGAAAATAAATGGAAAAAAGTATCCTCAGGTGAGGAGTAAATAATAATAATAATAATAATAATGTCTATAAACAAATATACCAAGATGTTAACAGTGGTAAACTTTGGGTAGGAGGAATATGTGTGATGGTAATTTTTCTTTTAAAAAAAATTCTATTTATTTTATTTTAATTATATATTTGTTAATTCTCACCTGAGGATATTTTTCCATTGATTTTTCAGATAGAGTGGAAGGAAGGGAGGGAGGGAGGGGGAGAGAGAGAGAGAAACATTGATGTGCGAAAGACACATTAATTGTTCCCTCCGCAATCAAGTGTCTAATGGACACTAGGACTGCTTCCAAATCTTGGCTATCGTTGAAAATAATATTAATGTGGAAATTCAAATACATGCATTTCCATAGTGTAATTAGGGAGTAAAATATTTCTAAAACTCATTTTGTTTTTGTTTTTTTATCCTCACCTGAGGACATTTTTCCATTTTTTGTTCAGGTAGAGTGGGAGGGAGAGAGAGGAACAGAGAGAGAGAAACATCGATGTGAAGGGACACATTGAGTGGTTGCCACCCGCACAACCGACCAGGGCCGGGGACAAACTGCAACCGAGGTTCGTGCCCTTAGCGGGAACCGAACCTGGGTCTCTCAGGACCACAGGCTGACGCTCTAACCGGCCAGGGCCTAAAACTCATTTTGTTCTAGGACCAAATACCTTGCAAAAATTATTCTGAGAATGCTGTATGTACTCATATAGCAGCATAGTTAGGAAGCAAAGTAGTAATGGTACTGATACTGTTTTTGGTAGTAAGGAATAATACTGAGTAGATTTCTCATTTCCTGAGGTTTTTACGAACTGAAGTCATAATGAGCAGTAACTTTTTTCTCTCTGTATAATGAAAAAACTATCTAGTTGCAAAAAGCTGGAAACTGTTAAAATAAATGTGATTTATTATTGGATTGAAAATTAGAAGAAAAGTAGTTCAGTGACAGTATAGTTTCTAGTTCTGACTTTCTGAATGGGAGATGGGTACAATTATAGACTAAGAAAAGACTGACTATAGATGTAAATAGTTTAATGACATAATGACATAGAAAATATTACTACTTTTCATTAGTTTTTGTCTCTCTCATCTTCTCCAACCTTCTTCCAGACTCACCGACCTAAAGAAGATGGAGTTTATGTTTTTCAACCCCATAGTCAGCCAGTTAGCTGTCTTTACTTCTCACCTGCCAATCCGGCTCACATACTGTCATTGAGTTATGATGGCACATTACGCTGTGGGGATTTTTCCAAGGCTGTTTTTGAAGAGGTAAGTGTTAATGTGTTTACATGTTGATCTCAGGTGATATTCTAGATTCTTTATGAAATGCCACATGAATAATTATTACACCAGTCAGATTGGGTAAGGTGGTAGTGACTTTAGAACTACACTGCCTAAGTCCCAAACCATCTATTACTGCCCGTGTGACCTTGGTAAGCTACTTAACCTCTTTCTGCCTCCGTTTCCTTAGTTGTAAAATAGGATAGTGCTTTATAGGGTTGTCATTAAGGATTAAATGCAGATAATGGGTTAATGCAGATAGAGTACTTAGAACAGAGTTGTGAAACCATACCACAATCTAATTTTAGAATATTTTCATCACCTGCAGAATAAATCCCTTGACCATTAGTAGGTACTCCCAATTTCCCCCTTCCCCCAGACTTAGGCAACCACTAATCTTTCTGTCTCCATAGATTTGCCTGTTCCAGATACGTATTTCATATAAATGGAGTCATACAATTTGTACTCTTTTGTGACTGGCTTCTTTTGTTTAGCAAAATGTTTTCAGGGTTCATCCATGATGTAGAATGTGTCAGTACTTAGTTCCTTTTTATGGCTGAATAATATTCCCTTGTATGGCTATACTAGATCTTTTTCATCCATTCATTAGTTGACAAACATTTGGGTTGTTTTCATTTTTTACTATTGTGAATAATGCCATCATGAACATTAATATCCAAGTTTTGTGTGGGCATATGCTTTTATTTCTCTTGAGTTATGTACCTAGGAGTGAAATGGTAACTCTGTGTTCAACATATTGAGGAATGGCCAAACTGTTTTCTAAAGTGTGTTTACCATTTTATATATTCATTACCATGTATGAAAGATTTTAATGGCTCTACATCCTTGCCAACACTTGTTATTGTTGGTAAGTATAGCCAATCTTGTGGGTGTGAAGTGGTATCTCATTGTGGTTTTGATTTTCATTTCCGTAATGATTAATGATACTGAGCATCTTTTTATCTTCTTTTTTTTTTTTTAAATCCTCACCCCAGGATATTTTTCCACTGATTTTTAGATAGAGTGAAAGGGAGGGAGGGAGGGAGGGAGGGAGGGAGAGAGAGAGAGAGAGAGAGAGAGAGAGAGAGAGAGAGAAACACTGATGTGAAAAAGACATCAACTAGTTGCCTCTGCACAACCTGGACTGGGGCTGGGGATTGAACCTGCAACCCAGGTACGTACCCTTGACCGGAAATCGAACCCAAGACCCTTTGGTCTTCGGGCCAGCACTCTAATCGCTGAGCCAAACCATCCAGGGCTTTTTATCTGTTTTTTGACCATTTGCATTTCTGTAGAGAAATGTCTATTTGGATCATTTATCTTTTTAGTATTGAGTTTTCTTTTTTTTTTTTTTTTTTTGCATTTATCTTCAGATAGAGCGGGAGGGAGGTGGGGGAAGAGAGAGAGAGAGAGAGACATCAACGTGTGAGAGACACATCGACTGGTTGCCACCCACACGACCCCATCCGGGGTGGGGACAAACTGCAACCGAGGTACATACCCTCAGCAGGAACCAGACCTGGGACTTTCTGGTCCGCAGGTCGATGCTCTGACTGCTGAGCCAAACCGGCCAGGGCAGTATTTCTGTAAAAAATATGTTTTTATTGATTATTTTAGAGAGAGATAGAAACATCAATGTGAGAGAGAAACATCAATCAGCTGCTCCTGCATGCCCCCCACTGGGGATCAAGCCTACAATCTGAGCATGTGCCCTGACTGGGAATTGAACCAGAACCTCTCAGTCCATGGACTGATGCTCGATCCATTGAGCCATACCAGCTGGGCTAGTATTGAGTTTTATATAACAATTCTCCGACTTATTTTTTTGTCAGGTTTATTAAGGTATAAGTTACATATAGTAAAATTTAGGTGTACAGTTATAAGAGTTTGGCAAATTGTATGCACCCGTGTAACTACCACCACAATTAAGATATAGAAAATTTCCATCACTTGAAAAAATTCCTTTGTGACCCTTTATAGTCAGTCCTCTCTTCCTTCCCTACATCTCTGGCAACCACTGATGTGATTACTGTGTCCCTATAATTTTGCCTGTTACAGAATGTCAAATGGAATCATTCAGTATGTAGCTTTTAGTGTTTATTTTTTTTTATCTAGCATAATGCTTTTATTTATTTATTTATTTTATTCAGATAGAGTGGGAGGGAGAGAGAGGAAGAAAGAGAGAGAGACATCGACATGAAAGGGACACATTGAGTGGCTGCCACCCGCACGACCCAACCAGGGCTAGGGACGAACTGCAACCGAGGTACATGCCCTTAGCGGGAACTGAACCTGGGTCTCTCTGGACTGCAGGCCGAAGCTCTAACTGCTGAGCCAAACCAGCCAGGGCTAGCACAATGCTTTTAAAATTCATCCATAATGTTGCAGGTGTTAGTACTTTGTTCCTGATACGACCGATGTGTTAGGCATTAACTTGAGTGTGCATTTTATATGTTATTAAGCTTTATATTACTTCATGAAATAATAGGTAATGTTATCCCCATTTAACAGTTGAAAACACAGGTAAAGAGGTTTATTAGCTTGCTTAAGGACGTAAATGGCAGAACTAGAATTTGTATTTGGGTCTGTCTGACTTCAAAGCCTCTGTACTTAACCATTTTAATTTTTTTTCTTTATTGATTTTAGAGAGAGAGGAAGGGAGAGGGAGAGAGAGATAGAAACATCGATGAGAGAGAACATCAATTGGCCACCTCCTGCATGCTCCCCACTGGGGATTTGGCACACAATGTGGGCATGTGCTCTGACCAGGAATCAAACTGGCAACCTCTTGGTACATGGGTTGACATTCAATTACTGAGCCACACTGACCGGGCTGCACTTAACCATTTTAATATACTGACTGAATACTTCAAGTTTCATTTATGTATACTGGGTTTCTGTGGGTGTAGTTGGAATGCCTTTGGTATATTAATTTGTTAATCTTGGTTTATATTAATATTTATTATTAAAACTTAAAATCAGCAGCAGTTCATGATTCAACAGTAAGAATAGTGGTCATCCTCTCCTACTTGAGTACTGATACATTCTACATTTATTTTTTATTTCTTATTTGTGTGAGCCCTGAACCCAAAGTGAATAGTATTGTGGATTATAAGTGGTTAAAAAAAATAATACATGTTCATGATAAAACATTGTAGATAGGATATGCAAAGCAAATCTGCCCTTCCTACATTCTCTTATTCTTGTATTCTTCGGTATATACTAGGAAGTACACACATACTTACAGGCATATAGATAGAGACTTTTTTCTTTGCACTAGTGGATTCATACTATATACATACTTTTTTGCAACATGTTTTTTTACTTACTAGTATATCTTGGACAGTTTATAATACAAATCTACCCCATTCTTGCCCTGGCCAGTTTGGCTCAGCAGTTAGAGCGTTGGCCCATGGATCAGAGAGTCCCAGGTTCGGTTCCTGCTAAAGGCACGCACCTCGGTTGCAGTTTGTCACTGGCCCCGGTTGGAATCATGTGGGTGGCAACCAGTTGATGTGTTTCTCTCACGTCAATGTTTTTCTCTTTCTCTCTTCCTCTCTCTCTCCCTCCCGCTCTATTTGAAGATAAATGCAAAAAATGTTCTCAGGTGAGGATACAAAAAACCACACACACACAAAAACCAAATTTACCCCAGATGTACCATCATTTATTTAACCACATCTCTTTTGGTGGACATTGGTCGGTTTGGCTCAGTGGTTAGAGCGTCGGCCAGCGGTACTGAGAGACCCGGGTTTGATTCCCGCTAAGGGCATGTACCTCAGTTGTAGTTTGTCCCCAGCCCTGGTTGGGTAGTGCAGGTGGCAACCACTCAATGTGTCCCTTTCACATCGATGTTTCTCTCTCTCTCTCTCTCTCTCTTCCTTTTTCCCTTCCCACTCTATCTGAACAAAAATAAAATAAAAGAGATTGTCTCTCATATTTTCTTAATTTTTTAATCGTCACCCAAGGACATGTCCATTAATTTGAGAGAGAGAAAGAGAGAGAGAAACTTTGATATGTGTGTGAGAGAGAGAGAAAGAATGAAACAAACATCGACGTGAAAGAGAAACATCAATTTTTTGCCTCCCGTACGTGCCCTGACTGGGGATCAAACCTGAAACCTAGGTATGCTCCCTGACCCGGAATCATACCCTCAAATTTTTTCATATAAAGAGACAACGCTCCAACCAACTGAGCCACACAGTTGGGGGTAGATTGTATTTTATTGCTATTGTAAGCAATCTTTCAGCAGGCATCCTTATATATATCTTATTGAAATTATTAGGTATGAGCATTACATATTTTGGTAGACGTATCCTGCTCAGCTGTCAGAATTTCGTATCTCTTTACACTTACTTCCATCAGAGTAGGTGAGAATTCAGCCATATATCTTGGAATTTATTGGCACAGTTATTTGGTATATTAAGGTATTTCAACTGGGTAGAATTCAGAGTCTGTCCTTTTCCTAGTTTCACAGGGTAGATCAGCAACTGAGGTTTATTGGATTTAAGAGATTTTGGGATATAGACCTGACATGGGTGGATGGGCCCTTTGATTTAAGTGAGTCTCATAGCTGATCAGTGCCTTGGTTTCCATCTCTGTAAATGGGGATCATCATTTTGCCCTGTGCTTCCTGTGGGGATGATGGAGGATAAATGAGGTTATTTTAGGTAAAGTGTTTCATACTTTTTTTATCAAAGAATTTATGCATTGGCTTTCTTTAGAAGAAGAGTTATATGAAGTTGATTGCTACTTATATCCTTAGGTATACAGAAATGAGAGAAGCAGCTTTTCCTCCTTTGACTTCTTGGCAGAAGATGCCTCCACTTTACTAGTAGGACACTGGGATGGAAGTATGTCATTGGTGGATAGACGGACACCTGGAACTTCTTATGAGAAACTTATCAATTCTTCTTTGAGAAAAATAAGAACTGTTCATGTTCACCCACTGCATAGACAGTATTTCATGATGGCAGGATTAAGGTATGTTTTTCATAAAATTTTATGATTTAGACCTTTTTTTAAAAAAAATCCTTGCCTGAGGACATGCTTTTATTGATTTTAGAGAAAGAGGAAGGGAGAGAGAGAGAAACATTGATGTGAGATTGAAACATTTATTGGTTGCCTCCCCCCATGTGCTCAGATTGGTTATTAAACCTGCAACCTAAGTATGTGCCCTGACCAGGAATGGAATGGGTTGGGGCATCAACCAACTGAGCCGTACCAGCCAGGGCTATGATTTAGGAATATTAGTAATAATATTTCAATTTGGTTGTTAAATACATCTGACCTTTGTGATATTCACAGCTGAATAATTTTTCTTTCTACAGGGTTTTTTTAGTGTTATTTTTTTTTAAATGAGAGATTCTTTTGGATTTAATAAATAAAGTATTGAAACAAGTACACATTTTTGTTCTCCTTAGCATCAAATGCATTTACTTCTAGTCTTTTGAGAAGAAAACTTGTAAAAAATAAAAGTTATATGTGACTTATAACTTATTGGTCTGTGTTAATTATTTTCTTGGAGAGATTGGAAAACCAACTAGACTCTCATCTCTCTATACCCACTGGTTACATTGTTATGCTTTAGTTTTGGAATTTTTGTAATATTTTTAATCTTTACTAGTCTTTGTAAAATTAATGCAGGTTAGAGGGTACTGTCTTAAATGTTCTTCAATGTAGTGAGTATTTGAGTCTCTAATTTATGGTTAGCAATGTTCTAGAGGCTTACATGTACTGTGGTAACACTGAGCATTATTTCTTCGTTACAGCGATGTTCATATTTATGATGCAAGGCACCTGAATCCCAAGGGAAGCCAGCCGTTGATTTCTTTGACTGAACACACAAAGAGCATTGCTTCTGCTTATTTTTCACCTCTTACTGGTAACAGAGTAGTGACCACATGTGCTGATTGTAAGCTGAGGTAAATTGGGAAGACAGAAATATGTTGTTAAGGAATCTAAATTGTCTTTAGCTACTGTGTCAGTAAACTAGTAGCTTTCAATCACTGGTGCTATTGTTTTATGGCTATATCTAGGCTCCTGAAGATTTATGACCTATATTTGATGGCTCTTCAGCAGTTGTTTTTCTTTTTCTCTTCAGTTTTTTAAAAATATATGTTTTTGTTGATTTTAGAGAGGAAGAGAGAGAGAGAGAGACATCAGTGTGATAGTGTAACATCATTTGGCTGCCTCCCACAGGCACCGCAACTGAGGATCAAGCCTACAACCTGGGCACGTTTCCTGACCAGGAATGAAACCAGCGACCTTTTGGTGCATGGGATGATGGTCAACCAACTGATCCACACTGGCCCAGGCTTAGCAGTTTGTTTTTTTTAATCCTCACCCAAGCATATTTTTCCATTTATCTTCAGATAGAGTGGGAGGGAGAGAGAGAGAGAAACATTGACGTGAGCGAGACACATCAATTGCTTGCCTCCCTCACAACCCTGACCAGGGCCAGGGACCAAACTGCAACCAAGGTATGTGCTCTTGACCAGAATCAAACCTGAGACTCTTTGGTCCACGGGCCAACACTCTAACTGCTGAGCCAAACCTGCCAGGACAGGGTGAGCAGTTTTCGTATCTGGAATTTCCTTAATATTGACAAGGAAGGTCTGTAGCTATCCTGGGAAATCCACATCAGGCTTCCCTGTCAGCACTAAACAATTCCAGAAATTGCAGTGGAAGCAGGCTTGTGATATCTTGAAAGGGAAGTCATTTTAGCACAGGGAGAAGCTCTTACTTTGGAGATAGTAGGTTCTATTCTACAAGAATGAAAGTTGCAGAGTCCCAGGCCATGGGCAAGTAGAAAAGATAGCAAAATTGGGCTTCTATACAAACTAGTAGATATAGTTTTATGGTTTCAGCTTTGGTACTTTTCTATAGCTACATCCTAAAAGTGGTTTTAAAAATGTAACATAGCCTGGCCGGTGTGGCTCTGGTTGAGTGTCAACCCATGCACCAAGAAGTTGCTGGTTTGATTCTTGGTCAGGGTACATGCCTAGGTTGTGGGCCCGATCCCCAGTGTGAGGCATGTAGGTGGTGACCAACTGATGTTCTCTGTCATTGATGTTTCTTTTTATTTTTTATGTTTTTTTAATCCTCACCTGAGATATTTTTCCATTTGGGAGGGAGTGAGAGGGAGAGAGAAGGAGAGAGAGGGAGAAACATCAACGTGAGAGGGACCCATTGACTGGTTGCTTCCTGCATGATCCTGAGCACGGCTGGGGACGAACTGCAACTGAAGTAGGTGCCCTTAACTGGAATCGAACCTGAGATTCTTTAGTCTGTGGGCCAACACTGTAACCGCTGAGCCCAACCGGCCAGGGCTCTCATCGATGTTTCTATTTCTCTCTCCCTCTTCCTTCCTCTCTCTCTAAAAAAAAAAAAATTAATGTAATATAAGCCAGTTGAATAAAAAATAGAAAATAATGCCAATAAAAAAAGATGTGGAGAATGTTAATACAATCACAAAGGAAAATGATTTTGTTTTCTTCTCGGGTTTATGATTTTGCTTAACATTGCAAGCAATTTCTGTTTATGAGAGTTTTGCCTTAAGTGACTTTGTAATTCATTCATTATTTGTTGAACAAGGAGCTGTTGGATGTATACTGTGAGTCAGGCTCTAGAAAAGCATGTAATTTCTGTTTAGACCCATCTGTTGGGAAGAGCTTGGTCTACAGTGTGTAGCTCAGTTAATTTCTAGTGGTCTTTGAGTATTACCAGGTGGTACCTTAAGAGATTTAGTCACTAGGCAGTGGCAGCTTAAAGTGTTTCCTTTCCACCTCTGCAGTATCCTTTGTCTCAACAGCTACCTATTTGTCCCATTCCTGTTCATTTACACTGTAGAGTTTATTCTTACTACACTAGCTATTAGGGATTTGGCTTTCTAGTACAGTCGTCCCTCGTTTATCGCAGTTAATTCGTTCCAGACTCTAGCAGTTGCACCTGGTGTTGAAGGATTCCTGGGGTGCTCGAATACATAGGCCTAGAGTCCATATGAACAGTAATTTTAATTTTAATTGTAATACAGGGGTGTATAATTCACTCAGACAATCGAGCGTGTGCTATATCATTTTCACTGTCTTGATCAACTTTTTAATGAATATATTTGAAAAAACTGCGATAGAGTGAAGCCGTGAAAGTCGAAGTGCGAAGTGGCGAGGGACGACTGTAACCTAATAAAGCAATGAGCTCCAGTGCCAAGAAACTGTACTGGAATAGCTAGGTGTAAGGAGAAGGGGAAGGTGGTGCTGATATGGTTTGTTTCTTTCTGCCAGGGTACCTGGTGGAGGCTTCTGAACTCCTGCAGGTGCCTCACAAGAACTTCTCTTCTTGATTGGGTCTTAGACTTGCCAGCACCTGGAAATGACTATACCAGGCCCTCAACTGATAAGAAAATTGCTCTTGATGCAGCCATGTGCTTTTGCATTTTTAGACCACATACCTTATGTATGACTTATATTACTCTGAATCTGAATATAGTTTTAAAATCCAGATTATTATTTTATTTATTTTTTTATTTTTATTTATTTATTTTTTTAATCCTCACCCGAGGACATTTTTCCATTTTTTGTTCAGATAGAGCCGGAGGGAGGGAGGGAGAGAGAGAGAGAGAGAGAAACATCGATGTGAAGGGACACATCGAGTGGCTGCCACCCACACGACCAACCAGGGCCGGGAACAAACTGCAACCAAGGTACGTGTCCTTAGCGGGAACCGAACCCGGATCTCTCTGTACCGCAGGCCGACGCTCCAACTGCTGAACCAAACCGGCCAGGGCTATTATTTTATTTTTTGATTATTATTTTTTTAATCCTCACCCGAGGACAGTTTTCCAGTTTTTGTTCAGATAGAGTGGGAAGGAGAGAGAGGAAGAGAGAGAGAGAGAGAGAAACATCGACGTGAAAGGGACACATTGAGTGGCTGCCTCCGGCACGACCCAACAAGGGTCGGGGACAAACTGCAACTGAGGCACGTGCCCTTAGGGGGAACTGAACCCAGGTCTCTATGGAACTCAGGCCAGTGCTGTAACCACTGAGTCAAACTGGCTAGGGTGCAGATTATTATTTTAGAATGTACATTTTAAATTTGGAGTAATAGTGTTTATTTATTTATTTATTTATTTTTATCCTCGCCCGAGGACATTTTTCCATTTTTTGTACAGATAGAGTGGGAGGGAGAGAGAGGAAGAGAGAGAGAGGGAAATATCGATGTGAAAGGGACACATAGAGTGGCTGCCACCCGCACGACCAACCAGGGCCGGGGACAAACTGCAACCGAGGTACATGCCCTTAGCGGGAACCGAACCCGGGTCTCTCCAGACCGCAGGTGGACGCTCTAACCGCTGAGCCAAACCGGCCAGGGCTGGAGTAATAGTGTTTAAATAAATTATTTCTACAATACAAATAAACACTAAATTTTATAATATTCCTTGTAACTTTTGTTAAATATATTAGCTGAGGTTTATTAGCTCCTGACTCTATATATTTAAAAATAACAATCATTTCATGTCATGAACCAATGAAAAGGTTATTAAAAACGGTGATGTTTTTTTCAGAAAATTTGCAAGAAATAATAAAAAGAGTGTTACTTTATTCTTGTTCTTTATTTTGCAGAATTTTTGACAGCAGCTGTATATCCTCTCAGATTCCTCTTCTCACCACCATCAGGTAGGTTTCCAGATGCCAAATAATGTAGACCTTGAATTACTATGAGCTGTTTGTTGGAGTACATACATTAACTTATCTGATCGTCAAAGAGATGTAATAGGTCTGATTTTTGTGTTATATTGTGTAAGTGTCCCCATGTTCCTCTCCTATCCAGAAGAGTTAATGCTTCCAGGGTTCCTATGTTTATAAAGAGATTCAATCTCTTTTAATCAGTACTTGTTCTCTGAAGCTGGGTGGTTATTTTTGGTTAAGGCGAATGAATTTATTCCAACCTGCATTATTCATGTTATATTATTAAAGAAGACTGTAACCTGTTGATGAGGGTAGCTGAAGCTCTGTTTGTGCCTGTTTGTTCTGGGCTTAAGAGTATTTCCCTACCCTCCCACTTACTTTATTTCTTTGGTTACCCTCTATTTACATCTACTACTTTTAATGTATGTATTTTATACCAAATTTTACTCAAAGCCTTTTTCCTAGACATCCCTCTTTTCAGTATTTATGAAGTTGTGGACAGGGTGAACAATATATGTTGATTGTTGCTTCATGAGTTTTATAGTCTATAGAGGCTATATGTAAGTATATTTGTCTTCTTTTCCACAAATTTCTTCATTTCCTTTTTCAAACTTTATTCTAGTTTATTAGTTTCTAATTTGTGTATGTTTTTTTTAATCCTCACCTGAGGACACTTTTACATTTTTCTTCAGATAGAGCAGGAGGGAGAGAGAGAGAAAGAAACATCAATATGAGAGAGACACATGGAGTGATTGCCACTCACACAACCCCAATCGGGGCCGGGGACAAAGTGCAACTGAGGTACGTGCCCTTAGTGGGAGCCGAACCCAGAACTCTCTGGTCCATGGGCCAGTGCTCTAACCGCTCAGCCAAACTGGCCAGGGCCTAATTTGTGTTTTTTTTTTTTTTTTTTTATCCTCACCCGAGGACATTTTTCCATTTTTTGTTCAGGTAGAGTGGGAGGGAGAGAGAGGAACAGAGAGAGAGAGAGAAACATCGATGTGAAAGGAACACATCGAGTGGCTGCCACCCGTACGACCAACCAAGGCCAGGGACAAACTGCAACCGAGGTACGTGCCCTTAGCGGGAACCGAACCCGGGTCTCTCAGGACTGCAGGCCGACGCTCTAACCGCTGAGCCAAACCGGCCAGGGCCTAATTTGTGTTTTTAAAACATTTATTTAGGGTGATGATTCTGGGGTCAGTATGAATTTTCATTAAAGATAGCGCCATTGAATGGCAGTGGGAAATGTGGTTCTCTGTAGTCCATACTTCTTTAATAAGAAAGGGTTGTTAGTGCTCGCTTCGGCATCACATATACTAAAGTTGGAACGATACAGAGAAGATTAGCATGGCCCCTGTGCAAGGATGACTCTCAAATTCGTGAAGCGTTTCATATTAAAAAAAAAAAAAACCCAAAGGGTTGTTAATGATATGAAAGTATAGAGAATAAAAGGGCAGTATTTTTCTTTTTGCTATGAAGAGCTGTAAAGAGCCCCAAATGTATTTTTTAAATTTTAATTTGTTATTATAAACACACAACATTAAATTC
Source organism: Molossus molossus (assembly GCF_014108415.1). Lineage (NCBI taxonomy): Eukaryota > Metazoa > Chordata > Mammalia > Chiroptera > Molossidae > Molossus > Molossus molossus. The sequence continues at coordinate 182,743,832 of NW_023425344.1, forward strand.
ACTACCTTAACCATTTTTAAGTGTACTGTTCAATAGTGTTAGGTATATTTGCATTATTGTACAACAGATTTTTAGAACTTTTTCATCTTGCAAAACTGAAACTTCTTTGTGCATTAAATATTAATTCTTTCTTCCCTCTGCCTCAGACCCTGGCAACCATCTTTCTAATTTCTATTTCTGTGATTTTGACCTCTTCAGATATTTTATATGAGAGGAATCATACAGCATTTGTCATATTGTGACTGACTTACTTCATTTATCAACATGTTCTTTCAGATCATCCGTGTTCTAGCATGTGACAGTATCTCCTCCTCTTTTTTTTTTTATCCTCACCCGAGGATATTTTTCCATTTTTTTGTACAGATAGAGTGGGAGGGAGAGAGAGGAAGGGAGAGAGAGACAGAAACATCGATGTGAAGGGACACATCAAGTGGCTGCCACCCGCACGACCAACCAGGGCCGGGGACAAACTGCAACCGAAGTACATGCCCTTAGCGGGAACCGAACCCGGGTCTTTCCAGACCGCAGGCCGACGCTCTAACCGCTGAGCCAAACCGGCCAGGGCTCTCCTCCTCTTTTTTAAGGCTGCATAATATTTCATGTATGTCTATACCTCATTTTCTTTATTCATCTGTTGTTGGACATTTGTTTTGTTTTTTTATCCTCACCAAGGACATTTTTCATTTTTTGTTCAGATAGAGTGGGAGGGAGAGAGAGGAAGAGAGAAAGAGAGAGAAACATCGATGTGAAAGGGACACATCGAGTGGTTGCCACCTGCACGACTAACCAGGGCCGGGGACAAACTGTAACTGAGGTATGTGCCCTTAGCGGGAACCGAACCTGGATCTCTCTGGACCGCAGGCTGATGCTCTAACTGCTGAGCCAAACCGGCCAGGGCTGTTGTTGGACATTTGAGTTGGTTTAATCTCTTGGCTATTATGAAAAATGCTGCAGTGAACATGGGTGTGTAAACATCTCTTCAAGATCCTGCTTTGAATATTTTTGGATAGATACCAGAAGGATTTTAATGTGTCATATGGTAATTCTATTTTTAATTTTTTGAGGAACCTTTATACTGTTTTTCCATAGTGGCCACAACATTTTACATTTCCACCAAGAGTGTACCAGGGTTCTAACTTCTATATATTCATCAATACTTGTTTTCTCGTTTTTTGTTTGTTTGTGATTATCCTAAAGGGTGTGAGATAATATTGTGGTGTTGATTTTCATTTCTCTAATGATTACTGATGTTGCAGATCTTTTCATATGCTTGTTGGCCATTTGTGTATCTTCTTTGGACAATTGTCTGCTTAAGTCTTTTGCCTATTTCTGAATTGGGCCATTTTTGTTGTTGAGTTGTAGGAGTTCCTTACATATTCTGCATATTAACCGCTTATCAAATACATGATTTGGAAACAACTGCCATTTTTTTTGTTTTTTAAATCCTCACTCAAGGATAATTTCCCATTTATCTCCAGATAGAGTGTGAGAGAGGGAGGGAGAGAGAGAGAAAGAGAAAAAGAGAAAAACATCAACGTGAGAGAGACACATCGATTGGTTGCCTACCACTCAGCCCTGACCAGGGCCAGGGACTGAACTGCAACCAAGGTCCGTGCCCTTGACTGGAATCGAACCCGAAACTCTTTTGTCCACGGCCCGATGCTCCAACTCACTGAGCCAAACCAGCCAGGGCAACATCTACCATTTTGTAGGTTGCCTTTTCACTTTGTTGTTTCCTTAGGTGCACAGGATTTTAAAGTTTGATGTAGTCCTATTTGTCTATTTTTGCTTTTGCTACATTTGGTGTCATATCCAAGAAATCATTGCCAAATCCAATGCCTGAAGCTTTTTCTCTATGTTTTCTTCTAGGAATTTTATAATTTAAGGTGTTATGTTTGGGTCTTTAATTCATTTTGAGTTAATTTTTACTGTCTAACTTTATCCTTTTGCATGTAGATATCCAGTAATTCCCAGCACTATTTGTTAGAGAGATTATCCTGTCCTCGTTTTATAGTCTTAACACTCTTGATCATTTGACCATATACATGAGGGTTTATTTCTGGGCTTCCTATTCTTTTCCATTGTTCTGTATTTTTGCCAGTACCACAGTATCTTTATTACTGTTGCTCTTTAGTATGTTTTGAAATCAGGAAGTTTGAGGCCACCAACTTTGTTCTTTTATAAGATTGTTTTGGCTATTTATGATCTCTTGAGATTCCATATTAATTTTAGGATTTTTGGTTTTTATTTCTGCAAAACATGCCATTGGGATTTTGGTAGAGATTGGTTAGTGTAGAATGCAACTGATTTTTGCATGTTGATTTTGTATCCTGCAACTTTTCTGAAATCTATTTATTTATAATTTTTTTAATACTCATGTGAGGATATTTTCTCCATTGATTTTTAGAGGGAGTAGAAGGGAGGGGGTGTTAGAGCATGATAGAGAAAGAGAGACAGACAGACAGACAGACAAACATCAATATGAGAGAGACACATCAATTTGTTGCCTTCTGCATGCACCCCTACCAGGGCCGGGGATTGAATCTGCAACCCAGGTATGTGCCCTTGACTGGGAATTGAACCCGTGACCCTTTGGGTCCACAGGCCTACACTCTAACCATTGAGCTACACTGGCCAGGGCCATTTTAGTTTAACAAGTCTTTAAAAAAATTTGTTTTCTTTATTGATTTTAGAGAGAGAGGAAAGGAGAAGGAGAGAAAGATAAAACATCAATGAGAGAGAACATCGATTGGCCACTTCCTGCATGCCTCCCACTGGGAATTTGGCCCACAACCTGGGCTTGTGCCCTGACCAGGAATCGAAAGGGCGACCCCTTGGTGCATGGGTCAACGCTCAACCACTGAACCACACTGTCTGGACTTAACAGGTTTTTTTGTGTGTGGTTGTGTAATCTTTAAAATTTTTCTACATGTAAGGTCATTTCATGCAAACAGATAATTTTAATTTTTCCTTTCCAACTTGGATGGATGCCTTTTATTTCTTTTTCTTGTGTAATTGACTGTCATGTGACTGCTCAGAATGTATCTCCCTTATCAAATACTTGTTGGTTTAATGGTAACACTTCACATGCAGGACACTTCATGTTACCTGTGAAGTTGTGAATGACCCATAAGTTAGGGAAATTGGTGTATCTAGTCCTACCCAGTTCTCTAGTTTTACCAGATTTCTAGTACTCTGTTGAATAGAAGTGGTGAGAGTGGGCCTTTTTCCTGATCTTAGAGCTAAAGTTTTCAGTCTTTCACCACAGAGTCTGACATTAGCTATGGGCTTTTCATATATGGCCTTTATTATGTTGAGATAGTTTTCTTCTATTCTTAGTTTGAGTGTTTTTATCATAAAAGGGCATTAAATTTTGTCAAATGATTTTCCTGCATCAGTTGAGATGATCATATGGTTTTTGTCCTTTATACTGTTAATATTGGTATATTACATTAATTTTTTTTTATCCTCACCCGAGGACACTTTTGCATTTATCTTCAGATAGAGTGGAAGGGAGAGAGGGGGAAAGAGAGAGAGAGAAACATCGACATGAGAGAGACACTTTCAGTGGTTGCCACCCACACAACCCCAACCGGGGCCGGGGACAAATTACAAGTGAGGTATGTGCCCTTAGCAGGAACCCAACTCAGGACTCTCTGGTTCGTGGGCCGACGCTCTAACCGCTGAACCAAACTGGCCAGAGCTACATTGATTATTTTTATATGTTGAACCCCATCCTTGCTTTCCAGGTGTAAATCCAACTTGATCATGGTGTATAATACTTTGCTGTTGAATTTGGTTTGCTAGTATTTTGTTGAGGATTTTTGTATCATTATTCATCAGAGATATTAGTCTTTAGTTTTCTTTTCTTGTAGAGTCCTGTCTGGATTTGATATCAGGATGTAGGGCTAGCCTCATAGGTGGGTTTGGAGAACACTGGTGTTAATTCTTCTTTAAATATTTGTTATAATTCTCCAGTGAAGTCATCTGGTCCTGGGCTTTTCTTTTTTTCTTTTCAATCCTTACCCGAGGATATGTTTTTTAGAGAGAGGAAGGGGGAGAGAGAGAGGGAGAGGGCAGGTGAAACATTTATGTGAGAGAGAAACATTGATTGGTTGCCTCCTGTATGAGCCCTTGCTGGGGATTGAATGCACAGCCTTTTGTGTACAGGATGATGCTCCAACCATCTGAGCCACTTGGCCAGATCTGGGCTTTTCTTCCCCCCGCCCCCCCACTCCAGCTACTTGGGAGGTGTTTGATAACTTTTAATTCCCTTACTAGTTGTAGGTCTATTTAGATTTTTTATTTCTTCGTGATTCAGTCTTGGTAAGTTGTGTGTTTCTGGGAGTTTATCCATTTCTTCTCGGTTATCCAATTTGTTAGCATATAATTGTTCATAGTATTTTCTTATGGTCCTTTTTATTTGTGACATCAGTTGTAATCGTTCCTCTTTCATTTCTGATTTTCCTTATTTGCATTTTCTTAGTCTAGCTAAGAGTTTCTTAATTTTGTTAATCTTTTAAAAAAATCAACTCTTAGTTTTGTATATTGTTTTTCTATCTCTATTTCATGTATCTCTGTTCTGATTTTTATTATTTCCTTCTTTTTGCTAATTTTTGGTTTTGTTTATTCTTTTTTTTTCTTGGGGTATAGTAACGTTTTTCCTTCTTCTGTTCCTTGAGGTGGAGTTAGGTTGTTGATTTTGAGATCTTTTTTAACATAAGGGTTTACTGCTATACATTTCTCTATTAGTATTGTTTTCACAGTATTCCATACATTTTGGTATGTTGTATTTTCATTTTTCTGCAAACATTTTTCTGATATCCCTTGTGATATTTTTTCTTTGAGCTTCAAATGTATTTTTAATTTTATAGATGTATGGAATATAAAATGATTTGGTTATCTGAGGAATACAAATATGGAAACAACAGCTCTTGATCAAACAGCAGTAACCAGATTACATATTTCTTATTTTCAGGGCTTCTGTTTTTATGTGTTAAAAAAAAACAGGAAGGTCTGTTAAGCTAGGAAATAGTAAACAAAAAAGGTGCCATTTCAGTAGCCACATAGTGACCATCCACTGAGAACAAACCACTGTACTTAGCATTGAAGATTAAAAAATACAGAAGACATTGTCTCTGTCTTGAGTTTTAAGTCTTGAAGGAAGGATGAGATTAGGTTGATGGTAACTTAGTAACTTAAAGAGAAGAAACTTGGCAGAGAAAATCAGCATATAGGAGCAATGCCATTTTTTACTCTCTGCCCATAACTACTTTGAGTTATTTTTAACACTTACTGTCTTTAAAAAAATTGTTTTTTTCTTACTAGGCACAACACCATTACTGGGCGATGGCTGGCCAGGTTCCAAGCTGTGTGGGACCCTAAACAAGAAGACTGTGTCATAGTTGGTAGCATGGCCCATCCACGACAGGTGGAAATCTTCCATGAGACAGGAAAGTGGGTGCATTGTTTTCTTAGTGGAGAATGCCTTGCCTCTGTGTGTTCCATCAATGCTATGCACCCAACTCGGTATATTTTGGCTGGAGGTAATTCCAGTGGGAAGATACATGTTTTTATGAATTAAGAAAGTTGCTGGGTTTTGGTGTAATACCAATTTGTTCAAATTAATTAGTGTCTATTTGGCAAATATAAATTGCTTTATTAATAGGAACTATGAGCAGAATGACACTCCAACTAACTGTACTTTTAGTGAAGGAGAAGCCTTGGAGATTTTTTTCTACAGAATGGGGAGGAAATTTGAGGGAGGCTGTGTTGCCTTCAGCACTTTAATCAGGCAGTATATTGAGAAGTTGTAACATTATCAACTATAAAGCTTTGACTGATTAGTATTAAAAGCTTTTGTGGACTAATGATATGGTTTATAAAAAATTTATTGGGTTGACATTGGTTAATAACAACAATATGTAAGTTTCAGGCATACGTTTTTATACTACCACATCTGTATACTCTATTGTGTGCTCACTATCTGAAGTCTAGTCTCCTTCCATCACCATATATTTGACCTCCTTTACCTTTTTGTTCTTCCCCAGCCCCTCTTTTCTGGTAACCACTATAACCACCATTTTGTTGTCTATATATATGAGTGTTTTTTTGTGTGTGTTTTTTTTAATTCTTGAGGACATGCTTAGAGGGGGGAGAGAGAGAGAGAGAAAATCATTGATGTGAAAAATATCATTTGGCTACCTACCCTTCACACGCACCCCAACTGGGGATCGAACCTGAAACCTAGGTATGTGCTCTGACTGGAAATTGAACTGGCAACACTTCGGTGCACAGGATGATGCTCAACCAACTGAACCACTCTGGCTGGGTTGTTTGTTGCTTTTTATTTTATATCCCACATATGAGTGAAATCATATGGTTCTTTTCCTTTTCCATCCAACTTAATTCACTTAGCATGATACTTTCAAGATCTATCCATGTTGTTGCAACTAGCAATATCGCATGTTTTTTATGGCTGAGCATAAAAACTTATGCCATATTTACCACATCTTCTTTCTCCAGGGTTCTGTCAAAGGACATTTAGATTGTTTCTACATCTTGGCAATTGTGAGTAATGCTGCAGTGAACAGAGGGGTACATATATCCTTACAAATAATTGTTTTCAAATTTGTTGGGTAGATACTAAAAGAGGGAATGCTGGGTCTTATGGTAGCTCTATTCTTAATTGTTTGAGGAAGCTGTTTTTCATGGTGGCTGTGCCAATTTACATTCCCACCAGCGTGTGTGAAAGTTCCATTTTCTTGTTTTGTCCAGTACTGTTAGCTCTTGTCTTACTGATAATAGTCATGCTAATGGGTGTCAGTTGGTACTTCATTGTGGTTTGGATTTGCATTTCCCTTATAACTAGTGATGTTGAGCATCTTTTTATATATCTGTTGGCCATCTGTATGTCTTCCTTAAAAAATTGCATATTCAAGTCCTCTGCCCATTTAAAAAAAATCCTCTCCCAAGGATATGTTTTACTGATTTTGTTTATTTATTTATTTTTATTGTTAACAGTATTATAGATGTCTTCCATTTTCTCCCTTTTTGCCCCTCTCCACTCAACCCCTGCCCCACACAAGGCCTTCCCCAAGTTATTGTCTGTGTTCTGGGTTATATATGCCTGTATGTTCTTTGGTTAATTGCTTCCTGTACCTGTTTTACTGATTTTTAGAGAGGAAGGGAGAGACAGAGGGAGTGAGAAACATCAATATGAGAGAGAAACATTGATCCCGTATGCGCCCTGACCAGGTATCTACCCGCAGCCTAGGTATGTGCCCTGGCTAGGAATCAAATTCACAACCTTTTGGTATACGGGATGACACTCCAACTAACTGAGCCACCTGGCCAGAACCTCTGCTTATTTTTCAGTTGGATTGTTTATTTTTTTGGATGTTGAGTTGTATGAGTTCTTTATATATTTTGGATATTAGTCCCTTATCAGAGGTGTTGTTTGAAAAAAATCTCCCATTCATTTGGTCATTTTTTTTGTTTTGTTGATGCAGAAGGTTTTTAGTTTGATTTAGTCATGTTTGTTTATTTTTTGCTTTTATTTCCTTTGCTTTTGGAGTCAAGTTCACAAACAACCCTCTGAGACCAATGTCTTTAAGTTTAGAGTCTGTATTTTCTTCTGTGTATTTTATTGTTTCAGGTCTTATGTTCAAGTCTTTAAGCCATTTTGAGTTAGATTTTGTGTATGGTGTCAGATAGCAGTCTAATTTTATTCTTTTGCATGTGGCTTTCCAGTTTTCCCCAAACTATTTATTGAGAGGCTTTGTTTTTTCCATCGTTAGTTTTGGCTCCTTTGTTGAAAATTAGTTGCCCATGTATGTGTGGATTTATTTCTGGGCTCTAACTTCTGTCTTATTGATCTCTGTATCTGTTTTTCTGCCAATACCATACTGTTTTGGTTACTGTAGCTTTGTAGTATAGTTTGAACTCAGAGTATGATACCTCCAGCTTTGTTCTTTTTTTTTTTTTCATAATTGCTTTAGCTATTTGGGGTCTTTTGTGGTTCCATACAAATTGAGGGTTTTTTGTTTGTTCTATTTATGTGAAAAGTGCCATTGGGATTTTGCTAGGGATTGCTTTATTTTATTTTATTAAAAAATTTTTTTTTCTTTATTCATTTTAGAGAGAGAGGAAGGGAGAGGGGGAAAAAGAGAGAAACATCAATGAGAGAGAACATTGATTGGCCGCCTCCTGCATGCTCCCCACTGGGGATTTGGCTCACAACCTGGGCATGTGCCCTGACCGGGAATCGAACTGGTGACCTCTTGGTGCATGGGTCGATACTCAGCCACTGAGCCACACTGGCCGGGCTAGGGATTGCTTTAAATCTGTATATTACTTTAGATAATGTGACCATGTTAACAATGTTAATTATTCTAATCCATGAACACAGAATATCTTTCCATTTCTTTGTCTTCTTCAGTTTCTTTTGACGTCTTGTAGTTTTCTATGTATAGGTCCTCCACATCCTTTGTTAAGTTTTTCCTAGATATTTTATCCTTATTATTGCAATTGTAAATGGAATTGTTTTCTTCATCTCTCTTGTTATTGTTTTGTTAGTATATAAGAATGCAACAGATTTTTGTATATTGATTTTGTATCCTGCAACTTTGCTATATTTATGTATTGTTTTTAATAGTTTTGTGGTGGAGTTTTTAGGGTTTTCTATATATATATAATCATGTCATCTCCAAGTAGTGACAATTTTACTTCTTCATTCACAATTTGGATGCATTTTATTTATTTTTCTTGTCCAATTACTCTGTCTAGGACTTCTGGTACTATGTTAAATAACAGTGGTAAGAGGGAGCGTCCTAGTTTTTTTCCTGATCATAGAGGAAAAGCTTTCATTTTTTCACCATTGAGTATGATATTAGCTGAACGTTTATCATATATGGCCTTTATGTTGAAGTACTTCCCTTCTGTACCCATTTTATTGAGTGTTTTAATCATAAATGGATATTATGTCTTGTCAAATGCTTTTTCTGTATCTATTGATATGCTTTTATGATTTTTATCTTTTATTTTGTTAATGTGGTATATCACATTGATTGATTTACAGATGTTTAACCATCCTTGCATCCCTGGAATGAATTCCACTTGATCATGATGTATGATCCTTTTAATGTATTGTTGTATTTGACTTAATATTTTTTGTTCAGGATGTTTTGCATCTGAGTTCATCAGAGATATTGGCTGTAATTTTCTTTTTTTTGTTTGTTTTTGTGTTGTCCTTTCCTGGTTTTGGTATCAGGGTAATGGTGGCCTTGTAAAATGAGTTAGGAAGTATTCCTTGTCTTCAATTTTGTGGAATAGGTTGAGGGGGATTGGTATTAAATCTCTGACTGTTTGGTAGAATTCACCAGTGAAGCTGTCTTGTCATGGACTTTTGTTTTTTGGGAGGTTTTTGATTACTGTGTATTTCTAAGAATTTGTCCATTTCTTATAGATTATTGAATTTAGTGGCATATTGCTTTTTGTAGTATTCTTGTATAATTTTTTTTTTTTTTTGTATTTCTGTGGCGTCCATTGTAACTTCTCTTTCATATCTGATTTTATTTATTTGAATCTTTTTTTTTTCCTTAGTGAGTATACCTTGGAGTTTGTTAATTTTATCTTTTCAAAGAACTAGCTCTTTGTTTCATTAATTTTTTCTATTGTCATTTTGTTCTCTATTTTATTTATTTCCACACTGATTTTTATCATTTCCTTCTTCTGACTTTGGGCTTTGTTTGTTTGTTTGTTTTCTAGTTCTTTAAGGTAAGATTACTTATTTGAGATTTTTCTTGTTTCTGAAGGTAGGTGGCCTGTAATGCTATGAACTTCTCTCTTGGTACTGCTTTTGCTGCATCCCAACAAATTTGGTATTTGTTTGTTTATTTATTTATATACTTACTTTATTCTCACCCTAGGATATGTTTTACTGATTTTTAGAGAGAGAGAGAGAGAGATCAATGTGAGAGAAACATTGATTAGTTGCCTCCTGTCCTTGCCCCGACTGGGGTCGAACCTGCAACCTAGGCATGTGCCCTGACCAGGAACTGAACCTGAAACCTTTTGGTGTATAATATGATGCTCTAGCTAACTGAGCCACCTGGCCAGGGCTTGGTATGTCATATTTTTATTTTCATTTCTCTAGGTATCTTTTGATCTCTCATTTCTTCTGTGACTTAATAGTTGTTCAGTAGCATGTTAATTTCCACATTTTTGTTTTTTTCAGCTTCTCTTGTATTTAATTCCCATTTTCATACCATTGTAGTCAGAAAATATGCTTGGTATGAATTCAACCTTAAATTTATTAAGACTAGTTTTGTGCCTTAACATATGGTCAACCCTTAAGAAAGTTCCATGTGCAATTGAGAAGAATGTCTGTTCTTTTGTGATGGAAAGTTCTATGAATATTGATTACGTCCAGGTGGTCTAATATGTCATTTAAGGCTATTTCTTTATTACTTTCTGTCTGAATAATCTATCCATTGTTGGCTGTCAATGGGGTATTCAGGTCCCTACTGTAATTATATTTTTGTCAGTTTCTCCCTTTAGGTCTGTTAGTAATTGCTTTGTGTTTTGGGTGTTCCCAGGTTAGGTGCATATATATTGATAAGTGTTATGTCTTCTTGATGAGCTAATCCCGTTTATCATTATAAAATGTCCATTCTCTCTTGTTACTTTTTTTCTTTTAATCCTCACCTGAGGATAATTTTCCATTGATTTTCAGATAGAGTGGGAGGGAGAAAATGAGGGAGGGAGGGAAGGAGGGAGAGAGAGAGAAAGAGAGAGACAGACAGACAGACAGACATTGATGTGAGAGAGAATATTGAATGGCTGCCTCCTGCATGCCCCCACTGGGGATTGGGCCCACAACCTGGGTATGTGCCCCTGACTGGGAATTGAACCAGCGACCTCTTGGTGCATGGGTCCATGCTTAACCACTGAACCACACCGGCTGGGCAAGAATGAAACATTTCTACCTAGGGCACTTATTTCATGTCCATATGTAAATACCATTTTCAGTTGATAGCTTATATTCTTCCTATAAGCAATCATAGGTTTGGAGTTAGTAATGCATTACAAAGCCACACAGTCAAATCTATGGCAACACAAAAAAGTTGTTTCTGTTTCCTTATTAAAATGCCAACTGGTTGTCTATTTTTTTTTTTATCCCATTTATTTGTAGCTACAAGTTAACAAATAGTGTCAACATTTATTGTAGGTGAAGTGGGGTATTGCTGGATCAAAGTCTCTATAAGACAAGTTACTGATTTATTAAAACAATTTTTTTTCTTTATCGATTTTAGAGAGAGGAATGGAGAGGGAGGGAGAAACATTGATGAGAGAGAACATCAATTGGCCACCTCCTGCATGCCCCCTACAGCCTGGGTATGTGCCCTGACTGGAAATCATACTGGCAACCTCTTGGTGCATGGGTTGACGCTCAACCACTGAGCCACACTGGCCAGGTGACATGTTACTGATTTAATGAGAAGGTTTATTTAGTTCAACCACCACCTTTCTCACCTTGGCATCCTAGTCTTTATTAATATAATATATATATGTCATACATCTTCCATCTCCATTTGGATGATCAACATGATGTACATATCCTGTTCCAGTGCCTGGATAACAAGCAACCATGGCTTCCCTCTGGTCACTGACTTTTTTTTTAATCCTCACCCGAGGATATTTTTCTTTTCTTTTCTTTTTTTTATCCTTAGTCAAGGACATTTTTTTATTTTTTTGTTCAGATAGAGAGGGAGGGAGGGAGGGAGGGAGAGAGAGAGAGAGAGAGAGAGAGAGAGAGAGAGAGAGAGAGAGACATCAACGTGAAAAGGACACATCGAGTGGCTACCACCCTCACGACCCAACCAGGGCTGGGGACAAACTGCAACTGAGGTACATGCCCTTAGCAGGAACCAAACCCGGGGTCTCTCTGGACTGCAGGCCGACACTCTAACCGCTGAGCCAAACCAGCCTGGGCCGAGGATATTTTTCTATTTATCTTCAGGTAGAGTGGGAGGGAGAGAGAGAAACATCAATGTGAGAGAGACACATCAACTGGTTGCCTCCTACACAACCCCAAGCCAGGACTGAACTGGCCCCAGGGGGCCTGGGCCATGGTGGTGGCGGGTGTCACGAGGTGCCCTTGCTCATAGCCCAGGGCTCCTTCACCAAGTTTGCACTTTTTCCGGTCCTGGTGCTGGTGCTCCTTGCTGTACAGTAGAAGGAGCTGTGGCAGTGACTGCAGCGTAGCTGGTTCTCCATCTTTCCACACAGCACCCGCAGGATCTTGCTCACTCTGGCTCAGCCCACTGGGCCAGCTACTGTAACTGGCTATCGTGGTGGTGGCTGAGCAGGACTTACAGCCATTTTATCTTTGTTTTCTAGTTGTTCTGTATCTCCATTGTGTCTCTTCCCCTGTGATTTTGTCTGTTTTAGTTTTGCAGTTTTCTATGATTATTTTTCTGTCTTCTTTTTTTTTTTATCCTCACCTGAGGACATTTTTCCATTTATCTTTCAGACAGATTAGGAGAGAGGGGGAGAGAGAGACACACACAGCGACTGGTTGAGACAGCGACTGGTTGCCTCCCACGCGACCCCAACTAGGGCTGGGGAGGAACTGCATCTGAGGCATGTGCCCTTGGCCGGAATTGAACCCAGATCTCATTGGTCCATGGGCCAACGCTCTAACTGCTGAGCTGAATTGGCCAGGGCTGTCTTCTCTTTTTTTTTTAATGGTTATTGTCTCAGCTATGGATTATTGTTCTGTTGTTACTATTACGTTTGTAACATTTCTTGTACATAAAATAGTGCTTTTTCTTCTGATTCGTTTCCTCCTGCCTTTTGATGATTTTGTCACAAATTATCCTTTTTTATGTTGTACATTTGTGATCAAATTGCAGTATTTTTTTATTGCCCACCCTTTTCATTCCCCTTTAACTTTGTTATAATTAAGTGTTTAGTATCCTATTCTGAAGTAGTTTTGTTGTTGCCTTCTTCTGTTAGTGATCTTACTCAAAGTTTTGTATACCATTGTCTTTCTGTGTGTCTGGTAGAAGAGCTCCTCTAAACAATTCTGTAATGCTGGTCTGTCTTCTGGTGGTAAATTCTCTGTTTTTGTTTATTTGAGAAAGCCTTTATTTTTCCTTCTTATCTAAAAAGGATAACTTTTCTGGATATATTATCCTTGGTTGATGTTTTCTTTCTTTCAATATTTTGTTAATTTCCTTCCACTCCTGTCTTGTAATGCTTCTACTGAGAAACCTGGTTATAATCTAATGGGGTTGGCTTTGTAGGTTAGTCTTTTTTCCTCTGGCTGCTTTGAGAATTCTTTGTCATTGATTTTTGACAGTTTGGATAAGATGTGTTTTGGAGAAGGTCTTTTTGCATTTATATAAATAGGTGTTCTGGTAAGTTATGTTTTAAAATCCAGTTCTTTCCATAGGTTTGAGGAGTTCTCAATTATTTGTTTAATAGGTGTTCTGTTCCCTTTTTCCTCTCTTCTCCTTTGGTGTACTTATTATCCTTATATTGCTCTTTTTTATGTAGTCAGATAGTTTTTGTAGAGTTCTTTTCATTTCTCTTAACTCTCAGTTCTCCCTCCTGAGTCATTTCTAGGTTTTTAATCTTCAAGCTTGCTAATTCTTTCTTCCATCTGGTTTGCTCTATTTCCAGTGCTCTCTAGTGCATTCCTCATCATCTTTATTGAGTGCTTAAGCTTCAGAATTTCTGTTTGGTTCCTTTTTAGTTTTGGTCTTTTTGGTAAAGTATTCCTTTTGTTTATTGATTTTATTTCTGAACTTACGAACTTCCTCTCTGAGTTTTCTTGTATATTATTAAGTATCTTCATAATTGCAATCTTGAATTCTCTGTCAGGTAAATCACTGTTTTCCATGACTTTGAATTTGATTTCTGGAGACTTTCCATTTTCTTTCTGTGCTCCCAATTTAGCTTGATTGTTCATGGTATTTGATGGATTGTTTCTCTGCCAGCACATGGAAGTAGTAAACACTTTTCTTGTTTAGCTACTGTTTTGCTTTTAACAATACAGCAGGTTGATAGTAGGGTACTTTCTTTTCTCTATACTACTTGAGGTGGCTTAGCTTTCTTTGCTGGGTTCTGCTGGGGAGTGTGGAACAGGGAGGGCAAGTTCATGGTCTCTTGGCTCTGCTCCCCTGCCACTTCTGTCCGTGACTGCCAGGATGGGGAGTGGGGAAGGGAAATGCTTTTTCCCAGAGAGAAATTGCTTTTGCCCCTCTTATGTTCTAGGCTATAGTGTGAGGGCTGCAGCCCGACTTCTCTGCTACTGTGCTTGCTGGAGCTGCAGTGGGTAACAAACTGCCTGTGGGTCGTCTTGGTCCTTCCCCTGGACCTGTCTCCCCTGCTAGTTCCTGTGCACTCACCCTCAGATGTCCCAGTGTGTGGATCTTTCAGACATTTTTTATGTTGAGCAGAGGATCCTTTGTTGAGCTATAGTTGTTTGACTTGTTGTAAATTTAAGGTGAGAAACAAAGGGGTTCTCTCACTCCACCATGATGCTGACTTCCAATATGGTTTTGATTCTATAGTGACATATAGGTTTATGGTTTTATAGTTTGGAGTGAATATTTATTTCTAGACTCACACACTGCAAGGGTCCTGAGGGTCATTTAACTCAGTGATTTGAAACTTAAGCTTTTTTTAACCAAGCACACTTTGCTCCCATCTCTAAATTAAATCTTATATGAACTTCTAAAATAATTTCTGTGAGTATTTAGTTCACTTGGGCAGGGCCTGGGTCTGTTTGTACTGTCCCCTTCCCTGTTCCTCTTCTAGATGGCTCCTGAGATATAGCTAAGGAATCCCAGGGCTCCTTGCCCGATCCCTGTAATCAATCCATTGTGAGGTTTTCCAGACCATGGGTTGTAGCTACTCACAGCTTAGTGGCCTTGACCAGCATTCAAAAAATGAAAAGGAAAGAAATAATAAAGAATAGAAAACAGAATGAGTATTGTTTTGTGACACAGTTGCATATGCATACACATTTGTACATGTATATGCATATGTATATTCTGATATAAGATGTGTTTATTACTGTGGTACTGTGGGTCATGGTTAAAGAAGTGAAAGCTCCTCCTTAGAGGGTCCCAGAGAGCCTTATCTGACCCTGTCTTTAAATTCTCTATGAGGCTCAATAGCCTGTTAAGTGAATAACTTCATTCCTATCCATATTTTGGGGAAATGTTATGAAACACCACTTTTGTCAATTCTTCATAAAAATACATATTTTCAGAAGTTATGGCAATTTGAATGTGCCTTAATTGGAAGTGGAGATATTAAATCAGTGACTGATGTTACTGTGTGACATTACCTATCCAACTTTTTCATTGTTCTTTATTGCCAAAATCCTATTGAAAGGCTATTGTTAATAGCTTCAGCAATGTTTTTTGTTGTTGTTGTTCAGATAGAGTGGGAGGGAGAGAGAGGAAGAGAGAGAGAAACATCGAATGGCTGCTACCCGCATGACCCAGCCAGGGCCAGGGACAAACTGCAACCGATGTACGTGCCCTTAGTGGGAACCGAACCCGGGTCCCCCTGGACTGTAGGCCGACGCTCTAACTGCTGAGTCAAACTGGCCAGGGCAGCAATGTTTGAATTGTAAGAGAAAATACTATCTTCTCATAATTGTATATCACATAAATGGACATGTATAATTTCCTTAAAGAACATTTTCCCCCCCTAAATAATTTCCTTCTCTGTAATTAAAATCCAAGTGTTTTGAGGCTTAGTTTACTAACAGGTTGTGGGTATTTATAAGGAATAGTTCTCTATTTTCTTGGTGATGAGTACAGAAATTAAAAAAAAAAACGTTTTTCTTTATTATTATTATTATTTTTTTTAGAGAGAGAGAGGAAGGGAGAGGGAGAGAGAGTTAGAAACATCGATTGGCTGCCTCCTGCATGCTCCCCATTGGGGATTTGGCCCACAACCTGGGCATGTGCCCTGACCAGGAATCGAACCGGCGACCTCTTGGTGTATGGGTCAAAGTTTAACTACTGAGTTACACTGGCTGGGTGGTGAGTACAGAAATTTATAAGT
The DNA here is from genome assembly GCF_014108415.1 of Molossus molossus. Classification (NCBI taxonomy): domain Eukaryota; kingdom Metazoa; phylum Chordata; class Mammalia; order Chiroptera; family Molossidae; genus Molossus; species Molossus molossus. Next base: position 182,759,924 of record NW_023425344.1, read on the forward strand.
GAGGTGGAAATATTTATGAAATGGAAAGTACAGCTATGTGAGGTTGAGTTATATTTAAACTGTCTTTGAAATAGTGAACAAAGCCTTTTGGCTTCCTTTCCCTTTCTACACCACTTAATTTCACAGGTTCTAGAGTGGCTAGTTCTATGGGGATTGTTTTTTTTTTGTGTGTGTGTGGTACGTGCCCCTAGTGGGAACTGAACCCGGGACTCTCTGGTCTGAAGGCCGATGCTCAACCACTGACCCAAACTGGCCAGGGCTGTTTTTTTTCCCCCAAAAACAACTCTCAGATTAGTGCCATCATTTAGGCATTGGAGATAATTGGCTGGCTTCTGCAATAAATGTTAGCAAACTTTTGATTTTTTTCACTTTAGTGGTTTCTTTTGCCATTGTAACTTCATAAACTGCTATTTATATTTAATTCCACTTAATAGAGTTCTGTCTTCTTGAGGCAATGCAGGAGGGAAAGAGAGTGAGTGGGGTCTTGTTATTCAGTGATAAATTCTGTAATGGAGTAATTGTTTAACTCTAGAAAGCACATAAAAGAATATTGTCTCCCTTAGGATACCCTTTAACTACCGTCTGTGGTGAAAGGTATTTCTCCCAGATACTTGCTTAAAGCTTTGTGGCTCTGTAATTATTCATGTATTATAATTGCTTTCTCTCCCTTTAGGATAAACCCTTTTGGTAAGTTGGCCTTTATGAGATCTCTTAAGTGTATAAGTTCTGAATTCCACCTGAGTTATTTTTTTGATATAACTGGTGCTTTTTTGATGTTTTTTTTTTTTTTTTACTTAAACGAGGAAGGAGACAGTTCTAATTTTGGATGGACAGACTTGGTCAGTCTAGGAGACAGATAAATGATTAGGAATTGATAGAATCTGAGTTGTTTAAGTCCTTTTTTAGTATTTTGGCCTTTGAATTTTTTTCCACAGTGAAGACTTTGCAAAGGTTCTCTGGAAAACAGGGAAGCTTAGGGCTATGGATACAAAGATTTAAATCCTTTCATTAAATATACAATACATGGGAAGGTGGGGAGGCAGACACTTCTGTCTTTTATATTAAATCCTAGAGACAGTCTGGCCAGTGTGGTTCACTGGTTGAGCGTTGACCCATGCACTAAGAGGTCACCAGTTCCATTCCCGGTCAGGGCACATGCCCAGGTTGTGGGCCAAATCCCCAGTGAGGAGAATGCAGGAGACGGCCAATCAATGTTCTCTCTCTCGTCGATGTTTCTGTCTCTCTCTCTCTCCCTTCCTCTCTCTCTAAAACCAACAAAGGGAAAAAAAAATCCAAGAACAAGAAATATAGGCCCTCTAATTCAGATTCTAAAAACTTAGGTGTCCTATTAGGCTGTCCCTTTTGACTTAGTACTTTTTTTTTTTAAATACAAAGAGATCTTTTTTAAAATGTTTCTTTCTTAGTATGGTATTGATGGCTAGAACTGAGTTTTAGTTCCAAGACAGCAGAGAACAATATCCTGGTTCATTTGGCTGTAAATGTTTGGATTTTCAAATGAAAAGGTGGAATTTTGTGAAGAAGATAAGAGTTACACAGAGTGAAGAATAAAACATTTTAAGGTATCTTTTCCTAAAATGAAAGCTATGCAAAAGCAAAGTTTTAATTGTGTCTTTTGCCATTCAATCAGCAAGTTGTAGGGGTGGGTAAAGGAAGTATGTTCATGAACTAAAACCAGAAGTGTGTCAGATGCAGAGGGGCTTGGTTATGGTTGAGGAACCCTAAGCAGAGAGAGTGGGTTCTAGGGCCCTGAAAGGGTATGTGCATAGTTATCCAAAAAAGGGTGGCTGCTGTAAATCTGTAGGATCTGGGAAACCACAAACATCCATTGGTTCTTCTTTTGCTTTTTATTCTTCAGATCACTTTAAACAAAGACTCTTAAAACACCTTTGCACTGGGGACAGGGCATAGGTATCATTTTATAGGTAGGTAAATGGGAACCTCTGAAAATTTGGAAGCTAAGTGACATAATTTCATTAGTGCTTTATGAAGGTGATCAGCAGCAGAATGGAGGGTTGGAGGGCAGGTAGAATTGAAGACAGGAAGGTAAGATAATAGGCTAGCACAATGGACCCTAGTTTCACTTTTTATCCTCATGAAATTTAGAAGACCATTACCAGTTTTGCAGCCAGAGTGATGGTCACATGATCAGGTGAGATAATGTCATAGGAACGTATTTTGTAAGTTGTAAATATGAGGTTTGTTACTGTAGTGGTGATATTCTGTTCCTTTCATAGGAAGTGTTTTCTGTTCTCCCGCTTATTTGAAGCTGGTCTAGAAGCTGGATTATCTAGGATCTGTGTTGGGCTCTAAGAGTATGTAACCTTGGGAAAATCACTTCTTGGTTTTCCTCATCAGAAAAAAGAGGTATAATTCTTCTTTAAAATTATTTCACACTTATAGCTTCTAATAGACTTTAGGGGAGGGCTATAAGCAAAATGATTATTATTTTTTAAATATATTATTTTTTTGAGAGAGGGGGAGATAGAAACATGGATTAGCTGCCTTCCACACACCCTCTACTGGGGATAGAACCAGCTACCTCTTGGTGCATGGGTTGATACTCAAATACTGGGCCATACTGGCCTAGCTGATTATTTTGATTCTAATCGTGAATGGCAGTCAGCTGTTTTAATCCCACTGGTATTGTTTTGTCTGTGTTGGTACCTTTGAAGATGAAGTGAGACAGGATATAAGTTAAAAAAAAGTCCACTCTACTATGATATTTAAATATTTATTTAAGTTTAAAAATAATTTTCATGGCACCAATGAGTTTATGCTAACTACATACTGAATATGTAGAAAAAAGTACATTGCTTTGAAGGAAAATGTAACTTAGAATTTTTGGCACACGAAAGGTTAACCACTATATATTTTTTAATGAAACTAAGAAATTCACATTTGCAGGTAGTTTACCCTCTACTGCTTAAAGATGCAGTACTAAGAGTTTTATTTCCTCTGACAGATGAAGCTATGGAAATCATTGCTTTTTTCTACAGTGAGATCAAACTAATTGAGAGAAAATGGGAGACATAGTGGAACACAGTAAAATCAGGTTAAAAACTTGAACAATTTTTAATGATGAGGAGATAACAAAAAAGACTAGTCACCAACAAAGGAGGGCTGTTATTCAAGCACTATTTGAAAAGCAAATTGAAGGAAACTTTTCTATCTGTATTTTCTGGGATAAGCCCTGGAAAAAAAAATAACCTGAAAGTTTCTATTCAGAGAGAAAAATCCAGCTTTTGGAATTGGTATGGACTATTGTACTGTTAGAACTCTAGACAAGTAACGAACCAGGAAATGGGATACTGCATCTTTCTTTAATGTGACTATGAATGGTCAGTGTCGAGACTATCACTCACTGCATAAAAACACCATATTCTACAGACTGAGGTAGGAACACTACACTAAAAGGTAATCTGCTATGTTGCATAAGACAGTAGATATCCAGGTTAAAACCAGCCCCCTATCTCCTGACAGCCTTTTCATCTCCAAGTCTACTTTTTTCACTTTAGTTCTGTACTAAATAAAGCTTTTCCTGTGTAGATGGCAAGTGGCAGTGGCTAGTTGATTCTAAGTGATCCCTAATCTTTACTAAGATCTCCCTCAATTTGTCTTGTCACTTGGTAAATAGATGTTTATAATTCTGCCCAAATTGTTGCTGGTATGGAAATGATCAGACAATCTGCCTTTCGTTCTTAGATTCTGGCCGTGTTTTCACATTCCAGTACTTGGTCTTGCTCATCTTGGCACCAGACACCTCTTTGCTGGTTGGTTGTGGGAGCACCCTTTAAGCAAGCAACCCTAGTGCCTCCACTGGGAAATGGTCCTGGATCTTTAGTACATGTCAGGAATTGGAACAGAGCGGACTCTCTTTTGATAACATCAGGGTAAGGAGCAGTTTTATTGTATAGGTCAGGGTTGGCAAATTAATGGCTTATGGGCCAAATTCAGCTCACTCTGTTAATAAAAAGATGTATTGGAACACAGCCATGCTCCTTTATTTATGTATTGGCTGTTTTTGTGCTACGATGGTAGAGTTCAATAGTTGCCGTAGAGTATGGCCCACAAAACCAAAAAAAAAAAAAAAAATTTACTATCTGGCACCTTGCAGAAGTTTGCCACCCCTGGTCTAGATGAAAGAGCATTTAAAATTATGTACCCCTCCACCTCCCCTCCAAAAGAAAAACTCCATTTATTCCAAGGCTGTTGCATTCTATACATGGACATGGTTCTGTCATCTCAGGACAAACTAGGGGTGAACAAATCTAAAAGTGACTCATTCTGTTCTGCATTTGGGGCTGCACAACATCATAAGGTGTTAGCAGTTGCTCCCTTGTTGTGTAGGTCCCAGGGACTGTCCACTGACTATCCTTAAATAAGTCCACAGGCCCCAGATGACTTAGAAATCTCTCCCTGAGATGAAAACAAGATCTTGTGTGTGTGTTTATAATAGCTACTGGGCCTCGGACCAGACCCCACTCCTGCGCTTCTGCACTGCCTCCACCACTTCCTCAGCAAGGGTGGCAAGTGCGGTTTCCTACTTTTATTTTCCTGATGCAGAGGATGACCCTAGGGGGCAGTATTTCTACACCTAAGTGTTGGGCTCTGCCACATTCACCTTCTTTCTTGGTAGGCATCTCTTAGAATTCCTATTTAAAGAGATTCTTTTCCTGGTCCCTTCCAAGGCTGTTTGTTGATCTTGGAATTCTATTTTCTGAAGCTTTTTATTCTCAGGATCAGTTTCTTTCTTGCATCATTTAGTTCATCAGGCTCTATTTTCTTAATCCATAAAGTAAAAACAAAATATGAATTGATAAGAAAATAACATTTTGTTGTTAAAATAGAAATTGAAATAGTCTTTTTTTTTTTTTTTCAAGGGGTTGTACAAAATAAGCACGGCTCTCTGAATCTCAGCAGTCTCCCAGGTACCTTAGCTCTGGTTTCAGTGAACTACATTTTGTCCAACATTTCTGACAGTCCTATCTCTGGTACCACTGAATTCTTCTAATGCCTGTGGAGCACTATAAGAGTCTTGAGGTTCTTCAGAAAAAAATCACAGAAGTCAGAGTTCATTATACAAAACTGGCGATGCCCACTAGGATCTAGTCTAAGGGGACAGACTTACCCCACCCCTGCTGCTGCTGCTGCTGTAGCGGTGGTCCCTTCAGATGCCCACTCTGCTCAGATTTGAAAAAAAAGAAACACAAAAAAACAAAAGGAAAAGAAAATCCAACTCAGACCATCATAAGAAGCAACTTTCCATTTAATCATTCTACATGGATGTTTACTTTTTCAAAAGCTCTGTCTGGCAAGAAAACTTAGACAGTCTCTACTGTCCAGACCCCTGGTCTGCCCCACTGAGGCTGCAACGATGAGCCTCCTGGAGCCCCGCAGGCGAGCTCCTGCAGAATACACGACAATTCTCTAGTCTTCAGCTAGTGTCCCATCTGCTAGGTGACACTACTGTGATAATCAGTAATAAAATAAATTATTTTTATTTGATACTTTCAAAATAATACACATCTATGAAAAATCAAAATTCAAAACCAAAAGTTATCCTGCAAATTGGGAGAATGAGACAGAGTCGCCGAGCCTTTCTTGAGAGAACCTCTGAAGAAAATGAGCTTTCCCAGTTTGTTTGGACAGGGCATGAGCCTATCCCTTTCTTCTTCTGGGAAACAACCCTCCTAGGCTGTGGACTTGGAGTCATGAGAGGAGGACTTGGTACATGTGCCGATGGTTCCGCGATGGGTCCCATTGCTGGGAATGGGTAGCCGGGCTCCTTGGTCCACCTGGCTAGTTATTAGGAGGAGTCATGCCTTCTCAGGTGTCAATGAGCAGGCTCACCACTGAGCGGATTTTGCAGGCAAACCATCGCCTGAGGGGACAAAAGTATTGATAGTGGAATTGTTCAAATTCGGGGGTCTGGCGGATATCGCGGAAAAAGGCAATGTCTAGGTCAGACTCGGTAAGGATGATCAGGAGTAGGAGCAAAACAAAGAGGAGTCCCATGGTCACAAGGAGCAAACGGAGGACACTTAAAACAAACTTATTCACCTGTTCTTCCTCTGGCTTGCCGTGCCCCTGACATAGGGCCCTCAGCTCTCCCCCAAGGGCCTCCACATCTGCAGCAGTTGGGGTGCTGGCCTCAGACTCCTTCTCCTCCTCGATGCTGCAGGTAGCCCCATTGATCTGCCGGGAAAGCAGCATCAGCTCCAGGCTGTGCTCAGCCACAGGGGTGGGCAGCACACTGTCTGCAGGGCTGTAGGCCTCATCTGCAATCACGGCGACTCGCTCATTGCTGTCTGCCCGGCTGCTTCTCACGTGAGGCAGAAAGGTGTCCCCATGAGAAGAGGAACGCACCGGGGTGGAATGGGCACTGTCCCGAAGGGACTCTAGGCCTGGAAAGGCAAAAGGAACATGAGTAGGCTTGCTGTCCTAGTGCACACCTTTTCTCTTTTTGCTTATGGTTTTGGCCACATTTGTTAAAGATTGTGCCATTCCTGCCTCTGATTTCCTGGGCCTGGTTTTAGCCCCAATTTGAAAGAATCTGAATTGCAGACTATCCCTTGAGAGCTTGGGCCATGGTAGGGAAGCTCAGGTTTGTCTCTTGGGCTGAGGGCCTTGAGAGGCAGGAATGGGGAGGATAAGACTCTCGTGCCTAACTGGGCCTCACCTAATACTGATTCTGGAGCTTAGTGTCCTTTTAACAACCTAGCATGCAACTCCTTGTGCTCATGAGGCCAACTTTTAGATTTCTGCAATTGCTACAGGTCTCTTCCGCCTCCCAGTTCTAGCTGTCCTGACCTTGTGGGATGTGAAAACCCTATCTGTTCTTCCTAAGCACTCTCTGATACAGACAGGGGGAGTAGCCCTGGCCAGCTCCCTCTCTCTTCACCTTAGAATGATCCAGGTCCAGAACAGGCTGACAGCGTCTCTATTTTAGACACTGCAGAGTACAGAGTGGACTCTGAGAAGATCTTGTTGGGTGAGGGGGAAATTCTCTTACATTTGTTAGGAGAAAGGGTCTGTGGCCCCTAACTTTAGCCATTATCTCTCTACTTTCCCAGATGGAACATTTCTCATTCTAGGAAAAACAGCAGCCACCTAGGCCAGAGGATTGGGCTGAGTCACCGAGTGGCTCACATCACAGTGCTGGCTTCTTGTTTCAGGTTCAGCATCTGCATTTCCCACTCCTGGCCATCTTGCTGGTGCCAGAGTGGCTCTCCTTGGCTTTGTGGCCTTCTGTTGCTCTAAAGTTGACCCTGACTGCCCCAGACCGAACCAGATTCCCAGACAGGGAAAGACTTGACCTAACCTGAGCTGATTAGGGAGCTTTCTGGTTCAGGGCTAGCTTCAGAAGCTTGAAGGTCTCCTAAAAGGCTCCTGCCTTCTAGAAGTGTGCTGCATCTTCCCTTGGCTCCCTGGTGGCACAGCCATCTACACCCAGGCAGCCTGCCTACCTCACCTGCTGGAGCCCATCTCAACACAGGCACAGTTAAGGATTCTCCAGAGGAATGAACCCTGAAGTCTGGGTTATGAACAAGAGGTGGGGGCGATGGCAGCCCGTTACCCACCTGTACCATCACCTCACCATTAGTATATTTGCCGAAGCTCTCAACTTCTACTTGCAGAAGCTCCTTATGGTCCTAGCTGTATTTGTTTGTTCCTATGTGAACATCTTATGTTTGTATAACAGTTTAAACTTTTTAAAGCACTTTGATTTTATCTTTCAACAACTCCACGAAGTAGTGAGGGTGAGAGGTTACAGAACTTTCCTAAAGTCATGTAGTTGGTCGTTAATGGTAAAGGCAAGGAGAAAATCCAAGTATCTATTTTATGGTGCTAATGATCATGTAGTTACATGTCCCGGGGAGTGGGACAGGATGAATTAAGTCAACTGCCTGCACCTTTCTTAGATTTAGGTTCTAATTGCCCAAGAAATTGTTGTGCAATAATGTTGTCCTTTGTTCCAGAGCTCTCTATGCTCCTGTGAGCTCTCTGATTTCCCTCGTAGTCCTCCCTGACTTCCCCGAGTGTGTGCGCAGTGTGGGGATTGTGTGCCTAGGACTGTGTAATGGGGCCCTAATCACGCATGGTGTTGGTTCAGCTCCTTTCCCAGCCACTCCTTTTCTCTGGAACCTCAGCACCCCTTGCACAGCTCATCTCACACACTTTCAAGGGGCTGTCCCCTCACAAGGACAGCTCTGACTGCCAGAGCTTTCAAAGTACGACCAGCTTAGCAACCAGAAGTCACTTCAGTGCAAGCTTGGCCTGGCCTACAATTTTGCCCTAAGCTGGGCAAGGAGAGAGGCAAAGGTTGTGGCATCAGAAAGAACAGATCAGGGACACCGGAAGCCACATTATATTGAATTTTTGGTGCTCTCAGTAAACAAGATAATGGATACATAAGCATTTCTAGTAGTGTCTGATAGAATTACTCTGTAAATGTTAGTCTTCTGTTCCCTCAACAGACCTCACCTGTATCATTCCTGTGTCAGGTTAGCCCTCTATAGAACTTCAGATTTCACTGTAAACCACCACCTGCCTCACACCTTCATCAAACCTGTTATTCTGGGAGGATGGGGTGGGTGCTGCGGGTGGGATCTAGGTGAGTGTCACAGCAAAACAGAGGACTGTTTTTTTTTTTTTTACCTTGGAGGTGCTCCGGAAGATTGCCTTGCCCAGAGGCAGCTCCCAGTGGGCTGGGGGGCACAGTGGTCAGGAGCCTACCCTGGAGCCGGGGCCCCATCCTCAGGATGCGCACGCTCAGGGGTCGAAGGCAGTGATTAGTCAACCGGAGCTGAACGTGGACTCTGGTGTGAATCTTAATCAGACTCTTCCCCATGGTGGCCAGGAAAGCAGATACTTCTTCAGTGGAAACCAGCTGATCTCTTCATGGAAACCAGCCAGGCAGGGAGATACCAGAGGGAAATGATGGAAAACCAACTAGGGACAAAGGATTTTTGCCGATCTCAGGCTGTAGTAGCCCTTTCCTGGGCTTGAGAGAAGTCAGCCCCATGAGCCTCAGAGCAGGCTGAGCTGCAGGGAAGGAACAGCTCTGAGAGGCCCCTGTTATCTGGGGACTGGATCCAGGCAGAAGCACTTAGAGCCATAAAAAGTAATGCTTCCCCAGCCTGTAGCTGTTTCCCTGAGCCCGTATAAGGGCCCTTGACCTCTCGGAGGGTGAGGGACAGAGAGGGAGGGGAACAATCTCTGAGGGTATGGGATCAGAGCTGTACCAGAAAGTCCAGGGTGTGGAGCTACAAAGGCTTTGGGCGGAGTGGCTCTGGGGCTGAAAATGCATTGTGTCCCATCCTGGTGGGATGAACCTGGTGTCTTCAGCCTCAGGGTGGATTGGAAGAGGGGACCCGGAGGAGAGAAAGTTACGTTTCTTCAAAAAAGGAGAGGAAAATCATACAATTTTCCTGAGATGAACACCTCAAAAGAAGAGGGATAGTATGAGCCCTACTCAGTCCTGCTCAGCATGATGGGAAGATAGACTCAAGATGTTGTGTCTGGTGATGGTCAGACCTCAGTAATTACATACCTTGCACAGTGATTATACTTGGTAGTTTACAAGGCACCTTCCACATTCACACCTCACTCTCCACTGGGGGCAGCAGGCTCAGAGAGGCTGAGCAGCCTGCCCCAGAAAGTACGTGGCAGAGCTCTTGATTTAAATCTCATCTTGGAATTCCCTACCAGGGCTCTTTGCCTGCCCAGTACGTGCTTTAATCCCCTTAAAGTGCTTCTACATATATCAGCTTCCTTGCAACCCATGGCAAGGAAGGTGTCCCTTTTTAACAAATGGAGCAACCAAGATACTCAGATGATCAAGGCACTTCCTAACCGGAGTCATTCTTCATTTTCATTAACAAGCAGAAAGGACAAAAGGCCTTCCCTCCCCAGCCTTCAAGACAGAAACAGGTTTGAAATAATCCTGCTGGTTGAGATCTGAGGTCCTACAAATCCACCACCATCGGGAATAAAAACAATTTTACACCTGTATCCAGCCTGCAGGGCAAGCTGGGTCAGGGACAAAGCAAGAGGGTGCTATTCCAAGTCTCCTAACAGGGTTAAGTACCCAGAGACAAGAGGTTGCTGGGGGATCTAGTTCTCAACATACACAGGTTTTGTCTCTCCCTCCTCCACAGGGAGGGAAGGGTTGAGAGAGATGGGTATATTGGGTTTCCTAAGACAATGTTAAAGAAGTTAGGTAGCAAGAAGGCAGATTCCTACCACTGAAGTTAAAGGTGGTCGCAGTTACTGGAATGCTTCAAAACCAAGAGTTTTTTTTTTTTTTTATCCTCACCCAAGGACACTTTTTTGCATTTATCTTCAGATAGAGCGGAAGGGAGAGAGGGAAGAAGAAAGAGAGAGAAACATCAATGTGAGAGAGACACATCGAGTAGCTGCCACTCACACGAGCCCAGCCGGGGCTGGGGACAAACTGCAACCGAGGTATGTATCCTTCGTGGGAACCTAACCTGGGACTCTCTGGTCCGCAGGCCGATGCTCTAATCGCTGAGCCAAACTGGCCAGGGCAGAACCAAGAGTTTTTATTTTTTGGTTAACTGCCTCAGCTACCCTGATCATTTATGCTGTGGCAGTTGGTCAGATCTGGAAAATAAGTGAAAAGCCTCTTGATGGAAAGCAATTTCAGAACTGCATGGAACCTGGTAGATCCCACACACAGCATTTCCCAAAAGGTCTACCCCAGATACTCTCAGGTCTACAACCCACTCCTGGATTACAGCTCAGCAGGGCTGGATGGGATTCCCTTTCCCCTGACAGCCAGCTGGTGTTCCCATGTACTGGGTGAAACCTGCTGCTGTCTCTAATGCAAATTCACTTCTTTTCATGGTCCCTGAGAGGGACAGGTCCAAGTTACAATGTGGAAAAACTTGTGGTCATCTCCAGAGCTCATGCTTACCTTCCATGATGGAGATGTGAACAGCTCTTCTCCGGGTCCTGGGGACACTGCTCAGCCTTGGGCCATGGGTTATGGAGGGACAGCTGCGGCTGGGAACCATCCCAGCTCTGAGGTTAAAGAAAAAGAACACTGTTAGCTCAGTGCATGGAGCTGTGGTCAGGACTCACAGTTGAGTAGTGGCTACAAGAATTGCCTGGCAGTTTTTTTTTTCCAAAAAATTTTAATGCCTGCCTTTGGCCTTTAGTCCCTGGATCCCAGTCAGAGACAACTGCTGTAAACTCATCCACCTCCCTACATCCCAGAACCACTGAACCTTGCTTTAGTGTGGCAGCGGTGCAGTGGTCTCGGGCAGGATGGTCAGGGAGCAGTGCCCCAGGAGGATCAGTGCTCCCAAAGATGGATATGCAGCCTCCCCTGACTTCCAGCAGGAGGCGGCTGGTGGCAGGGGCCTGTGTGTGAAGGGGCAGGTAGTAATGCTCCCATTTCCAGAGGTCAGGCTTGACAAACCCAAGCTCTCTTGGCCAATCATATTCTTTCTGGGTCTCATCGGGCTCTAGAAAATGGGTTTCTGGAAATGTATGCATGAAGCATGGATTGCAAAACTAGTTTACATGCAGTAAGACTGGTGTAGGGCTATCCCTGGCTTTCTGTAATGAACTGATTCCACAACCAATGAAATCTTGCTGCTTGGACATGTCCTCCATGTTGTATGACCTATTTCAGGGCTTGGGAGGACAGCAGAGAATTACTCAGGAAGGTGGCTCCTGGATCTGACGTAGTGTCTGCAGTAGCCCACTGTCCCTCGTTCTCCATCCAGACTCAGGGGTAACAGGGTCAGATGGTTTCCCACGCCTTTGGCCGAGATGAGTCTCTTCACCCCTCCTGCCCTGTTCTCCTGCCCTGTTTGGGAGCCATTGTGGCCAGAATCTTCACATTACTCAAACTGCTGGCTCTTCTGAGATTCCAGGATCTGAGCTGGAACTGCTTTTAGGGGAAGCCCCTGGCAGCCTACCTGTGGATTTCCGGTGGCTCCCTTTTGATCTTGGCACTTGACTCCATTACTTCCTTTGCAACTCGGCCACTGTAAACAGTATAATAAAACAGTAAGAAATGAGACAGTGTTCCAGGACGGGCTCCTCTCCAAGATCTCAGATTACTTTGGCTGAACTGGGAAATGGCCTCTGTGGCCTACTCCTTCCCAATGTTTAGGCCACTGAGGAGAGCTTGCTTGCTGGGTAAAGTTCTGAGGTGTCCCAACAGCTGATCTTAGAGAGCTCGCTATTTGGAGTCTTTGGGATCTTTCATTTTCATTTAGGAATGATTGCTCATTGTCCAGCATGTTCCAAAAATATTGCAAAAAAGGGAATCTTTAGACAGACATGAGAAGAATGACTGTTACAGCTTTTATTGTGCTGCTGTTGTAAGGGCAGGACGAGAAGGTACTCATTAAAAACCCTACAGACACAGCTGCAGGGAAGGAAAGAACATTCAAAGGGTTAGGAGACAGAATTTGATGGGAACTTCGGGTTTTTCTGGAGGTTCCCAGTTTCTTTGTTCTCAAGGACAAGGACCACTGAGCCACTGTTCTGGAGAGAAGGGCATGAAAATAGGTTCATAATGGTTACTTACTGTCACTATTTACCTGTATCGGAACCGGCTCCCTTTAAAGAATAAATTGCTGCTGGACACTGTGCGGACTTGGCTTGACTTCTCCAGCCTGCAGCAAGGCAAAGTCCAGTGTGACAGACGGCCCGTGGCTGCCTCACAGGCGAACACAGCGCTCCCGCTCCTTCCACAGACAACTTGAAGAAACCCCTCAGGAAGAGACCCTTCACAGCCCTGCTTGTCTTGGACTCTCCTTTAGGGCTGAGGGCTGTTGAAACCCACTTTCATGTCAGGAGAGTGAGGGCTTCCCAGGAGTGTTTCCAGGGCTCACCAGGGAGACCGAGAGAGTCAATGTTGGGGATGATGGGCTGGGGGAATAACAATGCCATCCACTGACTTTCAGCTAGGCCGCTTATTGGCAGTGTGACCTTGGGCAAATTTTTTTCTCTTTAGCCTCAGTCTTCTTATCTACAAAATAATGGAGCTGAGACTAACTGTCCAGTCCTAGCATTTAGTAATTTGTGTTCATGTCGTTGGTGGTGAAGAGAGAGAGGCTGCCTTCTTATTCCATCTCCTTGGAGAGTCCTAAAGTATATTATCATATTAAAGACTGAGAAATCATGAAAGGAAGCAGCTAGCTTAGTTTTAATAAAAGTTCCATCGTTTATTTGAACTTGGAACCATTCTCCCTTCCCAAGAATGCCGATTAACCTCACTTTCAAGTTGTAGAGATAGCAGATGGGGAGCCTGGAAGGCCATGGGGAGCCTGGAAGGCCGTGGGCACTGTGAAATATCCTTTTGGGTGACATCTCTGGTTCCACTTAGAAAAGGAAGTGTAGGCAGAGCTGGCCAGAGTGAAGTCTCCCAAGACCCAACTCAACCCACAACATGCCCTGGGTGCCCATGCTGCTTATCCAACCAGGAACCCATCCAGATGTGGAGCCTTCCACTGTTGTGAACAAGCAGTAAATATTTAGGGAGCTGTCCTCACAATCCACGAGAGTCACCATGCCCACCTATCTCAGGGCTCTGTGAGGCTCAGCCTGCTTGCCCTTAAGTCTGACCTGGCTCCCTTCAAAGCACTGGCCAGAGGCAGCAATCTGCAAATAAGAGATGCTCAGTTGCCAAAGTTGCCGCTGCTAGAAACTTGGCACGAGGGGGGATCTGACCCAGGCTAGAGACTTAACACTAATTGGAACATTAAGTGGTTGATGGAAAACAGTGAAAATGACCTTGGTTTCCCCCAAGGGAGTTGGCAGGGCTAACTAGGTCTGGAGCTCTATTAATGGAAAGTCTCAGAAACTGAGCTTGGTTACAGTTCTGGTCCCATGACACAGATAGAAAAATAAAGGCCTCCAGAAATGGTGCTGAAATGTTTTTTTGGCTTTCCTTGGACACCAGGGAATGAACAGGAGGGAAATCTGACCATGCCAAAGTCTTTTCCAAGTGTCTTCTCTTTCATAAGAATAAAAACTACTCAGGTTAGAATTCAGGCCACCCATTCAGTTCATCTCTGATTCTGTATCAAATGCATAGAAATGATTAAGCAGTTCAGAAAGCCTGCTCAAGAAACAACTTCTGGGGCTGTGGTCCCAGTAAGGGGGAGACCAGTTCTGCTGGCCAGCATCCCTCAGCAGCCAGCAGGTAGCAGAGTCTGTTCAGTGGGGAGGAGGATGGTCCCCGCTGCCCCCAAGTCCAGAGCAAATCTTTTCTCTCTGGGATTATTCAGATTACTGGAGGGAGAACTATGACCTGTCGGGCAGAACATACCACGCACTTTTGTCTTACATTGTCCTAAGATACAGCTTATTAAAGCATAAGTCGTATTCTATTTTCAAAACAGGACCAAGGGTTTTAGTGAAACTTTATCTGGCATCACCCCATATTCTCAGTGGGGTATTTCTTTGCTCCCTAATGCCTTTATGACCACTTTCTTAAACAAAGAAAACTGAACACAAAACCCTCAAATACTTGACAAAATTCTTTGGTAAGCAAAGTTGTCTTTGGCCCAAAGCGGGCTTCTCAGTACCAGACGCATCGTACTTGCTCCTCTCCAGCTACCCCATCCCAGGCTCCTGGGCTCTTGGCCTGCCACCGGCAACACCTCTGGCAGTGACACTCCAGGAAGGGCTGGAATCAACGCCAGCTTAGCACCAAGTCATGCACTGGGGAGTGGCCCCAGGAGCTCTTTAGGGAACCACTCTGGGCTGCACATGCTCCTTCTTGGAGCTCTTGTATTCTGAGGTATCTTAGGGCTCTGACGGACTCCACAGAGCCAGTTTGATTTGAGTCAGGCACCCATGGGCTTTTTCTGGCCTTAACCTTACTCTGAAAACCCAGACTTGCTTTGCCACTGAGGGCTGTCCAAGGACATCTCAAGACAGTCCCCTTAGGCAACTCAACTAAAACACATTTCCAGACCTCAGCTCTGTCCCTCCAGGGGGCACACACAGACACTGAAAAGAGGTCTGAGTTTTATAAGGATGCTCCTTTCTCAAAGTTTCCTGCCCATCATTCCTCAGAAAGTAGCCTTTATGACTTTGGCTCTGATAATGATGGTCCCCATGCTGTGTGTTTACTCACTTGTAGAAGGCTTGGTTCTCAATTCCACATTTCCACAGGTGCTTGCAGGCTTCTGGAGTTGGAGCAAAATATGTGAGAATAATTTTCTTTTCCTACAAAAAATCCCACGTAGAAATAACTGAGTGTGGATGGAGAAGTGAAGGGTGAAGTAGGCCAGGATACTGACCCTGAGCTGTCTGGGGGCTCCCATGACTTTCACAGGCTGTAGACGGGGCAGGGCTGCCTGGCAGCGGGCTAGCTGGGAGAGAAGGCCTGCAGGAGCCCCGGGGCAGACCTCAGCTGTGTGCGCAAGCACACCTGCAGGGCCAGAGGGTCAGTCTCAGCAGGCACACATTGAACTGAGAGAGCCCTGACCAGAGAAAGTGGCACGCATATCTAAAATGTTCTTTTTCTTCTTCTTTTGTACTTTTATCTTGGAATTTTTATATGGAAGCACAAGAATGTTACTTTGCATTTCCTAGAGGCATGGAACCTCTGGGGGTCATCAGCCTCCCTAAGGAAGCCCTATGTTCAGGCCTAGCCACCTGTCCCTCCCTCACCTCCACATCTTGACCTTGGTCTTGCCTTAGCATGCAGGTGGTTTCGCTCTACCTGGACGGAGCACCTTGGCTCAACCCTGGCCGTCAGGAGCCATCCCAGTGCCCCAGCCCTCCGGAAAGGAAGGAGCCAGCACTCACCTCTTTCTGACTTACGTATAAATAGAAAGTCTTTCCTTCAAATTTTAGCTTGGTCACCTCGTTCCTAGAAGCAGAGAGAGTACCAGTCACCTTGCTGTGGGCTGCTTATTCGCAGCTACGTCTTGTAGATGCACAGCCCACCCCGACTGAAGGGGCTCCAGGCACAGACACAGTTTTAGCCAAAATCAGAACTAAAACAAGACAGCAGCGCAATGGCCTTAGAGAACAGTTGTTGAAATAGTTCAATCCACAGTTTTCTGGTCAATCAGACTATAATAATTGGATGATAGGAGGGTTTCAGGCTCATCAATAGTGGCTGTAAAAGGGAAACATTGGCCTGGGAAGTGAGGCGAGGCAGAGGTCCTGGGCCATTTCAGGATTTGGTTCATTACACAGGTGCATTGTCTGGATGGGACTATCAAACATAAGATGCCACAGTAGCTGATGAGGCCAAAGTTCAAGATACAGCAAATAATGAAAAACAATGCAACCAGGTTCTGAGGGAGTTGAGTCTTTCAGGTGACTGTGCCACTGGATGGAAAATGCAGTTTAATGCAGACAAATGTCAAACGATCTCAGGGAGGGGGGCGGAACAACATACCAAAGAGAGAACAGATTACATGAACAGTCATGCAGTGTACTGACCAGGAAAGGGGCTTAGGGGTTTTTGTAGAAAAATCCTTGAAGCCACCAGCCCAGTGAATGGCTGCAGTAAAAGAGGCAAACAGGATACCGGGGTACGTCACCCGCGGGACAGACACAAATCAGAAGAAGTGACATGGTTACTGTACATGGCACGGCTTAGACCTCACCTCCACATACTGCTTGCAGCCTTGGTTACATTTACAAAATGGAAAAATGACCAGGGTCATAAGTGGATGTCCCTGAGAGCCAGAGAACTGGGCCTCAGCAGTGGTCATGCTTCACTGCCTTCCATTTGCCTGACACAGCTGCCCTCTGGAGCCCCGAGACCCCCAGCCTCACTGGGGGGGGGGGGTCCTTGTTTCCTACCCACTGGGACCCCAGGGAGCCCTGACCAGGCACGTGTGCCTGCACTTAGCTTCTTCTTCTTTGCAGTTTTTAGGGAGATTTCCTCAATATCCTAGGAAATAGCTGAAAGGGAGGGAGAACCACATACCCAGTTTACTGTCGGACAACACTGAGGGGACAAAGGAAGGTCACTTGTTCCCTGGAAATCAGGATGAGCGTTCACAACCCTGACTCACAGTTCTGAGCTAGTAGAAGACACACGTACAGTCGGCCCTCGTTTATTGCGGTTAATCAGTTCGAGACTCTACCATGATAAATGAATTTCCGCGAAGTAGGATTCTTTATTTATATACAGTTTATTTGAAAAAACTGTGATAGAGTGAAACCGTGAAAGGGGGACGACTGTACTCCTTCCCAGTTTGATTCCTCCAGCCAACCAGTCTGTCTTTCACACACACAGAATACAATATGTATCAATGGGTTAATATATAAACAAGCACACAGATCATCTAGGCTTCAGTGAGAGAGAGGAAAGTAAGAGTTTTCTATTGGAAGTGACATTGGGCTTACATCTATTAAAGTTGAGGCATTGTGGAGAGGAGACTTCCTGCAGACGTGAGAGGATTAAAAGGGTCTAGGAAAACCAGGTGAACTTCAGGGCTGCTGGAGGCGTAGGGACACTTTGGGGACTGCAGGTCCCTGGTGTGTCCCATCTCATGAAGCAGCTCCCCTGGTCAGTGTGGCCCAGGATCTGGGCTTGCCAAGGGATGTCAGACAACCTAGTTGTATCCGGCAGCAGGTGCTCCTAACTGGGAGAGAAGGTGGTGGCCTGATCCTGCTCGTTGTCTTTTTCTTTCTGAAAAGTATTTTTTGGACAGAAGACCACAAACCCTCACCATCTTCACCCAAAGAGCAGAGTGGGTGGGCCAACTTGAGCTGGGTGTGTGAGGAGCAGTTTCACTAGCACTCGATCATCACATGGCCAGTCTTCACAAGGGAAGTAAAGGTGGAAAGGTGATGTCTCTCTACGAGGCCAACACAGGAGCTGAAGGGGACAAGGGAGGATAGATGCCCTGCAGTACCCACAGCAGAAAGCTTGTCAGGAAGCAGCTCTGTCCTCAGATTCCCACGAGCTCTTCTGGAGATGGCAACGGAAACAAGGCAGGACCAGGCTTCCCTGGCTGAGCTCTGCTGGACCAAGGAAAGCCACTTGTCCAAGCCCATGACAGGAGCTGGCCAGCTTAGACTTGACAGTCTAAAGCCCAAGGAGGTACAGAAATCTCAAGGGCTTAGTAGAATTAGCAACATGATTTGACAAGGTGAAAGATGTCTGCATGAGCCAGAAAAAGGGTCCCTAGGAGAGCCAAATGCCCATCAACAAACTAGAGTCTGCACTGCATTGGCTCCCAGAGCCATGCTGCAGAACAGACCCCAAACAGATGGGGCAGAGCAGCAGTTCAGTGGCTTCAGCTGAGGCAGTGTCTCTTGCCTGCCAGAAGCGGGGGTGGGAGAGGGAGAGAGGGAAGAAAAAGTGGGGATGTAACTTTTGGAGGTTGAGGACACCTAATCCCTCAAGATGGGTAGGAGAGACAGCTGCAGGTAACTTCTGTCTGCCCCAGGGGTCACTGTGTGCCCCTCCTTCACTAGAAGAATGGGTGAGGGAGCGAGAGTCCATGCAGATGCTGTGGCCATCAGTGCGGAACTGTCCCAAGGTCTCTGTTCTCATGGGGACTTTGTTTCTCTAACACTGGCTCCAGCCCCAGGCCTCTCATAATCCAGAAATCAACCCTCCACACCCTTTCTTCATCTGGAGAGGCTGCTGGCTCTCAGGAACACCCCTCTGGAAGAATAGGATCCCTAGGAAGAGGCACCACCTTCATCAGTTAGCATTATGGATGCAAGGCTTTGGAGGGGCCCAGAGCCAGAACTACCCAGTCACAGACAAAGGACATGGGAACCATAGCCCTCCCCAATTGGTGAAGTATAAAACGCCTGTCTTGGAAATGAAGATATTCACCATTTAATGAAGTGGACCCTCTTGTTTCCTTGAAGAACCACAAATCCAAAAGGTGTGAAGGCCAGAAATGCAGCGTTTCCTGACACATCCTGCAAAGGAAGACTCCTCATCAGGGCGGTGCAGGCGCAGGTGAGAGGGACAGGGACAGCTGCCCGTCGCTGGCACAGGGTAATGCTTGGCAGTGGGTTGCAGAGGGAAGAGCATGGCCTTTGGGAGTAAGAGGCAAGTTACTTACCTTCCCTCAGTCTCAGTGCCCTTGACTGTAAATTGTAGATGATAATGATACTAATCTTAGAAGGCTGTTGTGAACATCCAAAGAGAATGGCAAACCCTCGCATTGCTGGTGGGATTGTAAAATGGTACAGTCACTTTGGAAAGCAAGTCACAAGTTCTTCAAATGGTTAAACATAGTTACCTTATGACCCAGCAATTCCACTCCTAGGTATGTGCCCAAGAGAACTAAAAACGTATGTTCACACAGAAACTTGTACATGAATGTTTATAGCAGGATTAATTTTTCATAACAGCCAGAAAGTGGATACAACCCAGATGTCCATCAACTGATAAATGAATAAACATTTGACACATTCATACAGTGGAATAATATTCAGCAGTAAAAATACATGCTACAACCTTTGAAAACATTATCCTAAAAGAAGCCAGTTATGAAAGAGCACATGTATGATTCCATTTATATGAAATGTCCAGATAGGCAAAGCTATTGAGACAAAAAGCACCAGGTTGCCAAGAGCTGTGGGGAAGGGGAGACGGGGAGGGACAGCTAATAGGAACATGATAAAAATGTTCTAAAATTAGCCCAGCTGGGTCATTGAATGTCATCCCATGGACTGAGAGGTCCTGGTTCAGTTCTTGGTCAGAGCCCATGCCCAGGGTTGTGGGCTTGATCCCCAGTGGCGGGCATGCAGGGGGCAGCCAACAATGTTTCTCACATCGATGTTTCTATCTCTGTCCCTTACTCTCTCTAAAAACATAAATGAAAACATATAAAACAAAAACATTTAAAAAAACAAAAGTTCTAAAATTAGGTAGTGGTGATGGTTGCATAACTAAATGTACTAAAAACCACTGACGTGCACTTTAAAAGGATGGATTTTATGTATGCAAATTATATCTCAAAAAAGCTGTTATTGGAGGGAAAGAGAAAGGGAGAAAGGGAGGGAGGAGAGGAGGAAGAAAGAATAGAATGAAAGAATATGGCAGTTATCATGATGGGCTCTACACACTGGCCTCCCTCAGGAAAGCTTAGCTGAAGAAAAGATAAACAACAACTGACCACGTGGAACAGCCATCACCAGCCCTGTGGTGCCTGAACCAACAAAGAGGCCTCCTGGTCACCTGTAACCATCAGTCAGAACACCTGGCTGAGGTTCTGCTGAGCAAAGGGGAGAAGGTGCAGCAGAAGCTGTAGATCATGGTTCCTTCACCTGGGACAATGAACTCCATGAGGACCAGGTCTTTTCTAGTTTGGAACAGGGCACAGAAAGCTGGTTGATGGATTATGCTCTCTCAGGGGAGATTCCTTTGTGGTAGGGGCCTCAGGTGAGAATCTGCGCTGTTAGGGTGTGTGTTCAGGTGGCCAGGGAATTAAGGCAGGATGCTGGTCAAATGTGCTTGCAGGACAGTTGTCTGGGCCGTAGCTTAGACGGTGCCATGGAGCCAGGGCCAGGCACCTGGTGGGAGGCATATATGTGGGAGCCCTGGCTGGTGGGCTCTCCGAGCCTGTCCCACCTTCAGTATTTACATCTCTGGAACACATCTTCCGTCCACTCAGCCCTAGAACAGTGAAGATCTGCAGGGCTTTGTGAGCCTTGCCTTAGGAAAAAAGGCAGTTTTTCCCTAAAAGTGCCTCTAGAGTCAGGGTTACAGGTGTGAACATCTGGGCCCAGGGAATAAACTAAGTACATGTTTTGCAATTAATGTATTTTTATTATTGTCCTTTCCTCAGGGTCTGTCATGACCCTGACACTTAGATGCAAGCACAATGTCATTCAACCATGGGCACAGCAAAAATCTGTTTAAAAATAACCTGAATGGAGATACTGTGAAGCCACAGGGCTGGATTTCCTCCTGCCTGTCATCAGTGCTTGGTGGTGGCGGCGGATATCTGAGCGCCAGCACTGCACACAAGCCAGGCCCCTGTGGGGACACCAGTGCTCACCTGGCAGGTTGACAGGGACATGGGTCGGGGCAGGCTGGGACTTGGGGTGGAGAATGCCTCTGAGAGTGGGTGAGGGAGGGCTCTGCTCGCAGCGGGGGGTGGGGGCTGCCTCAGACAGAGGGTGGCCCCAGGAGGCTTTCTGCTCACTGCAGGCAGGGTCCAAGGAAGTCCTGAAACCAGGTTTCCAAAGATGGAGCCTGGAGCCTGGAGGGTGGAGACCTTACCTTATTTGTACTCACAGAGCAGGCCTGCAGGAAATGTCTGTCAGGTGAGCGTGAGAGACAATGAGGTGGGCCAGAGCAGTGGAGGAAGTACCCACGTGAACAAGAACTGACAGGGCGAGGACAGTGAGGGAGTGTGGAGGGTGCTCCCTGAGAGACGGGAGACTGGAAAGGCCTGGAGGAATGTAGGTGGGAGAAGGGAAACAAAGGGTCGGGCCCTAGAGGACTGAGGATGGCTTCCAATAACAGGTGAAGAGTGGACCGGGAAGCAGCAGGGTGGGCAGGGAATATATCTCTGCTTCTTGTACTGCCGACCCCTGTGAGCAGTGGCGGGGCAGAGCGCCCTGGGCACGGGTCGGACCCCTCAGGCCCGGGCTCTGGCTCTGCCACTCACTCGCTGCGCGACCTCGGCCGGGGCACTTCCTTTCCTCGTGTTTCAGACTCCTCATAAAATGAGGGTTGACAATATTACCTACCTAACAGACTGTGCTTAGTAGGCACCCGATACGTGCCGGTGGTTGTGTTGTTAATATTATAGCTGCTACTAATTAGCTCAGTTTGTTGAACTTATTTCAAAATCTTTTCATTTTAAACCTAACATGTTACTATTTTTCCTGAGGTTGATGGATTGAAATGTTAGTTAGGAAATGAGGTTGTGGGAAGTTGGGGTAGAAAGGGAGATGTCACTCTGGTTAGGGGACCACGGTAAAAGGGGATTGGAAATTGGGGTGAAAATAAAGTAGGCAGAAGGAAGGAAACAGAGGCTGTGACCGTTGGAGGTCTGTGGGCATCACCCCAGTGACTGGCCGTATCCCAGAGCAAAGGGAAGAGAAGGTCCCCCCATAAGCTGGGTGCTGCTGGCCAGGTTGCTGGGGTGGCAGTGTGCATTTGCACCATCCAGACACGGTGGGGCCGCCTCCCAGAGAAGGCAGGTGTTGGAGTTAGAGGGGAACAGTCTCTCTTGACCAGACTGGTTGAGCAAACTGGGAATCAACCTTAATTAGATGCCACATCATTCCAATACGTAATAATAGCACTTTGACCAACCCCAATCTTGTCTCTCATATGAAGAGAGCAATTCTCCAAACTGCTTCCAATGCAACAGTTCCCGATGAAGGTCTGTCTCTGCAAGGCCGGCACCTGGACAGCCACAGGGTGGAGGTGGCTGTCTGGCACATGAGGAGCGGGACTTGGTATCACAGTGAGAAACCTCGTGTCTGTACCAGCACGAAGACACAGATAGGCAGCCACGCTGACACCTTCTCTGGAACGTGCCCCGTTCCTTCTGTCTAATGTGTCATTCTCACCGGAGCTTGCCCTTGGGATTTGTGTGCGAAAGGACAAGTTATGTTACAAAGAGAGAAGGAAATGAGGACGAGGAGAGAAGTGACACAGACAGCGGTAACCTGTCCCCATCCCATCTTGATGAAATCAGTCCCCACGGGACTGAGCCATTATACACCGGGGAGGTGGAATGAAAACTCAGTCTTGACAGCCGCAGGCGGATATCGCCGCCCCCACTCTACATCAGCGAACAGTCAAAAGAAGTTAGTTCACTTTTACAGTTTGACGTAAAAGTTTGTTTTCAATTTTTCATTCTTGTGCAAACAGCTTCTGTCAGTTTAGGATCCCAGCTCTACTTCTTTTCCTTTTTTTTTTGGTTAATCCTCACCCAAGGATATTTTTTTCATGATTTTTAGAGGGAGTGGAAGGGAGGGAGGAAGGAATGGGGAAGAGAGAGAGAGAGAGAGAGAGAGAGAGAGAGAGAGAACAAATGAACATCGATGTGAGAGAGAAACATCGAATGGTTGCCTTCTGCATGCACCTGGGGACTGAACCTGCAATCCAGGTATGTGAGTGACCTTGACTGGGAATCAAACCCATGACTCCTCAGTGCACGGCTGATGCTCTAACCACTATTCCACACTGGCCAGAGCCCCACTCTGTTTCTTATTTGCTCTGTGACTTACTTAACTTCTCTGAACTTCAGTTTCCTCATTTGTAAAATAAGGACAATAAATGATACATACTTCAAAAATACTACTTCTGTCTAATGGCCTGAATGACCTACTGCCAGGACGTAGCCAATGCAGTTTTCTTGGAGAGAGGATGGATCTGAACTGAGTCAGTCACATGTTCATGTGGAACCACCATCCAACTTGACCTGCATCGATTCCACATCATCAAAGGTGATCATTCTGCCCTGGCCGGTTTGGCTCAGAGGTTAGAGCGTCAGCCTGCAGACTAGAGAGGCCAGGGTTTGGTTTCTGCTAAGGGCATGTACCTCGGTTGCAGTTTGTCCCCAGCCCCCGTTGGGGTTGTGTGGGTGGCAACCATTCAATGTGTCTCTCTCACATCGAAGTTTCTCTCTCTCTCTGTCCCTCCTGCTCTGTCTCAAGATAAATGCAAAAAAATGTCCTCGGGTGAGGATAAGAAAAAAGAAAAAGAAAAAAAAAAAAAGGTGATCACTCTGCCCAGCAGAGGCTTTTTGGAAAATAGCACTGACTGGTTCTTGGAAGTAGGGACATCTGGTCACTTTTGCCCAGCGCCCACAAGTTTTACCTCTGGACACAGCGCAGTAGGCGTCCGTCTGCTGCCGTCCCAGAGGACATCCTGGGTATGGCAGAGTAGGGACCTAGCATTCTTGGTTGTTACGCTTCTCCGGGTCATCCAGTCCTCTCTCTAGAGCCCGACTTAAACGAATTCCATCTGGATGGGTGAAGCCTCTGTTATTTTTATAAACCTTAGGGAAGAGGAACGCACATGCTCTTCCAGACATTTATGCCCATTCCCGAAAGAGCTCGTAGCTGGGAACCTTTAAGTCAATCATGAAAATCACCCAGTTTCAATATACTCAAACCTGGCCACAAGAAACTAGGCTGGAAATTAGGAGGAGGCACCCCATAACAGGCCTGGTGTCACCCCATGACAACTCAGTCATGGAAATCTTGGCAGAAACTCGCCACCTAGGTAGCTTTAGTCAAGTTGTTCATTTCAGCAGTAAACCTAACGTTCTCCCCGTGGTGCAGCCCAGAAGGGCCCACCTGAGGAAGAGGGTGAGCCATTGCGGCTCCTTCTCAGCCTGTTTCTCTGAGGTCAGGGGCAACTTATCCCGCTGGGAGGAGGGTTTATTAAAGAGAAACCTGGGTGTCTCGATTAGGAAAGTATGATCCTATTTTAAGGGTAAAGGAATGACGCTGGAATTTGATTTGTGTGGTTGCTCCCACCTAGATCCTGCTGAAATCAGTTTTCTCCTGGTCTGTTCAGAACAGACATAAAACCACTTGGTGAACTTACATTCAATTTTTATATGATTTCAGTAGTTTCATAGGTCTTTGCCTTCCCTCTATCACAATTGGCGGTGAGTCCTGCTTTGTTCCTAAATAAATGCCATCTCTCCAGAAGGAAGACCATGAGTGATAACTGGGGAACACAGCACTGAGATGCAGACAGCTCTGGGTTTGCGTCCCAGTACTGTCTCTACTAGCAACTCTGGACATGTCGTCAGTCCCTCAGAAGCTCAGTTCTTATCTCAAAAAGAGGACAAGAACATTTTGGCAGTGTTATTGAAAAGATTAAATGAGATAGTGTGCAAAAGTGGCTGGCACGCCCTGGCCGGTATGGCTCAGTGGTTAGAGCATCGGCCTGCGGCCCAGAGAGACCCGGGTTCGGTTCCCGCTAAGGGCACGTACCTCGGTTGCAATTTGTCCCTGGCCCTGGTTGGGTCATGCGGGTGGCAGCCACTCGATGTGCCCCTTTCACGTTGATGTTTCTCTCTCTCTTCCTCCCACTCTATCTGAACAAAATATGGAAAAGTGTCCTCGGGTGAGGATTAAAAAAAAGTGCCTGGCACGTTCATTCAATAAATGGCACCTTAATGACTCATAAGGTGGCCGGGTAAAGGCTGGGGTATCTGGGACAGGTCTGATCGCTACACAAACCTTCACAGGCAGGAGGCCACAGTCCAGGCCTGCAGGAGCCCAGGGTACAACCAGCCCCAGGGCCCCCTAGAAGGAATAGGATGGTGGCTCCTGGGCTTGGAGAGGTTCAAGGCTGGGGAACAGGTGCAGCACTGGGCTGCCAGTGGTTTGCTCCACTCCCCTTGTCCAGCGGCTGTGAGCTTGGCCTGCCGGGGCTCCTGCAGAGAACCCAGGATAGCTTGTGAGTGTTCCGAGTGTGGGCGCTACTATGAGCCAGCTAGCTACTGGAGCCCTCGGTCTGTCCCACCCAGAGTTGGCAGGATCTCTTCCTGGTCCTAGGGCCAGACGAGGACATGAGGCAGAAAGAGACCATCAGCATGGACAGGAAGAACAGCAGCTTCTCAATCAGTCCAGGAGAGCAGAGCCCAGCAAAAGTATTGTTCTGCTCTCATTTAATTATCCAAACGATTCCTCTTCTTCTGTCCTCCCTAGGGCTACGTGCCCCAGATTCCCTGGGCTCAGTAATTGCCTCTCTGTTAATAGAAATCATCAGTATTTATTACACCGAGTGCTCCAGCTTATTTCAGCTCTCCTTGTAGCAACATTAAGGCGAGTGCTTGGTAGCATATCACCAAAGTGACTCTACTTAATGACAAGAGTAAAGGCTCCCAAACTGTTCTTGTTCCAGAAGGCAGAGGAAATCCTGAGCTGGAGCCCAGTGAATGAGAGGAGATGAGGGGCCACGTGTAGGGTCTGCAGCAGGGCCCTGACATGGCCCTGGGTGAGCAAGAAGTACAGGGCCCAGGAACAAGGGCCTGGAAGCCCAGTGCTATGAACATTCCCAACTTCTTCCCAGAAGTCTCCTGAGGACTCCCGGTCCTTACAGACACATAATGGGAAGTGAATTGGGTTCAAATTCTTGCTGTACCTCCCAGGGCCTTGTAAATTGTGACTTCCTGGAACTTTTTTCGTCTCACCTATAAACCAGGAAGAATAACATCCATCTCCTAGGGCTACATGAAGATTAAATGAGAAAATCATGTGAAAGGATTCCTGTGGGCCTGCTACGGAAGGTGTCACAAACGTCTCTTCCCTCCGTCCTGTAGTCTCTTCAGCCTGTGTCCGAGAGGCACAAATTCATCAAAGCCAGGGCTGAACCAGGAGCCTCACAGTCACTCAGTTGTGCCTAGGTTCACTGTCCACTATGTGTTGTCAGGTGACAGCCCTGCCCAGGAACCCAGCTCCGAAGGGGAGGGTACTCTGTGTGGCCTCAAGGGGACAGGGCAGATTTGGAGCCAAAATGAGAGTACCTGGCACCTTCTAATGACATCTATCTTTAGGCAGCGATGTCTCTGAAGGACATGAAGTGACTCAGCAGTTAAGGGAGGAGCACAGTTACCCACTGTGTCCAGATGAGGACTGTGAGGTTCGGAGAAGCCTCTGAAGGCCCCAGCAAGTAGGAGACCAGTACTGCAGCCCAGGCCAGCTGACCCCAAAGCTCTCTTCAGTCCTGTGCAGGTTCCTCTGCCGACAGTATCTGAGCAGTCAGTGGAGGTTGAACTACAAAGTTACGCAGAGCACATATTTGTGAAGCTGTGCTAATTCATTGGTAAATATCCATATGACGATTTTTTGGGTATAAATTGGCATCAATGTGTTTTCTGACAGTGCTGGCCCCCAAGAACACAGGGGTTGTCTGGCAGTAGGCTGTGCTGGTGGACAGGGAACTAACGGGTAGGGAAGGTGAGCAGGGTTTCTGAGTGTTAGGATGTTGTCAGAGTTCATATTGGAAGTTTCAACATTACATCTTATGCAAGAACGAATCACCATCACCTCACCAAGAGGCCAAGGGAAACACAACTCTGCCTCTACAGCACTGGTTCCTTGGTTTCTAGTCTCTTAATTTTTGTTGAAAACTTATGATGCCCCTTCTCCTATTAGGAAGAAAAGGTCAATGTCCTCCTGTTCCCCCTGGGTACTGTCTCCCTCAGATCAGTTTGAGAATCAGTGTTATAGGTGATACTGGGGTCTCTCCAGTGGTGGAAAGACAGAGGCAAACACTGGGAGAAACTGAGGCAGAGACAGGAGTGTCAAAGCAAGAGGGATATGGAGATGAAGAGGAGGGATATGGAGATGAAGAGGAGGGATATGGAGATGAAGAGGAAGGGGGGATATGGAGATGAAGTGGAAGGATATAGCCAGAGAGTATAGGAAAAGGCCATGGTCTCCACTGCTCTCCAAAGTGACTGCTGCCTAATCTCATCTCCAGAACGCCAGACACATGTGAGTAATTACGGAGGTCTTCTCTGGGCAGAGCCTCCCTGGCTGGTCCCTGTCTTGCCCTCACAAGCGCGTAATGAAATCAAATGTGATCCGCTGTGGTTCCGCGCAGTGACTTAGCTACTGCAGTCAATAAAACCCACTCTTGGAAGGAAACCAGATTACGGGTCAGGGAAGGTGGGCAGTCCGCCGAGCTGCCTCGGATTGGTCCCTGTTGGGGGGGCCTCCCACCTTGCTCCTCTCTTCATTTCCACCAAATTACCCACTACTGCCAAATGGGGGCCCCATTTCAAATTTGTTATTTAGACTGAGTTTGCCTCCGACAGCAAGGAGGCAGCACAAAATTATGCAGCGTGGAATCCAGGGGAATTTTCAAAGCAAGACATTTTCTTTGGCATCTTTCACTGAAAGCTAATCATCTGCTATTGAGTGGAGGGCGCGGGCCTGCGGGCCCTCCCTGCCCGCTGCCCTCTACAGGAGGCGAGGTCAGTGCAGCCTCCCACCGAGGGGCTCCTACCTTACACGGGTGAGGGTCCACTCCGTACGTCTCCAAAGTCTGCGCTTTTCTTAAAAAATTCAGCTCTGACGTTGCTGGTGTTTGACCACTGGAATAAAGAAAACGAGGTGATTTCAGGGTTTCCTGTTTTCATAGCTTCTCCTGAGGTAAATTATTAAGTGCTCAGGATGAGTCTCACACCACAGTTTTTCCAGAGTGTACCCCCTGCTCTATCCCAGGACCAACATTAGAGATTTCTGCCTAGGGTCAAAAACTCAGGTGTCTTCAGGCTACATAAGGAATGACATGGGCTGTGACACAGCAGGAGTGCCGGGGACAGAGGCAAACTGGGGAGTGCAACCCCATCCAGTGAGGGCAGCTGCTCTTCTGCTCCAAGACGGCAGTCCTGTGGGAACACAGGGCCCGGCCTTGCTAGCTGTGATTTGTACCAGAAGTCAGAGATACTGATTTTTATGTGGTATTTCATGATTTTAAATGCTATAGGAGCAAACGAAACACATCTGTAGGCTGGCTGCAGGCCATGGGTTTCTCATCTGTGATCTGATTTAGACTGAAATACAAAGAAGGGGCCTGTACATCTTGCGGGTGCTGCCTCACCCTCTTCATTTACCAAGAGGGGACCTGGGAACAGAAGGTGACGAGACACAGCTGGAGACAATGCTGAGCTCTCCAGACTCCACCATGGCTCTATCCACAGGGTGATGACTATGAAAAGGAAACCAGCAGCAAAAGGAAGAAACCAGCCCTGGCACCAAGCCATCCGAAGAAGGGGCTGTTAGCACCAACATTCCCACCCGGCTGCCTCCTTAGCGCATTCATAGACGAGCGCATCACAGACCCGTGGCCTGTCCCTGTCGCCAGGCTCTCTCAGGGCCCGGAGCCCTGCCAAAGCAGACATACTTCTACAGGTGTGGGGGTGGCTTCGGTGTGAAGAGGGGTGGGCAAGCCACCAAAGGGAAGAGCAGGCCAGTGTCCCTCTGCAGAGGCATCGACCAGTCAGTACCGTAAGTGCCAGCCTCTGCTCTGCCTGCTGTGACATACACCAGACGTTTAGCACAGTCTGGGCCCCTGAGGGACTCCTGCTGGAGCTGGAAAACGGAAACAGACGCACTTTTACGGTATGAAGATAAAGCTGAACCTGTGTAAGTAGTACCTGTAAGTCGGCATTATGTGGACTGCAGACATCTACACCCACCCATGTGCTGAGACACAGGGAAGGTGTTTGGGAAATGCTTGTGCAGCAGGCCAAGGTCTGGGCCCTGTAGCTCCATTTACCTCTGAGGTTGGCCCAAAACGCTGGAGCCCTCAAAGCAGGCATCATTTCCTGAGGGATCTCCAACCTACCAGGTTTCTGAAGGGCTGTCCCCACTGCTCTGACATTGAAAATCCTCCTGGTAGCACTGCAGGGAGTTCCAGCACATCCCTGCTATCTCTGAATGAACCCTGAGCCTTCACACAGGTCTGTGTATTCCGACCTTTACCACCAGGGGCCGCTATTTCCCCAACAGAGTGATGGGAGGAGCCCAGTGGCCGGGAAAGGCCAGCTTGCTCAGGGAGAGGGTGGGGAGCAGCTAGGATTCCACCTTTGATTGGTGTCACCATTCCTGGAGAAGGGTTGGGAACCAGCCCTGCCACAAACGGTGGGCAGGCGGTCTGTTTACAAAGGCTAAGGAGGCTGTGGGGACATATTTGTTGGTAAAATCTTTGAATGAAGGTGAAGATTTGTTTTTTGTGTTTTGGGGACCAGGAGATCAGGGTAGGGGCTAGTTTAGGCTTAATATGATAATTAGAAATATCTTTTACCCCATCTTGGGCATTTTTCTAGCCCCAGAAAGGTAGTACACAAACATTTTAAAAGATTTTAAAAGTTATAATGTATTGATATATGACATGTTTTACTTTACAATGCTGCATTGTATGTATCACATTTTTCTTCATAGTTTATCAGTCCGGGGAATCTGTGCTGCAGCCACATAAAGTGGAGCCCAAACACCCTGTCATTTTTTGTTTTTTAAATCAATCACTGTAGAAAATCCTATTTCATATGAGTGAAAGGACACATTAATGCTATGTGGTGGAATAAAGAATATTCCGGGTGAACTAAGAATCTGAAGACGAGCCTCCTGCTTCCAGCTGCATCTCCTCCTTCCCTCTGTGCAAGGGTGTGGGTTTGAGGCAGTGCTGAAGATCCGGTTCCCGAACCAGGTGTTCTCAGGCTGCCCACAGTATTTAGGAACCAGGCCAACCTGGTGCAGCCCCCCACCCACTGACACAGGAGCCCCTGTAACACTGTCTCAGACTGAGGACAGAGGCTTGCTCATTTTTCACATTTCCATTCAATCCCTCCTCTAATCTTTTTTCTCTCTGTTATTTCCTTTATGTTTTTCTTTTCCTTGTTGCCAGTTCATGCTTTTGACCTCTGTCTCTTCATTTTTCATGGTGAAATAATACCTCTGGGGCCAAACCTGTCTGTTTTCCTCACTGTACCATGTCTCTCTTGCCTTGACGTCTCAGTAACCACTCTTCCTGGAGAGGGAGCCCACAGGGCCTGGAGCTCTGCTGTCAGTGGGTCACTGAAAATGGTACATCCAGAACGAGGAAGGTCAGGCCATGGGGGAAACAGTGTCCTGGGCTTGAACTGTGTGTCACTCACCTGAGTTCTGTCTTGTGAATCTCAGCAATTTTCCTTTCCAGCTTCTCTGAATGTTTAGGAAAAAACTGAAACTTGGAGCTGTAGCCTTCAGGGTGTTTTCCTGGGTCATAATCTCCAATCTCCGCTTGTGAAAGGAATGCAGAAGAAAATTGTGGGGATTGGCAAAGCAACAAAAGATGAACACAGAGAGCATCAGTCAAAGCATGCACCAGATTTACAAGGAACAGCGGACCCTGAGCACGGCTGTGGGCAGGCAGAGGGCATGCCCCTGAGGAGAATGTCCACATTTGTTTTCCCAGTGTGCAAATGGGTTGATGTCAAGTCTAAGCAGAGAGATAGCAGAACTGACCCTGTGTTCCAGAGGGCATTGCAAGTAAATGTGCAATAAAAGAGCAGAGGCCTCCACCATAGCCCTCATCCATTCAGTTATGAGAAGGGGCCTGGGTGTGACGCTTTTTGTGGCACTGGACACTGTGAGGAAGACAGAGCCTCTTGGGCCTGAGTCAGATCAGGAATTTCGCTGTGAGGATTTTATCAGGGACACAGCAAATTGATGAATGAGCCATGACCCAAACTCAGAACTCAACTCTCAGTCCAAATCAAATGAAGCTAAGTGAATACATTTGAATAAATATTCACTGAGGGTTGGGGCAGGTACCAGGCCCCTGGAGAGAACTGCAGAGCAGGGAATACTGGCTGTAACCTAGAAGTACCACTGAGAACAGTAGCACCAGGTCTTAAGGTTGATTTCTCAGCTCTCTGCTGGGGGTGGGGCTTTTTCTGGGAATCCAGCCCTAAAGCTGCAAATAAGCTCTCAGATCTTAGACATCTTTGGAGGCAGGGGTGGTGGTGGGCCCATGGTGCTCTCCACAGTGTGTTCCTAGGTGAGAACTTAGCTTCTCCAGATCAAATACTCCACAGGAACATCGTGGATATGTGAGGAAGAAGGATGTTAAGAAGTTAAAGCTGGCCCTGGCCGGTTTGGCTCAGTGGTTACAGCGTCGGCCTGAGGTCCAGAGAGACCCAGGTTTGGTTCCCGCTAAGGGCGCGTACCTTGGTTGCAGTTCGTCCCTGGCCCTGGTTGGTCGTACGGGTGGCAGCCACTCAATGTGTCCCTTTCACATTGATGTTTCTCTCTCTCCCTCTCTTCCTGTCTCTCCCTCCCACTCTACCTGAACAAAAAATGGAAAAATGTCCTCGGGTGAGGATTAAAAAAAAGGAAGTTCAAGCTGCTTTGTGGTTGCCCTTTTTCCTTCCCTAGTGAGAACCACAACTAGTACAGAGAGAAGTCTGGAGGGATGAATAAATATTAACAGGAAAGTGTACACTCCTCTCACAGTTGAATATTATGCTTCCAAATACTTGGGAATTTCTGTTATTGAGCAAGAGACTAAAGGCGTCCCTGGGCCTGAAGTCCAGAGTGACCTTGAGCCATGGAGTCATTCATTATGATTTTATTTAGAAAGCGCCAAATGGAAAACATCAATGTTGGACATCAATTTCCTTAAAGAAAAAATGAAAAATTCAATATGGCTGTCAGGGTAAACTAAAGGAAAGACTAGAGTTTAAAATTTCATTTAGATTGAACCAGGTTCTTTAAAATTGAAAGGTGCCACCCTGGCCAGTTTGGCTCAACGGTTAGAGCGTCAGTCCTTGGACCAAAGGGTCATGAGTTCGATTACGGTCAAGGGCACATACCTCGGTTGCAGTTTGTCCCCGGCCCTAGTTGGGGTTGTACGGGAGGCAGTCAGTCAGTGTGTCTCTCACATCATGTTTCTCTCTCCCTCCCTCCCAGTCTAGCTGATGATAAATAGAAAAATGTCCTCAGGTGAGGATTAAAAATACAAATAAATAAATAAAAATGAAAGGTGCCTCTTTTGGTACCTTAGGGTTGACAAGCACCTTCCTGTTTAGGTGATTTTAAAAAATAGGAATCTCAGAGGTCAAAGTTGTAATGAGCTGACTTTTATATTCTTAATGCAGCTGTGATATTTTTCTTGCCAGAAGATTTTTAGTTTCTATTGGCAAAGATTTTCCAAGTTCTCTTCATAAAGTAGCTTCCTGGAGTTCACAGATTTCCAATTAGGAATTCAGACTCTTTGATCGAAACTTCACGATTTTAGTGCTATGGCCCAAAACAATCCAGTGACAGTTTCAGGCCTAAGGATAAGAGAAGTCTAGGAAGGGACACTTAGAAGTGCCTTTCATTTTAAGAGAGGCGAAGGGATTATATATGAGAAATGCTTACCTTTTCCACTGTTTTTGCAAAAAAAAAAAAGCCAGTCTGGGCACCAGCTGGATACAGACTCAACTCTACCTTATTAGCAAGTTAGGAAATGTGTGTGTTACTTGGAAACATTTTCAACTTGGAGCACTCTGAACAGAAAAGGCTCTGAAACAGGCACCCGGATTCCAAGATGCTTCACCTCTTTGAGATTTGTACCAAGCTAAAAAGTGGATTCAGATGACTCTCCAGAGTCTCAGTAACTTGGTCCACCAAGGATGCAGGGAAAACACCCAGCATACTGAGAA
This sequence comes from Molossus molossus, assembly GCF_014108415.1. NCBI lineage: Eukaryota > Metazoa > Chordata > Mammalia > Chiroptera > Molossidae > Molossus > Molossus molossus. The sequence continues at coordinate 182,793,058 of NW_023425344.1, forward strand.
TGACTTGCAGGGGCTGGCACACGACCTCAGGTACACGTAGGGTTGAGTACGTCTAGGGAGTCAAGGCAAAGCCCTCTAATTTGGACTCTGCTGCAGGTTAGATATATCTGTGTATATCCAAGAAGTAGTCATCTGTGGTAACTGAAATAATGTAATCATCACTTAGCATGAAAAGTGAATTTATCCTGTCAAAAGTCATTACCTTGAAGGATATAAGCCGCTAACAAGGCAGCATCTGATGTTTTGCAGAGGAGGCGACCGTGGTAGAGATCCCTTTTGATCTGCAGGAAGACTAAATACCTGGAGAGAAAACAGAGTGAATTATAAAGAATTTCTTTGATTGCTTTAAAGACAAAAGCGCTCTGTCAGGACACTTTTACTACATTAAAAAAATATATATATCTCAAAACATACCACAGAACAAATACATTTTCCATTTCCCTGAAGACTCTTTCAAGTACTTTGCTCTGAACTGATTTGAGGTTCAATTCAAAACAACCGTCAATTTCTTTTGGAAGCTCAGAACAGAATGGCGCTTCCTGGTAAAAACATTGTCCCCCCCAGTGCTGGGCTTCAGGAGGAGCCAGCCTGGATCAATTCTGTGCCAAAATGAAACCTATGTCGAAAGAGAGGGGCCGACTGGGCCTCTCTCCGCCTAGGACTCTGGCTCAGGTTCCTTTAAGAAACGGAAGGGCAGATGAAGGAACCAGCCCAAGGAAGAGCTTGCCTCGGCTTGCCAAGAGAATCTGTCCATCTGTGGAACAGTCTTTAGTTACTGGCAGAGGTCAGCCAGACCTCTCAGAATCTGAATACGGGTGAAGGCAGCACAGAAAATGATGGCCAGCCTTTCACCAAGTACAGAAAGCTCTCCCCTCAGGTGGAAGCAGGATCTCCAGAGCAACTGGCACGTCCTGAGTGCTTACTGTCTGCCAGTCCAGGGGTTATGCACTTGCATGCAATATCTCATCTAATTCTCACATAACAGTTTGAGATAGGTACTATTATTATCCCCCCCCTTTAAAAATATGTTTTTATTGATTTTTTTTAGAGAGGAAGAGAGAGAGAGAAACATCGATGTGAGAGAGATACACTGATCAGCTAGCTGCCTCCTGCGCGTCCCCTACTGGGGGATCGAGTCCACAACCACGGCATGTGCCCTGACTGGGAATTGAACCATGATCTCTCAGTCCATGGGACGACACTCAGTCCACTGAGCCACACAACACCCCTCCTCCCAAGATAAAGCAACTGAGGCTCAAGTGATTTCACATGGGCATACAACTGGTAAGGTGCAGAGCCAGGGTTTAAATTCAGGACTGTTACACTCCCGAGGTTGGCTTTTAATCATTATGTTATACTGCCTTCCTTGCACTATAACTGTTTCACAAGTAGTTGGTGGAATGGAATTGTTGACTTTCCATTTGGAAAATGTGCTTACAAGGAGTGGGGTCGCCAATGTTCGTAACCTCACTGGTACCCTAGGAAGAGCAAAAGCCAGGGGTAGCAAACTCTTAAGTGAGTCACCTACCACAGTGGCTCCTAGGCCAGGGGGCATCTGTGTGGTTTAAAAAGATGTCCGCAAATTCTTTGCTACTCCTCATCTCCAGATGTAGAGCTTAATTCCCTCCTTTTGTGTGTGGGCTGGACTTAGTGACTTGCTTCTAACAAACAGAATGAAGCAGGAGCAGGACTGTCTGGCTCCTGGGACTAGGTCACAGTCACCGCATCTTCCTCCTGGTTCTCTCTGTCTCTTAGATCTCTCATTCTGCTTGGGGACACTCAATCAGCCCTTTAGAAATCTCCACGTGGTGAGTAACCGAGGCCTTTTGCCAACAGCTAGCCAGGAACCGGCACTCTGCCGACAGCCACGTGAGGACACTGTCTTGGAAGCGAGTCCTCCAATCAGGCCTTCAGACGCCTGCAGTCACCTGAGCCAGAACCACCCAGCTCAGCTGCTACGGAGTTCTTGGCGACAGATGATAAATGCTGGTCAGTTTAAGTTCTGTGGCACATTGTTAGACAGCCACAGCTAACTACAGCATCCGAGGGGGTGATGGACATGTAGCAAAATTCCCTTAAACTCTATCAGAACAGAAACAGGGCCCTCCCTGGACTACTAGAGGTTCCCACTGCTTCTGTTTTCAGGCTGACAAATGAAAGAGGATTCCAGGATCGCTTGATCATGTGAAAACGCTCAAGAGAAAGGACCTTGGACAGTGCAACTTCTGGGGTGGGGAGGGTACCAGCAGGTGACTGAGAACCTTGGGCTTGGTTATTGAAGTAATTAACAAGCAGAAATTAAGAGGAGGCAAAACTCTTCTCTCCTAAGGTCATGCTACTCAAAGTGTGGTTGACATGTCAGCATCATCTGGGAGCTTGTTGGAAATGGAGAATGTCAGGTCCATCCTTGACCTACTGAATGAATCATTTTAACAAGACCCCCAGCAGGTGTATATGGATTAAAGCTTAAGCATCCTTCTAACCACATAGGATGGACTTCCCTTCTCAAAACAAAGGGAAGGTGAGTATTATAGTCTGGAAGTCAGTAAGAGCTCCCCTCCTCACCTCAACCACCATCACCATCCCTGCTCAGCCCCAGTGTCTGCCAAGGAAAACTGAAGGAAAAAGAAACCACGCAGAGTGAAACATTAAAGTGGATCTAACAAATGAAGCTGGTCTTCACTGTGCTTCCCACAGTGAAATGCCACACGGGAGAAAAGGCACTGGGAGAGAGGAGGGGAGAGGGAGGGCTTCTCTGCCTCTCACTGTTCCAACTCCCACCTTCCACAGGCCTGGGCAGGATGTGGAGGCAAACCTTTCCCCTTACTCACCGATCACTCCTCCCACACCTCTCTGCTTCAGGGACAGCACGTACTGGACTGAAGGAGATACTTCAGAGGGACAATAAGGCTGGGCAGTGATTCTCAATGTGGTGGTTAGGAGAACACCCCCCTGGGGAGCATATCAGAACCTTTGTGTGTGTGGGTGCTCCTGGGCTTGAAAAAGACCCTTTGAAGTCCTCTTTGCCCAAGGAGGACACGCTTCTCCTCACACTGAGAGCTTGTCTTTGAGGCATCTTTGCTGATGGGTGCATGACAGGGCCTCAGGGGAACTGGAAAGGAAACAAGGCTTTTCACTGAGGGGCAGGGTTTCCTCAGACTTCTGGAGGTAGGACAGCTACAGGGAGGTCCGGGGAAGGCCATGGGAACATTGCCAGGCAATGGTACAGCATCTGGAGGGCAGGCCAACACCCTAAAGAAACAAACCACAGTCTTTACAGGACAAGAAGAGAGGAGCTCATGAAACAACGAACTGCCAGCTTGAAGGCAGAGAGTTGCATGAGGGTCCCCCTTTCCTTTTCTGCTCCAGGACCTCCAATCAAGCTTCCTGTTTTGTTCCTGTAAGGAGGTAACCAGTGACTCGGTCGTGAAATACACCCCACATGATTCATAGCATCCTTAGGCCTATTCTCAAGAGACGCCGGCATGTTCTCCTCTGCCACACACGGGCCTAAGGAAGACGACCTTGTTGCCCGAGGCACTGCCACCAGGGCCACTGTGTTGCCAGGCAAGGGACCAGCTATCTGGGGCCACCAAGCCCCCCCAGTTCCTGATGAGGGGGCTGGTTGGGTAACCCAACCCCAGGACCTCAGAGTAGGGGTGGGAGCCTAATTCTCTCATTTGGTAGCTGAGGAAGTAGAAGTCCAGAGATGTACAGTGATGAGGCGACACAGTGATGACCCAGGCCTGGTGCTTCTACCCCTGTGGGGGTTCAGTTCATTATCAGGTCAGAGAGGGGGTCATAAATGAAGTCAGGAGACTCTGTCATCAGGAAGAAATCCTTCTTGGAACCAAATAAGAAATTAGCAGACCAGAGTGAAGACAAGCTTGCTCCTTTAGGACACTCGTTTTGGTAAACTTTGTGCCTCTCCTTCTGGCTGCAGGAGGCTCTATCTCACCTCTGTCTTTTTTTTTTTTTTAATTGATTTTAGAGAGAGGAAGGGAGGTATATGGGACGACACTCCAACCAAATGAGTCATACCAGCCAGGGCCATACATGCTCTCTTTTAATCTTCACAACCATGAGGTGATGACTGGTTTCCATCCCTGACTCACAGAGGAGGAAACGGAATGATCAGAGACACTGTTGCTTGCCTTGTCACATAGCTAAAGAAAAACCTGGGATTTGAACCCAGGGTTTTTGAACCGTGTTTGGTTCCTTAGCCCAGGGTCAGTAAACGACAGCTTGCCACCATAGTTTCCAATGAAATAAAACACAATTTTATTGGAACACAGACATGCTCATCCCTTCGCATATCATCTGCTTTTGCTCTGTGATGGCGGAACCAGTCGCTGTGACGGAGACGGTGAGGCCCACACAGCCTAAAATACCTACCACCTGGCCTTTTACAGGAAGCATTTGTCCACCCACCTTAGCCTAAGCTGGACTCAAGTGGTATTCATCGAAGGAATAAACAACCTGAAAACTCCATTCATTCGAGCATACATTTGTTCATTCTATTAACACTGTTTTCAGCACCTGCTCCAACATGTGTCAGGCAGTTTGCTCCTTGGAAGGTGAGGACCCATTTGTATGCAGTTTCCTTCTATTACTTGATCTTTCCAAAGAGCTCATACACCTGCAGCCCCTGTTAAAGGCTACATCTGGTGCCTAATCCCCATTTTCTCTGCCTTGTCTCCAGCTCAGACAGGAAAATCTATTTATTACTTTAAAAAATGACAAAAGAGATTAATCAGGATTTGGCAACTAAATTTATCATCTGGGAAGAGTCCAAGAGATAAACTGAAGCCCAGTTCTTTACTCCCCACTGCATCCCCTCCTCTCAGCACGGCTCTATGGGAATGGCTGAGCTGGTGGTGAAATTTAGGACCAATATTGCTAGGAAAATACACACTGACAGCTAAATTAGTTTGGCAGGAAAATGGTGTGGCGGGCTCTAAGCCAGGAGTGAATTATGGGGACTGAGTAAGGCTGGGGTAGGTACCTGCTCTTTTAAGATCAGCAGGGATGTGAACGAGGAGAAAGATGCAGTGAATTCTAAGGCCTCCACTGAAGGCCTCGGGGAGGGGGAGGCAGGACGACTCCACATCAGGCCCTGCACCCTGTAACTCACACTCCTGACAGGCCTGGAAACTGCATTCCAGGAAGGCAGGCCGGTGGGACAGAGAGCGGGGGAAGGAGTCGAGGATGGTCAGCACCAATGCATGCAGATGGGGGAGGAGCTCACACGCCTGTCAGTGTCCTTGAATCTGCTGACCCGTGGAGAGGCCTGGCCCTGTTCCCCCTGCTGCGCCGCCCAGGACTTGGCTGATTACCCGAAATGGCTTTCTCTCTGAATTCTCAAAAGTTAGCTGCGTAAGTGTTAGGACTCTTGTGGCAGGGAAAGGAGACAGAAGAGGTGAGGGGATTATCAGAAAAGAAGTGCCTTTCTCCTAAACAAAGGAGAAAAGCCAGAGCTAACTGTACTTGTGACCCATAAGCAGAGCCTTTGGGGTCCATGGACCATGTAATCACTCTGGCAGGAAACAGATATCGAGCCTTTGCTCAGTGCAAGGCTCACGGAGGGGCAGGGTGAGGGGAGAGTATTAAGTACAAGACTTTACATAGTGGTTAATCCTCCCAACAATTCCATGAGGTAGCTATTAGTATGCTTGTTTTATAAATGAGGAATCTGAAGGTCAGAGAGGTTAAATATCTTATGTGCAGGGCCACAAAATTAAGAATTGACAAATAGGATCTGAGCTCGCAGATCTATGCTGCTTCTTGGGTGGTAGGGTCTGTACATTAATATTATACAGTGACATTTGATTTAGAAAAGTGTTAAGAGCTTCTCCTAAGGGCCAAGATCACCATCTTTTTTTATCCTTTAATCAAGTCAGAAAGCCACGTGCCGGGATGCTCTCACTGGGTTGTATTAGACCCATCCCTCTCATCCACCACTGGTCAGTGAGGTGCAGACCAGGCGGTCCTGATGTGTGCTGTTAGGAGGTAGGTGCTAGGCTCTCAGCAAAGATGTGACATGTGGACAGGAGGGTGGACTTTTGGAGTCTGCCCTGGTGTCATCACCTCTTTCAAGGGAGGGGAGGGGACAGATACGCTCAGAGCTAAGGCAAACACTCTAGAGATCATGAGCTAGGCAGGCTAGTGCTTTGCCAAAACTCCTCCTTGTTTACTTATTAAACATAGTAATGCTGCCCTCACTGTTCTACCTAGAGCTACAGAATTGCTTATTAATTTGGATGAGCTTGGTTTTTAGAAGCCAAGTGGAAGCCACATCTACTTCCCTGTGGATGAGCAGAACCTGTAGTTTTTATGTCCAGTAAGAAACATGAGGTTTGATTCCAACTACACACCTCACTGCCCCTGTGTTTCAAAGTAGGTGGGTGCTCGCTGCTCCCTGCACCTGGAGCAGACAGCCCCCCAATCCTGAGCAGATCAGAGACTGCCCTCACCTCCCGCAGGCCATCTGAAGAAGCCGCTGTCCCTCCCTGTCCCACTCCTGGCTTCCTGTGCACCACTTGTTCCCGTTTCTTGCCCACTTCTCTCTCCGTTTCCTCATTTTCCTTCTCAGAGAAACTTTTGCTCCTCTTACTGGATGTAAAGGTAGCAGCATCCTCTTCAGAATGTGAAGTGAAAATAATTCCATATTCTTCCTTCCTTCTTTCCTTTGGTTTTGGATTTTCTCAAGCTGTTCAGGATCTAGAAGTAAATCTCAAAGCCTTACAGGACAAACAGTCTACATGGCTGGTAATGGCCTCACCCTGATCTTCGCTGTCTCTAAGGTTTTGTGGAGGGGGTGGGGCTGGCAGAGCAGCTTCCTCCTCGGCTCTAGGATTCCCTGACATGACCCCTGCACCTGTGCTCACCCCCCCACAAGGTAACATCAAGGTTTTGCTTATGTCAACATTAGATCTTTCTAATATACAAACTAAGGATCTCTGTTACATAGAGTTCCTAAATCTCCGAGGCATGCTTTTGGGGTGAATTTGGCTCAGAGATACAAAACCTTGCCTCTTAGAGAATGGTTGTGGGCACAGAGGTTCTTTTTTTTTAATTTAATTTTTTTATCCTCACCCGAGGACATTTTTCCATTTTTTTGTTCAGACAGAGCGGGAGGGGGAGAGAGAGAGAGAGAGAAACATCGATGTGAAAGGGACACATCGAGTGGCTGCCACCCGCACGACCAACCAGGGCCGGGGACAAACTGCAACCGAGGTACGTGCCCTTAGCGGGAACTGAACCCAGTTCTCTCTGGACCGCAGGCCAACGCTCCAACCGCTGAGCCAAACTGGCCAGGGCCAGAGGTTCTTTCTCATCCTCAAGAGGTGCTGGATGAGACAGGATCCATCCCTGCAGCTGTCTGTTCGCCACAGAACACAGTGCCCACGATGAAGCGTTTATCGGGGACCTGACCCATCAGCACACTGGCGTTTACCCAACTCAGTATTTCCTGGCTGTTTTTCAAGGTCATGCTCTGGTATTTCCCAAGTACACTAGGCCACTGAAATCTATTTTAATCCCTGTAAAAAGAAGCAACACAGCCCTCCCCTAAAACGTCTGCAGTGGCCACATCACAGGTAAAAGAAAAACACGCATTCGATGAATTAGTTACTCCAGCTCCCTCTGAGGAGGACCAGTTCAAGATGAAGTATGCACACCTCTTGATGAAAGAAGCTCACTCTGTTCCAATTCTACTGAGGGGTGAGCAGAGAAAGCATGTGGGAATGAAAGACAGAAGAAGTAAGGTTATATTTAGGAAGAATTCCTTGCCTGCGAGAAGTAGGAGTTTCCAAAGTAGAGGATCTGAGAGGTTCTAGTCCCTCTCTCCCATCCTCTCCAACAGGTCTTAGCGGCTGGGGGATGTGTTTAGTCTCACCTGGTTATTTCTTCTTTCAGGGCAGCAGGGTCTGCAGGGTAAAACTTCACACGGAAACACATGGTGAATGGAGGCTGGGCTGCAGAGAAAGAGGAGTGCCCATCAGGGAAGACCCTCTGGCCCAGACGTGCCTGGTTCCCCTCCCCGCCAGGATGCATGGGCCTCTGAACCCTCAGATGAAAATCCTCAGATGTTTATGGCAACTTACACTCAAAACAGTGGGAAATTACCAAGACTTACTACAAGGGGGAGGTTTCACCCCGCCCTCCCCAGGGGTAGGGCTTGAGTCTTTTCTTGGAGAATACTTACATCTCAACTGCTTCACCACAGACTTTGTAAACTCCAACCAATGCTGAAACAGAGAACACAGAACAAGAAAATCCTAATGAGAAACAGTGTCAAATATAACTTGTCTCACCCATTTTAAGTAACCAGACAGATTGTAGCCCAGGGTGAAAGCAGCCCAAAAGCTTGTGATGTGTAGGCTTGGACAGCAAAGAGGGATATTTTCTGAAAAGTTCCCCAGGGAACCAGCTGTGAAGGGGAAAGAGTTCCAGCTTCAGGTGCCACTTCTGGGCTTCTTGGCAAGGCCACCTTCCACAGCGGGGGCCAATGCTTGGAGCCATTCCTGGACACCAGCAGGCACGTATGTGTGATGAGGACCAAGCCCCACCTGGCTCGAGTAGGGAACTACTGACTTCAATAGGTTGTATGTGTTTGTGCTACATGCCAACGTTTCTTTGGCAGGGGGACAGAGGCTATCAGTAGCAGCTCTAGAAAGCGCTGACGGAATTTCATAAACGGTGAGAAGGCGGGGATGGCTGGTGTCTATCCCATCTTTGTTGGAGTAACACAGATTGCCAAACTCTGTGGGAGATACTGATTGGGATTTCTTGGAGTCCAGGGATGTATCAAGTCTGTCTCGTAGATAACTAACCACAAGCCATGTGTAGAATTGTATCCTGTGTCCCTTGGAGTTTCATGGAGGCAGGACATAGTAGCAATGCACTGTTTCCCACGGTACTTATGTTTGGGGAAGGAAGCAATGAGACCATTCTGTATCTGTTTCCCAGGTCTACATGGATGCTTTATTGATGTTTGCTGCTTTTATACTAATCAGGAACCTTGGCAATTTGCAGAGAGCTAGAACTACTGTTATTTGTGTTTGGTTATCCGGAGTATCTTAAAACCATTAGTCATAAGCTCTGTGAGGGCAGAAAACTGTCTTGTTTACACTGTTACACTGTATTGCCCATGCCCAGCACAGTAGTCCATATGCAGATGTCAAAGGGACAAAGGGACAAAGGCACTGGGTCCACACCTCCCTCTTTTCTGGCTACTTCCATTTAGTGTAACGTCTTGGCAGAGTCCTCCCTTTGCAGGAAAACAGCCAGGGCCATGCAGACGGCATCCTGGCCTCCCTTGATTCCCAGCTCTCACCTTCTGAGCTGAGCCATGGGTCATGCAGCTAATGGATCCACTAAGAGCCAGTTCTCTCGTCAGCTCCACATAGATAATCTGGGCTGACATTTTGCTCTCTTGCTTCCTTTGATCTGAAGTCCCGTGAGGCTGGCAACTCATTATAGCCACTCAATGTGGTTAAGAGGTCCTTCTCACATTACACAGCCCACCACGGCCCAGCCTTACAGGAAAGCAAAGGCAAGAGATGAAATTGCATGGAAATAACTGGGTTTCCAGGCCGTGTGGGTGAAGGTGGAGGAGGCCCGTTGGTTCAGAGCTCGCTGGAATTTTGTACAGGGCGAAGAACGCGGCCGGTGTCTGGGAGTCAGTAAACAGAGCATCCCTAGCCATTCCACTGTCAGATTAAAATAAATAAATAAAGAAAGAAAGTTAGAAACTAAGCAGAATGACTTGTGAGATCATTATCAGAAGGTAGATGGAGCCGAAGGACAAAAAGGCTATTCCCCTTGGCAGGAAGCGGGCGAGAGGCCTTTAGTTTGTACTGAGTGAGAGTTGAAGAAAGGAGTGAACTGCAGGAGATTAGGAGTGGAGTGGGGAGGGTGTGGAAAGTGGTCATAGCTTGTCCAAGAGATTTTAAGGGTCTGGTAGAGAAATATTGAAGGGATCCCAAGAATACGGTGATGGCCAAAGTTACCTTTTGCATCTGTCTAGCGAAATCTGGGTCCCTGAATCACTAGCCAACTGATAACATGGGTTTAGGAAAGTGGGGTCAGGAGAAGGGGAAAAGACTCAGAGAGGGGAGTCTGCTCCTGTCTTGGGGTGAATGGACCAATGTGGCAGAATATTCAGATTCTAGAGCAGCGGTTCTCAACCTGTGGGTTGTGACCCCTTTGGGGGTCAAACGACCCTTTCACAGGGGTCGCCTAAGACCATCTGAAAACACATAGACACCGCTCCTCTGTCTGTCTCCAGGCGGGTCCGCCCACATGCAGATACGCCCACATGCAACATGAGGAACTGGATTAAAGGGTCGCTGCATGAGGAAGGTTGAGAACCACTGCTCTAGAGGCTTGAAAGGGTACCTCCACCTTGAAAAGAGAGGCTGAGAGCAGGCTGAGGCCCTGGGTGTGAGGCAGGAACGGGAGAGGGTGACGTGAGCGCAGCTCCTCTGAGAGGGGTCAGGAGAGTTCCCAGGCCCCACAGAGACTCCTGCAGAGTGATGAGATGGATGTGGGCACTGGGTTCAGACTGCCCCAGGGGGGAGGTTTATTTTAAAGCCTCACACTCCAGGAGAGCTGGGATTTTACTTCCCTCACCTCTACTCCAAACAGTCCTAGGATGACAATTCCCCACAACTCTCAAGAACTCTCTCGAGCCTCCCTGCTCTCCTTAATCCCTCAATAAAGGCCAAGGACATTTAGAGCCTCTCAGGTATGGATTCAACATGGAACCTTAGAAGTCACACAGGCTCTGGGTCAGACAGGTCTGAGGTGGAGACAGGCTTTGCCACCTGCCTTGGGCAAGTACTCAATCTGCCTGGGACTGTACTAATCCGAGTTGGATAATATAACTGTGGATACTCGTCTCATTGTGGCAAGAATTAAATAATATGTGCGAAGCTCACAGCTCAGTGCCTGATACAACTCGATGCTCAGTGCCCAACAGCTGAGAGATTGTGCTTTGTGCTCAGTGCAGAGCCCGGCACACAGTAGCCACTCCACAAAAGTTTATTTCTCCCTTGCCCATTTCCTTATCTTTCTCTGCCTCCGCCTTCTTTTTTTTTTTTTAATCCTCACCCAAGGATATTCTTCCAATGCTTTTCAGATAGAGTGAGAGGGAGGGAGAGAGAAAGAGAGAAACATCAATGTGGGAGAGACACATCGACTGGCTGCCAACCACACGACCCTGACCAGGGCCAGGTATCGAACCGCAAATGAGGTACATGTCTTTGACCAGAATCAAATCTTCAACCCTTTGATCTGTGGGCTGATGCTCTAACCGCTGAGCAAAACCATCCAGGGCTCCCTTCTTTTAATCCTCATTACCTCCACATACTCTTATTCTCCTCAAACACATTCTGACCTAACGTAAAAATAATGAATAGGCCCGGCTGGTTTGGCTCAGCGGTTAGAGCATCGACCCACGGACAAGAGAGTCCTGGGTTCGGTTTCTGCTAAGGGCACATACCCCAGTTGCAGTTTTTCCCCACCCTGGTTGGGGTTGTGTGGGTAGCAACCAGTCGATGCGTCTCTCTCACATCGATGTTTCTCTCTCTCTCTTCCTCTCTCCCTCCTGCTTTATCTGAAGATAAATGCAAAAATGTCCTCGGGTAAGGATGGAAAAAAATAAATAAATAAAGAAAAATAAATAAATAAAAAGAACAGGATACATTGTGCCCTTTTTTCTTCATATGCTGTTCTCTAACTGGCCTTCTTTCTCAAGGAGAGACAGCTCAGGTCAAAAGAATAAACAAACAACAAAACGCCCCTTTGTAAAACTAGACCATTATCATACAGTGAACGAGACCTCACAGCTGCTTGGTGGTGTGGCACTTTCCAGAGTCTTAGCGGCTGTCCCTAGCCCTGGACCACAGTGCAAGATTCTGCAGGGGTGGGAAACATTTTTTTCTGCCAAGGGCCATTTGGATATTTATAACATTATTCGTGAGCCATACAAAATTATCAACTTAAAAATTAGCCTGCTATATTTGCTCAGGCTAATTTGGTGAGGTGCATCATGTTAGCTGGTATTGATTTCGTGGCCTTATACAGCCCGCAGGCCAGATGTTCCCTACTCCCGCTAGGGTGAGGGGCTGACCTCAACATACTTTCCAAACACTGATGCTCAAAATTCTGCTGAGCCAGGAGTAAGGAAACAAAGTGGGACAGGGCTTGTGAGAGTAAGGGATACATATTATTTCCTACAGCTCACATGTTTAACATAAAACCCTACATGTGACCTGGAGACACAATGGCTCACAATAGCAATTTTCAGCTGGTGTGCCACAAGGATTTTTAAAATATGCAGTACCTGACTATTCAGTCAGGGGCACTGATCTCTTTTCCCTTAGATTGTCTAAAAAAAAAAAAAAAACCAACAGCCAACCCAACAATAGCCGTGTGGTGTGAATTAATCAAAATTATAACTTGGATTTCCAAAATGGTGGCAGAGTGAATGGAAGCTACACAGACCATTTCCCAGGACCAAACTGGAATTACAACTAAAATAAAGACAAATTGTCGGGAAAAAGCAACAGAAAAGCAGCTGGAGAGGACCATATAACCAGGGACAGGAAAAAAGGACCCTGAATTGAGCCTGGAAGGGCTGCAGGGGTGTGAGAAGGTGGGCTGGGAGCCCATGGACAGCAGCTATTTTAGCTGTGAACAGCTCTCTCAGGGTTAAAATCCTAATCTGGCTCCATAGTGCAGAGGGCCTGGACAGAGCACTAACTTAGCTACAGCCACTCACCTTGGGCTCCGGCAGAGGGAGGGAAGATTGGACTGGAACTCTTTGGGGACACCTGGAATTTAGAGGGTGCTCAGAATTGCTTAGTTGCGGCCATATAGGGTGGTGGCCATCTTGCTCCTTCCTGGAGCTCTGGGAAGAAGCAGCAGCTCCTCCCTCAGAGATTTAACTCCACCCAGCTGGGCCAGAGAAATTCAAATTGAAGCTCATTAACAACCAGCATCGGCCCCACCCTCTAGAAATCCTCTTACACTAAACACCTTAGGAAGTTTTTCATGCAACTGAGGGCTACAACTCAAGGTTCATCAAGTAACTGAAACTAATAGCCTCCAGGCAAAAAGCCGAAGGATAACAGCCTTTCCTGGGCTTGCAAATCTACCCAGGACAGTAAGACTTGACAGTGGTATTGAACGTGGATCCTCCCACATTCATCCAAACCCAGTAAAGGGAATCACAAATAGCAGAACACCAACACCCACAGGGGAAATTTGGCAGGCTCCAAAACCCACTGAGATAGCCAAAACGGTGAAACAAAGAAACAAGTCTCAAATGAAAGAACAAAAAAACTACCGAATATGAGATCAATGAAATGCAGTTAAGCATGTTATCAGAGGTAGAGTTCAGAGCGATGATCTTGAGGAAGCTCAACATCATGAGTAAGGACATCAACACCATGTGTAAAGATATAGAAACATTAAAAACCAACCAAGTGGAAATGAAGAATGACATAGCAGAAATAAAGAACACATTGAAAGCAATAACCAGCAGAGTACAGGAAGATGAGGATTGGATCAGTGAATTAGAAGACAGGGTAAAAAAAAAATCAACCAATCAAAAAACCAAAAAAACAAAAAACAATTAAAAAACAGAAAGACAGCTTAAGAGAACTGTGGGACAACTGGAAATGTAATAACATTCGCATCATAGGTGTGCCAGAAGAAAAAGAAAATTAGCAAAGGTTAGAGAATATATTTAAAGAAATTGTAACAGAAAACTTTCCTAACTTGATGAAGGAAGAAGGCATTCAAGATCAAGAAGCACAGAGAGCCCCAAGTAAGAAGAACCCAAACAAGCCCACACCAAGACACATTGTAATTAAAATGCCAAAGATTAAAGACAAAGGCAGCAAGAGAAAAGCAACAAGTGACCTACAAAGGAATCCCATAAGGCTCTCAGCTGACTTCTCAACAGAAACACTACAGGTCAGAAGGGAATGACATGAAGTAATCAAGGTCATAAAAAACAAGGATCTGAATCCAGGACTACTCTACCCAGGAAGCCTATCATTCAAAATAGATGGTCAAATAAAGAGCTTCCCAGATGAAAAAAAAAAAAAAAAAATGACTAAGGGAATATATTAGCACCAAACCAGCACTGCAAGAAATGTTAAAAGGACTGCTGTAATTAGTAGAAATAGGAAGAAAAATATAACTACACTAAACAAAAATGGCAATAAATCAGTACATATCAATAATCACCCTAAATGTAGATGGACTGAACACCCCTATCATAAGACACAGAGTAGCTGATTGGATAAGAAAGCATGACTCATATATATGTTATTTACAAGAGACCCATCTCACAACAAAAGACTCACATAGGCTGAAAGTGAAGGGATGGAAAAAATTCTTCCAAGCAAATGAAAAGGGAAAAAAAGCTGGAGTAGCAATACTCATATCTAATCAAATAGATTTCAAAATGAAGACTATAACTAGAGAAAAAGAAGGCCACTACATAATATTGAAAGGATCTATCCAACAGGAAGATATAACCTTGGTAAACATATATGTACCGAATATAGGAGCACCAAAATACATTAAAAATCTTCTGGAGGACTTCAAAGGAGAAATTGAGAGCAAGACAATCATTGCAGGGAACTTCAACACCCCACTGACATCACTGGATAGATCCTCTAGACAAAAATTAACAAGGAAACACAGACTCCAAATAAAGCACTAGATCAAATGGATTTAATAAATATCTACAGAGAATTACACCCCAAAACTACAGAATACACATTCTTTTCAAGTGTACATGGGACATTCTCAAAGATAGACTACATGATAGGACACAAACTAAGTCTCTACAAGTACAAGAAGACTGAAATCATATCAAGCATCTTCTCAGATCACAATTGCATAAAACTAGAAATCAATTACAACAAGAACATGCAAAGACATTTGAACACATGGAGGCTAAATAACATGTTATTGAACAATGAATGGGTTACTGAGGAGATCAAGGAAGAAATTAAAAACTTCCTGGAAACCAATGAAAATGAACACACAACAACACAAAATCTATGGGATGCAGCAAAAGCAGTTCTGAGAGGGAAGTTCATAGCATGAAAGGCCTATCTCAAGAAATAAGAAAGATTTCTAATTGATTATCTAACCTCACAACTTAAAGAATTAGAAAGCAAACAAAAAGAAAAACCCAGAGTAAGTAGAAGGAAGAAAATAGTAAAGATCAGAGCAGAAATAAACAACATAGAGACCAAAAAAACAATTCAAAGGATCAATGAAACAAAGAGCTGGTTTTTTGAAAAGATAAACAAGATTGATGGACCCTTAGCTGGACTCACCAAGAAACAAAGAGAGAGAACCCAAATACACAAAATCAGAAATGGAAGAGGAGAAGTAACAACTGACACCACAGAAATACAAAGGATTGTTAACAAATACTATGAACAATTACATGGCAACAAATTGGACAACCTAAGCAAAATGAACAAATTTCTAGAAACACATAGTTTCCCAAAACTGAACTGGGAAAAGATAGAAAACTTGAACAGACCAATAACAACTAAGGAAATTGAAGAGGTAATCAAGACTCTCCCAGCAAACAAAAGCCCAGGCCTGGACAGCTTCACGGAGGAGTTTTACTGAACATTCAAAGAAGAACTAACACCCTTTCTCCTCAAACTATTCCAAAAAATTCAAGAAGAAGGTAGACTCCCAAATGCGTTTTATGAAGCCAGCATAATTCTAATTCCAAAACCAGAAAAAGACACTACAAAGAAAGAAGCTATAGGCCGATAACCCTGATGAACATACATGCCAAAATCCTGAACAAAATACTGGCAAATTGAATCCAGCAATACATCAAAAAAATTATTCACCATGACAAAGTGGGATTCATCCCAGGGATTACAATATTAGCAAATCAATAAATGTGATACACCACATAAATAAAATGAAGAATAAAAACCACATGATCATATCAATAGATGCTGAAAAATCATTTGACAAACTCCAGTACTCATTTCTGATAAAAACGCTTAGCAGTGTGGGAATAGAGGAATCATATCTCAACATAATAAAGGCTATATATGAAAAACCTATAGCCAACATTATACTTAGTGGGCAAAAACTAAAAGCTTTAGAACAAGAACAAGACAGGGATGCCCACTTTCACCACTCTTATTTAGCATAGTACTGGAAGTCTTAGCCACAGCAATCAGACAGGAAGAAAAAATAAAAGGGATCCAAATTGGAAAGGAGGAAATAAAATTGTCTTTATTTGCAGATGACATGATATTATACATAGAAAACCCTAAAGACTCCATCAAAAATCTAGGTTTAATAAACAAATTCAGCAAGATAGCAGGATACAAAATTAACATCATGAAATCGATGGCATTCATATACACCAAAAATGAACTCACAGAAAAACAATCCCATATACCATTGCAGCAGGAAAAAAAAAAAAAAATTTAAGATACCTAGGAATATACTTAACCAAAGAAGCAAAGGACCTATTTGCAGAAAACTACAGGACATTGAAAAAAGAAATAGAGGAAGATATAAAAAAGTGGAAGCACATACCTTGTTCCTTGTTCATGGATTGGAAGAATTAACATCATTAAAATGTCCATACTACCCAAAGCAATCTATAAATTCAATGCAATCCCCATCAAGATACCAATGACATACTTCACAGAACTAGAACTAATACTTCAAAAGTTCATATTGAACTAAAAAAGACCCCAAATAGCCACAGCAATCTTGTAAAAGAAGGATAAAATAGGTGGGATCACAATACTGGATACCAGGTTGTACTACAAAGCTACTGTAATCAAAACAGCCTGGTACTGGCACAAGAACAGGTATATAATTCAATGGAATAGAACAGAGAACCCAGAAATGAACCCAAAACATTATGCTCAATTAATATTTGACAAAGGTGGTGAGAGCATACAGTGGAGTAAAGACAGCCTCTTTAATAAATGGTGTTGAGAAAAATGGACAACTACATGCAAAAAAATAAAACTAGACCATCAACTTACACCATACACAAGAATAAACTTAAAATGGATAAAAGACTTAAATGTGACTTGTAAATCCATAAAAATGCTGGAAGAAAATATAGGCAACAAAATTTCAGACATCATATGCAGCAGATTTTTTACTGATACATCACCTAAGGCAACAGACACAAAGAAAAAAATGAACACATGGGACTACATCAAACTCAAAAGCTTCTGCATAGCAAAATATACAATCATCAAAATAGAAAGGGAACCCACTGTATGGGAGAGCATAATCGCCAATGATACATCAGATAAGGGGTTAATTTCCAAAATATATAGAGTGCTCATACAACTCAACAAAAGGAACACAAGGAACCCAATTAAAAAATGGGCAGAGGAGCTGAATAGACACCTCTCCAAACAGGACATACAAATGGCCAAGAGACATATGAAGAAATGCTCAACATCACTAATCATCAGAGAGATGCAAATTAAAACAACAATGAGGTATCACCTCACACCTGCCAGAATGGCCGCCATCAACAAATCATCAAACAACAAGTGCCGGCGAGGGTGGAGAAAAGGGGACTCTAGTACACTGCTGATAAAAATGCAGACTGGTGCAGCCACTATGGAAAACGGTATACTGTTTCCTCAAAAAATTAAAAATTGAATTGCCATTGGAGCCAGTGATCCCACTTCTAGGACTATATCCTGAGAAGCCCGAAACACCAATCAGAAAGAATATATGTACCCCTGTGTTCATAGCAGCACTATTTACAATAGCTAAGATCTGGAAACAGCCCAGGTGTCCATCAATAGATGAGTGGATAAAAAAGCTGTGGTACATATTTACAATGAAATACTATGCAGCTGTAAGAAAGAAAGATCTCTTATTCTTTGAGACATCATGGAGGGAGCTCGAGAATATAATGCTCAGCGAAATAAGCCAATAAGAGAAAGACAAGTACCATATGATCTCACTTATTTGTGGAATATAATGAAGAAGGTGGGCTGATGAATGAAATAGACCCAGAAGCATAGAAAGGAGTATGCTTCAGACTGACAAACCTCAGAGTAGGGGGCAGGGGGGAGAGATGAGATGAACCAAAGAACTTATATGCATGTATGCATAACCAGTAGACATAGACAAAAATGCTAGGGTGAGGGGGGGGGATGGGGAGGAGGGTGTCTGGGGGGAACAAAGGAGAAACATCTGTAAGAAAAATAAATAAATAAAAATTGGGGGGGGGGGGCAGAAACAAAAATCATCTCAAAAAAAAATTATACCATTTTTTCTTTTATCAGATTGGCAAAAAAATATATTTTGTGTGTGCCACAGAATTTTAGTAATTAGTTTCTGTGTGCCACAAGATGAAAAAGGTTGAAAATTTCTGGCTCAGAGCATCAGAGACCAAAACAGCACCTGACTCTGGGCTGGTGAGGGAGCCCTGGCCACTGCTGGGAGCTGCACCCTCTGAGGCTCCCTACAATGTTCCCTAGTGGCAACAGAGATGAAGCCGGTGTTTGAAGGTGTGAAGAAAATTAGTGGACCCATGCAAGGGGGCCCCTTGGGACTCATGGTGATCGTGTTTTTTAGAGAGTGGTAGAAGACTGAGTGGTGATGTGGGGGGGGGGGGGTGTAGGGAAGGGACACACTGAGGCCTGAATGCTTCTGCAGACCGTCACATTTCAGTTGGGGGCGCCAGAGAGCACATCCCTCAGGGAGCCCAGGGCTGATGGACAGATCTATAGAAACTGCAGGTGTCTGCCAGTGGGCCACCTGGGCAACTGGAGGGGGAATGTGGCACTACCAGCCATAAGCTCACCCATTCATCACTCCTTCAGCAAATATTTACTAAATATCCACTGCATTCTAGGCCCTGTGCTAGTCCCATGGGATATAGTAATGAATAAGAACATGTTTATGCCCTCCTGGGACTTGAGTAATACTGGGCACAGGGGGCACATAGGAGGACCCCACATTCAGAGTGGGGATTGGGGAAGACTTCTGGAGAAGTAAAAGTCTAAGCTACGACCTTATGTGAGAGAAGGCGTTAGCAGAAGAAAACGGTAGAGTGTGGGGAAGTGAGGAAAGGGAGAAGAAAGATTCTCGGCAGAGCAAGAAGTGCAGGATTTGCAAGGCCTGAAAGGCCCATGTCAACTGGGCTGTCTTTCTCCTGCTCAAACTGGGGTGGTGTGGCACCTCAGGCGAGGCCATTCCTAACAGGGTAGGTTCAGCCTGTGACCTGGGCTCTGCAACCACACTAGCCCAGCTGCTCTGCCTCTAAATGGGCAACTTTGGGCAGATCACTTCAGCTCTCCAGGCTGCCATTCAGCATCTGTAAAACCAACCTGTGCCATCTCTAGGTGAGCTCTGCCAAGGTGTCTTCCAGGTCTCATAATATAATTTGAAGAGATGACACCCAACTGTAGGGTCTGGTTGGTTCCCAACTCCTTGGGCTAAATTCTGAAGATGAGTGACAGGCTTACTGACCAACCCTCTCCTCCACTGTGCTTTGAATATTGACTTACCCGCTGCTTATCTGGGTCCACAAAGCGGATCCCAAAATAGTCTTTCTCAAGTAGGTTCAGGTGGTGGCAAAGAAGGTCAAACAGGTACTGGCCTTTGGCATCTCTCTGCAAAGAAAGAATGTTCCATTGAGAAATGAGAGGGCTTCTTCAGTGGAACTGTGTGTTGATGGTCATTAAAAATCACTTATAACAGTTGCATGAGGATATGAAAGGGGCATCTGTCCATAACTATGTCCTCCATATTGTGATACATTCATATCCTCTGGAATTCGGAGACTTTTAGCACTTGAAAGGAGCCCAAGAACCCTTCCTTCCACACAAATGTTAGCGAAGTCAGGATCGAATCAGGGGAGCCCAGTTCTGGTCTCTCATGCACACAGCTTTCGTAGGAATGTCAGTGTGGAACACACTAAGTGCAACTTGCTCTGCCTCTGCAGCATTTCTGAAATCCCCTCCCTTCTTTCCGTCTCCATTACCCACCCATGCCTTCTCCCAGCCAGACCCCGGCCAGAACCTTCCAACAGGTTCTCTGCTTTTGCTCTCACTCTCTCTTCACACAGTAACCCGGTGACCACAATTTAGTCTTTCTTTTTTTGCTGAGTAATACAGGCACCTGGTAAGATATTCAAATATATTAAAGGACACACTCTGAAAAGCAAGTCTCGCTTCTGCCCTAGTCACCCTGCGCCTCAGTTCCCTCCCAGAAACAACCCCTCACCAGGTCCTTATGTATCCTTAGTGTGGTATTCCATGATAGGCAAACCTACATACATATGTACCTTTTATTTTTTTTATTTTTATTTTTTATTTATTAATTTGTTTTTGTTACAGATGTTTCTCATTTTCCCCCCAATGACACCCTCCTCCCCTTCCCCCCTCCCCCATCCCCAGCTTTGTTGTCTATGTTCATTGGTCATGCATACATGCATGTAAGTTCTGTGGTTTATTTCTTTTCCCCCCAGCCCCCCTCCTCTGAGGCTTGTCAGTCTGTACCCCACCTCTATGTCTCTGGGTTAATTTTGTTCAGCAGTTTGCTTAGTTCATTATATTCCACAAGTAAGTGAGATCATGTGATAATTGTCTTTCTCTGCTTGGCCTATTTCGCTTAGCATAATACTCTCCAGGTCCTTCCACGCCATCTCAAAGGATAAGAGATCTTTCTTTCTTACAGCTACATAGTATTCCATTGTGTACATGTACCACAGCTTTTTAATTCACTCATCTACTGATGGACACTTGGGTTGTTTCCAGATCGTAGCTATGGTAAATAGCATATGCACCTCTTTTAAACATAATTGGCAGCATACTGCACGGTATTCTGTTTCTTGGGATTTTTTTTCCCCATTTAGGGTATCTTGCAAATCCTACTATAGCAGTATGTATGGATAGGCCTCAGTTTTTACTTACCTAGCTGCAATGAACCTAAATTTATTTACCTAGCTCCATGCTGACAGAGTTTGTTTCTCGTCTTCGATTACAATGTGGCAGTGGGCATACAATGATTTTTATTCACATCACCACTCCTGCTGAACACTGTCAGGGGATCCCTATTGCTCTCAGAATAAAATCTAAACTCTGATGGTGGCTTCCAAGGCCCTACACAACCTGGCTCCTGCCTCTTCTCTGAACTCAGCCCGAACCACGCCCCTCACTACCCTCTGGCATGGCCTCTCTGGTCCGAATGCTCCAAGGCTTCCCTGCCTCTGCATCTCCGTATTCCCTCTGCCCGGCGTGCCTTTCCTCCAGCTCTTCTCATGGCCACTCCTGTCCTTGAGGTCCCAGCTCAAATGTCCTCTGCAGAGGGCTCCTCCCCTATAGAAGAGCCCTCCCAACTACTTCCTATCTCATTTTTCCTGTTTATTTCCTTCATGGCACTGACGGTAATCTGTAATTATCTTGTTGATTTGTTTCCTTATTTGTTGTCTGCTCCCTTTCTAGGCTATAATTTCCTGAGGGCAGGAGCCCTCACCCAGAACTTAGCACAGGCCTGGTGTATGGCACTAGGTCCTCAATAAGTATTTGTTGAATAAACGAATGATTGAATGAAGAGAAGGTAGAGGATTAGCTAAAAGATTTCACAAAATGTGAGGAAGTTAGGCCATTTCTAAACCTATAACCTTCTCCTTCAGAGACCTGCCTGAGTATCTGAGATGAGCTGGGAGGAGAATGACTTGCAGGAAACTGCTGGGGCACCTGGAGCTCTGCAAGGCAGCGATCCGTGAGCCTGTCCCCAGTGGGCTCCACAGCTGATAACCAGCTCTGGTGGCTGTGTCTAATTCTGCATTCAAATCGAGGTTGTTTTATAAAACCCAAAGCATCTTACCTGTGCCAAGGCCAAGGCCATGGGCGGTTACAGAAGGGCCTGGCCCTGCTCCACGCCTCTCCCCCCTCCACTGGCTCACCCCATGCTGTGCAAGGAGAACTCGGGAAGGATATCACATCTCTCAGCAAATATCTTAAGAAGCTTATTGTTGGAGGACTGGGAGGATGAGGAGGTAGACAGCTCATCGGAGGAAGTGGTGCCATGCAGGCACCCCCCTCTTCTGCTGGCCCCACACTCCCTCTCACAACACAATCCTGACACCGTGGGTCCCATTCTCCCCCCACTCCCCACCTCCCACCTTTGGTCTCCCACCAGAAAGAGCCACTTTCAGGACAGAGACGTGCTGGGAGTCACACTGGGCCTTCTGGGCAGTCGGCCACAAACCAGGCCTTTCCAAGAATTCCACCAGCAGCTGTCGTTCTGGGCAGGGCCAGCCGACTATTTCCTCACTGGTGCCCCAGTGTGCAGAAAGAGCTTCCGCTCATGTTTAAGGTTCTTCTGGGAGCAGGAGAACTATGTTTAACCACCCCAAGCAGCATGTCCTGTGCTATTATCCTTCTCAGAGCAACTGACATGGAGTATTAGAAGACAGCTGCATATTGTGAATACTTTTTCTCTACAAATTTTACTTTGCACCAAGCTGCCTACTACACTGTGACCAGCTGGGTGTTTTGTTTTGTTTTTTTATTTAAAGTATGTTTTTATTGATTTCAGAGAGAGGGAAGGAGAGGCAGAGAGAGAGAGAGAAACATTGATGATGAGGGAAACATCAATTGGCTGCCTCCTGCATGTCTCCTACGGGGAATCGAGCCTGCAAATTGGGCAGGTGCCCTGACCGCGAGTCAAACAGGGGACCTCCTGGTGCATAGGTCGATGCTCAACCCCTTAGCCACAACAGCGGGGCCGGGGTGTGTTTTAATGGCTGAAAAACTTTGCTTCCATACATACAACAACCATAATGGCAGGAGTGTGGGGTAGGCATGGGGAAAATGTGTTTCTGTGACAGAAATCACATAGGCTTTTTCTAAGAACCGTGTCTTCAATAAAAACAATTCACTCACATGGACTGGCAGCTCAAACACACTTGACGGGCTCCTACTGGTCCAACCTGAGTTTTCCCACCTCACAGGAAAAAAAGGAAGCATGACTTTCTCTTCAGGTAGTTTTGAAAAAAGACATCCCCTGTATCAATAAAAAAGGATCCTTTCCTTGTTATTTCTCAGCATCTAGTGAAACCTTTCCTCCCCACTATGAAGTCCTAATTCCCTCGGGCTCCCATTTACCAGTGGAAGATGCATGGTTCTGAGCTGAAGCAGCACCTTCCTGGGTGGTTTCTCCAAGGCTGGATGAGGGGAGGGCAGGGGCATGGAGAGAGAGGTCATAACAGAGCTCCTTGTTATGGCAGAATTCCATGAAATTTATATTCCCAGCAGAAGCAGGCAGAATCCACCCAGAGCTCTGCTCTGGCACCTTCACAGAGGGGCACACCCTGCCCCTCTACTGGACTGCTCATGTCTGCAGCTGGTGGGGTGGTCTCAGGCAGCCTTCCAGCGAGTGACATTCAGCTGAACCATCATGGTGGGCTCCCTAGGACAAGCTGTTGGCAGGGGCAAGAGTTTAGGAATTTTAAACTTTGTGGGTGCCCTTGCACTTCCAGATGCTGGCAGTATCCTAGAATTTCCTCTCTGTGGACTCCCTGTCAAAAGTCTGGGGCTTTCTGGAATATTCTGTGCCTGCTAGTCTTCTCTCTTTTGGATAGCAAAGTACAGTGAGTTTTTTAAATTTTTATCCTCACTCGAGGACATTTTTGCATTTATTTTCAGATAGAGCGGGAGGGAGGGAGAGAGGGAGATGGAGAGGGAGAGGGAGAGAGAAAGGGAGAAAGAGAGAAACATTGATGTGAGAGAGACACATCAACTGGTTGCCACCCGCACAACCCTAACCGGAACTGGGGAGGAACCACAACCGAGGTACGTGCCCTTAGTGGGAACCGAACCTGGGAGTCTCTGGTCCATGGGCCGATGCTCTAATCACTGAGCCAAACTGGCCAGGGCCAAAGTCCAGTGAGTTCTATCTTCTTTCCCCTTTGCCCGCAGCTGCCCTTGTGTGATGGCTAGTCCACGTGTTGTGTGCTGAATACTGTACCATTGATTATGCTGGGGAAACAGGCACCTGTGTTGACAGGTGATTACAGTTTAGTCACAACATCAGGGCTCCAAGCCTGAGGGTGTTGATCTTCAGGACAAGTGAGCCGAGGCAGAGCACTCACATCCAGCTAAACCTCTGAGGTTATTCCTTTCCCAAAGTCAGTGTTGGGTCAAAATAACTTATTAAGCACCAATTAGAAAATAAATTTGTATTTTATGAACCACAATAGTACCCACATACAAAAATAATAGTGTGCGTAAGTCAACGATGAAAACAATAGTGTGCCGAGGACAACGATGAAAATAATAGTGCACGTAAGTCAATGATGAAAATAGTAGTGCACCTTGGTGAGCCCTTCCCTGGGGCGGCACACAGTCGCCATATCTGGGACTCCAGCAACCTGGCTCACACTGGTAGCCCCGCCCTGCTGACTCCCTGAGGCCCCGCCCCACCCCACCCAACTTCAAGCCCACCCAAGATGTTGCCACTTGCTTAACCATAGGATTGGCCTGTCTTGGATCCTGCTTCAGGTTTTTCCTAAATTCTTTCAAACGAGCAGCATCGGGTCTCAGCGAGCCCCATACCTCTCATTAAGTAATACACTGAAACAAACACAGGGAGGCAGCCAAAATGAGGAGACAAAGAATCAGGTCCCAAATGAAAGAACAGAACAAAACCCCAAGAAAAGAACTAAGTGAAAGGGAGATAAGCAACCTAACAGATACTGAGTTCAAAATACTGCTTATAAGGATGCTCAATGAACTTAGTGAGAACCTCAGTGAACTTAGGGAGGGCCTCAAGAGCATAAAAAAGGACCAGTTAGAAATCATGGATACACAGTTAGAATTGAAGGAGGCATTAACTGAAATAAAGAATAATTTACACAGCTTCAATAATAGAGTATGTAAATCCAAGGAGCAAACCATCGATCTGGAATATAAGGAAGCAAAAAATCCCCAATCAGAACAGCAAAAAGAAAAAAGAATCCAAAAAAATGAGGAGAGTGTAAGGAGCCTCTGGGACAACTTCAAACGTGCCAACATTCGCATCTTGGGGGTGCTGGAAGGAGAAGAGAGAGAACAAGAAATCGAAAACCTGTTTGAAACAACAATGACAGAAAACTTTCCTAACTTGGTGAAGGAAACATACATACAAGTCCAGGAAGCACAGAGAGTCCCAAACAATATGAACCCCAAGAGGCACACACCAAGACACATCATCATCAAAATGCAAAAGGTTCAAGACAAAGAGAGAATCTTACAAGCAGCAAGAGAAAGGCAGCTAGTTACCTACAAGGGAGTTCCCATTAGGCTGTCAGCTGATTTCTCAAAGGAAACTTTGCAGGCCAGAAGGGAGTGGCAAGAAATATTCAGAGTGATGAAAAGCAAGAACCTACAACCAAAATTACTCTATCCTGCAAAGCTGTCATTTAGAATCGATGGACATATAAAAACTTTCCCAGACAAGAAAAAGTTAAAGGAGTTCATCACTACCAAACCGTTATTATATGAAATGATGAAGGGTCTTTTTGAAGAAAAAGATAAAATGTATGAACAAACAAAATGGCAATGAATACATATCTATCGACAATGGAATCTACAAACAAAATGAACAGGTAGAACAGAAACATTCTCATAGATACAGAGAACATTTTGTTGGTTGCCAGTTGGGAGGGCGGTTGGGGCAATGGGTGAAAAAGGTGAAGGGATTAAGAAGCACAAATTCATTGCTAGACTGACAAACCTCAAAGGAAAAGGGGTTGGGGGGGGGGGGGAAGAAATAAACCAAAGAACTTATATGCATAACCAATGGACACAGACAATAGTGTGGGAAAAGGTGGGGGGGCGGGAGTGGGGAGGAGGGGGTCAATGGGGGAAAAATGTGGAACATCTGTAATACATTTTACATCCAACAATAAAGATTTTGGGGGGGAAAAAAAGTAAAAAAAAAAAAAAAAAGAAAATAGTAGTGCACCTAGGACAACATGAAAATAATAGTGCGCGTAAGTCAACGATGAAAATAATAGTGCGCCGAGGACAACGATGAAAATAACAGTGTATGTAAGTCAACTCGTTTCATCTCTCTATATGGGACACAAATGATTCATGAGCCCCCTGGACTCATTCTGTAGCTCTGCGGATGGGAGAACTCATATTCTTGCTCCTCCCGGGACTACCTGGTTCTGGTTCTCCATGGTCTGTCTATTCTTTGGGGAAGGGACTGAGGCAGCGAGTAGTAGGGAGGCTTGGGCTAGTGACCTAAAGTAGTCAAAGTTAATTGCATCAATACCCTGGGGCAAGAGAATGGTTTTATTTGAACCCATCATGGGGTCAATCCCAGGGACACTGGCAGGGTGCATCCCGATCAGAGGGTCTAACGTGTAGAAAGCCCCCACTGATTAGGCCTCACCTCATTCAATCCAGCTTACCTGTGAGGCAGGCCAATTTTAAGAGCAAACTATGTGTGTCTTGAAGAGGGCAAGGGAGAGACCAACTTTCTCAGCTCCCAGGCCACATGCTGTCAGAGGGGAGCTGGTCACAGTTTCATGTGCCCTCAGGGAAGGCAGAGGTAACTTGGAGGACAGGGGACCATGTGCACCTGTGGGCCAAAAGCACAAGAGTTCAGGTGGAAAACAGCCTCGCCAGAGTGGGGGTGCCCAGAGGCCTGACAGAGAAGGGTTAGGCACCAGGGCTGGGAGGGCATCTCCACCTACATTCCAGCCTAACCTTTTATTTAAATGTCTTGTAGGCCGAAGACTTCCTTGCTTTCCTTATCAGTGTCCTCTCAGGGCACGTGTGCGCAATGTCTGCCAGGTTCAGGAGCAGATGCTGTGTAAAAGCACCTCAATGTCACGGAGGAACAGGCGCATCAGCTCCTCTTCTCGGGGCCATGGCATGAGTGAGCTGAGCCGAAACGTGTGAATCAGTTACTGGGGTGCAGTCCTACCTCTGTCCACACCCATCACCCAGCCCCGCTTCCCACAGCACAGGGAGGGTAAGGATCAGATGCTAACAGCAGGGCCCCAGACTTCCTCACCTCAGCACCTTCCGCACTGATTTACATTTGCTTGCTGGGAGAGAAGCCCTGCTGAGCTCCTGGCCCAGGAGCCCACTTTTCTTGCTGAGTTTTAAACCAACAAAACCTGTCCAGGAACTGCTGAGGCTGCAGCTCAAAAGGTCACTCTTGGAGAAGACAGGACGTTCATTCCAGGGAGAAATGCGGCCATGCTGTTTTCCACAGCAGGCTGCCCCCCTGCAGCAGGGCCATGCCCAGGCATGCCCTCTGCTCCCTCCTCTCAGCAGATGGACTCCCGAACTCAGGCTGGAAGGACAGGGCCCATGCGTGCACTTGGTATCTAAGCTATAGAACCAGGAGGTTCCTGCGGGGCCAGGTGGCTCCTGGGGGAGAGGCCCAGACCTAGTGGAGGGAAGTCGGAGTTCAGAGGGACAGGGGAACCGTGCTCACCCAGACTCCTGCAGCCACGGGCCCACCCCATCCTTAATAAAGGCAGCAACCTCCTGCACCAATACTTCCCAGTCTACAAGCAAATTGAGGGAGTTAGATGATTTTCATGATGCCAAGTGCTAGCTGTAGGTTCAGACGCCAGGTGTGGTGCCTCAGGGGGCCCTGTGGGCGGTCTGGTCCCCCCCACCCCCTCCCCGGGCCAGAGAACGGGCTCAGCTCATTGCCACGTTGCATGAAGAGAATGTGGGGCAGGAGAACACATCCAGTCTGTGTGCAAGTAAATGTCATGGGAGGGAGGACTAAGTGTTCTGTCAGCACAGATGGCCCAAACCAGCCTCAACAAGGGCAATTAAGACCCTCTGAGCAGAACCTCCAAACCTGCTGTTGTATAGCTCATAAGAATCGGGCTAATGAGAGTGGACTTATTGAGATATCAGTGATGATGCTTCGAGAGCCACGGCGTCCCCGTTCCTCTGTGGTGAAGTGTCTAGAAAGAAAAACAACCTGAGCTGGGCCTGAAGAAAAGCAAACTGGTCTCTGTTTCCCACGGTGATTCCCCTTTTACAGTAAGGTGACTCTCAGAAGCATCACTGTTTCTTGCTATTGATTGAATATATTTCGGTTGTATTTTTTTCCAGCTAGTGTTAAATATCTCAGTGGACTGGTCATGCTGCAGCTGCAGAATTACTGAAGACTCAGCCAGGCTTGTTAGAAAAAAACTCATTAGTCTGTATGTGTGAGAAGTGCCCAGTTCCCGCTCCCTCTCTCACACAACCCTCTCATACAGCTACGCCTCTCACACAATGTCGCTGCCTTTCCCCTCCAAAGGGCAAATGCACATGTTATTTGGCAAATCCGGCAATTTCAGGAGTTGTAAGGAGTGGCCTTGGTCAAGAGAAACATGGCAAACTCAGCATCCTCACTGTTTCTCATAACCCTGCAGCTATTTCTCCAATTTTCCTCCCCCTCAGCAGAAAGCTGTTCACTGGTCAGTACTAACAAATGTGATGGGTTCTGGGCTGGACACTTTCCATAAATGAAACTGGCCAGGATTGTGAAGTCCTGGCGCAGTCTCCTTTTCAACTATCCTGTCAGGTCTCTCAGGTCCCTAGAAATTGAGGTGGAGGCAAAGAGAGCAAAGAGGAGAAGGGGTCTGGGAAGGTTGAGACATTGAGGATGAGCACTCGGGCTGGAGTCAGGGCCCTGCTCTGCCAGGGCTCAGCTTGTGACCTCTGAGCTGAGCAGACACAGATTACAATAACACACCTTAATCTGGCTGAGCTTCCATTTCCTTACCTATAAAACAAGACTAATACATCTCTCAAAGGATGATTGTGAGGTTCAAAACAAGGCACATAAAGTAACATAAAAACCCTGTGTGTTTTTTCTACCCACTTCTTCTGCCTCCTGTGACCTCTCCCTTTGGGCTGAAAGGACATGAATGCGACAAGGCCTTAGCAATGAGGAACAGAAGCTTAGCACTCAAGGAACAGAAGCTAGTCCTCTCTAGACAGGAGCACTTGGGTGGGTCCTGGTACATGTTCACCTGTGCTGTGTCCCCAAACTAATGGGGATGGCCACCATCTGGAAATCTGACCTGAAGGGCTCTCAAAGAACAGACTGGCATCTTCTCCATCCCCAAGATTATTTTCTCCAGACTAGGTTAGAAGAAGAGTAGAAAATATTAAATGTATGTCATCAAACCAATCCCCTGAGAGGCCTGGCAGCTTCTGCTCAGCACCACGAAGACAAAGGCAGCGATTCTTATGATATTCTCTTGGTGTGCTCCTAACACTCTAGAACAGTGGTTCTCAACCTGTGGGTCGTGACCCCTTTGGGGGTCGAACAACCCTTTCACAGGGGTCGCCTAAGACCATCGGAAAACACATATTTCCGATGGTCTTAGGAACTGAGACACCTCTCCTCTGTCTCCAGGCGGGTCCGCCCACATACAACATGAGGAACTGTATTAAAGGGCCGCGGCATTAGGAAGGTTGAGAACCACTGCTCTAGAAGGAAGGGGTAAGTGAAGTGGAGGATGAGATACAACAATGTTTCAACAGACACTATACTTTTTAATGCCCTGGCATTTAGGAAAAGAAATAAACATTTGACAAAATGTATTTTAATAAATTAACCTGGAGCTTCAATCTCTCTAAAACAACAACAAAAAACCATAATTGGTTCTCTGTCATTAAATTTATGGGAGCTAACTGTAGTCTCAAATTCCTCTCCCTGGAGTCGTCCCTTGGGAAGTCCCTCATCACAGCAGACAGAACTCTGAGGTGGGGTTCCAGGGCCTGACTCTGAGTCTGTGGCTCCATGAGTGGGACAAAGCCACGGTTACAAATGCTTCTCTTCCCAGCACAAGTGGAAACAACCTCAACAGAACAACAAAACAGAGTCCCTGGAGAGAAGTGAGCCATTTGGGGCCTGGAGCCAAACAGATGGTGGAGAGATGGTTTACTGTACAAATGCTGAGGCCTGGGAAAGCAGTAGGACAAATCCCAAATTTCCCAATAGTGGATTTCTGTCCCACTGGTGGAGGGAAACAGAGCAGAGAGGCAATGTCGGAGGTAGATGGCTAGTTCACTTGACAGTAGTTTCCTTAAAAAACAACAAATTCAGAACCATACCATTCTCTGGATCAGTGGTTCTCAAACTTGAGCCTGCATCAGAATCACCTGAAGGGCTGTTCAAACACAGTGCCGGGTCCCTCTCCTGGTTCAGTGGGTCTGGGGTACACCTGGTAATCTGCATTTCTTACAGGCTCTAAGATGCTTCTGATGTTGATGGTGTGGGGATCAATGGACTAGATCAGCGCTTCTCCAGCACCTGTTGGTCACTGTTAGCTCTGGGGACAAACGCTGCTGGGTTGTGGTAGGAGAATGCATATTTGAATCCCACCACAATGCAGCCGTCGGCACGATTCTCACTTTCATTCAGCTCTCACGTTTTCACATACCAAGAGTTCCAACCTGAGAGCATTAGGTGTGTCAGTTAACTACTACAGAGAAACTCGACTCCGTCCTGCCAGGTTCTCAGATTCTCCCTTTCATGACAGTGGGCAGGTGCCCAACTCTGGCTGGAAAGTTCAAGTCCCCAATTACCATTTACTTTCAATGGCTAAGTAGCTCAAAACTCAGTGCACTTTGAACTAGATTATCAGAAAGTAAAGCTAACAGTTATCATCAAACCTAATTCAGAGAAAGAGCTTCCTTCTCACCTTGGTTCTGCTCTCACATTTCTTCTCCTGGCCTCTAGGGAGCTGTCGTTTAGGAGGTGGGCTGGGAGCTGCCCCAGACCTCTGCCTGCTCCGGACTTTTTCCTGTGTCTGTGCTCGTTAAGCTTCTCAGGCAGACTTCTCATGACCAGCCTTCTCCCTTCTCTCTCTTTCCTGGGTGGGACGTGGATGGGTATAAGATATGTGCCCTGAGGATGTCCTTCCAAGGAAAAAGTCTGTGCTCAGCTTTGAGCAGGGAGTTTGGGACAGGAGGGAGGTGGTGGAAGTGAGGAAAGGCAAATTCTGATGTTGATCTCTTGGGCAAGTCATTTCCCCCGAGGAGCCTCGGTTTCCCTCTGTGTAAATAATCTCACACCCTCTTATGTGTCCAAACTCTCTGATTCTGTTATTAGTTGAGCAGAATAATCACACTCCAGGTCCACCTTTTCTTAAATGATGACAAAAACAGAAGTTTTTTTTTTTTTTAAATGAATAATTAGGTAGCTTTACAAAATAGATATTTATTAAGACATTTATTGCAAGTTTAGTTAATTAAAAAACTCAGGGCCACTGCTCAAAGTAAATAGAGAGAGTAACTAAACAATTCATTCAATTCTAAAAACTGCCTCCAGCAGGCCTGAGACACTGAAGACCATTATGTGAAACTGTTATTCTGCTAGGAGTCTGGTCATTTTACATGGCACTGTGAGCGATGGAAAATCCTGTTAGATCACCCGGTGCAGGCCTCCAGCCTTGCTCAGGAGGACTGTGTGGGATCTTCTCAGAATGCACCCTGAGGCTCGACCTCCCGGTCCTCCCCAGGCCCACGGTTTCCTAGACCACAACCCAGGTGGCAGCGGCCTCCCGAATTTCAATCTGGAAATGGGGTGGGGGTGGAATGAAGTTTCATTTGCATGGCCATGTCTATAAGATGGAGGACACCTCAACTGTCCAATAAAGAAGGGACAGGGAATGACACAGTTGAGAAGGGGCTGACAAAGCATTCCTTCATCTCCTGGGTTAAGGTAAAGGGTGAATGTCCTCGGTCCCTGAACTTGTTAGTTTCCCGAGGGTTCTCCCAGATGTAATACTTCAGTGGCTGAGCTGCAACAGGTGCTTCTTGGTCTATAAATAATTCTTGGGTTTGGAAATGCACACTGGGGGTGGGGCGGGGCGGGGGTGACCAGATCCCCAGGGCGTCAGTGAAACCACGGTCCAGGCCTTGCAGTGTGATGGACGGCAGAGGGCCAAGACTTGGCCTGAAGAGAAGAGGTGAATGTGGGGGAGGCAAGAGCCCTGAGCTCAGCAGTTGCCCCTGAGGCTTCTGGCACATCCCTGTCACCTCTGTGCCTTGGCTGCCTATACTGAAACCAAGAGTCCCCTGAGGACTGCACAACAACACTGGTCGAGATGTCACCACTGAGAAAGTCTTGTACATCCGGGGCACACTCAATACTGTGTTATTTGAAGGCCCCCAAAAAAGGATGATGAACCATTTGGAAAAACAACTGAATATACAGTTGACCCTTTATACAACAAGGGGTTTAGAGGCACCAATGGCCTCCCCACCTCCTGTTAAAAATCCACATACACTTTTGACTACAGTTGGCCCTTTGCATCTGTCGATTCAACCAACTGTGGAAACAGTATTTTCGATTCACAGTTGGGAATCCACAGTTGGGAATCTGAAAATACTGGATTTGCTCCTTGGTTGGTTGAATCCGAAGATATGAAGCACGTGGATATGAAGGGCCAAATATATTTATTAGAAAAAAAAAATCCACATATAAGTGGACCCATGCAGTTCAAACCTGTGTTATTCAAGGGTCAACTGCATATCACCGAGGGCCTCCTTTGAGCAAAGCACTGCCCATGCATCCTCAGGGTTGCAGAGACATGGGATTTAGAGACATCTGAAAAAGTGACTTAGGAAAAGCCGGCTTCTTTCCTGTCATCTCATGGCACTTAACTGTCCTACTGCTGCCTCTCCTGTGTTCACGTCCACTTTCCTCTCCATTCCCCAAAGAGCTGGCAGCGTGGCATCCAGCGCACGGGAGCCTGTACTTCCTGAGGAGCATCTGCTGATTAACTACTAACGACATGACCAGGCTAATAGCTGAAGATGAGCACCAGCTAATCTTATCAGCTCCTTCCTCCTGGGTCTTCAACTCCTAATACTCAGTGAGATCAGTATAGGAAAGAACCAAGAATAATCATGTTGGGGTAAGATTCTTCCTGGAGATGGAGTTCCTGTCCAAAGCAGTCTAACTTAGCCCTAGAAGTTCATTTCAGGATTGGCCTCCCAGGTATTACCTTTTGTTTAGTTTTCTGTACTTCACAGGGCTCCCAGCCAAAACATCATTGTGTACCAGAAAGGTGCCTACAGCATAGCCCAGCTACAGAATACTGGTTAGGTCACTCACACAGTCATGGGAACCGAAAACAGGGCTTTGCTTCTAGGAAGGCCTCTGGCTGGGTCCTTGCCATGGGGTGGAGAATTGAAAGTTCAATACTGGAAAAGACCAATCATTACATTTACTTAATTATATTGATGTACATCTCGTAGCCAAGTTCTTTTTAAGAAGCTGATGTTGGAAAATACTTCCATGTTTCTGAGCTCATGTGGAATAGGATTCAGGATGTTTTTAATGCCTGGAAATGATCAAATGCCTTCCCATGGGCAAATTCCACATGTCTCTAGGGGTTTCCTCTTTCCATTAGTTTTTTTCTGATGGTTTGCCTATCTTTCTAAAGTATTTCCTGACACCTGGTCAGTGTGCCATGGGATATTCTCTGGGCTTCAGCACCTCCGATCAATGGGTAATAAACACAGGATTGGGTATCTGCCTTATCACTTGTCACAGGTCAGGTTCCTCAGGAAGGGGACTCTGGGATGGAGTTTTGCATGCAGGATGTTCTTAAGGCGTGCTCTTAGGGTCAACACCCATAGAAAGGAGTGGACAAAAGCTGGAATGGGCCAAGGGAGAAGGTGAGCTCCAATGCAGGCCTAGTGTCAAGTTGGCTGAACCATGGGAAGCTCTGGAGCTAGAATGATCCTTCAGAGTTGTTTCAGGTTGAGCCAAAATAGCCAGGCCTTTTCTAACCCTACCTCAAGCAGTAAATGGACAAGGACTACTGCTCATGCTACCCCCAGGGGGATGGGGTGGGACATCTGAGTCTATCACATCACTCTTGACACAAACCCCAAATCATAACTACCATTTATTTTCTTTTTCTTCTTTTTGTTAATCCTCAGCCAAGGATATTTTTTCCATTGATTTTTAGAAAGAATGGAAGTGGTGGTGGTGGTGGGGGAGGGGAGTGAGGAGAGAGAGAAACACTGATGTGAGAAAGACATCAATTGGTTGCCTCCTGCACATGCCCCTACCGGGGCTGGGGACCGAACCTGCAACCCAGGTACATGCCCCTAACTGGGAATTGAACACGAAACCCTTCGGTGTGCAAGCTGATGCTCTAACCACTGAGTGATGCTGGCCAGGGCATAACTACCATTTATTAAGGGCCCACCACGTGCTAAGCATTCTGCAAACATTCTCTCTAATGCTAACAACAATTCCATTAAAAAGTTTTCTAGCACCACATTTTACTAAATGAGAAACTAAGGCTCAGTGGAGTTGAATGAAATGCCTAAGACCACATAGCTACTATGTGGAACTCAAGCCTAGACCTGCCTCGCCTCTACATTCACATGCTTTCCACTGTGCTATGCTCCCATCCTTCGATTTTCTCACACGGCCCCTGCACAAGCAGCTTACAGCTCCATTCTTCTATGCAGCTTTGGGTTGGATTTATAATCCTCTGACTATATGTTTTAAGTGGGTAGCTGAAGATTAGCAACAGCTAATCTTACCTGGGCCCACTGCTTGAATTCTTTTCTGAATTCTTTGCATCTCTTAGGCCTGGACACTATTGGCCTGCCTCAAACAGAAAACCATTCATGTTGGAAAAAGTCCAGATGCTGGGCTTTTCCAGAGGGCACACCAAGGGGAAATCTTCAAAACCTAAGAAAAAACCAGTAACCTAGTCAACAATATTGGAAGAATGAGCAGCATTTAAGGCCAGATTTCTTCTTACTTTTTTCTTTTAGTTTTGGGATCAGAATATTTCCAAATATCTATATCCCAGAGATTAGAGCTCAGCTGGTAACCAATCCCAAACTCCCCAGATTGGGGAGTTGAGCCAGGAGCTGGGTGTATGAGAAATCATAGGTACCCTTTCTATACCCCTAAAGGCTGTCATCAATCTTGTTCTTCCTTTGTATACTTGATAACCCTAATCTTCAAGGTGATGTGTGTAGGCCAGAGGAAGTCACTGGCTCATTACAAGGAAAGCTGCTGCTTCAGCAAATGAAACACTGGCAAGTTGATTTGGCCCTATGGGTTTTCTCCCCAGGTACAGTGTCATGTTGTTACCTGGGCTGCTCTTTTCAATTCGTCAAAGACATCTGACCGTGCAAGTGGCCCAGTTAGTGGAACAGGCTCTGGAGCAGCCTCCTCAGTGTGTTCAAGTTCTCCCTGCACTTCAAGTAAGAATTCTTGAGGACTTCCGGTCAAGATGGCGGGTAGGTAAACGCAGTATCGCGTCCTCCCACAACCACATCCAAGTTACAACTAAACTACAGAACAACCATCATTCAAAACTGCCTGAAATCAAGCTGAATGGAAGTCCTACAACTACGGAATTAAAGAAGCTGCATCGAGACTGGTAGGAGGGGCAGCGAGCCGGTGGTGAGATGGGCTGGTCCCACACCCACATGTGGCAGACAAAAATCAGGAGGCTCCCGCGGCTGGGAAGGTCCTTCCTGAGGACTGAGGGGTCCCCGTCCCACACCAGGTGCCACGCTCAGGGTTCCAGTGCCAGGAAGAGAATCCCCATTACTTCTGGCTGGAAAAACCAGCGGGAACTGAGGCTCAGGGAAGCTGAAGAGGCTGGAGCCCCAGGCAGCTCCTTAAAGGGCCCGCACACGGACTTATTGGACTCACTCCCTCTAAGCTTGGAGGGGAGGCAGCTTGAGGGGCGCCAGAGACATCCAGGGAAGAACTGAGCTGTTTGGCACTGGAGCGAGGGCTGGAGAGGGGGTTTCTCTGGGACAAACGTGCTGTCAGAGGCCTTTGTTACTTTGGTGAGCCCTTCCCTGGGGGGGGCAGACAGCCACCATATCTGGGAGTCCAGCAACCTGGCTCACACTGGTAGCCCTGCCCTGGTGACTCCCTGAGGCCCCACCCCACCCAACTTTCAGGCCCACCCAAGCTGTTGCCACTTGCTTAACCATAGGATTGGCCTGTCTTGGATCCTGCTTCAGGTTTTTCCTAAATTCTTTCAAACGAGCAGCATCTGGTCTCAGCTAGCCCCATACCGCTCGTTAAGTAATACACAGAAACAAACACAGGGAGGCAGCCAAAATGAGGAGGCAAAGAAACAGGTCCCAAATGAAAGAACAGAACAAAACCCCAAGAAAAGAACTAAGCGAAATGGAGATAAGTAACCTAACAGATGCTGAGTTCAAAATACTGCTTATAAGGATGCTCAATGAACTCAGTGAGGGCCTCAAGAGCATCAAAAAGGACATGTCAGAAATGATCGATGCACAGTTAGAAACGAAGAAGGCTTTAACTGAAATAAAGAATAATTTACAAAGATTCAATAGTAGAGTACGTAAATCCAAGAAGCAAACCATTGATTTGGAATATAAGGAAGCAAAAAACGCCCAATCAGAACAGCAAAAAGAAAAAGGAATCCAAAAAAATGAGGATAGTATAAGGAGCCTCTGGGACAACTTCAAACATGCCAACATTCGCATCTTGGGGGTGCTGGAAGGAGAAGAGAGAGAACAAGACGTTGAAAACCTGTTTGAAACAATAATGGCAGAAAACTTTCCTAACTTGGTGAAGGAAACAGACATATAAGTCCAGGAAGCACAGAGAGTCCCAAACAAGATGAACCCCAAGAGGCACACACCAAGACACATCATCATCAAAATGCAAAAGGTTCAAGACAAAGAGAGAATCTTAAAAGCAGCATGAGAAAGGCAGCTAGTTACCTACAAGGGAGTTTCCATAAGGCTGTCAGCTGATTTCTCAAAAGAAACTTTGCAGGCCAGAAGGGAGTGGCAAGAAATATTCAGAGTGATGAAAAGCAAGACCCTACAACCAAGATTACTCTATCCTGCAAAGCTGTCATTTAGAATCAATGGACATATAAAGACTTTCCCAGACAAGAAAAAGTTAAAGGAGTTCATCACCACCAAACCGTTATTATATGAAATGATGAAGGGTCTTTTTAAAGAAAAAGATAAAATATATGAACAAACAAAATGGCAATGAATAGATATCTATAGACAATTGAATCTACAAACAAAATGAACAGGTAGAACAGAAACATTCTCATAGATACAGAGAACATTTTGTTGTTTGCCAGATGGGAGGGGGGTTGGAGGAATGGGTGAAAAAGGTGAAGGGATTAAGAAGTACAAATTCATTGCTAGACTGAAAAACCTCAAAGGGAAAAGGGTTGGGGGGCGGGGGGTGGGAAGAAATAAACCAAAGAACTTATATGCATAACCAATGGATACAGACAATAGTGTGGGAAAAGGTGGGAGGGGGGCGGGAGTGGGGAGAAGGGGTCAATGGGGGAAAAATGTGGAACATCTGTAATACATTCTACATTCAACAATAAAGATTTTTAAAAAAGATGAAAAAAAAAAAAAAAGAAATGAACAATCCAAAAAAAAGAAAAAGAATTCTTTTGAGGACACATTACTTATATCTACTCTCCCCGCTCAGAAGACTCTAGACATGAATGATGAGATGATTCCCTCAATTTTCCATGAACTAAAGGTGAACATTATTTTGGGGTAGGAAAGAATCTCTCACAAATTATAATGGGATGACACAGATCATCACCTTAATGTGTACAGGGCACAGGGAAAGTCTAGTGGAATAAGACTACCAGAAAGACCTCACAAAGGAAGAGAATTACATACTGAGTCCTAAAGGATGCGCAGAAGCCTGCCAGCTTGGGAGTGGGCGAACAGCAGAGGCAACTGCATGTACTAAGCAGAGCATATTCTAGGAATGTCAGCTAACTGCCCTGGTGTAAGGGGGTCTGCTGCAGATCAAATGGAGAGGCAGGCAAGAGCCAGGTGGTAAATGGGCACGTATGGCATCCTGAGGACTTTATTCTGTAGGTGGTGGCAAGGGGTGCAAAGGTTTTCAGTGGGAGTAAGACTTGAGCAGATTTCATGTTGGTGGAGGAGGACTGGAAGATGGTAAGGGAGACAAGTTGGAAAATCACTGTAACAATCCAAGTGAGATCTGATGGGCACCCAAACTAAGATCATGGCAACGAGGATAAAATGTGATGGATTAAAGAAATACTTAAGTGGCAGAATAAATAGTGTTTCAGTGACTAATTTGAAGAGGGGTGAGAATGAGAAGCAGGCACGAAGAACAACTTTCACAATTTCAATTCCATAAGGAGGCTGGAAGAATAAGTTGAAAAGCTGTCTTTGAGCATTATCATGATGACTTTAGTGAATGGGTCTTTAATTCTTTTAAGGCTCTGACTATTAAATCAACTAAGGAAATAATTAAGATTTCTTAGATCAGTCATTACAGTCGGCCCTCGTTTATCGCGGTTAATAAGTTCTGGACTCTACTGCAATAAATGAATTTCCACGAAGTAGGATTCTTTATTTATATACAGTTGTCCCTCGCCACTTTGCACTTCAATGTTCCTGGCTTCACTCTATCGTGGATTTTCAAATAACCGTGATAGAGTGAAGCCGCAAAAGTCGAAGCATGAAGTGGGGAGAAACAATTGTACATTGATTTATTTTTAGAACACACTGATTTGGCAAGTTTTGTCTTAAAAAAAACATGTTTGCTAGAAAACATTT
Organism: Molossus molossus; assembly: GCF_014108415.1. NCBI lineage: Eukaryota > Metazoa > Chordata > Mammalia > Chiroptera > Molossidae > Molossus > Molossus molossus. The sequence continues at coordinate 182,831,706 of NW_023425344.1, forward strand.
TCTTCTTATCTGTACCATGGGTGAATTCACCTATCAAAGCACAGAAATCGTGTTTGTATAAATAGAGATGTGTGTGGTTCTTTAAAGCAGATTTCAGATGCTCTCTGAGCTTCCGTAGCATTCTGGGCATATTCTCTCTATTACTATGCTGTAATTATCTACTGGTTTGTCATGGAGACAGAGTAGGTGGGACAGGGACTTTGTCTTATTCCTATTGGTATGCCTAATCCTTGAACCATAGTGGGCACTCAAGAAATGGATTTTGACTGAATAAAAGATGTCAAAATAAAAGTAGTAAGGTATCTGTAATAAATCCCAAAATAAATGTCTGTTGTTTCAAGCCACTCAGTTTGTGATTTTTTTTTTTTTTTACTACAGCAGCCCTAGGAAACGACTACAACTCTCTTTCCCAGACTGGCCAGCAGAACTGAAACTAATTCTGCACAAAAACGATGGGGATGCTCCTGTGGGCCCAGCAGCCGGGTCTCAGCACTAACTTCGAGTTGTGTATTGGCGATCACTTTTACACCAAGGAGAGTCAATTCCAGGCACAGAAACAATTCATCTGAAGATTCAGCCCATCAGCAGGAGCGACGGAGGCGATAGTTTTCAACTCTTAAGGGTCTGATTCAAAAAATATATTGAGAGAATTACTGGTGCTCATGTTTATCATCAAATTCTCCACGGCAGCTGCAAAATTTTTGCTTTGAATTTCAAAAGCTTCATTTGCATTTTTCTCTAACTCAAAAATATTGTTAGAAAAAGCCAGGACTGCTAGTATAGGAGTGCAGGAAGAGGGTATTTCATCTTTGTTTCTTCCGACTTAAATATTTTAAATTAATCATCTCAGTCATTAAGGGATTTGTCCATATGCTCTTCACAAATTCCAGTTGCTAGGAATTTACAATTTAAGAATTTATAAAGGTTAAGAATATGGCCCTGGCCAGTTTGGCTCAGTGGTTAGAGCGACCGCCTGCAGTCCGGAGAGACCCGGGTTCGGTGTCTGCTAAGGGCATGTACTTCGGTTGCAGTTTGTCCCCGGCCCTGGTTGGTCGTGTGGGTGGCAGCCACTCGATGTGTCCCTTCACGTCGATGTTTCTCTCTCTCCCTTCCTCTCTCTCCCTCCCACTCTATCTGTACAAAAAATGGAAAAATATCCTCGGGTGAGGATTAAAAAAAAAAAAAAAAGAATATGGAATTCCAACTAATATCTGAAATGATAGCTTCAAAGACAAGAGTCCTTCGTATCTGCCCCTCCCTCTTCTAGAGAAATCTAGTGTAAGGGCTACCCCTGGGAGGGAGACATTTCCAGATGCGGCAACACTGAAACTCAGCGTGTGTTTTAACAGCTTGCTTTTCAGTCTATGGGCTTTGACTATCTAAATTTAGGTTTGCTTAATGGAATGGTGTTGCTTTAAAAAAACAGATTTTTGTCAAGGGCTTTATAAGCTTATTCTCCCCGAAATGTATTTAACCATACGCATTTGGAACAATGGAAGGGGAGAAGGGACAGGAGAGGGCCAGGGTTACTTAGTGGTGTCTTAACTTTAAATGTTTACAATGAAATGAAACTTGGGTTGCTTTCAATGGATTAAGTCCTTATTAGAAAGCCAAGCGGAGAAAGACACACATGGACAGAAGAGCCAAGTGAAGGCGGAGGCAGAGATAGAGTGACGCAGTCAGTCAAGGAAGGCCGAGGGTTGCCAGTGACCACTCAAACCTAGGAAGACACAGGGAAGAATTCTTCTTTGGAGCGTTCAGAAGGATCATGGCCCTGCTGACACCTTGATTTCAAACTTTTAGTCTCCAGATTTGTGAGAAAATAAATGTCTTGTTTCAAGCCACTCGGTTTGTGATTTTTTCCCCCCACTGTAGCAGCCCTAGGAAACGACTGCAACTCTCTTTCAGGGCAAAAGTCCCACTGTGCATATGGCAGTCCTTTTGGCAGTGAATGTAGCCTTGTGCTACTGAATGTTTTCATATACAGCACGTCATATAATAACATTGTTTCATTATAATGAAGATGAGATAAAAAAAATGGATTCCTGGCCAGGACCACTGTCTGGGTGGGGTTTGCACGTTCTCCCCATGTCTGTGTCGGTTTCTCTGGGTGCTCCAGTTTCCCCCACATCCCAAGATGTGCATGTGAGGTGAAGTGGCCTGTCTACATCATCCCAGTGTGAGCGAGTGTGGGTAGGTGTGAGTGCACCCCACCACGGAAGAATGTCCTGTCTATGGTTGCTTCCTGCCTTGTACCCTAAAAGCTATGGGGATAGGCCACCCATGACCTTGAACCAAGAATTTAATTTCATCATTTGTTTTAAAAAGGTGATGTTACTTGGAAAGGATATAAACACTGTTCAAAAGCCTCAATTCTTTCAGGCTTACCTGGGTTCCTTGGAGTCTGTACCAGGCATAGTTAAGGATCAGTCAGAGATCTGGACAGAATTTATGCACAGATTTGGGGGCTCTCTCGTCTGCCTCTCTCCTTTCTGGGATTTTCCTCTCACTTTCTAGCTGCCATGGTTGTCCCAAACTCGGACTTCTGTGGGTTTGTTATAAGCTGTAGCTTTCTATGAGTTTTAACTCCTTACATGACACCCAGTGGGTTGTGCCCTCAAGCTAAAGGCTATAAAAGAATGGGAAGATCACCCACTGCTATTTCCTCTCCAAGAGCAGACCCTCCTTCAGCTCCTGACACCCTGAATCATGCTCCAATGATATAAGGATTGCTTTTTAATATTTTGTCAAGTATTTACGGTTGTTACCTGTGGAGAGTTAGCTCAACAGGAAGTACCTGGAAATTACAGGAAGCAGAAACCTCCTTCACCAAAAGTTTTGATACAATTTTTAAAAACCAAATTGTTTTTCTTTTTTAAAAATTTTTTTCTTTATTGATTTTATTTTATTTTTTTGATGGTTATAAATTGTAAATTTTAATTGTTTTTAAGTATTAAACATAAATTCACATCCCATTACAATGTAGGCAACAGTACATTGATTTTTAGAGATTTCTTATTTTCTTTTTTTGATTATTTATTTTTGTTTCAGATGTTTCTCCTTTTCCCCCCACTGATTACCCCCTCCCCCTCCCTCTCCGCCCTGTCCCCAGCTTTGTTGTCCATGTCCATTGTTCATGCATACATGCATATAAGTTCTGTGGTTTATCTCTTCCCCCACCACGCCCTCTTCTGGGGATTGTCAGTCTGTATCCCACTTCCACATCTCTGGAACTACCCCATTCTTCAGACTGGTATGTTCATTATATTCCACAAATAAGTGAGATCATATGATACTTGTCTTTCTCTGTTTGGCTAGTTTTGCTTAGGATGACACTTTCCAGGTCCCTCCATGTCATCTCAAAGGATAAGAGATCTCTTTCTTACAGCTGCATAGTACTCCATTGTGTATCTGTACCACTGCTTTTTTATCCATTTGTCTACTGATGAACATTTGGGCTGTTTCCAGATCTTAGCTATTGTAAATAGTGCTACAAACATGGGGGTTCATAATATTCTTTCTGATTGGTGTTTCAGGCTTCTTAGGGTATATTCCTAGAAGTGGGATCACTGGGTCAAATGGAAGTTCAATTTTTAATTTTTTGAGGTAACACCATAGTGTTTTCCATAGTGGCTGCTCCAGTCTGCATTCCCACCAGCAGTGTACTAGACTCCCCTTTTCTCCACACCCTCGCCAACACTTGTTGTTTGATGATCTGTTGATGGCGGCCATTCTGACAGGTGTGAGGTGATACCTCATTGTTGTTTTAATTTGCATCTCTCTGATGATTAGTGATGTTGAGCATTTCTTCATATGTCTCTTAGCCATTTGTATGTCCTGTTTGGAGAGGTGTCTATTTAGTTCCTCTGCCCATTTTTTAATTGGGTTGTCTTCCTTTTGTTGAGTTGTATGAGCACTCTATATATATTGGAAATTAACCCCTGATCTGATACATCATTGGCAATTATGCTTTCCCATACAGTGGGTTGCCTTTCCATTTTGATGATTGTATCTTTTGCTCTGCAGAAGCTTTTGAGTTTGATGTAGTCCCATGTGTTCCTTTTCTCCTTTGTTTCTGTTGCCTTAGGGGATGTATCAGTGAAAATTCTGCATATGATATCTGAAATTTTGTTGCCTACAGTTTCTTCTAGAATTTTTATGGATTCACAGGTCACATTTAAGTCTTGTATCCATTTTGAGTTTATTTTTGTGTATGGTGTAAGTTGATGGTCTAGTTTCTTTCTTTCTTTCTTTCTTTTTTTTTTTGCATGTAGCTGTCCAATTTTCCCAACACCATTTATTAAAGAGGCTGTCTTTACTCCACTGTATGTTCTTGCCACCTTTGTCAAATATTAATTGAGCATATTGCCTTGGGTCCATTTCTGGGTTCTCTGTTCTGTTCCACTGGTCTATATGCCTGTTCTTGTGCCAGTACCAGGCTGTTTCGATTACAGTGGCTTTGTAGTATAACCTGAAATCTGGTAATGTGATCCCTCCTACTTTGTTCTTCTTTTTCAAGATTTCTGTGGCTATTCAAGGTCTTTTTTGGTTCCATATGAACTTTTGAAGTATTTGTTCTAGTTCTGTGAAGTATGTTTTTGGAATTTTGATGGGGGTTGCATTGAATGTACAGATTGCTTTGGGTAGTATGAACATTTTAATGATGTTAATTCTTCCAATCCATGAACAAAGTATGTGCTTCCACTTTTTTATATCTGCCTCTATTTCTTTTTTCAGTGACCTGTAGTTTTCTGCAAATAGGTCCTTTATTTCTGTGGTTAAGTTTATTCCTAGGTATCTTAATTTTTTTGCTGCATTGGTAAATGGGATTGTTTTCTTAGTTTCTCTCTCTGTGAGTTCATCATTGGTGTATAAGAATGCCATCGATTTCTTGACATTAATTTTGTATCCTGCTACTCTGCCCAAATCATTTATTAAGTCTAGTAAATTTATGATGGAGTCTTTGGGGTTTTCTACGTACAGTATCATATCATCTGCAAATAATGACAGTTTCACTTCCTCCTTTCCAATTTGGATCCCTTTTATTTTTTCTTCCTGTCTGACTGCTGTGGCTAACACTTCCAGTACTATGTTAAATAAGAGTGGCGAAAGTGGACATGTTTGTCTTGTTTCTGTTCTTAAGGAAAATGCTTTTAATTTTTGCCCATTGAGTATGATGTTGGCTGTAGGTCTTTCATATATGGCCATTATTATGTCAAGATATGATCTCTCTATTCTCACATTGCTGAGTTTTTTTTATCAGAAATGGATGCTGGATTTTGTCGAAGGCTTTTTAGGCATCTATTGATATGATCATGTGATTTTTATTCTTCATTTTATTTATGTGGTGTATCACATTTATTGATTTGCGAATATTGTACCAGCCTTGCTTCCCTGGGATGAATCCCACTTGGTCATGGGGAATAATTTTTTTGATGTATTGCTGGATCCGATTTGCTAATATTTTGTTCAGGATTTGGGCGTCTATGTTCATCAGGGATATTGGTCTGTAGTTTTCTTTCTTTGTAATGTCTTTTTCTGGTTTTGGAATTAGAATTATGCTCGCTTCAAAAAACGAGTTTGGAAGTCTTCCTTCTTCTTGAATTTTTTGAAATAGTTTGAGGAGAATGGGTGTTAGTTCTTTTTTGAATGTTCGGTAAACCTCCCCCGTGAAGCCATACGGGCCTGGGCTTTTGTTTGCTGGGAGAGTCTTGATTACATCTTCAATTTCCTTAGTTGTGATTGGTCTGTTCAAGTTTTCTATCTCTTCCCGGTCCAGTTTTGGGAGACTGTGTTTCTAGAAATTTTGCTTTCTAGAAATTATTCTAGAAATTTCCATTTCTCTTAGATTGTCAAATTTGTTGCCACATGATTGTTCATAGTAGCTTTTAACGACCTTTTGTATTTCTGTGGTGTCAGTTGTTCCTTCTCCTCTTTCATTTCTGATTTTATGCATTTGGGTTCTCTCTCTTTGTTTCTTGGTGAGTCTAGCTAAGGGTCCACCAATCTTGTTTATCTCTTCGAAAAACCAGCTCTTTGTTTCATTGATCCTTTGAATTGTTTTTTTGGTCTCCATGTCATTTATTTCTGCTCTGATCTTTACTATTTCCTTCCTTCTATTTGCTCTGGGGTTTTCTTTTTGTTTGCTTTCTAATTCTTTAAGTTGTGAAGTTAGACAGTCAATTAGAAATTTTTCTTGTTTCTTGAGGTAGGCCTGTAGTGCTATGAACTTCCCTCTCAGAACTGCTTTTGCTGCATCCCATAGATTTTGTGTTGTTGTGTGTTCATCTTCATTGGTTTCCAGGAAGTTTTTAATTTCTTCCTTGATCTCCTCGGTAACCCATTCATTGTTTAATAGTATGCTATTTAGCCTCCATGTGTTCAAATGTCTTTGTATGTTCTTGTTGCAATTGATTTCTAGTTTTATGCCATTGTGATCTGAGAAGATGCTTCATATGATTTAAATCTTCTTGAACTTGTAGAGATTTAATTTGTGTCCTATCATGTGCTCTATCTTAGAGAATGTCCCATGTACACTTGAGAAGAATGTGAATTCTGTAGTTTTGGGTAATTCTCTGTAGATATCTATTAAATTCATTTGGTCTAGTGCTTCATTTAGAGTCTCCATTTCCTTGCTAATTTTTTGTCTGGAGGATCTATCCAGTGATGTCAGTGGGGTGTTGAAGTCCCCTGCTATGATTGTATTGTTGTTGATTTCTCCGTTGAAGTCCTCCAGAAGATTTTTAATATATGTTGTTGCTCCTATATTGGGTGCATATATGTTTATCAAGGTTATATCTTCCTGTTGGATAGATCCTTTCAATATTATGTAGTGGCCTTCTTTGTCTCTAGTTATGGCCTTCATTTTGAAATCTATTTTATCAGATATGAATATTGCTACCCCAGCTTCTTTTTGCTTTCTGTTTGCTTGGAAAAATTTTTTCCATCCCTTCACTTTCAACCTATGTGAGTCTTTTGTTGTGAGGTGGGTCTCTTGCAAACAACATATAGATGAATCATGCTTTCTTATCCAATCAGCTACTCTGTGTCTTTTTATCGGAGCAATCAGTTCATTTACATTTAAGGTGATTATTGATAGATACTTATTTATTGCCATTTTTGTTTAGTTTGGTTATATTTTTCTTCCTATTTCTTTACTAATTACAGTAGTCCTTTTAACATTTCTTGCAGTGCTGGTTTGATACTAATGTATTCCCTTAGCCTTTTTTTGTCTTGGAAGCTCTTTATTTGACCTTCTATTTTGAATGATAGCCTTGCTGGGTAGAGTAGTCCTGGATTCAGATCCTTGTTTTTCATGACCTGATTACTTCATGCCATTCCTTTCTGGCCTGTAGAGTTTCTGTTGCAAAGTCAGCTGAGAGCCTTATGGGTTTTTTTTTATAGGTAACCTGTTGCTTATCTCTTGCTGCTTTTAGGATTCTCTCTTTGTCTTTAATTTTTGGCATTTTGATTACTATGTGTCTTGTTGTGGGCCTGTTTGGGTTCTTCTTATTTGGGGCTCTCTGTGCTTCTTGAACTTGAATGCCTTCTTCCTTCACCAAATTAGGGACGTTTTGTGTCATTATTTCTTCAAATATATTCTCTAACCTTTGCTCATTTTCTTCTTATTCGGGGACTCCTATGATGCGAATGTTATTACGTTCCCAGTTGTCCCACAGTTCTTTTAAGCTGTCTTCCTGTTTTTTAATTGTTTTTTTCCTTTTGGTTTTCTGATTGGTTGATTTTTTTCTACCTTATCTTCTATTCACTGATCCCATTCTCAGCTTCCTCTACTTTGTTATTTAGACTTTCCAATGTGTTCTTTATTTCTGATATATCATTCTTCATTTCTTCTTGGTGCTTTTTAATTTCCAACTGGTTGATTTTCAACATTTTTATGTCTTTACTTATGGTGCTCATGTCCTTACATATGCTGTTGAGCTTCCTCAAGATCATGGCTCTGAATTCTAGTTCTGTTAACTTGCTTAACCGTACCTCATTATCTCATCTTCGGTAGAGGCCTCTTGTTCTTTAATTTGGCTTTTGTTTCTGTGTTTCACCATTTTGGCTATCACAGTGGGCTTTGGAGCCTGCCAAATTTTCCCTGTGGGTGTTGGTGTTCTGCTGTTTGTGGCTCCCTCTCCTGGGTTTGGATGAGCCAGGGAGACCCATGTTAAACATCACTGTCAAGTCTTAGTTTCCTGGTTAGAGTTACTAGCCCAGGAAAGGATCAGTTATCTAGTTTTTTGCTTGGCGGCTATCAGTTGCGGTTACCTAAAGAGCCTTGGCTTGTCAGTTGAATGAAAAACTCCCTCAGGTGCTCAGCATAAGGGGATTTCCCAAGGGTGGGGCAGATGCTGGTTGTTAATGGGCCTCAATTTGCATTTCAATGGCCACTGTGGGGCCATTGGTGGGGTTGAATCTCGGAGGGAGGGGCTGCTGCCTCTCCCCAGAGCCCTGGGAAGGAGTAAGATGGTCACTGTCCTGCGTGGCCTCAACCCAGCAAAAGCTCTGAGCTCCCTCCGAATCCCGAGTGTCCCCACACAGTTCCAGTCCAATCTGCCCTCCCTATGCCAGAGCCCAAGGTTAGTGGCTGTGGCTATTTTAGCCTCTGTCCTGGCTCTGCGCTGTGGAGCCACTTGGGAGTTTAACCTGAGTGCGCTGCTCACAGCTAAGGCCGCTGCCGAGCGTGGGCTGCCAGCCCCATCTCGCGTCTCCGCAAGCCTACCAGGATTGAGTCAGTGTTCGTGGTTATGTGGTCCTCCAAGCTGCTTTTCTGTTGCTTTTTCCTGACGATTTGTCTTTATTTTCATTGTAATTCCAGTTTTGTCCTAGGAAATGGTCTGTGTAGCTTCCATTCACTCCACCGCCATTTAGGAATCCCTTCTTTATTGATTTTAGACAGAGAGGAAGGGAGAGTAAGAGAGAGAGCAAGAGACATCGATAAGAGAGAACGTCGACCACCTTCTTCCTGCATGCCCCCCACTGGGGATCGAGCCCACAACCTGGGCATCTGCCCTGACTGGGAATTGAACCAGCAACCTCTTGATGCATGGGTTAATGCTAAACCACTGAACCACACCAGCCGGGCAAAAAAATACACTTTTATTGCTTTTTTAAAGAGAGAGGAAGAGAGAGAGAGATAGAAACATTGAGGTGAGACACCACAGAAATACAAAGGATTGTTAAAAAATACTATGAAGAATTATATGCCAACAAATTGGACAAGCTAGGTGAAATGGCAAATATCTAAAATCACACAGTCTCTCAAAACTGTACCGGGAAGAAACAGAAAACTTGAACATACCAATATCAACTAAGGAAACTGAAGATTTAATAAAGACTCTCCCAGCAAACAAAAGCCCAGGCCCAGACGGCTTCACAGGGGAGTTTTACTGAACATTCAAAAAAGAATAACATCCATTCTCCTCATACTATTTCAAAAAATTCAAGAAGAAGGAAGACTCCCAAACTTGTTTTATGAGGCCAGCATAATTCTAATTCCAAAACCAGAAAAAGACTCTACAAAGAAAGAAAACTAAAGGCCTATATCCCTGATGAACATAGATGCCAAAATCCTTAACAAAATATTAGCAAATCGGATCCAGCAATGCATTAAAAAAATTACCCACTGTGACCAAGTGGGACTCATCCCAGGGATGCAAGGCTGGTATAATATTTGCAAATCAATAAATGTGATATATCACATAAAAAAAAAAAGAATAAAAACCACATGATCATATCAATGGATGCTGAAAAAGCAATTGACAAACTCCAGCACCCATTTCTGATAAAAACGCTCAGGAATGTGGGAATAGAGGGATCATATCTCAACATAATGAAGGCCATATAAGAAAAACCTACAGCCAACATCAACTAAAAGCATTTCCCTTAAGAAAAGGAATAAGACAGGAATGCCAACTTTTGCCACTCTCATTTAACATAGTACTGGAACTCTTAGCCATAGGAATTAGACAAGAAGAAAAAATGAAAGGGACCCAAATTGGAAAGGAGGAAGTAAAACTGTCACGATTTACTGACAACATGATATTGTACATGGAAAACCCTAAAGACTCCATCAAAAATCTACTAGACTTAATAAATGAATTTGGCAAAGTCACAGGATACAATATTAACATCCAGAAATCGATGGCATTCTTCCCCTCCCCCCTTTATTGATTTTAGAGAGAGAAGAAGAGAAAGGGAGAGAGAGATATAAACATTAATGAGAGAGAATATTGATTAGCCGCCTCCTGCATGCCCCTCACTGGGGATTTGGCCCACAACCTGGGCATATGCCTTGACTGTGAATCAAACAAGCAACCTCCTGGTGCCTGGGTCAACACTCAACTATTGAGCCACACCAGCTGGGCACTGATGGCATTCTCATACACCAATAATGAACACTCAGAAAGGGAAACAAAAGAAACAATTCCATGTACCATTGCAACAAAGAAAATAAAATACCTAGGAATAAACTCAACCAAGGATGTGAAAGACCTGTTCTCAGAAAACTACAGGACATTGAAAAAAGAAATAGAAGAAGATATAAAAAAGTGGAAACATATACCATGTTCATGGATTGGAGAAATCAACATCATTAAAATGTCCATACTACCAAAAGCAATCTACAGATTCAATGTACTCCCTATTAAAGAACTAATGGCATATTTCATAGATCTAGAACCAACACTCCAAAAGTTTATATGGAACCATAAAAGACCCCCAATAGCCACAGAAATCTTGAAAAAGAAGAGCAAAGTGTAAGGGATCACAATACCAGATATCAACTTATACTACAGCCTGGTACTGGCACAAGATCAGATATAGATCAGTGGAACAGAACAGAGAACTCACATATCAATCCAAGACAGTATGCATATTTAATATTTGACAAAGGAGGCAAGAACATACAGTGGAGAAAAGACCATCTCTTCAATAAATCGTGCTGGAAAAATTGGAGAGCTATATGCAAAAAAAATGAAACTGGACAACCAACTTATATCATACACAAAAATAAACTCAAAATGGATAAAAGACTTAAATGTAACCCGTGAAACCATAAAAATCCTAGAAGAAAATTTAGGCAAAAAAGTCTCACACATCATATGCAGTGGAATTCTTACTGATACATCATCTAGGGCAAGAGAAACAAAAGAAATATTAATACATGGGACTATATCAAACTTAAAAGCTTCTGCATGGCAAAAGAAACCAGCATCAAAATGAAAAGGGAACCCACTCTCTGGGAGAACATATTTGCCAGTGATACATCAGATAAGGGGTTAATATCCAAAATATATACAGTACTCAATACAACTCAACAAAAGGAAGACATACAATCCAATCAAAAAGTAGGCGGAGGACCTGAATAGACACTTCTCCAAATAGGACATACAAAAGGCCAGGAGACATATGAAAAAAATGGCTCATCATCTCTAATCATCAGAGAGATGCAAATTAAAATGACTATGAGATATCACCTCACACCTGCCAGAATGGCTGCCATCAACAAATCCTCAAAGAACAAATGCTGGGGAGGATGTGGAGAAAAGGGGACTCTAGCACACTGCTGGTGGGAATGCAGACAGGTGCAGACACTGTGGAAAACAATTTGGTGTTTCCTCAAAAAAATAAAAATGGAACTGCCATATGACCCATTGATCCCCCTTCTTGGAATATATCCTAAGAAGCCTGAAACACCAATCAGGAAGAATATATACATCCCTATGTTCACAGCAGTGCTATTTACAATAGCTAAAATCTAGAAACAGCCCATTAGTAGATGAGTGGATAAAAAAAACTGTGTTACAACTAGAATACTATGCAGCTGTAAAAAAGAGAAATCTCTTACCCTTTGAGACAACATGTTGGAACCTGAAGAGTATTATGCTAAGCTAAATAAGCCAGTCAGAGAAAGACAAGTACCACATGATCTCACTTATTTGTGGAACACAATGAACAAAATAAGCTGTCGACCAAAGGAGATCCAGAATCATGGAAGTACGGAACAGATTAACAAATCTCAGAGGGGTGAGGGTGGGAGGGTGGAAATAGATAAACCAAAGAACTTATATTCATATATGCACAACCAATCGGTATGGACACTAGGCTGGGGAAGGCAGGAGGAGGATGGGAACAGGAAGGAAGGGGTCAATGGTGAAAAAAGGGGGACATCTGTAATACTTTCAACAATAAAGAAAACCAAAACATCCATGTGAGAGAGAAACATCAATTGGCTGCCTCCTGTATGCCCCCTACTAAGGATCGAGCCTACAACCTGAGCATGTGCCCTGACTAGAAATCGAGCCGGTAGGACCTTTTAGTCCATGTCACTACACTAAGTCCACTGAGCCACACTAGCCAGCCTGATACCAGTTTTTTTTGTTTTTGTTTTTGTTTTAATTCTCACCTGAGGACATTTTTCCATTTTTTGTTCAGATAGAGTGGGAGAGAGAGAGAGAAACATTGACGTGAAAGGGACACATCGAGTGGTTGCCACCCGCACAACCCAACTAGGGCAGGAGACAAACTGCAACCGAGGTACGTGCCCTTAGCGGGAACCAAACCTGGGTCTCTTTGGACCACAGGCTGACACTATAACCGCTGAGCCAAACGGGCCAGGGCGCCAGTTTTTTTTTTTTAATTAAAAATTTTCCTGTAGCTAAGAGTACTAAATAAAAGCCAAAGTCATAGTCAGTTATAAGTAGGGGGGCAAACTCATTTAAATGACTACTCAGTAAGTCTCAATTTAGTTTTTAAAAATATGAACTTAGTTTACCTGTTACTTTAGAATATTGGTATAAAAGAAGAGGGTGCTGGAACTTGAACCTTTATGCCTGCCACACTCCCATTCTGTGCCCATTGTGAGGACACTGACACAACCAAGTTGCATTCAACTGCGTGCACACACAAGCACAGGCACCCACTCTAAACACATGGAAGTGTAACACAACCTTTGTGAAATTTCTCAGGAATACGAAGGAGTGACACACAGCACTAAACAGAGAAAAACTCCCTCAAATTGCTTTGGAAACATCTTCCCCAAAGTCTCACTTTCTCAGGCAGCTACCCAAATCACTCCTCTCAGGTCTTCCTCTTCCAAGCTCATCCACCCTCTCTCTCTCTCAGCTCTTGACTGCTTCAAATCTGCAGCTCTATCCAGTTCTCTGCTCATCACAACAAAGGCAGAATAGTTGAGCTATTCAACTGTGGGATTCTTTCCCTCGTAGTGGGGCGGGATGTGTATGTGTGTGCAAGTATGTAGCATGACTGTAAATACTTAGAATTTAATAGTTTCTCCTATCATAGCCATACATTTATACACATGTGGAAATAACAGGAAGGCAAGGGATGTGTTTCAGGTTGGCAGAGTCTGAACTATGGGCCAGGCCTTGATTGACACACATTATTTCTAAGCCTCCATTTTTTTAGATGAGGAACTTTAGGCTCAGATCCATCGTTAATTCTCTTTCTGCCCCAGCACACAGACTCTGGGATATCTTAAACATAGTAATGTAAAATGGAGGAGAAAACATTCAAGATATGTCTGGAAGTCTTGGGGTGGAGAGGAGTAAAGGTTGGATGGATGTCTTGTGCTCAGTAGGGAAGAGTTGAGGGCTGGGTGGTTGAGGGAAAATACTTAAAAGCAAGAGTCCTGCTAGCCCTGGCTGGTGTGGCTCATTTGGTTGGGTATCCTTTTGTGCACAGAAAGGTTACAGGTTCGATTCCTGGTCAGGGCACATGCTCGGGTTGTGGGCTCAATTCCCAGTAGGGGGCAGCTGATCCATGTTTTGCTCTCACAATAATGTTTCTCTCTCTCTCTAAAAACACACACACACACACACACACACACACACACACACACACACACACGAGTCTTGCTAGATGGGGGAGGGGGCTCCGGATAGAGTGGGTCTAAGACTCATCTTGTCCTCTTCTTTCCCTCTGCTCCCCACATGGTGGTCACACAGCCTCCTCTCTATTCCTCAAACACTCCCAGCTCATTTTTAAAGACAGGCACTGAATGATGATGTCATTAACTTACTAAGGCTAATTAAAGGAAATACTTTGGAAGTCTCTTAGGCAATTTATCTTTAAAAACACTGGATGACACTAATTCCAACAGTAAACTACTGCTTTTGTTTCACTTACAAGCTAAAAAGTACAAGTTTTTAAATTCCCAAATACTTTGTCAGTTTGGGGTGAACTGGCCCAAAAAGGGGGGAAAATAGTTCCTGCTCATATCTGTAGAAGTGACTGCTTTTAAAGTTATCACTTGAGTAGAATTTAAAGAATACTGGTTCTTAAAGGACTTGTTTAATTATATGATACCCATTAAAATCTCAACTTCCTGGCAAAAATATCTTGAATGATTCATTTTTAGTAAGTATCACACAGGGATGGCTGTTGGATATTTACCTTGGATCTGAGAATATATGTGAAGAATGTCAGTTAGGAAATATACTATTAGTAGATTACAAAAAGCCATGTGTGGCTACAAAAATGTCTATTTCTACTGTGTTCCAAACTCCATATATTTAGAAGCTATCATCTCAATATCATGCTGATAACCTCGAATTAGGCAAAAATTGACAATTAAAACTGTCTTCCTATAGGGTTTAGGTGCTGTTTTGCAAATCAATCAATCAATCAATCAATCAATGTATGTATGTATGTGAAATTTAAGATTTAGATTTTAAAATGATGGTTTTTATGATCCCTGGTTTTAAGGTGGCTTCAAGGAAGAGGAAGGCATGACAAACAAAAGGAAGAATGGACAAACAACAAAGAAGACGAAGGTAGCATGGAAGGAGGGGGTTGAATGGCTGCAGTGTGCTTCAGGAAAGCAAAGACAGGAGCAACATCACAGCCATCGAGAAAGCACAGTGCACAGTGTGTCTGACAGAGCGCAGAGTCCTGGAAAAATGTAAGTTTTGATAAGTTTAATTTTTCTTGTTACTGAGGCAGAGGCAGCTGGGATACATGAAAATTAAGAGATAACTCAGCCCTGGCCGGTTTGGCTCAGCGGTTAGAGCGTCAGCCTGCATACCGGAGAGTCCCGGGTTCGGTTCCCGCTAAGGGCATGTACCTCAGTTGCAGTTTGTCCCTGGTCCTGGTTGGGGTCATGTGAGTGGCAACCACTCGATGTGTCTCTCTCACATCGATGTTTCTCTCTCTCTTCCTTCCTCTTTCCCTCCCGCTCTATCTGAAGATAAATGCAAAAATGTCCTCCGGTGAGGATAAAAAAAAAAGAGAGAGAGAGATAACTCAAACCCTACCACATTTCAAACACCTCTAGTACTAAAAAAAACTTTCCTAGCTGTTAGCAAATGCTAACAAGTGGTCATGCTGAGGATTTTTAAATAGCTATCCTTGGGCATAATTCTCCCACAGATAGAGATGCCAAATAAGAGGGGTGAGGAGGGAAGGAGAAAGCAAGCTAATGCTGACTGATAACGGTCAGGCACTGTGTTAAGCATGTCTCATGTATTCTTTAAACGTCATAGAAACGTATGAAATAGGTACTATGGAAATAGTTTTCCCATCTGTTAATAACTATGATAAACTCATTTAATAGATGGGAAAACTAAGCACAGAGAAGGTAAGTAACTTGCTTATTATCACACAGTTAAGTAACGGAGCTGGGAATTGGACTCAGGCGGTTTAACTACAAACTGAATACATAATCACTGTCATATGGCATTTTCCAAAATAACCCCCAAATAACCAAGTTGACAGGATAAAAGGGACTGGAAGTGTACTGGGCTCTAATACCTGGCTGCTGCCTGGAAATCTGTGAGGATGTTGGGGTAGAAGTCCCAAGTCTTCTTTGGTGTCCACCTCAGGCAGCCACCCACATTCTTAAGTAAGGGTGGTGGTGGGGGAACATATCTGAAGCTATCCTTTCTTCTAAATTCAAATATGAATAAATTAAAGAGTAAAAAATGTTTGAATTTTTGACATATTTACTTCAACATATTACAATTTCTGCTAAATGTCAGATACTCCTTAAGGAAAACACTTAAGTAACTTGGTGATTGCATCATGTAGCAATTATGAGCCTAACTTCTAAAGCAGTTTTCACAAAGAGGGCATAATTTTCCAAAGTATGTAAAAAAAACAAAACAAAAACCCAAAACCCACATACACCAATACTCTCTATATACATAGACGAAATCTTCAAACCTGGTCTCATTTTTTTTCGCAGGCTCTATTTATATGCAACCGGTTCTAAGAATTCTAAGAAAAGGACAGGCCGGACACTGTCCCGCACGAACGGGCCTCAGAGCCAGAGTCCTCACGCATTTTCCAGGCACGACCCACCTGAGGGGTGCAGACTCTCCCATGAGTCACATGCATATTTTCTAAGGACCGTTAAGGGTTGTAAATGGGATGAAATGAAAATAACCCAAAGGTTCAGGGTTAGTCACCATATTCTCTCTTTCCTATCTGCCATCTGTCCACAGATCATTAAGTTCAAATCACATTTTTATGAATAAAAATATAGGATTTGGGGACCTCTTCTTGGGACATTTCTTTTTCACAGCCATATAGGCCCAAACCAGCAGTAAGCAGGGTATAGGGCTCCACTGGTCAGTAGGCAAAGCCACAGGGAGAGAACTCAGTGAGGCTCACAGACCAAAGGCACTGGGCTTACTGCAGTGCCTATGTGGATGACTCAGAAAAGAAGGCCTTGCAAAGCCCTCCACAAGGCTCCTGACCCCCTGCAATAACTGCAAGCACCTTACTCCCCACCTGCCCCTCTGCCCATCCAGTGCCATCTACTCACTGCCCACGGGAGTCCCTTTTCATAATGGAGTTTCCATCCCTCTCCCAAATCCCAAAGCAGTGTTAAGGCCCTCCTAACTTTCCACCCAGTAGTATGACTCTTAATAAACACATTCTATTTCCTACTAGACTGTAAGCTCCCTTCCGGTGGGACGATATCCAGTTCCCCTTTCTGAAACTCACAAAGCCCTGCCGGTAGATGCTCAACACATGCTGAGTACATACTGAGAACGGAACCAGTCTGAAAACTGGGACAGCATGGGAAGCTCAGTGGAAACCATAGGACTGGACGAGTATCATATGAGCCTTGTGATGTTCATGCCTTGTACAATGCTGGAGTTGTCGGATTATTCCACACATGCCAACGGTGTTTTCTGCAAGTCTGCTTTGTGTATTTACTAGTGTCCCAAAGGTGAAGCAGTCCTATTAGGCAATGACTGTTTAAACACACATTAATCATGCATTAGGAGTCCTAAATTGAAAAGCACAATGCATAGGAAAGTGCCCTGGACACAAGGCATCTATTACAGACAGATGTGATCTCTCATGTCTTGCCGTGTACATATTTGGCGAGTAAGTGCACTTCAGGGAACTCTGCTTACTTGAAAAATAAAAAGAATACAGTTGCAGGCTGCATGATGACGCTATAGCTTGGGGAGCAAGGCGGGGGGCAGGGGGTCAGGAGCCTTGTCAGGCAATCAGGGGCTTTGGAACTGTCTTGGTCATCATGCTGGATCAACACAAGTAAGCCTCAGTTTCTCTAACTGCTTCCTTCTTCCTCTTGGTATGCAGGAAGACTAGAAGGTTCTTATACTGCAGGTTCTGATTACAAATACATGCCCAACCCTGGCCAGTTTGACTCAGCTGTTAGAGCATTGACCAGAAGACCAGAGGGTCATGGGTTCAATTCCTGATCAAGGGCACGTACCTGGGTTGCAGATTTGATCCCCATCACCAGTCGGGGTCATGTGGGAGGCAACACATCGATGTGTCTCTCTCACATCAATGTGTCTCTCTCACATCGATGTTTCTCTCTCTCTCTCTCCCTTCCTTCCTCCTTTCCACTCTACCTAAAAATCAATGGAAAAATATCCTCGGGTGAGGATTAACAACAACAACAAAAACAAATACAGGCCCACCGTTCAGGGTCTCAGCTCTCCCAGATGAGGGACCAGCAGTTGATACAACCTCTGAAGAAGCCTATTTAGATCTCTGGTGGAGGCCTGTGTGCCAGACACGCTTCTGCAGAATGGGGAGGTTGTAGGAGGCAAGGCGGAAGGAAAATGTGGCCAGTGAGGAACATGTACCTCCTTTAATGAGACCCTAAACTCACTCCTTTTCTCCTCAAGAAAAAGCAGAGCATGTCTTAGTCTGGGGAGGAAATTGGCTTCACTCTTTTATCTATTTTTTAATCCTCACCTGAGTATATTTTTTCATTTACTTTCAGACTGAGTGGGAAGGAGGGGGGGAACATCAACGTGAGGAGGACACATAGGCTGGTTGCCTCCCCCATGACCCAGACCAGGGCTGGGGAAGAACCGCAATTAAGGTACATGTCCTTGACGGGAATCAAACCCACGACTCTTTGGTCTGCGGGCCAACATTCCAACCGCTTAGCCAAACTGGCCAGGGCAGCACTCTTTAAAACATATATTCACATAGATGCATACCCATGCTTGAACTACACTAGGGTCAAAGCTGACAGGTACCTGGAGATGGAAATTCTGTGGCCCTCCCTCAACTGTCTTCAGCATTCTTGGACTTAGGGGGTGGGGGGGAGAGACACCCACCCTGGGCTGGGTCACAGTAAGAGGTATTAACTGAGCCTCTTAACCTCAGTTTCACCAACAGCTCCTACATGATGCAGAGACCAAATACTTCTATTCCCTGGATCTGAGTCCCCAGAGTGAGCTCAGCTTGAGACCTGGCATCCTAAGATGAAGAGGAGATCTTGAACAACAAGGCACAGCTGGGACATTCTTACCAGCGACAGCAATCTTAAGATTCTCAAGTGGTTTTCTCCAGCTGCCTTGCTCAGCTGTTTTAATAACCAGAGACGGAAGCTGGTGTTCCCCTCACCATCCTTTTTGGCACTTTGATTATGGGCAAAGTGACACTGACTTTGAACAATGGGATATATAATCTTCCATATAATGCCCTTCATGTAAACAGGGGTTGGTTAATCTTGGTTTCTTTCCTTTAAACACGGTATGAGACCAGATAAAACTCAGTGGTACAGTCTGGAAATCTACAGAGGAAAAGAACTTGAAAAATGTTAGCATTATGATTACATATATAAGAATACATAAGAAAAGAGATTAGAAGAAAATAAGACCAAAAATATTAGTCTATTAAGGTGCTGAGGTTAAGAGGGCTTTTAAAAATATATGCTATTACTGATATTTTAGAGAAAGAGGAAAGGAGAGGGAGAGAGAGATAGGAACATCAATGAGAGGAAAATATTGATTGGCGACTTCCTGCACACCTCCTACCCGGGATCAAGCCCTGGGCATGTACCCCAACCAGGAATTGAACCAATGACCTCTTGGTGCATGGAACAACACTCAACCAACTAAACCACACTGGATGGGCAAGAGGGCTTTTCTCACAGTTTCTAAATGTTCTTGTGATGTGATTTTTTTTTTTTTTTTTTTTAGAGAGAGAGGAAGGGAGAGGGAGAGAGAAACATCAACGAGAGAGACACATCAACTGGCTGCCTCCTACTCCCCTCTCCCCCTGCACTGGAAATGGAACCCGAAACCCAGCATGTGCCCTGACCGGGAATTGAACCAGTGACCTCTTGGTCCATGGGTCAGTGCTCAACCACTGGGCTACAGCAGCTGGGCTGTGATCCAGCTGGGCTGTGATGTGATTTTTTTTATAGTAAAAATACTTATAAATAAAATAATTCCTGGTCTCTCAGATTTCAAGTATTAAGTAGTTTGTGCTCTGGATAATTAAACATAGATTACTGAATTCTCCACACACCAGATACCATAAAGTGTGGGAAAGCACCTTAGATATAGTAGGGAGGAATAAATATATTAGATATTATTGCCCTCAATGCTTTTGAGAATTAGGCTACACTCTATTTAGAATGGCTCTTGTTGATTGTGGTGAGAGATAATTTAGTATGGCTGAAGGGATAATTCACACTCCACCAACCAAAAACATCCTTATACTAAAAAAGGGCTTGCCTACTACCTCTTTGAAAATAAAGGGAACAATATCCGATGACAAATTCTGTTTTGGCCAAGCCTCTCTCCCATCTTGGGCGGAAGGCTGAATTGCCATGGGGGATATTCATCTAGCTTGAGTTTGCACAGGCGTGTGTGTGTGTCTGTGTTTCAGAGTTGCCATGTGGTCAAACTGCCATAGAGTGTCCCATCCAAGCTGGCCAAGTGTCCCTCCCAGGAGGAGTAAGATCAAACAACAATCTGCTCAGCACAGCAAGCAACTTCCTCATGAGGTGGGAAAATCTGGAGCTGCCCCATACTGACTTTTTATCATGCCCCACATAAGCAAGTGCTGCACTAAATATACATTCCAAATACATTTTATCAGGAAGCCAGAGCAACACCAGCATTTATGCTCAGGCTAATGCTCTATTACATGGATTATAATCAACTGGAATCAAATGAATTCTCCACCACAACTCAATTGTTCATTACACGGTTTTTAATGAGTTTCTGCCCAGTGTCACAGCAGTCCTTATGTAATTACTCTATATAACTCCAATAACACTTCAGCAGACTGTCTCGGTGCATTGCTGCATTTTGGATAGTCAGAGAGTGCGGCCCTCATGCAGAGGGAACTCCTGGGTGACCTAGGCTTCAGCACTGCAGAGCAGCCCTCAGGGAAGAGGACGGCACTTGGTGACAATTTCTCCAGAAAAAGTTCTAGGAAAAGAAAGGAAGCCTGCAGCTCCTAAGCTGGATTCTCCTTAGTCAGGACGGTGAAAGGGGCATGTGTGGCCAGTGTGCAGCCTCACCCATGGGCTACTGAAGGTGGCTTTGCTGAAACCGGAGAACAATCCCTCTGGGAAGGGGAGTGAGTGGGAGAAGAGGAGAATGGAGTAAAAAATAGTGTGTTTGCCCTGGCTGGTTTGGCTCAGTGGTTGGAGCATTGGCCTTTGGACCAAAGAGTTGTGGGTTTGATTCTGGTCAAGGGCAAGTACCTGGGTTGCGGTTTGTCCCTGGCCCTGGTTAGGGTCCTGAGGGAGGCAATCAGTCAATGTGTCTCTCTCACGTAGATGTTTCTCTCTCTCTCCCTCCCTCCCTCCCACTCTATCTAAAGATAAATGGAGCCCTGGTTGGTTTGGCTCAGCAGTTAGAGCGTCGACCTGTGGTTCAGAGAGACCCGGGTTCAGTTCCTGCTAAGGGCATGTACCTCGGTTGCAGTTTGTCCCCGGCCCTGGTTGGTCGTGTGGGTGGCAGCCACTCAATGTGTCCCTTTCACATTGATGTTTCTCTCTCTCTCTCCCTCTCTCTCCCTCCCACTCTATCTGAATAAAAAAATGGAAAAAAATGTCCTCGGGTAAGGATAAAAAAATAAAAAATAAAAAATAAATAAAGATAAATGGAAAAATATCCTCGGGTGAGGATTAAAAAAAACAACAATGTGTTTGCTTCCTTGAGGAAAACTATAGGTCAGCATAAAGCTGAATAAAGAAAAAGAAATGCTGCTGAGAAAGAGGTTGAATCTGATCTTGGGAAGTTACTTACATTAGGAAATGGGCCTCTGACCCCTACTGCTGGGGAACCCCAGCAGCCAGGGGCTGGGCCTTGAAGAGTTCACTGAGACTGTCCTGTGGGCCTGAGACTGACTTGCTTCTCGACTCGCCGTTCTGCTTCAGACTGTGAGACGTGGGAGCCCAGAGCTGACCCCAGGGCCCGAATGAAGTCCAAGACCACAGCTCAGGGATTTGTCCACCAGGCCTGTCCAATGAGGGAATTCAATCAAGAGGACATAGAACCCTGGCCGGTTTGGCTCAGCGGTTAGAGCATCAGCCTGTGGTCCAGAGAGACCAGGGTTCAGTTCCCGCTAAGGGCATGTACCTCGGTTGCAGTTTGTCCCCGGCTCCGGTTGGGGTTGTGTGGGTGGCAGCCAGTCGATGTGTCCCTTCCACATGGATGTTTCTCTCTCTCTCTCTTCCTCCCTCTCTCTCTATGAATGCAAAAAATGTCCTCAGGTGAGGATTATAAAATTGAAAAAAAAAAGAGGACATAGAGGTACAGTCTTGATATCTGCAACCAAGTTCTCAGAGTTCCCCAAATCTGCTAAGGTAGAGTGTGGAGGAGGGACAGGACCATTGCATTATGAAGTCTTTGCTCCTGCTTCCCAGGTTCCCTCTGGTAACACACCCACCTTCAAGCAAGGCCGAAGCCCTGGCGGTGCAGGTGAGGAGGCATAATTAGGGAGCAGTGTCACTCCTACTCCACAGCCGAAGGCAACAGGCTTGGTCAGACAGCAACGGGAAACGCACATGAAGAATCCCTACTCTTATGGTCCTCACTGTAAATTACTTTGATCTATATGTTGGACTTCGCTGCTCAACACCACAGACCATGTTGCTCCCTTAGCCATGCAGATCCTTCTTTGCCTTTTACACACCTGCCCCTCACACCCAGTTCCCTCACATTTCATCTCCAGCCTCCCCTCCTCCAGTAACAACCACCACCTCACACCTTACAATGTACTTTCCTTGAGTAAATGGAAAGACTGCATAACAAGATTCTACAGTGTACCTTTCATTTGTTACTTCCACGGGTGGTATTATTTGCATTTAGGTGTTTCCATAGTAAGACTCTAATACTACTACTACTACTACATTTTTAACCCTTTAGAGGGTATTCTCAGCTATTATGGGATTTTAGTCTCAGACAAAATACACAGAGACCGGCAGGATGGGCACGCTTCCAAATTTATAAATGAAGGAAAGGTAACCACAGGCATTAAGTGACTTGCCAGAAGTTTATGGCAGAGGTGAAACCAGTTCCCCGCTTTCCTGGTCTTGTCTCAAGGATTCATTCTACGAAAAAGTTTGGTACTATCTGGGTGGAGTGAGCATTACAGAAGACATTGGGCAGAGCTGAGCTGTATGTGATGGGAAGAAAGCTACTCAGCCAAGCCTCATCAGTGCCTGGATTCAATTAAAGATCATCAGGAAAAGGGCTCTTTGGTTTGCACGTCACATTCCTGCCTGCTCTCAGGCTGTCACTGGGGACGAGCACAAGATTGCACAGACTGTGATCCAGGGCATTTTTCTGGGCCAGAGATGCCTCTGTCTGCATGATCACCCAGGAGGCGGAGGCCTGCTGGAGGCTGAAGCCCAAAGCAGATGGGCAAACTCACCCATGCACTGGGCACTGTCCCCAGCCCACCGAGGTGCTATGAGACACAACTCAAAGTTTACATTTACAGACCCTGTATTATTCAGTCGGCTGTATGTGCTTCCCGACCTCAAATACAGGGGCTGAGAGCACAAAGTGAGAATCTGGGGGCCAAAGTAAGATGAGTAATAGTAAAGGGTAGGCATAAGAATGACTCAACAACAGTAAATGGGATTGCTTTTTACTCTGATGCCATCCCAAAATGTGTGGGATGGTAATAATGTGTGGAGAAGGGGAACTGAGTCATCCTGGTTTCCCCTATCTGAACAACTATGACATTTTACTGAGCATTTCTGTAGCATCTCTTTCTGCAGAGCTTGACACTTACCATATCCATCTTCTCCTGACTTGATGAAACAGTCTGTTATAACAGGGGTGAGGGTCCAGGCCCTTCCTTCTTCCATCTCTCCCTCCCTCCCTTTCTTTCTCTCTCTCTTTATGTAATTTATTTATATATTTTTAATCCTCAACCGAGGACACTTTTTGCATTCATAGAGTGAGAGGGAGAGAGGGAGGGAGAGAGAGAGAAACATAGATGTGAGAGAGACACATTTACTGGCCACCACCCACACAATCCCAACCGGGGCAAGGGACAAACTGCAACCAAGGTACGTGCCCTTAGCGGGAACTGAACCCGGGTCTCTCTGGACTGCAGGCCGACGCTCTAACTGCTGAGCCAAACCGACCTGGGCTCCAGGCTCTTTATCCTCACCCAAGGACATCCCCCGCCCCTCTTTTGTTTAGATAGAGTGGGAGGGAGAGATAAGAAGAGAGAGAGAGAGACAGAAACATCAATGTGAAAGGGACATATCGAGTGGCTGCCACCCTCATGACCCAACCAGGGCCGGGGACAAACTGCAACCAAGGTACGTGCCCTTAGTGGGAACCAAACCCAGGTCTCTCTGGATCTCAGGCTGATGCTCTAACCGTTGAGCCAAACTGGCCAGGGCTCCAGGCCCTTTAATAAGACTGTTCCCACCACCCTGTAAGAACTAAGAAGACATTTACCTTTCTTCATGAAGTCTTTTCTGATTCCTTTCAAATATCTTTATTTCCTTCCTTTAAAGGCTCAGAACATTCATCTCTAAACTCATGTCTTTTTATTTTCTTAAACAGATATTTGCACAGTAGGTTCATTCCCCCACACGGAGTAGTCATTAGATTATCATGTTCACCGGAGGTGGGAACTGTGTCCCACTTGTTTCATCACCTGAAGGCCTGGCAATAATGCTGTGACCGAGGCAAGTGCTCCATGAATACTGTTAAACAGACACGAATCGTTTTCTCCCTACACATTTGCTGGGGCCTCTCACAGTGCCTCCCTGGTGGCCTTGACCACAGTGAATGGCCACCTCTACAGAAGTAACTAAGCAGAGGCATAGCCTGCATCTCTCATGGGTGTGGTATGAGCAAAGCTGGACAAACTGATTTGGAGTTCGAATTAAGGGACTGCTGAGGCTCCTTCTAGGTCCAAAACTATAATTTTAGAATTTTGACTAAATAAAAATAAGAGATTAGTGAATTTGGAAGGGGAAGAATAAATACTGAATTAATGAATAAATGAAAGGGAATTGGATATGATGTAGACCAGGGAAAACACCAAATAGTCAGAGTAGGCTTTCTGGGATGATATAATTTCAGATGCTCTATGAATAATGGGGTGAACATTTCCCAGATAAAGGGGGTGTTTCTAGTACAACAGGGTCTAGTATAGGAAATGTCTTAAGGTGAGATCAAGTGAATACAGAGTAAACTGATAAGGAGAGTACAATAAAGGCACCGAGGGATCTGAAATAAGTGACAATCTGAAAAGACAATGAACTCAAAAAACTGTGTGTGGGGGATACTGGGTGTGTTATATTAAGTACAGGCTTTGGAATCAGCTTAGTATGGAATCCTGGCTGCCATGCTCATTCCCTGTGTGACATTGGAGAAATTATTTAACCTCTCTAAGTTTTAGTTTCTTTATGTTTATCACAAAGATATAGATGCATCTTCATGTGTGATTAAATGAGATACATGATATAAAATGTTTAGTGCAGCACCTAGTCCTCATTCATTTAACATATTTATTATATGATATGTGTTAGATAGTATGATAAGCATTTTACATGGTAAATAATCAGAAGATGGAAGCTGTAATTATTATTAGTCAAAGGGACTATGCCTCCCCTTCCTGCACCCCCCCCCCCCACTGCTAATTATGTCCCTTTTGATTCTGGAACTTAGAAGAAAAAATGGCATTTTAGTCTATATGTGAGCTCATTTATTTGCCTTTGGTATATTTTGCTTAAAACAAAAATTTGGCCTCAGCTTTAGGTACCCTGCACATGCAAATTAAGTAACAAGACTTTTCTTCAAGTCTCAGCTCTTCAATACAATCTCTCTTTTGTGCATAGTGGCATAATCAAAAAGTCAAATGCAGATCCTTCCCTTTTCTTGGAAAGTCATTTCTTGACATGGTACCGAAAGAGACATCTTGAAAGAGACATGCATGGTCATGTGTCCCCACTCCAGGGACAGTCTTCTCCTGTAGATGTGAAACAGGCTTTGGCAGCTGCTCAGTATCATTAGACCAAGGGCAAGTCAACTGCTCTCTCAGGCTTAAAATAAAGTTATCATCTCAAACCAAAAATACTAAGCATTTGACCAGGAAAAGGAAGCCAATCGGAGATCCAGTTATCATGAGGAATTTCTGGTTGATCTTATGAGTTTTCTACAGTGAATACCTGAAAGTCTGGTTGGTACTGATGTGTGTCTGTACATAAATAAAGTATGTATGGTATTATGGAGAAATTGCTGAAAAACACCTGCTTTACAAAAAGAGTTGAGTTTGTGTGTGTAGGTCAGCAAACCATAAAATTTGAATAAGGCTTGTTTTTGTTAAGCACACACCTTCTTAATACATTTCATGAGTGATCAATCTGGGGTAAATATATTAGTTTCCAATAAAGGAGCAAATCATTTTTATGTATGTTGCAATATTTTTCAACGGGCTGTCTTGACTCTATAACCAAGAATAAGGTAGCAATTTCAGAAACCATTTTCTTGAGGTCTTGGCTATATGAGAGAACCAAAGTGTTTTCAGAATTTCAGATGGATAATTTGGGTTCCATATGGGGTGCAGGTGTTTTGGTGGAAGTTCCCCACAGATAAGGCAAAGACATAAGGATTAAGTAACAGGCAAACAAGGACGCTAAAAATCACTCACAGCTGTACTTATTCAAGCCTTGGGTAAGAAGAAAGGATGTTGCATGTTCACTATTTCACCTGATAATTTTAATATGACTACATCACACTTAGAGTAGATCCATTTCCACAGTAATGCTTGGTTTTCTCTACTCCTGTTTATTCTTCATTGACACAATAATCACTAGGCAGGTTAAGGTATTTTCTCTCATAAATTTATAAAACCTTACAAAGAAAATTACTTTGGGGGACATTGCTTCAAATGTCAAGTAACTCAAGGAGTTTAATCTTGGAATTTATGTTTCTATTTTTAATGTTTCAATCCTGACACAATTCTTCCCCTTACATCCCTTCAAGTATTGAAGGGATTTAAATGAGCTCTTATACAAACAGTTCATCAAAAGGGAAATCAGAATTTTCTTCCTCATTTAGTTCTTTTGAATTCAGCTGTTTTGTGGGATGGTGTAAGAATAAATAAATAAAATAAAATCAATTAAAATACACATGATGTGAGATGATATTTTCTGTTTCAAAATTTTCAACATCTCAGTTATTTTGAAATCTCTGCTTAAAAAAAAAAAAAGAGATTGAATGAAGGACTCTAAAAAGTTATTCAGTCTATGATCCTGCTCTTGGGTCTTATGACGACTAAAATATCCTCCAAATGTACTCCCAAGCTTATTTTACAAGGCCAGCATTAACCTAATTCCAAAACCAAGTAAAGTCATGATAAAAAAAATTGAAGGATAAAAACCACATGATCATATCAATAGATGCATAAAAAGCATTTGATAAAATCCAGTACCAATTTATGATAAAAACTCTCAGCAAAGTGTAAAAGAGGGAACATACCTCAACATATTAAAGGCTATAGATGACAAACCCACAGTCAACACCATACTCAATGGGCAAAAACTACAAGCATTCCCCTTAAGATTGGAAACAAGACAGGGATGTCCACTTTCAAGACCTTATTCAACATAGTAATGGAAGTCCTAGTCACAGCAATCAGACAAGAAGAAGAAATAAAAGGCATCCAAATTGGAAAGAAAGAAGTATAACTATTATTATTTGCAGATGACGTTATATTGTGTATAGAAAATCCTAAAGATTCCACCAAAAAACTACTAGATCTGATCAATGAATTCAGTAAAGTAGCAGGATACAAAATAAATACCCAGAAATCAGTTGCCTTTTTATATACCAATAATGAACTATCAGAAAGGGAAACAATCAAACAAAAAATCCCATTCACAATTGCTTCAAAAAGAATAAAATGCCTAAGAATAAATTTAACCAAGAATGTAAAAGACCTGTACTCAGAAAATTGTAAGACACTGAAGAAAGAAATTGCAGAAGATATAAACAAGCAGAAGCATATACCATGTTCACGGATAGGAAGAATTAACATTATTAAAATGTCCATACTACCCAAAGCAATCTACAGATTCAACTAAATTCCTATCAAGATACCAACAGGGTATTTCACAGAAGTAGAATAAGTGTTTCAAAAATTTGTATGGAACCACAAAAGACCCCAAATAGCAACAGTGATCTTGATAAAGAAGAACAGAGTTGGAGGAATCATCCTACTTGATATCAAACTACACTACAAGGTCAAAGTAATCAAAACAGCATGGTACAGGCATAAAAACAGACATACAGATCAATGGAACAGAATAGAGAGCCCAAAAACAAATCCACACCGTTATAGTCAATTAATATTTGACAAAGGAGGCAAAAACATACAATGAACTAAAGATAGTCTATTCAATAAATGGTGTTGGGAAAATTGGACAGATACCTGCAAAAAAACAAAACTAGACCACTTTCTTTCTTTTTTTTTTTCTTATCCTTACCCGAGGACATTTTTTTTCTTTCCATTTTTTGTTCAGATATAGTGAGACAGAGAGAGAAAGAGAGAGAGAGAGAGAGAAACATCAATGCAAAAGGGACACATCGAGTGACTGCCACCCGCACGACCAACCAGGGCCAGGGACAAACTGCAATCGAGATACGTGCCCTTAGCAGGAACCGAACCTGGGTCTCTCTGGACTGCAGGCCGATGCTCTAACCGCTGAGCCAAACCGGCCAGGGCTAGACCACTTTCTTACACTGCACACAAGAATAAACTCAAAATGGATTAAAGACTTAAATGTTATACTCAAAACCATAAAAATCCCAGAAGAAAACATAGGCAGTATAATTTTAGACATTTCTTGTAGCAATATCTTTCTGATATATCTCCTCAGGCAAGGGAAACAAAACAAAAACAAACAAATGAGACTACATCGAACTACAAAGTTTTTGTACAGCAAAGGAAGCCATCCACAAAATGAAAAGTTAAACCATGGAATGGGAGAACATATTTGCCAATGATACAAGCGAGTAGGGGATAACTTGTCCATTCACAGTTGGCCATCATTTAGATAAGTTTATATTTAGGCTTTTTTCTCTACAACATTGATTGTACTGTCATCTCATTTCTTCTAACTGTACCATCTGTAAAAATGAAAAATTACCATCATCTATCTCTCACCTTATCAGGAGAGTTAAGTCGGTCTTTTTGAAGGGAGTAAATATCTTTCCCCATCACCTTAAAAAACTGATCCATATGTTTTGCAGTTTGCCAAGCACATAATCACAAGATTTTCAGAAATTTAAAAATTAGTATTAATCTTTTTTACACATGTGAAAACTAAGTGAGGTTATGTTTCCCCTATTAAAGTACTTGCAATAATTTCTAATTAGGTGGCTAGAAAATGCTGAGGAAGGGTTCAAATGCAGGTTCTCTGCTCCAAATCCTTGACTGTCTCCTCTTCCTCATTGCCCTCACAGAAGTGTCATCTCTATTATTGGATTTAGTTTTTCTCTCAGTACTTTTCAGTCTTGCAGCCCCCAATTGAAGTTATACTCCAGTGATGTACAGTGAAAGCATTACCACTTGATTTTGAATGTTGTGCTCTTGCCAAGTAGCCTTCTAAACCAGCCTCATCTCATTGATTATTAATTCAACTATCAGTCTTCCTTGATTCCCAATTGTTTTCCCCATGTTCCCTTGTGTTAGCAAGCACGTAAGCACCATCGCTTACTTAGTTTACTTTCCCTCCTTAACACAGAGACCATTTACTGAGTCCTTACTGTGTGTGAGATGCCATGCTTACTTCACTTCATTGAATTCTCACACAATCCCACAAGGTTTGCAATATTATCCTATTTTAAAGATGAAGGATGTGTCATGTATTAAGCTATTTGGGATTATTTCTAGAACATATCTTAAGAGAACTTGAATTTTGTCTTTCAGGTTTCTCTTTCTTCCATTTATGACACACTGTGCTTTCTTTTGGTAAAGTAAAGTAAAGCAGCACTAAATATTATTCCAAAGAATGACCCACTTGTGCACACACTAGGACCCAGCCTATCAGACCAACTACACATGTAGCCAGACTCATGGCTAACATAATGTCCCGAGAGGGGCTCAAACCTTTGAGTAGCAATGATGGACCGGAGTGAAAAGGTAGAGAAAAATAATCAAGGAAGGAAATAAAACAGAAAGAGGAGAAAAAACAAGAGAGATACTTTTGCATGTTTCTGTTGCCCTTGAAGTAAATGCTTTCTTTAAAAAAAAAAAAAGGAGGGTTCATTTCTTTACATTCTATTAATGAATTCTTATTGGTGCCACTATTGCTCGGGGGGCCTGTTGTTTCCTGAATGGTGTTCTCTGTGACTAACAGTCACCACCAGGATGACAGACCCCACAGAAACAGAAATGCTCTATATTGGACTTTGTGCCTCTCTGCTGGCCATTTATGTCATTCGAATTCACAATTGGCACACCAGAAACACTGGCATCAACTCTTCTATCCATTCTCGGAACAGAGTAGAAAAGAAGAGGCCTTCCCCCATCTCAATACAAAGCCTAACCCATCCCCCCACCCTGCTCCCCTCACAATAGACTTCTGTGCTTTCTTACAAATTCAAACAACCTCTAGTGACTAATTATGTAAGAAGTCTCTCTCCTTGGACCTCATAGCTCACTGCCTCAATTCCTCTAAACAGAGCCATCTGTTAGCCAAGAACTCAACATCAAAACGTTCTTTGATGAGTCACAATTACTGACAAGTACAATGTGAGTACTGCCAGAATGATAAATTTAACACTACTCAAATATTCATCATGAACTAAATAAAGAGCCTTTCAGGTTTCGAAAACAAAATATTTTAAGATTTTAAAAAATGCTTGGACTTAAAAATAAACTAAATACAGTCCTGGTAGTTCCAAAGAAATGGATTGGAATTGAGGTTATTGTTAGCAAAGCTGATACTATATGCGTGATAATAATCCTGATTGATTTTAATAGGTGAAATGGAAAACTGCAAATATAGTAGTGAGGTGAGCACAATGAACTGGAAGATTAGACAGAAGAGTTCTAACTTGAGCTGGGACATCAACTATTTTATGTCTCTAGACCAGATGATTACCAAAATCCCTTCCAGGGCTAATACTCTGTCATTCTATGAGTGTGTGATTTAGATCCATAGATACAGGGCTGCTTTTAGAATTCCAAGAGGATCCCAATAATAATATTTTCTGTGTTGTGATTCCTGGCATCTCTGAGATTTTTTTCTAGACTTTCTTGTTTGTTAAAAGACTTGCAAATACAGTGAGTGGACTTAGGCAATATTTCTTTTTCCTGGTAATGGGCTCCAGTTGGCAAGACCCATTACTGAGTACTATTGAAAGAACAAGTTACTTACATCCACACTCACTAAACTAATTCAGTAAGATGATTGTTTTTTAAAAAATGAGATCCATATAATGGAAACCAACAGTTTTCCTTTGGTCTGTTTTACAGTCAATAAAAGATACATTAAAAAGAGCTCAGCAATAATGAGCAGTGGGAAAAATTATAATTTAGAATTTGAGTTCCTTTTTGACTCAAGACTGAGTAGCAAAAATAGACAAATTAAAGTCTAATAGTATGTTTGAAAAAATGTAACCTATATACGATTGTTTTATTTATTTATTTTATCCTCACCTGAGGATATTATCCCATCAATTTTTCAGATAGAATGAGAGGGAATGAGGTGGGGGATGGAGAGAGGGAGAGGGGGGAAGAGAGAGAGAGAGAGAGAGAGAGAGAGAGAAACATCCATGTGAGAGAGACACATAGATTGGTTGCCTCCCGCATGACCTGACCAAGACTGGGGACTGAACCTGCAGCCGAGGTACATGCCCTTGACCGAGAATTGTGCAACTCTTTGGTCCAAGGGCTGATACTCCAATCACTGAGCCAAACCAGCCAGGGCTACAATTGTTGTTTTAAAAGCATTTGTGAGTGCAACTTCTATTATAACCAGAACTAAATAAGATGACTATTCACTGGTTCTAGATCAGTTTGAAGATTAGTCACAGGGGTCTACCTCAGAAATGTCACTCCACAGTGTGCCAGACTCACAATCAAAACTTCTTATATAGAATACGATCAGCCCTGGCCGGTTTGGCTCAGCGGTTAGAGCGTTGGCCTGCGGTCCCGAGAGACCCGGGTTCAGTTCCCGCTAAGGGCACGTACCTTGGTTGCAGTTTGTCCTCGGCCCTGGTTGGTTGTGCGGGTGGCAACCACTCGATGTGTCCCTTCACATCGATGTTTCTCTCTCTCTGTTTCTCTCTCTTCCTCCCACTCTACCTGAACAAAAAAAAATGGAAAAACCTCCTCGGGTGAGGATGATAAAAAAAAAAAAAAAAATTAAAAATTAGAATACGATCATTTTGTGAGTCCATCTTCCCTGCTCATTTCTTTGATAACTTTTGTGGTTATTGTTTCTAAAATATCTTTTTTTCTTTTCCAAGCATGAAAACAATATAGCATTAAATATTTTAAAAAATGTTCATAATGACAGAATCCTAACAAAGTTTTTCAACTTTGGCATATTAGATGTTGGCCTCTTTCACGTGCTATTGCTTTGTTCTTTTGTGCAACGAAGCACATGTCCAGAAGCCTGTCCTCAGTGGAGAGAAACTATTCCCTAAAGGCCAAGTCCAGATGATGATAATTCTCTTTCGATCTTGCATTCTGCTGGTTTTATGTCTTTAAGTGTTAAAAACATTGTGCTTTATGACTGGAGTCTGTCTACATCACTGTTTTGGGTCTTCTCTAGAAAAGGCAACCTTGGATCACTAAATAAATGAAAACATGATAGTTTACAGATCCTAGTAACTGTAGGTAGAAGACTGCAGGAGAACTAAGCACAATTAGGGTTGCTAGGAAATAAAGAGAAGCAAAGAAAGAGTATGAGCTAAGGTTTGAGTTGAGAGGGAACCTAATACTAAGGGAACTCACCTAGTATAGAAAGGGATGAAGAATGGTTTGGGGCCCTGGCTGGTTTAGCTCAGCAGTTAGAGCATTGGCCTGCGGTCCAGAAAGACCTGGGTTTGGTTCCCGCTAGGGGCACGTGCCTCAGTTGCAGTTTGTCCCTGGCCTTGGTTGGGTCGTGCGGGAGGCAGCCACTCGTGTTCCTTTCGCGTTGATCTTTCTCTCTTTCTCTTTCTCTTCCTCTCTCTCCCTCCCACTGTATCTGAACAAAAAATGGAAAAATGTCCTTGGATGAGGATTAAAAAAAAAAGAATGGCTTGAGGACTAGTACTTTTTAAGTTGACAGTTATGGATTCCAGCTATATTTAGCCAGTAATACTTATAGCTAAGGATGCAAAGAGCAAATACAGAGCATGGAGTCAGGACTTGAAGAAGTGGGCAGAGGCTTTTCCTGACTCTGGTCTGTATTTACTGCATCCTAACACCCAAGCTAGGATGAACTTTGACAACCTGTCAAAACCATCTGATGTGTATTAAGATAATACTTGTCTTCTACTGATGCTGTGCCAGGCTCTGGTACATCTATTGTGCCTAACTGTGCAGAGCAAGTGTTATCACTGCATTTTCATTTCATCACTGAGGAAGCAAAGGAATAAAGAGGTCAAGTAAATTGCCAGGATTTTACATAGCTAATATGTCTAGGTTGGAATTTGAACTTAGATCTGTGTAACACAGAAGACTGAACTTTCCCCCTTCTGTGCCACTCTATAAGACACACTGTAAAATTTTAAAAAATTTAAAGTCATTTTTAAGATCCAAAGAAATACAAAGGAGGGTACTGTTCAGATGCTATATATGGTCATCATGGACTATAAAATTCTACCTAAGTTCAGGTAATATTTCCCCACAAACATAAATGAAAGTGCCTCCTATGTGCAAAACACTAGGCCTTGAGACAGAAAGAAACATGGATCAGGTGCCTCCTGCATGCCCCCTACTGGGGATGGAGACCGAAACTCTCTGGGCATGTGTCCTGACTGGGAATCGAACTGGGACCTCTCAGTACATGGGACGACTCTCAATCCACTGAGCCACACCGGCCAGGTGCCAGATGATATTTTTAAAAAGAACTCAAAATTAGCTGCACTCCTTACAAATGGAATATGTTCTATCTTTATTTTTTTTCTCAATCCCTCTACCTTTTTATTTTAATAATTGATTTTAGAAATAGGAAGACAGGGCAGAAAGAGAGAGAAACAGCAACGTGAGAGAGAAACATTGATTTTTAGTTGCCTCCTGCACACACCCTCACCGGGGATTGAACTCTCAACCTGGGTATGTGCCTAGACTGGGAATCAAACCAGCCAACTGAGTCACACCAGCCAGGGCTCTTTCTTGACCTTTAGTTGAAAACCTGGAGGATGTGTGTGTTGCACTGCAGGCTGACGCTCTAACTGCTGAGCCAAACCGGCCAGGGCGAGCACTCCTTTTCTTACCAAGATTCGAGAATGTGAAAAGCAAAAACAATTGACCCCCTTTTTCAGAAGAATTTCCTGGGGGGCAGGTTTCATTTTTTTAATCTACCTCCGGTACACGAAAAATGAAATAGATTTCTTTTGTTCTGCTGACTCCTATTCTGTATGTTACTTTTTCCCAAACTGGAGTGATGACAGTCCATTTATTGTACATGAGGTGCTCGGAGCTTTCCTAAAGGTGGTTTTAACAGAATGCCTTGTATCTATCTATGTTATTGTACTGTGTATGAATGTGTGTGGAATATGCAGGGTGATTTTAGTGGCTAAAGCAAATTGGTTTTCTCTCTGCACTCTGAGGAAAAAATGTGTTCCTGTGTTTAACAAGCTTTCCTTAAATTGCAAAAGGACTTCTTTTGCTAAGGATACTACCACTTCACAATCATTTTTGTTACATTGCTTAAGAAAAAAACTATCAAGAATTTTAAAGTTAATAACTGAAAGACACTGAAAAATCTTTGCTTTCATTAGAATCCTATAAACTGTCTTTTAATTCTGAATTTGTGCCTAAAGTAACATTGCTTTATGTTTCACAGGGTGAGACAAGACTGTGGGTGAATGAGGAATGATGGTATCTAGAGGTCTTAATACAGATTTAGAGGGAAGGATATAGTTTGTTACAGATACCCCAAAGAAAGGTTTACTTTGCTTGATTCTTTAATTATTCAGAATTTTATAGCGATGCAGATTCATTCATAATTTGATCATTCATTCAACAATTATTTACTCAACACCTACTACATCCAGGTTCTGATAATATAAATGATGAACAAGACAGATACTGTCACCGCTCCCCATCATGCAATTTCTACATATAAATTAGAAAATTTACATATAAATTTACATATAAATTTACATATGTTTCAATCGGCAAAATTATCACATATGGTCAAATACACTGAAAAGTCTTCTTAAAAAGGACTCATGTTAAATGTCTTAGCTCAGCCCAGCCAGTGTGGCTCAGTGGATTGAGCATTATCCCATGGACTGAGAGGTCCTGGTTCAATTCCTGGTCAGGGCACATGCCTGGGTTTCGGGCTCCATCTCCAGTAGGGGTGTGCAGGAGGCAGCCCACTGATGTTTCTATCTCTCTCTCCCTTCCTCTCTCTAAAAAAAAAAAAATCAATAAAAACATATTTAAATTAAAAAACAATGTCTTAGCCAGTAAATGACAGTAATTGGACCCTAAGAGGATTGTGTGTTGACTATAACCAAATCCATAAGACTTTCCAGCCAGAACAGAGGCCAATAATAAACCCGTGACTGGGGGATTAGGAAGGGCCTATACTAGTGAACTGGATTGTTTGCTGGTTAAGATGAATGACACTATCCTTCTGTCCTAAGACTTTCTGGAGATAAGAACTATAGTGGTTATAAATATGCTTTCATTGGAGCTATTTAATTTTATTTCTTCTGCTTTCTAACACAAGCATCCTCCTCCCTCAGCCTGCCTTTCATTATAAAATCTGCCAACTGGCTTTAATTATCATCAGGTCTTCTGTCCCTTCTCTGTAGTGATGGTCTTTTTTCAGTGGGAACCAGCAGAACTTGAGGCAAATTTCTTTCCTGGGAGTGTCTTACCAATCGGAACAAGTCCTTTAGTGAGGTTCCTGGATCATACACAAGAATGAAGTCAAAGCATACCGCTGCACACACAGAAAGTCACGAGAGTATCCTGGCCGAGGCACAAACTTCACTTGACAAAATACAGATCACAAAAGTGAGGGTATAAGAAAAAGGGGAACCCTGGCCGGGGCTGCTCAGTGGTTAGAGCATCGGCCCTCGAACCATAGTCCTGGGTTCGATTCTGACCAGGGGCTCGAACCTTGGTTGCGGTTCATCCCTAGCCCTGGTTGGGGCCATGTAGGAGGCAACCAATCCATATGTCTCTCTCACATCGATGATTCTCTCTCTCTCTCTCTCTCTCTCTCTCTCTCTCTTCCTCCCTTCCTCCCTCCTGCTCTATCTGAAGATAAATGGAAAAATATCCCCGAGTGAGGATTAAAAAGAATAAGGGGAAATTGATTCTGCACTTAATTTCCTACAATTACTACACCGTAATGTGTTGTAATGTGAACTAGATAAAGAGGCTTCTAAAATTAAAACTAGAACTAGGTGAAGATTTCTTTTAAAATAAACCTCTATTCCCAGAGATTGCGCAGGTTGCTGGCCTGATGCTGAGGTCTATGGGCTGCCAGCACTTCCGACAATTTACTCTTGTTAACTGCTTCACGCTTCCATCCTTTGTCTTTGAAATGTGTTCCTCTTCCAGCACTGGACTGGAGACTGAACACAGCTTAAGAGTCTACAAAATACTGCATCAGATGTTTGTTTTCAGCTGTGCCTTCTCCTGCTTCAGCATGTGTGGTGTCTAGGGAAACTCACTCTTCTTGGATGTGGCATTACCCCATCTGTTTCTGAAGCTCATTTCCAGGAGCATTTCTTCAGTAAATGAGGTATCTTTATTTCCCCCAAAGATTTTAATTGCACTGGGTTTGTTTTGGTAGCATACTGTAGTGATACGGTAAAAGAAATGAGAATGTCAAAGGCGTAAATCCCATTGGTGAGTAAGTTGCTGACCGGGTGGAAAGATGAAATGTGGGCCCTTCCAGAAATTCAAATTCTTTTGTGTTACCAGGGTACTACTAAACATCAACAATCAACCTAGACATGCCAGGGATAACTGAACTGACCACACCCATTAGCTCAGTACTACAAACAAGCATGGGTCATGGGAAGTTAAAAAGAAGAGAACATATTTCATTAAGGTGAAATAAAACCTTTTAAATGCATATTTTTCAAGGTGAAGGAAAGATTGTTTTAAGGTATTTGTTTTCTATTTATAAAATACATAAAAATCACCCCTAAAAACATCCCCCTAGATCTCTGCTATGATTTTGTCTTTTGTTCAAGAAACTGTCTATATAATAGAGTCGAAATGATATATGGGCCACTTTATATCCTGCTTTTAAAATTTCACATTTAAATATAAGACATTTTAGTGAAGAACATTTTTACGGTACTTCGCCTCCAAAGAAAGATATGACAGGCACTGAATGTGCCTCGGGTGTAGCAGAGCTCACACCTTGTCATTAAGATACCTCATCAGGCATAGAAGACAACTCACCCCCATCCCTTTCATTCCCTCCAACAGCAGCACATGACGGAATATCATGTGGGATGGAGTTAAGGAGGCCTTCAAGTGCATCAGTGCTTTGAAAAGTGTAATGAAATCATGCTCCTTTGGGTTAAATGAAATCTGTTTGCTTGTAATTTCCCCTTCACTTTATTTTCTTGAGTTTTGAGTTTAACTGTGATCATAGAGACTAATGGATGATAAGCATTGGCAGGAAGTTAGCAATTACTGATCTGATCTCTCACCTGATGAGTAAATGTTTCTGTATCTGCTAGACCTGGAGTACCTTTAGGTGAATGATAAAAAGGTACCTCTTCCTCTGGGTGGCTTATGCCAGGATGCATGACATAACTACTACATTACTGGCTGGATTTCAGCCTTGGTTGTCCCCTTAGCCAGGTGCCCTGTGCACTAACCAACCTATACAACTGCATAGTTTTAATCTCAGGGTATGGCTTTCCAGTCTCCACGTGAGTGACAGAGAGCTCACCATCTCATACAAATAGACCACTCTACCTTTGAACAGCTTTGATTGTGGCATGTTCTTCTTAACAATGAGAAGAAATACTTCCATGTAACTTCTACCCATTTATCCTGGTTCTGCCTCTGAAGGAATTGAGATAACCTCTGCACAGTCTTCCACATGATTGTCCTTCAGACACTTGATCCCATACTATACCATGTCTCCCAAGTTTTCCCTTCCACAGACTGAATACTTCATTCTTTCTTTTCTCTACAAAATTTCATCTTTACTTTTTCAATTATAGTTTACATTCAACATTATTTTGTATTAGTTTCAGGTATACAGCACAGTGGCTAGACAATCATATACTCTAAAAAGTGGTCTGCCTGATATTCCCAATCTGTATTCCCACAACTATGCACAAGGGTTCCCTTTTCTCCACATCCTCACCAACACTTATTGCTTGTGGATTTATTGATGATAACCTGAATACCTATCTCTTATAACCAAATTTTCACATGACTTATTTATAGATCTTGGTCAACATCCCCTATTATTCTCTGGTTTGCTAATGTTCTTTAACTCTGAAGATCATATTAAGCATGATTCTCTAAATATATTATAGTTTCATAATATAGTAAATATATTAAATCTTGATCTGAATGTTATATTTCCCTTAATACAACCTAAACCTGCACTTGGTTTTAGAAAAACTTACACTGTTGGCCTTATTCAGTTTGTGGATGTCTAGAACCTCATTCAAGCATTCCATCACTAAGCCAGACCTCCTCAATCTTCTATTTGTCACATTAATTGCTGGGATTAAATGCAGGACTTACTATGCCTGGCACATTTCCTTTTTGTTGGTTTTAGCCCACTGTGTTGTATGTTAGAATCCTGTTAAACATATAAAATTAACTTTTGGGAGGGGTTAAGCCAGGGAAAAGTCATAGTTATGGTGACTTTGGCTTGGAACAAGGCATTTCACCAAGACAGAGGATCATCACTTGGGTGAGTTTGATGTATAGCCATTTCTGAAGGGTGTTGCTTAATAAATCAGTTCACTCTAGAGGGGAGATCTATGTCCTGACCCTATTTTCCTCAGTAGACCTTTCACCTAGATCACAACCGAAGTCACCAGCCCAACCTGGTAAGTGATCTAGTAAGTGCTCTATGGGTATAATTCCCAGTATATCTAGAAGTCAACTAGGCACATATTTGATTCTTGATAATTCTTGTCAAGTCTTTAACCTGAACTGTGGAGAAAACTAGAGCCAACAACAACCAGTACTACAATGAAAATGAGACACTCCTCCCAATTACTGTTGCTCTCTCTCTAACGGGTATTTATCCCTTCAGCTTCAGACCCCTTTTCTGAGCTTTATTCTTTTTTTTTTTTTTTTTAATCCTCACCCGAGGACATTTTTCCATTTTTTATTCAGATAGAGTGGGAAGGAGGGAGAGAGAGGGAGAGGGAGAGAGAGAGAGAGAGAGAGAGAGAGAGAGAGAGAGAGAGAAACATCGACGTGAAAGGACACATTGAGTGGCCGCCACCCACACGACCCAACCAGGGCCGGGGACAAACTGCAGCCAAGGTACGTGCCCTTAGCGGGAACCGAATCAGGGTCTCTGTGGACCACAGGCTGACGCTCTAAATGCTGAGCCAAACCGGCCAGGGCTGAGCTTTATTCTTAAACTTAGGTTTTTTCTTTCTCTGGGCTAACCCCTTCTCCCCACCCTCGCATTTTTTCATTTGTTTGTTCATTACTTATCAGATAATGCATTGCGTATTCATCAGATATTATTGAATGCCCACAATGTATCTTTATACAGCACTAGACACTGGACACAATGGTGAGTGAGAGAAATCTGTGATCTCCTGGGAGGAGACAGGCACTTGCAGTGCAGTATGATAAGTGGAACAGTTGCGTATATGGTACACGATGCAAGCACATAAGAGTCCCCTAGCCAGACAGGGAGGTAAGAAGGAAAACCTTCTCATAGGAAATACAATCTAAGATGAGTCCTTAAGAATAACTGGGAGTTGGCCAAATGACAAGGGTCATGGAAAGCATTCTAGGAAGAGAACAGTATGATCAAGGATTTGGGAACACAAAAATCTCTGATTGCCAACTTTTTTTAGTATTTTTCTCTTTCTAATCTCCTGTCCAGTTATCCAGAAATCACATGTTGCGTGCATTCATTTAATTTTCTAGCTCTATCTCTTCTAGCCAAGTTTCTGTAAGTAAAGACTGCTTGCTTTTTGTGTCTTAGAATGGTCCCACTCCCGCCTTTACCTCCTCTTTTCTTTTGTTGAGAATGCATTGGAGTTAGTTAAGTCCTGCCTATATTCTGGCGTCTTCTTTTCAGGGGGAAGGGCTATACTTTCTTCATCTTGATAATTTAGGTCCCTGACAAGTACCTGGCATGCGATAGGTATTCAACACATGCTTGATGTATTAAAAAGCAAAACTTAACTATTTATAAATTCTAATATGCATAAAGAATGATCCATGTAGCCCTCTGACTTAGAAATCATAGGAAGCCGCCTTTGTAGCTGACAAAAATCAAAGGCCTCCTTTTTTTTTTTCTTTTATCCTCACCTGAGGACATTTTTCCATTTTTTTTTTGTTCAGACAGAGTGGGAGGGAGAGAGAGGAAGAGTGAGAGAGAGAGAAATATCGACGAGAAAGGGACACATCGAGTGGCTGCCACCCGCACGACCCAACCAGGGCTGGGGACAAACTGCAACTGAGGTACATGCCCCTAGCGGGAACCCAACCCGGGTCTCTCTAAATAGCAGGTCGACGCTCTAACTGCTGAGCCAAACCGGCCAGGGCCAAAGGCCTACTTTTTAATCAAAATCAATCTCAACAATTTTTTCTTGAGAAATTGTTATATGTAGATCTCTTTCATTGCTCAAAACAAGTTTACAGAACAGGACTGGGGCTTATGTGCCTTCTGACAATCATCTCCAAGAGCTGCTGAGCAATCTGCCAAGGTGCCTTCTACCTCAGGGGTGAGAACCTCAGGCTATCCAAGTTCTGCCCAGAGACACAGAATTATCTTTCTTATAATCTTCTCAGTTGGAACAGAATCACAGAATGTCCAGAGCAGTGAACCATGAGGACTGAGAGCAGATTAGCTGAGGGAAGAGATAAACTAGGCATTGCCCAAGGGACACTGACAAGTGAAGTGACCTCTTGTGCTTTGCTTTCAAATCAGAGTTCTCAAAAGTTATTGAAGTTGGGCCCTGGCTGGTTTGGCTCAGCAGGTAGAGCGTTGGCCTGCGGTCCAGAGAGACCTGGGTTCGGTTCTCAGTTGCAGTTTATACCCAGCCCTGGTTGGTTGTCCGGGTGGCAGCCACTCTATGTGTTCACGTCGATGTTTCTCTCTCTCTCTCTTCCTCTCTCTCCCTTCCTCCCACTCTGTCTGAACAAAAAATGGAAGAATGTCCTCGGGTGAGGATAAAAAAAAAAAAGTTATTGAAATTAGAACATGCCAGAGCACACAACAGAGATCAGAACTTCCTACTGACAGAAATTAGGAGATGATAAAGTTAACAAGGAATGAAAAGATGTACAAGGTATTTGCCTCAGAATCATCAAAATTACTATTTCAGAATTCAAGAGCTTAAGAAGAAAGAAAGAAAGAAAAAAAAATTTTGACTACCAATAAAAATTAAAAAAAATAGATGAAAAACAGACCATAGCATCACTCGAACAGAAATAGTCTTAGTAAATAAAATACAGGGCAAATATAAAAGCAATCCAGAGAAAAGGAAACCTGAAGCGCCAATAAACACTCGGAAGATGCTTGATCTCAGTGGTGATCAGGGACCTGCACTAAAACCGCAAGGAGATAGCATTTCACATGCAAGCACTTAGCAACAATAAACTCTAACAATTACACTGAAAACCACGAAATATTAATGACAGAAATTAAAGAAGACCTAAACAAATGGATGGGATATGTTATGTTCA
Organism: Molossus molossus; assembly: GCF_014108415.1. Classification (NCBI taxonomy): domain Eukaryota; kingdom Metazoa; phylum Chordata; class Mammalia; order Chiroptera; family Molossidae; genus Molossus; species Molossus molossus. The sequence goes on from NW_023425344.1 coordinate 182,873,505, forward strand.
CGGGTTTCAAGACTCAGTATTGTTAAGGTACATTTATACATTCAGTGCAATTGCAGCCAAGATCTCAATAGGCTTTAAAAAATTTTTTTTATCCTCACCTAAGGACATTTTTGCATTTATCTTCAGATAAAGCAGGAGGGAGACGGGGAGGAAGAGAGAGAGAGAAACATCAACGTGAGAGAGACACATCAAGTGGTTGCCACCCACATGACCCCAACTGGGCCCTGGACAAACTGCAACTGAGGTACACGCCCTTAGTGGGATCCAAACCCAGGACTCTCTGGTCCATGGGCCGATGCTCTAACCACTGAGAAAACCAGCCAAGGCTCAGGAGGCTTTTTTGAAGATACTAACGAGTCAATTCTAAAATTCTTGTGGCAATACAAAGGACCTAGAACAGGCAAAACAACTTTGCAAAAGGACTAATACTAACCTAATTTAAAAATGTATTACAAAGCACCAATTATCAGGATAATGTGGTACTGATGCAAAGAAAGAAAGATATATCAATGGAACAGAGTAAAGAGCCCAGAAATAGACCCACACATTTTTCTTAGACTACTCTAGGCTAGCATCCTCCTGGTTTATATACTGTTGGTTCATCACAGCCTTGATAAACCATCTTTGGAGGGTGAAAGCTAACTGTGACTTTGGAGAAAATGGTTCTCCTAGCATTGAATATGTGATTAGTTTTATTACATGAAATTTATGATTGGCATGTCTAGTGCTATGGGCCTGTAATGATAAGGTTGTCCTTTGTGAGGGAAGGGATCTAACCTAACAGGCATTAACATTCTTGCCAGTCAGCAGGGGGAACCTTACCAGGAATCAAGTTGGAGAGTCCTGGAAAGGTTTTTTTTTGGCCAAGCCAATGAGCACCCTCTGCCTCTCCTCATCTTGCCTCATCTCTGACACCGTGGACAACAACCTCCTTCTTAAACACTGTTTCATGTTGGCCTCCAAGATACCATCTCTCTGGTGGGTCTCCCGTCTACTATTTCAGACTCTTTCTCTTTTCCATCCCTTAAAATATTGGTGTTCCATAAGGTTTCTTCTTCTTATCTCTTTCCTTATCCTATGAAGTTTCTCTAGGATTTCCAATCCATTTCTATAGCTTCAATGGCTCCTACAAAGTGATAACCCATGTCCCTCCTGAACTCAAATTTAGTTAGTACCATCCCTAGCAACATTTTCCTCATTCTACACATTCTTTAAGAAGAAAATTTTAGCCCTGGCCAGTTTGGCTCAGCAGTTAGAGCATTGGCCCAAGGACCAGACTTGGGTTCGATTCCGGTCAAGGGCACATACCTTGATTGCAGTTTGGTCCCTGGCCCTGGTTGGGGTTGTGTGGGAGGCAACAGGTCGATGTGTCTCTCTCACATTGATGTTTCTCTCTCTCTCTCTCTCCCTCCCACTCTATCTGAAGATAAATGAAAAAAAAAAAAAAATCCTTGGGTGAGGATTTGAAAAAAATAAAAAAAGAAAATTTTAGTTTTTTCATTGTACAAGTAAAGCACATTTACTATTAAAAAATTAATAAAAAGAAGAAAATATTAATTCACAATTCCCACATATATTTTTATCTTCCTATCTCTCTCTTTTTTTTTATCCTCACCCGAGGACATTTTTCCATTTTTTGTTCAGATAGAGTAGGAGGGAGAGAGGGGAACAGAGAGAGAGAGAAACATCGACATGAAAGGGACACATCGAGTGGCTGCCACCTACACAACCCAACCAGGGCCGGGGACAAACTGCAACCATGGTACATGCCCTTAGCGGGAACCGAACCTGGGTCTCTCTGGACCACAGGCCGATGCTCTAACCACTGAGCAAAAATGGCCAGGGCTATCTTCCTATCTCTTTATACAATTTTTTAAAATTAAAAACAGTTTCATCAACTTTTCCTTTCTTTTTCTCTCACTCTTCATTCAACTCATAAACACAAAAATTATCCAAATTATAGCTAATATGCATATGATCAGGTCTAGTTATATGCTGCTTTCAATGAATATGAAAGTAATATGCCTTGAAGTAAGGATAAATTAAAAATTAGCCAGTCATGTATAAAGCCCCTGAAACTGTCCAAAACCTACTTTAAAATCACTGTTAAACTTTCCACCAACTTCCGTATCAACCTCTGATAACAAGATTTTCATTAAACACCACATTAAAAAAAATTTAAAAAGGGTTTTATTCAATATTGGTTTTTATTTTTAAAACCTGTTCTAGAAATACTTGTATTTATGATGTTTTTCATTACAAAAGTACAGTTCATCAGTTGTATTATAAGTTAAGTGGTATTTTATGAGCCGGTCCAAAAATCTCTTCACCATTTACAGTATTATTTATCTGGAGAAATAGTACATTCTATGAACCAATTTAAAATAAACTTTTGGAATATACCCTATGTGTAAATTGGGGGGAGTTCCTATAGAAAATGATAGTATTTATTATTATATATAATTTCACCTTAAAACTATTATCCCAATTGAACCTTTAGGGACAATCCTTTATATCATTAGCCTCATCCAAAGTACAAATTTGGTGATTTTTATTTCTCCTATATGATTTATATTGATGAACTCCCTTTGAGACGGGGGAGGGAATGTTTGCAAAGACCACATCCTGATTTCTAATCCTTTATCTTTCATCTACCACTTATTCTTTCCATAAGATGTATGCCTTCTAGAATTCAGAGTCTAAGCAAATTCAGAGTTGTAGGATGTGACACTATCACTCTTTCCCCCTTCTCTCCTTCTCTCCTCCCATTACCATACTCACTAATACTGTGGATACTGAAGATGTAGTCCCTGCCCTTTAAGATTTTCTTCTCCAGATTTTCTTCTGCCCTTTTCTTTTCTTCTGTTCCTTTTCTTTCCTTCTCTTTTCTCTTTGGAGATAGTCATACCTATCGGAGATGCCTTTTACATGCCCATATAAGCAAGACAAGCAAATTACTTAGGACATTCTCCATGAATTTCAAGAATAAAAGTAATACATGTCCTGATACACAAATGCCCTTATTACAATGGAAAAGATAAGGAGCTTCAGGTACACCTTCTTTTTTAAAAAAATTCTCATCTGAGGATATGTTTATTGATTTCAGAGAGAGGATGGAGAGACAAACATCAATGTAAGAGAAACATCAGTTGGTTGCTCCCATATGTGCCCTGACCAGGAATCAAACCAGCAACCTTTTGGTGTATGGGACAACACACCAACCAACTGAGCCACTGGCTGGGGCAGGTATACAGCAGTTTTTCCCTAAAAATTGTGTAAGGTTAATTAGAAATTAACTGATTAATTTAAAATTCACCAGGATAATAGACATTATCTACCTAGAAATGCACATTTTGGTGACAAAATTATAAAAAGAAAAATCTCAGTGGTCAAGAGTGTTGGCCCGAGGACCGAAGGGTCACAGGTTCGATTTCCAGTCAAGGGTGTATACCTGGGGTGCACGTTTGATCCCTGGCTCCTGCTGGGGTCATGTGGGAGGCAACCAATCAATGTGTTTCTCTCATATTGATGATTCTCTTCCTATCTTTCTCTCTCCCCTTCCCTCCCTCACACTCTATTTAAAAATTAATGAAAAAATATCCTTGGGTGAGAATTAACAAATAAACAAACAAACAAAAAATGCAAGGAAGTGATTTCTATAAAAGTCAGAAGAGTAGTTACTAATTACAGGAAAGGGGTACAGTGGAGTTGGAGTACATGCATGGGGCTTCTGGACTGGGTGGCAAAGTTCTATTTCATTATCCAGGTGGTTGCCCTAGTCAGTTCAGGTTTCTAAAGCACACTACTGTAGACTGGTTGGTTTAAGCAACAAGTGTTTATTTCTCACAGTTCTGGAGGCTGGGAAATCCAAGATCAGGGTGCCAGCATGGTTAGGTTCTGGTGACAGCCCTTCTACTGGTTCACAGAGGCTACTTACTGTGTGCTCACAAGGCAGAAAGAGAGTTGGGGGAGGGGGAATCATCCCTCTGTGTCTCTTCTTCTAAGGGCACTAATCCCATTTGTGAGAGCTCCACCCTCATGTCCTAATCGCCTCCTAAAGGCCCACCTCCAAATATTATCATATTGGGGATTAGGACTTCAACACTGGGGAGAGATACAAACATTCAGTCCATAGTAGTTGTGTTCACCTTATAATAGTGCTTTAAGCAATTGGTTTACATGGTTTTCTGTATCCGTGTTTTACAATGAAAAGGTTTTAAAAACGGCATTGGGAAGTTTGGTTTGTAGACGAAATGTGTCAACTTTTCTTGCCTTTGAAACAAATAGTTCTGTAGTCCTCACTCTACTGAATAAACATGAATTTTTGCATGTTAAGTTTGCTTAAAGGAAGATGGAACTGTATTGGCAAAATACTGTTTCCGAAATTGCCAGTGAATAAGCCTGTGCTTTTGAGGGCAACAGACTATTTTTGGCACTGTAGTAACTGCTTACATAAAGGGTTCAATCTGCTCCCCATGGCATGCTCATGCAGCTCCTATAGCCCTGGGCACTTAAGCGTAAATACTGGCCCATAATGATTTGTGTTCTATTCTAAGAAGCAGGAATAGACCACTAGAGTCTGCTGAGACAAGGAACTGGGATTTGAACTCAGCTTTCCATAGCTGAAAAGAATCAATTTTCTTCCAGATTCAAAACAGTTTACTCCCCATGAATCAGGGTAGAGGTGTGGGGAATCTGGAACCATCACGACCATTACTGATCAGAAGAACCCTAGGTAGTAATACAGAAAGTACTGGGTAATTTCTTTCTCTCCAGTCCAAAAACTCCAAATGGATCATTATAAAGCCTTACTGGAGATCCTCTGAATATTTCTGTATATTTTCTGTTTCATTAAGAATTTCTGGAGTGGTGTCTGCTCACTTTTACTCACTATTCTTCACAAATGTCAGATAAGCCTGGTGTAAGTGTTCCAGAATGGTCAAATGGTGAGATAAGGCAGTATTATTCATTAGTTAACAACAACACAGGGGATTGGCAAAGATGTGAAAATCAAGACCTGAAGAATAGAACCAATCTCCAATTGGAAACAGTATTTCGGGTAACAAACCTCGAAGATATCAGATTACAGTTTAATTCCAAGTGCAGTGCACTGCTCTGAGTCCCAGATGTTCCATTTGAATTCCTCCAGTTGCCACTTAGAAATACTAGCCTATAAATTTAATTGGTTATAGGCATGATTTCCCAAGACGCTTGTTTACTTTTTTAATGTAGCATCGGATTGCTTTTAATAAGGTATTCAGGCCCCACAAAGTAATGTTTCCAAAAAAAAAAAAAATCAAAGCTAATTCACTACACTTAACACTTAAGTGCTTCTCTAAGTCAATAAAATCTGCCTTTGCTTAAATATAACCAGGATCTCAACTATCTCAGCTCCTGTAGCAGAGAACTTTCCCTTCCATTCTTGCAGAAGTGCTGCAGAAAATGGACAATGCTGGTTGTAACAGATAGCCTTGAGAACATTGTTATTAGAAAAACAAATGTGTTCCTCTTCAGGAAGAGTTAGCATTAGTGAAAATAATTCATTATCTCTAATGTAGCATCCTCCATTACATCTTTAACATTTCCCTATTCACCTCCTAAAGTCTTTTCTGCTACCATTGAAGTCATCTGGTGCCTTGAATGCTTTCTTGCCTTTGATTTTTATTAGAACCTGGCCCTGGCTCACTTTCAACACTCTCTGGCTGTGCGACTCAACTCTGACACCCCTGGTCTCCTGACACTTTCCTTACATGTGAAATGAAGTGATCACTGAAAACATAAACATCCAAATCATACATCAGAAAACAGAGTCTTCTTAATCTTAAGACTGGTTCTCATTTGGAAGCACCTTTGGAGACTGAAAATATATACCATATATATATGTGTATATATATATAACATATATATACACACACACACACACATATATATAGATATGTAAATGTGTGTGTGTGTGTGTATTGCATGTATCTTTAGATAGAGTGGGAGGCAGGGAGGGAGGAAGAGAGAGAGAGAAACATTGATGAGAGAGAGACACACCAAGTGGCTGCCACCCACACGACCCCAACCAGGGCCAGAGACAAGCTGCAACCAAGGAACGTGCCCTTAGTGGGAACCGAATCTGCAACTTCCTGGTCCGCGGCCGACACTCTACCGCTGAGCCAAATCAGCCAGGGCAATATTTACTATTTTAATGCAGGAGAGGTCCTCAGTAAAGTTAAGGCTGGAGCTGACCTTGGCCAGACAGAGAGGGTTGTAGATGGTGTTCATTTTCACATGCTTGTATAAGTAAGAGGCATTCATTTACTTATTTTTAAAAAAATACTGATTGAGAACTTACCCTGCCTGCAGACAGAATAATAAACAAAATGGCATAATCTCTGCTGTCTTTGAATTTTCAATAATAATACACAAGTCTAAGAAACCTCAAACCTACTATGTAAATGTTACAAAGGTGGACTGCAGGGATAATAGCAGAGCAATAAAGAGGGAGATCTGACCTAGCCTGGGTTTTAGGGAAGGCTTCCAAGGAAGTGCTTTAATGTGAAGAAGGAAGTAAAGAGGATACCCAAGCAAAAAGGAATGGAAGGAAGAGCCTTCTGGGGATAAAGAACAGATTTGTAAAGGCCTTAAATCAGAAAATAATGAAGCACACTCATGGAACTGGAAGACCAGGAAGGTTGCGCCCAAAGTAGGGCCAATGTGAGGATGTGGGGAAGGAGATTTGGTCCGATGGTGCACAGCCCTGGAGACAATGTTAAGGATCTGATATGTCGCCCAATGAGCAAAAGCAAGCCACTGAGGAATTTTTAAACAAATGAGTGCCAGGATCAGATTGTGAGTGTCAGAAGGGAATGAGTTTTCTTTTGTTTGTTTGTTTTTTGTTTTTCTGTTTTTGGTACATGCCCCTAGTGGGAACTGATCCTGGGACTCTTTGGTCCACAGGCCAATGCTCCAACTGCTGAGCCAAACCAGCCAGGGCAGAAGGGAATGAGTTTAAGGGAGGGAGTTAGGAAGCTCTTTCAATGACCCTGGCAAGCGGGGAGAAGTGAATGGATTTGATAGCTCTTTAGGAAGTAAAATGGATAGAACTAGGAGATGGAAGGACTGTGAGGGGTGATGAAGAGGGAGGCTTGTTCACTGGGTAGATGAAAGTTCCATTTACTGAGATAGGGCTAGGCTAAGAATATGTCTACAGAGAAGAGAGGAAATAAACACATTCCCTACTTTGCAGGAATAGAATCACCAACTAAAGCTTAGAAGCCGCTTTAATGATGTCAGTTTTCGGCATAACAGTAAGAGTGGGTGAGCTCTTAAAATGAGAAAAATATCTTACAGTAGTAGAAAAATGATCTGTTAAGGATATCAGAGAACTTCATAAAATGACACATAATCCACCTCATTAAAGAAACCATGGATCTCAAAATTTTTTAAAGTAGTGAAGAAAAAAAGGTTTTACTTACAGCAAAATTAAATGTGTTCATGTAGAAGGAAGCTAGAACAGTACAGCTTTTAATCTTTTTGTTGTTGTTGTTCTTTTTCATTATTGTTTTTCTTTGGAGAAAATGAAAAAGAAATACTGGAGGACCTCTTAATTTAAAGTTTCCCTGGAAAGACATCACTTACAGGAATACCTAATAATATTAACCCTGGTCCTCACTAAATGTTACAAAGAAAGTCTCTGACAGATACCATTTTGTAACTCTTGAATAAGTGACCAGCTAAAAATACCAAATTGAGACTGAATTGGTCTCTGCTTGGGCCAAGCATGGACTAGAAAATGATGGAAAACCACAGGTGTCCAAATATAGCATTCAGATTGCAGAATATTTAAAACAGGAGTACTGAAGATTGCAGAGGACTCAGGATAGGGAGTCGGGTGGGGAAGACACCTGGTTCTGTACACAGGGAACCCGCCAGCAACCCTTGCCTTGTGTTTGGAGGACTCGGTTTTATAGTACTTCACTCAGGGAGAAATGGACCTTAGGCAACCTTACTAAGGAGTTCTCAAAGGACACTTTGGCATTTTTAAAATTATATTGAAAAGTTCTTTTAAAAGGAAAAAAAAAGAGAGAAAATTATCTTAAAATAGACTTCTGGTATGATTTCCAAAGAACAGAAGGTACTGTTTCTTTGTTTATCAGGGTCTAGGACTTGATGTTTAAAATATTATTAACAGATGCTAACCTTCATTTGGAAAGACAAAACAGCATTCACTTGCGAACTAAACTTGCCCACATTTCTTCTTTCAAATCTCCTAGCTTTGTAATATCATCTTTTCTGTCTCATTATTCTGGGATCTGACATAACTACACATAATCAAAACGGGTTATATGTACATTTTTTGTCCTGGTCTTCACGTAAACTTAACTTCAACTGGTAATGGAATCTTTTCTGCGTTTTCTCAGTAGAGCTTGTGAATGTTTTCAAAGTATGTGCTGCTATGAGACGTACTCATGGACAGAGAATTCTTTACGTTTCCAGTCTGTATCCCTGATAGGACTGTCTCAATCTCTTCTGAAAACTTGAATCATGTAAAAGAATGTGGATGGTAGGGCCTGCCACTTGAATAGCTTCAAGGCACTAGCCTATAGTAATGACCAAGTTGGTAAGGTGGGGATGAATAAAAGAGGGAACACTCCGAGAGACATGGAGGAAATGACACTGCACTGGTTCTTCCAAGGCCCAGCAACAGCAAAGGCAGTCTGTACCGGGAACCCCCTCTCAGGGCGTGCTTTTAGAGCTGAATTGTGTTTATTCATCAGTTCTGGTGGAGACAAGATAAGGAAAAACTATTTTAAAAGGGAGAAATCACTACCACCAAGGAACACTCAGTGGATTCAAGTCTGTGACTTGCCTGTGAAGTCAGTCCCAGACGTATAACATTTGAGTCAAATACCCCTGCACAGAATCAAATGGATAACGAAGAACATCCTTCCTAATGTCCTGTTCATATAAGACTTCTTTCTTCCTTTACCTCTTGAATGTTTTTAGCATACTTATTTTACAGTTCCTTTCACATTGCTCTATTATCTGTAGGTTCTCGGTTCGACTATCTGCAGATGGGTTTTGTTTTTTACTGTGAGCTCATCACCAGCAACAGCTGCCTTTTGTGAGACTCTTCCTGGTGCCCTGAGTTGAAAAGTTATCTCAGTGGGGAGGATTTGAGAATGGTTTCTTTTTGTTTTGTTTTTTCAGTCCTTGGATCAGTATTTACACTAATGTCTTCAGTGTGGGGCTTCTGCTCTTTATAAGTAGTAGAACTTTGGGCCCCAAATCCAGGTGTGACTCAGGTTGGGACTCTGATTTTTCAGGGATGACTCTTTTTTCACCCACTGCCCATTTGGGCTGCCCAGTTCTGTGCCACAAACCCCATGGACCCTCACCACAGACCAGACAGTCTTTTTCTGGCTCATGGCTTTAGGCAAGGAGCCCAGGTCTATATCCTAGCCACTCACAGGGACCTACTGTCTCACTTCCTGCCACCCAGAACAGAGTCTAAATGCCATCTTCTTTTAGTAGACAGATATTGATCTGGTTTCCCCAGCTATAAGAATGCAGCCCTATCTCCAAAATCTGTCATAGCCACCAAAATTCACAATTGCCAAATCACTAGGATTTCATATTTCATTTAAAGAAGTCTGAAAGTGTTTTTACATACAAGATGATGCGGTCAGAACCACACTGGCTTGGGAGTCGGGAGACCTGAGCTCTAGGCTAAGCGCAGCCTCAAACAAGCTATGTGACTGCAGCTAAGTTTGTTGGGTCTCATGGGAGAAAATGAAGAATTTGGAGTTAAAAATAGAGTGTACATGGGCCGTTTCTAGCTCTAAAATTCCATGCTTCTATAAAACACTACCTTTCACCTTCTAGGGCCTAGTGGGAGGCCAGGGTAGGGGGTAGCATGTGCTTGAGAGAGAGTGAGGATAATTTATAGGAAGCCCTTAGATTCCAGCTTCCCAGGATTATGGGGCTCCTCTAAGACACATTAGCATTTCAAACACTGTTGTGGGTGACAGGTGAACTCACAGAGATTTAGCAGTAGACAAATTCTGTTTTGTTTTCTTTTGCAAGCCAGGCTCGGTATGTAAACATTAACTGTTCATACATATTATTCAACATTCCCCATTCATTTTTCATGACCCACACAAATATATCAAAGGGTGCTGCTCTCAGAATTACAGACATACTCCTTGTCCTCTGTCAGCACACCTGAAAGCCAGAGTCTTTGTTGAATTGTGAGAATAACTCATAGAAATAGAAAAAGCTGTACAAAATAGTATATTCCTGCCTGGCCAGTGTGGCTCAGTGGTCGAGCATCAAACCATGCACCAAGAGGCTGCCGGTTCAATTCCTGGTCAGGGCACATGCCCAGGTTGTGGGCCAAATCCCCAGTAGGGGGCATGCAGGAGGTGGCTGATGGATGTTCTCTCTCATTGCTGTTTCTATCTCTCTCTCCCTCTCCCTTCTCTGTCTAAAATCAATAAAGGAAAAACAAACAAACAAAACCCCACAAAAAACAAAATAGTACACCCCGCACCTTCCCTGCCTTCCTCCCCTCTCACCAGGCAGTGTGTGTAGTTGTATAAAGTCTTTGGAAACAAGCGCTGTGTACAATTCAGACACCCAAGCACACAGGAGGTGGCAGCTTGGCCACCACATGCAGGCATCGAGCAGGTAGAAGAAGCACCAGCGCAGGGCTGAGTTGAGGTTCCAGAGCTTCTCCAGGGCCTACAGTAACTAATTACCTCAAAAATCCTTTCCACAACCCCTTTCCCACTTGCTACAGAGAACCTTATTTGAGCATCTCTCATCAAAGGTATTCCACAGATACCCAAAAGAAGAAAAAAAATCACTGTAGGAGAATTTGAAGATGATGATAGTCTCATTTTGATTACATCCCATATGATAGAAATTTGGTAGAAGGAGTACCAGAGTCAGAGTTTGGAAACATGGGTTCTAGCCCCCACTCCTCCTGTAACTGTGAGACTATGGCCAAGCTGTCTGGCACCTCAGAGTCTTAGGGTTCTCATTTATAAAATGCGTAGGGGTGACCAAATGATTGTCGGTTCTAATGTTCTAGTAGTTTATCATAAGCTTACTAAGAACTAGGAAAGCATTGTTTATATTATAGACAAAACCTAACTGATTACATGGGCAACATTCAAATATATAGGTTCCCAGGCCCCACCCCAAGGCTTGGGAAGTGGTTTTAAAGCACCTGAGAAGATCCTGATGATGAACCAGAACTAGGAACCACTGGCCTTAAGCCACAGAATTGACTGGACTGAATGGCCGAAAGAACAGTGAACTACCTGGAAGGTGATCAGGAACTGACATTCTGTGGGGATAACTAGTGTTCACATTAATGAATGGGGAAATGACGACCTAATTTGTCAATGATAGTAAACCTGGGAGGGGAATCAGTATTTCAAACAAACTAAGAGACTGAAGGAGTGGTCGGAACTCAACAGTATAAAGATCAAAGAGGAAGGGTCCGAGGAAATAGCTCTGGAGAAGATAGAAAAGCCTAAGATGTAGCAATGTCAGAAATAGACCTAAGCGTCAGAGTACATAACCAACTGACCAGGAACCAGACATTAGCACTGGGCCTGGAGGTGGATGTAGGAATTGAATAAGGCTGGTGTTTCATCTTTCTAAAATGCAAAAATTTCAGTTACAACATCTTAAGTAACACTAGTCCCCCAAGAACAGGGTTTAAATTTCAGCTGCCATGGCACCATGACTGTGAGGAATCGCACGCGGTACCAACGTCACTGCTAGCTCTTCAGTGCACAAATCACAATGTAAATGACAGATGTGTGTCATGATCAGTGACAAGTTACATCGCTTCTTTCAAAGTGTGTCGGTGATTGGTCACCATGCAGCTGTTATTAAGTTCACACAACAAAGTGTACAGTAAGATTGCCTCCTTGTCTCCCACTGATAAACCCAAAAATGAAATGGATAATGGCAAATGGAGGGGAGAACTGGCCAACAAAGATGAAAGGGCAGCAAAGAAACTAAAAGTGACGACACTGGAATATGAACAGTTGTAGAAGAAAGAGCCACTGGGGACTGCTGACACCGTGGCCACCGAAGAGACTGGATCCACACCACAGGAACTCAGTGACAGCAAAGTCACCCATGTAAATGAGGAAAGTGGCTGTGATGAAAGGTATGAAGATGTCCCAGAGCAAGTGAGGCTGGTAAAAAACTTCATATGAAAGGAAATCTTGGAGCTATCTCATGACATTGAAAGTACAAAGGATAAAATGTTAGAAGCTGATCCAAACTTAGAAAGGAGTTTGACCATTCACCAAGGTATAGAAAGGATGTTGGCTCAGTATTGTAAAGTATATCGCAGGGAGGCAAGCACTGTTCAAACTACTCTGGATGAGTTTTCTGTCACATAAATAAATAAATAACAAAATAAAATAATAATATACTTTGTCAATTATTGATAATGTTTTAACTTACAGTATACCAATATTAGTTTGACTGTATTTTTCATCTCTACACACTTATAACAGGAATAAAGTTTGAAATGTTTTGAAATACATTTATGTTTCATAAATTTCCCATTGATCATTAAAGTCACACTATGAAGTCTTAGCTTGCACAGTTATTTTTACAGTCTCCCATGGTCATTTTTACAGGCTCGCACTCCTGTGCACAGCAGAAACTGAGGGTACTTAGAAATCATAAGGTGAGTTCCTTATTATACTAGGTACTCGTCAGATATTTTCACAGCACCAGATCCCGTTTAGACATTACAACCAAAAACTGACATGGAGAATTTGAAGGAGAAGATAAATGCAATAATAAGTAAAAGGCTAAAGAACCAAGCCATAGGAAAACATGTAAGGAAACAGGGATCTGTGTCACTGAAAAGAAGGCTGAGGTGGTAATTTAACTACGAACACTGACTAGTCATTACTCACCTCCACTAAAGACTGAACAAAGAAAAACCAATTTTAACTGCAATATGAGGGCGCTGGGGCAACTGAAGAATGAACTTACAAATAGTGAAAAAGATACTATATATCACAACATGTTTCAAAGACAGCTCAGTAATTTTCTTTCTGGAAGTCCTAAAATGTAGAATCAGTTCTTACCCATCTGGAATAGTTTAAGTTTTGAAGACAGGCAATGACAGATGGACTATATGACCTTTCAAGATCTCTGCCAGAGTTAGACTCTATAATTTTTACCACTGTGAGACTTTATCTTACCCTAAACTGCCAATCACTCTGAGCACTGTACTTAAATTGTTCTTTGCTTTATACACTCAGCTCTGTTTGTCCCAGTTAAAGGGCATTAGACTCTGCCTGACTGGTGTGGCTCAGTGGTTGAGCATCAACCCATGTACCAAGAGGTCGCTGGTTTGATTCCCGGTCAGGGCACTTGCCCAGGTTGTGGGCCAAATCCCCAGGGGGGCATACAGGAGGCGGTTGATCAATGTTCTCTCTCATCAATGTTTCTATCTCCCTCTCCCTCTCCCTACCTCTGTCTCTCAAATCAATAAAGAAAAAAAAATAAAGGGCATTAGGCTTTAAAGTGGAACTCTGATGGGAAAGCAAAGCTACAGAACCATCCTGTTTTCCAAGGCTCTGTGTTGGGGATAGCCACAGTAGCTTTGATGTATGCAGCACCCACCACATCAGCGCATCCATACAGATGAGCCCCAAGTCCCTGGGACTGTTCCTGGTGGCTGCAGCCAGCGATGGCTGTGGCATTTCCTTCCTTCCTTCCTTCCTTCCTTCCTTCCTTCCTTCCTTCCTTCCTTCCTTCCTTCCTTCCTTCCTTCCTTCCTTCCTTCCTTCCTTCCTTCCTTCCTCCTCCTTTCTTTCCTTCCTTCCTTCCCTCCTCCCTTCCTTCCTTCCCTTTTTTCCTTCCCTTTCCTTTTCCCTTCCCTTCCCTTCCCTTCCCTTCCCTTCCCTTCCCTTCCCTTTCCTCCCTCTCTCCTCCCTCCCTTCCCTTCCTTATTTAAATTTTTATATTAATTTATTTTTGTTATAGATGTTTCTCCATTTTTTCCCCATTGATGCTCTCCTCCCCATTCCCCCCACCCCATATATGGCTTTGTTGTCTGTGTCCATCGGTTATGCGTACATGCATATAAGTTCTGCGGTTTATGTTCCCTCCCCCCACCACCCCCTCTTCTAAGGGTTGTCAGTCTGTACCCTACTTCCACGTCTCTGGGTCTACACAATTCCTCCGACTGTTAAGTTCATTATATTCCACAAATAAGTGAGATCATATGATATTTGTCCTTCTCTGCTTGGCTTGTTTCACTTAGGATAATACTTTCCAGGTCCCTCCATGTTGTCTCAAAGGATAAGAGATCTTTCTATCTTACAGCTGCATAGTACTCCATTGTGTATATGTACCAAAGTTTTTTTTATCCATTCGTATACTGATGGGCATTTGGGCTGTTTCCAGATCTTAGCTATTGTAAATAGTGCTGCTATGAACATGAAGGTACATATATTCTTTCTGACTGGTGTTTCAGGCTTCTTAGGGTATATTCCTAGAAGTGGGATCACTGGGTCAAATGGAAGTTCAATTTTTAATTTTTTGAGGTAACACCATAGTGTTTTCCATAGTGGCTGCACCAGTCTGCATTCCCACCAGCAGTGTACTAGAGTCCCCTTTTCTCCACAGCCTCGCCAACACTTGTTGTTTGATGATTTGTTGATGGCGGCCATTCTGAAGGTGTGAAGTGATACCTCATTGTTGTTTTAATTTGCATCTCTCTGATGATTAGTGATGTAGAGTATTTCTTCATATGTCTCTTGGCCATTTGTAGGTCCTGTTTGGACAGGTGTCTGTTCAGCTCCTCTGCCCATTTTTTAATTGGGTTCTTTGTCTTCCTTTTGTTGAGTTGTATGAGTACTCTATATATTTTGGAAATTAACCCCTTATCTGATATATCATTGGTGATTATGCTCTCCCATACAGTGGGTTCCCTTTCTATTTTGATGATTATATCTTTTGCTGTGCAGAAGCTTTTGAGTTTGATGTAGTCCCATGTGTTCATTTTCTCCTTTGTTTCTGTTGCCTTAGGTGATGTATCAGTGAAAATTCTGCTGCGTTTGATGTCTAAATTTTGTTGCCTACATTTTCTTCTAGGATTTTTATGGATTCACAGGTCACATTTGAGCCTTTTATCCATTTTGAGTTTATTCTTGTAAATGGTGTAAGTTGATGGTCTAGTTTCATTTTTTTGCATGTAGCTGTCCAATTTTCCCAACACCATTTATTAAAGAGGCTGTCTTTACTCCATTGTATACTCTCACCTCCTTTGTCAAATATTAATTGAGCATACTGTCTTGGGTCCATTTCTGGGTTGTCTGTTCTGTTCCACTGGTCTATATGCCTGTTCTTGTGCCAGAACCAGGCTGTTTTGATTACAGTCGCTTTGTAGTATAACCTGATATCCAGTATTGTGATCCCACCTACTTTGTCCTTTTTCAAAATTGCTGTGGCTATTCAGGGTCTTTTTTGGTTCCATATGAACTTTTGAAATATTTGTTCTAGTTCTTTGAAATATGTCGTTGGTATTTTGATAAGGATTGCATTGAATCTATAGATTGCTTTGGGTAATATGGACATTTTAATGATGTTAATTCTTCCAATCCATGAACAAGGTATGTGTTTCCACTTTTTTATGTCTTCCTCTATTTCTTTTTCCAATGTCCTGTGGTTTTCTGCAAATAGGTTCTTTACTTCTTTTGTTAAGTTTATTCCTAGATATCTTTTTTTTTTTTTTTTTTTTTTGCTGCAATGGCAAATGAGATTTTTTCAGTTTCTCTTTCTGTGACTTCATCATTAGTGTACAAGAATGCCGTTGATTTATTGACATTAAATTTGTATCCTGCTACTTTGCTAAATTCATTTATTAAGTCTAATAGATTTTTCATGGAGTCTTTAAGGTTTTCTATGTATAATATCATGTCATCTGCAAATAATGACAGTTTCACTTCCTCTTTTCCAGTTTGGATCCCTTTTATTTATTCTTCATGTCTGATTGTGGTGGCTAAGACTTCCAGTACTATGTTAAATAAGAGTGGCAAAAGTGGGTATCCCTGTCCTGTTCCTGTTCTTAAGGGAAATGTTTTTAGTTTTTGCCCATCGAGTATAATGTTGAATGTAGGTCTTTCATATATAGCCTTTATTATGTTGAGATATGATCCGTCTATTCCAACACTACTGAGCATTTTTATCAGAAATGGGTGCTGGATTTTGTCAAATACTTTTCCAGCATCTATTAATATGATCATGTGGTTTTTATTCTTCATTTTGTTTATGTGGTGTATCACATTTATTGATTTGCAAATATTGTACCAGCCTTGCATCCCAGGGATGAATCCCACTTAGTCATGGTGAATAATTTTTTTTGATGTATTGCTGGATTCCATTTGCTAGTATTTTGTCCAGGATTTTGACGTCTACGTTCATCAGGGATACTGGCCTGTAGTTTTCTTTTTTGTGTTTTTTTTTTTTCCTTTCTTTCTTGTTTTGGAATTAGAATTATGCTGGCCTCATAAAATGAGTTTGGAACTCTTCCTTCTTCTTGAGTTTTCTAAAATAGTTTGAGGGGAATGGGTGTTAGTTCTTCCTTGAATGTTCATTAAAACTCCACCATGAAGCCATCTGGGCCTGAGCTTTTGTTTGCTGGGAGAGTCTTGATTACCTCTTCAATTTCCTTAGTTGTTATTGTTCTGTTCTAATTTTCTATCTCTTCCCGGTTCAGTTTTGGGAGACTACCATGTTTCTAGAAATTTGTCCATTTCACTTAGATTGTCGAATTTGTTGCCATATAATTGTTCATAGTATTTGTTAACAATCCTTTGTATTTCCGTGGTGTTGGTTGTTACTTCTCCTCTTTCCTTTCTGATTTTGTGTATTTGGGTCCTCTCTCTTTGTTTCTTGGTGAGTCTAACTAAGGGTCGATCAATCTTGTTTATCTTTTTGAAAAATCAGCTCTTTGTTTCATTGATCCTTTGAATTCTTGTTTTTTTTGGTCTCTATATCATTTATTTCTGCTCTGATCTATACTATTTCCTTCCTTCTACGTTCTCTGGGATTTTTTTGTTTGTTTGTTTGCTTGCTTGCTTTCTAGTTCTTTAAGTCTATTAGAAATTATTCTTGTTTCTTGAGGCAGGCCTGTAGTGCTATGAACTTCTCTCTCAGAACTGCTTTCACTGCATCCCATAGATTTTGTGTTGTTGTGCGTTCATTTTCACTGGTTTCCAGGAAGTTTTTAATTTCTTCCTTGATCTCCTCGGTAACCCATTCATTGTTTAATAACATGCTATTTAGCCTCCATGTGTTCAAATGTCTTTGCATGTTCTTGTTGCAATTGATTTCTAGTTGCATGCCATTGTGATCTGAGAAGATGCTTGATATGATTTTAATCTTCTTGAACTTGTAGAGACTTAGTTTGTATCCTAACATGTGATCTATCTTTGAGAATATCCCATGTGCACTTGAGAACAATGTGAATTCTGTAGTTTTTGGGTGTAATTCTCTGTAGATATCTATTAAATCCATTTGGTCTAGTGCTTCATTGAGAGTCTCAGTTTCCTTGCTAATTTTTTGTCTAGAGGATCTATCCAGTGATGTGAGTGGGGTGTTGAAGTCCCTTGCTATGATTGTATTGCTGTCGATTTCTCCTTTGAAGTCCTCCAGAAGATTTTTAATATATGTTGGTGCTCCTATATTGGGTGCATATATGTTTACCAAGGTTATATCTTCCTGTTGGATAGATCCTTTTAATATTATGTAGTGGCATTCTTTGTCTCTAGTTATGGCCTTCATTTTGACATCTATTTTATCAGATATGAGTATTGCTACCCTAGCTTTTTTTTTGCTTGCCATTTGCTTGGAAGATTTTTTTCCATCCCTTCACTTTCAACCTATGTGAGTCTTTTGTTGTGAGGTGGGTGTCTTGTAAACAACATATAGATGAGTCATGCTTTCTTATCCAATCAGCTACTGTGTGTCTTTTTATCGGAGCATTCAGTCCATTTATATTTAAGGTGATTATTGATATGTACTTATTTATTGCCATTTTTGTTTAGTTTGGTGATATTTTTCTTCCTATTTCTTCTACTAATTACAGCAGTCCTTTTAACATTTCTTGCAGTGCTGGTTGGGTGCTAATGTTTTCCCTTAGCCTTTTTTTTTTTTTTTAAATCTGGGAAGCTCTTTATTTTACCTTCTATTTTGAATGATAGCCTTGCTGGGTAGAGTAGTCCTGGATTCAGATCCTTGTTTTTCATGACCTTGATTACCTCATGCCATTCCCTTCTGGCCTGTAGTGTTTCTGTTGAGAAGTCAGCTGAGAGCCTTATGGGGGTTCCTTTGTAGGTAACCTGTTGCTTACCTCTTGCTGCTTTTAGGATTCTCTCTTTGTCTTTAATTTTTGGCATTTTATTTACAATGTGTCTTGGTGTGGGCTTGTTTGGGTTCTTCTTACTTGGGGCTCCCTGTGCTTCTTAACTTGAATGCCTTCTTCCTTCATCAAGTTAGGGAAGTTTTCTGTCACTATTTCTTCAAATATATTCGCTAACCCTTGCCCATTTTCTTCTTCTTCGGGGGCTCCTATGATGCAAATATTATTACGTTTCCAGTTGTCACATAGTTCTGTTAAGCTGTCTTCCTGTTTTTTAATAATTTTTTCCTTTTGGTTTTCTGATTGGTTTATTTTTTTCTACCCTGTCTTCTAATTCATCTGGTTCTCAGCTTCCTCTACTCTGCTGTTTAGTCCTTACAATGTGTTCTTTATTTCTGCTATGTCATTCTTCATTTCTTCTTGGTGGTTTTTAATTTCCAATTGGTTGATTTTCAATGTTTCTATGTTTTCACTCATGGTGTTGATGTCCTTAAACATGCTGTTGAGCTTCCTCAAGATCATGGCTCTGAATTCTAACTCTGTTAACTTGCTTAACTGCATTTCATTTATCTCATTTTCGGTAGAGGTCTCTTGTTCTTTCATTTGGCTTTTGCGTCTATGTTTCACCATTTTGACTATCTCAGTGGGTTTTGGAGCCTGCCAAATTTTCTCTGTGGGTGTTGGTGTTCTGCTGTTTGTGGCTCCTTCTCCTGGTTTTGGATCAGGGTGGTAGGACCCATTTTAAACACCACTGTCAAGTCTTACTTTCCTGGGTAGAGTTGCAAGCCCAAGAATGGTTTAGTTATTCTCTAGCTTTTTGCCTGGAGACTATTAGTAGCATTTACTTGAAGAGCCTTGGGTTCTCAGTTGAATGAAAAACTCCCTCAGGGGCCGATGCTGGTTGTTAATTGGCCTCAATTTGCATTTCAATGGCCAAATGGGTGGGGTTGAATCTCTGAGGGAGGGGCCGCTGCATCTCCTCAGAGCCCTGGGAAGGAGTAAGACAACCACTATCCTGTGTGGCGCAAGTCAGCAAAAGCTCTGAGTGCCCTCCAAATCCTGACTTTCCCCACACAGTTCCAGTCCAGTCTGCCCTCCTTCTCCCAGAGCCCAATGTTGAGTGCCTGTGGCTATTTTAGCGCTCTGCCCTGGCTCTGTGCTGTGGAGCCGCTTGGTAGTTTAACCCTGAGGGCGCTGCTCACACCTAAGACAGCTGCTGTCCGTGGGCTCCCAGCCCCTTCTCACACCTCTGCAGTCCTACCAGGATCGTTTCAGTGTCCCTGGTTATATGGTCCTCGAAAGCTGCTTTTCTGTTGCTCTTTCCCAATGATTTGTCTTTTTTTTAGTTGTAATTCCAGTTTGGTTCTGGGAGATGGTCGGTGTCGCTTCCATTCACTCCGCCGCCATTTTGGAATTGGTCGGCTGTGGCATCTTCTCTATTCAGATGAGCAGTTCTCCAGATATCCGTTACAAAAGCTCATTATCAAACCAGGTTTATTAACACCCTCCCAGGACAAGGCTTTTATAGTGAGGACAAATATGGACCTCTTGAGCTCTCTTGAGTATGGACAATTTTTTTTTTTATCCTCATCTGAGGATATTTTTGCATTTATCTTCAGATAGAGCAGGAGGGAGAAAGGGAAGAAGAGAGGGAAACATCGACATGAGAGAGACACATCAGTGGTTGCCACCTACACAACCCCAACTGAGGTCAGGGACAAACAGCAACCGAGGTACGTGCCCTTAGCGGGAACTGAACCTCGGATTCTGGTCCACGGGCTGACGCTCTAATCGCTGAGCCAAACTGACCAGGGCCTGGCAATTCTTGAACTATAATCTATGCAATTGTTGCCACAAAAAATCCATAATCTCTTCCCCATTAAGAATTATTGGGCCTACCAAATGAAGGAATAGTTGATATTTTGAAATGGGACTCTAAGCTGGTCTCTGTTTTCCTATTCTCTGGCCTGTATTTGTGTATTAGCTCTGCTAAATTTGAGACTCACTCTAACATTCTTCAGGAAACGGCTCAATAATGAAATCTCTAATACAGTGCAATATCCTAGCCCTGCATTCCTCTTCCAATGACGAGATTTGCAGGGGGGTAACATGTGAGAGACAAAACCCAAACCTTGACTTCCAACAAGATGAAGTATAAAAGACACAGAAGCTCAATTAGAAGTTACTTGAGGATAAGGTGTTTTTTATTTAAAACAAAACCTACTGGGAATAGACTATTTGCTTCTCCAGTAATGCGTCTCACACTGGAACTGCAATTTGATGTTTCAGCAGACTTCTAATTGGAGATTGTTCTGAGTTTGGTGGTTTTCTTTTGTTTAAATATGACTTATAGTTTCAGCTTGAGAACTGTCCCCTACAGCAGAAATATCCAGTTGGTTGGGCATCCTGAGTATGACCGATATTTATTTAAGGGGAAATTTGTGAATTCTTAAAAGAAAAAAGAATTTAAATAACAAGATTATTTCATTTTTCATTTAAATGTAATGTTGACATTAATGAATCCATGTCACCAACCACCTTTGGGGTGTAACAAAGACCCTGTCTCAGCCCACTCCTGGTCACATGTGGACAACTTTGCTTCAACCTCTGATGCAGACATCTCCACTTATGAAGAGACACTGAACAGTTCGTTCTTTCACAAGCTCACAGAAGATTCTGGTATGAGGATGGAAGAATGGGATTGTGAAAATAACTATTGATAACTGAAAGAAACAGCAACTACTATCATTTGGCCTCCTTTTAGATCAAATTAGATGGTTTTTAACTAAGAGAATAGAATGTAACAATTTTAGAAACAAGAGAACACGTCTTAAAGTATCTGTTGCTCTACATTTTACAGGGTTGGCTAATAAAAGCTTCTGTTTTAATGCAAATGTTCTACATTTGCACTATCTAATATGGAAGCCACTAACCACTTAGGGCTTGATGCAAATTGAAATGCGGCAAATGCAACTGAGGCTCTAAATTTTTAGTCTAATTTAATTTCAATTTAAGTACCCACATATGATTAGTGGCTAGTACAGTGCAGATCTAGAATCAAAATCCCCAAATCTAGCTACACAATAGAATCAATCACCAGAGGAGCCTAAAAAATACCTTGGATCTTATCTTCTATTGATTCTGAGTAATAAGTCTGAGTAGGGATCACCAATGGTAATTTTCTAAAGTTTCTCAGGTAATTAAAAAAATTTTTTTTCTTTATTGATTTTAGAGAGAGAGGAAGGGAGAGGGAGTGAGAGATAGAAACATCAATGAGAGAGAACATTGACTGGCCACCTCTTGCATGCCCCACACTGGGGATTGGGCCCACAACCTGGGCATGTGCCCTGACCAGGAATGGAACCAGGGACCTCTTGGTGCATGGGTTGATGCTCAACCACTGAGACACACCAGCTGGGCTCTCAGGTGATTTTTTAAAAACTTAAAAGAAAAACAATTTATTCTTTTAGAGGTGTTTTAAGTTCACAGCAGAATTAAGAGGAAGATACAGAGATTTCTCATATACTTCCTGACCCCACACATGTAGTCTCCTGTTATCAGCACCTCTCCAAAATGACACATTTATTACAACTGATGAACCTACACTGACACATCATAATCACCCAAGGTCCATGGTTTACATTAAGGTTTACTCTTGGTGGTGTATATTCTATGGGTTTAGACAGATGCATAGTGACATGTATCTACAATTTAGCAACGATATAGAGTAGTTTCACTAACCTAAAAATCCTGTGTTTCCCTGGCAGGTTTTGCTCAGTGGTTAGAGCAGACCAAAGGGTCTTGGGTTTGATTTCTGGTCAAGGGCATGTACAGGTTTGATCCCTGGCCTGGTAGTGCAGTAGGCAACCAATCGATGTCTCTCTCTCTCTTCTTCCCTCCCTTCCATCTATCTAAAAGAATCAATGGGAAAATATCCTCAGGTAAGGATAGACAAAAAACAAAACCAAACCAAAAAAAAGTCCTCTGTGCTCTGCCTATTCACCCCCCACCTTTAATCTCTGGCAATCAGTGATCCTTTTACTGTCTCAATAGTTTTACCTTTCTCAGAAAGTCATATAATTAGAATTATACACTATGTAGCCTTTTCAGATTAACTTCTTTCACTTAGTAATATGCATTTAAGTTTCTTTCATATCTTGATAGCTCATTTCATTTTAGCACTGAATAATATTCTATTGTCTGATGTACCACAGTTTATTTATCCATTTACCTACTGAAGGATATTTGGTTGCTTCTATGTTTTGAAAAAAATGAACAAGATTGTTATAAACATCCATGTGCAGGTTTTTGTGTGGCATAAGTTTTCAACTCCTTTGGGTAAATACCAAAGATTGTGATTACTGGATCATAGGGTAAGAGTATATTGTTTAGGAAGAAACTGCCAAACTGTCTTCCAAAGTGGCTGTACCATTTTACATTCCTACCAGCAATGAAGGAGAGTTCCCGATACTCCACATCCTCTCAGATTAGGCTCTGGTCACCTTGCTTCTCCTGAGGGCTGGCCATCTTAAGAAGAACAGATTGCTCTGATGTATTTCAAAATGGTTCCTTTTCCCTTTCCCCTGCCAGAACTATAAAGGTATTTTTCTCTGATATATACTGTGGGAACCTGGAGGAGTTCCTGGTGGCAAGTTTTACAATATTGTGAGAGGCATCCTATGACTAAGTCCCCCTTTTCAACTAATGGTCAGTGGCGCCAACTGAACACCAACAGGACAGGCACTGTCCTGATTGGTCAGAATAGAGCTCTTCTAATTAACCCGAGCTGTGCCGCACCAACTGGATAGGGGAAGCCCCAGTCCTATTGGTTGAAATAGGATCCCAGGGACTCCTTTATACCAGCTCAGATGGGAGAAACACATTGCAGGCAGGCAGTTCAGTGGAGAGGCAGGGAGCCTGCGCAGGCTTCTCTGTGAAGTGCAGTTTGCATGAGAGGCCCCTGGGCAGAAATGGCTGCTAGGCTGGCTTTTAATTTTTATTTATTTATTTATTTATTTTCTGAGCCCAGTTAGCCATCAGGAGCACTTCTTAGGTGTGTTTTGTTCTGTTTTTTTCCTTTCAGGGTTCATACTTCAAAATTTTTAACTCTCAGAGTTGTCCACAGTGAGCCTCCAGCAATTTGACAATAACAGTTCAGGTTTTCCCACCCTGGCATTGGTTCCCTTGGCAACTTTCTCTTGCTTGCTTGTGAGTCTCTGCTCCAAAAGGTCTCAATTCCCTATATCAACCTGTCTCTCCAATCTTAGGGCAGTGCTTTGCTCTCTGTTCTCTCTGTTCTTTTGGATCCAAGAAGAGTTGTTGATTTTTTCAGTCTGTTCAGCTTTTTTTTTCCCTTTAAATTTTTTTGTTGTTGAATTTATTGGGGTGATATTGTTTAATAAAATGATATAGATTTCAAGTGTACAATTCTATAGAACATCATCTATGTACTATATTGTGTGTTCACCACCCAAAGTCAAGTCTCTTCCCATCACTATTTATCCCCCCTTTACAATCTGTTCAGCTTTTTACTTTTAGGAAAGAGTGGCAACTCCCAAGCTCCCTACAGGTGGAATAGGACTCTGGAAGTCTCTTCACGTAATTTTTTGCTACTCATGGTGCTCTACATCACCTGATAACTTACTAAAAATGCAGGCTCTCATGCTCCACTCTGGATCTACTTAAGTCAGAACCACTTTTTAACAAGATCCCCAGATGACTCACTGGCACATCGAATTTTGAGAATCACTACTCTTGAACATGTACTGTCAAACATGGTATACATCAGAATCACGTGGGGAGCTTTAAAACAATGAGATGTGCATCTGTGTTTCTTTCAAATTCCCAATGATTCCAATGTGGGGCCCATGGGAGAACCACTGGAGTAAAATGTACAGACCCAAATAAGGACTACTCGAATACACTCTGGTCATGATTGGCAGAAGGAAGAGAAGAGGGTTGAGCCCCCACTTCCAAGGGGAGAAACATAGGAGACCTACCTTACCAGAAGAATGCTGCTGGCACCAGAAGGAAAATGACCCTTATGATGATAAAAGGCTGAGGGTAACTCTCAAGTTTTATCTGGTTTTCACCCAACGTGGAATACTTGAACTGCTGAGTTTTATAGCATCTTTGTTTCAAGTCTCTAAAACCAGCCTTCACTGTTTTCCTTTTCTGCCCACTCCTCTCCCTAACCCGTACCCAAAGCTCCACTCTTGTGATTCCTCAAGAAAACATATTTCCGGCTTTAGGAAAGTAGAATGGATCAAGCTCAGTAGAAATTCCTACTGCAGCAAGGATGTAAAGGATATATTCCTACCAACACATTCTCTTGTGGTTCATTACATTCCCTCAAAGGTGCCTGCTGGCAATAACCTAGGAAGCCAGACTTGCCAACAGAATTCAACCTTTCTTCAAGTGAGCAGCTCTCTCTTTGACTGTTGTCTCCCTTTTCCTGAGTTTTCTTGATGTCGCTTTGCTGCCACAGTGAATAACTTTTTCTCCCTGGGCTTGATTTCCAGAGGTAAGTCTTTATATTGTTGAAGTCTAACAGTGACAGTTTTCTCCCTATCATCTAGAACATGCTTGCCAATGATGACCAGAAAATATATTCCCTCTATCTCCACTCTATAGAAAAACCAGAATGGTCACAAACCACACAAGAAATAATAATTTCAGTCATCCTATCTTCTCTTGTTTCCAAATGACAACAACAACAAAAAGATACATTTCTTAAGGCTCATGAGATTGAGACCTCCCATCTGCCTCCAGTAGGTCTTTGAAAGTCTTTATTGGATGATGGGATTAATATATTACATTTCCTCAACTGGTTCAATGTGGAAACTCAGGTACTTTCCACACCAGTACATCAGGGAAAAGAGAATCACAGCTGCTTACTGGTAAAATATAATCTTAAGCTGTTTCTTTCTCTACAAAATGGGGATATGACTACCCCTTTTTTAGTTCTGTTGTCAAGATTAAATGACATAATGGATATACAAGTGCTTGTAAATTGCAAAGTGCTCTATAAGATACAGATAAGCAAATGATGTTAGAAGATGAGTAAAGACATCATTTCCAGGACACAGTAAAGGTATCAAAGGAAAGACAGAGTTCTCTGATGGCAAATCTCCATACAAGTGAACAGAGTTCTAATTCTAGTTTCTTGTTAAAGGTTAGAGCCAACACTGCACACTACCTTTGACATCAGTTTCAAACAAATAGATTGATCAGAGGCAATGCAAATGTGATCCATTATTTTCTGTAGCTCACTCATGTGAAGTGCAACCCCCCAAGTCCCACTGCCATTCACACTGGCAGACACTGAGGCTTCCACACCAAAGGGAAAAACAAGGGGTGCTCTTTTAGAGCTAATTAAGGCTAGCCAGGGGTGTCTATCCCTGGCTGCACAGCTGTTTTCTACCAGGAAACTGATGAGATGAGCTTGTCAGATGTGGGCTGATTTCAGCATCAGGAAGTTTGCCTGTGATTTGAATGAAAGACTGTTAGCTCTCCAAAGTTCTACCCTGCCGTGTAGACAGGCAGGCCTATTTCTATCCAGCTGTTCTCCGCCACACAAGATGACTTTACTTTCTAAAACACAGATAATCTCTGCGGACAACCTGCTGGCACCCAGGCACCAAAATGTTTGAGAAAAAATAAGCTGGAGTTATCAAACGCTGCAGATAGGAAACAGAATCCATTCCTCAGCTGTTAACTGGGTTTCTTTTCTCTTCACAACCTGCTTTTA
This sequence comes from Molossus molossus, assembly GCF_014108415.1. Classification (NCBI taxonomy): domain Eukaryota; kingdom Metazoa; phylum Chordata; class Mammalia; order Chiroptera; family Molossidae; genus Molossus; species Molossus molossus. Next base: position 182,899,658 of record NW_023425344.1, read on the forward strand.
AACAAATCCCAAGTTCTTCATTTAAGACAACTAACTAAAAGTGAAGTGGAGAACAGTATTGAGAGACATGAATAAAATAATGTTGTATTGTTCCAGGACCCAGCTCTTGGTTCTGTTCTAAAATGTACTCCCTTGGTAACCTTGTAAATCTCATAGTATTACACGCAGACCCCCAGTTTTCCATCTTCAGCCTAAACCTTTATCTCAGATGCCAGAAAACAGTAGAGCCACATGCTTGACATCTCCACGTCTCAAACTCCAATGTCCCATACCAAACTCCTTTTTGAATATTTTGTTTTGAAATAATTTTAGATTTCTAGAAAAGTTGCAAGAATAGTACTAAGAACTCCTACATTCCCTTCACCCATATTCCCTAATTGTTAACATTTTCCCATATTTACATAATCACTCTTTTTCTCTTCATATATGTATATATATTTATTATTTTCTGAGCCATCCGAGAGTAAGTTACAGACACAGTGGTCCTTTAGTCCCCCAAATACCTGTGTATGTGTCCTAAGAATAAAAACATTCTTTAGTCTGGCCAGTGGCTCAGCGGACTGAGTGTTGTCCCACAGTCTGAGAGGTCCTGGTTTGATTCCCGGTCAGGGCACATGCCCGGGTTGTGGGCTCGATCCCCAGTGAGGGGGACAGCCTATTGATGTTTCTCTTTCACATCGATGTTTCTATCTCTCTTTCTCTCCCCCTTCCCCTCTCTCTAAAAAAGCAATTTAAACAAAAACAAAAAATATAACCTTTAACATAACCACAATACAATTATCCAAACCAGGAAGGTAATATTGATACAATACTATAATCTATAGGCCTATAGGCCTTATTATTTATTTATTTATCTATGTTTTGTTAATCCTCACTAGAGGTTATTTTTCCATTGAGATACACACACACACACACATTTAGATACAGTGGAAGGAAGGGAGGGGGAGAGAGAGAGAGAAAAAAAAACATTGATGTGAGAGAGACACATCGATTGGTTGCCTCCTGCACGACCCCAACAGGGGCCAGGGATTGAACCTGTAACCTAGGTATGTTCCCTTGACCGGGAATCAAACCCACAACCCTTTGGTCCATGGGCCAATGCTCTAACTGCTGAGACAAACTGACCAGGGCGCTTATGCATATTTAAACCAAAAGTCCCAATCTTTTACTTTATAGCAATGTGTGGGTGAGTGTAAATATATTTCTTGATCCAAAATTTAACTCAGAATCACACAATTGTATTTAGTTGTCATGTCTCTTTAGTGTTCTTTAATCTGGAACAGTTCCATAGTCTTTGTCTTTCATGACTTATTGAAGATTGTTTTTGCAGAATGTTTTTTGATTGTTAAAAATTGTGGTAAAATACACATAACATAAAATATTCCGGCTTATGTTTAAGTATACATTTCAGTAGTGTTAGATATATTCAATTTGTTGTGCAATTTCTAGAACTCTTTTCATCTTACAAAACTGAAACTCTATATCCATTCAACAACTACTCTTTTTAAAAAAATATGTTTTCATTGATTTCTTAGAGAGAGAGAGAGAGAAACATTGATGTGAGAGAAAAATATCAATCGGCTGCCTCCTGCATGTCCCCACACTGGGGTTCTAGCTCACAACCTGGGCATATGCCTGACCAGGAATAGAACTGGGACCTCTCAGTCTATAGGATGACACTCAATCCATTGAGCCACACTGGCCAGGCCAGAGTAGCGCCTATTTTTTTTTTTTTTTATATAAAGTGATTGTTTTTATACACACAGAATCTCTATTTATTTATTTTTTTATCCTCACCCGAGGACATTTTTCCATTTATGGTTCAGATAGAGTGGAAGGAGGGGGGAGAGAGAGAGAGAGAGAGAGAGAGAGAGAGAGAGAGAGAGAGAGAGAAAGAGAGAGAGAAAACATCGACGTGAAAGGGACACATCAAGTGGTTGCCACCTACATGACCCATCCAGGGCCGGGGACAAACTGCAACTGAGGTACGTGCCCTTAGTGGGAACCGAACCCGGATCTCTCTGGACCGCAGGCCAATGCTCTAACCGCTGAGCCAAACCAGCCAGGGCTAGAGTGGCGCTTTTAAAATCAAGTCCCTCTTCTGCTAAAACCTTGCAATGGCTTCCTATCTTACTCAAAGTAAAAGCCAAAGTCAATGGCTTAAAATGGCCTTACATGATCTGACCCCTTATACCTTTCTGACTTCATCTCTTACTTTTGTCTCCATCATTCTACTCCACTCCAGCCAGGCTAGACTCCTTGTTGTTTGTCAGTCACTTCAGCCACACTCCTGTTTAAGCCCTTTGCTCTAATTCCTCTGCCAGAAACAACTCCTTCACTTCCTTCAGGTTGCACAATCTCACCTTCCCAAAGACTCTTGTATTTGATCCTACAACACCCCCCACCCCTCCCCCAGTTTCTATCCTCCTTACCCTGCTCTAAGTTTTCTTACTCTGTAACACTTACCACCGTCTAACATACCATATGGTTTACTCATATATTACGTGTATTATTGACTGTGTATCCTCCATCACAGGCTCTCTGTTAGAATTTAAACTCTACAAAGGCATGAATTTTTGTCTGTTTTGTTCACTAATATATCCCAAGTGTCCAGAACACTGTCAGGTATGCCGTAGACACTCAGAAAGATTTGTTGATGTTGAATGAATGAATTACTGAGGCTTCAAGAATTATTTTACCTCCTATTTTGGCAATATAATTTGATTAAATGTTTTCTATTAAAATATCTATCTTTTGCCCTGGTCAGTTTGGCTCAGCAGTTAGAACATCAGCCTGTGGTCCAGAGAGACCCAGTTTCGGTTCCCACCAAGGGCACGTACCTCGGTTGCAGTTTGTCCCTGGCCCTGGTTGGTCTTGCGGGTGGCAGCCACTCGATGTGTCCCTTCACATTGATGTTTCTCTCTCTCTCTCTCCCTCCCACTCTATCTAAACAAGAATTGGAAAAATGTCCTCGGGTGAGGATAAAAAGAAAAAAATCTATCTTTTACCTATATATCACTTTGGGCCAATTGCTCTCATAGTTATAGTTCAGACTAACATTCTCCCAAGAAGAAAGGTGTCCTCACCAGAAATTTAGTAACACTTCCATACCAGAAAGCCAAGGTGCTTCAAATAAATGTAAAATATAAGTTCCAAATAAAACTATATAGCTTTTTCGTAACTTGTATATATGTGCATATGTATATGTACAGGTATATGTGTGGCTTCTGCTTTTAATTTCTATGATAGTGTGAGAGCCCAGAATTTCATTTGCAGTTAATGTATGTACTTGACAAACTTGCCCATTTTGAGAACTCTATTTACAAACCTTTGAATTCTCTTTCTTCTTTTTTTTTTTTTTAATCCTCACCCAAGGACATTTTGCACTTATCTTCAGATAGAGCGGTAGAAAGAGAAGAAGGAAGAGAGAGAAAGAGAGAGAGAGAGAGAGAGAGAGAGAGAGAGAGAAACATTGATGTGAGAGAGATACATCAACTGGCCACCACCCAACCAGGGCCGGGGACAAACTGCAACCGAGGTACATGCCCTTAGTGGGAACTGAACCCGGGTCTCTTTGGTCTGCAGGCTGATGCTCTAACAGCTGAGCCAAATTGGCCAGGGCTCTCTGTCTTCTTATCAGAGTGGACATGAACATCCTAACACACTGCATTTTCCTAGCACCTACAAGGCCAGACATTTTTAGTATAGAGTACACCAATGGTTTTTGTGTGTATATTTATTTTCAGTGGTGGAGGGGAAACTAATGCTTTCTCCAGATTTTCAAAGCATCTCTGACCTAAAAACTATAAAGAAACATCACATATAACTATTTAGTGGTGCTCTTCCATTAACCATAAGCTTCCTGAGGATAGGAACCAGGCCTTTCTCATCATCAAACCCCAGTGCCTAGCAAGCAGTAAACAATAAATGTTTGTTGATTAAATAAAAATAAATGAGTCAAAAATGAACAGATGACTCATTGCTGTCTCAGCTCAAACTCTCCCCTCCCCAGCATATCAAGGACAGCTGACTGACAGTGATTAAGAAAGCAAACAGGAATCACTGGTGAAGTTATTGCTAAACTTGGGTGGCAGAATCTTCCTGGGAGTGGGAAAGAAATCTTAAAGATGAGAAAGACTTTTGATTTTCCTGTAGTTTTTTGAGGTTAAAATCCAGCTTAGTGGAGTTTTTTGTAGCACAGGCTATTGGAGGTTTGGGGGCTTTTGTGGACTTCTGGGTACTAACAGGAGAGGACCAGGGTACAGGCCGCTAAGAGCTTCCTCTATGTCCCAGGTTTAAGGGGAAAAGGTAATGATACTTTTATGTTCCTTTCTAAGTTGTTCAATTCAGTTCTTCAGGATAACAAAGGAGACAGAAATTCAAATAAGAACTTGTCCAGGAATAAACAATATTATTATTTTTTAAACCGGATAAATTAGGGCACAGAAGCTACACCTTTAATACCCTGAATGTCAAAGGGATGTAAAATTTTTTATTATATTATTGCTGTATCATGTTGGCAATAAGGATTCATTTCAATTTATAAGAAAATTATCCATTAAGATTGATCAAGCTAAGGTGAGGACAGATTTACTCTCTGGAATTGACTGCATCTGTTTTGCTGAAGGAACTTTCTGCCATGGATGGCTTGACTGCGAATTACCAGAAATACTCAAGTCACCTTCTGTCCCCCCTTCACTCTCAGCAGAAGACCCAAGTGGTTACAGAACACAGTGAGTCTGTCAAAAATAGCCCTGGCCGGTTTGGCTCAGCAGTTAGAGCATCGGCCTGCGGTCCAGAGAGACCCGGGTTCGGTGACCGCTAAGGGCATGTACCTCGGTTGCAGTTTGTCCCCGGCCCTGGTTGGGTCGTGCAGGTGGCAGCCACTTGATGTGTCCCTTACACACTGATGTTTCTCTCTCTCTCTCCCTCCCACTCTAGATGAACAAAAAATGGAAAACAAAATGTCCTCGGGTGAGGATAAAAAAAAAAAAAATAAACTAACCAGTGACCAGAAGCTTTATACAGCCACAGAGATGGCCAGTATCAGAGATGAAGCCTCGCAAGAACTTCTCCCCTAAATCAAACCCCACGAACCCTGTTCCTGCCAAAGCAATGAGGTATTTGAGACACAGGAAGAACCCAAAGGGAGGTAAACCTAACAGGCACACAATGGGGAGATCTTCCCTTCATTTTGCCTGCTGGGCAAAGGAGCAGTAACTGGGGATAGGTCTTGTCAAAGTCATACTCATTATTCAATATTTGAAAAGATCTTCCATGGGCCTGGCCGGTTTGGCTCAGCGGTTAGGGCGTTGGCCCACGGACCAGAGAGTCCTCCGTTCAGTTCCCACTAAGGGCACGTACCTCAGTTGCAGTTTGTCCCTGGCCCTGGTTGGGGGCATGTGGGTGGCAGCCAGTCGACGTGTCTCTCTCACATCAATGTTTCTCTTTCTCTCTTTCTCCCTCTCTCCCTCCTGCTCTATCTGAAGATAAATGCAAAAAAAAAAAAAAAAGTGTCCTTGGGTGAGGATAACAAAAAATTAATTAAATAAAAAAAAAACTTCTGTGAATACCTACCAGGTGTTAAAGCACGATTGTTGGGGTACTAAGTGAGCAAGATGAGAGCCTGAGATCTCTATAGCAGTAGAGATGAAACATCGACACTATGAGTTACTATAATGCAAATGAGAGAGAGAGAGATACAGATGCCCGTGTTTAGAAGAGGTAGAGAGTGGCAGTGGGTTCTGTTGGCTTAGTGGATCAAGGAAGGAAGGAGAGAAGGTTGGGGCCTTGGGTGCCTAGCTAAGGAAGCTTTTATTTTTTCTTTCCTTTTTCTACTCTGTCCTTTTTTTTTCCCCTCCTCCCCTCCTTAGTTTCTTTCTTCTTAACACTTCACATCTTTGCAAATTTTAAAAAGAGAACTGAAGATGACCAGAACTGTTCTCTGGAGAGATTAGTCATGTAGTAATAAAGTTGATGGCAATGGGGCTCTGGCTGGGTGGCTCAGCTGGTTGGAGTGTCGTCCTGTATACCAAAAGGTTGTGGTTTGATTCCGGGTCAGGGCACACACCTAGGTTGTCAGTTTGATCCCCAGTCGGGATGTGTATAGGAGGCCACCAATCAATGTTACTCTCTCATATGGATGCTTCTCTCTCTCCCTTCCTGTCTCTCTAAAATCAATGAACATATCCTCAGGTAAGGATAGGAAAAGAAGTTGGTGGCAATGGGAATCGAGACACACAGCCAACAAATATTTAAGACACAAAACCAACAGGTCTAGGCAACTGACTGACTGTTGTGGGGATCAGCAAGAGGGATCACTCAAATGTGACCTGGAGAATGCTGATGTCATTCAACTTCAGGGTCCCCAGAGAAAAACAGATGATGGCTGATAACATTCAAGTGCTACTGAAGCTACTGACAAGCTGTTGGAAATGTGGGACTAAAGCCCTGGGGAGCCATCTGGGTTGCTGAAGCTATACTGTGAGAGTATTCTGCATACAAACGAGAGCTGACACCATGAAAATGGATGAGGCCAAGAAGAGGGTCAAGGGCAGAACCTTAGGGAATGCTTGCATATAGGATGAGAAAAGAAACCAAAGAAGGAGTAGTCAGAGCAATAATCTGAAATTCAGCAGACCGTTACAGGAAATGGAGGAGGAAAGAGGCTCAAGGGGTGGGAGGTCACCTGGGAAGTGCTGCACAGAGGTCAATGGATAGGACTTGAGGAACTGTGTGGCAGCAGCAGTTTTACTAGCCTCCTGGTGAGATCACAAATCAGGTTTCAAGCTCAAGGGTTAAAGAGGGAACAAATGGGTTGGTCCAATTCAGATTTGTGGGCGTCTGTCTTTACTGCTTGCCTCGTTGAACAGATATCTTTTCATGTGCTTTTTGGCCATTTGTATATCTTGTTTAGAGAACTGTCTATTCAATTCTTTGCCTATTTATTATTATTATTTTTTATTATTGGGTTGTAAGAGTTCTTTATATATTCTGGATACGAATCCCTATCAGTTATATGTAAATATTTGCAAATATCTTCTCCCATCATGTGGGATGGCTTGCCACTTTCTGAATGGTATCATAAGTAGCACAACTGTTTTTTGTTTTGATGAAGTCTTAAGTGTCTACTTTTTTGTAAATTGATCAAAATTATACCTAATGTTTTTGTGAGATCAGCAAAAAAAATTGTTTTGGTGTGCCACAGAATTTTAGTAATTAGTTTGTGTGTGCCATGAGATGAAAAAGGTTGAAAATCACTGCTATAAGTGAAATAGAAAACTAGGAAGACGTGAAGATGAATGGAGACTCAAAATAAAGGTGGGATTAAGATATAGGATGTGGGGAAAGAGGGAGTAAAAAGGGGGGGGGCAGAGAGAGAGAAGAAAGTTGTCCAGAGGATGGGTGAGAGTGTAAATAAAGAAACGCCTATGCAGGTGTTGAGGTGTTAAGTAAACGCCTATGCAGGTGTTAAGACATAAAACCAACAGGTCTAGGCAACTGACTTACTGTTGTGGGGATCAGCAAGAGGGATAACTCAAATGTGACCTGGAGAATGCTGATGTCATTCAACTTCAGGTTCCCCAGAGAAAAACAGATGATGGCTGATAACATTCAAGTGCTACTGAAGCTACTGACAAACTGTTGGAAATGTGGGACTAAAGCCCTGGGGAGCCATCTGGGTTGCTGAAGCTATACTGTGAGAGTGTTCTGCATACAAACGAGAGCTGACACCATGAAAATGGATGAGGCCAAGAAGAGGGAAACCAGCTTCCTGAACATGGAGGGTAAGTGATGGAGTAACTGGACATGGACTGGTTATGCAGGATGGAGCCACTTTAGTACAGGAGCAGTTCTTGGTGTTTGATAGAGTCTGGGAGGTTTGTTGGAAAGTCCATGTAAGAGTATATGGAGGTGGGCAGAAAAACTAGGTGGGTAGAATGGCTTCACATGGTAGAATCAGACAGGCAGAATAAAGTCTGAATTTCATGCAAGAGTCCAGAGGACTACATGCGTTACTGAATACTAGCCAGGATTAGAAGCAGAAGACTCATTCTAGACTGGACTTGCTCCTAATGAACCAATAGGTCAGAACTTTGAGCCTTCAGATGACAGGGAGCATCAGGGGAGCAGAAGCAGAAGTGGGGCAGGCAAACGTCAGCACCACAAGAAGTATGTATAGGTGCACCAGTGAATAAATGATCATGTGCACGCACACTTCCAAAGTCTTCCTGGGTATTGCAGAGACTCTAAATCTTCCTAGAGACTGCAGGTAGCATCATGCTTTTGACAACTCGAGGTTTTTCAAAGCTACACATTTTAATTACATTTAATGAGAAACCATCATAGAATTTAGTGTACTTAGCCATTTCAAATCCGTAGTAGAAAATGGCATTCAGTGATAAAGTTTCCCTACCAATTTAAATAAGGTTAACCATTCTATTTATAGATGAAAGAAAACATAACACACTTTGATATGTGACTTTCAAATTTGGTGACCAACTTCCCAAACATCTGCACTGAAAAGATATAATGTTGACAAGTGTCAGTGGAAAAACTTACAGGATATGCCCTACAAACGTTATTTACTGATCTCAATTAATAGGATGTACACTTTCAGGGTACAGAAATTAATTCAGATTTAACATAATCTTTTGGGGTTACCTAAAACACTACTGGTTGCTGGCAAGTCACTGTATTTTTAAAAAATATGTTTGTATTAATTTTTTAGAGACAGAGAGATAGAAACATCCATGTGAGAGAGGAACATTGATTAACTGCCTCCTGCACACCCGCCACCAGGGATCAAGCTCACAACCCGGGCATGTGCCCTGGCTGGGAATCGAACCAGGACCTTTCAGTCCATGGGCCAATGCTCAATCCACTGAGCCACACTGGCTGGGCAAGTTATTGTATTTTTTTTAAGTTCATTCTCAAATTAAAAGCAAATATTAATTTTTAATAATCATTATTTTGCAGTTTATATTTCCAATTTTTAAACTTTCCTAAAAAATTTCAAGTCAAGACTATTCATTACTGGCAATACCTAAATTATGTAAAGGTATATTACTAAAGAAATAAATTAATCAATAACTTATTTTCTCATAGATTCGATGCTATAAGTAATGGCTGGGTTCTGCCAGCCAGTTGAGGACTTAACCCCATGTTGGCAATTTGTCCTCAGTACCTGGTATGTTACCTAGCAAATGGTGCTTTTTAAATTCTTGCTGAACAAATGATTAAATGAATCAACAAATAAATGAAGTATATAGGCCTATGCTGTTCTGAAAATAAGTAACTAATAAAACTACCACAGTAAAAAATGTTTCTTTTGGAACATGTGTTCTGAGTTTCAGCTTATTTGCCAAGAACAACCTCTAACTTGGCAATTCTAAAGGAAATTTCCCTCTCAGCTATGAAAGAAAACTCAAATTAAGTATCAGCTATCCTCAACATTTTCTCACTTCCATTGGGGAAGTCCTATAAATAAAGTCAGAGGGGTGAAAGGAAGGTGATGATGAGGGGGAGGAGTGAGACAAGAGTCTGGGGACACATTCAACAGAGACTGTCATTAGGATGGGTCCAGCCAATCCTATAATCATATAATCAACATGAGCCGGACTAGAGCAGGTGAGGACAGAGACTGGAATGGGAAGGGGTCTAGGTAGCAAAAGTGTCTGCAGTTGCGATGGGGGAAAACGTCCACTCAGGGCCAACGGTGAGGAAAGGAGTCTTCCTATCTAAGGCTAGTATTCACCAAGTATAAAGCACGATAGCATAGTGGTCAAGTACAAGGAGCCTGGGGTCAGACTTCCTGGTTTCAAGCCCCAGTCCTCAACTTAATTAGCTACGTGATGTCAGATGAGGTACTTAACTTCTCTGTGCCCCAGTGAAATGGGGCTGAGTCCTTACCACAAGGGTTGGGAGGAAGATTAAATAAGTTAACAGTGCCTGGGATATACGAGGGCTATACAGTATTAACTGAACAAACATATCAAGTACCTGTAGGTTGCTGATTACATGCTATGCATATAATGATGAAAAACATGTCCAACCTTGAAAGCTCTGGCCTTCCTAAGGATTAAGTAGCAAGAGAAAAAAGGTGGGTATTGTTTATTAAATATCAATAAAAAGCACAGCACTATCTTCAATTGTATTGTGAGAACTGTTTTCCAGCTCAAAAAAGAAATTTGTGCCAAATCACCACCTAGGAATAGAAATGTTTAAATCAGTGAAAATCAAGCAAGTTTTACTGAGACTATTTTAAGAGTGATAAGGAAGAATATAAAATACATCTTCTTTTTTGGATAGTACTACCTTAAGAAGAACCATTCAAAATGGTTCCATTAAGGATACATCTCGTTTCACTAAGTGAAATAAGGTCATCCTTTTAATTTCAGAAGTAGCTTTGCCCAGCCAAATGACAAATGTCATTTTGACCCTTGGTGCATAAATTGCAGTAATTTTTTTAAACACAAACTTCAGGGTTGGGCTGCCAAATCTCCATGCTTCCTTTCATGGTTTGCCAGCACAAAGAATTACTAGGGGGAAATGTTTGTTAAATGCAAAAGGTGATGTGATAGTGAAGGACTATGGGCTAAGGAATGACTTGCCTTTGCCAATAATTCAAGGATCAGAGTAGCTGTCATTTCCTTTACTGCAGGATCCTTTTAAGTAAATGAAAGGCTGATTTATATGTGCATTATCCTTATTATCTTGCTAGAGCACAGAGTAAGGTTAAGAATTCAACATTCAGGACGAAGGAGTGCCCAGATGTGGAAAAAATCCCCATTTACAGAGTCTCTAATGGAAAAGACGAACACCTTGGTTTCCCACCAGTTCATAGGCCCCAAAGTAGTATTGATCTTTTGCTTCAAAACTAAGCTGCTTATCAGTTATGCTAACAGTCCTCCCAGTTCTCTCATCCTCTACAGAGCAATTTCATGAAATAGCAATATTTGTAAACCCTGAGTGGTAACAAAACATGGCAGATCTGGTCAGAGAGGGGGATACTATTAAAAAGAAATCACTGAAACTAATTACAATATTTAGACCAACAGAACCAAACAATGCAGCAGAAATTTGTTATACCAATGAAGTGGTTTACCAAAAAACCATTAATCCTTATCATGTAGTTAATATGTTTTACATGCAAATAATGCATTTCTTCATTATACCCTGAAATAGGTAATAATGACACAGTGCGGTATTGTGGACACTGCACAGCACAGGCCCTGGAGTGTGAAGACTTGGGTCCTAGTGTAGCTTCATTATTTATAAACTGGGTGGCCTTGGATAACAAGGGATGATAAGAATACCTGCTGTGTCTATGTCACAGGATTTTTGAGACAATCCAATGAGGTCATATATCTATCTGGAAGGATTTTATAAATTGTTAAAACCTTTCAGATTCTACTCTTTATCATCATGATTACATTTGACTGCTTATTTTGTGTATTAATCAGCAGGGATCATAAACAGAGTATACTATAAATCAATCAGCGCATGTAATCAGTGCTGATTTGGGCAACTCACTGATATAACAGCATGAAGACTGGGGAAGTAAAATGGCTTTCAAACCCTGCTGTAAGTCTACAGAACAGTCTCACTGTTTGGGAAAAGCTAAATATTTCTCCATTTTTTGTATATAAGGAAAGGGCAGTAAGAAAATGGAGACCTGCACATCTATATTAGCAGTTAAATCAATATTTTATCTGAGAACATATTAAGTGGTCGGATTATTTAAGTTAATGTTATCCTGAAATATCTGTTCAAGGCGCAGGCTGCCTTCAAAGCATTTATTATGGTCTAGATCAAGGGATTAGACTTTGTAGCTTAATAGAAATAAACTTCAAAAGGCACATTTTAAAAAAGTTAAAATAAATGGAATATATAAGTATAAAATATAATTTTTTGTCTCAAAGGAACAGTTAAGCAATAAACACAGATCTGTTTGTTCCACATCTCAGTGGGATTTAGGTATTACATAGGGGGAGGGTCAACTTCTTCAGTAAAGTGTGGAGCTACCCTAAATGGCTGTCTCTATAAAGTCATGAGGAAGTTTTTGATTAAGGTTAGGCGTGTGGGTAATTAACTCTCAGCAAGAAAATCTGATAGGGATCTATGCATATGGAGCCCTGATAAGAAAGAATACCATTTTGGGCACAATCATTAAAAATGTCCTGTCATGCCCAAACCTGGCCGGTTTGGCTCAGCGGTTAGAGCATTGGCGCAAGGACCAATGAGTCACGGGTTTGATTCCGGTCAAGGGCATGTACTGCAGTTGCGGTTTGTCCCCAGCCCTGGTCGGGTTGTGTGGGAGGCGACCAGTCGATGTGGCTCTGTCACATATATGTTTCTCTCTGTCTCTCTCTCTTCCTTCCTCCCACTCTACCAGATAATGGGCAGGAAAATATCCTCGAGTGAGGATTAAAACAAAAAAAGTCCTGTCACTAACTTCCCAAACTATGCCCTTGTTTATGACCAAATCCATAGGCGCGGGTCAGTGGCTACACCCCTAAGAATTCTAGTCTCACATTACGGGGTGAGACAAAGTATATAAGGTGAGAGGAACAAGTCCTGGTTTTTATAGTCCAAGTCCTTTCCTTTTCTATTCTTATTTCTCATGGTTCAATAGAGACTTTGCCCAAGCCAACAAGCACAGCTCCTTTGTTCCCCGATGTTTTGGTCTTACTGATATAGATAATTTATTCCAGGGACATAATTTTTAGTAGAGTAAGACAGACTGTTAAAGAGGCAGAAAGATGGCTAATGGTTGATATGGATATATATTTCTAATGCTTGTCTATTTTTTCTCCAACAGGCCATATTTCACCCAGCTTTGTAAATTGTAGAGTTGACATTCTTATTAGCACAGTGAGTACACAGATGATCATCTATTAAATGTTTACTGATGATGATCTAAGCCACCATTCAAGGTGCCCTGGACAAGATAAATTTATGCAACCTTAAAGGTATTAGAAGGAGGGTTTTTATAATCAGAAAGGCTAGTCTAATATCTCTGGCAACCCGGCCAGTGTGGCTCAGTGGACTGAGCATTGTCCCATGGACTGAGAGGTCCTGGTTTGATTCCTGGTCAGGGCACATGCCTGGGTTGTGGGCTCAATCCCCAGTGGGGGATGTGCAGGAGACAGCCAATAGATGTTTCTCTCACAATGATGTTTCTATCTCTCTCTACAAAAAAAAAATCAATAAAAAACTTATTAAAATAAAGAAAGCTTTAGAAAATATCTCTCTGGCACCTTGTTAAGAAAAAAAAAGAGAAACAAACATTAAAATCTTTGGCAGAATGTGTAACACCAAATACCACCTAATTTTTTCTGTTCTCTAAATGTTTTATGTAAATTATCATTATCAGCAGATTACAAACCCTTTCAGGACAAGGAATATATTTTTCTGGTATTTTCTAAAGCACCTAGACTTGAACCAGGCAAAAGAAAAGACTGACAAGTATTTAAAGAAATAAAATGATTATGTTTTCCTTGGGTGAAACCGGTGATTTATATTTCATCAGAGTTCTTTAACGAACAACATATGAAGAAAATATAATATACTCAATATATATTATCATATCTTAATAAGGCCATGTTACATTTGTTTAGTGCTGCTTGTTTATAAAGTGCTTTCATCTTTACTATCACTGTACTCTTCCCTCACCTAGTGTGGTAGCAGCTTAGGTACACTGTCCTCCATTTATAGATGAGAAACTGAGACACTTAGAAGTTGTGTCTTCATTTGTTCAACAAGCCAGCACTTTTCTGGGTGCCATGTTTATAGTGACGAACAAGACAAAGATCCTGCTGTTATGGAGCTTACACGGTGGTGTATAACCTACCCTGATGAAGGTTCACCAGCAATGTATGAATTAGTATTTTCCTTTACTTTAACAAATAAGACAAAAAGTGAAATAACAAAGTCAATATGCTAGAACTTCATTCATTTCTCAATAATGAGTGAAGTCTTTGTCAAATTATTGGTTTTCCAATATTGAAAGAGTATCTTCTGAATTTTTTGGTGCTATTCACAGTGGAATAGACATAGACAATGAATTAACATTTTCTGTCACTTAAAGTTTAGACAATCAAGAAAACAATAAGCCAAACCCCAATTTGTAATGTTTGCTGATTTCTATACTGTAAATACTCCTACCATGACCAATTTTATGCTATCAATATGAAGTTACTGAATTCAGAGTTGGGGGGAAAAGGCACAACAGTACTCTATTATATAGTACTTCCACCATTCAGATGCAATAGATGTAAATATCCTCAAGAGAATAATCATAAAATGAGAGTTCCAGTTTCTCTACATCCTTACCAACAGTTGTTATTTTCTGGGGTTTTGTTTGTTGTTTAATAATAGCCATCCTAGTGGGTATGCAATGGTACCTCATTGTGGTTCTTGAGTATTTAGTATGTTGTTAATATAACTTAATTTTAAGTTTGTGTAATATAATTTTTTATATTTTCCATGTTTTTACCAGCTCACAAAAGGCAATTCACAGAATAAGAGAAAATACTTATAAATCATGTATCTGATAAGGAATTGGATATCCAGAATATATAAACAACTTCTACAACTCAACAACAACCCCCCCCCCCAAAATAAACCTATTAAATAATGGGCAAAGGACATGAATAGACATTTCTCCAAAGGACATACAGAAATGGCCAGTAAACACATGAAAAGATGCTCAACATCATTAATGATTAGGGAAAAGCAAATCAAAACCACAATAAGATACCATTTCATACCCACTAGGATGGCTATTAATAAACAAAAGACAAAAACAAAAGCCCCAGAAAATAACAACTGTTAGTAAGGATGTGAAGAAACTGGAACTCTAATACAGTGTAAATAGGAATGTAAAATGGTGTAGCTGCTGTGGAAAACAGTATGGTGGTCCCTCAGAAATTAAACATAGAATTACCATGTGATCCAGCAATTTCACTTCTAGCCATATACTCGGAGAAACTGAAAGCAGAGACCTAAACAATATTTGAATACCAAAGTTCACAGCAGCATTATTCATAACACTCCAAAGGTAGAAACAACCAAAATGTCCATCAATAAATGATTTGATAATCAAAACATATTACACACACACACAGGAATTATTCGGCCTTAAAAAGGAATAAAATTATGATATATTGTTACAGCACAGTTGGACCCTGAAAACATTATGCTAAGTGAAATAAGCCAGACACAAAAGGACAAATACTGTATAACTTCAGTTACATGAGGTACCTGGAGTAGTCAGATTCACAGAGATAGAAAGTGGAATAGTGGTTTCCAGGGGCTCAGGGGAGGGGATAGAGGGAGTTTTTGTTTAATGGGTACAGAGTTCCAGTTCAAGATGATGAAAAGGTTCTGGAGATTGATTGTGACAATGGTTGTACAATAATGTGAATGTACTTAATGAATGCACTGAAGTGTAGTCTTGAAAATGGTTGAAATGATAAACTTTATGTTTTATATATTTTAACATAATAAAAAAAGGGCAGGAAATAAAATAATGAAACATTCTGATGCTTAAATATATTTTTAATATAAAAAGCTCACAATATTACTGGAATTTAACAATCAGATTTTGTGAGTGAGAACAGGCTGGGTCCAGCATACCAATGAGCTTACCTTCCTCCTAATAGGGAAGGGTAAGAGGGATTTGCTCAGGGTCATATTTGAAATGGAAGAGCCAACCCTGACTCGAGATCCTCTGAGTGGTTCAGCACTATTTCCAGAGCAGCACAAAGTTTCCCATACAAGCAAGTAACTATCAAATTAGCGTCACAAAGTTCTGAGGTGTGTATTTGTTATATAATGGCTGCAAGCCAGAAAAATGACCCTGGAGATTAAACTTTATAAGATGATGAGTTTGGAATAAAGGGATGGGGCAAATTCGGGAGAGAAGAAAGATAGGAGCATAGAGTAGAAATTAGTCAGAGGTCCAGTAGTTCATCTACTAGATCTGTGGATAAGCAGAAATGCTGGGGGCGGGGGGGGGGGGGACACACACAAAAATCCCCCTTCTTTGGGCCTCACCAATTATGTCTACCCCTAGGTTAAGATCAGAGATCTCTGAGAGATGTCCCTACCTTCTAAATGTAGCTATTACCTAGACAACAGATATCCAAGGATATCTTCATCTCCCTGATTTCCTCAGGTCCCCAGTACTTCCCATCTGGAGGTTGTCAAGGAAATTGCTGCAAATGAGGCACTAACAGTGACAGCCTAACAAAGGACTCCTAAGCTATGATGTTGAGCAAAACATTTTACTCAGAGAAAATGACATGTACAAAGGCTCAGAGGCAAGAATAAGAAAGCCAAAGGCTTTGGACAGAAAACAGCTTTGCAGGACTGAGAGGTGGCAACAGGCAGAGGACCTTAACCTTGGCATGAGAAGCTGTCTTCCTGTGAGAAAGATGCTGTTTTAGCACCACACCTTTTTGTTTCCTTTTTTTTGGAAATAAGTCCTTCCTTCAAATTTTTTTTTTTTTAACATCTAGATTTAAAAACTGTAGAGTAACTTTTTAAAGCCTCTTTTAAAGGAAGTTGGACTTATTTATGGTCCCCCACATTCCCAACAAACCAGTGATCCCTCCAATAGTTTAAAAATAAAAATATAAGGGAATCAGCAAATATGACAATCTTTGGGAATATAACATTCACAGTATTTAAATTTCAGTTTTTTACTAATATTAAATTGGACTCTTCTGAGAGCTCAAATTATTTCCTTGTTGTAAGTTATGGAAGATTAATACTTTCAAGATACAAAGGTGATAGTGAATTGATATGATAATCAACATATCAAGGAAGAAGTCCTACTTTACCTCCCGGAGCCTCACTGTCCTCATTTACAGGTGCACCTCATTTTACTGCATTTTGATTCATTCTACTTCATAGGTATTCTTTTTTTTTTTTTTAATCCTCATCTGAGGACATTTTTGCATTCATCCTCAGACAGAGCAGGGGGCGGGGAGAGAAATATCGATGTGAGAGACCCATCAACTGGTTGCCACCCACACGACCCCAATTGGGGCCAGGGACAAATTGCAACCAAGGTATGTGCCCTTAGCAGGAACCGAGCCCAGGACTCTCTGGTCTGCAGGCTGATGCTCTAACCACTGGGCCAAACTGGCCAGGGCTTATTGTTGTTTTTTTTTTTAAACTGAAGGCAAGACCCTCCATCAGCAAAAAGAGTATACAACTCAACTTTATTGTCATACTTGCTTTAGTGTGGTGGTCTGGAACCAAACCCACAAGTAAATAAACAAATATTTATTAAGTATTATAACATACAAGACACGGTCTGGAATTTAGGTTTCCTTTCATCTTTTATTTTGTTTTAAGTTATTAAATACTTCAATCATAGAGAAGATTACAGAAAAATAACAGATGTCTGGCAGATCATTTGTTTTAACTCTCTATGATTTTCAACTGTATGAAAATACCACAATTTATCAATTCCCCAGATAATACTGGCACTGAACAGGCCTCTTGAGAGAATTACTCCAGGGCACATGTCCAGAAGTGGAATTGCTAGACACAGAGTATGATAACCTTCACATCCCAAACTGTTCTCCACAGTGGTGTATCATTTTCTTTTGTACCCAACACTGTGGGAGCATTCTCATCTATCAACACTAGATGTCAGTCATTTTAATATTTGCCAACACTACAGATATGAAATGGTATCTCATTGTTTTAACTTATATTTCCCTAATTATTAAAGAGGTTGAGTATCATTTCATCTGTTTTTGCCTGTTACAGGTTTTCCCCTTTAGTATATTTCCTATTCATGAATTTTTCTCATTTTTAAAAATTAGGTAATTGGTCTTTTTCTTATTAATTATATTCTGGCTCTCAATCCTTTGCCAGTTACACGTACTACACATATATTCTCAAAGTCTATTACTTGTCTTTTTAACTTTGTCTATGGTGAATTATAATCATCTTTAAAATGGAAATGATATTACCTCATATGATAAGTAATACACCTCTAAGCTCCTAGTCAGGCACAGATTCCATACCTAGTAAATGTGAGTTTCCTCCATTGCCCCTCAACTCACGATCTTAAGAATTCATAACTGAGTAACGGGGGAGAGGGGTAATCAAAAACATTGGTTCTGGAGTTAAACAGATTTGGCATTGAATCCCAACTTAATGATATGTAGCTCTATGACCTCAGCCTACCTTGTTTAAGCTCTTTTAGCCTCAATTTCCTCATTTGTAGAAGTTAATATTTAACTCACGGAGTTATTGTGAGATATGAAGAGTTTAGTACATCAAACACAAAGGTCTCAACATATGGTAGCTGCTATCATCATCTTCATTATTAGGAGAGATACACAATATATATAAATAACCATAACATAGAGCAAACTATCACAAAAATTCTCTATGAGAAAAATAATAATTCAATGCCATCAGAATGCAGAAATAATAGTGAAATGTCCAGCTGGGGGCCAGTGGAGAGTGAGGGGGGCTTCACAGAGGAAATGGTATTCAAATGGGTTTGGAGGAAGATAGAAATGAAGGAGGACATTTTGGCAAACAAAACAAAGGTGTGGAGAATGAATATAAATATATATCTCCAGTCTGCCAAGCTATAGGAACAACTGAATAGTCAGCAAGGTATGATATTCTTGCTTTAAACAGGATCCATTCTGAAATCTGACCCAGAAAAAACAGCTTTCTTATTGTCTTTGCTTATATAGGCCCAGGCAATCATCAGCCCAATTTAAAAAATATATATATATTTGTATTGATTTTTTTGAGAGAGGAAGGGAGAGAGAGAAACATGGACCTGCTATCTCCTGCCCAACCCCTACTGGGGGTCAAGCCCAAAACCCAGGCATGTGCCCTGACTGGGAATCCAACTGGGACCTCTCAGTCCATGGGAGGATGCTCAATCCACTGAGTCACACTAACTGGCTAAATTTTTTTTTTTTTTTTTAATGAAACAAATTCCATTCAGTATGTTTTGTCTTGAACAAAATGTGCTCCACTTATTATCTACTTTTTATCTTCTTATAACTTAAAATAGCATTTGACTATATTGGAATAAACTAGAATATCTATTACTATATCTTTCATGTACTATCTTTTCTCTTTCCAAATTTGTAGCATATGATCAATTACTTTATAAATGATCAGGCCTTACATTATTGTTTTCTTAACAGTTTATAATTTATCTAATCGTGAGACAACTGACCTATATCTAGCTGTAAACTTTGTCTGTCATGATCAGGTATCTAAAGTTAGGGCTGTTACTTTTTTTCGTAGAAAATCCCAGGTTTGAGCATGGTAAAATGCTTCTTCTCAAACTGAAAATGGTGAGTAGATCTGTGTACAGAACCAGAAATGAACCACAGCAGCAGGGAAATTCCAATCACTCAAATCCAGCAGAATCCTTAGCATTTCTAAAAGAAAAAGCTACTATATCTTTCTATTTTTTTCCAAAATATATCTGCTTGTACTGATTTCCCTGTGTGCACAGATGTAGTTAACATGATCAGTATGGGACCAACAGTTCTTTTGTTTGCCTCTGGCCTAAGTAAATAAACAGCAGGTGTAGTCACCACTAAATAAGTCTTACATGCTTACAAATTCCTAAACTACAACAGAATGAAAAACACTGAGAAGGATTCTTGGTGTTTGTTAGAATCTAAGTTTAACCACTTGCATCCACACAAATAAGGACAGAGGGATCCTATGGTTGGCCACAAATTGCAGACCATGAACCTGGAATAACTCAGAATTTATCTGTCATTGAATGAGGCCGGTGCCTTTTTCTCTATATTATGTCTCTTTAACAACAGCATAAACTCAAAAAGGTTAAGGTTCTATCCTTTAATAACCACTTCTCAATTTTCACCTGGATGACCTGTAGGTATGCATGAACGTCCATTTATTTACAAAATGATAGTTATTTCCTTCTTTCAGAGAAAAACAAAAACCTAAAGCAAAACACACACAAAACCAAAACCCACAGTAATTATTTTCCATATGAAGTTCCTCTCTTTATGTAATATGGCAATATTTTGAAGAGAATTAAAATGCTTATTCTTTTGCCTTTCTGAATGCATAACCTTCACCCTATCTAGCTCAAGGCATCCATCTGCTTGGGGAGAGATTAGATTTATTAGAGAGAAATAGAAAAAAGGGAGTGACATTTGGCTTTTGATATGCAAAACATTATGGAGTATATTAGTCAGCTTTGCAGCAGTAATAAATAACCGCAAAATCTCAGTGGTTTTTAGCGACAAAGTTTTACTTCCTCCTCACATTACAGTTTGGCTGCAGGTCAGTGTCAGCTTGGCTACTGCTCACATGTCTTATTCTCTCACCCAGGCAGAAGAGGCCGCTCTTCTGGTCTTGCCGCTCTCATGGCAGAAGGAATAGAGCAAGAGGAGGGTGGAAACCTGCACTGACTCTCAAAGCTTCTGCTCAGATGTGGCCTATATCACATCCACTTACATACCATTGGCCAAAGAAAGCCACACATCTAAACCCCACATCAATGGGGCAAGAATGTGTACTCCTCTCATAGCAGGTGCTGCAAGTCACCTGGCAACAGGAGGCAGAAGGAACGACAACATCATCCATGACAGTGGCCTTACGCCAAGGCACCTTAAGAGAGGCTTTCCTGAAAGCCTTTACTTTTCCCTTCGCTCTATCTACCAACAAGCCTACACAGAAGGGAGGGTAGAGAAAACATTCCATTCACCTGTTCAGCCACACTAGGGCCATGGAAAGGAGAGGATATAATGTATGAGACAGCCTTGTCCTTCAGACTCTGGGAGATGGAGGAAGGGCAGCAAAGCAGCACCAATTGCCTCATCCTGCAGAGAATCGGTGTGGTAAACAAGTGAGGATGAAACGGAAGGCTGAGGGCCTGTGCTCTCTTCAAGTCTGGGACTCTAGGATAAGAGCAATTCTCAGGGGACCTCCACCACAACACGGGGCACAGACACAATGGCTCACAGCTGCAGCAGGGCTGGCAGAGAAGAGCTTGAGGTTTTGGTTTTGCGAGCTCCCATCAGGCAAGGACACTGAGAGATTTCAAAGGGGAGAAGTTTACGGAGATGCAGCAGAGACTCCGGGTTGGGCAATCAGTAGAAGCCAAAGTGAGGCCCAGTCAGTCAGAGTGCTACCAGGTTCTGATCAAGCAACTTACAGCCACAAATTCCAACCATAAATCCCAGCAGAGCAATCGGCACTCCGGTGGATGAAGGATATTTCCCCCGAGACGCAGAGACAGGCCCGTCATTTATGACAAGGGACTGTTTGAATTACTGTGCCAGTTTAAGCTTTAAGCCAGATTAGATATTTAGGTAATTTGTCTCCTCTGCTGATCAAAAGGCTCCTTGGGATTATAAATTCTTTAAGACTATGTCATGAATGAATAAATGCATGAATGAGTCATGAACTACTCTGCCTTGATAGCCTGATTTCTCAGGGAGACTTGAACATGGGAAACAAACAAAAAAGTGGATAGCTGATGTTTGTTTTAAGTGTGTATCTTCCAAACAGAATTCCTCGCATAATTTTGAACAGGCTAAATGAGAATGAACACACATGATCATTATAACACTGATTTTTAAAAAATACAATTAAATTAATTTTTGTTGAACTGGAGGGCCAGAATCACAAAGTCACCTCATTCTGTCTCTACTATTTGTTTAGTTTTATATTTACTTCTCCTGGGGCAACAGTATGAGGCACAAGTGAAAACACCTAGTATTACTGCTACAATTTATTACATAATTTGGCACTATTTTGTGGGAATGCTTAATGTGTTAATGACTCCAAAGCTCTGGATGAATGAACCAAACACGGATTGGCTCAGTATAATTTCTAGCTCCCTGCAAACTTCACTCTCAAGCTTTGTGGTAACAAAACCCGATGCTGGGAAAAAGCAGGCATATTTCACTTTTCCAATCTAGTTAAGTGCTATAATCACAGGCAACCCTTCCAGTTAGCAAATCTCAGTGACACCATGAATCCTACTCCATTCCCCAAAAAGAGAAGGTGAAGGAGGCGGGTGGCAAAAGGTTGTCATGGTTGGACTCATGGAAAGTCCAAGAGAAATTCTGCAGTCTTGTCTCACTGACACTTGAGGTTATATGGAAGGGAGGAGGAGGGCAGTATTGGACAAAGGTTACTGAACAAAAAGATGCAAAGCCTTGTCCTGGCAGGTTTGGCTCAGTGGTTAGAGTGTCGGCCTGCAGACCAAAGGGTTGCAGGTTCTGGCCCTGGTCAGGGTCCTGTGGTAGGCAACCAATCGAGATATCTCTCTCTCTCTCTCTCTCTCTCTCTCTCTCTCTCCCCCCTCCCTTCCTCGCTCCCTCTCTCTCTATCTAAAAAATCAATGGAAAAATATCCTCCAGTGAGGATTAACAACAACAACAACAAAAAAGATGCAAGATCTGAGACAGGCGGGAGGGAGAATCTGGAACAAAATAGGCAGAAATCTATTCTGTTAAAATGGTAAAAAGTTCTTGCTTTAGCAGGTTACTTTAAAGGTTCTGACAAAGCATTCTTATGACAAGTTTTCCAAAAGAGGCCAGTATAAAAAGTGAAGAAAGGAGAAGCCCTGAAGCATGCAAAAGGGCTGTTAGTCGGACTGAGTGTCCTAATCAGAAATCCTGGCAGAGTGATTAAACACCCACATGCTGCCAACCCTCATGAGGAGTGCTCTGGGCTCCTGCCTGCCTGGTGGACGGGCCCGCACACTCAGCAACCTGCTTTGGCTGACAAAGGCAATGATACTAGCCTGTGTCAATGACGGCTGTCTTTGAATTCCTTGAAATGAGCAAAAATATAAAGTTCTGTCCAGGGACCCCTGCCACAGAAAAACAACAACAACTGTGGATATTATAGCTAGTCCATCATTTCTCTTCATAGATTTTCATAAATACAAACACAAAATTGATAATGTTAATGGTCTTTTGTTCTATTTCATGTACTACAATATTTGGTGGCTATTTCTATGGTATTTCCCTATCACCTTATATCTTTATGTAGCTTAACTTTAAGTTTACCTGAATGTTACAAAGATATAACAGAAACTGAAGACATCTTCCATTTTTCTCAAATGGTTACTCTGCCCTTATTCTACAAATTATATGGCCAGAAGCAGGCCATACTGACCAGTACTCCTGGAAGCTTTTCAACATTCTAGGAGGCCAGAAAATAGATCATTAAAGCTTTTCAGACTGATGATAAAAAACAACTTCTCTCTCTCTCTTTTTTTTTTTTAATTTTATTTTTATCCTCACCCGAGGACACTCTTCCATTTTTTGTTCAGATAGGGTAGGGGAGAGGGAAAGAGACATCAACGTGAAAGGGACACATCGAGTGGCCGCCACCCGCACAACCAACCAGGGCCGGGGACAAACTGCAACCGAGGCACGCGCCCCTAGCGGGAACCGAACCCGGGTCTCTCCGGACCGCAGGCCAACGCTCTAACCGCTGAGCCAAACCAGCCAGGGCAAGACAACTTCTCTTTTAAGAGGAGTCTCAGTAACTATCACAATGACACTTCTCATATGAGCCTCTTTCTCAGTATGGCACGAGCGAGCTCCATGCTCCGTATTTCTGTGCATTGTGCTTGGCACTGTGTACATTCAATCGAGGCCTTCATTATCTCATCATTTCCATTTGCTTTGTAAGACTTTTCTCTCTGAAAACAACACAAATAAACAATTCTAATATTTAAAAAATAATTTGAGTTCTGAGTTAATTTCAAATGTGAATGGAATATAATGATGATAATCACAGGCACCGCAGTCAAACTCCTGGAGTTCAGATGCTGGCTCTGACATTAACTGGGTGATGTTGAGCAAGTTATTTAATCTTCGTAAGTCTTGCTTTCTCTATAGTAGGGGAGAAAATAGTTTGTCCTTAGGAGTTATAACAATTAAATAAAATTATTCATATTTAGGGCTTAGCACAGTGTCTGGTATCTACTAAGTGTTCAGTAAATAATGATCATGACTCATTCTTACACATCTGGTCCGGAGTATAAATTTTCCTATGCAGCACTTATACAGGAAAAAAAAAGTAGGCCACAGATAGAGCATATCTAATATTGGTGGTCAGAAAGACACCAGGAGTTTGCCTGGTCACATGGGGTTCTGGAATGTACCCAGGCTGCAGACTTGAAATGATTACTCTTATTTCCTTGGCAATATTCTGGGCATAAAAAAGATCCTGATTTTGATTGTTAAAAGTCAATGAAAAATACACTCTTTAGGAAGGTGTCTAATTGAATCTGATCTACTGGAAAAGTAGAGTGAATAATTTACCACAATAGAACCTTAAACCATCTCCAAGCATGCAGGGATGGCTACTGTTCATTTAACTCTGCTTTCTCAGCAAGGCAATTTATTTTTTCAGGCTGTCTATTTAGGATTATTTAACTAGTTATTTATGTATATGCTTTGTTACCCTGACCAAATAATGTCTGTATATTTTCCCTGAAGGCCCACTTGGCCTATACTCAAGTTCACAGACTTCAGAAGACTGGTAAATGGAGTTAAATTCCTCTCATTTGCCACCTGCATTAGCACCTGTTTTCTGCAGCAGTTAATTTTGCAATAAGGGATTATAGAGAGAATGCAAGGTTCCCTTTCATATCCCTGTGGGAGTCAATGGGTTTAGATGCCTATCTATCTCAGGAAAATATTTCCCCCTGACTTAGCATTATTTGGGGCAAGGGGAAATATGGCTTGCTTGGTTCCCTATCCCTCCACCTCGTCCCCAAACTCCACACTGAATCCTCAGTGACTTTAGCTACTTTTAGATTTTGCTCTTTCTCCAGCCGTTGGGACAGTTTTGGAGACTAGGGGAAGAGGGGATTTAAGAAGCCCTGATCTCGCCCTGGCTGGTTTGGCTCAGCGGTTAGAGCGTCAACCTGAGGTCCAGAGAGACCCAGGTTCCGTTCCTGCTAAGGGCACGTACCTCGGTTGCAGTTTGTCCCTGGCCCTGGTTGGTCGTGCGGGTGGCAGCCACTCAATGTGTCCCTTTCACGTCGATGTTTCTCTCTCTCTCTCTTCCTCTCTCCCCCTCCCACTCTGTCTGAACAAAAAATGGAAAGGTGTCCTCAGGTGAAAATAAAAAAAAAAAAGAAGCCCTGATCTACCCTGATCAGTTTGGCTCAGCGGTTAGAGCGTCAGCTCGCAGACCAGATAGTCCTAGGTTCGGTTCCCGCTAAGGGCATGTACCTCAGTTGCAGTTTGTCCCCACCCTGGTTGGGGTCGTGTGGGTGGCAACCACTCAATGTATCTCTCTCACATCAATGTTTCTCTCTCTCTTCCACCCTTTCTCCCTCCCGCTCTATCTGAAGATAAATGTAAAAAATGTCCTCAGGTGAGGAATTAAAAAAAAAAAAAGGAAGCAGCAGCAACCCTGGTCCAATACTGATGAATTCTATATCAGGCGCAGTTTAGCTCTAACCTAGCAACTGGTTGCTTGTAACTAGGAGCCCATTTTCCCTGTACTCAGGTGAGAGAACTGAATTTCTACCTTGTTTCCTTCTGTACTATCCTGTCTCTTAGTTTTTAAGGCCTTCTGTTGGCTTATCAAAATACTTACAAAATATATTAATTCTTGATAGTATTCTCTTGTCCATTTCCATATCTGCTGAAGACTTTGTCCTACATCTAGAATTGCTGAATTTCTCTAGCACACACAACAGGTTCAGGTCCAGTCCAAGCCCTAAAAAGCCTGCAACACTGTTAAGTTGACTCTGGGCTGGCCGAGATACAAGATATGGTACCCATACCCAGAGGACACTACATAAATCTATGGTTTAACAATTTTGTTGTCTTGCCATATCATGCTGACAAAAAGCCATACAGATTCTTAAGGAATCTACTCACTAAGCAATGAAATCAACTTTGGAACAGGTCATACATATATCACTTAAGCTTGGTCTGAATTCAAATTTCGAACACTTATACATTTCAAGCGTCACCCTAAGTGCCACACCAACAGTGTCAAGAAGCAACCCCTCAGACGTTGCGTGTGCATGACGAGCTGTGAGCCAAGCACACAGCATCCTGGCTGACTGCGACTTCGGCGTTTGCTAGAATGTCTTTTGCCAAACTCCTCTGGCACTTGTTTGAAGGTGTCAATATGAGTTTTACCTCCCAAATAATATCTGGCTTTCTTGTCCAGAGAATGTCTGTTGATTATCATCTTCCCACTAGTGTTGTTAGCGTACTACACAGGTAACCGAATTTGGAGACACTTTGGGATCCAGAATGTAATGTGCAACTCTGTGGATGCTTCCCTTGTTTGAGGTTCGTGCCTGACTACATTTTTCTTTGAATCAATGCCAACTGAACACTGCTGATACTATTTTTTAAAAATCTCTATTTTCTGTATATATATATAATAAAACCTGTGCTGCCCTGCACTATTCTGAGGCGTCTCAAGAAAGTGATGTCAGTCAGGTGCTTTTTATTCATCAGCTGAGAGGCTTTTATTCTGTCCTAAAGCCAAGTAAATAGAATGACTCAAAAATGTCATGTGCGTGTTCCTGACAGATCTTCTTCCCCATAGTAAGCCCTCTCTGAAGGCACCGCTTGGATGAACTAAGTGAGAAATGTATGCTGACCTAAGAGAAGCCTCTGGCCAGGGAAACTGCATCACATGTCACAAAAATAAAGGAATCACTCCTAATACAGCAAGTAGTCACATAGCACTTGTCAACAGGATTAGAACATCAGAAATGCCTTACTCCAAACTCTGCAGTTTGTCTCAGATATAACAATCCTTGAACCAGTGTGAGAGGAATGGGGGTCCTTTCTCCTGACCAAGGCTAAACTCATTGTTCTGTCTCCTCCAGAACTAAGTACTATTCATTAGTCTCACCTCCATTACTCACACACCTGTTCAACATTTTCCTATCTTTAAATAAAAAACAACAACTCCTAAACCCCAAAACTCCCCTTGTATGCTGTGTTCCTTCTAAATGATTCTGTCCCTGTCTTTGAAGACATGGACAGCAGTGGTTAAGACTAGACACCTTTAGAGCCAGACTGCCCGGGCTCAAATCCTTGTACCCACGTGGCTATGTGATTGTGCTAGTTACTTGATCTCTCTGGACCACAATTTCCTCATCAATAAAATGGGGGTGATCATCATGCTTCATCATAGTTATTAAGAGGATTAAACAAGATAACACATGTCAAGCATGTAGAACAAAAATCGAACTCTGATTTTTATGTATTCATGTACCCAGTAGTTTGTAGATTCTGTTGGATTTTTTTCAGCAGAAAATACAAATCCTATCATCTGTAAGTAATGACATTACTTTTGTTTCTTTCTAAGCCTTATGCTTTTTTGTGTTATGCATGGGCTCCTAATGCAATGGTGGGAGAAGCAGTGCTGATCAGCATCCTGATCTTCTTTCTGACTCATCCATTCACACTTCTATTTTAATGGACCCCTGCCCCACTATGTCACTAACAGGCTCTGTCAAAGGCCATTAATGACCTCCTTGTTGTTAAATCCAACAGGCACATGTTAATCATTTTCCCTGTAAGATATCATTCAACATTAATGACTACAGTTTTCTTTTTATAACTCTTGTTCCCTTTGCTTCCTAATAGCACATACAATATGTTCATCACCCACCTCTCTGAAAGTTCTGTCTCAGACTCCTTGGATGACTACACTTTGTCTGACTGCCTCCTAAATATAACTGCAACACATACTTTATTGAACTCACACTACAACTCAGATTAGGAAAGAAAAATAAACTTCCTTTACCATGTTTAGAACTAATCTGACTTGCCTCCCAAACCTGCACTCACTGGTTAGCCGGAAAAGCATAGCCTAATATCCAATCCAGTTTAAAGTGTAGACTTACCCAACAATTTATACAACTCTGCTAGGAAGAGTTCAGTCTTTCCTGGATTATGTAGTCAGATGTATCCAGGAAGTCATTTGTTCTTCTCCAAAATGATTACAAGTGGCATTACTGAATAATTAGCAAATTCCATCATTTTTCCTATTTTTCAATTTGACCTGAATTTTTAGACATGGCATTTATGTCAAGGACTCATTTTCCTGTCATGTTGTCTTTTCTAATATAATAAAAATGGCTAATAAGTTATGACAGATGCACTTCCCCTTCTGATGTATCTTGTATTCTGACTATGCTCAAATGATTCATTCCAAAAGGCTATTCAACCATAGTTAAAATTATTCAAATAGGCAAAAAGAGAATGGGAAAGTGGAATAAAAAGTTGACTCTGCTTATGTAACTATTTATATATACATGTATATTATGTCCTTTAAGCTCAACATGGAAGACTGAATGATTTAAGAAATATTAGTGATGATAAAACTAGTAATAAAGATTGTTCTTCAACAGACAGTAATACGAAAGGAGGAGAAACAAAATGGAGGTAGGAATGGTTATAGAGAATTCAGAGTGCAAGAAAAGGGCAGAAGGACGACAGTAGAAAGGAAAAATGTAGTGTTTGCCATCCACTCCCATTGATACGTGAATACAATGCTGTTATATCCTGAAAATGAGAACAGCTGGCTTTAAGATCAGGTCAAACCACTGCTCTCTCACTGTTGGGAAATAGTCATTCTTCAGCTCATGATCAGGACTTGAACAGGGTCTGTTGCCATTGGTCACTGTGTCACAGAGAATTCAATGGAATTATTTTGTTTCCTCCTACCTACAACAGTATAGTCTCTTTGCTACTATGATTATTCATAGCATTGTAATGTTCAGAGTTCAGTTTTGCAGTAATCTCCTTGATTATTTTAGAAACACCCAACACCTAGCATAATGCTTTGCACAGAGAAGACACTCAGTAAATAACCTTCTTAAATGTTCCCTGAAAGGAAAAGATTTTGATATCTTTAATTTATCTTGAAATAGAGACTTACTAGGAGATAAGTCAAAGAAAAGAGAAAAAAGAGCAATAAATAGCTACAAATGTCCTAGTACATTACACTAAGAATGGAAGTATATAAATCACACATTCAGTCAAAATAAATTTTGAAGACAAATGATGGAAAATGCATTATAAGCTTTATTGTTCCAAGGGCATTTCCATATAGTATACATTTCTATTTCTTTAAGGTTAATTCAACATCTAATTACCAAAGCCAATTCAAGGCAAACAGAAGAGTACAATGAGCCACACATGAAAGTCCTGGCTCAAGAGGCTAATATTAATTCAATTTTCCAATTTTCCTTCCTAGCAGTTTTCCTGGTGTTTGCTTTCTTATGCTAACATAGATTCTGTTGGCTCTAGGACTGAAATAAAATGTTTGCATAATTACTTTTCTAAGAATAGCAATGGTCACTACAATTTTTCTAAACAGTTCCTAACCTTCACACATTTTTAGTGTTTGTAAATTCTTGGGAATAGCATAATGCAAAGTGTAAATTCTTGGATATAATACAATGAATAAATTTAATACATTTTGAACTTGTGTTAAGGTTAGCCAAGTTCAATTTCCCTTAATTCTAAAATATCAAGAACTAGAGCATACATGGAGTCCGCGAAAAGATTACCCTGTAACTTTTCCACACAAGTACCAGTTGGAACCATTTTTAAGAATACATTTATTCAGATTTTGCTGTAGGTGTCTAGCATGAAAGTACCATCTTTACTATAAGGACAACAAATTTTTTGAGATATATTTACGTACTATAAAATTTTAAGTATACTCACAGGGTTGTGTGACCATCACCACAATCTAATTTTAGAACAGTTTTCTGTCCCCTAAAAGAAACCCCATATCCATTAACAGCTAATTTTCATTCCTCCCAACTGCTATCCCTACCCGCCAACCTCTGGCAACCACTAATCTATTATCTTCTACGGATTTGCCTATTTTGGGCATTTCATATAAATGGAATCATACAATATGTGGCCTTTTGAGTCTGGCTTTTTTCATGTTTTCGAGTTTCATCCATGGTGTAATATGTAACACTCTATATAGATATACCACATTTTATTTATCTATTTCTCAGTTGATAGACATTTGGCTTGTTTCCACCTTTAGCCTATTATGAATAACGTTGCCATGGACATTTGTGTACACGTTTTTGTGTAGATGTTGGGTTTCATTTCTCTTGCATATATACCTAGGAGTGGTATTGCTGGGTCATATGGTATCTCTATATACAGGGGTGGACAAAAATAGGTTAACAGTTGTGAGTATGCAAAACACAGAACTTACTCTTGTAAAGTCATGTAATCATAACCTGATGTCTTTTCCCATATGAACATGTGTAAGCCTATGTTTGCCCACACTTGTATATTTAACATTTTGAAGAACTGTCAGACTATTTTCCAAAGTGACAGCACCATTTTATATTCTAACAGTATATGAGAATTTTTCTCCACATCTTCACAAGGCTTGTATTGTATGTTTTTTAAAGTTATAGTCATCCTGGTGGGTGTGAAGTGGTATCTCACTGTGGTTTTGATTTGATTTTAATTTCCTTAATAACTAATAGTTGAGCATCTTTTCATGTGCTTTTTGGCCATTTGTATATCTTATTTGGAAAAATGTCTATTCAATCCTTTGCCTATTTTTATTGTTTTGTTTTGTTACTATTATTGGGTTGTAAGAGTTCTTTATAAATTCTAGATACAAATCCCTATCAGTTACATGTACATATTTGCAAATATTTTCTCCCATCATGTGGGATGTCTTGTCACTTTCTGAATGACATCATATGCAGCACAAACGTTTTTTATTTTGATGAAGTCTAAAGTATCTATTTTTATTTTGTTACTTGTGGTTTTGGTATTATATCTATACTAGTTTTTACTATACTATATCTCTAGAAACCCACTGCTATGGCACTTTATAGTTCTTAGGGGAAAGGAAGCATGAATTATCGTTATTGCCTACAGATTAAAAAGTTCGATCATTTAAAAAGCAAATGACAATAGTGCAATCGACAGGGAAACCCTCCAAAAATGGCTTAGAGATGCTATCAGCTACTTTTTAAATAATCTATAGAAATAAGGGAGAGAACCCATGGACCTGAAATCCACAAATGATATGCAATATTTATTTTAGACCACCATCCCCAGACCCCAGACCCAGAGTTGCTAAGAAGTAGACGACTTGTTTGACTGAGTTTATTTTCTTCTCCCTGAATCTGTACCACTTTCCACATGCCTTAAAGTTGCCCAAAGAAGAAAGGCAAACAAAAATATAAGTAGCCTGGATAAATCTCTAGCTGGACAGTGGGTTCCTAAAAATATAGATAATTCTTAATGAATAAATGACTGGCTTTCCTCCTCTATTCCATATTCTAGCCATTAGAAAGTCACTGTCAAAACCTTTGTAAGTAATAAATTTATAAATAATATATTTATTGAGATGTAGAAGTGGAAAATGACAAAATCAAATTAACTGACTTATCAAACAAGAACCAGCTAGGCAAAAAAAAAAGAGACAGACATACAGACATACACATTAGTTTTGTACCACACTGTAAAAAGCAATAGATAGGGCTAAAATGTCTTTCCTTCCTCCTATTTCTGCATTTACAAATCCTTCAGTCATTCAGCAAATGTTATTTAATACCTAAAATGCACTATAGGTATGTAAATTAATAATATAAATCCCCTGATTTAAGAGTTTGAAATTATTAAAATCAAGTCAATCTACTACTTCCTTCATGAAGTCTTCCCAGGGTCCTCCAAATTGGAGTATTCTCTTCTACTACTTAACTTGGATAAGACTTTAGCAACACCTCTTTTAGAAAGTTATCACCATCTACTTTGTGGCATAGTTGCTTATAAACACTTCTTGTCCAGCACTGAACTATAAACTCCTGTGGGTAGGATCTGTACAAGTCACCTTCCTGACCACCATATCACCCTCTACCTGAACATAAAATAAATTTTAGTTGAGTGAATGAAGTTTTTAAAAAAATCAAATTTAGAAACACCAGAAGATCAATATGCACTGTATCTTTCACAAAAAATTACATACATGAATTGTTAATGCAGAAGCTTATTAACTTAGTCTAGAATATCAGCTATTCTAGTTTCCATATAAATGGTTTCTTCTCCTCTTCAGCAGTATGCCAAAGAGGGGTGGTTACATTTTTAGAATATTTCAACTTAAATGAAAGAAACTCAAAACACCAAAAAGAAACAACATCAACAACAAAAATTATGGGGAAGTTATATTTGTGGGGTATCTGATGACTAAAAAGTATTTTTCTTTTTTCCTAGAACTTAAAAAACGTTCCTCAAATCTACCCCAAATGGGCAACAGACCCATAAAGCAAACAATTAGAATCTAAATCGACTATTTCCCATTGACCATGAAATCCCAGACTCTCTAACTCTTCCCCGTCCTTCATCTCCTCATTACTTTATATATTCAGCCACCTTTTTAAAACATTCAAATAAACTTTTAGAACAGTTTCAGAGATAAATAAAATTTCTTCTCCTATTATTAACATCTTATATTAATATAGCACATTTGTCACAATTAATGAACTAACATTCATATATTATTTTTAAATACAATCCATATTTTATTCACATTTCCTCAATTTTAACTTATGTCTATTTTCTCTTCCAGGATCCCAACCAAGTTACCACTTTATATTTTGTAGTCATGTCTCCTTAGGCTCTTCTTCACTGTGACTGTTTTTTAGATTTTCCTTTTTTAAAATAATCTTGATAGTTCTAAGGAATACTGGTCAGGTTATTTTGTAGAATGTTTCTCAGTTGCAATTTGCCTGAGGTCTTCCTCATGATCATACTGGGGTTATGGGTTTTGAGAGGAAGCCCACAGAAGTCTAGTGCATTCTCACCATATAACATCAAGGGTACATTTTATGAACATTACATGTTACTACTGACATCAATCTTCATCACCTGGTGAAGGCAGTGTTTGTCAGGTTTCTCTACTATAAAGTCGCCCCACCCAGAACCTTTCGATGCTGTACCTTTTGGAAGGAAGTCACTGTGCACAGCGTACACTTCAGGAGTAGGGATTGCAGTTCTACCTCCTTGGCAGCAAAGGAGCGACATAAATTATTTTGGAATTCTGCATGGGAGATTTGTGTGTTCATTCCCATGAGGCTCATCATGACACAGCTGCCAGCTTGGTAATCTAGTCACTTTGCTTTGCTTCTCATTGCTTCTTGCTTCCCATCTCCTTGCCCTCACTCTCACTGTTCTGGGATTGTACCTCCAAATAAAGCTTCACTTCTCTCCTGCCTAAAGCTCTGGTTTCTAGACAACTCAGGCTAAAAACAGCAACAAGGCCAAAAAGAAGTGAAGGAAAGAACTTTGCATTAGTAACTGAGACATGCTGATTCTAATCCTGCTATAACTGGCTCTATTAATTAGCTATTTGACCTTATACAAGTAAAACGGGATAGGAGTTAGAGGAAGAGAGACTAGTCTAAATGGCTGCTGGGTTGCTTCCAGCTCCAATGCCTTAGAATCCTCAGGAATTATACAACCCAAAGCCTCAAATTACCCATTAGAACATGGGTCAATTGGAAAATCATGGAGTCCTATTGTACCCCAATTTATTTTACCATAGCAATAGTTTGGATCAGCCATATGTAATATAACTATAACTGAATCTTGGGCAAAATTCTCTTGGCTCTGAAACAGGGCCATTTTCATTACTATCAGCAGTCAATGTTATTTGATGTGTGAAAGGATATTCTGTGACTTCACCAAATATCACAAATTCAATAAAACCAGGCCACAAAAGGACTAAAAAGAGTTATAAGACCACATCTGTTCTGTGGAAAAGTTATAAATATAAGAGTATTTATAAAAATCAGTACTATCACCCTGGCCAGTTTGGCTCAGCAGTTAGAGCGTCAGTCCGCAGATCAAAGAGTCACAGGTTTAATTCCAGTCAAGGGCATGTACCTTGGTTGCGCAGCCCTGGTTGGGGCCGTGCGGGAGGCAACCAGTTGATGTCTGTCTGTCTGTCTGTCTGTCTGTCTCCCTCCCTCCCTCCCTCCCCCCTCCTTCCCACTCTATCTGAAAATCAATGGAAAAATATCAAGTGAGGATTAAAAAAAAAAATCAGTACCATTAAGGGAAAGAAGCCTGGCAGAAAAGACCACATATGGTATGATCCCATTTATATGACATGTCCAATACAGGTAAACTAGAGAGACAGAAAGTAGATTCATGGTTGCCTAGGACTGGGAGTTGATGAAATGGAGACTGACTGCTAATGACCATGGGGTTTCTTTAGGGGATAACAAAAATATTCTAAAATTAGATTATGGTAATGGTTGCACAACTCTGTGAATATAATAAACACTGAATTATATACTTTAAAAGTACAATATGTGAACTATATATAGTCCTTTAAATAAACAGTATGTGAATTATATCTCAATAAAACTGTTTAAAAAGTAATGGGGCTGTTTTATTGTGGGTAGTAAACTGGCTCAGAGACACACACAAAAATGTGTGAGAAACAAATAAGCATTTCTTTCTCAGGACAGAGAATTGTAAAAGAACCTCCAGCTTTCAAAAAGTCTCTGGAAGAGGATGAATACAGTCATTTCGCCTGGTTTCTGTTTGACACTACATTCCTCCAAGTAGCAAAGAGCCAGGCCTTTTTTTTTTTTTAAATTCCCACCCAAAGATATGTTTTTCTTTATTTTTAGAGAGAGAGGAAGGGAAGGAAGCAGAGAGGAAAGGAGGGAGGGAGGGAAGGAGGGAGGGAGGAAAGAAGGGAGGAAGGGGAGGGGGGAGAGCGAGTGAAACATTGATGTGAAAGTGAAACATCGATGGGTTGCCTCTCTCTCTCGTACACGTGCTGACCAGGGATCATACCTGCAACCTAAGTATGTGCCCTGACTGGAAATTGAACCCACAACCTTTTGGTGTATGAGACAATACTCCAACCAACTGAGCCACACAGGGCAGGGCGAAAAACCAGACTCTTTGGGGACAGACCACAGAAAGAAGTTGGGAATTTTTGCAACTGGCAGAGGAGTTTCAATGTGAGCAAGTGCAAGATGACACACGCGTGAAGAACCCTCAACAAGCCTCAGTCACAGACCACACAAGGGACCTGGGAGAGACAGTGGGTTATTCAATTCAACAGAACATTATTACAAGGTACTGTTTTAACATCAGTAGTAAAAAGAGGAATACAAAGACGACATGAATAGATTCTCACTCCCTCCTCTACTTCACAGAGGCTGCAGTCTTGAGAGGAACGTGCACACTGCAAGGCCAGGTGAATAAATGCTGTATCTGAATAGGTGCCAGAGAGTTAAGCAAGGCTTCACAGAAGAGCTGGTATTTTCTCTGGGCCTCAAACATTTGAGAATATCAATTCAATATGCTGCCATATCCTGGGAAACCAAACACATAATAGGAACCATTTCAAGAGGATAATAAATACAAACACTAAACTATTCTACCTTATTTAAAACAGATACCCTTAGTTTGGGTCATGACACTTAAGGAGAGGTAGACTAATACTTCATTTATATAAAGATAAGTGTCCTGACATGTCCTTGACTTCAAATTCAGAAGCACCTTTTTTTTTTTTTTTAAAGGTATTTAAGGTTCAGAGTTAGCCCCTGAACACTTGGCTATAAGAACAGCCAAAAGGGCTAAAGAGCTGAAGGCTGATCAGATGGCTGTTTGTAGAAAAAGCCTTCCTCTGAATTGCTGACAGTGTCTATGAGCAGACTCAGGGGGTGTCAATGACTGAATTGTGTGGCCTTGGGGCAGGAGCCATTGCTCCCACTTTCTCGTGAACCTGACTGCCCCCACCCCGAACCCCACAGGAGATACACTAGCCTGATTCCCTAGGCTCCCAGAAGCCCCACTCTCCTGACTCTAGGTGGCTCCACCCTGATGAGGTCTGGGCAGAATCTAGGACACAATGAGTTGTGTGGCTCTAGGGTGGACTGACATCACAGAAATACAAAGGATTGTAATGAAATATAATGAACAACCATATCCTAACAAATTGGACAATCTAAATGAAATGTTCACAATAGTATCATTTCAACATGTCATTAGTAATCCATGTGTAATAATATAAAAGTATAATAAGATATATTACTTTTTCATACTAAATTTAGCATGTATTTTATACTTATAGCACATCTGAATTCAGACTAGCCTCATTTCAAGTGCTCAGTTGCCATGTGTGGCTGGCAGCTATTGTTTAGATAGCACAGCATTAGATCTTTTCTATTGAAAGCATCAGTATTACCTAAACATGTGTTAGAAACACAGAACCTCAGGCCCAAACCCAGACCTACAAAATCAAAATCTGCATTTTAATAAGATCACCAGGTGATTCTTATAAACATTAAAACGCTTGATTGACAAGGCCATAGAGCAGAATTTCTCAACAAATGTGATGTGACAAGATGTTACTGGTAGGCTTAAGTAATTCTCCTTCAGCACTCAGGATGACAGTTGGGCCAAATTAGCCAGAGACCCTGTCATTTACCTCTCCTCTATTTACCATAGCCTGCTACTCAAAAATCCTTTTCTGTCTTCGATTGTGGGAAGCCCTGCCCTAGAAAACCTCTCAATACAGGCACTACCAGACATGTACATGATGTCCACTGAAGAACAATCTATAAGAGAAAAAATTATAGGAACACCCCAAACATTCATAATTGGGAGGTGAGATAAACTGTGATATAGTTATATTATGGGATACAATATAGTAGAAAAGAATGTTTGAACTGGATCTCAAGATATTGACATGGCTAGATATTGAAGACAATGTTTGCAAAAAGAAGTTGCTTAATACTAATATAGTATATTATAATGTGTGTAAAATTTAAAATGCACAGAATACTACACATACATCATGTATGGATTTATATCTATCTGTAATATATGAATAAAAATATGACTGTGACAAATCGATGACAGTCGTTGACTTCATGGGGGGGGGAGAAATAGAATTGGGAAGAGAACATAAGAAATTTTTAACTACAGAATTTTTCTTGTTGTTAGTCCTCACCGGAGGATATTTTTCCATTGATTTTTTTTAGAGTGGGAGGGAGAGAGAGAGAGAAAGACAGAGAGAAACATCGATGTGACAGAGACACATTGATTGGTTGCCTCCTGCATGACCCCAGCTGGGGCTAGGGATAGAATCTCCAACCCAGGTATATGCCCTTGACCAGAATCAAATCCGCAACCTTCACAGGCCAATGCTGTAACTGCTGAGCCAAACTGGCCAGGGCTCAACTATGGAATTTTAATTTTAAAAATATTCTAAAGCAAATATAAAGTTTACATTTCATCATTTTGGGTAATTAGTACATGAGAATAGCGTGTTTTATTATCTTTGTACTTTTCTGTATTTAAGGAGCTTTTTTTTTTACCCTCACCTCAGGATATTTTTCTATTTATCTTCAGGTAGAGAGAGAGACAGACAGACAGACAGACAGACAGGGAGAGAGAGAAACATCGACATGAGAGAGCCACAGCATCCCACACGACCCCGACCAGGGCTGGGGACAAGCCGCAACTGAGGTATGTGCCCTTGGCTGGAATCAAACCCGGGACTCATTGGTCTGCAGGCTGATGCTCTACTGCTGAGCCAACTGGCCAGGATGGGAGCTATTTAAAAAAAAGAAAAATACCAATTAAATATAAACATATAAATATAAATATAAATAAATGCACATATAATTTAAAGTAAAACAGAAATATGTAGACTTAAAAGTCTTACTTCACCTCTTCCTTCAATCTTAATCTTTCCCCAGAGTCAACTATAGTTTAAACAATTATCTGTTGCCTCCTGTATGCACCCTGACTGGGAATCAAACCTTCAACCTGGGTATATGCCCTGACTAGGAAGCGAACCTTAGACCTTTCGGTGGGGTGTACAAGACGATGCTCCAACCAAATGAGCCACACGAGCCAGGGTTCATAATATATTTTAAAGTAGCAGTAGAAAATTGGAAAGCACTCTTACCTGAAGATAAAACAAAGTTTCCTTAGAAAGTCTTTAAAATTATATCTATTTTTCCCTCATCCAATAAATTTGGTGATGAAATAAAGAAAACCTGAAAGTTGCCGTTACCTCTCCCTTTAGAAGGACATAAGTAGATAAATAATTCAGAACAAAAGTAAAAATAAAAATCCTACTGAAATAATAAACAGAAAGCAGACTGTAGGTAGTTTCCTTTCAGAACAAACTTTCAGAAATAGAAGAAATAAACTGTTTAGGGTATCCAAACAACAAATATCTTTTAAGCCCCAGAATTTAAAGATCATTGATAATGAAAATTATGTAATGCCTGCACCCAGGATGCCCTGGAAATTATTTTTGAATTCCCACACTATTATCACTAACGGACACCAGCTGTGGGCTCACAGTATCCTGGGTACATCGCAATAAAAACCTACACAGGATGTCACTGCTCACATGCTGTGTGCGCAGCTTGGTTCTAATCAGCTTCACTGTGAATCCATATTTAATGATGAATAGGGTGTAGTGGTTGGAAGCACAGACCCTGGAGTTAGATTGCCTAGGTTCACATCTTGGCTCAGCCACCAATGTAATGTGTGACCTTGAGCAAATGATAGAAGCTCCATTTTCTCCTTTGAAAAGAGAGAAAAATATCTCACAAACTTGCTATGAGAATTGTATATAGGAAGGTGTCTAACCCTTGGTAAGCACTCAATAGATACTAGGGATTATCATTATTAGTGAATAATTACATTACTAAGAAAGTTCTATTAAGGTTCGAGGTTACAAAAAATATGGTGCAATTTCCTAGCTTTTAATAGCTTACAATTTAGAAATCAATGTGAATATCCCAAATGAAAAGATAAAATAATGAAGAGTATCACATTCCTAGTCAGACCTAAATATTCAAACAAAATCACTTCTTTGTCACCCTACCCAAAAGGTACATATTTATTTAATTTATCTTAGAGTACCTAAGTGTTAATAACACTGTGCATATAATGGAATACAATCTAGTATATTGGCTGACCTAAGTTTTTTAATAGAAAAGTCTGAGATTGTGTTTATCCTTGAGTACACATTGATTTTGGTCATGGAATTAATTTCATGATCCAACCATCCATTAAGAGTTGCTACAGTGGCAGCTGAAAGACCACCACCACCCACCCACTAGAGGCATAGTGACCCATATTTTGTAAGCAATATTTTTAAACATTAAAAGTCAACCTATACGCAGTATTTTACAAAGATCATGCAACTCACTACTTCCTTTCTCCATAACTGGGAGGTGAACATGACATCCTTCAAAACAATTCTAGGGCTTTCATTCAGAACAAATAATACAATTTGTCACAGTAGGTGACTCTACATCATTTTACTCAACCGGTTCCATGTTTTTCTTAACCCTTAGTGTTTTGAAAATAAAAAACACATCTGCTATGTACTGAACAGTTTTAAAAGACACAACTGACATTCAGAAGAATGAGGTTTAGGGCTCATGTTCTGATGCACTGTAACACTAAAGCATAAATTACCTACTCAACTTCCTCAATCCCTGTCTAACTCATGTTTCTGTCTTATCTTTTCCAGATTTCTCTCCAGGGATGTGGGCGCCCAGGGTCTTGTTTTTCATTCAAATCAAATCAAGAGATATTTAGTACCTGAAGCCCTGTGTAGTTGCTAGAGAAAGTCCAGAGATGGACATGCTAGTTGTCTCCGTTTTCACAGAATTAACTATATGTATATATATAAATTTGTTGTTGTTAATCCTCACCCAAGGATATATTTTTCCATTAATTTTTAGATAGAGTGGGAGGGAGAGAGGGAGAGAGAAACATCGATGTGAGAGAGACATATGGATTGCTTACCTCTCAAATGACCCCAGCAGGGCCAGGGATCAAACCTGCAACCCAGGTACATGCCCTTGAGTGGGAATCAAACCCAAGACCCTTCGGTCGGCAGGCTGACTCTCTAACCGCTGAGTGAAACCAGCCATGGCTATTTTTAAAAGCTATAATAAAGGCAGAAATAATATGGGCCACATAGAAGTTTGCAATGCAATAGGGATTTAAAGATTGGAGAGTGGGACTTCCGGTCAAGACAGCGGCGTAGGTAAACGTGGTATCATGTCCTCCCACAACCACATCAAAGTTACAACTAAACTACAGAACAACCATCATTCAAAGCCATCTGAAATCACGCTGAATGGAAGTCCTACAATTACAAAATTAAAGAAGAAAACGTATCGAGACTGGTAGGAGGGCGGAGGCAGACGGGCTGGTCCCACACCCATATGTGGCGGATAAAAATTAGGAGGAGACCTCAGCTGGGAAGGTCCTCCCTGAGGACTGAGGAGTCATGTCCCAAGGAGGATACCTCAGCTGGGAAGGTCCTCCCTGAGGACTGAGGAGTCATGTCCCATACCAGGTGCCCTGCCCAGGATTCCAGTGCCAGGAAGAGAAGTTCCCATAACTTCTGGCTGGAAAAACCAGCGGGAACTGAGGCTCAATGAGGCTGAGGCAGCTGGAGCCCCAGGCAGCTCCTCTTAAAGGGCCCACGCATGGACTTACTCGGACTTGCTCCCTCTAAGCGTAGAGGGGAAGCAGCTTGAGAGGCGCCAGAGACATACAGGGAAGAACTGAGCTGTTTGGCATTGGAGCAAGGGCTGGAGAGGCAGCCTTCTCTTGGAAAGAGGTGCTGTCAGAGGCGTTTAATCCTTTGGTGAGCCCTTCCCTGGGGCGGCAGACAGCCACCATATCTGGGACTCTGGCAATCTGGATCACACTGTTTGCCCCGCCCTGGTGATTCCCTGAGGCCCCGTCCCACCCAACTTTCAGGCCCAGCCAAGCTGTTGCCAGTTGCTTTACCATAGGATTGATCTATCTGGGATCCTGATTCAGGTTTTCTTAAATTCTTTCAAAAAAGCAGCATCTGGTCTCAGCTAGCCCTATACTTCTCATTAAGTAATACATAGAAACAAACACAGGGAGGCAACCAAAATGAGGACACAAAGAAACAGGTTCCAAATGAAAGAACAGAATAAAACTCCAGGAAAAGAACTAAGTGAAATGGAGACAAGCAACCTAACAGATGCTGAGTTCAAAACACTGCTTATAAGGATGCTCAATGAACTTAGTGAGAACCTCAGTGAACTTATTTAATAAGTGAGAGCCTCAAGAGCATAAAAAAGGACCAATCAGAAATGAAAGATGCACAGTCAGAAATGAAGGAGGCACTAACTGAAATAAAGAATAATTTACACAGACTCAATAGTAGAGTAGGTAAAGCCAAAAAGCAAACCGTTGATTTGAAATATAAGGAAGCAAAAAACACCCAATCAGAACAGCAAAAAAAAAAAAAGAATAAAAAAAAAAAATGAGGATAGTGTTAGGAGCCTCTGGGACAACTTCAAGCGTGCCGACATTTGCATCTTGGGGGTGCCAGAAGGAGAAGAGGGAGAACAAAAAACTGAAAACCTATTTGAAACAATAATGGCAGAAAACTTCCCTAACTTGGTGAAGGAAACAGACATACAAGTCCAGGAAGCACAGAGAGTCCCAAACAAGATGAACCCCAAGAGGCCCACACCAAGACACATCATCATCAAAATGCAAAACTTTCAAAACAAAGAGAGAATCTTAAAAGCAGCAAGAGAAAAGCAGTTACCTACAAGGGAGCTCCCACAAGACTGTCAGCTGATTTCTCAAAAGAAACTTTGCAGGCCAGAAGGGAGTGGCAAGAAATATTCAGAGTGATGAAAACCTAGAACCTACAACCAAGATTACTCTATCCTGCAAAGCTGTCATTTAGCATCAATGGCCATATAAAGAATTTCACAGACAAGGAAAAGCTAAAGAAGTTCATCACACCAAACCATTATTATATGAAACTTTGAAGGGTCTTCTTGAAGAAAAAGATAAAAAATATGAACAGACAAAATGGCAGTGAATACATATCTATCAACAATTGAGTCTACAAACAAAATGAATAAGCAGAACACAAACATTCTCATAGATACAGAGAACATTTTGTTGGTTGTCAGATGGGAGGGGGTTTGGGGGAATGGGTGAAAAAGGTGAAGGGAGTAAGAAGCACAAATCGGTCCTGGCCAGTTTGGCTCAGCGGTTAGAGCGTCGGCCTGCGGTCCGGAGAGATCCGGGTTCAGTTCCCGCTAAGGGCATGTACCTCGGCTGCAGTTTGTCCCCGGCCCTGGTTGGTCGTGCGAGTGGCAGCCACTCAATGTGTCCCTTCACGTCAATGTTTCTCTCTCTCTCTCTCCCTTCCTCTCTCTCCCTCCCACTCTATCTGTACAAAAAATGGAAAAATATCCTCGGGTAAGGATAAAAAAATAAAAAAAAGAAGAAGTACAAATCGGTTGCTAGACTGACAAACTTCAAAGGGAAGGAGGCTTGGGGGGGTGGGAAGAAATGAACCAAAGAACTTATATGCATATACACATAACCAATGGACACAGACAACAGTGTGGGGAAAAGGCAGGAGGGGGGCGGGAGTAGGGAGGAGGGGGTCAATGGGGGAAAAATGAGGAACATCTGTAATACAATAAATGTAAGTTTTAAAAAAGAAAGATTGGAGAGTGCCCTCTGGTGTAAGGGTGAGGAGATGGTGAAAAGAGACTTCAAAGAGTTCAAGACAGAAATTTCCATAGGAAGAAACTAAGGACAACAGGTGTTCTGGGGAACAGCATTAGGCAGGAAACCAAGGGGTGTGTTCAGGGAAGAGCACTTGTCCGAATATGTCAGATTTGAAAGAACATGTTACAAACAAACTTTTAGTATTAAGCTGGGGAGTCCTATAGATAACTCAGTGTTAAATGAGCCATCAAAAATGTTGGGGAAGGGGAATTAGGTGATAACTTCACTTTGGCAAGATTATCTGATGGGAAGTGTGCAAGATGAGTCAAAGTGGAAGACAGGGATGTCAGAGACCACTAAGAAGGTTATTGCAATATTTTAAGTGAGATGAGACAGCTCTTTCAAGATTAAAAACAGCCCTGGCCGGTTTGGTTCAGCGGTTGGAGCGTCGGCCTGCGGTACAGAGAGACCCGGGTTCGGTTCCCGCTAAGGGCACGTACCTCGGTTGCAGTTTTTCCCCGGCCCTGGTTGGTCGTGCGGGTGGCAGCCACTCGATGTGTCCCTTTCACATCGATGTTTCTCTCTCTCTCTCCCTCTCTCTCCCTCCCGCTCTATCTGAACAAAAAATGGAAAAATGTCCTCGGGTGAGGATTAAAAAAAAAAAAAAAAAAGATGAAAAACAAATGAGATTATATGGCGACAGAAAACAAATAATAATAGAGAAGGGAGAATATTGATGGTAGGAGGGAGAGAGAGACCAGACATTGAATCAAAGTCCTAGAGGATGAAATGGCCAGGTGGAGGAGCTCATCTTAAAAAGAAAAGCAATATTTTTGTATTTCAAAGGAAGAGTGACAAGAGGAGAGAGAATAAAAATACACAGAGCCTTGACTGGTGTGCTTGAGTGGTTAGAGCATGGGCCAGGAACTGAAGGGTCGCAGGTTTGATTCCTGGTCAAGGGCACATACCTGGGTTGCAGGTTGCACCCCTGGCCCCAGTCCAGGTGTGTGCAGGAGGCAACCAATCAATGTGTCTGTCTCTCTCTCACAACAATGTTTCTGTCTCTGTCTCTCTCTCTCTCTTCCTCCCTCCCCGCCTCTTCTTCCACTCTCTCTAAAAAGCAATGGCAAAAATATCCACTGGTAAGGATTAATAACAACAACAACAAAATATTTAGAAACTGGTGAAGTTGAGTCCAGCCGGTATGGCTCAGTGGTTGAGCATCGACCCATGCACCAAGAGGTCGCCGATTCTATTCCCACTCAGGACACATGCCCAGTATGTGGGCCCGATCCCTAGTTGGGGGGCATGCAGGAGGCAGCCAGTCAATGTTGTCTCTCATCAATGTTTCTGTCTCTCTCTCCCTCTCCCTCTCTGTCTAAAATTAATTTAAAAAAAGAAAAAGAAGAAACTGGTGAAGTTGAGACAAAAGAAGTTGAAGAATTTATGACAAAAATATCAACCTTCCCAGAAAGTTGACAGCAAGTTCATCTACAGAAAGAAACTAGAGAGGGAATGGGTACTTGCTATGAATGGGGGACACTTGGAAAAGATCAATGGGAATGTAATAAAGAGTAAAAATATTAATTAAAACATTACTAAGATACCTAAAGCAAAAGCAACCAAAGTAAAAACAGTTTAAATGGTCTTATTCAAAATTAAAAACCTCTGTACTTCAAAGGACACTATTAAGAAAGTGAAAATGCAATCCATAGAATAGAAAAAATTATATGCAAATCACATATCTGATAAAGGTCCAGTATTCTGAATATATAAAGGACTTTTACAACTCAACAATGAAAACGCAAATGACCCAATTAATAAATGAGTGAAGGGGAGACTTCCGGTCAAGATGGCGGTGTAGGTAAAAGCGGTATCACGTCCTCCCACAACCACATCAAAGTTACAACTAAACTACAGAACAACCATCACTCAAAACTGCCTGAAATCAAGCTGAATGGAAGTCCTACAACTACAAAATTAAATCAGCAGCCACATCCAGACTGGTAGGAGGGGCGGAGGGGCGGAGGGGCGGAGGGGCGGAGGGGCGGAGGGGCGGAGGGGCGGAGGGGCGGAGGGGCGACGAGCTGGTCCCACACCCACATGTGGCAGATAAAAATCAGGAGGCTCCCGAGGCTGGGAAGGTCCTTCCTGAGGACTGAGGGGTTCCC
The DNA here is from genome assembly GCF_014108415.1 of Molossus molossus. Taxonomy (NCBI): domain Eukaryota; kingdom Metazoa; phylum Chordata; class Mammalia; order Chiroptera; family Molossidae; genus Molossus; species Molossus molossus. The sequence goes on from NW_023425344.1 coordinate 182,944,413, forward strand.
GTCCCACACCAGGTGCCACGCTCAGGGTTCCAGTGCCAGGAAGAGAAGTCCCCATAACTTCTGGCTGGAAAAACCAGCGGAAACTGAGGCTCAGGGAAGCTGAAGCAGTTAAAGACCCAGGCAGCTCCTTAAAGGGCCCGCGCACGGACTTATCGGACTCTCTCCCTCTAAGCTCTGAGGGGAGGCAGCTCAAGGGGCACCAGAGACACCCAGGGAAGAACTGAGCTGTTTGGCACTGGAGCGAGGGCTGGAGAGGGGGCTTTCTCGGGGACAAACGTGCTGTCAGAGGCCTTTGTTCCTTTGGTGAGTCCTTCCCAGGTGCAACAGACAGTCCCCATATCTGGAACTCCAGCAACCTGGCTCACACTGGTAGCCCCACCCTGCTGACTCCCTGAGGCCCCGCCCCACCCCATCCGGCCCCACCCCACCCAACTTTCAAGCCCACCCAAGCTGTTGCCACTTGCTTAACCATAGGATTGGCCTGTCTTGGATCCTGCTTCAGGTTTTTCCTAAATTCTTTCAAACGAGCAGCATCTGGTCTCAGTGAGCCCCATACCTCTCATTAAGTAATACACTGAAACAAACACAGGGAGGCAGCCAAAATGAGGAGGCAATGAAACAGGTCCCAAATGAAAGAACAGAACAAAACCCCAAGAAAAGAACTAAGCGAAATGGAGATGAGCAACCTAACAGATACTGAGTTCAAAATACTGCTTATAAGGATGCTCAATGAACTTAGTGAGAACCTCAGTGAACTTAGGGAGGGCCTCAAGAACATAAAAAAGGACCAGTTAGAAATCATGGATACACAGTTAGAATTGAAGGAGGCATTAACTGAAATAAAGAATAATTTACACAGCTTCAATAATAGAGTATGTAAATCCAAGGAGCAAACCATCGATTTGGAATGTAAGGAAGCAAAAAATGCCCAATCAGAACAGCAAAAAGAAAAAAGAATGCAAAAAAATGAGGATAGTGTAAGGAGCCTCTGGGACAACTTCAAGCGTGCCAACATTCGCATCTTGGGGGTGCCGGAAGGAGAAGAGAGAGAACAAGAAATCGAAAACCTGTTTGAAACAATAATGGCAGAAAACTTTCCTAACTTGGTAAAGGAAACAGACATACAAGTCCAGGAAGCACAGAGAGTCCCAAACAAGTTGAACCCCAAGAGGCCCACACCAAGACACATCATCATCAAAATGCAAAAGGTTCAAGACAAAGAGAGAATCTTACAAGCAGCAAGAGAAAGGCAGCTAGTTACCTACAAGGGAGTTCCCATTAGGCTGTCAGCTGATTTCTCAAAAGAAACTTTGCAGGCCAGAAGGGAGTGGCAAGAAATATTCAGAGTGATTTAAACCAAGAACCTACAACCAAAATTACTCCATCCTGCAAAGCTGTCATTTAGAATCGATGGCCATATAAAGACTTTCCCAGACAAGAAAAAGTTAAAGGAGTTCATCACTACCAAACCGTTATTATATAAAATGATGAAGGGTCTTTTTGAAGAAAAAGATAAAATGTATGAACAAACAAAATGGCAATGAATACATATCTATCAACAACGGAATCTACAAACAAAATGAACAGGTAGAACAGAAACATTCTCATAGATACAGAGAACATTTTGTTGGTTGCCAGTTGGGAGGGGGATTGGGGGAATGGGTGAAAAAGGTGAAGGGATTAAGAAGCACAAATTGCCCTGGCTGGTTTGGCTCAGTGGTTAGAGTGTTGGCCTGCGGTCTGGAGAGACCCGGGTTCAGTTCCCGCTAAGGGCACATACCTCCGTTGCAGTTTGTCCCCGGCCCTGGTTGGGTCGTGTGGGTGGCAGCCGCTCGATGTGTCCCTTTCACATCGATGTTTCTCTCTCTCTCTCTTCCTCTCTCTCCTTCCTACTCTATCTGAACAAAAAAATGGAAAAAATGTCCTCAGATGAGGATAAAAAAAAAAAAAAAAAGAAGCACAAATTCATTGCTAGACTGACAAACCTCAAAGGGAAAGGGGTTGGGGGGGTGGGAAGAAATAAACCAAAGAACTTATATGCATAACCAATGGACACAGACAATAGTGTGGGAAAAGGTGGGAGGTGGGTGGGAGTGTGGAGGAGGGGGTCAATGGGGGAAAAATGTGGAACATCTGTAATACATTTTACATCCAACAATAAAGATTTGGAAAAAAAAAAAAAGCAAACAAAAATGAGTGAAGGGTCTGAGCAGACATTTCTCCAAAGAAATACAAATAGCCAATAAGTACATGTAAAAATGCTCAACATCATTAGTCATTAGGGAAATGTAAATCAAAACCACAATACGATACACTCAACACCCACTAGAATGGTCACAATAAAAAACATAAGTGGCCATAATAAAAAATAACACATGTTGGTGAGGGTGTGGAGAAATTGAAACTTCCATATACTGCTGCTGGGACTATAAAACGGTATAGCTATTTTGGGAAACAGTTTGGCAGTTACTCTAACAGTTAAATGTAGTTACTATATGACCAAGCGATTTCATTCCTAGGTATATATGCAAGAGAAATGAAAACATTTGCAAATAGTGTTATCACAGCCATTATTCACAATAGCCAAAAAGTAGAAACAACTTAAATATCTATTAACCAATGAGTGGATAAACAAATGCAAGATATATATATATATATTTTATCCTCACTCGAGGACATTTTTTGATATTTTTTTGTTCAGATAGAGTGGGAGGGAGAGAGAAAGAAACATCCATGTGAAAGGGACACATCGAGTGGTTGCCACCCACACAACCCAACCAGGGCCAGGGACAAACTGCAACCGAGGTACGTGCCCTTAGCGGGAACCGAACCCGGGTCTCTCTGGACCGCAGGTTGACGCTCTAACCACTGAGCCAAACCGGCCAGGGCAAGATATATTTTTAATTGAATATTATTCAGCCATAAAATAGGAATGAAGTACTAATACATACTACAACATGGATGGTTCTTAAAAATATCATGCTAAGTAGAAGAAGCCAGACACAAAAGACCACATATTGTATGATTCCATTTATATGAAATATCCAGAAAAGGCATATCCAGAGAGACGAAAAATAGATGACGGTTTCCAAGTACGAGAGGGATAGGAGATCTGAAGTGACTGCTAACAGAAACAAGGTTTCTTTTTTGAAGTGATAAAAATATTCTGGAAATACATAGTGTGATGGTTGCATAACTTTGTGAATATACAAAAAAAATCACTGATTTGTACATTTTAAATAGGTGAATTTTATATGTGAATTATATCTTTTCTAAAAAAAGACTGCTAGGGAGCAGTGAGTTCAGATGACCTGTATTTTGTTTTAGAACTTTTCAGAATGACATCATGACTATCTCAGGTTATAAGAAGTCACACAAGTCAGACTGGGGGAGTTGCCTTTAGCAGGGTACTGGCAAGGCAGGAGTAACTGAGAGGCAAAGGAATTAATAGCACATTGTTGAAATGGATATTTATAAAAGCCCGGGCTCTTTTATAAAAATAAAAACAATCCAATCAGAAATGGGCAACAAAAAATAAAATGGACATTTCACCAAAAAGTGTACACAAGTGGCAAACAAAAACATGTTCAATGTCATTAGCCATTACAGAAATGTAAATTAAAACCATAATGAGATATCACTACACATCTCTTAGAATGACTAAAATAAAAAATAATGCCAACACCAAATGTTGGCGAGGATGCAAGAAAACTGGATTATTTATACATTGTTGGTGTGAATGGAAAACAGTTTGGCAGTTTCTTATAAAATTAAACATGAAACTACCACATAACCTAACAATTGCACTCCTGGGCATTTATCCCAGAAAAATGAAAACCTATATGCGCACACAAATTTTTACATAAATGTTCATAGCAGCCTTTATTCATAGGAACCCAATAACAGAAACAACCCAGATGCCCTTCAACAAGTAAACAAATTGTGCCATACCATGGAATCCTAGTGGGAATCCTAGTGGGCAATAAAAAAAAAACTACTGTCATATACAACAACCTGGATGAATCTCCAAGGAATTACGCTGAGTTACAAACCAAACCAAACCAAATAACAATCCCAAAAGGTTACATATGATATGATTCCATATATATATATATATATATATATATATATATGAGTTTTTAAATGACAAAAACTATAGAAGTAGAGAATAGATTTGTGGTTGCCAGGAGTGAGGAATGAAAGGGTGGGAAGAAGAATAAGAGGGGTCCTTGTGGTGAAGGAAGTGAGCTCTGTAACTTGGCTGTATCTATGTCAATATCCTGCTTGTGATATTGGACTACAGTTTTGTAAGATGTTATTATTAGAGGAAACTTGGTACAGGAACACTGGATCTCTGTATTATTTCTTAAAATTGCATGTGAATCTACAGTAATCTCAAAATAATAAGGTGTTTTTGGGGGGTGGTTAATCCTCACCAGAGGATTTTTTTTTTTTCATTGATTTTTAGAGAGAGTGGAAGGGAGGAAGGGGAAGAGAGAGAGAGGAACACCGATGTGAGACACATTGGTTGCTTGCCTCCCACACAACCCTGATGGGGGCCAGGGATCGAACCTGCAATCCAGGCATGTGTCCTTGACTGGGAATTGAACCTTCAGTTCATAGGCCAACATTCTAACCACTAAGCCAAACCAGCTAGGCTCAAAATAAAGTTTAATTAAAAAATTGTTCAGGTTGGGTTGGAGGCAAGCCGAATCAAAACCTGACATGCAGTTTTCACATCTATAAAATAGAGATTATAATACCTACTAAGGAGAATTTTAAAAGTATGTGCAAAGTGAGTAGATTCTAGAACACAAGGTCTCTTAATGATAAATGGCAGTTTAATATAGCCTCCAGCATTATTGAAATGGCTTAAAAACTGCAAATGGCTTGCCACTTCCAGAGGCTTATTATCAAGGGCTGTGAATGCATAAAGGCCTTGAAGGGCACATGCATGATACCTCTAACCCATACGGAACCCCCAATGCAAGCTGGGCCCTCCCACTGAGAGACTCCCACTGTTCAAGAATGCTGTAAATCATGAAAGAATGGACCTAATGTTTATGTGGGTCAGAGAACTGCAGTTAGGGTCAGCTGTAGTATGGAAGTGAGCAAAGCTGGCTCTGAAGCCAGACTGCCTGGATTTGAATCCCACCTCATCACTGACAACCATGTGACCTTAGGCAAAACAAGTGGTTTGCTGGACCCTAACTTCCTCATGTATTATAAAATTCATAAAGATAATACACATATATTACATTAGCATAACATTTCCATAAGTATTCAATAAATGTTAGCTATTAGCAATTAAAAGGGGCTATAGCCCTGGCCGGTTTTGCTCAGCGGTTAGAGCACTGGCCTGTAGATCTACGGGTCAAGGGTTCAACTCCAGTCAAGGGCACGTACCTGGGTTGCAGGTTCAATCTTTGGCCGCAGTGAGGCTACTAATTGAAGTGTCTCTCTCACATCGATGTTTCTCTCTCTCTCCCTCCCTCTCTTCCACTCTCTCTAAAAAGCAATGGAAAAATATCCTCGGGTGAGGATTAACAGAAAGGAGGAGTGGGGGTTATAATAATTAACTAGTATAGCCCAACCTTTCCAGCACAGAAGGAATCACCTTTACTTGGACATATCTAATGATGGGTAGCTCGCTGCTTTTCAAGGCAAGCTATCCCAATTTTAGGCAGCTGCCACACTAGAAAGTTGTATCTTCTCTTTTCACTCCAAATCTTTCCCTTAACTTCCAAACATTAGTCTTGGTTCTGCCTTGTCAAGCTACAAAAAATGCTGGGACCCTTTCCACCCAGCAGGCCACATACTTGGTGCCTGTTATCTCATTCATGTGGCACTTTTGGAAACTAGTCTGCTCCTCTCTCATCCTGTGACATGAGACCCATCTCTCTGAGCTTGTTTCCTCAGCTCAGAAGTTAGAGTTCCAGATTAAATAGTCTCTAAGGTTTTTTCCACCAGAGGCAAGAACTATAATTTTACATAAACCTTTGCGCAGTTATTCTGATGCGTTCTCTCCAGCAGTTTTCAGTCCCCTCATCACCTGTTGTCTTCCTCTGAGTACACCTCATTTGGTTAACATCCATCTTAAAATGTAATTTCCAGAAGGTAACATAAATTAACATTCTGGCAACAGCAGTCAAGCGTACTATAAAAGTCTCTCCTCTCTATTCAATGCAACTAAGGCTACCATTTTACTACTTTGCTTTATGATGAGCTTAAAGCTACCTAAAATGTCTGAGTCCATCTGGTATACCCAGAGTTGATTTTTAGAATCTAAGATGAGGATTTTTGTATTCATTTTTGCTTAATGTCATCTTTTTTTTTATCCTCACCCAAAGATTTGTTGACTGATTTTTTTAGAGAGAGAAAAAGGGAGGGAGAGAGGAAAAGAGACACATCGATGTGAGAAACATTAATGGTTGCCTCCTGTACACTCCCTGACCTGGAATCAAACTCACAACCTTTTTGGTGTACGGGACAATGCTCCAACCAGTCGAGCCACCTGGCCAGGCTTACTGTTATCTTCTTATGCTCTGTTCCATCATTTCAGCACTTGAAGCTCTATTTGAATCTTTTTTTTTTTTTTTTGTACAGATAGAATGGGAGGGAGAGAGAGGAAGGGAGAGAGAGTGAGAAACATCGACGTGAAGGGACACATCGAGCGGCCGCCACCCGCACGACCAACCAGGGCCGGGGACAAACTGCAACCGAAGTACGTGCCCTTAGCGGGAACCGAACCCGGGTCTCTCTGGACCGCAGGCCAATGCTCTAACCGCTGAGCCAAACTGGCCAGGGCTCTATTTGAATCTTAATTATGTCATTTACTGTATTAATTAAGGTACACTAATCATATTCTTAACAATCAGAAAAACACTTTAAATCTTTTAATATTATTACATACACAAGTGCTTATATGCAAAACTGCTTCCTTACTGTTAATGCTGTGTTTTAAAAAAACTTTAGGATATTTTTTAAGAGTTCTGATTATACAACCAGATAGGAAACATGTTTTGAATCTATCAACCTCATCAGTTCTCTTCCAAAACCTAGAAGTTCTGTGTGTGACATAATACAGACCAAAGAGCAGGGTATGCCTCTCAGGGGGTTAGGGTTGTGGCAGGGAAGAGGAACCAACCCCACCACCCACCAGAGGTTTGCACCTTCTCCTTACTTGTCATAACAGTGACTGAATGACTCTGCTTTGTTAATTAAATAAGGGGTTTGGAAACATGGCTCGGACTTCCTTGTCCTCCCTGGGTGGTAAAGGTAAAAATTATTAGGTAATTTAGACAGATTTAAAAAGCGGTCAGATTGGTTGCTGCTTTCCTTCACTATAAAAATTCCAGTGGAAAGCTCAGTATTTTTGCTTTTGTAGGACTCCAGAATTTTATTTTATTTATTTATTTTTTTTATTAATTAATTTTTGTTAGATGTTTCTCCTTTTCCCCCCACTGATTCCCACTCCTCTTCCCTCCTTGCCCTGTCCCCAGCTTTGTTGTCCATGTCCATTGTTCATGCATACATGCATATAAGTTCTGCAATGTTATATTTCTTTATTTCATTCTAATTCCATATGACTGTGTTCAAGTCGGAAGAAGTCCATTCCATTAAATGGACTAAATGTAGATAAAATTGTCCTTTTCAAAGATAAAATTGTCCCAAATTTTTGCTACCCCCCCAAAAATCTGTGCTTTTAATTATCTACAAATTATACCTCAATAAAACTTTAAAATTAAAATAGAGTAAAAAGTTAATCTTTTAGGGGAATCTTAGTACTTCTCTCCCTATTGCACAATTTCCCCTAGATTCACTATGTGGATATGGACTTGTGATGAACTTTTTTGACAATCAATTTTTTTTTTTATCCTCACCTGAGGACATTTTTCCATTTTTTGTACAGATAGAGTGGGAGGGAGAGAGAGGAAGAGACAGAGAGAGAGAAACATCGATGTGAAAGGGACACATCAAGTGGCCGCCACTGCACGACCAACCAGGGCTGGGGACAAACTGCAACCGAAGTACGTGCCCTTAGCGAGAACCGAACCTGGGTCTCTCTGGACCGCAGGCCGATGCTCTAACCGCTGAGCCAAACCGGCCAGGGCTGACAATCAATTTTTACTGACCATCTATCATCATGCTGGTATGTCCTTCCCAGTCAAAATGGGTCCTCTATGACAACTATTCATCTGAAATTTTTTCGGTCTGATATAATTTTGTAGTAACAACATTAAAATAAGCCCTAACCTATACTATATCCATCTTAAGTAGATTCTTTACATTGGGAAATGGTAATCAGTTAGTCTGGCTTTGAAGATGTCATTTCACCCTAACTCCTTAGGCATTAGCAAGTTTATCTGTAAAGTGAATGGGTTATACTGAAACTTTGATTTTCAGTCTGCGTGCTCAGACTCATAGGAGTCCCCCCCAAAAGTAATATTGGGACTGAAAATTACTTTTATTTCAAAAAGCCTACTTGCTACATCATCTAAATAAAATGACAATGTCTTTTTTTCTGAGCTGGAATTATGATCCTAACTAATCATGATTTTCTCATGGTGACCAGACATCCTGGCTAGCTTTGGCCAATAAAATAAGGAAGCAAAATAATTATTATGTAATCAATGTAAAATAGTGAATCTTTCAAAACATGGAGGCCATAGGAAGCAAAACTAATTTAAAAGATCTTTGACAAAGAAAAAATGGAAATCACAGAACTATCTCACTGAATTTTTCTTTCAGCTAACACTTAGTGTGTGCTTACCTGTACCGGGTTTTTCTCTAGTAGACCTTAGGGTTGCAAGGATAACACTGAGAAGTCCACGGTCATAGTTCAACAAAGGGGATGATCTCTTAGATATCTTTCCAACTGTAATATGGAAGGTCTATTTATTTGTTAAGGGCAAATTAATTGGGTGTTATTGGGGGTGATGTTTTAATGTACGATTTCCCCCTTAACAGTAGTTAGGATATAAGAAACATTTAAGCCCTGGCCGGTTTGGCTCAGCGGTTAGAGCGTCGGCCTGCGGTCCCGAGAGACCCGGGTTCGGTTCCCGCTAAGGGCATGGACCTCGGTTGCAGTTTGTCCCCGGCCCTGGTTGGTCGTGCGGGTGGCAGCCACTCGATGTGTCCCTTTCACATCGATGTTTCTCTCTCTCTCTTCCTCTCTCCCCCTCCCACTCTACCTGAACAAAAAAATAGAAAAATGTCCTCAGGTGAGGATAAAAAAAAAAAAAAAAAAGAAACATTTAAAATTTCCTCACAAAGGGCACAATACTTCCTGCCTGCTGTTCATAATGATGTCAGCTTTTGTGCCATCACCGGGCATTTCCTAGGTCTACATTTCAGAAATCTAGAACTTATATTCTAAGATCCAAGGAAAGGTTTGGGTCACTCTTGAGACTAGAGGCTGCAGCAAAGGCTAAGACAGCTCAGGATGCTAAACAGCAGCTTTTCTCTGTCCAGGCCGTAGTACAAGTGAATCCTGTAGGAAAGAGTGATTTTATGTTCCTAATCATATAAAAAAAGACATGTTTACCTCCTCTCACTACATAATAAATCTTTAAAAATCCACACAGCCCTTGGAAGGTTACTAGACAATCCTGGTTTGATACAGAGCCATCATAAGTAGACCCAGAAAACATCATTTCCTGGCTTAGAAAGCAACAATTTTTAAGTATCAGATGAGAAATGAGGTCTTTGCCAAGTCAACCTCAAACTGCAAATTCTAAAGTAGTATCAATTTTAATGGAGAATAAACAAATTGCTTCTAATAAGAGGATGCTCAGCCTTTGAATGGTTTTAGTTTATTACAAATATTAAAGGATCTAAGTTTCTTAAGCCTCTATGCCCCACACATAGAATTTCAGCATCATAAAGAACAAGTGTTTCCCCCTCTTAATTTAGGTGAGCTCTGATCCAACCTGCTTTTTGACATTTATATAACAAGAAACATTCAATGGCAAATGCTCAGATGATGGTATAAATACAGAATATTATCCTCTTATTTTACACAGTACTTTCCTTGTACATAGGTTCCAACATATCAAGGAAAACAAATATGGAAATATCCATGTGAGCATTCAGAACTGCCTCCCTTCCCTGCATGTTCTCCATTTGATCCATTTCTTCCACAGACATCCCATATAAAAAGGAGTGGTCCAATTCAAAACCCAACTATCTAAATTCAATTATTCACTCCCCTGATGTGACAGCAGAAACTTGTGAGAACACAAGTCCCAACAAGCAGAGGATTAGAAAAGCTCTACGAACAAGTATAGAGGTTTCCTGGTCTCTGGGCCTAAAACAATCCCTCTTCTAGTCATCTCTCAGGTTGAGATGTCCAGGAATGGGCATCTGAGAGTGGCCCACAGTTGTCACCAGAAATCTCAATTCCAGCCATCACATATGTTCTCAGAAATGCCCAATTCATCTGCTTGGCCAGCACAGATTTGCTCTCGGACATAGACTGCTAAAGGCAAAAACTGTGATGTCTGAAGTCACAACACTCTTGCCCTGATTCTTTCCCCAGAGAACATTTCTTTTGCTCACTGTCCTGGAACATTTTTCCTGGGGAGATCTATAAGCCAAGGAAGACAGGTTATAACATATCTATGTGAATGGGTAACTGAACACAGTTTAAGAGAAAACTGTCATTACTTATCGTGGTTTCATGTTCACATAAATCAAAAAAACTATCCTCCACTTAAAACACACACACAATTATTTTTCCTTTTCTTGTCAGGAACTATGGTGTACTACTTGGGGACAGGGACTATTACTAAAAAAGCTGAGATTTTATTTCAGGAAAAAAATCATTAAAAAGAAACATACATTTCTTTTAAAAAAATATTTGTATTGATTTTCTAGAGAGAGAGAGGAAAGGAGAGAGATAGAAACATCGATGTGAGAGAGAAACACGAATGAGCTGCCTCCTGCACGCCCCCCACTGGGGACTGGGCCTGCAACCCAAGCATGTGCCCTGACCCGGAATTGAACCGGGACTTCTCAGTCCATGTGATGACACTCTATCCACTGAGCTACACTGGCCAGGCACATTTCTTTAAAATATTCTTAAATATAGGAGGAAATACTCATTTGCTTTAACAGTCAAAATTATGAACCAAAACTATGAGATTGCAAAAAGAAGTGACAAAAGACCCTTTAAAAAATGTATTTATTTATTTATTTTAGAGAGAGAGAGGAAGTGGGGAAAAAGAGAGATTCATTTTTTGTCCCACTTATTTATGCATTCATTGGTTGATTCTTATGTGCCCTGATCTGGGACTGAACCCACTACCTTGGTGTATCAGGACAATACTCTTACCAACTGAGCGACCCAGTCATGACAAAGATCATTGTTGGCGTATTGAATAAGCAAAAGTTTAGAACGGCAATACTGTTTTGGGACAACTTTTATATTGGGCATGTTGGCTATATGTGCCCCCCCAATTTTGTTTTTAGTAATTTTTTAAAATTGATTTTTAGAGAGAGAGGAAGTGAGTGTGAGAGTGAGATAGAAACATCGATGACAGAGAACATCGACTGGCCCATCTCCTGTGTGTCCCTCACTGGGGATTGGGCCCACAAATGGGCATGTGCCCTGACCAGGAATCGAACCAGCGACCTCTTGGTGCATGGGTCAATGCTCAATCACTGAGCCACACAGGCCAGGCTGTGCCCCCAAATTTACAATACTCATAATTCCTGACTCAGTAGTTCTACTTAGTGGCATTTATTTTAAAGAAATAACCAGTCACGTAAATAAAGATTTATAAATACAAATGGTCATCTCAAAGGTTTTTATAATAGAAAAGTCTTTCTCTTATAGCAAATATAACCTAATAGCCCAACAATAGGGATTTGGTTAAATAAACTGTGATACATCCATAAGAGAATACTATGTAGCAATTTTTTAAAAGGACATATTCTATCATATTCAATATCATGCAACAAATATTTTCTGAAAAATTACTGACAGACTTTCATTAGTGTACACACACACACACACACAAACTCAACCACAGAAAAGACTACAAAGTAATACACTAATAATGTTATCAATGACTATCTCTGACATAGTATGATATGAGTAATTAAAAGTCTTCTTTAGATCACTTCAAAATTTTTCCAAAATTTCCAAAGAATACATATTACTTTTATACAAAGAAGAGACAATGAGTTATAATACTAACGACTGCCACATTTAATGAGTACTCACTTTGCGCCAGATTGAACAAATAAGCACTTTTCAGTAATTATCTCATTTAATCCTCACTATAATCTTACGAGGCTAGGTACTATGATTATACCCATTTTGAAACTACAGAAGTGGCAGAGTTGGGAATTGACTCAGGTCTAACTCCATAGCTTGGGCCCTTGACCCCTCAAAAACACTATGAGACATCATATTTCTCTGAGTTAATTTTCCTGGAACCAAGTTTTCCAAGAAGCACTATCACATCTGGTCTCAACTGGATAGAGAAAAGTAGCAAAAAAAAGCCCTGGCCAATTTGGCTCAGCGGTTAGAGCGTCGGCCTGCGGTCCAGAGAGCCCGAATTCGGTTCCCACTAAGGGCGCGTACCTTGGTTGCAGTTTGCCCCCCACCCTGGTTGGGTTGTGCGGGTGGCAGCCACTCAATGTGTCCCTTTCATTTCGATGTTTCTCTCTCTGTGTCTCTTCCTCCTTCCCTCCCTCCCACTCTATCTGAACAAAAAATGGAAAAATGTCCTCACATGAGGATTAAAAAAAAAAAGAGTTTGGAATTGCTCTGAGCTAAAAAGACAAGGAATCTTTTATGACTCTATTTATAGCCTGAATTTCGGTCGCCTGCTACTTCTATAAACCCAGGACAAGACTGATACTTACTGCCTAAACTCATCAAGCACATCAGAGGAGTGGTCCAGGAATCTCTAGAGTGTACAGTCAGTATGCACTTAGTTTTCTTGTAGTGTCATGTGTTATTGATGCTAAATAAAAGCTATCTGGTGGCAATGATAATAAAGCAAATTTTAGTGACACAAACCACAGTTCACTTCAGTTTTGCTAAAATTGGAAAATGTCCATGATACAGAGGATTTGACCAAGCCCCAGATAGTGACAACCCAAGAAGCACACACTAGCAGGTCCCGCAGGCCTCTGTTTTCAAGAAGAAAAATGTTTTCACATGATGCACCATTATTTAAATATATTAAGGATTTCCCAGCCAGTGTGGCTCAGTGGATTCAGTGGATTGCCCCATGGACTGAGAGGTCCCAGTTCTATTCCTGGTCAAGGCACATGCCTGGGTTGCAGGCTCCATGCCCAGTAAGGGGCTGTGTAGGAGGCAGCTGATCGATGTTTCTCTCTCACATCAATGTTTCTATCTCTCTCTTCCTCTAAAAAAAATCAATAAAAACATATTAGATAAATTAATAAATAAGGAACCATATATATTTTGAAGGAGGCGTTCACGTCTTTTTAAAAAATCTACACGTTGATCTTTCAATGAATGTTTAAAGAAAAAACTTTTAAAGTACATTCATATGAAATAAACATGTATCCTTTCATTAAAAAAAAAATACAGAATTCTCTGTCTTGTACTGAGATTATGGCATGATAAAATTTCCCATTAGTTTTTGCTGTTTTCCACTGCTACGGTAGTCAAAATAGATCAGCCATGCAGTATACCTATCGACTATTTTGTAGTACTGTATCTCATTACTATAACTGAAAAAATTCAAAAGTCTAAATTGTTTTTTATATATAACAGCCTGTCTAAAATAGATTAATTAGCCCTAGCCAGTTTGGCTCAGCAGTTAGAGCATTAGTGTGTGGTCCCGAGAGACCCGGGTTCGGTTCCCGCTAAGGGCACGTACCTCAGTTGCAGTTTATCCCCGGCCCTGGTTGGATTGTGCGGGTGGCAACTACTCGATGTGTCCCTTTCACGTCGATGTTTCTCTCTCTCTCTCTCTCTCCCTCCCTCCCACTCTATCTGAACAAAATATCAAAAAATGTCCTTGGGTGAGGATAAAAATAAATAAATAAATTAAAATAGATTAATTAGATAGTATTTCTTAACTATCTACACAATTTGAAACTTATTAGAAGCTAATCAGGTAAAATTAATGCGGTTGCTACCTTTTTATGAGCAAATGACATTCTGCAGTATATTGGTGACTAACTTAGAGAGAAAGCTGGCAAGATCTAAATTTCCATATTAAACTTTACAAAGATTTAAGTTGTCTGACTGTGAATGTGAGATATGTGGTTGGTCGGCAGGACATCATGACCTGAATGGAAGAGGATACTCAAGTCCAGTGGAAAAGACAGAGGTGCTCATGGTAAATGTTAATACTCTAGGGTTTCCCCAAAATATATCTGACATTACCTGCTGGAAGGGATGCAAAGAGTTTCTTATGGATTATATCACAAAGTAAATGATCAGATAACTACAAGATTAAAATAAATAAATAAATAAAAGACTGTGCAGCATGCTGAAGTTGAAGGCCAAAATATATAATAATTCAATAAATGTAAATATTGATGGTAAAATATTAACTTCTCACCTTTTAACCAAAATTATTAAACAGAATCTAGAAAATTAAAAAATATGATCATCACTAACAAGTTTAATAAGTATCTTTCCTTTGAATAGAGAAATGAGAAAACTAAGTGACGACAGATTAAAGTACGAAAAGTTCCTTAAAATACTGCCTGTTATTGGACAGGGAAAAAAATAGATGTGAGATTATATTTTAAATTTCATTTAAAAATACTTATCCAACATCTGCTATGGAAAGTAACTATGTTAGACTTCTTGAAGGTTATGAAGATGAGAAGGACTTACCTAAAAGTTATCATGATTTATACATCCTTAAAGAACAAAAAGTCAGCCCCTGAAAATTAAGTAATTTTTCATAGCTTGCATATTACATGCATATGTTATAGACTATAGTAGAAAATCCCCCAAGCTTATCCATTTGCAAAGAAAAATATAAGTTTATTGAGAAAGGGGAGGGGGAAACAGATCTGAATCCTTTTCTAAGGGCAAATGCTAAATATTTTCAAACCAGATTTTTTTTTTTTTTTTTTACTCAAAGGGTATGTTAACTGTTGTTGTTGTTGTTTAAATAATGTGGTTTTTCTCCCTTTTTCTCTAGAAAGAAAATATCTTTTCCATATCTTATCTACTGTAACCTTTTTCCCCTAAGGGCTTAAGAAATAGCATGTAGCCCTGTATTGGCTTAAATGATCAAACCCTGCCATGTACCCTAAACTCAGATGAGCTGGAGAGGATTACCTCAAAAGAAGATTTTACATAAAAATGTCAAAGAGCACTTCCTATCAAATGTTTCAAAGATCATGAGA
The DNA here is from genome assembly GCF_014108415.1 of Molossus molossus. Classification (NCBI taxonomy): domain Eukaryota; kingdom Metazoa; phylum Chordata; class Mammalia; order Chiroptera; family Molossidae; genus Molossus; species Molossus molossus. The sequence continues at coordinate 182,959,770 of NW_023425344.1, forward strand.
AAAAGCATGTCACTGTCCTAAAATTCAAATGGAATCTCAAGGGACCCTGGATAGGCAAAACAATCTTGAAAAAGAAGAACAAAGTTGAAAGTTCCACATTTCCAGATTTCAAAACTTACTACAAAGCTATAGTAATCAAAAACAGTTTGGTACTGGCATAGGATAGACATATACCAACAGAATAGAATAGAGAACTCAGAAATAAACCCTCACATGTGTGGTAAAATGATTTACAATAAGAGTGCTAAGACCATTCAATGAGAAAAAGACAGTGTTTTTATAAAATGGTGTCGGGATATTCACACACAAAAGAATACAGCTGGACCATTATCTTACACCATATACCAAAATAACTCAAAGTGGACCAAATACCTAAACATAAAAAATAAAAGCTAAAACTATAAAACTCTTACAAGAAAACAAAAAGGGAAAAGCTTAATGACATTGTATTTGGCAATAATTTCTTGATTATGACACCAAAAGCACAGGCAACGTAAGAAAAAACAGATAAATCTGACATCATCAAAATTTAAAACTTTTGTTTATCTAAGGACACTGAACAGACTGAAAAGCTAACCCACAGAACTGGAAAAAATACTTGCAGATCATACATCTGGTAAGGGGTTACTAAAAGAATATATAAAGGACTCCTTCAACCCAACAACAAAAAAATAACCTTATTAAAAAATAGACAAAGGACTCAAAGAGACTTGTTTCCAAAGAAAATAAACAGATTGCCAACAAGTACATGAAAAGATGCTCAACAATACTAATCATTAGGGAAATGCAGATCAAAACCACAATGAGATACCACTTCATACCCATTAAGATGGCTATTATTCAAAAATAAGAAAATAAAAAGTGGTGGTGAGAATATGAAGAAATTAAATTCCTTGCACAAACTGATAGTGAAAATGTAAAATGGGGCAACCATTATGGAAAATAATATGGTGGTTCTTAAAAAAAAAAAAAATTACACATAGAATGACCATATGATCCATCAATTCCATTTCCAAGTATACACTCAAAAAAATTAAAACTAGGCACTCAAACAGATATTTTTGTACCCATGTGTATAATGCATTATTCTCAACAGCCAAAAATTGTGGAAACAACCCAAATGTCCATCAACAGATGAATGGATAAATAAAATGTGGTATATACATACAATGGACTATTATTCTGCCTTTAAAAAGAAGGCAATTCTGACACATGCTACAACATGAATGAACCTTGAGGACATTGTTAAGTGAAGTAAGCCAAACATAAAAAGACAAATAGTGAGTGATTCCTCCCATGTGAAGTATTCAGAGGAGCCAAAATTATAGAGACAGAAAGTGGAACAGTGGTTGCCAGAGCTAGGGGAGTAAGAATAGGGAGTTATTGTTTAATGGGTATAGTTTCAGTTTTTTAAGATGAATAGAGTTACAGAGATGGATGGTGATGATGTTGCATAGCTTTATGAATATATTTAATACTACTGAACTGCAGAGTTAAAAATGGTTAAGGTGGCAAATTTTATGTTATGTGTATTTTACTACAATTTTTTAAACTTTTTTTTTTATTGTTGAAAGTATTACAGATGTCTCCCTTTTTCCCCCATTGATGCCCTCCTCCCTACTCCTACCCCCTCCTGCTTTCCTGTCTGTGTCCATTGGCTGTGCATAGATGCATATAAGTTCTTTGGTTTATCTCTTCCCACCCCTGCCCCCGCCCCATCCCTCTGAGGTTTGTTAGTCTGTTCCCTACTTCCATGACTCTGGATCTATTTTGGTCGATAGCTTATTTTGTTCATGATAGTCCATAAATAAGTGAGATCATGTGGTACTTGTCTTTCTCTGACTGGCTTATTTCGCTCAGCATTATACTCTCCAGGTCCCTCCTTTTCATCTCAAAGGGTAAGAGATCTTTTTTCCTTACAGCTTCATAGTATTCCATTGTGTAAATACACCACAGTTACTACAATTTTAAAAATTGAATAAAAAAGTTGATGGGAGAGGTTCAATAGGCAGTGGACTATTCGGATCTGGTCTCCAGAGAGTAGATAGGACTGAGATAGACTTACAGGAGTCTTCTGGCATAAGAGATGTACCACTGCCTGTTATGTTTATTATTTGTGTACTTGTTCTCCATAACAGATTGTCAGCTCTTAAAGGGCAGTTGAATGAATGCCCTACTCACCTATTTGTCCCAGGAAACATTAGCACATCCCCTCTAAATAGTATATATATATATATATATATATATATATATATATATATATATATAAATTTTGGTATGTGCCCCTAGTGGGAACCGAACCCGGGACTCTCTGGTCCACAGGCCGATGCTCTAACCGCTGAGTCAAACTGGCAAGGGCTCTAAATATTTTTAAAAATCGAACTGAATCTGAGCAGTAGACAAGGAACCTTCAGTCTTTCTACATCTGGTCTACCTAAACCTGAAATTTGCAGATTTCTTCTACACACTCACTAATCATTTTAGCTCATTTGTAAATGCAAGGTCAGAGGTTGGCAGCTGGACCACGTCTATATCAGAATCCATTTTACTACATGAACATCATCCAATAAAAAGTGCAAGCCAGAACTTTCCTTTTTTTTTGTTCACTCAGCTCCAGACTCTCCTTGTATACCCACCCCCTCCTGAGAATCCTGGCACAGAGTTTCACAGCAGAAAGTAAGGCACAAAGTCAAGCAGTGCTCCTATGCAGGGAAGATATTCCCTCCCTTCCTTTTGGAAACACTTCAACTAATCCTGTTTTAGTTTGGCTGCTTTGCCTCATTTCAAAAATATTTCATTATACTCCATTGCCCTTCCCTTGATGTCCTAGTTAATTAAGTTTACATAATTTTCTACTGATTAGTTTTGAACAGCTTGCTTTGGATTTTCTCTCCTTTAATTTTCTGCCTTTACTGACTGCTTAAAATCCTCAACTACGAACATGGAAAAGTATGTGCTACCACGAAGTTCACTGCTCTACACAACAGAAAGCAAATTCACGTTGTGATTCTTTAAAAGATCATCTGTTTCAGAAAACAAAGAGATTGTTAGGGAGTCCAGCCACAAGCCAGAAATAATAAACACAAAAAAGTCACTGGTTATGTTCTTTCACATACAAAAATGAACTATAGTCCATTCCTTTACTTACTATTACATTTCACATTTATTGAGATCCTTTGAGATTCTTTCTCTGTGCTTAGGAACTCAGAGGATTAATTTAAAAATTATTAGTATGAGGTCATTTCTAATTTCTAATAATGAATATGGTCAAAATTAATGGGTCAGCTGTGCCACACCCCAGTCCATCTGCTATACAAACACTGCCTCAGAGGACAGTGAGGAAGGAAAGTGAACCCGAAACGTCAACACCAATATCCTAAGTCTTCTCATGATCTAACAAATGGCAACAGGCTTTGAAATTACTCTGAAACCTGATTTCCCCAGAATTCTTTAATTTTCTTGGTATTTGGAAGGCAATAAAACAATTTATATTCATAAATGTCATTCTTAAGACTGCTCAAGTTTCACACAGTATTTTTCTTCTCATGTTAACACCATAAAACGAAGTTCCTTTTCCTCCACTAGTCCACATCAGAATACAAAAACAAAAGAAATGAGTTTCAAGACTACAGTAAATCTCCTTCAAATACACTCTATTCACTAATCAAGAAGGGATTAGCCACCCTGGCCAGTGTGGCATGGTGGTCAGAGCTTCAGTCCATGGACCAAAGGGTTGCAGGTTCAATCCCTGGCCCCGTCAGGGTGTGTATGCAAGGCAAGCCAATCAGTGTGTCTCTCTCACATCAATGCTCCTCTCTCTCTCTCTCTCTCTCCACTCCTTCCCTCCTCCCTTTCACTTTCTCTAAAAATTAATGGAAAAAATATCCTCCAGTGAGAAATAACAAAAAGCAAAAAGAGAAGAGAATAAGGGATTAGCCAAAGAACATATATGCATAGATACAGGCAACACTGTGGTAATGGCCAGAGGGAAGGGGTGTGGGGCTGGGCAGAGGTGGGCAAAGGGGGACAAAATAAGGACTTTTGTAATAATGTCAACAATAAAAGTCAAGCAAAAAAAAAAAAAAAAAGAAATCTACAAAGGGATTCCAAAATGGAAGCTACACAGACCATCTCCCAGGACCAAACTGGAATTACAACTAAAAGACAAACCGTCAAGAAAAAGCAACAGAAAAGTAGCTTGTGGGGATCATATAACCAGGGATGCTGCCTCAATCCTGGTAGGATTGCGGAGGCATGAGAGGGGGGCTGGAAGCCCACAGACAGCAGCGACCTTAGCTGTGAGTAGCGCCCTCAGGTTAAACTCCCAAGTGGCTCCAAAGCCCAGAGCTGGGACAGACACTAAAATAGCCACAGCCACTTATCTTGGCCTCCAGCAGAGGGAGGGCAGACTGGACTGGAACTGTGTGGGGACACTCAGGATTTGGAGGGCACTCAGAGATTTGCTGAGTTGCAGTCATGCAGGACGGTGGCCATCTTACTCCTTCCCAGGGCTCTGGGGAGAAGAGATAGGCCCTCCCTCTGAGATTCAACCCCACTCAGGTGGGCCATTGAAATGCAAACTGAGGCTCATTAACAACCAGCATCTGCCCCACCCTCAGGAAATGCCCTTACATTGAGTATCTGAGGGAGTTTTTCATTCAACTGAGAACCCAAGGCTCTTCAAGTAAATGCTACTAAAAAACTGGAGGATAACTGATCCTTTCCTGGGCTAGTAACTCTAACCAGGAAAGTAAGATTTGACAGTAGTGTTTAACGTAGGTACTCCCTCGCTCATCCAAACCCAGGACAGGGAGCCACAAACAGCAGAACACCAACACCCACAGGGAAAATTTGGCAGGCTCCAAAGCCAACTGTGATAACCAAAATGGTTAAACAAAGAAGCAAAAGCCAAATGAAAGAACAAGAGATCTCTATCAAAGAGATAAATGAAATGCAGTTAAGCAAGTTAACAGAGCTAGATTCAGAGCCTAGATCTTGAGAAAGCTCAACAGCATGAGTAAGGACATCAACACCATAAGTAAAGAAATAAAAATGATGAAAATCAACCATTTGGAAATTTTTAAAAAAACAAGAAGAAATCAAGAATGACATATCAGAAATAAAGAACACATTGGAAGGTCTAAACAGCAGAGTAGAGAAAGCAGAGGACCGGATCAGTGAATTAGAAGACAGGGTAGGAAAAAAAAAATCAACCAATCAGAAAACCAAAAGAAAAAAACAATTAAAAAACAGGAAGACAGCTTAAGAGAACTGTGGGACAACTGGAAACGTAATAATATTCGCATCAGAGGAGTCCCCGAAGAAGAAGAAAATGGGCAAGGGTTAGAGAATATATTTGAAGAAACAGTGACAGAAAACTTTCTTAACTTGGTGAAGGAAGAAGACATTCAAGTTCAAGAAGCACAGAGAGCCCCAAGTAAGAAGAACCCAAACAGGCCCACACCAAGACACATAGTAATCAAAATGCCAAAAATTAAAGACAAAGAGAGAATCCTAAAGGCAGCAAGAGATAAGCAACAGGTTACCTACAAAGGAAACCCCATAAGGCTTTCAACTGACTTCTCAACAGAAACACTACGGGCCAGAAGGGAATGGCATGACGTCATCAAGGTCATGAAAAACAAGGATCTGAATCCAAGACTACTCTATCCAGCAAGCCTATCATCCAAATTAGAAGGTCAAATAAAGAGCTTTCCAGACAAAAAAAAAAGGCTAACACTAAACCAGCACTGCAAGATTAGTTAAAAGGACTGCTGTAATTTGAAAAAAAAAAAAAAAAATAGGAAGAAAAATATAACCACACTAAACAATGGCAATAAATAAGTACATATCAATTATCACCTTAAATGAAAATGGACTGAATGCTCTGATAAAAAGACACAGAGTAGCTGATTTGATAAGAAAGCAACTCACCCTGGCTGGTTTGGATCAGTGGTTAGAACATTGGCCTGAGGTCCAGAGAGACCTGGGTTCAGTTCCCGCTAAGGGCATGTACTTCCGTTGCAGTTTGTCCCCAGCCCTGGTTGGGTTGTGCGGGTGGAAGCCACTCTATGTGTCCCTTTCACATCAATGTTTCTCTCTCTCTCTCTCTCTCTCTCTCTCTCTCTCTCCCCCCCCCCCCTCTCTCCCTCCCGCTCTATGTGAATAAAAAATGGAAAAATGTTCTCGGGTGAGGATTAAAAACAAAAAAGAAAAAAAGAAAGCATGACTCATCTATATGTTGTTTACAAGAGACCCACCTCACAACAAAAGAGTCACATAGGTTGAAAGTGAAGGGATGGAAAAAATCTTCCAAGCAAATGGAAAGGGAAAAAAAGCTAGGGTAGCAATACTCACATGTGATAAAATAGATTTCAAGATGAAGGTCATAACTAGAGACAAAGAAGGCTACTACATAATATTGAAAGGATCTATCTAACAGGAAGATATAACCTTGATAAACATATACGCACCCAATATAGGAGCACCAACACATATTAAAAATCTTCTGGAGGACTTCAAAGGAGAAATCGACAGCAATACAATCATAGCAGGGGACTTCAACACCCCACTCACATCACTGGATAGATCCTCTAGACAAACAATTAGCAAGGAAACAGAGATTCTCAATGAAGCACTAGATCAAATGGATTTAATAGGATCTACAGAGAATTACATTCCAAAATAACAGAATTCACATTTTCTCAAGTGCACATGGGACATTCTCAAAGATAGATCACATGATAGGACACAAACTAAATCTCTACAAGTTCAAGATGATTGAAATCATATCAAACTTCTTCTCAGGTCACAATGGCATGAAACTAGAAATCAATTGCAACAACAACATGCAAAGACATTTGAAAACATGGAAGCTAAATAGCATGTTATTGAACAATGAATGGGTTACCGAGATCGAGGAAGAAATTAAAAACTTCCTGGAAACCAATGAAAATGAACACACAACACCACAAAATCTATGGGAGGCAGTGAAAGAAGTTCTGACAGGGAAGTTCATACCACTACAGGCCTACTTAAAGATAAGAAAAATTTCTAACAGACTATCTAACCTTACAACTTAGAGAACTAGAAAGCAAACAAAAAGAAAACCTCAGAGCAAGTAGAAGGAAGAAAATAGTAAAGATCAGAGCAGAAATAAATGACATGGAGACCAAAAAAACAATTCAAAGGATCAATGAAACAAAGAGCTGGTTCTTTGAAAAGATAAACAAGATTGATGGACCCTTAGCTAGACTCACCAAGAAACAAAGAGAGAGAACCCAAATACACAAAATCAGAAATGAAAGAGAAGTGACAACTGATACCACAGAAATACAAAAGATCGTTAACAACTACTATGAACAATTATATAGCAAAAAATTCGACAATCTAAGCAAAATGGACAAATTTCTAGAAACACACAGTCTCCTAAAACTGGACCGGGAAGAGATAGAAAACTTTAACTGACCAATAACAACTAAGGAAATTAAAGAGGCAATCAAGACTCTCCCAACAAACAAAAGCCCAGGCCCGGACAGCTTCACAGGGGAATTTTACTGAACATTCAAAGAAGAACCAATACCCATTCTCCTCAAACTATTTCAAAAAATTCAAGAAGGAAGACTTCCAAACTTGTTTTATGAGGCCAGCATAATTCTAATGCCAAAACCAGAAAAAGACACTACAAAGAAAGAAAACTACAGACCAATATCCCTGATGAACATAGATGCCAAAATCCTGAACAAAATACTAGCAAATCGAATCCAGCAATACATCAAAAAAATTATTCACCATGACCAAGTGGGATTCATTCCAGGCATGCAAGGCTGGTACAATATTCGCAAATCAATAAATGTGATATACCATATAAATAAAATGAAGAATAAAAACCACATGATCATATCAATAGATGCTGAAAAAGCCTTTGACAAAATCCAACATCCATTTCTGATAAAAATGCTCAGCAATGTTGGAATAGAGGGATCATATCTTGACATAATGAAGGCCATATATGAACGACCTATAGCCAACATCATACTCAATGGGCAAAAAATAAAAGCATTTCCCTTAAGAACAGGAACAAGACAGGGATACCCACTTTCACCACTTTTATTTAACATAGTACTGGAAGTCTTATCCACAGCAATCAGACAGGAAGAAAAAATAAAAGGGATCCAAATTGGAAAGGAGGAAGTAAAACTCATTATTTGCAGATGACATGATATTATACATAGAAAACCCTAAGACTCCATCAGAAATCTACTAGACTTAAAAATGGCCTGGCCGGTTTGGCTCAGCGGTTAGAGCATCGGCCTGCAGTCCCGAGAGACCAGGGTTCGGTTACCGCTGAGGGCACGTACCTCGGTTGCACTTTGTCCCCGGCCCTGGTTGGGTTGTGCGGGTGGCAACCACTCGATGTGTCCCTTTCACGTCGATGTTTCTCTCTCTCTCTCTCTCCCTCCCACTCTATCTGAACAAAATATCAAAAAATGTCCTTGGGTGAGGATAAAAAAAAAAAAATGAATTTGCAAGTAGCAGGATACAAAATTAATGTCAAGAAATCGGTGGCATTCTTATACACCAATGATGAACTCACAGAGAGAAACTGAAAAAACAATCCCATTTACCATCGCGGCAAAAAAATTAAGATACCTAGGAATAAACTTAACCAAAGAAATAAAGGACCTATTTGCAGAAAACTACAGGTCTTTGAAAAAAGAAATAGAGGAAGATTTTAAAAAGTGGAAGTACATACCTTGTTCATGGATTGGAAGAATTAACATCATTAAAATGTCCATATTACCCAAAGCAATCTATACATTCAATGCAATCCTCATCAAAATACCAATGACATACTTCACAGAACTAGAAAAAATACTTCAAAAATTCATATGGAACCAAAAAAGACCTCGAATAGCCACAGCAATCTTGAAAAAGAAGGACAAAGTAGGTGAGATTGCAATACCAGATATCAGGTTATACTACAAAGCTACTGTAATCAAAACAGCCTGATACTGGCACAAGAACAGGCATATAGACCAGTGGAACAGAACAGAGAACCCAGAAATGGACCCAAGACATTATGCTCAATTAATATTTGACAAAGGAGGTGAGAGCATACAATGGAGTAAAGACAGCCTCTTTAATAAATGGTATTGGGAAAATTGGACAGCTACATGCAAAAAAATGAAACTAGACCATCAACTTACACCATTCACAAAAATAAACTCAAAATGGATAAAAAACTTTTTTTTTTTTTATCCTCACACGAGGACAGGTTTTCATTCTTTATTCAGACAGAGCAGGAGGGAGAGAGAGAGAGAGAAACATCGATGTGAAATGGACACATCGAGTGGCCGCCACCTGCACGACCAACCAGAGCCGGGGACAAACTGCAACCGAGGTACACGCCCTTAGCAGGACCGAACCGGGTCTCTCTGGACCGCAGGCCGACACTCCAACTGCTGAGCCAAACCGGCCAGGGAAAAATGGATAAAAGTCTTAAATGTGACCAGTAAATCCATAAAAATCCTAGAATAAAATGTAGGCAACAAAATTTAGACATCAAATGCAGAAGAATTTTCACTGATACATCACCTAAGGCAACAGAAACAAAGGAGAAAATGAACACATGGGACTACATCAAACTAAAAAGCTTCTGCACAGCAAAAGAAACAACCATCAAAATGGAAAGGCAACCCACTGTAAGGGAGAGCATCATTGCCAAAGATACATCAGATAAGGGGTTAATTTCCAAAATATATAGAGTACTCATACAACTCAAAAAAGGAAGACAAAAACCCAATTAAAAAATGGGCAGGGGAGCTGAACAGACACCTCCAAACAGGACATACAAATGGCCAAGAGACATATGAAGAAATGCTCAACATCACTAATCATCAGAGAGATGCAAATTTAAACAATTAGGTATCACCTCACACCTGTTAGAATGACTGTCATCAACAAACCATCAAACAACAGGTGTTGGTGAGGGTGTGGAGAAAAGGGGACTCTAGTACACTGCTGGTGAGAATGCAGACTGGTGCAGCCACTATGGAAAACAATATGTTGTTACCTCAAAAAATTAAAAATTGAACTGCCATTTGACCTAGTGATTTCACTTCTAGGAATATACCCTAAGAAGCCTGAAACACCAATCAGAAAGAATATATGTACCCCCATGTTCATAGCAGCACTATTTACAATAGCTAAGATCTGGAAACAACTCAAGTGTCCATTAGTAGACAAATAAATAAAAAGGTTGTGGTACATATACACAGTGGAATACTATGCAGCTGTAAGAAACAAAGATCTCTTGTCCTTTGAGACGTCATGGAGCCACCTGGATAGTATTATCCTAAGGGAAACAAGCCAAGCAGAGAAAGACAAATACTACATAATCTCACCTATTTGTGGAATAAAATGAACATAACAGTCTGAGAAATAGGATAGACCCAGAGACTTGGAAGTAGGGTACAAACTGACAACCCTTGGTAGAGGGAGTGGTGGTGGTGGTGGTGGGGAAGAGATAAACCACAGACCTTATGTGCATGTACGCATAACCAATGGACATGGACAACAAAGCTGGGGACGGGGTGTGGGGGATGGGGTGGAGGGTGTCAATGGGGTAAAAAAGGAGAAACATCTATAACAAGAATTAAAAAAAAAAAAAAAGTAGTCTACAATGGCAAAACCAAAGAAGTGTATTTTTAAAAAGTACTCTCAGATGACTTTTCTGGTGGTTGAGATGCCCTGTACCCCATACACCAAACTGCGCTAGGTCAGCCAGGATTCTTGCTTATGGGCCAATCAGTTCTTCTCCCTGGAGGGACTGGTGTTTTATCTCTGATGATTTTGTCCATAGTGAGAGCCAAATGTGCTGACTTTTCAGAAACAAGCTTTGTACAAATTTCATTCCAATGTTCTTTTATTTTTGTTGAAGACTGCCTTGTTTCATATGCCAAGAAACACTATGAAATAGATTTCCTTAAAAGTTGTTTTAAAAAAATCAGTTTCCACATACAGTTTACAAACTTCTTTTTTACTTATTTATTTTTTTACCCAAACATATATAATCACTTCCTGAAAGCATAGATGAAGGTCATGTTATACAGTGATGAGATGTCATGTAAAGGAATACATACATTTCAATTTACAAGCTCACAAATGAGTGTCAGTACTTGGAGGAAAAAATTCATAGACTTGGGAATGAAAGCTAAAATACAGAACATTGGCTAATTGGCTAATTCACAAGGATAGACTCTCCTTGGAACAAGCATAATTCCCATTACGATAAGCACTTCGCAGGTATGCTGAAGGAACAGAGATAAAGTTTGGCAATTAAGTTAGTGTTTTCCCCAGTGAATTCTCACTCTAACAATGATACCAAAGAAGTGTGATGAAATTATGAAACTAAATTTCACAGGATTTTGTGGCTGAAAATACTTCGTAAATGACTCACTTAAAGTGTTCATAATTCATGACAGACTTCTTAAATACTTTCTGATTATATGCTTTAAAAGACAGATAGATTGAAATGCCCTTCTTTTACCTTTAGGCCTCAGTGGATGTATACAAATATCACAAGCTATTTTATGTGATAACAAAACAGTGAAATGAGAATTTTCCTAATATGCAAATTATCCTAATACTCTCTTTAGGCTACCCAGGGAGAAGAATAAGACATGCAATCCCAGAGAACATAAGAGAATCAAGAAACCCCAAGTACTCCAAAGAACATACATGTTAAGGAAGAATATTTATTTGATACATCCTCTAAAAATATTCAAAACAATGACCTTAGATTTCAATGATCTAATGACATTAGATTTCACTTTTCATGCCATTCTTACGTGGTTACTAACTGTTTAAATATTTTCATGCTATGGCCTTAAATTTGGGGGATAGAACTGCGGTCCATCCACAGTCTGGCACATCTATGTCCAACCTGACCACCTCAATGGTCCTGCCTAACTCTGACTGACATGCTCCTAGTCAAGCTTTGACTGATCGCAGGATTATCCCCCTTGAGTGCTTTACTGTTTTTACTGTTATTGATATCAGAAGTCTTGAAAGCTTTGCTGTTTAATGTGTTTGTTGTTTGTGTTAAACATTCAAGACACTGAGATAAAGGTGAACCTGGAATAAAACAAGATTGGTGGGATCAAACTATGAAAATAATAGAGCATTCAAAAACAATAATAAAGTCAAAGAGAAAAAACATACAGACAGAGAACACAGTGTAAAAAGGTACACTGTGCCTGGCTGATGTGGCTCAGTTGGTTGAGTGTCTGTCCCATGCACCAGGAGATCGCTGGTTCAATTCCAGGTCAGGGCACATGCCCAGGTTGTGGGCTCAATCCCCAGTAAGGAGCTGCAGGAGACAGCCAACTGATGTTTCTCTCTCACCCATGTTTCTCTCTCACCCATGTTTCTATCTCTCTCTCCCTCTCCCTTCCTCTCTCTCTCTAAAAATCAATAAAAACATATCTTTTTTTAAAAAGCCATACTGTGAGCTTCCCAGACAAAAAAAGGCTAAGGGAAAACATTAGCACCAAGCCATTACTGCAAGAAATGTTAAAAGGACTGCTGTAATTACCAGGAGAAATGGGAAGGAAAATAGAACCACACTAAACAAAAATAGCAATAAATAAGTACATATCAATAACCACCTTAAATGTAAATGGAATGAATGCTCCCATAAAAAGACACAGAGTAGCTGATTGGATAAGAAAGCATGACTCATCTATATGCTGTTTACAAGAGACCCACCTCACAACAAAAGACTCACATAGATTGAAAGTAAAGGGATGGAAAAAAATCTTTCAAGCAAATGGAAAAGAAAAAAAAGCTGGGGTAGCAATACTTATATCTGATAAAATAGACTTCAGATTGAAGGGCATAACTAGAGACAAAGAAGGCCACTACATAATATTGAAAGGATCTATCCAACAGGAAGATATAACCTTGATAAACATATATACACCCAATATAGGAGCACCAAAATATATTAAAAAACTATTGGAGGACTTCAAAGGAGAAATCGATAGCAATACAATCATAGCAGGGGACTTCAACACCCTGCTCACATCACTGGATATATCCTCTAGACAAAAAAATTAGCAAGGAAACAGAGACTCTAAATGAAGCACTAGACCAAATGGATTTAATAGATATCTACAGAGAACTACACTCCAAAACTACAGAATTCACATTCTTCTCAAGTGCACATGGAACATTCTCAAAGATAGACCACATGTTAGGGCACAAACTAAGTCTCTACAAGTTCAAGAAGATTGAAATTATAACAAGCATCTTCTCAGACCACAATGGTATGAAACTAGAAATCAATTGCAAGATGAACATACAAAGACATTTTAACACATGGAAGCTAAATAGAATGTTATTAAACAATGAACGGGTCACCGAGGAGATCAAGGAAGAAATCAAAAACTTCCTAGAAACCAATGAAAATGAGGACACAACAATACAAAACCTATGGGAGGCAGCAAAAGCAGTTCTGAGAGGGAAGTTCATAGCACTACAGGCCTACCTCAAAAAAGAAGAAAAATCTCTAATAGACTACCTAACCTCACAACTTAAAGAACTAGAGAGTAAACAAAAAGAAAACCCCAGAGCAAGTAGAAGAAAGGAAATAGTAAGGATCAGAGCAGAAATAAATGACATAGAGACCAAAAAAACAATTCAGAGGATCAATAAAACAAAGAGGTGGTTTTTCGAAAAGATAAACACGATTGATGGACCCTTAGCTAGACTCACCAAGAAACAAAGAGAGAGAACCCAAATACACAAAATCAGAAATGAAAGAGGAGAGATAACAACTGACACCACAGAAATACAAAAGATCGTTAACAACTACTATGAACAATTATACGGCAACAAATTCAAAAATCTAAGCGAAATGGACAAATTTCTAGAAACACATAGTCTCCCAAAACTGGATCAGGAAGAGATTGAAAACTTGAACAGAACAATAACAACAGAAGAAATGGAAGATGTAATCAAGACTCTTCCAGCAAACAAAAGCCCAGGCCCGAATGGCTTCACGGGGGAGTTTTACCGAACATTCAAAGAAGAACTAATACCCATTCTCCTCAAACTATTTCAAAAAATTCAAGAAGAAGGAAGACTTCCAAACTCGTTTTATGAAGCCAGAATAATACTAATGCCAAAACCAGAAAAAGACACAACAAAGAAAGAAAACTACAGGCCAATATCCCTGATGAACATAGATGCCAAAATCCTGAACAAAATACTAGCAAATTGAATCCAGTAATACACCAGAAAAATTATCCACCAGGACCAAGTGGGATTCATCCCAAGGATGCAAGGCTGGTACAATATTCGCAAATCCATAAATGTGATACACCACATAAATAAATTGAAGAATACAAACCACATGATAATATCAATAGATGCTGAAAAAGCCTTCGACAAAATCCAGCATCCATTTCTGATAAAAACGCTCAGCAGTGTGGGAATAGAGGGATCATATCTAGACATAATAAAAGCCATATATGAAAGACCTACAGCCAACATCATACTCAATGGGCAAAAACTAAAAGCATTTCCCTTAAGAACAGCAACAAGGCAAGGATACCCACTTTCGCCACTCCTATTTAACATAGTACTGGAAGTCTTAGCCACAGCAATCAGACAGGAAGAAAAAATAAAAGGGATCCAAATTGGAAAGGAGGAAGTGAAATTGTCATTATTTGCAGATGACATGATACTGTACATAGAAAACCCCAAAGACTCCACCAAAAGCTTACCAGACTTAATAAATGAATTTGGCAAAGTAGCAGGACACAAAATTAACGTCAAGAAATTGATGGCATTCTTACACACCAATGATGAACTCACAGAAAGAGAAACTAAAAAAAAAACAATCCCATTTACCATTGCGGCAAAAAAATTAAGATACCTAGGAATAAACTTAACCAAAGAAATAAATGACCTATTTGCAGAAAACTACAGGTCTTTGAAAAAAGAAATAGAGCAAGATATAAAAAAGTGGAAGCACATACCCTGTTCATGGATTGGGAGAATTAACATCATTAAAATGTCCATATTACCCAAAGCAATATATAGATTCAATGCAATCTCCATCAAAATACCAATGGCATACTTCATAGAATTAGAACAATTACTTCAAAAGTTCATATGGAACCAAAAAAAGGCCTCGAATAGCCACAGCAATCTTGAAAAGGAAGAACAAAGTTGGAGGGATCACAATACCAGATTTCAGGTTATACTACAAAGCCACCATAATCAAAACAGCCTGGTACTGGCACAAGAACAGGTATATAGACCAGTGGAACAGAATAGAGAACCCAGAAATGGACCCAAGGCAATTTGCTCAATTAATATTTGACAAAGGTGGCAAGAGCATACAGTGGAGTAAGGACAGTCTCTTTAATAAATGGTGCTGGGAAATTTGGACAGCTACTTGCCAAAAAATGAAACTAGACCATCAACTTACACCCTACACCAAAATAAACTCAAAATGGATAAAAGACTTAAATGTAATTCATGAATCCATAAAAATCCTAGAGGAGACTGTGGGCAACAAAATCTCAGACATCATACGCAGCAGAATTTTTACTGACACATCACCTAAGGCAATAGAAACAAAGGAGAAAATGAACACATGAGACTACATCAAACTCAAAAGCTTCTGCACAGCGAAAGATACAATCATCAAAACAGAAAGGCTACCCACTGTATGGGAGAGCATAATTGCCAATGATATATCAGATAAGGGGTTAATTTCCAATACATATAGAGTGCTCATACAACTCCACAAAAGGAAGACAAAGAATCCAATTAAAAAATGGGCAGAGGAACTAAATAGACACCTCTCCAAATAGGACATACAAATGGCTAAAAGACATGAAGAAATGCTCATCATCACTAATCATCAGAGAGATGCAAATCAAAACAACAATGAGGTATCGCCTCACACCTGTCAGAATGGCCGCCATCAACAAATCACCAAACAACAAGTGTTGGCGAGGGTGTGGAGAAAAGGGGACTCTAGTACACTGCTGGTGGGAATGCAGACTGGTGCAGCCACTATGGAAAACAATATGGTGTCACCTCAAAAAATTAAAAATTGATCTTCCATTTGACCCAGTGATCCCACTTCTAGGAATATACCCTAAGAAGCATAAAACACCAATAAGAAAGAATATATGTACCCCCATCTTTGTAGCAGCACTATTTACAATCGCTAAGATCTGGAAACAGCCCAAGTACCCATCAGTAGACGAATGGATCAAAAAGCTGTGGTACATATACACAATGAAGTACTACGCAGCGGTAAGAAAGAAAGATCTCTTATCCTTTGAGACAACATGGAGGGACCTGGAAAGTATCATCCTAAGTGAAACAAGCCAAAGAGAGAAAGACAAATTTCATATGATCTCACTGATTTGTGGAATATAATGAACATAACAGTTTGAGGAATGGGGTAGTCCCAGAAACGCGGGAGCGGGGTACAGACTGACAATCCCCTAAGGAGTGGGGAGGTGGGGGAGGGATGAACCACAGAACTTATACGCATGTATGCATGAACAGTGGACATGGACAACAATCTGGGGAAGGGGCAGGGAGGGGAGGGGGAGGGGGGAATCAGTGGGGGAAAAAAAGAAGAATCATCTGTAACAAAAATTAACCAATAGAAAATAAAAAAATAAAATAAAAAGCCATACTGTGTCAAATCAATGGTTCATTCAGTTCAATATCTTCTGACAGTGGCACCAGGGTAAGTTTTGTGGTAAAGCTTGCCATTCATACTCTTTAATCTTGTCCTCAAAAGGTTAGAAAGACATCTTGAACATGTCAGCTTTCATTAATAATACATTAAGGATCTCGTCATAGCCTAGCTTTGGATTTGTCAGTATTTCTATCCAATAAGTTATTTGTATTTTCTCTTAATTATTAAAATGAATAATACTCTTATTTAAGACGATATGGATTTTAGTCCAACTCTACCAGTAACTGGGTATTTGACCTTGGGCAAGGTTAATAACCTCTGTATGGGTGTTCCCATCTGTATAATAAGAAGGCAAAGACAAAATGGTCAAAGAGTTCCCTCACAGCTCTAAAATGTTATGATTTGGCTACCAAATTTCAAGAAGATGATATCACATATTTATGTCATTTTACGTTATTTATATACACTGTTTTGCAGGCTGTGGTTAACTTCCTACACCTTTGCTTTATCTAGAGTTCAATCAGTTTCTTGTGGTTCAAGGAGACCTCGAAAATCATCTCCTAGAACCTACAGGATGCCTGAACCACCATCATCAAATTCCCATCAGCATTCATCTTACTTCTGTTTGGATACTATTATTAACAGAGAATTCTGTGAACTCCCAAGGCCACCCAATTCATTTTCAACGAACTCCAACTGTCAGAAATTATTCTGATATGAATTCAGATATAAATGTTGAAATAACTCTATCTCCTTGCAACTTCCTGTTTCTTCCCTCTCGAGCAAGACAGCATAGATCCTAAACCTTTCTTCTATATGATCCATATGATAGATCTAATACTGGAAGAAGCTATCACATTCCCCCAGGTCTCCTCTCTTCTCCATGTTAATCACCCTTTAGCTTTTATTTCTAAACCATAGTGTTTAATCCTTTCAATGGCTGTTTTTTTCTGAACAAACTCCAGCTTCACAGGGCCAGACTTAAGTGCATTTTAGCCAAGGGATAGTTAAGTGCTAAGAACAGAATAATTATATCTTCCCTTATTCCAAAAATCTATCTGAATATTTCTATTAATACAACAAAGATCACATTAACTTATGAGATTTATATTTTTTAACATTTTAATGCATTTCTATTCAGTCATATTTTCCCCAACCTATAATTGTAACTGGATACAGATGGTAGCTGAGATGCTCAAACAGAAAATGGTCACTACAGGTGGTAGAAGAGATGACTCTTTTTAGCTATGTGACCTTGGGCAAAACAGCTCCAGTGTCCTTATTTCTAAAATGGAGAGAACAATTCTTCAAATATCTCTCTAAAATATTAAGAAGAATGTGAAAATGGAGGCAGAGTGAATGGAAGCTACACAGACGATCTCCCAGGACCAACCGGGAGTTACAACTAAAATAAAGACGAATCCTCAAAAAAAGCAACAAAAAAGCAGCAGGTCAGGACCATATAACTAGGGACAATGGTAGGATCTGCGGAGACGCGATAGGGTGGCGGGCTAGGAGCCCATGGAGAGTAGCAGTCTTAGCTGTGAGCAGCGCCCTTGGGGAATAAAGACCAAGCCTGCTCCACAGCCCAGAGAGCCAGGACAGAGTGCTAAAATAGCCACAGCCACTCACCTGGGGGCTATGGCAAAGGGAGAGCAGACTGGGCTGGAACTCTGTGGGGACACCTGGGATTTGGAGGGAATTCAGAGTTTTTGCTGAGTTGCGGCCACAAAGGACGGTGGCCAGTATGCTCCTTCCACGAGTTGTGGGGAAAAGCAGCAATCACCGCCCCTCGGAGATTCAGCCGTTCCCAGGTGAGGCAAAGAAATAAAAATTGAGGCTCATTAACAACCAGCATCTATTCCACCCTCTGGAAATCCTCTTAGGCAGAACATCAGGGCTATATTCCAAAGCACTGAGTAACTAAGACTACTAGCCACCAGCAAAAAGCTAGAGGATAACTGAACCTTTCCTGGGCTTGCAAATATACACAGGAAAGTAAGACTTGACAGTGGTGTTTAACGTGGGCCCACCCAGGCTCGTCCAAACCCAGTAGAAGGAGCCACAAACAGCAGAACACCAAGACCCACAAGGAAAATTTGGAAGGCTCCAAAACCCACTGAGATAGCCCAAGTGGTGAAACAAAGAAACAAACCCCAAATGAAAGAACAAGAGAACTCTATCGAAGATAATAAATAAAATGCAGTTAAGCAAATTATCAGAGATAGAGTACAGAGCCATGATCTTGAGGAAGCTCAACAGCATGAATAAGGACATCAGCACCATGAGTAAAGATATAGAAACATTGAAAACCAACCAAGTGGAAATGAAGAATGACATAGCAAAAATTAAGAACACATTGGAAGGTCTAAACAGCAGAGTAGAGGAAGCTGAGGACGGATCAGTGAATTAGAAGACAGGGTAGAAAAAAATCAACCATTCAGAAAAGCAAAAGAAAAAAACAATTAAAAAACAGGAAGACAGCTTAAGAGAACTGTGGGACAACTGGAAACGTAATAACATTCGCATCAGAGGAGTCCCCGAAGAAGAAGAAAATGGGCAAGGGTTAGAGAATATATTTGAAGAAACAGTGACAGAAAATTTTCTTAACTTGATGAAGGAAGAAGGCATTCAAGTTCAAGAAGCACAGAGAGCCCCAAGTAAGAAGAACCCAAACAGGCCCACACCAAGACACATAGTAATCAAAATGCCAAAAATTAAAGACAAAGAGAGAATCCTAAAGGCAGCAAGAGATAAGCAACAGGTTACCTACAAAGGAAACCCCAAGGCTTTCAACTGACTTCTCAACAGAAACACTACAGGCTAGAAGGGAATGGCATGACGTCATCAAGGTCATGAAAAACAAGGATCTGAATCCAAGACTACTCTATCCAGCAAGCCTATCATCCAAAATAAAAGGTCAAATAAAGAGCTTTCCAGAAAAAAAAAAAAAAAAAAAAAAGGCTAACACTAAACCAGCACTGCAAGATTAGCTAAAAGGACTGCTGTAATTTGTAAAAGAAATAGGAAGAAAAATATAACCACACTAAACAAAAATGGCAATAAATAAGTACATATCAATTATCACCTTAAATGTAAATGGACTGAATGCTCTGATAAAAAGACACAGAGTAACTGACTGGATAAGAAAGCATGACTCACATATATGTTGTTTACAAGAGACCCAACTCACAACAAAAGACTCACATAGGTTGAAAGTGAAGGGATGCAAAAAAAATCTTTCAGGCAAACGGAAAGTAAAAAAAAAGCTGGGGTAGCAATACTGATATCTGATAAAATAGATTTCAAAATGAAGATCATAAGTAGAGACAAAGAAGGCCACTACATGATATAGAAAGAATCTATCCAACAGGAAGATATAACCTTGGTAAACATATATGCACCCAATATAGGAGCATCAACAAAAATAAAAAATTCTGGAGGACTTCAAAGGAGAAATCAACAGCAATACAATCATAGCAGGGGACTTCAACAGCCCATTCACATCACTGGATAGATCATCTAGACAAAAAATTAACAAAGAAACACAGACTCTAAATGAAGCACTAGATCAAATGGATTTAATAAATATCTACAGAGAATTACATCCCAAAACTGCAGAATTCATGTTCTTCTCAAGAGCACATGGGACATTCTCAAAGACAGACCACGTGTTAGGGCACAAACTAAGTCTCTACAAGTTCATGAAGATTGAAATCATTATCAAGCATCTTCTCAGATCACAAAAGTATGCAACTAGAAATCAATTGCCACAAGAACATGCAAAGACATTTGAAAACATGGAGGCTAAATAGCATGTTATTGAACAATGAATGGGTTACCATGGAGATCAAGGAAGAAATGAAAAACTTCCTGAAAACCAAAGAAAACGAACACAGAACAGCACAAAATCTATAGGATGCAGCAAAGGAAGTTCTGACAGGGAAGTTCATACAACTACAGGCCTACCTCAAGAAACAAGAAAATTTTCTAATAGACTATCTAACCTCACAACTTAAAGAACTAGAAAACAAGCAAAAAGAAAACCTCAGAGCAAGTAGAAGGAAGAAAATAGTAAAGATCAGAGCAGAAATAAATGACATGGGGACCAAAAATGCAATTCAAAGGATCAATGAAACAAAGAGCCGATTCCTTGAAAAGATAAACAAGAATGATGGACCCTCAGCTAGACTCACCAAGAAACAAAGAGAGACTTAAATGTGACCATGAATCCATTAAAATCCTAGAAGAAAGTGTAGGCAACAAAATTTCGGACATCATACACAGCAGAATTTTCACTGATACACCACCTAAGGGAACAGAAACAAAGGAAAAAATGAACACGTGAGAATACATCAAACTAAAAAGCTTCTGCACAGCAAAAGAAGCAGCCATCAAAATGGAAAGGCAACTCACTGTATGGGAGAGCATCATTGCCAATGATACATCAGATAAGGGGTTAATTTCCAAACTATATAGCATGATCATACAACTCAACAAAAGGAAGACAAAGAATCCAATTAAAAACTGGGCAGAGGAGCTGAATAGACACCTCTCCAAACAGGACATACAAATGGCCAAGAGACATATGAAGACATGTTCAACATCACTAATCATCAGAGAGATGCAAATTAAAACAACAATGAGGTATCACGTCACACCTGTCAGAATGGCTGCCATCAACAAATCATCAAACAAGTGTTGGCGAGGGTGTGGAAAAGAGGGGACTCTAGTATACTCCTGGTAGGAATACAGACTGGTGCAGCCACTATGGAAAACACTATGGTGATACCGCAAAAAATTAAAAATTGAATTGCCATTTTACCCAGTGATCCCACTTGTAGGAATATACCCTAAGAAGCATGAGACACCAATCAGAAAGAATATATATACCCCTATGTTCATAGCAGCACTATTTACAATAGCTAAGATCTGGAAACAGCTCAAGTGTCCATCAGTAGACAAATGAATAAAAAAGTTATGGTACATATAAAAATGGAGTACCATGCAGCTGTAACAAAGGTCTCTTATCCTTTGAGATGACATGGAGGGGCCTGGAAAGTATTATCCTAAGTGAAACAAGCTAAGCATAAAAAGACAAATACCACATGATCTCACTTATTTGTGGAATATAATAATCATAACAGTCTGAGGAATAGAGCAGACCCAGAAACATGTATGTAGGGTACAGACTGACAGTCCTCAAAAGAGGGGGTGGTGGGGGAGGGAAGAGATAAACCATAGAACTTACATGCATGTACGCATAACCAATGAACATGGACAACGAAGCTGGGGAATGGGTGGGGGGTGGGGAGGAGGGTTTCAATGGGGTAAAAAAAGAAGAAACATCTGTAACAAAAAACAAAATTAAAAAAACGAAAAAAAGAAACAAAGAGTGACAACCCAAATACACAAAATCAGAAATGAAAGGGGAGAAATAATAACTGCCCCACAGAAATTCAAAAGATTGTTAACAAATATAATGAACAAGTATACGGCAACAAATTTGACAATTTAAGCGAAATGGACAAATTTCTAGAAACACATAGCCTCCCAAAACTGAACAGGGAAGAGAGAGAACACTTGAACAGACCAATAACAACAAAAGAAATTGAGGATGTAATCAAGACTCTCCCAGCAAACAAAAGCCCAGGCCCGGACGGCTTCATGGGGGGAATTTTACCGAACGTTCAAAGAAGAACCAATACCCATTCTCCTAAAACTATTTCAAAAAATTCAAGAAGGAAGACTTCCAAACTCATTTTATGAAGCCAGCATAATTCTAATTCCAAAACCAGAAAAAGACATTACAACGAAAGAAAACTACAGATCAATATCCCTGATGAACATAGATGCCAAAATCCTGAACAAAATACTAGCAAATCGAATCCAGCAATACACCAGAAAAATTATTCACCATGACCAAGTAGGATTCATCCCAGGGATGCAAGGCTAGTACAATATTCGCAAATCAATAAATGTGATACACCACATAAACAAAATGAAAGATAAAAATTATATGATCATATCAATAGACACTGAAAAGGCATTCAACAATATTTAGCACCCATGTGTGATAAAAACGCTCAGCAATGTTGGAATAGAGGGATCATATCTTGACATAATAAAGGCCATATATGAAAAACCTACAGTCAACATCATACTCAATGGGCAAAAATTAAAAGCATTTCCCTTAATAACGGGAACAAGACAGGAATGCCTACTTTCGCCACTCTTATTTAACATAGTACTTGGAAGACTTCGCCACAACAATCACACAGGAAGAAAAAATAAAAGGGATCCAAATTGGGAAGGAGAAAGTGAAACTGTCATTATTTGCAGATAACATGATACCATATGTACAAAACCCCAAAGACTCCATCAAAAATTTACTATAGTTAATAAATGAATTCGGCAAAGTAGCTGGATACAAAATTAACATCAAGAAATCAACGGCATTCTTATACACCAATGATGAACTCACAGAAACTAAAAAAACAATCCCATTTACCATCACAGCAAAAATATTAAGATACCTAAGAATAAACTTAACCAAAGAAATAAAAAAAATAGAGGAAGATATAAAAAAGTGGAAGCACATACCTTGTTCATGAATTGTAAGAATGAGCATCATTAAAATGTCCATACTACCCAAAGCAATCTATAGATTCAATGCAATCCCCATCAAAATACCAATGACATACTTCACAGAACTAGAACAAATACTTCAAAAGTTCATATAGAACCAAAAAAGACCCCGGATAGCTGCAGGAATCTTGAAAAAGAAGAACAAAGTTGAAGGGATCACATAACCAGATTTCAGGTTATACGACAGAGCCACTGTAATCAAAACAGCCTGGTACTGGCACAAGAACAGGCAGATAGATCTATGGAACAGAACAGAGAACCCAGAAATGGACCTAAATAATTAATATTTGACAAAGGTGGCAAGTGCATACAGTGGTGTAAAGACAGCCTCTTTAATAAATGGTGTTGGGAAAATTAGGCAGCTACATGCAAAAAAATGAAACTAGACCATCAACTTACACCATATACAAAAATAAACTCAAAATGAATAAAAGACTTAAACGTGACTCATAAATCTATAAAAATCCTAGAAGAAGATGTAGGCAACATAATTTCAGACATCATATGCAGCAGAATTTTCACTGATACATCACCTAATAGAAACAAAGGAGAAAGTGAACACATGGGACTACATCAAACTCAAAAGCTTCTGCAAAGTTAGAGAAACAACCACCAAAAGGGAAAGGCAACCCACTCTATGGGAGAACATAATTGCCAATGATATATCAGATAAGGGGTTAATTTCCCAAATATATAGAGTGCTCATACAACTCAACAAAAGGAAGACAAAAAACCCAATTAAAAAATGGGCAGAGGAGTTAAATACACACCTCTCCAAACAGGACATACAAATGGTCAAGAGATATAAAGAAATGCTCAATATCACTAATCATCAGAGAGACGCAAATTAAAACAATAATGAGGTATCATCTCACACCTGTCAGAATGGTCACCATCAACAAATCATCAAACAACAAGTGTTGGCGAGGGTGTGGAGAAAATGGGACTCTAGTACACTGCTGGTAGGAATGCAGACTGTGGAAAACAGACTATGCAGCCACTATGGAAAACACTATGGTGGCCCTGGCTGGTTTGGCTCAGCGGTTAGAGCGTTGGCCTGCAGTCTGGAGAGACCCGGGTTCGGTTCCCGCTAAGGGCACGTACTTCAGTTGCAGTTTGTCCCCGGCCCTGGTCGGTCGTGTGGGTGGCAGCCACTCGATGTGTCCCTTTCACATCGATGTTTCTCTCTCTCTCTCTCTCCCTCCCACTCTATCTGTACAAAAATTGCAAAAATGTCCTCGGGTGAGGATAAAAAAACAAAAAACAAAAAAAACCACTATGGTGTTACCTCAAAAAATTAAAAATTGAACTTCCATTTGACCCAGTGATCCCACTTCTAGGAATATATCCTAAGAAGCCTGAAACACCAATCAGAAAGAATATACATACCCCCATGTTTGTAGCAGCACTATTTACAATAGCTAAGATCTGGAAAGAGTCTAAACGTCCATCAGTAGAAGAATGGATAAAAGCTGTGGTACATAAACACAATGGAGTACTATGCAGCTGTAAGAAGAAAGACCTCTTATCCTTTGAGATGACATGGAGGGACCTGGAAAGTATTATCCAAATGAAACAAGCCAAACAGAGAAAGACAAGTATTATATGATCTCATTTATTTGTGAAATATAATGAACATAACAGTCTGAGGAATGAGGTAGTCCCAGAGACGTGGAAGTGGGGTACAGACTGACAATCCCCAGAAGAGGGGGTGGTGGGGAGAGATAAACCACAGAACTTATATGCATGTATGCATGGACATGGACAACAAAGCTGGGGACAGGGTGGGGAGGGGGGAATCAGTGGGGGAAAGAGGAGAAACATATGTAACAAAAATAAATTAATTAATTAATTAAAAAATAAAAAAATAAAATATTATAAAGATAAATGAGTAGCTATAAATATTATTTTCTTAAGTTAAAAGTACTATAATAAAACAGGCTAGCAGTTCCTCAAAAGGTTAAACATAGAGATACCACATGACCCAGCAATTCCACGTCTAGGTAATATACTCAAGAGTAAAGAAAACATGCCCACACAAAAACCTGTACACAATGTTCACACCAACATTATTTATAATAGTCGAAATGCAGAAACTACTTAAATAGCCATCAACTGATGAATAGATAAACAAAACATGGAATGCCCCATAATAGATTATTCTATTTAAGTGAATGAAGCACTGATACATGGTACAATATGGAGAAATAAATCTTACAAACATTATGCTAAGTAGAGAAGTCAGACATAAAAGGCCACATACTTAATGACTTTGTTTACATGAAATGTCGAGAATAGGCAAATCCATAGAGACAGAAAATAGGCAAGTGTTTACCAGGCTGAGGGAACATGAGATGGGAAAGTGATTGAAAATAGGTACAAGGTTTCTTTGTGGGTTATTAAAAGTGTCCTGCCCTGGCCAGTTTGACTCAGAGCGTTGGTGCGCGGACCAGAGAGTCCCGGTTCGGTTCCCGCTAAGGGCATGTACCACAGTTACAGTTCATCCCTGGTCCCTGTTGGGGTTGTGTGGGTGTCAACCAGTCAATGTGTCCCTCTCACGTTGATGTTTCTCTCTCTCTCTTCCTCCCTCTCTCCTTCCCGCTCTATCTGAAGATAAATGCAAAAATGTCCTCAGGTGAGGATTTAAAAAAAAATGTCCTAAAATTGACTGTGGTAATTGTGGCACAAGTTTGTGAATATACTAAAAGCTGTTGAATTGTACACTTTGAATAGGTGAATTGTATGGTATGTGTTAAATCTGAATAAAGTTGTTTTTTTAAAAGAACCCTTGTATACTGTTGTGGGAATGCAGATCGGTACAGCCACTACAAAACAATATGGAGGTTTCTCAAAATATTAAAAATGAAACTGCCTTATGACCCAGTAATTCCACTTCTGGGTATATCCTTGAAGAGACCCAAAACACTAATTTGAAAGATTATATGCACCCCTATGTTCACTCAGCATTATGGGAGCAATAGCCAAGATATGAAAATAATCCAGGTTCCCATCAACAGACAAGTGGCCCTGGCCAGTTTGGCTCAGCAGTTAGAGCATTAGCCCAGTGACTGAAGGGTCAGTGGGTTCAATTTTTGGCCAAGGGCACGTACCTGGGTTGCAGGTTTGATCCCCAGCCCCAGCCAGGGTCATGGGGAAGACAACTAATCAGTGTGTCTCTCTCAAATCAATGTTTCTCTCTCTCTTTCTCTCCCTCCCGCCCTCCCTCCCTCCCTCTTTCCCTTCCACTCTATCTAAAACTCAATGAAAAAATATCCTCAGGTGAGGATTAAAAACAACAACAAAATAGACAAGTGGATAAATAAGTTGCGGTACACACACACACACACACACACACACACACACTGGAATATTACTTGGTCATAAAAAAGAATAAATCTTACCATTTGTGACAGCCTGGATGGACCTAGAGGGTATTATGCTAAGTGAAATAAGCCAGTCACAGAAAGACAAATCCCATATGATTTCACTTATATGTGGAATCTAAAGAGCAAAACAAATGAACAAACAAAATAAAAACAGAGCCATAGATACAGAGAACTGTCTGATGGTTGCCAGAGGCAGGTGGGGGGGGGGGGAGCGTAAGGGGAAGCTGGGTGAAAAAAAGGTGAAGGGATTAAGAAGTACAAATTGGTAGCTACAAAATAGTCACGAGGATGTAAAGTGCAGCATAGGGAATATAGTCAATAATATTGTAATAAATACACATGGTGCCAGGTGGGTACTGAAAATATTAGGGGATCACTTTGTAAATAAAGTTCATGATTGTCTAACCACTATGCTGCAAAGACCTCTAGCAGTGTGTGCATGTGTGCATGTGTGTGCATGTACACATATGCTTGCTTCCATCACACATTTTACTTGAACTAAATTTGTAACTTAGGGAACTCCCATCTCCAGCCCCTGTTTTAAACTTGGGTATTCTAAAGTTTCGGCCACTGGCACACTATGATGAGGCCAGGAACCTGAAAATCTGTGAATGTCAGTCACATCAGGTTACAATTTTAGATCCTACTTATGAGCTGCAAGGCCATAAACAGGTTAACCATCTCTTGGAAGAACTTCAGAACTCTCACCAGTAAAATCATCAAGATGATATAAATAAAATACCTAGTTAGTACTGCTCTCTTTAGATGCCCCATATGTTACCAACCTTAATGTGTAGAATAGCCAGATTTTGTATTTTCATGTGTAACTGTATTTCAGCACATATAGTATTTAGCCACTATGGCTAGCTGAAGGTACCTTTTTATTGAAGACAAAATGTGTGGTAGATTTCTCTGAATTACCAGAAAGACGAATAACTGCAATTTTCTCCTGAAGATGTGCATGTTTAAATTAAGTCTTATTGTGCTCATTTCCAAAAGTAAGTGCTATATTTTAATCACTCTACCTTCCCTGCTTTGAATTTTTTAAAAGATCACTATGAATCCTTACCACGGCTAGGAAATTCTTTCCATTGCTAAAAAGTGCAAATATAGACTCTGAGAAAATAGGCAATTTGAGACTATCTAACACAGCCAGCTTGGGGACCTTGCACAAAGAGCACTGTAACTATGGAAACACTTGGCAATGAAGTTACAACATAAATCAAAGAACCTGTTTCATTATTCAAGTACCAAGCATTGGAGATCAATTTATAGCAACTGTAAGCCACTAATAATTGTATTCTATTTAATTTGTCAAACATGATTTTCTCTCTCAATGAGATCTTTAAGAAATCCTTAAGTGTTTTCCTTAAGGAGAAGAAAATGATAAATTAAATCCACTTAAGTGGTGTGGAGCACCTGACTGTTGGTATTGATCCATTTATGAAACAAACCCTATGAAATCAGGATTATTTGGCACTTGACATATGCTTTGCAATATTATTTACTCCATATATATATGACGTATCTCCTCAACCAGGATTTTAAATTCCTTAAATGACCCTAGCCAGTTTGGCTCAGCGGTTGAGCGTCGGCCTGCGAACCAGACAGTCCCGGGTTCGGTTCCCGCAAGGGGCACGTACCACAAAAAAATAAATTCCTTAAATGCAGAAAACAGAAGACACCTCATCACTACAACCTAGCAGAAGGCCCACTTTCCTGACTAATTTAGTTTTTCTTTCCTAAACACAACAGGCTTTAGAAAAAAAAGATAAATCACAGCACATTAATGCAAACAAAATTTTATGATGAGGAAAATGTGAATTAGTAACTGAGAACCCTAGTGACAATCAGCTGCCTCCTGTAGGGACCTCACTGGGATCAAGCCTGCAACCTAGGCATGTGCCCTGACAGGGAATAGAACTGGGACCTCTCAGTCCATGGGACAACACTCAATCCCCTGAGCCACACTGGCCAGATGGAATCCAGATTCTTGATTGAAAGGGTCTCTTCCCTTTTGTGTGACTGTGATCCTTCAGATTCTACTTTCCCAGTGTCGTACAAATCAGCCTCAATCCTTTCTGTTCTAGCTGAGAGGTCTTCATTAATTCTCACCCAAATCACTGTATTCATCTCCAAACTGGTTTTGCAGCTCCCTGTCTTCCCCTGTAACTCATTCTATATGGTACTACTAGGTTAATGCTACTAACATATAGTTCTAATCATTCATGGAGTCACGATTATTTATTAAGCACACATTCTCTATGCCAGAAGCTGTATGTTAGACTTGAAGGATTTGGAGAAAAAGACAGACAGGTTTTGTTTTTTGTTTTTTTACCTCATGGAGCTTACATTCTAATGATGCGATTTTTCTGTCCAAAATCTGTCAAGGCCTCCCCTGTGCCAATGGAATTAAGAGTAATTTCCTCACTCTGCCCACCAGAGGACATGAGCTACATGACCCTTTCTAGACTAATCACCTAATATACTCTGCCTCCTATCTCAGTGAAATGGGTTTTGCACACCTTGAATTTTTCTACGTCATGCTCTGATTTATTCTGACTTCTGTACCTAGAATCCTCTCCTCCCCATATTGATCTCGAGAAATTCAACCTATGTTTCAAGACCTGTCTCAGTGAAATCTCCTTCATAAAGACTTTTGTTGACCCCATATCCTAATGTTATCTCTCCCTATACTGCTCTTCTGGAATTTTTATTTTGCTTTATATAAAGTCATTGTGTGTTTGTTCTAGGCCATGTCTTGCTCCCTTTTATTACTTACAATAATTAGCACAAAAACTTGTATTAAGTATAGGTACAAGGTACAGAGCCTAGGGTTAATTTTTAAGGATATACACATTTTCTAAACTCTCTTTCCTTCTCTCTTTTAGGTAAAAAAATTTTGATCTCTTCAGGGATCAAGGAAGGTAGAGACATATAGAAAAAAGAAAAACTGATGAGTTCTTACTCTGAAAAGAGTCATTTAATCTGAAACTTGAACATGAACAGGGGATGGTCAGGTGAAGAAGGGTAAGGATGACAAGATCTATTGGCACATGCAAAAGCCCAGAAGAGAAGCAATACCTTGCTGATAAAACACTGCAACCACACTAAGGTCCTAATGGAGCAGCAATACAATCCAGCCCCACTGAAAAAAAATTTTCAACAATATATATCACAGTAGTTGTGTTTTGAGGTGAGTGGATCATTTCACAAGGATCCTCCTTTTTCAAAAACCACATATCCACATTGCATTCCACATCTCCAGGGATTTGCACTGGCTCAGGCCTCGCCGATCAGATTTCCTCTCCTGAGAGTTTGGAATTGGAACCATGAGAAAAGTTAAGGCAGTGTCTCCATGATGCTGGAACTATAACATGCAAACTTGGGTACTATGGGGTAGTCATTTTTCTACCAAATGGATAGTGGAACAGAAAAATCTGGTCTGTACATAGATAAGAAGCAGATGTACAAACAAAAGCAAAGGAGAGGGAGCACGAGCCCCCCCCCCCCCAAGTCTATGCTGGCTTCCTATTTGTTCCTTAGTTCCAGTCTCTCTCTGAGGCCCAGCTGTTATCTTGTTCTTGGGTCTGCCAACCCTTACATCCTTCTAATAAGCCCCTCTTTCTGTTAAGGCTAGTTCAAGTTTATTTGAGACACCTATATCTAGCTAGTCCTAAAACAAACACTGCATGAGCCACAAAATTCCACTTACCAGGGCATTAGAAATCCTCCAGGGTTTATCAAGCTCTTACCACGTATAAGTTTTCTACTGTTAGTGTACAGAAATCTAAGAGTTGTATTTTACACTTTATTTATTTCCTTTTGATTATAAAACACATTATTTTTTAAAATGTTTTTATTGATTTTTTTAGAGAGAGAGAAAGGGAGAGATAGAAACATCGATTGGCTGCCTCTTGCATGCCCCCTACTGGGGATCAAATCCACAACCTGGTTATGTGCCCTGACCGGGAATTGAACCAGGACTTCTCAGTTCATGGGACAATGCTCAATTGACTGAGCCACACCAGCCAGGCTATAGCACAAATCATTTTAGGCTATACAAGTTTATAAGTTATATATCTATAATGTAAATATAGAACCTATGATTCCTGCTTCATTTTATAGCTAATATTCACTCTGAGTTGCTGATATATTTACATCAATATTCTGAAAGACATTTTAGAACATAAAGGGGCAAGGAGTTCAGAGAAGCCATCTTTCCTCTCTTTATTCAGACCAAGTTCATCTAATAAATTTCAACTGTACTGATAAGGAGTTCTAGGAAAATTAATTAAGGGACACACTGAAATGTCCTCTTTAGAAAGCATCAATGGAATTGTTATATCCATAGATTTAACATTACTGTGTGTCACTCACTGGACCCTTACAGTCCCATACAAGAAAATATATAGTCTAGCAGCAGAGTGTGTCCCAAAATTACCCAAGACTCACCTGGAACACTTGTAAACATACAGATCCCAGGAGCCCACCTCAGACTTACTGAACCAAAATCTCTCAGACAGCCTCAGGACTCTGTATGTATAACAAGCATCCCTAGGGGATTCAGAATTTCCCCAAACTGTTTAGCATGACTTTATGAATGACCCTGAAGCTTCACATGCAAGAGGAAACCCATCAGATGTTGCTGAACCAGGCCTCTCTCTGGTTCAGATTTTCTAAACTTCATTAAATTCTCTGGCTCCTCTCCAAATGACCTATGCAGCAGGCTCTAGGGCTTCCCCTGGCTTCAGCTACCTTGTTATTCCTGGCATGGTTGACTGGAAACCCAGGTATAAAGGAATTGCCCTTATTATCTTCTCCCTCCCCATACCCACCCAGGCCGTCCAACTGTATGTTGCACTCAAAGGCAGCTCTGACTGGGTATGGCTTGGTTTTGATAGGCCACCTCAATCCAAAATAGACTCTAGGAAGATTGACCTACATGCCATCCATAAATGTGAGAGTAAATTATGTCCATCATTCCAACTCAAGTTGATATATTTGATCACATACACAGCACTTTTCCTATATGTACACTTAAATACATTGAAGTAGACTCCCCAGTGTATCACTGAAGGACCAATCTAGTAGTTTCTCTGAAATAAATTTTGTAGAAAAGAATTTTCAAGAGGGTAGTCCTTGGCCAATCCATTTCATAAACCACAAGTGCGTTCTTAAGGTCGATGAGCAGACAGTCACCTCTGTGTGTTCCAGCTGCCACACTGGCCCACCACTCACTGGGAAACACCTGAAGCAAGCAAAGAGGCAGCAAGAAGGAGGGATGACAGTGAACGACCCTCACCAATCTGATGCTTAGGATGCTCCAGACAACAGTGTGGGGTCTGCTTCGGGAGGTACGAAAGGCATGGTAGTAAATCAACAGCCAAAAGGTAGGAAATGGATGTTAAGAAGGGTTTATTTATACATTTACCGATAATAATCATGTAATGATACAAAATTATAATGCTATTATTTTAGTTTATGAGACATAAGATTTTTTTCTCTCCACAAAAGCTAGCAAGACAAGAATTCCAATAAAGCCACTTTGCTTTCTGAAATAAACAAATGATATTTCTGGTGGTCAAGGCCACTTCGCCAGGGTTGATGGGTGTGAATACAGTAAACCTTAGAGGAGAAAAGGAATCTTCACCTGTTAGGAACTGCAGCCTTGGTAAAAATTCTCTGCCACCATGCTCTCAGGAGTAGACTGGGCACAGTCTGGGCCATAAGACTGACTCTGGGTCAGATCTGAACCCCCAGAATGACATGGCTATGAAGTGTCCAGGTCAGGCAGACACAAATCACAACACCCATCAGCCTTGCACCTGTAATAACCTTGAAAGAAGTAGGAGGTGCTGCCAGAGCAGACTACAGGAGGCTCTCCAAAGAGAGCAGGGGAGCCCAGGGGGAGTCTCTGCCTTCAACATTATGTATGGAGATAACATGTAAGAGCGTAAACAAATACACACACTCAGGAACTATTTGTCTGTGTCCTGGAGATTCAGACTAGTAACTTTTCTAATATGTGAAAATTCCTTCTGTGGGCAAGACTGCTACTGTGTGCTCAGATGGGTACACAGACAAATTATGTTTACCCAACTTCAGAGAAACCATGCCAAAATATTCCTCCCAAACAACGGATTTCAACTTGCTCTTGTTTTCCTTCAAGAACAGCCTAACAGACTGTTTCATATATGCATCTGACTTCTCAAATATCTGTGCAATCATGGCAAACTCAGTGAGTCTGTGTGCTCCAGGAGCAGCCAAGCAGCATTTGAATGACTTGAGTGCCGCAGCCTGACGTGAAGTGTCATCTGCTTACAGTACGGGAGAAAGGACCTGCAGCAGCTCAGACCTGGCCTGACCCTGCAATATGTGCAT
Source organism: Molossus molossus (assembly GCF_014108415.1). NCBI lineage: Eukaryota > Metazoa > Chordata > Mammalia > Chiroptera > Molossidae > Molossus > Molossus molossus. The sequence continues at coordinate 182,992,926 of NW_023425344.1, forward strand.
CAGCAGGAGCCAGAGGCCTAATGCAGCCAGAAAAGAAATGCCACACTCCCAGAAGTTCAGAGTGGCAAAAACAACAAACAAAACAGAAAGTCCAAGCTTCAATGCCCACATGACTATCTCTGAGGCACTTGACTCTTCTCTGAACAGAAAGCATATTCTCTACAAAAGAAGACACGAGCAGGAAAGCAATCTAGAGGGTAGCTTCTGCCAGAGCCTTGGGTCTCCCTTTATCCACAGAGTTGGACAACTATGAACCCCAATTGCAAATGTACCATTTCCTCACCAACAATCATTTGACACTTCTGCTGCCTCCTACAGACACTGTTTCAACTGTGATTCAAAGGAGACTCTGCTCCACACATTACTACATTTTTATATTTAATTCCTTTAACCACCAAGAATCATAATGAGCAAAAGAAGCTGGAAAATAGTGTGTTCACAACTGGTAAGATAAATAGCCATAATTCCCTAGACCAGTGCTTCTCAAACTTTAACATGCGTACAAATGACCTGGGGATCTTGTCAAAATACAGATTCTGGTTCAGTAGGTCTGGGAGAGACCTGAGATGAGGAAGGCTACTAGGCTACCAGGTGATACAGGTGCTACTGATCCACCATGACTTCCCTTGAGAGGCCAAAGTAATTTCTCTGACACACATAAATTCCTATCACATGATTATTTTTTTTAAAAGAATAAACAAAAACACTGTTAAAAGAAAGCACAGAAAAAATATGGAAAAATTATAGTTTCTGGTTCTAGAGAATGGAAAAAAGAAGCAAATTTATGATTCTTGGCCCCTATTTTGACTCTGACCATCATTCTATTTTCCTTTCCTCAAAACTGACTTGATACCCTAGCTCCCTTAAGAGACATGGAGATTGTTTGTTGCTGGCTTACCAGTATCCAAGATATACAAGCATCATCTTTTGTTGTCTACTTTCAATTACCATAGAGAGACCAGCCCTGGGGTGGTTTAGACTTGTTATAGAGGAAGCCATTAGGACTAATTCTGGCATTAGAAACAAATCTGAACAACCCTAAAACATCTAAAACGATACCCTTATGTGAGTTCAACCAAACTGTTCTGATTAAGCAATTTTTGCTGGCTTTGACTCTTGGTGATTTAATTTAGAGTGCTTAACTAACACTCTGAAAAACCCACTGAACTCTAAGTCTAGCTGCAGTAGGAACACAATGTTAGAGCATAACCAAAAGTCTTTCACTTTACAAGATGGAGGGCAGAGAGGAAACAGTTTAAATGAACTCACTAGAACTGAAATCCAGTCACCCGGACTGTATCTGATGCCTCCTTAATCACAGTTTTGCACCCCAACCATCCACATTGTCACCTAGAAGCAAAGGGAGTCCAAAGTACTAGAAATAATTAGGGTACATTTTATTTTATTTTTTTTATCCTCACCCAAGGATATTTTTCCATTTTTTGTACAGATAGTGGGAGGGAGAGAGAGGAAGGGAGAGAGAGAGAGAAACATCGATGTGAAGGGACACATCGAGTGGCTGCCACCCACATGACCAACCAGGGCCAGGGACAAACTGCAACCGAAGTACGTGCCCTTAGCGGGAACCGAACCCGGGTCTCTCCAGACCGCAGGCCGACGCTCTAACCGCTGAGCCAAACTGGCCAGGGCTTAGGGTACATTTTAGATGCATTAAAGTCACTGATAATGAAGCACATACTCTATGAATATAATATACTTCCTCCTAGGACATTTAAAAATACAAGCTGTTGACAAGTTGCTCCTCTGAATTAAAAACCACTCCTACATTATTAGTCTTAATGACCTCAAACTGAACCCATGGTCTCTTATAACAAAAGAAAGTGACAATGTTGCCAATGAGACACCATGTGTGCAGGTGATATTCCCCAAGGCAAATGTGAGCCACATGCATCCTGTCTTCTGAGCCTAAGATTCTACCTCCTGAAAAAGATGCTCTAGGAAAAGAATCCTAATTTTTCTGGATTTTTTTCTACTTGTTAGGCTAAAGGGCCTCGATAAGAGAACTAGCTCCTGCAGCTATAAATAAATTAGTCCTTCAAGCCTTGTGATGCCAAGCTGGAGAAGCCAGCTTTGTGACTGGGCAGCTAGCTATTCACGTAATTCTGTGGGGCTTTCCCCCAGGAAGCGGGGCCCAGAGGAGGCTTATGGACAGCAGGCAGTAGATGAAATCAAACCAAATCAAGTCAAAACATTAGAGGACATACATGTTCCCCCCAAAATGTGGGCATAGTAGAGTATCTTAAACAATGTGAAACAACACTAATACCATAACCTCATTAACTAACCCACTTACTATATATTTCATGTTGCTAATTCTCTTGGGTACTTCTGGATTCCAGGCCTCTTACAGATGATTCTGAAACTGCTGTGAAGATGGAAATAGGCTAACAGTGAGAATTGGTGATCTTCATGATAAAGAATGGCAATAAATGTATTTATTCCCAGAGTGAGGATAAACAGATATGAGGTGGTGAGTACCGTTATATTTCAGAAATAGATATATTCCAGGTCCTAAGCAACTTATACTACATTTTGCAAATTACTATTAGTTCTTCCTTATTCTCTAGGAATTCAGCCTATAAATAAAGGAAAGGGGACTGTGGCATTGTTTCCTCCAAGAATGATGGCTAGATCAATTGTATCAGGATCACTTGGATGCTTTTTTAACAATGCAGATTCCTACAGGCTCCTTAAAGAGATTCTGAATTACAAGTTTGGCCAGGATCCAGAAATCTATTTTAAACCATTACCCTTAATGATTCTGAGCTTTCTAAAGTCTAGAGAACCCTAGCTTAAGGTATTGTAGAGCTGAAAAGCTCTGCATTACTGACTTCTTGAAAAGCCTTGCTAATTGATTTTTATGGTGACTGCCACATCACACTTAATAGCAGTAGCAATCCACTTGGGACCATTATGCATTCTTTGCAATTACTTTTAACCTCTTGGATATGTCCACTACCCTAGGTCTGATTATAAACCAGATACCGCTGGTCATGTAGAGTCTTGAGAGAATACTCCAATTAGGGGATGAGAGAAATATGTAGTTCATTGCAAGAAACAAAGATGGATTGCTGAAAGGTAAGAAGTAAGCCTGGATGCTTCAGTGTGAGAAAATGTGGTTGAATTCAATAAGCATCAACTGCGTTCCAGTCAAAGGGAAAGAGAGTTCTGAGAAGGAGGGAGTGGTCAGGAGTGTTATCACTCAGGTCAAGTGTAATGAAGACTGAGGTTTGGCCATGAAGTAGGTCTTCATCTAGAAGAATGTTATTGCTGGTAAACTGATCAGGCATAGCAATGGAAATAAAAGCTAAATTAAAAGGACCATGAAAGAATCAAGGTAAATAAATGAAAACCTCATAAACGGACTACTCTCTGAAAGGAAAAGGAAAGGCAAAAATTGACCAAGGTTGGATGACATGTACATCTTGTTTGCTTGAGGAATGATAGCCTTTTCAGGAACTCCCCAAGCAGACTTCCATTCTGTTCCACAGAACAAAAGGTAAGAGTTCAAAGGTACTCTGTAAAAGTTCAAAAGGTTCTCCAGACCACAACCTACCCACCCCACTACCCAAATGGATGATTAGAGCTGGACTTAAGGTCTCACTGACTCACTTGGGAATCACTTAGACAAGCAATGGGACAAAGAAACTGACTGCTCCCACCTGTCCACAGAGTGAACAAATTGGAAAAACTCACTGTCCCAACCTTTTGGTCCAAGGCTTGGAATGAAGAAGGAAAATGGATAAAAGGAGATGACAATTTTGAAACAAAAGCTTTGCCTACACTTATACCCTGGGAATCTGGGAGAGGAAAAGAAGGGAACTCAAGCAGTTATAGTTGGGAGATTTTCCTTCTGTTATTCAAAGAAAGACTCAGCTAGGACAGGAAGACACAATAGGCAACAAGGTAGAAAACCTCTTTGTGGCTGATATACAAGGTGCACTGTCCTTATGACATTTACCCTAATATAAGTACAGCCTTAGGAACACAGCCAGCTCAGGTGTGCACTTGACTCATCAGCTACAACAGTGCCAGTCTCCAAGGCCATGTCAGATCAATACAGAATAAGCTCTGTCCAAGTCCAACGTTCCTCCAGAAAGACAGAAAATAAGAATTAAATATTAATAAAATGACCTCAAGATTTAGGATACTTTTACCTTCCAAGGACTAAAATCCTTCTATTCAAATCGTGAAGCAGTTTTATGGAATAGATTTGATTAGATGTTCTGTACAATAGTAGGCCTTTTAGCTCCCCTTAAAACATGCATTTTCCAACTTTTCAGTGTTCAAATGATCACTCTCACTGCTGAGATGTAGGTAGATGGATAGATCAAACAGCTTTATTTAGATATAACTCACAAACTATATAATACACTCACTTAAAGTATAAAATTCAGTGGGTTTTAGCATATCCACGGGGTTGTCCAACCTTTGCCACAAAAAAATTTTAGAACATTTTCATCATCCCAAAGAGCAGTTCCACACCTATTAGCAGTCATTACTAATTTCCCAACACCCATCTCCCTTGGCCCTGGACAACCATTAGTCTGCTTTCTACTTCCATGTATTTGCTTATAGTGAACATTTATACACATGGAATCATACAACATGTAGTGTTACATGACTAGTTTCTCTTGTTTAGCATGTTTTCAAGGCTCATCCATGTTGCAATGTATATTTCCTTTTATTGCTAAATAATATTCCATTCTATGAATATAACACATTTTATTTACCCATTTCTCAGTTGATGGGCATTTGAGTTGTTCCTACTTTTTGGCTATTATGATTAGTGCTGCTGAAACTTTCATATTAGTACCATATATAGTAGTCAAGAGCCTATAACTCAAATTATTTCAAAGTTCTGAAAAGCAAAATTTATTCAAAACAAATGTGCCAGCTGTAAGAAACTGTCAGTTTTGGATTTAAATGGCTGTAAAAAAAATTATGCAGATTTGATAAAGTGTTTTGTCATTTATTACTGAGTGAGGATTCATCTTTCTACTATGTATTTGGTTGCCTGTCACCGTTTCTTTCCTGTCAATCCTGCTTAGCTCTAGCAGTTCTCAATTTAGCCTTTCAAATAATGGAAATACTTTTTACATTCATTAGCATTAACAAGAAAACACATCATCATTACTGCCCATTATAACTAAGTGAATGGTGAATATTTACCACACACTTCCTTCCTATTAAGCTTGTTACTGTGTTTTAAAAACTATGATTAACTTCTGTTTTACAAAAAAATAAAGTTAAATGTTTTCCCATGAAAGATCATAAACTTGCAAACATATTTCTCAATTAGGAATAATACTTGTTTTTAATAAATTTTTAATACAACTATTTTTAATAAGTTATGTTGTAATAAATCTTATTTTCCCACCTGTTTATTCAAGGTATTACAAAGCCTGGGAGAAACCAATATTTATAAGCAGGTTTTAAAAGACTTGGTTTTAAAGCAAAAACATAAATAAATGTAAGGACAATACAAAGCAGAGAATACAGTGGAAGTTCAGTGGTGGAAAAGTAGACAGAAAAACAAAATTAAATCATGATATGGAACAAGCTTATTTTATACACATTCACAGTAGAAGTCTTTGAATTTCCACATATAACTACATAGAGGGCTGTGACCCAATTTACACATATGCCTCATAACCTGCCTTTGAAGCTCCTGAGGGTTTCTTTTCACAGAAGCCCATTAAGAGCCCATTTGCTGTCTGTCAACAAATGTTAATAGAAGGACTTCATTTTTTAGACCATAAGTCAGAGACTTACTTTTATTATCTGAGTTGTATCTATAAAATCTCAACACATCTCAATATAGGATCTTAATTTACAGAGATATGGCTCACACAACTAGAAATGTCACCCCTTCAAAAGGCAGAATTCCGTTTTGAGCACATTCACAGTGCTAGTTTTCATTTTTGAGGACAGTATTGTAAATGGCTGCTCACCTCTTGGACTGCTACCCTTTTTCCTTTCCCTTTGTCCTGAGAGGTACTGTAGCATACCAGGAAAAAGTGCTGAGCCGGGCGAAAGGCTGCCTTGGACTCAACAGCTGTGCTTCCTTAACCTGTTTGACCATTCATTTTCTTAGATATAAAATAAGAATGTGTGTCAAGTACTGATAAATGTACAATGTTTAAAAGTAAATCAGACACTTAATAATTAACTAATATTATTTTAATAAACCAAATTCTTCATGTATAAAAAGAAGCAATAAAACTAAATATGTGCTTTTTGACAACCAGTCAAGATAGCGGCGTAGGTAAACGCAGTATTGCGTCCTCCCACAACCACATCAAAGTTACAACTAAACTACAGAACAACCATCATTCAAAACCACCTGAAATCAAGCTGAATGGAAGTCCTACAACTACGGAATTAAAGCAGCAGCCACATCCAGACTGGTAGGAGGGGCGGAGGCGCGAGGGGCGGAGGCGCGAGGGGCGGAGGCGCGAGGGGCGGAGGCGCGAGGGGCGGAGGCGCGAGGGGCGGAGGCGCGAGGGGCGGAGGCGCGAGGGGCGGAGGCGCGAGGGGCGGAGGCGCGAGGGGCGGAGGCGCGAGGGGCGGAGGCGCGAGGGGCGGAGGCGCGAGGGGCGGAGGCGCGAGGGGCGGAGGCGCAGGGGCGTCAGGGTGACGAGCTGGTCCCACACCCACGTGTGGCGGATAAAAATCAGGAGGATACCTCAGCTGGGAAGGTCCTTCCTGAGGACTAAGGGGTCCCCATCCCACACCCCCACTCAGGGTTCTAGTGCCAGGAAGAGAAGTCTCCATAACTTCTGGCTGGAAAACCCAGCGGGAACTGAGGCTCAGGGAAGCTGAAACGGCTGGAGCCCCAGGCAGCTCCATAAAAGGTGCAAGCACGAACTTAACGGACTCTCTCCCTCTAAGCTTGGAGGGGAGGCAGCTCGAGGGGCACCAGAGACATACAGGGAAGAACTGAGCTGTTTGGCACTGGAGCAAGGGCTGGAGAGGGGGCTTTCTCCGGGACAAACCTGCTGTAAGAGGCCTTTGTTCCTTTGGTGAGCCCTTACCTGGGGTGGCAGACAGTCGCCATATCAGGGACTCCAGCAACCTGGCTCACACTGGTAGCCCCGCCCTGGTGACTCCCTGAGGCCCCACCCCGACCCGCCCAACTTTCAGGCCCACCCAAGCTGTTGCCACTTGCTTAACCATAGGATTGGCCTGTCTTGGATCCTGCTTCAGGTTTTTCCTAAATTCTTTCAAACAAGCAGCATCTGGTCTCAGCGAGTCCCATACCTCTCATTAAGTAATACACTGAAACAAACACAGGGAGGCAGCCAAAATGAGGAGACAAAGAAACAGGTCCCAAATGAAAGAACAGAACAAAACCCCAATAAAAGAACTAAGCGAAATGGAGATAAGCAACCTAACAGATGCTGAGTTCAAAATACTGCTTATAAGGATGCTCAATGAACTTAGTGAGAACCTCAGTGAACTTAGTGAGGGCCTCAAGAGCATAAAAAAGGACCAGTCAGAAATCATGGATGCACAATTAGAATTGAAGGAGGCATTAACTGAAATAAAGAATAATTTACACAGCTTCAATAATAGAGTACGTAAATCCAAGGAGCAAGCCATCGATTTGGAATATAAGGAAGCAAAAAATCCCCAATCAGAACATCAAAAAGAAAAAAGAATGCAAAAAAATGAGGATAGTGTAAGGAGCCTCTGGGACAACTTCAAGCGTGCCAACATTCGCATCTTGGGGGTGCCAGAAGGAGAACGAGAACAAGAAATCGAAAACCTGTTTGAAACAATAATGGCAGAAAACTTTCCTAACTTGGTAAAGGAAACAGACATATAAGTCCAGGAAGCACAGGGAGTCCCAAACAAGATGAACCCCAAGAGGCCCACACCAACACACATCATCATCAAAATGCAAAAGGTTCAAGACAAAGAGAGAATCTTACAAGCAGCAAGAGAAAGGCAGCTAGTTACCTACAAGGGAGTTCCCATGAGACTGTCAGCTGATTTCTCAAAAGAAACTTTGCAGGCCAGAAGGGAGTGGCAAGAAATATTCAGAGTGATGAAAAGCAAGAACCTACAACCAAGATTATTCTATCCTGCAAAGCTGTCATTTAGAATCGATGGCCATATAAAGACTTTCCCAGACAAGAAAAAGTTAAAGGAGTTCATCACCACCAAACCGTTATTATATGAAATGATGAAGGGTCTTTTTGAAGAAAAAGATAAAATATATGAACAAACAAAATGTCAATGAATACATATCTATCGACAATGGAATCTACAAACAAAATGAACAGGTAGAACAGAAACATTCTCATAGATACAGAGAACATTTTGTTGGTTGCCAGGTGGGAGGGGGATTGGGAGAATGGGTGAAAAAGGTGAAGAGTTTAAGAAGTACAAATTCATTGCTAGACTGACAAACCTCAAAGGGAAAGGGGTTGGTTGGGGGGGAGAAATAAAGCAAAGAACTTATATGCATAACCAATGGACACAGACAATAGTGTGGGAATAGGCGGGAGGGGGGCGGGAGTGGGGAGGAGGGGGTCAATGGGGGGAAAATGTGGAACATCTGTAACACATTTTACATTCAACAATAAAGATTAAAAAACAACAACAACAACAAAAGTTTAATCTATAAAAAAAAATTGAAAAATTGGTTTATCACAGTTTTTAAAATTCTGTCCTAAGAATGATATTGTTCCAGGAATAAAAAGATTAAGTCCCAGACTGAGATAAATTATTTGTAAATCACATTTCTGACAAAAGATATATATCCAGATTATGTAAAGAACTCTCAAAACTTGACATTAAGCAAACAAACAACCCAGTTTAATAGGTAATCAAAATTACCTCTGCATAACACGTCTACGCTATACATTCCCATTTAAATCTGTACATTTTTTCCAGTCAGTTATGGGTCCAAATTTCTCACCAATTTTTGTTTGTGCCATATTATTTGACAATAAAATTAGGCTTTTGGTCTCTGTTAAAAAAACAAACAAACAAACAAACAAACAAAAACAACTAAATATGTGCTTTAAAAAAAAAAAAAGGCAAAGCTTCCTTTCCTTCTAAGGATGGAGTCAAACTCCTAACAGGCCCAAAATGACTAAGCTCTGTTCCCTGGCATCTCTGTGGTCTCATTTATACTCCTCCTTGAGGCCCACCCTGCACACAGTAACACAGGCCTGCTTATGTTTGTTTGCACACATTGCACTCTTCTTCATTTACATTCCTTTGCTCCTGCTGCTTCCTCAAGAATGCCTCCTACCACAGTCCTTCACCTAGCCAACTCCTTGTGGTATTTAAAACCAGTGGTTCAGTGGTCACCTCCTCTCAGAAGACTTAAAGACAGAGCTCCAACTCGTGCAGATTCCTCCTACCACCAGCACCATAATCACAATTAGTTAGGTATTTTTCCCTCTGGATTCCCATGATATGTAACATCTCTACACTTACTGCCTCTAATTCTACTTATTCTTTCAGGAGCCTGTTTTCTCCATTGAATTTTGTGATTTTTTTTTTTTTTAAAGCTTTGCTTTACCAAGGTATAACTGACATAAAATGTTAAGATATTTAAAGTGAACATCATGGTAATTTTATATACATTATAAAAGGATTCCCCCATTAATTAACACATTCATCAGTTCACATATTTATCCGTTTTTTGGTGGAAACATTTAAGTTCTACTCTCTTAGCAAATTTCAGTTATACAATTAGTGTTATGAAGTATTGTCACCATGTTTTACACCAGATCCTCAGACCTTATACATCTTACAGCTGAAAGGCTGTAGCTTATTACCAACATTTCTCCCTATTTAAACTGGGAGATCTTTTTTTTTTTTGGTACATGCCTTTAGCAGGAACCAAACCTGGGACTCTCTGGTCCGCAGGCCGATGCTCCAACCACTGAGCAAACTGGCCAGGGCTAAACTGGGAGATCTTTTGAAGGAAAGTTCTGTCACTTATTCCAAGGGACCAGACTCTGCCTGAAAATACAAAAACGCTTAATCAATGTTCGATGACAGGAGAGGACTTATCACTCATTCTCAGGATCCCTTAACACCACTATAAATAATTGAGGATTTAAAGAGCTTTTGTTTATGTGGATTCTATCTATTAGTATCTACTTATTAGATAATACAACTGAGAACTTCTTGAAATATTAACTCAAGAAAGTATGAAAGAAAATGGGGGACATCTGTAATACTGTCAACAATAAAAAATTTTTAAGAAGGAAGGAAGGAAGGAAGGAAGGAAGGAAGGAAGGAAGGAAGGAAGGAAGGAAGGAAGGAAGGAAGGAAGGAAAATAATGCCTAGCATTATTATGAAAATAGCTGTGACTCCAAGGACTTTCTGAAATGGTGTCAGGGATCTTCCCACCAAGGGCTCAAACCACAATAGAATGGTATTGTGGGTTTTTTTGTGCTTGTTTTTTAAATTATAAAATATATTTTCATTCAAGTGAAAGTCAAAGTTTTTGGGAAGGGTGACACGCAAATGAAAAGATATAAGAAGGGTCTGGTCAGTGTGGCTCAGTTGGCTGAGCACTGGTCCCATGGACCAAGAGGTCACTGGTTCGATCCCCGGTCAGGGCACATGCCCAGGTTGCCAGCTCAGTCCCCAGTGTGGGGCGCACAGAAAGCAGTTGATCGATGTTTCTCTCTCATCAATGTTTCCATCTCTCTCTCTAAAATCAATAAAAACAAATTTAAAAAGAAAAGATATAAGAAGGGAAAGGAGATACAACCCTAGCCATAGCTAGGGAAAATTTCTGGGGACAAGAAGGCAAAGAAAAGGAAGAATGGTAATAAAGTAAAACAGCACCAGTCTTAGAAGAAATATTAAGAAGCTAAAAGCAATTCCACACAAATAAAACCAAAACAAGGAGGACACTGTAGGCCAAATATATGATCAAAATCTTAAATAGAAGTTGATCTTTTAGGTATGAAATGCACCATTTTCACAATCCTACCCCATCCCACTCTTTTTGTCATTCTCAATTCTCATGTGGTCTTTTTTATGTTCCTCTCTACCCTCTTGCTTTGGAACTCTATTCTCTCTTACTTTGTAGTCACTGGTTGAAAAAACCTGCTCGAATGTTATGTGATTTGAGGGGAAAAAAAAAAAAATGACAGCTCTGATAAAGCTGCATAATCAGAATCCAACTGATAAATTTTTAAACATTCTATTAGATTATAAAAAATGATAATGAGGTTTTAAAAATAGGAATGCCGAAGTTATTTTTACATACTGAAAATACATTAAAAATCAGTGTCCTTAAAATATGCTGCATGAAGGCCAGGACTGGAGTAGCATGTCATAGATGACATAAATTACTTTAATGTCAAGTCATCCTTCCCAGAGGAAAAAAGCCATGCAAATATGACAATTAATTCTCAACTTAAATTTGCTTTTGGTCTTTTTAACAAACTTTTCAGGGATATACAAATGGTTTAAATTTTGTTAAACAGTCACATGCTGAGGTAAAAAATTCAAGGTCTAGGCCAGACATAAGCAAATTATAGACCCAGGCCAAATCCACCTGCAGACTGTTTTTGTATAGCCCTCGGGCTAAGAATAGATTTTACATTTTTAAAAGTATGTAACAAAACTATCAAACAAAAAAACAAAGAATAATATGCTTTTTAAAATAAAGCTATATGTAGCCTACAAAGGCAAAAATATTACCTGGCCTTTCCAAAAAATAGTATGCCAATACCAAATATAATGCATTCATCACAATGTCTGGTCCATAATACATAAAAATTCCACTTTTAATTGTTTGAGGAACCTCCACAGTTTCTCCATAGTGGTTGCATCACTCTGCATTCCTACCAATAGTTGCTGTGCAGTTTTTTGAGTTTGATATGGTCCCACTTGTCTATTTTTGCTTTTGCTGCCTGTGCTATGGTGTCAGCCATGAAATCACTGCCAAGACCAATATCATAAAACTTTTATCCTATGTTTTCTTTTAGGAGTTTTACAGTTTCAGGTCTTACATCTGTCTTTAATCCATTTTGAGTTGTTTTGTGTATGGTTTAAGGTAAGGGTATTAAATTTTGTCAAACTCTATTTTGTATCTATTGAGACAATCGTGATTTTTATCCTGTATTCCACTAATGGGGTGTATCACATTAATTAATTTTTGTATGTTAAACCATCCTTGCATCTCAGGGATAAATCCCACTTGGTCATGCTGTATGATCCTTTTAATGTAAAGTTCTCACTTAACGTCTTCAATAGGTTCTTAGAATTGCAGCGAAACAACATGTAACAAAACCAATTTTACCACAGGTTAATTGATATAAACAAGAGTTAAGTTCCTATGGCATCTCATAAAAGTTCTAAGGAAACAACACTGAATGAAACAACATTATTCAAGAACCTGCTATACCACTGGATTCAGTTTGCTGGCATTTTGTTGAGGATTTTTGCATCTATAGTCATCAAGGATATTGATCTGTTGTTTTCTTTTCTTGTGGTATATGTGTCTGGCTTTGGTATTAGGGTAATGCTGGCCTCATAAAATGAGTTTGGAAGTGTTCTGTCCTCTGATATTTTTGAAAGAGTTTGAGAAGGATTGGCATTAACTCTTCTTTCAGTATTTGGTAGAATTCACCAGTGAAACCCTCTAGTTCTGGGCTTTTCTTTGTTGGGGATTTTGATAACTGATTCAATCTCCACACTAGTTACAGATTTGTTCAGACTTTCTATTTCTTCACGGATTTAATCTTAGTAGACTGTATGTTTCTAGGAATCTATATAATTACTCTAAGTTATCCAGTGTTGGCATATAATGTTCATAGCAATCTCCTATGATCCTTTTCATTTCTGTGGCATCGGTTGTAATGTCTCCTTTATTTCTCTTTTTTCCTTAGTCTAGCTAAGGGCATCTCAAGTTTATCTTTTAAAAAAAACCAAATCAAGGTTTTGTTGATTTTTTTTCTATTGCTTTTCTTTTTGTATTTCACATATTTCTGCTCTAACCTGTTTAATTTTCTTCCTTTTGCTTCTTTGAGCTCTGTTTGTTCTTCTTTTGCTAAGTCCTTGAGGTGTAAAGCTATGTTGTTTGCAATCTTTTTTAATGTAAGCATTTATCAAATAAACTTCCCTGTTAGTACTGTTTTTGCTGCATCCCATAAGTTTTGGTATGTTGTGTTTTGTTCTCGTGTGTCTTAAGATGTTCCCTAACTTTGTTTTTGATCTCCTCCTTTCCCAATGATTGTTCGAAAGTCTTATTTCCCACATATTGTGAATATTCCATTTTGATTTCTAGTTTTATTCCATTGTGATCAGAATAAATACGTGATATGATTTCAACCTTCCTAAATTTTTTAAGACTTCATTTGTAACCAACATGTGCTCTATCCTGGAGAAAGTTCTGTTTGCACTTGAGAAGAATGTGTATCCTGCTGCTGTTGGATGGACTGTTCTGCATATGTCAGTCAGTTCTATTTGGTCTTAAAGTATGGTCTAAGTCCAACATTTCCTTGTTGATTTTGTCGGGATGTTCTATTCATTAAAGAAAGCGGAGTAGTAAAGTCTCCTACTATTATTGTAACGCTGCCCACTTCTCCCTTTAGTTATGTCAATGTTTACTTTCTATATTTAGGTGATCTGATGTTAGATGCATACATAATTGTTATATCTTCCTAGTGGACTGACACTTTATCATTTTATAACATCCTTCTCTGTTTCCTATAACAGCTTTTCACTGGACGTCTATTCTGGATTGACACTTAAGGTCTATCTGTTCAGCACTGTCAAGTTGTTGCTCGTTGTGTTTGGGCGTACAAGGTTTCTGATGAGAAGGCTACTCTGATTAGCATCTTTGTTCCTCTGTATGTGAAGTGACTTTTCCCCCCGCTTTGGCTGACTTCAAGATTTTCACTTTCTCTTTAGTTTTCAGAAATTTGAATGATATATCTAGATGTATGTATGTATTATGTTTGGCATTTATCCTACATGGAATTCTCTGAGCTTTCTGGATTTGTGATTTGATGTCTTTCATTTCATTATTTTTGGAAAACTCTCAGCCACATGTCTTCTAATATTTCTTCTGTCCATGCCCTCTGTTTTTTCTTCCAGGATTCCAATTATATGTACGTTAGCATGTCAGATCATTTGATGTTGTCCCTGAGCTGTTAGATGCTCTGTTCTGTTTGGGGGTGTTTTTCCCCACTCTTTTTTCTCTTTGTTTTTTAGTTGGGGTAATTTCTATTCATTATCTTCAAGTTCACTGATTATTTCCTCAGCTGTGGCAAGTGTATTGATGAGCCCACGAAAGGCATGCTTTATTACTATTACTGTTTTAAATGGTTACCATTATTATTTGATTCTTCTTTGTTTCCATTTCTTTGCTGAAACTATCAGTTCATGCATGTTGTTGATCTTTTCCACTAGACCCTCTAACACATAATTACAGTTATTGTAAATTTCCTGTCTGATGTTTCTAACATCTGGATCATCTCTAAGTCTTGTTCTAATGATTGCTTGTTTCTTGATAGAGGACTGACTTTTCTTGCTTTTTGTGTGTCTCATAATGTATTTATTGAATATGTTATGTAAGGGACCTCTAATGGTCTGGACCTTAGATGGTTTACTTTACCCCCATAGGAAGATGGTATTTCATCCCCCACCCCCCACAAGCCATGTGGGTTTCCATCTGTACCCACGGGTTCAACAAAATTTGCTCTCCTTCTCCAAAGGGACGGAGGTTTTTTTCCTTAGGGAAGGATTCAGGTAGAACTTTGTGTCTTTCCCACAGCAGCAGCTGCTCACCTCTCCTGCAGAACTGAAGGAGAATTTAGTCTCCCTCTCTGTCCTCAATCTTCCCAAAGAATACCCAACAGAGAACCTTGGATATGAAAATATAAGTAGGTACAGACACCATTTGTGTCTGCAGCTCTTAGGTGTTCTATATTCTCATTCTATCTCACACTTCACCTTTAATAACTTGTTAACATTTATAGCTGAATTCTTATTCACTTTTATGGTGGCCATCTTCCCATGATCTGACACAAGTAAGCCAGTATTTGCGTCCTGTCTCTCCTTGGAGGTGCCTATATATCCCTAGATTTCAGGTCTTTCAACCTCAGCTCTCTGATAAGTTCAAGAAAGGTTGTAATTTTGTATTATGTGACTTTTCTTATTACTATGAAAACAACACTCTTTCTAGATTTCTATATACTAGGCATAAGTCTGTTTCATCCTGACTTTTTTTTTTAATCCTCACTCAAGGATATTTTTGCATTTATCTTCAGATAAAGCAGGAGAGGAAGGGGAGGAAAAGAGAGAGAGAAACATCAATGTGAGAGAGACACATCAAGTGGCTGCCACCCACATGACTCCAACCAGGGCTGGGGACAAACTGCAACCGAGCTACATGCCCTTAGCAGAAACCAAACCCGGGTCTCTCTGGTCAGCGGGCCAATGTTCCAACTGCTGTGCCAAACCAGCCAGAGCTAACTATTCTTTTTTTGTTTTTTGTTTTTAATAACATTTTTATTGCTCTGGCTGGTGTGCTCAGTGGTTAGAATATTGGCCCGAGCACCAAAGGGTCGCAGGTTTGGTTTCCACTCAAAGGCATGTACTGTAGCTGGGTTGGAGGTTTGATCCTCGCCCTGGTCCAGGCGCATGTGGGAGGCAACCAATTGATCTCTCAATCTCCTTCCCCACGGCAACTCTCTCTAAAAATCAATGGAAAAAATGTCCTCCGGTGAGGATTATATAAATAAATATGTTTTTATTAATTTTTTAGAGAGAGAAGAAGGGAGAAGGAGAGGGAGAGAAAGAAACATTGATTGGCTGCCTCCTGCACACCCCACACTGGGGATCGAGCCCTCGACCCAGGCATGTGCTCTGACTGGAAATTGAGCCAGTGACCTCTCAGTGCATGGGATGAAGCTCAACTAACTGAGTCACACCAACCGGAGCCTGACGATTCTTGAATACTCTGGTTATGGATAGTTGGTATATATTTCATAATTTCCTTTGCTTTTCTAATCTAATGTATTTTAGAGATAGTATGCCCAATGTCATCAGGCACCAAGAACAAGTTTGCAGCACAGAGTACACTAACTTTACCTACCTTTTGCAGGAGTTCATATATTTTACAACTACAGTACAGACAGTCCTCAATTTACTGCCATTCAAAAAAGTAAATCACTCATACAATCCTCTGGCAAAGACATTCCATTATTGCTTTTAACACAATAAAAGCACAGACAGCCTCTTCTTTTCCATTAGTATCCATTCTCTGGCCTCAATATTTTTCCATTGCTCCTTACATCTCTATCTCTTAAACTCTCCAGGGATAAGCATTTTCTAATCCCTTTAATGAATCCAGGCTCTAGTACTTCCTGGCCCTATGATCTTCCTCAGATTACTGAACCTCTCTAAACTTCAGTTTCCTCATTTGTAAAATGAAGATAACAGTGTGAGAAATTAAATGAGAAAATGTATTATCTTTTAAAAGTGCTTGGCTATTATTATTGTACTTTTATATCATTAATAGCTGATTAAATATTATGTTTATAGCCAATTGTATAAAGACTCGGGCATCTCTCCCCTAGTTAAGCATATAACCCCTATCATAATGTCACCTTTAAAGGAAAACAAAATTAAACTTAAAAATCATTTCCACTTAAAATGCCTTTTCCAGGAATGCAACCCATTGCAAATATGATGTCTTCCTATGCACCACAAAATATATTTTCTTTATTTTAATTCTCATGTATACACATATATGTAGCATACGTGTATGTGTGTGCTTCTATACATGTAAGCCTGATGATTGGTGACTGTCCCTGCACATCTGGCCTTCCATCTGCAACAGGACAGTGCCAGACACAGTGCTTTGCTCATTTTGTCTTGGACAGACTCCATTACCCATTATATATTTCACTGACTCTAAAGGAACCAAGCAAATAATCTGATGGTTTTGGTAATTTAAAGACTTCCTGCCAGCATGCCAAAGGTATCACAGCAATAGCCAAAGGTATCACAGAGTGATTAAATGTTCCTGCAAGGACTTGATCAATTTATTTCTCCTGATCTTCAGGTTTCAACCTGTCTATAAACAAACTCCTAAAAATATTTTGGTACAGCTACTAGCAGTATTCTCGAGATACTGACTGAGTATGCATCTCTTTCATAACAGTAATTCTAAGGCTAAAAAAGACTCATTAAAATAGGATTTCTAGGTCTAAAAACAAATAATTTTTAATGTTTACAGCACACATTTAATGTTTACAACACACTTTTATCTTAGTATTATTTGAAAATGCATTGACAGCATTTACAGATCATGCAGAGGTTTTTTTCCTTTAGAATAATTTGCATGTGGAAAAGTTCCATAGGTTGGAAGGCAGTCTTGAATTTTTCCTAAAAGCAAAGAAGACTCTAGGTAGTGGTATGCATATTAGCACTCGCTAAAGCATACACAAACCTAGTAATTGTTTCAGACTTCATCCCTACATAGGTTTCAGCCACCAAGAATAGAATGATTTTGCTGCAATAGAGATTAGTGGAGTTCCAACATTAATTTCTATGTACTCTGAATATATACTAATTCAGCTAAAAATGTAGCAATACACTTGAAATTTTTCAAATATATTATCACTCAATAAAAGCATATGGTTTCTTCCAGCTTCTTTGTAAACCTCA
This sequence comes from Molossus molossus, assembly GCF_014108415.1. Classification (NCBI taxonomy): domain Eukaryota; kingdom Metazoa; phylum Chordata; class Mammalia; order Chiroptera; family Molossidae; genus Molossus; species Molossus molossus. The sequence goes on from NW_023425344.1 coordinate 183,010,615, forward strand.
AGGTCACTAGGCCTGGAAGAGCTAGGTCCACTTTCTTTCAATTCCAAACATTGAGAGTTGTTCTTAATGGCCTATTCTGGACCCTTTGAAGAAGAGGGACAATCTTGTTTCTAATCTCTACAAAAAAATAATGGATGCTATTTAAGTGCTCTCCCCTTTCTCAGTCTTTTGGGGTACAATAGGAGCTAGTAAATATATTCACCTTCTGATAAAAATTTTGAAGAAAAGTCAACAACAAACCCATAAGCCAGAAACTGAGTTGTGGAATACGTCTCCCTTTTCATATGATAACGCCAGAGGGCCCTGAAGACAGAAATATATTTTATTTTTATATTTAAAAGTTGAGCTGCGATGCTTAAGTGTACAGGAATTATAATGAACTTATAATAAACGTAGTTTTATACAAAAATCTTCCTATTAAATGGTTTTATAAATCATTTTTAAAAGAATAAAAGCCTGAGGAGACAAAGAACTCCTTATACTAAGCATTTTATTATTTTAAAATTCAATATTTTTAATGTTTAAAAAAATTAATGAGCAAAGAATCTTCTATCTACCACACCACCCTCACTAGTTTTTCTGTGTGTTACATCTCTATTTACAAGTCCTCTATTAAAATGAAAAGGCCTCACCCTGCTGGTGTGGGTCAGTGGTTGAGCGTCGACCTATGCACCAAGAGGTCACTGGTTCGATTCCCACTCAGGGCACATGCCTAGGTTGCAGGTTCAACACCCAGTAGGGGGTGTGCAGGAGGCAGCTGATCAATGTTTCTATCTCTCTCTCTCTCTCCTCCCTTCCTCTCTCTCTAAAAACAAACAAACAAAAAAAAAGATCAATGAAATGAAAAGGCCTCAGGGACAAGTTAAGCTTCATTAGTATCTTTGTGTCTAGCCAGATGAGAAGAGGGTCTTTCAGGAATGGTTCTATAAAATACCTCTTTTCAGCTTTTGCTCTCTTACTTGCAGCTGCCCCAGACAGGGCCAGAGGGTACTCAATTTGCAGGACTCTCACCAACAGGCTGCAACTACATCCCTGGAAAACCCTCCTAACAGGTTCTGTACCACTTCTACCCTGTCAGACCACTTATACCATGCTGTTGCCGCAGGAGCACAAAAGACCTTCAAAAGAGCAATCTGTGCCTTAAGATCATGCTTCCTTCTAGTTTTTGACCACTGAGGTCACTGTCTGGTTCTATTTGAGCTCCTGAATTCCAGACTACCGTTTATTTTGGAAACAGGAACTTTGAAGTCAGAAAATCTGTTTAACTTCCAACCCCATTTACTAGCTTTTTGACCTTGAGCAAGTCAACTGCATGCTCTGATCATCAGCTTCTTCATTTTTATATTTAAAAACATGCTTTCATTGATTATTTTTTAGAGAGAGAGGGAGAGAGGGAGGGAGGGGCAGAGAGAGAGAGAGAGAGAGAGAGAGAGAGAGAGAGAGAGAAATTGATCAGTTGCCTCCCCACACATGCCCCAACCAGGAATCAAACCTGCAACTTGGGTATGTGCCCTGACTGGGAATCGAACTGACAACCTTTCCGTGCACAGGACGATGCTCAACACCAGCCAGGGACAATTTCTTCATTTTTATAAATGGGGATCATAATATTCTCCCTCAGAAGACTGACACAGGGACTAAACTGGATAAAATAATACAATATGTGTGAACTTTGGGGAATTATGAAGCATTAAACAAATTCCAGCTTAATCAGTACATAAGAATGAAGTACACCCAGAACTTGGGAGACAAATCTGAACATGAATCTAGAAAGGGTAAATATATAATAGATGACATTAATTCTCTGTAAAAGGCATCCATCATAAAAAGGCCATTTGGGTTTCTCATCTACCCCAAGATCAATAAGATGATTAGGTACCTCAGCAAAAATGGTTTATTTAAAATAAAGCTGTAACCTAGTGTTACTGAAATTTGTATGAAGAAAGAATGTGTTAAAACAAGATGGCAGTATAAATTAATTGAGGGGCGGGGTGGGAGGAGGTGTTGCAAAGAAGAAATATTTAGCAATATTTACCCAGCAGGGTCCAAGGAAAATGGATATTGACTTAGCAAGCATTGTGATTTTGATACATTATGATTTATTATACAGATGTTCTGTACTATAAGGCAAACTTAAAATGCCAGTCCTCACTGAGGAGTACTGAAATCTCTTTCCAAGACTATTGGCTTCCTTTATTCTGATTCTATATTCACCAAGCTATCTTTTGATTACTAATTGGATCAACAAAAATAAAAACCAGACCAGTTTAGATGTGACTTCCACAAGAACACTGTGAAACCCTGTGAGTGGGAAACGAGCCTTTCTTTCAACTTCTCATTGGCTATTTTTATTGTGAAGGTACTTTACGTATTTGACAAGATGCGATACAACTGTTCTCACTTCTGCTTCTAGGATATAATGCCAATATGGAAAAATATGTTTACAAAGTTGAAAATCACAGAATTATATACACTTTTAAAAAAGCCCTGGCCAGTTTGGCTCAGCGGTCGAGCATCGGCCTGCGGACTAGAGAGTCCTGGGTTCGGTTCCTGCTAGGGGCACATACCACCAAAAAAAAAAGAGTGAGGGCTACCTGATAATTATAGTACTCCTACTCTATGGATGTTTTATAATAACTTAAAATAATCATTATAAAGACTACAATATAGCAGGAATCACAAATCCAAATGCCCACGGGATCACAAAGGAAGCAGTAAAGATAGACGATGACTGGTTTAAAAGACAATAGGGAATAATGAAAACTATGGTGAACTATCAGCAAACAAGGGCAGCTACTACTCAGCTCCAGACATATATTGCCATAGAGAAATATGGAATCAATGTTGTCAAATCTTATGATTTATGAAAAAAATCTGGGAGTCAGGATCTCTTTGTAAAATATCTTGACTTTCAAACATTGGTGATTAATTCATTTTTTAAATTCATTTTTGTTAATATGTTTCTACTTTTTTCCTCATTGACACCCTCCTCCCAATCCTGTCCCCACTCCCCACCCCAGCATTGTGTCTATGTCCATTAGTTATGCATACATGCATATAAGTTCTGTGGTTTCTCTCTCCCTGACTGCCCCGGTCCCTCTATTCTGAGGTTTGTCAGTCTGTATCCTACTTTTATGTCTCTGAGTCTATTTTGTTCATCAGCTAGTTTTGTTCATTATATTCCACAAATAAACGAGATCATGTGATATTTGTCTTTCTCTGATTGGCTTGTTTCACTTAGTATTAATACTCTCCAGGTCCCTGCATGTGGTCTCAAAGGATAAGAAATCTTTCTTTCTTACAGCTGCATAGTATTCCACTGTGTAGATGTACCACCACTTTTTCATCCACTCATCTATTGATGGACACTTGGCTGTTTCCAGAACTTAGCAATTGTAAATAGTGCTGCTATGAACATAGGGACACACACATTCCTTCTGATTGGTGTTTCAGGCTTCTTAGGGTATATTCCTAGAAGTGGGATCACTGGGTCAAATGGTAGTTCTATTTTTAATTTTTTCAGGAAACACCATATTGTTTTCCACAGTGACTATACCAGTCTACATTCTCATGAGTAGTGTACTCGAGTTCCATTTTCTCCACACCCTCACCAGCACTTGTTGTTTGATGATTTGTTGCCCTTCTGGCAAGTGTGATGTAATACCTCATAGTTGTTTTAATTTGTATCGCTCTGATGATCAGTGACATTGAGCATTTTTTCATGTCTCTTGGCCATTTGTATGTCCTGTTTGGAGCGGTGTCTATTTAGGTCTTCCGCCCATTTATAAATTGGACTATTTGTTTTCCTATTGTTGAGTTGTATGAGTATATTATATATTTTGGAAATTAACCCCTTATCTGATGTATCATTGGCAATTATGATCTCCCATATAGTGGGTTCGCTTTCCATTTTGATGGTTATTTCTTTTGCTGTGCAGAAGCTGTTTAGTTTGAGGTAGTCCCATTTATTCATTTTTTTTTCCTTTGTTTCTCTTGCCTTAGGCATTGTATCAGTGAAAATTCTGCTGTGTGTGATGTCTGAAATTTTGTTGCCTACATTTTCTTCTAGGATTTTTATGGATTCACAAGTTACATTTAAGTCTTTTTTCCATTTTGAGTTTATTCTTGTGTATGTAGATGTTCAATTTTCCCAACACCATTTATTAAAGAGGCTGTCTTTACTCTACACTATGCTCTTGCCACCTTTGTCAAATATTAATTGAGTATAATGTCTTGGGTCAATTTCTGGGTTCTCTGTTCTGTTCCGTTGATCTATATGCCTGTTTGTGCCAGTACCAGACTGTTTTGATTACAGTGGCTCTGTAGTATAACCTGATATCTGGTATTGTGATCCCACCTACTTTGTTCTTTTTTAAGATTGCTGTGGCTATTCGGGGTCTTTTTTGGTTCCATATAAACTTTTGGAGTATTTGTTCTAGATCTGGAAATATGCTAATGATGTTTTAATAGGGATTACAATGAATTTATAGATTGCTTTGGGTAGTATGGACATTTTAATGTTGTTAATTCTTCCAGTCCATGAACAAGGTATATGCTTATACTTTTTTATATCTTCCTCTATTTCTTTTTTCAGCATCCTGTAGTATTCTGCAAATAGATCCTTTACTTCTTTGGTTAAGTTTCTTCCTAGGTATCTTAATTTTCTGCTGCAATGGTAAATGGGATTGTTTTTTCAGTTTCTCTTTCTGTGAGTTCATTATTGATGTATAAGAATACCGTCGATTTCTTGATGCTAATTTTGTATCCTGCTACTTTGCAAATTCATTTATTAAATCTAGTAGGTTTCTGATGCAGTCTTTAGGGTTTTCTATGTATAATAATTTCTGTGAATAATGACAGTTCTACTTCCTCCTTTCCAATTTGGATCCCTTTTATTTTTTCTTCATGTCTAATTGCTGTGGCTAAGACTTCCAGTACTATGTTAAATAAGAGTGGCGAAAGTGGGCATCCCTGTCTTGTTCCTGTCAAGGAAAATGCTTTTAGTTTCTGCCCATTGAGTATGATGTTGGCTGTAGGTTTTTCATATATGGCCTTTATTATGTTGAGATATGATCCCTGTATTGCCACATTGCTGAGTATTTTCATTAGAAATGGGTACAGGATGTCAAATGCTTTTTCAGCATCTATTGATATGATCATATATTTTTTTGTTTTTGTTTTTTTATCCTCACTCGAGCACATTTCTTCATTTTTTGTTCAGATAGAGCGGGAGGGAGAGAAAGGGAGAGAGGGAGAGGGAGAGGGAGAGAGAGAGAGGGAGAAACATCGATGTGAAAGGGACACATCGAGTGGCTGCCACCCGCACGACCCAACCAGGGCCGGGGACTATCTGCAACCGAGGTACATGCCCTTAGTGGGAACCGAACCTGGGTCTCTCTGGACCGCAGGCTGACACTCTTACCGCTGAGCCAAACCAGCCAGGGCAATCATGATTTTTACCTTTAATTTTGTTTATGTGATGTATCACATTTATTGATTTGCAAATATTGTACCAGCCTTGCATCCCTGGGATGAGTCCCACTTGGTCATGGTGAATACTATTTTAATGTATTGCTGGATTAGATTTGCTAATATTTTGTTAAGGACTTTGGCATCTATGTTCATCAGGGATACTGGCCTGCAGTGTTCTTTCTTTGTAGTGTCTTTTTCTGGTTTTGAAATTAGAATTATGCTGGCCTCATAAAACAAGTTTGAAAGTCTTCCTTCTTCTTGAATTTTTTAGAATAGTTTGAGAAGAATGGGTGTTAGTTCTTCTTTGAATGTTTGGTAAAACACCCCCGTGAAGCTGTCTGGGCCTGGGCTTTTGTTTGCTGGGAGTTTCTTGATTACATCTTCAATTTCCTTAGTTGTTATTGGTCTGTTCAAGTTGTCTATCTCTTCCCAGTTCAGTTTTGGAAACTGTATTTCTAGAAATTTGTCCATTTTGCCTAGACTGTCCAATTTGTTGGTGTATAATTTTTCATAGTACTTGTTAACAATCCTTCGTATTTCTGTGGTGTCAGTTGTTAATGATCCTTCGTATTTCTGTGGTGTTTCCTCTTTTGTTTCTGATTTTATTTAGGTCCTCTCTATTTATCTTTTGGTGAGTCTGGCTCAGGGTCCATCAATTTTGTTTATCTTTTCAAAGAATCTTAGTTTCATCAATCTTTTGACTTGTTTCTTTAGTTTTTATGTTTTTTTTTCTGCTCTGATCTTTACTATTTCCTTCCTTCTACTTGTTCTGAGTCTTTTTGTTTCATTCTAATTCTTTATGTTGCAGGGTTAGAAAGTAAATCAGAAACTTTTCTGGTTTCTTGAGGTAGGCCTGTAGTGCTATGAACTTCCCTCTCAGGACTGCTTTTGCTGCGTCCTATAGATTTTGTGTTGTTGTGTGTTCATTTTCACTGGGTTCTAGGAAGTTTTCAATTTCTTCCTTGATTTCCTTGGTAACTCATTTGTTGTTTAATAACAGGCTATTTAGCCTCCAGGTGTTTGAATGTTCTTGCGTGTTTTTGTTGTAATTGATTTCTAGCTTCATGCCATTGTGATCTGAGAAGATGCTTGACATAATTTCAATATTCTTGAACTTGTACTTAGTTTGTATCCTAACATCTGGTCTATCTTTGAGAATGTCCCATGTGCACTTGAGAAGAATGTGAATTCTGAAATTTGGGGGTATCATTCTCTGTAGATATCTACTAACTCCATTTGATCTAGTGCATCATTTAGAGTTTCTGTTTTTTTGTTAATTTTTAGTCTAGAAGATCTATCCAGTGATGTCAGTGGGGTGTTGAAGTTCCCTGCTATGATTGTATTGCTGTTGATTTCTCCTTTAAAGTCCTCCAGAAGCCTTTTAATGCATTTTGGTGCTCCTATGTTGGGTGCATAAATGTTTACCAAGGTTATATCTTCCTGTTGGATAGATCCTTTCAAAATTATGTAGGGGCTTTCTTTATCTCTAGTTATGGCCTTCATTTTAAAGTCTACTTTATTGCATATGAGTATTGCTACCCAACCTTTTATTTTCCTTTCCATTTGCTTGGAAATTTTTTTCCATCCCTTCATTTTCAACCTATGTGAGTCTTTTGTTGTGAGGTGGGTCTCTTTTAAACAACATATATATGAGTCATTTTTTCTTATTCATTCCACTACTGTCTTTTGATTGGAGCATTTAATCCATTTACATTAAAAAAATTTTTTCTTTATTGTTTTTAGAGAGAGAGGAAGGGGAGGGAGAGAGAGAAACATTGATGAGAGAGAACATTGATTGGCTGCCTCCTGTATGCCCCCACTGGAGATTGGCCCACAACCTGGGTATGTACCCTGACTGGGAATCGAAATGATGACCTTTGGGTGCATGGGTTGATGCTCAACCGCTGAGCCACTCCAGCCGGGCTAATCCACTTACATTTAAGGTTATTATTGATATGTACTTATTTATTGCCATTTTTGTTCATTATCGTTATGTTTCTCTTTCTATTTCTTCTGCTTATTATCGCAGTACTTTTAACATTTCTTGGAGTGCTGGTTTGGTGCTAATATATTTCCTTAGCCTTTTTTTTTGTCTGGGAAGCTCTTTATTTCACCTTCTATTTTGATTGATAGCCTTGCTGGATAGAGTAGTCTTGGATTCAGATCCTTGTTTTTCATTACCTTGATTATTTCATACCATTTCCTTCTGGCCTGTAGTGTATTTGTTGAGAAGCCAGCTGATAGCCCTATGTGGGTTCCTTTGTAGGTAATCTGTTGCTTATCTCTTGCTGCCTTTAGAATTCTCTCTTTATCGTTAACTTTTGGCATTTTAATTATTATGTGTCTTGGTGTGGTTCTTTTAGGTTCCTCTTGCTTGTGGCTCTTGTGCATTTCTTTCACCAAGCTAGGGAAGTTTTCTGTCACTTTTCTTCAAATATATTCTCTAACTCTTGCTCATTTTCGTCTTCTGGCATTCCTATGATGCGGATGTTGTTACATTTCATATTGTCCCACAGTTCTCTTAGGCTGTCTTCCTGTTTTGTTTTGTTTCGTTTTGTTTTGTTTTGTTTTGGTTCTCTGATTGGGCAATATATTCTACCCTGTATTCTAATTCATTGATGCAGTCCTTGGATTCTTGTACTCTGTTGGGTATTCCTTACAATGTGTTCTTTACTTCTCCTATGCCATTCTTCATTTCCACTTGGTTGGTTTTCAATGCTTCTACATCTTTACTCATGCTGTTGTGCTTCCTAATAATGATTACCCTGAACTCTCCCTCTGATATCTTGCTTAATTCCCTTTCATTTATTTCATCTTCTGTTGAATTATCTTGTTCTTTCATTTGGGATTTGTTTCTTTGTTTTACCATTTTGGCTGTCTCAGCAGGTTCTGGAACCTGTCAAATTCTCCCTGTGGGTGTTGGTGTTCCATTGGTTGTGGCTCCCTCTACTGGGCTTGGATGAGTGTGGGAGGACACACATTAAACACCACTGTCAAGTCTTACTTTCCTGAGTGTAATTGAATCTTAAAAAAAAAAAAAGTCTTGGCAAGTTTTGCTCAGTGGTTAGAGCATCTGCCAACAAACTGAAGGGTCACAGGTTTGATTCTCAGTCAAGGTCACATACTTGGGTTGCAGGTTCAATCCCTGGCCCCAGTCAGGGTCGTGCAGGAGGCAACCACTCAATGTGTCTCTCTCACATCGATATTTGTCTCGCTCTCCCTCTTCCACTCTCTCTAAAAATCAATGGAAAATTATCCTCTGGTGGGAATTAACAACAACAACAACAGCAAAATACAGAGAGTGAGTTAATTTTATGAGAGTCAAAAAAAAAACAAAAAAAAAAACCTTGAGTATGGCCTGGATTTGGCTTGAAGTTCATCGGTTTACTCAGCTCTGCAACTTTGAAAAATGGATGTATGATAATGTTAAAAAAAACACGGAATATTGGAACATAAGTCAAATTATACAAATGCAATGTACTCTTCTGATAAACAGAGATGTATCTAAAGTATCCAGATGTGTCACATGTAATATAAGCTGGTAATAAAGTTTGTTATCAATATCAACTTTAACCTCCATGAAAATAATCATCATCTACACTTTGCACTTTATTCTTTTAATGTGGGATTGACTTGTAAAATCAACCTAACATATTCTATACTTTTCAATACACTTGAGCTAGAAATACATTTCTTCCTAGCAAAGAAAACAATAAATAATGTTGAGATCTTTAATAATATTTGAGTCAATCACACATAGCAGGATGATATTAATCAAAACAACAAATACATATATAAAATAATAAAAACTAAATTGAGATGACAGACTTTATACATGTCTAAACTCCCCATCCTAAGACCAATGAAATGAAACTACTTTAAAAGAATAAATTCAAATTTTCAATGAAAGCAAGAAAGAGTGCCAAGCAATTTACAAATTTTGAGGATTCCTCAAAGGGTAAAAAAGCAAGTAGAATCAGATCAGAGAAATAACACTGGAGGAAAGCTGTATTTTAAACACTTACAGGAAAAAACTGCTGTGAAGGTAGGTGCGGTTTCAGGAAGCTTGAAACTTAGAGTCGATAGAATAAGAGCAGACGGAGGTTCTGAGGCAATCATCAGGAAGAAAAGGTGTGCCAGGTACAGCAAGACAGGTTCTTTCCTTCCCTGGACCATGCTAATAAATAGCTGGTTGATCAAAGCAGCTAATATGAGTTTTGGAGTCCAAGCTTGGACTTACTGATAATTCAGGCCCTGTCCCATCAACTCGTCTGACTGCTAGCCATCTTCAATATGACAATGGCTCAGGATGTGTGCTAATCAGGGGAAGTGGCTAAAGGGATAAAGAAGAGAAGGAAAAGTCATTTACGGGATATGAATGAATCTTTCAGGATATATTTCTTTAGCTTAAAAGGTGGAAGAACCTGCACTCTAAGGGGCTACACCAGCCAGAGATCTGAGTGTGCCAGTTAGACATGAATCTGCCAGCATAACAGACTTTCAATCACAGGCGAAAGGGTTAAATAAGGAATCAGTTGCTTGCAGCTGATTAGGGTCAGAAGAGAGGGAGAACAGATCTGCACAATCTCCTTTCCACTTCCCCCTCCCCTGCTGCTGGTTACTGCTCTCTTCTTTTCTGTCTACATCCTTCCTTCCTTGGACTCAGAAAACAGAATTGCTGGATACACAAAGTAACCTTAGGTAACCATAACAAGACTTATTAAAGTCTGAATCCTTAAAGAAGGGAGAAGAATGTATGTAATTTGTCTTCACTTAACTCTCCCCCACTTCTTCATGGCTCACTAATAAGCAAAGTTCTCTTTTGCGCTGTTCGGTTTCCCAGGTCTTATTATGATTCAGAATCAAGAGAATGAGTAGAGAGAGTCATGACTGGAGAGCTGAGAGAAAAAAGGAAGAATTCTTGCTTATTCTGTCAGTTTCTGGATTCAGCTTTATTATAGAGAATCTAAGTAATGGGCAAGGAATAGAAAAAATACGAAAGAAGCCAGAAAAACTAAGTCTATTCATCTAATGAAGAGTTGGGAAGAGTAGATGAAAACAACAACAAAAATAAGGCTGGTGTATCAGAAAAAGCTCAGTCTTTTAGTGTGTGTGTGCATGTGTGTGAAGGGGGGGAGCAGATTTCTAAGTAGTCCTAAGGGGAACGAATAAATAGGACTGCAAGAAGCATGGCTATGGGTTGTAACTTAGTTTTATTTAACATTCTTGGAGAGAAGCAAGTCAAGACTGAGATTCCTCTGAAATGCCTTCTGGGTTCTAGACTGTGCTTCTCAGTATGCAACTCTGTAGAGACAGATCTGCAACGTTTTAGTATTCATGAAGGTTAGGGACTTGAGGTGGGCAGCACAGGCAGAAGGGGAAATGCTGTAGATATAATCAGGGGTCAGCAGCTATGTGTGCTTCTCCACTTGTCCAAGATACTTATGCCCCAAATATTAAAATTACAAGTAATTTCTAAATATAACAACAGCTTTCAGTCACTAATAAATCTTGCCCCGCTTTCAAATACACACACAGTCTTAAAGATCTGCTTTGAAGAATTAAAGGAAGGAATAAAAATTAGTCAGTTAGCCCTGGCTGGTTTGGCCCAGCGGTTAGAGCGTTTGCCCGCAGACCAGAGACTCACAGGTTCGATTCCGGTCAAGGGTACATACCTCAGTGCGGGAGGCAACCAATTCATGTATCTCTCATCGATGTTTCTCCCTCCCCCCCACCCCCATCTTCTGAAGATAAATGGAAAAATATCCTCAGTTCAGGATTAAAAAGAAAAAATTAATCAGTTAATCTGTATTTCATTTCATTTCTTTGGTTACTGTTTTTTACAGAAAAAAATATCTCAAAGATTAATGAAGCTTGCTAGGGATGGTAGTTAAGGAGGGGTTCATATATTCTAGTAATTCTCCACTTGTGATTTAAAATAAAACTATGAGGGATAAATTTAAGAAACAAGAATATTTTTTAAAGTATTATCATTGATTTATTATCATATATTAGAGTTATATGGCACTTTTCCTCCAAAATGCCTCACCAATATTCCCAAGACCCAAGAAAAGGAAGTAAACAGTGTTGTTCTCCCTAGTTGATAACTGGGAATAATGAAGTAATATGAGTAAAATCAGTCACTATGTTCAAACGGAAGGCTGCTGACTTTGGACAGAGTGACTATCCACCATAACCTAACTGATTCTATTTCAGGTTGCTTCTTTCTTATCTTCCTTTTTTTTTTTTAAATTCCTTTCTTCCTTTTCTCTTTGTCAATTTTAACAATACTGAAAAATGCAGATTGCTCCAAAATTTAAACTGGATTTTTGGCAATTGGATGCTTAATATTCCCAGAGCTTAAGGTTTCTCTGGCCTTTTGGAATGGAACATCCCTGGGAGGGATAATACTTTAACCTCATTTTTACTTTCTGTAAAAGGAATAAGTTTCAGCTCCTTTCATGAGAGTAGGTTTTGGTAACGGATGAAAGAGAACAATTCATGCATTAGCAGCAATGCCATCTCCTGGGAAGGATATGAGAAGAAAGACCCTTGAGTCCAGCTGGTACAGCTCAGTGGTTGCATCGACCCATGCACCAAGAGGTTAATGGTTTGATTCCCTGTCAGGGCACATGTCCAGGTTGTGGGCCTGATCCCCAGTAGGGGGCATGCAGAAGGCAGCCAATCGATGTTCTCTCTCATCGATGTTTCTCTCTCCCTCTCCCTTCCTCTCTCTAAAATCAATTAAAAAAAATTTTTTTTTTTACAAGAAAGACCCTTGACATAAAAGCTAGAAGAATCACAGAGACAAATTTTATCTACAGTTGTCCCTCACCACTTCACACTTTGACTTTCTTTTTTTTTTTCCTCACTCGAGGACATTTTTTCATTTTTTGTTCAGATAGAGTGAGAGGGAGAGAGAGAGAAACGTCGACGTGAAAGGGACACATTGAGTGGCTGCCACCCGCATGACCAACCATGGTGGCCAGGGACAAACTGCAACCGAGGTACGTGCCCTTAGCGGGAACCGAACCCAGGTCTCTCTGGACCGCAGGCCGACGATCTAACCACTGAGCAAAACTGGCCAGGGCCACACTTCAACTTTCGCAGCTTCACTCTATCACGGTTTTTTCAAATATATTCATTAAACAGTTGATCAAGACAGTGAAAATCTCTGAGTCAATTATACACCCCTGTATTACAATTAAAATTAAAATTACTGTACGTATGGACTGTAGGCCCATGTATTCGAGCACCCTAGGAATCCTTCAATGCCATGTGCAACTGCTAGAGTCTGGAACAAATTAACCACAATAAACGAGGGCCGACTGTAGTTCAAATTGTATTTAAAGAGAAAGTGGGTGGAGAGAGGGAGAGAGAGAATAAGAGGGAGAGAGAGAGGAGACACTGTGAGAGGACAAAGACACCTAATCCAATCCTGGGTTCTACCAGAATATATAGCTCCATGAGGGCAGAGATTCCTGTCTGTTTTATTCATTACACTTTCTGGCATCTAAAACAGTACCTCACATACAGGAGGTAGTAAAAAATATTTAATGAATGAATAAGTGAGCTTCTCAGAGGAAGTGACTAAGTAAAGAAAAGGAAGGATATTTCAAGGGAACACAACATACAAACACATAGTAACAATGGTCCAGAGATGTACAGATACAAGTTCAATATGACTGGAGCATAGACCACCTGTCAGGGAATGTCAAGACATAACTGTGAACAGGTACAGAGGAGTCAGATAGGGACCTATAGGCCACACTAAGGAATTTGGGCTTTATCTTAACAATAATTAAAGAATTCCTACAACTCAACAAAAGGGAGACAAAGAACCCAAATAAAAAATGGGCAGAGGACCTAAATAAATACCTCTCCAAACAGGACATACAAATGGCCAGGAGACATATGAAGACATGCTCAACATCACTAATCATCAGAGAGATATCAATTAAAACAACAATTAGGTATCACCTCACACCCGTCAGAATGGCCACCATCAACAAATCATCAAACAACAAGTGTTGGCGAGGGTGTGGAGAAAAGGGGACTCTAGTACACTGCTGGTGGGAATGCAGACTGGTGTAGCCACTATGGAAAACACTATGGTGTTACCTCAAAAAGTTAAAAATTGAACTGCCATTGGACCCAGTGATCCCACTTCTAGGAATATACCCTAAGAAGCCCGAAACACCAATCAGGAAGAATATATGTACCCCTATGTTCATAGCAGCACTATTTACAATAGCTAAGATCTGGAAACAACCCAAGTGTCCATCAGTAGATGAGTGGATTAAAAAGCTGTGGTACACCCCTGGCCAGTTTGGCTCAGCGGTTAGAGCGTCGGTCTGCGGTCCGGAGAGAACCGGGTTCAGTTCCCGCTAAGGGCACGTACCTCGGTTGCAGTTTGTCCCCGGCCCTGGTTGGTCGTGCGGGTGGCAGCCACTCGATGTGTCCCTTCACGTCGATGTTTCTCTCTCTCTCTCCCTTCCTCTCTCTCCCTCCCACTCTATCTGTACAAAAAATGGAAAAATATCCTCGGGTGAGGATAAAAAAAAAAAAAAAAAAAGCTGTGGTACATGTACACAATGGAATACTATGCAGCTGTAAGAAAGAAAGATCTCTTAGCCTTTGAGATGGTATGGAAGGACCTGGAGAGTATTATGCTAAGCAAAACAAGCCAAGCAGAGAAAGACAAATATCATGATCTCACTTATTTGTCAAATATAATGAACTAAACAAACTGAACAAAATTAACCCAGACATGGAGGTGGGGTACAGACTGACAAGCCTCAGAGGAGGGAGTATTGGGGAGGAAAAAGATAAACCACAGAATTACATGCATGTATGCATGACCAATGAACAGAGACAACAAAGCTAGGGATGGGGGGGGTGTCAATGGGGGGAAAATGAGAAACATCTGTAACAAAGATAGATAGATAGATAGATAGATAGATAGATAGATAGATAGATAGATAGATAGATAGAATCATTAAAGAATTCCAAGAAGAATAATAGCATGAGCATACTGTGGTCTAGAAAGATCTCTCCAGCATCACTGTGCGGGTTAAATAGGAAAGAGCTGCCTAGAAGCAAGAAGACCAGGTAAGAGGCCACTATAGTTCAGGTAATAATAACGAAGGCCTGAAGTAAGATAGTGGCAGAGGAGACAGAAAAGAAGGATCAGATTTAAGAGAGATTTTAAAGACATAAAACTGATAGGATATGGTAACAGATTGATGCAAAGATGAAACAAAAGGATTATAGAATAAGTAATATATTTGGCTTAGGTAAATGGAAGGACAATGAATCTTGCTCCAAAATAAGGATTATGGGGCAGCAGCCAATTTTGGAGATGAGATGATAGTTTGATCTGGACATGTTGAGTCCAAGGTGCCTAAACCAAACCCAAGAAGAGATATGTCATAAGAAGCTGGGTGTACATGTCTTTTGCTTAGGAATACAGTCTGAACTCCATCAACTCACATATTCAGTAGTCAACAGTGTCTTAAGGGGTAGAAGTTAAGGCCATGGGTAAGAACACCCAGAAAGAAAATGTAGAGTGAGAAAAAATAAGTTCAAGTACAAACCTTTGCGAGTCCCTAATATGTAGAAAGAAAAAAGAACAACTTACAAATAACTCAGAATAAACCTAAAAAGAGCAAGAAATATTTAGACTGATTTAGAGAAAACTATCGAAGAGGAAATGATTATGGGTCAAATGTTGCAAAAAGTCCAATTAGGATAAGGACTGAAAAGCCTTTCCAGCATATGGCAGTTAGAAGATCACTGGTGACAATTACTAGGGCATTTTAGTAGGGTGGGGGCAAAAGTCAGATTTCAGTGGGTGTGAAGTGAATAAATGTCTAGGAAGTGAGAATAGCAAGAGAAGGTAGTATCTAAGGGAGCAACACACAGCCATCAGAGAGAGAAAAGATTTAAAGGATTTTTATAATGTAAAAAGTATTGCCACAGCCCTGGCCAGTTTGGCTCAGCCATTAGAGCATCGGCCTGCGGTCCAGAGAGACCCGGGTTGGGTTCCCGCTAGGGACACATACGTTGGTTGCGGTTTGTCCCAGGCCCTGGTTGGGTCGTGTGGGTGGCAGCCACTCGATGTGTCCCTTTCACGTCGATGTTTCTCTCTCTCTCCCTCCCACTCTATCTGAACAAAAAATGGAAAAATGTCCTTGGGTGAGGATTAAAAAAAAAGAAGAAGTGTAAAAAAAGCATACAACTATATAAGGGCAACACCTAAAATTCACTCATAAGTGGTCAAAGGAGAGAAAAAAAATGAAAAAGAAAATACAAATGGGAAAGGAATGATATGAATAAAATGCACAGTTAGAAATTTTTATCCTCACCCGAGGACATTTTTTTTCTATTTTTTGTTCAGATAGAGTGTGGGAGGGAGAGAGAGAGAGAGAAACATCGACGTGAAAGGGACACGTCGAGTGGTTGCCACTCACACGACCCAACCAGGGCCAGGGACAAACTGCAACCGAGGTACGCGCCCTTAGCGGGAACCGAACCCAGGTCTCTCAGGACCGTAGGCCGACGCTCTAACCGCTGAGCCAAACCAGCCAGGGCCACAGTTAGAAATTTTTTAAATGCTAATTAAAATAAGTTTAAAACACTACTGTTTAACTAACAACATACAAATTATAAAATCTTGTTGACTGAGCTATACTTCTATTAAGTGATGCTATTAGTTGATTCAATCTCTCTGAAAAATGATCAGGAATGAGTAACAAGAATTATAAAATTGTTCATATTTTCTGACCCAATAATTCCAGCTAACAATATAAGAAATGTAAAGAAATATGCCCTGGCCAGTTTGGCTCAGCAGTTAGAGCGTCAGCCTGCAGTTCAGAGAGACCCAGGTTCAGTTCCCACTAAGGACACGTACCTCAGTTGCAGTTTGTCCCCAGCCCTGGTTGATTGTGTGGGTGGCAGCCACTTGATGTGTCCCTTTCACAACGATGTTTCTCTCTCTCTCCCACTCTATCTGAACAAAAAATCAAAAAATGTCCTCAGGTAAGGATGAAAAAAAAATTCAGTACCCTAAAAAGGGAAAAGAAAAGGAAGAAAGAGGGAGGGAAGCCGAAGGAAGAAAAATATTCTGTATAGAGATGTTCTTCAATGTGCTAATTAGAATAGTGAAAAGCCAGAAATCATCCAAGTAACCCTTAGAAGAATGGATATAAAAATTGTGATACATCAATAAGACAAAATTCAACACAGCAATTAAAAACACATCCAGTGACAAAAGAGAGCAATTACTTTGAAAAAATGTAAATAAAATTTTGCTTTCTCTGTATTACTTTTTCTGTGAAGTTGCTTACATTAAGGAAAAGGATGCTTTTTTAGTTTGTAAATTTAGTTTGTCACAAAGGCAGATCCAAAAGCTTCTTGAAATTAAGAAAGAATAAGTTATTATTTCATCCTCGTTGATGGGTCTTGCATTCTTTCATAGAACAGGAAATGGATCTGATATGACCAACCTTCAGTCATTTTGATTATTGCCCTGGTACTCTGTGCTCTTTTAAGTGATACCAAGCTGGATGTTAGATGACTTGTTCCCGTTTCTTTCTAAATGCTGAGGTTAAGCTAATTTTTAAATTCCTTTACCTTACCTCAGGGCCTTTGGAATTGAGAATAAAGCTTCAGCTATTACTTCCAAGGTCTTAAAATTCTTAGACATTAGAAGGGAGAAGGGTTGGCTGATGAATACTAACTACTTTGATTTGACTTTCAGATGAAATAAAAGCTCCTTTCTTATTTCTACAGAAAAACAAACAAACAAAAAAAGAATGTGAAGTCCTGGCCCGAGTGACTCAGTGGTTAGAGCATCGAC
Source organism: Molossus molossus (assembly GCF_014108415.1). Taxonomy (NCBI): domain Eukaryota; kingdom Metazoa; phylum Chordata; class Mammalia; order Chiroptera; family Molossidae; genus Molossus; species Molossus molossus. The sequence continues at coordinate 183,027,947 of NW_023425344.1, forward strand.
TCACACACCTGGTCAAGGGCATGTGCCTGGGTTGCAGGTTCTATCCCTGGCCCTGCAGGGGCGTGTGGGAAAGGCAACTGATCGATGTTTGCCTCTCTCACATCAATGTGATTCTCTCTCTCCCTCCAACCCCTTTCTTCCACTCTCTAAAAATCAATGGAAAAAATATCCTTGGGTGAGGATTAATAAAAAAAAAAAAAAAAGGAATGTAAAAAATGATAAAATCTCATTCTTTCTCATCAATCTTCAATGACCTCTTTTGTGCACTGTTTGTGTGTTGTTGCCAGTCTTGCCACAGTCATCCTCCTCTTTGGAATCGACTCACTGCAGCATTGCCATTGCTGACTTCAAAGTCAGCACATTAACAGTGACGCCCAGGACATCTTGGCCTTGACCGAGCGTATCTAAAAGCAATAGAAAGCTTTTTAAAATGTAAGTGGTCTTATCAGTAAGTTCCATAAATTACTTTTCACTTGAAGAAATTCCCACAGAGTTGTAATCAGATGGTATCAAAAAACCAATATAAATCAGGTCAGCTATGTCAACGATTTCTCTGGACAAATGTATCATAAGTACACCAAAGTTTCCTTAAAAGTTCATCTCTCTGACCCTTCTCCCAAAGTGATAATCAGTATCAGGATCATTTTGTCCTTTTCTCTGATATATATGTTACTACAGTAAAATGACACAATCCAGCTGCATGAGTTTAAAAAAAAAAAAAACCCTGAAGAAATATGGCTCCAACTGACAGTTTTGAAATCCAGGCTGAGCACTTGAAATAATGGCATTTCCCTATGACAGCTGCTACTTTCCACAAATTTTGGTTTAACCTTCTTCTTTGCCATAGTAACTACTTTAGATCCAAATTCGTGATATAAAAACGAAAATGCATAAACACAGTAAGTCTTTAGAATAATCTAAGTTTATATGTGATCTGTATTAGAGCATGCTATCTAACTAAATGCCACAGTTTAGAGACAATGGCATGTATAAATAAATACCTAAGAGTTCTCAATAAAATTTGGAAGTCCCAAAGACTTAGCATCTTTTTACTCTACACTGAAACGGTCCTTTCATAAACTTTTGCAGGAATATTACATCATCTTATTGACCAGGAACCAACTCCTTAACAAGAGTGGTGAGAAGGAGACTAGGGGGGCTAAAAACAACAACAAAAAATGTAAAGGGCAATACAGAGAAATTAATGTGGTAAGAAGTCTCTGAGCACCAATGGGGTAGAAGGCACATATGTGACTTCTGGAGAAGGGAGGCAGTGGGGAATAAACAGCAGCTAGGAGCAGAGTTAGTGGAGGTCTAACGCTCTTACACAGACAAAAGTCAACAGCATTGGGCAAAAGTCTTTTCTACACTACAAAATCTCAGGCAAATCCTACTATGAAAGAGATAACAGCACGAAAACAGACTACAGGCTAACTTTCATCCAAATAACCCTTAAGGATCAATGTTAATTAGATTGGGAAAATGCACAAAATGCTCTTACTGCCCCCCCCCCCCAATCTAAAATGAACAAAGAGCCCTGGCCGGTTTGGCTCAGCAGTTAGAGAGTCGGCCTGTGGTCCAGAGAGACCCGGGTTCGGTTCCCGCTAAGGGCATGTACCTCAGTTGCGGTTTGTCCCCGGCCCAGGTTGGGTTGTGTGGGTGGCAACCACTCGATGTGTCCCTTTCATGTCGATGTTTCTCTCTCTACCCCTCCCACTCTATCTGAACAAAATATGGAAAAATGTCCTCGGGTGAAGATTAAAAAAAATAATAATAAAATAAAATAAATAAAATTAACAAAGAGATCCCATGCTTACATGCCATATTTTAAAAACTCAATTCAAGAAACTCCCCAGGTGATGCTGTACCTCAATTTCCAATTCAATATCCCATTAACTCCAAACAAGGAAAGACAGTCATTTCCAAGGACATCAAGATATACTGTAGGTCCGGACGGTGTGGCTCAGTGAAATGAGCATCATCCCATGGACTGAGAGGTCCCGGTTTGATTCCCATTCAGGGCATATACCCAGGTTGTGAGCTGAATCCCCTGTAGGGGGCATGCATGAGGCATCGGATAGATGTTTCTCTCTCACATTGATGTTTCTATCTGTCTCTAAAAAAGCAGTAAAAATATTTTTTAAAAAAAGAAAGAAAGAAGCTCCTCATTGACGCTCCACACCACAAAAACAGCTCAGAAGAGAAGGAAGAGCCTTTTCCTCTCCAATTTCCACAGCCTCTGTGCTTCCTCTAGCAGAAAGGACAGTCTAGCAGTTTTGACTTGCAGCATTTCCCCAAGTTAGTGACTAGGATCCTTCCCATTGTTGATTTCTGACAAGAAACAAATGAGCCCTGGGCAAAGCAAATGACTCGACAAAGTTTATAATAGGTATTCTGCAGGGAACTCCAATTTGGGAGAGTCAACCAAGGATCCTCAATGTCGACATCCACGATATCCTCTCGATATTCCTTACTCAGTGTTCTCACCCACACAAATTCCTCCCTTCTCCTTGATGTATATGGTTTGAGGCTTGCTTGGTGATTAGTAAGATTCCCCTTCCTGCAGCCAATGGCACTACCTCCAGGTGGATTGCACTACCACCAGAACCATCCTCTGCCCTCTAAATCCATCATGCCTCAGCAGGTTGCTACCACTTGCCACTATTACTGGCATCCACACCAATCCCCGGAGGCAGCAGGACTAGCCCAAAGGGTGGGAAGAGCTCTGCTTCACCGTCGCAGCTTTCCTTCCCACACTGGCAATGCAAATTAGATCCCTCTCCTAGGACCTTCCTTTCTACCTCTTTTTCCAAAGATTATACTTCCGCCCCACTACTGCAGGCAGTTCCAAAGTGAGGCTTATATACCACAAAGGGAAAGCTGTTCTTGGGTAACTCAACAGGAAAAGGATTAAGTCTAGTCTAGTGCAGTCCAGGCAAAGTAAGCTTTGCTCAAAGTTCTAGAAAATGACTATGCCTTGGCCAGTTTTGCTCAGCGGTCAGAGCATTGGCCCACAGACTGAAGAGTCTCAGGTTCAATTCCTGGTCAAGGGCATGTACCTGGGTTGCAGGTTCAATCCCCAGCCGGTCAGGGTCATGCAGGAGGCAACCAATAAATGTGTCTCTCTCACAATAATGTTTTTCTCTCTCTTCCTCCCTCCCTCTCTTCCACTCTGTCTAAAAATCAATGGAGCCCTGGCCAGTCTTGCTCAGTGGTTAGAGCGCTGGCCCACAGACTGGAGAGTCCCAGGTTCAGTTCCCGCTAAGGACACGTACCTCGCTTGCAATTTGTCCCCGGCTCCGGTTGGGGTCATATGGGTGGTGGTAGCCACTCGATGTGTCTCTCTCACATCAATGTTTCTCTCTCTCTCTCTCTTCCTCCTGCTCTATCTGAAGATAAATGCAAAAAAATGTCCTTGGGTAAGGATTTAAAAAAAAAACCAAACAAATAAAATAAATAAATAAATAAATAAATAAATAAATAAATAATCAATGGAAAAATATCCTCAGGTGAGAATTAACCCCCCCCCCCCCCGCAAAAAAAAGACTCTAGAAGAAATCTTTCCATAATGTGTATTATCTGTTAGAACTGTGAAGCCTATTCAGGAATTTGTAAGTTTAGCTTTCAGAAGATACATAATTCTTCCAAACTTTGAGTAGCTTCACAAGTTATAGGGTAGTACTTGTTTTATAGGCATATGAATCTATTTGGACTAAACTAAAAGAGAGAAAATAGTTTCTTTTGTAACTTTTCATTACTGGAACTTAAAAGTACAGGGTACACAGATTTGCAGATTTTCTTAACAATCCTGACTCAGGCAAGCAGAAACCAACTTGGCATAAACTAGCTAATGTTACCATTGAAAAGAAATTCTTATTTCTATGCTACAAATTTCACAGTAATATGATTACCAGAAAGTAAGTAAATAAATAAATAAGTAAGTAAATAAATAAATAAATAAATAAATAAATAAATAAGGCTTTGTTTCTTAGACACAGATGACCTCTACTGACCAAAGGATGAATCCAAGTCAAGGTGTAACCTTATAAGTTATCCAGACTTTATCTCAGAGTTCTAACCAAAAAGCTAACTAGTCTAACGTTTGTTTGTTTGTTTTTAATTCTCACTCAGGGATATTTTTCTATTTATCTTCAGATAGAGTGGGAGAGAGGAAGTGGGGAGGGAGGGAAGGAGGGAGAGAGGGAGGGAGGGAGAGACAGAGAGAGAGAGAAACATTAATGCGAGAGACACTTCGATTGGTCGCCTCCAACACGACCCCAACCAAGGATGAGGACCAAACCATGACTGAGGTATGTGCCCTTGACTAGAATTGAACCATGAACTCTGGTCTGTGGGCCAATGCTCTAACTGCTGAGCCAAACTGGCCAGGATGAGTCTAATGTTTTTAACTCCTCAATTGCCATTCATAAAGTCTTCAAACTTTATTGTATTGCCAAGACAGCGCTATATACTTTCATTCAAAAGAGTTATCAAAAAGTAATTTTTAACTATCTCTGTGAGGAATCTTTGTTTTTATTCTTACCTGAGGACACTTTTGCATTTATCTTGAGACAGAGTGAGAGGGACTGAGGGAGGAAGAGAGAGAGAAACATTGATATGAGAGAGATACATCGAGTGGTCGCCACCCACACGACCCTAACTGGGGCCCGGGACAAACTGCAACTGAGGTCCGTGGGCCAACACTCTAACCGCTGAGCCAAACCAGCCAGAGCTCTGTGAGGAATTTTTAGAACAACTTAATTTTTTAAAAATATGCTTTTAGAGAAATTAACAATGAAAAAAATAATACAGGAAGAAGAGAATTGCTAAACAGAACTTTCCTCTGACAAAAAAGAAAGAATAGGTTGGTTATATGAAAATTACAAATATTTTCAAAGAAGCGGCCTATCAAAATTCAAGTATATAATGACTATAAAAGACAACTCTGGCCCAGCCAGTGTGGCTCAATGGATTGAGCATTGTCCCATGGACTGAGAGGTCCCGGTTAGATTCCCAGTCAGGGCACATGCCTGGTTTTCGGGCTCGATCCCCAGTGGGGAACGTGCAAGATGCAGCTGATTGATGTTTCTCTCTCACATCAATGTTTCTATCTCTACCCCTCCTTTCCTCTCTCTCTAAAAAATAAAGACAACTCTGGTTGTATGAGATACACATATAAAGTTTAAGAAAACAGATTATAAAAATTTCAGAGAGAACTCAGACTAAAGTCCTAGATTGAAAAAGAAAATTTAACCACACAATCACTAAAAGAAAAAAAGGAGAGATCTCTAATGAAGCCAATGTGTACAGTAAGAAAAACCACTGTGAAGCATCCAAACTTTAAGAGGATGTGTTCAAACAAAAGAAGAAAAAACCACATAGTCAAAGCAAAGTATACAATAGACTAGCAAATATGTGTCTAGAAAGGTGAAGGCCCAAAATAAGTGTCTGGAAGGTGAAGGCCCAAAATAAGCTAAAACTGATGAAAAATAAGGGGGGGCTATAATAAGACCTCTTCTTAGATGAATAAAAAGTGGGGAGAATAAGGGAAGAAACGGACCACTGTATAAGGCACAGAAAAAAGAAGCACTCAGTCTCTGTTTTGTCTTTCTTTATCCAGATTGAAATTCAACTTGGCAAAAATAGAAAAACCTTGATTAGAAAGAAAGAATACAAAAGACATTAATTCTATATATACTAAGGGACCACTTTAATTAATTCATTGAGTACCTACCACCTCCCAGGTTTTGTTCCAGTTACTGAGCATATATGGTGAACAAAGCATACAAAATCTTCACTTTCATGGAACTTACATTCTAGTGGGCGAAGGAAAGAAGGGAGGGAGGGAGGGAGGGAGGGAGGGAGGAAATAATATTCAGTATTATATTACTTTTCTAAAAATAGCCCTGCTCAGTTTGGCTCAGCGGTTAGAGCGTCGGCCCGCGAACCAATGAGTCACGGGTTTGATTCTGGTCAAGGGCGTGTACCTTGGTTGCGGTTCGTTCCCAGCCCTAGTTGGGTCCTGCAGGAGGCAGCCGACCGATGTTTCTCTCTCACATCCATGTTTCTATCTCTTCCCCTTCCTCTCTCGCTAAAAAAAAAAAAAAAAAAAAAATCAATAAAAACTTATTTAAAAATAGCCCTGGCTGGTTTCGCTCAGTGGTTAGAGCGTCATCCTGTGGTCCCAAAAGACCCAGGTTCAGTTCCCACTAAGGGCACGTACCTCAGTTGCAGTTTGTCCCCAGCCCTGGTTGGGTCGTGCGTGCAGGTGGCAACCACTCCATGTGTCCCTTTCACATCAATGTTTCTCTCTCTCTCTCTCTCTCTCTCTCTCTCTCTCTCTCTCTCTCTCCCTCTCTCAAAATGGAAAAATGTCCTCGGGTGAGGATAAAAAAAAAAAACTTATTTAAAAATAAATAAATAAAGCAGAGTAAGAGGGATAGAGAGGTACTAATTTAGATCATCAGTGAAGGCCTGTCTGAGAAGACGACATTTGAGCAGAGACCTGAATGAGATGAGGATGCAAGCCCTGGGGGAAGGTCTTGCGAGCTGAGGCAACAATAAATGCAGAGGCCCCTGAGCTGACAGGATGCCTAACTGAGAAACAGCACAGCCACAGGCTACTGTGGCTAGAATGAAGGGAGTGAGGAAAAGCAACAAGAAATGAAGTTGGAAAGACGACCTGAACATGGAGGGTCTGCAGGCTTTTATGCTGCATGAGATGGAAAATTGTTAGAGTGATAAACAGAGTAGGCACATGATCTGATATAGCTGGAAGGTATCACTTGGATTACTATGGAAAAGAGACTATATTGAATGATAAGAATGAAAAGTAGGCAGACTGGCTAGGAGGCTATTTATTGCAATGCCAAGACAGGAGAGATGGTGCCTAAATGAGTGTGAGTCCCCAAGTCTATAAAACTACATCTCAGAATACTGAAAAAACTATACAGACGTGTTGTTTGCACAACCACTCAATGATTTTTTTTTTTTTTACAACTTACAAAAAAAACAAGAGTGGTAACAGAACCCGAGAGACAAATATTTTCCGAGTTTTCAAAAATGGAAAAGTGGAAAGGCAGATTCCAGAAACTAGGAGTCAAAACAAGGTATCACGAACAAAGCAAGCCCAACTAGTTTTATTGGCTCTGAAAAGGCTTCAATTCTTTCTAATTTTTTCATATTTCTTTCCAGTCCTTATTCCCATGCATAAATAATTTTTCAAAGTTGTAATTATAAAGTAGACATTTATATTGTTTTAGATTTCACTGTATTGTAAACATTGCTCTATATCATGATTCTGGCATACTTTTTTAAATAACTGCAAAAGAAAGGCAACAATGAGACAAGTTTGTAGATGAGGCATAAAATACTGAACTGGAATCACAATATTATTTAAAATACAAACCTGATACAGGTATGCTTTGGGTGACAACAAAGTCATGCCAAGAAAATTATAAAATAGAACATTTTCTATCAAATGCAAACAACATTTTAATAAAACCAGAATGTCATAAATCAGTGAACCTTTCACAAAGATGGTTGGCTAGAGTGGATATTTATTTTTATTCTATAAATTCTAGACAAGAACTTTATTTCTCTATGTACATAATCAAGAAATGGCTATAATTAAATATAAAAGTAAAAATGAAAAAGGGAAAGTAAGATCTGTAGCTAGTTGGATTGTCAACATTTTGGACATATTAATTCACCATAGTCTTGAAAGAGCACAACCCTCCATTTTCTTCCAGTGATAGAAAAAGATGTAACATTTGCTGAATTTCCTTAGGCCAATCAGTTTCATGGGAATCTTAAATACACACTGTCCTTTTTTCTCCTTAAGGGTAACAAATACCATTTTATTTTTGTTTTAGGTTTTGGTTCAGACAACTATGCAAATCAACAGCATTTTTAAACATGTCAAGGACCTAAAAGAAATTATTTGAAAATAAAAAAACAATATAAGTTACAGAGTGCTGGTTAGGACGGCTATGTAAATTCATACTTTGAGGTCACCCTGTCCCTTCTCCTGCACTACTCATTTAACAGTGATAGACAAAAAATTTAAAAAATAAAAATTAAGCTGTTGCATTAGTCAGGGTTCAGTTGCAGGCATGAAAAACCTCTAGTACTTTAAGCAGAATCAGATTTAATACTTAGGTGCTAACACTTAGATGCTAACAAAATAATTGGAAGGATTAGAAGAGTAGGCTCAACATGAGACCTCAAGGAATGAGCCTCAGTATCCACACAAAACCTGCCTGCCAAGGGAATTGCCACCTCTGCCACCATCAGAAAGTTAAGGAAGCAGGGCACTGGGGTGCCAAGTGCTGGACAGGATTATACCTCCTTAGCCACAGTCCAGGAATTAGGCAACCACCAATGTGATTGTTGGCTCTAAGAACACAATGCCTTAGCTTCAGTTGGAGAACAGAAAGTTGCTGCCAGAATTGTTAGCTTTAGGGAACATAGCCCAGGGCAGCAACCTGGGGGTCAGAAATAGTGGCAAACTCTAAGACACTGGATTTGTTCCAGCAAAATTGATGCTTTGTGTACTACAGAAATGAGTATCATTAGTGTGATCCAAATCACGTCAGGAACCCCAGATGTAAGGAAACCTATGTTGTAATTTTTACTTCCCAGTCTGTGCAATAAAGGAAGGCATACTAGTAGGAGGTTGAAACAGGTGTTGAGTTTTCCCTTGCACCACATATGCCATGGACATATCCAAAATGATGATAAATTATATAAATTCTATTGTCATATATTGGTCATAATAAATATTTCCAAGGATTATAAATGTAACAGAAATACAAAGCAGTGAGTGAAGCTTAATGGGTTCCAGATCTGGAAGTAAGCTAAGAGGGCCAGGAATTCAGATTCTGTAGGTTAATCAGAATTCAAAGTGCCTCACTTAAGGCAGGGAACTGGAGCCAGGCTCATCGCTTAAAACCAAGAGTGGGCAGAACTCCAGAAATGAGACTGAAAGAAGAAGCTGTACAACAAAAGAGGCAGTGGGGCAAGGATTCAAGCCAGCCACCATGCTAGATCAGTGGCTGATGTTCACTACTACTATTATCGTGAAGATCAGAAATCCTCAGTTACCTACTGAAACCAGATGGAAGCAACCACAGAACTGCTAGGCAGGGTACGTAAGATGAGATGGGTAACAACTCTCACTCAAATGAAGTTCCCAAACCAAAATTCCAAAATACATCAAGAAAATTAACACCACAATTACCAACAACAGTGACTACTGAGACAAAATGAAAATAACTGGACAAACTAAAAATGATCTTAAAATAACTATGTTTAGGCCCAGCCGGTGTGGCTCAGTGGAATGATCATCATCACACGGACTGAGAGGTCCCAATTTGATTCCTGGTCAGGGGACATGCCCAGGTTGTGGGCTCGATCCCCTTTAGGGGGCGTGCAGGAGGCAGCCAATCTATGTTTCTTTCTCACATTGATGTTTCTATCTCTCCCTTCTTCTCACTTAAAAAAAAAAAAAAAAAGTCAGCCCTGGCTGGTTTGGCTCAGCAGTTAGAGCATCGGCCCACGGTCCAGAGAGACTCAGGTTCAGTTCCCACTAAGGGCATGTACCTTGGTTGCAGTTTGTCCTCGGCCCCAGTAGGGGTTGTGTGAGTGGCAGCCAGTCGATGTCTCTCTCTCTCACATCGATGTTTCTCTCTCTCTGCTCCTCCTTCCCTCCCTCTCTATCTGAAAGATGAGTGCAAAAATATCCTTAAGTGAGGCTAAAAAAATTTTTTTAAAGTCAATAAAAACTTATTTTTAAAAATAACATAAATAAATAAATAAATATGTTTTGGATCCCAAGAGAGATAAAAATTAAAAAAGCAGAAATAGCCATAAAACAGGCATTCATTCAGCCGTGGCCAGTGTAGCTCATTGGTTGAAGCATCGGCCCATGCACCAAGGAGTTGTGGGTTCAATCCCCAGCCATGGTCAGGTACATGTGGGAGGTGGCTGATCAATGTGTCCCTCTTACATGGATGTATATCTCTCTCTTTTTTTCTCCCCCTCCCTCCCTCCTTTCCATTCTCTCTAGAACTTAATGGAAGAAATATCCTCGGACGAGAATTTTAAAAAAAAAAAAAACAGACATTCAAAGTGCAGTCTCAATACCAATCAGAATAAATACAAATAAACCCACACCTAGACATACCATAGTAAAACTGCAGAACATCGAGATGCCACAAAGAACTACTACCTACCAAAAGAAAAAGAAAAAATTAGATTGTCAACAGACACTTCATCAGCAATAGATGCCTTGAAGATAATAGAGTTACATATACAAAATGTTAAAAGAACTGTCAAGCTAGAATTCAATACCCATCTAAATCTAAGCTATCATAAAAATGAGGCAAAATTAAAACATTTTAAGACCTGCAAAGATTCTTGAGCTTTCCACTAACAGATTCTCACTAAAGAATTGATATATTTTAGGATATGCTTCAGAAAGAAGAGTCCAAAGAAGGAAGCAAGATATGCTGGTGGTCCCACAAACTGATAAAACATATTATCAAATGCACATAAATGTATATTATTAAAAATAGGCTATTTTTCATAATTGAAAGAAAAGTGACTACATGAGTGAACCTTGAAAACATTATGCTAAGTGAAAGAAGCCAGTAGCAAAACCATATATTGTATAATTCCATGTATAGGAATGCTCAGAATAGGCAAATCTAAAATGAAAGAGAACAAATTAGTTGTTTCCTGGGACTAGGGGGACCAGAGGGAACGGGGAGCAGGACAGACATTGTTTATAGTTACAGGATTTCTTTTTTTTTTGTTAATCCTCACCAGAGGACTTTTTTTTTTTTTTTTGCATTTATCTTCAGATAGAGCAGGAGGGAGAGACAGAGGAAGAGAGAGAGAAAGAAACATTGATGTGAGAGAGACACATCGACTGGTTGCCACCTGCACAGCCCCAAATGGGGCCGGGGACAAACTGCAACCAAGGTACGTGCCCTTAGCGGGAACTAAACCCAGGTCTCTCTGGACCGCAGTTCGACACTCTAACTGCTGAACCAAACTGGCCAGGGAATTTCCTTTTCTTTTCAGGGCATTTCTTTTAAGAGGGACAAAAGTGTTCTGTTATTAAATTGTGGCAATTGTTTCACAACTTTGTGAATAAACTAAAAAACAATGAATTGTCCTCTTTAAATGGGTGAATTATAAAGTATGTGAAATTATATCTCAAAGAAGCAGTTCCTAACAGTGGAACTAGGAAGAAAAAAGAAGATGTTCAAGTATACTAAGATCCTTTAAACTATAATAGAAAAATTTGCAATTACGTGTGAATGTTAAAAAGTTAGGAATAACCATTACAAGAACAGAAATGTCATTCATAGCTCCTCAGATCAGTAGAGGAACAAAAAAAGTAATACTCGCAATTTTATCAATCTAAATAACAAGAGCAATAAAAAAAAAAAAGAAAGAGAAAATATGCAATAAAATGGCAAAAATTAGCTCAAATCTCTCTCTAAACACACACACATACACACAAGTGTCTATTAAAAGTCTATCAGGTGCTCGCTTTGGCAGCACATATACTAAAATTGAAACAATACAAAGAATATTAGCATGGCCCCTGCGCAAGGATGACACGCAAATTTGTGAAGCGTTCCATATTTTTGACATATTAAACAAAACTAGAACAAATACTTCAAAAGTTCATATGGAACAAAAAAAACCTCGAATAGCCACAGCAATCTTGAAAAAGAAGGACAAAGGAAATGGGATCAATACCAGATATCAGGTTATACTACAAAGCTACTATAATCAAAACAGCCTGGTACTGGCACAAGAACAGGCATATAGACCAGTGGAACAGAACAGAGAACCCAGAAATAGACCCAAGGCATTATGTTTAATTAATATTTGACAATGGTGGCAAGAGCATACAGTGGAGTAAAGACAGCCTCTTTAATAAATGGTGTTGTTGGGAAAATTGGACAGCTACATGCAAAAAAATGAAACTAGACCATCAACTTACACCATACACAAGAATACACTCAAAATGGATAATAGACTTAAATGTGACCTGTGAATCCATAAAAATGCTAGAAGAAAATGTAGGCAACAAAATTTCAGACATCATACGCAGCAGAATATTCACTGATACATCTCTTAAAGCAACAGAAACAAAGGGAAAAATGAACACATGGGACTACATTAAACTAAAAAGCTTCTGCACAGCAAAAGAAACAACCATCAAAATGGAAAGGCAACCCAATGTATGGGAGAGCATAACTGCCAATGATACATCAGATAAGGGCTTAATTTACAAAATATATAGAGTACTCATACAACTCAACAAAAGGAAGACAAAGAACCCCCCCAAAAAATGGGCAGAGGACCTAAATAGACACTTCTCCAAACAGGACATAAAAATGGCCAAGAGACATATGAAGAAATGCTCAACATCACTAAAACAACAATAAGGTATCACCTCACACCTGTCAGAATGGCCGCCATCAACAAATCATCAAACAACAAGTGTTGGCGAGGCTGTGGAGAAAAGGGGACTCTAGTACACTGCTGGTGGGAATGCAGACTGGTGCAGCCACTATGGAAAACACTATGGTGTTACCTTAAAAATTAAAAATTGAACTTCTATTTGACCTAGTGATCCCACTTCTAGGAATATACCCTAAGAAGCCTGAAACACCAATCAGGAAGAATATATGTACCCCTATGTTCATAGCAGCACTATTTACAATAGCTAATATCTGGAAACAGCCCAAGTGCCCATCAGTAGACGAATGGATAAAAAAGCTGTGGTACATATACACAATGGAGTACTATGCAGCTGTAAGAAAGAAAGATCTCTTATCCTTTGAGACGACACGCAGGGACCTGGAGAGTACTATCCTAAGCAAAACAAGCCAAGCAGAGAAAGACAAATATCACATGATCTTACTTCTTTGTGGAACATAATGAACGTAACAGTCTGAGGAACAGGGTAGACCAAGAGACACAGAAGTAGGGTACAGACTGACAACCCTCAGAAGAGGGAGTGGGGAAAGGGAAGAAATAAACCACAGAACTTATATGCATGTACACAAAACCGATGGACACGGACAACAAAGCTGGGGACAGGGTTGGGGGGGAGGGGAAGGAGGGTGTCAGTAGGGGAAAAAAAGGAGAAACACCTGTAACAAAAATAAATTAATAAATAAATAAATAAAAATAAAATAAAAGCAATGAGATTACAGCAAAAGTTAAAAAAAAAATAAGTCTATCAGGTCTGGCTGGTGTGGCTCAGTGGTTGAGCATTGACCCATCCACCAAGAGGTCACCAGTTTGATTGTAGTCTGGACACATGCCCAGGTTGTGGGCCCTATCCCCAGTGGGGGGCATGCAGGAGACAGCCAGTCGATGTTCTCTTTCATCGATGTTTCTATCTCTCTCTCCCTCTCACTTTCTCTCTCTCTAAAACCAATAAAGAAAAATAAATAGATAAAAAGTGTATCAGACTAGTTTAACAAATTCAGCTAGAAACATATCTAAAAGCAAAATGATCCAGAAAATTTGAAAAATACATGGTGAAAAAATATATCAGGCAAATATAAACAAAAGAAAGCTGGTAGAGAGAAAATAAAACAAGGTAAATACCAAAAATAGGAATAACATTACATAATATAAAAAGAACAACTCTACAAAGAAGATATAATGAACTTATGCAACTAATTATATAGGCTCTCAAATGTATAGGAAGCAAAAACTGATACAATTAACAAAAAGAACATGACAAAACTAAAATCAAGAGATTTTAACATTCTGCAAATTTGAACATAATAATAAGTTTGATGGTAGATATAGATAGATACATTGGATAAATAGAAAAACTTGCACTGAACAGAAAAAGAATACACATTGGCTCTAAGCACACAGAAGACACCTATTAAAATGTACTACATATTAGATCTAAAAGGTATCATCAACTAATTTCCAATAATACCAATCCCATTATTTAAGCACAATGCAAATAATCAGAAATCAAAAAGAGAAAAGTAAATAAAAAATAATATGTTTAGAAGAATTTTAATGTACTCAAATATAGCTCATTGGGATGAAAATTATGAAATACTAGAACTGAACAATAATGAAAGTATCATGTCAAACCTTGTAAAAATGTAAATTAAAGGATAAAGAGGATAGTCAAGAACGGAATAATGATGCCTACTGTCACTATTTCTAGTCAACATTATTTTGGAGGTCCCAGACAATACAATGAAGTAAGAAAAAATAATAATAATTTAAAAAGAAATATAAAAACTGTCAATATTTGCATTTATTACTTTCATTACAAAAATCCAAGAAAATCTATAATTAGAATTAATGAAGAGAATTCAGCAAGGTTGCTGATAAAATATCAACTTACAAAAATTTAAAGTGTTCTTACATACCAGTAGTAACCAATTTGAAAATGTAATTTAAACCAAGAAACCAATTACTCTAGCAATAATCAGTACAAGTTAACTAGAAATAAATTTTTAAAAATATGTGTAAGACTCTGCCAGAGAAAAGTATAAAGTTGTATTAAAAACTCAAAGAAGAACCAAATAGAAAAATATATTGTGTTCATGAGTATGAATACGGGATGAAATAATCCTATCAACTATCCTCAAATTACTTCATTAAAAAAAAAAAAAAATCAACACAATTCCAGTAAAAATTCTATTGGGAACTCTTATGGAACTTAACAAGCTCATTTAAAAATTCACATAGAAGAATAAAGAGCCAAGATAATTTTGAAGAAAAATGATAAAATAATTAAAATAATATAAGCTCAGGAATAGACAAACCAATGGAACAGAATAGAGAACTCAGTCAAGAAACTTGATATTGGATAGTGGTGGCACTCCAAATTGGGGGGTGGAGGGGAGTATATAGACAATTCAATAAAAGGTGCTGGGCCCTGGCTGGTTTGGCTCAGCAGTTAGAGCGTCGGCCTGCGGTCCAGAGAGACTTGGGTTTGGTTCCTGCTAAGGGCACGTACCTCAGTTGCAGTTTGTCCCCGGCCCTGGTTGGTCATGCACGTGGCATCCACTCAATGTGTCCCTTTCACATTGATGTTTCTCTCTCTCTCTCCCTCCCACTCTATCTGAACAAAAAATGGAAAAATGTCCTTGGGTAAGGGAAAAATACTGACAGGAGAAAAATAAACCCTAAATATGAAAAGCAAACCTGTAAAACTTTCCAAATGAATTATAACATTGTGGTTCCTTTGACTTTCTGACTTGATACAGTTTCTGGACTCTAAACAATCCTAGTTGTTCTCCTTAAGGGCACCCTATACTCAGAATTGAGTTCTTGTAATTGGGAAACCACAGGATAGAGTGGGAGCATTGCTTTCCCAGTCTCCTTATTAGACTTCTGGTAACATGGCCTACCTAAGACCCTTTAGCTTAATTTGTTCACCACAAAATAGGACTGATAAACACTGTACTCTCCATCTATTAAATCCCTAAGTCATTTTCCCACCTACTACACTTAAGCCAAGTCTCTCACATTCTGGGCTCATTTGTATAGGATTTTTCGTTTCCTCTATGTGCAAGGCCTTATTCTTATTAATGCTATCATTAAAGTAAGCCAGTTGTCTTTCTCTGTGGTGAACTTTGCCATACCTCCCTATGTCATCAAATGTATTCCTTATCCCACACTATGTCATTCACAAAATCAATAAGCACACTTTCTATAGAAGGCTTCATCCAAAGAACTGGCTGATCAAGAAGTTTTAAACAGAGAACCCTAGAGGTTTTATAACAGAAAATTTCCTCCACTGATTCATTAATACTAATCCACATAACTGTATTCACAATTAGTCTATATTTTCCCATCTGGACTTTAAAAGTATTATGACCTGGTCAAATGTCCTATGAGTTTTGGCTAAGTTTTGTATATCGCATTTCCATAATTTTTCAATCCACTAAATCTTTCAAAAGAAGTGAGATAAGGCGGTACTCGGTTTTAGTGAACCCATGGCTGCATCAAATAACTTGTGCTTCTTTCTTAGATTCTTACAACCATGTATTAATAATTTTATAAGTATATTCATTAGAAATTAATATAAATTGCAAAAGACACCAAATTATTGGGACTCCACACATTTATAACATAATTATAATCTCTGTACGGGACATAAAATTATTAAATATAGGGTGGGGCAAAAGTAGGTCTACAGTTGTGTGTATGCAAAAGTTTATTCTTGTATTATTATTTATTCATTATTGTATTATTTGCCATACGAACAACTGCAAACCTACATTTCCCCACCCTGTATGTATATATCTATGTATAAGCCAGAAAATTTCTTTAAAATCTATCATTCAGTGAACAGAACTGAAAATTCTAAGAAATGGAGCCCCTTAGGGTGGGGGGAAAGTTTAGGGAAGGTAATAAATGTAAATGAATGAACTAAGAATTACTTTGACTATTTAAGTTAGAAAATGTTACACTGGGATACAACTGGGAAAATACCCTAAAAGAAGGGTAAACAATGTGTTCCAAATCCAAATAGAGTTAGGAAACTCAGCTTCAAGATACCAGGGGATGCCAGCCTGACCACAAGGATGTACCACATACAGTGTACCCCAAACACTGAAACTGGAGATTAGAACATATTCTGTCATCCTCACACAGCCAGTTTTGAAACACTTTTTCATTTGATCTTTATGATGAAGTCACACATGAGTATTTAAGATATTTATTTCCATCTAGCTTTCTTTCTTTTTTTTTGGTTAATCCTACCCGAGGATATTTTTTCCATTGATTTTTCTTAGAGAGAGTGGAAGGGAGGGAGAGAAGAGGGGAGAGAGACAGAGAGAAACATCAATGCAAGAATCGATTGGTTGCCTCCCCCATGCGCCCTAGCTGGGGCTGGGGAACAAACCCGTAACCCAGGTACATGCCCTTGACCAGGAATCAAACTCATGACCCTTTAGTTCATGGGTCAACGCTCTAACCACTGAGCAACACCAGCCAGGGCCATCTATCTTTCTTAATGTCCTACAAATACAGACTGTTCACTCTGGTGCTGTATAAAAATACTGTATATATAGGGATGGGCACAGCCAAAAATTTTCACTAACCATAAAGGACCATGAGCAAAAATAATTTTTTTTGCTATTTAAAGCACTTTTCAAAGGGTTCCATTAATAAACAAGATATTATTAGAGAATTATTAACTGCAAAAACAATTCTGGAGACAAAGAAACATGGTATTTCCTAACAAACTACACTAGAGGGATTAGACTTCAATACTGGATAGTAGACATATTATTTTGGCTGAAGCTCTTTTTCTTGATTGTAAATGATAAATGGAAATACAGAACTCCTAAAAGTTAAAAACTATAGCCAGCTACTATGTGTGACTATAAAATTCTCCCAGAACCTATTAGTGCCTAACACAGTAGGCATTCAATTTTTTTTTAAATCTACTTCTCTGCAGCCACTTCCTTTCACCAGGAACAAAGCAGACTCAGTCATTTAGATACTATAATTACCATTCAATACCTATTTTTTAGAAATATCTGTAGAATTTGCAAGCTGAAGGATATTCTAGAAGCCAGAATGGAAAAACAGACCCAAAGAATTCAACAGCCCAAAGTCTCTGATTAGTTAGTAGTGAAACTGGAACTAGAACCCAGATCATGAGATTCCACAGTCACAAGTATAATCTTCTTTTGCCAAGGTCTCACTCTTCTAACTGGGACTTGTTATTTTTCATCCTCTAAAGCATTTTGGCCATCATCAGACATTGCAATGACATTTCACAAAAGCCTAACAACTCTAGGAAGGTGCAGAATACATTGGGCTCCTATAATCATAGTTTTTTTAACTGGAAGAGTCTTTAGAGACTGTCCCTCCATATCTCTCCCTCTTACACATAAGCAACAGAGGTTAAGGGGTTATTACAATGTGGAGTGCAATGTCAGAATTAAGAACTGGCTGTCCTGATCACCAAGCCAGTGTTCACACTTCATTACATGGCTTTTCTCCTCCCTTAAAAACAAAAACAAAAATAAACAAAAATACAGCTTCTGTTTAAGTACAGGCTTTGTAAGTTGGAGATATCTAAAGAGTCAGTATTATTTTTATTAAAATTTCTTTTGTTTTTGTTTTTTAAGTAAAAACCCTCTGGAAAAGGAACTTGTAAATAATAAGGCCCACTCAGCCTTTGAATCTATCAGCCTGTGGACTGATTGCTCCCCAATGGATCCTAGACTATAACAACGTCTCTTTGCAGGGACATCCTGAGATAAATTGCTTCTGTGGACTAGCCTGAAACATAACCACCATTTAGCACTTTCTATTTCAAACACATCTTCCCATAAGCAACTGACTTTTGAACACTTGCATAATTTATAAATATGCATTGTTATATTTAAGATATTTTCTCCAAACAAAATCCTTCTAAATGGTATAGAACTTGTAACCGACTGAGTTAAGTCCATATGACATCTAAACTGTGAGGAGACTGACGAAGCCCTTGCCTGTTCCCTTACTGTAGCAGGCTGCGAAGAGAAAGCTGCTCTGGGTGCAGGATTGGTAAAGAAGGCAGGACAGGAAAGAGTTCTCGTTCAAACCTGGCCAGAGTCACATCAGCATGGACTTATTATTGAATCTGTCCCAAAAAGTTGTCCTGGAGGCAGAAGGCTCTTATTCTTTTCAGTTTACTAAAATGTCAAATAAAAATTTCTGGAGCAGAATACCAGGAGGATACAGAGGTAGGCAAAAGTAGGTGTACAGTTGTTCATATGGAAATACAATAATTAATAAATAATACAAGAATAAACTCTGTGTTTTGTGTATTGTACTGTAAACCTACTTTTGTCCACCCCTGTGTGTAAACTGCAGCAGTCTACTTCATTTTTGCTCCTTCACTATTAATTCTGTTTGACAGACCTACCTATAAAGGCCTCCTGCAAACATCTGTCCTATGGTCCTAATGCCCCAGGCTATCAGAGGCAGATAGCAAAGTTGTACAGAACTGAATGCTCCAGCTACTCTGTAGTCCAAAGTGGGAATGCGAAATGATCAGCTGATATGGCACCATCAACTTAGTGTGCCCATTTACCCTCAACTCTCTAAAATCCAGCATCTCTTTAAAATCACTGTTCCAGCCCAGAGTGGTTTGGTTCAGCGGTTTGAGAGTTGGCCTGCAGACCTAAGAGTCTCGAGTTTGATTCCTTCTCAAGGGCACGTAGCTCAGCTGCAGGTTCAATTCTGCAAACAATCAATGTGTGTGTCTCTCTCTCTCCATCCCTCCCTCACTCCTACTCTATCTTAAAAAAAAAAAAAATCAATGGAAAAGTATCCTCAGGTGAGGATTAAAAAAATAAATAAACAAATAATAAAATAAAATAAAATCACTGTTTTGTTATGTTCACAGCAACACTATTTACAATTGCTAAGATCTGGAAATAGCCCAAGTGTCCATCAGTAGACGAATGGATAAAAAAGCTGTGGTACAATTACACAATGGAACACTATACAGCTATAAGAAAGAAAGATCTCTTACCCTTTGAGATGACATGGAGGGACCTGGAAAGTATTATGCTAAGTGAAATAAGCAGTCAGGTAAACACAAGTATCACATGATCTCACTTGTTTGTGGAATATAATGAAAATAAGCTGACAAACAAAATAGATCCAGAGATATGGAAGTAGGGAACAGACTGACAAACCTCAGAAGGATAGGGGGTGAGGGGACGGAACAGATAAACCAAAGAACGTACATGCATATATGCATAACCAACAGACAGGTGAAGGAGGCGGGGGAGCAGGGAGGAAGTTGTCAATAGGGGGAAAATGGAGGAATATCTATAATACTTTCAAAAATAAAGAAAAAAGAACAGCTACAACACTGAAAATTTTTCAAAATAAAATAATAAATTTAATAAAATAAAACTACTGTTTCAATTAATATATTAGTTTTGACTATTGTATTTGCTTGAACAAGTGTTACATAGATGTGGTTTGTTTATTTTTTATCCTCACTGGAGGACATTTTTGTATTTATCTTCAGTTAGAGCGGGAGGGAGAGAGAGGAAGAGAGAGAGAGAGAAACATCGATGCGAGAGAGACACATCAACTGGTTGCCACCCGCACAACCCCAACCGGGGCTGGGGACAAACTGCAACCGAGGTACATGCCCTTAGTGGGAACTGAACCTGGGACTCTCTGGTCCGCGGGCCGACGCTCTAACCGCTGAGCCAAACCGGCCAGGGCAGATGTAGTGTTTTTATACCAGTAAAACTAGTAACTAGGGCTTAATTGCCGGTATCATTAAAAGAGTTTAGAATAAGATTTGGCAGGAAAAGGTAAATGGAAATTGAGAAGACAGAAAATTACAAAAATTATGAAACAGAAAATTTGGGAGTAAAATCCATGTCACTGTAACACTTATCTGAACAGGACTCCAACTCGAAGAAACCCAATCCTAGAAGTCACTATGGAGAGTCCAGAATTTGTTAGCATTGTTATTCACGGTTACAATTCTGATTGCACCCTAGCAGTCCAATTATGTTTAATTAGCAGCAGGGACACATGGTTACCAAGGATAATTCTGCCAAACTGAATGAGAAAGTTCAGGATTTAACACATGTGATGTGGTGAGCACATTTGGCCACTAATAAAATATAATTGGCCCCTTGTCTTTCATTTTAATCATCTTTATTGGGAGAAAAATACATCATACTAAAAGATTTTGCCATATGGAAACAGCAACTTAAAATTTAATGCTCTATTACCATGTAGGAAATTAATATATTATGGTTTTGCATAATAGGAACAGAACTGAACTTTCACTTTGATGTAAACTTAACTGGAAAGAATTATGTCTTTTAATATGACTTAGAAAATAGGTGTTAAGAATTGTACAACCAATACTGTACAGAAGTTTTTCATTTTTCCTAATTACCATGTTACTTCTTTATCTGCTTACATGTTTAGTTACTTAGGGAACCAAAGCTTTTTCTTTGGGATTAATTTGGGTTTTAATCCAACTCAATAGTATAAAACAGTATTTATGATTTATAATCAGAGCACATTTATACGATGCTTCTGAGTGAAAACTGCTTGGTATATACTACTAATTTTTAGTGAACTGTTTTCACTGCAAAACAGGCAACATTTTATGGATAAAAGCCTTTATTGCAACTACTATATGTCTTTTCTATCTGGTCTGCTAACTCATACTCTGATACATGTAGAAAGTGCCTATATGAAACAAATTCTATATAGTTATGACAATTTTAAAAGTTAGAGTCCTGAATACCTCACAGAAAGATTCTAGAAACCACACAGCTCTCTCCTGTTTTAAAAGACTGTTTCTTAGATCTTCTGGGGTCTCATAAAACCCTCATCTGCCCTCTATCCCCTTCCAAGAAGAGTTCTTAACACACAGCACTGACTACAGTTTCTTCAGCAATTAAATTGAAAAATTTTCTGTGAAATGAGAATTCAGTACTTAACACTTCTCACTCACTGATTCCTGGCTCACACCTTTCCTTTCCTCATACCTCACTATACTGAAGAGCACAACCACTTAGAAATCTTTCTCAAACTTTGTTCCTTCGAACAATAGTATTCCACAAAAAATGGATGTTCAACATAACACATAAAAAATGTTCGTAATATTTATTTTAAATACATGTCTAAGAAAAACACTAAACAACTCAATAGAGTTATTACTGTATGAAAATCTTTAATAATACATGATCCCAGGAGAAATATTAACGTATGTCGACATCCATTAACTTGGACATGACTGTTCATACCAACATTATTCATAATAACCAAAAGGTAAAAACAACCAAAATGCCCATCAACTCATGAATGCATAAATAAAATGTGCTATATCTAATAGTATACTTATTGTTTGTATTTTTCTGTATATCTAGATATACTTTAGTTTATAAGTTTATTTTTTAGCCCTGGCGTGTGGCTCAGTATATAGATCACTGGCCCATGCACCAAGGGGTCGCAGGTTTGATTTCTGGTCAAGGGCACATACCTAGGTGTCAGGTTGATCCCTGGACCCAGTCAGGGTTGTGCAGAAGGCAAGTAATCGATGTGTCTCTCTCACATGGATGTTTCTCTGCCTCTTTCTCTCTCCCCCTCCCTCCGTCTCACTTAAAAAAAATAAATCAATGGAAAAAATATCCTCATGTGAGGATTAACAACAACAAAAAAGTTATTTTTTAAAGGAAAAAAAAAAAAAGAAATGGCATACAATACCTGCCAATGCCAAGAATTTTGATCTGTCATTTACCAACAGAGTATTTACCAACAGTTACACAGAACCTGTATTGCTCATTCAGTAAATGCTGCAGGTGTATGTCATGAATCCTGTCATTTTATTTCAACATATATTTGTGATATTTTATTTATTACATTAAATATTTATACCACTTAGTTGTTCTCCATAGACATGACTAGTTTATAATCTATACAAGACCCAAGAAAGCAAAAAGCCAGAACACTTCAATGTGAAAATAATAATCACAACACTTGGTATCTAAAAAATTGGAAGGTGAACTGTTCAACACGAAACAATTTATAATTATCAGAGCTGCCTACTTCAATCAAGAGCAGATTATTGCAAACCTGCAGTTCATGTTCTTCCCTCTGTTACAAAAAGCCTTTCTGAAATGGACTTATGCTGCAACAAAACATTCTCAAAGAAATAAATAGATTTGATGCTACATTCACTATAGGGCTCAGACTGAGCAATATGGTTTCTAACCATAAAAGGAGGATATGTATAAAATACAAAACACTGTTTTCATTTTTATTGTTGCTTTTGTGTTGTATTTTAAAACCAAAAAACTATAATGAAGTCATTTTTATCTTGCAATTAGTATTCTTTTTGTTTTTAATTTTTTTTTGTGGATAAAAGAAAAAAGCAAAAGATTAAAATCTGTTACATCTCTTGCAGTAATTAATTCCTCTGAAAAACAGTTTTGCTGCATTTTTATCCAAACACTAATTATACATTTCATTTTTGCATTTTTAAATGTTCCAAGGTCAGTAAGTTCAGGAAACTTTGACCTAGAATTATCTAATTTCAGAATATCCCTAAATTTATGTCCATGATCACCACTTTCTATGTTCTTATAATTTTTTTACTCACTAATTTAATCCCTCCAGCCCCCCCCCCCCCACACACACACACACAACTTTTTTTAGTGACCATTGGCTGGATGCAATAAGGACTATAATGAAATATGCAGAAAGTTCTCCAGAGGAAAGGAAAGAAAAAAGTTAGTCATAATGATAAATAGCACAGTATCATAAAGGTAGAACCACTGAGGCAAAGATCTAGGCCTTAAGTGCCCTGAAAAAGACTACTGTTTAACCTCAATGGACATAAGCCAATCAACTATATGCCCAATTATTAAAAAATAGGAAAAAAGATATGTATAAATAAATCATTGTTTTTAAAGTGTATATAAGGGTCATCAAAGATTTAGGTAAAATTAAATGGAAACTGAGCACTCTAAGCTTCCTCTAAAACATGTGAGTCTAATGTTTGAGGTTCACACATCTGACCTTTATATATGTTTCCAGTAACATATAATGTATGAAAGTTGAGGAATATTTATACAACGCAGATAGGCAGCTGATTCTGAAGCTAAACCTCATCTCTACACTGCCATTTGGAAGTATAAAAGTGGGATTTGATACACAGCTTGACTTATACCCATTATGTGTGATATTGTAGTAAACAATACTGAGAATACATCTTTTAATTTTAATATATTTTTTAAAAATATGTTTTTATTGATATTTTAGATGGAGAGGAAGGAAGAGAAACATAGAAACATCGATATAAGAGAGAAATATCAATTGGCTGCCTCCTGCACGCCCCAGTGGGGGTCAAGCCCGAAACCCAGGCATGTGCCCTGACCTGGAATCAAACTGGGATCTCTCAGTCCATGGGATGATGCTCAATTCACTGAGCCACACTGGCCAGGCAAGAATAATACATCTTTTAAATGGACTCTTCGGATACACAAGAAACAAGCTGGGAGACTGAAGGTCAGGGATGGAACAGAGATCAACTTTTCATTCTAATCTTTTCTGTTGTTAAAAACAATAAGTAAACCTTCTCAAATAAAAAAATGTCATTATGATATCTTCTGTCTTGTGTTAAACAAACACAAAAATCTTGCATACATTATTATTATTATGTAGAGCTAAAATTCAGGTATGTTTCATTCCTAGAGAAAGCCTCCTTTCTTATTCAGAAGCCCCATCCTCAACCTCTTCAAAAGCATAATTCATGTCAACACTTAATGGATCCAAAGTACACCTCAAAAGTTTTCTCCACTGGCCAAACGTCCAAAAATAATCCATCAGCATCAATGCAGGAAACATTCTATGTTTCTGATCTATGAGGTTCCCTCACATTAAGGGCTAAAGTTTCAGAATTACCCCTCTTTATATAACTGTGGATCATTTGATTATATGAAAGGCCTAATAGATGTTTAAATTATTACTATCAACAGAGTACCCTACAGGCAGCAGTGCCCACATGCTTTTTATTTTTGAAAAGCATTTTCCTCTAAATTACACATACCTTTATGCAAATAAGTCAACAAAATCACAACATCTGCTTTGTTCAGAAAACACAGAACATCCTTAAACCAAAAGCTTTGGCTAGGCATACTAGAAAAAAGATCCATGTTGAACATCCTTCTGTTAAGTTGCTATTTATATTTTAAATGATGTATTTTGGGAGGAAAAAGCCATTCAGTTACATCAATGCATAATGTGACCCTAAATTACCAGTGGATGAATTAGGCTAAAATAATAGAAGCAGGCATTTTAAAGTAACAATCAGATGGTTTTGTCAGTATTTAGAGATTAAAAACAAAATAAAAAAGAATAAGTAACAGTGATGATTAACAAGTCCTAAGCAGCCCTGGCCAGTTAGGCTCAGCGGTTAGAGCGTCGGCCTGCGGTCTGCAGAGACCTAGGTTTGGTTCCTGCTAAGGACACGTACCTCGGTTGCAGTTTGTCCCCGGCCCTGGTTGGTCGTGCAGGTGGCAGCCACTCGATGTGTCCCTTTCACGTCGATGTTTCCCTCCCTCTCTCTGTTCCTCTCTCTCCCTCCCACTCTATCTGAACAAAAAATAGAAAAATGTCCTCAGATGAGGATAAATACATAAATAAATAGTCCTAAGCAGCCCAGCAGCCTAAGCAGTGTGTCTCAGAGGGCTGAGGCATCATCCCATAGACTGAGAGGTCCCAGTTTGACTCCTGGTCAGGGCACATGCCCAGGTTGCAGGCTCAATCCCCAGTGGGGGGTGTGCAGAAGGCAGCCAATCCATGTTTCTCTCTCACATTGATGTTTCTATCTCTCTCTTCCTTCCTCTCTCTCTAAAAAATCAATTAAAACATTCTTTTAGCCCTGGCTGGTTTGGCTCAGCGGTTGGAGCATCAGCCTGCGGACCAGAGAGTCCTGGGTTTGGTTTCCACTAGGGGCACATACCAAAAAAACAAAAAAACAAAAAAACAAACAAAACGCAGCCTTTTTGAAAAGTCCTAAGCAGGTAAATGATACTACCAAGCTACTACTTTTTCAATGTTTTGAAATAGAAATTTCTAAATGTGTTGTGTGAAAAACAACTATTGCTAAGTCATTTATATCACAAATTGAAAATCCAGAATACCACTAGCTTTACAGTATGCAAATGTCCAGTCTAATTTTACTTTAAATTACTCTCACCTCCTTTTTTCACTAGCCTCCAAACAGGAAAGAAAATGAAAGAGTACAACTCAGGAGTTGAAAGAAAGAAAATGCAGGAACTTCAATCAGATCTGAATGACTCATGTTGTGTCAACTGCAAATTTCTGATTTCAAGCCTTTAAAAAGAGAAACTTCAAGGACCCTTCAAATTATGTTCAAATCATATGCCTGATTAGACAACTGCATCACTTAACTGGACTGCGTTTTCTTCCTGATTCAGATCTCTTCTCTTGCTGCCACAGATATGTTTGTTCAGTGTAAATGGAGTGATGAAGATTGACCTTTCTAGTTGAGCAGTTGGCTGAAAAGGATTTTAAATCGTATGCTTAGGATTTTATTTGACTCAATTTAAAGCAAAAGGAAGTAAAATGAAAGTTCATGGATGACAGATCCATATATCTAAGTTTTATTCTAGGAATTTTAGAGCCTCTATCCCACCCTTTTTGATAAATTCAGCATTTCACATCAAGGTGATGTATATATTACCAGAAGTGAAACACTGAACTACTGTGAGTAGTCAAGGGTTCAAAACTAGACTCAGTAGCAGCTCTTTTAAGAGTTGTTCTTGCCCTGGCCAGTTTGGGTCAGCAGTTAGAGCGTTGGTCCACGGACCAATGAGTCCCGGGTTTGATTCCGGGTAACGGCATGTACCTCGGTTGCAGTTTATCCCTGGCCCTGGTGGGGTTATGCGGGAGGCAACCAGTCAATGTGTCTCTCTTACATCAATGTTTCTCTCTCTCTCCCTCCCACTCTATCTGAACAAAAATGGAAATATATCCTTGGGTGAGGATTAAAAAAATTACTGTGCTTTAAGTCCTGCCTACTAACTTGACTCATTTCAATGTCTTTTCACTGATTTCTCATGCAAGAGCACAAAAATTCTAAAACTCCCATTCCTTCTTTCTTTCATAGCTCATAATCTGACACATAGAGCGGTCTTATAAACTTGATATTTCAGATCATACATACTGTCAGCATTTTGTAAATATCTACTCTCAACTAATCCTTGTCCCCCTCACCCAGTTACTATACTCATAACTGAACCCCTCACTCACTAAAATTATAAATATGAGGCTATGTGCAACTGCCTGAGAAATTACACACTCAAAGCAACCCTCAAAAACAAATTTCCATGAATATCTAATGGAAGTGCAAAGAAACTATATGAAATTTCTTTTATACCTGCTATCTGATTTTCATTCAATGCTAGCATGTGAGCAAGCGCTAATTTGCATAGCTGATAGGAAGCTGAGTCCAATCATTTATTCACAGCAGGCACAGTGCCAGAAGCTAAAGATGAAAAGATAAAAGACTCTGTCAGACTCTTCATTCAAAGACCTAAACATCCAGTAAAAGAGCCACATAAACCTACAATCATAATATTGTGCATGTGTCATGATAGGAGTTTGTCCAGTGTGTCATGGAAGAACCAAAAAAAAAAAAAAAAGGATTTAGCTCGTCTAAAAGAAAGGAATCGGGGAAAATTTCTCTGACAGAGTGGTATCAGAATCAAGTGTGGAGAGATCTATAGGACAGATGTGGTAGTGGGGGGATTGGCCATTTTATTCCAAGGAAGCATCATATAAAATGTCCCAGGTGTTCTGTTTGGAATGATGGAAGAGTTCTGGAAATAGAAAGAAGTGATGTTTATACAACATTGTGAAGTACTTAATGCCACTGAATTGTACATTGAAGGTGAAATTTTTATAAAAGTCACAGGGATATAATGTGTAGCATGGAGGCTATAGTTAAAAATACTATATTTTATATTTGACAGCTGCTAAGAAAGATCTTAAAAGTTCTCATCAAAAGAAAAAAATTGTAACTCTGTGTGGTAACAGATGTTAACTATACTCATTGTAGTGTTCATTTCAACAATATATTCAAATATCACATCACTATGTTATACACTTGAAGCTAATGTTACGTCAATTATAATCTCAATTTTTTAAATGGTAAATTATATGTTATATATATATTTTGCCACAAGGAAAAGAATGACACAGATGTCTGGAAGAGTAGAAACACCAAATAGGGTATCTATGGGGAAGACTGGATGGAGACGATTCAGGGCTAGATCATGTGGGCTCTGTATTCCATGATAAAGGAGTATGGAGGCTGTCAGAAGGGAAGAAAGACTGGAAGCTTCAGAAATGCTTTGGAGGCTATTAATATCATCCAGATGAGAAATGAAAGTCTGAATTCTAAGAGGCAAGAGAGACAAAAAAGAATGAATAAATTTCCAGTATAGCAAGAGAGAAGAATGAAGGCGACTTGGAGGCTAAATATAAAGGAACGGGAAACATCTGGAAGGCCTCTCAGGTTTCTGGCTTGAGCAACGAGGCAGATAGTGGTGCCCTTCACCCAGAGAGTGAAAACAGGGGAAGCATCAGGTTGGACTGGGGAGCATGGCAGCTTTGCTTTGACCTGCCAAGTTTGAACCCTGTGGATAAAGAATGACAACCAGTAGTTAGGAATTGCTTGAATTCTTAAGTGAGTCAGTGGACTCTGTACTTACTTCAAGGCCCTGACAACAAAGCATGGCCCAGGTCTAAGAAGGAAGTCATTTTTCCTTACCTCTGAATGTAACCCAGGCCCTCTCTGTCATACCAACATTAAGGACTTTGATAGACCCATGCTGACAGCTGCTTCTCTTGTCAAGGCCCTGATATTCTCAGCAGTACCTTCAGTGAGGCTCTTTGAGGGCACCATCTATCAACATGGGTAAGCCCAAGACGAATAACATGGCTGACACTTCATGGTGGCCACTGCTGACATTTAGGTGCCTCAGAAATAACGGGACAGGAATCACAAAGGTTGGGAAGGAAGGGGCAGGATGACTTATCATTTGAAGAATATAAATACGACCTATTTTATGCCCCTAAATTACTGAGGCCTGCAGATTACCAGTTAATATACAGTTCAGTAAAACTAAAACCATGTCTTGTAGACTGTTCTTTGACATTTAAAAACATGGTGAGCATCTATAACATTCTTGTATAACTTAATGTTTAAAGCTGAATAGTATCTGATTAGAGAACATGATTTATTGAACCAATCCCTTATTGTTGGACATTTAGGTTTGAATAGAGCTTTTCAGGCTACTTTTACGAATTAAGCTCATCATCACCAATTAGTCACATTTTTATGACGACAAAGAATTTCTAAGCATTTTGTTTGAAGAGCACTTATACATAAAATTTCCTTTAGATTTTTGTTTAAAAAAATTTTTAAACCTATATATCCAACTAAATGAATGCATAGCAACTTACTAGCCCTGATTTTATAAGAAGAAAGTCAATTACTCACTTGTTGAGGGTGCATTAATTTTATCAAGCCACTAGTGTACCATATTGTACAATGGAAGAGGCAGGTAATTTGTTAAATGACACCCTTGTGGCACAAAAGAATAAATGCATCCCCAGTAAGTGAACCATGTGCTCTTTGTCAGCAGAATCAAATGTACTGTTTTATATCTTCTTTTCCATCCCATGAATGCTTATTGGTCTCTCCCTCCCTGAGTTAGGAATAAATGCAGACAGAGAAGCCTCTACCTGTGCTCACACTGTTCCATCTACCTGTAAGGACCTGTAATGTCTCTCAGCATTCCTCATTTCTGTGCCCAGCCATCTTCTATTTACCACTCAAGAGAGTTCCACTATTACTTCCTCCAGAAAGCCTCCCCTGACCACTCTCATCCTGAGCCAAGTGTTCCCAAAGAGTCCTGCCTACATCGCTTGGTACTCGGCACATTGCATTATAGTGATTTGATATTCATTCACCAAATCATACACCTCTTTAGACTGGGTTCTTGGCTTTCACTGTAATACCTGCAGGGCCTAGCACACTGCTTCATTAAGTGACTGCTGAAAAGAATGCTGTGATTTAGAATGTCACAAAGTCTCACCTGCTTATCAATATTCTTACCCACCAGTGATGTTTTCTATTGAGAGCAACCGAGGTTATGTATAGTTTTCTAATAAAATAAAACACAACAGTAATTTGACAATGCATAATGATTACTGTGACACTTGATAATTAAACAAACAATAAGTGTATAAATTACTACCATTGGTGATTTACAGGACTGCAGTGGAATGGCATACAGTGACCAACTTCTCCCTCCAAGATCAGATCTCAGGTGTCTGCTTCTATCTCCAAGTTCCAAAACAGCTCCCTACTCCACCATAACTTCTTCTCCTTCTACACACTCTCCACTAAAATGATTATTTCCACCGGAATGAGATCTAGCTGAGAGACATCTTTATCTGCTTTTGTACTGAACTGTCTGTCACCTTTATGAGCCTTATTTTCTGCCATTCCTTCCTGGGACTTTTCGGTAGAGATACTTCCTTAAAGGCTTATAAGAACCTCAGACTCCCTCTCTTTTCCTTCCCTATTCCAAGTGTCTTTTAAAAAAAATAATAAATAGATGCAATAGGTTGAGTGGTATGAATCAAGAAAAGCCTGTCCAGCCTCAAAATCTCTCCCTTCAATTACTAGGCATTCCATCATTTACAGTTCATTCGTGTTAACAAATAAACACACACACTATTTCTGCTGTCGAAAAGCATACAAACTAAGCAACAGAGGTTTATTGGGCACATAGATGATAACAAGCAAGCTGATTATCATATGAAGGGGATAGTTTTGAAGGAGAGAAAGAGGAGAAACAAGTGTCAAGAAAGCCTGGAGATGAGACAACAAGGAAAGCCAACAGGGTAAAGCCCAAAGATTAACTTCTAATTTCAATCTACAGCTGCCCAAACAACCCTCCTTTCTTTCCTTCCCCTCTGAAAGCTGGCTTCCATCCCCAACTCCTGCCGGGTGAAGAGATCACTTAACTTTCATTGGTTTTAACTGTTAGATATTCACCTACCTTTCACAACAATACTTAGAGCTATAGTCTTCTCACCTTAAAAGTGGGGATAAGGCCACCTGCTCATCAACGAAGTGAAGTAGATGACTGCCCAGGAACACACTAACATCACCTCCTAGTGTAAGAGATGCACTTAAAATACAAGTCCAGCCCTGGCCGGTTTGGCTCAGCGGTTAGCGTGTCGGCCTGCGGTCCAGAGAGACCCAGGTTTGGTTCCCGCTAAGGGCATGTACCTTGGTTGCAGTATGTCCCCAGCCCTGGTTGGGTTGTGCGGGTGGCAGCCACTTGATGTGTCCCTTTCACATCAATGTTTCTCTCTCTCTTTCTCTTCCTCTCTCTCCCTCCCACTCTATCTGAACAAAAAATAGAAAAATGTCCTCAGGTGAGGATAAAAAAAAAAATACAAGTCCAAAGTTCTTTTTTCTTTGTCATGATTGAGGTTTTTCAGATTGAAAGTAAATGCAGGTACATAAATGTTCATAGCAGAATTATTCATGATGGCCAAAAACAACCCAATGTTCATCAAACAATGAGTGGATTAACAAAACCTGGTATATTCACACGATGGAAATTTATTCAGCAATAAGAAGGAGCAAAGCACAAGAATATAAAAGTGCTTAAAGCCACAGAGTTGTACACTTAAAAATTGTTGTCCTAGTCAATTTTGCTCAGTGGTTAGAGCGTCGGCCCACGGACCAATGAGTCGCAGGTTCGATTCTGGTCAAGGGCACATAGCTAGGTTGTGGTTCGTACCCGGCCCTAGTCGGGGTTGTGTGGGAGGCAACCAGTCAATGTGTCCCTCTCATGCTGATGTTTCTCTCCCTCTCGCTACCCCTCTCCCATTCTATCTGAAGATAAATAGAAAAATATCCTCAGGGAACGGACTAAAATAAAAATTGTTGACAAGGGCCCTGGCCAGTGTGGCTCAATGGTTAGAATGTCAGCCCAAGCACCAAAGGGTCTCATGTTTGATTCTAGGTCAAGGGCACAAAGCTGGGTTGCAGGTTCAATCTCCGCCCCAGTCTGGGTTGTGAGGGAGGCAATCAATTGATGTGTCTCTCTCACGCTGATATATCTGTTTCTTTCTTTCCCTCTCTCTCTCCCTCTCTCAAAATCAGTGGAAAAAATATCCTTAGATGAGGATTAACAACAATGAATTGTTGACATGGTGAATTTTATATTTGCATATTTTACTATAATTTTTTTTTTTATTCTCAGCTGGGGACATTTTTCCATTTTTGTTCAGCTAGAGTAGGAGGGAGAGAGGGGGGGGAGAGGGAGAGAGAGAGAGAGAGAGAGACATCCATATGAAAGGGACACACTGAGTGGCTGCCTCCCACACAACCTGACTAGGGTCGGGGATGAATTGTAACCAAAGTATGTGCCCTTGACTGGAATCAAACCCACAACTCATTGGTCTATGGGTCGAAGCTCTAACCACTGAGAAAACCAGCCAGGGCAAATTAATTTTTTTTCTTTATTGATTTTAGAGAGAGAAAGGGAGAGGGAGAGAGAGATAGAAACATGGATGAAAGAACATTGACTGGCTGCCTCCTACATGCTCCCACTGGGGATCAGGCCCACAACCTGGGCATGTGCCCTGACAGGGAATCAAACCAGCGACATTTTAGTGCATGGGTTGATATTCAACCACTGAGTCACACCATCCAGGCACTATGATATTTTGAAAAGGAATAAAGTACTGATATGTGCTACAACATGAGTAAACTTTAGAAACATTATGCTAATGAAAGAAGCCATTCACAAAAGGCCACATACAACATGATTCCATTTATGTGAAATGTCCCAAACAGGCACATCATAGAAAGAGAGTATATTAGTGGTTTCTAGAGGCTGGTGGGAGAAAGGAATGGGAAGTGATTGCTAATAGGTAAAGGGTTTCTTTTAAAGGGTAGTGAAAATAAAAAATATACATTCGTAATAGTAGCATAACTTTGTGAATACCCTAAAAACCAGTGAACTATATGTACTTATTATTATTTTTAATTCTCACCCAAGGATATCTTCCATTGAATTTTAGATAGAGCAAGAGAGAGGGAGGGGGAATGTGAGAGAGACACATCAGTTGGTTGCCTCCCAAACGACCTGACCAGGATGGGAGATCGAACCTGCAACCCAGGTATGTGCCCTTGACTGGAAATCAAACCCGAGACCCTTCAGTTTGTGGGCCAATGCTGTAACTGCTGAGCCAAACCAGCCAGGGCTGTATGTACTCTTTTTTTTTTTATCATCCTCACCCGAGGACATTTTTCCTTTTTTTTTTTTTTTTTTGTTGTTCAGGTAGAGTGGGAGGGAGAGAGAGGAACAGAGAGAGAGAGAGAAACATCGATGCGAAAGGGACACATCGAGTGGTTGCCACCCGCACAACCAACCAGGGCCGGGGACAAACTGCAACCAAGGTACGTGCCCTTAGCGGGAACTGAACCCGGGTCTCTCTGGACCGCAGGCTGATGCTCTAACCGCTGAGCCAAACCGGCCAGGGCTATATGTACTCTTTAAAAGGGTGAACGGGTCTAGCCTATGTGGCTCAGTGGTTGAGCATCAACCCATGCACCAAAAGGTCACCGGTTCAATTCCCGGTCAAGACACATGCCCAGTTGTGGGCCAAATCCCCAATGGGGGGCATGCAGGAGGTGGCCAGTCGATGTTCTCTTTCATTGATGTTTCTAGCTCTCTCTCCCTCTAACTTCCTCTCTCTCTAAAATCAAAGAAGGAAAAAAATTTTTTTAAATAAAATAAAAGGGTGAATTGTGTGGTAAGTAAATTATATCTCAATAATGCTGTTCTTTTTTTAAAAAGGCAAATACTGATAAAGTGCTGCTGATATACCTGGGACATTTAAGAAACATTTAGAAAATCAAGATTATGATAAAGCTTCAGACATGGAGACAATATTTGCAAACAATAGCTCCAACAAAGGTTTAATATCCAAAATATATAAAGAACTCATAAAACTCGACACCAAACAAACTGCCCAATCAAAAAATGGGCAGAGGAACTCAATAGACACCTCTCCCAAGAAGACAAACAGCCAACAGATATATGAAAAGATGTTAAACTATACTAGCTATTAGGGAAATGCAAATCAAAACTGCAGTGAGCTACCACCTCACACCTGTTAGAATGGCTATTATAAACAAGACAAGTAATAAGTGTTGGAGAGGTTGTAGAGAAAAGACAACCCTCATTCACTGCTGGTGGATGAAAAATAGTCTGGCCCAGCCGGTGTGGCTCAGTGGATGGAGGGTTGTCCCATGGACTGAGAGGTCCCAGTTCGATTCCCAGTCAGGGCACATGCCTGGGTTGCAGGCTCGATCCCCATTAGGGGGTGTGCAGAAGGCAGCCAATCAATGTTTCTCTCTCACATCAATGTTCCTTTTTTTCTTTTTAAATATGTTTTTATTGATTTTTAGAGAGAGAAAGGGAGAGGGAGAGAGATATTAGAAACATCGATGAGAGAGACACATCAATCGGCTGCTTTCTGCACACCCCCAATGGGGATTGAGCCTGCAACCCAGGCTTGTGCCTTGACCAGGAATCAAACCAGCAACCTCTTGGTCCATGGCTCAATGCTCAAACACTGAGCCACACCTGTTGGACATCGCATCGATGTTTCTCTCTCTCTCACCCTTCCCCTCTCTCTTAAAAAAAAAAAATCAATAAAAACATATTTTTTAAGGAAAAGAGAGAAAATAGTCTGGCAATTCCTCAAAATGTTAAGAATAGAGTTACCATATGATCCAGCAATCCCTCTCCTGGATACATACCCAAAAAAATCAAAAACATGTATTCACAAAGATATATGCACCCCTATATTCACTGCAACATATTCACAATGGCCAAGACATGGAGACAACCAGAATGTCCTTCAACAGAGGATTGGATAAAGAAGATGTGGTACATATACACAATGGAATACTACTCAGCCATAAGAAAAGATGAAATACTGCCATTTGCGACAACGTGGATGGATCTTGAGAATATTATGCTAAATGAAATACATCAGTCAGAAAAAGCTAAGAACCATATGATTTCACTCATATGTGGGATATAAAACTGAAACTAGTGGCCACAAACAGCAGTGTGATGGTAGCCAGAGGGAAGGGGGAAAGGATATGGGGGGTGAAGGGAGCCTAATATATGGCAACGGAAGATGATTTGACTTTGGGTGGTAGTCACACAGTGCAATATACAGATCTTGTATCATAGATATGTACACTTGAAACCTATATGATCCTATTAGCCAATGTCACCCCAATAAATTTAATTTTTTAAAAAAGGTAAAGCCTGCCCAGCTGGTGTGGCTCAGTGGTTGAGCATTGATCCATGCACCGAGAGGTCACAGGTTAGATTCCTGGTCAGTGCATATGCCCAGGTTGTGGGCCTGGTCCCCAGGAAGGGGCATGCAGGAGGCGGCTGGTCAATGTTCTCTCTCATCGATGTTTCTGTCTCTCTCACCCTCTCCCTTTCTTTCTCTCTAAAATCGATAAAGAAAAAATATATTTTTTTAAAAAGGTAAAGCCTCAGAAACTGCATAATTGATCTATTCATATATGGAAAAACACCAATAAAGTACAAAGCACAAACACAAACGCCATCATGAAACTAATAACAAACACATCACTTAGAATAAAAGAAAAAAAGATTGCAAAGAGTTTTTTAATGACTATGTGCCTCATTTTGATGAAAAGAGGCAGTAATATGTAATGGTTACGAGTTCAGGTTCTGGAAATAGACAACCTAGGATCCATTCAACCAAGCTGATCCTAGGATCAGCTCCATCATCAGCTCTGTGATTCTGAGAAAGTGACTCAATTTGTTGAAACAACTTTTTATCCAACATGCAGGTTGTTAATAGTTTTTTCACACTCATTTAACTTGCTTTATAATTTTGCTTTCAATTTTTTCCTCGAATTTTAATTAGAAATTTTTTCACAAAAACCAAATAAGTATTTTCATATTTTAACTCTACATTTTTCTAGCATTTTAATTTTTTTTTACACTTAACTCTTTGTCTTTATATTTAAATTTCATTTTCTAACACTGGACTTATCCTCTCTGCTAGCGTTCTTTTATTATAGTTTGCCTATTTTGGATATCTGTGTTTGTTTTTCCCTAAAGCTGTATTTTTTCCCTGTCTCCAAGCTAAAAATCTGATGTTCTCTTCGTCTTAAAACTCCTACGCTCCTCACAAATCCCTATTTTCTGAGCTTATATTATGCATCCTTAACTCTCTCAGGATGTTGGGAAAGTGATAAACATGAGTGTAGCATTTCTTGACTGTACTCCATGTGTCTACTTCCCAGTTGACTTTGAACTCAAGGGCAGGGAGGAGGCCTGTCTGCCTTCTCTGCTGTCCCCTCTGTACATGACTAGTGCCTAGAACAGAGTGGGTGGACACTCAATAAATATTTGAATGGCCAGGCCAGTGTGTCTCAGTGGACTGAGCACTTTCCCATAGACTAAGAGGCCCCAGTTCAATTCCCTGTCAGGGCATATGCCCAGGTTGCGGGCTCAATCCCCAGTTGGGGGCATGCAGGAGGCAGCCAATAGACATTTCACTCTCACATAAATGTTTCTATCTCTCTCTCTCTAAAAAAAAAAAAAAAAATCAATAAAAATATATATTAAATAAATAAATACTTTTTAAATGATTAAGTTAATAAATATTAACTGGGGTAATGATACACTTGCTAGTTTTGTTTGTTTTTTTAATCCTCACCTGAGGACATTTTTGCATTTATCTTCAGATAGAGTATGAGGGAAAGAGGGAGGGAGAGAGAAACATCAATGTGAAAGAGTCACATCAACTGGCTGCCACCCACATGATCCCAACTGGGGCCAGGGACAAACTGCTACTGAGGTATGTGCCCTTAGCGGGAACCGAACCCAATCTCTCTGGACTGCAGGCCGACACTCTAACTGCTGAGCCAAAAGCCAGGGCCTTGCTAGCTTTGTTTTAACAGATCAATTGCATTGTTTCTTTTGATCACCCCACCTCTTATATCTATTTGGTAACTTCTCCTGAGTCCTATCACTTATTCATCATCCTCCTATGACTATCTAAAACTGAGCTGCTGAGAACTAGGCTTCAAGGCATATGGTTATTCTCCCATTTAATAATGAGATTGCTAATTAAACCTACATGAAGCGAAACGCCCAAGTGTTCATTCTTTACCAGATCTGAAAGAGTAGAACATGAATATCTAGAGAGTAACAACTTCTGCAGAGTCTCAGGCAAGGGTAAAAAGCTGTTATCAGTCTGCCACTCCTCTGCCACTCCTCTATCTGCTGTGAAGATTTTTAACAAGGCCACTTCGCTTGACGCATGGGGAGAATACGCAGCTGATTAGAGGTTCTGAACGTTGTCTATTGTCAAGTGTCTCCACTTCATTCCATAGGAGCCAAATTAAATGTTGATAGAAACCATCATCCATTTTTAACCCCACATTCTCTATGCGTCTGCTTTTCTTCTAGCAAAAAGAAGTCTCTCCGATCTGTGCTCCTTTATATGCTGCGCCTTAACCTCTGCATCACCTCTTACAAAAGCAAGACAAAGGGAACACAGACAAACTAAAGACAAAACGCTTCTCTCTTTTCTGCTTCTCACTATCCTCCCACCTTTCATTTCTGCAGCTTTTCTTCTTTCCAGACGATGGCTTCCCCCAATCATGTTTTCTTTGGTTTTCCTGAATGTCCTTACTAAGTGCATATGGCCATCTCAGTAGATTCTGAGAAGGAAAGCCCAAGATTTTTCACATTTGACCTTTTGTTATGATAGTCTACTAATGTATTTCCCAATAATAACCTAGCCTAAGATTCCCCCACCTGATCACGGCACACTCTTCTAGTATACTGTTTACTTTGATATTTTAGCACATTTTTGTGTTATAAAACATAATTTTTCTAATTTTTATGAATTTGTTTAATAATATTTATTGACTATTATGTTCAAAACACATATTGGTCATTCTTTTTTTTTTAATGTTTTTATTCATTAAACATTAATTAATAAATTAAGGAGAGGGAGAGAGAAATATCTGATTACCTGCCTCTTGCATGCCCCCTGCTAGGTATTGTGCCCCCAACCTGGGCATGTGCCCTGACTGAGAATTGGACTGGCAACCCCCTAGTGCATGGGCTGATGCTCAACCAACTGAGCCACACTGGCTGGGTCATACTGGTCATTCTTTACAGATTCAGAATTATTCTTCAAATTAAAATCAGCCTAAAAAATGGAGAAGGTTATGCATATACCTATAGGAAATCCCTCTACCTTCCTCTTAATTTCACTGTAAACCTAAAATTGCTCTAAAATATAAAAGCTTTATTTTTATTTTTTGGTACGCGCCCCTAGCGGGAACCGAACCTGGGACACTCTGGTCTGCAGGCTGACGCTGAACCAAATTGGCCAGGGCTAAAATATAAAAGCTTTAAAAAGTCAGCCTACAGATCAAATACCATATATGAGACTAGACATACTCATAAATAGCATCATACAATAATAAACATTCACAGCCCTGGCTGGTTTGGTTCAGCAGTAGGGCATCAGCCCGCGGACCAATGAGTCTCGGGTTCAGTTCCAGCCAAGGACACATACCTCGGTTGCAGTTTGTCCCTGGCCCTGGTCGGAGTCGTGCAGGAGGCAACCAGTCCATGTGCCTCTAGCACATCGACGTTTCTTTCTCCCTTTCCTCCCTCTCTCCCTCCCACTCTATCTGAAGATGAATAGAATATCCTCGGGTGAGGATTAAAAATAAGTAAATAAACATTCACAGAATGCTAGCTTATTTACTAGTAGGATAAAGGCTAAAGCAAGAAAAATTTTAAACTTTGTTCATATTTTGATGGATAGATAGGCATAATGGACTTTTCTGCCCAGCATGCAAGCTGCTTTCTATACTTTATAAGTCTTGAAGGGAAATTATATATAGAAACCAAAAATATCACACACTCACTTTCCTAGTCTTCCTATCAGCTATGATAGAGCATGTAACTTGGGCTTGGCCAACCAGACACTCCTACTCTGGACCTTGACTCGGAAACTGTGACAGTGAAACAGCAGGGACCAAGGAGAATACATTGTAATAGCAGCCACAGGCAACTAAAAGAGTTACAGCATCAATATCAAGTGTATAGGGGCAGACGTGGCAGCAATATGACATTGATGTCTACTTTCCAGTACCTTTGGTGACAGTGGGGCAAGCTGTGGCATCCAGAGTTAGAGGCAGAGGTGGAAGTTCCTCTCTGGACAGGTCCCATAGTGTTACTCTGGGTTCTGGGTGCTCCCTAGCTTCCCTTGCCATTGTCTATTTTCCAAGTCTGCTTCTACATCCTTCTTATAAGTTTTCTGAGCTACCCAATGTCCTTGCAATAAATTTCTCTTGCTGAAATCAGCCAGAATCTGTTTCTGTTGCATGTAACTAAGATCTCTGATACAATGGGCTAGTGGCTAGCAGGAAACAGATATTAATCAAATTGTAGTAAATCAGTATTTGTTTGGGACCCATTTGTTATACCATGCCTCTTTGGGGGGAGGGAGTCCACATTTAATGGAATACAACTTACAAAAAGTAAAAGTCACCCTTTTTAACTAATGTGTTTTAAAATATTACAGCTACTACAATCAAGATACTGAAAGTTTCCATCTTCTAAACAAGTTGCCTTATGTCTTAATGTAGTCAATTCTTTTTTCCTATCCACACTTCCTCATAACCACTTAAGTTATTTCTGTCCCTATACTTTTGCTTTTTCCAGAATATCATATAATAGAATTATATAGTATGTAACCCTTTTGTGACTGGCTTCTTTTACTTAGCATAATGCATTTGAGATTCATCCATACTGTTGCACATATCAATGGTTTGCTCCTTTCTGTTGCCAAATACTATTCCATTTTATGGATGTACCACAATTTGTTTATTCATTCATTAATTGATGGATATTTGAGTTGTCTCCAACAGCAACCTTTCGAAACACAGATATTTAACAAAATAGTCACACTCTACCTTCTAGGATCTTAAATGATAGGAATCTTAGAATAATATAGAGGAACAGGATATTCTCTCCAGTATAAAACATTTTATTCTATTTAAAAAACTTATATATGCTCAGATATATATTTAATTTTTCTTTGAGTATCCTCTTTTGGCACATTTGTAAAAATAAAGACTACATTATTGATTTCTTCTAATGTCACAAGAAAATTGTATGAAAAATTCCCCAGGGAGAAAATTCAAGAAATACATATGTTTATTTCTGTTTCTCCTTTGCTTAACAGTATCACAGTATCACGCAGTAAAAAGCAACATGCTACTTCAGTGATACCTTTTCTCTTAAACCAACTATGTTCCTAACTCAACAGGAACTCTGACATTGGCCAGTTTTCATCCTGTGGTAATTCATCCAAAGGAGAAAAATCCTTCTCTAAACCTATTTTTATGACTTTCAAGCTTCATAAACAATATAGTCAAAGGCAGTTACAGGACATTCAGCCTTTGAATATTAAAAGAGGTATAACTAATATACATTTCACTATGTAGAAGAAAATTGGTTCAGAAAAAATCCTAACACTTCTGTGAGAAACAGAATTCTGACCTCAGCTCAGGCATCAAGACTGACCTCTGTGCCACCACTTCCCTCTAGTCACACCGAAAACAAGCATCCTCGTCTTGGATTGCCAAGTCTTAGATGCCAACATCTCTTATAAAGCTTTCTGAGATTTTTTAAATTACAGATTTGCTTAACTATTATGTTGTGGTCACTTTGCAAGCATATTTTCTAAGCACACAGATTCTAGTCAAAAGGCATTGGTCATAATTAATTGTAATTAACAGTTAAAATGAATAAAATTAAAATCCCCAGGAAAATGGTATATATTTACACCCATACCAAGCAAAGTCAATTCAGTTCACTTATAAATAGCTAGCATTAGTGAAATACTACTACTCTGGATATATAAAGGAGATATCAATCCAGTATGTATAAAATGGGCAGAAGCTACATACTGCAGAATGCAATAAACCTCAAAATAAAAGTATGAACTTGGTCACGTCACATTTATTATCTGAGGCAAGAAATTTTCTTTCCTTCTTGGTATAATTGACATACAACATTATATTAGTTTCAGATGTACAACATAATTCCATATTTGTAAATATTGCAAAATTATCACCACAATAAGCCTAGTTAACAATCTTCACCATACATAGTTGCAATTTTTTTCTTTTGACGAGAACTTTTAAGATTTACTCTTAGCGCCCTGGCCAGTTTGGCTCAGCGGTTAGAGTGTCGGCCAGCGGTACAGAGAGACCCGGATTCGGTTTCCGCTAAGGGCACGTACCTCGGTTGCAGTTTGTCCCTGGCCCCCCTGGTTGGGGTCATGTGGGTGGCAGCCAGTCAGTGTTTCTTTCTCTCTCTCTCTCTCTCTCTCTCTCTCTCTCTCTCTCTCTCTCCTCTCTCTCTCTCTCTTCCCCTCCCTCCCCCGCTCTATCTGAAGATGAACGCAAAAATGTCCTCAAGTGAGGATTAAAAAAAAAAATTTACTCTTAGCAACTTTCAAACATGCAATCCAGTATTATTAACTATAGTTGCCATGCTGTACATTAGATCCTATAGACTCATTTATTTTATAACTGGAAGTCTGTACCTTTGACTCCTTTCACTCATTTCACCCACCCAATACCTCTGATGCCACCAATATATTCTATGTATCTATGAGGTTTTGGGGTTCTTTTAGATTCCACATATAAGTGAGATAAGGTATTCATCTTTCTCTGTCTGACTTACTCTACTTAGCATAATGCTCTCAAGGTCCATCCATGTATTTGCAAATGGCAAGATTTCACTATTTTTTTTTTTTTTAATCCTCACCGGAGGACATTTTTCCATTTTTTGTTCAGATAGAGTGGGAGGAAAAGAGAAGGAGAGAGAGAGAGAGAGAGAAACATCGACGTGAAAGGGACACATCGAGTGGCTGCCACCCGCACAACCCAACCAGGGCCGGAGACAAACTGCAACCGAGGTACGTGTCCTTAGCGGAAACCGAACCCGGGTCTCTCCAGACCACAGGCCAACGCTCTAACCACTGAGCCAAACTGGCCAGGGAAAGATTTCACTCTTTTATGGCTGAATAATACTCCACTGTGTCTACATACCACATTTTCTTTATCTATTCATCTGTCGATGGATACAAGTTGTTTCTGTATCTTGGCTATTGTAAATAATGCTGCACTGAACATGGCAGTGCACATCTTTTCAAGTTAGTGTTTTCATTTTCTTTGGATAAATACCCAGAAGTGGAATTTCTGGACCATATATTAGTTCTATATTTAATTTTTTGAGGAACCTCCACACTGTTTTTCAGAGTGGTTGCACCTACCTACCTTCTCAGCAACAGTGCACAGAGGTCCCCTTTTCTCTACACCCTCACCAACACTTGTTTCTTGACTTTTTTTAAAAAAAAATTTTCTCTTGATTGATTTTTAGAGAGAGAGAAGAGGGGAGAGGGAGAGAGAGAGATAGAAACATCGATGAGAGAGAGCATCGACTAGCCACCTCCTATATGCCCCACACAGGGGATTTGGCCCACAACCTGAGCATGTGCCCTGACCGGGAATCGAACTGGCGACCTCTTGGTACATGAGTCAACGCTCAACCACTGAGCCACACCAGCCAGATTCTTGACTTTTCTTAATAGCCATTCTAACAGATGTGT
Source organism: Molossus molossus (assembly GCF_014108415.1). Taxonomy (NCBI): domain Eukaryota; kingdom Metazoa; phylum Chordata; class Mammalia; order Chiroptera; family Molossidae; genus Molossus; species Molossus molossus. The sequence goes on from NW_023425344.1 coordinate 183,070,355, forward strand.
GGTGGTATCTCATTATGGTTTTGATTTACATTTCTCTGATGATTAGTGATGTTGAGCATTTTTTCATGTGTCTGTTGGCCTTCTATATGTCTTCTCTGGAAAAAAAGAGGATTCAGATCCTCTGCCTACTTTTAAATTGGATTTTTTATTTTGAGTGATAGTAGTTCTTTATATATTTTGGATATTAACCCCTTATTAGATATATGATTTGCAAATATTTTCTCCCATTCAGTAGGTTGCCTTTTCATTTTGTTGATGGTTTCTTTTACTGTGCAGAAGGCAATTTTCTTGCTACATTACAGTTCTACTGTAAAATATAACATGTATTTGAGAAAAGTTCACTGTGGTTTACCAAAGGCCACCTTTACCTTTAACAAAATGAAATAACCTAAAGACTTGAAATTCACCTCTCAAGCTAACTATTTTTATGTAGTCTAAAATCTAATATTCAAGTTCCCCCTTACTTTCTTTATTTCTTAAAGAAAGGACATTGGTAATTCAAAGAAATAAAGGATAACGAGCCCACAGTCATAGCAATAGTAGCAATATTAGTGACAGATATCTTCAGGAATATGGGAATAAAATTTCAACCTTCCAGCAACCTGGTGTATCCAGTTCCAGCTTGATCCTGGAAATGAATGAAGATACCTTTAAGAACTGGTATATATGAGCAGAAGTGAATGGGTGAGATTCCATTTGTACCTACAGTTATAAACAAACAGCTGAGCTTTCCTGTCTTTAAATCTTAAAATTTCACCACATTGTCATCTCTCCATCAAAATGAAATGAGACCCTTCTTTCTAAGTCAGTTGAAAGCAGGGTAGAGAGTGAGTTGAAGATGAAAAGTAAATTGAGGTAGTTACTAATATAAAAACAGAAATTCTGAATGCTGTCCAAAAGTTAAAGGACCCTGACAAAAGCACAGATGGTTTTATTAAAGATTATATAGAAACTTACAAGTTTAATTTTGGATTCAATGATTAATTTTTATAGAAAACAATCGCATTACATTTCCCTAAGACAGACAATAATAGCTTGAAATAAAATATCAATTAAAAATACTTCAAGCCCTGGCCAGTTTTGGCTCAGTGGCTAGAGCGTCAGCCCATGGATCTAAGGGTTGTAGGTTCAATTCCAGTCAAGGGCACAAACCTGGGTTGCAGGTTTGATCCCCTGCCCCAGTTGGGGTCATGCGGAGACAACCAATCGATGTGTCTCTCTCACATCGATGTTTCTCTCTCCCTCTCCTTCTCTTTCACTCTACCTAACAACAACAACAACAAAAAATCAATGGAAAAAATATCCTCAGGTGAGGATACAGATACACACACACACACACACACACACACACACACACACTTCAAGATCTGGCCAAGTAGCTCAGTTGAAGTGTCATCCTGACATGCCAAGGTTGTGGGTTTGATCCCCAGTCAGAGCACGTACAAGAATCAAACAATGAATGCATAAATAAGTGCAACAACAAAAATCAATGTCTGCCTCTGCCTGTCTGTCTCTTTCTCAAATCAATAAATCAAAATACTTCAAGAAATAAACTTGAAGGGTGTTCTCCACCTAGGGTTCTCAGAACATTTAGGAATAAAAATGTCCATTAAAACCACTATCTGCAAAGGGAATAGTGGTGATCATCTATGTGGTACTTTCAATATTTCAAAAAGCCCAATGGAAATTCTACATTGACTCTTTTTTCTAATTTTTTTTCTTTATTGCTTTTTGAGAGAGAGGAAGAGAGAAGGAGAGAGAGAGAGAGAGAGAGAGAGAGAGAGAGAGAGAGAAACACCGAAGAGAGAGAACATAGATTAGCTGCCTCCTGCATGCCCCCGACTAGGGATTTGGCCTAGAACCTGGGCCCTGACTGGGAATTGAACCAGCGACCTCTTGGTGCATGGGTCAACACTCAACCACCAAGCCACACTAGCCAGGCTACATTGACTCAAGATTCTTTGCTTTAGTTATTTCAAATTCTAGCTGAAATTTATGGTTGTCCTTCATTAATTTAAATGTGAAAATTAACTATTATTAAATGTAGATTAGTGGTTAAAAATCTTTTAAAAACAATTCATGGGAAGAAAAACAATAATGGAGTTCTGTTTAACTGTCCTGGTAGATTACAACTTCTAAATCAGATAGCCATCATAAAACTAGAGGGGAGGAAACGCCATATTTTTAATGTTTTTAAATCCCTTCTGAACATCTAAGCAGAGTGACCTAATAATCAAGGAATTCAAAAAGATTTAAATCATATCTGACACACTTTAAGAGAAGCTCATGAAGCTAATATTATTGTCCTGAATCTTTCTGAATGACAGGATGATATAATAAGTAAAATTCTGCATAAACACAATACCCAGAGATAATAATTAAAATTTTTTTATGTATTACTTTCTGTAATCGGCTGAATAATTGCCCCAAAAACCTCAGGTCTAATCCCTGGAACTTGTTTACCTTATATGGATAAGGATCTTTACAGACGTGATTAAGATAAGTTAAATTGCCCTGGCCTGTATGGCTCAGTTAGTTGAGAGTCATTCCATTCACAGAAAGGTCTCCAGTTTGATTCCCAGTCAGGGCACATACTCAGGTTGCAGGTTTGATCCCTGGTCAGGGTACGTACCAATTAATCAATGTTTCTCTCTCACACATCAATGTTTCTTTCCCTCTCTCTCCCTCTCAAGAAAAAAAAATCAATAAAAACATTTTTAAAAGATAATTTAAACTTAGGAGTTTATTCTGAAATATCCCAGTGGACTCGAATGCAAGTATCCTTATAAAACAGAGACAGCGCAGTTACACACAAAAGAGAAGGGAATGTGACTGCAATCAGAGTGATGTAGCCACAAGCCAAGGAATGCCTTCCACCATAAGAAGCTAGCAGAGGCAAAGAACGGATTCCCTCCTAGAGTCTCTTGAGAGAGAGACTTCGAAAACACCTTGATTTCAATCCAGTGATACTGATCTTGGACTTCTGGCCCCCAGAACTGTGACATAACAAATGTTTGTTGTTTTAAGCCACCAAGTTTGTGGTTACACAGCAGCCACAGGAAATTAATATACTTTTCACATATTTTTCTATGAATTATTTCACATAGTTCAGAATACAATATAAATTTTTATAAAAGCATCTTTTGATTTAAATCTTTATATACATGATTAACCATATATTATTCCATCTGACATACCATAATTTATTTAACCATTCTTCTATTTTATATGTAAATTTAATATTTTATTCGCTACTTCAAATAATGTTCCAATGAACATCTTGGTATAAAAATTGTTTTCTTGTATTTTTAATCATTTCCTTAGGGGAGAGTAGTAAGAATGAACCTGCTGATGATCTTTACAGAAAGACTATACCAATTTAAACTTGCACTCAAGTGTATTATTACCATAATTGAGAATTATTTATTAGTTTTTGATAACATAAATTCTAAAAATTGGTATCTCATTTTACCTTATAGTTTTTTGTTTGTTTGTTTTTGCTTACTAATGAGTATGAAGTAAACATTTTATACATATTTACTAGTCAACTGTAATCACTAATTATACTGTCCATTTTGTGGCATTTTCCCCATTGAGTTACTGGATTCTTTTTTAGTGTTTACAAAAAGTGTTTTTATTATTATTACTAAGGACATTAATATTTTGCCATATTAACTGCAAATTTTTCTCCTAAATATTTACTTGCCTTCTAGCTTTTGCTTTTGACATAAGAAATAATAATTTTCATGTGGTTTATCTTTTGATCTTTTCCTTTTTAATTTTTCCATTATCTTTATGCTTCTACAGCTCTCCCCATGCAAAGCTTAAGCAAATATTTCTATTTCCTTCTAGTGAATCCTTATTTAGGAATTAAGATTTGTCCAAAATGAGAAATCATCTACTGAGTATGTTTTCATCTAAATTCAGTTAATATCTCAGCGAATCATTCCATCTGAAGCAAATCACAATAAATTTAATATCTTTCAGCATCTTTTAATCCAAATAACTCCTTAATTAGTAAATTTTTTTCTAAGAAACCTGTGTTTACCAAGTGGACTTTAAAATATAACAATAACAGTAGACAAAGGTCCAATAGTTTCACTGCCAAGCAACTGGTATTGCCTGTCTGGAGCACTGGGCTAAGAAAAATGCTCAGCAGGAAAGACTACCTGCATTACTGACTATGGTCCAGGAAGGGGAATGCAGTAACGTTTTCTCTTCCCCAGACACCTGGGTGCTGGTGGCCTGGACATTCTTCCTCATTCTTCATCCTCTATACTTAGTCTAGAGCCTAGCTTATAAGACATACTCAAATCTCCTTTGGGTGACTGAATGACACCCATTCCAAGACTCCTCTTTGAGGCACTCTAAGCACTTTAATGAGGCATTTCATTAATACAATTTAACGTCAAATTTGTTATGGCATCACTGAGAGAAAGTCCATGTTCAACAAAGCAGACCATTGGTCCTATTTCTCCTCTGTACTAAGATACACTGATGGCTCTGGCCAATTTGGCTCAGTGGTTAGAGGTCGGCCCATGGACCAATGAGTCACGGGTTTGATTCTGATCAAGGGCATGTACCTTGGCTGAAGCTCAATGGTCAGGGTTGTGAGGAAGGCAACCAGTCGATGTGTCTGTCTCTCTCACATCACTGTTTCTCTTTCTCTCTCTCTCTCTCCCCCCCTCCCTTCACTATCTGAAGATAAGTGGAAAATATCCTTGGGTGAGGATTAAAAACAAACAAACAAAAAAGATACACTGATGCTAATATCAGTTAACAGTATAATCTCCTAATCAAATAAAGTAACTAAAAACACTATTACCAATCAAATAGATTAATAATCCTTCACTGAAATGAAAAGAGGGAATCATTTATTTAACCAATTTGGGGGAATAAACCAAACTGTTTACACTAAGGAAGTACACCTATTGTATTAAGAGAATGAATACACTTACCAAAATCACCATGACATAGATTATGCAGCTGTTTAAACATAAGTCTCATGCTCTCTGAGTGATTTCCAATTAAATGAAATTAATTATATAATTCAACTAATATATTTTTTTAAACCTTTAAAATTGTAAAGTCAGACTAGACTGTGTATGAGGATTCTTCTGAGTTTAAACTTCTTTCATATATAGACGATTGCCCATTTGATTAAGTTCACACAAGGATTAGCAGGAGAATCATATGCATACAGACTTGCTCCTGGCCAGTTCAAAATGAATTTTGGAAATTCTTGTCTTTGATTTTTGTGTGGTAGAGCCAGTTTTATTTCTGGTGGCAAACACAACTGCAACTATAATAATAATAATGACAAGAATAGTTATTTGGTGTAAAAACATTTTTAACAGCTCCACTTGAAAGTGAACATAGACTATCTCTTCACTGTTCAATCAGAATCCAGAAATCCATTTAAAGATATATGGGAGTAAAGAGTTAAAATTGTAGGTGCAATTATATTTGAAGGCTGGGACAACGCAAAGAATTGAAGTTAACTAATTTCCCCAAGAGACTTAATTTTTGGTAGTCTTGATTTCACCTTTACTCCACCTCTCCCCACCCTTTCTCTTCTGATTCCCTCCTAGGTGCTGATCTTAAGGCCCTAGTTCCTCTTCTGCCAAACTGACTAAATTAAGTGCTAATTCCATAGAAACACTCAACACTGTTGCTGCAATAGGTCTCCTTTACTTCAAAGGTTTCTTCTCTCCCTGTTGCTCCTTGATCGATATCATTTCAGGATTGCCTAGGCTACTCCTCCCCATGGCTTACTGCTTCAAATTGTTCTATTTGATCTCTCCTGCACTCACATGCAGTCACTGGCCACAGAGAACTCACATGAAAAATGCATGAGCCCTTTATGAGGCAACTTTAATTTTATTCAATAGAAACTGATAAGTATAAAACTTATGCACTTAATAAAACACTTATTTCTACCTTCTGTATTACACTTGAATTTACTCTCTTCATCTCCATTTACTCCTGGCTTCCTGAAAGGCCTTAATCACCTTTTATTCTCACCTTGCATGTAATCAGTCCTTCAGGACACTCTGCATCCTTGTCTTTGAAGCACCAGGAAAATACAACATGGTCCTCTAGATTCTTCTCCATTGCTCCAGACCTTACATGAAGGTTACCTTTAATGAAATAATTCCTTCGGAATTGGAATAAGAACTTTTTTTTTTTTTTTTTTTAAGAAAACCTGTCGTGTTTTTGTGTTTGTTTGTTTTGTAATCCTCACCCGAGGATTTTTTTTTCCATTTATCTTCAGGTAGAGTGGGAGAAAGGAGGGGAGGGAACATCAATGTGAGAGAGACACATCAATTGGTTGCCTCCCACATGACCCTGGCCAGGGACTGAACCACAACCAAGTTACGTGCCCTTGCTAGGAACCCATGATTCTTTGGTCCAAGGGCCAATGCTCTAACTGCTGAGCCAAAATAGCCAAGGCACTATTGCGTTTTTAAAAAATTATCTGAGACCTCAGATGACTAGATAGAAGGGGGAATTTTAAAGAAGTGAAGTTCCTAAGAAAAGGTGTTGAAAAGAGAGAGAAGGGGTGGCAGACAGAGCTGCTCAGAACAGTTATCCTAAAAATATTCAAGCACACATCTTTTCCTAGTAAATGTAGGTGGAATGTGAAGTCACCCTAGGACCTACCAGGCCAGATTTTATAGGGGTTTACTTGACAGCAGATTTCTGGGATTCCTTACTTCACTGACACTCATCAAGATATGTGAGTTCCAATACGACACAATGACGAGAATATTTTTGTATTCACAAATATGATGGCTATTTGCATATAATTTCTGTAAATGCCAAATTCAGTTGCACTATCTGAATATTCTTTTATTCCTGAAGAGAAAATATTATTAGCATATAAATTATTCCTGCCAATGTTTAAATACTACTTTTCGAGGTTTCTTCTCAAATATAGATTTCCCAAAACTTACTTTTCCCACCTCTTTTTAAACTACACGATTGCGTGGAAGATGGCGGCAGGCAGGACCAGAGGGAGGGTGAGTGTGTGACAGAGTGAGCAAGTGTGTGAGGGAGTATGAGTGGACATGAAGGTGGATGACCAAACTCCTGCAGTGCAGAGACATGGAGCAGAAGGTTCCTGTGCTGTGGACGAGGAGCAGCCGGCTACCACGGTAAACGGCTCTTCAGGGTGATTCTCCCTGTACTATGGGAAAGTCCCACCATTTTGGAAGATCCCAGGACTTCCCTAGAAGGAAGCAGTAAAAGTGGCTAGGGCCCAGTAACCTGAGCCCACCAGCACACCTGGCACAATCGGACCAGTGGACACTCTGTGTCAACACAGACCCATGCACAGTAGTGGAGCTCCCAAGGTGCTGGTCACAGAAGCCACAGACAGCTCGGAGCCCAGCACAATCCCCCATAGTAGCAGCCCGATCAGAGTCGAGATATAGCCCCAGCAACAGAGGCTGGGGAGCAGACATCCATCCTCAGGTAACAGAAGCACAGACCAGCAGCTGAGACCCATCCCCAAAAACTACAGCAAAAGCTGAGGAGTTGAGCCCCATGGGGCAGCAGCACAAGCCAGTCACCAGCGGCGGGACCTGGGGCTCCATAGAGGCCTGTGCAATCCAGTAGCCCACAAGAGCAGTGGGAAGCCAGAGCCCAAGAGAGACCGGTGCGATCCAGCTGCCGGCCTACAGGAACTGCAAGGTGCGGGGGCACCAGAGAGGCCTGTGCAACCCAGCAGGGACTGTGCCATCCAACTACCCACGAGGCCTGTGGGGTGCTGAAGCACCAGAGAGGCCTGTGCAACCCAGCAGCCCATTACATAGGCATAGAGCCAGGTGCCCAAAGGGACTGTGCGATCCAGTTACCTGTGGACTTGCAGGGTACAGGGGCACAAGAAAGGCCTGTGCTGCGCAGCTGCACACAAGATAGGTGGAGAGGATGTGAAAATGGAGGCGGAGTGAATAGAAGCTACGCAGATGATCTCCCAGGACCAAACGGGAGTTACAACTAAAATAAAGACAAATCCTTAGAAAAAAGAAACAGAAAGGCAGCAGGACAGGACCATATAACCAGGGACACTGGTAGTATCTGCAGAGGCTCGAGAGAGTGGCAGGCTGGGAGCCCATGGACAGCAGCAGACTTAGCTGTGAGCAGCGCCCTTGGGGAATAAAGACCAAGCCCACTCCACAGCACAAAGAGCCAGGACAGAGTGCTAAAATAGACACAGCCACTATCACCTGGGGGCTACGGCAGAGAGAGGGCAGACTGGGCTGGAACTCTGTGGGGACACCTGGGATTTGGAGGGCACTCAGAATTTTTGCTGAGTTATGGCAACAAAGGATGGTGGCCAATGTGCTCCTTCCCAGAACTGTGGGGAAAAGCAGCAACCGCCCCTACCCCCCTCCATCAGAGATTCAGCCATTCCCAGGTGAGGCAAAGAAATAAAAATTGAGGCTCACTAACAACCAGCACCTATCCCACCCTCTGGAAATCCTCTTATGCAGAACACCCGGGCTACATTACAAGGCACTGAGTAACTGAGACTACTAGCCACCAGCAAAAAGCTAGAGGATAACTGAACCTTTCCTGGGCTTGCAAATCTACCCAGGAAAGTTAGACATGACAGTGGTGTTTAAAGTGGGCCCACCCAGGCTCATCCAAACCCAATAGAGGGAGCCACAAACAGCAGAACACCAACACCCACAGGGAAAATTTGGCAGGCTCCAAAACCCACTGAGATAGCCAAAATGGTGAAACAAAGAAACAAATCCCAAATGAAAGAACAAGAGAACTCTATCAAAGATGAGATCAATGAAATGCAGCTAAGCAAATTATCAGAGGTAGAGTTCAGAGCTATGATCCTGAGGAAGCTCAATAGCATGAGTAAGGACATCAGCACCATGAGTAAAGATACAGAAACACTGAAAACCAACCAAGTGGAAATAAAGAATGGCATAGCAGAAATTAAGAACACATTGGAAAGACTAACCAGCAGAGAAGAGAGAGCTGAGGACCAGATCAGTGAATTAGAAGACAGGGTAGAAAATATCAACCCATCAGAAAATCAAAAGGAAAAAAAAATTTAAAACAGGAAGACATGCCCTCACTGGTTTGGCTCAATGGTTGGAGTGTCGGCCTGCGGTCTCAAGACCCGGGTTCAGTTCCCGATAAGGGCCTGTGCCTTGGTTGCAGTTTGTCCCCGGCCCTGGTTGGATCGGGCGGGTGGCAACCACTCGATGTGTCCCTTCGTGTCGATGTTTCTCTCTCTCTCTCTCTCTCCCTCTCTCTCCTTCCCGCTCTGTCTAAACAGAAAACAAAAATATATCCTCAGGTAAGGATAAAAAAAAACAAAACAAAACAGGAAGACAGCTTAAGAGAACTGTGGGACAAATGGGAACGTAATAATATTTGCATCATAGGAGTCCCTGAGGAAGAAGAAAATAGGCAAGGGTTAGAGAATATATTTGAAGAAATAGTGACAGAAAACTTTCCTAACTTGGTGAAGGAAGAAGGCATTCAAGTTCAAGAAGCACAGAGAGCCCCAAGTAACAAGAACACAAACAGGTCCACACCAAGACACATAGTAATCAAAATGCCAAAAATTAAAGACAAAGAGAGAATCCTAAAGGAGCAAGAGATAAGCAACAGGTTACCTACAAAGGAAACCCCATAAGACTCTCAGTGACTTCTCAACAGAAACACTACAGGCCAGAAGGGAATGGCATGAAGTCATCAAGGTCATAAAAAACAAGGAACGGAATCCAAGACACTCTATCCAGCAAGCCTATCATTCAAAATAGAAGGTCAAATAAAGAGCTTTCCAGACAAAAAAAAAGGCTAAGGGAATATATTAACTCCAAACCAGCACTGTAAGATATGCTAAAAGGACTGCTGGAATTTGTAAAAGAAATAGGAAGAAAAATATAACTACACTAAACAAAAATGGCAATAAATAAGTACATATCAATTGTCACCTTAAATGTGAATGATTTGAATGCTCCGATAAAAAGACACAGAGTAGCTGACTGGATAAGAAAGCATGATTCATCTATATGTTGTTTACAAGAGACCCACCTCACAACAAAGGACTCACATAGGTTGAAAGTGAAAGGATGGGGGAAAAAAAACTTTCAAGCAAATGATAAGGGAAAAAAAGCTGGGGCAGCAATACTCATATCTGACAAAGTAGATTTCAAAATGAAGACCATAACTAGAGACAAAGAAGGCCACTACATAATATTGAAAAGATGTATCCAACAGGAAGATATAACCTTGGTAAACATATATGCACCCAATATAGGAGCACCAACATATATTAAAAATCTTCTGGAGGACTTCACAAGAGAAATCAACAGCAATACAATTATAGCAGGGGACTTCAACACCCCGCTGACATCACAGGACAGATCATCTAGACAAAAAATTAACAAGGGAACACAGACTCTAAATGAAGCACTAGATCAAATGGATTTAATAGATATCTACAGAGAATTACACCCCAAAACTACAGAATTCACATTCTTCTCAAGTGCACATGGGAATTTCCCAAAGATAGACAATGTTAGGGCACAAACTAAGTCTCTACAAGTTCAAGTAGATTGAAATCATTATCAAGCATCTTCTCAGATCACAATGGTATGCAACTAGAAATCAATTGCAACAAGAACATGCAAAGACATTTGAAAACATAGAGGCTAAATAGCATGTTATTGAACAATGAATGGGTTACCATGGAGATCAAGGAAAAAATTTCCTGGAAACCAATGAAAATGAACACACAACAACGCAAAATCTATGGGATGCAGCAAAAACAGTTCTGAGAGGGAAGTTCATAGCACTACAGGCCTACCTCAAGAAGCAAGAAAATTTTCTAATAGACTATCTAACCTCACAACTGAAAAAACTAGAAAGCGAACAAAAAGGAAACCCCAGAGCAAGTAGAAGTAAGGAAATAGTAAAGATCAGAGCAGAAATAAATGACATGGAGACCAAAAAAACAATTCAAAGCATCAATGAAACAAAGAGCTGGTTGTTTGAAAAGATAAACAAGATTGATGGACCCTTGGCTAGACTCACCAAGAAACAAGGAGAGAAAACCCAAATACACAAAATTAGAAATGAAAGAGGAAAAATAATAATTGACACCACAGAAATACAAAGGATTGTTAACAAATATTATGAACAATTATTCGGCAACAAATTCCACAATCTAAGCGAAATGGACAAATTTCTAGAAACACATAGTCCCCAAAATTGGATCAGGAAGAGACAGAAAACTTCAACAAACCAATAACAACAAAAGAAACTGAAGATGTAATCAAGACTCTCCCAGAAAACAAAAGCCCAGGCCTGGATGGCTTTGCAGGGGAATTTTACTGAACATTCAAAAAGAACTAATACCTTCTCCTCAAACTATTTCAAAAAATTCAAGAAGGAAGACTCCCCAAACTCATTTTATGAGGAAAACATAATTTTAATTCCAAAACCAGAAAAAGACACTACAAAAAAAGAAAACTACAGACCAATATCCCTGATGAACATAAATGCCAAAATCCTGAACAACATAATAGCACATCGAATCCAGCAATACATTAAAAAAATTATTCACCATGACCAAGTGGGATTCATCCCAGGGATACAAGGCTAGTACAATATTCGCAAATCACTAAATGTGATATACCACATAAACAAAATGAAAGATAAAAATCATATGATCATATCAATAGATGCTGAAAAAGCATTAGAAAAAATCCAGCACCCATTTTTAATAAAAACACTCAGCAATTTGGGAATAGAGGGATCATAGCTCAACATAATAAAGGCCATATATGAAAGACCTACAGCTAACATCATACTCAATGAGCAAAAATTAAAAGCATTTCCCTTAAGAACAGGAACAAGACACTTTCACCACTCATATTTTACATAGTACTGGAAGTCTTAGCCAAAGCAATCAAACAAGAGAAAAAAATAAAAGGAATCCAAATTGGAAAGGAGGAAGTGAAACTGTCATTATTTGCAGATGACATGATACTATACGTAGAAAACCCCAAAGACTCCATCAAAAATTTACTAGACTTAATAAATAAATTTGGCAAAGTAGCAGGATACAAAATTAACGTCAAGAAATTGATGGCGGAAGAAGAGTTGCAGCTTCCTGGGTTCGGTCAACTCCCAGCAGCGCCAGGCCCTTCCAGCTTCTACACATACAGGACTCGTTTCACATCCAGTTTCATGAGGAGCCACACAGGTCCTCATCCAAGAACACACTCAGCAGAACTTCCGGTCAAGATGGTGGCGTAGGTAAACACAATATCACATCCTCCCACAAGCACATCAAAGTTACAACTAAACTACAGAAAAACCATCATTCAAAACCACCTGAAATCAAGCTGAATGGAAGTTCTACAACTACAAAGTTAAAGAAGCAGCCACATCAACACTGGTAGGAGGGGCAGAGGCAGAAGGACTGGTCCCACACCCACGTGTGGCAGACAAAAATCAGGAGGATACCTCGGCTGGGAAGGTCCTCCCTGAGGACTGAGGGGTCCCCGTCCCACACCAGGCAACTCACTCAGGGTTCCAGTGCCAGGAAGAGAAGTCCCCATAACTTCTGGCTGGAAAAACCAGCAGGAACTGAGACTCAGGGAGGCTGAGGCGGCAGGAGCCCCAGGCAGCTGCTCTTAAAGGGCCAGAGCACGGACTTATCAGACTCACTCTCTCTAAGCTTGGAGGGGAGGCAGCTCAAGGGGCACCAGAGAAATACAGGGAAGAACTGAGCCGCTTGGCATTGGAGCGAGAGCTGGAGAGGGGGCTTCTTTGGGACAAACATGCTGTCAGAAGCCTTTGTTCTTTTGGTGAGCAATTCCCTTGGGTAGCAGACAACCACCATATCTGGGACTCCAGCAACCTGGCTCACAATGTTTGCCCCGCCCTGATGACTCCCTGAGGCCCTGCCCCACCAAGCTTTCAGGCCCACCCAAGCTGTTGTCAGTTGTTTAACCATAGAATTGGCCTGTCTTGGATCCTGCTTCAGGTTTTCCTAAATTCTTTCAAACCACCAGCATTTGGTCTCAGCTAGCCCATACCTCTCCTTAAGTGATACATAGAAACAAACACAGGGAGGCAGCCAAAATGTGGAGACAAAGGAAGAGGTCCCAAATGAAAGAACAGAAAAAATCTCAAGGAAAAGAACTAAGCGAAATGAAGATAAGCAACGTAACAGATGCTGAGTTCAAAATACTGTTTATAAGGATGCTCAATGAACTTACTGAGAACATCAGTGAACTTAGTGAGGGCTTCAAGAGCATAAAAAAGGACCAGTTAGAAATGAAGGAGGGACTACCTGAAATAAAGATTAATTTATACAGATTCAATAGTAGAGTAGGTAAAGCCAAGCAGCAAACCACCAATTTGGAATATAAGGAAGCAAAAAACACCCAATCAGAACAGCAAAAAGAAAAAAGAATTAAAAAAAAAAAAAATGACCATAGTGTAAGGAGCCTCTGGGACAACTTCAAGCATGCCAACATTCACATCTTGGGGGTGCCAGAAGGAGAAGAGAGAACGAGAAATTAAAAACCTATTTGAAACAATAATGGCAGAAAATTTCCCTAACTTGGTGAAGGAAACAGACATACAAGTCCAGGAAGCACAGAGAGTCCCAAACAAGATGAACCCCAAGATGCCCACACCAACACACACCATCATCGAAATGCAAATGATTCAAGACAAGGAGAGAATCTTAAAAGCAGCAAGAGAAAAGCAGTTAGTTACCTACAAAGGAGTTTCCAGGGACTGTCAGCTGATTTCTCAAAAAAACTTTGCAGGCCAGAAGGGAGTGGCAAGAAATATTCAGAGTGATGAAAAGCAAGAACCTACAACCAAGATTACTCTATCCTGCAAAGCTGTCATTTAGAATCGATGGCCATATAAAGAGTTTCCCAGACAAGAAAAAGTTAAAGGAGTTCATCAGCACCAAACCATTATTATATAAAATGTTGAAGGGTCTTTTTGAAGGAAAAGATAAAATATATGAACAAACAAAATGTCAATGAATACATATCTATCGACAATGGAATCTACAAACAAAATGAACAGGCAAAACAAAAGCATTCTCATAAATACAGAGAACATTTTGTTGGTTGCCAGATGGGAAGGGAGTTGGGGGAATGGGTGAAAAAGGTGAAGGGATTAAGAAGAACAAATTGGTTGGTAGACTGACCAACCTCAAAGAGAATGGGGATTGGGGAGTGGGAAGAAATAAACCAAAGAACTTATATGCATAACCAATGGACACAGACAACAGTGTGGGAAAAGGCGGGACAGGGGAGGAGGGGGTCAATGGGAAAAAAATAAGGAACATCTGTAATACATTTAACAATAAAGATTAAAAAAAGAAAGAAAGAAATCAATGGCATTCTTAGACACCAATGATGAACTCACTGAAAGAGAAACTAAAAAAACAATCCCATTTACCATTGCGGAAAAAAATTAAGATACCTAGGAACAAACTTAACCAAAAAAATAAAGGACCTATTCGCAGAAAACAAGTCATTGAAAAAAGAAATAGAGGAAGATATAAAAAAGAGGATTGGAAGAATTAACATCATTAAAATGTTCATAATACCCAAAGCAATCTATAGATTCAATGCAATCCCCATCAAAACACCAACGACATACTTCACAGAACTAGAACAAATACTTCAAAAGTTCATATGGAACCAAAAAAGACCTTGAATAGCCACAGAAATCTTGAAAAAGAAGAACAAAGTAGGAGGGATCACATTACCAGATTTCAGGTTATACTACAAAGCCACTGTAATCAAAACAGCCTGGTACTGGCACAAGAACAGGCATATAGACCAGTGGAACAGAACAGAGAACCCAGAAATGGACCTAAGGCAATATGCTCAATTAATATTTGACAAAGGTGGCAAGAGCATACAGTGAAGTAAAGACAGCCTCTTTAATAAATGATGTTGGGAAAATTGGACAGCTACATGCAAAAAAAATGAAACTAGACCATCAACTTACACCATACACAAAAATAAACTCAAAATGGATAAAAGACTTAAATGTGACTCATGAATCCATAAAAATCCTAGAAGAAAATGTAGGCAACAAAATTTCAGACATCATATGCAGCAGAATTTTCACTGATACATCACCTAAGGCAACAGAAACAAAGGAGAAATTGAATACATGGGACTACATCAAACTCAAAAGCTTCTGCACAGCAAAAGATACAATCATGTAAATGAAAAGGCAACCCACTGTATGGGAGAGCATAATTGCCAATAATACATCAGATAAGGGGTTAATTTCCAAAATATAGAGTGCTCATACAACTCAACAAAAGGAAGACAAAGAACCCAAATAAAAAATGGGCAGAGGACCTAAATAGACACCTCTCCAAACAGGACATACAAATGGCCAAGAGACATATGAAGAAATGCTCAACATCACTAATCACCAGAGAGATGCAAATTAAAACAACAATGAGGTATCACCTCACACCTGTCAGAATGGCCTCTATCAACAAATCATCAAACAACAAGTGTTGGTGAGGGTGTGGAGAAAAGGGGATTCTAGTACACTGCTGGTGGGAATGCAGACTGGAGCAGCCACTATGGAAAACACTACAGTGTTAAATCAAAAAATTAAAAATTGAACTTCCATTTTTCCCAGTGGTCTCACTTCTAGGAATACACCCCAAGAAGCCTGAAACACCAATCAGAAATAATATATGTACCCCCATGTTCGTAGCAGCACTATTGACAATAGCTAAGATCTGAAAATAGCCCAAATGACCATCAGTAGACGAATGAATAAAAAGTCTGTGGTACATATAAACAATGGAATACTATGCAGCTGTAAGAAAGAAAGATCTCTTATCCTTTGAAATGACATGGGGGGACCTGGAAAGTATTATCCTAAGTGAAACAAGCCAAACAGAGAAAAACAAGTATTATATGATCTCACTTATTTGTGGAATATAATGAACATAACAGTCTGAGGAATGGGGTAGTCCCAGAGACGTGGAAGTGGGGTACAGACTGACAATACTCAGAAGAGGGGGTAGGGGGGAAAGATAAACCACAGAACTTATATGCATATATGCATGAACAATAGACATGCACAACAAAGCAGGGGACATGGCGAGGAGGGTGGGGGAGGGGGGAATGAGTGGGGTAAAAAGGAGAAACATCTGTAACAAAAATAAATTAATTAGAAACAATGTGAGGTACTGCTAAATGTGTAAAAAACTGGAAAATCTGAATGTGTGCAACATTAAAAAAATGTATCTTTAAAAAAATGCACGATTGTTCTTTTAAAAGTATTTAATATGTTTTTAGATATCTTTTTGTATTTTTATTTTTTACTTTATTGTTATTGTTTACACTATTTCAGATATCCCCAACCTCCCCCATTTGTCCACCTCCTCTCATCCCCGCCCCTGCCCCTTACCTCTGATAGCTTTTTGAACATGGAAAGAAATTTTTCCCCAAATTTTTCCCTTTCTGTAGTGTTGAGAGTCCTTATATTTACTGTTTCTCTTTTTTGGGCCCCAACAGCATTTCTAGGTCCAGGGCTTCTTGTAAACAAAGCAGGCTGTCTGTAACTCCAGCCAGCAACTTCTAATGGGGCTTTTGCCCTTGGATAAACCTGGCTGGCTTTTGTTTGCTGCTCAACAAAGAGTTACCTTGTCCAGCTCCTATAACATAAAAACTCTAGGTTAACTTATATATTATTTTAATTTATATATGATTTTTTCATTGAACAATGAGATTGGCTATAGATTTTTGTAAATAGTTCATTTAGAAATACTTCCATATACAATCAATTTTTTAAGTCATCTATTCTGTAACTCAAAATATACCTATATTACCCCAGATGACAGTGCTTTAATCAATATATCCTATTCATGTTGCTGTGTTTAAAAAACACACAAAAGCACTCTGGCCAGTTTTGCTCAGCAGTTAGAGTGTCGGCCCTCAAACAGAAGAGTCGTAGGTTTAATTCTGGGTTGCGGTTTGGTCCCCGGCCTCAGTTGGGGTCGTTTAGGAGGCAGCCAATGGATGTGTCTCTCTTGCATCAATGTTTCTCTTTCCCCTGCCCACTCTATCTGAGGATAAATGGAAAAGTGTCCTCGGGTGAGGATTAAAACAAACAACAACAACAAAAATCCCACACACCCAAAACCATTAAAGTCTACAGTACTCATAGCTTGGTGACAAAATATATTGCAAGAAGACATTTTTTAAAAGCCCACGAAGATGGCTAATAAGCAGAAGGACCTGCTCTTCTTAAGGTATGGTAGAGCATACTTTTTGTGTAAAACATCTAAATACAAAATACACTAAGTTATCACAAAATGGTGGCAATTTTATATGATTTAATGTACATGTTACTAAAAAATATGAAAGCCATATTATAATTCCCACCATAACTAAGTCTGATAAGTGACATTTTAGAGCAGTAATTCTATTTCCAGCCAAATCATTAATTATGTTGTTCAAACTGTCCAATTTTACTGGTTATGAATCTCTGATCTACTTAGTATTCAACACTATAACTATTTGGTTATAACTGCAAAGCTGTGTTTAGGGGCTCAGCATATTTGTTTTTGTTTGTAATATACTATGGAACATTCAATAATGCACGCTGAGAATGCTATCCCTGTAGTATTTTCAGAAGTCAAATTTTTCTAGGCCAAGATATGATTTTCCCCTAGATATGAATGATTAAGGTATATGCCGACCTTTAAATTCCCAGTGTGTAACTCAACTGATGACCCTAGAACATCATTGTTGAATAGAGTACTCCTTAAATGACTATGTGCTGGCTTTTAACACAGTACCCATACAAATCATTTTTATTTAATGACACAAATGGTATGTTTTCCAAAAAAGTATAACATAACCCAGAAGTAATTCTAAATAAATTACAAACACACCGGTATTTCTATTTCCTTTGCTTTAATTTAGAATTAAATTCAGTGACTTCATTTATTTATTTTTTTATCCTCACCCGAGGACATTTTTCCATTTTTTATTCAGATAGAGTGGGTGGGAGGGAGGGAGAGAGAGAGAGAGAAACATCGATGTGAAAGGGATACATCGAGTGGCTGCTACCTGCACGACCCAAGCAGGGCCGGGGACAAACTGCAACCGAGGTACGTGCCCTTAGCGGGAACCAGACCCGGTCTCTCCGGACCGCAGGCCCATGCTCTAACCGCTGAGCTAAACCGGCCAAGGCTAAATTCAGTGACTTTGAAAACTAGTCTCTAATTACTAAAACTGAGATGTGCTATTTTATTTTTCTTTATTGATTTTAGAGAGAGAGAGAAATGGAGAGGGAGAGAGAGAGATAAAAACATCAATGAGAGAGAACATCGACTGGCTGCCTCCTGCATGCCCCCCACTGGGGATTGGCTCACAACCTGGGCATGTGCCCTGACCAAGAATCAAACCGGTGACCTCTTGGTGCATGGGTCAACGCTCAACCACTGAGCCACACCGGCCAGGCAAGATGCATTATTTTAAAACTATTACTCCAAGTGACAATGGTAAGTATAACAAAAAAGTAGAAAAAAATATACTAAGAATGGAATTGTATTTAATGCTAGATATGACTGTTCTCCTAAATACCCATTCATCTCAGTAATATTCAAAATATACAAGTTTAGGGAGCATTTGAAATCTTGCTCCAGAAATATGTCGTCAGTTTGGCTCAATAAACTCTTATAAAAATAAAAAATAAATAAAATATACAAGGTTTTTATTATTATTAACCTGAATAGAAAGAAGTTGAGCCCTGGCTAGTTTGGCTCAGCGGTTAGAGCGTCGGCCTGCGGTCCGGAGAGACCCGGGTTCGGTTCCCGCTAAGGGCACGTACTTCGGTTGCAGTGCGGGTGGCAGCCACTCGATGTGTCCCTTCACATCGATGTTTCTCTCTCTCTCTCTCCCTTCCTCTCTCTCCCTCCCACTCTGTCTGTACAAAAAATGGAAAAATATCCTCGGGTGAGGATAAAAAAAAAATAAATAAATAAATAAATAAATAAAATTTTAAAAAAAAGAAAGAAGTTGAGCCCTGGCCAGTTTGGTTCAGTGGTTAGAGCGTCGACCTGCAGTCTGGAGAGACCTGGGTTCGGTTCCCGCTAAGGGTGCGTACCTCAGTTGTGGTTTGTCCCCGGCCCTGGTTGGTCGTGCGGGTGGCAGCCACTTGATGTGTCCCTTTCACATCGATGTTTCTCTCTCTCTCTCTTCCTCTCTCTCCCTCCCACTCTATTTGAACAAAAAATGGAAAAATGTCCTCGGGTGAGGATTAAAAGAACAGAAAAAAAAGAGAAGTTGAGCCCTAGCTCCTTTGGCTCAGTGGTTAAAGTGTCAGCCTGTGGACTGAAGGATCTCTGGTTCGATTCCCAGTCAAGGGCACAAGCCTGGTTGCAGGTTCAATTCCTGGCCCTGGTCAGAGTTGTGCGAAAGGCAACCAATTACATGGATGTTTCTCTCTCCCTCCCTCCCTCCTTTCCACTCTAATTAAAAAAATTAATGGAAAAATATTCTCGGGTGAGGATTAACAACAACAAGAAGTAGTTGATAAGACAGTGTCCACTCAAACAACCTTGAAAATCCTCAGGTAAAAAAAATTTCCCTCTCTTAACCAGGAAGAAAAGGAAATAACACTAAAGTTGACAACCTTATCAGCTTTAGATATCAGAAAGGGAAGATACTTCCATTTACCAACAAAGAAAAAATAGTGTTTCCAGATCTAGTTTCTGAAGACTGACAAAGATCCTTAACTCTTCAGACAAAGGAGCCAGATCAGCAAATGAAATCTCTTCTTGTCATTAGTGGAGGAGTTGAAATACATGACTCCACCATTCATGTCCACAAAGTATATCTTGATAAAGTATCATGAACTCTGTTACAGATTAAAAAGTGGGTTTGACCAGGGTAAAGGCATATTAGGTGTCAAGCACACCTACAGGAAGCAGAGAGGCCAGAGAAAAGGCAGTAGTATAAGAAATTGAACAACCATGAGGAAGGGAAATTAATTCGATGCCAAGTAAGAAAACCTACTTGCAGCTTGTAAGTTTTAACACTTCAGCTAGACTTGTTAAGCTAAATATCTTACAAAATGAAAACCAACCCATCTTTTCCTTAAAAAGAAAATTACACAGTAATCTCTTCTAATGGACAGAAGTGAGGAAGGATCATCTATTTGAAAGACGAAGAGGACTGAGGACAGAGCAAAACTACCCCAAAACTAGAGACATGGGACAGAGGCAGACAATGTATGTAATTTGTGGCAAAATATGTAGAAGAAAAAACATTTTTAACAAAATTTATGTATCACAATTCTAAAATGTTATTATTAATAAAAACTATAGCTGAATAACACTTTAAAATTTACCAAGTGCTTTCCTATATATTTTTTCTTTTTTTATCTCCTCATACAATTCTGGGAAGTAGTCTGAGCAGATATTACTATCACCTCTTCTGACATTTTTTTTTAAAGCATAAAAAAGTCACAGAAGTTAGTGACTCATTCAAGGTCACATAAATAGTATGAAGCAGAGCCAAAACTTGATTTCAAGTATTCTGAGTCCAAATATAATGTTCCTCTCACTACACCATTATTAAATTAAACTTTTACTCAAATCCACCACAAGTACTGTAATGAAATTCTGCTCAATCTAACCATGCACAGCTTACTCATTAATCCTGCAGCCAATCTCAGAATTGTCAATACAGAACTGCTTTCACACTCTAGTAATTTTTAGAAAAACCTCAATAAAGGAAGGATTTCAGAACTCATTCCTTCTTATAAAACAGACCTTATTCTAACCATTATGATTGTGCCTAATGAATTCAATTTTACCCTTTCGACATTGATGAGCCATTGCTGGTATTTGTCAAAACTGATAACAAAATATAATGTCTGTTTCCCCATGGCAAATCCCTGCTTGTTCCCTCACCTACTTCCATAATGTGTTGTCATTTATAACCTCTGACAATTGTGCCACATTTTCTTCATTATTTAGTAACCAAGCACAGTAACTTTAGAAGGTTTTATACTAGAAACTGGTTTCCTGAATTAAAGATAACCCTCACTTTCTTAGCACAGCTAACTCATGAAAGATGACTTAGTTCCCATGTACTATTTTTCAATATAAAAAACTTATTTTCAAAATATTTATCATTTTAACAAATCTTGATCAGGCTTTTCATCATAATTATTCTTTGAGCCATTATATACTAGAATTTTAGAGTTATGACAAAACAGTACAATGCAGAATAAAGAGCACTGGAGTATGATCCTACTCCAGGCTAGCTATAAGAACTTAAGTAAGTCAGTTTACTTTTCTGAGTCTGTTTTATCCTCTGGAAAAATAAAGAATGGGTTCAATAGCATTCAAACTTTTTTTTTAAAACAGAGGTATCTTTTTTCTAATAATATGTCACATGGAAATTCAATATTTAAGAAACCTGATAAAAGTAGAACCCTTCTGGGTAGGAAGTTCAGATCCCCACCCACCCAGCATGCTCCTTAACCCCCAAACCCCAGCTTCAGACAGCCCATGAAATATGTCTGGAGAATACAATGTAAAAGCCAAGAATAATGTCCTGGCCAGTTTGGCTCGGTATTTGGAGCGTTGGCCTGTGGGCCAGGGAGTCACAAGTTTGATTCTGGTCAAGGGAAAGTACCTGGGTTGTGATTCAATCCCTGGCCCTGATTGGAATCATGCGGTTGGTTAGGAAGGCAACCAATCAATGTGTCTCTCTCACATCAATGTTTCTCTTTCTCTCTCTTTCTCCCCCCTTCCCCCTTCCCACTCTATATGAAAATCAATGGAAAATATCCTCAGGTGAGGAGTAAAAAATAAAAAAGCTAAGAATGAACTTTTTCATGTCTCTTCTAACTCCAAAAGTCTAGGAGTTCATGAATGTTATGTTTCATATCATTAGTCATTAGAGAAATGAAAATGAAAATTTCAATGAAATATTACTATACACCTATGAGAACAGCTTTTACCAAACAAACAAACAAACAAACAACAACAAAAAAACCCTAATAATACCAAGTATTTAGTGAGGATATGAACAACTGAAACTTTCACACACTGCTGATGGGAATGCAAAATAGTATAGCCACTTTGGAAAACAGTTTGGTATTTTCTTATAAAGCTAAACATATATACAGACAGCAACTCCATTTCTATGTATTTACCCAAGTGAAATGAAAATGTATGTTTAAATAAAATTTTGTATGCAAATATCTTTTGCAGCTTTATTCATAACTGCCAAAAAATTTAAGTAATTCAAATGTCCATCAACTGGTTAATGGATAGACAAACCATGATGTATCCATAAAATGGAATACTACTCCATAATGAAAAGGAATGAACTGCTGGTACATGCACTAAGATGAATGAATCTCAAAAACATTATGCTTACACTAAAAACCACAAAACATTATTAAAAAATTAAAGATCTAAATAAGTAGAAAGACTTCTATGTTCATGATTCAGATCACTTAACATTGTTAAGGAGATTGCAATGCTCCCCAAATTGATTTACAGATTCAGTACAATTTCTACCAAAATTCTACCTGGCTTTTTTTCAGGAATTGACAAGCTGATTCTAAAATTCATATAAAAATGCAGTTGACTAAGAATAACCAAAATTATCTTGAAAAAGAAGAAAGTTGGCTGTCTCATCATTCCCTATTTCAAAACTTACCACGAAGCTAAAGTAATCTAGACAGTGTGGTACTGGCATAAAGATAGACAGATAAATAAAATAGATCAATGGAACAGAATTTAGAGTCCAGAAATAAACTCATACATTTATGGTCAACTGATCTTCAACAAAAGGGACCAAGACAATTTGATTGGGAAAGAATAGTCTTTCCAACCAATGGTGCTGGCCAACTAGATATCAACACTTAGAAAGTATAAATTTGGCACTGGCCGGTTTGGTTGAAGCGTCAGCCTGTGGACCAAAGAGTCTCAGGTTTGACACATAAATGAAAATATGCACATCTTCTTTAAAACCTATGTGATCTCAGTTTACAGAACCAACTCTTAGGCATACTTTTTTCTTTTTCCTTTTGTTTAAATATGTTCTTATTGATTGTTTTTAGAGAGAGAGAAATGTCTATTAAGAGAGAAACATCAATTGGCTGCCTCCTGCATGCCCCCACACTGAGGATCGAGCCCGCAACCCAGGCATGTGCCCTGACCAGTAATCGAACAAGTACCTCTCAGTCCATGGGATGATGCTCAATCCACTGAGCTACACCGACCGGGTGACAAATCCCATCTTTCAAATGGACAAAAGATTTGAATAGACATTACTCAAAAAAATGATATACAAATGGCTAATAAGCACATTAAAAAACATCTTTAGTCATTAGGGAAATGCAAATCAAAGCCACAATAAGATACTACTAGAATGGCTATAATAAAAAAGACAAATAATAGTTAGGATTGGTGAGGATGTGCAGAAATTGGAAGCCTCATGCAGCTACTTTGAAAAAATGTTTGGCAATTCCTCAAACATTAAACATCATGTTACCATACAATCCACAATTTCACTCCTAGATATCTATCCAAGAGAAATGAAAACATACATCCACACAAAAACTTGTACATACATGCTCACAGAATTATCTATAATAGCCCAAAAGTGGAACAATGCAAATGTCCATCAACTGATGATTATAAAATGGAATATATCCATACAATGGGAAATTATTTGACAGTAAAAAAGAATGAAGTATTAATATAAATTACTACTTGGATAAGCTGCAATATCATACAAAGTTAAAGAAGTCAGTTACAAAAGACCATCTATGGTACAATACTATTTATGTTAAATGTCCAGATAAATCAAATCTATAGAAACAAAAAAGTAGATTAGTGTTATTTATTTACATATTTATTTTTTAATTTTTTTATTAATTTATTTTTGTTACAGATATTTCTCCTTTTTTCCCCCAGACACCCTCCTTCCCATTCTCCCCACCCCATACCCGGCTTTGTTGACCATGTCCATTGGTTATGCGTACATGCATATAAGATCTGTGGTTTATCTCTTCCCTCCCCCACCACCCCCTCTTCTGAGGGTTGTCAGTCAGTACCCCACTTCCACGTCTCTGGGTCTACCCTATTCCTCAGACTGTTATGTTCATTATATTCCACAAAAAAGTGAGATCATGTGGTATTTTTCTTTTTCTGCTTGGCTTGTTTCACTTAGGATAATACTTTCCAGGTCCCTCCATGTCATCTCAAAGAATAAGAGATCTTTCTTTCTTATAGCTTCATAGTACTCCATTGTGTATATGTACCACAACTTTTTTATCCATTCGTCTACCGATGGACACTTGGGCTGTTTCCAGATCTTAGCTATTGTAAATAGTGGTGTTATGAACAGGGGGATACATATATTCTTTCTGATTGGTGTTTCAGGCTTCTTAGGATATATTCCTAAAAGA
The DNA here is from genome assembly GCF_014108415.1 of Molossus molossus. NCBI lineage: Eukaryota > Metazoa > Chordata > Mammalia > Chiroptera > Molossidae > Molossus > Molossus molossus. Next base: position 183,094,856 of record NW_023425344.1, read on the forward strand.
GGGATTACTGGATCAAATGGAAATTCAATTTTTAATTTTTCGAGGTAACACCATAGTGTTTTCCATAGTGGCTGCACCAGTCTGCATTCCCACCAGCAGTGTACTAGAGTCCCCTTTTCTCCACACCCTCGCCAACACTTGTTGTTTGATGATTTGTTGATGGTAGCCATTCTGACAGGTGTGAGGTGATACCTCATAGTTGTTTAAATTTGCATCTCTCTGATGATTAGTGATGTTGAACATTTCTTCATATGTCTCTTGGCCATTTGTATGTCCTGTTTGGAGAAGTGTCTATTTAGGTCCTCTGCCCATTTTTCATTTGGGTTCTTTGTCTTCCTTTTGAAAAATATGGAATGCGCCCTGGCCAGTGTGGGTCAATGGTTACAGCGTCGGTCTGCGGTCCAGAGAGACCTGGGTTCGGTTCCCGCTAAGGGCACGTACCTCAGTTGTAGTTTGCCCCTGGCCCTGGTTGGGTCATGCGGGTAGCAACAACTCGATGTGTCCCTTTCATGTCAATGTTTCTCTCTCTCTCTTCCTCTCTCTCCCTCCCACTCTATCTGAACAAAAAATAGAAAAATGTCCTCAAGTGAGGATTAAAACAAAAAAAGAAAAATATGAAATGCTTCACGAATCTGTGTGTCATTGTTGTACAGGGGCCATGCTAATCTTCTCTGTATCGTTCCAGTTTTAGTATATGTGCTGCTGAAGCGAGCACTAGATTAGTGTTTACATGGACAGAGAGTTGGGAGAAAATAAATAGGAAATGGGAGTGACTGATCATGGGTACAAGGTTTCTTTCTGGGGTGATATAAATGTTCTAAAATTAGCCCAGCCAGTGTGGCTCAGTGGTTGAGTGTTGACCCATGCACCAAAGGTCGCTGTTTCAATTCCTGGTCAGGGCACATGCCCAGGTTGTAGGCCTATACCCAAAGGGGGGCATGCAGGAGGTGGCCAGTCGATGTTCTCTCTCATCGATGTTTCTATCTCTCCCTCTCACTTCCTCTCTAAAATCAATAAAGAAAAAAAGATTTTTAATAAATAAATGTTCTAAAATTAGCTTATGCTGGATGATTGCACAACTCTGTAAATATACTAAAAACTATTGAATTGTATACCTTTAATGGATGAACTTTATTATATGTAATTTGTATCTCAAAAAAGCACTATGCTAAGTGAAAGCAGCCAGACTAAAAAAATTACATACTGTATAATTTTATTTTATGACATTGTAGAAAAGGCAAAACTATAAGGACCAAAATCAGATTAGTGGCTGCCATAAAGGGACATAAGGTAACTTTATGGGGTGGTGAAAATAGTCTATATATGGTAGTTACACAACCTATATATATTTGTCAAAATTCAAAGAAATGTACACCTATAAAAGTGTGAATTTTACTCTATGTAAATTGTACCCCAATAAATCTGAATTTTTAAAAAAGTTAAGTTTACACTGTAGGAGAAGTATTGAAAACAAGAGCAAAAGAAACCTTTAAAATACATCAGAATTAACTCATGTTCCATAACAGATGTGTAATATGCCTCCTATGGATATCAATATTGCCTATGATAGAGTAAAAACGTAGTCATATACATGAGGACCATGGCAGAACCTCACCTTATAATTTGAGATCAGAGTATTTTAAAAAGGCCCCCCTTGCTCTGGCTGGTTTGGCTCAGCGGTTAGAGCATCGGCCCATGGACCAGAGAGTCCTGGGTTCAGTTCCCACTAAGGGCACATACCTCGGTTGCGGTTTGTCTCCTGCTCCAGTTGGGATTGCATGGGTGGCAACCACTCGATGTGTCTCTCTTGCATCAATGCCCCCCCCCCACTCTATCTGAAGATAAATGCAAAAATGTCCTCCAGTGAGGATAAGAAAAAAAAAAGCCGCACCCCTCAAAAAGATGTACTAGTAAAAGTCAACATAAAATTTTTAAATGTTATCTGGCCAAATTCACTAACTTAGGGGAGAAAAGGGCCTTTAAAATAGGGTCTTGAACATTGTTTTTTCTTTTTTTTAAACTGATTTTAGAGAGAGAGAGGAGAGAGATAAAAACAGCAGTGAGAGAGAACATCAATTGGCTGCCTCCTGCATGCCCCTCACTGGGGATTTGGCCCACAACCTGGGCATGTGCCCTGACTAGGAATCGAACTGGCGACCTCTTGGTGCATGGGTCGATGCTCAACCACTGAGCCACATCGGCTGGGCCATTTTTTTTAATTGTTGAAACACCCAAGTCTGATCAAAGCAGAGTATATCCTCTAGACTGTGATACACTTTTTAAAAAAGAAAAATTAAAGCTGCATTATTAACATATATACAATAATCTTCAGGAAGTAGAGGAAGGGCTAAAGAGAAGACTTTATCAGCATTTAGTAATTACTATTTAGGGAGACAGAAAAACTGATTCTGGTAGATACATAATGACTAGAACTCTACTATGGGACAGAGATATATTATAGGTTTTATACAACCTAGAAGAATATCCTTCAATACCTTTTGATTCCCTTTGCCTTCCAAAACAACTTTCTAATTTGGTCTTCCAAAGTCTCTGATTCTAAAAAAAAGTGCCTACAATGGCAGAAACTAGTATTCACTACCCCAATATAACAAACAAATTGAGATTCTGGGTTACCAAAAAAAAAAAGCTCTTATGATTTTGATTAGCATGATGTGATCGGTGTTGAATGAGTAGATAAAACTGTATTTTGTGTTCTGTAAAACTAAAGGTCAGATCACAGACTGAAACAGTTACCAAGTTCTTCCACTGACATTCTTTCTTTCTCTAAGAGGAATATTTGCATTTTTAAAGAATATTCTTTACAGTGAGAACACAAAGAAAAACACTATTGAGCCACAGACATGTTTCTAGTGAACTACAGAATGTTTGTGCTAAAAGAGAGCGAAGGGGGTCTCCGATTTGAGCCTCATTTTACAGATGAGACTTTAAGCTGCACCTGAGAAGTTGTTACCTGCTCAAGGCCTCAAAGTTAATCAGTCAGAGAGTCTGGCTTTAACACAGGTCTCCCAACTCCCACAAATCAGTATTTTTTCCATTGCACCACATTCCCTGCTTCCTCACAGAACAGTAAGAAAGAAGGTCATACAGAACCCCAGCTTCCCCCACTGACTAGCTGTATGACATTAAGCAAGTTATTTAACATCTGTAAGCCTTATTGTACTCGTCTGTAATTAGGGACAATAATATTTTCTATCAGATGGGTAGGATTAAATAAAAGAGTGTACATAAAGTGTTAATCACAGAGCCCAAAACACAGTAAGTACTCAATAAATTTTTAAATGGCTCAATTAACACATATTACAATTAAAATATATAATACGGGCATTTTATCAAATAACTCTAAAACCAATAATGGCATCATGTATGCATAATAAATCAATACATTTATTTTCATTGTAATCATGTCAGAAAAATATTATAGGAAGAGGAACAGACAATAATAGAAAAATTAAAGAGGCAAAAACAGACTACTGAGATATCATTTCTAAACCCTTAATTTATCTTTTTATTAGTCTATAATTGACTTTATTTTCTTTGCAAGTGTCATATGTCAAAACGTATCTACTTATAAATAATCTTACATAATTTTGAAAGTAGCTGGATTCTAATCAAGTGAGAAAACTTTTTTTTTTTTTAATCCTGACCCGAGAATATTTCAGATAAAGTGGGAAGTGGGGAGGAAAAAAGAGGCTTAGAGAAGGAGAGAGAGGAAAAGAGAGAGAGAGAGAGAGAGAGAAACATCGATGTGAGAGAGACACATCGATTGGTTGCTTTCCAGGGCCAGGGATCCAACCGTAATTGAGGTATCAAGCCTGTGACTCTGTGGTCCGAAAGCGAACGTTCTAATTGCTGAGCCTAACTGGCCAGGGTGAGAAAATGTTTATAGTCATTTTGAACCATAAATCCTAACTAAATATAAACAAACATATTTTTTCAGGAAAACTAACTTAATCACCTTTTAAAAATATAATATAGACTCACAAGAAATTGCAAAACTACTATAAAGATGTCTCCCCCAGTTTTCCTCAATGGTAACATCTTATATAACTATAGTATATTATCAAAACCAAGAAATTGGTGTGTAAATTGAGATATAAGTCACATTTAAAGTGTACAATTCAGTGGTTTATAGTATATTCTTAGAGTTGCACAATCACCACTAATCAATCACCTTTTTTATTTTATTTTTTTTTATTTTTATCCTCACCGAGGATATTTTTCCATTTTTTGTACAGATAGAGTGGGAGGGAGAGAGAGGAAGGGAGAGAGAGAGAAACATCGACGTGAAGGGACACATCGAGTGGCTGCCACCCGCACGACCAACCAGGGCCGGGGACAAACTGCAACCGAAGTACGTGCCCTTAGCGGGAACCGAACCCGGGTCTCTCAGGACCGCAGGCCGACGCTTTAACCGCTGAGCCAAACTGGCCAGGGCCAATCACCTTTTTTAAAGTCACTATAACATAACTCGAAAGACCAGAAAGTCTGATGTGTTCAGTTTTTAAAATCTATTCAGCTCAAATCAGAGGTAACTTTACATTTGCATTATTAATAATCCTCTTATCAGAGGCAACACTTTCATTCATGCACATTTACAATCAAACTTTAGTTAGCCCCAGGTAAGACCTTAGCTACTAACAGTATAAAGATTTAATCTCTGCTTTTCAAACAGTTCACTGTCTAAAGAGAGGCAGACTTATAAGTAATATTTACATTTCAGTGTGGTAAATATGATAACAAGGTCCCCCAAGGCACTGCCCAGCAACACTGGGGAGGGAGTTCACCATGGAATAAGAAGGTGATGTGATGAGAGGCTGATGATTCCTGCAGCAGGAGAAAAATCATATGTAGGATGCTAGGAAACAAAAGCTAAAAGGCTGTTATCCAGTAGGCAATGGGAAAAGCTTGAAAGATTTTTAAAAGAAATGATCAGAGTTGCATTTTGGAAGCATGGGAAAGATAGAAATGGGCCCACTGCTCCACAGGAGGGTAAAGCCTAGCCCATTTGAGCCCATAGCTGGCAAATACAAATGAGAACCAAGGCAGGCAATGTAGGAGGCTCTGATGCCTGCCACCACTGAAGCTACAGTAGAAAGAATAAGACTGATGATCCTACTTCTAGGAATATACCCTAAAAAACCTGAAACACCAATCAGAAAGAATATATGTACCCCTATGTTCATAGTAGCACTATTTACAATAGCTAAGATCTGGAAACAGCCCACATGTCCATCAGTAGATGAGTGGATAAAAAAGCTGTGGTACATGTACACAATGGAGTACTATGCAGCTGTAAGAAAGAAAGATCTCTTATCCTTTGAGATGGCATGGAAGGACCTGGAGAGCATTATGCTAAGTGAAACAAGCCAAGCAGAGAAAGACAAATATCACATGATCTCACTTATTTGTAGAATATAATAAACTAAACAAACTGCTGAACAAAATTAACCAGAGACATAGAGGTGGGATACAGACTGAAAAGCCTCAGAGGAGGGGGGGTTGGGGTGGAAGAGGTAAACCACAGAACTTACATGCATGTATGCATGACCAATGAACATAGACAACAAAGCTGCGGAGGGGGCGGGGGGAAGAGAAGGGGAGTGTCAATGGGGGAAAAATGAGAAACATCAGTAACAAAAACAAACAAACAAACAAATAAATAAATAAAAAGAAGACGGAATTAATTGAGATCCCTATCGTACCTCAAGAACACTTGAGCACTTATAGCTTCTTGCAAGTTCCCATTTTATCCCACTTGACAGAAGTCTGATGGAGTGAGGAGTGAATTCAGCTTTGTTGTGCTCCAATACAACCCTGCTGGTTATTAAAATACTGAAATATTTTTCTACCAGTCAGCAAATAGCCACTGCCCTGAGAGGCTTCTCCTCTCTTCCCTGGGACTTTCCTCAACCCCACCTCCATGACTTAGCACTAAATAGTGTCTGACCCAGCGGAAGGCCCTAGACCCAGCTTCAGTGCACTCGAGCAGTCTTAGTTAGTAAGGTATTCACTATGACTCATTGATAGTTTAATATTTTACATATCACTCCCACCTGGAGGGCAAGTCCAGTAAGCTTTAAACCATTAGGCCTCTACTATCACACACAACTGAAAAAACAGAAAAAGAGATCTCCAATATCCTTTCATTATCCCCAATCTGCTTCTTCAGATTCTCCCTCCAGATTCCAACCAGATATTTCTGCTTATGGCTCATCCTGCTCCATCCCAACTATGTCTTAGATTTTTATCTTTTGCATCTCCCTGCAGTCAATTCTTTTCCATCTTCCTCCAATTTCACTAACTTCTGCTGTCTAGAGTAAAGACTTGCCTAGTCATGAGCAGTCACGATGTCCACTCAGTCCCTAAGTGCTACACCTGAAGTCACAGTAGACATAGAGCTTCATTGGGTCTATTCATCCATTAAGAAATAATTGCAGCCCTGGCCGGTTTGGCTCAGCGGTTAGAGCGTCAGCCTGCGGTCCTGAGAGACCAGGGTTCGGTTCCCGCTAAGGGCATGTACCTCGGTTGCAGTTTGTCCCCGGCCCTGGTGGGTCGTGCGGGTGGCAGCCACCCGGTGTGTTCCTTTCACATCGATGTTTCTCTCTCTATATCTGTTCCTCTCTCTCCCTCCCACTCTACCTGAACGAAAAATGGAAAAATGTCCTCTCCTCAGGTGAGGATAAAAAAAAAAAAGAAATAATTGCAAAAAAGTTAACAGAAAATTCTGAACATACAATATTCAGTCCTGCCCCAAGATGCCACTTCATATAAATATTTGTTAGTATTATCTTAAGCTCCAAGTAATTAAAATACACAATACTCTTGTGTTCAAATTAAAGGACGTATATCATTGTTTTAGTGTTACAAATGAACTTTTTTTTTTTTTTTAAATCCTCACCCGAGGACATTTTCCATTTTTAGTACAGGTAGAGTGGGAGGGAGAGAGAGGAAGAGAGAGAGAGAGAAAGATCTACGTGAAAGGGACACATCGAGTGGCTGCCACCCACACAACCAAACAGGGCCGGGGACAAACTGCAATCGAAGTACGTGCCCCTAGCGGGAACCAAACCCAGGTCTCTCTGGACCGCAGGACGATGCTCTAACCACTGAGCCAAACCGGCCAGGGCTACAACTGAACGTTTTTTAACACCTCCCGCCACCACCAACATAAAAGGTAAGGCCACCACACAAAGAATTTGACCATAAGCAAAGGTATAGCTTAGCAGTAGTGGCAATCAGAAAATCAGAAATAGTGATAAGAGACTGTATTAAATGAGTGAACCAAAGTATAAATTAGCATAAGACAAACGAGATAATAAGAGACAAAGAGAAGAGCTATTGTGTCAGAAAAGGTGGTAGGAAATAAAATTGTGGAATCCGGAAGTAAAGAGAAAGTAAAATTTATTCACTTCCATCATTTTCTTTCAACCAGAAACTAAAGGTATATTATATGAGTTCTAGGAATAGTCCATATTTTATAATGACACACTAAAAGATTTAATCTGCAGCAAAACAATATAATATCTGTCTCTTAAAATAATCAGATTATATAGCATATCCAATATTAAAACTGGAATATGGGTAATGTGTTCTCCTTACCATAAAAATTATTAGAAAACAATTCTTAGAAGTGCTCTCTGTACTGTGGTTATTTATTTAAACAAGTTTATCTAAATTAGCAAAGGTGTATTTAAAAATAAGCAAAGAAAGTGTCTATTTTCATATCATCTTTGCTACTTATGAAATCTGACACTACAGTAGTTGGTTCAGTATCTTTTGTCCTGCAGCTATACCGAGCCAACTCCCATTCACTTTTTTTTTAAACCTAGTTCACATGTATTGAAATCTAAAGCCTGGCAAAGATTGATGAAGCTGTATTGTAGTGCTGGATCTACCTTATGTTTTGACCAGACTTTTATCTCTCAACAGTCAAATTTCCTCTGAGTATCCTCCCAAAGAGCTGATGGGATATTCTGTTGTACAGATGAGTGTGTACTGTGAAAATGCAGGTTCGATATGCCTCATAACATCCCAGGCACTATTGCCAGACCATGGAGTTCTTCTGACCCACAAATGTCCAATTCAATAAGAACTCGGGGTTCTTTTGGATTTTTCTAGAGCTAAAAATTTGAAAGAGGGCAGGCTGGATGCCTTCTACAGCCTAAATTACCCCTAGAAGTACTTGAGATCCTTAGGTGAAGTCATTAATTCTGCTTCCTTGTGTTGTGATCAATGTTCTTATCTGCTTGGCTCGGGCCAAGCAGATTCTTACTAGTACCTCCTGCCTAGAGTTTTTGAAATCCTTTGGGACTCCTAAAGCCAACTCTTCCACTTAGGCGTCCTCAAAATAAGGCTGGGGCAGAATAGGGGCTCCTGAGTTAAATCAGTCTATAGAGAAAGAAGGCTCTGCACCTGCCTGAAGGCCAAGGATAATTTGCCTGTCTATGGAGTGCCTGGATGTAATACCAGACTAGAAAAGTTCAGTGATTGGCTTTTTCCTACTACAAATTCAATGAAAGTGGCCAGACATTTGAGTGTGCCCTGGGGCATGCTGTTTTGATGTACCACTATTTCCTATTTCTTTTAGGTCCTGGGCCTATGGGCCTTTGCTAATTTATCTGGCTCCCATAATACCATTTCACAGCAAGCCTCCTTAATCTCTCCAACAAAGTGGAGTGCCTGTATTGTCAGTCATTCCCCTATTCATCAGTCTTTAGACTGTCCCTTCTTTTTTCTCCTTTTCCAAAGCAAAATAACCTATTAGCATTGGCATTCTGCCGAACACTGATTGCCCAAATGCCAAACAGTGCTTTCTTGGAGGTTCCCATTCCCAAAGCTCTAGCCTGGCATTGTTTTGAGGGCTAAAAGTGCACCCTGTGGAGGGCTGGGAACTTTGGAGCTGGCAGGCCTGGGCTCACTGGGGAATCCAAAGCAGCACTCCATCTTCTAGCAAAGCTATTCTTGGTGGCCACTTAGGTTTAGGAATAGAGGTGCTAAGTATGCCTTTCAGGGCTCCACGGGTCACATTTCCTAACTATTAATGCACAATTTAGGTGGCACTGTGTCAGTCAAACATCAGTTATATGTTGGAATTTGATATCCTCTTTTTGGTCAGATAACTAAACTGATGCCAGAAATGAGGTCTCTTGGAAATAAAATTCACATGTAGTTGCTGCAACCGAAGGATTAAGATTGATATCTGAATCTACCTTTTCTCTATATGGTGCCACTGCTGTGTGAAGAATCTTAATTTGTATTTTACAGTTTTGGAATTAAATTTAATTCAATGTCAGCTTTATGTGTTTATTTTTAGTTTAAACTGACTCCACTGCACACATCAAAAATGACTGAAATTTGCTGACGGTAATTTTTACCCAGACAAGTAGATTTCTGTTGTTTGACTCAACTGTACCAGAGTAAAGAAAAGACTAAGTATATTTGGTTTTACATTTTTAGCTTTTCTACCTAGAAGTACCCTGCTATTTTGTCAGCCTGGATTGCCCTTTACCTATCCACCATAGTCCTTTCTCTGCTTTTGGAATGCTTTTATGACCTAGTTCAAATCTTCCCTCCTTTGAGAAATATTTGTTAATGTTGAGTCCCCCACATTTGCACCACCACAGAATATCACTGTCTTAGCCCTGAATTCCAGGATGTTATACAGTTTGCTATTTATATATTTGCAATCCATCGGCCCTTAGGGGCCTTTACTCCTTCCTAATCCCCCAGTGCTTTAAGTTGTGAAGATTTTCTTGAAAATCAATATACAAATATAAAATAATCATATTGTTTTTATGTCAGGGAATAAAAAAATAAAAACAACCAATAAACACGAGAGCATCGGATTGGAAATATGACCTACTGTAGAATCTTTAGAATCCTGCCCACTTGAAGGCAGGTATGCATATCTGCAAATAACCTAACTTTTACCTTACTAAGGTAGAGAATCAGTTAAGGCCATTGTGAAGAAAATTAATTGTCAGAAATGTGAGATTAACTGTTGGCTTCTCCTTCTCCCTCACCTTTTAAATCCAGTCAATCAACAAGACTCATCAACTTTGTCTACTGAATATCTGTATAACTCATTAGTAATGATTCTCAAAAGTCGGCAAGCATTAAGACTCACTTGAAAGATTTGTTCTCTAGATAGACCTGAGCTCTATCTCCCAAGTTTCTGATGCACTAGGTCTGCAATGGGGCCAAGAATTTGCATTTCTAACAAGTACCCGGGTGAAACTGATCTCATATGCACTTTGAGAGGCCACTGTTTTTAACCCATCCCTTCCTCTAGTCCCCTTGCTTTTAACAGGGTTCACGATTTCTACAAAAGGAAAAGAACCCCCGAGTTGTGACACAGTAAAATGGCTCTAAGAAGACATAGTAGCTAGGTTTGGTCCTGATCTTGAATGGTTTCCCTCGGTGAGCAGTGGTCGTCTGAGGCTTTGAAATGATCCTTAACATATAGGAATGAATCCTAAAGCATTTCTGGAGTGGTCTAGAGTGTCTGTAAATATGGACCAGCAGATGAGGTCATGGTTATGCAGGGAGTCAAAAGTAGAGGAGGGGGAATAAAAGCTATAATCACTGTCAAAGGGGTGTTTTCTGTAGACAAGTGAATGGAGCTATTGTACACAAACTCAGTAGTTGCCAAGCATGTGGCCTAGTTATTTTGACTGTATGAGCATGGCACGGAAGGATCTCCTTAGAGGACTTGATTCACACAAGTTGTGTTCAGTTTGACATTAGCAAGCAAAAGCCCAAGAGTCTTTCTAAGTTCCTACCTTCCAAATCTAGGACGTGATACAATTAAGTTGGAAAGACCACAAGGGTAAAACACCATTCTTAGAAATAGTACAGCAATTAAAATTGGTGAAAGACTAATGCAAGGGCCCTATCTTGTTCAAAATATTGAAAACAATAATGAGGATCATAAGGTGGCCTTGGGAAGCAAGCGGTCCATAAATTAAAACCTACAGGTTGGCCTCCCACAGAAACCATTCTGCCTAGTCTATCTTTGGTTTCACCTATATTTGAAACTTTTGTAAAAGTTCAAAAAGTTGTATTTGCCACCAGGGTCTAGGAACTTAAAAGAATAGAACACCTGGCTACGATGGACATATGACAAAGTGTTTTGCTTGCTTAGGGAAAACACCATTCACTCTGCAACAAAGGACTGGAGACGCTTTAGTAATCTTCATATTTCTCAGTTACATGAGAAAACCATTAAGGTGGTTGGCCTGAGCCCTAAAGGTCAAGGGCCAAAGAACAGAGAGGTCAAGAACAGCCACTTGGCCTCCAGGAGAGCAGCACCCTCCTCCCTAAGCACCATGTAGGTGAGATACAGAAACTGTGAACGGTTGCTGCCAATCCTCCATTATATTCACATTTGTTGTACAAGCTCTGGCAAGGCACAGCTGAAGAAGAGTGACCCCTAAGAGGCTGCTCCATGAAACAGGGTCTGCAGACTCAGACCAGAGGTTACAGATGAGGCTATCAGAAAGAAGTTGAAGTCAGCTTAAAATAGACATAATTAAAAACAGGTTGGAAAGCACGGCCCGCTTCCTATTGGGGCAAAAGGTTAGAAAATGAGGCTGTGAGGAGGTTGTTTTATGGTGATACTGACTTAGGAGAAAGGAGTAAAGGAGGTTTCTGTGAGTGGGGTAATCCCTGTACTCAATAGCTTAATTCTGCCAGACCAAATGCTCCAAGAAGCACTTCACTACACAGAATTCATTTGAACTAAGTCTTCTAAACCCACAGATGGGGGGAAGAAGGACCTGAAAAGCTTGAAATCCTAAAAGATAAATAAAAAAAATCATAGGAGTTATAGACTGGAGCTCCACTAATTCAACAAAAGATAATTGCAGAAGGTTATCAGAGACCTTGAAGGCTCAATAAAATACCACATTTACATACTGTACTTCTCACCAGGGAGAGGGGTTGCAGATTAAAATGTTTGGAAATGAATGGGTTGAAACTATAAAAGGGTTAAACAGTTGTTAGAAAATGTTTATTGTTTTCAAGCATAAGAAATTTTAGTGATGAAGTTAACATAGCAATCAGGTAGCACAAACAAATAACAAATATTTATTGAACTATAACTACATAAAGCACTGAACTAGGTACTATAATTATTAGGGCTTATGATTTACAGTTTTCTCTTACTCTCTCCTTTGTAAGTTCTGAGGTATAATCTACCTGAAAATAAAATTCTTAAAATAATCCAAAATATTTTAATACAGTAATTATTATATCACTGGTAAATCACTTCAAAAAATCAATGCCTTGCTTCCTCTTACTTTGAGTTACACATTTTAATACCTGTACACAAACCACAACAAATAATAAAACTGACTACTTTTTGTCTTTAGGTGTCTGATTTTATTTTGGCAAACATCCCTTTTTGTGTGTGTCATATTAGTGATAGCACAGACATGATAAACAGGCTTTTGGACAATGTAACAAACAGAAGACTCAAAAACCACATGCTCTTTTATTTTACACTATGTTGAATTGCCTCATCTAGCTTATTCATACCAAGTGTTTAATAGAATGCAAATTAACACAAATACCATTGAATAAAATCTGCTGTGTTGAATACTTCTAGGTTTCTCTTGGATGCCACTGACACTTCCTTAAACAGTACTTTTTCAAACACAAAAAGAGTAAGAGCAAAAATACACATCTAGAATTTACCTTCTGTATGAAAAGGATGATTTGCATTCATTTTATACTATAATGTTTTAATACACAAATTAAGAAACAGAATACAAGCGCTGTTAGGATTCTAGAAGGCTAATTTTGGAACTACCTTAGTTTCGAGAATTAGTCTTGTTATTATAACAGATCTTGAGATAGCACATTACTTTTAAATAAAATTTTAAAAATATTAATGAAAATAGCTTTATGTTTTCCTTCGTGAATAAAATTATCCAAATTCTCTAACAACATCCCTTTTGCATTAATAAAACCAGGTGTAAGTGCCCCTTCTAAAGCCAAAGACTTGGTAGGGTAGAAGGAAAGCAAACCAGAACTCTGAAAATTTAAAGAATAGTTCTAATAAAGATTCCAATAATCCCAGCCTTGGATTTTACAATTTTGTTGAAATTTATCAGAAATCCTTTTACAGGAGCTTACAGCTTCAGTAAAACATTTCTCAATTCTATTTTTTATTTGCATAGAATAAGGTACAATGTCAGTATAATATACTACTCTGTTTAAATGTTCCTTATTATTTGTAATATTTCCAAATAATTTTCTCTTTACTGTGAAATAAGTATTAATATTCCCATTTTATAGATGAGGATATTAAGGTACAGACAGGTGAAGTGACTTAGGGAGGCAGAACAGATAGAGGGAACAAAGATGGGATTTAGAGACAAAAGGATCAGGGTTTAAATATAATACAGCCACCTGCTAGCTTTGAGCAAGTCCCTTTGTCTGGGCCTGTCTTTCATTTGTAAAATGAGGATAATACCACCTACCTCTCAAATGGTTGATGAAAGGTATGAACAAAGCACCTAGCAGATAGCTTAGTATAGAGCTGGCCATTCAACAAATATCAGCTCTCCCACCAAGCCACAATCCCATTTTCTTCAGCTGGTACAATGGGTATAATGTTCTGAAGTACATGAGATAATATAACATATTCAGAGTGCTGGCAAGTACAGGGCTCAATACATTTGTTGTTTCCCCTAATATTCCCTCCCTACCCTACGTCCCACAGTTACTAAGTGGCTGAGCCACAATCAAATCCAAACCTTAGTTCCACTATAGAACTGCCTCTGCACACACACACATTTTATTAATGGTAGTACCTTATTTAACCTCAAAAACTAATTTAACCTAGTTATTTAATCAGTAGTTATTTTAATATGTTCCCAGTAAAATCAAATTCATTTCTAGGGTAGCTCTACTTTTTAATAATCACAAAAGCAATTAATCTTTCTGACTTGAAAATGTGTATTTTTCAAAACATATTTCTACTGGCATTTATGCAATATATATTCTTAATATTTTATAAACTATTATAACCTGAAAGATAGTTTAAAATCTATTCCTTAGGATATCACATGCCTAACTATTTAAATGACTCCATTTGGTATACTGAAGTCAAAGCTATTAGCTAATTTTCTCCCCAAAAAATAACAAAATAAGGTAACAAATGTGGTAATTAAATATAGATATGCATAAAATGAAACAAATGTGTAAAAAATATGGACCAGATCTGCATTTATGAGACAATGACCTTCAAAACTGGCAGGGAGCTGTTACAATGTTCTTCACAGGGGAGCAATTACACTACAATCTTCCTATGTACATGTACTTTCATTTCTCATGGTCTACAAATACATTTGCGTATCAGAAAGAATAAGAGAATAGTTTGGTAACTGTGGCAACCTTCATTTGGAGGACATAAGGCATTTTCATCACCTTAATAATCACATCCGAAATGCCAGATCAGTTTAACTGCTGCAATATGAAAGGCCAGACCAATTCTTTTGACAGGATTTCCTACAACTAAAATTTGCCAAATGTGGCTATTGTAACTCTGATTCTGTAATACTCTGAGTGGTCTCTAATGATCCCAAGAAGCACTAAAATATTTCTGAAATAGATACCTTAAACAAAAATATGACATACAATACTTTGAGGAAAAGGAGTTTAAATTGTCACCAATTTTAAAAAATATATATACAGTACTGCAATTCCTAAAATGTTGGGAATATTGCTCTAACTTAATAAGTAGCTCACAGTTTCTTTCACTACTGATCACACACACGCGTGCATGTGCGCACACACACACACAAATGCACAAGGGGAAAAGTTGCTAAGAAAAGCTCAGTCTCTATAAATGCTCAGACAAGCTATATAAACAAAAGATACTGTCTTTTCTTACACTTCCTCACATAGGTAAAAGCAAAAGCAATTCACAATAGTGGTGCCCCAAAATAACAATATTACATATACTTTAGAAGTCCTGTGTTTTTTAGATTTCATGCAAGAATCACAATGTACAATCATTAACAATATCTAGACAATGGACACATTACAGTATGGCCATGTCACACCAAGCTTAATTTTCAATTTTTGATTTTTCTAAATTTTATAACATTGAATTAAAATAAACACAACCATATAGTAAGCATAAATCCAGTAAGTTCTGCTTAACTTAAAAATAGTATTTTCTCAATGGTAATAAAAACTACCCACAATTATAATACCAATCAACCAACTTTAAAGATTCTACTAACTGGGAAAAATAACCAATCACCTTATTGTGATACCTTAAAACCACAAGATTATGACTAGTGAAGACATGAACTGTGTTTCATTTTTACTCTAGACCTTGGCAAAAGTTTATGACCTGTTCTGGAAATTGTATTTCACCATAGATATACCCCAAAAGTATTCTTAGGACTCATGAAGTCTAAATCTTGCACTGCCCTTGGCATGCTATTGTGTAAAGCTTTAAATTTTAAAACAAAAGGATAAATGCTTTAAAATCTCTAGACAATGTATTCAAGTAATGAAAATGTCAACCCAATGTTTTCTCCTCCCCCACTAAAAAGAAAAAGTGCACATGACACATAAAGGTACAACAGAAACAAAAAGTAGCATGCCACTTAGTTATTAAGGAAATAATACATAGCATCTCTATATCATATTCAACTACAACAATCCTTTCACTTGATGGCTAGCATCTTTATGACTGCTTAATCTGTATTTAAGTGGCCTTAAAAAGAGATTTTGTTCTTTTTCTCTACCCTCATGGATCCTTGGCAGCAGTCATCACTTCTGCCCAAGGCTAGTTTTGGGGTCAGGGGGAGAGGAGAGAAGGATGAACTGAGCACGGAGTCAGCAGAGGCAGCTGCTCTCATACACTACTCAGCTTTCTCACACACCGCTATTTTCCGCTATTCAGCATTGTCAGCAAAAAAATAATAATAATAAATGGGGGGGGGGGTAAGGCAGGGAGACAAAGAGGGTAGGATCTGGGAACGACAGTTTTTGTCTGCCACATCCGAGGCGAGAAGCCCTCTGATTTCTTGTTGAAATAGGGATCAGGTGAGACCCCTGCGGGTCCAACTCAATTTGCTTCTCCAGAAAGAGCAGTTTCCGGCAGTGAGCGCGGATCCACCCGTCTGCTGAACTAAATACCGGAGCATTGTCAATGTTTTCTATCTCTGACTTTATAAAAAGGAAAGAGGGCTGTGACTGCGTTCCTGGTTAATACTACTACTCCTGACGAGCCACACAGCAGCAGTGAAGGAACATACACCAGAGGTTGTTAAAAATCCCTTCAAAAATACCAGGTACTGGAGAAATGCTGTGTAGCATTATCGTATTGTTGGCGTTTTTTTTAAGTCACCGATTCTCCCTCCACCGTCAACCCTCAAATCGCTGAGACTTGTTGCTAAATCTTCACCACACGCCCCCCAGAACTGCCCAAAAGAATAAGATTTGGGGAGCGAACGGCAGGAGGGGGGCCTAAATCTTTAACACCCAAGGGGCTGGCTAGGTTCCCTTCTATAGGCCACTCTGCAAAGGCTGCGCGTTCAGTTCCACCTTCGGAGAGCTCTGACTCACAAATACTGGGGGGGAAATTATGACATACACCATTATCCTTCCAACCAGAGAGAGATAAGAAAAGCCTGCTGGCCATCCTTGCGGGGCTGGAGAGCCCAAGCCTACGCTCCCCGACGGGGCGGCCGGGAAAGGAGTCTCCAGCCCTGCCCGCCTCCCTCCGCACGCCCGCGGAAGATACTCCCCACCCGGTCTGGCTCCAGGAGCCAGGATGGAGCGCCTTTACCCCGGGAGAGAGAAGGGAACGAGTTGGAAGTCCGGGACGCCGGGACTCGCCCCGCCGCGGCGCCAAGCACCCACTGCCCGGCCACGGACAGGGGCTCCGGCGGAGGCGCCCTGCAACGGGGCCGTCCTCCGCAGCCCTGGGAGGACAAAGCGCTGGGGTATGGGGTGACTCCCGGGCAGCGGCCACGGGCCAAGTTGACTAGACTCGGGGCACGAGGGGGTCCCGCGAGCAGAGCGGCTTGGCACTGACCTGGATGGTGCAGGTGTACTCGCTGTCGTCCAGCAGCCGCACGGTGCAGCTGTACTCGCGCTCCAGACTCCTACTACTGCCGCTCATCAACCTGCTCAGCATCTTCCCGCCCGTCCGCCGCCCCCAGGAGAGACGCCGCGGCGCTGCAGACCACGGACTAGGCGCCCCTCAGCCGGGCAGCTCCGCGCCGAACCCGGGCATCTGCACCATCACCCCAATCGGGTCGCCGCTGCTGCCTCCTGCTGGCCCCGCTCCTCCTCCTTTTCCTCCTCCTTCTCCGCCACCGCCTCCCCCAGCCTAGAGCCAGCGCCGCGCTCTCTCTCCACAGCGTCCCAATGCTGGTGCCCAGCTCGTGGGGCGGAGCCTCGGCCGGAGGAGGCCCAATGGGGGTCAGCGCGGCGGAACCGAGTGGCAGATGCCACAGCCAATAGAAACAGTGCATTAGAATGATGGACAAGATAAGGAGGCAATCATGGAAAGAGCTAAGCTGGACCAGCCCTCTGGCGTTCCAAACGAGGGGCTCTTTTACCCCCTGCAGTTCCTACAAATGCTTTTTCTCCCTCCCCCGAGCCAGGTGTGGGCACTCGGCTGGATCGACGTCTGCTGTTCGGAATACATTTGGGCTCTGCTTCGGAGGCCAAGTCCTATACCCTGCAAAGCCGCGGTTCCCGCCCTCTCGGGAGCCGGGGCCGTGCGAGATCACAATTCTGGCACCTGCAGAATGTAGGCACCTTCCGCCCTGGACCAGGAGGCTGCCCCCACCTGCGCTCTATATCCCAGGTCTCGCGGACGAGCCTCTCTGCCCTTAGCCCTGTTGTTTTGGAGAACATCGGTTTCACAGGAGCTCCTTAAGTGAAAATTGGAGGGTTCGCGGAGGTTCTTAAGCACCCAGGTTTAACCCCTAAAAAACCCTTCACTCTTAACACCCTTTGCCTCCTTCCTTTTATTTTCAGAAGACAAAAGGAGGAGACTAGGGCGTCCTCCTTCAGCCGGTATGGAGCAGAGGATGCGATGGATCAATTCCTTGCACCTTTATGTCTTCAGACTTCTTCAACAAAACAAAGAAAAAAACTGTCTCCTGGCCTCTGTGACCCCACATCTAAAGACCTCCTGTTATTTACGAAAACTTCACCAAGATAATATTCTCCCTCAAAAATTTTTGATGGAAGGAAATGCTATAAAAGAATCATATCAACCCAGAATATTAATGCTGTGATACGTTAATTTAAAAATAATGAAATATGCATAGTTTCCTATTATTTTCATTTAAACTGTTCTTGTTTATTTACATAACAAAAATAAAACCTTACACTGCCCTAGAAAAAATCCAACATTTAAGGTATGCTTCTTTCCTAGTGTCTTTGGATTCAGTATTTCTCCCAATTTATTTGCCCTCCCCCCACCCTTTTTGTTATCACCTCAGCAACCTGGATTGCTTTTCTTATTGCATTCTCCCTGTAGCATTCAATATCCATGAGAGGGGGTTCCTTTTTTTCAATACAATCCTGGGGGAGTTAATTAAGAACCTAGAACTAGTGAGTCAAATTTATAGCCATAAAACCAAGTGTGAGCTCTTATACTCTGTAGCCTTAACAGGTAGCCTGAAGCCTGCAGCAAAATAGGGTATCTAATACATGTTTGTTAAGTAAAATAAATGGAAGTGATAATATTTTGCAGCATCTAAATCCCAGGAGAAGATTTGTAAGGAAATGAAGAGAATTTCAGGAAAGTCCTGGAGATGAATAAAATTATTAATATGCCAAAGTAATATTGTACGAAGCTCAGCTTTGTTGTGTAGTTTAGGGAAGATAACGAGATTTCAGATAGGCAGAAGTTTTGTTGAAAGAAAAGTTGCTATTTGTTATAGAATTTATAAGAGCAAGAAAAAATATCCTAGGAAGTGGGATGGTCAGGAAGTGTTTTTAACAGTTTATGCAAATAAACAGCTGTTAGAATAAAAACACTAAGCACTATGAATCCAGAAAAGCTCTAAGGAACTGAATGTAATCTTTTTTCAAAGTATGACCATAGATGTAATCAACAGCAATGAGACTGTGGCTGCTATGCCAATGTGTTAAGTAACATTCCTGCTCAGCCTAAGAAAATTATGTTAGCTTAGATGCTCACCTCATTGAAACACCAGGTAGATATTCATTTACGTTTATGCATAATATCCATTAAAAGCTTCAAACTCTTCCTTACTCTCTGATACAGAACATTTTGCAAAGAAAACAAAGGATGGACAAATAATGTGGGTTTTTTTGGACAAATAATGAAGAAAAGCAAGAATCAATCAGTTTCTGGTTAGATGTATTTCTCTACAAGGCTCAAGAGGAACTAAAGGCAGAAGTCTAAGGGGAATTAAAAAAAAGGGGGGGGGGGCTCGCCCTGGCCAGTTTGGCTCAGCGGTTAGAGTGTCCACCTGCAGTCCAGAGAGACCGGGTTCCGTTCCCGCTAAGGGCATGTACCTCGGTTGCGGTTTGTCCCTGGCCCTGGTTGGGTCGTGTGGGTGGCAGCCACTCGATGTGTCCCTTTCACTTCGATGTTTCTCTCTCTCTTCCTCTCTCTCCCTCCCGCTCTATCTGAATAAAAAATGGAAAAATGTCCTCGGGTGAGGATAAAAAAAAAACAAAAAAGGGCTCATATAAAGTCAAACTGATAAATACTTTTGTTTACCTTTGTTTTTCTCAAGTCTGTTGAGCAGAATGTCCAGGATAGAAAAGGTTTGTTCAATCGAAGACTTCATGTACTTTGAGAATCTGTGTCGTTGCTTTCACGAGTTGTTTAGTATAAAGGAGGCCATATTTAAAATAAAAGTCCCAAATACAATGGCTCTGAACTCCTACCTTCCAAATTATCAAGATGTCAGCCCTCTTTAGAGTTTTCCTCACTTCTCTAGTATGGAGGAGTCCCTAGGGGAGATAATGTTACCCATATATGCCTGAAATAACTGAACTACCACTGCCTCTGCTTCAGATGTTTCATACCCTAATGTTCTGGACCTGAGCTCTCTCCAGCTGGCGCAATCTCCAGCATTGCCTTGAGTTTCAGCAGGAAGGGGCACTGCCCTCTCTTCACCAGGGCATCACAAACAAAGGTCCTTCTCCTCAAAATCTCCTCACAGCACAGCTAAGATCACTGTTTTATATAACAATATTAGAAAGGAAAAATAATCCAGAGTACTCTGCAGGTATGAATGGCTATTCTCAAAGCCCTTGTGGACTAGATACAAACTTGCCTTAGTGTTGGCTTCCAACTTGGGTCCACATGGCTGAAGATAGCTTCCCTCTTCATCAAGAGTTCCACTTACCATGTCTTGGGCATCCAGGCCCAACCACTGTGAAACAGAGAAGAAAACAACTATCCTCGTCCAGTTTAACGTCCACTTTCAAAGCCCCATTTTCTATCCCAAGTGCCGCTTGTCCCTAAAAAGACTGACTATGGGAATATCTAATCCTTTAGAGTATACCCCACCCACCATCCTCAGGGATTTGACCTTGACCTCTGACTCAACTGGGCTATCACCATAGAACATAACAGTCCAACATCGGCACATTTCTCACAAAGATTGAGTTATTCAATCTTAATATGGAGATCCAAGTAGAACCTCACCAAAGTCAGTCCAGTTCCTTTGCATAATTATGTCTCTGGTAAGGAGCATACCAGTCTGCTTTCCTGCATCTTTTCAATCTCAGCTTCTGTTCTCCTAAGAGCAAGGACTCAAACAACAACATTCACAGCTCCACAGAAACAACAACAACAACAACACACACACACACACACACACACACACACACACATTTGGTCTAAATCTACAGGGAGCAGAAACAGTTCTGTTCCCTTCGGCATCAATGTCTGTAGAAGCAATACTCGTGCTCAACACTCTGCTTCTACATTCATACTAAATACTTCTACATACATACTAAAGCATCTACATTCAAGTTAATGGTTACTTTATAGTTCTCCAAGAGTAGTACATGTATATATACTTGCTTTAATATGAGTAGTTAAACAATTCATATATAGTTTTCTCTAAATAATCAACCTCTGAAGAAATGTTTACCTTCTCTTTTATCAGGACAGAAAACCACCTACAGTTTAAGCTTTTCTAACCTTCTACCCACCTTTAAGATTTTCAGTTTAGCCCCTGTTACACTTAGAAGTATTTTTTATGTGGGAATATAAGAAGTGCATGTTTATTTGTTTTTATTTTTAAACATTGATTGAACATTTATTATGTGTTAGGCACATACTCTGTGACAGCTTTCTAGAATACATAAGACATAGCCCAAAGAATATAGGAAAAGGAAATGTACCAACCAAGAAGTTAACAATCTAGGAGAGAGTGTTAGGTGTGTGTACAATGGCTATAATATAATACGTGAAGCAATAGCAAAGTACTACAGAAAAACAAATGGTATCATTACTTAAGCATGGGAGACAGCGAAGTTTTACAGAAAAAACATTTCAGTTGGGCCCTAAGGAATGGAGTAGGATCATGAAGAGTGCAGACAGCAAGATAAAAGAAAAATATGCGATGAGGAGTGACTATTTTTTTTTTTTGAGGGTGACATTTTAAGTAAAGGAAACAGCATGAGCAAAAACATAGAAGCACAAATGTATGTAGCATGTTCCAGAAATTGCAGGCATCCCCAGATGGACAGCATGTGGGATGCATTGGCTGAGAAGAGATGAATTGAGGCCAGATTATATAGGACCTTCAATGCCATGCTTAGGACTATGAACTCTGTTGTATCAATGGTGGGAGGTGGGGGAAGGGGGTGGACTTTTTAAAGCAGTGACAGTATCATATTTATATTTGGAAATTATCATTTTCATAGCAGATTAAATTAGAGCAAGATGAGATTATTTACTGAAGTAAAATTGTATTTAGAAAACAATAGAATGTCTTTAATGAGGCATCAGAAGCGTTTGTAATAGGTCTCTCAGATGTCATTGACAGGCTTTATTATATTCTCCAATTATGGTTCACTTTCTCTGTATTTCCAGCTAATCTTTGGCTATTGTTCTAGGAACAAAATGTATACAAAACAAAGCAAATTAATTCATTTATCTAAAAAAAATTATTGATAGTCTACTATGTGCAAGTCCCTATGCCAGGTGCTGAGAGAATTCAAAGATGAATAAATAATATTCCCAATCTTCATAGAATTGACAGTCCCATGCAATCTGAAAAATTACTTCAATAACATTTATTAAGTATTCAGTTTCTATAGATTGATATTCAGTGCACATTGGTGTTTTTTTTAAGGTATAAAGGGGTCCAGCCGGTGTGGCTCAGTGGTTGAGTATCGACCCATGCACCAAGAGGTCACCAGTTCGATTCCCAGTCAGGACACATGCTCAGGTTGTGGGTCCAACCCCTGGTGGGGGGCATGTTCTCTTTCATTGATGGTTCTATCTCTCTCTCCCTCTCCCTTCCTCTCTCTCTAAAATCAATAAAGGAAAAAAAATTTTTTTAAGATTCTAAAAAACAAAAAGGTAGAAAGGGGAAAGGCAGCAAAGATATGAGAATTAGCCCAAAGAACCTAGGCAAAGAAATATATATATAAACAAGAGAAAACCAGAACAGCCCATATTCCCCACCCCCATATTTTTTTATTGAAAGTGTCAATTGAGTACTTGCTCTGCAAAATGAGATAATTAACATCATCATACTTCCTCCTATCCTCTGTACTCTAACTCTCAATTTTCGTGGCTTATCTTGTTTCTATTTTGTCAGGGTTTATAGTAGTTACAGCTTTAGGCAAACATATTTCCCTCAGTTGTCTAGTCTCACTTCTGTATTCAAATGGGTTCAGTGCCTTACCACCAGTCCTTTTATTCCAGCATCATCATTCCTTGTTTTTTTAAAATTTTTATTCACATTCTAGTAAGTGAACTTTCTTTGCTTAGTAGTTTGTTCAAGAATGGCTAATGAGCCCTGGCCGGTTTGCTCAGCGGTTAGAGCATCAGCCTGTGGTCTGGAGAGACCCGGGTTCGGTTCCCGCTAAGGGCACGTACCTTGGTTGCAGTTTGTCCCCGGCCCTGGTCGGTTGTGCGGGTGGCAGCCACTCGATGTGTCCCTTTCATGTCGATGTTTCCCTCTCTCTCTCTCTGTTCCTCTCTCTCCCTCCCACTCTACCTCCCACTCTACCTGAACAAAAAAATGGAAAAATGTCCTCGGGTGAGGGTAAAAAAAAAAAGAATGGCTAATGAGCCCGACCAGTGTGGCTCAGTGGTGGAGCATCGACCAATGCACCAAGAGGTCGCCAGTTTGATTCCCGGTCAGGGCATATGCCCAGGTTGTGGGCCAAATCCCCAGTGGGGGACATGCAGGAGGCGGCCAATTGATAGTCTCTCTCATTGATATTTCTATCTCTTTCTCCCTCTCCCTTCCTCTCTCTCTAAAAATCATAAAGGACAAAAAAAATTTTTTTAAAGAATGGCTAATGAGCATATTTCCTGAGTTCTTTTTTTTTTTTATCCTCACCTGAGGACATTTTTCCATTTTGTTCAGATAGAGTGGGAGGGGGAGAGAGAGAGAAACATTGACATGAAAGGGACACATCGAGTGGCTGCCACCCGCACGACCGACCAGGGCCAGGGACAAACTGCAACCCAGGTATGTGCCCTTAGCGGGAACCGAACCCAGGTCTCTCGGGACCGCAGGCCAACGCTCTGCTGAACCAAACTGGCCAGGGCTCCCTGAGTTCTTTAATGCCTGCCTTTATACTTAAACTTTTTAATAGAAATACTACTTGTGGCTCACACTGTTCACTTCCTTTCCCTCAGAATTTTGTAGCCATGATTTTGTTGTCTTTTTTCCTGATATTTGCTATGGAGAAGTCTGATATGTATCAAAAATTTTTCTCTATAGGTGATCTTCTTCATAATTTTTCATCCACTGACACATATTTCCTCCACCCCACCATGTTTCTTGGCTATAAATTCCCACTTTTCTTTGTTGTATTCAGAATTGAGCCCAGTTCTATACTAGGGTCTCTTTCCCCGTATTGCAGTAGTTTTTCTGAATAAAATTTGTTTTTAACTAGTTGAACTCTGTCCATTTCTGGCTTTCTTTAACAGTTATTTGTGTCTAAACTGGATTCTTCACCCGTCTTTCAAAAATCTTATTTGTTTCTACCATGCTTGAATGGTGGTCATGTCATTATATTTCATCCAGTTCATGCTTAGCATGGACAGACCTTTCAGACTTTCAATTTTCTCTAATATATACCAGTTTTTCTTCCCCCAGGTTAAGAGTTTGGAGTTGTTTCCTAAAGAATTTTCTCTAACATGAGAATGTAGGATAAAGGGAAGAAAGGAGAGAAGTTGGGGCTGAGTGTTGTTCTTAAAAGTTTGCTCTCTTGTCAGATTTTAGTTAAAGGAATACCTCAGCCCAATCTCACCAGCCAGGAATATATTACACTCTTGTGTAATTTGTATCAATTCTTCTGCCCCACCTGGTTACCTGTGAAATGGAAAGCTCTGGAGGCCCATATTGTCTCTGCTGCAGTCCTGTGGTGGTATACATGGAGGCTTCTATTCTAAAACAGTTTTCTTGGATTCCCCCATTCTCTACCCTTCCCATGGTTGGTTATCTATACTCTCAGAATTCTTCTTCACATTTAGTGAAGGAATGATCAAGAACCCTCGGAATGTTGTCAATTCTCCCCACCACCTTCTCCTCTCAATTGCTTCTGAGGAGTAGGGGCAGGGTGAGGAACCACACCTTACTATACCAGAATATTGTTCATTTTATTGACCACTTTTTTTTTTTAAAGAACATTTAATTTATGTCTGAGCTTTCATCCTTTACCTGGTGAAATTTGGGCTTTGTTAATGCATTTTTGTTGTTGTTGTTCACTTCATTAGGTAATGGTGGATAGAAAAATCTGTGACCCTGCCTAATTCTTCTGTCCTTATTCAGAAGTTTGTCATCTAAGCTCAACAAGGTTTGAAGTAGTTGCTAAAAAAAGATATTTTCACAAAAAGGTTCGAATAGAAGAGAAGGGAAGAATAAACATTCCACAGTGCACCTGCTATGTATTCAGTAAATGTCTGCAGAATTAATTTAAAAGTTTCCCTGGACATAGTTGAGTTAATTAAAACTGCAAATCATTATTATATCTTATCATTTCAATTTTTCCATTATAGTAATAAGGGAGCACTCACTGTATGCCAGAGACTCTGCTAGGTATTTTACATATATTATCTAATTGAATCTTTATAAGTCTATGGCGAGGTTGTGTGTTGTACTATTGCTATCATTCCCATTTTATAGATGAGTAACTCTCAATGTAGTGTTGCAAGAATACAGCTATCAAGAGGCAAAACCAGGACTCATACACAGACCTCTGATGCCAAAGACTACTTCAAAGAACTATATTATAGCCCTGGCTAGTTTGGCTCAGCGGTTAGAGCATCAGCCTGCAGAACAAAGGGTCACAAGTTCGATTCCAGTCAAGGGCACGTATGTAGGTTGCAGGTTTGATCCCCGGCCTGGGTCATGTGGGAGGCAGCCAATCAAAGAATCAATGTGTCATCTCTCTCACATCAATGTTTCTCTCCCTCTCTCCCTTCTATTCTCTCTCTAAAAAAAAAAAAAAAAAAAAAAAAAAGGAAAAATATCCTTGGGTGAGGACTAACAATAAAAACAAAAAGAACTATATTGTAAAGACTTCTTTTTAGGAATTAGTGGAAAGAGCATTGAACTTGGAGTCAGAAGACTTGACTATAAGCTCTAGGTCCAACATTATATGCTATATAATCTTGGCAAGTCATATGAATTCCATTTCCCATTTGAAAAATGGGGATAATAATGTCTTCCCTGGTTGTTCGGAGAGTCATAAGATTTTTGCTTAAAAGTGGCAGGTTGAACACATGCCTTTACCTCTGCTTTTGCCCCAAATCTACTAAAACAACAATAAAGTGATTTTTTTAAAAGCATCAACCTACAAAACCAATATGAATAGGTACCACAGCAATAACATTTTAGAAATCAGAAAGCATGTGGATGAGTAATAATTGACTGAGCAGACACAAGAATATTGAATTCAAATGCAGCAAAAGGGAAAACTGAGAAGCAATTTGATTTGCACATAAAACCCACAAAATATTTAGAAATTGATACACCAGATGCCTTTGGAAATGGACACAAAACTGAAAACAGGAGGATTGTTTGAAAGTCAACTTAGAAAGCGGTCCTCTCCCCCAACTCTGTGCAGCTAAGAGATTTCTCCACTTCATTGTAAGACCTGAGAATAATTCTCTGAAGAAAGCGTAACAAAGTTTCTGAACTGGTGGGGAGGGTACCAGAAATTCAATACTGCTAACCAAGAGAACAAAACCAAACAAACAACAACAAAGAAATAGGCGACTTGGAGGATGGAAAGACTAAGCAGAAAAAAAGAAAATTTTAAAAAGCAAATTATCTGTAAATATGCTAACAGAGATAGGAGAATATATGGCATCCTTTAAATAAAGAATGTGATTTAATGGAGGGGGGGAGACACATGCAGAGAATTTTTAAAAAAATCATAAATGTAAACTAAAATAGAAGAAATGAAGCAAAAAACTGAATAGAAATATAAAAAGAAGGTAGAAGGCAGCAAATTATCAAAAGCATAATTCAAGAAAAATGTCTATACTGAAAGACATAAATTCCCAAAATTAGAGGGCCTACCATGTGTGCAGCACAATGGAAAGAAACACAACTACACCATGACACACTGCTGTTAAATTTCAGAACATGAGAAACAAAAATAAGCTTCCAGAAAGGTAAAAAGTTAAACATTAGGATTACATTGGACTTTTCAACAGCAACATTGGAATCAAGAGGACAAGTAGAGCAATACCCATAAATTCTGAGGAAAATGATTTCCTATCTAGAATTCTATATCTAAATAAACTATCAACTAGGTAAAGGATATTTTAAACATGCAAGATCTCTCAATAAGTTAACTTTTATGCACTCCTCCTTAGGAAGCTATTGAAGGATGAGATCTCCAAATATGTGAGAGCAAATCAAGAAACAGAAACACATGGCAGATTGTGCTATGTGTTCAAAATATTGCCTGCCCTCTCTATCAAGACTAAAATTTTTCTTCCCATCCACTGACATCAAGCTTAGCTGTTGAATTGCGTTGAATGATGAAATGTACATAGAAATGGTGGATATCAATGCTCATTTCTTCCCCAAAAGATTAGAGATTGGTGTGGCCCAGATGAAGATTGATCCTGGGTCCTGGGTCGTTACAGCATGGAGCAGAGCTGCAGCCTACTCAGAAAAAATATCTAATGACAGTGAGAAATAAATCTTTTTTATTGTAAGCCACTGAATTTTTGGAGTCATTACTGAAAGAGAGAGAGAGAGCAAGAGAGACAGAGAGAAGAAAAAAAGAGACAAGAGAAGAGAGAGAAGGAGAAGTAGCAAGAGCTGACTAATATATGTAGAGCCCTGGAAATGGGATTTAACACAAGAAAGGAAATAATGGTGAAGTTTGGTCCCAGAATGATAACTATGAAGCAAGTCTGAGAAGAATTAAAGTCAAAATGGAGAAAAATCAGAAGGCTCCCTGGTGTTCTAAAGAAGATGAAATTGATGGATTACCTAATATGTCTGACTATGTTAGGAAGAAATACACTTTTGGGGGATAATTTAGTTTGAGTTAGCAATGATTATATTAAAACAAAGTAAAGTGAAAAATAAAAACAAAGCATTTATCAACTTTAGGAAAAATAAATGGAAAGGTAATCATGGTATGTAAGCATTAACATAGTAATAATATAAATATTGATTTAATTTAACCACATTACGATATAACTATATTGAAAGAATGAATAGTACAAAGCGTGTAAGTGTGTGATTGGGGTAGGCTGGCAGTTGAAGTAGTTGAAGGAATACATATTTCATAGATTACCCCTATTTTTTGAAATCAAGAAGTAGGAAGTAGCAACGTAAGTATAGAGATATTGAAACAAATACTAAAAGAAACAGCTAAAATAGCTGAAAATTGTTGCCTCTGGGGGAGGAAGGTGAGAAAATTGGGGCCTAGGGAAACATTGTTTTCTATAATAGGCCTTATAGAGAACTATTTGACTCCTAAACTATGTGCACATTTCACTTGAATAAAAAATAAACGCTAAACTTAAACATTGCAGCACAGGGGCAGTTTGAGGCTTAAGAACTCAAGAGATACAAAAATAAAATTATTATAGCAAACCAATGCAACACACATTTACACACCAGAAAAGAAGGAGGAGGAGGGAGGGAAGGGGGAAGAGGAGGAAGAGAAATGAAAAAGAAGTTTGAAAGCATTTGTAAAGTATAAAGCACTGCAAATATTTATAGTGACTGGAAACAAGTTAGTAGATTGAGTACTGTGGACGCAGAAGAACATGAGTGAGAACACAGGCTCTAGATTCAGGCAGTCCATGGTTCAGATTTTTGCTCTGCTATGTGCTAGCTGTGTGACCTTGAGCATATTGCTAGGCCTTGGTTTAATATTTGTAAAACAGAGATAATAAGGGTCCCTCTCTCACAGAGAATAAAACAAGATAAGCTTTTACAGAAAGAAAACACTGGAAAAGTTTTAACTAATATTAATCTCTTTCATACCCTCATGTCTTCTGTGGATTAATCAACATTAAATGGATGGATAAAAGGCAATCAGTAAAAGGAAAAATGTGAAGCAAAAATCTGAGATGATACACAAACTGGAGAACCAGCCTCTGAATCATTGAAAACTGTGCATTGTGGCTGCTTCAGCAGCAGTAATTGGTAAGCCAATTGCCTTAGAATTACAGCTGTTTCTTGCCTTTCTCTGTCCCTTTCCCTTTTCTTTTTCCTCCTTCATTACTAACCATTGTGATTATCATCATCTTTTTATTATTATTATTATTATTATTATTATTATTATTATGCAGGGGGAGGGGGGAGAGAGAGGGAGAAAGGAAGGGAGAGAGAGAAGGAGGGAGAGAGAGGGAGAGAGGGAGGGAGGGAGAGAAAGAGAAACATCAATAAGAGCATGATTATCGTCATCTTTTAACGCACACTCTGAGCACCACATTCATTTAGCAAATGTTAATTGAATGCCAAACGCACTTCTTTTAGTCTCTGATTCCCATGTGTTCAGCTTATCTACCTACATAATTTAGACAACAGGTTAAGACTGTAGGTATGAAAGAAGTTTTCTACTGCAACAAGAAGTTATGATTGATGATAGATAGGTAAGGAAGCTTACTCATTCAAGAGCAACCAGAAAGATATTTGACCACTGTCCAACTCTCACAGATCATTTTCCTCTGCAACTTGGTGCAATTCTGATTCCAAAAGCCATTCTACTTCCCTAATCTGATAATCACAAAACATGCTTTTTCAAATTAGATTTTTATATTATGTTAAGTAAGCCTAGTTCTTTCCTGCATGCTAGTAAGCAGGTATTTTAAGGACATGAAAGAGAAAGGAGAAACTTCCAATCTCTTAGAGTTTATTTCCAGGAGAAACCTAGGATTTCTGTATGGAATATAGATTTTTTTTTTTTTTTTTGTCTTCTATTACTCAGAGATGTTTCCAGGGCTGACCTAAAGCACTCTTAAGGACCACCATTCCTTCATTTGGAGAATGTCCAGAAGTTTAATGATGCTTTCTGTGACTCAAAGTTTGGAAGACAAAAAAACTACCTAAAAGACTGCCTCACTCCCTCATGGACATCCTGGTGTTCTTTCCCCCTCTCTTGGCAGCTTTTTTTTCCCTCCTTCTTATCCACACAAGTGGGCTCATTGGGCCAAAATTTCCACCCACCCTTGTAATCATCCAGAGCAGTCTTTATCCCAACATCCAGTGTAATTTGCCATTGCTGCTCTGGTTTTGATCTCATACTGCAATTCTGACACAGAGTTCTGTCTCATTTCTGAGATCTGGCCCCACTTCTGGTGTCTGAGTTCCTTTAATTGACTCCCTTATCTTGATACAGTGAAAAACCAGTCCCTCCGAAAAAGGATCTAATATGTTCTTACTAGTCCCTCATTCCAGATGCTGCTATCTG
Source organism: Molossus molossus (assembly GCF_014108415.1). NCBI lineage: Eukaryota > Metazoa > Chordata > Mammalia > Chiroptera > Molossidae > Molossus > Molossus molossus. The sequence continues at coordinate 183,124,991 of NW_023425344.1, forward strand.
TAAATAGCCCAATTTAAACAGCAGCCTGTCCGTCTAGATTTCTGAATATTCCCTCTCCTAAATTACCCCGCAACGTGCTGTCTGCCTTAGAAAAATTCTCTAACACTTAGTTATTACTCCTTCATGTCAACCACTTCCCTAGGCTTCCCCCCTTTCCCTATTTCCATGCCAATCTGATGTGTACCAGTGAAGCAGGATTTCTTCCCAGGACCTGCAGCTGGGGCCACCTTGTACCTGTCTTGACCTAGTGTACCTTGTCCACTTATAGTTAATCAGAACATGCTGGTCCTGTCCTATGATAAGCCATCCAACCAACTTATTAGGAAAAATGTGATTCTCATAAGGAAATAGTAAGTTTGAACTTTGAGATTAAGGCAGCTTGCACATGTGTGATTCTACACTGCGAGGAAGGAACAAACTTTCCTCTATTCTCAAGGTTCTTCTGGATGGTCTAATAATCAAATAGGCATGAGAGAGATTAACAACAGAAAATGACCAAATTTAATAATACATGTGTGGAAACCCTGCATACATAAGAGAGTCAGAGACCCTATATGAGCAAGAGGTACAGAGATAGAAAGGGGGATAATATATATAAGACATCTTGAGCTATGGATGAAGTAACACACCTTGGGGGCTTCAAAAGGCCATTTCAGGATGATAAGAAGAGCAGATGTTAAGTAAATAAAAGTCTGCTCTCACCTACAGGTGAGTCAAAAGGGTTATCAGTGAAAATCTCTCGTTATGGGCAAGGCTCCTAATTCAAGTTCTTCTAGGTAGTTAAAGGGAGGGACAGAAGTTTCTCTTGAGCATGAAGCTAAAATTGACTTTAGCTCAAAACAATCTGCATACCACAGAAGCAGAGTGACTACCTCTGAATCCCCACTATACCCCTCCTTACCCTGTAAAAAGACAGACATATGTCTAGTTTTCTACTTTTGAGTCATTAACTGGGTTTAAAAGGATATTGCACTAATTAGAATAATTGGTTCCATTTGCTGCAATTTTAGGAAAACACAAGATTTTGCATTCTGGGGTATAATCATGACAAAAGACACATATATGCTAGTTACTGTATTTAGTGTTTCACATAATCAAATTCATTTAATCCTCACAACTACCCAATGATGTAGAGTTTTGCTATTATTTCTACTTCACAAATGAGAAAATTAAAGCACAGAGAGTTTAAATAATTTAACAAAGTTCACACAGCTAATAGAACTGAGTATTGAATCCAAGTAATTCTGTAGGATCACTAAACTATACTGCTTCTAGGAAACTAAGACAGGTCAGGTAGGGGCTCTTTAGATCCTCCTGCAAAATGGACTTTATAACCCTTAAAATAAAGAAAGTTCAGACTGATTACTTTAGGTGAATGAAGCAAGTCCTAGCGCATTTGATTCCATCTTCACAATACATTTGTTAATGTAAACAGGAACACAGCCAAGTACCAGTAAAGTGTGTTTTGTATTTATTAAACAATACTATAAAATTCTAATGAAAACCCCTATTGTAATTCAGACTTGAGATTTTGTTGTTGTTGTTGTTGGTATTCAGAAACTGGTCCAGCTGTTTCTGCAGCTGCTTGGTAATTTGACAGAAACAAAATCAGTGAATCGGTTAAAATTCTAAATTTTGAAAAGGACAATGCATTTCTTTTTGTCTTCATAAGACACTACATTTAAATTACAATGCAAAAGCAACCAGGCACTGTGTGAGCAAATTTACATAATTGGTGTCAGGGGTCTAACGCAGAAGCAAACGGGGGTTAGACATTGATGAGACTGATAGAGCTGATTATTCTATCCATCTTAGCATCTTTTCAAGACTTTTAATAATGGAGACATTAAATTACTGTGCATATCTCCTTTAAGTCTAGCTATATGATTGGAGCTTAATTTGGTTAAAGAAAGAAAATGCAACCATAGGGTTTTGCATGTTTGGACCTTTGCTTTTTTGTTTAGAACACGTATGGTAAAATATGTGCCCATTGCTGCAAAGATTTCATGCCAGTCAGCATTTCTTTGTGACTCCTTTGCTCACAAAGCCTGCCACATCTGTTATACTAAACAGCCAGTTCATCCATGAGAAGGCTAATGTGGATAATTCCAGCAAAATTTTAAGAAGGCGAACATCTGCAGTAAATGTAGCCTATGTCCTTCATAGATGATAGCTGTTCTATGTGGAGAAAAACACTGTCTTAATCAGAGATCATTGTTTGCAAGGAACAGAAACCCAAACTACTTCAAGCACAAGGGAGTGATGCTTATTGAAAAGATACAGGGAACCAAAACTCACAGGGCAACCAGGTCTTGACGTGGGATTCACATGTCAAGGGACCTGACTTGGAACTTGAAAGTTGAGAACTGAAAGTACTCTCTTCACTTCTTCTAGGTTTAATAATATCTTCTTTTTCTCTGAAGATCAGCTTTCTTTGCCTCAGAATCCCATTGGTAGAAAATGACAGTCCACCAGTGCTCAAAACAAACTAATAGAGACTCTATATCCCTAGTCCAAATATCCAGGAGAGAGAATGTGATTAGCCCAGCTTAGATCAGGTGTCTTCCTCTGGTCCAACCAGCTGTGGCTAGGGGAGCAGCATCATATGGACACTGGGTTGCTCTTCTCCTTTAGTAAGTGTGGCCAGAAGGCATTCTGAAAGGATTCATTATAACACATTATTGCCATTCTTTGGAATTAGATGATGATGAATTTTAGATGTATTAGCATTTATTTTTTTATTTTTATTTTTTTATCCTCACCTGAGGACATTTTTCCATTTTTTGTTCAGATAGAGCAGGAGGGAGAGAGAGAGAGAAACATCGATGTGAAAGGGACACATCAAGTGGCTGCCACCCGCACGACCAACCAGGGCCGGGGACAAACCGCAACCAAGGTACATGTCCTTAGCGAGAACCGAACCCGGGTCTCTCTGTACCGCAGGCCCATGCTCCAACCACTGAGCCAAACCAGCCAGGGCTGTATTAGCATTTAAACGTTGTTCTTCCATCCACACTTTATCTCTGCATCTCAAATCCACCCTTGTCTCTACTGATAACCTTAAACACTTGAATTTCTCATTTCTGCATCTGCCAAAATCACCAACAAAGTGTTAACTAGCTAGTTGGTACATTTGACACCAACTCTCTCCTCATGGAGGATTTCCTCAAAATTTTATTTTCATGTGTCAAGATATTTCACAAGTCGTGCCTGCAAATATCTCCACCCTTTCCCCCAAGCTAGGTGCTCAATAACCCAATATAACATTAGGAAAGCCAACCTATACCTTTTAGCAAGACTCTCCAAATAAATGAGACCAATGTAAATGCCATCTACTGTGAAATTGTATAAAAGGAAAATATAAAGTGATAGCCTTGTTAATTAACACACTATAATTTTGACTTTCCAGCTGGAAACATAGTCACTTCATTAAAATACAGGCATATCATTGTCAATTCCAAGTGACATTTCAGGAAAGAATAAGTGATGATCCATCTAATGACTGAATTCAGCCAGGATAATCCTACTGTCCTTTAGCCCAGACCAAAGCCCTTTTCATTCTAATGAGAAAATGCTAATGTTCTCAGTTTTTAATTTTTAATTTTTACAATCTACGTAAAAGTCTCCCTCTGGCACCTAGAGCTTCCCTAGATATGGAGGATAAAAAAAGAGCCTATGCTGAATAACTTTTTAAACTCACTCAGTGAGAACTTAGAATTTTAGGCGCTGAAGAGAGAGATGATTTTCAAATTGCATCTGTGCAGAAAATGCTGACTATGGGTACTAGTTCAGGAATAATGACAGCCGTATTTTTTCTTCTTATGTTTTCTAAATGAGTCATAAAGGACCCTCTGCATTCAAATAGTGTGTCATAAAATGGGGAAAATAAAATACAGAAATTGGACACTGCTGTTTCTTCTTAATGAATCCAGCTTTTTGCTGCCTGGTATGAGGCCAGAATAGCCCATCTAAAACAGGAGTGAGTTGAACTCCATGCCGGCCATTTCCAGTGTAGTGTTTGTGTAGCTCCTCTCCGTGGGGGGAAGTAATGCAGCTTTGTTTTTGAGAATGGCTGTCTGGTCCAGTGGTTCTGTTTAAATTTTAATTTATTGATTTGAGAAAGAGAGAGGAGAGATTTTTGTTGTTTCACTTATGCATTCATTGGTTGATTCTTGTATGTACCTTGACCAGGGATTGAACCCACAACCTCGACATATTGGGATAATGTTCTAACTAATGGCTACCTAGCCAGGGCCCCTGGGGGGGCCTTTAAAAAAAGTGTGTATTCTACCAATTTAATTAGAACCTCAGAAAACAGTTTTGGATATCATTATTTTCAAAAGCTCTTTGGGAGACTTAAAGGGGCCATCAGAGTTGAGAACCCCTGGATTAAACTTTATGAAGATAATCTATTACTTTTTGCCTTATAGCCAATGTTTCTCAATCTTATTTCATTATTGCCTCCTAATGAGACTTTATAGACTTTTTTTTTTCTAGTTGCCCCCCTCATGAAAATTTAACATCACAGATATATCATATATCTGCTGTGTATTGTATGTATATCTGTGCTGTATGCATAAAAGGAGAAAGGCTCTTTTGCCCTCCAAGAACAAGTTTTGCCCCCTTGGGAGCAACATTGAGAATGTATATTGTAGATTGAACAAATCAGTCAACCTGGATGGGTTAGGTTGTGCTGCAGGGACAAACAACCCAAAATCTTAGTGGCTTATAACAACAAAAGTTTACATGTCACTTGCACAACATGTACATTAGGGGTCAGGAAAGGAGCCCTGCCCTGCATCATGATCTTCACTCCAGCACCCAGACTGCCAGAGCAACTCCTATCCTGGGTATTACTGATGACCATGGCAGAGGAAAAAGGAAACATGAAAAAGTGTGCTCTGGCTCTTAAAACGTATGTCAGAGGAACCTCCCAAAGCTTCCATTCACATTTCAGTGGCCAGAGTAAGTCACATGGTGACACCTGAGCTCAGCAGGACAGATCTAAGTGTGATCCTCCCACAAGAAGAGGAAGCAGCTATCATTGAGCAATCTGCTAAGCAGGTAGTATTCTCAGACATTGAGAGAGAGACATACACACTCCTGTTGATCACTAAGAGCCTCTTTCCTGGTCACTGTGCACCTGCCTTCAGGGCAAGGGAGGGCATGACATGGCACTGGCAGCGCTATCCTTTTTGGGTTTTATGTTGTTGTTGTTTTTTATCCTCACCCGAGGACATTTTTCCATTTTTTGTTCAGATAGAGTGAGAGGGAGAGAGAGAGAGAGAGAGAGAGAAACATCGACGTAAAAGGGACACATCGAATGACTGCCACCCACACAACCAACCAGGGCCGGGGACAAACTGCAACCAAGGTACATGCCCTTAGTGGGAACCGAACCTGGGTCTCTCTGGACCGCAGGCCGACGCTCTAACCACTAAGTAAACCGGCCAGGGCTCCCTTTTGTTTTTTACACCCATCTTTTACTTGCATTAAGGTGAAAGTAAGATAACTCAGTGGGTATTTTTAAATATTTTTTCATGGTTCTACTAAATATATAGCAATGAACATGGCATTCCACTTGCATTATTAACAAGAACCCTTTTTGTGGACTCTCTTGATACTCTTTTGGAGCACATCAGGTTTTCCTCATTGGCTTTAAAAACATTTTTTATTGAATTTATTGGAGTGGCATTGGTTAATAAAATTATATAGATTTCAAGTATACAGTTCTATAATACATCATCTGTATATTGTAATATGTGTTCAGCACCAAGTCAGATATCCTTTCATCAGTATTTATCCCCATTATACCCTCTTCTACCTCCCCCCACATCCTTCTCCCTCTGGTAATCACCACACTGTTAGACGTCTGTGTCTATGAGGTTTTTGTTGTTGTTTTTGCTTAATCCCTTCACCTTTTTCACCCCAGCCCCCAAACCTCCTCCCCTCTGACCGTTGTCAGTTCCCTTTTCTACATATCCTCTCTAACACTTGTTTGTTCATTTTAAATATGTTTTTATTGCTTTTTTTTTTTTTAAGAGAGATAGAAACATAGATATGAAAGAGATACATCGATCGGCACGCCCCACACTGGGCATGGATCCTGCAACCCAGGCATATACCTTGACTGGGAATCGAACCAGGATCTCTCAGTCCATGGGACAATGCTCAATCCAAAGAGCCACACCAGCCGGGCAACACTTGTTGTTTGTTAATTTATTGATAATAGACATTCATTGGTTTCTTCTTGTATATGTCTTGACCAGAGAATGAACCCACAACCTTGGCATATTGGGACAACACTCTAACCAACTGAGCTATCAGGCCAGGGCTCCTCAATGGCTTTTGGGCAGGTTTCATATTTCCAGCTTGAGGTTTGGGAGTACTCATTAACTATATTATATACTCTGTGCAAAACTTATTTTAGCTTCAAACTCAGAAAATACAGGTCAGCATCTTGTTTCATTGTTTATCAATAAAAGTTCTGCCAGGAGAGTGTAATATTTCCAAAAATGGTCAGGCCTGACAAACCATGATGATTGGACACAGTGTTAAGTGTTCTAATTTAGCATGACATTTGGATACAGTGTACAAAAAAAAGAAAAGAAAAGGTGTAACTTCATAGTATTAATCAAGCTCATCATTTAGAAGTAGGTAGGGGCCCCTAAAAGAAATAATGCTTAGGGAAAGTAAATATTTTAACTTTAACTGACATTATGACTCAAAATGTTAATATGATGCCTCTCTTGTTTCTTGTTGCAATTAAGCACAGCAACTCCCATTGTTTAGTTACCAAAAGACTTTGCGTGTAGAGCTTGAAAGGTTTTATAATGTCTTTGATTAAGAAATAATAAAAACTAGGTTCTTGGTTCTTGCTCTATGTTCTTTGTTGGAGAATAAACCTTTTACTCCAAAGGATCCCAAACAGATCACTATAAGTCTGTAGTTGTTAGAGTTTTATCTTACAAATTCCATAATGTGCTTCCCACATACCTCTTTCTCTTTGGTCTGTCTGGGTTCACCTTGGGGACAGAGCTTCTCTCTTAGTAATATGGCACTCCCATAACCCTTTTCTCCCATAGTCCATTCCTGCTGGAACAATCCCAAGGCTATGAGGAGATTAAGAGTTTTTCTTTCTAAGATTATATCATTTTATGACTCTTCAGTTCTGTCCCCTCCCCAGTCATAGAGAAGCCTATTCCTGTATGTCACAGAGAAAGATTATTCTCTCAAGATCTCAAAGATGTTATCAGTAACAAACTTTTATTAGAGTAGGTACATGATAACAGAGAAAATCCAAATATTATTTTTCCTCATTCATATGTCTCCAGAATCCAATGATGAAAACTGAAGCATCTGTGCTATATATCATCTGTTCTTGGCTGGAAATCTACAAGGTTTGGTGAACCCAAACATGATATTCCCAACTCTTTCTGCAGAAGGGCAGTATCAAAAGATCAGGCCTTTTTCCAGTAGCCGGGAGACTCCTGGAATCATAAGGGACATCATGGAAGCCCTTGACTGGGTCCTGCAGTCTCGGACCAGTTTGTTGTAAAGGGGAAATTTTGTGCATGACAGAATTGGATGTACAATTTCAGAAAACTGGACAATACCTCTGCAGAGATAGGCCACTGATACGTTTCCAAGCAGCACCTAGCCCTGTTTTTCCATTGAATGTCTCAGTCCCTGGTCTCTTCCTACTGTTTCTCCACACAGATATGTCTGGTACAGCTCTTGGCTCACTTCTGGTTTTCCTTATGAATTAAGAATCTTGCTTTGACCTGACATTTCCACACCAGGGACTGATTCTGTCTCTGGGAAGGCTTGAGTCTTCATAGCCCACCCTGGACAATCAGGGAAGCCACAGACCTTGGGGAGATTGTTGAAGAGTAAGCAATACTGCTACCTTGTGGAAAACAATGGTTATACTCTGTGTCAGAAATGATTTTTAAAAGGTAACCTTTGAAAGTACGGATTAGAATGGGGTCTGAGATTTTCTTTTCACATTGTATCTTTGTGCATTGTTTGAATTGTCATTTTCACCAATGAATCTTAATTTGCAATAAATTTGGTCTTTTAATACATAAATTTAATTTCAAAGAGTAAAAAAATATTTAGGCTATTTTAAAATATCCTATTGTTTACATCATTTAAAGTTTGTCCTGGCTTCACCTCTAATTGTTGGGGGGTGGTGAAAACAGCACCAGGTGTTAGATCGGGTCAGGCCAGACCTGAGTTCAGCAACCTCAGTACTTGAGTTCTGGCTAGGAAAGAATTCAGAGCCAAGACTCAAAGTATAAGAGAACATTTATTTAGAAAATCACAGAAGCAGAAGAAGTAATTTGTAGAAGAGTCTGAGGAAACAAGTTTTAAAGGCAAAGGAAGGGCCCTAGGAGCTTAGAAGTGAAGAAGGTAGGGGTGACATGCTTGGGGGGCAAAGGGAAGTGGTGGGGGAAGGGAAGGTGCAGGCATAATCCTGGAAGGGAGAGCCTGCTGCATCCTCAATCCTAAAGGTGAAGAGTTTAGGAGAGATCCTAGGAGAAGATCTCAATTGAATATTCAGTAGCTTTTCAGGTATGCCCTTTCAGGGTCAAAGTCTGTACTGATTGGTCAGCATCAGAGAAGGAGGTCATTAGTTATTGCAGCTGGTCCTGGCCCACAGGGTTTTGATGCTTTTCTGGGCCTGGAGCTAAAACACAACTGAGACCTAGATGTTATCCATAGAAAGGAAAGGGCGGGGAGTCCAAACCTCATGACCAGCAATATGGTTGAAAGGTTACCCTGGGGGAAAGGTCCTTGTCTTCCCAGTTTTGCCCCTTGCTAGGCACCGTGGACTTTCTGCCCCAGTGACCTTCTGTATCTGGCCCATCGTCCTTGCTTTGCTCATGTCTGTCTAGCTGCCTATTACATAACTAGCTGTGTAAACTTAATCATTTAAATCTGTTTCCAGCCCTGGCCGGTTTGGCTCAGCGGTTAGAGCGTCGGCCTGCGGTCCGGAGAGACCCGGGTTCGGTTCCCGCTAAGGGCACGTACTTCGGTTGCAGTTTGTCCCCGGCCCTGGTTGGTCGTGCGGGTGGCAGCCACTCGATGTGTCCCTTCACGTCGATGTTTCTCTCTCTCTCTCCCTTCCTCTCTCTCCCTCCCACTCTATCTGTACAAAAAATGGAAAAATATCCTCGGGTGAGGATAAAAAAATAAAATAAAAATAAAAATAAATCTGTTTCCACATTAGAAAAATGTGGGTGTTGGATTTAATGACACAAATTTTAATTATTACTCTATTATCTTTCCATTAAAATTTCCCCAGCCTTTTTTTTTTTTTTTTTTTTTTTTTGCATTTATCTTCAGATAGCACGGGAGTGGAGGGGAAGAGAGAGAGAAACATCAATGTGAGAGACACATGGACTGGCTGCCACCCACATGACCCCAACCAGGGCCGGGGACAAACTGCAAGCAAGATACATGCCCTTAGTGGGTACCGAATCCAGGACTCTCTGGTCTGCAGGCTGATGCTCTAACCACTGAGAAAACTGGCCAGGGCTCCCCAGCCTTCTTTTAACACATATAGCCATTAATGTATATGTAACCCACAGAACAGGAAAATGGAAATTTTTATTATTGAAAGCTAAATTAAGGTGGTCATTCTAATCCAGTGGTTCTCAGTCCTAGCTACACACTGAAATCCATTTAGTATGCTTTTAAATTCCAATATCTGGACCCCACTCCAGACCCATTCATTGTGTTAGAATGTCTGAGTGTGGGGTCTTGGCAGTAGGCATCTTTTAAAGGCTTCTCAAATGGGCAGCTAAGATTGATAACTACTGCTAGTTTAATTGTTGCCAGACCTAAAAAAACATCTCCTGCCCTGGCCAGTGTTACCAAGGCATCTGCCCTCAGACCAAAGGGTCACAGGTTTGACTCCCATTCAAGGACACCTACCTGGATTTCAGTTTCAATCCCCAGCCCTGGTCATGGTCATGCAGGAAACAACCAATCGATGTGTCTCTCTCACATAGATGTTTCTCTCTCTCTCTACCTCCCTCCCTTCCACGCTATCTAAAATATCAATGGAAAAATATCCTTGGGTGAGGATTAACAACAAAAAACAACAGCAAACAAACAAACAAAATCTCCTTTACAGAACTTAAAATTCTACTACCAAATCACTGTAGTTTGGATGAATGATTTTCCTCTTTTCAAATGTAAATATATCCATAAAAATGAAATTAATGAAAGGTTTTAACTCATTAGCTTACTAAGAGTAGTTTCTTCCTAATATCTAACCCCATGAAGAGATTTAGAATTTAAATAGGGTTAGAGCAAGTGATAACTCATTTTGGCGTGTATCATGAAATACTTTGGGAGAGTTAGGGCTGAATAGGCTGCAGAAAGGGAAGCAAACACAACCAGAAATCATCATGATACCACAAGTGTGAATATGGAAGACGATAAACCAGGGAGTAACAGAGGAATGGAAAAGAGCGAAGAGGTGAACCAAAGACTAGTTGCAATGACTTAAAATCTTGTCTACATCAAAGAGTATAAAATTCCAGTTATGAGGAAAATAAGTTCTGGGAAATCTAATGTACAGTACAGTATCATGATTATAGTTAACAATGGCGTATTGTGTACTTGAAAGTTTCTGAGACAGTAGGTCTTAAATGTTCTCATCATAAAAAAAAAAAATGGTAGCCCTGGCCAGTTTGGCTCAGCGGTTAGAGCGTTGGCCTGCGGACCAGAGAGTCCCAGGTTCAGTTCCCGCAAAGAGTACATACCTCGGTTGCAGTTTGTCCCCGGCCCTGGTTGGGGTCGTGTGGGTGACAACCAGTAAATGTGTCTCCCTCACAATGATGTTTCTCTCTCTCTTCCCCCTCTCTCCCTCCCACTCTATCTGAAGATAAATGCAAAAAGAAAAAGAAATGGTAATTTTGAGTTGATGACACTGTTAGCCAACACTATAGTGATAATCATTTTGCAATATTTAAATGTATCAAGTCATCAGGTGTACACTTTAAATGTACACAATGTTGTATGGCAATTATATCTCAATAAAGGTGGGAAAAATTTTTGTCTAAAACTTTCCTGTAATCCAGTCCATAATGTAATCATTCCTAATATCAAAATTTCCAAGTTGAGTAGAGGAGACTAGATATGCAGAGACTCTTAGTATGATTTCTATATATTATTTCATTAATTAAATATTTCATGTACTGATAGTAGTCAATCTTTATGAGTTCCAAGAAACCCAGTAGATGGCTGAAATCTCGAATAGTTCCAAACCTTATATATACTGTTTTTTCCTATTCACACATACACTTTGCGGCTTTTCTTTGGTATATCTAAATTGCCACCATCGCTACTGTTGCACTTTAAGGCCATTATTAAGTAAAATCAGGTTTATTTGAACACAAGCACTATGATACCATCATGACCACTAAGTGACTAATCCATGGGGAGCACATATACCCTGGAGACTCTGGACAAAGGGATGATTCACATCCTGGGCATAACAAAGCAGAACAGCTCAAGATTTCATTGTACTATGCGGAAAGGCAGCAATTTAAAACTTATGAATTGTTTATTTCTGGAATTTTCTGTTGAATATTTTCAGACTACTGGTGACCACAGCTAACCAAAACTGCAGAAAGTAAAACCTCAAATAAGGGAAAACATTTGTTTTGTTTTTTTTTATATAATGTATTATTTTATTTAATCTTTACAACTAATGTAGTATGTATTATCTCCATTTTACAGATAAGAACACTGAGATTGAAGGAACTTGGATCAACTTTTTTGCTTTGTTATTTTGAAAAGAAATTTATTTGGTATCTAAAAGATTTATCTATCTATTCATTTATATCTATATCTATATATTATATATATCTAATATATATCTAGATAGATAGATCAATAGATAGATATCTCCCTGCCCTGATTAATTATACATTAGTATAATAATTATGGCTGTTTTCCCTGATATCTGCTCATCTGTTCTTTTCTTTTTTCATATTGATTTCAGAGACAGAAGGAGAAACAGAGAGAGAGAGAGAAACATCAATGTGAGAGAGATACATCAATCGACTGCCTCCCCGTACACACCCCGACCAGGATTCGAACCTACAAATTAGGTATGTGCCCTGACCGGAAATCGAACCTGTGACCTTCTGGTGCGTGGCACAACACTCCAACCAACTAAGCCACACCAGTCAGGACTGTTCTTTTCTTTTTAAAATATATTTGAAATATTTTCTTATAATTATGTTCTTTTCAAGGTGAAAATGTAACAAAGAGATCATTCTTTGAATCACACACACTTCCCATTTTGATGACAAATGGTTATCTTGAAAACTTTCTAGAAATGACTAAACATAAAGAAAGTTCTAATACAACAGTATGGTGATTACCGTAGGGAAAGGGGTGTGAGGAGAAGTACAAGAGGGTAAAGGGAGGGCCCTGGCCGGTTTGGCTCAGCGGTTAGAGCGTCGGCCTGCGGTCCGGAGAGACCCGGGTTCGGTTCCCGCTAAGGGCACGTACCTCGGTTGCAGTTTGTCCCCGGCCCTGGTTGGTCGTGCGGTGGCAGCCACTCGATGTGTCCCTTTCACATCGATATTTCTCTCTCTCTGTCTCTTCCTTTCTCTCCCTCCCACTCTATCTGTACAAAAAATGGAAAAATGTCCTCGGGTGAGGATAAAAAAAAAAAAAGAGGGTAAAGGGAGGATAAATGGTGACAAAAGGAGACTTGACTTGGGGTGGTGAACACACAGTACAGTGTACAGGTGATGTATTATACAATTGTACACCTGAGACCTATAAAATAAAAAAATAAGCCCTGGCCGGTTTGGCTCAGTGTTTTGATCATCAGCCCATGGACCAAAGAGTTGCAGGTTCAATTCTGGTCAAGGGCAGGTACCTCATTTGCTGTTTGTCCCCGGCCCTGGTTGGGTCATATAGGAGGCAACCAGTCAATATATCTCTCTCACATCAATGTTTCTCTCTCTCCCTCTCTCTCCCTCCCTCCCACTCTATCTGATGATAAATATAAATGTATCCTCGGGTAAGGATAAAAATATAATAATAAAATAAAATAAAAAGGGTCTAATAGAAGTTGGCAGCATAGGTAAATGCAGTACTCGCATCTTCCCATGGCCACGTCAAAATTACGACTAAAGTACAGAACAACCATCATTAAGAACTGCCTGAAATCTAGCCCTGGCCGGTTTGGCTCAGCGGTTAGAGCGTCGGCCTGCGGTCCTGAGAGACCCGGGTTCGGTTCCCGCTAAGGGCGCATACCTCGGTTGCAGTTTGTCCCCGGCCCTGGTCGGTTGTGCGGGTGGCAGCCACTCGATGTGTTCCTTTCACATCGATGTTTCTCTCTCTCTCTCTGTTCCTCTCTCTCCCTCCCACTCTACCTGAACAAAAAATGGAAAAATGTCCTCGGGTGAGGATAAAAAAAAAAAAGAACTGCCTGAAATCTAGCTGAATAAAAGCTCTACAAGCATGGATATAAAGAAAAAGCCACATTGAGTCTGGTAGGAAGGGTAGAGATGCCAAATGGGCTGATCACACACCCACATGTGGTGGTTAAAAATCAGGGGGAATATCTTGGCTGTGGAGGTCCTCCCTGAGAAGTGAGGGGTCCCAGTCCCATATTAGGTCTCCCCAGCCCAGGGTTCTAGTGCTGGAAAGAAAAGTTCCAACAACTTCTGGCTGTAAAAACCAGCAGGGATCATGGCTGACTGAGTGAGACAGAGGATTCCTGGAGTTCCAGGCAGTTTCTCTTAAAAGACCCAAGCACAGACTTATGCAGACTCACTCCCTGTGAGTTTCAGCACTGGGGAAGCAGCTTGAATGGCACCAGGGACATACCAGAAGGAATGAAGTGTCTGGAATCAGGGTGAGAGCTGGAAAGGCAGCTTTCTCCAAGATGAAAGTGCTGGCAGAGGGCATTGTTCTTTTGATGAGCCCTCCCCACATAGAGCTGGCAGGCAGGCAGGCACCATTTCTGAGTCTCCATCAACCTGGCTTACACTGTTTGCCCCACCATGATGATTCCCTGAGACCCTGCCCCACCTAAGCTGTTTCCAATGGCTTTTCCATATGAATGGCCTGTCTTGGCTCATTTTTCAGACTTCCCTAAAATCTCCCAAACAAGTAGCATCTGGCCTCTTGCTAAGTGGCCCTAGGCTTTGCATTAGATGCAAGATGATTTTGGTGTTCAGCTTAGACTCTTGTAGACACCTCCAAATCCAACACAAATAGCAGCAACCTGAGGATCACTTTGTAGCTTATGCTAGGTGGCCCTGGGCAGAACACAGGCAGTGGCTGACCTTGGCCTGCACCTCCTGGAAGGCCTCAGAGCCAGCACACCCAGTGGACAGCTTTAGACTATGTCGAAACACCACCCAATCACCTCTAGAAGATACACACTCAGTGGGCACCAAAACCCTGCTGAAGTAAGTCTTGTTCTGTGGGGTGGGTCCCTAAACAACTGATCTTCCATGATGGTCACTGCCAGTCCTTGCAGCTGATTGGCCTGAGGGTAAACTCCTCCTATTGACAGGTCAATAGTACTTAAGGCTCAACTACAACAGGAAGGTGTACACAATCCATACGTGGGGTGCACCTGGAGTGCCAAGCTCAGGTGAACAAGGAGGCTATGCCACTGGAACCTACAGGACACCTACTATATCAGGCCACTCTACCAGGCGTAGGAGATGTGGCAGCTCTACTTAACATGTAGAAACAAACATAGGAAGGCTGTCAAAATGAGGAGACAAAGAAATATGTCCCAAATGAAAGAACAGAACAAAACTCCAGAAAAGGAACTAAACAAAATGGAGGCAAGAAATCTATGAGATGCAGAGTTTAAAACACTGGTTATAAGGATGATCAATGAACTTGGTGAGAGAGTAGATGAACTTAGAACTCAATAGCATAAAAAAAAGGACATGAAAACTATAAAAAAAGAGCCAGTCAGAAATGAAGGATACACTAACTGAAATGAAGAATACTTTACAGAGAATCAACAGTAGAGTAGGTGAAGCTGAGAATCAAACCATGGATTTGAAATATAAGAAAGCTAAAAACACCCTATCAGAATGACAAAAAGAAAAAATAATCCCCCAAAATGAGGATTGTGTAAGGAACCTCTGGGACAACTTTAAACGTACCAACATTCGCACCATGGCGGTGCCAGAAGGAGAAGAGAGAGAGCAAGAAATTGAAAACCTGTTTGAAAAAATGATGACAGAAAACTTCCCTAACCTGGTGAAGGATATAGACATACAAGTCTAGAAAGTGCAGAATCCCAAACAAGATGAACTCAGAGGCCCACACCAAGACAAACAATAATCAAAATTCCAAAGATTGAAAACAGAGAGAATCATAGAAGCAGAAAGAGTGCCCTGGCTGGTATAGCTCAGTTGGTTGAGCATTGTCCCATGCACCCAGAGGTTGCCAGTTCAACTCCTGGTTAGGGCACATGCCCAGGTGGGCTTGATCCCCAGTAGAGGGCATGCAGGACATAGCCAATTGATGTTTCTCTCTTCCTCTCCCTTCCTCTCTCTCTAAAAAATGAATAAAAACATATGTTTTTTAAAAGCAGCAAGAGAAAAGCAGTTTGTTACCTACAAGGGAGCGCCCATAAAACTGTCAGCTGATTTTTCAACAGAAACTTTGCAGGCCAGAAGGGACTGGCAAGAAATATTCAAAGTGATGAAAAGCAAGGATCTATAATCAAGATTAGTCTACCCAGAAAAGCTATCATTTAGAATCAAACGACAATAAAGAGTTTCCCAGACAAGAAAAAACTAAAGAAATTCATCACCACCAATCAGTATTACATGAAATGTTAAAGGGTCTTATTTAATAATAATAATAATAATAATAATAAGAAGAAGAAGAAGAAGAAGAAGAAGAAGAAGAAGAAGAAGAAGAAGCAGCAGCAGCAGCAGCAACAGCCCTGGCTGGTTTGGCTCAGCAGTTAGAGTATCAGCCCGTGGACCAATGAGTTGTGGGTTTGATTCTGGTCAAGGGCATGTACCTCGGTTGCAATTCGTCCCCAGCCCTGGTTGGGGTCATGTGGAAGACAGTCACTTGATGTGTCCCTTTCATGTCAATGTTTCTCTCTCTCTTTCTGTTTCTCTCTCTCCCTCCCCCTTTATCTGAACAAAAAATGGAGAAATGTCCTTGGATGAGGATAAAAAAAAATACAAACAATAAAATGGCTTTAACCACTGAGTACACTGGCCCGGGCAAGAAGAAACATTTTTTTTTTTATCCTCACCCAAGGTAATTTTTCCATTTTTTATTCAGATAGAGTGGGAGGGAGAGAGAGGAAGAGACAGAGAGAGAGAAACATTGATGTGAAAGGGACACATCGAGTGGCTGCCACCTGCACAACCCAAACAGGGCTGGGGACAAACTGCAACTGAGGTACATGCCCTTAGCAAGAACTGAATCCAGGTCTCTCTGGATGGCAGGCTGAGGCTCTAACCGCTGAGCCAAACCAGCCAGGGCAAGAAGAAACATTTTAAAAAGAGATACCATTTAATTGTTAGAGGGTCATTTCAACAGAGGGGGAAAATAAATCTAAATTTATATATACATATATATATAACATACAGTATCTTTTTTTTTTTAATCCTCACCTGAGGATATTTCTCCATTTATCTTCAGATAGAGTGTGAGGAGGAGAGAGAGGGAGAAACATCAACATAAGAGAGACACTTTGATTGGTTGCCTCCTGCACGATCCCGACTAGGTCTGGAGACAACACCGCAACCGAGATATGTGCCTTGGCCGGAAACAAACCCGAGACTCTCTGGTCCATGGACCAACACTCTAACCACTGAGCCAAACTTGCAAGGGCACATACAGTATCTTTAAAGCATAAAGCAAAAACTGACAAATGAGGGAAGACATAGAAAAATCTATACTCACACTGGGAGATTTTAACATAACTGTCCCAACAACTGATAATACAAGTAGAGAAAAATCAGTAAAGATATAAACCACCTGGCTGGTTTGGCTCAGTGGTTAGAATGTTGGCCCACAGACCAATGAGTTGCAGGTTCGATTCCAGTCTAGGGCATGTACCCCTGGTTGGGGTCATATGCCATCTCTCGGCCTGCAGGGATCAGTGCAACACAATGAAACTACAAGCACACGCTGCTTGGAGTGAGGGGGAGCTTTGCAAGGTAGCAAATGCTCCAGATCTCTGGACGCAGTCTCATTTATTAGCAGATTGGTACCCCCAGGTCACAAGTGGATTTAAGTAAATTATTTCCTTGAGATGGCATGACTGCATACACCCTAGCTTTGTCTTTTGCTTTTTACCAGAAGAGACCTTGAAGTCAAAAGATAACAAATCCTTATTCACATGCAAATGAAGCACCCAATATACATGCTTGGGCCAGGTTTGCCCCCGGGCTAGGATTCCGAGAATGCATTAACACGAGGTTGAGAGTGCTTAACACAAGGTTAAAAAACCGTCTATCTTCTAACCCCCCGACGCCACAGTCATTCAGAAGGCAACCAGTTGATGTGTCCTTCTTGCATCAATGTTTCCCTCTCTCTCCCTCCCTCCCACTCTATCTGAGAATAAATAGAAAATTATCCTTGCCCAGCCAGTGTGGCTCAGTGGTCACCAAGAGGTCACTGTTTCAACTCCTGGACAGGGCATATGCCCAGATTGTGGACCAAATACCTGGTGGGAGCCATGCAGGAGGTAGCCAATTGATCTCTTTCATTCGTGTTTCCATCTCTCTCTCCCTCTCCCTTCCTCTCTCTCTAAAATCAATAAAGAAAAAAAAAAATTCTTTTAAGTATCATTGGGTGAGGATTAAAAAATATATATATATGAACAACCTGGCCCAGCCAGTTTGGCTCAGCAGTTATACGGTGCTGGCCTGCATATCAAAGGGTCGAGGGTTTGATTCCTGGTCAATGGCATGTACTGGGCTACAGGTTCAATCCCCAGCCTAGGTCAGGGTCCTGCAGGAGGCAACCAATAGATGTGTCTCTCTTATATCAATGTCTCTCTCTCACTCTCTCTCTCTCTCTCTCTCTGTCTCTCACTCTCTTTCTCTCTCTCCTTCCTTCTCTTTCACTGTATCTAAAAAAAATCAATGAAAAAATATCCTCAGGTGAGGATTACAAAAAAAAAAAGATGTAAACAACCTGATTAATAATCTTAACATAGCCCTGGCAGGTTTGGCTCAGCGGTTAGAGTGTCGGCCTGCGGTCCTGAGAGACCCGGGTTCGGTTCCCGCTAAGGGCGTGTACTTCGGTTGCAGTTTGTCCCCAGCCCTGGTCGGTTGTGTGGGTGGTAGCCACTCGATGTGTTCCTTTCACGTCGATGTTTCTCTCTCTCTTTCTCTGTTCCTCTCTCTCCCTCCCACTCTACCTGAACAAAAAATGGAAAAATGTCCTTGGGTGAAGATAAAAAAATAATAATAATCTTAACATAATTGATATGTCTAATAAATAATGTTTTTTCTGCCCTGGCCGTTTTGGCTCAGCGGTTAGAGCGTCGGGCCTGTGGGCCAGAGAGACCCGGGTTCGGTTCCCGCTGGGGGCATGTACCTCAGTTGCAGTTTGTCCCCGGCCCTGGTTGGTTGTGTGGGTGGCAGCCACTCACTGTATCCCTTTCGCATCGATGTTTCTCTCTCTTCCTCCCACTCTATCTGAACAAAAAATGGAAAAATGTCCTCAGGTGACGATAAAAAAATAAAAAATAATGCTTTTTCTTTTCCATTGTTTTTTCCTTTGATGCTTCAATCTGGAAACTTTTTACTGATATGTCTTCTTTGTTCTGTATGTTGAATCCATGTTTTCCTGAATATATTAATAATGGCTATTTAATTAATTAATTTACTTATTTATTTTTTATTGTTAATCTTCGCCTTAGGATTTTTTTCATTGATTTTTAGAAAGAGTGGAAGAGAGGGAGGGGGAGAGAGAGACACACACACATTGATCGGTTGCTTCCCACACACGACCTGACCAGGGCTGGGGGATGGAACCTGCAACCTAGGCACATGCCCTTGACTGAGAATTGAACCCCTGACCCTTTGGTGTACGGCCAACACTCCAACCTAACTGAGCCACTGAAGGGTCTAGGGTTTGATTCTGGTCAAGGGTACATACCTGGGTTACGGGTTTGATCCCCAGCTCTGGTTGGGGCATGTATGGGAGGCAACCAACCGATGTGTCTCTCTCACAGCAATGTTTCTCCCTCTCTCTCCCTCTCTCTCTCTCCCCCTTTCTCTCTCTCTCTTTCTTCTCTCTCTCTCTTCTCTCTCTCTCTCCCCTCTTCTTACCTTCTTACCTCTCTCTAAAAAGCAATGGAAAAGATATCCTCAGGTGAGGATTAACCCCCAAAAATCTATTTCCGAAAAGTAAAATATCTAAATTTTAAAAATTAGGAGTCTGATACAAGAACAACAAATGTCACACCTGGACTGATTTTCTAACCTCACAAAAGATGAAAAGCATAAACTCTTGTTTCTATGCTATAAGCTAAGAGAGAGATTTTATTTACATATCTGGAACATTAGCCACCAAAGCAAGAGCCAGCTAATGAGAAAGTATGAACTTTCTTTTTTGAAGCTGAAAGGAAGGTCATTTCCACCAATATCTAACAAGTATTTACAGGAAGTTTCCCATAAAATGAGGCGGGCAGTTGTTTCAGCTATAGCATTTTCTTCCTGATACAGAATCTTCAGGAAGGAATGGTTTGCTCTGGACTAGTTGGAACTGAGACTCACAGACCTGAGGAGGTCACCTGGAGAAGAATGCCCAAGTGTTTGAATTGCCTTCCTGACATTTCCTTGTACTGTCTTGGAGTTTACATATGATGAATCAATTAATTTACTTCAGTTCAACGAACATTCATGAACTCTACTGGAAAGAAGCACTGTACTCAACCTTGTAGAGGATGAAGAGATCTAAGAATCTAAGTTACCATTGTTTCTTGCTTGTATTATTACAAGAACCAAATGAAACCAATCCTCCCCCTGCCACACACATACAAAAACTGGTCTTTCCACATCTACTCTTCTGTTTCCAATCTATTCTTCATATTGCAGTCAATGTGTACTTTTAAAATCATAATTCTGACCTCTTCATCCCCCTCATTAAAACCTCCAATGGCTTCGTAGTGCCCTCAGGATAAAATAATAAATTCTTAGTACTGCATGATTCAGCCCTGCCTCACATCATGCCACACGCCCCCTCATTCATTAAATCCCCACAGTTCTGACTTTTTTCAGAACGTAGAATATATTGGTATTCCTGGTCTTAGATTTCTTAAATACTCTTCTTCAATTCCCTTCCCACTGTCACCTAGCTACTTACTATCAGTTAGAATTCAGTTTAAACATTACTTCTTCCACAAAGCATTCCCTAATTCCCCAGACTAAATTATGTACCCCTATTATATACTCCTGTTAAAACCTGCATTTCTCCATCATTATATTCAACACACTTGTAATTATTTATTAATGTCTGGCATTCCTGATAGACTAGAAGCTTCATGAGGGCATTTAAGACAGTGGCTAGCTCCATTCATTACTGGGGGAAAAAAAAAATCAATGAAATTAATGAAAAACCACTGTCATCAGAAGCTCACAGTCTAGTAGAGCAAGCATATACACATCACTCTTAATTTTAATACAAAATAAACCAAGTGTAGTAGTGAGGCAAATGCAATGAAAGTAATAGAAAAATAAGGGAGAGAAAATAAGGGAGAGAGACATTAACACTCCATAAGATGTAAAATAGCATGGGCCATGAAGGATGAGAACTCCAATGGGAAGAAGTAACCTAAGCAAGGGAATTGAGAGAAGAAACTACAGGTAGATTTAGGCAAAGGTATAGACTATATGGAAGGGTATGGTGCAAGACAAAGCTGGAAAGGTAGGCTGGCATTATCAAACTGAATATCAGACTGAGGAATTTGTATGATTCTGCAGGAAGTAAGATCAGATCTGGTTTTGAAAAGAAAACTGCATTGTATAGAATTAAATGAAAGAGAAGAAAATAAGAGGAAGCAAGATCACATAGGGACTGTGTAGAGGAGGCAATCTATTTGCAGATCCCAGGCTCTTCACACTCTAAATAGGTTTGTAAACATTTAAAACACACAAGCCAACCATTGTAAACCACCTGCATCAGGACCAGGTCCGGTGCAGAGAGCCCCTCTTCCTGGGAAATGGGGAGCAGTGGGAAAGGGGGCCGCCCCCTCGCCTGCACACAACGCATGTTCGTGGGGAACCTGGTGCTAAAACACACAAGCCATAAAGAAACCTTTGTCTTGCTGCACACAAGCACTTCCAGAGAATGCAGGTTATCTTATGGATACTGCAGATGCTGATTCTAGAAGAAAAAGTCCATTCAGCTAAATTTATGCTGATTGCTGCAAGTTTCAGTTTAAGTGGTTTTCTTTTTGAAACAGGTTTTTATTATTTTTCTTCAGCTTTATTGAAATATACTTTACAAATAAAATTGTGAGATATTTAAGGTGTGCATCATGGTGATTTGATATACATATACTTTATGAAAGAATTCCCCCCAACAGAACCATCACTTTACATATTTCTCTCTCTCTCTTTTTTGCTTTTTGTGAACACATCTAAATTCTACTCTCTTAGCAAATTTCAGTTATTCAATACAGTGTTATCATCTATAGTCACCATGTTGTACATTAGATCCTCAGACCCTTTTATCAACCTCTCCCTATTTCCCCCACCCTGCCACCCCTGGTAACCACTTTTTTACTGCCTGCTTCTATGAGTTTGACTCTTTTTTAAAAAAGACTCCATATATAAGTGATACCATGCAGTATTTGAAACAGATTTTTGTCAGAGCTAAATAACAATATCTCCAATAACTGGTACTGGTTATTTCAATTAAAGAGCACAATGCCTCAGTTATATAAAGAGGGTGATCTGGCTTTTGAGAACAAAAATAATAGTAGAGGGTGAAATTATTTAAAACTCTTCCCCAATTTCAGGGAAATAAATACTCATACACAGCTGGTATAACACAACCTACCTAAAACAAAACAAAACAAAACAATTTGATAGTTTTCTATAAACAAGACAAATAATATTTCCATTTTCTATGGCATATAGTATTTATGCATGAATCCATTAATACAAGCCTCTCATGACTTCAAAATATCTTTGAAATATTTGTGGGTGTCTTCCTTTCCTAGGTCCTGTACAAAGTATTTGCAAGAAACTATGATATTGTGGTAATTCCTCCAAAGATGAATATTTGCTCTATTTATATCAAGTGTATTTTTCATTGCTGCTTTTGTGCTTTTCTATAGACAGAATAAACTGTTATTTCAATTCTGAATCAAGATATAATCATGATTAATTTTATTTTTATTATTTATTTATTTTTAAATGTGTTTTTATTGATTTTGTTTAGAGAGAGAGGAAGGGAGAGATAGAAGCATCGATGTGAGAGAGATACATCAATTGGCTGCCTACTGGGAATCGTACCCACAACCGGGGCATGTGCCCTGACTGGGAATCGAACTGGGACCTCTCAGTCCATGGGACAACACTCAATCCACTGAGCCACACCAGCCGGGCTCAAGATTAATTTTAAATGGCAATTAAACTTAATATGTGCATTTCAAATAATGCCTATAATTAAAGCATCAGGAATATGAATGGTATAATCAAGGTCACACATGCATAGACATTGATAACTACGATAAGGCTATGGCTTGGCTGAGAACAATTTTACAACACACTACTGTGGCTGAGAAGGGGCCACATGCTAACCTGACAAGCTTAGGGAAGGCCTGTGTGGTGACCTTGCAAACTCAGAGATCTAAGATAACCACAAAGGATAATATGAAATTAAAACTTTTCAACTAAAAGCAGTTTATAGCAGGTATTCATGTCCTAGGCTAGACTCTTCCCTGACAACAGTCTATCTTTACTTTAACTGAGCCTGTCTATATTGTCTTTTGCATCTAGGATAACATACCTTTGGAATGTCAAGATAACTTCCCCTTTTCTGGACCCCCTCAGGGCACAATCAATGCACAGGAGCAGAGACTACAAATCCTCTCATGGTTATTTTCATCATTTAATTGTTAACTACTAACTATCCTATACCCACCTATGTAAAAGATGTATGTATTTGTCATTTTACTTTTTATCCAATCCTAGAGGTTCCCCACCTGCCCCCCACTGCTATGCTTTCTCCCACCTCCCTAATCTACCACCAATGAATTTCATGTAACCCACTTGCATCTTCTCTTTTGAAT
This sequence comes from Molossus molossus, assembly GCF_014108415.1. Taxonomy (NCBI): domain Eukaryota; kingdom Metazoa; phylum Chordata; class Mammalia; order Chiroptera; family Molossidae; genus Molossus; species Molossus molossus. The sequence goes on from NW_023425344.1 coordinate 183,148,287, forward strand.
GTAATGTATAAAATAAGGTGCAAAACTGCCATTCTCTGAAGTATTATCTCAATCCATTGAGATTTTGCTTCCTGGCAATTGTCAACAGTTTGGCTCAAATAAATTCACAAAGATTCTTTACAGGTTTGAATGTTTCTTATGTTGACACTACCCTAACTTCAGAGACGTTAAAATGTGGGGGAAAGGATATGCATCATTGCATCAATGAAATAGGTTGATGTACCCAGCCAGTGTGGCTCAGTGGATTGAGCATTGTTCCATGGACTGAGAGGTCTCAGTTCGATTCCCGGTCAGGATACATGCCCAGGTTGTGGGCTCCATCCCCTGTAGGAAGTATGAGGGAAGCAATTGATAGATTTTTTGTGCAGGAGACAGCCTATCAATGTATCTCTCTCACAACAATGATTCTATCTCTCTTCCTTCCTCTCTCTCTAAAAAATCAATAAAAACATTAAAAAAAAAAAAAAAAAAGAAAGAAATAGGTTGTGACCTGGGCCCCGAGGCTAAGGCGACTGGATTCCATTCTTATGTAGGCCTCTTGGCTGAGGTGACTAAATAACTCCATTTTTATCATCAATAAACCTTCCTTGAGATTTTTCCAATAATAGGTTAATTACCCCTAGAAGTAAAGAAATTTTGCCTAAGAGTATAGTTGCCCCACGTGTTGGGAGGCATTTGCAGTTTCTGAGTATCCATATTTGCAGGTACTTGTGAGCCCGGTGAATAATGTTAATTTTGACCTCTGTAATTGCTGTCATACCCACTATTGTACCAGTCCCCTGAATGGGGGGGGGGGGCGGCGTAAGGGGGATGGGGCTTCTGTCTTTAAAATTGAACGAACAAGAAGAATGGGGGCTGCTGATCTAAGGGGAGACCATGCCCCCCACAGCCCGCCAGTGAGAATAAAGCATTCCTTTACAATTTGGCTGTGCATCTCATCTCACAGACACATAACAGTTGATGTTATTTACAGAGAATATCCCACTTGGATGGATGTTTCAACTTTCACAGACTTATACTCCAGCCGTGGCTGTTTTGGCTCAGTGGTTAGATCATCAGCCCACAGACTGAAGAGTCTCGGGTTCAATTCTGGACAAAGGCACATACTTGGGTTGCAGGTTCAATCCCGTGCAGGAGGCAGCCAATCAATGTGTCTCTCACATCAATGTTTCTCTCTCTCTCTCTCCCTCTTCCTCCTTTCCACTTTATCTTATAGTCAATGGAAAAATATCCTCAAGTGAGGATTAACAAAAACAAAAACAAAAAACAAAGGCTTTTACTCTAGTTGGGGAGGCAGGGTGCATCATGATCCAAACTGACCTATTAAAAAGTATATTGGCTCCTAAAACTGGAAAGCCGGAGTGATGTGGGAGAAGCTTTCAGGGTTGGTTTTCAGTGGGAAAATCATGTGCTCAAGAACTTAGGTTTTTCCATCTGTCTGCTCTGCCTTTCTTAATATAAGCTTCATTCTGAAGCTATCCTTCTCTCCTCCTTAGTGATTTTAAGATGGTTGTCAATAGCTATTGAGGCTACATTCTACCTCTTAACATACAGCCAGATCAGTGAACTTCCTTTTCCAGAAGCTCCCGAAAAACCTCCCTGTGACTTGTACGTACAAATTAGTTCAAGTACCTCTTCAGAAACTAGTCACATAACAAAGGGGTGAGATTATCCTGTTGGTTTAGATTAATCAAATCTCCAGAACTATGGAATTGGATCTATTTCTCCTGAGGCATATGGAAGGGTGAACTCTTGGTCAAAGTCAGAGTTCTGTTTGTTAGATAAAATGTAGTAATAATTTCTCTCTGCTCCACAATCCTCTTGAATATTTTTGCATCTCTACTAGTCCCTAGCACGTCACACACTAGTAGTAATTTCTTTAAAGCCAAGGACTGTCCCTTATTTATCTTTTCTATTTTCCTTAATTTCTTACATATAACTGATATTTAATAAATATCTGCTATTATTTTAACCATAGTCATTATTGTTTATAATAGTGGTTGTGCTCCTTGCCAAAAGAATCTTGAAAGGACCTTCCTTTTTTTTTTTAATCCAGAGGTTGATCCCTATACTAATAGAAAGAACAAAAAATTTACTCAAAAAAATCTAGCCCAGTAACATTCTGGGGCTAAATTCTTAATGTTCTCAAGAATTTCATGGACACAGCAACTTATCCATGAAAGCGACATTGAAGGTGTGTAATAGACAAATGGTAAAAAAAAATTTTTAAAGAAGCTAAATAAATATATTAATCAAAGTTGTTTATTAAAAAACTTTCTAGTCCATCTGGTGTGGCTCAGTGGTTGAGCGTTGATCCATGCACCAAGAGGTCGTCAGTCCAATTCCCAGTCAGGGCACATGCCCAGGTTGTGGGCCAAATCCCCAGTCGGGGGCATGCAGGAGGCAGCCAATTGATGTTCTCTCTCATCAATGTTTCTATCTCTCTGTCCCTCTCACTTCCTCTCTCTCTAAAATCAATAAAGGAAAAAAAATTTTTTTTTAACTTTCTAAAGTTTCAGGGAAAGGAGGAGGTAACCCTATGTCTACATCAAAAGGTTTTTTTTTTTTTGTGGAACCCTGCTTCAAGGAAGACAGAAAGAATAGATTCTATCTTTTTATTCTGATTCTATTACTATATGAATCATTTCTTGTTCCAAACTATTCTCCTTTCATTTCAATTGTTCCCCCAAAACTGAAGACTAAATATACACAAGATCCGTTTGGCTAACTACTCCTTCTCTCCAAAATAGTCAGAGCTTTATGCCTTAGAGACATTTTTTTCCTATGACTTCCATTGTAAATGTTTCAAAGGCACCAGAACATATGTTCCACATATGCACAGACCTTGTCTTTTTCCTGTATCACCAGTTCCTAATGAAGTGTCTGGCCCAAAGACAGTGTTCAATCATTTAAAAAAATAATGCAATAAATGAGTGAGAAGAATCCCATTAAGTAGAAATAATGTTACCATATAGTGAATTGTGGAATGCAATGATACCATTATAATAACCTTGTTATTATTTAGCAAGAAAGGAGTAAAGGGAAGACCAGATAATATAGGCATGCCATTTATATAGCTTTGTCAGGAAGCGGCAAGTTAACACTCTCTAGGTCTGTTCCCCACTAATCGATAGGGGAAGGGACTGGACAAAGGTAGTTTAGACACATGCCCAATAAGGTATGGGTGATGTAAGAAGGTACATACCTGTCAGTCACACCTGGGAACAAGTCAGTGGCCAGAATAGGCATGGCCACTGCAAGGGCTCAAAACCTAAGATACATAATCTCCTGAAGAAAGGAAGTTCCCTCTCTCTGCCTCTCTTGGTTCTCCTGGCCCTCTTGGGACTCCAGTTGCAGGGGGTGTGCTCCCTTGCATTTGCCCACGTAGCTCATGGCCATGTGGTACTCACACAATGGACTGATGGACTGTGACTAGCCTAATGCCTGATGCTACAGCAGATTCAGCTTTACCATGGAGTAAAGACTCTGGATACTGGCTCTACTTCTAGCTCTGCTAAACCCCTAGCTGCTCCCTTTAAAGCACTACATTATAGAAACTTGGACTTTGAAACCCAAGGGATATAATTTCATGGGAATAAAAATCATTCATTCTCCTGTGCAAATCTTAGAAAATTCCTTTTCTGAAGATATCGCAAGACCCCATTCCCACTAGCAATGGAGAAATATGGCTCACTGATTTCTCCCACAACAGTTAATACTGTATTGTATTTTTCACCTAGAAAATTCTGTTAGAGCCTTAAAGTAGAGGTGCTTGGAAATGTACAATTAAACATTTCATGACAATGGTTTCCCAGTAGAAAATTTGTATCTTCAATGTATAGATTTGGAAAAACTCCATATCTTAATTTTGTATAATTCAGTTTTGCATATAGTTTAGAAAAGGATCACAGAATTAAATTAGAAAAGTGTCTTGCACAGAGAAGCATTTCAGTGACTAATTATTGAATTTAATTATACTGCCTTGTAAAATCAAGTGGCAGGAGTTCAAGAGACAAGTAGATGTTTTGTAAAAGACTCTGTGCCCTGGCCACTGTGGCTCAGTTGGTTGGGCGAAAGGTTGCCAGTTTGATTTCTGACACGTTCCCAGGTTGTGAGTTTGATCTCCAGTTGGGGGCATGCAGGAGGCAGCTGATTGTGTTTCACTTTTCCATTGATGTTTCTCTCTCTCACTTCCTCTCTGTCTAAAAATTAAAAAATAAAAAAACTCTGGCATGTTGAACTGGAAGGCTTTCTTATGCAGATGCCTTTGGTTACTTAACATCTTCAACCATATGCAGTCAGTGCCCCAGAGTCCCCAGTATTATTTGGTGAGTGGCGCTTAGCACTTAGACAATTAATAGCAAATAGAGGGAAGGGATGTTGGAGGAGGACACTTGTCTCTTTCATTCACATTAAGGTATTCAGTACAATAGAATTGTGAACGTAGGAAAAACTTTGGTACTTAATCATATCCCCAAAGGTTTTCTGGACTCTGGTACTGGCAAAGTCTAACAGATGCTCTATAGGCATAATCTCATACAACCTCTTACATTCACAGGAGGAAAACATCTTCTGTGCTGCCTATTATGTATGCTTTAAGGGAGTTTTTGAAATAAGGCAAGTGATTCTTTTTAGTTTTCTAGAACTTTCCTAATTTCAAAAGTTCTATGTCCCAAGAAATCCCCCAGTTTCAGAAAAATCAAGACACTTAATCAGCCTACTTTGAAGACTCCTTAAAAAAAAAGAAAACTATCTGGACCTACCCAGATTTCCTAATGCACTTTTTTACTTCCTATCTTTCTCCAATTGCTTTACTGACACTCTAAAATGTTTCTCCCTTGTACCTCTACTGACTTATTTCACTTCAGTTTGTTGTGGACTTACAAACCAAGGTTTGATGTTTATAGCTTAATATCTATTATATTTGTTAACCTTTAAATAGATAGATGACCTCCATAAATTTTTTGACTTTTCAGAGAAGATAATATAGGTGCAATAAAAGACCTTCTTTTATTAGCCTTGAGCTTTTGTGGGGTTTTTTTGTCTGTTTGTTTTTGCTTTTTTTTTTATCCTCGCCAGAGGACATTTTTGCATTTATCTTCTGAAAGAGCAGGAGGGAGAGAGGGAGGAAGAGAGAGAGAGAGAGAAACACCGATGTGAGAGAGACACATCAAGTGGTTGCCACCCACATAACCCCAACCGGGGCTGGGGACAAACTGCAATGGAGATTCGTGCCCTAGCGGAAAACAAACCCAGGTCTCTCTGGTCCACAGGCAATGGTCTAACCACTGAGCCAAACCGGCCAGGGCAGCCTTGAGCCTTTGTAAAGAGGGATCTTAGAATGAAAATGAAAACTAACAAAACTGTGCTTTACAAATTTAAAAATATAAAGGTATGAGAGTTTGTATTTTTATTTATTTTTGTTTCTTTATTGATTTTAGAGAGAGAGGGAGAGGGAGAGAGAGAGAGAGAAGCATCAATGAAAGAGAACATCGATTGGCCACCTCCTGCGTGCCCTCGACTGGGGATTGGGCCCACAACAAAACCTGTGCATGTGCCCTGACCCAGAATCAAACCAGCGACATCTTGGTGCATGGGTCGATGCTCAACCACTGAGCCACACCAACCAGGCGTGTTTTTTAATGGTATAGGGATAACTACTTTTTGAGATTCCTATTTAGTTTTTTATTTCGTTTTGTTGTGTTTTTTAGTAATTCAATTTATTTTTATTTTTATTTTTTTACTTGTCAAGAATTTTTTATTTTATTGTATTTTTAAAATTTATTTATTTATTTATTTTTTACAGATATTTCACCTTTTTTACCCCATTGGCATCCCCCTCCCCACCCCACCCCCACCCCGTCCCTGGCTTAGTTGTCCATGTCCATTGGTCATGCATACATGCATATAAGTTCTGTGGTTTATCTCTTCCCACCCCCCCACCCCCTCTTCTGAGGGATGTCAGTCTGTGCCCTACTTCCATGTTTCTGGGTCTACTATATTCCTCAGACTGTTATGTTCATTATATTCCGTATATAAGTGAGATCATGTGGTATTTGTCTTTTTCTGCTTGGCTTATTTCACTTAGGATAATACTTTCCAAGTCCCTAGTAATTCAATTTAAATTTTCTCCCAAACTAGTATATCGCAACATGGGGCATGCAGAAAATAATATTACGTGATATGCAGAACTAACTTTGGCAACAACAAAAAAATATTTTCCTTTTAATTCTCTTTTATTTTTATTTATTTATTTTGTTCAGATAGAGTGGGAGGGAGATAGAGGAAGAGAGAGAGAGAGAAACACCGACGTGAAAGGGACACATCAAGCGGCTGCCACCCGCACGACCAACCAGGGCCGGGGACAAACTGCAACTGAGGCACGCACCCCTAGCGGGAACCAAACCCAGGTCTCTCTGGACCGCAGGCCGACACTCTAACCGCTGAGCCAAACCGGCCAGGGCTCAATTCTCTTTTAATAACACTGATTTTGACAAGAAGAAAGTCTTCTTCTAATGCTAATATGTCTCAACACCTCTAGTATCTACTAATATTCCTTTAAAACAAAGAGTGAGTCAAACCTTGAGCTCAGAGTTCAAAATATCTAGCTAGAATTTAATGAAAAGTTTCATTTTTTTGTGTATAGTATTTATTTTTATGGTTAATTTCTACTTATAACAGAAACTGTTGGTTTTTGTTGTTGGGTTTTGTTTTGTTTTGGGTTTTTTGGGGGGGCTTTTTTGGTGTTTTTAAAATTTTTTCAGGAGTGACATAAAGACATTTTTCTTTTGGGGTAAATGTATGTAAATAAAATAATCAATTTAAAAGAAAAATAGTTGTCTATGCCCATTGGTCTATTTTGTTTATCAGCTTATTTTGTTCATTATATTCCACAAATAAGTGAGATCATGTGGTATCTGTCTTTCTCTAATTGACTTATTTTGCTTAGCATAGTACTCTTCAGGTCCCTCCATGTCTCAAAGGATAAGAGATCTGTCTTTCTTACAGCTGCATAGTGTTCCATTGTGTATATGTACACAATGAGATGGGGATTATTTAAACATAAGAACCTTTGTCCAAGTAAGTTTCCATGCTCTCAAGGAGGGATAGCAGATAGGCTGGAAGAGGATGGCACCCAAAGCTCCCTCTGCCCCTACAGCCAGACATCCAGGAATCTGGCAGAACTGAATGAAACAGTGCAGCACACTATGTCAAACCACAGAAGCGTGGGTTTCTAACAGGATGTAAAAGAAAACACTTCAGAGTCTTTGTCCTTTTCTCATGTCACAGTGCCCTTCTTAGCATCCAGCAACAACCACCAACTAGCCCTGCAGTTGGACCCAACAGATTCCTCTAAATACTAAGGTTTTGGTATGCTCAGAACCTAAACTCATTATGCAGGAGAGCAGCCATGAGCTCTCCTTGATTTAAGTGTTAAAAGGATTGAAATGAACATCCTTGAGTTTATTTTTTGAGTTGGCACTAAGAAAAAGAAACTTCAGCCTGGTCAGTGTGACTCAGTGGATTGAATGTCGTCCCCTGGACTGAGAGGTCCCTATTAGATTTCTGGTCAGGGCACATGCCTGGGTTTCAGGCGCCATCCCCAGTAGGAGGTGTGTAGGAGGCAGCCAATCGATGTTTCTCTCTCACATTGATGTTTCTATCTCTCTCTTCCTTCCTCTCTCTCTAAAAAATCAGTAAAAACATATTTTTAAAAGAAAGAAAGAAAGAAAGAAAAAGAAAGAAAGAAAGAAAGAAAGAAAGAAAGAAAGAAAGAAAGAAAAAAAAGAAACTTCAAGTGGTGTTTGAGTTCTGTAATTTTTAATTCCTTTTTCTAAAATATGTTTTAGGCATCACCTTCAGATTAAAAAAAGAAATCTGGAAGAGACCTTTCATCAATGGCAAACTTTGTTTTTATTTTTATTTTATTTATTTATTTCAAGATATTATTTATTTTTATTTATTAATTTGCTTTTGTTACAGATGTTACTCATTTTTTCCCCATTGACACCCTAAACTTTGTTTTTATTAAAATAAATGATACAGACTTCCGGTCAAGATGGCGGCATAGGTAAACATGGTATCGCGTCCTCCCACAACCACATCAAAGTTACACTAAAATACAGAACAACCATCATTCAAAACTGCCTGAAATCAAGCTGAATGGAAGTCCTACAACTATGAAATTAAAGAAGCAGCCACATCGAGACTGGGAGGAGGGGTGGAGGCGCAACTGGCTGGTCCCACACCTACGTGTAGTGGATAAAAATTGAGAGGATACCTCATTTGGGAAGGTCCTCCCTAAGGACTGAAGGGTCCCCATCCCACACCAGGTGCTCAGCTCAGGGTTCCAGTGCCAGGAAGAGAAGTCCCCATGACTTCTGGCTGGAAAACAGGCAGGAACTGAGGCTGAGGAAGGCTGAGGCTGCTGGAGCCCCAGGCAGCTCCTCTTAAAGGGCCCATGCATAGACTTACTCAGACTCTCACCCTCCAGGCTCCAGCGTGGGGGAGGCAGCTTGAAAGGCACCACAGACAAATGAGGAAGAACTGAGTAGTTTGGCATGGAGGCGAGGGCTGGAGAGGCAGCCTTCTCCTGGACAGAGGTGTTGTCAAAGGCCTTTGTTCCTTTGGTGAGCCCTTCCCTGGGGCAGCAGATAGCAGCCATATCTGGGACTCCAGCAACCTGGCTCACACTGTTTGCCCCGCCCTGGTGATTCCCTGAGGCCCTGCCCCACCCAACTTTCAGGCCTACTCAAGCTGTTGCCAGTTGCTTTACCATAGGATTGGCCTGTCTTGGATCTTGCTTCAGGTTTTCCTAAATTCTTTTAAACAAGCAGCATCTGGTCTCAGCTAGACCCATACCTCTTGTTAAGTAATACATAGAAGCAGGTACAAGGAGGTGGCCAGAATGAGAAGACAAAGAAACAGGTCCCAGGTGAAAGAACAGAACAATACTCTAGGAAAAGAACTAAGCGAAATGGAGATAAGCAACCTAACAGATGCTGAGTTAAAAACACTGCTTATAAAGATGCTCAATGAACTTAGTGAGAACCTCAGTGAACTTAGTGAGGGCCTCAAGAGCATAAAAAAGGACCAGTCAGAAATGAAGGATGCACAGTCAGAAATAAAGGAGGCACTAACTACAATAAAGAGTAATTTACACAGATTCAATAGTAGAGTAGGTAAAGCCAAGAAGCAAACCATCGATTTGGAATATAAGGAAGCAAAAAACACCCAATCAGAACAGCAAGAAGAAAAAAGAATTAAAAAAAATGAGCATAGTGTAAGGAGCCTCTGGGACAAATTCAAGTGTGCCAGTATTCACATCTTGGGGGTGCAAGAAGGAGAAGAGAGCGAACAAGAAATGGAAAACCTATTTGAAACAATAATGGCAGAAAACTTCCCTAACTTGGTAAAGGAAACAGACATACAAGTCCAGGAAGCACAGAGAGTCCCAAACAAGATGAACCCCAAGAGGCCCACACCAACACACATCATCATCAAATTGCAAAAGGTTCAAGACTAAGAGAGAATCTTAAAAGCAGAAAGAGAAAAGCAGTTAGTTACCTACAAAGGAGTTCCCATAAGGCTGTCAGCTGATTTCTCAAAAAAAAACTTTGCAGGCCAGAAGGGAGTGGCAAGAAATATTCAGAGTGATGAAAAGCAAGAACCTACAACCAAGATTACTCTATCCTGCAAAGCTGTCATTTAGAATCGATGGCCATATAAAGAGTTTCCCAGACAAGGAAAAGCTAAAGGAGTTCATCACCACCAAACCATTATTATATGAAATGTTGAAGGGTCTTCTTGAAGAAAAAGATAAAAAATATGAACAAACAAAAAGGCAATGAATAGAAATCTATAGACAATTGAATCTACAAACAAAATGAACAAACAGAACAGAAACATTCTCATAGATACAGAGAACATTTTGTTGGTTGCCAGATGGGAGGGGGTTTGGGGGAATGGGTGAAAAAGGTGAAGGGATTAAGAGGTATAAATTGGTTGCTAGACTGACAAACCTTGAAGGGAAGTGGGATGGGGGGAGGGGTGGGAAGAAATAATTCAAAGAACTTATATGCATATATGCATAACCAATGGACACAGACAACAGTGTAATGAAAGGCAGGAGGGCAGTGGGAGTGGGGAAGAGGGGGTCAATGGGGGGAAAATGAGGAACATCTATAATACATTCAGCAATAAAGATAAGTTTTAGAAAATAATAAGATAAAATAAATGATACAGTAACATTTTACCTCCTAGTCAATATAAGACAGACAATATAATCTGGCATTCAATCAAGTCAATTGAAAACATTAGCCCTGGCCAATTTTGCTCAATGGTTAGAATGTCGGTGCACATTGACCAAAGAGTCGAGGGTTTGATTCCTGGTCAAGGGCGTGAACCTGGGTCGTAGGTTCAAATTAATAGAAAAATATCCTCAAATGAGGTTTAACAAAAAAAAAGAAGAAGAAAAGAAAGAACAGAAAAGATCATACATCTTAGCTTGGATCAAAATTTGAGAAAACTGTTTCTCAAAACACCTACTTCATTAGATTAGCTTCCATAATTTTTATCAAGCAAGTATTTTTGAGCTTCTACTATGTACTCATCTCACTTAGACACTAAAAAACAAAGAATTATAACTCATGGACTCTTTTTCTAAAATATGTTTTTATTGATTTGAGAGAGAGAGAGGGAGAGGAAGAGAGAGAGAGAGAGAGAGAGAAACATCCATTGGCTGCCGCCTGCATGCCCCCTATTGGGGATCAAGCCTGAAACTCAGGCATGTGCCCTGACCAAAAATGAAACTGGTGACTTTTCAGTTCATGAGATGATGCTCAACCAACTGAGCCACTCTGGCCAAGCTAACTTATGGACTCTTAATAGATTTATGATACAACTAGGAAGACTATATTAACTCACATAAAATAATTATACAGTAATAAATTTAATTAAATACTTAAGTAGAATAATAAAGATTTTATATGGGAATTATATAGGTTTACAAGGTAGTTGAATGAAGAAGAAAGAAATAACTGAAGGTTATAACAGTCCAAGAAAGCTTCAGGATAGAATTCTGTTTATGTTTTTGTTTTTTAAAGATGGGTAAACTTTGAAGTGAAAAAAAAAAGGAAGATAAAAGTGTTTGTAATCAGAGCAGGATTTGGCGTGATGTCAGAAGTGGGAATGGAAAAAAATGTGTAAGACTAGTGGTACCAGCTTGGGTGGGGAATAGAGTTTCTGAGGATCATTGATGGGAGAAAATACAAGAAAAAAAATAGAATGAGATCAAATTGTGGAAGACCATGAAAACTAGCTTTGGATAATTAGCTAATTCTACAAGCAGTAGAGAAACCATTTTGTAGGATTGTTGTGTGGGTTAAATGAGGTAATATGTGAATAGAAATGGTATTTTAAGAATATTTGTCTACTGCCAGTGTGGCTCAGTGGTTGAGCATCCACCCATGCACCAAGAAGTCACCAGTTCGATTCCTGGTCAGGGCACAAGCCCAGGTTGTGGGCCTAATCCCCAGTTGGGGATATGCAGGAGGTGGCCAATGAATGTTCTCTCTCATCAATGTTTTTTCTCTCTCTCTTCCTCTCTCTCTAACATCAACAAAGAAAAAAAAATTAAGAATATTTGCTGCCCTGGCTGGTTTGGATCAGTGGTTAGAGTGTCGGCCCGCAGTACAGAGAGACCCGGGTTTGGTTCCCGCTAAGGGCATGTACCTCAGTTGCAGTTTGTCCCCGCCCCAGATGGGGTTGTGTGGGTATCAACCAGTTGATGTGTCTCTCTCACATCGATGTTTCTCTCTCTCTCTCCCTCTTGCTTTATGCAAAAATGTCCTTGGGTGAGGATAAAAAAAAAAAGAATATTTGCCTATCTAGTACACTGCTGGTGGGAATGCAGACTGATAAAGCCACTATGGGAAAAAATATGGTGTTTCCTGAAAAAATTAAAAATAGAACTACCATTTGACCCAGTGATCCCACTTCTAGGAATATACCCTAAGAAGCCTGAAACACCAATCAGAAAGAATATATGTACCCCTATGTTCATAGCCACACTATTTACAATTGCTAAGATCTGAAAACAACCCGAGCGTCCATCAGTAGATGAGTGGATAAAAAAGCTGTGGTACATATACACAATGAAACACTATGCAGCTGTAGGAAAGATTGCTTATCCTTTGAGACGACATGGAGGGACCTGGACAGTATTATGCTAAGTGAAATAAGCCAATCAGAGAAAGACAAATATCACACTATCTCACTTATTTGTGGAATATAATTAACAAAATAAGCTGATGAACAAAATAGACCCGGAGACACAGAAAAGAGTACAGTTCAGACTGATAAACCTGAGGCTGGAATGGATGAGATAAACCAAATACTCATATGCATGTATGCGTAACCACTGGACATAGACAAAGACGTGGGAGGAAGAATCGGGAGGAGGGTGTCTGGGGGGGAAAAGGAGAAACATCTGTAACAAAAATAAATTAATAAAAATTGCACACACAAAAAGAATATTTGTCTAGCAATTAGGCAAGATAGATTAAAATGAAAACTGGGGATCCAGGTAGAAAGCTATTTCAATATTCTAGACATGAGTCAATGAGGGTTTGGATAGGGTGGTGTCATTAGAGATAAAGAAAATAAGTAAATCTGAAACATTTAAAAATAAAAATCTAGTAATTTATATTTTAATTTATTCATCATTTATTGAGCAACTGTCATGTGCTAGACACTGAGTGAGTCACATGCAAAATTAACAGAACTCTGAGATTTTATACATGAGAAATTTATGAGATGTATAAAAGATTTCTGAACTAAGAGATCAGAAATAAAGATGGTATCTTAACAATCGTAGTTAGGGGAATTGACTCAACAAGGAGGAGAAAGAAGTTGTAGGAATTGCAAATAAGGAATGAATTCAAGGGATATGTAAGTGGTGATGTTCTTAGGGCAGATTTAAAAAATTAATCTAGAGCATATAAATAATGATTGTTAATACTTACATAGTAGGCACTATTCTAAGCATATTATATGAACCTATTTAATCATCCAATAATCCAGTGAAGGAAGTTATATTATTATCCCATTTTACAGATAAGTAAATTAGGTGTTCCTGCTAGTAGATGGCAGAGTCAGGATTTGAACACAGACATTCTGATACCAGAATCCATGCTTTTAACCTACATACTAGCATGCCTTTTGAATTAAGCACAGGTTAAAGGTTTAGTCTTAGAATTTGGGAGGAGTAGGTATAGAGGAATAGGAAGGCATAAAAATGAGCTAAAGAATGAGTATAAAGTCAAGCCAAGGCCACAACTTTAGGGGCACACATGATTGGAGACAAAAAGGGGAAGAAATGCTGACAAAGGAAATAGAAGGGTGGACCGTCAAAAGACACTAAAGAAAGATCCATCAGAGAAGTGGTCAGCAGAATAAATGCTGCTGAAAAGAGAATATGAGCTAAATAAAACTGACTGAAAAAAGAATACTGGTTATCTTATAGAAGTCTCAGGGATGAAGTCAAAGTTCAAGCAGTTACTAAGAGAATGGAAAAGGAGGAAGTAGGGGCGCTGAGTATGGTCTTCACATTTTAGGGGATTGACAGTGAAAAGAGAGAGAAAGGACATGAGCTAGCAGTGTCAGCAAGGTCAATTTTCTCTCCTACCCTAGGGACTTGACTATAGAAAGAAACTCCCTCCTTCCAAATTAAGTTGGAAGAGACAGTCCAGAGAAGTCCTTTCTTCAATAGTAATTCAAATGGAAATTATGTACAGTATTAGTAAGTGACAAACAGGACCTCACTCTCAGTTTTTGTGACCTCTTCAAAAATAAGTCTGTTCTGTACTATTCAATCTAGTCCTTCAGTACACACTGTTCCAAGTTGTAGCTTATTATTAGATATTGCTACAAGTAGGCTGTTTCATGCTTCTGAGTTATCTACTTGGTTATCTCTATGTTCTCCAAGGTTCAACTCCAATGCCACTGCCTTTTTGAGGCCTTTTCTGACCCCATCCTGAGTAAGAGCCTCTGCTCTACAGCCCTACAGAATGCAGTCCCCACCCTATCATATCACCTGCTGCACTCTACTATAACTGTTACCGTTTTTTATTGGTCTCCTCATATAGACAACGAGCTCTTATGGAAAAGAGTGAGGTTTTTATTGCTGGCTTCCCAATGCCAAACACAGTGCCTGATGCACAGTAGGCACCTAGAAATATTTATTGAACAAAGGAGTGAATAAAGGAAAGTAGGATTAGAAGGCATCGAGTGGTACTTTATTTATCCATTCAATCCATCAGGCATTCTACAATGGACAAGCTCAGTACTGGGCTTCCAAAAGCCAGATGACTTTAAAGTGGCACATCACACCAAGTTCCTTACCCATAAGGTACAGTCTTCTTAGTCTTCAGAAACTAGAAATAGAAATTTTAAAACTTTGTAAACCCCTTTCATAATGTCTCTGAAACAGAAGTGTAAGTGGAAATATGCATTCTTATTCATTTTCACAGATAAGGAAACTAAGGCCGTAGGCAGTAAAATAATTGTTTTTTGGGGGTTTTTATCCTCATCCAAGGATGTTTTTCCATTTTTTGTTCAGATAGAGTGGGAGGGAGGGAGGGAGGGAGAGAAAGAGAGAGAGAGAGAGAGAGAGAGAGAGAGAGAGAGAAACATCGACGTGAAAGGGACACATCGAGTGGCTGCCACCCGCACAACAAACCAGGGCTGGGGACAAACTGCAACCGAGGTACGTGCCCTTAGTGGGAACTGAACCCAGGTCTCTCTGGACCACAGGCCAATGCTCTAACCACTGAGCCAAACCAGCCAGGGCAACAGTGGAATAATTGTAAGAAGCTCACCTATTATACTTAGGATCTCAGGGTGTCTCAAAAATTGGATGGTTTGCTCATTCTGAGTTTCTAGATAAAACTGTGACTCTTTCTCCATTGGTCTCCTACAGATACTCACTCACACACCCCATAACTGGCTCCCACTCCTACAACCCGATTCTCTGCCCTGGGCAAACCTGTCCCTATATAACCAAGTACACAGTTACTTGCAAAAAGCATCACTCAAACACTATCACAAATCTTCCTGTTAACCAGAGTTCTTCCTCACTGGGCCCATTCTCATCTTGTAGATCAGGATTTGAACAACAAAGGCTAGGTTTCTGTCTTGAGAAGCTTTCAACAAAGGGCAGAGGGACTGTCAGTTATAAATTGTTTGTACAATTTGGTTAGTTTGTGTTTATTTTATCTATTTTCTTTAATCCATGTGAGATGAGCTGAAAGATTTGTTCACCTGGCATCTGTCCCCTGAGGCTTGAGCATCCAAATATACTAAATAGGTGATTCACCATAAAACTTCAGCTCTGTTCATTTGCAAACCCAACAATAATGTCAGGTTTTCAGGTAAGTGAGCTATGCTTTTTGCTGATTTAATTTTAAGGCAGTTGAGCGTCTGGCTCCACTTAGTGCTGAAATGTCATAGTGCAGCCTGGTTATGGTTCCAAGCCATAAACACCAAGGAAAGGGTAAAACTACAGGCCTCTTTTCTGTTTAAGACACATATGTGGCAATCATATTCAATTTGAGAAATTAAAGTTCAAGTCCTTTAGTGTTTGTGCTGAAAATAATAACAAATAAGTATGAGGCCAGAATTGTAATCAAGAGAAAGAGGAAAAGTTCTGGCTATGTGGTAAATCAATTGGTTCCTGGTCTGTATTCTTTGCTTTCTAGATAATGTTGCAGATCTTTTAAAATCAATTGTCATAGCCTTGGCTGGGTAGGTCAGTTGGTTAGAGCATTGTTCTGATACATCAAGGTTAAGGGTTTATTCCCCTGTCAGGGCGCATATAAGAATTAACGAATGAATGCATAAGTTACATGAAAAAAAAACAATTTAATCTCTCTCTCTCTCCCCTTTCCTCTTTCTATCTAAAAATCAATAATAAAAATTTTTAAATATTTTAAATCAACTGTCATAATGTCATTGCTAAGACTTCATGAAGGAAGAAAAAGAGAAGCTCAGAATAAGACTAGACTCAGAAGCTAGAGGTTTTCAGTGGTATCACTATATTAGTTCATTTTTTTTAAATCCTCACCTGAGGATATGTTTTTATTGATTTTGAGAGAGAGAGAGAGAGAGAGAGAGGTGAGAGGGAGGTGAGAGAGATACATCTATTGGTTGCCCTGACTCGGGATCAAACTTGCAACCTAGGTATATGTCCTGAATGGGAATCAAAGATGCAATCGTTTTGGTACATGGGATGACACTCCAACTAACTAAGCCACCAAACCAGGGCTAGCCCCAATTTTTTTTTTTTTTTATCCTCACCCGAGGACATTTTTCGATATTTTGTTCAGATAGAGTGAGAGGGAGAGAGAGAGAAACATTGACGCGAGAGCAACACATGGAGTGGTTGCCACCCACACAACCCAACCAGGGCTGGGGACAAACTGCAACCAAGGTATGCGCCCTTAGCGGGAACCGAACCCGGGTCTCTCTGGACCGCAGGCCAACGCTCTAACCGCTGAGCCAAACCGGCCAGGGCTAGCCCAAATTTTGAGTTTACTAAACCATAGAAAGGGCTTCATGTGGCCTGGACAGTGTGGCTCAGTGGCTGAGCGACGACCCATGTACCAAGAGGTCGCTGGTTCTATTCCCAGTCAGGGCACATGCCCAGGTTGCAGGCCAAACCCCCAGTGGGGGGCATGCAGGAGGTGGCCAATTGATGTTCTCTCTCATCCATGTTTCTATCTCTCTCTTCCTCTCTCTTCCTCTCTCTCTAAAATCAATAAAGAAAAAAAAAAAAAAAGAGTGCTTTATGTGCTTCTAATAAACATTTGTTAGAGGATTAATGATGCACTATTTTGAATTTCTTCCAAGTATTGCACCATAAAGCATATTTATTTGATCTCCAGTGTCATTCTCTATCCATCAAGAATCGAGTCAAGTCAAACATAAAGTTTAAGGTAGACAATGAGACATTGGACAAAAAAGAGAGAGAGACAGCCCTGGCCAGTTTGGCTCATTGGTTGGAGCGTTGGCCTGCGGTCCAGAGAGACCCAGGTTCAGCTCCCACTAAGGGCATGTACCTCAGTTGCAGTTTGTACCTCAGATGCAGTTTGTCCCCGGCTCTGGTTGGGTCGTGTGGGTGGCGACCACTCGACGTGTCCCTTTCACATCAATGTTTCTCTCTCTCTCTCTCTTCCTCTCTCTCCCTCCCACTCTATCTGAACAAAAAATGAAAAAAATGTCTTCATGTGAGGATAAAAAAAAGAGAGAGATACAGAAAGAGAGAGAGAGAAATAAGGAAACAGGACATTAAAAAATAGAAAACAAAGTATTTTTCTGTTGATTCTTGGTTTTCAGTTCACTCTGTCCTTTCCTGGTTCCTACGTAAGTTTCTCTGTAGTCAGAATGTAAATATTCAGTTAAGTTTTAAATTCTAGTTTGATTTGAGAAAGTCATGCCAAAAATGATTTCCTTCTTTAGCTTCAGGTTCCAGAAATGTTAGGGTAGGTTTCTTTCTGCTCATGGGCAGGTGCTAAGCCTTTTACTTCCTGGATGGTGCCTGCAGCAGGTATTCTTTACATGTAATGGGTGCTCCACTAATCTCACAGACTAATGAATAAACAACCAGACTTTACCACTTGAATTGCTTCCCCACTATGTTTTATGTTGGTGTGGGAAATATATAGCATGGCTTTGTAGTAAAAATAATTTGATCCTGACATATTTTTATTTTGATAGGGACAAAGCCTTCATTTTTATGCCTGAAAGACAGAGGGGTCATGCTTATTACCAGTATAATCCTCCGGTTTTCCCAGTGAATAGAGTTATAGAAATGAGATTGCCCCTGAATAAATACAGTAATCTGTTTCCAGGCTCAGTTTTTTGGCTAGGACAATTTCAATTGTTCATTGTTATCCCTTGAATGGGTCTTTCTGTGTAATCAGAAAAACATTTTCTTAACAACCATTACAAAATAATTTAAAAAAATAGAATACAATGCCTTTGTGCTATGGTACAGAGATAACTCTATAACCTTTATATAAAATTTTATAAACAAAAGGTACTTTTCCAAATCTTATGACATTTCACTCATCTAATCTTTATGACTCCACAAGGTAAATATTATTACTATTATCACCATTTTATAGATGAGCAAACTAAGATTTAACATGGTTGGTCAACTTGCCTAAGGCCATAATTAAAGGAAGAAGTAGAGAAGCAACCCTAAATGCCTAGGTCTCACCTTCTTTCCCTTCTTAGTGTATTTCCCATGACCTGAACTTTCAATGAAATTTGGGATGATCATAATGGTTGATGATAAGTATAAGGAAAGAAAAAAGTTAAAATGTCAACTGAGGAAGAAAATAATAAGCATTTAACTAAAATAGTCTCCTAGATGACAGTGTCTATTTGGTTTGCATAAAAAATTATATGCAGCCTTGGCTGGTTTGGCTCAGTGGTTAGAGCGTCGGCCCATGGTCAAGAGAGACCCGGGTTCAGTTCCCGCTAAGGGCACGTACCTCGGTTGCAGTTTGTCCCTGGCCCCAGTTGGGGTCGTGTGGGTGGCAGCCAGTCGATGTGTCTCTCTCACATCAATGTTTCTCTCTCTCTCTCTCTCTTCCTCCCTCTCTCCCTCCTGCTCTATCTGAAGATGAGTGCAAAAAATGTTCTCGGGTGAGGATAAAAAAATAAAATTATATGTACAGTGACAGAAGGTAAGGAAGTGCTCTATTCCCAACACGCCCAAAAAAGGAGGGAGCCTGTCAAAAGGACACAGAAGCTAACCTGAAAGAGGCTCCAATGGCCAAAGCTGGAATAATCTGATCAGAAAAATAAATAATGATAGCATTATATTTTAATCCAAAGAATACAATAAATATCCCTGAGTTCATACTGATATAAATAAATGCTTGAATTAATCAAAAAAGGAAGAGAAGAGAAAATCATTTTTTATGGAAGAATTCCAATTCATGACATAGAAAATAATGAGGAAAATAGAAAACCACCATTTGAACACTACAGTAATAATAATTGCTACAAACAAGATCAATTGAATGTTCAAATCATTGGGTGAAATAATGAAATCCAAATGAAGGGAGTTTAGTCAACAGTAATGTATCAATGTTGGTTCAGTAGTTATAATATATGTGCATTTAATAATGCTAATAGGGGGAAAGGGTGAGGGGTATATGGGAATACTATGTACTATTACCTTTGAAACCTTTCTGTAAATCTAAAATTATTCTAAAATCAAGTTTATCTAAAAAATAAAAAATTAGTGGGTGAAGGTTTAAGGAGAAATGGGATATTTACATAACCCCAAGATATCCTTCACATAATATTTGTTAATTACAAAGTAATCTTGCAGTGGAGAAATCTGGCAGATACCACCATAACCGAGTGATCAAGGTTAGTATCACCAATGACTAGACATATCAATATCACCTATCCCTGATAGGATGTGCTGAGAAAGGCACATTGCCTCTGTGAAATTTTTCTCAAAAATCTGTGACTTTAGTCTAATAATGAGAAAACACTGGACAAATGTAAATTGAGGGACATTCTACAAAATTCTTGATCAGTGCTATTCAAAAGTGTCAAGGTCATAAAAGACAAGCAAAAACTAAGGAGCTGTCAGAGTTTGGAGGAGACTAAAGAGACATGACAAATGCAATGTAGAGCCTAGATCTGATCCTGGAACAGAAAATGGACATTAGTGGAAAACTGGTGATATCCAAGTAAAGTATGTGTTTTAGTTAGTAGTATTAAACCAATATTAATTTCCTAGTTTTGATGAATATGACTACATGTTAATGTGAGGGGAACCTAGGAAAAGGCTATGTAGAAACTCCTTTATGGATATATGGTAAGGGTATATAGGAATATAGATCTGTACTATCTTTGGAACTCTTCTATATAATTAAAATTATTTCGAATATTAAAAAATAGTAAAGTAAAACTGTGTGTAAATGATACACAAATTAGTTCTCTTCCACTTTCTATGGCTAAACTGAACCTTTAGGAAAGTTCTATTAGTTTTTCTTAATTGAATTTATTGCAGTGACATTGGTTAATAAAATTATTAGGTTTTAACACTATACATATAGTATTAAATAAATGAAGTTCTTATGTATAAAATCTTTTCAGAAAGACAAATACCATAAGACCATAAGTGTCTTGGCAAAGACAATATCTTATTCATCTCCATATCCTTCATGTCTGACATAGAATAAGTACATAATAAATGCCTTTTGAACTGAACTATGCTATATTGATATATACAGGGCAGGGCAAAAGTAGGTTTAGAGTTGTGAGTATATAAAACACTGAGTTTATTCTTATATTATTAATTAATGTATTATTTTCCATATGAACTACTTTTGGCCAACCCTGTATTATATAGTCACACTCTTACACACAAACACACACACAGAGATGAAGGGGAAGCAAAAGATTACAACCATAAAGACATGTTACTAAAAGTGAAGGGCAAAATACAAAAATAAAACATCCCATTAATTAAGTGAGCATGTTTTAGAAATCCTTTAGTCTTTTTCTCTTTGATGAGCTTTTGGGCTATTTTACAAAACACTTTGCCTTTGCCACCTGGTGACAGGATGGCAGTAATAGCAGTGGCTGACAGACTCTCCACTTTTCGCCTATGAGACACATTCTACAAAGTATTCAGAGTTCCTCATATAACCACAAAAGAGCATCTCTTGATAATTCCTGTGAGCAGACAGCAGCCATGGAGTCACTGAAAAGGGAAATCATGCAGTGGGAAATAATGGACTGCCTTTTTGCACTCCCACTTTGTCTCAAACCCAGCATGAATAAGAGAATAGGAACTAAAAGAGAGAAATGAATACAAGGGTGAACATTTTGCCCAATTTTGCAGAGTGATAGAAAAGGACAGATGGTAAATGAATCAGATGGGAGTTGTTTTTATCTTTTCTTTTTCTAGATCCTTTTCTTTTTGTATGTCTGAATAAGTATGTGTGTGTGCAAAAGAGAAACACAGAGAAAGGAGGAGACTGGAATTCATTTCTAAATGTGTGTAAGAGGCAAAACACAGACACGGTTACACACAGACACTTAGAGGTGTAGACAAAATTGGAGAGAAAACTACTCGCCTGCCAATTTTTCTAAATAAATATGTTCACAGATTTTATAGCATTAATGAACTGCAAAATAACCACATACTGAAGCTGCATGCAGCTGTCGATACTAAGTTTGAGACTATTTTAAGAGAATATTGAACTAATAATATAAATTAGAGAGGCCAAGTTCTCAAAGATACTTAAATAAGAAACCAATTAGCATGAATAGAGGAGGAGCACATGGTTTAGATGTCAGATATTACATTCATGGGTACTCATTATAATTTTATAATTTCCATATATGATATATGTGTTTTGTGAGTTAAAATATATGCTCTGGGAGTATGTTTAAAAGATAATAAGAAAAACTTTTAAATTGGTTTGTAGGCAACTACAAATGTTTACAATTTTAAAAAGAAATGCATGAGTTATATTTATGATACATGGGTAATTATGCTCGAAGCTGACTACATACAATGTCCATAGCATTGTTGGGATAGCTTTGACATATTCCTGAGCTGAACTAAGAAATATTTATCACAATGCCAACATACCTGTGCAGTGCTGAATTTTAACAGTAATTTTAACAATAAGTATATTTTTTGTTATTGTGAACTAAAAATAATAGATTGCTGATCAAGATAGACAAAAACAAGCCTGGACCCTTCTGATGGCTCAATAAAGAGCTGGAGTGAGAAACTCCAACACAAATCTGACTCTACAGCCCATGTTTCTTCCACTATAACATGTTCTTTCAAAGTGCTATTGCCACTAAAGTTCTAACTAAACATCATCCCAGAGAAACTTAGCTGAAAGTCAGCCTGAGGAGAGAAAATAAAAGTGCTACTTGACACACTAATTCTAAAAGTGAGATAGAAATGCAAAGTAACAAAAACAGCCAAATTTTTTTGAAGAACTGAAAAAGAGAACTTGTTTTCCCAGATATAAAGACACAATATAGTCCAGCCGGTGTAGCTCAGTTGGTTGACCATCATCCCATGCACCAAGAGGTCATCAGTGTGATTCCTGGTCAGGGCACATGTCCTGGTTGCAGGCTTAATCCCCAGTAGGGGGCGTGATGTTTCTATCTCCCTCTCCCTCTCCCTTCCTCTCTCTCTAAAAACCAATAAAAACATATTTTTTAAAAAGACACTGTATAAAGCCATAGGAATTAAGACTGTGGTGTTCGTGTAAGGATAGACAAATGGAATGAAGTAGAGAACTCATGCATTGATCAACATTTAATTCTTAAAAAAAAGAAAAAATTACCAATTTAATCCTCCAACAACTCTGAAAGGGATTATCACCACTTCACAAATAAAGTCTAGAGAGGTGTGTGTGTGTGTGTGTGTGTGTGTGTGTGTGGTGTGTGTGTGTGTGTGTTTTATTGTTGTCTGAGATTTTTAAACATTGATTTTTAGGAGCAGGGGAAGGGAAAGGGGGCAGAAAGAGAGAGAGAGAGAGAAACATTGATGTGAGAGTGGAACATTAATCGGCTGCCTCCTGCACATCCCTCACGGGGGATTAAACCTGCAACTCAGACATGTGCCCTGACCTGGAATAGAACCAGCAACCCCTTTGGTGCATGTGATGATGCCCAACCAACTGAGCCACACTGGCCAGGGCAATATTTCATTCTTCACAAAGGGTACTACAGAATGGTGTATAAAGAAGCAAAACAAGCCAAACAGAGAAAGACAAATATCATATGATCTCACTTATTTGTGGAATATAATGAACATAACAGTCTGAGGAATGGGGTAGTCCCAGAGACGTGGAAGTGGGATACAGACTGACAATCCCCAGAAGCGGGGGTGGTGGAGGAGAGATAAACCACAGAATTTATATGCATGTGTGCATGAACAATGGACATGGACAACAAAGCTGGGGACAGGGCAGGAGGGAAGGGGGGAATCAGTGGGGGAAAAAGGAGAAACATCTGTAACAAAAATTAATTAATTAATTAATAAAAAAAGAAAATATTCTAATTAAAAATGAGTACATTAATTTCTTTGTATGTATATCACTATGAATCCTTTAAATAAATTAAGTTAATGAATAAAAAAAAAGAACTGTCTTTTCAATAAATGATGCTGGGCTATTTGAACAAGAATATTGAGGATAAATAAAAGAAACTTTTTTTTTTTATCCTCACCCGAGGACATTTTTCCATTTTTTGCACAGATAGAGTGGGAGGGAGAGAGAGGAAGAGAGAGAGAGAGAGAGAAACATCGACGTGAAAGAGGCACATTGAGTGGCTGCCACCCGCACGACCAACCAGGGCCGGGGACAAACTGCAACCGAGGTACATGCCCTTAGCGGGAACCGAACCCGGGTCTCTCCAGACCGCAGGCCGATGCTCTAACCGCTGAGCCAAACTGGCCAGGGCAATAAAAGAAACTTAACCTTAGTTCATATCATACACAAAAATCAATTTGAAGTGATTGTAGATCTAAATTTGAAAGGTAAAAAAATTAAGTTTCTAGAGAATAATACAGAACATCTTCATGATTTAGGTAAAAGGAAAGCAATCTAAAATAGGAAACACATTAAAAAGTTGGTATATTTGACTGCATTAAAATTAAGAACTTCCATTCAGCAACAACAACAACAAAAACATTAAAAAAATAAAAATACAAACCACAAAAAAAGGAAAAGAAATTTACAACATACATAACTGATAAGGGTTTGTATCCAGAGTACATAAAGAACTACTAGAAATCAATAAGAAAAAGATAAACAATGCAACTGAAAATTAGGCAAGAGACTTGAACTGACATTTCACAAAAGAGCATATCAAATAGCCAATAAACATACAAATATTTCCCAACCTCATTAGTAATCAGGGAAAAAAAATTAAAACTATAATTGGATAATACCACATTATCCACCAGAATAGCTAAAATTAAATACTGACATTAACAACTGTTGGCAAGGATTTGAAGCACTGGGAACTGTCATAGACTGCTGGTAGGAATGTTACAACAATTTTACTTTCTCTAGTAAAGTTATAGAAATGCACACCCTGTGACCAAGCAATTCAACACACTCAGGTACCCAATAGTAATGGTATATAAAGAGACATGTACATAAATCTTCATGGAAGTAACATCTGTGATCTCTATAAATTGGAAATAATCCAAATATGGCATTGGCAGTAGAAGGGATAAATATGATGTGATGTAATGTGATATATTTATACAATGGAATGATACACAGCAATGAAAATGAACATACAATATGTACATACAACATTAGGAATGAATCTCACAAACATAATGTTGAGTAGCTAGATACGAAAGAACATAATGTGTTATTCCATTTGCAGAAAGCTTGAAAAAAAAGCACCAAGACTAAACTATAGTGTTTAAGAGTACATGCTTAGGAAAGTCAAGAAAATGGTTAACTTTGGGAGGACAAAGGAAATAGTGATTAAGAGAGAATTGCTGTTAATATTCTTTTTCTTGGGTTGAGTAATGGTTACCTGGGTATTTGCTTTGTCATAATTTACTGAGCTACACATTTTTGTCGTGTGGTTTGCTGATTGAGAGTTATATTTCACTATAAAAAATGGTAAAAAAAAAAAAAAAAAAAAAAGAGAGAGAACAGAATTTTTTTTCTTTCTTTCTTTATTGATTTTAGAGAGGAATGGGGAGGGAGAGAGAGATAGAAACATCAATGAGAGAGAACATTGACTGGCCACCTCCTGCACGACCCCCACTGGGGATTTGGCCCACAACCTGGGCATGTGCCCTGACCCGGAATCGAACTTGGTCATGGGTCAATGCTCAACCACTGAGCCACACTGGCTGGGCAAGAGCAGAATTTTTTTAATTCCCCATTTTAATTCCACAGGAGGGAAAAGGTATTCAGTGCTTATGTGTTAGGTTTGGTGCTCCTTTTATGAAGCCATGGTAGAATGGAATGCAAAGATAAATGCCATGATTCTTGTTCTCAAGATGTTAAAATCTTATGGGGATGAGAGTATTACAAGGTAGGATTACATAAGCAGTAGTGAAGATGTTACTCTGCTATTTGCACTATTGGGTTCCAACAAAATGTTACATTATTTTAAAAATGTGTTATAAAAGTGAGTGTCTCAATAGGAAGAATTGAGATATAACAAAGAAATATCATAGTGTTCTTTCAGTAATTTCAGCAATAAAGATGTTTTTGTTATTGTAGATCAACAGGTTGGTTGATTAACCAGACAAAAACGAGCCTAAACCCTTCTCATGACCCTTTAACTTCATACTCTGAAGCTTTTCCATTTCTGTTACTATCTTTGGCCCTTAAGTTTTCTAAGCACTTATGTTCCAGAAATATAATTTTTAAAATTGTATTAAAAATATATTATCCCTGACTTTTACATAAGTCATGGCCTTTATTTTCCTAGCTCTACACAATATTATCATTAACCCAGCACTTCTTACACACACTATTATCACTTTTATTACCCATTGACACAAAAAGGAAATATGCTGCAAAACAAATTCCAGCCCAGTTCACAAACAAGAGGCCCATTTTGCTGCCACCCATTCATTCAGCTTTAAGTTTCTAGAACAAGCAGTGGCAGTTCTGAATCACAGTCATGTTGTAGAACCTAGGCACTGCAATTCATGTTCCCTATGTATTTAATTATATCCAGTATGCAATATGAAAACCCATTGTAGGTAAAATGCCTACATGTGTAAATTGCTATAGAAATGCAGAGAGGGAAATATTTAATCCCTTCTTGGAGGGATATTAAAGTTCAGAGAAGGTTTCACATTTGATCTGAGTTTTGAATACAGAGAAGTGTGTCTGTGGATGTAGAAGAGGGGGAGGTACCTCTAGGTCAGGATACTGTAAACTAAGGCAGGAAACATTGCAATGAAAGTCCGAAGACCAGAAAATTAAACTATCATGGTTGAGACAGGGTGGTTTTGTGTAGAACTAGTATCTTGTTTCCTGGGGATAGATGCTGTAGCTTCTTAGTCACTTCTCAATGAATTTATTTAGATGATTTCACTCCTGTTAATCTGCATTTATTTTCCTCCCATTAGATATTTCCCCCTTTATTAGCATGACTGTAATTCACAAACAGCAGTGGTAGTCTCTGATAAAAATGTGTATCCAGGGATGGGCTTTAGTTTGGTTTGGCAGCATGAACATTAAACTCTAAGCAGGATATCTGGGTCCTGGTCCTGGCACTTCCTTTAAAGAGCTTCATGAACTGAACTCAGCCTGTTTGACTTCAAATATTTTTTTAATCCTCAACCAAGGATATTTTTCCATTACTTTTCAGATACAGTGGGAGGGAGGGAGAAAGGGAGGGAGGGAGGGAGGGAGGGAGGGAGGGAGAGAGAGACATCAGTGTGAGAGACACACATCAACCGGATGCCTCCAGCATGACCCCAACCAGGACTGGGATGGAATCGCAACGGAGGTACATGCCCTTGACTGGACTTGAACCCAAAACTCTTTGGTCCGCAGGTCATTACTCTAACCACTGAGCCAAACTGGTCAGGGCAGACCTCAACTTTTTTTTTTTTACCTGTAAAGTAAGATGATCTCTAAGAACCCTTCTAATATAGTGGTCCTTTCAGATGGTGAACTGTGAGCTGATTAGCAGCTTAGTGACCTGTCCTGTCTTTTAGAAGCTTTGCCTCAGATGATTGGCACAAAACAAA
Source organism: Molossus molossus (assembly GCF_014108415.1). Classification (NCBI taxonomy): domain Eukaryota; kingdom Metazoa; phylum Chordata; class Mammalia; order Chiroptera; family Molossidae; genus Molossus; species Molossus molossus. The sequence continues at coordinate 183,175,096 of NW_023425344.1, forward strand.
TTAAAATATGTATTTCCTAAGAAAGGGTCTCTGGCCTGGCTGGTATTCTCAGTGGTTAGAGCATCAGCCCATGCACTGAAGTGTCCCTCCAGTTGGATTCCTGGTCAAGGGCATGTACCTGGGTTGCAGGTTTGATCCCTGGTGGGCCTTGGTTGGGCACGTGCAGGAGGCAACCAATCAATGTGTCTCTCTCACATTGATATTTTTCTCTCTCTTCCCCCATTCCCTCCCACTCTCTCTAAAAATGAATGGAAAAATATCCTCCGAAGAGGATTAACAAAAAAAGAAAGAGCCCTAGCCAGTTTGGCTCAGCGGTTGAAGCATCAGCCTGCAGACCAGAGAATCCTGGGTTCGGTTCCCACTAGGGCACGTACAAAAGAAAGAAAGAAAGAAAAGGAAGGAAGGAAGGAAGGAAGGAAGGAAGGAAGGAAGGAAGGAAGGAAGGAAGGAAGGAAGGAAGGAAGGAAGGAAGGAAGGAAGGAGAGAGAGAGGAAGGGAGGGAGGGAGGGAGGGAGGGAGGGAGGGAGGGAGGGAGGGAGGGAGGAAAGAGAGAAAGAGAGAAAGAGAGAAAGAGAGAAAGAGAGAAAGAGAGAAAGAGAGAAAGAGAGAAAGAGAGAAAGAGAGAAAGAGAGAAAGAAGCTCTTAGGTAGAGTTCCCCAGACTATGCTCAGGTAATGGGAAGAACCTCAATCTAGGTACATGATAAATCATACTGGCAATGCTAATCTGTCGTTAAAGTTTAATTAAATTAGATTAAGAAATCTGTATACTTGACCAATGCTATCCTTTTTTTAAAAAAAAGGTAGTAAAATATACATAATGTGAAGTTACCTTTTTGACCATTTTTAAGTGAACAATTCAATGGCATTATGTATATTCATAATGTTGTATAACCATCACGGTTATTTATTAATGCAGTGATTTTGTAGTTTCCTTAGAAGATATTATTTTAAATACTGTACATTCTCTCCTTCTCTCAGTTAAATTAAAAGGAAAAGGGCTTGCCCAGCCAGTGTGGCTCAGTGGTTGAGCATCGACCCATGCACTAAGAGGTCACTGGTTTAATTCCCGGTCAGGGCACATGCCCAGCCCAGGTTGTGGGCCAAATCCCCAGTAGGGGGCATGCACAAGGCAGTCAATCAATGTTCTCTCTCATCAATATTTCTATCTCTCTCTCCCTCTCTCTTCCTCTCTCTCTCTAATATCAATAAATAAAAATTAAAATTAAAATTAATAAAAGGAAAAGGGCTTGCCCAGTTGGTGTGGCTCAGTGGATTGAGCACCAACCAATGGACTGAGAGGTCCCGGTTTGATTCCCAGTCAGGGCACATGCCTGAGTTGTGGGCTTAATCCCCAGTGGGGGCCATGCAGGAGGCAGCCACTTGATGTATCTCTCTCACATCAATGTTTCTCTCTCTCTCTCTCTGAAACATCAATAAAAACATATTTTTTAAAAAAGGAAAAGGGGTCCTGGCTGGTTTGGCTCAGCGGTTAGAGCGTCAGCTTGTGGGTTTGTTCCCGCTAGGGGGACCTACCTTGGTTGCAGTTTGTCCCCACCCCGGTTGGGGTCTTGTGGGTGGCAACCAGTTGATGTGTCTCACATTGATGTTTCTCTCTCTCTCTCCCCCCTTCTCTCCCTCCCACTCTATCTGAAGATAAATGCTAATAATAATAATAATAATAATAATAAAAAGGAAAAGGGCTTTTTTATCCCTCCATCATAGTAGGTCTCAATTTGGGGGCCATTTTTCCCTTCAGGGGGCATTTGGCAATGTCTGGAGACTTTTTAAAAAAAACATGTTTTTATTGGTTAGAGAGAGAGGAAGGAAGAGATAGAAACATTGATGTGAGAGAGATACATCAATAGGCTGTCTCCTGCACGAAAAATCTATTGGTTGCCTCCCGCATGCCCCCCACTGGGGATGGAGCCCAGGCATGTACCCAGGCACATACCCTGACCAGGAATTGAACTGGGACCTCTCAGTATGGGACAATGCTCAATCCACTGAGCCACACCAGCCAGGCTGGAGACAGTTTTGATGGTCACAATTAAGGGAACAAGTTATTAACATCTAGTGGGTACATGCTAGGAATACTAAACATCATACAGTGCACAAGACAGTCCTTCCCTAGCAAAAACTGACTTGCCCAAAATATCATTAGTAGTGCTTTTAAGAATCTCTGCTCTGCCCTGGCCAGTTTGGCTCACTGGTTCTGCGTTGGCCTGCAGACCAGAGAGTCCCAGGTTCCTAGGTTCAGTTCTCACTAGGGGCACATACCACACACAAAAAAAATAATAATAATCTTTGCTCTTTTATTATTAATATAAGGCTCAATACCTCTCACTTTCAGCAACAGAGAGGCATGATAGCAGCAAGACTGGGAAAGTTCTGAAAATACAGCAAGGCTTAGGCAGAGTAGAAACCAAATAAAAATGAGCTGTGAACACCCCCTTTCCTCCTGGTGATCCCCTCACTGTCCTGCTCTCTAATTCTATGGTAGTGGTCATTTTATACTCTTTCTATAGTACAAGGTTTATCATTGGTACAAGTATAATATTAAAAAGGCTGGCTCAAAATGTGAGAGGCCTAAACTTAGAAAGGCAGTATTTAATTACTTCTTCCCTTGGGATGAGTTCCTGCTAGGAGGCAATCTCTCCTTGAAATTTGGCTTCTATTACAGCTCCATTATTCCCATATCACCCCCAATTTACTAGTATAAGGTCTGGTTTTTATTGTTACTTGTATGAGATCATTTTTCAAGAGGAATACTAGCTCAGTTAGGCCCAGCTGAACTCCCTACCAGAAAAAGTAATCGGTAATTCCTTTTATGACTTCACTCTCACTTATTTTCATTCTAATATGTTTTCATGAATTAGAAATAAAGGGGTAGAATTGCCACTTGTGCTGGAATTACAGATAACTCTAAAAGAGTGTCACATCAGTGATTATCATCCTGTATGTCGTAGAACAAAAAAGGCTGAAAACCGTTGGCTTATTAGACATTCTAGCAATATCTTAAATAAAACATAATTACCCAGGTAAATCAGCTATTGTTAAGAATATACATTGTAGCCCTGGCCGGGTTTGCTCAGCGGTTAGAGCGTCGGCCTGAAGTCCAGAGAGACCCGGGTTTGGTTACCGCTAAGGGCGTGTACCTGGGTTGCAGTTTGTCCCAGGCCAATTGGGTCGTGTGGGAGGTGGCCACTCGATGTGTCCCTTTTGCGTCAATGTTTCTTTCTCTCTCTCTCCCTCCCACTCTGTCTGAACAAAAGATGGAAAAATGTCCTTGGGTGAGGATTTTAAAAAAAAGAATATACACTGTAATCAACATTTAATAGTTTTATATGATCCATTTTTAGAATTCCTATCACTGCTCTCCTCTATTAGAAAATATATGATTTAAAGTAATCCAACCTCTGGAGTTTGGAGCTTTACTTTGGTCACCAGGTAAACTGCCAGTTCAGTTTGTCTACATTTCCATGTAAGATGTATCTATTATATCAGTTTTTAAATTTCAGGATTTTGACTACTCATTTAAAGAATATAAATCATTTTGACTCCAGGTCTATATTAGAAATTAGCTAACCTCTCTTAAGATACAAAATATGGGAAAATGTCCGGGTATCAGGTTCTGTATTTGATATTTTATAGTCTCAAATGATTGCTGTCAAGAAAAGATGACAACATTTCACTCAACAAGAAATTATTTGCTCATGGAATGAAGTTAAGAACAGAGGTAACTAGAGCAGCATTTCCCCAAGGTACGCTCTGTGGGACATTAATTCCAAGGAAGTCAGCAAGTGTTATGGGGGCAAAAAGGGGGTTGGTGTTTAAAACCAAGACCCAAATTAATTAATAGTTTCAGTAGGTGAAAAATGTCAGCTCTCCAAGAGGCATGCATCAGTTAAGGTGGTTTTCAACATGGTCCTCTTATTTTTATTCAAGATAGTATTAAGTAATTACTAAATATTATCTGTACTGGTTTATCAGCCATCTGTTCTTGTTGTTCTTGCTGCTAGAATTTTGTCAGAGTTTCAAGCAGACTGGAGATTAATCCCACTCTTTCCTTAAGACATGACCTAATTACTAGTCCCTGTCTCTCAGGTGACCTGACTTCTCTTGTAATTGAGATTAACAGTGAAGACACCCAATGACAACTTTTTCCTTATAATTTGGAACCCTAAACAATAGGCTTCCTCTCTTCTCTACTAAAAATATTACGAAGTAGTAAGCATGCAAATATTTTTGTAACATTATAGAACATTGAATATGTTCTTTCCTTTCCTCTGATAGAACTAACATGCATTATTTGTAGAAAAGGAACAACCTAAGCCTAAGCTAATATAATATTTTCCCAGTGACAACTTAGCTCTCCAAGTGGCAGTTTGTGATGTCCACATATTCATAGGTGTGTGGTCCCAGTCTTAGCCTGCTATATCCAAGACATGTAAAATTAATAGGTTTCATTGTACATGAATGTTCATAGAAGCATCATTCATAATAGCCAAAAATGGAAACAAACTAAATGCCCATCAACTGGTAATATAAACAAACTGTGGTATATCCATACATTGGACTATTACTCAGCAGTGAAAAGTAATGAAGTACTGATACATGCTACAGACATGTATGAACCTCACTCAAACACATTATGTTAAGTGAAAGAAGACAGCCACAAAAGACTACATATTGTATGGATTCATTTATATAAAATTTCCAGAATAGAAAAATCTATAAAGAAAAAAAGTAGGCCTAGAAAGTAGGGAGAATGGGGAGTGACTGCTTATGGGTTTCTTTTTCAGATCATGATAATGACCTGGAATTATAGTAGCAATGGTTGCAAAATTCTGAAAATATACTAAAAATCATTAATTATGCACGTTAAATGGGTAAATTCTATGGTATGTAAATTATATCTCAATAAAACTGTTTAAAAAGTTAATAGGTTTCTCCTGGCCAGTTTGGCTCAGCGGTCAGAGCATCGGCCTGTGGTCCAGAGAGACCCAGGTTCAGTTCCGGCTAAGGGCACGTAGCTCGGTTGCAGTTTGTCCCCGGCCCTGGTTGGTTGTGCAGGTGGCAACCACTCAATGTGTCCCTTTCACATCAATGTTTCTCTCTCTCTCTCTCTCTCTCTCTCTCTCTCTCTCTCTCTCTTCCTCTCTCTCCCTCCCACTCTATCTGAGCAAAAAAATAGAAAAATGTCCTCGAGTGAGGATAAAAAAAAAAGAAAGAAAAAAAAAGTTAATAGGTTTGCCTGGCCAGTGTGGCTCAATGGTTGAGCATCGACCTATGCACCAAGAGGTCACCTGTTCAATTCCTGGTCAGGGCACATGCCCAGGTTGTGGGCCCAATCCTCAGTGGGGGGCATGCAGGAGGTGGCCAATCAATGTTCTCTCTCATTGATGTTTCTCTCTCTCTCTCTGTCCCTCTCTCTAAAATCAATAGAGAAAAATTTTTATAGTGTTAGGTTTTTTTATTATAGAACTTCTTAGAGCCTTTAATATTTTAATGTAATTTGTAAATATATAAGTGGAAAGCAGAGAATGTGGTACATCACAAAATGATTTGCTCCATGGATCAAAGCCCTCCCTCATATGTTTTATGAACATCCCATGGAAATGGTGTTTCTATGTACATTCAGAAAAATTCAACAGTTCACAAATGCATAATTCAAATGTCAATGAACCCATAAAATAAAGCTACAATATCTAGATTTTGCCTATAAAAACAAAAAAAATGTTTATGAAAGCTTTTCAGGTTGGTGATGGTTATATATAAGGAAGCAAGGCCTCTCATATAGTTCTAATGCAAATGTAAATTAATAAAATGTCTTTGTAGGGTAACTCAGCAATACAGATCAGCAGCCTTAAAAAAACTCTTTTTTTCCCCTGCCAAATATTTCCACTTTTCAGAATGTATGCTGATAAATCCCTTAGGAATAAAAAGAAACTATCATTTATAAACATTCACCCAGAATTATACATTGTTTAAATTTAATAAAACCACATAAATTACCAGCAATAGGGTATTTTTGAAGCTATGGCACACACATAAAATGATTTTCAAATAGCAGCAAAAACAATGGTTCTGTGTAATATTTCATAACATGGAAAATGTTTATAATAAATTGGTAATCCTAAATATCTGATTTAAAAAAAAGAAAAACTCTAAACTAGTATTTACAGACAATCTTTAAAGAAGTTCTAAGCAAGAGGTAAATCCTTGTTAATTCTTGGATAGTGTTTTGGGGGAATAGTGCAGTGGATTTAAGTAAGATGGGTCAGATATATAGTGCAGGGAAGACATATATTCTAATAAGCAATGCTTCAAGTAGTAAATTCTTAGACTTAATTTGTTCCCACCCAAAAATTATCCCACAGTGAGAGAGGAAAAAGAGGAAAGTCCATGGAGAGATGTCTCCTGCTCCATGCATGCTCAGTAGAGTTGGCCATCAGTCTTGCCTGAATAGGTAGGTCTTTCTTGGGGAATAATAGGCAGGTCTGGGTGTGAGGAGCATTAGGCATGATGAACTTTCTAGGCTCTATCTGCCATTCCACTCCTAGACCAAAGGAATTATTTATGTATTGCTACAAACCAAGAATCTTGTTTCCTTTTTCTGTGGAACCCATTTTCCAAAGGATCAGTCAGCCATCCTAATATTTTCTAGAAGTGAAGAACAGTCTAGACAGATGTTTCCTCCAAAACAATTTCCCAGAGGGGGAAAAAGAGATTAAAATATGTATCTCCTACACATTGGCAGAAAGAAGTGTAAGGTATGATATGGTATTCAGTCAAAAAAATTGATTTCATTATGCTAGAGGATAAAACCTGGCTTAAGACTCAAGACAATTATATCCCCACAGCTCTTACTTGGATTTAAGAGAGTAGAAAGATCTGAGGTTATCAGATAAAGATCTTCAAGGACTTGGTGGTGTGCAAATTTTCTCTACAACTGGAATACCTTCTGCAATTACAGAAAAGACTGAAAGTTAATTTGGAAAGAAACTTTTGATCAGTTCTTCAGGGTTCCTTATTTCAGTAAAAGGCCCCTGAATGGATCCAGTTGCCCAAATTAAAAACTGTTTCCCCGGCTTTATCATTTGTTCTTCTTCTTTTTTTTAATCTCTGAGGATTTTGTATGCTTACTCCTCCAAATTCTTATTTATTTATTTTTAATTTTTAATCTTTATTGTTGAATGTAGAATGTATTACAGATGTTCCTCATTTTCCACCCACTAACCCCCTCTTCCCCACTCCCGCCCCCTCCCGCCTTTTCCCACACTACTTTCTGTGTCCATTGGTTATGCATATAAGTTCTTTGGTTTATTTCTGCCCCCCCACCCCACAACCCCTTTCCCTTTGAGGTTTGTCAGTCTAGCAATGAATTTGTGCTTCTTTTTTTTTTTTATCATTGATTAATTTTTGTTACAGATGATTCTCCTTTTTTCCCCCACTGATTCCCCCCTCTCTCTCCCCTTCCTGCCCCTTCCCCAGATGGTTGTCCATGTCCACTGTTCATGCATACATGCGTATAAGTTCTGTGGTTCATCCCTCCCCCACCTTCCCACTCCTTAGGGGATTGTCAGTCTGTACCCCGCTTCTGCGTCTCTGGAACTACCCCATTCCTCAAACTGTTATGTTCATTATATTCCACAAATCAGTGAGATCATATGAAATTTGTCTTTCTCTGTCTGGCTTGTTTCACTTAGGATGATACTTTCCAGGTCCCTCCATGTAGTCTCAAAGGATAAGAGATCTTTCTTTCTTACCGCTGTGTAGTACTCCATTGTGTATATGTACCACAGCTTTTTGATACATTCATCTACTGATGGGCACTTGGGCTGTTTCCAGATCTTAGCGATTGTAAATAGTGCTGCTACAAAGATGGGGGTACATATATTCTTTCTTATTGGTGTTTTATGCTTCTTAGGGTATATTCCTAGAAGTGTGATCACTGGGTCAAATGGAAGATCAATTTTTAATTTTTTGAGGTGACACCATATTGTTTTCCATAGTGGCTGCACCAGTCTGCATTCCCACCAGCAGTGTACTAGAGTCCCCTTTTCTCCACACCCTCGCCAACACTTGTTGTTTGATGTGAATTTGTGCTTCTTAATCCCTTCACCTTTTTCACCCATTCCCTCAACCCCCCTCCCATCTGGCAACCAACAAAATGTTCTCTGTATCTATGAGAATGCTTCTGTTCTACCTGTTCATTTTGTTTGTAGATTCCATTGTCGATAGATATGTATTCATTGCCCTTTTGTTTGTTCATATATTTTATCTTTTTCTTCAAAAAGACCCTTCATCATTTCATATAATAACGGTTTGGTGGTGATGAACTCCTTTAACTTTTTCTTGTTGGGGAAAGTCTTTATATGGCCATCAATTCTAAATGACAACTTTGCAGGATAGAGTAATCTTGGTTGTAGGTTCTTGCTTTTCATCACTCTGAATATTTCTTGCCACTCCCTTCTGGTCTGCAAAATTTCTTTTGAGAAATCAGCTGACAGCCTTATGGGAACTTTCTTGTAGGTAGCTAGCTGCCTTTCTCTTGCTGCTTTTAAGATTCTCTCTTTGCCTTGAACCTTTTGCATTTTGATGATGATGTGTGTTGGTATGGACCTCTTGGGGTTCATCTTGTTTGGGACTCTCTCTGCTTCCTGGATTTGTATGTCTGTTTCCTTCACCAAGTTAGGAAAGTTTTCTGCCATTATCATTTCAAACAGGTTTTCAATTTCTTGTTCTCGCTCTTCTCCTTCTGGCACCCCCAAGATGTGAATATTGGCACGCTTGAAGTTGTCCCAGAGGCTCCTTACACTATCCTCATTTTTTTGCATTCTTTTTTCTTTTTGATGTTCTGATCGGGCGTTTTATGCTTCCTTATATTCCAAATCGATGGTTTGCTTCTTGGATTTACGTACTCTACTATTGAAGCTGTGTAAATTATTCTTTATTTCAGTTAATGCCTCCTTCATTTCTGACTGTGCATCCATCATTTCTGACTGGTCCTTTTTTATGCTCTTGAGGCCCTCCCTAACTTCACTGAGGTTCTCACTAAGTTCATTGAGCATCCTTATAAGCAGTATTTTGAACTCAGCATCTGTTAGGTTGCTCATCTCCATTTCGCTTAGTTCTTTTGTTGGGGTTTTGTTCTGTTCTTTCATTTGGGACCTGTTTCTTTGTCTCCTCATTTTGGCTGCCTCCCTGTGTTTGTTCTGTGTATTACTTAATAAGCGGTATGGGGCTAGCTGAGACCAGATGCTGCTCCTTTGAAAGAATTTAGGAAAAACCTGAAGCAGGATCCAAGACAGGCCAATCCTATGGTTAAGCAAGTGGCAACAGCTTGGGTGGGCCTGAAAGTTGGGTGGGGCGGGGCCTCAGGGAGTCACCAGGGCGGGGCTACCAGTGTGAGCCAGGTTGCTGGACTCCCAGATATGGTGGCTGTCTGCCCCCCCAGGGAAGGGCTCACCAAAGGAACAAAGGCCTCTGACAGCACATTTGTCCCAGAGAAAGCCCCCTCTCCAGCCCTCGCTTCAGTGCCAAACAGCTCAGTTCTTCCCTGTATGTCTCTGGTACCCCTCGAGCTGCCTCCCCTCCAAGCTTAGAGGGAGAGAGTCCGATAATTCTGTGCGCGGGCCCTTTAAGGAGCTGCCTGGGGCTCCAGCCGTGTCAGCTTCCCTGAGCCTCAGTTCCTGCTGGTTTTTCCAGCCAGAAGTTATGGGGACTTCTCTTCCTGGCACTGGAACCCTGAGCGGGCCTCCTGGTGTGGGACGGGGATCCCTCAGTCCTCAGGAAGGACCTTCCCAGCCGAGGTGTCCTCCTGATTTTTATCCACCATACGTGGGTGTGGGACCAGCCCTTTGCGCCTCTGCCCCTCCTACCAGTCTCGATGTGGCTGCTGCTTTAATTCCGTAGTTGTAGGACTTCCATTCAGCTTGATTTCAGGCAGTTTTGAATGATGGTTGTCCTGTAGTTTAGTTGTAACTTTGATGTGGTTGTGGGAAGACGCGATACCGCGTTTACTTACACTGCCATCTTGACCGGAAGTCCCTCCAAATTCTTCATTGAAAAAGAAATAAGTGAAAATTCAGTTGTAGGGAAGAGAATCTACTCTAGATACCTTAAGCAGAGAAGGTTTATTCACCATAGGATTCTAAATAGCTTAGAGAATTGTTGGGCTGTATCAGTCTGGTCCATTCTGGAGATAGAAACCACACTGCAATTTAACAGAGAGAGATTTATATAAAGAATTATTGACTATAATGGGGGATTGGAGCAATGAGGGGTTTATCAGTAAGAAGTAAAGATAACTCTAAGGAATGTAGGAAGAGCTGATATAAAGAGTAGTTACTACTCCCAGGATATCCCTCCCCCACTGAGGTCTAGACCTTGTTGGAAAAGGGCAAGGTCAAGGCTATCTGTGCCAAGTTTGCTGGATATCCACAGTCTGGGGTGCTGGCTTTATCATTTCTCACTTGAATTATTGTAACAGTCTCCTAACTGGTCTTCCTGCCATCTATAGACTTGTAGGCACAATCACACTTAGCTAGAAAAGTCTTTCCAAATCATGAATCTGATTGTATCACTTTTTCTTAAGAATTTTTGGCTGCTTCCTATTACTATTGGGTAAAAATCTAGTCCTTTTAGTATGAGTCTCTCCACTATCTGGTCCTCACTTATTTCTTTATCTTTATCTCTTGCCACTTCTTCTCTGGCATCTATACTAGGGAGTCCAAAGTAGAGTGTACAAGATCATCCTCTGAGCATGGAATGGATATATTGGAACTTCTACAAACTGAGAAGCAGCAATAGAAACTGAAACACTGTCACACATTGAAAGTCAGGAGTAAGCCACCCCAAAGCTATGTTCAAGTGGAAGTTAAGAGAAAGCAAACACTCTGAGGAAGAAGGGAGTATTAGGGAGACACGGAGAAAGAGGAGAGACAGAGGCATCAGAAATAATAGCTGGTTCCTAGAGCTTGATTCCAGATAGATGGGCTTTTGGTTCCAGTTCTAACCTATATACCTTATAATACATCCTTCTTTTTCTTGAGAAAATTAAATGGCTCTTATTTATATTTTTTAAGTACCTTGTGGGGGAGGGTGTCTTTGTTACATGTACCAATAAGAATCTACCTAGAATACTTAGTGTCTATCTATAGAGATTGGTTAAATAAAGTACACCTTTTTATGCATTTACCAAAAGTGAATGCATAATGATACAATTTATTGACATGGAAAGTTGTCTACAAAATATTAAGTGAAAAAGCAATAGTATATTATGATGTCCCATTTTTGTTTATATTGTATATGTATGTGTATGTATGTAGGTAGAAAAAGTCTGGAAAGATCTATACTAGAATATTACCAATGGTTATACTGTATGAGTGGAATTATGTGCAATTTTCACATTTTTGTTTTCCTTTCTGATGCTCTGATTTTTGTTGTTCTGGGAAGGCATTACTTTCACAATCATGAAGGTAACTATTTCAATTTCTAAAAGAAATTCAGACTTTTAGGATTTTCCATATATGTAGCAGAGTGACTAAGGATGAGTTACTACATGCAGAGGAATAAATTACTTTTTATTTAGTCTTCAAAAATAATATATGACAGTGACAGCACTAGATGATAGAAGGATAAATGGGACAAAGTCCTCATCTTTAAGGATCTCACAATCTAACAGGATGATAAATATGTAAATAATAGCTACAATACAGATATAATAAGTATAGTATCAGACATGTAAGTTAGGTATAATAGAGACACAAAGAAGAAACTATTCAGGAAGAGACATTCAAATAGGATCATAAAGGACTTAGAGAATGAAAAGGTAGTGCATTCAAGGGAAGAGAAACAGAGTATACCAAGGCATGAAGGCATGAAATAGCACAGTGTGATACAGTGTGATCTAGTCACATATCACTTGAAATAAGTTACTTGACTACAGATATTAATAGATTTTCTTTAAAAAACCCAATAATTTTTAATATAAATTTGAAATAATCCTAACAATGCCTAAATGCCAAATGAAAGACCATTGTATAACTCATATAATGTTAATAAGGAAGTGTTCACAAACATATCAGTATTTCAAAGTTAGTATACTACCCTGATGAGAAATGTGGTGTTTTGCAAACGTCACCTTCTGTTCTGTCTTGAGATGCAATGTGCTTCTTCTCCAAATACTGACAAATCAAAACACAGAACCTGAACAAGGGCAGAGAAGTGAATTCAATCCATTATCATGTTTACCTGATATAGGTCAGGGGATTGCACTGCTGAAAACAATACAAACAACATGCTGAAACTAACAGATTTAGTGAAAAACTATGTAGGTTTTTTAAAAAGCTTTAAGCTTCTACTTAAAGCTCAGACAATGGATAAATGAGAATCTGCTTGAAGTGCACTATATAACACATGACTAGTTCTGCTCATTGTTGTGCTTCCTGCCCGAACCTCAGTGCAGGTGGATTTATTGTGATGCCAGGCTAGCAGCAGCAGAAGCAGGTACACTGCACCAAGGAACCAAAATAAACAAAATGAAGTTTTGGAAAATTACAGGATGATCACTTGAAATCAGCCCCCAATAAAGTACCCCAACATTAAATGGGGCCACATTTAATTGGGTCACATTATAGAACAATGTCTAGCAGAGAAAGCCACCAAGAGCTAGATTAGATGAACTGCAGTGCAGAAAACAAAAAATAGGGCAGAAACCTTGGGTTTTCTGCCAACTCCAGAAAAACTACATTGCAGCAGACTATGCAGAGGCATGATCATCTTTTCATTTATTGCCAAGAATGTAAGTCTGTTTTTTAAAATTATAAAGGAAATAGAAGCAAAATATTAAGGAACAAAAACCACTTTGTTTTGAAGAGATATGTAAGAAATGATGACTAATAAGTAAAAAATATTTATTGAATGCTTACCATGTGTCTATTAGTTCACTTAATATGTATTTCTTAAATTGATTTTTAGAGAGAGAGGAAGGGAGAGGGAGAAAGATAGACATATCAATGAGAAAGAACATCGACTGGCTGCCTCCTATATGCCCACGACTGGGGATTGGACCCACAACCTGGGCATGTGCCCTGACCAGGAATTGAACCGGTAACCTTTTGTTGCATGGATCAATGCTCAACCACTGAGCCACACCAGCCAGGCAATATGTATTTTCTTAGTATCTACCAGCTACTATGCTACCTGCTAAGAAGAGAGAAAATAAAAGGGATTTAATCTGAGCTTTCTGGAGTTTACAGCTAACTGGCCAGTCAAGACACACCAGTAAGAGCTGAGTAACAATGTAAGTACGGCAGTATTATATTCTATGATTATTGCCAAAACAATGCAATTTGTAGACAATAAATGCTTGCGTTAGAAGAGAAAGAGATGAGCTGAGCTGGAACCTTGAGGAAGATCTCAAAGAGAGAAGATTTATGCTGGATCTTGAAGAAAACGTAGATTCTGGTCCTAGGTCTGCCTTTAACCAGCAAAATAGAATAATTAAGTCACATTACTCCTCTGGATTTTCATCTTTAAAATGGAAGTTTTAGATTAGGCAATCTCTAAATTGCCTTCCTGTTCTAAAATTCCATAATTCAAGAATATAAAAAAAAACATAAGGGTAAAATGGTTAAGAGAGTATTCAAAAAGTCTCTCTGACAAATCCAAAGAAACCAGGAAGAAAAAAGTGAGCAGTCATTGGAGAAGGGGAAGAAAGCCCAAAGATGTAGGGTCAAAACAAAATCACTATCTGTTAATGTGGTCCAGTAGGAAAACATCTACCAAAAGTCTAGTAGGAGGAAGACATGTCACAGCAAAATAAATTGCTCTGATAGAAATCTAGCAGACATCAAAGGGCACAATAAGATAATGATCAGCTCTACTTGGGAGCAGCAGGAGGTGAGAGGTGTCAGGAATGTTTTAGAGGAGGTAGACTGAATAGTTCCCTAGTTGGGCATTAGTAAAGGAGAAAGAGACTGGAAGCTTCAGGAGAATCTTTCTGTCTCTGCTATATGCACTGCAACTCCTCTTACCTACAATACTATCTGGCAGACAACAGGGACTCTATGAATATTTGAATAATTAACTAATCAATTCATTAATGCACATGCCCTGATATAATGGATTAAGCAAAGTAGGCTTCTAATAACACAATACCACAATCATGCTTTTTTTTTTTCTTTTTTATCCTCACCTGAGGACATTTTTCAATATTTTGTTCAGATAGAGTGGGAGGGAGGGAGAGAGAGAGAGAAACATCTACGTGAAAGGGACACATTGAGTGGTTGCCACCCACATGACTTAACCAGGGCCAGGGACAAACTGCAACTGAGTTATGTGCCCTTAGCGGGAACCGAACCTGGGTCTCTCCGGACCGCAGGCCGGTGCTCTAACTGCTGAGCAAAACTAGTCAGGGTTACAATCATGCTTTTTAAAAAATTTCAAGTAGGCCCTGGCCGGTTTGGCTCAGCGATTGGAGCGTCAGCCTGCAGTACAGAGAGACCCGGGTTCGGTTCCCACTAAGGGCGCGTACCTCGGTTGCAGTTTGTCCTCGGCCCTGGTTGGTCATGCGGGTGGCAGCCACTCGATGTGTCCCTTCACATCGATGTTTCTCTCTCTTTCTCTTCCTCTCTCTCCCTCCCGCTCTATCTGAACAAAAAATGGAAAAATGTCCTTGAGTGAGGATAAAAAATAAATAAATAAATAAATAAATAAATAAATTTCAAGTAAAAGCATTACTTCATAAAAACATTTTCAATTAAGTATTTTCTCAATCAACTATTATATTAATAATATAATTGTGATTGTATGAGTATCTGAAAAATTTGTATTATTCTTGTTTTTTTTTTTAATCCTCACCCGAGAATATTTTTGCATTTATCTTCAGATAGAGTGGGAGGGAGAAAGGAAGGAAGAGAAAGAGAGAGAAACATTGATGTGGGTGAGAGACACATCAACTGGCTGTCACCCGCATGACCCCAACTGGGGTGGGGACAAACTGCAACTGAGGTACGTGCCCTTAGCGGGAACCGAACCCAGGACTCCTTGGTTCGAGGGTCAACACTCTAACTGCTAAGCCAAACTGGCTAGAGCTGTATTATTGTTATTAACAGTGAATGAATGGTAGTAAAAGAAGGAAGTGGGGAAGGCATTCCAATATAGAATATCCAAACAAAGGATCAGAGACATAATATAGCTTGGGAAATAGGACATCTTCAGAGTCAGGGACATAAGGAAAAATAAGTCTGAAGAGGCTGATACAGGCAGGGCTAGAGTTCTACCAAAAATATGAGCCTATAGGTCCAAGATTGCCAATCTTTTCACTAACAACTCCTTTTTAATGTTAAAACCTCTAAATACCCATGTCATAGTAATTATACTCTTTGTGTCCATTGATTAAGAAAAATAATGAAAAAGGTTATGATGAAATCACTAGTAATTATTAAGATATTTTTTTTCTTTATTGATATTTTTTAAAGAGAGAGAAAGTGAGAGGGAGAGAGAGATAGAAACATCCATGGGAGAGAACATCGATTAGCCGCCTTCTGCATGCCACCGACTGAGGATTGGGCCCACAACCTGGGTATGTGTCCTGACCAGGAATCAAACTGGTGACTTCTTGGTGCATGGATTGACGCTCAACCACTGAGCCACACCGGCTGGACATCACTAGTAATTTGTAAATAAATTTCAATTTTACGCATTACAATAGCATCTTAGAAATTTTTAAATAGTGAGATTTTATAGAAATTATTTATTCGATATATAGACAAAGGTTGGTGAATATATAGATTCATTCATGCCCTCCCCACAAACAGAACCAATGCTATTTGCTAATATATGTACAGTGCACTGTACATTTGTTAACTCATTTAATTCTCACAACAACTCGATGTGTCCCTTTCACATTGATGTTTCTCTCTCTCTCTCTCTTTTCCTCTCTCTCCTTCCCACTCTATCTGAACAAAAAATGGAAAATATGTCCTCGGATGAGGATAAAAAAAAAATTCTCACAACAACCATATGAAATAAGCATTATTATTATCCCCACTTGTGACTGTTTGCTTTTACTTCCCTATACTTCTTATCTTTTCCTTTACTAAGAGAATCTAATTTTCAACTGAAGACATCACTGCTCTAAGACTATATTTCTTTGCCTCCTTGGTCTCTGGGGGTAATCATGTGACTAAGTTTAGATCAATGAGAAATGGAAATATACTTCTGAAGAAGTCTTCTGAAATGTTAGAGGGAGGTGCTCTTTTTCCTTCCTGCTTCCACAATCAAGAATGTCACATCTGACAGGTGTGGCTCAGTAGATTGAGCATGGTCCCATACACTGAGAAGTTCCGGTTTGATCTCCAGTCAGGGCACATGCCCGGGTTTGGGGCTCAATTCTCAGTAGGGAGTGTGCAGGATGCAGCCGATTGATGTTTCTCTCTCACACTGATGTTTCTATCTCTCTCCCCCTTCCTCTCTCTCTATATGTATATATATATATAAAGAATGTCACCTCTGGCTCATAGATACAGAGAACAGACTGATGATTGCCAGAGAGGAAGAGGGTTGGGAGACTGGGGGAAAAGGTGAAGGAATTAAGATACACTAATTGGTAGTTACAAAATAGTCATGGAGATGTAAAGTACAATAATATACTCAATAATATTGTAATAACTATGTATGATGCCAGGTGGGTACTGAAAATACCCAGGAGGAATACTTTGTAAAGTATATGATTATTTAACCACTATCAGTTATACAACTAAAACAAATACAAAATAATATTGAATGTAAATTGTAATTGAAAAGTAAAATTAAGCCCAGCTGGTGTGGCTCAGTGGTTGAGCATTGACTCATACACCAAGAGGTCACCGGTTCAATTACCACTCAGAGCACATGCCCCAGTTGTGGGCCCAATTCCCAGTGGGGGGCACGCAGGAAGTAGCCAAATGATGTTCTCTCTCATCAATGTTTCTATTTTTCTCTCCCTTTCTAAAATCAATAAAGAAAAAAAATTATTGCATTTATCTTCAGATAGAGCAGGAGGGAGAGAGGGAGAAAGAGAGAGAGAGAAACATCGATGTGAGAAAGACACATCGACTGATTGCCACCCACACAACCCCACCTGGGGCCAGGGACAAACTGCAACCAAGGTACATTCCCTTAGTGGGAACCAAACCTGGGACTCTGGTCCACGGGCCAACACTCTAATCGCTGAGACAAACTGGCCAGGGCACAAAATATATACATATTTTTCAAGAAAAGTAAAATTAAAAACAAAAAAGAACCCACCTTACAACAAAAGACTCACATAGGTTGAAAGTGAAAGGATGGGAAAAAATCTTCCAAGGAAACGGAAAGGAAAAAAAGCTGGGGTAGCAATACTCATATCTGATCAAATAGATTTCAAAATGAAGGCCATAACTAGAGACAAAGAAGGCCACTAAATAATATTGAAAGGATCTATCCAACAGGAAGATATAACCTTGATAAACATATATGCTCCCAAAATAGGAGTGCCAAAATATATTAAAAATCTTCTGGGGGACTTCAAAGGAGAAATCAACAGCAATACAATCATAGCAGGGCACTTCAACACCCCACTAACATCACTGGATAGATCCTCTAGACAAACAATTAGCAAGGAAACAGAGAGTCTAAATGAAACACTAGACCAAATGAATTTCATAGATATCTACAGAGAATTACACCCCAATACTAGAGAATTCACATTCTTCTCAAGTGCACATGGGACATTTTCAAAGATAGACCACGTGTTAAAATACAAACTAAATCTCTACAAGTTCAAAAAGATTGAAATCATATCAAGCATGTTCTCAGATCACAATGGCATGAAACTAGAAATCAATTGCAACAAGAACATGCAAAGACATTTGAACACATGGAGGCTAAACAGCATGTTATTAAACAATGAATGGGTCACCGAGGAGATCAAGGAAGAAATTAAAAACTTCCTGGAAACCAATGAAAATGAACACACAACAACACAAAATCTATGGGATGCAGCAAAAGCAGTTCTGAAAGGGAAGTTCATAGCACTACAGGCCTACCTCAAGAAACAAGAAAAATTTCTCATAGACTATCTAAACTCACAACTTAAAGAACGAGAAAGCAAACAAAAAGGAAACCCCAGAGCAAGTAGAAAGAAGGAAATAGTAAAGGTCAGAGCAGAAATAAATGACACGGAGAGCAAAAAAAACAATTCAAAGGATCAATGAAACAAAGAGCTGGTTTTCCAAAAGATAAACAAGATTGATGGACCCTTAGCTAGACTCACCAAGAAACAAAGAGAGAGAACCCAAATACACAAAATTAGAAATGAAAGAGGAGAAATAACAACTGACACCACAGAAATACAAAAGATCGTTAACAACTACTATGAACAATTATATGGCAACAAATTCGACAATCTAAGAGAAATGGACAAATTTCTGGAAACACATAGTCTCCCAAAACTGAACCGGGAAGAGATAGAACACTTGAACAGACCAATAACAACTACGGAAATTGAAGAGGCAATCAAGACTCTCCCAGCAAACAAAAGCCCAAGCCTAGGTGGCTTCACAGGGGAGTTTTACCGATCATTCAAAAAATAACTAACACCCATTCTCCCCAAACTATTTTAAAAAATTCAAGAAGAAGGAAGACTTCCAAACTCATTTTATGAGGCCAGCATAATTCTAATTCCAAACCCAGAAAAAGACACTACAAAGAAAGAAAACTACAGGCTAATATTCCTGGTGAACATAGATGCCAAAATCCTGAACAAAATACCAGCAAATCGAATCCCGCAATATATCAAAAAATTATTCACCATGACCAAGTGGGATTCATCCCAGGGATCCAAGGCTGGTACAATATTCGCAAATCAATAAATGTGATACACCACATAAATAAAATGAAGAATAAAAACCACATGATCATATCAATAGATGCTGAAAAAGCGTTCGACAAAATCCAGCACCCATTTCTGATAAAAATGCTCAGCAATGTGGGAATAGAGGGATCATATAGGGACATAATAAAGGCCATATGTAAGACCTACAGCCAACATCGTACTCAATGGGCAAAAACTAAAAGCATTTCCCTTAAGAATAGGAACAAGACTGGGATGCTCACTTTCGGCAGTCTTATTTAACATAGTACTGAAAGTCTTAGCCACAGCAAACAGACAGGGAGAAAAAATAAAAGGGATCCAAATTGCAAAGGAGGAAGTGAAACTGTCATTATTTGCAGATGACATGATATTATACATAGAAAACCCTAAAGACTCCATCAAAAATCTACTAGACTTAATAAATGAATTTGGCAAAGTAGCAGGATATAAAATTAATGTCAAGAAATCGATGGCATTCTTATACACCAATGATGAACTCACAGAAAGAGAAACTGAAAAACAATCCCATTTACCATCACAGCAAAAAAATTAAGATACCTAGAAATAAACTTAAACAAAGAAGTAAAGGACCTATTTGCAGAAAACGACAAGACATTGAAAAAAGAAATAGAGGAGACTTCCGGTCAAGATGGCGGCGTAGGTAAACGCGGTATCGCGTCCTCCCACAACCACATCAAAGTTACAACTAACCTACAGAACAACCATCATTCAAAACAGCCTGAAATCAAGCTGAATGGAAGTCCTACAACTACAGAATTAAAGCAGCAGCCACATCCAGACCGGTAGGACGGGCGGAGGCATGAGGGCCTGTGGCAAGACAGGCTGGTCCCACACTCACGTTTGGCGGATAAAAATCAGGAGGATACCTCGGCTGGGAAGGTCCTTCCTGAGGACTGAGGGGTCCCTGTCCCACACCATGTGCCCCGCTCAGGGTTCCAGTGCCAGGAAGAGAAGTCCCCATAACTTCTGGCTGGAAAAACCAGCAGGAACTGAGGCTCAGGGTAGCTGACAAGGCTGGAGCCCCAGGCAGCTACTTAAGGGGCCTGCACACAAACTTATTGGACTCTCTCCCTCTAAGCTTGGAGGGGAGGCAGCTCGAGGGGCACCAGAGACATACAGGGAAGAACTGAGCTGTTTGGCACTGAAGCGAGGGCTGGAGAGGGGGCTTTCTCTGGGACAAATGTGCTGTCAGAGGCCTTTGTTCCTTTGGTGAGCCCTTCCCTGGGGGGGCAGACAGCCACCATATCTGGGAGTCCAGCAACCTGGCTCACACTGGTAGCCCCACCCTGGTGACTCCCTGAGGCCCCGCCCCACCCAACTTTCAGGCCCACCCAAGCTGTTGCCACTTGCTTAACCATAGGATTGGCCTGTCTTGGATCCTGCTTCAGGTTTTTCCTAAATTCTTTCAAACAAGCAGCATCTGGTCTCTGATAGCCCCATACCGCTTATTACGTAATACACAGAACAAACACAGGGAGGCAGCCAAAATGAGGAGACAAAGAAACAGGTCCCAAATGAAAGAACAGAACAAAACCCCAACAAAAGAACTAAGCGAAATGGAGATGAGCAACCTAACAGATGCTGAGTTCAAAATACTGCTTATAAGGATGCTCAATGAACTTAGTGAGAACCTCAGTGAAGTTAGTGAGGGCCTCAAGAGCATAAAAAAGGACCAGTCAGAAATCATGGATGCACAGTTAGAATTGAAGGAGGCATTAACTGAAATAAAGAATAATTTACACAGCTTCAATAATAGAGTACGTAAATCCAAGGAGCAAACCATCAATTTGGTCCATGGTCTAATGCTTTAACCACTGAGCCACACTGGCCAGGACATTCCCTGGTAATTTTTGTACTGATAACTAGATGACAGTTCTCCCCTGCTTCTCAGATCATAGAATTGGCAGGATATGATCCTAGAGATTCTGTTGCCACACTTCCTGTCTACAAGAAAAAGTACTACCTGAAGTAGGACAGAATAAAGCTAAGCAGAGGGCAGAAACAGAAAGAATCAGTCCTGAAAGCCTTGAGTTTTAATTCCTGCTGCTCTTCCAATAGTACCATGAACTACCCTAGTATCCTTCTAATATATTCATTTTGAATTAAATATTTTATTTTCTGCTTAAACCAGTTTAGGTTGGGCTTTTTTCATTTGCAATGAAAAGAACTTGCCTACATCTGTATATTTTATATTTATATGAGCTACCACCTTCTCTAACCTAATCTTACCCAATGTTCTAAATATTGAAGAATAAAATAATCCCTCCTCTGCTTTACTTCAGCACGTCAAATATTTTTATTAGTCAACATGTATTAAAGTCAGTATATTCCAAATAGTGATTTGAACTTGAGAAAGGGTCAGTCAGGTTTATACAAGAGAAATAAATGATGTGATTTCTGTCTTTAAAGAAAATTCCATCTAAACAGAAAAATTCCTATGATTCAACCACATTTGCTGCTCTATAATAGATGCTTATTCCTCAACTAAATCTTAAAACATTTCTCTATAACTATACTGCTTTTCTAGTTATAAGAATATATTTATGGCTATACTTGATAACCTAAAAAGATAGGAACTGACTTTAAAAATAATTTTACTTTAGAATAGTTTTAGAAATACAGAAAAATTGTGAAAATAGTACAGAATTCCCATATACCCCACATCCAGTCTCCCCCATTATTATTATTATTTTTATCTTCACCTGAGGGCATTTTTCCAGTTTTTGTTCAGACAGAGTAGGAGGGAGAGAGAGAAACATCAACGTGAAAGGGACACATTGAGTGGTTGCCACCCACACTAACCAACCAGGGCTGGGGACAAACTGTAACCTAGGTATGTGCCCTTAGCACGGGTCTCTCTGGACTGCAGGCCAATGCTCTAACCGCTGAGCCAAACCGGCCAGGGCTCCCCCATTATTAACATCCTATATTAGCATGGCAGATTTATGACAATCAATTAACTAATAATGATACATTATTATTAACTATAGTCCACATTTTATTATATTTATATTTTATCAGATTTCCTTAGTTTTTACCTAATGACCCTTTTCTGTTCTAGGATTCTATCTAGTATACCATATTACATTTAGTAATTATGTCTCCTTACCCTTCTTTTGGCTGTGAAAGTTTTTCAGATTTTTCTTTTTTTTATGATGACCTTGACAGTTCGTAGGATTACTGTTAAGGTATTTTGTAGAATGACCCTTAACTGGAATTTGTCTGATGTTTCTTTCATGATTAGACTTGGGCTATGAATTTTGGGAAGACCACAGAATGCTACTCTCATCACATCATATGAAGGGTACGTACTAACAACACAATTTATGTTGTTGTTAACCTTGATCACCTGACTGAAGGAATTGGCCTTTAGTCCAATTTCTTTAATGCCTAATCTAGAACCATTTATAGGAGAGCATTTATACACAGTCTTGATAATATCTTTATTGGACTCATTAGTAGGGGGATTAGCTTGAAGAGGTAACCATTAAAACAGAAAAAAAAAAATTGTTCCCTGAGGGGAGGAGTGGAAAAGAACTAGTTTTCAAGATTCAGCCCTGACCTTTAGGAGACATATGACTTTGTATAAATTACTTCTACCTCTGAAAAATGGAATAATGGTACCAAGTAGTTCTTTGAAGCATGTGGTGAAAATAATGTATGTAAATGTGTTTTCTAAAATGTACTGTCACATGTCAGAACCCTATATAAAATTGTAAACACATTTTTTTCCAAATTGTAAGAAAAGTTAATTTAGAAAGTTACAGAGGTAGTAGAAGGGTCCTTGGAGTTTAGGTGAAAGAAAGGCAAAGGTAATGAGCCTTGGGGGGAAGCAGTGGGGGAAGGGAAAGGCACTTATGTGTTTCCTAGAGGGAGAGCGGGCGAAAAATGTAAACACTTTTGGACAGTTATATCTTTTTTTTTCTTTTTTAATCCTCACCTGAGGACATTTTTCCATTTTTCGTTCAGGTAGAGTGGGAGGGAGAGAGAGGAACAGAGAGAGAGAGAGAAAGGGACACATCGCACGACCAACCAGGACCGCGGAGGTACGTGCCCTTAGCGGGAACCGAACCCGTGTCTCTCTAGAATGCAGGACAATGCTCTAACTGCTGAGCCAAACTGGCCAGGCTGAACAGTTATATCTTAAGCAGTTAACATCACTTTAGGGGACTTCCGGTCAAGATGGCGGCGTAGGTAAACGCGGTATCGCGTCCTCCCACAACCACATCAAAGTTACAACTAAACTACAAAACAATCATTCAAAACTGCCTGAAATCAAGCTGAATGGAAGTCCTACAACTACGGAATTAAAGCAGCAGCCACATCCAGACCGGTAGAAGAGGCGAGGGGTGAAGGCACGAGGGCCTGTGGCGAGTCGGGCTGGTCCCACACTCACGTGTGGCGGATAAAAATCAGGAGGATACCTTGGCTGGGAAGGTCCTTCCTGAGGACTGAGAGATCCCCGTCCCACACCAGGAGCCCCGCTCAGGGTTCCAGTGCCAGGAAGAGAAGTCCCCATAACTTCTGGCTGGAAAAACCAGCAGGAACTGAGGCTCAGGGTAGCAGACACGGCTGGAGCCCCAGGCAGCTCCTTAAAGGGCCCGCGCACAGACTTATCGGACTCTCTCCCTCTAAGCTTGGAGGGGAGGCAGCTCAAGGGGTACCAGAGACATACAGGGAAGAACTGAGCTGTTTGACACTGGAGCGAGGGCTGGAGAGGGGGCTTTCTCTGGGACAAATGTGCTGTCAGAGGCCTTTGTTCCTTTGGTGAGCCCTTCTCTGGGGGGGCAGACAGCCACCATATCTGGGAGTCCAGCAACCTAGCTCACACTGGTAGCCCCGCCCTGGTGACTCCCTGAGGCCCCGCCCCACCCAACTTTCAGGCCCACCCAAGCTGTTGCCACTTGCTTAACCATAGGATTGGCCTGTCTTGGATCCTGCTTCAGGTTTTTCCAAAATTCTTTCAAAGGAGCAGCATCTGGTCTCAGCTCGCCCCATACCGCTTATTAAGTAATACACAGAACAAACACAGGGAGGCAGCCAAAATGAGGAGACAAAGAAACAGGTCCCAAATGAAAGAACAGAACAAAACCCCAACAAAAGAACTAAGGGAAATGGAGATAAGCAACCTAACAGATGCTGAGTTCAAAATACTACTTATAAGGATGCTCAATGAACTCAGTGAGAACCTCAGTGAACTTAAGTGAGGGCCTCAAGAGCATAAAAAAGGACCAGTCAGAAATGATGGATTCACAGTCAGAATTGAAGGAGGCATTAACTGAAATAAAGAATAATTTACACAGCTTCAATAGTAGAGTATGTAAATCCAAGAAGCAAACCACCGATTTGGAATATAAGGAAGCAAAAAATGCACAATCAGAACCTCAAAAAGAAAAAAGAATGCAAAAAAATGAGGATAGTGTAAGGAGCCTCTGGGACAACTTCAAGCATGCCAACATTCGCATCTTGGGGGTGCCAGAAGGAGAAGAGCGAGAACAAGAAATCGAAAACCTGTTTTAAACGATAATGGCAGAAAACATTCCTAACTTGGTGAAGGAAACAGACATACAAGTCCAGGAAGCACAGAGAGTCCCAAACAAGATGAACCCCAAGAGGCCCACACCAACACACATCATCATCAAAATGCAAAAGGTTCAAGACAAAGAGAGAATCTTAAAAGCAGCAAGAGAAAGGTAGCTAGTTATCTACAAGGGAGTTCCCATAAGGCTGTCAGTTGATTTCTCAAATGAAGCTTTGCAGGCCAGAAGGGAGTGGCAAGAAATATTCAGAGTGATGAAAAGCAAGAACCTACAACCAAGATTACTCTATCCTGCAAAGCTGTCATTTAGAAACGATGGCCATATAAAGACTTTCCCCGACAAGAAAAAGTTAAAGGAGTTCATCACCACCAAACCGTTATAATATGAAATGATGAAGGGTCTTTTTGAAGAAAAAGAGAGAATATATGAACAAACAAAAGGGCAATGAACACATATCTATCAACAATAGAATCTACAAACAAAATGAACAGGTAGAACAGAAACAATCTCATAGATACAGAGAACATTTTGTTAGTTGCCAGATCGGAGGGGTGTTGGGGGAATGGGTGAAAAAGGTGAAGAGATTAAGAAGTACAAATTCATCGCTAGACTGACAAACCTCAAAGGGAAAGGGGTTGGGGGGTGGGAAGAAATAAACCAAAGAATTTATATGCATAACCAATGGACACAGACAATAGTGTGGGAAAAGGCAGGAGGGGGGCAGGAGTGGGGAGGAGGGGTCAATGGGGGAAAAATGTGGAACAGCTGTAATACATTCTACATTCAACAATAAAGATTTGAAAAAAAAAACACACAAAACACATCCCTTTAAAGATTCATTTTCAACAGCTGGCTAAGCAAAGCAAGTCAGTATGACGGTGAGGAAAGGATAGATGGGAAGACTCATTATATTAAATGATTTCCCATCTTTACCTTGCTCCCTTTTGCCAAAGTTGGCTTGTCTTTGGAGACTGGATGGGATTTCTCAGATCTTATGAAACTAGAGCAAAGGGATCAAGTTTGATGTGAATTAAATTTTAATAAGTTATTTTTCTGTATTTATGAGTTTGAAGTTATCACGCTTTAAAATTGCAATAATTCTTCCGGGCTATTCTATGGCCATTAGGCAGGTAACTTTGTTTTTGATATAGATGGGAAGCATAGACTAATTATTCAGAGATGACGTCTTCCCGTTGCAAAATCATAACTCTGATTTGAATGAAAATATCAAAGTTTTTGCGTTCTTGAGGTTTTATGCTCACGGACGTCCTTTAGCCAGAGGTTTGAAAAATAAAACAACTTCATCTTCTCCTTAAACAGGAATACAGCCAATCAATTTTTTAAATTTTATGCAAGGGCAAAGGAAGTATGCAGACAAAAGGTGCGGGCTTTCTCTGCATTATCATAATTAGGGCTGAACATATAGCAAAAGTTAGCCTGCTCTAATGCAATGATGTTAGAGACCAGTGATCTGGATTAAAACCTGGGATTTTCAGAAATTTTCTGGAACATATTTGTGTCTTTGATTCCTTGTCTGTAAAACTGTGGGTTGAGAGGATAATGTGAGACTAGGCATGCAAAAACATTCTGTAAGAGATATTATTTCTCATTTAGAATGTGCTGGCTGTCAGAAACAGCATTAGTTATACTTCGAGGGCAGCTTCTGGACTTTCTATTTGGAAGCCCAGCTCGAAGCAAAGGCAGCAGTTTGAGTTGAAGAAAAGAAGCTCACACATTCTTCTTTCCATTCGTGAAAGAAGTAACCTTGGAAACCAGGCTGGCAAGATCCCTTTCAGTCATAAAGCTTAGTTGCTTTTTTTTTGCCTTTCTTCGTAACGTTTGGGGCACCGCTATTTCTTATTTTTTGTTTTGTGTTCTCTCCACCTCGTTAACACAAACGAGAAAATTTCCTTGGTACTGAAGCCGCCCCCTCTGCCCACAGCTCACCCACTGTTTTCCCTGCATCGCAGTCGCAGCCCCAATAGTCCTCAAAGACAAAAACTCTCAGGAGGGGTAATCCTGAGACCCTGGGTTAGGAAATTGAGCAGGTAAAAGATGAAGGGTGTCCGATTCAGATTTAAAAGGTAACCCAAACCGCCAAAATTAACACCAACACACTTTCCGTAGACATAACCCTCGCGAGATATGTCTGCAAAGGGCGAGAGAAGCCCCCTTTCTCGCGAGAAGAAGGGGCGTCGGCGGAAACTAGGAAATGGCCCCCTAGGCGACCAGACACAACCCGTGGGCGGGGTCAGAGTTAAATCCGCCCCCTTCCGGCTCCTTTCCCCGCCCTCTAATGCTGAGGTGTTGTGCCCGAGGTGCAGGCAGTTGGGTTCTCTTGGTTCTTCTTGGCCGGTGCAGGGTCGTGTTCAAAGCCTCCGGAACGCGTTTGGGCCGGATTTGAGGAGAGGGGGCGGGGAGGGGCTTGCGGCCCCGCCCCCTTTCCCGCTCCTTGGCGAGCACCCTGGCCCGCCTACTCCCTCCGCCGGCCCCGGGGCCGCGTCCCCCAGGCAACTCCGCAGCGGAGGCCTGAGCTTCTGCTGGCAGGTGTTGGCTGCGAGGTCCCCAGGCACAGCCCGGTTCGTCCCCATGGTGGGTTTCGGGGCCAACCGGCGGGCCGGCCGCCTGCCTTCCTTAGTGTTGGTGGTGCTGCTGGTGGTGATCGTGATCCTCGCCTTCAACTACTGGAGCATCTCCTCCCGCCACGTCCTGCTTCAGGAGGAGGTGGCCGAACTGCAGGGCCAGGTCCAGCGCACGGAGGTGGCTCGCGGGCGCCTGGAGAAGCGCAATTCGGACCTTCTGCTCTTGGTGGACTCGCACAAAAAGCAGATTGACCAGAAGGAGGCCGACTACGGCCGCCTCAGCAGCCGACTGCAGGCCAGGGAGGGTCTGGGGAAGAGATGCGAGGATGACAAGGTAAGGACGAGTCTGCTCTCCTTAACCCCCATAGTTTCAGCTCCGCGGTGGGGGTGTTAGCCTGCTAGCGGTTGCCTTATGCCTTCCAGGATTGCAGCCCTGGAGGCTCCCCTTTACCGCTGCTTCTATCGGACTTTTCCTGGTTTAATCACTGCCACATTCTCCAATCCCTGCCAGGCAAACTGGCTGTAAGTTCTGGTTATCAAGAATGGCCTGTGTGTGGATGCCGCCTTTTCTCCAAGCTCAATAGCTGAGCTGGCAGTAGTCTTCATCTGGCCTATGTGGCCGCCTTATGTTCACAGATACACAAATCTGGAGACTGCCAGCTCTGGTATGGGTATTTTTGCCCTAGCCTTATGCCACGATCAATATTAATTCATTTATTTAAAGAATGGAGCCTCCTCTAACTTCTCTACTTATGGTAGTCACCATATATTTTTAAAGCAGTATGACTTTTCATAAATCTCTATAGGACAATGTATTAAGAATAAAATATTACTGCCTTTTTTGTGATCAAAAAGTAATGATAGGCTCTGGAACCATATATGTGCTACATTTGTGACTTGGACATAGTTAATCCAAAATCATGCACTCACCATAAATTGTTAATGAAATTAACCCAAAAGGTAGAATTTAAAAGTATTCTATGCAACAGAATCACCTGTCAGTGTTCTTATAGTTTTTGAAAGGAAATAAAAATGAAATTTTGTATGCTTAAGTAGCTATTATGGTTGGTATTTCATGCAGATGGAAAACCATCCAAAGTTTAAATTTAAAAAGTTTAACCCAGGCCGCTTTGGCTCAGCACTTAGAGCCTCAGCCTGAAGACTGAAGGGTCTTGGTTCGATTTCCAGTCAAGTGCACATACCAGGGCTGCAGATTGTATTCCCAGCTCTGGTCTGGGTCATGCCAGAGGCAACCACTCAATGTCTCTCTCACATTGACTTTTTCTCCCCCCCCCCCCCTCTATCTAAAAATCAATGGAAAAATATCCTCTGGTGAGAATTAAAAAAAAAAAGTTTGAAGCTGGACTGTAACTAGACCTGCTACTAAATAGTCTTTGTTCTCACTAACATAATGGAACTATATTAGTTTATGACTTATGCAACTTCTGTTGGTAGAACAGAGTTGTGAAAATTTCTGGGTGGGATAAGTAGGTACCTTTCTTTCTGTATGCTTCTTTGTTAATCTTCACATTGTTGTGTGTGTGTGTGTTCCTATTATAATTACAAGTTTTTACTTTGTATATCAAAATGATTTATAGTAAATCATTGTAAATTAAAATATCCATAAGCTTCCAATTTATTTATTGTCACCAGCCTCCACCTTAGTTTCGTTTCATGAAGATTGAGGCCTTCAGGTAAGTGCTCCTAGGTAACTCCCTCCACTTCACCACAACATAGACATCCTTTGAGAGGAGCAAGAGATCAGCAAATTTGTACACATACTACACACTGAACTCTAAAGACAAACATTCTCGCCTCGGCCGGTTTGGCTCAGCAGTTAGAGTGTCCACCTGTGGTCCAGAGAGACCCAGGTTCGGTACCCGCTAAGGGCATGTACCTCGGTTGCAGTTTGTCCTCGGCCGCAATTGGGGTCGTGCGGGTGGCAACCACTCGATGTGTCCCTTTCACATCTTTGTCTCTATTTTTCTCTCTCTCTCTTTCTTCCTCCCACTCTATCTGAACAAAAAAATGGAAAAATGTCCTCGGGTGAGGATAAAAAAAATAAAGACATACTGTTGGGTGGAGTAGGCAGAAATATATGAAATGTTGGAATATTTAAATGAGATCTTCGGACTTGGAATGGTTAGGTATTAATATTCAAGTTCTCTCCAATCTGAAAGGAAAGATAAATCTTTTCCAGTAATTTATATTCTGGATTCCATTTTTTCTATCTACTGGACTACAAAGATAAGTTTTAGTAGGTTTTCACTTTTACCTTCAAACACTTATAGGTGTCCCCTGTTCTAAAAATTTTTTATTCCCCTATATACTCTCTTCTCCCAGTGAACCAATTTATTTTCTTACTTCCTCTGCTAAACTCCAATTATTTGTGGTCTATAAATGCTTCATCAACTTCTTTTTTCATCCTCATCCTAATCTTGTTTTATTCTGTCAGCCAGCCTTTCCCTCCCTTTTCTGAAGCCATTCACTTGAAGGTCACAAGTGATAGTCTTCCTAGTCAAATCCAAAAAACATTTTTGTTCTCAATCTATTTAATTTATCAGTTTGGTTCTGTTGATTATCTCTAGCTTTTAGGAAACTCTCCCTTCTTGCTTCTATAATATAGAACTGTCTAGATTTGCTTCCTGTCCATTTGTAAAAGAATACTGCCATAGGAATTGTTAATAGGTAATCAAGAGAAAAAAGGAAAACCTTTTTGGGAGGGAAATGTTAAATTGTTTAAGTGGTATATCCTCTTCCTGGAGTATATAATTGTTACATGTTGTTGAGTCAGCTCTGATTCCTGGGGACCCTGTGAATGAGCGATGTCCACAATGTCCTGTCCTCGACAGCCCTGCTCAGCTTCTGTAGGCTCGTGTCTTATAGCTTCTTTTATGGAGGCTATCATTTCATATTTGGTCTTCCTCTTTTTCTGCTGCCTTCTATTTTTCTCGTAATGTGCCCAAGTAGGACAGCTTCAGTTTTGTCATTTTTGCCACCAGCAATGTTTTGGGTTTGATTTGCTCTACTTGTTTGTCTATCTAGCAATCCAGGGTATCCATAAAGTTCTCCTTGAACACCATATTTCAAATGAATCAATTTTTTTTTCCTATTAGCCTTCTTCACTGTCTAAGTTTGCATTTAGTAATTGGGAATACAAGGGTGTGATGATCTTAACCTTGGTCTCTAATGACACCTTTGCTCTTGATGATCTTTCCTAATTCGTCCATTGCTACTCCTCCAATTCTCTTGATTTCTTGGCTGTAGTCTCCCTTTGAATTGGTGGCTGAAACAATGTAAGCAAAATTTTAAACAATATCAGTGTCTTCATTATCTATGTTAGAGTTGTGTATTTCTTCCTTACTCATGATTTTTATCTTCTTGATGTTCAGATACAGTCTTACTTTGGCACTTTCTTCTTTCACTTTCATCAGAAGTTGTTATGAAGTCTCTAAGAAATTTATTAGTAAAGAAGCCTATTTAAGCCCTGGCCAGTTTGGCTCAGCAGTTAGAGTGTGTCGTCGGCCTGCGGACCAAACAGTCTTCAGGTTCAATTCCAGTCAAGGGCATAAACCTTAGTTGCAGTTTGATCCCTAGCCCTGGTCGGGGTTGTGTACGTGGCAACCAATTGATGTGTCTCTCTCATGTCGATTTTTCTTTCTCTCTCTCTCTCTCTCTTTCTCCCTCCCTCACACCCACTCTATCTGAAAATCAATGGAAAAAATATCCTCAGGTGAGCATTAAAAAAACAAAACAAAACAAAAAACTGGAATGCTGTTAGCAATATCTAATAGCTTCCACAACCACCTCCTCAGGTGCTGAAAGACTTTGCTTCTTTAAAATTAAATAAATATCCCAGCCAGAGTGGCTTAGTTGTTGAATGTCTACCCATGCACCAAGAGGTCACCAGTTCGATTCCGGTGAAGTCACATGCCCGGGTTGTGGGCCAAATCCCCAGTGCGGGGCATGCAAGAGGCAGCCAATCAATGTTCTCTCTTATTGGTGTTTCAATCTCTCCCTCCTTCTCCCTTCCTCTTTAAAATCAATAAAGAAAAAAAAATTTTTAATAAATAAAGAAATTAGTCTCAGTCAATTTGATTATAGATTCCTATTTTCATAGCCTATTTGTTATCATGGTACAGAAGAAAATAACAAAGCACACTAGCTGGGAAATGTTTTCCTAGGTATGTTGAATACTTTTATTTGTCTAATATTTTATGCAGCTAGTTTACAAATCTATATCTCTTACTTAACTATCAATTCCATATTTTGAGCTACCTATGGTATCTTTGTTGGAGTGCTTGTGAATGTTCTCGGAGTCAATGAGGAAGCTCTGAACTGGTCATGGAAAGGGGGTTATTGGTCTAGATGAGCTATAGATGAAAATTGTCTTTCAGAGGTGTTTACTTTATTGCTGCTACTCCCTTGATAGCTGGAAAAGTATATGGTAGGTTAAAAAACATTTCAAGCTTTGAAGTCTGCAAATTAGGTTATAGCTCAGTTTATAGCTATATGATTTTGGGACAAGTCATTTAACCACTTTGTGCCCATTTCTTCATCTGTAAAATGGGGATCATAGTACCTACCTAGGTATTGTACAGATCTGAGATCATCTTATTTTTGCCTTACCTCTAAGGGGGTATAGCTTAGAGAGGTGTATTAGTTTGTTAGGGCTACCATACAAAATACCATACAAGAGACTGGGTGGCTAAAAACAACAGGAATTTATGAACTTACAGTTCTGGAGTCTGGAAGACCAAGGTCGAAGTGCTAGCAACAGGTTGGTTTCTTCTGGGGCCTGTCTCTTTGGCTTGTAGATGGCCACCTTCTTGCTGCTTAGTCATCACGTGGTTATCCCTCTGTGCATGCACATCCCTAGTGTCTCTTTTTAAAAAAAAAAATTTATTGATTGATTGATTTTTAGAGAGAGAGAATGGAAAGGAATGACTGGGGAAGGAGAGAGAGAGAAAAAAACAACACCACCAATTTGTTCCACTTATTGATGTATTCATTGGTTGATTCTTGTATGTATCCTGATTGAGGATGACACCTGCAATGTTGGCGTGTGATGATGACACTCTGACCAACTGAGCTGCTTGCCAGGGCCATCTTCCTCTTAAGGACACCAGTCATATTGGATTAGGACCCCACTGTAATGGCCTCATTTTAACTTAATCAACTCTTCAAAGGTTTTATTTCCAAATGGGTTACATTCTGAAGTACTAGGGGTTGAGATGTCAATATATGGATTTTGGAGGAGCACAATTCTGCCCATAACAAGGGGAATCCATGACATACACACTACTTTTTCTCTCTTCTTTTTGTCAGAAAGGCCCTTTCTTCTTTTTCCTAGATATAGGGCATTTCTCTTACCCTAACTTGAATTTTAGCTACCTGTATTTTATACTGAAGCTGTGTGGTCTAGGTGGGCCAAGTCAAGCTCTTAATAAATAAAAGGAACTGTTGTAATGTAGAAAAAGTCCTCCCTCAGATTGTTGTTTTATTACAAATGCAAAAAAAAAAAAAAAAAAAAGAGTCAGTTTTGAGGTTTGAAGCTGAACAGCAAATGACCTCTTTTCCTTTTAACATTCATAATCTTCCCTGAGGCAGTATATACCTTTGGATTAATAGGGAAAAGGTCATGTGCCAGAAAGGAGAATGGGAAGTATAGCACTTAAAAAATATATATCTCTATATATCTATATTTATATCTATCTATCTATCTATCTATCTATCTATCTATCTATCCTCGTGTGTGTATGTGTGTGTGTGTGTACACAGTACTCATACATATACCAAATATATGTATGTAAAAACCCTGATTTATCACCATGGGCTTAAATCCTGGCTCTGCTGTTTAGTATATGTATAACCTTGGGCAAATTACTTAACTTCTTTGTGTCTCTTGCTCATTTGTAAAATGAGTACAATAATAGTTCTTTAATTTTTGTGAAGTTTAAATGAATAAATTCATTAAAATCCTTAGAACAATGCCTACCACATATTTTTAAAAAGTGTTCAATAAATGTGTTAGCTGTTGTTAATTATTCCACAGCTACTTCCTTCTTTCTGCCCTGCCTTCTTTTCAGGTTGGGACTCTATTCATGTTTCTGCCCAAGATCTAGTCCCAGCTCTAGCCTACCTGCCTCACCCTTTGCTGCTGTTTGCCCGACTTTTTTCCCTATTTTCTGGTCCATTTCTTTTTTTTAAATTTTTTTTTCCTTATTGACTTTAGAGAGAGAGGAAGGGAGAGGGAGAGAGAGAGAGAGAAATATTGCTGAGAGAGAACATCGATTGGCTACCTCCTGCACGCTCCTCACTGGGGATCGGGCCCACAACCTGGGCATGTGCCCTGACCAGGAATCGAAGCGGCGACCTCTTGGTACATGGGTCGATGCTCAACCACTGAGCCACACCAGCCGGGCCCTGGTCCATTTCTAGTTAGGCTTAGTTGACTCCTCCCATATTTCCTTGGTTGTTCCTCTGTAATTTGAGGATCATCCTTCTACAGTTCTTCTAATATGCTACACATAATTCCTGCCTTTG
The DNA here is from genome assembly GCF_014108415.1 of Molossus molossus. Taxonomy (NCBI): domain Eukaryota; kingdom Metazoa; phylum Chordata; class Mammalia; order Chiroptera; family Molossidae; genus Molossus; species Molossus molossus. Next base: position 183,208,691 of record NW_023425344.1, read on the forward strand.
CCTCTCCCTCACTGGTCATAATCTGGCCAAATTTTAGCTGTAATTTAACTGCTACCTCAACTTATTCATAAACCATACATAACCCATACTTACTCTTCAAACTATATCCCTTTCCTACCTTCTTGGTCTCTATAAATAATGCTCATGCAATCGTTATTAAGACTGAGGTTAGAAATTTTGGTGTCATCTTTGATTCATATTCAGTAATTCAACATGCAGTTGAGATAATTAAGTTGAGTTTTAAAAAACATATCACTCAGGTGGCAGAATAGAGAGCACTGATTTGAAAGAGAGCAATAGGTTCCCAACTAGTCTCCTTGCTCTGGTCTCTATTTCTTTCAGTCTGTTCTCCCCCTTAAGCAATCTTTTTTTTCCCCATGGACTTTTTTAGATGGAGTGGAAGGAGGGGAGGGAAGGAGGGAGGGAGACACATCAATTGGTTGCCTTGCACATGACCCCAACCAGGGCCAGGGATCAAGCCTGCAACCCAGGTATGTGCCCTTGACTGGGAATCAAACCTGTGACCCTTTGGTCTACGGGCTGAAGCTCTAACCACAGAGCCACACTGGCAGTACCACAGCTTTTTTTATCCATTCATCTACTGATGGGCACTTGGATTATTTCCAGATCTTGGCTATTGTAAATAATGCTATGAATATAGGGGTGCATATATTTGTTCTAATTGGTATTTCAGGATTCTTAGGATATATACCCAGAACTGGAATTGCCTGGATCAAAAGGCAATTCCATTTTTAATTTTTTGAGGAAATTTCATACTGTATTCCACAGTGGCTGCACCAGTCTGCATTCCCACCAACAGTACATCCTAGCCAGCACTTGTTGTTTGTTGATTGATTGATGATAGCCATTTTGATACATGTGAGGTGATACCTTATTAGAGTTTTAATTTGCATCTTTCTGGTGATTAGTGACCTTGAGTATTTTTGTATGTTTGTTGTCCCTCTGTCTATCCCTTTGGAGAAGTGTCTATTCAGGTTCTTTGCCCATTTTAAATTGGATTATTTGTTTTCCTTTTGTTAACTTGTATGAGTTCTTAATATATTTTGGAAATTAACCCCTTAATCAGATGAATCATATGTTCTCCCATACAGTGGGTTCCTTTTTCATTTTGTTGATGGTTTCTTTTGCTGTGCAGAAGTTTTTTGGTTTGATGTAGTCCCATTTGTTTACTTTTTCCTTTGTTTCCCTTGCCCTTGGAGATGTATTGGCAAAAATATTGCTCTGAGAGATGTCTGAGACTTTACAGCCTGTGTTTTTTTCTAGAATTTTTTTGGTTTCATAACTTACACTTAAGTCTTTTATCCATTTTGAGTTTATTCTCGTGTGTGGTTTAAATTGGTGATCTAGTTTCATTCTTTTGTATGTACATGTCCAATTTTCCCAGCACCATTTTTTTATTTTTATCCTCACCCGCGGACATTTTTCCATTTTTTTATTCAGATAGAGCGGGAGGGAGAGAGAGGAAGAGAGAGAGAGAAACATGGACGTGAAAGGGACACATTGAGTGGCTGCCACCCGCACGACCCAACCAGGGCTGGGGACAAACTGCAACCGAAGTACATGCGCTTAGCAGGAACCGACCCCAGGTCTCTCTGGACCGCAGGCCGACACTAACCACTGAGTCAAACTGGCCAGGGCCCCAGCACCATTTTTTGAAAAGACTGTTTTTATTCCTTTGTATGTTCTTGCCTCCTTTGTCAGATAGTAATTAAGCATAATGTCTTGGGTTGATTTCTGGGTTCTCTGTTCTGTTCCATTGATCTATATGCCTGTTCTTGTGCCAGTACTTGCCTATTTTGATTACAGTGGCTTTGTAGTATAGTTGGATATCTGGTATTGTGTTCCCTTCAGTTTTGTTCTTTCTCAAGATTGCTGAGGCTATTAAGGGTCTTTTTTGGTTACATATAAACTTTTGGAGTACTTGTTCTAGATCTGTGAAATATGCCATTGGTATTTTAATAGGAATTGTGTTGAATCTGTAGATTGCTTTGGGTAGTATGGACATTCTGATCATGTTAATTCTTCATATCCATGAACATGGTATATGTTTTCACTTGCTAACATCTTCCTCTATTTCTTTCTTCAGTGTCCTATAGTTTTCCAAGTATAGGTCTTTTACCTCCTTGGTTAAGTTTATTCCTAGGTTTCTTATTTATTTATTTTTTGTAGTTTTGGCAATAATTAATGGGATTGTTTTTTTAGGTTCTCTTTATGAGAGTTTGTTATTGGTTATAAAAATGTCACCAAGCCCTGGTTGGTTTGATTCAGTGGTTAGAACGTCAGCCCGCAGGCTGAAGGATTAAGGGTTCTATTCCCAGTTAAGGGCACATACCTGGGTTGCAGGTTTAATCCCTGGCCCAGGTCGAGGTCATGCGGGAGGCAACTAATCGATGTGTCTCTCTCACATCAATGTTTCTCTCTCCCTCCCTCCCTCCCTTCCATTCCATCTAAAAATTAATGGAAAAATATCCTTGGGTGAAAATTAACAAACAAACAAACAAATTGCCTCCAATATCTGGATATTAATTTGTATCCTGCTACTTTGCCAAATTCATTTGTTAGATCTAGTAGTTTTTTGGTGGAGCCTTTAGGGTTTTTAATGTGCAATATCATGCTATCTGCGAATAATGTCAGTTTTATTTCCTCCTTTCTAATTTTGATGCCTTTTATTTCTTCTTCTTGTTTAATTGTTGTGGCTAGGACTTCCAGCACTATGTTGAATAAGAATGGTGAGAGCGGACATACCTGTCTTGTTCCAGATCTTAAAGGAAAAACTTGTAGTTTTGCCTGTTGAATATGATATGGGTTATAGGTTTGTTTTTTTTTCATATTTTGCCTTTATTATGTTGAGGCATGATCCCTCTATTCCCACTTTGCTGAGAGTTTTTATCAAAAATGGGTGCTGGAATTCATTGAATGCTTTTTCTGCATCTGTTGATATGATCATATGATTTTTATATTTTATTTTGTTAATGTGCCAAATCACATTTATTGATGTGTGGATATTGTACCAGCCTTGCATCCCCAGTATAAATCCCACTTGGTCATGGTGTAGGATCTTTTTAATGTATTGCTGGATCCAGTTTGCTCTTATTTTATTTATTTATTTTTAAATCCTCACGTGAGGATATTTTTCTATTTATCTTCAGATAGAGTGGAAGAGGGAGGGGGAGAGAGAGACAGACAGACAGACACTTCGATTGGTTGCCTCCCACACAGGGCTGGGGACTGATCTGCAACCGAGGTACCAGAATCGAACCTGTGACTCTTTGGACCGTGGGCCAGTGCTCTAACCACCAATCCAAACTGGCCAGGGCTGCTATTATTTTATTGAGGATTTTAACATCTATGTTTATCAGGTATATTGACCTATAATTTTCCTTCTGTTTATTGTCCTTATCTGATTTTGGAATTAGGATAATTCTGGCCTTGTATAAAGAGTTTGGAAGTCTTCCCTGCTCTTGAACTTTTTGGAATAGTTTGAGGAGAATAGGTGTTAGTTCTTCTTTGAACACTTAGTAAAATTTGTCTATGAAGCCATCCAGTCCAGGACTTCTGTTTGCTGGGAGTTTTTTTTTTTTTTTTTAATTACTGCTTCAGTTTCATTGGTTGTTATTGGTCTATTTAGGTTTTCATATTTTTCCTATTCAGTTTTGAGAGATTGTATGTTTCTAGAATTTGTTCATTTTGCCCAGGTTGTCCAATTTGTTGGCATATAGTTGTTCATAGTATTTTCTTATAATCCTTTGTATATCTCTGATGTCAGTTATTGATTTGCCTCTTTCATTTCTGATTTTATTTATTTGGGTCTTCTCTCTTTGTTTCTTGGTGAGGCTGGCTAAAGATTCAACAATTTTGTTTATCTATTCAAAGAACCAACTCTTGGTTTCATTGATGTTTTGTATTGTTGTTTTAGCCTCTGTGTTATTTATTTCTACTCTGATCTTTATTGTTTCCTTCCTTCTTCTTGCTCTGGGCTTTTTTTGTTGTCGTTCTTGTTCTTTTTCTAGTTCTTTTAGGTGTAAGGTTAGATTGTTTATTTGAGATTTTCCTTGCTTCTTGAGGTAGACCTGTAATGTTATGAACTTCCCTCTCAGGATGGCTTTCACTGCATCCCATAGATTTTGCATTTTTTTTTTTTTTTATCCTCACCCAAGGACATTTTTGCATTTATCTTAAGATAGAGTGGGAGGGAGAAAGGGAGGAAAAGAGAGAGGGAAACATCAATGTGAGAGAGACACATTGAGTGGTTGCCACCCACACGACCCCAACCGGGGCCTGGGACAAACTGCAACTGAGGTATGGGCCCTTAGTGGGAACTGAACATGGGCTTCTCTGGTCCTCTCTGGTCCTCTCTAACTGCTGAGCCAAACCGGCCAGGGCAGGTTTTGCATTCTTGTGTGTTCATTTTTATTTATTTCCAGGTAAATTTTTATTTCTTCCTTGATATCCTTGGTAACCCATTCCATGTTTAATAACATGGTATTGAGTCTCCATGTTTTTTTGAGGTTTTTTTTTTTTAATTGTAGTTGATTTCTAGTTTCATGCCATTGTGATCCAAGAAGATGCTTGGTAGGATTTCAATCTTCTTGAATTTGTTAAGACTTATTTTGTGTCCTAATATATGGTCTATCTTTGAGAATGTCCTGTGTGGACTTGAGAAAAAAATGTATATTCTGCTGCTTTGGGATAAAATGTTCTGTAAATATCAATTAAATTAATCAGATCCAATGTGTCGTTAAAGGTCACTGTTTCTTTTGTCTGGAAGAGCTATCCAGTGATGATAGTGAGAAGTTAAAGTCCCATACTATAACTGTATTGCTGCCCATCTCTCCCTTAAAATCCACAATGTGTTTATACATATGTATGTGTGTGTATATGTGTGTGTGTGTGTGTGTGTGTGTGTGTGTGTGTGTATGTATGTATGTTTAGGTGCTCCTATATTGGGTGCATATATATTTATAAGGATTATGTCCCCTTATTGGACCCATAGTTTTAGTATTATGTAGTGACCCTCTTTATCTCTTATTATCGCCATTGTTTTGAAGTCTATTTTGTCATGTGTGAGTATTGCTACCCCATCATTTTGTTGTTGTTGTTTCCATTTGCATGGAATTTTTTCTTAATCACTTCACTTTCAGTCTGTGTGAATCTTTTGTTCTGAGGTGGGTCTCTTATAGACAGCATATATATGGGTCATCTTTTCTTTCTATTTTTTAAAAAAAATTTTATTTATTAATTTGTTTTTGTTACAGATGTTTCTCATTTTTCCCCCATTGACACCCTCCTCCCCTTTTCCCTTGCCCCATCCCCAGCTTTGTTGTCTGTGTTCATTGGGGGTCATGTTTTCTTATCCATTTATCTACCCTATATCTTTTGAATGGAGCATTTAATCCACTTACATTTAAGGGTAATATGATAGGTACTTATTTATTGCCATTTTTTCCCTATATTCCTCTCTCTATATTTCTTCTTAAAGCATTCCCTTTCACATTTCTTGCAATGCTGGTTTGGTGATCATGAACTCCTTTAGTTTTTGTTTGTTTGTTTTGAAGCTCTTGGTTTCAAGTACTTGCTTTTCATTGCTTTGAATACTTACTTTGAATGCCATTTCCTTTTGGCCTGAAGTGTTTCTGTTGAAGAATCAGCTGACAGCCTTATGGGAACTCACTTGTAGGTTACTAACTGTTTCTCTCTTGCTGTCTTTAAGATTCTCTCTTTGTCTTCAACCTTTGCCATTTTAATTATGATGTGTTGTGGTGCGGGTCTCTTTGGGTTCATCTTTTTTGTATTTTAAGGATATTTTTCCATTGATTTTTTAGAGAGAATGGAAGGGAGGAAGGGGGGGGTAGAGAGAGAGAGAGAGAGAGAGAGAGAGAAAGAGAAAGAGAAACACATCAGTGTGAGAGAGACACACTGTTTGCTTGCCTCCCACATGATCCTGACTGGGGCCAGGGATTGAACCTGTAACCCAAGTACATGTCTTTGACTGGAAATAGAACCCATGACCCCTTGTTCTGTGGGCCAAAGGGGTCAGTGCTCTTTGGGTTCTAACTACTGAGCCAAACTGGCCAGGGCTGGCCAGGGCTCTTTGGGTTCATCTTGATTGGGACTCTGTGTGCTTCTTGAACTTGTGTGACTTTTGCTGCAACAGGTTAGGCAAGTTTTCTGTCATTATTTCTTCAAACAGGTTCTCTATTTCTTGCTCACTTTCTTTTACTTCTGGTACCTCTGTGATGTGGATACTGTTACGTTTCATGTTTTCCCATAGTTCTTTTAAACTAGTCTCATTTTTAAAAAAAAAAATTTTTGTTGCTGTGATTAGGTGGTTTTTCCTACCTTGTCTTCCAAATCACTGATTTGATTATCTGCTTCATTTAGCCTACCTTTAATTGCTTCCAGCGTATTCTTTTTTTGTTGTTGTTTTAAAATATTTTTTCTTTATTGATTTTAGATAGACAAGAAGGGAGAGAAAGATAGAAGCATTGATGAGAGAGAACATCGACTGACTGCCTCCTACATGCTCCCCACTGGGGATTGGGCCCACAACCTGGGCATGTGCCCTGAACAGGAATCGAACTCTTGGTGCATGGGTTGACGCTCAACCACTGAGCCACACTGGCTGGGCCCTTCCAGTGTATTCCTTTTTGTTGTTATTGTTAATCTTCACCCGAGGATTTTTTTCCATTGATTTTTAGAGGAGGGTGATAGGGAGAGAGAGAGAAGAGAGAGAAACATCAATGTGAGAGACATATATTAATTGGTTGCCTCCCTACTTGCACCCTGATTGGGGCCAGGGGTTTAACCTACAACCCAGGTATGTGCCCTTGACTGGGAATCGAATCCATGACCCTTCAGTGCACAGGCTGATGCTCTTACTGCTGAGTCATGCCAGCCAGGGCTTCAGTGTATTCTTGATCTTGATGTCAGATATGGCATTCTTAATTTCTGACTGGCTCTTGTTCATGGTTTCTATGTTGTTTTTCATGCTGATGTAGTTCCCACTAAGTTCCTTATAGTTCCCGTAGTTCTCTCTAAGTTCCTTGAGTATCCTTTTAACTGTTACTTTGAACTCGATGTCTGATAAATTGCTTGCCTTCATTTCATTGAGCTCTTTTTCTAGAGATTTCTCATTTTTTTTCATTTGGGGGTCGTTCCTTTGTTTTTCCATTTTAGTTGTCTTTTTGTGTTTGTTTCTATGTATTAGATAGAGCTGCTATGATTCTTAGTGTTCATGGGGTGTCCTTTGGGACACAGTGGTACAGTCTCCTTGATCACTTGAGTTGGATGTTCTAGGAGAGTATCCTGACATAATTGGGTCTTGATGTTGGTGCCCTGCATGTGGGTGGGATCTCTCCTCAGGCTGGCTGACTGTGAGGCTCAATTCCAGCCATGTTGTGTGAGCTGTTGTACAGGTGCTGTTGGGGCACAGTGCTGAAAGTGCGTGACTGGGGAAAGGACCATGGGGTCAGAGGCCAAGGGGCTCAGGGTTACTGGGTGCAGAAGAAGGATGTCATGTGGCCGTCTCCTCAGGCTGCCCCAGCTCCTCCCAACAGTGCCAGCGGAACCTGCCTTGGATTTGCCAAACTTAGGAACAGAACAGAACCCAACCACTCCCCATGCTGTTGTAAGGAGGCACAGAGACTTGCTTGGGTCTCAGGGATCCTCAGGATAGAAAGGAAAGTCTTTTCAACATAAGATTTTGAAACAACTGAATGTTTTTATGGGGGAAAAATAATAACTTCCACCTTGCAACATATGTAAAATTAATTTCAAATGAATCACAAACCTAAATGGAGAAAGTATTTGTGTTGTTAATAGGCATGGATTTTTGAGAGCACAAAAAGCATGAACTATAAAGAAAAAAATTGATAAATCAGACTATCAAAATTTAAAGTTTTCCTTCTCAAAAAAAGCACTATTTTTAAAAAAAGAAAAAGTGAGACACTGATTGGAAGAAATAATTATAATACATTTATCTGATCAAAGAATTTTACCAGAATATACAGGGTGGTGCAAAAGTAGGTTTATAGTTGTTTGTATGGAAAATAATTAATTATAATATAATAATTATTAATAATATAAGAATAAACTGTTTTGTGTACTCAGAACTGTAAACTTACTTTTCCCCACCCTGTATAAAAACCTCTTACAAATCAATAAGACAACCCAATTTTTAAAATGAGCAAAATATTTGAGCAGATATAGTTATATATATGTATTTCTTAAAAAATATGTTTTTATTGATTTCTTTAGAGAGAGAGGAAGGGAGAGAGAGATAGAAACATTGATGTGAGAGAGAAACATTGATCTGCTGCCTCTTGCATGCCCCCCACTGGGGATCGAGCCCACAACCCAGACATGTGCCCTGAACGGGAATCGAACTGGGACCTCTCAGTCTGTAGGACAGTGCTCATTCCACTGAACCATACTGGCTAGGCATCAAGGATATTTTTCCATTGAATTGAATGGAAGGGAGGGAGGGAGAGAGAGAAACATTGATGTGAGAGAGACACATCAGTTGGTTGCCTTCCACCTGACCAGGGCCAAGAATCAAACTGCAACCCAGGTAGGTACATGCCCTTGACCAGAAATCGAACCCGCAACCCTTCGGTCTGTGGGCCAACGCTCTAACCACTGAGCCAAACTGGCCAGGGTGAAATGTGTTATATCTTGATCGTAGTGGCAGTTACACAGATGTTTAAGGCTATCAAAGTCAATAAATTTTATACTTTAAATAGAACAGCCTATTGAATGTAAATTTCCTTCAATGAAAGTTGTTAAAAATAGAAATTAAAACATGGCAATGAAAGGGGAGGGGGACCAATCACTGGTTTCCTATTGCCCTTAATATAGCTCACAAATCTTTTCTTAATATGACTCAAGCCTTAAAGTCCAGCATCCAATATTATTCTCCCTTTAGCTCCCTCCACTCCACATAATGAACTTTTAGATCCTCAAACTCTTTTGCTTTTCCCTGTTCTGTGTTTTCAAACATATTGTGCCCTACATTCAGAATCCCCTTTTCACGTGCCCCAAGCTTCTTATTGCTCCAAACCTATCACTCATTCTTTACCTCACTAAAGCCTAATCTTTTTTAAGGATTCTACTAAAACCCTTTTTCTCAAGAATGTCTTCACCAAGACATAAACTAGGTTAGGTCCTCCCCTCATATTCCCTCCTCAATTTTAAACTCTATATCATGTATACTGTATCTTCACTGCTGTATCCATGACATGTAGCATTGGAACTGACCCAAAGTAGAAACTCAAACATATCTGATGAATAAAGAAATGAAATACGGGTTAAGGATAACAGCACAGGGTATATAAACATTGAGCAAAAGTGGGATAGATTAGAGAAAATGGGTGTTATTGAAGCTAAGGGAGAAAAGCTTCAAGGAGGAGGGACAGGACAATCAGACATGGGAGGCAACTGATCTAAAGCTCTGAGGCAACATTGTTCCAAGCAGGAGTTACCTAGCCAGGAAAAAATAGGACAAGAACATGAGATAAAGTTATTTAGGAATCAGAAAGAGAACCATGAAGCACTGTGAGAAACAAATCACTGCATGCCTATCCTATGCCTAGAGGGAAGCTTGGACTTTCAGTCAAAGGAAACATTAATTCTCTTCCAAGGAAGAAGCTAAAATGGGGGAAACTTAGGTGTTCATCTACAAAAAATAGTTCTTGTTTAATAAAGTCACAGTTCAAAAAGTATTTCCTGTCACTTCAGAGGACAGATAACCAGTGCCACACTACAAGAATTGTTTCTTTTCCTCTATCAAGTGGGTATAAAGGAAGCTCCTTGAATGCACTTTTACATTTTCTCTACATAACTAAAACCATCATTTTTCAAGAGTCAGTTTGTTTATGAGCTCCATGGAACCTCCTTGGATTACTCTGTTCCTTATCATGAGAGCAGGAGAAAGTAGAGAAATACAGAAGCAAGAAAGTGAGACAAAAAGGAAAAGTGGGGACATGTTTCTAATATATTTTTAGTATAGAGCACAGTAAGTGCTCAATGTATTTATTTTATTTTATTTTTTTTATTGTCCTCACCCGAAGGACATTTTTGCATTTATCTTCAGATAGAGAAGGAGGGAGAGAGGGGGGAAGAGAGAGAGAGAAATATTGATGTGAGAGAGACACATAGATTGGTTGCCTCCTGCACAACCCTGACCAGGGCTGGGGATTGAACCTGCAATCCTTCTTTCCTCAGACTGATGCTCTAACCGCTGAGCCAAACCAGGCAGGACAATAGGACTTCTGTAACAACAAATAAGTCCAGAAGGCTATGGTCCTGGCTGTAAGTGGGGTTTTTGGAACCAGAGGGAGCACGCAGCTCTTTTTAAAATTGAAGGTGCTTACTTATGCTTGAGATGAAACCGAGTTATGTCTAGGCAAGAGATGTGCTTATGTTTACAAATCAAAGAACAACACTGACTGCTGGTGGCTCACTGAACAAAACCAGACTAATCTGGAGAAAGATAACTCATTCTCGTGGAAACAGTAGAAGTGTTTGTGCTATTTTGAAGCAACCTTCCTGCTAAGGCCATTTGACACAGAATCCGTGTAATGCTTTATGTACCCTTCAAGGTTTTACTTATTGAAAAGTAATAAATAAAAGTGGATTTGTTCAAAAGAAAAGAACAATACAAGACCAGATTTCTTCAAGATTAACTATACCAATGCACCCAGGAAAGAAAGGAACGTTATTATTGTCAAATTTTGTACTGGACAGTCTTTTACATATTTTATTGCATGAATCCTCCTCATGTTATGGATGAAGAAACAGGCTTCAGAGAGGCAAGAGAATGACAGAATTTTCAACTCAGATCTATTTGATTTTAAAAGTCCTTGCTCTTTCTAGTAAACTATATTTACTACACAGTATTTTATATATGCCATTAAAAAATATAAAACCAAATATATAAAATAAAATTATATATTATTATATAAAAGCAGTTACCTCACCTACAAATGAAATAACTTTAGTATTCACTGTGTGTACTAGTTTCCAAGGGCTTCTGTAGCAAACCATGTGGCTTAAAACAACAGAAATTTATTATCTCACAGATTTGGAGATTAGAAGTCTAAAATTGAGATGTTGTTGGGGCCATGTTCCTACTAGGGAGGGGAAGATTATTCTAGCTTCTGACAATCTGAGGTGTTCCTTGGTTATGGTAGTGTAATGCCAGTCTCTGTCTCCATCTTTCACGGCTGTCTTCCCAGTATGTCTGTGTGTCTTTGTTTCTGCATGGTGTTATCTTCCCTACCTACCCTTCATGTAGCATTCTGTTTTCTCTTCTTTTAAGGATACCAGTCATAGTAGATTAAGACCTACCCTAATTCATTATGATTTTTAAATTTTAATCTGATTATATCTGCAGTGGCTCTATTTCTAAGTAAGGTCACATTCACAGGTTCTGTGGGTGGGGGTGGATAGGATTTCAGTATATCTTTCTAGGGACACAGTTCAACACATAATAAATTTATAAATCAGTTTGGAGTGAATTGAATATTAATATTGAGTATTCTAATCCATGAACATGGTGTATCTAATTTTTAGATCTTCTATAAATTCTTGCAGCAATATTTTAATTTCAGGGTTCAGGATTTGCACATATTTTATTTATTCCAAAGTATTTTATGTGTTTGGTGTTATAAGAAATGGAGTTGTATCATTTATTCCATTTCCCCTTGCTCTTTGCAGGTGTATAGAAATGCTATTCATTTTTGTATATTGATCACTTCCCTGAATTAGAACTAATTAATTCTAGTACTAATGGAATCTAAGAAATTCTAAGGAATCTACCAAAAAAGCCACTAGAACCAACTAGTAATAGTTTTTTTAAAAAGCCTTAGAATTCGCTTCACACAATATCATCATCTGCAAATAAAGATGTTTTTTTCCCTCCCTTTCCAATTGGATGCTTTCTATTTTACTTTTCCTTGCCTCATTGTACTGGCCAGGCAAAATTGGATATTCTTGTAGAAAACCATTTGGCAAAATTTAATACCTGTTTATGATAAAAACTCCTAGCAAAATAGGAATAGAAGGGAACTTCCTCAAATTCATAAGGGCTATCTATCAAAACCCTACAGCTGACATGTTTAATAGCAAAAAACTACATGCTTTCTCCTAAGATCAGAGACATCAGAGGGTTTTAAGTAGAGGAGTTACTTGATCAAATTGAGCTTAAAACATTACTCTGATTGTAGAATAGAGAATTGATTGGAAGGAAGAAAAAGTTGATGTAGGAAAAATAATTACATATTAGGATGTTTTTTTGTTTTTGTTTTTAATCCTCACCAAAGGATATTTTTTCATTGATTTTTAGATAGAGTGGGAAGGAGGGGGTTAGGGAGGGTGGGAGGGGGAGAGAGAGATAGAAAAACAAACATTGATATGAAAGAGACACAACATTGGTTGCCTGCCTCCCACACGACCCCAACCAGAGCTGGGGATTGAACCTGCAACCTCGAGGTATATGCCCTTGACCGGGTTTCGAACCCACAACTCTTTAGTCCATGGGCCAATGCTCTAAACCACTGAGTCAAATTGGCCAGGGCAATTACTCTATTTTTTAAAAAAACTTTTTTTAGTAGGGCACATGAAAGATAACAGAGTCGTCAATTAGGCACAGTGTAATTCTTAACCTGGCCAATACCAGCCTCAGGAGGCATTTTGGTTAGGACTATAACTAGGGAGTGTTAATAGTGTTAATGGCAATTAGGCATGGAGCCAGGAATGCTAGATATTCTGTATTGCAGGAGAGAGTCCCAACATTGAAGAACTCTCCTGCTCCAATGCCAGTAGCCCCTTGATGGAGAAACACTGGTCATTTAAGGCACAGAAATGGGGAGAAATAGAATTAACATTTTGTAATACATTTGATGGGTCATGAGGAGTCAAAGATGACTCCCTTGATACTGGTTTGTACAACCTAGTTGATGGTGCCGTGACCTCAGGTAGGAATCTTAGATCAGAAGTTAGTTTGAGCCCAGCTGGTGTAGCTCAGTGGTTGAGTGTTGAACCATGGACCAAGAGGTCGCAGGTTTGATTCCCAGTCAGGGCACATGCCCTGGTTTTGGGCTTGATCTCCAGTGTGGGGGAGTGGGGTGTGCAGGAGACAGCCAACCGATGTGTCTCTCTCATTGATGTTTCTATCTCTCCCTCTCCCTTCCTTTTCCTGACAATCAATAAAAACATATTTAAAAAAGAAGTTTGTTTGAGAAGAGTACAATTTTAGGTTAGTTGAGTTTGAGTAATCTATGAAATAACAAGTAGGCAGTTGGAAATATACTTTTGGATCTCAGTAGAAAGGACAGGCTAAGAACAGACTTGTCTGTAATGGTGTTGAAGTTACAGGAATGGCCTATGTTGTTGAGTGAGATGCTGAATATATAAAACAGCCTTGCAGCATATAAGGTCAGTAGAGGAGGAGTAGGTTTAAATAACTGAGAAAGAGTAGCCAGAGTGAGAAATAAAAAGTTGAATACTCTGGTGTCATGTAGGCCAAGGCAAGAATTGTCAATGTTAATTGCTGTAATTCTGTATTTATAAATTATCTCCCTGTACCTAGATTGTGAGCCAAGCAAGGCTGTATGTTCTATTAATCTTTGTATTCCTATAGTTCCAAGCATATGTTTTGAGTACCTGGTTCATACCCGGGTAATCATTATTGACTGAATGACCATATCTGCACATTTATATTGGATCTGTTTTGTTTTTTTTTCATGTTTTTTACCTTTATATTGTGAATTTCTTGACTATAAAATCTAGTCTTAACTTTGTAAACACTTACATATTTGATACTATGCGCTATGTGTGGACTCAGTGTATATTTGATGATTGATTTAGCAGTTTGCACTGTGTCTTAACCAGAATATGCATAACTATGTGCTAGGGCTATCACAGATATTACTCACATATCTGGTTACACTATTTTTCTGAAAGACATAATAAAAATATTCTAGTGTAAAACCACTCATTATCAACTCATCTTTCTAGCATGCACAGAACATTCTTTTATTTGAAATGTGTAATAGTACATCTAGTTAGTATTTTCTTCATTTAGAAACTGAAAAATATTTTTTGATTCAGTTTAGCATTTAAATGAAGACAATCTTGGGATTAGTTCAATGGGATTATAATGAAAAAAAATGAGTTATTTTATGTATTACATATCATCAGGGACTTGTTTCATAAGCTGGAGACTAACTTGAAATAAATTCACAAAGGGTAAAATGAAATAAGTCCTTTTACTGATACAGTGCTTTATGGCTTTTTAAAACATATTATATGCATAAGTCACTTTATTTGGGAAAGTTGAGTATCTACCATGTGCTAGGGATAGAACGATGGTAAGATTTAATACTTGTCCTCAAGGAACTGGGTATAATGGGGAAACACACATAGAAAAATAATCTATAATGCATGATTAAATGCTATAGTAGAATTATTTATAAAGGGACTTGACACTACAAAGGAACAATTGATTAACTACTTCAGGAAGTCAGAAAAGAAAGGTTTCACTGAAGATGAAGCCTAATGGATGAAGAATAGTAGTTCACCAAACTTAGAAAGGGGTAAAGACAGGATGATCATAAGTGAATACAGGAAAGCTTGAAAATATGTTGTACCTTCTCAGGTCAACAGTTCAATACAAGAGTGGAATTAATGTAAGATACATGGTGGTGAGAAGGAAGGAAATTTGTGGCCACAGATAAAGATATTTAGGACTAAACTATTAATATTTTTATTGTAAAATATCCATAATATAAAATTTACTATTTTAATTACTTTTAAGTTTACAGTGTAGTGGCATTAAGTACATTCACAATGCTGTATAACCATCACCACTATCTATTTCCAGAACTTTTTTTAATCATCCCAAACAAAAACTCTGTACCCTTTAAGCAATAAAAGTGGAATCATACCATATTTGTCCTTTTGTGTCTGGTTTATTTCATTTAGCATAATATTTTCAAGATTTCTTGATGTAATATGTATCAGAATTTTATTTCTCTTTATGGCTGAATAATATTCCATTTTATGGATTATACCACATTCTGTTTATCCATTCATCTGTTGATGGACACTTGAGTTGTTTCCACCTTTTGGCTACTTTGAATAATACTCCTTTGAATATTGGTATACATAAATCTGTTTGAGTCTCTGTTTTTAATTTTTTTGGGTATGCCCTTAGGAGTGGAATTGTTGGGTCATATTGTAATTCTATGTTTGAAACCATGAAAACTATTTTCTCAGTGACTGCACCATTTTACATTCCCATCAGCAATGCATTAGGGTTTCAGTTTCTCCGTATCCTTGTCAACATACCATATTTTTATTGTTTTGTTTTTATTTTTTTTAAATGATAGCCATCCTAGTGGGTGTGAAGTGGTATCCCACTGTGGTTTTGATTTGCATTTCTCCTACTAGTGATACTGAATCTCATTTCTTATGCCCCTTGGCTGTATTTTTATTTTTTTTTGAGAAATGTCTCTTCAAGTCCCTTGCCCATCTTTCAATGGGAAGTTTTGTTCTTTGCTGAATTACAGGAGTTCTTCACCTATTCTAGATACAAACCCTTATCAGATATGTGATTTGCAAATATTTTCTCCCTGCTGTGGGTTGTCCTTTCACTCTGTTGATAGTGTCCTTTGATGAACAAAAATTTAATTTTGATGAAAAATTTATCTATTTTTTCACTTGTCCATGCTTTTGGTGTCATATGTAAGAAACCATTACCAGTATAGTCAAATTTTATTTTGAAAGGATCATTATGGGCATAGTATGGAGGATAATTAGAGAGAAAATAAACTGAAGTTAAGCCTTGGCCAGTGTGGTTCAGTTAAGCATTATCCCATGCACCAAAAGGTCACCAGTTTGATTCCTGGCCAGGACACATGCCTGGGTTTCAGGCTCGATCCCCAGTAGGGGGCATGCAGGAGGCAGCCAATCTTTGTTTCTCTCCCTCTCCCTCTCTCTTCCTCTCTTTCTCTAAAATCAGAGAAGTTAAGTAGTATGCCAAGGTAACAGAGCTAAGGAATCATGGATTCCAAATTCATACCCAGGCAATTTAACCTTAGAGCCTGTTCTTTTAAGCACTATGCTATTAGGCCTTTACATAATCACAGTCTTTTCTTACCTGCAACACTTTGTTCAGGACTCATTACATGATATAAATTTAAGAAAGATCCAGAGAAGAACAACTAAAATCAAGTTTGGAAAGAGCAGTTACTAGAGAACCAACTAAAAAGGCCTGGGAAAAAACTTGAATGAACATGTGACTAAAGAATATGGATGTAAACTTTCCATACCAAATTTTGCAAGGGAGTTTTGCACTTATACATATTCTACTTATAAATGGCCCATTCTTTTTTAAAAATTTTTTCTTTATTGATTTTATTTATGTATTTTTAATCTTTATTGTTGAATGTATTAGAGATGTTCCTCATTTTTTCCCCCATTGACCCCATCCTCCCCATTCCCGCCTCCCTCCTGCCTTTTCCCACACTGTTGTCTGTGTCCATTGGTTATGCATATAAGTTCTTTGGTTTATTTCTTCCCACCTCCCAGCCCCCCTTCTCTTTGAGGTTTGTCAGTCTAGCAACCAGTATGTTCTTCTTAATCCCTTCACCTTTTTCACCCATTCCCCCAACCCCCCTCCCATCTGGCAACCAACAAAATGTTCTCTGTATCTACAAAAATGTTTCTGTTCTGCCTGTTCATTTTGTTTGTAGATTCCATTGTCTATAGATATGTATTCATTGCCCTTTTATTTGTTCATATATTTTATCTTTTTCTTCAAAAAGATCCTTCAACATTTCATGTAATAACGGTTTGGTGGTGATGAACTCCTTTAACTTTTTCTTGTCTGGGAAAGTCTTTATATGGCCATCGATTCTAAATGACAGCTTTGCAGGATAGAGTAATCTTGGTTGTAGGCTCTTGCTTTTCATCACTCTGAATATTTCTTGCCACTCCCTTCTGGCTTGCAAAGTTTCTTTTGAGAAATTAGCTGACAGTTTTTTGGGAACTCCCTTGTAGGTAACTAACTGCTTTTCTCTTGCTGCTTTTAAGATTCTCTCTTTGTCTTGAACGTTTTGCATTTTGATGATGATGTGTCTTGGTGTGGGCCTCTTGGGGTTCATCTTGTTTGGGACTCTCTGTGCTTCCTGGACTTGTATGTCTGTTTCCTTCGCCAAGTTAGGGAAGTTTTCTGCTGTTATTGTTTCAAATAGGTATTCAATTTCTTGTTCTCGCTCTTCTCCTTCTGGAACCCCCAAGATGCGAAAAGATTTTAGTATAGAAACTCTTACAGTGGCATAAAATAAATGCACATATAAGGATTCCCCTTCATTAACAGAACACAATTATATTAAATTGGAATCCTTAGAAAATCTAGAACATATACTCACTCTGTATGCTGAGAACTGAAATGAGCTTTCTAGAACAGTTGCATCTGGGAAAATTAGTATCAGAAGACTGAGGGATGATTCTACCATCCAGTTTTTTATTTGAAAGTAATGAGTATGATCAGCTGATTTAACTTTCACTGAAAGTAAGCTGTAATCCTATATTGGCCCTCTGCTAGGTAGAAAGATTATTGTTTAAAGTAAATTCCTCTGGTAGTCTACTTTGGGAACAGTTTAACCATATTCCCTTAAATACACTCTAATTAGGCTTTTGCCCCCACTGCACCACCAAGTGTCCTTTTCAAGGTACCAGTGATTTCAATGTTGCTAAGTCCAGTCATCAATATTCAGTCATCATCTTACTTCACCCATGAACAGCATATGACAGAGTCGGTTACGTTCTCCTCCTCTTTGAAACAAATTCTTCATTTTGGCTTTCAGAAAATCTAGCTTTCTTTCCTTCTTATCTCACTAGCCATTCTTTCATATTATTCTTTTCTGGTTCCCCCTCAAATGGAATGCTTCAAGGCCTAGTCCTTGGACCTCTTTATTTATTTATTTTTCTTTATTGATTTTAGAGAGGCCGCCTCCCGCATGCTCCCCAGTGGGGATTTGGCCCCCAATCTGGGCATGTGCCCTGACTGGGAATCGAACCTGCGACCTCTTGGTTCATGGGTCAATGCTCAACCTCTGAGTCACACTAGCAGGGCGGACCTCTTCTTTATCTACACTCAATCCCTGCCACTCTTTAAATATCTATACACTGATGCTTTCCAAATTTCTGTCTTTGTGATAGAGTGAATTCTCAGAAGTCGAAGCGCGAAGTGGTGAGGGACAACTGTATATAAATAAAGACTCCTACCTCACAGAAATTCATTTATCGCGGTAGAGTCTGGAACTGATTAACCACGATAAATGAGGGCTGACTGTATTGGTGATAGTTTAATTGGCCTCCTTTCTTCTGCCCTTACTCCCACTTCAATCCATTTTCAACATAACATTGTGTTAAAATGTCAATTTGATGAGGTTCCTTATCTCCAGTGGCTTCCATCTCAATTGCAGAAAAAGCCCAAGTCTTGAACAATGGCCTACCTACAGGCACTATACCATTTTTTTCCCCTCACAGTTCTCTGACCTCATTTCTTACTACCCTGGTTATTGTTCCCTTGCACACCAGTGATTCTCACTGACCTCTTTAATGTTTCCTGAAACATCAGTCATTAGGGCTTTTGTACTGGCTGTATCCTCAGCCTATGACACTCTTCCACCGAAGAGCTGCATGGTAATTCTCACTCTGATAAGTCTTTGTTCAAATGACACCTTTTTGTTGAGGCTTTCGTCCTCTTTTCCATCTCTAATGTATTTTCTCCAGAGCACTTAACGGTTTCTAATATATGGTATGATTTGTTTATTGTATGCCCAGCACACAAAGGAGGGCAGGGATTTTTGTTTGCTTTTGTGATTTGCAATATCCCCATTGCTTAGAACAATGACTTGCTCAAAATAGGTACTCAATAAATATATGCTGAATAAATTAACATAGGAAGAAATTAAAGGCTCTTTTAAGACCTAAAACAAGATTTGGCAGCAATGGTGAGTAGTCTTGGCTGGAGGTGGCTGGGACATGACTAAATTAGAAGAGATCTGGAAGTGGAAAGTGTGACTAGGGCCTAATAGCATAAAAAAGTAGGAGCATGACCTGGCTGGTTTGGCTCAGCGGTTAGAGCGTTGGCCCATGAACCACAGGGTCTCAGACTTGCTTCCCAGTCAAGGGCACATACCTGGGTTGCAGGTTCGATCCCCAGCCCCGGTTGGGGTCATGCAGGAGGCAACCATTCTCTGTGTCTCTCTCATGTTGATGTTTCTCTCTCTCTCCTTTCCACTCAATCTAAAAATCAATGGAAAAATATCCTTGAGTGAGGATTAACAAAAACAAAAACTGGGAGTGTGTTAGAAGGATGGGGGTACAGTGAAAGTAATGAAAATTATATCTATAAAAATTAACATACCTCCTGTAGAATTAATTTAAGTTTTGGTTCTGATTTTAAAGGAGGCAATGTAATTTTTAGTAGTAAAAAGGAAAGGGAAGGACACTGTTTGCTGACAATGCACGGACATAGCAAAGAGTAGATTAGCCCTGGCCAGTGTGGCTCAGTTGATCGGAAAATCATCCTATACACTGGAAGGTCACAGGTTCGATTCTTGGTCAGGACACATACCTAGGTTGCAGGTTCTATTCCCAGTCAAGGTGTATATGGGAGGCAACTGATCGATGTTTCTTACATCGAAGTTTCTGTCTTTTTCTCTCTTTCTCTCCCTCCCTACTTACCTCTCTAAAATCAATTAAAAATTAAAATTAGAAAATTAAAAATAAAAGAGTAGTTTAATTATTAGAGATGGTTACAATTATCTTGACTATATCAAGGAGACCTTTTGGATAACTGGATAGAGAAAATGGTGCCCACCTTATGGAAGGCACTAAATGCTTGGTAGAAGAGTTTTAGATTCTACACTATGGGCCATAGTCTTCTATCACAGGATCTTGACTAGAAGAAAGATTTGATGGAAAACAGATTTTTGCAAAGATGTTTCTCCCTACTGTTTGGGAATAAATAAAATTGGGGAAAGACTAGTGACAGATTAGATTTTCTCATTTGTTAATGTGATAATAATGTTGAGTGCAGTGTGCCAGGGGATTACAGGGGTAACCAAACAAATAAGATCTCTGCTTTTATGGAGCTTATATTCTAGTGTAGCTAGATGAAAATAGTCCATGTATATCAAGGTGGTCTCCATGAACGTAGAAAGACTTAAGGGTCATATCTGAGAGAAACTGAAAAAGAATTGGCAGGACTTGGTGACAACTTGTGTGGAGTGTGAATGCATGCAGCTGTAGGCACTTAATGGCTGGTAAATAGGATGAGAGGCAGAAACATAAGGTTGATTCTGAAGGTAATGGGGAAGTTGAGAAGGGCTGTTAATTTGTGGAAAAATCATTTTGAATTATTTTTTCATTTCAAGTTTCAGAGATTCATGAGAGGTACAAGTGGAAATGCCTTTTAGGCTGGATATGGCGGACAGGGAGGAGACTCTTGCTCTCATACTTTCCAGGTCTGTCTTGCTTTCCCTACCCACCTCTCATTCTCTCCTTCCCTCTCATAGCCCACCATCTGCCCCCTTTTATATGGCTTTACAATTTATCACTCAGTCAACATAACCTTTTGTGGGTGGACAGGAGACAGTGCTCTGTATCTGAGGATGAAATATAAGCAGGAAAAATGTATCTGGTGTGGAGAAAATGGAACCAGAAATGACATCTGTAAAAAGCCAATTATATATAACCTTTGGGATCAGTGGTCATCGTTGTGCTGATTGCCCAAGAACAGGTCATAATGAAAGTGAAGCATGCACAGCTGAGCCATTTTCAAGGTCCCAGAATGAAAAGAGAAGCAGAGCAACTGAGCTGATAATAGCTGCCAAAATTAATTCAGAGTAGCCATGTGGAATGGGGAAAGCATTAAAAGAGCTTTAGAAAGAGGTGGTAGAAATATAAATGTTAAGTTTTAGGTTTTGGAGGATGAAAGATTAGAGGAAAATAAATGAAGTAGCTGTGGATGAGCAAGAAGTGCTATAGAAAAATCTCAGGAGAAGATAATTCTTTTTTAATATTTTCTTATTGATTTTAGAGGGAGAGGGAGATAGAAACAAGGATGAGAGAGACATTAATATTGATCGGCTGCCTCCTGCACGTCCCCTACTGGGGATCGAGCCTGCAACCTGGGCATGGGCATGTGTCCTGACCAAGAATCAAACCTGTGACCTGGTGCGTGGGTTGATGTTCGACCACTGAGCTGCACCAGCCAGGCAAGAAGATAATTCTTTCTGAAAAAAGGAGATGAACATATGCCTCAGAAGAAAGAAAAAAGGGAGAGGTCTCAGGAAGGATAGTAAACACATTTTAGGAGATTAGTGTGGAAAAGGCCAAAGAGAGCAAGAATAATCAGCCTATTATAGATGGATTCCAAATCCCAGAAAAACAAGTATTACAAAAAGAGATAGGTAAAATAAAACCTAAGGCAATGAAGTTGATTAAGGGGAAGTAAATGAGAGAGTTCAGAAGTAGTCTTGAAGGATAATTGGAATTATACAAATATGGATAAAGTACAACTTAAAGTAGAAGAGTATGTAGTACAAAGAGTATGGAACATAAGATTCTAGGGAGTCATTCAGCAAACATCTATTGAGTGTTTGTTGGTTTCAGGCAGAATGCCAGAAGATGGACACATGGGGATGAGTGAGAGAGACAGTCGCTGTTCTCATGGAATTCTCATTTCTGATAAACTTTGTGGGTAGAAAAGAAACAGGGTGACAGTCTTATTGAAAATAATACTTCATGAGGTAAAACAATGTTTCGTTTTTGAAAGAACTGAGTATGAGGCTCTTCCCAGTAGACTCTGGGGCCAGGCAAGGCATTTTGAGCATTGTAGGTTTTTGAAGGATATATTAGAATCTAGGTTGAAGTCTATCTGACCATCTTTCTGTCTGTCTGTCTATCCATCCATCCATCCATCCGTCCGTCCGTCTGTCCATCATCTGTCTGTCTATCTATCTATCTATCTATCTACCTATCTCTATCTATCTACCTATCTCTTATCCCAAAGGAAATTTGAAAGAGAAAATAAAAGAATTATTTAGTATCTTGTATATTGTAAATAAGAATACAGTATTTTGGAAAAAGTCTGAAAGTAACCAAAAAGGGACCTATCAAGCCAGACAGTGAGAATCCTTTTATAAAATATGGATTGAATAATACTTCTTAGAGTTTATGTATTGTTACCTGTCTAGAATATACTGAGGAAAAAAAATAATTCCTATAACATTTCCAGTTCAGCAGAGAGTATATGTGGCAAAGTGAAATATCTTTATTCCACTTCATGCAGTAGTAAGAACTCTGATTTCTAAACAACTGGAAAATTTTGGCAGAGTCATTTAGAAGATAAGCAAATTTCTGTTAGAACACAATTAAATTAAAACTATGAGAAGGAATAATCAGAAGGGAAGCTAAACCTCCTTTTTTTTTTTTCCTTTGTTAATCCTCACCCCAGGATATTCTTCCATTGATTTTTAGATAGAGGGGAAGGGAAGGAGGAAGAAAAACATCAATGTGAGAGAGACATATCAACTTGTCCCTCCCGCACAGGGACCAAATTTGCAACCCAGGTGTGTGCCCTTGACTGGAATTGAACCTGAGATTCTTTGGTGTAAGGGCTGATGCTCTAACCTCTGAGCCAAACCAGCCAAGGCCCAAGCTTCCTTTTTTTTCTCCCAAGTTTCCTTTTTAATGTGACAAGATAGTAGAAGTATTAAAAGAAGTGAAGGCTCTCAGAGAAAGGGTTAAAGCCAAAGAAGTTAAAGAACGAAAGAGACCTATCTATATGCAGAAATGATGAATGAAAACACTAACTTGAAGAAATTGGAGCAAATTTTAAAAACGGGAGAAATTTTGATAAACAGACTCAAGATGGTAGAATATAAGATTAAAGCCAAAATTAAGTTATTATTTTACATGCAAAGGAGTGTCATGGTAAGTAAAAACACATTCAGATTACCTTAAAAGGACAATATTAAATGTTAGAATAATTCTTTATCAAACCATTTTCAAACCATTTTAGGAGCTAGATAAGAATTTAGAATGTGGGGTATACATGTGGAGAGAAAAGGGGTCAGATTCCTGTAATATTGCAGTGTCAAAAAGATGAGCAGATAATTTAGTAGCAGACATCTAGATTGTAAATGTGAGCAACATAATAAAATTACTGTAGCTGAAAGAGAACTTCTGGGTTTAATAATCTGTCAGCTGGAATCTGTGACATCTTCAAGCAAATCTTTTGTATCTCTGTTCAAAGGCCATATATGGAAGGTGAGATAATTAGCACGATAGAACTAGTGTTAATAGGAAGTGAGAGAAATTGGGAACTGGTACCTGAAATACTGAATACTGAATATAAGATTTTTCTGAGAATCCTATTGGAAAGATTGACAGGAATATTGGAGAACATGAGATGCCAAGAGAATAATATGCTCTAAGAGTGTCCGAGAAGCTAACTGAAAAACCTTATGTGGCAAAGGAATGGGGTGGGAAATAAATTTATTATGCTTGGATTAAGAAAAGGCTTATTTAGACATGCTGTGATTTTCTCTGCAATATCATGTAAAATATATTATTCCAGAACAGCTTTTGAAATATGAGGACTTCATATATGAGCCATGGGGATCAGTGTCTCCATTCTCAATAAAGAATATTGAAGAGAAATAGAAATGATAAGAATAAAATAAAGCAGTATTGCCCATACCATATAAGCCTTCACTATTTTTGTAGTTTGTGGATTGAATTTCCTCTCCTCCATTACATTTTTTAAAAGTGTATAAAGATTTAAAAGACACAGTCCAGCAAAGCTGAAGCTATTCTTAGCTTTATATTCAAGAATGGCATCTCTCTAGCATTTCAAAAGCAAGTTTAAAATAAAGAGTACAGAGAAGCTGGAATAGCATCATAGAAATGGATTAAAAAACAAAAACAAAGTCATACAAACTTGTTGAAAACAAGAATATAGGATGGTTATGTTGTTTGGAGGGGCACAAATGCAAAAAAAAAAAAAAAGGATCATGAGCCCGGCCATTGTGGCTCAGTGGTTGAGCATTGACCCATGCACCGAGAGATTGCTGGTTTGATTCCCCGTCAGAGCACATGCCCAGATTGTGGGCCAAATTCCCAGTGATGGGAATGCAGGAGGTGGCCAATCAATGTTCTTTCTCATTGATGCTTCTCTCTCTCTCCCTTCCTCTACCTCTAAAATCAATAAAGAAAAACACATTTAGCCCTGGCAGGTTTGGCTCAGCAGTTGGAGCATCTGCTGTGGACCAAAGAGTCATGGATTCGATTCTGGTTGAGGGCACGTAACGTGGGTTGTGAGTCAGTCCCTGGCCCTGGTCGGGATCATGCAGGAGGCAATCAGTTGATGTGTCTCTCTCACATCAATGTTTTTCTCTCTCTACCCCTCCGTCCCACTCTATCTGAAAATAAATGGAAAAAATATCCTTGGATGAGGATTTAAAAAAAAAGGATCATGAAAATAAAGGAAGTGGGAAAGAAAGTAAACATAGCCTGATTAGAATTTATTAGAGAGCGTTCTTAGTGATCAGCTCATCATATCACTGTTGGTGTTTATGCCTGCCTACTGAAGATCTTTTCTTGGGCATGTCTCCAGTGCTGCAAATTTAACAGATCCAGATCTGAAAAAATCATCTCTGCACTTCTCTCTCCCACTCCAGGTGTGTTTCTCCTGTTTCCCTATTATGGAGTATTATAATCTTTTTTTCCCTTTCTATTTATCTTCAGCTAGAGTGGGAGGGAGGGAGTGAGGAGGAGAGAGAGAGAGAGAAACATTGATGTTTGAGAGACACATTGACCTATTGTCTCCTGCACAACCATGACCAAGGCTAGGGATGAACTGCAGTTGAGGTACATGCCTTTGACCAGAATTGAGCCTGCATCTCTTTGGTCTGTGGGTTGACACTAACTGCTGAGCCAAACTGGCCAGGAAAGAGTATTGTAATCTTAGTCATCTAGTCCCCTGTTTCAGAAATGTAAACATCATCCTTGATGTTTCTTTTTTTACTCCTATATCTGCTTAGCAAGACTATTTTTCCCCTTTGATAACTCTCGTGTATATTTCTCTGTTGTAATTCTATTAATTTTATCAGGGGTTGGCAAACTTTTTCTACAAAGGCCCAGATAGTAAATACTTCAAGCTTTGCAGACCATATGATCTTTGTCTCCATCACTGTAGCTCCAAAGCAGCCATAGACAATATGTAAATGAATGGGTGTGCCTGTTTTCCATTAGACTTTATTTAAAGACACTGAAACTTGAATTTCATATAATTCACTTGGTGTTTAATGTGGGCCCTTCCACACTTATATAAACCCAGTGGAGGGAGCCACAATCAGCAGAACACTGATACTCACAGGGAAAATTTGGCAGGATTCAAAACACATTGAGACAGCCAGAATGGTGAAACAAAGAAACAAATCCCAAATGAAAGAACAGGTGAACTCTACAGAAAAGGGGTAAATGAAATGGAATTGAGCAAGTTATCACAGGTAGAGTTCAGAGTAATGATTATGAGGGAGCTGAATAGCATGAGTAAACATATAGAAACAATGAAAATCAACTAATTGTAAATGAAAAACCACCTAGTGGAAATGGAGAATAATATAGCAGAAATAAAGAACACATTGGAAGGAATAACCAGAAGATTAGAGGAAGCCTAGGATTGGATCAGTGAATTAGAAGAAAGTGTAGAAAAAAATCACCCAACCAGAGAACCAAAAAGAAAAAACAATAAAAAACAGGAGGACAGTTTAAGAGAAGTATGGAACAATATGAAATGTAACAACATCCACATCATAGGAGTTCCAGAAGAAGGAGAAAATGAGCAAGAGTTAGAGAATATATTTAAAGATATAGTAACAGAAAACTTCCCTAACTTGGTGAAGAAAAAAGGCATACAAGATCAAGAAGCACAGAGAGCCCTAAGTAAGAAGAACGCAAAGAGTCCCACACCAAGACACATAATAATTAAAATGCAAAAAATTAAAGACAAAGGATTTTAAAGGTAGCAAGAGAAAAGCAACAGGTTACTTACAAAGGAGCCCTCATAAAGCTATCAGCTGATTTCTCAACAGAAACATTACATGCTAGAAGGGAATGGCATGAAGTAATCAAAGTAATGAAAAACAAGGATCTGAATTCAAGACTACTCTATCTAGCAAGGCTATCATTCAAAATAGGAGGTGAAATAAAGAGCTTCCCAAACAAAAAAGGCTAAGGGAATATATTATCACCAAACCAGCACTGCAAGAAATGTTAAAAGAACTGCTGTAATAAGCAGAAGAAATAGGGAGAGAAACATAACCATAATAAATAAAAATGGCAATAAATAAGTACATATCAATAATAACCTTAAATGTAAATGGATTAAATGCTCCAATCAAAAGACACAGAGTAGCTGAATGGATAAGAAAGCATGGCTCATATATATGTTGTTTACAAGAGATCCACCTCACAACAAAAGACTTATATAGATTGAAAGTATAGGGATGGAGAAATTTTTTCCAAGCAATGGAAAGGGAAAAAAAGCTGGGGTAGCAATATTCATATCTGATACAATAGAGTTCAAAATAAAGGCTATAACTAGAGACAAAGAAGGCCACTACATAATATTGAAAGGATCTCTCCAACAGGAGGATATAACCTTGGTGAACATATATGTAAACCAATATGGGAGCACCAAAATATATTCTAAAACTTCTGGAGGACTTCAAAGGAGAAATCAACAGCAATACATTCATAGCAGGGAACTTCAACACACTGCTGACATCACTGGATAGATCCTCTAGATGAAAAATTAACAAGGAAGCAGAGACTCTAATTGATGCACTAGAGCAAATGGATTTAATAGATATCTGCAGGGAATTTTACCCCAAACTGAAGAATTTACATTTCTCAAGTGCACATGGGACATTCTCAAAGATAGACCACATATTAGGACACAAACTAAGTTTCTACAAGTTCAAGAAGATTGAAATCATATGAAACACATCTTCTCAGATCACATGGCATGAAATTAGAAATTGGTTACAATAAAAACACTCAGAAATATTCAAACACATAGAAGCTAAATAGCATGTTATTAAACAATGAATGGGTTACCAAGGCGATCAAGGAAGAAATAATGAAAGAAATAATGGAAGAAGTAATGGAAGTCAATGAACATGAACACACAATAACACAAAATCTATGGGACACAGCGAAAGCAGTCCTGAGAGGTAAGTTCATAGCACTATCGGCCTACCTCAAGAAACAAGAAAAATTTCTCGTAGACTACCTAACCCTACAACTTAAAGAACTAGAAAGTAAACAAAAGGAAAAACCCAGAGCAAGTAGAAAGAAAGAACTAGTAAAGGTCAGAGCAGAAATAAACAACATAGAGACTAAAAAACAATTTGAAAGGTCAATGAAACTAAGAGCTGGTCCTTTGAAAAGATAAATGAGATTGATGACCCTTTAACCAGATTCACCAAGAAACAGAGAGGACCCAAATAAAGTCAGAAACGAAAAAGGAGATGTAACAACTGATACACAAGAAATACAAAGGAATGTTAAAAAAAATACTATGAACAATTATACGCCAACAAATTGGACATTCTAGATGAAATGGACAAATTTCTAAAATCACAGTCTCCCAAAACTGAACCAGGAAGAGACAGAAAACTCGAACAGACCAATAACAACAAAGGAAATTGAAGATGTAATCAATAAACTCCCAGCAAACAAAAGCCCAGGTCCAGATGGCTTCATGGGGGAGTTTCACTGAACGTTGAAAGAAGAACTAATACCCATTCTCCTCAAACTATTCCAAAAAAATTCGAGAAGAAGGAAGACTTCCAAACTCGTTTTATGAGGCCAGCATAATTCTAATTCCAAAACCAGATAAAGACACTACAAAGAAAGAAAACTACAGGCCAATATTCCTGATGAACATAGATGCCAAAATCCTTAACAAAATATTAGCAAATCCGATCCAGCAATACAATAAAAAATGTATTCACCATGACCAAGTGGGATTCATCCGAACAATGCCAGGCTGCTACAATATTCACAAATCAATAAATGTGATAAACCACATAAACAAAATGAATGATAAAAACCATATGATCATACCAATAGATGCTGAAAACGCATTTAACAAAATCCAGCACCCGTTTCTGATAAAAATGCTCAGCAGTGTGGGAATAGTGACCATATCTTGACATAATAAAGGCCATACATGGAAAACCTACAGCCAACATCATACTCAGTGGGCAAAAACTAAAAGCATTTCCCTTAAGAAGAGGAACAAGACAGGGATGCCCACTTTCACCACTCTTATTTAACCTAGTACTAGAAGTCTTAGCCACAGCAATTAGAAAAGAAGAAAAAATAAAAGGGATCCAAATCGGAAAGGAAGAATTGAAACTGCCATTATTCACCGATGACATGATATTGTACATAGAAAATCCTAAAGACTCCATCAGAAATCTACTAGAGCTAATAAATGAATTAGGAAAAATATCAGGATACAAAATTAACATTCAGAAATCGATTGCATTCTTATACACCTATAAGGAACACTCAGAAAGGGAAACAAACAAACAGAAATTCCATTTACCATTGCAACAAAAGTAAAATAAAATACCTAGGAATAAACTTAACCAAGGAGGTAAGAGATCTGTTGTCAGAAAACTATAGGACATTGAAAAAAGAAATAGAGGAAGATATAAAAAATTGGAAACATATATCATGTTTCATGGATCGGAAAAATCAACATCATTAAAATGTCCATATTATACAAAGCAATCTATAAATTCAATGCAATCGCTATTAAAGTACCAATAGCATATTTCACAGATCTAGAACAAATACTCCAGAAACTTATATGGAACTATAAAAGACCCTGAATAGCCACAGCAATCTTGACAAAGAACCAAGTTGGAAGGATGAAAATACCAGATATCAAGTTATACTACAAAGCCATTGTAATCAAAACAGCCTGGTACTGGCACCAGAACAGACATATAGATCAATGGAACAGAATAGAGAACCCAGAAATAACCCCAAATCACAATTACGCACAATTAATATTCGACAATGGAGGTAAGAGCATACAATGGAGAAAAGACAATCTCTTCACTAAATGATGCTGGAAAAATTGAATAGCTATATGCAAAAAAGTGAAACTAGACTACCAACTTACACCATACACAAGAATAAACTCAAAATGGATAAAGACTTAAATGTAACCCATGAAACCATAAAAGTCCCAGAAGAAAATATAGGCAGAAAAATCTCAGACATCATATGTAGTGGAATTTTCACTGATACATTGCCTAGGGCAAGAGAAACAAAGGAAAAATTAATAAATGGCACTACATAAAACTAAAAAGCTTCTGCATGGCAAAAGAAACCAGCATCAAAATGAAAAGGGAGCCCACTCTCTGGGAGAACATTTGCCATTGATACATTGGATAAGGGGTTAATATCGAAAATATATAGAATACTCACACAATTCAACAAAAGGAAAACAAACAATTATAAAATGGGCAGAAGACCTTAATAGACACTTCTCCAAATAAAACATACAAATGGACAGGAAACATATGAAAAAAATGCTCAACTTCTCTAATCATCAGAGAGATGCAAATTAAAACAACTATTAAGTGTACTCTAGCACACTGCTGATGGGAATGCAGACTGATGTAGCCACTATGGAAAACAATATCATGTTTCCTCAAAAAATTAAAAATTGAACTGCCATTTGACTCAGTGATCTCACTTCTTGGAATATATCCTAAGAAACCTGAAACACCAATCAGGAAGAATATGTGCACCCCTATGTTCATAGCAGCAATATTTACAATAGCTAACATCTGGAAACAGCCCATATATCCATCAGTAGATGAGTTGATTAAAAGCTGTGGTCCATTTACACAATGGAATACTATGCAGCGGTAAGAAAGAGAGATCCCTTACTTTTTTTTTTTTATATAAGTTCTTTTTAACGATCTTTTTTTCTTTATTGATTTTAGAGAGAGGAAGGGAGAGAGAGAGAGAGAGAAACATCGATGAAAGAGAACATCAATTGGCTGTATCTTGCATGCCCCCCACTGGGGATTTGGCCTATAATCTGAGCATGTGCCCTGACTGGGAATTGAACTGGCGACCTCTTGGTGCATAGGTTAACCACTGAGCCACACTGGCTTGGCGAGATCTACTTTTTGAGATGACATGGAGGGACCTGGAGAGTATTATGCTAAGCAAAATAAGCCAGTCAGAGAAAAATAAGTACCACATGATCTCACTTATTTGTGGAACATCATGAACAAAATAAGCTGTCGACCAAAGAGGTCCAGAATCATGGAAGTAGGGAATAGACTGACAAACCTCAGAGGGATTGGGAGTGGGAGGGGTGGGAAGAGATAAACCAAAGAATTTATATGCATATTTGCACAACCAATCCACAGGGACGTTAGGCTGGGGGAGGCAGGAAGAGGGTGGGAGCGGGAGGAAGGCTGTCAATGGGCCAAAAGGGGGACATCTGTAATACTTTCAACAATAAAAAAAAAGTTTCATATAATTCATGAAATATTGTTATTCTTTTGATTTTGATTTTTTCAACCTCCTAACCATTTAAAAATGTAAAAACCCCTGATGAGAGTGGGGAGGATCACTTTATAGGTTATATAAATGTCTAATTACTATGTTGTATACCTGAAACTAATGTAATATTGAATGTGAACTATAATTGAAAAATGAAAAATAAATTTTAAATGTAAAAACCGTCCTTAGCTCTCCATCCCCACAAAAACAAGTGGAAGCCAGATTTAGTTCACAGGTCATAGTTTGCCCAACCCTGGCTTAGACCAACATTTTCTTTCATCTGAAATACATTATTAGTCTTCTATTTTTCTAGAGACCACAGCAATGAGTCCTGTGTAATATCTGTCATTTTATAGAACCTTGATAAGCATTAATTACTATTGATTTGACATTAATTGATTCAAGCAATTCTTTTTTAACATAGAGTTAATAAAGAGGTCTCCTGGTAAGATTTTTGAAATAACATATAATTAAGCAATATTTAATTGAAACTTTAGAACTTTTGAAAGTTGTTATAGTATATATTAAGTAAAATTAATATTCTTGTACAAATTTAAAATGAGTATTATAAAATTAGAATTTATCTCTAATTATTTTTGGAAAGACATGGTATATATACAATAAGGCTTTTCTTTCGCGTTTATGAGTCAAGCTCAAAGTGAATATGAGAAAAAAGTAAATATGAGCAGAACTATGTAATCTTTACTAAAATGAGAACTTAATTGTTTTTCAGGTTAAACTACAGAGCAACATATCATATCAGATGGCAGACATACATCATTTAAAGGGTAAGAAACTTAATTACAGATTAAAGATAAAGGTCACTAAATGTCTAAAATCCTCAAGTATTTAAACTAGTAAAACAGCTAAATGAAATAAAGTTTTGAACAAAGCTCCTGTGATAGCAAAGCATTTATCTTTTTGTCCTAAAATGCAAGGCACATTTTTAAATATTGCTTTATATATAATAAATGCAAGTTAAAATTTGAGGTCAGCATTTTAATCTCATGCTGTAGATAGAGTTCATGCAACAAAATGTTGTTAAAAGAGTCCTCAAAGAAAATTGAACTATGGCTTCAGAGGCCATTATATTTCTGGGAAAGGTAAGGGGTGCTCCCTCTACGTGACCAATTTGCTAAAATAATCCATAATCCATTCAGGTCTAGGGATGCTTTGGACAGGTCCTTCAAGCTTAATGTTTTAAGTACCCTGAAAACAGAAAGAAACCTGGGAAGATCTCTCTCTCTCTCTCTCTCTCTCTCTCTCTATATATATATATATATATATATATATATGATGACTAAAGCTTTTATGGGAAATAATAGGTAAGGAGAAGAAGCTTTGTGCTTTCTTGACACTACTTCACATCACTGCCTTTTGGAGATTGGGGTGTGAGGATCACCTATTTACTCTCTCACACCCTTTGGTTATAATACTTTATATTTTAACAGTTTGCATGTGGTGACTAAGTTTATATATGTGGGTAATACATGCTCTCTAACTTCATAAATTTATTTTCATTCTATAACCATTTTGAACCTCTTTAGATAGAATTAGATAATATATTTTTTATTTTTATTTATTTTTTATTCTCACCTGAGGACGTTTTTGCATTTATCTTCAGATAGAGTGGGAGGGAGAGAGGGTGGGAGAGAGAGAGAAACATCGATGTGAGAAAGGCACATCGAGTGGTTGCCACCCACAAGACCCCAAATGGGGCTGGGGACAAACCGCAACCGAGGTACACCCCGTTAGTGGGAACTGAACCCGGGTCTCTCTGAACCGCAGGCTGACGCTCTAACCGCGGAGCCAAACCGGCCAGGGATGTAATTTATTGAAGTTTTGCTTTCACCTAGCAAAACCTTTTAAAGTGTTATTGTGTGTTGTAACCCCAAAATAGGAATTAAGTTTTTTACTGTTCGTGATTTAGAACAGCTTTGATTTTCTATTATAAATTTGCTTCTTGGGTGACCATATTTATTTTTGTTGCATTTGTGTCCATGTTCTGCCCTTTTTGACTCACAGGAGTGCATGAGAATGACACAAAAGATGCCACACTATCAGTGTTGCTTCCAGCTTGCAATTTTTATTTATTTATTTTTAATGTTTTTAGTTGATTTTAGAAAGAAAAGAAAGGAGAGAGAAAGAAAGAGAAACATTGATTTGTGTACTTATTATGCATTCATTGGTTGATTTTTGTTTTTTGCTTTGTTTTATTAATCCACCTGAGGATATTTTTCCATTGATTTTTAGAGAGAGTGGAAAGTAGTGTGGGGTGTGGGAGAAACACTGATGTAAAAGAGACATATTGATTGGTTGACTCTTGTATGTACCCTGACCAGGGATCAAACACACAACACATTTCAATCAGTTGAAAGTAAAATTATGATATAGGAACATTTTGTCTTTAGCTTTGCTTTTTGTTCTGTTTACTTTCTCTTTTCAAGCCTTCATTTTGACCACTCAAAACACTAAATTATTTCTCTGCTTTAAAGTCTTTGGCCCATATTCAAACAGGAAAATATCTGGTATTTTGCATGGACTAAAACTCAATAATGATATTTTATTTTTCTTTGTCAGTTGTATTTTAATCTCCATTTAGAAATGAAAACTTTATTTCCTGATAAAGGAATTTCAAATATTGTTAGAAGCTTTGTGGAGAGGCAGAGAAGCCATCTTTAATCTTGAAATCATACTAAAGCCTCAGGTTGATTCTGAAGGTAAAGTTAGCTTACTTCAATTATTTTACTGTATAGGAAAAAGAAGCCTTAATGAGTCCTAAAGATCACCAATTGAAGTCCGTTCCCTAATAGATGCTAACTGGCCAACTCTGTAAGCTATAAGGCTTTTTGTCACTGCCACCTGCTGAGACCTTATTGTCTCTGCTGAATCAACATCCCTAGCTGAAGCCAGAGTTTCTGCTGTCTCCATCCCTCTGTTTTTTAGAAGCTGGGGCCAGGGATCAGAAAATTAGCTGAATGTATTATTCAGGGACACCTGGCCATACACCTGAAGTGGGCGTAATAGGTGAAAAACTATAGCGATCAACCATGTTTACATATTAGAGAATTAATGAGTAAGAAGAGAAATTTAAAA
This sequence comes from Molossus molossus, assembly GCF_014108415.1. Lineage (NCBI taxonomy): Eukaryota > Metazoa > Chordata > Mammalia > Chiroptera > Molossidae > Molossus > Molossus molossus. The sequence continues at coordinate 183,242,498 of NW_023425344.1, forward strand.
TGTGGCTTGACCGAACTCATAGGAATAGAGACTAGAATGGTGGTTACGAGGGGTTGGGGATGAGATGGAGAGGGAGAATGAGGAGATGTTGGTCAAAGTGTACGAACTCTCAGTTATAAGATAAATAAGTTTTGGGAATCTAACATACAGTGTGGTGATTATAGTTAACAATACTTTTTTACATACTTGAAAGTTGCTAAGAGATTAGATCTTAAATGTTCTCACATAAAGTAATGGTCATTATGTGAGATGATAGAGGTATTAGCTAATGCTACTGTGGTAATCATTTCACAGTATATAAGTGAATCAAACCAACATGCTGTATACCTTAAACTTACACAATGTTGTATCTCAACTAAATTTTTAAAAAATAAAACAAAAAATGTGGCTCGAATATGTAAACATATTTATTAAATACAAGCATTTTATGTGAATAATTCACTTTTCATACCTGATTATTATGTTATGCAATAGCTATTATGCATATTGTTAAATTATTATTTTTATACCTCAGAAAATATTCATGTAACTTCAAAATTTCTATTTGTTGTCATTGCTAAATATAATCACTAGTAGCACTTTGATATATTTTTATTTTAGTCTATTTTTTACATTATATTTCTATGTAACTATAAATATATGTTTACACCTGTGCTTTTTTATTGTTGACACTATTACTCATGTCCCCCATTTACCCATCTCTACCCAGCCCCTACCCCCCCATTTCTCTAGCCATTACCACACTGTTGTCTGTGTCCATAGGCTATGCATATACACCCAATTTTTTAAAAAAATTTTTTTTCCTTTATTGATTTTAGAGAGAGAGAAAGGAAGAGGGAAAGAGAGATAGAAACATCGATGAGAGAGAACATGAACTGGCTGCCTCCTGCATGTCCCCCACTGGGGATACAGCCCACTGGGCATGTGTCCTGACCGGGAATTGAACCAGCGACCTCTTGGTGCAAGGGTCGATGCTCAACCACTGAGCCACACCGGCTGGACTACACCCAATTTTTAAAAAAATTTTTTCTTTGTTGATTTTAGAGAGAGAGAAAGGAAGAAGGAGAGACAGATAGAAACCTTGATGGAGAAAACATCGATTGGCTGCCTCCTGCATGTCCCCCCACTGGGGGTTTGGCCCACAACCTGGGCATGTACCTTGACCCGGAATTGGACCAACGACCTTTTGGTACATGGGTTGATGCTCAACCACTGAGCCACACTGGCTGGGCTATACACCTGATTTTTAAAAACTTATATTCCAAGCATTTTTGGAGTGCTTTAAAGTACTAAGACTAATTCTGTAAGCCGTCATGAAAGGTAGATTTTGTTTTTATACCTATAATATTGATACATTATGGGTAGACATTATATTTTAGTCTTAATAGATGTTTCTTATACAGACTAGACCTCTGTTCTCATTTGGAAAAATTGTCTTTCTGAACTACTATTTTTGCTTAACTGCTAAGACTGTTAGCTAATTTTTTTAGTCATCTAAGAAAACGACATTTCTTTTCTCTGGCTGAATTTCTTTTAGTTGTAGGTCAGGGGAAGAGAAAACAGCTCTAGAAAATGTGGGGCCACTATTATGGATAAATGTTTACAAAAAAGCATCTGGCCCAGCTTTTCATTTACTTCCCAGCTCAGAATTTCATATCATTCATTATAACTTAACCTTTTCGCCCTAGTCCAGAAATTATGAGTTTTGAAAATGGATTTTGGTATATGTGGACATAGCATCAGTAACAGAACTAGAAATGAGATCTAAAGTGATTAGCACCTAAGTTGGGAGTCAAATAGGATTTAAAGTGAAAAAGAAAACTTGAATTCTATACCTATATTAAGCATATCTGAAAAAAAATTTTCCCCACCTACTTTTACTTATTTATTTGTTTGTTTGTTTGTTTGTTTATTCAATGTTTTTTGTTTGTTTGTTTGTTTTTATCCTCACCCGAGGACATTTTTCGATATTTTGTTCAGATAGAGTGGGAGGAAGAGATACAGAGAGAGAGAGAGAAACATCGATGTGAAAGGGACACATCGAGTGGTTGCCACCCACACGACCCAACCAGGGCCGGGGACAAACTGCAACCGAGGTACGTGCCCTTAGCGGGAACCGAACCCGGGTCTCTCAGGACCGCAGGCCAATGCTCTAACCGCTGAGCCAAACCGGCCAGGGCTATTTAATGTTTTAAATTGATCTTAGAGAGAAGAAGGGAGGAAACGTGAGAGAGAAACATTGATTGATTGCCTCCCGCAGACTCCTCACCAGGGATGGAACTTGAAACTTAAGTATGTGCCCTGACTGGGAATTGAACCCACCACTTTTTGGTACACAGGACAATACTCTAATGAACTGAGCCACACTGGCCAGGGTTTCCTGCCTACTTTTATAAAGCAGATAGGTTTAAAGAGGTAGGTAGGTGTTTTTTTTTGTTTGTTTTCACAGCTTATATGTCTACATAATGTGAAAAGATGGGTAATTTTTAAATATTTCTGATTGATGTGAAAGTCCCTGAGGCTATCTTGTTTTAAAAATAAATTTTAGCCTTGGCCTGTTTGGCTCAGCGATTAGAGCGTGGGCCTGTGGTCCAGAGAGACCCAGGTTTGGTTCCCACTAAGGGCATGTACCTCGGTTGCAGTTTTTCCCCGGCTCTGGTTGGGTCGTGTGGGTGGCAACCACTCGATGTGTCCCTTTCATGTTGATGTTTCTCTCTCTCTCTCTCTCTCTCTCTCTCTCCCTCTCCCTCCCTCCCACTCTATCTGAACGAAATATCGAAAAATGTCCTCGAGTGAGGATTAAAAAAATTTTTTTTAAATTTGCCCATGCATGTGTTATAAAAGGCTATTAAAAGGGGTACTAATTATATAATTTAACTGAATAAAGAAATTGAGAAGTATATATAATTTTTTAAAATCCCATAACCTCTCACTAGGAAGCATTAAAGTGAGTAAACTTTATTCCTTTGATTCTTACCTTTTGTGGCTAGAGCAACTTGCTGAGCTTCGTCAGGAGTTTCTTCGACAAGAAGACCAGCTTCAGGACTATAGGAAGAATAATACTTACCTAGTGAAGAGGTTAGAATATGAGAGGTAAGGTGCTACATGCAACAAATATTTATGAATCTGGAATATCTGTCCAACTTTTGAACAATTCATTTTTTCCTTTCTGGCTTGTTTTTCTTCTCTTTCGGTTTTCTTTGGTCACCTAAATTCATTTTCTATTGTCTTTCTAATGCCTCTTGAAGTCTGTACACTTTTATTTTTATATGTTTCACACCATGAAAATATCTCTTACAAGGCATGTTGTGTCTGCCTATATAAGTAAGACAGAAAACCTTGCCTGAGTTTTATTGAATAAGATGTGGCAAAGATTGAAAGATTAACAATCTCTGATTCTGCCCTGGCCGTTTTGGCTCAGTGGTTGGAGCGTAGTCCTGTGGACTAAAGAGTTTCAGGTTTGATTCCGATCAAGAGCACATAACCTCGGTTGCTGTTCGATCCCCGGCCCTGGGTGGGGTCTGTGGGAAGCACCAGTCTGTGTGTCTTTCTCACATTGATGTTTCTGTCTCCTCTCCCTCCTCCCACTCTATCTGAAAATCAATGCAAAAATGTCCTCTGGTGAGGATTAAAAAAAAAAATCTGTTATTCTCTTCAAGGGACTTCCAGATGAAGACAGCAGAGATGTCCTCAGAATAGCTGAGGACTGAGTGCCCCCTGCTTCTGTTCTTTACTTCAGACCTCTTGCTTACACTGCTACACTAAATTGGTGATGAGGTTGGGGAACCTCTCAGAGGCTTTTCTAGCAATAACTCTTTAAAAACTTTATTGTGTTTTTTTTTTTTTTTTTTTAATCCTCACCCGAGGATATTTTTCCATTTTTTGTACAGATAGAGTGGGAGGGAGGGAGAGGAAGGGAGAGACAGACAGAAACATCGACGTGAAGGGACACATCGAGTGGAGGCCACCCGCACGACCAACCAGGGCCGGGGACAAACTGCAACCGAAGTACGTGCCCTTAGCGGGAACCGAACCCGGGTCTCTCCAGACCGCAGGCCGACGCTCTAACCGCTGAGCCAAACTGGCCAGGGCTGTGTTTTAATCAATTTTACAGTAAAAGGTATTTTTTGGTTTGCATACCAAAAATTAGAAAGATTTACCATATTTTATTTTAAGTTTCTTTATTGTTGAAATTATTACAGATGTCCCTCCCTTTTCCCCATTGACGCCCTCCTCCCCACTCCCTCCCCAAAATTCATCATATTTTATTTTATTTTTATTATTATTTTTTTTTATTGATTTTTAGAGAGAGAGGAAGGGAGAGGGAGAGAGAGATAGAAACATTGATGGAGAGAACATCATTTGGCTGCCTGCTGCATGCCCCCCACTGGGGATTTAGCCCACAACCTGGGCATGTGCCCTGACCGAGAATCGAACTGGTGACCTCTTGGTGCATAGGTCAATGATCAGCCACTGAGCCACAGCAGCCAGGCAGATTCATTATATTTTAAAGTACCATTTATCCATTTCTGACTTCTTTTGTAGGTTATCAACATGCATCTACTTAGATATATGTATTTGAACCTAACAGTATTCAGTAATTTCCCATATACCTATAGGATTAAAGATATTTAAAGGTAATATATTATTTCAGCCTATAAATGGGCCAAAGATTATTTAATCTCTCCCAATTGCTGAACCATTATAGTAGCTCTCCTTTTTTTACTATTATGTCTATCAGGTATAAAACTCTTTATGCAAAAAAGGATTTTCCCCCTCTTATGATATATTTCACTGGTATATATTCTCAAATACAGAGTTCCTGAGATAGAATGTTTTTCTGCTTTTGTTGCTCATTTCACATATATGAAAGATTGCTTTCTAACATGATTGTACTAATTTGTAATCAAAATGTTTCCCCAATACCCCACCAACATTGGCTTTCACAATTCTAACTTAGTTTTGCAAATGTAGGAATAAAGTAATACCATAAATACATACAAGACATTTAATTTTCAATGTAATGGTGAAAGTTAACATTTGTCTTTATATTAACTATTTGTTTCTTTTTGCATGAACAATCTATTTGTATCCTTTGACTACTGTGCAGTGGAAATTCACAGTCTTTATCTGTTTTGCTCCTTTACATTTTTGTCTTGATGGTTCCAGTCTATCTTATTTGTTAGTTTCTTCTATTCTTGCTCTTCTTATGGTTTAGACATTTATTATTTTTGTTAAATACTAACTATTGGATGAGTCACATGCTGCCACTCCTATTAACTCTCATAATTCTATTTTTTTCTCATCTATTACTATATTTTGGTCTCACAGTTTTCTCCTTTATAGTGTTCTTCTGTGATTAAAGTTGGCTTTGAAAATTTCTTATATAAATGCAATTTTAAAAATAAACTTTTATTTTTCTAATTTTTTAAAAATTAGCTTTATCAGTACTTTGTATCCTCCCTTAGAGATTCAAATATTTTAAGAATATTGACTGTGAGCTATGTTTATGTCTGCTCTTTGTCCACTCTCCTCTTAACTGAATACTTCATCTTTGTAATGTAAGTTTTCAAATTTTAGACTTTGAGAATCTAATCCAAGATAATGTAGTCTTAAAAAATGACTTTGTAATTTAGTTTTCAGTGTGGACAACAAATCAAGGAATTAAGAGCACAGCATGAAGAAAATATTAAAAAGTTAGCAGACCAGTTTTTGCAGGAACAAAAGGTAAATTTAAAACAATACTTAAATCTAAATATGTTCTTGTTATAAATATTGTAATTTAGAAATTAAAATATGTACTTTTGTCATAAAACATTGTATTTTTAAGTATTCTAGCCTGCCTTATTCTAAAAATGACTTGCAGTGGCTTTATTGCTGAGTAAATTAGATATTTGCAAAAACTTTACCATAACTCTTAAAACTAATTTTAAGTTAAATATCTTCTATCTGATTTATTTTTTTCATCCTCACCCGAGGATATGCTTATTGACTTTAGAGAGAGGGAAAGGAAGAGAGATAAACATCGATGTGAGAGGGTAACATTGATTGATTGCCTTCGCTCGAGCCCCAACTGACTTGGGTTTGAACCTGCAACCTAGGTGTATGTGCCCTGACTGGGAATGGAACCCAAAACTTTCTGGATCATACCAGCCAGTGCTACCTGACTTTTTAAAATAGTTTTTAAAAAAGAATAGTTTACTGATTTTTAGAGAGGAAGGGAGAAGAGAGAAACAACGATGTGAGAATGTAACATTGATTGGCTGCCTCCTGCATGCCCCTACCAGGGACTGAGCCTGCAGCCTGGGCATGTGTCCCGATAGGGAATCAAACCTGCATCCCCTTGGTGCACAGGATGATGCCCAACCGAGTCACATTGGCCAGGACTAAAAATAATTTTTGCTGTTAATATATTTTTAATACATTTTGCTGTTAATAAATGTAAAGTGGAAAACATTTTACTGAAAAATCAATTACTTCCCTTTTTTTTAATCTAAGGCTATTTTTCCATTAATTTTTAGATAAAGAGGTGGGAGCGGGAGAGAAAGAAACATTGATGTGAGAGACACACATTGATTGGTTGCCCCCCGCGTGACCTGGACTGGGGCTGTGGGTCAAACCTGACACCCTTGATTGGAAATCGAACCTGTGATTCTTTTTCCTCAGGCCCACGTTCTAACCACTGAGCAAACTGGCCAGGGCCATTTTTTTCTGTATTTCATTTTTTGAATCTACAAAGTGGAATAGCTGGTGCCTTTCTGCAGTCCACCTTGAAGAGATGTGAGGATAGATTGCTGGAAATGGCAGGACTTAGAAAACTATGGCATAGAACAAGCAGAAGGTCTTATTGAGACACTGGATAGTTAGAGGAGCATAGTAGAACACAAAAGGAAGGGGAAGAGAAGTTGCTGTTGTATTTGTGGTATTACAAGCCCATATAATTAATACAATAAGCCCTGGCCAGTGTGGCTCAGTTGGTTGGGTGTTGTCCTATGCACCAAAAGGTTGCTTGTTCAATTCCTGATCAGGGCCCATTCCCAGGTTGCAGGCTAGATCCCCAGGTAGAGGGCATGCAGCAGGTGGAGGATTGATGTTTCTCTCTCACATCAATGTCTCTCTTTCTCTCTCCCCACCCCCTTCTCTCTTTCTTCCTCTCTCTCTCAAAATCAACAATAAAAAAAAAAACAACTTAAAAAAACAACAGTGGGATAATTTGTTCTCTTCTATTCTTACAAAAAGTACAGATGAGAGCTTTTCCCTTTTTCCAGGCAAGTGTAGTTCTCTCTCTGCTCTGCTATACTGGGCTATTTTTATGTTGTTAATTGACTAACATACTGTTCAATAATTATTTACTATTATCTTGCCCTAAATGGAACAGGTGGGGAAGAGGAAGATACTTAGAGAACTCCTCTCTAGGGTAACAAACACATCAGCCCTTACACTTTTGACCAGCTACCTAATTCTACTCCGCACCTATTTCCCCCTGATCTTCAACTACTATAACAAGTGAAATTTGAGTTGTTTTTTTTCATTGGAACAAATTCAATGTAAGCTATATGAAACAAGCATAAGTTGTATTCAGGGATTTTTTTTTTTTTTTTTATCATCCTCACCCGAGGATATTTTTCCATTTTTTGTACAGAGAGAATGGGAGGGAGAGAGAAGAAGGGAGAGAGAGTGAGAAACATCGACGTGAAGGGACACATCGAGTGGCTGCCACCCGCACGACCAACCAGGGCCGGGGACAAACTGCAACCGAAGTACATGCCCTTAGCGGGAACCGAACCCGGGTCTCTCCGGACCGCAGGCCAACGCTCTAACCGCTAAGCCAAACTGGCCAGGGCCAGGGATTTTTTTAACCAAGTAATTTAGAAACTAGTCACAAGAAGGAGCAAACTAAATCCAACCTGCTTCCTGTTTTCATACTATCCATGGGCTAACAATGGTTATTACGTTTAAAAATGGTTGAAAAATCAAAAGAATATTTTGTGATGGCAAAATTGTAAGAAATTCACATTTTCGTGGCTATAAATACATCTTTTGGGATTTAGTCACACTTACTTGTTTACTGCTTGCATGCTACAAAGGAAGAGAAATTGTTGTAGACCAGAGGAGACTAAGAAGACCTGAGGACTTATATACAATGTAGTATCCTAGATTGGATCCTGGAACAGAAAAAGGACTTAATGGAAAAAGTGGTGAAATCTAGATAAAGTCTGGAGTTTGGTTAATAGTATACTAATGTTAATTTTGTAGTTTTGCAAATGTGCCATGCTAATATCAGATGTTAACATTTAAGGAAATAGAGTGAGGGTTAATTACTTTTCTGTGAAGTTAAAATGATTTCAGAATAAAAAGGTTATATAAAAACAATTAGGAGCCCCGCTAGTGTGGCTCAGTGATTGAGTGTTGACCCATGCACTAAGAGGTTGCTGGTTTGATTCCTGGTCAGGACACATGCCCAGGTTGTGGGCCAGATCCCCAGTGTGGGGCATGCATGAGGCGGGCAGTCAATGTTCTCTCTCATCAATGTTTCTCTCTCTCTCCCTCTCCCTTCCTTTCTCTCTAAAAATCAATTTAAAAAAACAAAACAGAAAAACAGTTAGGTGCCTCTTTACCAAATCATCAACATTGCACTTAGAAAACACTCTTATTAAGAATATTTAATATGCCCTGGCCAGTTTGGCTCAGCGGTTAAAGCGTCGGCCTGCGGTCCGGAGAGACCCGGGTTCAGTTCCCGCTAAGGGCATGTACTTCGGTTGCAGTTTGTCCCCGGCCCTGGTTGGTTGTGCGGGTGGCAGCCACTCGATGTGTCCCTTCACGTCGATGTTTCTCTCTCTCTCTCCCTTCCTCTCTCTCCCTCCCACTCTATCTGTACAAAAAAATGGAAAAATATCCTCGGGTGAGGATAAAAAAAAAAAAAAAAGAATATTTAATATTATTCATTCTCTGAAAGATATAGTCATTAAACACATTAAAGGGAAATCTTTGCCCTGGTTAGTTTGGCTCAGCAGTTAGAGCACTGGCCCGCAGACTAGAGAGTCCCGGGTTTGGTTCCCGCTAAGGGTACATACCTTGGTTGTGGTTCGTCCCCGGCCCCGGTTGGGGTTGTGCGGGTGGCAGTCAGTCGATGTGTCCCTCTCACGTCGATGTTTCTCTCTCTCTCTCTCTTCCTCCTTCTCTCCATCCCGCTCTATCTGAAGATAAATGCAAAAAAAAAAAAAAAAAAAAAAAATCCTTGGGTGAGGATAAAATAAATAAATAAAGGGACATCTTTGTTAACTATTTTAAATGGAAAAGTATTTTTGAACAGTAGTTTGTTGACTTTTAAGTTTTGTTTGATATTGTTTGTTTTATCCACATCTGCAAAGCAGTGGAATACTATAAAAATAGCCCATGCTATAGCATTATAGCAAAAATATGCAGATATGCAGGGTAGCTGCTCAGGTTGTGTGCCTCATTGATTTTCTCACCCTTGTCCTTCATACTGACATGTAGAGAAATTTCAGTTTATCATCTTACTCATCAAGAATTAAACTCTGAGATTTGGCTGTTGCTTACCAAGTTCCAAGAAAATGTGGGAGTGAGAAAGACTGTTGTTTGAACTCTTTCTGTACAATTTTCTAGCTTTGTAACCTTGGACAAGCTACTTAATTTCTTTAAGTCTCAGTTTCGTTTTTCTTCAAACTGTTTATTTACCTCTGCTAGAGGATACATTTGAAAGCAATTTGTAAACTGTGAAGCACAGTACAAATGTTTGTTTTAAATTTTATCTACCAAGTACACTGGCATTGTCAGAATACCTTTTTTCTTTATGTTGACAGATTCTTACAGTTTGGCTTTTGTAGTTCTAGATTTCCTGTATACTTTTTAGTGCTATTGTTTTTTGTAACATTACTTAATGATTATATTTGCATAGTGCTCTAGAGTTGATAAACCATGTATAAATGAGTTAAATATTAAGTGTAAGGACCTATATGGCAACCCAAGCATATCTACTTGACTCTTTGTCTCTCCCAATTTTCCACTGAGGAAACTCAACCAATATAAAAGAGAAAATTGGCCCACTAAAAGATTTGAGTCAGGCCCTGGCCGGTTTGGCTCAGCGGTTAGAGCGTCCGCCTGCGGTCCGGAGAGGCCCGGGTTTGGTTCCCGCTAAGGGCATGTACCTCGGTTGCAGTTTGTCCCTGGCCCTGGTTGGTCGTGCAGGTGGCAGCCACTCGATGTGTCCCTTTCACATCGATGTTTCCCTCTCTCTCTCTTCCTCTCTCTCCCTCCTACTCTGTCTATACAAAAAATGGAAAAATGTCCTCAGATGAGGATTAAAAAAAATAAAATAAAATAATAATAATAATAATAAAAACAGGCAAAGGGCCTGAATAGACATTCAAAAAAAAAAAGATTTGAGTCAGACCCTGGCCAGTTTTGCTCAGCGGTTACAGCGTTGGCCTATGGTCCAGAGAGACCCAGGTTCGGTTCCCGCTAAGGGCACGTGCCTTGGTTGCAGTTTGTCCCCTGCCCTGTATGGGTGGTGCAGGTGGCAATCACTCAATGTGTCCCTTTCACGTTGATGTTTCTCTCTCTCTCCCTCCCACTCTATCTGAACAAAAAATGGAAAAGTATCCTTGGGTGAGGATGAAAAAAAAAAAAGATTTGAGTCAGGCCTAATCATATACCTGAAGATTCGAGTTTCCAAGGAGATGATATGCTTAGGAGCAGATTGGAAATACACTAACCTGGTGTATTATTGTGCTATTACTTCTTGTGCTTTGTTGGTCAGTGCACCTGGGAAGAAATTGGTTTGTTTACCACCCGTTCTGTTTCTGTTTGGGGAAAGCTTGACAATGTCAATAGCCATTTATAACACTTGAGGGAGCACCTGTATGCCAACCTCCTGCTTTCTGCCATCCTGCTGGATTACAACATTTGTCTATAAAGAACCCAACCCTGCCCACAGCACTCAGGACAATGCCCAACTGTAGGCCTCTACCATAACCTACAGTGCTCAGCAAGATTCTCTTCTTGCAGAATCACTCCCTTAGGATAGCCACGGAGAATTACCTTTATCCAATATTTTAGGCTATTCACTGTAAGTAGAGACTTTAAAATGTGTTGGTTATTCTTTGGCTTCATATCAGGTATAAAAACTGAACAGAAAATAATATTATATCCCACATCTCTAAGTGTTTGAAATTTGGACCCATGGTATATGTTTCAGAAAGTGAACTGCTAGCAGTTATGTCAATGATTTAACATTTTGAACTGAAAAACATTTACTGTTACTACATCTTTGTCTAACAGCAAGAAGCCCACAAGTTTGAATTAAAAGGTGCAAATGACCTGAGAATAAACAATCATGCAGTACCTAAAAATGTTCCAGAAGTAGCTGAGAATGCTGAAAATAAGAATGAAGAGCCTTCAAGCAACCATATTCCACATAGGAAAGGTATTACAGTAATTTTGTGTTAATAGGATACTGAATTTTCTTATTTTGAGGTGAACATTTTCAATCATAAAGAATATAGTTTGATTTTAGTTCAGTTATGATTAGGTGTCGGTATTGTTTCAAATTTAGATCCTTTGATCGAGAAAAACAATGTTATTTTACAATTATAACTATGTCCAAAAGATACAAAGATATTTAGTCAGTGTAGCTTATTGCTATGGAAACTGCTACCTTCCTTCAAAACAATTTCAATTTATGTAAGGAAAAATATAGAATTATGTCTTTTGTTACTTGGGCAGAACAAATCAAGCCAGGTGGTGATGCAGGAATGCCTGGAATAGAAGAGAATGACCTTGCAAAAGTTGAAGACCTTACCACTGGTAAGTGAAAGTTAGTAGAGTATTTAACTCTGTTGAAGCAATCACATTATTTTTCACGTTATCCTATTCTCTTTTTGAGTAACACTTGAAAAAATTCACAGATATCTGTATGATTGATATTTCCAGTTAATTAACTACCCATTAATTGTCAGGACTTTTTGGATATAATTTTATGAAAAATTTTGCTGAAGTGTATAAAGTACTTGTTTTTGTCTTGATAAAAATCAGTCATATTTGAACCTTTTCTTTTTGACTCAGAGTTATTATTCATGACAGTTATGCTATGTTAGAGCCATTTCTGTTTACTAAAAGTATATATGGCTCATTTCATTCATACTAAATTTTCCCAGATTGCTGTGTTGTTGGTATGCTTTATTTAATATGGCATACTAATTCCCTTACATAGGTTTTTAGGATTTGGCTTGTCCTTTAAGTTAATTACCTCAAATTTTAGTTTATTCACTGTTTTTTCTTTTATGGTCACTTCTGCTCAGTGTATATCTCTTTCTTCATTAATGTGTCTGTTTCTTATCCATTTCCATTTGAAGTCTGTGTCACTGTTGCTTTCCTAATTCCATTCAGTTTTTTTTTTTCATGTCTATGTTTTTCTTGCCATTTCTATATTTCTTGGCTATCATAGGTATCCCTTCCTGCCAACTCCAATTTATTTTGGTAGAAAATCGGAAGTAATGGCAGGTCTGTGGTTATTCTTAGCTGTTTTTATTCCTATCAATCTTGGTGATTACTTCTGTGGTTACAGCTTATTGTATATGGCTGAAGTTGCTGAGTGTTTGAGGTCCAATTGAAGTAGTATTAGTCCTTCCATTTGTTATCATCTCAAATTCTTTCATGTCTATATTCTTTTGGGCTCCAAGTTACAGTATATTCCCCTAAGAATAAGGACAAGAGCAATAGCATGAGTTTAAAAATATGGAGTTAGAATAAACATAATTTGTTTGTAAGGCAATGAAGTTATCTAGTGATTCTTTTTTTCTTTTTTTGTAATCCTTACTGGAGGATATTATTTCCATTGATTTTTAGAGAGAGTGGTAGAGAAGGGGGAAGGGGAGAAAGAGAAAGGAAATGGGGGTGAGAGGGGAAGAGAAACAATTATCAATGGGAGACACATTGATTGGTTGCTTCCCACACACCCTTACTGGTCCGGGATCAAACCTGCAACCCAGATACGTGCCCTTGACCCCTTGTCCGGGAATCAAACCCGTGACCCTCTGGTGCGCAGGCCAATGCTCTAACCATTGAGCCATGCTAGCCAGGGCAATCTAATAATTCTTAAAGTGTGTTCCTTGGACGAGCAGTATCAGTATTACCCAGGAACTTTTTAAAAATACAAATTCTTGGGATGAGCCCAGCAATGTGTGTTTTAACAACTCAACTCTACAAGTAATTTTGGTCTGTGCTAAAGTTTTAAAACCACTAGTTAGATGTTGAGAGAAAAGACCATATATTCTTTTCAGTTTCTGTGGCACTTACTCTATTCCTAGACTTACTGAATTTTAAACCAATTAATCTCTTTTATATTGCCCTTATTTAGTTTTACTTTTTTTTAATGAAACAATATTATTTATTAGTTTGTTGTTTTTTTTAGATTTTTTTAGATTTTTTATTAATTTATTTTTGTTACAGAGGTTTCTCCTTTTTTTCCCCATTGACACCCTCCTCCCCATCCCCCTCACCTTGTCCCCAGCTTTGTTGTCCTTGTCCATCAGTTATGCGTACATGCATATAAGTTCTGTGGTTTATCTCTTCCTCCGCTAACCCCTCTTCTGAGGATTGCCACTCTCTACCCTACTTCCATGTCTCTGGGTCTACCCTGTTCCTCAGACTGTTATGTTCATTATATTCCACAAATAAGTGAGATCACGTGATACTTGTCTTTCTCTATTTAACGCTTAGGATAATACTTTCCAAGTCCCTCCATGTCATCTCAAAGGATAAAACATCTTTGTTTCTTACAGCTGCATAGTACTCCATTGTGTATATGTACCAAAGCTTTTTTATCCATTCGTCTACGGGTGGACACTTGGGTTGTTTCTGGATCTTAGCTATTGTAAATAGTGTTGCTACAAACATGGGGGTACATATATTCTTTCTGATTGGTGTTTCAGGCTTCTTAGGGTATATTCCTAGAAGTGGGATCACTGGGTCGAATGGCAATACAATTTTTAATTTTTTGAGGTAAAATCATAGTGTTTTCCATAGAGGCTGCACCAGTCTGCTTTCCCACCAGCAATGTACTAGAGTCCACTTTCCTCCAAACCCTCGCCAACACTTGTTGTTTGATGATTTGTTGATGGCAGCCATTCTGACAGGTGTGAGGTGATACCTCATTGTTGTTTTAAATTTGCATCTTTCTGATAATTAGTGATGTTGAGCATTTCTTCATGTGTCTCTTAGCCATTTGTATGTCCTGTTTGGAGAGGTGTCTATTTAGTCCCGCTGCCCATATTTTAATTGGGTTCTCTGTCTTCCTTTTGCTGAGTTGTATGAGTACTCTATGTATTTTGGAAATTAATCCCTTATCTGATGTATCATTGGCAGTAATGCTCTCCCATACAGTGGATTCCCTTACCATTTTGATGGTTGTTTCTTTCGCTGTGCAGAAGCTTCTTAGTTTGATGTACTCCCATTTGTTCATTTTTGGTTGTTGTTTCTGTTGCCTTAGGTAATGTATCAGTTAAAATTCTGCCGCATATGATCTCTAAAATTTTGTTGCCTACATTTTCTTTTAGGATTTTTATGGGTTCACAGGTCAAATTTAAGTCTTTTATCCATTTTGAGTTTATTCTTGTGTATGGTGTAAGTTGATAGTCTAGTTTCCTTTTTTTATTTGCATGTAGCCATCCAATTTTCCCAAGACCATTTATTTAAGAGGCTGTCTTTACTCCATTGTATGTTCTTGCCACATTTGTCAAATATTAATTGAACATAATATCTTGAGTCCATTTCTGGGTTCTCTGTTCTGTTCCACTTGTCTATATGCCTGTTCTTGTGCCAGTACCAGGCTGTTTTGATTATAGTAGATTTGTAGTATAACCTGATATCTGGTATTGTGATTCCACCTACTTTGTCCTTCTTTTTCAAGATTGCTGTGCCTATTCAGGGTCTTTTTTGGTTCCATATGAACTTTTGAAGTATTTGTTCTAGTTCTTTGAAATATGCCATTGGTATTGATGGGGATTGCATTCAATTTATAGATTGCTTTGGGAATATGGACATTTTAATGATGTTAATTCTTCCAATCCCTGAACAAGGAATGTTCTTGCCCTTTTTTATATCTTTCTCTATTTCTTTTTTTAATGTCCTATAGTTTTCTGCAAATACGTCCTTTACGTCTTTGGTTAAGTTTATTCCTAGGTATCTTAATTTTTTTGCTGCGATGGTAAATGGGATTGTTTTTTTATTTTTATTTTTTTTAATTTTTTATCTTTATTGTTGAATGTATTACAGATGTTCCTCATTTTTCCCCCATTGACCCCTTCCTTCCCACTCCCACCCCCTCCTGCCTTTTCCCATACTGTTGTCTGTGTCCATTAGTTATGCGTATAAGTTGTTTGGTTTATTTCTTCCCACCCCCCAACACCCTTCTCTTTGAGGTCTGTTAGTCTAGCAACCAATTTGTTCTTCTTAATCCCTTCACCTTTTTCGCCCATTTCCCAAACCCCCTTCCCATCTGGCAACCAACAAAATGTTCTCTGTATCTATGAGAATGTTTCTGGCCTGTTCATTTTGTTTGTAGATTCCATTGTCGATAGATATGTATTCATTGCCCTTTTGTTTGTTCATATATTTTATCTTTTTCTTCAAAAAGACCCTTCAACATTTCATGTAATAACGGTTTGGTGGTGATGAACTCCTTTAACTTTTTCTTGTCTGGGAAACTCTTTATATGGCCATCGTTTCTAAATGACAGCTTTTCAGGATAGAATAATCTTGGTTGTAGGTTCTTGCTTTTCATCACTCTGAATATTTCTTGCCACTCCCTTCTGGCCTGCAAAGATTCTTTTGAGAAATCAACTGAGTCTTTTTTTTTTTGTTTTTTATCATCCTCACCTGAGGACATTTTTCCATTTTTTGTTTAGGTAGAGTGGGAGGGAGAGAGAGGAACAGAGAGAGAGAGAAACATCGATGTGAAAGGGACACATCGAGTGGTTGACACCCGCACAACCAACCAGGCCTGGGGAAAAACTGCAACCGAGGTACATGCCCTTAGTGGGAACCGAACCTGGGTCTCTGTGGACCACAGGCCGATGCTCTAACCGCTGAGCAAAACTGTCCAGGGCTCAACTGACAGCCTTATGGGAGCTTCTTTGGAGGTAACTAACTGCTTTTCTCTTGCTGCTTTTAAGATTCTCTCTTTGTCTTGAACCTTTTGCATTTGGATGATGATGTGTCTTGGTGTGGGCCTCTTGGGGTTCATCTTGTTTGGGACTCTCTGTGCTTCCTAGACTTGTATGTCTGTTTCCTTCATGAAGTTAGGGAAGTTTTCTGCCATTATTGTTTCAAATAGGTTTTCGATTTCTTGTTCTCGCTCTTCTCCTTCTGGCACCCCCAAGATCCGAGTGTTGGCACACTTGAAGTTGTCCCAGAGGCTCCTTACACTATCCTCATTTTTTTGCATTCTTTTTTCTTTTCGCTGTTCTGATTGGGTGTTTTTTGCTTCCTTATATTTCAAATTGATGGTTTGCTTCTTGGCTTTACATACTCTACTATTGAATCTGTGCAAATTATTCTGTATTTCCGTTAGTGCCTTCTTCATTTCTGACTGTGCATCCTTAATTTCTGACTGGTCCTTTTTAATGCTTTTGAGGCCCTCACTAAGTTCATTGAGCATACTTATAAGAAGTATTTTGAACTCAGTATCTGTTAGGTTGCTTATCTCCATTTCCCTTAGTTATTTCCCTGGAGTTTTGTTCTGTTCTTTTATTTGGGACCTGTTTCTTTGTATCCTCATTTTGGCTGCCTCCCTGTGTTTGTTTCTATGTATTACTTAACAAGAGGTTTGGGGCTAGCTGAGACCAGATGCTGCTTGTTTGAAAGAATTTAGGAAAACCTGAAGCAGGACCCAAGACAGGCCAATCCTATGATTAAGCAACTGGCAAGAGCTTAAGTGGGCCTGAAAGTTGGGTGGGGCGGGGCCTCAGGGAGTCACCAGGGCGGGGCTACCAGTGTGAGCCAGGTTGCTGGAGTCCCAAATATGGCGGCTCTCTGCTGCCCCAGGCAAGGGCTCACCAACAAAGGCCTCTGACAGCACCTTTGTCCCAGAGAAAGCCCCCCCTCCAGCCCTCGCTCCTATGTTAAACACCTCATTTCTTCCCTGTATGTCTCTGGCGCCCCTCGAGCTGCCTCCCCTCCAAGCTTAGAGGGAGCAAGTCTGATAAGTCTGTGCGCGGGCCCTTTAAGAGGAGCTGCCTGGGGCTCCAGCCACCTCAGCCTCCCTGAGCCTCAGTTCCCGATGGTTTTTCCAGCCAGAAGCTATGGGGTCTTCTCTTCCTGGCACTGGAACCCTGAGCTGGACGCCTGGTGTGGGATGGGGTCCCCTCAGTCCTCAGGGAGGATCTTCCCAGCCGAGGTATCCTCCTGATTTTTATCCACCACACGTGGGTGTGGGACCAGCCTGTCGACTCCGCCCCTCCTACCAGTCTTGATGCCACTGCTTCTTTCATCCCTTAGTTGTAGGACTTCCATTCAGCTGGATTTCAGGCTGTTTTGAATGATGGTTGTTCTGTAGTTTAGTTGTAACTTTGATGTCGACACAATGGGTTTGAAGATTCACACTATAAAAATGTCCATATTACTTAAAGCAATATACAGATTTAATGCAACTCCCCATCAAAATTGCAATGGCATTTTTCACAGAAATAAAACAAATCCTCATATTTGTATGGAACCACAACAGACTCCAAATAGGCAAAAGTCATTCTGACAAAAGAAGGAACAAAGCTGAAGGTATCACACTCTGACTTGAAACTACAAAGCTACAATGATAAAAACAATACGGCAGAAAAACAGACTGTATCAGATCTAAATTCCCCTGGGTGCTTGGAAAAGGCTATTTTAATCCAGCTTTTTTCTACATATTTAAAGTGTAGTTTGCCTTCAAAGGTCACCTTGTTCTTGAGCAGGAGGCATTATCATATAAACTAAGAACATATATTATTACTTCTTGTTTAGTAGAGGAGGGGCCCTCTCTTGTCTTCTGAGCCAGCTATGCTGCAACAGTGTTCAACAAATTTGTAGATTGTGACGGACTTCTCTTTCCAAATATATTTACCAGATGCCTAGCGTCCTCACAGTCTGTTAGCCAATCAAAATTGAATTGTTAAATCTGACATAGTGCTGCTCTTTTAAGATATTAGGTGAGGGACGATGGCGGCGGGCAGGAGTGGAGGAGGGTGACTGTGTGAGCGAGTGAGCTAGTGTGTGAGAAAGTGGGAATGGACATGAAAGTGGATGACCAAACTCCTGCAGTGCAGAGACATGGAGCAGAAGGTTCCTGTGCTGTGGACGAGGAGCGGCTGGCCATCGCGTTAAGCAGCTCTTCAGGGTTCTTCTACCTGCACTGTGGGGAGGTCCCACCATTTTGGAAGATCCAGGGTCTTCCCTGGGAAGAAGCAGTGGTAACAGCTAGAGCCCAGCAACCTGAGCCCATCAGTGCACCTGGCACCATCAGACCAGTGGACACACTGTCAACACAGACCATTGCACAGTAGTGGAGCTGACAAGGTGCCAGTTGCAGAAGCTGCGGACAGCTGGGAGTCCAGCACCGTCGCCCACAGTGGTAGCCCAATCACAGTCAAGATATACCCCCAGCAATAGAGGCTAGGGAGCAGACATCCATCCATAGGCAACAGAAGCACAGACCAGCAGCTGAGACCCATCAACCAAAACTAGAGCAAAAGCTGAGCAAGAGTTGAACCCCACGGAGCAACAGCACTCTGCAGCCACCAGCGGCGGGACCTGGGGCTGCACAGAGGCCTGTGCGGTCCAGCAGGGACTGTGCAATCCAGTTACTCGCGGGACCTGCTGGGTGCTGAAGTACCAGAGAGGCCTGTGCGACCCAGCAGCCCATAATATAGGCATAGAGCCCGGTCCCCAAAGGACTGTGCGATCCAGTTACCTGCGGGGCCTGCACAGTACAGGGGCACCAGAAAGGCCTGTTCAACCCAGCTGCGCACAAGATAGGTGTAGAGGATGTGAAAATGGATGCGGAGTGAATTAAAACTACACAGACGATCTTCCCGGACCAAACGGGAATTACAACTAAAATAAAGACAAATCCTCAGGAAAAAGCAACAGAAAAGCAGCAGGACAGGACCATATAACCAGGGACACTGGTAGGATCTGCGGAGGCACAAGAGGGTGGCAGGCTGGGAGCCCATGGATAGCAACAATCTTAGCTCTGAGCAGCGCCCTTGTGGAATAAAGACCAAGCCCACTCCACAACACACAGAGAGCCAGGACAGAACATTAAAATAGCCACAGCCACTCACCTGGGGGTACGGTAGAGAGAGGGCAGACTGGACTGGAACTCTGTGGAGACACCTGGGATTTGGAGGGCATTCAGAGTTTTTGCTGAGTTGCGGCTACAAAGGATGGTGGCCAGTGTGCTCCTTCTAAATGCTGTGGTAAAAGCAGCAGCCCCTCCCCCCCCTGAGATTCAGTCTTTCCTAGGTGAGGCAAAGAAATCCAAATTGAGGCTCATTAACAACCAGCATCTATTCCACCCTCTGTAAATCCTCTTATGCAGAACACAAGGGCTACATTCCAAGGCATTGAGTAAATGAGACTACTAGCCACCAGGAAAAAGCTAGAGGACAACTGAACCTTTCCTGGGCTTGCATATCTACCCAGGAAAGTAAGACTTGACAGTGGTTTTTAACGTGAGCCCACCCAGGCTCATCCAAACCCAATAGAAGGAGCCACAAACAGCAGAACAGAAACACCCACGGGGAAAATTTGGCAGGCTCCAAAACCCACTGAGATAACCAAAATGGTGAAACAAAGAAACAAATCCCAAATGAAAGAACAACAGAACTCTATCGAAGATGAGATTAATGAAATGCAGTTAAGCAAATTATCAGAGGTAGAGTTCAGAGCCATGATTTTGAGGAAGCTCAACAGCATGAGTAAGGGCATCAGCACCATGAGTAAAGATATAGAAACATTGAAAACCAACCAAGTGGAAATGAAGAATGACATAGAAGAAATAAAGAATATGTTGAAAGAACTAACCAGCAGATTAGAGAAAGCAGAGGACCGGATCAGTGAATTAGAAGACAGGGTAGAACAAATCAACCAATCAGAAAACCAAAAGGAATAAACAATTAAAAACCCGGAAAACAGCTTAAGGGAACTGTGGGACAACTGGAAACATAATAACATTCGCATCATAGGAGTCTCCGAAGAGGAAGAGAATGGGCGAGGTTTAGAGAATATATATGAATAAATAGTGACAGAAAACTTTCCTAACTTGGTGAGGGAAGAAGGCATTCAAATTCAAGAAGCACAAAGAGCCCCAAGTAAGAAGAACCCAAATAGGCCCACACCAAGACACAAAGTAATCAAAATGCCAAAAATTTAAGACAAAGACAGAATTCTAAAGGCAGCAAGAGATAAGCAACAGGTTAACTACAAAGGGAACCCCATAAGGCTCTCAGCTGTCTTCTCAACAGAAACACTACAGGCCAGAAGGGAGTGGCATGAAGTAATCAATGTCATGAAAAATAAGGATCTGAATCCAAGACTATCCAGAAAGGCTATCATTCAATATAGAAGGTCAAATAAAGAGCTTTCCAGGCATAAAAAGGCTAAGGGAATATATTAACACCAAACCAGCACTGCAAGATATGCTAAAAAGACTGCTGTAATTAGTACAAGAAATAGGAAGAAAAATATAACCATACTAATCAATGGCAATAAATAAGTACATATCAATTTTCACCTTAAATGTGAATGGTTTGAATGCTCCGATAAAAAGACACAGAGTAGCTGGCTGGATAAGAAAGCATGACACATATATGTTGTTTACAAGAGACCCCCTTCACAACAATTGACTCACATAGGTTGAAAGTGAAGGGATAGAAAAAAATCTTCCAACGAAACGGAAAGGAAAAAAAAGCTAGGGTAGGAATACTCATATCTGATAAAACAGACTTCGAAATGAAGGCCAAAACTAGAGTCAAAGGCGGCCACTATATAATATTAAAAGGATCTATCCAACAGGAAGATATAACCTTGGTAAACATATGTGCACCTAATATAGGAGCACCAACATATATTAAAAATCTTCTGGAAAACTTCAAAGGAGAAATCAACAGCAATGCAATCACAACAGGGGACTTCAATACCCCGCTTACATCACTGGATAGATCGTCTAGACAAAAAATTAACACGGAAACACAAACTCTAAATGAAGCACTAGATCAAATGGACTTAATAGATATCTACAGAGAATTACACCCCAAAACTACAGAATACACATTCTTCTCAAGTGCACATGGGACATTTTCAAGGATAGACCACATGTTAGGGCACAAACAAAGTCTCTACCAGTTCAAGAAGACTGAAATCATATCAAGCATCTTCTCAGATCACAATGGCATGAAAATAGAAATCAATTGTAACAAGAACATGCAAAGACATTTGAAAACATGGAGGCTAAATGCCATTTTATTGAATAATGGATGGATTACCATGGAGATCAAGGAAGAAATTAAAAACTTCCTGGAAACCAATAAGAATGAACACATAACAACACAGAATCTATGGGATGCAGCAAAAGCAGTTCTGAGAGGGAAGTTCATAGCACTACAGGCCTACTTCAAGAAGCAAGAAAAATTTCTAATAGACTATTTAACCTCACAACTTAAAGAACTAGTAAGCAAACAAAAAGAAAACCCCAGAGCAAGTAGAAGGAAGGAAATAATAGTAAAGATCAGAGCAGAAATAAATGACATGGAGCCACTATGGAAAACACTATAGTGTTACCTCAGAAAAGTAAAAATTGAACTTCCATTTGACCCAGTGGTCCCACTTCTAGGAATATACCCTAAGAAGCCTGAAACTCCAATCAGAAAGAATATATGTACCCCCATGTTCATAGCAGCATTATTTACAATAGCTCAGATGTGGAAACAGCCCATGTGTCCATCAGTAGACGAATGGATAAAAAAGCTGTGGTACATATACACAATGGAACACTATGCAGCTGTAAGAAAGAAAGATCTCTTATCTTTTGAGACAACCTGGAGGGACCTGGAAAGTATTATTCTAAGTGAAACAAGCCAAGCAGAAAAAGAAAAATACCACATGATCTCACTTATTTGTGGAATATAATGAACATAACAGTCTGAGGAATGGGGTAGTCCCAGAGGCGTGGAAGTGGGGTACAGACGGACAATTGCCAGAGGAGGGCCTGGGGCGGGGGAGATAAACCACAGAACTTATATTCATGTATACATGAACAATGGACATGGACAACAAAGCTGGGGACAGGGTGGGGAGGGGGGGTAGGGAGGAATCATTTTGGGGAAAAGTGGAAACATCTGTAACAAAAATTCATTAATTTTTAAAACACAAAGTAAAAAAAGAAATAATTAAATTGAGGAACAAGGGAAAGATGTTAGGTGATTGTTGTTATTTAGCTATCTTATGTGCAGAAGTTGGTGTTGGGCATATTAACTGGCAGTAAGAACATGGTAATGGGGACAGAGTAAGATATGGACAACCTCAACTTTCTATAAATTTGAGTAGGTTGCTTGCTTACAGTTTTTTTAAACTTACTGGTTCCTTAAGTATAGAGTTGTGTGTAATAATAAATTGAGTGATTGAAATAAACTTTAAGTATTATAAAAATAACCCATGTATACTGGTTAGGATTGACTGGGCTGTGGCGTACAACCCCCAAATTGCAGTGATTTAAAACAATAAAAGTTTAACTTTAAGTATTATAAAAATAACCCGTGTATACTGGTTAGGATTGACTGGGCTGTGGCGTACAACCCCCAAATTGCAGTGATTTAAAACAATAAAAGTTTATTTATTGTTCATATTACAATTTGATGCAGGTTGGATGACTGTCTTTGCAGTTCTCCTCAAGCAGTGCCCCCTCTCATTATTTCAAGCTACCATCTTCATATGTAGCCTTGTAAATTGTGGCAAAAGGGAAGACAGATTGTAAGTGATTTGTGTAGATTTTATCACCATACTTTGAAGTGTCATGTTTAGTTTCACCTACATTCTCATGGTCTGAACCCAGTCTTAGGGCCCCTAACCATACTCAAGACTAATGTTCCTCTGTGCCCAGGAAAACTATAATGAAATAGGATCACATAGTATTGTCTCTGGCACACTAAAGTTTTAGAAGATTAAAATGTGCCACTAACCATGTTTCAGTAGTAGAGTAGGTAAAACCAAGAAGCAAACCATTGATTTGAAATACAAGGAAGCAAAAAACACCCAATCAGAACAGCAAAAAGAAAAAAGAATCCAAAATAATGAGGATAGCGTAAGGTGCCTCTGGGACAACTTCAAGCATACCAATATTCACATCATGGGGGTGCCAGAAGGAGAAGAGAAAGAGCAAGAAATTGAAAACCTATTTGAAATAATAATGACAGAAAACTTTACTAACTTGGTGAAGGAAACAGACATACAAGTCCAGGGAGCAGAGAGAGTCCCAAACAAGATGAACTCAGAGACCCACACCAAAACACATCATAATGAAAATGCAAAAGGTTCAAGACAGAGTCTTAAAAGCAAGACAAAAGCAGTTTGTTACCTACAAGGAAGCTCCCATAAGACTATCAGGGGATTTCTCAAAAGAAACTTTGTAGGCCAGAAGGGAGTGGCAAGAAATATTTAAAGTGATGAAAAGCAAGAACCTACAACCATGATTACTCTATCCTGCAAAGCTATCATTTAGAATCAGTGACCTTATAAAGAGTTTCCCAGACACGAAAAAGCTAAAGGAGTTCATCACCACCAAACCAAAGTATTATATGAAATGTTAAAGGGTCTTCTTGAAGATGAAGAAGAAAAATATGAACAATAAAATGGCAATAACATACATATCTATCAACAATTGAATCTACAAACAAAATGAACAGGCATTATAGAAACAGACTCATAAATGTAGGGAACTTTTTGATGGTTGCCAGATGGGATGGGTATTGGTGGGATGGGTGAAAAAGGTGAAGGGATTAAGAAATACAATCCTCAAATTGGTTGTTAGACTGACAAACCTCAAAGGAAGGAGGGAGGGGGGGAGAGATAAACCAAAGAACTTATATGCAAATATGCAAAACCAATGGACACAGACAATAGTGTGGGAAAGGTGGGAGTAGGGAGGAAGTGGTCAAGGAGGAAAAAAGGGGGCACATCTGTAATACATTCAACACTAAAGACAAATTTTAAAAGAAAAAAAAATATTGTTATATCACTCATATTTAGTTATTTAAACCTGAGCAACTTGGAGTAGCATATTTTTATTATTTCACCTAATCTGTAAATGTCAAGTTTTATTTATACTATCTATTTAAAAAGTATCACTGTACTTAAAGAGATTTTTTTACTTTTTATTCATCAAATCTTAGTTGAGCTCCTCTTATTTTTTTAAAAATATGTTTTCATTGATTTTTTTAGAGAGGGAGGAAGGGACAGAGATAGAAACATCGATGTGAGGGAGAAACATCAGTTGGCTGCCTCCTTCATGCCCGTTTATTGGGGATCGAGCCTGCAACCCAGGCATGTGCCCTGACTAGGAATTGAACGGGACCTCTCAGTCCATGGTACAACGCTCAATCTTCTGAGCCACACTAGCCAGGATGAGCTCTTCTTATAAGCCAGGCATTATGCTATGTATTGGGAATATAGTGGTGAACAAGATAGAGTTTTCACTGTTTTCCATTCTGGTCAAATTTATTGATCACCAAAATTTGTGATGGGTTGTACAGTGTATCAGTTAGTAACCACAAATTAGTTATATACCAACTATAAGGATTATAAAATTAGGATAAGCATCATAGGATTAGTGTAATGTAAATTTATGGTGGTTGATTTTTAGAAATCATAATCAATAGGAATAATATGGATTTTTTTTTTTCTTTTAGTTTTTAAAAAAAACCCTATTTCTATTTCTCAATATGGCAGTCATCAAGCAATCTCCCATCGTCCAACTGGACAACATTTCTCCCCAAATATGGTCCCAGGTATGAAGTCTTATTTTTAAATTTTAACTTGAAAATCAATTTTCTGTATTATTACATAGTAAAGAAAATGTCATTTTAACAGCATAGTGAAGTAGTATAAGTTAATGTTATATATTTTCAAATGATCAATAAAAGCTCAGGGAGAAGTAATCGTTTTAAAATTTACGTTATCTAATAGATTACTAAAAGCAGAAGAATTATTTGTTCTGCCACTCTGGACTACATTCCCTTTCATCTCTGTCAATCTGTATGTATTTATGTTCTTCAAACTGTGTTCAAATTTATCTCACAGAGGCCCTCTATAAATTACTAGACCCGACTGTCTTAAACTCCCTGCTCTGTACTTAAGAATGTTTCTGTTTTTTGAATACCTATTTGATTTTACAGAAATGTTCTGCTAAAATGATAATTGATATGATTAAAATTAATTATAATAATGATCTAAATCAAGGATTTGACAAGGACTAAAGGGGGTTGGGGAAAGGAAAGGTTATAGGTTATATCCAGGAGATATTAATAGAAAGAAGTCAAGAGTTTACAGTTGTAGGTAACTGTGCAGATAAAAATTACTTACAGTTTGTAACTTCTAAAAGTCTTACTGGATTTGGGAGATTTCTGACAGCAATATGTAGTTTGGAGGGAGGAAAAGAGTCATCCAACCTATATCATTGCCATTTAAAAATTTCAGTTTCTACTATCTATCGCTTTGGTGTATCGGTTTATAATCAATCCTGGAGATGCTCATGAGGACTGATTAGTAAACACCCAGTTAGAATCACATTGGTTATAAGATTTGGTTAAAGAAATTACAATAAACCTTTAAAAAAAAAAACTACCTGACTACCTGGTGTCAGACAGCTGTGTGTCTTAGCTTTTCTAAAGCAGATCATGCGAAAACTTCTTCAGCAAAATATGACCTTAACTTGATATTTTTCTGTTGTAGATTCTCATATAAATCACAATGGAAACCCTGGAACTTCAAAACAGAACCCTTCCAATCTTCTTCAGCGTTTAATTCCAGGCCCAAACTTGGAGAGTGAACCCAGAATTCAAACAGATACACTACAGCAAGCTACCAAGGATAGAGTCGGTGATTTCCATAAGTTGAAGCAAAGTAAGAATGAATATTATGCTGAAAAGATTTCTTTAAATACAATTTTTGTTTACAAGGCCCAATTAAGGTCTTTGTGTTATAATTTCTAACTAATGACTCTACAGTAAAGTTATATGCCTATAAACAGAAAGTATAATGGTGGTAAAATTGAAAAGAAAAGTATGTTTTAAATGGATAGAGATCTTAAAGAAGATTTTAAAAAGCTTCTCATGTTTGCCAGTGTTAAATAATAAATTTCAGGTGAGTTCATTCTTTAAAAATGTTATTAGTTCTTATGACTAAAATTTTTTGGAGAAATAAAATATATATTTTACTAGGCTAGTGAATGAAAACTTATAAGGAAGAGAAGGTAAATAGTTTTGAAAAATGGATTCTGGGAGAAATTCAGACCTGGGGAGATTACCATAGTGGATGACTTCTTGCTTACTTTTTCATTCCCTTGCCATAGCAGTTTACTTCATTTAGGTCTCAGGAGAGCAATGAAAGAAATTGAACATATGCATAGTACTATGTAATAAAGTATGACTACTTAATTGTTTCAGAGGTATTGATTTTGATAAAAGGACAATGCCTATTAAGTATAACTCTCTGGTAGATTCTCAGGAACTATAAGAAAAAATTCAGGTCATAGTGAGAATTTGGAGCAGGGCAGTGTCTCTTAAACCATATGAGACAGCTCCTTTAAACTATACTTTTTTTTAGTGCTTCTGCTTTTCAGGATTTCTTCCCTTCAACTTCTGAATAGACAACTCCAGTTTGCCTTTGTTAGCTTTTTATGATGACTTTATGTTTAGAGCAGTGTTTAGGCAGCTGTTTGAACACAGGTTGCTTCTAGGATGAGAACTGTACAGTGTTACAATTTTTTAAAATTTCAAGATATTTTTATTCATCTTATGACAGTTATTCATATTTCAGCATCTATCTGAACATATAGTTGGCATTCATTTAATTGACTTTTCTTCCTTGTTATGTAAAAGTATATCTTTGTGTCCTCACTAAAGTATTATATGAAAAACATTTTTATTTACAAGAATGTGGCTAATATTTTATTTTTTAAATTTATCTTTATTGTTGAAAGTATTACAGTTGTCCCCCTTTTTACTCCATTGATCTCCTCCTCCCCATTTCTGCCCTCCAATCCTGCCTTCACCACACTATTGTCTATGTCCATTGCTTATGCATATATGCATGTAAGGTAGGGAATAAAATATTTCCTCAAAATTTTGTTGGGATATTGACCTGAAAAATTTTATCTCAACAAAAAGAGGTTTAGAGTAAGTGTATAACTAAACAACATATCTTAATTTGATTACTTAAGATTTTCTTCTAAACTTATCATTTATCCCATAACATTTTTTATTTGCCTTACATGATTTTCTTTTTAAACCAATCTCTGAACAAAGAATTGACTGGAAAATAATTGCCAGGAAATCATCACTCTCTGCAACTTGTTTTTAAAAGAGCCTATTGAGTTTTAAACACTCCAGATTCTTTCCAATGTATAGAGTTGAAATCAATGTGAGCACTGTTTTGTGATTTCCTTTCACATTTTCTTTAAAAAAAAATTTTTTTTTTCCTTTATTGATTTTAGAGAGAGAGGAAGTGAGAGGGAGAGAGAGAGAGAGAAATATCAATGAGAGAGAACATTGACTGGCCACCTCCTGCATGCTCCCCACTGGGGATTTGGCCTGCAACCTGGGCATGTGTCCCGACCAGGAATTGAACTGGTGATCTCTTGGTGCATGGATCGATGCTCAACCACTGAGCCACACTGGCTGGATTCACATATTTCTTACATATATTTTAACCTATCAAATAGTTACATAGTTGTCATTTTAAATATATATGTGTATATATATGTATACTTATAAACATATACATATATCTTATTGTGCTTAGGCAATAATAATAGTTCATTTAGCTCTATTATTATATTGATTATTTAAATGATTTCATATTCTCTCTTGTTGAAATAACTATGAATATCTTTTTTGAAAGTACTTCATGCTTCTCCTACTTTGGGTGTTCCTTTAAAAGTGTAGTCCCCAAACTGAAATTACTAGGTCAAAGTTTTTTTATTAGCTTTCCTAGCTCCTGTTACATATTGTCAGATTGTTCTCTAGAATAGTTTCACAGTGTCAATGGAGTTGTTTAAATTTATTTCATTATGGCTTGACCATATTTGCTTTTCAACTCTTTTATAAGGCATTTAGAATATGTTCCTTAAAGATGTTTTAATAAGCATTTACTTTCTAACAACCTGTCCATTTTAGTGAGCAATTTTACTTTAATTATTTCTTGGTATATAAACCGTGCATTAGTTTTGACCACTTAGCCTGGTAACTTTGGAAATTGATCCTATATCTTTGAATCAAATCTTTATAAATAATTCAGATCTTCAGATACTGACCTTTTATAAATTGCCTTTATAGTTTTCTGCTTCAGTTGTCTTTCTTGATATGAGAGTTTATTCTATGTTATCATGCAAAATGTTTTTTTATTAAAAATAATTTTTAAATTGTGATAAAATTCAACAAAGTATTTGATTCAGTGGCATTTAGTACATTCACAGTGTTGTACAATCATCATAACTACTAGTTCCAGAACATTTTCATCATCCTAAAAGAAACTACCCATTAAATAGTCACTTCCCATTCTCTCCTACCAGTAGTTCCTGGCAATGACTGTTCTGCTTTCTGACTCTATTGGTTCACTTATTCTGGATATTTCATATACAGGGAATCATACAGTATGTAGCCTTTGTGTCTGGCTTCTTTCACTTAGCATACCATTTTCAAGTTTCAGCCATGTTGTTTCTTTTTGTGGCTGGATAATATTCAGTTTCAGTTCTACAAATACATTTTGTTTATTCACCCATTGATGGACATTTGGATTGTTTCCAGAACTATTTTCCACAGCAGCTGCACCATTTTACAGTACCACCCATAATGCATGAGCATTTAACTTTCTCCACATCTGTGTCAACACTTGTTTAAATTTCTTTGTTTCGTTGTCGTTGTTTTAACTATTGCTGTCCTAGTAGGTGTGAACTGGTATCATTGTGACTTTCATTGTCCGAATGACTAATGATATTGAGCATCTTTTTATGTCCTTGTTTGCCATTTGTATATCTTCTTTGGAGAAATGTCTCTTCAGATCCTTTGACCATTTTTAAATTGGGTTGTGTCCAGCTTATCTGTTTTTTCTTTTGTTGTTTATGCTTTTGGTGTCATATCTAAGAAACCTTTGCCAAATTGAAGGTCATGAAGATTTCCTGTTAGTTTTAAGAACTTTATAGTTTTAGCTTTTATGTGTAGGTTTTTAAATCTATTTAAAATTAATTTTTGTAGATGGTGTGGGGTAAAAATGTAACTTTATTCTTATGTATGTGGGTATTTGTTTGTGCATCACTATCTGTTGAAGAGACTCTTCTTTCCTCCATTGAACATTCTTGGCATTCTAGTAAAAAATCACTTGACCACAGATGTTTGGGTTTATTTTGCACTCCCAATTCTGTTCCTTTTAGACCAGATGACAGTACCACACTGTTTCAGTTGCTATAACTTTTATAGTAAGTTTTGAGATTAGGAAGTGTGGATCTTCCAACTTTGCCCTTCTTTATAACATTTTTTTTTTTTTTACTATTTGGGATCTCTTACAATTCCATGTGAATTTTAGAATCACTTGTGTATTTCTACTAAACAGGCAGCTGGGATTTTAATAGGAATTGCATTGAATCTGTAGATGCTTTGGGGCATATTCTCATCTAAACAGTATTAAGTATCCAATACATGGAAACGGGGTGTCTTTCCATTTCAGCAATGTTTTAGTTCCAGTGTATAAATCCTGTGCCTTCTTGGTTAAATTTATTTCTAAGCATTTTATTCATTTTGATGTTATTGTAAATAGAATTTAAAAAATATATATTTTTTATTGATTTTAGAGAAAGAGGAAAGGAGAAGGAGAGAGAGATAGAAACATTGATGAGAGAGAACATTGATTGGCCGCCTCCTGAGTGCCCCTCACTGGGGATTGGGCCCACAATCTGGGCGTGTGCCCTGACCAGAAATCGGAACCAGTAACTTCTTGGTGCATGGGTCGAGTCTCAACCAGTGAACCACACCGGCCTGGCTAAATAGAATTTTCTTACTTTCCTTATAAGAGTATTCATTGCTAGTGCATAGAAATGACTGATTACTTTTTATTCTTTTCAGCATTTGGTTTTAAATTCTTTTAATGCAATTTTCAAAGAATATGCTAATATTTGGTTTCATCTGAAAGATTTAGAATATGGTATTTTATTTTCATTATTTTAGAAATAGGTGTGTATCAGTGTTTTTTATATAGTATGAAAAATTTTTGTCATGTATATTAGCATATATAAATGTCATGTATATTAGCATATATAAATGTGTGTGTATATATATATGTAAAGTCAATATTTTTAATGTGATTCAATTTTCTGTTTTACATCAACTGCATTTTTTTTCTTTTTGACACTTTTCTCCCACCCCCACCTCTACCCCCCCACCCCTCTGCCTCTGGCAACTACCATTGTGTTCTCTCTATCTATGAGCTTGGTTTGCTTTTGTTGTTGTTGTCTTGTTTTTAGATTCTATATATAAGAGAGATCATGCGGTATTTATTTTTCTCTGTCTGATTTTCTTCACTTAGCATAATGCTCTCAGGTTCATCCTTGTTGCCAATAGCAAGATTTAATTTTTTAAAAGAAATGTGTGTGTATGTGTGTGTGTGTGTGTGTGTGTGTGTGTGTATGCATGCCACAATTTCTTTTCTCATTCCTTCATCAGTAGATACTTAGGTTGTTTCCATGTCTTGGCTGTTGTAAAGAATGCTGCAATGAACATGGGGATGCATATTATCTTTTTGAGTTAGTATTTTTGTTTTCTTTAGATAAATAACCCAAAAGTAGAATTGCTGGATCATATGGTAGTTCTGTTTTTCATTTTTTGAGGAGCTTCCCATACCACTTTCCATAGTGGCTGTACCAGTTTACATCCTTACCAATAGTACACAAGGTTTCCATTTTCTCCACATCTCTTCAATTATGACTTATGCTTGCTTGCTGATCTTGTATCCTGCAACTTAACTGAATATAACACCGTAGATTTTTATTTATATACAAGCATATTCATCTTGACTTTTATGGCAAGACTTCATTTCTTTTATAGAAAATCATCAGTCCTTCAGCTGGACATAAAATATACCACTCAATTTTTATTTATTTCTGCCTCTAATTGATTTTATGACCTCTTTTTATTTTATTTTATTTTAATTAATTTTTTAAATTTTATTTTTGTTACAGATGTTTCTCCTTTTTTACCCCATTGGCACCCTCCTCCTCATTCCCCCCACCACGTCCCCGGCTTTGTTGTCCTTGTCCATTGGTTATGCATACATGCAAATAAGTTCTGTGGTTTATCTCTTCCCACCCCCACCAGCCCCATTATGACCTCTTTTTAATTTACAGTGAAGCTTAGCAAGATTTATTTTTTCATATTCTTCTCAGTGTTCCTCTGTCTTAGATATAAGAATGTTCCTTTCCTTCAGGAATAGCAGACACCTTTCACATGAGGCTTTTATGACCTGTTTCAGGAGAAGGTCAGAAAGTCCTTCCTGCACAGGCCATTTCTCAAATTTCCTTCAGCTTGAAATATAGTAGTGTCTCCTTATCCACCAGGGATTATGTTCCAAGACCCCAGGGGATAACTGAAACCACAGATGGTACCAAACCATATATGTACCATGTTTTTTTCTATGGATACATACCTATGAAAAAGTTTGATTTATAAATTAGGCACTTTAAGAGATTAACAACAATAACTAATAACAATTATAACAATATACTGTAATAAAAGGTATATGAATGTAGTCTGTCTCAACATACCTTATTGTATTGTACTCACGTTTTTTGTAAACTTATCTTTATTGTTGAATGTATTACAGATGTTCCCCTATTCTTCCCCCATTGACACCCTCCTTCCCAGTCCCACCCCCCTCCTGCCTTCCCAACACTATTGTGTGTATCCATTGGTTATGCATATATGCATAGAAGTTCTTTGCTTTATCTCTTTAGCCATCGCTTCCCCCTTCCTTTTGAGGTTCATCAGTCTAACAACCAATTTGTACTTCTTAATTCCTTCTTCTTCTTCACCGATCCCACCAACCCCTCCCACCTGGCAAGCAACAAAAAGTTCTCTATCTATGAGTCTGTTTCTGTTCTGCTTGCTCATTTTGTTTGTAGATTCAAATGTTGATAGATATATATTAATTGCCATTTTATCATTCATATTTTTGTTTTTCTCCTTCAAGAAGACCCTTCAACATTTTATATAATACTGGTTTGGTGTTGATGAACTCCTTTAGCTTTTTCTTATCTGGGAAACTCTTTATATGGCCATCAATTCTAAATGATAGCTTTGCAGGATAGAGTAATCTTGGTTGTAGGTTGTTATTTTTCATCTCTTTGAATATCTCTTGCCATTCCTTTCTGGCCTGCAAAGTTTCATTTGAGAAATCAGCTGACAGTCTTATGGGAGCTCCTTTATAGGTAACTAACTGCGTTTCTCTTGCAGCTGTTAAGATTCTCTTTGTCTTTAACCTTTGGCATTTTGATGATGGTGTGTCTTGGTGTGGATCTCTTTGGGTTCATTTTGTTTGGGACTCTCTTTGTTTCCTGGACTTGTATGTCTGTTTTCTTCACCAAGTTAGGGAAGTTTTCTGTCATTATTTTTTCAAACAGGTTTTCAATTTCTTTCTCTCTTTCTTCTCCTTCTGGCACCCCATGATGTGAATGTTGGTATGCTTGAAGTTGTCCCAGAGACTCCTTACACTGTCCTCATTTTTTTGGATTCTTTTTTCTTTTTGCTGTTTTGATTGAGTATGTTTTGTTTCCTTATATTCCAATTTGATGGTTTGCTTCTTGGCTTCACCTACTCTACTGTTGATTCCCCTAAGTTATTCTTTATTCAGTTAGTACATCCTTCATTTCTGACTGATCCTTTTTTTATGTTGTCTCACTAAGTTCCTTGAATGTCTCACTAAGTTCCTTGAGCATCCTTATAACCAGTATTTTGAACTCTGCATCTGATTGATTATTTATCTCCATTTTGTTTAGTTCTTTTCCTGGAATTTTGTTCTGTTCTTTCACTTGGGAAATACTTCTTTGTCTCCTCATTTTGGCTGCTTCCCTGTGTTTGTTTCTATGTATTAGGCAGAGTTGCTATGTCTCCTGGGTTTCATTGGGTGGCCTATTGTTGTAGGTGCCCTGTAGGGTCTAGTGGCCGAGTCTCCCTATTCACCCCAGCTGGGCCCTCAAGGTATGGACTTTACCCTCTAAGTGTGGACTTTACACTCTTCTGTTGTAATTGAGTCTTGATTGCTGTTGGCACGTTAGTGGGAGGGATTTACTCAGGTTGATCAGCTGCAAGAACTGGCTGTGCCCACTGACCACTAGCTTCTGACTCCCTTGGAGGATCAGCGGTGTAGGGGATCAACATACAGAGCAAGACTTACTTCAGCAGGGCTCTGGTACCCACTGAGTCCATTCATTGAGTGTGTCATTTATGGAGGTGGTTGGTTGGTAGTACTTCTCGATGTGGCTTCTTCTTTAATTTCATAGTTGTAAAACTTCCATTTAGCTTGATTTCAGGCAGTTCTGAATGATGGTTGTTCTGTAGTTTAGTTGTAATTTTGATGTGGTTGTGGCAGGAAGTGAATACCAAGTTGACTGGAAGTCTCTCACCTTTCTTTTTTTTTAATTGATGTTTTTTACAGAGAGAGGAAGGTAGAGGGAGAGACAGAAACATTGATGAGAGAGAACATCGATTGGCTGCCTCCTGCCTGCCCCCCACTGGGAGTTGGACCCGCAATCTGGGCAGGTGCCCTGACCAGGAATCGAACGGGGGACCTTTTGGTGCATGGGTCGCTGCTCAACCTCTGAGCCACACTGGCCGGGAATACTCACCCTTTTTTAAAATAAGTTTTTATTGACTTTTTTTAGAGAGAGAGGAAGGAAGAGAGAGAAACATTGATTGGCTGTCTCTTGTATGCACCCCGACGAGGGACCAGACTGAAACCTGCGTATGTACCCTGACTGGTAATTGAACTGATGACCCTTCAGTGCATGGGGTGATGTTCAACCAACTGAGCCAAACTGGCCAGGGCTTTACTATAATTTTAAAAAAAGATATCCCTGCTCTTGCCGGTTTGACTCAGTCGTTAGAGCATCGGCCCATGGACCAATGGGTCACGGGTTCAATTCTGGTCAGGGGCACGTACCGTGGTTGCAATTCGTCCCTGGCCCTGGTTGGGGTCATGCGGGAGGCAACCAGTCGATGTTTCTCTCTCATGTTGATGTTTCTCTCTCCCACTTTATCTGAAGATAAATAGAAAAAATATCCTCGGGTGAGGATTAAAAAAATAACAAAGATATTCCTTGGTGAAAATTTTTAAAAATAAAGCTGATACAAAGTATTAACAAATGACAGAATAGATTTTAAGGAAAAAAGAAAAATGGAAGGATATGCCACGATAACAAGAAGAATGATTTACTAAAAAGAGGAAATAAAAAGCCAGTAGCCCTGGCTGGTTTGGGTCCAGAGGTTGGAGCGTTGGCCTGCAGACCAGAGAGTCCCGGGTTCGGTTCCCGATAGGGGCATGTAGACAAAAAGCTGATGCAATTTCTAGGATTTATTTATAGTTTCATAATTAATGTGAAAAAATTTTAATATACTTCTATTAAAATTATAAAAAGCCGAGACTGTGGAAACTTTGAAGCAAAAATTATCAGGTTTATTCAAGTATATAAATGTTTACAGTTTCGTAATAAAGGGAAAGTAAACATGTTTCAGGTACACGTTGAAAAATTATAGGCTAAATACTAGGTCACTAATATTTATTAACTAGAATGTTAATAAGTTTCAAGCAACTTATGCCATGAATAGTGTTTAAAATTTTATAAATTATAAACTTTAAAAAGTTAATCCTCATGCCCTGGCCGGTTTTGCTTAGTGGTTAGAGCGTCAACCTGTGAAACAGAGTCTTGGGTTCGGTTCCTGCTAAGGGCAGGTACCTCGAGTTGCGGTTTGTTCCCGGCCCCGGTTGGGGTTGTGTGGGTGGTGACCACTCGATGTGTCTCTCTCACATCAATGTTTCTCTCTCTCTCCCTCCCGCTCTATCTGAAGATATATGCAAAAATGTCCTCAGAGGTGAGGATTAAAAGAAAAAGAAAGAATAAAAAAAGTTAATCCTTGTGCTCAATTCGGCAGCACATATACTAAAATTGGAATGATAAAGAAAAGATCAGCATGGCCCCTGTGCAAGGATGACATGCAAATTTGTGAAGTGTTACATATTTTTATGTACCCCTATGTCTGTAGCAGCACTATTTACAATTGCTAAGATCTAGAAACAGCCCAGGAGTCTATCAATAGATGAATGGATAAAAAAGCTGTGGTATATATACAGAATGGAATACTATGCAGCTGTAAGAAAGAAAGATCTCTTATCCTTTAAGACGACACAGAGGGACCTCGAGAGTATTATCTTAAGCAAAACAAGCCAATCAGAGAAAGACAAATGTCATATGATCTCATTTATTTGTGGAATATAATGAACAAAACAAGCTGAAGAACAAAATAGACCCAGAGACATAGAAATAGGGTACAGACTGACAAACCTCAGAAGAGGGAGACAGGGATGGGGAGGGAAGAGATAAACCACAGAACTTATATGTATGTATGTATAACCAATGGACATAGACAACAATGCTGGGGGTGGTGGGATCAGGAGGAGGGTGTCAGTGGGAAAAAAGCAGAAACATCTGTAACAAAAATAAAGTAATAAAAAAAAAAGTCAATCCTCAATAACTTATTGGGAGGGGTTTATAATGGGCATTTCAAAATGTAAGGAATACATCAAAGTATTTACAGCTAAATTTATTACCTCAAAAGCATTAAGAAAATAAAAACCTCTGAAAATTAAATAAGTTGACTTTGACACAAAAATAGTAGTAGTAAGTACTGGCTGGTTTTGTTCAGTGGTCAGAGCGTTGGCGCATGGACCACAGAGTCACAGGTTTGATTTTGGTCAAGGGCACATACCACATACCTCGGTTTTGGTTTGGTCCCTGGCCCTGGTTGGGGTCGTGCGGGTCCTCAGGTGAGGATTTAAAATAAAAAAGAAATCAAATATATTTTATAAAAAATAGTAGTAGTAATAGTAGTAGTGGTAGTAGTCATACTACTGCTACTAATAATGACAATACTAATAATAGTTAACATTGGAGTTAATATGTACCAGTTGCTTTTCTAAAGTGTTTGTATATATAAACTCATAAATCCATGTGTAGGTACTATCATTATTCCCATTTCATAGACTGAAAGCAGACACAAAGACATTTCACAGCACTTCCAAGATAACTTAGCTAGTAAATAGCTGAGTAAGAATTAAATCGTAGACAACCTGGCTTCAGAGAAAGAGAGAGAAAAAGAATGATCTAAAGAATGTAGAGAGGAGGAAGAAATAAAGACAAAAGCAGTCATAAATGAAATGGAAGATAATAATTAGACAGCAAAAAAACAAAACAAAAAACGGATAGACCTTTATTAATACTGATGAAGAAAAATAGGAAAGATAAAATAAGTAGTATTCAGAACAAAGAAGGTATAACTAGCCCTGGCCGGTGCTCAGTGGTTAGAGCATTGGCCTGCAGTCCCGAGAGACCCAGGTTCGGTTCCCGCTAGGGGCATGTACCTCGGTTGCAGTTTGTCTCAGCCCTGGTTGGGTTGTGCTGGTGGCAGCCACTCGATGTGTCCCTTTCACGTCGATGTTTGTTTCTCTCTTCCTCTCTTTCCCTTGCACTCTATCTGAACAAAAAAATGGAAAAAATGTCCTTGGGTGAGGATAAAAAAATAAAGAAGGTATAACTATAAATCACAAGAAAATATTATTTAAAACTTTGACAATAAATTTGAAAACTGACATCAAATGGATAATTTTCTGTAAAGTTGTTAATTATCAAAATTAGTTCAAGAAGATTTGAAACTTGAATAAACGAATGATCAAAAGTCTCACCACACCTAAATGACATACTGCTAGAAGTAATGACAGTTAGCTAGATTACTGAATTCAGGATCACTATATGAAATTGATAATGAAATCAACAAAACCAAAAATTGATTCTTTGGAAAAACTAGTGAAAATAGGGCCTCTAGTACAGATCAAGACAGAGATGGCACAAATGACCAATATCAAGAATGAAAAGAGAGCATCAATGTAGATCCTATAAGTAATAATATTAAAGAACATTAAATGAGGTATTATCAAATAGTGCCAAAACATTTGAAAATTTAGAAGAAATGGATGATATCCTAGAAAAACACCTTTATACAAGAAGATATGGAAAATCTACATAGTATCATGTATATTTAAGATATTAAATCTGTAATTTAAAACCTTCCCTTAATGAAAATTTTATACCCAAATTATTTTGCTGGTGAATTCTTTCAAACATTTAAGAAACACAACCTATTTATTTATTTTTAAATATATTATTGATTTTTTAGAGAGAGGAAAGCAGAGAGAGATAGAAACATCGATGTGAGAGAGAAACATCAATCAGCTGCCTTCTACACGCCCCCTACAGGGGATCTAGCCCGAAACCTGGGCATATGCCCTGACCAGGAATCAAACTGGCGACCTCTTGGAGTATTGGTCAGTGCTCAACCCCTGAGCCACACCAGCCAGGCTCTATTCATCTTTTCACTGTAGGTACTAGTCAGAGAAATAAAGTGCAGTAAAAGGAAATAAACAGTATAGAGATTGGAAAGGAAAAAATAAAACTGATAAACTGATATTATTTATAGACATGATTTTATATGTAGAAAATTCTAAACAATTTACAAACTTAAATGTATTTAGCAAAGTTATTAGATAGGAAGTTAATATAAAAATTAATTGTATTAGGTGTGAGCAGAGTGGCGCAGAAGCGTGCTGGGCGTATAAAAATTAATTGTATTTTTATGTCACCAACAAAATATAAAGTGAAATTTTAAAATAGAAACTATTTTTAAAGGCATAAAATACATCAGATCCTTGAAAAAAATCTTAACAAATAGTCATAAGAACCTTTATCAACTATAAAATATTGACATAAATTAGATAACATGTAAAGAAATTCATGTTCATAAACGAATTCTTCTCAGATTGATCTAGAATTTCAATGCTTATCCCATGTATAATCCCAGCAGCATATTTTTGTGGTGGAGGGTGGAATTTTGATAAGCTGACTCTAAAATTTGTATGGAAATGTAAGGGACTAAGAATAGTCAAGACAATCTGTAAGAAGAACAAAACTCAGCAACTTCTACTACCAGATATCAAGAGTTACAAAACTCTTTTTTGTTTATTAATCCTCATCTGAGGATATTTTTCTATTGATTTTTAGAGAGAGTGGAAGTGAAGGAGAGGGAGAGAGAGAGAAACATTGATGTGAGAGAGACACATTGATCTTTTGCCTGCCGCATGACCCCAGTTGGGGCTGGGGATGGAACCTGCAAACCAGGTACATGCACTTGACTGGGAATCAAACCTGTGACCCTTTGGTCTGAGAGCTACACCAGCCAGGTCCTAATAAAACTCTTATTGATAATTAAGACACTATAATATCGGCACAAAAATAGACAGATGGACCAGTGGGACAGAATAGAGAATCCAGAAACTGATGCCACATTTATGGTTACTTGGTTTATGACAAAGTTGATACTGCAGTGCAATGGAGGAAAGGATTGTCTTTTCAATAAATAGTACAGGGTCAGATGAATAGCCAAATGGAAAAATATTACCCTTACTCTTCTACCTCACACAATATACAGAATTAAATTCAGAATAGATTGTACATTTAAAACTGACAGCTAATAGAACTTCTAGAAGAAAACAATATCTTAATGATGTGGAATAAGCAAAAATTTCTTAAACCAGATATCAAATATCCTCCCCACCAAAAAAAAAAAAAAAAAACTAACCATAAAAGAAAAAAATGATAAATTGGACTGTATTAAAATTAAGAACTTTTGCTAATCAAAAGATTAGAGTGAGAAATGCACATACCCTATAACTTATGTTCCTACACTCTAATGGTATGAGAATGGATAAATCTTGGCATATACCATATATACAATGGAATCATGAGTTAAAAAGAATGAACAGAGACTTCCGGTCAAGATGGCGGGTAGGTAAATGCCGTATCGCGTCCTCCCACAACCACATCAAAGTTACAACTAAACTACAGAACAACCATCATTCAAAACCGCCTGAAATCAAGCTGAATGGAAGTCCTACAACTACGGAATTAAAGCAGCAGCCACATCAAGACTGGCAGGAGGGCAGAGGCGCGACCTGCTGGACCCACACCCACGTGGCAGATAAAAATCAGGAGGATGCCTCGGCTGGGAAGGTCCTTCCTGAGGACTGAGGGGTCCCTGTCCCACACCAAGTGCCCCGCTCAGGGTTCCAGTGCCAGGAAGAGAATCCCCATAACTTCTGGCTGGAAAAACCAGCAGGAACTGAGGCTCAGGGTAGCTGACACGGCTGGAGCCCCAGGCAGCTCCTTAAAGGGCCAGTGCACAGATTTATCGGACTCTCCCCCTCTAAGCTTGGGGGGTGGGAAGAAATAAACCAAGCTTGGAGGGGAGGCAGCTCGAGGGGCACCAGAGACATACAGGGAAGAACTGAGCTGTTTGGCACTGGAGCGAGGGCTGGAGAGGGGGGTTTCTCCAGGACAAACGTGCTGTCAGAGGCCTTTGTTCCTTTGGTGAGCCCTTCCCTGGGGGGGCAGACAGCCACCATATCTGGGAGTCCAGCAACCTGGCTCACACTGGTAGCCCCGCCCTGGTGACTCCCTGAGGCCCCACCCCACCCAACTTTCAGGCCCACCCAAGCTGTTGCCACTTGCTTAACCATAGGATTGGCCTGTCTTGGATCCTGCTTCAGGTTTTTCCTAAATTCTTTCAGACAAGCAGCATCTGGTCTCAGCTAGCCCCATACCACTCATTAAGTAATACACAGAAACAGACACAGGGAGGCAGCCAAAATGAGGAGACAAAGAAACAGGTCCCAAATGAAAGAACAGAACAAAACCCCAATAAAAGAACTAAGTGAAATGGAGATTAGCAACCTAACAGATGCTGAGTTCAAAAGACTGCTTATAAGGATGCTCAATGAACTTAGTGAGAACCTCAGTGAACTTAGTGAGGGCCTCAAGAGCATAAAAAAGGACCAGTCAGAAATGATGGATGCACAGTCAGAAATGAAGGAGGCATTAACTGAAATAAAGAATAATTTACACAGATTCAATAGTAGAGTACGTAAATCCAAGAAGCAAACCATCGATTTGGAATATAAGGAAGCAAAACACGCCCAATCAGAACAGCAAAAAGAATGCAAAAAAAATGAGGTTAGTGTGAGGCGCCTCTGGGACAACTTCAAGCGTGCCAATTCGCATCTTGGGGGTGCCAGAAGGAGAAGAGCGAGAACAAGAAATCGAAAACCTGTTTGAAATGATAATGGCAGAAAACTTTCCTAACTTGGTGAAGGAAACAGACATACAAGTCCAGGAAGCACAGAGAGTCCCAAACAAGATGAACCCCAAGAGGCCCACACCAAGACACATCATCAAAATGCAAAAGGTTCAAGACAAGGAGAGAATCTTAAAAGCAGCAAGAGAAAGGCAGCTAATTACCTACAAGGGAGTTCCCATAAGGCTGTCAGCTGATTTCTGAAAAGAATCTTTGCAGGCCAGAAGGGAGTGGCAAGAAATATTCAGAGTGATGAAAAGCAAGAACCTACAACCAAGATTACTATCCTGCAAAGCTGTCATTTAGAATCGATGGCCATATAAAGAGTTTCCCAGACAAGAAAAAGTTAAAGGAGTTCATCACCACCAAACCGTTATTATATGAAATTATGAAGGGTCTTTTTGAAGAAAAAGATAAAATATATGAACAAAAAAAAGGGCAATGAATACATATCTGTCGACAATGGAATCTACAATCAAAATGAACAGGTAGAACAGAAACATTCTCATAGACACAGAGAACATTTTGTTGGTTGCCAGATGGGAGGGGTGTTGGGGGAATGGGTGAAAAAGGTGAAGGGATTAAGAAGTACAAATTCATTGCTAGACTGACAAACCTCAAAGGGAAAAGGGGTGGAGGGTGGGAAGAAATAAACCAAAGAACTTATATGCATAACCAATGGACACCGACAATAGTGTGGCAAAAGGCTGGAGGGTGGTGGGAGTGGGGAGGAGGGGGTCAATGGGGGAAAAATGAGAAAAATCTGTAATACATTCTACATTCAGCAATAAAGATTTTAAAAAGATAGAAAAAAAAAGAATGAACAAAGTTACATTTATCAACATGGATAAATCTCAAAAGTATAATGTAGAATGAATAAAGCATGTTGCAGAATAGATGCTAGGTGATGCTGTGTTGGGTGTTCCAAGACCACCCTCAGGTTTGATTCAGTAGTAGGGCTCATAGGACCCACAAGAGTTATACTCACAGTTAACGGTTTCGTACAGCAAAAAGACACATTAAAATCAGCTAATGGAAAAGACTCATGGGGGGGAGGTCCAGGAAGAAGCAGACGCAAGCTTCCAGGAGTTTCCCTCCTAGTGGGACTGCATGGAGATGTGCTTAATTTTCCCAATAAAGATGTGTGACAAAACATGTAAAGTGTTGCTAACCAGGGAAGCTCATTTGATCATTGGTGTCCAGGGTTTTTTATTGGGGGTCAGTCATGTAGTACCCACATGTAGTCATGCAGTGCCCAAATGACTGGGCTCAGCTACTCAGGCTCTAGCCCTCCCCATATCTACTTAGCAAAAACAAATATTCACCATTAATCACTTTGTTAGGATAAATTTATCCAGTCAAACTGGTATGTAGTGACCCAAGGCCTCAATTTTATAGTCACCTATCAGGCAGAAGGACTCAAGTTATCTGCCAAGATCCAATCTAGGGCCAGTTTTGAAGACAAGCATTTCTTTGGAATGTGCAGGGTTTGAGCAACCCAGGCACGCTGAATTAACTCTTTCCTGCCCAGCTGCCATATATTTAAAGTTCAAAAGTCTGTCAATCAATATTGTTTATTAATGAATACATAACTCTTCATGGGGATGCTTAACACCCAATTTAAGATAGAGGTTACCTTTGGGATAGGAGGAGAATGCTAAGGAGAGGTACCCAGGGAACTTTAATTGTATCTGTAATGTGTAATTTATTTGAAAGTTCTGAAACAAATATGGCAAAAAGTTAAAATTTGATAAAGCTCAGGATGAGGGGAATATGGATGTTATATTCTCCATACTTATCTGTATATCTGAAGATATTTAACAATAAAAACAGAAAAATCTGTTAAACTTTTATAAAATGTAAGTCACAGTACTACATTAAAAAGAAAGATGTTAGTGAAATATTTGAAGAAATGGATTGTTCCATTCTTCAATGTACTACAATATTGTCTTGAAGACATTTTCTTGATATGGAGTCAGAAAGGCAGCCAATCAAGCTTAGCATATAAGAATTTGTTAAATACAGTATGGCCCTGTTTATTCTGAATGTTAAAGACTATTTGAATACTGAAGTTGAAATGGAATGTCTGAGTATTTAATGTACATAAGATTAATGTAGTTATCATACCTATGTAATGCATGTCTGGTATTAACTTCTCCAAAAATTAGCAATTACTTCCCACCTTAGGCCTTTTATCCTATGCTGGTGCTAAGGTTAGTCCAGTGAGTTTGTATAAGATAAAAGGAGAGACAAAGGAGAAAAGTATTTGATCTTGAAGCAATCAAATTGTGTGCTTTCCTTCCCTTCTTTCTTCCCCCACAGAATTAGTCTTACGGAAAAATAATAATAAAAAGACAAACTTGTGGATTATATCAAGAATCGGAAAGAGAAGCTAAACCTCTCTGCATTGTGAATGGGAGATGGTCAAATTGTTCAGATAGTGTTAGCCATAATTTCTAGCCACCATGTTTCCTTCATTTCCTCTGTTTCTCTTTACCTTCCATAAGTCCAGCCAATTAACAAATTCCTTCCTGTGCCTATTACATGGAGGTCCTATACCCTGAGATGCAAAATAAGTATTTTTTTGTTTGTTTCAAAAAGGTCCTGATAGTGAAATCAAAATAAACAGTTCAAAAGCCAGTCAGTAGTTTTCCTTATATATATTGTTATGTGAGGAAAGCCTGCAGTAACATTTCTGTAACAGTTTGTACACCCCTCCCCTCCCAGCACTCATGACTCTAACTCCTGTCTGAACAGATTCACTTTTTTTTTTTTTTTTTAATCCTCACCCGAGGACATTTTTCCATTTTTTTGTTCAGGTAGAGTGGGAGGGGGGGAGAGAGAGAGAGAGAGAGAGAGAGAGAGAGAGAGACATCGACATGAAAGGGACACATTGAGTGGTTGCCACCCACACTACCCAACCAGGTCTCGGGACAAACTGCAACTGAGGTACATGCCCTTAGCAGGAACCAAACCCAGGTCTCTCTGTGGACTGTAGGCCGACGCTCTAACCGCTGAGCCAAACCGACCAGGGCAACAGATTCACTTTTCACATGTCATGGACCCTCAGGGATACTTGAAACAGTCAAACTATAGGTGTTAAATTGAATAATGCAGGAGTCAGTTGAATGTATTCATTGCCAAATGATTGGTACAAGTAGATACTACCGGTAGATGAAGACTAGAAAAAGAGGTTGCCTTTTTTAGAGTAAATTTCATTTTAAGTTAATATAACCAAATCAGATTGATTCATTTTGTTTATAAAAGTGGTAATAGGCCAGGCTGGTGTTGCTCAGTGGATTGAGCATTGTCCCATGGACTGAGAGGTCCCTGTTTAATTCCCGGTCAGGGCATATGCCTGGGTTTTGGGCTCCATCCTCAGTTGGGGGTGTGCAGGAGGCAGCTGATTAATGTTTCTTTTTCACATCGATGTTTCCATCTCTCTCTCCCTTTCTCTCTCTCAAAAGAAAAAAACAATCAATAAAAACTTATTTTTTAAAAAGTGGTACTAGATTAA
Organism: Molossus molossus; assembly: GCF_014108415.1. Classification (NCBI taxonomy): domain Eukaryota; kingdom Metazoa; phylum Chordata; class Mammalia; order Chiroptera; family Molossidae; genus Molossus; species Molossus molossus. The sequence goes on from NW_023425344.1 coordinate 183,286,781, forward strand.
AAGAGTGACATGAAAATTATAAACATCTTTTTGATAGACTAGTTGAGAAATTTAAATGAATGGGCCTTAATCTAATGAAGCAAAAAAATAATTTATCTTGCCCTGGCCAGTTTGGCTCAGTGGTTAGTTAGAGCATCAGCCCGAGGACCAAAAAGTCATGAGTTTGATTTTGGTCAAGGGCATGTACCTCGGTTGTGGTTTGTCCCCAGCCCTGGTCAGGGTTGTATGTGAGGTAACCAGTTGATGTGTCTCTCTCACATAGATGTTTCTCTCTCTCCCTCCCCCCTCCCTTTTATTCTATCTGAAGATAATTGGAAAAATATCCTCAGGTGAGGATTAAAAAAAAATTTATCTTGCTTTGACTTATAGGTCAGAATTACAACATATCATTTAGTTCTCTGGACTGGAATGCCCTTTTGTGATTGAGAAATGTTCTAGTTACCTGTCTTTGTCCTTTAATTTTCTATAGGTCTTTGAAATTCAGTCTGATATTTAAGGTATTTTAAGGAATAGCTGTCATAAGTTCTATTGTGTTGTTTAAAGTGAACTAAAGTATATCAACAATCTCTTATGATTTGTTTTTCCAACTTGATACTGCCTAAAGACTTTGAATAGCTAGTGTGTATGTTGCTTCTTTGTGTTTTCATGTTTAAACTGTTAGGATGAAGCTCTCTTGTTACTGATAGTCTCTAAATTAATCATTTTCAACCAGCCACCTGAGTGAAAATAATACTCAAGTACACAATTGAATTTTGCTACAATATAAGGAAATCTGTAATTACCATATTACCCCCCTAGTTGAACAACCAGCTTCTTATACTGTGGCTATTGAGAGGAAGAATAAAATTTAAAATGTTTCAGACATGAAGTTTAATATTTAATTCCTGTTAAAACACATCACAGATTTATATCATGTGGTGACTTTACCCTCATTACTTCCTTTTTCTTTTTCTTTTTTTTTTTTTTTGGTACGTGTCCCTACCAGGAACTGAATCCAGGACTCTCTGGCCTGCAGGCCAATGCTCCAACCACTGAACCAACTGGCCAGGGCCCTTTTTACTTTCTTTTTTTAAAAATTTTTATTTATTTATTTATTTATTTATTTATTTATTTTTTTAATCCTCATCCGAGGACATTTTTCCATTTTTTGTACAGACAGAGTGGGAGGGAGAGAGAGGGAGAGAGAGAGAGGGAAACATCGATGTGAAAGGGACACATCGAGTGGCTGCCACCCGCACGACCAACCAGGGCTGGGGACAAACTGCAACTGAGGTACATGCCCCTAGCGGGAACCGAACCTGGGTCTCTCCGGACCGCAGGTGGACGCTCTAACCGCTGAGCCAAACCGGCCAGGGCCCTTTTTACTTTCTTAAATGTAGTTATTTCACAAGATCTTTCCTTTGACTTATAGCTGTTTTCTGTAAATATTTATTTCCAAGGAGAAATTATGTTCTCATTGCTTAACCTATTATCTTTACATCTATGAGTCTTAAATCTACACATCTAGCCCTCACTTCACACCTAGAATATAGTTCCACATATGTATGTATAAAACATTTTCATCTGGCTATTTTTACTGTAACCCTAAGCTCGGTATACCTAAACCAACATTTGTTTTCCCACACATTCTCAATTATTCCATTTTGGATGTAGGCACCATTATTTTTAGTTTCCAGGCTAGGATTATAGAATCATTCTTTGACTCTTTCCACTCCATTGTGGCATATATTCGGTTTGTCATTTTTTAAAGCATTGGATTCACCTGTACCTAACATTTCCTCTGATATGTTCCTAGTCTAAGTCCTATAACTTCTTACCTGACCAGACCTGGGGATGCTGTGGTACATAAGGCAGATTAGATTCCTGATCTCAGTTTAAAAGAAATCATGACAGCTGCCTATTGCCTTCTACATAAAGTTCAGACTTACTCTATCTAATAGAAACCAATGGTAAGTAGCAAGTCTTCACCTTCAGATGTCTCTTTCTAGATCATTGTGTTACAGCACACATAGCATCACTTTCTAATTATTTGTTTACATATTTGTTTCCCTTACTACTCTGGGTTACTGGAGAGGGAGATTGTAAGTATATTTTTGTATCATAGTGCCTAGCATGATATCTGTCACGAATATCAGTGAATCTTTGTTGGATGAATGGATGAAAAGCATAGTACTTTTTTTTTTCTTTTTAATCCTCACCCGAGAACATTTTTCCATTTTTGTTCAGATAGAGTGGGAGGGAGAGTGAGGAAGAGAGAGAGAAACATCAACGTGAAAGGGACACATCGAGTGGCTGCCACCCGCACGACCAACCAGGGCCAGGGACAAGACCCTGTTTACCTACGCTGCCATTTTGACTGGAAGTCTCCATCTTCATTCTTATTCTTTGATGTTTATTCTTATTCTAACCGTCATGGTCCCATATAATTGTCTCTTTTTAAATATCTTCCCTTCTAGCTCTTACCCACACTGATTTCTTGCTTGTATAACACTTTTTTTGCAAATATGTTGCCTGACAGTTATATAATTTATAGTCTGTTATATTGATCAGCATTATGCATTTTTATGTATATTATTGAATTCATTCACTGTTTAATGTGCAGTTTGTCTGATGTTCCAAACTTGACTGGCAATGTTGTGTGTTGGCTCTTTTCCTCTCTCATTGTTTATAAGGGTTGACTCTTTCTACAAAGATGAAAATTCTGTAAATAGGATAGCGCTAATTACTATTTAACAAAGGACAGTTGTGTGGTCATCCATTCTAGTTATTGATTTTCTGAGTGTCTCTGAGTATCACTGTAATCATTATATTAAATTGTATGACTGAATTCAGGCTGGTCAGATCATCAAGCACCTAAAAAATAAAACACAAAACTTTTTATATAGTTCTGTTGGAATATTACAATAGACACAGGTAGACCATCTTTTTGGTTAATATACCATGTCTGATAATATTAGTTAACTATATTTTGCAATCATGTTGTATAACTGATAAAAAATGAAAATGTTTTCTTGGAGGATATAGTGTACTTTGAGAAACTCACTGGTAACTACAATAAAATGTTTGTATATTTAAAACAGCAGTTTTGCCCTGGCTGGTTTGGCTCAGCGATTAGAGCATCGGCCTGCGGTTCTGAGACACCCGGGTTCGGTTCCCGCTAAGGGCACGTACCTTGGTTGCAGTTTGTCGCCTCGCCGGCCCTGGTTGGGTCGTGTGGGTGGCAGCCACTCGATGTGTCCCTTTCACGTTGATGTTTCTCTTTCTCTCTCTTCCTCTTTCTCCCTCCCACTCTATCTGAACAAAAAATGGGAAGGTGTCCTCGGGTGAGGATTAAGAAAAAACAAAACAGCAGTTTCACATTGCATCAAGATAATTTAACTGCACCAGGTGTTTTGTCCATAGTAAATACCACATATTAAGAAAAAGAAAGTATAGATTTCCATAAATCTCCCTTTTACTTGCTTATATTAGGATGGTTTATTTTATCATTAGGGAAAGAGATAATATAATAAAAGCCACCTAAATGTTTTGTTTGTGTTACTATTACTAGACACGGTATCTTTCTCACAAATAGCTTACCTATTCTTGTTACTGTTTTTCCTTCTTAACTCTTACATATTCATTTATTTTCTCTAACTATAGTTTATCAAATTTTCCATTTATCTATTTATTGCACATATCCAACCTTATTCTAGAATAGATGTAAGATGTCTTTCTGTTGTTTTTTTTACTGGCTCAATTACTTCAGTTTCTGCTGTCACACCCCTCACCTTTAAAAGTCTTTGTAAGTGATTTGTTCTTTAACTATTTTCCTGATTGACTCATCACCCAGTAATTAGAAATATATAGGCCTGATTATGTGGTGAGCCATCTGTAGAATTGACCAATGCCTCCATACTTTTTTTTAATTTGCACTTAACCTTTCTTTCCAAGCAGAGGAATTTGTTATTTTTTTTTCCTGTCTCATTGCAATGTAAATTTTTATAATATAATTTCAAAATTTTAGACTTATCACAAAAAATTATTATAATTTTTTTAACATCTTCAATTCTTACATGATGAGGAACTTAATGTCATATTTTAGGGATTGGAATAACATTTGCTTTTATGCTACTTAAATTTAATGTCAAAGTAGAGTTTAACTTGTGTTTGAGAGTCAGATCTTATTTTGCCTAACATTTTTATTTTTAATGACTGGTTATTGAATAGATTTCTAGAGTAGGTGTTATGTCTGTTGCTCTTCTTGATTTCTAGTTGTTATTAATGTATCCAGTATGACAGCTTCATGTAGGTCAACTTTCTTAAGTTTCCACTACCATTGACTTTTAAGTATCTGGTTTAGGAAATGGGGAAGAATAAATCAGAATTACCTGGGTTGTTTTTTCAAAATACATACCACTAGGGATTCTGATAGTTTACTCTCTCTGCCATTCCTCCTTAGAAATCAATTCATGGCTATAGTGAATCACTGTTACTGAAGGAACTTAAGATAGTTCTCAGATGTGTCAGCTTGCCTTAGTATCCCAAAAGAAACTAGCTTGCATAGTACTTGTGTATTTTTATTTAAAAAGTTATCAAAATGATTCATGGAAAGTAATATTTCATAAAGCAATAAATGACTACAAGTTTCAAATATGTGCAAGCTGGAGCAAAAGTAGGTTTACAGTTGTCCATATGGAGAATAATACAATAATAAATAAATAATAATAATACAAAAATAAACTCAGTGTTTCGAGTACTTACAACTATAATTCTTCTTTTGCCCCACCCTGTATTGTATCTAGTAATAAAAGTATTCTTCTCCTAAAGTGATAAATTAGACAAATACTTAGAGAAGTCATTGGCTATAAAGAAAACAATTCTGAATGTGGTGCCCTTTTCTGAAACATTAAAAGCCTAAGTAGGAAGTACTAAAATTAACACAAAAGAAAATTTCTTAATTATTTTCTGTCTTCATTCTTATTTCCTTTTGTTTTGCATAACTTTCACAAAATGTATCTTTTTTATAACCAGTGTTCTGAAAGTTGACTACTTTCTGATCTGCCTTCGGTACAGGTCCCTTCTTTTCTTCTCTCTTTACTCTGGAATTAATCCTCTACCTACTTCACAGGCCGATTCTTTGATGAGAATGAATCCCCTGTTGATCCGCAGCATGGCTCTAAACTGGCGGATTATAATGGGGATGATGGTAACGTAGGTGAGTATGAGGCAGACAAGCAGGCTGAGCTGGCTTACAATGAGGAAGAAGATGGTGATGGTGGAGAGGAAGACGTCCAAGGTGAGCGTGGGCCTGGCCTCCATGCTGTGACCATGAAACCCACCAACCCAATTTGGTTGAATTTGTGTAGAATTTTCCCAGGTATTAGTAACAGTACAGTCTAATACAAAGAGGTTCTGTGCAGTTTTTCAATTGCATTTTGAAAACTATTTTATGATAGTGGTATTAGTAGATTTGTAAATAAATTAATTATTTTCACTTTTAGTTATATGTGTTATTGGTATAGAAACAATTTGAAACTCAGAATCTGGAGAAATTTTACAATTAAATTGTTTAAAATGGCTCTAAACTTTACCCAAGGCGAGTACTCCCAGAAAATAATAATTTTCCTATTTCTCATCTGAAAGCATTTCAGTTATTCTAGGTACAAATATTGACCAGGCAGCCTTTTTGTTATTAGGGAAGCCACAAAGGGAATAGTCTTCTCTGCACTGAAGATAAAATTATTTAACTACTGATTCAGCATAGAAAGGCTGTTTTCAAATTTTTTTCTGAGGCTTAAAATTTATATTTAACAGTCAGTTTGTGAAGATTTATCTGTTTTATGTTTGATACACAGATTCAACATATTTTCCTTGTTAACTGTTATTTCTGAGCTTTTTTAACTAAGTTCAGAATCTACTTGTGTGCATGCAGCCCTACCCGTGCATGCATATTAGAGCATGTTGCTTTATTGCAAGTTTTTAGGCCTGTTTTCTGCCTGCTGACATCATTTAGTAGTATTCGTGGAGCTTTTCTTTTTTCTATAAAAGTTGATTATAAAGTTAATGTGTGTGTTTTAGATTTTATAATATTATGCATGAACTATTTTTTCAATGTGACCTGTCTTGATTTACTGCTTAGCTATTTTTAAGGTAATTAAATTTTATTTAGGTTCATAATAAGAGTTGATTTTATAAAACTTGGAAGAAAATATAGTTGTCCTAAAATACTACATATTTAATAGAAAAAGGGAAACAAAATGCTCTGACTTCCTCCTAGGCATTGTTTTGATAGCCCATTCTAGTTTTAGAAGAATGATTATTAGGAATAGAAGGAGATTAATAAATGTTAGGAGTTATTTAAGGATATGTTAACGAGAACTTCTCAAACACTTTTTGGTACTTTTGAATAAATTATACTCACCTCTCTATACTCGTATCCATTTTCATAAATTTTACCATATTTTCTTACTGCTTTTGTGATTTGTTTGGATATTTATTTGCAGTTGTTTATAACGTTGTATTAAGGCCTATTCATACATTTACATCATATCACCAATTAGAATATAAGCTTTTAGAGGGCAGTTTTCATTTATTTTGCCTTCTATTTAGTTTGTATCTTTTTTCTGCCTTCATATTCCTCCTCCTCACCACCTGTAGTTTTTAGCACACACAGGACGCTCAGTAAATGTTGTTAACTGATACTTTTACCTTTTTCTCATTTGATTTTTATTCTTATAACTGTGACTAGGGTAATAACCCTTTAACTTCTGGTCTTATAAGCTTGCTTGGTTTACACTTTACACATTTCTAGTTTTCTTTCAGAAGGGCTTCTATCATCTCAGATCATTTTGAAGTTTTCATTAGAGCAATTTCAACCATAATTGAAAGTCATTTCTTATGTTTTGGCTATCTTAAAGGTGATGACTTTATTATAAAACTTCAGTTTAATATTTTTATGGTTTTATCCGTAACAGGTACATTTATGTTTGATGCCTTCTTTCTCTGTCTTTCTGGTACCCTCCTCCCTCTTCTACCCTCAGTTCTCATTGCCACTTTCCACTGTAGGTCCTCACTACCCCCATGCTGCCCTGCCATTACTGTCCCAAGAAAATTAATGCATTGATTCTAAGAAATATAGATAAGGAAATGACCTAGGATGATATCTTCAGTGAAATAGGGAGGGGATTGGTTAATCTTGGGGTTTCTTCATTTGCAAGTAAATCTTACTTGAGCTGGAGTTTGCTATTTAACATTTTTATCCCATTTTGGGGTTCACTAAATGACAGCACCAGAGGAGAGGGCAGCTACCAAGAGGACTCCCTTATCATAGAGAACAGAAAGATGCAAGAACATCAACTCCAGCAAATAAAAAGGGATCAGTTTAGGTGAAATGACTAAAAAGAAATACTGGAGACCCAAATAATTTTAAACTTGTTTTCATGTTTAAAACTTTTATCTATAGTATTAACTTCAAAAAGTGAGGAGGGGAAATTATGACTGTTCCCTAGTTAAGTTTGAATATTTGGAATTTAAAAGCATTTCTTTATAGCTTCAGTGTAGAAATAATGGTTGAGTTCCCAGGCCAGTTTGCACTTGCAGCCAAAGCAGGCACTAGAGTGGAAAAATACATTAGCCTGAGAATTAGGAGATCAGCTGTGTGTTGCTTTTCCAATCACTTAAACTCTCTGGGCCAAAATTTATTCATCTGTAATGTTAGAGTATTTAACTAGTGTTCTTCTCAGTCCTACAATACTGTGGTTACATTCACAGTGGAATCACAATATATAACACAAGTATTATGGGAAAATGTGTTTTAGATTTCAGCATGCCTGAAATATATCTTCCTCCAAAACCAGGAAAGAAAATGGAAACTACTCCAGCATTGAGACTGTAACCAGAGATCAAAACAAGGTTATAGCAATAGGGGCTCTTCTCTGCTCTCTCTAGTATTAGTAGGTTTTTTTCTCAGACTGTTGTGTACCTAGCATTAGAGATTCCAGCTGCAGGACTGAAGTTCTGGCTTCGGCTAAGGACATTCTAGCTTTGGTCTTTGAAAGTCTGGATTATGAAATGGAGGTTTGGGCAGCATCTCTGCCAGTAGGGAGCTAAAGGAGTCCAACTTTATCTCTGATGTCTGTTCATATGTATTGCTCATTTGGGCTAGCATGGTATACACAGTGTTTTCTTGTAGAATTAAGTGAAGCCTAATTTTCCTATGTTTCCAATCCTGGTTTATTTTGGCTTTTAGTTACTGGTTTCCTGAAGCATCTTAAAAGAAATATTTTATTTACATTGGTGTAAAAAATTGTTTTCCTGACTTCTTAAAGATCAACTCTGGAAAGACTACACATCTGATGGATATATCTTTTAATTCATTCTTCATTGTAATAAGTAGATGGATATTTACAAATTCCCTGTATTCTTATCTTTAATCTTATAGAAGTTCTGAGTTTGTTTAATAGAATATGAAATGCATATTATTAAATATAGCTATGGAAGGAAGCTTTTCATAGTGCTTAAGTGCCTGATTCTAAGCCAAGACTTCCTGGATTTGAATCCCAACTGTACCACTTACTAGCTCTGTCACCTTGTGAATTATGTAACCTCTATGCCTCAATTTCCTCATCTGTCAAATAGGTATAACTATAATTACCTAACTCAACAGTTATGTGGATTATATGATTTAAATATTTGTTCAGCATTTAGAACAGGGTCTTTCACATTGTAACACTATATACGTGTTTGTTAAATAAAATCCTAATTTAAAAAGTTAAAGCAAATTTAGAATTTTTTTTCTCTGGGTTGCCTGCTTTAGAGGATAATTGCACTTTGGCCTATAGATTAACTTGTATGTTTCAGTGGAGCCTCACTGCTTAGTAGAACTTGTTTTATGGCAGTGGTCTTTTCTTGACCTCAGAAGTAATTTAGGAATTATTTAATAAATTATTAATGTCTTTAAATTATATTTCTTTAGTAGTCATTTTATGTTGTGAGCTATTTACAGATTTTGCTGCTTTGTAAAGTGAAATAAAATATGAGTTTATATAATTATATTTAGTAATTGTTATTCTGTATCAGATTTAGTTAGGTAATTTCATCATACTTTATAGATAGATGCAGATGTTATTAGTAGAAACTTGAATTCTGGTTAGAATAACTGCATTGAAAAGGTACTCTACTTAGCTCAATGTAAGAAAGATATTTCAAAAGTCCTATGAAATTCTGAAAATCACTGTGAAGGCACTATATTAAAACGTTGCTAAAGAGCATAAGTTAAGCCCAGCTGGTGTGGCTTAGTAGTTGAGCATGGACCCATGCACCAAGAGATCACTGGTTCGATTCCTGGTCAGGGCACATGCCCAGGTTGTGGGCCTGATCCCCAGTGGGGGCATGCAGGAGGTGGCCAATCAATATGCCTCTCTAAAATCAATTTAAAAAAAGAAAAAAAGAGCCTAAGTTAAGAAAACTGACAAATTTCTTATATTTATAGAGGTCCTTGGCTGTCTTCATAAGCATTATTTTAAGGCAGAAAAAAGAGCTATCATTCCTATTCTATTGAGAAGTAATTAGAGGTCTAAAGAGGTTTGGGAACTAGATCGTATTTGATAAGTGCCTAAGACAGGGCTAGAATTCAGTTTTTTCTATTCTTAGATCTTTGCTCTTATCTTGTTTATTCTTTATAATTACTCATTTAAGAATCCCCAAAAGTAACAATATTTTTTCAATAACTTGCCTGTTAAATTTCTAGTAATTCTGTATATAGTAGCTTTTTCCACTGCTTCATGATGATTGTCTTCATTTAATTTCTAAAGTCCTGAAAGATGTGTTTATAGCCATAAGGTGAGGTCCCATAAGGTGGATCCTAGGTGCCAGTGACTTCTTTTTAAATCCAAAGATAACTTTTTAAAGTACAAAGATATTTTCAAAATACAAATATGATTAAGGATGTAATTTCAGCCTTTATATGTAGCAGATTTGGGGTTTTCATACCTAATAGATTACATTATTAAAGAAATGAGATCTGTTTGTTAGAATATGATGTATAACACTTTCCTACCATTCTAAATGATAATTTCTATAAGTTTAACAGGAAAGGTATCAAAAGGAAAGAGAAAGTTGGTTTGTTTGGCATATTTTATGAATAAATGTAAAGAAAAAATAAGAACATATCATTATGAAAAGTTAATACATAGTACATATACCATATGGCATCTTTCTTGAACAAAAATTTATAGTAGGATATACCAGAAAAACTGATAGTGGAAAACCTAATAAACCAAAATAAATTGATTTCAGAAAGCTATAGTGTATATATGAATTTAGATTCCAATATATAAATCTTTATAAATTATATAAAATTATATTTCTAGACAGATGATAATAACACCTCAATCTATCAAAAACTAAGCTATTGGGTAACTATAACGTGAACCAGAAAGTAAGAGAAGTCATTTAAAAAAATTTTTTTTAATTTATTAATTTTTAGAGAGAACAGGAGAAGGAGAGAGAGATAGAAACATCAATGAGAGAGAGCATTGATTGGTTGCCTCCTGCGTACCCCCCACTGGGGATTGGGCCCACAACCTGGGCATGTGTCCTGACCGGGAATTGAACTGGCGACCTCTTGGTGCATGGGTCGTGAGCCACACCGGCCAGAGAAAGAAGTCATTTTTTAAGACTGGAGTAGCCAAAAGATGTCATTAAAAGCCATATACTAAAAAGGGAGCCTCTTAGGCTGTGGTTGAAATTATTCTAGTTCTAACATTTTAATACCCTGAGAAGTCTTATTTAAAAGCCTGTAGTTTGTAGCAAAATTAGAAAAGAAGGATTGCTATTGGCAGATAAACTGACAGTAATGTGAAGTGACAGTTGATACCTATGAAGGACCTCCCCGCCCAAAGAAAACCTGTGAATGGCCAAATAAGTCAAACTCCAAGAGACTATATAGAGTTGTTGAATATAGCTACTCATAGTGACTATAGGGATATTACTGTCTAACAATATTATGTAATAACTTTTTTATTTTTGTAAAGAAAAGGTTAAGTTTTGGTATGTATACTCCATTTGGGAAGTTAACTGTTAAACTCTTTGCAGAGAAGCAAAGAAATTCACTAAAATGTTAAATGTTGGGATTATGAGTAACTTTTATTTTCTAATATTTACCTGATGACTATGAATTAATTAAATTTTTTTTCTTTATTGTTTTAGAGAAAGAGGAAGGGAGAGGGAGAGAGAGATAGAAACATCAATAAAAGAGAACATCGATCGGCTGCCTCCTGCATACCCCCACTGGGGATTGGCCCACAACCTGGGCATGTGCCCTGACTGGGAATCAAACCAGTGACCTTTTGGTGTATGGGTCGATGCTCAACCACTGAGCTACACCAGCTGGGCAACTATAGATTAATTTTATAATTAGAAAAAGTTTGGTTTTTAAAGGCATGAAAATATATACAGAACAGTTTCTACCAAAGCTTTAATTAAAATAACTGGCCTTCATCTATATAAAAATAATATATAAAAGAATCAACTCCTCATTGTGGGATTCTAATGTTTTGCTGACTAGATCTATATAGCTAGCATCCCTCCCTCCCTCCCTCCCTTCCTTCCTTCCTTCCATCTGTACATCCATCCACCTACTCTATCATTAAAATACTTGTCAAAATGAAGTAATCTTCCAAAACAGTTAACAGACTTTCCCTCTTTAGCCAAGCAACGGAGAAATAGAACACTGTTTGCAGAAGGTGTAAAATAATAAGCAGAAAATTACCTGAAAAAAAAAGAGACATTTTTAAATTGGATTTCTGAAAGTGATTTTAAAAATAATATTCTTGATACATATTCCCTTTCAGATGATGAAGAACGAGAACTTCAAATGGATCCTGCAGACTATGGAAAACAACGTTTAAATGATGTCCTTTAAGTCCTAAAGGAAAACTTCAGAAAACCTAAAGTGCTATAAAATGGAATCATTTCTACTTTGTCTTTTTTGACTTTTGTTGTAAAGATCAGTTGTATCAGTTATAAAGATACATTCAGTTAGATTTAAGAAAAAAATTTAATGAAAGAATGTACCCATGTACATATGTGAACTTTTTCATATTGTATTATTAAAGCAGAGACCTTTTTGGTATATTATAGTTGAGCCAAAAACAAAGTAAGCAAAACTGTAGTCTTTGCATTTAAAGCAAACTAATGTATATTTTACATTTTATTGAGCCTATTTCTTTACACAAATGGAGAAACAGGAAAAAATGGTTGTACAGTTTATAAGTTGCACATAACATAACCACACAGTGAAAACAGTTATTCAACTAAGAAACTTTTTATATACTTATTCTTATTAGCCCAACAGGTGTTCTGTTCTATCTACCCCTTATCTCATGCTCTTCCAGGAATTATACCTAGAATAGGTATAAAAGATGGGAACATGGAAGCCAAACACTGGGCAGCATGTGTGCAAAATCACTTCCCTACTCCTTTTATTTTACATGAGTGCCGATGTGTTTTGGCAGGTAAGCTTTCAGCTGAGGCCTGATGAAAGTTGAGATAACCTGCACAGACATAACAATATTTATGAGTTAGTTCATGAAATTGTGAAATGCATGATTGACAGTATACTTTCCTCCCCCCCTGCCCCCCCCCCCTCCGCATAATACCAGTACTGTTTAACTATAACCAGCACTGGCTAAAATTTTTATATTTTCAGAGTTCAAGTTAATGAACATATTCATGATTTAAATGCCATATTCTAAAAGAGGCTAAGTCAACTTTGAAATGAATCTGCAGTCAGTATTTCAAAGCTTCTCTCGTAGTTTTAGTGATATTATTTGACTGTACTTTTGCAGAATTACTAAATAAGGAGTTTTAACAGATTTTTATTATTGCACAGATAAATAGAAATTCAGTGAGGTCTATAGTCATTTTATTAAACTAGCTTAAAAGTTTGTAATAAAGATGAGGAATCTTTGTAATTACTTAAATGCTAGTTAAGAACCCATAAATCTCATATTTGCTAGTCCTACAAAATTATTTTAAATGCATTTGTCTTTTTTGACACTTCAGAATACATAAGCTAGCTAATTCTTGTTTTCTGAGTTAAAGCACTTTTAAATCTTACCGCTCCACTCCCAAAATAAAAGGTTTTTATCATAAGGAGAAATTTAAGGTTCCTAACTCTGTGTTTCAGAAGGGCTACTGGTAATTGCAAATAAACATGAAATGCTTCCCCCGCCCCTGTACTCAGGTTCTAGTCAAAATTCATATTTATAGATTTAAAAAAAGTTTTTCACTTATTGGAGGTACAAAAATTCTTAAACTTTAGTTTAGAAATTATTAAGCAACCAGGAAAAGATACAGTGATTTACTAATTTGTTTTTTCTATCATATCAAAGCAAGCAGTTCATGCCTTTGCTATGAGTAGAGTCAGGCTTATAAATGAATAGGTATGATAGTTCACAGAACTTTTTTAAATGGAGTTAAAGGGAATTAATGTATAACTTGTGGGTGTTAGGGTGGGAAGATAAATCTAAAACATAATCCTAGTAATATTTTATTTAATACTGTAAAATCTTTACAAATGAAAACCATGAAATTTCCTGCCTTAGTTTGTTTGTCATAAAAACAATCACTTGGTAATATGGTAGCTATTACTTATACAGCAAAATTTCTTCAGATAGCAGTCTAGACATTTTATAAACTGAGAAAAGTTGGACCAATTGATACTATTTCCAACTGTATTAACATTTTAATGCTATAAAATGCTATGTGAATCTCTTAAAATCCTGACATTCTACAGTCTGTGTTAGACATGCTGGTTTTATAATGTTTTACTTCTGCCTTAAGATTTAGGTTTTTTAAATGTACTTTTGCCCTGAATTAAGTGTTAATTTGATGAAAACTCTGCTTTTGAAATCATCACTTACTGGGTTCTAATAAATTAAAATTAAACTTGTTTTACTATTTTGCTGATTCTGATAACATACACACATCACACTTACATGATGCAAATAGCTACATTTTAATGTTAAAGTTGAATAAATTTAGAATTTATTTTAAGCAAGCTAAACTAGAATAGCAGAAATTTTTATACCAGGGCTGTTTACTGTGCTAGTTTATTCAACAAATATTGAATGTTTTCTATGTGCCCAGCATTGTTCTAGGTAGTAAGAATCTGAAATGGATAAAATAGACCTGGTTTCTTTCCTTACAGAGCTTACTACATTTAACTTGGAGCAGTTAGACAATATACAAGGTAAACACATGAGCCAGGTCATTTTAAATAATGGTAAGAGCTATTAAAAATAGAACAAGGTTCTGCCCTGGCCCATGTGGCTCAGTAGGTTGGGCATCGTCCCATATACCAAAAGGTTGCTTGTTCATTTCCCAGTCAGGATATATGCTCCACTTGGTGGCCTGGATCCCTAGTAGGGGACACGTAGGAGGCAGCTGATTGACGTTCTGCTCTCACATCGATATTTCTTTCTCTCTTTTCCTCTTTCACTAAAAATCAATTTAAAAATCTAAAATAAATAAGTAAAACAAGATTCCAAGGTCTATAAGGTTCTAAATTTTCAGGTTTTTACTTAACAAACATTACAGTTGTTAGGCTAGAAAATAATGAGTAAGAAAGGAAATGAGGCTGAAGAGGTATAGAAGGGGCAGGATAGGGAGAATCTTATAAATTTAGGTCACTTGCTACTGAACCATAAAGAGAAAATGTAGAACATAAAATATACATGGAAGGATGATTCCAGGAAAAATTCAGATTTCAAAATGATTTCTAAAATATTTCTTTTTATTTAAAAAATTCTGAAGAACATGTGCCTTTTTGACTTCTCATTTATAAAACGCTATAACAACAAAATTTATTAAAATACGAGGACAGAGAATCTGTTAAAAAAATTATGAAAGGGATAGTCACTTCTGTTCCCTCACATGTCTGGCTCAATGGCTCTAATGAGACAGTCAAATACTGTAAACAGTACATTTCCCAAGTCTTAACATCACATGTGGGCCATCAATTGTGATACATCCAGTTCATTTTAATAGACTCTCCTTACTGAGGGTTCTAAAAGAAAATTCAACCAACTATACAGATAAAGGGGGAAATTTAATGGTCCATGTAAGTAAACTGCATGAAGGGCAGGAGTCTCCTGGACTTGAGAATAATTGGAACTAGGACTTGAATGCTGCCAACTTTGTTTCATCAACTCCCATTTCTGTTTCTATTGCCTTCTCTCATACCAGTTCCCTCATTCAAAGCTCTAACCATGACTTCTAGCAGGTCATCTTTTCTTAGTTTTGCCATCTGAGAGAGGCTGCTGCTCTTTCCTTATTTCCACTTCAGAAAATCCTAGGGAAGTGGGACTTCTGCTTCTGGCTATAATTGAGTAACTTGACTACCCCTTCTAGATAGTAGCAGCTATAAAACTGTACAAGATATATTGAGCAACTCTTTTCGGGCAGCATAAAACTGGAATTTTCAAGAGAAGGGAAACGTAAGTAGTTGAGCCCCATAATCATCCAGTTTCCTATGGCATAAATAGGCTGGAGTGCTGAACTGAGAAGACAGAGATCATAGAGGGAAGCAGCTAAAGCAGTTTTATTCTTTGGGGTTGGGCATCAGAGAAGAGAGAGCTATTCAGAGAGGTGGCCCCAGAAATCCATATGGGGTCATCACAAGTCCAGGGCTGTATATAATCAGAGCAAGACCACCTGATGCTTACCAGAGAGCAGATGCTACACAGTTGAGAATGGAACAGAGATACCAAAGGTCAACAAGTGTTGGCACAAAAGGAGCGCTAAGGGACACAGAGTTCTGGGCCTGCCAAAGTAGAGACCTCCTTAACAACTGTGACATCCAGTTGATATACTAGAAAGGATGTACCTTAAGAATAAAAACTAGCCCAGCCGGTGTGGCTCAGTGTTTGAGCATTGACTCATGCACCAAGAGTTCGCCAGTTCGATTCCTGGTCAGGGCACATGCCCAGGTTGTGGGCCTGATCCCCAGTGGGGAGCATGCAGGAGGTGGCCAATCGATGTTCTCTCTCATTGATGTTTCTACCTCTCTTTCCCTCTTCCTTCCTCTCTCTCTGAAGTCAAAGAAAAAACAATTAAAAAAAAAAAAAAGAATAAAAACTGTGCCTTAGAGTAAGACCTACTCTAGACCTGCCAAGATTTCAGGAAAGATAGCTTGTGGAAGTGGAGCCCTGCCAAGTTGGAACTTATGAAACTCCTTAGGTTTTCCATAGACATGAACTAACAAAACATAAAACCAAGCCTATACTAGTTTAAGGTGACCACTCTGTAACTGAAGTACCTGAAAAAAAAAGAATCATCACTTTAAAGAAGATAACAGAATTCAGAATCTCTACAATATATACACAATGTCCAGTATTCAATTAAAAATCACTAGACATACAAAGGCACAAAAAAAATGTCATCTAGTTTTTAAAAATTGGCATGGCCTTTTTTATTACTTGTTATATTGTTTATTTATTAATACAGGTAATAAAAATATGTACAGTCCTGGCAGGTTTGGCTAAGTGGTTGGAGCATCGGCCTGTGGACCAGTGAGTCATGGGTTTGATTCCAGTCAAGAATACATACCTTGGTTGCAGTTCATCCCCAGCCCTGGTCAGTGACTTGAGGGAGGCAACCAGTCGATGTGTCTCTTTCACATCAGTGTTTCTCACTCTCTCTCCCTTCCTCCTACTCTATCTGAAGATAGATACAAAAAAAAAAAAAAAAATCCTCAGATGAGGATTAAAAGAAATATATATACAATGATTAAACAAAAAAAAAATTTTTTTTTTAATCCTCACCCAAGGACATTTTTCCATTCATCTTCAGATAGAGTGGGAGGGAGAGATTGGTTGCCTCCCACGTGACCCCAACCAGGGCTGGGGACTGAACCGCAATTGAGGTACTTGCCCTTGACCGTAATCAAAACCCCAACTTTTTTATCCTCGGGCTGATGCTCTAACAACTGAGCAAAACCAGCCAGGGCAAACAGAAATGTTTTAATGAGTGAACAATTTCAGCACAGAAATGAAAATTATAAAAGACCTAATGGAATTCAAGAACTGCAAGGTACAATCACTGAAGTTTAAAAATTTATTGGAAGCCCTGGCCGATGTTGGGCATTGTCCTGTGTACCAAAAGGTTGCCAGTTCAATTCTTGGTCAGGGCACATGCCCAGATTGTGGGGATCTGGGTGTGCAAGAAGCAGCCAATTGATATTTTGCTCTCACATGGATGTTTCCCTCCCTCTCTCTTACCCTTCCTCTCTCTCTAAAAATCAACTTAAAATCTTTTTAAAATTCATTGAATGGGTTTAATAGCAGATTAGAAATGGTAGTAGAATGAATACATACAAATATAGTTTATCTATTATTAGGGAATAGAAGGTTGAACTGTTGAGAGACCCAGAATTGTGGATTTGGGACTCATTCTTCAAATACTTGAGTCCTCAAGATGCTGTCCATCCCATCCCCTAACACATAAGCCCAAAGATTCCATCATGAAAGTACAATGAAGATTTTTTTTTTTTCATTCCTCACCCAAGGATATTTTTTTCTACTTATTATCAGATAGAATGGGAGGAAGAGAGAGAGAGAGAAACATTGATGTGATAGAGCGATATTGACTGGTTGCCTCCCGCACAACCTGATGAGGTCCGGGGACAAACTGCAGCTGAGGTATGCGCCCTTGACCAGAATCGAACCCGTGACTCATTGGGTCGTGGGTCAACACTGAGCCATACTGGCCAGGGCATGATCATTCTTTCAATTCTTAAGTACTTAATATGTGTAGAGAACTGTTCTGAGTACTGGGGAATACAACAAAAACTGCCTTCATGGAACTTACATGCCAGATGGAGAGAGAGATTTTCTATACTCACTGATAAATGCTATGGGAGAAATAGAATAAAGGAATAGTGATGGAGGAGTGCTATTTAGATAGGATGATCAGGAGGGCCACCTATATAATTTTACATTTTCTAGTAGCCACATATTAAAAACAGGTGAAATTTTTATGTTTAACCAGTATATCCAAAATATTACCATTTGCCCCGGAATGTTTGGCTCAGTGGTTAGAGTGTCAGCCCACGGACCAATGAGTCATGGATTTGATTCTAGTCTGGGGCATGTGCCTCGGTTGCAGTTCGTCCCTGGCCCTGGTTGGGGTTGTGCAGGAGGCAACCAGTCCATATGTCCCTCTCATGTTGATGTTTCTCTCTCTCTTCCTCTCTCTCCCTCCCTTCCACTGTATCTGAAGATAAGTGAAAAAATATCCTCGGGTGAGGAATAAAAAAATTTAATTAAAAAAAATACCATTTTAACATGTAATCAAGAGAGAATACTATTAATATTTTATGTACTTTTGTACTAAGTCTGAAATCTAGTGTATATATTTTATTTACAGTACATCTCATTTGGCTATTCAATTGTCATTGGAAACATTTTATTAGTATTTAGAGTTCATTTAATTTATATTTGAGTAAGAATATTCACATACTCATGTTTCATGTCAAGTATTAGCTTTTTTTCCAGTAGGCTTTACATTTTAATGACAGTTTTAGGTTCACAGCAAAATTGTGTAAAAAGTACAGAGAGTCTCCTCCCCCACCCCCAACTTTCCCCACCAACATCCTGCACCAGTGTAGAAATGTTTGTTACAACTGATAAGCCAACATTGTTACATCATTATCAACCAAAGTTTTTAGTTTACATTATGATTCATACTTGTATGTGCATTCTATGGGTTCGAACAAATGTATAATGACATATCCATCATTATAGTATACAGAGTAATTTCACTTCCCTAAAAAATCCCTTCTGTTTTGCCCTGGTTGGTTTGGCTCAGCCTTTAGAGCATTGGCCCACGGACGGACCCAAGAGTCCCTGGTTTGGTTCCTACTAAGGGCACGTACCTCGGTTGCAGATTGTCCACTTGTATGTCACTCTCACATCGATGTTTCTCTCTCTCTCTTCCTCCCTCTCTCCCTCCCGCTCTATCTGAAGATAGATGCAAAAAAAATGTCCTCAGGTGAGGATAAAAAAAAAAGATCCCTTCTGTTTCACTTATTCCTCCTTCCTTAACCTAAAACTCTGACAACCACTGATCTATTCTCTGTCTCCACAGTTTTGCCTTTGCCAGAATGTCATGTAATTGGAATCATACAGTATATAGCTTTTTAAAATTGGCTTCTTTCATTTAGTAATATACACTTAAGATTCCCCATGTCTGCCCTGGCTGGTTTGATTCTGGTTGGAACATCGCCCTGCAGACTGAATGGACAGGAGGGTCTCGAGTTTGATTCCGGTCAGGGGCTTGTGGCTGGGTTGCAGGTTTCCCGGACCCAAATAAGCCTGCAGGAGGCAGCCAATTGATGTGTTTCTCTCACACTGATGTTTCTCTCTCTCTTCTACCTTTCCTTCCTCCTTCCCTTCCACTGTCTCTAAAAAAAAAGAATCAATGGAAAAATATCCTTGGATGAGGATTACCAACAACAAAAACAAATGAAGAAAAAAAAAAGATTCCCCATGTCTTTTCATGGCTTGATAAGCTCATATCTTTTTAGCTGAATAATATTCCATTGTTTGGATGTACCATAATTCATTTATCTATTCACCTACTTAAAAACATCTTGGTAGCTCCAAGTTTTGGTAATTATGAATAAAGCTATCAACATCCACGTGCTATTTTTTGTGTGGACATTAGTTTTCAACTCCTTTGGGTAAATACCAAGTAGCAATTTTTTTATTGTACTGTAGTCAAGTACACATAACATAAAATTTACCATTGTACATTTACATTTAAAGTGTATAATTAAGTGGTATTAAGTACATCCACAGTGTTGTGCAACCATCACGAGGATCTACTTCCAGGAACTTTTCATCACTCCAAATGGGAACCTTGTTAAATAGTCACTCATGTATTAATTTTAAAATAATGTCAATTAAATTTAAAGTTGTTTCTGTCATACTAGCCATATTTCAAGTGCTTAATAACCATAGTTGGCTAGTGGCTACTGAATAGCATAGGTCTAGGGGAGGAGAATTAGAGGCAGAAGAAACAACAAATACAAAGCTCTTGATGTGGGAATACAATTTCTCAAAGAATAGTTCTTTGGCCACTACTATAACAAATACAAGGAATAAGACGTAGGAAATGTAGTCAGCAAAGTAGCCAAGGATCAGCTAATGAAGGACCTTGCAGAGTAAAAGACTAGATTTTAAGGGTGCTATAAATTGTATAAAGAGGTTAAAATAGTTCCTGTTTGGGTAGTTTAGTTGGTTAGAGTGTTGTCAGGATATGCCAAGGTTGCAGGTTTAATCTCCAGCCAGGGCACATAAAAAAGCAACCAACGAATGCATAAAGAAGTGGAAAAACAAATCGATGTTTCTCTCTTTCTCTCATAAATAAAATTAAATAAGTTTTAAAATAATTGCTTTGGCTTCTGTATGATTAAAGGAGGTCAAGAACAAACTAGGAAGGCAACTGACATAAGGAGAAGTGTTTGGATTCAGGATATATTTTGAAGGTTTAGTTTATTGCACTTACAATGAATTTGATGTTAGATATAAGAAAAGCTGTATTATGTAAGGTGGAGAACACTAAGAGAGTTGCAGGTTTGAGAGAAAATTGAATTTAGTTTTGACCATATTAAGTTTAGATGGTTATTGCCATAAAGTGATCACAATATTGGAGCAAAGTGACAGCTCTGGTATTTCAATATTTATTATATTACTAGTGATAAATAAGAGGGTGATAAAAATACAACTCAGAAATAGAATATAGGGATGCCTTATATACTGGGTGAAAAAGGTAGATATATTCCATATACTTTGAAATGTGAGACCTACTGAAAAACTGTTGAAGATCCAAGATACTTCTATAACACTACTTAGTGAACACCCTATTTCATTAATGTTTTTGTATAGCAATAGTTTTGAATAGCTTGAAAAGCATGCATGCCACTAGTTTTTTGCATTACACACCCCCACCCCCCATGGCTACCTTTGCATCTAAATATACTTAAGACTTCATTTTTAAATTCATATTTTTAAAACTTTATCTTATTCTAAAATCTTGGACAAGGTTGTTACTGAAGCTTCATGACATTAACTACCATTTAAGGCACAAGAAAAACACCTTGCTAAGTATTTTCCATAAATAATCTCATTTGATATTCACAACAATCTACTTAGGTATTTCAGAAAATAAGCTAATAGAAAGAGACCACTGGATGTAAAAGACTGAGGTAAAAACCAAAACAAAACAGTTATGTGAAAAATGGTGTTAAAATGTTAAAGCACAAAAGCATTTAGGCTTACTACCAGCAACCTTTCTAAATTTAATAACAACTCCCAAAAAAGAAAATATGGAGGAGTGCTTGAGTCCTGATTGTATTTCTTACTAGCTGATTATTACTGTCTTTGGGTAAGCATCTTTTTTTTTTTTTCTCTTTTTCTCCCCTCTCCTTAAAAAGACTTTTTTATTGATTTTGGGAAGATAGGAGAGAGAAGGATAAAAATGGATTTTTGTTGTTCCACTTACTTATGCATTCACTGGTTGTAGCTTGTATGTGCCCTGAGCAAGGACTGAACTCCCAACCTTGGTGTATCAGGAGGATGCTCTTATACCACTTGAGCTACCCAGAAAGGGTTCTCCACTCCTTAAACAAGCCAGCCAGCCAGCCAAGCCCAGCCCGTGTGGCTCACTGGTTGAGCATCAACCCATGCACCAAGAGGTCACCAGTTCGATTCCCTGTCTGGGCACACGCCCAGGTTGTGAGCCCAATCCCCAGTGGGGGCATGCAGGAGGCAGCCAATCAATGTTCTCTCTCATCAATGTTTCTATCTCTCTCAAAATAAATAAAAATTTAAAATTCAATGGAAAAATATTCTCGCGTGAGAATTAAAAAGAGGCGGGGTGGGGGTGGGGTGAATATACCTATCTCACAGGGTTGTTGGGCGAATCTAAGTGCATATAAATGCATTAAAAAGTGCTTTGTAAATGGCATATTTTACTTTTAAGAGACTGAAGATTTGAATAAAACTAGTACTTGGAACATATTTTTAGAAAGATATTTTTACTGATTTAAAATTTATTTTAGTCAATTGGGGTAATTGTTTAGTTTGTATTCTATTGCTTTTTAGGATACACACTGGATAATCAGTAATTGTTAACTGTTTTCCAGTGAGTTTTTCAGGAATCTATTATTTTGTGGACTATTATCAGTTCTGCACTCTGTACACTACAGATTCTCAATAAATGTCCCATTCAGAGCTTTCTTGTACTAAGAAGATTTAGGGTGCAAATAACTCAGAGTTCTGAGAGGATATGTAGTATATAAGGCTTACAGAAGAGAGCCCACCTGCTTCACACTGAAACAGAACCCAATTCACAAGGGTTCTCTGCTTACCTCCCAGCCTCATCTCTCTTCACTGTCTTCCCCTCATCTCTAGTATTTGGACTTTCCCATCTGTTGTTTGCTTTATCTAGATACTCTTCCTCTGTAGCATCAGTTCTTCATGTCACACTTAGATGTCATCTCAAGAAAGCCTTCCCACACCCTGTCACCGGCAACCCTCGTGTTTTACAACGTCTGTCATTCTATCACACTGTATTTAAAGTTTGTCTTCTTCAAGAGACTGTGAACTCTGGGAGGGCAGGGTCCATACACTGTTGTATTTCTCACACCTAGTATGGTCCGAGCATTGTGCTTTTTCAATATTTCCTGATTGAACCATGAGTGGACGGAGTTTTAGTAAACAGACAGTTAAGTACACTTCCAATCAGTTTGTTTTTTAGCTATTCCACTAGCACTAGACGCTCCGGATTGATAACGTTTTTACCTGTGATGCTGACTGTCCTCTGACCCAGTCCTGTAAAGTAGAAACCCAATTGTCAGAATAATCTGGCTTTTTAGCAGAACCAAAGCCGAAATCGCGTGGAGTCGAAGGGCATGGGTTTATATATCACATCCATGAGCAAACTGCTATACCGTCTAGGCAGTAAAGGAGGACTTTTAGGGGCCACCAGGATCCCACAATAGACGAATTCATCTTATCCCGAACTCAGGCAGAACTCTCCACGCACTGCCTCCTCCAGCGCGCCAAGCCGTTAGTCCCACCCGTCCCCTTTGGCTCCACCCACCTGGCGCGCCCGGGTTACTAAACCGAAGTCACCAGAGTGCGCG
The DNA here is from genome assembly GCF_014108415.1 of Molossus molossus. Lineage (NCBI taxonomy): Eukaryota > Metazoa > Chordata > Mammalia > Chiroptera > Molossidae > Molossus > Molossus molossus. The sequence goes on from NW_023425344.1 coordinate 183,309,975, forward strand.
AGGCGTTCCTAAGCCCCGCCTCCGGGGCGAGGGCACGCTCCCGCTCCCCCTCCCAGCTCTGCCTAAGCAGTTCCGTTAGTAGCGGGAGGAAAAACCGTCCTTCGGATCCCCGCCTCTCCACTCCCAACGCTTTACTCTTTACTACCTCTGCGACCACTACACAGCCAGCTACGGCGGCCCCCAAAGTACAAATATCCCGCAGGCCCTTAGCGAATCCTGATAGGTTTTGGTCTTATTTCATCTGGTCCTGAGACCCTGCGTTCAATTTTAGTCAGGAATTCGAGCTCGCGAGGTTTTTCCGGCGGCAGGAACTCCAAAGCTCTTCACGAAAATAAGAGGTTTTTTTTCTTTCTTTTTTTTTTTTTTTTTTTTTTGCCGCTGTGGCCGTCTGCATTCCTTCCCTCCCACCTCGCGGAATTGTGGTGGGCGGGGGAGGAGGAAGTCAAAGCGCCTGCGCGGAGAGGCCGCTTTCCATCCGGGTCCCTCTCCGTGCGGTGCAGCAGGTCGGTAGGCGGGAAATGGCGACTGGCTGAAGGAGCTGGTTCTGTTGCTGCTGCGGGCTAAGCGGGAAAGACACCACACGTTGCGCAGTCGGAACCATCGCCGGAGCCTGAAGACACTTCTCTGTCGTCACAGTTAGGTAATCTCCCTCGTTCAGACACTGCCGCTGCTTCCAATGTTAGTCCTCCTCCTCTTCCAGGGCCGTCCGCCGGGATCTCCTCCCCTTCTCCACCGGGTTCTCCAGCGGCTCCCGCGCCTTGGTAGGCATGCACTATTGGCGCTTGGTACGGCCGCTGCGTGGAGCCGCTCTTCTCTGGACTTTCCCCTGGGAACGGAAAGGGAGCTCACTTCCCGCCAGCTTCATCTCCCAGGCTGCGCGGCCTGTGTTGTGATTTCTGGGGTTAGATTTCACTTTGCTACCCACCCCCACCCCGATCTCACGTTCCTAGTCCCAAATCCTGTGGTTCCTCTGGATAATTGGGTTAGATTATCTTCTCTAACCTTGGGCCACCTGATGTTTTCGATATTTCATTCTTTCCAGTAGGGTGCTTTTAGGGGGGCGTTGCTCTATCTCAGTTTTTATAAACACCTTTTGAAGATCTGGAAGAAGAGATATCACTAAGTTCTGTTTATCTTTTGTACTGTTAAAATGTTGAGTTGACATTGTTACTCTTTTTAAATCAAGAGTGGTAGTAAAGAACAGCCGATGTGGAAGGCCTCTGGTTTCATTGGTGGTCAATTAAGGGTGAATCTTATCGTCCGTAGTACTCTACGCTTTCTTTGGGTATTAAATGCCTGTATGGATGTTTACTTTTGCATTCTTAACTAGAGTTCCGTGGTGAATAATTGTATAAGTAAATAGTGTTTATTTACTTCTTACCCTAGTGGTGGCTGGATATGTGAATGATGTTAAGCACTTAGAGTACCTTAGGGAAACCTCAAGAGATGTTACTCATAAACTGCTCTAAGATCCTGAAATGAAATGTAGTTATAGTAGATGTTCCTCCAAGGCAGGGATTTATCTTTCTGATGCCAATAAAATAGTACCAAGATTACTGCCCAATATGGGTATACAAGTTAGTGACTTAAATGATAGATTTATCTTCATAATTTTCAGATTTTTTAAATATACTGTCTTTCTATTCTTTTGCAACTTTTAAATTTTCGTTTGTTGTCCAGCTGTTAAAACAAGGAAGTGGCTAGTTAAAGCTAGTTTTATTCCTCCTTTATTATTATTTTTTAACATTGCAGACCTGTTCATGAAGAGAGGTAAAATAAAGAGGCTGTTGGTGTTTTTCAGAATTTGTTTTTCCATTTTGTTAAATTTGGGGCCTTTATAGTTTTTTTTTAACTAGTCAAATTAAGTTTTAAAATGTGGTTCTTATGCATCATTTGATGTTTGTAACTCCAAGGCTTTCAGCTCTCTAGGTCCAGTTTAGAAGACTTCACTGTTGTTAGTATATTAGGATTAAATTTCAGTAATAAACAGGAACATACAAACATCAGTAAAGTCCACATTTGATAGATTCTCTACCCAAGGTCATAAAGAAAGTCAAGGCAAAATATAGCTCTTACTTGAAGCAACCTTTTAGGATTGAGTTGAACTTCATACTTATCCTCTAGGACCAAAATAATAGGAAAGAATTGGAAGTGGGAAGTGGAGGTTGAGGGCATATTAGATACTTCCTGAGCCAATTGATTTTAAGAAATAGGGCCAAATGTGTGACTTACAAGGATGTAAAATAAATCATTGGTCTAGTGTAGGCTTTATCTGTACTTTAATGACTTTTTTGGGTAGTGTATGAAGCATTAATGTTTTTAATAAAATTTGGTTTACAGCTAGCTGAGTGAGCATTGTATGTAGATTTTGCTTTAAAGAATTCTCCCAAAATGTTTTAATTCTACATTCATTTAGTACCTGTACTCTTCTGATACTTTGAAAGGATGTAAAAGCTCAAAGTGGTATAGTTCTTAATCTTGTGGACTTGTAGCTATATAGAAATTCTAAATAGGATTGCAGAAAAAAATGGGATTGTTATATTTTATAATACTTCAATCTACATAGAGCTAGTAATGTTGCTCCTTTTCCACTGTTAATAAATTAAGAATTGGGGAAGTTGTATCTTTCCCAAATTCATCTAGCTGATCTCATGTTTTGAGATTTCTGGTCAAGAGGTTTCTTCACAAGATTATTATATAACAGAATCCATTCAATTCTGGTTTAAAAAACTTGGATCTGTTGTTCATAAAGACTCTAGACTCTAGATTTGTAATTGTAGAATTAATTGCAGTTTGAATAAAATGGTATTGTATCATCTCAGTCATAGACAATGCTTTGGATTAATGTGATAAAGAATAAAGTGGTCTGTAATTTACCAAATTGTTATGAAAGTATGTAGTAGAAAAGACACTTTAAATACCAAATGTCAGATATGCTGAGAGGGGCTCCTGTATGGTGTGCTCTAGTACTTTGGGGTAGCCTAAAAAGTTACCTGACCATTTTCACTGGATTGGCTACAGGGGATTCATTTGCTCTACTTTGAAGATGAGAAGATTAACAGGGAATTTCTGATAAAATTGCAGTTTGAGTTTCCACTTAATTGACATTTGCCATGAAACATATATAAGCCAGGCATATGTTCATTACTGATTATATGACTATATGAATTTTTAATTTAAACTATATTATGTTGAAATTGGATATACATTACTAATAAGTAGAGTAGGTGGTTTACTGTGAGGTATAATTTGAGAATTGCTAATGACAAACTTTATTTGTGTTTCTCCTGTGTATTACAGATTTTTTTCTAAAATTTTCTGTTTAAAATCACAGACTTTCTGGTAGAGGAATTTTGAAATACTCTTTTATCAACAATATTGGCATAGATTAATTTGTCAAGTAAACTTGCTGTAGTTTACAAACTGGTGAGGGTTCAGAGGCAGTGGAATATAGAAGTAAACTTTTAAAAAGCTTTTATTTATTTATTTTTTTAGAGAGAGGAAGGGAGAGAGAGAAAAACATCAATCAGTTGCCTCCTGCATGGGCCCTAACTAAGGATTGAAACTGAAACCTGGGTACATGCCCTGACCAGGAATTAACCCACCACCTTTTGGTGTACGAGACAATGCTCCAACCAACTGAGCCACACTGGCCAGGGTTAGAATTAAACTTTTATGTAATGTCTGTGATTAGAAGAGGTGTGGCATATAGGAAAGAAAGGTATGGTAGGGGTGGACTCATAGTTTGAAGCTTGGGCCTCTTGGGGTACTTAAAGAATCTTGTGAATCTAACAGTAATGATTGGTGAGACTAAGTGTGGTCCCAAGAAAAATCATGAGACTTTAAGGACAAATATGGTTTATAGGTTTGCCCAGCCCTTTTGTTTGTTTACCTTAACTGTAGCTTCCCCACTTGGTATGGTAATATAAGGTCACAGTAGGCCAGTTGACTATATTACTGACCCCATGTTTTATGGTACTCATAGGCTCTCCTATATTACTTTAGAGAGAGTGTAGAAAAGGAATTATGTCTAAATTAAACATGAATCATCAGGAGTGATTTGAGTTGAGGTTCTAGCAATCAAGTTTTCCTAAACTATAACATTTCTAGGACAAGGAAATGTGTTTACTTTGATTAAAGAAGCACAAAACTGTACTATTGGAAGGTGCTTGAATACTTTATAAATAATTGGGATTAATATTTACTAATAGTGGTTTATATAGTTTAGGAAGAATGTTTTCTTTCTTTCGTCTAAATACTTGTATGGGATCTAAAAAAGCAGAGACATTGTTAAAAATAAGAAGTGGAAAATTAAGACCCTGTTAGTACCATAATCTGATATTTTAGGTTTCTCATGTTGACCAGTTAAATTAATTTTTAAGTAGGGATTTAAAAATATGTTTTATTTTTTAAATATGTTATTTGTTAAAGAAAAATATCCAGAGCACATGAGTATCTTTTTAGTTGAGGAAAAAACTGATTATTTGTTTTGGCAATAATTGTTTTCTTCCTGGTATTTCCTAAATATGTATGATTATCCTGTTGAGTTGAACATGATTAACCTTACAAGTACCTGCTTTAGTGTATTTTGTTAAATAAGATAATTATATAGTCCTTTAATTTTCTGATGTACTGATAAAAATTATTTGAAAGATATTTGCAATCACCCTTCAAACAATCATGCATTTTTTTTCCTCATTGAGAATATATCTTTTTATATTTTTATTTAGTAGTAGCAAACAAGAGAGCACTTCTGTTATATGCCTCATTTTTAACTAGTAATTAAAAAATTCACTCTTCATAAACCTTATCTTCAGTTTATCTCAATCAGAATAATGAGTCTTTCCTTGGTGTAGGTAGTGGTAATGATAGTGGGAAATTATTTCAGATACTCAGTGCAAATTTATTTTGGGCAAAGGCCTTGATGTTTTCTTTCATAATTCTAAGATAGTTTTAGTTAATAATTATTTTTCTGTTTTGTCAACATTTCATTGATTTTTTTAAAAAATATTTTTTCTTTATTGATTTTAGAGAGAGAGGAAGGGAGAGGGAGAGAGAGATAGAAACACCAATGTGAGAGAGAACATCAGTTGGCCGCCTCCTGCATGCCCCCCCACTTGGGGATCGGGCCCACAGCCTGGGCATGTACCCCGACTGGAAATCAAACCAGCAACCTCTTGGTGCATGGGTTGTTGCTCAACCAGTGAGCCACACTGTCCAGGCTCATTGATTCTTTTCTTACTACCAAATTAGTGTGTTCTGAGGGTTTCAGATTTCTATTGGCCTAAGAGACTAAGTTTAGTATAAGATCTCTTTAAATAGAAATTTTTGTCAGAAGAGTATAAATTAGTTATTTCTTTCTCTTTGACCTGTTTTGGTGAGAACTACTTAAACAAAAAGCACTCTTAGGAAAACTGTTGAAATTAAGATAACTTTTTTTGATCTTCAGTTTGTCTTTGTTAATATATCCAGTAAGTACATTGTAACCTGTATGTACACAGGCAACCCCAGTAAATTAGAATATATAGATTGAAATATGTATATTTTATAGGAAGGATAATAATAAGATGAAAAATGGTAGACTAGAGTGATAAGTTTCCTTTGCGTTTTTTGAGGGGAAGAGTTTCTCATGAGTATTTTGGTACTAAGTTCTTATAAATTCATAACCTATATTTTTGCTAAAATAACACATTGTTATAAAGTTTTATTGGTGTTGAATTTCTTTCATACCATGTAATAGAATGCTCTTTTTATAAGTAGTTTAAATTATATTTACTGGAGGTAGTTAATCTCCAAATTACCGTTCTTTTAAAACTTAGGTTAAATAAATACAAGTATGCCCTCAGCATATAAGGACATAGTGTCTTAAATCTGTCCATAAGAAATAATGATTTTGCCCTAATGCTATTTCTACCGAGGACATATAAGGGTTTAAGTTGGGGTGCTAGCAGTATTATTTTAAAACATATATGTGAATGAATTATTTTCAGTGATCAATAAACTGAATAATGCTTTTATTTATTTTGTTAATCTGCACCCTAGGATATTTTTACATTGATTTTTTTTTTTTTTTAAGATAGAGGGGAGAGAGGGGGCAGGAGAGAGAGAGAGAAAAACATCTATGTGAGACACATCAGTTGGTTGTCTCCCTCATGACCCTGACCAGGGATGGAATCTTCAACCTGGGTAAGTGCCCTTGACCTGAGACCCTTTGGTCCTTGGGCGGATACTCTAACTGCCAAGTCAAACTGGCCAAGACTGAATAATGCCATTTTTATGGAGTGTTTTAGTCATCAGTAGTCTTAACAGCTCACATATTTTGTTTCTCTAGAGAAACATGGTTTTAGAAAATACTCTTTTTTTTTTTTTTTTTTTTTTGGTTCATTGAAGAAAACCTTCGGGGGGGGGGAACCCATAATTTTATCAATCTTAACTCTTTTGGCAAATGTTTTTGTTTATAAGTTTATTACACTAATAGTTTCTGAAACATTCTATGATATTAGCTAATAAAAAAAGAGAAAAATCGTACATCAGAAATAAATATGACCCCAACAGAGCACCTGTCTTTACCACACTCTTTGTTGGGAAGGGTTCAATGAGGACTCTTGGAGTTGATGCTTTATATAATACTCCTCTATTCCTTCTGCCCTAGTTGACTATTTATTTATTTATTTATTTAGTGCTCCCTTGAGGATTTTTTTTTTCCAGTGATTTTCAGAGAAAGTAGAAGGGGTTGGGTGAGGGGGAATGAGAGAGAGAGAGAGAGAGAGAGAGAGAGAGAGGAAACATAGATCTATTGCCTTCTGTATGTGCCCCGACTGGGAATTAAACTTGCAACCTAGGTATGTACCCTGATCAGGAATCAAACCCACAACCTTTTGGTGTACAGGCCAGTGCTCTAACCATACTATCCTGGGCCCTAGTTGACCTTTGACTTTTATTAGGTGATAAGTGTCAGTGACCGAGAAACCTCCTCCTTCTCTGACGTCATTTAATGAAGGCTTAACTTAAGGAAGTAGTAGAGAGTAAAAGTGGACAATTGCAATGCATGAAGCTGTTGATTTCAGATTAGTCAAGCTAGAAATATAGACAGTGCAAATGGATGCTGACACTTTTGAAAATGTCATTTGGTATCAACGAAGGCAGTGATTTTTAGATATTTCTTTCATGAATATAAATTTAGTAATGATACCATTTGTAATAAGAGTATAAATTAACAAACCTATAGAAGTTCAGAGCTAGAGAGACCAAAGGGTTCATCTAGTCTAGTAACATCTTTGTTGTATTAATGATGAACCATTCTGAAGATTTTTAAACTACATAAATATTTGTCTTAATTAGCTTGCTTTGGAATAAGTAGTATGTGATAGAAGGATGAAAACAGCTCAGATTAATTAATGACTCACCTCTCATTTTGACAACTTCTTTTTTTGGCAAAATTTACATGTAGTGAAATTCACAGATCTGATGTCCAATAACTTCTTTACTGTTGAGGAAATGAAGTACTAGAATAATTGCATGACTTAATCAGTGTCTAATCAGTGTCACATGATAGATTCAGGACTGGTACCTTTTATTTCAGAGGTTAATTTTTCTAGTTATTCCTTCAGGAGCCTACTAGAACCTTGCATGCATATATTCTCTGTATAGCCAACTTATAATTTCTATATACCAAATTTTGTAGGGAAAAACAGATGTGTCTCACATAGATGTTTTTCTCTCTCTCCTGTCCCCTCTCCCTTCCACTCTATCTTAAAAAAAAAAAAAAAAAATCAATGCAAAAATATCCTTGGGTGCGGATTAACAAAAATAAAAAATAAGTTTGATTTCTGATCTTTTCATGATTTTATTACCCACTTTTGTTTCCCTATTATCCTCTATATTAAGCAAACATTTGTTTGTAAGAATGCACATTGGGTTAGTCTTAGGTAATTTGTTAGTACTCCTATACAATGTGCTTTTTTTTTTTTTTTTTATCCTCACCCGAGGACATTTTTCCATTTTTTGTTCAGACAGAGTGGGAGAGAGAGGGAGAGAGAGAGAGAGAGAGAGAACATCGACGTGAAAGGGACACATCAAGTGGCTGTCACCCGCACAGCCAACCAGGGCCAGGGATAAACTGCAACCAAGGTACGCGCCCTTAGCGGGAACTGAACCCGGGTCTCTCTGGACCGCAGGCCGATGCTCTAACTGCTGAGCCAAATCGGCCAGGGCACAGTGTGCTATTTTGTGTGTGTATGTATTTGATACAAGCAGAAATTTATACACTCAGGACTTCAGTAGTGAATTATCGACTAAGTTTTGCTTCTATCATTATTATAATCTTTTCTTTTCAATCCTCACCTGAGGACATTTTTTGCATTTATCCTCAGATAGAGCAGGAGGGAGAGAAGGAGGACGAGAGAGAGACACATGGACTGGTTGCCATCCACACAACCCCAACTGGGCCTGGGGACAAACTGCAACTGAGGTATGTGCCCTTAGCAGGAACCGAACCCTAGTCCCTCTGGCCCACGGGCCGATTCTCTAACCTCTGAGCCAAACCGGCCAGGGCCATTATTTTAATCTTATCATGGGATAATTTGTAATCATAATTGTTTGCCTCAAATATTGTTTGGGATCAGGGATTTTTGAAGAGGAAGGAAATGTTATGAGGAAGGAACATTTTTAGTTTTATTTATAGGCTCCTCTTTGTGAGCAAGAATTTATTACTGCTGTGAAGATTGTGTTTCAGTGACATAGTCCTCCCTCACCCCCAGTTCTCTGTTTTTTTGTTTTTTGAGGAAAATGAAAAAAATTATGGTCAGTTCAACAAAGATCGAGTTATCTTGTGTGTTAGGTTACTGGAGTTACAGATAAAATCTCTGCCTTCAAGACTCTTATAGTCGAATACAGTTAAAGATATACAAACAGATTATTTCAATATAATTTGCTAGGAGTTAAGGTAGAGATAATCACAGGTTTACACAGGCTTGGGCAGGTGGAAGTGGATACTTATTCGCGTACAGATTCTTTGGTTGATTCTTAAATGATGAGGATAAGAATTTGTTGAAAGAATGAGATAAAGAAAAGCAGAAACATGATTGATGTGGCACACTGTGGGCAGGAAACTGTTTATTACTGGAGTACAAAGAGTGAAGCAGCAAATTGCAATGAAAAAAAGACTTTGAGAGGTAGATCTTGTATGTATAGTAAATAAAGAATCCTACTTCGTGGAAATTCATTTATTGTGGTAGAGTCTGGAACTGATTAACCATGATAAACGAGGGCTGACTGTAGCTATATATATAATGCCCAAGTTTAGTCTTAATTTTGAAGGGAGTTGATGAGAAGAAATAGGCAGATTTGTGAAATACGAAGAGTGGATTTAAAGGGGAAATGTCTGATAAATATTTTAGAGATAAAATAATCAGGATTTGGTGATTGACTGTAAGGTTCAAAGGAGAGGAAGAATGTCTAGGATGTTTGGGATGATTTCTGGTTTGACAAGGTAGGCGATGCTACTTGTGATCAAGGTTATAGTAGTAGGAAAAATACAGTAGGAAGAGCAGGTTTGGGGATGGGGTGGGAGAGGAAAAGTGAATTCAGTTTTGGGTAATTTGAATTTGAGGTGCCAAATGAAAGTGTTACAAAGGCTGTTGGATGTGAGTCTGAGACTTAGAGGTGGTAGAGAAACTAACAGTTAATGTTACAATTTATTTATTTATGTTATTAAAAAAAATTTGTTTTTTTTTAATTGATTTTAGAGAGAGAGGAAGGGAGAGGGAGAGGGAGAGATAGAAACATTGATGAGAAAGAACATTACTGGCTGCCTCCTGCATGCCCCCCACTGGGGATCAGACCCACAACATGGGCATGTGCCCTGACCGGGGATGGAACTGGCCACCTCCTGGTGCTTGAGTCAATGCTCAACCACTGAGCCAAACCCGTCTGGGCTAATGTTGCAATTTATGGTGAGCTTTGGGAAGAGACTCTTCCCCTCACTTCCATCCCCCACTCCTGTTCCTTTTAGTTGGGCTGCTGGTAAATAGAAAGCAAACTTCATAGTTTATAGATTGCCGGGCAATCAACTTTTTCTGTTTCTGAAATGAGATCTGGTTCAAATGTTGAAAAAGAGGGAATGTTTTACATTATATACTTTTTGCCCCCAGCGTCATGAGTTCTTAGACTTTAAAATGTTGTTGCCCCCACTGCTGTTTGTTTTGTGTTGTAATCTATTTAAATTGTATTATTTTCATTCATTAGTACATTTATTTCCCTAGGGTAGTCATTTCCTATTCTTTGCCTGTTTTATTGTATTACTAATAATGGAAAAGAACTTATCTAGTTAATGGAGCTCTAAACAACCTAGAGGATGTGTTAAATTTTAACATGAATAGTAGGATTATCAAGACGAGGCTGTATATGTATGTTTATAACTCTTCCCTTTATATTTTAAATTTGGGTAGTAAAATTAGTTTATTGCAGATGTTGTTATGTAGGCAATTACTGACCTGTACTTGGTCCAGTTTACATGTGTTGTCTTTGGTTTTGGTATCATGGTAATGCTGACTTCATAAAAATGAGTCGCTAAATGTTTCCTTCTCTTCATATTTTTTTGGCATATATTTATTTATTTTTATGAAATTTATTAGGGTGACATTGGTTGATGGAATTTATGAAACCTAACATATAGGTTTCAAGTGTACATTTCTGTAATACATTATTGCATTGTATGCCTACCACCCACAATCAAATCATCTTCTGTGATCATATATTTGGCCCCCTTTACTTTTTACTACTCCCCCACCCCTTCCCTCTGATAATCACCATACTATTGTCTGTGTCTATGAGTTTCAATTTTATATCCCACAGGAGTGAAACCATATGGTTCTTAGCTTTTTCTAACTGACTGATTTCACTTAGCATAATATTCTCAAGATCCATCCATGTTGGCGCAAATGGCAGTATTTCATCTTTTCTTATGGCAGAGCAGTATTCCATTGTACCACACTTTCTTTATCCAGTCCTCTATAGAAAGGCACTCTAACCAGAGTCTCCATGTCTTGGCCACTGTGAATAATGCTGCATTGGACACAGGGGTGCATATATCTTTGTGAATAAATGTTTTCAAGTTTTTTGGGGTAGATACCCAGAAGAGGGATTGCTGGGGCTATATGGTAACTATTCTTAATTTTCTGAGGAATTGCCATACTGTTTTCCATAGTAGTAATTGATCCATTTTGAAGTAATTTTTGTACATGGGGACAAACTGTAATCTAGTTTCATTCTTTGGCATATGGCTTTCCAATTTTTCTAGCACCATTTATTGAAGAGGTTTTCTTTTCTCCTTTGTGTGTTTTTGGCTCCTTTGTCAAAAATTATTTGTTCAATACAAATGGCCAAGAGACATATTAAGAAATGCTCAACATCATTAATCATCAGAGAGATGCAAATTAAAACAACAATGAGGTATCACCTCACACCTGTCAGAATGGCCACCATCAACAAATCATCAAACAAGTGTTGGTGAGGGTGTAGAGAAAAGGGGACTCTAGTACACTGCTGGTGGGAATGCAGACTGATGCAGCCACTATGGAAAACAATATGGTGTTACCTCAAAAAATTAAAAATTGAACTGCCATTTGACCCAGTGATCCTACTTCTAGGAATATACCCTAAGAAGCCTGAAACACCAATCAGAAAGAATATATGTACCCCCATGTTCATAGCAGCACTATTTACAATAGCTAAGATCTGGAAACAGCCCAAGTGTCCATCAGTAGACGAATGGATAAAAAAGCAGTGGTACATATACACAATGGAGTACTATGCAGCTGTAAGAAAGAAAGATCTCTTATCCTTTGAGATGACTTGGAGGGACCCAGAAAGTATTATCCTAGGTGAAACAAGCCAAGCAGAGAAAGACAAATATCACATGATCTCATTTGTGGAATATAATGAACATAATACCCAGAGACATGAAAGTAGAATTACTACAGACTGACAAGCCTCAGAAGACGAGGTTGTCAGGGAGGGAAGAGATAAACCACAGAACTTACATGCCTGTACGCATAACCGATGGACACAGACAACAAAGCCAGGGATGGGGTGGAAGGGATGGGGAGGAGGGTGTCAATGGGGAAAAAAAAAGGAGAAACATCTGTAACAAAAGAAAATTAATTTAAAAAAATTATTTGTCCATATACTTGTGTTTTTTTTTTTCTGGGCTCTCAGTTCTGTTCCATTGGTCTATGTGGTGGTGGTGGGTTTTGTTTTTTTTTGCCAATACCATGCTGTTTTGATTATCAATTCTCTGTATTATAATTTGAAGTAAGGTAGTGTGATACCTCTGGCTTTGTCCTTTTTTTCTCAGAATTGCTTTGGCTATTTGGGGTCTTTTGTGGTTCCATACAAATCTGATGATTTTTTGTTGTTGTTGTTCTATTTCTTTAAAAAATGATGTTGGGATATTGATGGGAATTGCATTAAATCTATATATTGCTTTGGATAATATGGCAATTTTAACAATGTTGATTCTTCCAATCCATGAATACAGAATATCTTTCCATTTCATTTTGTCTTTTTCAATCTCTTTTAATAATGCTTTGTAGTTTGCAGTATATAGGTCCTTCGCATGCTTTGTTAAATTTATTCCTAGGAATTTTATTCCTTTTTGTTGTAATTGCAAAAGGAATTTTTTTTTTTTTCCATTTCTTTTTCTGAAGTTTCATTGTTAATATATAGGAAAGCAGTGGATTTTTATACATTGATTTTGTATCCTGAAACTTGCCGTATTTGTTTATTGTTTTTTTTTTTGGTGGAGGCTTTAGGATTTTTTATATACAGAATCATGTCCTCTGCAGAGTGACAATTTTACTTTGTCATTCCCAATTTGGATGCCTTTTATTTCTTTCTCTTGCCTGGTTGCTGTGGCTAGGAGTTCTGGAAGTCCTAGTTGAATAAGAGTGGTGAGAGTGGGCATTCTTATCTTGTTCCTGACTGCTGACTTCATAAAAATGAGTTGGTAAGTGGTTCCTTCTGTTCAATTTTTTAGAAGAGTTTGTATAGATATTTTAAATTTTTTTATAGACATTTGGTAAGATTCTCCAGTGAAGATATTTGGGCTTGGAGTTTTCTATGTCAGAGTTTTTTCTGCAGTTTCTTTTTTTTGTCCTCACCTGAGGACATTTTTGCATTTATCTTCAGATAGAGAGGGAAGGAAAGAGAAGAGAGAGAGAAACATTGATGTGAGGGAGACACATTGACTGGTTACCACCCACACAACCCCAACCAGGGCTGGGGACAAACTGCAACTGAGGTACGTGCCCTTAGTGGGAACCAAACCCAGGTCTCTCTGGTCCATAGGCTGATGCTCTAACTACTGAGCAAAACCGGCCAGGGCATGCAGTTTCATTTTTAAAAAATATAAAGGTGTTGCAGGTTATTTGTTCATGTGTGAGCTTTGGTGGTTCATATTTTTTGTGGAATTTGATCATTTCGTTTAAGTTGTTGAATGTACTGGCATAAAGTTGTTTGTAATCCATTATTTTTCTTTTAATGTTTGTAGGATATATAGTGATGTTCACGTTTTAATTCCCAATATCGATAATTTGTGTCTTGTTACTTTTTTTTCTGTCTTGCTAGAGTTTTATCAATTTAATCATCTTTTTTTAAAAAGCAACTCTTGACTTCATAAGTTTTATTTTTGTAACCTCATTGGCTTATGGTTCTGTTGAATGCTTTGTCTCTCTCTCTCTCTTTTTTTTTTTTTTTAATTTTTTCCCTCTTTATTGATTTTAGAGAGAGAGAAAGTGAGAGGCAGAGATAGAAACATCGATGAGAGAGAACATCGAGGGGCCGCCTCCTGTATGCTCCCCACTGGGGACTAGGCCCACAACCTGGGCATGTGTCCTGACCAGGAGTCGAACCGGTGACCTCTTTGGTGCATGGGTCGACGCTCAACCATTGAGCCACACCAGCTGGACCAGTGCTTTGTCTCTTAACAATGGATTGTATTTTCATCCTTTTTTGTGAGTCTTGCAATATTTTATGACTCCTGGATATCATGAATAGCACAGTAAAGACTGAGTACATAGTATTTGTACCAGGAAAATTGCATACCTGTATGTCTAGTGTAGGGGATGGAATTAAGCTGAGTTGTGGTTTATTGTTTCAGAGGATACCTTAAGTAGCTTCAAATTTCTCTTGTGTTACTTTGTGCCTAGGCTAGAAGTTAAGATGTGGGGAAGTGTTTCTCAGTTTTCCTGATGACTCTCAATTTTTATCTTTCCCTGTATGACTGTGACTAGGAGGAATCTACATGCTCCTGATTCTCTCTCCCAGTAGTAGACTACTATTGTGTTAATCAGTGCTTGTTAGCCTGGTGGTGGAGCCAGGACTGTCTCTGTTGTCCTGGTCTAGTTGCAGTCTTGGATAGTCCCTGTGTATTTGGAAAGAGTTTCCTGAGCCTGCCTCCCTGGTAGAAGATCTCTAATAGCATTGATATAAGATCCTGGGCCCAAGATTGTTTCTTGCCCCTCCTCTAGTGTTTAGGGTCTTTTACTGTACCACCTTTCTTAATGATGTCTTCACTTGTGCACTCATGGGTGACTGGACTTGCTGCTCCTCCCCTAGCGTTAATTTGAGAAGGATCTGGTTGTGGCTTAAAGTGAGAAGGATCTGGTTGTGGCTTATCCTAGTAGAGGCTCTTCCCCTCTTTCAGTCCTGCGCAGAGGAAGACTGTCCAGTCTCATGTTCCCCATATTGTGAACACCTGGTGGAGGTGTGTGGTGAATCCTACAAATTGATTTGGATTCCTGTTGTGTCTATGGCTCCCAGGAACTATATGTTTATGCTGGCCCCCACTTTACCTTTACAAGTTTAACAATTTTAGATTCTTTTTACCTACTTCTGTGGTATTACTATCTCTTCCCTTGCTCTGCTACCTGTGAGCCAGTGCTTACATCCTTTCTCCCCGAGGAAGGGTTTGTCTTTTGTTGGCTCTTTATTTGGTTGCTTTGAGTCCTTAGCTCCTGATGGGTTTAAGAAAAGTTTAGTTTTGTTAGTTACCCAAATTTGTTAGGCATTTTTTTCTAGCTTTCTGTTGCATAGGCAGAACCCAGTTAATGCATGTAAATGGATCTTTAGACAAAACTCCAATTAGTCAGAGGTGCTTTCCTCTATTTTCTTGAGCTGTAGTTTATAATTTCATAATTTCTTTGACTTCCAGTTCCTTGGTGAAAACTGTCTTTTCTTGGTTTGGACCAGTGATTTTCTTTCTTTCTTTCTTTCTTTTAAATGTTTGTATTGGTTTTTTAGAGAGAATGATAGAAACATCAGTGTGAGAGAGATACATCAGTTGACTGTCTCCTGCATGCCCCCTGCTGGGGATGGAGCCTGCAACCTGGGCATGTGCTCTGACTGAAAATCAAGTCACAACCTCTCAGTCCATGGGACGATGCTCAATCCACTAAGCCACACCCGCCTGGCTAGACCAGCGATTTTCAACCGGTGTGCTGCAAGAATTTTTAAAACATGCAATACCTGACTATTTAGTCAGGCACACTGAGTTCTTTTCCCTTAGATTGTCAAATAAAAAAATTACAACATCCAACACAATAGTAGCTGTCTAGTGTGAATGAATCAAAATTATACCTAATTTGGGGGGGGGGGGGGTCTATCGGCAAAAAATAAAATATTTTTTTTGGTGGCTGTAGAATTTCAGTAATTAGTTTATGTGTGCCATAAGAAGAAAAGGTTTGAAAATCGCTAGTTTAGACCAAAGGAAAGCATTCAAATTGGCTAGATTGATTGTAAAGAAAGAGAATAATTCCCCAACTGGCTGTAGATTTCTTTTTCCTCTTCCCTGAACACTGTGGTGATTCCCTCCAAACTATCATATAGTCAATGCCTTCTACATTTTTTGTTGTCTTTTCCTAAAACCCCTCTTTCTCCTAACCCTGCTTCTCCTTCCATTCCATTTCCTGTAATGAAATGCCCAGGAAAACCAAGTATATACTGAATTTTTAAATGCAGAATTTAGATTAAATATTTCTCTACTTTCTATATGTACCTGACAATCCTTTTTTTTTTTTGGTCTATAGGTTATTTTATCATGTTTTACAAGAAGTAATATTTAACAGGCAGAATAGAAAGGCAAATTTTACTTGGTTTCTTTGGGTATATCTTACTTCTGTCCCCAGTCTATCTATCGTTCTCCTTTTCACTGTTTTATTTTTTAAAAAGAAGAAGATTTTGTTTTCCCATTCCAGGGTCCCTGTCTCTCACTCTAATAGAAACCAAACTGGCAAAATATGCCAGGGAGCAAGGCCTCAAATGCTCCCGCCATAGTATTTTTCATAGTGGCTGCACCATTTTGTATTACCATCAGCAGTGCACAAGGATTCCAATTTCTGTCAGCACTTATTTTCTGTTTTTTGATAATGAATCGTATTGTGGTTCAGATTTGCATTTTCCTTAATGGTTGAGAATATTTTCATGTGCTTATTGACCATTTGTATGTGTTTGTTGGAGGGATATCTGTTCAAGTCTCTTGCCCATATCTGATTTGAGATTTTTATTTTTTTGAGTTGTAGACATTTAAAAAAAAATATTCAGAATATTAACCCTTTAAGAGATTATGGTTTGCACATATTTTTTACCATTTCATGGGTTGCCTTTTTACTGTGTCGATAGTGTTTTTTGATGTGCAGAAGTTTTAATTTTATTTTTAAATCCTCACCCAAGGACATCTTTATTGATTTTAGAGAGAGAAGAAGGGAGAGCGGGAGGGAGGGAGGGAGGGTGGGGGGGGAGAGAGAGAGAGATGTGAGAAACAGCGATTGGTTGCCTCCCATACCCATTCTGACTGGGGGTTGAACCCCCAATCTTTTTTTTTTTTTTTTTTATTTTTTATCCTCACCCAAGGACATTTTTGCATTTATCTTCAGATAGAGCAGAAGGGAGAGAGGGAGGAAGAGAGAGAGAGAAACATCGATGTGAGAGAGACACACCGAGTGGTTGCCATCCACATAACCCCAACCAGGGCCTGGGACAAACTGCAACCGAGGTACATGCCCTTAGCAAGAACTGAACCCGGGTCTCTCTGGTCCGCGGGCTGACACTCTAAACTGCTGAGCCAAACCGGCTAGGGCTGAACCCCCAACCTTTTTAGGCGACGGGACAACTCTCCAACTACCTGAGCCACTAAGCCAGGGCAAAAGTTTTAATTTTGATATAGTCTAATTTATCTTTTTCTCCCCCCTTTTGTTTCCTGTGCTTTTGGTGTCATATCCAAGAAATCACTGTCAAATCTAATGTCAAGTGCTTTCCCCCTGTGTTTTCTTCTAGGAACTTTATTGTTATAGCTCTTAAGGTCTTTGGTCCATTTTGAGTTATTTTTTGTACATGATGTAAGATAAATATCCAATGTCTTTTTTTGCTTTGGATACCCAGTTTGCCCCAGCACTAGAGTTCTATGCAGTCGACTCTCGTTTATCGCAGTTAATCAGTTCCAGATTCCACCATGATAAATGAATTTCCGCGAAGTAGGATTCTTTATTTATAAATTGAATATTTTCTTAGAGCATAGAAAACCTGTTTACGACCTTCTAAATACATTTTTAACATCATTAGAGCCCTCTAGACATGAAATAACACCCTATAGTCACCATTACACTCGTATTACCCAATGTATTAGACAGAATAAGAGAAAATAAGACATTAGATGTTACAAATATCATATTATTATTGTACATTTAATTACACACAGTTCTTACACACAACCACTAACCTATGAAAATAGTGCACTTGTTCGATGATGAAGGAATGAAGATGAAGAGATGTACTGCACAGCAAAGAAGATCGAGGTTACTGCTCCTCTGAAGGCATGGCCTCAGTAGGAGAGTCTTCAGGTGATGCAGCATCTTCAGCAGGTGTGTCATCGTCTTCCACTGAAGGAGTACTAAAAGTAGGCAGTGGGTACCTGGGTGCGCAGCTGAAGAACATTGTGATAGGCAGTTGCTGGCGCTGTCTTTTCACATGCATGAGGAGGCTTTTGTAGAGTTCTATCACTCCCATCAAGTGCATTCAGGAACCGCAATGCACGCATCATATGTGGGCCCCATTCGCCAATCATGTCCTGTACTACCTTAATAGTTCTCACGACTTGCGAGAGATGCTCAAGTGTAAGGCCAACTTCCTCCTCCTGACCCCCCAGGAACCTCTGGCTTCTCTTCTTCGTCCTCACTTGCAGACTTAGTCATCTCCACCAGATCCTCATCAGTTAAGGGATCCGAATGTATCTCCAGCAGCTCATCCATGTCATCGCGGGTCATATCCTTATTGAACACCTGTTCTGGATGATACTTGCCCTCCTCAAGGATCTTCTGGAATGTGTTGTTCATGTAGTTTTCTGCTGCAGGCTAATCAGCAGAGGCGGCTTCTCCGTGGAGAACGACACTCTTCAGATGATATCTCTTCTGGAACTTCTCGAACCAACTCTTTCTCGCCATGAAATCCACAAATGTTACAGAAGAGGGTCCTGGTTGAGGTTCATCCACCGTAAAGCGCTGATAGAACTGCCGCCTCGCCTTCTCTCGGATGACCAGTGAATCCAACAGAATGTTTTTCTTGTGTCTGTCGCTGATCCAAATGGCTAGGGCAGTTTTCATTATGAACTTATTACAACTTGTCACTAAGCATTTTGCTTTTTTGTTGAAAGAGACAGTAGCCGTTGCATGGATGTTCTTTTCATCATTACGGATGGAGCAAACAGTAGACTCATTCAAGTCATAATGGCGGGCAACCTCCACGATTTTCTTGCCATCTTTGATCATATCCAAGAGTCTCACCTTCTCCTGGATGGTAAGCATCTTCCTCCGGCGCTTAGTTTAATCTTCAGAAGGCTTAGAAGAAGCAGTACATTTTGGAGCCATTGTGAGGCTTAGATAAAAGTTCTCAGAAATAGCAAACACTTAAAAGAGCAAAGATGCTTCTGATGCAAGAGATGTAGAAATGTGTATGAGAAACGAACTTGCATGAGGCTGAACCAATCAGTGGCCAGGATAGGGAGAGGATAGGATAGCCAGTCAGTGAGCAGCAGGCTCTGATTGGCTTGGTTTCACCACACCCAGTTTTTTGGAAAAAAGTTATTGCCCACACACAAGGAGTTGAAGGAGTTGTACCTGGCATTGAAGGATTTGCGGGGGTGCTTTAATACATAGGCCTACAGTCCATATATACAGCAATTTTAATTGTAATTGTAATTGTAATATGGGGTTGTGTAATTGACTCAGGCAACCAGGTGTGTGCTGTATTATTTTCACTGTCTCCATCAACTTTTTTATGAATTATTTGAAAAAAACCGCGATAGAGTGAAGCCACGAAAGTTGAAGCGCGAAGTGGTGAGGGACGACTGTATTGTTTTTCCATTTAATTTTTTTTTCTTTATTGATTTTAGAGAGAGAGGAAGGAAGAGGGAGAAATAGAAACATTGATGAGAGAGAACATCGATTAGCCACCTCCTGCACACCCCACACTGGGGATTTGGCCCACAATCTGGGCATGAGCCCCGACCAGGAATTGAACCAGCGACCTCTTGGTACATGGGTCGACGCTCAACTGCTGAGCCACACCGGCTGGGCTATTGTGTTAATATGTTTACAGATAGGCCTGGTGTTGGGATATAGAATATAGTGTTTTACATTGTTTGTATAATGGTTTAGGATTTAGATTTTTCTTTTTAGTTATATTAATGAGTAAAAATATACCATGGGAGCTTCCCTGGAACTCTAAACCTCATTTGTAATATTTTGTTTATGAGAATTTTGATTTTGAGCTCCCAACTGTCAGTTTGTCAACACAGATTTTTGCTGGTTAACCCTATTTTTCCTCAGGAAAGTCACCCATTGTGAATGACTATTTAGAAAAAGAGTGGAAATAAAAAAGCAAATTTTAGAGGGAAAGGGAAATTAGAATTTTTGGTAACTTTTTAATTAATTAAGATTTTTTGTTGATGATAAAAATATACTGTTTTTGTTTTGCCGGTTATTTTTATTGATGATATCCAGAAATTATTACTTAAAACACTTCTGCCATCTTCTCCACCTAATTTTTCTCTGTCATAAAATAGAAATAATGGGCATTACTTTATATTGTTGAAAATATTAAGTGAAGTAATTTGTTACAGATATTTCTTGACTTACAGTCCCAGTAAACCCATCGTAGTTGAAAATATCGTTAAGTTGAAAATGCATTTATAATATAACTAATCTGCTAAATATTGTAGCTTAGCCTAACCTGTGTGGCCATTAAAAATTATGTTTTCAGATTTTTGTTGTTGTTGTTAATGCTCACCTAAGGACATTTTTTTTCTGTTTATTTATTTTTATTTTTTCAGATGGAGTGGAAAGGAGATGGGTAGAGAGAGAAAGGGAGAGAAGGAAATATTTATATGAGGTACATGGACTGGTTGCCTCCCGAATGTGCCCCAACTGGGGTCAGGGATCCTTCCGTGGCCAGGCCAATGCTCTAGCCACTGAACCACACTGGCCAGGGCTGTTTTCAGATTTTTAAAAGAACATGGATAAGGAGTTAATAGTATAAAAGGGGAAAAAACACATCTGTCATCCTGCATGTAGTGTAATTCTGACTATTGATTAAAAATATTTAAACAAGCAGAGTAGTGGATAACCTCATTTCAGTCATTTCTAAACTGAGGAATTTTGTAAGCTTTTTCCATATATTTCTGTGCTTTTAAATTTTTCTAATGATGTATATTTTATAATCAGAAAAGGCTAGATATGGCTACCAGAAATAGAAATTTCTCAAACTTGTAAGGGATTAAGAATTAATTTTGTCTTATGTAGATTGAATACTTACCTATGCTTCTCCTTGAGTTGTTGGAAGCCAGGTATATGATACATATTCACTGCATTTTTCTCCCCTGAATTTGGTCATATTTTCCTGTTTCTTTGCGTGTCTCATAATTTTTTGTTTAAAACTGACCATTTTAGATAACATTGTAGCCACTCTGAATTCAGACTCTTTTCTTTCTTTTTATAAATTTAATTAATTTATTTGTATTTTATTGTTGAATGTATTACAGATGTTCCTCCATTTTTCCACCATTGGTACCCCCTGACTTCCCCCCCAACCCTCCCTCTGAATCTTTTCCCTTGAAAGTTATTTGTTTAGTAACTTCCACAGGCAAAACTTTCCATAGATCTATGAAATCTATCTCCCTGCAAGTATGTAGCCACTTAAAAAAATTCTTGTTTTATGCTTGGCATACTAGGGCATCCCCCATGTCTGTATTGTTTTGTGGTTCCGCTAATAATTGGACACATATTGTGGTCAGACGTCTTCTTGCACAGCAAGGCTTCTTACTCTGCCTGTGGGTCTTTGTGGGATGCACATTCAAAATTCAGGCCTTTTCCAAGTCTATCCCAGCTTTTATTTTTCACTGATCCATTTTGTCGTATCTGTGTTCATATGTGCAGCCACAGGGTTGGCCAAGAGTATGTAGATAACTTGGGCCTTCTTAAGTCTTCACTGTGCATGTATTGCTGCCTCTGCCAGCAATAATGGTTGTTCCAACAACCCCTGCAACTAGTAGAGCTGTTGGCCCTCATAGTTCGCTTGCCACAGAAACGATCACTTATACCAAAATTATAACTTACACTGATGATACCACTGAGTGTGGTCATTGTCCAACTGTAAATCATGTGGATCTCTTTATGGTGATTTCAATGCTGCCAGTCCTCTCAGCTTGCCAAATCATCTGTGCTTACAGGTGGGAGGATAAGAGACTGGAAGCATCCCCAGATGAGAATGACACAGACTCTCAATGTTCTTACCACATGCTGAGCAGTTTTATAAGTATTCTCAAATTGCCTAGGCCTCTGGTTGATTTCCACAGTACTGAAATAGTTTTTGTCATTTTGTCCACATGTATGGTTGGTTTTGGGGGGAGAGGATTTCTTGGCTTTTTAACTTGGCTATAGTCAATATTCCAGGGATTTTAACTTCTGTCTTAAATCTCTGTTTTTTTCCATACTGTGTCTTGTTTCCCAAGGACTGAGTGGATGACAAATTTGGATTGGAAATCTAAATATTAATTTGATTTATCTCACAACAGCCTCAAAATAGCAAGCCAGCACTTTCACCACACATTTGATTACTGAAGTCTTACATACACTTTTTTTTTTTTTTTTAATTCTCACCTGAGGATAGTTTTCTATTGTTTTTGTTTTTTTTTTTTAAGATAGAGTAGGAGAGAGAGAGAAACATTGATGTGAGAGAGACACATCAATTGATTGCCTCTCCACAATGCCCACCAGGGCTGGGGATCAAACCTGCAACCCAGGTACGTGCCCTTGACCGGGTATCGAATCCACGACCCTTCAATCTTCAGGGCCAAACCTGCCAGGGCTATACACTTTTTTCTGTGCTGTCCTCATTTTTCCCTCACTTTTAATTTTTTTTCTTTATTGATATTAGAGAGAGAGGAAGGGAGAAGGAGAGAGAAACAGAAACATCCATGAGAGAACATGATTGGCCACCTCCTGCATGCCCCCCCACTGGGGATCGGGCCCACAACCTGGGCATGTGCCCTGACCAGAAATTGAACCAGCAGCCTGTTAGCACATGGGTTAGTGCACTGACCCACACCGGCCAGATTCTTCCCTCATTTTTAAATAGCCGAGTCTATATTTAAATTGTCAGAATACATCCGTTACATACTATACTCTCTCCCTTTCAGCTTTTATTTTGTTGTAGATGTATTAGTAACTACATATTCCATGCTTAATGCGCACCACCAGTTTTTATGCACTATCTGTAGTCAACTTGGTTTTTGGAAGTACTCTATTAGATTTTTCAGGAAGAGTTCCAAGGGTACAGTATTTTCAAAATATTTGTGTGCTGATAGTAGTTTGTGGCATACATGTTCTTTCCTTGATTATTTTATTTTAGATATGTTACTTTATTTATCTTCTGGCATAAAATGTTGCTATTGAAAAATTTAGAATAGTCTATTTTTCTTTCCACTATAAAGTTATATAGCAGCCCTGGCCGGATTGCTCAGCTGGTTGGAGTGTCAGCCTGGTACCCCAAGGTTGCAGATTTGTTCATTGTCGGGGCACATAAAAGAAACAACCAATGCATGCATAAATAAGTGGAAAAACAAATTGATGTTTCCCTGTTTCTCTCTTTTCCCTTTCTTCCCTCTCTCTAAAAATGAATAAATAAAAAAATTAAAGAAATAAACTTAGTGCATGCCTGTATCAGGGGTTTGCAAACTCTTGTCCATTGCAAACACAATTTTATTGTATATAGCCATGCCCATTACTTTAGATATTGTCTTGGACTTCTTTTGCAATAGACAGTATGGAAACCCATGAGTTTGGCTCTGGATGACGTTGATATTTGAATTTCATGTAACTGTCATCCTGTGGTCTGCAAGACTGAAATATTTACTGTATGGGTATATAAGAAAAAGTTTGCCTACATCTGACCTAAATGCCCAAAGTCCCCAACCCTTTTTTCTTAAAGTTCAGTAAAGTTCTAGTAATTCATACTAGACTGTGTCTTGGTATTCTGGGTTGCTGTTCTCAGGCCTGTGTCTTTTAATACATGGTTTAAAACTTTTTCCATTTCCAGGAAAGTTTTCTTGTTATACTTTTTAATGTTTAGAAATATTCTTTTCTCTATCTGTTGTGTCCATTTACTTCTTTGTTTCTTCTTTTTTTAGTCTTTGTTTCTGAACATATTTTTTCTTTTTAATTTTTTTCTGAGTTCTGTCACGTCACACACACCCCCACTCCTGCCCCAAATCTTGGTTAAATTTGTTCTTGCATGAGTGTCTTTAAGCTTCCTTGGAAATAGTAGTTTATAGTTATAATCTGTTTTTGTGAGCCTATCTTTTATAATTTATTGTCTGTAGGAAGTTAGGGATTTTATCCTGTTTCATTCTCTCTTTTTTTTCTTCTTATAACTGTATGGGCTCTGATCTAATTATTGCTTTTAAAAATTTTTATCTTTAGTGTTGAAAGTATTATGGATGTCCCCTCTTTTTTCCTCCAATGACACCCTCCTCCCTACTCTTACCCCCCTCCTGCTTTTTCCAAACTATTGTCTGTGTCCATCGGTTATGCGTATATGCATATAAGTTCTTTGGTTTATCTCTTCCCAACTCCTCCCTCCACCCCCCTTCCCTTTGAGGTTTGTCATCTGTTCCTTACTTCCATATCTCTGAATCTGTTTTGATTGACAGCATATTTTGTTCATGATACTCCATAAATATGTGAGATCATGTGGTACTTGTTTCTTTGACTGGCTTATTTCACTCAGTGTAATACTCTCCAGGTCCCTCTGTGTTGTCTCAAAGGGTAAGAAATCTTTCTTTCTTACAGCTGCATAGTATTCCATTGTGTAAATGTACAGCGGCTTTTTTATCCTTTCATCTTACTGATTGGGCTGTTTTCAGATCTTAGCTATTGTAAATAGCGCTGCTACGAGCATAGGGGTGCATATACTTTTTTGGATTGGTGTTTCAGGGTTCTTAGGATATATTCCTAGAAGTAGAATCATTGGGTCAAATGGTAATTCCATTTTTAATTTTTTTGAGGTAATACCATATTGTTTTCCATAGTGGCTACACCAGTTTGCATTCCCACCAGCAGTGTACTTTATAGAGTAAGTACATCCTCACCAGAACTTGTTTGAGGATTTGTGGATGGTAGCCCTTTTTTTTTTTATCCTCAGCTGAGGACATTTTTTGCATTTAATTCAGATAGAGCGGGAGGGAGCGAGGAAGGAAGAGAGAGAGAGAAACATTGATGTGAGAGAGACACATGGAGTGGTTGCCACTCACACAACCCCAACCGGGACCAGGGACAAACTGCAGCTGAGGTACATGCCCTTAGTGGGAACCAAACCCAGGACTCTCCAGTCCGTGGGCCGACGCTTTAACCGCTGAGCCAAACTGACCAGGGCTTCTGCCCATTTTTTAATTGGGTTCTTTGTCTTCCTTTTGTTGAGTTGTATGACTACTTCATATATTTTGGAAATTAATCCCTTATCTGATGTATCATTTTGATGCTGATTTCTTTTGCCATGCAGAAGCTTTTTGGTTTTATGTAGTCCCATTTATTAATTTTTTCCTTTGTTTCTCTTGCCGTGGGTGATGTATCAGAGAAAATTCTGCTATGTGTGACGTCTGAGATTTTTCTGCCTACATTATCTTCTGGGATTTTTATGGTTTCATGAGTTACATTTAAGTCTTTTATCCATTTTGGGTTTATTCTTATGTATGGCGTAAGTTGGTGGTTTAGTTTCATTTTTTTGCTTATAGCTGTCCAATTTTCCCACCACCATTTATTGAAGAGACTGTCTTTACTCCATTCTATGCTCTTGCCATAAACCTGGGTATGTGCCCTGACCAGAATGGAACCTACAACCTCTTGGTGCATGGGACTATGCTCAACCAACTGATTTGCATTAACCAGGGCTATGGTTTTCTTATAATGTACTAAAATATGGACAATTGCTTAGTTTGTGTTCCTCTTCCCAGACATTCTCTATGCTTTTCTCATTTGATCCTGTCCTACTATATTTTTATTTTATTCAGCAGTTTCTTCTCAAGCATTGAACCCTTTTCAGTAGCTCTGGTAGTCAGGGTTGGTTTTGTTGTTGTTGTTATTTTCTAATGGAAAATACCAAATATATGTACAAAGTAAACGGAATGGTATTATTAGTTCTTATATAACATCGCTAAGTTTCAATAATTATTAACATTTTGTCTTTCTTGTTGACTCTGTATCCCAGTTATTCCCAACTTTCACCTGCCTAGTTGGTTATTGTTCCTAAAAACTTTTTACAGGGTAAAATTTGCATACTTTGAAACACATTGATTTTTAGCTATAAGTTTTGACAAATAGATCCACACCCCTATCACAGTTCAGGACATTTCCTTTCTGAAGGCAACTTCTCTTCTGATGTTTTTCTCCTTGTATTATTTTTGCCCTGATATGACTTTTTAAATGGTGTCATCAAACGTAGTTTCGTGTCTGCCATTGTTCAGCATGCTATCTGTGAAATTCTTTCATGTTGTTGATATTAGTAATTGTTGCTTTTTGTCTCTGATTATTATTCTACTGTATGAAAATACCATATTCATCTTTCTGTTGTTGAGCATTTTCATTTTTTCTAGTTTGGGGCTATTGTAAATAAAGCTGTCAGGAACAGTTTTATAAAAATATGTTTTGGAGCCTGGCTGGTGTGGCTCAGTGGTTGAGCATCGACCCATGCACCAAGAGGTTGCTGGTTTGATTTCTGGTCAGGATACATGCCCAGGTTGTGGGCCAGATCCCCAATGGGGGCATGCAGGAGGTGGCTCATAGATATTTCTCTCTCTCTCTCTCTAAAAATTAATAAAGCAAAACATTTTTTTTTAATGTTGTGGACATGTTTACATTTCTCTTGGATAAAACTTAGAAGTGAATTTACTAAATCAGAGATCTAAGTGTTGTTTATTAGACATTACAGCTTTTACAGAAACCTTACATTGCCATCGGCAAATTATGAGAGTTCTCATTTTTCCACATCCTTGCTACCATTTGTTGTCAGTCATTTTAATTTTTGCCATTCAA
Organism: Molossus molossus; assembly: GCF_014108415.1. NCBI lineage: Eukaryota > Metazoa > Chordata > Mammalia > Chiroptera > Molossidae > Molossus > Molossus molossus. The sequence continues at coordinate 183,336,608 of NW_023425344.1, forward strand.
ATAGATGTAGATTAGTATGATGTTGTGATTTTTAATTTGTACTTCTCAATGATAATATTGATTATCATTTTATATACTTGTGTCTAATCATCTAGCTTTTATGAAGTGTCCCCTCATATTTTTCACTCATTTTTTTCTATCACTGGTTGGTTTTTCTTTTTATATTTTAGGGTTTCTTTATATATTCCATACACATATACCTTGTGAGATATATATTTTGTGAATGTTATCCCAATTTGTTGCTTGACTTTTGATTTTTTACTGTCGTCTTTTGGTGAACAGAAAAATAATTTTTATGAAGTTTATCCAGTTTTTGCTCTTATGTTTGTTTGTTTTGTTAATCTTCACCCAAGGATACTTTTCCATTGATTTTTAGATAGAGTAGAAGGGGGAGAGAAAGAGAAACATGGATATGAGAGACACACATTGACTGGTTGCCTCCCATGTGACCCTGACCAGGGCCAGGGACGAACCGCAACCAAAGTACCTGCCCTTGACCAGAATTGAACCCACAACTCATTGGTCTGCGGGCTGACACTCTCCCTCTGAGCCAAACCACCAGGGCTATGTTTTCCTTTCTAACATGGATTCCTTTTATTTCTTTTTCTTGCCTGATTGCATGGGTAGAACTTCTAATAACATGTTTCATAGATGTGGTGAGAGTGGACATCTTGTTTTATTTTTGATCTCAGGAGTAAAGAAAGCATTTAGATTTTCACTATGAAATATGATGTTAGCTGTGGGTTTTTCATGTATTCTTTTTTTCAGGTTGAAGAAGTTACTTTCTATTCCTGGTTGTTGGGTATTTTTATTATGAAAAGGTGTTGGGTTTGGTCAGATGTTTTTTATGCATCAATTGAAATGATCGTGTGGATTTTTCTCTTTATTTTTTCATTTTTATTTTTATTTATTTTTATAATCCTCACCTGAGATTTTCCCATTTATCTTCAGATAAAGTAAGGGGTGGGGGGGTGGGGGGAGAAAAACATCAATGCGAGAGTGACATATTGATTGGTTGCCTCCCACACTACCCCTAGCAGGGCTGGGGACTGAACCTCAACCGAGGTATGTGCCCTTGCCCAAAATTGAATCTGATGCTCTTTGGTCTGTGGGCTGACTAACCACTGAATCGAACTGGCCAGGGTTCTCTTTATTTTTTTAATGTGGTATATTATATTGATTGATACTCATATGTTAAATCACTCTTGCTTTCCTGGGATAAATCCCACTTGGTCATGGTGTATAACCCTTTTATTAAGCTGCATTTGGTTTGCTAGTATTTTGTTGAGAATAATGCATCTATGTTCCTAAGGCATAATTAACCTGTAGTTTTCTTTTCTGATAGTATCCTTGTTTAACTTTGGTATAAGGGTAATGCTGACTTCCTGGATTGAATTGGGAGGTGTTCCTTAATTTTTTGGAAGACTTTGAGTAGGATGGTATAAATATTTGGTAAAATTCACTAGTAAATCAAGCCATCTGGTCCTGGGCCGTTCATTGTGGAAAGTGGGTTTTTTTGTTTGTTTTTTATTACTAATTAAGTCTTGACTTGCTATGAGTCTTTCAGATTTTCTATTTTTTCTTGAGTCCAGTTTAGTTGTGTCTTTCTAGCAATTTGTTAATTTTATCTGTGTTACCTAATTTGGTATACAGTTGTTCATATTATTCCCTTAAAATCCTTTTTACATCTATAAGGTTGGATTAATGTTCCTCCTTTCATTCCTGAAATGAAAAGGTTGAGTCTTCTCTCTCTCTCTCTCTCTATTTTTCTTTTAGCTAGTCTAACTAAACGTTTGTCAAAATTTTGTTGATCTTTTCAAAGAACCAACTTTTTTAACTTCATTGATTTTTTTAATGTTATTTTCTTTTAAATTATTTGTTTTTGCTTTTATTTCTTTTCTTCTACTTGCTTTAGATGATTTAGTTTGTTTTTCTCTTTCTAGTTTCTTAAAGTAGGTTTTATTATTGATTTGAGTTTTGTATTTTGTATTTTTTAACATAAAGCCTTACAGCAATAAATTGCTCTGAGCACTGCTTTTGGGGCATCCCAAAAGTTTTGGTATGTTGTGCTTTTGTTTTCATTCATCTTGAAATACTTTATAATTCTCTTTGTAATTTCTTTTGTTGTTTAATTCTTGCATATTTGTTAATTTCTCAAATATCCTTTTTTGCAATTTCTAATTTTATTTCACTGTAGTTAGAGATACTGTATTTGTATGAAGCCATGGAAACAGTATACTTGTATGGTTTCAGTCCTTTTAAATTTATTAAGACTTGGGCCCAGCTGATGAGGCTCAGTGGAGTGAGCATTGTCCCATGGACTGAGAGGTCCGGTTTCATTTCTGGTCAGGGCATGTGCCTGGGTTTTGGGCTAGATCCCCAGTAGGGGCCGTGCAGGAGGCAGCTGATCAGTGTCTATCGCTCACACCGATGTTTCTATCTCTCTCCCCCTCTCCCTTCTTCTCTCTCTAAAAAATCAATAAAAATATATTTAAAATAAATAAATGTATTAAGACTTGGTTTGTGTCCCCACATGGAGTCTCTCCTGGAGAATGTAAAGAAAGCATTTAGATTTTCACTATGAAATATGATGTGTAAGTTGAGAATATCTATTCTGTTGTTGTTCAGTGAATTGTTCTATGTATTTCTCTTAGGTCTATTTTTATTTTTTTTTCTATCCTCACCCGAGGATATTTTTCCATTTTTTTGTACAGATAGAGAGGGAGGGAGAGAGAGTGAGAAACATCGACGTGAAGGGACACATCGAGTGGCTGCCACCTGCACGACCAACCAGGGCCGGGGACAAACTGCAACCGAAGTACGTGCCCTTAGCGGGAACCGAACCCGGGTCTCTCCGGACCGCAGGCCGACGCTCTAACCGCTGAGCCAAACTGGCCAGGGCTCTCTTAGGTCTAGAGAATTGTTCAGGTGTTTTGTTTCCTTGTTGATCTTTTGTCTATTGTTGAATTGCCATTTTTTCACTTTTGTTTGACAGGTTTTTTTTTTTTTAATCCTTACCCGAGGATATTTTTCCATTTATCTTCAGATAGAGTGGGAGGGAGGGAGAGAGAGAGAGAAACATTGACGTGAGAGGGACACATTGAATGGTTGCCTTCTACATGACCCTCACCAGGGACCGGGGCTGAAGACGGAACTACAACTGAGGTACATGCCCTTGACTAGAACCGAACCCGAGTCTTTGGTCTGCGAGGCCGACGCTCTAACCACTGTGCAAAATCAACCAGGGCTAGTTTGACAGTTTTAATTTCTTATATTTTGGGACTCTATCGTTGGGTGCGTGTATGTTTATAGTTTTCCCTCTATGTGCTACTTATTACATTCCCCAAATTTTGATGTGCTCTATTTTTGTTATTTTTTGGTTGAAAATATTTTGCATTTGTCATGATTTCTTTTTTTGACTCATGATTTATTTATAAATATATATTTTAATTTCCAAGTGTTTGATACTTTTATTAATTTATTTATTTTTTAATTTTCACCTCAGGATATTTTTTCATTTTTATTTTTTCAGACAGTGGCGGGGGGGGGCGGTGAGGGACATTGATATGAGAGGGACACATTGATTGGCTGCCTCCCGCATGACCCTGACCAGGGTCAGGGACTAAACCACAACCAAGGTACGTGCCCTTGACCGGAATCGAACCCGTGACTCTTTGGTCCGCAAGCTGACGTTCTAACCACTGAGTCACACTGGCCAGGGCTGTTTGGTACTGTTAAATATTTTTTTGTTTTGTTTTTTATTTAATATGTGGTCAGAGAACATACTTGGTAAGATTTCAGTCTTAGAACTTACCATGACTTGTTTTGTGCCTCACCACATGGTCTAGCTTGGTAAGCATTCCATGTGAAATTGAAAAGTAGTTTTCTTCATCTGTGTGTGAGCAGTCAGTTTTGAAAGTTCAGGAGAGCTTGACTGCTCTAGCCCTTTCAGACCTAAAAGTACACCTTTTACAGCTCACCATTGGAATGGTCAAAACCCTCTACATTTCACCTTCCTTCTTTAAATGTTCTTGTCTTGCTTTCCAGAGAATACCCACTCGTTATTTTTCAATTCAGAGGACTTTTTCTCCTAAGCTTTTCTAGAACCTTCACTCTTTCCATGTAGAATGATATAGCATTTTATTTTTATTTATTTTAAAATATATTTTTATTGACTTTTTAGATAGAGAGGAAGGGAGAGGGGGAGAGAGATAGAAACATCAATGACAAAGAAACATTGATTGGCTGCCTCCTGCACACCCCACACTGGGGTTCAAGCTCACAACCCGGGCCTGTGCCTGACTGGGAATTGAACCAGGGCCTCCTCAATCCACTGAGTTATACCTGCTGGGCTAGCATTTTAAATATATACTGTCATATGTATATATACTTACCTACTAGACGTTTTTATTCTCATGGGCAGAGATTTTCGTTTTCATCCTTTTGTTACCATTCTGGTAGCAATTGACCAATAAGTATTTTTCATGAACTGATCTCATAAAACTAGACTTACATCTTTAGTCTTTTAATTCTACTTTACATCAATATATTATTTCATAAAATTTTTTAATTTCCAGAATCACTTTATGATTCTGGTTTTAAGATACTTTTACTTTTAGGTATCTTTGAAAAGACTTTTAAAAAATATTTACAGAAATTTATTTAAAATAACCCTTTTTTTTAATCCCCCTATGTGTTTCCTATATGGGAATTTTCCTTTTTTAAGGAGTGCTGAGTTGAAGACCAAAGGAATTAAGACAAACTTATACACTGTAAATAGGGTTAAGTAAATAATACATGCCTTGAATGATAACTCCCTTTAGAAGTTAACATTGACTTGTTAGGAGACAAGGCAGTATTTATTTCATTGAGGGTAGCAACTTAAAACTGAGCACCATTTGGCCCTGGCCGGGTGGCTTAGTTGGAGTGTTGTTCTGTACACCAAAAGGTTTTTAGGTTCGATTCCTGGTCAGGACATATATCTGTGTTTCAGGTTCCATCCCTGGTCAGGGTGTGTACTCTGGCAAGGGATAACTCTCTCTCCCTATCTTGTTTACTATTGACGAAGTAATTTCTTAGCCCAGTGCCTTGAATGGGGTAAGTGCTCAGTACATTATTTGTTGAGTGGATGAATGAATGGTTAAATGAATGATAGTGTTGGCGTGAGTGGAGGCAGCATAGTCCATGCATACTCTGGTGTTCAGTCATAGTATATAATATTTCAGAAGTTGGGAACGTTACTTGGGATAATGTATACTATAAAGTTCAAAGCATAATGCCTTTCACATAAAATGTTAATTTCTTAATTCAGTCCTTTAGAGACCTGGACTTTTTCTAACCAAGAGGCTTTTATTATAAAAGCTGGGAAACCATGGGCTTGCTAGATTAATTTTTTAATAACCCATGTTATTTTTCTCTTATAGTTTTACATGTGGCACCCATAAAAGATGAGGCTGAGAACACGGAAAGCTTCTCAGCAATCAAATCAAATCCAAACACAACGCACTGCCAGAGCAAAGAGGAAATATTCAGAGGTTGATGATAGCCTACCTTCAGGAGGAGAAAAACCACCGAAGAATGAAACCGGCTTGTTGTCTTCAATTAAAAAATTTATTAAAGGAAGCACACCCAAGGTAGTGGTTTTACCTTGTACTTAAATCATTAAAATCAGAGTTTAGTTTGTTTTCTTTAAGCATGTAAAGATGAGAAATCTAATATTGCTGGAGCTCACTTTTAAGGGAATGTGGTGTTATTTTAAGAGTGTTAACATTCAAGAGATTTAATGGCTGTTTAAGAGAACATTATTTATTCTCCTTTACTGATCCACTTAGCCTTCTGGGGTTTTTTCAGCATAGTATTGTGGGAAGTAAAATACATTTTTCTTTTACTTGAGTTGCTTTACTTGAGTTTTTTCTTTTATTCGCTTTTTTTCCCCAAAGAAAAGGTACAGTATCTCGTTAATATTATTAATACATTGTCTACTTAGGGAGGTGATTTATCAATCTGAAATCTAACATTTGTACAGTGAAAACGTATTATTTCATTAAATAAACAACAAAGTTATTAAAGAATGGATGCTGACCAGGAGTCGGATGCTCCAGATTCATACTCTGGACCACCGTGAGTGGTCTGAGGAAAATCATTTACCACTCTGAGCCTCAGGAAGACAGTAAAATGGGACTAATACCAACTGTTTTGTGTGTCTCAGAGTTGTTTTCAGATCAAATGGCAAACAGATGGAAAAAAGTTTAAAAAATTTAAATGCATTCTATAAATGGATGGTGTTCTTGATGTTCATTGTATGTAGGTTGTATCACTATTTACTACTATTGTGTTTTCTTGGGATTATTATATATAAATTTTCATTATAATATAAGTTTATCACTTTGATAATTAGAAAAATAAATCATTGTTGCTACCTATTCATAGTAGTAGATTTTGTTGTCATGTAACTAAAAAAACCTAGTTACTGGGAACCATTGACCAAGATTTAGAAGTATTCTGTTTAGAGATTTAAAAAAAATTTTTTTTTTTTATCATCCTCACCGAGGACATTTTTCCATTTTTTTGTTCAGGTAGAGTGGGAGGGAGAGAGAGGAACAGAGAGAGAGAGAAACATCGATGTGAAAGGGACACATCGAGTGGTTGCCACCCGCACAACCAACCAGGGCCGGGGACAAACTGCAACCGAGGTACATGCCCTTAACGGGAACCGAACCTGGGTCTCTCTGGACCGCAGGTCGACGCTCTAACCGCTGAGCCAAACCAGCCAGGGCTAGAGATTTTCTTTATGTTTTGATGGTGTAATCTTATTTTGGTTTTCTAATGTAAGTAAATTTTTTGTTAATTTTAAATAGAATTTTAAAAAATCTTAGAGTCAGTTTCTATAAACTCAGAAATACAGTGATACCTCGGTTCTCGAACGCCTCGGTTTTCGACCAAATGGAGATTCGAGAAACTTTTGTCTCGGAATCCGAACAAATATTTGGAACTCGAACTTCCGAGATGAGCCGAGTTGAGCCGAATGGCGTTCATTCGGCCCAGCGCGCCTTGCTTGCGTCATCAGTGTGAGTGCAGAGAGTCACGCTTTGTGGAGTCACGCTTTCCTATTGGGTTTCATTGCTTCGGTTCTCGAACAATTCGCTTCTCGACCGTCCTCCTGGACCGAATTATGTTCGAGAACCGAGGTATCACTGTAATATAATATAACAAAGTTCAAATTCCTTCCAGAAATGTGATTTCTTTCTTTCTTTATCCTCACCTGAGGATATTTTTCCATTTTTTGTTCAGAGAGAGTGAGAGGGAAGGAGGGAAGGAGGGGGGGAAGGGGGGGAGAGAGAGAGAGAGAGAGAGAGAGAAACATCGATGTGAAAGGGACATGTGGAGTGGCTGCCACCCGTACGACCAACCAGGGCCGGGGACAAACTGCAACCGTAAGGGTGGGAACCAAACCCAGGTCTCTCTGAACCACAGGCCGACACTCTAACCAGTGAGCCAAACCTGCCAGCACCAGAAACATGACTTCTTGAATCTATAAATTCCTAATGGGTTACCATCACCTCTGTTAATGGGAATGTTACTATTTGTCAGTTCATTCTCTGAGTAACTCTAAATATTATAAAGTTTTTTATCTTGAGGAAAATATATATACCCTTTACTTTCTTATAGTTCTTTTTCTTTTGTACAAGTGCAAACCCCCAATCACTGTCTAGGCTAAATGTTTCTAGTTTTCATTATATGACAGTATATGATACAAATCACCATCTTGGTCACCCTTTTCCCTTGTTTATGAAAGATAACAACCAGAAGTGAGTCTTCTGACTTATGTTCACTTTTACTTCCTTTGAACTGGGAATTGTTCTATTAATGTGGCATTAGATTATATCATATATTATATCATCTCTCTCTTTTTCTCCTTTAGTGGTTAGATATTTTGCCCATGTTAACTAAAACAGTCAAGATTTTTCGATAGAATTTGCTGTCAAGTTTCTTTTTTCTTTTCCTTTTTTTTAAACCAAAATCTAGGATTTTTTATGGATGCTTAAATAGTATAGGGCCATGGAAAACCAGTTTGTAAACTAGTGTCTTATTTGTTAATTAATAATTTTGGACAAAGTTTTTCTTTTTTAAAAATTTTTTTTCTTTATTGATTTTTAGAGAGGAAGGAAGGAAGGGAGAGGGAGGGAGAGATAGAAACATCAATGAGAGAGAACATCAGTTGGCTGCCTCTTGCATGCCCCTCGCTGGGGATCAGGCCCACAGCCCGAGCATGTGCCCTGACCTGGAATTGAACCAGCGACTTTTTGGTGCATGTGTTGATGCTCAACCACTGAGCCACACCGGCTGGGCCAAAGTTTTTCTTACAAATTCATTTAATTGTACTGTCATTCATCCTAGATTTCTTTATTATAGTCTAAAAGATTATTGTGAAAATTAGTATTTAAATGCATTACTGAAATTAAGGTACACTGTTTTGTTTTTTTCTCCCAGTCTACTAACCCTATGTTAGAAATAAAAGGTTAACTTGTCATGTATCATTCCTAAAGCACTTATAGGAGCTTCTAATTGTTTTTCTTTTTCTTTTTAAACTTACCTTAATTGTTGAATGTATTACACATGTCCCTCCTTTTCCCCCACCTTGACTCCTTCCTCCCCACTCCTGCCCCTCTCCTGCCTTCCCCACACTATTATCTATGTCTATTGGTTATGCATATATGCATATAAGTTCTTTGGTTTCTCTCTTCTCATCCCACGTCCCCCCTTCCCTTTGAAGTTCATCACTCTAACAACCAGTTTGCACTTCTTAATCCCTTTATCTTTTTCAGCCAACCCCTCTCCCATCTGGAAACCAATAAAAAGTTCTGTGTGTCTATGAGTCTGTTTCTGTTCTGCTTGCTCATTTTGTTTGTAGATTCAATTGTTGATAGATACGTATTTATTGCCATTTTATTGTTCATACTTTTGTTCTCCTTCTTCAAGAAGACCCATCAACACTTCATATAATATTGGTTTGGTGGTGATGAACTCCTTTAGCTTTTTCTTGTCTGGGAAACTCTTTATAAGGTCATTGATTCTAAATGATAGCTTTGCAGGATAGACTAATCTTGGTTGTAGGTCCTTGCTTTTCATCATTTTAAATATTTCTTGCCATTCTCTTCCATCCTGCAAAGTTTCTTTTGAGAAATCTGTTGACCGTCTTCTGGGAGGTGCTCCTTTGTAGGTAACTAACTGCTTTTCTCTTGCTGCTTTTAAGATTCTCTCTTTGTCTTGAACCTTTTTGCATTTTGATGATAATGTGTCTTGTTGTGGACCTCTTTGGATTCATCTGTTCGGGATTCTCTGTGCTTCCTGGACTTGTATGTCTATTTCCTTTACCAAGTTAGGGAAGTTTTCTGTCATTTTTTTCAAATAGGTTTTCAATTTCTTACTCTTTTTCTTTTCCTTCTGGCACTCCCATGATGCAAATGTTGGTATGCTTGAAGTTGTCCCAGAGGCTCCTTATACTATCCTCATTTTTTTGGATTTCTTTTTTTCTTTTTGCTGTTCTGATTGGGTGTTTTATGCTTCCTTATATTTCAAATCAATTGGTTTGCTTCTTGGCTTTACCTATTCTACTATTGATTCCCTGTAAATTATTCTTTATTTTAGGTACATCCTTCATTTCTGACTGGTATTTTATTATACTCTTGAAGTTCTCACTAAGTTCCATGAAATACTAAGTTCATTGAGCATCCTTATAATCAGTGTTTTGAACTCTGTCATTTGTTAGATTGCTTACCTCCATTTCATTTTGTTCTTTTCCTGGAGTTTTGTTCTGTTCTTTCATTTGAGACATGTTTCTTTGTCTCCTCATTTTTGCTGCCTCCCTGTGTTTGTTTCTGTGTATTAGGTAGAGTTGCTATGTCTCCCAGGCTTCCTAGGGTGGCCTGTTGTAGTAGGTGTCTAGTAGGGTCCAGTGGCATTCTCCCTGGTCACCCGGCTGGGCCCTCAAGGTACACCCCTGGTATGGACTTTACACCCTTCTGTTGTAATTGAGTCTTGATTGCTGTTGGCATGTCATTGGGAGGGATTTACTCAGGCTGATCAGCTGCAAGGACTGGCTGTGTCCACAGACCACCGACCTCTGACGACCTTGGAGGATCAGCTGTGCAGGGGCCCACCACACAAAGCAAGATTTAGTTCAACAGGGCTCTGGTACCTGTCGAGTCTATTCCTTGAGTGTGTCACTTTTGGAGGTGGTTGGGTGGTGGTGCTTTGCAGTGTTCTGAAGCTGTCCCCTGGTTGTGCTGGCTCTGGGGCAAGGTCAGCCACTGCCTGTGTTCTACCGGGGCCACCAGGCATAAGCTACAAAGCGATCTGCAGATGGCTGCTGCTTGTGCTGGGCTTGGAGGTGCTCAAGAAAAGCCCAGTTGTGAACTAGGGCTGGCTACTTCTAATGCCAGGTCTGGGGCCACTAAGTGAGAGGTATGGGGCTCGCTGTGGCCAGATGCTGCTTGTTTGAGAGAATTTTGAAAAATCTGAAGCAGGAGTTGAAATAGGCCATTCCTGTGGTAAAGCCACTAGAAACAGCTTGGGTGGGCCTGAAAGTTGGTTAGGGCAAGGCCTCGGGGAATCACCAGTGTGAGCCAGGTTGCTGGAGTCCCAGTTACGGCACCTCTGCTGACCTTGTAGGAGAATGGCTCACCAAAGGAACAAGGTCCTCCACCTGCACGTCTGTCTGGGACAAAGGTGCCTCTCTAGCCCTCACCTCGATGCCAAACAACTCAGTTCTTATATGTCTTTGGTGCCTTTTAAGCTTCCTCTCTCACACTGGAGCCTGGAGGGTGTGAGTCTCAGTAAGTCTGTGCTCGGGCCCTTTGAGAGGAGCTGCCTGGGGCTCTAGCAGTCTCAGCCTTCCTCATACTCAATTCCTGCAGGTTCTTACAGCCAGAAGTTATGGGGACTTCTCTTCCTGGCACTGGAACCCTGAGTTGGGCGCTTGGTGTGGGAAAGGAACCCCTTGCTCTCCCCACCCCCCCCAGGCCTTTACAGCTTGAGGTATCCTCCTGATTTTTATCTGCCACATGTGGGTGTAGGACCAATCCGTCTGCCCTTCCTACCAATCTGGATTCCGGAGGAAGTGAGCACCGTGTTTAGCTACCGGGGCTTCTAATTGTTATTTCTTCCTTATGTACATTTCACTACACTGTCTTCTTGATAATACATTGTAAAATTTTACTGAGTATATAGTGCTAGCCTATGTTCAGTATCTTAAATGCAGTATTGTTGTTTTTCAAAATTTGGGTAGGGGTTGGCAGCTAATGTTTATTGGATATCTGTTAGGTACTTTATATCCAGTATCTCCTTTATCATTAAACCATCTTCTGTTATTTTATAGAAGAGAAAAACTGAGGCTTAATGAATTTAGGTAACTTGTGCAAGGTCAATAATAACAACAACAATGATAATATTAATAGCTTGCCCAGGCCCTGGCCGGTTTGGCTCAGCGGTTAGAGCGTCGGCCTGCGGTCCGGAGAGACCCGGGTTCGGTTCCCGCTAAGGGCACGTACCTTGGTTGCAGTTTGTCCCCAACCCTGGTTGGGTCGTGTGGGTGGCAACCACTCGATGTGTCGCTTTCACGTCGATGTTTCTCTCTCTCTCTCTCCCACTCACTCTATCTGAACAAAATATCGAAAAATGTCCTCGGGTGAGGATAAAAAAAAAATAGCTTGCCCAGGATAAAAACTAACAATAAAGAACAAATAAACAATTACTGAGCAGTTACTATCTGCTGTGCACTCTTCTCAGTGCTTTAAGTGTAATGACTTTTTTTAAACCCTACAGACCATATAAAGGTAGGTACTGTTTATCTCTATATTATAGCTGAGGAAACAGAGACACAGGGAGGTTAAATAACTTTACCTCCCTGTGCAGGGTTACTTAGCTTTAAGTGGCAACACTGGATTTGAAACCCAGGTTCTGGCTTCAGAGCCTACACTCTCAACCACTATAACCTACTGCCTCTCCAATAAATGACAGTGTTGAGATTTAAACCCAGGTACATTTGACTGTAATACCTGTGCTCTTTCTCGTATACTATTCTGTCCCTAAGTGGCTGGGTACTGTCTTTATAGCATTACCTATCTTGTGTAGGGATTAAAAATCATTCTTGAGCCCAGCTGGTGTGGCTCAGTTGGGTGAACATTGTCCCATTCACTAAGAGGTCACCAGTTAAATTTCTGGTCAGAGCACATTCCCTATTTGCAGGCTCGATCCCCAGTAGGGGGCATGCAGGAGGCAGCTGATCCATGTTTCTATCTCGCTCTCCGTTCCTCTATAAAATTAATAGAAACACACACACACACACACATTTTATCCTCACCCAAGGACATTTTTTCCATTTATCTTTAGATATCGCGGGAGGAAGAGAAAGGGGAAGAAAGAGAAACATCGATGTGAGAGACACATCAACTGGTTGCCACCCACACGGCCCCAATTGGGGCCGGGAACAAACTGCAACTGACATACGTGCCCTTAGTGGGAACCGAACTCGGAACTCTGGTCCACAGGCCGATGCTCTTAATAGCTGAGCCAAACTGGCCAGGGCGAGAAAAATAATTTTTAAAATGGTAAATTTAAAAAAAGTTGAGTCTTCCTGTGCCACTCACTTTGTCATTTATTTACAGTCTGTCAACTCAAAGCTTGAAGCTTATGCTTTTTATAGGAAGGTTTTTCTCCCATAGTATTTTTTTGCATATATTATTTGTCTCTGTATTTAGTCTTTCTGACTGGACGATAGGCTACTTCTCTTATTTCCACAAATGTTGTTTTCAAAACCAAGTTAGTTTGCAGCTCCCTATGTTACCACTTTATTTGGCACCTTTCCAATTATATGGCTATAATTGAACTTGTAGACAAGTTTTTTCCTTTTGAACTGGCTCTCTTCTAAGGTATTTGACATTGCTTTCATGCCTGTTTCATGAGTAGCTTTTTGAAACTTACTTTCCCTTATATCAGCCTACCTTTTTGCTATTCTTTTACTATTATTATTTCTAGGACCAATGACTACTGATGTTCTTGCCTTTTTCTATAACTTACTCATGTTTATATTGCTAAGTTTTCATGTGTTCTAGTCCTAAGTTTGCATAAATTAGCCACAAGAGCATTTAGGTAATCTAAACATACATTGTTCATTTATGAATATAAAGGGTGTGTTTTAGTTTGTTAGTGCTGCCATAACAAAATGCCACAAACTGAGTGGCTTAAATAATAGAAATTTATTTTCTCACAGTTCTGAAACCTAGAAGTCCCAAGATCCAGATGTGTCAGCAGGTTGGTTTCTTCTGAAGCCACTTCTCTTGATTTGCAGATGGCCACCTTCTTGCTTTGTCCTCACATGGTTGCTCTTTGCTCTGTGTGTCGTCTGTGTCTTAATCTCCTCTTCTGTAAGGACACCAGTCATATTTCAGTTGGGGTCAACCCCAATGACCCTATTTTAACTTAATTACCTTTTTGAAGGCTATGTCTCCAAATATGGTTACATTCTGATGTTCTGGGGGTTAGGGCTTCAACAAATGAATTTGGGAGACACCATTCAGCCCCTAATGTGTGTATGAAATCTGTGGTCTTTTTCAAATGCACATTTTATGATCCAAAGACTTACCACTCCTCATATTTCAGAATTATGAAATTGTCAGCAAGAGTACTCAGGAATGTGTTCACATGCAACCTTTCTGCTTTTATCATAAGATTTCTGATATATATTTGAAGTGAAGGCCTCATAATGAAAATATATTTGCTTTATACTTGGAGTTTCTCTACACCTTTCTAAGTAGGTGGTTTCTAGAGGTTTTTTTTTTATAACAAAAAGATCTTTTTGTGTCTTCTTACCTACATACTGTTATGCTGTCATAGCTAAGGGTCATGAATTTCCATATGCCTATAATTCTAATGAAATGGTATTTTTAGATCTCTTAATTATGACCCACTAAAATATACCTTATAATATAGCCATACATACAAAACACACTCATTACTGATATATTTGATGTGCTCTGATTTTTCTTTTATATTTTGTTGTTTCTTATTCTCCTTTGAAAGGTGATTCTAATACTTCAATATAATCCACTGGTAGGTTGCACTTTTTTGTTTGAAAAACATAATTAAATGAAAAATCTTTAACCTTTAAATTAGTAAGCTTCATAGTTTATTTGGGAGTTTTCTTACTATCAAAGTTAAATCCACTTGTTCATGTAAGCAAGTCTTTCTAGATGTGTTCTTTAGCAACTAGATTAATGAAGTAAGTTATTTATTATGGAATGAAAAAAATTAGAAACTCATACTGGCTGAAGTTAATGAAGGGAAAGGTCATTTGTTTTAATCCATTTATATTCATACTCTCTTTCTCTTCCCTCTGTTTACATACATATGTACATCCATACACACACACACACACACACACCCTTACATACATGCATTTATTCATATATTTTCTTGCTCTGGCTTTTGGACTTTGTGCACCTACCATCCAGATCTTAGTTTCTAAATACTATATTTTACTAAAGTAACTAGGGCTCCTTGAAGAATTGTCTTGTTCTAAGGCTTGGGTAGTAAGATATTATAACCTCTGGAATGAAATAATCCATGAGACCATAATAAATACATAAATGTGTTGATGAATGAGTGAATAAGAGACAAACAAAAGTTCTTTTCCCTCTTCTACCCTACCCCGCTGTAGATATCCAGTTTGTCAATATTTGTTAAACAAACTTTCCTTACTACATTAGATTAATTAATATCTTGCTTGAAAGTCAAAGGCTATATATGTTTTGGTCTTTTTCTGAATTGTATTCTGTTTTAATTGGTTTATGTATTTATCTTTATAGCATATTACTGTCTTTTTTAGTTCAGCTTTTATAGTGAGTCTTGAAATTAGATAGTATAAGTCCTCCAACTTTGTTCTTTTTTAAGTTTGTTTTTAGATTCTATATACTTACATGTAAATTTTAGAATTCGCTTATTTATTTCTCAAAACCTACTGGAGCCCTGCCCGGTTTGGATCAGCGGTTAAAGCGTCGGCCTGCGGTCCGGAGAGACCTGGGTTTAGTTCCCACTAAAGTCATGTACCTCGGTTATAGTTTGTCCCCGGCCCTGGTTGGGTCGTGAGGCTGGCAACCATTCGATGTGTCCCTTTCACGTCGATGTTTTTCTGTCCCTTTCCCCCCACTCTATCTGAACAAAAAATGGAAAAATGTCCTCAGGTGAGGATAAAAAAAAAAGCCTACTGGAATTATAATAGAAATTGTATTGAATATATAGGTTGTTTAGTGAGAGTGAACATCTTAACAATATTGAGTCTGCCAATTCATGATCGTGATACATCTCGTCATTAATACAGGTGTTTTTAATTTCTCCTAGTAATGTAAAAGGTCTTACACAATTTTCATTAGTTTTGTTCCTAGATATTTGATGTTTTATGCTCTTTTAAATGGTATACATTTAAATTTTTTGCTTTCTAATTGTTTGTCACTAATATACATAAATAAAATCTTTCTGAAATGAACCGGTACTATGTGAAATTGCTAAATTTATTTAATAGTTCTAGTCTTTTGTAAAGATTTCATAGGTCTTTATCATTCATAATTGTGTTATATTCCAGATAATGACAGTTTTATTTCTTTCTGATCTCTATGCCTTTTATTTATTTTTCTTCATTTCTTGTATTGTTAGGATCTAGTACAATGTTTAGTAGAAGTGGTAAGAACAAACACCATGTCTTATTGCTGCTCGTAGGGAAAAGGAGCTTTTTTTTTTTTAATTTTTAAAAATATTTTTCCCCTTTATTGATTTTTGAGAGAGAGAGGAAATGAGAGGGAGAGAGAGATAGAAACATCAATAAGAAAGAACATAGACTGGCTGCCTCCTGCCTGCCCCCCACTGGGGATCGAGCCCACAACCTGGGCATGTGTCCTGGCTGGAAATTGAACTGGTGACCTCTTGGTGCATGGGTTGATGCTCAACCACTGAGCCACACTGACCAGACAGAAAAGAGCTTTTTACCATTACGTATATTGTTAGCTAAATGGTTTTCATAGTTATCTTTTATTTGAGAAAGTTCCCTTCTATTTCTAGTTTGCTAAAAGTTTTTATCATGTTGAGTTTTGACAAAGACTTTCCTGCATCTATTGAGATGTTCTTCAGATTTTCTTTTTTTTATTCTTTTAATGTGGAATAGTACTTAAATTTTTTTGAATGGGAAACCAAACTTGCAAGTATTACTGGATTTGTTTGCTGGGTTTTTTTTTTTTTGGTTTTTTTTTTAAGGATTTTTGTGTCTGTAGTTGTCTTGGTTTATAATACTCTCAGATTTTGGATTAGGATTATGTCGGTGTCAGAAAACAAATTAAAAAATTCTCCCCTCTGCTCTTTTTCTGAAAGGATTTGTATTGGCTTAGTATTATTTCATTCTTAAATAATTAATGAATTCATTGGTGAATTCTGGAGTGGAATTTCTGGAATGGGACAGGAATTTTCTTTGCAGGATAACTTTTATTATTATAAGTTTGATTTCTTTAATATATATGGGGTTGTTTAGCTCTTCTATTTCTTGTTTTAGTTTTGGTCATAATGTATTTTACAAGGAATTTACCCATTCATCTAAGTTGTTGAATTATTTATTGTAAAGATTTTATAGTATTAATATATTAATGTGATAATGTCCGAAGGATCTATTAATGACCCTCTTTTCATTCCTGCTGCGGGTAATTTATATTTATCTTTGTTTAGATCTGTATTGCTAGAGCTTTATAAATTTCTTTATTTTTAATTGATTTTTAAGGGAGAGACAGAGAGAAACATTGATATTTGAGAGAAACATTGATTTGCTGCCTCCTGTACGACCCCTATCAGGGATTGAGTTTGCAACCCGGGCATGTGCCCTGACTGGGAATTGAACCAGGACCTCTCAGTCCATGGGTTGATGCTCAATCCACTTAACCACATTGGCTGAGCAAGCTTTATCAATTTCAGTGCTCTTTCAAAAAAAATAGCATCCGTCTTTGCTCATTTAATTGATTGCTGTGTTATTTTCTTTTCTCTGTTTAATTTACTTTTACTTTCCTAGCTTAGATCAGGGATCAGTTAACTTTTCCTGTAAATATTTCATAAGGAATACAGGGGTGGGCAAAAGTAGGTTTACAGTAGTTCTTATGAAAAGTAATATAATAAATAATACAAGAATAAACTGTGTTTTGTATACTTACAACTGACAACCTACTTTTGCCCACCCTGTTTTTTAGGCTTTGCACAATGTATTGCCTCTATTGCAGCTACAACTCAACTTCCATTGTAGAGGATACATAAATGAATGAGCGTGACTTTGGCCAGTGATATATGAATTTCATGTCATTTTCATTGTATCTTTGATTTGCCTCCACCCTCTGAAAATATTTAAAAATATAAAAACCATGCTTAGCTTGTTGGCCATATAAAACAGCATGTTGGACTTTGCTTTTGGATTGTAGTTTGCCACCTCCTTGCTTAGATCATTAATAATACACTTTTATTTTTTTCTAATGTATTTAAAGCTATAAATTTCAAAGTACTGCTATACCGCGTTTTTTGTTTACTTTTTTAATCCTCACCCGAGGACATTTTTTCATTTTTTGTTCAGGTAGAGTGGGGGAGAGAGAGGAAGAGAGAGACAGAGAAACATCGATGTGAAAGGAACACATCGAGTGGCTGCCCCCTGTACAACCAGCCAGGGCCGGGGACAAACTGCAACCGAGGTATGCGCCCTTAGCGGGAACTGAACCCAGGTCTCTGGATCACAGGCCGATGCTCTAACCGCTGAGCTAAACTGGCCAGGGCTATACCACGTATTTTTACTACCTTATTATCTTTGTGATTTATACTTTGACCTGTGGATTATTTAGAGATGTGTTGTTTCCCAGGCCAGTTTGCCTCAGCCATTAGAACTTCAGACTGAGGGATTCGATTACTGGTTAAGGGCACCTACCTCGGTTGCAGAATTGATCCCCAGCAGCCCTGGTCAGGATCGAGTGGGAGGCAGCCAATGGATGTGTCTCTCTCACATTGATATTTCTCTCTCTCTCCCTTCTGCTCTATCTGAAAATCAATGGAAAAATATCTTCGGGTGAAGATTAAAAAAAAAAAAGTGTTGTTTAACTTCTAGATATTTGGCCATTTCTTAAATATTTCTAATTGTTCATTTCTAATTTAATATCATTGTGATTAAAGAATATACTCTGTATGATTTCATTTTGAGGGATTTATTATGATACGTTTTAACATATAGTCAGTCTTGGTGAATGTCCTGTGTGTATTTGAAGAAATATTTGTATTTTGGAATTGTTCAGTGCAATGTTCTCTAAGTATCACTTAAATCAGGTTGGTTGATAATATTCCAGTATCTTATTTTTAAACTAGTTTTATCAGTTTCTAAGAGAGTGATATTAAAATCTACAACTATTCTGAATTTGTCTACTTTTTCAGTTCTGTGAATTTTGCTTTATTTATTTTGAAGCTCTGTTGTTAGGTCCATGCCCATATATTATTCTTGGGTGTAATTGTGTTATCACTGTGAGATGTCTCTCGTTATCGCTAGTAATATTTTGCCTTGAGATTTATTTTGCCTAATATCGATATAGCTACACAGCTTCTTTTTTCTTTTTATTTACTTATTTATGTATTCCTTTTTTTTTTTTAAACTTATCTTTATTGTTGCATTATTACAGGTCCTCTCTCCTCCCCGCTCCCACCATCCCCCCCCACCCCCACCCCCCGCCTTTCCCACACTCTTGTCTCTGTCCATTGGTTATGTGTACATGCATATAAGTTCTTTGGTTTATCTCTTCCCACCCACTCTCTCCCTTCCCTTTGAGGTTCATCAGTCTAACAACCAATTTGTACTTATTAATTCCTTCACTTTGTTCACCCATCCCCCCAGCTCCCTCCCATCTGGCAGCCAACAAAAAGTTCTCTGTATTTATGAGTCTGTTTCTGTTCTGCTTGCTCATTTTGTTTGTCGATTCAGTTTTGATAGATATGTATTTATTGCCGTTTTATTGTTCATATTTTTGTTCTCTTTCTTCTTCAAGAAGACCCATCAACATTTCATATAATATTGGTTTGGTGGTGATGAACTCCTTTAGCTTTTGTTTGTCTGCGTAACTCTTTATGTGGCCATCGATTGTAAATGATTGCTTTGCAGGATAGAGTAAAATTAGTTGTAGGTCGTTGCTTTTCTTTTGTTGTTGTTTGTTTTTATGCTCACCCGAGGAACTTTTGCATTCATCTTCAGATAGAGTGAGAGGGAGAGAAGGAGGAAGAGAGAGAGAAACATTGATGTGAGAGTGACACATTGACTGGCTGCCACCCACATGGTCCCAACCAGGGCAGGGGACAAACTGCAACCAAGGTACATGCCCTTAGCGGGAACTGAACCCAGGTCTCTCTGGACCATAGGCTCATGCTATAACTGCTGAGCCTAACCAGCCAGGGCTAGGTTGTTGCTTTTCATCACTGTGAATATGTCTTCCCACTCCTTTCTGGCCTGCAAAATTTCTTTTGAGAAATCAGCTGACATTTATATGGGAACTCCGTTGTAGGTAACTAACTGCTTTTCTCTTGCTGCTTTTAAGATTCTCTCTTTGTCTTTAACCTTTTGCATTTTGATGCTGATGTGTCTTGGTGTGGACCTCTTTGGGCTCATCTTGTTTGGGATTCTTTTGCTTCCTGGATTCGTATATTTGTTTCCTTCACCAAGTTAGGGAAGTTTTCTGTCATTATTGTTTCAAATAAGTTTTCAATTTCTTGCTCTCTCTCTTCTCCTTCTGGCACCCCCATGATGTGAATGTTGGCACGCTTGAAGTTGTCCCAGAGGCTCCTTACACTATCCTCATTTGTTTGGATTCTTTTTTCTTTTTGCTGTTCTGATTAGGTGTTTTTTGCTTCCTTATACTCCAAATTGATGGTTTGCTTCTTAGCTTCACCTACTCTTATTGATTCGCTGTCAATTGTTCTTTATTTCATTTAGTGCATTCTTCATTTCTGACTGGACCTTTTTTATGCTCTTGAGGTCTTCACTAAGTTCATTGAGCATCCTTACAAACCATTGTTTTGAACTCTGCATCTGTTAGATTGCTTATCTCCATTTTGTTTAGTTATTTTCCTGGAATTTTGTTCTGTTTTTGTCATTTGGGGCATGTTTCTTTGTCTCCTCATTTTGGCTGCCTCCTTTTGTTTGTTTCTATGTATTAGGTATAGTTACTACATCTCCTAGACTTGGTAGGGTGGCTTATTGTATGTAGTAGGTGTCCTGTAGGGTCCAGTAGCATAGCCTCCCTGATCACCCTAGTTGGGCACTGGAGATGTGGACCCTGTATGGACTGTACACCCTTCCCTTATAATTGAGTCTTGATTATCAGAGAATATTTTTGATGATTAATTGATGCTAATACCAGATAATTACAGTCAAAACAGAAAGTCCAGCCACATCTGTAAGCCAAAAGTACAGTTCTGCAGACCAGATATTAACTCATATTTTTTATGTGAAGTTAAATCTTTAATTCAACTAGTTACTTTATCCTTGGTAGGTGGACGTACCTGTTTCTTTCACTGACTTTTTATCCAGTAGGCTTCCAGCACTGTCTACTATGTTGTAAGATTTTGTAAGTCTCTTAGATATTATGTGCACTTTTTCAACTGATGCGGTACGGTAACTTTTTAAAATATGTCATTGGTATTTTTATTTTTAGTTTGAAAAGCTGTAATGATTTTTGACTTTTAAAGAACTCATCATGTATATATTTAAAATAATTAAGCCCTGGCCGGTTTTGCTCAGCGGTTAGAGCGTCGGCCTGCAGTCCAGAGAGACCCGGGTTTGGTTCCCACTAAGGGCACGTACCTCGATTGCAGTTTGTCCCTGGCCCTGGTTGGGTCATGCAGGTGGGAACCACTCCATGTGTCCCTTTCATGTTGATGTTTCTTTCTCTCTCCCTCCCTCCCACTCTATCTGAACAAAAAATGGAAAAAATGTCCTCGGGTGAGGATTAAAAATAAATAAAATAAAGTAGAATAAAATAAAATAATTAAGTTCCTGCCCAGCCAGTGTGGCTCAGTAGATTGAGCATCATTCCACGGACTGAGAGGTCCTGGTTCAATTTCTGGTAAGAGCACATGCTTGGGTTGTGGGCTCGATCCCCAGTAGGGAACATGCAGGAGTCAGCCAATCGATGTTTCCTCTCATGTCAATATTTCTATCTCTCCTCTCCCCTCTCTCTAAAAAATCAATTTAAAAAACCATGTAAAATAATTAAATTCCCTTTTTAAAAAGCTGAATGATCTGAAATGGCAGTGTAACTGAATTGGCACCATAATTCAATTTGCATATCTTGTATTACATGAGACACAACAAGACAACTTAAATTGGAAAAGAGGCTTATCATACTTTCATTTGTAATTTACAGTTTCATCGGAATAGTTTTTCCCCCTTTTGTGCATAGAAGAATTCTAATATATCCGTTTTTTCTTTTCATCAGTGCAGCAGTGGATTGAAATCACAATTTATCTAATCTCCCTTTTAAAATTTTTTAATGAATTGATTTGAGGGTAAGAGATAGAAAGAAACATTGATATGAGAGAGAAACATTGATTTGTTGCCTCATACGTGCCCCACCCAGGGATCAAACCCGCAACCTTTTGGTACATAGAATGACCCTCCAACCAACTGAGCTACACTGGCCAGGACTAATTTCCCTATTTAAATTCAATGACATACTTTTATTTATTTATTTATTTTTATCCTCACCGGAGGACATTTTTCCATTTTTTGTTCAGGTACAGTGGGAGGGGGAGAGAGGAACAGAGAGAGAGAGAGAGAAACATTGATGTGAAAGGAACACATCGAGTGGCTGCCACCCGCACAAACGACCAGGGCCGGGGACAGACTGCAACCGAGGTACACGCCCTTAGCGGGAACCGAATCCGGGTCTCTCAGGACCGCAGGCCGACGCTCTAACCGCTGAGCCAAACCGGCCAGGGCAATGACATACTTTTAATTATAAAGTTACAAATTATATTTAAAAATATTACTACATCCTAAAATAACCTTTAGATTTAAAATATTTTAAACCAAATTTAAAATTACAAAGCAAAACAAGAATAATACTCTTAGTGTGTTTCTACATGTATAGAAAAAAGTACACTTCTTATGTTTCCACATATATAGGAAAACTGAGACTTCAGAATAATAATTTGCTGGATTATATTGAGGCTATAGAGATTATAGAAGTTATAACTATTGAAGATAGCTAGTAAGAGCACAGTAGAAGTAATGAACACAAAGATCTCTTATATTTACTTACGTATTTGTCTTTTTTTTTTTTTTAATCCTCACCCGAGGACATTTGTCCATTTTTTGTACAGATAGAGTGGGAGGGAGAGAGAGGAAGAGAGAGAGAGAGAGAGAAACATCGATGTGAAGGGACACATCGAGTGGCTGCCACCCGCACGACCGACCAGGGCTGGGGACAAACTGCAACCGAAGTACGTGCCCCTAGCGGGAACCGAACCCGGGTCTCTCCGGACCGCAGGCCGACGCTCTAACCGCTGAGCCAAACCGGCCAGGGCTTACGTATTTGTCTTAATGATGTTCATTCCTTTCTGCAGATTTAGGATCCCATTTGGTATTATTTATTTTATGCCTAAAGAATTTCATTTTGTATTTTGAATTCTGTCAAGTTTTCTGACTCAGAATGTCTTTAAAGTGAGCACTAAACATTTTGTATATCTAAATCCCTTAACAAATGTTTTAAAAGTTTTTTTCTTTTTCTTTTTTCAATTACATTTGACATTCATTGTTATTTTATATTGGTTTAAACAGCATAATAGTTAGACATTTATATAATTTATGAAGTGATTCCTTGGATAAATCTAATATCCACTGGCACCATACATAGTTCTTAGAGTTTTATATGTATGTATTCTGAGCCTGTAGTCCTTACATACTATCTTTTAGTCCTCATTTATCTTCCTTATACAGGTTATACAGAGTGGGGCAAAAGTAGGTTGTTTGTATGGAAAATAATACAATAATAAACAATGCAAAAGTAAACTTTCACATACTCAAAATTGTAAACCTACTTTTGCCCCACCCTGTACATATGTTCGGTATGTTGTTTAAATGCTTATACTCAGTCCTCATGTTACTATCTGTAGTCATTTTTGTTGTCTGAAGCTAATTTTTCTGTCACAGAAAGTTCATGGAACAATATTCTGATTTCTTGCATGTTGCTAACGGTGCCTTTATGCTTGAAAATCTGTTTTGCTGCATATAAAATCTTTGGCTCACATTTTCTTTTGATTATTTTAAATGTTATTCCATTAATTTGTTTCTGGCATAAATAAAAACATTGCTGTCAAGGTTAATTTCCCTTTATAAATTGATTTTGCCTTGTTCTCTAAAAGATTTTTTTGTTTAACTTCTATTAAGTTTAGGAGATATATTGATATTTGTTTTTCTAGGTTGATAGTTTTAGTTTAAAAACTTTTACATTTTCAATATGTAATTTCAATTTTTGGGTTGGTTTGTTTTTTTTTTTTTTGAGAAAAAAATTTGTCCTTTTGCCATGCTTTTGCTTAGGTTTCCTTCTTCCAGGACTACTCTTTTCTGTCTGTTGGATCTTTTTGTCTTGCGATATTTGTCACATTTTGATGTCTGAGTTTTTTTTTTGTTTTTTTTTTTAACCTATATTATCTTCTCTTAAGGGCATAATCTATACTGTTTACTCACTTTATGTCCATTCTAGTTGTCTTTGTTTCTAAAATGTTTTTTTTTTTATTCTGATTATTTTGTTAGTATTGTTACTTTATTTCTGAGTTTTTCTCTCATGTGTGTCTCATATCATTTTCTTAATGTCGTTTTGAAATAGGTTATAATTTTGATCTGTTCTCTATGTGTGTTTTTCTGACATGTTTTCTTTTTTTATTAATTTATTTTGTTAGAAATATTTCTCCTTTTCCTAGATTTTTCTGAAATTTTAGAGGGTTTTGTGATTTAGGGTACCTTTTTAAATTGGTTTTGTTGTTTTTGTGTAGTGTTTAAAAATATAGTGATTTCTTTTTGAGTTTTTCTGTCACTGTATCCCTTGTCCCATGTGTATCTGTAATTTCTCTTTTCTTCTTATCTCTTGTGCCTTCCTTACTCAGTTTTGGTTCCATTCCCAGCAGTTTCCCCTCCTTGTGGAGCTCTATTCTAGAGGGAGCCAAAGCTGTTCAATTTCAAAAGTTCATAAAAGCTACACTACTCCTTTTCACTCTTAACCATGGACCCCTTTGCTATTGGATTTGGCAGCAACTTTCTCTTCCTTTTTATCTGTTGTCATCAAATTGGCCTGCCATGCTTTCCACTGAATATACCTGTCTCTTAACTATTTTGGGCGTCTCCTGTTCTCATATGTGTCATACACCTTGTTGCTTCCTTTGCTTTCTTCTGCACTGGTGTATATGGGCACTCAGGTTTGTGGCTGTGGTTTGTCTTCATCTATGAAGTTTGTTGAGATACCTTGTCTCCTGGTTTTGTTTTAAATCTGCCCTTGGGTTTTAGTTGCCTCTTTAATTCTCTGTATTTCCTTTGGGATTCAGATATTTAAGAACACCTTCCCAGATTTTCCCCTTCAAAGCCTGTCTTAGAGACAACTTTAAAAAATATAAATTCCAGAGACTACACTGTGGGGTTATTAAGTTTATTAAAATTACTTGTACAGTAAAGTGGAATTCTTGTTTTTCGTAGTTCCTCTTCTAAAAATTATACCATGTCTAAAAATGTGCCCAAAATATACAGTTGCATATATGACTAGGATTGGGTGACATATTCTTTCAGAATTAGACAAATTGTCTTTCAGAATAGGACCATCATCAGACATTTGAACACATTATTCTGAAGAATAGGATTTTATTATCAATGATTTCAGAAACTTGACCTTAATTTAATAGCTTCTGCTGCTTCTTCCTCTTGAGACGTGTAAGCTAAAGTATTTGAATGTGTTCTCAATTGACCATATTGTAGTCTGTTCTGCTACAATGTGTGGTACTTCCACAATATCAGTTAATGTATATAGTGTTGGTAAATAGGGGAAGATGTTAGTATAATGTGGGTGATGTATTATATATGTGGTTTTTTCCTAAACCAGACAGGGGATCCTGAATAATGGGAGTGGAATTTTATATTTCATCAGAAAGTGAAAAAAAAGCTGTTATAGAGACCAAAGCTCCCCCCACTGTTATACACAGACTTTTTATCCTCACCCGAGGACATTTTTTCATTTTTTGTTCAGGTAGAGTGGGAGGGAGAGAGAGGAACAGAGAGAGAGAGAGAGAAACATCAATGTGAAAGGGACACATCGAGTGGCTACCACCCGCACGACCAACCAGGGCCGGGGACAAACTGCAACCAAGGTACGTGCCCTTAGTGGGACCTGAACCCAGGTCTCTCTGGACCGCAGGCCAACACTCTAACCGCTAAGCCAAACCGGCCAGGGCCACAGACTTTTTTAATTTTTTTTTTTTTTAATTTTAGAGAGAGGAAATGAGAGGGAGAGAGACAGAAACATCGATGAGAGAGAATATCAGTTAGCTGCCTCCTGCATCTTGCCCTCCACTGGGGATCGGGCCCACAACCTGGGCATGTGCCCTGACCGGGAATCGAACCGGCAACCTCTTGGTGCATGGGTAGACACTCAACCACTGAACCACATCAGCCAGACTCACACACAGACTTTTAAATTAAAGGTGATAACCCAAAGTCATTGTGCCCTCCCAGAGAGTACAGCCTGGTCTAGCAGGGACTCTTCTCATATGGCAGTTTGTATTTCCTTTTGTGTCCCATCTTAGCAACCCTACTGGCTTAAACCTTCACTTATTAGCTCCCATAAGCCCTTGTTTTTACTTTTCTGTTTTTAACACTTATTATCAAACATTAAGGTAGCATTTCAGCTCCTCTTAACTGTCTCTCTGGGTGAACCAAATTATCTGTGGAGGTCACAGTCATTGATTTTGTTAGTGCTGTGGTTACTGAGTTTCAGGGTCATTAACTGATTTGCCCCAGTGTACCTCTCTCTACCTTTGTGCCCACCCCCTTTTCCCACATAGGCCTTTATATTTATAGTGTTACAGAATGCAAGGTTTTCAGAAATATATGTATTTATGATAATAGCAGATGTACCAAGAGACTTCTTTAAGGGGATGCTGGAGCTTAGTGTAGTTGGTGCTTTTGTGGCATTATTTGTGTTCTTGGACTTTTTATAAAGAGACTATATCCATGGCCGGTTTGGCTCAACAGTTAGATCATTGGCCCGTGGACCAGAGGGTCCTGGGTTTGGTTCTCACTAAGGGCACGTACCTCTGTTGCAGTTTGTCCCTTGCCCTGGTTGGGGTCGTGTGGGTGGCAGCCAGTCGATGTCTGTCTCACACCAATGTTTCTCCCTTCCTCTTCCTCCCTCTCTCCCTCCTGCTCCATCTGAAGAAAAATGCAAAAATGTCTTCGGGTGAGGATAAAAAATAAATAAATAAAGAGACTCCTTTATTTTCTGGTAATAGAGATCCCAGGTTTGTGATATATGAGGCATCCTGTTCATTTTCTTTTTTATTATATTTTTATTGATTTCAGAGAGAAGAAGGGAGAGGGAGAGAGAGAAACATTGAAGATGAGGGACACATTGATTGGCCGTCTCCTGCATGCCCCATACTAGAGATTGAGCCTGCAACCTGGGCATATGCATTGGCCAGGAATTGAACCAGGGATCTCCTGGTGCATAGGTCATTGCTCAATCCCTGAGCCACTCCAGCTGGGCCATCCTGTTCATTTTAAAATGCAGAGAAATGATAAACAGTAAACATTTGAGGAATATTGTTGTGGATCACTGAGGCATTATCTTGTGCTATATGTAGTCTCCCCTTATTCACCAGATATGATCCAAGACCTCCAGTGGATGCCTGAAACTGCTAATAGTACTGAACCATATGTGTACTATGATTTTTCCTATTCATATATACCTATGATAAAGTTTCATTTATAAAAGACACAGTAAGAGATTAAAAATAACTAATAATAAAACAGAGCAATTATAACAATATACTGTAATAGAAGTTATATGAATGTAGTCTCCGTCTCAAACTATGTTGCGGTGCCTATGTGATAAGATGAAGTGAGGTGAATGACATTGGCATTGTAAAGAAGCATTAGGCTTCTTGTAAGGGTTACTTGAAGTAAAAGTACTGCAATACCAAGACAGTCAATGTGATAACTGAGACAGCTGCTAAGTAACTAACAGATAGGTAGAAGAGCATATAAGGCGTGGATATGCTAGACAAAGGGACAATTCACATCCCAGGTGGGGACAGAGCCGGATGGTGTGAGAGTTCATCACGCTACTCAGAATGCATTTTAAAACTTTAAGAATTGACCCTGTACAGTTTTGCTCAGTGGTTAGAGCGTCAGCCCATGGACCAGAGCTGAGGGTTCGATTCCAGGCACACACTTCTATTGTAGTTCCATCCCTGGCCCTGGTTGGGGTCGTGCAGGAGGCAACCAGTCCATGTTTCTCCCCCGCGCCCCACCTCCTCCCTCCCAGTCTATCTGAAAACCAATGGGTAAATATCCTTAGATGAGAATTAAAAAAAAAAAAAAAATGTTTCAGGTAGTTTCATTAAAACAGCAAGGAATTACAGGCCAATACTACAGTAATGTAAGAAAAGGACTCATAAGACAGATGACATTAGAAAAAATTTTACAAAGGAGAAAAATAAATGGAGAAATTTAAATCAGGCTATTGCTTGGAATATACTTTAGTTGGTAATACTGTAAAAATGATATAGACTGTTCATATGTGGATTTGTCCCATTAAGGAAATGAATAGAGAACTTTGTTAAGGAGTAGACTTTAGTGTTAATTTGGGCATTTAAAGAATTGAAGTTGGCACTAGGGGATGTGGCCGTGGTGGACCCTATTATTTTTGTCATTTTTGGTGATATGTGATATACCAGAAAATTCCAGTAAGGTTCTCTTTCTTACTCTGTTCTCATGAAACGACCTCTGTTCTTTTAAGCCGTTCTAGGAATAAAGGAAAATTGCTAAAAATTCAGAACACATTGTACAATTCAGTATTTCAATAGCATGGAAATTGATTGGACCCTGAGGAAAAGATCTGAATTGTGAGAATGCTGTAATAATATTTGTATATTGTAATTGCATTAATAAATACTCTTATGACACTCAAATTTTTTCTGTGTTTTTTACCAACATAAAATATTCTGTTTTGTTATTCCTGGATTTGAAAAATGGGGGAAAGTAGATCATATTACATTTTGTCCCTTTTTTTGAGGTATAATTGACATACAATATGTTACTTTCAGGTAAACAACATGATGATTTGATAAATGTAGATATTATGAAATGATCACTGCAATAAGTCTAGTTAACATCCATTACCATATGTAGTTCCAGAATTTTTTTTTTTTATGGTAAGAACTTTAAAGATTTACTCTTGTAGCAACTTCAAATGTGTAATATGGTTTTATTAACTTTATCCACCATGCTATGCATTACATCCCCATGGCTTATTTATTTTATTACTGGAATTTGTACCTCTTCACTCATATGACTCCCTTCACTCATATCTCCCCCTCCTCACCTCTATCTCTGGCAACTACCAGTCTGTTCTCTGTATCTATGAGGTAGGTTTTGTTTGTTTTTAAAATTTGCATTCCGCATATATGTGAGGTCATACAGTATTTGTCTTCCTCTGTTCTGACTTATTTCACTTAGTATAATGCCCTCAAAGTCCACCCATGTTTTTGCAAATGGCAAGATTTTATTATTTTCTTTATGGCTGAATAATACTGCATTACATCTATATATGTGTGTATATATGTATAACACTCTTTATTCATCAGTGAACCACTTAGGTTGTTTCCATTTGTTGGCTATTGTAAATACTGTTGCACTGGACATGGTTGGGGGTGCATATCATATTTTATCATTTTAAAAGTGTAACCTATAAGGCAGAATGGCTACTGAGTGAATGTTTTTTTGTTTATGTCTTAAGGAAGAGAGAGAAAATCCTTCGAAACGGAGTAGAATTGAACGTGATATAGATAATAATCTGATCACATCAACACCAAGAACTGGAGGAAAACCTAACAAACAGATATCTCGAGTAAGACGGAAAAGTCAAGTAAATGGAGGTTTGTTAATATTTAGATAATTGCTTTATTAGGTATAGGCAGAGCTCTTACCCAACATGTTCCTTTTCTGTTTTTAAAAATCTGCTTTAAGCAGTTTCTGCCTAGATTTTGTAATCTCCTTTGTATTATATATTAATAGCATGAAGTGAAATGAAATTTTACCTTCTTACTATAAATCTACTTTGATAGATGAAAATGACAAAGGCAGAGCAACTGGCTTTATGCTGTTTAGCATGTAAATGTTTATGGAGCAACGTTTTTCACTTCTAATAAGTTTATTTTTGAAAGCCATAACAGTTGTGACATAATTTCGGGACCACAGACCGACGCTCTCACCGCTGAGCCAAACTGGCCAGGGCATTGTTGTGACATAATTTGTACACGTACAAATTTGAAATACCTACTTAATATGTACAAAGAATTTGTTTCTTGCTCATGGAATTTCAGAGCTCAGAGGGGTTAGATCACTCAGGCCAGTTGTTTTCAACTAGGGGTGGTTTTGTCCCCCCAGGGAACATTTGTCAATATCTGGAAACCTTTTTGGTTGTCACAACCTGTTGAGGGGATGCTGCTAAACGTCCTACAGGTCATCTTCCCAAAATAAAGAATTATCCAGCCCAAAGGTCAATAGTGTTGCTGTTGATAAACTGTTCAAGTGCATCAAAGTCAAAAAGGAGAAAAACAAGGACAAGCAGAAAAATCTCTGAAGAACAACACTTTAGAGTATGGAGTCTTGTAACCAATGCTATTTTAAACACAACAGCAATAATAATTTCTTAGTTTTTTCCTCTCAATGTAGTGATGGGTCTCTATTGTTAGAATTGACCAATAGGGAGAAACAGAATAAAGTACAAAGTTAAAAGAGCTATAGCAAAGAAGGAAATAAATAAGGTGGGTAGGAAGGGGTTGTGGAAGGTCAAGGATGATTAATCAAAACCTTTGTTTGAACTTATTTTTTGAAGTATTTTTAAAAAACCCATGGAAAATTTTTTATTTACAAGAAACTTAAAGAAAACTAGTTATTCTTCCTGACCATTTTGAAATGGTGCCTCAGTATCCATAAGGAGTTTTTGACACTGCTATCCATAGTTTTTTACTTCAATAGAGCTATGTTGCTGTTTTTCATTAGAAATAGATTAGAGGTTAGGTTTTGTGAAGTAGGTGGAATCCCAAAACATAAATAACCAAAACCAAAAATTTACATTTGTGTTTTCTGATAATTATAACTTGCGTTCCTTATAAAGAATTTATTTATTTCATTCTCTGTTACTCTGTATTGATTTGAAGCCTTTTAGTCTATATAATTCTAGATGTAAATCTACAGTTGACCCTTGAACAATACGTGTGGGTGTTAGGGGCACCCAACCCACCGCAGAGTCCAAAATCCACATATAAGTGGTGACTTTCCCAAAACTTCAGTTGTCCCTCAGTATCCAGGGGATGGTTCCAGGACTCCGGTGGATAAAAAAATCTGCAAATGGTCAGGTCCCATATATAAAATGGCATAGAACAGTGCATACAATTGGCCCTTTGTGTCTTTAGATTTCCAACCATGCATCAAAAATACTGTTTTTAATACAATAGTATAATACATTTGTTGAATTTGTGGATGCAGAATCTAGGGATGTGAAGAGCTAACTGTGTATTTATGGAAGAAAATCCAAGTTTAAGTGGACCAACATATTTCAAACCCATGTTGTTCAAGGGTCAGCTGTACTTTGGAAAACTCAGTGAATGTTAGTATTTTTAAGGGATTAGAGGTAAAATTGTATAAATTTGACTTACAACTGCTTTACCTCAAGATTTCTGTAAATAATAAACTTTCCTAGCATTGCTCTTCATGAAGTATTAGGAGGGAAAATTACTTTTACAATGAATGATTTAGAACACATTTCTGAAAGTCATGTTTTCTAGACTGTAACTTTTTTGTTGTTTCTTTCTTAGAAGCTGGTAGTTATGAAATGACAAATCAACATGTAAAACAAAATGGAAAATTAGAAGATAATGCTTCCTCTGGCAGTCCTCCAAGGACTACACTGTTGGGGACCATATTTTCTCCTGTCTTCAACTTTTTTTCACCAGCAAATAAAAATGGTAAGTATAAATCATTAACCATAATTTAGGTTAAAAAAATTAATGGTTTTCTTAGGCTTTTAAAAGATTTATTTGATTTTAGTGAATATTTGTCAGCATCTTATGTTTGTTTTTAGCCTCAGTAAAAATACACTACTCCTAAAAGGATGTTTTTTGTTTGTTTGTTTTTAGTTGTCTGAAATAAATGTAGGATATGTTTACTTCTATTGAAGTGAATGAACTCTGTTTTCACTATCTGAAAAGCTAGATGATAAACTTTGGGCTGCAGGGAAAATTTTATTTTTTTCTATGTTGGGATGACTTTTGTAATCCTTAAGAGTGTGTACAGGAAAGAATGTAGAAGCATTTTCAGTATTCTAGATCAATAAAGTAGAATTAAACAAATATTTTAAGTGGGTTGAATTGAGATTATTTATTATATTTATTTATTAAATCCTCACCCTGGGATATTTTTCTGTTTATTTTCAGATAGAGTTTGTGTGCGTGGGTGGGGGCGGGGACAGACAGACAGACATTGATGTATGAGATACATCGACTGGTTGCCTCCCGCACGATCCTGACCAGGGCTTCTGACCAAATTGCAACCAAGGTGCATGCCCTTGACCGGAATCAAACCTGCGACTCCTTGGTCTGTAGGCCACTGCTCTAACCCCTGAGCCAGACTGGCCAGGGCGAGGTCATTTTTTTATAACAGTTTATTTAGTTATTTATTTATTTTTATTGATTTTAGAGAGAGGGAGAGAGAGATAGAAACATTGATGAGAGAGAACATCGATTGACTGCTTCCTGCATGTCCCCCACTGGGGATCGGGCCCACAACCTGGGCATGTGCCCTGACCGGGAATCAAACCAGTGACTTTTTGGTGCATGGGTCAGTGCTCAACCACTGAGCCACACTAGCTGGGCAACAGTTTATTTTTTATTATCATTTGTTTGATTTTCCACCTACTCCCTGGCCCGGGATGTTCAATTTAGACAAATAGTAAAACTACCCTAATTCAAATGAATTTACGTTTTTCATTATATAATGCGTTTGCAAAGAATCAAAATAGGCTTCTTTATTGATGTATTTTTTAAAAAGATTTAGTGTCTTATGTTTTCTCATGATTAATACCTAATTTATATAACTTAGTCTCTAGACTATTTGAAGGTAAGAGCTTGTGTCTTTATTTTTACATCTACCATGTTGTTTGATATAGTATTGGACACATGGAAATAGTCACTAAATTTTCCTGGTTATTAAAATTCTAATTTGAATTATATCTTTGTATGTTGGTGTAATTTTTAAGAAGCAGAATGGTGTACTGTAAATTCAAGAACCCTTGGGGGCAAAAATAAAGCATATTAACATAATAATTTGACTATGAAGTCCTATAGTGGAAACAAAACAAAAAACAAAACAGCCTTTAACTTTTTAACCCAGTATTTCCTAGACATTTTTAACCAAGAACCCTATTCTGTGGAACGTCTATTAACATCTTGTAGAACTAGTGCCTCATAGAACATCTTTGGAAATAAATGCTTGGGGTAGTGGGAAAAGAATGGGCTTTGAAGTTAAACTTATTTTAAAATTCCAACTTTGACACTCTATCCATGTTACCTTGGACCAGTTTTTTTGAACATCTTAATCTGTGAAAGAGGATAATTATACTTAAATGTGAGTGTGACTTGCCCAGCTCGTGTGGTTCAGTGGATTGAGTGCCCACCCATGGACTGAGAGGTCCTGGTGTGATTCCTGGTCAGGGCACATTGAGCCCAGGTTGCAGGCTCGATCCCCAGTGGGGGCCGTGCAGGAGGCAGCTGATCGATGTGTTTCTCTCACATCGGCGCTTCTGTCTCTCTCTCCCTTTCTCTTTAAAAAAAAAAAATTAATAAAAACATACATTTTTTTTAAAGAATGTAATCTTTTTTTTAGCAGTTAAAAATCTTTAATGATAAACTGTCCATATAAATTACTTGTAAACCTACTCTAAGCTATCCATCTCCTCCTCCTCTTTCAACAAACAAATGCTGCTTTTTCTTCTGTCTTGTTGCTAAACAGTGTGTAACACCCAGTGCCCCTCCCTTTAAAAATCAAACAAAAGCCCTGGCCTGTTTGGCCCAGCGGTTTCCCTGCGGTCTGGAGAGACCCGGGTTCGGTTCCCACTAAGGGCATATACTTCGGTTGCAGTTTGTCTCCGGCCCTGGTTGGGTTGTGCGGGTGGCAACCACTCGATGTGTCCCTTTCACGTCGATTTTTCTCTCTCTCTCCCTCCCACTCTATCTGAACAAAATATCAAAAAATGTCCTCAGGTGAGAATAAAAATAAATAAATAAATAAAAAATAAAAATTGAACAAAATTATCTACAACTAAAGGACCCAATGCAAAAAGGTGGGCTTCTTTAACACACTCATAGGTAAGTGCATCTATTTCCACAGGATTACTCTTTTTTTTTTTAATCCTCACCCAAGGACATTTTTTGATATTTTGTTCAGATAGAGTAGGAGGGAGGGAGGGGGGGAGGGAGGGGGGAAGAGAGCGAGAGAGAGAGAGAGAGAGAGAGAAACATCGACGTGGAAGGGACACATCGAGTGGCTGCCACCCACACAACCCAACCAGGGCCGGGGACAAACTGCAACCGAGCTACATGCCCTTAGCGGGAACCGAACCCGGGTCTCTCTGGACCGCAGGCTGATGCTCTAACCGCTGAGCCAAACCAGCCAGGGATCCACAGGATTACTCTTACAGTTGATTGGGTGACTTGAGTTATGGCCCAAGTAACAGCCTTGCTCCTTTAGAAAAGGCAGGTTGGGATGAGAACCTATCAATACTGCTGCTGCAGAAAGTTTAAATATTTTCTTCAATCCAGAGACGCTCTGAAGGATGCATTTCATTTCCGGCTTAAAGGAAAGCAAATGGTGCTCAGGAAAACTGGTATAATCAGATAAAAGGGTTGAGTCTGCAGAATACAACTGAGTACATATCATATATGGTATTCTGGATACAGCTTTTTAGGAAGCTGCTTGAAAATTAAACTTGGATCAGTTACTCGTCTGCGAAATACATGAATCACAGGGATGTAAGCACACAGTACTGCATCAGCTGCAGTGAGCCCAGAACCTACAATTAACACTGGGTCCACTTTGCCACGCAACTTTCCTTGGCTTACAGCCTCTCCAAATTCAGGAATTGAATGAAATACAAAAGGAAAATCTTCCCCTTCGACCTCCAGATGGGCAGGAGAATCCAGCATTCCAGTTGCCAGAACTGCATTCTCAGCAAAGAGACAGAAAGGAACATGGGAACCATCAGCTATTCTCTGATAACCCCGGGTCTCCCAGTTTCTCTTGATAAACTTTGGCTTCTCAATCTGTAAATGCTGTGCTGAAATAGCTCTGTCCTGACCACCACCATCATCCTGATCTCTGTAGAGTCTTAAAACAGAGGTAATGTAAGTGTTCTCTCTGAAATTCTTCTGAAGACCCATTACTTTTACATAATGTTTATAGTATCGAGCTACTTCCTCTGGCATAACTCGATCCCCTTTTAGGTTCCTCTGGCTTAGTCTGTGGCAGCTCTAAGTGTACACTAGCTCACAGTCATTGCTACAAAGAGGCTTCTTATACCTTCGTTTGCTAGTTACCCAATCTTTAAATTTAAGTCCAGGTAACTCCATTCAATTTCCAAAGCTGATTGTCAACATGGAGCCTTCCATATTATGCCAAGCTCCACCAGGTGGACCTTTACCAAGGACTAAGTGAGGGATATAATGATGTTTTTCTAATTTCCAATGCAAAACAGATGGCTAGTCATACCCAAAGTCAGCATCTGGATGAAGAAGTGTGTCGAAAAGTACTGCAACTGGATTTGATGATCGGCCTTCAAGGCCCTCAGACAAGTATTCTAAGTCCTGATCAACAATGGAAAGATTTCTTGCTGCTTGTAATTTACTATGTAGGATTATATTTGGATGTACTGCTTCTGATGATAAATATGATCTGTAGCCTGATAACATATAAGAAAGGCAGATCCCTGAAGGTCCATTTCCTATTATTACCACAGGCAAAGTCACTGATGAATCTTCAAGTAAAGAAGTTTCTTCAACTAATGGCATTGCTTTAACTTTTCGCCCCAAATTATCACCAAAATATTGCAGTAAGCAATTATAAATCTCTCCTTCTATTTCAGTGTCACCATAGTTTCTTTACATCCAAGTTCACGGGCCACTTCAATTCTTCCTATGAACCCAATTTAAGAACTGTGAAATACCCGGGCAAGGAGCAGTAGCAGTACCACACTGACATGGAGCGCAGTCTCCGCTACTGCCTCCTGGGCCTCCTGGCAGGGTCGAGGGTCAAAGGTTGGGGGTCCCGGCACCTGGAAGCCAAGGCTGAGCAGGGGGGTCCCTGATGCCCGTAATCGTTTAATATATATATATATATATATATATATATATATATATTCTTTATTGATTTTAGAGAGAGGAAGGGAGATAGAGTGAGAGAGAGAGAGAAACATAGGTGAGAGAGAACATCGATTGGTCGCCTCCTGCATACCCTCCACTAGGGACTTGGCCCACAACCTGGATATGTGCCCTGACCGGAATTGAACCGGCAACCTCTTGTTGCATGGGTTGGCGCTCAACCACTGAGCCACACCGGCTGGGCAAAACATACCCTTTTTTAAATGTGAGGGTGATTTGAAGATTTTAGTTTATTACACAAATATTCAGCATCTTGTGTATTCTAGCCATTTTCAAAGTCACTGGAGATTTAAAGATGATTAACACATTGTTTCGGTTCTCTAGAAGCTTACGTTTTGCCCTGGCTGGTTTGACTCAGCTGTTAGAGCATCGGCCTACTGACCAAAGAATCGCAGGTTCAATTCTGGTCAAGGGCACATACCTTAGTTGCTAATTCAATCCCTGGTCCTGGTTGGGTTTGTGCAGGAGGCAACCAATCTATGTGTCTTTCTCACATCCGTATTCTCTCTCTCTCTCTCTCTCTCTCTCTCTCTCTCTCTCTCTCTCTCTTCCTCCCCTTCCCTCCCTTCCTCCCTCCCTCACTCCCTCCCACTTTATCTGAAAATCAATGGAAAAATAACCTCTGGTGAAGATTTAAAAAAAAAATAGAAGCTTTTTACAGGAGGAAGAGATATATGTAAATAAGTATAATAAGTTTTTATAAGTGCATTGATAGAGGTATGGGGCATTGGGGTACTCAAAGAATATAGTGATTCTATATTCTGGTTGGCAGTTCACAAAACGCTGCTTAGAAAAGCTGAGAAAAATCTACGGCCATACCACCCTGAATGAGCCCAATCTGGTCTGAAACCATAAGCTAAGCAGGTTCGGGCCTGGTTCGTACTTGATGGGAGAAAAGCTGAATCTTAAAAAATGATAAAGGTGGAAAGAACAGCATGAGCAAAGGCATAGTGTATTTGAGAAACTGAAATTAGTTTGTCACAGATGAAGCATTGGATTTGAGGAGTGCAAAGAAGGGATAAAATAGAGTTATAAAGAAGTCAGATTATAGAGCTAACATGTAAGCTATTTGAACTTTATCCTTAGTGGGGGATGATTAAAAGGTTTGTAAACTGGTGAGCTTTAAGAACTGATTTGTGTTTTCTAAAGATCTCTTTGTGGTAGTGTGTAGGTGATTTTAAAGAGGCTGGGTGCAGGGAGAGCAGTTAGACTTCATGCAACCTAATTGTGGTATTAAAGAAGAGGAAAAAGATCAGAGTTATAGAATGGACAAATTTTGGGCACGAGTTGTTGGTGAAAGTGAAGAGATGAAGGTGACACAGGTTAGATTTTTAAGACAGAAAAGTAAGTTCCAGGGAGAGAGATAATTGAATTTAATTTGAGCCATGCTGAGTTTGAGATGCCATGAAACAACCAAATAAAAATGTCTAGTAGCTTGGCTGGTGTGGCTCAGTGGATTGAGCATCATCCCATGGGCTGAGAGGGTCCCAGTTGGGTTCCCAGTTAGGGCACATGCCAAGGTTGCAGGCTCAGTCCCCAGTAGGGGGCGTGTGCAGGAGGCAACCAAATGATGTTTCTCACATTGATGTTTCTCTTCCTTCCTCTCTAAAAAATCAATAAAAACGTATTTTAAAAAATAAATAAAAATGTCTAGTAGCAATGTGTCATTCTGGAGTGGAGCTTAGATGTCTGAGTTTAAGCAGTAGACATTGGTGTTATCACCTTTTAGGTATTAGTTGAAACTAGTGGAGTAAATGGTCTATTTGGTAGCCAACTAAGATCAGAATCTTGGGCAACAACAAAGTTTTTTACTTTGACTGGACAAAGTAAAAAGAGCAAAGGAAACATCGAGGAAGCCAGGAGAGACTGTGTGTCATAGAAGCCAAAGGGAAAGAGAGTATCAAAACCTGTGTGGTCAAACAATTGTGAAGATAGAAGAAAAGGCAATGAGCGTTGAAAAGACACCAATGAACCTGCCAATGAAAAGGTCATTGGTTTCGCACTGTTTTTTTTGGCCCTTGGGTTCAATTCCCAGACAAGGGCATGTACCTGGGTTGCGGTTCGATCCCCAGCCCTCGTCAGGGTTGTGCAGGAGACAACCAGTTGATGGGTGTCTCTCACATCGATGTTTCTAGCTCTCTCACCCTTCCACTCTCTCTCTAAAAGATCAGTTAAAAAATAAAAATAGCCCTGGTTGGTTTGGCTCAGCGGTTGGAGCATCAGCCTGCGGACCAGAGAGTCCCAGGTTCGGTTCCTGCTAGGGGCACGTACCAAAAAAATAAATAAATAAAAATAAAATGAAATAAATAAATAAAAAGTCATTAGGCTTCTTTGCCAGAACATCTTCAGAGGAGTGGTTGGAATTGGAATCCTAATATGCAGAGTTAAGAGTATAATGGAGCCCTGGCCAGTTTGGCTCAGCAGTTAGAACATCGGCCCATGGACCAGAGAAACCTGGGTTTGGTTTCCGCTAAGGGCACGTAACTCGGTTACTGTTTGTCCCCAGCCCTGGTTGTGGGTGGCAACTAGTCGTTGTGTCTCTCTCAAGTTGATGTTTCTCTCTCTCTCTCTTCCTTTTTCTCTTCCTCCTGCTGTATCTGAAGATGAATTCAAAAATGTCCTTGGCTGAGGATTTAAAAAAAAAAAAAAGTAAAAAGGAAGCAGCAAATGTAGATTACTTTGAAGAGAAACATGAATATGAAAGAAACTAGAAAAGTCACAAAGTCTCAAGGGATGGTTTGTATTTGTTAGACACAAGCATGTTTTTAAGTCTCAGGGAAGGGTCTAAGAGGAAGAAGTTGAAAATAGAGGAACAAATAACTAACAAAGAAAATTTCTGGAGTCTACTGACAGGGATGGGATCAAGTGAACAGGTAGAAGGATTGGAATTGAGACGGAGAAGAGCCCTAGCTTGGGCTTAATGGTTAGAGCTTCGGCCCATAGACAAATGAGTCCCAGGTTTGATTTCAGTCAAGGGCATGTACCTCGGTTGTGGTTTGTCCCTGGCCCTGATTGGGGTTGTGCTCAAGGCAACCAGTCGATGTGTCTCTTTCACATTGATGTTTCTCTCTCGCCCTCCCTCCCACTCTATCTGAAGATAAATAGAAAAATAATCTCCTGTGAGGATTAAAAATAAACAAACAAATGAAAAAGGCTTGACTTTAGAAAAAAGAAAGAAACAGGGAAAAGAAACATTTTTCTCTGGTGCTGGAGGAAAACTGTGAAGGTGTGTGTGGAAATAAATGTTTGAGTAGAAGTTGATAGATACAGTTTTTTCTTTGAAGGAGGAAATGGTGTCATTTGCTGAGATAATTCTGGTGGCAGGAATTAAAGAGAACAGTGAAGGTTTAGAATGTATGTTGTTGGGAGGGTATAGGTAAAAGCTGACTTTCTCTCTCTCTCACTCTCTCTCTCTCTCCCTCCCTCTCTGAGCAGCATGCTATAGGCCTAGCTAAGATTAGAGGCTTTTAATCTGGAGTATGAACAGTCTTTATAATTGTATTGTTTTCATTCCTGTGAAGCCTGTATACTAGATTGATCCAGTAGGGATTTCTATGATGGATGACAGAGGAAAGACAAGGGAACAAAAAGACACTGAGGCTCCTGAGAGTGGTTTAATAAATGATACACCATGAAGTCTAACTAGATGAAGATGGTGAGGAAGAAACTATTGAGGGGTGTTTGGAATGAAAGAGACTGACTGGCGCTGGCCAGAGGACCCGGTTCAAGGCATTTGTCGCCATTGGCGACTACAGTGGATATGGTGGTCTGGGTGTTAAGTGCTTGAAGGAAGTAGCCACTGCCATCGTGGGGCCATCCTCCTAGCCAAGCTCTCCTGTGCAGCGAGGCTACTGGGAGAACAAGATTGGCAAGCCCCATACTGTCCCCTGCAAGGTGACTGGCCGCTGTGGCTCTCTCTGTACTGGTGTGCCTTATCCCCGCATCCAGGGGCACTGGCATAGTCTCAGCCCCTGTACCCAAGAAGTTGCTGATGATGGCTGGTATTGATGACTGCTACATCTTGGCCAGGGGTTGCACTGCCAACTTTGCCAAGGCCACCTTTAAAACCATCTATAAAAGCTATAGTTATCTCACTCCTGATCTCTGGAAAGAGACTGTGTTCACCAAGTCTTCCTATCAGGAATTCACTGACCATTTTGTAAAGACCCACACCAGAGTTTCTGTGCAGAGGACCCAGTCTCTAGCTATGGTCACCACATAATTTTATACAAGAAAAATAAAGTGAATAGAGGCTGTTAATTTTATTTAAAAAAGAAGAGAGGCTGGCTGGCCTTTATCATACATGATTATCAACATGTATTAGGAATGTGAGATAATTAGAAGATTAGGAGGTTGTGGTAGGGAATTAATATATTTGAATTTTAGATTTCAGAGGTGAGCAATTTCTTACTTTTAATGTCCAGGTTATGGCCATGTTAATCACTACTAAAGAGCAGTATGAATGAAGGTGAAGCTAAAGAGGGCAAGACCTTTGAGGATTAGTCATTGGATGAGTCATTTGCATCACCTGTAAGAACTAGCCAGGCATTTAGTACAGTAGTACAATGCTTAAATTTAGTTAGGTGTTAAATTCCTCTGTGGTTAAGAGAGGATGCTGGGAATAGATGGCCAGCGATAAGTGAAGAATTATATAGCCAGGAAACATCAATCTCAAAGGAGTAGGAATTTTTACACATTAGTAGAAACCAATGTTCTGGTAGCAACAATAGAGAAATGAATTTTGATTCAGTATGTTGAGTGTAGGAGAATAAAGAGCTTTGAGGAAAGGGTATCAGAAAGATTTTTTTTGGAAAAAGGTTACATTTAAAGCAATTAGCAGAAGGAATATTCTGTGAGGAAGTTGAGAGTATTGGAGGTTGATTTTGTTGAAAATGAGTTTTGGAGGATTATATTAAAAAATGGAAAGAGTTGGGGGACATTGCATAATGGAAGAAGAACTGGGCAGCGTGGTCATGTAGGTGATGGCTGAGTATAATGAGGAAACTAACTTAAATCTTTATTAAGATGGAATCTTGTTGAGAATTTCTTCCTGTGCCTTAGAATGAAAAGGTCCCCATGGTTAGGGGAACATTTAGCTCATTCTTGCCTAATTACCTCTGGTTTAAAAATTACAACTGCCCGCAATGGCTAGGATGCTTAGTACTGAAATGATCAGCAGCTGTTTGAAGATAATATATATGTATAAATAGTACCTAGACATAGTAGGCACTTAAATGACACTTGCTTTAATGTAAAGAAGTTCTATAGTCAACAATACTGTATTATATATTTCAGAGTTGCTAAGAGAACAGATCTTAAATGTTCCAACCACTAAAAAGAGATGATAACAATAAGTTGGTAGTCATTGCACTGTATAAGTTGGTAGTCATTGCACTGTATAAATCAATATGTATATCTGAAACTTAACAGTGATATATGTCAATTATATCTCAAAAAAAAAGTTCTAAATTATAGCTGACAATAAATGGGTGTTTCTAAACTATTTGAACACTCTTCATAACTTTGTTCACAAATACTACTCTAGCTTATAGAAGTCTTTATTCCTTATTGTTTGAAATGTCTAAAAGAGACTCACTAAACAGTGGCATCCTCAACTTTGTTTTGTTGTATTTAGTTTTTCTAAGTATTTATAGCTTTTAATTATTTTATTTTTATTGAAATATATTTGACATACAACATTGTATAAATTTAAGGTATATAACATATTGATTTGGTACATTTATATATTGTAATATGAAAGCTATTATAATTAGCACAGCTATCATGGTCCATAATTACCCTTTCTTTATATTGGTTAGAAAAATTAAGTCCTACTCTCTTAGCAAG
This sequence comes from Molossus molossus, assembly GCF_014108415.1. NCBI lineage: Eukaryota > Metazoa > Chordata > Mammalia > Chiroptera > Molossidae > Molossus > Molossus molossus. The sequence goes on from NW_023425344.1 coordinate 183,378,254, forward strand.
TTTGATGATTATAATGCTATATTGTCTATATTTACTATACTGTGCACTAGATCTCTAGGGCTTATTTATTAAACTTTGTAAATTTGTACCCTTAAACAACATGTTTTATTCTCCCACCCCTGTGAATTTTTAAATGATGATTGTAAGTACACCAAATCATGATTTCAGGAACATCAGGATCCGATTCCCCAGGACAGGCTGTGGAAGCTGAAGAGATAGTAAAACAACTTGATATGGAACAGGTGGATGAAATCACTACCAGTACTACTACATCAACTAATGGAGCAGCTTACTCAAATCAAGCAGTTCAAGTGAGGCCATCAATAAATAATGGTTTAGAAGAAGCAGAAGAAACAGTTAATCGTGATATCCCACCCCTTACAGGTGAGGAAAATGTCTTATGCATCTTCAAGAATAGTTTATAAAAATACAGTATTTCATATTTTTCTTAAATATGTACATTAAATGTATGAGTTATTCTTTCTTGAAGTTAGGAAAATTAAAATTGGAAATAAAACTTTCTCCCCAAAATTTAGTCACTTGGAAATTGAATTTTTAAAAAAGATTGTTTTGATTCGATATTAATGTTGATTTTTTTTATTTTATTATTTTCTGTTTTGATACTAGAGAGAAAGGTGGGGGAGAGAGAGAGAGAGACATTGATGAGAGAGAACATTGATTGGCTGTCTCCTGCATGCCCCCCACTGAGGATCAGGCCCACAACCTGGGCATGTGCCCTGACCGGGAATCAAAACTGATGACCTCTTGGTGTGTGAGTCGATGCTCAACCACTGAGCCACACCAGCCGGGCTAATATTGATATTTTACAGGTTAATTATTTATTGTACCAGTTTTACTACTTAGAGAAATTTAACATAGCAAAATACGTGCTTATTTTATGAATATAATTATTATAAATGTAACAGTCTTAGACCCTTATAGGTCTGAAGTTTCTACCTAGAGGTAGTCTCATACCTTCAGATTTGTTTCCTACATATATGACATTTTGTTCTTGGATCTCTCCCTATACAGAAGCTTTGTAGCCTAATTCTGGATCTTTATAAAGGTCTACATAAATAGTTGAGTTCCTGAACAAGTTGTCATAGAAATGTAGAAAAACAGTACCTCTGTTTTGTTTTGTTTTTTTTTATATACCTCTGAGGGGTTGTGATAGACCTATAAAGATGAAATTGTGTTTCATAATGCTTAAAAGCAGAAATAAAATTGAAGACCATTTTTTCCTAGAAAGTGAAGATTTTAGACTGTTATTTTGGATTTTTTTTTTTAATTCCTTTTGGTACTAAATATTTGAAAGAGCCTAGTACATATGTATTGGTTAAGAAATATAATTTGGTATACGGAAGTAGAATGATGTTCTTCGGTTGAATATAAAGGGCAAACTTTTTAAAAAATCCTTGAAATAGCCCTGGCCGGTTTGTCTCAGCGGTTAGAGCTTCGGCCTGCGGTTCAGAGAGACCCGGGTTCGGTTCCCGCTAAGGGCACGTACCTCGGTTGCAGTTTGTCCCCGGCCCTGGTTGGGTCGTGTGGGTGGCAGCCACTCGATGTGTCCCTTTCACGTCGATGTTTCTCTCTCTCTCTCTTCCTTCTACTCTATCTGAACAAAAAATAAAAAAATGTCCTCGGGTGAGGATAAAAAAAAAAAAAAAAATCCTTGAAATAGTACAAAACATTGAAAGAAAAATGCATACAACTATGAAACTTCAGCCTATAATAACAATATGAAGAGAAAAGTGGCATAATAGAGATTGATTTTAAATTTATCAGAAAATTAATGCCTCTGTTAAACATTATGATGTTATTATCTATAATGTTAAATTATGGTATAATTTAAGAATAATACTGAATCTAACAAGCAGATCAACATGGATTGTACACATAGTTCATTCTTGGGTGGATAAGACTTCAAATGAACCTACTGTTGACCTATCATTTTATGCTAATTACTTTTCCCAGTGTTATAGGCTATTGAATGGTAAAGTCCAGGGCTTTTGGCTTCCAGTTTGATGTTTTTTTCTATATTTTTATTCTCTTGTATAAACTTTTCTATTCATTTTATCTGACAACTGTGAAGATAGAGAAGGGATTTCTATAACCTTAGGGGTTTCTAGAGGGGGGAAAAGTAGGATTTATTCCAGTTGTCTCATTTGTTTATTCCCCTAACACTTATTGAACACCTGTTTTTGTGATGGGCACTGTTTATAAAGATGAGTAGATTCACTCCTTGACCCTGAAGAGTACACGATCTAATTGATGAGTCAGGTATACACAAAAATAACTATACAGTGTGGTGAGTGCTATTCAAAATAAATGAACAGTGGAATATTACTCAGCCATAATAAAGAATGAAATCTTGCCCTGGCCGGTTTGGCTCAGCGGTTGGAGCGTTGGCCTGTGGTACAGAGAGACCCGGGTTCGGTTCCCGCTAAGGGCACGTACCTCGGTTGCAGTTTGTCCCCGGCCCTTGTTGGTCGTGCGGGTGGCAGCTACTCGATGTGTCCCTTCACATCGATGTTTCTCTCTCTCTCTCTCCCTCTCTCTCCCTCCCACTCTATCTGAACAAAAAATGGAAAAATATCCTCGGGTGAGGATAAAAAAAAAAAAAAAAAAAAAGAATGAAATCTTGCCATCTGGAATAATATGGCTGAACTAGAGGGTGTTATGCTAAGTGAAATAAGAAGTACAAATTGCGCCCTGGCCGGTTTGGCTCAGTGGTTAGAGCATCGGCCTGTGGTCCAGAGAGACCTGGGTTTGGTTCCCGCCAAGGGCACGTACCTCGGTTGCAGTTTGTCCCCGGCCCTGGTTGGGTTGTGCAGGAGGCAGCCACTTGATGTGTCCCTTTCATATTGATGTTTCTCTTTCTCTCCCTCCCTCCCACTCTATCTGAACAAAAAATGAAAAAAAAAAAGTGTCCTCAGGTGAGGATAAAAAAAAATGTACAAATTTCCAGTTATTAAAATAGTAACAGGGCCCAGCCAGTGTAGGTCAATGGATTGAGCGTCGACCCATGCACCAAGAGGTCACTGGTTCAATTCCCCATCAGGGTACATGCCCAGGTTGTGAGCCAAATCCCCAGTGGGGGAGCATGCAGGAGGTAGCCAATTGATGTTCTCTCATCGATGTTTCTATCTCTCTCTCCCTCTCCCTTTCTCTCTCTAAAACCAATAAAGAAAAAAAAAATTAGTATTAGAGACAAAGTTATTACTTTTCCCTAACTTCAAGGGTGTAGCAAAAAAAAAAAGAGAGAGAGAGAGAGAGAGAGAGAAAGAGGAGGCTGGCTCTACCATTTACTTAGCTTTGTGACCTTGGATGATTTATTTAAGATCTGTGAGTTGGTTTTCTTAGCTTTAAAATGGTAATAATAATAATTCAGGGTTTTGAGGTAGGAGAGATGAAATATGAAAAATGCTTATTAGCATGAAGGGTACTCAAATCCTCCTTATTCCCTTTCTCTGAGGTTAATAGGAATTTAAAATAGAAGTGTTTGGAAGATATATTTTTCCATTATCCCCTTGTGCCAGTGAACTGTTCAATTGATATAAAGTTGTTACAAAAATTACAGCAATTTTTATTGATTTCCACTATCTTAGTTCTTTCAGGCTGCTATATAACACAATGTAATTCTCACAGTTCAGGAGGCTGAGAAACCCAAGTCAAAATGTTGACAGCATTAGTGTCTGGTGAAGGTCTACTTTCTGGTTCACAGACAGCTATTTTCTCACTGTGTACATGGCAGAAGCTATGTGAACTCTGTGAAGGTCACTAATCCCAATCACAAAGCCATCTTCATGACCTCATGACCTTCCCAAAGGCTCCACCTCCAAATATATCGAGGATTGGGTATCAATGTATAAAAGTTGGGGGCGGAAGGAGGCGGGCACATTCAGTCTGTAGTATCCACCTTAAACTTTTATCTGTAAGATATTACTTGTTTAGTTTGTTGGTTATCTTTTTCCTTTCTTTGAATTTAAGTTGTAATTCTTGTCTTAGAAAATTCCCAACATAATTTCTAAAGGTCTATCAGTTGATACAATTTTAACTAAAACATAGACCGAATTACGTGTCATGGAATGATTATTTTAAGTTGCTTGTACTTTATAAGTAAAATAATGGATCTTGTAAAGCAGTGATTTCTTTATAGAGTATTTCGGATCATAGACAGCCTTGAGATTTCTGGAAAAATGTACACACAACATTTTTTCATAAGTCTTCAAGGGATTCATGGATGGACCTCTAAAGACTGTTCATGTATATAGGTTAAAATCTAGCTTTGGATCTATTATGAGCACACATATATTGACTGCCTGTATGTACAAGGCACTTTGTGAAGTATTGCTGCTATAAGAGTACCATGAAATTTTTATAGTTATGTATTTAAACACATTTCACTTAGAAATTGAATTATATGGAATGTTTTTTATATAGTAAATGGTAAATTTTTTCTTAGGATTTTTTAGTTCTGCTAGCCATGTTGTTATAGCTTACCATTTTGTCTGTATCGGTAGTTTTTTCCTTTGGATCTGGAATTAGAGCTATATGCTAGTAAATTTGCTTTTAAATACTGTTTAGAAATTATTTCTGCCTTATCTTTAACCTAAAATATACAGGGCTTCAGGAAGATCTTATATAAAAGCAGTAAAATGTATACTTCATGGCAAAATTAAGTGAATAAAAGTAACATTTTATTTTTCATTTTATTAAATAGCACCAATAACTCCAGATAGTGGTTATTCATCAGCCCATGCAGAAGCCACCTATGAAGAAGACTGGGAAGTATTTGACCCGTAAGTTCCTTTCTTTTTCTTTCCTTCTTGGAGCAGAACGAGAGTATATATGTGTGGAGGGGTAGCTGGATGGTATATTGCAAAGAGCATGTGACCTATAGGTATTAATGCTTTCACTGAGTTCCTGAAATACTAATTTGTATATTTTCAGTTTAATTTACATTTTACACATTTGGTTTACTAGTTAAATGTGTGTTATTTAATTAAAGATGGGCTGAATTTAATAATGTATTTTTTATTTATAAAAAGTAGAAATGTTGAAATTTTTTTAAAATTTGATTTATAGCTATTATTTCATCAAACATGTTCCACCACTGACAGAAGAACAACTAAATAGAAAACCTGCTCTTCCACTGAAAACAAGAAGCACACCAGAATTCTCCCTAGTTTTAGACCTGGTAAGTATATTATTTGCAGACATAAGAAAAATAAAGGAATTAAATTACTCTTTTAAAATACCAGCCCAAGCCCTGGCCAGTTTGGCTCAGCGGTTAGAGCGTCGGCCTGCGGTCCGGAGAGACCCGGGTTCGGTTCCCGCTAAGGGCACGTACTTCGGTTGCAGTTTTTCCCCAGCCCTGGTTGGTCGTGCGGGTGGCGGCCACTCGATGTGTCCCTTCATGTCGATGTTTCTCTCTCTCTCTCCCTTCCTCTCTCTCCCTCCCACTCTATCTGTACAAAAAATGGAAAAATATCCTCGGGTGAGGATAAAAAAAAAAAAAAATACCAGCCCAAGCCCTGGCTGGTTTGGCTCAGTGGTTGGAGCGTCAGCCTGAAGTCTGGAGAGACCCGGGTTCGGTTCCCACTAGGGGCACGTACCTCGGTTGCAGTTTGTCCCCGGCCCTGGTTGGGTCATGTGGGTGGCAACCACTCGATGTGTCCCTTTCACGTCGATGTTTCTCTCTCTGTCTCTCCCTTCCACTCTATCTGAACAAAATATGGAAAAATGTCCTAGGGTGAGGATAAAAAATAAAATACCAGTCCAAAATACCTAAAAGAATATAAGTGATTGAATAGTCTTAACATATATACTATAAACATGTTGTATGTATTCTAAAATTTAAAAAAAATTTTTTTTAACTATGTTTTTATTGTATTTTTAGAGAGAGAGGAAGGGGGAGAGAGATAGAAACATTTATGTGAGAGAGATACATTGACCAGCTGCCTCCTGCACACCTCCTGCTGGGGATGGAGCCTGAAACCTGGGCATGTTCTCTGACCGGGAATCGAATTGGGGACCTCTCAGTCCATGAGACAATGCTCAGTCCACTGAAGCACACCAGGCAGTCTGGCCATGTAATTTTTAATTCAATGTAAAGACAAACAGAAATAAAGATCTTGGCTGAGTTATTTTACAGAAGTGGATAAAGCAGAGTGGGCAAAGTCAGGCTATAGATGAAGTGGTAGAATTAGTTATGACTCAGTTGCAGGAAAGAATACCTTTTTTAAGGAAATGAAGTATATGCTATTTGCCTCCTAAAAGTTTAACTTTAGGTTAAAAGGAACATTCCAGCTAGTAAGATGTGGAATAACAGGATATGAACATTTGTGTTTTATTTTAATCAATCTTAAATGCATTGAAAAATTTGAGATAGACAAGTTTTTTAAGTTTTTTCACTTACTATAAATGGAAGCCTTATTTTTTTTTTAAATCATTCAGAATTTGAGAAATACAAATATTTGCAGATATCTTAGATTGAGTGATCCTTGCCTTATTCCTTTAGTGAGAAAACAGCGTTTGGTAATCAAAGATGGCAAGTCTTCATTGACTGCTAATTTAGTTAAACAGTGTTTCTGTCTGAAAACATTCAGCAGGTACTAAAACATCCATTTTAATAAAAGATTTGCCCGGCTGGTGTGGCTCTGTGGTTGAGCATCAACCCATGCACCAAGAGGTTACCAGTTCGATTCTCGGTCAGGGCACAGGCCCAGGTTATAGGCCAAATCCCCAGTGGGGGGCATGCAGGAGGTGGCCAGTCGATGTTCTTTCTCATTGATGTTTCTATCTCTCACCTTCTCCCTTCCTTTCTCTCTAAAATCAATAAAGGAAAAATATTTTTTAAAAAAAGATTTAAGGATAAGGAGCTATGTGAATAGAAGATATGCATTTTTTTGAATATATGTAATAATTAGATTCTAAACTTCCATTTGTTAATTTTTTTTTTTCCAAAACAAAAAACAAAAAAAACCCCAGTATATATATGGTGTACTAAACAAAAAGTTGGAACTCAGAGCCAGTGGTTCTCAAACTTGAACATGCATCGGAATCACCTGAAGGGCTTGTTAAAACAGTTTCTGAATTATCAGAAAGACAGTTGGAGAATTTTTGTTTCTGACTGGTTCCCAGATGATGTTGATGCTGCTTGCTGGTTCAGGGACCACACCAGAGAAACAGTGACTTAGAAAATTTTGTTCAATCTGGCTAGGTAGTTCAATTGGTTAGAATATTGTCCACGGTACACCAAGATTGCGGTTCAATCCCTGGTCAGAGCCTGTACAAGAAGCAACCAATGAATGCATAAATAAGTGCAACAACAAATCAATGTTTCTTTCTCTCTTTCCCCCTTCTTCTTTCTCTCTCTCAAATCAATAATTTTAAAAAGTCTGTCCAAATTGCTCTGTTTCACACAGTGATGTATGATGAACATAAAATTCCATTTATGAATGGATGCTTGAATAGATGTTTTTGGTGATCATGGGTATATAAAATTATCCTTGGAAATTTCTTTTAATATCTTGGTTCATTTAATATGTGTTTTTTATTTTAAGGATGAAACACTAGTACACTGTAGTCTAAATGAACTAGAAGACGCAGCACTTACTTTTCCAGTCCTTTTTCAAGATGTCATTTATCAGGTAATTAAAAAAAATTTTAACTCGATTTTTGGCCTGTTAGATAACATTCTGAACTAAGAAATTCTTTTTTTTTTTGGTGAAGTTTAATGTGGTTTGTATTGGATTTCATCAATACTTTAATGATTTATTAACACAGAGTAGCATCATACTAAATAATTACATAAAACAACATTAATTTGTTACCAAAAAGGTGAATTTTTTTTACCAAGTGATCTCTGTTAGTTTTATAATCTATTTGCCAGCAGGTGGAGGCAGGAGCACTGACATCATAGATCCCTAAGAAGAACTTGCCAGGTTAATACCTGATATGTTTTATTTTTCTCCAAAATCCAAATGATACAAAGAAAACTTATTCCTTGTTGGTCATTCGTATTTCCTTTTGTGGTAATATGGTCTGTAGATAGCAGTTTGGTTGATCTACTTTATAATCATCACAGAATTCCAGGATACTCTTCTAGTTATTGGTTTACTTAAAAAAATTGGGTATCAGCATTTCTCTCTCATCTGTGTTGTTGAACAGGTAACAGTGCAAAATATAGATACTTACATTTCACTGTGAATTACATTTTTATGTGTTGGTCATAGTTTTTACATTATGTTTGTGATTTTCCTAACATAAAGTTTGAATTAATATATGTGAATATACTTTGAAAATTGCAAGGAAAGTGCCTTTCTGTGGTGATGGTTGTTATTTAATTAGTATTACCTTCATACATACCAGTTGTTGAAGGACTGGAAAAGGATCTAAATGCTTATTGTTTGTCAAGAGGAAGCCAACCCAAGGATTAACTAAGTAAAGCCACAGAACATTGACCATGAAGATGGTGAAAAGGTGTTTATGGTTGTTTATTTGCTTTTAATAGGCAGTTAGAACTTGGGTCTAGTTTTCAGTTTCAGAATTAAATAGAAGCTTGTGGTTCAGAGTCTACTTTTACTTTGTAATGAGTTTTAAGAGGATTTATTTTAGCAGTTTTTGTCTGTTCTAGTTGAACCTAGATAGGTATTGTAGGTATGGTAATATCTAAGTACTATAATTCATTTCCCTGTTATGGAAACTGGTTTTAGTTCTGATACATGATCAGAGAGTGAGCAAAATATACATAAAAATAGGGGATTTATTCCATTTTAACGGATTTGGTTTAAGGTAATGTCTTATTAAGAAAAAGATTTACCTGCCAATAGGTTGTTCTTGTTTAGTGCACAGGAGTCTTTTGACAAATAAACATAGTATAGGAATATTTTAGTTCTCTCTTTTTTAGCTTGATACCTCTTTTTTTTTTTTTTGGTTGTGCAAAGTTGCACTTAGAACAATGGTTTTCAGGCTCTGAATTTTGAAAATAAAGCTGTTACTTAAAATTTAAATTATTTTGAGTTGACGTCTTAAACTTTCAGATTTGAAGTTCATTTCTTGAAGATGGTTTTGGTCTGTTTATGTAATTTTTAATAGTGAAATAAGAAACTTAGAAAGTAGGAGTTTGATCTTTCTCCTTCATGAGAATTTCTTTTCAGTGTGACCATAAAATTGAATTTTTTCTTACTACTTTGATCAATTCTGCTTCATTTAATCTCTTCTTTATTAACTTCTTATTATTTTCATGTGGATCTGGATAGTTGTCTTATTTTGAATTAAAGGATTCTAGCAGTGCATATGACTAATACTTATAAAATCCTGTATGTACTGTACTACTACCTCTGTTGAATTCAAAGAACTCTTTTTCTTATATATTCTGAGTTATACTTTCTGAAACTGAAAAAATAAATGATATTGCCTAAATCAGGAGCAATGAGATGGAAGTTTCAATCTTAAAAGTTATAGAGATGATTGCAATTTAATATTATGATTTAGTTACTTACATCATGTACAGAATTTAGTTCCCCTTCAGTAAATTTTTGAGGATGTCCATAGTTAATATTGGGTAATTTCCTTGGATTTCTGGTTTTGGCATGGCTATTCTGTCTGCTTTAAAAAAAATAACTTGAAGAAATCTTGGATTAGAGTTCCCCCAAGTTTTCAGACCAGCAAGCTCCCTTTAAACAGGGAATGATGTCTTTTAAACTTTCAGTGGTGTTGTCTCCATCTACTGGCAAAGAAGAAATATACACAAGGGTCTGAGATGATCTAAGAGATTTTGGAGAAACCACATTATTAGGTAAGATGTAACTTACATATTTAACCACTGCAATATAGTGTGGCCCACTTAAAGGTAGAAACCTGTAAAGTACTGTATATACTCTTTTAAAAAGTAATGTATTGAGGTGAAATTCACAATATAAAGTTAACTATTTTTAAGCGAACAATTCCATGGCATTTATTTCCATACTCTTAATATGCTCCATAGCATTTATGTATATATACTCTTAAAAATTAAAAAGTAAAGTTGAGATAGGATCAAATTCTTCATCTGATTCAAAGCCAGATACTGTCCTCTAGGGACTTATTTTACTTTTGCTTTCTTTTTGTGGTAAGTTTGTTATGGTTGAGCTATACCTAATTTTAAATCTATTTGTTATATTTCTTTCTTTTAAAACAGTGTAAAGTGTAAATTGTCATACATGTGTTTTCATAATTGTCTATAATATCGGGGTTGGGCAAACCTTTTCCTATAAAGGGCCATTTGTTAATATTTTAGGTTTTTTAGTCTCTGTTGCAACTGTTTTTACTGCCATTGAAGCATGAAAGTAGTTATAGATGGTACATAACTGTTAAGTGTGGCTGTGTACAAATAAAACTTTATTTACAAATTAAGTGACAGTTTGGATTTGGCCAATAGGCCGTAACTTGCTGACCCTTGGTCTAATTATTATGAGAGTATATACAGTAAATTTACATATTCAGATTCTTTTTAAGGGGAAATAGGTAATCAAATGTTCATCAAAATTCTTGTTAATATTTAGAGAAATTTAAAATTATATCCATTCTAATCTGGTTGTAGACTTTCTTAGGGTTTTTTTAGATGAAAATTTGAAGGGTAATTTAAGGTGGCCACTACTCACATGTAAAGATTGCCTGACTTCATGATCTATGTATTCTTCCTTTGATTGATAAGTAGGAGTCAACTTAGTTACTGCAAGTCTTAGAATTTACCAGCAGGTAGATTCTTCATGCTTCAGTTTAGCACCTTGAGTATACTTGAATTCCATTTCTAGGGGATAAGAAAAATACCTAGAAATTTCAACTCAAAATCTGATGTATGTTAACCACTGACACTATATGGATAGACAGATTATAGTTTGTGTCTATGGATCGAAAGTAATTCGAAAGAAGAACTGATTTTTTTTTTTAAGTGAGGGTATGATACTCACAAAGACAAAGTGTATAGATTTTTGTTTGAATGGGTCTTCCCCCCTCTTACATTGGTACTTTTGCCATAAATTGTTTTGCAGTTAGTTATTGGGAAAATATTTATTTATAGAATGGTACAAATGCATTTGATATCTGGAGAAACAAGTGCATGATCAGTCCCAATGCACATGTTCAATCTTTATATTTAGCTTATATTGACACATTGTCAGGAAATCCATCTCGTGGTGTTACTCAGTTAAGAGGTCTCCACTGTATTTAGTTTCTGTTCCTGCAGATCCACCAATTCAAGACTCTAGGTCATCTCACTCCCTCTTCCATCCAGAAGATGACTTCTATCCACAAGCAGGACTGAATCAAAAGACAGATTTTTCACTTAGCTCTTGAGCTGAACCACCTCCTCAATGACCTTCCTCTGTCTCCATCAAGAACTGGAGCTCAGTTTTTTGAAGATGTAATAGAGCTACTCAGCCCAAACGTGGCTAATTGAAGACAAAAAGAAGATGCCTCATATGTTTCACCACAGTGCAGCCAAACGTAACTGTGTTGTCCAACTACTCGTTCTGTAAAGTATGGCAGGGCCATCTGATTTTTTACTCTATTCACCTATAAGACTTTAGCCAGTCAGTGGCTTTCTGAAGATCAGTAAAATCAACAAACTTTGGGTCAGCTGTCCAGAAATCAGATTGTGGTAAGCACTCAAGGAGAGATAGGATCCTCTAGAGAGCTCCTTGCTAAAGGATACTTTATTAGTAGAGATTGTTTTTATGGGAGAAGTTGGGGGGAGAAGTGGGTGGGAAACTTCATGTTTAGTCAAGCTCAGCCTCTTCCCCATTATTATAGTTTGTTTGTTTTCTTGAGGACCTTACAGCCTAGGATAATTTTTATAAGAATCTCAAATATTTTATACCATCGAACAAGAGGCTTCTGTCCCTTCTCTAATCTTTCCCAGGAATGTCATCATTATTTTTGCTTCATGAAGGATAAAAGGCAATCATTTAAATGGAGGATTTTGTAGTAAATACCTAATCAAGTTTTTTCTTCTCAAGCTCTGACTTAAATTGACAGTAACCAAGAGGCATTTTATTTTGACCTTCATAAAGCATAATTTTGTTGTACAAAAGTAGTATATATATTTGTGTCTTAAAACATTTGTTGTCATGGACACTTAGTATTGAGGAGTAATATTTTAGCTGGTTTAGAAAAATATTTTTTCTTTTTTATCCTCACCTGAGGACACTATTGCATTTATCTTCAGACAGAGTGAGAGGGAGAGAGGGAGGGAGAGAGAGAGAGAAACATCAACATGAGAGAGACACATCGACTGGTCGCCACCCACACAACCCCAACCAGGGCTGGGGACAAACTGCAACTGAGGTATGTGCCCTTAGCAGAAACTGAACCCGGGACTCTCTGGACTGCAGGTCGATGCTCCAACCGCTGAGCCAAACTGGCCAGGGCCTAGAAATATTTTGATAATTAATTGTAGGTAAATATTAAAATCGATTTTAAAGTAACTTTCCTTATTAGTAAGTATTGTCATTGGCACTCATTTTTTTAATCATAATTATTCATTATTAATTTTTAGGTTAAAAAAGGAACAATATAGCTGAAACGTATAATTATTTACTTCTCAAAGATAAAATGTATTTCATGGGGAATTCTTTGTAAATGTATTTTAAAATTAGAAGCAATTATTTAAAAATACACAGGAAGTTCTTGTTTAACAGCTGAAAATGTTCTGCAAATTCAGGAGAGGGTGACAGTTGTTTTACTAAGCATAATAAATTTGGAGACTTAAAAGTTTAGAATTTGTTTTTTGTTTTGTTTTGGTTTATCCTCACCTGAGGATATTTTTCTATTTTTTTCAGTTGGAGTGGAAGGGAGAGATAGAAAAATCAATGTGAGAGAGACACATCAATTGGTTGCCTCCCACACAACCCTGACCAGGGCTGGGGACCAAACCATAACCAAGGCCAGAGTCCTTGACCAGAATCTAACCTGCAAGCGACTCTTGGATCCGCGGGTTGACGCTCTAACCGCTGAGCCAAACCGGCTAGGGCTAGTCAAAGGCAGCTTTTTAATTTTTCTACAAAGGCCTTTTTTGTTCTTAAAATGGCTAAACTTTATTTTAATATAAGCACATCAGTATTTTGTATATATACACAAATATAATGTACACATTTAAATTAAAATATACACATAATTGACTGGTTTTACTTGAAAATTATTCTTTGTTGCTAACTTTTACTATATCATTTATAAGAATATATTAAGCTTCACTTTATCCCATTTGGTTTCTATAAGAAAATTCCTTTTTAAATTTATTTCTACTTAATAAAATATAAGGTTTTGCAAAAGCTTTTAGTTTAGGGATTTTAAAAATTGTTTTTGTTTATATTGGTTCTGATATTTTAGTATTTACCTATTCATACCCAGATCGATCCACCTACAAATACTATCCCCGCCAGCCATCTAACTCTTACTGGAACTGTGTGAAAAGATGACTGTGAAATCACCCAGTTATAAAGTTGAAGCCTCCACAGGGCCTACCTGAGCAAATGTCTTTCAGTGGAGAGGGTTGGGGTTTTGACTCCATGCTCTGGTATTGAGGTTAAGAAAATATTAAGTGCCCAGCCAGTGTGGTTCAGTGGTTGATCATCAACCCATATACCAAGAGGTTGCAGGGTTTGATTCCCGGTAAGGGCACATGCCCAGGTTTTGGGCTTGATCCCCAGTAGGGGGCATGCAGTAGGCAGTTGATTGATGTTTCTCTCTCATCAATGTTTCCCTCTCTTTTCCTCTCCTTCTCCCCTCTCTCCAAAAATCAATTTAAAAACATTTTATAAAAAGTCTTTAGAGAAACATCTGTAACAAAAAAAAAATTCTTTTTTCAAAAAGTCTTTAAAAATGTTAAGCACATTGAATAATTAAGCTATCAACTTATTACTGTCCCTCTTCTAAAAATACAGTTTGTAGCCTTGGGGCTTTTTGAGTTAAGGTTGCCCAATTCTGCCCCATAGAATCATTCCAGCTATTTTCCTTAACATAGATTGCTTTTAAATAGTAAGATGGATAGTAGTAATAGCTATTGGTAGTTTCACTGTGTCAGGCACTGTTCTAGGTACTTTAAATGCATTGATTTATTTAATCCTCACAACCCTATGAGGTAGGTACAATGATATCCATTTTATAGATGAGGAGACAGGTGTATAGAAGGGTTATTCCTGTGGTTTCTATTAATACTAAGATATTTCACTTATTTGTAGCATCTCATTCTTCACATTCCCAGCTTTGTTAGTTTTCTACTTCTTTACATTCTTACTGCCAATGAAATAAGTGAAATAAATAGCATTCGCAAATTGTTTTTCATTTAAAGGTGCCATACTCTTAAGTGGATGAGTTTCATGGAATTTATCTTTTTTTTTTTTTCTAACCTACAACAGTGTAGCAATATGTTCTAAGGATATCACAGAAAAATGATTAAAGATGTTTCACGTTGAATATGTTAAGGTCATATTAAATGTGTGCTTAAAGCTGCCTTTTTTTTGCACAATCACTTGCTGACAAATTGAAACTGCTTTTCTTTCAGTATCTTATTTTTTGTGTGTCATGCTGCTAAAAATATGATAATAGATAAAAGTTTAGTAAACAGAAATCACTCAGTATATATAATTTGACATTGCATACTTAGACATGGATTTTAATTTAGACAGACTTTATCACACAATATTTATAATCAATTTATAACTGGATTGCTATTTTAATGACTGCTCTTATTAAATTTAGTTCTGTTAACCATTTATAACCTATTAGGACCATCTATGTACACAGTTATAGAACATGTTCATTGTCTTAATACAAGTACAGGCTAACTGTCAGGTATTGTTCATCTTAAGTTTTGTTAATGTAATGTTATTTTTCTGTTATATATTTATTACTTTTTTGTATAAAATTTAAATTTGATAAAATCAGTCCCATTATTACTGTTTAGCTGATACTAGTATAATATATTATATTTTAAAACTTTTCAATAATGAACCTATTCATAAATACCTATTTGGAGCAATAAATCTTACTGAAGACATGTCTGGGTATTATATTTTTATATAATGATTATTTCTTATTGCATTATACATTATTTTTAAAGTCAACTTATTTCAAAATATATTTGGTTTACTGGTAGGTAGAAGATTAAAACTATTTGTAATGCAGCTAAAATAATTGCAGTATATTAGGAGAAACATATATATACATACCAGACTGAAATGAAACTTTTGGCATAGTCTTATATTTGGGAGACAACATGGTTTTGAAGAATTGCAAGTTTGAAGGATGGTTGCTGAAATAATAGAGAAAGAATGTAGAAATAGGAAGTAGGCAACTCAGGACATGAATCTTTGTTATTTAGGAGAGAAAAATGGAGTTGAGCATCTGTGGAATAGATTTAGAAGCATTAGGAGGCATGCCTATGTGTGTATCTGTATGTTAATACAATTCAGACTTGCCCAGCTGGTGTGGCTCAGTGGCTGAGCGTTGATCCATGCACCAAGAGGTCGCCTGTTCGATTTCTGGTCAGGGTACGTGCCCAGGTTGTGGGTCTGATCCCCAGTAGGGGTTATGCAGGAGGCAGCCAACTGATGTTCTCTCTCATCTATGGCTCTCTCTCTCTCTTCCCCTCTCTCTAAAATCAATAAAGAAAAATTATTTTACAAAAAATTATTTTGTCAGTTAAGGTAGTAATATATCTTATATCTGTCAGTTACTTGGATTACCAAACAAGTAAAGTGTGTGGTTTTAAACCAAGGCTACAGGCTATACTAAATATTTTAAGATGAAAATGTTAAAATTAATTAGAAACTCTGTTAAAGTTGTTTTTATTTTTTTAATCCTCACCTGAGAGTATTTCTTCCATTGATTTTTAGAGAGAGTGGGAGGGAGGAAGAGAGAGACATCAATTGGTTGCCTCCTACACTTGGGGGGTGGGGGCAGGGATTGAACCTGCAACTGCAATCCAGGTACATGCCCTTGATCAGGAATTGAACCCAAGACCCTTCGGTGCTTAGGTCAGAGCTAGTTAAAGGTTTTGTAACTCATCCTAAATGATAGTGATTGGATACTAAAGATTTGGTTATTTTTATTAGCTAGGGGTAGGTGGTTTACCTTTTTTTTGGCTAGTCAAGAAATTGAGATAAAACACCTAATAGGATTAAAACAAGTAAGCCTTTATTATTTTAGCCTGGGGTGGGATTAGATGATATTATTAGCATATTAATAATTGTTCAAAATTTGTTTTACTCAAGTGATTAAGTTGTTGAAGAAATTTGATAGTTGTCCTTATGTAGTCATGTAGGCTTACCTCTCTATTTTGTCTGTGTGGCTTACTTTTAGGCAGTTGTATTTCATTTACTCTACAGATTTTTATTGAGTATTTACCCTATATTTGGCATTGTTTTATGCCCATTGGAAGTTACAAAGATTAGTAGTATATAGTCCCTAACTCCTAGATATCTCTGTTCTGCCCCTAAATCATTCCTAGAACTAAATTTTTATCATGAAGGCATTTTTATGTGGATGTGTATTGATGACAATTAAACTTAGTGAAGTCTAGATTTTTAATTTGTT
The DNA here is from genome assembly GCF_014108415.1 of Molossus molossus. Lineage (NCBI taxonomy): Eukaryota > Metazoa > Chordata > Mammalia > Chiroptera > Molossidae > Molossus > Molossus molossus. Next base: position 183,394,835 of record NW_023425344.1, read on the forward strand.
GCCACCACAGGTTTTTTTTGTTGTTTAAATCTCAATCCAGTGAATCTGGTATACAGGTGTTCTGCAAATGTTTGTTCATGGTATTTGAGGTTAATAATCACCTTTTTTTTTTGTGGTATGTGCCCCTAGCGGGAACCGAACTGGGACTCTGGTCCGCAGGCCGATGCTCAACCACTGAGCCAAACTGGCCAGGGCAATAATCACCTTTGAGTGGAGTACAAAATTATATTCACAAAATGAATACAGTTTAAAGGAGTCAAAATCTTTTAAATCATTTTTAGTGGTTGCCTATGACTTATATTTCTGTGCTTTTTGAATATTGGAGTATATTATAAGAGCTACATTAAATGTAGGCAAGAAGAAAAAGAAGTAAGGCAGTTCTTTGGGTGCTGTAATCTTTCCTGATAGTGCCAGTAGGTTCTGACAACTCATGTTGGACTATTATAATTTTATCTCAAGTAGCCAAATAGGACTAATTTAGTTACTGAATCAGTAAATGTAAAACAAAAAAATTGATTTCTGAAAAAATTCCAGTTATTTAAACCCACCAATTCAAACATCTCTTTTCTGAACATTATTTACCTTAATAGAAATTTGAAATAAAGCTAGTCTTAGCAGGTAATTGCTGAGAAGAAATTCTGAGTAATTATTGAGGAAGGTCATTGAGACAGGTCAGCTAGAGATGGACACACAGCCTGCCTAATAAGTGGATGGATGCTACCTGGCTGGAAGATGGAGCTGATTGGTGGATCAAAATCTCAGAGGGAAACCTTCCATTTTTAGTTTAAATGTTTACTAGAATTATATTCCATGAATTACTATTGTATGCTGCTATTTAATGTTAAAAAGTGAAATGATCACCAATGATTATTATTACCCTGTCAAAAGGTTGTTTGAAGTGATTTTTGGTATGTGAAATATATTTTGTTGAGTGGTACTTAGTAAACTTTTCTATTTCTTTAAAATAGGTATGAACTTTATAATATATCCAGAGTTAGAATACAACATATCTTATAAATAAGTTGTTTATTTTGTGTGTATTTGCTGAAACCTATCTTTGTATTTCTTCAGGTTTATGTGAGATTAAGGCCATTCTTCAGGGAATTTCTGGAACGAATGTCTCAGATGTATGAGGTAAACATGCATGAGCTAATTACATAAGTATTTTTATTTTATTCAACACAGTACCCATATTTAGATCATGTATAATGATTACTTCTTTTCCCCTGAATTTGTAGATCATTCTTTTTACTGCTTCTAAGAAGGTGTATGCAGACAAGTTACTGAACATACTAGACCCTAAAAAGCAACTGGTCAGGTAAATTTAATTAAGAAATAGTGGAAATGTCTGTCACACTGATCTATGAAATTACTATGATTATATTTAACTTCCATGGCCATTTCAGCTGGCTACATAGAGATTTGTTGTGTTGAATGGTGAAAATAAATGAATTTTTTAAACCCGAAACTCTTTAAGAGTTCCTAATGATATAACTCCAGACAGACGCTCTTTAAAAGGACACAAAGATCAAATGTATTTATTTATTGTTACATCTATATTCTCACTTCTTTTGGGACTTGGGGGAGAGTGGGGGCATGTGGAATTTTTCACTGTGTGCATGATGTTTTCACTTCTTTAATGTCTCTGAGATGATGCATGTTTTATCACCTTTTTAATGGTGTAGAGAAAAGTTAATTTTAACAGAAAGGATCAAATTAAACTCTTGCTTTTTTCAAGAGCAAATTTATCTTCCATGGAAAGAAAATGTTACATGAATCTAATTGGAAATTACAGTTCTATTAGTCACTCAGGTTATCCTGATCTGGACTCAGTGCCTTATGTGTATCCTGAGCCAGCAGATACAGTGTGTTCCTGGTTAGGTGGGAGTGCCTTGGGTAATTTTAAAACAGTTTTTGACCAAGAGCTGGGAGAGATTCCATAAAAGGCTCCTAACATCCTTAATAACTGGGTGTTCATTTTCTTAAATACTTTCTCTCATGTTGTCATAGTGGAAAATCCTAAGCTTAATTTCTGCTGTTATTATTGAGTGATTTCAACTATGGTGAAAGCTTTTTCCTAATGTTCACAGTTAGGAGATTTTCTTTCTTATAAATATATTTCATTCTTATAAATATATTTTTTAATCTAAAGGATTAAAATTTGTCTTTGTAGTTAGTTTCCTTTTTATCTTTAACATAAGCAAGCTTTAGACATACAAAATAGAACATGTATTTTGAGAAGAAATTCTAAGAATTCTATTTTGTAAAAGCATAAAATAGAAAGTGTATTTTCTATTCATAAAAGGATGATATAATTTATGCTCATTTTACCCAACTTCAACAAAAGTATACAAATGATTTTGCTTTGATCATTCCTTCTGAAGATTTCTATTCAGTACTTCCAGTGTTCCAGGGAACAGTGGTGAGCCATTGTTGGAGCTTTCATTTTACTGGAGGACAAATTGTACTCATACAATTTAATGTTCCAAATTTAGCACCCCTCTTTTAAACTAGTTTTCTAAAATCTTCACATTTAGTTTAAATTTATTTTATCTTGTATTTTGAAAAACAGGAAAACCTTTTTTGAACAATATACTGAATTCATTGGAGTACTTATAGGGAATTCATTATCTATGTTAGTGACAAAGTAGTCTCAAAAATTCCAATGATCTCTGAATCCCATGAGTCCAAATGCAAATTTGATGACTGGCAAAAAAAAGTAGTTACTTTCTAAAACCTCAAATATATGCTGTTGACCCACAGATTTCTGAATACTGGAGAGGCTTTAATATAGTTTAAAGTAACTATTAGTATCCATGTACATATTCAGTTGTCTCCTGTCTTGGGTGAGTTTGCTGCTATTGGGGATAAAGCACCAGTAGTGACCTGCATGTACAGCTGTATCTATCTGCCTCTCCAGTTTCCTCATGTCTAAATGTTTATGCAAATAAATTACTTAAATCCTTTTGTTTAGTCTTATTTTTTTAATCGTCTTATTTTTTAAAGTAGGACTGTCTTTAAACCTTTTAAAAATAGAAGATCATTTAATTAAAAATATTTTTTATAATGGGGGGAAAGAACTATTTATACTGTATTAGTCAGGTTGTAAAATTTTTTGCATTTATCTTCAGATAGAGCAGGAGGGAGAGAGGGAGGAAGACACAGAGAGAGAGAGAGAAACATCAATGTGCAAGAGACACATTGACTGGCTGCCACCCACATGACCCCAACCGGGGCTGGGGACAAACTGCAACCAAGGTACGTGCCCTTAGTGGGAACCGAACCCGGGTCTCTCTCTGGTCCGTGGGCCAACACTCTAACCACTGAACCAAACTGGCCAGGGCTAAAATTCTTATTTTATGCCACCACCATTGGCACTGATATTTTTAAGGTTGAATTTTGTTCAGGGGGTGGTGGTGTTAGAACTATGACAGATTTTGTTGGTAGAAAATGTCCCTTCCTTGAAATTGCGTGATTAAAAATACAGGTATGAGTAGGCCCTGACTTTTAAAAAGTTGTTTAGTGGGATTAAGACACAAGGAAGCCAAACTACCAAATTATTAATGTGTATAAATGGAATATTACAAGGTGATCTGTATCAGTTATTAGTAATATAATATATAGAGACTAATATTTTTGAGTGGGAAATGAAGATTATATAATTATTACAGTACCTAAGTATTATAAAACCTTTAAAAGCTTTTTTAAATGATACAGCATTTTTCAGCTTAGCGTCTATCATTGGTGAAACATCAGTTTACATTATACTTAGATCTAAATTCATCATTTCATTCAACGCTTGTTTTTTTAAATGACTATACATACATACAAAATTAAAAGAAAGATGGGCGTTTGGGGAAAGTTGAAATGATGGAATGTTTTGGCCTCCGCACCTTTTCTCACAAACTATAATGGAAACTAAAACCTTTTTTTAATGCCAACACAGAAACATTCCTTCTTATATTTTCTATTCTGGCATGTACAGGGATAGGGAGGCTGTGTGGTCTTCTGGTTAGAGCAAAGGACTGGGAACCAGGAGGATCCTGGGTTCCAATGCGGGGCTAACCACTGACTTACTGTGTGACCTTGGGCAAGTCACTTGACCTCCTTGTGCCTCAGTCAACCATCTGGAAAATTGGTTAAAAAGCAGGACCTCGCTGACAACCAGATGCTGCATCTGAACTGAGCTTTCCTGGGTAAATAAATTACAAAAACAATTTACAGAGTTTTTAATCCCTCTTTATTATTTAATATAACATTTTGGGATAAACCAAAGTTCTTTAAGGCATGGTAATATTTGGTTGTAAGGTTTCAATGGTTGCTAAGAAATTTTATAGTAAAACTGTAGCCCAAAGCTTAGGTCCACATTTGTATATGAATTTCCTTTGTGAGACAAAATAATAAGGCATATCCTGTAAAGCCTATGGTATGTGTGTATATATATGTTTCAGTGTATGTTGTACTTTTTAGAGGTTGCTTTTTTTTATGGGGTTTTTTTTTGGTTTTTTTTTTGTTTGTTTTTTTAGTTAATTTGTTTTTATTTTTATGTTTAGGCACCGACTTTTTCGTGAACATTGTGTTTGTGTACAAGGAAACTATATAAAGGACTTAAATATCCTTGGAAGAGATCTTTCAAAAACTATAATAATTGACAACTCACCACAAGCCTTTGCATATCAGGTAGGAAGAGGTTGCTAAACAAACTCAGATTGGAAAAAAAATCACAATTTTTGACAAATGCTGCTAAACAGTATGATAGGAGAACAGGATTTTCACTGGTAAAATCTCTCTGTGTCACATTTAGAATTAGAAATGCAAAATTGGTATTTTCCTTGTGGAAAAGTTTCTTTTGAGTACAACCTAAAGAAAAATCTGAGTAATAACTGTGAATAAGAAGGGACTATAAGATATTTGGCCCTGGCTGGTTTGGCTCAGCTGTTGGAGCGCCGGCCTGCGGACCAGAGTCCCGGGTTCGGTTCCCGCTAGGAGCATGTACCAAAAAAAAAAAGATATACATCATTTAATAGCATTCTTGTGAGTTGTTACATCAGTAATGTAATTGTAAACATGTTTGAGAATTACAGGTAGCTTAACCATGTTCTTCTGGTCTGATTTGACATTCCTAAATATTTTCTTGGACTATTTTGTCAATATGTTTGCACCCTTTGTTAATGATTTTTGAAATACAACTTTGACTAGAGATGAACCACCCTTGCAAGATATATTTTACATTATGAATGTATATGTCCATGTGATCTGTTTGAGATTTCCTTCACAATAAATAGGTGCAGAATGTGGATGGTGGAAAGTGGGTTGGGTATAGATAAAACAAGATTTGCCCTTAACTTCTGTGTTTTAAAATGTTCAGATAAAAAGAAAAGTGGGTAAACTGCGTATGGTATTGAAACATGTTCAGTTTAGGTTACTGTTTTTATTTACTTGTATTTTGAAATATGTTTTTAAGACTTTCTTCTTGGTTCCTAGATAAAATCATTTCAATTATCCTCCATCTCAAACACAATGTTCTGTGTAAATGTACTAGAGAATATTTACTATAAAACAAATAAGGTTTGCATTCTTGTTTTTACACTCTTCAGTGAAATAGCACTGAGTCAGTTTGTTACATTCCTGTGTTTAGATTATCCTGCTGTTTTTGGAGAATAAAACAATGAATTGGGACATGGTCCCTGTATATAAATATATGATCTCTTAACAGTGTTCTCTATTTAGACTGGCAATACCCCTTCATTCACAATGCCTAGCATTAGCTAATAGTAACTGTCTCTTGAATAAGTAAAGGAATATTTTTTAGTTACATTAATGCCAAACTTGTTCAGTTTTATATACACTAAGAAGAAATGCTGAAAACCCAATAAGGCTTCAATTTTTTTCTTAAAAAAAATTTTTTTTTAATTTCTTGGTTTAGAGAGGGAGGAAAGGAGGGAGGGGGGAAAGAGATCAACATTGATTTGTTGTTCCACTTATTTATTCATTCATTGGTTGACCTTGTATGTGCCCTGACAGGGGATTGAACCTACAACCTTGGCATATTGGGACTGTGCTCTAACCAACTGAGCTACCATGCCAGGGCTGATTTCTTTTTTTTCCAAACTAGGCAAAATGTAAGCAAAAAAGAGGATTTAATTACTTATTTATCATTTTAGCTATCTAATGGAATCCCTATAGAAAGCTGGTTTATGGATAAAAATGACAATGAACTCCTAAAATTGATTCCATTTCTGGAGAAGCTTGTAGAACTGGTATGTATGTCTTATTTATCTTTTTCTGTTATGTTTTTGTTCGTTCAACTTTATTGAAATCTTTTGAATTGCTTTAAATAGTCATTGTGGTGCAAGATTATAGCAAAGATGGAAAAGAATTATAAGCATTATCAAACTTATAAATTATATTAAAATTATACTTATCAGTATTTAAAAATTTAAAGATTGATTATTCATTGGGTTTCCTCTTGCAAGTCACTAAACTACTTTTGTTAAATCAGTTTCATTTTGTTTTCATAGTTCAGGTGTAGAATTATTGCTTCTGCTACTAAAACTATTCTGGGAATTATTTTGCTATATCCATGGATTAATTTTAAAACTAATATATGAAATAGAATTCAGTGGCTTAACGCTTTTACATAGCTTTTTGGTTTTGACTTGTAACTGCATAATTGTTCTTACAAAATTAAGAGTTTAATGGCAGGTTTTTTACATCTAAATTTAATTCTAAGTTAACTGCTTCTGTGTAGTACTTTTATATTTGACAAATAAATGAATATAAGTTGGAAAATAAATATTGGTATATTTTTCTGCAAAGTAAGAATGTTCATAATGGTCTGAGGATCATGTTTTTGAAATTACATGGCCTTTAAAATGTATTTTTCTCCACACAGAATGAAGATGTTCGACCTCACATCAGAGACAGATTTCGCTTGCATGATTTGCTGCCCCCAGATTAAGTACAGAGACTTGTCAAATCATGAAGGGGGAGAGAATGCAGGACCCTTTTGGACTAAGACAAAACATTGCCATTACTGTTGAAATTTTGCATTTTTGTACCCCGTCTTGCTTTTCTTATCTTTGGTGCCCAATAATAATCAAGGGTTACAGAAAGAGACTTTTATCTCAGATTGAATACATACAGTAGGTAGGCTAAAACAGAAGAGTCTTTAGAACTAGTGCAACTCCAGTGAAATTTTTTTATGTACAGGACATCTGCAGTTTATAAAGAATTCTGTTTCTGCCACCAGCAGTTTGACCTGTAGTCACACAGGATTTTATGATAATAACAGAGATGAAAATGGACTTTTATTTTCTCTCTGTTTGGTGCTCTAAGTGGGTTTGTAGCCACTTTTCTGTTACTTTAAGATTCTCATTTCAACAGGAATGGCCAGTAAAAGTTGTTTTATTTTTCCTGTTAAGGTTTATAACCTTTTTACATTTTGACCTGTATTAGATTAGAATTTCATTATGCATTCCTTTTAGTTGAGGCGCTTCATAGTTTTCTGGAAATAGTCAATTTTTAGTTTTTTATTACACATTTGAATGGCCGTTTTCCTGCTTTGTCTGCCTGCATATTGTATATTTGTTTAAAAATATTCTCTACTTTTAGTCCATGTAAGTTTCATTTAGAAAGACATGCATTTATATTTTGTTTCTGTAATATTCTACTGTAGGTGAAATCTTTTCAAAAATCAAGAGACTGGGTAGATAAGAATATATGAATGACTAATATTCAAATGATTTAAACCATTGTGATGGCATGTGTTCCCAAATGGTAATATCTTGCAATGGCACACAGACTTAATGGATAAAGGTATACCTCAGACTTCACTGTGCTCACCAATCTTAGAGGGGAATGTGTTTGGTCATCTTTTGGGCTTGATTTGGTTACTGCTGCCTTTGATTTCCTCCAGGAATGAAGTATTCAGCACAGTGACTCGGTATTTTTAGTTATTTTGCATGGGCTGGTAGTACCTCTGTTATGCTCTCGGTTACAATCAAATTAAAACTCTGTATAACAGTCTTGGTACCTTACAGTAGCTATGCATAATCCTGTGGCACAGTAAACTCCCAAGCCACCAATGCAGTTAATATGCTCTCATAGTGGTTTTCTATACTATATGAAAATAGTCTTCAAGCCTTGGTTCTCTAATGCAGCTACCATAAGAGGTTGATATTTTTATAGTGGCGTGTAATCTCCTTTCGGGAGGCTTTTTATGGAAGGTAGAATTTGTAAGGTTAGTATGCTTTGCCTCTCGACTGCATTAACATGCCACAGGCTCAGACTGTTTTTGTGTAAAGGATGTCAAAGAACGGCACTTTTTCTAAAGAGAAGTTTGATATTTTGTATGCTTGTTAAGAAAGTACAGTATTGGAAATTAAAGGTGGACAACTGATAATTGAGGAGTATGTCACTTAATTTTTTATGTATATTACCTGTTTACTTGTACAACTTACTGTACAAATTACATGCAGCTTCATTTTCAAATGAATCCTTAAAATAAGGAAATCTTTTTAGAAAAACATTTAATTTTTGTATTTTTGATTTTAAAGGCATGAGTTATGTCAATTTTCAGTGTATTAATGAAAATTTTAACTTTTCATCAGGTTGAGTGTTTTCTTACTATATTATCTGTTGTGTATGTAGTTAGCATATTGTGTCACTGAACTGTTTAAAAATCTAGCATGTAGAGCAAGCCTGTTTTGTGGTAAATCCTTATTCATTAAATAATCATGGCAGGTTTTCTGCAAAAAAAAAAAAAAAAAAAAACAGAAGCATTTGCAATTCAGAATACTGGGGTTTTTTTTGTTTGTTTTTGTTTTAATTTAAAGAAAGGTATTTTGCTTGCAGGAAAAAATACTACAGATTCATTTTAATGAGAATCTTTGAAATGTATTTATCTTTAGGGCATCTGGGCATCTCTATGCTGTTTGTCTTCTGTCTTTCTTGAAATAAAATGTACATACGTTACCTTTACATATGCTCTTGCTCAAAATTGTGAACCTAGTTACATTTCTCTTTGCTCTCTTTTGATGCTCAAACAGCAAAATCCAAAACCAATACAAGATCTAAACTTTCAGCGTGCGTAATAGTTGCTGAAAGCTTTTCTGATTAAGTAAATAACAGTCTCAAAGGGCTTTCCCATAACTTAAAGGGAAATGTAAGCACCTATACCATTGTGCCTGTGGGCACTTTAAATAAATACCCACTTTAATCATCTTTTATTAATAGTAAAGTTGTTTTCAGTCCCATGCTAGGGAGAGTTCCTTAAAGTCTACTGACAAATGAATCAAGCATAACAAGATTCTATAAAGAAATAAACTAAGGGAAATTTTGTATGGCCTGAGAAAATCTCTTGAGACCAATTAAATATATATTTTTTTCATTACTTGAGTCATTTTAAATTTAATACAGAATTTTAAATAATTTATAGAGACAACTGTCCAGCTTCCTTCCACATTAATGTTTTATCTTCTCATTTCCCCTTTTATCTGTTTATAGATGTTATCTTAAACACTTCCATTTAGTTAAGCGGAGGTGTATATTTTATGAACTGAGATGTGCCCAGTCCCTATAGTTCACACAGAAACATGAACTCTTAAAAGCTGACTATAGTAAATGCAGGAGAGATGGATACCTGAATAAGACACAGCAAAAGTGACCTATATACACATTACAGCTCTGAAGTACATATTATAATTGTGATATTTCCAGTGATAAATGTCTGACTTTTAAGACATTCTTTTAAATATTTGTATTATTGTTAGAATGTTTTAATCAGTTGTATTTTTTAATTCCATGTAATATATGTAGCCCTAATCAGATTTATATCACCAAATTTCTCCTTGGGTCTTAAAAGAATTAATAACAATTTGAAACTATAAATTGTTTTATATTAGCTAGTAATGTATATTTATTTACCCGATTGCTTTATCTTGTTTCCCAAAATTGGGGCGGGGGGGCTGTTGAAAGCGTGTGACTTCTATAAATGGCTATTTTCTTGTAACTGTCAGTGAAAATGTATGTGTACATTGTTTTTTTTTTTATATATATATATTTCTCTGGTTTTTCTGTTTTGTTTTGTTTTTAGGGATAAACATAGAATGGTTTTTTTTTTTTTAAAAGTTCTCTTTGGCCATTGACTCTTTCAACTAGATATTACTTTCATTCAACCTTCTAAAGAAGTTCATTTTTCATTGTTTTGTTCAGTCAACATACCTGAAAAAACAGAGACTTCATCTCATCTATGAAGAAAGTATTTCATTATTCCTACAAATCTTTACAGCGAGCACAGAATTCTTCGTAAGGACCAGATCTTTTCCACGTCTTGTGTCAATCACATAAAGCTGAAATGTAAAGGACACTGAAGCCTTCATTCATCTGTACTAACATGATGGTGTTATATACTACATCATTAGCTAGTTAAGGTTTTCTGACCTGATTTCTCTTTGTCTTCCTAGATATTTATTTGTTATCTCTTTTAATCTTGTGTATCTAAAATTAACTTAGTTAATAGTTACCCACCGAATAACTATGCCAAGCAACTAGGAAAGAATGTTTATTTTATTTCCCCTTATAGGGGAAGAGTGGACTGGGAACAAAAATGTATGGGCCAAAAGGCCTTAGGTTGTCATTCATTCACTTTCTTATTCCTCTCATGACCTATGTTCGAGTATAGTATTTTTTCAGTGTTGATGTGTGCTTGATTATGTCATTACTTTTCTTGTCTTCCCCTAAGTTGAAAGCCTGCTAGGAACCTGTATGAAACACATTTTAAACATTCAGAATAAGAACCACAGAACTCAGTATCTTATATTTAAATACTGCTTAAATTATTGGAATCCAAGTCTCACTCACTAGGATACATTTTTATAAAATGTTTCTCTGTATCTTGAATTGAAATTACTTGCCCAGAGGCAAGAATTCTTGGAATATAATGTGTTTTGAGAATTTTTTAAAAGGGGGATAAGAAAGCAACAAGTTTATACTTAACTTTATGGTTTTGATATTAGTTAATATTTTAAAACACATCAGTAGTTCCCAAACCTGACTATTCATTAGAATTACTCTGAGCTTTGGAAGTAGATTTCTAAGGCTTAACCCCTGCAAAATTGTCTCATTGGGTCTATAGTGGAGCCTCAGTTTTTTGTTTGTTTTGTTTTGTTTTGTTTTTTAAAACCCTCCAAGTGATTCTAATAGCCAGGTTTGGGAAATCACTGTTTTAAATGTGGCAGTGGTTTGAGAGTAGGTGACAAAATAAAAGTTTACCAGACATCTCTGTGGTAGAGTTTTTCTTTTTTCTTTTCAAACTGGGACCAGATTTCACAGAACTTATTCAAGATACATGGAGGAATAATAAAGAAGATTGAAGCTACTGCTCATTATCGTTCTTTCATACTTTTAAGAGTTTGCATTCCTAGCACTTGGAATAGTTGATCATATACACAGCTGAAGGACATATCCCTGAATGAGACCATTATATATAAATTGTAAAATATTTCACTATTTTTTTATTTTATAAATCTTTGTAGAAATAAACAATGAAAATACTACTCATCTTTTGAAATGGGATTTTTCAAGGCACTGTCCTTTTGGCATTAAGGTAGGGGGGGAGTTAATATTCTCTCTGCCTTTTTCCATGTGAATCAATATGAAGTCATGGACATTTAAAAATCTCAGTTTAATTTCTACATATTTACTATGCAGTATAGCTTATGAACAAGCAATGTAGATTTAGTTTTCTCATCTTCAAATGCCCTGATCACCCTACCTCACAGGGTTGTTGTGGGGATAAATAAAACTTTTATGGAAGCACTTTTCTTTGATGATATTTTTATCAGCCATTAGAAACACTAATAGCTAACTTATTTGTATAATGCTCTTTTTGTTTACAAGTACACAGTTTTTCCACATTTCTTTCCCTTTTGCTGATCTTCAGGACAGACCTGTAAGGAACATAGAGTAGGTTAAACATAGGTAACTGAGGTTCAGAAAGGGATGTCACCCAAGACCTCTTAACTGTTCCAGGAGACTTGAATTAAAGTATCACTGCCAACAGGCTATTTCCTAAGGCCATGGCATTCTTGTATAAGCATGTTTGTACATAAATGTTCTTATACAAAAATATAACTCAATGTAAAAACTTGTGGTACAAAGGAGGCCCCAGAGTTAAACGATCCAATTTTTAAACTAGGAGGAAATCCCAACTTCCAAATGTGCTGCTTTATTTTACAAATAAGGAAATGTGTCTAGAAAAAAATCTTCCCAAGATCACAGAGCTAGGATTAGGATCTAGGTCTAAATTACCATTACTCAATGGAATGACTAGAAGGAATACTCTTCATTTCTAGTACTACTATGTGCAGAAGTGAAATAAAACATTTGAATAAAACCTGAATAAAGAAGGGGTTTTACAAAGTAGGGATAGATGGCAAGAACCAGATTATGGTGACCTAAGATGAGAGGTTTATACTTTTACGTAATGGGCTAAATAACAAGCCATTATAGTTGCAAAATAGCCTCTGGTCTACCCCCATCTGATGAGATTTTTCTCTACAGGTTTTTTTAAAAATCCTTACCCAAGGACATTTTTGCACTTACCTTCAGCTAGAGCAGGAGGGGAAGAGAGAGGAAGAGTGAGAGAAATATCAATGTGAGAGAGAGAGCAACTGATTGCCACCCACGTGACCCCTGACCCCAGCCGGGGCCAGGGACAAACTGCAACTGAGGTGCGTGCCCTTAGCAGGAACTGAACCCTGGTCTCTCTGGTTGGCGGGCTGAACGCTCTAACCACTGAGCAAAACTGGCCAGAGCTCTCCAGCTTTACTGAAAAAAATTGATGTATAACATGATACAAGTTTTAAGGTATACAATGTGATGACTTGATGTATGAATATATTTTGAAGTGTTTACCATAGTAGGTTTAGTTAACATCCTTCGTCTCATGTGATTACCATTTTTTTGTTATAAGAACATTTTTAAATCTCTAGTAGCAACTTTCAAATATACAATATAATATTATTACAATATAATGTTATTAATATTATTAAAGATATACATCAGACCCCAGAATATTAGATCCTCATACAACTGGAGGTCTAATGTTTGACCAACATCTCATTTCCCCTACTCCTAAGCTCCTGGCTGTGATGAGACTATAAAACAATTTTCCTTAAGTTCCAAAGGAATTTAATGCACAGAGGTTTGAAAGTCATTGCAGTAGGCCTTTGGAAATAAATGACTGGGTTCCTGGCAAATAGCTGACTTGAGAGTATGGTTAATAGCATAACATTCAGAGTCAAAAGACCTGAATTCAAGTCTTTAACTCATCCACTTACTAGACAAAGCAGCTGAGCCTCATTTTGCTCATCTGTAAATTAGGTGCACCAAGAGCTACCTTTCAGAATCACAAAGATGAAACATGTAAAGCAATATACAAATACCAGAATGGAAGTGTTAAAGCAGCTAGTTCTCTCAAGTGTATGTGGAAGATAAACATAGTTTTGGGAGATGAAGTTAGAGGGGGCAGAAATGGACAGTAGAATCACTATTACCATAGATGTCGGGGAGTTTTCAAGAAAAAGACATGAGCAGTAGGTTGCATTCAAATGAAGATGAGAAATGGTCATGGAGAGGTCACCTATGACTTTGACTTAATATGTTGATGAAAATATGCTGTGTGTTCAGGAAGAAATGGGTGATGAGGAAATTGAACAGTGAGTATTGACCGGCTTGATAAGTCTGGTAAGTAGTTGGGATAGCAGGCTCATGATTTGCGAAGGTAGAAGTCTCAGTAAAGAATGAACCAAATTAGAGCTTTAGATTTGAAGTGATAGTGTTTGTTGAGGGTAGCTATAAGTGGCCTTCCTAATGAGAGTAAAATTAATTTTAAAACACGGATTTACTATGTGTTAGACACCGCAAATGGCAGAAGAAAGCAAACCTGATACTCTCAAAAGCTTACAGTCTAGCAGTGGACACAGTATGTTGGGAAAAGGTCATGAAGGAAAAAAATAGCTTTTGAGAGAGCTAATAATCTAGTCTGGAAGTCAGGCTTGGTTTGCCGAGTACTGTTTAAGATAAGAATTGTAGAATATTGGCCCGGCTGGTGTGGCTCAGGAGTTGAACGTCGACCCATACACCAGGAGGTCGCCGGTTCAATTCCCGGTCAGGGCACATGCCCAGGTTATGGGCCCAATCCCCAGTGGGGGGCATGCAGGAGGTGGCCAGTCGATGTTCTCTCATTGATGTTTCCATCTCTCCCTCTCCCTTTCTCTTTCTCAAATCAATAAAAGAATTTAAAAAAAAAAAAAAAAGAAAGAATTGTAGCCCTGGCCAGTTTGGCTCAGTGGTTAGAAGCGTCAGCCTGCGGTCCAGAGAGACCTGGGTTCGGTTCCCGCTAAGGGTGCATACCTCGGTTGCAGTTTGTCCCGGCCCAGGTTGGGTCGTGCCGGAGCAGACACTCAATGTGTCCCTTTCACATTGATGTTTCTCTCTCTCTGTCTTTTCCTCTCTCTCTCCCTCCCACTCTATCTGAACATGGAAAAATGTCCTCGGGTGAGGATAAAAAAAATAAATGAAATAAAAATAAAAAGAATTGTAGAATGTTGAAAAAATATAAAGCCAGGTTTGGTTGGGGGACAAGGGGTAAAATCAAGCAAGGGAGTAAACAATCAGATTTGTCTTAAAAGACCACTTTGGGCCCTGGCTAGTGCACTCAGTTGTTAGAGCATTGGCCCATGCACTGAAGGGTCACGAGTTCAACCAGGGTCAAGGGCATGTACCTGGGTTGCAGGTTCGATTCCCAGCCCAGCAGGGTGCATGTGAGGCAATCAATCGATGTCTCTCATGTAGGTGGTTTTTTCTTCCTCCCTCCACCCTTTCCACTCTTTAAAAAAATTAATGGAAAAAATATCCTCCGCTGAGGATTAACAACAAAAAAGACCACTTTGGCTGCTACCTAGGCAATAGAGTGGGTGGATGGAAGACCAGATAAAAGGTGTAGAAGTTTATCTAATTCCCCACACAATGTATTCCTTTCTCCAAGACAACAAATGATTAATGCATTGGGTGCTAGCATCATAATGGACAGTTTGAGGTCAGGAGAAGGTTAAAGTCCTAATGAGATCACTGCATGTCTGGTTTACTGACAGGAATAGGAAGGTACTTTAGCATTTTATGGCACTGTATAAAAGTAAGTATGGAATAATGTGTAGGAGTTTAATGCAGGCAGATGCTGGTATTTCGTGTCTCGTAAGATTCTTGGGTAGTCTTTTGGGAGGCAGTTTAAAATGGAAAAAGTCATTCAATTACATAGTTGTTTATTCAAATCATAAATCTTTTTATATATGTAATGACTCAGTGATTTGGGTATTTTATAGATGAGTTTTAACCTGGTTCTATTTGCGATTAAAACCTCTTCTGCCTTAATTCATCTTTATGAGATTTTGAGTCTGTTGCTTAAGGCACTTCTACTTAAAAAGGAGCCATGAGCAGTTCTGCTTCATTTTGCTTCATTTTACTATCCTATGGCTTTAAAGATGAAATTCTTAAAGGTAGAGGTGTTCATGTGTCAACAAACACTGATCAATTACTCTGCTCATCTGTAAAATGGGAATGTGTGATGATAGGGCTCCCCTAGAGACTAGTGCAAATCACACATTAGTTTTTTTAAAAATATTTTTTACCACCCTGGCCGGTTTTGCTCAGTAGTTATAGCATCAGCCTGCGGTCCAGAGAGGCACAGGTTCAGTTCTTGCTAAGGGCATGTACCTCGGTTGTAGTTTGTCACCAGCCCTTGTTGGGTCATGCGGGAGGCAGCCACTTGATGTGTTCCTTTCACGTCGATGTTTCTCTCGCTCTCTCTCCCTCCCACTCTGAGCAAAAAATAGAAAAATGTCCTTGGGTGAGGATTAAATATATATATATATATATATATATATTTTTTTTTTTTTACTGATTTTTTTTTTTTAGACAAACATTGATGTGCACATGAAACATCCCAACAGGAAATAGAATCTGAAACCCAGGCATGTGCCCTAACCGGGAATTAAACCAGTACCCTTTAGGTGTGTGGGATGACACACAACCAATGAAGCACACTGACGATGGCTATACATTAGTTTTAAGGACTAAATGATGTCCTCAGCACACAATTCTAGACAGTTGTTTCTCTGTTTCCTCGTTAAAAAAAAAAAAAGCAAGCCCTGGCTGGTTTGGCTCAGCGGTTAGAGTGTCAGCCTGTGGTCCGGAGAGACCCGGGTTCAGTTCCCGCTAAGGGCATGTACCTCAGTTGCAGATTGGCCCCGGCCCTGGTTGGGTCGTGCGGGTGGCAACCACTCAATGTGTCCCTTTCATGTCGATGTCTGTCTGTCTATCTGTCTCTCTCTCTCTCTCCCCCACTCTATCTGAACAAAAAATGGAAAAATGTCCTCAGGTGAGGATAAAAAACAAAACAAAAACAATATGCACAATAGTGGGAATAAATTCTCAATTTCTGCTTCAAAAATTTATCAGTGCTGCACACATATTTTTCTATAGCCCCTCCAATCCCTACACCTCATTTTCAATTACATGTAGTTTAATACTTTGAAGTTAGCATCCCAAGAATCTAGAATAGTATTTGGTAGAGGGAAAGCCCTCAGTATTTATTTGTTGAATGAATAAGTGAATATGCTCACATTTCAAAGTTTGGACTTCTATTTATAAACCCAGAAAATTGAATAATTCAAGTGCAGCCCAGAATTAATGAGACTCAGTGGAACTTGTTCATACTAAACTCACAAGACACTAATTTTTTTCTTCATGTTAATCTTCACCCGAGGATATTTTTCCATTGAATTTTAGAGAGAATAGGAGGAAAGGTGGGAGGGAGGGAGGGAGAGACATGGATCGACTGCCTCACGCATGACATTGACCAGGGCCAGGGATCGAACCTGCAACCCAGGTATGTGCCCTTGACCAGAATTGAACCCAAGACCCTTTGGTCCATGGGCTCTACCCACTGAGCCAAATGGGCCAGGGCAGAAGACACTAATGTTCAAATTATATTTCAATTTCATTTGTTTACTGTGAGCAAGTTTCCTCCTTATGAAACTAAATCACAATCACATGCCTGCTTGCTAAGGGTAGAACCAGAGACAAAGTTTATTGAAAGAGAATCATAATGGCTAACATCAAGTCAACAGAACATCCTCATTACTACTAGATTTCTGCTAAAAGTCTGTAGGTCAGCTTACTCTTTTCTCTGGAGACTGTCAAAATCTTGTTCTTTGGCCTTGTTTTCTCTATATTTCACCTTTCTCGTAACATTTTTTTAGATACGTTGTTTTAGAACATATGCAGGCCAGTTAATACAGATGACTATATTACCAGTTCAGAAATATCCATTCTTGCTTTCCTGAGACTCCACCTTGGGATAGTTGATTTGATCTCACATCCTCTTAGTCACTTATTTACTATTTATTTCCTAGTTCAGGTTACTGCTACAATGCTGTGAGCTTACTAATAATATAATAAAAGAACGTCTTTCTTTGGGACTCAGCTGTATTAATTTTCTTTTGGGACTACCTTTCATGAAGAGAAACAATGACCTGATAGGCAGCTTTTTCCTGGGAAAAAACTCGGTTCTGAGTTTTTTCGGAATAAATAGAAATTTATTCATGTAGTCATTCAACACTTAAGTGCCTGCTATGTATTATACCCAGACTTAAGTATAGCAGAGCTTAGTCTCTCGATTTTTTAAAATTAATTTTTCATTGTTCAAAGTATTACATCTGTCCCCTCCTCCCCCATTGACCCCACCCTTCTCCCCACTCCCTCTCTCAAGATTTCTTATCAAAGATTAGACTACTAAAATGTATTTAAATGTTTTAGCTGAGGCCAAGAATAGAATATTGGAAAGATACTGGGGTACCTCATGGTATTTAAGGAAACCTAGACAACTGGACCTCAAGAGAAGGCAAGAGGCAGTAAGGTGGCCTGGGAAGTCATCACTCTATCAGAGGTTTGTGGTGTTCCCTTCAGGTACTGTCATAAGCCACTAATTCCCAGACAGTGAAAGTCTCATTCCAAATTCTAAAGTCCTGAGAAAGAGAATCTTTCCATTTTTACTATATAACAATTTGCCTCTAAACTTAAGAGCCTAAAGATAATTTCTCTCTCACAGACTGTGAGTTGACTGGGCTCAGCTAGGCAACTCTGGCTTGGGGTCTTCTGGGGATGCACTGAAATGGTAGTTAGGGATTCAGTCATCTGAAGGCTCAACCAGAATGGATGTCCAAGATTGATTCTTCACTCCCAGGTCAGGCGTCTCCTCTGGGATATCTGAAACAGCCAGGGCCTGGCTGAGTATTTCTCTTCCTAAATAGCCTTTCCATATGGTTATCTTGAAACAGCACATGGTGGTCATTGGATAGTAAGACTTCTTAAATAGCAGCTGGCTTCCACCAGAGTGAGCATTCCAAAAAATACAGGCGTAAGTTGCAAGGCTTTACTATGGCCTCACACTGGGTGTCACTTCTGCCCTATTCTACTGGTCAAAAATGAATCATAGGGCTAGTCCAGACTCAAGAGGAGGGACCACAAAAAGGCTTGAATACTGTTCACCAAAGGGCCATCTTTGAAGACTAGCTTCTAGAGAATTTGAAGATTCCACTGGATTACTTATATCCCACCTAGGGGCAGATCCAGATTTTATATCATTTGAAGTATATACAATTTGGAGGAACTTCTTGAAAAAATGGCAGGGCCCATGTAATGAGAGGCCCTGAAATTAGAGCTTCATTAACTTCACAGTTCATCTGCTTCTGACCCCTCCTTTCCAAATCAGCTATGGTAAAGGAGCAAATGTGGCTTTGGGGACTCCACTTACACTTGTGTACTGGGACAATTTCCAGACAAGGAGGAATCATTGTGAGCTTTCCTCACCCCTCACCAGAAGTGACTAGTGTTCAGTATAATATAATCTGAACATTTGAATGTTTAGAACTCAGGTCTCCTAACTTCCAACAGTGAATTTTCAAATACACCATATTCCACAGTGGTACAAATTCTTCAAAATCTTACTCTATTGCCCCCGCCAGCGTGGCTCAGTGGTTGAGCGTTGACCCATGCACCAAGAGGTCACCAGTTCGATTCCTGGTCAGGGCACATGCCCAGGATGTGGGCCCAATCCCCAGTGGAGGGCGTGCAGGAGGCATCCAATCGATGTCCTCTTTCATCAATGTTTCTCTCTCTCTCCTCCCTTTCTTTTTCTTTAAAATCAGTAAAGAGCCCTGGCCGGTTTGGCTCAGCGGTTGGAGCGTTGGCCTGCGGACCAGAGAGTCCAGGGTTCGGTTCCTGCTAGGGGAAGGAAGGAAGGAAGGAAGGAAGGAAGGAAGGAAGGAAGGGAGGGAGGGAGGGAGGGAGGAGGGAGAGAGAGAGAGAGAGAGAGAGAGAGAGAGAGAGAGAGAGAGAGAAAGAAAGAAAGAAAGAAAGAAAGAAAGAAAGAAGAAAGAAAGAAAGAAAGAGATTCTTCAAAAAAAAAATCTTACTCTATCATCTCTAGACCTTTTTTCTCTGGCTGCTCCTTAAATGTAGATGCTCTTCAATGTTCCTTCTCATTCTATCCTATCTTCAGATGGCCGTTCACATGATTCTTTCTACTGCCCAAATCAGATGACTCCTAAACCTCTTCACGCTTCTTTAGTTCCAAACATATATTAGATAGCAATTTCTATTTGAATGTCCCACAGGAATGCCAAGATCTGTGTGGCCAAAAGTTAATTTATTTCTTACTGTGATGACAGGCACCATACAGTCATTTTCAAAAACACTCAGTGTGGCTCACTGGTTGAGCATCGACCCATGCACCAAGAGGTCGCCGGTTTGATTCCCAGTCAGGGCACATGTCCAGGTTGTGGGCCAAATCCTCAGTGGGGGGCATGCAGGAGGTGGGCAATCGATGTTCTCTCTCATCAATGTTTCTATTTCTCCCTTCCTGTCTAAAATCAATAAAGAAAAAATATTTACAAAAAAACATTGAGCAGCCCTTGCCAATTTGGCTCAGTGGTTAGAACGTCGGTCCGCAGACCAAAGAGTTGTGCATCTGATTCTGGCCAAGGGCATGCACCTCGGTTGCAGTTTGATCCCCACTAGGTTAGCGTCGTGAAGGAAGCAACCAATCGATATGTCTCTCTCGTGTCAATGTTTCTCTCTTTCTCTCTCTTCCCCTTATACTCTGTCTGAAGATAAATGGAAAAATATCCTCAGGTGAGAATTTTTTTAAAAATTACAAAAAATTGAGCATTTACTACGTCAGGCACTGGGAATACAGTGGTAAAGAACACAGACAAGGTGCCGGTGCTTCAGATATTAAATAAATAAATAAAGTCATTAGAGATTGTGATAAATGCTATGACAAAAACAGAGTGATGAGAAAGAGCAACTGGGGAAGGCCTTTCTGCAAAGGTAACATTTGCACTTTAACTTGAAGGAGAAATAATGTCAATCATGCAAAGAGGTGTGTGGGAAGAGCATTGTAAGCAAAAAGTACAAAAAAAGGAAAAGGCTTAGTAGCCTTAGAGGTCTGGTAGCAATGAGGTTAACGAGAGAATGGCATAAGGGGGCTGGTGAGAGGTAGGAGTCCGTCTATGCAAGGTCTTGCTGGCCACAGTAAGGAATTGGATTTTACTATAAAAATAACAAGAAGACACTAAAGGGTTTTCATTTGGGAAGAAGGGGTGTCATGACCTGATTTACATTTTTTTAAAATATGTTTTTATTGATTTTAGAGAGAGGAAGGGAGAAATGAGAGAAAAACATCCATCAGCTGCCTCCTGAATGCCTCCTACTGGGGATTAAGCCAGCAACCCAGGCATGTGACCTGACCAGGAATAGAACCTGTAACTTCTCAGTCCATGGGAGGAAGGTCAATCAACTGAGCCACACCAGCCAGGGCCGATTTACATTTAAAAATAAGCCACTGACTGGTGTGTAGTGAATGGATTGTGGAGTGGGAAGATTGGGAGGTTATTATAGTAGAATAGTCTACAGAAAGCTTGGATTAGGGCAGTAGCAAGACATACAGGGGTAATTAAATGGATTCAAGATTAATACTGAAAGTAAATCATAGAACTTGGTGATGGATTGAATTGAGGGGGTGAGAGAAAGAAACCAAGGATAGCTCCCTGGGGGAAAAGGAGGACATTGCTCCCAGTTTTTTACTAGAGCACCTATGGGTGGGTGTCACCACCACTGGCTCCATCTCCAAAGACATTATCCTCTAGTTCTCCTTTCCCCAACAACTCCATATCCAATCAGTCACTGTATTAGTAAGGATTACCCAGAGAAACAGGACCAGTAGGATATATGTATATTTAGACATTTATTTTAAGGAATAGCTCACAATATTTTGGGAGCTGGCTAGTCCAAAATCTGCAGGGCAGCCCTGTCCAGTATGGCTCAGAGGTTAGAGTGTTGGCCTGCGGACCTGAGAGTCCTGGGTTTGGTTCCCGCTAAGGGCATGTACCTTGGTTGCAGTTAGTACCTGGCCCCTGTTGGGGCTGTGTGGCTCGCAACCAGTACATGTGTCTCTCTCACATCGATGTTTTTCTCTCTTCTTCCCTCCTGCTCTATCTGAAGATAAATGCAAAAATGTCCTCGGGTAAGGATTTAAAAAAAAAAAAAGTAGTTCCTTTAAAAAGAAAAACAAAAACAAAATCTGCAGGGCAGGCCAGCAGGCTGGAGACTCTGGGAAGACCTGATGCTGCAGAGTCCAAAGGCAGTCTGGAATCAGAATTCCTTTTTCCTCCGTGTTTTCCTAAGGCCCTCAACTACTGGGATGAGAACCATCCACATTATGCAGGGTAATCTGTTGTACTCAATGAGAGTCTACTGATTTAATGTTAATACCATATAATAAATGCAGCAAAAACTAGACTACTGTTTGACCAAAAACTAGGTACCATGGACTACTAGCCAAGATGACACACAAAATTAATCATCACAGTCACTAATGTTGATTTTAACACTTATATACTTCTCAGATTGGTTCCTTCTTCTGTTACCATTGCCTAGCCTTTCCCTGACTTTTTCTGTCTTGCCTCCTTCCAATACATCTTTATAAATGGATGTCTGTGTATCATTGCCTGTCACAATGTAATATACAGAATCATCTGAGGATCTTGCTAAAAGGCAGATTCTAATTCATTAGGCCTGGGATGGGGCCTGAGATTCTGCTTCTAACAAGCTCCCCAGGTGTTGCTGCTAGATTAGTAACAAACTTTGAGTAACTGGACTGTAGAATATCTCTTGAAAGACCATCTTTATAAAATGTGTATTTGTAGACTCTCTGGAAAGACACACAAGAAATGGGAAACAATGGTTACCACTAGAAAGAATGGCTGATCATTGTACATACCCTTTTATAACCTGAATGGTGTAGTAAGCACTGTATTACATATTCAAAATAAGTTAAGAAAACAAAAACAAAAAATATCTGAAACTGTTCACTTCTAAAAACCCCGCAGTGGAGCCCACAGGTCAGGATGCAGTTTAGCCTATCTGAAGCCCTTTATTATGACCAGTTTATGTTCTGTTTATCTCCAATTTCACCACTCAGTCAGGTCAGAGACCACTTGTGTTCTTTCTACCAGAAATGCACTTCAGCAAATTTCATTGGTCTTTCAAACTCCAGTTTCTGCAGCGCTAATCTCAGGCAGCCTTCCCACGCATCGCCCCCGCTCTCCCCACGGTTAAAGTTGCCCTTTTACATTAACTTCACAATGCTTCTTTTTGTTTCAGTCATCACACTGTGTCGAAATATATTTACGTGTCTATCTCAGCTATTTGATTGTGCATACCTTGAGGACAAGGCTAGAGTTTATGTCTAGCGCAGACCGAGTTAAGAAGTTATTCTGCGAAAGAAGGAATCGTGTACTGGCCTCAAGCGGCTCACAGGAAGGGAAAAATCCTGGAGCACTGGGACTATTTTCGATCCCTTCGTGACTACCGCGAGGCAAACGCGCCAGGAGCTGAGTCCGAGCACCGTGGCTGCGAAGGCTGCCAGGAACGCCCCCTCGGCCTTCGCTCTTTCCCCGGCGCACCGCGCACGCCAGTAAGCAGACGGAAGGCCCCTCACCCAGCGCACGACTGCGCCCTCCGGGAGTCGGGGAGGCCGGTCCACCGTCCCACAGGCGGACATGGCGTTCAGAGCCCGTTCCGAGCCCGATCCGAGCCTGGGGGTCTCCTTGGTATCGGCCAGCGGCCACAGGCGGCGACCAAAGCGACCGATCGGTCGGGGAGGTGGTGGGATAGGCAGGGAAGGAGTAGCAAGGACTGGCCAGTGCCAGACAAGATACATCCCAACTAACTTTCTGCACTCACGCTCCCTCCCCGGCGCCGGGCTATGGTGGCGCTTCTCTGGCCGCTTCCTCTCTCCTAGCACCGCGTCCCGGGTACTGCATACCCCTCCACACCCTCCCGCGCTACCCGAAGTTCCACAGGCCACGCCCCACGCCCCCTTTCCGCCCACCCGCGCCCGCGCGTGGCGCTGCCGCCAGAGGGGGCGGAGCCTGGGCCCAGGCGTCCAGTCAGCCACGGTCCCAGCCTGCCCTGCGCGGGCCAACGAGAGCAAATCCAGTGACTCACCTCTGCCGCGCTAACTCCTCGCTGGCTCTCCCCTCACACACGCTCACACCCGGCTCGACATGGCGGCGGCGGCGGCGGCGGCTGGGGACTCCGACTCCTGGGGTGAGGAGAAGTTTCGGGGGCAGGGCCCGGGCGGCGCTGGCCCCTCGCCGAGGCAGGCACTAACATGGCTCGCTCTCTTCCGTAGACGCGGATACATTCTCCGTGGAAGACCCGGTGCGGAAGGTGGGGGGCGGCGGCACCGCCGGCGGGGACCGCTGGGAAGGCGAGGACGAGGACGAGGACGTCAAGGTGGGTGCGGGCCGGGGCTCCGGGCTGCGTCCGAGCGGGCTGTCGCTGTCGCGGGCGGGGTTGCCCACCGACGGGCGGGCGGGTGGACGCTGGGCCCAGGGGTGTCACCCGGGCCTGCGAGCTGGGTCCAGGCGCGAGCTTAGGGCCTGGTGGTGCTCTCTTCCCCTCTGTCCGCCTGCCGTGTGGGCCGGAGACAGGCAGCATGGCCTTTCGGACTTCCTTGGCGAGGGCGGCGGCAGCGGCCCCGTTCCCGTCCCTAGCCCTTTGTCGGTCCGCGCCCCGGCTTGATGCCACCCGGCAACAGGCGACGGCAGGTGACAGCAGCGACGGGGCTGGCCCACGTGCAGACTTAGTAGTTTGGAGCCTCTCTCCGAAGTGGGACTGGCAACTTGAGGATTGAACCCATGGCTTATCCCGTATGGAAAATCTTGCAACGCACCTGCCTTTTCGCGCTCAAATCTCCCCAGAGTCAGTAATTCATTTATGTACCCGAAGGCCCATTTGTAGAGTTGGTACAGTTAGATAAGTGAAATATTGTGGCTTAATTTTAACCTTTTTTTTCACACGAGAAATAGAAACAGTAAAGTGAAATAACTTTTAGCTTCCCTCCCCACACCCTATGGTAAAAGGATGAACTGAAGATTGAAATAGCCGACAATTGACAGAGTGATATTAATCTTAACACGAGATATCCAAGATTTGGTGGTTGTAGTAGAGAGGGGACCAGTACTTATTTTTTGCACATGCCTTGTAGATCTGATCTACGTTTATTTTCGTCGTTTGTTCTTGAAACCTCCTGGGGGCTCATAGGCTTCAGATGACATTATGACCGCGGCATTGTTTTTCTTTTATAAAGTAGCTTCAACAGTCTTAAGCCCAGCATGTTAAGACTGTTATTAACATAGTTTTCAATTTTTTTTTTATATTTGTGCAGATAAAGTTTTGTATGAATTAGAAAGTGGTATTTTGTGGTTTTGATTTATTTAGTGACTGTTTTCCTCCTAACTTCTATTCTTTAGCATATACTCAACTGTACAAGTCCTTCTGCTTGGGTTGAAAATTTTTGAGATAAAATTTTAAGTTACTAGATAGTCACTAGTAACTTAATATTAATACTGCTTTTGTTTGGATTTTACCCTTTTCTCCTGAGTCTGATGAGGTGAATGTTTATCCACGAACAACCTGAGGTTCAGAAATGATGGGAGCTTTGCACACATTGTGATTAATAAATGAGTGGTATTGTCTCAGAGATCCTCAGGTGCTTCATTTACATGTTGTATACACTTGGGAGTGGATTGTGTTAACCCCTTCATTGCAAGATATGTTACTTTCCTACATTGTTTTTCTGTTTAGAGCCTGTATTTTAGACTTGTCTTTTTAATTTTTCAATGCATGTCTTGATGCAGCAGTTAAGACATCTGTTAATGAAAATTGGAAATAAGTTATCAAATGAGAAGAAAAGATTAGAGAAATCTGGACAAAAGTAGCAGAAAATGAGGTTTGAATGGAGTAGCCTGGAGTGATATCATTAAGTAGACTGAGATTATTGGATCTAAATGTGTCAATTCTGATGTGTATAATTCTGACCACTTGGAATTAATTTTGGAGATTTACAAGTTGTGAAGGACCATGAAACTCATCTTATTCATTCATCCCTTCAGTGTAGAATTTCTTTCTTGTATACAAATAGCTTATTTCTTTTACATAAATTTGGAAGTGATCTTGGAGAAGAAAGCTGGACTTGTCTATTTATATTTGAGTTTAAATAATGGTTTATTTCTGTTGAGTTTCTTCAAGATTTCATTATATGATATCCATGAAGTAGTTTGATTCCTGGACTCTGGAATCAGACAGACCTGGGTTGGTACTTATTGTCTTTACATTTCCTATATTTGTAGTGATAAACAAGTTTAAAAATTTTTCTGTTTTGGTTTCCCACTCTGTACATTGTCATTATAGGAGCTACCTGGGGTTAATTTACATTTTAAGTGAGATAATAGGGCAAGCATTAATTAGAGTTGCCTGGTACTTGTTAGGCACTCAAAAAATATTCTTTTTCAAGGTATAGTCTTTTTCCAGCTAATGGAAAATGCTTAGGCTGTTTAGATCAAGTATTGGGGTTTATTTTGTGCCACTTTTTCTTTTTTCCTAAGCTCAGAAGGAGTAAGTTCTCCTCACAGTAGCTGTTTACTGTGAATTTTGTGTTTTAAATGGAATGACCATGTTTATCAAGCAGTTTTTGTTTGCTCAAAATTTACCAATCTAGAATTGAAATTTGTCTCCTTGGATGGTAGTAATACCACATGTCTGAATTCTAGTGTTTTAATACTTGATCCTGTTCTAAGGAGTTGCAAACAAGGCTTAGTTTTCATGAGATCAGGTAATCCTAGTCCTTAATACAATATGTGAGGTTTTTTTTCAGAATTTTTAAATTTTATTTTATTATTAAAAAGGTTTTTTTTTTTTCCTTTATTGATTTTAGAGAGAGAGGAAGGGAGAGGGAGAAAGGGATAGAAACATTGATGATAGAGAACATCAATTGGCTGCCTCCTGCATGCTCCCACTGGGGATCAGGCCCACAACCTGGGCATGTGCCCTGACTGGGAATCAAACTGGCAACCTCTTGGTGCATGGGTCACTCACTGCTCAACCACTGAGCCATACCGTCTGGGCTATTTATTTTATTTTTTTAATGCCTTTTTCTTTATTGATTTTAGAGAGAGAGAGAGAGAGAGAGAAATATCAATGAGAGAGAAAATTGATTGGCTGCCTCCTGCATGACCCCCACTGGGAATTGGGCTCACAATCCAGGCATGTGTCCTGGCTAGGAATTGAACTGGCGACCTCTTGATATATGGATCGACGCTCAACCACTGAGCCACACTGGCTAGGCAATATGTGAATTTTTTTATAAAGTTCAGAAGACATGTAGAATCAGAAAGTTATTTGATTTATATCAGTATCTAGTGTTTAACCTTTAAGAATATAGATTTAGCCCTGGCCAGTTTTGCTCAGTGGTTAGAGCACCGGCTGGCGGACCAGAGAGTCCTGGGTTTGGTTCCCGCTAGGGCCATGTACCTTAGTTGCAGTTTGTCCCTGGCCCTGGTTGGGGTCGTGTGGGTGGTGGCCACCCGATGTTTCTCTCTCTTTCTTCCTCCCTCCCTCCCTCCTGCTGTATCTGAAAATAAATGCAAAAAAAAAAAGAAAAAAAATGTCCTCGGATGAGGATAAAAAAAAGAATATAGATTTAGCCTGGCCAGGTGGGTCAGTGGATTGAATGTTGTCCCCTGGACTGAGAGGTCCCAGTTGGATTCCCAGTCAGGGCTCAAGTGTGGGTTTCAGGCTCGATCCCCAGTGGGGGGCATGCAGGAGGCAGCTGATCAATATTTCTCTCTCTCAAAAACTTTTAAAAATTTAAATAAATTTTATTTAAAAAATAAAGGAATATAGATGTAGTGTCATTTGTAATGTCCTGAGAAATGAAAGGAAAACTGAGGTCATTGTTACAGTAATTCACTCCAGTGGTTTACTATCTTTCAGTAGACGTAGCTTTTTGCTGCGCTTGACTTTTCAAATAGCTGGCTGGCAGTGGCAGAAGTGGTTTAGGTGAACTGTAAAAGTATTAATATTCATGGGGGGAAAGTCTATGCTTCTTTCCATTTAAAAAGGTTAGAACTGGGGAATATACTCTCCTGTTGCACTGGCTTTATTTTGCTCTTCTTAGTATACTGATGTTATGCAGAGGCAATGGGAGGAATTGTTCGTTTGGTATATAGCACCAGACTCTTTCCCCATTGCTGGAATGATGTGTAGGCTGTGTTGACAGGAAGGCAGTGAGTACCTACCTACCCACTGCAAGAAGGGACAATACAACTTTGACTGAATTTTACTAGTCTCCGGCATTTCATTAGAACAGATTGGAAATTAGATTTATTCAAAGGATGTAGAGTTTATTTCGAGAAAATTGCTCCTGGTTATGTTCAAGTGTCTCAGGCATTTGCTTCTATTATGTTGTTACAGAATTCCTTTAGAAGATTCTAGAGGTCCTTACCGGTTTGGCTCAGCAGTTGAAGCATCAGACTGAAGGGTCATGGGTTCGATACCTGGTCAAGGGCATGCACCTGGGTTGCAGGTTCAATCCCCAGCCCTAGTCGGGGTCCTGTGGGAGGCACTCAGTCGATGTGTCTCTCTCACATCGATGTTTCTTTCTCTCTCTACCCCCCTCCCTTCCTTCCATTCTCCCTAAAAATCAGTGGGAAAATATCCTAGGGTGAGGATTAACAAAACAAAAAAGATCCTGCAGAATTTAGTTGAAAACTGCCTGTATCATCCTACCCATTCATCTGTTAGGATCCTTTGTGGATTAATAGCTTAAATCTGCCACAGTAAGGACATTTTTCAAGCAGTGGAAATAGCATTCTGAGGAAGGGGATCTGTATTTCAAAAAAAAAATGGGAGATTGTTGGGAAATACTCAGTAGATGGGCATTTTGCCAGGAAATGGGTATCTTGAAGTGTGTGTGTAACTTCTAATGAAAAATTCCAAACATATATAGATGTAGAAAGAAAAATTTAGTAAACCCCTGGCCAATCTTTTTTCTTCTATATTCTCACTTACTGCTTTCCTCCCCCAGCAAGATTATTTTGAAGAAAATTTCTATTATATCACTTCAATACCCTGACAGTTTTTTTTTTAAATATATGTTTTTATTAATTTTTAGAGAGAGAGAGAGAGAGAAACATCAATTGTCTGCCTCCTGCATGCCCCCTACTGGGAATCAAGCCCAAAACCTGGGCATGTGCCCTAACCAGGAATCAAACCAGCAAACTTTTGCTGCACTGGACAATGCTGTACCAACTGAGCCACACCGGCCAGGGCAATACCCTGACACTTTTTATAAATTTGATTAGTTAGGAAGCATGTTTGTTATTAAAAAGTACTTACCTAATTTTATTGTAATGCTGAACACTGAAAACAAGCTACTTGTTTTATAGAGTTCAGTGTCTTGATTATGATCTTGCTTCACCAGATATTTAAAGTATCATCCAAGTGTTAGACAGGCACTGAGATGAAATTCAGCTGAGTGCTGAGCCATACATAATAGGATGTTAAAAACTTAATGAAATTGAATTAAATGAATAGCTTGGCTTCCAGAGACCAGTATAGTTCTGAGATGATGGAAAAATGTTTGAACTTCTTTTAAAAACTGAACTTTTCTGGGAAGTCTAGCCTTGCCAGGGGCTATTACAAAGTTCCGAGGCCTCTCAGAGCAGATCAGTATAGCTTACAAAACACTAGCCAGTAAAAGGCTCTCTTTTCCTGCAAGAGATTATGCTTTATATAAACCAAACTAGTACTTAAAGAAAAGGGGGATGATCTCACTTATTTGTGGAATATAATGAACTAAACTAACTGCTTAACAAAATTAACCCAGAAACATAGAGGTGTGGTACAGACTGACAAGACTCAGAGGAGGGGAGTTTGGGGGGAAAGAGATAAACCACAGAACTTACACGCATGTATGCATGACCAATGAACATAGACAACAAAGCTGGGGATGGGGTGGGGGAGAAGGGGAGGAGGGTGTTAATGGGGGAAAAATGAGAAACATCTGTAACAAAAACAAATTAATAAATAAAAAATAAATTAATTAAAAAGAAAAGGGGGAAGGGGAGTATAAGTTAGTGGGCCATGGCTGTGGGGCAGAATTTTACTGCTCTTGAAGCTACTTCTGTTTGATGATCTATAAATATATCTTGCTTAAATTGGAAAGCATTTTCAGCCCTAAATGTGTTCTCTAATTGCAAATGACATTCTGTAGTTGTATGTTATAAAAATGGTAAACCAACCAACTACTGGCCACATTGTTAGAAATAAAAATAAATCAGGGTTTAAAAATTTTGTTTTGTTTTCAATTCTCAGTTCACTTGAGAAGTTGTTTTTAAATTTGAAAAGCAGCCATATCTTTCAGAGAAATGGCTCAAATGATGTTGGGTGTGTATCTGTAGAAGAAAAGTATAGATAAGCAAGTTGAAGTTTATAAACAGCGTCTGTTCTAAGGAAACTAGCCATTTTAGAAGATACATTGTATATAATAATTGGAAGATTTATTGGCTTAGTACCTAAAATAATTAGGTAAGGAATTTAATTGGATATTGATAGGCAGTCTCTTGAAGCAAATAACCATTTAAGGCTTACTAAATTACAGACTTCCTATTTAAAGTGTTAATTTAGGCATTTCTCTAGGACTCCTTTTTGCATTTTATCTCAATTTATTGTCGGAATTTACAAAGTCCGAGTGTTTACAGAAAATTGGGCAGATTTAGACAATTCTACCTTACATTTACTTTTAGGGCACCTGCAAATTTTATTAACTAAGGAAACAAAAACTCTTAAGTTCTTGGGGAAAGCTATCTGGCCTTTTGCTTTTGGGGTTATATCTATTTGGAAATGTGACCAGTCTCTTTTTGTTGGCATCACTATGCTCTTTTCTTTAGGGATTTGTCACCAGTATGGTAGAAACTTAGGTCAGACTTCTTTGAGCCTCTGGGGTGAGGGTGATAGCAAAGGCATGGCTTTCAATGGGGTTGTTTTCAGGACTTGTAAGGAACTACTGCTTTTGCTACTAAAATCCACTCTTGTGGAATTCTAGGTAGTCTTATTATGTCTGGCTGATGGGACAGCTTAACTTGACTATCTGAGGTAAGGTTTTTGCTTTGATGGAGAAACCAGGGACAAGGATAGAGATGTAGGACATAGAATTAGTGTACATGAAGGAGCAGTGATGTAGTAGGGTGGGCTGATGTTTTACTGGGAAAGGGAGGTGAGGAACATCAGCATTGAACAAAAATGCTTTGTTGCATCTGTTTCTCTATTTCATCGTTTTTGGAATGAGAAACTGCTCATTTCCAGCCATACCTCTCCCTTCTTAGCCTTCCAGTAGCTGAGGTGCTCGACTAATTTTCCTTCCTTCCTTCCTTCCTTCCTTCCTTCCTTCCTTCCTTCCTTCCTTCCTTCCTTCCTTCCTTCCTTCCTTCCTTCCTTCCTTCCTTCCTCCCCTCCCCTCCCCTCCCCCCCCTCCCCCCTCCCCTCCCCCCCCCGATATATTTTTCCATTTATTTTCAGAGAGAGTGGGAGGGGGAGAGAGCGAGCGAGAGAGAAACATCAATGTGAGACACATCGATTGGTTGCCTCCGCATGACCCCGACCAGGGCAGGGGACCCAACCACACCCATGGTATGTGCCCTTGAACAGAATCACACCCACAACTCTTTAGTCCTTGGGCTGACACTCTAACCGCTAAGCCAAACTGGCCAGGGCAAGTTTCTTAAAATTAGTGTAAAATCATCACAGGCAATTTGAGATGGGTAACTGATGTATGTAGTTGTAGCTGGGCATACCTTCTTAGCAGGAACTATAACCCTTCTCTTTGAGGAGATTCCCAGTGATTCAAGGGAGTTCATTCAGAACAAATTTTGGTGGGGAGGGACCTAGTTCCTAGATAGTTATTTTGTACTTCGGGACTAAGGTAAGAAGTCATGTTTACCATGACACTTGAAAGGAACTTTGGCCCATTCATAACAGTTTTCTTTATTATTTTTTATTTATTTATTTTTTAATTAATTAATTAATTTTTTAAGAAAAAGAGAGATAGAAGCTGCCTCCTGCACACCCTCTGCTGGGGATCGAACTGCAACCAGGGCATGTACCCTGACTGGGAATCAAACTGGGACCTCTCAGTCCATAGGATGATGCTCAATCCACTGAGCCACACTGACTGGGCTCCTTCATTATTTTTCACTGAGATTTCGTGGTAGTTATTTCTGTATCTTAGTGTCTTTGTATAATGGGGATAACACCATTCTACTTATAGGACTTTTGTGAAGATTACTGTGTTACTTACATATAAAGCCCTTTGGTACAAAGTAGGCACTCAGTAAATGCTATCTATTACTATTATCATCATCATCATCACTATTAGAAGAGAGTTGTAAATATATGCTCTCTGTGGAAATAAGAAAATGGTCCTCCTATCTTCACTGAAGATTAAAACAACAACAAAATGGTAGTTAACTTTTATTTTTAGTTCTCTGGTTCCTTTTGTCCTATAGTGTTTACTCCAGCAAACCAAAAAGGTAATGCAAACGTTTGCTCTCTAATTTCTAACTCTAGTGTCTCAGATGTCCCAACAATGACTAGCTGGTTTGCTTTCTTTCCTTTTTTTCTTTACCACTAACACAGCTTTTAATTTTATTAATTTTTATTTTTTAATTACAGTTTACTTTTTTTTTAATACCCAAGGATATTTTTCCATTGCTTTTTAGATGGAGTATGGGAGGGAGGACGGGAGAGAGAGAGCGAGAAAGAGAGAAACATCCATGTGAGAGAGACATGTAAATTGGTTGCCTCCCACACGACCCTTACCAGGACTGGGGATCAAACCTGCAACCAAGGTATGTGCCCTTCACTGGGAATTGAACCCTCAACTCTTTAGTTTGCAGGCCAACACTCTAACTGCTGAGCTAGATTGGCCAGGGCTACAGTTTACTGTTCCTTTTTTTGTTTTGTTTTTAATATGTTTTCATTGATTTTTTAGAGAGAGAGAGAGAAACATTGATCAGCTGCCTCCTGCATGCCCCCCACTGGGGATCAGGCCCACAACCTGGGTGTGTGCCCTGGCCAGGAATCAAACTGGTGACCTCTTGGTGCATGGGTCGATGCTCAACCACTAAGCCACATCAGCTGGGCTGTGCTATATTTTTTTAATGTTTTTAATGATTTTAGAGAAAAGAGGAGAGGGAAAGAGAGAAACATCGATGAGAGAGAAACATCAACATTAATTGACTGCCTCCTGCACGCCCCCTTGCTGGGGATTGAGCTCACAACCAGGGCAAGTGCCCTGAACAGGAATTGGAACCAGCAACCTGTTGGTCCAGGGGTTGATGTTTAACCACTGAGTCACACTGGCTGGGCGCCTATGCAGTATTATATATCCCTGTGACTATTTTGTAACTACCAATTTGTACTTCTTAATCCCTTCACCTCTTTCACCCAGTACCTCAATCCCCCTCCCCTCTGACAAACAACAACCTGCTCTGCTCTTGGTTTACCTTTATTCTGTGAACTCTGAACTATGGGTTAAATTGCCAAGGCAAGGTGATTATAAAAACATTTTTACTTTTATATAAGTTCTTTCTACTGTGCTTGCAGACCTCATGGCAGCCTTAATTAGGATTTTTTTTGTTTTTTTTTTTGGTGGACTTAACAGATTTTTATTAAGAATCAAGGCTTGCCCTGGCTGGTATGGCTCAGTTGGTTGGGCATTGTCCTGTGCACCAAAGGGTTGCTGGTTTGATTCCCTGTCAGGGCTCATGCCCAGATTGCAGGCTTGATCTCCGGTTGGAGGCATGTAGAAGGCAGCTAATGGATATTTTGCTATCCCATTTATATTTCTCTCTCTCCGTCTCCCTCTACCTTCCTTTCTCTAAAAATCAACTAAAAATCTTAAGGAAAAAAAAAAAAAGAGTCAAGGCTTGCTTATTAGTTTATATACCTAGACTGATTCAGATTTATGATCTGTCTTCTTATAAAACCAGAAGCTTGGTGTCATAGTTAAGGCACATTAGCCTCTGCATCTTCCAGCAGCGTCAGGGCTGCCTGCTCTGCATCTGGCATTCTATGGCTCAGCTTCAAATGACGTATCATAGTGTGCTTGTGGTTGCTTAGACAGTGTCCAGGCTGCCTGTACATTAAAGCCCTCCTTAAACACAGGACTGTGTCTATCCTTATTAAACTTGAACCTCTTCCTGTGGAGCATTTAGAAAATTGTTTGATCATTGGTTTATTTTTAGCTCAATGACTATGTTAGGTATAGAAAAGACAGAGTGTAGATCCATCTTAACGTGACTCGCCCAAGTTAGGGAGTATGTTACATGAAGCTGTTTATCATTTCTTGACTCAAGTTTATTCTTGTATTAATTATTGTATTTTCCATATGAACAACTGTAAACCTACTTTTGCCCAACCCTACAGTGTATTGTGTAGATTTAGGTCGGTAACCAGGGTTGTATTGTATGGAATATTGCTTGAAATAATTGAACCAATGGTTAGAATGTTGGATGTTTTTACATTTGTGAAAGTAAGGAGTATAAAGTCCTTGATTTTATATTTATTTCTTTTTTTATTCCTCACCCAAGGATATTCTATTTATTTTTAGATAGAGTTGGGGGTGGTGGTGGAGAGAAACATTGATGTGAGAAGAGACACACTGACTGGTTGCCTTCTGCTCTACCCCAGGCAGGGGTGGTGATGAGCCGCAACTGAGGTACATGCCCTTGACTGGAATTGAACCCGTGACTCTTTGGTCCGTGGGCTGATTAACCGCTAAGCCAAACCGACCAGGGCCTTATTTTTTTTTTTATTTTAAAACAATTATGAATTTAAGAGAGGATGTTAATTTTGGTTTGGTAGTCTTGTGTTTTAATTGTTTTTATTTTTATTTATTGGTTTGAGAGGGAGAGAGAGAGGAAGGTTGGGAGAGAGAGGGAAAGAGAGAAACACTGATTTGTTGTTCCTCTTATTTGTGTATTCATTGGTTGATTTTTGTATGTACTCTTACCTGGGATTGAACCTGCAACCTTGGCATATTGGGACGATACTCTAAGCAACTGAATACCTGGCCAGGGCTTGTGTTTTTCTTTTCTTTTCTTGTTTATCTTCACCCAAGGATATTTCTCCATTGATTTTTAGATAGAGTAGAAGGGAGGGAGGAGAAGGAGAGAGAGAGTGTGAGAGGGAGGGAAACATCAGTGTTGGAGAGACACATCAATTGGTTGTCTCCCACAGGATCCCAACCAGGGCCAGGGATTAAACCTGCAACCAAGGTACAGGTCCCCTACTGGGATTCAAACCTGCAACACTTTGGGTTATGGGCTGACACTTTTTTTTTAATCCTCACTCGAGGACATTTTTCCATTTTTTTGTTCAGATAGAGTGGGAGGGAGAGAGAGAGACATCGACGTGAAAGGGACACATCAAGTGGCTGCCTCCCACACAACCCAACCAGGGTTGGGGACAAACTGCAACCGAGATACGTGCCCTTAGCAGGATCCAAACCCAGGTCTCTCTGGATCGTAGGCTGACACTCTAACCGCTGAGCAAACCATCCAGGGCTGGGCTGACACTCTTAACTGCTGAGTCAAACTGGCCAGGGCTGAGTTTTGTTAATGGAGAACCGTTTTTATGGAATTAGACAAATTAATATAAAATATGGACAAACACACGCTCAAGAATGGCCAGGAAAACACTTTAAAAAAAAAATCCTACAAGAGGAGACTAGCCCTACTATAGCCCGCCTGGTGTGGCTCAGTGGGTTGAGCATCATCCAGTGCACCCAGAGGTCACTGATTCCATTCCTGGGCAGGGAGTGTGCAGGAGGCAGCCAATGGATGTTTCTCTCTCATTGATGTTTCTACCTCTTTTTCTCCCTTCATCTCTCCATAAAAAAAAATCAATAAAAATATATTAAAAAAATACTATAAAGCCTGTGTAATTAAAACAGTATAATACTGGTGTATGAAGAGAAAATAGGCTAATGGGATAATATAGAAAGCAGAAATAGACCAGGTACCTATAAAAATATAGTATATGGTAAATGATGGGGCAAAGGTGGACTTGTTGTTAATCCTCACCCAGGGATATTTTTTTCCATTGATTTTTATTTTTATTTATTTTTTTTACATCCTCACCCAAGTATATTTCTTCACTTCAGGCAGAGTTGGGGTTTGGGGGAGAGAAAGAAAGAGAAAGCATTTATGTGAGAGAGACATATCTACTGGTTGCCTTTCAAATGCACCCTGACCGGGGCAGGAATTGAACCTGCAACCCAGGCATGTGCCACAGGGAATCCAAACCCATGACCCTTTGGTGCATGGGCTGATGCTCTAACCACTTAGCCACACTGACCAGGTCCAAAGGTGGACTTTTTAATAATGATGCTGTGACATCTGGGTGACCATTTTGAAAAATATAAAATAGGTCCATACTTCACTCATACAAAAGAAACTCCAAATGAAATTCCACCTTTAGATCAGATATCTAAATGAAAAATAAAATAAAAATCATTTATGTTCTAGAAGAAAATTCATTTCTGTAAGAAAATCAAGAGGCAATAAAAGAAAAGATTGTTAAATTTCACTGCATAAATGTGGTGGGGTGCATAGCACTTCATGGGGAAACACTAGAGCAGTGGTTCTCAACCTGTGGGTCACAACCCCTTTGGGGGTTGAACGACTCTTTCACAGGGATTGCCTAAGACCATTGGAAAATACATATTTTCAGTGGTATTAGGAACTGAGACACCGCTCCTCTATCCATCTCCAGGCCAGTCCACCCACATGCAGATACGCCCACATACAACATGAGGAACTGTATTAAGGTTCTCAACCTTCCTAATGCCACGACCCTTTAATGCAGTTTCTCATGTTGTGGTGACCCCCAGCCATAAAATTATTTTCGTTGCTACTTCATAACTGTAATTTTGTTTTCCGGTGGTCTTAGGCACCCCCTGTGAAAGGGTCGTTCGACCCCCAAAGGGGTCGCAACCCACAGGTTGAGAACCGCCAAGGAACAAGGCAATGATGCCCATTATCTCTGCCACTATTCATATTGTGCTCTAGAGGTTTATCCAGTGCAATTAGATAAAAGAAATCAATTTGGAGGCATAA
This sequence comes from Molossus molossus, assembly GCF_014108415.1. Classification (NCBI taxonomy): domain Eukaryota; kingdom Metazoa; phylum Chordata; class Mammalia; order Chiroptera; family Molossidae; genus Molossus; species Molossus molossus. Next base: position 183,431,485 of record NW_023425344.1, read on the forward strand.
GAATTGGTAAAGAAGTAAAGCTATCTCTTGTTTGCAGCTGATATGGTAGTAGTATACCTTGAAAACCCTAGAGAATATATTATAAAACTAACTTAAGTGGTAAATGAAATCAGTAAGGTAGCAGGATATAAAATTAACATACAGTTAGTTAACCAATGTCACCCCAATAAATTCAGTTTAAAAAGTGTGTGTGTGGGGCCTACCCTAGCCAGGTGGCTCAGTTGGTTAGAGCGTTGTCCTGATATGCTGTGGTTGTGGGTTTGATCTCCAGTCAAGGCACGTACATAAAAGCAGCCAATGAATGCGTAAACAAATAGAGTAATAAAATCAGTGTCTCTCTCTCTCTCTCTGTCAAATAATAAAAACAAAAAACCTGATAGCTTTCCTATACACAAATAACCAGTTAGAGGACTTAAAAGTGAAAAAAGCAACCCTATATTTATAGTAGTAACATGAAAGATGAAATACTTGGGAATAAGCCTACAGAGATATGTGCAAAACCTCTAAGAGATTAACTTTAAAACACTCCTTGAAAGATATAGAGGTCAACTTGAACAAATGGAAAGATAGCCTTTTTTCATGGCGAGAGCAACTCAACATAAAGATGTCAGTTTTCAAACATTTATATATAAATTTAATGTAGTACCAAAAAAATACCAACAAGCATGTTTCTATGGGATTAGGCAAGTTGATAATAAAGTTCACCTGGAAAAGTAAGCGTGACAGAATTATTAATGGAGATTTTTTTTTAGGATAACTGGGATGATGATGATGATGAAAAAAAAGATGAAGCAGAAGTAAAACCAGGTGAGCCACTGGGGTTTCTACATGTTTGGTTTTATGTCTTGGTGAGCATTTGGATGCTTATGTTATGACAAATGACAGAAGCTCATAAAATTGAAGATTTTGGTATTTAGAAACAATACATCCTTCCGTTCCCATTTTATTCTCTTCTCCCTACCTCTCTTCTCTCCTCTCAAAACATAATCAGATTAGATTTCTGCTGTTTTTATGTTTCACTGTTCGTGTTGGGAGAGAGTAAAGGATGTGATATCATAGCTGAATGATTTAAGTCCTGCCTAAAGGATTATGGGAAAATATGAAGGCAGATATTTGGATCTTAGGGCTCAGGTTAGAGAGGAAAAAGGAAGAGCCCCAGCATTTTCCTGCTCTTATTTACCAGGAAATCACCATATGTAATTGGAGCTGGGAGAGATTTGGTCTCTTGAAATATACAAGTATCATGTCTGTTTTCCATAAACTGGAAAATATTCAAGAAAATTGATTAAAAATTTCTTTAGTTTCAGAAGTAAAAATTTCAGAAAAGAAAAAAATAACAGAAAAGATTAAAGAGAAAGAACGGCAACAGAAGAAAAGGCAAGAAGAAATTAAAAAGAGGGTGAGTACCATTAATTTTCTAAAATACAGAACTCTCACATCAGTAGTGGTACAGTGTCTTCTTATTTTTTTTATCCTCACCTGAGGACATTTTTCCATTTTTTGTTCAGATAGAGCGGGAGGGAGAGAGAGGAAGAGAGAGAGAAACATCAATGTGAAAGGGACACATCGAGTGGCTGCCACCCGCACGACCAACCAGGGCCGGGGACAAACTGCAACCAAGGTACGTGCCCTTAGTGGGAACCGAACCCGGGTCTCTCTGTACCGCAGGCCGACGCTCCAACCGCTGAGCCAAACCAGCCAGGGCGTTTACAGTGTCTTCTTAACAGGCAACAAATATTACTGAACAATTGGAGGGGCTTTGTAAAAAGATTTGAAATGGACACCATCAGATAAGTGATAAGTGAATTTGTGGTTTTTGCAAAAAACAAACTCAGAAGCTTTATGTATTAGAATGCCTTTTAAGTTTTCACAAACATTTGGGAACAGTCATGATTGTGTAATGACCTCAGTGATGCTTGCCTGTGCCTGTAGCTTTCTAGTTGTGATTAGTCTTTATTTGCAGTGTACATATTGAGTAAAATACAAAAAGTGTCTGTTTCTCTGCCATGTACTGTGTTTTTGTTGTTGAATATTTTAAACAAGATCAGGAATCTTGTATTAATTTATTTTTTTAATAGATAACACATTTACATGATTCAAAAATAAAAACAATATTAAGAAGCACTCTCAATCCTTTACTTGTTTATCCTGTTTTTCTCCCTGTACCCCATAAGTAAATTTTGGTTTCTTATGTCTCCAAGGTGTAGTTATGTATTTGGATACAACTGTATATTCTTTTTTTTAAATAGTTTTCACCTTGCTTTATTTAATATATTGTGGAGACCGTTCCATATCAGATCATATAGCTTTTTTCCTTGACTTTTCATTAAGAAAAATTTCAAGCATGAAAGTAAAGAGCATAATGAATAATCATATACATCACAGTTGTTAATGTTTTGCCATGTTTGCTGCATCCATTTTTTGCTAAAACAAGATCAAATAAATAACATACATTTTTGAAGTTATCAAAGATTTTTATTATGTGAAATGTTTGAAATTCCATTTATTTTTTAAACTGATTTTTGTAAATATTATCAAATTCTTTTTTTTTGTCATTAACTTTATATTTTTTTGTTGAAAGTATTACACATAGGCCCCCCCCCCATTGATATCCCCCTCTTTGGTCTTGCCCCCATCACGTATTTTATAGTTGTCCCAAAATGGAATATTTTAGAGGTAGTGCTGTGTGCTTCATATTGCATCATATCATATCACATCAGTAGTCATGTAATGTCTGTCCTATTATTAGTGATGCTAAAATTGATCACTGGGTTAAGTTCGAGACAGCCTGATCCTTCTCATATAATTACATATTTCTGGCAAGTAATCCAGTTTCATGTCAGCTTTTCACCCAGTTGTTTTGTATCATTGATGATTGCCTAATTATTTCATTAGGTATTGCAGAATGGTGATTTTTCTCATTCTGTGACTTCTCTTCCTTTTTTTTTTTTTTTAATCCTCTCTCGAGGACATTTTCCATTTTTTGTTCAGACAGAGTGGGAGGGAGGGAGAGGAAGAGAGAGAGAAACATCAACCTGAAGGGGACACATCGAGTGGCTGCCACCCACACGACCAACCAGGGCCGGTACAAACTGCAACCAAGGCATGTGCCCTTAGCAGGAACCGAACCCAGGTCTCTCTGGACCACAGGCCGTTGCTCTAACCGCTAGCCAAACCGGCCAGGGCTCCTTTTTTTTTATTGGCTGGCTTTTTTTAGCTACTTGGTTAACTTTGGATATGGTTCGTAACTAGAAAGGCAGAGTAAAAGCTTAATTGTTTTCTTCTTAATTGTCAATTTTCAGAGTAAGGAGGAGTGGGGTGTAATAACTTCAAGTGGTAAAAATGAGGGATTTTATGGGGTTTGAGTAAATTTATTGACTTAGGTTTTTATAAATTAATTGTGTTTTACTAAGATATTCATTTTCTTGATGCTCAAATTTTCTCAACTTCGGCCAGTAGGAGTCCTTTTAAATAGTTCCTATCTTCATTCTTTTGACAGTATCCCATTAGTCTTTGAAAGCTTTTTTGTTTTCTGGCACAAAGAAGTGCCAGGCTTACCTGATAACCTGTCTTCCTTAAGCCTGGAATCAGCTTCTCTTTTGAGGGTTTTTGGGGTTTTTTTGTGTGAGAAATGATAGAGGTCAAATCTAGGTGCTCATAGTATTTAGTATTATTGTGGTAGCCTTGCGTTTACAACCCTTTTTGTGGATTAAGCTAGGAAAGTGTGTGTATAATCATTAGTTCATACTGGTATTTTCTCTTATTCTGACAGTTAACATAATTTTTTTTACAATACCAATATTACTAACAATGTAAAGATACTGAATGAAGTTTAGGATTTCCTTGCAATTTTTTGAGCTTTGAATATATCCTGCTAAAGATGTTTAATTATGTCCTGTGTTCTAAAGTCATTTGAATTCTCAACTCTTTGTCATTATGTCTAGTTTGTTATACATTTTTGTTTGTTTTCAGTTTAAGGTTATTATGTTTTTTAAAAACCTCACTCAAGGATATGTTTTTATTGATTTTGAGAGAGAGAGAGAGAGAGAGAGAGAGAGAGAGAGAGAGAGAGAAAGAAACATCAATCAGTTGCCTCCCATAAGCACCCCCAACTGGGAATCCAACCTGCAGCCTTTTGGTATATGGGATGACGTTCCAACTAACTGAGCCACCCATCCAGGTTTTATCTTTATTTTTTTAACATGAAATATGTTCAGAAGTCAGTGGTTCTATTGATTGGATCTTTTCTTGGTCATTGAAGTTAGAATTACATTGTATTTTGTTGTATCTTGGTATTAGTCTCTAACATAAATCTTAGAGTGTACTCAGTTTATCTTAGGCCAGGTACTGAGTTAAGGTATATTTAGTTTTTTATTTTTGTTTTAATTTATCTTTATTGTTGAAAGTATTGCATATGCCCCCCATTTCCCCCTCCACCCTGCTCTCTCCCTCTCCCTACCTTCACCACACTACTGTATATTTAGTTTTGATACAGGAAATACTTGATGTCCAGATTACTAGATATTTCCCTTTTTCTTTCTAGAAAATGTTCTGAGGTTTCCTAACTTGGCATAATGACCTTTCTCATTTCATCTTCTCCACTAGAAATAAAACGATCTATTTTGGAAGTGGACTTATGAATCAAAATCTTGAAACTGCATGGGCATGGATAATTATGAATGGCACAAATTCCTTTCACTTTTCTCTACTTTGATAAATATTAATGAAGATTTCCACTCATTATAGTAAAAGCAATACGTGTTTGTTGCAGAAAATTATATCACAGTAGATAGAAATGATATACATTAAACTGTTGTCATCTCAGTGGCGTATGATTGGGGAATAAGTGACAACTTCTTTTGTGTGGTTTTAAAGGTAATGTGTTGTTTGTTTGTTTTAATCCTCACCTGAGGACATTTTTCCATTTATCTTCAGATAGAGTGTGGGGGGGTGGGGAGAGAGAGAGAGAAACATCAGCACAAGAGAGACATACCAATTGGTTGCCTCCCATACGACCTAGACCAGGATCGGGGACAAACCGCAACTGGGGTACGTACCCTTGACTGGAATCGAACCCACGACTCATTGGTTCGTAGGCCAACACTCTAACCGCCGAGCCAAACCGGCCAGGGCAATAATGTTTTGTTTTTAACAGTACAACGAAATATTTATCAAAGATAAGGGGGAAATATTTTTCTGATTATTTGGGGGAAAATTTTTTTTAATATCTGCATAATATTGTCATATGGATATGCCATACATTATTTGACCATTCTGTTGTTGAACATTCAGTTTGTTCAACAAACTGAATAAACTCTAAATTTATTTAAAGTTATAAATAATAGTCTGGCCAGTGTGACACAGTGGTTGAGTGTCGACCCATGCACCAAGAGATCACTGGTTCAATTCCAGGTTGTGGGCCAAATCCCTAGTGGGGGGCATGCAGGAGGCGGCTAGTTGATGTTCTCTCTCATCGATGTTTCTCTCTCTCTCTCTCCCTCTCCTTTTCTCTCTCTCTAAAATCAACAAAGGAAAAATATATATATAAATAATACTCCATTGGACATCCTTGTGGTTAAAATTTGTGTGCATCTTTGATTTCTTAAGATAAATACCTAGAAATGGAATTATTTAATTAAAGCATATAAAGAACATTTTAAGACATGACATGTATTACCACGTTGCCTGGGAAGGTTGTTTCAGTATACAGTGTTAGCAGTACGTGAGAATGCTATTTTCACCTTGTCTGGAATCTCGGTTCTTTATTTATTTATTTTTATCCTCACCCGAGGACATTTTTCCATTTTTTGTTCAGGTAGAGTGGGGGGGGTTGAGAGAGGAACAGAGAGAGAGAGAGAGAAACATCGATGTGAAAGGGACACATCGAGTGGCTGCCACCCGCACAACCGACCAGGGCCGGGGACAAACTGCAACCGAGGTACATGCTCTTAGCGGGAACCGAACCCGGGTCTCTCAGGACCACAGGCCGACGCTCTAACCGCTGAGCAAAACCGGCCAGGGCTTGGTTCTTTATTTTTAAAAAAGGCTGTAGAAATAAACACATTATCTCAGTTGTCCCCTTGTCAGCTGTGTTAACCTTCTGTTACCATTGGCAGGTTGCTTAACCTCTCTGTGCCTCAGGGTTTTTTTTCTGTAATAGGATGAGAATATCTAAAGTTTATAGAAGAATGACAAAATATAGAATGTATAAGTGTTTATTATTTATAATTACACGTGCTAATAAAAAGTTCATATACTACAGATGTGCTGGGTCCACCTATCATGATTCCAGCCCTTTTAAAACTTCACTTCTGTCTCATTTTAGTTAGAAGAACCTGAAGAAACTAAAGTGCTAACACCAGAAGAACAATTAGCAGATAAACTGCGGCTAAAGAAATTACAGGAAGAAGCAGACCTTGAATTAGCAAAAGAAACTTTTGGTAAGTGGGGGTGTAATTGCAATGCAATATTGAGGTTCCAAGTAATTACTGTAAAGTAATTACAGTTCCAAATTCTTACTAGTTATGAAAGTTCAGAAAGCACCTTTTTTGAAGAAACATGATAATGACTAATTTAGATATTAGAAAGTAGTTTTTATTCTGTCTATATTTGAGATTTCATTAATTATGGTAGAGTGAGATACATGTTCAGGTTTTTGAATGTCAAAAGATTATTAAGATAAAAAATCATTGGACCCAAATAAGGTCTACCTCTGTTTTAAAAGTATTTATCAGCTGGATGAAATTTGGATGAAATATGAGGTCTGTAGCTTGGAGATTTAAATACCAAAATTCCTGTAGGGCTGTCCTATTGTCTTAAGTCTGTATAAGACGCAGGCAGTGTTGCATGCTGGTCTCGGGAGAGGGTGGTGGTGAAGGGGTAGCATTCCACTTTGGCTGTGCCTTCTTATGCTCAGTAATTTTTTCTGAAACCCTTCTTGGCTCTCACCATGCCATGTCTCTAGACAGCCCCCATTCTGTGTGCCATACCTACAGCTGTGGTTAGTGCATGAAATAAAAGACATATTCAGGGCCCTGTAAATAGATAAGTTCAGAGTGTTCCAGGTGGAGAGTTACATGGCACAGAAGGTAAAAGTAATGAGCATGATCAGAGAAATTAAAAGCTCTCACTTTGTTTAACCAAGTTTGTTGTTGTCACCTGTTGGGTACTTTGCAGAGTACTCCAAAGTCAGGTTGTACTCAAGGTCAGGTTGAAACAGTGAAATACAGTGATACCTCGGTTCTCGAACATAATTCGTTCCAGGAGGACGGTCGAGAACCAAATTGTTCGAGAACCGAAGCAATGAAACCCAATAGGAAATAATGGAAACTGGATTAATTCGTTCCAAGCCCCAGAAAATGCCTATTTACTGGCCTAATTTGTATATAATATGTAGAAAAACATAAGTCTCAACAAGAAATAAAAGTGTACAGTATGTCTAAGGGTTAAATTCAGTGTAAAGCGTGACTCTCTCCACAAAGCGTGACTCTCTCCACAAAGCGTGACTCTCTCTCTGCACTCACACTGATGACGCAAGCAAGGCGCGCTGGGCCGAATGAACGCCATTCGGCTCAACTCGGCTCATCTCGGAAGTTCGAGTTCCAAATATTTGTTTGGATTCCAAGACAAAAGTTTCTCGAATCTCCTGGTCGAATACCGATTTGGTCGAAATCCGAGGCGTTCGAGAACCGAGGTATCACTGTAACTTGAAATTGAAACCTAGAGCCAAGAGGATTTAGTCCCCCCACCCCTTTTTTAAAATGGATCAAGCAGGCTGACTGTAGTAATCATTTCCTTTCCATGGGAGGTACGGCCTTATCTTTCACTGGGCCACTAGTAATCCCAAGAGTTGCTGTTGATGCTCCTATCTACTGGTGTGTGCTTGCAATGTCTTAATTGCACTCATCTCATTACACAGGGTACTCATCCATTATCCTGTGTCTTCAAGGATGGTAAAATCATATTTATTAAAGAGAAGGGTTTATATGGTACCCATAAATCCTAATGTGGGACACCAATTAAAGATTAAAAGGCAAAAACATGCATTCGTATAGTCATCGTTTGGTTAATAGGATTTCAGTGTTGTAGTTCTCATATTAAAATACTGAATCAGTGACATTGTTAATTGATTTACTTGACTATTGAGGAGGGTACAACAGCATGCCATCTCTTAGACTAGAATCCTTTTAGGACATCATAATTTTTCTACTGGGATTTAACACATGGTTTACTCCTGCTTAGCTGGATGCTTTCATAGGAACGAGTTTTTTCTTTTCTCTCCCCACTTTATTATGGGCTGTTTAAGAGCATCCTTCTGGGCCAGGGATTCCTTTGGCAGTCTGCAGAAGCCTGTGGGCCCCTTTTTCATCTGATGTTTTTAAATACATAAAACACAGGATTTTACTTACAAAATAAATTTTTTCTTTTTTTTCTTTATTGATTTGAGAGAGAGAGGAAGGGAGAGGAAAAGAGATAGAAACATCGATGAAACAGAACATCAATTGGCCACCTCCTGCATGCCCCCGCCCCCGTTCCACTGAGGATCGGGCCCACAACCTGGGCATGTGCCCTGACCAGGAATCGAACCGGCGACCTCTTGGTGCATGGGTCAACCACTGAGCCACACCAACTGGGCATAAAAGAAATCTTTTATATTGAAATAGCTATCAAAATAATAAAATAACTTTTATATAGTAACTACATCTTTATTAATGCATTAAATAAGATCTAGGGCAGGTCTAACAAGTAATGTAATTTGAAAATAATGCTGACTGAACATGTCAAGATATCTGCGACAACTGTAATGTGATAAAGTATCTGATCTCTGTTGGTAGCAGTCAGGTTTGCTACAATGATTTGTTGTCTATTATCAAAATGGAAGGAAACATTAAATTAGGTAAAAATAAAGCTGTTAGTAAAAATAAAGCTGTAACTTTTTGGCTCATCCATATTCACAGATTCCCTGAATTTTGTTCAAGGACTCCAGTGGGCCTAGGTTAAGAATCTCTGCTTTAGAATGAAGCAGTAGGCCCGGCTGGTGTGGCTCACTGTGGGTTAGGGCATTATCCCGTGCACCAGAAGGTCTCAGGTTTGACTCCTGGTCAGGACACATACCTGGGTTGCAGGTTTGATCCCTGACCCTGGGATCAAACTGGTTGGGGTGTGTGTGGGAGGCAACCAATCGATGTTTCTGTCTCTCTCCTTCCTCCCTTTTTTCCACTCTCTCTAAAAATCAATGGAAAAAATGTCCTCAGGTGAGGATTAAAGAAGAAAGATGAAGTAACAAGATTATTCAGCTATCTAAAATTTATACATTTTTAAAAATCTTTTTGATATTTTCAGTGCTCCCTTTCTGTTACAGGTGTTACTAATACAGTTTATGGAATAGATGCTATGAACCCATCCTCAAGAGATGACTTCACAGAGTTTGGAAAGTTACTAAAAGATAAAATTACACAATATGAAAAGTCACTATATTATGCCAGTTTTTTGGAAGCCTTAGTTCGAGATGTGTGTATTTCATGTAAGTAATTCTAATCTCTAGCCCCTGTGGGTGGATTTTTAGTAAGGGCACATCAGGAAGATGGAGATTGACTATTTTGGGGGGTGGGGACACTAAAATATATAGACTTAGGTTTTGCTTTTTGGCAGTTACTGTGAGACTGTTCTACAAACATACAATTAGTCTTAGTGGTTTTGTTCCTTTTTTGAAGCTGCCTTCTTTATATTTATACAGTGACTTCCCAAAGAGACATCTGAGATTTGTTGCCACAACAGCTAATAAAACTCCAGCTTATTCTTTTATTTAATTCGATCTTGAAAGGGGCTAGGAAGTGTCTTTTGGGGAAAACTCTCTGTGGGTATATAAGATTTTAGAGCTGAGGTAACAGCAAGTGAATGCTGATTTTACAAATGAGAGGAAGCCAGGTGCAAGTTGCTCAACAGAGCTGGCACCTGTTCTCTGGGTACATGGGTATGGTGCCATTCCCTGACAGGAGTCACATCTTTCAGGGGCTGGGTGTGTGTGGGAGTGATGACTAGGGGTGATACAGCACTAATATGTAAGGGATTGGTTTTGCTAAGTATTTACTGTTTTTAAGATTGAGAAAAAGGAATTCTTACATAATGGATTTTAAATTGGTTTTTCTTTGAGAAATTGTTACCAGGTTGGGGGTTATTTCATCAGTGATACACCTGTCGTTGGCATTTTCTGCATATACTATTTTTCCTGTTTTCAAAGGTGCTCCCTAACCAAAAACAGGACACACTTTTTTGTAGCTAAAAACTAGTGATATTTTTATAAAGATGGAAAGATATATTGTTGTTCACCGAACAGGCTTATTTCTTGGTAGGACACAGATTTCTGAGATAATCTATTTTCATTCTAGTTCCTGTGCTAGAAAAGGGAGACCCCAGGAAGTGGGGAATTGTCATCTGTAGGTTTAAGAATTGTCATTCTATGTTCATTCAGATGCTCCTTACTGAGCATCAAGGATGTGTTATGGAAGGGCATGGTTATTTGTTTGGTGGATAAGAAAGAATGATAGAAACACTGAAGTATAAAGACGATTAGTTTCTCTTTGGTTGACCATTGGTGTCTTGAGATAACAGGTTATTATAAAGATACATTTTTGTTGGTGAGTTTGCCATTTTACTTTCAATAGTTCTGATTTGTAAGCCTGGCCATAGACTGGATGAGTCTTTACTATACTATGTCAAACAGGAGAATCATAGACTTTTCACTGTTACTGAAGTTAATGATAGACAATTGGATTTCTTATAACACATGGGGAAGAATGTGTATTTTACCTTTACTTATTCCTCCAAATGATTAAAAATTAGTGGATATACCTTTTTTTTTTAAGTGGAAATTGATGACTTGAAAAAGATCACCAATTCACTGACTGTGCTGTGTAGTGAGAAGCAGAAGCAAGAAAAGGTAAGAGAAACTGGGGGCAGTGTGTGTTACATTAAGATGATGGTACAGGCATAATATTCTCAGCAAGCCTGGGAAACTTACAGGTCAAGCAGTTCATTAATACCATTAAAACTGGAATAGAGTGACATTTTCTCTCTCTCTCTTTTTTTTTTAAATCAGGCATGTTCACAGTCTTGGTGTCTGAATTAGTAATAGAAATTGCCCTGGGTTAAGTCTGGGGATCTCCCTTAGTGAACTGAAGTTTTTCTGGGACCAGAGGCTTTGGTGTCTCTTTGAGGGTTGCTATACCGGATATAAGATACACATGGTCTATAAAAGTCTCATAGATTAACTCTCTTTTATCTTTAGCAAAGCAAAGCCAAAAAGAAGAAGAAAGGTGTGGTTCCTGGAGGGGGATTAAAGGCCACCATGAAAGACGATCTGGCAGATTATGGTGGTTATGATGGAGGATATGTACAAGACTATGAAGATTTCATGTGACATTTTATCTTCTCTGGTGTCTTCTTTCTGTTGCCCACAATCCCTTCAACATGTAGCACAACTTCCTTTCCTTTCAGTTCTGCCAAATGCTACAATCAGAAGTACAGTATCTTTTGTGCTGGTTATTTAACCCCTTGACACTTAGGTGCTAATGTGCAAATGAGGGAACTTGGATCTTGCTGCCAAGGGGTTAAAATTGGGAACCTCAGTTGCTACTAAATCATAGTTTTAAAAAACACACAAACCTAATAATGTTGTCATTGTTGCTATCTGATTCTGTAGCAGCAGTCACTAAATTGGAAAGAAAGGTTGCAACGTGACAAAAAATTGTGTATTGACCAGCACCATTCAGTAATACAGCCTTAACCATACCTCCTTGAACTACTTCATAACTTGTCAAGAAAAGCAGTTTGCAGCGAGGGCATGTGGTGTGCACCTAGTATTAAAATTGCTTTGTCTTAAATTGAGCGTGAGGATATTAACATACATTGTGAAGAAGACTGCTTATCTCAGAGTGAAGATATGGCGGCTGAAAAGCACTAGTTTGATACTTAAATATTAAATGACCAAAACCCTCCAACTTTGAAGCTGAAGAAGGTAAACCTCTCCGTTATTGCATTACAAGTTGTGGAACCTCTTGAATGCAGATCGTCTAGTTTATCAGACTATCCTACTGATGAAGTGCTTCAAATGGGGGCGGGAAACCCTACCTGTTTTATTTGCCTGATTGAAGTGTCTCCTTTGTTCTCCTGGGCTGCAATGGAACAACTTTAAACAGGGTTTTGGCATTTCCTTTCCTTTATAAAACATGCTCAGCAAGCTGCACCAGTTAACTACAGTTTGGTAAATTGTTATGTTAACAATTATGACATCTGCAATGTTTTATAAAGCAACTAATTTAATAAAATCACTATTGTGAGGACTTAAATTTTGTGTTATCTCCCAAGAGATATTTTTGGAGAGTATAGAGCAGAGCTCTTGGGACCAGAGTTCTCTATATACTTACAAAGCTTAGTAAATGCTTGATGAGTAGTTAATAGCTTTAAAAGAAAAAGGATTTGTCAGGCCCTTAATAGTAATAGTGTCACCCTAGATCAAAAAAGGTATATAGGTCTGCCTTCCTCGTCTTATTTATTTGGGGGAAATAGTATGGTTGTTTAGATACTAAGGCCCAAGTAAGGTACCTAGAAGAACAATGTATTTGGAGTAATTGAGCTTATAACTCAGGTTATGGCTGTGAGCACAAAGGTTGAGTGATTTTTTTTATACATACACACACACGTGTGTGTGTGTGTGTGTGTATTTTAAGCAATTTAACCAAATTTGTGGTTAGAGTCTGTCACAGACTCAAAAGTAGGGAAAGAACAAAAAATGTTTTTAATTTCTCTCACATATGAAGAGGAGCCTCAATCAAAGCTCTGTCAGACCACTAAGTGGAAGACAGGACCATTCAAATGATTTGAGGAATTAACAGAAAGCAGTGACTACACAGCAATAATTACAGCAAATATTGTTTTAAGGCAGAAAAGGGCTAAGATTTCCTTAGCAGTTAATAATGACATGCACTGAATTTACTTAAACTCTATTTTATTATAGAGATCAGTTTCTAACTAATGGAAATGTATCACCTGTTCCTTAACTGTGTAAATATTAAATTCCTTTGAAACTGGAATCTACAGGCATAGGTATTCTTTAATCAATGTTTTATCATGTCCTCAAGTTAAAATCACCCTGAGGAAGATGGAACTTTTGATCTCAATATCAGTATCTATATAAATTGGTACAGAGGAACAATTACATTTAAAATGGAGATTTCCTTGTGAAAATTCATTATTTACCCACTGTTCACAAAGGATTGGGATGCTCAGTTCTGGGGGTTTATAACTTGGACTACAAAACTCCCCAGTGCATTATTCTACTGTGATCACAAACATCTGTCAGCACCTCATTTCAGTACAAAAACCAGGCACCTATGTAACCATGCTCATGTCATTGGAATCCATCTAACCTGCTAGCATATCCTTTAGACAGCAGCCTGTCTGAGGGTCTTTCAGAAGCATATTCACAGTGTCATAAAATTTGTGTTCATATGCCAGCTTGTAATACAAGTAGATGTCTTCACAATATGTGAATAACTTCTTCAGGTTTTTCACAGCTGCATCAGTAGGCTGATGATGTTTATATCTAGACAAAGAAACAGAATGTACAGGTTAAGATAAGTGTATGTATCTTGACACGATTTCCTACAGAGGAGAAGGTTAAGGTTCATTGCTAGATAGAGCCTGGGAAATTATCTAAGACTAGCATTAGGCGGTGCCTGATGAAAATTGAAATTATTTAATTAAAAATCAGTATCTTAACACTTAGCTTAATTAGAGTAAGTTCAGTACTCCAAAGGGGACCTCTGATGTTTAGAATTTTTGGCACCTCAGGCTGGCTGAGTAGCTGTCCTCCCATTTTAGTACAGAGCACCATAAGCAAAGTGTTTGCATTCATTTGTTTGCATAAATTTGTTAAAAGATTTCTTTCTAGGGATTCTTGACATTTCTGTCATCTCAAGCACAGGGGTGGTGACTACAGGATTGTTACACTTAGCCATAAAAATTCTTACCCATGCTTTAACCAAAGCAGAGGCATTTTAATACTTACTTTTTTGAAATCTCTTCAAATATACTAGTTCTTAATAACTTTTGCTGCTTAAATTCTTCCAAGTAATGAAAGTCTCCTTTGAGAATCACTTGTTGGTATAGAATTTCAGCCCAATCAGGAACAAAGTCATAGGCCTCAGCCACAATAGAAGCCTTAAAAGGATGGAGGGAAGGACACCATTAGAATCTATTTCACATAAAATTGAAGGCACATTGTTCTAGAAAACGTAATACTTTACACTCACACAGTGAATGTGATCATTACCAATCATATTAAAAGGATCTGTATCATAACTGATGAAAAGTTTGGTGTTAGTTTGACATTTCCTTTCTAAACCCCCAAACACCAACCATCCTTCAGTGGATTGATAAAACTGCTGAGAAAGAATATTCTTCATACTAAACTGTATAAGGAACAGTGAAAGGGCTGATTCCCTGAAACCATCCTTCATTAAAGGACTAGAACCAGGCTTTCAGAAGCCCTGACTCCCTGTGCTAACCCAGGCGCACCATTCTGTAAAATGCTAGGGCTAAGAGATGCTTGCAGGACCACTAGCAGGGATGTTCCTCTGCCTCTCTGCTGGCCTAACAGTGTGTCTTACCATTCTTCAACCTTTGTCCAAAACGTGCTAGCAAGAAATACTACCATAGGCAATTTGTATATCAGACAGGTAAGTCAGGAGAGCTGAACTGTCCTGGTTTTGTCAGTAGCCTTGAAACCTTAGGCAAGTCACACAATCTCTGGGCCCCATTAGACGGACAGCAGGAGAGAAGATGCTGGCACTGCTGGTTAGATTTTTCTTGCTCACCTGATAGAACCGAGGTAGGGACATGATGCAGTCCATCAGCCTATGGCGGCCCAGGTTGATAAGCATTATGTTTTGGCCAGTGTTCAGAAAGTGAATCTGCAGTGTTAGCAACTTGGTGAGCCTGTGACAGTGCAGGGCCTGTCGAACGCAGGAGTCCTGAGGGACAGAGTGGAGGGAGGCTGAGGAAAAGCCTATAGCCATCATCTCTCCATGAACCCTCCTGCAACTGAACCACCCCTTCTACCCCCAGTTGGACCATGATTCCCTCCCCCTTAACTTGGAAGAGCCAAGAGATGAAATAATTCCTGAAGACACCAAGCCCCAAAACCAGTCGAATAAGACTCCATGGTTACCTTGGTATAACTTTCTGCTGCATCCAGCATCAGAGTGAGGGCCTTCAGCAGCAGCTGCTTCAGTTGATGCCCATCCTTGAGGCGGTCCTCTGCACAGGAGAAAAGGAAACCTGTTGGATGTGTCTGACTCCCAGGGCTGGCTACTCACCACCACATTCCAAGTGATCACAGGCTGGACTAGAAATATCCCAGCTCATGTTCACAGGCAGATAATGTCTCAATCAGTTAAAGGGTATTAGGCCAGAAGCCCACACATTGAGTTCTTCATTTCTTTCTGAAACATCAAGGCAGGCTTACACAGCATCAACATACACATTGGTTCCTCACAGACACCTAGACAAACAGGCTACAAGACAGACAAAAGCTTTCAAGTCCTCTTCTGTCTCCTTTCTGCCCAGTTGGGGCCCCACTGAGTGGCTGTTAGAAGCTGAGGTAGTTATTAGGCAATCTCATGGGTTCTTGACCCTTTTAGCCCTAAGAACCTTCCCGGAGGGTGCCGCTGTGACCTCTCCTCACCCCAGGGCTGAGACTCGATCAGTTTCAACTGGATGTAGGCAGCTGCCTCATGGTTCTCCCCAATCTCCCTGCACATGCTGAAGCACAGGGCAATCATGTTGTGCTTTTCACTGTCCCCAGGGCGGCAGCGTTTGATGTAGTCGAGTAGGGCCGTCTTCAGGGTACCAGTCTGCCCAGAGAAAAAAAAACAAACAAACCAAGGTCTCAACCAGGGACTGCAAGGGAAGCAGGACTGGCCGAGTCCCTTGGTTCTTAAAGTTCCTTAAAAACTCCCAAGAAAAAGGAAAAGACAAAAATGAATGTAAAAGTTTATGCTCTCCTGAGTATAAGGAAACGGGTACATCCTTTGCTGTTGGGAGTGTGATAGTAAAACCTGCCAGAAAGGAGAAGTCTTAAAAATACACACATGTTATTCTAGCAACTCCACTTCTAGATCTGTCACTGCAGAAATGAGCAGAGAGAAGTGCTAAGATGGATGTAACAAGGATATTTAATGGCAAACAATTAGAAATAACCCAGATGTTCAAAATAAGGGCTAAGGAAATAACACAGCCATTAAAACATGTTGATTTGGAAAATATTCATGACATGCTTATCAAGTGAGAAAGGCAGGCTATTTCATATTTGGACAGCATGATGAAAGTTTTGTTAAACATATTAAATGTGTATGTATGTATGTATGTTTGTGGGTACATATGCAAAGGAAGGGCCTATACCAAAATGTGAGCAGTGGTTGTTTCCAGATGGTAGACACAGAGGGCTCTTTTTCTGTGTTCTGTTTTCCAAGTGTCTTAACATTGAATATGCATTACTTTTGTAATAAATTTATTAAAAGAATATTTAAATGCAGAAAAAAAAATGCCTCAAAAACAATTTAGATGCTCTCTGGGGGATTCTAAAGGTGTCCAGGACTTTGCTCCTCTCCTAAGACTAGACTGGCCTGTCCTGAAACTAGCTCAGCACTGAGGAGAGTTTTTCTTTGTCTCAATCCTGCTTGGCTCAGCCCAAGTTCCCAGAAGCCAAAAGTGTCCTGTGGCTGTTAAATCTTCAGAGGTGAAATAGGCTGGAGCAATGACTCAGCCATATGAATGACTTGAAGACAGGCTCTGTGAGTGACATGCTGGGTATCACATAAGCATGCTGAGGACAGACAAGCACCCAGAGCCCAAAGGCCTGGCAAGTTGGGCCTTTGTTTCCAATCCTCCTTCCTGGTTGTCATAAATAGCTCCACAGCTTTCCAGGCCTAGGCCTCGGCATTCACTTCCCAATAGCTCTCACAACACACTTTTTCATGGTCCTCTGAAAATTCTTCACTGTGAAATTATTCCTCAGACACAGCCGTCTGAGCTAGTCTACTTCCACATGGCTCTCAGGAAAGGTTTCTGCCCCCGTCAGAGCCGACATTAAGATAGTAGAGGCAGGTGACAGCTGAGGTGGACATATACAGACTTATTTTCTTTACTATTTAGCATCCCATATTTACTACCTGGTCTAAACTGTAAACTTAGGTTACTGGTTACAGTATACATCCTAGGGAGGTCCTTAATTCCCTCCCTCCATATCCGAGCGGTCTGCTCTGATTGAAATTATTCCTGAAAGTACATGTCATCCTGGAGCCCAAAATACCATACACCTACCGGATCCAACTTCTTCCTCATCAGCACTTCAAAGTAATGTTTTTTATGCAGCAATTCAAATATGTATGTCATCTCATTGTACCTTCCAATGCCAGTGAGGAGACGCACCTGAAAAGGGAGAAGGCAGCTTCCATCAGCATGGACTTCTCTGGGCTAGACCCCTACCCTCATCAAGGCTGCTTGCAGATGCCAAGCTCCTGGAGTAGAGGGGGCAGATGGCTAGGCTGCCATGCTTGGCTCCCTCTCCCCGTACCCAACAAAGGGCTGCTTCTGGGGGATTCAGAAATGCTAGTCATTGGGACACCATTTGCTGTTCCCTCCTCTGTTGTCTCTAAAAATGACTATCAAGTGCTGAAGTGCCACCCTCCTGGACAGGCGTTCTTTCCCTTCTCACCACTCCTCACTGCAGTGCCCAATGGCTTGCTAAGCCAACTGGGTCAGCTTCAAGCCTAGAGTATTTGGGAGGTACAGGAAGCTTCAGTTGTCAGCTCATTTCAATTCAGAGATAAGTAGTAGGTCTGAACCTTGTTTTTTGGGAAAATACAGCTGTCTTAGCCTCTAGAAAAGCAAACTGCCCTGGCAAGGGGCACGACAGCCCTGGAGCATGGTAGGGATCCTCTTGATTTCTCCGAAGCAATCTGATTCTGACAGAACTCATAACCTGGAGCAGAGGGTTGAGTTGCCCAGCCAGCTACCAAGTAGGTGGTGGTATCCAGATGGGCAGATTCCATAAGACTACATCAGTTCTGAACTGGTTCCTATCTGTTCTCAGAGGTTTCCTTAGGATGGGAGGTGGGGATGAGGGGTTTACTTACCACTAGCCCATACTCCTCATTGGGGGCCAAGTGGTTGTCTGTGAGTAGCCGAGCAGCCTGCAGAACTCGGATAATGCCCTCCATGTGGCATGTCAGCGTGAAGCAGTGATGGGCCAGAATCAGCAGCTCTGTGGCTGGTTAGGTGGGGTTCTGGTCAGATAGGATTGTGAACCCTGGCTCCCCACTGTCTACAGATGGGCCTGTATGGAGAAGACTCTCACCAGTCCTCTGAGATCCCACAACCTCACCAGCTCCAGCTCTGGGACAGCACCCTGACAATGTCTAAATTCTTCTCAGTGACAGCACAGTATCTCCTTAAAGACAGGCATGTAGTGACTGCATAGTGACCTTTTGCGGCCCTATACATGAGAACAAGGAATCTTTGATTTGTAATGATGGAGAAATTCTCTGGAGACAAACTGATGGAGTACATGCCAACATGAACCTGAGGACATTCTTTTTTTTTTTTTTTTTTTATCCTCACCCGAGGACATTTTTCCATTTTTGTACAGATAGAGTGGGAGGTAGAGAGAGAGAGAGAAACATCGACGTGAAAGGGACACATCGAGTGGCTGCCACCCGCATGACCAACCAGGGCCGGGGACAAACTGCAACCGAAGTACGTGCCCTTAGCAGGAACCGAACCCGGGTCTCTCTGGACCGCAGGCCGATGCTCTAACCGCTGAGCCAAACCGGCCAGGGCTGAGGACATTCTTTGTGTCTCAGTAAAGAGTCCTGGGGCCGCCCTGGCCGGTTTGGCTCAGCGGTTAGAGCATCGGCCTGCGGTCCAGAGAGACCCGGGTTCGGTTCCCGCTAAGGGCACGTACCTCGGTTGCAGTTTGTCCCCGGCCCTGGTCGGTCGTGCGGGTGGCAGCCACTCGATGTGTTCCTTTCACATCGATGTTTCTCTCTCTCTCTCTGTTCCTCTCTCTCCCTCCCACTCTACCTGAACAAAAAATGGAAAAATGTCCTCGGGTGAGGATAAAAAAAAAAAAAAAGTCCTGGGGCCGCCCTGGCCAGTTTTGCTCAGCCATTAGAGCACTGGCCTGTGGTCCAGAGAGACCCGGGTTCGGTTCCCGCTAAGGGCATGTACCTCAGTTGCAGTTTGTCCCCAGCCCTGATTGGGTCATGCAGGTGGCAGCCACTCAATGTGTCCCTTTCACATCGATGTTTCTCTCTCTCTCTCTCTCTCTTCCTCTCTCTCCCTCCCACTCTATCTGAACAAAAAACAAAAAAATGTCCTCGGGTGAGGATAAGGAAAAAAAAAAAGTCCTGGGGTCTAATCAAGTGCCATATAATATTCTGCATTTTTTTTTAAATTGATTTTTAGAGTGTGACGGAGAGAGAAAGAAACATCGATTGGTTGCCTCCTGCATGTGCCCTGACCAGTGGTTGAACCTGCAACTTGGGTATGTGTCCTGACCAGGAATCAAATCCACCACCTTTGGTGTATGAGAAGACGTTCCAACCAACTTAGCGACACCAGCCAGGACGATGTTCTGCAGTTCTGATGGCTGTCTAGATTAATGAAAGATTTGCCTACATACAAATTTAAAATTATTACACACAATCACTGTAAGCACAATTAAAAGGCAAACCAGGAAAAATGTTTGCAATGTTGAAGATAGCAAAAGGGTTCCCAGCCTTAATACATGCTGTGCCTTCTGGGCCTTGGTACCTGTGGAGCCCTCCCCAAACCTACCAACTACTGAGCAACCTTGACTACGAATCCGCCAGGACTTGATTTGGGAATTTACTCTGAAAATCTTTCTTGACCTCATCAGTCTGGCTCTTACTATGTATACCCCTAGTCTGGACTCCAGGGACTGCTGCTTTACTGTTCTTCATACCCCTGACTTAAGAGTGGCTGGCACATAGATGGTACTCTAAATACTGCTGAGCTGGACTGAGAAGAGACACAGAAAGCTACTTTTATTTTTTATTTTTTTTATCCTTACCCGAGGACATTTTTCCATTTTTTGTTCAGATAGAGCGGGAGGGAGAGAAACATCGACGTGAAAGGGACACATCAAGTGGCTGCCACCTGCACGACCCATCCAGGGCTGGGAACAAACTGCAACCGAGGTACGTGCTCTTAGTGGGAACCGAACCCGGGTCTCTGTGGACCGCAGGCCAACGCTCTAACCGCTGAGCCAAACCAGCCAGGGCCAGAAAGCTACTTTAAAAATAAAACTATTTAACCCTTAAAAATTTCCATTTATTTGTTCACTAAACATCATTAAAATGCCTTTTTTGGGTCTATCAAATTTGCAAAGTGGAATGGGTGCCAGAAAATGCTCCTCTCACACTCTGTTTAAGTGAGAAAGAAGTGAACTTTTTTCCCCTGGAGTAAAAGTTGGCCATATGTATGTATGTATGTACAAAGTATATACTTATATATGTACAAATTATATAAATATACATGTATATACATACACACACACACACACATGCTTTAAAAATGGGCATATTCTTGAATCAGGAGATTATCTTAGGAAAATAACCATGGATGTGCCCATAGATTTGCCTATAAGGATGTTTGTCAGTGTATTAAAACAGCAGAAAATGGGAAACAATGTAAAAGTCCCACAATAGGCCATACAATTTTAAATTACATATAAGAGCCCTGGCTGATTACAGGATCAGCCTGAGGACCAAAGGGTCGTGGATTAGATTCTGGTCAAGGGCACATACCTCAGTTGCAGTTAGGTCCCAGCCCCAGTTGGGCTCGTGCAGGAGGCAACTAATCAATGTCTCTCTCTCTCTCTCTCTCTCCCACCCATGCTATCTGAAGATAAATGGAAAAATATCCTCAGATGAGGATTAAAAAAAATTTTTTTTTAATTACATATGAGAGAAATACTGTGTAACCATTAAAAATTATATAGGAGAACTTTCAATGTCATGGAAAGATGTTAATGACAGCATATTGCTAAATTAATTTTAAACAATATGCATCGTATAATGTCATTTTTGAAAAATAAAAACCTACAGATTTACATAGAAAAAGATCAGACAGACACATACTTCTGAAGGCCTGTAATGAACTAAACATTTTGGAAAGTGAATGGGCTTTTAAATCACATAGACTGGGTTCAAATACCAGTTCTGCCATTTAATAGTTAAATTAATCAACTTCTCCAAGCTTCAGTTTCCTTCTAAAATGGGGACAATAATATCTACTTTAGCCCTGGCCGGTTTGGCTCAGCGGTTAGAGCGTCAGCCTGCGGTCCACAGAGACCCGGGTTCGGTTCCCGCTACAGGCATGTACCTTGGCTGCAGTTTGTCCCCGGCCCTGGTTGGGTTGTGTGGGTGGCGGCCACTCGATGTGTCCCTTTCACATCGATGTTTCTCTCTCTTCCTCTCTCTCCTTCCCGCTCTATCTGAGTAAAAAATGGAAAAATGCCCTTGGGTGAGGATGAAAAAAAAAAAAAATTAAAAAAAAATCTACTTTATAAGGTAATCTAAGAGTAAAATAAGATAAATATGACATGCTAAAAGGTTACTTTTCATTTGATTTTAAATTTGGGGCTGCTTTGCCCTGGCCAGTTTGGCTCAGCAGTTAGAGCGTCGGCCTGCGGTCCTGAGAGACCCGGGTTCGGTTCCCGCTAAGGGCGCGTGCCTCGGCTGCAGTTTGTCCCCGGCCCTGGTCGGTTGTGCGGGTGGCAGCCACTCGATGTGTTCCTTTCACATCGATGTTTCTCTCTCTCTCTCTGTTCCTCTCTCTCCCTCCCACTCTACCTGAACAAAAAATGGAAAAATGTCCTCGGGTGAGGATAAAAAAAAAACAAAAAAACAAAAAAACAAACAAACAAAAAAAATTGGGGGCTGCTTTTCTAAACATATTTTCTAAACTTTCTTCAATGAGCTTACGGCTTTCTACCAGAACTAATGAACTATGCTGAAGGAGTAGGGACCCAGAGCAGGAAGGATCCAAATTGAGTTTTGGACAGACTAACTCTGGAAGACTTCTTGAAGGCCTACTGGGGTCCCAAACATGTAAGAAGATGGCCAAGAACTTACTGCAGGACAATTCCCCATGGGGAATGGAGGAAATCTTTTCCAACAACTTCATGCCTATCAATGTGCGGTCTGGACACAAAGTGGTCAGCTGAAGAAATGTCTGGCTTTCCTCTGCTGGCGTGACCATCTGCTTATGTCCTGTTCAGAAAAGTGGAAAAAGGCACTGGCTTTACCTTGAGAGAGTTGAGAAAGTTAAGAGCCCCATGCTGCCCAGGCCTGGGAACCAGGAAATAATGCTGAAGGAGTTCCCAGTGCAGCTCTCCTCTTGGCCTAGTGGTCATCTGACAGAACAGCAGAAGTTCATTAGGTCAGAGAAAGGCACAGCTATTCTAAGCATAATCTAAAACAATAAACCAACAACAAAATAAAGGCAATGCGTTCTCTTATGAGTGCAGCCTGAGAGGGCAGCATGCAGGATGTATGAGCATAACGTTCAAATCCTTAACCCTGGGTACTTGTGAAAGTTGTCTGAAAGGCTGGGGAGGTCTGGAGGGCAGCATACCTGCTCCCTCTGATGGGGACAGCAGCTCCCGGGTCACCTCTTCAGCCACAAGTTCAGCCACCTTGTCTGGCTCGAGGCCCTGGGTGCTGATGAAGGCTTGGGCTCGCCTGCATCGGTCAGGCTGCTGAGAGGCCAAGATTGCTTGGAGCACGGCCTCACCATCCTGGGTGGCAACATCTGTGTAGGAACAGCCCAACTCCTAAAAGGAATACAAAGTCAGTCAAAGCTATTGTTAGGAGCCAGGAAAAAGCGAGTCCTTTCTGAATTCTGATGTGGACAGATCATACTCACCCTGAGCAGAAACCTTAAAAGAAGCAAGCACTGTATTCTAGCCCTTTCTATCACTTCACCAATGAGCCAAATCCAAGGAAGAGAAAGGCTTGTCTTCAGAAAGCATTGGGTGACTTATCTCATGTTGAACAGTGAGCTTTTCAAATGTTATAAAATATGAGAAAGTTGAATAAAAGGCAAGAGCTCCTTCCCTATTGTTCTCACGGCAGCAGCAAAACCCTCAATTTCCAAAGAAGTCTCTGAACCTTCTCCAAGGCAAATGGCTGTAGTGCTCTGATTTATTTCTCTCGTGCCCTTTCACTTCACTTATTTCTCCTCCAGTAAGCACAAAGCCACAAACAATTCTTGCCTGCTCTGGCTCCTGTCTTTAGGGTCATCATATTCCATTTTATTTTCTTTTAAAACTTACTTTGGGCTCTCCCCCACATGGAATGCTCCAAACAATCCTGAAGCAAAGCCTAAGACAGGGTTAGAAGGGACTCTCATGGTCAGGTTGTTTATAGATCCAGAACTAGGGGCCTACGGTAGTGAAATGTCTCGCCCTAACTTCTGGTTGGCTAAGCTGCAGCCAGGACTCAAGTCACCGTGGCACTTGGCCTGGCATCCTCCCCATTATTCCCTAAGATGGATTTACAGGGGCCAACATCCAGCAAGAGCTCTACTCCCAGGTCATGATCATCACCTAATGGGCTGACTTGGCAATGTCCACATCCACAATCCACCTCCAGCTTCCTGCATCCCGCTTCCCTCCCTCTTTGAGTGAACTTCCTATGGAGGCCCCACCTTTTGGCACCCACCTTGGAAAGTTCATACAGACAGAGGACCCGCCGGCAGTAGTTTTTCCCATGGAGGCATTTGCTTGTCAGAGTTTCCAGATTAGTCACCACTTCATCATTGGGGGGCAGCATCACAAATGACTGACTATCCAAACTTGAAGCTGGAAACAAATACAGATTGAAGGAGGTGGGGGGTAGGTGAAGCTGGCAGGTAAGACCTCTCCCAGCCCACTATGACCACACCTCTCTGCCCACAGCTTCCTGCAGTGCACCCCCATGAGTACCCCTGGGTCTGGGACCACTTAAACTTCTTTCATTGCCTTCTTCCAGGAAATCCCAGACTGAAATACTACAAAGGCCTCAGAGGCTACAAGACTCAAAGCAACCTAAGTAACACTCTAGAGATCATCACCAAAGTTGACTGCTAGACTATCCTCCATACCCTCTCCTCCCAATTTCCCCTCCTATCAAATAAGCCACCAGGTCTAGCTTACTGTATGTCCAAACCATCTCTCCAGTCACTACCTTAGTTCTAGCCTTCATCACCCTGCATCTAAGAGGCTGTTACTGTTTCCTGCTGCCAGCCAGCCTCTCCTCACCCCTAAGCCAATCTTCCACATACTCATCAGGATCTTTCTAAAATGCACATCACAAAAAAAAAAGGATCATCTGGATAGATGCCTCAAGGGAACAGTAAAATTAAAATCTACTCTTTATTTTTAAAATGTAGTACTATTTCTTTTATTATTTATTTTTTGTTTTATTTGTGTTACAGATGTTTCTACTTTTTCCCCCATTAACACCCTCCTCCCAATCTCGCCCCCTTCCATGCCACACAGCATTGTTTCCACTCTTTTTTAAAAAATAAAAGCTCATAGTCTAAAAAAGAAGAAAGTCTTCTTATTTGATTAAGTTGTTTCTATTAGGGGAAAAAAGTAGATTATTTACATAACACTATTTCTAATAGCAAAAACAAAAATAAAAATTTTTAATCTGTATCAATAAATCATTGTTAAATAGCACATCCATGTAGAATGCTCTGTAGCCATTAAAAGGAGGCCACGCTCATGCTGGCAGCACATATACTGAAACTGGAACAACACAGAGATTAGCATGTGTACTGACAAAAAAAATGTAGAGTACTTTATTTTTGTAAGAAATAAATTGTGTGTGTGTGTGTGTGCATGCGCACAAGCCTACATGAAGAAAACAATGCATGCCAAGCAAGTAAAAGATGTTATCTTAGGGAATTTGGTAGGGGTGATGTTGAATGGGTAAATGATATCACTTTTTACTTTATGCATTTCTGTTTTGTGTTATTTGTTACTCTAAGTGTGCAATACTTTTGCATTTAAAATATTATTCATTAAAAAATACATTTTAAAGACAAAAGTAAGAAGCAACTGAGACCATGTTATTCCTCTGCTTAAAATCCTCCATGGGCCCTGGTCGGTTTGGCTCAGCAGTGAGTGTCGGCCCGCGGACCAGAGAGACCCGGGTTCGCTTCCCACTAAGGGTGCATACCTTAGTTGCTCCTGGCCCTGGTTGGGGCCCTGTGGGTGGCAACCAGTCGATTTGTCTCTCTCACATCAATGTTTCTCTTTCTTCCCCCATCTCTCCCTCCTGCTCTATCTAAAAGATAAATGCCAAAAAAAAAAAAAAAAAAAGTCCTTGGATGAGGATAAAAAAAAAAAAATCCTCCATGGGTGGTTCCCGTTCCAGGTAAGGTAGAGGAAGCTTACTCCATTCTGCCTCTCCCAATGAACTCAACATAAAATCTGGACACTGCACACAGCACTATATGAGGACTCGGAAATGAAAACAGTAGCAGGTGGATTGATGATGAACAGAATTATCATTTCCTTCCCCTCTAGTAACCTCCAGCTTGAATGCAGTATCACCTAAAATCCAGAACCAAGCACTAAGGCACAGAGAGAATGCTCCCCAGGAGAAGCCCTCTAGTATGGGCTCAAGGAGTGGGAATGGGAGCTCCTAATGCTCATTCTCTCTCATCTCAGCTCCTAAGCAACCACTTGGCCTTGGTGGCAGAGGCTAAAGCAGCAGCAGGCAAGAGCCAAAACTCAGAAAGGGACCTTCTTTGTGGATCGGAGGAGCTCTGGACCCAAGAGGGTGGAGGGAACCCCTGTTCCTTTTTGCATCAGCCTCCTGTACGGTGGCCCTGGCTACAGGCAAAGTCAGGGTAATGCATGGCAGAACAGGGTAACTAAACTTCCAGCTTTCGGCCAGAGGACTGGAAAGGGAAGCCTCAGGAAACCAGAAAGCACTTGGGAGAGAGATGCAGGAAAGCAACACAAAGGTGTTTATAAACACTAGGGCTCATTCTTGAGCTTTGCGTTTATGAATCTGACCCTAATAAGCATATCAAAGATCCTGAGAACTGAATTAACAGGTAAACCACTACTCAGGTCACAGACTGACCTGAGGATGGCACACACACACGAATGGATCTGAATATTACCACGAAGAATGAGAAAACTGAACTGAACCCACAGAAAGTAGGTCAGAACTTGTAGCCTAAACCTAACCAGGTCAATTGCCTGCTAAAAAAAAAAAATCAAAATTCTTCATAGAATTTAAATAAGACTCAGAGTCTCATAACATACTATTCAAAATGTCTAGATGCAACTCAAAATTACTTAACACAAAAATACAGGAAAATCTCAACTCAGATGAGAAAAGACAATCAACTGATGACACTCAGTACTAAAATGACACAAATATTAAAATTGTCTGATAAAGACTTTAAAGCAGCTATTATACAAATATTCCAACAAGCAATTATGACTGCTCTTGAGACCCAGAAAAGTCTTAGCAAAGAAATAGGTGTAAAGAAGAATAAAATGGCAATTTTTAGAACTGAACAATAACTGAAATTTAAAAATCACAGAGATGAAAATAATCAACAGCAGCCCTGGTTGGTGTTGTTCAGTGGTTAGAGTGCCAGCTCAAGCACCAAAGGGTCATGGGTTCGATTTCTGGTCAAGGGCATGTACCCGGGGGTTGCAGGTTCCATTACGTGCAGGAAGCAACCAATTGATCTCTCTCTCTCTCCCTCCTTTCCTCCTCCCTTCCACTCTCTCCAAAAATCAATGAAAAAAAAATATCCTCTGGTGAGGATGAACAAAAACAAAACAAAACCTCAAAAGCACAATGAAAATACCAGAGAAAAGAGTCAGTGAAATTGAAGACAAATGAACAGAAATGATCAAATCTGAACAACAAAGAGAAAAAAAAAAACATTGGAGAAAACACTGAACAAAGCCTCAGGGACCTGTGACACCAAAAAAAGTTCTAAGATTCATGTCCCAAAAGGACAGGTATAAGATTATGGTGCTGAAAAAAAAAATTATGAAAAAATGATGTCTGAAAACAACCTAAATTTGGTGGCACACATAAACCATGTTCAAGAAGCTCAATGAATCCCAAATAGGATGAACACTAAGAAATACATGCCCAGTCACATTATAATTGAACTGCTGAAGACTAAAGACAGAAAAACATCTTGAAAGCAACCAGAGACAAATGTATTATCTATATGGGAAAAATAATTTAAATCACTGCAGATTATTCATCAAATACCACAGAGATCAAAAGGAAGTGGTACAACATTTTTAAGTGCTGAAAAAAAAATACAATGAATTTCTTTATATCCAGCAAAAAACATACATCAGAAATGAAAGTGAAATAGAGACATTTTTAGATGAAGAAACACTAATGAAGAGCATCTACTGCTAACAGACAACCCTAAAAGAATTACTAAGAGAAGACCTTCAGACAGAAGAAGAAAGAAACCAAAAACATCAGGACCGAGGGAAGAGCAACAAAAGTGGTAAATATCTTAGTAAACATAATAAATTATTTCCCCTTGAGTTTTTAAAATATATTTTTTGGTTGAAAGCAAAATTTATAGCACTGTTTGATGCAGTGTCTAATGTTTGTAGATATAAAAAGACAACTAGGATGTAAAGGAAGCGAAGTGATCTACATGTGATCAAGTTTCTGCATTCCAGTTGAAGTGGTAAAATACTGACTTTAGCCACATGTATGGTGACAAAAGATGATTTGACTTTGGGTCATGGACACACAATACAATAAAAAGATCATGCATCATAGAAATGTACACTTGAAACCTTTATGATCTTATTAACCAATGTCACCTCAATAAATTAAAAACAACTGACTTTAAGTAGACTGAGACATTAATAATATATAATGTAATACCTAAAGCAAATAATATAAAAAACTATGCAAAGATATACAAAGTCACAATAAACTAAAATGAAAGACTAAAAATGTTCAAATAATCTAAAAGGCAAGAAAAAAAGGTTTTCTCAAAAAACACAACCACCAAAATTCACCCAAGATGAATAAATTAACCTGATTAGTCATAAAAGAAATTGCCCTGGCCAGTCTGGCTCAGCGGTTAGAGCGTTGGCCTGCGGACCAGAGAGTCCCAGGTTCGGTTCCCGCTAGGGGCATGTACCAAAAAAAAAAAGAAATTATAAGATTTTCATGGCTGCTGGGGTGAGGGGGGCTGGGAAGAGCTAGGCAAAGGGCGGGGGGCCGATCGGGGACATCTGCAATAGTGTCAACAATAAAAATAATTTTAAAAAAAGATATTCATAATAAACAATCTTCCAAAACAGAAAACTTCAGGTGTAGATTGTTTTACTGATAAACTCTATTGAACATTTAAAGAAGATATAACCAATTCCACAAAATGTTTTCCAAAAAATAGAAGAGGAGGGAGAACTTTACAACTCATGAAACCAGCATTATGTTGATACAATTATGAGACACAGTACAAAGGTACAGATTAATATTCCTTATGAACATAAATGCAAAAATTCCCAAATAGCAAACTGATTCCTGTAATATATCAAAAAGAATAACGCACCATGACCAAGTAGGGTTTATCCTGAGAATGCAAAGCTGGTTCAATATTTTTTGTTTTTTATTTATTTTTTAATCTTTATTGTTGAATGTATTACAGATGTTCCTCATTTTTCCCCCCATTGACTCTCTCCCTCCAAATTCCCTCCCCCCTCCTCCCTTTTCCCACATTGTTGTCCGTGGCCATTGGTTACACATATAAGTTCTTTGGTCTATCTCCTCCCACCCCCCAAACCCGCTCCCTTTCAGGTTTGTCAGTCTAGCAACCAATTTGTACCTCTTAATTCCTTCACCTTTTTCACCCATTCCCCCAACCCCCCTCCCATTTGGAAACCAACAAAATAGTCTCTGTATCTATGAGATTGTTTTTGTTCTGCCTGTTCATTTTGTTTGTAGATTCCATTGTTGATAGATACAGTATGTATTCATTGCCATTTTTTTTGTTCATATATTTTAACTTTTTCTTCAAAAAAACCCTTCAACAATTCATATAATAACAGTTTGGTGGTGATGAACTCCTTTAACTTTTTCTTGTCTGGGAAAGTCTTTATAAGGCCATCGATTCTAAATGACAGCTTTGCAGGATAGAGTAATCTTGGTTGAAGGTTCTTGCGTTTCATCACTCTGTATATTTCTTGCCACTCCCTTCTGGCCTGCAAAGTTTCTTTTGAGAAATCAGCTGACAGTCTAATGGAAACTCCCTTGTAGGTAACTAAGTGCTTTTCTCTTGCTGCTTTTAAGATTCTCTCTGTCTTGAACCTTTTGCATTTTGATGATGATGTGTCTTGGTGTGGGCCTCTTGGGGTTCATCTTGTTTGGGACTCTCTGTGCTTCCTGGACTTGTATGTCTGTTTCCTTCAACAAGTTAGGGAAGTTTTCTGCCATTATTGTTTCAAATAGGTTTTCGATTTCTTGCTCTTTCTCTTCTCCTTCTGGAATCCCCAAGATGCGAATGTTGGCACACTTGAAGTTGTCCCAGAGGCGCCTCACACTATCCTCATTTGTATTCTTTTTTTCTTTTTGCTGTTCTGATTGGGTGTTTTTTGCTTCCTTATATTCCAAATCGATGGTTTGCTTCTTGGCTTTACCTACTCTACTATTGAATCTGTGTAAATTATTCTTTATTTCAGTTAGTGCCCCCTTCATTTCTGACTGGTCCTTTTTTATGTTCTTGAGGCCCTCACTAAGTTCACTGAGGTTCTCACTAAGTTCATTGAGCATCTTTATAAGCAGTATTTTGAACTCAGTATCTGTTAGTTTGCTTAACTCCATTTCACTTAGTTCTGTTCTTTCATTTGGGACCTGTTTCTTTGTCTCCTGATTTTGGCTGCCTCCCTGTGTTTGTTTCTATGTATTACTTAAGGAGAGGTATGGGGCTAGCTGAGACCAGATGCTGCTCGTTTGAAAGAATTTAGGAAAACCTGAAGCAGGATCCAAGACAGGCCAATCCTATGGTGAAGCAACTGGCAACAGCTTTGGTGGGCCTGAAAGTTGGGTGGGGCGGGGCCTCAGGGAATCACCAGGGCGGGGCAACCAGTGTGAGCCAGGTTGCTGGAGTCCCAGATATGGTGGCTGTCTGCCGCCTCAGGGAAGGGCTCACCAAAGGAACAAAAGTCTCTGACTGCACGTTTGTCCCAGAGAAAGCCCCCTCTCCAATGCCAAACAGCTCAGTTCTTCCCTGTATGTCTCTAGCGCCCCTCGAGCTGCCTCTCCAAGCTTAGAGGGAGTGAGTCCGATAAGTCCATGTGCGAGCCCTTTAAGAGGAGCTGCCTGGGGCTCTAGCTGCCTCAGCTTCCCTGAGCCTCAGTTCCCACTGGTTTTTCCAGCCAGAAGTTATGGGGACTTCTCTTCCTGGCACTGGAACCCTGAGCGGGGCACCTGGTGTGGGACAGGGACCCCTCAGTCCTCAGGGAGGACCTTCCCAGCTGTGGTAGCCTCCTGTTTTTTATTTGCCACACGTGGGTGTGGGACCAGCCCTTCGCGCCTCCGCCCCTCCTACCAGTCTGGATGTGGCTGCTTCTTTAATTCCATAGTTGTAGGACTTCCATTCAGCTTGATTTCAGGCGGTTTTGAATGATGGTTGTTCTGTAGTTTAGTTGTAACTTTGCTGTGGTTGTGGGAGGACATGATACCGCGTTTACCTATGCCACCATCTTGACTGGAGGTCATAGCTGTTTGAATATTTAAAAAATCAATTAATGTAGCCCAGCCGGTGTGGCTCAGTGGATTGAGCGTCATCCCATGGACTGAGAGGTCCCAGTTCGATTCCAGTCGGGGCACTTGCCTGCGTTATGGGCTCGATTCCCGGTAGGGGGCGTGCAGGAGGCAGCTGATCCATGTATCTCTCTCACATCAATGTTTCTATCTCTCTCTCTCTTCCTCTCTCTCTAAAAAATAAATAAAAACAGGACTTCCGGTCAAGATGGCGGCGTAGGGAAACGCAGTATCGCGTTCTCCCACAACCACATCCAAGTTACAACAAAACTACAGAACAACCATCATCGGAAACTGCCTGAAATCAAGCTGAATGGAAGTCCTACAACTACGGAATTAAAAAAAAAAAAAAGCAGCTACATCCAGACCGGTAGGAGGGGCGGCGGCGCGAGGGCTGGTGGCAGTGGCGCAGCGGTGCGGCGAGACGGGCTGGTCCCACACCCAAGTGTGGCGGATAAAAATCAGGAGGCTCCCGCGGCTGGGAAGGTCCTTCCTGAGGACTGAGGGGTCCCCGTCCCACACCAGGTGCCCCGCTCAGGTTTCCAGTGCCAGGAAGAGAAGTCCCCATAACTTCTGGCTGGAAAAACCAGCAGAAACTGAGGCTCAGGGAGGCTGAGGCGGCTGGAGCCCCAGGCAGCTCCCTAAAGGGCCTGCGAACGGACTGGTCGGACTCTCTCCCTCTAAGCTCGGAGGGGAGGCAGCTCGAGGGGCAACAGAGAAATACAGGGAAGAACTGAGCTGTTTGGCACTGGAGGGAGGGCTGGAGAGGGGGCTTTCTCGGAGACAAAAGTGCTGTAAGAGGCCTTTGTTCCTTTGGTGAGCCCTTCCCTGGGGCGGCAGACAGTCGCCATATCTGGGACTCCAGCAACCTGGCTCACACTGGTAGCCCCGCCCTGCTGACTCCCTGAGGCCCCGCCCCACCCCACCCCACACAACTTTCAAGCCCAGCCAAGCTGTTGCTACTTGCTTAACCATAGGATTGGCCTGTCTTGGATCCTGCTTCAGGTTTTTCCTAAATTCTTTCAAACGAGCAGCATCGGGTCTCAGCGAGCCCCATACCTCTCATTAAGTAATACACAGAAACAAACACAGGGAGGCAGCCAAAATGAGGATACAAAGAAACAGGTCCCAAATGAAAGAACAGAACAAAACCCCAAGAAAAGAACTAAGCGAAATGGAGATAAGCAACCTAACAGATGCTGAGTTCAAAATACTGCTTATAAGGATGCTCAATGAACTCAGTGAGGGCCTCAAGAGCATAAAAAAGTACCAGTCAGAAATGATCGCTGCACAGTTAGAAACGAAGGAGGCTTTAACTGAAATAAAGAATAATTTACATAGCTTCAATAATAGAGTACGTAAATCCAAGGAGCAAACCATCGATTTGGAATATAAGGAAGCAAAAAACGCCCAACCAGAACAGCAAAAAGAAAAAAGAATCCAAAAAAATGAGGATAGTGTAAGGAGCCTCTGGGACAACTTCAAGCGTGCCAACATTCGCATCTTGGGGGTGCCGGAAGGAGAAGAGAGAGAACAAGAAATCGAAAACCTGTTTGAAACAATAATGGCAGAAAACTTTCCTAACTTGGTGAAGGAAACAGACATACAAGTCCAGGAAGCACAGAGAGTCCCAAACAAGATGAACCCCAAGAGGCCCACACCAAGACACATCATCATCAAAATGCAAAAGGTTCAAGACAAAGAGAGAATCCTAAAAGCAGCAAGAGAAAGGCAGCTAGTTACCTACAAGGGAGTTCCCATTAGGCTGTCAGCTGATTTCTCAAAAGAAACTTTGCAGGCCAGAAGGGAGTGGCAAGAAATATTCAGAGTGATGAAAACCAAGAACCTACAACCAAAATTACTCTATCCTGCAAAGCTGTCATTTAGAATCGATGGACATATAAAAACTTTCCCAGACAAGAAAAAGTTAAAGGAGTTCATCACTACTAAACCGTTATTATATGAAATGATGAAGGGTCTTTTTAAAGAAAAAGATAAAATGTATGAACAAACAAAATGGCAATGAATACATATCTATCAACAATGGAATCTACAGACAAAATGAACAGGAAGAACAGGAACATTCTCATAGATACAGAGAACATTTTGTTGGTTGCCAGTTGGGAAAGGGGTTGGGGGAATGGATGAAAAAGGTGAAGGGATTAAGAAGCACAAATTCATTGCTAGACTGACAAACCTCAAAGGGAAAGGGGTTGGGGGGGTGGGAAGAAATAAACCAAAGAACTTATATGCATAACCAATGGACACGGACAATAGTTTGGGAAAAGGTGAGAGGGGGGCGGGAGTGGGGAGGAGGGGGTCAATGGGGGGAAAATGTGGAACATCTGTAATACATTTTACATCCAACAATAAAGATGTGGAAAAAAAAAAAAAAAAAAGAAACCACCTCAAAAAAAAATAAATAAATAAATAAATAAAAAATAAAAAAAAAAAAATTAAAAAATAAATAAAAACATATTTTTAAAAAATCAATTAATGTAATCCCCCATATTAATAGTTTAAAGAAGAAAACACATCTCTATCAATGGATGCAGAAAAAAATGACAAAATTCAACACTGATTCAAAACTGTCAGCAAACTAGAAATAGAAGGGAATGTCTTCAACATAACAAAGCATATCTTCAAAACACCTACAGCTAACATCATACTTAATAATGAAAGACTGAATGCTTTTTCCCTAAGATCAAGGCATAGATGTCCACTCTGACCACTTCTATCCACATTGTACTGGAAGTCCTAGCCAGTAAAATAAAGTAAGAAAAAGACACAAAAGGCATACAGATTGGAAAGGAAGAAATTAAACTGTCTTTAGTCATGACATGATTGTCTCTGTAGAAAATCCCAAAAATTCCAAGTAAATCCCTAGGATAAGCAAGTTTAGCAAGGTCACAGGATATAAAGTTAACATAAAAGTTAACCATATTTCTATACACTATCAATGTACAATTAGAAACATGATTATTTGTATACAATTTCAATGAACTAGTTACAAGTCAGATGGATTCCCTTTAATTTTGATAAATAGCTAGTTAAAAGACATAGGTGTTTCTACTTCATCAACTAATTAATAACCTAGTTTATGGGTTACCTGGAAAGAGTTGCTATCCTCTTAACTTAGTGTAAATATTATGTCAAAAGGAACACTTTTCTTTCTGGAAAGACTGCCAACACAGTGGTTAGCACCCAGGGCAGTTTGATCTCCTTTACTTACTGCTTGGGACTTTCCTTAGGGGAATGCGAGGTTCTTTTTCTTCCTCCAGCAGCTCAGCACTCTGTAGGAAAGCACGGATCTCCGGATGCAGGCCATCCACATCAACCTCCCCTGAAGCCAGTGCTCTGCAGTGCAGTGCCAAGGCAACATCTTGGTTATAGAAGTGAAAATACCGACATACTCGACTTGCTTCATGCACATAGCCATCATCCAATAGGCGTCCAATCAAAAAGTTTAATGACTCCTGCTCCTTCCAATCTAGTCTGTTCTCACAAGTCTCTTTGGATGGAAGGCCATTAAGTTCTAAGTATTTTGATGTGTTCAGAGCAGCCAACTTGGAGAATGAAAACTCACTGGCTAAGCTATCAAAGGAAAGTTCACCACTAGTTGAGATCTGTTGAGAACATCTGGGGTCTATTTCCTCCTGGTTTCCTCTGAGGGTATGCTGGGTGATACGGCAGAGCCAGATCTGCTTCTCCAGCTCCTCCAGCTCCTCCACCAGCACCAGGTCCTCCTGAGCAAGCCAGTGCCCTGCCAGGGTAAGCAGCAGATGGCGCTCCTCAGTAGGATACTCACATGACACATGGGCCTGGGCTGAGAAAAAGGAAGACGCTGCTTTGCTTGAAATGGAATTTTTCTTAAAATTCTCATGGCATTTTTTCCAGAAGTCAATTCTTGCTTGTTTCAGGGACCACTGGTCAATGTGTTTTAAGGTCTGCATTTCCTGTGTTATCTGTGAAATTTAACGAAGTATCATAAATGCTACTGTTCCCTAATTATACCATACTTTTTAAAACCAAGTCAGAGCATGGGACATAGCTATATAAATTCCTGGGTATTTCATCTGGAAAATTAATGTATGGAAAACAATTCTAAATTTACCTAATTGAATGGGGTTCAGGGAAAAGCCACCTTATATTTAATTCTACTCAAAGGAAAATAGTTGTAGCATATCTTGCAAGCTAACCTTACATTTAAAGCATACATTTTTCACCCTGGCTGGTGTGGCTCAGTCGGTTGAGTGTTGTCCCATGCACCAAAAGGTTGCTGGTTCAATTCCCTATTAGAGCACATACCCAGGTTGCAGGCTCAACCCCTGGTCAAGGTGTGTACAGGAGGCAACTGATCAATGTTTCTTACATCGAAGTTTCTCTCTCCCTCTCCCTTCCTAGGTCTCTAAAATCAATACAAACACATTAAAAATAATAAAGCATACATTTTTCAATAATGGGAATCCTAGGTTCATCCATTTCTGAAATTAATGTATGTCAAAAATAAAAAAAGCCTCATCTTCTATAAATTACATGTCATTTGATTCTTTGTTTAATGGTGGTTCAAAAGCTAAGATTTTAAATAACTTAAAAGACATATATTACCTCTTCAATAACCAAGTTGTCCACAGGTAACTCAGCTAATTCTGCTACCCTCCTAGCCAAAGCAAACTGTCCATTTGTCTCCAGTTTTTCCAAAATAGATCTACATTCGTGCTGAAAATTCTCAAGGCTATAGTTGGTACTAATTATATGATTAATGGCTATGGATGTATCCTTCAAAATTTGGCTAAGGACACACAGCTTCTTTACATCTGGACCTGTGCCAAAGAGAAGATATAAATATTTCATCAATAAAATGCCATTATGGTATTTCAAGAGTAACTAAATATCGGGAGGGAAATATGTAGATTTAAAATAATAATGTGGTTAAAGGAAAAACTAAAACCTCTTTTTCTAGTCTGGTTGATGAGCTGAGGAAGCCATAGGCAGCTCCTTTATAGTAAGAACTATTAGAGGTTGGCACATAGACTCATCCACACATCTGGCTTTAAACACAGGGCAGAGGTTAGTAGTCCACCATGTAGTAGCAACTCATTCATTCAGGTTAGTCCTATCTCTTTCTGGATTTTTCTCCTACCTTGAACAAATTTGTTTTTATGATTGTTCACTCATTCATGCAGTGTGGGTGTCATGTGGATTAAGACACAGAACTTGTAGAGCAGATGCAGCCAACCAGTAGCACATTGTATTCAGAATGAAGCATCACTTGCTCCTCCATATATCTATCTACTTAACCAAGTGAGACCCAGAGATCCAGCTGAGCTCTTCCTGAAGTCCCTGGGAAATTCTTTTTTTTTTTTTTTTTTTTTTTTTTTTTTTTTAATCCTCACCCGAGGATATTTTTCCACTTTTTGTACAGATAGAGTGGGAGGGAGAGAGAGGAAGGGAGAGAGAGAGAGAAACATCGACGTGAAGGGACACATCGAGTGGCTGCCACCCACATGACCAACCAGGGCCGGGGACAAACTGCAACCGAAGTACGTGCCCTTAGCGGGAACCGAACCCGGGTCTCTCCGGACCGTAGGCCGACACTCTAACCGCTGAGCCAAACTGGCCAGGGCGGGAAATTCTTATCACCAGTAACATTAAGAATTCTCTGCCAACAACCTATGTGGCTGGGTTTGCTCCCACTCCCAAACAGTCTGTGAGAACCCTCTGTGTGCCCTACCATAAAGGAGGAGCATGAAAAGCATTCTATAGGAGCCTACTCCCAATGTCACCTGCTGGGCTGTGGTCTGATTTAGGTAGTTCCAGAGACAGTGAGACATCCTGCACAATTACCACCAGTGTGAAGAGTGAGCATGCTGAGTTTCTCGGCTGGCATCATATAAAACACAGGTTTAAAAAAAAACAAAACATATTTCTCTTCTCCAAGCACAGACATGGTACACACACATAGATACTCTATAAAAATAGAAATAATTTAACTAAATTATATGAATAAAAGCATTATAGTAATGTCAGCAATCTAGACAATCCTTGTAATTTTTTTAAGGATAGAGTAACTCAGGTAAGAAAATAGGAAATTCATTTCTGAAAAAAAGAAAAACACTAAAGATCAGTGAAAACACTGATATGTAAAAGGATCTACTCTTTGGTCTACATAGTCATCTTCTCTACCCTATATTTAGGAAATAGCCCTCTTTTTTTCCCCAGTCATTGGCCCCATAGCCTACAACAATGGCACTGAGCCCAGCATTCTCTGTGTTCTGTGCAACTGAGCTCTCCAGCTGACCATATGTGAGTTTAGATGTGATACAATAACCCTAGTAGTGCAAATGTCGGAATCTAGTGTAAAAGAATAATATTATCATTCACAAAAACTTGAAATTATCAAACAAGTAGAAAGAAGGTAAAACAATGTTGGTTTCATTCAATAAGCAACAAGCTTAGAGGGTGCCAATGTCTGGAAACACCTGCAAAAAATAAGCACAATTTGTCTCTGAGACCTTCAAAATGAATTCAACATTCCTGAAACAAGTCTGTGACCCTGAGCAGTGACGACATGTTAAGGTTACTTGTCAGAGAAAAGAATGATAGTGACAGAGTAATGTAGAGGCTAGCCAGGGGTAAGTGTGGCTATTTGACAACTGCTTTGATAGTTCTATTATTTACATTATATCCTTTTGTGCTTTGTTTTGACTACTTTAACCATGATTGAAGTTTCATAACCTCTTCTTCATACCCTGTTATGGATTGTAAATGTAATGTTAATTTCCTGAAATGCCCTTCTAAAATATTTTCAAGATTAACAAAGTTAACTTCTTAACAGCAGCTTAACTGTAAGGATTGTCTTACCATCAGGGAAGAGATGCTCTATTCCAACAAACAGCTGTAAAAGCTTCCCCAGCTCATACTGGGTTCTACACTGCTGCAGCATAAGCTTCAAAAAAAACCACACCTGCTCCTTCAGCCATGGAATAGGGATGACAGAGTGGACTTTTAGGGCTGCTGTTTCAAGCTATAAAAAAAGAGAGAGGGTCAGGGAAAGGGGTTTCACAGGAACAACAAATCAAAACTTCCAAATGTGGGAATATCTAAAGAAACCAAGGTGCCATCAGAAGTCATCTTCTATCACAAAGGGGATGCTTCTTTAGGTCCTTTCTATGACAAGAATCAGCAGTGTGGCTCAGAATAGTGGCAAAAATAAGCCCTCCTTGGTAATTTGCCCCTTTGTGGGGCATCTTGGTGTAGAGAACTATGTGCATGAAAGTCAAAGATGGGAAAGAGACCCAAGACTACTTTGGAGTGAACTGGTCCAAATACCTATAGTTACTGACTACCAAACAGCCCCATGAGTTGCTGTGAAATGAAGTGGATGTGTTTCACTTAAGAGCTTCTTTGGGTGCAGAAGATCTGAAATTCACATATGAAGGAGACCTCTCAGAAAGACTTGCTAACACTGCTGAGCTGATTCTACTAGTTAGCTTATAGTTTATAATATCTCTAGAGGATTTCAATTATGAAACCTGGATTTATGTCACTTCAATAAAAATGCTAAAAATGCTTGCAAAATGACCCCAAGTAGCAGGCCTCATTAGTTTGAATTAGGCTTTATTTACTGGTTTACCTACCTCTGTTGCTCTAAGAGAAACTATAGCAGGAAAAAAACATATGGAAATAAAGGGCTAGGACAAGGATGGAGTCACTGCATTGCCCCTCTTCAAGAGGCTGGAACGTGAGATGTCAGGCAAGAATAAAAAGATACCTGGCCCGGCCAGTGTGGTTCAGTGGGCTGAGCGTCATCCCATGGACTGAGAGGTGCCAATTCGATTCCCGGTCAGGGCACATGCCCAGGTTGTGGGCTCGATCCCCAGTCAGGGACATGTGGGAGGAGGCCGATCAATGCTTCTCTCTCATATCGATGTTTCTATCTCTCTCTCCCTTCCTCATTCTCTAAAAAAATAAATTAAAAAAAGAAGATACCTGGGAGGACCTAAATATAAAACTCAAACTGATAAGCTAAACTTCATTAAAATTAAAAACTTCTGTTCTACAAAAAACAATGTCAAGATAATTAGATGGTAAGCCACAGACTGAGAAAAAATATTTACAAAAGACACATCTGGCTGTGGCCGGTTTGGCTCAGTGGCTAGAGCGTCAGCCTGTGGACCAAAGAGTTGCAGATTCAATTCCAGCAAAGGGCATGTACTTTGGTTGTGGTTCGTCCCTGGCCCTGGTAGGGGTCATGGGGGAGGCAACCGGTCAATGTGTCTCTCACATCGATGTTTCTCTCTCTCTTCCTCCCTCCCTCCCTCCCTCCCTCCCTCCCTCCCACTCTATCGGATGATAAATGGAAAAATATCCTCAGGTGAGGATTAAAAAAAAAAGGACATATTTGAAAAAGGACTGTTACCCAAAATATACAAAGAACTCTTTAAACATTAAGAAACCAAACAACGCTATTAAAAAATAGGCCAGGCCTTGGCTGGTGTGGCTCAGTGGACTGAACATCGTCCCATGCACCAAAAGGTTTCTGGTTGGATTGCCAATCAGGGTATTTGCCCAGGGTTGTGAGCTTGATCCCTAGTAGGGGGTATGCAGGAGGCAGCCAATCAATGTTTCTTTCCCACATTATTCTCTCTCTCTCTAAAAGCAATAAAACCATATTTTAAAAAATTCACTAGAGGCATTCAAAGGCAGATTTTAACAGGTAAAAGAAAGAATTGGCAAACTTGAAGACAGGACAATGGAAAGTATAGATTAAGAGGAAGAGAGAGGCCCTGGCCAGTTTGGCTCAGCGGTTAGAGCATCGGCCTGTGATCCAGAGAGACACAGGTTTGGTTTCCGCTAAGGGAATGTACCTTGGTTGTAGTTTGTCCCCGGCCCTGGTTGGGTCGTGCGGGAGGCAGCCACTCAATGTGTCCCTTTCACATCAATGTTTCTCTCTCTCTCTCTCTCTCCCTCCCACTCTATCTGAACAAAAAATGAAGAAAAAAAATGTCCTTGGGTGAGGATAAAAAGAAAAAAGAGGGAGAGAGAGAAACAGACTGGAGAAAAAGTAAACAGAGTCTAGGGGACATGTTGGACACCATAAAGAGGAACAAATATATATCATGGGAGTCCCAGAAAAAGAAAGAAAGGGCTGTAGAGAAAATATTCTAATAAATAATGGCTGAAAACTTCCCAAATTTGATGAAAGACGTCAATATAAATATCCAGGAAGCTCAATAAACTTCATTTAAAATGAACTCAAAGAGACCCACAGAGACACATTACAATCAGACTTTCAAAAGACAAAGACAAAGAATCTTGAAAGCAATGAGAAATGACTAATCATAGACAATGGATCCTCAATATTATCAGCAGATTTCTCATCAGGAAATCTGGAGGCCAGAAGACAGTGAGCCAATCAATACATTTAAACTACTCAAAGAAAAAAACCTGTCAACCAAGACCCCTATGTATAACAAAACTGTTCTTCAAAAGTGAGGGAGAAAATAAGACATTCCCATGTAGACAAAGACTTAGGGAGTTACCGACCACTAGACCTGCCCTACATGAAATACTCAAAGGAAGTCCTGCAAGATAAAATGAAAGAATACTAGACAGTACCTTGAAGCTGTATGGAAAATGAAGAGTTCAATAAAGGTGAATACACTAGCAATTATAAAAGTTAGTATTATTGTAGCAATTTTTTAAAATATGATTTAAGAGACTAATACATTTTAAAGAATAAAGAATAAATTTTAGCCCTGGCCGGTTTGGCTCAGCGGTTAGAGCGTCCGCCTGCGGTCCGGAGAGACCCGGGTTCGGTTCCCGCTAAGGGCACGTACCTCGGTTGCAGTTTGTCCCCGGCCCTGGTTGGTCGTGCGGGTGGCAGCCACTCGATGTGTCCCTTTCACATCGATGTTTCCCTCTCTCTCTCTTCCTCTCTCTCCCTCCCACTCTGTCTGTACAAAAAATGAAAAAAATGTCCTCGGATGAGGATAAAAAAAAAAAAAAAAAAAAAAAGAACAAATTTTAGTATAAAAGCTAATATTACCATAACTTTGGTTTATAATACCAAATCTTGTTTTCTTCATAGTTTAAGAGACTAATGCACTGAAAAAAATTAGTTTATGTTTTGGAGTATACAATGTATAAAGATGTAATTTTTTGACAACAAGAAAGGGGTGGGATGGAGCTGTAAAGGAACAGTTTTAGGATATTATTGTAGTTAATCTGGTATATAAAACGACAATGTTAAAAGTGTTGGATGTTAAGTGTAACCTGCATAGTAACCACAAAGAAAATAGGTATAGCATAGACACAAAATGAAATGAGAAAGGAATTTAAACAAAAAATCAATTAAACATAAAAGAAGATAGTAATGCAGGAAACGAAAGACAAAAAAAACCTATAAGGTATATAAAAAATAGCACAATGACAGCAGTAAGTCCCTCCTTGTCAGTAATTACTTCAAATGTAAATGTATTAAATTTTCCAATTAAAGGACAGAGATTGGCAGAATGAATAAAAACATGATCCAACTATCTACAAGAAACTCACTTGAGATCTAAAGACATATCAAGTTTTAAGTGAAAAAATGAGACAAAGAAGGACATTATATATTAATAGAAAGTTCAATACAGCAAGAAAATATGACAGTTATAAACATTTACATACTTAATGACTGACCATCAAAATATATAAGGCAAAAACTGATGAAACTGAAGGGAGAAATAGACAGTTCTACAATAACTGTTGGAGACTTTAACACCTCACTCACAATAATGGACAGAATAATCAGACTAAAGATAAGAAAACAATAATAGCAAACACATTCTTCTCAAATGCACACAGAATATATTCCCAGATAGACTATATATTAGACTACAATTTAAGTCTCAATAGATTTTATAATTTTTTTTAAATTCTCACCTGAGGATATTCTTCTAAATATCTTCAGATAGAGTGGGAGGGGGGAAAAGAGAGACAGAGAGAGACATTGATGTGAGAGAGACACATCGACCGGATGCCTCCCATACAACCCTGATCAGGGCTGGGGAAGAACTGCAACTGAGGTAAGTGCCTTTGACCGGAATTGAACCCGTGACTCTTTGGTCCGTGGGCTGACGCTCCAACCACTGAGCCAAAACAGCCAGGGCAAATCTCAGTAGATTTTAAAAAACAGACATCATACAAAGTATCTTTGACCACAGGGGTATGAAGTTGGAAATCAATAGCAAAAGGAAACTGGAAAAGTCACAAAACTGAAAATTAAATACATTTTTAAAAAGAGATAAGACTCAAATTACTAAAATCAGAAATGAAAGTTTTGGGCTCATACCCCAGTAGGTGACATGCAGGAGGCAGCCAATCGATGTTTTCTCTCATCGATGTTTCTCTCTCTCTCTCCCTCCCCCTCCCTCTTTAAAATCAATACAGAAAAAATATTTTTTAAAAATAAGCACAATGCTAAATGTTATGTGTAATTGACCATTATAAAAAAATAATAATAAAAGAAGATACATGCTAGGGCCCTAGCCATGGAGAGTGATAAACCAAGGAAATTAATGTCCCTATTTTCTGTGATTTAGAAACCTCAGGCATATTTGAATAACTGATTCTGTGTTTTCAAATAATAAATAATAACCTTCATTACAGTTAAGACGAATGTGATTGAGAGCAAAAGCCTATAATGAAGTTCCATTGTGATATATTTGTTGGGTAGAATTGGTAGTTTCTCATTCATCATAAAGCTCTTTTGTGGTAGAGAAGGCAAAAGTGCCGAAACCACAAACAGGACTAAGGCATGTTTCTCTTCCTTTCTTATAAATTCCTACCGCCCACCCCCCATGGTTAATTAGCTCTGTATGATAATTAAGCCTGAAACAAACTTCTGATAGGCAAAGTCTGAAATTGACCACAAGGCTCAGCATCATTTGAACAGGGACCACTACAAGTGTTGATTTAAAAAAAAAAGATATTCTAGCCCTGGCCGGTTTGGCTCAGCAGTTCAGAGTGTTGGTCCGTGGACCAGAGAGTGCCAGGTTCAGTTCCCACTAAGGGCATGTACCTCAGTTACAGTTTGTTCCCGGCCCCAGTTGGGGTCATGTAGATGGCAACCACTTGATGTGTCTCTCTCACATTGGTGTTTCTCTTTCTCTCTTCCTCCCTTTCTCTCTCCCTCTCCCGCTCTATCTGAAGATAAATTAAAAAAAAAAAAAAATGTCCCAGGGTGAGGATAAAAAAAAAAGATATTCTTTTCTGTCACAGTGAATAAATAGAGGAATTTCAAACACACTTCACACTCAACGCTGCTGGAGCTATCCTGAATTGGTAGAATGTGGCCCATGGATCACTACACTCTTCTTTAGCATCCATAGCAGATACCATTAATTTCTTTCCCACTGAACTTGGCTGCAGCATCAGGATACCGATCAGAGTTAGCACATTAGATTAAACCTCTCTGTCATCCCTGGCAACTGCTGTGTTTTACAGGTAAGACCACTGCAACTCTTGCCCTGCCTCGCCATTTCTGTAACAATACAAATGAGCTAGTTTGAATTATGCCACATAACAACTACTCACCTGCTGCCATATCCCATCTACTAGCAGTCAACAGGCCACTCTAATGAAA
Organism: Molossus molossus; assembly: GCF_014108415.1. NCBI lineage: Eukaryota > Metazoa > Chordata > Mammalia > Chiroptera > Molossidae > Molossus > Molossus molossus. The sequence continues at coordinate 183,475,033 of NW_023425344.1, forward strand.
TTTCAGATCAGTGAGAAAGAGGACATAATTCTAACTTACAGTTTCAAGGCTCTTCTGGAACTCCAGTAGTTTAGCTTCGGCTTCCTTGTAATTCTTGAAGAACATACACAGTTCATACATCTCCATCATCAATAGTAATGGGGAATCCTTTGAAGAAGAGTTTGAAAGAAATGACAAAATCCTGAACTTAATCCTATTTTCTCATGAATAATGGCAATATAAGAGAAAGTTAAAGTAAAAAACAAATACTATTAACAATAGCTTCATAGTAGAAGTCATGTATGTTAAAAAGAAAGGTAGTTACATTTATATTTCATTTTCCTTTTGGAAAAAGATACTCCATTCAGGTACATCTACTCAACAGTCCATTTTCTGTCTACTCTCTACTTGGTCCCACACACACAAGCAGGACATGGTCCACTAGATGGTGCCAGGAAACCTACATACACTCCTGGACCATAGGCTCCACTGACCTGCCAACCTACTGCTGCCTGTGGCATCAATCCTTCCAGTTCCGTCACTTTAGCAGGAGCTTTTCAGTCAGACAGGAGTTTGGGAATGAAAAAGTATGGATCTGAATTGTAAGTATACTGCTTACTAAAGTACTTTGAAGACCCTGCACATGTTACTTAAGTTCTGTAAGCCTTGGTTTACTGCCCTATAAAATGAGGACAAACCACTTCATAATATCCTCATACAGTATTATCTTTGTATTATTATTGGGTGGCTTGATTAAAATAATGTATAGAAAGCACTTTTCTAAATAAATAGTAGTTCTATTGTCATTATTTGTTGTTGGCTAAAAAAAAATCCATGGTTAGGAATAACTGGAAAAGTCAGTGTGGAATATTCTGAAGTAACCCCTATAAACTCAGGAAATAAACGAAGTGACTATTGCTACCTTAAAGAAAAGTTGGAAACCTCTGATGAGAGTTTTGCTCTTCTGCCTTGTTAATAATGTTCTCCAGATGACTGAGAGGTCCTCAAGGTCCCAAGTATGGCCCTCTATAGAGTCCTGAATGTGTCCCATCGCTTCAGCTGCAATATTGTCCTCCACAGAAGTGATGATCCAAACACAGAGACAAGGAATAGCACCGGCATCCTACCATTGGATAAGAACATTTCAAAATAAAATAACTACCAGGCTTGGATTACCTGATAGAGGAAGATTCCATCAATGCTACAACTACGAATAGGATGGTTATTTCCTGTTCAGAAAAAGTCACCTCACTCAACTGGTTAAAATGGCTTGAAAAGCCTTCAAATGTGAAACAAACTCTAATGAAGAACCAAGGGACTTTTATAAACCATCCTGTAGAGTATGGCATGTCAAAAGGCCAAGAGACTGAGAGGGTATGTGTGAACATTAGGGAAGTGCTAAGGATGAGAAAACACAACTGCCTTCCACAGAACTGCTGACCAAAGGACTGTCTTAGAGTACCCTTCTTCCCTGCTCAGAGGCAGTGATGGTCAGTCCACTAAAGCATCCTTCTCTATGACTGTCAACCAGGAACCAAAGCTCTGACCACTTAAGCTACTATATATTAGGGCACGAGAAAGTGCACTAGATGGCCTGGATCCTAAACTGGAGAGCACAAAAAGTTGCAGTGAGCCCTGGTCAGTTTGGTTCAGCAGTTAGAGCGTTGGCTTGCAGTCCAGAGAGACCCGGGTTCGGTTCCCGCTAAGGGCGCGTGCCTCGGTTGCAGTTTGTCCCCAGCCCTGGTTGGTCGTGTGGATGGCAGCCACTCGATGTTTCCCTTTCACTTAGATGTTTCTCTCTCCCCCTCCCGCTCTAACTGAACAAAAAATGGAAATATGTCCTCGGGTGAGGATAAAAAAACAAGTTGCAGTGACCTTGGAAATACATGCTAGAGCCTCAATGTCATCATCCCCCACACCCTCTCTGACTTATCAGCATTCCCTGTCCCTCCTCACTTTTTCTGTTGCTCTCTGGGTTGTTAATTTAGGCTTTTTGTGATCCTCACCTGGAGACATGAGGCTAGGACACTAAGAATAGGGGCCTGTTGTTTCACTGCTTCAGCTAGGAGCCAGCACCAGGAGTTTGGCTCCTCTGAGCACCGGAGCAGAATTTCAAAAAAATCAGTTATCTCTTCTTTGTTTTTCTGGAGTTCCTGGGGAAACTTGTTGCAGCCTTGATCACTGTCCATTCTGGAGTTAGACACTGAGGGTAAGTTCTCAAAAGCTAGCCTTAAGTGGTCTTTAAGGACAGGGCTGAAATATTGAAGAAGCGATTTCACCTGGAAAACATATTAGTTGATTAAAACAGACAACCAAATTAATTTCTATTTTTCAATTATAATTGACATTCAATATTTTATATTAGTTTCAGGTGTACAGCATAGTGATTTACAAAGTGATCCCAAAATAAATCTAGTATCCATTTGGCACCATACATAGTTTTCTATAATAGTATTGAGTATATTCCCTATGCTGCACTTTATATCATCATGACTATTTTTAGCTACCAATTTGTACTTCTTAATCTGTTCACTGCTTTTACCCAGCTCCCAACACCCCTCCCATCTGGCAACCTTCAGTTTATTCTCTGTATGAGTCTGTTTCTGTTTTGTTTATTTTGTTCTTTAGATTCACATATAAGGGAAATCATATGGTATTTGTCTTTCTCTGATTTATTTCACTTAGCATAACTCCCTCTCAGTTCATTCATGTTGTCTAAAATGGTAAGATTTCATTCCTTTTTATGGCCGAGTAATATTCCATTGTATATATGTGCCACAGCTTCTTTATTCAGTTGTCTATTAATGGGTACTTAGGTTGCTTCCATATCTTGGCTATTGTAAATAATGCTGCAATGAACACAGGGGTGCATATTATCTTTTTGAATTAATGTTTGGGATCTCTTCTGATAAATACCCAGAAGTGGAATTGCTGGTTCATAAGGTAGTTCTATTTTTAATTTTTTTAGTAACCTCTATACTGTTTTCCAGAGTGTCTGCACCAATTTGCAATCCTACCACGAGTGTATGAGGCAGATAACCAAGTTTCAAGTTCAGCTGGAGCTGACAATGTTAGGAAAAAGCATAGGCAAAATTGTTCTTTCTCAATCTGAACTGTGTCAGAGATGACCATATAATTTTACAAAGTGGTTTGTTGCTTTTGAATGAATGTCCCATTTGTAATCTGGAATCACAAAACTCTTCCTTCATTTCTTTAGTACTAATGACTTATCCTTTGTCTGAAGCCAACCCATTGAAATTTTAGTAAAAATAATAGTATCATATTAAACAAAAGTTTATGTGTTAACAACAGAAAGAACACTATTTTTATTCTAAGAAGTGCTGCAATATCCTCTTGAGTAACTGGCAACGATCAGTGGCTTACCTCTTCTGGGTGATAATTATGGAGCTGGCTATGAATAATGAACTGTAACCAATCATCTGCTTTGGCACATTCTCTAAGGTAAGATGTGCTCAGTTTCATATTGTGGAGCCTGCAGAACTGTACCACTAATGCCCACTGGCTGCTAGATTCGCTGGATAACCTATAATTGAAGGTGGACGTGGTACAGAAATAAAATGGGTCAAAATATTGCTTTAGTTTTAAACTAAAAAATTAGTAAAAATTAAAGAAATTTAATTACAGTATAATCTCTAAAAAGCTTTTCAACAAATACCAAATATTTATTAGACTGCTTTGAAAAAACAAAAAAGGGCTCTTACCAGTAATAGCTTTCTTAGTATGCTGGTACTATTCATTCCTTTTATCAGCCAAGTATCTATCAAACTAGCTATGTACAAACTTTAGAAGTGAGAAAACAGTCACTCAAGAAATCTTCTGAGTGCTTAATTATCTTTCATGATTCACTTTAGAGAATCAGAGCCTTGATAGGGGCCTGGATTGCCTCACTAAGCCTGTTCTTGCTGAAATAGGAAGCTGTTGAGAATAGTCAGTGATAGGAGTTACAGAAGAATGATGTGTACCCAGGGTCTGGGGTGGCTGGGTCAGTCCCAGTGGGATAGCACAAAGGAAGATAGTAAGAATGTACAGGGTGGAGCGAAAGTAGGTTTACAGATGTTCGTATGGGAAATAATGTAATAATTAATAAATAATATAATAAACTCTGTTTCACATACTCAAAACTATAAACCTACTTTTGCTCCACCCAGTATAAGGAGATGTGCTTTGTGGATAGATGGTCACCTCAACTTCCATTATCAACTGACATATCAGCAAGAAAAAATTAAGGATATCAGGATCGAATTTGCTGATATCCATCCCATATCTTCTGAAATTATTTCAACATGTAACACTTAATAGAATTCCCTGACCAGTAGGGCAGTGGAGGAGACAAAGTTCCTCCCCATCTCTTGGAAACTCCATCTCTGAAGAGGGAATCATTATCTTCACCCTCATTTTACTAATGGTAAGATGTGATTAAAACTCTACTTATTGAGTATCTGCTGTAAAAACATAAGGTCTAGAGGGATTGGTGAAAATATCTGAGGTGTTTGAAGAAAGACTAGGCAAACACAAATGGGGACATAAAGCTTGCTGGAAAAGAGGTTGGGATTGCAACTCACAAACCTCTTTATTTCCTGTTGCTGAATGCTACTCCATATACCTTCTTCTAAGAGAACAAGCAATTCTTCTATGGTTGCTTTTTCACCCACAGCCAGTTTAGACAGCTTTTCAGCTATAAGAAATATAAATGACAAATTTGGTCAAGAGAAAAGGTTAGGAACTTGGCATGTCTGTTTGAAAAGTGTGGTCCAAGGCCATTTCAGTAACCAAGTAAAGGCCCCAAGAAAGTAAGTTAAAGAACAAATACTGTAGGAAAAGAATGAAACAGGAAGATAACTGTTTCCTCCCCAAACACTCACAATTCAATGTCTTAGACCTATTCATCCCATGTCCTCTAAACCAAGCCACAGAAAGAAAAGGTGCTGTACCTAGAGACTCTCTGATAAAGCTGTATTGAGCATCTTCATTTGTACACCTGTAGCTCAGAATTATATTAGCCACTCTCATATCAACTCTGAGCTTGAGGCTGTCAAGGCCAAGTAATTCTAAAAAACAAACACAGGCAGCTCCTATTGAGGGTACGTGGAAGGAAGAGAGGCCTAAAACATAGGTTTCATTGCCTACTTGCTGGATCCTGAAAAAGAAAGGAAACAAAATCACATCAGCACATGAAAATTGTATCTCATCAGGAAAAGCCGATGGAATCACTCCAGTGACACAGTCAGACAGATGTGATTTTTGGCTTCCTTCCCCTTCCCTTCTTGTGCCCTTTGCATATATTCATTAAGGTTCTTGGTAGCTTTTATCTGTCTTTTGGCTCGATACCCTCCATTCCCTTATATTTTACCTTCTCCTAAAACACCTACTCATAGTCCAAATTATTCTACTTCTACTTTCACCTAGGGAACAGAGAGTAGAATTTCCAAAAGACTACAAACTTTTGATCTTGTCAATTATATGTACACCAGTTACCAAGAAAATTAATGCCACTAAGTTTGACATCTTAAAGCACATACGTTTTAAAGAACTCATATGTACTTTTATATACATTGAAAATTTTTGAGAAAAGACATGCAAGAAATTAATCATGTTTATTTACTATTTAGAATGAAGATAAAAGATTGAGGGATTTTTATATTTCATTTTCCACTCTTCTGAGCTACTTAAATATTTTACTATAAAAATGCATTACTTCGTTAATTATAAAACAAATCAATAGCCCTGGCCAGTTTGGCTCAGCGGTTAGAGTGTCGGCCTGCGGTCCAGAGAGACCCGGGTTCGGTTCCCGCTAAGGGCACGTACCTCGGTTGCAGTTTGTCCCCGGCCCTGGTTGGTCATGCGGGTGGCAGCCACTCGATGTGTCCCTTTCACGTCGATGTTTCTCTCTCTCTCTCTCTCCCTCCCACTGTATATCTGAACAAGAAATGATAAAATGTCCTCAGGTGAGGATAAAAAATATATATATATGATTTAAAACCATATTATCTTTTAAAATACACTTTTAATCTTTCTTCCTATTAACAAAAGTAACACACACTAAATGCCAAAAACTGGGGATACACAGAAAAGCACAAATAGAAAAAAAAAAACACCATCCAAATATAATCAGTTAGCTCTGATATACTTATATCCAGTACATTTTTTTAAACGCACAGGTAAAATACACAGATGTGCCTTCTATTAACAGTACACATTATGTTTTAAATACTCACAGATGCTTAGGTGTCTTGCTCTTAGTTAATTCCTGGACCAGAAAAGTACCAAATGCAAACGATGGCCGTCCATGATATAAATAATAAGCAAAATTCAGACGTTCCACTACAGCATATTTATTAACCAGGTCAGGGCTAGAGAAATGTGGGAGATGACTCAATACATCTGGGGGGAAAGTGAAGCAATATTAATGTTCTGCACCTCTCCAAGATTAACTGCAGCTCTGCACACAGAAAACTTAAGTCTACAATGATAAACAAAAACTGGTTGCTATAAACATTTTGAACCACCAAAATGTAATAATTACATTTTAATGTAGAGAGATAGCCCTCATTTTATTAAAAAATGTGTACCTGAGAAGCTGCATGAAAACTTATAAATTGTGCTTTCCCTCCACTGAACTTCCTTGTAATTTTAGATGCTTTAATTCTAATTTAACTTCACGATGGCAATAACCTTTTAACTACAAAATCTCTGCCATAGACCTACAAAAGCTTTTCAATTCATTCATGTAGCTCATTATGCAATAAAATCCTTACTTAAAATATTTACATGTCCTCTATTCACCAAGGCCAACTCACTGTACCATTTCAATAAATACCATGAGGACATCTTTTTCTCCATATTAATACTCTCCTTATGTAATCACAAGCTATATTTTCTGATGTTGTATGCATAGAGCACCTTATTATCTATATGTTGGTAGCATTTTTCCAAGACCAGCAGAGTGACTCGGTTCAAAGTTCCTCTGTGCCCATGAAAATAGCCAAGAAATTGCTTCTCTCTTTTCAGAGAAATTTAAAGTCAGAAGATATATTTTTTTTAAAATATGTTTTTATTGATTTGAGAGACAGAGAGAGCGAGGGAGAGAAACATGAATCAGCTGCCTCCTGCACGCCCCTTACTGGGGATCCAGCCTGCAACCTGGGCATGTGCCCTGATAGGGAACTGAGCCAATGACCTCTCTGTGCTCAGGCCGATGTCCGACCAACTGAGCCACACCAGCCAAGGCCAGAAGATATTTGGACATGACAAGTTAGTATGAAATGACCATTCCTGTCAAGCCCTAATATTTCTCTCTTAACCACTTACTGAGAGCATTCTGAACTGTTAAGGAACCAATTCTGAAAAACAGTGTATGTGTTCTCATTTTCAAAGTTCAAAGCTATTTCTTTTATCTTTTATTTATTTATTTTTATTTTTTAAATCTTTATTGTTGAAATGTAAAATGTATTACAGATGTTCTACATTTTTCCCCCATTGACCCCCTCCTCCCCACTCCCGACCCCCTCCCGTCTTTTCCCATACTATTGTTTCGGTGTCCATTGGTTATGCATATAAGTTCTTTGGTTTATTTCTTCTCACCACCACCCCCCAACCCCTTTCCCTTTGAGGTTTGTCAGTCTAGCAATGAATTTGTACTTCTTAATCTCTTCACCTTTTTTACCCATTCCCCCAACCACCCTCCCATCTGGCAACCAACAAAATGTTCTCTGTATCTATGAGAATGTTTCTGTTCTACCTTTCATTTTGTTTGTGGATTCCATTGTCGATAGATATGTATTCATTGCCATTTTGTTTGTTCATATATTTTATCTTTTTCTTCAAAAAGACCCTTCATCATTTCATATAACGGTTTGGTGGTGATGAACTCTTTTAACTTTTTCTTGTCTGGAAAAGTCTTTATATGTCCATCGATTCTAAATGACAGCTTTGTAGGATAGAGTAATCTTGGTTGTAGGTTCTTGCTTTTCATCACTCTGTATATTTCTTGCCACTCCCTTCTGGCCTGCAAAGTTTCTTTTGAGAGATCAGCTGACAGCCTTATGGGAACTCCCTTGTAGGTAACCAACTGCTTTTCTTTTGCTGCTTTTAAGATTCTCTCTTTGTCTTGAACCTTTTGCATTTTGATGATGATGTGTGTTGGTGTGGGCCTCTTGGGGTTCATCTTGTTTGGGACTCTCTGTGCTTCCTGGACTTGTCTGTTTCCTTCACCAAGTTAGGGAAGTTTTCTGCCATTATTGTTTCAAACAGGTTTTCGATTTCTTGTTCTCGCTCTTCTCCTTCTGGCACCCCCAAGATGCGAATGTTGGCATGCTTGAAGTTGTCCCAGAAGCTCCTTACACTATCCTCATTTTTTTTGCATTCTTTTTTCTCTTTGCTGTTCTGATTGGGTGTTTTTTGCTTCCTTATATTCCAAATCGATGGATTGCTCCTTGGATTTACGTACTCTATTATTGAAGCTGTGTAAATTATTTTTTATTTGTTAATGACTCCTTCAATTCTGACTGTGCATCCATCATTTCTGACTGGTCCTTTTTTATGCTCTTGAGGCCCTCACTAAGTTCACTGAGGTTCTCACTGAGTTCATTGAGCATCCTTATAAGCAGTATTTTGAACTCAGCATCTGTTAGGTTGCTTATCTCCATTTTGCTTAGTTCTTTTCTTGGGGTTTTGTTCTGTTCTTTCATTTGGGACCTGTTTCTTTGTCTCCTCATTTTGGCTGCCTCCCTGTGTGTGTTTCTGTGTATTACTTAACAAGAGGTATGGGGCTAGCTGAGACCAGATGCTGCTCGTTTGAAAGAATTTAGGAAAAACCTGAAGCAGGATCCAAGACAGGCCAATCCTATGGTTAAACAAGTGGCAACAGCTTGAGTGGGCCTGAAAGTTGGGTGGGGTGGGGTGGGGTGGGGTGGGGTGGGGTGGGGTGGGGCGGGGCGGGGCGGGGTGGGGCCAAAGCTATTTCTGAAATAAAGTTTTATTCTCCCATGAAATTCCAAAAACTTTTTATATTGTGACTTGGCTCTTACAAAGAAAGACAAAGGCCTTAACGGTGTCCTGTCATCTTACAAATCTGTTACTTAAAAGTACACCCTCTTGCCCTGGCTAGTTTGGCTCAGCGGTTAGAGCGTCGGTCTGTGGTCCAGAGAGACCCGGGTTCGGTTCCCGCTAGGGGTGTGTACCTCGAGTGCAGTTTGTCCCCGGCCCTGGTTCATCGTGCGGGGGCAGCCACTCAATGTGTCCCTTTCACGTTGATGTCTGTCTCCGTCTCCCTCTCCATCTCCCTCTCCATCTCCCTCTCCATCTCCCTCTCCCTCCCTTCCTCCCTCCCACTCTACCTGAACAAAAAATGGAATATGTCCTCGGGTGAGGATAAAAAATAAAAAAAATAAAAGTACATCCTTTTTGCCCTGGCCAGTTTGGCTCAGCAGTTAGAGTGTCGGCACACAGATCAAAGAGTTGTGGGTTCGATTCCGGCCAAGGGCAAGTACCTCACTCGATTGCGGTTCATCCCCAGCCCTGGTTGGGGCTGTAAAGGAGACAACCAGTCGATGTGTCTCTTTCACGTCGATGTTTCTCCCTCTCTCTCCCACTCTATCTGAAGATAAATGGAAAAATATCCTCGGGTGAGGATTAAAAAAAAGTATACCCTCTTTACCCTGGCCGGCATTGCTCAGTGGTCATGCACCAGACGGTTGCAGGTCTGATTCCTGGTCAAGGGCGAGTACCTGGGTTGCAGGTTGGATCTTCAGGCCCAGTCAGGGCTCCTACGGGAGGCAACCAATTGATGTCTCTCACAACAATCTCTCTCTCTCTCTCTCTTCTCTACCCCCTTTCTAAAAAAAAGACACCCTCTTTGAGATTAAAAACTTGTCACATGTATTATCTATATGCTTTGTGAGATCAGAGTAACTTTGGTCACATTTAATTCTATATAAAACCATTCATTCATTAAATATTTGCTGACACGTCAAGTATATTGGTACTTCCAGGTGCCAAATAAGCAAACATAAGTTTTTTATTCAAATAAGACTGATATTTTTAGAAGCTGGGGATAGTGTGCAGATTGTGTACAGGAGGAAATTCTACCTGAAGGGAAAATTTTCTCTGGCTTGCTGCAGAAGCAAAGTCATCATGCAGTCACTTTATATGCCCTTTCAATGGTAAAACCATGTGAAAAAGTTAGTAAACATTCTAATAAAACTCTCAAATTTTATAAATCTGTATTATTGTTTTCATAACTGTTTAATTTACATTGTGCTTTATTTGCTCAATATGTTTTAAATGTCTAAAAACCAGGTAGGGAACATGCCTTCAATTTCTTGAATCCCTAGTGTGTACCTAGAGTGCTCAATCTCCAAAAGGGAGGTCAGGACCCCGGCTAAGTGATGGGAGTTGGAAACATAAGAAAAGGACAGGGGACACTATCTGCTCTCTAATAATTTCACTGAGATTAGAACATGTGCTCATTTGAAAATACAGTAAGTACTACTTTATTTAGCACTCAACAAATATTTACCGAACATCTATTATAGGCCTGCAATGGGCTCTGGACACTAGGTAAATTCAATATGCTGAAATTTGAACTTTTAGAAAATTCATTTTTGTATTTACGGGTTATATATTATGTGCTAAGTACTAATTTGAAGCTAACTTTAGAGAAATTTAGGTAGAGGCACCACAAGGTAATATGATATTAAAAGCTAACTCTAAATGTATAAATAAAAAAAATAGAAAAAGCAGAGTTTAAGAATGAATACATATGTTAATTATACTTTTAAGACACACACAGAAATTCTTACAATGTGTGTATATCTGGTGCTGACCATGTGCCAAGAACTGTGAGAGCTTGTTACATGCCTTATCTCCTTTCATTCTCAATGTAAAATTGAGGTAGGCACTGTTATTAAAGTTTTTTTTAAAAATTTTTTAGCCTCTCTAGAGGACATTTTTGCATTTATCTTCAGATAGGGTGGGAGGAAGAGAGGGAAGGAGAGAGAGAAACATCGATGTGAGAGACACATCGACTGGTTGCCACACAACCTCAACCAGGGCCGGGGACAAACTACAACTGAGGTACGTGCCCCTAGTGGGAACCGAACCCGTGACCCTCTGGTCCACAGGCCGACGCTCTAACCACTGAGCAAAACTAGTCAGGGCTATAAAACTTATTTTATAGGAAATTGGAGAGAGGTTAAATCACTTGCCCAAGGTCCTACAGCTATTATGCAGTACAGCTAGGATTTATATAATGTCAACATTTATGCTCTTAACCTTTATAATACTATCCTGCTAACAAAGGGATTTTTGGGGGGTCCGGGGGAGAAAATTAAGCAGATAAGTACATATTACATTTCCCAGCAAGTACAGCACGAGTGACCTAATACAATGACTTTTAACTCATAATATGTTTTCAATTAATTGGATTGGCTTTACATAAATCAACTCCTCCTATGGATCAACACTGCTCAAATGCTTCCAAAGCAAGAAGTACCCATAATGACTTACCTCCTATAGCTAGTGTGTTGGAAGACTGCCAGCCAAACAATCTGCTAGGATCAAAGGGCAATAATGACTGTGAAAGGGGAAAAGTCAAATCAGTGTTAAAAGTTAATGGATTCTAACAGCCCCTTGGAGCTCAATCCATAAGCAGCTCACTTCAACCCACTACACAATACCCCCAGAAATTTGTGCAGATTCTGCAGATCCGAAATAAAACTAAAATTAACGTAGGATATCATGCCTCCAAGGCCTGCAACTCCCAGCTCCCATTAATACTCCTGTAGATATACAATAAATAGGAAGCCTTTACTTGCAAGTACTTACAAAAATAGGAAGATTTAACTAAAAGTGATATCAACTTAAGATGGCTAAAATAGAACTCTTTTTATTCTTAATTTTTTTGCATGAAAATTAGAAAAAGCCGGCTTGAAAGTTAAATAGACTGACTGGGAAACTTATCTTGATTGTAAATTATAAGCTTCTAGGAGGAGTACAGATAAATTCTCTTTTCTAAAATAAGTTAATAAGAACTTTTAGAGCCCGTCTCTGAACTAAGGAAGGCTTCTGAAGCTGTTCAATGCCAACACGCTCCTTTTCTCTCTTCTCCAACTACCCTGCTGTACCCTTTATGCTGCTGTTCAGACTTAACTCTCCTTTCCTCCTCCCTCTTCTTTTTCTTCTTACCTCCTCCACCTCAGCTCCCTACCAACCAGGCAGAGGGAAACCAGTGATTGTACAGAATTAAAGAATCTACCTCAATATTTCCCAGACTTTCTCCAGAACCCTGATGGGTTCACCACAAAGGAATTTAACTTAACTGTCAGAACTTGTGATCTTGACTATTCTGACCTATTTCAATTAGCACACTTACTGGTTTCTGGGAGCAAAGCAACAGAATTACTAAATAAGATCTGCTGGGGTACTCCTGTAGAGGAGTCTGGTTTTATTGCAGAAAGCCAGATCACCTTAGGCAGAGTTACAGAAAACGAAAATGGGATTTAGAAAGAGAAAAGAAACAAGTAAGCACAGAGCTGCTCCAAGGACTATGAGAGGGCATTTCCCCTTCTCCTTACTAACAGTTTAGGAAAAAATGAAAGAAAGGAAATTACTAAGGTCCTTGTAGAAACTGGGGCTACTTTATCTGTTCTTAACCACACCCAACAAAGTTGCCTTCTCCCTCCAAGTAAACTTTCTGTACAAGTGGTAGGGATATCTAATCAACCAATGCCTGTTTTTAAATCACAACCTGTTCCCAACTATAGAATGTTTGGGGTCAATATATATTGTTGCTAATCAAATCTGCCCCAATTTACCTGATAGGACAAGATTTTCTTGAAATCAATGATGCCCACATACCCATTTTTCCAGAAGGCTGAAATGTATTTAGAATTAAATGAATCAGATGCTCAACTTTATAAAAAAGATTTTAAAGGAACCTCCACAAGAGGAAATTAATCTTGAGACTGACTGAAAGTTTGCTAACCATCTTTTCATCATTATTAACATCTATGAGAGCCTCCCTTCCCTCCTAGGGGGCAGCAGCCCTCTCCCACCTACGCTTTTTAAGGAAAAAAAATAGTTACTTAATTCTAAAATAAGTAAACAAAATTATATGAAAGGACTTCATAGGTAGTCTGCTTCCCTTCTCCAGGGTAATTTAAAAAATCTTATCTTTCTGGACATAAATTCTTTGAACTTGGCTAAATACAAAAAAGAATGTATGAGACACTTTTATTTTAATAAAAACAGAACTGGCTGTGTTCCTTTTAAAGACTCTCTTCACTTCAATTTATTTCTGCAAAGTGCACTCTCTGTTGGTAGAAGCAGAATTAATTATAATGTAAAATGGACTTTCAAAATTAAAAAGCAAGAGGACTAAGGCTAGAAAATGTTACCATGTAAACATGACAAGGTGAGCTAAAGCAGGTCAAAAAAGGAAAAGAATAAGACAATCAGATCAAGGGTTAAAGAAACAAATCATCAACAACAAAGAAAAAAGCAGACTAAGGGCAAGTCAGAAAAGTTCTAAGAGCAGGAAGAAGCGGCTGTTTGAAATTTGTCCAGGCCAAAGGTTTAGCAAAGACTATATAAACACATGGTGGGAGATACAGGAGAAAACAGAACTATTAAGTCAAGATTTGAATGTCTAAGGAAAGAGCATTTTTTTTTTATCCTCACCCTTTTTCCATTTTTTGTTCAGATAGAGTGGGAGGGAGAGAGAGGAAGAGAGAGAGAGAGAAACATCGACGTGAAAGGGACACTTCGAGTGGCTGCCACCTGCATGACCCAACCAGGGCCGGGGACAAACTGCAACCGAGGTATGTGCCCTTAGTGGGAACCGAACCCAGGTCTCACTGGACTGCAGGCCGATGGAAAAGAGCAGCTTTTATTTTAAATCAAGAAAGACTTTGTGGTCTATTAAGGAATACTTTTCCTGAAATAACAGGTCTAAAAAATTTCATGAGCTAAGTTGAAAACAGAACAAAGAACAATCTGAAACAACTTTTGTTTTAGGCTAATTGAATCCACTTTAGGTAGTGAAACTATGGCTTTATATAATCCACTTATATAAAGTTTATACCAGTGCTACTCAAAATGCTGGTCTGCAAGAAGATAAGAAGCCTGTGGAAATTATGACTTAAAAAAAACAAAAGCTGCCCTGCTTGTGTGGCTCAGTGGTTGAGCATTGACCCTAGCACCAAGAGGTGCCAGTATGATTCCCGGTCAGGGCAAATGCCCAGGTTGTGGGCCTGAAGGGCATGCAGGAGGTGGCCAGTTGATGTTCTCTGTCATTGATGTCTCTGTCTCTCTCCCTTCCTCTCTCTCTCTCTCTAAAGTCAATAAAGAAAAATTATTTTTAAAAAATGTTGAACTAAACAGTGTGCTTAGTGATACTGATTTACATTTTGGTGCAAGATCCTAATCTCATCTAACAAGCAATTCATGGACTGGCACCTGCCTGGGTGCTACAGTTTTGAGCTGCAACAGTCTATACCCTAATAATTCTTCACATTAGAGTAAGAAAGACCTTTATCAGATTATAAGACTTACTTTGAATTAAAGGCACTATGGGAATATGTGTACCCAGAGGAAAAAAAGCAAAAGCCCTTTGAAATAAGAAATGAACAAAGGGTGTTTTTAACTGAGAGTCCCTGAATAGGTTTCAGGGAATCTGTGAATTCCTTTGAAATATAAGCAAAATTATATGCATCTGTGCAATTTTTCTGGGTGGAGGGGCTCATAGATCTGTCACATTCAGGTCTTTGTCCTAAAAAAGGTTAAGAAGCATGATTTAAATAAACAGTGCTCTTTATTGAGAAGAGACGGAAGTTATCAGTGGTAGAATGGAGCGCTTTTGATGAAAGCAGCAGACAAGTATAGAGGTCAACTATCTGCACTCAGATCCATTTCCACATTTCCCCTGCTCTCCCTGTATTGCAGAGAACTGTATTTCCCAAGCCTATTTGCCCTTTGGCTGGCAGACAGGTTTGGCCATGAGAGAAAACATCCGAGATTATAGGTGAGAAGAAACCAAGATATTTTTCCCTCTTTGTTTTCTAGGGTATCTCCTCCAAGGTTCAGCCCCACCCTTTATGTTCCCAGCTCCTATTAGGCAGCCTGGTTTTGAGTTTAGCTCCCAGAGAAGACACCAGTTTCTGGATTCTAATAACACCACTTTCTTGCAGCCTCAGAGGTTTCGATGGCTTTGTTCTTTGTCACTTTTGGGGCTGTGTCACCATTGCGTGTTTGGTTTCTCCATTCTGCTATCACTCTTTGTAATTCTCTACATTAAATGTTTTCTGTTTGAAAGATCCAGAGTGGTTTCTGTTTTCCTGGCTGAACCCTGACTGATACTCCTAAATACCAGACACCTAAAAAAATACTATACCTGAATAAGATGATAAAGTGTAATATCAGGAGGCAGGACACTAGGGGCAGTGTACTGTGGGAAGAGAGCAGTTTTTAGCTTGGGATAAGGAGTTAATGCCATCTTCAGTAGCTGGGGATCTACTTTCTTCAAACAGTTCTCATTTTCTTCATTCTGAACAACCTAAATAAAAACACAGGTAACATGGTGTACAATAATGTTTTCCTCTTCTCCAAATTTAAGTCCTTTTTTCACAAGAACCTGTGAAACAAGATTAGCTTGAGCAAGTACGTGGTAGTGAAAACAGCATAGGACAAAGAGTCAGAAGCCAATAGTTCTTGTTCTAGTCCTAAGACAAACTACCTGTGTGACCCTGGGCTAGATATTTAACATCAGGCCTTCATATCCTCATGTACAAAATTAGGAATTTCAGTTAGATCAGTGGTTTTCAAACTGTGGGTGGAAAAATTGTTTGAAAAAAGACTGCTACTATAATATTTAAAGTACTTAAATATTAAACATTGAATGAGATATTAAATAGTAAATATTTTAAAGGAAAAATTACTAGACTAGATAATTTCTGATAGGTGATTAAGAACAGAGGAATAAATAACCATATAAGTTAAGGTATATTGCAACAATCTGAAAGAGGTGGTGTTAAATTAAACTAGCATCAGTGAGAAACCTTTGAAGATTAAATGTTTAAAACTATTCATGCCCTGGCCAGTTTGGCTCAGCAGTTAGAGCTTTAGCCCGTGGACCAGAGAAACCAGGGTTCGCTTCCTGCTAAGGGCAAGTACCTTGGTTGCCGTTTGTCCCTGGCCCCAGTTGGGGTTGTGTGGGTGGCAACCAGTCAATGTTTCTCTCTCTCTCTCTCAAAGGAAAAAAAAAAAAAAAAAAGCATTGATAGGTTCCCTCCAACCAGGCATACTAAAACTTTCCAAAAAACAGAGATAGGCAAATTTCCACTGAGTCCCTCAAAAGAGTTTACATAGCTAAAAATTATGATTTCCCTTTTACTTAAGATAACAGAGTACAAAATAATTCCAAAGCACAGATCTAAAGTATACTTACTCCAGAAACAATCAGATCCTGATTCTATCCTGAAAATAAACCTGGAGCATTAGAAAACAAATAAAGGGGGAAAATAATCTCTAAACAACATTATCAGTTCCCTTTCAGTTTAAGAGGACATGATATAAAATTTTAAAATTCACCCTTGTTTTATGTTCTTTAATCTAATGAAATACTTATAAGTGGTTATATTTTAATATCAGCCGATTTCTAGAAAATCCATAGATATTTCTGCTAAATTTAAAAATCAGTTCCATTTCGCCATAACAGGTAGAGGTGCTGTCCATACCTGGCTGACACCACCAGGAGCATACATTGTGGTAGCAAGGGCCAGGAGAGTGTGTCCTTCCAACAGCATACTGCTTACACTGGCCTGGTTGCTGGGAATCAGTATTTGAGCATTTGCAAGGCTAGCCTGGAAGATCAGTTTAGGATCTAGAAAATAAAAGAGTATGTTTTTTTTTCCCTAACATAAAGTAAGAATTATATAATTCTGAGAAAGAAAATTAATCTTTAACTTGATCCACAGTAAGGGCTTTCTAAATATAAAAGCAATAAAAAAAATCACAAAGAGAAAAAGATGAAAGATTTATCTACATAAAAATAAAAACTTAGGTTAAAAAATTGAAATGTAGTAATGAACTAGGGGGGAAATTACAACAGATGATAACCTAAGGATTAATGTCTTCGACAAAGAGCTAATGCAAAACAATGTCTCAAATACTGACTCTAACAGATAAACGGACAAAACAAGTTACCAATTCACAAAAGAGAACCTATAAATGTCCAATACATAAAAATACATAATGCGCTAACAATAAAGAAATGTATATTAAAATAATTAGATGCCATACATCACCTATCAAAACAGCAATTAAAAAAAATAATAATCCTCAATCTTAGAGCTGGACAGAGTGTGTAAAATAGCTAGGTCTTGTGGATAAAATGGTACAAACTGCCCTGGCCGGTTTGGCTCAGCAGTCAGAACATCAGCCCTCTGGCCGAAGGGTTCAATTCCTGGTCAAGGGCACACATCTGGGTTGCAGGTTCGATCCCCAGCCCTGGTCAGGTTCTGCAGTGCAGGAGGCAACCAATCGATGTCTCTCTCATATCGATGTTTTTCTCTCTCCCTTCCTTCCTTCCTCCCTCCCTCCCTCCCACTCTATCTAAAAAAATAAATGAAAAAATATCCTCAGGTGAGGATTAATCAAAAAACCAAAAAACAAAAAGGTGCAAACCCCTTGGAAAGCAATCTGGTCTTATAGTAAGAACCTTCAAAATGTGCATAACCTTTGAAGAGGATAAAAATGTTATGTTCAAATATATTTAAGGCTATTATTTACAGAGGGAAAATAATTAAAACAGTCTCAATGGTAAAAAATGAGAGAATAGTAAACAAGAGTATATCCATACAATGAAATATTATATAAACATAAAATGGTCATTGTTTTTAGGAACACAGGAAAGTTCTTATAATTACTATGTAAAAAAAAAAGTAGTATACAAATACGCAAATGCTTCTGATTGTATCCCTAGCACTTACAGAATGTAGCAAGGTAGGAGGAGCTCAATAAATATGTTAGATGAATGAAAATACTATAGACTAGGTTTTAAAAAGTATGGGGAAAATAACTAGAACAAAATACATTAAACTATATCAAAAGTTACATATGAATCTTCCTATCTACCTAGGCTATCAACCTATGGACATGTTATCTTCTCGATAGTTGTCTGTGGCTTCCAATTATTATTATTTTTTACAATGAACATATATTACTTTATAATCAGCACCAAAAGAACAAAACAGAATAAAACAAAAAACATATTATGAAAAAATTCTTCATTTGGAAAGAAACCAGACATTACATAAAGGTGAAAGATTAGCTGTTGACATTCCTTAATAACACCATCTAAGCCCTCAGGGATCACAGGGCTGTTCTATCTGATTATAACCAGAGCAGTGCTCTCTGTCAGCAGCTCTGCTACAGAAGACACAACAAGCCCACACATACTGTGGATTTCTTTTTACTCCGTCTGGAGTTTCTTACTAAAAGCAGACAGACCACTTCTTCATGGGAAAAGGGTATCAATCTGCCAGAGAGGAGGAATTCAGCCTGTGATAAACTGGTAGGATGAGAGATGTCCAAAGAGAACAGAATACGAGGCTAATAGGGAAAGGAAACAACTACATTCTCTATCTGTTCCAAGTCTGGTTTTTCTTGGCTGGGAAGAGGGTAACATTTTTGGTCTTCTGCTTCTTAAACAAAGCTTAAGACTGGATTATGGTCAAATATTTGTCCATAGCCAAATGATTTATTTAAAAGAGTTCACAAGTTAAATGCCACTCTGAACAGACCGGCTATTTATTCAAAGAAATTTTTGTATTTAGTACAGTACATCCATACCTGTTAAGTTACTGGAAACTTCTCGACACTGAACTAAAAATTCAAACCAAGGGTGAGTTTCATATAATTCTTCTTTTTCCAAAAAGGGACAGTTTGGAGGACTAAGCCTGTATATAAAACAAAAGAAAATAAACTTCGGTTAGCATTCAGGAAAAGACAATTACAACCATGTTTGCTCAGATGATAACAAGCATTTAAAAAAGAACTTTGAAATTAAAAAGTAAATATAACATAATACAATCCCACTTATGTTATCTTATGATCTGGAAATAGAGGAAAATTTTAGAGACAGAGATAATATTTAAAATGTGTTTATTACCAGAGTATATTACCAGCTTTGCTTAAGAGTAACAGATACCTTGTACTTTAAGACACTTTGTATTTTATTACTGTTTTAAAATATGTTTTTATTGATTTTTTATTTTATTTTTTATATATATTAAAAATTTTTTTTTTGGTTTTAGTGAGAGAGGAAGGGAAAGGGAAAAAGAGATAGAGCCCTGGCCGGTTTGGCTCAGCGGTTAGAGCATCGGCCTGCGGTCCGGAGAGACCCGGGTTCGGTTCCCGCTAAGGGCACGTACTTCGGTTGCAGTTTGTCCCCGGCCCTGGTTGGTCGTGCGGTGGCAGCCACTCGATGTGTCCCTTTCACATCGATGTTTCTCTCTCTCTGTCTCTTCCTCTCTCTCCCTCCCACTCTATCTGTACAAAAAAATGGAAAAATGTCCTCGGGTGAGGATAAAAAAAAAAAAAAGAAAAAGAGATAGAAACATCAATGCGAGAGAACATCCATTGGCTGCCTCCTGCAAGCCCCCCACTGGGGATCAGGCCCACAACCTGGGCATGTGTCCTGACCAGGAATCGAACTGGTAACCTCTTGGTGCATGGGTCAATGCTCAACCACTGAGCCACACCGGCTGGGCTTAATTTTTTTTCTTTATTGATTTTGAGAGAGAGAGAGAGAGAGAGAGATAGAAACATTGATGAGAGAGAACATCAATTGGCCGCCTCCTCCATGCCTCCCACTGGGGATCAGGCCCACAATTTGGGCATGTGCCCTGGCTGGGAATCGAACCAGGACCTCTCAGGCCATGGGACAACACTCAGTGCACTGAGCCACACCAGCCTGGCTGTTATTTTATTGTTTTTATAATAAAAACTCTTTAACATTTTCAAACTTAAGAGTTTAAACTTAAACTTAAGAGTTTAAAAATCTTTACACAACTACAGAGAAGCTAGGACTGAGAATACGTCCTCTGAATTGCCAGTAGCTTTGGGGAAAACATTTCTGTGTATAAGTAAGCCTTAATGATATGAACCAGAAATATATATCCTTTGTTTGAATTCCTAGTACTTACTACACATAATTAAAATGTTCTTGTCCTGGCTGGTTTGGCTCAGCAGTTAGAGCATTGGCCCACTGACCAAAAGGTCGCAGGTTCAATTACTGGTCACAGGTTCAATACCTCGGTTGCAGGTTTGATAGTGCGGGAGGCAACCAGTCCATGTGTTTCTCTCACATCTATGTTTTTCTCTCCTTTCCTCCTTCCCTCCTCCCTTCCACTTTATCTTTAAAAAATCAATGGAGCCCGGCCGTGTGGCTCAGTGGTTCAGCATAGACCCATGCACCAAGAGGTTGCCGGTTCAATTCCTGGTCAGGGCACATGCCCAGGTTGTGGGCCAAATCCCCAGTGGCGGGCAGGCAGGAGGCGGTTAATCAGTGTTCTCTCATTGATGTTTCTATCTCTATCTCTCTCTCCCTCTCTTTCTAAAATCAATAAAGAAAAAAATATTAAAAAAAAAATCAATGGAAAAATATCCTCAGGTGAGGATTATAAATAAATAAATAAATAAATATAAAATGTAACTCATTAGCACACTGAAAGTGGGCTCTAGAATCAAACATAAGTAGAATTAAGTCTGACTTTGCCATTTACTAGCTGTGCGCCATAAGTAAGACACTTAGTCTCTCTTGAAGCTTCAGTTTCCTTATCTATGAAGGAGTAACCACCTCATAGGGTTCTTGTGAAGATTAAATTAAATAAACTAAGTGTCAGGAACATTGTAAGCACTCATATATTAGAGACTACTATTATTGTTATTACTTACCCTATAGCAATGAACACTGGCCACAAATAAGATTCTGCAGGTTGATCTTAAATAGGTATACGTTGGTGTATATCTATATATCTATCAATGGATCTATCCACCCACGTCCATTCATCTATCCATCCAAATGTAAATTTTAGAGCATATCTCACATGCAGTGGCTATGAATTAAACATTGTTTAGCATTTGCCTGGTAATACAAGTATCAAAGAACTCCAAGTTAGCCCTGGCCAGTTTGGCTCAGCAGTTAGAGCATCAGCCTGTGGTCCAAAGAGACCTGGGTTCGGTTCCTGTTAAGGGCACGTACCTCAGTTGCGGTTTGTCCCTGACCCTGGTTGGGTCATGCGGGTGGCAGCCACTTGATGTGTCCCTTTCACATAGATGTTTCTCTCTCTCTCTCTTCCTTTCTCTCCCTCCCACTCTATCTGAACAAAAAATGGAAAAATGTCCTCGGGTGAGGATAAAAAAAAAAGAACTCCAAGTTAACCTTTAGTATCTTCTCTCTTCTAAACTTTCAAAGCATTCCTTTCACTTTATTCTAATCTCTAGTTATTTAAAAGGTTAACAGAAATGTTACAGATTTAACATCACCGTTTAGTTGAATATAGTATGGAACTAAAAGATGTACCAAGTGCTGCAGTGGGAGGAACTAGATAAAAAAATCAGTATTCCTCATGTGAATGCTCAGTATTTTGCTACTGTCATATTCAAGTACAGTAAAACCTCAACATAATGGACTAATTCGGGCAAGGGGGTGTCCATTAAAGCTGAAAGTCTGTTGTGTAATAAAGTAGGTTTTCCAAATGCATGTGTTAAAAATTGACAAATTAGTTAGTTTACCTGTTTTCACTTATGTAGATACATTTATAATTAAAATTATGTATGAAATGTTTAATTTCACAGAATATTTTTCTATATGTATTACAGTAATTTTCAATTTATATTCAATAGATCTAGTAAATGCATACATTCACCAGTCATCATGATTAAACAAATGCACATGGCTGGGGCATGGCTTAGCGAACTGCGGAGCATCAGCTGGCAATGTTAAAACTGCTGATGTCCGGCTGGTGTGGCTCAGTGGTTGAGTGTCGACCCATGCACCAAGAGGTCGCCAGTTCGATTCCTAGTCAGGGCACATGCCCAGGTTGTGGGCCTAACCCCCAGGTGGGGGCATGCGGGAGGTGGCCAAATGATGTTTGCTTTCATCGATATCTCTCTCTCTCTCCTTCTCAATTCCTTTCTCTCTAAAAATCAATAAAGGAAAATATAAAAAAGTAAAAACTGCTACAGAAAGTCACGCCATGCCACAAAAGAACCAATTATCACACGATGCGGTGTGATCACGTGCTAATCATTTGCCCAAACATTGTATATGAGCAGTGACTCTTGGATTTAAATATGCAGACTATAGTTGTAGACATGTAATATTTACGTTGGCGAAATTACTAGTGTTTTTTTCCAACATGTGGCCTATTCACTAAAATCTGTTAAAAATAACAGTGAATTGCCCTGGCCGGTTTGGCTCAGCGGTTGGGGCGTCGGCCTGCGGTCCTGGGAGACCCGGGTTCGGTTCCCGCTGGGGGCGCGTACCTCGGTTGCAGTTTGTCCCCGGCCCTGGTCGGTTGTGCGGGTGGCAGCCACTCGATGTGTCCCTTTCGCATCGATGTTTCTCTCTCTCTCTCTGTTCCTCTCTCTCCCTCCCACTCTACCTGAACAGAAAATGGAAAAATGTCCTCGGGTGAGGATAAAAAAAATAAAATAAAAAAATAACAGTGAATTAATAACAACAACAAAAACTTGTTAATTATAAGCAAATCTTGGTTAAAAGCATTTTTAAATTAACTGGGTTTTAATTTTCACATATGATATACGGACCAGAAATTTTGTCTGTTAAATCTGAAGTCTGTTAAATCAAAAGCAGCCAAATCAACAGTTTACTCTAGAATTGAAAGAGGAAATGTGAAGACCTGCTTAAGGACAAAATCAATTCTCAGTACTTACTTGTAACAGTCGAGATAGATATAAAGAAGATATTGCAGACTGTGTTCCAGACAATAGAGAATGAAGTGAGAATGGAAATCCCAACCTTCTTTGGACCTGTAGTTTTGAACAGGGAGGGTATCTTGCATCACACCCCCAATACGGTTCAGTCTTAGGAGGAAGAGTTCAAAGTCTTCTAGTTCAGATATAAGAAAAATCTCTTTCCTATAGGGCAGGTTTAAGAGATGGCAAGTTACAAAGTTGTTAGATTCAGAGTATATCAAATCATTTCCATTAAAGTTTCAACTAAAGCTGGTCCTTGAATAGTATCCTTTCATTTCTCTCAAGGTTGTTTTGTTGTAACTTATAATATTGATGAGATGCCATAGCAACTTAACTCTTGTTTATATAAATTAGCCTAACGTAAAACTGGTTTCATTACACATGGTTTCACTTAAAGTCACAAAACCTAAAGACGTTAAAAGAGAATTTACTATACTTACAAAAAAAGTATTTACAAATGAAAACTGCCAATTCTTACTGTATAAATACATTATGAGACATATTTTGCTGATTTCCAACAAAGGTTTCTGAATCATTGTAGTATTTAAAGGTAGTAATGAGAGTCTTGAATTATCTTAAGTATTTCAAAAATCTAGACTAAGTTATCTCCGTTTTTTTGTTTTTGGCTGAAACTGTGCAATCCATTGTGCAACAGCTCTTGAAGTTAGATGTTTAAGCACTGAGAAATTCACCAAAATATACAAAAATCATTGAGAAACTAAAGCAGAATAATTTAAATAAACCAACTACTAAACAATAGAAATTTGCATTGAAATATTACTTTTTATAAATTTTTGTTAAATATATCATATACACCATACAAAGGAGTACAGAAAATATATTACATGGAATTTAAAGAAACACCATGTAAGCACCAGCCAGATTATAGCATATTATACCTGCAAGTCCTTGTTGTATCTCTTCCCCACTCCATGTCCTTTGCTTCCTTAAGTATTGTAATAACCATCCCCTTAGTTTTATTCATAATTTTAGCATCCATATATGTAACCACAAATAACATATGATTTGGTTTTGCCTATTTTAAACTTTATGTATAAATAAAACATTACCCCAGCCAGAGTGGCTCAGCTGACTGAGCATTGTCCTGTACACTGAAAGGTTGCCAGTTCGATTCCTGGTCAGGGCACATACCTGTGTTACCGGTTTGATCCCTGGTTAGGGCATATACGGAAGGCAACTGATCAATGTTTCTCTCTCTCTCTCTAAGCACGTACTTGGGTGAGGATTAAAAACAAAGCAAACAAACAAACCATTCTGGTATATCCCTCTACTCAACATTGTACAATTTATCTATATTTGATACCTGTGGCTAGTTTGTTAGTTTTTGTTATATAGTATTACACTGTATGATTACACTACATTTTATTTATCTACTCTACCTTTGATGGTCATTAGAGTTGTTCCTAGACTTGTTTGTAAAATAAATTTACATTTCCATGACTATAAATGAGGAAGAGCACCTTTTCATATGTTTATTGGCCATGTTTGCTTTCTGTCTGTGAAATGCCTAACTGTGCTGGTGGTATCTTCCCCTTCAGATTGAAGCTCTACTCTCCTGCTCTGGGTCCCTGGAGACTCACCTGCATTGGTTGCTCAAGACGACTCCAGTGCCCTCAGGCTTCTGTTTTGGTTTGCCCTATGGGAACCCCCCACCAGAAGATAGAGTCAGAAAAAGGGTAAGGTGAGAATGCCTTGGTTTTCTCTTTGCTGGGTGACTGCAGGATGGCTGACACTTCCTCTAAGAAACCCAATTCCTGCCAGGCAGCTCTCTTGATTTAACAGTTCTCTTCCTTTGCCCCTTCAGGCCTTTTAGAAAGCATACACTACACTCTCACAGTCATGAAGATATTCTTCTGTATCTTCTAAAAACTGATTTTATGAATGATATAAGGTAGAGGGTGCAATTTAACTCCCCTGCATATAGCTATATCCAGTCACCCCAGTCCCATTTGGTGAAGACTGTTCGTTCCCCACTGTTCTGTGGTGTCACCTTTGTCACCACATGCATGTTTATAAGTCTCTTTCTATGCTCACTATTCTTTTCTGATATATTTGTCTACCTCTGCAACAACACTCCCAATGTCTTAATTGCTATAGCTTTAGAATAAGTTTTGATATCTGGTAGGGCAAGTTTTTCTTTTTTAGGGCTATTCTTGACCCTCTGCATTTCTATATTAATATTTATAATCAGCTTTTCAAAATCCTGGGATTTTTATTGAGATTGTACTATATCTAAAGATCAACTTGGGAAGAATTGATAGAAGGCTTGTCTTACTTATTCCAAATCTAAGAGAATGCTTGTGATGTTTCACCATTAAGTATAATGTTAGCTAGAATAGTTTTTTAGACACTCCTTTTAAGTTAAGGGAGTTGCATCTACTCTTAGTAATGCTAACATTGTTTATTATAAATAGAGGTTGAATTTTTAAAAAAATGTTTTTATTGATTTTTTTAGGAAGAGTAAGAGAGAGAGTTAGAAACATCGATGTGAAAAACATCTATCGGCTGTCTCCTGCATGCCCCCTACTAGGGATTGAGCCCACAACCCAGGCATTTGCCCTGACCAGGAATTGATCAGGGACCTCTCAGTTCATGCAAGGGACAATGCTTAAAGCCACACCGGCCCAGCTCGATGTTGAGTTTTAGCAAATAAATACTTTTGTGTATCTATCAGGGTGGTATTTTTTCCCTTTACTCTGTTAATGTAGATCTTAGCTCATTATTGTCATAATTCATGTTAAATAATACATATATTTGTTTTTTATATAATCAAATATTAAACAAAACATTTACTAAGCATGCAAATTATATGAAATTTTACTTTTAGTAAACAAGAAGAAGAGAATTTAGTGCAATGAGAAGAATGAATAGAAAGTCAGGGGTAAAAAAATTAAAACCTGTAAGTACTGGATTGGGCAAAGCTCTTAACTTCTCTAGATTCCACATCTTTAAGTTGGGTAAACAATACAGCTGTACTTCCCCAATAAATATAACTATAATATAAAGAAATACATGGGAAATAAGTTTAAGAAACTTAAAAATGGCCTGGCCGGTATGGCTCAGTGGTTGAGCATTGACCCATGCACCAGAGGTCACCAGTTTGATTCCCAGTCTGGGCACATGCCCTGGTTGTGGGCCAAATCCCCAGTGGGGGGCATGCAGGAGGTGGCCAATCAATATTCTCTCTCATCAATGTTTCTATCTCTCTCTTCCTCTCCCTTCCTATCTCTTTAAAATCAATAAAGAAAAAAAAAGAAATTTAAAAATGAAAATACAGCCCTGGCCAGATTGGCTCAGCTGTTAGAGCGTCAGCCCATGGACCAGAGAGTCCTGGGTTTGGCTCCCTCTAAGGTTACGGTTCGTCCCCGGCCCCAGTTGGGGTTGTGTGGGTGGCAACCAGTTGATGTGTCTCTCTCACATCGATATTTCCCTCTCCCTCTCTTCCTCCTTCCCTCCCTCTCAATCTATCTGAAGATAAATGCAAAAATGTCCTCAGGTGAGGATTAAAAAAAAAAAAAAAAAAGAACATACATATTAAGTTTCCTTATATTATTTTGATAGGTTAGGAAGATATATTAGGTTGAACAATATGAAATTGCTGATATTCATCCATTTTTGACCCACACAAATGGCAAGTTCACATGGTTTGATCTAATATAATTATTTTTAGAAATTAATTCAAGTTTAAAGTCTTTTCTTACCACTTCAGGAGCTCCTTCCTTTCACTAATTTCTTAACTGAGTAGTCCTCTTAAGTTCAAGACCATACATAGCATATGGGTACAGTAAGAAGAGTGGGAGACATTACAGGATACTAAGCTATCCTCATCTCAGCTCTTGCCACTTGGTCCCTGTAGCCCCACTGAAAGCTTACCTTTTCCACACCAAAGTACATATACAGTTTGGGGAAAAATCTTCATCTAGAATTTGAGAGCCTATTCAATACCACATGACGCTAAATGCGTATGATTTTAAAACCTCAATATACAACCCTGGCCAGTCTGGCTCAGCGGTTAGAGCATTGGTCCACAGACCAAAGAGTCATGGGTTCAACTCCAAACAAGGGCACATACCTTGGTTGCGGTTTGGTCCCCGGCCCTGGTTGGGGTCGTGTGGGAGGCAACCAATTAATGTGTCTCTCTCACATCAATGTTTCTCTCTTTCTCTCTCCCTCACACTCTAACTGAAGATAAGTGGAAAAATATCCTCCGATGAGGATTTAAAAAAATAAAACCTCAATATACAATAATGCCCTTTCAATTTTGAAATACACTGAAACAATGTTCCACTGGATTCATAGCATTTCAAGGGAAATATTACAGAATTATTTGTTATTGCTCTTCCCCACAGTTAGAGTACCTGGCCAGCTCATCTAAAATTTTATTCCTCATGTTGTTGTTGCAGCAAGTACTCTGATCAATAACATCAACAGTCAGAGGAGGCCATTTGTTCTGCTGAAGTGAAGAATAACTATTGTGGGTCTGAAATTCTCCAATCCACGAAATAATGCTTAACCAATCATGGCGAGCTGTGAGGTATCTCCAGAGGGCTTCAGGGGAATATGATTTATATTCTACATTAAGAACAAAATACATTTTAAAATAGCAATGAATTATGACCATTGACACAAAACTCAATACTAATCAACTGACTACATATGATGATCTGGATATTTTCTATATGAATTATTCAGGCTCTCTGCTTCTTTTACTATTTTCCTCTTTTATGTTGCTATTCATTTTATAATCAATATTCAGCTGAAGGAAGACATAAATGTTGCTTATTAGTACAGGGGTTAAATACAGCTTGGACGTTAGCTGTGTGTTTCACTTACTTTTCAGCCCTCTTTTTCCCTTTTCTTTTTCTTAATATAAATAAAAACTTTGCCTATAGTAATAAACATGAATTTGACACCTATGAATTACCACTGTTTATCACTGTAAGTGATATAGATCCTCAGTTTACACATACATACACACACACACACACACACACACACAAACTCAAAAATTATTTGGAAAAATAAAGAATGTTACTTTGAGGCAGGGTCTCAGAACTCAGCCTTGAAATCTGTTTACTGAACCATACAATTTTTCTCTTTCACTATTACATTATAAGTCCCTTACAAAAACCTTGAGATAAGGGGGTCTTAATGACTCACATTTTTAAAACAACTGAATATTTTCCCACAAAGGAATTCTAAAATGGAGACACACCAAAATATACTAAGGCCTAATTTAATATTCATTCAATATGTTCAAATTTCAGGCTCTCTCATACTTGCCTTCTGGATTTATCCTGGGGAGAATGATAGATTCTTGTGTTAGTTGATTCCACCACTGAGCCCAATTTAATGAAATTCTATGGTTCTGTTTGTTAAATTTATCTTTATGATCATATTTCAGGAATGAGTCCAAAACAGATTTATGTTTGAAAAAGTCTTGTTCCTTTATCCAATACCTAAAACAATGACATAATTATTTTTTAATTTTTGAGGAAAAAGCATCACTTCTTTTTATCTGCTCAAAACTTCTATTCTTTTGGGAAACATACTTTAACATTCATAATTTTGTATTTATTTTCTTAAAAAAATATATATGTTTATGCACATACTGAAAGAACAGGAAATTCCTGAGTCTCTTCTGGGTGATACAAGTTTTACCTTCATAAAAAGTGTAAGTTCAGTTCTCACAAAAAATCCATACTCACTAATAATTAAAAACTAACTACTGTCTAAAATATTCTTCCCATACTACCAAAATGGGGCTAATGAGACTACCTGGGAAAGGACTGGATCTGCATATTTTCTTGCAAATGTTCTGAATAAAACTTCTCAACTTGATGCACGAAGTCTATAGTTCTTTTCTCTTTTTCAGAAAAATAATTTTTTTCTTTTAAAATTTCAACCTTGAATAAAAAAGTAATTAAAGCAGTAACCTCATAAAAATCAAGCACATTTGCAAAACAAATGTTATTAAATTAAATGCCACTTAAGAATTATATCTTGACTTTTCGAGGCAATATATATATTCACACAAATTTTTCTTTACCACAAATGCAAAATGATCATTTAAAAAGACAAAGTTGTCTTACTTTTACTTATTGGATATTAGTTGAATGTTAAAATAGTTTATTTTGAAGTTTCACCAAGGTTTACCAGAAAATGTAAACTACACAGTCTCACCTTTACCTACCAAAAAGTCCCGTATATTTTTATCAGTTGTATAGAAACATATCTTGAGCAACTGGTCTTTTACATCAAAGCCCTATAATAAACAGAAAAAACTTAATTTCGTAATGCAGCTATTATAAATATAAATATATATGTTGGATATAGAAGTATTCTATTATAGACATGTATAAAATTCCACAGCTTTCCTGCTCTTGTGAACATTTGTTTTCTCCATTTATCATACATATTTACTGCCTATGCCTAAAAACCTTAAGCATTTTGCCAAACAATTTAAGGTAATGACAGGCTACCATTGGACTAAAACAACAGTCATCTGCTATGATGATTCACTTAAAAACAAAAGTCAATACAAATAACAACTCTTAGATAGTTTCACTCCTCTAAACTTCCAGAAAGACCCTGACCATGAAGATTAGGGCCTCACCTTAGTTTAGTCCAGGATCTCTAACTCTAGAAATTCCCCTCCTCAAATAAAGTAAAACCATGAGGCATGAAGTAAAGGTATAAGCCATTAGAAAGTTCAAATGGAGGTGTAAGGGGTCACAAAAACAGTACAGAATGTCCCCCACCAAATAATGATGTCCTGTACAGGCTTTGATATCTGTGAAGCCTTCGATGAGAAACACTGTCCACTTCTTTTTTTTTTTTTTATCCTCACCCGAGGACATTTTTCCATTTTTTGTACAGACAGAGTGGGAGGGAGAGAGAGGAAGAGAGAGAGAGAGAAACATCGATGTGAAAGGGACACATCGAGTGGCTGCCACCCGCACGACCAACCAGGGCCAGGGACAAACTGCAACCAAGGCACATGCCCTTAGCGGGAACCGAACCCGGGTCTCTCCGGACCGCAGGCGGGTGCTCTGAGCCAAACCGGCCAGGGCAACACTGTCCACTTCTAACCAAAGTGCCAAGTCTAACAGAGAGCAAATGATGGAAACTCGAATAAAAAATATCTTCAAGCAAGTTTTCAGTACCAAAAAACATTTCAGTATTATTGTCATTATTTCCTAGTAAAAGTTACATAAATTTCTTAGTCTGTGATACAACTATGAATACAAATCAATTTTTTTTTTTCAGTAACATTTTGGCTTTATTATTTTATATTCAGTAGGTCAAGTCAACTTCCTGTCTACATCTTGTGGGGTGTGAGAGGCTGGGCCCTGGTCAACTGTGGCCTTTTCAAGTTTCAAATCAGTAACAGTGGTACAAAGGTGGTCAACACATGTTGAGTTCATTGCAACATTGTAAACAAGAGAAAATCTTGTCTCCTCCTTATCAGACACCCAAAAGGTTATAAAAGAAATGAAACTTCACTCCAATTTGAGCATTTGTACTAAAAAACTTAAGCCTCATCTTGGCATTTTATTTACTTATTTTTCAAACATGTTTTTATTGATTTTTTTCTGGAGATAGAAATATCAATTGGCTGCCTCCTGCATTCCTCCAACTGGGGATGGATCGAGCCACAATCTGGGCATGTGCCCTGACTGGGAATTGAACCGGGACCTCTCAGTCCATGGAACAACACTAATTCCACTAAGCCACACCAGCCAAACTCACCTTGGCATTTTTAAAGGACTCAATGTGATCCTCTGTAAGGTCTTCCATGTCATAAAAATATTCATTCTACCACATCTACATAAAAAGGCTGTACATTTTCATTATATCAGTAGTTCCATTGCAACTATGAGATAAACAATTCACAATGGCTGGAATCAAGTCTTATCTCCCAGTGACCAGGGCAGTCACAAATAAATCAATTCTTATATCAACCAGAAACTGTATTAAGTACATAGAGATATTCTCTTACTTTAGGGACTTTAAGAGCAGACAAACAAATTATACCACTCACCATATTCTTTAAAAGTTCAGAGGCTTTCTTTACATTGTTCTTTTTCAAACTGTCAAAGACTAAATCTAGGCCTATTTTAATTAGCTCTTCAAGTCTTTGAGCAGAATGACTATTAATCCTGAAGAAAGTCTGTGCCTCTGGTATTTTGTTGTTTAAAATGGCACTGGCAATAACTTCCTAGGAAAAGAAGAAAAACGTGCCTTTTAAGTTTCTTTTTTATGATTATCAACATGGACTTACACATTTATTAAGCACCCACTACAGGACTTTTATTGAAAATCTACTACTAAATTTGGGTCTTTGCACAGAGGATATAAAGTTGAATGAAACACAGACCGTGCTGTTCAGGAGTTTTTAGATTAGTGGAAGACACACAAATAAAGTACTGATTATAGTTCTGTTTGATAAAGGAGAGGATGCAGGTATCACCCAGGGAACTAGAGAGGAGGATTCAGAAGAGGGGCATCTAAATAAGAGGAGTGGCAACAAAGAAAAGGCTTCCTAATAGAGATGACTGATGAAGTAAAAGTTTTAAAGCCAAATAAGTGTTATATATATATTGAGAAAACAGGACAAGAGTTCCAAAAAGAGGGAAAATTATGTGCAGAGGCATAAAGGCAAGAAACAGCATCAAGTCTTCAGGGAACTGCCAAATTACTCGATATAACAGGAAAAAAAGCTGGGGAGAGTAGTAGATGAGACTTGAAAGAAACACAGAGGTTCTATCATGAAGGGCACTGTGTGAGATGGATTTTATCCTGAAACTTATGAATGATCTTAAAAGCATGAAGTTATATAATTTTATATATATATATATATATATATATATATATATATATATATGGAAGAATATTCAGGCAGCAATGTGGAAAATGGACTGAGAGGAATTCAAGCTTGTGAGGCATTTGGTTACTACACTAATTTAAGTAATAAGAAATCAAGCATAAACTGAAGACCTAAACCTGAGAGAGAATAAAAGGAGGAATTCTTGCCCAGGGGCTTTAGACAGGTGTATAAACACTATTAAGCCATGTGCAAAATTGTATGTATGTGCACACTTATATATTCACATGTATTTTTTTGGAGACAGAGTCCACAGTTTTCATCAAAGTAGACTATTACCTCTCCCAAAATTAAAAATCAATGATTTGGGGTAAAAAGAACAAAGGATCATGGATGGAGCCTCGGAAGACACTAAAGGGGGTTGCGGAGCAGGGAAGAGAAGTGAAACCTACAAAGGAGACTGGAAAAGAGAAGCCAAATAAAGTAGGAAAAAATCAAGTAATTTTTGGCTAGAGAATAAATAAGAGATACAGAAAATGCAGTTACACAAGGTACTGTACTTTCCTATGTCTCTACCCCAAGAACAGTAGTCCTGCAAACCTGGCAGCTTCTCAACCATATCACTTTCACTCCCTACCGATGCTGATCACCTGGGTTAAGCTATTTTGGCTTTTGTCTTTCCAATGCCAACACTCTCTATGTGGGTGGGTGGATTCTTCCAGTCCCTACTCCAGCAGAGTTTGGTTGTATTAAGCTCTATTATAAAAAGAAAAGCAAGCAGATGAGCAAAGAAAATTCAATTGGCAAAATATCTTAACTAGAATCTCAGAACTCAAATTGAGTATACTTCTAGGTGATAGTGTCATAAAATAAGTTTCCTAAGATTGAATCACCAGCAGCAATTCAAAGATCAGGGAGAATGCATAAGTCCAAAGTGCCAGGCCCTAGACATTCAGGAAGTGTTGCTCATGGGTTTGGGGTTGGGCATCTGTCACTGGAGCCAAGTGGGCAGATGGGGCACTAAGAGGGAGTTTACCTGTGTTCTGAATTAAATAAAGCTTATAAACATAAATCTGATTTTGTACCCAGAGATCTCCAAATCCATAAAACCTAAGACCCTTGCCAAAGTTTCTGAATCATAGTGTAGAGTTTAAATTCTGTTTCTTCTATTGTTTTCTCAGATCCTCTGCATTTGGCAAATAAAGGAAGTGACAATTACTCATATTTACCTCAATGCTGAGTTTCTCCCACATATTGCTCTCCATTACTTTGGGGATATTTTCATTTACATCATACTCATCTACAGTATCTGTTAGCTTCCAAGGAAACTTAAACATGAAGGTTCGAAGTTCATTAATGTAGCTGGTCAAAATGTTCACTCCTTTTTGTAGATGTTCATCTAACTCTATGGAAAACACCAACGTAAAAATTTCATATACACATAAAAATATGTGTATGTATATAGAAAGAGAGAATATATCACAAGCTGTTACAAAAATTCTAGAAAATGTCAAAATTCAAACTCAGTGTTTTCAAAATTTCAATCATAAAATCTGAGTAACTCTTTGGTTTAATATAACCCTTCTCACAATGATCAGTCCTTTCTGCCAACTTTCCCAGTGTTAAAACCCATTTCACTCAGTTACACACTGATTTTATCCAACTTTAACAAATGGCACTCCACTGGCTTATGCACTCTCATGCAATAGGCCCATTTATCTCTCTGGTCTGGCACAGGAATAGGATAACTGCACCCTTTGCTGCTACTCTTACCTTCATTGTGAATAAAAAGCTCCTTTATTTGTTTGTTAAGGAAGGACAGTGTAAGATTAAGCAATTGTTCTGAGAAGTTTTTGCTCTGGGTTTCAGAATCACTTTCTCTAATTGCTGAGCAGAGTAAATCCAATGCTGGTGTCAGCTCTTCTACATCTGAGAAAGAACCAAAGAAATTAACATGAACATCAAGATATTCCCAATAAAATGAACATATCCAAATATACCATGTTGCAACTCTAAAACCTAAAATAAAAACCAATGTCTTATGCTCAAAAAAGCTCACAAAACTTTTATAAAGTCTTATTACCTGCAAATTTTAGTGATTCTACTTGCTACTAGTCATTATTTACTGGTATTACTAGTAACTATCATTTTGCTGACTGCATACTATATCTTAAGTATTGTATCTGGTGTTTTATAAATGTTATCTTATTTTTTCCTTTCAACAACCTGAGAGGTTGGTGTTATAGCCCCCTTTCCATAGATGAGGAAACTGAGGATCAGAGAGAATAAAAAACTTGCCCAAGCTAATTTGGAAAGTGGCAGAGCCAAAACTTAAGCTTGTCTGATTCCAAAACCATTCTCTTAAACATGCAGGTGAAAGCAAGGAGTGTGGGTCCCTGAACCCTCCATTTGTCGGTTGCAGGCCCTAATGAAGTGATTCCTGTTTACCTCAGCATCAGCTCTAGGACTGTATTTGTGTGAGTGACAAGGATGGGAAACGTGGGTTTTCCCTTGGAAGAGCAGATAAAGCCATTCCTATGCTTCTTTTTTTTTTTCTTTATTGATTTTTAGGGAGAAAGGGGGGGAGAGGGAAAGAGAGATAGAAACATCAATGAGAGAGAACAACGATTGGCCACCTCCTTCATGCCCCCCACTGGGGATTTAGCCCACAACTGGGGCATGTGTCCTGGCCAGGAATCGAACTGGCGACCTCTTGGTGCATGGGTCAATGCTCAACCACTGAACCACACCGGCTGGGCTCTCATGCTTCTTAGTTCCAGACTCATTCTCCTATCCTTTAGGACAGGAGCAATGCAGGTAAGAGTGAACCGATGAGAAATCATGGACCACCAAAAAACAGTAGTAAATAATGACCAGATAATTGCTGATGGAGCCTACTCACCACCACAAACTAGGCCCTTTTCTATAATTTTGAGTAGATTAAAAAAAAAAACGGGGGCACAAAAAAGTTAGCAATTCAAGAGGGAGGAAATCAAACTTTGCACTCAAAACAAAAGAGAATGTTTTTGTAAAAAAAAAATTTCTAATCCACATTCTTAGTCAGAACTAACACTACATCAATGAAAAAAGCAGATTGTTATTTTCTTCATATAACTAGGGTACAAACTGGTAAAATTTTTCCAAAGGACAATTAAAGCATTTAAGAATATAAAATATGTACTTCGACATGGAAATTCCACATCCAGAAATTTATCCATATGTGAAATTTTACATGCACAGCATTTATAGCACACTAAAAGTAACAGTAAAAATTGGAATCAATCCAAATGTCTAATAGAAGTTTAGTTGGGTAAATTATGGTACAATCCATACAAAGAAATTCTATATCCAAAAACATCCACAAAGACATTTGGTCTGCACCAACTCATCTACCTTAATCCCATGTGCCATGGACCTGCTGGGCCATCAAGGCAAGAAGGGTTGTTATTGGCAATACAGCCACAACACAATTATTGAACCAACAAAACATGACAGTATTTTTTATGTGTTAATCCTGTAAACCAAAAGTATAAATAAATGTTATGGGCTGTCTGAACCCAGGGATGTTTCCTAAGCATGGACATTTTTGATGGGATCAAATGTCAAGGACCATTTTGGCATGGACCAATATGCTCATGTTGGTTTACGACAAGACCAAATTTCAAGGGCCTTTGGACATGGACCAAATATCTCTGTGGACATTTTGCACATGACTAAATTTTGAGGACCTTTTGTTAATGACCAAATGTCTCTGTGGATATTTTGAACAGGACCAAATGTTCACTAATCCCCAAAATAATAAGCATACATATTATTAACAAGAAAGCTGCCTATGATAATATCAGGTAAAAAAAAAAATTATAAGCCCTGGCCGATTTGGCTCAGCGGTTAGCGCATCGACCTGCGGTCCCGAGAGACCCGGGTTCGGTTCCCGCTAAGGGCGCGTACCTCGGTTGCAGTTTGTCCCCGGCCCTGGTTGGTCGTGCGGGTGGCAGCCACTCGATGTGTCCCTTTCACGTCAATGTTTCTCTCTCTCTCTCTCTGTTCCTCTCTCCCCCTCCCACTCTACCTGAACAAAAAATGGAAAAATGTCCTCAGGTGAGGATAACAACAACAAAAAATTATAAGATTATAAATGTCAAGTACAGGGGAAAACACACTATTACCCTATGCCTCTGAGGAGAGGATCTGTATAGCTACCTGGTCCAAGAATAAAAGCTAGCTTTCCTGTTTATTAAAAAGGAAAGCCAAAATCTTGAAAAGTGTTGGTAATGCAGCAGAAAGTCAGGCTGAAATTTTTTTTTTTAATTAAATAATTAGTTATTTTTGTTACAGATGTTTTTCCTTTTCCCCCCATTGACACCCTCCTCCCTGCTCCTGGTCCTAACCCCGCCCCCCACCTTCAGAGAATTGTTGTCTGTGTCCACTGGTTATGCATATATGCATATAAATTCCTTAGTTTATCTCTTCCCACCCTCCCAACCCCTCCACCTCTGAGGTTTGTCAGTCTGTTCCCTACTTCCATGTCTCTGGGTCTATTTTATTCCACAAATAAGTGAGATCATATGATATTTGTCTTTCTCTGACTGGCTTATTCACTTAGTATAGCACTCTCCAGGTCCCTCCATGTCGTCTCAAAGGGTAAGAGATCTTTCTTCCTTAACAGCTGCATAGTATATTCCATTGTGTATATGAAAATTCTTAGAACAAGTCCCAACCCATAACTCAGCCAGCTGCACCGGCACTGTACATCTCAGACATTTGCAAGGGTAGGCAATTTTGCAAATAAATGTTACTCCCTTTTGAATAAAATCTTCTTGAATTTGAAAGATCTTTCTTGCATACTAAAAATACAAAACACAGTACAGAATATGAATGATAAACACCCCATTTAGAATGAGAACATTTATAAAGTTTCCACCAAGTAAATAAAATCTCATGACTGAGTTTTGGTAAGTAAATAAGTCATCAGAAAACATGATAATTTGGAACTGATTAAAAAGATAAAATGATAAACACAAATGTAGACATCTTTATTTTACTTACTTCTTAAATATAACTGGGATGGAAAGTGATCAAACTGATCAGGTACAGAAGATTTGGGGGATAAATTCAAAAGATTTTCTTTGCTCTTCAAAAAGAAATCTACTGTGTCCAGCTGACGATTTTCTATCCCGGCCTGAAATGGGAGAAAGTCAGGAAAAAATTACAATAGAAAAAAACTCAGGATACAAATTTTTTTTTAAACTTCAGAACTTAATGTGCTGAGACTGAAGACACAAAGTTATCTTTATCTTGCAAGAGTACCTGGGGTCTAGTGAGGATTCTGAGGCAAGTCTCTAACCTTTCCGAACATCAATTTCTGCTTCAGCAGAAACAGAAGGTTAGAAAGAACAGCCTTCCAGCTCTACTGTTCTGTACTTCTAAAAAAATTCAATGCTAGTTCTTGTGGATCACCCTTACAATGAAGTTATAGTCTATTTGAATTAAAATGTTAAAGCATTATGATATAAGTTGACTGAAAAGCAGGCTAAAAACAGACCCCCATTTCTGACTAGGTATCTTGAGGAACCTCTCCATAGAGAACACTTAGAAATCACAGATTTTTTAAAGTGTGTGTGTGTGTATCTTTAAATGCTCAGTTGAACGAGAGAGAGAGAGAGAGAGAGAGAGAGAGAAAGAGAAAGTCTCAGGGGATAAAAACAAGGAGGAGAAAGACAAAGGCTTTCACCAAAGTAACTGAGCTTTAAAGCCAACTGCTGCCTAAGCAGGGGTTGGAAAACGAAAGCCCACCAATCAAATCCAGCCCCTGCCTGTTTTGGTAAATGAAGTTTTAAGGAAATGCAGCCACACCCATTCATTTACTTATTGTTAAAGGCTACAACAGCACAACTGAATATTCCAAACAGAAACCACATGTCCTGCAAAGCCTAAATATTTACTATCGGGCCTTTACATTAAAAGCTTGCCACTCCTCGTCTGAAGTTCTGTAAGAACCACCTAAAGAGCTTATGAAAATGTGGATTGCTGAGCCCTGCCCCGGGGTTTCAGGGTTTTGGATTTTCTGGGTCTGGGATGGGGCCTGATAATTTGCATTTCTAATAAAGCCCCAGGTGATAGTGATGCTGCTGGTCTAAGGACAACACTTTGATAACCAATAAGACAAAAGTTCTGAGTGTTAACAGACCAGAAAAGCTGGGGTGAGAAGTACTGGTGGAAGTTTTGTATGGAGGAAAAAAAGAGAGGGTAAACCAAGGGCTCATTTGAAGTGACTCTCTCTGAAAAAAGGCTGAACTAAAAAAAGTTACTGCCCCCAAAGGAAGACCATAAACAAACTATGCCTTTGCTGTGGGTGGTGGGAGAAAAAATTGAAGTATAATTAAATAAAAGAATATTCTTGTTCTTAAGAGATATATGCTAAAGTACTTAGAGTATACTTTTTTTTTGCAGTTTCTCTGTAAATTTTCAAAATAACACATTTAAAAACAATGACCCAATAGAAATTCTAGAAATAAGAAATATAAAAATTGAAATTACATACTCAAAAGAAGTGTTTTATATCAGATTAGATGTAACTCAAAAGAGAATTAGTGAGCTGTAAGAAAGATATGAAGAAATTATCCGTAATGTGACAAAAACCCATATAAGAGAAACTGAAGAAAGTATTGAAAAGTCTAACTACTTGTGATTGAAATACCATTGTGACAAGTGGAAAATACACACTTAATTTGCAAGTACTTCAAAGATTTATGAAAATGTGAGTACTTACTAGGCTATAAACTATGTCTTCACAAATGTTTTAAAAACTAGTATCAGCCCGGCTGGTGTGGCTCAGTGGTTGAGCATTGACCCATGCACCAAGAGGTCGCCGGTTCAATTCCCAGTCAGGTCACATGCCCAGGCTGTGGGCCAAATCCCCAGTCAGGGGCCATGTTGGAGGGGACCAATCGATGTTCTCTCTCATCAATGTTTCTCTCACTCCCTCTCCATTCCCCTCTCTCTTTAAAAATCAATTAAGAAAAAAAGTGTTTTTTTTAATAAAAATTAATATCATATAGACTAATATTTTTCCAACTGAGGATCCTGACCCAGTGAGACATAAAATCACAGTGAAACTGTAGAACACTAAAAATGAAATGATCCCAAAAGCAGCCTGAAGGGGAAAACAGACTACCCTCAAACGAACAACAGCTGACTTCTCAATGACAATGGGATCCAGAAGATAGTAAAAAGTGATCATGAATGTGCTGAAAGAAATCAGTTGCCTACCCAGAATTCCACACTCAACAAAAATATCTTTAAAAAAAATGACAGAAAATTAGACATCATTAGCAGCTAGTTCCTCACTAAAGGAGATTCTAAATTATATATTTTAGGCACAGGGAAGGCCTAAAATGTGAGAAGAAATGAAGAGTAAAAAATATATATATATAATATCTGTGTAAAAAAAAATGAACCTAAATTCATAATGAGGATGTATAATGTGGTTAAAAACACACACACAACACTAACTAACAACAAGTAAGGAAAGAGTAAATGAAGTTAAAGCATTCAGTGGACATGTATCGTACAGAAAGGTAAAGTTATTAAGTTTGGGTTTGTTAATTTAAACATGCACATTATATGTCCTAGGATATCCTCTAAAAGAACATAAACTGAATATTTACTATCCGAACTAGTAGAGGGCATGGGAGCTTCTAAAGTGCTAGTAATGTTTTATTTCTTGAACTACATGGTAGTTACAAGAATTTTACTTTGCAATTATTTGTTAAACTGTATATATATTCTGTATACTTTTAAATATATTTCAAAATAAAAATAATGAAATTAATTAATGTGGTTTATTACAGTAACAGATTGAAGGAGAGGATTCATATAGTTATCTCAGTAGATTCGGAATAAACATTTAATAAAATTCAATACCCATTCATGATAAAAACTCAAAGGTAGGATAAAAGGGAACTTAATCTTATAAAGGTTTTCTTAATACACACACAACCCCCTTAATAATGAGGTATCCTTTTTTAAAATCAGGAATAAGATAAGGATGCCCACTATTACTTCTGGGTCTATTATTAACTAAGAGGTCCCAGCAGCAAACTATGACAAAGTAATAAAGTAAAAAGAATAAGGATCTGAAGAGAAGAAACAAATTGTATTATTTTTATGTTAAATGTAAATTAACTATATAGAAACTTCAGTAAAACCTAACTGGTAAATTATTAGAATAAGAGAAATTAGCAAATTTGCTGGATACAAAATTCAATATGTAAAAGTTAAATCTATTTCTATATACTGCTAACAAACAAAATGTAAATTAAAAATATACTATTTTTAATAGCAGTATACAGTATTTAAATATACATACACATATATTAGAATATATATTTAAATATAAACACACACCAAAAGTAAAGCTAACAAAAAATATCAAGCTCTTACTGTAAAAACTGTAATTCTTATTGAAAGACATTAAGTGAAGACCTAAAAAATGGGGAGAGAGATTATGTTTGTCTATAGTAACATTAAATATCCTAAAGATGTCAGTTCTTCCCAACTTGATATATAGATTTAATGTAATTCTAATAAAAATCCTAACAGCTTTTCATGAAACTTGACAAGCTGATACTAAAAGCCAGGGTTAAGAAGAAGGGAAAATAACAAAAACATCCTCAAGAATAATAAAGTGAATGATTTATAATTAAAATAGGATGGAATCGGCTCAAGGATAGACTAACACCAATGGAACCCAGAAACAAATTTATGCAAATGTGAAAACTTGTCAAAACATTTCAGATCATTAATAAAAGAACTTTTGAAAAACATGATGCTGAGACAAATGGTAATCAATGTGAGGGGGAGAGGAGTAGGTTTCTACCTCATACCGTGTGTAAACATAAGTTCCAAATCAAGGACTAAAATGTTCATCAATATTTTAAAACTTAGGAAAAAATATAAAAATATCTTTATGACTTCAGAGTAGAAGTCACAAACTATAAAGAAAAACACTAATTAAATTACTTAAAAATTAGAGACCCAATGAAGAAAGTACACTTACAATAATTAATATCTAGCCTATATATAACACTATAATTCACTAAGAAAAAGATAAACACCCCAAGAGAATAAAAGGTAAAAGACTTTACCAAAAAAATCCAAATTCCAACATATATTTATATGTTGATATAAATATAATATAAAATATATATAGAAGCACAGCCTTAATCAGGAAAATGCACATTTAAATCCATCATACCATCAGAATGGCAAAAAAATTTTTTAATTTTATTAAATTTATCGGGGTGACACTGGTTAATACAATTATACAGGTGTCAATGTGTTTTGACAGATGATTTGATAAAGAAGATGTGGTATACATATACAATCGAATACTACTTGGCCATAAAAAAAGATGAAATACTGCCATTTGCAACAACATGAATGGATCTTGAGAATATTCTAAGGGAAATAAATGAGACAGAAAAAGTCAAGAACCATATGATTTCCACTCATGTGTCGCAAAAATGTTTTAAATCTTGAATATGCCAAGTGTTGGCAAAGACATATAACAATGAGAACTCACATATATGGCTAGTGAGAGCACAACTGATAAAACAACTTTGAAAAACAACAGTAGTATCTTGCAAAGTTAGAGATATGCATGCCCTATGACCCAGCAATTCACCACCACCATAGAGAAACGCTTGCATAGTGCTACAGTAGATGTATAAGAAACTGTTTACAAATCTTGTATCTCATAAAGGTATAGTATCCAGGACATATAAAGAACTCTTAGAGCTCAACAACAAACACAAATAACTTAATTTAGAAATGGGCAAAGAACATTTCTCTAAATGGCCAATATACATATGAAAATATATTCAACATCATTAATCAATGGCAAAATGCAAATCAACATCACAATGAGATAACAGTTTATTCTGATTTCACAACCACTAGGGTGGCTATAATATGTGAACAGTAAGTGTTAACAAGCATGTGGAACTACTACTGGAACCCTCACATATTGCTGGTGGGAATGTAAAATAGTGCAACTGCTGTGGAAAATAGTTTGGTGGTTCTTCAAAAAGTTCAATAGCCCAGGTATACTGGTAGCTGTATACCCAAGAGAAATGAAAACACAGAGTGACACACAAACTTACATCATTGTTCATAGCAGGATTACTTACAACAGCCAAAAAGTGGAAACAACTCAAATGTCTATCAACTGATGAATGGACAAACAAAATGTGGTATATTCATATAATGAAGTATTTATTATTCAGCTATAAAAAAAGAATGAAGTACTAAAACATACTACCACATGGATGAACCCCAAAAACACGTAAGTGAAAAAAGCCAGTCACAAAAATTCACATATTTTTAATTTCCATTTATATGAAATGTCCAGAAAAAGCAAATCCAGAGACAGAAATAGATTCGTGTTTGGCACTTAGGGACCTCAAGGATTAAGAAGTAATTACAGAGTTTCTTTTTGGGGTGATAAAAATGTTGTGGAATAAGTGGTGATGGTTGTGCAACTCTGAATATATTAAAAACCACTGAGTTGTATACTTTAGGTGGATGAATTTTATGGCATGTGAATTATATCTCAATAAAGCTGTCATTAAAAAAACAAACTGGCACAGAGTATTATTAACTTCCACTTTTGACCTTTCAGGGGTTGTGTGGTATAGTACAAAGTGCCCTGACTTTGACTCTAGCTCCTGTCTTTTTTAGTGTGACTATGGGCCACTCACTCAAACATCTGAGCCTAAGGATTTTCATCTGTAAAATAAAATGAATGAAAGTACCCAACCCATCTCATATAGTTAATTTTAAGACAAAATTAGATAATGCATATAAACGAAGTGTTTGTGAACTAGAAAATGCTACATAAACTCAGGTGATGCTGTTTCTATAGCTGGATTGGAAGAGTAGGGACTACAAGGTAGGAATGAAAGATTACTCCTATTCAAGCTTTCCATAGCTTGCTTCTACTTCATTTAGTCTCATTGGCTTATTGTTGCCTCCATTTCTTGTAACCTTTG
Organism: Molossus molossus; assembly: GCF_014108415.1. Lineage (NCBI taxonomy): Eukaryota > Metazoa > Chordata > Mammalia > Chiroptera > Molossidae > Molossus > Molossus molossus. The sequence continues at coordinate 183,517,930 of NW_023425344.1, forward strand.
TTCCCTTAAATTGTGCTTATTATATAATATTATATCTTTTAAAGCCAAAAAGTGTAAACTGCTAAGCAGAATTAGGGTAGTGAAATAGCCAGAACTAAGCAAAATGATGGATAAAGACTAAGTTAAATGAATTCTCTTTCTCCTGCTAGGTTAAATGAATTCTACCAATTCTACAGTCAAATAGGAGTATATGACAGAAAATAATTAAACAAAATTCTACAGACATTTCATTCTGTTACCTCTAGCGCATGTATGGGGATTGAGCACCTCCCCCAACCATTGAGGTGACAGAGAGAGTCCACAGTGCTGGCACTTCCATGGATCATTAGTCTATTTAAAAACTCCTCTTGAGTCAAACCAAAGAAAATCAGAGAGAGTCCATTTTCTACAGAAAAAATAAAAGTTAGCTTTAAAAGATTAGTAGGATTTAGATTTTGGGATTATAACAGGAATTAACTTCTAATTATCTAATACTTTAGCGCTATAATTACAAATATATTTATTGGACACCAGGTACTATTATGACCTTAATTCATCATGATCTTTCAATGCTGTTAAAGTGGTTTTTTAAAACACTGATCATAAGGCAAATTCTAGTAAGAACAATGCAGTCTATGAAATAACACTAAATTGCACAATCAATACCTGGAATCTTTAATTATTTAAAGAAATGTCACATTTCTGGTTTACTAAAATAAAACAATAAATAGCATGCTTTTGACACGTAGAAATACATGATTATCAAAAGTGAAGACATACATGGCTAGTTCAATCATAGCATTCAATAGCTTTGTAGGAGGTTATGGCATAAATGCTGAATGAATGTGTATTTGAAATATCAAACCAAATGCCTACAGGGGCCAAGCAGGTGGTGAGAGACCTGCAAGAGAAAGCTAACCAGAAAGAAAATGGCTCGTCTAAGAGCTGAAATTCAGCTACAACCCATAAAAGACTCCACAGAAATGCAGGTCCAATGTTGTCAAATCTTATTTGTCAGAAACAGCTGGAAATCCGGATATGGTGTGAAATTCTCTAATTTTACATGTTTATAATAAATAAAATATTTTCAACAAGTGTAGATAGTATAAGTCAAACAAAATAAATCTGCAGTTCAAACACGGTCCACAAGCATCCAGCTTGTAACCTGTGTTTGTACCAATCTAAGTCAAGTGAAGACTCCCCGGATAAAAGTGAACCTTTATTACTCATACTTTCTCTGACTTAGTATCTTAGCATTTAGCTCAGCAGAAATCATGTGAGAAAACTTTCTCAAGAGTAACACCAAATTTCCTCTATGAAAGAGAAGAGAGTAGGCACTAACATCATTAGTACAGCAGAAGTAAAATACATTTAAAGAAAGACATCTTCTCAGCAATGGACACCCTGATACAAGACATTCTTACCTGTCATAACAAGGCACAGTTGCCGGTCTCCACTACTGTCTATAGGAATACACTTTTTGCCAATAGAAAAGCACTGCATGCCCTCGGTCTCCAAATCCCAAAGTACAATGGTATAGCCCGTCCTTTCCACTGTCCAAGCAAACAATGCAGTGAATCCTGTCACAGACACACATTTAAGTTCGATGGGTTCTTTTTGTTCACTGATGTGCATTATTTTCCATGCTCTTCCTGGATCACTGGTCTTGGCAAGATCTTTCTGTGGAAAATTATACTGACTGTGCATTACGTCCTGTGGAATGAAGGCCCAACCTGGCACACTGGTACAGTGGTTATTAGATTCAGGGGACTCCAAATGCAAAATATCTTTGAACCATGGAGCATAGTGGGAAACCTCCAGTTTGGAGCTCTTTATTGTTTCATTCAATGATAATAGCTGAGCTTTCCAAGACCTGAAAAACAGGGCAGAACTCACACCTGTTATAAGTAAAAGGCACTAAGTAAAACACTAAACAAAGAACAAGCTGCACTTTTTCAAAAGTGTCTATCTCTGTAAAGACCTTCAGTGACAAGGTATGGAGTAAGCGTTGACAAAAAATAAAAATAATAAAGTAAATCCAAAAAGGAAGTTTCTGTACCTATCAACTTGGAACGAAAACTTGGTCAGTTTCATGTTGTAATCAGAATTCACAGGATCGTCTTCATCTATTCCCTTAGCACCTTCAATAGGAATATCTTCTAGAGTTTTCTCATGAAATAGGTGTCTTGGGTGTTGCCTATGTTTTAAAATAATAGGCATGGTCAAAAGTGATAAAATCCAAATCTCTGTTATTATTGCTCCAGATAAAAATTGGGGGGTTGGGGTGTGTCACAGAGAAGGGACAGTATAGACAATAAGTTTCCCTGAACAGGGCTCCTCTTTATCTCCATTACTTATAGCAGAATGATCAAGTCAGCCTTAAGAGTTTAACTCATTTGTAACTATGTATGGTGATAGATATTAACTAGATTTACTGTGGTAATCATTTGTGTGTGTGTGTGTGTGGAGAAAATCATTACGTTGTACACCTGAAACTAATGTTATATGTCAATTATATCTCAATTTTAAAAAAGAATATGACCCTTAAGGACAGTTAGCTTTACAAAGATATAAGAGCATTTATTGTCTACTCTATCGCAGATGTGATGAAAAGAAAGTTACATAAATGATCTTATCTAAGCCTTTCAACAACCCTAAGAAATAATCTGTCATTTTACACATATGGAAACTAAGGCTCAGAGAAACAGTGGAGCTGGACTTGAAGTCAATGTGACCATGAAGGTTTTTAAGCATTCATTGTATCAACACCACAAAGATTTAGGCGAAGACAGGGGAAAGGCATAAAAACTAGGAAGACAAAGTAGGAGTGTGGGAGAGTACATGCAAAAAGAGGGGTCATGTTTGACTTACACAAAGAAGGCTAGGTGGCTAAAGCAAAGTGAACAAGAAGGTGGTGTGAGATGAGGCTGGAGAGGTTGGCAGGACAGATGGTGCAGAGCTTTATGCGTTATTAAGGAATTTTAGTTTTTATCTTGGGGAGGGGAAAAGGAAGCTAAATAAGGGTTTAAGCAGAGAAGTGATATGATCAGATTCAGAAGAGTTACTGGGGGGGGGGGGGGGGAGAAAGGGAGGCATTTAAACCCGAGCACTTAAATTATTAACTAACTCTTGAAGGTAGTATGTTGACATGGATTTGTCAAGATGATGAAAGTAAGTTATAGAAGGCAAGGTGATAGTGAAAAAGATGATACATGAAGAAGGTATATACCCTGTCCCCAGATGTTAATACCTGGCTACACCTCTTACAAAATTTTAACATCACTTTGATTTTTCTACAGAGGATAGATTTGAGGGGGTAAGAACAGACATAGGGAGACCAATTACAAGAATGTTAAGCTAGTTCAGATAAGTGATGATAGTGGGATGGATGAGAGTGATGACAGAGGAGTTAAGTGGACAGATTTAAGAAACATTTATGAATATAGAATGGCTAGGACCTGGTAATTAACTGGATGTGGATGTAATACTTAAAAGGTAGGAAACATAGAAAAGAGAGGAAATGGAAAATGGTCCCTGAGGAGGGAAGAAGTGGGATCCAGAACACACACAGAGGGATGGGCTTTCATAGGAGGTGGGAAATCCCTCCTATTACAGTGGACAGGGAAGATGTTGAAGAAAAGTGGCTTTGTAATTTAATGTGAGAAACCAAAGGAGCTCCCAGCATATGGAATCTACTCTTTTTTTTTCCCATCCTCACCCAAGGACATTTTTCCACTCTTTGCTCAGGTAGAGTGGGAGGGAGAGAGAGGAAGAGAGAGAGAGAAACGTCAACATGAAAGGGACACATCGAGTGGCCACCACCTGCACACCCAACCAGGGCAAGGGACAAACCAGGGCAAGGCACGCGCCCCCAGTGGGAACCAAACCCGGGTCTCCTTGGACCGCAGGCTGACACTCCCACCGCTGAGCCAAACCAGCCAGGGCGGGATCTACTCTTTTTTAAAGCAGAAGGCAAATTTACCCAAGAAGAACTGGAATAAAGATGAATAGAATCACCTCACACCTATCAGAATGGCCGCCATCAACAAATCACCAAACAACAAGTGCTGGTGAGGGTGTGGAGAAAAGGGGACTCTAGTACACTGCTGGTGGGAATGCAGACTGGTGCAGCCACTATGGAAAACACTATGGTATTACCTCAAAAAATTAAAAATTGAACTGCCATTTGACCCAGTGATCCCACTTCTAGGAATATACCCTAAGAAGCCTGAAACGTCAATCAGAAAGAATATATGCACCCCTATATTCATAGCAGCACTGTTTACAATAGCTAAGATCTGCAAATAGCCCAAATGTCCATCAGTAGATGAGTGGATAAAAAATATGTGTACTGCCCTGGCCGGTTTGGTTCAGCGGTTGGAGCATCACCTTGTGGACCAGAGAGTTCTGGGTTTGGTTTCCACTAGGGGCATGTACAAAAGAAAAGAAAAGTGACTGAAATATTGGGTTGCAGAATTTCTGCTGAAAAGGGAGGGAAGTGAAGGCAGGAGGGGCTGGAGAGTGAAAGGTAAATGAATGGGGAATTCTAATGGGGTCAGATGATAGATGAAGTTGGGGTACTTGAGTAAATGAACTGGAAAATTTTGAGAAGTTGTGGTGAGATGTATAGAATAGTGATTTGAGGGAGGAGCAGTTTCAAATAATGACAAAGCCCAGGGTGTGACTATGAGTGGACAGCTAAGGTAAACTGGAAGAAAAAAATCACTGAGAACAAACCATAAAATAATACAAGACTATACAAGAGCTAAATGGTAGTTCAAAGCAGAAGTGTTACAGAAGCTCAAAGAGGAAAATTATAAAATGAGTATACAATTACAAAAGGAAGGGATTTTAGTAGGGAAAGGCTTCATGAAAGAGGTAGATATCAAAGGATGAACAGGACTTGATAAAATGAAAAGGAGGGGCTGACATTCTGTATCAGGGTAAAGAGGAGCTACGGCCATGAGGCAGGAAAGACAGAAACACTTTTAGATTTCAGAGAACACTTAAAAAATAAAACATGCAATAAACTCCAAAGAAGTTACACTAATTAAAGAGCATTTATGTAAATAATCAATAAACAGAGATCATTCATTTAGCTGGACAGAACAGATCCCTAAATTTACTGCAGAAAACAGAACAGTAGTTCTTCATTGGCTGATGTCACATGGCTGAGTTCAATGAAATGTGTTCAAAGGAATATGTCTGGTGCCCTACTCAGAGTTCTCTCGGAGTGTTGCCAGAGGACTAGAACTCTACACTCACGTATCAGAGTGGCTGAGTAGGCTTTCCTCCTTCTTCACCCATCAAATTGTTTTTACTGATAATCAGGAGGTAACTACACATACAGGTATGTTTTACTCAGTAAAAATGGCCTACTGATAAACAAGCACACAATCTAAGAATATGCTCAAAAAAAAAAAAAACCCACAGTGATGAGACCTTCTGATAGGTATGTAAAGATAAATTTATCATTTTTTGTGATCCAATAAACAATAAATCCCATCAAAGTGCATTCCAATTACAAAAATTGTTTATCTCATTCATATTAACTTAGGACCAAAAATCCTAATGGTTTGAATGGTCCTAAATACTAAAAGACCTAAATGTGGACTGCCTGACTTTTAGACAAGCAAGCTGCAATATACAGATGACTGTGTGTGTGTGTGTGTGCGTGCGCACTCCCATACACATCCCTCAAATATTATAAAATCAGAAGCAACTAGAATAGTATCTAAATTAAAAAAAAAAAAGACACAAATAAGCATTCAATTTTTACTAATATATTTAAACAGCCAAAAGTGTGCTCTCTCCAAGAGAAACACCTGAGGAAATTATCAACTGGAGAAAGTTAGCTTACTGTATCTTGTCAAACTCCTTTAAGAGATTGGGGTACTCACCTCCTCCCACAACCACATCAAAATTACAACTACAGAACAACCATCATTCAGAACCGCCTGAAATTGAGGTGAATGGAAATCTTACAAGTATGAAATTAAAGAATACAACATATTGAGACTGGTGGGAGGGGGAGGCAAGGACTGGCTGGTCCCACACCCACGTTTTGGATAAAAATCAGGAGGGCTACCTCGGCTGGGAAGGTCCTCCTTGAGGAGTGCAGGGTCCCCCATCCCATCCCACACCAGGCTCCCAGCTCAGGGTTCCAGTGCCAGGAAGAAAAGTCCCCATAACTTCTGGCTGTAAAAACCAGCAGGAACTGAGGCTGAGGGAGGCTGAGGCTGCTGGAGCCCCAGACAGTTCCTCTTAAAGGGCCAGTGAACAGACTGACTTGGACTCGCACCCTCCAGGCTCCAGCATAGGGAAGGCAGCTTGAAAGGCACCAGAGACATACAGTGAAGAACTGAGTTATTTGGTATCGGGGCAAGAGCTGGAGGGGCAGCTTTCTCCCAGATAGACGTGCTGGCGGAGGCTGTTGTTCCTTTGGTGAGCCCTTATCCGGGGTGGCAGAGGGCTGCCACATATGGGACTCCAGCAACCTAGCTCACACTGTTTGCCTGGCCCTGGTGATTCACCTGAGGCCCTGTCCCACCCAACTTTCATGCCCACCCTAGCTGTTTCCAGTAGCTTTACCACAGGATTGGCCTGTTTTAGCTCTTGCTTCATATTTTCCTTAAATCTCTCAAACAAGCAGCATCTGGTCTCAGTGAGCCTGATACCTCTCACTAAGTGGCCCCAGGCCATGCACTAGAAGCAGCCAGCCTTAGTTCACAAGTTGGTTTTTCCTGGGCACCTCCAAGCCCAGCACAAGAAGCAGCTATCAGCAGATCACTTTGTAGCTTATGCCTGGTGGCCCAGGATAGAACACAGGCAGTGGCTGACCTTGCCACAGACCCAGCACACCCAGTGGACAGCTTCAGACCACATCAAAGCACCACCACCCAAACACCTCCAAAAGTGACACCCTCAATGAGTGGACTGAGTGGGTACCAGGACCCTGCTGAAGTAAGTCTTGCTCTGTGTGGTGGGCACCAACACAGCTGATCTTCTAAGGTAGTCAGAGGTCAGTGGTCAGTGGGCACAGCCAGTCCTTGCAGCTGATCAGCCTGAGTATATCCCTCCCATTGATATGCCAATAGCAATCAAGACTCAATTACAAAAGAAGGGTGTACAGTACAAACAAGGGGTGCACCTCAAGGGCCCAGCTGGGGTGATCTGGGAGGCTGGATCCTACCTGACACCTACAATAATAGGCCACCCTGTGAAGCCTAGGAGACATAGCAACTCTACCTAATAATACATAGAAACAAACACAGGGAGGCAGCCAAAATGAGGAGACAAAGAAACACATCCCAAATGAAAGAAAAGAACAAAACTCTAAGAAAAGAACTAAACAAAATGGAGATAACCAATCACATGCAGAGTTCAAAACACTGGTTGCAAGGATGCTCAAGGAACTTAGTGAGAACATCAACAACATGAAACAGGACTAGTCAGGCCCTGGCTGGTTTTGTTCAGTGGTTAGAGCGTCAACCTGCGGTCCAGAGAGACACGGGTTCAGTTCCTGCTAGGGGCACATACTTCGGTTGCAGTTTGTCCCCTGTCCTGGTTGGGTCGTGCGGGTGGCAGCCACTTGATGTGTCCCTTTCACATCGATGTTTCTCTCTCTCTCTCTTCCTCTCTCTCCCTCCCACTCTATCTGAATAAAAAAATGGGAAAATATCCTTGGGTGAGGATAAAAAATAAAATAAAAAAAGAAAGAAAAAGGACCAGTTAGGAGTGAAGGATGCACTAACTGAAATAGAGAATAATTTACAGAGAATCAATAGTAGAGTAGGTAAAGCCAAGAAGCAAACCATTGATTTGGAATATAAGGAAGCAAAAAACACCCAATCAGAACAGCAAAAAGAAAAAAGAATCCAAAAAAATGAGGATAGTGTAAGGAGCCTCTGGGACAACTTCAAGTGTGCCAACATTTGAATCATGGGGGTGCCAGAAGGAGAAGAGAGCAAGCAAGAAATTGAAAATCTATTTGAAACAATAATGGCAGAAAACTTCCCTAACTTGATGAAGGAAATAGACATACAAGTCAAGGGAGCACAGTGTCCCAAACAAGATGAACCCAAAGAGGTCCACTCCAAGACAAATCATCATCAAAATGTCAAAGGTTAAAGACAGAGAGAATCTTAAAGCAGCAAGAGAAAAGCAGTTAGTTACCTACAAAGGAGCTCCCATAAGACTGTCAGCTGATTTCTCAAAAGAAACTTTGCAGGCCAGAAAGGAGTGGCAAGACATATTCAAGGTGATAAAAAGCAACAACCTACAACCAAGACTACTCTATCCTGCAAAACTATCTTTTAGAATTGATGGCCACATAAAGAGTTTCCTAGTCAGGAAATAGCTAAAGGAGTTCATCACCACCAAACCAGTATCATAGGAAGTGTTGAAGGGTTTTGTTCATGAAGGAGAACAACAAAAATATGAACAGTAAAATGGCAATTAATACATATCTATCAACAATTGACTCTACAAACAAAATGAGCAAACAGAACAGAAACAGACTCCTAGATACAGAGAACTTTTTGTTGCTTACCAGACGGGAGCAGGCTGGGGGTATGGGTGAAAAAGATGAAAAAATTAAAGTACAAATTGGGCCCTGGCCGGTTTGATTCAGCAGTTAAAGTGTTGGCCTGAGGACAAGAGTGTCCCAGGTTCGGTTCCCACTAAGGGCACATACCTCAGTTGCAGTTTGTCCCCGGCCTGGTTGGTCGTGCAGGTGGCAGCCACTCGATGAGTCCCTTTCATGTTTCTCTGTCTCTCTCTCTCCCTCCCACTCTATCTGAACAAAAAATGGAAAAAAATGTACTCGAGTGAGGATTACAAAAAAAAAAAGAGATAAGTAATCCCCACGAAAGTGAATAGACAATGTATAATAGCCAACAGCTTTTAAAACTGTGTTTGAGTCCTGACCAGTTTGGCTCAGCAATGAGAGCATCTACTCAAGGACCGAAGGGCGGAGGCAACCAATCAATGTGTCTTTCACATCAATGTTTCTCTCTCTCTTTCTCCCCCACCCCCTTCCACTCTACCTAAAAAAAATCAATGGAAAAATATCCTCGGGCAAGGAGTAACAAAAAAAAAACAACTGTGCTTGATTACTCTTTCACTTATATAATGACATAACCATATATAATAACATAAATCAAAATAAAAATTTTGACATACATTCAGAAATAAAATGGTAACCATTGGTCATTTCCACACATTATTATATGATAACAACCTCACTATGTAGTAGCTAGAATATGACCTAACTGAATAGAGGAAGAAAACTAATATTAAGGAAAAGCTAACAAATACATTTTAACCTTTTATGGCTCTAATTATTTACCTCAAATTAGAGACTGCAGTCATCTACATACCTGAAATACAAATTTAAGTTAAGAGCAATTGCAGAGTTGGAAGAGCTGACAATCACAACAACATCTAGGTCTTGAGACACTTTCAGTGAAGTAAAGGAAGAAATCTTGGCTGGCTCCTGTTGCTGCTCATTACATATATCTTCTTGGTGAAGTGCTAAATCCACATGAGCTACATGTGTACCATCCACAATGTCAAAAATGTCTTTTGAGTTAGAGTTAAAGAAAATGCCAGTCTTCAGTGTGCCTAACCATTTAAACCACAGTATAACAGAGCTCCAACCTTGTATGTACAGTAACAGGACACTGAGGCTACCCCCATCACAGTAACCAAATGACTATGAAGTTGGTGGCCTAAGAAACAACCTAATAGACAGTTCATTCGATACTTGTTGAATACCCACTCTGTGCCAGGTCCTGAGACATTGGCAATATTTTCCACTAGTGTTCTACAACAGTGCTATCCAAGAGAAATATAATGAAACCAGATTTGCCATTGTAGTCTTATTTAAAAAGTAAAAAGAGCCCTGGCCGTTTTGGCTCAGTGGTAGAGCATCAGCCTACCAACCAATGAGTCCCGGGTTTGATTCCAGCCAAGGGCACATACCTCGGTTACAGTTCATCCCCGACCCTGGTCCGGGTCATGCAGGAGGCAACCAGTCGATGTGTCTCTCTCACGTCTATGTTTCTCTCTCCCTGTCTCTCCCTTTCTCTCTACCTGAAGATAAACAGAAAAATATCCTCAGGTGAGGATTAAACAATAAATACAAAGAAACCTGTGAACCTAATGTTAATAATATAGTTTACCTAATATATCTAAAACATCATCTCAATATGTAATCAGTGAAACAATTGAGATATTTTGCATCCTTTTTTTCACATAAGTGTTAGAAATCTGATATTTTACACACTTATAGTATATCTCAATCTGGACACTAAATTTTCACTGAAAATACATGATCTGTATTTAAAATTCATAAAATTTGCACTTGAGAACTTAAAACAACCAAAGTTGTTCCAAACATACTTAAAAGTTCTCCAATAGTTGAACCAAGCATCAGCTTTTAACTCTAAAGTAATTAAATACAATTAAGAATTTAGTTCCTCAGTCATGCTAGCCAATTTCAAGTGTTCAAAAGCCACATATGCCTAGTGTTATGTTCAACAGCAGAGTTCCATAATCTGGCAACACTAATAAAGTTAATCCATAATTTGACATTTTTACAAAAGAAGTTTGAATATAGGTTGATATATCTAAAATAACAAAAAACAATTCCTTTAATTCAGAAATAAAAGTTTCAAAATCACATAACAGGTCATTTTCCAAGCTTTCAAAATAATTTTGCTGATGACCTATGGATCTTCTAGATATAAAAAATCCTTAATAGCCCTGGCCAGTTTGGCTCAGCGGTTAGAGCATCAGCCTTCGGTCCAGAGAGACCCGGGTTTGATTCCTGCTAAGGGCATGTACCTTAGTTGCAGTTTGTCCCCGGCCCTGGTTGGTCGTGCGGGTGGCAGTCACTCGATGTGTCCCTTTCATGTCGATGTTTCTCTCTCTTTCTCTCTCTGTTCCTCTTTCTCCCTCCCACTCTATCTGAACAAAAAATGGAAAAATGTCCTTGGGTGAGGATTTAAAAAAAACACAAAAAACCCATAATATTTTCCAAAATAAATCAAAGTGGTTAAGCAAACTATATGATTTGCTAATATGATCGAATCATCATTTGTGATCAAATGGATGTATCATATCACAAGCAGTCATCTAAACCTTTCTTGGAACAAGCACACGATATTTAATATGCATATTTGAATAAATGGGTAATGCAAAGTATACACAATTTAAAAAGAACACAAATAAGTTGGACAAGAAGATTATCTATGGAAAAAAAAGTGTATACACTGGAAAAGATTTGAATGGAGTATGAATCAGTGTAATTATTTTAAACTCATGAAGGTCTTTTTCCCTGAAGTTTTACTGAAAATGTAACCATCTACCTACACCCCAGTTCCTTAAAACTAAAAGTCAAATAAGGTTAATCTTTCTAGGTATTCTCTTCCCCTGCATAACAACATTTTTACCACCAAGGATACAGATCCAGCCTAAACTACTCAAAACAAAAAAAATTCCTTTGCAGAGCTGTGCATCAATAATACTGTCCACTGCCTGTGCAGGCAAGGGTAATGTGAAACAGTTGAGTACTCTAATCTCAGCATCTCTTTCAGGAAACATGATGTGTAGGACGATACATTTGTTGATGAACAATAATGATGTGTTATTGTGAAATGACAGAATCCTCAAAGATAATAAGGAAATGCCTGTGAAACAAAAAGAATATTATTTAAAACTCACTGGTCACAATGTTACAATGGGTAAATTTGATTTTGTAAACAACACAAACAGTAAAACAAAAAAGAAACAGCACTTAACTCAGTCCAGTTCTAGGCAATTATTATTCATACCCACCTGAGCAAGAAGTCAGTGGAAGGGAGGTAAGGGGATGAATAAAAATGGTTTACATGCCTCTGTTACTTCTGTTATTGCCAGTCTGACAGCACACAAGATTAAAAAAGCCTACTTACCCATGGGACCTGACAAGAACAAACATAGACTTTTTTATTTTTAAAATGAAAGAGAAGGAACCTTAAAATCAAGGGTAGCAAATATGTTACTGTCTTAAAAATAGAAGCCTGAGCCCTGGCTGGTTTGGCTCAGCAGTTAGAGCATCGGCCTTTATCCCCAGCCCTGGTTGGTCATGTGGGGGGCAGCCACTCGATGTGTACCTTTCGCGTCGATGTTTCTCTCTTTCTCTCTTCCTCTCTCTCCCTCCCACTCTGTCTGAACAAAAACTGGAAAAATGTCCTTGGGTGAGGGAAAAAAAAAACAGAAGCCCGAGCCCTGGCCAGTTTGGCTCAGCGGTTACAGCATCAGCCTTCCGACCAGAGAGACCCGGGTTCGGTTCCCCCTAAGGCCATGTACTTCAGTTGTGGTTTGTCCCCTACCCCGGTTGGGGTCGTGTGGGTGGCAGCCAGTTGATATGTCTCTCTCACATAGATGTTTCTCTCTCTTTCTCCCTCCTGCTCTATCTGAAGATAAATGCAAAAATGTCCTCAGGTGAGGCTAAAAGAAAAAAAAAAATTGAAGCCTGAGTGCCTTGATTTCTGCTCCCTGCAGTCCTCAGTATGGGACATTGTAAATAGCTCTGTAACCAGTCTAGATCAGCACGCTTCAACAGAAATATGTCAGTCACAAACGCAAGTCACATGTAATTTAAAATTTTTTTTAGTAGTACAGCATTGAAAAAACAAAACAAAAACAGGTGAAACTAATTTTGATATATTACTTACCTCATTATAGCCAAAATATTTCAACATATAATACAAAAACCTATTAATGAGATATTTTACCTTTTTTTTTTAATATTAAGTCTCTAAAACCTGGTATGTATTTGACACTTAACGGACATCTTAATTCGTATTAACCACATTTCAAGTGCTCAAGAACCCCGAGTGGCTAGTGGCTAGTACTGGACAAAGCAGATCTCCTACCATGATGTCACCTATATAACAATCTTTCCTGAAATATACAAAATTACACAGAAATGTCACAGATTTAAATATGCTGAAAGATAACCTACAAATACTTACTAATACTTTGATCTTCAATGAGCTTCTGTAAAATGTCCTTACTATAGTTATACAAAATGGCTCCATCACATCTTCCATCTTTCAAATTAAATTCACAGATGAGCAGTTCATGATTTTCACTAAGAGCGAGCAGTCTGGGCTTGTCTGTTGGTGTGCTACTGTTATGAGAATCCTCCCACACAAAGCTAAGAAAAAAGTTTATATTATTTTTTATATTCTATATATACAATAATATTTACCCACAATGGTGAGATTGGAAGGGCAGAATGAGTAGAGAACAGTTCTTTAGTTCACCTGGGAGCATTAATTCTAAATCCAATTTAAGAGAAAATAAATTGCTTTAGGACTTCCCACCTCTTTCCCCTTCCTCTTCCTACTTCTTCTGCCTCAGCCCCTTCACACCAACACAAGAATATAAAAGTGGGTGGTGAAAAGGGGTCATGGAGCAAGAAATGATGGCTGTTTTTATTTCTTCATCCTATATCCTAACTGATGATATATTTAAAAGAACTGTCACGATCAAGGGTAAATTTCACCAACCAAGTATATATATTCTTTATATAAGGTGGTGCTCACAATGAACAAAGTAAGTTTTGCTAACTTAAATGTTTTTTTTTTTTATCCTCATCCAAGGATATTTTTCCATTTTTTGTTCAGATAGAGTGGGAGGGAGAGAGAGGAAGAAAGAGAGAGAGAAACATCGACGTGAAAGGTGCACATCGAGTGGCTACCACCCGCACAACCCAACCAGGGCCAGGCACAAACCACAACCAGATAAGTGCCCTTAGCACAAACCAAGTCCGGGTCTCTCTGGACCGCAGGCTGACACTCTAACCACTAAGCAAAACTGGCCAGGGCTTAAATGCTTTCAATGACTTTAAAAAAGAAAGTGATATTTGTATTAATAGACCTTAAGATTCCAAAATGGTATACAATAGAATAGCTCTGTCCAACAGAACTCTGTGTGATGATGAAAATGTTCTGTATATCAGCACTGCTCAATACAGCAGCCAATGGCCACATATGGCTACTGAGCACTTGAAATGTGAGTAATGCAAACGAGGAAATAAATTTAAAATTTTAAGTCCAATGTGGCTAATGGCTACCATGATGAACAGTACAGTTAAAGTATTTTTAAAGCAGTGTAATGTCAACATACCAAAAGAGACTACTGATACTATAGTTTCAAGTTACATTTAAAAAAGTAAAGGGCCCCAATTCTGAAAACAATGCAACGGAATGAGATGGGGCTACTACACTGATAAAAGTTTTATCTTTTTAAAAAAACTTTTTTCTACTGAAGTAGTAAGTTTCATATCTAGAAAAACTGAACTTGGTGCTATTATGTCCTTATTAGAGAAAAAGATTAACACATTATATATTTCTATCCTTACACCTAGACTGATTTTTTGTTTTTTTCATTAATACCCAATGCCTGGCTGTTTACACTGAAAATTTGGAAAACTATATATATATGTGTATATACACACACACACACACACACACACACACATATACATATATATGTGTGTGTGTATATATACATTTTTTTTTTTTTTTGCTTAAACAACAGATATTTATTTCTCACAGTTCTGGAGGCTACAAGTCCAGGATCAAGGTGCCAGCAGAGTGGTTTCTGGTGAGGCAGCTCTTCCTGGCTTTCAAACACTTCCTTGCTGTGTCCTCACATGGCTTTTACTCTGTGTGCTTGGAGAGCGAGATCTCTGGTGTCTCTCCCTCTTCTTATTAGGACACCAGTGCTATAGAATTAGAATCCCACTCTTATGACCTCATTTAACCATAATTACCTCCTTAAGGGCTCAATTACCAAATACAGTCACCTGGGTGGTTAAGGTTTCAACATACAAATTTCAGGGAACACACACTTAGTGCATAAGACATCTATGCCACTGAAAGGCAGCCAATTAAAAAGATATCATCTCTCTCATTCTGTCTCCCTAATAATATAAAAGTTGAATATGGAAAATATTCAACAAATTAAGATACATTTATTATTTTTTTATTTTTTAAATTGGGGGGGGGCTTCTTCTCACCTACAGTATTCACAGGATTCTCTAATTGCCTTTTTTTTATTTTAATTTTTTTATCCTCACCCGAGGACATTTTTCCATTTTTTGTTCAGATAGAGTGGGAGGGAGGGAGGGAGAGAGAGGGAAACATCGACATGAAAGGGACACATCGAGTGGCTGCCACCCGCACGACCCAACCGGGGCGAGGGTCAAACTGCAACTGAGATTCATGCCCTTGGTGGGAACCGAACCTGGGTCTCTCTGACCTGCAGGCTGACGCTCTAACCACTGAGCAAACCGGCCAGGGCTTAAGATACATTTAAAAGGTAGAATACTGTGACACCATTAACATCACTAGCACATGGACTATATTAGCATGTGGAAAGACAAAGTTTTCCAATGAAAGTGACAAAATATAGAATGTACAATGATTTCAACAATACAAAAAGACTATAGCCATGGCCGGTTTGGCTTGGCAGTTGGAGCATTGGCCTGCAGTCCAGAGACCTGGGTTCGGTTTCCGCTAAGGGCACGTGCCTCAGTTGCAGTTAGTTCCCAGCCCTGGTTGGGTCGTGCAGATGGCAGCCACTAGATGTGTCCCTTTCATGTCCATGTTTCTCTCTCTCTCTCTCTCTCTCCCTCCCTCCCTCTCTATCTGAACAAAATATCGAAAAATGTCCTCGGGTGAGGATTAAAAAGAAAAGTGACAAAATATAGAATGTACAGTGATTTCAACAATATAAAAAGACTATAGCCCTGGCTGGTTTGGCTCAGCGGTTAGAGCGTCAGCCCGTGGACCAGAGAGTCCCGGGTTCGGTTCCCGCTAAGGACATGTACCTCGGTTGCAGTTTGTCCCTGGACCCGGTTGGGGTCATGTAGGTGGCAGCCACTCAATGTGTCTCTCTCACATCGATGTTTCTCTCTCTCTCTCTCTCTCTCCCTCTCCTGCTCTATCTGAAGATGAATGCAAAAATGTCCTCGGGTGAGGATAAAAAAAAAAAGACTATATATACTTTGAGAAAAGTATGATATAAACCCTGAATACTATAAACTTGTCCTATTTTTACCCTATTATTTTAACTAAATTAAAATTCAATTCAATTCAAATAAAAAAGCTTTTCTTGATCCCCCCCCCAATTTCATGCAATAGCTAATGAATGCCCCATTAATTCATGTGTGTGTATCTTGTCTTCTGTTAAGTTCTCAAACACCTAAAGCATTCTGCTTTTCCTTCTGCTCATCCCTGTCTTTACAAAGCTCTATCCATAGGGTACTTAATTACTGTTGAATAAGCTTACTTCCTCTGGGGAGAGTTTCCTCTTCCTAGCAACTAGAGATCAGGAATAAAGAAGATAAACAGAACAGATTAAAGTGTTCACTGATTTAACAAACTCATCTCTACTGTCAGACAGTTACACAACCTGGAGGTTCCAAGGTATGGCACCTCTTGGCTACTCAAAGTCTTAAAGAGCTGATCGTTTCCAAAACGTTTTCTATTATAAAAAGACTCGGAGGGCCCTACCAAACTTAATGATGTAAAAACTAAGTCCTGGACCGAGAGTTACAAAAGTTGAAAGTAATATATGATTTAAAAAAACTTCCCCTTCCTTGCAATCCTAAATTATGCAAGCCAGTGTAAGAATTGTCTGTTACAACTTTTTAGGTTGAGTGAATAAACGTGTGGACAAACCAGACTCTGTCCTTGAAGAAGTGTGTGTGTGGGGGGTCCGTTTGTGAAGGAACTCCCCCTGTTTCAGGGGCAAGAAAAAGGTCTCTGGATGATCCCAATTAAACATGATCCCCAGCTGGTAGCTTTAACGGATTTAACTAAAAGAAAATGCGCAAGGCGCAGGGCACAACCACGATTAATCGAACTTTGTTGAATGAAGAAAAGCAGCAGCGGCTAAGCCAGGACTGTTCCAGGAGCGCCTCGGCGGTCGGAGAAGCGGGGTGCCGCTCCGCCCACCCGGACTGGGAACTGTGGGTGAAGAAACACACCAGAGCCTGGGAGGGTCCGAGAGGGAACCCAGCTCGCCTCGGGCATTTTCCGCGGCCGTCATCCCTCTCCCGCTATCTCCAAGCCAGCAGAGGGACACGAGGGCCAGCCGACCTAGCGCTCCGGACTCCCCCCACGCTGCCCAGCCCTGCCGCAGCACTTACTGCCGAAAGGGGCCGTCCAGGGAGCAGCCACCCGCGCCCCGGCCGCCCGGCCTCAAGGAAAGCACTTGAAGGCTGCCTGCAGCGGTCAGGCTCCCCAGAACCTCCTGCTCTCTGTGCAGTTGCGCCCGGGTCCCCAGACGCCCCGTTGCCTCGGCGGG
Source organism: Molossus molossus (assembly GCF_014108415.1). Taxonomy (NCBI): domain Eukaryota; kingdom Metazoa; phylum Chordata; class Mammalia; order Chiroptera; family Molossidae; genus Molossus; species Molossus molossus. Next base: position 183,535,279 of record NW_023425344.1, read on the forward strand.
GACCGGCACCAACAACATAGGTAGAACCCGCTCCACAGTTTTAGTGCCCCAATCGCCGGCGCCGGCGGCAGCACTTCCGCACCACTTCTCCGCTGCCATCTTTGCTCCGGCAGTTTTTTCCGGCGTCCTGGGCATGCGCAGTGTAGCCGACCCGCCCGCTGCCTCGTGACTCTCGCGACTGCGGATCGGCTGGCTGCCGGGTAATAGTTCTTTCCTGGGGAAGCCGGCACCAGCCACCCCAGCAGGGCTACAGCTGCGTTTGCCTCAAGTCTGGTCTTTACTTAACCACCCTGAAATGGTTGAGGGCCTAATTTAGTGGCCTAAGCAGGATGTAAGAGCTTGCTCACTGTGGCATTATCCTTTGCAGCCTTAATCTAGCTGCCACCTAGCTACTGGAACCCGGTTTCTGCCTCTTTTCTTATTGTGCTATTATTTGTTTAGAGCCCTGGGGTGGTACAGTGTCCTTAGTAGTGTGGACTGATCCATCAGGAGAGAGTTGACCTGAGTGTTGAAAGGGTCAGGGAAACAGGGTGAGGGGTGGTGGTGGAGTTGCCTTGTCATTACTACTATTGTCAGGAAGTATGATCCAAGATCAGCTGCAGAGACAGAGAGAGGAGCAGAGGGGTGAGAAGAGGTGTGGAGTAGGCATTTTGGGAAGGTCCCTAATAGACAGCAGTGCCTTTTCTTAACACATTCTTTTCCACAATCAGCTGGGGTCCCAGGGCTACCAAAAATTAACTCCTCCGTTTGTGCTTTGACTCCAATCCTCTTCTTGTTCTAGGGCTTTGTGTCTGTAAAATTATTTGCCTGCATTGCTTTCTCCCTCTTATCGGGGTGTGTTCATTCTCATGCAGACATGCTATAATATGTGAAACCGGTGGTCCTCGTGACTTTGATTAAACTTAGTTTTAATCTTGGCTCTAGAAATTCTCTCTCTCTCTCTCTCTGGACCTTGCCTGTCCTCCTCTGTCAAACTAAAGATAACACCTTGAGCTTTAGCCAGTTTGGCTCCGGGTTAGAGCGCGGGAGTGTTGGCCTGCCGACCAATGAGTCTCGGGTTCAATTACAGTCAAGGACAGGTACCTCGGTTGCCATTGGTCCAGGGCCCCGGTTGGGCTCGTGTGGGAGGCAGCCACTTGATGTCTCACCCTGCCACTCTATCTGAACAAAAATGGAGAAATGTCCCCCGTGAGGATTAAAAAAAAAAAACCTGAAGAAATTATTCATTACCCTTACGTCACCTCTGACCAATCATTTGCCCTATATACTCTATAACCTACAGGCCATGGAGGAATTCCAGGTTTTGAGCATTAGCTTCCCATTCTCTTGGATGCCATTCATCAATAAAATAGCCAGTATTTCTCCACTGCAATTCTCTATGTTTAGTATTTGGCTCTGCTAGCACTGAGTGGGCAAATTCTTTCTATTCTAAAATATACATCATCCTTAACCTACATCAATGGCTACCTACTGTTTAATTTCTACTTCCCTTTTAGAAAATTCCTAGTCAACTCGGCTTGTAGTCACAAAAACTCCTTCTCCCCTCATCTCAACTCCTCTAATTAGGTTGCCATCTCCACCAAAACTGTCCCTCAAGATTAATGACCTCTATTTTGCCACAACCAGCCATCACCTATCGTTTCTCCTTTCTTTTATTTATTTTTTGTTAATCCTCACCCATAGAGGGAGGGGAGAGGGAAAGAGATGGGTGGGGGAGAGGACATCTATGTGAGAGAGACACATGGATTGGGTGCCTCCTATATCTGCCCCTGACCAGGGCTGGGGATGGAACCTGCAACCTAGGCATGTGCCCTTGACCAGGAATCAAACCCACCATCCTTCCATGCCTGGGTCAACACTCCAACCACTGAGCCACACTGGCCAGGGCCCTCACTCTTTTCTTAAAGTACTTTTTTTTTTTCCAACTTTGGTAACACCACCCCCCTAGTTTTCTACCTATTTCACTGATAGCTCCTCCTCAGTCAGCTTTTCTTCTTACATAATCTCTTCATAATCTTTAAGTAACATCTATATGCTGATAACTCCCACTTTTGTGTCTTTATCCCTGACCATTTCCTTCAACTCCAGACTGCTGTTTAACTACCTACTTGCTATGTCTACTTGGAATTCTAACAGGACTCAAATTTAAATTGTCTAAATTTTATGTTTAGCCCCTCACAAACACATTTTTTCTCATTTTACCATTTCAGTATGGGGCATCCACCATTCACTCCACCTGGGAGTCATCTTTGATTTTTTAATTTAATTTATTTTTGTTACATGTTTCTCCTTTTCATCCTTGATTTTTTTTTTCTTTCTTTTTTTTTTATCCTCACCCGAGGACATATTTTTCCATTTTTTTGTTCAGATAGAGTGTGGGAGGGAGAGAGAGAAACATCGACGTGAAAGGGACAAATTGAGTGGCTGCCACACACATGACCAACCAGGGCCGGGGACAAACTGCAACCAAGGTAGGCACCCTTAGCGGGAACCAAACCCGGTTCTCTCTGGACCACAGGCTGATGCTTTAACCGCTGAGCAAGACCGGCCAGGGCTCATCCTTGATTCTTAATCACCACCCTTATCCAGTTAATCAGCAACATCTGTCAACTCTTACCTACTTCCAAGACATTCCAAATCTCTTCTCTGCTTTCTGTCACCACTGCTCTTCAATTTTTGCCTGAGCTGTTGGAAAAAATCCTCTGAACATTTTTTTCTTCTTTCTCTTGTTCCCTAACAATTAAGCAGTCATAGTGATCTTCTAAAAATCAAATCATGTCACGTTACTTCCCTGTTTAAAATTCTAACTTCATCTCAGTTAAAAATCCAAAATTTTTAAAATCATGATTTACAGCCCTGGCCGGTTTGGCTCAGCGGTTGGAGCGTCGGCCTGCGGTTCGGTTCCCGCTAAGGGCATGTACCTCGGTTGCAGTTTGTCCCCAGCCCTGGTTGGTCGTGCGGGTGGCAGCCACTCGATGTGTCCCTTCACGTCGATGTTTCTCTCTCTCTCTCTCCCTCTCTCTCCCTCCCGCTCTACCTGAACAAAAAGTGGAAAAATGTCCTCGGGTGAGGATAAAAAAAAAAAAAAAATTAAAAAAAAAATCATGATTTACAGATCTATACACTGCCTACCTCTCTCCAAGCTCATCACTCTCCCCACTTATTTGTGTACTTCAGCCACAATTTCTTTTCCTGAAACACACACCAAGTTCATTCTCACTTTGAGGGCTTTGTGCTCAACAGTGACTCCACATGAAATACTTTCATTTCAGTTAAATGTAACATTGACAGGGAACTTCCTAGACCATTCCACTCCAGTCACTCATCACCTAGTTTTGTTTTCACCATGGTATTTGATTTGCCACCACTTGATGCTTTGCCTCAGTCCCTGTCCAAACAGAATGGAAGTTTCAGAAGAGCAGAGACTTTTCCTTGCTCATCACTGTTACCCTAACACCTAAAATAGTTTCTGGTCCATAAAAGGCACTCCAGTGTTTACTGACAAATGTGTAACCTTGTTTGTCAAGTTAAACCAAACATTTCATATCCCAAAAGAGGTATTTATAGTCACTCTCTTAACTCAGCTAGGGCTACTTTCTTTTTATAAAAAATGGCAACACTGCCCTGGCCGGTTTGGCTCAGCAGTTAGAGTGTCGGCCTGAGGACCAATGAGTTGTGGGTTTGATTCTGGTCAAGGGCATGTACCTCGGTTGCGATTCATCCCCAGCCCTGGTCAGTTCATGCAGGAGGCAATCAGTCAATGTGGCTCTATCACATCGATGTTTCTCTCTGTCTCTCTCTCTCCTCCTCCCTCCCACTCTATTTGATGATAAATGGAAAAATATCCTTGGGTGAGGAATAAAAAAAAAAAAAAAAATGGCCCTGGCTAGTTTGGCTCAGCAGTTAGAGCATCAGCCTGTGGTCCAGAGAGACCGGGTTCACTTCCTCCTAAGGGCATGTACCTTGGTTGCAGTTTGTCCCTGGCCCTGGCTGGGTTGTGCGGGTGGCAGCCACTCGATGTGTCCCTTTCACATCCATGTTTCTCTCTCTCTCTTCCTCTCTCTCCCTCCCACTCTATCTGAACAAAAAACGAAAAAAAAAAAAAGTCCTCAGGTGAGGATTTAAAAAAAAACAAACAACAACAAAGGCAACACTGAAGAAATTTCCAAGGTCATACTTTTTGTTATACATAACAAGGCCTTGTCCCTCATATTAATGACCTTCTTAGAGCATTCACAAATAAGCAAATGGTTTTCATGATACTTCCTAACTTAGAAACAAATTTCAACGCATCATTATATTATCTCTTTAATTATACCTTGTTATGCCATGCCTTTTTAGGCACATCATTCAGGTTTTTGAAGACAGCATATAAGAAAATGGGGCAGGGTTTTCCAATATATCAAGGCATAAGAAATGTCTTCAGACTCTTGGATCCCTGTAGACATAGCCCATACAGCTAGTGTCTGATGGTTAAACTTTTCCCACATGTATGTATTCCAGAACAATGAGATCAGTAGATCCAGGCAAGCCTACAAAGAGAACAGGTGTTAACTGCAGACAATTCCATTTTCTAAAGTATTTGTGTGATTTAATTAATATCTGATTCTTTCCAACAAATGGTAAATTCTGAGGACAGAGATGACCTCCAAGTTGTTCATGTTTATATTTTGGAATAGTTGTCCCTCTAATATTTCTTGAATGAACAATTCAGTTTCTCAAATTAAGTCTTGCCCTCAAATAACTTAGCACCTATAATTAATTAAACGGTTTGTCTGAAAGAATAGGCTATAGGGCCCTAACTTGAGGTTGACTTGTTACTCAATAAATGCCAGACTGTCTGGAACTACTTCTAAAAGCAAGCTATACCCCATGCTCTTGATTTAAAAGAAAGAGAGAAGTCCTAGCCAGTTTGGCTCAGCAGTTAGAGCGTTGGCCCGCGGACCAATGAGTCATGGGTTCGATTCCAGTCAAGGGAACGTACCTCGATTGTGGTTCATCCCTGGCCCTGGTCGGGTCATGTGGGAGGCGATGGCTCTATCACATCAGTGTTTCTCTCTGTCTGTCTCTCTCTATTTCCCTTCCTCCCTCCCACTCTATCTAATGATAAATAAAAAAATATCCTCAGGTGAGGAATAAAAAATAAAGAAATAGAGAAGTGGCAGAACTTATATTGGGCTTGAATAAGGGGCTATGACCTTGTTCTGCCATAACTTACTGCATTGTAGCTTCTAGCTGCTGTACCAATTGTTTATCCACGTGGCGACAGAACAGGGGAAGAAGGTTGCTGGGGAAGATTAGGGGTTCTGCCAGAGAGGCTGTAGGCATCTGAGCTATCTCCCAGGCAATCAGAATCACTATGTCTGTCCTGGAAGGCAGAGAGGAAGAAATACATCAAAGTATTTGCATTTGTTCAGGAAACAGACTCAAGGCCAAGGTCCTTATTATCCTTTCCACCACTATCACCCTCTATGCATGTAACAATTAAGCAAGGACATCTGCATATCTGACATATGCCAGGACACTGCTTAGTGCTTTACACATTTTCTCTTAATATTAAGAACTCTAAGTGGTTAGTTCTGTCATCCCTAGATCCCTAGTTTATCAATGAAGAAACAGGCTAAGAGAAGGTAAGTAACAAGCCCAAAAGTTATAGTGATAGTTCGGCTGGTGTGGCTCAGTGGTTGAGCGTGGACCCATGCACCAAGAGGTCGCCAGTTCAATTCCCGGTCAGGACACATGCCCAGGTTGTGGGCCCAATCCCAATGGGGGGCATGCAGTTGGCAGCCAATCAATATTCTCTCTCATTGATACAGTATTTTTATCTTTCTCTCCCTCTCCCTTTCTCTAAAATCAATAAAGAAAATAAAATTTTTTTAAGTTACAGTGATAAATGATGGGAGGCAAAAGTCAAACCTAGATCTGTTTTACTCTAAAACTTGTCCCCTTAATTACTATGTCACACTACCTCCCATGGAAAATAACACTCTAAGGGACTATGGGGCAGGGGCAGGGAGGTGGCAGTGGGGGTTGGGGGTAAGGCAGAACAGGTACAACTCTGCCAGTTTTCCCTTTGACCAGCTTTTTCCTTAATGCTTGAATCCACCACTCAGGAAATATCACATCTGGCCCAGTCTACACGTCCTAGATGTGCTGAAGTAATATTTCCAGGCCATTATGACCTTACCAAGCTGTATGGTCACTGTTGGATTCCTCTAGGGATGGATCCAGGGATACCAGCTGCTCCCCATGACTCAGCAGGGCATAGAGCAAAGATATTCCAAACTGCAAGTGATAAAGTACCCAGGGGAAAAAAAAATTTACCCTAGGCATTCGGTACTTCCCTGGCTTGTCTTCCCAACTAAAAGGGCAAGTTCACATGTACAAATGAAGTCCAACACCCATAAAACTGTCAGATTTTACACTGGCTGGCCAAAGAACTCTCACACCTTTCCAAGGGAATCCCTGCTCTGAACTTTCAAAAGATTCTTCTGGGGAGCTGACTAAATGTACACTCATGAGTTCTGCCCCCAGGAGTCAGAGTCTGTAGATCAGGAATGGACCCAGGAATCTGATTCAGATAGTCAGTGGACCCCACTTTAAGAAGAACTGCTTTAGAAAAGATCTTCAGAGAGGGGGTTCATAAGACAATCCACTGGCATATTAGAAGATATCAGAACTTCATATCTAGAGTCTCATCTTTTACAATGTTCTAATTTTGTACTTATTATGTACCTAATATTAGTATAGTGTTACATATAAATGACTTATAAACACACATGGTGATGTGGTTTAGATTTTTTTTTTGCATTAAAACCTGGGTCATCGCTGCTCTAGAGGTCCATATCAGCACCATCATCAGAGAGCTTGTTAGAAAAGCAGATGTGTGCGCCCCACTCCGGGTCTACTAAATGAGCTCTCTGGCAGTGGGCCCAATGAACTGGTGTTCAATAAGCTCTCCAGGTGATCCTAAAGCTCACTAGAAGTTGATAAGCACTGCAGAGGATAAGCTGGAGAGATGAGGAAATTGCAGACAGAGATGAGAACATTCCCTCATTTACTCCTTGCCAGTGATACCACCTGGAGACCATCTATGGAAAGAAAAGCTTCCCAGATATGTTACCTGATTCTGAAGCACCACAGTGACTGGCCGCTCTGAGGAGCCAGGTGGAAGCAGCATTAGTCCCTGAAGTTCTTGGAGGAGTTCATGAAAGGTCAAGTGACTGATATATTGTCCCAGAGGCTTGAATAACATTTGTAGGACCTGCAAGGTTAGTGAGTGCCTCTCTCAGACTCCACTACAACTTCATCTTCACCTCCTCCTAATCTACCTTCGATCCCTTTTCTTGCTGACCTGCCTTTATCACCTACCTGGTCAGGTTCTTTACCAGACCTATCACCACTAATGTCTCTCCATCCCCAACACTGGTTCTTCCATACCTACTTGTTTTAGGATGTCTTCCCTAAGAAAAGTCGATATAGAGCTCAACACTTGCCAGAGAGTCCTTAGTTTCTCACCCTCCACAGCACACTCACACTTGTACAACCAAGGCCTGTGTGTTTTCTTTTGTTCATTACACCCAAAAATGTTCAGCTGTTGCTATAGTTTATTCAGTAACTCTTTCACCTGAAGGTGGTAGGGTTGACACTTCTCACTGCCCAGCACCTTCTCTGGCATCTGTGGGGGGGTGGGAACTGGAGGAGAAAACATCCCTAACCCATCCATAAAAACTTCCTCTTCTCCACTTAATGCCACAGTACCTGATCAGCTGCGTCCCTCTTGACCAGGAGGGGCAGATGGTGGGTGATAGCCAGAAGAAGGCTAACAGCTTGGTCCTGGGGCAGGAAGGGGAGCAGCCGGGCCACTAGGGCTTTCCCCTTCCTCACAGAGAGTACCTGCAGGAAGCCATCTGCTTCCTCCCTATGAGTAAGATGGGATATTTTCAGGGTTATACATAGAGGAGAGGGTCACATGACAGAAAGGAGAGGCTGAAGCAAAGCCGATATCTTTGCTGATCCTCCCCTTCCTGGGAAGAGGTGTGACCCTCCACACTCACTCCAGATTATTCTGCTCCTGGGTCTTTAAGGCCTGGAAGAGCTTTTCAACCTTGTTTCTCTGCTGCTCAGAGTAACAGGGCTGTGGAGACCCAGTCTTCTGGCCCTCCTCTATCTCTAGTAACTGAAGAAACATCTGGAAATTTGAGGTGGGAAGAGAGGAAGAAGAGGTCAATTTGAGCAACACCCCATTTTTCAAGGATAAGTTAGGAACTCATCTCTAGGAGTTGATCTCACCTTCTCAATCCAGGACAACACCCGAAGCCTCTGACTGCTGACAGCTCCAGTCTCCTAGAAGAAAGAGTCCCCAGCCACCAGGCACACCTCCACAGCAGCAGCCCAGGCCTAGGGTGAGCTAGAAATTGAGCTGGAAAGGCTAATACAAGGTCTGGTTACACTTATTTCTCACTCTTAGTTCACAATCTGAACTTAAGCATGAAGATTCTTAAGACCTTTCTCCAAAACAGGGAGGAGAAAAAAGGTTCTGGGAAGATAATGCTCCTACCGGCTCTGGAGTCCCATGGGGTACAGCATCAATAGCTCTTCGAGGGCTAAAACATGTTGACATGGCTACCTGGCCCAGGGAACCCTCAATTCGAACCACTGTAGGAAAGGAGTCATAACAGGCATATTTCCCTCCCCTTTCCACCCTCTGTCCACCCTGATGGCCATCCCAATCCAGCATGTTAGCCCTGGTCCTACCTGACTCATAAGCCTCTGCCTTTTGAATGTAAGGTGTTACCAGCTTTTGGGAGTCCACCTTGCTCCTTCGTCCAAGCAGCTCTTCATCTGCCTCCTTCTTCTCTAATTTCTGATAATATTTCTGAGAGTCCATGGAATGTAAAAATGTATATGTTCATCTTCTGAAAGTTCAACTTCTTAACACACCCTTTCCTACAGCATCCATTCCAGAAGTGATTCTGGTACCTTAGGTCCTATTGGCAGTATTTCTAAAGTATCTTAAACACTCTGGGCCTCATGTTACCTGCCTTGGGATCCCCATACTAATGATTTCAAGATCTAGGTATCACTACCAAGTCTGATAGAAAGGCAGAGAGAAAGTGTCAAGCCAGGAAGCAAATCTGTCCCAGCATCTGCAACCTTCCTGCATTCCTGTTCCCAGTATTCTGCACATCACAGATCCTCCACCTCCCCACTTTGATTTTGTGATTCTACCTGTGCTTTCCAAAGTCAGAATTATCTGGTGGCATGAAGACTATCAGTAGTTTGAAGTACAGAGGTAGCACTATTGTTAATAGGCCTCTTGGTCAGTTTTATACGTCTGAGGATTTGCTCAGCAGCTCTAATATTTTCTTAAAGAAATCTGTAAAATCCCAAGCTAAAATAAAGCCTTTGACAGAGCTTAACAAGGCTTTGAATAAAGTTCCTTCGTTTAGGAACAGTACCAGAAAAGCCAAAGTATGAAACTATTTCATTTTCAGTGAAGAGGCGAGTTTTGAAGCAGGTGGAAAGAAAGAAACTAAACAGGAAGGAGAGAAAGGTGGGAACCTTGGTAAAGGGCTCATGGAGGTTAAGAAAAAAGTAAAACAAAGCTTAGCCAACTCCAAAACCCCATAAACAAAGATTTGCCCCATAAATAAAGGAGAGATAGGAAGCAGGAGGAGATGAGTCAAAATGTCTGCTATCATTTGTTCAATTCAACAAATTGAATCCCACTATTTCTAAGATCCCTGTATTTTTTATGTAAAAAAGTAAAGGTAAGTATATGAATGTTTATAACAAAACATTTCTAAAGACCCAAAAAAGTGTGCAAAGGTGAAAAAGTCCATATTCTCAGGCTGAATAGGGAAATTCTTGGCAAAGGACAGAGACAAAAGTCTCAGAGTGTGTTTGGGAAATTGTAAATAACCTCATTTGGCTGACTTGTAGAATAGAAGGGTGAATGAGACTGTAATGTCAGCTTGAGATATATGGCCCCTATGAGCTGAAGAGAAGATGTGTGAAGGCCCGCAAAATCCAGGCCCTTTTGATCCCATGGTCAAAGGCTGGGAAGACCGCATGGGGCTCACCTGGTAGTAATAGTCATCCAGGCAGGGGTTCTCACTCTGCAGCTGAACCATCTGCACTTTTATCACCCAGTCCTTCTCTTTTCGGGTCATGAGGTTAACATAAGGATCTGGCTGCTGAGACCAAGGCTTCTTGCCTGGGGGCCTTTAAGCCAGGAGGAGTATCCCTTTAGACCCACCCACCACTGCCACAGTGAATTTCCCAAGAAAAGGTGAGCAGAGGGTGCAGCTGTCCAGGAAGGCAAGGAGAGAGTGCAGAGGTGGGCAGCACTGTTGGAGTACTAACTGTGCAGGAGCTTTGGAGGAAATACCCAGCATGCAGATGAGCTGCCCTCAACCCCGCTCCTTGTCTGGGTTTTACCTTGGTGTTCGACTGTGCTGTCGCAGCTGCAAGATCCGTTGGTGTTGAGGGTGGAGCTGGGTCAGATGACTGGGAAGGCTTAGAAAGAAACTTGGGCTGGCTGAAAGCAAGGTCTCAGCTCTCTACCCCCTCCACTCATTCAGCCTCTGGTAACCTCAGCCGGACATCTAAGGAAACTCTATGCGCCTCCCCAAAGTCAGCCACATGAAACATCATAATCCTAGTTCAACAGGGCTCACATTGCCCTCCAAACTATACTTTTCTGCAACTTGGCTGCAGGAAATCTTAACACAGTAGAAAACCATTTAGCTGATTGTTGGGAATTCTGAGTCCTAATCTTACTTCTGCCGTGCCAGCTACCCTCAAGTAAATTCTTTTAGTCTCTCTGGGCCTTCATTTCCTCATCTGTGAGGGAGAAGGGGTTGGACCCTACCTCAGACTTTCCTTATTAAGTTTCTGTAAGTATTTTTCTGTGGTAGCTGGTAGAGTAGCCCCCACCCCTCCCTCAGCCACTACCTCCTGAGACCTCCAGAGAAGAGCTCAAACTGTTGTAGACACTGGGGTCCCTGGCACCCTGAACCAGTACCTGAACCTAGGGGGCCATGAGGTCGGTGGGCTGCAGAAGAGAAATGGGTCTGGTAAGAGCAGTCGGGGTCCAAAGTGCCGCACTGGAGAGCTGGTGCTGGGAAGGGTAGGCCGGAAAGGAACAGGCGACAAGTAGTCCAGGGTCTAAGAGGAATAAAGAGGCCTGAGAGAAGGGCATCTCCACTAACAGAATGCTGCTCTTGCTGCTAGGTACCCTTCCTGCCTCTGCGTTCTCACCTGCCCTTTCCCTTCAAGAACCTCACTGGACATTTTGCTGTCTTGTGGAAACTTCAAACCAACTGTTAAGGTTACCAGATTGTGGATCCCGTCCTTATTTCCAGCAGAGCTTGTCACCTCCTATGGAGCAGCTCTTTAGTCCCTGACAATGTGGGGGCATGTGCTCTTCCTACTGTCTGGTGAGCCAACACCTCTTCGTCTCCCCTCTGTGATAGTCTTCTCTCAGGCTTTTGTGCCTTCAGCCACTGGGGCAATGCTTAGCTGTCTCTTTTCTGACTCACCTGAAGCCCTCCTCAGAACTGCAGTTTCCTTCTCTTCTCCCTGAAGTATTTCCTGCATTTCTTCCATCCCAGACCATGTTCTCATTATGCAGTTAATTGAAGGGCAAGTGCTCTTTCTAGCCCTAAGCTCATTGCTGCTTATCTGCTGAAATCCAGGGAAGTAAGTGGGAGTAGGGGATCTAGTTTGTCCTTTTTCATACGAATGGCCAGTTGTCCAGTACCACCCCTGCCATTTACCAAGCTTCCCTACATGACGGGCGACTCCCACCTCTCATACCTACACCTCACTTTGGGTGCTTAGTCTCCAGAGCAAGGTCAAGAGCAGACTAACATAATGGAAATAAGAGACACTTGGCATGCTCCTTCCCAGTACCCAGTCACTTTCTCACACTATGGAGACTGTAGTGACTCACCTGCCATAGAAAGTGCAAGGAGGCAGGTGACATCCCCAGCACATCAGAGGCCTTGATTCCAGGAGAGCTGGGAAGACCTCTCTATAGAATGGGAGGGAAAAAACCCAGGCTCAAATGAGTCTCTGTGGTGTCTTCTAAATTCATGTGTGTCCATGGCAGGTGGGGCAGCAAGGCCAACCACTTCCAATACCCAGGACAGTGGAAGCCTGGCCCTCACTCATAATCAAAGTCAACTGGGCCAGGGCCCCTCTCCTTCCCTGAGGGGAAGCAAAACTGACATCTCAGGAGTAGGTTGAAGGAAGGTCTGAGTCACTTCATTCTACATGGGAATCCTTGTCTCTCTCCACTGGTTGTGAGAATCCAAGGGAATAAATACCAGGAATGAACTGCTGACTCATCTTCAGCACCAGGAGCAGGGCCAGCACCTATGGGTGATGCACTGCCCTGATAGGACCTCTTGTTGTTTTTTAATTATTATTATTATTGATTTTTAGAAAGAAAGGGAGAGGGAAACATGGATGTGAGAGCAAAACATTGATCTGCTGCTTCCTAAACCCCCTCCACCCCAATGGGGATTGAGCCCACAACCCAGGCATGTGCCCTGACCAGGAATTGAGCTGGCAACCTTTTGGTGCACAGGATGACGTTCAACCAACTGAGCCACACTGGCCAGGGCTAGGACCTAGTTTTTAAGGGGAAGACAGCATTAGAAACCAAGTGGGTGACAGGAGGAAAGAGGGAAGAAAGAAAGAGTCCCTACTCAGGTTCAAACCTGAAACAGAAAGTGTTAACCAGGCCTTGGCCGGTTTTCTCAGTGGTTAGAGCATTGGCCCGCAGACCAGAGAGTCCCGGTTCCCGCTAAGGGCACGTATCTTGGTTGCGGTTTGTACCTGGCCCCAGTTGGGGTTGTGTGGGTGGCAACCACTCCATGTGTCTCTCTCACATTGATGTTTCTCTCTCTCTCTTCCTTCCTCTCTCCCTCCCACTCTATCTGAAGATAAATGAAAAAAAAAAGAAAATTGTTAACCAGAACCTATCTTAGAAAGGCTTGGAGAAGAGGAAAGGATGTTTAGCCACAGTCTGTGAGCTGCACACAGTTCAGGACAACTGTCCCTTTAGCTCTTCCTGCCATGGTACCTGGGTGTTATGGACAGCACTGAGGATAGCTGGATCCCCAAGATCTTCCTCCTCTTCATCTACTTCCTCCTCCAGTTCCGGGGCTAGATCTGGATCCAAATCCTCCTCTTCCTCCTCCTCCAATTGAGAGGCAGACATCAGCTCCTCCTCAGAGGCCAAGGGGCCACAGGACTTGCCTGGGCCTTGGTTTGAGTGGGGGCCTGAAGAAGTAGACAGGGGCTCAGCTGTGAGGAGTCTTGTCTAGAAAGGCTGCTTCTCCATAGCACTTCATGTGCCATCTCCAGCACGACCTTCAAACAACGCCTCCTGTTCTAAGGGTTCGATTCAGCCTCCATACCCCCAAAGACCCCCTACTTGTCCTCCACTAGAGCAAACAGGACCTGGCAAGTGCCCAACACATTCACTTTCTATATCCTCTCTTCAGTTGCCTCATTAGGTACCATCACAGCCTTCTCCAACCTGCTCTCCTCCACATAACAGCCCTTTCTATGCCTCTTTAATCAACCAAGTTCCAGCTGCCCTGACTCACTGCAATTTAAGCCTACTGTGTGCCAGATACCTTACATGTATATGTTCATTTAACTCTCACAATAATCATACAAACCTGCTGTTGATCATTTCACTATGAAGGTGAGAAAAGGGGGGCCAGAAAAGTGATTTCGGTCACCCAGCATGATATAGCTAGCAAGTAGAAGAGTTTTGGAATCATTCCCAACAATTTTGGACATGCAAGCCCATGTCCACACACTGAACCAGAACAGCAAGTCTCCACACCACTGGGCTTTTTGTCCAGATATTACGGCTCACTTAATGATACCTTCAAGATATTTCATCTTTGCAGGCTGGCGGACTTCCTCCACGGCTGATTTCTCTGGTGAGAGAGCACTGTCAGCCTCTGCAAGGTAAATCTGGGACAGGGAAGAGACCCAAGGCACCCTCCTCCTCAGTAAAAATAGCATGGCACCCTAAAATGTGGTGAGCCCCCTGCAAGGTTGTCAGTGGAGTATTGGCCCAGGATCTCGAGGATGGCCCGAAACCCCCACCCTCTGACCGACCAGCCCAGCTCTAGACAGCTGTCCTGCAGAGGGACAGAAGGGAGGGACAGGGCTAGGAGTTGGAGAAGCACTCCCACACAGACACCACCAGTCTCCGTCTGTGCACCTCAAGGGGCCTCACAGCTGCCTTGTTGCTGACACCCACTACCTGACTGTTGCTGTCCTTTCTGCTTACTTTAGCCATGGCAGCCTGGGCCAGTGCTGGCTTGTTGCCCCGGGCTTTAAGAGTCTCAGCCCCTCCCCTACTCTCCTGTTAAAGGGCCAGCATTCCCAACAACGACATCTTAATAGAAATATGAGAACATAATCTTATAATAAAGAAAACACTTGAAAGGGCAAGAGAAATAAGCTGTATTTTTAACCATTCAAGGTTTGAGTACAGTTTTTGGAATTGATATTTGGGAGCAGATATGCAAAAAGAGACTCTCTGTCAATCTTTGGTTTTGCTCTAAAACTGGATAGGAAAATTGGTGGATCCTGGGGAGATTACCTAGCAACCAAGTTGTCAGTGCTTCAGGGCACTTGTGGCTCCCTGCGGTCCACCTGGTGGTGCTTGCCCTTCACCTCGTACTGTGAATGTAAGTCTGTTACCCAGCTCTAACTGAGGAGGGACTCCTGTGAATTTAGAAGCCAGATCCTCAAGGTAAAAATGCTTTTGCCTGAGTTATATGGACAATCTTACATCTTCTTGGCTGCTCTAATGGAAAACTGGTTCAGAAGCTGAGGAATAAAAAGAAAAAAAACAAAACAAAAAACGGTAACAACAAAAACAAGCATATTAGTACTACTCGTAGGCAAAACCTAAGACCCACCTGAGCTTCATTGAACCCCCATGTGATCCTGATTCTGTGACCACATCCTGTGTTCAGCTAAACCCCACATGACTTTGTAGAACTCCTGAAAAAAAGTAAAAACAAAGCTAATTTCTCTACATCGAAAAGGTAAGTTAGGGCTCTGTCATCCTGGTTATAGGACTATGATTCTTGATGCCTCTAAATAAAAATATTTGTTGCAAAAGTTTTGCTGTAGGTCAGAACTATATGGATGGGGGAAATTTTAAGTCGCTTGAAAGTTACTGGAAAACTTTTCAAATATCTGAATTGGGATCAGGCCTTTTTGGTAATGTTATTCAGCTATTTCTCTCATGAATTTCCTAATAGTTCACTTTAGTATTATTAAAAGGACCAAGTGGTGAATTTCAGTGTTCCAGAAGTGAGTTATGAGGTTGTCATAGAGACCACATCTGAGGGACAGCCACTTGCTACATGCAGATTTTTATTCTGAAGGGACTTCTTGTACCAACTGGTACCAAGCAGGTGAAATAGGGCTTAGTCTTCAAGATTATAGCTCTGGCCCTAGCCGGTTTGGCTCAGCAGTTAGAGCATTGGCCCTTGGACTCAAGGGTTGCAGGTTTGATTCCTGGTCAGGAGCACATACCTGGATTATAGGTTCAATCACTGGCCCTGGTTGGGTGTGTGTGGGAGGCAACCAACCAGTGTTTCTCTCACATCAATGTTTTTCTCTCTCTCTCTCCCCCTCCTTCCCTCCCCCCTTCCCTACCTAAAAATTAATGGAAAAATATCTTCAGATGAGAATTAACAACAACAAAAAAATATTACAGCTCTGCACTGGCTGCTTGAAATTTCACTTGGGACCTAGTGACCTTTGCCTGAAGTCTTCTGTGTCTACTGGTCCCTTAAATTTCCTAACCTCCTGGCATAGATTATAGATTAACTGGGCTAAATTTAAGCCAGCCTGTACTAGGCTTGGGGTACAGCAATGAAAAAGACAGATGCCACTCAGGGAGGGCCTCTTAGAGCTTCCCAAAGAATAAGAAGTACAGACAGATAAACAGGATTGTTGGATCAAAGATACATTCAGTTTAATGGTTGTAGGTAGAGTCCAGTTTCCAGTTTCATCTTGGGTTGGTGTTGTTAAATTATATAATCTTCTAGGAATGTATCCATTTCTTTCTTTTTTTAATCCTCACCTGAGGATATTTTTCCATTTTTGTTCAGATAGAGTGGAAGGGAGAGAGAGGGAGAGAGAGAGAAATGTCGATGTGAGAGAGACACATCGACTGGTTGCCTCCAGCATGACCCCAACCAGGGCTGGGGATGAACTGCAACTGAGGTACGTGCCCTTGACTGGAATTGAACCTGTGACACATTGGTCCATGGGCCGACACTCTAACCACTTACCCAAACCAGCCAGGGTAAGGAATGTGTCCATTTCTTCTAAGTTCAAATTTATTGGCATAAAGTTGTTCATAGTGTAAGAGTATTTTCTAAATCCATGCTTAATTCTGTACTTTGTTCTTTTTATTCCTTACGTTATTTATGTATTATACCCTTTTTTTCTTCTTTCCAGTTTGTCTATTTTTAAAAAATCATACATAAGTCAGATATTCTGCAGGAAGTAGATAATTCACTCAAATTGGATAATTTGAGTAGAATTTATCAAAGGGATATTTATAAAGGTGTAGAAAGAATAGGGTGCTATTATAGGAAATAGTACAGTACCTTGGGAGTGGTAATAGTTGGTGATTACCACTTTAGGGCAAAGGCCAGAGAATGGAGCCATTATCAAAACCCGGAGACAGAGAAGGCTGCCTAGTAGGCAGATAATTTCAACATCTATGTTATATGGGCTCCAGTGTGGCAGCCCTCTCCTAAATTATATCTATTCTCTCTGAGATCTGTATCTGCTCTCTTCTTGCCTCTTGAGGCCTAGGCGTGCAAAGGGTCCCCACTCTTGCTAGCCCCAGGGGTACTTCACTATCCTTTATGAATTTCCCTTAACCCTGCTCACACTGTAAATATGCCCATCACAAAACTCTCCTTGGTTACCCCACTCGAATGTGCTATTTGCTTCCTACCAGGACCCTGACTGACACCATCTCCATACCATTCTTTTCTTTCTCCTTATTCAGCTTCCTTTCCTGTCCCTCAGTCATCAGCGGCTCTAAAACATAATCATTGTCCTTAAGTCTCCTGCATGACTCCCATTTCTTTTTTTTTTTTTCTTTTTTTTTTATCCTCACACGAGGACATTTTTTCATTTTTTGATCAGATAGAGTGGGAGGGAGAGAGGAAGAGAGAGAGAAACATCGATGTGAAAGGGATACATCGAGTGGTTGCCACCAGCACGACCCAACCAGGATTGGAGACAAACCGCAACCGAGGTACGTGCCCTTAGCAGGAACTGAACCCGGGTCTCTCTGGACCGCAGGCCGATGCTCTAACCGCTGAGCCAAACAGGCCAGGACATGACTCCCATTTCTTTATTCTCAGCAGTCACTTCACGTCTTATATTACAGAGTAAATAGAGGCCGTGTGGGCTGATCTACTTCAATCCATAGTAGGAGGAAAGTTATTTGCATGCAGGCACAGGCCTCCTCACCTCATTCTTCCAGGTCTACCTCTTCTGGTCCAACCTCTTTTTCTACATTCTATGCCCTCTGGCCACTTCAGTCATGCTTCTCTCATCTGTCTTCAGCTTCTCGATTTTTCCTTCTTTCTTTTTCTTAGAACATAGCATGGAAATATCAGGATGTATTAATTTTTACAAACAAAATCCTATTCTTGTTTTTGTTTCTTATTTTAACTGCTCCTTATCTCCCTCCTACCCTACAAACTGAGCTTCTCCGTTTTCTCAACTCACATCGTTTCTTCAACTGCTGCTCTCTGGCTTTTGACTCTGTCTTTTTTTTTTATCCTCACCTGAGGACATTTTTCCATTTTTTTGTTCAGATAGAGTGGAAGGGAGAGAGAGAAACACCGACGTGAAAGGGACACATCGAGTGGCCGCCTCCCACACAACCCAACCAGAACCGGGGACATACCAAAACCGAGGTAATGTGCCCTTAGTGGGAACCAAACCTGGGTCTCTCTGGACCGCAGGCTGACGCTCTAACTGCTGAGCCAAACTGGCCAGGGCTGACTCTGTCTTAATGGGAGCACCAGGGACAGATTGACATCATCTCACAAGCCCCTCAATCCTTTCTATGGTAAACTGATAATTTTTCAACCTTATATTAATACTCTGCAAACACACACCATCACAACAAAATCCTACTCTCACTTCTACCCAAATGCCACCATTGAACACTTCTTGGATTTAAAAAAAAAAAATCTGATACTACCATTACCCATCATTCCTTAGAAACTATTCTCAATTACCAGTAATTTTGTAACCATAAGTGCAAAAGACATATTTCAGTCCTTACCTTAGTTGAAGGACTTTGACACTGTTGATGATGCCCTCTGTATGTCTATTCTCCCACAGCTTCCTGACAGTTCAGTCTCCAAGTTCTTCCTGTACCTCTTGGGTCATCTTCCTTTTGCCCCTTTCCTGCTCTCCTCATCCTCTTGTCATCCTTCAACTATCCTATCCCTCCTGCTTCTTCTTTTGCTCCTCTACATCAAATGTTCTGAATCCGAGGGTCCCCTGCAATCAGTGTATATATTTGTTTAATTTTTTTTTTTTATCCTCACCCGAGGATATTTTCCATTTTTTTTTTTTGTACAGATAGAGTGGGAGGGAGAGAGAGAGGGAGAGAGAGAGAGAAACATCGACGTGAAGGGAGACATCGAGTGGCTGCCACCCGCACGACCAACCAGGGCTGGGGACAAACTGCAACCGAAGTACGTGCCCTTAGCGGGAACCGAACCCGGGTCTCTCCGGACCGCAGGCCGACGCTCTAACTGCTGAGCCAAACCGGCCAGGGCTATTTGTTTAATTTTTAACTTGTGTGTTTTTCTGGAGCGACAACACTTTCATCACATTCTCACAGGGATCAAGAATCCTCCAAAAGGTTAAATCTTCTGTAACTTGTTATTCCTAGGCAATCTCTTCCACTTATGCTTTCTTACCACCTACAATCTGATGACTTTCAAGTCCTTTTGTCAGATCTGACCTTTCCCAACTGACAGCACCTCAGTGATTTTCATCTTCTGTTCTATGGATCTTTAAAATCTAACCGGTTTGGCCCTGGCCAGTTTGGCTCAGCGGTTAGAGTGTCGGCCTGTGGTCCGGAGAGACCCGGGTTCGGTTCCCGCTAAGGGCACGTACTTTGGTTGCAGTTTGTCCCCGGCCCTGGTTGGTCGTGCGGGTGGCAGCCACTCGATGTGTCCCTTCACGTCGATGTTTCTCACTCTCTCTCCCTTCCTCTCTCTCCCTCCCACTCTATCTGTACAACAAATGGGGGGAAAAAAATATATCCTTGGGTGAGGATAAAAAAATAAAAAAAGTAAAAAATAAAATCTAACCGGTTTGATTCCCAGTCAGGGCACATGCCCAGGTTGTGGGCCAAATCCCTGGGGGGGGGGGGGCATGCAGGAGGTGGCCAATTAATGTTCTCTCTCATCATTGTTTCTATCTCTCTCTCCCTCTCACTTCCTCTCTCTCTAAAATAAATTAAAAGTGTTTTGTTTTGTTTTTGTTTTTTTTTAAAAAAAGGACCTTTAAAATCTAACCCTCACTGTCTCTCCAGCCTCCTGTCTTCAAGTTTCCTACCTTCTAGTTTGGGTTTCAGACATAGTGAACTGCTTTGAGCTGTATGGGGAAAGTGGTATTCCTATGAAGCCCTCTCTGCCCTGGAGACCTCTTACCCTTGGTCTGAGAGTTTTATTCAATTGTTGATTAAAGTTGTCCTAGTTCTTTATGTCTTTCTTTTGAATTACATTAAACATATGTATCTTAGCAGATAATATGCTATTCATTGTATTACATAAGCAAAATGAGTTAGCAAAGGAAGTGTTATTTTAATTGGAAGGTGGTTTCAGATTCTTTATTAAATTGCTTTACTCTAAAAATAAAATTGCCTTATTCTAATAGTCTAAATATTCAAATGGGGGTGGGGTGGGGTGGGGGCTAAACTCAGCTCAGGCTTACCTTCTCCAGAAATCCTTTTCATCTTCCTCCATTCCAAGCTCCATGAGGTACCCTACTAATGTGCACTCATTGGTCCTTACACTTTTTTCTCATAATACTTACCACATTGAGCTGACTTCTGCTTCTGTATTTGTCACCCCCACCTGAGAACAGAAACATTGTCTTCTTCATATTTGTGCCTCCAGCAGTTAACGCAGTATCTGCAACAGAGTATATTCTCAGTGAATATTAATTGAGCTGAACTGAAGTGAAAAATAATGATCTTTCCCCTCAGAGACTTCTTCATATGGGGTTTCTTATCTGCTACCTTGTTGTGTCCTATTCCAGCACACCCTCCACAGTATCCCCAATAAATGTCATTCTAAGAAAACAAACCTCATGTACCTAAGTCAGAAGTCATAAAAGAAAAGACATAGATTTGACTAAAAAAGTAAAACTTCTAAACTGAAGACATATTTATGCCAAAGTAAATTCTTACGGAGCAAAGATTTAAATATTTAAAAAAAAATTAAACCTAAAAAGCCCTGGCCGGTTTGGCTCAGCGGTTAGAGTGTCGGCCTGCGGTCGGGAGAGACCCGGGTTCGGTTCCCACTAAGGGCGCGTACTTCGGTTGCAGTCTGTCCCCGGCCCTGGTTGGTCATGCGGGTGGCAACCACTCGATGTGTCCCTTTCATGTCGATGTTTCTCTCTCTCTCTTCCTCTCTCTCCCTCCCACTCTATCTGTACAAAAAATGGAAAAATGTCCTCGGGTGAGGATAAAAAAAAAAAAGAAAAAAAAAAATTAAACCTAAAAAAATACTCAAAGAAAATAAGAGTTTTTAGAAAAATGTGGAGTAAGTAGAAGAGGCCCTTCTAACCATAACCTCAAATTCATGAGCCATGAAGGGTAACTGATAAATTTACCTACATAAAAGTATAAGGCGCCCTGGCCAGTTTGGCTCAGCGGTTAGAGCATTGACCTGCGAACGGGAGAGTTCCAGGTTCAGTTCCCACTAAGGGCACATGCCTCGGTTGCAGTTTGTCCCCGGCCCCGGTTGGGGTCGTGTGAATGGCAGCCACTTGATGTGTCTCTCTCAGGTCGATGTTTCTCTCTCTTGCTTCCGCCCTCTCTCCCTCCTGCTCTATCTGAAAGATAAATGTAAAAATGTCCTCTGGTGAGGATAAAAAAAGTGTAAGGCGTCTGAATGGCCAAAATAAATAAATAAATAAAACCATAAACAAGGTCAAAAGAACTTTATTATGATCTGATAATCTTAGATTTACCTTTAATAATTACTTAAAAGAACTTTTAGGTAAAGATTCTTTTTATTGTTTCTGAAAATTTTGAGGGCACAGAAAAGGAGATATTTATGTTAATCCAAAGTCCTTTTGGCAATATTTCCTTCACAACTGCTGGTAATCAATATTATCCAATCAGCAACCATGTAAAAATTAACATAACACTGGTAATGGTTAATATAAAAATAAGACTGCTATTCTCTCATATTCACTTTAAAAATCCTATACATCTGTTAAATGCTGAATGTCTGTTAACACAGAACATCTGTGTCCTTATGAAGGCAAAATCTTTGACCATCATTTTTATTTCTATTTTTTAGAGAAAGTGGAAGGGAGGGAAGGAGAGAGACAGAGAGAAACATTGATTTCATCCCACACAGTGACCCCAACCAAGGCTGGGATCGGACAAGCAACCCAGGTATGTGCCCTTGACCAGAATTGAATCTGCGACCCTTCAGTTGGGGCGGGGGGGCCAATGCTCTAACCACTGAGTCAAACTGGCCAGGGAATTTTTACTTGTTCAAAAAGAAAATTTGTCACCCTTGCTGGATAGCTCAGTTGGTTGGAGCATCATCCCAATATGCCCAGATTGTGGGTTGGACCCCAGGTCTGGGCACAATGAATGCATGGGTGGGTGGAGCAATGGGTTGATGTCTTTCTCTCTCTTTTTCTTTTTCTCTCCCCCTCTCTCTTTCTCAAATCAATAAAAATGTTAAAAAAAGAAAATTTGTCCTAATTTATTTATTTTTATTTTTTCTTTATTGATTTTTAGAGAGAGAGGAAAGGAGCAAGAGAGAGAGATAGAAACATCGATGAGAAAAAAATTGATTGGCCACCTCCAACATGCCCCCCATCGGGGATCAGGCCCACAACCTGGGCATGTGCCCTGACTGGGAATCGAACCAGTGACTGTTTGGTACATGGGTTGACACTCCACCACTGAGCCACACTGGCCAGGCAGAAAATATGACCTAATTTAAATAAGAAATGTATGACTTGCTTTTTTTTGTTTTTGAACATGCCCCTAGCGGGAACCAAACCAGGCCAACGTTCCAACCGCTGAGCCAAACCAGCCAGGGCTGACTTGGTTTTTTAATTTTTATTTTTTTATCCTTACCCAAGGACTTTTTTTTTTTTTTTTCATTTATCTTCAGATAGAGCGGGAGGGAGAGAGGAAGGAAAAGAGAGAGAGAAACAGACGTGAGAGAAACACATCGACTGGTTGCCACCCACATGACTCCAACCAGGGCCGGGGATAAACCGCAACTGAGAACCCAGGACTCTCTGGTCCACGGGCCGATGCTCCAACCACTCAACCCACCAGGGCTGACTTGTTTTTTTTTTCTCAGATGGAGTAGGAGGGAGAGTGAGAGGAAGAGAGAGAGAGAAACATTGACGTGAAAGGGACACATCGAGTGGCTGCCACCCACACAACCCAACCAGTGCTGGGGACAAACTGCAACTGTGGCACATGCCCTTAGCGGGAACCAAACCCCAGTCTCTCTGGACCGCAGGCCGACGCTCTAACCACTGATCAAACCAGCCAGGGCCTGACTTGGTTTTATAATGAACTATTCAAATGTGAGTGTCTAGTTCATTCAAGGTGTTATAACAAAATACCAAAGACTGGGTAGTTTATAAACAACAGAAATTTATTTCTCACAGTTCTGGAGGCTGGAAGTTCAAGACCAAGGTGTCACCAGATTCAGTGTCTGTTGAGAGCACACTTTCTGGTTCATAGATGGGTGCCTTCTCACTGTGTCCTCACATGGTAGAAGGGAGGGGTAAAGTAGCTCTCAGGGTTTCCTTTATAAGGGCTCCACCTTCATGACCTAATCACCTCCCAAAGGATCTTCCTCCTAATACTATCACCTGGGGGGATAGGATTTCAAAATAGAAATTTTGGGGGGACACAAATATTCAGCCCATAGCCATTACCTTTGGAAACTATAGGTTAAGTATATAAGACTACTATTTTCTTTTACTGATATTTTACATTGAAATATAACATTTGGTTATAAAAATCTCAAAAATGTTACTGATTTTCAAAACTATACATTTATTTACATTATAGGAGAGGTGCATATGTAGATAGTGAAATTTGAGACTTTGTCTTCCAAATCTACATTCAACTTTCTGTGATTAATCAGTATTTGACACATTTATTTATTTATTATTATTATTTTTTTACTCCTATCCCGAGGACATTTTTCCATTTTTTGTTCAGATAGAGTGGGAGGGAGAGAAAGAGAGAGAAACATCGACGTGAAAGGGACACATCGAGTGGTTGCCACCCACATGACCCAACTAGGGCCGGGGACAAACTGCAACCAAAGTACCTGTCTTTAGCAGTAACCAAACCTGGGTCTCTCTGGACTGAAGGTCGACGCTCTAAATGCTGAGCCAAACCGGCCAGGGCTGTATTTGACACATTTATAAAGAAACTCCTGGTTAAGAGAAACTTTTAAAAAACAGATTGTTGTTGCCCTGGCCGGTTTGGCTCAGCGGTTAGAGCATCAGCCTGCGGTCCTGAGAGACCCGGGTTCGGTTCCCGCTAAGGGCATGTACCTTGGTTGCAGTTTGTCCCCGGCCCTGGTTGGTTGTGCGGGTGGCAGCCACTCGATGTGTCCCTTTCACATCGATGTTTCTCTCTCTCTCTCTCTTCCTCTCTCTCCCTCCCACTCTACCTGAACAAAAAAAAATGTCCTCGGGTGAGGATAAAAAAAAAACAAAAAAAAACAGATTGTTTGGTAATTTTGCATTTATGCTCGGTGTTCATTTATTTAAATCACCTATGACATTTGGAAAATTTTTTCAAACTTAGGAAAATGCAGTTATTAACAGGGCTTCATTGAATTATACCTAAACTATGCAAAATATATCTGTTCCACACTAAAAGTACAATTGAATAAATAAGATTACATAAACAGATAAAAGTAAAGACTACTTTCACATTTAAATTATATTTATTTCACATGAAAGACCATCTAAAATCAAGTTGGAAGAAACTATTAATGATCTTGACTATGACAGTTTATTGCATGTTCAGTCTCTCTTTATTTTTAATGCTGAATAGTTTGGTGTTTTAATCTTCTACTTATCGTTAAACAGATAATTTAACCTAAAACGTAATGGCTGACATCGCCACTATGACCATTAAGTTGTGCCCCAGAAATCAACTTTAGCAAAGTAGCTTTGGCCCTGGCCGGTTTGGTTCAGTGGTTAGAGCATCGGCCTGTGGTCCAGAGAGACCCTGGCCCTGGTTGGTTGTGTGGGTGGCAGCCACTCGATGTGTCCCTTTCACGTCGATGTTTCTCTCTCTCTCTTTCTTCCTCTCTTTCCCTCCTACTCTATCTGAACAAAAAATGGAAAAATGTCCTTGGGTGAGGATAAAAAAAAAAAAGTAGCTTCATTGTGTATTTCAATCATGAGCTTCAAATGCTCTAAACAGAATTTGGATATAATTACATTTGCTTAACTCTGATTTGATGCTGATGATGGTTCCAGGATGTCTCTGGCTCCGGTTCCTGCTAGAGGAACATACCAAAAAAAAAAAAAAAAGTATGGTATATTCATATAATGAACTACTATGAAAGCATGAAAAAATTATATAGCTATTATCATTGAAATAGATATACTGCCCATGATATATAGTTAAATAAAAATGCTGTTTGCAAAAAAATATATCCAACACATCTGTGTCTATAATATATTCCCTCCTATTCTTGCTCCTGTTTCTCCATGTTATCCAGGATTAGTTCAAAGAAAGCCACCTTTCAGAAATTGTGCCGAATATACAATCATCAACTTCAGTTTCCTACCATGTGTACTCCTCCTGATTTTCTCTGTTCAAGCTGAGGGTTTGCTTCCTAAAGAGGCAAGACGAAAATCAATACCCTATTCTGCTCTACCTAAACCCAGGTAGTTGATCTCCAGCAAGGCCATCAGGTTATGACCTGATGAAGTCTCTGTCCAGGAGGGCTGAGGCTGGTCCAGGAGCCAGCTGGCTCTTGTCACTCATCCTTGGGCTGGAAGAGGCGCACTCATTCAAGTTGGCTAAGAATCTCCAAGTTGCAGCAGCACAGTCATTTTCTGAACCCTCCTGGACACCTGCCCTTTCAGGACTCTCTTCCTCCTTACACTTTATTTTTGAAAATTTCAACCCTACAAGAAAAGTTGAGAGGATGATAAAACGCACTTTTGTTCATCCTTCACTTAGCAGTTGATAATAAATTGCCTAACAAATATTGTTTAGATAAACATCTTCCCTGTTACATCAGGCAATGTCTGTTTCTGGTGATTAGGAACTTGGGCTGACAGAACTACAAACAGGAAATTCACAGAATGAGAAACCTGTGAAAAACTGTCCAATCTGACTGCCTTCTTTTTTTTCATTTATTGATTTTAGAAAGAGGGGAAGTGAGAGGGAGAGAGAAATAGAAACATTGATGAGAGAAAGCATTGATTGGCTGCCTCCTGCATGTCCCCCACTGGAGATCAGGCCCACAACCTGGGCATGTGCCCTGACCTGGAATCAAACTGGCAACCTCTTGGTGCATGGGTCCATGCTCAACCACTGAGCCACACCAGCAGGACTTGACTGCCTTCTTAGTAAGCCTGGCCAGTTTGGCTCAGTGGTTGAGCATGGACCCATGCACCAAGAGGTTACCAGTTTGATTCCAGGTCAGGGCACATGCCCAGGTTGTGGGCCTGATCCCCAGTGTGTGTGTGTGTGTGTATGTGGGGGAAGGGACAGGGAGGCGTGCAGGAGGAGGCCAATTGAATGTTTTTATCTCTCTCTTCCTTCCTCTTCCTAATATCAATAAGGGGGGTGGGGTAAGATACGTAGTAAAACAAGGAGATATGATGTTTTCAATGATAATACCCTCTTGGGTCAGGGCATTGGGAGATAAGCAACCTCTCTTATTCTATGATGGACTGTACCCTGGCTCTACGTTTCTGGAGGGTAGTTTCACGGTGTGCAGGATAAGTTACATTAGGGGAAAGCTGGAAATGTCCCCAATACAGATTTCAGTATATTCAGCCCTGGTTGGTTTGGCTCAGCGGTTGGAGCATGGGCCTGTGGACCAGAGAGTCCTGGGTTTGGTTCCTGCTAGAGGAACATACCAAAAATATATATATATATATGGTATATTTATATAATGAACTACTATGAAAGCATGAAAAAATTATATAGCTATTATCATTGAAATAGATATATTGCCCATGATATATAGTTAAATAAAAATGCTGTTTGCAAAAAAATATATGCAGGGGACCCTCCCAGGGGCCGGCCTCTATCCACCCTTGGCCCGCACGCCCTACTCGCTGCCACCCGGCGGGTCACTCTGGGCTCCTCCATGCCCACCTGTTTCTGGTGGGGCGAGGGCATCTCCATGGCCTGGCTCCCTCTCGCTCAGCACCGCCAGCAGCTGCAGGATGCAGGCAGACCGAGGAGCTCTTAAGGCGGGTTGAAGATGAGAGTGATGCAGAGACCTATGGAGAACAGAATGATGAACTGGGAAATTATTCTAAGAGACGGATAATCTCTAACTGGGATTGATACCAAGATCCGGAAAAACAGGTTGACAATGAAAGTGAAGAAGAACCACAGAGGGGATTTCAGTGTTCTCAGCTTTGCAGGAGACTTCACAGTTCCGGTTTGCTGAGTGAACGAGCGGGATGGGGAAGCTTCATGTCCAAAGCAGGATTCAACAATTTACTAGGACTGTGAGTCACTGGTTCAAGACCTTTAAGAACTGCCTCTCTCACTGCGACCCAATGTTGCTGCTGAATTGGTCCAGACCGCCCTTCCTTTAGCGCTTCTTCCGGTGAAACAAAAAAGAAATGATGAAGGCAAGGGACTAGGCATGTAGTTAAAAGGGCTACTGGGGCCTGGGGGAGGGGGGTCCTTGTTTGAGCTGAAATCCGAGGCTGCTGGTTTGTTTACAAGCGTGCCCCAAGCCAGTGTGTTCCATCAGGCTTACTGCCTTAAACAACTACCTCTATGTTTGCCAACATTCAAAGTAATACATTTAAGAGGCTCATTGCACTTTTCTCTGTCTTAGTAATACCAGAGACTCATGAAGGGCAGGAGACTATGGCATTTGTTTCCAGCCTCCTTCCTCTCAGTGTTTATTTGGCAGCATAGCAGGTGCTGCTGCTGAAGAGAATAGAGCAAGCAACAAGACATGCATTTGGCCAAAATAAACAAATGCTGGTCCAAAAGAATAAAAAATAAAAATATATATGCAGAATGATTACATCTTTGTAGACACATATATCCAAATTTATATAAGTATATGAATAGACAAAGTCTGGAAACAAACATTAATTTATTAGCAATGGTTATCTTTGGGTGAGAGGATGACAGGTGATTTAAATTTTTGTATTTATTCTTACCTATATTATCTGAGCTTTTCATAATTAATATAAATTTTATAATTAGAAAAAATTAAGCTATGTGGAAAAGCTTTTAAAAATATCAAACAAAAAATGCCCAAAAGACCACCACCAACAAAAAACCCTATCTCCATTGGTACCTGCATCGTGGTCTAAAGCAGTGGTTCTCAACCTTCCTAATGCCGTGACACTTTAATACAGTTCCTCATGTTGTGGTGACCCCCAACCATAAAATTATTTTCATTGCTACTTCATAACTGTAATTTTGCAACTGTTATGTCTTAGGCGACCCCTGTGAAAGGGTTGTTCAACCCCAAAGGGGTCGAGACCCACAGGTTGAGAACTGCTGGTCTAAAGGCTAAAGTCCACACTTTTCCCTTGGCACCAAAGTCCTCTGCAGGCTCTTTAACTCCTCCAGGTGGAGATAGTTGATTTCCTGGTATCATAATCTATTTATAGGTCTATAAACCAGAGTCTATGAGCTCTTTGAAGAAAGAATTTTTCCCAGTACCAGCTCAGTGTTCAGTGCCTAGCAAGGTGCTCAGTAAAGGTTTGTTGAATGACTGAATGATTGTGGTGAGCACTGAAACTTGATAGGTTAGGGACAGGCTAAGAAGTAAGAAGCCACAGCTTCGAGGCACCTTTGCCCTGGGAACCAGAGGACTCCTTTTGTTACTCTTATTTCCTGTTTAACATTGGCAGCAGCTGTTGAAGCAAGAGTGGTTTGACTCATTTGGTTCACAGCGTCTTATGAAAGAGTCCAGCAGTGGCAGTGCCATCAGGGGCCGACCCAGCTCAGTGGGGGCAGTAATAGAAGGGGGAGAACCAAGGCTTCTGGCCAATCCAGGCTTTAGGAAAACTCCTATCCCCTCAGCTGCTGAGCTAATGATAGCCCTCCCTCAAACATAAGTGTATCCAAAATGCTCTGTGTGGCCAGTCTGGTTAACTAATAGGTAAACTTGACTTTGCAAAGGCAAATATTTATACAGTACAAGGCTCCTGGCAACCAAGGCCCAAATATGCACGATTCCATGTGCTGCATGAAATCCGAGGTGAGATAGAAGATCCAAGTTAGAATTCTGCAATTTTAATTAGAAACTGAGATGCAGACCCAAGGACCTATGAAGAGAAAACACCCATGAAAGGAGGCTGTGCCAGTAACTTAGTCCCTGGATGTGGCATTCCCCAGGGACAGTGCCCAATCCTTTCCTTCTGGGGTTGTCATGTTGCTCCCATCCTGTAGGGGGTTTCTACTTAGCATTTACCTAACTCTTCTCTCCATCCAAGCTGACCTATGCTACTTCTAATTCCTTTTATGCTTTTAGTGGGTGCTGTGATCTAACGAACTACAATATTAGTCTTTGTAAATGTAATTTTAAAATTCCTCACCTTCCAGCCCTGGCCAGTTTTGCTCAGTGGTTAGAGGGTCAGCTTGTGGCCCAAAGCATTGTAAGTTCAATTCCCCTCAAGGGCACATACCTGGGTTGCAGGTTCGATCCCTGGCCCTGGTCTCTCTCATGCCGATGTTTTTCTCTCTCTCATTCCTACTGTATCTGAAGATAAATGGAAAAAGTATCTGTGGGTGAGGATTTAAAAAAAAAGTTCCTTGCCCAGCCGGTGTGGCTCAGTGACTGAGTGTCCACCTGTGTACCAAGAGGTCGCTAGTTTGATTCCAGGTCAGGGCACATGCCCAGGTTGTGGGCCAGATCCCCAGTGGGGGGCATGCAGGAGGTGGCCAGTCAATGTTTCTGTCTTTCCCTCTCCTTTCCTCTCTCTCTAAAATCAATAAAGAAAAAAAAAATTAAAACAAAATTCCTCACCCTCTAAATTAAGTACGTACAATATATATCTAAGAGATAAGAGGCACCAAACTAACATTGGTTTCTGAGGGGAGAAGAGTGAGATGGGAGGAGACACATAGGAGAACTTTCATTTTCACTTCATAGACCTCTAATTGTTTGCATTTTTACAATAGGCATACAGTCACATACTGGACTTAACAATTAAAAATGAAAAGTACTTTAAACACTGTGGTTACTACTGGGAAGAGGATTTGAGGGAAACTCGTATTTTATAGTTCTGTATTGCTGGATGTTTTTAATAGCAAGATTGTATGATTTTTCCAAATAAAAACAAGTAGGCAATTGATAGATCTTGGCAGTTACATACAAGGCAGAGATTCCCTACCTACCAGATATTTTAACTCTCTCAACTTTAGTCTTCCCATGCACTCTCTCTCAAATAAAAAGAACAGTACTTACCTTATACGGATCTTGTGAAGTTTTTTCCCCCCTCCTATGTATGGTGTCTGACTTAGTAACTATCAATAAAAAACAAAACTCCCTGTCTGTCTATTTCTTTTGGGCCTTTGCCCATTGTGTAACAGCTCTTAGATCTGAGAAGTCAATCAGCAGGAACACCTTAGGTGATTGCTAATTAATTATTGGGCTGATTTGAACTCCAGATTGAAATCTTCCAGTGGTCAAGGTCTGCATCTTCTTTCCCCTTTAGCCTTACAGAACTCAACACTGGCCACAAAGCCTGAATTCAACTGACATTTGCTGAATTTAATAGAATTTAACACAAAAAACTGACAATTTCCAGCCCCCAAACAGACCTAACCAGGCTGTAGTACTTTGTAGCAGGCAACAATTTATTTTCCAACTCCCTAAATTAAACATTTAACAATGGTTATCTCTAGGTTGTAGGATTATAGGTAGTCTTATAATATTTTTCTTTATATGTTTTAGTATGTTCCAGTTTTCTATCATGTACATATATTACCTTTGTGGGCAGAAAAAAAATAAATGTCAATTAAAAACACTGCATATTGTGGTGTTAGACCCTGCCTATTTACTTCCCTTCACCTTCTCATATGCTCATGGTCTCATAACCCTTCTCAGAAAATGATTGTCTAGTGGAAATTATTAGGCCTTTAAAATTGGACCAGTGTTTGAATCCCAACTCAGTGCAAATGTGGTTAATTATCTTACTTCTATGAGTCTAGTCTCCTTACCTATAGTTAAAAGTAACATCTTCCTTCTAGATTGTTGTGTAGTTTGGGTTAGCAGCTTTGCCACTTTAATACGTATAAGAATCACCTGAGATGTTGTTAAAACGCACTCTTGTTTAGTAGGTCTGAGGTAGGCCCAAGAGTCTGCATTTCTTTTTCTTTTTTTTTTTTATCCTCACCCGAGGACATTTTTTCATTTTTTTTTGTGTTTTTTTTTGGTTCAGATAGAGTGGAAGGGAGAGAGAGGAAGAGAGAGAGAGAGAAACATCGACATGAAAGGGACACATCGAGTGGTTGCCACCCGCACAACCCAACCAGGGCCGGGGACAAACTGCAACTAAGGTACATGCCCTTAGCGGGAACCGAACCCGGGTCTCTCTGGACCGCAGGCCGACGCTCTAACTGCTGAGCCAAACAGGCCAGGGCAAGAGTCTGCACTTCTAAAAGCACCTGGGTGGTACGGATGCTAGTGAGGTATGGATCATACTTTGAATTGCAAGGGATTGATGACACAACAAATGAAGAGCCCTGACACATATGTCCTACCTATGCTTGTTCCTCTCCTCTTGGGTGGGCCTGACTTTCTGGCTGTTTGGATAAGCTCATCTTAGAGAAAATTGAGATCTACTCAGGTGCAACCCAACTCATTTGAGCTTTAACCTATTCCTATTTTCTCTCGACTTTAATACCCTTCCTTCCTTCCTTCCTTCCTTCCTTCCTTCCTTCCTTCCTTCCTTCCTTCCTTCCTTCCTTCCTTCCTTCCTTCCCTAACAACAATACAGGTATCTGTGTTTATAGGGTATTTATTTATTTTTTTATCCTCACCCGAGGATATTTTTCCATTTTTTGTACAGATAGAGTGGGAGGGAGAGAGAGGAAGGGAGAGAGAGAAACATCGACGTGAAGGGACACATCGAGTGGCTGCCACCCGCACGACCAACCAGGGCCGGGGACAAACTGCAACCGAAGTACGTGCCCTTAGCGGGAACCGAACCCGGGTCTCTCCGGACCGCAGGCCGATGCTCTAACCGCTGAGCCAAACCGGCCAGGGCTATAGGGTATTTTTTAACAGCTTTATTGAGATATCATTGATATACAATAAATTACACTTAAAGTGTAGTGTACAATTTAATAGCTTGTAATATAAATATATACTCATGAAATCATCATAAAACTCAAGACAATTAACTTATCTATCACCTTCCATGTTTCTTAATGTTCCTGATGTCAAATTGTTTTCCAAAATAGTTGTACCATTTACATTCTGTCAACAAAAAATCGATGCCACCACTCTAATGCCAACAGGGGTCTTCAATCTGGGGAACAGTAAAAGGAGAAAACTTATTCAGGTAAACAGTTTGCAAACTGTGGAGATGCAGCATCCTGAGGAAGCAAAAAATGCTCCACCTACACACAAAAAAAAGGCTTTTATTTATTTACTTATTGACTTTAAATAACTTTATTTTTCGATTATAGTTGACATATAATATTATGTTAGTTTCAGGAGTACAACCCAGTGATTAGATATTATATAACTTCCTAAGTGATCACCCCAATAAAGCTAGTACCCACCTGACACCTGGCATAGTTATTACAGTATTATTGACGATATATCCCTATGCTGTACTTTACATACCTGTGTCTATTTTGTAACTATCAATATGTACTTATTAATACCTTCACCTTTTTTACCCTGTCCCCCAGCTCCCCTTCCCTCTGGCACCTATCAATCTGATCTTTGTATCTATGAGTCTGTTTCTGTACTGCTTGTCATTTATTTTGTCTTTCAGATTCCACATATAAACAAAATCACATGGCTTTTGTATTCCTCTGTCTGACTTATTTCACTCCTCTGCACAAAACCCTCTAGGTCCATCCATGTTGTTGCACCTGGCATGATTTCATTCTTTTTTTTTTTTTGTTCAGGTAGAGCGGGGAACAGAGAGAGAGAGAGAAACATCGATGTGAAAGGGACACATCGAGTGGCTGCCACCCGCACGACCAACCAGGGCCGGGGACAAACTGCAACCGAGGTACATGCCCTTAGCGGGAACCGAACCCGGGTCTCTCAGGACCGCAGGTCGACGCTCTAACCGCTGAGCCAAACCAGCCAGGGCTCATTCTTTTTTTTTTATGGCTGAGTCATATTCCATTGTATATATGCCATTCACCTATTGATGGACACTTAGGTTGCTTCCATATCTTGGCTGTTGTAAATAATGCAGCAATGAAAATGTGGACGTATATGTCTTTTCGATTTAGGGTTTTGGGTTTCTTCAAATAAATACCCAGAAGTGAAATTGCTGGGTCCTTCTTTGTCTCTTGTTATGTAGCCTTTGTTTTAAAGTTCATTTTTTTCTGGTATAAGTATTTCTATTCTAACTTTTTGTTTGTTTGCATTGTCATGAAATATCTTTTTCTATCCTTTTACTTTCAATCTGTGTGTGTCTTTTGATTTGAAGTAAGTGTCTTGTAAACAGCATATGTAAGGGTCTAGTTTGTTATCCATTCAGGCTTCATATGTCTTTTGATTGAATCATTTAATTATTTTGCATTTAAAGTAATTATTGATCGATATGTATTTATTACCATTTTATTATTCATATATATTTTTTAATTTTCTTCTAAAGAAAACTCTAACATTTCTTGTAATACTTGTTTGGTGGTTATGAACACCTTTAGCTTTTTCTTGTCTGGAAAGCTCATTGTCCTTCAATTCTAAATGATAGCTTTGCTGGGTAGAGTAATCTTGGTTGTAGGTTCTTGCTTTTCATCACTTTGACTATTTCTTTTTTTTTCCCTCACCCAAGGACATTTTTGCATTAACCTACAGATAGAGCGGGAGGGAGAGAGGAAAGGAGAGAGAGAGAGAAATAGAAGAGAGAGAAACATTGAGTGGCTGCCACCCACACAGTCCCACAGCCACACACACAGGGGCTTGGGGACAAACTGCAACGGTATGTGCCCTTAGCGGAAACGGAACCCAGGACTCTTTGATCCTGGGCCAACATTCTAACTGCTGAGCCAAACCAGCCAGGTTGATTCTAGGAACTCTTTCTAAGGGTAGGCTTAGATGGCAGGAACACAATGCAGGAGGCTTAGCAGCTCAGTCTGTGGCTTTTCCCTGAAATGTAGTGTTATATGATAGGCCTCTGTCAGCAATGGGCTGTTAGACTCTAGTTAGGAATTTGGACCCAATTAACCATAAGGAGTCCTACTTGGCAGATATATTTCTCCTTGGGGTTCACAATTACCACCTGGAGGATATGAGCATTCCAGTTCTTTCTCATTTTTGAAAAAATTTGCTACTTTGAATAAACATTCCCTGTAAAAAAAAATTTTTTAGGAGTCATATAGGCAAAAAAAAAAAGGTCCATCTGTTAATTTCTCTACTGGGAGATAATACTATTAAGCTGTTGTATTTAGCCTTGGCCAATGAGGCTCAGTTGGTTAGACATCATCCTGTATAACAAAAGTTTACGGTTTTGTTTCCAGTCAAGGCTGGATGCTCAGGAGGAGGTATGCAGGAGGCATCGAAAACCTCTCACATCAATGTTTCTCTCTCTCTGAAAATCAATAAAATCTTTAAAAACAACAACAAACTGCTATGTTTATAGATTTCTAGAAGATTGACCTACTAGGCAAACAATGCTCTTGTTGTTTTTATTAAAAAAATTTTTTTTGGTATGTGCCCCTAGCGGGAACTGAACCCGGGACTCTCTTGTCCGCAGGCTGATGCTCCAACCACTGAGCCAAACCAGCCAGGGCAATGCACTTGTGTTTTTGTTGTTGTTGTTTTTTTTTAAAGTTTTATAACTCTTTTTCACCCTCACTATTCAAAACATGTTATAAATGGAAATCCAAGAAAAATACAGGAATTCTCCTAAACACAGAATATTGAAAAATATACTTTCTATCTTCACTACATTGTTTTATCACTTTTAAAATTGGTTTCTAAGTAAGTAGGTTATAATTTATCTTTGATAAGTTTTAAATGTAATATTTCTCTGTGATGTAATAGACAAGGAATTTAGAGGTAAAAATGGCCTAGTCTCTTCCTATACTCCCAGGTCAGTAGAAAATATTCAACACTAACATTTCAGGCCTTAAGAACCTTAAATGAGTTATAAAAAAACAAACAAACACATACAAACAAATGGGAGGGACAAAAATGTCTCTACTTACAACTTAATGTGTAAAAATTCTTCCTATTTCAAGAGAGTTATAGTTAGAGCTGATAGAAAAACTACGTAAATAAAAACAGTAATTACAAGACACTTGTTAAATATTATAGATACTTGCTATGTGTTAGGAACGGTATGGGCATTATCTCATTTCATTAGGTTTGTGAAGAATATTCAACCTTTTCTAGTTTGGCCATGGCTTCCATATTAGGGATTATTAAAAGGTCTAAAAATCTGTGAGAGAAATCCAGAAGAGATTTGCTGTGCTCCTTGGGGAAACACAATTCAACTCCCTTCAACTGAAAACCAAGGTGATTTCCAAGCTGTCTGCAACTCCCTGCCCCCACGATTCACTTCCTCTTCTGACTGTTGCACTCAGAAAAGACCAGAGGACTCTGCAGCCACGATGACAGCATTGCTTTTTGTTATCTTGGAGTGTAGGTTTCCTTAATGAATCTGTCTAATGTTGTCCACTCTTATAATCAGTAGATTTAACTTCTTTGGCTGGGTGCAATTTAAATTCTCACTAAAATTATCATGTCCTTTATCTTTTAAGTGTTGGAAACATGAATGCCAATGGAATCAGGCCAGAGTTTGAATACCAGTCTCTAGCCTCTGTTTTCCCTACCCATAAAAATTCCTACCTCCGAGAGTTTAAGGACTTCACTCACTCTTTGCTAGTTCACTTATTCATTCAGTTTACGGAATACCTACCACGCGCCACGCACCATTCTAAAACACTTAAAAGGGGTCTGTAAACTCAAAAGCTCAAAGTAGTTACTGCTTTTACTATCAGTAGTCGTTTTCCCCAAGAATCAACAAAACAAAGAAAATCACCTAAACAACAGGAAGATACAGATAAGAATTCTTTGGCATGGGAGCTTTACGAAAAAAGGAAACTTTTCCCTGAAGGGATTCAGGAAGTAAGAAGGTCCTCCTCCACTCTGAACAGTTCTCTGGGCTGTTCTTAGGAGTCCTCAAGGTTCCTGGACTATTTTTCTTGTCCCACACATACAGAAACCTACAGTGTATTCCAGTTGTAATTTCTTTTGTTGTTGAGGATATTTTTCTATTTATCTTCAGATAGAGTGGGAGGGAGGGGAACAGGGAGGGAGGGAGAAACATCAACGTGAGAGGGGCACATCGACTGGTTGCCTGCCCCAGACCCCAACCAGAGCCGGGACCAAATGCAACCGAAGTTATGTGCCGTTGACTGGGAGGAACCGAAGCCAAAGTGCCGCCCCTTGACCGGAATCGACACCCCCACCCCTCATTGGTCTGCGAGCTGGGGGGGCGCTCTAACCCTGAGCCAAACCAGCCAGGGCCCGGTTGTAATGATTAACAAGAGATCTTGTTCTGTCTGGCATGGTTCATCCTCTGTCCACACCCTAAATCTTTCTGGGCTTTCATTTTTGCCAATTAAAACGGCAGGTTCTAGTCTCCTAACTGATTGAGGCAAGTAAGCAAGTGACTCAGCATCTCCGGCTGGTTCGGAAGGTGAGGGCGCTGGACAAAGGTGAGTCCAGACTGAAGTTCTAAGATGGGGGATCAGCACCCCAGACTCGAGGCGCACCCAAGGTCCGAAGGCGTGCTTTTACAGATAGCGAACTCACACCGCCCAATCCATGCTTTCTTAAACATCACGAGGCCTTATAGGAAAATGAAACTGAAAATGAAAAGTTCTTTTTCTAACCTGGTCCAGCACCGCCAGCTCGGATACTAGTGACGGGCAGGGTTCTGATTGGAGGCACACGCGCGGAATAAAAGCCGAAGCGCGGGGTCAGGAGCGCACTTCCTCGGCTGCAGCGCTGTGGTAGCGATGTCTCTCCCCGTGACACTGGTCCTGCTGGGGCTGCTCGCTGTGTCAGGCCTGGACGCCATCCAGCGTGAGTGTCCCCTTCTCCCTTCTCCCCGTTTCTCCTCCGTTCGCCCTTCCTCTCCCGGTCGCCTACCCACTTTGGCACTCTCTCTCTCTCTTCTCCGTAACACCCCGGCTCCCCAAAGGCTCTTTCCCGGTCAGCGGAGGGGGAGCAGTGTGGGTGCGAGCCCAGGACTCCAGCTTTTTTCTTCTTTCTCTGAGAGTGGGGGTGGGTGGTGGGGGAGACCGCTGGGACGCCTGGGCCGGGTAGATGGGGACAAAGTTTCGGAGTATTGGTAGCTTCAGAACGATCCGAGGGAGGGAGGGTTCTCTTCCTCTCTTTCGCAGGACCTGTTGCTGCCTGGGCGCAGCCGGAGGAGAAGGCGGATAGGCGGGTCCCAAAGGCGCAGAGTTGGGGACTGAAAATGGGTGGAGACAGGCAGCTGGGCTTTGGGAGAGGCAGTTGGGCTGGGGTAAATCGGTCCACCGCAATTCTGCTTCGCTGGAACCGCTGGATTTCGGGTTTCCGCCTAGCGCCTGCCAGGTTCACCAATGCCTTGGCACTTTCCCGCAAATATGAGATCAAGCCTTGGCGGGGGATCAGCACGCGACCTTCATAGAATGCTTTGAGAGCGCTTCCACACCATTAACTCACGTTTCCCATTACATCTCGCTTTTAATAACCATAAGAACTACCTGTTTTTGATAACTCACAGTGTGCAGGGGACGCTGTGCGCTTTATGTCACTTAAGTCTTAAGTGCGCCTATGAGGTGAATATGAAGATTATTACCAGCATTTCATAGATGAGAAAACTGAGGCACCAAGAGTTGAAGTAACTTCATCACACAGGGAATAAATGGCAGACAATGGCTCCTGACCAGAGCATTATGCTGAGGTGTAAGCCTTTGTACTGGATGTAATCTGTGTGTTTTTCAGAATAGCCTCCTTTGGGTGTGAGATTAGAACAAGCTGCAGGGCCATGGGCCCCAAGGGCATTTTTGTATTTATCTTAAGATGGAGCAGGAGGGAGAGAGGGAGGAAGAGAGAGAGAGAGAGACATCGATGTGAGAGACACACATGGAGTGGTTGCCACCCACACGACCCCAACCGGCTGGGGGACAAACTGCAACCGAAGGGCACCAAACCCGGGACTCTATTGGTCCGTGGGCCAACGGTCTAACCGCTGACGCAAACCAGCCAGGGCCCTGTTGTCTTTTTTTTAAAGAGGGCTCCCTCTTTGGCTCCTTGCCCAGTTCTTTCCGTGATGAACTCAGCCTCTACTTTCAGTTTTGAAAAAGCCAAGTTTAATCAGTCAGTGAGGTTGTAAAACCAGTGATAAGGGTAATCAAGGTAGTTACCCAGACTGTCTGTTGGGGACACCAGGGATATTGAGCATGGTCCAGATACCCTGTAATATGCCAGACCCCCTTGTATTCCCCCTCATAAAAGCTTCGGTGAAGTGTGGTCTTTTGATGATGAGAAAAAGGTATTAATTTAACTTTTTTTTTTTTTTTTAGTTCGTCCTGGGCCCTGGTCAGGGTGTATAATTTATTTACAAAATAAAGCACAATATCTGTCATCACTATGGTCGATATTTGCTGCTGACTATAGAAGCCTTTTGAAAAATAACAAGCTGACATTTAAAAAATCTTAATTTGAAAATTTCCAAAGTAATACATGTTCTGTATAGATCATTTCTGGAAGATACACAAGAAATAGGTAATGGTAATTGCCTCTGGGGGTTATTTTTCTGCTCTATCCCATGTGTGGGCTTTGTTTGTTTCACTGTGGGCATACATTACTTTTTCAGGTAAGCTTTGGAAGCTAAAATAACTCTCCCAAAGTCACAAACCCAATAAGGGGCTGAGTCTAGATTCAAAGCCAGGCCTGGCTGATATTGGTCCTCTTCTTAGAAGAGATTTTCATGTTTTTGCAAAATCCTACCTGATTCTCTCAAAGTGAGAATTCCAGGCCAGACTAACCTTTATCTTCCTCCTGTGGCATTTATTCTATTCTAATTATTAGAAATGTAAATACAAAGAGCATTCTGGTTTATCTTCACTTTTAACTTTATGAGAAAAAAGTCAGGGCTTCACTGGGATCCTCAGTCCAGCTCTGTGGACTTTTCATATTTCCTTTCTTGGCGACCTATCCTTTAGTGATGGAGTGTTTCTAGACAGATACATATGGACAGAATGGCCTGGTACTTCTCTTCCAAACCACTTTCTAGACCTGGAGGAGCAGCTGCCCTGTAGTAATCATAAAATCTGAATGTACGTGTATTTTTTTTTAATAAATATTTTTTCTTTATTGATTTTAGAGAGAGAGGAAGGGAGAGAGAGATAGAAACATCGATGAGAGAGAACATCAACTGGTCGCCTCCTGCATGCCCCCCAATGGGGATTTGGCTCACAACCTGGGCATGTGCCCTAACAAGGAATCAAACTGGTAGCCTCTTGGTACATGGGTTGACGCTCAACCAGTGAGTCACACCGGCTGGGCTGTACATGTGTTTTAAAGTGAATTATATACATGCATTAGTGTCAGTCTGTATTTTAGTAGCAATAACACTTCGTTTTGGATGAAAAATGTAGAAATAGAGTTTATATTTTCTTTCTGCACCCCCAGGGATGATCTAGTCATGTACCTTCTTTTGGAAACCACTGTTCAGTGTGGCATTATGCAATGTATTCCGAACCCAGCTAGTTACAGGACTCATTTCAGGGTGCTGATTAAAATGCAATTTCAATTTTCCTACATTACTCTACTTGGTCATAATGGAGAGTATATTCTCTCCTATTTGCCAGAGTCCTCACCCTTTCCTATTGTTTTGACCCAGCCAAACTCACTCATTTAAGCTATTTGCCAGCTTCTGTAGGCATTTAAATCTTGTAGCTCATGAAATCAGGTACAAAATCAGCTAAGGGTTTGGTGTATAAACTCGGGACAGGATGAAGAGGTTGTGTTTTGTAAGAACATACTTAGGGTTGACTCTCTTAGGAACCTGAACAAGTAGTAATAGTATCTGTCACTTAAAGAGCAACTGCTGTGTGCCAGGCACTTTACTAGATACTTAAAACACATTGAAAAGTCAGATGGATGTTGATTCAAGCAGGAGCAGAAACCAAAAAGGAAAGACGTAAACATAATAAAAAACCTGACAGGGCTAAAAGAGGGTACAACAAATAACATGAGTTTTTTATGTGGCTACTATGGACGGTATATGAAGTAAAAAAATGAAGTTTGAAAAGTAGGTTAGGGCCAAATCATGTAGACTTTTGAGTGATATGTTAAGGAATTCTGTGGGTGCTGAGAAGCCATCAAAATCATTGCCAGATAAAGAAGTGATCAAAGACAATATAGTGCCCTGGCCGGTTTGGCTCAGCGGTTAGAGCGTCGGCCTGCGGTCCAGAGAGACCCGGGTTCGGTTCCCGCTAAGGGAACGTACTTCGGTTGCAGTTTGTCCCCGGCCCTGGTTGGTCGTGCGGGTGGCAGCCACTCGATGTGTCCCTTCACGTCGATGTTTTTCTCTCTCTCTCTCTCTTCCTCTCTCTTCCTCCCACTCTATCTGTACAAAAAATGGAAAAATATCCTCGGGTGAGGATAAAAAAAAAAAAAAAAAGACAATATAGTAAAAAAATGTGGGGAAAATGTGCTATCGAGAGCTATTATGCAGCTAATTGATAAAAATATTGTTATTACCCTTTCTGGGTTTTGGGATCAGCTTTTCTAGATGTGTCAGTTTTTAAAAATCGCTATTTGTTATGATTTATTTTCTCATTTTGATTAAATATTCATTTTCATATCTTAAAAAAAAAATTCTTGAGAGCCTCTACAGAAGGATTCTTAAAGATTTGGCACAATCTCCGGTAAAAGAAGAAGATACTAGAAATCTTCTAGAAAAAGCCAAAAAGTCATTTGTAGGGGAATTATGTGGGAAAGATACTAGGCTATGGTTTATCCCTCAAAATGGAGGTAGCCGTTTGGAAAATGGAAGCTTATTTGGACAGAGTGGAAACGGAATTGGGAAACATGGATGATCAAATTTAAACACTTGCTGCCTGATCTAGCTTTAGACCAAAGTAGTTCAAAGTGAAATACTGTGCAATTTTCATTGGTCTTTCCCTGATGTTTGACAGGTACTCCAAAAGTTCAGGTTTACTCACGGCATCCAGCAGAGAATGGAAAGCCCAATTTCCTGAACTGCTTCGTATCTGGGTTCCATCCACCCCAGATTGAAATTGATTTGCTGAAAAATGGAGATAAGATGAAGGTGGAGATGTCAGACCTGTCTTTCCACAAGGACTGGTCTTTCTATCTTCTGGTGCATGCAAATTTCACTCCCAGTGCAACAGATGAGTATAGCTGCGTTGTGAAGCATGTGACTCTCAATGAGCCCAAGAAAGTTAAGTGGGGTAAGTTTTCAAGTTCTTTCCTTAGCTGCTGACAGTTGTATCTGAGTATAGCCATAGCATAAAGCTGTTTTAATAGTTAAAAAAAAAAAAGCATACTGGGATTGTCAGGGAATGTTATTAAAGCTCTGATAAGTGGCACCTTCGGAGAGACCTCTGCATAGCAGGGTCCTGGAAATGGTAGTTTCCTGTGGCAAGAGCAAGGAGCAGCAACAGCACTTGCTCAAATGCACCCTGGTTCCCAACACTTCTTACCTACTGGCTTCCTTTGGCTTTCCTGACAGCCTCATGGATACTTAGAATCAACATGAGCCTCAGGGAGACATGGGCCTTTGTAAGTCTTGCTCTGCTAGCACCCTGTAATCTTGGACTCCTTTAGCACTCTGACTGGGTTGGGATCTAGGATAGTTGGCAGGTTTGAGTTCTACTGGGTAGTTCTAAACAAGGTATTCATGGTTAGGGACAGCAGGCTATTCTGCCAGATATTTGTTAATAC
The DNA here is from genome assembly GCF_014108415.1 of Molossus molossus. Classification (NCBI taxonomy): domain Eukaryota; kingdom Metazoa; phylum Chordata; class Mammalia; order Chiroptera; family Molossidae; genus Molossus; species Molossus molossus. Next base: position 183,576,969 of record NW_023425344.1, read on the forward strand.
ATAGTATTTTAAAAGTAAAACTTACTGTTTTCCTTTTTCTTTTTCGTAGATAAGTACAATTAATTGGCACCATGGAGGTAGGTATCTAACTGAAAAGAAAAAAAAAAAAGCTTTTTTGTTTCTTTGTTTTATTATCCTGGGGACTATTTCCAGGCAGCACTAATATGGTAACCCTCAGTATATGGAGGACATTAATCAGGGTAGCATTTCAGCAGGCAGAGAAGAATCCTATGAGGTCACATTCCCTTTTCCTGTGGAGTGGCATGAGAAAGGTGTGTGGCCCCAGCTGAGGCTCTGCCAGAATCACTGCCCCCCTAAAAGAAGTCAGAGGAGCTGCTGGTGTGGTGTGACAGGATAGAGGCCATTGGTTACCCACATCACCTGCAAGGGTTTGCTCTTTCTTCTGCCATTTCTACATGGGGCATCTCTGGGCCTTCAAAAATAAACCAACCATTCTCTTCTGTTGCATAGCAGTTTCATTCACTCAGAAGAGAGGAGTGACATGGTTCTGAGGATGTCCCATTCCTTCAATCTCTTGTTGAGCCTTAGCGGCTGGGCCTGTGTTTGCCTTCTAGAGGCTCCCAGTCCAATAGAGGAGAGAAATAGAAACATTGTTATAATCTAATGTAAAGATACTAAAATAGATGGATTTACAAGGAGCTCTAGCAGCATGAAAGAGGGAGGAATTGGACTTCTCTGCATTTTTGGATGAAGTACAGAAGTAGAAAACCTCTTCAAATAACACAGGAGTGTTATATTTTAGGACAGGGAAATTAATTCAAGAGAGCATCAGAGAAGGTGGTAACCTGCCCAGAGTCACACAGTAACTAAATGGAAGAGCCAGAATCTGAACTCTAATACCAGCATTCTTCTCTCTTGGGTTGTGGGAGAATTAATGGGATAAACTAATGGGAAATGCTCTTTGTAATGGGTCTGGAAAATTGCAGCTACTTTTACAAATGGTGATGTATATAGCAGAAGCTAGACAAACTGGGTGGTGCAATCTGTAATCCAAATAAAATAAGTAGCTTTGCTAACAATATTTTTTTCTCCCCTCAGGTCTGAAGATGCCTCATTTGGATTGGACTAATTCCAAATTATATTTTCTGTCTTTTTAATGCTCCTATTACTATCATGTGTATGCAAAGAAACTAAGAAGCCATATTAATGTCAATACGAATTTTACTTTTGGTTCTATGACCTATGTAGGCAGGTGGCTCAGAGATAGGAAGGGGAGAGAGTCTCATGCCCAATATTTACATTATGAAAAATGATGTTTTTGCTTCACTAAATAAAATCTGTGTGGTCAGATTCTTAGACATCTCTCCCTATCTCTCTTTTTTTGGGGAAGGGGGCATGGGCATAATAGATCTTTATTTTACCAGAAAGGACAGGCAGTGGGACAGTGCAGCATCCAAACCCCAGACCAAACATACAGCATGCACATGCAGGAACAGCTACACAGGCTGTGGCAGGGCCTGTGCCAGGGGTAGGGGACTGGGACCATTTTGCTCTCTTTTACCTTTTGTTTTCAAATAGGTAATAGTCTTCAAATGTCACTTGAAGAAGAGTATAAACCCCTGGTATATAGGGTTTGGTATTTGACCAAGAATTTCAGTTAGCTAGTGCTAGGTGCTGACAAGATGAGTAAAACACAACACTGCTCTCAAATTGCTCAGTTTAGGGGAGGGGCAGACATGCACTCAGACAATGAATGCACCCTGATAAAGAGTATAGCATAAGTAAGCCCAAAGAACTAGGTGATAGGAAAGTATGTTCAGGGAACATCAAAACCTTTAGGTAGGTGTTAGGGAAGCCATTTGCTTGAGCTGAGACTTGGCGGGTAATAGTTCTCCCTGTTGGTGTGTGGGGCCTGGGGTTTTCAGGCAGGGGCGAGGGGCAAGTTATGAGACTTATAGAGGTATGACAGGTGTGGGTAATTCCAAACAGCAGAACAAGGGGGAAGATTTGTAGGAACTTAGCTGAGAAAATTGAGGGGTGACTTAGACCAGTAACTATTCACCTTGGATGCACATTAGAATCACGTGTAGAACTTACTAAAAAATACCAGCTCTAAAAAATAAAGTCTATTAAGAAAAATCCCAGCTTTCTAGGTTCCAATCCAGATCAACTAAACCACAGTCTCTAAGTATGGTGCCCAGCCAGAAAACAGTGTTGTTATTATTTTTTTAAATTGACTTTGTGTTTTTAGAGCAGTTTTAAGTTCACAGCAAAATTGAGAGGAAGGTGCAGAGATTTCCCATATATTTCCTATTCCCCCCAAGAATAGCCACCCCCATTATCAATATCCCCAACTTGTATGGTACATTTGTTACAACTGATGAACCTACATTGACATGTCATTATCACCAAAGTCATAGTTTACATTATGGTTCACTCTTGGTGTGCTACATATTCTATGGGTTTGGACAAATGTATAAGGACATGTATTCATCATTATGGTATTATACAGAGTATTTCATAGCCTACACAGCCTCTGTGCTCCCAACATTCATTCCTCCTACCTGCTCTCCCAACTACTGATCTTGTTACCGTCTTCATAGTTTGTCTTACCCAGAATGTCATATAGCTGCACTCATATAGCATGTAGCCTTTTCAGATTGGCTTCTTTCACTTAGTAATATGCATTTATGGCTCATTCATGTCGCTTCATGACTTGATAATGCATTTCTTTTTAGTGTTAAATAATATCCCATTGTCTGGGCATACCACAGTCTATTTACTTATTCAACTCATGAAGAACATAATGGTTTCAAATTTTGGCAATTATGAATAAAGCTGATACAAATATCATGTGCAGGTTTTTGTGTGGATATGTTTTCACATTATTATTATTATTATTATTATTATTATCATTATCATTTTAATCTCTAGACAGTTCTAATGTGTAGCCAAGGTTGAGACCCACTGAGTTAAATCTTAAAGGACTTTCTTGTTCCAAGTCATTCAACAGAACTGTTTTGTGAAAAGCTTGCTCGCTGGTTGATGGTTCAATGTAATGCTCTTCTGGAGCATGCCTTCTTTCCCCACTTCAGAACTAGAGATTGATTAAAGAGGAGCAATATTGGAGCTTACCTATGCTCATTAAATACAATTGTGCATTGGGCAGCTACATGCAAAAAAAATGAAATTAGACTACCAACTTACACCATACATAAGAATAAACTCAAAATGAATAGAAGACTTAAATGTGACTCATGAATCCATAAAAATCCTAGAAGAACATGTAGGCAACAAAATTTCAGATATCACAAGCAACAGAATTTTCACTGATACAACGCCTAAAGCAAGAGAAACGAAAAAATTAACACACGGACTACATCAAACTAAAAAGCTTCTACACAGCAAAAGAAATAAGCATCAAAATAAAAAGGGAACCCCCTATATGGGAGAGCATAATTACCAATGATACATCAGATAAGGGGTTAATTTCCAAAATATATGGAGTACTCATACAACTCAACAAAAGGAAGACAAAGAATTCAATTAAAAAATGGGCAGAGGACCTAAATAGACACTTCTACAAACAGGACATATAAATGGCCAAGAGACATGAAAAAATCATCAGAGAGATGCAAATCATAACTAATCATCAGAGAGATGCAAATTAAAATGATTATGAGGTATCACCTCATACCTGCCAGAATGGCCGCCATCAACAAATCATTAAACAACAAGTGCTGGTGAGGGTATGAAGAAAAGGGGACTCTAGCACACTGCTGGTGGGAATGTAGACTGGTGCAGCCACTATGGAAAACAATATGGTGTCTCCTCAAAAAATTAAAAATTGAACTTCCATTTGACTAGTGATCCCACTTCTAGGAATATACCCTAAGAAGCCTGAAACACCAATCAGAAAGAATATATGTACCCCTGTGTTCATAGCAGCACTATTTACAATAGCTAAGATCTGGAAACAGCCCAAGTGCCCATTAGTAGATGAGTAGATTAAAAAAAACCGTGGTACATTTACACAGTGGAATACTATGCAGCTGTAAGAAAGAAAGATCTCTTATCCTTGAGGCGACATGGAGGGACCTGAAGAGTACTATGCTAAGCGAAATAAGCCAATCAGAGAAAGACAAATAACACATGATCTCACTTATTTGCAGAATATAATGAACAAAATAAGCTGATGCACAAACTAGACCCAGAGACATAAAAGGAATATGGTTCAGACTGACAAATCTTAAAGGAAGGGGTCGAGGGGAGGGATGAACTAAATCACAGAACTTAGGTGCATATATGCATAACCACTGGACGTAGACAACAATGCTGGGGGGGGGGGCAGGATCAGGAGGAGGGTGTCTGGGGGGGGAAGGAGAAACATCTGTAACAAAAATAAATTAATTTAAAAAAATAGTCATGAGAATGTAAAATACAGCATAGGGAATATAGTCAATGATATTGTAATAACTATGCATGGTGTCAGATGGGTACCAGACTTACTGGGGTGATCAGTTAGTAAGTTATATAAATATCTAATCTCTATGTTGTACACATGAAACTAATATAATATTGTATGCCAACTGTAATTCAAAAAAATTTTTAAAGGAAAGATAATCCTATCACATTTTTTTTTTTTTTTAAAAAGGGCTCAGAGGAGCTTATCTAAAATTTGGTCAAGGAGAGGGTCTTTGTCAATATGTATATTTGATGCACTGTTGATAACATTTGACTTATGGTACCTGAAATAAATCTATTTCAATATTTAAAAAATATAATTGTGCAAATTAAATGAAAGTCTCAATGTCAATAATAAAGAATTAGACTTTACATACTGACATAGAAGAATAATCATGCTATATTGCTGAAACAAAAAAGTATTTCTAGAAAACATAAGTCATTAAAAAGCCCAAACTATATAAAGCATGTGCATTATATATTTGTATCATGCACACAAGCAGGTCTGTAAAGTCATGCCCTAACCTGTTAGTTACTCAAGGTGTTAGAGAGGGGTAAATAAGGAAGAGAAAGCTGACTAGTCTGTTGGAAAATTAATTTACTAAAAGCTACATTGCTCAGTATCAATTGGCATTTTCCTGAAACCCATGTGAGTGTGTGTGTGTGGATCGGGGGTGGTGGTGTTGAGGGAGAGTCAGGAGTGAAGGAATAGATGGTGAAATAAGACAGGCTTAGACTTTAAGCAGAGGTATTTCTCTCCTGCTACTCACCGTGGCCAATAATGTGTCCCATGTTATGCCCTTCTAAATACTGGGGAATATGGCAGCTGAGCCAACCATCACCTACCATGGCCTGGCCAAATGGAAGGAGGCTGGAAACCACAAGACTCTCCCACTCTCCCAGGCAGAGGGCCAGTCTCACCCCAGAGTATGTTGATAAAAGGGCTGAAGGAAGCTATCTCTCCGCTTAAAGCAAATTGATTATTTGAAGAATTATTTGGCTAATTAATATATAAAACTTTTCTTTAGAAAATGTATTGTAGAACTGTTTTAAAATTGTCCTCATCATCAAATAATAAAAAATAAAGAAAGATATCATAAACCTCTGCAGTCTCCTACTACAGGATTACCACCTTTTGGACCCCGCTGGATTTTCTCAGTGTGTACCTATCACTCTCCGTTTTATTATGGCTATTTAAAAAAAAAAAAAATCCTCACTCAAGGATACTTTTCTATTTATCTTCAGATAGCATGGGGGGGGGGGCATAGATGTGAAAGAGACCCACTGATAGGTTGCCTCCCGAACTACCCAGATCAGGATGAGACTGACCAGAAACCAAGGTATGTGCCCTTGACCAGGATCCAAGCTGCAACTCTTTGGTCCTTGGGCCACCTCTCTAAATGCTGAGCCAAACTGGTCAGGACTGCTATGGCTATTTTGTAAAAATATTTTTGACTTTTGAGAGAGAGAGAGAGAGAGAAAGAGAGAGAGAGAGAGAGAGAAACATCCATATGAGAGAGAGACATCGATCAGCTGCCTCCTGCACAAACCCCTCCAGGGATCAAGCCCCCAACCTGGGCATGTGCCCTGATCAGGAATTGATCCAGGACCTCAGTCCATGGGATGACTCTCAATTCACTGAGCCACACTGGCTGTGCTGTTATGGCTATTTTTAAATTTTAATCTTTATTAAGTAGTTTTCCTTACATTTCCTTATAATTCCCCTGTAAGGAGAATTTAGAAAGATTCACGAAACCAGAGGAAGACAGCATTTGATTTGATGCAGGATCTAGAACTGTAGGTATAGCCTGAGAGGACCCCATACTTTAAATGACCAAAGGAAGTGATAGTGAGAAAACGCTGTAAGATGGAAGCCATGACTTAAGGCAATTCACCACAGTAAAGGGGAGAAAATGCATCTAGAAGAGAGAGTCCAAAATATACAGAAAAGTGAATTAGAATTCAGCAGTTTTAATCTGAAACTGCTGTTGACCCAAGGACCTACAAGGAAAACATCAAGAGATGAGACTGTGAATGTAACTTAATGGTTTGTGTGTAATATTACCCAAGAATGGTACTCGGCGGTGGCAGACATCCTGCTCATCCCCCCTTCAGAGCATCAGCATTTGCCTATCTCTGGCACTTCAAGCTGAGGTGCTACTTCTGATCCCATTTTTACATATTTTTAAACAAACTATATTAGCCCCTACCCCACCCCTTCTCTCAATTTAGTAATTTACAAAACTTCTCTTTGGGAAAACATACAGCCTTCATTGACTACCACTTTTCTGGAGTGGGGGTAGCTATCTAATAAGCAGCGTAAATGGTTGGGGGTTGGGGGGTGAGAACCAAACACAACCCCGCCCTTCCCTTTTGTCAGAAAGCATGAGACTTTGTACAAACAGGAAGCTAAGATGGGAAAGTCCCGTTTTCTAACCTGGAACAGCACTTTTTGCCCAGAGACCAGTGACGAACTGTCACCAGGCTCGGGTTTTAATTGGGCAGTTGAGAAACTAAAATAGCGGCTTAAAAGTGGGGCAGTGCCTTCCAGCAACTGGTTGGTGGGAATATATACCTCGACTCCTCGCTTGGCGACTTGGGCTCTGTTCTTCACTGGGCTTTGCTGCCAGCCTGGGTGCGTTCAAGGCGTGTACCCCCTCCCGCGCCATCCTCTCCCTTTGCTTCTTTCTATCTACCGGCTCTTACTAGCCCTGTGATTCGGATCACCCTTCTCCGCCCAGTGTAGCCAGGCCCCCGGGTTCAGCTCTCTCTGGCTCCTTCCAGACTGGACCAGAAGGCCTTAGAGGCTCGGAGCCGGAGCCGCGGAGCCGCGGGAAGTGGCGCACTGCTGGAGCACACGCTTCCTGCTCCATTATCTCGGGATAGCTACTTGGGCAGGGCGAAGTGCAGCAGGGCAAAATACCTCGGTCACTGATGAGCCACTGGGTGCGTGAGTGGGGTTGGGGGTAGTGGGCACTGCTTTCCCAGGCTGGCCAGCCTCGTTCCGGAAGGTTTGCTTTTCCTGGGTGCATCGCAAAGGGGGAGGGGCAGGCGGGTCTCGAAAAGCAAATACGTAGTTGAGGGTAGTGATCCGGTCTGATGCAGGTGCTTGCCAAGAAAAGTATTGCCTCAGTAAGCCGGTCAGTGCATCTGGTGGAGTGCTGAGCATTGTGCCTTCTGGGCTCACTCCATTTTCTTTTGGAGCTCCACACTTCCTCAGTTTATTATTATTATTTTTTCTTAAATGAATCTTAACCCAGGACATTTTTCTATTTATCACCAGATAGAGTGGGAGGGAGAGAAAGAAACATTGATCAACTGGCTGCCTCTCACGGGACCCGGACCAGGGCCAGGAGGCAGGGAGGAACCGAAACCGAGGTAAGTGCCCTTGAATCGTTATGAACCCCCGACTCATTGATTCGGGCAGGCGCTCTAACCGCTGAACCAAACCCCAACCAGGCTTTCAGGCTTGTGTCGCAAACCAGATCTGTCAGCTATTTTATGTGACATTTCTATGGAAGCTTATATATTTGTTTTGACAAAAGCCTCATTGCAATATAATTCACAAACCATACAATTTACCTATTTAAAGTATACAATCCAATGGGTTTTAGTGTATTAACAGTGTTGTATAACCATCACCTCAATTTTATTGATTTTTTTTTTTAGAGAGAAAGGAAGGGGGTGTGTGTGTGTGAGAAACATTCAAGGGTTGCCTCCCGTGCATGCGCCGACCAGAGATTGAACCCACAACCTTTTGGTGTACAGGGAGGACACTCCAACCAACTGAGCCACCTGGTCAGGGTCCATCACCTCAATTTTAGAACATTTACATCACCTCCAAAGAAATCCTGTATCAATTAGCAGTCACTCCCATTTCTCCCCCACAGATTTGCCTATCATTGACATTTCATATAAATGGAAGCGTATGATGAAGTGGTCTTTGTGATTGACTTGTCACTTAATATGAAGTTTTCAAAGGTCATTCATACTATAGCAAGTATTAGCACTTTATTACTTTTTGTGCTGAATAATTCTCCATTGTATGGATATGCCACATTTTGTTTATCCACTCATCAGTTAATGGGCATTTGGGTTGTTTCCACTTGCCATTATTATGAATAATACTGTTATCAATATATACAAGTTTTCCATGTGAACATAAGTTTTCAATTCTCTTGAGTATAAACCTAGGAGTAGAATGTCTGGGTCATCTGGTAACTCTATGTTTAATCTATTGAGGAACTGTCAAACTGTTTTCCAAAGCTGTCACATCATTTTACATCCCCACCAGCAGTGTATGAGAGTCCCAATTTTTCTATATCCTCACCAACCAATACTTATTATCTTTTATGTTATTGCCCATCATAGTTGGTGTGAAATGGCATCTCATTATGGCTTTTATTTTTATTTCCTTAATGGCTAGAGATACATTATTTAAAAATTACAAAATAATTTATAAAAATTTTATAAAGTTTTGAGAGTTTTAACTATCTAGGTCATGAACCCAAAAGACACAGAGAGTAGACTCAAACCAAGTCTCGCTGTGATGAATGCTTGAACTCTATCCTTTCTTTCCTAGAACAGAATCTGGGCTAAAATCTTTAAAACTCCACTTGCTGCCTCTGTTAGAAAGAGAATCCTAGGCAAAGTGAACCATTACATGAACTAGTTAATTTCTTATTTGCTATTAGAAACTCAAATATGCATAGAGCTTTTTGGTCTCTCCATTTTTACTTTATAAAAAAGGTTTCCTGGAATTTCTCCTAATGGATCTTGAATAAAGTTGTGACTCTTTCTTGGGGTCTATGATTGTGTGCTGTAAGGGTCCTTGGGCTCTCCTCCCCCCTACCATAAGGACATGGAATGCAGAGGGACACAGAGCTTAAGCTTTGTTTAAAAGCATAACTATAAAAAATTGTTGAGTATGTACTTCTCTCTCTATATCTATACATTTTATATTACTATCAATCTTATTTTAAATATTACTAAAGCTTAATTTTTCTCTTATTTTTCAGTTAAAAATTCAGATTGAGCTAGCTGTCTTATAAGTGGCTCCCAGAAGATTCACACTGTTTACTCCTTTGGAAACATAGCAGTTGTAGAGGTGGAGACAGGACTCGAACCAGAATCAGGGTTCAGATATACCTGAAAATCTGGACTCTAAATTCTTATGTAAGTCAGGGAGTGACTGACCAACAGCTGTGAGACACTGAGGACTTTAACTTTCACTGTAAACTTTGGCACAGATCACTTATTTTTCTGAAGACTGGATCCAAAAGGCATAATGAATGTGAGTACATGCTATGGTAGCATGGTGAATTCCAGACAAGCTCGAGAATTTAGTACAGCTGAGGGAGGAGGCCCAACTCCTGAGCTGATCTTGGAAGCAGAATTGATAGAACTCGGAGAAAGTGATGAAGTGGTTGACCTTACCTCTGAATCTCTAGAACCTGCAGTGATTGACCTAACTCACCATAACTCTGTTGTGACTACTGAGGAACGGAGGAGGCCAAGGAGAAACAAAAGGTCACTCCAAGGACAAACTGACATCTATGTGGTGAGCAGTGAAAAGAAGGGGTTGATGAGAGACAGAGATGTATATATGGCCAACAGTGCTTACCCTAATTCCCTGGAAAAGGAGACTTTAAGTTGCACACTACCTGGTTATATCCAGTGCCGAAGTTGTATGGATGGGTACTTGGAGATTGAATTGAGTAGACGACACATCTACTCTACAGAATGTGGACACATCTTCTGTAGTTGGTGCCTCTGCACTTCCCTTAAATATACTAAAAATTGCCCAGTTTGTTTGCAAAAAATTGACTGCCATCAGTACCACCGCATTTATATATGATGTGTGCTGTGTTGCTCAGAACAGACAAACCCCTTGACTGGATTTTTCCATGTCCTTGTGCATGAACTGTGGAGTTGTTAGCATCCAATGTTCTGAGCTCAAAAAGCCTGATTGTAAAAATTGCTCTTTGGAGTGTATGAAAACTCTTTTATTGCTCACAATCAAAAAGACTGCTTTTTGATTCCTTTGGTTTCATGCTTCAGGCCTGAACTTTTGTTGTTATAGTGAATCAGACTAGTGGTGGTCTTCAAAGCAATTTTCCCTTTTTTTTTCTCATAGTAATCAATTTTTAAGTGGCCACATGTGGGCATTTTGGATCATGTAAATAAGAGTAACAGCCTAGAGATGGTAGGAAGTTGGGAGACTGACAACTCTGCAAACCAGAGCCACAAAAAGAAGTTTGGACTTTTACATGAGAAATAAACTTCATGCTTGTTTAAGCAACTATTATACTGGGTCTTGTTTAGAACAATGGAGCCTTTATTTTAATTAATGGAGTAGCAGGATGCTCTTTCTGGATTTCTCAGGATTTCCTGATTCCACTGGAGTGGAAGGAAGTCAGTCCTTTCTGACTATCTATCCAACCAGCAGGCTGGAGTGGGGTATTACCAAAGTGGGGTAGGCACCATGTCCTTCTGGGGCTAGAGGCTTTCAAGGCCAGCCTGTGGAGTTGCCTAGGCACACTGGAATCTAGAGTTGTGGTTCTGAACTCCCTGACCTGCCATGCCAGGGAAGGACTGCCTTCACCCTGGCTTTATAGGTGTGCCTGTCTTCTACCACACTGATCAGCTGATCAGTAAGTTGGCATGCTTCTTTGAACAAACACATCACTGTATCACCATCCCAGCTACTCCAGCAGCCTGGCTGGGTCATAGGCCTTGGGAAAACCTCCTCCCCTCCCCACCTGAACACACACCTTAACTCTTTTTTCTTTTGCAGAGAATCCCTTAGCACAATTCAGCTTGCATTTTAGAACAGAAGAGCGCATGATTTTTGTGGTGCTGTCTACTTTTCCTTCAGAATGAAATGTGCAGTAAAGTTTGTTCCTTACTTACAATGGTTGTAGCAGTGTTGCTTTTTTTTTTTAAATAAAAATTACCCCCTTCCTCCCCATTCCCACCCCCCTCCCACCTTTTCCCACACTATTGTCTGTGTCCATAGGTTATGCATATAAGTTCTTTGGTTTATTTCTTCCAACCCCCCCAATCCCTTTCCCTTTGAGGTTTGTCAGTCTAGCAATGAATTTGTACTTCTTAATCCCTTCACCTTTTTCACCCATTCCCCCAACCCCCCTCCCATCTGGCAACCAACAAAATGTTCTCTGTATCTATGAGAATGTTTCTGTTCTACCTGTTCATTTTGTTTGTAGATTCTATTGTTGATAGATGTGTATTCATTGCCATTTTGTTTGTTCATATATTTTATCTTTTTCTTCAAAAAGACCCTTCATCATTTCACATAATAATGGTTTGGTGGTGATGAATTCCTTTAACTTTTTCTTGTCTGAGAAACTCTTTAAATGGCCATCGATTCTAAATGACAGCTTTGCGGGATAGAGTAATCTTGGTTGTAGGTTCTTGCTTTTCATCACTCTGAATACAGTGATACCTCGGTTCTCGAACGCCTCGGTTTTCGACCAAATCGGTATTCGACCAGGAGATTCGAGAAACTTTTGTCTCGGAATCCGAACAAATATTTGGAACTCGAACTTCCGAGATGAGCCGAGTTGAGCCGAATGGCGTTCATTCGGCCCAGCGCGCCTTGCTTGCGTCATCAGTGTGAGTGCAGAGAGAGAGTCACGCTTTGTGGAGTCACGCTTTCCTATTGGGTTTCATTGCTTCGGTTCTCGAACAATTCGGTTCTCGACCGTCCTCCTGGAACGAATTATGTTCGAGAACCGAGGTATCACTGTATTTCTTGCCACTCCCTTCTGGCCTGCAAAGTTTCTTTTGAGAAATCAGCTGACAGCCTTATGGGAACTCCCTTGTAGGTAACTAGCTGCCTTTCTCTTGCTGCTTTTAAGATTCTCTCTTAGTCTTGAACCTTTTGCATTTTGATGATGATGTGTCTTGGTGTGGGCCTCTTGGGGTTCATCTTGTTTGAGACTCTCTGTGCTTCCTGGACTTGTATGTCTGTTTCCTTCACCAAGTTAGGGAAGTTTTCTGCCATTATTGTTTCAAATAGGTTTTCGATTTCTTGTTCTCACTCTTCTCCTTCTGGCACCCTCAAGATGCGAATGTTGGCACGCTTGAAGTTGTCCCAGAGGCTCCTTACACTATCCTCATTTTTTTGCATTCTTTTTTCTTTTTGCTGTTCTGATTGGGTGTTTTTTGCTTCCTTATATTCCAAATCGATGGTTTGCTTCTTGGATTTACGTACTCTACTATTGAATCTATGTAAATCATTCTTTATTTCAGTTAATGCCTCCTTCATTTCTGACTGTGCATCCATCATTTCTGACTGGTCCTTTTTTATGCTCTTGAGGCCCTCACTAAGTTCACTGAGGTTCTCACTGAGTTTATTGAGCATCCTTATAAGCAGTATTTTGAACTCAGCATCTGTTAGGTTGCTTATCTCCATTTCGTTTAGTTCTTTTCTTGGGGTTTTGTTCTGTTCTTTCATTTGGACCTGTTTCTTTGTCTCCTGATTTTGGCTGCCTCCCTGTGTGTGTTTCTGTGTATTACTTAACAAGAGGTATGGGGCTAGCTGAGACCAGATGCTGCTCGTTTGAAAGAATTTAGGAAACACCTGAAGCAGGATCCAAGATAGGCCAATCCTATGGTTAAACAAGTGGCAACAGCTTGAGTGGGCCTGAAAGTTGGGTGGGGTGGGGCCTCAGGGAATCACCAGGGCGGGGCAACCAGTGTGAGCCAGGTTGCTGGAGTCCCAGATATGACGGCTGTCTGCTGCCCCAGGGAAGGGCTCACCAAAGGAACAAAGACCTCTGACAGCACGTTTGTCCCAAGAAAGACCCCTCTCCGGCGCCAAATAGCTCAGTTCTTCCCTGTATGTCTCTGGCGCCCCTCGAGCTGCCTCTCCTCCAAGCTTAGAGGGAGAGAGTCCGATAAGTTCATGCACGGGCCCTTTAAGGAGCTGCCTGGGGCTCCAGGCACTTCAGCTTCCCTGAGCCTCAGTTCCTGCTGGTTTTTCCAGCCAGAAATTATGGGGACTTCTCTTTCTGGCACCGGAACCCTGAGCAGGGCACCTGGTGTGGGATGAAAACCCCTCAGTCCTCAGGAAGGTCCTTCCCAGCCGAGGTGTCCTCCTGATTTTTATCTGCCACAAGTGAGTGTGGGACCAGCCTATCTCACCACCGGCCCTCCACCCCTCCTACCAGTCTCGATGTGGCTGCTGCTTTAATTCTGTAGTTGTAGGACTTCCATTCAGCTTGATTTCAGGCAGATTTGAATGATGGTTGTTGTGTAGTTTAGTTGTAACTTTGATGTGGTTGTGGGAGGACGCAATACCCACGTTTACCTACACCGCCATCTTGACCAGAAGTCTCAGTGTTGCTTTCTTCCATGGAGGCTCAGTCTTGCCAATGAAGCAGTGCCCATTGTCTGTGTACTCACTTCTGTCCCTGGGATGTCCTATACTCCAGACCTTACTTGCTTGACTTAGCATAGGATATGCAAGATAAATGTAATATACTCCCTTCTGTGGGTTCTTTTGTTTGTTCTGAAATGAAATGAGGAAGAAAAAGAACATGAAAATGAAAAATAATAGAAGAAAGGTCTAAGTATTATCTTCTTACATTTCAGTAGATCATCTTGTGCATTTCACTTTGGAGAACATTAATTGCTCTGTGACATAGCACAGTACATAGCGTATTTGGCTAATAATCAGAACACCTGAGGTACCTGATAAATACAGATTCTGCTTTTACATGTATTGTCCATGTGATCTGGATAAAGAGCATACTCTCTCCAGTTTGCCAGCAGCCCTCAACTTTCCCTATTGTATTCTACCCAGCCCACTGCATGTTTACCTTACCTGCCAAGCTCATGTAGACATTTCAGATTTTGATATCTGATTTAGGGGGAGAAATAGGATTCTGACTTTTAAAAATTAAGGTAAATTTTATAGACAGAGAAATGCATCGATCTTAAGTGTATAATTAGAAGAATTTAAGCTAGCGTACACATGCATATGACCAACATCCCAATCAAAATATAGGACAATTTCATTATACCAAAAGTTCCCTTATGCCGCCTTCTTGTTAACTCTCATCCCCCATAGGCATATTTGAGGACACTGGTTTAGCTCAACTTATCAGGGACAGAAATTTGATAAATATTTAGAAATATAAGCCCTAGGATCAAGGGTTTGTTTTAGTGGGAACATGACATATTCTCTCTTTTAAGAATTGAGGCAAGCCCTGGCCGGTTTGGCTCAGCGGTTAGAGCGTCGCCCTGCGGTCCAGAGAGACCCGGGTTCGGTTCCCGCTAAGGGCGCGTACCTCGGTTGCAGTTTGTCCCCGGCCCTGGTCGGTTGTGCGGGTGGCAGCCACTCGATGTGTCCCTTTCACATCGATGTTTCTCTCTCTCCCTCTGTTCCTCTCTCTCCCTCCCACTCTACCTGAACAAAAAATGGAAAAATGTCCTCGGGTGAGGATTAAAAAAAAAAAAAGAATTGAAGCAAGCCCTAGGCAGGTAGCTCAGTTGGTTAGAGTGTCATCCTGATACAATAAGATTGGGGGTTTGATCCCAGGTGAGGGCACATACAGGAATCACAAATAAGTGGAACAAGATATCTCCCCCTGCCCCTTTCCTATCTTTCTAAAAAAAAAAAAAAAAAGAATCAAAGCAAGAAGCTATTAATAATGCCATTTTGAAAGCAATAGCTATGTTCCAGGTACAGTACTAGGCACTTCACACATTATGGGCAGGCGAGGTATACACCTAGGCAAGAGCAGGAACCCAACAAACTGTAAGAGCAGAGGTTGAAGGGAGCTGCCATAGAAGGAGCTGTCACATTACTCACTTAATGTGAGTAATTTGGTGACTAGTGTACATAGTTGTGGGAATAAGTGAGAACTAAAGCTAGAAGAGAAGATCAAGGCCACATAACGAGTAGAGCACTGTTTGCTGTGTTATGGAGTTTAGATTTTATTCTACAAGTGCTAAGAAGTCATTAAAGGTTTGGGAACAAAGCCCACAGAAAACGAATCTTAAGGATTCAGCATGATCTCAGTGAAAACTGAAGATACTGTTTGAAAGTTGGGGGGGAAATATGGAGATGGAATTAAGAAGGGAAGACCCTGGTGTTGACTTTCCTCTAAAAATAAAAGTGTATTTTATGAAGTGTATAAGAAAGAAGATGAAGTAAACTTATTATTATTATTTTTTTTTAAATATAGAGTGGGAGGAAGGGAGAGAGAAAGAGAAAGAGAAACATTAATGTGAGAGAGACACATTGATTGGTTGCCTCTCACAGGATCCCAACCAGGGCTGGGGATTGAATGTGCAACACAGGTAGATACATGCCTTGACCAGGTATTGAATGAACCTAAGACCCATTGGTCCACGGGCTGATGCTCTAATCACTGAGCCAAACCGCCCAGGGCAGGATTAAGTAATCTTGGTCTAAGGAATTTAACTGGTACTCTCCTGCCCTTGGATGTCTGTCTAACAGTTCCATTTAGCATAGCCAGCAGAGCTGAGCAAGTCTTTGAGCTGTGGTAGCTCTTGAGAGATATTTGTTGATCTGAGGTAGCAATGATAGGAGTCCAGGGGACAGCTGTCGCAGTTTGGTTTTAGCTTTCAGGTAAATAGAAAAGTAGAAGCTCCTTTAACAAGAGTGGAAATAAAATTAGGTGATGTGGACAATCAAATTTATCCACTTGATGTCTGATTTAGCTTTAGCCTCAGTTAGTCCCGCAGTGAGATAATTTTGCAATTTTCACTTGTCATTTCCTGATGTTCATTGAGCGGTTACAACAGAAAATGAAAGCTAAATCAGGGTAGCATTTAATATGGGCCCTTTCCTACCCCCTTCGCTTTCAGCAGATAAACAAACCCTCCAGGGCATATTCCTTTCTCCTGTGCAGTGACATGAAGAAGGCATGTGGCCCCAGCTGTGGCTCTGCCAGCATCACTGATTCTTTAAAAGGAGGTCGGAGGGGCTGTCAGTGGGTGTGGCAGGATAGAGGCAGCCAGATACCCACACCACTTGGCTTCTTGCTGAGAAGAGAACCCTTAAAGTACCAACTTCTCTCTTCCTTTCTTAACAAGCCCAAGCCACAGAAATAGCAGCTACTCTGTTCTCCAATCAGAAAAGAGAAGGTGGCACGCCGTCCTTGTGGAACACCCACTTGAATCTCCTTTTGGAGTGAATTTTCTTTCTCCTAAACTCTTAAGAATCCCCATGAGCCCGGCCTGTGTGGCTTAGTGGGTTGAGTGTCGTCTCATGGACTGAGAGGGCCTGGTTTGATTCCCGGTCAGGGCACATGCCTGGGTTGCAGGCTCAATCCCCAGTGGGGGATGTGCAGGAGGCAGCCGATCAATGTTTCTCCCTCACATCAATGTTTCTATTTCTCTCTCCCTTCCTCTAAAAAAATCAATAAAAATGTATTTAAAATAAAAATTAAAAAAAAAAAAAAAAAAGAGTCCCCATGAGCCTGGCCAGTGTGGCTCAGTGGTTGAGTGTTGACCCACACACCAAGAGGTCGCTGGTTTGATTCCTAGTCAGGGCACATGCCCAGGTTGTGGGCCCGATCCCCAGTGGGGGGCATGTGGGAGGAGGCCAATCAATGTTCTCTCTTATTGATGTTTCTATCTCTCTCTCTCTCTCTCAAATCAGTAAAGAATAAAAAAAGAATGACTCCCCTCGAGACTTACAGCCAGGGGAGCAATGGCCAGTGGCAGCAGTTCATCCTGGGCTTACCCCCTGAACCTATCTCCAAGGCCCCCCTTTCTCTGATTTCCCAGTAAGCTAAAGCAGCCCCACTGTGGCTCATTTCTTTCCTTTAACATTGCTAGAGAGCCAAAGCAGCCCCACCTAAGCTCTGTCCTGTTTCTTCTTCTATTCCAGGCCCTTCCTTGTTTCACTATCCCCAGCTTTAATAAACGTACTCTAAAAAAAGAAAAAAAGGAGGAGAGAAGGTGCAATGGGTTGCTGGGCATGGACCATTCATTAATTCACTCTTTCATCTGCTCATTTACCTGGTATTTATTAAATTTTGATAGTGTGGTAGTCCTGTGTAGTTAAGAAGATGAATAAAACAATCCTTTTCTCAAAGAAGTTACCAGATAGTGGAGAAGAGATATGAAAACACATAGTTATAACACAATGAAAGAAATAATGCAGTGCAATAAAAGATATTATAGAAATATCTGCTAAGTGCTGCTTAAAATAGAAAATAACTGACTTCTTGGTAATTTCCTTGGAGTCTAGAAGATGAAAAACTGAACTTTTAATTTATGTTCAGTTCTGCTGGAGTCCATGAAGATTAATAGCTATTTACACCTTTTCTTATATTTTAAGTCAGAAAGTTAATTTGAGAGAGAGAAGTTTTGTAAACTATTTGCTAAACCAATGTTAGTACAATAATAATAATAGCTACTACCATTTATTGGGTTCTCACTGTGTGTCATGTACTGTTAAGTACATCACATATATAATTTCATTTAATCCTCACGATAATCCCATGAGGTAGGTATTATCATTTTTATTTTATGTATGATAAAATTTAGGCTTGGAAAAGAAAAGCAACTTTGGTTTATAAACTTTATTCCCCCCCCCCCCTTACCAATTATGTGGTAAAACCTGGTATGTGTAGTTTCTTTTCTTTTTTTTATCCTCACCCGAGGATATTTTTCTATTTATCTTCATTTAGAGTAGGAGCGGGTAGAGGGAGGGAAAGAGAAAAACATTGATGTGAGAGGGACACGTTCACTGGTTGCCTCCTGCACAACCCCGGCTAGGGTGGGGTGAATAGCAACTGAGGCATGTGCCCTTGACCTGAATCAAAACCGAGACTCATTGGTCCACGGGCCGACGCTTTAACCACAAAGCCAAATCGGCCAGGGCGGTATATATAGTTTCTTAGATAGTAAAATAAAGTTTTAATTCCCGCTTGTGAAATTTTAGACCTCTTGCTATGTGGGTTCTGAAATCACAAACTTTAGAGGTAGAGGAGGAGTCTTAGGAATTCAGATTTAATAGATAGAAGAAATGATGCCCAGAAGAGTTACACATTTTAGCCACAGTTAGTCAGTGCTCTGACGGGAGACAAAGGCTTTTGTCTTCTAGGCCAATGTTCTCCCTCCTGGGCAAAAGGCCCAAGAATGTGCAGGCTCCAGGATTTAGCACAATCATTTTCACTAAACATTGGTAAACATTTTACCCAACAACAAAATTATTCAAGATGAAATCAAATTAATATTTTAACTTAGGGACCTAGTTTCTAGGTGATCATCAGAATTTCATAACCATTTACTTGACAAGGAATTTGATCCAATGAATGCCATGTACTGTCAAAGTGAGCAAGATACAGCACTACCCAACAGTTTATAATTTAGTGAAGTGGAGGACATGCAATCAAAAATTTAAATAATTATGTCCAGGTAGGTACAAAAATCTAGTGTACTATAGAAATGTGTAAAGCAGTGATTCTCAACTGGGGGTAGGTCCTACCCCCATACCCTCCACAGGTATTTGGCAATGTCTGCAGGCATTTTTGATGGTCACAAATAGGGAGTTGTTACTGGCATCTAGTGAGCAGATGCTAAGCATCCTAAAGTTCACAGGACAGCCTCACCACAACAAACACTTAGCCAGCCCAAAATATCAGTAGGGCTGAAGTTGAGAAACTCTGGTATAGAACAAGCAAAATATTTTCTACAAGGAATAGGGGGAGGGTAAAATTTGGGTGCTAGTTATAGCAGAGTTCAAAAAATAGATCATGACTGGATTCAGAGTGGGGTAATCCCTAGCAGAAGGGAAACATGTGCAAAGCCACAGAAGCATGGCATATTTGGGCAATCCCAAATGTGAGGGGAACAGTTGTAGGCATTAAGGCTGGATACCTAGGCAGGAGGTAGAGATTCAAGAAAATATACTGGGCTAGACAAATTGCTGTAAGAAAAGCTATTTGGTTCCATTATGCTCACTCAGGAGCACAGTATAGCTATGTATCTTTGTGGGCTAAAACTGAAGAAAGCTGAAATTGGGCTTTTCTCATCTTGCTTCCTTAGGGCCTGGGTTTTCCAGGCATTTGTGACTTTCTCAGACATAAAAGTAGGGGCCTGTTTCAATGGAATGTGAGCTCTGAGAAGTGAAATAGCTCCCTAGTAAAGCCACTTAGCTGGGATCTCAATGCTATGACAGGATCTTGAGATTTGAGGTGGTTATTTCACATGCTTGTAGGCAGGAGAGATTATTTCTTTTCTAGTAGAGCACCCTAGTTCAGAAATGGGGATATGTAAACCTTAAGATTAGACTGCCAAAAAAAAAAAAAAAAAATAGACTGCCACCTGAAATCTAAATGAGTTGCTATCCCCCTCTCCCACAAAAAAGGGAGGGCAGGTAGGCCATTCCAGTCAGGGTTTCTCTTTCCCTTAAGCTAATGATGATCAAAACAACTGACAAACTGTCACGGAATCTGCCAGACCTCACCTTGGCCTTGCCCCTTCTCCCAATCTCCTGAACTTTTCCTCCTTCTTTTAAGCTCTGAGCCCATTCTTAGCAAGCTACCAGGTCCTATACTCCTGGTCTGCAGCCATCCTAAGCCTATTGGGCTGTGTTTCAAGTGCCTGCTTCTGCCCTGGTGGCCTGATGACAGAGCTTAATGGAGGTGAGTTATTCTTTTCTAACTCAGCTGGTTTTCTAGGTGTCATTTGGAAAGCCCAGTCAGAAGGGGGTATCATTTTAGCGCATGAAAGGAAATTCAGGGAATATTTAACTGTGGCAGCTTATAGCTTCTATTTCTCTCAAGATCTTAGAATAACCAAGAATTTAGATGAGAGGTTGTAGAAAAGTAATGAAGCCCACCATCAATTAAAAAAAAAAAAAATTTTTTTATCCTCACCTGAGGACATTTTTGCATTTATCTTCAGATAGAGCAGGAGACAGAGGAAATGAAAAACATCCATGTGAGAGAGACACATTGAGTGGTTGCCACCCACACGACCCCAACCGGGGCCGGGGACAAACTGCAACTGAGGTAAATACCCTTAGCGGGAACTGAACCCGGGACTCTCTGGTCCATGGGCCAATGCTCCAACTGCTGAGCCAATCCGACCAGGGCCCACCATAAGTTTCTGAGAAAAATTAAATTTAATGCTATGAAAATGTACTTTCCTTATCAATATATCATTTTATTTATTTATTTATTTATTTATTTATTTATTTATTTATTTTTTTATCCTCACCTGAGGACATTTTTCCATTTTCTGTTCAGATAGAGTAGGAGGGAGAGAGAGTAAGAGAGAGAAATATCGATGTGAAAGGGACACATAGAGTGGCTGCCATCTACACAACCATCAGGGCCGGGGACAAACTGCAACCGAGGTACACGCCCTTAGAGGGAACAGAACCTGGGTCCTTTGGACACAGGCCGATGCTCTAACCGCTGAGCCAAACCAGCCAGGGCCATTTTAGTTTAGATTGAAAAAGATTATGTATAACTTGGTTTGCTCGTTATACTATCACATTTGATATTTTATATTTAAAGCAAAGTTAATTCTCAGAGGTTAAATGTTTTTAATTGAGTTTCTTTAAGATCCATTCAGAGCTAAAAGAAAGTAATATTCTGAACTAAGAGTTCTCTTGATAGACAAAAGAAAATGTTTATTGACTATAAAAAAGCTGAAAAAACTCACTAAAATCCATCAACAGAAATTTTAACAGAAGTCCTTATGTAATGAGTTATCATTTCCACTTCTTATAAAGATTAATATAAAGGTATATTAATCGCCCTGGCCGGATTGGCTCAGTGGTAGAGCATCAGCCCAAGGACCAATGAGTCATGGGTTCAATTCTGGTCAAGGGCATGTACCTCAGTTGGGGTTCATCCCTGGTCCTGGTCGGGGTTGTGCAGGAGGCAACCAGTCAATGTGTCCCTCTCACGACAATGTTTCTCCCTCTCTCCCTTTCTCTCCCTCTTTCTCCCTCCCACTCTATCTAAAGATAAATGGAAAAATATCCTCAGGTGAGGATTGAAAAATAAATAAATAAAAGTATATTAATCATTCAGATGAGGTTCTAATTTCCTCAAATACAGGAAATTTAGATTTTCTCTTCTTCTTGTCTGTCCTTAACTGTTAAAACAGTTATAAGTATTTTTTAAAATAATTTCTAAAGGAAAAAAATAAACAGTTGCTTATTCCTACCACACTCTTAGTAAAGCAAAGTCAGTAAAAATACACACTTTTCCATAATGGTAAAAAAAAAAAAAAATTGTATAATAGTGAGCTTCCCATTATTTCAAATCTTCAGGCAGAGGTTGGAAAGAAGTAAATTAAATGACTTTAGATCTCTTTCAACTCTGAGAAGTTCCAATAAGTCAACAGTCCATAATTTTTTCTTTTCATGTGAAAATGGCAGGGCACGTGGACATGGCTATATCTTGCTCTTGGGTTTGAGCTGGCTGTGCTATGTGGCTTGTCCTCTATAGATGGATTGTATTTCTCTGCTCTTAAGGTTAATTCTTCAGAAAATCTGCCCATCTGAGTTTTCAAAATATTTCTTTGAAGGAATAAAAGCTGAAGAGAAAAAAAAATGCCTTTAAATATGTAACAATGTCTTTAAAAAGCAACAGATCCCCTTAAGTATTTTAGTATCCATGATTTCAAAAGTTCACAATCCATAACTTCTCAGGAAAAAAACAACAACAAAAAAAACCAAAAAACAAAAAAACAACCTCTGGGAAAATTAAGTATTTCTTCCACAAGTTTCTAAGGGCTTTGTTGCTCTACTTCTTGCCGTTTCTCTGCTCCAGGAGAATGTACCAGGTTAGTGGAAGAAGGTGGATGTGCTTCTTTAGAAGGTGATTCTTTTTTTTTTAATCTTTATTGTTGAATGTATTACAGATGTTCCTCATTCCTCCCCCCCCCCACATTGACCCCCTCCTCCCCACTCCTGCCTCCTTCCTGCCTTTTCCCACACTGTTGTCTGTGTCCATTGTTTATGCATATAAGTTCTTTGGTTTATTTCTTCTCACCCCCCCAACCCCTTTCCTTTGAGGTTTGTCAGTCTAGCAACCAATTTGTTCTTCTTAATTCCTTCACTTTTTTTACCCATTTCCCCAGCCCTCCTCCCATTTGGCAACCAACAAAATGTTCTCTGTATCTATGAGACTGTTTCTGTTCTACCTGTTCATTTTGTTTGTAGAGTCCATTGTTGATAGATATGTGTTCATTGCCATTTTGTTTGTTCATATATTTTATCTTTTTCTTCAAAAAGACCTTCATCATTTCATATAATAACAGGTTGCTGGTGATGAACTCCTTTAACTTATTCTTGTCTGGGAAACTCTTTTTTCTTTTTATCCTCACCCGAGGACATTTTTCCATTTTTTGTTCAGATAGAGTGGGAGCGAGAGAGAGGAAGAGAGAGAGAGAGAGAAACATCGACGTGAAGGGATACATCGAGTGGCTGCCACCCGCACGACCAACCAGGGCCAGGGACAAACTGCAACCGAGGTACGTGCCCTTAGCGGGAACCGAACGCAGGTCTCTCTGTACCACTCCAACCGCTGAGCCAAACCGGCCAGGGCTGGGAAACTCTTTATATGGCCATCGATTCTAAATGACAGCTTTGCAGGATAGAGTAATCTTGGTTGTAGGTTCTTGCTTTTCATCACTCTGAATATTTCTTGCCACTCCCTTCTGGCCTGCAAAGTTTCTTTTGAGAAATCAGCTGACAGCCTTATGGGAACTCCCTTGTAGGTAACTAGCTGCTTTCTCTTTGCTGCTTTTAAGATTCTCTCTTTGTCTTGAACCTTTTGCATTTTGATGATGATGTGTCTTGGTATGGGCCTCTTGGGGTTCATCTTGTTTGAGACTCTCTGTGCTTCCTGGACTTGTATGTCTGTTTCCTTCACCAAGTTAGGGAAGTTTTCTGCCATTATGGTTTCAAATAGGTTTTCGATTTCTTGTTCTCGCTCTTCTCCTTCTGGCACCCCCAAGATGCAAATGTTGGCACGCTTGAAGTAGTCCCAGAGGCTCCTTACACTATCCTCATTTTTTTGAATTCTTTTTTCTTTTTGCTGTTCTGATTGGGTGTTTTTTGCTTCCTTATATTGCAAATCAATGGTTTGCTTTTTTGGCTTTACCTACTCTACTATTGAATCTGTGTAAATTATTCTTTATTTCAGTTAGTGCCTCCTTCATTTCTGACTGTGCATCCTTCATTTCTGACTGGTCCTTTTTTATGCTCTTGAGGCCCTCACTAAGTTTGCTGAGGTTCTCACTAAGTTCATTGAGCATCCTTATAAGCAGTATTTTGAACTTAGCATCTGTTAGGTTGCTTATCTCCATTTTGCTTAGTTCTTTTCCTGGAGATTTTTTTCTGTTCTTTCATTTGGGACCTGTTTCTTTGTCTCCTCATTTTGGCTGCCTCCCTGTGTTTGTTTCTATGTATTACTTAATGAAAGGTATGGGGCTAGCTGAGACCAGATGCTGCTTGTTGGAAAGAATTTAGGAAAACCTGAAGCAGGATCCAAGATAGTCCAATCCTATGGTAAAGCAAGTGGCAACAGCTTGAGTGGGCCGGAAAGTTGGGTGGGGCGGGGCCTCGGGGACTCATCAGGGCGGGGCAACCAGTGTGTGCCAGGTTGCTGGAGTCCCAGATATGGCGGCTGTCTGCTGCCCCAGGGAAGGGCTCACCAAAAGAACAAAGACCTCTGACAGCACGTTTGTCCCAGAGAAAGCCCCCTCTCCAACCCTCGCTCCAGTGCCAAATGGCTCAGTTCTTTCCTGTATGTCTCTGGCACCCCTCGAGCTGCCTCCCCTCCAAGCTTAGAGGAAGTGAGTCTGATATGTCCGTGTACGGGCCCTTTAAGGAGCTGCCTGGGGCTCCAGCCACCTCAGCCTCCCTGAGCCTCAGTTCCCACTGGTTTTTCCAGCCAGAAGTTGTGGGGACTTCTCTTCCTGGCACCAGAACCCTGAGCAGGGTGCCTGGTGTGGGATGGGGATCCCTCAGTCCTCAGAGAGGGCTTTCCCAGCCGAGGTGTCCTCCTGATTTTTATCTGCCACACATGGGTGTGGGACCAGCCCCTCCGCCTCTGCCCCTCCTACCAGTCTTGATGTGGCTGCTTCTTTAATTCCGTAGTTGTAGGACTTCCATTTAGCTCCATTTCAGGCAGTTTTGAATGATGGTTGTTGTGTAGTTTAGTTGTAACTTTGATGTGGTTATGGGAGGACGCGATACCGTATTTACCTACCCGCCATCTTGACTGGAAGTCCTAGAAGGTGATTCTTGCAAGCCAGAGACTTTATAAAAATGAATATCAATTCTTGACTTGAATCTCCCTTCCTATGCCTTAAGGTTAAGCTTTCACTAAGGGGCAGCAGTGGGTGTGCTTTCCTAAGATTTCTAGGTAGAGAAATTTCAGAATTTCCTTTGGTTTCTAATTCTATGCCTTCCTCTAGAGAAGTGGGAAATTGTTCCAGGTATTTTGCCTCACAAATTTGATCCATTTAATAAATTCAATTGCAGAAAGCATTGATTGGTTCTCTGCTGACTCTGCTAATGGGCTTTAGGGTGAGACAAATAGTTCTAATCCAGGCTCCCTCACTTAATTACTGAGTGACCCTAGCAAGTTACTTAACCTCTTTATAACTTTAATTTCCTTAAAAATGGCATAATAATACCTCTTTCACAAGGTTGTTATGAGGATTAAAAAAATTTTTTTTCTTTATTGATTTTAGAGAGAGAGAGAGGAAGGGAGAGGGAGAGAGAGATAGAAACAGCGATGAGAGAGAACATTGACTGGATGCCTCCTGCATGCCCTCCACTGGGGATTTGGCCTACAACCTGGGCATGTGCCCTGACCGGGAATCAAACTGGCGACCTTTTGGTGCATGAGTCAACAGTCAACCACTGAGTCGCGCAAGAGTTTTTTTTTATCCTCACCTGAGGATCACTCCATTTATCTTCAGATAGAGTGAGTGGGAGAAAGGGAGGGAGAGAGAAAGAGAGTTAGAGAGAGAGCGAGAGAGAAAGAGAGAGAGAGAGAGAAAGAAACATGTGAGAGAGACACACTGACTGATTGTCTCCCACACAACCCCAACCAGGGCTGGGCACCAAACCACAACCGAGGTATGTACACTTGACTGGAATCGAACCCATGACTCTCTGGTCTGCAGGCCGACGCTCTAACCACTTAGCCAAACCAGCCAGGGCATGAGGATTTTTTTTTTTTTTTGTAGTCCTTTGGTTTTATTTTTTGGGTTAAAAAAGTAAGTATAGCATAATTTTTTTTTATGGTCCTGTTGAAGATATGCTTTAAAATAACTTATGAAATGGTTTAATTCATGTCTCTTGATTATCAGTATCCATAAATGTCACTGTCAGCCTTGATTAATTGGTTGAAAATTTCAGAGCAGGAGAAGTAACTTATGAATATTTTCCCAATCCCTGAAAATCATAATCATCACAGAACTATATTATCCCTTTATCATAAATCTCTGGAAATTAGATGTGTTCATTCATTATTGATAGGGCATGGATAGTTAATCTGTGTAAATTGGCTTCCACCAGTAAAGAAGTTTTCTGAAAATCATGAATACAAGTCAAGGATAAACAAAAAACAAAAAGAAGGAAAATAACAGGCTTCCAGTCAAGATGGTGGCGTAGGCAAATACAGTACTCATATCCTCCCATAACCACATAAAAATTACTAGTAAAGTACAGAACAGCCATCATTCAGTACCGCCTGAAATATATAAAAGTCCTACAACCAAGGATATAAAGAAGAAGTCACATTGAGACTGGTAGGAGGGGGGCGGGGTGCAGAACAGGCTGGTCCCACACCCACATGTGATGGATAAAAATCAGGAGGGATATAGTGGTTGTGGAGGTCCCCCCTAAGGAAGGAGGAGTCCCAGCCCCACACCAGGCTTTGTAGCCCAAGGTTCCAGTGCCAGGAAGAGAAGTCCTGGGACTCATTGGTCCGTGGGCCGACGCTCTAACCACTGAGAAAACTGGCCAGGGCTCAAGCATTCCTCTTAAAGGGCCCACCCATGGACTTACTTGGATTCACTCCCTCTGAGCTCCAATGCTAAAGCAGCAGCTTGAAGGGCACCAGGGACATACCAGGAGGAACGACAGTGTCTGGCATCAGGGTGAGAGCTGAAAAGGCAGCTTTCTCCCAGACAGAAGTGCTGACACAGACTTTTCTGAGCCCTTTCCCCACAGAGCTGGTGGGCAGGCACCATATGAGTCTCCATCAACCTGGCTTACACTGTTTGCCCTGCCCTGGTGATTTCCTGAGCTCTGCTTCACCCAGCTTTTGGGCCCACCCAAGTTGTTTCCAGTGTCTTTTCCCTGTGAATGGCCTATCTTGGCTCATGCTTCAGACTTTCCTAAAATCTCTCAAACAAGCAGCATCTGGCCTCTGCATGCCCTGTACTTCTCGCTAAGTGGCCCCAGGCCTGGCATGAGCGGCAAACAGCCTTGTTTCACAGCTTGGCCTCTCCTCAGCCCCTCTAAGCTCAGCACAAGTAGCAGCCATCTGCAGATCACCTGTAGCTCATGCTGAGTAGCCCTGGGCAGAATATAGGTGGCGGCTGAGCTTGGCCTGCACCTCCCAGGAGAACGCAGAGCTCTCTCACCAGGTGGACAGCTTCAGATCACATTGAAGTACCACCCAACCACCTCCACAATTGACACACTCAAGGGGTGGATTCACTGGGCAGTATAGCCCTACTGAAGTAAGTCCTGCTCCAAGGGATAGGCCCCTACACAGCTGATCCTCCATGATGGTTACAGCCAGTCTTTGCAGCTGATTGGCCTGGGGGTAAATCCCTCCCATTGACATGCCAACAGCAATCAAAGCTCAACTACAACAGGAGGGTGTACACAACCCACATGGGGGGACACACCAGGAGTGCACAGCTTGGGTGAATGAGGAGGCTATGCCACTGGACGCTATAGGACACCTACTACATTAGGTCACTCTACCAAGCCTAGGATATCTAGCAACTCTACCTAATACATAGAACAAACACAGGGAGACTGCCAAAATGAAGAGACAAAGAAACATGTTCCAAATGAAAGAGCAGTACAAAACTCCAGAAAAAGAACTAAATAAAATGGAGACAAGTAATCAATTAGATGCAGAGTTTAAAACCCTGGTTATAAGGATGTTCAGTGAACTTAGTGAGAATGTCAATGGCATAAAGAAGAGCATGGAAACCATAAAAAAGAACCAGTCAGAAATAAAGGCTATACTAACTAAAATAAAGAAAAATTTACAGGGAAGCAACAGCAGAGTAGATCAAGCCGAGAATCAAAACAGTGATTTGGAAATAAGGAAGCAAAAAATACCCAATCAGAACAGAAAAATATATATATATATTAATCCCCCCCCAAATGAGGATACTGTAAGGAGACTCTGGGACAACTTCCAGTTGCATCATGGTAGTGCTGGAAGGAGAAGAGAGGGAGAGCAAGAAATTGAAACCCTATTTGAAAAATAATGACAGAAAACTTCCCTAACCTGTGAGGGAAATAGACATACAAGTCCAGAAAACACAAATAATCACAAACAAGAAGAACCCAAAGAGGCCCACATCAACACACATCATAATTAAAATGCCAAAGGTTAAAGACAATGATAGAATCTTAAAAACAGCAAGAAAAAAGCAGTTAGTTAACTACAAGGGAACTCACATAAGACCATCAGCTGATTTCTCTATAGAAACTTTGCAGGCCAGAAGGGATAAGCAAGAAATATTCATAGTGATGAAAAGCAAGGACCTATAACCAAGATTTCTCTACCTAGCAAAGCTATTATTTAGAATTGAAGGACAGATACAGAGCTTCTCAGACAAGAAAAAGCTAAAGGAGTTCATCACCACTAAACCAGTATTACATGAAATGTTAACGGGTCTTCTTTAAGAAAAAAAAAATGAAAATATGAACAATGAAATGGCAATAAATACATATCTATCAACAACTGAATCTAAAAAATTAAGTAAGCGAACAAGTGGAACAGAAACAGACTTATAGATACAGAGAGCATTTTGATGGTTGCCAAATAGGAGAGGGGGGAGAGACACTGGGGGGAAAGGCAAAGAGATTAAGAAGTACAAAAGTACAAATTGATAGTTACAGAATAGTCATAGGGATGTAAAGTACAGCATAGGGAATATAGTCAATAATCTAATAATTATGTATGGTGTCAGATGGGAGTATGAGATATATTGGCATGATCACTTAGAAAGTTATATAATGTCTAATCACTGGGGTGTATGCCTGAAACTAATATAATATTGTATGTCAACGGTAATTGAAAAAATTTAAAAATTTAAAAAAAAAAAAAAAGGAATGTAGGCCTGGTTGGTGTGGCTCAGTTGTTGAACATCAACCCATGCACCAAGAGATCACCAGTTCAATTCCCAGTCAGGGCACATGCCCAGGTTGTGGGCCCAATCCCCAGTGGAGGGAATGCAGAAGGCAGCCAATTGATGTTCTCTCTCATTGATGTCTCTATCGCTCTCCCTCTCCCTTCCTCCTCTCTCTTTAAAATCAATAAAGAAAAATCATTAAAAAAAAAAAGAGTAGAGGGATACCATATAGGTGGAAGTGAGCAGGCAACTGTAGAACTGCTCTTAAAAAAAAAAAAGAAGCCAGGTCAGTGTGGCTCAGTGGTTGAGCATTGACCCATGCCCCAAGAGGTCACCGGTTTGATTCCTGGTCAGGGCACATGCCCAGGTTGTGGGCCCGATCCCTAGTGAGGGGCATGCAGGAGGCAGCCAGTCCATGTTCTCTCTCATTGATGTTTCTCTCTCTCTCCTTTCCTCTCTCTCTAAAATCAATAAAGGAAAACATTTAAAAAAAAAGAATACAGAACCAAAAAATGTGTGCATTTGTAATTTTGATTGTCATAATTTTAAGGAATACTTCAGTTTATATTTCTACCTGCAATATATTGGAATTCCTGCTTCCCTATTTCTTATCACTATATTATGTTATCAAATTATTTGATCTTTGATTATCTGAGAAGTAACAGTACTACTGCATAATTCTAATTTGCATTTTTCTTAGAACAAGATTGAACATCTTTTCCTAAAGATAGGACAGCAATAATATTTTACCTTTTCTGTGAACTTTTAAAAAAAATTCCTCACCTGAGGATATTCTTTCCATTTATTTTCAGAGTGGGAGGGGGAGAACGAGGGAGAGAGAAACATCAATGTGAGAGAGACACATCAATTGGTTGCCTCCGGCACAACCCTGACCAGGGTCAGGACCAAATTGCAACTGAGGTACATGCCCCTGAACTGAAAAGAACCTGCGACTCTTTGGTTCGCAGGCAGATACTCGAACTGCTAAGCCAAAATGGCCAGGGCCTTTTCTTTTTCTTTTTCTTTTTTTCTTTGCATTTATCTTCAGATAGAGCGGGAGGGAGAGAGAGGAAGAGAGAGAGAAACATCGATGTGAGAGAGACACATCGAGTGGTTGCCACCCAAACGACCCCAACCAGGGCCAGGGACAAACTGCAACCGAGGTGCATGCCCTTAGCGGGAACCGAACCCAGGTCTCTCTGGTCCGCAGGCTGACTCTCTAACCGCTGAGTCAAACCGGCCAGGGCCAGGGCCTTTTCTTATGAACTTTGCACAGTTGTTACTTTATGTGAAAAAGCTTTTCAAAGTTAAAGTAAATAAAAAGTGTTCTTTGATCAACTATGAGTCAAATGTCCTTTGACGATAAAGAAGCAAAGATAATTTTCATGAAGTCATTAGTCAATATGCAGAAGTTAATGCTATTACTCATAAGAAATGTTATTACTGCCCTGGCTGGTTTGGCTCAGCGGTGAGAGCATCGGCCTGTGGTCCAGAGATACCCATGTTCGGTTCCCGCTAAGGGCACGTACTTAGGTTGCATTTTGTCCCCGGCCCTGGTTGGATCGTGCGTGTGGCAGCCACTTGATGTGTCCCTTTCACGTCAATGTTTCTCTCTCTCTCTCTCCCTCCCACTCTATCTGAACAAGAAATGAAAAAATGTCCTCAGGTGAGGATTAAAAAAAAAAAAAAAGAAATGTTATTACTGCTCTGGCCAGATGGCTCAGTTGGTTGGAGCTTCATCTCATAACTAAATGGTGGTGGGTTCGATTCTCAGTTAGGGCACACACCTAGGTTGTGGGGTTATATCCCCAGATAGGGCGTGTATGGGGGCAACCAATCATGTTTCTCTCTCACATCAATCTCTCTCTCTCTTAAATCAATAAACATATCCTTAGGTGAGAATAAGAACAAAAGAAAAAAATGTTATTACTCATTATTGAAATAGAACTAATTGAGAATGGTACTTGATTTCTGTGGTCTTTTTTTTGCAAAAAACCTATAATACCAGGAAAACCCTGAGGAAATACATCAGCTGAATCCAAATCGAGAGATATTCTACAAAATATCTGACCAGTACATCTCAAAACTGTCAAGGTCATCAAAAACAAAAAAGGTCTGAGAAACTGTTACAGCTCAAAGGAGCTTAAGCAGACAAGACGACTAAGAAATGTAATGTGATAGTTTGGATGGGATTCTGGAACAGAAAAAGCACATTATGGAAAAACTGAGAAAATCTGAATAAAGTATGGAGTTTAGTTAATTAAAAAAAGAAAAGAAATGACATAGACTATTCTGCTGGAGTAGTGAAACACAAAACCTTTCTCCTTGGAGTTCCAGTAGAGTTCTGTACTACATCTGTGCCAAAACTGCCACTGTACAAGAGTGATGAGCAAGTCAGCATGCTAAATGCACTTACTCCACACAAGATAACCAATAGTAGTCTGATCCAGAAGATTTGTTTGCCATGAATTTTGGACTGCATTTGGTAGGAAAAGATGGTCTGAACAAACATATATAATAGGCCCATACCAAAGGTGAGCACAGCTCCACATATATGTACAGGGTGGGACAAAAGTAGGTTTACAGTTTGAGTATGCAAAGCAGTTTATTCTTATACTATTATTTATTATAATTATTGTATTATTGCTAAACTGTAAACTTTTGCCCCACTCTGTACAATAAAAAAAGGTTGTTTTCTGGAAGTTTGCCATAATAGAAAGTCTTAAACAAATCAGAATCCAAGTACAAGGCCAGCTCTGTTTTTTGTTTTTTTTTTATCCTCACCGGAGGACATTTTTCCATTTTTTGTTCAGATAGAGTGGGAGGGAGAGAGAGGAAGAAAGAGAGAGAGAGAGAAACATCGATGCGAAAGGGACACATAGAGTGGCTGCCTCCCGCACGACCCAACCAGGGCTGGGGACAAACTGCAACTGAGGTATGTGCCTTTAGCGGGAACTGGACCCGGGTCTCTCTGGACCACAGGTTGACGCTCTAAACGCTGAGCCAAACTGGCCAGGGCAAGGCCAGCTTTGTTTAATCTGATGATATAATTCCCTTCTGATTCAGAGTATGAACTTGCTTATAACAAACATTAGCAATGCATAAAACTGTGGTGAAATTTAGCATTGTCCCAAACAAGCATTTTTCTGGAGCTACTGTATCACTAATATAAGGCAAAGCAGGGTCCAAATGGCAGAGAGTGATTGCAGTAAGGTATGAAAATATGAAAGCAGCAGCCGTCCAAATGACAAGGGCTGAAGAAAGGAAAATGAGACCTTGCTGAAACCACCACATCTCAAAAGGGTCTTTGTTATTTGTTTGTTTGATTTTATATTCCTCACTAAATTTTTAAGTTTTGTGAGAGCAGGAACAAACTGTTTTGTTCACCATTATATTCCCAGCTCCTGTGTTCAAGTTCATAAAGTATCAGTCTTCAAATCTGCCCAAACCTGCACCTTTTATAAATCCTATGTTCTCTGCTCTCTTTGATGATCCCTGAATTGGAACTGCAGTTATACTTTTCATATTTCAAAAATATTTAAATGCCACTGGTAATGAGATGAATTCCTTATGCTGTCTCCTCTCAATGGTGACTACTAGGATGAGCCACCAGAGCTGGCTGCTGGGTCCAGAGCCTGTGGGCTGAACTGTTATAAGGACTACATAAAATAATGTGTATAAATCATTCTTCACAGTGAACGCTCAATAAATCTTAGCTAATATTATTTTCCCTTGTTTTATAGAAGAGACCATAAGCTTTTTTTTTTTTACAGATGTTTCTCCTTTTTTTTTTACCCCATTGACACCCTCCTCCCCATCTCCCCAACTCCGTCCCTGGCTTTGTTGTCCATGTCCATCGGTTATGCATACATGCATATAATTCTGTGGTTTATCTCTTTCCTGCCCCCACCACCCCCTCTTCTGAGGGTTGTCAGTCTGTACCCTACTTCCACGTCTCTGGGTCTACCCTATTCCTCAGACTGTTATGTTCATTATATTCCACAAATAAGTAAGATCATGTGGTATTTGTCTTTTTCTGCTTGGCTTGTTTCACTTAGGATAATACTTTCCAGGTCCCTCCATGTCATCTCAAAGGATGAGATCTTTCTTTCTTATAGCTGCATAATACTCCATTGTGTATATATGCCATTCGTCTACTGATGGACACTTGGGCTGTTTCCAGATCTTAGCTATTGTAAATAGTGCTGCTATAGAAATGGGGGTACATATATTCTTTCTGATTGGTGTTTCAGATTTCTTAGGGTATATTCCTAGAAGTGGGATCACTGGGTCAAATGGAAATTCAATTTTTAATTTTTTGAGGTAACACCACAGTGTTTTCTATAGTGGCTGCACCAGTCTGCATTCCCACCAGCAGTGTACTAGAGTCCCCTTTTCTCCACAACGTCGCCAACACTTGTTTGATGATTTGTTGATGGTGTGAGGTGATACCTCATTGTTGTTTTAATTTGCATCTCTCTGATGGTTAGTGATGTTGAGCATTTCTTCATATGTCTTTTGGCCATGTGAATGTCCTGTTTGGAGAGGTGTCTATTCAGCTCCTCTGCCCATTTTTTAATTGAGTTCTTTGTCTTCCTTTTGTTGAGTTGTATGAGTACTCTATATATTTTGGAACTTAACACCTTATCTGATGTATCGTTGGCAATGATACTCTCCCATACAGTGGGTGGCCTTTCCATTTTGATGGTTATTTCTTTTGCTGTGCAGAAGCTTTTCAGTTTGATGTAGTCCCATGAGCTCATTTTTTCCTTTGCTTCTGTTGCCTTAGGTGATGTATCAGTGAAAATTCTGCTGCATATGATGTCTGAAATTTTGTTGCCTACCTTTTCTTCTAGGATTTTTATGGATTCATGAGTCACATTTAAGTCTTTTATTCATTTTGAATTTATTCTTGTGTATGGTGTAAATTGAAGATCTAGTTTGATTTTTTCACATGTAGCTGTCTATTTTCCCAACACCATTTATTAAAGAGGCTGTCTTTACTCCACTGTATGCTCTTGCCTCCTTTATCAAATATTAATTGAGCGTAATGTCTTGGGTCCATTTCTGGATTCCCTGTTCTGTTCTACTGGTCTATATGAGGCCATATTCTTGAAAGTCAGGAAAATTGGCAAAACCTCTAGCAGCAAGATGAATTAACAAAAAATCATATAATATCAACAATCAATAACATTAAGTATATATTTTCATATCATGAAATTCACCCTTCTAAAATATACAATGCAGTGATTTTTAGCATAGTCACAAAGTTGTACAACCATTACCACTATCTAATTCTAGCACATTTCTCTCACCTCAAAAAGAAGTTCCATACCAATTAGTAATCACTCCTCATTTCCCCCTCACCCCAGCCCTGACAACCAGTAATGTACTTTAAATATATTCTAAAAACACATTCAATAAAGTTCCTAAATGGCATCCCTTTATAGAAGATACTGCATTCACTAGGATTAAAAACCAGCTCTACTAGGCAACCTTTCTCTTAAAATCATGCTCAACTCCAGATTCTCCCACAAGTTTTATCTTATACAGAATGCATCTGATTTTAAAGTTTTCAAGACAGCCTGACAGGCTTAAAATGCAATATATTTTGTACTTGAATATTTCCTGATGGGCATATTTTTTGGAGTTTGATCTTTTAAGCACATATTGAGATGGTGGAGAATAAACAGATTTTCTCTCTTCTCTTTCACAGAATTGCCCACTCAGCCTAGCACAAAAAATAGAATAATTTTTTTAAAAATTGTGTAAATAAAACTTAAATGAATTGTTAATATATAAAAGTATGATAAATTTAAAAGTTTTACTGTACAACAGAACCATGTGGAATAAGACTATAAATAGGAGTTTGCAACATGTTGTAGAGAATTCTGAATTCTGGGGCCTTTTTAAAAAAAAAACCACAAAACATTTTGGTAGACTATGAAAAGCAACAGAAGATTTTGGAGGCAGAAGAGGGTTAGCAATTAACTGGACTTTCTTTACAACTGACTAGATGATGAGGAAGGAAGAGGAGAACACCCAAAGATAACTCAGATTTCAAAACTGGGATACTAGAGGTATAATAATAAGGAAGTCAAGAGAAGGAACTAACTTAGGGGAAAATATGAGTTCTATCTTAGTCTTGTTCAAGTTTCAATAACCCAGTCATGGGCTCAGAGATGTGGGCTCAGAGATACAGATTTGGGAGTCACCTCTGTAGAGGCTGTACATGAAGTAATGGGAATGAATGCCGCACTTGGTAAGAAGAGAGAACAGAGAAGAGAGCTGAAGACAGACCATACTGATTGTTTACACTTAAGAAAGTGAGAAGAGGAAGAGAAACCAGCCAAGGCAAAGGAGTGGGTAGAGGCAGGAGAACTAGGACAGTATTGTATCACAAGAGCCAAAGGACTGACTCAACAAGTCAAAGAGGATGAAGATTGAGAGTAAGTCATTACATGAGTGTTTAGCAAACTCCATGGCAAGTTTTAAGCAGTTTCTATCAAGTGCTAGACTAGAGGATGTGTTATAAAAGTAGAGATGCAGACAAGTTACCTTAAGCAAAAAGGTAATCTCACTTACTGTGAGGCTAAATATCCATTCTTCCAAGTCACTTGTTGAACCCCTGCTATGGCAAGGCATTGTGCCTAGGAATCCAGGAAGAGTCAAAGGACAGTGCTGTGGTTAATGTCACACTGCCACTTTCCACATTTGTTTTTCTATGATTCTTATCTCTACCAACTAACTGACTCTCTCCACCCTACGTCTCTGCATTTATCCTGTCTTATGTTTAAAATTCAGCTTCTAGATTGTTTCCTTATGATTCTCCATACCATGACTTTTCATGTCCCAAACTCTACTTCATGTCAATCTTTATACTTCTGCTTCAGACTGTCAACTTTATTATTATCTATTTCCAGAATTAAATTCACAAGAGGTTCTAGTTTGCCAGATTATTTTTTTGCATTAGGTCACATCTTGGGTAGTTGAATAGCCAATGAAATAGGTCAGAAGTGCACCAGTATTTTAATAACCTGTGGCCTGGGAAAGGGAGTGGAGGCTACATGGTGTATATAGGCTAGATTTTTAGCATGGACTATGGGGATGACAGCAACTGTGATTAACACATCTAGTAGATATTAGGGATGAATCTTAGTTGAAAAAACCAGGTTTCCAAAAAATACTGCATAGCCTTTTCTATAATACTGCTTAATACTAAATATGACTCCCCATTCCTATAGGATAGAAGGAAATTCAACTTGTTATTTTTTGTTGTTGTTAATCCTCACCTAAGGATATTTTCCCATTGATTTTTAGATAGAATGGAAAGGAGTGAGGGAGACAGAGAGAGAGAGAGAAATATCAATCTGAGAGAGACACATCAATTGATTGCCTCCTGCATGACCTCGACTGGGGCTGGGGATTGAACCTGCAACCCAGGTACATGCCCTTGACCAGGAATTGAACCCATGACCCTTTGGTCTGAAGGCCGATGCTCTAATTGCTGAGCCAAACTGGCCAGGGCTCAATTTGTTATTTTTGAGGAGAGGCATCCACACAATTATTGCTGAAACTATATTGCCTGGTTGAGATGGTAAATAGAGGACATACTGAAATATCTCTATTCCCTCCCCACCTTCTCTAAATACATGGAAATATTGGATAAAGTGTCAAAAACAATTTAAGCTTTGGTTTTCAAATAGTAGAATAAAAACAGTGATATTCCACCCTGGCCGGTTTGGCTCAGTGGTTAGACCATTGGCCTGCAGACCAGAGAGTCCTGGGTTTGGTTCCTGCTAAGGGCACGTACCTCGGTTGCAGTTTGTCCCTGCCTTGGTTGGGGTCATGTGGGTGGCAACCACTCAATGTGTGTCTCTCGCATTGATGTTTCTCTCTCTCTCTTTCCTCCTCTCTCCCTCTATCTGAAGATAAATGCAAAAATGTCCTTGGGTGAGGATAAAAAACAACAAAAAAAAATAGTGATATTCCTTCTCTCATAAACTCATCCTTGTTTAACTCAAACTACAAAGAGAATTAAAAATAGACAAACTCTATTTGCAATGTAACTAGAAACATCTGTAACCCTGGACTACAACCTATAAGGAGGGACTGCCCAATATCATGAACGTCAAATAGGAATGTGATAATGAATGCATAGGGATGCAGATATTATATAAAGTGAGAGTGACATAGCTCTTCAAAGAAAGTGCCCCAAGAGGCACAAGCCCTTGTACAGAACAATGAGAACAGGCAAGGCTGAAATAGGAGCTTTCCTACTCCCATTTGTAACAAAGATTTGAGATATTAGGGAAAGTGAAGTTGAACAAGGGCAAATAAGCCATAGTTGTGGGGAAAAGTCTGTTGATGAGGAGGAATGGAGGAGATAGACTCTGCATTGTAAGCAACCCAGCAGTGCAGATCATGGGGGAAAGTAAGTGCTATAAAAACTCACACACATTGTTTCATAAAGAAAACATCCTCTCCCTGGCTGGTTTGGCTCAGCGGTTGGAGCGTTGGCCGTGGACCAATGAGTCTCAAGTTTGATTCTGGTCAAGGGCATGTACCTCGGTTATGGTTCATCCCTGGCCTGGCCCTGGTCGGGTCGTGTGGGAGGCAACCAGTTGATGTGGCTCTATCACATCGATGTTTCTCTCTGTCTCTCTCTCTCTCTCCCACTCTATCTGATAATAAGTGGAAAAATATCCTCCAGTGAGGAATAAAAAAAGGAAAGAAAATAGCCTCATATATGGCCCTGCCTCCACCATCTTGTAAGATCTTGAAAATAGCCGATTCAGTAGGAACTCACCTCTCTCAAAGATGTTGAAAGAAACAAAATATAAATAGCATCTATAAAATAAAAAGGGGAGAAAATATCCAGAACAAAACACAGAGAGGTATGGAATTAGAAAATATGAAGAGGAAATTATGAGGAATGAAGACTAGAATGAGAAGTTCTGATGGTTGTCTGGTAGGAGTTTCAGAAATAGAGACTGGAAAGAGGTGAAAACCTAGGTATGGGAAGAGAGCAACAGAAATAGTCATCAGTGAGAATGGAATTTGATAATAAGGCAAATAATTTTAGCAATGCTCCCCTAGCTAGAATAGATCTTAATATGAATGGAACTAAGCCCATGAATAGAGGCAAATACAAACTTCTAACTGGGAATAGAGGGTTAGGAGTGAGAAATAAAGCAGTTCTGAACACTCAAATTCTCAAGGACACGTACAGCACATGGAGAGAGCTATGGTCTTAGGGTTAACATCATTTGGATTCTCTTGATTCTACCACTAACTTGAGTGTCAGAGCAAATTTTGAATTCTACTTTCCCTTTCAAGAGCATGAGAGTAACCCATGGACCAATCCTCAGGGATTCTGCCTCAGAGTAAGTTTTCTGTCTACATTGAAGTTTTTTATCCTTCAGAGTACATGGCATACAAATTGAAAGCTAGTGAATAAAAAAAACTGAAAATTTCTCGGCTGGTGTGGCTCAGTGATTGAGCATCAACCCATGCACCAAGAGGCTGCCAGTTCGATTCCCAGTTAGGGCACATGCCCAGGTTGTGGGCCAAGTTCCCAGTGGGGACATGCAGGAGGCGGCCAATCTATGTTCTCACCGATGTTTCTATCTCTCTCTCCTCTCCCTTCTCCTCTCTCTAAAAAACCCGTAAAGAAAAAAAATTTGTTTTTAATTGAAAATAGCATATGCACATTTAACATTTTTTCTCACATAATAATCTTTGTCACGTTTCTTGCCTAAGATTTGTTTTTTTTTTTAAATCCTCACCTGAGGACATTTTTCCACTTATCTTCAGATAGAGTGGGAGGGAGAAGGAGAGAGAGAGAGAGAAACATTGATGTGAGAGGGACACATGGACTAGTCACCTCCCACACAACCCAACCAGGGCCAGGGACGAACTGCAATCAAGGTATGTGCCCTTGACTGGAATTGAACCCTCGACTCAATGGCCAGTGGGCTGACACTCTAACCGCTGAGCCAAACGTGTTTGGCTCAGTGGTTAGAGCATTGGCCTGCGACCCAGAGAGACCTGGGTTCAGTTCCCGCTAAGGGCATGTATCTTAGTTGCAGTTTGTCCTTGGTCCTGGTCAGGTCATTCAGGAGGCAAGTCCCATCTTAGGCATCCTAGATGTTTCTCTTGACAACACTCCCTAGTGAAAGTCAGGGACCCATCTATTATGCTTTCCTAAAACATACTTATCTCCATGATATAAATTGTCCTCCTACTTTGAGGTGATCTCATCTCAGTTCCCATTTTTATACTCCTGAATCACAGTCTTTTAGCTTTAGCATTTAAGAGAAGGTAAGAACACACAGAGCTGGATATGGTATATGCTGGGAGCAATGGATGCTGGCATTTCAAAATCTGGGGTGGGCAAGGTCATTTCAGCAATTCTGGCAGAAAACTTTGTAGAAAGAAGAGCTCAGAATCCTGGAATCTGAGCAATCAATGGTGACGACAAGCTCCTCCACAGAGCTAAATCAGACAAGCCCCACGGGGCCCCTAAGACTCCAGAAATTTAGTTCTGGTAAAGGTGTCAGAAGAAACCTCAGACTTTCTCCCAGGCCAGCCTCTCCTTGCTGATTCCAGAGTTCAGTTGTCCCTCACCACTTTGGCTTCTATATTTGAAAAAACCGCAATAGAGTGAAGCTGGGAAAGTCGAAGTGCAAAGTGGTGAGGGACAACTATATATAAATAAAGAATCCTACTTCAGGAAAATTCATTTATTGCGGTAGAGTCTGGGACTGATTAACCACGATAAGCGAGGGCCAACTGTGGAGACAGGCCTAACCCAAGGCTGATAAGGTAGAATAAGGGTGAGTGAAATGGAACAGGAGGGCATTACCACCCCCAGACTTGGGCAATAGGGGGCCCTGACTTGGCCCCATGCTTTGAGGCTCCTACTCTGACCCTCCTCCAGC
Organism: Molossus molossus; assembly: GCF_014108415.1. Lineage (NCBI taxonomy): Eukaryota > Metazoa > Chordata > Mammalia > Chiroptera > Molossidae > Molossus > Molossus molossus. Next base: position 183,616,709 of record NW_023425344.1, read on the forward strand.
TATGTTCCTGTTTACAAGACAAGGAGTCCAGAAGACCAAGCGGCCTATGCTGTCTCTGACTTTAAATCACATGCCACATATCCTGGACTCTAAAATTCTCTTCCCAAAAGATTCGGAGCCAACTGCAGGACCTCCAACACTCCTCTAAGCAGTTGCATGCCCAAAGAACAAGTGTGTGTGCCTGTGTGTGTGTGTGTGTGTGTGTGTAGCTTGGTTGTTTGGGCTGGGTTTTCCATAAGCATGCTTATGAGGTATGGGATAGTTTAAGGGGTTTGAGAGAGGAAAAGAAGAAGAGTGAGCCAGGGGCTTCTAGCTATACTTTGTGCTGACCCACAAATATTAGTGGAGATCCATATGTGAGCAGCTCTACCTTATTAATTGCTATGCCCCAACAAGTATGGGCATTAGAACAGAGCTGGCATTATTGAATATTTACTTTATCAGACTCTTAGTCAATGAGATCCAAGCCATTTCTGGTGGCTACCCATCAAATAGTAGCTATAATACAGCCTTCTTCAAAGCAGAATACTGTTGAATATACAAATTCTGGTGCTGGAGTCAGATATGGCTTCAATTTCTTACTGAGGTAAAATTTACATAACATAAAATTAACTGTTTTAAAGTGTAAAATTCACTGGCCGGTTTGGCTCAGTGGCTAGAGCATCGGCCTGCAACCCAGAGAGACCTGGGTTCAGTTTCCGCTAAGGGCATGTATCTTAGTTGCAGTTCATCCCTGGCCCTGGTCAGGTCATTCGGGAGACAACCAGTTGATGTGTCTGTCTCACCTCAATGTTTCTCTCTCCCTCCCTCCTTCCCACTCTATCTGAAGATAAATAGAAAAAAAATCCTTGAGGATTAAAAAAAAATATATATATATACATGTATATGTATATATATATATATAAAGTCATGCTGATAAATCTACTGAAGGCATAGTTATAGCATGTCACTCCCACATACAAAAATAATAATTCATGTCACTGATGTGTAATGAGCTCTACTTTTACCTGAGAAGCAAAGGTGGATGGTAGAAGAAGGTTAATATAAACATTACCCTGGGAGCTGGTTAACAGTTTCTAGCCCTGCACTATGCTATTTACCATGATGACGTAAATATGACTGTTGTATTCAAAAGTAAAAAAAATGGCATGCTGAGTAAATAAAGCAAGACATAAATACACAAAACATTAATTTTGTTTATATAAACATCAAAACAGGTAAGTAGGAAAGAAATGATTAACACAAAATTAAGGATAGTGATTGTCTCAGAAATAGGGGGAGGGGCATTTAGGTAGCGGGGAGTATATGGAAGATTTATGGAGCAGTTAGCAAGGTTCTATCTCCTTTTATCACTATTTGTCTATTAACAATTCAACATGCTGTATCTCCCCGCCCCCATGCTGCCTTCTGTATTTGTGTTATGCTTAAAAATAAAAAAGTTTAAAAATAATTTTAAAACTTTTGTTCTTTAAAAGATATCACTAAGTAAGTGAAAAGGCAATCCACATAGTTGAAATAGATGCTTGGAAAATGTGTATCTAATAACTTATATCAAGAATATGTGAAGAACTATAGTGAATAAATAAAAAGACAAATCAACAATAAAATATGTGCTTTGTATGGGCACTTCACAAATAGGGAAATGCAAATGAACAATTAACATCTGAAAATGGTCCCGATATTCACAGTCATCAGGCAAATGCAGATTACAGCCACAATGCAATACTACAGCATATCTAAATACTATAGCATTTTAACCAGAATGGCTAAAATGATTTTACTTATACTAACTGTTGACAAAGATATGGGACAACCCTGGTGGCAGTGTAAATTGATACAATCACTTAGAAAAAGTTTGGCAATATCTACTAAGCTTGGCAATAGCTACTATATGCCAATCCTATGACCCATTCCCAGGTATATACCCAAGAAAAATGGGTATAGATAGAACAATATAGATAAATCTCACAAATGTAAGGTTGACAAAAGAAGCCAGCAACAAAAGAGTACATATTACATGGTTGCATTTACATGAAATTAAAAAACAGGCAAAACTAGTGTTTAGTGTTGGAAGTCATCGAACTGAACAATTAAGATTCTGCATTTTTCTGTATATATATTATTTGTGTAATTTTTAAAAGAGGGTGGAAGGCCTGGGTGATATTAAGCCACTGACTAAGGAATCTGATCAATCTTCCAATTCTTTGTACATGCCTTCTAGAACACAAAAACAAAAAAGGTAATAACTAGGAGAACCGAAGTTGAAGGTAAAACTTTCAACTGATACATGGGGAAAGTGAGTGGAGGGAAGGATGTATAACAAAATATATTCTTTTTTCTCTCTCGGTTCTCTATAAAAGTTTAAATAGTGTTGAAAGTAATCATATATATATATATATATATATATATATATATATATATGTATATATATCTCCTCATCCAAGGACATTTTTGCATTTATCTTCAGATAGAGTAGGAGGGAGGGAGGGAGGAAGAGAGAGAGAGAGAAACTTCAATATGAGAGAGACACACCAACCGGTTGCCACCCACACGACCCCAAATGGGGATGGGGACAAACTGCAACTGAGGTACGTGCCCTTAGCAGGAAATGAATCCAGGACTTTCTGGTCCGCAGGCTGGCGCTCTAACCGCTGAGCAAAACCAGCCAGGGCTAAAAGCAATAATAAATGATGATGTTACAAAACACTAAATTTACTGGATCACTTACAAAGAAGAGATTATTGTGCTTTTACTTTGGCTGTACCAATTCTCAGCTTCTTTAGGAATGGAGCCCACTATCCTGGAGTAGACAGCTAGAAAGAGAATTCATTTTAACTGTTCTTTTTCAAAGGTATCTTCCAAATCCTCCTCCAACACTGACCCAGACAACTACATTGAAGTAAATGATTTGATCACCCAGATACCCTCTGAAGTTCAGATACAAGATATTACTAAGGATCTACACTGTCTATTGTGTAATGATTGGTTTCAGGATCCACTGATGCTAACCTGTGGCCACAACTTCTGCCAGGCCTGTATTCAAAACTTTTGGCAGCAGCAAGCAAAGGAGACATTCTGCCCTGAGTGTAAGATGATATGTCAGTATAACAACTGTGTATGCAACATTGTACTGGAGAAGCTGGTAGAGAAGATAAAGGCGCTATCCCTCCTGAAGGGCCATCCACAGTGCCTAGAACATGGAGAGAACCTGAAACTGTTCAGTAAGCCAGAAGGGAAGCTGATCTGCTTTCAGTGCAAAGATGCTCGGTTGTCTGTAGGGCAGTCTCAAGAGTTCTTGCAGATCCCTGATGCTGTCCATTTCTTCACGGTGGGTGAGCCCTGGGCCTTGAACAATCCCTTAGGAAAGCTGGGGAAAAAATATTTTGTAATGTTTCTTCTCTCTCTTCCAATTCCACCCCTTTATTCAGATGATTACTAGAAAGCTCACAACGTTCAGAAAATACAATGTGTCTTGCAATGTTCTTTCTTTAGAGGTGCTGATAGAGGAAAGGAGGAGCTGTGGCATACACTTCAATTAATCAAATACTTACCTAAACTTTGCCATGACTGTGCTCATATTCTACCCCATGTAGAATACGAACATATACAATATCACTCTTGTTATAATCCTGAAATTTAATCAAAATAAATAAAACAACAAAAGTGATATAAGATAGTTTACTATTGAGAGCTAAATTTTATCACAGTAGTAATTCATAAATATTTAGAATTTCAGAAAAGACGAGAAAAAACTGAATTATTCAAGAAATGTATGGTAAAAGTTTGAATGGGGAAATTATTTGGATTTGGATGGGCAGAAGGAAGAAATAAGTGTTCTAAGTGAGAACAATGTAAGTAAAGGTATAGTTAGAACAGTGTAACTAGAGTAGAAAATTATGTATAGAGTTCCATTACCTTCCTCAAATCCCTGTAGTTAACTAAGAAGGTCAAAAACAAAAACAAAAACAAAACCTAAGTTTGTCTGCTGCTTATAATTTCCTTCACAATTCTTAGAAAAGACAGGAACTATGATGCAGGGAAAAGGAAAGATTTTTGCAGCAAGAGCTGGCTTTTTTTCTGACATATGGGGGCTTTGGGAGAGAAGTCTCTTATGGCCCTTCATCTCCCAGTCAGTGTGGATTAATTCTATGTGGTATTCTCAGGAGAAGTTTATCAGTGTTAAGGGTCAACTGGAGACAGCCATGAAGGAACTTCAGTCCCTGAGGAACATGCAGAAAGATGCTATTGTCACTTTTAAGGTGAGGAGCAGGGTAGGGGGTTATGAGAACTAGAATATACCCTTCTTATAATTTTAGTGATATGGGTGGAAAGGTACCTATACATGTATTATCAATATACTAACTGACACCTGGGTTATGGAATTAAAAAATGGACACAGTAGGGTGGAAAGGGATATAGCAGTAGAGTAAGTTCCCAATAGTTAATCAACAGAGAAAGCAGACTGGCCTTTCCCCTAATATGCTGGTCCTTTTGATGTGTCAGTTGCTAGGTGATTATTGTGGGGTTGTGATTTGTTTGGTCTTTCCTCTTATTTATGGCAAAGCAAGAAATTTATTTATGGCAAATCCACTAAAGATAGTTATGGCCATTGAAATACCTTTCTTTTTTTTGGGTTTACAATCAGTCTACCTCTACAAGATCTTTCAGTTTGTTGGCTTTTAACATCTGATTTGATCTTTTTTAGTTTCCCCCTAATGAATGTTATTGCTTATACTTTCAACTTTACAGGACAAGGTTAATGGTTAGAGACTTGGAAAATCAGTCCCTAGGTTGGGGAGCTAAACTGGGAATTCTATTTCTTTTTTTTTTTTTTATCCTCACCCAAGGACATTTTTCCATTTTTGTTCAGGTAGAGTGGGAGGGAGAGAGAGGAAGAAAGAGAGAGAAACATCGAAGTGAAAGGGACACATCAAGTGGCTCTCTCCCGCACAACCCCAACCGGGGCCAAGGACAAACTGCAACCAAGGTACATGCCCTTAGCGAGAACCGCACCCAGGTCTCTCTGGACCACAGGCTGACGCTCTAACCGCTGAGCCAAACTGGCCAGGGCAGGAGTTCTATTTCTTTATTAATTATTCTATGGAGGAGAGTATTCTCTGGCATTTTACATCTGGAAGAAATAATATGTACAATGAGAGAAGAAAGAAGGATAGATAGAAATAATGACATCTCCAGCCCTGGCTGGTTTTCTCAGTGCTTAGAGCATCGGCCCATGGACCATAGAGTCCCAAGTTTGGTTCCCACTAAGGGCACGTACCTCGGTTGCAGTTTGTCCCTGGCCCTGGTTGGGGTCGTGTGGGTGGCAGCCACTCGATGTGTCTCTCTCACATTGATGTTTCTCTCTCGCTCTTCCTCCCTTCCTCCCTCCCTCCCCCTCTATCTGAAGATAAATGCAAAAAATAAAAATAAAAAAATGTCCTTGAGTGAGGATAAAAAAAGAAATAATGAAATCTCCAAAGAATCTTATTCCTGTTGTAAGAGTTCCTATTCATAGTTCAGCTATTACAGTTAACATTCATTCATTCATTCAAAAATATTTATTGAGTGGGTCAGGCATTGTACGAGACACTATATTTCACTAGGCTGGGAGACAGATGTTAAATAATCCCACCAATGACAATAAAATAACAACTGTGTTAATTACTATAAATAAAAATACAGGGTGCTATGAGAGCATACAAATGGAGAACCTAATCTAGACTTGGGGAGGGCTGTTCTCTGAAGTCACTTATTAATAATTGAGAATTGAAGGATAAGTAACATATCTAAGTGAACAGGGTGAGGGGAATATGAAGGAAGTGTTCTAAAGAATGTTCTATAAAGAGTAAAGAGCATATGGAAAAGTCCTGAGAGAGGAAGTCAGTTGCTATATTAAACAGAGAGAAAGCCAATAAAACTGGATTCTGGTAGGCAAGATGAGACTGAAGAGGCAGATATGGGCCCAAACATTTAGACCCTTGTAGATAATGTTAGAAATTTTGAACTTCATCCTAAGAATAATGAGAAGTCATTAAAAAGTTTAAACAAGATATGGCATTATCTCATTTTGCAAATTTCAGTCTGGCGGTTGTGCGGAGAATGAATTAAGAAAGACAGTGACAAGGATAATGGTTAGAAGGCTACTGCAGTGAACCCAGAGAATGATGAAGGTGGCTTGGTCTAGAGAGTCAGTAGAGATGAAAAGAAATAAATAGCTTCAGCATACGCTTTGGAGATAAAAAATAATCTGGATTGGGTGATTCATTAGATGTTAAGGGTGAGTGTAGATGTCAATTGGATGCAGGAATCTGGAGCTTAGAAACTGGATTAGGCTAGAAATAAGAAGTTAGCATATTGATGGCATTTAAAGCTGTGGAAGGAGAGGATAGTACCTAGAAAGAGAGTGTAGAATGAGAAGGGAAAAGAGCTCAAGACAGAACCAACAAATAAGACACATATAGTGATGAGATAGGTAAAAGGAAAACTGGAAAAGTGTGAGCTAGAGGAAAGAGAGAGTTAAGACTTCTTCAAGAGTGTAATTATAATGATGGACCACAGAATCCATGCTGGATAAGAGAGGACATAAAGACAGAAGAAGCTGAAGGAACAGAAATGAAGGGGTCGCCCTGGCCAATTTGGCTCAGTGGTTGGAGCATCGGCCTGCGGACCAGAGAGTCCCAGGTTCAGTTCCTGCTAGGGGCATGTACCAAAAAAAAAAAAAAAAAAAGGAAATGAAGGGGTCAATATACAGGTTTCAATGAGACCTAATAATTACAATAGGGGTACCTGAGAAAGTGAGTATAAAAAGTTAATTTTGGAGATGGTGAAATTGCTGGGGATGATAAAATCCTCAGACTAACTAAGAGAATGAGTAAATACAGGTGGAAATCACTAGAAATGAGAATAAGGAACCAAGAAGCCAGGATATCAGATGGCTCACCCATGAGGATGTTGAGGTCACCTAAGAACTGCAAGTGTGTATCAGTTATCAATTTCAGTGCTTCAAACATTTCCCATCTTTTTAAAAAATATTTTAATTGACTTTTTAGAGAAAGAGAAGAAGGGGAGAAAGAGAGAGAGAGAGAGAGGCAGAGGCGGGGGGAGAGAGAGAGAGAGAGAGAGAGAGAGAGAGAGAGAGAGAGAAACATCACTGTGAGAGCAGAACATTGATTGGCTGCCTCCTGCACACCCCCACCCCCACCAGTGATTGACCCTGCAACCCCAGCATGTGCCCTTACTGGGAATCTAACCAGCAACCTTTAGGTGCATGGGAGGACACCCAACCAACTTGAGCCACACTGGTTGGGGCTTCCATCTCTTCTTTTATATTGTCCTGGCAGCAGAAGTGGCATCCCCCTAGTTCTGATGTTCTGATTTCTTGATAAGGACATTTCTTTCCACTGCCTAATGGCCCCAGTCTAACAGCATCACTTGGTAGATATTGGCTTACACTTCTGGGTAGGAAAGTATTGCCATTCATTCCAGAATGTTTTATTAACCCCACAGTCTTATTTAATATGGCATTGGTTACCACCTCAGTACTGCAATAGGAACGTGAAGGTCACTTTGGACTATTTCATCCTAAACTGTTAAACTAGCTAAGAAAGACAGAATAAGTCTCCTTGTCTGCCACAAGGGCTCCTTTTAGTATTGTTGAATGTTGATACTCAGCAGCCATTTAAATACATTTTCCTGTTATGGTGTTTTCCAAGTTGTGTGAGTATTGGTGGTGTGGGCCCCCATCCCCAAGTGCTAGTCTCAGTAATTACCATGGTAGTGATCATGGAGATTTCCAGGAAAACAAGCGATATCTGCAACAACACATCTCCTTGGAGTTTCTAAAGCTGTATCAGTTTCTGCAAGACAAAGAAAAGAACATTTTAAATGAGCTCCAGGAAGAGGGGAAAGCCTTGAATGAGGAGATGAAGATGAATCTGAACCAGCTTCAGGAACAGTGTCTCCTAGTCAACGAGATGTTGAAGAGCATCCAGACGCGGGTGGAAGAACAAAACTCCTTCGAGTTTCTCAAAGTAAGACTCCATATCAACATGACTATGGGGAAAGAGGGTCAGAAAGGATGTAGAAGAAGCTTTTCCTCACAAGGAGAGGGAAAAAGCCCTGCTGGGGGCTGGGTTGAGGGGGGCAAAGGAGGGTGTAGAAATACTGCAATACTATCAACAATTAAAAAAAGATTCTCTGGGAGAAAAGCAGGAGGCTACTTTTGCCTTACACTCAATAAAAAGCTTTACTTTCACCTTCCTAGAAAAGAACATAATAAAATGCCATTAATAACAGTATATATTAATATTTCTCCATAAAGAACTTTGACGTTTTATCGCTCAAAAAATGTTGCAACCTAAGCTGCATCTTTGGCTCTCAGCAGTCATAAATTGACCTGTTTGAAAAGCTATTTGCCAATCTTTGCTAACCGAAGGTTCACTTCTAAAGTGGCATTGGTTAGCACCTCAGCACTCTGCAGCTTAGCCAGAGTAAGAAAAAGTGGGCTTGGGGTGGAAATACCTTTGTTTTTCTCCTGAGACTATGTGGCAGACAGGTACATATAGCTTAACCTTACCTTCTCTTTTGTTCCATGTAAAAGAGAACTAGAAAATCAGAGCAATATAAGGCCAGTTTTATCTTGGGTTAGATGAGGGATACAGATCAGAAAAGACATATGGAGAATGAGAGGTGGTGATGGAATGGGGATCATGTGCACAGGAGCCCAGTATTGACAACCAAATTCTGAGAGTGGCCGGTATCACCAAAGAAATTTCTGCAGTTGTTAAACAAGCATCTAACTTTTCTGTTTCTCCTTTCCTCTTCTAGGACATCACACCTTTCTTGCAGAGGTAAGTGGTGTTTCCTTATGGTATTAGTACCCTATCTTCAGTCCTGGAGGATGTCTAAGAATGATTTATGTCCCTTGCAGCTTGGAGCAAGGAATAAGGGTGCTGACACCCAGAGAACTTATTTCCAGAAAGCTGAACCCAGGCCTGTACAACGGTCCCATCCAGTACATGATGTGGAGGGAAATGCAGTCTATTCTCTCTCCAGGTATCAGTGGGTAATAGCTATTGGTTCCTGGGCTCCTAATGTATGTTTCATCTGTGAGCCCTCTTCTGTAGTCCTAATGAGTAATTTAGAGTCTGAGACAGGGGGAAGGGTAGAGTTTAGCAAAAGAAGGCTAGTTGGTATGACTGAATTTCTTCTGGTATCATGACCTAAAAATTTATGTTTTTTACTAGTAAATAGAGTCAAATGTCAGAATTACCTCTCAGCCTATGATTTTGCTTAATTGTTTTATCAAATGTGACAAACAAATATTTTATCCTGTTTTGTTAAATCAGTTATATAAATCCCTGGAAATTTTCTGTCCTGAAGGAGGAATTTATTGTACATACTCTTTAAGTCATAGGGTCTTTATAAATCCTATTTTGTTTGATGTTCATAATATAGAGTATAATATCTTAGGAGATTGTTTAGAGAGCTTCAGTGCTTCAAAAGAAAACCACTAATTCCAATAGGTGTGCCTAACATGAACACTAAGTTTTTGTCATCCTGCAGATACCAAAGAATTGAGCAGGACAAAAGAACACAAATAGCATTTCAAGAACATAAAGTTCTAAATACAAATCTTTATAGAACTAAAAAGTTCTAAATAAAGTTTTTTTATAGAATTCATATAGACTCATTATTACTAGTAGTTACTGACTTAATGGAAGTCACAACTCTATCCCTGTTAGAAATTTTTTTCCAGGTATCTCACATAAAAATCAGCTTTACTGAGATATAATTAACATAGAATAAACTCATCATTAAAAAACATTTTATTGAATTTATTGCGGTGACATTGGTTAATAAAATTATACAAGTTTCAAGTGTACAATTCTATAATATATTATATTGTGCTCACCACTCAAAGTCAAATCTCCTTCTGTCACCATTTATCCCCCCTTTACTGTCTTCTACCTTCCCCCACCCCCATTTCCCTCTGGTAATCACTATATCTGTATTTATGCCCATCAATAGATGAATGGATACAAAAGCTATGCTACATTTACATTATGGAATACTACTCGCTGTAAAAAGGAAGGAAACCTTACCTTTGCAACAGCATGGATGGACCTGAAGAGTATAATGCTAAGTGAAATAAGCCAGGCAGAGAAAGATAAATATCACATGATCTCATTTATATGTGGAATCTAATGAAAAAAAATAAACCAACAAAATAGAAACAGATTCATAGATACAGAGAACAGATTGACAGCTGTCAGAGGGGAGGGTGTTGGGGAACTAGATGAAAAAGCGATTAAGAAACAAAAAACCTCATAGATATAAACTTACCATTTTATTTATTTATTTTAATTTTTTTCCTTCTTGATTTGAAAGAGAGAGGAAGGGAGAGGAAGAGATAGATAAAAATATAGACAAGAGAGAACATGGATTGGCCACCTCCTGCATGCCCCCCACTGAGGATTTGGCCCACAACCTGGGCATGTGCAACTGGCAACCTCTTGGTACATAGGTTGATGCTCAACCACTGAGCCACAAGGTCAGGCTAAACTCACCATTTTAAAGTGTACAATTTGATGAGTTTTGACAAATGTATATACTTATGTAAACATCTCCAAAATCAAGAAATAAAAAATTTCTATCATCCTAAAAAGTACCTGCATATCCCTTTGGAGTCAATCCCTCCCTTCTATCCCAGCACCTGACATTCACTAAATCTGCTCTATTCCACTTGTGTCTTTTCTAAAATCTCATATAAGTGGAATCATATACTCTATAGTCTTTCGTGTCTGACTTTTTTCATGTAGCACAATATTTCCTGAGATTCACCTATGTTGTTGAATGTATTAATAATCATGTTTTAAGGATACATCACACTGCCCTGGCTGGTTTGGCTCAGCAGTTAGAGTGTTGGCCTGCGGAACAGAGAGTCCTGGGTTCGGTTCCTGCTAGGGGCACGTACCAAGAAGAAGAAGAAGAAGAAGAAGAAGAAGAAGAAGAAGAAGAAGAAGAAGAAGAAGAAGAAGAAGCAGCGGCTACATCACAATTTGCTTATTCATTTGGGTACTTAATAGTTTATGGCTATTATGAATAAGCTTGCCTAAACACCTGTTTACAAATCTTTGTGTTTTAACTTCTTTGGGGCAAACACCCAGAGGTGGGATCGCTGCAGTGTGTATGCTTAACTTTATAAGAAACTATCACATTTTTTTCTACAGTAGTGATACCATTTTACATTCCCATCTGCAATGGATAAGAATCCCCCAGTTTCTCCACATCCTTGCCAAAACATGATATTAAATTAAACATGATATTAATTAAAATTAAACATGATATTAATTAAATTAAAACATGATATTAAATGGTTAAAATTTTAACCATTAGATGTACAGTAATATCACACTGAGGTTTTAAATTTGCATTTCCTAATGACTAATGCTGAGCATCTTTTTACGTGCTTCTTTGCCATTCATATATTTTTAATTATGTTCAACCTTTTGTTCATATATATATATATTTTTATCCTCACCCGAGGATATTTTTCCATTTTTTGTACAGGTAGAGTGGGAGGGAGAGAGAGAGAGAAACATCGACGTGAAGGGACACATCGAGTGGCTGCCACCCACACAACCAACCAGGGCCAGGGACAAACTGCAACCGAGGTACGTGCCCTTAGCGGGAACCGAACCCGGGTCTCTCCAGACCACAGGCCGACGCTCTAACCGCTGAGCCAAACTGGCCAGGGCTTTTGTTCATATTTTTATTAGAGTTTTAAAGAACACAATCTCTTTATCAGACATATATTTTTCAAATATTTGCTTTCTGTAGCTTGACATTTTATTTTCTTAACAAGTTCTGTCAAAGAACAAAAGTTTTTTGCCTGGCCGATGTGGCTCAGTAGATTGAGTGTCCTCCCCGGGACTGAGAGGTCCTGGTTCCATTCCCAGTTAGGGCAATTTCCCATTAGGGCACATGCCCACTTGCAGGCTCAATCCCCAGTAGGGGGCGTGCAGGAGGCAGCCAATCCATGTTTTTCTCTCACATCGATATTTCTCTCTCTCTCTCCCTTCCTCTTTCTCTAAAATATCAATACAAAAATATTTTTAAAAAGAACAAAAGTTTTAAATTTTTATGAAATCCAACTTACCAATTTTTAAAATGTCTTATTCTCTTCGTGTCCTAAAAAATCCTTCCCTAATCCAAGGCTACAGATTTTTTTCCCATAGTTTGCTGCAGAAGTTTTATCATTTTAGCTCTTATTTTAAGTCTACAATCCACTTAGAGTTAATTCTTGTACATAGTGTAAAGTAAGGTTATTTTTTTTTCTACATGAATATCCAATTGTTCCTACATTATTTGTTTAAAAGACTGCTCTTGCCCTGGCCAGTTTGGCTCAGCGGTTAGAGCATCGGCCTGTGGTCCAGAGAGAGCTGGGTTCGGTTCCCGCTAAGGGCACGTACCTCGGTTGCAGTTTGCCCCCGGCCCTGGTTGCTTCGTGCAGGTGGCAGCCACTCGATGTGTCCCTTTCACATTGATGTTTCTCTCTCTCTCTCTCTCTTCCTCTCTCTCCCTCCCGCTCTATCTGAACAAAAAATGTCCTTCGGTGAGGATAAAAATAAATAAATAAATAAATAAATAAATAAATAATAAAAGACTACTCTTATATTACTGAAATACTTTGGCACCTGTGTCAAAAATCAACTGTAAGTCTACTACAGCCTTTCAATTTTGTTTCATCCATCTGTACTGTCTATTCTTATACCAAAAACACAAGTCTTTATTACTGCAGCTTGATGGTAAATCTTCAAATTAAGTAATGTGATTCCTTCTTTCAATTCATTCGTTTTCCTTCACGTATTTTGAAGCGCTGTTATTAGGTAAATACTCATTTAGGATTGTTATAAACTCTTGATGAATCAGTCTCATTAAAATTACGAAATATTCCTCTGCATCCCTGCTAATATTCCTTTTTCTGAATTCTATTTTGTCTAGTATGTATATCTTTTCTCATCATTTTATTTTTAACTTATTTTTGTTTTCTTATCTTGTGTTTTATGTAGCTAGCATGTAGTTAAGACTTATTTTTAATCCAATTTGACAATCTCTGTTTTTTAATTGAAGTGTATTAATCATTGATATTAATGATAGTCGATATGATAGTTTATATTCATACCATCTGCTTTGTTCCTTTTTTTCCTCTATAGCTACCTTCTTTTGGATTGACTGCCTTCCAGTTTTCCCTTTCATCTTCACTAATGGTTTATAATCTGTACTTTTTTATTTTATTTAAAATATTTTTGGTTGCTTTAGAATTTCACAATATGCATCTTCAACTTATCTCATACTATCTATCTTCAAATAACAGCCTTTTGCCCTGGTTGGTTTGGCTCAGCAGATAGAGCACTGGCCTGAGGACCAAAGGGTCTCAGGTTCTATTTCTGGTCAAGGGCATATACCTGGGTTGCAGGTTCAATTCCCAGCCCAGGTCAGGGTCGTGCAGGAGGCAACCAACCAATGTTCCTCTCACATCGATGTTTCTCTCTCCCTCCCTCCCTCCCTTCCACTCTATCTAAAAATCATTTCTCTCCTCACCATATTCAGGTTTTCCTTTATATTCTCAAGCAAATGGAGGATATATATTATCTTTGTTTTAATGTCTTTGCTAATTCCATCACTGTTATTTCTGCACATGTTTTTATTGCCAGATTTTTCTTTTGACTACGGGTTGTATGTTTCCTGTTGGTTTGCAAGGCTAGTTATTTTTCTTTTTAACAAACTTTATTTATTTAAAAAAATATGTTTTTATTGATTTCTTTAAGAGAGAGTAAAAGGGAGAGAGAGATAGAAATATTGATGCAAGAGAGAAACATCGATTGGCTGCCTCCTGCATGCCCCTCACTAGGGATTGGGCCCACAACCTGGGCATGTGACCTGACTGAGAATGGAGCCGGTGACTTCTTGGTGCATGGGTCAATGCTCAGTCACTGAGCCATACATACTGTGCACAAACTTTATTTTTTAGAGCACTTTTAGATTTATAGAAAAATTAAGAAGATAGTTCTTCTTATTAAAAATTAAGAACATGAAGTTCTTATATATCGCATCCTCAGTTTCTCCTATTATTAATGTCATTTTATATTTAGTGTGATACATTTTTACAATTAGTGAACCAATATTAATATATTATTATTGGCCCTGGCCAGGTAGCTTGGTTGGTTAGAGCTACCATCTTGATACTCCAAGATTGTGGGTTTGATTCCCTGTCAGGGCACATACAAGAATCAACCAATGAGTGCATAAATAATGGAGCAACAGCAAATAGATGTCTCTCTCTCTCTCTCTCTCTTTCTCCCTTCCCTTCTGTCTCTAAAATCAATCAATAAAAAACATTTTTTAAAAATCCTTAAAGCCCTGACTGGTTTGGCTCATCAGTCAGAGCATTGGCCCAAAGACTAAAGAGTCGCGGGTTCCATGGCGGTCAAGGGTATGTACCTCAGTTGTCAGGTTTCTCCACTATAATGTTCCTCTTTCCCTCCCCTTTCAATACTGTTCTCTTATAAAACAAGGAGCAGGCCATATTTGGCCTGCTGGTTATAGTTCTATCAATTCCAGCTTAAAATATTTTAACATATTTACTTTAGTTTTGTGTGTATCAATACAATATCACCAATGTTTACTCATTCATTCAACACACTCTTATAGAGGACCTACTACATGCTAAGCACTAAGTTGGGTTCCAAGCACATAGAAATAATGACATAGTTTCTGTTCCCAAGAGACTAGAAGACAAACTTAGAGTCTGCAGTAGCCACCTAGGTGAAAAATTATTAAGATCTAAACTAAAGGCATGGAAGTGACTGGAAAATAAAGAATAGATTCTAGAGAAGAATTTCAGGAGCTGAGATGTACTGGACAGTAATTAGTGGTAAGGGATAAAGAAAGGTGATGTCAGGGATGGAAATATAGGAGATGCAGATTTTGGAGGGGGTTGATGAATTAAATTGTGGCCATGTTATGTAGAAGGTCCTACAGGATAACAAAGTGAATATATTCAAATAGGCACTATTACACCTGAAGCTTAAGTGAGGCCAGGACTGGAATAATCAGTATAGAGTCAGAGAGCTGAAGCTATTGATGTAAATGAGATTACCCAAGGAAAGGGAGAACATACAGTCAAGGAAGGAGCACCTTACAGAAAATAACAACAAATAAAGGGCAATAAAGCTCCCCAAAGAGATTGAGGAATTCTGGCAAGTGAATGCCAAGAAATGAAATAGACATGGAATCTAAGGAAAGAGACTGTCAAGGAGAAGAGAGTGGTCATTCACATCAAATGTGAAGATTAATTTAGAAAACGATTATAAAATAATTGGTGACTTCGGTAAGGGCAATTCCAAAAAGGTGGAACAGGTAGAAGTTATATTGTGAAGGTTCAGGAGTGATTTGGAATGAGGCAGTACTGAAGTGAACAGGTCACTAATTTGAGAAGTTTTGCTAAATAGGGAAGATGTGAGTATGGGGAACAGAGTAAAAGAGTACTATACCATGTTCATGGATTGAATGAATTAACATCATTAAAATGTCCATACTACTCAAAGCAATTTATAGATTCAACACAATTCCTATTAAAATATCAATGGTATAATTCATAGATCTAGAAAAAAAATCCAAAAACTCATATGTAACTAAAAAAGAACCCCAAATACCCTTAGCAATCTTGAGAAAGAAGAACAAAGTTGGAGGTATTGTGATACCTGATTATAAAACTATACTATAAGGCCATTGTCATCAAAACGGGCAGGCACTGGCATGAGAACAGGCATATAGATCAGTAGAACAGAAGAGAGAACCCAGAACTCAACCCACACCTTTATAGTCAATTAGTATTTGACAAAGGAGTCAAGAGCATACAATGGAGTAAAGATAATCTCTTCAATAAATAGTGTTGGGAAAATTGGACAGGTACATGCAAAAAAATGAAACTAGACCGCCAACATATACCATACACAAAAATAAACTTAAAATGGATAAAAGGTTTAAATGTAAGTTGCGAAATCATAAAAATCCTAGATGGAAACATAGGCAGTAAAATCGTAGACATCTCTTCTAAGCAATATTTTTGCCAATATATCTCCTAGGGCTAGGGAAACAAAGAAAAAATAAACAAATGGCATTACATCAAACTAAAAAGTTTCTGCACAGCAAAAGAAACCATCAACAAAATGAAACAGAAACCCACTATATGGGAAAATATATTTGCCAATGATACATCTGATAATGGTTTAATTTCCAAAACATATAAAGAACTTATACAACTCAACACCAGGAAGACAAATAATTCAGTCAAAAAATGAGCAAAGGACCTGAATAGATACTTCTCCAAAGAAGATATACAGATGATCAATAGACATGAAAAAATGTTCAATGTCACTAATCATCAGATAGATGCAAATTAAAACCACAATGAGATATCACCTCACACCCACCAGAATGGCTACCATCAATAAGTCAACAAATAAGAGCTGATGAGGATGTGGAGAAGAGGGAGCCCTAGTGCTCTGGTGGTAGGAATGCAGACTGGTGCAGCCACTGTGGAAAACAGTATGGCATTTCCTCAAAAAAACTGCCTTATGACCCAGCAATCCCACTTCTGGGAATATACCCTAAGAATCCCAAAACACCAATCAGAAAGAATATATGCACTCCTATGTTCATAACAGCATTGTTTATAATAGTCAACATCACCTGGCCAGTTTGGCTCAGCAGTGGAGCGTCAGCCTGTGGACCAATGAGTTGCGGATTCGATTCTGGCCCAGGGCATGTACCTCATTTGCGGTTCATCCCCGGTCCTGGTAGGGGTCATGCAGGAGGCAACCAGTTGATGTGTCCCTCTCACGTCGATGTTTTTCTCTCTCCCTTTCTCCACCCCACCCCCCGCCACCCTGACTCTATCTGAAAATAAAGAGAAAAATATCCTCAGGTGAGGATTAAAAAAAAATTTTAATAGTCAACATCTGGAAACAGCCCAAGTACCCATTAATAGATGAGTGGATAAAAAAGCTGTGGTACACTTACACAATGGAATATTATATGGCCGTAAAAAAGAAGGAACTCTTATTTTTTTTAACAGCATGGATGAACCCGCAGATTATTATGCTAAGTAAAATAATCCAGTCAGAGAAAGACAAATACCATATGCTCTCACTTATATGTGGAATCTAATGAACAAAATAAAGTGACAAATAAAATAGAAAGGCATGGATACATGAAATAGACTGACAGCTGTCAGAGGGAAGGGGTGGGGAGGACTGAATAAAAGAAGATGAAGGGGATTAGTCAAAGAACATACACACATAACCTATAGACACAGACAACAGTGTGGTGATAACCAAAGGGAAGGGGATTCGGGGGCTGGGTGGAGGTGACAAAGGGGGGCAATGGGACATCTGTAATAGTGTCAACAATAAAAATGAAGTTAAAAAACATAATGAAGGGAAGCAGCCTATAGAAAGGTATAAATCAATGCTATAAGAAGAGATAATTGGTGGAAGTAGGGGAGAGTGAGTGAGTGAGATCTAAAGAGCAAGTGAGCACTCCTTCCTAAAATTCTTACTTTCTCGTTTCTGGACCTTTTTATTAGACTGTTCCCTCTGTCTGGAATGCCTGACAAGGTCCATTTTGAGTGTCATTCATTCAGTCATACAGTCATTCAGTCAATCACTTTTTTAACAAATATTGCCAGACAATTTTCAAGTATTTGCCAGGTAGGATAAAGTAGTAATCAAAACAGATGTAACCTGTGCTCTCACAGAGTGTACAGTCTAGAACAGCACTTCTCAAATGTTGGTCTCAGGATCCCATAACACTCTAAAACTCATTGAGAACCCCCAAGGGCTTTTGATTATGTGGGGTATAGCTGTCAGTATTTATTGCATTAGAAATTAAAACCAGGAAAATTTAAAAATATTTATTCATGCTTCCTAAGTCCCATGCTGTGGCTGATAGCCTGGTTCAGGGCCTGGGTGGGATCCAGCCCCCCCTCCCCATCCCAGACCCTCATATATTGCACCCCCTCTCATGTGTTTGTAAATACTTTGACATCCTTTGGCCCTGACGAGGTTTTTAAATGTGTTACTTTTCTAATTATGACAGTTGCTATAAAATAAACAAAAATTTAGAAAAAGAAAAACAATGAACCTATTATATGTGAACATAAATAATGTATAACTATGAAAAGAGATCTATATTTTTCAAAACAAAAAATTTAGTGGCACTGTTTTATAATTTTGCCAATCTATTGTTTGACTTAATAAAACACAGCAGGATTCTAAAAATAAAAATAAAGAGGGCGAGGGAGAAATAGTGGAATAAAGGTTTGAAGAGGGAGTTGAAGGTTTGAAATTGCTGTTGTGAAGAACTGGAGATGATCTGATTTGGGAAATATAGGAATTCTGGGCAGTGCTGTTGGTCAAGCATAAAGTAAAAATAGTGAACCTGTTGTAGTATCTAGATGTATAATTTTGTGATTTTCTTCCTTCAGTGGTCAGAATTAGGATGTGAATTTGAATAGCTGGATAGAGCCAGAGTTGGAGAGTTGCTTGGAAGGTGCTGCAGAAAATAAAATAAAAGTGTTGAGGTAATTGACAACAAAGCTTCCAATGCTAAACTGTTTAGGAAAGAATTTTAAGCCAGGAAGTAGATCGCTTGGGATAATAAGAAGAAATCAGGGGCTAGATGAGTGAAGTGAAGCAACTGTTGTAGGAGGAAATGAGAGTGAGAAAGCTAAAAAATATGACAATGGGATATCATCTAAGCTTAAGATTTTAGAGAATGGCTGGCTGGTTTGGCTCAGCAGTTAGAGCACTGGCCCGAGGCCAAAGAGTCTCGGGTTTGATTCTGGTCAAGGGCACGAATCTTGGTTGCAGTTCGGTCCCCAGCCCTGGTCAGGGTCATGTGGGAGGCAACCAATAGATGTGTCTCTCTCATTGATGTTTCTCTCTCTCTCTCTCTCTCTCTCTCCCCCTCCCTCCCCTCTATCTATAAATATAAGGAAAAAAAATATCCTTGGGTTAGGATTAAAAAAATAAAAAGTGAAATGAAGGTTCTTAAAAAAAAAAAAAGTTTAGAGAATGAATAGTTTCTGATTACTACAAGGTCCAGAATATAGTCATTGACATGGACAGCTGAAATGGAGTCAAAAGTCACTAACAGTGAAGTCAAGACCTGCAAAAATGGAATAGTGGCTACATATCTAAAGATAGTGAAATCGTTTGGAATGATAGACTGGAGTTGGGGTAGAGGAGTCAAGTTAACCCAAAGTGCATGGAGCATAACAGGAAGTTTGTATATGATAGCACCAAACAGAGATAGAGGGTAATATGAAATTGAATGGCAAGAGCTTCAAATGAAAAGTGATTTTTAATATAAGGGTGAGGAGTAGAGTAGGGGGCTGGGAGTGGCAGTGGTACCTATTGGATCACTGGCATCTGAATTTAGAAAATAAATAGTCTTTTGAACTTTTGGAATCTGTACTTTGGAGAAAGAACCAGCCAGGTTTCTGTTAAGAATAAGGAGGTGATGAGAGAATTCTGTAAATTGAGGATGCAGGAGAGTTAATTAGGAAGGGAGTTAGTTCCAAAGGGCAGAGTGGAAAGGTTTGGGTAGGGACAGTAGGAGGATGGGTGAAGGCAGAAGAAGTAAAAAAGACATAATGGCCCTGGCTAGTTGGCTCAGCAGTTAGAGCATCGACCAGCAGACCAGAGAGTCCCAAGTTTGGTTCCTGCTAAGGGCACATACCTAGGTTGCAGTTTGTCCCCAGCCCCAGTTGGGGTCGTGTGGGTGGCAACCACTCTCACATCAATGTTTCTCTCTTTCTCTCTCTCCCTCTCTCTTTCCCCTATTATCTGAAGATAAATGCAAAAGGAAAAAAAAAAAAAAGTCCTCAAATGAGGATAAAAAAATAAAAAATAAATTTAAAAAAAGAACACAATAATGAGGACAAGAGCATGGTAGAGGATAAATTATTGGAGAGGTCTACATTCTGGGTGTTGGCCAAGGATAACAGAAATATGAGGCATGGTAGAATTAGTTGGTGCCAAGGTTTAAATTGGAACTTTGAAGTTCACTTATTTATTTAACAAATAGTTACTTGAACACCTAAGAACAGTTCCAAATTTTGAAGATACATGAGGAAACAAAACAGATAAAGTCCCTGCCCTCCCAGAGATTACATTCTAGTGGAGATAAACAATGAACAAGTAAATAATTTCACATAGTAATAACCATTGTGAAGAAAACAAAGTACATTCAATAAACAATTATTCATAAGAAAATATGAAGCAGAATAATAGTCCCAAAGTGATGGATGGATGAACATGCTATTTTAGAGAGAATGACCAGAGAAAACCCCTCTTTACATTTTATTGTGAAAATTTCCAAACATACAAGAAATTTTAAAGAATTTTACAGTAATGCTCCTATACCTACTTAGATTCTAGCATTAACATTTTACTGAACATGCATGAACAAAGGCCCAAATAATGTAAAGGAGTGAACCACATGGGGAAAGAGTGTTGGGGGACAAGGAAAGAATGTGTAAAGACCCTGAAGTATGAATGAATTTGATATATTCAGGGAACAGCCAAAAGGTAAAGGTGGTTTGACCAAAGTAAATGAGGGCAATATGGTAGCAGATGCGGTCAAAGAGGTGGGAACATCATGCAGGAGTCTGGATTTTCTCTTGGGTGATGAAAAGCATAAGAGTGTGTTGAGTAGGAGAACTGGATAAGCTCATTCATGTTATAGGCAGAATAGGTTGTAGATGGGCAAGAGTGGAAACAGAACAGTTAAAATGTTATTGCAGCCTTGGCTGGTTTGGCTCAGTGGTAGAACATTGGTCCGCAGACCAATGATTCATAGGTTCGATTCTGGCCAGGGGCACATACCTCGGTTGCTGTTTGTTGCTGGCCTTGGTTGGGTTCGTGCGGGAGGCAACCAGTTAGTGTGTACCTCTCATGTCAGTGTTTCTCTCTCTCTCCCTCCCATTCTGTCTGAAGATAAATAGAAAAATATCCTTAGATGAGGATTAAAAAAAAAAAGTTATTGCAGTAGTGCCAGGCCAGTGGTATTTGTGGAAGTTATCTGTCTATATATTCTGAATAGGCTCAAAATACATTTTAAAAGTGGAGCTGACAGAACTTACTATTGGACTGAATATGGCATGAGAAGAAAAGAGAGGACATAATGCTGACTCCTAGGAAATCTCAGAGCCAGCGCAGACTGTGCTAGCTGGTGGTGTCAGAAGTATGGTGATGAGAGCAGACTGGGGCTCTAAACAGATTGGTAAGAAGTCTCCAGTGAAATCCTAGTCCTAACATTAGAAAAAGTAACAACCCAAGGTGGATGGGGATACGTGAAGGAAAGAAGGTTCAGATTATATGTGAAAATTCAGAATTCTTCAAATTCTCTTGTTAGAAAAAGAAATCCTTGGGATAATGGGAAAGACTCGGGCTTTTCTGGGAAGAGAGAGTTGGAATGAACTGATCTCACTTCCAAGGATAAAGAAATCCATTAACAACAACAACAACAAAAAAAATATATATATACATACACATCTGTGTCCATGATGTGAACATGCATCAGTTTTGCTTCTTTTATCAAATTTTGTGCCAACATTTAATTATCTCACACCTACAATTTGTGTCATCTTTTTGCTGGTATGCTTCCAATCTCTATTTAGAAATTCTTTTTTTTAATACTGCTGCCCACTGATTTGTCTAAACTGTTGTGGTGCAAGAGAACCGAGAGATAATCAGAGACAAATTAAAGCCAAATAGAGAGCAAAGCCGGCCAGCGACTGATCCTGAATTCTCAGAGATCAGCCTAGACTTTCAGCTACTTTTTTATTTTATAGGGGGCTTGTTACAAACTTCTGCAACTGGCCTTGTTGGCCTTGGGGCAGAGCAAGCAAGCAAGTACAGAAGCAGGCAGTTAGCGATAAGCGATAAGCGTGAGGGAACGGAGGAGGTGGGAGGGAGCGGAGGCAGAAGGGAACTGGGTGAACTGGGTCACCATACATCTATCCTGTTATTCATTCTATTTTCTAAGTTCTAAAAACTAACAAATTCGCTCTGGCCAGTTTTGCTTAGTGGTTAGAGCATTGGCCTGTTTTCCAAAGAGACCCGGGTTCGGTTCCCGCTAAGGGCATGTACCTCAGTTGCAGTTTGTCCCCAGCACTGGTTGGGTTGTGCGGGTGGCAACCACTTGATGTGTCCCTTTCACGTCGATGTTTCTCTCTCTCTCTCCCTCCCACTCTATCTGAACAAAAATAAATAAATATGTAAAATAAATAAAAACTAACAAATCCACTTAGAAGACAAATTCATTTAGAGGAGTACCAGGCCACCTGGTACTTCCTCAGTTTGCCTCTGAAAGCTTCATAGTTGGCCTTTTGCTTATTTAATCAGGATGAGGTCACAAGAGCAGGCCAGTACATTCCTCATTGGTTTTCAGGGGAATCAAATCATTGTTTCCTCATCTGAATTTTGCATTGTCTGGTAATGGGTGCTTAGGACCATAAGTTTAACTGTCTGGATTCTTTCTCTGATATATTTAGCCAACCAGTTAATAATTATGGGGCCAAAAAGTATCCCTAAGAACAAAAATAGAAGAGGTCCTGCTATTACTGATAAGAGGATCATTAACCACAGAGACTAATTATATAAACCCTCAAAACTACTTGCTTCCTGATTTTCTTAGTTCTCTGTCTTGGAGCAGTTCTCAGGTCGGAGTATAATCAGATGGTGAAATCAAATGTTGGGATCATTATTTCTATGCCAAGGTACTATGGTCATATAGCTCCAAGCTGCGCAGTAGAAGTTAGTTGGAGTCCCACAGTCAGATC
Organism: Molossus molossus; assembly: GCF_014108415.1. Classification (NCBI taxonomy): domain Eukaryota; kingdom Metazoa; phylum Chordata; class Mammalia; order Chiroptera; family Molossidae; genus Molossus; species Molossus molossus. Next base: position 183,639,624 of record NW_023425344.1, read on the forward strand.
TCCCCGCATCAGGGCAGATATAGTGTTGAATACACCAGAGTCGTTCCCCAAATTTCAGGTTTTTATATCCATAGATATCTCCATTTATGTCTGAATAGGAGCTGGCTGGAAAGTTCGTAGTTATGGTTTGTTGACAGAGATTTTCCAAACATGCTATAAAGGTCAAAATATAAGCTCAGGGTTCCATAGGATGTGCTAGTAGCAATAATGTGCCCATCATGGGTCCGACTAAGGTTCCACAAATACTGAGTTGGCTGGTGGGGATTTCCCTGAGTCATAGAAACAGAGGTCCCAAGTAGCAGGATAAGGATTGGAGTAATTTTATCTTCAAAGGGTCGTCTGTCCATTGAGGGGTCCATTTTTCTGGTATCTGGTCGGGGTGAGCCTTCTTTTCCTGGGAGTGATGAATTAAAAAATGGTGACCTGCTACCTTAAGGGCCATCGGAGTGGTGAGGATTACAGGCAGAGGACCAGTCCATCTAGGTTCCAACAAAGTAGGCTGAATTTTCTTGATCCAGATCCAATCTCCGGGCTGAACATTGTAGAAATCTGAGTCACCTGGAAGAGAAGGCTTAGGGAGAGAATCTCTTATTATCTGATAGTTCCTCTGTTGGACGAGTTGCAGAACCTGTAAGAACTTAAAAAGATAATGGTTATTTAGTTCAGCTAGGGTTTCTTCTCCCAATTTGGGAAGGAGTGGTGGTGATCTGCCGTACATTATTTCATAGGGAGAGAGACCCTTAATATAGGGAGTACATCAGACCCGCAATAGGGCAAAAGAAAGGAGGCTGACCTAATTTTCGCCTGTCTCTAATTTTAATTTAGTAATAGTCTCCTTTAGAGTTTGATTCATCCTTTCTACCTGTCCTGAACTCTGAGGTCTGTATGCACAGTGTAATTTCCAAGTAATTTTTAAAATTATAGCTAAGGCTTGTGTGATCTGGTCAATGAATGCCGGGCCATTGTTGGACCCCATGGTTAAAGGGAGGCCAAATCGGGGGACTATTTCTGATATTAATTTCTTAGCTACTGTTTGAACTGTTTCAGATTTAGTCAGAAAGGCTTCTGTTCAAGCTGAAAAAGTGTCAATAAAAATAAGGAGGTATTTGTAACCAAACTTTCCTGGAATTATTTTAGTAAAGTCTATTTCCCAATATTCCCCTGGGTTCTGTCCGCATAGTTGAATCTCCAATTGAGCATTTCCTTGTTGTTTTGTATTTATTTGAGCATAAGTAGGACAGCAGGCTGCAGTTTTCTTGGCATAATGGTGAAGTCTTGGAATGTAATAATCTTGATGAAGAAGTTCAATCAGTTTAGTTCCCCCTAGGTGGGTACTCTGATGAGTCTTAAAAATAAGATCTTGTCCTAGTGCCTCAGGTAATAGAATTCTCCGATCAGGAAGTATGTACCAACCGGAAGAGTTTATGTTCCCTTTTAGTTTAATTCCAAGTTATTTTTCCTCTTCTGTATAAGAGGGAACTTTAGGGAGATTTCGTGGAGGTAGCACAGGTAAAATCTGGAGAGGCCCCACTGGTTTTTGGGCAGTCTCTCTTGCAGTCCAATCTGCAAAAGCATTTCCTTGGGCCATTGGGTCATCAGTTATCTGATGTCCTTTATAGTGAATAATGGCAATCCTTTGAGACAGCCAGATGGCCTCTACCAGGGCTAGGATTTCAGCTTTGTTTTTAATTTCCTTTCCCTCTGAGGTGAGGAGTCCCCACTCCTGATAGAGGGCACCGTGTACATGAGCGGTAGCAAATGCATATCTACTGTCGGTGTAAATGTTTATAGTCTTTTCCTTTACCCAACGTAAGGCTTGTATTAAGGCTATAAGTTCAGCCCTCTGGGCAGAAGTCTCATGTCCCAATGCCTGTACCCAGAGTACCTTATCTTGTGTTACCACAGAAGCTCCTGCATATCTGGTGCCATTTGACATGAAGCTGCTCCAGTCTGTGTAGAGATCAGCATCTGGGTCAGGCCAGGGTGTGTCTTTGAGGTCCATTCGAAGACTAGTCAAGGAGTCTAGGACCTCGAGGCAGTTATAAACAGGTTCTGCTGGGTCATCATCAGGCAGCAAGGTGGCAGGGTTTAGGGCAGTAGTCTTTAGGAATTTAATCCTCAAGGGCTTTAACAAGAGCACTTGATATTGGACAATTCTGGCATGGGACATCCATCATTCAGGGGGACTCCTGAGTAGGGTTTCAACAGCATGGAGTGCTATAATTTGTAAATCTTGTCTTAGGGTCAGCTTAGAGGCTTCCTTAGTGAGCAGGGCTATAGCTACTATGGCCCTTAAGCAGTGTGACATCCAGAGGCTACTGGGTCTAGTCTCTTAGACAGGTAGGCCATTGGATGTTTCCAGGGACTGAGGGCCTGTGTGGGTACTTCTTTAGTAATCCCCCGGTTCTCAGAGACAAATAACTGGAAAGGCTTAGTAAGGTCAGGTAGGGTCAAGGCCAGGGCACTGATGAGAGTCTCTTTTAGTTCTTGGAAAGCCTTTTCCTCAGTTTCAGTCCAAGTTAAATTGTCTGTCTTTTCCCCTATACTGGTGTATAAGGGCTTTGCGATTTCCGCAAATCAGGATATCCAGAGGCAGCAGTACCCAACTGTTCCTAGAAATTCCTGGACCTGTTTCTTTGTTTGTGGTCAGGGTATTTTCCGAATGGCCTCCATGCAGTTTGTAGAGAGGGACCGTTTTCCTCCTCTCAGTTCATAGCCTAGATAGGTGGCGTTCTCAGTGTATAACTGAGCTTTCCCTCAAAACCTTCTAACTTCTATAATTTCTTCTTAATGTCTGGGGCCGACTGAGTAACAAAAGCAATATTAATAGCTCTCCTATTATCAGGGGCTTCTGGGTCTATGGGTGTAAACAGCTGGTAAGCTTCCATCAAATGCTCTAAGAAAGCGGAGGGGGATTCCCCTGACCGCTGGACAGTTTCGCTTACCTTAGACAAGTTGGTTGGTTTTTTAAGTTGTTCCCTGGATGCCCCATAATAGAGTCAGGTGATATTGTTCGAAAGCCTCCTTACCTTGGGGATGTGGGTAGCCTGTGACGGAGCCAGTCGGGATTAGAGGTGGGTTCTCTTCTGGCCTGAGAACAGCCTTAGCTGCTTCTCTATATATTCTATCTCTTTCTTCAGAGGTGAAAAGGACCGGTAAGAGCTGCTGGCAATCATCCCAAGTGGGCTGGTGGGTGTGAAACACAGTTTTTAACAGAGAGATTAATCGTTGGGGTTTGTCACAGAAAGAGGGTTTTTGTTGTTTCCAATATATAGGTCACTAGTGGAGAAGGGGACATATATCATGAAAGGCCAGCAAACAACAGAGTAATAAGTGATTCAGGGGCCAGCAAATCAATTGTTAAACAGCTTGCCTGTGAGAATGTTAATAAGCCTTGCAGAGAGGTGTTGAGCCCTCACCACAAAGAAGCCAATACATCTGAATACATTCACATCTGTTCAGATATTGGGTCCTCCCATACATAGGGGGCCGCAACAGTTGAGGCTTTGAGAGAAGCCTTCCCTGCTGGTAAGGAAGGAGGAAGAGGTAAAGAATTTTCATCTTTTTTATTCCTTCATGTCAATTTCCTATCTCCTATCACTCATAAATCTTTTTTTTTTTCTTTATCCTCACCTGAGGACATTTCTCCATTTTTGCTCAGACAGAGTGGGAGGGAGAGAGAGGAAGAGAGAGAGAGAAACATTGACGTGAAAGGAACACATCAAGTGGCTGCCTCCTGCACATCCCCAACTGGGGCCGGGGACAAACTGCAACCGAGGTATGTACCCTTAGCGGGAACCAAACCCGGGTCTCTCTGGACCACAGGTGGACGCTCTAACCGCTGAGCCAAACTGGCCAGGGCCATAAATCTTAAATCCTTATTATTTTTATAATTTCCTTTCACAAAACCCTTCTCAGGTGGAGATCCAAAGTACATCAGAGGTATCAGTAACCATAGCTCAGATCCATTTATTCCTTTTTATATGTGAGTAAATTGTAGCATCATGAAAGAAAAAACTTTCTCAGTTAAACCAAAAAGAGCTTGATCCTCAGGCCTCTGGGGCTTAATCACGTTCTTTCTTTAAATAATCCAAGCATGACTTTACAAATATATTATATGCCCGTTGAGAGTGAGGACTGTGTTTGTATAACCCACAGCATTAGTAGAGACCTACATATAAGAGGCATTCTATGCATCTGCTAAGTGAACAAATAATCACTCTTAGTGTGTATGCTCTTGCATTTGGAGTTTGTGTTTGTTTGTTTTCCCCTTATCCATACTCCAGTGAGGAAATAGACTTGTGTTAAGCTATCTGCATTGATTTGGTTTCCTTTCATAAGGAGAGAAAACAAATCCTTGAGGAATTTCAGGTTAAGAAAAAGTTTCTTAAAATTCAAATCCTGGGAAAGTTGTCAAACATATTTGACCAAAAGATTATATAGTATCCTTATTAAACAGTATTCAATTGTTTATTCATTTAAAGTGACAACAACAGATGTTAAATATAAACATAGATCAGTGAAACTTCAGTTCTTATGATTAAGAAAATGGGTCTTTAAGGAATCAAGTACCTGATTAACATAACATAGAACCATTTCAATAATATATATAACTTTTGTTTCCCAGGTAAACACAGGGGAAAAAGACATTTTCCCTTTTAATAGGCTGAAAAAGAACCAAATAAATTCTATATTAATTTATTTTAGATTCATGTATCTTATTAAATTCATTATTTATCTTATTTATGATTTCTTTTTAAGATTTCTCTTAATAAATCTTTTAATTTTCATAAACCTTTTTATCTATCCAAAAATAACCAGTTTTAGAACAACTTTCTTTCAAAAAATATATATATTGCTATATCTTATATCTTCTTTCATCAAAATCATACAATTTCTTCCCAACTAAATCTGAACTTTTAACTCTTAGAAATATTGATTTTTTTCTTTTTTTGTTTGTGTGACAAATAATTAACATTCCTCAGATTGGAAAATATATTCATATTTTCAATAGACATTTTTCAAATCAACAGATCATTAACAGATCCAAATCTAGGCAAACTCAGGTTAATTAACATTTTAGTATATCCTCAGGGGGGTCCTGAAGAACAGGATATAACTTCCTCAGGGGCTGGGAGGAGTTCTTCAGGGCAGACTAAAGCATTATTAACAAAACTGTTTTTCCTTTCTTTTGAACCTCTGGACACTGACATTTTTTAATATAATTGGGTTTGTCTGTAGTTATGTCAATCCAAGTATCAATATATTGCATTTGATCTGGGTGTCCAGGGTTCCCATATATTTTCTGACAGACCATAAAAGCCAAATGCAAATTAAATTACCTTCAGGTGGCCAATTAACCCTGTAGGTAGGCCATTCAAGTTCGCATAGTGTCCCTAAAATCCCTGAGCTTATCAGGACATGGTAGCTTTTTGCCCGAGCTTTTAAATCTTTAAAATTATCCATCCAATAGGCACTGCAATGGAGTTTTTGTACCAGATTGGCTTTGGCCCATGACAACAAAGGGAAGTACAGACAATCCAGAGGGCCAATAAACAAACAAAAAAACAATACAGAACTGACTGAAACCAAAGTTACTGAAACCAAAAAACAGAACTAACAACTGACTGAAGTTACAGAACTGACGGAAGCCCTGGCCAGTTTGGCTCAGCGGTTAGAGCGTCGGCCTGCGGTCTGGAGGAGAACTGACTGAAGTTCCCTGTGACGTATTGCTAAGGAACCTGGCTGGGGAAGTAATGCCGCGTCCAGCCTTTTCCCTTGCCACTGAAAGGTGCCCAACAGAACAGAAAACAGTACTCACTGGTGAGATTCCAGATGACTCGGATGAATCCAGATGCTCTCTCAGAATTCAATTTAGAGCAGGATTTGAGACTGGGCTAGGGAAACTGGGAGGGCATGCTTAGTCCTGAGGCAGAGGAAATGTCCCTCAGAGGCCTTCCTCCAGACCAGCCCCCCCTCCCCCGCAGTTTTGATAGCTCATCTAGTGGTCCAGTCTGAGGCTTCCCTGAAACGGAAGAATCTCACTGGCACCTCCAAATGTTGTAGTGCGAGAGAACGAGAGACCACCAAAGCCAAATTAAAGCCAAATAGAGAGCAAAGCCGGCCAGCAACTGATCCCAAGTTCTCAGAGATCAGCCCCGACTTTCAGCTACTTTTTTATTTTATAGGGGGATTATTACAAACTTCTGCAATTGGCATTTCTTGTTGGCCTTGGGGGAGAGCAAGCAAGCAAGTACAGAAGCGAAGGCAGTTAGCAATAAGTAGGAGGGAACGGAGGTGGGAGGGAGTTGAGGTGGAAGGGAACTAGGTGAACTGGGTCATCATACATCTATCCTATTCATTCTATTTTCTAAGTTCTAAAAACTAACAAATTCGCTTAAAGAACAAATTCATTTAGAGGAGTACCAGGCCAGCTGGTACTTCCTCAGTTTGCCTCTGAAAGCTTCATAGTTGGCCTTTTGTTTATTTAATCAGGACGAGGTGATAAGAGCAGGCCTGTACATAAACCAATTTTTGTTAAATTACCTGTGATAAACTTACACAACATTATTTGTCAATTATAAATAAAACTGTGGAATGAATTACCAGTTGTTAAAATCTCAACCTGTCATGGACTGATATGTTTACTTGAAACAGTGGAATTAAAGAATAAAGATTATAGCCCTGGCCGGTTTAGCTCAGCTGTTAGAGCATCGGCCTGTGACCGGAGAGTCCTGGATTTGGTTCCCAACAAGGGCATGTACCTTAGTTGCAGTTTGTCCCCGGCCCTGGTTGGGGTTGTGTGGGTGGTGACCGGTCTATGTGTCTTTCTCACATTGATGTTTCTCTCTCTCTCTCTCTCTCTCTTCCCTCCTCTCTCCCTCCCACTCCGTCTGAAGATAAATGCAAAAAATGTCCTCAGGTGAGGATTAAAAAAAAAGAATAAAGATTACAAAGTGCAAGCCCAGCCCAGCTGGTGTGGTTCAGTGGATTGAGCATCATCCCATGGACTGAGAGGTCCTGGTTCGATTCTGAGTCAGGGCACATGCCTGGGTTGTGGGCTTGATCCCCAGTAGGGGGCTTGCAGGAGGCAGCTGATGGATGTTTCTCCCTCACATTGATGTTTCTATTTCTCCCTTCCTCTCTCTCTAAAATATCAATAAAAACATATTTTTAAAAAGTGAAAGCCCAGTTTCTCAATTATTAGATTAAATTGACATAAAATCACTGTCAGATTGCTATGAATGTTTCTAAGAGCTTACTCTTTCTTGATTTCTGTACTATCTTGCCCCAGACTGGTAACTACACAGTTTGTGGACCACATTCTGATTAGCAGTGGCATAAACCATTCTAGGCCTAAAAAATCTCATTATCTATTAAACCAAATATAAACTTCTCACCATTGGCCCTTACGTTCTCTCCCATATAAGCTATTGTTTTTAACCTATTCCGTTTTTGCCTTTGTTTACTCAAAGCATCCTGAATATATCTCGTTGGTGTTATATCACAACAGAAATAGTTACTGTCCTTAGAAAGCTTTCCTAGCACAAACTTACCTAATTATTATGTCTTCAGCATTTGTATTTTCTTATATTTACTAGTACAGATTTATATAATTTGATAAATCACTTCAGAGTAGTCTGATTTTTATCACAAATATTAAAATGTCTAGCCCTGGCTGGTTTGGCTCAGTGGATGGAGTGTCAGCCTGTGGAACAGAGTCCTGGGTTCAGTTCCTGCTAGGGGCATGTACAAATATATATATATATATATTAAAATGTCTAGAATATAGCTACATAGATACCAAAACAATAAAGAGTATATATAAATAATTACCTGCCTAAGAATATATGTATGTGGGCAGGTAAATTACTGGTATTTATGTAAATACTGCTTTTTACTATGGGAATTTGTATTCACCCCTTTTCTCCCATGCCTTGCTTTCTCTTATTTTCTTTCCAGGCATATCTCCATTAACTCTAGACCCTAAAACAGCTCACCCAAATTTGGTGCTCTCCAAAAACCGAACCAGTGTGTGGCATGGTGACACTAAGCAGATAATGCCTGATGATCCAGAGAGATTTGACTCAAGTGTGGCTGTGCTGGGCTCAAAAGCCTTCACATCTGGAAAATGGTACTGGGAAGTAGAAGTAGCAAAGAAGACAAAGTGGACAGTTGGAGTTGTCAGAGAATCCATCATTCGGAAAGGCAGCTGTCCTCTAACTCCTGAAGAAGGATTCTGGCTTTTAAGACTAAGGAACCAAAATGATCTAAAGGCCCTGGATTTGCCTTCTTGTAGTCTGAAATTGACTGACAACCTCAGCAAGGTGGGCATATACCTAGATTATGAAGGAGGGCAGGTGTCCTTCTACAATGCTAACACCATGATCCACATTTACACCTTCAGTAGCACTTTCGTGGAAAAACTTTATCCTTACTTCTGCCCTTGTCTTAATGATGGTGGAGCGAATAAAGAACCATTACATATCTTACATCCACAGTAATTAGTCATACTATTGTGTAAAATCAGAGCATTATTAAAGAAGTACTGAAATAGTTTACCAGTCTCACTGGTTTCTCTTCCCAATTTAATAGTGAATAATAAAAAGAATTCTCAGTGTCGTAAGTGGATTTCACCAGAGCCTTTTGAGATGTCATTCTAATTCATTAGGGTCTTCTATGACACAGGAGCCTATCATGCTATTGTTACCAAAACAAACTGCAACTTGAGTTTGTGTTGCTTGGGAACCCTTTTCAAATGTGCCTAGAAATTCTATTATGCTGTCATTAGTCTCCAGTATAATGATTTGTATTGGAAGAATTTTCAGATGTATACTCCTCTTCCTATTTTATTTGTTTTGTAGTCCTCACCTGAGGATATTTTTTTTCCCTTTGTTTTAGAGACAGTAGAAGGGGGGAGGAGGAGGAGAGAGAGAGGAACATTGATGTGAGAGAGACACATTGATTGGTTGCCTCCTGCACATGCCCCTACCAGGGACAGGGATTGAACCTGCAACCCAGGTACATTCCCTTGACCGAAATCGAATGAGAGACCAATTTGGTGCTCAGTCTGATGCCCTAACCACTAAGCACACCAACCAGGGCTTTTCTTTTCTTTTTAAAAAATTTTTTTATTCTCACCTGAGGATATTTTTCCATTTATCTTCAGATAAAATGGGAGGGAGGGAGGGAGAGAGAGAAACATCGATGTGAGAGACACATTGATTTGTTGCCTCCCACACCACCCTGACCAGGGCCAGGGACAAACTGCAACTGAAGTATGTGCCCTTGGCAGGGATCGAACCCGTGACTCTTTGGTCCCCAAGCTGATGCTCTAACCACTGAGCTAAACTGTCCAGGGTAGGGCTTTTCTTCTCTGTGTTTGATCTTCACTTGAGGATATGTTTTTCATTGATTCTAGAGAGAGAGGAAGGGAGAGGGAGAGAGAACATTGATTAGTTGCTTCCCTTACACACCCTGACTTGGGATCGAATCCACAACTTGGGTATGTGCTCTGACCAGGAACTGAACCTGCTACCTTTTGGAGCATGGGAGGATGCTCTAACCAACTGAATCACACTGGGTAGGGTTTAATTTTCTTTTAATATAATTTTGCAACACATCTCTTTTCTAGAAATTGTTACTGTAATTTTTAAAAACGGCCCTGGCCAGTTTGGCTCAGTGATTAGAATCTTGGCCCGCATACCGAAGGGTCTTGGGTTTGATTCCCAGTCAAAGGCACCTACCTGAGTTGCAGGTTTGATCCCTGGCCCCAGTCAGGGTTGTGCAGGAGGCAACCAACTGATGTGTTTCTTTCACATTGATGTTTTTCTCTTTCTCTTCCTCCCTCCCTCCTTTCAACTCTACCTAAAAAGTCAATGGGAAAATATCTTTTTAAAAAAAGAAGAAAATTGCTCCAGAGTTTTAAAGAAAATAGTCTGGGCCAGTTTAATTTTTTTAAAATATTTTTTCTTTATTGGTTTTAGAGGGAGAGGGAGAGATAGAAACATCTATGAGAGAGAACATCGATTGGCCACCTCCTGCATGCCCCCCCTGTAAGGATTGGGCCCACAACCTGGGCATGTGCCCTGACCAGGAAGTGAACTGGTGACCTGTTGGTGCATGGGTCAATGTTCAACCACTGAGTCACACTGGCCAGGCTGGGCCATTTTATAATCTTGTCTTGAATTAGTTCAAGATACTTTTTAGTCCAGCAAATCTCAGACTTTCTCAGCCCCTTTTTCTTTCTTTATCTACCTATGGGGGAACTTGTTTTTCTGTATTCAAATACATTTAAGCATTTCCACCTGCTATGTCCTTTTCATCATTCCTGTCTATACTTTAAATACCAGCATTTTTCATCGTGTCCTCTCCAATGTACTCATCCTACAGCTTGTTCTTTCTTTCTAAGTCTGAAGTACTTAACATTAGTGATCTCAGCAGTACCCTTGATGAACCATCCCTATTTCCTTTCCTTGGAAGTCCCATATAACTGGGCTTCATTCTCTATATTTGACAGGCTTTTTCTTTAGGGGAGGGAAATGGGTATTTAGAACCTGCAGCAATAGCCATCTAAAATTACAGTTAGCACAGCTCTTCAGCAGGGTGAAAGCACCCATCTGTCATAATGGGAAGAGTACATACATATTACAGGTAATAGTCATGTATCATTGGCATATATAACACACATACATTTACAGCTGCTTAGTGGGGTATAGAGCCATGACATGATTATGGTTACATTTAAGAAATTACTTTTCAAAAATGAATTCACTTCAATCAAAATGTAATGAGGATTAAAAAAAATTGTTTTAAGTATGTCTTTATTGATTTCAGAAAGAGAGGAAGGGAGAGGGAGAGAGAGAGAGAAAAACATCGATGGGCTCCCTCCTGCATCCCCCCTAGTGGAGATCAAGCCTGCAACCCGGGCTAATAGAACTGGCTACCTCTCCCTGCATGGGATGACGCTCAACCAGCTGAGCCACACCAGGCAGGGCGGGACTTGTTTTATGCCTGAAACCTTGCAAGATGTTTTAAAAGAAGCACAAAATGAAAAAAGATTCCTCCATACATATCCAAAAGAAATTCAGATGCTTGGATCCCACCCAAAACCAATTAAAGCAAAATCTCAAGCAGGTGGGACCAGGCATTTGTAGTTTCTACAATCTCTCATGTGATTCTCATGGGCTACTTGGTCAGAGAACCATTGAACTAAACAAATAAATTTTCTTAAAAATTTAAAAAATTCAAACACACAGAAAAATTGCACATTTGTATGATAAGCTCCCATGTACTCTCTACCTAGATTCACCAATTATTAATATTTTTCCACATTTTCTTAGTCTCCCCCATATCCACTCCATATGATTTTGTGTATGTATATAATTATTACTAATGTTTTTTTGCTGAACCACCTTAGATTAAGTTGCAGGCATTATAATTCTTCTCCCTAAATACTTTAGCAAGTATCTCCTAAGAACCAAGATATTCTCCATATAATCACTATCAGATTCAGAAAATTTAACATTGACACAATACTACTTACTAGCTACTATTCCGTCCATATTCAGTAAGTAAATATTTTGAATAATGGGGGTTTAGGAACGGTGGTAAAGAATTTCAAGTAGTATGACAAGGAGTTTGGGGGATAGAAGAGGGCTTAGTTGCTACCTCTCAAGTGATATGCATAGTCCTGGATAATTGATATCTAAAATCTGTCCTTGGGGAAATACAAGTATTACAGAGTTCAGAGAAAGGAGAGGTCAATATTCACCAGAATAGGAAGAAAAAAATCATAAGAAAAAATTGTGATTAAATTGGATAGTTAAAAATGAGTAGGAATGAATAAAAATTCTAATCTGAACTTGGAGAAATAAATTTTTCTTAAAAATAATTTTTTTGTGGTGATGGTTGTATAGCTATATAAATATGCTAGAAATTAGTGAACTGTACACTTATAATGGGCAGATTTTACAGGTTGTAAATTATACTACAATAAAGCTGTTTTTTAAAAAAGGGAAAAAAAATTAAGGTTTTATTCAGATCAATAGGAGAAAAAGGACAGACTACAAGTATATACATATTTCCCACTACCTACAGGTGTCCACCTTAATACTTTCTCTAAAATACTACCACAGCTCTTCAGCATTTGCCTTAACATTTAGATGACAAAAATTTATTTTCCCAAATAATCGGTTATTCTACAATGAGTATGAATATAAAACATCAATATGGGACTTCCCTGCTAGATACAGACTCTGAATGGTATTCATTAAGAAGTGTGTCCTGGATGGCTGGTTTGGCTCAGCAGTTGGAACGTCAGCCTGTGGACCTGTGGACCAGAGAGTCCTGGGTTCGGTTCCCATTAGGGGCACGTACCAAAAAAAAAAAAAAAAAAAAGAAGTGTGACTGGAGATGTCATGTATTGTTTTACCTCAGGGTATAGGAGATGAGGCTGATAGTAACAAAAATATCCTTGTATGAAGTAGAAAATAAAAGAAGCCCCATTGTATCAGAATTCACTCAGGTGAAAACCCTAAAAGGAGAATGCCTTGCACTTTTCTTCAACTAACTGGACTTTTACAATAACAGTGGTAATATCATCATTGCATAGTTAGCTGTATAACATAGCTGAGATACAGAATAAAAAAATAGTAAAACTGGATTACCAGATGAGTAAATGTGCTTTATTCAAGACCAAATATTTAATGAACTATTTTAGATAAAATTCTCCTAAGCTGACATACTTACTTGACTATTTAAAAAAATTAAATTGTAGACTCTCGGATGACGGTGTCTGTAAAGATGGTGGTGGGCAGGACTGGAGGGAGGGTGAGTGTGTGAGAGAGTGAGCTAGTGTGTAAGAGAGTGTGAGTGGACCAGAAGGTGGACGACCAAACTTGTGCAGTGCAGAGACATGGAGCAGAAGGTACCTGTGCTGTAGACAGGAGTAGCCAGCTACCGTGGTAAGTGGTTCTTTAGGGCACTTCTCCCTGGGCCCCGGGGAGGTCCCACAATTTTGGAAGATCCCCGGTCTTCCCTGGAAGGAGGCAGTGGGAGCAGCTAGGGCCAAGCAACATGAGCCCACAAGTACACCTGGCACCATCGAACCAGTGGACACTCTGTGTCAACACAGACAGGTGCACAGTAGTGGAGCTCCCAAGGTGCCAGTCACAGAAGCTGAGGACAGCCAGGAGCCCAGCACCATCCCCCATAGTAGCAGTTCGATCTGAGTCGAGATATACCCCCAGCAACAGAGGATGGGGAGCAGACATCCATCCCCAGGCAACAGAAGCACAGACCAGCAGCTGAGACCCACCCCAAAAAACTACAGCAAACGCTGAGCAGGAGTTGAGCCCCATGAAGCAGCAGCATTCCCCAGCTACCAGTGGTGGTACCTGGGGCTCCAAGGAGGCCTGTGAGGTCCAGCAGCTCACAAGAGCAGTGGGAAGCCAGAGCCTGAGACTGGTGTGATCCTGCAGGGAGCCGGGGCACCAGAGAGGCCTGTGTGACCCAGTAGGGACTGTGCGATCCAATTCCATGCGGGACCCTGCGGGGTGCTGAAGCACCAGAGAGACCTGTGTGACCCAGCTGCGCACAAGATAACAGTAGGATGTGAAAATGGAGGCATAGTGAATAAAAGCTATGCAGATGATCTCCCAGGACCAAATGGGAATTACAACTAAAATAAAGACAAATCCTCAGAAAAAAGCAACAGAAAAGCAGCAAGACAGGACCATATAACCAGGACACTGATAGGATCTGCGACATGCGAGAGGGTGGCCGGCTGGGAGCCCATGGACAGAAGCAGTCTTAACTGTGAGCATCGCCCTTGGGGAATAAAGACCAAGCCTGCTCCGTGCATAGAGAGCTGGGACAGAGTGCTAAAATAGCCACAGCCACTCACCTGAGGGCTACGGCAGAGGGAGGGCAGACAGGGCTGTAACTCTGTGGGGACACCCGGGATTTGGAGGGCACTCAGTTTTTGCTCAGTTGCACCACAAAGGATTGTGGCCAGTGTGCTACTTCCCAGAGCTGTGGGGAAAAGCAGCAGACCCCGACCCCCATCCCTCAGAGATTCAGCCTTTTTCAGGTGAGGCAAAGAAATACAAATTGAGGCTCATTAACAACCAGCATCTATTCCACCCTCTGGAAATACTCTTATGCAGAACACCAGGGCTACATTCCAAGGCACTGAGTAACTGAGACTACTAGCCACCAGGAAAAAACTAGAGGATAACTGAACCTTTCCTGGGCTGGCAAATCTACCCAGGAAAGTAAAACTTGACAGTGGTGTTTAACGTGGGTCGGCCCAGGCTCATCCAAACCCAGTAGAGGGAGCCACAAACAGCAGAACACCAACACCCACAGGGAAAATTTAGCGGGCTCCAAAACCCACTGAGATAGCCAAAATGGTGAAACAAAGAAACAAATCCCAAATGAAAGAACAACAGAACTCTATCAAAGATGACATAAATGAAATGCAGCTAAACAAATTATTAGAGGTAGAGTTCATAGCCATGATCTTGAGGAAGCTCAACAGCATGAGTAAGGACAGCAGCACCATGAGTAAAGATATAGAAACATTAAACACCAACCAAGTGGAAATGAAGAATGACATAGCAGAAATTAAGAACATATTGAAAGGACTAACCAGCAGAGTAGAGGAAGTTAAGGACTGGATCAGTGAATTAGGAGACAGGGTAGAAAAAAATCAACCAATCAGAAAACCAAAAGGAAAAAACAATTAAAAAACAGAAAGATAGCTTAAGAGAACTGTAATAACATTCGCATCGTAGAAGTCCCCGAAGAAGAGGAAAATGGGCAAAGGTTAGAGAATATATCTGAAGAAATAGTGACAGAAAACTTTCCTAACTTGGTGAAGGAAGAAGGCATTCAAGTTCAAGAAGCACCGAGAGCCCCAAGTAAGAACAACTCAAACAGGCCCACACCAAGACACATAGTAATTAAAATGCCAAAAATTAAAGACAAAGATAGAATCCTAAAGGCAGTAAGAGATAAGCAACAGGTTACCTACAAAGGAAACCCCATAAGGCTCTCAGCTGACTTCTCAACAGAAACACTACAGGCCAGAAGGGAGTGGCATGAAGTAATCAAGGTCATGAAAAACAAGGATCTGAACCCAAGACTACTCTATCCAGCAAGGCTATCATTCAAAATAGAAGGTCAAATAAAGAGCTTCCCGGACAAACAAAGACTAAGGGAATATATCAACACCAAACCAGCACTGCAAGATATGCTAAAAGGACTGCTGTAATTAGTAGAAGAAATAGGAAGAAAAATAGAACCACACTAAACAAAAATGGCAATAAATAAAAACATATCAATTATCACCTTAAATGTGAATGGTTTAAATACTCCGATAAAAAGACATAGAGTAGCTGACTGGATAAGAAAGCATGACTCACATATATGTAGTTTACAAGAGATGCACCTCACAACAAAAGACTCACATAGGTTGAAAGTGAAGAGATGGAAAAAAATCTTTCAAGCAAATAGAAAGGGAAAAAAAGCAGGGGTAGTAATACTCATATCTGATAAAGTAGATTTCAAAATGAAGACCATAAGTAGAGACAAAGAAGGCCACTACATAATATTGAAAGGATCTATCCAAAAGGAAGATATGACCTTGGTAAACATATATGCACCCAATATAGGAGCACCAACATATATTAAAAATCTTTTGGAGGACTTCAAAGGAGAAATCAACAGCAATACAATCATTGCAGGGGACTTCAACACCCCGCTGACATCACTGGATAGATCATCTAGACAAAAAATTGACAAGGAAATACAGATGCTAAATGAAGCGTTAGATCAAATGGATTTAATAGATAATCTACAGTGAATTACATCCCAAAACGGCAGAATTCACATTCTTCTCAAGTGCACACGGGACATTGGGCACAAACAAAGTCTCTACAAGTTCAAGAAGATTGAAATCATATCAAGCATCTTCTCAGATCACAATGGCATGCAACTAGAAATCAATTGCAACAAGAACATGCAAAGACATTTGAACACATGGAGGCAGCTCCTCTTAAAGGACCCTTGTACACTTATCGGACTCTCTCCCTCTAAGCTTGGAGGGGAGGCAGCTCGAGGGGTGCCAGAGACATACAGGGAAGAACTGAGCTGTTTGGCATTTGAGCGAGGGCTGGAGAGGGGGCTTTCTCTGGGACAAACGTGCTGTCAGAGACCTTTGTTCCTTTGGTGAGCCCTTCCCTGGGGTGGCAGACAGCCACCATATCTGGGACTCCAGCAACCTGGCTCACACTGGTAGCCCCGCCCTGGTGATTCCCTGAGATCCCGCCCCACCCAACTTTCAGGCCCACCCAAGCTGTTGCCAGTTGCTTAACCATAGGATTGGCCTGTCTTGGATCCTGCTTCAGGTTTTTCTACCTTCTTTCAAACAAGCAGCATCTGGTCTCAGATAGCCCCATACCTCTCATTCAGTAATACACAGAAACAAACACAGGGAGGCAGCCAAAATGAGGAGACAAAGAAACAGCTCCCAAATGAAAGAACAGAACAAAACCCCAGGAAAAGAACTAAGTGAAATGGAGATAAGCAACCTAACAGATACTGAGTTCAAAATACTGCTTATAAGGATGCTCAATGAACTTAATGAAAACCTCTGTGAACTTAGGGAGGGCCTCAAGAGCATAAAAAAAGACCAGTTAGAAATCATGGATACACAGTTAGAATAGAAGGAGGCATTAACTGAAATAAAGAATAATTTACACAGCTTCAATAATAGAGTATGCAAATCCAAGGAGCAAACCATCGATTTGGAATATAAGGAAGCAAAAAACACCCAATCAGAACAGCAAAAAGAAAAAAGAATTCAAAAAAATGAGGATAGTGTAAGGAGCCTCTGGGACAACTTCAAGTGTGCCAACATTCGCATATTGGGGGTGCCAGAAGGAGAAGAGTGAGAACAAGAAATCGAAAACCTATTTGAAACAATAATGGCAGAAAACTTCCCTAACTTGTTGAAGGAAACAGACATACAAGTCCAGGAAGCACAGAGCGTCCCAAACAAGATGAACCCCAAGAGGCCCACACCAAGACACATCATCATCAAAATGCAAAAGGTTCAAGACAAAGAGAGAATCTTTTTTTTTTTTTTTGTACAGATAGAGTGGGAGGGAGAGAGAGGAAGGGAGAGAGAGAGAGAAACATCGACGTGAAGGGACATATCGAGTGGCTGCCACCCGCACGACCAACCAGGGCCGGGGACAAACTGCAACCGAGGTACGTGCCCTTAGCGGGAACCGAACCTGGGACTCTCCGGACCGCAGGCCGACGCTCTAACCGCTGAGCCAAACTGGCCAGGGCCAAAGAGAGAATCTTAAAAGCAGCAAGAGAAAGGCAGCTAGTTACCTACAAGGAAGTTCCCATTAGGCTGTCAGCTGATTTCTCAAAAGAAACTTTGCAGGCCAGAAGGGAGTGGCAAGAAATATTCAGAGTGATGAAAACCAAGAACCTACAACCAAAATTATTCTATCCTGCAAAGCTGTCATTTAGAATCGATGGACATATAAAAACTTTCCCAGAAAAGAAAAAGTTAAAGGAGTTCATCACTACCAAACCGTTATTATATGAAATAATGAAGGGTCTTTTTGAAGGAAAAGATAAAATGTATGAACAAACAAAATGGCAATGAATACACATCTATCAACAATGGAATCTACAAACAAAATGAACAGGTAGAACAGAAACATTCTCATAGATACAGAGAACATTTTGTTGGTTGCCAGTTGGGAGGGGGGTTGGAGGAATGGGTGAAAAAGGTGAAGGGATTAAGAAGAACAAATTCATTGCTAGACTGACAAACCTCAAAGGGAAAGGGGTTGGGGGGGTGGGAAGAAATAAACCAAAGAACTTATATGCATAACCAATGGACACAGACAATAGTGTGGGAAAAGGTGGGAGGGGGGCGGGAGTGGGGAGGAGGGGGTCAATGGGGGAAAAATGTGGAACATCTGTAATACATTTTACATCCAACAATAAAGATTTGGAAAAAAAAAAAAAAAGAAGTAAAGGACCTATTTGCAGAAAACTACAGGTCATTGAAAAAAGAAAGAGGAAGATATGAAAAAGTGGAAGCACATACCTTGTTGATGGATTGGAAGAATCAACATCATAAAAATGTCCACACTACCCAAAGCCATCTATAGATTCAATGCAATCCCCATCAAAATACCAACGACGTACTTCACAGAACTAGAACACATACTTCACATGTTCATATGGAACCAAAAAAGACCTCGAATAGCCACAGCAAACTTGACAAAGAAGAACAAAGTTGGAGGGATCACATTATCAGATTTCAGGTTATACTACTAAGCCACTGTAATCACAACAGCCTGGTACTGGCACAAGAACAGGCATATAGACCAGTGGAACAGAACAGAGAACCCAGAAATAGACCCAAGGCAATATGCTCAATTACTATTTGAGAAAGGAGGCAAGAGCATACAATGGAGTAAAGACAGCCTCTTTAAGAAATGGTGTTGAGAAAATTCGACAGCTACATGCAAAAAAAAAAAAAAGAAAGAAAGAAACTAGACCATCAACTTACACCATACACAAGAATAAACTCAAAATGGATCAAAGACCTAAATGTGACCTGGGAACCCATAAAAATTTTAGAAGAAAATGTAGGCAACAAAATTTCAGGCATTATGCACAGCAGAATTTTCACTGATACATCACCTAAGGTAGCAGAAACAAAGGAAAAAATGAACACATGGGACTACATCAAACTAAAAAGCTTCTGCACAGCAAAAGAAACCACCATCAAAATGGAAAGGCAACCCACTGTATGAGAGAGCATCATTGCTAGTGATACATCAGATAAGGGGTTTATTTTCAATATATAGAGAGTACTCATACAACTCAAAAAAGGAAGACAAAGAACCCAATTAAAAAATGGGCAAAGGAACTAACAGACACCTCTCCATACAGGACATACAAATGGCCAAGAGACATATGAAGAAATGCTCAACTTCACTAATCATCCAAGAGATGCAAATTAAGACAACAATGAGGTATCACCTCACACCTGTCAGAATGCTGGTGTCATCAAACAACAAGTGTTGGCAAGGTTGTGGAGAAAAGGGGACTCTAGTACACTGCTGGTGGGAATGCAGACTGGTGTAGCCACTATGGAAAACAATATGGTGTTACCTCAAAAAATTAAAAATTGAACTTCCATTTGACCCAGTGATCCCACTTCTAGGAATATACCCTACGAACACTGAAACACCAATCAGAAAGAATATATGTACCCCCATGTTCATAGCAGCACTATTTACAATAGCTAATATCTAGAGACAGCCCAAGTGTCCATTGGTAGACAAATGGATAAAAAAGTAGTGGTACAGATACACAATGGAGTACTACGCGGCTGTAAGAAAGAAAGATCTTTTATCCTTTGAGACAACATGGAGCGACCTGGAGAGTATTATCCTAAGCGAAACAAGCCAAGCAGAGAAAGACAAATATCACATGATCTCACTTATTTGTGGAATATAATGAACATAACAGTCTGAGGAACTGGGTAGTCCCAGAGATGTGGAAGTGGGGTACAGACTGACAATCCCCAGGAGAGGGGGTTGGGGGGGAGAGATAAACCACAGAACTTATATGCATATATGCATGAACAATGGACATGGACAACAAAGCTCGGAACAGGGTGGCGAAGGGAGGGGAAGGAGATATCTGTGGGGGGAAAAGGAGAAACATCCGTAACAAAAATAAATTAATTAATTAAATTAAAAAAATCTCTCTCAAGGAGATGTAAAAAAATAAAATAAATAAAAATTCAAATTAAAAATTAAATTGTAAAATACATACAGAAGAGTGTATGGAATGTAAATGAAGAGTTTATCTTATACTACAAAAATCAAGCCCTCAGTAATTGATCCTCTAGCTTGGAAACACAACAGTATTGAAATCTTGGAAGGTTCCTGTGTACGTCTCTCAGCTATGAGGTGATCACTAACCTATATTTTGTATCTGGATTTTTCCTTTTTGAAATTAATTCATAGTTCTGCTTTTCCAACAAATGTACTGTTTAGTTTTTTCTATACTACATACGTAAGTATAGTTTCACAACCTGTTTCTTGAACTTTAAATGAATGGAATCATGTTGTATGTCTTCTTCAGTTTTTTAAAAATTCAAAATTATGTTGTTTTCCATTGGATAAAAATAAAACAATTTAAATATTCAAACTACTCTTGATAGACAGTGGTTGTTTCTAGCTTTTTATTTTTGTTTTTTCGGTTGTTACTATTTCTTTAACAACAATGTTGCCATAAACATTATTGTACATACATACATATACAATATAATATAATATAATATATATATACAATATACATATAAATAGGAACAAGAGTTTCTCTAGGTATATATCTAATAAATGCTGCGAATACAGTATGCATACCTGCATGTAAGTAATGCTGAATTGTTGGCTAAAACGATTGTGCCAATTTACATCCATCCTCACAAGCAGTGGGAGTTCCCATTAATCTATGTCTTTGCCAATTTAATTTTTATCAGTAAGGTGGGTACATAACAGTATCTCATTTTAGTTTTAGTTTGTCTTTCCTTAATTACCACTGTGGTTGAGCATCTTTTCACAAATTTATTGGCCATTTACGTTTTCTCTTCTTTGAAATACCTATTCAGGTGTTTGCCTGTTTTTCTATTTAGCTTAGAAATATGTTTGTCTCATGTTGATTCTTAGGGTGATTTATAGGTTTTCAATACCAATACTTTATTGGTTATTTGCTCTGCAAATATTTTCTCCTACTGGTTAATATTTGTGTCTCATTTAAAAGATCCTTCTCTAGCCCTGGCCAGTTTTTCTCAGTGGTTAGAGCGTCAGTCCATAGACAAAAGGGCTTCCAGTTTAATTCCCGGTCAAGGGCATGTACCTGGGTTGCAGATTCAATCCCCTACCCTGGTCAGGGTCATTCAGGAGGCAACCAATCAATGTGTCAATCTCAAGACACATTGATGTTTCTCTCTCTCCCTCTCTCTCCCTCCCTTCCACTTTCTCTAAAAGTCGGTGGGAAAGTATCCTTGGGTAAGGATTAACAATAAATAAATAAATAAATAAATAAATAAATAAATAAATAAATAAATAAATAAAAATCCTTTTCTACTCAGTGGCCAAAAAGATATTCTCCTGTGTTTTACTCCTATGTTTTAAAGTTTTGCCTTTCATATTTAAATGCTTAATAGTTCAATCAACCAGAAAGTAACAGGTATGTATTTGCATGTACCTAATATCATAATTTCAAAATATATAAAGCAAAAATTAACAAGAAGAAATTGATAAAAACACAGTAAAACATGCTTCTTTCAGTAATTGATAGACAAAACAGATGATATGATGAACTTGACCCAATGAACATATGTAGAACACTGCATCTAGCACCTTATAACATTCAACAGCTGCAGAACATTCTATTTCTTTCTTTCTTTCTTTTTATTTATTGAGTTTAGAGAGAGAGAGGAAGGGAGAGGGAGAGAGAGGAACATCGATGAGAGAACATTGACTGGTTGCCTCCTGCATGCTCCCCACTGGGGATTGGACCCACAACCTGGGCATGTGTCCTGACTGGGAATTGAACCGGCGACCTCTTGGTGCATGGGTCGATGCTCAACCACTGAGCCACACTGCCCAGACAGCTGCAGAACATTCTTTAAACACACACAGAACACTGACTATATACTTCAGTCATAAGGAGAATTTCAACCAATTTTAAAGAACTATTATTACATAGGCCATATTCTTTTTATTTTGATTTTAATTTATTTTTTTATTTTTAATTTTATTTTTGTTACAGATGTTTCTCCTTTTTTACCCCATTGACACTCTCCACCTCATCGCCCCCACCCCGTCCCCAGCTTTGTTGTCCATGTCCATTGGTTATGCGTACATGCATATAAGTTCTGTGGTTTATCTCTTCCACCCCCCCCCCTTCTGAGGGTTGTCAGTCTGTACCCTACTTCCATGTCTCAGGGTCTACCGTATTCCTCAGACTGTTATGTTCATTATATTCCACAAATAAGTGAGATCATGTGGTATTTTTCTTTTTCTGCTTGGCTTGTTTCACTTAGGATAATACTTTCCAGGTCCCTCCATGTCATCTTAAAGGATAAGAGATCTTTCTTTCTTACAGCTGCGTAGTACTCCATTGTGTATATGTACCACTGCTTTTTTATCCATTCGTCTACTGATGGACACTTGGGCTGTTTCTAAATCTTAGCTATTGTAAATAGTGCTGCTATGAACATGGGGGTACATATATTCTTTCTGATTGATGTTTCAGTGTTCGTAGGGTATATTCCTAGAAGTGGGATCACTGGGTCAAATGGAAGTTCAATTTTTAATTTTTTGAGGTAACACCATATTGTTTTCCATAGTGGCTGCACCAATCTGCATTCCCACCAGCAGTGTACTAGAGTCCCCTTTTCTCCACACCCTTGCCAACACTTATTGTTTTATGATTTGTTGATGGCGGCCATTCTGGCAGGTGTGAAGTGATACCTCATTGTTGTTTTAATTTGCATCTCTCGGATGATTAGTGAAGTTGAGCATTACTTCATATGTCTCTTGGCCATTTGTATGTCCTGTTTGGAGAGGTGTCTATTTAGTTCCTCTGCCCATTTTTTAATTGGGTTCTTTGTCTTCCTTTTTTGAGTTGTATGAGTACTCTATATATTTTGGAAATTAACCCCTTACCTGATGTATCATTGGCAATGATGCTCTCCTATACAGTGGGTTGCCTTTCCATTTTGATGGTGGTTTCTTTTGCTGTGCAGAAGCTTTTTAGTTTGATGTAGTCCCATGTGTTCATTTTTTCCTTTGTTTCTGCTACCTTAGGTGATGTATCAGTGAAAATTCTGCTGTGCATAATGCCTGAAATTTTGTTGCCTACATTTTCTTCTAAAATTTTCATGGATTCCCGGGTCACATTTAAGTCTTTTATCCATTTTGAGTTTATTCTTGTGTATGGTGTAAGTTGATGGTCTTCTTTCTTCTTTCTTTCTTTCTTTCTTTCTTCTTTCTTTCTTTCTTTCTTTCTTTCCTTCCTTCCTTCTTTCTTTCTTCCTTCCTTTCCTTCTTTCTTCTTCTTTCTTCTTTCTTTCTTTCTTTCTTTCTTTCTTTCTTTCTTTCTTTCTTTCTTTCTTTCTTTCTTTCTTTCTTTCTTTCTTTTTTGCATGTAGCTGTCGAATTTTCCCAACACCATTTCTTAAAGAGGCTGTCTTTACTCCATTGTATGCTCTTGCCACCTTTGTCAAATATTAATTGAGCATAATGTCTTAGGTCTATTTCTGGGTCCTCTGTTTGTTCCACTGGTCTATATGCCTGTCCTTGTGCCAGTGCCAGGCTGTTTTGATTATAGTAGCTTTGTAGTATAACCTGATATCTGGTATTTTCAAGATTGCTGTGGCTATTCAGGGTCTTTTTTGGTTCCATATAAACTTTTGAAGTATTTGTTCTAGTTCTATGAAATATGTCATTGGTATTTTGATGGGAATTGCATTGAATCTATGGATTGCTTTGGGTAATATGGACATTTAAATGATGTTAATTCTTCCAATCCATGAACAAGGTATGTGCTTCCACTTTTTTATATCTTCCTCTCTATATATATTTTTTCAATGTCCTGTAGTTTTCTCCAAATAGGTCCTTTACTTCTTTGGTTAAGTTTATTCCCAGGTATCTTAATTTTCTTGCTGTGATGATAAATGGGATTGTTTATTCAGTTTCTCTTTTTGTGAGTTCATCATTGGTGTATAAGAACGCCATCGATTTCTTGACGTTAACTTCGTATCCTGCTACTTTGCCAAATTCATTTATTAAGTCTAGTAAATTTTTGGTGGAGTCTTTGGGGTTTTCTACGTATAGTATCATGTCATCTGCAAATAATGACAGTTTCACTTCCTCCTTTCCAATTTGGATCCCTTTTATATTTATTTCCTGTCTGATTGCTGTGGCTAAGGGTTCCAGTACTATGTTAAATAAGAGTGGTGAAAGTGGACATCCCTGTCTTGTTCCTGTTCTTAAGGGAAATGCTTTTAGTTTCTGCCCATTGAGCATGATGTTGGCTGTACAGGCCATATTCTTTTACCTTAATGCATTTAAGAATCTAGAATTCAATAACAACAAGATAAGCAAACAATGCCATGTATTTGGTATTTAAAAATTATTTTAAATATCCTATGGATCAAATAACCTACATTGGAAACCCCAAAATATTATAAATTGAATAATAAACAATAACATCTCAAATACTTTGGCACACAGTTTAAAGAAAATGTATAGGCTTACATGTATATTTAGAAAAACAAATCTTAAAAATTAGTCATCTCTTTTAAAACATTAGAAAAAGAACAGCAATTTAAAACCAAGGAAATTAGCCCTGGCCGTTTTGGCTCAGCGGTTGGAGCGTCGGCCTGCTGCAGAGAGACCCAGGTTGGGTTCCCGCTAAGGGCATGTACTGCGGTTGCAGTTTGTCCCCGGCCCTGGTTGGTCGTGCAGGTGGCAGCCACTCGATGTGTCCCGTCACATCGATGTTTCTCTCTCTCTCTCTTCCTCTCTCTCCCTCCTGCTCTATCTGAACAAAAAATGGAAAAATGCCCTCGGGTGAGGATAAGAAATAAAAAAAATAAAACCAAGGAAATTATAAGAGCAGAAATTAATGATATAGAAAAGAAATAATGAGAGTATCTATGAAGCCAGAAGTTTGTTCTTCGAAAAGGCTAATAAAATTGACAAACCTCGCCCTGGCTGGTTTGGCTCAGCGGATGGAGCATCAACCTGCGGACCAGAGAGTCCCGGGGTTGGTTCCCGCTAGGGGCATGCACAAAAAAAAAAAAAAAAAAAAAAAGGACAAACCTCTGGTAAGACTAAAAAATAAAAAGGCACAAATAATATAAAAAATGAAAAAGGAGCCATTACTGCATAGCCTTGCAGACATTACAAAAGATAATAAACTTTTTCCATATTTTGTTCAGATAGAGTGGGAGAGGGAGAGGGGGAGAGAGAGAGAGAGAGAGAGAGAGAGAGAGAGAGAGATATCAATGTGAAAGGGACACATCAAGTGGCTGGCACCCGCACAACCCAACCAGGACCAGGGACAAACTGCAACTGAGGTAGCGCCCTTAGTGGGAACCAAACTCAGGTCTCTCTGAATCGCAGGCCGACGCTCTAACCACTGAGCCAAACTGGCCAGGGCAATAAATATTTTAATGAACAACTTTATATCAGTATTTTTGAAATTTTAGACTAAATGAGCCCAACACCGAAAATGTATCTTATCAAAACAGATCTAATCCTGACCAAGTAGCTCAGTTGGTCAGAGAGTTGTCTGAATACGTCAAAATTTTGGGTTAGATCCCCAGTTAGGGCACATACAAGAATTCACCAATGAATGCATAAATAAGTGGAACAACAAATTGTTGTTCCTCTTTTTCTCAAAATCAATCAGTCAATCAATCAATTTTATATTTATTTTTATTTAATTAATTAATTTATTTTTGTTACAGATGTCTCTCCTTCCCCCCCCCCCCCACTTATTTCCCTCTCCCCCTTCCTCCCCACCCTGTCCCCAGCTTTGTTGTCCATGTCAATTGAAAAAAAAATTTTTAAACATTAAAAATAAACTGATCTGCCCTGGCCAGTTTGCCTCAGCGGTTAGAGCGTTGGCCTGCAGTCTGGAGAGACCCAGGTTCGGTTACCGCTAAAGGCGCGTATCTTGATTGCAGTTTGTCCCCGGCCCTGGTTGGGGTCGTGTGGGTGGCAGCCACTCAATGTGTCTCTCTCATATCAATGTTTCTCTCTCTCTTTCTTCCTCCCTCTTTCCCTCCTGCTCTATCTGAAGATAAATGCAAAAATGTCCTCAGGTGAGGATAATAAATAAATAAATAAAAGTTGGGCTGAGAACAAAATTCTCAATGAGAATAAAAGCCAGAAGACAATGGGAGAATGTAACGGAACACTATTTTCAAAATGTTGTAGAAAATAGACAACCTAGGACTTAAAATAAATAAATAAATAAATAAAATAAACTGATCTAAGGAGGGGGAGGGATTTTGTAAAAGCAAAACAATTTTGAGAAAACTGGAAATTTGAATACTGGTGATATTTGTATTAAAATTATCATTTTAAAGTGTTTATAATAATGGTATTGTGGTTATGTTTTTGTTTTTTTTTATCCTCACCCGAGGACATTTTTTTCATTTTTTGTTCCGGGCTGTGGTTAAGTTTTTTTTAAAAGTCCAGTTAAAACATTTATCGATGAAATGAAAAAATGAGTTTTGCTTCAAAATAGTACTTGATGCTACAATTCTGCTTCTGGGCATTTAACCAACTCGAAAGGACATATACACCTCTATGTGCCCTGCAGCATTATTTCTAATAGCCAGGTGTTCATGGATATTATGAATGAATAAAGACGTGGGGTATATATACAATGGAATTTTATTACTCAGTCATAAAAGTGAAATCTTGCCATTTGCAACATGCTGTGTCCTGGAGGGCATTATGCTAAGTAACTCAGACAGAGATATTTACAGTATGATTTCACTTATGTGAAATCTAAAAAATAAAATAAAACAAAACAGAAACAGACTCATAGATACAGAGAACAAACTGGTGGTTGCCAGAGGGAGGTGGTGGCAGGCGGTGGGCAAACTAGGTGAAGAGGATTAAGGGGTACAAACCTCCAGTTAACAAATAAATAAGACAAAGGGATTATAACAACAGCATAGTCAGTAGTACTTTAATAACTTCATACAGCGACAGAAGGTCACTAGACTTTCAGAAATAATCACATGTTGATGTACATAAATATTGAATCACTATATGGTACTCCTGAAACTAATATAATATTGTTAAGTCAATTATGCTTCAATTAAAAAAAATATTTGATGCTACAGAACCTGCACCCATGCCTGTAAAACATTGCACAATAATTTAGTTAATACTTAGGGTTTACAACTCACAAGCATGACTACTGACGCCCCCTGGCTGCAGAAGGGAAGACCGAGAGTCCTCTCCTCAATCCTAGGAGTTAGTCAGCTCAATCGGGAAGTGGTGCGATCTTTCTCCCTCCTGCTTCAGGCTTTTCCCGCCCATTACCCTGAGAACCAATCATGGAGCGTGGTTTTGGACGTGGGACCAATCAGCGATCTCTGCTACAGCTCTCTCACCCACATCCTCATCTGCAAGGTGGCGCCATGTTTCAAGGGCAGCGGGGTTGGTTCTGCCGCAGCGTCGGCGGAGACCTGAGGCAATTCTGGGGTAGGAAGCTGGGTGGAAAGGGTGGGTAAGGGTGGGGTGAGGGTAGCACCCCTCCCCACTCTGTGCCTTGGCCCCAAGGCGCTTGCTGGCTTACCCTTTCTTTGCTCTTGCCTCCACAGTGGCCGAAGGGGGGACAATCAGTGACCTGAGGGCCGCCGACTTCTTGTTCAGCTGTGATGCTTCCCACCCAGACACGCTGAGGTACTTGAACGCCACCCGGCATTGCCTCTCGAGTCGTGATGAGCCAAGAGTTGGAGGTGGAAATTGCAGTCCATTCATAAATACGGATGATCGGAAGAGACTGGAAACGAGCAAGTTTTCAGCCCTAGATGTGGGGATTAAAATAGATAACCTGTCTCCTCTCCTTTCTGCCACAATGGCATGGCCTCCTACCTGGCCCCCGAGTCATTTCTCGAGTTTCAGTGTTAACAGCTGCCTCTCTCACAACTGCACGTGACTTCCTGAAGGCCCCTGGGATTCAATACCACATCTCCCGATTGCTCCATATACCTGCACCAGGTCCTGTGTTCTCAAGCTTAAAACCCTCCTAGCTTCTTTTGAATAACAGTTCTGTCCGCATTAATCAGCCGGTGGCCAAACACCATGGATTGTACCTCTCAAATGTTCTCAGTACACACCCCTAATTATCTCCCTGACTAGCACGGCATTTTTCAGAGAGGTTGCTCTACTTTCAGTCTGCCCACCTGTGATCCTCCTCCTCATTGGTGTCGGATTATGTTTATAAAGCAGAGGTCTAATCACCACCTGGCTGCCCCCCTTCCCCACCCCCTTATCCCCCAATCTCCTGATTACCTACAGATAACTCCCCCTACTTCCACATTTTTATTCTATTTTTGAAAGGTTGAATACAATCTTGTTTATTTCATAACCTAAAATATTTCCTTTCTTTCTCCTAGAGTGTATCAGAGCCTCGATTACATAGACGATAATGCTACAGTTTTTCATGCCTACTATCTCTCTGCAGTAGCTAATGCTGAAATTAAAAATTCAGTGGCCTTAGGTCATTTCGTTCTTCCTCCTGCATGCCTGCAAGAAGGTTAGCAAAGATCATTCATCCAATCCCTGTTAGACAGCCAAATCCAGCTAAGTCACTCAACTGTACTGTTTAAGTGGAAAAGCATGGACTTTGAATCAGATTGCCTGGATGTATATTTTACTTTTATTTGTTTTATTTGTTTTTCTAAAATGAGAATCACTCCTTTTAATTTTCTTTCCCTTTATTGATTTTAGAGAGAGAAGGGAGAGGGAGAGAGAGAGAGAAACATCGATGAGACAGAACATCGATTGGCTGCTTCCCATATGCCCCTCACTGGGGATCAGGACCTTAACATGGGCATGTGTCCTGACCAGAATCGAACCAGTGACCTCTTGGTGCATGGGTCCACACTCAACCACCGAGCCACATCAGCTGTACTAGTTTTATTTGTTTATCCTTCATTCACAAATTCACTGAGCCCCTACTGCGTGCCAGGTTTCAACCCCTGGGGATTCAGTGCTGAATAATATACACGCAAATCTTGTCCTCACAGTGTTCACTGGCTGGGATCCAACACGCACTAGTTCTGTAACCTTTAGTAGCTTCTCCCAAGTTGTTTTAAGCATAAAATGAGATAATATAAGTAGTCTAATATGTGAGCATTCAATAAAATATTCTTTGCTAGTTTTGAATCTCTGTTATATTTCTTTTTCTTTTTTTCATCCTCACCCGAGGACATTTTTTGATATTTTTTTTCAGATACAGTGGGAGGGAGAGAGAGAGAGAGAAACATCGATGTGAAAGGGACACATCGAGTGGTTGCCACCCACATGACCCAATCAGGGCCGGGGACAAACTGCAACCGAGGTATGCGCCCTTAGCGGGAACCAAACCTGGGTCTCTCCATACTGCAGGCTGGCGCTCTAACCGCCGAGCCAAACCGGCCAGGGCTGAATATCCCATTTTTGTAGGTCTTGCATTATTACCCAATTCTTGATGTGCATATGTCCATCCCTAGCAAGACAGATGGAAACTGTCAAAAGCTGACAAATTCTGCGTGAGCAAAGTATTAAAAAAATATATTGAAAAAGATTTCTATAGAAGAGTTTTAGAAACCCCAAAGATTGAGTTCCTTTCATAGTTGTTTTTTTTTTTTTTTTTTTTTTATCTTCACCCAAGGACATTTTTGTATTTATCTTCAGATAGAGTGGGAGGGAGTGAGAGAAAGAGAGAGAGAGAGAGAGGGAGAGGGAGAGAGAGAGAGAAACATCTATGTGAGAGAGACACATCGACTGGTTGCCACCCACATGACCCCAACCTGGGTGGGGACAAACTGCAACCGAGGTACATTCTCTTAGTGGAAACCGAACCCGGGGCTCTCTGGTCCGCAGGCCCACGCTCTAAACGCTGAGCCAAACTGGCCAGGGCCCTTTCATAGTTCATGTCCTGGTAGGACATAGTTATAACAATAAATTGCTCTTAAATGGTTATGTAAATAAATAAATTAATGACTCCTGTCTTTGAGTTTAGCATCTTACATTAAATTGTATTTAAATTTTAAAAAACTGTCAGAAATGAAAACATGCTCCTTTTAAAAAATAAAAACTATACATTATTATCCACCTAGACCAGTATTGTCTAGTAGAAGTATGAAGACACATGTGAGCCACATACTAATCTTAAATTTTCTAGTAGCCACATTAAAAAGAATAAAAAGAAACAGGTAAAATTAATTCTAAGAATATATTTTATTTAACAATATATCTAAACTATCATTTTGATATATAACCAATATAAAAATTATTGAAATATTTTACTTTTTTTAATACTAAATCTTTGAAATTCAGTATTTATGTTACCCTTATAGCATATCTCATTTTGGACTAGTGACACATTTTAATATGATGCCCACATGTAGCTAGTTAGCCTAATGGCTACTACTAGGCAGAATAGATATATAAGAATGCTATCTTTTGTCCTTGAGTGGGCTATTGTGGAAACTTTTAAGATCTTTGAGTTAGAATGATGACATAGTTCTTTGATATACTGAGCCATTAGCAACATAAAATATTGAATTCTTGAGGACCTCTATTCTACAAATTCAGAAATTGTATAGCTTTTATTTTGACTGGACAGTCATCGTCTTTATTCGTGCTTGGCCTAAAGACACTGGCATCTAATGAAGAGATATATTCCAGCTGGAAAAGTTTACAACAATGATTCTCATAATGCATTGGAGTCATCTGAAAAGTTTGCTAGAAATGCAAATTCCTGAGCTCCTTCTCAATGATCTGATTCAAAGGGAATCTGCATTTTAAACAAGTATCTTCAGTGATTTTGAAACAAGTGGAATAACACTGGCTTAGCAATTCCAGACTGCAAGTAAAATTCAGAAAATTTTACATTTACTTTTTAAAAAATAGTATTGGATTTTTTTTCCCTATTGCAGAAATAAGAAGAAAAATTGGTAGTTTTATTTGGGAACAAGACCAAGATTTTCTGACAGAAAAGGTAAGAGTTAAAATAAGGTACTTAATTAGAATCTACAGTTTCAAAAATTTTTTAAAGCATTGTTATCTTAGAAATGTTTACCTGTGACATGTTAGCACCAATGATCCACATTAAGAAATTTAAAGGCCATGCTTTTGTCCTGGCCTGTGTGGTTCAGTGGTTAGCACACCCAATCCACATACCAAAGGCTCTTGGGTTCAATTTCCATTCAAAGGCTCACACCTGTGTTGCAGGTTCATCTCCATCACAGTCCAGGTGCATGTGGGAGGCAACCAATTGATGTGTTGTTTCTCTCTCTCTCTTCCTTCTTTTCTCCCCCTCCCTCCCTCCCTTCTACTCTCTAAAAACCAATGAAAAAAATATCCTCTAGTGAAGATTAAAGGCCATGCTTTTATTGAACACTATCTGATTTTACATTGTTTCTAGAAGAGTACATTAATAATATTGAGATTTTTTTTAAGTTTTTTTTAAATTTTTTAATCCTTACCTAAGGACATTTTTGCATTTATCTTCAGATAGTGTGGGAGGGAGAGAGGGAGGGTTAGAAACATCTATGTGAGACAGACACATCAACTGGTTGCCACTCACACTGCAACCGAGGTATGTGCCCTTAGCAGGAACCGAACCCAGGTCTCTCTGGTTTGTGGGCCAATGCTCTAATCACTGAGCCAAGCTGGCCAGGGCTAGAGATTTTTTTGTATGAATGAAATTATTCACATAACTTGAAAATTTTCTTTTGTCTATAATATAAAGGGAGTAATAGTTGCACAGTATATACCAGTCCCTTACTGCCAGTGTAGATTCTGATTATACTCTGTTGTGCTGTTTGTTAAGTGTTTTGAATAATTCCCCTCAATAAATGTGTATAATATAAAAAAATGACTTTTATAGCTTTTGCCGTTCTGCCTCAAATTTGCCTATGCTTTTGACTTCTGAATCTTTATGCAATAGCAAAATTTGGAATAATTTAAACTTCAAAAATAACAATGACAGTGGTGGATTATAAAACATTAAATTTTTTTTAAAAATCTATGATTCTGTAGTGATACTGCAAGAGCATAAAGAAAGAAAAAAATGGAAAAGGAGAAGAAAGGACGGGAGGAAGAAAAGTAGGAAGGAAAAGGTGGGATAAGAGAAATTTTTCTTACAGAATAGCAGCTAATAAATATACAAAGAATGATAGAATAGAAAAGCCCCACAATAAAATAATTGATTTAGGCAAGAGTCATTAATGGATGTTAAAGCCATGATCTCAGATGATCACCTCATGGATTACTTATTATAAAGGTAAGCAATGTACCTTTACACTGGACAGATCTATCAGACCACCATCTTAACCAACTGATCAAATTTAGTATTACCAATACTGGAACAACCTCTCATTATGTTCAGTTTGATGTAATATAGTACAAAGCACACAATATTATCTTGTAATGTTCTTGTCCAAAATGCTTAACCTGAATCTAATTCTGAGTAAACAAGCACTCAGGCAATTCTAGAATATTGGAAATATCACAAAATAACTAACTGGCTTAGGCTCTTTAAAACAATGTCATAAAACCCAGCCCTTGTAGCTCAGTGGATTGAACATCTTCCCATGGACTGAGAGGTCCCAGTTTGATTCCCAGTCAGGGCACATGCCCAGGTTGCAGATTCAATTTCTAGTAGGGGGAATGCACGAGGAAGCCGATCAATGTTTCTCTTTCACATTGATGTTTGTATCTCTCTCTCCCTTTTTCTCTCTCTAAAAAATCAATAAAAACATATTTAAAAAACAAAACAATGTCATAAAAATAAAACAAGGCAGGAAGACCGTTTTAGATTAAGAGACATAACCAATTGTGATATATAAACCTTGATTGAATTCTGGATTTTTTAAATATGAAAAAGGTAAAAAAAAAATTTGAGGACAATTGGGAAAATATAAATATGGACTGTATATTAGATGATATTGAAATAACATTAATTTTCTTATTTGTGATAGTGGTATTATAAAGATAAAATATATTTCTTAAGAAAATATATGCTAAAGATTAAGGAGTAAAATGTCATAATATCTGCAAACATTTTCAAATGGTCCAGTAAAAATAAAAATTGATAAAGAGAAGGAATGCAGGGTGGTAAAAATGTTAACACTTTGTAAATCTAGGTAAAAGGTAATATAGTACCCATAATATTGTTCTTTAATTTTCGGTAAGTTTGAAATTTTTCTAAATAAAGAGGGAGAACATCTTTATAATACAACACATCTATAGCCAAGCAATTAACTTACATATTTTGTACTCCTTTTATTAATTTGTTTTTTATTCTGAAAATGTCACCTGAAAATAATAGTTATTTTATGTTCTTTGTCTACTTTGTACAAAGGACCAAAATATTTAATCCTTGACTTATCACAGTGCTTCCAGGGACATGAATGGTGATAGAATGGTTATTATTTGATAGTAATTATTGAGTATACCAGAACTTGAGAGCTCAAAAGTCATTAAAGATTATTAATTTAATTATTCAGTTTTAGAAATAAGAAAACTGAGTTAAAGAGAAGTAAAGATCTGTCTTGGTTCACATACCTAGATATTATTAGCAAAGTGGGAAAACATTTTCTCGGTTCCAACCTAGTCCAATGTTTTTTTCTACTAAAAAATTTGTAGAACATGCCTGCTGACTACTGACTATTGACTGGAGACTACTCTAGAAATGGTATGATTATATAATAAAGGATTTTGTTCTTTCAAAATATTGATTGATATTGAATATTAGCCCAGTATAATGTAATTATAGTATATATAAGTAGGAGATACCTCACTGAATGGAAACAACAAAGGTAAATCTAATAAATGATTTGGGGGAGCATTATTATTATTTAGAGTGAATTTGTGACCTAAATATAGAAATTTCCTAATGGCATATTAAATAAATATATTATGTGATAGGTACCAGTATCTGTCTTACTGTCACATAACCTTTTGGAAAAGCATAGCATATATTTAGTTTTTTTGTAAGTTCATAGCTAAATACTTCACTTTAATTTTGAAGGGGAAACATAATTTGTTTAGAAATGAAAAAGAATAAAAGTCAAAAGTTTTACTATCAAATACAACCACAACTGATATTTTATTTTTGTTTTTTGAGATAAAGGATTTTTTGAGAAAAAGGACATGGAGGGAGGGAGGGGGAGAGAGAGAGAGAGACAGAGAGACAGAGAGACAGAAAGAGAGAATGTGGATCAGCTGCCTCCTGCACACCCCCTAGTGGTGATCAAGCCCACAACCTGGGCATGTGCCCTGACTGGGAATCAACCAGTGACATTTTGGTCCATGGGATGACGCTCAACCAACTGAGCTACACTGGCCACAGTGACACAGCTGATATGTTAAAAATTCTTTTCTTCTTTCTTTATGTATCTCTAAAAATATAGAGTATAATTGTGTGTGTACAAAATATTGTTAAGTTTTTTTCACCAAACTAGTTTGAATGTACCTAGGGATGTAGATATTTTATAATATTTATACATTGCCAATGTACTTTTTTTTATTTTATTAAAAAATATTGATTGACTTATTGGTGTGGTGATTTTTTAAAATGTGATTTCTTTTGCTATCCACAGGATGGTGAAGTAACGTCAAATGAAATAAACGCCCTTAAGGAAAGTAGTGAACTAGTCACAGATCACAAAAAAGAATTAAAAAGGTATTGAATTCATATTCTTCATTGATAGTCAACACACTGACTGTGTGTTTATCTCATTTAATTTTCACAGTCTTCTTATGAGATTGTATTATGATCATATCGCCATTTTATAGCAAGAGAGCTGGGATCAGATAGATTGTCATTTTCCCAAAGTCTTCTGTTAAGTGGGGAGAAGCAGGATTTGAACTGGGTCAGTCTGATTCTAGAGTGCATGCATTTAACTACTATGCTAGACTAACATTACAGAAAAGAAACTAGAATTTTATCTATATTATAATTACTGTTACATTATTATTTTTTTAAGTAGGCATTCTTGTCTCATTCCTAACTTCCAGGGAAATACCTTTATTTATTTATTTTTAAAATCCTCACCTAAGAATATTTTTCCATTTATCTTCAAATAGAGTGGGAGGGAGGGAGAGAAAGAGAAACATCGAGAGAGCCACATCAATTGGTCACCTTCCCCACGACCCCAACCAGAGCCAGAGACCAAACTGCAAGCAAGGTGCGTGCCCTTGACCAGAATTGAACACACAACTCTTTGGTCTACAGGCCAATGCTCTAACCACTGAACAAAACTGGCCAGGACTACAGTTAATATTATTATTACTTTTCCCCTTTATTGATTTTAGAGACAGAGGAAGGCAGAGGGAGAGAGAGATAGAAACATCAATGAGAGAGAACATCAACTGGCCTCCCCTGCTTGCCCCATACTGGGGATTGGGCCTACAACATGGGCATGTGACCTGACCGGGAATCAAACTGGCAACCTCTTGGTGCATGGCTTGATGCTCAACCACTGAGCCACACTGGCCAGACTGTTAACATTATTTTATTTTATTTATTTATTTATTTATTTATTTATTTATTTATTTATTTATTTATTTATTTATTTATTTATTTATTTATTTTTATCCTCACCCGAGGACATTTTTCCTTTTTTTTTTTGTTCAGGTAGAGTGGGAGGGAGAGAGAGGAACAGAGAGAGAGAGAGAAACATCGATGTGAAAGGGACATATCGAGTGGCTGCCACCCGCACGACCAACCAGGGCTGGGGTCAAACTGCAACCGAGGTACGTGCCCTTAGCGGGAACCGAACCCGGGTCTCTCTATACCACAGGCCGACGCTCTAACCGCTGAGCCAAACCGGCCAGGGCTGTTAACATTATTTTTAAAATATATTTTTATTCTTCCAATCCATGAAGAATCAACAACATTAAAATGTCCATACTACCCAAAGCAATGTACACATTTAATGCAATCCCTACTAAAATACCAATGGCAGTCCTGATGGTTAGAGCGTCAGCCTGTGGGCCAATGAGTCACAGGTTTGATTCTGGTCAAGGGTACGTACCTTGGTTGTGGTTCGTCCCCAGCCCTGCTTGGGACGTTCGGGAGGCAACCAGTCAATGTGTCTCTATGACATCAATGTTTCTCTCTTTCTCTTCCACTCTATCTGATGGTAAATAGAAAAATATCCTTGAATGAGGATTAAAAACAAACAAACAAAACAATGCCATATTTCACAGATCTAGAACAAATACTCCAAAAGTGTATATGGAATAAAAAATGACCCCAAATAGCCACAGCAATCTTGAAAAAGAAGAACAAAATTGGAGATATCACAATATTGGATATCAGGTTATACTACAAAGTCATCATAATCAAAATAGCCTGGTACTGGCACAAGAACAGGCATACAGATCAATGGAACAGACCAGAAAACCCAGAAATCAACCCAAGACATTATGCTCAATTAATATTTGACAAAGGAGGCAAGAGTATACAAGGCAATAAAGACAGTCTCTTTAATAAATTGTGTTGGGAAAATTGGACAGGTACATGCAAAAAAAAAAGAAAGAAAGAAAGAAACTAGACCATTAACTTACACCATACCCAAGTATAAACTGAAAATGGATAAAAGACTTAAATGTACCTTGTGAAACCATGAAAATTCTAGAAGAAAATGTTGGCAGAAAAATCTCAGACATCACACATAGTAGAATTTACTGATACATTGCCTGGGGCAAGAGAAACAAAGGAAAAAATTAATAAATGGACTACATCAAACTAAAAAGCTTCTGCAGAGCAGGAAAAACCAGCATCAAAATGGAAAGGGAACCTACTGTATGGGACAACATATTTGCCAATGATACATGGGATAAGGGGTTAATTTCCAAAATATATAAAGTACTCATATAACTCAATAAAAGGAAGACAAACAATCCAATTAAAAATGGGCAGAGGACCTGAATAGACACTTCTCCAAACAGTCCAGGAGACATGAAAAAATGCTCAATATCTCTTAATTATCAGAGATGCAAATTAAAATGATTATAAGCTATCACCTCACACCTACCAGAATGGTGGCCATCAACAAAGCCTCAAACAAGTGCTGATGAGGATGTGGAGAAAAGGGGACTCTAGCACACTGCTGGTGGAAATGGAGACTGGTGCAGCCACTATGGAAAACAATATGATGTTTCTTCAAAAAATTAAAAATGGAACTGCCACTTAACCCAGTCATCCCACTTCTTGGAATATATCCTAAGAAGCCTAAAAAACCAATCAGGAAGAAAATATGCACCCCTATGTTCATAGAAGCACTATCTACAATAGCTATGATCTGAAAACAGCCCAATTGTCCATCAGTAGATGAGTGGATACAAAAGCTGTGGTACATTTACACAATGGAATAGTATGCAGCTATAAGAAAGAAAGATCTCTTACCCTATGAGACGACATTGAGGGACCTGGAGAGCATTATGCTAAGCAAAATAAGCCAGTCAGAGAAAGACAAGCACCAATGATCTCACTTATTTTTGTAACATAATGAACAAAATAAGCTGTCAATCAAAAGAGATCCAGAGTCATGGAAATAGAGAACAGACTAACAAACCTCAGCAGAGTGGGGGGAGGGATGGGAAGAAATAAACCAGAGAACTTATATACATATATGCACAACCAATGAACACAGACATTAGATTGGAGAAAGCAGGAGATGGGTGGGAGCAGGAAGGTGGGGGTCAATGGGGAACAAAAAGGGGGCATCTGTAATACTTTCCACAATAAATAAATAAATAAATAAATAAATGGCAGAGGACCTGAAAAGACACCTCTCTAAACAGGACATACAAATGGCCTAGAGCATATGAAAAAATGCTCAATGTCAATAATCATCAGAGAGATGCAAATTAAACTGACTATGAGGTATCACCTCATACCTGCCAGAATGGCTACCATCAATAAATCATCAAACAAGTGCTGGTGAGGACGTGGAGAAAAGGGTACTCTAGGATACTGCTGGTGGGAATGCAGACAGCTGCAGCCACTATGGAAAACAATATGGTGTTTCCTCAAAAAATTTTAAAAAAGGAACTACCAATTGACCTAGTGATACCACTTTTAGGAATATAACCTGAAACACTAATCAGAAAGAATATATGCACCCCTATGTTCATAGCAGCACTATTTACAATAGCTAAGATCTGGAAGCAGCCCAAGTGTCCATCAGTAGATGAGTGGATAAAAAAGCTGTGATACAGCCCAGCCAGTGTGGCTCAGTGGTTAAGCATCAACCCATGCACCAAGAGGTTGCTGGTTCAATTCCTAGTCAGGGCACCTGCCTAGGTTGTGGACCTGATCCCCAGTGGGGGGCATTCAGGAGGCGGCCAATCAATGTTCTCTCTCCTCGATGTTTCTCTCTCTCTCTCTCTCTCCTTCTTCTTTCCTCTCTCTCTAAAATCAATAAAGAAAAGAAAAGAAAATTTTTTAAAATATAAGTTTATTTACCGAGAAGGAAACTATGAAAAGATCAAAGTACCCATTCCCCCAGATGATTCTGGGTATGACTTGTGAGATTAAGGGTAACCGCTGCTATATTAAAACTAAAGGAACTTTTAATTTTCCCCTTGCTACTTTGCCTGAAACCTGGGTCACTGCCTGAGGTGTGTGGTGGCACTCAGTTTATAGCTTCTGCACACACAGGTAACTGCATTGCGAAAAAAAAATTTTTTTAATAAAATAAAAAAAGCTGTGATACATATGTACAATGGAATACTGCAGTTGTAAGAAAGAAAGATGTCTTACCCTTTGAGACGACATGGAGGGACCTGGAGAGTATTATGCTAGGTGAAATAAGTCAGTCAGAGAAAGATAAGTATCACGTAATCTCCCTTATTTGTGGAATCTAATGAACAAATTAAACTGATGAACAAAATAGATCCAGAGACATGGAAGTAGAGAACACACTAACAAACCTCAGAGGGAAGGAGGATGGGAGGGATGGGAAGAGATAAACCAAAGAACTTATATGCGTAACCAATGGACACAGACAACAGTGCAGTGAAGGGGGAGGGGTGGTAGTGGGGAGGAGAGTGTCAATGTGGGGAAGGAAAGAAGGGAGTTCTGTAACACTTTCAACAATAAAGATACATTTAAAAAAAGAAAAAAAATATTTTAAAATAACAAAATGTACTAAATATTAGCAGTAATTTTATTAGGATTAGAAGTTCTGAGTGATTTTTCCCTCTCCTTTCAAAATTGTTTGTAATGTCATTACTTTGGGTTAAGTAACTTAAAAAGACAAACATGGACTTGCCATTGTGTTAGGGCCAAGCTATGAGATGTCCCCTTTTTGCAGGCTTATTTATTATCTAGTCCTAATTCATGTTTTCCAGTTCAGTGATTTTAAAATATTCATAGAGGACCATTGTTTATGTAAAAGTCTGGTATTTGGCTGCTGAAATAAAATGATCAATAGTAGTTGTCTTTCTTCAATAAAAAAGTAATGAGTTTAATTTATATAGTTTTTTCAATTTTAAGTTTTTATTCCATATTTTTTTCTTATATTTTTTACACCTACTATTTTGGTTTGTTATAATTTGATGTAAGTTCTTATCTGATTTAACACAAAGTTGTCTATTCAATTATGTTAAGTTTAGTAAATCATTGCTTTATGGTCCTGTGACTTCTAGATATTCTACCACTTAAGTTTGAGAATCCATATTTCAGGTCTTTTGGATCTCTATGTGTAACACTGCTTTGAACTTACTTATTATGCTCTTTGAGATAAGAAACTGGTAAGGAGAGGAAGAAAAATGAGAATAGAAGAGGTGAGACCATGAATATATTCTTAAGAGATAGATAGAGGAGAGAACAGTTGTCCTAAGTGACATTGTAAGAGAAGGCTGGGAAACAGAAATAGAAAGTGACTCCCAGTGATTCACTTGACTAAGAAAGATATAAGATATATAAATTCTTTAAGAAATGGTTGTCCTGCAAAGCACAGAAGGCATTTTTTTAAAAAATTAATAAACATGACTACCCAAAATATTTTAAACTGGTACATGGCAATAAAAAATTCTATAAAACAAGTAAAAAAAAATATACATTGAGAAAAACATTTGACAAAGGCTAATTTTCTTAATATACAAAGAGGGCTTATAAATTTGGGGAAATATGTCCAATCCAATAATAACAAAAATAGACAAAGGATATGAATAGACACCCCAGTAGGTGTTTACCTAGTGGTTCTCAACTTTCCTAATGCCGCCACCCTTTAATACAGTTCCTCATGTTGTGGTGACCCCCAACCATAAAATTATTTTCATTGTTACTTCATAACTGTAATTTTGCTACTGTTATGTCTTAAGTGACCCCTGTGAAAAGGTCCTTCACTCCCCGAAAGGATTACGACCCACAGGTTGAGAACCGTTGAAACCACCAGAGGGTGCAGTACAAACATAGATAAAATATACTTGACTTTTGAAGCATTGATTTTGTTGGCATACTACTAGTATTGAACACCAAGTGGTAAACTAGTTATTGAGACTTGCTAAATACAAGACTCTTGTGAGCTCAGCAGTTCACAATAATTAATTTGTTTTACAGAACCTTATAATATAGATAAATACTATCAGTCCCATTTTACAACTGAGGAAAGGGGTCTCAGAGAGCTAAATAATTCACCCAATATTTAGTGAAGCTGAATTTGAAACCAAGGGCTAGCTAGC
Organism: Molossus molossus; assembly: GCF_014108415.1. NCBI lineage: Eukaryota > Metazoa > Chordata > Mammalia > Chiroptera > Molossidae > Molossus > Molossus molossus. The sequence continues at coordinate 183,680,189 of NW_023425344.1, forward strand.
TAATTCAAAGTCCAAACTCTTAATAACTATGCTATTTTCCTTTTACAATATGTTCCCAAAATCTTCAGAAAATTGCATTGATTTTTGTTTTTTTTTCTTGTTTTTAATTACAGTAATTTTATTTATTTTAAAAATATAAAATCATAATTTGTTAATAATGAAAGTATTGCCTTTTCCTTCTCACTAGATATATCTTCCATTTCTTTTTCTCTCCTTCCTCATCTCTCTCTTTTTTTAAATTAATTAATTTATTTTTGTTACAGATGTTTCTCCCCCCCCCCCAAATGATTCCACCCTCTCCCTCCTTCCCCGCCCTGTCCCCAGCTTTGTTGTCCATGTCCATTGTTCATGCATACATGCATATAAGTTCTGTGGCTTATCTCTCCCCCACCACCCTCTCTTCTGGGGATTGTCAGTCTGTACCCTACTTCCACATCTCTGGGACTACCCCATTCCTCAGACTGTTATGTTCATTATATTCCACAAATAAGTGAGATCATATGATACTTGTCTTTCTCTGTTTGGCTTGTTTCACTTACGATAATACTTTCCAGGTCCCTCCATGTCATCTCAAAGGATAAGAGATCTTTCTTTTTTACAGCTGCATAGTACTCCATTGTGTATATGTACCACTGCTTTTTTATCCATTCGTCTACTGATAGACATTTGGGCTATTTCCAGATCTTAGCTATTGTAAATAGTGCTGCTACCAACATGGGGGTATATATATTCTTTCTGATTGGTGTTTCAGGCTTCTTAGAATATATTCCTACAAGTGGGATCACTTGGTCAAATGGAAGTTCAATTTTTAATTTTTTTGAGGTAACACCATATTGTTTTCCATAGTGGCTGCACCAGTCTGCATTCCCACAAGCAGTGTACTAGAGTCCCCTTTTCTCCACACCCTCGTCAACACTTGTTGTTTGATGATTTGTTGATGGCGGCATTCTGACAGATGTAAGGTGATACCTCATTGTTGTTTTAATTTGCATCTTTCTGATGATTAGTGATGTTGAGCATTTCTTCATATGTCTCTTAGCCATTTGTATGTCCTGTTTGGAGAGGTGTCTATTTAGTTCCTCTGCCCATTTTTTATTTTTATTTTTAATTAATTAATTTTTGTTACAGATGTTTCTCCTTTTCCCCTCACTGATTCCCCCCTCCCTCTCCCTCCTCGCCCTGTCCCCAGCTTTGTTGTCCATGTCCATTGTTCATGCATACATGCATATAAGTTCTGTGGCTTATCTCTCCCCCACCACCCTCTCTTCTGGGGATTGTCAGTCTGTACCCCACTTCCACGTCTCTGGGACTACCCCATTCCTCAGACTGTTATGTTCATTATATTCCACAAATAAGTGAGATCATATGAAACTTGTCTTTCTCTGTTTGGCTTGTTTCACTTAGGATGATACTTTCCAGGTTCCTCCATGTAGTTTCAAAAGATAAGAGATCTTTCTTTCTTACAGCTGCGTAGTACTCCATTGTGTATATGTACCACAGCCTTTTTATCCATTCGTCTACTGATGGACACTTGGGCTATTTCCAGATCTTAGCTATTGTAAATAGTGCTGCTATGAACATGGTGGTACATATATTCTTCCTGATTGGTGTTTCAGGCTTCTTAGGGTATATTCCTAGAAGTGGAATCACTGGGTCAAATGGAAGTTCAATTTTTAATTTTTTGAGGTAACACCATATTGTTTTCCATAGTGGCTGCACCAGTCCTCTGCCCATTTTTTAATTGGGTTCTTTGTCTTCCTTTTTTGAATTGTATGAGCACTCTATATATATTTTGAAAATTAACCCCTTACTGATATATCATTGGCAATTATGCTTTCCCATACAGTGGGCTGCCATTCCATTTTGATGATTTTATCTTTTGCCATGCAGAAGCTCTTCAGTTTGATGTAGTCCCATGTGTTTATTTTCTCCTTTGTTTCTGTTGCCTTAGGTGATGTATCAGTGAAAATTCTGCTGCGTATGATATCTGAAATTTTGTTGCCTACATTTTCTTCTAGGGTTTTATGGATTCATGAGTCACATTTAAGTCTTTTATCCATTTTGAGTTTATTCTTGTGTATGGTGTAAGTTGATGGTCTAGTTTCATTTTTTTGCATGTAGCTGTCAAATTTTCCCAACACCATTTCTTAAAGAGGCTGTCTTTACTCCATTGTATGCTCTTGCCACCTTTCTCAAATAGCAATTGAGCATATTGCCTTGGGTCTATTTCTGGGTTCTCTGTTCTGTTCCACTGGTCTATATGCCTGTTCTTGTGCCAGTACCAGGCTGTTGTGATTACAGTGGCTTAGTAGTATAACCTGAAATCTGGTAATGTGATCCCTCCAACTTTGTTCTTCTTTTTCAAGTTTGCTGTGGCTATTCGAGGTCTTTTTTGGTTCCATGTGAACATGTGAAGTATGTGTTCTAGTTCTGTGAAGTACGTCGTTGGTATTTTGATGGGGATTGCATTGAATCTATAGATTGCTTTGGGTAGTATGGACATTTTAATGATGTTAATTATTCCAATCCATGAACAAAGTATGTGCTTCCACTTTTTTTTTTTTTTTTTATTCTCACCCAAGGACATTTTTTTGTGTTTTGTTCAGATAAAGTGGGAGGGAGTGAGTGAGGGGGGGGGGGGAGAGAGAGAGAGAGAGAGAGAGAGAGAGAGAGAGAGAGACATCGATGTGAAAGGGACACATGGAGTGGTTGCCACCTGTACGACCCAACCAAGGCCGGGGACAAACTGCAGCCAAGGTACATGCCCTTAGCGGGAACCAAAACCGGTTCTCTCTGGACCACAGGCCAATGCTCTAATCGCTGAGACAAACCAGCCAGGGCTACTTCCACTTTTTTATATCTTCTTCTATATCTTTTTTCAATGACTTGTAGTTTCTTGCGAATGGGTCCTTTATTTCTTTGGTTGAGTTTATTCCTAGGTATCTTAATTTTATTGCCATGATGGTAAATGGGATTGTTTTTTTAGTTTCTCTTTCTGTGAGTTCATTGGTATAACGAATGCCATCAATTTCTTGACGTTAATTTTGTATCCTGCTACTTTGCCAAATTCATTTATTAAGTATAGTAAATTTTTGATGGAGGCTTTGGGTTTTTCTTCGTATAGTATCATGTCACCTGCGAATAATGACAGTTTCACTTCCTCCTTTCCCATTTGGATCCCTTTTATTTTTTCTTCCTGTCTGATTGCTGTGGCTAAGACTTCCAGTACTATGTTAAATAAGAATGGCAAAAGTGGGCATCCTTGTCTTGATCCTGTTCTTTTAGTTTCTGCCCATTGAGTGTGATATTGGCTGAAAGTCTTTCATATATAGTTTGTATTATGTCTAGATATGATCCATCTATTCCCAGATTGCTGAGTGTTTTTATCAGAAATGGGTGCTGGATTTTGTCAAATGCTTTTTCAGCATCTATTGATATGATCATGTGGTTTTTATTCTTCATTTTGTTTATGTGGTGTATCATATTTCTTGATTTTCAAATATTGTACCGGCCTTGCATCCCTGGGATGAATCCCACTTGGTCACGGTGACTAATTTTTTTGATGTATTGCTGGATTCGATTTGCTAGTATTTTGTTCAGGATTTTGGCGTCTATGTTCATCAGGAATATTTGCCTGTAGTTTTCTTTCTTTGTAGTGTCTTTTTCTGATTTTGGAATTAGGATTATGCTGGCCTCATAAAACGAGTTTGGAAGTCTTTCTTCTTCTTGAATTTTTTGAAATAGTTTGAGGAGAATGGGTATATATTTTTTTTTAATGAATTTTTATTTATTTTTTTGTTACAGATATTTTACCTTTTTACCCCATTGGCACCCCCCCCCCCACCCTGTCCCCGGCTTAGTTGTCCATGTCCATTGGTCATGCATACATGCATATAAGTTCTGTGGTTTATCTCTTCCCACCCCCCCACCCCCCATCACCTCTTCTGAGGGATGTCAGTCTGTGCCCTACTTCCATGTGTCTGGGTCTACTGTATTCCTCAGACTGTTATGTTCATTATATTCCATATATAAGTGAGATCATGTGGTATTTGTCTTTTTCTGCTTGGCTTCTTTCACTTAGGATAATACTTTCCAGGTCCCTCCATGTCATCTCAAAGGATAAGAGATCTTTCTTTCTTACCGCTGCATAGTACTCCATTGTGTATATGTACCACTGCTTTTTTATCCATTCGTCTACTGGTGGACACTTGGGCTGTTTCCAGATCTTAGCTATTGTAAATAGTGCTGCTATGAACATGGGGGTACATATATTCTTCCTGATTGGTGTTTCAGGCTTCTTAGGGTATATTCCCAGCAGTGGGATCACTGGGTCAAATGGAAGTTCAATTTTTAATTTTTTGAGGTAGCACCATATTGTTTTCCATACCGGCTGCACCAGTCTGCATTCCCACCAGCAGTGTATTAGAGTCCCCTTTTCTCCACACCCTCGCCAACACTTGTTGTTTGATGATTTGTTGATGGTGGCCATTCTGACAGGTGTGAGGTGATACCTCATTGTTGTTTTAATTTGCATCTCTCTGATGATTAGTGATGTTGAGCATTTCTTCATATGTCTCTTGGCCATTTGTATGTCCTGTTTGGAGAGGTGTCTATTCAGCTCCTCTGCCCATTTTTTAATTGGGTTCTTTGTCTTCCTTTTGTGGAGTTGTATGAGCACTCTATATATATTGGAAATTAACCCCTTATCTGATACATCATTGGCAATGATGTTCTCCCATAGAGTGGGTTGCCTTTCCATTTTGATGATTGTTTCTTTTGCTGTGCAGAAGCTTTTGAGTTTGATGTAGTCCCATGTGTTCATTTTCTCCTTTATTTCTGTTGCCTTAGGTGATGTATCAGTGAAAATTCTGCTGCGTATGATATCCGAAATTTTGTTGCCTACATTTTCTTCTAGAATTTTTATGGATTCACGGGTCACATTTAAGTCTTTTATCCATTTTGAGTTTATTTTGTGTATGGTGTAAGTTGATGGTCTAGTTTCATTTTTTTGCATGTAGCTGTCCAATTTTCCCAACACCATTTATTAAAGAGGCTGTCTTTACTCCACTGTATGCTCTTGCCACCTTTGTCAAATATTAATTGAGCGTATTGCCTTGGGACCATTTCTGGGTTTTCAGTTCTGTTCCACTGGTCTATATGCCTGTTCTTGTGCCAGTACCAGGCTGTTTTGGTTACAGTCGCTTTGTAGTATAACCTGATATCTGGTATTGTGATCCCACCTACTCTGTTCTTCTTTTTCAAGATTGCTGTGGCTATTCGGGGTCTTTTTTGGTTCCATATGAACTTTTGAAGTATTTGTTCTAGTTCTATGAAATATGTCGTTGGTATTTTGATGGGGATTGCATTAAATCTATAGATTGCTTTGGGTAGTATGGACATTTTAATTATGTTAATTCTTCCAATCCATGAACAGGGTATGTGCTTCCACTTTTTTATATCTTCCTCTATTTCTTTTTTCAATGACCTGTAGTTTTCTGCAAATAGGTCCTTTACTTCTTTGGTTAAGTTTATTCCTAGGTATCGTAATGTTTTTGGCGCGATGGTAAATGGGATTGTTTTTTCAGTTTCTCTTTCTGTGAGTTCATCAATGATGTACAAGAATGCCGTCGATTTCTTGACGTTAATTTTGTATCCTGCTACTTTGACGAAGTCATTTATTAAGTCTAATAGATTTTTGATGGAGTCTTTAGGGTTTTCTATGTACAATATCATGTCATCTGCAAATAATGACAGTTTCACTTCCTCGTTTCCAATTTGGATCCCTTTTATTTTTTCTTCATGTCTGATTGCTGTGGCTAAGACTTCCAGTACAATGTTAAATAAGAGTGGCAAAAGTGGACATCCCTGTCTTGTTCCTGTTCTTAATGGAAATGTTTTTAGTTTCTGTCCATTGAGTATGATGTTGGCTGTAGGTCTTTCATATATGGCCTTTATTATGTCGAGATATGATCCCTCTATTCCCACATTGCTGAGCGTTTTTATCAGAAATGGATGCTGGATTTTGTCGAATGCTTTTTCAGCATCTATTGATATGATCATGTGGTTTTTGTTCTTCATTTTGTTTATGTGGTGTATCACGTTTATTGATTTGTGAATATTGTATCAGCCTTGCATCCCTGGAATGAATCCCACTTGGTCATGGTGAATAATTTTTTTGATGTATTTCTGGATCCGATTTGCTAATATTTTGTTCAGGATTTTGGCTTCTATGTTCATGAGGGATATTGGCCTGTAGTTTTCTTTCTTCGTAGTGTCTTTTTCTGGTTTTGGAATTAGAATTATGCTGGCCTCATAGAACGTATTTGGAAGTCTTCCTTCTTCTTGAATTTTTTGAAATAGTTTGAGGAGAATGGATGTTCGTTCTTTTTGGAATGTTCGGTAAAACTCCCCCGTGAAACCATCTGGGCCTGGGCTTTTGTTTGCTGGGAGAGTCTTGATTACCTCTTCAATTTCCTTAGTTGTTATTGGTCTGTTCAAGTTTTCTATTTCTTCCGGGAATAGTTTTGGGAGACTGTGTGTTTCTAGAAATTTGTCCATTTCGCTTAGATTGTCAAATTTGTTGCCATATAGTTGTTCATAATAGTTGTTAATGATCTTTTGTATTTCCGTGGTATTGGTTGTTACTTCTCCCTTTCATTTCTGATTTTGTGTATTTGGGTTCTCTCTCTTTGTTTCTTGGTGAGTCTGGCTAAGGGTCCATCAATCTTGTTTATCTTTTCGAAAAACCAGCTCTTTGTTTCATTGATCCTTTGAATTGTTTATTTGGTCTCTATGTCATTTATTTCTGCTCTGATCTTCCTTCTACTTACTCTGGGGTTTTCTTTTTGTTTGCTTTCTAATTCTTTAAGTTGTGAGGTTAGACAGTCAATTAGAAATTTTTCTTGTTTTTTGAGGTAGGCCTGTAGTGCTATGAACTTCCCTCTCAGAACTGCTTTCGCTGCATCCCATAGGTTTTGTGTTGTTGTGTGTTCATTTTCATTGGTTTCCAGGAAGTTTTTAATTTCTTCCTTGATCTCCTCGGTGACCCATTCATTGTTTAATAACATGCTATTTAGCCTCCATGTGTTCAAATGTCTTTGCATGTTCTTGTTGCAATTGATTTCTAGTTTCATGCCATTGTGATCTGAGAAGATGCTTGATAGGATTTCAATCTTCTTGAACTTGTAGAGATTTCGTTTGTGTCCTATCATGTGGTCTATCTTTGAGAATGTCCCATGTGCACTTGAGAAGAATGTGTATTCTGTAGTTTTGGGGTGTAATTCTCTGTAGATATCTATTAAATCCATTTGGTCTAGTGCTTCATTTAGAGTCTCTGTTTCCTTGCTAATTTTTTGCCTAGAGGATCTATCCAGTGCTGTCAACGGGGTGTTGAAGTCCCCTGCTATGATTGTATTGTTGTCGATTTCTCCTTGGAAGTCCTCCAGAAGATTTTTAATATATTTTGGTGCTCCTATATTGGGTGCATATATGTTTATCAAGGTTATAGCTTCCTGTTGGATAGATCCTTTCAATATTATGTAGTGGCCGTCTTTGTCTCTAGTTATGGTCTTCATTTTGAAATCTATTTTATCAGATATGAGAATTGCTACCCCAGCTTTTTTTTGCTTTCCATTTGCTTGGAAAATTTTTTTCCATCCCTTCACTTTCAACCTATGTGAGTCTTTTGTTGAGAGGTGGGTCTCTTGTAAACAACATATAGATGAGTCATGCTTTCTTATCCAATCAGCTACTCTGTGTCTCTTTATGGGAGCATTCAATCCATTTACGTTTAAGGTGATTATTGATATGTACTTATTTATTGCCATTTTTGTTTAGTGTGGTTCTATTTTTCTTCCCCTTTCTACTGCTAATTACAGCAGTCCTTTTAACATTTCTTGCAGTGCTGGTTTGGTGCTAATGTATTCCCTTAGCCTTTTTTTGTCTGGGAACCTCTTTATTTGATCTTCTATTTTGAATGATAGCCTTGCTGGGTAGAGTAGTCTTGGATTCAGATTCTTGTTTTTCATGACTTTGATTACTTCATGCCATTCTCTTCTGGCCTGTAGTGTTTCTTGGGAGAAGTCAGCTGAGAGCCTTATGGGGTTCCCTTTGTAGGTAACCTGTTGCTTATCTCTTGCTGCTTTTAGGATTCTCTCTTTGTCTTTAATTTGTGGCATTTTAATTACTATGTGTCTTGGTGTGGGCCTGTTTGGGTTCTTCTTACTTGGGACTCTCTGTGCTTCTTGAACTTGAATGCCTTCTTCCTTCACCAAATTAGGGAAGTTTTCTCTCACTATTTTTTTGAATATATTCTCTATCCCTTGCTCATTTTCTTCTTCTTCGGGGACTCTTATGATGCGAATATTATTCCGTTTCCAGTTGTCCCATAGTTCTCTTAAGCTGTCTTCCTGTTTTTTAATAGTTTTTTCCTTTTGTTTTTCTGATTGGTTGATTTTTTCTACCCTGTCTTCTAATTCACTGATCCGGTCCTCAGCTTCCCCTACTCTGCTTTTTAAACCTTCCAGTGTGTTTTTCATTTCGGATATGTCATTTTTTATCTCTTCTTGTTGGTTTTTAATTTCCATTTGGCTTATTTTCAGTGTCTCTATGTCCGTACTCATGCTGTTCAGCTTCCTCAAGATCATGGCTCTGAATTCTAGCTCTGTTAACATGCCTAATTGCTCCACACTGATCTCATCTTCGGTGGAGGTGTCTTGCTCTTTCATTTGGCTTCTGTTTCTGTGTTTCACCATTTTGGCTATCACTGAGGGCTTTGGAGCCTGTCAAGTTCTCCCTGTGGGTGTTGGTGTTCTGCTGTTTGTGGCTCCCTCTCCTGTGTTTAGATGAGCGAGGGAGGACCCGCGTTGAACACCACTGTCAAGTCTTACTTTCCTGGTTAAAGTTGCTAGCCCAGGAAACGTACTGTTATCCTCTAGCTTTTTGCCTGGAGGCTAGCAGTCTAGGTTAATTGATGAGTTTTGGGTTGTCAGTTGATTGAAAAACTCCCTCTGGTGCTCAGCCAAGGGGCTTTCACGAGGGTGGGGCAGATGCTGGTTGTTAGTGAGCCTCAATTAGCACTTCAATGGCCCACAGGGTGGGGTTGGATCTCCGAGGGAGGGGCTGCTGCCTCTCTCAGAGCCCTGGGAAGGAGCAATGTGGCCACCTCCTGAGTGGCTGCACTCAGCCAAAGCTCTGAGCGCCCTCCAAACACCGAGTGTCCCGACACAGTTCCAGTCCAGTCTGCCCTCCCTCTGCCGGAGCCCAAGGTGAGTGGCTGTGGCTGTTTCAGCCTCTGTCCGGCTCTGCGCTGTGGAGCCGCCTGGGAGTGTAACCCGAGGGCGCTGCTCCCAGCTAAGGCCGCTGCCGAGCTGCCGACCGTGGGCTCCCAGCCCCATCTCGCGCCTTCGCAAGCCTACCGGGATGGAGTCAGTGTCCCTCGTTGTCTGGTCCTCGCAAGCAGCTATTCTGTTGGTTTTTCCCGTCGATTTGTCTGTGTTATAGTTGTAATTCCAGTTTGGTTCTGGGAGACGGTCTGTGTAGCTCCGTTCACTCTGCCGCCATTTTTCGGTCCCATGGAGAATGGGTATTAGTTCTTTGAATGTTCAGCAAAATTCCCCCATGAAGCCGTTTGGGCCTGGGCTTTTGTTTGCTGGGAGAGTCTTTATTACATCTTCATTTCTTTTGTTGTTATTGGTCAGTTCAAGTTTTCTATCTCTTCCCGGTTCAGTTTTCGGAGACTATGTGTTTCTAGAAATTTGTTGATTTCACTTAGATTGTTGAATTTGTTGCCGTTTAATTGTTCATAATATTTGTTAACGATCCTTTGTATTTCTGTGGTGTCAGTTATTATTTCTCCTCTTTCATTTTTGATTTTGTGTATTTGGGTTCTCTCCCTTTGTTTCTTGGTGAGTCTAGTTAAGGGTCCATCAATCTTATTTATCTTTTCAAAGAACCAGCTCTTCATTTCATTGATCCTTTGAATTGTTCTTTGTGGTCTCTATGTCATTTATTTCTGCTCTGATCTTTATATTTCCTTCCTTCCACTTGCTCTGGGGTTTTCTTTCTGTTTGCTTTCTAGTTCTTTATGTTGTGAGGTTAGATAGTCAATTAGAAAATTTTTTTGCTTCTTGAGGTAGGCCTGTAGTGCTATGAGCTTCCTTCTCAGAACTGCTTTCGCTGCATTCCATAGATTTTGTGTTGTTGTGTGTTCATTTTCATTGGTTTCTAGGAAGTTTTTGATTTCTTCCTTGATCTCCATGGTAACCCATTCATTGTTCAATAACATGCTATTTCGCCTCCATGTGTTCAAATGTCTTTGCGTGTTCTTGTTGCAATTGATTTCTAGTTGCATGCCATTGTGATCTGAGAAGATGCTTGATATGATTTCTTGAACTTGTAGAGACTTAGTTTGTGCCCTAACATGTGGTCTGTCTTTGAGAATGTCCCATGTGCACTTGAGAAGAAGGTGAATTCTGTAGTTTTGGGGTGTAATTCTCTGTAGATACCTATTAAATCCATTTGATCTAGTGCTTCATTTAGAGACTGCGTTTCCTTGTTAATTTTTTGTCTAGAAGATCTATCCAGTGATGTCAGCAGGGTATTGAATTCCTCTGCTATGATTGTATAACTTGATTTCTCCTTTGAAGTCCTCCAAAAGATTTTTAATATATGTTGGTGCTCCTATATTGGGTGCATATATCTTTACCAAGGTATATCTTCCTGTTGGATAGATCTACATCATTTCAATATTAGGTAATGTCTTTCTTTGTCTTTAGTTATGGCCTTCATTTTGAAATCTACTTTATCAGATATCAGTATTGTACCCCAACTTTTTTTTCCTTTCCATTTGCTTGAAAGATTTTTTTCCATCCCTTCACTTTCAACCTATGTGAGTCATTTGTTGTGAGGTAGGTCTCTTGTAAACAACATATATGTGAGTCATGCTTTCTTATCCAGTCAGCTACTGTGTGTCTTTTTATCAGAGCATTCAGACCATTCACATTTAAGGTGATAATTGATACGTACTTATTTATTGCCGTTTTTGTTTAGTGTGGTTCTATTTTTCTTCCTATTTCTTCTACTAATTACAGCAGTCCTTTTAGCATATCTTGCAGTGCTGGTTTGGTGTTGATATATTCCCTTAGTCTTTGTTTGTCTGGGAAGCTCTTTATTTGACCTTCTATTTTGAATGATAGCCTTGCTGGATAGAGTAGTCTTGGGTTCAGATCCTTGTTTTTCATGACCTTGATTACTTCATGCCACTTCCTTCTGGCCTGTAGTGTTTCTGTTGAGAAGTCAGCTGAGAGCCTTATGGGGTTTTCCTTGTAGGTAACCTGTTGCTTATCTCTTGCTGCCTTTAGCATTCTCTCTTTGTCTTTAATTTTTGGCATTTTAATTACTATGTGTCTTTGTGTGGGCCTTTTGGGGTTCTTCTTACTTGGGGCACTCTGTGCTTCTTGAACTTGAATGCCTTCTTCCTTCACCAAGTTAGGAGAGTTTTGTGTCACTATTTCTTCACATATATTCTCTAACCTTTGCCCATTTTATTCCTCTTCGGGGACTCCTATTATGTGAATGTTATTATGTTTTAAGTTGTTCCTTAGTTCTCTTAAGCTGTCTTCCTGCTTTTTAATAATTTTTCCTTTTGGTTTTCGCATTGGTTGATTTTTTTTCTACCCTGTCTCCTAATTTACTGATCCGGTCCTCAGCTTCCTCTACTCTGCTGGTCAGTCCTTCCAATGTGTTCTTAATTTCCACTATGTCATTCTTCATTTCCACTTGGTTGGTTTTCAGTGTTTCTATATCTTTACTCATGGTGCTGATGTCCTTACTCATGCTGTTGTGCTTTCTCAAGATCATGGCTATGAACTCTACTTAGCTACATTTACTTAGCTGTATTTCATTTATGTCATCTTCGATAGAGTTCTCTTGTTCTTTCATTTGGGATTTGTTTCTTTGTTTCACCATTTTGGCTATCTCAATGTGTTTTGGAGCCTGCTAAATTTTCCCTGTGGGTGTTGGTGTTCTGCTGTTTGTGGCTCCCTTTTCTGGGTTTGGATGAGCCTGGACGGGCCCATGTTAAACACCACTGTCAAGTCTTACTTTCCTGGGTAGATTTGCAAGCCCAGGAAAGGTTCAGTTATCCTCTAGCTTTTACCTGGTGGCTAGTAGTCTTAGTTACTCAGTGCCTTGGAATGTAGCTCTGGTGTTCTGAATAAGAGGATTTCCAGAGGGTGGGATAGATGCTGGTTGTCAATGAGCCTCAATTTGCATTTCTTTACCTCATCTGGGAAAGGCTGAATCTGGAGGGGGTGGCATGCAGGGTTGCTACTTTTCCCCACAGCTCTGGGAAGGAGCACACTGGCCACAATCCTTTGTGGCCGCAACTCAGCAAAAACTCTGAGTGCCCTCCAAATCCCGGGTGTCCCCACAGAGTTCCAGCTCAGTCTGCCCTCCCTCTGCCATAGCCTCCAGGTGAGTGGCTGTGGCTATTTTAGCGCTCTGTCTTGGCTCTCTGTGCTGTGGAGTGGGCTTGTTCTTTATTCCCCAAGGGCGCTGCTCACAGCTATGACTGCTGCTGTTTGTGGGACCCAGCCGGCTACTGTCTCGCACCTCTGCAGATCCTACCAGTGTCCCTGGTTATATGGTCTTGCCCTCTGCTTTGCTGTTGCTTATTTCTGAGGATTTGTCTTTATTTTAGTTGTAATTCCCATTTGGTCCTGGGAGATTGTCTACGTAGCTTCTATTCACTCTGCCTCCATTTTCACATCCTCTATGCCTATCTTGTGTGCAGCTGGGTATCACAGGCCTTTCTGGTGCCCCCACACCCTGTAGGTCCCGCTTGTAATTGGATCACACAGTCCCTTTGGGGACCTGGCTCTATGCCTATCTTATGGGCTGCTGGGTCGCACCGGCCTCTCTTGTGCTTCAATACCCCGCATGTGCTGTGGGTAACTAGACTGCACAGTCCCTGCTGGGTCGCATAGGCCTCTCTGGTGCTTCAGCACCCCACAGGTCCCTCAGGTAACTAGATCACGCAGTCCCTGCTGGGTCACACAAGCCCCTCTGGTGCTTCAGCACCCTTCATGTCCTGCGGGTAACTGGATCGCACAGTCCCTGCTGGGTTGCACAGGCCTCTCTGGTGCCCCCGCACCCTGCAGTTCCCATGGGTGGACAGCTGGATTGTACCTGTCTCTCTAGGGCTCTAGCTTCCCACTGCCCTTGTGAATTGCTGGACCGCTCAGGCCTCTGTGGAGCCCCAGGTCCAGCCAATGGTGTCTGGGAAGTGCTGATGCTCTGTAGGGTTCAACTCCTACTCAGCTTTTGCTGTAGTTTTGGGGGATGAGTCTCAGCTGCTGGTCTGTGCTTCTGTTGCCTGGGGATGAATGTCTGCTCCCCAGCCTCTGTTGCTGGGGTATATCTGGACTCTGATCAGGCTGCTACTATGGGGGTGGTGCTGGGCTCCCGGCTGTCTGCAGCTTCCACAACCAGCACCTTGGGTGCTCCAATACTGTGCACCTGTCTGTGTTGACACAGAGTGTCCACTGGTCCAATGGTGCCGGGTGTGCTGGTGGGCTCAGGTTGCTGGGCCCTCGCCACTCCCACTGCCTCCTCCCAGGGAAGACTGAGGATCTTCCAAAATAGTGGGACCCCCCCCCCCAAGGCACAGGGAAAAGTGCCCTGAAGTGCCGCTTACCGCGGTAGCTGGCTGCTCCCGTCCATGGCACAGGAATCTTCTGCTCCGCGGCTCTGCACTGCACGAGTTTGGTCGTCCACCTTCACATCCACTCACACTCTCTCACACACTTGCTCACTCTCTCACACACTCACCCTCCCTCAGTTTCTGCCCTTCGCCATCTTTCCATTGCCACTTCCTCATCTCTTATTGCTTGGTCAGAAATTTTAGAGCCGTGATAAATAATAATAATAATAATAATAATAATAATAATAATAATGGGTATCCTTGTTTAAGACTGAAATCTAATCAAAGAGCAATTAGATTACTATGTATATTGTCTGAAATAATTTCTTGTTTGTAAAATAAATCCAAAAAATGAATATAAATATGACTTTCTGTATGTTTTATTTTCAGCACAGAAAAGCATTTTATAAGGACTCCAGTTGTAGCAAAGCAGATGTACTTCCCTCTTCAGAATTATCCAGTGAACAACATGGTAACAGGTAATTTAAAATAAAATTTAGAGTAAACTCAAGTAGGGAAGAAACAAGGGAATATTTTGTACAATAAAGCTATTATACTAGCCTAGCAAGTACAACCCTCACTATTATACATGCTTATAGAGTAGACATGATTCGCACATTAAGCAAATTAATTTGTAGAATTGACCCAAAGATAGACCCATATTTTCTGTTAAAACTAGTCTATAGATAGGGTGAGGACACGTTCCAGTTTACACAAGACAATTCTCTTTTATGCCTGTTGTCTTGGTATTAGTTTTTACTCATGTGTCCCAGTTCGGAAGATAAATTATACGGACAACTTTAATCATAAGTATATCAGAATCTAATAAAATATAGGTCTCTTCTCCTAATACACACACACAGACACACACACACACACATACACACACACACCTCACCACCAACAACAACTTTACCTATAATTTAAAAATGCTCACATATACGCAGAAGCCCATTCCGGATCACCCAGGTGTCCATGGACTCCATATTTGGATTTTCTAGTACCAACAGAAAAAATAGCTAACTGAAGTTGACATTGAGAGGATGGAACCAAGAGAACCAGTTGAATAGTGGCCACTGGGATTTGGATAGTGTTAAATGAGGTGGATATTTGGATATTTGATCTGGCTGGTATTCAGGAGGGCCATGGATAATTTTTAAAATAGAGTTTAAAATTTTGTTTTTAAATCAGCAATTTAAAAGCATAGGTTTTTGAAATTTTATTTAAAAAGACATTGTATATTTATCTTTTTCTCTTCATTTAGCAGTGTCAAAACTACCTCTACAATAATCTTCAAAATGCTACAATTATCCATTTCTGATACATAAATGTCCTATCTTTATACTTACAGGAATAATTTTATTACTGTAGTTATTATTATTACTATAGTAACTATTTTTTAAATTCCTATACTCATACATATATTTAGAAACTTCACAAAGTGTATATGTGCAATTAACTAGACATTAATATTTTCTGCACTAGTTTATTTTACACAGAAACATAGCCATTAGACAAATACCATGAACCACAGGATAATAGGTAATATCACTAATATAGTAATAGTGCTCCGAGAGATTTTTCTGAGGTAAATTACTATAATTAAAATATCTTTTAAAATGCTAATCAATTTTATATGATTGAATTCATAATTAATTTATTAATTGTGAATTTATTATCTGTTATGAGAAACAATCTAACTATATGCGTAAATAACCTGTTGATAGTGGTGGTGTTCTAAATTCATTCATCCTTGAGCACTACCAGAATTTTTCTCATACAGGATTTACTTTTAAATTAAGTTTCACTTTAAGTATAAACCATAAACACTTATATTACACATAAAACATAACTGAGATAAAAAAATTGATACGAAAATAATATTGCTAAAGTGATTGAGTCCTTAAATTCTCCCCATTCTAAGTGTTTCTTTGGATACTCATATCTATTTCAGATTATTCATGACATCAAAATTACTCATACCAAGAATCTTTGTTGACTAAGCAATAATATCAATTTTCCCATTAATTTTGTATTAAACGAATATTATGTTAGTGTTAGCAATGCAGGAAAGTGTTGCCTGTTCTACCAGGGAAGATAAACTCTTTGTGCCATTAGTAGCTAGTTGGATAGTTCTAGGTGATTATACTCTAAGCCAGACACACTTCCCAGGTATCTAGGTACTTTAATGTTCCATCCCCAACCTCGGCATGACACTCTCAATAGTCAAAGTGGTTAATTAGGAATCTTTGTTTTAAAAGGAGGTAGAAGTGCCCTGGTCAGGTAGAGCATCATCCTAATTTTCCAAGGTTGAGGCTTCGATTCCCAGTCAGGGAACATACAAAAATCAACCAATGACTGCATAAATATGTGGAATAACAAATCAATCTCTCTCTCTCTCTCTCTTTTCCTTCCTCTCTCTCTAAAAATCAGTAAATAAAAATAAAAGGAGGTAGAAGGTTGTAGGGAACAGGTAAGGTATAAGAAGGGTGTTCACTGATAATTATCAAATATCATAGAGAATCTTCTGACTGGTATTAGTTCTTCTTTTCTAAGAATCTTCTTTAGAAATCTTTTTTTTTTTTTTGGTACATGCCCCTAGTGGGAACCAAATACGGGACTCTCCAGTTCACAGGCCGACGCTCCAACTGCTGAGCCAAACCAGCCAGGGCTTCTTTAGAAATCTTGACTCTAATCAATAAAAGACATTGAATGTCAGATAGTATAATAAGATTTCAAATATATACTTTTTTATTTTATTTTGTAGGCTATATATCAAGTGATGCCATGAAGAAATTCCATGGGGAGCTACATGACTTTATTCCTGGAAGTTCAGGATATTTGGCATACCATGTTCAAAATGAAATTAATATGTCTACTATAAAAAATAAATTGAGGAGGAAATATTAAGTTAAATTGTCCTTATATCTGGGCATTTATTTTCTATAAAATATTATCAAAGATGTTCATGATTTAAAATTCTCCCATTTGGGACAGGTGTATGAGGAAATGGGGATGATTTCTTCTCTTTCTTCCTCAAAAATGTGTCTTTAGGAAATTCAGAATCTTTTTGGCTCTGTATTTTGCCATTTGGGCTGGACTTTTTCTCCAGCTTGTAATATATGCCCACAAATTCTAAGTGTACAGCTGCTATGGAGTAACTGTCATTGAAATATACTTCATAAGAAGTCTCTTTCTCTCTCTCTCAGATCCTCTTTGGCTTTAACATTCTAATATATATATATATCTGTCTATCTATCTTTTTTTTTTTCTAGGTTCAGTGAATGTGAATGTAAAATTTATGATTCTGGTCATGTTATAATTTCAATTAAAAAATTAGAATGCTATAGTTGAATTCTGAATTACTGTTTCTGACTTGAAAATATGAAGAAGAACATTTTAATAATTCAGATTTTATTTGTGGACAATTTCTGATAATGAATGTATCAGAAGTGATTTAATATAAACAAGTGTTATATCATCTAAAATAAACCCTCAAGATGTTTTAGAATCATAGTACTAGAAAGGAACTGAGAGAACATAGAGTCCAACCCATTTATTGTTTTTAATGAGGAAATGAAAGGCTTGAAAAATGTCTTGCCTAGGTGACTAACTAGGGGCTGAACCAGGACTAGAACACAATTCTCTTGCTTTTCCAGGCCATGTGGTATATGCTGTAGCCTCTGTCAGATATATTATGTCTTGAGATGTAGTAATGCAAGAAGGCAACTTCTTTTTTTTTTTTTTTAATCCTCATCCGAGGACATTTTTCCATTTTTTGTTCAGATTGAGTGGGAGGGAGGGAGGGAGGGAGGGAGGGAGAGAGAAAGAAAGAGAGAGAGAGAGAGAGAGAGAGAGAGAGAGAGGAGAGAGAGGGAGAGAGGGAGAGAGGGAGAGAGAGAGAGAGAAACATCAACGTGAAAGGGACACATCGAATGGTTGCCACCCGCACAACCCAACCAGGGCCGGGGATAAATTGCAACTGTGGTACATGCCCTTAGCGGGAACTGACCCCGAGTCTCTCTGGACCGCAGGCTGATGCTCTGACCGCTGAGCCAAACCGGCCAGGGCAAGAAGGCAACTTCTTTATTTAATTCACATGGTCATGCTGAATAGAATTTGGTGGGTTTATTACTCCCCCCCCCCCCCCATTTATCTTCAGATGGAGGGAGAGGGAGAGAAAAGGAGAGAAAGGGAGAGAGAGAAACATTGACGTGAGAGGGACACATCTACTGGTTGCCTCCTGCACGACCCCGAACAGGGTCAGGGATGAACCACAACCGAGGTACGTGCCCTTGGCCAAAATTGAAGCTGTGACTCATTGGTCCGTGGGCCGACACAATACACTAAGCCAAACCAGCCAGGGCAGGTTTATTACATTTTGGAGATTTATAAATAACATATTATTTGTGAAGCTATCATCTTGTTAAAACTATACTCTCTCCTAGGCAGTACATACTAATATAATTTTCTAAAGAAAATTCACTTTTTTTTTAGCATTTAGCATTTTTTTTTAGCATTTGAGTGTATGTGGGCTCTGGCCTTTCTTCCATGACTTTAATTATACAATTTTTTTTTTTTTTACCCTCATCTGAGGACATTTTTCTATTTTTTGTTCAGATAAAGTAGGAGGGAGAGAGAGAGAGAGAAACATCAACGTGAAAGGGACACATTGAGTGGCTGCCACCCACACAACCCAACCAGGGCAGGGGACAAACTGCAACCGAGGTACATGCCCCTAGTGGGAACAGAACCTGGGTCTCTCTGGGCCACAGGCCGATGCTCTAACCGCTGAGCCAAACTGGCCAGGGCTCATTATACAATATTTTAACACAAATCTCAACATCAGCATTTGAAAGTTCTATTTCTCCCATATAGTAACTTTTTTTTATCCTCACCCGAGGACATTTTTCGATATTTTGTTCAGATAGAGTGGGAGGGAGAGAGAGAGAGAAAAACATCGACGTGAAAGGTACACATCCAGTGGTTGCTACTTGTACAACCCAACCAGGTCTGGGGACAAACTTCCACCCAGGTACATGCCCTTAGCGGGAACTGAATGTGGGTCTCTCTGGACTGCAGGCTGACACTCTAACCGCTGAGCCAAACCAACGAAGGCTTAACTTTTCTTTATTTACATTTTATTTTTTGGTCTCTCTTCTGAACTTGTAAACTTTAAAAAAAAAACAACAACAAACACCTAAATGTTAATTACCTTTTCCTGAAACATAATAAATATTATCTTTCCTGAACACTTTAACTTAGTCACATTCTGCTGATTAGGTTTCTTATATAGAAACCAAGCCTGTCTGTGGATCTTTAATTATTAAAAGGATTAAATAAATATACACCAAGCTGCGTACATTGGGAGTGTTCAAGTATTTTTCCTACTTATGTACTATGTATATGTTAACATAATAAATAACAAACTACAGCCTGGCTGGTGTGGCTCAGTGGTTGAACATTGACGCATGCACCAAGAGGTCACTGGTTCAATTCCTGGTCAGGGCACATGCCCAGGTTGTGGGCCCAATCCCCAGGTTGGGGGCATGCAAGAGGTGGCCAATCGATGTTATTTCTCATCAATGTTTCTATCTCTTTCTCCCTCTCTCTTCCTCTCTCTCTAAAATCAATAAAGAAAAAAGTATTAAGAAAAAAAACAAAACAAAAGTGATTCCCAAACAATTGTTAGGTGCATACAGAAAAGGTGGATGCAATATATATCCTTGAAATACTGCTAGAAGCAATAAAACCAGTTGATAAACCTTTCAGGAACTGAAAGCATATGAATAAAATAGGCAAAGATAAACTGTTTTGTTGAAAGTCTATTGGCCTTTTTTTTTTTTTTTAGAGTTTGTTTATTAAAGCTGGGGACAGTGAAATAAAAGAAAAGCTTAGGATAGAAGAAGCAACAGGAGAGAATCTAGGCATGGCTGCTTTGGCTGTGTCACATGCTTTGGTCAATATGCAGAGTGGAAATGGCATCTGGGAATTTTTCTTAAAGACATCTGGTATGATGTATCCTTTCTCTCCCTTTCTTTCAACACCCATTTTTTTTTTCTTCTTTCATTCTGTTACTTGAAATGCAAATATGATAGGTACCATATGAACTATAAGAGTATGGCAGGATAGTAAGAAACTAGGAAAATTCCTGGGCAAGTTGAAGGGAAAATTGAACAAGGCCAAACAATTTGGGCAGCTTGCAGCCATCTTGTGAATTGCAAGACTTTACCCTCCCCAACCAAGGACACTTGATGGCAATACTTAACACCTCTCCTCCTTAACCAGAGAATACAGGAAAGGGGGGTGGGGGGAAAAGAGGGAGGGGGGAAGATGGAGAAGTTTTATCTTACCCACTGGATAAAGAAGTCAGCAATATGGAACTGGCAAAGATAAAATCACCAAATGTTCTCATAAATTCTGGTAAAAGCCACAACACAGTAAAAGGGAGACCTTGAAATCTAGTCTGTTGTCCAAGATATCTGGCAGAGGAGCCTTGAAACCTATAGATAGGAAAGTATAAAATCCCTAAACATCTGTCAGGCAGGGCACTCAGACTAGCTGGGTGCCTGCTTGTGCTATATGCCAAGTGTAATTTTAATAATTTGCTTGTCTTGCTCCCTTAATAAATTCACTTGCTTTGTTTCAACACTGCTGTCTGTCACTCATTTTAAATCTTTCTTAGGAGACTGACAAGAACTGGGAAGGGGACAGCCCCCCACCCCATCCTTCTCAGAGGGTTGTTACTAACAAGAGCATGCCCTAGAGTTGGCAAAGCAGGAGACTGAAAGGATCCTTGGGTCCTGAGGGCATTGTAGAGATATATGCCATCCTAGCCCTGGGTCACCTAACTCTAGAATTTTATGTGACAGAGAAATAAACTGTTTTGTTTAAGGCACTATATTCTGTGTCTCTTACTTCCCAACTAATCATAACTGAGGCTTTGATGATGACCAGGCTGCCGACCTTGTTCTATGGGAGAGAATTGCATGAAAGATACTAGTTCTTTATGTCTGTAAAGTATTGACTAAAAATAACCTTAATATGTTTATTAATAATGCATGGCACCTTAAATCATATTGCATCAATTTAATGAAATAGCCATTTTTGTCTTTTAAACAGCTTCATTATGATGTAACCACACTCACACATATAGGTATGGTTTAATGATTTTTAGACAGAGTTGTACAACCATCACCATGATCATCTGATTTGGAATATTTTCATTACCCTAAAAACACACCCCTTGCCCATTAGCAGTCATTGCCCATGCCCTTCTCCCATACTCACTCCCCCAGCCATAGGCAACCACTAATCTACTTGCTGTCTGTATAGATTTGTCCTTTCTAGTAATTTTATTTATTTATTTATTTATTTATTTATTTATTTATTTATTTAATTTCTGTTAATTCTCACCTAAGAATATTTTTTTCCATTTTTTTTTTTTTAAGAGAGAATGGAAAGGAAGGAGGAAAGAGGGTGAAATAGAAAGAGAAGAGAGAGAGAAAGAGAGGAAGAGAGAGAAGCATTGATGTGAGAGAGACACATCCATTGCTTGCCTCTCGAACATGCTCTGACTGGGGCCAGGATGTAACCTGAAACCCAGGTATGTGCCCTTAACTGGGAGTCAAACCCCAAACCCTTTGGTGTATGGGCAGATGCTCTAACCACTGAACCGTGCCAGCCAAGGTCCATTCTAGACATTTTATATTAACAAAATCATATAAAACCTACTTTTTTGTGACAGGCTTATGTCACTTAGCATAATGTATTCAGAGTTCATCCATATTATAGTGTGCATGAGTACTTCCTTCCTTTTCATTGCCAAGTAGTATTCCATTGTATGAATATGCCACATTTAAATTTTTTTATTAGATTTATTGGAGTGACATTGGTTAATAAGATTATATAGGTTTCAAGTGTATGATTCTATAATACATCATCTGTATATACATTTAAAAATAATTTTATTGATTTTTAGAGAGCAAGGAAGGGAGAGGGAGAGAGAAACACCGATGTGAGAGAGAGACATCAATTGGTTGCCTCCTGCACCCCTAATGGGGATTGAGCCCACAACCTGGGCATGTGCCCTGACTAGAAATCAAACCAGTAACTGCTTGGTATATGGGACTACACCCAACCACTGAGTCACACCAGCCAGGGCATATATATATTTTATTTATCCATCAATTGATGGACATGGGTTATTTTCAATTTTTGGCTATTGTAAATACTGATGCTGCTGTGAACATTATATACAAGTTTTATTGGATATATGCTTTCATTTGTCTTGGATATATATCTAAAAATGAAATTGCTAGATCACATGGTGACTATGTAGCTGCATCATTTTACATATCAACCACCCGTGTATGAGAGTTTCACTTTCTCTACATCCTTATCAACACTTATCTTTTTTTATATAGCTGTCCTACTATGTGTGAAGTGGTAGTTCATTGTGTTTTTGATTTGTATATCTCATATAGATAATGATATTGAACGTTTTCACATGCTTATTGGCCATTTTTTATATCTGCTTTGGAGGAATGTCTATTGTTGGAGGAGATCATCATGAGGATATGACGCTGGTTAACCCATGAGCTGGTCCTGGGCAATCAGAGGTTTCTTACTCCTCCTGTCCTTAGAATGTACATTTCTATCTATGGGAACCATTTTCAAGGACTCAGCTTTGAGAGCAATGTGTTGTTGAGACCATCTGGACATTATATGGCCTTATATAAACTTTTAAGATTCTGGCAGGCAGTTGCATCTACTTGCCTTGTGGTTACGCAAGACAAGTCCCATATGTAGTAAGTTTCCTTGTTTATTTAGCCTGTCACCTATCAATCTTTCTTCAGTTTCTCCTTGCCCTCCGCATACAGGTGCCAATTACAGATCTCACCTGGGAGTTACTGAGTTTGTGAACCAACATCTATTTAAGTCACTTGCCCATTTTAAATTAGTGTTGTCATATTTTTATTGAGTTTTAAGAGTTCTTTATATATTCTGGATATAAGTCCCTTTTCACATACATGATATTTAAATATATTCTCCCATTCTCTGACTTGTCTTTCACTTTATATACATACACGTGTGTGTGTGTGTGTGTGTGTGTGTGTGTGTGTGTGTGTGTTACTTTTAGAGAAAGAGGAAGGGAGAGGAAGAGAGATAGAAACATTGGTCAGTTGCCTCCTGCACACCCCTTATTGGGGATCGAGCCTGCAACTTGGGCATGAGCCCTGACTGAGAATTGAACTGGTGACCTCTTGGTGCACGGGATGATGTTCAATCCATTGAGCCACACTGGCTGGGCATCTTTTACTTTATTGATGGCATTGTTTATAACACAAAAGGCTTAATTTCGATGAAGCCTCATTTTTCTATTGTTGGTTATACTTTGTTTTTGATTTTTTTTTCTTTATTGATTTTAGAGAGAAAGGAAGGAAGAGGGAGAGAAAGATATAAACATCAATGAAAGAAAACATCGATTGGCTGCCTCC
This sequence comes from Molossus molossus, assembly GCF_014108415.1. Taxonomy (NCBI): domain Eukaryota; kingdom Metazoa; phylum Chordata; class Mammalia; order Chiroptera; family Molossidae; genus Molossus; species Molossus molossus. The sequence continues at coordinate 183,703,391 of NW_023425344.1, forward strand.
TGCATGTACCTCACTTGGGCCCACAACCTGGGCATGTGCCCTGACTGGGAATCCAACTGGCAACGTCTTGGTGCATTGGTCGATGCTCAACCACTGAACCACACTGTCTGGGCTGTACTTTGTTTTGTATCTAAGAAGTCTTTGCCTAAACCAAGATCATAAAGATTTAGTACTATGTTTTCTTCTAAGACTTGTATAGTTTTAATTTTTTACATTTAGGTCTATGATTTATTTTGAGTTAATTTTTGTATACATATGGTGTGATATAGGAGCACAAGTTCATTCTTTTGCATGTGGATATCCAGTGGTTGCAGCACCATTTGTTGAAAAGACTATTCTCTCCTCCATTAAATTGTCTTAACAGAAATACACACTTTATTTTTCTGATTATGTGTGATGAGTTCTTACAAAAAATAAATAGTGCTCTCCCTCTCAGGAGCACATCCATGCTTTTCTTCCCTCTTAAGTGTGTATCTCCTAAGCTGTAAGGGTCCCTACGGAGACTTGCGACTATGGGAGCAATAGGCAACTGCAGCACATGCTGGATTAACTCCCTGAACCTGTCTCCAAGGCCCCTTTCCTCTGACTTGCCAGTGAGCCAAAGCAGCCCTGCCTGGGCTCTCTCCTGTAACTTCTATTTTAAGGCCTTCTTTGTTTCATTGTCCTCATTTTTAATAAACGTACTCTTACAAAAAATGCAGCATATAAATAAGTAATATAAAAAGTAAAAGGCCCTTAGAATGCTACTTCCAAAAGATAATAACTTTCACTACTATAAATGAGTGGTCTGGAATAATTGATCTCTAAGGGACCTTCTAGACCTACGAGTATATACATTTTTACTAGGTACAAATTATCCCCAGAAATACTACTTAACATAAATTTCTGTTTAACATGAGTGATTCCCCGAAGTACTCAAATGAAAGGCCTAGCAGTCCAGTGATATATCTATCATCCTGTTACAACTGTATACCAGGAGAACACACTTGAAGCCATTTATACTTTTATTAAAATATATTGATCTTTCCTGGAGTACCTATTTTTTTTTTCTGTTTACTTTGCATTCTGTATTATGCTAAAGCAAACATGCTCATAAATTCTACTTGGACTCATACCCTCTGCACCAGCGAGGGCATCACATCTCAGTAGTGGTATAAAGGAATGTAATTACTTACATATACCTATCAAATGCCCACTATCTACTTGATATGTAGGGATTTATGGGCAAGGATATTTCTTACTGGTCTTTGCAACTCCCATAGCACCCAGCACAGTAGCTAGAACATGGGAGTTGTTCAGGAACTATTTGTTGAATTCATGAGTGTGAGACAGAGGATAAAGGCAAGTATTTCCTTCAGTTTGTAGGCTGGAACCAACAGTGCTGATTGGCTTCACTGTTTATCAGGAAATGGGTTATATGAACCTGGAGGTGCTAGATGAAACAAAAGTTTCCATAATGTTCATCAATCCTGTAAGGGTTGTCTCCATTCATTCATTCAACAAACATTTATTGATGACTAAGTGCTAAATCTACTGCAAAGAGAGAAGACAGGGAATAAGACAAATACCATTAAGGCATTAATATTCTAGTTTGAAAATTTGAAACATAAACAACTGATTGTAAGGCAAAGTGAAATAGGTGCTATACTCCAGTACAGATCAAATTCTCTTAGAGCAGTAGACCTTGATTTCAGGAAGGGGAAGAAGGATACGGGATAAATGAGGAGGGTTCAGAAGAAAAGCAACTTTGTTTTTTTTCCAGTGGACTCATAGCATCATCATGACAACAAGGCCCCTGAACTTTTCTGGCCCACCACTCAAATCCCTGAACTTGATGGGAATGGGAGGTAGAGTGGGAAGGAGGAGGCAAGTTAAGTTACTCCAGATTCATGCTGTCTAATGTAACCACCTGCCAGATAAAGCTACTGGGCACTTGGAATGTGGCTAGTCTGAAATGAGATGTATATGAGGGTAAAATATGCACTGGATCATGAAGATTTAATACACAGAAATTATTTTTATATTGATTTGAATATATTGGGTGTGGTGGAGCAGTCTTGTAGGAATGAGCTCTTACTTAATCTGTGGAATCTGACACTATATCTGGATAGTGTCAGAATTAAGTTGAATTCTTGAACACTCTAGTGGTGTCTGAGAATAGTTTGTTAGTATGGAGGGAGCCCATCTCTACCCTCATGTTGGAATTGGGTCTGGGAACCTAATTTAGATCATTCATCTCTTTAAAGGTTCTTTAAAACTTCGAAAATATGGTAGTGTGTACTTTACAATTTTTTTCTGAAAAATTGGCTTATAGTTTTGTATTAGTGGGTGTCTTTTAACTTATACATCTAATCTTCATTTCTTAAGCATTATTTTATCAACATCTTAATATGAACATATAATGAAATTAGCATATTTGCTTTGCCTTCACTAACATGCTACAGACCTTCTCTTTTTGCTATAGTTTTCTTCTTCATCACTTGATTGGCTAAGTTCATCATCTAGTAGTTACTTTAATGGAAGTCTCATACAAACAATATTTCTTAAATTCCTGAATGTTCAAAAATGTCTTATTGTGCCATTTTATATAAACTATGGTTTGGCTGTATATAAGATGTGTGGGTGAAACTTATTTTTCGTGAGGACTTTTTTGGTGTTGCTTCTATCAATAAGTGTTGCTATAGGGAAGTCTAAGCTAAGCCTGATTTTTTTTTCTCCTTCTTTATAAGCAACTTGATATTTGCCTTGCTTCCCAAAGGATTATTATTAAAAATTATTTATTGATTGATTTTAGAGAGAGAGAAACTTTGACTTGTTATTCCATTTATTTATTTATTTATTTTTAAATCCTCACCCAAGGGTATTTTTTCATTTATTTTCAGACAGAATGGGAGGGAGAGAGGGAGAGAGAGAGAAACATCAATTGGTTGCCTGCCACATGAGCCCAACCAGGGCCAGGGACTGAATCGCAACCAGGTACGTGCCCTTGATTGGAATAGAGACTCTTTGGTCCAAGGGTTGGCACTTCAACTGCTGAGCCTAACCAACCAGGGCTGTTATTCTATGTATTTATGCATTCATTGGTTGCTGCTTGTATGTGCCGACTGGAGATTGAACCTGCAACCGTGGTGTATTCGTACAATGCTCTAACCAATTGAGCAGCCTGGCCAGGGCCCAAACAAGGGATTATTTTTGAAATCAAGCAAAAGCTTCTCAGTGTTGACCTTTGCATATTCACTTTTCCTTGGACATGGTATGACCTTTCAATTTGTAGATTCAAATATTTTTCGTTTTGGAAAATTCTCTTGAATGATATATTGAAATTATTTCCTATTGCACAATTTTGGGCTGCTTCATAAGGGGATCCATTATGCAATATTGGATCCTTTTCTTTTTATCTTCCATATCTATCATTTTGTCTCTCATCCTTTTAAACTTGTTCATTTTCATTTCATTTAGCTTACTTTTCTCAATTCTGTTCTTTGTCTTTCACTGTGTTTTTGTTAGTATCTTTATTCCTTTGTGATACTTCTGATTTTGCTTTCACTTTTCAATGATTTTGTTTTATTTCACTTTCCTTCCTAAGGTCTTCCAAGTTCACATTTCATTTCTTTCTAATATTTCACTATTGCTTCCCTGACTTTTTCCTTATCTCTGCTTGATGCTGTTTCCTTCCTTCCTCCCTCCCTCCCTTCCTTCCTCCCTCCCTCCCTCCCTCCCTCCCTCCCTCCCTCCCTCCCTCCTTCCCTCCTTCCTTCCTTCCTTCCTTCCTTCCTTCCTTCCTTCCTTCTTTCCTTCCTTCCTTCTTTCCTTCCTCCCTCTCTCTCTCTCTCTCTCTCTCTTTCTTTCTTTCTTTCTTTATTGATTTTAGAGAGAGAGGAAGGGAGAGGAAGAAAGAGATAGAAACATCGATGAGAGACAACATTGATTGGCCATCTCCTGCATCCTCCTGGCTGGGGATTTGGCCCACAACCTGGACATGTGCCCAGACCGGGAATTGAACTGCAGACCTCTTAGTGCATGGGTTGGTGCTCAACCACTGAGCCACACTGGCTGGGCAATGCTGTTTTCTTATAAAGGCAAACACATTATTAAATTTTCCTTCAAATTTATTAGTAAATTTTTATTTATAGAAAAGTTGTAAGTATGCCCTGGCCATTGTACCTGGGTGTGGTTCAGCCCCTGGCCCTGGTCAGGGTCATGTGGGAGGCAACCAGTCATGTGTCCCTCTCATATGGATATTTATCTCTCTCTCCTTCTCCCTTCCTCCCACTCTATCTGAAGATCTGAAGATAAATAGAAAAATATCCTCGGGTAGGATTAAAAAGAAAAGAAAAGTTGTAAGTACAATACAAAGTTTATTTTCTAACCTTTGAAACACAATGTCCCATTCAAATCAGGAAGTTAACATTAATATATAATATTACTGTCAGTTAATTCTTGGACCCCCATTCAAGTTTCACCAATTGCCCCAATAGTGTCCTTTTTTTTTTTATCCTCACCCGAGGATATTTTTCCATTTTTTGTACAGATAGAGTGGGAGGAAGAGAGAGGAAGGGATAGAGAGAGAGAAACATCAACGTGAAGGGACACATCGAGTGGCTGCCACCCGCACGACCAACCAGGGCCGGGGACAAACTGCAACCGAAGTACGTGCCCTTAGCGGGAACCGAACCCGGGTCTCTCCGGACCGCAGGCCGACGCTCTAACCGCTGAGCCAAACTGGCCAGGGCCCAATAGTGTCCTTTATAGGAAATGAATTTAATTCAGAATCATGTGTCACCTTTTGCTGTCATGTCTTTTTAGTTTCCTTTAGTCTGAAACATTTCCTCAGGTTTTCTTTGACTTCATGACATTGACATGTTAAAGGATTACAGACTAATTATTGTAGTATGTCTCTCAATTTGGGTTATTAATGAGTTCTCATTATTAGTGTAAAGGACAAACACATGACCTTGCCCCCTGGATTTTAAGGGAATGGCAAGAACTATCTACTAATAAATAACCACTGCATTGTATAGATAACCATTGCTTTGTGTACACAGAAACTGATTGTTCCCTCAGGCATAACAGCTAACTGCAAATATCTGCTTCTGTATGTGCTTGCTTGTTCGCATACCCTTAATCCAAATTCCTTAACAAGGGGGTTAAGACAACTATATAAGCAACCCTCCCCCTGAGCTCGGGGCTGCTCTCTCCTCTGAGTAGGATGGGACTGTCGCCGCCTGGCTAATAAAGCTCTCTTAATTTGAACCCAGTTCGGAGTCTGAGTCTGGTCTGTCTGTGGGTCTACAACATTTGGAGGCCCCAGCGAGATTGACAAACAAGGTCCCCCACATAGGCGGGTGACCTCCTCAGACTCCGGGAGACAGGTCCATCCCAGGAGCGAACAGGTGGTCTAGGGGAAGGCCTCGGAGAAGATGTTCCTCCGCCCCAGACGCCATTCTGCCCTGGAATTGTCTCCACTCCAAAATTCCATCTAGAGAGCATCTGGAAACCCTGGGCCCAGGTTCAGTTTGGCAGACAGGACGCCCCTCAGGTAAGTCTGTTTCTGAAAACTGCAGAGTGAGGGGAAGTGGATCTGCTGGACGCAGCACAGAGATCCTGCCCCAGGGCCATAGCGAGACGTCGCTTTTGGCCCCGGTTTGGTTTGTCTCATTTTTTGTCTTATTTGTTTGTCCTTATTTGTTTGTCCTTTTGTGTTTTGTGTTTTATGTTTCTGTGCTGTGCCATCCTGTGTTCTTCAAAATGGGTCAGGGACCTTCAGGACCTAGGACCCCTCTTCAATGTCTCCTTAATAACGTCTCAGACTTTTCGAAGCGCGCCTCAGGTTACAGCATCTCAGCAGACCCTGGATTCTTGCGCACTTTGTGCAAATTAGAGTGGCCCACTTTTGGGGTCAATTGGCCCTCCTAGGGCACTTTTGACTTAAGCTCTTTGTTCGCAGTTCGAGGAGTCATCTACAGGACTCCCGGATACCCAGACCAAACTCCTTACATCGATGTTTGGATTGACCTAGCTACTGACAAGCCTAATCATATTAAGAAATGTTCGTGCCCTAATAGGGAGAAGATTTTAATTGCCCAGCTTCCACGGAAGCCTCAGAAGCCCTCGGCTCCTGCTCCCTCCCAAAGGCTTTACGCTGTTCTTTCAGGTCCCCCAGAAGACCCCCTCACTGACCCTGTGGGGCCACCCCCTTATCGGTCTCTGCCACCTCCGCTGCTGTGGCCAGAGAGGCTGAAGCCCTTCAGCCGCTCAGTCCTTCCCATACATGTGGCAGCACCCCTTTTAACCCTCCTGCACAGGCGCCAGACTCCTCGGCTGCCATCCTGCCCCTCCGTCAGGTTGCTCCACCACTGGGTGGAGACCAACTCGACCCTTCATGACTTATGTCCCCTTCTCAACTAGCGACCTGTGTAATTGGAAAGAACAGAACCCTTTCTTCTCTGATAAACCCCAAAGTTTAATCTCTCTCCTAGAGACAGTCTTCCACACCCATCAGCCCACTTGGGATGACTGTCAGCAATTGTTGCAGGTCCTGTTCACCTCCGAGGAGAGGGACAGGATCCACAGAGAGGCAGCAAAATTCGTCCTCGGGCCAGACGGCCAACCCCTCACAGATCCGGCCCAAATAGGAGCCTACCTCCCAACTACCTGACCCAATTGTGACCCGAACACTGATCAAGGCAAGGAGGCTTTAACCCAGTATCGCCTGTAAGGAATCGGGGGCGCCGCCGAATAAAACAGAGAAGAGACTGGAGAGCCAATCAGCCGAATAAACAGGGATCAGGCTTTATTGGGTACACTCCAGGCGGGTTCACAGACTCCGGGGGTCGAGTCCTAGAAGCCGCGCTCAATGTAGGGGCTTATGTCTTTTATATCTGCCTGTTGCAGCTGGAATTTGTCCCTTAGGGTTTGACCCTGTCGGGGCTATGCATGGAGCCTCTGGAATGTGAATCGATAAGAGCAAGATGAGAGTTAATCTACAAGCTCGAGGCAGGCCGTTCAGGGTGGGAGGCAAGGCTGAGCAAGCAAGACAATGGTCAAGCACTTTGCCTGGCGCCAGTCCCCAGGCTATCGGACATCTCCGAACTCTACTTCAGGGCCTCTGTGGAGCAGCCAAAAAGCCAACTGATCTGTCTAATGTAAGCGAGACTGTTCAAACCGCAGGGGAATCCCCAGCGGCCTTGAACGTCTCATGGAGGTTTATCGCTTCTTTACTCCCATGGACCCAGAGGCCCCTGAGAATAGACGGGCAATTAATATTGTTTTTGTCACTCAGTCGGCCCCAGACATTAGGAAGAAACTCCAGAAATTAGAGGGTTTTGAAGGAAAGAATCTTAGTAAGTTAGTTGAAATAGCTCAGAGAGCATTTAACAACCGGGACGACCCAGAAACGGCCAGTACTAAAAAAGTCACAAGAGTAATCATAGCCGCTCTTCAAGAGAATCAAAAAGGGCAACAGGGAAATAGGCCTAAAAACATAGGGCCAACCCCACGGAGACCTAGGCAACAATCTCAACCACTTCTTGACCCTAACCAATGTGCCTACTGCAAAGAATATGGTCATTGGAAAAAGGACTTCCTTAAGAGGGGGGCCCCACAGAAACCTAAGGACCTCATCCGCCAATACCCGATCTCCATAAAGGCCAAACTAGGCATATTAATAGACTCAAGAAGTTGGCATTTTAAAGCTTTGCCTGTCGACCTGGAACACTCCCCTCTTGCCAGTTAAGAAGCCTTGGACTGAGGATTTTAGGCCGGTCCAAGATTTAAGGGAAGTAAACACTCGGATGGAAACCATCCACCTCATGGTTCAAAACCCTTACACGCTTCTGAGCCTGATTTCTCCTAACCGTGTTTACTATACTGTCTTGAACCTCAAGGACACCTTCTTTTTAATTCCTTTATTGCCTCTCAGCCAACCCATCTTTGCCTTCGAATGGGTTGATCTGGAACAGGGATTCTCAGGACAACTGACCTGGACCCGACTGCCTCAAGGATTCAAGAACTCTCCCACCATCTTCAATGAGGCCTTAAGCAAGGACATCCAACTGTTCCGGGAAAGGTACCAACATGTCACCCTGCTACAGTATGTAGATGATTTGCTTCTAGCAGCCGCTTCTCTTCCTGAATGTTAGGAGGCCTCAAAGGCACTCCTACTAGAGCTAGAACACTTAGGATATCGGGTCTCAGCCAAGAAAGCTCAATTATGCACCACCACCGTGACCTACCTAGGTTATGAACTCAAAGAAGGAAAACAATCACTGTCCAATAGCAGGATAGAGGCGGTCATGAAAATCCCTACCCCCACGACCAAGAGACAGGTTCAGGAATTTCTTGGGGCTGTAGGGTACTGCTGCCCCTGGATCCCTAGCTTTACTGAGATCACTAAACCTCTCTATACCAGCATAGGGGGAAAGGACAGTGCCTTAACCTGGACTGAGATAGAACAACAGGCCTTTGAGAAACTAAAATTGGCCTTAATGTCTGCACCGGCCCTAGTTTTGCCTGATATCACTAAGCCCTTTCAGCTCTTGGTCTCTGAGACTCGAGGCATTGCCAAAGGGGTCCTAACCCAGTCATTAGGGCCCTGGAAGAGACCAGTTGCCTACTTATCTAAGAGATTAGACTCGGTAGCCTCCGGCTGGCCCAGCTGCCTGTGAGCCATAGCAGCTACTGCTATTCTAGTTAAAGAAGCATCCAAGCTAACCCTAGGGCAAAACCTCCAGATTATTGGGGCACACTCTGTTGAAGCTCTCCTCAGGAACCCTCCAGACCGGTGGATGTCTAAGGCCCAAATCACCCAATACCAGGTACTCCTCTTAAACTCCTCCTTAATCCAGTTCCTGAAGACCTCTGCCCTCAATCCAGCTATCCTGCTGCTTGACGATGACCCTCAGGCTCCCCTTCATGATTGCTCAGACATTCTTGAGACTCTAACTAACCTGAGGTCTGACCTAACTGACAACCCTCTCCCAACTCCAGAGCACGCTCTCTATACAGATGGGAGCAGCTTCATCCGGGAAGGAGTCCGCGGGAGCGGGGGTAGTCACGCAAGACAAGGTCATCCGGGCCCAGGCACTAGGGCACGGGACTTCAGCTCAGAGGGCTGAACTAATTGCCCTAACTCAGGCTTTAAAATGGGGAAAAGGCAAGTCAGTAAACATCTACACTGACATCCACTATGCCTTCGCCACAGCCCATGTCCACGGGGCCCTCTACCAAGAAAGGGGGGCTCCTAACCTCAGGAGGGAAACAGATCAAAAATAAAGAAGAAATTCTTGCCCTCCTAGAGGCCATTTGGCTACCAACAAAAATGGACATTATCCACTGCCAGGGCCACCAGAACTCCGACACCCCTGAAGCTAAGGGGAACGCCTTTGCCGATCAGAGAGCCAAGGAGGCTGCCCACTAAGTCCAGTGGGGCCACTAGAGATTCTTCCAGTCTTTCCAAGAAAAATCCTCCACAAAGAGCCCTCCTATACCCAAGAGGAGGAAGAACTTGGACGGAGGCTCAGCTGCAACCAGGGGCCACATGGCTAGAGGATCATGGGAGGATCCTCTTGCCTGCGGTCCTAGGCCAAGAGCTGATCTCTCAGCTCCATCAGGGCACCCACCTTGGCAAGACTAAACTTTCCAGTCTCATAGCCCGGGACTTTTATGTCCCAAACCTCAACAGATGGATAGAACCTAGAATAAGGAGATGCCTTGCCTGTGTCGAAATCAACTCTCACCCTCGGGAAACAACAGACCTCGGGACCCGAGAACAAGCCACAGCTCCTGGTGACCACTGGGAAATTGACTTTACTGAAGTCACCCCTGGCCAATATAGATATAAATATCTGCTTGTTTTCGTAGAGAACTACTCCGGCTGGGCTGAGGCTTTTCCTACCAAGACTGAAACTGCAACCATGGTAGCCTGGTTACTGCTCTCTGAGATAGTCCCCCGATTTGGCCTCCCTCTAGCTCTGGGGTCCGACAATGGCCCATCATTCATTGCTCAAACCACAAAATTGTTAGCTAAAGCTTTAGGGATTACTTGGAAATTGCATTGTGTCTACAGGCCTCAGAGTTCAGGACAGGTAGAAAGAATGAATAGGACGTTAAAGGAAACTTTAAGCTCCACCTTGAGATGGGTGATAACTGGGTAAGGCCCCCCTTCATGTGCGCTGTACCCCTTATCTTAAGGGTTTTACCCCATTTGAAATCATGTTTGGCCGACCTCCCCGTATTCTACCCAAAATCGGGGACGAGTTCTTAGCCAACCTAGGTAACCATAGCCTCCTCAGCTCTTTGCAGGCAATCCAGAGACTGAGAGAACAGACCCGACAGCCAATCAAGGACACCAGACCCCAACCGGGGACACCCCAGGTACCACCGCACGACTTCACCCCTGGTGACTGGGTCTGGGTAAAGAAACATCAGCCTGCTTCCCTCGAGCCTCGCTGGACTGGCTCTTCTCCTGTTATCCTGACTATGCCCACTGCTCTGAAGGTAGCAGGATGGAAATTTTGGATTCACCACACTCAGGTAAAGAAAGCACACCCTGAGCAAATACCTGAACAATGGGCCTTACAGCGGACCGAGGATCCCCTGAAGATAAAGCTCTCCAGGGTTTCCTCCTACTCTTTCCTGACTCTGATTGCCAGTAAAGCACCTACCCGATTTAGATGCACTAAAGGGTGGCCACTGCTATGAAGGTACTGGCCCCCGCCTGACCCTCGGAGTCCTTCAAGGTCAGGGGACATGCTTCATCATCGGCAACTATGACCTAAGCTCTTCCCCTTATGTGGACTCATGCGGGGACGCTACCACCCTAACCCCATTATGCCCCTCATCACAAGAGACTTGGGTCCCAACTGCACCACCATCCCCCCCCCCCCCCCCCCCGTGTCCGATGGCCTGGGGACTGGCGCCAGGCAAAGTGCTCGATCATTGTCTTGCTTGCTCAGCCTTGCCTCCCACCCTGAACGGCCTGCCTCGAGCTTGTAGATTAACTCCCATCTTGCTCTTATCGATTCACATTCCAGAGGCTCCATGCATAGCCCCGACAGGGTCAAACCCTAAGGGACAAATTCCAGCTACAACAGGCAGGTATAAAAGACACAAGCCCCTACATTGAGCTCGGCTTCTAGGACTCGACCCCCGGAGTCTGTGAACCCGCCTGGAGTGTACCCAATAAAGCCTGATCCCTGTTTATTTGGCTGATTGGCTCTCCAGTCTCTTCTCTGTTTTATTCGGCGGCGCCCCCGATTCCTTACACCCGGGACTTGGTTTGCTTGCGCCTCAGGACTGACTCCCTGCATCTTTCCCATTGGAACCAAAGACTTATGTATTCTTGCTAACATTATTCCACAGGTTTATTTCTTCTCTGTTTGGCCTTAGAAGAAACCTGTTGCTTTTATGCTAACCAATCTGGTATTATTAGAGAAAGCATAAAATTAGATAGTGACTAGATGAACGAGAACAGGCTCTATTCACCTCTAAGAATTGGTATGAGAACCTCTTTAATTGGTCCCCATGGTTCACTACTCTTATCACTGGCCTTGCGAGCCCCTTACTCCTCCTCCTATTAATATTAACTTGTGGCCCAATCCTAATTAATCGCTTAATGCAATTTTTTAGAGAAAAAGTACAGGCTGTTAAGCTCATGGTTCTTAGCACTCCCTATCAGAGGCTAGCCACAATGGAAGAAATTGAAGACATTTTAGAATCAAAGATTTGATTTAACCCTAAGACCAGTGGGGAATGTAAAGGATAAACACATGACCTTGCCCCCTGGATTTTAAGGGAATGGCAAGAACTATCTATCTGCATTGTATAGATAACCACTGCTTTGTGTATACAGAAACTGATTGTTCCCTCAGGCATAACAGGTAACTGCAAATATCTGCTTCTGTACATGCTTGCTTGCTCACATACCCTTAATCCAAATTCTTTAACAGGGGCTAAAACAACTATATAAGCAACCCTCCCCCCAGCTCAGGGCTGCTCTCTCCTCTGAGTAGGATGGGACAGTCGCCGCCTGGCTAATAAAGCTCTCCTAATTTGAACCCAGTTCGGAGTCTGAGTCTGGTCTGTCTCGTTGGTCTACAACATTAGCATCCTCTTGTGTACATTTTTATTTGAATATCTCAGTAGTAGTGCTGTTTTCTTTTCATTACATCCTATCAAATGGTAAATGATTTCAATTTGTCCCACGGCTGATGATACTACCTTTGCTCACTTATTAGGGTAGTGTGTGGTAGGATTCTCCATGATAAAATTACTCTTTTTCCCTGTGTAATTAATAAATACTTTGTGGGGCAGTGCTTTGCATTATGTAACTGCTTACTCATTGTCATACTATCAATTGATCGATTAGTTCATTTTTATCAGTATAGTCTTATGGTTTCCTATTTTAATCAGTGGAATATTAAAAGGTCTGAGCCAGCAAGAGATCACATCCACAACACAAGGTCAATGTAGAGCAAAATAGCTTTATTGCATGCACCTGGGTGCAGGCAGGCTGAGCCCCAAGAAAGGGGAGTCAGCCTCAAATAACAGTTGGGGGTGTAGGTTATATAATCTGCTTCTAGTTTCCGGCAGTTCCTGCTGACATACTCTGCATGGCCCATTGTCCACTTTGCAGTTGGACTGGTCTGGTATCTCGTCCTGCAGCTGCTGGGTGATTCATTGTCTTGCGAATAATCCAATAATCCCTACTCAACAGAAGGTTGAGCAAAGGTCATGCAAGCAACACATTTTTCACAGTTACTAACCCTTTTATTCCCATCTTATAATGATGATAAGAAGGGAAAAGGGGTGAAGTTTCTCTTTGTCTACTTTCTACAGGTGTGGACTCCTAAGAAGAATTTGTTAAATAACTTCTTGGGGAATGGGGGATAGGGTCCTTTTACTTGTGCTAGAACCAATTGTCCAACTGTCTAGTCAACTGTCTAGTTGACTAAAATTTGCAGTCGGTTTTGTACAAACCTAGTAATCAGGCGCAAGAGGCAGGGTCCAAAAAGCAATAATAAGAAGGTTAATACCAGGGGCCCTATGAAGGGGAGTGGCCAGGTTAGTTTAGGCAAGGCTGCTTCTATACTTGTCCAGATAGACTGGGCTAGGTGATCCTGACTGAATTCTTTTAGCCACTGAGCATTATCTAGAATTCTTTCCTCTCAACCTGGCCAGTTGAGTTAACACAGAAGCAACAAGATATATTTGCTATCATGCATACACCTCCTTTTTTGGCTAGTAAATAGTCTAGTGCAGTGCGGTTATCTATTACCATGCAGGCAAGGGGGATTTTGAAAGAAGTTTGAAATTTTCACCTGTATCTCTACCTATATTTGCCATGGTGGCAGTTATGTTTTTTGCTGTTATGGCATTATAAGTAATGACTCCCACAAGGCCTACACTGATAATTGCAGCTATGACTCCTTCTATGAGGAGTCAGACTCCCCTTTTTTGCCCTATGATGGCTTCTGGGCTCAGGGTTTGATGAGGTTGAATTAGGGATGAAGGAATGGATTAAGATACTGGCTGGGGTGACATATCCTACTGCCCATAAGCCTCTTTGTTTTTCTAGGTTTAGGCATTGAATAGCAATTCCTCTCCTGGGGTCAGAAATATTTAGTGCACCTAAAAACATCATTCCCGCTGGTAAGCAAAGTAATCCAGTCATATTTGGGCCTAGGGAGGTGTTTGGTAGACCCACAGTAAGGCTCGAATGATTAAACCATGATAGAGGGAGGAGAGGTCTAGTGCCACCGGTAGAACTGCATCCTAGATAGCAACTAATTTCCCTGGTTCTTGATATTGCTTTAAGTCCCTCTGAGCTTACACATATAAACTCCAACTGCAGGGGTTAGACACACCATGAATAGTTAGATTACACGTACCTCTTGTAAGGTTATAGTGAGAGATGTATGTGGTGCCTGCTCGGTATGTTTGGTTGAGTAGAGCGTGTTTAGGGTTGGAGGCGTGAAAGATTGTTATGTAGCCATTATATTGGAAGCTACCTAAAGGTGTTTGGGTGCTGCCCATCTCTAGTAAATAAGGTGGGGTGCAAGAATGCCTGTCCCCTGGGTCGAGAGAAAGCCCTGTCAGCCCAGATGGAAGCATGTGAATGTAGCATATGGAAGGCATATTTAGAGTCAGTGTAGGTGTTTGCCCTCTGGCCCTTTCCTAGGGTTAGAGCTCTGATTAAGGCCATTCGTTCTGCTTTTTGAGAGGTTGTGTCTCACAGAGGGGATCAGCCTCAATAACCTCTTTAGGCTCCAGGGTTACAATAGCGTAAACGGCACAGGAGGCATCCTGCTTACTGTAGGCGCTGCCATCAGTGAACCACATATGCTTTGCCTTTGGAAGAGGGCTATCCTTGATATGGGGAAAGGGAGATAAACAGGAGTCTAAAATATCTAAACAGCAGAGTGTCTCTTCTTTTCCTCCTTTAGATGGTAAAGGCAGTAAAGGCACTGGATTAAGGGGAGAGGTAGATGTTACTGAGACCTGAGGCACTTGGAGGAAAAGGGTGTGTAGCTGCTGAATGCGAGGTGACGTTAAATTTTGTAAATGTTGCTGAGACAGCATATCCTTTAAATTATGAGAGGAATGGACAGTGACTGGGCTATGAAAGGTAATTTTTAGGTTCTCTAGGGTGAGGACTGCCACTGCAGCTAAACCCTAAGGCATGGTGGCCATCCCAGAACGGTATTATCTAGCTGTTTGGGAAGGTATGCTACAGACTGGAGGGTGGGCCCCTTCAGCTGCCCTAGGAGTCCAACTGCCACTCCTTGCCTTTCATCTGTGTATAAAATAAATGGCTTGTGAGAGGCAGAGTGAGGGCAGGAACCTGGGTCAGGGCTTGCTGTAATTTCTGTAAAGGAGCTTTAATGGGGTGACAGGACTTAACGGTTCATCAAGACTCCCTTTGGCGGCCCGATAGAGAGGTTTAGCTGAAAGCACGAAATTAGGAATCCATAGCCTGAAGTAACTCGCTAAACCGAAAAGTGAAAGAACCTCTTGTTTAGTCCCCGGGACTGGGGTTTCAGAGATGAGGGAATTCGGCCTGCAGGGATCCTTCTGGAATGGGGAGTAAGAGTGAACCCTAAGTAGGTTACTCGAGGAGTTGTAAGTTGAACTTTTTTAGGGGAAACCTGGTACCCTTTTTCTGTAAGGAAATTCAATAAACAGGCAGGATGATTTTCAGAATCCTCTCTGGTGAGACTACAAAGGAGAAGGTCATCTATGTACTGAAGAAGAGTGGACCCTTTTATGTCGAGTGTCCTGCCCAAAAAGGAGGGGACAGGGGACTGTCCCGAAATCCTTGAGGGAGAACGGTCCAGGTTAGCTGTTGGGACTGTCTGATGTCTGGCTCAGTCCAGGTGAAAGCAAAAAGGTTTTGAGAACCTGGATGCAAGGGAATAGTAAAAAAAAAAAAAAAAAAGGCATCTTTAAGGTCTAGAACTATAATCCTGGCCGGTTTGGCTCAGCGGTTAGAGTGTTGGCCCATGGTCCAGAGACTGGGTTCAGGTCCCACCTCCGTTGCAGTTTGTCCCCAGCCCCGGTTGGGGTCGTGTGGATGGCAACCACTCAATGTGTCTTTCTCACATCGATGTTTCTCTCTCTCTTCCTCTCTCTTTCTCTATGCAGAAATGTCCTCAGGTAAAGATAAAAAAATAATAAAGTCTAGGACTGTAAAGAACTGTGTATTGGCTGGGATTTGAGAAAGAAGGGTATATGGGTTAGGAACAACTGTGTGTGTCTGCTGTATGGCCTGATTTATGATGCAGAGGTCCTGCACTAGATGGCAAGATCCATCAGGCTTTTGTACTGGCAAAATGGTAGGGCAGAGTAAAATTCTCTTTAGGAGTTAAGACAGGTTTCAGTCCTTTTGGGGCTTCTGGGGGGATAGGGTATTGTTTCTGGGACAGGATAAATGAGGGATTTTTGAGAGATAGCTTGATTGGTGTATGATGCTTAGCTATAGAAGGGATTGATGTGTCCCTCAATATGGGGTTAACTAGTTCTGAAGGTAATGATAGGGGGTTTATGTTAGGAGAGGAGGCCGATGCTTGGAGGAGGCAAAGTAAAGAATGAGAGTGATTGGTGGGGAGAGAAGGAGTAAAGGTTAAAGTAGCATGGAGTTTAGATAGAATCTCTCGCCCTAACAAAGGGGTGGGGCAGGCTAGTAACACTAAAAAAGAGTGGAGAAAGATGTAAGGGCCTAAAGAACAAGTGAGTGTCTGGGTTGGCCTGGGTTGCGATATTTGGCCATCAATTCCCACAACTGAAACCCCAGGCATTGAAGAGGTCCCCTGAACTTGGGGAGGGCAGAGGTTGCCCTGTTATCAATTAAAAATATAATTGGGCCCTGGCCAGTTTGGCTCAGCGGTTAGAGCATCGGCCTGCGGTCCAGAGAGACCTGGGTTCGGTTCCTGCTAAGGGCACGTACCTCGGTTGCAGTTTGTCCCCGGCCCTGGTTTGTCATGCAGGTGGCAGCCACTTGATGTGTCTTTTTCACATCGATCTCTCTCTCTCTCCCCCCAACCCCCACTCTATCTGAACAAAAAATGGGGAAAAAAAAGAAAGAAGGAAATTGGCCTACCTGCTACCATCAGAGTTACCCAAGGTTTGGAGTTTGAGATGATGGTCCTGGCGTCCGTTCCTGGGCACCTTCAGTCTTCAGCTGCAAGGCCAATCAGATCCACGCCAGGAATGGATTGCCCATTCCGCCAGCCTGAGGAAGGGATGAGGACCGACTCTGCGCAGTCTGTCTGCAGTCTGACTTCCAGTGGGGCCCTCCACATTGAGGCTTAAGCAGTGGTTGGGGATTGGGGCATTGTCTTGCCCAATGGCCAGTCTGATTATATCTTCTGTCCCCCAAAGGGGGTTTGCTGACCCCTTTGATTAGTGGGGCCTCTGATGGCAGAGGCAAGCATTTGGAATTCTGCTATTCTTTCCTGTAGCCTCTTCATCGTGGTTATTAAAAACCTTAAAGGCTAGATATAGAAGTTCCTGTTGAGGGGTTTGAGGGACTTCTTCCAGTTTTTTTAACTTTCTCCTAATGTCTGGAGCTGACTGATAAATCTCAGGTTTAAAATGACAGTCCCAGGAGGAAAAAAATGGCGGCGGCGTGAACGGAGCTACACAGACTGTCTCCCAGAACCAAACTGGAATTACAACTATAACACAGACAAATCGACAGGAAAAAGCAACAGAAAAGCAGCTTGGAGGACCATATAACGAGGGACACTGACTCCATCCCGGTAGGCTTGCGAAGGCGCGAGTCGGGGGCTGGGAGCCCACGGTCCGCAGCTCTGCAGCGGCCTTAGCTGTGAGCAGCGCCCTCGGGCTACACTCCCAGGTGGCTCCACAGCGCAGCCGGGACAGAGGCTAAAACAGCCACAGCCACTCACCTTGGGCTCCCACAGAGGGAGGGCAGACTGGACTGGAACTGAGTCGGGGCACTCAGGATTTGGAGGGCGCTCAGAGCTTTGGCTGAGTGCAGCCACGCAGGACGGTGGGCATATTGCTCCTTCCCAGGGCTCTGAGAGAGGCAGCAGCCCCTCCCTCGGAGATCCAACCCCACCCTGTGGGGCATTGAAATGCTAATTGAGGCTAATGACCAGCATCTGCCCCACCCTCGGGAAATCCCCTTGTGCTAAGCACCTGAGGGAGCTTTTCAATCAACTGACAACCCAAAACTCATCAAGTGACCTAGACTGCTAGCCTCCAGGCAAAAAGCTAGAGGATAACAGTACCTTTCCTGGGCTGGCAACTTTAACCAGGAAAGCAAGACTTGACAGTGGTGTTCAACGTGGGTCCTCCCTCGCTCATCTAAACACAGGAGAGGGAGCCACAAACAGCAGAACACCAACACCCACAGGGAAAACTTGACAGGCTCCAAAGCCCACAGTGATAGCCAAAATGGTGAAAGACAGAAACAGAAGCCAAATGAAAGAGCAAGAGACCTCCACCGAAGATGAGATCAATGTGGAGCAATTAGGCATGTTAACAGAGCTAGAATTCAGAGCCATGATCTTGAGGAAGCTGAACAGCATGAGTAAGGACAGAGAGACACTGAAACTAAGCCAATTGGAAATTAAAAACCAACAAGAAGAGATAAAAAATGACATATCTGAAATGAAAAACACATTGGAATGTTTAAAAAGCAGAGTAGAGGAAGCTGAGGACCGGATCAATAAATTAGAAGACAGGGTAGAAAAAATCAACCAATCAGAAAAACAAAAGGAAAAAACTATTAAAAAACAGGAAGACAGCTTAAGAGAACTGTGGGACAACTGGAAACGTAATAATATTCGCATCATAGGAGTCCTCGAAGAAGAAGAAAATGAGCAAGGGATAGAGAATATATTCAAAAAAATAGTGAGAGAAAACTTCCCTAATTTGGTGAAGGAAGAAGGCATTCAAGTTCAAGAAGCACAGAGAGTCCCAAGTAAGAAGAACCCAAACAGGCCCACACTAAGACACATAGTAATTAAAATGCCACAAATTAAAGACAAAGAGAGAATCCTAAAAGCAGCAAGAGATAAGCAACAGATTACCTACAAAGGGAACCCCATAAGGCTCTCAGCTGACTTCTCCCAAGAAACACTACAGGCCAGAAGAGAATGGCATGAAGTAATCAAAGTCATGAAAAACAAGAATCTGAATCCAAGACTACTCTACCCAGCAAGGCTATCATTCAAAATAGAAGACCAAATAAAGAGCTTCCCAGACAAAAAAAGGCTAAGGGAATACATTAGCACCAAACCAGCACTGCAAGAAATGTTAAAAGGACTGCTGTAATTAGCAGTAGAAAGGGGAAGAAAAATAGAACCACACTAAACAAAAATGGCAATAAATAAGTACATATCAATAATCACCTTAAACGTAAATGGATTGAATGCTCCCATAAAGAGACACAGAGTAGCTGATTGGATAAGAAAGCATGACTCATCTATATGTTGTTTACAAGAGACCCACCTCTCAACAAAAGACTCACATAGGTTGAAAGTGAAGGGATGGAAAAAAATTTTCCAAGCAAATGGAAAGCAAAAAAAAGCTGGGGTAGCAATTCTCATATCTGATAAAATAGATTTCAAAATGAAGACCATAACTAGAGACAAAGACGGCCACTACATAATATTGAAAGGATCTATCCAACAGGAAGATATAACCTTGATAAACATATATGCACCCAATATAGGAGCACCAAAATACATTAAAAATCTTTTGGAGGACTTCCAAGGAGAAATCGACAACAATACAATCATAGCAGGGGACTTCAACACCCCGTTGACAGCACTGGATAGATCCTCTAGGCAAAAAATTAGCAAGAAAACAGAGACTCTAAATGAAGCACTAGACCAAATGGATTTAATAGATATCTACAGAGAATTACACCCCAAAACTACAGAATACACATTCTTCTCAAGTGCACATGGGACATTCTCAAAGATAGACCATATGATAGGACACAAACTAAATCTCTACAAGTTCAAGAAGATTGAAATCATATCAAGCATCTTCTCAGATCACAATGGCAAGAAACTAGAAATCAATTGCAACAAGAACATACAAAGACATTTGAACACATGGAGGCTAAATAGCATGTTATTAAACAATGAATGGGTCACCGAGGAGATCAAGGAAGAAATTAAAAACTTCCTGGAAACCAATGAAAATGAACACACAACACAAAATCTATGGGATGCAGCGAAAGCAGTTCTGAGAGGGAAGTTCATAGCACTACAGGCCTACCTCAAAAAACAAGAAAAATTTCTAATTGACTGTCTAACCTCACAACTTAAAGAATTAGAAAGCAAACAAAAAGAAAACCCCAGCGCAAGTAGAAGGAAGGAAATAGTAAAGATCAGAGCAGCAATAAATGACATAGAGACCAAAAAAACAATTCAAAGGATCAATGAAACAAAGAGCTGGTTTTTCGAAAAGATAAACAAGATTGACGGACCCTTAGCTAGACTCACCAAGAAACAAAGAGAGAGAACCCAAATACACAAAATCAGAAATGAAAGAGGAGAAGTAACAACCAACACCACGGAAATACAAAAGATCATTAACAACTACTATGAACAACTATATGGCAACAAATTCGACAATCTAAGCGAAATGGACAAATTTCTAGAAACACACAGTCTCCCAAAACTATTCCCGGAAGGGATAGAAAACTTGAACAGACCAATAACAACTAAGGAAATTGAAGAGGTAATCAAGACTCTCCCAGCAAACAAAAGCCCAGGCCCAGATGGCTTCACGGGGGAGTTTTACCGAACATTCAAAAAAGAACTAACACCTATTCTCCACAAACTCTTTCAAAAAATTCAAGAAGGAAGACTTCCAAACACGTTCTATGAAGCCAGCATAATTCTAATTCCAAAACCAGAAAAAGACACTACAAGGAAAGAAAACTACAGACCAATATCCTTGATGAACATAGACGCCAAAATCCTGAACAAAATATTAGCAAATCGGATCCAGAAATACATCAAAAAAATTATTCACCATGACCAAGTGGGATTCATTCCAGGGATGCAAGGCTGGTACAATATTCGCAAATCAATAAACGTGATACACCACATAAACAAAATGAAGAATAAAAACCACATGATCATATCAATAGATGCTGAAAAAGCATTCGACAAAATCCAGCATCCATTTCTGATAACAACGCTCAGCAATGTAGGAATAGAGGGATCATATCTCGACATAATAAAGGCCATATATGAAAGACAGCCAACATCATACTCAATGGACAGAAACTAAAAACATTTCCATTAAGAACAGGAACAAGACAGGGATGTCCACTTTCGCCACTCTTACTTAACATTGTACTGGAAGTCTTAGCCACAGCAATCAGACAGGAAGAAAAAATTAAAGGGATCCAAATTGGAAAGGAGGAAGTGAAACTGTCATTATTTGCAGATGACATGATATTGTACATAGAAAACCCTAAAGACTCCATCAAAAATCTACTAGACTTAATAAATGAATTTGGCAAAGTAGCAGGATACAAAATTAATGTCAAGAAATCGACGGCATTCTTGTACACCAATGATGAACTCACAGAAAGAGAAACTGAAAAAACAATCCCATTTACCATCGCGCCAAAAAAATTACGATACCTAGGAATAAACTTAACCAAAGAAGTAAAGGACCTATTTGCAGAAAACTGCAGGTCATTTAAAAAAGAAATAGAAGAAGATGTAAAAAAGTGGAAGCACATACCCTGTTCATGGATTGGAAGAATTAACATAATTAAAATGTCCATACTACCCAAAGCAATCTATAGATTTAATGCAATCCCCATCAAAATACCAACGACATATTTCATAGAACTAGAACAAATACTTCAAAAGTTCATATGGAACCAAAAAAGACCCCGAATAGCCACAGCAATCTTGAAAAAGAAGAACAGAGTAGGTGGGATCACAATACCAGATATCAGGTTATACTACAAAGCGACTGTAACCAAAACAGCCTGGTACTGGCACAAGAACAGGCATATAGACCAGTGGAACAGAACTGAAAACCCAGAAATGGTCCCAAGGCAATACGCTCAATTAATATTTGACAAAGGTGGCAAGAGCATACAGTGGAGTAAAGACAGCCTCTTTAATAAATGGTGTTGGGAAAATTGGACAGCTACATGCAAAAAAATGAAACTAGACCATCAACTTACACCATACACAAAAATAAACTCAAAATGGATAAAAGACTTAAATGTGACCCGTGAATCCATAAAAATTCTAGAAGAAAATGTAGGCAACAAAATTTTGGACATCATACGCAGCAGAATTTTCACTGATACATCACCTAAGGCAACAGAAATAAAGGAGAAAATGAACACATGGGACTACATTAAACTAAAAAGCTTCTGCACAGCAAAAGAAACAATCATCAAAATGGAAAGGCAACCCACTGTATGGGAGAACATCATTGCCAATGATGTATCAGATAAGGGGTTAATTTCCAATATATAGAGAGTGCTCCTACAACTCAACAAAAGGAAGACAAAGAACCCAATTAAAAAATGGGCAGAGGAGCTGAATAGACACCTCTCCAAACAGGACATACAAATGGCCAAAAGACATATGAAGAAATGCTCAACATCACTAATCATCAGAGAGATGCAAATTAAAACAACAATGAGGTATCACCTCACACCTGTCAGAATGGCCGCCATCAACAAATCATCAAACAACAAGTGTTGGTGAGGGTGTGGAGAAAAGGGGACTCTAATACACTGCTGGTGGGAATGCAGACTGGTGCAGCCGCTATGGAATACAATATGGTGCTACCTCAAAAAATTAAAAATTGAACTTCCATTTGACCCAGTGATCCCACTGCTGGGAATATACCCTAAGAAGCCTGAAACACCAATCAGGAAGAATATATGTACCCCCATGTTCATAGCAGCACTATTTACAATAGCTAAGATCTGGAAACAGCCCAAGTGTCCACCAGTAGACGAATGGATAAAAAAGCAGTGGTACATATACACAATGGAGTACTATGCAGCGGTAAGAAAGAAAGATCTCTTATCCTTTGAGACGACATGGAGGGACCTGGAAAGTATTATCCTAAGTGAAAGAAGCCAAGCAGAAAAAGACAAATACCACATGATCTCACTTATATACGGAATATAATGAACATAACAGTCTGAGGAATACAGTAGACCCAGACACATGGAAGTAGGGCACAGACTGACATCCCTTGGAAGAGGGGGTGGGTGGGGTGGGGGTGGGTGGGAAGAGATAAACCACAGAACTTATGCATGTATGCATGACCAATGGACATGGACAACTAAGCCGGGGACGGGGCGGAGGTGAGGTGGGGTGGGGGGTGCCAATGGGGTAAAAAGGTAAAATATCTGTAACAAAAAAATAAATAATTCATAAAAAAAATAAAATGAAATAAATAAATAAAAATAAATTAAAAAAAAATAAAATGACAGTCCCTTCTGAGCTAGAAGGTCTAAGTTAGTATATCTTCTCATAGCCTATGTAAGGCAGAATAGAAAGGTTGCAGGTTTTTCTTTCCTTTCCTGGATTATCTCTGACAGTTTTTCATAGTTAATGGTCTTGTGTGAAGCTTTATGAAGTCCCTCAATGAGACATATTACTATATGGTCCCTGGTTTTTCTTCCGGCCCCATTGTCCTGATAATTCCACCTGGGGTCCTGGCTAGGGACTGCTTCAACCCCTACCAGGTTAGTGGGGGCCTGTCACCTCAGATTATTGTCATGGCCCTGGGCATTAACCCAGACTCGATTTTTATTTTCTGGATTAAGGGTGGAAAAGAGATTAACATGAATATCATTCCAAGTTAAATTATAGGACTGGGTAAGGTACTAGAATTCCTGAGTATAATTAGTGGGTTCCTTAGTAAAGGATCCTAATCTTTTATTTATTTGGTACAAATCTGAGAGAGAGGGGAGATGAACTCTGACAATCCCTTCAGCTCCCACTGCTTCCCTTAGGGGGCATTCTAAAACTGGGGGCCAAGGTAGGGGATGAATAGGGACCAAAGCTGATTCCTGATTGTGTGTGTGAGGGAGTCATTTGTGGTTGTAGAAGAGTCAGAGCTGGAGTAGGAGGTTCATGGTAGGGCGAGGGGCCCACAGAAAGGGCTGGAGGAGGAGGCCCTGCCAGAGGAGCTGAGGAGGTGGTGGAGCAAGATCAATTGGGTCAAAGGAGGAAACAGGAGAAGTTAGTGCTCATCTTGAGAGAGGTTTGGGAGGAGTACAGTGAAGTAAGAAGATTTGGGAGGGAGAGCAAGGGTCGCATAAAGAGGGGTGTGATCTGAGTGCAAAGGGGCCTGGATGTAAGAAAACTTGGACCATTTTTCTTGCCTTTGACAGAAATTGTCTAGGTCAGTGAGAATGTGAAAAGTGCCATTCTCAGGCTATTGTGACCATTGTCTAGTTTGTACTGAGGCCATGCAGTGTTGGAGTGAAAAATGAGTCACTTGAAACGTAAGTCCTGAGCGAACCCTAGTGTCTAAATTTTTTAGGAGACATCCTAGGGATGTTGTCCCATGTGTTGGTGTTAGATGTCATGGCCTAGTGGTCTGACAGATACACTAGTAGAAGAGGAAGAAGAAGGCGTCTCCCCTTCTCCCTTAGAGAGACATGGAACTCACCTGTATCAGGTGTCCCTAGATGGTGAGATGAGGGAACCTTGTTTCTGAGGAGCGTGTCCCGACTAGCGCTGGATTTCAGGAGTTACAATCACATAGACATGATCAAGAGACCTGGCTCTCTTATGTCTCAGACAGGCGATAATAGGACAGCCCGGAGAATCAGACCGGTAGGGGTAGGCAAAAACACTCACAAGCGAATTAGTGTCTGGTGTTGATGCTAGATCGGTAGGAAAGGTTGGAGGTCCCGTGTCTCATGAGGATGTGATTGATCCCAGTCCAAAAGGAGGCCCAGAGGACTCCAGGGACCCCATGGCTGTCCTCTATGTGGGATCCTTACAGTCCTCCCGGGTTTCGGCACCAAATAAAAGGTCTGAGTCAGCAGAAGATCATATCCACAAAGCAAGGTCAATGTGGAGCAAAACAGCTTTATTGAATGCCCCTGGGTGCAGGTAGGCTGAGCCTCCAAAAAGGGGAGTCAGCCTTGAATAACAGTTGGGGTGTAGGTTATATATTCTGCTTCTAGCTTCTGGCAGTTCCTGCTGACGTACTCTGCGTGGCCCATTGTCCACTTTGCAGTTGGACTGGTCTGGTATCTCGTCCTGCATCTGCTGGGTGATTCATTGTTTTGTGGATAATCCAGATAATCTCTACTCAATAGAAGGCTGAGCAAAGGTCATGAAAGCAACAAGTTTTTTCAGTTTCCGTCTTTTGCAAGCTTTACCTTTACCCTTTAAAACGTTAGCAACCTTTTCAGTTATAATGTTACTATTATTTATTTTTATGCTCAAAGTGCCTCTGATTTGGCCAGTAGATCTCTGCCAGCTGGCTTCTGTGTCCTTTAATGTGTCCCATCATTCTTGGAATACTTCCTTACTTTCTGGCACAATAAGATTTACTAGGTTTATCTTGTACCTTCATGTCCCAGACCTAAATTAAATCATTTCTTTCTTTTTTTTTTTTCCCCCTCACTCAAGGACGTTTTTGCACTTATCTTCAGACAGAGCGGGAGGGAGAGAGGGAGAAACATCTATGTGAGAGACACACAGTGATTGGTTGCCACCCACATGACCCCAACCAGGGAGGAGGACAAATTGCAACTGAGGTACATGCCCTTAGTGGAAACCGGGTTTCTCCGGGTTAACGCTCTAACCACTGAGCAAAACCAGCCAGGTCTAAATCATTTCTTTAAAGAACTGTTGTTTCTTTCAGTGGAGAATAGTTTTTAGAAACCAAGATTTGGGTGCTAGATATGTTCTTTGCTATCAGACATCACCGTTTCCAAGCTCTTTCAGTAGACAGAGCTATGGCGTGTATGTAAACACGCAGATATTTATATTTATTTCTGTCTATCTACATTGAAACTATGAATTTATACTGATCTGTTCAATTTTATGTAACACCACACAGGCTTCATTCTGTTTTTTTCTCTTTCCATATTTGTACCTCCCTTTTCCAACAGTAAGAAACCATGCTCTTATCATCCTTGATATATTTACTTATTTTATTGATAGCTCTGTGTGCACCAATCTCCTATCTCTGTGGCTGCCTTCTTATCTGACAAATGCTGTCCCCAGCCTACCCGGGCTCCTACATTGGCCCTTCCCTGTGGTTATCCTCCTCATCATACTTAGTCTCCCTTACCTCACTACATTTCTTCTTGTACTCCTGCATTTCCAAAAAGGGGAAACACTATATGACCCATGTACATCTCTGGAGTGGGTCCCCTTATTCACTATGGCCCTGCCACATACCTGACTTCTAATAATGGTCTCCACCCCCTCTAAGACTCCTTCAGCCTGGAACACACACTCTCTCTCCCTTGCCTCACTGTTATGACTACCCACAACTTTTGAGTGCAGCTCATATATCACTTTTTGGGGGACAACCGTCCCTTATATTGAAAGGCTTAGTACCATTTTTATTTTATTTATTTATTTATTTATTTATTTATTTATTTATTTATTTATTTACTTTAACTCATCTTTATTGTTGAATGTATTTTAAATTTCCCCCCCTTTTTTCCCCATTGACCCCTTTCTCCCCAATCCCGCCCCTCTCCTGCATATATGCATAGAAGTTCTTTGGTTTATCTCATCCTGCCCTCCCTGTTCTCTTTGCGGTTCATCAGTCTAACAACCAATTTTTACTTCTTAATTCCTGCATTTTTTTTCACCCATTCTTCCAGCACCCACCCATCTGGCAAGCAACAGAAAGTTCTCTGTATCTATGAGTCTATTTCTGTTCTGCTTTCTCATTTTGTTTGTAGATTCAATTGTTGATAGATATGTATTAATTGTCAATTTATTGTTCATATTTTTGTTCTTCTTCTCCTACAAGAAAACCCTTCAACATTTCATATAATAATGATTTGGTGGTGGTGAACTCCTTTAGCTTTTTTTTGTCTGGGAAACTCTTGATATGTCCATCGATTCTAAATGATAGCTTTACAGGGTAGAGTAATCTTGGTTGTAGGTCGTTGCTTTTCATCACCTTAATATCTCTTGCCACTCCTTTCTGGCCTGCAAAGTTTCTTTTGAGAAATCAGCTGACAGTCTTATGGGAGCTCCTTTGTAGGTTACAAACTGTTTTTCTCTTGCTGCTTTTAAGATTCTCTCTTTGTCTTTAACCTTTAGCATTTTGATGATGATGTGCCTTGGTGTGGACCTCTTTGGGTTCATCTTGTTTGGGACTCTCTGTGCTTCCTGGACTTGTATGTCTGTTTCCTTCATCAAGTTAGGGAAGTTTTCTGTCATTATTGTTTCAAATAGGTTTTCAATTTCTTGCTTGCTCTCTTCTCCTTCTGGCACCCCCATGATGTGAATGTTGGCATGTTTAAAGTTGTCCCAGAGGCTCCTTACACTATCCTTATTTTTTTGGCTTCTTTTTTTTCTTCTCTGTTCTGATTGCTTTTTGTTTTTGTTTTTGTTTTTTTTTCTCCTTATATTCCAAATTGATGGTTTGCTTCTTGGTTTTACCTACTCTGCTATTGATTCCCCATAGATTATTCTTTATTTCAGTTAATGCATCCTTCATTTCTGACTGATCCTTTTTTTTTTTTTTATCCTCACTCTGGGACATTTTTTCATTTTTTGTTCAGATAAAGTGGGAGGGAGAGAGAGGAAGAGAGAGAGAGATAGAGAGAGAGAGAGAGAGATTAATGTGAAAGGGACATATCGAGTGCCTGCCTCCTGCACGGCCCTGACCCAACCAGGGCCAGGGACAAACTGCAACCGAGGTACGTGCCCTTAGCAGGAACCAAACCTGGGTCTTTCTGAACTGCAGGCTAGCGCTCTGACCACTGATCCAAACCAGCCAGGGCATTTCTGACTGGTCCTTTTTTATGTTGTTGATGTTCTCACTAAGTTCCTTGGAGGTCTCCTTAAGTTCCTTGAAGGTCTCACTAAATTCCTTGAATGTCTCACCAAGTTTCTTGAGCAATTTATAACCAGTGTTTTGAACTTGGCATCTGATTGATTGCTTATCTCCATTTTGTTTAATTCTTTTCCTGGAGTTTTGTTTTTTTCTTTCATTTGGGATGTGTTTCTTTGTCTTCTCATTTTGGCTGCTTCCCTGTGATTGTTCCTATGTACTAGGTAGAGTTGCTATGTCTCCTAGGCTTCATAGGGTGGCCTATTGTTGAGGTGTCCTGTTGGCTCCAGTGGCACAACCTCCCTGATTACCCCAGCTGGGCCGCAAGGTGACCCCTAATATGGACTGTATACCCTTCTGTTGTAATTGAGTCTTGATTGATGTTGGCATGTCAATGGGAGAGATTTACTCAGGCTGATCAGCTGCAAGGACTGGCTGTGCCCACTGACCACTGGCCTCTGACTACCTTGGAGGATCAGCTATGTAGGGGCCCAACACACAGAGAAAGACTTACTTCATCAGGGCTTTGGTACCCACTGAGTCCACTCATTGAGTGTGTCATTTGTGGAGGTGGTTGGGTGGTGGTGTTTCTGATGTGGTCTGAAGCTATCTGTTGGGTGTGCTGGCTCTGGGGTAAGGTCAGTCATTGCCTGTTTCTATCCAGGGCCACTGGGCATAAACTACAAGGTGATCTGCAGATGGCTGCTTCTTGTGCTGGGCTTGGAGATGCCCAGGAAAAGCCAAGTTGTGAACCAAGGCTGGCTGTTTCTAGTGCCAGGCCTGGAGCCACTTAGTGAGAAGTATGAGGCTCACTGAGGCCAGATGCTGCTTTTTTGAGAGATTTTAGGAAACTGAAGCAGGATCCAAGCAGGGCAATCCCATGGTAAAGCCTTTGGAAACAGCTTGGACCCGAAAGTTTGGTAGGGCGGGGCCTCAGGGAATCACCAGGGTGGGGCAAACAGTGTGAGCCAGGTTGCTGGAGTACCAGATATGCGCCAAGTCTGCTGCCCTGGGGAAGGGCTCACCAAAGGAACAAAGGCCTCCACCAGCACGTCTGTCTGAGAGAAAGCTGCCTCTGCAGCCCTCGTCCTGAGGCCAAACAGCTCAGTTCTTCCCTGTATGTCTCTGGTGCCTGTCAAGCTGCTGCATCCCCTCAGAGCTTAGAGGGAGCAAGTCCAAGTAAGTCTGTGCACAGGCCCTTTAAGAGGAGCTGCCTGGGGCTCCAGCCGCCTCAGCCTCCCTCAGCCTCAGTTTCTGCTGGCTTTACAGCCTGAAGTTATGAGGACTTCTCTTCCTGGCAATGGAACCCTGAGCTGGGTGCCTGGTGTGGGATGGGGACCCCTTGCTCCTCAGGGAGGACCTTCCCAGCCGAGGTATCCTCCTGATTTTCATCCACCACACATGAGTGTGGGACCAGCTGTCCGTGTCTCCACCCCTCCTACCAGTCTTGATGTGGCTGCTGCTTTAATTTCGTAGTTGTAGGACTTTCATTCAGCTCGATGTCAAGTGGTTCTGAATAATGGTTGTGCTGTAGTTTAGTTGTAATTTTGACATGGTTGGGGGAGCAGGTGAGTACTGTGTTTATCTACGTCGCCATCTTGACCAGAAGTCTCAGGTTAGTAATGTTTTAAAGGGTAAAGTTAAAAGCTTGTAAAAGGCGGAAACTGTGAAAAATGCTTTGCTTGCATGACCTTTGCTCAGCCTTCTGTTGAGTATGGATTATCTGGATTACCTGCAAGACAACGAATCAACCAGCAGCTGCAGTACGAGATACTAGACCAGTCCAACTGCAAAGTGGACAATGGGCCACCCAGAGTGTGTCAGCATGAACTGCCGGAAGCCAGAAGCAGAGTATATAACCTACACCCCAACTGTTATTTGAGGCTAACCCCTTTTTTGGGTTCAGCCCACCTTCACCCAGGCACATGCAATAGAGTTGTTTTGTTCTACATTGACCTTGTGTTGTGGATATTATCTCCCGCCTGCTCAGACCTTTTAGTTTTCAAACTGGACTGGGTTCCCCTGTTACACAATTTCATGTCATCCTTACCTTTTTCTTCATAGCCTTTATCATAATTATTGTTGAGTTATTACTTTTTTGATTATTTATTTAATGACTTTTCCTCCCTGAAGTGGAGATTGTGTCTGTCTTATTCATTGTATCCTCAATACTTTGTTTCCATATATGTATATATATATATACACACACATATATATATTTTTTTAATTAAAAAAAAATTTTTTTTATTCTTCACCCGAGGATATTTTTCCATTTATCATCAGATAGAGTAGGAGAGAGAGAAAGACAGAGAGAAATATCGATGTGATAGAGCCACATTAGCTGGTTGCCTCCTACACGACCCGACCAGGGCCATTCCCAATACTTTGTACAGGGCATGTTCATAGATACTTTTTTTTTTTTTTTATCCTCACCCGAGGATGTTTTTCCATTTTTTGTACAGATAGAGTGGGAGGGAGAGAGAGGAACAGAGAGAGAGAGAGAAACATCGACGTGAAGGGGCACATCGAGTGGCTGCCACCCGCACAACCATCCAGGGCCGGGGACAAACTGCAACCGAGGTACGTGCCCTTAGCGGGAACCGAACCCGGGTCTCTCCGGACCGCAGGCCAACGCTCTAACCGCTGAGCCAAACCGGCCAGGGCTCCATAGATACTTATTACATATTTACTGAATGAGTGAATGAATGACCTCAACCTAATACATCTCCTTCTCATACCTTTATACCCAAACTTTTCTTTTTAGTTTTCCTTTATTGATTTTTTTTTTAAGAGAGAGGAAGGGAGAGGGAGAGAGAGAGAGAAATTGAAACATTGATGATAGAGAACATCAATTGGCTGCCTCCTGCATGCCCCCCACTGGGGATTTGGCTCACAACATGGGCATGTGCCCTGGTGGGGAATTGAACCAGTGACCTCTTGGTGCATGGGTTGGCACTCAACCACTGAGCCACACTGCTGGGCCCAAACTTTTTTCCATTATCACCAATGACCTCCTTGTTGCTCAGTCCACCAGCAATTCTCAACCTGTGGATCGCAACCCCTTTGGGGGTGGAACAACCCTTTCACAGGGGTTGCCTAAGACAACAGTAGCAAAATTACAGTTATGAAGTAGCAACAAAAATAATTTTATGGTTGGGGGTCACCACAACATGAAGAACTGTATTAAAGGGTTGTGGCATTAGGAAGGTTGAGGACCACTGCTACTAGACACTATTTCTTTTTTTATCCTCACCCTAGGACATTTTTTGCATTTATCTTCAGATAGAGTGGGAGGGAGAGAGGGGGGAAGAGAGAGAGAGAAACATCAATGTGAGAGAGACACATCAACTGGTTGCCACCCACATGACCCCAACCTGGGCAGGGACAAACTGCAACCGAGGTATGTGCCCTTAGCGGGAACCAAACCCGGGACTCTGGTCCACAGGCCAATGCTCCTACATAGCGCTGAGCCAAACCGGCCAGGGCACTAGACACTTTACATTTCACAGCACAAATCAAGTGATTTGAGAGTACATTTATTAAAACTGGGGACAATGAAACAAAGGAAGGGCTTAGGGTAGAAGAAGCAACAGGAAAGAGACTAGACGTGGCTGCTTTGGCTCTGTAGAAACATAGGAAAAAAGTGAGCCAAGGTAGGGCTGCTGTTAGCTCACTGAAAAGTCAGATCAAAGGGGGCCTTGGAGTCAGGTTCAGGAGGCAAGTCCAGGACAGGCTGCCACTGCCCATTCTTCCCCTGGTTGCAAGTCTCATGGGGACCCTTAGAGTTTAGGAGAGAAAATTTAAAATGTGCACCTGAGAAGGAAGAAAGGCATGGACTTGCTCCAGAGAGAGCGCAATCTGGGTCTTTGTCTGGAGGGTTCAGAATTCTGGAAGTGGTCCTAGAGGAGGATCTCAATAGAGTATTCATCACCTTTGTGCTGATACACCAAAGTGAGATTTACTCCCCTGACTTCATCCATCCTTGGGAGTGGCTGGCACAAATGGCATAATTGGATTTTTGTTATCTGTCTCCCTGAGTAGAGTGATTTACACTATTTACTCTCTGGTTGGAAAGGAGAAGTGTAAATCATTTACTCTTGTTTCTTTTTTTCTTTTTTGTCTTTTTGGTACGTGCCCCTAGCAGGAACCAAACCCGGGACTCTGGTCCGCAGGCCGATGCTCCAACCGCTGAGCCAAACCAGTCAGGGCGTAAATCATTTACTCTTAAGTGTCCTTGGTGAGGGGTTAGGGAAGAAAGGAGTTTGGGATTTACCAGATGGCTGTAAACTGCTTGTTAACTATTTGTCTCAATTTCCTTATTTCCCTATTCCTGGCTTACTAACATGTCTCACGTTGTTATTCAATAGTTGGCTGCTTCCTTCTTAAAACACTGGTTTTTCCTATTATGGCTTCACTTGATTTTCAACACTGTTTCCTTTTCCTGGCTCTTCAGTGTTAGATGCTCAGAGCTTAAATCTGAACTGTCTTTTCTTTTCTTTTTTTCATTCTACACTCTCTCCTTAGATCATCTCACTCTCTTATTGCTTTAAATACAGTTTGTATACAGCTTGGCCAGTGTGGCTCAGTGGATTGAGTGTCATCCTATTGGCTGAGAGGTCCCATTTTAATTCCCAGGCAGGGCACATGCTCAAGTTGTGGGTTCGATTCCCAGTAGGGAGCGTGCAGGAGGCAGCTGATCAATGTTTCTATCTCTCTCTCTAAAAAAAAACATATTAAAAAAAAAAGTACAACCTACATACCAATGATTTCTAAATCTAGTCTAGACTTTCCAAGACCCTTATATCAAACATGCCCTTTGGTCATTTTCACTTGGCCTATCCAAAACTACTTGCCTGATCTTTTCCCCAAAACTACTCCTCTTCTCTCAGTGCTGCCCATATCAGATAATAGATCTTATCCATCCAGTCCATAATGTCAAAAATCTGGGAATCAGCTCTGGCTGGTGTGGCTCAGTTGGTTGAGCATCATATCCTGCACTGAAGGGGTCTGATTCCTGGTCGGGGCACATGCTTGAGTAGTTAAATAGTTGATGACTAAATGGAGAAAGAAATCTGAGGTCCTATTTAACTACCCAAATCTACTTATTTACAACAAAAGGAAAAAATAAAAACAAACAAACAAAAAACAACCACGATAATTTTTGCAGACCTTGGAAATAAGGTTACCAATGAGATCTAAACTAGTAAAATCCATATGCAATGAATGAGATTAATGAACTTCCCTAAGGAACTAATAATATACCTGCCACTAACAAATTTCAAGAAACGGTTAAGAAGGGTTAGGAGCTGCTCTGTCTGTGGAGTAGCCCACTCGCTGTCTCACTACTTCACTAATAAACTTTTACACTTAAAAAAAAAGGATTAAGAAAAAGAACTCAGAAAGCAGAAATTTTGTCTAGAAATCTGGAAGTCAAGATTTTATAATTGTTCTGATCTTTGGAACACTTAGATCTCGGGGCACACTAATTTTTCTTGTTAGAACTGTGTAATTCAGACTTGAAGTAACCGAGTATCTGTGATAAGATGTTCCCTGAGCTAAAGTCTCCCTTTTCTAGATATGTGACTCCAGAGGACACATGTCCTATAAATTAATTTCTAAATTCCAAAATATTTTTACGGCAGAACCAGAAAGTCACGGGTTCGGTTCCCGCTAGGGGCACATACCAAAATAAACAAAAAAATTTTTTTTATAGCAGAAATGTATCGACAATCTGTTGAAGTTGTATTCGGTGGAGAGAGTGCCTCAAAGTGCTGTTATTTGGGAAAGTCAGGCAGAGATCCAGAGAAGCTGAGCCAAGCAGGCCACTAGCAAAGGCAAAGCCAGCATTTTATCCCTTATTCAGTAAAATGCCTAGAAGTCTGTTTGTCACCACTGTGAATGCTGGTCTCTGTTAGGAAATTATGTAGAAATGTCACAAGTTGTTTAAATACTGTTAACAACTACTTATGTTTTTATACTTAAAAATATCAGTTTTTTAAGACTCTTATCAACTTGCCCTTTTAGCTTTTCTGTAAAGTCATAGAATATATTTCTAAATCTGCCTTCTGGCCCTGGCTGGTTTGCTAAGTGGTTAGAGCGTTGGTCCACGGACCAGAAAGTCCTAGGTTTGGTTCCCCCTAAGGGCCTGTACCTCAGTTGCAGTTTGTCTCTGGCCCTCGTTGGGGTCATGTGGGTGGCAACCACTCGATGTGTCTCTCTCACATCGATGTTTCTCTCTCTCTCTCTCTTCTTCCCTCTCTCTCCCCCTCTCTATCTGAAGATAAATGCAAAAATGTCCTCAGGTGAAGATGATAATAATAATAATAATAATAATAATAAATTTGTCTCCTGCCTTTCCAAATCTCTTTACCCCTTCAAAACAGTTTCAAAGTAATACTGCTCAGGAGAAGACAAATACCACTCTAAGTGTGGCCATTCTGTCATTATTTTAATGACTTTTGCTTTGGTTCTGGTACTCTGTTTTCTTAATTTAAAAGTAAAAAAATGTCTACTTCAAGTGACCCTCAGCTCTAAAGTCATTCTGTCATCTATCGAACAGAAAGAGTTTATCCACCTGGTGCTAGCAGAGCCAAACACTTAACACCAAAAATTGCAGTGGATAAAAATAGGCTATTTCATTATGAATGAAGCCACCCGGGAGGAATGGGAAGCTAATGTTCAAAAGCCTGAACTCCCTGATGGTGTGTAGGTTACAGATTATATAGGGCAAAATCACAAGATAACATGGGTTAGGGATTGGGTCGTGCTGGGAGTTGACTGGTCAGAAGTGAGGTAAGGGTAATAAATCATTTCTTCAGGTCCGGAGGACAGATCTGAGGTCTGTCTGGTATCCCTCTTTTTGGTCCCATGGGAAAGTAGCCATGGGGTAGTTCTACCATAGGGCTCTGGAGTGAAACACAACTTAGGTTAAGATGTTATCTTTAGCCTGCTAGAGGTACCTACCTTGTGGTCATTAGTTGGGTCCAGGTTGCTGTCTTCTGATGCCTCAGGGGTTGCTGATTATACTGGGGAGATTATTTCTAGAGCTAGGATTTAAAGCTAAATTTAATCAAAGTCTTAAGGGCCCACAGTTTCAATTCCTGGGGTTTTCTCCATCTTCCACTTCACCCACTGGAAAGACATGCTTGGGCGACTGTCTGGAAACCCCACAAGGCAAGGAGGAAAAGGTGAGTTGTTGTTTTTTATTATGAGTGTATTTGAGACACTGAGACATATATCAGGAAGCACGATCTCATGTTCCACTTATTTATGTATTATTCACTGGTTTGGTTGCTTCTTGATTCTTCTTTTTTTTAAATGCTCACCTGAGGACATGTTTACTGATTTGAGAGAGAGAGAGAGACACAGAGAGAGAGAGAGATCAATGTGAGAGAGAAACATCAATCCATTACCTCCCATACACAGCACAACTGGGGATCAAACCTACAATCTAGGTATGTGCCCTCCGGGACTCAAACCCTCCACCTTTTGATGTATGGGAACATTGCTCCAATCAACTGAGCCACCTGGCCAGGGCACTTCTTGCTTCTTGTATGTGCCCTGACTAGGGATGGAACCTGAAACCTTGGCGTACGTATCAGGATGACCCAATGATTAACTGAACTGGTGAGCCAGGGCTGAAAGGTTAGTTTTTTTTTTTAATTAATTAATTTATTTTTGTTACAGATGTTTCTCCTTTTCCCCCCACTGATTTCCCCCTTCCCCACCCTCCCCGGCCTGTCCCCAGCTTTGTTGTCCATGTCCATTGGTCATGCATACATGCATATAAGTTCTGTGGTTTATCTCTTCCCCACCACCCCCTCTTCTGGGGATTGTCAGTCTGTACCCCACTTCCACATCTCTGGAACTACCCCATTCCTCAGACTGTTATGTTCATTATATTCCACAAATAAGTAAGATCATATGATACTTGTCTTTCTCTGTTTGGCTTGTTTCACTTAGGATAATACTTTCCAGGTCCCTCCATGTAGTTTCAAAGGATAAGAGATCTTTCTTTCTTATAGCTTCATAGTACTCCATTGTGTATATGTACCACAGCTTTTTTATCCATTCGTCTATTAATGGACATTTGGGCTGTTTCCAGATCTTAGCTATTGTAAATAGTGCTGCTATGAACATGGGGGTACATATATTCTTTCTGATTGGAGTTTCAGGCTTCTTAGGATATATTCCTAGAAGTGGGATCACTTGGTCAAATGGAAGTTCAATCTTTAATTTTTTGAGGTAACACCATATGTTTTCCATAGTGGATGCACCAGTCTGCATTCCCACCAGCAGTGTACTAGAGTCCCCTTTTCTCCACACCCTCGCCAACACTTGTTTGATGATTTGTTGATGGCGACATTCCGACAGTTGTGAGGTGATACCTCATTGTTGTTTTAATTTGCATCTCTCTGATGATTAGTGATGTTGAGCATTTCTTCATATGTCTCTTAGCCATTTGTATGTCCTGTTTGCTGTGGCTATTCAAGGTCTTTTTTGGTTCCATATGAACTTTTGAAGTATGTGTTCTAGTTCTGTGAAGTATGTTGTAGGTGTTTTGATGGGGATTGCATTAAATCTATAGATTGCTTTGGGTAGTATGGACATTTTAATGATGTTGATTCTTCCAATCCATGAACAAGGTATGTGCTTCCACTTTTTATATCTTCCTCTATTTCTTTTTTCAATAACCTGTAGTTTTCTGTGAATAGGTCCTTTACTTCTTCGGTTAATTTTATTTTTAGGTATCTTACTTTTTTTGCCACAATGGTAAATAGGATTATTTTTTCAGTTTCTCTTTCTGTGAGTTCATCATTGGTGTATAAAAATGCCATAGATTTCTTGACATTAATTTTGTATCCTGCTACTTTGCCAAATTCATTTATTAAGTCTAGTAAATTTTTGGTGGAGTCTTTGGGGTTTTCTACGTATAGTATCATGTCATCTGCGAATAATGACAGTTTCACTTCCTCCTTTCCAATTTGGATCTCTTTTATTTTTTCTTTCTGTCTGATTGCTGTGGCTAAGTCTTCTAGTACTATGTTAAATAAGAGTGGCAAAAGTGGGCATTCTTGTCTTCTTCCTGTTCTTAAGGAAAATGCTTTTAATTTTTTTTTTTTTTTTCCCAAATCTTTATTGTTGGATGTAAAATGTATTACAGATGTTCCACATTTTTCCCCCATTGACCCCCTCCTCCCCACTCCCGCCCCCCTCCCACCTTTTCCCACATTATTGTCTGTGTCCATTGGTTATGCATTTAAGTTCTTTGGTTTATTTCTTCCCACCCTCCCAACCCCTTTCCCTTTGAGGTTTGTCAGTCTAGCAATGAATTTGTGCTTCTTAATCCCTTCACCTTTTTCACCCATTCCCCCAATCCCCTTCCCAACTGGCAACCAACAAAATGTTCTCTGTATCTATGAGAATGTTTCTGTTCTTCCTGTTCATTTTGTTTGTAGATTCCATTGTTGATAGATATGCATTCATTGCCATTTTGTTTGTTCATACATTTTATCTTTTTCTTCAAAAAGACCCTTCATCATTTCATATAATAACGGTTTGGTGGTGATGAACTCCTTTAACTTTTTCTTGTCTGGGAAAGTTTTTGTATGTCCATCGATTCTAAATGACAGCTTTGCAGGATAGAGCAATTTTGGTTGTAGGTTCTTGGTTTTCATCACTCTAAATATTTCTTGCCACTCCCTTCTGGCCTGCAAAGTTTCTTTTGAGAAATCAGCTGACAGCCTAATGGGTACTCCCTTGTAGGTAACTAGCTGCCTTTCTCTTGCTGCTTTTAATATTCTCTCTTTGTCTTGAACCTTTTGCATTTTGATGATGATGTGTCTTGGTGTGTGCCTCTTGGGGTTCATCTTGTTTGGGACTCTCTGTGCTTCCTGGACTTGTATGTCTGTTTCCTTCACCAAGTTAGGAAAGTTTTCTGCCATTATTGTTTCAAACAGGTTTTCGATTTCTTGTTCTCTCTCTTCTCCTTCGGGCACCCCCAAGATGCGAATGTTGGCACGCTTGAAGTTATCCCAGAGGCTCCTTACTCTATCCTCATTTTTTTTGATTCTTTTTTCTTTTTGCTCTTCTGATTGGGGATTTTTTGCTTCCTTATATTCCAAATCGATGGTTTGCTCCTTGGATCTACATACTCTATTATTGAAGCTGTGTAAATTATTCTTTATTTCAGTTAATGCCTCCTTTAATTCTAACTGTGTATCCATGATTTCTAACTGGTACTTTTTTATGCTCTTGATGCCCTCCCTAAGTTCACTGAGGTTCTCACTAAGTTCATTGAGCATCCTTATAAGCAGTATTTTGAACTCAGTATCTGTTAGGTTGCTTATCTCCCTTTCGCTTAGTTCTTTTATTGGGGTTTTGTTCTGTTCTTTCATTTGGGACCTGTTTCTTTGTATCCTCATTTTGGCTGCCTCCCTGTGTTTGTTTCTGTGTATTACTTAATGAGAGGTATGGGGCTCGCTGAGACCCGGTGCTGCTTGTTTGAAAGAATTTAGGAAAAACCTGAAGCAGGATCCAAGACCGGCCAATCCTATGGTTAAGCAAGTGGCACCAGCTTGAAAGTTGTGTGGGGCGGGGGCGGGGCGGGGCCTCAGGGAGTCAGCAGGGCGGGGCTACCAGTGTGAGCCAGGTTGCTGGAGTCCCAGATATGGCTTCTGTCTGCCGCCCCCGGGAAGGGCTCACCAAAGGAACAAAGGCCTCTGACAGCACGTTTGTCCCCGAGGAAGCCCCCTCTCCAGCCCTCGCTCCAGTGCCAAACAGCTCAGTTCTTCCCTGTATGTCTCTGGTGCCCCTCGAGCTGCCTCCCCTCCGAGCTTAGAGGGAGAGAGTCCGATAAGTCCGTGCGCGGGCCCTTTAAGGAGCTGCCTGGGGCTCCAGCCGCTTCAGCTTCCCTGAGCCTCAGTTTCCGCTGGTTTTTCCAGCCAGAAGTTATGGGGACTTCTCTTCCTGGCACTGGAACCCTGAACGGGGCACCTGGTGTGGGACGGGGACCCCTCAGTCCTCAGGAAGGACCTTCCCAGCCGCGGGATCCTCCTGATTTTTATCCACCACGCTTGGGTGTGGGACCAGCCCGTCTAGCTGCTGCGCGCTCCGCCTCCGCTGCGCCGCCGCCGCCCCCCCTCGCGCCGCCGCCCGTCCTACCGGTCTGGATGTAGCTGCTTTTTTTTTTCCCCTTAGTTCCGTAGTTGTACGACTTCCATTCAGCTTGATTTCAGGCGGTTTTGAATGATGGTTGTTCTTTAGTTTAGTTGTAACTTTGATGTGGTTGTGGGAGGACGCGATACCGCGTTTACCTACGCCACCATCTTGACCGGAAGTCTCAAAATGCTTTTAATTTTTGACGATTGAGTATGATGTTGGCTGTAGGTCTTTCATGTATGGCCTTTATTATGTTGGGATATGATCCCTCTATTCCCAGATTGCTGAGCGTTTTTATCAGAAATGGGTGATGGATCTTGTTGAATGCTTTTTCATTGTCTATTGATATGATCATATAATTTTTATCTTTCATTTTGTTTATGTGGTGTATCATATTTATTAATTTACAAATATTGTACCAGCCTTGCATTCTTGGGAAGAATTTCACTTAGTCATGTATAATTTTTTTGATGTATTGCTGGATTTGATTTGCTAGTATTTTGTTCAGGATTTTGGCATCTATGTTCATCAGGGATATTTGCCTGTAGTTTTCTTTCTTTGTAGTGTCTTTTTCTGGTTTTGGAATTAGGATTATACTGGCCTCATAAAACGAGTTTGGAAGTCTTCCTTCTTCTTAAATTTTTTGAAATAGTTGGAGGAAAATGGGTATTAGTTCTTCTTCGAATGTTCAGTAAAATTTCCCCGTGAAGCCGTCGGGCCCGGGCTTTTGTTTGCTGGTAGAGTCTTGATTACATCTTCAATTTCTTTTATTGTTATTGGTCTGTTCAAGTTTTCTATCTCTTTCCGGGTCAGTTTTGGGAGACTATGTGTTTCTAGAAATTTGTCCATATTGCTTAGATTGTCAATTTCATTGCTGTATAAATGTTCGTAATATTTGTTAACAATTCTTTGTATTTCTGTGGTGTCAGTTGTTATTTCTCCTCTTTCATTTCCAATTTTGTGTATTTGGGTTCTCTCTCTTTGTTTCTTGGTGAATCTAGCTAAGGGTCCATCAATCTTGTTTATCTTTTCAAAGAACCAGCTCTTTGTTTCATTGATACTTTGAATTTTTTGTTTTGTTTTTTTGGTCTCTATGTCATTTATTTCTGCTCTGATCTTTACTATTTCCTTCCTTCTACTTGCTCTGGGGTTTTCTTTCTGTTTGCTTTCTAGTTCTTTAAGTTGTGAGGTTAGATAGTCAATTAGAAATTTTTCTTGCTTCTTGAGGTAGGCCTGTAGTGCTATGATCTTTCCTCTCAGAACTGCTTTCGCTGCATCCCATAGATTTTGTGTTGTTGTGTGTTCATTTTCATTGGTTTCTAGGAAGCTTTTTATTTCTTCCTTGATCTCCATGGTAACCCATTCATTGTTCACTAACATGCTATTTCGCCTCCATGTGTTCAAATGTCTTTGCATGTTCTTGTTGCAATTGATTTCTAGTTGCATGCCATTGTGATCTGAGAAGATGCTTGATATGATTTCAATCTTCTTGAACTTGTAGAGACTTTGTTTGTGCCCTAACTAGTGGTCTATCTTTGAGAATGTCCCATGTGCTCTTGAGAAGAAGGTGAATTCTGTAGTTTTGGGGTGTAATTCTCTGTAGGTATCTATTAAATCCATTTGATCTAGTGCTTCATTTAGAGACTGCATTTCCGTGTTAATTTTTTGTCTAGAAGATCTATCCAGTGATGTCAGCGGGGTATTGAAGTCTTCTGCTATGATTGTATTACTGTTGATTTCTCCTTTGAAGTCCTCCAAAAGATTTTTAATATATATTGGTGCTCCTATATTGGGTGCATATATGTTTACCAGGGTTATATCTTCCTGTTGGATAGATCTTTTCAATATTATGTAGTGTCTTTCTTTGTCTCTAGTTATGGCCTTCATTTTGAAATCTACTTTATCAGATATCAGTATTGCTACCCCAGCTTTTTTTTGCTTTCTGTTTGCTTGAAAGATTTTATTACATCCCTTCACTTTTAACCTATGTGAATCTTTTGTTGTGAGGTAGGTCTCTTGTAAACAACATAAATGTGAGTCATGCTTTCTTATCCAGCCAGCTACTCTGTGTCTTTTTATCAGAGCATTCAAACCATTTACATTTAAGGTGGTAATTGATATGTACTTATTTATTGTCATTTTTGTTTAGTGTGGTTCTATTTTTCTTCCTATTTCTTCTACTAATTACAGCAGTCCTTTTAGCATATCTTGCAGTGCTAGTGCTGGTTTGGTGTTAATAGATTTCCTTAGCCTTTTTTTTTTTTTTTTTTGGTCTGGGAAGCTGTTAATTTGACCTTCTATTTTGAATGATAGCTTTGCTGGGTAGAGTAGTCTTGGGTTCAGATCCTTGTTTTTCATGACCTTGATTACTTCATGTCATTCTTTTCTGGCCTGTAGTGTTTCTGTTGAGAAGTCAGCTGAGAGCCTTATGGGGTTTTCCTTGTAGGTAACCTGTTGCTTATCTCTTGCTGACTTTAGGATTCTCTCTTTGTCTTTAATTTTTGGCATTTTAATCACTATGTGTCATGGTGTGGGCCTCTTTGGGTTCTTCTTACTTGGGGCTCTCTGTGCTTCTTGAACTTGAATGCCTTCTTCCTTCACCAAGTTAGGAGAGTTTTGTGTCACTATTTCTTCACATATATTCTCTAACCTTTGCCCATTTTATTCCTCTTTGGGGACTCCTATGATGTGAATGTTATTATGTTTTCAGACATCCTAAGTTCTCTTAAGCTGTCTTCCTGTTTTTTAATTGTTTTTTCCTTTTGGTTTTCTGATTGGTTGATTTTTTCTACCCTGTCTTCTAATTCATTGATCCGGTCCTTAGCTTCCTCTACTCTGCTGGTCAGTCCTTCCAATGTGTTCTTAATTTCCACTATGTCATTCTTCATTTCCACTTGGTTGGTTTTCAATGTTTCTATATCTTTACTCATGGTGCTGATGTCCTTACTCATGCTGTTGAGCTTCCTCAAGATCATGGCCCTGAACTCTACCTCTGATAATTTGCTTAGCTGTATTTCCTTTATGTCATCTTCGACAGAGTTCTCTTGTTCTTTCATTTAGGATTTGTTTCTTTGTTTCACCATTTTGGCTATCTCAGTGTGTTCTGGAGCCTGCCAAATTTTCCCTGTGGGTGTTGGTGTTCTGCTGTTTGTGGCTCCCTCTACTGGATTTGGATGAGCCTGGGTGGGCCCACGTTAAACACCACTGTCAAGTCTTACTTTCCTGGGTAGGTTTGCAAGCCCAGGAACAGTTTAGTTATCCTCTAGCTTTTTCCTGGTGGCTAGTAGTCTCAGTTACTCAGTGCCTTGGAATGTAGCCCTGGTGTTCTGCATAAGAGGATTTCCAGAGGGTGGGATACTTGCTGGTTGTTAATGAGCCTCAATTTGCATTTCTTTGCCTCACCTGGGAAAGGCTGAATCTTGTGGGAGTGGGGGCCGGAAGTGTTGCTGCTTTTCCCCACAGCTCTGGGAAGGAGCACACTGGCCACGATCCTTTGTGGCCGCAACTCAGCAAAAACTCTGAGTGCCCTCCAAATACCGGGTGTCCCCACAGAGTTACAGCCCTGTCTGCCCTCCCTCTGCCATAGCCCCCAGGTGAGTGGCTGTGGCTATTTTAGCACTCTGTCCAGGCTCTCTGTGCTGTGGAGTGGGCTTAGTCCTTATTCCCCTAGGGCACTGCTCACAGCTAAGACTGCTGCTGTTGGTGGGCTCCCAGATCACCACCCTCTCACACCTCTGCAGATCCTACCAGTGTCCCTGGTTATATGGTCTTGTCCTACTGCTTTTATGTTGCTTTTTTCTGAGGATTTGTCCTTATTTTAGTTGTAATTCTCGTTTGGTCCTGGGAGATTGTCTGTGTAGCTTCTATTCACTCTGCCTCCATTTTCACATCCTCTACGCCTATCTTGTGTGCAGCTGGGTGTCACAGGCCTTTCTGGTGCCCCCACACCCTGTAGGTCCCGCGGGTAACTGGATCGCACAGTCCCTTTGGGGACCCGGCTCTATGCCTATCTTATGGGCTGCTGGGTCACACCAGCCTCTCTGGTGCTTCAGCTCCCTGCAGTTCCCATGGGCAGGCAGCTGGATCGCACCAGTCTCTCTTGGGCTCTGGCTTCCCATTGCTCTTGTGGGCTACTGGACCGCACAGGCCTCTGTGAAGTCCCAGGTCC
Source organism: Molossus molossus (assembly GCF_014108415.1). Taxonomy (NCBI): domain Eukaryota; kingdom Metazoa; phylum Chordata; class Mammalia; order Chiroptera; family Molossidae; genus Molossus; species Molossus molossus. Next base: position 183,746,244 of record NW_023425344.1, read on the forward strand.
ATCCCCTGGCGGCTGGGGAGTGCTGCTGCCCTGTGGGGCTCAACTCCTACTCAGCTTTTGCTGTAGTTTTTGGGGATGGGTCTCAGCTGCTGGTCTGTGCTTCTGTTGCCTGGGGATGAATGTCTGCTCCCCAGCCTCTGTTGCTGGGGTATATCTCGACTCTGATCAGACTGCTACTATGGGGGATCATGCTGGGCTCCAGGCTGTCTGTGGCTTCCACGACCAGCACCTTGGGTGCTCCAATACTGTGCACCGGTCTGTGTTGAGAGAGTGTCCACTGGTCCAATTGTGCCAGGTGTGCTGGTGGGCTCAGGTTGCTGGGTCCTAGCCGCTACCACTGCCTCCTCCCAGGGAAGACCCAGGATCTTCCAAAATGGTGAGACCTCCCTGCGGCTCAGGGAGAAGCCCCTGAAGGGCTGCTTAGCGTGGTAGCCAGCTGCTCCCATCCACCAGGGTGAGTTTTTTAAATTTATTTTTATTTTATTAATCCTCACCTGAGAATATTTTTTATTGGTTTTTTTAGGTAGAGTGGGAGGGAGAAGAGAGAGAGAGAGAAACATCAATGTGAGAGAGACACATTGATCGGTTTCCTCTTGCATGACCCTGGTCAGGGCAAGGAATCAAACCTGCAAGCCAGGTATGTGCCCTTGATGAGGAATTGACCCTTTGGTCTGTGGGCTGACGTACTAACTGCTGAGCCAAACCTGTTAGGACTGAAAGGTGAGTTTTAAATTCAGGTTCATGAGTAAAGGCAGGCAACCTCTATTTAGTCATCTCTCCAAGCAAGGCCTTCTCAGGAGCTGAGTGAAGGAGCTGCTGAAGGAACCAGTCAGGAACAGCCAAGCCTATGGGAGGTCTCTCAAAGCAAAGAACAGGACTGTCTCTGTAAGTCCCCTGTAAAAATCCATCCCATTGCCTTGTCATACCTTATAACTGTCATACCTTATAACACTCCCTTACCTCTCCACACATTTCCCCTTTTGTCATTGTGAGGTTCTAGAACTTGATCTACATTAATCATTAAACATTTTTTTGAGCTCCTACACTGTACAGCACATTTTGCCAGGTTCTATTTAAGAAATGAAGCCTTGCCTTCCATGGGCTTCCAGTGCATTGGGGAAGGGATTGAAAGTACAGGCTGTATCCCATATATGGGGCATGCAGTGAGTGCCAAACGCAGTCATCTTGAAGAGCTAGGGAAGGTCTCCTGGAGGAGGTAAAAGGAGTACCTGGAAAAGAGGCCATAGGGAATGAAATCCTTCACACTGTTCTCAAAAGGGGGTAGGGGGGCCTTTATGGAATTAGGCCTGTCCAGTGGCCAGCTCTCTCCCCTTAGAGTAAAATTTCAGTGTTTCTGAGGGGAGAGAGGCTTGAAGGAAGAATTTAGGCAGAAATCCTGCTTCTATAATAAGCAGAGTCAGTTAAGAGAAAGAGGCTCACAGATTCCATTCCACAGCTGCTGCTGCTGCTGCTGCTGCTGCTTCAGAATTTTTATGAGTTTGAGTCAAACTGAAGACATATGCCAGGGAGCAAGATTTTAAATGCTTCCCATTTCACAGCTTCTTTACACTAATGCACCAACTCATTCATTCACTCTTACTTGTGCCAGGCACTTTGCTGCATGCTGGGGACACCGAGCCAACATGGACACTACATCAGTGTGGCCCCTGTTCCTCTACAGCCTCAGTATTCCCGATGCTAATAATACAGACCCTCAGGCCCCTCCTGAGCACCTGCCCCACACAGCACATCCCCATTCTTCTGCAGCTCAAGTTTGAGAACACTGGTACGGTGGCTATTGCCTCTGCAAGCTGCTTTTAAGGCAGCAGTGTTTCACTGGACATGAGGCAGACTGAAAAAGTGTGCTGCAGATAGAGGCTGCGGACCGGTTTCCTCTCTCAGTGTCCTCATCTCCCGCTAGGGCTCTCTTAAGGGGGCAGTGGGGCAGCCCCGCCCCACTCCCCCGCTAGCCCCGCCCAGGCTCTCAGGCACGAGGAAGCCCCGCCCCGAGCCGGGCTCGCACCGCCTTGCCCAAGCCCGGCCTCCAGCCTTTTACCCCAGACCCTTGGCCCCTCTGCCACCAGATTCTGCACGCGTCCTGCGGGCTGCAGCTTCAACCCCGGAGGAGAGGAAAGAGCGACATGGCGGCTGCCAAGAATGAGAACCTCTCCCTGGTGGTACACGGACCCGGGGACCTGCGCCTGGTAAAACGGGAAGGGGAGTGGGAGCCTAGCCCGACCCTGTCCCACTGGCCTTGGAGCCCAGCTGCAGGCCACCTCGCCAGTTCCAGCGCGGCACAGGCCCTGCACCTCCCGGGTCCTGGCCACCCAGATTCCAGTTGTTTACCATGTGGGGGGAGGGGGACGGTTGGCAGTTGGCATCTGACGCTAAGAGCAGGGTTCTTGTCTCGTGCCTTCCGGAACCTAGTCCAAGGCTGGCACGTGGCTGGAGGCTGGGAAGGTTGTGAGATGATTGACACCTCCTCCCACCTTTCCCAGCCGTAGTGCACCTCTGTCATTGCACTTTTCAGAAGAGATACCAAGGAGGCTGCTTGGCTTAGGACATGCCCATAAATCCTCGGGACAGACAGTGCAGGGCAGAAAGGGGCAACAGAGGGACATTTAAAAGCTGTAGAACTCGTATAATCTCTCTTGTTTGGGGCTGATAAAATCTTTGCAGGATTATTATGATCACGAGAGTACTCAGCACTTGCTAGGTACTCAGCTCCTTTCCTTCCAGCACAGGCCTCCATCACCAGGACGCCTGGTGTTTCTGGGCCTTTGCCAGACTTCTGGATCTTGAGAATCTCAATATCTATAAAGCTCCTTTCTTCTTTAGCTCCCTTAGTCCACATCTGGTTCACTTTCCAGCCTTTTTCCTTTCAGATCCTGCTCTCCTATCCCTTTAAGAGCATTGTATATATGTCTCCTCTGCCTGGATCCTGCTTCCCCTCCCTGGCTCCTGAGGCTGCAAAGTCAGCCTGGGGATCCTGCCAGGGCTCCCTTGACAAAGTCCATCTCAGATGGGCTTAGGACAGCTGTGGGTAAGGGAGTTGGGTGCCAGCCATCCCTATCCCTCCCTAACACGTCCTTCCCCCTCAAAGAGAACATACATCACCAGGATCTAGATTGAAGAGACTCGGGAGATTATCCAGATTAGCAATTCTTGACTTTAAGAATCTGTAGTCTCTTTCCCCACAGAAGGCAAGAATTTCAGAGAGTTGGTAAACTTCCTTTAAACCCATCTATAGATTCTCTAGAGGTCTGTGGAACCCAGACTAAGAACTCCTGCCTTGAGCCAACCCTCCATTTCCTCAGTTGAAGTTCTAACCCCAAGGTGACAGGCTTGGTTAGTTAACAGCCCGGACAAAAACTCAGAGGTTCGGACTTCCATTCCAGTTCTCTCTTCACTCACCTTAGAGCCTCCACCCAAGGTCCTGAATTAAAGTGACACTATTAGTCTTTATTGCTACCAACACCAGATGGAATTATGAGGAAGGAAAAGTGATACAGCTCTACACACAGTGATTTCAAACTCAGTCCTTTATTCCACACTTACTAGTTGAGATACTGCCTTGCATGTGCCAAGCACTGGGCTGGGCACCCAGAGAGGAGGAGGAAAACACAGTCCCTAACCACAGCTGCTCTAGGAATAGACAGATGAAGTAAACACCAAAACAGTGTGAGGGCTTTGATGGAGATCACAGACAGTAAAGGCCTCACAGGAAGGGGCCCTTGGCCCGGGGAGGAGCCCTAGACATGAATGCTGCTTGAACTGATTTTGAAGACATCACTGTAAAAAAGTCCAAACAACATATGCCAGGGAACAAGATCTAAAATATTCCCAAGAATAACACTTGTGCAGTTTTAATTTTTTTGTTATTCCTCACCCAAGTATGTTTCAGCTTTAAAGCAAAATCTAAACCAAGTAAACAACAGGAAATTAAATCCTGCAATTACTGCCATGGAAGGGCAGCGCCTTCTCTGCAAAACCTAATATTTTTCCTCAAAAAACAGGAAGAGCAAGTGCCACAAATAGAATTTTAACATTTTATGTAACAAGCCCTTGTACTACTAAGAGACATGGTAAAAGTTAACCCTATTCTGAGGTTGCAAACTAGAATAATGGATGTGGGGAAAGGTTCTCTTTTAAAATTGCATGACAGCCCTGGCTGGTTTGGCTCAGCGGTTAAGCGGTTAGAGCATTGGCCTGCGGTCCAGAGAGACCCAGGTTCGGTTCCCGCTAAGGGCACGTACCTCGGTTGCAGTTTGTTCCTGGCCCTGGTTGGGTCGTGCGGGTGGCAACCACTCGATGTGTCCCTTTCACGTTGATGTTTCTCTCTCTCTCTCTCCCTCCCACTTAATCTGAACAAAAAATGGAAAAATGTCCTCGGGTGAGGATAAAAAAAAAAGATAAAATTGCATGACAGAATTTAAGGAGGAGAAATATGTCCTCATATAACGAGAAAATATGTTCAGATTTTATGAAGTGATATTCAGCTCAATAGTTTTTTTTAATGTAAATATTCAGTTACATAGGCTTGAACACAGTGAGCACTTATTCAATGTTACGAACAGACTAGAGCAGCGAATGTCAATAGATGTGCCGCAAGAATTTTTAAAACATGCAGTACTTGACTATTTAGTATGGGGCACTGACCTCTTTTCCCTTAGATTGTCAAATAAAAAAATAAAGCCAACACAACAATACCCTTCTGGTGCGCATGAATCAAAATTATACCTATTATTGTCAGGCTGGCAAAAAAATATATTTTTTGGTGTGCCACAGAATTTTATTAATTAGGTTATGTGTGCTGGTAGATGAAAAAGATTGGAAACTGCTGGACTAGAGCATCCAACAAAGCTCAGAGACTTTTTATTTTTGCTTAAAGAATCCTTTATTCATGTCAGTAAGTCAAATAATAATAATAGTTATTATTACTGTCTTGAATTTTGTCATACTAGTCAGCTTTTTTAACATTTGTGATTCATTGTGGTTTTATTTCTCATTCTAAATAAACATTCATTTTTGTACCTAAAAAAAAAATCATCTAGTAAATTCATGTTATGGTTATGTTAATATGTTTGAATTAGGAGGAAATTTTTTTTTTTGTTTGTTTTTTATTCCTCACCTGAGGATATTTCTCCATTTATCATTAGATAGAATGGGAGGAAGGGAAGGGGGAGGGAGGGAGAGAGAAAGACAGAGACATGGACAGGGACAGGGACAGGGACAGGGAGAGGGAGGAACCGCAACTGAGGTACGTGCCCTTGTGCCCATGACCGGAATCAAACCCATGACTCATTGGTCCGAGGGCTGACGCTCTAACTGCTGAACCAAACCGGCCAGGGCTCTTTAAATTTATTTATCATAGCTGAGAATTAAACAATCCGTTCATTATGCATGGATTCTAGGTGCTGGAGAAGCTCAAAGGAGAGGAAGGGGTCACCTTCCCAGCCTAGTGAAGACAGAGAAGTCTTCTTGCAGGTTTTTGTTTCATCCCATGTTTATGATTCATGCTTATGAGTCTCTACCCCTGACCTGCCTATTGGACAGCCCCACCTGAATGTCCTGAAACACCACAATCCCAATGCATCCGAACCTAAATCTCCCCCAGTTCCCACAAAAATTAGGCAGTCATCCCAGATGATTCTTTTCCCCTCACTTCCCACTTCTGTGGGATCTTGAAGAAGGTGAGAGATCAGCCAGTGGTGAAATGGTTCCTAGGAGGAGAGCAAGTGAGCGCAACCGCGAGTTTGAGAATTCGGGAGGCTTGGAGCACTGAGAGCCTGGGCTGGAGACGTGCCGAGTGAACTTTGGGACAGTGTCCGACCCTTCTACTTTGACCCCTTTTGCCAGGACCAATGCCAAGAACAAAGCCTCTTATGACAAAATGGCTAACGGGAACCTTTGGGTTTTCCTCCCACCCTCAAAACACCCTTTTTAAAAATTAATTTGTTTTGTTACAGATGTTTCTCCTTTTCCCCCCATTGACACCCTCCTCCCCACTCCTGCTCCCCTTCAAAGTATATTTTTAAAAATCCTTATCCGAAGATACTTTTCCATAGATTTTTAGGAGTGAAAGGGAGGGAGAGAGTTGGGGGAGAGAAACACATCAATTGGTTGCCTCCCACACATGCCCCAACTGGGGCAGGAGATCAAACCTGCAACCCAGGTATGTGCCCTTGACCAGTAACTGAGCCCAAGACCGGAGACACTAACGACTGAACCACACTAGCCAGGGCTGAAAACAACCTTCAGGCACTCAAAGAAGGGAAAATTGAGGAGGAGGAAAGAAGCAAAAATAAAATCTCCTGCTTTGCTTTCTTTAAGTATGTAGGACAACCAGCCAACTGGTTGACCTGGCAGGCAGGAGAAGGTGGGCTTTGAGGAACTGGGGCATGGACGACCCACCATCTTCTCCAAGCCCTGCGTGCCTCACTCTAAGGCAGAGGTTATGGCTTTACACTGTTATCTACAGTTGATAGAATAAAGCCTAAAACATTGCTAGACATCTACTTCACTTTCTTCCATATTCCAGCCTTCAAGGAGCAGCCAAGTTCTCTTAATATTGACATGGAAATAAAGGAAATGCAACTTTTATCCAAAACCATAAAACTACCCTGTCAAGAGGCAAAGGACAAGGTTGGCCAGAGCTGATTCAACCATACTGTGAGCTAACTGTAGAAAAAGAACTTTAGTGTTCTTTCTTGTGCAATAAAAGCTAACTTATTTACTCTGAGTCGGGTACTCTCTTTTATTATTACCTTCATTAAACAGAGGAGGAAATTGAGGGCACAAAGAGATTATGCAATTACCCCAAGGTCGAATAGCTGGTGGAGAGGAGCCTAGGTTTGTACATGGACAGGAGATTCTAGGGTCTGAGTTCTTTTTGTTGTTGTTGTTGTTTCTCAAAAATTTTCTCTTTATTGATTTTAGAGAGAGAGAAAGGGAGAGAAAGAGAGAGACAGAAACATCAACTGGCTGCCTCCTGCATGCCCCCCACTGGGGATTTTGCCCACAACCTGGGCATGAGCCCTGACTGGGAATTGAACCGGCAACCTCTTGGTGTATGGGCCGATGCTCAACCACTGAGCCATACTGGCTGGGCAAGGCAATATAACATTTAAGATGCTAGAGGCACCTGAGATGATTCTATATTCCCACAGTATTTCCTGAAGTATTTCCATAATTTATTTAGAGTTGGGGGTGGGTGGGGTGTGATGGGAAGATTTCAAGTGGATAGAAGGGAGAATATGTAAACTGTTTATGACTTAAAAGTGAAAAATGCTAGAAAACTGACATAACCACAATAAAGAACAGTTACTCAACTCATCTTGTTACTACACTCACAGATAAGAAATCCTGTTTAGGAAACCTAGAATATGCCTGATTGGGCTGTGGGGATAAAAGTGAATGTCCCACATCTCTGAGGAGGTAAGGAACTTTGATAAACGAGAAATAGGATGAATGACAAAATATCACCACCAAAATCTGAGGAAGAAGAGGAGATTAAATAAACAGGATTGTAGCCACCGTGACCAACAAAAAGCAAGGTTTCTTTATTAACCATGTTGTGATAACTTTCTAAAACATTGTAAGCTCCACAGCTGGGCTTAAAATAATATTTATAAACTCAAGGGCTGGTCTTTAACATGGTCTTGTGCTCAGATGACATGTTTCCTGCAGAGAGGGGAGTCAGGAGCCAAGCTGACTTGTAAGGGTGATTAGAGTTAGCAAGAAAAAGGACATAGAAGGAAAGTTGGTATATGGAGAGAGGTATTGAAATTCTCCATCAAGTGTGTTCTGTTGCCAAGATGAAACCAGGCTATCCACACAGCACCCTCTAGTGTTTGGGAAAGTCACTGCAACCTTGCTTCTGTGGTAAGGTCAAAGCTAGTCCCTCCCTTCTGTTAACTCTGGCAAATATTTACAGTAGTAATTTCTAGTGACACCTAGGGTCTGCTTGCCTAATAGTTGCTATGAGCTGGAATCTTACCCCCTCTCCATCCAAAAATGGGGTGCTCAGGCCTGGCCTAGTTGGAGGCAAGCTATGAGGAGTATGTGGTTGAATTCACTAAGTGCCTGAGAAGTTGCCAACTAGTGCCGTTAGGGGGCAGGGTGGGGTGCTAGTCTATGTTTGAAATAAAGGTCTGTTTTAACCTACAGTTTAAAATTTCACTCAGTATAACAGAAACATAACTACACCACAATCTCTGATGTTGAATAATGTCAGATGTGGGACCAGCAACTCCTTTGAATATTTCAGTGATAGTCAGCTATCCTGAATTGCCCATTTCTAAATGGATTCCCTATCCCCTTCTCTTTCCCTCCCTCTCTCCCTCCTGCCCCCCCTTTCTTCCTTCCTGATGTAGCCAGTTTATTTATTTGTATTTATTTGTTAATCCTTACCCTAGGATATAGAGTGGAAGGGAGGGAGGAGAGAGAAAGAGAAACAGAAACATCCAGGTGAGAGAGACATCGATTTGTTGCCTCCTGCTCACTCCCCGAGCTCTGGTCGAGAATAAATCTGCAACCCTTTAACCATTGAACAACACGGTCCGGGCCAGATGTAGCTAGTTTAAATGATTAAGAGATGAAAAGCTGCTGTGAGCCCCTTGCCCACACAGAGTCCTTTGGATGAAGCTCCAGCATTTATTACCTTAGTATTACCATGGGCAGTTGCTAAGTCTCACCATTCTCAGTCTCATCACATGGGAAATGGGATAGTAATAGAAGGTACCCTTGTGAGGGTTAAACAAGGTGATGCATGTACAGCACTTAGCACAGGACCTGACAGGAGTTGGTCAGCATCAGCATGATCATTGTGGGCTTTGTGTCACTGGAGACAGGTTCAAATTAGCACTGAGCTACTTCAACAGAAAGGGCTGATAATCTGAGACGAGCAACAACCTTAGACCTTCCGTGGAAACACTATTATGGAAAATGGACATTTAACCAGTATAAGCCCACCAGATTTGGGGCAGAGCACTGTACCCGGTTCCAAAGAGATTGAAGGCATGGTCTTTGGCATAAAGGTTATTATCTTGTTAGTTAAATAGCCCCAGTGTTGTTTATTATGACCTATAAAAGCATCTTGGGGAGGCTCTCAGAAGGAGGCAAGCTTTGAGTATTGCATCCTCCCAGAGCACTCCATGTGGGGCCCAGCTCATCACCCAACAGATGGCTCCTTGCATCACCCCTGAAGGAGAAAAGCCCTATTCCACCTTGGGGGTGCAGTGGGATGCACTGAGGCAGGCTTGGGAATCCTGCCTGGGTTTAGCCCTGATTTGTCCACTCTCTGACAGTATGACCTTAGCTAAATGATTGAATTTCCCAGCCTCAGTTTTCTCATCTGCAAATTGTGGGCTATGGTGAGGACCATGTGCTGCGATGTGTGTAAAGCCCAGAACATTGTCTGGCACATAGTAGGTACTGTGAACATTTCATATCCCTTCTTCCTCTTCTAGGCTGCCTTCAAAGAATTAATAGAATAACCACTTGGATTTATTTGTCCACTCATTGTCCTTCCTCATCACCAGGAATTTCCTAGCCAGTTGGCATTGAGGGAGAATAATAATAATAATAATAATAATAATAATAATAATGCTTATTTCACCTCTTATTACAAATTGGTAGCTCAGTTGGTTGGAGCATCGTCCCAATATGCCAAGGTTGCGGGTTCAATCCCCAGTCAAGGCACATATAAGGATCAACCAATGACTGCATAAATAAATGAAACAAATCAATGTTTTTCTCTCTTTCCCTTCCTCTAAAATAAATAGCTGTGAATACTGGAATAATTCAGATTGCTTTTTGAACCTGAGAGTTCAAAATACAGGTCTCATGTATTCCCAGAAGACCTCTAAAATTCCACACGGGATGTTTTGAAAGAGAGGACCAAGTGTCAGTCTGTGCCCTGGTGCAGAGGGAAAAGAACAAACAGCCTAACCTTTTCCAACCTGTGGAGCTGCTCTCGTGCAGCTGCTAGAAACACCCTCACCCTTTCTCTCTCCGAGTTTGCCAGACCAAACAAATCTGTATCTAACACGGTGTGTTTTCAGGACAGAAAGATCTGATAGGAAAGGCAGATCTAGGGTAGCAGCCCAAACATCCTTTCTGCCCAGAGATGCACATAATATACTTTTTTCTGAGTCCCGGACAAAGTGCACCATTGAGTGGAGTGAGTACAGCACTGTTCAGTATAGCCCCTCCGTAATCCACCCAGCAACAGTACGGCCTGAGCCTGTGTTAAGTCTAAGAAGAAACATCTGAGTCAAACTCTAATTTTTAAAAATTGAAAATGTTCATTAGGTAAATGTATTATGCATGCTAAATGATTTTTCTATTTTGTTTCCTTTAGGAGAACTATCCTATTCCTGAACCAGGCCCAAATGGTAGGTCCTTGGGATACTCAACTTATATTTTCTTGTTTCCCCTGGAGATGTATGTGCATTGCTCCCGTACCCCTCTTCTGTTACAGTTTATACTTTTGCCTCCAGTTAAAACTATGCTTTTTTTAGACTTTCCACCTAGTTCATTGTCCATAGCATGATTGGATAGGCTCCACCTGGCTGCTACGTGCAATGAAAAAAACGGTGGTAGAATGAGAATAATTACCATATCAGACAGCTGTCTTGTCCCAAAAAGTTTGGCACAAAATGTTTTCAAGTTATGGGCCAAAAGCAAAATTGTTCTTCTTTTGACCTTAGGTCACTCTATCCACTATAAACCACTATTCAGGTGGCTGAATCCAAAATTTGAAAAGGCATGAGTCTATATAACTTAATGGTTTAGTTAGAAAAGGGAGTGTCATGACAGGAAGACCCAGACTTTCTGTCCAATGGGGATGGGAGAGGCTGCTTGGAACCTTGCCCCGCTGCCCTAATCAACCAGGTATAGAAAGTGGGTGTGCACCCTGGGGCAGCGTTCCACAAACTTTGTTCCACTCCTCCTGGCCTCTCACTGTTCCAGCCTGCGGCTGAGCTGACACGTATGTTTCCTGGGTGGTATCTGTATCTGGGAAGTCATACCACACTATTGACCAAGGCAGATTCCTGGACAGTTTTCCAATCCCACCCATCCCTGGAGTCCCACTTCATGATCTGCGAAGGGAGACCCTGAAGGGAGGCTGGCAGCAAGGGGCAGAGTGTCTGCAGATAGCTCATCTCACACCCAGCCAGTCAGGTCCCGTTTCTGTCCTTGATGAGTTGGGGTGTGCTGTCCCACCTTACCTCACAACTGTAACTTCTTTTTTTTTTTTAATCCCCCCGTCCCGAGGACATTTTTCCATTTTTGGTTCAGATAGAGTGGGAGGGAGAGAGAGAAAGAAACATTGACGTGAAAGGGACACATCGAGTGGCTGCCTCCCGCATGACCCAACCAGGGCCAGGGACAAACTGCAACCAAGGTACGTGCCCTTAAGGGGAACCAAACCTGGGTCTCTCTGGACCGCAGGCCGACGCTCTAACCGCTGAGCCAAACCGGCCAGGGCACAACTGTAACTTCTGTGTGAACATCAGATTGAAGGTTGCTTTCCTGGAGCCTCCAGAGCTTTGCTACTTAAAGGTCAGTTGGGTTATTGATTTATAGTGATACGAATATAGGCAAGAGCTATTTCTATCAGTATTTAGCAAGTATTGTATATTTAGGGCTTAAGTGTTTTCACCAAGATAACATTTCTTGAGAAGTAAAAGACAGCTCACTGTGTCCTAAAAAGTTGGTATTGATTCTAGAGGTGGCCAAACCAGGGCTGCCTTGGACACAAAGGATCCTGGTATTGCTTTTCTTCCCAGGGCAGCATTCTGCCCTCACTTTCTTCCCTCTTGCTGTCCTTGAATTGGAAGGGGAGACGATGGTACCTTTCAACTAGAGTTGTAGCAAGTTGAACTTCACCTCTTATTACAAATTGGTAACTTTAAGAGAGGAAATTCTGAGATAGTTTTCCTAACTCAAATGACTTTTCCCTACCTTGGATCTCAGAATTCACCCTCACATTTCTTCCTCTGTTCTACCAAAACTGAAGATGGAGAAAGTTCCTCAGAGCCACACCCAGTGGATCTCCCACGGTTTGCGGCAAGGACCGTGTAAGACACCTGAGTGCACAGCACAGCTTTGGGTGTCTTTGTTTTTCTCAGGGAGATACTTATAACATGGTCATCTCAGCCAGAGTAGGCCAGTAATCCTTTAGGACTTATTTTAGCCAAGGGGCTCAGTAGCATCATTATTTTAAACTTGGAAAACTGACAACAACAATACCACCAAATCTCACTATATTCAAACCTGTGAAGGTTGAAACGCCAGTTGAAATATTTGGGTGGCTTAAATTAACACTGCACTTTTTAACAAAACAATAAGCATGAAAACATAGTCTGATAGCTACCGAAGTATTGGCAAGCCTAGATCCTGCCAGCCTCCCTTTTATGAGTAAAAGAAAATCAGTCATAGAATAGTCATTAACATAGTAATTATCTAGTAATAATTATCTTCTAGAAATGTTTTATATCTTATATCATTGATTACATTTCTTCCTAGTGTTTACACAGTGCTTTAGTCATAGTTCTCCAGAAAATCTTATTTTCTCCTCGTTTTTTTTTTATCAGAGGTGCTGCTGAGGATGCATTCCGTTGGAATCTGTGGCTCAGATGTCCACTACTGGCAGCATGGTCGAATTGGGGATTTTGTTGTGAAAAAGCCAATGGTTCTAGGCCATGAAGCTTCAGGAACAGTCGTTAAAGTGGGATCACTGGTAAAGCACCTACAACCAGGTCAGTCAAGCCTTCAGCTAAAGGATCAACTTATTCATTCAACATCAGTATTTGTGTATGCTTTCTCAGGGCCGGGCTCTTTGTTAAACACTGGGATACAAAAGTGAACAAGACAGCCTTGGTCCTGAAGCACGTGGGTCTTACCTTCCACAGTGGGAGACAGAGCTGGGACATACAGATACTTAATTACTATCATGTTGAGGGCAGCAGAGAAGAATACAGGTGCAATGGGTGTGTTCTACTCATCCCTGGCTGATCCAAGGGACAATTAAGCCGGTCCCTGCAGATGAGTAAGAAATAAGCCAGATAAAGGGATGGGGAAAATATTCCAGGCCCAGAAACCACAATATGCCTCCACATACTAACAACCAGAACCTTTGATGCAGTCTTTTATTTTATTTGATGGCTTGGAAACCACCAATATGTTTCTAGACTTGCTTAATTCATTCTCCCAGAGGGTGGAATTCTCAGCTGTGGCAGACTATGATATATTCCCTAACACAATGAATTAAATCCAAGCTGTCTTGGCATAACTAGCCATTGGCTTTAACCTTCCTTTGCTGATGAGGCCACTGTACAACCTAGATATGATATCATATTATTTGGAGAAAAGAGGAGGTTGGTAGGAGGTACCGTCCTGTGTTAGTTAGAAGGCTATTTGAGCCAAGTTACATGGAGAGGGATTAACCAGCTCTGAAGTAGCTAGATGTGTGTCTCATTTAGAAATGTTAAGTGAGGCCCTCCATCATCAATAAAGTGGAGACAGCCCCTGAGGTTTCGCAGGGTTCTTCCAAAGTAAAAGCTTCATAGCTTCCAACAGCCACTGACTGGTTCTTACCTGTGAGACGAGGCCTCTAAGGAGGTGATATCAAGGAGTGGGGTGTCTCTAAATTTAAGTTATAACAGGTGCTTAGTCAACATGGACAATGGATCCAGCCTGTGCCAGGTGCTTTGAGGGATATAGAAAAGGGAGAAGATAAGATCCTTGGGTGCTTCGATCTAGTTTGGGGAGACCAGACATCAGGATATATATACCAACAATTAAACAAGACCATAGGGTGAAATCAGTAAAGAATGGGCTCTAGCCCTGGCCAGTTTGGCTCAGCGGTTAGAGCGTCAGCCTGCGGTCCAGAGAGACCTGGGTTCGTTTCCTGCTAAGGGCACATACCTCGGTTGCAGTTTGTCCCTGGCCCTGGTTGGGTTGTGCGGGAGGCAGCCACTCGATGTGTCCCTTTCACATCAATGTTTCTCTCTCTCTTCCTCTCTTTCCCTCCCACTCCATCTGAACAAAAAAAAAAAAAAAAAAAAAAAAGGAAAAATGTCCTCAGGTGAGGATAAAAATAAATACATACATACATACATACATACATAAAATAAGTCTATGCTGCTCAGAGCAGAGGTTCTGTCTTAGACAATTAGTGGAGATGATAACTTTGCATAATCTGTACAAAAGTCCCTCTTTAAAAACTACCAAACAACTCCACCAAACAATTCTGAGTTATTATAATATGATGATGATGATGTAATAATTAGAAGACAAAACTAAATAATATAAACTCCACCTAATTATGAAGGGTCTTCAATGCTAAGTTGAAGAATTCATTGTCAATGCTAGAAGCATAGTTTGGAGAAAGTTCATTGGGCAGCAGAGAAAGTAGAGGGGATAGAAGGAAGAGGCAGGTAGAGGAACATATTTTAGTGGTCGCAGGGTTTTCTGTGGGTACTTACTTTTAGAAGACAAAATTTTTATCTAAGTGTTTCATTTGCTAACTTTGACCTAAAGCTCTAATCAACTAATCTAGAAAGGAGAAAACCACTCATTGAGTAGTTCTTGATATATTTGTTTATAAAATTTAAACAAATATTGGAGAACTAGTATATTTAAGGCATGCAAGGATTCCTAATTTATATGCAATATAACCATCTATCTTATATAGTTTGAATTTCTTCTACAATGATACCAGCTCAGACAATTATATTAATGATAAATATAATAAAACTAGTTGGTGCTACTATATATTACTGCTACTATTATCACCAGTGCCACCAATATTTTAATGAGCACTAATTACGTACCAGGACTCTAAACTATTCTGTGGGTACATTTACCACAAAAGACAAAAAAAGTAGCCTAATGCATCTCTGCTTAGTAAAAGGCAGACCTCCCAGAGTTTTTCTGATGGCTAACAACACATTCTTCAGACTCAGGGGGGGCCCTAGCACCACTAGTACACTCCTTTTGTGGTGGGGTGGGGATTGACTAGAGAGGAACACAAAGGAATGGAATTCCCAAGATAGTGGTAATGTTCTGTATCTTGACAGGGGTTTACATCACACAGGTGAATGCATCTATGAAAATTCAAGTAATGATCCACTTAACATTTGTGCATTTCATCAATATCAAAATTTTACCTTAAAAAAAAACCATAGCCCTGTCCGGTTTGCTCAGCGGTTAGAGCATTGGCCTGTGGTCCAGAGAGACCCGGGTTCGGTTCCCGCTAGAGCGCGTACTTCAATTGCAGTTTGTCCTTGGCCCTGGTTGGTCATGCGGATGGCAGCCACTTGATGTGTGCCTTTCACGTTGAGGTTTCTCTCTCTCTCTCTCTCTCTTCCTCTCTCTCCCTCCTGCTCTATCTGAACAAAAAATGGAAAAGTGTCCTCAGGTGAGGATAAACAAAAACAAACAAACAAAAAAAAAGAACCATAAACAAATATTGAACTCTAGTTAATGCTATGCAGGCTGAAGTATTTAAGAGTAAAGTGTACTAATGTCTACAACCTAGTTTGAAATGCATCAGAAAAGAAAATGGACCGATGGATAGGGGAGAGATGGATAGGTGGGATGGATGGATGGATGGATGGATATGTGATAAAGTGAATGTTGCTAAATATTAATTGAAGAATCTAGGTGGAGGATATCTGGGTGTTTACTGCACAGTTTTTTCAACTTTGCTGTATGTTTTAAAATTTTCCTAATAAGAGAGAAGAGCAATTCTAACACTGGGTTTCCAAACAGACCCAGTAGAAGTACAATAGAGTTGGCTGTTCACAAGTCTCTCTGCTGTACCAGAGTTGAGGCCTCTGTGGGCCATTTACCTTAATGGTTTTCTGCTAAGCAGGAATCAGTTGACTCCTCATTATTGTTTAAACACAACCAGACTGTATGGCTTTTGTGAAGGCCTTGCCCCATGTTTTCAAAACAGGTAAAAAAAAAAAATGTCTGCAAACTCCACACACTAGCTACCTCTTTTGCAGCAGTTTAAGCCAGCTTGTCTTAGAGATGGGACTGGTTCTGTGTTTCCTGAGCTGGGAGGTGACTGTGGAGCTAGAGGGTAAGTTGGTCTAGTCCATAAACTGGTAAAAGGGCAGGCCAAACCAGTCTTTGGAGAAGTGGGCTGGTCATTCTCTCTCAGAGTGTGAATCTGGAATTCAGCCTGTGTTTCTTTTGGAAGCACTAATGGGCTGGGCTTGCTTAAGATACCCTGGGTCTTCAGGAAGGAGGGTGGCTCATTTGGCTAGAACCCTCGCTGGTATCTGCCTATAAACCTGCATCTCTGTGTCTACTCCTGTTTTCCTTCCAGGTGATCGTGTTGCCATTGAGCCTGGTGCTCCCCGAGAAACTGATGAATTCTGCAAGATTGGCCGATACAACCTGTCACCATCTATCTTCTTCTGTGCCACACCCCCTGATGATGGGAACCTCTGCCGGTTCTATAAGCACAATGCCAACTTCTGCTATAAGTTAGTGCCCAGCCTCGCCTTGCCACGTGGGACCTCTCCCTCTCTGTTTGTTTGGTGTTCTTTCTTCTACTTTTCTGTGATGACTTTTTTTCTTTTTAGCTCTTAATTCCAGACATGAGGGATCCCCACAGTGGGCCTGCCCTTAGTGAGTGGAGGGAAGGCAGCCCAACTGGACTTAAGACTGACGCACAGTGCTTGGCTTTAGTCTTTCAGCTTAACGTCCCCTCACTAAGAGCAGCAATAAAAAGTTGTTGCTAAGGTCACTCACTCTTTTCCAGCCATCCTAGTGATAACTTGCAGCTCATCTTCCATTATTGGTCTCCACTGCAGCTAAAGGAAAGATAACTATAAACAGCAGTGACCTTGCCAGGTCTTACTAAGGAGGCGTGTCAAGGAGCCTGCATGTGACGTGGGACTCTGGATCCACTTCCTCCTAGCCACTGACTTTGGGGAAATGACTTGACCTTCCTCTGCTTCAGTCTTCTTTAGTGACCAAACAATTAAATAAGGCAATGCGTGTAAAGTCACAATTACTATTACTACGTGCCTGGCCTTGTGCTACTAAGTGCTTTGTATGCCTTACCTTACCTCTACCAGAATAATAATAAGGTGGACACCAGTAGTGTGGTTTAGTGCAAGGGTTAGCAGAGGCCCTGGGGTCGTGCCGTGAGCACAGAGCAGAGCCAGGAGTCAAGCTGTGATTCTCGAACTCCTGCCCTGTGCTCCCTGCGGAACCCCAACATTCAAAATTATTTGGGGGTGGAAAGTTTTGTCTGAGGAAGCAAAGTGCTGCCCCTCCTATGTGGCCCCAGCCTGTGGAGCTCTGGGTGCTGATGCGCCACTTTCCTTCTGATCCCTCCCACCCCAGCCTGGCCCCAGCGGTAGCTCTGTTAGCCAGGATGGGGCTTGTCTGATGGAGGCCAGGTGCCAGTCATGGGGGCAGTCTGGCAGATCTGAGTTTTCTAGTGCCCACTGGAAGCCTTGAGAGGAGTCACAGGCTGGAGACCTCACGATGAGTTTAACTAAGTCAACATCCGAGCCTGCTCTAGAAGAGAGTAGGTTGTGTGGGCAGATTCCACTTTTCAGCCAGTGGCTCCTGAACCAGCCCAGCTTTCCTGGGCCCTTTCCAGCTCAAAGTGCCAAACAAGGTTTTTCTGGAAGGCAGAAGAGCAAAGCGGTAAAGCTTGAGACTAACCACGGTGTGACCTTGAACAAGTTACTGAAACTTTGTAACCTCAGTATTGTTGCCTTACAGTGGAGATGGTAATAGAACCCATATAATGAAATGCATAGAATTATTGATTGGATTCAGTGAGAAAAGCCTATCAAGTGCTCAGTATGAGTCCTGGTACATAGAAGGTGCTTGGTAAATGCTGCCATCATATGTCATAGCCATGGCCTTGAGCTTGGGGGATGGTACAAGGTTAGCCCTGAAAGGGAGCCTTGGGCTAAGGAGGGTGGAGGGGTGGCTTGTTGGGAATGTTGGCTGACAGTGGTGATGGGAGGACTGAGGGGGGCCCTCTAGGAGGACATGCAACCCTCACCTCTTCTCTCCTCCTGGGGTACTTTCTATCTGTGTCCCCAGCCCGACCCTGAACCCAAGCCCTCCTCTCTGGTTTCCCTTTGTGAGGATTTCTTCACTACCAGTTTCTTTTCTGTCCTACCCTCCTTATTTTCAGTTTACCTTCCTGCTTCCTCTTGGCTTCTTGATCACCCTTTTGCCTGTTCCCTGAAGCCTATTATGAAAACCACCAGGTTGCCTTGTTGTTCTCTGATGTTTATAAAGGCATAAAAGATTAGGGCTGGGTAGACACTTAGCCCTCTCAACCCCCTTCTCCCTCAACCCCCAGTGAACAAGGTTGGGGAAGGATGACCCAGTAACTCTCCCAAGGTCAGTGGCAAAGGGGCTGGGCCCTAGGACTCTGCACGGTGCTTCTGTCTCTGTGCTGGGCCCTAGGACTCTGCACAGTGCCTACGTGAAAAGGCATGTGTGATCTGCCTAGTCAGTAGAATAATCTCCCAGGTGACAATCCTCTCTTGGCGCCATCCCCAATCTCTTATCTCCCTGGTGTTCTCATTCCAAGGGGAAGTCAAAGTGAAGGGAGAGGAGCACATAGCTCCTGACCAAAGGCCCCCTCAGCTCAGAGCCAATACAAGCTTTAGGGGAGGCCCAGATGGGAAGGGGCAGAGGTATCTGAGGATGTGGTTGGGGGTCTGCATTATTCCATTTCAAACTTTTTTTTATATTGAGTTGATGGGGTGGGTAGAAGGGGTGATGACAGTAATCAGGGCAGGCAGGGGATTGGGGTAGGGAAGAAGATGTGAGAGAAGCAGAGGGGAGGGGAGAAGGAAAGAGTGGTAGGTGGCAGCCAGGCTATAGGCCTTGTTATTTATTCTTTGGGAATGTGAACATGACAGAAGGATCATGGGGATGAGCACATGGTCTGGCTGCCACCTTTATTTCTTTTTTGAACTTCATGGTTTTCTTTAAGATTTTTTTCCCCTCATTTGAAGATACTTTTCCATTTACCTTTAGACAGATTAGGAGGGATGGAGAGAAGGAGAGAGAGAGAAACATCGATGTGAGAGAAACACATTGACTGGTTGCCTCCCACAAGACCCCAACCGGGGCTGGGGAAGAAGTGCAACCGAGGTACGTGCCCTTGGCAGGAATTGAACCCAGGTCTCATTGGTCCACGGGCCAAAGCTCTAACTGCTGAGCCAAACTACCAGGGCTTTTAAGTTTCTTTAGTTTTTTTTTAAACATATATTTTTTTAAAATATGTTTTTATTATTTAGGGAGAGGAAATGAGAGGTAAAGAGAGAAAAACATTGATGTGATAGTGAAACAGTGATTGGCTGACTGCTGCACACTCCCTACTGGGGATTGAGCCCAAAACCCCAGGCATGTACCCTGACCGGGAATCAAACCGGTAACCTTTCCATACACGGGGTGCCACCCAACCTACTGAGCCACACTGGCCAGGGCTGGAATTGAAGGTATTTGGTGCACTGAATAAATAAATACTGGACAGTTAACAACTAACAGAAATTAAATATTAACTACAGAACTACTTGAACCAAGGGGTAGCTGAAATGGGACAGACAGAGGATGTGGAGTCAGGAGACCTGAATTCAAACTTTGCTTTTTCACTCACTAGCATTTTAACCTTGGGCAAGTCTCTTAATGTCATTGAGCTTCAGTTTTCTCTTCTGTGGAATAAAGGTAAAAATAAAACCTGCCCTTCCCATATGACAAGGTCATGGTGAGGATTAAATGAAATAATGGATGAGAAAGCTCTCTAATCTGTAAATCCTTAGGCAAATGTATGCTGTCATCATCAGTAGGGTTATTTAAAAGGATCAAGATACCAGTGGAAATAAAAACCAAGAAGCCAATGGTGAAAGGTGACACAGCATTTAGTCAGCTATATGGAGGACAGGCCCTTTTCCCACCATAACTGGTCCTGGGACAGCCAGGCAGCTGCTGCCCTCCGAGGTGCTTCTTCTGCAACGTGGAATGGGGAGACGATGAACAGAGTGACTCCAGCTTCTAAATCACTGTTTTGCAAAGCTGGAGGTAGCCGGGATCGCCTGCTAAAGTGAAACCAGAAAGGCTGTCGGTTGGAGAAAAACATGAGATGCTGGAATGTGGCTTATGTCTACATCTGGTTTCAAATTAAAATCTTTTGAGTCCTTCACCAGTTTTGAACCTTTAGAGTGAGTTATTTAATCCTCCAAGCCTCAGTTTCCTTGTCTGTAAAAGAGGAATAATACTATCTACCACAGAACTGTTCTGAAGATTTACACGTGTGAATTTATATAAATTGCTTAGCACAATGCCCGGCACATAAATCAATGCTCGATAAATATTAGCTTTTGTTATCATTGTCAACCTAGAGGTACTAACTGAGTGTGTTGAATGACTGACTCCCCAGGCTTCCTGACAATGTCACCTTTGAGGAAGGGGCCCTGATTGAGCCACTGTCTGTGGGGATCCATGCCTGCCGGCGAGCTGGGATCACCCTGGGGAACAAGGTCTTTGTGTGTGGAGCTGGTAAGAAACAGGATACCCTGGTTATGAGTTCATTTAAAGAGGAATGTGGGGACACCTCTGCACATCTTCATTCAAAGACTGAAATCTGTCCTAGGATCTTTCTGGGTAGGAGAGGATTACAGTGTCCCATTCCCTCAGTGACCAGCATTTTGGTAAATAAACTAATATCTGCAGAAATGATGTCATTTCCTAGACAACATGACCCTTTTATTCATTTAAAGAATGCAACTTGGGACTACATTTCAACCCTTGACAGGAAACTAGAGAAATAGTTTTGATAGCAAAGGGAAAAGCAACTTTTGGAACTTCCTAATCGTACCAGAGAAGTGACCTTCTGGTCCATCCAGATAAGAGGTGGCCTGCTCACTGCCTGTAAAAGGAGTAGAGTCCAGCCCACCATGAGCCAGCTCTCTGCCTGCACTGGGAAGCTGCCTTCTCTCCACCACCCGAACAAACACTAGCAGCCTCAGACTGAATCATTCTAGGCTTTTAACTACTGGTGACTCAGACTGCATGCTCACACTCCTTATGGGTGTGATCTACTGTTCCTCATACACTTTTTGGGGGAGGGGGAGGTTATAATTGACATATAACATGAGTTTCAGGTGTAAAAGTGATTATTCGTTCCTCAGGTGACCGTGAACAATGCTGGGGTTAGCGATACACACCTTCTGCATAGTTGAAAGTCCACATATAACTTGACTCCCCAAAAACTTTACTAATTGTCTACTATTGACTAGAAGCCTTACCAATAACATAAACAGTTGATTAACACATATTTTGTATGTTATATGTATTACATACTGTATTCTTACAATAAAGTAAGCTAGAGAAAAGATGTTATTAAGAAAATACATTTACATTACTGTACACGTTTATTGAAAAAAAATCCACATATAAGTGAACCTGTGTTGTGCAAGGGTCAAGTGTATTGCAAAATGGCCACCGTAATAAGTCTAGTTAACATCTATCACTATACATAGTTGCAAAGTTTTCTTTTCTTGAGATGAGAACTTTTAGGATTTACTCTCAGCAACTTTCAAATATGCAATACAGTATTATTAACTATAGTTACAATGCTGTATATTACATTACTTTGACTTACTTTATAACTGGAAGTTTGTACCTTTTGACTCCCTCTCCTTTACCCATTTCACTCACTCCCTACCCCCTTCCTCTGGCAAACAATCTGTTCTCTGTATCAATGAGCTTGGGGTTTTTTTTGTTTGTTTTAGATTCCACATAAAAGTGAAATCATATGGTATTTGTCTTTCTCTGTCTGACTTACTTAGCATAATGCTCTCAAAGGTCATTTACGTTGTCACAAATAGTAAGATTTCCTTCTTTTTTTAATCCTCATCTAAGGATATTTTTCTATTTATCATCAGATAAAGTGGGAGGGAGCGGGGGAGAGAGAGAAACATTGATGTGAGAGAGACACATCAACTGGTTGCCTCTCGCATGACCCCAACCAGGGCTGGTGATGAACCACAACCAAGGTGCGTGCCCTTGATGGGAATCATACCTGTGACTCATTGGTCTGCAGGCTGATGCTCTAACTGTTGAGTCAAACTGGCCAGGGCAAGATTTCCTTTTTTATGGCTGAGTAATATTCCATTGAAACAACTTAAGTATCCATCAGTGGGTGAACGGATAAAGAAGATGTGGCATATATACACAAAGTTAGCCCAGCCAGAGTGGCTCAGTTGGTTGAGCATTGACCTGTGCACCAAAAGGTTGGTGGTTCAGTTCCTGGTCAGGGCACATACCTGGGTTTTGGGTTTGATCACTGGTTGGGGCATGTACAGAAGGCAACCAATCGATGTTCCTCTCTCCCTTCCTCTTTCTCTAAGCATGTCCTCAGGTGAGGTTTAAAAAAAATAATGAAAAGATAAGTCATACACACCACATGTGCACACACAGAAACTCACCCAATCCCTTTGTTGGGCATTTCAGGTATTTTCCAGTGTTTTGCTTTCTGTGAGAACTCACAAAATTATTTTCAAGGGGAGTGTCCAAAAAGAATCCCCAAAGATTTTCTGCATAGCCTTATTTTGTGGGTCTGGTTTTTATGTGAAAACCCTCATGTCATCTAGCAGGTAGATAGTGCGAGGAAGCAGGTGGTCTTCCAGCTGAACCACCTGGGGCTGCCTGAACAGCTGCCTCAACCCAGGGAGCCAGCTCACTTCAGGACACTCCAGGGTGGCCCTGAGAGGGCCCCTAAAAACATTATGTCTCTCTTTGGGGAGGTGTGGTGGGTTCTAAGAAGATAGGGGTCAAAGAGAAAACAGGAAAGTGTATCCAGACCTTCTGAGATAACTTCTCTGCAAAAATGTTTCCTTGAGCCCTCAGGTTCTTTGACATTATCCCCAAGTAGTGCCCAAGAGTAAGTGGAAAATGTACAGCTCTGTTTTAGGAGAGAGTCAAACAGAACCCAGCACTACGAGCAAATTTCATGCAGAAACAATTCCTCATGCATTCACTTACTCATTCATTCAACAAACATGGCCAGAATCTCACTATGTGTAAGACACTGAGATAGATGCTGACGGCACATGAAGGATACAGTTCTTGTTTGTGGCCTGCAAAGGGGGAAGAACTGCTGTTTCATATTTCATAAATGTCTCCCATTTCCTGCTTTATTTAGGGCCAATTGGACTGGTCAATTTGCTCGTGGCCAAGGCAATGGGCGCAGCTCAAGTGGTGGTGACTGGTAAGGTTTTCTTCTTTTTAACTATCCTTCAGAGAGGAAAGAGCTGGGCCTATAGTGTGAGGCAGAGGCATGAGACCTATTCCCTTCATGGGGTACTGGATTTCTGAAGGGGTTCCTCCTCTTTTCTCCAAGTTCCAAGGTTGAAAAGCCTACCCAGGGAATGACCAAGTCAGGGCCCAGGAGGAGACTTTTTGAAGCTGCTGGGAGAAGAGGACCTGGCTCTTTATGCATGGACCTGAGATGCCCATACTGCCTACTTAGCCCTAAGATGAGGCTCAACCCTGAGTTTATTTGTTTAAGCCCAGGAGACAGGATGTGTTTGTATGTATGTGTGTGATGTGGAGTTGGTGTGAAGTATAGTATATTTATAAGAGGATGTTAGTGTGTGAGGTATGTGGTGTGAGTGAGAGACATGAGTGGATATATGTGAGGTGAGATTACCCAACAGCATGTGTGGGTGTGCTTGTGAAGGAAGTGTGGTATGTATGGAAACACGTGTGCGTATGTGGAGAAGGCATCTGTGAGAAAATATTTGTGTGTGTGTAAGCTATCTGAGACTGTGCATCTGTGCAAGAAGAGGTTTTATGTGAGAGTGTGTGGGTGAGTGTGTAGTTGTGTGGTGTGCAGGTGTGTGTGTGGAGAAATGATGGGGTAGTTGGAATGTGGAAGTGTGTGAGAAGCTATCAGAATGTGTATAGAAGGTATCTGTGAAAGCATGGAAGTGTTTGAAGAGTGTGTGTGTGCAGATGCGTGATGTGTGTGGGAGTGTGTGAAGGTATAGAGATATATGTGTTGGGCTCAGTGACACCACCCACTACAGCAGGGCTTCAGTGCCATCAGAACCTGTACCTCCATTTTTTTTTTTTTAATATGTTTTTATTGATCTTAGAGAGAGAGGAAGGGAGAGGGAGAAACATTGATCAGCTGCCTCCTGCACACTCCCTACTGGGGATCAAGCCCAGTGCATGAGATAGCACCCAACCAACTAAGCCACACAGGCCAGGGGTGTACCTCCATTTTTATTTTCTCCCTAATTCACCATCTAGTGTCTCAGTTTGAAGGAAACCTTTTTTCAATTTTAGATCTGTCTGCCTCTCGGTTGTCCAAAGCCAAGGAAGTTGGGGCTGACTTTGTCCTCCAGATCTCCAAGGAGAGCCCTCAGGAAATCGCCAGTAAAGTGGAAGGTTTCCTGGGGTGCAAGCCAGAAGTCACCATCGAGTGCACTGGCGCGGAGACCGCCATCCAGGCGGGCATCTACGTGAGTGGGGTTTGGGCAGCTCTGGGGAATTGAGGCAGGGTAGTGAACTGAACAGAATTCAGGAGTCTAGGATCAAGCTTCTCCACTGACTTGCTCTGTGACCTCCCAGCAAAATTATAGGATATCTTTATAGTTCTGTTTTCTTCTCTCTCCTGTGTAGGTAGTGGCACTTGTCTAACATTCTCATTGGGTCACTGTGAGGTTTAAACGCTGTAGCAAATATTCACAATCCTTCAAAGATAAGTGACCCTCATGTTTAAGATGGGGTTGCTGTCCATATTTGTGATCATAGAAGTTTTGCTCTTGATAAAAGATCAGTAGGAGGAACAGGGAAGCATGTCTCCATTAAGTGTGGGAAATCCCTATTGTGTTTTATTGAGGAAAACAGTAGTCTTGGAGTCATTTATACAAAGTGACAGCTATTAGTTCAGTCAGTCACAAAGATAAGGTGAATTTTCAGGGTCATGGTTGGGTACTACTGTCCTCTCCCAGAATTAGGAACAGATAAGCTGTCAGTATCTGACAAGTCCCTCATGGACCCACCTGTAATTTATGAGAAGTTGGCTGGGAGGCAGGGAGAGGAAGTGGCATTGACAGGTCAAAGAATGGGGAAAAAGGGGAGAGAGAATATGTTCCAGATTCCGAAGCTACCGCGTGCCAGGTCTTCTGCTGGGTGCTTTGTAAACCTGATGCACGACCTGCACCAAAGCCATGAAATTAGTCATCATTCTCCACATCTTACAATGCGAGGCCTGGTGAGTGGCCTTGAGCACAGTGATCCAATGCCTGTGCGTTCCCTACTCTGGCCACTGCTTAGGAGAGAGAGGGGAAGAAGGGACAAGAAACCAGTGCACAGTCATGCCAGGGTGGGAGGGGCGGGGCGGCGACAGCTGCCACCACTGGGACTCTGCCTTGCCTCCCAGACTGCTTCCCCTCAGCAGTTCGGGCTTCCTCCTTCCTTCTGAGTCACAGCTGGGTCACACACAAGGGCACTTGGCACCATGCAAGACATTTTGGTGAAAGCTGATCCCTTGAGCTGTGTGGCATGGCCCTCACGCCTGGCATCTGGCAGAGCTGCCCAGCTCTCCTCCTACCAAGATGGCCATGGCATCAGGGGCACATTAAGTGGTGGGAGGAGGAAAGAGCCAGTAGCACTGTTGCCCCGAGGCCAAGAGAAACCAAAACTCAGAGGTGATGGGTGTGATCAGTCAGTCCTTGACATGTCTTGGGCACCTTGAGATCTATGATAATGAGTAATGTTTACTGTCTTCAAGTTGTTGGCAGGTCAGTGACCCCACCCCCCATCCCATCCACAAAGAGGCAGTAAAAGACGCGGCTTCTCTCCGGACCGCCGGCGGACGCTCCAACCGCTGAGCCAAACCGGCCAGGGCAAAGACGTGGCTTCTCAATTCTAGGCTTTCCTTCCTCTTTTCTCCTGCTGGAGAGCATCTGGGAACAGCTGGCATCTCCAGTTGTTAATGGTGGGGGCCCAGTTGCCAGGCTACCTGAGGTGAGCATGGAAGTAAATGTGACCCAAGGGCCTTTCCAGACCTGAGGCTTGTGCCTCTCCTGAGTGAGGAGTGGAGCCATTATGCATGACAGGTGCTGTCGAATGCTCCAGGCCACCCCATCAGCTGGCAGGTTAGGTGGAGGCACTATACATGGACATACCTGAGTCATTTTCCTGCCAGATCATGACTAGATAATATTCATGGGAAGAAGTGGAAAATGCTTAGGGTAGAATTGATGTCATCTTGGTGCCTAGGTCACACCACGGACCAGTGATCACGTAGTCCAAGCATTCCTTTGTCTGTAATCAGCAAACTGCTAGCCTCCTGACCGCTTGGGATGGTCACTGTGAACGTATTCCTCCTCCTCACCAGGCAATAAGGAAATGCTGATAGGAAAACAGTTTTCTTAGGAAACGTCTCAGTTTTCTGTGGCTCACTCACAGCTCTGACCTCTTCCCCCTATTTCTCCAGTTGAGACAGCACATCTTGCAGTTGTGAAAACCCTCCTCCTAATGACAGAGTTCATACATCACAGGTGGTTTATAAGTGATTCTGCACTTTGATAACGTGACAGTGAGTCCATCCTCGCACCGAGCACTAAGATTGTAGGCCCAGCAGCCCTGCTGGGAGGAATCATCTTATTCTTGCACAGGAAGAAACTGGCTGAGAGGGCACCATCCAGGTCTCCACAGCCCAGAAGCACAAATGCCAGAGTCACCCCCATGATGCAAGCCTCTCCATGCATGTCCTTCCCCCAGAGAGAGGGGCTGGAATGAGCTGTTTGTCTGTCACTCATAACATCAAGCACAGTGATGCCCCAAATTCTCTGGAGCAGGCACAACACTCAGGAGCTCTCTCTGTTTTCTTAGCTCTCTTGTGGAGATAGTGGCACTTGCCTAACATTCTCATTGGGTCATTGTGAGGTTTAAACCAGGTAACAAATACATAGTCCTTGAAAGATAAGTCCCCTACCTATTCAGAATGGGGTTGCTGTCACGATCATGTCTGTGATCACAAAAGCTGTGCTCTTGATAGAGGATCAGTAGGAGAAATGGGGAAGCATGTCTTTGTTAAGTGTGGGAAATCAGTATCTTTTTATTGAAGAAAATGGGGATTATGCGAAGACTGTCAAGATGAACTTCACTCTCTGGCCAACTCCAAGAGGGAACTGATAAGGGAGATAGATGTTTAAGGAAGACAAAATCCGTTATGACCAATACTGCTGGAATAAATGTCTCTGGAACAAAGATATTTTTAAATGCCAGCTTGCATGTATAAGGCAGTTTTTAAACCACAAAATTCCGGTAGCCCTCCCCATTTGCATGATGCTTAGTAGTTTTCTCACCAAGAGGGTGGTTCCTTAGCGGTTTGATAAAATTCCTGTCTTGCCCTAGCTGGTTTGGCTCAGTGGTTAGAGTGTCAGCCCATGCACCAAAGGGTCTCGGGTTCAATACCCAGTCAAGGGCACACACCTGGGTTGCAGGTTTGATCCCGGGCCCTGGTCAGGGTGTGCGTGAGAGGCAATCAATCGATGTGTCTCTCTCACCTCTCTCTCTCTCTCTCTCTCTCTCTCTCTCTCTCTCTCCTTCCCTCCCTCTATTTCTTTCTCCTCCCTCCCTTCCACTCCCTCTAAAAATCAATGGGGAAAATATTCTCAGGTGAGAATTAACAAATAAAAGTCCTGTCTTGTGGTGTGGGCACTCTGGAGGAGGAACAGGTGCTGAGATGAAGTGACTGAAGCCAACACCTGGTATGGATTAGTAAAGCTTCAAAAGATGCTCAGAGGTTGCTGAAGATCAATGTTGTTTGTAGGGGAGGTTCTCACTGAGGTCTGGAGAACCTTAGTTATTTTGTGGGATGTTGTGGACAGTGAAAGATGCTCCCACTTTGCCTGGTCCTCCAGTGATGAAGTATATTATTTCAGGATCTTTAAAGAAGAGAAGGTTTACTTGGCTACTCTGTTGAGTATGGTCATATTGAAGAGTTCAGCAGATAGAAAGACTCATTCTCTGGAATTTTTGGATGCAGTCAGCAGATATTTGTGTGACAGCGGTGTTGTTGTGAGCAGGAAGTCTGCATTTCTTATCTTCCAGGTTTTCTTGTTCTTACTTCCTCTTCAGGCCACTTGTTCTGGTGGGACTCTGGTGCTTGTGGGACTGGGTTCCGAGATGACCAGTGTGCCCCTAGTGCATGCAGCCACCCGGGAAGTGGATATCAAGGGCGTCTTTCGATACTGCAACACGTGAGTATGTTGTGGGCAGTGGGGTGTCCAATGGCCAGCAAGACCAGGGCAGGCCTCTGGGACCAAGAGTCTCTATTTATTCATGAGGAGCTCTCCCTGGCACATGGACAGCCATGCCATATGATAGGGGTCCAAAGAGAGGATTCACTCCTGGTTAAAGAACAGGGCAGAGATGGCAGAGGGAGGGAGGGTGGGGGATGTTGAAGCATTGCTCTTGGCTGTCTGCCACTCCTATCCCAGGCCCTATCTTTTTCATTTACTTAAGTGGCCAGATGGCCATTTTCTCCCTTCAAAGGGAAGGAGGAGAGAAAGGACAGAGTCAAGTCCCTTGGCTCCCACTCCAGAGGCCCAGGGCCCACCCTGGGAAGTGAGAGAGTCTTATTTCACCACAGCCCACATTCTGTGGCTCCACCCTCTCCCTTGCTGGGGAACCCTGTCCAGGACCATGTTCCCCACCAGTGTCCCTTATTCCCATCTTTGGAGTCTAACAATTTCCACAGCAGAGTGCCAGCTTTCCAGTAAACCCTCTCAAGTTGAGATGCTACAGGGTTGATCGATTATCCCGGCCTACCTCCCTAAACCTTAGCTGCCTTTTCACAGTGGCCTCCATATATCTCGTGCCTTCCTGCCGAAATAATTCTCTGCTTCATGGCAGACATTGCAGAGGGGTCAGGGGGTATTTGGGAACAGGCTCTGTACTCCCAAATTATAAGTCATAAGATCATTCCCACCAGTGTTGGTCTGTAGAATTGACCTGGCAGAACCACAGTGCTAAATATGGCCAAGCTGATACTGTGCTTGGTACTTTTGGGGGCCTGGCTCTTTCCTCATGAAGGCTGAACGTAACGCTTGTGATCTTTTACAGATGGCCGATGGCGATTTCAATGCTTGCGTCCAAGTCTGTGAATGTCAAGTCCTTAGTGACCCATAGGTTTCCTCTGGAGAAAGCTCTGGAGGCCTTTGAAGCATCCAAAAAGGGATTGGGTTTGAAAGTCATGATCAAGTGCGACCCCAACAACCAGAACCCCTGATGTTAATTGGGCTCTGTCCTCATTCCCACCCTCTCAGCATCTCAGGACTAAATGGCTAGACAAGGGTGAGCTTTAAGGCAAAAGTTTCTTTTAAGTAGTAAGGGTAATTAAAATAATTCAATATAAGCAGAGAGCCTTACATAGAGGAATTCGTGTGCCTTAAAAACACAAGTAGGGATAGTTTGGGGGAACTTATAGTCAGAATGACCTGTTTCTGCTGAGCAAAGTTCAGCAAGTGGACCAGAGTTTGGCAGGCAGATTCTGGGAATTCTTCTTCCTGGAATTGCCTAAGTTGATTGAGGAAGGAAGTCTGTCTGCTGAGTTCCTGGTTCCACTGTGATTGTGACCAGGTGGGGGATGGGGTTATGAAGAGACAACTTTATCAAGACTTATCTGACCCAGAAGCTGATGTTCATGAGAACCTGCAGCTCAGGGTCTGGAATGAGGGGCTGTCAGCAGTTTTGGTTTAGAGCACAGTGTTTCTAGACATAGGTGCTATTTGGTTTGATGACAAAAGGAGAATAAGGGACTGAGCTTCCTGAGTCTAGAGTAATTATTAAATCAATCAAACAAATAAAGCCAAAATCCCACATGTGGTCAAACCAGCTTGCATTCCCCAGATGTAGAACTAGTCAGGGAACTTCTCTACACTGCTTGAAAACTCCCTCATTTTCAACCCCCGAGAACTGTGTTTGCGAGGTGAATAACCACTTTCCTAACACCCCCCCCCTCACACACACACACACACACACACACACACACACACACACACACTCTTCCTTCCACTGTTCAGGGGCAGCCACTGCAGGCTTCTTTGTCACTAGGCAACCAGGAGACACCTACCTAAGGCTCACACATGATCATTACATAATTCCATGTGGCTCTGGTAACTATAAATAGAAAACCTCTCCCTTCTCATAGCCAGTTAAGACTCTTGGTGTCTCTGTCTGAATAATAGCTCTAAAACTGTGACCTTATTTTAATTTTACTGTGTAAGAGTTGGGCCCAACCACATTATGTCCATTTGTGACTTTTCTTATGTCATCTCTGGAGGAGGGTAGGATTTTGACTTCTGTCTACACACAACACATGCACATACTCAGTAGCCACATCACCCACTGTGCCTACTTCTCAGTTCTATTTAGCTCCAGGCCCAGACTTGCCAGCTGCCATTTCTTAAAACTTTCTTCTTCACCCAGCTGGTGTGGCTCAGTGGTTGAGCGTCAAACCATGCACCAAGAGGTCACCAGTTCGATTCCCGGTCAGGGCACATGCCCAGGTTGTGGGCCTGATTCCCAGTGGAGCACATGCAGGAGGTGGCCATTCGATGTTCTCTCTTATCAATGTTTCTATCTCTCTCTCCCTTCCTCTCTAAAATCAATAAAGAAAAAACATAGACTTGTGTCGCTTATTACACAATGGTGATTGGGCTGGGTCTTCTATATCAGTCTTGTCCCAGTCTGTTAAATGGGCTACATGATTCCTGCCATGTGGGAAATTTTGAAGGGTGAATGGGCTGATTGAAAACAGCAGTTCAGGGAATACTTCCCATTCCAAATCCCCTGAGGAGCTCTCCCGCTACTGTGACGTTTCACAGCTTCCCAAGCAGGGGCAGAGGGTGGCAGGAGAGGAGATGGTGTGGGTGGGCCACCAAGTCAGTCCTCCGGGTGGTGAGAGGGCCCGAGTCAGTATTCCCGAGCTGTTGCTGGGCACCTTGGACTCCACATCCTCTGGAATGGGCTGCAGGAAGCCCAAGAACTCATTCCTCACCCCATCACTAAGTGCTCAATACGTATTGTTGGACTCAGTGAATCAGTCCCGGAACCAAGAACGTAAATTCCCCACGAGATCCCCAAGCTTGGGTGGCCCCGCCAGCCTCTGTGTGCTCTACCACAGGTGCCTGACACCTGGTTAGCTTTCGTCAACACTGAGGACCCCACCCAGCCGGCACTCCCAGCCTGGGGTAGGGTGTACGGGTGGAGAGCTGGGAGAAGGGCCCTTCAGGCAAACTAGGGGGTAGAAGAGTGAGGCTGCCCCACGGACACCAAAGGAGAAAGGGACTCGGCTCTGGCAGCTCCTACTTGCCATCCACTTTTGCTACAGCAGAGGCTGACATGAAGTTTCCGCTCTCCTAATCCTTGGTTCTCTGGCCACGCCGGTCCTACTTCTGTGTAGCACAGCACTGCCCCTTCCTGTTTTGCTCCCTGTAGGGGAACAAAGAGGGCCAATGGGGAAGTTGGTTGGCCCAGAGGTTAGGAGTGGAGAGGCAGATAGGATTATTGGATATATGTCTTTTCCCAGAACTGTCCTTTGCACATGATCTCAACCTAGGCTTGGAGTACAGAAGCCAAACAACAGGACCCACATCCCTTGGTGGCAGGCAGGTCTCCACTGTCCCTGTCCCTCCTGACACACCCAGGTCCTCCAGGGCTCAGGGAAGAACAGGATGGAAAAGGAGGCAGCGATGCAGTGGCTTGGCTAGGAGTTCATCACCAGAGGGAAATGCCTTCAAGACAGCAGCAGCTGTTCTCTGGTGCAGCCACTGCCACACTGGGACTACACAGCGATGCTGCCACGGCCTCTGCCTCTCCCCCCAGCTGCCCTCTCCCCTTAAAGCCCTGGCTGAGCCAGTCGTTGAGGTTCTTCTCTGGTTACCTGACAGCAGCATGGGGTGTATAGATGGTGTTTCTGCCAAGAGATCTCTCACTGGATCTTACCCTCCATGGGAGCTTCTTGGGGTTGCTGGGGTGGGATGAAGCCTCTATCCTTTGGTCTTGGACCCATGAGACCTATGAAGGGCAGATGTAAAGGATCTGATGCCAGGATTTCTTGGTTCTATCTAATCCCGGGCCCAACACCAACTCACTGTGTGATTTGCCAAGTCACTTCAATCTGAGCCTTGGTTTTCTCCCTTCTTAAATGGCAGGGTAGGGCTAGATCAGTGATTTTCAACCAGTGTGCCACAAAAAATTTTAAGATATGCAATACCTGTCTATTTAATCAGAGGCACTGACCTCTTTTCCCTTAGATTGTTCATTTTTATTTATTTACTTTCAAGAGATTATTATTTTTTCTTTATTGAATTTGAGAGAGAGAGGAAGGGAAGAGGGAGCAATAGAAACATCAATGAGAGAGAACACTGCCGCCTCCTGCATGCTCCCCACTGGGGATCGGGCCCACAACCTGGGCATGTGCCCTGACCGGGAATCGAACCAGTGACCTCTTGGTCCATGGGTTGATGCTCAACCACTGAGCCACACTGGCTGGGCAGATTGTCAATTTTTAAAAATGACAATAGCCAACACAACAATAGCCATGAATAAATTAAAATTATACCTGTTTTTTATCCTCACCTGAGGACATTCCTTCATTTTTTGTTCAGATAGAGTGGGAGGGAGAGAGAGGGAGAGAGAGAGAGAAACATCGACATAAAAGGGACACATCGAGTGGCTGCTACCCGCACGACCCAACCAGGGTTGGGGACAAACTGCAACCGATATACATGCCCTTAGCAGGAACCAAACCCAGGTCTCTCTGGACTGCAGGCCGACGCTTTAACCACTGAGCCAAACCAACCAGGGCTATACCTGTTTTTTTTAATCAGGCCAGCAAAAAATATATTTTTGGTGTTCTGCAGAACTTTAATAATTAGTTTATGTGTGCCATGAGATGAAAAGTGTTGAAAATCACTGGGTTAGATGATCTTAAGGTCTTCCAGCACTGATATTTTACAGGGTTTCCATCACTCAGAGGCCCTGGGGACTGAAGACCTCTTTGGAAATGTCCCTCAGGACTGAGGTATAAGGGGCCTTCTTGGGTTTCAGTTCCAATCCAATGTCTGTGTGAAGGGATGGCCTGAGGTGGGGAGGGCAGCCTAAGGAAGTACCTTTGTCCTGGGCATCACCTTGTTCTGC
Source organism: Molossus molossus (assembly GCF_014108415.1). Lineage (NCBI taxonomy): Eukaryota > Metazoa > Chordata > Mammalia > Chiroptera > Molossidae > Molossus > Molossus molossus. Next base: position 183,779,478 of record NW_023425344.1, read on the forward strand.
TCATTAGCCTCAGTCTCCCAGGTGTGGTCCCAAGGGGCTCTGCACAGCCCGGAGCTGGGCCTGGACAGTCTGGCCTTATCACTAACTTCCCTGCTGGTGGTCACTGATTGGCCTCTCTGTGTTCCACATAGGATTAGAGGCAGAGGCACAGCCCAGCCGGGTGGAAGTGGGGCAGCAGTTCATTTCTAGTGAGGAGGGAGCTGTGGTAGAAAGTGGGCCTGTTCTGGGTTCAACACCACTGAGGCGTGGTGCAGGTGCAGCTCCCTCGGGACCAGCACCAGGCTTCAGGTGGGTGGTGCTCAAGCCCTGTGGGTCCTGCTGTGAACTCACAGGCTCTGTGTGCACTGAACCACCAGCTACCAGCTTCTCCCACGAGCCTGCCTCAGCTCCTCCTCCCTGGCAGGAATCCCTAGAGGCTCCTCTGGTCAGGTGTTTACAGTGCTCTGGTCACCAGGAGATAATAGTGACTGTACTTTTCTTTATCACACGTTTGTACATTGTTCAGAAATCAAAGGCAGATAAGTAAAAAGAAGATAAAATCAGCCATAACCTGTCTCCACAGATGCAAATAAGTTGGAGTACTTCCTTCTAGCTTTCCCCATGCATCTCTATACATATACAATTATAATCAGAAATAGGAATTACTTTACCTACTCATTGTCCACTTTCACTCAGAACAGATACTTTTTTTTATCTTTAGATAGAGCGTGAGGGAGCGAGAGAGGAAGAGAGAGAGAGAAAAAAACATCGATGTGAGAGAGACACAATGACTGGTTGCCACCCACAAGACCCCAACCAGGGCCAGGGACAAACTACAACCGAGGTACGTGCCCTTAGTGGGAACCGAACCCGGGCCTCTCTGGTCCGCAGGCCGGTGCTCTAACTGCTGAGCCAAACCAGCCAGGGCAAGACTTTTATTTAAACAATCATACTTCCCATTAACAAAATAAATAATTTCTTCAAATCATCTCATACCACATCATTCCAAGACCAATTTTCTCTAATAATCTAAAAAAAAAAAGTGACTTTTTATACTTGGTTTTCTTAAATCAGGATCCAAACACATTGCACATAGTTATGTCTCTTAAACTGTTTATTAAATGTTTTATTTATTTTTAGAGAGAGAGGGAAACGTCAATTTGTTGTTCCACTTATTCATGCATTCATTGGTTAATTCTTGTATATGCCCTGACCAGGGACTGAACCTGCAACTGTGACATATTGGGAGGACACTCTAACGTATTGAGCTACCCGGCAGGGTTCTTAAGTTGTTTTTAATCTATTATATTTTCCCCTTCATTTTTTATTAAATACCATTATTATGTTGAAGAAACAGAGTCATCTGTCCTCCACATACTGTTTTACATTTGTTTTCATTTAACAAAGTCTTAAATTTCTATGCCAATAATTACAGAGTGGAGCAAAATTAGATTTACAGTTGTTCATATGAGAAATAATACAATAATTAATTAATAATGATACAAGAATTAACTGTTTTATGTACTCACAACTGTAAGTCTACTTTTGCCTCCTGTATATATACTATCATTTTAAACCACTATACCCCTTAATGTGGATGTACTATCATTTATAAAGCAAATCACAATATTTTGATTATTTGGATAGTGTATAGGTCTTGGTCTTATGATAGAGTTGTGATGACTATTCTTGTGCATACATTTCTGTGCTGCTGACTTATTTTCTGACGTTATGTTTTAGAATGAAAACAGTTGGGTTGAAGGGCATACACATTTTAGAAGTGACCTGGTTAGACAAGTAAACAAAATATTGATATTGAGACTATCTAAGAAAATCTGAGATGGGGAGGTGCCCCACGACACGTACAATGCGGGAGGACTCTGGAGTCCAGGGCACCTTTCTGGGGTACCATGAAGCCACTGGCTCTCTGGCTCTGGGCCAACCTTGGGAAAGCTGGAGGCTTGGGCCTCACCATCTATAAACTTGGGCAGGTCAGCACTTCTTCAGGCCTCATTTTCCTTATTAGTAAAGTTAGTGATCCCTTCTAGCTCTGGGACTACTGCCAGGACATAACAACAAAGAGCTCCTGTTAAGAGTGGCATAGGGTTCATGGGGAACTGTGGTTGGGGTACTGTGGAGCAGTGAACCCCATCAATGAACTTGTACTGGAAGACTCTCCCCATTCTGCCAAACCTCAATGCCAGGGGACTCTGGGTACCAGTCACCAAAGTTTAATAAGTCACTAAGAGGAAGTGAAGTTGCTATGTGTAGAAAGTTCCTTTTTGGCTCTGGCTTTTCAAGGAGATGCAAATCCATGTGGCATAGAATGAATTAGAGGAGTTATTCAGATGAAAATTTTGGATTCTCTGGATCTCAGAAGATTTGTAGGACTCTTTAGGAACTTCATCTTCTGAGTGAATGATTCAAATACAATTGTCAGATTGCTATCGTAATCTCTTGTCACGTATATATTAAGGCTGTGCTTACGCAGCCTAACAATATAGCTTTTAAGTGTGTTTGCATATTTGTGCTGTGTGCTTTCCGGAACACAAAGGTAAATCGGTCATCTCCTTTGTCACCCATTATGTGGGATGGAATGAGACTGCTGGCATCGACAGTGTCAAGGATTGATGGTTCTAAAGACTTCTGGAAAAACTGTTATCAGTAAGCAGAATGAGGAACAACATATTGACTGAGAGAGAGGAATGAGGAAAAAGCTAAGAGGAAAAGGAACTAGTAGTATATTCAGAGCAAGGTGAAGAAAGTGACGCAACCCGCGCTTTTGGAAACTGTTGCTGGGAAGCGGCGGGGATCTCAGCACAGGCACAGACCGACCTCACCAGAGCTCTTCTGGGCCTACCCTAGACTTGGCTTCCCCTGGTGCCACATATAAAGGTCCCACAGCTTGTTCTGGCCAGTATGGTTCAGTTGGTTGAGTGGCATCCTGTGTACCAAAAGGTTGCTGGTTTAATTCCCAACTAGGCACATCCTTAGGTTGCGGGTTTGGTCCCCACTCCGCCGTGTGCAGGAGGCAACCAATCGATGTTTCTCTCGCTCTCAAATCAACAAAAACACATATATTTAAAAAGTGCACATCTTTCTACACATCTGAAACTAGAGCCTGAGGAACACCCATTGTCCTCTTCACTGGTCCCCTAAAGCCATGCTGCCTTCTCCCAGAAGAGGGCTCCAGAAGAGTTATACTTCCAAGGGGAAGACAGACGTTGCCAGGGTGGTTGGCTGCAGAAGAGTTTCTGTCATCCAGCACATGTCTTGTCATGGGCCAGACTAGAAGAAAACTTCTCCTGCATTTGGAAGAGGTGGTAAAGGAAGAGGCCCGTGGAATATTTGGATGTCTTGGGAACCCTCTAGTAAGAAACCAGTAGGTACACATTCTTCAACATCATGGAACTTCAAAGAACAAAAGAGTCTAGTCAAGCAGTAAACAAGGATATCAGCTTTTTATAATTTTTATTTAATCTACATATTGAACTTCTTAAAATGTGCTACTAAGTGACTGTAATTTAAAGGGTCTAAAGAGTTAGTCCTTAAGAAACATTGTTTAAGACAGGGTGTAGCAACAGTATAATAGGACTTTTAAGTATGGTGCAATCCCAGATTCTTAGATATACTGATTTTTTAAATATAAGTGCCGACATTCAAATATTTACTGTGGAGTAGAATCAATCAAGGAAAAGAACTGAGGTCAGCTCATGGTTGCTGAGACCTAGGGCATGTTATAAGACTTAAAATCCTACTTCATTCTTTCTTATAGTATTCTACTCTTCTGGTTGTTTTTGCCATATTCTTTGAAAATCATAAGCAAAATATGGGAGAAATAATGAACTCTATATTTTTTAATAAAATAAATTTCCTTATATGGTCAAAAATTTGAATTTACTCAGGTGATATTTGTTAATAAAACTATATAGGTTTCAGGTATACAATCCTATAATACATCATCTGTATTGTATTGTGTGTTCATCACCCCAAGTCAAGTTTCCTTCTATCACCATTTATCCTCCTTTTACCCTTTTCTACCTCCTCCCACTCCACTTTCTCTCTGGTACTATTGTCTGTAGGACTTCCATTTTTTTACTGTATAAATTCCTCTATTGATTAAATTTTTTAAAACCATGATCCTATATCACTTTTGAAATTTAAGAGAATGACTAAAGATGTCACAGCTCACTGTGACTTTCAGACCCAAACACTGAAGAACATAAGCAGGTGGCTGGGCTCCCAAAGCAGAGCACACTCTCCATTACCAGAAAGACTGGCTGCAGCCCATTCCCAGAAGTAAGGAGAGGGAGGGGCCAGCCACTTGCAAACAATTACAACCCTACTCCCTGACCCCTAGCAGACCCCTGGGCAGCCTGTGGTCTGTTACATCATGGGCCTAAGGGTCACTCCTGAGGCCTGAAGGACTGTGGGTGAAACTGCTGGTTCTGAGAAGTCAGCTGTTTTCATGCTTCATTCTTGTGCTATCTTTTGGTCTTTATATTAATCATCTGTATCTGAGGACAAGCTGAGTAACTGCCCACAGGGGGCCAGTCCTCGGCACCTCCCTTTAGTTCTTGTATGCTTGTATATTTGGTCTTAGCTATGTTTGTGGACTCCATGGCACTGGGTTTTATTCTTGAATAGAGTCAATGATCCTCTTTTTTTCTGAGGAATTAAGTTGGTACACAGTTGTGGCTGCAGTTGTGGTATCTGTGCTTTTTTTTTTTTTTTTTTTACCTCTGAGGCTTGCCTTGGCTACTTCCTTCTTTTGCTCCCCCATCTTGTGATTTCTATGGAAGACTTTGCATCCCCTGAGTCCTTTCAAATTAGGTTAGAAGAAAACATTACCTCATCTTCCTAGTTTGTTTTTTTTTTAACTGATTTTTACCATAACAAGCTCTAACAATATTTTTTATCATTCCTGCTAATTTCTATGAACAATTAAGTTATATTTGAATCTTGTTTTTGACAAACATGGATTTAAGTGTTTCCTCCTGGCCTCACTCAGCCTTTGATAGCACATTACTGTCTAAAAAACCCTTTCAAATATTCACTCCCCAGTAGTTCTCACAATATTGTATCTGATACATGGTTTAATTAGACCTCATGCCATTAGATGTGATCACTTCTCTTTGTTCATGTCCCCACTGTTTCTAATGATTACTTCTACAGCTGACCACCTCTCTTGATGAATTCTTTCGAGGCTGCCGTTTCTTGAAATTAAGGCAAGGAAAATGCATTGAGATCCTTACTTTAAGTTGCCCATTCCTTTTTCGTCAGGTTGTGAGGACTTTCCTTCAGGCTCTTCTCCTTTCCCAGGCTCAAAAAGTGAGGTTCGAAAACGTTTCATTCTAGCTTCTTTAAAAAAATTTTCCCAGGGTCCTCTAACTACTCACCATTTATATGGTCCTATTGGATTCATCTCTGAGTTTACAGAGTTGGCAAGTAGATATGTAGGGAAATGTCAGAATGGGTCATATTGCTCCAAACTTGACATTATGTCACTTCACCTTCACGTTTGGCAGAAAACTGAGACTCAGGGCAGTGATGGAACCTGAATGCAGATAACTGACACCTGGGGGTTTGAGCTCCAAAGATAATTATTCCCTACACAGTGATGCTGCATTTTCTTCATGACATTCTTGGTCACAGTGTGGCCCTCATTCGTACCTTGTTATTTTCTTTGTTTGCTAAGCTGATCAATTTGTTGTTTAATTTGGTTGTATTTAGGCTTTCAAATGCTAGTATTCTTGGCATTGCTGATTATTTGCTCTCCTATACAATGGAGATTTAACTCAGCTAAGTGCCTACCTTACCCCAACCCCCATTTTCCTAGAAGCCTCCATTGTTAACGATTTGGAGTATATCCTTGCAGGAACATGGACACTATATATATTACACACACAGAGATTTTATTTTACAAAAGTGGGATCACATCCTAGTTACATATATTTCCATGTCAGTACATGGGGATCATATTCATTCTTTTTAATGCCAACATTATTCCACACATGGATGTACCATATATCACCATATATCCTTTATCATTTTCCTGTTAGTGGGTGTTTAGGTTTCTTCGAATATGTTGCTATTCTAAACACAATTAATTTCCTTGTACATATATCTTTCCACATCAATACATAAAATAGTTCTGTAGGATTCTTAGAAGTAGAGTTTCCATACAGAAGGATATTACCACAGTTTTAAAAAATCACCTATACACTCCCTTAGGGAGGCAAACATATTTTCCTCTTTTCTTTCTTTCAGAATAAATACTGTCTAATCAATGGGATATTTGTAACTCTTCAGTATTTCTCCCATTGTTTCTTCCTTCTTTGGCTTCCCTTTTGGTGGTGAAATATTGACTTAAAAAAAAAAAAAAACAACTAAGCATTCTTCTATTCCAGGAATCATTCATAGAAATAGATAAGATAGATATGGAGGCCACATTTAATTGAGGATGCTGACTGGGACCAAAGAGCTGATAAACTTGACCCTTGCAAATTGAGGTTATAAAAGTAAAATAGCACGTACAGGAGGCAACTGATCAATGCTTCTCTCACATCGATATTTCTCTTCCTCTCTCCTTTCCTCTCTCTAAAATCAATTTAAAAAATAAAATAAATGGGATAACATGTTAAAGGATGTTTCAGTTTTCTATTGCTGCACAAAAAAACCAATCCAGCCCTGGCCAGTTTGGCTCAGGGGTTGGAGTGTCGGCCTGGGGAGCAGAGAATCCCAGGTTTGGTTCCTGCTAGGAGCATGTACCCCCCCCAAAAAAAAAACAACCAATCCACATTTAGTGGGTTAAAACAGAAACATTGAAATAAAAAAATTTTTTTTACACAATCTGCCATAACAATAATTTTGATTTGACAACAATTACTGTAACATATCAGCTTTGAATGTTTCTCTGCTGGTTGCTGCCAGTCTTTGCATATATGGGGTGGGCAAAAGTAGGTTTACATTGTAATACAAATAAATAATACAATGATTAGTAAATAATAGTACAAGAGCCTTCCGGTCAAGATGGTGGTGTAGGTAAATGCAGTGTCACCTCTTCCCACAACCACATCAAAATTACAACTAAACTACAGCACAACCATCATTCAGAACTGCCTGAAATCGAGGTGAATGGAAGCCCTACAACCACGAAATTAAAGAAGACACACTGAGACTGGTAGGAGGAGGCAGAGGAGCAGATGGGCTGGTCCCACACCCATGTATGTTGGATAAAAATCAGGCAGACACCTTGGCTGGGAAGGTCTTCCCTGAGGAGTGAGGGGTCCCTGTCCCACACCAGGCCCTCAGTTCAGGGTTCCAGTGCCAGGAAGAGAAGTCCCCATAACTTCTAGCTGGAAAAACCAGCAGGAATCAGGCTGAGAAAGGCTGAGGCTGCTGGATCCCCAGGCAGTTCCTTTTAAAGGACCCGAGCACAGACTTACTCAGACTTGCTCCCTCTGAGCTCTGAGGGGAGGCAGCTTGAAAGGCACCAGAGATATATGGAAAAGAATAGCTGTTTGGCTTAGGGATAAGGGCTGGAGAGGCAGCTTTCTTTCACACATTGCTGGCAGAGGCCTTTTTTCCTTTGGTGACCCCTTCTCTGGGGCGGCAGACAGCCACCATATCTGGGACTCCAGCAACCTGGCTCACACTGGTAGCCCCGCCCTGGTGACTCCCTGAGGCCCCGCCCCACCCAACTGTTGGGCCCACCCAAGCTGTTTCCAATGGCTTTACTATAGGATTGGCTTGTCTTTGATCCTGCTTCAGATTTTCCTAAAGTCTCTCAAACAAGCAGCATCTGGTCTCAGCGAGCCCCATACCTCTCATTAAATGGCCCCAGGCCTGGCACTAGAAGCAGCCAGCCTTGGTTCACAACTTGGCTTTTCCTGGGCACCTCCAAGCCCAGCACAAGAAGCAGCTATCAACAGATCACTTTGTAGCTTATGCTGGGTGGCCCCAGATAGAACACAGGCCGTGGCTGACCTTACCCCAGAGCCAGCACACCCAATAGACAGCTTCAGACCACATCAAAGCACCACCACCCAAACACCTCCACAAGTGACACAATCAATGAGTGGACTTAGTCTGTACCAGAACCCTGCTGAGATAAAAGTCTTCCTCTGTAGTGGACCCCTGCACAGGATATCCTCCAAGGTTTAGTAAGAGGCCAGTGGTCAATGGGCACAGCCAGTCAGTCCTTGCAGCTGATCAGCCTGAGTAAATCCCTACCATTGACATGCCAATTGCAATCAAGATTCAATTACAACAGATTGGTGTACAGTCCACACTAGGGGTGCACCTCAAGGGCCTAGCTGTGGTGATCAGGGAGGTTATGCCACTGGATCCTACAGGACACCTACAACAACAGGCCAAACTATGAAGGCTAGGAGATATAGCAAATATACCTAATACATAGAAGCAATCACAGGGAAGCAGCCAAAGTGAGGAGACAAAGAAACATGTTCCAAATGAAAGAAAAAAACAAAACTCCAGGAAAAGAACTAAATGAAATAGAGATAAACAGTCAATCAGATGCAGAGTTCAAAACACTGGTTATAAGGATGCTCAAAAAACTTAGTGAGAACTTCAAGGAACTTAAGAACTCTAAGAAATTAGTGAGAACATCAACAACATAAAAAAGGACCAGTCAGAAATGAAGTATACACTAACTGAAATAAAGAGTAATTTACAGGACATAGACAACAATGCTGGGGATGGGGTGGGATTCGGAGGAGGGTGTCAATGGGGGAAAAGGAGAAACATCTGTAACAAAAGTAAATTAATAAAAAAAAATTTTTTTAAAAAGAATAATTTACAGGGAATCAATAGTAGAGTAGGTAAAGCCAAGAAGCAAACCATTGATTTGGAATATAAGGAAGCAAAAAACACCCAATCAGAACAGCAAAAAAAAAAAAAAAAAAAGGAATTAAAAAAAATTAAGATAGTGTAAGGAGCTTCTGGGACAACTTCAAGTATACCAACGGCATACTTCACAGAATTAGAACAAGTACTTCAAAAGTTCATATGGAACCAAAAAAGACCTCGAATAACCACAGCAATCTTGAAAAAGAACAAAGTTGGAAGGATCACATTACCAGATTTCAGGTTAGACTACAAAGCCACTGTAATCAAAAGAGCCTGGTACTGACACAAGAATAGACATATAAACAAGTGGAACAGAACAGACAACCCAGAAATGGATCCAAGGCAATATGCTCAATTAATATTTGACAAAGGTGGCAAGAGCATACAGTGGAGTAAGGACAGCCTCTTTTATAAATGGTGCTGGGAAAATTGGACAGCTACATGCAGAAAAATGAAACCAGACCATCAACTTACACCCTACACAAGAATAAACTCAAAATGGATAAAAGACTTAAATGTGACTCATGAATCCATAAAAATCCTAGAAGAAACTGTGGGCAACAAAATTTCAGACATCATACGCAGCAGAATTTTTACTGACACATCACCTAAGGCAATAGAAACAAAGGAGAAAATGAACACATGGGACTACATCAAACTGAAAAGCTTCTGCACAGCGAAAGATACAATCATCAAACCGGAAAGGCAACCCACTGTATGGGAGAGCATAATTGCCAATGACATATCAGATGAGGGGTTAATTTCCCATATATATAGAATGCTCATACAATCAACAAAGGAAGACAAAGAACCTAATTAAAAAATGGGCAGAGGAACTAAATAGACACCTCTCCAAACAGGACATACAAATGGCTAAGAGACATATGAAGAAATGCTCAACATCACTAATCATCAGAGAGATGCAAATTAAAACAACTATGAGGTATCATCTCACACCTGTCAGAATGGCTGCCATCAACAAATCATCAAACAACAAGTGTTGGTGAGGGTTTGGAGAAAAGGGGACTCTAGTACACTGCTGGTGGGAATGCAGACTGGTGCAGTCACTGTGGAAAACAATATGGTGTTACCTCAAAAATTTTTAAATTGAACTTCCATTTGACTCAGTAATCCCACTTCTAGGAATATACCCTAAGAAGCCTAAAACTCCAATCAGAAAGAATATATGTACCCCCATGTTTGTAGCAACACTATTTACAATAGCTAAGATCTGGAAACAGCCCAAATGTCCATCAGTAGACAAATGGATAGAAAAGCAGTGGTACATATACACAATGGAGTACTACGCAGCTGTAAGAAAGAAAGATCTCTTATCCTTTGAGACTACATGGAGGGACCTGGAAAGTATCATCCTAAGTGAAACAAGCCAAACAGAGAAAGACAAGTATCATATGATCTCACTTATTTGTGGAATATAATGAACATAACAGTCTGAGGAATAGGGTAGTCCCAGAGACGTGGAAGTGGGGTACATACTGACAATCCCCCAAAGAGGGGGTGGTGGGGGAGAGATAAACCACAGAACTTATATGCATGTATGCATGAACAGTGGACATGGACAACAAAGCTGGGGAGAGGACAGGGAGGGGGGAGGGGGGAATCAGTGGGGGGAAAAGGAGAAACATCTGTAACAAAAATTAATTAGTAAAAAAAATAATAATGATAATTAACTGAAAAAAAAAAAAAAAGTTTCCCAGACAAGAAAAAGCTAAAGGAGATCACCACCACCAAACCATTATTATATGAAATGTTGAAGGGTCTTCTTGAAGGAGAAGAAGGACAAAAATATGAACAATAAAATGGCAATTAATACATATCCATTAACACTTGAATCTACAAACAAAATGAGCAAGCAGAACAGAAACAGACTCAGCTACAGAGAACTTTTTATTGCTTGCCAGATGGGTGGGGGTTAAGGGAATGGGTGAAAAAGATGAAGGAATTAAGTACAAATTGGTTGTTAGACTGATGAACCTCAAAGGGAAGGGGGGAAAGAGGGTGGGATGATATAAACCAAAGAACTTCTATGCATACATGCATAACCAATAAACACAAATAGTGTGGGGAAGGCAGGAGGGGGGGAATTAGGGAGGAGAGTGTCAATGGGGGGGAAAGGGGGGCATCTGTAATACATTCAACAATAAAGATAAGTTAAAAAAATAACAACAACCTTCCCATGGAGTAGTATATTGCTTCATAATGAGCTATTGGTAAACTACAGAAAAATAATGACAGAAAGATTATTTTGAACTAAAATTGATTTGAAAGATAGTTTAAAAGATAGTGATAATTGTAGAGTATGAAGAAATGCTTAGCAAAATTGATTGTAACTAAACTTGTGTAAAAATAAAGTTTCTTTTTTGCTCTAGGTATGACCAAAAAAAAGTACAAGAATAAATGCTGTTTCACATACTCACATCTGTAAACCTACTTTGCCCACACATGTAAGTAATTATAATTTTTAAATATTTCTATTTTTATGATTATGAAAGTAATATATACTTGTTATTTTTAAAAATCACAGAAATGTGAAGATAGAAAATGAAAGTGACTCTTAGTTCTTTTTTTAAATTTTTTATTTATTAATTTGTTTTTGTTACAGGTGTTTCTCATTTTTCCCCCATTGACACCCTCCTCCCCTTCCCCCCCCCCACCCCATCCCCAGCTTTGTTGTCTATGTTCATTGGTCATGCATACATACTTGTAAGTTCTGTGGTTTATCTCTTCCCCCACAAACCCCCCCTTCCTCTGAGGCTTGTCAGTCTGTACCCAACCTCTATGTCTCTGGGTTAATTTTGTCCAGCAGTTTGTTTAGTTCATTATATTCCACAAATAAGTGAGATCATGTGATATTTGTCTTTTCCTGCTTGGCTTGTTTTGCTTAGCATAATACTCTCCAGATCCTTCCATGCCATCTCAAAGGATAAGAGATCTTTCTTTCTTACAGCTGCATAGTATTCCATTGTGTACGTGTACCACGGCTTTTTAATCCACTCATCTACTGATGGACACTTGGGTTGTTTCCAGATCTTAGCTAATGTAAATAGTGCTGCTATGAATATAGGGGTACATATAGTCTTTCTGATTGGTGTTTCAGGTTTCTTAGGGTATATTCTTAGAAGTGGGATCACTTGGTCAAATGGAAGTTCAATTTTTAACTTTTTGAGGTAACACCATATTGTTTTCCATAGTGGCTGCACCTGTCTGCATTCCCACCAGCAGTGTACTAGAGTCCCCTTTTCTCCACACCCTCGCCAACACTTGTTGTTTGATGATTTGTTGATGGCAGCCATTCTGACAGGAGTGAGGTGATACCTCATAGTTGTTTTAATTTGTATCTCTCTGATGATTAGTGATGTTGAGCATTTCTTCATATGTCTCTTGGCCAACTCTTAGTTCTATTCTACTCTCAAGAATAAGCACTGTCAACAATTTATAAATAAATATTTTCATAGTCACCATCAAGACACAGCTACAATTTATTTTTACTTAATAAATCTTAACCACTTTATATGCTTAGTAAATCTTTGTAAATGTAGTTTTTCCAAAAATACTTTTGTTTGGATTGTTTTTTAAAATGCTTTTTAACGGTTAATTTTTAATGTTTGTTCCCCTCTTATTACAAATATTTTGCATTTTTTAACAATGTCCCAATTATAAGGAGGAAAATAATATCAACCATAATGTCCTCACCTAGAAATAACCACTGTTAACATTTGGATGCATTTTCCTCTATAAAATGTAAACCTTTATCCAGATTTCATTTTTTTTAAAAATATGTTTTATTGATTTTTTAAAGAGAGAGGAAGGGAGAGAGAGAGATAGAAACATCAATGTGAGAGAGAAACATCGATTGGCTATCTCCTACATGCCCCCCCACTAGGGACCGAGCCCAAAATCCGGGCATGTGCCCTGACCAGGAGTGAAACCCAGGACCTCTCAGTCCATGGGATGATGCTCAATCCACTGAGCCACATCAGCCAGGCTAGATTTCTAATTATTTTCCTGGGATAGGTTCCTACAAGAGAAATTAGTGAAAGGCAGTCTTAAATATTTTAAGACTCTTGAGATATTTTGCCAAATTTCTCATTATGAGATTGCTCATCTAAGAACTTTCATTGGAAATTATTCATAATATTCTATTTGGTTGTGTCATTTACTTAGATATCCCCTTACTGTTGGACATCCAGATGATTATGGCTGCCTCATAGGGTTGTTGAGAGAATTGAATGGCAGAGCATATTAGGGAACTCAGCCTTGGGCCTGACTCAGAGAGGAACTCCATTACTCTGTATATCTACCTTCTCTTTCAAACACTTCAGGTGATAGCATTTTTCTCCTTCATAAAACTCAGCCCTAAACTGCCTCCCCTCCTCATCTTGGGGTCACTGTAGTTCATCCCCTAAGGCCTGTACCTTTCAAAAGTGTCAGTCAATCTGTCCTGAACCGGGACTGGGTAAGACTTGTTTTTGCTAATGTGATGTGCTAAGATAACAACCCTCCATGGAAATCACCAACCCACTGGCCGTAGGAATTCTGAAATGTTCTTTCCTTCTGAGGCTCTTCAGGCTGCATTTTCTGAGGGACAGGAATGCCATCTTTAGGAAGATCTGGTTGTGGAAGAGAAACACAGCTAAAGTCTGAACAGGTAGAATGTGGACTCCAGCCCAGAATGAGTTTATACAACTGACCTTAATCCCTCAAAATTTAGCTCACACTCTCCCTTCTCCAGAGAGCTCTTCTGAATTCCTTGGGCCCTCACAGCTCTCCTGTCCATCTTGGTATTTAATCAATCATGTATTGTATAAAGTAATTTATTCACCAAATACCCTGTGAGAATCTTCTCTGTGCCCAGCACTATGGTAGGCAGTAGACTAATGACAGTGAACAGCAAAGGCATAAGTCCTACCTCTCGGGGCTCACAGCATAACAGGAAAGAGTGACATTGAACCAGCACTGTGCTTGCAAGTGTGATGAGATACTGCACGTTCTCCCCATGCTAGACTGATTTTCTACTCCTGGAAGGCTAGGTGTGTGTCTTGCATCCTTTCTGGGTCCCCTGGATCTATGATCTGTATTCACAGTAGTTGTTCAATAAATATTATTTGAACAATTAACAATGGGAAACAAATAAAGAAAACGTTTGATTGCTTCTTGATCATCTTCTCTTTTTATACCTTTAGAGGCAGCAGAATGGAAAGAGCGAGCAGAGATTCTGAGATTTCATGGAACTTGGGTTCAAATCTTGATTTTGCCTATTACTAGCTGGATGCTTGTAGGCAGTTTGCTCTCTGAGCCTCAGGTGCTTCCTCTGTAAAATGGGGGCAAACAAATATACCTCCTCCAAAGAGCTATTATGAAGATTAAATGAAGGAATTTGCGTAAATGTGGTATAGGATCTAACCACATTGTGGTATAGGATCCCTTCCCCTAGTTAACTGAACCTCACAGGAGAGGCGGAGAAAGCTATTTCCCTAACACAGGCCTTCCATTCATTTGGGACAATGAATGCAGAAGAAAACAGTGAAATTTTAGGTCTGGGGTCTTATTTATCCCTTTATTTTCTTGGTCAGAAAAGTGAGGCCCAGAGAACTCAGGTAACTTCCCTGAGGTCACCCAGTGATTTTAGTAGTAGCACTGGAAACAGAAGCCAGGTTCCCATTCTAGCATCCAGTGCATTTCGACAGCTGCTCCTAGAATCTTGCTGCCAGAAAAGAGAATGCTTTAGTGCTTGAGTTCATCTGAGGATGTTTTTTGGAGAGATTCAGGATTCCTGTGAAGTGACCTCAAAGAATTCCCATGCCATTTCCAATTTCCTGGAATCTGGGTGGAGGTGCCTATAACTTGCTTGCCTGAGTCCAATCCAGGCAAGACCAAGATGGAGTGACTTTCAGATGATCTGGGAGCTTGGTGTTTCCTGCAGGGGCGAGGAAGCTTTTTTCTGCCAAGGTCATTTAGATGTTTATAACATCATTCCCAGGCCATTATCAACTTAAAAATTAGCCTGCAATGCTCCTTCTATAGCCCGAGATCATTTATTTCCAGTTGGGGGGGGGGTGTTATTTGATTTGTGAACTGTCATAAATCAGAAGTATTTTTGTCATCTTGGCTTGTTCTGATAGGTGACTTTTTCCTTTGTCCTGTCAGTATTTTGAGGTCACAACTTTCGAGTATATAAATACCAATGTGAAAGTTCGTAATTTATATGTTTCAGGGTTGCCAAAAGATGACTCTAGGATAAAGACTTCTATGTAGATATATAATGATAATGCCTATGGACATTTGGGTAAAACACTGTATAAAATGAGCCCTTCTAAGAAAACTTTAAAAAATTCATAATACGGTGATTTTTTTTTTATTGTGCTTAATTTGGACCAAATTTTATATAGTTTAAGATGACCATTCACACATTTTTGGGTAAACATTAAATTAAAAAAAAAAATTAGCCTGCTACCCCATGGCTCGGTGATGTGTAGCCCTTCCCTTTGAATATCCCCACCCCTAAGCTCCTTTTCTTTAAATAAACCCACTTTTTCTATTTAAAAAAAAATTAGCCTGCTATATTTGATCAGGCTAATTTGATGAGGCATATGAGGTTAGCTGGTATTGATTTTAGGACCCTTGGGCCAGACATTCCCCACCCCTGTGAGGGTAGGGCAGGCCTCTTTCTCCTCCTAGGGAGATAACAAGGGGATGGAGGTTGTGATCAACAGAGGACAGGTCTGGACTAGGAATAAGTCACATAACATCAAGCCTCAAATACTCCAAACTCCTTAGAATATGGAATTCTGCCTTCCAAAGCCTCAGTGTCTCTTAGTAATAGTAATAGTAATAGTAATAGTAATTATTATTACAATAATAATACTACTAGATGCCAGGCACAGTTAAGGGCTCTCCATACATTATCTGCCTGAACACTTGCAACCTGCTTTTGAAAGGCAAGATACAGTCATAGTTAAGGGCATGGCATCTGGTTAAAACTTTCTGGACTCAAATCTAGTCCTCTCACATTCTGGTAACTTTGGGAAAGTTTGTAGAGCCTCTTTGTGCTGCAACTTCTGTGATATTGTGATACATAATAAGAAACAGACTTCCGGTCAAGATGGCAGCGTAGGTAAACGTGGTCTAGTGTCCTCCCACAACCACATCTAAATAACAACTAAACTACAGAACAACCATCATTCAAAGCCACCTGAAATTGAGCTGAATAAAAGTCCTACAACTATGAAATTAAAGAAGCAGCCACATCGAGACTGGTAGGAGGAGCGGAGGCGTGGACTGGCTGGTCCCACACCTATGTGTGGTGGATGAAAATCAGGAGGACACCTTGGCTGTGAAGGTCCTCCCTGAGGAGTGAGGGGTCCCCCTCTCACACCAAGCTGCCGGCTCAAGGTTCTAGTGCCAGAAAGAGAAGTTCCCATAACTTCTGGCTGTAAAATCCAGCAAGAACTGAGATTGAAGAGGCTGAGGCTGCTGGAACCCCAGGCAGCTCCTCTTGAAGGACCCGCACACAAACTTACTCTGACTCACACCCTCCAGGTTCCAGCATGAGGGAGGCAGCTAGAAAGGTACCAGAGATATATGGGGAAGAACTGAGTTGTTTGGCATTGGGGCGAGGGCTGGAGAGGTGGCTTTCTCCTGGACAGACGTGTTGTCAGAGGCCTTTGTTCCTCTGGTGAGCCCTTCCTCCACAGGGCAGGCAGATGGCCGCCATATAGGGGACATTGGCAACCTGGCTCACACTATTTGCCCCACCCTAGTGATTCCCTGAGGCCCTGCCCCACCCAACTTTCAGGCCCACACAAGCTATTGCCAGTTGCTTTACCAAAGGAATGGTCTGTCTCAGATCCTGCTTCAGATTTTCCTACATTCTTTCAAACAAGAAGTATCTGGTCTCAGTGAACCCCATACCTCTTGTTAAGTAGCCCCAGGCCTGGCACTAGAAGCAGCCAGCCTTGGTTCATAACTGGGCTTTTTTGGGGCACCTCCAAGCCCAGCACAAAAAGCAGCCATCTGCAGACTGCTTTATAGTTTATGCCTGGTGGCCCCGGGTAGAACACTAGGCAGTGGCTGACCTGGCCCCAGAGCCAGCACACCCAGTGGACAGCTTCAGAACACTGTGAAGCACCACCACCCAACCACCTCCACAAGTGATAACACTCAAGGAATGGACTCAATGGGTACCAGAGCCCTGCTGATAAGTCTTGCTCTGTGTGGTGGGCCCCTGCACAGCTGAACATCCAAGGTAGTCAGAGGTCGGTGGGTAGTGGGTACAGCCAGTCCTTGCAGCTGATCAGTCTGAGTAAAACCATCTCATTGATGTGCTAACAACAATCAAGACTCAATTACAACAGAAGGGTGTAAAGTTCATAGGAGGGGTGCACCTCGAGGGCCCAGCTGGGAGATCAGGGAGACTGTGCCACTGGACATACAGGACACCTACTACAACAGGCCACCCTGGAAGCCCAGGAGACATAGCAACTTTACCTAATACATAGAAACAAACACAGGGAGGCGACCAAAATAAGGAGACTAAGAAACAGGTCCCAAATGTAAGAACAAGGTGGAACGAGGCGGTGCAAGATCTCCAGAAGTGCAGGTTTATTGGGAATTAGCCTGCCGACTACCTCTAAGGAGAGAGTAGCAACCGGCTTGTACAGACTACGGATTTTTAAACTTAGGGCTGGGGCGGGTGGTCATTCAGCCCAGGAGACATGGTTGTCTTTGATTGGTCGGGCCTGGGGTCTCCTGAGTTCTTGATTGGTCGGGGGCTGGGGTCTCCTGAAACTAGTTTTTCTTGTGGAACAACTGCTTGCAGTTTTGGGTGGGTTAGGGTGGTTCCATCATTCGTTCCTCCTGACTGGAGTGATGGGTTTTGGTTTTCTGGAATGAGAGGCTTAGGGCAAGGTTAAACTATAAGAGTGATGGAGTTTGGTTTTTTGGAATGGGAGGTTTAGGGCAGTAATATGGAAGTTAAGAGCTAACACCAAATGAAAGAATAGAACAAAACTCCAGGAAAAGAACTAAGCAAAATGGAGATAATCAACCTAACAAAATGAGATAATCAACCTCAATGAACTTAATGAGAACATCAATGAACTTAGTGAGGGTCTCAAGAGCATAAAAAAGGACCAGTCAGAAATGAAGGAGGCACTAACTGAAATAAAGAATAATTTACAGAGACTCAATAGTAGAGTAGGTAAAGCCAAGAAGCAAACCATCAATTTGAAATACAAGAAAGCAAAAAACACCCAATTAGAACAGCAAAAAGAAAAAAGAATCCAAAAAAAAATGAGGATAGTGTAGGGAGCTTCCGGGACATCTTCAAGCATGCAACATTTGCATCTTGGAGGTGCCAGAAGGAGAAGAGAGAGAACAAGAAATCAAAAACCTATTTGAAACAATAATGGCAGAAAACTTCCCTAACTTGGTGAAGGAAACAGACATACAAGTCCAGGAAGCACAGAGAGTCCCAAACAAGATGAACCCCAAGAGGCCCACACCAAGACATATCATCATCAAAATGCAAAAGGTTCAAGACAAAGAGAGAATCTTAAAAGCAGCAAGAGAAAAGCAGTTAGTTACCTACAAAGGAGTTCCCATAAGACTGTCAGCTAATTTCTCAAAAGAAACTTTGCAGGCCAGAAGGGAGTGGCAAGAAATATTCAGAGTGATGAAAAGCAAGAACCTACAACCAATATTACTCTGTCCTGCAAAGCTATCATTTAGAATCGATGGTTATATGAAGAGTTTCCCAGACAAGAAAAAGCTAAAGGAGTTCATCACCACCAAACCATTATTATATGAAATGTTGAAGGGTCTTCCTGAAGAAAAAGAACAAATATGAACAAACAAAATGGCAATAAATACATACCTATCGACAATTGAATCTACAAACAAAATGAACAAGCAGAACAGAAACATTCTCATAGATAGAGAACATTTTCTTTGTTGCCAGATGGGAGGGGGGTTGGAGGAATGGGTGAAAAAGGTGAAGAGGTTAAGAAGTACAAATTGGTTGTTAGACTGACAGACCTTAAAAGGAAGGGGATGGGGGATGGGAGGAAATAAACCAAAGAACTTATATGCATGTATGCATAACCAATGGACACAGACAACAGTGTGGGAAAAGGCAGGAGGTGGGCAGGAGTGGGGAGGAGGGGATCAATAGGGGAAAAAGAAGGAACATCTGTATTATATTCAACAATAAAGATTGACCATGTTGGTCAATAAAGATAAGTTTAAAAAAAAAAGAAAGAAACATATATTAGGTCTTTATCCCCAGTCTGGGTTCTGGCATAGAGATCCCAAAACCCCTGGTATTTTCCAAGATGACAGCAACAATGATGTCTTGTTAGTTAATGAGATGATTTTGGACTCCACCCACCTGTGGAGGCTTGTTGCCAGGAGAACCAATCTGTGATTACAGTTTCACTTCCCACTTCTAACCTCTGACCTCCAGGGACAGGAGAGGGGCTGAAGACTGAGTTCAATGGCCAATGACTTAATTTATCATGTCTATGTAATGAAACCTTCATAAAAACCCAGGAGGACAACTTATTGGCCCCCCCTTTTTTAAAACCCTCACCCGAGGATATTTTCCTATTTATCTTCAGATAGAGTTGGGGGTAGAGACAGGGAGAGAGAGAGAAACATCGACAGGAGAGGGACACATCAACAAGTTGCCTCCCGCAAGGTCTCAACCAGGGCTGGGGCCGAACCGCAACCTAGGTACATGCTCAGGGCCGGAATCAAACCCTCACCTCATTGGTCCGAGGGCTGACGCTGGACTGCTGAGCCAAACCGGCCAGGGCTCGTTGGCCCTTTCTACTGGAGAGCTTCCATGTTGGTCAATCAGAGTGCTTCTACATGTCACCTTGACAGCCTAAGTTCCACAAAGACAGAAGCTCTTTGGTTTGGGACCTTGCTTTATGTATATCTTCATCTGGCTGTTGATTCATATCCTTTGTAATAAATCAGTACAGTAAACCTTCGATTTTGTAGACCTCAATTTAACAAACTTTGGATTTAATGGACAAAATTTTCTGTCTGCATGTCATATGTGAAAATTAACACCCTGTTAATTTTAAAATGCTTTTACCCAAGATTTGCTTATAATTAAATTAACAGGTTATTAACTCACTGTTATTTTTAACAAATTTTAGCAAATAGTCCATATGTTGGAAAAAACACTGTAGTAATTTCACCAACATAAATATTACATATCTACAACTATAGTCTATGTATTTAAATCCAAGAGTCACCACTCAAACAGTGTTCAGCGAATGATTAGCACGTGATCACATGGCATCCAGTAAAGTAATGGGTTCTGTTGTCAGGTGGTGTGACTTTCTGCAGCAGTTTTTTTTTTTATCCTCACCCGAGGACATTTTTTCATTTTTTGTTCAGATAGAGTGGAAGGGAGGGAGATGAAGAGAGAGAATGAGAGAAACATCGACGTGAAAGAGACACATCGAGTGGCTGCCACCTGCATGACCAACAGGGGCCGGGGACAAACTGCAACCGAGGTACGCGCCCTTAGCGAGAACTGAACCCGAGTCTCTCTGGGCCGCAGGCCGACACCCTAACCGCTGAGCCAAACCGGCCAGGGCTCTGCAGCAGTTTTAATGGGAGCCAGCAGATATTCCGACATGCACTAAGCCACGGCCCCTTTGGTTTACTCCAGGTCACTGATGAATGTACGTATTTACTAGACCTATTCAGTATAAATTTTAAATTACTGTAATATATATAGAGAACCTTTTCTGTGAAATTAAACTTTTCATACACACAATTTTAATTACATAAACATGTCTACATAAGTAAAAACAGGTAAAGTAATTTGTCAATTTTTTAACATACACATTTGGAAAACCTACTTTATTTATTTATTTATTTATTTATTTATTTATTTTTTATTTTTTATTTTTTTTTATGTTTTGGTATGTGCCCCTAGCGGGAACTGAATCTGGGACTCTCTGGTCCGCAGGCCGACGCTCCAACCTCTGAGCCAAACCAACCAAGGCTATTTTTTTTTTTAATAATTTTTTCTTTATTGATTTGAGAGAGAGAGGAAGGGAGAGAGAGATAGAAACACTGATGAGAGAGAACATTGCTTGGCTGCCTCCTGCATGCCCCCCACTGGGGATTGGGCCCACAGCCTGGGCAAGTGCCCTGACCAGGAATTGAACCGGGACTTCTCAGTCCATGGGATGACACTAGATCCATTGAGCCACACCAGCTGAGCCAGCACATATTTTTTGCATTGAATTATAATATTGGATTTTCCCAAATTCTATGAAGCAAATTACCATGTTATCCCCATTTTATGGAGGAGCAAACAGGCATCAAGCCTTTCCTTTGTCTGTTCAAGGTCACACTCAGCTAGGACTCAAACCCAATTTGAGTCAATAGTCCTTTCTTTTAACTACTATGCTAAATTGGCTCCTTTTACTAAAAAATTCTTAGCAAGTGGGTGGGTAGATTGACACATCTTGTCAACTTTCTTCCTTCTCATTTGAGGCAGAAGCTGGGTCTGGAAAGTTGGAAAAGGCAAAATGCTAGCCTTCATTTCTCTCCTACAGATCTGAGCCTCAGCATCTTGCTGTCCTTGTCCATACCCTTCCCACTCACCCACCAAAGCCCTTCCATCCAATCTCATCTCATTTTCTCCATCACCATCCAATCCCATCTGATTCCTTTTCCATCTCTGTCCCATTCTCATCCTCATTTCTATTCCTATGAGGCAGGGCTTGGGTTGGGCTTGGTCCCGGGACCTGAGACCAACAGCTGTAATCTGAGGTAGAGAAAGTTTGCTTTCTTTTACACTGTCAATATAAAAATTTCCATGAATTTCCCAAGTCATTCTTTTGCAGTCCTCTTTCTCTGAGATATTTTTGCATCTCCCTTGAGTCTAACTAACCTCTCCCTTACACTCGCTTGTGCAGTCAGTGAACTCATTTTCACAGCCCCAACGTCACCGTTTATTGCATTTCCCAGGAAGAGCTAGTCCCAAAGGGTGGGGCCAGTTAACAGTCTTGGTGTATGTCCAGGCTGAAGATACATTACTCTCTCTGCAAGTCCTTGACTTTTATCCCAGCAGTGAGTGAATCTGGGCAAGATTAGACAGAACAGCCAGATAGCATGAATAAAATGCCTCCATCTAGAACCTGGCTAGGATGTGGAGTTAGGACTGAGCCAGGCAGGCCAAGTGCAACCTGAGGTTACTCAAGATCATAAAGGCATGTCCCTCTGTCCAAATGGACACTTGTCCCATGGAGTCTTCAAGAGACCTTCCTGCCCTAGCAGGGCAGGAAGGGGAGGGTTGAGTAGAGAGTGTTACAGATAATCATTAGCCATGTTAACAACATCCTCTAGCCTAGCAAGGAGAGATGAATTAGGGTGAAACAGATGAATTAGGGTGAAACAGATAAATTTTTTAAAAATTTTTGTTTCTTTGTTCATTTTTAGAGAGGGGGGAAGGGAGAGGGAGAGAGAAATAGAAACATCGATGAGAGAACATCGCTTAGCTGCCTCCTGCATGCCCCCCACTGGGGATTGGGCCTGACTGGGAATCGAACCAGTGGCCTCTTGGTGCATGAGTCATTGTTCAACCAGTGAGCCACACCAGCCGGGCAGGACAGATAAATATTTTGAGTGGTCTTTAGAAGGAATAAGGAAGGTACTGATGGGCCAGATTTGGGTTGCCTGTTTTTTCTCTTCTAGTGCTTTAAATTCCCACTCTCATGTTTTAATTTTACCAAAGATGAGCCTGTGAAACCCTGGCCCCCATTCTCGACCCTAATAAAAACAACCCCAGGCCCTGCTCTCTCTACCCATGACCTCACTGTGTGGCCCCAGGTGTACCATGTAATTTCCAGGACCTATAATCACTAAACTTTGTCTCTTTCAAAGATTCCTGATGATTATTGCTGAGAACATCTTACAATCACAGTAAGAACCATGAGGGTTGGTCCAGCCATAACCCTGGTTATCAGTAAGCTAAGATAAGCACACAACACATACATTTTCTCAACTTGTATAATTTCCTGGTCCACTATCATTATCTGACTTCCTAATAGCCAAACAGAAAATTTAATAAATGAGGAAACAGACTCAGAGAAGGTAAGGGATTTTTCTCTGTAGCTAAATTCACACTAGAATCCAGGTCTCTTAGCTCCTGATCCAGTGCCTTTCCAGTTCTACCAGCTATTCCTTCAATAGAGAGGGGTGGGAGCCAAAGGGTAAGGCCAAAAGGAGAGAGATCTGGGGCAGAAGTGTGGAGATGGCCTGAAATGTCCTACCACAGGTTTCACTGGCTGGAGAACATCATGACTTAGCAATTTCACTCCTAGATATAGACTCAAGAGAAATGAGTACATCATTTTCACCAAAAGACAGGCATAAGAATGTACATAGCAGTTTTATTCTTAATTTTAAAAAACAAAAAACAACCCAAATGTTTGTCAACAGAAAACAGATAAACAACCTGTGGTACATCTCTAGAATGTGATACAATTCAGCAATAAAAACAAACAAATTACTGATACATACAACAACATGGCAAATCACAAAGATACTGTGTTGTGTGAAAGATGCCAGTCTCCAAAGAGTACATTCAGTATGAGCAAAACTGATCAGGAGAAATCACAGCAGCAGTGGCTTTTAGGGGTTGGGGGAGACTGACTGGAAGGGGTACAAGGGACATTTCTGGGATCATGTAAATGTAGTGGTAACATACATACATGGTAACTTTAAGATGTATACACTTTGCAAACTATTTTTAAATTTTAAAAAAATTTAAAGCTCAACTTTTTAGAAAAGAGCCAGCTGAAGAAGGGAAAGGAAGCATCTTACAAAGTCCTGATTTGGGCCCTGGCCTGTTTGGCTCAGAGGTTAGAGCATCGGCTCGTGAACCAGAGAGTCCCGGGTTCAGTTCCCACTAAGTGCACATACCTCGGTTGCAGTT
Organism: Molossus molossus; assembly: GCF_014108415.1. Lineage (NCBI taxonomy): Eukaryota > Metazoa > Chordata > Mammalia > Chiroptera > Molossidae > Molossus > Molossus molossus. The sequence continues at coordinate 183,803,317 of NW_023425344.1, forward strand.
TGTTCCCAGCCCGGTTGGGGTCGTGAGGGTGGCAACTACTCGATGTGTTTCTCTCACATCGATGTTTCTCTCTCTCTTCCTCCCTCTCTTCTTCCTGCTCTATGTGAAGATAAATGCAAAAATGTCCTTGGGTGAGGATGAAAAAAAAGTCCTGATTTGGGAGTGAGGGGCTTCCTAGGACAAGACTTTCAGTGTTGAAACTGGGCGAGTCCTGGGTAAACCAAGACAGCCGGTCACCCAACTGCTATTGAAGTGGGGAACTGAGAAGGAGTTTTGGATGTCTGGCCCACAATCTGGACTCTCTTGGTCCCAGAGTCCTAGGGCTGCTCCCATGGGCTCACGAAGGACATGCCAAGAGGTCAGGACAGTGAGCACTGCTGGCTGACACCAGGAACATCAGGGTTGGGGAGACATCTTTGCTCCTAAGTTGTTCCTCAGGATTCCTGAACCTCTAGGAGCAGAAAAAGATGGAGAGGGAGGGGAAGAGGAAATGCCTCAGAGACTGAACTGAGGCACTTGGGCTGACTAGGTTCTTAGCATCACAGCTGAACTGGGCTCTCAGGAGATTCTCACTCAACTGTTTTCCCCATTCGACCCTCCCTCAAATGCTGAGGCCAAGAAAACACCAAAGCAATACATGGATTCCGTGGAAGATAACCAGACATGGGAACCTATCAGAGGCAAATGCTATTGTATCTCTTCACCTCCACAGCTGTCACAAGGCAGGGGCTGTCCCTTCCCCACTTGGTCTGCCACAAACTGCGGTGGCTTGAGCTGGAGGGTCTCCTCTGCCTTCTCAGAGCATGGGACATGTGGGGTAATGAAGGAGCGGCTCTTTCAGCTCTCCAACTGAGGCCAGAGGTGAATCCTGACAAATAAGCTGCCAGCAGGACTGGTCCGCAGAGGGGAAGCAGGCACCAGGGAGGGTGGGCTCAGAAGTTCTCGTAGTGGTGCACGAAGTGAGCCTGGTCCTGCCTGTTGATGAGCTGACAGGCCTTCTCTACATTCTTGGTCATTCCTGGAGGGCCACAGCTGAATACCCCAATCTTTCGTACCTGTCAAGTGTGTGGGGAGAGTGGTTGCAGATCGAAGAGACCTGCAGGCTTGAGAGGCTCACTTCTGGGAGGGAGCTGATTCTAAAGCCTGGCTGGAATAACCAGAGCATCAACCCCAGACCCCAAGGAGGAGACTTGAGCTGGGGGTGGGAAGGTGAGTAGATGGGAGTTGAAGCCTCCTCCAACACTTGACCTTGTTCTGGGGCCAGGTTGGGAGGTTCTCCACTCAAGATAGAGCCACAGGGTGCTTACAGGCCAGATGACCTGGCAGGGAAGGCCAGAGTCCCAAGATGGGTGGGGGTGGGACTAACCTTTGGGTGTACCTCATACAGGGAGCTGAAAAAGAGCTCAAAGGGGGGGCGACCAAAGTGGGTGATGGAGCGCAGGCCCGTGAACAGACTCCGGTTCAGCACCTTCTGGAAGTGCCTCTCACAGATGTACTGATAGAGGAATGAATGGAAGAGGAAGGTCAGGGCCAGGCAGAGCCAGGATCAGCTCCTAGCTTGGATGGTGACCCACCCATCCTGCCTGGCCAGCCCTGACATACCAGCATGGTGGTCCTGAGGTCGAACTTCTCAGCCAGCTGGGTGATGTAGATGTGCACTGACACCAGGTCCTGGCGGTCATTCTCCTCCACCTCCCGGATGATGTCAGCCAGCCACTCAAATTGCCGCTGGGTCCGGGTCACCCAGATGAAGTAGATCTGGGAACACAGGTTGGAACTCAGGACTCAGCTCAAGGTTCCTCCACCCAGATGCCTTTATCTGAGAGGCTGGAAGGCCCTAGACCACCCACAGACACTGAACCTCTGTCAGGACCCACAGGCTTGATCCAAGGCTTCTAACTGACAGATCTCAAAAGTCCTTCTGGCTACACTTCCTACCCTCCCTCAAAACATTTGGCATCTGGAAAACTGGATATAAATGGCCCTGGCAGACCTAGTGCCTATAAGCCAGGAGCTTTTTCTTTGTTTTTTAAATCCTTTTTTTAAAATACTAAGGGTATTTTTCTATTTATCGCCAGATAGGATGGGAGGAAGGGAGGGAGGGAGAGGGAGAGAGAGAGAAAAACATCCATGTGAGAAAGATACACTGACTGGTTGCTTCCTGCATGACCCGACCAGGGCCAGGGATGAACCACAACCGGGGTACATGCCCTTGACCAGAATCAAACCCATGACTCATTGGTTCGCCGGCCAATGCTCTAACCTCTGAGCCAAATCGGCCAGGGCGCCAGGGGCTTTTTCCAATGCTACTCTGTTGTGATGTGGGAACATAATTAGTCCGTTTATTCCCATTGTTTTGAAGAATGGGAGAGAGACACTCACCTTTTTACAGAGCATTTGGCTGCCCAAAGATGACTTGAAGACCAGGTCTTTGAGGATGGAGGCAAAGGGGGTGACCCCAATGCCTCCTCCCACCAGCACTGACACCTCAAACTTATGCCACTCCTGGTGGCCCTCTCCAAATGGTCCATCAAGGTACAGCTGCCAACAGAAGAGGGGATGAAAATGAGCCTGGCCCTGCCCCAGGTCTGAGGCTAGAAATGGGGGAGGCAAGGAGAAGAAGGACACAAGTACATCCTAGCCTCTTCTAAGGCACCCAGCCCTCTCCCAGCCTGGCCTTGGGGTCTTGGTGCTTCTAGTCTCAGAGTGGGGAGGGAGGAGAAACTTCTGCTAATGCCAAAGCCCCAGAAGTGGTTTCCAGTGATGGGCACCTTCGGGTATCTGGCACAGTCATCAGTTGGAGGTGAGTAGATCTCCCTGAGGCGAGTGGTCCAGGGCCCTGCTGCCCGGATATGCAGGCTGAGTGTGTCCTCATGGGGCGCAGAAGTCAGTGTGAAGGGGTGGTACTCGGTGGTCCCCAGAGCCAGGCAGGCGATCCGCACCCACTGTCCTGACTTGTACTCAAAGCCTTGGGGCCGCTGAAACTGCAGGTGGGTCACTCCTGGGGGTCATGGACAGAGAAGGGCAGAGATCAGAAAGCTTGCTTCTGGTCCCTGACTAGCAGGTACCCTGTCTTCTCCAAAGGCCTGAGGCACAGGGAACAGTCACATAGTCTGAGCAAGTTGGGCTCATGGGGCTATAGTCAGAGGATTTCCTTTGTTTCCTGGGTAACCTGAGAGCTGGGTTTCTCTGCTCCCCTGTTCCAGCCCCTCTCCTCTCCACGCTCTCTTCCCACAAAGGGTCCAGATCCAACACTACTGTCCTGAATAGAAGCCTACTCTGTCAGGGGACCTCTGGTGCTTACCAAACCTCCACTGTTAGAGCCATATCTGCACACCTTCTGCACTATTATTGTTTTTCTTTGAATTGACTTACTTTTTAAATTTGATTTACCTTTACAAGAAGCTTCAGGTCACTAAGGTAGGTGGAAAACTGGTATCATGTACTCTAAATAGAAGGTACAATGTTTTATCAAATTTTTTCTGGGTATTCTTTATGACCTGACCAGAGCTGAGCCTCCGTCCTGTTCTCTCTTTGTTGAAAAGGAGATTTTCAAGTATTGAAGAGTGCAAAAGCCATACTAACACCATGCTGAGACTTTGTCCTTAAGTAATCTTGATAGAAATAAAGTGGAAACGAGGTTAATTTTCTTACTATGTGAGTTCTCAAGGTTGGATGGTTTCTTAAAACCTAAAATCATCTTCGTCACCCTCTACAGTGATGCGAATGGCCACATTATCTCTCAACAAGACTCTCAAAATCGAGCCATTGACCTGTCTCTGAAAGACGGTTGTTCTGTAAAAAGGAGTGCAAGAGGAACATGTGGTTCCTTGCCCTGCACCCAGGCGACACACATGGGGGTCTTTCTTTTTTTTTTGGTATGTGCCCCTAGTGGGAACCGAACCAAGACTCTCTAGTCCACAGGCCAATGCTCCAACCGCTGAGCCAAACCAGCCAGGGCCATGGGTGTCTTTCTTGTCCTTAAACGCCTTAGTCTGCACTTTCACCTATCTCTTCTCATGGTCATTCTCCACTGTCTACAAGTCCTCCTAGGACTGCATTTGCATCAGGAAAGCTGCAGGGGTCCCAGAGAGGCTATCAGGAGTCTAGATGGGAGTCAGGAGTTCTGGGAAGCTGTATCCCCACACCCCTTAAGTCAACTTCCAGTGCTCCTAACCCAGGGTCAAGCCAGGCCTGGTACCTGAAGGCAGCAGCTCCGCCTTCACCACGCTGATCTCTACCTTCTTCCGGCTCAGGCTCACCAGCTTGTCACCCCCATAGATTAGTGCCGGGACCAGGAAGTAGATGTGGAAACGGGGCAGCTGGACCAGGCCAAAGCTGCCATGGATGATGATCTGGAGACATGGCCAGTTAGTATAGCTCAGACCCAGCCAGGCCCCCTTCCTGCCCACCCCTTGCCCAGACACTTTTTGCTGGGGTTCTGGGCCTGGGTTGGGTAATGGGGATGGCATCAGCTTCAGAGACTGGGATCTCAGATCTCAATGTCTCATTTTGAGATCTTGTGTCCAATTCAGCCTGCTTCCCCTGCCATCATGAGTGCTCACTCCTGCCCTATGGCCAGGCCCTGCCTGGAGAAGTCTCTCACCAGGACGTAGAGCAGAATGTAGAGGTGGTGGGTCAACCAGAAGCCCCGGAAGCTGCGCCGCCGGAAGTGGTGGGAGGCGAAGACATACATGATGGCCAGGACCAGGAGCAGAAGCACCCCTGTCATACCTGGGGGTATGGGACGCAGGGACAGAGAAGCATCTCAGGACTTCAGCCTGGACTGAGAATACAACAGAGCATTCCCCTCATTCTGCCCTCCTTCCTTCACCTCTCTCATCCCTCCCTGGCCCCCAGGACAACCTGACTGAAGGGACTGTAGCTGGGGCTTGTCCTAGAGGCTAGAAAGGAAATCTATGACCATTATACACAAGTGTGTATTCATGGAAAAATGAAGACAAAAGCAGAAGTCCTCAGACAGTACCCCCAGACTCCTCACACAACCCAACTCCCTACCTGGGACTGTCTGGAAGAACCACCAGTAGAACTTCTGGGGAAACTGGGACCTGTGGGGCAAACACACATGGAGCCTCTGGCTGGGGCAAAGGGGCTCCACCACTGTCACAACATGATCCTGTTCCTGCTGGCCCTGATGGCTGAGGGTACTGGGCCTCCACCCAGGTAGCCTGTGATCCTTCGAAGGAACATGGCACCCAGTCTCCCACAGTTCCATCCTCTGCTCTCTCAGCAATTCGGTCTCCTGTGTTATCCTGAACTCTCCTACTGTGGCTGATCTCTGCTTCCTTCAGTGCTTGGTTCACATTCTTTAAACTCTGTGAGGGCAGGGTATGTGTTTTGCTCACTGCCCTATCCCTATGCTCAGACAGTGCCAGGTACATAGTAAGTGCCCAGGAAGTATTTGCTGAGTGATTGCATGTATCTTGGCATCCCTGCTCTCTGGCTCCTGGATGGACACATAAAATGTGCCCCATAAATGTTCGCCCAGTGATTGAATGATAGGCTGAGATGTGGGAAAATGTCTCCAACTTCATCTCCCAAACTTCTTTCCTGGCCAATCAAGGCCAGCTTCCTTCCTGAGGGCAAGGAAGTCACCTCTCAGCTTCGCCAAGGAGGCTGGCATCTCACCCTTGCTCAGTGAGGGCATGGAGTATCTTGGACCATCTATTTCTTTTCTATTATGCCCTTAGACCTGCCCAGGTGTCTCTAGGGGACCCTCAGAACTGACCCATCATTCACAAAGACGTTGGGGAAGACGCAGGCCAGCAGGCTGAGGGGGCTGACTGAGAAGATGTAGACATTGACCACGTGGCCAGCACTGTGCAGAACTGGAAGAGACAGACTGTTAGAGATGTCACCTAGAGCAGACTCCAGTCCAAACCCAAGGGAGAGAGGAGGAACAGAGAGGAGAGATGGAAATAAAAGCAGCGCCTGCACCCCACTATTTCTCCCACAGCTGGTCCCAAGGGCTGCAGCCGTGAGGAGACTCCGGGAGCCACGTACTGGCCAGGACGACAGCAGCCATGGCGATCCAGCGGTGGAAGTCCACGGCGGCGTCGAAGGGCACGTAGCGGTTGAGGAAGGTCTCTCGCAGGAAGGTGATGAGGTTGCGGCACATGGTGAGCAGGATGTAGGAGAACATGAAGGAGATGCTGGCGGCCGTGCCCCGGGACAGGATGATGCCCACATAGGTGGTCTCTGCGATGCCGGAGGGTGGCGAGGCGAAGGCGTAGTCTGGGGACAGAGCGGGACGCTGAGGGGCAGGAACAGCCACCAGAGGGCTTCCCCTCGCCCTTCCCACCGCCCGAAACCCGAGCACGAGCTCGTACAGTAGGCGCGCTCCGCGAACAGGCCGGCGCAGATGGCCGAGAAGACTGCGATGCACACAATGTGCCGCCGGTAATTCTCCACGAAGCGGTTGTACTGCTGCAGCTTCTGGGCCAGGAGGCCCCTCTGCATCTTTTCCTGCAGCGCCTCCGTGTACAGCCGCGGAGGGGTCACCGCTGCCCTGCAGCCGTGCGAGGCAGGTGGCTGTAAGGTCAAGGCACCCTGGCCTCCCCTAAATGCCACCCTGTGAAGGAGACCTGGTGACTTTGTGGGGGTCAGGATGGGCAACAATAGAGAAAGGAAAAAGCATTTGGGAGGAAGACTCCCAATCCCTGAAAACTGTACCTCTCATCTTTATTGATTCCAGCCCCTCTTCTGTCTCCCCACTACTCTACTTCCTCTTCCTCCCGTCTGTTCTTTCCTTCCCTCTTCCTGCTCCCTGCACAGGCCTCACTGCTGTGTCCAAAGAAGGCAGGAGCCAGGAGACTTGGTGTTGTGTCCGAGTGCCAGACTCTAGCCTGAAGATTAGGGTGTTGATCACTTGACCCTACAAGACTGCCAATCAGGTCAGGTACAAGTGGAATGAGACTCAGGACAGTCTCTTGTGTGTCAGTGTGGTGTGGGCAGGGCCCAGAGACCCTGAGATCTCTCCCCATGTCTCCTGGGCTCAGGGGTCTAGGAAACACTCACTTTTTGCCAAACCTCTTCTTCAGCCCAGAGCCTCCCAGCTCTGGGGCTTCTGAGGCAGGGAGCCCCACTTTCTGGGAGCTGGAGCTGAGAAAAGGAAAATGGAACTAGTTCTCCCCTTGTCTTTGTGGCCAAGAGAAGAACTGCCAGGTCAGAGCTTGGGGGTGGGGTGGGGTAGGGTAGAGGTGAATCCTAGGACCCATCCCTGCCCACACAGCCTTCCCATGAAACTGGTCAGAGAGGAGCATACAGGAGGCAAGGCAGAATGAGTAAATACTATCTGGCCATTTGTTTTATAGGGTGGTTCTGCCCTGGAGTGGCAGGGAGAGAGCCAGGCTTCTGAACAGCATGGGGTGTGGGAGACAGCTGGAATTTGGGCTAAGACTGGCATGCACTAAGGTCAACTTTCAGAGGTCAGTGTCTGACCCCAGGGTTGTCTTCAGCCAACCCTACTTTCTTCATTTCTTTGCAGGGGACCAGACCAAAGGGACCTCTCAGTGCCCCATTCCTTCTCACCGTTCCCCAGGAGTCCGAGTGATGAATGAAACTCGATAGCTGATGTTTGGTTTAAAGACATCTCCAGCACCTGGAGCGAAGAACAAGAGGCTGAACAGGCTTCTCCATGAGGGTGGTAGGGTGGGTTGGGGTGGGATGGGAGACCGTCTCTCCACCACTACGACCACCACCACCCACTACCCTCTGGGAAGGCTGCCATGGTACTTGCCCTTGACTTGGTCATGTCCTCCTCTCCTGCTCCAGCTTTGCCCCCCTCACTCCCCACACTGAGTACTCACTGCACACAGGGCAGCCACTGCTAGACAATGTGGCAATTCTGTGCAATTAGAAAAAGGAACCCACTCCAGGTAGATAGATGCCTGGGCCTGAAGATCCTTTGTAGTACCTTTTCCTCTGGCCAGATACAACCCAGACCATTGCACATGACTTGGTGAGCAGAATGTAGGCTGGATTTCAGCTCACTCTTTTTTTTTCACACCATGCAGACCTTATTGTAACACAAAACCTAGACTGTTCTACACAGAGATTACTGGTAGCATTTACAAATGTATTGATTATTTTGTTATGATATAGACTAATGTGCCCTACCTATTTGAACACTTTTTACTCTTTGAAGTAATACACAGGTGAAGTTAGAGTGTGGAATGCTGGTATGTTCTCTGAAATATTATAATGTAGTGCCACTTACTAAAGGAGAATTTTCAAGCATTCATTCCATAGTCAGTAGAAATTTCCTTGAATGACTATTATCTGCTCTACAAAAGGTTTTCCATAATCTTTCTAGTTATGAATTAACCCCAAGTGTTCAGCTCACTCTAGAACCCTCAGTTTTCTGCACAAATTGCACAGTGGTACACGACACTCTTGATTACATATGCCTGGCTCTGTGCTATGCACCAAGGACTAAGAAAGAAATGAGATCTGTGTCCTATCCACCTTGACTCTGACCATTCCTTACATACTCAACACACCTCCACCTCTGATGCAGAGCTGTGTGCGGCGGAGCTCACTGTCGTGGTCCCGCAGCATAAAGTGAAAGTCCTCCCATGTCAGCTCCTCCTTGTCCTGGAAGCCTGACTCCCGGAACATGGACTCCACCACCTCAGCCAGCTGGGCCTTGGACAGACAGTTGTTGGAGATCTCGATGAAGGACCTGGAGGAGGACCAGAGACAGAGCAGCCTGTCACCCGGTGAGGTCAGGCTCAGGCAGGTATACAGTGGGGCGGGCCTTGGATGATCTAATATTGTTTCCAGTGACCCAGAAAATAGCACCGAGAAGGTATTCATCCAGCCTGCACCTGACACGAAGCTGGGTGGAGTGACCACGGGCTCAAAAGTAAAACAAAACTAAAAATAACCTTGACCAATTAAGGACAGCAACCCTCAAACAGGGGACATCTACAGCTGGGATGAATGCCCACTTTGTACAGGGACGCCTCCAGGTATGCCATGACCTTCTCCCATAAGAGGGTCTCTACCTACTCTCTTTTGTGATGTGTCCCACACCATCACTGGGATCCCCCTTTCACAGTCCAGTGCGGGCACAGACAGCCCGGGGAAGGAGAAGATGTAGCTGCAATTGCTGCTGCTTCCTTGCAAAACCCAAAGGCACGGGCGGGAGTGTTTCCACATCCAATCTGACAGCACCCGTAGTGGCAGCAGCAGTGGCCACACTCTTTTCTTAGGCTGTGCTTTGGGATGAAACAAACTAATGATGCAAGTTTGTGTAAATCCAGAGAAAAAGACCTTTTTCCACATGGCACAGCAAGCACTGCCATCACTGGAAAAACACATCATCCCACTGAGCCTGAGGACGATCCACACACTGAGTATTGGATGAGAAGGTGGAAGCTCAGGCCTTGCGGTCAGGGACCCTCTCCTAAATTTCCTAGGCCCTGCCCTGGCCTGGGCCCACAATGACACACCCAGCGAGGTACCGACTGCAGTCAGCTAATGTCACCCTATTCCTTCTAGAAGCCCATGTCCAGTTGTGATATCTGGACTGCAAAAGAGGTGTAGCAGTCAAGGGGAATGCAGAAGTCAATGGAAAGACTTAAAAGAGTAGAACAGCTAAAAGGATCTGGGCTGGTGCATGCATTCTACTCATTCATTTGTTCATTTATCTCATCTTATTCAGTTAACTATGTATGGAATGCCTGTTGTGTGCCAATCACAGAGTGGAGGAGGTACATTCAGCAGGAAACAAAGAAGATATGAATCCTTCTTTAAGGAGCTGAAGGGGACTGTGTTCCTGAAGCACTGTCTTCAGGAATAAGAAGTCTCAAACCTGATCTTTACCAGGACACTGCAATCTGAAATGGCTTAAGAAGCAGTAAGAGGAAAGGGTTGGAAAACAGAGGAACTTTCCTTGTTTCTCCTCCTGCATATCATGGTGATTAATATTGGAAGAGTGACCAAGGTCATCCATCCTCCATATATCCATCCATTACTTCACTGTATAAGAGCAGTGTTAGGCATGCTATAGACTTCAAGAAATCCAAAGGTATCCAGAAGGAGTTAGTGGACTTTTATTAGTGGTCGTATTGGTGTTGTTTGTGGTGATGGTGTTGTTTTTATAACTAGAGGGGGAGAATTTTCTGGCTGGTGTTGACAGTGTAGAGTTTGACCCTCCTGGAGGCAGGGACTTGGCCAGGTAAACATTTGAACCTGGCTGCTCTGAAAGTCTAGGATGCACTGAGGGCCAGCTCTCAGTACAGATTACGTCCTTGCCTATCCTCCTCAGACCTGACTTGTTTTCCTGATAAAAACATCAGGAAGTCTCAGGACTGGAAGGGCCCAGCCCATACCGCATCATGGTGAAGAATTCCTCCTTGGAGAGAAAGCCATTCCCATCCAGGTCATACATGGTGAACATCAAGCGGGACTTGTCCTCTGGGGAGCCTGGGAAAAGAAAGGAAGATGTAGGCCACCTCTCTGCTGAAAGAACCCTGGCTCCTGGGATGGCCCACCACCCCCTACCTTTCATGAAGACCACCAGGATGTCCAGGAACTCCCGGAAGGACAGGTAGCCATTGCCGTCTTTGTCAGCCAGAGAGAACATGGACTCCACAAACATGTCTTGGGGCTTGAGGCCTAGGGACTCAGCAAACTCAGCCCTGCTGAGCTCACACATCAGGGCCTCTCGCACCTTCTGTGATGAGTCCAGGGGCAGGGCCCCTGCATCCGCCTGGTCAATGTCCAGCACCTGCACCCAGGCAGCAGAGGGAGAGAGAGAAGGAGGTGAGGTCTGGCTGTACTCAGTTCAGTTACCCTTCACATCTCTCCAAAGTCCAACTCAGAAAGGGTAAGCCCTGGTGGCTATTCCTGGTCCTCAGATATACTCCTGACTTGGGCTCCTGTTCTCCTGTAGAGAGGGTGACTTAAATCTCTAGCATTCAGCCCATTTCCTCTCTGGACCCAAGATCTGGGAATCCAGGAACTTAATACAATAGGAATAGTGCTGGGTCTGTAGGGGGCAGAAGGTGGAAGTGGGGAGGGGCAAAGTTTGGGAATGCTAAGTAAAAGAGCCTATACTGGGGATGCAGTAGACATGGTAGACAGGCAGGAAGAGGCTAGGGCTATGTTTTCTTGCCAATTCAGACAAGCTGCCATGTGCTTGATTTGGACCCTGCACATTATGCAAAGATTTAAAAGTTATATACATGCAACAAACTTTTGTTAGTTGCCTACAATATACAGTTAAGTCCTCACTTAATGTCATCAATAGGTTCTGCGACTTTAAGCGACATGAGGTGTAACGAAATCAATTTTACCATAGGCTCATTGATATAAGCTTGAGTTAAGTTCCTATGTCATTTCATCAACATTCTAACAAAGTGGCGTTATTGGAAGACCTGTTGTACCAAGCATTTGACTCAACACAACATAGAACAGTGTTTTTCAAACTTTGGAGTGTATCAGAATCCCCTGGTGGGCTTATGGGCCCCAACTACAGAGTTCCTGTGTCAGTAGGTCTGGAGGGGGTGAGATCAGGTGAGAGCTTCTGAGGATTTGCATTTTTAACAATTCCCAAGTGAGGCTATTGCTGCTGCTCTAGGGGCCATACTTTGAGAACCACTGATGTATACTGTCTCAATGAATTCTAATTACAACCCAATGGGGTGGATCCTATTTTATTTTATTTTGTTTTATTTTTACAGTTGATCTCTTTTTTTAATCCTCACCCGAAGACATTTTTGCATTAATCTTCAGATAGAGCGGGAGGGAGGAAGAGAGAGAGAAATATCGATGTGAGAGACACATTGACTGGTTGCCACCTGCTTGACCCCAACTGGGGCTGCAGACAAACCACAACTGAGGTACATGCCTTTGGTGGGAACTGAACCCTGGACTCTCTGGTCCACAGGCCTATGCTCTAACCACTGTACCACACTGGCCAGGGCTGGATCCTATTTTAATACACTGTTTTGTAGATGAGGAAACTAAAATACAGAGCAGAGAGTATGTGATTTGCCTAAGGTCACACAGATAGTGAGTGGCACAGCTAGGATTCAACCAAGGCTGTCTGTCTCTAGCCCACAGAGCAGAAGCTTAGTTCACCCCACAGAGCCCTATCAGGCTAAGGTTCCCTCCAACCCCTGGGCTGGTCCTGTCTTCAAAAGGCTAAGCCATGGCACCTGGGCAAAAAGGTGTCTGAAGAAGACCTCCAGGATGCGGCCCCTCTGCTGCTTGGTCACAGCCTTCCTGAACAGCTCATTCTCGCTCATCTCAGTCACACTGAGGTCCGGAGTACAGAAGCCTTGCAGATGCTGCACGAAGGTGCCTCGCTCTTCCTCGGAGTTAAACAGCAGCACCTAGGTGGGAGGAAGGCTTAAACAGTGCTCAGAGCTCGAGCTTCTGGTTCAGCCTCCCCTCAAAAGACCTTACGTTAGAGGAAGGGAAAAAAACTGCCCCCATCTATCCAGGTTGGGGACAAGTGAGTTCAGAAGGAGGGTCAGGTTCAGTCTGGGGAACGTCTGAAAGGAGTGCCTCTCCCAGCATCAGCCTTCACAGATGAACTCTGTGGCTAAGACGGGGGAGGGGGTGTGACCTGAGAGCACTCACTGAGAGAAGGGAGGCAGGATGGACTATACCAGATCATACTCCTTGGGGATCTTGAGCATCAGGGTGTGACGTCCACGGTTGTTGGACAGGATGAGGTTGACCTGATGCAGGGGCCGCAGCTGGATGGTGCGTAGCACAGAGAAACGCCTATCCAGAACCTGAAGACATCTGTCTGGGAGCAGCTGAATGGTGATGGGGTAGCTCTTCTCCCTAGGGCCTGGCCACTCCATCGCTGTGGAGGAGACAATTGGGCAGAGCAGTTAAGCAGAGGTCCCTGGGCCCCTACCCCCAGGCAATTCCACTCTACCGATCTGAGCAGGCATTCCAAAATCTGGCTTTCTCCCCACATCTGTAACCTGGTTCTTTCTTCCAGCTGCCTCACCCCAGCTGCCCCCTCCTCCTCAGCCCCATCTCACCTGGTACTCCATCTTTGGCTGCCTCTTTCTTCACACTCTCTTTGACTTTCTTTTGTAACTTCTTGCGTTCTCGGCTCCGAAAATAGGCCACCACCCCAGAGATAAGCAGACTCACTGAAGGGGGATCAGAAGGAGCCAGTGGGTAGGGGGGCCTATACCTGATGCTTTACTGAGGCAAGGCCTGCTTTGCCCGGCTTCAACTGTACCAAAAAACTGGCCTGCAAGCCAGTAGGTAATGAGGGTCAGGGACAGTCTGTGGGAATGAGGGGAGACAGGGGTGAGGGTAAAGGGCCTACCTAGCGGAAGACAGCAGAGAGCCACGATGGTGATACCAAAACCAGGACCACTGCCCTTGAAATAGTCAAATACAGTCATGGACACACAGGGTGGCAAATCATCAGTTGTGAGCTGCCGGGGCTGAGGGCATGGTGCACCTGAGGAGAGGGCACAAAAATTCTCAAAGCCTGAGGATCCTACTCCTTGGTCAGTCAATCTTCCTTCTCTCCTGTAAAAAACCAAGTACACTTTCTCCGAGGCTTACCTCCCTGGAATATGTTCCCCTCAAAAAGCCCCCTTCCATATCCCACCTCTCAGCATTCACCACAGCTTGACCACAGGGTGCAGCCTGCAAACTAGTCCAGTCCCTACTGGGAGAGACAGGCTAATGCAAGCCTCCCAGACTGACACAGAAGGGGCTGCCTGGTGCCTGGCTCCCTGGATAGCACCAAGTGATCCCCCAAACCTTGGTACTTTCTCTGGCAGCAATCTCTTGTGTTTTCCCAGGCCACCCACCTTCATGCCAGATAAAGACATTGGGCTGTAGGGCACTGGGGTCCACGTTGGTGACAGCCACCAGCACATCCCGCAGAGTGATGTTTCTGATTTCTGCAATTTCTTCCCTGGAGAACAGCCTAAGTTGGAGGAAACCAAGAATTGTTGGGATGGGAAGCGGTTGTAGGCCTCCAGCAACCTCAGCCCCAGGGACCCAGATGAGGAAAGAGACCCAGAGGGCTGGGGAGGAGACAGGGCCAGCTGGGAATCAAGGGCCCATGGGGGCTGTTTACAGGCAGAGGATCTGGGCCCAGGCCCAGCTGGAGTCTGAGGTGGGAGCCCAGGCAGGCCTTACCCATTCCCGGTGTTCTCAAACCAATAACGGTCACTATCCCGGAGCCGCACAAACTGGTCGAGGACTATGGCACTGAAGAGGGGTCCAGGATCCCCGTGGCTTTCTAGGAGCCCCCCAGGGAGCATCTCCAGCAGGGACAGGTCCTGGTTGTACAGGGCAGCTGTGGCCTCCAGCACCTGAAGTACCACAGGAAGTGAGGAGAGTGTGTACATGTGTGTCTGTGTGTTGGGGAGCACAGCCACTCTTGCCCCACCCCTCAAACACAGGACCCCATCAGCTACTGGGCTTGCTGCTCAGGCCTGAGGAAGTCTCTTCCTAGGCAGGCCCTTCAGTTGGTGGCAAGTCTTGGGTGGGGATCAGTGTGTCCCTGCCCATGGTGAGACCACTATTAGGTGCCTAAGGACTACATTTTGTGTGACTATCGCTACCTAGACTGCCTGGCCCAAGTGATTAGCAGCTTCAGAGTCACCCGACTCATGGGGAGGAATCCTGCAGGAATAGGGCAATGGCACCTACCCCAGGGGCCACCCTGCAGGAATGGCCCAATGTAGTGAGGAGGAACATACTCTGGATTCAGGCAGTTGAATTTAAATCCTGCCTCTATGACGGACTTTGCAACGATGTCATTGATAAAATGCGGATAATGGTAGTATCGACCCTACAACATTCCTGATGTAGATTTAATGAATTACATTTGTAAAGGACCTGGAACAGTAGGGCCACAAGAAAGCTTTGGTTGCATTGTCATTATTACTATTCCTGACCTGGGGGTCCACATTGTGGTTGAGGTTACTCCAGTTCTTCGGCGTCTCTAAGCCCAAGGCTAGCAGAGCCTGGCTATAACTGGGCAGCCCCATGTCACGGCCACGTTGGATGCTGCTGGCCACATAGTCTGTGCGGGAGAACTTGCCAGAGCCAGGCCAATAATCTGAGGAGGGAAGAGGACTAGACTATAGGCTCAGTTGCTTCAACCCTTCTTTGCCCAATAGCCTCGAATTGGGCTGTTAGAACAAATTACTGCCACCCCCGCCCCAACCCCAACACTTTTCTACTTGTGACCTGCATTCATATGAACCTTGCCTTGGGATGGAGTCAATGTTACCATGTGTGATCATGGGCAACTTTTCTGGCAAGACTCTTCCCCTAAGACTCAAGACTGTTTTAGTAACCAAGTAGAAAATTCCCTAGCCTTTACTTCCTTAACGTCAAGACAGGGGTGGGTGTAAATCTTTAGAGACCTAAGGACCAAAGAGATTGTGGTGCCACCTCTTTCCAACATACTCAGACATAGGTAACTTGCAATGAAAACAACACTAAACTGTAAGTTGAGGGGAAATTGTCAAAGCTTATTTTCTTCTAATAGCTGTTTGCAGTATGTGTATCTGTGTACCTACACTGTAGGTACCATAGGTCTGCCTGTTGACTAACTCGAAAGAATCCCCAGGCTGCCTAGCTTCTGGGCCCCCATCCCTTCTGGCTCCAGCGCTCACCCCTCAGATCTTCAACCACTATCCTGTCCTCCAGCTCTGAAATCTGGGAGGCCATTCCCAACAGCAACTGATTCACTTCCTGGGCACTGTCCAGGTTGGGGTTCTGGAAATAAACAACACACTCAGTCAAAGTAGGCTTTCAGGTCCCTTCCCAAAGCCCAGTCCCTCTCACCTTGGACCACTGCAGTACCTCAGGACAAAGATTTCTTGGCCAATCCTAGACTCTCTTGAGCTGTTGTCCCCAGATAATTTTCTGATCACTCTACCCTTCATCTCCTACCACCCATGGAGCAGCAACACTCAATAACTGGAATTGTTGCTTTACCCAGCTTGTGTAATGAGACTGACCTTGAACCACCTTCCCTTGACGCTGACCCCAGGCTGACCTCACGAATCCAGTAGCTGTTGCAGACTCTTAGAGCTGGGGAGCTGACAAAACCCCTATCCATGGTCTTCTGGAAGTGACAGCTGGCATTTCTGAAATGGGGACCAAGGATGTGGAAGAAGCTGAGACAGGGTTGACAGGGTTGAGTGAGGTGAGAGACTCTGAGGGGGTTGGCCAGGTCTGAGATGGCCCCTGAAATTCCTTGAACAAATCTGTTAGTATATGTGGACTGAAGGTAGAGGTTGCTCTTTGTCCACACAGGGTGGGAAGGGAAGGAGGGGAGAGGGTTACCCAGCTGCTGGACAAATCCTGCTCTCTGCAACTGAAGTTCAATCATTAGGAGGAACTGGGGAGATATCTCTGTTAAGACTGAGCCTCCTATCCTGGGGCCCTGTTTCAGGACCTCAAATTTTGCTTCCCCCATAACACTGTGGGGGTGTATAAAAGGCTCCAGGACCCTCTAAATTGACGCCTCTGCCATTGCTGTCTCTCTTATCCCATCACCAGCCCCTCTCTCACCTCATGTAGACGCCAGGGGGCACCATGGTGGAGAAGAACTGCTCAGAGGCTGCCAGGAACTCCGGAGAGATGCTGGGGTCCAGGAAAGGGCGGTACCCTGCCCCACAGGGGTAATAGGAGAAATAAGCTCCTTAACCCTCCATCCTCCCATAACGTGCACCCACCAGTGTACGTTAGCCCTATGGATCCTAACCACGAACTCCCCTCAATGCAGGTGCCCCCCCTTCCCCCTAACACCCTCACCTGTATATTCTGGGGGTGTTTTTTGCAGGAAGCTGGGCAGCCACTCATACAGAACAATGTTCTGAAGATCAAGAAAAGAGAAAGGGAAGGTGAATGCTCCAACTGTCAGGCCGGGAGGGATCTGAGCCCAAGGAAAGCTTAAGTGGCAAGTTGTGACTGGGCAGGGGCAGTCGTGGGAAAGGCAACTCAAATAGGAGAGGTGCTGAGGCCAGTCCTCCCCCAAAACAAGGAATTTCGGGGGGGGGGCAGCTAAACCTCTTGTGTAAAGGGCACTTCGCCTCCTTATCATTCCTAGACATGAGCTCTCTGGGGAGGAGTGGACTCCCGGGAAAGGGTGTTTCTGGGTGGCGGATGACCAAGGATGGAAGGCTCTGCGGGGCAGCAGAGTCTCCTGTGGACCAGGAGGAGTTGGGGGTGGGGAGGGCCTTGTCACCGACCTGGTAAGTGGCGATGACCCTCTTGCGTGCGTGCTGGAACAGCTCCTCGTCCCCCCAGCGCGGGTGCTCGCGGGCCAGCCTCCGCGCGCACAGGTTGTGGTAGCGGAACCACAGCAGGCCCAGCGCCTGCAGGAAGGGATCGCGGTTCCCTCGCTCCGCTCCGAAGGCTGCATCGGAAGTGGAGACGCAGGGGAGGGGGTGAGCGGCGGTGGGACCCAGGGGAGCGCCACCTCGCAGACCCCAGCCCGCCTCCGGCCAGCCCCGGCTGCTCAGAGCTTTCCGCCCCTCCTGCGCCCCAGTCGGCCCCGAAGCCTCACCGTACAGCCCCCGGGGCCCGCCTTGTCCCGTGGCGGGGTCGGGCGGGGTCCACATGAGCAGGGGGCTCTGCGCGTCCCGGGGGAAGGCGGGGTCGGACCCCGACGCCAGCTCTCCCCCGGAGAAGCTTCGCAGCGCGTCGCTCCAGGAGTGCGAGGAGCCATAGATGGCGCTGCCGTCCAGCCAGCCCGTCACCTCGTTGGTCTGCGGGGCAGGGCACAGGGGAGCAGGGGTCGGGTAGTCGAGGCGCGTAAGGGAGGGCCAGGGCCAGGGCCAGGGCCAGGCGGATGTCCGTGGGTCGAGGGTGGGACCTTCTCTCCACACGACCCTGCCAGCCCCGGAGCCCAGAGCTCCACCTGCCTGGGACGTAGCTCCTGCCCCGCAGTCTGCCTAGTCTCACCAGGTCTCGGGGGTTGCTGGGGCTCTGTCCGGTCTTGGGATCCCAGCGGCTCCTCTGGAAGGGCAGCACCACGTCCCCGCGCCGGTGGGGGTCGAACACAGGGTCTCCCGGTGGGATGCGGATGTTGAGGAACTCGGCGGGGCAGCCAGGTCTCTCTACACTCACCAGGTCCGAGAGCACGTGGTAGCCTGCGAGCGAGAGTTGCAAACGTGAGAATCACCACTTATCATGGCCAAGTTTCTCAAGAGCCGAAAAAACAGACGTTCGAGTGCAAGCTCCGCCACTAGTTCTGCTGCTTCTTTCTAATCTGCAAAGTTGTTGTCAGAACCAATATAATTAATTTAAGGGTTTCCCCCAAGACAGTTCCCATATCTTAATAAATCCTTCCACCTCTCCTACCCTTCTGGGGGAAAGAGTATAATCATATGAGGAGGAGAGCGGTGACAGGGGACTCAGCTTGTAAGAGCTGTAGTGGGGGTCCAGTAGTACTCTGGGTTTACAGTAAGGGATGAAGGAATTTATGGGAGCAAAGACCCCTGGATTGAAACCCCGATCCTTTTGAGACGAAAAATGTCTCGACGTGTTGCTTAGTGGGGGAAGCGGAGTGAGGAGGTGGCTGGGAGTCTCAGATCGGTCTCCTGTGGACTTGTAGAGGGGTTTCAGTGGGTTAACCCCGCTGTTTTCCCACGTTGCCCTCACCGAAGAAGACCCCCAGCACCGTGCGGTTGCGGTGGGATGCCATCCCGGATCTGCCCCTCGTGGCGGCATCGCTGAGTTTGCGCGGGTTGGGCAGCAGAGGCTCTCCCAGGGCTTGATACACGCCGTCCGCGTAATTGGCTGGTACTAGGCGTTGCAGTCGGTAACCTGCAGGAAGCAGGAAGGAGACGGGCTGTGTTAGAACGCTCGGTCCCCAACAAGGCCACGAACTCTGATCTACTCTTTCCTCACCAGTGACGAAACCCCTTTTCCCTAGTCTCGTGGCCCCAGGAATGCAAAGGAGTTCTCCGCGCTGGCAGCCAGGAGGATGGCGGTGCGCTCCCTCCTGTTCTCCCCGCCTGGACGCACCTGCAGAGCCGCGCTCGTGGTGCCTCAGGTTGTTGAACCAGCCGTCGTAGCGCTGCACTTCCCAGGGCAGTGAGAGTGCGTCCTGGCCACCTGTGGGTCAGAGAGCAGTCCTCTCAGTGCTAGCCTCCCCGCGACGCGCCCGGTACCTGATGACCTCAACCTGTGTCTCTCCGGCTCTCCGAGCGTCCCCAAACCGACCCAAGTGGCTATACAGGCGCGGCGTGGAGGCTGTTCTAGAAAGTTTTCCACCCCGCTGAGCCGCGTAGAGATCTGACTCGATCTTCCAGCCTCAGGGAGCCGCTTGACTGCAATTCTCCCTTCCCTCATCCCCAGGGGACACTGAGTGACATCCCGAAGGGCACCTTAAGCTTACCCGCAGGATCCAGGAATCCAGTCAGTAGAGCTCCCAGGAGCACCAGTGCCTCTGGTCTTGCACGGAGCATACTGAGCTTGCACCCTGGCGAATTGGAGGTGATACGTGAGGGACAAAATGCTCCACCCCGTCAAAGAACCAACTCTGACCACAGAAACCCATGGGGCACAAGTCTTCTGCGGCATGTTAGTCCCGGGCAGGACTTTACCCCAGCCTCCAGGGCTCACCCAAACCCCCAAATGCCCTCTCCCAGCAACACCCCCCCCCCCCCCCCGCTTTTCCTAGAAAAAGCAGGAAAGGGAAAGTGGCTAGTAAGCTGGAGGCCGGGACATGCAGCCCCTCATACTCCAAAATGAGTTATCTGCTCGTGGACAGAAGGGATGGGAAGATCAGGCCCCAAGCCCCTTCCAACCTCCGGTTTAGGGCCCGGTAGGGATTAGAAATCTTTCCTCTTGGAATCTTTGCTTTTTGCTCTGCTTCCTGCCTCTCCCACTTCACTCCCACCCGCACTCACTAGCAGCCTCCCAGCTGCACTCTCACCCTACTCTCTGGGTCCTCTGAGGCGCTTTGCGCGGCGTCCACTCTGGCTGGACTGGTGACAGGTATAGCCAACTCAGGGCTTGCCCCCTGCTGAGGAGGCAGGGCTCCTCTCATTTGCATAGCGACCGCCGCCTATATTTGCATGGTCTCTTCCCGAACCGACCCAGCTGCTAAACGACGACAACAGCTTGGCACCCTGCCCACGCTGCTATAAAAAGTGTTGGGTCCCGAGCGACATCCAAACGCAGAGCGAACCCGAAGAGCAGCGACAGTAACTGTGAGAAATAATTCCATTCTCCCACCTACCCGACTCCTCCCGGGCCAACCTAGAGCGCTTGAGGGCAGCTAGCGGCTGCGCTTCCTTAGGGGCAAGCCCAGGGGCTCAGACTTAATTAACCCAGTGGGTCGTGCCCTAGCACGCTAGGGGCGGGCTAAAGAGAAGTGGGAACCGGGCTTCGACTCCTTGGACGCTCTCTCCCGGCTCAAGCAGGCTCAACTCCTGGCTCCCGACTTACCCGCCAGCCAACCGGCAGCACTCGGCCGCGTTACAGCATGACTCTCTGGGATGGCGATCTGCCTTTCTACCACCAGTCCCGGCGTCCCGCCGGCTTCAGCGTCCCGCTGCTTATTGTTATTCTGGTGTTTTTGGCTTTGGCTGCCAGCTTCTTGCTCATCTTGCCAGGGATTCGTGGCCACTCGGTAAGGGGGTGCTAGAAGCTGGGGTCTGGGGATGGAGGACATCGTGGACAGCTTGTCTCTGGAGGACCCAGGACAGGTTAAGACTGCAGCAAGGACCCCCATTGAATAGTCAGAGGAGCATAGGTGGAGCAGACCCAGAAGTCTAGTGCAGCAAGCACACATTCCTCAGGACGGGGAGAGGTCTGGTTGAAGACATCCTAGAGACTGATCCAGCTGAATCATTCAGGAGGCTGCCGTAAAGAAGCCTGGTACCCACCTAGTCCAGTAATGCTGGGGCCCATTCTAATCTTCACTTGCTGTGGTGCCTCCTGACTTTCCCCATATTGCAACTCTATTTCCATCCACACTCTCATCCAGTCCTCCTTGTAATTACCTTTGGCCAAAAGGACGGAAACTAGCAGCTCAGATCGCTACATTTCACTTATGCGCTGGCTTGAGATGCTTATATATGGATGCCCCCACCTAAAGATTCTGACATTTCGGCACAGGATTCAAAGTTGTAGCAGACTGAGTACTTTCCCTCAGAATCCCCCCTCTCTCCAAGAAGCTAAGTTGTCTGTTTTTTCAAGTCAAGGAGGACCTACACTCCCTGAGTCTTGACCTGAGTCGGGTTTCTGGGAAACTGACGCACCTAGGAATATCTGAGAGGCTGTGTTCCCACCTCCTCTACTTGGCCACCAAACCCAGGGCCTCCTTCTCTTAGGGAAGGTGACCCCTGCATGCCTAGCACTTCTGGACTCAGTGAGCCTTACCATAGCAGTGACCCGAGCAGGAGGCGGAACCAAGACCTGGAACAAGATAGCTGGTGGGAGTGAAGGTTGTGGGAGAGCACCAGGCAGAGAGAGAGAGCCAGATTGCAAGGTAGACTGGGAAATGGGGTTGAGGAGGCACAAGTTTATGGTCAGAAAATATCAGAAATGCTAGTGGTTCAGAGGAACTTGCACAAAAAGTAAGCCTGAACACAGCCTCAGAATGCCAGGAATGTAACTGGGAAAAGGACACCGGGTGAGAAAGGGCAGTTGTAGAAGCACTAAATATCCAGGTGGCATGGGGTCAAGGGAGCTCCTGGGGACTCTGGTTGAAGAGTACCCAGGCCTGACCTGGAGCTTGTTCCTGCAGCGTTGGTTCTGGTTGGTGAGAGTTCTTCTCAGTCTGTTCATTGGCGCAGAAATCGTGGGTAAGTGTGTGGTGCATCAGATGGGGAGAGGACCTGGGGTGAGGAAGGAGGCTGGCAGAGGGCAGCTGAAAAAAATGGAGAACTGGGGTAGGTTTCCCTCTCCCTCTCCATTCTCCAGCTCTTTCCAGTGCCCACTCTTCTGTCCTTACCATGTATACCATATTGGACCCCTACACCTCCACCCACATCTCTTCACAGTGTCCCACCTTCCATCACCACTCTTCCAATTATATCTCCCCAATCGTTTCCCTACCCCCCCCCATCATGTGCCTCTCTTCACAGCTGTGCACTTCAGTGCAGAATGGTCAGTGGGCAGAGTGAACACCAACACATCCTACAAGGCCTTCAGTGCAGCCCGCGTTCGAGCCCTTGTGGGTCTGCACGTGGGCCTGGAGGGAATTAATATTACACTCACAGGTGAGGGGGCTGGGGCGAAGTGAACTTCTGGGATGAGCTGGCCGCATGGTGAGGGGTGTGGCAGAGGCAGCTACAGGACCTCTCAGGTCTCACAAGGTCATACAGCTTTTGGTCCTCATGAATTTGTATTGCCCCCAAATACTGCCAACCCCGTTTCTCTCGCGTCTTCGCTTTACTACCCCAAACCACTAGTTGCGGGGTTTCGGCTGTGCTCAGCCCCATGACCCCGCCGCGCTCCGCAGGGACCCCAGTGCAGCAGCTGAACGAGACTATCAACTACAACGAGCAGTTCAGCTGGCGTTTTGGCGAGAGCTATGTCGAGGAGTACACGGAGGCGCTGGAGAAGGGGCTGCCCGATCCAGTTCTCTACTTGGCGGAGAAGTTCACCCCGAGCAGCCCTTGCGGGCTCTACCGCCAGTACCGCATCGCCGGACACTACGCTTCAGCTACGCTGTGGTGAGCGCTGGGGGGGAAGACACTGTGTGTGTGTGGGTGGGTGTTTGTACCGGAGAATGTAAACTGCGGTTACAGCCCAATTCGCTCGGGTGAATATGACTGTCCCTCGGGTCAGAAGATCACGTAGTCCGCACAGAACTTGGGATCCCGAAGAGACTCAGCAACTGCTGGGATCAGGTCCACCCGTCGGGTATTTCCCTTGCACTTCCGCCACCCCACCCCGGGCTTTCGTTCTGGGGTAGGGAGGTAGAGGAAGCAAAGCAGCGGGAGCGGGCGAACTGGGAGAAGCCGGCTCACAGCGCGGCTGATGTCTCCGCAGGGTGGCGTTCTGCTTCTGGCTCCTTTCCAACGCGCTGCTGTCTATGCCGGTCCCGCTCTATGGAGGCCTGACGCTCCTGGCCACCGGCGCCTTTGCGCTCTTCTCTGTCTTGGCCTTCGCCTCAATTTCCAGTGTGCCACTCTGTCCCCTCCACCTCGGCTCCTCCCTGATCACCAGTCACTACGGTGCCGCCTTTTGGGTCACGCTGGCCACCGGTGAGGACAGAGGGATGGGCCTGGGGTGGCTGGGGATAAGAACGGGATTTATACCGGTGCGTGCTTTCCAGTTTACGAATCGAGTTCACCTATATTAGACTATTCTGCACCTCTCGATAGGTCGTAGAGGCAGGCACTGTTGTCCATCTTTACAGAAGGGTTTGGTATCTTGCCCAGTTAGCACGCGAGCCCCTGTATCATATCTAAATTAGAGCACGCGCGAGTGTAGAACATGTGAGGGTTGACTCCAGCAGACAAAGAGGGCAGGACGGGTTCTGACCCAGAGTCCTGACCGCCCTCTTTTCTTGCATCCGCACCGCCGCAGGCGTCCTGTGCCTCATTCTAGGAGCGGCGGTGGTGGGTCTCCACTACGCTCGGCCTAGCGCTCTTCGCACTTTCTTGGACGAAAGCGTCAAGAACTGCGGTAACCAGGCGGGAGGGGCCTCACCTCTCAACCTCAACAACCAGCAATTCGGGGCCTCGGAATTAACGAACAGTACTAGCCTGTGAAGCTCAACCTCAGACTTCTACGACCCAACCTCGGACTCCTACTCCGCCTCGGTACCCCACAGGCCGAGAGCAGCCTGTACACGCCCGACCTGGGCCTAGAGAACTCCGGGAGAGGTGTTGCGCTGCGGGAGCCCAAGGAAGGTGGGCAGCCTCAGACGTGCGCCGCGCGCGGTGCACCCTAGAGTCTCCCGTGGTGAGCTGTAAATAAAAATCCCCCCCTTTTTAACTTTTTTTCCATTAATTTCAATGGCTTCTCCAGGTTTTGGGGGGACACGCGCCTTTGGGAAACTTCGCTGGGCTGGAGACAGCCGTAGAACATTCTCTTTCTCTGCCTTGCCAAGAACCCTGATTCTCTTGATCTGGAGAATGCAGAATAACCCAGGTAGAGATCTGGGAGACGGACGCCCTCTAGTGAGCCCAGAGAGGAACCTACCAGAGCCAGCATCTTCCTGAGCCGCCCCAGGCGATGGTAGGGCACAGTGACCAGGCAGGCACCTCACCCTCCACTGACCCACCCACTGGTATCCTCCTCCGCTGGCCCAGCTAAGTGAGCTAGGAGGAAATGGAGTTTGAAGTTTATTCACTAACTTCAGTTTACTCACCAGGGAATGGTGTCTGAAGCCCAAGGTAGATATCAGCAAGGCATAAAAATGTAAATCCTGGGATTATTTTTTAGGTCTTTGGCAAGTCTTACAATTTTATTTGGCAAATTTGAGAACTGAAGCTCAAAGAGAAAGTGGCATAGTTAGTTAATATTAGACCCGGGGTGAGAAGTTTGGTTTCTTCTCCCTCCATTGCTCTCTTTCATTGTACCAAGAGGTCACACACGCTAGGAATGTAAAGGAAGAGCAAAGGGGACCCACGAGAAAGGAAAACAAGAGGTGCAGAGGGATGAGAGGGACCACAGAATCACACTGTAACTGCTCCCTGCTGCACATCATTGTGTGGATGAAGCTAGGTTTCAATAAATGGAACCCTGAACAGGCAAAGCATCGAAGAAAGGCAGGGTTGCTGTGTGGAGACATTTGGTCTTACCATGTGACAGAGTTTACGGGGAGCCCCAACATCTGTTCAGCACCTTAGGTTTTTGTTTGTTTGTTTTTGTCTTTGTTAATCCTCACCCGAGGAACTTTTCCCATTGATTTTTAGAGAGTGGAAGGAAGAGAGAGAGAGAACCATCAACATCTCTCACATCAACTGGTTGCCTCCCACACGACTCTCACTGGGGCCAGAGATCGAATCTGCAACCCAAGCATGTGCCCTTGACCCAGAATCGAATCTGAGACCCCTCAGTCCATGGAGCCAATGCTCTATCCACTGAGAAAACTGGCCAGGGCAGCACCTTAGGTTTTTAGTTTTGTTTTGTTAACACTGAGTCTTCTTTTTCTGCTCCACCTACAGACCAGAGTTGGAGGGCTGATACAATCCATTCTGTGGGCAGTCTGGTGGTTTTATAAGGCTCAAAAGAGGCCTGGAATCAGACTGGAAGTTTGGATGGCTACTAGGGAGAAGAAACTTATAGGGCAGGGTCAGGTACTTTGGAGTGCTCCTCCTGGGAGGAAGCCTCTGACAGAGAAATGTACTGGGGCTTAGGACTCTCGGCTGTGGACCGGTAGCGGGCGCTCAGGAGTCCCCCTTCTTCAGGATTCCACTCCAGTCCAGGGTTCTCCCCCACACTCTGAGTGAAGAAAGCCTTCAGTCTGTGGGGCTGCATCCTGTGGGCCACCACCATGGCCAGGCCCAGCAGCATACAAAGCAGTCCTGGGAATGAGGCGATAGTGATAGTTTAGTGATGGTGACACCCTCCCAAGGACATTTTCTTCTAAGAGCATCAGAACACTGTAAGGGAGGCCTGGCACCCCTGCTTCAACACAACTTGGGCTCAGAGAGGTGGTTGTGAGTTTTGAACTTGAAGCCCAATGCAATTTCATTTATATCCCCCAGGAGAGAGAATCTAAAAACAGAAAACCCCTGAGGGAAGGTTAGGGCACAAAGGAGGAGGCCTGGGAAAGGGCATGCGGCACAGACACCGTGGACAGGAGAGGACAATAAAACAGCAGGACACTTGAAGGCTATGTGAGGCATGGACAGAGAAGGGAGAAGGGTTCTAGGAATGGGGGACACAGAGAAGAGTGTTTGGGGAAAGTGGGTGGGGATATGAGATTCAAAGATTTGGGAAAGAGTTAAGGAAAGAGAGAGTTAGGGGATGAGGGACATGACAGAGAAAGAAAGAAGACACGGGAGTAGGCATACACAAAGAGCGAGGGGGGATGGAATTGGGGTGAGAAAACCTAGAGATGAGGGATATAAGAAGGATGGGGCTTTAAAGAATGGAAAGGCATTCTGGCCCTCGGACCCTCAACCCCATCAACGTGATGATCCCTGGTCCTGAGCTCTCCAGTGCCTGTCTTCAGGGCTGGACCTCACCTGTGGTCAGTGTGATCCAGAAGGCAGGCCCATGGTGAAAGTGCAGCATAGCAGTGCCCAGGTGCAGAGGACAGGGTGGGGTGAGTGGCGTGGCAATAGAGAAGAAGAGCAGTCCCAACAGCTGGAAGATGCCTGTGGCAAGCAGCATGTGGCAACCGTAGACCAGCACAGGTATGGACAGCATCACGTTGGCCAGCAGCCAGCAGAGGAATGCCACCCTGGAGAGCCAGGACCCTGTGAAGGCTGGCCCAGGCTCCTCTACCTGGAGGGCTCCAGGTGGAGGCTCAGGGACCCAAGGATACCCCAAAGATGTGAGGTAAGGATTTCTGCCTTGGGCTTCCCAACTGAGTACTGTGGTGACTGATGCCAGCCTGCCTCTTAGGGATCGCCAGGTAAGTGGAGGAGAGGTGGCTAAAAACTCTGTTCCTGGGTCTAGACTTATGGGGCCTCCATCCCACCCTCACCACAGAATGGCCGAGGTGTAGTGTCCTGCCAGGCGGTACTGGCCATGCAGGCCACAAGGGCTGTTTGGGGTGAACTTCTCGGCCAGGTAGAGGACGGGGTCTGGCAGTCCCTGCTCCAGTGCTCTTGCATACTCCTCAGCATAGTTCTCCTTTAGGCGCCAGGTGAACTCCTCATTGTAATTGATGGTCTCATTCAGCTGTTGCACTGGGGTCCCTGGGACATGGGGTAGCTGTGCTCAGCAGGGACCCAAAGGCCAGAGGGGGGCATTTGCCTGGGTAAGGGGCTCACCACAATGGGTCGAGGGACAGGAGCTTGTCTCAGTGAACAGAAGGTGGTTTCCAAGGTCTGGGAATTCCCCCTCCTACCATCCCCCTATCCAGTAGCTCTTTGGACTGCAACAAACTAGACACAGAGCAGAGCTTTTCCCTCCCTTACTGGTAAGAGCCTTCCTCACCTGTGAGTGTGATGTTGACTCCTCTCAGCCCAACCTGGAGCCCAACGTCAGCACTGATCCACTGGGAACTGAAGGCCTTGTATGATGTGTTGGTGCTGACCTGGCCCACAGACCACTCAGAACTGAAATTCACAGCTGGGGTTGGGGAGTTGGACATTCAGGAACTCGGAGAGTTCTGTGCATTGCTGAGCTAGAGTCAGTGGGAGAGCTACAAGGGGACCATGTCTGTTTTGCTTATAATTGTATATCCTGTATATCCATTAACTAACCTAGGATCTGGCTCATGGTTGGTTTGCCAACAATGTGTGAGATGAATAAATGGGTCAGAATCCTAATTTCCCTTGGTCATACTCCTCTTACACCTTCCTTCCCTTCCTCTCCCCATTTAGGAAGAGCTACTCAAACAGCTCGGGGAGGAAAACAATGTAATAAACCATGCTGGGCAAACACAGCTTCAACTTAGAGACTTTTCACTTCTGCATTTGCCTGGTTCTCAAAGCAAAGCAAGCAGCCCTCCCCATTTCCTCCCTCCAGACTCCAAAGGCCCTCTCCCCACAGACATTCATTTTTACCTGCTTTCCTCTGAATAAAAATATTAGGAAGGTTGGAGAGACGCATCTAGGATGGTTTCCCAGGGCCCGCACCCCTCTGGGCAAGGGTAAAAGTAGGGGATATGGCCATAATGAGGGAGGCATGTGGACAGGGTCTGGAAGACCACCCTGAAGCAGAAGCTGCTATGGGGAAACAAGGAGAGGCCAGACTGGCTGCTGAGAGAGTCAGATGGGACGGAGGCACTGCCTGGAACAGCTGTGCTTCACACTCACCCAGGATCACGGCTCCGATGAATAAGCTGGTCACCACCCGAAACAGCCAGAACAGCCTCTGAGCCATAACAGGTTGGGTGGGTTTAGGAAGGAGCACCCTTCTTCCAAATCCACCCTTCCTCTTTCCAGGTTTGGGGTTACTCAGTCAATTGAGATCAGAGTGCCTGGCACATGATAGGTAATCAATAATCATCTGTTGAATCAATGAGTGGAGGAGTTCTCTGCTGGGGGGTAGGGTGTTGCTTTCTCAGGACTGGAGCCTCTTTTCTGAGTCTGGTTGTAGTAAGAGAGTATGGCCCCCTCACCCTGAGGCCAAGGTCTCTCTGGGGTTGGGGTCTCCAGGGCTGGGTTTGTTTCTTACCATTTTACCCCGAATGCCAGGCAGGATGATGATGAATGTGATGAGTGCAGTCAGAAAGATTGTAACGATGATGGCCAAGGTGGTGTCCATTGGGAAGGTTGGTTTGGGGCCAGCATAGAAGGGGAATGTGTGTCCAAAAGCAGCCATTTTGGTGGGTTTGTGCAGGGGAGGCAGATGCTGTACAACAGGAACAGATGTTTACTGATGCCCTGTATACCAGGCACAGCTCCTGGTGCTGGAGATACAGCCAAGAATAAACCAGATGAGGGCCCTTTTCTCTGGAGCCCACCAGACTTCCCTGTTACTGTCATTCCACTGCCCCTCAGCCATCCATCTCCCTGTGAGAGAATGAGGGTTTTGGTAATCAGTTTCTGTGGCCCCATGCTCCCTTCCTAACTTCCAGGTCCCCTAAATCAGTGCCACCACTACCCTGGAGGCTTCTCTGCTTCCTTCAGGACAGTCTTAAAAACGTAATTTTATTTATTTATTTATTTATTTATTTATTTATTTATTTATTTATATCTCCCTCAAGCCTCCAGCTTAAGCAGACAGATTGCAGAACATAAAAAGAGCTATATTTACTATCAAGTGAAAGTATAAGGGTGAAAGATAGTACAGATTACAAAAAGATTGGCTTTCCTCTTCAGTCCCCAAAGGAACAAAGTCCAGACAGCTCTGCTAAGTATATAATCTAACTATAACATCCGAGGGCTGATTTCCAGACCTGGCCCTGCCCACACTGGTCTGTCCAGCTTTCTCAAGCGCCTGGCTCCTGCTCTGGTAACTCCAGAACAATCAAGCTGAATCGAGTTCACCTCAGTGAGCACTGAAGGAGCACCTGCCCTCCACCAGGCACGGCGCTGGGGCCAGATGTCCTTCTACTGCACACATCATCAACCGCAGCCTTTCTCCTTGACTTAAATTCCCAGACCTCATTTCAGCTCAAACACTGGCTCAGTTCGTCTCTGCCTGTTCCCTGATCTCAGAAATAGATTGACTCTAGTTTGTTCCCTTGTAGATGGATATTGGGAAATGGTACCAGAACTTACTGTGTTTTGTTAAATCCATACAGAATGGATTACAAGACATGTTATTATTTTATGTACAAGAAAGAGAGAAGGAAGGAAGGAAGGAAGGAAGGAAGGAAGGAAGGAAGGAAGGAAGGAGAAAGAAGAGAGAGAGAAAGGAAGAAAGAAAGGGACTATAGTTTAAACCATGATAGCCATTGTTGGTAAGATACACCTCAATTTCAGAGATGTCAAAATGTGAAAAAACAAAACAAAAACATCTTATAATCAATGATTCCAACTCAGCTCATTTCCCTGAGTGTGATCTATACTGGGGCCTTGGTTTGTCCAGGAGGCTCCATGCTTTATAGCCTGACCAGGTAGTGTCTTGTTAAATGATATAGTGAAAGAATAAACTTTGGAGTTAAGTAGCTCTGTGTTTGATTTCCACCTCTGCCTCTTGCAAGTTACCTGACCTTTATAAAAAGTTTTATTTAAAAATGGGGATGCCTGGCTGGTGTGGCTCACTGGTTGAGCATCGACCTATGCACCAAGAGGTTGCTGGTTTGATTACCAGTCAGGGCTCATGCCCAGTTTGTGTGCCCGATCCCCGGTGGGGGTGAACAGGAGGCAGCCAGGAGATGTTCTCTCTCATTGATGTTTCTGTCTCTCTCTCCCTCTCCCTTCCTCTCTCTAAAATAAATAATAAAAGAAATTTAAAAATGGAGATAATAATAATGTTTACCTCATAGGTTCATTGTGAGTATAAAATGAGATTATGTATGTAAAGTGCAAAGAATAGTACCTGGGAACTTCCGGTCAAGATGGCGGCGTAGGTAAGCGCGGTATCTTGGCCTCCCACAACCACATCCAAGTTACAACTAACTACTGAACAACCATCATTCAAAACTGCCTGAAATCGAGCTGAATGGAAGTCCTACAACTACAGAATTAAAGCAGCAGCCACATCGAGACTGGTAGGAGGGGCGGAGGCAGACAGGCTGGTCCCACACCCACGTGTGGCAGATAAAAATCAGGAGGACACCTCAGCTGGGAAGGTCCTCCCTGAGGACTGAGGGGTCCCTGTCCCACACCAGATGCCCCACTCAGGGTTCCAGTGCCAGGAAGAGAAGTCCCCATAACTTCTGGCTGGAAAAACCAGCGGGAACTGATGCTCAGGGAGGCTGAGGCAGCTGGAGCCCTAGGCAGCTCCTCTTAAAGGGCCCTTGTACACTTATCAGACTCACTCCCTCTAAGTTTGGAGGGGAGGCAGCTCGAGGGGCGCCAGAGATATACAGGGAAGAACTGAGCTGTTTGGCACTGGAGCGAGGGCTGGAGAGGGGGCTTTCTCCAGGACAAACATGCTGTCAGAGACCTTTGTTCCTTTGGTGAGCCCTTCCCTGGGGCGGCAGACAGCCACCATATCTGGGACTCCAGCAACCTGGCTCACACTGGTAGCCCTGCCCTGGTGATTCCCTGAGGCCCCGCCCCACTCAACTTTCAGGCCCACCCAAGCTGTTGCCAGTTGCTTAACCATAGGATTGGCCTGTCTTGGATCCTGCTTCAGGTTCTTCTAAATTCTTTCAAACAAGGAACATCTGGTCTCAGATAGCCCCATAACTCTCATTCAGTAATACACAGAAACAAACACAGGGAGGTAGCCAAAATGAGGAGACAAAGAAACAGGTCCCAAATGAAAGAACAGAACAAAACCCCAGGAAAAGAACTAAGCGAAATGGAGATAAGCAACCTAACAGATGCTGAGTTCAAAATACTGCTTATAAGGATGCTCAATGAACTTAGTGAGGGCCTCAAGAGCATTAAAAAGGACGAGTCAGAAGTGAAGGATGCACAGTCAGAAATGAAGGAGGCACTAACTGAAATAAAGAATAATTTACACAGATTCAATAGTAGAGTAGGTAAAGCCAAGAAGCAAACCGTCAATTTGGAATATAAGGAAGCAAAAAACAGCCAATCAGAACAGCAAAAAGAAAAAAGAATCCAAAAAAATTAGGATAGTGTAAGGAGCCTCTGGGACAACTTCAAGCGTGCCAACATTCACATCTTGGGGGTGCCAGAAGGAGAAGAGAGAGAACAAGAAATCGAAAACCTATTTGAAACAATAATGGCAGAAAACTTCCCTAACTTGGTGAAGGAAACAGACATACAAGTCCAGGAAGCACAGAGAGTCCCAAACAAGATGAACCCCAAGAGGCCCACACCAAGACATATCATCATCAAAATGCAAAAGGTTCAAGACAAAGAAAGAATCTTAAAAGCAGCAAGAGAAAAGCAGTTAGTTACCTACAAGGGAGTTCCCATAAGACTGTCAGCTGATTTCTCAAAAGAAACTTTGCAGGCCAGAAGGGAGTGGCAAGAAATATTCAGAGTGCCCTGGCCAGTTTGGCTCAGCGGTTAGAGCGTCGGCCTGTGGTCTGGAGAGACCCGGGTTCGGTTGCCCGCTAAGGGCCACTACTTCGGTTGCAGGTTGTCTCCCAGGCCCTGGTTGGTCGGTGGGGTGGGCAGCCACTCGCTGGTGTCCCTTCAACGGTCGATGTTTCTCTCTCTCTCTCCCTTCTGCTCTCTCCCTCCCATTCTATCTGTACAAAAAAATGGAAAAAATATCCTCGGGTGAGGATAAAAAAAAAAAAAAAGAAATATTCAGAGTGATGAAACGCAAGAACTTACAACTAAGATTACTTTATCCTGCAAAGCTGTCATTTAGAATCGATGGCCATATAAAGAGTTTTCCAGACAAGAAAAAGTTAAAGGAGTTTATCACCACCAAACTGTTATTATATGAAATGTTGAAGGGTCTTTTTGAAGAAAAAAATAAAATATATGAACAAACAAAATGGCAATGAATACATACCTATCGACAATGGATTCTACAAACAAAATGAACAGGCAGAACAGAAACATTCTCATAGGTATGAAGAACATTTTGTTTGTTGCCAGATGGGAGGAGGGCTGGTTGGAATGGGTGAAAAAGGTGAAGGGATTAAGAAGAACAAATTGGTTGCTAGACTGTCAAACCTCAAAGAGAAGGGGGTTGGGGGGTGGGAAGAAATAAACCAAAGAACTTATATGCATAATCAATGGACACAGACAATAGTGTGGGAAAAGGTGGGAGGGGGGCGGGAGTGGGGAGGAGGGGGTCAATGGGGGGGGAAATGAGGAACATCTGTAATACATTCAACAATAAAAATAAATAAATAAATAAATAAATAAATAAATAAATAAATAAATAAATAAATAAAGTATCTGGCACAGAATAGTATCAATAAATAGAAGCGACCAGATTGGGAGGGAGGGAGCATTTCATTATTCCATTTATCTCCAGTTCTTTTTGGAGAGAACTGGACTGAAATCAGTTCTGGGTTTGGTTCCAGGTTTTCAGTGTATAGTTTAACATTAGGAAGGCAACTGACAACTTCCTTGGTCTTTGGTTTCTTTATCTGCAATTAGAAGGGTCCCTTCTAGTTCTAAATACTGTGATTCTCCTACAAAACATCGTAGCTCCCAACCTTCTCCTCTCCTTCTAGGCAGGATATGTTCTTAACTTGTCAACTCTCCCATCCCAAAGGAATGAGTCTCTCTTTTCTGGGCTCTGACACCAGTTCAGCCTGCTTTCACCACCACCTTTCTCATCAGTTATCCCCCTTTCTCTTTGTGACTTTTTTTATCCTCATCCGAGGATATTTTTCCATTTTTTGTACAGATAGAGTGGAGGGAGAGAGAGGAAGGGAGAGAGAGAGAGAGAAACATCGACGTGAAGGGACACATCGAGTGGCTGCCACCCGCACGACCAACCAGGGCCCGGGACAAACTGCAAACGAAGTACGTGCCCCTAGCGGGAACCAAACCCGGGTCTCTCCGGACCACAGGCCGACGCTCTAACCGCTGAGCCAAACTGGCCAGGACTCTCTTTGTGACTTTGCAGCTTCTCTTTGTCTACTGGATCCTTCTCTCAAGGATGTGCTTAAATGTTTCCCATCTAAAGAACCCAAAGAAAAAGGGCTCTCTCCCTTGACCTTCTGGGTCCCCTACAGCTACCATCTTATCTCATTCTCTCCCTTTTATAGCCAGGCTTTCTGGAAGAATAGTCTATGTTGGTACTTGTACTGCTTTATCTCCTCAACGCATTGCAATCTGGCCTCTCCCTATCCCCAACTTCTCCGTTAGGTTACCAAATGCTAAATCCAAAGGGATGTTTTCGCTTTTCATCCTTTTTGACCTCTCTGTAGTATTTGACTGTGAACAATTCCCTCTTTCTTTAAACATTTTCTCCTTGGACCTCCATGACACCATTCTCTTGGGTCTCCTGCCTATGGAGTTTGGGTCTTTTGTAGTTCCTTTGCTAGTTCTTTCTCCCTCTTAAATGTTTCTGTTCTCTAGGATTCTGTCTTCACTCTCTTATTTTAGCACTCTTCCCGATTCCCTGGGCGAGCTCATCCATCCCCATGGCTTATGCTTCTCAAATTCATGTTTTTAGGTAGACCTCCTCTCTGGGCTCTAGACACAAAAGGGTCAATTATCCCATGGATATTTTCACTCAGATGTTCTATGGATACTTCACATTTAACAAACTGAATTTACCATGTCTATTTTGCTTTTGATATATATTTTTTTTTTATTGATTTTAGAGAAAGAGGAAGGGAGAGGGAGAGAGAGATAGAAACATCGATGAGAGAGAACATTGATTGGCCATCTCTTGCATGCCCCCCACTGAGGATTGGGCCTACAACCTGAGCATGTGCCTTGACTGGGAATCAAATCAGCAACCTCTTGGTGCATGGGTCAACACTCAACCTCTGAGCCACACTGGTTGGGCTGCTTTTGATATTTTTTGTCACCACTTCATTAATCAAATAAGCCAGATACCTGGAATAGCTTACTTCTTAAATATTTCTTGAAACCATCCATGCATTTCCTTCCTTACTGCCCCTGCCCTTATTCAGCCTCATCCTGTCTTGCCTGGTGTCAAAATGATTTTTCTAATAAGCAAATATAATTATTTCTTTCTTTCTTTTCTTCTCTTCTTTTTTCCCCTCGCCCAAGGACATTTTTGCATTTATCTTCAGATAGAGAGGGAGGGAGAAAAGGAGGGGGGGGAGAGAGAGAGAGAGAGAGAGATGTGAGAGAGACACATCAACTGCTTGCCACCTGCACAACCCCAACCGGGGCGGAGATAAACTGCAACTGAGGTACGTGCCCCTAGCGGGGAACCAAACCCAGGACTCTCCGGTCCACGGGGCAGATGCTCTAACTGCTGAACCAAACAGGTCAGGGCTCTCTCCTCCTCCTCCTCCTCCTCCTCCTCCTTGCTCTGGGTAAAATCTAATCTCACCATCACATAGAAAACTCTCTGTAGTCTGGTCCTACCTACCCTTCCATCTCCATCTTTTGCTCAACCTAATCTCTAGCCACACTGAACTACTGGCCTTTCCCGGAATCTGACATGCTCCTTCAAGCCTTCATGCCTTTGTATATGCTATTTCCTCTGCCTAGAACGCTCTTACCTTCTTGGCAAACTCCTTTTCACTCTTCAATTCTCAGCTTGTGTTAACTCCTCCTTGAACTTTCTTCTAATGCCATCGGGACTATGTGGATGTTTTTACCGTCAATGTTCTGATTATATTTTTAACAAAGCTGCATAATCCCAATAATCACCTTATAGTCTAATTGTTTGAACATCTCTCTCCTTTAGCTTCTAATCTCCTTGTTCTATATTTGCATCTCCTATACATTGCATATGCTAATCATTCTGTGGATCAAATGAATGAATGAATGAATGAATGGGTCCCTCCCTGTGCAGGTAGCATCTTCTATTTGAAACACAAGAGGGAGCTGTGCTCCCTGATTGCCCTGTGCTATACTCTCATTCAACATTAACTTATCACCAATATAGGACTAAGGACTAGGCAGGAAGGGATTTTTACCAATCCTGTCAATTTTTAATGCTTTCACAAAATTTCAGAAAATCTCTTCCAGTGCTTGGATTCTCCAAAGCATGATGCTCATGTTTAATTGAACCTGAAACATACATTTTAACTCTAACTGAAGATGAGTAACTAAGAATCCGTGGATTAAATTATTTTGTAAAATATGTGATAGTGATATTGATTTTAAAGCAGATGTTTATTGGCCTAAGAGTTTTAAATTTATGACACTTAGAATGAAGCCATTATAATTTTGATGGAAGGCTGTTTTTTTTTTTGTTTTTTTTTTTTAGATAGAGTGGGAGGAAAAGAGAGGAAGAGAGAGAGAGAGAAACATGGATGTGAAAGGGACACATCGAGTGGTTGCCTCCCACACGACCCAACCAGGGCTAGGGAGAAAATGCAACCGAGACACGGGCCCTTAGTGGGAACCGAACCTGGGTCTCTCTGGACCGCAGGCCTACGTTCTAACCACTGAGCAAAACCAGTTAGGGCAGAAAGCTGTATTTTTTGGAAAGTCTATAAAATGTAGAAAATCTTGGTTAGTAAGATATGAAGATAAAGCAAGTTTGCTAATAGTAAGAATACATGTTACATTCTGGAACCTCAAAAACAAATGTTTGCAATATAAGCAAATAATAATAGTGTAATGTATTTTGGTCAGGGTCACATTATTCCTGCATTTATTTGAAAGGGAGGTTTTATATGCCCTGGTCGGTTTGGCTCAGTGGTTAGAGTGTTCACCCATGGACCAAAGAGTCTCAGGTTCAATTCCCAGTCAATGGCACATACCTCAGCTGTGGGTTTAGACACCTGGCCTGGTTGTCCTGGAGGCAACCAGTTGATGTGTCTCTCTCACATTGATGTTTCTCTCTCTTTTCCTCCCTCCCTCCCACTCTATCTAAAAAATATATACATATATTTATATAGATATACAAATATATATTTTATAATATAAATATAAATATTAATATATGTAAAATATATTAATATATATTCATATATAGTATATATCAATGGAAAAATATCCTCAGGTGAGGATTAAAAAAAAAGAAATGAAAGGGAGGTTATAAAATATTTTACAAGAATATTTTACATCTCTATTAGCATGGTGCTTCAAAGAAACACTAACAAAAGGCTTTCTGTATTTTAAGTACAGAAGAACAATGTTATCTTATTTCCAGATTTCCAAAATATTTTTTAAAGATGACTAAAGCAAAAAGATAGTTCATGAATGAAATTTACCTTGATTAATTGTTTCTTGTTCCATTTAGTGAATTAGGTCTTCCTGAATTCACATTGTCTACTTTAAAGTTATTTTTTCATGACCTTGATCTTAATTTGATTATAATTATTAAGCTAATAGGCCTCCTGCATAAAGAGGTGGGACTAAGATGAAAAGTCCCCACATCCAGCAAACCCACTTTTTCTATGAAGCTTGTAGTTTCCCTCAGGAACACCTTCCTCCCTGGTTTGCCAAGAGAGTCTGGCAGTAAAATTTCTTCTAATCTGATAATAATCTCATGTCAGTCTTCCCTTGACCCGCTTCTCCTTGAGCTCACCACCATGACTGGTATATATACACAATGTATATTGATATTAATAAGCACAAGATACAATCAGACATACACCTACAAGTTCATATAAATGGAAATACAGGCACAAGAAGAAAGAGGTTCTCAGTAACAGACATGAGACACAAAAACCCTGCATCAGAGCCCCTGTGACAAAACTGGGGTGCTTTCCCATTGAGGCAGGCCAATCCTCACACTTTCGGGTCCTCCTTTATCTCCTGACCTGGAAAGGTGAGGAACACCTTTTCCCTTCCTGAAGTCCCTTAAAATACTGAAGCATTTCTCATATTAAGTTGTATGCCACACACAGTCACCCAGTACTACTTACCAAAGGATGAAATGGGGTTCCCATGTGTGTATGAAGAGTGGGAAAGAAATAGTTCCAATCTTTAAGAAAATTCATCCTAGTACAAGTTACAATCTTCAGCATCCAAAGTTCTTATGAGCTTTCTTACTGCTCTGTGGCCTCTCTTAGCTTTACAGGAGTTTCTTCTTGAAGCCTCTGGCCCACCGCCCCCATCTCTGGAACCCATAGAGTAAAGACTATTAATTCTCTCTACAAAGGGGGAGTGAGTCACATTCCCAAGTCGCCAAGAGCTGTAATTGGTGATAACACAGCTACCAGAATGTGGTTTATGGTTTATTTCTCCAGTTCGGGTTGACCCCATTAAAAGTTTACAGCCCTGGCTGGCTAAGGAGACCCTGTCAGAAACTCCTGTCCAGGGCTTTCCTCTTCAAGAACGTGTGTGGGCATGTGTATGTGTGTTGTTGCATTGAAGGAAAGATTAAATGGAGAATCAGAACAAGATCTGAAAAGTAGTTGAGGCAAGAATCCTCAGTAAGAGCTGAGGTTAGGTAAGGATCCCAGGAGTGCTAAGTCATACAAACCAAACTATCCAGATAAGCCAAGATAAGGATTGGATTTCTGTAGGTATTGTGGCGTTTACTGCTTTATGGGGTTTTTCTTGCCTCCTCTTAGTTTCTTAACCAAACCTTTTGACGATCTGATTTTGATCAGGTTGGACGCAGGAAGTGCGCCCCTAGCCTAGAGGCCCGGGAGAGGGCGGCACTTCAAGACCCCTTCCAAAACCACTGGGACCGCAACGACCCTAGCAACCACATCCCCGCCACTCACGCGGCACCAGGTTTCCCTACCTTCGCCTCTTCCAAACAATGCGTGCGTGGCAGCTCGCGCCGCTGGCCTCCTCCTCGTGGAACCTCGTGGCGCCCTCGGGAGTGGAATCGGGGCACCTGGTCCTGACGTTCTGTCTGGAAAGCGCGTGCCCTTTCTCTCGGCGGGGCTCCCTTCCACCGAGCCTGGTCTTCTCCTTCACTTAAGGACCAGGCTATAACCGGACAAACCGGGTCCCGGATGCTTCTCCACCTCCCACTCTAAGTCACCCTCGACCTTCTCAGACCTCACCCCAGGCTCCGCGGCGCTGCCCCACACCAGCCTGGCACAGAGAAGGGCCGGTGCAGATCCCACCGCAGCCATCTCTCAGACTCCTCCTCCCCCCAGGCCCAGCACCCCGGGCAGCTCCGGCACAAACCTAGCGATGCGGTCGGGGTGCGGCGGGCGCGGGCGCGGCGAGACCTCGGCGGTGTCAGGGTGAACTCCCCCCGGGGGTGGTCGACACAGTCCTTAACAGGGTCTGAGGATGGGTGCCTTGCTTGGACGCCTGGCCAGGTCTTCGGATCTCGGTCTTAGAGCCCACAGCCAAAGGTGTGGAGAGCATTTGGGGAGCGCCTCTCCGTTCCCCTCCACCTCTCCGTCTTCCTCCCACTCAGCCTCAGCAGACCCGTGGAAGCAGATTTGCCCTCTTCGCCCTCCCTTTTGGCCGCACTAGCCGGGTCCTAGTCATGGACCGCACTTTCCCTCCACCTGGGTCCCGCGAGCACGTGGCGTCTCACCTTGCGAGCCCCGGTCCCCTCAGAGCACCTCCGCGGGTCCCCTGAGCGCCGGCTTCTACCTCGCCTCGCCCCGCCCCGCCCCGCCCCGCCCCGCCGTGGAACTGGGGCGCGCCGGCGCCTTTTCACCCACCCCTCGCGGCCCGGTCCGCCCCGGAGCAGAACTGGAGAGGGAGCTGGACTCGAGCGGGCGTCGAGGGCCGAACTTCCAGCCAGGCGGGATCTGAGTCGCAGTCCCTGCTCCGGGGACAGCACCGCCGCAGGTCAGAGCCCTGAGGGCTTCTCTGGGCCCGCGGATCTGGGAGCTGGGGGGGAGGAAGCTCCAGCGGGGTGGCTGCGGCAGGGTGTGCCCCAGCTCCGCCACATTTTTGAGGGAAGGGGAATCCAACCTGATCTCAGCCTCCTTTCCCAGCCTGAGACTACAGCTGGCACTGTTAGGACCTATCCTCCACCCCACCCAGATTTGGGGAGACTGGATGCTTTGGGATCTGGGAATGTTGGGTGGCCTGGTTTGCTTGAGCCTTAGGAAATCTCTCTGGAGCCCCTCCTGGCACCAGCACACCATGCCAGGGAGGAATTGGGGACATCTAGAGAGCAGGCTTTCCTCTTCAGTCCTCTCTTGTGCCCAAGTTGGATTCCTTACGGCCTTGACTCATCTTTCCCCTCCCCAGAGTCACCACTGTAGGACTTCGTGGCTGGAAAAGTTGCCTGGTGAGGCAGGCCTGTATTCTTCCCCTGGCCCTGCCACTGCCTGGGGCTTTACAGCCCTTTCCTGAGGTTGTACCTTCCTTTCAAGGTTGGTGAGAGGTTACAGAACCAATGTTGCTTTGTAAATCATTGTGGCTACCCACCCACAAGGAATGGTTATTAAGCACTTCCATCTTCTCCTTCAGGTTGTTCCCACAGCCTGGCCTGAAGGCTCACTGCATGCTTTTACAGGTTGAATGGTGCACTGGTGTCTAGGACCAAGGATCCAGAAGTCAGAGTGGTAGGGAGGAAGGGGAAGGGCATCTTAGATCAGGGAAGGACCACTGTGGCCACTTCAGCATGCCCAGCCTTAGGCTTCAACCTGATCTTCACAAACTACCAAAGGTTGGCATCTGGACAACCTCTGGGTGGAGTGAGAAAACCAAGGTTTTGCATTCTGACAAGGTCTACGTTTTGTTTTCTTATTTCTTTAATGGGAGATGGCCAGTGGAGATGAGGTCACCCTCTGGGTTCCTTCCACTGTAACTAGATAACCTGTCCAGGAGCCCTGAGGGTTTGGCTAGAGGTGAGGCTTTCGATGAACTCCCACCTTCGTCCACTAGATAGTTCCCCAGCCCCATTCCACATTGCCTTTAGGAGGTCCTTACTGGCCTTCGGC
Source organism: Molossus molossus (assembly GCF_014108415.1). Taxonomy (NCBI): domain Eukaryota; kingdom Metazoa; phylum Chordata; class Mammalia; order Chiroptera; family Molossidae; genus Molossus; species Molossus molossus. The sequence goes on from NW_023425344.1 coordinate 183,843,362, forward strand.
TCTTCCTGTGCCACTCAGAAGTTCCAACCTGGGCCCTCTGCTGCCTCTGTTTCCCTGTTGTACCTGGGTGACTTACTGGACTAGGGAGAGAGAGAACAGGAAGTCAGCATTAAACACAGGAACACCTTTGAGTTGACTAAGAGGAGCTAAGCTCCAGCCCACCCTCTCTATATCACATTTACTTCACACCTGCCACTTTTCAGTCTCACATTTGATCCTGGCAACCATGCTAGATGGTAGACAGTTCAGACATGTTTACTCTCACAGCTTGGAGGAAACCAAGTTTCAGACCAGATAAGTGACCTAAGATCAACATAGTGGACTGGCAGCAGCACTATATCCTGGCCTCCAAACAAGGCACTGTCCAAGGAACACACACTGCAGTAAACTAAGTCAAAGCAAGGTTTTCCAATTAATCTTAGGTCGTGAAGTCCAGGTAAGTGGGGATTTCTGTTTGCTTTGTTCATCACTTAATCTCAAGTGCCTAAGTCAGTGCCCATTACCTAGTGAGTGCTCATCAAGTATTTGTTAAATGAATGAAAGATCCTTGGGAGGGAGGGAGTCTCCTGCTCTTTGATACTGTGGCCTTGGCCCAGCCCCCGTACCTTAATTCATAGGGACCTGCAGAGGCCCTGGTCTGACTTTCTTGAATTGCTAGGGCTCATTCTTTCTGTGTTCTGTCTTTTTCTAGGGTCTCCATTTAAAAGTATTATCCATTTTCATCATGGGCTTCCACCTGGCTCTAGCATGGACACTCCTGATTGGTCTATGGGTGCCCACAGGTGAGTACAGATTGGAGGAGAAACATGGCTAGGAGAAGAGGAATCCCTTCTGGGCTTCCCCAAGGACAGAAGCTGATCATGTTCATCTCTATCTCTACTCCCTAACTAACACAGTAGCCTGCACATGGTAGGTGCTCATTTCTGGCTTGTTGACTAGATGGATAGATCATAAAATATTTTCCCAAACACAGAGAATTAGGGAGCCTTCAACTGCTGCGTCAGCACTCCCTATTTAATGACTTATAGTCTGGGGACCCTTTTCCTCTCCCCTATCTTCTCTCTATCTTCATAAAGGACCCCTGACCCCAAATAGGAAAAGATTGATTAGACACAGGGGGGAAAAAAAGAACCTTGGGGTCAGATCAGACCAAAAGCTGACTTCCCCAAAGGGAAGTCACCAGTGTTTTAAAACAATATGATTTTAAGAAATACAATCCACAAGAATTTCATCTTGTTACCTTTGGCTTTGCACAAATCTGAGGCCATTCCCTGTAGTCTGGGTCTCTGAGGAGGGAAGTGGGCTTAAGGTGCCACAAGTTAGGTTAAAAAGAGCAAGTCCCTGATCATCAGGAGTGGGAAATGCAGGAACAGGCAGCAAAGAAAATCTGTGGAATGATCTGTCCTGGCTGGAGGCATACGATGGTAAGCTGGCCACCGCAGCTTCTCCCTTTCCAGAGCTGCTCACATTCGCATTCCTTCCAGCCTTCTCTATGCCTTGGCCTTAGATTTTCCTTTTCTCTTACCTCTTATTCCCAACAGGCATTCTCCTCCATACCCTCCCCAACAGTTCCCACCTCTTGTTCACCCCTGGTTCTGCCACCAGTTCATCTTATTTTAGAGATCACATGTCTATGGCTGCCGTATTTCTGCCCCAAGTCCTGATCCTTAGTTGGGTTCTGCAGGGGTGGAAAATTCCTCCCTTCATCCCTTCGAGTTCTTTGGCTGACCTAATAATTAAATTGACATAAGCCCTGGCTGGTTTGGGTCAGCGGTTAGAGCGTTGGCTTGTGGTCCACAGAGACCCAGGTTCGGTTCCCACTAAGGGCGTGTACCTCAGTTGCAGTTTGTCCCCGGCCCTGGCTGGTCGTGTGGGTGGCAGTCACTTGATGTGTCCCTTTCACGTCGATGTTTCTCTCTCTCTCTCTTCTTCTCTCTCCCTCCCACTCTGGAAAAATGTCCTCGAGTGAGGATAAAAAAGAAAAAAATTGACATAAAATAGGTTAACAGGAGAAAAATAAATTGAATTTCATAAAAACAGGAGACCCAAGGGCAAATTGGGTAGTTGAGGCTTCTTTACCATCCTAAGCTGAGGAATGGGAGAGGGACCTGGGCAGAAGGGAAATTCACAGGACAATGGGAAGAGCAGATGTTTGGTTAGATGTTTGCCCAGCCATACAAATAAAAAGTTATCTCTGGTATTAGCCCTCTTTTGGTCCAGGCCCCCTATCTAATATTTTTTAGGTGGTTGAGGGAAAGGAAGTTTTTTCTTGAGTCCTCTGTCCTGATTGCCTTAAGCTCAAAATAATCCACATGCCAAAGTGACATATTTTGGGGTCACTTATTCTGCTCCTCCTGAGTTCAAATATCTGTGTGTGTGTGTGTGTGTGTGTGTGTGTGTGTGTATGGGGCAGGAGAGTAGCTCTGAGATCCTGTCCTTGGTCTGAGTGGGGAGATAATCAGAGGAATGGGTCTCCCTCTGGCTGATAAGTCTTTTCTTTGCTTTGCTGTCTGAGGTGAGGAGAGAGGGACTCAGTCCTGTAGCCTTCTAATTTGGGAAAGGAATCTGGCTGGTCATCTGATCTACTGACCAGAAGGACCCCCCCTCAACATATTTCTGATTCTGGACCCTTCCCTCTGCCCATTGCCCAAGTTCTTCCCTCAACAGCTCAGTGCTCCCTCCCAAGCCCTAGTTTTTTGGAGTATAATAGGGTCAAGAGGAGAAATTGAAGGGGGACATGATGCCCCCAAAGAAGAGGGGGTAAGGTTATCCACATGACTATCAGTCCCTGATCCCACCCAAGAAACTGGGGAAAAAAAGACCAAAACCACAGCCCTGTGGCCCACATCCTTGCCCTGGGCTCTGCTCAGCAGGAGAGGGCCAAGCTTCTTTCCACACTGCCCCTGCCTGGGGATGAATCACAGAATGACATGTCCTTCCCTGAGTGGAAGAGTGGCTAACTCTTGGGGATAGCTGGCTCTTGCTCTGTATGATGTCTTAAGGTTTGGAATGGCTTCTGTCCTACTGTGTCCCCCAGGGAGCTAAGGTGTGAGGGCAGTCTCCTGTATTACCTTTCCCATTGTCGCTGTTCTGCTTCCTCTTCCTCTCTGAGGCCATTTGTCAGCACACTGCACCTGGCCACGTGGCTACAATCCTTTAGTTAGTGCTCCCTGTCATATCCACCCCCCACCCCAATAGCTTAAAAATTGGGCTTGAATTTGGAAATCACTGCTCTGTTTATCTCCCTCTGTACCCTATCTCCCACATCTGTGCTGGGTGTCCACTTTCTGCTGACCCAAGTGCCAGGCTCACAGGATGCATATTCTGCAGGCTTGTCCGTCCTCTCATGGACGACTTGCCTGGCTACCCCTTCTCTCCAACCTCACATAGGAGCTCAGAACCCCATTTCATGGGAGGTGCAGCGATTTGATGGATGGTACAACAACCTTAAAGAGCACAGATGGGGCAGCAAAGGTAAGTGAGAGCCAAGTGGATACAGAGCCCCAGGGTCAGGGTGGTACTCACTGCTAAGGGGCAAGGGCTGGCAGGTACCAGCAAAGGCTCATCTATTCCTAAGGTTTTAAGATCTGTGGTATGGAGGAAGCCTTGGAGAGAGGAGGTCAGGGAGCCCTCTAGGGATTGGTCCTTGTCCCTACCCCTCCCATCTCAGGCTATCGGCTACAGCGCCTGGTTCCAGCCACCTATGCCGATGGTGTGTATCAGCCCTTGGGAGAGCCCTACCTGCCCAATCCCCGAAACCTCAGCAACACCGCCATGAGGGGCCCAGCAGGGCGGGCCTCCCAGCAAAACCGCACAGTGCTGGGAGTCTTCTTTGGTAAGGGCTTCAACCTGTAAGGGAGGGAGGCCAGTGGGGTCAGCTAGATACCTGTATGTTTGTGGGGAGACTCAGGGAGTGAGGGAGAAAAGTGTTGGAGGTCAGAGAGACAGGGGAGAAAGATGGAGGGGCAGGTGATGGAGGGTAGGGGTGGGAGCAGAGGAAGGAAGTCTGGTTGGAGGAGGTATAATTGTGCCCCAGGTTGAGCTGTTGATGGGGTAGGAGCATGAAAATAATCTGGTGGGGACTCTTGGTGGGATGCTAGTCTTACTCTTTGCCTCTGTATCTCCTAGGATAGCCTCAGGGCAGGGTTCTTATCCTGGAGGGAGGTGGGGGGGTTTCGAATTGGGGGTGCTAGGGCTGCCTGATCCCAGAGACTGGTTTGTTGGCTCCCAGCAGGAATGCCAGGCTCCTGCTGCCCATTCAGGGTGCCCACACTTGTTTTGCAGTGTCCACCATGTTACTGAGGCTGGCAGGCTCTCTGGGCAGGCTGCTCCCAACAGCCTAGACATTCACTGGGCACCTCCCAGTTTCCAAGGAGAAGGCCAAACTGGCAATGAAAACAGTTTGGACCAGGGTGTAACAAAGCATTGGGAAGGGATGGGCCAAGTCAAGGTTGGGACTTGTTCACAATGGCTGTTGAGTGTTTTGAAGCGTGGAACTGGGGGTGTAGGAACTAGACCAGGGGAAGAAAACAGAGTGGCCTTAGCTGGCCCTACAATGCCCTCCCCAATGCGGGCAGGCTACCACGTGCTCTCGGACCTGGTGAGTGTAGAGAGACCTGGCTGCCCCGCCGAGTTCCTCAACATCCGCATCCCACCGGGAGACCCCGTATTCGACCCCGACCGGCGCGGGGACGTGGTGCTGCCCTTCCAGAGGAGCCGCTGGGATCCCAAGACCGGACAGAGCCCCAGCAACCCCCGAGACCTGGTGAGACTAGGCAGACTGCGGGGCAGGAGCTACGTCCCAGGCAGGTGGAGCTCTGGGCTCCGGGGCTGGCAGGGTCGCGTGGAGAGAAGGTCCCACCCTCGACCCACGGACATCCGCCTGGCCCTGGCCCTGGCCCTGGCCCTGGCCCTCCCTTACGCGCCTCGACTACCCGACCCCTGCTCCCCTGTGCCCTGCCCCGCAGACCAACGAGGTGACGGGCTGGCTGGACGGCAGCGCCATCTATGGCTCCTCGCACTCCTGGAGCGACGCGCTGCGAAGCTTCTCCGGGGGAGAGCTGGCGTCGGGGTCCGACCCCGCCTTCCCCCGGGACGCGCAGAGCCCCCTGCTCATGTGGACCCCGCCCGACCCCGCCACGGGACAAGGCGGGCCCCGGGGGCTGTACGGTGAGGCTTCGGGGCCGACTGGGGCGCAGGAGGGGCGGAAGGCTCTGAGCAGCCGGGGCTGGCCGGAGGCGGGCTGGGGTCTGCGAGGTGGCGCTCCCCTGGGTCCCACCGCCGCTCACCCCCTCCCCTGCGTCTCCACTTCCGATGCAGCCTTCGGAGCGGAGCGAGGGAACCGCGATCCCTTCCTGCAGGCGCTGGGCCTGCTGTGGTTCCGCTACCACAACCTGTGCGCGCGGAGGCTGGCCCGCGAGCACCCGCGCTGGGGGGACGAGGAGCTGTTCCAGCACGCACGCAAGAGGGTCATCGCCACTTACCAGGTCGGTGACAAGGCCCTCCCCACCCCCAACTCCTCCTGGTCCACAGGAGACTCTGCTGCCCCGCAGAGCCTTCCATCCTTGGTCATCCGCCACCCAGAAACACCCTTTCCCGGGAGTCCACCCCTCCCCAGAGAGCTCATGTCTAGGAATGATAAGGAGGCGAAGTGCCCTTTACACAAGAGGTTTAGCTGCCCCCCGCGATTCCTTGTTTTGGGGGAGGACTGACCTCAGCACCTCTCCTATTTGAGTTGCCTTCCCCACGACTGCCCCTGCCCAGTCACAACTTGCCACTTAAGCTTTCCTTGGGCTCAGATCCCTCCCGGCCTGACAGTTGGAGCATTCACCTTCCCTTTCCCTTTTCTTGATCTTCAGAACATTGTTCTGTATGAGTGGCTGCCCAGCTTCCTGCAAAAAACACCCCCAGAATATACAGGTAAGGGTGTTAGGGGGAAGGGGGGGGCACCTGCATTGAGGGGAGTTCGTGGTTAGGATCCATAGGGTTAACGTAGACGGGTGGGTGCACGTTATGGGAGGATGGAGGGTTAAGGAGCATATTTCTCCTATTACCCCTGTGGGGCAGGGTACCGCCCTTTCCTGGACCCCAGCATCTCTCCGGAGTTCCTGGCAGCCTCTGAGCAGTTCTTCTCCACCATGGTGCCCCCTGGCGTCTACATGAGGTGAAGGAGGGCTCAAATGTGTGGGGGTGGGGTTGGGGTGGGATTGGGGTGTGGGTTGTCATTTGAAAAAAATTGCTCTCAGGACTCTTCAGGACAGGATTATCAGTCTGAAGTCGTGCCCATCTCCCCGGGGAACAGTGACTATGGAAGGGAAGAATAAAAACAATTGTTTGCAAAGATACATCATTGTTGTTTTAAAGCACTTTTATGTCCATTTTCCTGCAGCTGGTGTAGATATTAATTCCCCAGGTTAAGAGGGGCTAAGGTTCAGAGGGTGAGTCACAAAACCTATTGGTCTGAACTTCAACTCTTGACACTAGCCTGGGGGCATTTTTAGCTGTAAACACAGTACCTGGGGTTTATAAACCTTTTGGGGACATTATAATAAATATACGTGAGTGCTAAAGAAAATACTGGCTCCACAATAATGAAAAGGGAACTTTAAGCTAAAAATATACATTCAATTAAATGTATACAATGCAAAACATGTCCATTTTTTCCCCCTGAATAAACAAATCTTTCTAAAAAGCCCACCAAAGACTTTCAGGAGGAAAAGACTAGCTTTATTTCATGGAACCGGGTTCATAAGTCCCTGAATAATAGAGATCTTCTAAACAATAGTTAAAATATCATCCCCTAATTTGTGGGCACAGTTAGCAAATCTAACAGTTGTATAGATCAATCTGATACATGTCACTAACCTGGTGACTGACTATGCCATAGGGGACCACAGTCAGTGAATAAGGTCAGTAGTTGCTCTTCAAGGACTCTAGCACACAAAGGCAATAGCCCAAGCATGACTCTACCCTCGATTATTTTTTTACATTTACTTTATAATTTAAAATAATTTATAGATTGGATTTTCTTTTTTTAAATTTATTTATGTTACAGATGTTTCTCCTTTTTTCCCCACTGACACCCTCCTCCCCAACCCCCCCCTCCCCAGCTTTGTTGTCTATGTCCATCTGTTATGCATACATACATATAAGTTCTGTGATTTATCTCTTCACTTCCCCCACCACTTCTTTTGAGGATTGCCAATCTGTACCCTACTTCTATGACTCTGGGTCTACATAGCTTAGATTTTCTTACACTGGAACAATTTCTGGATATGCTTGATGATGGCCAAGGAATCATATCAATCAAGTTATCCATAGACAAGTAATTTCAAAAGAACAATAAAAAATTCTTTCAAACTCAGCTGGTGTGGCTGAATGGTTGAGCATGGACCCATGCACCAAAAATCAGACTGCTCAGGACCTACCCTGACCACATGTCATCTCAGGGAAGCAATGGTCTGGCCCCTAGCTACAGCCGTGGATACCAGAGCTGATGCCTGACATTAGAACCCTGAGATACCAGTCACCACTCCCCTGCTTCTTGTATTTCAGAAATGCCAGCTGTCACTTCCAGAGGGTCACCAATCAGAATTCAAGCCTCTCCAGAGCTCTCCGGGTCTGCAACAGCTACTGGAGCCGAGAGGTCAGGGCTGGAGACATATATGTGGGTTGTTATATGTGTGTTGTGTGTTCTCGTGTGTACATGTGTATTATGGTGTGTGGTGAAGGTGGGCAGTAAGGCTGAGGCAGCCACCTGGGATGAGCTGGGGCAGAGGAGGCAGCCTGGGGACCAAAGCCATCTTCCCTATCAGTGTCTGAGATAACCAGGTAGCTGTACATAGTTAAAAGTCAACCCTCTACTCTCACCTCAGGACTGTGTGGAAGATGGTGGGGCCTGTGCAAGAATAGCTCTACGTTTATTGCTTTCTCCTGGATGTTTCTTCTCCCTTAACAGCCCTGGGTCCCCCGTAGGCCTAGGAGTACCCCATTCATCCCAGCCCCCAAGGAAACTTTCCAATTAGACACACCCAGGGCACCACATTAATGTGTTTTTGTGGGCTGAGGGTAAGAAGGAGTGAAGGATTCAGAAATTACCAGGGACAGACTGTCCATCCAAACCAGGTCAGTAGGAGTCAAGAGCATTAATCATGAATTTAAAGCAAACTCAGATAGTTTGTGTAGTGTTCATAAGACAGCAAGGGAGGAGGGAAGAAAAGAGAGAAGAGGAAGGCGTAGGATCAGAGTCATGGAGCTAAGTTGGAAGAGACCTTAGTGTCCTCCTAATACCTTTTTATTACTTTATTAATTTTATTTTATTATTTTATTAATTTCTAATGTTTTTTTTTAGTAAGGGGAGGACACTGAATTCAGGGAGATCTTATGATCTGACCACAATCACATGGCTGGTTAGTAAACAGAACAAGAATCAAGACCTAAATCTTCTAGTGTCTCTGTCAATCATACTCTCAAGTCTCCTAATATAGAAGAAATAAAGTTTTTGGTCCCTTGTGCTATGGAAACCTGTCTCCCAGTGGCATGGGCTTTAAATGCGGATATCATTCACCATGAGTGGGGAATCTACTTGGGGAAGAGGAATGACCCACTGGTTTGGTAATGAGCAGCAGGACTGAGTGGAGGGCATAGACTATGAGGTGAAGGGAGCCTGGCTGCCCAAACTCTGGCCCCATTAGCCACACCCCTCTCCTCTCGTCACTCTCATAGCACCCAAACCTACAAAGAGCTGAAAACGTGGATGCACTGCTACTGGGCATGGCCTCCCAGATCGCTGAGCGAGAGGACCATGTGGTGGTTGAGGATGTGCGAGGTGAGGCCACGACTGTCTCCGCAAGCTGTGCACTCCTGCCCCAGGGAGGAGGTTCAGCTGGAGCTCCAGAGTCAGGCAGAGAGGGTATCCAGAGAGGGAACCTGCACTGCCTCTCTGCTGAGAGAGCTTCTGACCTGATGGCCACAGCTCCCTCCATATGGCTCAAGTCCCCCTGGGGCTGATTGGAGCCTGGGGCATGGGCTGCAGGAGCTATAATGTTGCTGAGCTTCCTGAGACTCTCTGCTATCAAATTCACAGATTTCTGGCCCGGGCCACTGAAGTTTTCCCGCACAGACTACTTGGCCAGCAGCCTGCAGCGGGGCCGGGACCTGGGCCTGCCTTCTTACACCAAGGCCAGGGCAGCACTGGGCCTGCCTTCCATTACCAGATGGCAGGACATCAACCCTGCACTCTTCCAAAGTGATGGCACTGTGAGGAGGGGTCGGGACCCAAGAGGGCAGGGTGGGAGGGCCAGGGCACACTGGCCTGAGACACAGAAAATGGGCAGTGAGACCTAGGCACCAGAGACAAGCACCTCGTGAGAGAGGCAGGGCTCAGCCAGGTTGCTCTTCCCAGTATCACACACCAGGCTGGAGGTTACCAGACCAGGATTTGGCTTTAGACTCTGACTGTGCAGATCCAGCAAATCTTTATTGGGCATCTGTTGCATGCCAAGCACTTAACAGACATTATTTCATTTACTCTTCCCAATGATTCCCTGAGGATATAGAAGGTCCTTGACTCAGGAACAAGCTGTAATTTTGTGCACTAGTATTCAAGCTGCCTTTGGGGAGTCAGATCTCACACCCTAAACTATCACCTGGGTGAGTGGCATTGCCTGCCAGCCAACAGACCAGTTTCAGGTGCCTTACTATCATGGCGCAGCAGTGTTTTTACAATTACATGACAAGTATATTGCCTTTGCCCTTACTGCTTTATAAAACTGTTGGAAAGTGGAGAATTGAAAGACCAATAAAGAAGTGATATGTGTGTGGGGCTTGTAAACTTCATAACAGCAACATAAAGATAAGAATGCCCAGGCATACTCAAAGTAGCACATTTTTAGCTTCAATGGTGCCTCTTTGGAATTAAGCTGGTCAAGTGCTTATTTACACTGTGAAGAAAAGAACTAAAGTAAAGGTCAGGTAGGATATGCTTCTCATATATTGTTGATGACTGTCTTTAAAAGGCAATGTCTATGTAGGGATTTGATCTTTATAAACATTTTTTTTTTTTTTTTTTTTAGATCTAAAGAATAGAAATCTTTTCTGACATATCATTCTACCGTTTAACATTTGCACTGATCCTTCAAATTTTATACCTTTTCAAGAATAAGTTACATAGGGGACTGGCTGACTCTTTCATTCCAACTTTGTAAAATAGGCAGCTGATCTGTGAGAGAATTCCCCTAATGAGTTAACTTATGTAAAGCACTCAGAGCAGTGCCTGGGGCATAATAAGTGAGTTATTGTTACTGTCATTTATGATTATTATCCCTGAGACTGATCCCTGGGGACCACCTCTTTGCCTGAGGGTGAGTTCCAGGTCTTTACGCTCACTCCTGTCCCTTCTTGGCCCCAGGTGCTGGAAGCCACAGCTGCTCTGTACAACCAGGACCTGTCCCTGCTGGAGATGCTCCCTGGGGGGCTCCTGGAGAGCCACGGGGACCCTGGACCCCTCTTCAGCACCATAGTCCTCGACCAGTTTGTGCGGCTGCGGGATGGTGACCGTTACTGGTTTGAAAACACCAGGAATGGGTAAGGCCTGTCTGGGCCCCCACCTCAGACTCCAGCTGGGCCTGGGCCCAGACCCTCTGCCTGTAAACAGCCCCCATCGTCCCTTGATTCCCAGTTGGCCCAGCCACCTCCCCAGCCCCTCTGGGTCTCTTTCCTCATCTGGATCCTTGGGCCTGGGGCCTGCATCTCTTTCCCACTCTAAGAACACCCCACCCCGACCCCCAGGCTGTTCTCCGAGGATGAGATCGCAGAGATCAGAAACACTTCCCTATGGGATGTGATAGTGGCTGTCACCAACGTGGAAGCCAGTGCCCTGCAGCCCAATGTCTTTTTCTGGCATGCAGGTGAGTGGCCAGGCGGTACTTGGGGGGAGTTTGGGGTCTGGAATCTCCTTCCTCCTCAGCTGTGGGTCTGGTTCTGTGCAGCTGGACAGTAACCTCCAAGGGGCAGTGAGCTATGTATGGTTCTGGCCTTGGAAACTGTGGATCTTGGCACCAAGGTTGTAACACACAGCTGTATAGGTTCCCCTCTGCACAACTCCAGGAGGTGCCCAAGTGAGAGCAGGACTGAGGCTCAGAGAGACCTCGTAAGGAGGCTCACATTCAGCTGGGATGGGGCTGGGGGTGGGTAGAACATTAGGAGGGCTGAGTGTAGTGAGGAAATCCCAACCCCATAGCAGAGATGAGGGAAGGATTCTGTGTGTGTGTGTGTGTGTGTGTGTGTGTGTGTGTGTGTGTGTGTACATATGTGTATATGAGGGAGAGATAGAGATTGAGGTTCATTTTGGACCACACTTGGTACCCAAGTAGGAAATACCACATTCTTGGCACAATGGCAGGGATAAACAGTCACCTCCCCTCTGGTACCCAGAGCTACCACCTTCTTTCTGCCACCCTAACCTCCTCAGTGGTGCTGTGCCTGAGCCTGTGGCCCAGCACTCCCCCAGGTCTCTAGCTTTCTCTGCCTCCCCAGGAGACCCCTGTCCACAGCCAAGACAACTCAGCACTGAGGGCCTGCCAGCCTGTGTTCCCCCGGTCATGCGGGACTATTTCAAGGGCAGTGGATTTGGTTTCGGGGTCACCATCGGGACCCTCTGCTGCTTCCCCCTGGGTAAAAATAATGAGCAGGGTGGGGTTGGGTGAGAAATACAAGCTGCGGCGGGGGGGGGGGGGGGTGCATTAGTTTCATCTGTGGCATCCAGCCATGTTCCTCTGGGCAGGTGACTAAAACATCAGAGCAGGAGGGGACATGAGAAGTGTCTGACCTGCAGATAAGTTGGCACTAGGAAAAATTGCTCCCCTGTTCTCCTGGGATCCCCCCGGGGCCAACATTGGTCAGGCACCATAGGGAATCCACAGTCCATAGCTATTTGCAGAAGCCTGGGCCTGGGAAACTGTCAGAGGCAAATCCCTGCTGGAGAACCAGGGCTGGGATGTAGTTGCTGGGGCAGAGGCTTTGGATTTAGTCTTTGGCATGGCTGTGTGTATGAGTTGACCAGCAGCCCAGCAGAGTAGGTCCAGTCTCTGGATGTGAAAGGACTTGAAGCACAGTCATCTTAGATGCTCCCCAAAGCTCCCCGTAGAATGCAAAGCAGCTCCCTCACTCCCTGAAGGGAGCTTTAAGTTTGAGAATGGGAAGAATGAGGACTTGGGGGAAGCAGGGATCTTGCCAAGGAAAAGAGTCTGGCAAAGGAGCCACTGATGTCCCCAGACTCCCACCTTCCTCTGAGCATCATTCTGCCTCTGCCCTGCCAGTGAGCCTGCTCGTTGCTTGGATTGTTGCTCGGCTCCGGAGGAGAAATTTCAAGAGGCTCCAGAGTCAGGACCGCCAGAGTATCAAGTCTGAGAAGTTTGTGGAGGGCGTGGAAGGTAGGCCTTGGGCTGGCCAGGGTGGTGACGAGGAGGACATGACTCAGGGCAAAAGGAAAAGGCCTCCTTTCTCCAGGCCTCCAGGCAGCCAGGGCAGTGGGAAGAGCCACAGGGACACTGGGTGGAAGTTGGACCTGGAGTTTTCCCACTTTTGTTGCTCCTCCCAACTTTCCCAAATATATGGAATGTGATAGACTCATGGGGAGGAGTCACAGGACCTGGACTACATTTCACAGGGTTACGGTGACTCACAAATTCCCAAGAACTGCTGCTTTGTGCCTCTCACACGGGAACTTCAGGCAACAGAGAAATAATTAGTGAAGGTCTAGAGTTAGACTGACCAAGGATTGGAATCTTGGCTCCATCAGTTGGGCCTTAGGCAGATTTTTAAGTTTCTCTAAACTTATTTTTCCTTATATGTAAAATAGGAATAATAATAGCACTTACCTCGTAGATTTATGAAGATTAAATGAACTTGTTCATGCAAAGTACTTGGTACAGAGTTGGGTACGTCACAAAGACTCAGAAAATGCTTGTGATTCTTCTCATGGACTAGAGGCACAGCAAGATTGTCAGGAAGGGGAGGACCCTTGGTACCCAAGAGGCAAGGAGCTGCAGAGGCCTTGATCTAACTCCAGCTAAGCCTTCTTCCTTTGAATATGCCTCTGGCAGGCAGGTCAGGCCCGAGGGCCCCAGCTGACCCCGCCCATCTCTCCTCAGCTTTGGAATGGCAGGGCCGCAGGGAGCCCTCCCGGCCTGTGCTGGTGCACCTGCAGCCTGGGCAGATCCGCGTCATGGATGGCAGGCTCTCTGTGCTCCGCATCATCCAGCTGCGGCCTGTCCAGCAGGTCAACCTCATCCTGTCCAGCAACCGCGGACGCCGCACCCTCCTGCTCAAGGTCCCCAAGGAGTATGACCTGGTATGACCCAGCTGGCCCCTGGCTTCTTGTCTGCAGCCACAGCCAGCCAGGCGGAGGGAAAGGAGCACGGGGCCAGACAGGGTTTCTGGCTTCTGGTTACTGGCTGTAGTACCTAACAGAGAGAGAAATTTGAGCATATTTGCCCTGCTCTGGGCCTGTAGAATTATGTGGTCTTTATAGTCCCCTGTTCCTCTTGCAGACACAGTTTGCCCCCTCCCTTTCTAAGGACACTGTGGCAGGTCCTTGTTGGGATTCGTTAGAAGAAGCTGGGTGTTCTTCCTGTCCCCTGATTTCAGGCTGTAGTGATTTGTTAAAGATTTTGGAGGGGAGCTCAATCAGAGGCTGATCTTCAACTCTGACTGTCTGGCTCACAGTCCGCTCAATCCTCTGGCCTCTGTGCCTCCCCCTTCTCCAGTATGGAACAGAGAGGGAAGGTTGGCTTTATACATGTATATGACTTTGAATGCTACCTCTGCACATATACCTCTACACATACAGGAAAACCACTCAACCCCTGAGTCCAGGAAATAACAGTACCTCTTTTGCAAGGGCTCTCTTTCCAGTGGCCCCTGACAAAATTCATGTAAAGCTCCTAGACACAAGAGGCCTTGACGAATGGTTGCTCTCCCTCCTCCTGCCTCCACAGGTGCTGCTGTTTAACCTGGAGGAAGAGCGGCAGGCACTGGTGGAAAGCCTTCGGGTGGCCCTGAAGGAGAGTGGGCTGAGCTTCCAGGAGTGGGAGCTGCGGGAGCAGGAGCTGATGAGGGCAGCTGTGACGCGGGAGCAGCGGAGCCACCTCCTGGAGACCTTCTTCAGGCATCTCTTCTCCCAGGTGTGGACGCGGGATCAGATGTGTTCTTGGGCATCTGTCTGCCTGTGGCCCTTTCCTGCATAAGGCCATGGGGTGACTCCAGGGAAAGTCAGAAACCCTGAGGTCACAGCCAAGAATCAACTCTACTGTGATTTTGGCACCTGACCTTACTGTAAGGAGATGCTCCTGGCCCCATTCCAATCCCACCCACCTGTGCGGCTCCAGAAAAACATTCCCTAGGAAGGGGCTCATCTGCATGTATCACTACCTCTCCCCTCAGGGCTGCCCAGGGTCTCTGCCCTCACTCACAGGCTGCAGAAACCTAGGGCGAGACAGGCAGTGTGGGGCTGCGAGAGCCCTTTGTCTCCCCACCTCGGGGGGACGCAGCTGTCAGAGGCCTCCAAGGGGCGTTAGTGCCCACCTTGCAGACTTCTGAGAACCACTGAGAGGATAGAGGGAAATAAGATAACAAGAGAAATACAAGGACTTGAGTCCATATCTGGCACAAAAATAAAGGCAGCCTGGAAGCAAAATAGTGGCGAGGAGAAGCTTGGGGGATATAAGGTAATACAGCATGGGCGTCCACTGAAGGAGTTTATCATCCCATTGGGAAGATGGGGTGCATGCAGAAAGGAAGATAACCAGCAAAGAAAGACAGCTATAAAAGTGACCCAGGAAATCAGTGGTCTGGGAGTTCAGAAGGGTAGTGAAGCTTTGGGCGGGTGTGAAGTCATGGTGGAGGTGAGATTCGGCAAGGACTCAAGTTAGAAGAGTTTGGGCTCAGAAGAAAGGAGCAGAAAGGACTGAGCAGAGGTGCCTGGTAGAAGGGTAGAAAAATCAGTGTTTGAGGAGAAGGAGCAAGGTTGGCTAGTGGGGGAGAGGATACAAGAAGGAAGCTACCATTTAATGGTCATTTACTGGGTGCACATGACCATGTCACTTGCTCCTTAAACAAATTGAACCTGAGTAGGTATTAAAATAGAGGGTCGCCCTTGCCGGTTTGGCTCAGAGGTTAGAGCATCAGCCTGCGGTCCCAAGAGGTCCGGGTTCAGTTCCCGCTAAGGGCATGTACCTTGGTTGCTGTTTGTCCCCAGCCCTGGTTGGGTCATGCAGGTGGCGGCCACTCGATGTGTCCCTTTCACATCAATGTTTCTCTCTCTCTTCCTCTCTTTCCCTCCCACTCTATCTGAACAAAAAAATGGAGGAGTGTCCTCGGGTGAGGATTTAAAAAAAAAAAGTAGAATAGAGGGTCCCTGGCTGGGGTGACACATTGCCAGGGCCTGGGCAGGACCTGGGCACCTCCACCCAGTTCAGGATCTGCCAGGGCTATGAAAGAGAACTCCCTGTGTTGGGAGGCGAGGGTGTGCTACTATCCCTTGGGGGTAGCTGCCAACCCTTTCTCTCTGCCCAGCTCTTTCAGCCTCTCTTGTTTATCACAATAACCCTGTGAGATAGGTAGGGCAGGTGAGGAAATGAATGCCAGACAACTGAAGACATTTGCCTGAGGCCACACAGTGAGACAGCTGGGCCATGAACCTAGGTCTCTTGCCTCCAGCCCCAGGCTCTTCCCACCAAAGCACCTTATTTCAAGCAACAAGGTTTACCTCATGAAACCATAGCCAGGCTTGAAGTAGGGGCTTCCAGCTGACAGGCAGGACAGACAGGTGTTATGGTTGGCAGCCTGCTTGCTTCCCTCACCGTCTATTCTCCTTAAGCTGGGGCAGCCCTTTGGCGGGGCTGAAGATGACGCGAGAATTTCTCCTTCCCAAGCCCAGCTTTTTCTCTATCCAGCTGAAGTTTTTCTCAGTCAAAACTCTAGCTTTAAGAGCAACCCGCTCAAGCTAGCCTTGACGAAGGGTCAGTTGACTCTGAGGATATAGCAGTGTCTCAGGAATTCCCAAGGGAGGACTGTGACCTGCCCCGGAAAGGACCAGGAAAGGGAAAGCTGTCAGCCAGCAAGGCCACTCCTCTCTTAGGCTTCCTCCTTTTTCTCTGCGCCTCTGCTTCACTCTGTCTCGGTGTCTCTGAGCACCTGGAGGGACAGGGTGATCCACAACTTCTGAGTTTTCTTGTGCTTGGATCAAGACAGACCTAGGACCTCTCAGTCCCAATTCCAGGTCCCCTGCTTGGCTCAAGTGTGTATCCCTGATCCAGTCAGCTAACACACAGGGCCAGGGTTCTGTAACATAAATGGCCACAGGGACCACCTGCAGGGTTTATGGGGTAGTGCTTAGGGGAGGGGGTGCTGGGCAGACACCTTAAAAGATGGCTCCTACAAGCCTCAACTGGCCTTCAAGTCAAGGAGTCCCTGTCTCCTCCTCTCCCTCCCTCTGCTTCCCCCCAAGCACAGGTGCTGGACATCGACCAGGCGGATGCAGGGGCCTTGCCCCTGGACTCCTCACAGAAGGTGCGAGAGGCCCTGACATGTGAGCTCAGCAGGGCTGAGTTTGCTGAGTCCCTGGGCCTCAAACCCCAGGACATGTTTGTGGAGTCCATGTTCTCTCTGGCTGATAAAGACGGCAATGGCTACCTGTCCTTCCGGGAGTTCCTGGACATCCTGGTGGTCTTCATGAAAGGTAGTGGAGAAAGGAGTGATTGTCAGACAGGAGAAGATGGAAGGGGCTGGAGACTGGGCTGTTGGAGATGGGGAAGCACTGGGCCAGGTCTCTAGCCATGGTAGACATCTGGGAGCACCCAGGTAGGGTCAGGAAGCAGAGCAACCCCTCGCTGTGTCCAGTAGTGGGTCACAACAGTGCAAGGCCCCTCTGGCCAGCCTGGGGTTTAGGCGGGCGGTCTGGGCCTCTCACAGGGTCTCCTTTTCCTAGGCTCCCCTGAGGAGAAGTCTCGTCTTATGTTCCGCATGTACGACTTTGATGGGAATGGTCTCATTTCCAAGGACGAGTTCATCAGGATGTTGAGGTTGGTCCAGGGGGACAGTCAGGAGAGTGGGCCAGAGCAGGGACTGCTAGGGGACAGAGGTGGGACATGAAGGAGGAAGCAGGAGAGTAAAGAACAGGGGCCTCCTCCTTCTCACCCGTGGAGCCAGAGACTGTTGTTGCTAGGAGGGGGCTTGAGATTTGTCCAGTCAGGTCCTTCCATGTCGGCTTTGGAGGCCTGGTGGGATGGCCAGTGGGCCCCTGTGTCTAGGCCCCAGGCCCCTTGTCAGGCCTGATGGCTCCCCTCCCCCAATCCCCAGGTCCTTCATCGAGATCTCCAACAACTGCCTATCCAAGGCCCAGCTGGCTGAGGTGGTGGAGTCCATGTTCCGGGAGTCGGGCTTTCAGGACAAGGAGGAGCTGACATGGGAGGACTTCCACTTTATGCTGCGGGACCACGACAGCGAGCTCCGCTTCACACAGCTCTGCGTCAAAGGTGAGGGAGCCCGGAGGCCGGGCTCACTTATCCTTTAGGCACAGCAGGCACAGTACACAGGGACCACATATTTTGAGAGTCCATGGAAATGTTTTAATTTCTTTTAAAATCAGAATAAAAGGAAAAAAATAATAAAATAAAGTCAGAAGGAAAGAATGAGAATAATAATAATAAATATGTAACACTGTATCCAACCTGGATTATATTTTTTACACCAACATAATTATGATATATACTTAAAAAAAATTTTTTTTAAATGGAGGAAGGAGCCCAGGAAGACAGCAGTGCCTGGGACCCACAAAAGTCATGATGCAGACCTGCTGGTGGGGTGGGCAGGGTCAGGATGGGGTGGGAGATGGCGGCTGGAATTCCTCTTTCTTGTCAAAGACCCCTGTGCCCAGAGCCCAGTGCAGGGGCAAAACAGTGTCTCCTCGTTACAGTCCTACCCCAGCCATACCCACCTCAGCTGGGGTTTCTGGTGGTGCTGGGAGCTCTGGTTTTGTTTACCACTTCTTCCCCTGGAGGAGTGCTCAGTAAATGTTTGCTGAGTGCATGGAGACCCACCTCTGCTGTCCTTCCCCCTACCGCCTGCCCCACCTGCATCTGACTCAGGTGGGTGGGGATTGAATCAGGGTGAGGAGTGGGCAGAGAGCAGGCAGAGGGACTGCCTGTGGCCTGCTCTGAGTTGTTACAGTGTCTTCACAGCCTGGGTTGCTAGGGCATGTTGAAACCAAGCCCAGCCCCTCCCAGGATTATGAGAGCCTGGGGGAACTGAGCAGTCCAGATGCGGGAGAGGGGCAAGTTAGACAAGGCACAGCTGGGCCTCTGGTCAGGACTTCCCCTGCCCAGGGTGGGAGAGAGCTGGAAGAGTGCAGACCCAGCACATCTGATTCTGCAGCTTTTCACCTTTCCCAGGCAGCCAGGACAGCGGGCACCTAGGCCTGAGGGCAGAGCAGGGACAGGTGCCTGAAGTGGTCCTAGGCCAGAGTCCCAAGGATATCCAGCTCCTGGGGTGGAGGAAGGACCAGGCTTGGGAAAAGGAGGATTAGGTAGAAGGTTAGCAATGAGTATTATTTTGTTTGACATTTTAAGAAAAAAAGAATGTTTTTATTGATTTGAGAGAGAGAGAGATGGATTTGTTGTTCTATTTACTTATGCATTCATTGGTTCCTTCTTGTATGTGCCCTGAGATCAAATCCACAACTTTGGCGTATCGGGAAGATGCTCTAAACAACTCAGCTACCTGACCAGGGCTGTTTGGCTTTTAATTGTTGTGCTTTGTTGTTTCCTCCATATTTTACTTTGAAATATTTTAAACCTACAGAAAAGGTACAAGAATAGTACAAGGAGCATCCCCTTTCCCCTCCCCTAGATTTGTCAAGTTACTGTTTTTGCCACATTTACTGTTTGCTAAAGCATTTGAGAGGATAGACATGTATACTTTGTTTTAAACACTCTGATTTCATTAAAGTCAAGTTAATCACTTTTGGTCTCTGGCCTGTAGACCAGGGTAATCTTCAGGATCAGTTTAGTACTTGAGAAGTGACCCGCAGATTCCTAGGCCTCCTGTTAGAATCCGGTTTTGCTGCTCAGTCATGCCCTGCCCCTAAGCACTCAGCCCAGACAGGGAGAGGTCCCCACCCCCCAACATTTTCTTATGAACATTTTCAAACACAGAAAAGTGGAAATAATTTTATAGTGATCTCCCAAATATGTACCACCTAAATTCTACACTTAACTCCTGGGAGATTTTAAGCTGGAAGGTCATTAGCAGGGTTTTGTGGCAGAATGATCTTAGCTGACAGGTTGCATACTGTTCCTGAACTCTACTCCATAAGCCTGATTCTAGTTCCAGAAATGAGATTGAAAGTGGACATGCCTAGCCAACTTTGTTTCAGGCCTTCTTCCTGCCTACCTGTGGCTGAGTCTTGCTCCCACTGGGGACAGAGGCTGAGGCTGGGGCACCCAGAGGCAGGGTACTGGACAGAGACCCTCTATAGTGTCTGGCATTTGAGCCAGGTCCTTCTGAAGCTCTGGGCCTTGAACTGCTCCCTAGCCCAGCTCTGCATTTTGCAGGGGTGGAGGTGCCTGAAGTCATCAAGGACCTCTGCCGGAGAGCCTCCTACATCAGCCAGGATCAGCTCTGGTGAGCCCTCTTCTGGGAATGTTAGAGGGAGGGTTGGGGTCAGGGAGTTGCATTTTCTCTCCCCAAAATGACTGGGATCACATCCCCCACTAGCCCATATCAAGCCTTCACGCAAATAAGAAAGAAGCACTTCTTACTCTGCAGACATAGCCCTGCACTCACCTGCGGCCTGGGTCAGATTCCCTTGTAAAGGGCACAGCTATAAGTGATAGCCTTGGCTAGGACCCCCAGGATGAGACTCATTCCCTATCTAGGTCTCTGGAAATCCTGCGGTCCCCTGGCTAAGAGTTGCCCTTCCCCAACAGAGTGGGTCTGGGGCAGACCAGGGGCAACAGAGCACCTAATGGCTTAAGTGACTAAGTTCCTATCTCCTGCATTCCTATCCCAGTCCCTCTCCCAGAGTGAGTGCTCGCTGTTCCCGCAGCGATGTCAAGGTGGAGCTGACACCACAGAGACAGCAGTGCCCCACGGACACAGATCCTTCCCAGGAGATTCGACGGAGGTTTGGCAAGAAGTACGCCTGCTTCTCCCCCTAAGCCCAGGCAGTTCATCCATCCTTTCAGCAAGCATGCATTGATTAGTTGGTGTCAGGCACTGTGCTAAGCACTGCCTCAGAACATCACAGTCTGATGAGAGAGCCTGGTACACTGAAAATTGCAGTGTCCCACTGATGAGTGGTATAACGGTGGTAAGAGCAAGAGGCTTCTGAGCTCAAGGAAATGCTCATCTCTGCCTGGGAGGTCAGGGAAGGCTTCCTGGAGGAGGTGTTCTTTGAGCCTCCAGGATAGGGTGAGAACAGACCCCTGGGAGTTGGGAGCTACAGACTGGGAGGGGAGAGGGCTGTCTGAATGTGAGTGAGAACTGGGGTAGGCGGAGTGCATCCCCTGGAATGAGCTGACCCAGTGACCACTTGCGAGGCTGTGATGCTAGCCTTTCGACTCCGAACCACATGTATTTTGGGTAACTCTGCGCCCTTTCTCCCCTCTGGGCAGCGGGGCTGCGCTAGCGTGGGGTCCCTAGTGAGAGCGAAGCCTTCCTGTCTGCCAGGGTAACGGCGTTTCAGCCCCTGCTGTTCACCGAGGCTCACCGCGAGAAGTTTCAGCGAAGCCGGCGCCACCAGACGGTGCAGCAGTTCAAGCGCTTCATCGAGAACTACCGGCGCCACATCGGCTGCGTGGCCGTGTTCTACGCCGTCGCCGCGGGCCTCTTCCTGGAGAGGGCCTACTGTGAGCGCCGGCGGGGACAGGACCCGGGGGACGGGCACCCCGGGGCGGGCCTCCTTGGGTGACGGCGCCGGGAGGGCTTGGCCGGGCACCTGTGAGTGACAGACGGCCCGGGGCCAGGCTTGCAAAAGTGCCCCCGCGGGGGGGGGGGGGGGGGGGGGAGGGAGCAGGGCCTCCGGGGGTGCTCGGGCCAGCCTGAATGAAGCCTGAACGAAGACTGGGGAGGGCCGGCCGCTGGCCTCCCCCAGCCGCTCTCTCCTCTGCACTGCGCCCCCTTACCCGCCTGGGCCCCTCCGCAGACTACGCCTTCGCCTCGCCACCCTCGGGCATCGCAGAGACCACCTATGTGGGCATCATCCTGTCCCGGGGCACGGCCGCCAGCATCTCCTTCATGTTCTCCTACATCCTGCTCACCATGTGCCGCAACCTCATCACCTTCCTGCGAGAGACCTTCCTCAACCGCTACGTGCCCTTCGACGCCGCCGTGGACTTCCACCGCCTCATTGCCTCCACTGCCCTCGTCCTCACAGGCAGGGCCTGGGGTCCCGAGCCTCGCCCTGGCCTCCCGCCCCCATGAGCTCCCCCTCCTCTGAGAGCCCCTCCTCCCTCCCTGGATGTCCCTCTCTTGAGGATGGAGGTGGCCCCACAGCGGTGGGAAGTGAGCCCAGAAGCCCCTCGCAGCCCCGCCAGGGCCTCTTCCCACGCTTTCAGGCCACCTCGAGAGCCTCCAGCTGACAAGTTACCAACACCCCAGCATGAGAGCACATAATGTGCCCCCTCACAACTTTTATGCTGTAAAACATAATTCTGTGAGAGAAACCAAAGGCGTGAACTTCTAGTACATGATTTGGGCCCATGCTTGTGTTCATGGATGGTGTGTGTATGGGACATGGGGAGGAACAGGAAGCTGATCAGCGATCAGAAATAAAACCCCTAGGGTCCTTCTTCAGCCCCAACCCGGCTGACTGCAATTCTCTACCTTGGGCTGAGTGGGTGGAGCACCCCCAAGCGGCCATCCCCAGGCTCACCCCACCCTGTCTGCTCTTCCTTAGTGTTACACAGTGCAGGCCACGTGGTGAATGTGTACCTGTTCTCCATCAGCCCGCTCAGCATCCTCTCCTGCCTCTTCCCTGGCCTCTTCCATGATGATGGGTGAGTAGTGAGTGAGGAAAGGGGGTGTATTATTTGTGAGTGGAAAGAAGGCAATTATCTTGGCTCAGAGGAGAGTGTCACCTTCCAGGTTACAGGACAGACAATGACCAGGATGAGCCCCCAGCCCCAACTCAGTAGACAGGGAGACTGGTGGCTGGGTTGCGGTGCCTCATCTGAACTTTCTGGAAGTCCCAGACATCTCCTCTAAGGATCTTTCCTTGTGCTCCGTTCCCCACAGGTCTGAGTTCCCCCAGAAGTATTACTGGTGGTTCTTCCAGACTGTGCCAGGTGAGAGCCCTTCCTGCTCCGTGAATTCTGGGCCTGGCTCCAAGCTCCAGGCTCTGGGTTCTGCTTACCGTAGAGCAGCCCAGTTGCACTCACTGGGCTCTCATGGTGAGTCAGGCTCTGCCCTCTGGCCCTGAGGACTCTCCTGGGCAGTAAGAGGTTGATTTCCAGTGCTTCTCTCAGGAGCTTGACTGGGCTCCCATCCCCACTCTGAACTAGTTCCTCCTTCTGTGTAATGGGAGTGGTCCCCCTCACTCTCCCAACACACACACCTACCAGGACAGTGGCTCTGAGAAATACTGTGCCTCAGCTGCATGGGGGAGGGACCGGGCTCTTTGTCAAGCCAGACAAGCCCCCCCCCCCCCCAACTCCTTTTAGTCTGTCGACAAGGGCTGTTTTAGGGGTATATTCCTAACTCTCCATAATCACCCATTTTAGGGCTATTAGTTGTGAATCTATTCAAACACTTCTTGAACTATTTATATTTTTAGTCTGTTCCCTCCTTGGGATAACACGTTTTCTACACTCACTGCTCTGTGAAACAAAGCACAGCTTTTTATTTTTTTTAATCCTAAAACGATCTGCTTTGAACTTCAGAGAGTGCTTGCTAATTCCTGCACACTGGGATTTCGAGGATAAGGCTGTGTTTATGCTCTCCTCTCCATTCTGTCTTTTATAGGCTTTGGTTAGATCCCGTCTTAACCTCTGCTTTTCCACACTTCGGGGCTCTAATCTTCCTAATTTCTGCCTCTCTCCTCCTTGATCACTCGAGGGGTCATTCTCTGGCCCTGCCCTCCCACCCAGGCTTCAATATCACCCTCCCGTATAGCTCAGTCCTGGGATCCCCTATGCAGAGGGGCCTCCCACCAACTCAGGACTGAACCCAGAGGGTCTCTGCGGGTGGCACTTACTCACCAGCTCACCAGTGCTCATCCTGTGTCCAGTCCGACCCAGAGGGCCCAGAGAAGACGCCCTGTGCATCTATTCGCGCTGCATACTTTTGTATAAGGCCCACGGTGTGCCCGGCCCTTCACTAGGCACTAGGATTCAGTGGTGAAGTAGTCTAGCTTGGTCCTTGTTCTTGTAAACCTGAGAATCAGGAAAGTGATGGACGTAAAAACAAATAATGACCCATGATATTGAAAAATATCATGACAAGGTCTGTGAAGAATGAGTAGGCTCTGTTGAAGTGAAAGGTACCTGTGATCAGTGGTGTGAGGGGAGAGGAACAGAGGAAGATGCTGGGGCTTTCTCCACCCCATCCCTAGGACGGTGGAGTGGAAAAGGGATCCAGACCCTTGGCAGGCTCAGAACAGCCCTACTCCTTTGCCCTTCACCCCTTGTTCACTTTACAGGCCTCACGGGGGTCATACTGCTCCTGGTCCTGGCCATCATGTATGTCTTCGCCTCCCACCACTTCCGGCGCTGCAGCTTCCGGGGCTTCTGGCTGACCCACCACCTCTACATCCTGCTCTACGTCCTGGTGAGGGCTTTTGGCTCTGAGCCAGGCTAGTGGGGTCTGGGCAAGAGGGCTGAGACATCGGTCCTCCATCCCCTTAGTTATGTCAAGTGTCCACTTCATTTGTCACTTAAAAGATGGAGATGATAGTAGAGGACTCTCGAGTGGACTGACTTGCTGGCGTGGGTTTGCAATAGCGGCTGTACCAGACTGATCTGCATTCCTTGCAGAACCCGCACGTCATTTTGCCCAACCAGTCTTTCTCCACTTTGAGTGGCCAGTTTGGGCTCCTAGGTGGACTGCCTACACTTAAGGGAGAATCACCCTTTTTAGAGAAACTTATCTTAATTGAGTTTTGCTACTTTTGTTCTGATCTTGTTCCTAAGATGTTCGCCACCCCACCCAGCTAAGTGCCACCTATAAAGTTAATGACCTTGCTCAAAATGTCTTTACTTGGACTTGATCAAATGGATTTTTAAGACTCCACCTGTCCCCTTTCCTTCTCCTTATTCTGGGGTCCTGCCTGCCTTCCTTCACATTCCCTCCTTTCTCCTGTCCTGTCCCTTCACCCTTCCCTGGGTTTATCGTCAGCTGCTTCAGCTCGTTGCGTTCAGAGCTGACTTTGATCTGTGCCCCTGTCTCATGGTTCTGCTTGGCCTGCCTTCCTCATGGGCACTGGCAGTTCCCAAAAGGGCACCCTGAGGACCTTGTTGAGAAGCTAAACTAAGTCCCAAGGCCCCTGCGTTTCCACTGATGAGAGCTTGGCTGTGAGCATTAAAGAAATGCATGGCCCATATGGCCCCCCTCTTTATCACCTGGCTCCACGCAGAACTGCACACAGGGGTCTCCCATTGCCTGGGTCAGGCTGGCACCTGTGGTTGGCCCTGCCTCCTCCCAGGTGTAGTTCTGTCCTCACTGATAAGTAGGAGGGTCTGTTTCCATCGTGTCTGAGACTTGGCACTTCACAGTTCTAAAGACGACTACACAGCCTGGGCTTAGGTTGTTTCCTAGAATTGATGATGTTTATTTCCAAAGTAATCTCTCACTAATCTATCCCTTCCTCTCCACCTTCTCAGTAATGGGTGGACCCCTGGCATCCTGGGTTACTGTTTCTGTTAGGGGTGGAGGTGATGTTCCTGTTCCTGGTGAAAGAGCAGCTTCTTGATGGGAGACCCAGATGAGTAGCCAGACTGGCTCCCTGAGACCACGATCCCTTTCTGATTTATCTCTGATTTGGGGGATCATTGGAGCTCAGAACCACCCTTCCTGCCAGCAGGGAAGTCAGCAACTCAGAAAGGTGTAAGCCTTTCTGTTGGACAGTCCTAGCCCTGGCTGCTTGGGAGCAACTCCCCTGGGGGTAGATCAGGGCCAAAAGACCTGTTTCTTTCCCATTTATCACAGGTGTGGCCACTTGATCTCAGGCAGAAAGAGAAGTTACAAGTAAAGGCCATATGGTGAGGGCAGGACTAGCACAGCCAAACCTGAGCTGGAAGGCTGCTTCCCCAGCTCCTCAGCCAACCACGAGTCTACAGAAGCTTTGTGGTATAAAAATAAAGCCAACACCAAATAGGGTACATAAGCATGAGGTCACCCTGCCATTGTTTTCAGCCTGGATGAATGCTCAGAAAGCCTTGGGGGTGGGCGTGGGCTCCATAATGAAAGGGAAACTTGGGGGATCAGAGCCAGTGCAGAGGAGAGCTCAGAGAGGTTCAGTTAAATCCTGTGGGGGAAGGCTCAAGAATTTAGAAATGTTCAGCTGGGGGAAGGGAGAGCTGAATGAGAAACCAGGGTTTAGTTTAAGCTATGTGTTGAGAGTCTGTTATGTCCTAGCTCTGTGCTAAGCCCTGAAGAGGGAAGGGGAGACTCTAAGCTCTGCCCTCAGGAATTCAGGATTTGCTGCAGAGATACATGCCATCCATGCATGTGAAATGATTGAAACAATCAGACAATACAAGATTAATTGCTGAGCTGAGTGTTCCAAAAACTAAGTTACAGGAGCCCATTGATGGGAGTTTCCTTTGGGCCAAACCGGTTAGGGAAGACTTCACGAAGAAGATGGGACTTGGGCCAAGCCTTAAGGAGAGATAAGCTGAAGTTTGACAGGGCAGAGTGGAAGCTGAAGAGCATTCCTGGTAAAAGGAAGGGCATGAGCACAGGTGCAGAGATGTGAGTGGTGATAAAATATTCAGGGCACAGAGGAGACAAGCCGGGCTGTAGATGGCCATAGGGCGTTAGGCGGTGGCAGGACGCGGTGGACCTGTGTGAGTTGCCCTGAAGCTGAGGGGCTGTGGCTCAGCTGCGAGGCCAAGGCACGTGGGAGAACATAGAAAGTCAAGAGCAGAGGGTGAGGAAATCAGGCTTGTTGAGAGTGGAGAAGGTACAGAGTCAGTGCAGGAGATGGAAAGTGAGAGGAGAGAGACCCAGTAGAGCATTGTTGCAGGAGCGTGAAGGAGGGGCTGGTCACTGTGCCACAGGCTGCCAAAGGTGGGAGCAGAAGTGGTCTGAAAGGAGACTTTGGGGTTTGGCCATTTGTGAGCCCTCAGTGAGCAGATCCTGAGAAGAGGTGGAGGGGAAAGTCAGACTGACAAGACTCAGGAACAAGCAAGTGGGAAGAATGGGGCAAGGAGGGTCTGACCAGATTACTGGGGAAAGGACTAGAGCTGGACAATGCCTGCCAGTTCTTTCATGGAAAAGGGAGACTGGTCAGGTGCTCTTAGACTCCAAAGGGAAAAGATAAATTGGGGAAACTCCTTTCATTGACTCAGTAGTTATTGAGTGCCTACCTTGTGCCAGGCAGAAGCTGCTAGGAGCTGAGAGTACAGTGGCAAACAAAATGTATACAGTACCCACTCCAACTGGGGAAAGTAACAGTAAACATGTCAGTGAATGAAGAAACAAAATGATTGTGAATGACAAGTGCTTTGAAGGGAGTTAACAGGGAGCTGTGGCAGAGGACTGGGTGGAGGCCTTAGGAGGCAGTGTTTCTACTGAGGCCTGAAAAATGAGATAGAGATAACCAGGGGAAGGGCATCCAGGGGAAGAACCAGGGGAAGGGCATCCTCAGCAGAGGGAACAGCAGGTGCAAAAGTCCTGTAGCACAAAGGACTTGCCATGTTTGAAGAACAAGGAGAAGGAAATGCTGGCAGGCAGGGATCAGCTCATCACAAGGCCTTGTGGTGCAATGGGAAGGCCACTAAAGCTTTTAAAGCTAGTGGTGACATGATAAAACGAACTTTAAAAAGTCATCCTGGCTGCCTTGAAGAGATTCAAACACAGAGGGGTAACCCAGTGGGAAACCGATTAGGAGGCTACTGTATGAGTGCAGGTGAGAGCCCACGTGGCTTTGTCTCCAATGGTGTCAGAGAGATGCAATTAGGTTTTGGAACCTGGAAGGAGCGTGGCACATGGTGAGGTGGAGATTGGATGTGCCAGTGGGGGAAGGATACAGGGGTTTAAGCTCCAAGCTGGCCTCAGATCCTATTGTGGGTGTGGCTGGGTCTGAGCTGTATTCTTTACTCTGTTCAGCTCATCATCCATGGCAGCTTCGCTCTGGTTCAGCTGCCCCGTTTCCACATCTTCTTCCTGGTCCCGGCGCTAATCTATGGGGGTGACAAGCTGGTGAGCCTGAGCCGGAAGAAGGTGGAGATCAGCGTGGTGAAGGCGGAGCTGCTGCCTTCAGGTACAAGCCTGGAGGCTGTCAGGGGACCAGCTTGGTGGTATTAAGGAAGGAAACAGAGCAGGGCTGGATCTTGCAATCGCCTAGCTTGGCCCAGTGGAGAAGGCAGGGGCCTTGGGGAGTTGGAAGAGACAAGGGAGCTGGTAAAAGAAGCTCTTTGCCAAGGGACCTGAGCCTCTTGCACAAAGGAGAAGAGCCCAGATCAGGCTGCCATTGCCCTGCTGACCACCAGCCCCAGTGTTGCCCAGCCCCTCCTCAGGGTAGACATGGCCTGAGGGGAGTGAAGACTTCTGATGCGGGGAGGTCCCCCTGGCAAATTCCAGAAGCAGAGCTGAGACTGCAGGTGGGGGAGCTCTCTGGAGACCACATTGTTGCTAGGTTCAGGACAGCAGCCTCCTGCTCCCCTCCTTTCCCCAGGAGTGACCCACCTGCAGTTCCAGCGGCCCCAAGGCTTTGAGTACAAGTCAGGACAGTGGGTGCGGATCGCCTGCCTGGCTCTGGGGACCACCGAGTACCACCCCTTCACACTGACTTCCGCGCCCCATGAGGACACGCTCAGCCTGCACATCCGGGCAGCAGGGCCCTGGACCACTCGCCTCAGGGAGATCTACTCACCTCCAACCGGCGGCTGTGCCAGATACCCGAAGGTGCCCAGACCCAGGCCAGATGTGCCACATGCTCCCACAGCCCCTTAGCAGGCCTTGACTGCAGCGCCAGACACCTACTGTATCCTCCCCGCCCCCATCCGAAGACTGGCTGTTTGCCACAGTCCCTCACTTCCCGCTCACTCCATAAATCTACCTGCCTTTTCTTGTCTCTCATTTCTGGCTACAGAACTATGGTGGTAGCTGAAAGCTTAACTCAAACTCACTCCCCTCCCTGCAGCTGTACCTCGATGGACCATTTGGAGAGGGCCACCAGGAGTGGCATAAGTTTGAGGTGTCAGTGCTGGTGGGAGGGGGCATTGGGGTCACCCCATTTGCCTCTATCCTCAAAGACCTGGTCTTCAAGTCCTCAGTCAGCTACCAAGTGTTTTGTAAGAAGGTAAGTGCCCCTCCGGCCAGCCCAAGCCCCTTGCACCCTGTCACTTTGTCCATCTGTGCTTGTCTCTCCTGCCTCTGTTCTTGGTCTCCCTGACCTAGGCAAGGCCAAGCTGGTCAGGCTCTGGGGGATGGTCAAGATATCCCCAGATCCTAAAGAACAGTGTTAGTTTGTTGATGCCTCCAGGCTCTTTCTCTCAGTTACGAAGCACCACACATAGGGTTCGCTTATGAAATCCCTCCAGGCAGGGTTGGAGAGCGGTAAAGGACCCCATTCCCTCTTACAGGAGGCCAGCACCTGAGGCACTGTCAGCGGGAAGAAGGAAGGGCATAGTTGGGGTTGGGCACAACTGAAACTGGCTTTGCTCTCAAGAGGAAGAGGATAGGAGGTGGTAGGCAGGACTGATGGGCATGGCTGGTTCCAAGAACACAGCCCAGGCCCTCAGGCCCCCTCTTCACCAGGCTCCTTCACCCCAGCCTGGACCTGGTGGCAGGCCCCTGCTTGTCTCTCTAGGCCTGGCAGTGAATCAGGAGCTCAGGAATGCAGCAGGTAGAGGCCCAGCCCATCTGCTGTCAGCATTCAGAGGGTGACAGACAGTCCCTTGCTCCTCTGTCCAAGCCAGCTCTGCCACTGCTTCTTAACCCACACAACCCCACTTCTCCCCATCAGAAGCTGGAGATGGGTCCCCCCAGGGAAGCTTCCTTTCCCCTGGTCTCTCTTTGAGTCCATTCCTGTCCCCTCTGGGCAGCCAGCTGGGTCTTTCCTGAAGATGTTCAGTGACAAGCCCCTTAGTGGGACCCCCTCCTCTGGTCTAGGGCTGGTTGGGAGCCTAGCAGCCTCAGGAGGGCCCATTGGAAAGAGCGACACGACAGGCTGAGCATGGAAAAGCTGCTGCCCACCCCATCAGACCTTCAGGTGCCCCAGGCTGTCGCTCACTTGCACCTCTTCGTGCCCTGGTGGCAACTCCATCTCCTGCCCCAGCCCTATGGCCCCACACACTCCACATCCCCAGGATGTCTGGGGAAAGGCACCAGCTGGGCAGAAGTGTTTCATCGGTGTGTGGATCCCTGGGATATAGGAAGCCTGAGCTGAGCTGGGTCCTAAGCTCTAGTCTTGTTCCCAGATCTACTTCATCTGGGTGACCCGGACCCAGCGGCAATTTGAGTGGCTGGCTGACATCATCCGGGAGGTGGAGGAGAATGACCGCCAGGACCTGGTGTCAGTGCACATCTACATCACCCAGCTGGCTGAGAAGTTCGACCTCAGGACCACCATGCTGGTATGTCAGGGTTGGCCAGGCAGGGCAGCTCGGTCTAGCTGGGTAGCAGGGTAAGGCAGGATGGCCAAGGAAGGTGGGTGGGCAGCCAGGCTCAGTTGGCATGAGGCACAGATCTGGTAGCTCTGATACCAAGCCTCCAGTTCTCACCCCAACTCAGGCTCTGGGCTGGCTTGGGCCAGGCACTGATCCTGACTGTCCGTGGTCTGACCTGCCTCTGTACCCCCAGTACATCTGTGAGCGGCACTTCCAGAAGGTGCTGAACCGGAGTCTATTCACGGGCCTGCGCTCTGTCACCCACTTTGGCCGCCCCCCCTTTGAGCCCTTCTTCAACTCGCTGCAGGAGGTTCACCCACAGGTCAGTCCCACCTCATATCCAGGTTCTCTTCAGTTTATCATCTGGGGTTTGAGCAAAGCTCCCAGACCTGCTCCATCAGGGAAGAGATGGACTGCTGATAATGCCCTAGGAAGTTGGTGGGGTAATGAAATGGGAAAGGAGAAGTGGGGGGTCACCCTGAGGGGCTGAGAGGGAAGGCAGGTGACAGGGTCTTGCTGCTTCTGAAGCCATGATGCCTTGTTCAGAAGGAAAAGCTCAATGATTGAGCTAGTCCTCACCATAAACTCAGAGAGACCCTTACCACTAATACTGAGCCAGGCCTCACCCTGAACACTGGGTTAGCCCTTAATGAGACACTAAGCTGTCCCTCTTCTTGCATGTTGATTAACCCAATCAGAACTGTTTGGGTTCATCAGAAACATTGATCTTGCTTGCACTTGAAGCTGGCAAATACTTTGGAAGGGGAAGAGGCTGGACCCACAGAGAGCAGGTCTACCAAAATTGATTTAAAAGCTCTGAGCTGGCCCTCACCATGCATGGTAGAAGCCAACTTTCATCAGGAACACAGAGTGAGCCTGCCTCAAGGACTCTTCATGGCTTTAACATGGACATTGAACTAGCCTTCACTTCTTCCTCCCCCAACAGGTCCAGAAGATTGGGGTGTTTAGCTGTGGTCCCCCTGGCATGACCAAGAATGTGGAAAAGGCTTGTCAGCTCATCAATAGGCAAGACCGGACTCATTTCTCCCATCATTATGAGAATTTCTAGGCCTCCTGCCCAGAGGCTCCACCCACTGCCCCTGCTGAGCAGATGTTTGGGTCACACCTCACCTCACCTCTGGACTTCCTGTTTCTGGCTCCCTCAGCCTCTTCCCCATTCCCACCTCCCAACCTAGGTTCAGGTACCATGGTCAGTCACCCCACGTGGGTTCAGGGACCCTCGGGCTAGAGAAGTGAGAGGCACTGTCTGGGGACTAGCGGTTGGGGGCTATTATCGTTTTGGGGCAAAGTGATACCTCTTCTTACAAACTAAGAAAAAATTCAAAAGACTGGAGCTGACAAGTACAGTCAAACCTCAGTTCTTTAACGTCTCCCATCTCAAATAATTCGGTTCTTGACCAAGTTGTTCTTGGAAAAACTTCGGTTCTTGACCTCACAACCCTTTCATGCTGATACATCAGCAGGACAAAAAGTGTCTCTCAGACCCACAAACAAAGGAGAGACCGCCAGTCGGTTTATCTCAGGAAATTGTACTATGAATATTTTTATGTGTTTTTTGCTTTTGTTGCTGGTAAATGGGCAATTAGCATAATTTTAAAAAAAGAAGCCATCAAAAGTGCTAATTTTGAGAAGGGTGTGAAAGAAACAATAATCACAGGCAATTGAAGAGGTAGAAAAACTGTTGTTGATTTGGATAAATGAAAAGCAGTTAGCAGTGACAGCATATTGGAGGTAATGGTATGTGAAAAAGTGAAGATGCTGCACACTGACCTGAAAGACATCCTGGAATGAGTGCTGAAAGTGATTAGTTTAAGGCTAGTAGGGGGTGGTTCAAGAAATTTAAGAAAATAAGTGTTTATAGATTAAACAGTGCATTAGACATGTACTATATATAAGAAAGGTTAAAACTGAACCTTACGGGCCCTGACTGGTTTGGCTCAGTGATTAGAGCGTCGGCCCAAAGACCAAAGAGTCGCAGGTTTGATTCCAGTCAAGGGCATGTATGTTCTTCGGTTTCGATTTGATTCCTGGCTCTGGTTGTGGTTGTGTGGGAGGCAGCCAATTGATGTTTTTTCTCTTTCTGTCTCTCTCGTCCTTCCACTCTGTCTGAAGTTAAATGGAAAAAAGTCAGGTGAGGATTTAAAAAAAAAAAAGAAAAGAAAAAACTGAATCATTTGGGAGTCTGGAATGAATTAATTTAATTCACATTATTTCTAATAGGGAAAAATGATTTGGTGTTTTGAACAAATCACTTCTCAAACAGCCTTTCAGAACGAATTAAGTTTGAGAACCTCGGTTCCACTGTTGTGTAGTGTGTGTGTATGGGGGGAAGGGCGGGGCTGTGAGCCTACGGATGAAGTGGGAGCACACTGCTGCCATCTTAGAACTCCTCCCCCAGATTCTCTCCCTCCTCTGGGCTCCCCTGTCAAAAGGGCTGGCAAATATCTTGAAGGGGGTAGAGGCTGGACCCACAGAAATTTATAGGAACCCCCTCAGCACCCCTAACAGCACAATTGATCTTCTCTCCCAAGTTCTTAAACAGGTACTGCAGTCAGACCTAGCCCAATATCTCTCTGAGTTGTAGGACAATGAAAAGCTAGAAAAATTCTGGGACATGTGGAAAGGGAAACTGAGGCAGGAAAGTTAAAGCCAAAAAGTTTTGCAGGCCATTTGTATCAGGACCTTATCTTGAGAACAAAGGGTTAAAACTTCTCATAAAAGAATGCACTTCAGATTAGCTGAGAGCCCAGAAACCAGATGTATAGGTTTGCTCACTTTGTTTCATTAGTAAATGTGCATGCTTTAATTTTTAATAAATTCACTCACTTTAATGTTTTAATAAATATATTTCACAACACAGTCAAGGTCTCTCCTCTCAATTCACTTATATGAGAAGACAAGGACTGAGGTTGGGGACAGCCCGCTCCCTCTGATTCAGGGGGCTTTCCAATAACACTTCTCTGGTGCCTGTGAGATGCCTGTCATATGTGTAGTGCTCTTCAGCCCTTCTCCTCTTGTTCCATAGTCTCCTTTACAGATAAACCATTTTTCTGCCCTCTGGGTTTCTTTATTCTGCCCCAGGATGGGGTAGGTACTGGCAGAAGAAACCGCTCAATTTAGGCCAATGCAGACGTTCTCTGAGCTTGCTAGTATACACTGAACAAAGGAACCCGCCCAGGCTAAGTGCCCCAGCTAGACGCCCCTTTCCTGGCTTAGGGGCACCCTTCCTGACAGAGGGCCTCTCTGTGTGGCTAGTGTGAGGTTTCTGAAGCCTGATCAGGATGGAGAAAGAGAGAAGGTGTGAGGGGTTCTGGAGAAGGTGGGCTGGGCAAAAGGGGGTTTTGGGGTGGTGAGACACAGCAGCCTACAGGGCAGCAGAGTTGGCTTGGCCTGCCCCAGGACTTCGGTTACTCCCAGCCCTTCTCTGAGCACCAGGTAGTGAGGTGACAGCAAGGAGACAGATGAGCACACCACCTAACCTTTTTGAAACACTGTTTTTGCATCTGCAAAATGACTGAATGCCTTCCAAGTCTACTTAAAGATAGGGCAATCCTCTCTGAGGGAATTTCTGAAGCTCCATTTCAAGTGATTCTTTTGACTGGCCCCACAGAATTCTTACATTTGTCAGATCACATATCCTTGATTTCAATAAATTAACCAATGGATTAGAAAATCCAAAATCCCATGATTTACATCACACCTGGGAGATGCAGGTGTAGGTTCTGGAGGAGGCCCCTCAGGTTGCCCTCCCAAGGCAGCCATCCCGAGGGTGTGTGCTCAGTCTGTCGGGGAGTTTTTGTCCAGCTTGCCCATGGGAGCAGGAAGGCGGGCCTGGGGTGGCTTGACAGCAGCTCCGCCTGGCGGCCCAGTGGATATTCCCAGGAGCTGGGCCCTCAGGCCTTGGCGGGTTGTGACTGTGGGCCAGGCAGGGGCACCTCCCGGGCCACCGGCGGGTGTGGTCCCGCGGTTAGGGGCACGGCCAGCAGAGGGCGCGCGCGGACGGCCCCACCAGCCTACCTCGCCAGCGGCAGCCACCGCGGGGGAGGGGTGTGTGGGAGATCCGGACCCAGGCCCGCATGGCTGCAGGTCCCGGGGGAACCCACCCATTAGGGTATGGGGGAGGCGGCAGGGTCCCACTGCCCTGGAAAGGAAACGCACTAGGCTGTGCCCGGTTTCCCGGCTCCGCGGGCGCGCGGCTTCCGCGTGGCAGGGCCACCCGCTCCCCCCGCCTGGCGCGCCGCCTCTTTGTCTCTGCGCCGCTCCCCTCCTCCCAGGCAAATGGCTGTAGGCAGGAAATTGGACGCGCTCCTGGGGCGCCGCACTCGTCGGCGGCGAGGAGGGGGCGCCGCGAGGCTGGCCGGCTCCGGGGCTCCCCAGCCGGGGCGAGGGCGGTGGGGGATGTTTTGACATCTCGTCAAAGGAAGGAACTTGGTGCTTCGAAAGCGCTTTTCACAGCCAGCCTGTGTCTGCTCCAGAGATGATTTACAAACAGATACGTGCGCGCTCCGCCGCTCCCCACCCGGCCAGCCCGGGGTGCGGCGCTGAAGGCGCGGACGCGGCTGTGCCTGGCAGCACTCGGTTTATTTATTGCCTGTGGCCGGGAGCCGGAGCGACCCCTCCGGACCGCACAGTTCCCTCCGGCCAGAGCCTTTCCCCGCCCCGATGCCATCTCCATCCCAGGGGTCTGCCGTCCCAAAGCCCCACACCAGACTCGGGACTGAGCGCCACCGTGGTTTAGGGGTGGAGGAGAGAAGTGACCTGCTCCACCTGGTACTGACCCAGGGGGTAGAGGGTGGAGGGGAAGGGGTTGCCAGCTCCGCCCCAGAGGCTGAAAGGGTCTGGATCTGCGATCTTAAACTCCTCAGGAGACCCGCGCTTCTGAAGCCCCCTTCCTCCAGGGGCTATCCTTTCTCCCCAGGGATTCCTCTCTCCTCAGCTCCAGACCACCTCTTACTCCAAGGCCCCAGTAGTCCATCCCTTTTAGAATAAATTAAGGAATCTCCAGCTTCCACTGCATCCCAGGGAGAGGGGAAGGAAGGCTTGGGAGATCTCATCCCTGGGAAGGACCACAGCCCTCAGCCAGAGGACAAGCACAGGCCTGGGTTCAGATCTGTCACAGTGCCCAAGCCTCACATCTACAGAGTCCGGATGGCCACAGGGTAGAGCAGGGACATGTGCTCAGCCCCCTTAATGGGCAGCTTGTGGCTGGCATAGTGGTGCACGATTTCAGGGACGCTGCTGAATGGTGGGCTGTTCTGGCCCAGCACATACTTGTGTTCCTTGGTCCGAGACAGCTTCATATGCATGAAGCCCTGACTGCTCCTGGGAAAAGGAGAAGAGACCCTGGTGAGTGGGGATCGTCTCCAGTCCCCATCCCTCCCCCACCCCTGTAGCAGAAGTCTCCTTCCAAACCAGTGGAGGGGCTAGGGAAGAGGGAGGTCAGTTCAGAAAGCAGGGAGGGGGTGAGTGGGATTTTGTGAGTAGGTAGCAGTAGGTATTGGCTTTGTGGTGAGGGAACTGGGTGTGCCAAGAATGTGTGTGTGTAGTGAGTGTACAGGGTGTGTGTGCGGGTGCATATGAGAGACCAACACCCCTCACCCCAAACCCTGGTATCCTGGCACTCCTGCCTTCCAGCCTGTGTGGCCAGGACCAGTTTACCCTCCCCCTCTCTGAGCCA
Organism: Molossus molossus; assembly: GCF_014108415.1. Lineage (NCBI taxonomy): Eukaryota > Metazoa > Chordata > Mammalia > Chiroptera > Molossidae > Molossus > Molossus molossus. Next base: position 183,878,888 of record NW_023425344.1, read on the forward strand.
TAGGGGAGGACATCCATTCACCTTCCTGCTCACTAGGCCTGGGGCCAAGCCCCCAGCTCATCCACCCAGCCCTTCACCCTGGGCTGACATCAGGGTGCAGCTCCATGTCCTCCCCCAGAGAGGACATGTTCCACTGCCTCGCCCATCTCTGGCCACAATCCAGGAAATGAGCATTAGTGCCTGGCCCTGCCCACAAGACTGGGACCCCCCAACCCCCCTCAGAGTCTGGCCATCTCCCAGATGTCTGGGCACCCTCAGCCTTAGAGAGAGAGTGTGGGGGTGGGGCCCCAGCAAGAACAACATTTGTTCAAACTACCACAGACATGGTTGGCTAGGCTCCAGGAATGAAACTCACTCACAGGTAAGTGGTCAGTACTGCTTAGGGGAGCCCTGCCAGTCAGAGCCTACCTGGGGACAAAGACGGGGCTCAGAAGCAGACGTAAGAGATAGGACTAGTGAGGGGGCTGGTGAGTCAGGGTGAGGCCCCCGGTCTTGAGAGGTGAAGCTGGCAAACCTCACTTGCCTCTGCTGTCCGGGTACAAAGAGGTCTCTGACTGGACCCATTTCTCTAGGCCCACCAGTCAGAAAGCAGGGAGAGTGGGGTGACTGAAGAGAGGAAAGGGGTGGGAGGAAAACACAAGCCCCTAACTCCATCCTTCCCTCCCCTCCTCAGGGTACAGTGCCCTAAAGCCTGCTGGAGGCCCCAGTCCTGGGTGTGTGTGTCAGGGTGTGGGGTCATCTTTCATCTGTCCGTCTGAGATAAGTGCTGTCGCTGACTGTGACCACAGAGGCCCTGGGGAAAGGCGTCAAGGGCCTCAGGAAAATGTACCACCCCTGGGAACTGTAGAGAAGGGAGACAGTAAGTGGTCCCCTCCCCTGTCTGCCTGATGCCTAAGCCCAGGCCCAAGGCTGCGGGTAGCAGCATGGACCCTGCCTTCACTTGTCCCCTCACAGTTTGGAGACAGCCTCCTTCCCATAGTCCACTTGGGAAAACTAACTTCTCCTAAAAATTGTGCATTATATCTTCTCTTTGAGGGACAGATATGGCCAAAAAGGGCAATAAGTAGCCAGAGACCGGAGTTGGAAGCTGAGAGCTCAGCCTCCTTCTGGATAACTGACCTCCTGGGACAAAGTCCCATGGGTCCATTAGGACACAGCAGAACCCTTGCCAGACCCTCAGGGAGCTGGGGTAGGACTAGCTGGGCCGCAGGGCCAGGCCTGGCTTGACTTTTGGAGGAAGCTGTTTAATTACCAGTGAAAGCCCTTCCATTACAGGGAGAAGAGAAACCATAATTGTATTTCAGAGAAGCCATTTATATGCAAACGAGGCTCTGGCAGACAGCTGCTGGCGGGGCCAGATCAGCCAGGGCTGGAGTCTGGCGTCCAGGCCTGCCTCCCCCTTTATACCCCAGGCTAAGGCAGGGCTGTGCCCAGCTGCGCTCAGCTGTACTCTGCTAAGGGAGCCAGACCCCAGCAGTCTCCCCGTGCCTTGGACTGTTCCAGACTTGATGAAGGGTAGAGCTGTGCAATGGAACAGTATTATTAGAGTCAGACTATGCTGGGTTCAAATCTTGCTCTTGGAACTTTATTATTAGCTGGTGGCCTTGAGCAAGTCACATACCTCTGAGTCTATTTTTGTTTATAAAAAGAGATTGATCTTGCAGAATGGTAGTTGGTTTAGGATGGTGTATATGCTACTTGGCACATAGTAGATGCTCTATGAATCTTAACTATAATTTTTAAAGCCATACACATTCCTGAAGTTATGTAAATCACATTTTTGACAAATGAATTTTTCCCAAATGCTCCTTTGATTTCATGATAATTTGCAGACTCCCAGAGGAGGAGAGCTAGAAGAAACCTAAGAGGTAACCATCAACACATTTTGCAAATGCAGAAACCAAGGCCCAGAGAGGTTAAGGTTCCATAAGGACACATAGCTAGTTTTATTAAACCCAAGAATAAAACTCAGGTTATGACTATAGTCTGGCATTTTTTTTATTATCATTTAGTGAAACTGAATAAGTCTCTTCAAAGGTATCTGTTTAGTAGTCCCAAATTTCCACATATTGGATTTGTTGGAAGTGGGGGTATATCTATACTCCAGTGCCCCCAGAAAATGGGGTAGGAAGTGGTACAGAGGCCCCAGTAGTGGCAGGGGGATGTGAATGGACACACTACTCTGGCAGGTGGCCATGTGGGGTGCAGGCTCTACCAGGTGGGACTCCAGGATGCCAAGGAGAGGACTTACCATCCTTCTAGGAGAGCCTAGGAGGCCAATGCTGGCCTGTGTATATTTGCTCCCAGGGAGGAAGGCTGATGGGAAGGGAGGGCCCTGCCTCCCCCACCTCTTCCAGGATCTTTAAAGCTCAGTTGTCAGCCACTAGCAACCAGACCTCCTGCCCACTTCTTCAGAATGAACAAGAATAGCTTTGTGTCTACTGCCCTGGCCTCCTCCCAGGACCCAGCCTCCATCTCACCCTGTAGATCCTTTCAGGCAAAGTTCCTATGTCCTTGCCTGTGCTTCTAGAACATCTAAGTGCTTTCCATACATTATTTCATTTAATGCTTCCCTCTAAGGTAGATATGATTCCTCTACTATGTAAGTAAGGAAACTGAGGTCCAGATAGGTTAAGGGGACCCAAGGCCCACAGCTAGTTAAGTGACAGAACCCTCCTGAATTGGACACTAGCTCAACTATTTCCTCCAAGAAACTCTGAGCTCCTTGAGAGCAGGGCTAAGCTCAGACATCTCCAGCTCCTTAGGGCCTGGCCCAGAGTCAGCAAATGTCCGTGGGGGATGGGGTTCTCCCCAGCTTAGCTGGGCATGGGGGCAATATTAGAGTCTCCTCCTGTGCTGGTGGTTGTCCTCCCACTGATTCTCCTTGGTGCTATCCTGACAGGCCAATCCTGCCTAAAGCTGCCAGCCAGCCCGCCCCACTCACTTGAGGGACAAGGAGAAGTCATTCTTGCTGGTCTCACTGTTGCGCACCAGGTAGCTGGCCTCTTTGCACAGTCGGAGCAGGTTCTCGGCATCTGTTCGACTGATGGCCCCATGGTACCAGCTGAGGATGAGAAGAGGAAGGAGGGCATCTCTACTGGGTCCCTAGCTGACCAGGCCCACCCATTCTGGGTGTCCCATGCAGGCAAGCAAGTCTAGGAAGGGAAGGGAGGGGAGAGAGTCCCCAGATGGACACAGACACTCACACCTGGTTTTCCAGAGGCAGTGCTGGGTCTGTCCACTCCCCCAGGGGGCTGGGGGGGTCCATGCTTAGGGGCTTGGCTGACTTGGGGTTCCCTGCAGAGAGTCGGGGAGGTAGACGCCCCTTCTCCTCCAGGACGGGTGACAGGCAGTTCTTCTCAGATCCTTCAAACTGGGCTGTGGGGAACATACCAGTCACAGACACTGAGGACCCTATAGAATAGCCAGTCCCCAACCCCATTTCCTGCCCAAAGGGGTAAAAGGCATGTTCTGGAAGGGTTGGACATACTCATGGGCCTGACTGGCTTTAGGGATGGAATTTTGGGTCCATCCCCCAGAAGGGGGCAGGGGTGAAGGTAAGGGTAGGGCTCAGCCCTCCTGTGCCACACAGAGCCTCCCAGTCCCAACACTGGGAGGAGAGGAGAGAGGAGCAACAAGAGAAACCACTTAAGCTTCTCCCTCTGGAGCAGCTGACTGCCTTCCCCTATTCCATCCTCCTCCGGGTGGCTTCAGCGCTGATAATATTGTTTCTTTCTCCTGCTCAGAGTTCATTACAGTTCTTCAAATCACCCTGCCAAGCCATTCTGTAGAAATGACTTATCGATCTGAGAACAATTATCTGATCCCCGTTGGTGCCATCCTGACAGACTAATCCTGCCCAAAGCTGCCAGCTGGTCCACCCCTCCCCCGCCCCCAAGGTTGCTGCCCACAGACTCCCCTCCCCACCCCCACAGAAGCCTAGTGGAGGTGGCTCTGCGCTCTCAGACCAGGGCAGACCTGACTGCTGAGCCTGCACAAGGGACTGCTGAAGCCAGCGGGCCACAGAGGCGCAGGCACACATGCACAGGTGACAAAGATTCTCCTTCATCCTGTACTTAGAAAACACCCACTCACAATCTGGCACAATGTGCAACAGGTGCTCAGGCCTGTGTGCATATGCAAAGATGCACACACACACCCTTGGCTGCCCATCTGCGTTCAACTGAACCTAGTGCTTTCAGTTGCTTTCTTTCTCCCCATTTGGACTGTTTCTCTCCTTGCAGTACTTTCAAGCCCTTATCTTTCAGACACCAGATACAAGGATCAGATCCTTTCCTTTACTGTCAGGAGTTAAACACTCCCTGTGCTAGCTAGGATCACCCCCACCTCAGGAGTTGTTTGCATTGCTGAAGATTTGGTCAGGCAAAACTCTACCCAAAGAAATGAATTTAGAATAGTGGATTTCTGTGGCATAATGGGGAAAATATGTGGAAGGGATTTCCCTTAGGAGACACCTTCCCCATATGTTTGGAGGTGGGGGAGGAATGTGTACTTTGTCCCCTCCTTCTTCCTCCAGGAAGAGAGGGATTCTTCCTGGGTTCTTCAAACCATACCCCACCTCTTAGCTCCTCCAACCCAAGCCCACAGGGCCTGAGGGATGAGAGGACACGTCACCCTGGCCGGAAGCCCCAACAGGACCCACCGCTGCCATCCTCCAGGCTGGGCTCAGGGAGGGGTGAGGCTGGACCGGAGATGTCCCTGTCCCCATCAGGCAGGGAGGGGCTGCTGTCCAGCTGTCCCACCGGTGGAGGCCAAGGTAGGTCTTTGATGACCTTAATGTCAACTGGAGCCAGTAGCAGCAGGGAAAAGAGAGACAGACAGACAGACAGGGACAGGGACAGAGACAGACAGAGAGAGGCAGAGGTTGAGACACCAAAACCCAGAGCCAGGACACAGGACAGCCTAGAAAGGAGGAGGGTCAGAGTAGAGGCAGGGGCGGCTTCTGAAGGGGGAACAGGACTCAGAGGGCTGGGCAGAGCTACACTGACCACACTGGGCTGACCTGGTCAAAGGGTGGGAGGCCCAAGTGGCGAACTGCAGAACGCAGGGTCCTGCTCTGCCAGCCCTGGGGATCCCCTTCATTTGACCTCACAAGCCTCCAGGAACCAGGGGAACCAGGAAAGGGGGAAAGAGGGATTAGGAGCTGCCCACGCGTCCCAGCACCGCACCCTCAGCCTCCCGGCAACCCCAAAATTGCTCCCCTTCCTCCTTTTCCCACAGCCTAGCTGAGAGCCCAGCTTCAGGCAGATTTGGGGGCAGATGTTTTGGTCAGGTTTACCCCCACGCCCTCAACCCCGAGCCGTGACCATTCGAAGAGTGGCGCCAGTGGCGGCTCCTGGACTGCTAACAAGGCTTCCTAATGACAGGCATAGATTTTCCCATTAAGCAATCCAAACAGTATTGATTCTCCAAGGAGACTTCTGGAGATAAACAGCCCATCCTCAATGGTGCACGCTTCACAGGAAACAAATGAGAAACCTGTGGTTTCTCAGTCTGGCTGCCAGTGTGGGGAGGACAGAGCGAAGGGCTGGGTCTAGATGAGCTCTTGCCAAGGAGAAGTGAGGGGAACACGGGAATGGGAACGAAGTCTAACGGCATTTAGGTCCTTTATGTCCTCACTGAATCAAGGACCCAGGAGTTGAAGCTCCTGGGCCCAGGCTCTTGTGCCCTTCCACTCACACCACCAATACACCTCTCCGTGTCGGACTTCAGGCCTGGAATGACCACTGGGGTGCTCAGTCCAAAAGAAGCCTGTCCTCATTCAGCAAAGGGGATTGCTCACAGCATCCTTCCCTCTGGTTGCTGCTTCTCAGAAGTCCGTCTGGGAGTAGGCACCCTGGTCTGGCACGGCCTACCACTGGGGGACACAGCCCTCTGACTCTGACTCGGCGTTGGTATCTCTAAAGGTTACACAGGCAGCTGTTTTCATTGTCTGTAGTGTTAATGCCTTCTTTTGTTAAGTGTAAGTATCATATGCCACAAGCTTTATAATTTTGTTGGGAACTTATTTATTTTTAAATATACCCAGTCCTCCAAAAGATGGAAGTGGCTCAAGCCTCTTGGCCTCTGAGAGGTGGTAGTGCAGGGAGACGCCTTCATCTTTCTCTTGCGCCCATTCTCGGACCCTACACGCAGCACTGAGTCCACGCTGCCAGCTCACAGCTCTCCGTGGTGCAGACTCAACCACACTTCCCTCCGGGCCTCCCCCGTCCCAGGGCTCCACTCCTTCCATTCTTCTGAGCCCAGAAGGCCGCTCAGAGGCCCCAGCAGACCTGCCCTCTCCACCCAGGACTCACCAGCAAAGGCTTTAGAAATCCGCTCCTTCTTCCACTCCCAAGGCTGGTCATACTCCTCGGGGGGCCTCTCATCATCCTCAGGCAGGCGGGACTCCCGGGGCCAGGGGGCCCCCTCACCCTCCGGGGTGGCCCCCTCCTCTTCTGGCTCATAGGGTGTGTCATACAGAGGCAGGGGCTGAGCTGCAGTCTCCTTGGAGCCCCGGATCTCTACCAGGGCAAGGCAGGAGGGGAGGAGTGAGAGCCCTGGCTGCCTGGCTCAGCTCCTCCTGCAGTGCTCCCCAGCAGCGGGTCAGGCCTCCTTCAGAGGAGATGCTGCTGGCTCTGGGGCACACATCCAGGGTCCCTCTCCCTCAAAACACCTCTGGGGTTCCAAAAGCATGGGACCCAACAGAGGCAGGGGCAGAGAGGCACCAGAGTGGGAAAGAAAAAGATCCTGCAATGGCCAGCAAGGGCTGGGGAGCTGAGCTTATATACTTAGGAAACCAAGGCAGGGCCTCTCCTAGCCCGTCTCCTTGCTACCCAACTCCATTTACTTCCTTGTGTCCCATGTGATGATACCGTTTCACAGTCAGAAAATCCCTCTTTGTTGCTCAGACACTGATGACCACCCTGTCCTTGAAACTGTCTTATTCATGGACAGTCCTCCTCTCTGATTACCCCATGTGGTCTCTTTTTCTGGATCCTTCTCTCCGTCTCCGTTTCCCACAGCCACATCGTATTTACTTCTCCCGGCCCTCACTCCTTGAACTACTTGCCCAGTCTCATGGAATCCTTTGCATCTATATGTTTCCAACTGCCATAAAGATGTTTCAGTTTTATGTTTCAAACTCATCACTTTCCCCAAACGTTCTTCTAGTCTGTTCTGTGATTCTCTTTTTGGGATCTCTCACCCCAGTGAAACTCTGGTAAAAGTTATAGAGCTCCCCCTGAAAATGTGCAAATTTTCTCATCAATTCCAGGGCACTCATGGACCTCCTAGGGGGCCACACCCCTCTGATTTAAGTATGGTAGCCACCCTCTCACTTCTCCATTTCTCCCCACACACTGGCTCTGGCCCTCCTTCATTCTCTGAGTCCCGTCTGTTCGTTGTGAATGCCTGGTGAGTCTCACCCTTCTCTCTCCACGTCTAGATCACTGCTAGGGTGAATCTCCATTCTTCAGGCTCTCGTTTCATGGGCTCTGTAGAATAACACTCCTGACAGCTCTCTGCCCCCTCACCTACCTCTCCCAAAAAGGGAGAGCAGCTGATCTGATCTGTCTTCTTGCAGAGCGAACATTCTGGAACATTCTCCTCCTGCCCCTGTATAGGGGCCTACAACTATGCTATGTTGCCCAAGCCTGAGTAGGCAAGTTTAATGCTGTGGTGAAGTATTAAGAAGCCCATTGTGGTGACATAGCTAAGTAATGTTCTCCAATCACCTGTATCAGTAATAAAACTGACATTGTTATCTCCATCTTTCTGTTTCCTTGATCTTATTTCTCAATTATTTCAAGCTCCAGAGGGGAAGAAAAGGGTGTTAATTATTGGTTCCGTAAAGCCTCAGTAATTTCCACAATAGCTTGCTAACTCCTCTTTCTGATGCCCAGTTCTTCTAGTCTGTTCTGTACACCAAAGCCTCTGTAATCCTCTTAAAATACCTTCTTTGTCCTGTTTCTTTCTTGCTCAAGAATCCATAATGGCTCCCCTTCCCCTTTTGGAGCAAGTCCAAACGCCTCATCCGAGCCTTCAAGGCCTTCCACTGCCCCTCTCGGCCTCTCTCATCTTGCCTCTCTGTGAAACAATCTTCCTTTCATCCTGCCTTGGGGCCTTGGCTTAGACTGACGCACCCCTGTCCTCCTCTCTGATCGCCCTCATTTGGTCTTTCCCTGGATCCTGTCTTGGTCTCTGCTCCCTAGGGGCCAGGTCTTATTCATTTTTCCTTGTCCTTGCTCTTTGAACTACATGCCCAGTATCACAGGCAGTGCACCCGCATTTATAGTCATGTGCTTCCAATAGCTACAAAGAGGTTTCACTTTGACATCACATCGTTTCAAACTCATCACCTTCCCTAAAGCTAGTGATTCTCTTTGGGGACCAATGACCCCTAGCCCACACCACTATCTTGCTTTTTCTGACTATCCCAAATGCTTCCATCTGTCTGACCTTTGGCGGTGTGGCCTTCTCTACCACCTCAGGTCTCAGGCACCACACATCACAGCTCCTTCTCCAAAGTGACTATCTTGAGAGCAGTGGTCACCTTCCCAGAAGACCCAGCAAGGGCATTCTCCATATTTTCTAGAGACCAAGGAATTGGTTCTTAGACTTGTGGGTCCCAGAGCTTGTTTTGCAGATATCCCTCCCCCTTACTCTATCACTCACCGGCCATCATCTTTTGGGCCTCATAGGGTTCCATGTAGCCATCATTTTCTGGGACCTTCTCTGGGGCTCCTGAAGCTCCTACTGGGCCGTCACCAGTCTCTTGGACATCAAATGGGTCCGCATAGTCTTCTAGGATTGCCACCTGGGGGAAGAGAGCAGGCTTCAGACATCTGAGAGACAGCTCTGCTTCTCCCCAGTTGCTCTCTTCCTCGGAGCAAGGGTCCTGGACAGACTGCCTCAGACCTGGAGCCCCAGGTACCCAAGGGCAGACTCTGAGCTTAGATGGGGACAAGCTCTGGCTCTTCCTTTTCAGGGGTCTCTCACTAGGCTGCCACAGAGTGGTACTTTCTTTTCTGTTACCTTTGTGCCTCTGGGCCATCCTCTAGGCTAAATGGCCAGGATGAGGCTCTGGGCCTTAAGGCCTGCCTCAGTCAGGGTCCAGGCAGGGCGAGAGCTTACACCAGGTGGTTCAACAGAGGAGATTAATTCAGAGAATTGGTTACAAAGGTGTTGGAAGAGTTCAAAGAGTGGGCAGGGCACAGTGGGCAACTTGGAGATTAGCTTGGTCCGTGCCTACCAGTGTGTTACCAGGTGCTGAACACGTATTTACTTGCTGACCATGAAGGACAGAAAGACCGTGTATTCACTTTATGCCACAGTTCTGCTGGTTTATCTGCATAACAGCCATCATATCATCATGTGGGTATTACTATCCCCATTTTAAGGCAACGGAGGCTCAGAGCAGGTAGGAAACAACATGCCCAAGACCATTCCGCATAAGTGGAGGTACCAGGATAGGAACCTGTGCCCTTTGTACAAAATCATATGGCCAACCTGCCACCAGTGGGCGTCTTGGCTGTCTCAGGAGAAAGACAACCTGAGGACAGCCATGAGGAAAGCCAGGATGTGGGCCCTGCTGAAGTCCCCTGGCACCTGGAGGACAGAAACAGGAAAGGCCTGGCCTTGGCCCCCCACAGCGCACGCCTTCTCCCACACAAGTGGCTCATGGCCACCCTTCTGTCCCTGCTACCAGTCAAGGCAGAGGGAACCACAAGCCGCACACCCTGCAGAGGAGTTCAAGGTGCTCAGGGAGGGGCAAAGCTGAGGACAATAGAGCCTTTCTCCAAGCTGGGCACAGCCTCCTGGGGGGCAGGGAGGGAGGGACTGGCTGAGGCAGAGACAGAGCCCAGCCCACCCAGGGCTGCCAGCCCCTCAGGGGAGCACTGCAAGTGGGTTGACAGGCATTAACAAGAGGCGACTCTGGGGCCAGCAGCACGGGGAGGGCCCACTCCTGCCTCTCCCCCATTCTTGGTCTAGGCTTTGGTTCTGGGCCAAAATTTCACAGACCAGAACTGTGGGAGCCAGTTGGGCAGGGAGGCTATAGGGGTGACCTCTCTGCCCTGGGTTAGTGGATCTGGGACCCCTAGCAAGGCAGAGACAGAAAAAGGAAACTTCCCACCTCAGAGACCCCTTCTTCATGTTCCTTGGACTGCTGCAAACCCCTCTACGGGTCTCTAGAGCTCATCCCAAAGGCTCCTACCACGTCATACTTCAGTTCTTCAGCTCCCACTTTATTCTACTTTGTTCTAATCAAGCTGCCCAGCTCCTTTCCTCCCTCAAACCTCTGCCTGCTTCCAAGAAGACCACCATCTCAGATCTTCCTAACACTGCCACTAAATCATCCATTAGCCTGAAGCTCTCTGTCATTTTTGTCTCTCCAGCTCCAATAAGCACCTGGCTCATAGTAGGCACTACAGAAATGTTTCTACAGATCCTTGCCCATCTCCCTTGGAGCCCACCACACCTCATCCTCCTTCCTCTGAGAAGTAAAGAAAAGAAATCCACTTACCCCCTCCCACACCAGGTTGCTATCTCCCAGGCAGCTGGCAACACCCCCAACTGGCCCCACCCACTTGACCAAGGGGGCTCTGGAGCCAGCCTGTTGGGTACCCAGCCCAGTTGGCATCCAGCCTCACACTCACGTGGCAGCTACTCAACAGTAACTGAATCAACAGACATGCTATCCTTAAACCTTGCAATGGCTCTCCAGTGGCTACAAGAAAAATCTGTAGTTAAAGAGATTTAAAGATTCCATTTTCCTCTGTGGTTTCTTTTTACGCATCTCAGATCACATTGTTACCTGAAAGCTCTCTGCTCTCTCTCCTTCAAAAGCTTTCCCTATGCCTGGATCAGATTCTTTTCTTTCTTCAGAAAGCCTTTCCATTCTCCCCCCAGGTCAGGTTGGGCGCTATCATGTAACGATCATCTGGGCTATCATCACACGTGTAGTAAATGCTTGTTTTATTATCTGTCTTCCTGCAGACTGTGAGCTTCCTGAGGTCAGGAACCATGTTTACTGCTAAATTCCTAGTGCCTGAAAGTGCTCAGTAAATAGTTGTTAAATTAGTTCACATAAAACAGGAAGAATGGACAAAGGAAGCACATTTTCTTGTCCATTCAGAAGAAGGAGGCATGAATCAGGTGGGGTGGAGGATCAGACAGGGGGATTGAGACCCTGAAGCTGCTCATTAAACAGAAGCACCTGGCCCAAGAACCAGCTGCCCATCAGCTCCACAGAGCCCCCAGCCCTTCCCTCACCAAGCCTGGTCCCAGCTGCATGCAGCACCCTTCCCACTTGAGTCCTGGGCCAGTGTCTAGAGCCATGACCCCTCCCAGGCCAGTGTGGGCCTCCCTAGCACCAGCCCTTGGTGCCCGTGGGCGCCCAGGTAGCAGCTCTGTGGGCAGCTCAATGGCTCCTCTGTTCCACTCCTGTCTCCACACCCTGCTCAGGAAGCCCCAGCCCCCTGCCCTGGGCTAGAGTGCCCAGAGGAGCCACCCATGGGGCTGGAAGACAGCAGCAGCAGCAGAGATGCCTGCTAGGAAGCCAGGCAGAATGGGCACCTGCCCTGGGCACAGAGGACCCCTGTCATAAGCCAGGCCTGCTTTCCCAGAGGCTTCTAGGTCACATAAGGAGGCAAAACTGCTCAGTGGCAGAAGCTACCCCTGTAAGCTTCTGACACCTCTGCCCTGCCATGATTTATTTTGTGTATGGGCCCTTTACCGGAGTCTAATGTGCTCACTATTGTACATCACATCCATCACAGAACCTGGCACCCAGTGGGTGCTCTATGCACATTTCCTGGAGGCTTGACAAGCAAACCTCCTTCTCCCCAGATTCTCAGATCCCCATTCATCCGAACTCTGACCAACCAGTGGCAGCTATAGGACAGGCTGTCAAGAGAATTGACATTAGAAGGGGGATCAAAGCCTCAGGCTCAAGGGCAGAAGGGAGAAACTAGCAGGGAAAGCACTAAGACCAGGGCTGACATTTGGGCAAGCCCTCTGGTAGTCAATGCTGTTGAAATGCTGAAACGTTTCCAAACTAGAACTTAAGCAGCTGCTGCCCAGAGGGCCCCCTTGTCCCCATACCTCCTGCCAACCAGAGCCCCTCCTTTCTATCATCCAGCAGGGTGCCACCAGGAGCCAGTTCGTGTGCCTTTTCCAAATGGGCAATGCCCCTCCCAGAGCAGCTGTCAAGCTTTGATTCTCCTTTCTGCCCAAGCCTCTCCTGAGGTAGCTGGCAGGCCCACCATCTGGTTGGATCTTCCATTCTGCAGCTGGGCCCTGCTATGAGTCCCTGCCCCCCCCCCATGGGGCTTGTGAGTCAAGGGGAGCAAAGGGGCAGACATCACAGGATTTGGCTCTGCAAGGTCCCCAAAATCTAGCACTGCCCCTTTTCTCCATTTCTTTAGTTTACATTTAATGTAGAAGCCTCTGGGTTTTTATCTGTAAAATGGGGATGGTATTAGTACCTACCTCATAGGATTGGGAAGAGGACAATAAATGTAAAAGTCCTTAGCCCAGAGGCTGGCCTGGGGTCTGCACTCAGTAAGTGTTAGCCCTGATGATAATCTCTTATATTCAGGCATTAAGGCCCCAGAGTGTAGGTACTTGTCCATGGTTCACAGGTTGTAGCAGCAGAGACAAGATTGGTACCCAGTGAAGGCAGGGGTGGGGGATAGGAGCGGGGAGAAGGCTGTCAATGAGGGAAAAAGAGAGACATCTGTAATATTTTCAAAAGTAAAGATAAATTTAAAAAAAAAATAGATTGGGACCCAGGTCTCCTGACTTCCAGTGCCTTGCCACAAATTTTCCAGAAAAATTGGGAAATGTAGCAATAAATACATATAAGCATGTTAAAGGCTCTGAGAAGTCCTGCAGCAAAGAGAGCATTCTAATTTTGTTTAAATCAGCATTTGTCCAAAGTAAACTATAAAATCCTTTCAACTGAAAGTCTGTCAGTTTGGGAAATGGTATATACTATTTACCTTCTCTGAGATCAAACTTTTGCACTCTCTATTCCCACTTATTGGAGTGCCTGTCCCAATTTTATCGGCCAGGGAAACTACTTCACATGAAACAAATTTGTTATTATTCTTTCTAATTATAAAGCAATATCATGCTTGTAAAACATTCAAATATCACAGACATGTAATCGATGCTGCCAACCCTTTTAAGACCCTTACAAAGTATGTCTGTGGCTACCTCAAGATTGGGTGGCTAGGGCTGGCCTTCATCATTCAAAATTGGTGAACTCAGCCCAGAATGCACTCCTCAGTCCTTCTCTGAGTCTCCTTTCCTTTGTTCATTAGCAAATGCTTAATGAACACCTCTGCTCTGCAGGGCTCCTCTCCATAAGTGCAAGGGTCTCCTAGCATACTGACTCCAGTATGGAGTCAGGCTGCCTGGCTGTCAACCTTGGCTCTCCTACTTACTAGCTGTGAAACTATGAAAATGTGACCCAACATTCCTGTGCTTCAGTCTCCCTATATAGTACCCGGGGATAATAACTGAATTTCCTCATAGGGTCGTGGTAAGGATCAACTGGCCTAATCCATGTCAGACTCTTCAAAATGGAACCAGGCACAAAGTAAGTGCTCAGTAAATGTCTTCCATTATATTATTAAAAATGAAGAGACCAAATTCCCGGGTCCTCCAGGAGCTCGCAGTGACAGACACAGAACAAGCTCCAAAAGACTGAAGCATCTTGAGGTGCCATGAAGCCCCACATCTGGGACCCAGGTTCTGGAGGACCACAGGCTCACACAGGGATTGGCCTGGCCTCTGCTGTCACATAATATCACACTGGTTCTGTGGTGAGGGCAACTGGAGTGTGCAACAGGTACCCCCTCAAAGCCTAGGCCCCAGCCAGCTACTCTCATTACCATTCATGGTCCACAGGGTCCCAGCTGTTCCTAGTGGGCAGAGTGCCAAGGCTGAAGTATCACTAAGTCACTGGCCAAGCCAATAAACTGAAGGTGTCTTCCAGAGCGAGTAAGTGCCGCAGTATGAGGAGATGGACTTGGGTAGAGTGGACAGACCTGCCATTCAGTCCCACAGGCCTCAGCCCTCCCTGAAACACCATCAGCAGCACAGGTGGTCAGCTCAGGCCACAAAGAGTTAAGAGGTCTAACCAGTCCACAAAGGTCCCTGATCTGGACCCCTCTCTTCTCCCTCTACTTCCACTGGAGGTCATATGCGAGATAAACATATCAGACCTCCAGACTCCGTGGAAGTCCTAAGAAGGAAAATTAAAGCAAACAAGCAAACTCAAAAAAGTCAAGGACCAGGTCTTCTGGATGATGAGTCGCTTTTAGCACCTAGGTGTCACTTAATGTGTCACTTAATGATACATAAACACTCAGTGAACACTGGGTAAGAGAAGGCCCCTACCCGCTTTCCTAACCCCAGAGCAGGCATATCTTGTTTAATTTCAGACACCCAATATCTCCTTCATTTTACTACACTCTTCCTACATGTCTGTTCACTCATTCTGAATTTGGGCCTGGAGGATACAATTCCACGTGGATACCATATGATGCACATCTATTTTCTTAAGTGCTTAATATTTTGGGCCCTGTGAACCCCTGTGAGAATCTGAGAGCTGTGAGCTTTTCCCCAGAAAAATGCTAAATAGCTGCACAATTTCAAGAGGTTCATGAACCCCAGAAATGTCTCCATGAGCTCAGAATAAGAGCCCTAGTTTTACTTCATACAGGATACCTGTCTTATTGTTCCCATCATCTCTCTCTTTTTCTCTCTCTCAACCTCTCCCCCACTCCCCCACCCCACCCCCACCACACACACACATCTTGGCATGGTGGAGGCAAAGAACACACTGTGCAGATGGTCAGAGACAGCTCAAAGCTCTATCTAATCAGGGTCCCTTTCCCATCCCCATCCCCCTTTCCTAGACAAAGTTTTTCCTGTTGAAGGTCTGAGAAAAGGGAGCAAAGCAAGGGAAGGCCTAGCTCTATAAGCCCTCTGTCAGAGCATGCCTGGTGGCCAGAAAGGACCCAACACCATGAGGGAGCTCTTCCTGCAGCCAGATGGTGAGTCCCTGCCTTCCCATCCCTTGCTGGGTGAGGCTCCTGCTGCTCCCACACCTGTCCTACCAGGCCTGCCCAGATGGCCACCTTTGTACCCCTGCCAACTTCAGCAGTGGGTCTCAGGATGGGCCAACAGCCAGAGCCCAGCCTAGGGTAAAGGCTAATGGTCCTGAGCCCCTTGGGCCTCTCAGGCTTCTGTCTAAGTCCCAGTTCTCTCCTACCCCATACTCACTGAACTCATTTTCCCTCAATCTCTCTGGCTCACCACAGAAGCATTTCCACCCATTTCATCAAACCTCACAATCCAGCCCCTCTCAGAGGGTTCTGACCATCCAGCACCAGTCACTGGGCCCCAGGAGCAGGGAAACTGGCCAAAGGCACATCCTGGTCCCTAGTCTCCACCTCACCTCAGAAAGTGATCCAAAAATAACAAGCCAAGAGGACCTGCAGTGCTGAGAGGAGAGAGAACAGAGAATAGGGATAAAGCAGCCACACAGAACAGAGAAACTGGCTCAGTACTGCCTCAAGGGCCAGAGCCAGGCCAGCTCACCACCCAGAGGCAGCAACTCTGTGTGAGCTCTGTAGGCATGTGCTGACACTTGGATTTAGGGTAAGGGGTTCAGGTACCTCATCTGGGCTCTTCCTAAGGGAAGACTCTGGGGTCCTCCAAACTCTGCTCCCAAAGTGGTGGAGCTGCTCTCTGAATACTGGCAGGCCCCAGGTTTGGGCCTATGGAGACAGCATCCCTGCCCCTGGGCCATCTTGGATGGCATCCTGGGTCCTTCTCATCACACCCAGTAAAGAAACCACAGATTGTGTGGCTCCCAGAAGAGCCTGCTAGATTTCATTCCTGTCCCTGAAGCTGACAAAGGAGTCAGACACCTCTTGGCCCCCAAGGTCTGAACAGCCCACAGATCACAGAGCTGACCCAGGGTAAGGCATGTGCCCTCAGTCAGAGGAGGCTGTAGATCTCTGCATGGTTGTGTGGGCACAGCCCCTTCATTATGGGGTCTTTGTGGGGAAATGTACAAGGGGAACCTCTGACCCTTGGGTCATGCTGGTAATGGACAGTTACCATCCAGGAAGTATTTATGTATCCTTTTTAATCCAAAAATGGTGTCAATCATTTGGAAGACACAGAGATGAGGAGAATATGGTCCTTGTCCTGGAGGAGCTTGGTAGGCAGGCTGTTAAGCCATTCTAAGAGGAAGAGGACCAGGAACAGCTCAGGCCCATGTGCCAATGGGTTGTGGACAGGAAGAAGGAGACTAACTGGTCAATAGTGAGAACAAGGCCTAATGCTCCCTGTGCCTTACTGCCACCACCACCATCACATCACCCAACAGCAGGGACAAGTAGGAAAAAGAGAAGACGAAGGACGCGTGAAGAAAGCACAGCCTCCTTCTGCAGGCTAAGGAGCCTAACCCAGGATAGGCAGCCATGCCCCATGGCAGGAACTAGGGGAAAAAATAATTCACATTCCTGAGGCTTCTGCTCTGACCCTGACGCTTCTCTCTTATCCAGGAAATCAGGCAGAATGGAACTCTCTGCATTGAAAGCCTCAACCCTGGAGCCAGTGGATTCGGACAGTAACTTTGCTCTCTAATCCAACAAAACTGTTCTCTGATGAGATGAGGGAAATAAGCCCCAGGGGTGAGTGAAGAGGGATAACAGAGCCAGAGTGGCCCAGAGAGTCATAGAATTTAGAGCTAGGGAGACCTGGGGATGGCTCTCAGTCAAGGAGGGATAGGTCAAACTGATGTTGGGCATAGGGGTGGCTTCTCCACCAAGGTCCTCTGAGGCACAGTGGGTGTTCTCAGGAACAGTGAATTCTCAGCTCTCCTCTTTATCCCAAGCCTGCAGATCCATGAAAGGTTCTAGTAACCCTCAGAATGAACTGAGGGAGGGGGGAGTCCAAGAGGAGAAGAGGATTAGTCTCAGCTGCTTAACCCCTTCTGGGCAACAGGTTCTGAACACTGACTGTCCCCACACCTGGGGAGACAAGGGAAAGTGTGCAGTAGTGGGCCTGCCTGAACGTCAGTGGTCAGCATTCTTAGCACAGAGCTGCATTCTGCTGGTTCCAGCTCCCTGAGAACAACAGCCCACCCAGCTCCAGTTCCACTGGGTGAGGCAAAGGCCAGCCCTTGCTGTGTCCACAGGGAGAAACCCCAGTCTTCACCTCCTTCCAGGGGCTTCAGCATCTGCAAGGATGCTTGGGCTACCAAAGGAGGACAAGGAGTGGAGCTTTGTGCTGGCTCTGCCCTGGGGGAACGGGTCAGAGATCAAAGGGCAGTGCGCTGCTGCTCCCAGTGGGCAGAAAGGCCATAAGGAGAGGGGAGCTCAAATCCCGTTGGAAAAAGGCTGGCTGATTGAGCTCCAGGGGGCTGCGACGAGGAGAGCAGAGACCCAGAGGGGGAGGGTCACCAAGTCCTGGGGCGATAATAGTGGATAGAGGCAGAGTTTGGGGCACACGTCCCAGATTAGTCTGAACAAAGGTGGTTGAAGGCTCCGAGGAGCCCCGGGGTCAGGGACTAAGATCGTGTCCGCCAGGAACCGTGACACCTAGGGGCACAGCCCCGGCCAGGCCACCTTTGTCCCTCTCGAAAGCTATAGACCACCAACCACCTCTCCTCCTGAACACCCTCGCCCGTCATGGCACTCACCCTGTCGCTGCTGGCTGGGGGTCCAGAGATCCGCTCCTCGGGCGGGGGCGCTGGGGGACCAGGGGTCTCGACCCGAATAAGGCGGTGAGGGGGCGATCCGTGGCGCGGGGGCGGCGTGGGGCCAGGGACTACCGGGGTGGCTAGGGCAGCTGAGCTGGACGGCCCCCCAGAGTAAGGGTCTTCGAAGTCACGCTCCCTCTGCAGCCGGTAGGCGGCCAGAATGTCCGGCGGTGGCGCGGGGGGTGCGGCCGGAGAGGGTACGGGGGGCCGATAGTCCGGCTCTGGGGGCGCCGGCTTGCCCCCCCCGCTGCCACCGCTCCCCCCACGGAAGCCCAGGTGCTCCCGGAGCCACTTGGCCACCCCGCCACTGCCTCCCCCCCCCCTGGGCCGGCGCCCGCACCTCCGGCGCCCCGGCGCGACCCCCCTGGGCCGCTCCCCGCGCTCCCCTGAGCCCGCGGCCCCGGGCCGGAGCCCGCCGGAGGAGCTCCGCTCAGTAGCATGGGGCCAGCCAGACTGAGCTCGGGGAGAGCTGTGGTCGCGCGGGGGGCGGGAGCGGGGAGGGGGCGGAGCTCCGCTGGGCTGCGGGAGGGGGCGGGGCTCGTGGGTAACAAGGGAGGGGCGGGGTTCCGCTCCCTAACAGGGTCGTCCTCTCCCGGTCCCCGCAGAGAAGAGGGAAGCGGGCTTCCAGCGTTGTGGCTCAAGGGAAGTGAAGCAGGCGACCCAGGGCACGGGACGATTCCCGGACTGACGATGAATCCTCCACGTGTCGCCACGGTGCCGCTGTGGGGGCGCACCTGTCCCCATCAGTTCTCCCTCCCCAGCTGCCAGCTCACGCGCGACGCCAAGAGGAAAGCCCTCGGGCACCTTCCGTCCCTCCCATACCCTCTTCCAAGGTCCCCTAAGTGGGAAATAATATCCTAGGAGGAAAATCTAGGGAGGGCGAGAAAAGGGGCTGTTTCTAAGATGTGTCTGTAACTACCCCCTCCCTTGTGGGAGTCCCACCTACCTCCTCCCATCCAACTGCTCGCACCGCACACACTCGAACCCACATTGCTCCCCAAGCCAGACACATCTCCCATCACACACAACTTCCTAGAGGTGCCCACTTCTCCCGTGTCGTTTCCACACACGCCCTCCTCACACGCAAACAGCCCCTGCATAACTGCCTTTCATCCACCGGAGCGCCCGCTCTGAGCAGGCCCACCAGGCGCGCGCGCACACGCAGAAATCACTTTGAGTCACATCCCGGGTTTCATTGTCAATCAGATTAGTGACAGAATAGAAACAGACAAGTCAATAAATCAAGTCTAGAAACAGTTCCAATGTTGTCTATCACATACGTCTCATCCCGAGGCTCGGATGCTGAAGCAATAGGAATTTTTGTCTTAGAAGTAAAGCTAATCCCCCCAGCCCCCCGAAATGGTGTAGCCCTGAAGCAGACGCCAACATTTGCTTTTGGCTCTGCTGGGGAGGTAGCAGCTGCACCTCACCATCACCCCCTGGGCACTGCCTCAGTGTCTCCCTCACTCTTAGGCTCCTTTCTACCTTCTGAGGGAGCAAAGAACCAGTGAGGCCCCAAAGGGAAGGGGACTCAAAGATGGGAGGGTAGAAAAAGATGGGATGACAAAACTAAGAATCCCCTAGGATTCCCAGGGCCTAAGGTCTCAAAATAAAATTTTGAGCTTCTGCTTTATGCATATTATAGTTGGTGTTATAGGACAGTGCTTCTCAAACTTTAATGTGAACATGAATCTCCCAAGGAACTTGTTCAATTGGTGTTTCTAATTCTGTAGGTGTAGCTGGACAGGGTCCCAGACTGTAGTTCTAACAGATTCCCAATGGATACAGATGCGGCTGGTTTTCCCATCACACTGACTAGCAGGGCTGTAGGAAATACAGAAATATCTAAATTGCACCTGGCTTCATGAACTATAATAGGGGAAATAACATGTGCACATTGTAAAAATAGACCTGAGCTGGGTAGGATTTGAACAGGTGAAGCAAGGGAGTGAGAGGTCATTCCAAGCTAGGAGGTCAGCATTAGCTGAGCGAAGGCATTGAGGTGGGAATCAGAATGCCATAAAGAAGGGGAGGATTCATAGTAGGGAGGAATAGGAAATAAAGTTAGATGAGGAGGGGGTAGGATACCATAAAGGTAGAGTTTAAATGATAATTAAAATGCTTATGTGTATTTAAATTAAATTATCTGTTAATGCAGTTTGCTTCCCCACAAGAGTGAGAGCCTCATGGAGCCAGGCAGCTTGCTAAGAACCAAAGATACTGAGGTGAGCTATCACAGCAAGGGTCTTCTGAGACTTGGGTGGTATTGGCCAGATCCAAAGTCTTGCATGTTAAACACGTTAAGTATGACACCATAAAATCAGTCTTCCGAAGGGGAACAAAGTGTTCCCCTCACTTAGTGCAGAGCCTGTCATGTGGCAGGAGCTTAACAAATGTTGAAATGAATAAAGAACATTTCTCTTGTTCTTATTTTATAGAGCTATAATTGTGGTATACACAGTTTTATGTTCTTATGTTTTACTTAACATTGCATAATTTTCCCATTTTTGTTATGTTTTATTTTCTTCCAACTCATTTTTCAAAAAATTTCAAACCTACAGAAAAGCGCAAAGAAAGTACATTGGACATCTGTATACCCTTTCCCTAGATACACTCTTTTTTAATAAGCCATGTTTGCTTTATCCTTTTTTCTTTTTTTTAATTTTTCTTAACCATTTGATTACAAGTTACAAATATCATGACAATTCAGTTCTAAATACTTCAGCAGCCATGTCCTAGGAATAAGGAATTCTTCTACAGGGCCATAAGACCATTATCACAATAATATTGTTTATTATACAGTCTATACTGATTTTTTTCCATTTTTCCTCCAAAACCATATATATGATCTCCTGATTCAAGATTTAATCAAGGTTCCCTCATTGAATTTGTTTAAGTTTCTTTCTTTAGTCTTTTTAATCTTGAACAGTTTCCCATTTTATTGTTGCTAGTTTGTCGTCCCCCCTCCCCCCCCCTGCCCCACCATTGATTGTTTTGAAGTGTCCAAAGTAGTTGTCATGTAGAGTGTTCCACAATTCTGGCTTTTTGCATAGTTTCTTCATGACTAGATTTAGGTTAAACATTTTTGAAAAGACTTTTCAGTTTTGAAAAGACCACTGCATAGTGGATGGTGTGTCACACAGGGAGGCCAACAGTGCACATTTGTCATTTATTGGTGGTGCTAGGCTTTATCACTTGGTTAAGTTGGAGTTCATCAGATCTCTCTACTTTACAAGTTAAAGTAAGTTCTGGTGTGATTTCCTAAGACCTTTTAACTATTTGCTCCCAACAATGTTTTACCCAGTGGTTTTAGCTTCCATGATGATCTATACTTGCATTTGTTAGTATACTGGGGATTATAAAATGGTGACTTTCTAATTCTGTCATTTCTTCTCTGTTTATTATCTGGAATTCTTCTGTAAAGAATTCCTCCTCTTCCCTCTCCTCCTCCTCTTTCTTCTTTCTCCCTCTCTCCCCATGGTCTCAAAAATTCTTTTTTAAATTCAGTATGATATAATCCATTAACAACAGTATTCTTTGTGATGCTCAAATTGCCCCAAAATTGTCCAATAGGAGCTTTTTCAGAAGGCTTCTGTGTCCTTTTAACTTGGTCCTATCAATCTTTAAGTACTTACTTGCTTTCTTACACAAGATATTCCAGATTCAACTTGTACTTCCCCTACTGAAGACCTGTTACCAGTCACTTCTTTAAGGGAATCTTACTCTTTTTAGTTGGAAATTATATTTAAACATTGACTTTATACTTTAAAAATGACTATTTAATATATTACTAAAGGAACATACCTTAGTTTAGTTCAGAACTTTATTTGTCGAGCATTTAGGCTATTTCCACTCTCCTCCCTTCTAAATAACTCTATAAAAAACATCTTTATGTAGATAACTTTTCCAAGTTTAGGATTATTTTTTTTGGCAAAATTCCCAAAAGTGGAATTATTGGGGCAAAGAATATACTTTTTTTTTTCTCTCATTCTTGATACACATTATCCAGTTGTTCTCAAGGAAGGTTTTAAAAGTCAACAATGATTTCAAAGTGTCAAACCCAGTTATTTTGTCTCATTCCTCCTTCTTCTTTGCAGCATCTGAATTTGCTGACCTCCTCTATGCTTGAAATCTTCTCCAAAACTTTTCTTAAAATGATACTGTTTTGGTTCTCCTCCTTTCTCTCAGGCCACATCCTCTCTTTCTCCCTTAACCTCCTAAATTTATGCATGTCCCAAGGCCTAGTGCTTAGCGTTCACTTTTCTTATTGGGTACTGACTGAGTGGGGGTGTCATCACTTCTGTTTGCACCTGACTTTGGATGCTTATTCTGTCCTGAGCTCTGATCCCTTCTGGGTTTTGCCTTCTTCTAAGTCTGGTTCCTGCCTTGCCTTGGGCACATCTCTGTCCACAACCTTGAGAGGACTAACATCCTAGTACATTTACATATGCACTTTGTTCTTTGAGATGCTGGATGTAGGTGGAGTTTTGTTTGGGCCAAGTTTTCTATTTGTCTGATATGAAAATAACATAGTTCTGTGTTGAAAGAATACCACTCAAGATACAACCAAAAACAAAAAAACAAAAACAAACTAGGCTACTTCACTCATTTATAGACTCCATAAGAAACCTCTGTTCAAATATTTATGAAGAAGATATATGCTTGGAACACAAACATAGTAAGTGTTCTGCCTTCAATGAACTTGAATTTTCTAACTTCACTGATTTGTGACTTAAGTTAGATTCTGACAATAAGATTAGGGAGAGACAGAAATAGAGGGTCTTCAAGTGGATAAACAAGTCAAGTCCCTCTTCCCAGTTCTAAACCCAGGATGCTTCCCTGGCCTTCCAACCTGAAATCAAAATAGGTCTGCTTCCCAACAGAGCCTAGGCTCCCATCCAAAGGTTTTTATGGGCACAGTAATGAATCCCTTTCCCCTCTCTTACCAACCCAAACATCTCCCACCCTCCCCAGCCAGGAGCCAGGGCCTAGGGAGAAAAACGGACAGAATCAGGGTAGGTGGAGAGTATGTGTACTGTTCTTCCCTGTAAAGGGAGATTGCCTATCAGTGCAAATCCATCACCTCAAGTTCTGACTTCTGGGGGTGAAGGGGAGGAAGGAAAGCTGTCATTTGTATTTTGCAAAGGGGAATACACACACACACACACACACACACACACACACACACACACATACGTTTACACAAGGAGTGTCATTGAAAGATATACTGGAAACTGGCAGTAATTGGTGGAGGGGGTGAAGAATGAGGAGACTCACCGTTCACTGGACTTGTGCACATGAACTCTCTACTTGAAAAACAACCACACAATTTTTAAAAAATGCATGAAGAGGAAAAAAATCGCAAGGTCACGGGGGCGCTGTTTTGCTGGTGTAAGAGAATGATTTAGATATCTATTTTGAATTGTTTGATCTGAAACTGAAGAGTTAAATCAAAATCACTAGAGGTGGCTATCTTAGAGGTGGCTCAACATTCAAGGTAGGGAGATATAATGGTTTATTTCAAGTAAAGTGATTTATGATATATGCAAAACACATCGACAGGGAAAGAGTAAAATTTAAAATACAGGCCCCTTGCCGTGCCATTGTTCCCACAATGCCGTGACTCGGATTCGAACCGAGGTTGCTGCGGCCACAACGCAGAGTACTAACCACTATACGATCACGGCGAGCTACCGGAGCCTTGGGACTAGGTCCTTTTGATTATGCTTTTCAATAGTTATAGGCCTTCCCAGCCTGCACGTCATTAAAAGTCCCGCCTATAGGGCGGGGTTCCAGCCTAAGGCGGGGTCTAGGAATGCGCAGGCGTATTTCGCTCACTCCAGTTGCTTTGGTTCTCTCGTGTTTGGGTCCTTTATCGGCGGGTGATGGTGATGATGCAGTGGGAAGGGTGTGTTCCATGTGAGAGGTAGGAGTTTAGAGGGGACTATTTGGACCTCCAGGTTCGAGACTGGCCAGAAATCAGAGTGTTCACAAGCTGTGTAACTCCCATTCCTTGGAGGACGCCCATCTTCTGAGCCCGGGAGACCCTTCCAGCGACCCTGGGCCTGCTGGGGCTCCTTAGGGGTACTCTTCCCAGCTAATTCCCCCAGTAGTGACTCAACGCCGCCTCTGCGGAGGATATGGACGTCCCCACAACCCAGCTAGCCACATAGAAGCGACTCGATTTACAAATCTCATCCTGTCGTTCTCCTACTCCTAAACACTCATTTCCTTGCAGCTCCTCCAAACTTCCCCGACGGCCTGGATTCCTCCCTCCGCAGTTCTCCCTCCGGACCCGATATCCACCTCTGTTGTGTCCCTGGGCGGCAGCAGGGCATGGGCCGGGTTTTTCTTGTCCATCAGTGCTCCCGCCCCCACGGCGCTTAGAACCAGGCAGAGTCCACAGTAGGCAGTGGCTTTCTGTTAAATTGAGAACGTGCCTCTTGTTCTGAAAAGTGAATCCACAATGACCACCCGTCTCTCCAATGTCATCTGCTCAAATCACTTCCCCATACCCTATAGAATTCTTGCTAAACACGAATTGAATCATTTGACCGCTCCACCTCTCACTCCCACCCTCCTGACTGCAAGAAATTCATCCATTTCCTGTGATCTCTTTGCCCTCCCTCAGTGTCGTTTCCCATTTCCCCAATTTCCTGCATTCATTCACTTACAGATCCTTGAGAAGCGCCTACCTGTCTGGGCAGAGTCACTGGGCGTCGTGGGAGTGGGGAAGAGAGAAAATTTACAAAGAGGAATCACGATAGTTCTTTAAGGCTTTGGACAAGAGATGATCTTGGTTGATTGACAAATTTCCTTTTTGCCTTCAAGAGCTACTTCAAAGAACTGCTCAACGATGCCTACTCTTCCTACTATTGGGAGTCCGCTTCCAGCGCTGCCATGGAAATTCGTACATATCTGGTTACACACACTCTTGGAAGTGCTTTGTGTTTTGTAACCAAAAACGGCAACACGTATAGATCCGACGTAACTAATTAGAAGCCTATATTTGTCAGAAATCCTATTTAGGCAGAATTGGCGAAGGCATCGTTTGCCGGTGTCACAAGGTTATTGGGATTCACTTCCCAGAATACTGTTAAGGATTCGAGAGAAAAGAGTTATAAAACACTGACCCCCTGCCGTGTCATTGCTTGACGCAATGCCGTGACTCGGATTCGAACCGAGGTTGCTGCGGCCACAACGCAGAGTACTAACCACTATACGATCACGGCGAGCTACTCAGGGCCTGAAGCGCCGCGGCGTCTCCTGAGATCTTCTGTGTTAATAGTCCCGCCCCTTAACACGTCATTGATCTGTCATCGTTTTTTCCCCGCCCATCTCCAACAGTGCTGTTCCCGAGTATACGCAGGCGCACTAGTCTCCTTGCTTTCTTGAATTCAGCTCCACTCTTCTGCAGACCGGATTCCGCGCTTCACCTGCAGCGAGGTGGCATTCTAGCTTCCACTTCCCTACACCTCAAAGGAAGTTGCGGGGATGGGTCGGAACTGATTTTCTTATAGAATTTAAGTGACAGACCCATTCCGAACAGTAGCACGTTCAAGCACCGTGAGCGCCACGGTAGTGTGGGCGTGAGAGGGACCTAGGGCCACCGTTTGGACGACTCCGAGGCCTCACATTCCTACAGGCTATGTCGGCCTGGCCTCACTGTAGTCCTTTAGTTTGCAAAGCACTGTCATGTCCTTTCTTTTACGGTCTGTGCGGACGACCAGCAGAGACTTCGGTGGGGCGTCCACGCGCCGGTACCTCTGCTACAGGGTCAACGCGAAGACCAGAAGCGCCTGACTGACAATGGTCAACTTTGGAAGACCAGAATCGCGGCCCTATCGACGAGGACAGCACTCGGCGACCTCTTCCTCGTGGCGTCCCGGTAGCTCGCCGTGATCGTATAGTGGTTAGTACTCTGCGTTGTGGCCGCAGCAACCTCGGTTCGAATCCGAGTCACGGCATTGTGGGAACAATGGCACGGCAAGGGCGTCCTTTTAGACTCTGGAGGCTACATTTCACATTTCTCTCTGATTGTTCCCCATTTGCTACTTGACTTTAGACTATAACCCAAATTATAAAGTGGCAAAACAACAAACTAACCCAAATTATAAAGCGGTAAAACAACAAACTAACTGGGGCTTTACTTCTCTTTCTACTGTACATCTGCCAAGTGGATAAGCTGACCTTCGTGCTTCCTGTTGCATGATTGTTTTAGCGACGCTGGCTAAAACTTCAATCCTTTGGGGTGCAGGGGTTATAAGAACAACGTGCAAACATTTATTAAGGGTTAGAAGAGTGCAGAGTAGACAATACACTGTGAGAAGTGGAAAAGATGACGGCTCTGGAGAGGCCGATTTCCGTAGTCACAATGAGTTTGTGGCCTCCATCTCAACGACCTCCTAGGTGAGAAGGTGTTTCCTCCTTGTGGATTTTTTCCTAATCTGCCTCATGTTTAAAGCAACTTTTATTTGTTTGTTTTACCAGCAGTTAAATCCAAACTCAGCAAATTTAGCCCTGTCATTTGGCATCAGGCAAAATCGAAGTTTTAGATTTGGCTCTCAGGTGGCTGACAGCAGCTCTATAACTGTCCAGGAGGGAATGAGGTAGGATTTAGTGAGGAATGAGCCTCTCCAGCTGCTCCCAGGGAACCTGGGTGGGGCGGGGGGCAAAGCTAGTTAGGAAGCGTTCCTGAAAGAGATGGACATTGCAGTAGGGTTGTACCCCTTTACCGACGATTTATCAGCAAAGCAGCAAAGACAGAACAGTGTGTAAGAGCAAGACACTGTTGAAGGCTGTGATTTTCTTGGGTCTCCCCACTGCCAGTTTCCTAAATGTGATGAGTTTAAAGCTACACAACGGGACAGCTCAGACCATGAGAGAACAGAATGGGGGAAGGTGAGCCCGAGAAACTGCCCATATCTCTCTCTCTCTCTCTCTCTCTCTCTCTCTCTCTCTATATATATATATATATATATATATATATATATATATATATATATACAGAACTAGCCAGCAGAAATGTGACAACTTTCATTTCTTTGACCCCTTACCAAATAACTACACTGAAGCTTTTTAAATCCACAGGCTGGAATGAGGTGTCAGGGTGGGAAGCAGGGAAAAGTTCTGTTTTTTACCTTGATGGCCCTGCCACCATCCTCCCATTCTTTTCCTGCACCTGCTTCAATACTGGGTGATGAGCTGCTCCCAAACTCTGTTAGTCCCCCTAACAAGTAAAAACAGCCAACCAAGAAAATAAAACCCACAAACATGCACTACTTGAGATAACCCACTCTAGCCATTCACATTCATCTAAGGTGACTGAGATATATTCTGAGGGCAGGAATGCTCTAAAGAAAGCTAAACAGAAAGTTCCTGGTTGTAGGAAGAGGAATAGAAGGGGAAGGTGTTCTCCTGCACTTCTGATGCTGACATTCTTGGCAGGTATACAGTTATCCATTGTTCTGAACAAGCTCAGTTGTTCTTATTACTGGTCTTTTATTAACATTCTTCAGAATTTGGTTGGTATGATTAATTTCCCTTGAATCTCCTTATCTCTGTGTGCACTGATAAAAGGAGTTTCTGGGTTGGCAAAGCTGAGAGCTAGTGACCCTGACTTTGGATGACTTCACTTGCTGCTCTGGAACACCCTCTCTGAGCAGTCACACAATACCCTCTTCCCAAAGCTGAGAGGCTGAGCACTCAGTTGAAGAGGACGACCTTCCCCCCAGAGGAGAGGTCGCGGACCGGTCTTCGGTCAAGGGTATACGAGTAGCTGCGCTCCCCTGCTAGAACCTCCAAACAAGCTCTCAAGGTCCATTTGTAGGAGAACGTAGGGTAGTCAAGCTTCCAAGACTCCAGGCACCTTCACACGTGGCAGTCTGGTTCCTTTAAAAAAACAAACAAACAAACAAACAAACAAAACAACACTTTTCTCCTTGACCTCTTGCTTTAAACTCACCTTTTGTAGTTTCTGATTCTGGGAATGTGGTCCTTTCCCCCACCCCTTCCAACTTGAAGTCTAAGCTCTTCTTTAGGTCTCAGCACTAGGAAAGAGGCAGGGAAACCTTCAAGGGGAAAACCCTGAAGATGACAACTGCAATTTATTAACTTTCCCACATTATTCATCTGCACTTTAGTTTGAGAAGTGCTGCTCTCACCTACGGTAACTACCTGGCTCTAATAGAGTCCTTTTTTGTTCATCTTGTGAGTACTTGGGGTTACTAGAAGGGACCTGCTCAAGTCTACTGGGCCTCATCGATAAGGGTGACATTGAGGTTTTGAGAATGAGAAGATGGAGATCTGGGGTAGTGGCAGAGGGGCTCATGTTTGGAGGCATCTAGGGACGAGGCAGCAACTCTAGACTTCCACTAGGAGACGCTGCATCCCAGGAAGTGGATGTCCAAGGCTGAGGCTGGAAGCTCTGTCCAGCACCTGGGGCCCACGGTTCACACCCCAGGGCCAAGAGGTGTGCGTTTTTAGGGTCCCAAAAGAACTCCCTGGATTCCAACATTTATTTATTCAACAAAATTAAGGAGCCAGGTACTAATCTAGGCACTGGAGAATTAATCCTGAACAAGACAAAGCCTAGCTCTCTGATTTGCTCACTGATTCTTAAAAGCCCTAAACAGGGCACAGAAACCACATGAGTACTTCCTGACTATTCCCAGTGAAGCAGCTGATCTCGGATCTTTTCCTGAAGAAAGGTTTTGATCAGGTCAGAGAGAGGAAGACAGAGGATTGAGAAAAGGGAAAAGAAAAACAGGGCTTCAGCTCCAAAGACTCTCTCTTGGTTTTTCATTTATCTGTGCTGTCTTTTTTCATTACATGTCTCAGGCATGACCCCTTCTCTTTATGTTCCCGGCTGACCCAGGTTGGACCCCATTTCCTTTCCCTACTCTCAAAAACAGGATATGGACAGTGATTTCCCTGGAAATGATCAGATTGGGGTTGCCTGTGGAGGTAGAAGGGAGAGGAGTGAAGCAACCACCCCATCCCATCTTTCTTGCAGGCAGGTTCCACTCCTTAGGCCACAGAGTCAGGAGAACATCTGCCTGGAAAAGTTCTTGAAAATGCAGATTGTGGACTGAATCATAGGCGGCATTTGTAGACTTCAAAGCTGGGGCCAGCCTGGTGGCCCTTCCCTATTATTAGAGTTATCTTAATTCATTTCAGTAGAATGCAGAATTACACTTATCTTATTTGCAACACTGCTTGCAGAAGGCTTTTCCAGACACTAGAGCAGCTTCCTGAGGAGATATGAACTGAGGGGCTGAATCAGTCCCCAAACTGTGCAGTGCCCCATCAGCGCCCTCTGGGGCTTTAGGGGAGCCAGGGGCCAAGTTTGGTACCTACCACTGGGGGTTCTGAGACTCCTCTTGAGAAAATACCCAGCTGTCTGGATTCATATCTAAGCTTTCCACTTAACAGCAGTTGGGCAAGTTGCTTAACTTCTCTAAGCCCCAGCTTTTGTAAACTATGGCCTTAAATAAGCAGTAATTAACTCATAGGGTAAAATAATGCATGACAGGCCCTTGGCTCAGAGTTTTGCACCAAGTAAGTGCTCTATAAAGGTTAACTATTATTATGAATAATTGAGTTCATTGATGACTATGCTCAGAGATGGTTTCTGTGAGCATTTTTCTCCTTCTCCCTGTAGCCCTTTGTCAAATTTTAATGAGCCCATTCAGTGCTCTGACATAGAGTTTGACAAAACCTCATCAATGTCCAGGCTGGGCCCATGGTGCCTGGGTGCCAAGCTTAAGAGAGGCCTCCCAGGCAGGTGACATTCACTTGCCATGGCATGGAGTGTTTTTCTTTTAGAGCTATACACTTCTCAAATAACATTCTCTTTCCTCTGCTCCAGATATCTGGGCACATACCTAGGAGTTTGTTTTTTCAACAATTTTTTTTTTATTCTCACCCAAGGACATTTTTCCATTTTTTGCTCAGACAGAATGGGAGGGAAAGAGAGGAAGAGAAAGACAGAGAAAGAAACATCGATGTGAAAGGGACACATTGAGTGGTTGCCACCCACACAACCCAACCAGGGCCGGGGACAAACTGCAACTGAGGTACATGCCCCTAGCAGGAACCGAACCTGGGTCTCTCTGGACCGCGGGAGGACGCTCTAACAGTTGAGCCAAACTGGCCAGGGCTCAACAAATAATTTTTGCACAATTTCTATGTGCTAGGGCTAGGGTCTCTGCTCTAGCAGAGCTTGAAAGCCAAAAAGTCAATCGAGATAATTTTCTAAAAAAACAAACAAAAACAACCCATAATTTTCAATGATGAATTGTACTGCTACTTTTATACAAACTTTTTTCCTCCAGAATACAATTTGACAACATTGTGACAAATAGCAATAGTAGAGAAAATTATAAAAGATGCCTCATGATTGACATGAGTAGCTCAGTCAATAAAAGAGGACAGTGAATTCATTGGAGGCTGAAATGGAGTCCAAAGGCTTTCAGAAAAAGAGGAAGTTGTCTGAGTTGGATCTTAAAGGTTGGGTATTATGAGAACAGGTAGAGGGAAGAGAGGCATAGGAGGCTGGGCCAGGATGAGCAGTAGAGAGTTGTGGTAACAGCAAGGACTCTGGGGGCTCAGACTTAGTTCACTTTGCTCACTTTGGTCTTTGGCAAATTGTTTCATCTCTTTAAGCCTGAGTGTCCTGGTCTGGAAAACTGGGATAGCAACAGTACCTTCCTCAAAGGTGTATGGTCAGGAATAAATGAGAAAATGTGTGAAATGCATTTCAGTGACTGAAATACAATAAGTGAACAATATAGCTTTAAAAAAGCAAAGGATTTATGTTAGGAACTAACATTTTAGCTATTCATTTTTATAAGAGTACCTTACCATTTATACAAATGTTTTTGTTTTCCCTTTCGCTTTTGTTCTAATTTAATTGTTTGGGGATGAGGTCACTGTGCCCATGGAGTGTCTGATTCCAAATCTTTCCAATCCTGCTTTGAAAGTAAAAAATAAAAAAATTTAAAAAAATCCAGGAGAGATAAACCCTGAAATGCCTAATAACAAATAAAATTAATAAAATTAATTCCTTATCACTTGTTTCTCAAACAACAGTAGACTTCTGCCAATGGGATGTAGTTAGAGCATCTATGGAGAGGGTCAGGAGTGAGGCACCAACATCAACTTTTTTAGACTTTTTCCACCTAGCAAGATAGCCATGGAAAATAATTAGCCAACTATAAATCAATAAGAAATACTAAAGGTCAGGCTTTTCTAATTAGAACCCAAGTCAAAAGTCTCCTAAGAAGTTCAACAAATAGAGAATAAAGATTCTATCCATGGTGTGACTAATTGCGAGAGGTGGTGGTTAATGCTAAGTCTCTGGAACACAAGCCTCATCCATTCCCATCACAAAGCTGAGACTGCTCACCCACCTGCTCCCTGACACACAGGCCCTTAGCACTGTCAGCCTCCATCACCAGTTCTGCTCTGCAAGGACCAAAGTGGCCCCCACAGGCATTCTGGAACCTATTTTCCCAGAGCTCTCTCTATCACAACCTACTCAAGTGGAGCACTGCAAAGTTAAATAGAAGGAGAAATGGGAAATGGAGAGGAAGGGGTTTGAGGGAGAGACAGAGAAAAGAGGGAGGGAGGGTGAGTCAGAGATACATTGAAGGTAACAGTAGGATGTAAAAGCAGAGGGCAGGAAAGAAGATAGAAATCCCCAGTGGCAGAGCAGACAGGTTATGACTCCTTAGGACTTATTCTCACTCTGCTTTCTGTGGTCAGATATCATTTGATTGCTCATTCTATTGGGATTTTAAGCAGGTTGTCTAGCACACAGTCACTGAATTGGTAAGCCCAGTGCTGCAGTATGGAAGGACATTTCTCACCTCCCTTCTCTATTTCCACACTTTTCACATGTTCAGTGTCTCACTACTCTAAAATGAACCTGCATGAGACAAAGCTAGAGAGAAAAAGACCTTAAGCTTCTTGAAGGCAAAATTCAAAAAGCATCAGGATTCCATGAGAAATGGTAAACATTTCAAAAAATAAACCATAATTGGATACCTAGGGCATCATAAAAATAATGGCATTCTTGGAAAACATTTGTCATCACCACCCCTTTAAACCATTTTAACTGCCCCCAGTAGTACAAATAGCTTGGTATTCAGGGTCAAACCAGTCCAAAATTTTGACATTTGAAGAAATGTATCTTTAAATGCTTCTTTTTGCATCCTAGTTTATCCATGTCTTTTTTTTTTTCTCCTTCCTCAAGAAACTTCCCCTCTGGTGAGCAGGAACAAAGGCCTTAACTCTAACACAAACTCTATACCTAGCTTTAAAATGTACTTAACTCCAATACACAGCCAAGCGAGGGAAGATGCCATTGGGCAGGTGTGTGTGTGTGTGTGTGTGTGTGTGTGTGTGTGTGTGTGAGAAAGAAAGAGAGAAGTAACTATAAGAAATGGTTTACCTAGGGGAGGAGGTGGCATTTGAGAAGATAACAGAAAGTTCTTGTTTAGAACATATTGGTGCTGAGACATCAGTGGGTCAGGTTCCTGGGAAGACAGGAGTGTGGGTGGAGACTTCTCAAGGTCAGGGTTAGAGAGAGGGACTGAACATCATCTCCATAAAGTGGGAGGTGTGCAGTAGGCCGTTGGGTTTACTGAGGGCCTGAGCGCATGATCAGCAGAGCACAAAGTCCTCACGCCATGCCCATCAGGTAAACTGCCTGCAGCCCGATGACTTAACGATACCTGCAGTCAGTGCTGTTGTGGCTAGCTGGAAGATGTTAAAGGTCCATTTTGCTCTAAAAATCTGTATGACTCTACAAGATAATCTTCTCCACACCCCCAGATAACAGCTGTTATATGACTCTGGCTGGCGCCAAGGCAAGATGAAACAGCACGGGAGGAACAGGAGGGCGTCCAAGCACTTCTCCTTGGTACTTCGAGTTTTTCCATCATCCTTTTGGAAGGATACTTTCAAAATCTGTGCTCTTGCTTAGCAAATAATAATATAATGTAATATATCCATTCAACATAAGCTCAGCCAATGATGAGAAAGTTGAAATTTTCAGTTTGTTGGTTCTCTGCCTTTCCTCTTAATATAATTTCCTCAAGGAACATTCCTCTGGTCAGAGAGAACAAAGGCCTTAATTCTAAGCTCTGTACCTAGCTTTAACCCACACTTAGTGTCATTTTAAACACATTTTCAGTAGTTTCCCCAGAGGTAGCTAAATGACATTAGCACTCACTGCATTAACACTGGCGGACCCAACCAGTGTCAAGACCTTCCTAAAGCTCAAGGAGGGGGCAAATGTGGGAAGATGTCAAGGGTGTCAGAAAGATCCTCGTGTTCAAAGCTATTTAGGTCTTTTCCTTAGAGCGTGTCTTCTGTCTTAGACCTCTAAAAAAAAAAAAAAAAAGTATGGTTTCAGTTGCATCTCATAAATTTTTATTTCATTTCTACTCAACTAAAATATTTTCTAATTTCCCTTATGACTTCTTTGACTCGGGTTATTTATAAATATCTTGTTTAATTTCCAAACATTTAGGGACTTTCAAAACATCTTTTTGTTCATGATTCCTAGCTTAATATCTTTATTGCTTTAGAGTATATTTTGTTTAATTTGAAGTATTTTAAATATTCTAAGTTGCTTGTTTGTTTTGGCCCAGAATATGGTCTATCTTGGTGAATGTTCTGTATATACCTAAAGTCAATGTATATTCTGCTCTTGTTGGATGAAATGTTTCAAAGATGTCATTTAGCTGAAGTAAATTAATAGTATGTTTAGGTCTTCTATTTCCTCATGTATTTTCTGTCTCCTTGTTCTATCAATTACTGAGAGAAGAATATTAAACTCTCTAAACATAATTGTGTATTTGTCTATTTATCCTTTCAATTTTATCTGTTTTTGCCTTATATCCTTTGCAGTTACATTGTTTAGTCCAGATAGGTTTAGGATTGTTAATTATTTTTGGTGAATTCACTCCTTTCCATTAATGTAGTATTTCTCTTTACCTTTAGTAATATTCTTTTTCCTTAAGCCTACATTTTCTAATATTAATATTGATTCTCCAGCTTTTTAAATTTATTTTTTGGTGTTTCTGTGAAATCTCATTTTCCATCCTTTTACTTTTATGTTTTTATATTTAAAATAAGTTCCTTACAGATAGCATACTATTGGGTCTTGCTTTTAAAAAATATATTTTTTTCTTTATTGATTTTAGAGAGAAAGAGGAAGGGAGAGGGAGAGAGAGAGAGAAACATTGATGAGCAAGAACATCGATTGGCTGTCTCCTGCACGCCCTCCACTGTGGATCGGGCCCACAACCCAGGCATGTGCCCTGACTGGGAATGGAACTGGCAACCTCTTGATGTATGGGTCAACACTCAACCACTGAGCCACAGCAATCAGGTTGCTTTTATTTTTTTTATTTTTTAATATACTAGCTCATTAACTTTTTTAAAAAAAATAAGTTTTTATTTATTTTTTTAGAAAGATGGGAAGAGGGAGGGGGGAGGAGAGAGGTAGCGAGAAAGAGAAAGAGAGAAACAGCATTAATCAGTTGCCTCCCACTGGGGATCAAACCCACAACCTTGACTAAGAATTGAACCAGCAACCTTTCAGTGCATGGCGTAATGCTCAGTCAACTAAGCCAAACTGGTCAGGGTCTTACTTTTATTTTTTTATTTTTTTCTAATCCTCACCCAAGGACATTTTTCGATATTTTGTTCAGATGGAGTGGGAGGGAGAGAGAGAGAAACATCGACGCGAAAGGGACACATCGAGTGGCTGCCACCCACACAACCCAACCAAGGCCGGGGACAAACTGCAACCGATACGTGCTCTTAGTAGGAACCGAACCTGGGTCTCTCCAGACCACAGGCCGACACTCTAACCGCTCCAACCTGGCAATCTCTGTATTTTTTTTGTTGTGTTTAGACTATTTATATTTAATATAATTATTGACATGATTTGATTAAAATTTATCATCTTGCTAGGTGTTTTCTGTTTGTTTCATTTGTTCTTTATTTTTTTCTGCCTTTTTTAGATTGAGTATTTTTATAATTTAATTTAATTTCCACTTTTGGCTGATAATTTAACTACTAAAGTTTTTTAGTGGTTGCCATATATACATTATTAAACATCAGATTCTGTGTCTAAATACTATCATACAGCTCATATGTAGTAAAAAGATTTTACAACAGTATACACCCAATTTGTCCCTCTGACTCTTTGATTGATTTGCAGATGTTAAACCATCTTTGTATCCCTGAAATAAATCACACTCCTTTTAAAGTATTGTTGAATTTGGTTTGCTAATATTTTGTTGAGAATTTTTGCATCTATGTTTATCAGAGATATTGTCCTGTAATTTTCTTTTTTGTGTTGTCCTTGTCTGGTTTGGTATCAGGATAATGTTGGCTTCATAAATGGATTTGGAAGGCATGGGCCCTTTAAGAGATATTCCTCAGTGCACTGCAGCCCTGCAGGTCTCCTGGTCATGAGCCCTGTTGTTCTTTAAGGGCAGATGTTTGGGGGCTGTCTCTCAGGTGCTGGTCTAAAAGTTGGGGTGCAACTTTTAAAAGTACAAACCCTCCACTCCTCAGGAAGAATCTTCAGGTTTTGAGTTCCTTCCTGATTGCGGGTTGCCATGCAGGGGTGGGGGGCATGAGTAGGGCTGGGAGTAAGATTTGTGATAGGATTGTGTCTCAGCCTTTCCTACCCACTTCATTGTGGTTTCCCTCTTGTTTGCCTGATGTCAAGGGATTGTTCTGCCAGTTTTTAGTTTAGGTTTTTTTTTCCCCCCAGAGGAAATTGTTTCATATATAGCTATAGATTCAGTGTGTCTGTGGGAGGAGGTGAGTTCAGGTTCTTCCTATGTGGATAAATAGGGGCAGTGTGTTAAAGGCAGAACAGCAACATTCACAAACTTGCACAGGCACAGGGGAACATCGTGTGTTGGGGCAACAACATGCAGTTAAGTATTACTGGAAGGTAGGAGTAGGCAGAAACTAGATCACTTTGAACAATTTTGAAGAATTATCTTTCCCCTTCCAAACATCCTCCCCATGCCCAATCAATCAACCAAGTCCTATAGACTTGTTTTCTTCTGTCCAACTCTGCTACTGCTTTGGATAGAGACTCACCATGTCTGACCTGGACTATTGTTTTTGTCTCCTGGCCTGTCTTCTTGTCCTCAATGTGCATCTTTCCAGTCCATCCTCCTCCCGCCTCCCAATTTTGTTCAGAATAAGCCCAAACTTTTAGCCTGGCTTACAGAGCTCATTTCCATCTGGTATTTGACTGAATCTCCAGACTTATTTCTGGAATCTCCATTCCCCCCACGATTCCTTTACTAATTTCTCTTTTTTTGGTCCTTTCTTAAGTCTTCAAAATATTCTCTCCATTCTTTAGCTAATTTTTTGCAGCCCTCTTAGCATGTCAGGGAAGGCCAAACCTCTGTGCCTTTGTTCAAGTGTCTCTCTCTGCTATTAAATCTCTCCCCTTCTCCATCAGTGATCCCCTACTTACCTTTCAAGACTTTCCAGACTCAGGGCAAATGTTACCAACTCCATGAACCTTTCTGACACATCTGTCTTCCCTTAGTAATTTGTAAGTTCCTTCATGGCAAAGACAATGTCTTGTTCGTCTTTGTGTCTTCAGCACCCAAAACAGTGAGTATTCAATAAATATTTGTTGAGCGGATTAATAAAAGACTTCCTAGTGATCGTCTGACATTGAATCCTGTACAGTCCTGCTTTCTGTTTTTTTCTTTCTTTCTTTCTAGTAATTGTCTTTCCCATACAAAATGATAAAGTTTTCTGAGTGCAGAGACCTTACTCTTACTTTCTTTTACATGCTTCCCAGTGCCTAGTTCAATGCTGGGCAAGGCTTCTGCTGATATGCCTGTTAAGGGTTCCTGCAGAATTCTTAGACCTGACCCGGCAAAACAGTCTTTAAAATATATAAATGTTTAACTTGAGAATTGCACTCCTCCTCTACAGGGGAGGACAGGCACAGACAGGGAGGGCCCTAGACAAAAAGAGCCAATCACAGGAAAGCCAGTCTGTCCCTTCAGAGTCCGGATTACTTGGAGCTGAATTTTTCTTTCCGTCCTTCACTGAGGAGACAGAAGGAATCCTACAAGCTGGTGTAAGAAAAGGTGGTTGGGGAGGGCAGGAACATGATTTGCCAAATTTCCTAATTGATTATATTCAGACCAAATTCAGGTTGTTCTCTGCCTATACAGGAAGGCCCTAATTTACACAACAAAAATCTGTTATGTGTGTTTAATGAAATTCTATATTGAATGATTGAAGAGAACACATTAAGACAAAAAACAAACAAGCAAATTCCATGGGAAAGGAGATTTTCTGCAAAGTAAAGAAATATCTCAGAATGAGTTTATTAATTTGAATGTTTGCCTATTAGGGTTGCTTTCAGTGAGGCTCAAATGTTGCTTTAGTTTCTTGATTCTCTCATTTTGCTTTAAAACTTTCTTTATTTGGAATAATTAACATTCATGCTGACTATTCTAAGTGCAGGTTTCTTTTATTTAATGAGTGATGAGCTCTCTTATATGTTCCCAAAACAACTTTTGTGCAACAATATAGCCAGGAACTTGAAAGCCTGTTAATCTGTCTTCTCAGCAATATTCTGGGGTCTGGGGCCTTCCCAGCCCTGTCTCCCTTTCTGATTTCTTCTTACCTAGCACAGGTCAGCGGGGCCTCTCCCAGGCTAACAGGAGTAGTTGGCCTCTGACTCTTCCTGTAAGGGACCTAACAGGGTTCTTTTTAATCTAGGTCCTGGGGACATGGGTGAACCACTGATTCATTTCAATTCCTCTTGCCCTTTGTTTCTCTTTCCTGTCGTATAATCCCAGCCTTACCTATTCACAACAGGAAATAGAAGTCTATATTTCATTATTTATTATATTAAAATTATGCTCCCAATCTTTCCAATTTTCAGTTCTTAAAGAAATCAATTGAACCTGTAAAGATTTTTAGTTGTTTTTTTTTATTTTTTCCTGTGGGTAACTGGCCCTAAAAATTCTCCCTAGCCCCACATTATAGAATGACCAATCTTTCAGTCTTGGCCCTGAATTTCTTTTTCAGTTGAGGAGGACAGGAGAAGGAGAAAACACGTGGCAGAGAGGCCATTGCTCCGTCCACAGTGGAGACTGGCATGGACAACCCAGGGCTGGAGCTCACGGTAATCCGCCAGTTTAGTTTCTGCAGAGCTTTCTGGTCTGCTGTGTGGCCTGCTGTAGGGTCTTTGGCTGCTCACAATCCTCATTACCCCTGGAAGGGCACTATGACTGACCCCAACTCTACCTGTGCTTACAGGAAGAAGGATTAAATCCTGAGGGAACCAGGAGGACTGAAGAGCAAGGACAAAGCCTTGGGGATGGGCTCGGGCCTTCCATTTACCAGAGGTACGTGTGTTCTGGAATCGGTTTAGTTAGGACCTAAGGACCTAACTAAACCGGGTTAGGGTTTAGTTAGGTTAATCATGGCCTGCGGACTCAGAATAGGTCAAAACTGCCCCATTTTCAGGAAGCTCATGGTCTTATTGTGGTGATAAGACTCACAACCACCTGATGTTACCATATGCACATCTCTATTTGTATCTAAACCTGTGCCATATATAATGGGAGTTGGTTGGAATGACAACAAAAATAACAACAATGAGAATAATACCAACTAACATTTATTGAGTACTCACTGTTGTATAGAATGTTGTAAGAAATTAATTAAATTTTCACAGCAACAGGTGGATACTAATTTTAATCCCTTTTTTTAAATTTGAAAATTGAGGTTTAGAAATTAATTTACCCATATCATTGAAAGAAAGAAATAAAGCTCTTCTGGTATACTCAGCTTTGGGAATGGGGAGAAAGAAAAATCAGAAGAAAAAAAGAAAGACAGAAAAGGACCACCATGAAGGATAATAATGAAAATAAAAATGTATAGTCTTGAAAGTCCAAAGAGAAAGAAGTGTCAAGAATGAAGGCAAAGTTCACAATTTTTTTTGAAATAGGGATAAAAGAAGGAGGAGTGAGAAATATCTTTAAATTTGATCATTAGATTTGGTACCAGAAGTAATGTCTAAGAAAGTTGTTTGGGCAAAATGGGTCAGATGGAAGCCATGTTGCATGGTGTGGAAAAGGGTCTGAATATTTATTTAAAAAGTGCAGAAGTCATATGTTGAGAAGTTTGGAAGAGGCTATTGAGTAGTTTCTAAAGGCAACACTCCCAAACAAAAGGTTATTTTTTGTTTGTTTTCTTTTCTTTATTTTTTCTTTTCATCCTCACCAGAGGACATTTTTCTATTTTTTGTTCAGACAGAGTGGGAGAGAGAGAGAGAGAGAGAAACATCGACGTGAAAGGGACACATCGAGTGGCTGCCACCCGCACAGCCAACCAGGGCCGGGGGCAAACTGCAACCGAGGTACACGCCCTTAGCAGGAACTGAACCAGGGTCTCTCTGGACCGCAGGCCGACACTCTAACCGCTGAGCCCAACTGGTCAGGGCTCTTTTCCTTATTTTTAAGAATTAACTTAGTGATTTCACAGAGAAAATAAGCTTAAAAAATTTAATTCTATTTTCTTCTCCAGAAATTCACTTCTGTGTATAAATTGATATATATCAATATGGACATGGCTGGTCTGAGTGTGGTGGTACCTACAATTAATTGATCACAGCCAGTTACAGATTTTGCCCTGGCCGGTGTGGCTTAGTTGGTTGGGTATCGTCCCGTGCACTGAAAGGTTGCCAGTTCCATTCCCAGTCAGGGCAAATGCCCACACTGCAGGGATCTGGGTGTGCAGGAGGTAGCTGATCCATGTTTCACTGTCATATTGATGTTTCTCTCTCTCTCTCTCTCTCTCTCTCTCCCTCCCCTCTTCCTCCTCCCTCTCTAAAAATCAATTTAAAAAAAATCTTTAAAAATATAGGTACATGTGGGCATAGATTAAAGAAGTTAAATCCTAGAGACACTTTTAGAGTAGAATTGATAAAATTTAATGATTAACTAAAGGCCAGCCATTTTCAGGACACCCACTCAGGCCTGTCTTTATTCTGGCTTACTCCTGTTCTTGGTTCCTCAAGAAATCCTTAATCTCATCTTGCAGTGCAAACGGATTTTAGCTTCTCTTTCTTTTCATTACTCTTTCTAAATTTAATATATATACATATTAAATAAGGATTTAATATTTATATATTAAATAAATGTGATATGCATATATTAAATTTAATGTATACATACCACATCTTTATCCATTCATCCATGGATGGGCACTTAGATTGTTCCCATATCTTGGCTATTGTGAATAATGCTGAAATAAACATGGCAGTACATACATCTCTCCAATATTTTGTTTTCATTCCCTGTGGGTCCTGTGGGTATATATCCAGAAGTGAAATTGCTGAATTATATGGTGGATCTATTTTTAATTATTTGAAGAATCTCCGTATTGTTTTCCATAGTGGTTGAACCAATTTACGTTCTCACCAACAGAGTACAAGGGTTTCCTTTTCTCTACATCCTTGCCAACACTAGTTATGTCTCTTGTCTCCTTGACTATAGCCATTCTGACAGGTGTGAGGTGATAGCTCATTGTGGTTTTTATTTGCATTTCTCTGATGATTACTGATGCTGAGAATCTTTTCATGTACCTGTTGGCCATTTGGATATCTTCTTTGAAAAAATGCCTATTCAGTTCATCTGTCCATTTTTTAATTGGATTCTTTTTGTTTATTATTGAGTTGTATGAGTTTTTTTTAATATGTTTTGGGTATTAACCCCTCATCCAAAAAGGGGTTTGCAGAAAATTTCTCTCATTCTGTAGGTTGCTTTTTCATTTTGTTAACTGTTTTTTTTGCTATATAGAAGCTTTTAAGTTTGATGTAGTCCCACTTGTTGATTTTTTGCTGTTGTTGTTTGTGCTTTTGGTGTCATATCCAGAAAATTATTGCCAAGACAAATGTTAAGGATCTTCTTCACCAGCATTTTCTTCTTGGAGTTTTATGCTATTGGGTCTTATGTTTAAGTCTTTGATCCATTTAGACTTAATTTTTGTGAGTGGTCTAAGATAGATGTGCTTATCCAGTACATGTGTTTATCCAGTTTTCCCAACACTGTTTGCTGATGAGACTATCTTTCCCCCATTGGGTGTTCTTGGCTCCCTTGTCGAATATTAGTTGACTGTATATCTGGGAGTTGAATTCTGAGTTTTCTATTCTGTACTATTGGTCTATGTGTCTTTTTATGCCATGCCATACTGTTTTATTACTATATCTTTGTATTATAGTTTGAAATAATAAATTATAATTCCTCCAGCTTTGTTCTGTTTCTTCAGGACTGCTTTGGCTATTTGGGTTCCATACCGATTTAGGATTTTTTTTCTGTGAATAATGCCATTGCTATTTTGATGGGGATTGCATTGAATCCATAGATGGCTTTGAGTAGTATGCACATTTTCTTTCTTTTTTTTTTTTTTAATCCTCACCCGAGGACACTTTTCCACTTTTTGTTCAGATAGAGTAGGAGGGAGAGAGAGAAAGAGAGAGAGAGAGAGAGAGAAACATCGATGTGAAAGGGACACATCGAGTGGCTGCCACCCACACAACCCAACCAGGGCCGGGGACAAACTGCAACCGCGGCACATGCCCTTAGCAGGAACCAAACCCGGGTCTCTCCGGACTGCAGGCCGAAACTCTAACCGCTGAGCCAAACCGGCCAGGGCAGTATGCACATTTTAACAATATGAATTCTTCTGATGCATGAACATGAGATATCTTTCCATTTTATTTTTTAATGTCGTTCCTCTTTTTATGCCCTTTCCCCTTTTATGCTTTTCTTCAGATTAATTGAATATTTTTAAATGATTCCATTTTACCTCCTTCATTTGCTTATTAGCTATAACTCTTTGTTTTGTCATATCAGTGCTCGCTTTAGTGTTTATAGTATGCATCGTCAACTTATCAAGTCTACCTTCAATTGATATTATATCCTTTCACATAAAGTATAAGAATCATGATAGTATACTTCTGTATCTCCCCTTGCATCCTTTATACTACTATTGTTTGTTTATACATTTTATTTTTACATGTTATAAACCCCATACTATACTGTTATTAGTTTTTTTAAAAACTAAATTATCTGAAGCCAACTTTATTACCATCCTTCCCCATCCCCTTCTACAGAGCCCTCTTTCCCCTATATCTTCAGTTACTCTTTCCCTATTAGACTCTTCCTCAATTTGTAAGTGTACTAAAATTTTTTTTCTTCTTATAATAAACAAACAAAAAAACCAAATCAACCTTACCTCAACCTTGCAATATCTTTTTCCTTCATGGCCAAGTTTCTTGGAAAAGTGGGATTTACTTGCAACAGTATTTTTCTCACCTGTCTTTCACTTCTCATCCCCACGTAATCCAGTTTGTACTGCCACTGGCAGCTGAAATTCTCTTACTCAGATGATCAATGAAAACCTACTCATAAAACCTCCTTCCACACACTTTCATTGAGAATCTCTGCAGCATGACCCTTCTGACACTTTCCTTCCTTGAAACTAATGTTTTGATTTTAATGACACTACACCCTCTTTATTCTCCTACCTTTCTGGGTGTACTTTCTTGTCATTTTCCAGGGTGTGTCCTTTGTCATCTCTTCTCACTACTAAACATAATGTCTTGATTCATAAAGCCATATCTGAAGCCTCACCTTTGTTCTAAGCTTCAGCCCTATCTAACCATTTACCAAACATCTAAACACTTAGATGTCACATATATACTTCAAATTAAACATTGAAACCAAACTTCTATCAGCATAGGTTTGAGGCTTCCGTATGATGGCAGGTCCTGGGCTGGGCTCTAGGCATACAAAGATGAATAAGCTCACATTTCCTCCTCGTGCCTGTTCCTCTTCCTGTATTCTCTATTTTGGTGAATGTTTTCAACCCGACTAAGTCACACATGGCAGGAACCTCATTGTCATCCCAGTTTCCCTCCACCTGATGTTAATCCTCTCTTCTAAACATCTATGACATCCACCCCTCATATCAGTCCTCCCCTGCACCCTCAGTTACATCCCACATAATCCCCAGCCCATCTCCCACCCCACTGCCACCAGAGTGATCTTTTAAAAACACATATCTTCTCACATTACTACCTTGCTTAAATTCTACAATGACTTTCCACTTCCTATAAGATAATGTCTATATTCCTAACCATGGTATATAATCTACATGACCTAACTTCTGTCCTTTTTCATGACTTTTCCCCATCATCCATCTACATGCTCCCTGCTTCTCAGAGACAGCAAACTACACTGTTCTTTCAAAATGCTAGGCTCACTCAAGTATGCTTTCCCTCTTCTAGAGATACCGCAGCCTTCTCTTCTAGCTGCCTGCAACACATCCACTTAGCAAACTTCTTCCCCTTTCCTTTCATATCAGTTCATCTGTCCTCTCCTCTGTGAAAGCTTCTTTGACATTCACAGACATGGTTACATGCTTCTTCTTTTCTGCTCTCTTAGCAATCATAAGTTTAGAATTCTGGAATGATCCTTCTGAAATTCTAGTCTGACATCTTTAAGTAGAAGCCACATGGAGTAATGGAAAGATCTGGGTCTTAAACCCTAACTCTGCCACCTGCTGGCAGGCTCAGTTCCCTTGATTATAGACTTCCTTTAACATTGTGGTTTTGGGGACGGTGATTGGTGAGGTCTTACAGTGGCTGGCAAAAGGTGCTTAATAAACAGTGTCTGGTTTTTCTTTTCTTCACAGGCAAACTTTTTAAAAAAGTAGTCCATATATGCTCACCCTCACCTGATCCCCTGCAATTCCGCCTTTACCCAGTCACTCTCCTGTAAACAGCTCTCTCCAACAGAACCACTCACCTCTTCACTGCCAAGTCTGGCATCTTCTTCTCATTCACCATGCTTCTTGATCTTATCATCATTGAATATCAATGACCTCTCCCTTTCTTAAAGATCATTTCTCTTTTTCACTTTTCCTCCTAGCTCTCCACCTGCTCCTACTAAGTCTGCTGTGTCTTCTGGCTGCGCTATCAGAGCAACTGTTCTGCCTTCCAGGGAGGATAGTGGTAAGCCTGGCAGGGATGGGTGGGGATGGCAAGATAAGCAGGTGGGTGTGAACCGTACAAATTACCAGGAAGGAGGTTTGGAAGGGACAAATTGTATTAGCAAAGGAAGTCCATGATGGGCATTATCCATATACTAGAAACCAGGAGAAAGTTTTGCTAACAACAGAACTAAAGGGTCTGGGTCAAAAGGCCATTGAAGGTAGTCATGACTCTCTCTAATGACAGAGAGCACTTTATCTGGGAAGACTCCACCATCTGTCAGAACAACAAGGTATGGGAAGGACCAAATTTCACCATCTATC
This sequence comes from Molossus molossus, assembly GCF_014108415.1. NCBI lineage: Eukaryota > Metazoa > Chordata > Mammalia > Chiroptera > Molossidae > Molossus > Molossus molossus. The sequence goes on from NW_023425344.1 coordinate 183,923,079, forward strand.
ACATAGATTTCTTCCCAGTTCAGCTTCCTGATATAACATAATACTAACCCTCACACTGTACCATTATGTAAAGTAAAGAGCTTGGTGTTATTAGCAAGATCCTGGGCCAAGCAGGATGCAAGGATCATGAATACCTGCTCACATGCCTCTGTGCACTGCTTCTCAATTGGTTTCTTTTTTCATTTGAAATGCCCCTCATGGCTTTCTTTTTCATTTTAATTTTTAAAATATTTTTTCTTTATTGACTTTAGAGAGAGGAAGGGAGAGGGAGGGAGAGATAGAAACATTGATGAGAGAGAACATCAATTGGCTGTCTCCTACATGCTCCCCATGGGGATTTGGCCCACAACCTGGGCATGTGCCCTGACCGGGAATCGAACCACTGACCTCTTGGTGCATGGGTCCACGCTCAACCACTGAGCCACACTGGCTGGGCTAATTTTAGTTTTTTTAAACCCAAGGTCCAGTTCCAACTTGATATTCTAGGATCAAGTTGTTAATGGGTTTCGCAGAAATGAGTGCTCTTAATTGATTTCTGGTAGTACCCATGGGACTTTAGTTCCCAGGACATGGTCAAGTCTGATTACAAGGTGATGGTAGAAACCTTTTCTAGGCATGTGGTTCATATGTACTCTTGGACTAGTGCATGCCCACTCCTATTTTGCAATGATCTTGCTGAACTGGCATTTGACTGGGTATAATTTTATATCAGCTTCACCTAGTGCATGAGTTTGGGTTCCAACAGGAAACAGACTGCACACTTAAGTTAGGATATTTAGAAAAGGGTTTATTTACACAGAGATCATTACAAAGATGTGTGCAAGATGTATTAGAACCATGAGGATGGACAGTGCAAGAACCTGAGGCTAGCAGCAGTAAACTATTACTACTCCTAAGCTGGAAGGGACAAGATATAAGAGAACCTAGGAGAGTCGGATAAAGAAGACCTCCTCAATATGTTGACCTCAGTCTTTTCTTACACTCTGATCCCCTTCTGGGTTCCCCTGGTGGCACCCAACTAGATGAGCCAGAAGGCATGGGAGTCCATTGGTGTAGTTCACAGGGTATGATTCCCTGGGCACAGAGCAAGGTGAAGAGTGGATCTGAAAGAGCAAATCAAATATATCTGGCACACAAAGGGAGACTAGGGTTAACATTAATTCATTCCTTGATGTACTTTGCAAATGATGTTTCAAAGGTCATGATGTACCAAAGATCATGATGTCCTTCGGGTACACTGACACCTCTAAGCAATCCTTTTTACTCACTACATTCTCTATTAAGCCTGGAAAGGTAGCAGAGTTCTTGAGATCCTAAGGTATTCTCTTGAATTGATTCAGTTAGGCGGTGACAAAGATTGTTTTCTCCTTTCTCATGTTACCGGTATATAATAATACACATTCTACTCTGCTAACACAGGGCTGGGCGCCCCCCTGCAGAAGGAGAAATGAGGAGGAAAAGGACGAGAGGGAGGAGTGAAAAGGAAAACTATGTATAAGGAACAGTGAGTATGTTAGATGGGAAAGGCAGCAGTGGAGAAAGGGCCATGGAAATTTGTGAGCCAAGATCTCAAGGCATTTGGAATTAGTGGCTGGTCCCAGCCCTGGCTGAGCTGTCCTGCCTCAGCATGATGGCCAACTGGGACTTTCTTACTGGGCTCACCTTCTCTGGAGCTTTGAGAGTTTGAAAATTAGATCTTTTTGCTCAAATGACTGCAATGTGCTGAGGAAACTGAGGATTGGCAGAGACAGGTGAACCTGGGATCAGGTCAAATGCAGCATAATTGATGGTGAAGAGCTCAGATCCTGAAGCCAGACTGCCTGAGTTTACATTCTGTCTTTACTCCTTACGGTGTCCATGACCTTGGGAAAGTTACTTAACTTCTGTTTTCCATTTTCTACATCTGTAAAATGGGAATAATAATGGTAATTACCTCAAGAATTCTTGTCAACAAGTTACTATAGGTAAAGTTCTTAGAAAGAGCCCAGCACATAGAAAGTGCTATATACATGTTTGTTAAATTAAACTTGAATAGTCCTTCCTGTTGGGTATCTTCTCTCAGGTCCTGCCCACCAGGGATTCTTGGTGTTTTCCTCCTGGTCTGTCAATGCACATCTGATTGACTGTTCAAAATTATGGGTTTGTATGGTTTCTAGGAAGGAATGGCCAAAGCTGCCTCTCAGAAGAAAAGGCCCTTTTCTGAATCTGGAAGCTGAGCAATGCCTGGTCCCTTGGGAACAGTAAGCCCCAGAAGGCTCTCCCTGATGTGACCAGTGTTCACCTCTGTGGTAGGAGATTACTGAGGATATTGCTAGTCTAGACTGAGTAGGGTTATTCTGACCTGCTGCCCATTAGCAAGGTTCGATCTGGCCTTTTTTGGCACTGCTGGGACACCACCCAGTGTCCCCCCTGGTTGAATAATTTTCCTCATTGATTAAGAGAAAATCCTTCCCAGAGTCAGATAATATAAGTTCTGGAATTGATACAAATGGGATGGAGTAACTTTTGTATCTTAACTTTTGGGTTCTCACCAGGAGGAGCTTACTACAACCTTTCACCAGGGCAAGAAGTTTCTGCAAAACACATGCCAGCTTGTTCAAGAAGATTCTGCTGGGCCTGTTGTGTTTGGGTGAGGCATTGAGAATTCCTGTGAGCAAGAGACACCATTGTTTTAGGAACGTGACCTTGTGTGAAGATGTTTGTAGATGGGATACAACTTCATTCACAAACTAATCTAAAGGGCTATTTGATGTAGAGATCTTAATTATTTATAGGTGAAACTATATTTACTGAGTTACACTGTTTTTCAAAACTGTTTGATAGACTTAAACATTTCAGAGAATCTGGGCTTATCTCTATTTCAGTATTTTTATTTGATGCAGGGCATGGTTCTTGTAGTCTTTGCAAGATAACCCTATGGTATGTAGTACTTGTTTGCTGGTTTGCTAGTAAGATCAATGATATAATATATATTTTTTAAACAGTAAACCTCTATTTAAAATATACTGTCAGTCATATATAGGACTTTGATGTCAATATTAGAGGCAGCTAGGATGATGAGAACAAAAATGATATTTGGGGGTCAGTCAAGGAGCCATGGGCTGAGGACTGTATGGCTGCACAGTAAGTCCTCAATTAACGTTGTCAATAGGTTCTGCCACTTTAAGTGGAATGATGTATAATGAACCAATTTTACAGAAGGCTAATTGACATAAACAAGAGTTAAGTTCCAATGGCATCTTATCAATGTTATAATGAAAGACATCATTTGAGGATCTGCTATACTTCACAGCAGTAGCCTTGTTTATGTGGTTTTGCTAAAGAGGAAAGGTTAAAATGACTGGAATTATAAAGTTTAATTTATGTACTTTAAATATGTGTTTATTGACTTTAGAGAGAGAGGAAGGGAGAGGGAGAGAGAGAGAGAGAAACATCAATTGGCTGCCTCCTACAGGCCCCCTACTGAAGATCAAACCTGCAACCTGGGCATGTGCCCTGACTGGAAAAATCAACCAGTGACCTCTTGGTTCATGTGATACTCCACCAACTGAGCCACACTGGCCAGGGCAGGGATTATAAAGTTTTTTAAAAGATGACTTTTGGAGTGACTAATGATGGATACTGATAAAATCTACTCCAAATTTACTCTGAAAAAGGATCAGAGTAAATTCAAGGGATTTCATTAAAAATAAGTGAAAACATGCAGTATCCAAACTAGGCTGCACTCTCCTTGGGTATCCTCAAGACGAAAACAGCCGTCCATTCTGGCCTTGAGAACTGCAGCTCAGTCTGGGGCTGGCAACATCACGGAACGGTTTTTCTTGCTTCAAGTCCCAAACATTCATGACTGGAGCTTCATTTGTGCCTGGGGAGCTCTGACTTGCTCATCCTTACTCTGCTCCTTCTCCTTCTAGCTTATGCTGCCTACTTCCTGGCAGCCTGCATCTTGAATTTCCAGAGGGCACTGGCCTTGTTCGTTCTCACCTGCTTGGTGCTCTTGGTCCTGGCTCACCGCTCCCTGAAACGTTTGTTTGGTAAAAAATTAACAAGATGCGTGAAGCCCTTTAAAAACTCCTGCCTGAAGCGTTGGATGAAATGGTGAGTTAAGAATCTCAATATCCCTGGTTCTCAAACTTGTCCCAAACCCCAGTCTACTTCCCTTTTCTCCTTTGACAGTTCCTGAGCTGTCTCTCGGACCCTCACCTATGCTTTTCAAAATCAATGCTCAGACAGCAAATAGCAACAAGCCTCTGAGCATTGGACTTCGGTCTGTTTCCTGTACCCTCACGTATCAACATTGCTGGGGGACAGAGTGGTTATGTTTCAGAGAAGAGTTTCAGTCTGTTTATTGTCAGGGTTTGTGACAGAAGAAAAACCATTCTTTTCTGCAATGAAGTAATCAAAACAAAGAGGGTTGCAGCTGCATTAAGCTATTAAATTGATTTGGTGGTCATATCTCTTAGTTCCCTGTTATATATATGTGTATACATATATATGTGTGTGTGTGTGTGTGTGTGTGTGTGTGTGTGTGTGTGTATATATATATATATATATATATATTTATTTATTTTTTTTTTATCCTCACCCAAGGACATTTTTCCTTATTCAGATAGAGTGGGAGGGAGAGAGAGAGAGAGAGAGAAACATCGACGTGAAAGGGACACATCAAGTGGCTGCCTCCCGCATGACCCCAACCAGGGCCGGGGACAAACTGCAACTGAGGTACGTGCCCTTAGCGGGAACCAAACCTGGGTCTCTCTGGATCGCGGGCCGACGCTCTAACCACTGAGCAAAACCGGCCAGGGCCCTGATATTTTTTAATGCTTTTTTTCTTCTAGTCCCCCAGACTTCCTGCACCCAGTGGTGGTTTTTGTTTTTTGTTTGTTTTTTTTTTTACAATTCCTTGGAGTTTAACCAGCAAACTTACTCTTCAGTGAATACTGAACTGGATTCTATAGCAGCCACAGCTCTATATTTAACTAACTATATAGCATGCTGTGTCCTTTGATCACAGGCCTGGAGTGAAAGAATAACTTTCAGACTCTTTGTAGAGTTCCTGTTTTCTGCCTATCCTCCAATGGACGCACAGAAAATAGGTGTTAAGAATGTTTGCAACAGCAATTATTTGGAGACACACACTAGACTACAACCTAAATTTTGGATCATTGAGTAACACTGAGGAGAAAAGCTAAAGTGATACTATTCATTAGCAGAATAGATTCTGAAAGCCAGATTTTATTCACTTTAAGTGAGAAGAGTTCATGTAAGAACAGCTCCAAAATTTAACTCTGACTTGTGATGCATTTCGTTGTCCTTGTTTTTCGGAGGCACCTCCATGGACAGTGTGCTCTTTTTGTTTTCGTTTCATATGTGCTCTCCTTTCTACTTCTTTTCCCTTGAACTGAGGTGACTCCAACACTCAGACATGAGGAAACCAGTCTGTGTATTGATCAAGCATGTTTGGTACATCAAGGAACCTATGACCATAGGGTTGATGTGTGGCTTCACCTTTACTCTTGCCCTTGGAATGGTTGGAAATTGGGTGAAGATTCATGGGGGAGGACCATGCATACTTTTCTTCCTTTAAAAAATATTTTGGTTATTAATTACTACAAATGTAAAGAATGAGCCTTTATATCACATCTTACTGATATGGAAACTTGAGGAAAGGAAGTCATGTGATTTGCATCCTCAGGTTGGACTCTTTCAACTTCAGTCTGTGAGTACAAGAATTGGAAAGAGAGCTGCCAGCTAGGAAACTACCAGATGAGTGATTCTCAAGATATGTTTCTGTGTCTAATCTACTGAGTTATTTCACTTACCCTAGGGGTGAACTATTGCTTAGAGGTAAGGTTAATTACTTGTTATTCATTCACCGAGTTGATGACATGGTATTGATATTCTCTCTTCAGGGTGTTCGCTGGAGTTGCATTGGTTGGCCTTATCCTGTGGCTGGCTCTAGACACAGCCCAAAGGCCAGAGCAGCTGATGTCCTTCGCAGGAATCTGCATGTTCATCCTCATCCTCTTTGCCTTCTCCAAACACCACAGGGCAGTGAGTTTGGAGTATGCAGGGTGGGCCAAGGGCCGTGTGTTACTGATGATAAAATGCATGTGTCAAATATTGATTATAAAGGCATGGAACTAAGCTCTTTACAGTTTCTGGAATTAGCTTTTTTGATTATTTTGCTCCTAAGAGAAGTTTTAAAGTTATCAGAGGCCCTAGACCACTTATTTTCAAATGTTAGGTGAGCCTTGATATCAAATTTGTGGATCTAGGCCAGTGTTAAAGAACAAAAGAAATAGCCCTGGCCAGTTTGTCTCAGTGGTTAGAGCATTGGCCCACAGACCAGAGGGTTCTGGGTTTGGTTCCCGCTAAGGGCACATACCTCAGTTGCAGTTTGTCCCCTGCCCCAGTTGGGGAGTGTGGGTGGCAACCACTTGATGTGTCTCTCTCACGTCAATGTTTCTCTCTCTCTCTTCCTCCCTCTCTTTCTCCTGCTCTATCTGAAGATAAATGCAAAAATGTCCTCATGTGAGGATTAAAAAAAATGAAAACACCAAAGACAACTAGAATATCTAATAGAAATATAATGCAAATCACATATGTAATTGTGTGTGTGTGTGTGTGTGTGTGTGTATAAAACAAAAGAAATAAAAAAGGAAAGAAAGAAAATAGAATGGAGAATTGGCTTGCATTTTACATAATAGTATTAAAGTATTGGTTTATGACACCTTTATTTGCATATACGTATGCATGCCTGTGTATCATCTAACCTGTAGACACAGTTTGAAAAATCATATGGACATATGTGGCTCTTTACATCTTATAGCCCTGTTTCCCTGTTTTCCCTACTCCATTTTACCCTGGATTTTCTGTTAACATCCTAGGTTAGTTTCACCCAGAGTACATGTACCCATGTTTCAAACTCCAACCTGCCCTGGCCGGTTTTGCTCAGTGGTTGGAGCGTGGGCCTGTGGACCAGAGAGTCCCAAGTTTGGTTCCCACTAGGGGCATGTACCAATAAATAAATAAATAAATAAATAAATAAATAAATAAATACTCCAACCAGGTAATGGACAAGTAGGGTTTAGAACTCACATTGGAATGATGTTCTTATTGGTCCCAGGTGTCCTGGAGGACGGTGCTATGGGGCCTGGGACTTCAGTTTGTCTTTGGGATCTTGGTCATCAGAACTGATCCTGGATTTAGTGCATTTCAGTGGCTGGGAGACCAGATTCAGGTATGAGAAATTGAATGTGAGGGCTCTGCTCTTTCAGAACCCCAGAGAAAGGAGATTTGGGGGAAGCATGAAGAGATTGGACGGTCTTATTGATGGCGGTTGGAGATCTGGTGGGAAAGGAAGAGTATACTGGGGTACAACTAATCATATGAATACAGGGAACTGAACTACTGAGTCCTCTGTCATTCAGTGAGCAGTTCATGGGGATATAACCTGTCCCCATGTTGTCAAAGGGACACCAACTTCAGTAACAGCAGTAGGACCTAATCATGCATGAGGCTGATCGTGTGTTCCTCTGTGACCTACCTGGCTTCACACTTGTTCACTCTCTCTCTCTCTTTTCTTTCAGATTTTCCTGAACTACACTGTGGCTGGCTCCAGTTTTGTCTTTGGGGATATGCTGGTCAAGAATGCCTTCGCTTTTCAGGTCCTATCTGTTTTGTAGTCAGGAATGAGGGTCAGTGTGGGGAGAAGTGTAAAGCAGAGGATGAAAATGTGTGTCCAAGAGATCAGCCAGTCTACATACCAGGTTGACCCCATCAATAGAAGGCACAGCATCAATCTCTCGCCCTTTGATTGTTACCATACTGAAACTGGAATAAAATAGGCATGGGGGAGGAAGGCTCAAGAAACATCTTGTGGCTTAGTACTAATGGGATGATAGATTTGCTACATGTACTATTTATTATATCCACTGAGTATCTACACTGTGTCAGCTGCTCTTGAAAGGCTGAGAGCTTAATTTAGAGGCCTGAAACGTAGTCCATGTATGGCATACATAAGCACATTTGTACAGTGATCCCCCCTTACCTGCCAGGGATACATTCTAAGACCCCAAGTGGATGCCTGAAACCACAGATAGTACCAAACCCCACAAGTACTATGTTTATTTCCCCTACACATACATACCTTTGATAAAGTTTAATTTATAAATTAGGCAATTTCACAGAAGATTCATTCTTACCATAGATCTTAGCAACCTCAGCATGTGATTTTTTTCTTTTCTTATTAAGTTGAGAACGTTCACTTTTCTCTTAGAGGAAGCACTTCATGAGTGACCAGCATCACTACTCTTGTGCTTTGGAGTCATTAAGTAAAACAAGGGTTACTTGAACACAAGCACTGAGATACTGTGACAGTTGATCTGATAACTTAGACAGCTAAGTGACTAACTGGCAGGCAGGTAGTGTAAACAGTGTATATACTAGACAAAGGGATGATTCATGTTCCAGCTGGGACAGAGTAGGACAACACGAGATTCCATCACTCTAATGGTGCACAATTTAACACTTATGAATTATTTACTTCTGGAATTTTTCATTTCATATTTTCTGGCCATGGTTGACTGTGGGTAACTGAAACCACAGAAAAGGGGGGACTACTATAATATCTCATCAGTTGCCTGTCATTCTCATTACAGGCCTTACCGATCATCATTTACTTTGGATGCGTGATGTCCATTCTCTACTACCTGGGCCTTGTGCAGTGGGTAGTGCAGAAGGTGAGTCATCCTCCTACACCACTCAGGAGGTGGGCTTTCATCTTGTGGTCTGTCAAGAAGCATGAAAATGACACTTTGGAAAAAATGCTCACATGTAGGATCTAGATGTTAGAACTAGTGTAAAAAGGCAAACTGTTCAGCATGCCTGATATCAGGTCAGGCCCAGGCTGTAGGTAGGCTGAGGGGCAGAGCAGGAAGAGAAAATGGGCCGGCCTGCCACTTCACACTGAGTTTTAACCTACTGGTTCTGGAAGCCAAGAGCCCTGTGTTCTGGTTCAGGCGCTGGAACTTGCTTTGTGGCCTTGGGCTTGTCACTCCACTTCTCTAGGCCTTAGTTTCCTTACCAGTTAAATGGAGAAGGGGGTGGGGATTTGCTGGGTACTCCCCAAGATTGCTGCTGATGTTAATTGTTTAGGTCTTTGCATCCCTTTAGGTCGCCTGGTTTTTACAAATCACCATGGGCACCACTGCCACAGAGACCCTGGCTGTGGCAGGAAACATCTTTGTGGGTATGGTAAGTACCCTGAGGCCTTCTGACCTTTTTCCTGGCAACAAATAGTGTGGCAGAAAACAGGCTGAGAAAAGTATGTTTTCCTTCTGAAAAGTCAAATAAATGAGCTGTGTGGGCAGCCAATCACTGATGAAAGAAAACTCAGAAGTTCAAAGGAAACTCAGCTCATTGCTTTTACCCTTCCTATGTATTAATACTTAGTTTGGACATCCTTAACCACCAATCTAACTTCTTATACAGGAATTTAGGGAAACATCCTGGTCCAAATCTTACTGCCTTCAATGTCTATGAAGGATATTTGTTCTATGGTTCTGGTTTCTCCCTGTGATCCTTGTTTTCCAGGGTCTCTAAGGAGGCAATAGCTGGTCTTGCTCAGAGCTAACACCAAGGCTCATCCGCATAATACCTAATTTGATACACATATATGAAAAAGGTGCTCAATATATGCTATTAACTGATTAGCTCAATGTTAGGGACAATGGCTTGTCAAATTGACAAGGAGTTCGTACTGAGGTCTTTCTCTCTCAAGGCCCTAAGCTGATGAACTGTTTCTGAAATGTATTCAGAGTATTTCTGTGTACTTCCACTACAGCACTCCACATTTTACCGAAATTATCCAAAAATCAGCTTAGTTTCCTCTGCTAGAGTATAAGCTCCTAAGAGTAGGAACTTTGCCTTATTTATATTACTATCCCTAACATCTAGTACAGCATTAGACACAGTCATCACTCATCAAGTGACAAGTAGCATTATCTTAAGTTGATGCTAAATATAGTTTACAGAGTTGGGTCTTCATACTTTCATAACATTTTCACAAACATTTCTTTCGATTCTGTCATCAACATTGGGCCTTAATAATCTATTTACAATTAATTTAATGAGTACTTTTTAAGCTACTAATATGTACTCAGGAAGTGCGCTGTATTTCATAAGGTCATTCATTAAGTACAGCAGGTCCTTGAATAATGTCTGGACAAAATGTATTTCATTCAACTTTGTTTCATTATAAAGTTGATGTGATACCATAGGAATGTAACTTTTGCTTATATCAATTAGTCGATGGTAAAACTGGTTTTATTATGCATTGTTTTGCTTAAAGTTGAAGAATCTATCAACTTTGAAGGAGGACTTACTTTATATGATTTTGGACATGGAGAATATACCATTTCTTTTCCATAATATTTTAGAATTTAAATAAATAAGACAAACATGTATGAAAACTGATGAGAACAATGGCAGCCAGGATATGATTAGGTGCCAGAGAGTCAGGCAGATGCTGGGAGAGGCTGAAAGCAGAGCTCCATGCTGGTAGGGCGCTCACATTGGAGGATGTGTCCCTGGGGCCAGGTGGGCACTGTGGGGTGGGGAGGTGCATCCTCTCGAATCTGACTCACTTCTCCTTGTTCATAGACAGAGGCACCTCTGCTCATCCGACCGTACCTTGCAGACATGACACTCTCTGAAATCCACGCAGTGATGACTGGAGGGTTTGCCACCATTTCAGGCACTGTGTTGGGAGCCTTTATATCCTTCGGGGTAGGCATAATCTGTTTGATCACTCCTGGGTGAGCCCAAGTTCGGGTTCTGCAGACACCGATTCCTGTATCTGGCCTTACAGATCGAAGCGTCATCCTTGATTTCTGCGTCTGTGATGGCTGCCCCTTCTGCTCTCGCCTTGTCAAAGTTGGTATATCCAGAAGTGGAGGAATCCAAGTTCAAGAATAAGGAGGGGGTAAAATTGCCCCGTGGGTGAGTCCAATGAGGATCCACCGTGGGGGATGGTGAGGTTAGGTGCAGAGTCAAGAGTAGCACTGTGGTGGCAGAGGCTTCAAGTCTCCTGGAGAAAGAATAATCTGATTCCATATCCCCTCTTGTCTGCCTCTGCCTCTAGCTAATCATGTTGATTTTCTTTGTTTGTTTAACCTTCCACCTGCCTGTCTTCTGCATACCAGTATCCTCTGCCCTAGGTGTCAGTACAATTTCATGTCAATTAAATCTGATACTGCTTCAGTGGAATCTCCACCAAAAGGGTCACCAAGGAATCTCATCACCTCTCAAGTCCTTTCTGTAAGGGGCTGAGACTAATCCAGACATCATATTCTTCTCATATGCCCAATAACCTCAGGAAGGAGACGAATGTCCTGGAAGCTGCCAGCAATGGAGCCACAGATGCCATAGGCCTTGCTACTAACGTAGCAGCTAACCTGATTGCCTTTTTGGCTGTGTTGGCCTTCATCAATGCTGCCCTCTCCTGGCTAGGGGAATTGGTAGACATACAGGGGCTCACTTTCCAGGTAAAGAATTACATGTGTTGGGCTATCCCTCTAGTGCATTCAAGTGGTCCTTGAACTATGCAGGCTCTCCTGACCCACAATGAGCTAAAAGACAGCATGGATAGGAGGGTGGAGGAGACTGAGTTAAGGCTCCATAGAAAGTTCTTGTGTCCTGACCTGTGTTACTTGTTCTTTCTTTTCCTGGATATCTCTTTCTTTTCACCTAGGTGATTTGCTCCTATATCCTAAGGCCCATGGTTTTCATGATGGGTGTAGAGTGGGCAGATTGTCCAATGGTGGCTGAGATGGTGGGGATCAAGTTCTTCACAAATGAGTTTGTGGCCTATCAGCAACTGTCTCAGTACAAGAACAAACGTCTCTCTGGAATGGAAGAATGGATCGAAGGAGAGAAACAGTGGATTTCTGTAGGTGACAATCCGGAAAAGCATAAATCATCTGTGGGGAGACAGAAAGTATTACACAAATTTGTTTCACACCCACGGATCCCTTTCCAGTGTCCCAGGCCTAATCAGAAAGCGAATGTAACAGTATGCTTAGCTCAGCATCCCAGCTGTCCTGAGATCAGTGTGCTATTCCTCCCTCGCACTCTGACTCACCTTCTCTCTATAATTGCTGGGCTTTTACAGTTGGGGAAGTCCAGGGTGGACACTATTTTTGATGATCTAAAGCCCACTGCTACATTTATAAGTTTAAATTGCTATAAATTGATATCCTTTTCTGTCTCCCTCTGTCTCTCCCTTCTCAATCGTCCTCATCTCTAGGCCTTCTCCTTCTTCACCAACTTCAACAAGAAGAGTGTTCGGCAAAGAGGCCCACTGTGGTTTCCATATCATTATTTCTGTTATAACTCAGGAAGTGATTATTTTCTGAGCATCTTTTCCATATTCCTGAGGGTAGTGTGGAAAAGATGGGAGGTTCTATGATCTCTGGAACTTCTATCATGATTATATGACTGCACATATGGGACTGAGTTTATTTACTTATTTACTTTTGTTTTTCCTAGGTGAGAGCTGAAATCATTACAACATTTTCACTCTGTGGATTTGCCAATTTTAGTTCCATAGGAATCACACTCGGAGGCTTGAGTGAGTTAATTCATTTTCCCAGCTACCCAATAATCCAGACAGATCTCAGACTCTGTGGTAGGCAGACCTGATGTGTCAGTACAAGTTGAGACCAGATAGAGAAATTGCTGTGAAATGGGCCCTCTCAGGCACAGTTAATTTGGAGTTAAGGCAACCATGCTACCTGGCTATGCATGGAGCCCAGGCTGGGCTTACAATCTCAATTTCTGTTACTTGTACCCTTTGATTGGAGGCCCCAAAACTATTTTATTTTTATTTTCCCTTTGAGGAAGATTATAATGATATTACTCTTCTTTTGCCATTAAATTGGCATAGTGCATATATAAGTAAAGATACTTTGTTTTTATTCAGTAGCAAAGGTACTTTCTGAAATTAGTGGCTGCTCACCAGTTGTCTTCACAGAAGTAGAAGTTTCACAGGAATCAAAAGACAAATAAAATGACCAGACACATAAGGCAGATAGATAGTAAGAGCGAGTGGTGTCAAGTGTGGGACTGAAAGCTACAAATTACCAGGTGGGGGAGGAGTGGTATTAGAAGCAGACACAGATACATTGGATTGTAGGTGATGGTTGGATGAAAAAATAAGAGGAAAGTGGAGTTGTTCTTGAGGGCAGGGGCAGCGAGGATGACCAGCAGGTTCCAAGAGTTTGGAAGATACAAGTTAGAAATAGATTATAAGAAGAAATACAGCTTAGTGTGTCCATTTATTACGGTGCTGATATTTGGACTCATTAAGTGGATTTATTTGGTAGCTGATTGAACAATTTAAAGGCGAAACAATTTCCTTTTGGTTTATTTATTCCCTTTTGTTAAATACTTGTCTGTACTGTTCTAATTCTGATGCCCGATTACTGTTTGGTTGGGAGATTGCCACCTAGCAGTGATCAGATGCGCATCATGTGAGCAAGGCCAGGTGAATGTGGCCATCCTTATCCCTCTGGCTCAAATCCATCTAATTCTGGTCCTAGCCTAAGAGTGCAAATCTCAACTAGTGAACACCAGACATTTGTGCCTGTTTGGAGCAAACCAGAGCTGTCTTTGATCCAGATACATCTTGGGAAGAACCACTGGGATTAGGGTCAGACACACATTTCCTGACCTGGGGAATGTTTGAGTTAGTGAACCTTCAGGACTAATGTATATACACACTTCTTAGGGTCCCGCTGGCCGATCTCTGGTGGTTAGTGATACAAAAGCTATTCATCTGCTGTGTTTTGTTCTTCTGCATTCTTTAATTGAAGGTCAGGGGAAATATAAGATTGGCTGGTGAGAAAGAGATCAAGTTATTTTGTTTTGTTGTCTGCAGCATCAATGGTACCCCACCGGAAGAGTGACTTGTCCAAGACTGTGGTCAGTGCCCTCTTCACAGGGGCCTGTGTATCCCTCATCAGTGCCTGTGTGGCAGGTAGGTACCTCAGTTTAGAGTCCTGACAGAAATCATATACCTAGATCCTGACAAGATCTCAGAATACTGATTTAACCATCCATCTTACAGACGCATAGAAAAGGCACCTAATCTACAGTGTTTTCCAATTTATACCCAAATTATTGAGAGCCTTCAGGAATATGTGTAAAATCTTCCCCTTAGTATCTCTGTCTCCTTTTTTCAGGAATCCTCTATGTTCCCAGGGGAGCCGAAACTGATTGTGTCTCCTTCCTAAACACAAGTATCACCAATAGAACCTATGAGGCCTATGTGTGCTGCAGAGGGCTCTTCCAGAGGTAAGTGACCACCAGGGTCCCAGCTTCCTCCCCTTACACACCATCCTCAATTCAGCAATCTTCTGGGATTGGGAGAAATAAGGTCTTGAGAGTAATCGTATAGATGCTAAATAGAGTGTTTAAGAAGGAAGATGGGTATTTGTGGTGGTCTAGATCTATGTTCTTTTCTCTTATTATCTCTAGCTTGTATTATCTCTAGTATGGACAAGTGACAGATTTTACCTGTACTGGTGGGATGCTGAGAAATGGAAGGGCAGGGAAGAAGAAAGGAAGTGTGGTTTCCCTGATAAGAAGTTAGTGTATTTATTATGACTGGAATATTGTAGGTGAAGACTTGGCAATGGTCCTACGGGGTTAAAAAATTATGGGCTTCTTCAGACAGAAATGACAACTAAAAGAGGATAGAGTTGAATTGACAAAATCATGATGCATTCAGATAGTGTAAAAGTGAATCTGTTGACCAATTTCTGGGATATTATAATAGTTTTCTGGTTCCTCTTGTGAGGAGCTTGGACGTCACCACTCCATTCTAACAAGTAAAAACCTGAACAATTCGAAAAATCAATAATTTATCTTAGATTCCTAAGAGTGCTAACAACACAAGGCAAACCACTGCCCCCAAGACTGGAGAAACAGGCAAATACAGGGAGTCACGATTATTGGAGCAGAGACTCATGGGTGGAAACTGCCGCAGAAACCTATGCAGGGGCAGAGGAACCTGAAACTGTAATTGCGGAGGCATAGTGAGGACAAGTCTGAATGTTGAAAACTGGGTGGGGGGGTCCTAGGGGGTGTTCCCACACTTTTGTGAATTTTACCTCCAGGAGATAGAGCAGGTTCTCACTGTGCTTCCGGCTGGGTGAGAGGAAAAAGGAACCATTAAAAAATATATCAGAGCACTGTGGTGTTTGTTTGTTTCAACACATGTTTTATTTATTTTGTGTGAATACCAGGAGTAGAATTGCTGGATCCTGGATTAGATAAATAAATGATGAAAAATATGCAATTGTGAAGTTAGTCTGTAGAGCAGTAGAACAGTGTGGTCAAATACAATCACTTTATCAGGTGCTCCACTTGAACCTTAGTTTTCTATGAGTTATTTTTATTTTTATTTTTTTTTAAATATTTTTTTATTTTTCAGTTACAGTTGCCATGCAAAATTATATTACTTTCAAGTGTACAACCCACTGATTAGACATTATATAACTTACTAAGTGATCATCCTGATAAATCTCATACCCACTGACACCATACATAGTTATTATAATATTATTGTCTATATTCTCTATGCTGTCCTTTATATGCCTATGACTATTCTGTAATTACCAATTTGTACTTCTTAATCCCTTCACCTTTTCCACCCATTCCCTCAACTCTCTGTAAGTATGTTGTGGTTTTTCTTTAATCCTCACCTGAGGATATGTTGTTGTTTTTTAAATTGATTTTAGAGAGAGGAAGGGAGAGAAAGAAACATCAGTGTGAGAGAGCAACATCGATCAGTTGCCTCTTGTCTGTGCCCCAATCAGGGATCAAATCCACAACCTGGGTATGTGCCCTGACCAGGAATTGAACTTGCCACCTTTCAGTGTATGGGATGATGCTCCAAGCAACTGAGCCACACAAGCCAGGGCTTCAAGTCTGCTTCTGTTCTGCTTGTTTATTTTGTTTTTTAGATTCAGTTGTTCATGGATATGTATTCATTGCCATTTTATTATTCATATTTTTTATATCTTTTTCTTCTTAAAGAAGACCCTTTAATATTTTATGTAATACTAGTTTGGTGCTAATGAACTCCTTTAGCTTTTTCTTGCCTGGGAAGCTCTTTATTTATCCTTCTATTCTAAATGATAGCTTTGCTGGGTAGAATACTCTTGGTTGTAAGTACTTGCTTTTCATCATTTTTAATATTTCTTGTCAATTCCTTTGGGCCTGCAAAGTTTCTGTTGCAAAATCAGCTGACTGTCTTATGGGAGCTCCCTTGTAAGTAACTAATTGCTTTTCTCTTTTTGCTTTTAAGATTCTCACTTTGTCTTTAATCTTTGGCATTTTAATTATGATGTGTCTTGGTATGGGCCTCTTTACATTCATCTTGTTTGGAACTCTCTGAACTTCCTGGACTTGCATGTCTATTTCTTTCACCAGGTTAGGGAAGTTTTCTGTCAATATTTTTTTCACATACCTTTTCAATTCTTGCTCTTTCTCCTCTCCTTCTGGCACCCCCATGATGCAAATGTTGGTATGCTTGTAGTTGTCCCAAAGGCTCCTTATACTATCATCATTTTTTAATTTTATTCTTTTTTATTTTTGCTGCTCTGATTATTTTCTGCTTCCATATCTTTCAAATCTCTGATTTGATCCTCTGCTTCATCTACTTCACTGTTTATTCCCTGTAGTGTATTCTTCATGACAGTTAATATATTCTTACTTTCTGACTGGTTCTTCTTTATGTTTTCTAGTTCCATTTTTATGTTTCCTATTTCTTTGTTGAAGTTCTAAATAAGTTTATGTACTTTTCCCCTAAATTCATAGAGCATCCTTATAACCAGTGTTTTGAACTCTGCATCTAGTAGATTGCTTGTCTCCATTTTGTTTAGTTCTTTTTCTGGAATTTTGTTCGGTTTTTTCATTTGGGACATTTCTTTGTCTCCTCATTTTGACAACCTCCCTGTGTTTGTTTCTATGTATTAGGTAGAGCTGCTATGTCTCTGGGTTTGGTAGGGTGGCCTTATACAGTATATGTTCTGTAGGGTTCAGTGGAATAGCCTCCCTGTTTACCTGAATTGGGTACTTCAGGTGCAACCCTACTCCCACTGTGCTGGGTACACCCTCCTATTGTAGTTGAGCCTTGATTGCTGTTGATATATCAGTTGGAGAGATTTACCCCCAGGCTGATCAGCTGCAAGGACTGGCTGCAGCCATCATGGAGGATCAGTTGTGTAAGGCCTCATCCCTCAGAGCAGGACTTACTTCAGGGGAGCTCTGATGCCTGCTGAGTCCGCCCCTTGAGTATATCACTTGTGGAGATGCTTGGGTGGTCCTTTGACATGGTCTGAAGCTGTTCACCAGGTGCACTGGCTCTGGGGCCTCTGGGAGGTGCAAGCCAAGATCAGCTGCCACCTGTGTTCTGTCCCAGAGCTGCCCATCGTGAGCTACAAAGTAGTCTGCAGATGGCTGCTATTTATACTGGGCTTGGAGGTGCCCAGGAGAGGCCAAGTTGTGAAACAGGCTGGCTGCTGCGAGTGCCAGGCCTGTGGTCACTTAGTGAGATATGGGGTGCACTGAAGCCAGATACTACTTGTTTGAGAGATTTTAGGAAAGTCTGAAGCATGAGCCAGGATAGGACTTCATATGGAAAAGCCACTGGAAACAGCTTGGATCGGCCTGAAAGACGGGTGGGCTAACAGTGTGAGCCAGGTTGATGGAGACTCAGATATGGCGCCTGCCTACTGACCCTGTGGGGAAAGGGCTGAGAAAATGAATAATGCTCCTGGCCATTGTGACTCAGTGGTTGACTGTTGACCCATGCACCAAGAGGTCACCGGTTCAATTCCCGGTCAGGGCACATGCCCAGGTTGTGGGCCCGATCCTCAGTGGGGGGCATGCAGGAGGTGGCCAATTGATGTTCTCTCTCATCGATGTTTCTATCTCTCTCTTCCTCTCCATTCCTCTCTCACTCTAACATTAATAAAGAAAAAAAATGAATTAGGAAAAGAAAAAAAATGACTAATGCCCTCTGCCAGCACTTCTGTCTGGGAGAAAGCTACCCCTCCAGTTCTGTCCCTGATGCCAGATACTTCAATTCCTCCCTGTATGTCCCTGGTGCCTTTTGAGCTGCTGTCCCAGTTCAGGAGCTCAGAGTAAGTGAGTTTGAGTAAGTCCAAGTGCAGGCCCTTTAAGAGGAACACCTGGGACTCTAGAAGCCCTTTGTTTCACTCAGCCACAATTCCCACTGGTTTTTATAGCCAAATGTTATAGGGATTCCTGGTTCTGGAACCCTAGGCTGGGGACCCTGGTGTGGGGATGGGACCCCTCACTCCTCAGGGGGAACCTCCACAACCGAGATATCCCTCCTGATTTTCATCTGCCATACAAGGGTGTGGGATAGCCCATTCTGTGTTTCTGTCCCATTCTTAGTTGTAGGACTTCTGTTCAGCTAGATTCCAGGCAGTTTTGAATAATGGTTGTTCTGTAGTTCAGCTGTAATTTCGATGTGGCTGTGGGAGGATGCGAGGACCACATTTACCTATGCCACCATCTTGACTGGAAGCCTGTATATTTTGTTTCTTTGTTTCTTTGTATTTTTAACAAGGACCACCCTCAGGGGAAACTAGTTAACCATAGCCTAACCTGCTAGGGTATTACCAGAGCCTAAATGACCTGGGAGAAGGGAAATACCTAACTTGAGCTCACTCTAGCCATCCTGTCCCACTTAAGGGGGGAGGAAAAACCGGAGAAATACTTATGAATTTCACAGCCCAGAGGCACAAGCTCACTAAAAGTTTGAGACCTAGTCATAGCACTGTAGCATACTTACCCTCCCCCCCACATCTTATTACCATATCACATTATTAAAAACCTATTTACAACAGCTTCTTATATATATATATCATGTCTGGCTATCAAAAAGAAACTCTAAAAAGGCACTCTTAAAAGCAAAAAACAGCCCTGGCCGGTTTGGTTCAGCGGTTAGAGCGTCGACCTGCGGTCCTGAGAGACCCGGGTTCGGTTCCCGCTACGGGCATGTACCTCAGTTGCAGTTTGTCCCCGGCCCTGGTTGGTTGTGTGGGTGGCAGCCACTCGATGTGTCCTTTTCACGTCGATGTTTCTCTCTCTCTCTCTCTCTGTTCCTCTCCCCCCCCCCCCCCACTCTACCTGAACAAAAAATGGAAAAATGTCCTCGGGTGAGGATAAAAAATAAAAAAAAAGCAAAAAACACAACTTGAGGAGACAGAGCAAGCATCAGAAGCATACATGGCAGGGATACTTGAATTAATCAGACTTGGAATTTTAAACTACGATTAATATGCTAAGGGCTATAATGGATAAAGTAGATAGCATGCAAGAACAGATGGACGATGTAAGCAGAGATATAAGAATCCTCAGAATGAACCAAAATGACGTTTACAGATTAAAAAGAACTGTAACAGAAATGAAGAATGCCTTTGATGGGATTATTGGTAGACTGCACACAGATAAGGAAAGAATCTCTGAGCTTGAAGACATATCAATAGAAACCAACAAAACCCAAAAGCAAAGAGAACAAAGACTGGAGAAAAAAAAAAAAAAAAAACCCAGAAGATCCAAGGACTGTGGTATAACTACAAAAGGTGTAACATACTCATAATGGGCATACCAGAAGGAGAAGAAAGGAATAGAACAAATATTTGAAACAATAATGACTGAGAATTTCCCCAAATTAATGTCCAGCAGCAAGCCAAAGATCCAGGAACCTCAGAGAACACCAAGCAGGATAAATGTAAAAAAAAAACAAACAAAAAAAACCAAATCTATACCTAGGCATATTTTCAAACTACAGAAATTCAGAGATAAAGGAAAATACTGAAAGAAGCCAGTAGGAAAAAGAAAAAGAAGCATATATCATTAAGCTAAAAGAACTAGTTATAGGACACACAGAAAGAAAGATTTGAGGAACTAGAATGTCTGGTTCTGCCAAAGCAAAAGATGTATATAGCAGTGA
This sequence comes from Molossus molossus, assembly GCF_014108415.1. Lineage (NCBI taxonomy): Eukaryota > Metazoa > Chordata > Mammalia > Chiroptera > Molossidae > Molossus > Molossus molossus. The sequence goes on from NW_023425344.1 coordinate 183,943,135, forward strand.
TATATGGGTGAATGAAGAGAGTGCAGAAGACAATGAAGAGAGTTCCAGGAAATGAGGCTAAAATATCTTAAAAGGCCTTGTGCAAAATGCTAAAGAACTTAGATTTTGACTTACAGAATTCTGAACATTGACATGATAACATTTTTTTGGTGCATGGGTCGATGCTCAACCACTGAGCCACACCGACTGAGCTTTATGATAACATTTTTAAATTTTATTTATATATTTATTTTTCTCCAATTTGTAATAATTTATTTTTGTTACAGATGTTTCTCCTTTTTTCCCCCCCTAGACCCTCCTCCTCCCCATTCCACCCTCCCCACTCCCTAGCATTGTTGTCTATGTCCATTGGTTATGCATACATGCATATAAGTTCTTTGGTTTAACTAATCCATCCTCCCCCAACCCCCTACTCTGAGGTTGTCAGTCTGAACCATACTCCTTTCTATGTCTCTGGGTCTATTTTGTTCATCAGCCCACTTTGTTCATTATATTCCTCAAATAAGTGAGATCATGTGGTATTTGTCTTTTTCTGATTGGCTAATTTCGCTTAGCATAATATTCTCGAGGTCCCTCCATGTTGTCTCAAAGGATAAGAGATCTTTCTGTCTTACAGCTGCATAGTTTTTCATTGCATAAATGTACCACAGCTTTCTTATCCACTTATCTATTAATGGACCCTTGGGCTGTTTCCAGATCTTAGTGATCATAAATAGTGCTGCTATGAACATATATTCTTTCTGATTGGTGTTTCAGGCTTCTTAGGATATATTCCTAGAAGTAGGATCACTGGGTCAAATGGCAGTTCAATTTTTCATTTTTTGAGGAAACACCATACTGTTTCCCATAGTGGCTGCACCAGTCTGCATTCCCACCAGCAGGATAAGATTAAAAAAAAAAAAAGATAATTCATTTAGATGTTAGGGAGACCAATAAACACATTGCTGCAATAGTCTGAGAAACGGTAACAGCTGATACTAAGTGGTTATGAGGGTGGAAATGCACTAGACCAAGGAGAATTAATAGGATTGGTCAGTGATAGATAGGAGGGGAGGATGGGGTAAGGAAGGGAAAGAAGCCTCAAATGACTGTCTCCTTTCAGGCTTGGGAAAGTGGACCTAAGGGGACTAGTTCACTTAGAAGAGGACTAGTCCCAGGAATGGGAATAGAGGGGAAAGATATGGGTTAGCGTAATTCAGTTTGATATGTTGACTTGGAGGTATCTGTGGACCGCTGCGTGAAGCTACTCACAGGCCACCTGGGGCCTGGGATTCAGGAGAGAAATCAGAGCTGGAGATATATTTGAAAGTTATCATTAAGTAAGTGATCTGTTCCCTAAACAGGTAGATGTTCGGGTGCCAGCTGCTTAACAGGTTACTATACCAAGTTAAGAGATGTTACCCTCTTGTGTTTGGAGGTTATCATCAGAGTAGGCAACTAACACTCTTTGAAAAACTAATCCTTTTATTAACTATTAAAGATGAATCATAAACTGGATAGATTGGCATAGTTTTGATTCCTGTGTTCTTGTGGCAGTTCAGTGGATTTCATTGTAAGCACAATCTAAAGGAAATGAATAAAGTGAAAATGTCTAATTTTTGTTTAACAATGAGTTGTCTTTCCATCGATGAAAAATTAATATAATACTCTCTCCTGCTCATTTCTGCCTCCAAAGCTGCAAGTGATTTTTTGTCTATAATAACTTACTTAGTGTCATTAGTATCTAGAATCTGAAAAAGATCATGTTTTTGTCCAATTTTATTTATACTAAATTTGAATGACTCTAGGCCAACATGGTGATGTAGGAGGCTCCTGAATTTCCCTCCTCCAAGCTGCACCGAATGTACAGCTTCATACTAAATCCCTCTGAGAGAACCAGAAACTAGCTGAGTGACTCCTACACACTGGGCAACTGAGAAAATACCCACGTTGAATTGGGTAGGAAAGGCTAAGACAGTGTCACCCCAAACCCCACCCCTGGCACAGCACCATATGATCGAGGGAACTCCCAACTCTCAGCTTCTCCCAGAGGAGTGAAGGGTTTGGATGCACATCTAGGGCACCAACCTTTTCCCCCTTAAATATGTTTCTATTGATTTTAGAGAGCGAGGAAGGGAGAAAGGGAGAGAGAGAGGGAAGGAGAAACATCGATGTGAGAGAGATACATCGAGTGGTCACCACCCACACGACCCCAACTGGGGCTGGGGACAAAATGTACCTGAGGTACATGCCCTTAGCTGGAACTGAACCTGGGACTTTCTGGTCCATAAGCCAACGTTCTAACTGCTGAGCCAAACCGGCCAGGGCTGAACTGGAGTCCTTTTGGTGCCCAGAATGATGCTCAACCAACTGAGCCACACCCACCAGGGCTAGGGCACCAACTTTTAAGGCTCCCATCTGAGGGATAGGCTCCCCAAACTTCTAGTTCTCAGAGCTTTTGGGGCCTAGGTTCCCGAGTCTCCCAGAACCATAGCAAACAAAGAGCAGTTCTTAACAGGCAGTGAGCACTCATTGCAGCTACCCTCCAAGGCTCTGTGAGAGGAACAGGCAAAATTGCTCATTCCCCAGCCTTTCCCAGGAAAGGATTTGAAAGCATACTTTCCAAATTGCTGCCTGACTACTGCTTCTAATTAGCGTGAATCTAAGTGCTAATGGCAATCCTGCCCAGAGTCCAAACAAGCCTGTGGGCACTTCCCCGACCTTCTCCCTCAGGCTCGCTTCAATGATAAAACCAGGTCATCAGCACTTTTCTCGAAAGAAAAGTGTGCACATGTCTGGTGCCACAGTTCTTGTGGTGCTGCCCAAGGGACAGGCTTCCAGATCACCTGGCTTTGATAGCCAAAGTGGCTTGCATTTATGAGCCCCACAGGGCTGTAGCAGATAAAAAAATAAATAAAGCTGTTGTTAGTGGGTGTGTGTGAGAGAGCATGCTCCATGGCTACCGCCCCTCCCCCCCCCACACACACACACAGGGCTCAGAGCAGAGGGAAGCGGGCAAAACACCCATTTCCCAGTTTTCCCAGGGAAGGGGACTGACTGCATACTTGACAAGCCACTGCCTGAGGATCTGGCATCTAATCAGCATGTATCTAGGGGATGACTGTGATTTTCCTTGGAGTTCACTTTCTTCCTCCAGCTCACTCCAACAATAAAACAAATTTGACAGTATCTCCCTGGAAGGAACATATACACATATTTAATGTCCCAGTTTTTATGGCTACCACAGAAGGGACAGGCCCCCAAATCACCTAGCTCTGATAATAAACTGGGTTAGTCCAATAGGAAATATAGCAAACAAAGCTGCAGTTTTAAAATGAGCACAATAGCACCATCCAATAGCTATACATCCAGGTTCAGCACAGAAGGAGCAGGCAAAAATGCCCGTCTCCCAGTTTCTCCCTGAAAGGGGTTTCACGGAATACTTTCCCAGCTGGTACCTGGGGATCCAGCTTCTAATTAGCCGGCATCCATGTGCTGACTGCAAACCTCTCCTTTAGGACACTAAAGAGACTTACACAGAGACACATGATTACATTGTTAAAAGTTAAAAACCAAGAATCTTAAAAGCAGCAAAAAAAAAAAAAGTTACCTGTTACATACAAGGGAATCCCCATAAGAATATTAGCAGATTTTCTGGCAGAAACCTTGTAGTTCAGAAGGGAGTGAGAAGACATATTAAAAAAGAAAACCTGCCAACCAAGAATACTTTATCAGGCAGAATTGTCTTTCAGAAGTGGAGAAATAGTGTTTTCAAGACAAGCAAAAGCTGAAGGAGGTCATCACCACTAGACCAGCCTTATAAGAAACAAACAGCAAGACAATAATAGTAGAGGACTTGAATACACCCCTTTAATAATGGGTAAATATATAGACAGACAATCAACAAGGAAACATTGGACTTAAACTACATAGTATACCAGATAGACTACCATACATTTACAGAACAATCAATCCAACACCAGAATACACATTATTTTCAAGTACAGATGAAAATTATCTGATAGATCACATTAGGCAACAAAACAAGTCTTAATAAATTTAGAAAGATTGAAACCATATCAAGCATCTTTTCTGACCACAATAGTATGAAGTAGAAACCCGTTACAAGAAAAAACTGGTGAATTCACAAACATGTGGAGTTCAAACAACATGCTCTTAAACAATGGGTCAAAAAATAAATCAAAACAAATTTAAAAGTATCTTTACGAGGAATAAAATGTAACTATGTCAGGTGATGGATGTTAATTTATTTTGGTAATCACTTCATTATAGATACATGTATCAAATCATTATGTTGCATACTTTATACCCTATTATATGTCAATTACATCTCAATGAAACTAGGAAAAAACTTAAAAAAAAATCTTGTGATAAATAAAAAATGAAAACCAAAACTTTTGAGATTCAGCAAAAGCAGTTTTAATAGGGATGTACATAGTGATCAACATGTACAGTAAGAAAGAAATGAAGATCTCAAATAAATGACCTAATTTAACACCTGAAGGAACTAGAAGGAACTAAATCTAAAGTTAGTAGAAGGAAGGAAATAACAAAGCTCAAAGCAGAAAAAAATGAGACAAAATAGACAACAGAAAAAAAAAATCTATGAAACAAAGAGCTTTTTTTGAGAAGATAAGCAAAAAACAAACCTCTAGCTAAGAAAAGAAAAAGAAGCCCTTGCCGGTTTGGCTCAGCGGTTAGAGCGCTGGCCTGCGGTCCTGAGAGACCCGGGTTCGGTTCCCGCTAAGGGCGTGAACCTCGGTTGCAGTTTGTCCCCGGCCCTGGTCGGTTGTGCGGGTGGCAGCCACTCGATGTGTCCCTTTCACGTCGATGTTTCTCTCTCTCTCTCTGTTCCTCTCTCTCCCCCCCACTCTACCTGAACAGAAAATGGAAAAATGTCCTCGGGTGAGGATAAAAAAAAAAAAGAAAAGAAAAAGAAGACTCAAATAAATAAAATCAGAAATGAAAGCAGATACTACAACAGCACATAGGAATACTAAGAGTCATAAGAAACTACAGTTGACTCTTGGAAAACATGTATTTGAACTGTGTGGGTCCACTTATATGTGATTTTTTTCAGTTGACTGAAGTTCATTTGACCCATGCAGTTCAAATCCAAGTTGTTTAGGGGTCAATTCTGCAAATGAGAATATACATATGCAGAGGGCTGACTATAGTTGTATGTGGATTTTCAACTGTGAGGGAGGTTGGCACTCCTAACCCCCATGTTGTTCAAGTGTCAATTGTACTATGAGCAATTATACTTCAAAATAAAAAATAGATAACACAGAAGAAATGGATAAATTCCTAGAAACATACAACCTACCAAGACTTAATCATGAAGTAGAAAATCTGAACACATTGATTACTAGTAAGGAGATGGAATCAGTAATCAAAAACTCTCTAAAAAAAGAAATATCCCAGGACTAGATGATTTTATTGGTGAATTCTACCAAACATTCAAAGAAGAATTAATGCCAGTCTTCTCAAACCCTTCCAAAAAACATAACAGAAGTGAACACTTCCAAACTCACTTTATGAGGCTAGCATTACTGTGATACCAAAGTCAGACAGTGACATTACAAAAGAAAAAAAAAATTACAGGCCAAAATTTCTGATAAATAAAGTTGTAAAATTCCTCAACAAAATGTTGGCAAACCAAATTCAACAATACATTAAAAAGGATCAAACATCATGATCAAGTGGGATTTATTCCTAGGAATGCAAGGATAATACAACATACACAAATCAATAAATGTGATTTACCATTTTAACAAAATAAAGGATAAAAATCATACAATCATCTCAATAGATGAAGAAAAAAGCATTTGACAAAATTTAACATCATTTCATGATAAAAAGACTCTCAACAAATTAGGTATAGAAGGAAATATACTTCAACATAATAAAGACCATATACAGCCCTGGCCGGTTTGGCTCAGCGGTTAGAGCATCGGCCTGCGGTCCAGAGAAACCCAGGTTCGGTTCCCGCTAAGGGCATGTACCTCGGTTGCAGTTTGTCCCCGGCCCTGGTTGGTCGTGTGGGTGGCAGCCACTTGATGTGTCCCTTTCATGTCGATATTTCTTTCTCTCTCTCTCTTCCTCTCTCCCCCTCCCACTCTATCTGTGCAAAAAATGGAAAAAAAATGTCCTCGGGTGAGGATAAAAAAAAAAAAAAAAAAAAGACCATATACAGGGTGGGGCAAAAGTAGGTTTACAGTTGTTCGTGTGGAAAATAATACAATAATTAATAATATAAGAATAAACCCTTTGTTTTCTGTACTCACAACTGCAAACCTACTTTCGCTCCAACCTGTATGACAAGACCACAGCTAACATCATAGTCAATGGTAGAAAGCCGAATGCTTTTCCTCTAAAATTAGGAATAAGACAAGGACTCCCACTCTCACTGTTTTATTCAACATAGCCAGAGCAATTATGCAAGAAAAATAAATAAATGGCACCCAAATCAGAAAAAAAAAGTAAAATTATGTTTGTTTGTAGATGACATGATCTTATATATAAAAACCCTGAAGATGCCACCAAAAAACTGTTAGAACTAATAAACAAGTTCAGTAAGTTGCAGGATACAAGATCAATATACAAAAATCAGTTGTGTTTCTATACATTAACAATTAACAATTTATTTCTGCAAAGAGAAATAAAATAATCCCATTTACAATAGCATAAAATATACTTAGGAAAAATTTAACTAAGGAGATGAAAAATCTGTACACTGAAAAGTATAAAACATTGGTGAAAGAAATTGAAGACACAAATAAATGGGAAAGATGTCCCATGTTCATGGATTAGAAGAATTACTGTTATTAAAAGGCCCATACTACCCAAAGCAATACAGATTCAATGCAATCTCTACCAAAATTCCAATGGTGTTTTTCATAGAAATAGAAAAAACAATCCTAAAATTCATATGGAACCACAAAAGACCCCAAACAGCCAAAGGAATCTTGAGAAAGAAGAAACAAAGCTAGAGGCATCATACCTCCTGATTTCAAGCTATATTACAAATCTATAGTAATCAAAATAGTATGGTATTTGCATAAAAAACAAACAATGGACATGCACAACAAAGCTGGGGACGGGGCAGGGAGGGGGGGAGGTTGTCAATGAGAGAAAAGGGGAAACATCTGTAACAAAAATAAATAAATACATAAATAAATAAATAAATAAATAAATAAATAAATAAATACACATAGATCAATGGAACAGAAGACAGCCCAGCCCTGGCCGGTGTGGCTCAGTGATTAGAGAGTCATCCCATGTACCAAAGGGTCTTGGGTTCAATTCCTGGTCAGTGCACATACCCAGGTTTTGGGTTCAAGGCAACTGATGTTTCTCTCTCTTCTGTCCCTTCCTCTCTCTCTAGAATCAGTGAAAAAACCATATATTTGGGTGAGGATTTAAAAATAATAAAAGACTGCCCATAAATAAACCCATGGATAAATGGTTTTGTTTTTACTAAAGAAGCCAAGAATATACAATGAGGGAAAGATAGTCTCTTCAATAAATGGGGTTGGGCCCTGGCCGGTTTGGCTCAGCGGTTAGAGCGTCGGCCTGCGGTCCCGAGAGACCCGGGTTCGGTTCCGCTAAGGGCATGTACCTCGGTTGCAGTTTGTCCCCGGCCCTGGTCGGTTGTGCGGGTGGCAGCCACTCGATGTGTCCCTTTCACGTCGATGTTTCTCTCTCTCTCTCTGTTCCTCTCTCTCCCTCCCACTCTACCTGGGCAAAAAGTGGAAAGATGTCCTCGGGTGAGGATAAAAAATAAATAAATAAATAAATAAATAAATACATAAATAAATAAATAAATAAAATAAATGGGGTTGGGAAAACTGTATATCCACATGTAAAAGAATGAAACTGGATGGGACCCTGTTTTACAACATACATAAAAATCAACTCAAAATGACTAAAGACTTGAATGTAAGACTTGAAACCTTAAAACTCCTAGAAGAAAACATAATCAGTAAGCTCTTTGACATTGGTGTTGGCAATAATTTTTTTGGATTTGAACCAAAAGCAAAGGCAACAGAAGCAAAAAACAAACAAGTGGGACTTCATTACATGAAAAAGCTCCTGCACAGCAAACAATATCATCAACAAAATGAAAAACAAAAAAAACGACTTATAGAATGGAGGAAATATTTGCAAACCATATATCCAATGAAGAGTTAATATCTAAACTATACAAGGAACTTGTAGGAACTTATATAACTAAATAGCAAAAATATAAAATTTAACAATTAAAAATTATTTAATTAAGAAATAGGCAGAGGAACTGAATGAATATTTTTCCAAAGAAGAAATTCACATAGCCAACAGGTACATGAAAATGTGCTTAATGTCACTAATTAGCAAGCAAATGCAAATCAAAATCACAATGATATATCACCTTACAACTGTTAGGATGGCTGTTATGAAAAAGATAAGAGAGAAGTGCTGGCAAGGATGTGAAGTAAAGGAAACCCTTATACACCGTTGGGGGGAATGTAAAGAGTACAGGCATTATGGAAAAGAGTATGGAGGTTCCTGAATAAATTGGAAGTAGAACTACCACATGACCCAGCAATCCCACATCTGGGTATATATCCAAAGGAAATGAAATCGCTATTTTATGCCCATGTTCATCGCAGTATTATTCACAGTAGCTGTGCTATGAAAACAACCTGTCTGTCCACTGATGGATGAATGGATAAAATATATATAAAATGAAATATTATTTATCCTTAGAAAAGAAAGAAGTCCTGGTATTTTGCAACAACATTAAGCAAAGTGAAATAAGGCTAACAAAGACAAATGCTGCATGGTATCACTTATATGTAGAATCAAAAAAAATTTTTAAGTCAGATTCATAGAAACAGAGTAGAGTGGCAGTTGCCTGGGACTGGGGGGTAGAGGGGGTGAATGGGGTGGAAATAGAGGCTAGTATACTGGTATTATCTTGAGCAGGAATGAGAAAATACACTTAATTCTGTCCTATTTAATTGATCATTGTGATTGGATGCATTTATAGGTCTTTTTTTTTTTTAGTTGCTTGGTAGAACTTATTGATATATCCTGTTGCATTTTTTTTTTTATCTGACCCATTATGTATCTCTCTGGCTTTTCATTTCAGTACTTCTCTGAGTGGCACCAACGCTCCTTCTTTTTCCGGTCCATGGGAAAATAAAGAGTTCAGTGCCATAGCCCTTGCTAACTGCTGTGAATTCTATACCAATGCTGCGTGTGCCTAAGGCTGGTCCATTTTCATGACAGTCTTGATCTTGACAGATTTTGATGGTAAAGGTATTTATGTACTCAAGAGTTCCCACTCTACAACTAACTCACCACGATCTTTAACAGTGAATCTAAAGTGTTCCTTTGGTTCACGTTATGACAGGAATGAAAATCAGCTGTTGTCTTTCCATTATTTGAAACAAATAGAAAATTCTGTCAGAGTTTATATGTGAAATAATAAATATTAACATATCAAAAATATTTTGCAATTCTTGCTTCTAGTTGCCATCTTAAAAAGTATGTGATGCAGTCTGTTATAAATATGATTTGGTATGTAATGTGTACTGTGGTGAAAAGCTGTATTTTTTGGAGTTCTGTGGATGAGCTAGGTTATGGTACTAAAGGTACACATGAAAGTTACATGAATATATAATGATAAATTTTTTTCTGGTCTTCCCACATACAAACTCCTTAACATTACATAGTAAACTAAAAGTATTTCCTACATGCAAACTTGAAAGGAATGTCCTTCTTAAAGGCCCTTACTTTGTTTTAGGATTCTGCTTTGGTGCCATATTTGCTTCAAGTTTACAGGGAATCCTTTAAAACAGTTGTTTTCAATGGGAAGGAGGTCAATTTTGCTTCCCAGGGAATGTGTTGGGACATTATTAGTTGTAACAAATGGGGGATGCTACTGCCATCTACTGGGAGAGGCCAGGATTGCTACTAAACATCTTATAATGTACAGGTTTCTCTGGCCCCAAATGTCAACAGTGCTAAGATCGAGACACTTTTATTTAAAATGCTTAATATATACCTTATATATGATATTATTTATAATATTAATAATGTTATAGCCTAAAGGAAGAGTCTTAAAAGAATGTAGAGTTCCTCAAAAGTTAAACATGGGATTACCTCATGGCCCCACAATACCCCTAGGCATAGATGCAAAAGAACTAAAAACAGGTAGTCAAACAACTACATACATGTATGTGTTCATAGTAGCATTATTCACAATAGTCCAAGGATGGAAACAGTCCAAATGTCCATCAATGCCTGAAAGGATAAACAAATTGTGTTATGTACATATGATGAAATTTTATTCAGCCATAAGAAGCATGAAGTACTGATATATGCTACTTACAAAGAGGAACCTAGAAAATATTATGCTAAGTCAAAGAACTGAGACACAAAAGCTTATTATTATATGATTGTATTTTGTATAATTCCATTTATATGACATATTCAGAATAGATACGTCCATAGAGACCATATAGATCAGAGTTGCGGGGGTCTGGGGGAGTGGGGAATTAGGAGTGACCACTTCATGAATACGGGGTTTTAGTTTAGGGTAATGGAAATGTTTTGGAACCAGATAGAGGTGGTGGCTGCACAACATTATGAATGTACTAAATGCCACTGATGTGTTCACTTTTGAAAGGTTAGTTTTATGTTATGTGAATCTGTCAATAAATTATACATATATATTTTTTAATGGATGTAGACACTTGTATGTTCTCTTAACTAATCTACCTTCTTCCACTGCACAATTATCTGAGCTCAGAACCTCTTAGTCTTCTTTCCAGTCTCCATTCCTGTCTCCTCTCTCCTATTTTCCGAAGTTGACATAAAAGAAAACAAAGCCTCAGTAAACTGCCTCTCAGCCTGCACACGGGTTTTCACCCTGGCCTGGTTTCTTTCTGAGAGGCAGCAGAATGCAGTGGTTGGTGGTAGCCCACACTAGGCCGGATTACTTGGGTTCTGATTCCTGCTCTGCCACTTTTCCTTGGGTGATCTTGGGCAAGTTCTTTAACTTCTCTGTGCCTTGGCATCCTCATCTATAAAATGGGGATAACTGGACCTGCCTTATAGGTAAAGGTTCTGAGGTTGACTGCCCACTGTAGGCTCAATGTAAGGATTAGCTGCTCCTAATCATCATGATTTAAGGAGCTTAGTTCACGACTATCAATTTATTGTTATGTATGCAATTTAGTTCACACAAGGAAGTATGTAGCATGGAAGGAACTCCTTATCTCCTTTCAGGAGAAAGGGTGGGCTTTCTAATTTTGTTTCCTTTTTTTTTTTTTTTTTTTTATCGTCACCCGAGGACATTTTTCCATTTTTTATTCAGATAGAGCAGGAGGGAGAGAGAGAGAAACATCGACGTGAAAGGGACACTGGAGTGGCCCCTACCCGCACGACCCAACCAGGGCCGGGGACAAACTGCAGCCGAGGTATGCGCCCTTAGCGGAACCGAACCCGGGTCTCTGTGGACCAGGTCCGCTCTAACCGCTGAGCCAAACCGGCCAGGGCTCAGTTCCCTTTTTAAAGTAAATTTGGCCTAAACTCTGCACTTAGAGGGCCAAGCTGTAACTGCAGGAAGCGTGATAATCTTCCACCACCACCTGCAGAAGAGCCTCGCCAGCCGGAGAAGCGAACAGGAAACCGGGGCTGAATGCCACCTCAGCAAGCGCAACGACTCCGGCGCCAAGCGGCCCCCTAGGCGAGTACCAAGGTGACTTGGGCGGAAATGGGCTGGGCTGGCCAGGGTTGGGTGCCAAGCCTGGGAGGTGAGCAACCAGGATCCATCAATCTCTGACTGGTCCTGGGGTGGGGCAAACGTGCCCACTCTGATCTGGGAAGCAACACGTGCTGGGCTTTTGTTGCAAGTGCTCCTGGGGTCCCTGGTATAAGAGCCCCAGGTAGAGAGAAAGAAGGAACTAAGGAAGAGAGTAGGTAAGAGGAAAGGCAGGGAGGACCAAGAGAAATGGGAGCTGTGAAAGGAGGCTGTGGGAGGAGTAGTGTGGAAAGGGGACCATGGGAGGAGGAAAGGAGAGTGGCCGACTGAGCCGACTGAGCCACTGAGTGGGTCAAATCTGTTCTCTACACCACAAAGTCCCTCTTGTGCATATTGTTCCACAGCCTGCCCTTTTGCTTAAGGTGTGTGGACGTCTTTCTAGGCTGGTCTGTATAAATGTACCTCATTCATTTTGTTGGCTACATGGTATCCTATGTAAGGAGGTACATAAGTTATCTATTCTTTCCCTATTAATGGACATTTATATTGACTTATATTTGGCCAATTATTTCTAGAAGCCTGAGGTACACAAAGTTTGTATTTGACTACTCCCACTTCTGACTCTGCTTTAGATGCCTAATCTACTCTTGGTGATAGTTCTTGCTAAGCTGTTGGTTGTCAAGCCAGGTTATCACCTCAGTGAGAGTAATTGACTTTTAAAACAGAAATAAAAAGATTAGGGGCCAGAAGATCTGGATTCAGAATCTTGGCCTGAGTCCCTTTGAAGCCATATGAAAATTCTTAATCTCTCTGAAGCTCAATTTCCACTTCTGAATAATGAAGGTGATGATAGTTATATCTACCTTACAAGTTGCTAGAAAATTTGAATTAATAATGTATATGAAAAACCACATTGTGGGAATGGTAAGGTGCTCCAAAGATATTCTTTCCACAAGTAGTTAAAGTGTAAGGACCTTAGAGAGTCTGCTCCTTTATACATGAACTTTCACTTGGTTCTTATCACACTCCTGGCGTTATTTACTTACTGAGATTTGCATGTTTGCTTTCTTCCCCCATTTAATCCATACAACAACCCTTTGAGGAAGGTCCTATTACTATCCCAGTGTTCCAAAGGAGGAAATACAGGCTTAGAGAGATTAGGTTGCTCTCCAAAGTGACATAGTAAGTGACAGACCTGGGATTTGAGCCCAGGGTCTGTCTGACTCCAAAGGCCTCGCTCTTAACCACCATATCTATTCTCATACGACCTCAACCTTCCCTGACTTCCTCTGCTTGCTGTAATCCAGTGCCTCAGTCCCGCTGGTTTAATCCAAGTGATCTCATCAGCTTCTAATATATTTATACTTTCTGAATTACTTATGTGCCAATCATGTCCTGTTGTGTGGCAGCTTGTATTCTTGTCTGATTTTTTCTGCTTGTCTTATTGTTGTCTTCTATTGTAGCAAATAGAAAAATGGTTGTTATAAAATCTGGTAATTCCCTCAAAGACAGAATTGTCTTTATTTAACAAGTTACTTTTATCAGCTCTTTGAATATGAAGCTCTGTGGGGGAAGAGACCAAGTCTGTTTTACTACCAAAGCCCAGGACCTCGCACTGCCTAGCAAAAAAAAAAAAAAAAAAAAAAAGTGTTTAATATTGGTTGAGGAATAAAAAAGATGAAACTCTAAGGTTTGGTCCTATACCTGGGGCAAAACGAATGTAGCGAAAATGTCTGCTAAATGAAAGCCCTTATACTGCCTGATACAAAGTAAGCTTTTAATCAGTGTGACTTATTGCTACATCAGTACAATAGGAATGGGGTGGGGTTTATGATTAGCAGGTAGAAAATGGGAAGGCAAAAGCAAGAAAAATGAGCAAAATGATGCTGAGCTAGGGCTGCTTGTGAAGAGATGGCCAGAGAAGACTTCTTAAAGGCAGAAATGGACAAAGGGCATTTTAAGAGCAGGGATACCTAATATTTGCCCTGCTGTAGTAACCCCACCAGCTCTGCCGTCAAATCTTCAGTAAAAGTCTGCTCAACATATGGTCTAGTGTTACTTGTATTTTGAAGAATTCAAGAATCCAGGCAGTGTCCAATGTAGATGGTGTGATGTTAATTGTCCAGTCAGCAGAGACAAAGCAGTCAGCAGGAGTAAAACAGTCATAGAGTATAAGGAGAGTGTTCAAGAAACCTCAGACACACTGGGAACAATACTGGTTTTTCTTATTTGCTATAGGATGGGGGTCCATTAAATCTTAAAGAATGAGGGGTTCTCCAGTAGGCTGGAGGACTTTGGGGACACCAAGACAGCTAAATCCTGAGTTACACTTCTGTGGTTATTCTAAATAGGTTGTGTTTATAACTTGTCCTCCCAGCTGGATTGTAAATTTTCGCAACTAAAAACAATGAGAAATGAGTTGAACTTGTATGGCATGTTTCTGTGTCTGAATATCTTCTTTGCATTAGCTCATCGGAACTAACATTTTTAGTATTTTTGTTGTTTTTCTTTCCTGATGTCCATAAATAGTTTTATTGGCACTCCACCATGCCCATTCGTTTATCTGCGGTCCCTGGCTGTTTGGGGGCACAGTGAGGTTGCTGTGATAGAGACCATGCAAAGCTGCAAACATTTACTCTCTGGCCCTTTCTAGGAAACCCTGCCACAGACGATGAGGCCTTGGATACAAAAATGAGGCTTTTCAGTGGGGAAAAAAGGAGAAACATCTGTAACAAAAATAAATAAATAAATTTATTAATAAATAAAATAAAATAATTAATTAATTAATGAGGCTTCAAGCCCCTGTGGCCACTGTCTGGGCTTCTTTCTAGCCACCCCTTTCTTCTGGCTCTTTCCTTTGGCTACACGTTCCTGACTATTCTAACTGCCCCATACCTCACGTCTAGGAGAATTTGTCTCCTTTGGTTTTAACAGAACTTTCTGTGGCAGGCATGATGACATCACTCCCCCGCCCCACCCCCTACTGTGCCTCCATTTTAAGGACAAGAAAATTTAGGTAGAGGGAGGTTAAATACACTTGCCTTTGGTTACAGAGCTAAGGAGGACCTAAGCCAGCCTAGGGTAGTGAAAAGAACATAGTTTAATAAGGTATTCCATTATCTGGGTGAACTCTAGCTTTCTAATCTCTTTCCTACCACCGTCTCATGCCACCCATCCCTGTATGTAATCACCACACAGAGTTAATGCTTTCCCTAAGAAATCTGTATCTAAGTGACTTTGGAAAAGGTACCTAACCTTTGGAGCCTCTATTCTCACAGTTATGCAGATTAAGATAATAATGGCTTCATTAAAGGGTTGTGGAGATTAAATGTCTCAATGTTAAAGCACTTGGAACATAGAGATGCTTAAGGGATGTTCTCTTCTCTCAGTTTCGTGGCTTGCTTTCTTTTTCTTATATCCCAACTTAAAATCCAATACTTTCTGCATATTTCTTATATTTCTTTGCAACTTTGATGGCACCTGGCTCCATGTCCTGTGCATGTCCCACTCCTCTCCTGGGACCACAGGTAGTCTCAAAAGGGTGGGGCTAAGGGCTGGAGTGGGCCTGGCTGGTAGTTGCTGGCAGTGGCCTGAAGCATCCAGACAGGTGCCCCATGCTATGTTTAAGGTACAAGTCCAAAGAGCAGAACTGATAGAGCCAAATCTGTATGCAGGCAGTAGGTGTGATGTAGATCTGGGAACAGGGCCAACTAGGTCAGCAATGGTTTTAATGCAAAGATCAGACTATTATGATAAACATTTGTCAACAAGAAAAGCATGATTGCCCAGCTGGTGTGGCTCAGTGGTTGAGCGTTGACCCATGCACCAAGAGGTCACTGATTTAATTCCTGGTCAGGGCACATTCCCAGGTTGTGGGCCCAATCCCCATTGGGGGGCATGCAGGAGGCAGCCAATCGATGTTCTCTCTCATCGATGGTTTGGTCTCTCCCTCTCCTCTCCTTTCCTCTCTCTCTAAGATAAATGAAGAAAAAAATATTGCCCTAGAAGGTTTGGCTCAACAGTTAGAGCATCGGCCCATGGACCAATGTGTCACGGGTTCAATTCTGGTCAAGGGCATGTACCTCGGTTGCAGTCTGTCCCCGGCCCTGGTCGGGGTCATGCAGGGGGCAACCAGTCAATGTGTCTCTCTCACATCGATGTTTCTCTCTCTCTCTCCCCCACTCTATCTGAACAGAAATGGAAAAATATCTTCAGGTGAGGATTAAAAAAAAAAAAGAAAAACATGATTTAGGAAATTTATTAGAAACCATCCATGTTATAGCTTACATTTTTCATTACACTAAATAACTTCTACCAGTTTTATTTTTTAAAATGTAACTCTTGCCTCCATAAAAGCAAAAGGCATATTTTTGAAAGCCCCAAATTCACTTTTCATAGTCTCAAGGCTCATGTCTATTACATTTATCAGTACATAGATTTACCCTGACTGTAAAAATCCTTTCTATGTATTTTAAGCAGGAATTAAAACAGAATATTGAAGCTGTTTTTATCACACAGAGCAGCGATTTCTTGGCTGAAATCATATTTCCACTTGCTAAGAGCTGTGGTTCCCTCGAGGGAGGTACACATTATGTCTGTAGCACTGAGCCTCATAAAGAAAAATAGAGAAGGGAGCCCTCTTTTCCATGGTGACAAGACTAAGATTTGCATTATTCATTAAATGAAGGATGTTTATTTATGATTAAACTAACTCAGAGGATGATGTAGCATATTTCACAAGGAAAATATTATCCTTCAGATATTTGACATTTGAAAGTTCCTGTATTCATGGTTTCAAAAGCAAATCTATGACTCTGTGAATAGGAAAATTATCCCTCAACTACATAGCTATAATTTATAAAACAAAAACCAATAAGAACTTATTTCCTTAGTGGATTTCAGAAACAAGTTTAATGTTTAAAAGAATATTTCATAGTGGCTATACGATGAAAGGCATTATCACTAATCATATTTTTATAAAGGCAAACTACTCAGTTTCATTGCATAGCTGTATGCTACCTGGTTGGTGGCCACAACTATTACAAATTTGTTACAAAACCACTTGGCTGCCTGGCTGCCCCCCCCCCCCTTCACACACACACACCTCTGCTCCTGTGGATGGACCACAGCCCACGGCACTGCTGAACCACTGAGGTGTGTCTGGTTCTGATTCAGAGTGCTGACTGAGTCTAGTGGTGCTTAACAAAGGCTTAGAAGGGATAGAGAAAATACTCCTAACAGCCATGTCACATAATAATCACACACAAACATTCCACTTAATTACTCTTACTAATAATAGCTAGTATTTGCTGAATACTTACTAAATGCCAGGCACTGGGTACTACTTGACTGAGTCCCCACAAAAACCCTATGAAGTCATAAAGCCACAGCCCCTGCTGCCATCGGTCCCCTACCCCAAACTGAGGGGCCCCACATGTATACTAACCAGGAGGAAGGACTGAAGCACCTGAAAATTGGCCAGAATGGAATACAGAGGTCTGGCTCCCCAAAAAGCTCCCTGGAGGGGCTAGGCAATATAGTCTAGAAGTGTGGGGGAATTAATGTCTGGGGGTGGGGTAAACCTTAACCAATAAGAGACAGAGAGAGAAAGAAGCCAGCATTGCTCACTCTTCCCCCTGTGTGACAGAGGTTCTGAGAGGCAGTACCTTCATAAGTACTGTCTGGAGATGCCCTGGAAGTTCAAGCAACCATCTTTGTTTGCAATGACGCGATGGGCATCTTGGTAACATATCTCTCATGTTTGTTTTTACTTTTTCCTGCTTCGCTTCCTTTTTCTCTCACACTTTATCCCTTGGAATTTCACCCATCAATACAGCATTAGTAACATGATCTTTTGCTTCAAGCTTTGTTTTCTTAGGATCCTCAGTTAAAATGCTGGTCCCAGAAGTGGTCTTTAAGCAAAGACCCTCAAAATAGAATTTTGGAGTTGAATAGCCCACCTGTCTGAAGGCAAAGGCATGGTTTTCCTCATGGTAAGTAATAATATACATAATCCCTGCTCTGCAGTGGCATATATCACTGATACTAAAGCTTTCACCCTGGCTGGTGTGGCTCAGTTGGTTGGGCATTGTCCTGTGCACCAAAGGTTGCCAGTTCAATCCCAGTCAGTGCACATACCCAGGTTGCAGGCTTGATCCCTAGTAGGGGGCATGTAGCAGACAGCTGATCGATGTTGGGCTCTCACATTGATGTTTCTTTCTCTCTCCCTGTCCCTTTCTCTCTCTCTAAAAAAATAAATAAATACAAAATCAATAAAAAATATTAGAGAACAAGAAAAAGCTTTCATCTGTATTTAATTAGGATGAGGAGCAGGTGAAAGATAAGGCATTGGGATACCAAGTGGATGCTGTACTTGAGTGGTATGGGAGAAATGGTAGTAAGAATCGGAGGAGAGACTGGTCGCTTTGGACAGCATTGTAAACCTTGCAAAAGGAAAACAAAACTTCAACTAATTGCCAATTTACGAACACTATGAAAGCCATAGGACTTCTAAGATAGCTATAAAGGAGACTCCCATCTCTTATAGCAGTAAATTAGATACTGTTGAAGATTAGGTTCAGGATCCAGAGTGGCAGAGCTGCAAAAGAGATTGAATGCATAGCTTCAACAGGTCTTCCACATCAAAGTATGTTCCAGGTAGGAAAAATGTGAAACCTTAAGGCCTGAGCAAGAAATATTTGGGTGCATGAATGAGCCTGAGAACCTTGAGCTCACAGTAGTCCCTATATCTTCTTGGGCAGAAGAAGCTGTCCCTTTCCTCTTGAAAGAGGAAAACAGGCTTCCCTTGCCTGAATACCATATATGAGCTCACCTGAAATAGATTCATTGCAAGATAACTCTTATTTTCCTTAAAATACGCCTCTACCACCTTTTTTTGCCTACAATCTGATAACCAGTGACAGAACTCTGCAAAGCCTGAGCAGGAATGATAGCTCTTGCTCCAAAAAGAATTATCCTATAAGATAAAATAAGAACAAAGTAGGAGGGGTCACAATCCAGAAGATCAGGTTATACTACAAAGCCACTGTAATCAAAACAGCCTGGAACTGGCACAAGAACAAGCATATAGACCAGTGGAACAGAACAGAGAACCCAGAAATTGACCCAAGTCATTATGCTTAATTAATATTTGACAAAGGTGGCGAGAGCATACAGTGGAGTAAAGACAGCCTCTTCAATAAATGGTGTTGGGAAAATTGGACAGTTACATGCAAAAAAAAATGAAACTAGGTCATCAAATTACACCATTCCCAAGAATAAACTCAAAATGGATAAAATACTTAAATGTAAATAGCAAAACCATAAAAATCCTAGAAGAAAACATAGGCAGCAAAATCTCAGTCATCTCATGTAGCAGAATTTTTACTGATACAATGCCTAAGTCAAGAGGAACAAATGAAAAAATGAACACATGGGAGTACATCAAACTAAAAAGCTTCTGCACAGCAAAAGAAACAAGCATCAAAATGGAAAGGGATCCTACTATATGGGAGAGCATAATTGCCATCAAATAAGTGGTTAATTTCCAAAATATATAGAGTACTCATACAACTCAACAAAAGGAAGACAAAGAACTCAATTTAAAAATGGGCAGAGGATCTAAAGAGACACCTCTCCAAACAGGACATACAAATGGCCAAGAGACATATGAAAAAATGCTCAATGCCACTAATCGTCAGAGAAATGCAAA
Source organism: Molossus molossus (assembly GCF_014108415.1). Taxonomy (NCBI): domain Eukaryota; kingdom Metazoa; phylum Chordata; class Mammalia; order Chiroptera; family Molossidae; genus Molossus; species Molossus molossus. The sequence goes on from NW_023425344.1 coordinate 183,962,598, forward strand.
TTAAAATAACTATGAGGTATCACCTCACACCTGTCAGAATGGCTGCCATCAACAAATCAAACAGCAAGTGCTGGCAAAGGCATGGAGAAAAGAGGACCCTAGTACACTGCTGGTGGGAATGCAGACTGGTGCAGCCACTATGGAAAACAATATGGTGTTACTTCAAAAAATTAAAAATTGAACTGCCATTTGACCCAGTGATCTCACTTTTAGGAATATACCCTCAGAAGCCTGAAACACCAATCAGAAAGAATATATGTACCCCTATGTTCACAGCAGCACTATTTACAGTTGCTATGATCTGGAAACAGCCCCAGTGTCCAACAATAGATGAGTGGATAAAAAAGCTGTGGTACATATACACAATGGAGTATTATGCAGCTGTAAGAAAGAAAGATCTCCTACCCTTTGAGACGATGTGGAGGGACCTGGAGAGTATTATCCTAAGTGAAACAAGCCAATCAGAGAAAGACAAATATCATATGATCTCACTTATTTGTGGAATATAATGAACAAAACAAGCTGATGAATAAAATAGACTCAGAAACATAGAGGTAAGGTACATACTGACAAACCTCAGAAGAGGGGAGAAAGGGGGAGGGAAGAGATAAACCACAGAACTTATATGCATGTATGCATAATCATGGACATAAACAACAATACTGGGGGTGGAGGGGCACGGGATTGGGAGGAGAGTGCCAATGGGAGAAAAGGGAGAAACATCTGTAACAAAAATAAATTAGTTAAAAAAATAGCACCAGAAATAAACTATTTAAATTCAATAAACACAATTTTCAAAAAAAAAAAAAAGAATTCTTGTATAAGAGAATTTAGGACCTAAGAATATGTGGGGATCAGAATTATGTAAGAAGGAGCTTGATAAAAATCAAGCAGAGAGAGTCAAATCTAAAGAGACTTTGGTTCTAGGTAGGATAAAAGATAATCTCTGATGTTACATTCTCTTGAATAATGTAAGTTGTAGGAAAATAATCTAGGAGTGAATCATCCAACTAAACTGTTTAAACCTGCAATATCTTATTAATTCAGTAATTCCATAGAAGGGTGTCTTAACTGACCTCCAAATGTATTCATAAATTGGCAGTTTAAAGAACTAGTCGGAACACAACCAGTTTAGTAAGTCACATGCATTAATCGATATGCACGAGGACTATCATTGTTCTGACTAGTGAATTGATATTTATGAGGACTTTCATTATTTTGGTAGGAGATTGGGGCAGGTGCACCAATGATGGAGAGTAAGAGAGAAAGGAGATAACAAAAATGGGGGAGAAAATAGGGCTTATCCAACAGCTAGATCCAATGGTCTCATTTTGAGCTATGTTAGAAAGAAGGTTTAGTTTTAGAAAGGAAAAAGCTCAAAATTTATGAAAAACTTTGAAACTGAGACTATATTGCAAAACCCAAGGGAAAAAATGTAGCCATGGAGCTGGGGTACAGGCCATTTGTTCTTTCCTTTTCTCCTCCGTCTCTGTGTAGCTTTGGGACCACCATCATAAGTCTAAGTGACTACTGTATCTAGAGGAATGTCATTCTCACAGAGGGCACTGGTAGTAGAAGTGATAGCCAAGCCTCTTAACAAGGTAGCGGGATCAAGAGAACTCAAGACCCTTGGTAACACTCACCAAATATTGGATGAGACTTTGGTATTAGATGCTGAGGTCCCAAGGTATGATAAACCAAATAATGGTCTTCCAAGGATGTCTAATGTTCTAATTCCTTGGATTTGTGAATGTTACCTTACATGGCAAAAGGGACTTTGCAGATGTGATTAAAGTCAAGAACCCTGGGAAGGGGAGATTATCCAGGATTATCCCAGTAGGCCCTTGAGAATACTCTAATTAGACCTGTGTTGTACTTCTGATTTACAGATTTGTAAGATAATCAGTTGTGTTGTCTTAAGCTACTAAATTTGTGGTATTTTATTATAACAGCAAAAGAAAACTAATACACAAGACCATTGATATAGTGGATAAAAGGTCTCATAATTTGGGATTGATGTCAATGTGATGAAAGGCATGAATCCTTAGGTCCTGAGCAGGACAACTTAACATAAATGTATAGCTAGGCACACTGAGTGAAACTTCAGATCTCCAAACACAAATAACAAATTTTCAATAGAAGAAAGAAAAAAACACATTAAGTACAAAGATGCAACAAGCAGACTGACAATAAACTTATCAGCATAATTAGAAATCAAAATATAATGGAATACATTCTTCAAAGTACTGAGAAAAATAATGGACAATCTAGAATTTTATCCTTAGCAACAACTGAAGGAGAGCTAAAGATATTTTCTGACAAAGAAAGACTGAGAATTTCTCATTCCTATTCCCCTGAAAGAGGAAATAAAGGGTACACTTTGGGAAGCTGATAATTCTACCTCATTTACTAATGCTTGTTTGTGAATGGAGTTTCACTTGGAGAACTCAAAAGCCTGAGGAGTCAGCTGACATGTGGCTTATATGCATAAAGAAAAGGGTTCAATATTTTTTAATTTAAAGATTTTTTATTGATTTTTAGAGAGAGAGGAAGGGAGAGGGAGAAGGAGAGAGAGAAACATTGATGTGAGAGCAAAACATCAATCAGCTGCCTCCTGCCCGCCCCCTAATGGAGATCAAGCCTGAAACCCAGGCATGTTTCCTAATGGGGAATCAAATAGGCATCCTTTCAGTGCACAGGACGATGGCCAACCAACTGAGTCACACTGGCCAAGGCAACGTTCAATTTTATAATAGAAAATACACTTTTTCTTGATTCATAACACACTATTGAAAAATACTCTTAAAATACTGGCTTGGAGGCTGAAAAATTATTAGCCAGTCCAGGCAGGTGCTACCAACCTTGTTCATGAGGATGCAGAATGTGAATGTCACATGTTAATAATGATAAAAATTGCCTGACTGGTGTGGCTCAGTGGTTGAGTGTTGACCCATGCACCAAGAGGTCGCTGGCTTGATTCCTAGTCAAGGCACATGCCCAGGTTGTGGGCCCAATCCCCAGTGGGGGGCATGTAGGAGGCAGCCAATTGATGTTCTCTCTTATCAATGTTTCTATCTCTCTCTCCATCTCCCTTCTTCTCTCTCTAAAATCAATAAAGAAAAAAAATTTTAAGATGATAAAAATTGACCTTTCAGGTATCCTCAGAGAGATGTTGAAAAAAAGGAAGGCTCAGGAAGGGGATTTTTTTTTTTTTTTTTCTGACTTCCCTCTCCATTTTATTTTATTTTTCATTTCCAAAATGATTTTAAAAAATTAAATGTATAAAAGAGACTTCCTTCATTCTGCTCATTTTAACTGATATGAAAAATGTCCTTCCATAGTAAACAACTAAAAAGCTGGACAAAATATATGAAATGACTGTTGTCAGACATTACATAATAGTCAGTGAAGGACTGTGCCCCTGAAATGGAACAAATGGGCCCTAAACCAATCTTCTCTTAAGATGTGCTACCCAGAAGAGTCATATCCTTTGTGGCCAAGCTTCTTGCAGAGGAAGCAGGGCTCACTTGCTGTTTCTACTTTTTCACCTTTCATTCACTTCTTAACTAAGTGCAATCTAATTGTCATCACAACCATTGATAAAGTGGTTTTAATATTTTTAATAAAATGCTCTCATTAAAATGATCAATGAGCCCAGCAAGTGTGGTTCAGTGGTTGAGCATTGACCCATGCACCAAGAAGTTACCAGTTCAATTCTCAGTCAAGGCACATGCCCAGGTTGTGGGCCTGATCCCCAGTGGGGGGCATGCAGGAGGTGGCCAATCGATATTCTCTCTCATCAATGTTTCTATCTCCATCTCCCTCTCTCTTCCCCTCTCTCTCTAAAAATCAATAAAGAAACCAAATAAATGAATGAATGAATGAATGAATGAATGAATGAATAAATAAATAAGTAAATAAATAAATAAATAAAATGATCAATGAAAACCTAATTGTTAGTTACAACGTACACATACTTACCAGTCCTATTTTATCTGGCAGAAAGACCCATTAAACAACCCCTTCCTTTTAATTGTATTGTACAGTAGTGTTAACTTTATGCACATTGTTAAAAAGTTCTCTAGAACATTTTCATCTTGCAAAACTGAAACTCTATACCAACTGAATAGCAGCTCTTCTCCTCCCCGGCAATCACCATTTTACTTTCTGCTTCTATGTGTTCGACTATTTTAAATACCTCATATAAGTAGAATCACAGTATTTGCCCATCTGTGACTGGCTTACTTCACTTAGCATAATGTCCCCAAGGTTCACCCATGATGTAGCATAAAGCAGATTTCCTCCTTTTTAAGGCTATTATAATAATATTCCATAATATGTATTTACCACATTTTTTTAATTCATTCATCTATCCATGGACATATAGGTTGCTTCCACCTGGCCTGCATGAATAATGTTGCAATGAACATGGCTATGCAAACCCCTTCCTTCTTGACATTCTTATCTTTGTTTTCATTACACCAAACTTTCTTGTTCTGTTACCTCTCTGGCTGCCTGTTCTCTGCTTGCTTCAGTAGCTTTTCTTTTCCCCATTTGCTCTTTATAAGCTGAGTATTTTCAAGGATTTTGTCCATGGCCTTTTCTCACTCTCCTACTTACGTCTTAATTAACAAAGCTAATTCATAGGCTTACATTGTTTTTCTAAGCTACTAGCCCTAAATTGCTAACAGTTAACTAAATATTTTCACCTGCATGTTTTAATGATATCTCTAACTAAATATGTCCAAAATCAAACTCTAATCTACATTCCTTTAGTACTTGTCTATTCTCTCAGCTCTAAGTTATGCTGTAGGTACACATACAAGATGAGCACATATTTCCTTTCCAAATATGCTCCTCCTCCTCCTGCATCCCGTTTTGTAAATATTATCACCATTCCAAGTCACCCCAGAAAAGTCCTTTGTTACCCCACATCTCGTTTCTGTATATATCCTGTCGATTCTCTCAAACATCTATTTCCTCTTCTCATTCTTTCTCTCCTGGAAGGAACAGGAATTTCTCAGATAAGTGGGAGCAGGGAGTGAGAAAGATATCCTAGGCAGATCGAACAGCAGTGTAAAAGCATGGCAACATGAGAGAGTATGAAGTGTGAGTCTGACACTCCAATCAACTGAGCCACGCTGGCCAGGGCAGTCATGTACTTGTATATGTGTGAGTGTGAGATAGTCACGAAGTGTAGGTGGGTGAAGAGAGATATAGGAAATAAGACTAGGAAGAGGGTATAAGGTTTTATCATAAAGGGTTGTGGAATGTTAAGGACTTTAGCTTTTTTTCTCTATAATTTTGAGAGATGCATTATCAGATTTTCTTTTTGGAAAGATCATCTTGGTTGCAGTGTGGATGGTGAATTAGAGGTGGTTGAGTATAGAGATAGGGATTCCAACAAGAAGTCTGCTGGAGTAGTGCAAGTGAGAGATGATGAGGGCTAGTGTGGTAGACACTGTGGTGTCCTACCCAGATCTTTCACCAGGCTGGACCCCCCCCCCCATCCCCAGGAGTGACTGTGGATGCTGCTAATGGGTCACAGCTGCCCCTTTCTCCAGAGAATTACACATCACTGACTGTAGTCACCTACCCCAGGGAGTTAGGACACCTCCTTCAACCACTGCCCTCAGTCAATACCTTTTGGGGGTGGGGTTACAAGACATTGGCCCCATTGCCTTGAGGAGGTATAATTCTTCTCTGTGGTTAATGCTTCAGATTCCTTACCTGTACAGAGACCAGGCCAGGCTAGATTGACCTGAGGCCACATCCTTGTTATGTAGGCTCTTTTCCTTTCCTTAGGCTGCTTCTCCCTCCCTTAAAGGTTTCTCTTGAAATTCACTCCATCAATAAATCATGTGCAGTCTAAATCCTCTTTAGACTCTGCTTCTAGGGAACCTAAGATAACCAGTAGTAACTGTTTATGAGGATGGAGATGCCTGATATACAGACTCAAGTAGAATCAATAAAATTGACCACTAATTAGATGAGAAGAGAGAGTATAGGGAGGAAAGGATCTGGAATGTTCTCTAATTCTGGCTTGAATCTAAGAGGGCATTTACTATTCATTCAGAGAAATATGAAAGAGTAGTGCTGGGGTGATCATGAGGGAGAAGATAAGTTAATTCAGTTTTAGAGGTGCTGGGTTGGAGATACCTGTGGGACACCCATGTAGCAATGCAGAATGCAGTTGGAATTTATTTATTACTATATTACTGATTATTAGACAGAGGAAAGGCAGGAGGGAGGGAGAGAGAGAGAGAGAGAGAAGAAACATCGATCGGCTGCCTCCCACAAGTGCCCGTACTAAGGATTGAACTCGCAACGCAGCTATACACCCTGACCAGGAATCAAACCTGGCAACTCTTGCTATACGTTCCAACCAACTAAACCACATGGGCTAGGGAAAAGGCAGTTGGAAATTCGAGTTTGGAACAGGAAATCAGAACTGGAAATCTAGATTTGAGAGTCAACAGCAAATCAATGGCAGTCACAAATAGAGGTATTAAGTTCACAATCCTGATTCCATACAAGGAAAGTTACAGGATGCTGTCCTGTTGAATTTGCAGGTTAACATCAGGGAGGGCCATCCAGTTCTCCATATTAGTCCTTTTGGCCCACTGTTAGAATTCTGAGAGATTATTTTCACCTGGCCTTTAAAAACTTTTTTTTTTTTTTGAATTTTAACATTGAATATTTTAATATGACATGGAAATTATATATGTCATCACACAATATACCTAAAATTTTTTAATTAAATTTATTGGTTAATAACATTATGTAGGTTTCAAGTGCACAGTTCCATAATATATCATCTGTATATAGTATTGTGTGTCAGCATCCAAAATCAAGTCTCCTTCCATAACCATTTATCTTCCTTTTACCACTCCTCACCCTCCTTTCACTATGGTAATCACCATACTGTTGTGTGTCTATGAGGTTTTATTTACTTACTTATTTTTACTTAATCACCTTCACAAAATATACTTTTTTCTTAGTGTAATAATGACCATTTTTCTGCTTCTATAACTAATCTGATTTTCAGTTATGGTTATAGTTGATCATTTTGTTGGGTAAGTTACCACCTCACCAATATAAATGTTTACATTGGCATGTGGCTAATCCACTTAAAACTCTTTTTGTTAAGGCAAATTTAGTTATAAATTTTTCTATATTAAGATGCTCCAAATGTGTATGTGTATATATATGTGTGTGTGTGTGTATTTTATATATATATATATATAATATTTTTGTGATGTTTAAGTTTCTTCCTGATTAAGCATTTTTTTTTATTGATTAATTTTTGTTACAAATGATTCTCCTTTTTTCCCCCACTGATTCCCCCCTCCCCTTCCCTCCCTGCCCCTTCCCCCGATTGTTGTCCATGTCCACTGTTCATGCCTACATGCGTATAAATTCTGTTGTTCATCCCTCTCTCAGCTCCCCACTCCTTAGGGGATTGTCCTCAAACTGTTATGTTCATTATATTCCACAAATCAGTGAGATCATATGAAATTTGTCTTTCTCTGTTTGGCTTGTTTCACTTAGGATGATACTTTCCAGGTCCCTAAAACTTTTTTTTTTTTTAATTGTGGGTCTATGTCATCATTAGGGCTAAAGGTCGTAAAAGAAGAATATAAAAATAACCAATTTTTGTTCGTAATGAGTTGTAGTCACATCATTGATGTATATTATGCCCAAATGAACAAAACACAAGAGTGTTTCATACTCACTTCTTTCAGAGCCATAATTAACTGTTTGCCTAAGGCTTCATAATGAAGGCCATTAGCATGCAGAATTTGAAGGAAAGACTATTTTTACCCAATCAATTAATACCAGGCATTAAGCCTGGGTCTCTATTCTCTCTCCCTCAAAAGAGACCTGAGGATACCTTACTTAACTTTTAGGATGGAGACCCATCATAGTAATTACAAAGCATGAACTGAATTACAACAAAGCCTGGGGAGTGAGTTTACCAGCAGGTGCAGAATTAAATATGAAGCATGAGAAAAGAAAGAAAGGAACTAGTTCTCCTAACACATCTTGCAGAGTTCATTACTATTATAATTTGAGGTATGGAAAGGAAAATACATCTTTTATTCACTTAGTCATTGCTGAAGGCTTCACCTCCATCTACTTAGCATAACATTTTGATACAGTCTTGTTCTGTATTAATTTGAACTACTATGTATTCCTTTGCCTTTTCATGTCAGCACTTCGCTAAAGGGCACCTTCATTTTCCAGTGCCTAAGTGGAAAAGTTCAGTATTCAAATAGATCACTGTGTGTAAGTAAGATGGATTCACTTCCTTACCATTCTTTATTCAGACTACATCTTGGTTGGTAAAGCTGAGTTCCTGTTCTATAATCAGCTCACCAAAATCCTTAAAAGAAAATGTTAAGGTTAGTCTAGTTACTTGTATCCTAATAATGAAAATTACTGAACAATATTAAAAATTGCCCATGGGCCTAACCTGAACTTGGATTTGAAACAATAAATATTACCATATCAAATTCTTAATATTTTTGTTCCTGGCAGTTATTCTATAAATTATATGATATAAGGTGGCATACATGTAGTATAGTGAGTAATGGTCCTTTTGGAGAAAAGCTCTGTTTCTAGAAATTTTGAGCTGAGATTTATGTGACTGCTGAATCATTTGAAAGGCATATATAAACTTAAGGGGCAGAGCTCCCCCACCCCACATGGGCATAACTGCTACACATCTCTTTAAATATTAATACAGAAACAAAACAAACTTACAAACTCCTAAGGGATATCTTTTTCCTTAAAGGTCTTTACTATGTTTTAGCATTAAAGTGCCATATTTTTCCCATTTTAATAAGGGATCGTTTAATAGGGTTTCCGCCTTAATATTTTTAAAAATTAGCTTTAACGAATGATTTCAAAAGGATACCCACATACTGTATACGCACTTAATGAACTCATCTCATCTTTCAACTCACCAAGTTCAGAGAACACAGTGCCAAAGCAAAGAATCTCTTGGTCTTCTTCCCCATCCTCACCCTTCCTTTCCTCCTCCTTGCCTTTTAAACTTGACTCAGAGAAGGAGTTTAATCTTCTTGAATTGTGAATTTATCCTAGGCTCCCAGAGGGCATGGTTATAGTGGCTTTGGAATATGGCTCAGAGAAGTCCCACTACCTGGGTTCTAATATTAACTGCCACTTAATAGCTGTTTTAATAGCGGATCGTAAGCAAGATACTTAACTACTCTGTAACAGTTTTCTCACCTGTAAAATGGAGATAATACACATCTACATTTATAAGAATGAGCTCATCCTTATAAAGCGTCTATAATAGTGTTAGCTACTGTTATTATGGAGCTCAGTGCATGACTAAGGATCAGTTTGTCAGACTTCTTTAAAAGTTTGGCCAACACATGTGAACAAGCAGGAAATTTGGAGAGGAAGAGCGGTTTTCTAATTCTGACTCAGTCTCTCATTTAAATCAAATCTGGGTGCAGTTCTCCTCGCAAGGAACAAGGGGATCCTAAATCCACCTTTTGTAGAACAGACTGACAGGCTGGGAGAGGCACAGTGGGCGGGGACAGAACCCGCACAGGATCGTACGGGGCCTGAGACAGCCACTCGCCAGGGGTCCTTCCAGGAGAGGGGAAGGATTCGGTTGCACACGTCTGGGTTGGTTGGTAAGAGCTGCCAGTCCTGGGTGGCGCACTATGGGGACCAATTGCTTCCTGACTCCGCCTTCAGAGGGCGGGATAATCGGAGCGTCCTTGAGGGGGCGGGGCCTCTGTTCCGCCAGTACCTCAGGCTTGAATCCTGCAGGGGTCGGTCAACCTCGGTTCACTCGAGCAGGGTGAGCGCGGGAAAAGAATATGAAAGGGGTCAGGGAAAAGGGTAGGAACCGGAAGGAGGGGAGCTACGACCCGTCGGAGCTGAGAAATAGGAAACCACGGGCAAGAAGGAAGGGGTGGGAACACAGAACGGCCTGGAGAAATGGGAAGAGGGAAGGAGAAAGGGGTGTAGGAGGAGCAGCGCGGTGAGGAGACCGAGGGGACGAGGAAAGGAGACTGCAGGTGGGGCACTGGAGTAGGGTAACCCACTGGAGTACGGGATGCCCTGGGGGTTCGTCCCAAGCAGAGCAGTAAAGCAAAGCCTGGGAGATTTGGAGTCAGAGCTGTGAGCTGGGCCCGTCTGATCGCCAGGTTATCCACCCTTCTGCACCCGCTGGCATGCAAAGTAGCCTGAGGAGTGTAAGGCGGTGTCCGGCCTTTCAAGACGAGACTGATATCGGGAGTTTTCCTTGGTCGCTCTGAGTGGGACCGTCATTCTGAAAGTACTGGACCTAGACAGCCTGATCAGCAGATTCAGCCTCTAAGTTACTGCAAGATCACTCCCACACCCTCTAGTTTTGAGAAAGGAGCATCTCTTATCATTCTCTCTCCCCTTCCTGGATACTCGGGCTCCTCCAACACATTCTCTGACATAAACTCCCTGAGGAGAGTTTCTACTGATTTACTGCCACCTTTCTGATGGATCTTCTTTCATTGACTTTCATGTTAGACTACTTTCTGTAGTAGTACATCCTCCCATCCCACATCCAGCTGCCCTTGAGCTTTAGCCTTACAGACAGATATGGGGCTTTTTCCAGTAGGGACCCCTCATTTTTGGTTAATAACAACACAGACTCAGAAAGGTAAAAAGTGCTATGTATTGAGACCTTAGCAGGAACCAGAGATTATCCTTGTCCATTTATAATTAAGCACTAGCATTGGAAGACCTGCCTTAAACCAGACTTCAAGACCTCATATATATCTTAACTTTGCCTTTCCTCTTGAAAAGGATACAGAGACTCTGTCCAAAGTTAGTGCTCTTCCTTACTTCAGTAAGAATAAACTCAGCTTTGTTTTGTCAACAAGTTGTTTTGGTGACATTTTGGAGCCAAAAGAAACACCTCTCAAAACGCAGTACAAAATAAAACTAGGGAGGGAAGAAAAGGATAAGAAAATTAAAAGATTCATTCAGGAGTTCTAACATAAATATTATAGGAATTACAGAAAGAACAGAGAAAATTTAAAATAAAGTTTTCTAGAACTGAAGAACATACATTTCAAGAAGGAAGACATGATGGATCAAAGGAGACATATCAAGGTTAAAATCTAAGGTTTCAGAAAAATTGAGACAAAGATAGAGGGAGGGAGTCCTTGGTTGCCTGCGGATTAATATTATTGCCACCAGATGGCAGTAATGTCTGAAAGGCTCTAAAATGTGTGTGTGTGTGTGTGTGTGTGTGTGTGTGTGTGTGTGTGTCTGTGTGTGTATTTTTTTCCATAAAATTTCTTCATCTCTTTCCAAAGCATTAAAAAGAGTTAGACTCAGTTTGGATACATTCTATCTAGTCATACTTTATGAGAGCTCTCCCTCTGATAATTTTCCTAAGAGGTTCTGCTAAAAGGTCACCATACAATCAGCCTTCTTTGATTCATTCTTTGCATTCTCTTTGTACACATTGGATTGTGCTTTTTTTGAATGTAAGAACTGTATCCTTTGAAACTTTATACTTTTATACAATTTAGAACAGTGCTTTATAGATTAGTGATACAAAGGAGTGACCTAGGAGGGCATTAGCTCCCCCCTACCAATTTTTATAAGCCCCATAACCCCCTTCCAGAATAATAATTTATATATATAAAGAAAAAGGTTTAGCCCGGGCCGGTTTGGCTCAGCGGTTAGAGCGTTGGCCTGCGGTCTGGAGAGACTCGGGTTCAGTTCCCGCTAAGGGCACGTACCTCAGTTGCAGTTTGTCCCCGGCCCTGGTTGGGTCGTGTGGGTGGCGACCACTCGACGTGTCCCTTTCACATCGATGTTTCTCTCTCTCTCTCTCTCTCTCTCTCTCTCTCTCTCTCTCTCCCCCTCCCTCCCACTCTATCTGAACAAAATATCGAAAAATGTCCTTCGGGTGAGGATTAAAAAAAAAAGGTTTATAAATTATAAGTAAAAGTATAAATATATTTAGGAAACATATTATTTTTATTGTTGTTATAACATGCAATCTAAGTAAAAACAGTGTGCTTACTACACAGACGCAGTACTAAGTTAAGGCAAGTCCTCTAGCTTCCCCTTCCTATATTGCTACCCAAGCATTTTCTGAGTAAAAAATCTGACACTCCCAGAGCTCAAGAGACTGTTAACAACTGTTGTCAAAGGACAGGAGCCAATGCCTGGCAAAGGATATAGCATTCCTCTGAAAGCCCAGTCTCTCATTCCTCGTCTTTCCTTCTCCTCCTCCAGTTATGTTGTTTTTGTGCTATGGTCTGTATTCTGGATTCTCAGAGGAGTCTGTTCTTATTTATCTTTACATGTGTGATTCTTGTTTTTCTGATCCAAAGTTCACTATGTAATAAACTCCTTGGGAAAATGATTTGTTTAAAGTCCCATGAAAACTCCACCTTGAACCTTTGCCTGCAATGGTAAGTAAGGAAAAAGGGCTGCTGTCTGGAAGCCAGACTCTGTGGTAAGTTCATTCAAAGCAATGCAGATATGGGATATTTAAACAAACTAAAATTCTGAGAAGCTTCTTATATAGCATGTTTTATTCAAAGCATTTGGGAAGGGTAGTTTGGAAACATCATACCACATTTGCACCTCAATCTAAATAATAAAATATGTAAAATAGTTTTCCTATATTTTATTTTTCCCAATTCAGAAGGCTTTTTCTAGTCTCAGGTTTTTCTTTTTTTTTATAGAGTGTGTGTGTGTGGGGAGAGAGAGAGAGAGAGAGAGAGAGAGAGAAACATCGACTTGAAAGGGACACATCGAGTGGCTGCCACCAGCATGACCAACCAGGGTCGGGGACAAATTGCAACCGAGGTACGCGCCCTTAGTGGGAACCGAACCGGGGTCTCTCTGGACCTCAGGTCGACGCTCTAACTGCTCTAAACTGGCCAGGACTAGTCTAAGGTTTTTTTTCATAAAAAATAATAACTGTTTGCCCTGGCCGATTTGGTTCAGTGGTTAGAGCGTTGGCCTGTGGTCCAGAGAGACCCGGGTTCAGTTCCTGCTAAGGGCACGTACCTCGGTTGCAGTTTGTTCCCGACCCTGGTTGGTGGTGCTGGTGGCAGCCACTTGATGTGTCCCTTTCATGTCGATGTTTCTCTCTCTCTCTCTCTCCCTCCCACCCTCCCTCCGACTCTATCTGAACAAAAAATGGATAAATGTCCTCGGGTGAGGATAAAAACAAATAATAATAATAATTGTTTTGACAGTATAATCAGTCAAAAGAACAAAATACTGAAAAGAAGGTAGCAAAATTATTATTATGTGTAGATTATAATATACCTGGAAGACCTAAGGGAATCAACTTAAAAGTTATTAGAAAAAATAGGAGCATTCAATAAGAGCCATTACAAAATAAATGTATAAAAATCAATAGTATTATATTCCAGCCAAAACCAGTTCAGTTATCATAGATAAAAAAGTATTACAATCACAAATCAAAACAATAACAGCAAATCCCAAAAGGAAATGTGCTGGACCTAGATGAAGAAAAATATAAAACTTAATAGAAGATATAAAAAGACTTTATCAGAAGATTCCATGCTACAAATATATCCATTTCCCTTGCATTAATCTGTGGAGTCAATGAAATTTCAACAGGAACTATAACTGGATTTTTTTTTGTAACTTGATCTTCAGTTCAGCTGAAGGAGTAAAATTATGTACAATTGATTAGTGAAAGAAAGAAAGGGAAGGAAGGAGGACAGGAAGGAAGGATGAGTTATAAGGGAAGACTTAGCTCTAGTAGCCAACCTCTAGGATGGACCTTAACTGTACATTACAAGTTTTAAAAAATATACTTAAAACACCAACTAGCCAAAGGTCAGTTGTGAGATTCATTGTAACATTTTTTTTTAAACAGGAAAAAGGAAGAATCTTATTTTTATTGTCATTGTTTTGTATTTTATTTCTTTTAAAATATGTTTATTTAGATGTTATCATTTTTATCTATTTATTTATTTTATTAATTTATTTTTGTTACAGATGTTTCTCCTTTTTTTCCCCATCCCCCCAACCCATACCCGGGCTCTATCGTTCGTGTCCATCAGTTATGCGTACATGCATATAAATTCTGTGGTTTATCTCTTCCCTTCCCCCACCACCCCCTCTTCTGAGGGTTGTCAGTCTGTACCCTACTTCCACATCTCTGGGTCTACCCTATTCCTCAGACTGTTATGTTCATTATATTCCACAAATAAGTGAGATCATGTGATATTTGTCTTTCTCTGCTTGGCTTGTTTCACTTAGGATAATACTTTCTAGGTCCCTCCATGTCATCTCAAAGGATAAGAGCTCTTTCTTTCTTACAGCTGCATAGTACTCCATTGTGTATATATACCACAGCTTTTTTATCCATTCGTCTACTGATGGACACTTGGGCTGTTTCCAGATCTTAGCTATTGTAAATGTGCTGCTATGAACATGGGGGTACATATATTCTTTCTGATTGGTGTTTCAGGCTTCTTAGGGTATATTCCTAGAAGTGAGATCACTGGGTCAAATGGCAGTTCAATTTTTAATTTTTTGAGGTAACACCATAGTGTTTTTCATAGTGGCTGTATCAGTCTGCATTCCCACCAGCAGTGTACTAGAGTCCCCTCACCAAAACTTGTTTGATGATTTGTTGATGGTGACCATTCTGACAGGTGTGAGGTGATACCTCACTGTTGTTTCATTGTAACATATTATAAAGGTATTTCTCCCAAACTTCCCCAAAATGTATTCTTTCAAAGAATTGATTTGTTAATACAATTGGATCCACAGTGATGGTAAATTGTATGTCTAAAATGACTTTAAACAACTCTAGAGTGCCAGTACTAGAGATCACACAGAAATGAAATGCACATGCAGTACTATCTTCTGGAAGAACACAAATCTTCAAAGTGGAAGCATTAAAACTGGTTGTTTAAACAGGTTATCTATGGCCAATGTATTCAATCAGAGGCCTATTGGCAAAGATACTCTGATTAAGTGACCTAAATACACCTTAAGCTTTTCTTCCAAATATTGAATAGAAGAGAAAACCTGTTTTTTAAACATTCTCTTAGGTATTTTTGACGGTTTATGAATTACCTGTAGGAATCACCTATAGGAGGGACTGGAGGGGAGAGGGGATAGATGTTGAATTGGTCATCAATGGCCAGTGATTTAATCAATCATGCCTATGTAATGAAGTCTTCATAAAAACCCAAAAGGATAAGGTTCAGAGAGCTTCCAGGCTGGTGAACAGAGAGGTGCTGAGAGAGTGGTGCGCCCAGACAGGGCATGGAAGCTCCACGCCCCTTCCCACACACCTTGCCATATGCATCTCTTCCATCTGTATTCTTTATTATATCCTCTTATAATAAACTGGTAAACACAAATAAATGTTTCCCTGAGTTCTGTGAGCCACTCAGGCTAATTAATGGAATCCAAAGGGGTGGGAGGTGATGGAAACTTCTGATTTATAGCCAGTTGGTCAGAAGCACAGGTGTTAACCTGGCCTTGCAATCTGCTTCTGAAGTGGAGGGCGGTCTGGTGGGACTGAGCCCTTTGCCTTTGGAATATGATACTTTCTCCAGGTAGATAATGCCAGAATTTAGATGAATTATAGGACACCCAGCTGGTGTCCTGAGCGTTGCTTGGTAGTGTGGGGTGGGGGAGAAGCACACACACATTAGAATTAGTCTTAGAACCATATTACTTAGAAAATACTTCATCTTGAAATATTTTCGATGAATTTTTAGTCTGTGTGTGTGGTTTAAGATTGTACCCTTACCTCATGCCTAGTTTTTGTCTCTTTTGTGCCAAACTTGATTATATTTGTGCCTCCGCATAATGCTTTCAGATTTGCTTCAACTCAAACTCTGTACCTCTTACGACATTCCTGTCAGTCCCATATCCAACACAGCCCCCCAGAACCCCAGCATAGGTATGGAGCTCCAGGGCCTTGTTTGTTCGGGAGGGTTGTTTAACATATAACCAAATTGCTACAATTGTTAACCAATGTATTCCAGAAGTTCAGCATTAGTGAATATCTAATAGGTTAGATTTTATAATTTACATGTAACTAATAGCATAGATCAGACCTTAAAGCTAGAAAATTTTTCTATTATAGACTAGCTTCATAGGCTGTGTTTAATATTACTTCATAAGTTGTGTCTAAAATCAGAGCATAGTCGAGCATTCAACATTCTACACATACACAAAAACTGGTTTGGCCAGTTGGACTAAATTAGCTGATCCTAACTGCTCACCATTTTCAATCAAACAAATATTTAAGAACTAGATTTGTTTATCAAACAGCCATAAAACCATTGTACTAGAACAGTCCCAAACTGGCTGGCAACTATGTTTCATGTATTACTCTAGAATGTTTACATTATTCGTATGAACAAGATATTATAGGTTTTAAAAAATTTATGTTTGGGGAAAAAAAGCATAAATATTTTTAATTGAATTATTTAACTTCTTTGTTTTCTGAGACTTTTAGCCTTCCACTTGTGCTGTTGGAGTTTTTTAGTCAGCCTCTGTTCTAGTTATCTATTGCTGCATAATAAACCATCTCCAAACCTTGCAACGTGAAAATAATAGCAGTTCTTTTATCCTCCCAGACTTCGGATAGAACATGGTGGGGATGTTTTGTCTCTGATCCACTATGTCCAGGGCCTCAGCCAAGAAGATGTAATGCTGAGGGATGACTTGAAAGGCTAGAAACTGGAATCAACTGGAGGTGTTTCACTCATTTGCTGGCACCCGGGCTGGGATGACACCAAGCATGGGCTCAGCTGGGGCTGGTGACCAGAGCACCCACATGGGGCCTGTCTCTCTGGCCTGAGCTTCTCACAGAATGGTGGCTAAGTTCCAAGAGGGAGCTTCCTGAGAATTAGTGTTCCAGGAGACCCATATGGAATCTGCAGGGCTTTTTATGACCTAGTCTCAGAATTCACATAGCATACTCTGTACTCTGTTGCAGGGATCGATAAACTATGGCCTCATGCCAAATCCAGCCTGCCACTGTCTTTTTAAATAAAGTATTGATGGAACACAGCCATGTCCATTGCCTCATCTATGACTACTTTGTGCTATGCATAGTTGAGTAATTGCCGCAGAGACCATATAGTCTGTGAAGCCTAAAGTAGTTACTATCTGGCACTTTATGGAAAAGGTTTGCTGAGCCCCGCTCTATTAGTTAAAGCAATAACACACCTGCTCAGTGTTAAAAGGAGAGAATAGACCCCACCTCTATTAGAAGGTGTGTCAAAGGAGGTGCAGCCGTTTTAAAATATCACCTTAGCACCTGTTTGCCCCTCAGATTTCAATCCTTGTTTAGTCTTTAATTTTGTTACCTACTTAAAATAGGTCTTCTATTTGAATGTATACTAAACTCCTGTTAGAGAATGTTAAGCCCTGGCCGGTTTGGCTCAGCGGTTAGAGCGTCGGCCTGCGGTCTGGAGAGACCCTGGTTCGGTTCCCGCTAAGGGCATGTACCTCGGTTGCAGTTTGTCCCCGGCCCTGGTTGGTTGTGCGGGTGGCAGCCACTCAATGTGTCTCTTTCACGTCGATGTTTCTCTCTCTCTCTCTCTCTCTCTCTCCCTCCCTCCCACTCTATCTGTACAAAAAAATGGAAAATTGTCCTCGGGTGAGAATGTTAAAAAGTGAGAGTTAACTATGTTATTTCAAGTTTTATTCTTTTGAAATTTACCTGTGTCAGTACTTGAAGGTAAGTGGTTGGCTAGTAATTCAAAGAAAGCTTAGAAAGTCTAGTCTGTGTTCACAGAGTTAGCATCAGGGGTAAAGAGGACCTTTAGTTCCTTAAAAGGAAGAAAAATAAATAGTAGAAAATTGTCCAGTTAAGTCTCACTTGGTCAATAAGTTTCAGGTTTTAGAAATCATTACATACTTGTTTATGAAAAATGTTTATATGTTATATTTACACCATTTTTATTAAACCCCCAATTTCCTCATCCATAGAATGAGGGGTTTGGGTAGTCAGTAATTCTCAACACTGGATTCATTTAAAAAAATTTTTTTCTTTATTGATTTTAGAAAAAGGGGAAGGGTGAGGGAGAGAGAGATAGAAACATTGATGAGAGAGAACATCAATTGGCCACCTCCTGCATGCTCCCCACTGGGCATTAGGCTCACAACCTGAGCATGTGCCCTGACCGGGAATAGAACCAGCGACCTCTTGGTGCATGGATCTGAGCCACACCGGCTGGGCCCCTGGATGCATATTTAAATCATAGAAAGTTTAGGTTCCTGTCCCAGATAATTAAATCAGTACATCTGGAGGTAGGACCCCACAGGTTTTAAAGTTCTTCAAGATTATTTTAATACATAGCAACAGCAAAGAAATGCATGTGATTTTAGGCTCCTTTACAGATGGTAAGATTCTCCTGTTCTGTGATTATAAAGGGGATATGATAATGGAAAGTTTTCCCAGATGGCTTACTTATGCTAATTGCAAAGTTATTTGGAATAAAAGTTGTACATTTTGTTATGATAACCAGCATGATTTCAATATCTCACAGTCCTTTGGACTAATTGATTTAGCATGAACCTAAGTCAAATATTTTGATTTTCACCTATCTTTTGACCTACTGATTATCTCTGTCATTTCACAATGAGGCAGATCTTATATTATTTTGTTTGCTAATGAACGTGCTAGTATGGCACCTCTTTTCAGAATGATATTGAAACATATCTGCAAATATATATTAACATAGTGTTTCTCAAACTTAAACGTGAACATGAACCATTGAGGAATCTTGTTAAAATGTAGACTGGATCAGTCATTCTGCAGTGAGAATCTGGTTTAAGAATCTGCAGTTCTAAAAAGTTCCCAAATGATACCCATGATATCCAGCCGTCATCCACGCACTGCACCTTGAGTAGCAATGTATAAACATACCCATCCTAACCAGCCAGTTTGCCTCAGAACTGCAAGTTCAGCCTCAGAACTGACTGAGGAAAAAGAATGGGGTCACAGGAAAAAGAAGTGCTGCTAGAGTGATTTTAAGTTTTATTATACTAAGCATAGTGGCATCTCTTTTTTATTTAAAAAAAATAATAACTCACTGAGAAAACTATAGAACTCTGAGACTAGTTCTTCCCACAGGTTTTACCAATAATTGTTTTCTTCTACAATAAAGACCTTGTGCAGTGGCCAGTCCTGAAGGGAAATTTAGCAGCTGAGAGTTCATTTTGTCAGAGACAGTAGGGTGTAGTGGCATATGCATTGGACTGGATGTTTTTAATAATTATTTTTTTATTGATTTCAGCAGCCAGGTGAAACACTGCCATTTGTGACAGCATGGATGGACCTTGAGAATATTATGCTAAGTGAAATAAGCCAGTCAGAAAAAGTTAAGAGCCATATGATTTCACTTACATTAGGATATAAAACTGAAACTCACACCCTGGCCAGTTTGGCTCAGCGGTTGGAGTGTCGGTCTGCAGACCAGAGAGTCCTGGGTTCAGTTCCTGCTAGGGGCACATACCAAAAACAACAACAACAACAAGAGAAAACTGAAACTTGTGGACACAAACAACAATATGATTTTTGCCAAAGGGAAGAGGGTGGGAGGATAAAGGGGGCCTAATATAGGGTGAAGAAAATAGATTTGGTTTTGGGTGGTGGGCACAGTGTAATATACAGATCTTGTATCATAGAAATCCACACCTGAAATATATAATCCTATAAGTCAGTCACCTTAATAAATTTAATTAAAAATGAAAATAAAATCAAGGGACCAGTCTTTACCCAGATGCACAGCACACTCCTCCTCATGATGCCTCCTCAGCTCTGGGAACTCTGCACCTGACCCTTGGCCTTTCCCAAGAGGGGTTCTCACGTCCCACATGTTCTGCCTTCTCTGCAGGAGCAGGGGAAGCGATGATGGGAGAGGACTCAGGTGCCAGTTCCATTCTCAGCTCTGCCTCCAACAGGGCTGTGTGACTTCACCCCATGGAGGTTGTCTTCTGCAAAAAGATGACTGAATCAGACCTCCTCCACTGCTCTGTTGACTCCTCTGTGACAGCTGTTGTGGAAGCACCTCCAAATGTAGCTGGGGACATGACCCTCCCTCTCCTCCTTGTCTTCTCTTCTCTCTGGACTCACCTGACTGTCAGGCCCTAAGTTGGCATAGACATACTGTGCCTCCAACCTCAAGGCAGAGTGAGTGCCCTTGCCAAATCCTTTTAGATTCTCCTAATCCTAGGCCTGGGACCCACACTCACCTTCCCTTGGTGATGAGACCTGCCCTTACCTGGGTCAGTGACTGATCAACTGAAGGTCCTCAACCTCCTCCCCACCCTGGGTTCTTGTCTTTATCACCTTTGACCTGTGACCTTAAGTAGGCTCATCTCCTTGAGCCTCTGTCTTGCCTTTAAATCTAGGCTAGTAATTCCTATCTACCATACAAGGTATTAAAAAGAGCAAATAAGATCATTGTGAAAGTGCTTTGTAAATGACAATGTGACTTATACATGTAAGTTATTATATTATTCACAGAGTATTCTTGACTTTAGACCCACATCCAAGAACACATTGACTTTTGATGCTGTTAATCTTCAACTATCTTTACTAGTACAAGGAACCTTAACAAGAATTAGATAAATAAGGCACCTGGAGACTTTCTCTGTCTTAGAAGAGCCTGGGTTCAAATAATTTTTAAAAAATGGAGTTTGAGAGTCATAGAGGAAAGTCTGAAAAAAGATGGCAGTGAATTCAGACTGTTGATCATCCTAGAGCCTTGACCATTGTCTCCTTTTCATTTCCTTATCTGGCATTGGGAACATCAGTGATATTGATGGGGAGGCCTATAAACTGATTGTAATTAAAAGCCAAGTTTGAATAAAAAAAAAAATAAAAGAAAGGAAACAAGTTTCTCTGATTCTTTCAGGGATCTCAGTTTAGAGGAAGATTAACACCATGTCTTTTCTTCATTCTCTAGAAGGCTTGCTGCAGACTAATCATTTACTCTCATAGCACATATAAAGAGGCTTGGCTTTTGTCATAATAGGGGAGTAAATATATTAACTTAGAAAACATTAATTCAGCTCCTGTGGTTGGATTAAAGAGTCTATGGGACAGTTAAGTTTATAAATAACCTCAGGGTGATAATCTGCAGGTGGAAAAGTGCATTAACTCTCTATGTTAATAGCAATGAAGCGATTCTGTCTGAACTCGTTCAAGCAGCCATCTCTGTACTGGGGAATCTGAGGGTGGACCTGGGATGGAACCTCCTATAAAGTAAATTCCAAGGGGGTTGACTGAAACCAAAGTAAAACCACTGACCAGACCATTAAAGTGACCCATGTTGTACTAGTATATAGTTCTGGGGATTTACTGAAGTAGAAAGGAGAATACATTTTTATTGTGTTTATTTTGTCATCTTGCCTGCAGATTACTTTGGGCACAGTAGTCACAGAAATTCTTAGCAGGAAACATTTTCTGGGTGAATGGTAAGTAGTATATATCTTTTTCAGTAGATAACCTCAGGCATTTTTATAAGAATATCTCAGAGTCCCCAAAGCTTTGCTGGGTATAGAAGTTTTTTCAATAATTTTCTTCTAAGAACTTTCCACAATGATAGAAAGTCATTCTTGCTGTTCATGTCTCTTGAGGCCTTCCTGATGGTGACTACCTAATTCTCCAAATTCAGGTTTCCACACTAAAATAACTTGCTATTTCCACCTCGAGGTTGTTTCATGAGCAGAGTAACGAGGGTTCTTTAACTTGTGGCTGCCCATATCCCAATCCTGTTTATCTGTCTTGTTTGTAGACAGAGACACTTCTACTAACTCATCCGTACATTGCAGACTGTTGCTCTCTAAAATTCATGTTCTATGCCTTAATGACAGACTATTTGCAAGAAGTGTGATGTATGTACATGTCTTTTGTTAAGCCTTGGGCAAAAGCCAGGGCACCAGACACTGATCCCCTGAGGAAATGTAAACTTCTAATATTGCATATTAGGCATGTGATATGGTTATATACGTGCCTCTTCCAGGGTAGTATTGGATCTAGAATATGTATGTAGACATTTCCTTACCAGTTTTAACAGGCATGTTGGTCCTTTAGGGAAGACTAAGGTAAAAGAATGAGGATCTGAGGGAAATTTCCCATTGAATTCCTTGAACCCATGTACCCTAAATATGGTGTTCTTTGGTCCAGTCTAAATCATCCTTGGGAGCACTGCCTGAATATCAGTAAATATCTTCAAGGTAGTCTAACTTTCCAGTAAGTATATTCTAGAGGCCACCATGATAAAGATGGTAAGAAATCCCTTCAGTGTACTTGTCTTGCCATCCAGTCCTAGTCTCAGGAAGAGATTGGGGCATGCTAGTCTGTCCACAAACTTTAGGGCGGCTAAGGGATCTCTCAGGGTAGACCCAGAGGATAAGCCTTTGGGGAAAAGGTTCTCTTTAATCTGTGTTAGGAGAATTCTAGTGGGACAATTTTGTTCTAGGTCATCTGAGAATTTTTTCTCCTTTAAAGATGTGTATAAGTGAGATCACATGATACTTGTATTTCTCTGTTTGGCTTGTTTCGTTTAGGATAATACTTTCCAGGTCCCTCCATGTCATCTCAAAGGATAAGAGCTCTTTCTTTCTTACAGCTGCATAGTACTCCATTGTGTATATGTACCACTGCTTTTTTATCCATTTGTCTACTGATGGACACTTGGGCTGTTTCCAGATCTTAGCTATTATAAATAGTGCTGCTACAAACATGGGGTACATATATTCTTTCTGATTGGTGTTTCAGGCTTCTTAGGGTATATTCCTAGAAGTGGGATCACTGGGTCAAATGGAAGTTCAATTTTTAATTTTTTGATGAAACACCATATCGTTTTCCATAGTGGCTGCACCAGTCTGCATTCCCACCAGCAGTGTACTAGTGGAATACAATGAACATAACAGTCTGAGGAATGGGGTAGTCCCAGAAACGTGGAAGTAGGGTACAGACTGACAATCCCCATAAGAGGGGGTAGGTGGGAGATAAGCCACAGAACTTATATGCATGTATGCATGACCAATAGACATGGACAACAAAGCTGGGGACGGTGGGGAGGGAGGGGGAGGAGGGTGTCAATGGGGGAAAAAGGAGAAACATCTGTAACAAAATACATACATACATACATACATACATACATAAATGATGTGTATAAAACCTCAAGTTGATCCCTCCCCATGTCAGCAGGTATTAGGTCATTGATTTCTCGGCTTGGAGAGAATGCAATAGATCATGATTTTGGTTCTCTTTCCCCTGCCCCCTTCTTTCTCCATTTTGTTTCTCATTCTTTGATCTAGCTACTAAATTAATCACTCTTTTCCTGTCTTTCCCTCCAGCTTTGTGTATTGGAGTGAAGGGAAAAGACAGGTTTGGAAGAAAAAAGCTCTTCCAAGAGTTCGTTTCTTAGAGGCTCTCTGCCCCTGCTCTTGAATAGTTGTACACAATTTTACTCATTTTTTAAGTGCCAATCAAAGCATAATTATCAGCAATTATTATGAAAAAAAAAAAAAAACAAGTATATAGCAAGCCCACCTCAGGAAACTCTGTGGCTGGCAATGCTATTTATCAGGATAAAATCGTCATGACATTAATCCATTATCCCTCCCCTCTCCTCTCCTCTCCTCCCCTCCCCTCCCCTCCCTTCCCCCTCCCCTCCCCTCCCCTCCCCTCCCCTCCCCTCTCCTCTCCTCTCCTCTCCTCTCTTTTCTCTTCTCTCTCAAATCTCTAGAGTACCTACTAAGTGTAAGGTGACAATGAATACTCAGAAATGAACGGTTTCTGAGAAGTTTACAAAGGAGATAAAACCTGTACATAAAAATTATACTACAAATTGGAATGTGGTATGTTCTATGTCAGTACTTTTGAGACCACTTACTAAATCAGAATCTCTGGTAGTAGGGATCAAGAATCTGCATTTTAGCAAGCCTTCTAGGTGGCTTAGACTGAATTCTAAAAATAGACTGAGTTCTAATCTCTTTAGTCTATCTTAACATGTGAGCTACTTCCCTTAGATTTTTAAACTATAATATAATCATACAAATGACTGTACAAATGAATCATAGAAATCTTACACTGATTTGGTATATTAGTAGGCCTATTTTTTTTTCAATCCTCACCTGAGGATATTTTCTTATTTATCTTCAGATAGAGTAGGAGGGAAGGAGAGAGAGAGAAACATTGATGTGAGACAGACACATTGACTGATTGCCTCCCACACAACCCTGACCAGGGCCAGGGACGAACTGCAACTGAGGTACATGCCCTTGACTGGAATTGAACCTGCAACTCACTGGTCTGCGGGCCTATGCTCTAACCGCTGAGCCAAACCGGCTAGGGCTATTTTTATTCATATTATTTACCATAATTTAAAAAATATGTTTTATATATTTTTTTAGAGAAACAGGAGAGAGAGAGAGAGAGAGAGAGAGAGAGAGAAACATCAATCAGTTGCATCTCATATGTACACACCCCCACTTCGGGTATGCATCCTGACGGGGAATCAAACCAGCAACCCTTGGTTGCACAGGATGATACTCAGAGAACCAAAACCACACCAGCCAGGGCTTAACATAACTTTTTAAAATCTGTAAGTCATACTTGCAGTTACCATATGACCCAGCAAGCAATTCCACTCCTGTACCCAAGAGAAATGAAAGTATATGTCCACACAACAACTTGCATCCAAATGCTCATAGCAGCATTCTTCATAATTGCCAAACAGTGGAAATAACCCACATGTCCATTCATCAGTTGAAAATGACCAGATAACCCACAAATAAAATGTGGACTATCCATACAATAGAATTTTGTTCAGCCATAAAAAGAAATGAAGTCCTGATAAGAGCTACAAAATAAATAAAACCTGAAAACATTTTACTGAGTATAAGAAGCCCATATATTGTATGATTCCATTTCTGTGAAATGTCCAGAGTAGACAAATCTACAGAGACAGAAAGCAGACTAGTGAAGGCCCAGGGCCTGAAAGAGGAACGAGTGACTGCTAAGGGGGTATCGGGTTTCTCTGTGGGATTGCACTTTGTAGCCGGTGTCTGATAACCTGATATCTGGGGTCCTTATGGAGTGTTTCTGTTGAATATCATTTCACTGAAGGGGTCTTTTCTCCTCCTGCATCTGTCAATCTTTGGTTTTGTGGGGTATTTTGTAGATAAAATTCTATTTTTAGAAATAATTTGAAGCCTAGATGGATGTTATCTTTCTTCAAAGAATAAAATTTATTCTCCAAAGACTAAGTTTTAAAAATCTTTATTGTTGAAAGTCTTATAGATACACCTCCTTTTTTCCAAATTGACACCACCCCCCCAGGCCCCACTGTCGTCTGTGTCCATTGGTTATGCATATATGCATGTAAGTTCTTTAATTTACCTCTTCCCGCTCCCTAAACCCTTCCCTCTGAGGTTTGTCAGTCTGTTGTCTACTTCCATGTCTCTGGATCTATTTTGTTTGTCAGCTATTTTGTTCAAAGAATACATTTTGATTGCTTTTCTCAGACACCCAGTAGTGCCAGCAATCAGGTATCATCTTAATCCAATTCCAGGCTAAAGAATTTTCTGGACAAGCCAGATGACTTGAATCTGGGCTGCAGACAGTGGAAGGGCTGGTTTAAGTTCACTTCACCTCGCTTCCTAGGGTGCAACGGGGGTCGTGTATAGCCACATTGCAGCCCAAGGCAAAAGAAATGTCAGCACTACTGATCCTGTCTTTATTTTAAAATTTGATATCTTGTTCATCATGGATTTTTCATTAATAATATTAATTAAATTTTAATTGGTAATACTGCATTAAAGTATTATTTATCTGGATTACTGAGGTTTTTTGGTTCCCCTAAATTTTGTGCCCAAGGTGAGTATTTCACTCACTTGGCTCTGCTCCCAGCCTTGGGATTTCTACATCTGCTTTGGGATTTGTACATCCTGAGAGTTTGAAGGGACAAAAGTGTGGGTTCCCCAACTTCCTATAAAATCCCATAGTGATTTGGGAGACACTCTCTCAATTTCCCAGCTTACCGTGCTATTTAGAATTAACCGTCAAAAGATTTCCACACAACTAAAGACTGAAGTGGTGGATGAAACATAAACGTTTATCTTCACTTTCTTTTGAAACTTCCCTAAAATGGTTGTAGCAGAATAACAAGGTTAAAACCTACAAGGACTAAGTGAAGGGAAAAGAGAAAACAGTAAATAAGAGCTGCCCACAAATCTTTGGAAGATAGGCAGCTGATAGAGGAGTGATATTTGATCTAGATATCAAGATATAGAAGCAGAGACCTACTCCCTACAGAGACAGATAATGAGAAGTGAACCAGTTCACCCCGTAGAAAATGTTTTCTTCTCAGTATCAGTCATCGGGGAGAGGCAACAACAATCTGCATTCATGTGGTATGTTCTGTAATACACATTTACTGCATCACCTCAAAGATTATTTGAATTCTCCCATGTCACAGTCTGGTTAGGTGGGACCTAGCTTTAGTACGACTGAACAGTGTTCTAATAGACTATATTGATTATCTCAGAAACTGAGGGTCAAGCTAAAAGTGACCTTACTATGACCATAAATCATATGACTGGCTGGAGATGACTAACTGCAAAAAGAGCCAGGGCCTCGCACAGACTGTAAAATGTGGGTGATTAACATGAGCTGAGAGGATAACGAAATGGAGCTTAGGTTTGACTACCCAGGAGCCTTTGCTGCGAGGCAGCCTTTGGCTGTGATGCACATCCTTACTTTAACATGGTCGTTGTATTGTGTTCTTTTCCTGTGAAAAACTGTACATTTGTAAGCATTGTTATTTGGGGCTCTATGAGTCTTTATCAATCAAACCTCACTCAGCTGTTACTGTTAGTTAGTGAACTAAATGATGAGAATCTGAGTGTTTTTTACATTATTCTAATTTCTCAAAAAGAACCTATGCATCCAAAGAGTTGACCCCCCCAAAATCCAACTATTGCAGTGGTTCTCAACCTTCCTAATGCTGTGACCCTTTAATACAGTTCCTCATGTTGTATGTTGTATGTGGGCATATCTGCATGTGGGCGGACCTGCCTGGAGACGGATAGAGGAGCGGTATCTCGGTTCCTAAGACCATCGGAAATATGTGTTTTCCCATGGTCTTAGGCGACCCCTGTGAAAGGGTCATTTGACCCCCAAAAGGGTCGTGACCCACAGGTTGAGAACTGCTGAACTATTGGGTAGTATTCCTGTGTAGTTACAAGGTAACACACTATAGTGGTCAGATCCATGACCTTTATTTATTTTTATTATTATTATTTTTAAAGATTTTAAATTGATTTTCAGAGAGAGAGAGTAAGGGAGAGGGAGAGAGAGAGAAACATCAATGTGAGAGCAAAATATCAATTGGCTGCCTCCTGCACACACCCCACTAGGGATCCAACCCATGACCCAGGCATGTGCCCTGACCAGGAATGGAACTGGCAACCTTTCATTGCATGGGTTGACACCCAACCAACTGAGCCACACCAGCCAGAACTAGATATTTTTATTTTAAATTAAATTAATTTTTATGACAATGGTTCATCTTAATATACATAGCTGTTTCCAGTAGACAGGGAGTTACAAAGAGGCTTGGAGTTCCCAAGGAGGAGTGATAGTGTGAAGTTGTTGGCATGTTATCTGGACACCTGACAGCAGGTGGTGGGCTTTCTGCCTGCTGCAGATCATAGAGAAGCCACTGGGTTGCTGGAGTGGTGGATGACAGATAGAAAACTGATAGCAGCTGTGGTGAAGACTAGGCTGCTTCTGTTTTCCTCCACAACACCGACAAAGAGCATACCCAAGAGCAGTGTCATAAGATCTAAAAATAGAGACTGTATTCAATCATTCAATTGAACTCTCTTTGTTGAAAACATGGTTTTGTTTAATAACAATGCAAACAGCCAATGGAAGTGACAAGAGGAGGAAGAGAGAAGAGTCAGGATGGATTGGTGAAGAGTCAATTGTGATATTGTGTTGAGCCTGCAATGCCTTTGCACATCCAGATAATGTCCACAGACAGCTGGGAACAGGACCTAGAGCTTAGAATAGGTCAAGACTAGAAATCTAGGCATAGGGCATCCTCTTCCACATGACCTCTGGGAGTTATTGGTGGATATGTGGGAGGGGAAGACCTATGCACAGATGAGACCACCCAGGAGGATCTAAGAGAAGACAAAATGCTCAAAGACAGGGCCCTATGCACATCTACCTTTTAAGTGTAGGAAGAAGAAAATTCAGAGAAGGAACTTGAATATCAATAAGAAGAGATAGAAAAGCCCTGGCCAGGTGGCTCAGTTGGTTGGAGCATTGTCCTATATACCAAAAAGGTTGTGGGTTCAATTCCTGGTCATGGCACATACCTATGCTGCAGGTTTGATCCCCTGTCAGGGTGTGTACGGGAGGCAACTGATAGATGTTTCTCTCTCATATTGATGTTTTTCGTCTTCTCTTGCTCTCTCTCTCTCTCACTCTTTCTCTCTCCCTCCCTCCCTGAAAGTCAATGGGTATCCTCAGATGAGGATAAAAAAAGAAGAAATGGTAGAGAGTGGTATCACAAAAACCCAAAAGAGGAGAGACATTCAAATGAATGATCAGTAAGGCTTGAATATTACCCACTGGAAATGACCCTTGAGAGGTCAGGTCAAAGATATCATCATCAGTACTTTGCAGTGATAAGGTAGAAATCAGATAGTAGGAGATTGAGGAATAAATAAAAGGTGAAATAGAGGAGATAGTAGATGTATTTTTTCTGGAAGCTTAGCTCTAAATGAAAATGAAGTTGCCAGAGGAATAGTTTTTGTTTGAACATTATTTTAAGCATGATTATTTGTTGAGGGAAAACACACACACACACACACACACACATACACAGAGAGAGAGAGAGAGAGAGAGAGAGAGAGGCTGGAGTTGTAGAAAATATAACTGATGTAGCTGAAAGAAGAGAGAGATTAGACTCAAAGGACAGTTGTATGGATGAGACCTGATTAGTACATTTGCCTCTTTTTTTGCCACAATTAGAGAGTGTCTCTTTGTAGAAGGTTGAGAAGTAGAGGTAAATGATGAGAGGAAGGCCTGACTTTTCTCTTTAGAAGCTTAGCTAGTAAAGGCAAGGAGAGAAAGAACTTAAACCAGAGAACACAAATGCAAATAAATCTATATGGAATTGGAACAGAAAAGCTGAGGGAACTGACACATGATGGCCTCCATTTTCTCTGTGAAAAATGAAATAATATGATCAGGTAAGAGAACATAGTGAGGGTTTGGAATAGACACTGAGGAGAATGTGGAGGGGTATGTAATAGAATCACCAAGTATTATTCAGGCCTGGGAATGTATACCCCAAGTGTACACCAATGCATGTGATTGTATAGGTATTTTAAGCAGGATTCAGTCCAAGTGTAGGACTGATAGGTGTTTTTCTGTGGTGGAGGAAAAAGGACACCAGGATACACAGGAGCTAAAGGTGGTGGCAAGGGCATGGTCGAAACCTATCCCCTGCCCCCCAGATTTCTCATGCGTCAAAACATTTAGCATCTTGAACAGAGACTCTTTTTTCTTTTCTGGGGCCTAGGATGAGTCCCTTACATTCAGAAGACTGTCAGATATTTTTGAATGAGTAAGTTAACTAATCAACAAAAGTGGACTGTGTTAAACATTTCTGAATACAATAATTAGGTTTAAATTTTTATCTGCTAGGGATGAATATATTGATTATTTCAGAGCATCAGAAGCTACATCCTATAATTTACTTATACTCAAAATAATTAGACTGATGCCAAACTCTAATAAAATTCATTCTGTAACACAAAACTTTATTAGAATAAAAATACACATACAGTATTCAACATTAAAATTATTTCACATCACACGTAGGTTTTACCTCCATTAGTTTTTTAATGCTTTTAAAGCCTGCACTTTACATAATTTGCTCATGTGTAAACAAATCTTAGATTACCAAAGATGCAATGTATTCATTCGATACTGAATATCAAGATTTAGAGATGGGAACTGATAGTTAAATCCTATTGCACTAAATATTTCTGTAAAATTTTAGACATAGATAAAAAAGAGATTAAAATAAATCACTTGAAATGAGGTAAGTTATATGAAAAGGTTTTAGTAGCAAATATCAACACTGTTGAGATGAGAGTATTAAAAACATTCATGGAAAATTCACTTAAATGTTTGCATAGTCTAGGTTATTTTTTAAAACAGAAAATTTTAAATTACCAAAATTCATTATTAGAAAAAGAGATAATTATCTGGTTAAGATTTGTGAGTGTTCTAAATCTTTCATTCAGAAAAAAAAAAGAAGTGATGCAAACATTTACAAGTATAGCAAAAAGTAAAAAAAAAAAAAAAAAGAAGAAGAAATAAAGAATGAAGATTAGGACCAACAGTCCAAGCTGCCTGTTGGAAAGAAAATTAAAAACAGAGGTAGATGATTAAATATTAGTGGACAAGTTACTTAAAGGATTAATTTCTGTCTTGGTACACATTCACCAAATTTTTATGCTTGAAACCATATAGCAAATAAATTTAGAAGTAGAGAATAAGACCTAGCACAAGTTATTTTCCTTATAACAAAGAAAAGGAATAAAAATAAACCAGGCTTAAGACCCCTGTGAAGGATATGATTGTTTAAAGCACTACAGTTCATGCATTTTTTAAAGCAGGAGAGTGAACCTTGTCCCTATGCTTCCTAGGTTTATTTGAGGCCAAGCCATAAGCCCCAGCAGGCGTGGTCAGTCAAAGTAGGACTGCAGGGTGCCTCGGCGCCGGACATCACAGGTCCAGCAGTGGAAGCCTCCTCCCAGGGAATTGGCGTTACGAATGTTAACTTTAACGGTACTGATTCCTGCATTGAACAAGACAGACGTGGCCAGTTAGATGGACTCACATGAAGATTCTCCTATAAAAAGTAAGCCTAAAGACAGGTTCCTACCTGTGGATCTGATCCTTAAGTCTACCCAACCCAGGAGAGTCTTTCCATTTTATTTCCACCAGTTATATTTCATCAGATCTGTTCTATTGCTAATATAAAACATAAACCAGTCAGCAGAGACTCTGAAGTCTATTTTGTGCTATTGACTATTCACAAATCAATAGGTAGGATGAACAGACATATCTGTCAAATGTCCAAAAATGATCAAGCACTAAAATTTCAAGGCCTTTTAGAATTACGTTCTAACTGTTTTGTCAGACTCTTTCTAATTTTACCATGTCAATTTAGTAGGAAAAGAATAATTTACCCAACCTGAAAAGTTGACTTTACTTACTCACATACAAGCAAAGTTTAGTTGATATGATTAACTTTACCAGACCCCTTGAGGAAACAATGGAACAGAGCTCACATTTTAATATCTGGGTTGTATGGTCATGCAGGTACCAAAGGTACTCAGACAATTAATTAGTTTAATCTGGCACCGTTTGTATTGGCATGGCTATGATGTACCCTATCAACCTGTGGTATTTAGGAAGAATCTGTTGTAGTTGGCATACTAAGGTTTTTAAAAGAAAATTTGTTCTCTTCCCTCAATAACCCATTAATTTGAGAGGGAAAATGAGCGACAGAGTCGCTGAAGGTTCCATGGTATTGTCAGGGAGGAGAGGCAGCAGGGGCCACCCGGGAAGACTTTCTGAGACAGTGAGACTGGGCAGGGCTCTGAGAGTGAGGGCAGGTGGGACAGAGATAAGGAGTGGCTTGGGACAAGGGGTGGGCTTTCAAAGACAACTATATGTTTCCTGATCGACAGATGTATCTATCTTATTCAGGTTGCTATATCCATATTAATCCTGAATTGGAGAGAATTAAGTTACTTGTAAAAGTTTGCTTTAACAAGTTCCCTGTGTCTAAAATGACTTTATTACAAATAAAATAATAAATCAGATCTTGAGTACTCAATAATATTTTAAGTGGAGAAAAAAATAAAGTATTAATGGATAAAGAAACAGAATCCAAGCAATTGGGTTACTTCATGAAAGCTAGAAAAACAAACAAACAAAAAAACCGGCATAGCATTAGGGGTTAAATCATTAGATTGGGCTCAGTCTAACTCTGATAGGCCAATTCTTTTATACTGATACTACAATAAGGAGGGAGGTGTTAAAGGGTCAAATAATTTTTTCTGGGTAGCACACTTGAAATAAATCCAAACATGACTTTCATTTATAACAAGTGTACTACCTGACTTTGACACCCAGGATGCGTCATGTACGTAAAGAGTGATCAGCATACATATTTCTGTCCTCTATATAACGGCTATATGAAAATTCTTTCAACACTTTTCTCCATAATATTAGAATATCTGGTCTAAATTTTGAATATCAGGATAAGTAAACTTCCACCCAAATAAAAACCAGTTCTGCTTTTTAGTTCAAAGCTGAATGATTTACTGACATTCTTCATTGCATTTCATTACTTTGTTTACTGTGCTTATCACACGTATAAGTCACTTCTGTGTCTGTACCCTTATAAGTTATTTATAGTAAGTAATGACAATTAAATTACTTTAAAGGACCCTCAACAATTTCTTATTTGGGGAAGGGCTGAATAATGTATATGTTCCATTACAAAGGGGTAGTTCCCCACACAAGGGCACTAAGAGGTTAGATAAGTCATAGAAGATGCGTATATTCATTGCCAAGGGAGTGACTAAGGACCCTGGGATGCATCTCCAACCTTTTGAGGTTATGATTGTTGAAAACAAAAAGATCGTCCATCTACAAAATAATAACTAGATACCACTACAAGAAACGGAGAAGGAATTAGATAAAGCATACATCAAACCTAGTATGTCATTTCTTCAGTTCTTCATACATGACAACATGCTTCATATACTGTACATACCCAGCTTTTCGAACATCTTTTGAATTGGGACTTCATTGGCATCCACCATAACACGCTTTTCGTCTAGCATTAACACATTCATGGAAAGCCATTTGGATGACATCCAGAGTGGGTGATCTAAAAATAGCAACAACTGTTAAATCATGTCTGCTATCATTTTTGTTTAAAGCAAGGATTTGAAAGTAAAGAATATTAAAGTGACAGGTCAATTTTCAGAGTTCACTTTCCCTGTAAAATTTTTATCTTAAGACAATGTATAAATGTTATGAACCAGTCTATTCTCATTACACACTTAGATTTCACTTTGTTTTATTTAGAGTAATTTGTTGCTTTATGCAATATTATTTTATACTGATTTTTCCCAGCTTCTCACTCTCAATTTCTATGGGAGGAGAGGTTGTGAACACAAGTCCAGCCTTATTCTAGTAT
Organism: Molossus molossus; assembly: GCF_014108415.1. NCBI lineage: Eukaryota > Metazoa > Chordata > Mammalia > Chiroptera > Molossidae > Molossus > Molossus molossus. The sequence goes on from NW_023425344.1 coordinate 183,995,930, forward strand.
CCACAGTCCCAAGCACCAGTTCACTCCTTACTAGGGAAATGTTTTCTCTAAATTGCTAAAAATTTGAGCTGCTGTCTATTAGTGAAAGATTCTTGGTCACTGAAATAATCATTTTAGTCTGTGAGTGTATAAAAGTAAACATACCATCTGGGATGACTGGTTTTGGAGGAGTAACTATGGTCCATCCTGCTTTCTTGAAGAGATCAATCTGTAAGACCAAACAAATAAACAAACAGGCTTAAATCTATATATACTATTCTTATCATTCTTGGTCTCTGATAGCCCTTATAATTACTAATTATTTTTGAGATGCTGTCTTCTCAATTATCAATATAAAGAAATTAAAATTTCAAGACATTTTGATTTTGTCTGAATCCTAATTTAAAATGTACATAAAACCAGGCAGGATGGGGAGGAGGGTATCTGGGGGTTGGGGGGTGCAGAAGAAATATCTGTAACAAAAATAAATTTTAAAAAATTGCACAAAAAAAATGTACATAAAACCCCCATATTACCAGACTAAAGTTAAAAAATAACAGAAATGTTAAAGCTTTAACATTCTTGTGCTTTTCTCAGGTTTCAGAGATCTTAAAATACTAAAGACACTTTTTTTTTTTTTTTTTGAGAAATTCTCTTTAAAGAGAATGAAAACATTTCCTCTTTAGTTATAAGAAAACAAAAATGTGACTGTGTCAAACCCATAGTCCATGCACTTCGTAGCCCATCACTTTGTATCTATGACCGTGGCATAAAGACAGATGTTAAGGTTGTACTCCCTAAGAAACCTTATTGTCCTTAGTAACCTATTTATTATAACTCAATCATCCCTATGTCCACTTACCCACTTAGTATAGCAATGAATTATATTAAGATGGAATAAATAACTAATCTTGGTCATTGGGTCTAAATTTGTGGGATATAACTATAGAGTGACATGGTAAAATAGTGATTTTAAAAACATGTACTACAGCCTGGCTGGTGTGGCCCAGTGGTTGAGCATTGACCCATGTACCAAGAGGTCAATGGTTCGATTCCCAGTCAGGGCACATGCCCAAGTTGTGGGCCAAATTCCCAGTGGGGGGCATGTAGGAGGTGGCCAATTGATGTTCTCTCTCATCAATGTTTCTCTCTCTCTCTCCCTAAAATCAATAAAGAAAAAAATATTAAAACAAAAAAACATGTACTGCAGCCTAGCAAATAACAAAATCACTTACCACCCAACTAGAAGTAGGGGGCAGCAGATGGAAGTAGGAGGCTCAGGTGATGGGGACAGACCAGCTGCAGTGAGTGGCTCTGCTCCCCCCTCTGCGGTGGGGCTGGCCAAAGGAGGCCTGACCCACTAGAGAGGGAAGAAGACACCCACTGCCTGTGGCAGTGGCTTTGCCCCAGATATACAGAGATCATCTTGTTTGCAATGCAGCTGCAACTGGAACCTCAGCTGCAAGGTATGAAGTATACTAGCCCCCCTTATCCATGGCTTCGCTTTCCAGGGTTTCAGTTACCTGTGGTCAACCATGTTACAAAAAGATTAAATGGAAAATTCCAGATACTTTGAGAAAGAGAGAGATCACATTCACATAACTTTATTTGACAATATATTGTTATAATTGTTCTATGTCATTAGTTATTGTTAATTTCTTACTGTACCTAATCTATACATTTAACTATTATAGGTATGTTTGTATAGGAAAAAACAGTTATATATGGAGTTCAGTATTATCCATGGTTTTAGGCATCCACAGGGGGTCTTGGAACGTGTTCCCTGAGGATGAAGGGCAACTACTGTAACCCCGCTCTGTTCAATAAAAACATGCATCTAGGCACCAACTTGAGGCTCTCATAGCAGCAAGTAGTCTCATGACACTGTACTGTTTATATCTGAGTGTTAGGCATCTTGTAGTAAATATAACATAAGCAATCCAATTTGATTTTAATAATGCTGAATATCGCTGAATTTGCCATTAGGAATTAGAACCACTAGGAATCACAGAGGTGCTTAAAATAAAAGTGGCAGTGACTTCAATTGCCAGATTCTATTACTTTTCCATCGTCCTAACAACTGCCTTACCTGTTGACAGGGTCGGTCCGGGTTGGAAAGCACAAGACCAGGTCCAATGATATTGAAAGTAGCATCAATGTGCATTGGATTGGGGTCTTTAAAGGAGATGATATGCACTCTGTAGTCTGGAGCAAGATGCCTGCGCATCCATTCAATGCCCATGTAGTTGGTAACCTGAAAACAAATGGAAGACATACATCTATAAAGATTTGGTTCTATGATTAGAATCCTAAACATAGTTAGGATGAAAATATTTGAATTTGGAAACAAACAAAAAAATGCAATAATAAAGTGTGAAATTTCAGAGGCAGCATTTTTAAACCTGGCTTCTCTGTACAAAAATATCTCTTCCGGCTCGAATGAAGTCAGCAGCATCAAAGCATGGCTCAAATTCTGTCGTCACAAATTTTCCCTGAGCAGCCAGTTTGTGTCTGTCTTCTACAGAGTGAATGGGGTAATCCTAATTGGAACAGGAATGAACACACACAATGCATTGGTTCATGAGGAAATTATTTATAGGACATTCATTACTAAGAAAATTAGTTAATCATCATTTCCTAAAATACTACTAGCCCTATTCTAAACGAAAACATGCAAGATGTAGGCCCATGCTAACCAACCCAAAAAAAGACAAGAAAAAAAAAAAAACTTCCAACAAAAAATGGCATGACAGTAATTTCCTGATACTTAGAAGCAAGTGGTACAAAGACAGTAATGATTCTGAAAATATTCCATGACCCATACATTGATTTATGTAGCTGCCTACAATATTGAAAGTCAACAGGGTAAAGTCATTCTGTTCTTTCGGAAAAAGAATTTGTTCCTGAGCCTAACTCTCACTGTAAAATGAGATGCCACATTTCCCCTGCCAAATTTAATTGGGTGTGGTGGAATGAATTTATTATTTATTTCTGTCTCTGAACCCCTAGAAGAAATTTTGATTTTTTTGGATTCTTTTTTAAATAATCAAATAGTAAGCAATCTAATAAGAAACATATGCTTCCTTTTACTGTGAATTTGGCCTGTAGACCAAATTCCTTGACCAAATTCTTTTTCTAGAAGAGAATGGAGTCTACCGACTTTTACATTTTCACCAGTGCTAGCTGTGGGCCTTCAGGCAAATTTTGGGGCTCCCTATAGCGGAATGATACTATCCCTCATGGGGTGGTTATGAAGTGTAAACAAGACTGAGGATATAAATAAAGCACTTAGCTCAACACCTGGCACATAGGAAGCTCCGAATAAGTATTAGTCATCATTACTACTATTATCACAATATCCTTTACTCTTATTTAGATCATAAAATGCATAACAAATACAAGGTATCAGAGAATCTCCATCTCACTCTCTGTGGATCATTTAGAAAAGTTATTAATAAGCACACCTATAATTAGGGACTTACCTGGTCATAAAGCTCATCAGCCATTGTAGGCTTAGGAGCCGTTGTCCACTTGGCGCCACGGCGGAAGTAGTCTTTGATAATTGTTCGGTATGCACGATACTCAAAGAATCGAGCGCGCCATGCCATGGGAGCCTCGATAATCTCATTTCCCACAACTGTCAGGATATCTCGAGGCATTGCACCATATAAACCTGTCCGACCAAAAAGTTCCACAACAGCCACAGTAATGCTACTTTCCAAGACAGAGAAGTCTATATATTACACAATCCCAATTTTTTTGGTTAAAAAAAAATTTACAGATGATCTGTATGTGTGAATGTATATAATTATATGCAAATGTAAAAAATATGAAATTATATATAATAGATTGTTAACATGAATTCTGTGTGAGGATGGTCAAGCCAAACCAAAAAAAAAAAAGAGAGAGAGAAAAGGAAAAAAAAAATGAAGCAGTAAGGTTCTTGTTCAAAGAGATATCAAGCCACTAAGTTATCACTGTTTGTAAGCTTTTTTCTTGCTACACGAAACAGATTTCTTTGGGGAATATCAGGACCATAAGATAAAAGTTGGGTCAAGGATCACTTCTAGAACTGTAAATTAGAACACTGAACTCAGACACAAGAGCACTCTTGTAGCAGTGTTGGTTAAAAATAATATGGGAATGTTTCTGTTCCTCTCTTAACTTCTGTTCTTGAGGAAAATGAAATAAAATCCACTATTCTTATGTTAAGAAAATTACCATAAAGTTTAGAAAAACTGATTCTTTCAAGGAGATTCCAGATTTACAATGAAGTTTTAAATGTGTACATCTTACTCATGTCAAAAAGAACCAAACTGTTCCTACATAATCTTTAAAGTTTTAAAGAATTATTCAAACAAAGGCCTCTCTGAGAAATTATCAGAGTTTCGCCCTTACACATTAAGAAAGAAATGAACAATTAAGACATCAGCAGTTGAGGGATCTGATACCACTTACCCGTAGACTCAAAATCAGGAGTTTTATACTTAAACGACCAGTCAATGAGGTCAGGCCTCCTCACTGTCACTCCTTCCATTTTTAAAATATTGCACATTTCTTCAATTTCAGCGACAGCCTTTTTCAAATGATCTTTGGGAAAATAATGGCCTCCATGCTTCTGGTAAAATGGCCAGTACTTTTCATAGGTGTTGGCCTGGAAGCAGAAGAAAGTTAAGTGAAATTCTTACAGAAGAAAAATAGGACTCATGATATGTTTATAGGTGACAGAGCTAACAGAATTGAAACTAATACCACGTCTTGTCCAGTGCTGAGCCCTAGCATGGAGCACAGTGCCTCTCTGGGAAGACACTCAATATTTGTTGAATGAAGTCTAAATTCCCTTGATGTTTTAAGATTTTTGGCTTCTTTTGTCTGATATCATTCATAGCATCTCTGCCCTCATATGGGCTTGGAATCCTTTTGGGCCAATTTGTATATGCTTCATAGACAAAACAGGACATGAGTGGTCCCATTAGACAGTCTCAATGAGATCAAACAAGAGAACAAATAAAATAGCATAAGACTATAAAAGGACACCTCTAGTAAGACAAAACCATGGGCTATCCATGCATCCCAAATTCTGTCTAGAAAACAGCACTTCAAGATATTTTGTAAGGAAATAGAGCGCTGCCCCCATAAAGGTTGGGGACATACTTACATATATGCTTTGTTTCTCTAAAAAATCCATTAGTGACTTTCCCATCCAAAAGAGTTACCATTTGGCACAATTGTGCAGTAGTGCAAGTCTGCTTTCGGTGCTTCCTACCCTTCCCTGCCAACACGTCTCACCCCCCACACCTCTCCTCTCCCCAGTCCAGCTAAGCTCTCATTGCTTCCGGTTCTTCTGCCATAGAAGAAAGTGCTGGGATGAACAAATTCACAAATTTTTATTACCTAAAAGAAGCTTAACATTTAGAAAGTGACCAAGGGTTATATGCATTTTAAAAGAACTGAATAGAAAACAGGTGAATGTTTTTTAAAAAGGCTCAATTTGCTAAAAATTAATGTTAAATTAGGGTAGGTACAATTGTAAAATATCAATTTTCAAAAGTATAAATATCTACAGGATTCCTTATTGAGATTTGTTTGCATGTGGCTAAGTTCTCAGGCAATTTAAAAAAATACATTGAGAAATGTAGTAGATGTAATTTACCAAGACAGATGAAGCATAATCAGAAGCTCCAAGTGATAAGAAAAAGCCTTGGACCCTCATCAGAAGATTGGCAAAACAATTGATATATTTTAAGTTAAGAAAACAACATTTAAAGCAGGTATTTAAAAAATATTTCCATATGTCACTGATTAAGTGACTAACTACCAGTCTTGATCATGTCAGATAAGAAGGTTCCCATCACAAATCAGACAATTTCAAATAGTGGTGCTATCAAGAAGAGAAAAATGAGTAATAAAATATAGTTTGTCTAAATGTCTGCTCTTTAACGGCAAAGACAATGTCTTTTCCAGATTTTCTATCTTTACTTCCATTTTCACTTCAGCCTAATAAATAGCAAACGTAGGGAAGCAGACCCGCCTCTTGTTAGTTCAGTATCTAGGTTCCATCAGTTAGGCTGGAGCAGAGCCTGCTGGAGAAGAATTAAGGTCTGAAAAAACACAAAGAATGCCAGTAAAACTTTGAAGTCAGTTTTCCAGTAAAGCAAACTAAAGTCTGTGAGCTAAATCTGCCCTCTGCTTGTTTTTGTAAATAAAGTTTTATGGGAACAGAGGCACATTCTTTTACATATTGTCTATGGTTGTTTTGCACTACAGTGGCAGAGTTGAGAGTTGAGTAGTTGCAACACAGACCTATGGTCTGCAAAGTCTAAAATATTTATTACCTGGTCCTATATTGAAAAGTTTGTTGACCTGTCTAAATTATTGTTTAGTTACTTTACTTTTTAAGATCTATAGGCAAACAACAGACTCACTATCTGGCCCATGAAAAATGTTTTCAGTATTAAAAATTTGAGTACTCTCGCCCTAGCTGGTTTGGCTCAGCAGTTAGAGTGCCAGCCTGTGGTCCCGAGAGACCCGGGTTCGGTTCCCGCTAAGGGCATGTGCCTGGTTGCAGTGTGTCCCCGGCCCTGGTTGGGTTGTGCGGGTGGCAACTACTCGATGTGTCCCTTTCATGTCGATGTTTCTCTCTCTCTCTCCCTCCCACTCTATCTGAACAAAATATCAAAAAAATGTCCTCGGGTGAGGATACAAAAAAAAAAAAAAATTTGAGTACTCTCTTTTCTTTTATTTTTTTAATCTTCACCCAAAGATATTTTTCTATTGATTTTTTTTTTAGATAGAGTAGGAAGGAGAAAAGAAACATCTATGTGAGAGAGACACATTGATTGGTTGCCTCCCACACGACCCCAGCTGGGGCCAGGGATCAAATCTGAAACCAAGGTACGTGCCCTTGACCGGAATTGATCCCAAGACTCTTTGGTCTGTGGGCTGATGCCCTAACTGCTGAGCCAAATCATCTAGGGCTTGAGAACTTTTTTTATTAAAAATGTTTAACGTTCCCCAACCGGTATGGCTCAGTGGTTGAGTGTCAATCCATGCACCAAGAGGTCGCTGATTCAATTCCCAGTCAGGGCACATGCCAGGTTGTGGGCCAAATCCCCAGTGGAGAGCATGCAGGAGGTGACCAATCGATGTTCTCTCTCATTGATGTTTCTCTCTCTCTCCCTCTCCCTCTGAAAGAAAAAAAAAATCAATAAATAAAAATAAAAATTTTTAACATTGTTACTACAGCAGATGCCCCTCATCCCCCCCCCCTTTACCCACATCCACCGGACCCTTCTTCCCCCTCCCTTGACCTTCACTACACTATTGTCCATGTCCACAGGGTATGCATTTTTAGCTAATCCTTTCATCTTCTTTATCCAGTTACTCTACCCCCTCCCCTCTGACACCTGCCAGTCTGTTCCATGTATCCATGTACTTTTTAAGATCAATCCACTCTTTTAAAAAACAAAAGCACTCCACTGTTTTCTAAGCCTAGGAAGTCCTGCAGCAGCAACCACAAGGAGGATAATAATGACTCTTTATATTCTTCTCAGACACATCCTGGTACTACATTCATTCACCACTTCCTCCTTCTCATGCCAGGCACATCTCTTATAATCCACTGAGGGACAAGAAGCCTTTGAAAATTTGACACTGGGTAATGGCAGGTGTACAGCCATGTTGTCTTGCTGGGCACATTCCAAAGTTATTCTGTGTGACTATTGGTGCAGAGCAAAGCTTGCCTAGATAAATATAAAGTAAACATCCCCGGGAGAAAAAGTTATTTGAACAAGTGTGACTTGTATAATGCATACTCTGGCTAAGGTTGGACAAAGTCCAAATGATCAGGGTACATTTCATTTTCCAAGAGATAGTTAGGAGCGATTTACACTTCCTTTATAACCCTGCTAAATGAGTTAACAATAATTTACCAAGTTGTCTGCAAGATAAAAAAACAAAAACAAAACACAAACACGCTGTTTTTTAACAATGTTGTAGAGATGTGGCTGCACTCCTAGAAACTTTGTAGCCTTTCAGAGCCTAAAACCTTTCAGTAGGCTTGCCAAATGGATTTCAAGTACAGTCTTTGGAAGGCTAGGAAATCTTAATAGAAATCAGCCGCAAACATATTACATTAACTTTGATCGATTTTTGTATTTCATAAAAGGTCCTTTATCAAGGGCTTTATGAAAAAAGACAAAAGCAAAACAAAAAGCACATAGTTGATGAAAGTATTCATTATGTTTTGCAGAATTAAAAAGCCATATAGATTTTTTAAATTGTGCTTCCTGACAACTATGTTTCACACTCCCATAAAGTTTCTCTAGCATTTATATCTTCTATCTTCCCACGTATCTTTTTTTTTTTAATCCTCACTCGAAAATATTTTTCCATTGATTTTCTAGATAGAGTGGAAGGAATGGAGAGGAGAGAGAGAGAAACATCAGTGTGAGAGAGACATATCCATTGGTTGGCTCCCTCGACCCTGACAAAGGCTGGGAATTGAACCTGCAACCCAGATACATGCACTTGACCAGGAATCAAACCCTGTGACCCTTTGGTCTTCAGGTCGACTTTCTAACCATTGAGCAAAACTGGCAAGGGCTTTCCACATATCTTATGCTCTAATTGCATATAAACAGTTTACTACATTGTTTTATCTTTCACTGTTCTCAAACTGATTAATGTATCTGTGTCATTTCCCTCTAATTAGAAGGTAAGGCCTTGCCCCCCGGGGTCATGCATACCTTAGATTTGCTTTCCTCTCCCTCAGTACTTAGTTTTTAGTATGTGGTATAAAGCAGAAATATCCAGACAAATAAATGAAATCAATACTGCTAATGCTACTACTATCTACAACCATTATATCCCCAATGTACTTTTGTAATGTAATTAGCAAACTGGATCCATACAACTATAATGAGTTACAGTTTTGTCCATTAAAATACTTCACATGTAAACTTTTACCTTCATATTTAATTGTGTTAGGTAGATAACAAACTTCTTAATATCTTCATTTTACAGAGGCTTCGAAATTTGTGGAATTTTGCACAAGGTCAGACAGCTGATTAACTGACACTAGTTATCAAGCTTTATCAAATACCTAATTCAATCCCATACTCCTGATTTCAGCTTGGTTCACGTCCCACAATCCCATGAAATTACAAAGTTATAAATCAAGTGACAAAAAAACTCAAAATAATGGCTGAGAGTTCTGAGATCACATGGTATAAATGTCAATAATTTTATTTTATGTTTACCAAGTGTCTGTAAGACAAAGCAAAACACTGTTTTTAATAATGTTGTAGAGATGTGGCTACATTCCTAGAAACTATGTAGTCTTTCAGAACCTAAAATCCTCACCTAGTGATATTTTTTCCATTGAATTTTAGACAGAATGGAAGTGAGGGAGAGGGGAAAAGAGAGAGAGAGAGAGAAAGAGAGATGTGTGTGTGAGAGAGAGAGAGAGAGATGTGAGAGAGAGACATCGATAACTTGCCTCCCAAACACGCCCCCAGGTATGTGCCCTTGACCTATAATCAAACCTACAACCTGTCAGTGCACAGGCTGACTCTCTAACCATTGAGATCACTGTCCAGGGCAAAAAGTCAATAATTTTAAAGACAAGTAGAAGGATAAACTATTGCCTGAAACTGAAATTTAATTTTTCCTAATAAAAATGGTTAGGGGATGGGACATCTTTCCAAGAAAAGACTTTAAAAAGATCATGCCTTTTAAAACATGTGGATGACATTTAAATTAATCTGTTCATCAAATTTCAAATATCAGCCCTGGCTGATGTGGCTCAGTTGGTTGCGTGTTGTCCCATGGACCAAAAGGTTGCCTGTTCAATTCCCAGTCAGTGCAGGAGGCAGTCAATCGATGTTTTGTGTTCTCTCTCTCTCTCTCTCTTTCTCTCTCTCTCTCTGTGTGTGTGTGTGTGTGTGTGTGTCATGTTCTCCCCTTCATTCTGTCTAAAAATAAATACAAACAGTTTCAACTATCAGAACCAAAGGTAGTTTCAGAACAATAAGAAGTTATTACTTTTTCTATTACTCTGTCTTTAGGACTAACTCAAGAGTCATTTTCTTCTTGAAGGCTTCCCAACTACTCAGCATCTGGTCATTGCTTTTCCTTAGCTCTTCTGGCCCTTCAGTTCAACTGCTTTGCCAGTTGGTTGGCATAAGATACTTAGTATTAGTCTTTGTTTCTATGTGAACACAGTATCTCTTCAAACACTAAGTTATTTTCTGCTCATACCCCCGGAGCCCTGGTACAATGTAGGCAACATTTCTAATGATGATGACAATGATATAAAATAACTTACTTTCTCAATCCACATTACAAATACAAATATAAATATTCAGGAAGAATTTACGTACATTAAAAATATATTTGTAACCCACTACTAATGAAGTTTAGGCTGTGTCCACAATGTTGATGGCACTCCCCCAGATATGGGACTCTTATGCAGTATACAACCTGAACACCAAACTACAGAGGCCCTGGCCATAGAATATTACAGACGAAGAACACTGGGAGTTGTTAAAAAGGGAGATATTACTTGTTACAGGGAAATCCTGTAAGGCTTTGAGGAAGATGCCACCAGAGCTAGGAGATAGTAAGAGGGGGGTAGGTTTAAACTGCAGACAAGGGGGTGCTGGAAGAAGGGTGGAAGAGACCTAGGTGGGAGCAAAGGCATGAGGCTTGTTTGGGGGATAGTGAGTAGTCTGGTTTGGCAGCTTATATGGTTATCTTTAAAAGGCTGCTGAAACTCAGGGTGGAACATTACAGATGAGAGAGACCCAACAGAAATGCACACCTGCTGACCTGCCATACTAACATATCTCTAAGACATGTGAGTGAAACGGGGAACCCTGGAAAGGCAGACAAGAGCCACATTGTGAAGGATCTTGAATACCATAAGGACTTTATCCTAAGCAAAGAAGTAGAAAATACAGGAGTGATGCGTAAGAGCAGGATGAGTAACATGATTGAATTTTGTTTTTTGTTTTTTTAAAAAAAACCACTCTGATAGAAGCTGGACGGTGGTTTGGAGAGAAGAGCAAATGAGAAAGACCAGTTAGGAGTTAACTGCAGTAGTCCAGGCAGTGGATGACAGTCTGACCTAAGGCAGAGGGATGGAGGCAAGATTTGTTTTGACAAAAGGCTTGTTGGATCTTGGACGATGTGACTGAAATAGAAATCAAAGATGATTCTTTGGTGTTTTCGCTTGAGTAAATAGGAATGCCAAAAACTGAAAGGAAAAAAATGAAGGGTCCAGTTTAGCAGAGTGACTGGCGGTTGAATTCAAGATCTGCCACGTTTGAGGTCCTGTGGCAACATCCAGTAAGGAGTTGAACATGTTGATCAGGACAGAGTTCAGGAGAGAAATTTGGACCAGAGTGGAGGTAGGATCTGAAGCTGTGAGGACATCTCAGAGAAGAGGGCCAAAAGGGAAATGCTGTTCAACCCCAACACTACAGACAGTGAAGGAAGATGTGAGGAATAGTTAAAGAACTAACATCCCCAGAAAGGAGTCTCTCAGAACCCAAAGGAGGGCGTCATCATTTGTGTAAATGATGTATTTGGGTAAATAGTGTTAAATACTGCAGAGATGCCCATTAAGAGGATTCAAAATCAACCCTGGATTTGGGGCCCTGGAATAAGTGAAAGCAGTTAGAGAGAAGGGTGGGAGCAGAAGCCAGACAGCAGGTGAGTGACCCCACTTCAGACATGTGGACACCCTTGCTTTACCTTCACCTCCGCAGTGAATGGTGGAACACAGGCGTTTTCTGCTCTGCCCACTATCACTTCCTCTAAGGGGTCCCATTCGTTGTAAGAGGAGACCGGGCAGTCCTTGGGCAGAGGATCAGTGGCCTTGTCGTCAGCTGCACAGGAATTCCGGGAGGAAGCTGTAGCTGCCTGGGTGCTCTGGAAAGTTCGCTGCACCCATCCTGTTAAGGTTCTTCCAAGCTTCCAGAACAAAGAAAAGATTATTGTGTAGTCCTGTACAGTACTTGGGGGGAGGGGAAGTAGAGGTGGAATGAAAACCCAGGATAACAGAGAGAGACATTTAAAATCCTTTTGGAAAGTGTAAACCAAGATCGTTTACACGTGGGTGTGGTTACAGGTGAGTTTTACCTTCCTACTTATTTATACATCATCTTCTTATCTGTTATGTTAATTGGCATAACTTTTTAAAACCCCTCAGAAGATTTTGTCCCTAGTGACCCCATTGATATCTCAGAATGGTTTTCTGCAAGCAAGCTTTAATCAAACTAAGCAACTCCTCTGCAGATGATGGGTCACCCTTTTCCCAGAAAATCGCAGAAAGCTGCTTGGTCTCCCTGCCAAGACAGCTGGGGGAGGGAGCCTCCTTTCCTCTTCAGTATCAAAGTTACAATATTAGACTATCTTTTCCTCAAGTGAAAATATGCAAAGGTCCTTCAAAACAATCCGCTTCAAACTAAAATTGTTTCATTGCTGACACACATTTCACATTCTTTGGCACTTCAATTCTAAGAATGATCAAATACCATCTACTCTATTTTACAGATGGTCCACGTCCCCTAGCCAAGATAAGGATTCACCCAGGCACAAACTTAAACAACTAGAGAGGAGATCTAAGAACTTCAAAAAAAGCCTTTTAAAAATGCAGGGCCTATAAAAATCAAGAGCAGGGAGAGTCCCTCATCCACAGGGCAAATCTCAAGTCACCAAATCTCTATTCTACTCTGTTAAAGCCTTAGTTAGGAAGGAGGCAGGGGTGGGGACCAAAGCAAGGAGAGTGACAGCTGTTCTAGAACCAGTTGCTGGGGTGCCGGGGTGGCCAAACTGCCTCGATATTCCGGTTTTAGGAGCTAGGGAAGGTCTGCAGGCGCGCGCTCACACACCGGGGAAGCGGAGGGCGCGGGCCCGGCAGAAACTCTTGGGTACAGACCGAACTCGCTCCAACTTCTCATCGCGACTCAGGACTTGGAGTGGGCCTGCTCGCCCCCTCTCCGTCTCAATCCCCACTTCGCCTCTTCTCCCACACGCATGCCCAGCTCTATGCACACGGAAGACAATGAACCCCAATAACATCCTTTTACTAAGAGGCGTTACTTGTCGCCCTCATCCCTTCACTTCGGGCCGCAAGCTCTGTGGAGCCCAAGAGAGATGGCTGAGGAGGGCGGCGTCCCCTGCACTGCCGCGACCGCGGCTGGAGACGCGCAGAGACCCACTGTATCCACGGGGGTCGCCCCGATGACTGCCCCCTTTTCCCGGGGACATCGCTGAGCTCCCGGCAGCTACAAAGGCTCTTGAAACCGCACTTCCAAGGGGGACCAGAAGGGACCAGGTCGCGCAGTGCTGTCTGGGGAAAAGCGAGGGAACGAGGCAGGCGGCTCACGTACCTGAGACCCGATGTAGTGCACCGCCTCGGCGCCGCGGCTCCCGCCGCGCAGACACCGCACCCGCAGCATCGCGCCTCGCCCGCCTGGTCCACGAGCCGAAAGGTCCGCGCGCGTCCGCAGTCCCGGCCGGAGAGCGCCCGCAGCGGGGTGTCTGGGTGCGCGCCCGCCTCCTTTTGTAGCCTCGCCCCGCCCCGGCCGCCCCTCTCGCACCCATTGGCTGCCGGGAACAGGTGGCGGGGTCGCCTCGAATTAGGAATGGTAAGGAACTGGGGCAGACGCAGAGTCAAGTGCTTCGGCCTGCCCTTTTTCAGCCAGTGGATGCACCCTGAGAAGCCCAGCCTGGGTCCTTTGAAGGAGGCTCACGGGGGTTTTAAGGAAGAGGAACAGAACGCGAGCTTCTGACCAAGTAAACTTAATAGTATATACATCTAATGTTTTAAATTTACATCTATGGATTTAAGTATGCAAAGCGTGGGTACAACACATGTTTAAATTCATCTGTGCACTGACCCAGTGCCCTCATATTACTGTGAACAAAACCATCTAAAGTTTCGATGGGTGTTTAGGGGAACACCGGAAAGAGACGGGAGTGGACTCAGGCTGGAATTCAGGTCATTCTGCTCCCCCGAGTGCTGCGCTTTCCACCCACTAGACTGTTAGGTGTTCTTTGGAATATTTGCCTTTCCAAATGGTTTTTGGCCATCTGCCCTTGGCTTGAGAAATTCAATCATGAAAATAGAGACAAATGTAAACCAGAAGTAAGGGGGGACTACAGACAGTTTCTTCCCTTCCATTTCATGTATTTAATTTTTTTTTTTTTAATCCTCACCCGAGGACACTTTCCCATTTTTTTGTTCAGGTAGAGTGGGAGGGAGAGAGAGGAACAGAGAGAGAGAGAAAAAAACATCGACGTGAAAGGAACACATCGAGTGGCTGCCACCTGCACGACCGACCGACCGGGGCCGGCGACAAACTGCAACCGAGGTACGGGCCCTCACCGGGAACCGAACCCAGGTCTCTCAGGACCGCAGGCCGACGCTCTAACCGCTGAGCAAAACCGGCCAGGGCCATGTATTTAAATTTTTGTTTGAATTTGATTAGGATACGTTTGTTAGGAAAGTAGCTCCCTACCAGTGAAGTCTTAATTGCTGTGGATTTGTGCAAAAGTAAAGAACTCAGTTTAACGTTAAATTCCTAGCAGGAGAGGAGGCAGAGAGATTTGAGTGTTTCATTTTTCTACCTACAAAACATGTAATTATTTTTAATGAGCTGTCTTTTTAATTATAGTGTTTCAAACTTGTTTTCCACAGTTCATTGATGGAAGCACCAACCAGGATAGCATGGTGGAAAAATCCATGCAGAGGGAACTGGGAAAACTGAGTTCTAACCTTGACTACTATGTGTCTTCTTGAGTTGCAATCTTCTTATCCTGGAAGGGAGAACAATTGCATTTACTGTTCCTAGCACACAGTGTTGTTGAGGGGCCAAAAGGAGAGGCTGTACGTGCAGAACTTGGTGTGGCCCTAGATATGTGAATATGAGGTAATATTTTACCAGCTCTAACAATAAGGAGGCCTCCAAATGTGATAATAGGCTGAAAGGAGTCAGTAAGTCTAGGTTCATATATTAGCTCTACTACTAACTTGCTGTCTGACCTGGAACCAGTTTCCTTAATCTTCTAGTGAAGGCTTTGGGAACTTCTTAACATTTCTTAAAATTTACAAAATGTGTTCTCCCAACAAATAAACACAGCCACTTCTAAGGTCTAATTCTCTCCGAGTACTTTGGGTGGCCAGAGATGTGCTCCTCAATAAAGGAATTTCAGAGTACACTAAATACACATAACAAATGGTATTGACATTGCTTTATACCATTTTGTCTGAGCTCTGCACACTCCTAATGGCATGCATTAAAGACATATTTTTAATTTTGCAGATGTAATAATTGGGAGTGCTTAGATACCATGAGTCTAGGGTGTCATTAAGTTTTACAAAAGGAAAAATTTGTATTATAGCCATAGAACATACACTTACCTCCTAGAATCCAGGAAAAATTATGTGGCTAGAGCCACCCAGCCAGTTCTACTATTATAAAATCAAATCAAAGCACTTTCCTCACTCCCTCTTCCTTCCATCCTTCTTTCCTTTCTTCATTTCTTTCTTTTTAAAAAATATATTTTTATTGATTTTTAGAGAGAGAGAGGAAGGGAAAGGGAGATAGAAACATCGATAAGAGAGATACATCAATTGGCTACCTCTTGCACACCCCCCACAGGGGACTGAGCCCACAACCTGGGCATGTGCCCTGAGTGGGAATCAAACCCGTGACCTCTTGGTCTATGGGTGGATGCTCAACCACTGAACCACACCAGCTGGGTCATTTCTTTCTTTCTTATTTACATTTTGCTCTTGAAAAAATTCTGTAATAATTTTTTTAAAAAATCTTAACCCAATGACATTTTTTCCATTTTTTGTTCAGATAGAGTGAGAGGGAGAGAGAAAGAGAGAAAGAAACATCCATGTGAAAGGGACACATCGAGTGGCTGCCACCCGCACAACCAACCAGGGCAGGAGACAAACTGCAACCTAGGTACGTGCTCTCAGCGGGAAGCGAACCCGGGTCTCTCTGGACTGCAGGCTGATGCTCTAACCGCTGTCTGTAATAATTTTTAGATTGACCTCATCAATTGGAAGCAAAATGATTCCATGCTAGCCCTGGCCAGTTTGGCCCAGCGGTTAGAGCATTGGCCCTTGGACCAAAGAGTCTCAGGTTCCATTCTGGCCAAGGGCACATACCTCAGTTGCGGTTTGTCCCTGGCCCTGGTAGGGGTCCTGCGGGAGGCAACGAGTTGATGTGGCCCTATCACATCAATGTTTTTCTCTGTTTCTCTCTGTCGCTCTCTGTCTCTCTCTCTCTCCCCCCCCCCTTCTTTCCACTCTATCTGAAGATAAATAGAAAACATATCCTTGGGTGAGGATTAAAAAAAAAAAGTATTCCATGCTGGCTTGTTTGTCTGATACTGGACCAACTCTGTAATATCAATGGTGATACCTGGGAAGTCCCTGGTCTTTTTTTTTTTTTTTTTTTTATTCTCACCCGAGGACATTTTTTTCTTTTGCATTTATCTTCAGATAGAGTCGAAGGGAGAGAGAGGGAAGAGAGAATAACATCAATGCGAGAGAGAGACAGATCAACTGGTTGCTACCCACACAACCCCAACTGGGGCCAAGGACAGACTGCAACCAAAGTACAAGCCCTTAGCAGAAACCAAACCCGGAACTCTCTGGTCCACAGGCCAACACTCCAACCGCTCTGTCAAACTGGCCAGGGCATAGTCCCTGGTCATTAATTGCTGCTTTTGTTAGCCCACAGATGAAGTGGCATAGACTGTGAACTCTTGCATTCTTCTCCCTCTTTGGCAATAGATTTTGTGTGGGTGTATGTTTTCATTTCTCATTGATATATACCTAGGACTGGAATTGCTGCATCATATGGTAACTCCATGTTTAACATTCTGAGGAATTGGCAAGCTGTTTTCCTAAGTAGCTGCACCAGTTTTACATGCCCACAAGCAATGAGTGAGGATTCCAATTTTTTTTTTTTTTCCTCACCTGAGGACAGTTTTGCATTTATCTTTAGATAGAGCAGGAGGGAGAGGGAGGAAGAGAGAGAGAAGCATCGATGTGAGAGAGACACATTGAGTGGTTGCCACCCACACAACCCCAACTGGGCTGGGGACAAACTGCAACTGAGGTACGTGCCCTTAGCAGGAACCAAACCCGGGACTCTGGTCCGTGGGCCCACGCTCCAACCACTGAGTCAAACTGGCCAGGGCATAATCCCTGGTCTTTAATTGCTGCTTTTGTTCCCCCGCTGATGAAGTGGCATAGTTTGTGAACTCTTGCATTCTTCTCTCTCTTTGGCGATAGGTTAGATTTTGTGTGGGTGTATGTTTTCATGTCTCATTGATATATACCTAGGACTGGAATTGCTGCATTATATGGTAACTTCATGTTTAACATCCTGAGGAATTGGCAAGCTGTTTTCCTAAGTAGCTGCACCAGTTTTACATGCCCACAAGCAACGAGCAAGGATTCCAGTTTTTCCACATCCTCACCAACTTGCACATTCATCTTTTTTATTATATCCATCCTAGTGGAGGGGACATGGTATAACATTGTGGTTTTAATTTGATTTCTCTAATGACTAATGATGCTGATAATCTGTTCATATGCTTATTGGCCAATTATACATCTTCTTTGGGTCACCTCAGTCTTAGGAGAGGTACAAATTGAAATACCTTTATTTAGGAAGGAACTGATGCCCATTTACAGGAACTAACATCCTTCTTTCATGCAAGAAGAAATTAATAGTTGTTTAAAAATACAAAGTGAGAATACTTCTTTTTTTTTTCTTTTTAATCCTCGCCCGAGGACATTTTTCCATTTTTTTTTGTTGTTGTTCAGGTAGAGTGTGAAGGAGAGGCGGGGGGGGGGGGGGGACATCGACATGAAAGGGACACATCGAGTGGCTGCCACCCGCATGACCAACCAGGGCCAGGGCCAAACCACAACCAAAGTACGTGCCCTTAGTGGGAACCGAACCCAGGACTCTCCGGTCCAAGGGCCAATGCTCTAACAGCTGAGCCAAACCAGCCAGGGCAAATTTTCCTAGTGAGTATTTCTTAACTAAATGAATAAATTTAGGATTTACAATAATTTCATCGAAGGATAAAACATGCAGCCACTACTAAAAATGTTTACAAAAAGTTTTAATAACCTAGGACAATTCTTATGCTGTTAAGAACAGAATATGAAATTGTACATATATGGTAGTCTCTCAACCATGTTGAATATATATATGCATATAAAATCCTGTAAAGAAAATCACTAAAAATTTAATAGTGACTGCTTGGATAAAGATAGAATGGGTATTCTTTATATTCTTCTTTCTGCTTTTATGCAACTTGTATAGTTTTCTCTATGAGCCATTATTACAATTACAATCAGAAAAAGAAACATAAATGTCATTTTTTTAAAAAAGAAGCAAAGGGTTCTGTGTGTACCTACAAAGAACTCTCTTATTGTCACAGATGTTTTCCCTCGCATCTTTGCCCCAAGAAAACTGCAGACACTGTTCTGGGAGAAAACCTCCTAAAGCCACCTGGCTCCTCTCATGTCTACGCACGCAGGGATCTGGCAGGATGGAGAGATTAGTGTGGGAACGCACTTCTGTCTACCCTGCACTCTGCCCGGTTCTCTCAGGTGTGTTTCCCTTCTGCCTATCCCACTTGTTGCTGCTGAGCAAGTTTCCAGAATTATCACTCTCAGCAAAAGGCCCTTCTCTAGTTGGGCCCTGGGAAAAGGAGAAGTAACATCTGCCAGTTTTCCGTACCCCTCTCCAGTATTCCTTCTTCACTTGGGCAACATCCCAGGGGAAAACACTAACCACCCCCCACCCCAAGATCATTTAAGCAGCACCCTGCCGCCACCACCAGTCATGTTCTCCTCACTGAAGAAAGGTCTGCCCGAATAGAATTATTTAGAATTTGCAAGCTTAGGATCAAAGGTGGAGTCGATTTTGAACTTTTGCTTAGGAATCCTAAATTTCTATTTCTACCATGCTGTTCAGAATTTAAAAGCAAAACTACATACTAAGATGAGATTGCGAGATCTAAGCCACAAATATTGTGTCGTAAGATGGAAATGGGATGACTGGAGAGGCATGAGTATTTTTGTGAAGGCTTGATTTAGAAAGGACAGAATATAACAGCCAACACACCGCCTTTTCTAGCATGTTGTTCATGAGGCAACAATTAAATCACCTCAGGAGACAGATTTTATGCATATTTACATTCCCAAAGAGTGAATCTGCAACATGAGACACCTGTGCTTTTCTGGCCCAGCTCCGTAGCAACCTTGTTTCTGCCTCAGCAGCTAATTCATAGATGGGAAAAGCCAGTAATCCCAGAGTTTCAAATATAGCCAGTTGTAATAAATATTTGACTATAGGGTTGACTTCTCACTGACTCTATTTAGATCAAATAGTCATATTTCAAGGTCATAGGTCCAAAGCCTTCCCTGGCCTCCACAGGCAGAGGGAAGCAATTCCTCCCTGTGCACCAGCGCACCTTGTAAACACCTCTTTTATGGCACTTGCCACCTGCCTGTAACAGCTTGTATACAGAGGTCTCTTTCACCAGACTAAGCCTCTGGAGGGCAAGCACTTGTACCTAACAAAGTGATGGCTGCTTAATAAATGTTTGTGGAATTTATAAAAATAAAATGTTATAAAAAAATAATAAAAATGTTAATATTTTCTCAGAATTGATACAACATTTTAAAACAATGTTTAAAATATCTGAGAAAGGAATATTTATAGAATTTTAGGACTGGGAGGGATCTCATTTTGTAGATGGGATAACTGTGACTCAGAAAGGCCAAACACCCCATCGAAAATTCATCACACATTGCTGAGATCGCTTCTCAGTGAAATTCTGTTTTCAAGAGTTCAGTGCATTTTAGAAAAGTGGACTTGTCTCTGGGAATTCAAATCTGTAAACCTTTAACCTCCAGGTTTAGCAAAATGGTGCTCTGGGCCCCAAGAAGAGACGTAAGTGTGGATATGCTAGGTAGGCATTTCACACAAATCTGTCCTCTAAACTTGTGAAATCTGTGTGTCAAGAGAATCTTTAATATGTTAAAACTACTTACATGAGTTTGCGGGAAGTTTTATTTTATTTTCCATTGTGGGTTTTAGATTTATAGGAAAGTTACAAAGACAGTACAGAGTTCCTGTACATCTGTCACCCAATTTCAGTGTCCTGCAATGTTGTCATCCTACATTACCATGGTACATTTGTCCAAACTAAGGAACCAACAGTGTGCATTACTACTATTAACTAAACATATTATCAGACTTTATTCAGATTTCACCAGTTTTTCCACTAATGTTCTTCTATTCCAGGATCCCATGGTGCATCTAGTTGTCATGTCTTCTCTGGTCTCCCCTGGTTGGTGACAGTTTCTTAGTCTTTGTTTTTAATGATCATAACAGTTGTGAGGAGTACTGGTCAGGTATTTTGTAGGTTGTCCCTCGAAATGGGTTTGCCTTATGTTTTCCTTGTGATTAGACTGGGGTTATGGGTGTAATGGGAAGAGTACCACAGATACCAAGTGCCCTCCTCATTATATGATAGCGGGAGGTAAGTGACATCCCCAAATATCACTGGTGGTGTCAGTTTAACCCCGATCATTTGGTCAGCTGGTATTTGTCAGGCTTCTCCACTGTCAGGTTTGTATTTTTCCTTTCCATTCTCTGTTTTTTGGAAGTGAGTCACTCAGACCAGTCTGGAAGGGGAGAGAGTTTATCTTTATATATTATTTAGAATTCTTATGTAAGGGGGATTTAACTCTTCTCTTCCTTTTATTTATAAAAATTTTAGTTTAATAGATAAAAGCAGTTGCTTGAAGTTATGGGAAGTTAAACTAAAAGTATAACTGTTTTAAGACAGTGAGTTTGGGTAGATATAAGTAGCATATAGTGTTAGAATATGGTTTTAAAAGATAAACACTTCTTTGGGGACACCACCATGGCTGAAACATTTCATATTAATAAACTTTCCAGATAAATTTGAAGTTTATTCCTTTAATCACTAAATGTTTTTTAATATATAAATTTATCCCATTCTTATGGTTGCCTTTCTAAGATATACCTATGCTTTTACCTGCTTGAACAGAATGTGCTGAACATAATTTAACCTTTTTACAAAAATTGATCATTATACTGAAATTCACAGCAATGATGATAGTTGAGCTTGATGACCTCTAAAGTTTCTTCTGATCCAAATTCAATTACTATCAGGCAAAATTAGTGAAACTATGTCCCCAAATAACCAAAGCCTTCTTGTTGTCAGTCTATGGTTTTTACCTTGGGGCTAGGGGTACAGTCGTCTCAGCCGTACTCTGGACCAGAGGGAAGCAATAGGTGTCCACACAAAAGCATCCAGGACAGCACATACAGATCACGTGGGGAGGTTGTTACCAGGCAGATTCTGAATCACGCCCAGTATTCTGAATTTCTAACTATTTCCCAGGTGATGCCAGTGCTGCTGATCCATACATCACACCCTTTGAGTAGCAAGGACCTAGGGAATCCCACACACCAAACTTTATGTAGTCTGGTTGTTTACAGGGCTTTCTGAGGCAAGGATGTTCCTGGGACAGGGCAGAGCTTTTCTCTCATGCTGCAAAGAGCTTTAAATAGATATGGATGATTCACAAAATACAGCCAAAGTTTAGAGAAAGGAGCTAGGTGGGAAAAAAAATAGCTCATTCTTCTAATATAAGGCAAAGGAAGGAAAGAGAACTACTTTTGGTTCCTTTGAAGTTGAAAAGAAGTAACCAGACCACATCAAAAAGACAATAAGCTAGTTTTATGTAAAGATCAGTTTTGTGGAGAGAAGATCCACTTCTAGAACTTGAGGCTTCTTATCCTAAAAGTACACTTGAGAATTTTAGGACTGCAATAAAATACATTTTATTGCTTCTACTGCTATTTTCTTTTTCTTTTCTTTTTTAAAAAAATCTTTATTGTTGAATGTATTACAGATGTTCCTTATTTTTCCCCCATTGACCCCCTCCTCCCCACTCTTGGCCCCCTCCCGCCTTTTCCCACACTATTGTCTGTGTCCATTGGTTATGCATATAAGTTCTTTGGTTCATTTCTCCCCCCCCCCCCAACCCCTTTCCCTTTGAGGTTTGTCAGTCTAGCAATGAATTTGTACTTCTTAATCCCTTCATCTTTTTCACCCATTCCCCCAAACCCCTTCCCATCTGGCAACCAACAAAATGTTCTCTGTATCTATGAGAATGTTTCTGTTCTGCCTGTTCATTTTGTTTATAGATCCCATTGTCGATAGATATGTATTCATTGCCATTTTGTTTGTTCATATATTTCATCTTTTTCTTCAAAAAGATCCTTCATCATTTCATATAATAAGGGTTTGGTAGTGATGAACTCCTTTAACTTTTTCTTGTCTGGGAAACTCTTTATATGGCCATCGATTCTAAATGACAGCTTTGCAGGATAGAGTAATCTTGGTTGTAGGCTCTTGCTTTTCATCACTCTGAATATTTCTTGCCACTCCCTTGTGGCCTGCAAAGTTTCTTTTGAGAAATCAGCTGACAGCCTTATGGGAACTCCCTTGTAGGTAACTAACTGCTTTTCTCTTGCTGCTTTTAAGATTCTCTCTTTGTCTTGAACCTTTTGCATTTTGATGATGATGTGTCTTGGTGTGGGCCTCTTGGGGTTCATCTTGTTTGGGACTCTCTGTGCTTCCTGGACTTTCATGTCTGTTTCCTTCACCAAGTTAGGAAAGTTTTCTGCCATTGTTTCAAACAGGTTTTCAATTTCTTGTTCTCTCTCTTCTCCTTCTGGCACCCCCAAGATGCGAATGTTGGCATGCTTGAAGTTGTCCCAGAGGCTCCTTACACTATCCTCATTTTTTTTGGATTCTTTTTTCTTTTTGCTGTTCTGATTGGGCATTTTTTTGCTTCCTTATATTCCAAATCAATGGTTTGCTTCTTGGATTTATCTACTCTATTATTGAATCTGTGTAAATTATTCTTTATTTCAGTTAATGCCTCCTTCATTTCTGACTGTGCATCCATCATTTCTGACTGGTCCTTTTTTATGCTCTTGAGGCCCTCACTAAGTTCACTGAGGTTCTCACTAAGTTCATTGAGCATCCTTATAAGCAGTATTTTGAACTCAGCATCTGTTAGGTTGCTTATCTCCATTTCACTTAGTTCTTTTCTTGGGGTTTTGTTCTGTTCTTTCATTTGAGACCTGTTTCTTTGTCTCCTCATTTTGGCTGCCTCCCTGTGTTTGTTTCTGTGTATTACTTAATGAGAAGTGTGGGGCTAGCTGAGACCAGATGCTGCTTGTTTGAAAGAATTTAGGAAAACCTGAAGCAGGATCCAAGACAGGCCAATCCTATGGTTAAGCAAGTGGCAACAGCTTGAGTGGGCCTGAAAGTTGGGTGGGGCGGGGCTACCGGTATGAGCCAGGTTGCTGGAATCCCAGGTATGGGGACTGTCTGCCACCCCAGGGAAGGGCTCACCAAAGGAACAAAGGCCTCTGACAGCACGTTTGTCACAGAGAAAGCCCCCTCTCCATCTCTTGCTCCAGTGCGAAACAGCTCAGTTCTTCCCTGTATGTCTCTGGTGCCCCTCGAGCTGCCTCCCCTCCAAGTTTAGAGGGAGAGAGTCCAATAAGTCCGTGTGCGGGCCCTTTAAGGAGCTGCCTGGGCCTCCAGCTGTGTCAGCCTCCCTGAGCCTCAGTTCCTGCTGTTTTTTCCAGCCAGAAGTTATGGGGATTCTCTTCCTGGCACTGGAACCCTGAGCAGGGCGTCTGGTGTGGGACGGGGATCCCTCAGTCCTCAGGGAGGGCCTTCCCAGCTGGGGTGTCCCTCCTGATTTTTATCTGCCACACGTGGGTGTGGGACCAGCCCCTCCGCCTCCACCCTCCTACCAGTCTTGATGTGGCTGCTTCTTTAATTCCGTAGTTGTAGGACTTCCATTCAGCTGGATTTCAGGTGGTTTTGAATGATGGTTGTTCTGTAGTTTAGTTGTAACTTTGATATGGTTGTGGGAGGACACGATACCACGTTTACCTACACCGCCATCTTGACTGGAAGTCCTACTGCTATTTTCTTAAAAACAGAATGTGGGCCTATCTGTCCTTCAAGTAAGCCACAGCAACCAAACTCTTAGCTGCATTCTAATTAAGCTAATAAGATATATGTAATCTACTTATTTAAATATACAATGAAATTATGATTCCTGAATGAAATATAGTCTTTTTTTTTATTTTTTATCCTCACCCAAGGACCTTTTTTTTTTTGATATTTTGTTCAGATAAGAGTGGGAGGGAGACGGGGAAACATCGATGTGAAAGGGACACATCGAGTGGTTGCCACCCACATGACCCAACCAGGACCAGGGACAAACTGCAACCAAGGTATGTGCCCTTAGCGGGAACCGAACTCGAGTCTCTCCAGACCGCAGGTCAATGCTCTAACTGCTGGGCCAGGGCTGAAATATAGTCTTTATTAGGGCAACTAATTAAGATTTTCTTGCCCTGGACAGTTTTCTCAGTGGTTAGAGCACTAGCCTGTGGACCAAAGAGACACGCGTTCTATTCCTGGTCAAGGGCATGTATCTGGATTGCTGGCCCCAGTTGGGGTTGTGTGGGGGGCAACCAATCAATGTGGTCTTTCTCACATCAATGTTTCTCTCTTTCTCTCTCCCTCCCACTCTATCTAAAAATCAATGGAAAAATATCCTTGGGTGAGGATTAACAACAGACTTTTTTAAAAAACGTTTCTTGACTGTGAGAAGTCTTTCACATCATTGTATGAACCTCAGATAGTTCTGGTCAGAAGTGCTGAAGAAAGAAAACTATGCATGCTGGCCGGGAGTCTAGTCCCTGCTTGATCAGTAGTAACCATTTGGATAACATTAATTACTTGAACAAGTCACTTAACCTCTCTAGGCCTAACTGTACAAACTAGTTCATGCCAAACTTTCTTCAAGTCCTAGTTTTTCACCACCCCATTCTGATAACTTAGAAAGATATGTTGTGTACATTTCAAAATGTTGCTTACCCCCATTTATAATGCCACTAAGAAAGCTGATGCTGCCAACTTTTTGCCTAACCCTTGAGCAAGTAGCAGCTTGAATGTCATTTCATATCCAGTATTTATCAGGAAAAACAGCTGGGATTTGACCTCATTTCTTGCATCGATTTGCTTGTGGCTGTAAGCTAGCAGAATTATTGCTATATTCTCCTTTTCCCCAGATAATGAATACAAACCAAAGTTTATAACACAAATTATTAACATTTGGTAAGATTCTAAATTTATCATAACAAATTATTATATTAGAGTTGACTTTAAAAGGCAAAAAGAAAAAATGCTGCCTGCTGCTTGGAAAATTTTAACTTGGTAAACGTGTTTATAGGACAGTGGCAGGCACTGGGCGGAGTGAGCTGAGCAGCATCGCGGTGGAGCGTGGGCTGTAGCTGCACTCCCAGGCTGGGAGCCTGACTTCCTCATTCACTAGCTGTGTGACCTTGTGGAGTTATTTCACCCTTCTGTAGCTCAGCTTTCTTGAATGGAATAGGGGTAATACTAGTAGATAACGCATAGAGCTATGATGATTAAATGAATAAAGCACATAAAACAACACTCACTACAAATTAGCTCTTACTACTACAACTAGGAACTGAAATGGGGAGAAGGGGAACTAGTCAAGACAGGAAGGCAAGCTTGGTCACATTAAGAAATAAGAAAATGCTGAGAACAAGTTCAGAACTGGGGAAAATAGTACTTCCTACATTAAGTGTTCTCTTTCCTACGTGACTACAACATTCCTGTATGAAAACTCTTCACTCTGTGTGTGTTTGTTTAGTATTTCAAAGGGACTTCAGATATAGCATCTTGTTTGATTATCAGCAATCTAGGGAAGTAAAAAAACAATCTCTTATGCAACCCAGTAAATACTGCTGACTCTCACAGAATCAGGAAAGGCAAGCATAGTAGGATGAATCCTGACAGCAATAAAGCACAGCACAGCAGGGTACAGCAGCCATCATATCTGTCTGGACTCTAAGAAGTGTTGATGGGTTTTTTATATGTCATCAAAGAAGTCATGTAGGAGAAGTCATGTGGGGCTATTTCATTTCCCAAGATGACCTCATCACACATTTCCTGAAATCATTGTATTTGATCTTCATATTTTCACATTCACCAAGCATACATCAGGTTTCTTGGTAGTAAGCATATTTTACATGCCTTAGCTATGTATTGGAAAGTAGCCATTTAAGGCATTTTCTCTGTTTAGCCCTGAGAGATACTTGTATTGCAAGGCAACATCCTATAGAACACTACCACCACTACCACCAAATGTTTCAAATAGAATTAGGGGACCAGTAGAAAATGGCTATATGCTAATGATAAAACAATCTCTAGCCAAGTAATAGAAAATATGTATCAAAGAAATTATTGGCTTATTATTATCAATTAAAATAATAATGATCATTGATCACTTACTATGTGCCTGGCAGTATACCAAGTGTTTTATGTGAATTTAATCATTATGGTATTGGAGTATAGCAAACATTAGGAGTTCAATAAATATCTGTTGAGTAAATGAATCTATGAAGTAGATTTCTGTCCTTTTTACAAAAGATGAAAATTAGATTTAGAATCTTATATTTTGCTCAAGATCACATCATTATGAAGTAACTAGTGAACATAGTTTGAAAACCCAGATTTGATTATAGCACAGCATATAGTGCAGTGGTTCAGAGTGGGAACTTTGCAGCCAGCCAGACCAGCTAGTTTTGAATCCTAGCTCTGCCACTTACTAGCTGTGTGACCTTGGGGGAGGTTAGTTAACCTTTCTGTGGCCTAATTCCTTCATCTGTAAATTAGAAATAATAATTTAAACCTCCCAAATTTTGGCAGATTAAATGAGATGATACATGTAAAGCACTTGGAACTGTGCCTGACATAGTATAGCTATCACTGTTTAGTAGAGCCTTATATTACATATCAATAGATCATCCTACTCTTCAAAAGAAATGTCCATAAATTATCTCATGATATCCTTGTAAGGCAGGCAATAATAATTACAATTAATATAATAGTATGTCACTTAATCCTCACAACGATCCATTTTATAGATTATAAGAATCAGGCTTAGAAAGGTTAAATGAATTGCTCAAGATCACACAGCAAGTATGTAAATAGCCCCTGTTGGGAGAAGGTAGAATGAAAGACTACAGATGACTAACACACAGTGTCAACTCTTAAAATCAGGAGGGAGTAGAAGGAAGACAGGAAAACAACTAGCTCATTCAAGGCAGAATGAAGCCATATGCTAAAAGAGGTGGTTACATGGTGAGGAAAGCCAGAAGAAGAATCAATGAATTCTGTCTGGAGGTAGTATGTTTGCCTAGACTCCATTCCAGGGGCACCAAAGCAGGTCAGATGCTGTTTCATTGTTATGAAACATACTGAGTTTACTTGAAGTCAGAAAAATTTGAAGGTCTGGGAGTACTAGAGCAACATGGAAAAAAGTTGCCAAAAAAACACAAACACTAAAAAATGCCTAGGCATTCATGGCCACTCCCACACATTTTTGGATGTAGGAGGGAAACAGTGATGTTCATTTCAGTGGACAAATGAAGTATTCAGTACCAAGGATAATGTGAACAATGTGATTATTCTAAAGAAAGTTCTCTATCTACTTGAGAGAATTCAGAATGTGTCTTCCTTTATCTTTAGGTTTGCTACTTTGGAACCCAGTATATCAATTTCTCCTAAAGTCAGTCCTCCCATTTTGAGGCTAAAGGGTTATGAGACCTCTCTCTCTATCCTGTCTTAGAATTTGTACTCTTCCAGCAAGATCTTGCCAGTGAGATATAATGGTACCTCAAAGATATTTTCGTCTCCTCTTCCTGATCTTGGTGCCTTGGAAAACAGAAATTAAAGACTGCATTCCATTCTTGGAAGGGGTATAGCAAAGGACTAGAGGAAATTTTGATGAAGCAAGTACCAGTGAATTACTGTGAATAAACCATTTTCATATGGTGTCTTCCTCATTTCTGTAGACTGGCCTTGTTTCTGGCTTACTCCCCAAGACCTGATCTTATATAATATGAGGTTACTCCTAGGCGAGTTTGAGAGCGTGAAAGCTCTAGGATTTGTTATGATAGACTAGAATTCTCAGATCTAGTATATCTCAAATATAATATTCAAACCAGATTTTCTGAGAGGCAAGCTCATTCTCCTAAATTCAAACCAAATCTCTAGTAATGGAGAGAATAGACATATTTGATTATTAAGCACTTAGAATTTTGCTCAATGTTGGGGGTGGGGAGAAAAAATTATTAAATATTAAAAAAGAGTGTTACAAATTCCCAAATCACTTAAAAATCTCATCGGAGAGATAAGATGGTCACATTAAATAATTGCCCAACAACAGAAATAGAATGCAACTAGATGTATAAATGTATAAATCTATGCTGGACTTCTTACTGGCTCAGTTTCTAGATAACATCTTATATAATATTGTGTTCACTATTAGACAAGTATGAGAGCTTGAAAGATCTAGGATTTATTAAGATAGATACAACCAGTCAAAGTACAGCATTTTCCTGGATGGATTAATATAGTAGTGATGTGAGGAGACACTGGGGAGATGGAATTTAGTTAGGAGGCTGCTGTAGTAATTCAATAAAAGTGATAAGAATTTCTATTGATAGTAGGAACAGAAAAGGAAAGATGAATGTTTAGATAAGTCAACAGCACATGGGTTTACAATCGCATGTTACATTCAACCTTAAGATGCAGTATTTGAGTATCAGCAATGATTATGGCAACAATACTGAATTTTAACAGACTTTTATAATGACTGATTTAACTGAATGAAATTTTTAAATGTTGAAAGAGGGACAAATAACAAGAGGCAGGAAGGGTGGTCTCTGTCAGGAGCAGGGACCTCCTCTTCCTTGAAGATTACCCTTGAGATCTGAGTCTGCCCTGAAGAGCATTTGATGCGTCTGGATAGAACAAGATTTAACCCACACAGCATGGGACACCAGACTTTAATCCCTAATTTCAATCCAACAAGTATTTATTGAGCACAACTATAATCCAGCACACTACTAGACACACACACACACACACACACACATCCTCACCCAAGGATATTTTACCACTGATTTTTTTAGATAGAGTAGGAGGAAGGGAGGGGGAGAGAAAAACATCGATGAGAGAGAGAGACACATCAATTGGTTGCCTCCTGCACAACCCCGACTGGGGCCAGGAATTGAATCTGCAACCGAGCTACATGCCCTTGATTGGGAATCGAATCCACGACTCCTTGGTCTGAGGGCCGACACTCTAACCACTTAGCCAAACCAGCCAGGGCCATAGATACATATTTTTAAAGTTAGTTTCTATCCTTAAACAACTAACTTATCTATGCAGAGTAACAAAATATCCATCTTGTTTAAATATGTAAAACAATTAGGAAAAAGTAGATTGTAAACTCCAAAGAAATGGTAAAGATAAAACTGGCCTTCTTTTAATTTCTTAAATACAGCAACCATATTCCACTGTTTCCCTCTGACTGGTATTCTGCCCCCTCCTTCTCCCCACTCCAATTCTTCTGCTTGGCTCCCTCCACATCCTTCAGGTCTGAGTTTAAATGTCACTTCCTCAGAAGCTTTCCCTGCTTCCTTGTGTAAAGTGGCCCTTTTCTGTTCATAGCAATTTTTATCACCTTTAATTATCTGGTTTATTCACTTTTTGAGTCCTTTAATGTCTGACTTCCTCACTAGACTACATACCTCATGAAGGCAAGAATTACATTTTTTTTTTTAACCATCATATATTCAGCCTCTGGTACAGTAAATAGCACAAAGTAGGTGTTCAATAAATATTTTTAAAGAAATACGTGACTATTATTACTTTTACTAGTTGAACAATTTGAACCAATATCATGGGGGATAATTATTTTAAAGACTTCACTTTTGAAAATAGATGAAACAAGAAGTTTCCTAAAAATCTGTAAGAACAGACTGCCAAAATAGTGTTTTGTGAAATATAGTCTGCTGGTCACTATTATTCAGCAAAGACTTCTGATGGTGTTAATCACCCACCTTCCCCTGACTCTATCTTGTAAAGAATAATTCTAGCCTTGATATACGAGGAAAACAAAAACTAGAAAAATTTAAAGAATAATTTTAACAATGCCCTATTAGAGGTTTTTTTTCTTATTTTAAATTTACTTTAAAATAAGAAAATTTGTTTGGCATATTAGGTATCTGTGGCACTAAGTCACTCAATATGTCTGTATGGACATATTGAGATAAAGCATTTGTAAATCATTCCTTTTCAGATGTGGTTACCTCTATACTCACCTATTACAACTCAGTCATTGCCACTGTTCAAATGTATTAGGGTTGAGCATAACATGAAAATGAAAGCATAAGAAAGATTAGCATTCATGGACCTATAGATGTCTCATGCTATTTGGCTTAACCATTTTCCTTAGATTTCCCCCCACAATTATGGCATATTTCACATATTGGAATATAATATTTAATATGTAATATTGATGAAGGTACACAAATAATGTACAATCATTATTCTAAAAAGAAACAGGTTCCAACTATTTCTTTTGAATTTTAGACTTACTGATAATTAAGAATGTTTATAGTAAATCTAATATTAGACAGATTGTAACCTTGAATGTACTAACTGAACTCAAGAGAAACTGTTAAATGCATCTCTTTAGGAAAATCTCACAAAAGATTGTTTAGCAAGGCTATTTGAGACCATTAAAGGCTATAATTATTTCTAGGCTATAGCAAGATAAATTCAGTTTGTTTGGATATTGATCTACCACTACATTTTGGATTGGGGAGTCTCATTTTGATATTCAATATAGCAATTAAATTATAACTTTAAAAGTCAGTTCTGCATGGCCTGAGACCTGTAGAAATTAATATGAAAATAAGTAACTATATATTTTTAAAAAAAATTTTTTTTCAGAGCCGGCTCGGGACGCCCGCCCCGGGCAGCCTCCCAAGCTAGATGCTGCCCAGGCCGAGGCCACCACCGAGCCCCACGGTGCCGCTGCCTCTGCCACCACCACCATCTTCAGCCCCCTTCCCCTCCCGCTGTCACTAACAGACCTTCGCCCCCGCCGTCCCTCGCCCCGCCGCAAAATAGTAACTAAATAGACAACAGATTATCTCATGCACCCGGGTGTAAATCTTGGGAAAATCTAATAGAAACCACAGTTGAGAACACTTCAAACTAAAAAATCCTATAGCCTTGGGGCTGATATGGTTCTGGACTCCCTCTAGTGGTCTAACCTTTTGGTGCTTTAATCGGTACTCTTCAGGTCATAGAATCACCAAATTTTGGGTTATATTAAAAACAAATTTAAAAAAAAAAACACCACACAATTTCTATTGGAATGGCTTGTCACAAGGAGAAGACTAAGTTAGTGAATGGTATGATAGATATGGATATTAAGATAGTTGAAATAATAGTGTTGCAAATGGTCTGACCGAAAGGAACACAGCAGATTTCACTAACTGACCAGAAAAGCCAGTTATAGTTCTGCTGAGAGTGTACAAGTAAGAGCTGAAGGCCCTGGAACAGGATTCTTGGTTGCTCTAAGGTGAGAACTGGACATATCAAGTTTTTTTAGGGAAAGGGTGAAGTGACTATTTTTTGGGTATATGTGTCCTACAAGATCAGAGAATTATAGTTTGACCTTGTATAAAGTCAACCTTTCAGACCGACCCAAAGCACCATGTTGTTTCTTCTGTATCATATCCCTAATATCGCAGACTTTATATCTGTTTAAAACAAATGCAGAAAACAAATTTTGGTTTAACTTTATTTGCCTCCTTGTGTTGGCTTTGGTTATGCTTTTGGCTGTGTCTTATAAAATGTCTCCTCCCTCCTCCATATGACCAGACTAAAAATATGAGGACTTTTATGTTCATGCCATTAAATTTTCACTTCCTGGCCAGTTCTGCACTATAGATATACATAAATATACATAACAGTCCTGTACATATTTAAGACAGTTATGTCTGCATTAAGTCTTCTTACCCTTTTTTTTTTTTTTGGATCCTCAAAGCTTCTTGGAACCAGAATAAAAGAACCTCTGTGAGCTACAGGCATCATTACAGAACAAGTTGGTGGGCATTTTATTCACATCTTCAGGAATCAGTCATATAGGTTTTTTATTTCAGAAAATATAAAACTGTTCTTGAAAAGTCTGAGTTTGGAGTCTTCGTTCTCCAAAGAGAACAGAAGCCAATAAGGTTAAGAGAAAGAATAAAATAGGATGTAATAGGTGAATTAGCTATTTCAGGACCTCTTCTTGGTATGTTATTTTCTGATTCCTTTTAAGTTGTTCTAGCACTGGAGCTGGAAACATACATCAGAGATAAGATAAGTGACTGTGGAATCCAGAAGTCAGTCATAGTGTCTGTCCCGACGTTTGGGTAGAGTGAGGCCAGGAAGTGGAATTAGTCTTGAGATCCCAGATCTGACTTACTTTTCACTGAGAAGACATAGCTATAGAGTCTGCAGTTGATTACAGTTGACCCTTAAACAACACCAGTATGAATTGCCCAGGTCCACGTATATGGAGATTAAAAAAAAAATATATATATATATATATATATATATATATATATATACAATACTGTAAATGTATTTCATCTTCCTTATTATTTTAATAACATTCTTTCCTTTTTTTTAAAAAAGCTTACTTTATTGTAAGAAAATAGCATAATCAAGTGTGCATGTTATCATTAAAACTTTCAGCCAATAGTAGGCTATTAGCAGTTAAGTTTTGGGGGAGTAAAAGTTATACACTGATTTTTGACTGTGTGTGTGTGTGTGTGTGTGTGTGTGTGTGTGTTGGCACCCTTAACTCTAGTGTTGTTCAAGGGTCAACTATTTGCATAAAAAGGGAAAAAAAACCCTCTTCCCCCAGCGACTTAAGCACTCGATCTGCAATCTCAATTTTGAAATCTCATAAATTGGGGTTGCAGTGAAGGTGGGAAAAATAGACATAGAAGGATATGAGTAGGATAAAAACAAGGTATTTTTAAATTTTGAACATTTGTAGCTCTTTTTTATCCTCACCCGAGGACATTTTTCCATTTTTTGTTCAGATAGAGCGGAAGGGAAAGAGAGGAAGAGAGAAACATCGACGTGAAAGGGACACATGGAGTGGCTGCCACCCACACGACCCAACCAGGGCCGGGGACAAACTGCAACGGAGGTACATGCCCTTAGCGGGAAGGAACCCGGGTCTCTCAGGACCGCAGGCCGATGCCCTAACGGCTGAGCCAAACCGGCCAGACTCTGTAGCTTTTTGATGAGCAGAATTTAAAAAGACAGGAAATGTATCCTAGCTGATAAGAGTAATTCCCTGTGGCTAGAGGAGAGGAAAGGTGGAAAGAGAATAGCAAGCGGTTTAATGTAGACAGCCATCGCCTCTAATACAGGACTTAGTACTGCTGTGCCCCAAACAGACAATAATCACTCATCACGTGAACAGAAGAGGTTATGCTATGATTCAGCTGTTGTCAAAAAAACACTGAAAGGAGTAAAATCAGGAATCTGACCAGAATGTATTGGTGTGCCCTAAATACATCTGATGGTCTGGTTTTCCTTCTTTCCCCTCTTCGAGGGATTTAAAATGCTACATTGTGCTTCTCTTGGTATGCTGGCGCTTTTCTACACGCAGGGCATGCCTGAACCGTCCCAACAGGCTGGAACCCGGGTTACCGGAGGCGCCAAGGCTGTACGTCTCAGCTGCTGCAAGCCGTCTAAGACATTAGCACCAGAGCACTCCAAAACACTGTGCCCACGGGGCAGTGGGGGTTTCTTCACAAACACACTGGTCTCTAGTGTGATGCTCCGGGCCGAGAGCCAGGGAAAACGTGTGCTATACCGGCGACTCTCCAAACCACCAAGTCATTAGACCTTAGACCCAGTGCAGTTAGCTTCCGCTGCCTCCCAGACGCCCGTAACGAAGGCTCTGTCGGAAAAGTTCTGGAATCGGCCAGTGCTTCATAATACCGACACCGCGACAAACCTTACCACAGGGCCGAGGCATCGTCTAACTTTCCGATTGGCTGTTGTGGCCTCCACGCAGAGGCCAGTGACTCCTTCCTGCGCATGCGCATCACCTGCTTCCGGCCGGGAAGTTTAGTGTACCAGCCTTTCCGGCTCGGGGGGAATTCCTACCCCACTTTCCTCGGCCTAGGTTCCTCCGTGTGCAATGGCTCCGGACTCAGGCTCCCTTCCCGAAGGACCTATCTTAAAGCTCCTACCCTTAGACACTAAGGACCGGGGCACCCAGCGCTGTCGCCTGGGCCCGGCAGCCTTCCGTGCCTTGGGCGCGCACTTGGGCTCGGCGGTGAAGATCTCGCTGCCTGACGGCGGCTCCTGCCTTTGCACCGCCTGGCCGCGGCGGGACGGAGCGGATGGGTTTGTGCAACTGGATACGCAGTGCGCGAGTCCCGGGTCGGCAGTCGGGGCGCCGGGGTCCCGGGGAAGCCTCAGCTTGAGCCGCCTCCGCCTGGTGCCCTGCCCACCCCTTCGGCGCCTCACTGTGTGGCCGGAGTTGCGGGAGCGGGCGGGCGCCCCCGCTGCCCCGAGTCCAGCCGCGGTGCTGGAGGCCGCGCAGGAGATGCTGAGGAACCGGCCCGTCTCCCGGGGCCACGTGGTGGCCGCTCCGTCGGGCGTCCCCGGCCCGGTAGCTGCCCTGCACATCGTCAGCGGGGTGCCCAGCCCGGATCCGGCTGGGCTGGTCACCCCTCACACCCGCATCGGTCTCGGCGCGGTGCCTCCGTCGGAAGCGCAGCCGCAGCCCGAGGTGCCCCTGGGGGGCCTTTCGGAGGCGGCCGACTCGCTGCGAGAGCTCCTCCGCCTGCCGCTCCGCTACCCCCGCACCTTGGCCGCGCTGGGGCTAGCAGTGCCCCGCGGGGTGCTCCTGGCGGGTCCCCCGGGAGTGGGCAAGACCCAGCTAGTGCGGGCCGTGGTCCGGGAGGCGGGCGCGGAGCTGCTGGCAGTGAGCGCTCCCGCGCTGCAGGGCGCCCGGCCCGGGGAGACCGAGGAGAACGTGCGGCGGGTCTTCCAGCGTGCCCAGGAGCTGGCCAGCCGCAGGCCCACCCTCCTCTTCCTGGACGAGGTGGACGCCCTGTGCCCCCGGCGGGGCGGCGCCCACCAAGCCCCCGAGGGCCGCGTGGTGGCCCAGGTGTTGACGCTGCTGGACGGCATCAGTGGAGACCGCGAGGTGGTTGTGGTGGGATCCACCAACCGGCCGGACGCGCTGGACCCCGCGCTGCGCAGACCCGGGAGATTTGACCGAGAGGTAAATAGGCCAGGCCAGTTACCCCAGGCCCCCGGAATCTCGTCCTCTTCTGGCCCTGGTTGGCTTCCCCGAGGCGTTTACCACTTAGGTTTGGAGGTTGGTGAGGCTTGAGTGGGGCTCTTTGTAATGCAAAGACCCTGTTCGTTCTCTGTCGGTGTAGGATCTGCAAGCCAGGCCGTGTTTTTCTTCAGAGTCAAATTGTTCTGACAGGATACTTTTACCCAATCTAGATAGACCTTACCCAAGGTGTCCATTAGGGGTTAGTTATAGTGCAGGTCCTGAAGGAGAATACGGTAATCAGTAACGTTAATTTTTAGGGGATGTAGGTTGGCCACAAGCGCAGTAAACTCTAATGAGCGTGGAATGAAAATTTAAAGTAGGACATCCTCTAAATATAAATGTGTTAAAATATAAAAGGGTAAATCTCTGGCGGGTTTGCTGGGTGGTCAGAGCATCGGATTGGGGACCAATGAGTCGTGAGTTCAATTCAGGTGCCAGGGTTTCAGTTTTTCGCTGGCTCTGGTCAGGCTCTGGTCAAGCTCTCTGGCCAGGGACGTGCGGGAAACAGCCAGTTGGTGTGTCTCTCACATGGATGTTTCTCTCTCCCTCCCTCCCACTCTATCTGACGATAAGTGGAAAAATATCCTTGGGCGAGGATTAATAAATAAATAAGTAAATAATAGGGTGAAGGCAGGGAAGAACTAAATCAGAACTGATATAAACTGATCTTTGCTTGTGGGGATGCCAGCGTCCTATCTCACAGTTGCTCCCTCAGTTGCCAGGAAGGTTGAGTATTCAAAGCTGTCCTGTTTTATGAGCTTCAGTCTATTGATTTCTATTAAATAGTTTGAATAATGTTTAGTTTAAGTGATGTTTGAACTTTGTGGTATGATTCTAAAGAGACAGATGATAATTGCATACTTTTAGCTTAATCTGTTCTGAACTTGAGTGTATTTCTTTCTTGCACCATCTAGTACCTCTCCCAAATCTGCGCTATAAGGACTAGTGCCTAGACTATCTGGTTTACTTTTGTATCCCTGGCTCCTAGAATTTAGTGAAGTCTCAAAAATAACAAATAAAAACGTATTAAATGACATATGTAATATTTATTATGCAACTTTTTAGGCCGTGTTACTGTTCTGGAAAATTAGGATTTTCATATGTTCAGAATCTAAGGTATGCTTAAGAGTACATAGTAATAATTACTGATTTGCTCACTAAATCATTGTACATGTTTGTGAGGATAAAAAATATTTTAGACCCACAGGGTGACTCAGTTAGTTGAGCATCGTCCCATACACCACAAAGGTTGTAGGTTTGATTACCAGTCAGGGCACGAACCTAGGTTTCTGGGTCCATCACCACCGGTGGAATAGCACACGCAAGAGGTATCTGATGATCTGTTTCTCCGGCACATCGATGTTTCTCTCTCTCTCTCTCTACCCCCCTTCCTCTCTCTCTAAAATCAATAAAAATATCTTCGAGTGAAGATTTAAAAAATAATATTTTAAACTGTAAACTTTATTATTTTTTGCTTTGCATATAGATTGTCATTGGGACTCCCACACTTAAACAAAGAAAGGCGATTCTACAGGTGATTACCTCAAAGATGCCCATCTCTGGTCAAGTCGATTTGAGCCTCCTTGCAGAAATGACAGTTGGCTACGTTGGTGCAGACCTGACCGCACTCTGTAGGGAGGCTGCCCTGCATGCTTTACTTCACAGTGAAAAGGTATGTTAAATTTTTTTATTAAGTTAACAAATTAATTTGAGGGATTAAAAAAAGTGGTAAGTACATTTTCTTGGAACTTTTGATACATTCCATATATGGATAAGTCATCCTTTCTTACATATATTTTTACATCTGAAACATTTGAGAATATACTACAGCCATGATGCCCCTTTAGCCTTGAAAACTTAAGTGTATATTTCCTAAAAACAAGGACTTTAACTGAAGTACAATTATCAAGATGAGGAAATTAACACTGACAGGATACTTTTACCTAATCTATATAGACCTTACCCCGATCTCACTATTTGTCCCACTAATTTTCTTTAGAGTAAACATTTAAAAAGGAAAAATGAAAATATTATTTTTAATCCAGGATTACACACTGCATTTAGTTGTCATGGTTTCTTATTCTTTTAAAATCTAGAACCATTCTTCAGTCTTTCTTTTATGACTTTAACTTTTTAAGAGTACAGGTTAGTTATTCTGTGAAATATTCCTTAGTTTACTTTGACTAATGTTTCCTCATAATTTGATTTAGGTTTTGTGTTTTGGGCAGGAATATCACAGAAATGTACTGTGTTCTCATTGTATCCATTAGGTAGCAAATGGTATCTCTTTGTCCTATTAACTTTGATTTCTTGGATAAGATGGTATCTCAGATTTTTCCATTGTCATGATACTATTTCTCTTTGTTATTAATACATATCTTATAGGGAAAATAACTTTATCTAACTCAGGAAAAGATTGGGCACCTGTAATTTTATTTAAATTTGACTTTGACATTAAATCTTTAATTCATGACTACCTTTCTTAAAAATATTTAAAATATTAGCTTAAATATAATAGTTTTCAACAATATGGGTTGGAATATCTGTTCACTTTGTATGTAATAAGTAATCCCGAATTCTTAAACCCCTTTAGAAAAAAATTAATTTCAGCATGAGGAGTTTGGGACAATGTTTTTAATCTCTGTTGTAATATTAACATTGTCCTTTGCTCTTATAATTTTTAAAACCCAATTTTGAGTTTGTTTAAACTATAAAAGGATGACTTATCCTAAATTTTGATACCTTCTTTACCTAGATAATTTGTATTCTTCCTTATTTCCTTTTCATTTAATTTTACTCTAATACTGACAGTGGGGAAGGAGTTATATAAACTTAAGTCCTCATCTTCTGGGTTTAAAACCAAAACTGCTTGAAGATTTAATGAAAAATCCCATGTATAAAGGTGTGAGAATATGTACCTTTTGAGGGGATGAAGAGAGTACCAAGGGATGGGAAACGAGATTTACAATTAGGATTCCCTCTGCTTTGAAGTTCCAGGTTTGACCTTAAGCACCTTGGCTTAGGTGTACCAGCCAGCTGCTGTCATCCTAGGGTGGAGCCCAGTGCTACTTGAGGAGGGGCCTGCCCAGGCATAGTTACCACAGGTGATGGCTGAGTTCATAAACAACCAGGGGAAGTGGAAGAGGAAAGGCAAAAAGGAAGAAGGGACAGAGGCATCTGGAGAGGTACTG
Source organism: Molossus molossus (assembly GCF_014108415.1). NCBI lineage: Eukaryota > Metazoa > Chordata > Mammalia > Chiroptera > Molossidae > Molossus > Molossus molossus. The sequence goes on from NW_023425344.1 coordinate 184,034,549, forward strand.
GCTCCATCTTTTTCTTCTTTCCTCCTCCAGGCAGCTGAGGGGCTGCTACGCCTCTGTCTGTGCCAGCGCAGACAAGGGACACGTTAAAGTTTGTTCAGCTTTTTGTGAAGTTCCTATTGAAGGATGAGAAATTTAGTTTAACACATATACATATACACACAGAGGGAAAAGAATTTTATCTGCCTGAGAGGATTATGAGAATCAAGGGAAATAATGCACACACAAGTGATCTTGAAATATAGGTGGGATGTTCAAATGTTAGTAGGTGTAACCTAAAAATTAATTGGTATTCAGGTACCTAGCATCTAATACTGCCAGCCATTAAACAAACAAACAAACAACATTAATCATTTAATAGTGTTCTTTATAAGAAATTAAACAAGATAAAAAATGATAAAGAAAGTAAAAATTGTATGAAATCTCTCCCCAGAGATCGTAATTATTAACATTTTTTAGGCACGCTGTTCAGAATTGTTCTATACATATATATTCAGTTATATATTTTTATGTAAATGGGATACAATTGTTTGTTATTGAAAATGGGAGTTTTTGGACAAGTAAATGTGCAGAATTTGATATAAGAGGCCAATCCAATAGAGATATTACAAATAGTTATATGAGATTTTGGTGGGTTTTTTTTTGTTTTTTTTTGGTACGTGCCCCTAGCGGGAACCAAACCCAGGACTCTCTGGTCCACAGGATGACGCTCCCAACCACTGAGTCAGACCGGCCAGGGCAGAATATGAGTTTTTTACTCTAACAAAAAATCTGCTTCACTAGAGTGATTAAGGAAATTGTTAGAAGTCTTCTCCAAAATATAATTTTAGCATAAAGATGGCCTTTCTTAGCATAACATAAAACCTAATAGCCAAACAGTAAATGATTTACTAATGTGACCATTGTGGAATGGCAAAGCAATACTATAAGCAAAGGTAAGACATGAGACAGATTGGGAGAACAGCTTTTAGCCCATGACAAAAAGACCAATTACCTGGGTATATAAAGAACTCTCATATTTCAATAAGAAAAGACAAACAATCCAAGAGAAAAATGGGTAATAAGGTGTGAACAGGGTTACAAACAGCCAATAAACATGAAAAATTCTCTTTAAAAGATTAGTCTCTTTCAGTTCTTAACTTTCTATTTTGAAATAAGTAAAACTTTAAGGACAGTTGTAAGACAGGGAACTCCTGCTAAATCCTTTATCCAGATCCACCAGTTTTTAGCATTTTGCCCAATTAGCTTTATCATTCTCTCTCTCTCTCTCTTTCTCTCCTCTCTGTATGTATGTATATGTGTACACATTTTTTCAGAATCATTTGAGGAGGATGGGTTGCATACATAGTAACCCCATTACCCCTTACTATTTTAATGTTTATTTCCTAACAACAAGGATATTCTCATACATGACCACAGTATAGTTAATCATTATATTCAGGAAATTTAATATTGATACAAAATGTTATCAAATCCACAGTCCATATGCTGATTTTGGTAATAGTTACAATATTTTTAGCATTTTTTTCCCCTTCAGTTATAGAATCTAGTTTAGAATAATATATTACACTTAGCTTTTACTTTTAATCTTGAACACACCCATAACCTTTTTTTTGGTGAGATATTTGACATTGAAATTTTTTAAGGATTTCATAGACTGCCTCTCAGTTTGGGTTTGCCTTATGTTTCTTTCATAGATTCAGGTCATGCATGCCTGTTGAGAATACTACCTAAGTGATAGTGTGTCTTTCCTAGGGTATCACATGTGGAGGCACAAGGTGTCCGCTGTCCCTCATTGATGATGTCCCTAAGTGGTGACTGATGTGATTATCCAGTCAAGGTTCTGTCCAGTTTCTCACTATGTAGTTGCTGTCTCTCCCTTTGTAACTAATAGATCTGTGAGGAGACCCTTTGAGATCATGCAGATATCCGGCTCCTCATCAGACTTTCCCTCCCTTGGATCAGACTCCAATAATGATTCTTGCTCAAAGAGGCCTTTACTCTGATGGTTTCAAAAAAGGTGATTTTCTAATTCCTTCACTCCCTTTATCTCACTCTTGATTAAAGACATTAAATTACCACAGTAGTGAGCCCCATTTGCTGTGTCACATTGGGAGAAATTTAAAAGTTTGGTAATGCCCAGTGTTGGAGAGGTGTGGGGAGAGCAGTAGCTTTGTAGTCATTGGTGCAGCTTAGAGGACAGTTTGGTAGTAACTGTCACAACTGTAAATGTAATTCTCTTAAATCCTGTAATTCTGCTTCAAGGAAATGATATAAAATACTTGACATGTACACAAGGACTTCCAGTTGTTTCAGCTGTGTTTTTAATAACAAACAACTAGAAACGAATGTTCAACAGAAGGATGTAGTTAAATTGTTACACACATACAGTAGTGTGTCAGGCAATGGCCAAAAAGGGAGGTAGAGCTATATTAGTTGACATGAAAAGATTTCTAAGATAAGTGGGAAAAAGTACAAATTAATATGCATGGTATGGTCCATTTATGTTATCTGTTTGAAAGGATATACACATGCTTATTATAGAGCATATGGGGAGAAACTGCCCACAGCTTTAGAGATGAATGTTGGACAGGTTTAATTATTTTGTATGTATAAATACGTATAAATATTTTAATAATGATAAGAAAATAGATTTATAAATTCAGAAGAGGATAAAAAAAGTAATTATGCAAAAATGTCTCACCTCATTTTTGGTTTAATTTTGCTTTTTTGGTAAATTTCTTCAGAACCAGGACAATCCAATGATTTATGAAACAGACTTCCTTGAAGCTTTTAAAAAGATTCAACCTTCATCATTTCGAAGTGTCATTGGACTGATGGATATCAAGCCTGTTGGCTGGGAGCAGATTGGTGGCCTTGAAGATGTAAAACTGAAGTTAAAACAGGTAAGATAGAGAATCTGCTTAAGCCAGCAGACTATTAACAGTTTAAGTGTCATGTATGTATGATGAAAACAAGCTACGCTGAAATGCCTCTTGCTGCCTTCACTAATTCTACCCTAACATTTAAATCCAGTGATCACTCTTCAGTCCTTATTCAACTGGACTTCTGTAGGCAGCAAATACTATTTTTCATGCTTTCCTACCTCATCCTCTGTTTGTTTGTGGTTTTTTGCTTTAAAGAGTTTATAATCTAGAACAGGGGTTGGCAGACTTTTTCTGTAAAGGGCCAGGTAGTAAATATTTTAGGCTTTGTGGGCCATACTGCCTCTGTTGCCACCACTCAGGAGCCGAAGCACAAGAGCAGCCACAGGCAGTGCACAGTGAGTACCTGTGTTCTGTTGAAACTTTTTTTATAGACACTGAAATCATGTAATTTTCACATCATAAAAGTCTTGATTTTATTCCGATGATTAAAACAGGTAAAAATTATTTAGTTCATGGGCTATACAAATACTTCGGTTGTGGGCCTTACTTTGCCCCAGGACTGGTAAAAGCACAGCATTATAATAAACAGTCAGTGTGGCCTGGATCTCACAGTGGATGCTGAGGGACACAACTCTCTAGATCCTCTTGCTTGAATTTTGCAGTTTCAGAAATTGATTTTGCCAGCTTACCTTCCAGACATTCTGCCAGAAGGAACTAGGTTTCTCTAACCACACACACAAAAAGACTGATTTGTAAGTATCAATTATCATTTATTCATCTTAACTAGGAACTATATCTGCAGTGAACTCTGGCACATTTATAATATGCCCTGATTTTTTACACACATTGTCACATTTAATCTTCACAAAATGTGAGATTAGCCACATCTTCCTGTTGAAAACTCTTTAGCTTTGAGATGTTAAGCTTTCCTGCCTTCCTGAACATTCCTCTTTGTACCTTGATTGTTAGTGCTCCAAGGTCCCGGGAGTCCTCTCTTTGCATTCTTTTTTTTTTTATCCTCACCCAAGGACATTTTTTTCCATTTTTTGTTCAGGTAGAGTGGGAGGGAGAGAGAGGAACAGAGAGAGAGAGAGAAACATCGATGTGAAAGGAACACATCGAGTGGCTGCCACCCGCACAACCGACCAGGGCCGGGGACAAACTGCAACCGAGGTATGCGCCCTTAGCGGGAACCGAACCCGGGTCTCTCAGGACCGCAGGCCAATGCTCTAACCGCTGAGCCAAACCGGCCAGGGCTCTCTTTGCATTCTGTGAGTGTGTCCAAGGCTTCAGTTGTCCCCCGACAGCTGTTAACTCATCAACCTTTATATCCCGCACAGATAGTTCTTTCGACTGTCAAAACTTAGCTGCCTGCCTCTACGGAATAACTTCCAGGGATCTCAAACTCAGCTTGTTCAAAGTTCATCTGCTTAACGCCACCTCCACACCTGGATTCCCTACCTCAGTGAAGACAGCAGCCCCCCCATCCCCAAGTCAGAAACTTGTCTCCTGAATGCATAGGGTCACATCGTGTATGCACTTTCCTCTGGGTTTAGAACTCAGTTCCTTGCATTTTATGTTTCAAATCCATCCCTTCCCCACCCATCTCCACTGCCTGTGACACATCCGTCCAGCCTCATTATTTTTGTAGTCTGAATCATTGCAGGAGAATTTGAACTGGTCTCCCTGCCTCTAGTTTCATTTCCTTCCAGTCCATTGTCCATACTACTTCCTCAATGTTGCCTGAAACTTCATGGTCCATTGTGATCTGACTCCTCCTTCCATTTCAGCTCTATTGCTCCTGGCTTCCCCCATCCTCCCCTTTGTGTCTGCTTACTGTTGGCGGGCTGAGTTAGTTGGTTTCGTGTCTCTGTATGTATTATTTATTCTGCATGGAATGCCCTTCTCTGGCCCAGTTGTTAGTTTACAAGCCTGTCTCCCTAATTAAAATATGAGTTGCCCAGGTCTGAAGGTCTTGTTATCACTTTTTTGTAGACAGGCAATACAGCGGAATCTTGGTTCTCAAACTTAATTCATTCCAGAACGCTCTTCAAAAATGGAACCGTTTTTTAACATTAGAAATACAGTGATACCTCGGTTCTCGAACATAATTCGTTCCAGGAGGACGGTCGAGAACCGAATTGTTCGAGAACCGAAGCAATGAAACCCAATAGGAAAGCGTGACTCCACAAAGCGTGACACTCTCTCTGCACTCACACTGATGATGCAAGCAAGGCGCGCTGGGCCGAATGAACGCCATTCGGCTCAACTCGGCTCATCTCGGAAGTTCGAGTTCCAAATATTTGTTCGGATTCCGAGACAAAAGTTTCTCGAATCTCCTGGTTGAATACCGATTTGGTCGAAAACCGAGGCGTTCGAGAACCGAGGTATCACTGTAATGTAAATTGAATTAATCCATTCCAGACCCCCAAATGATTTCCTGTTTTAACCTTTCTTATATACAGTACATGCCTAATGTGCTGCTTAGTTTATAAACACTTTAAAAACAAAAAGAACATGAAATGTAAATGAAAATTTAATAAAAATAAAATGAAATGTACAGTAAAAAAATGAAAATTTAATAATCAGCAACAAAAGCAAAAAAAAGAGAAATCACAAAAATATTCATAGCACCATATCCTGAGATATTAACAGTGGTTAATTGACTCGTTCTCTCCTTTGTTTATTGCCTGAGAGACATGGGACTGATCATACAGGTATCAGCATGAAAAGGATGTCAGGTTGAGAGTGAATTGTTTGAGATGGGAGAGTTTGACTGTGTATCAGTAGTTAAATGCTTGTGCTCTTGATCTGCACTGCCTGGGATCATTCTCAGTTTTGCTGCTCACCTGCAATAAGCCCTGGGCCAGTTACTTAACTTTTCTACACCTGAGTTTCAGCATCTGTAAAATTATCTACCTAAGGGGTAGTGAAGATTCATTTACTATCCAGTTAACACGTATTGAGTGCCTACTTTGTGAAGGTGTCCTTCTAGTTGCTGGGGATTTTAGAGGTGAAATTGGCTTACATTCTAGCATAAGTAGAATGACAGACCCAACATGGAAAAATAATAATTTCAGATAATGTATGAATAAATGGGCCAAAAGTAAAAGAGGGCAGTAGTGTAGAGTGACTAGGAGGAGAAGGGTCTGCTATAACTAGAGTGGACATGACCTTTGAGCTCAGACCTGAGTGATGAGGGATAGCCACACAAAGATCTTGAGGGAGTGTTCAGGCAGAGAATAGCAGGTGAAGGCCCTGGGATGGGAATGAACTGGGGTGTTTGGGCAATAGTCAGGCTATGTAAGGCCTTGTAAGCAGTGGTAAGGAAGGAGTTTGAATTTGGAATTTATCCATTAAAGGATTTTAAGAAGGAAGTGATTTGTCCTGACTTAGGTTATAATGTTAACAGCTGCTGTGTGAGAATGGACCGCGTTCTAGCTCATAACGGGCACCTGAGAATTGTGGAACGAACAAATGAATTTACTGAATTATTTGATGTTTTACTGTTATACTAGAATGACTGTCTCTTTTTGTGTACTTACAGAGCATTGAATGGCCTCTGAAATTCCCTCGCGAATTTGTCAGGATGGGCTTGACCCAACCAAAGGGAGTTCTCCTATATGGCCCTCCTGGATGTGCTAAAACCACCCTGGTGAGGGCTCTGGCCACAAGCTGTCATTGCTCCTTTGTTTCAGTGAGTGGGGCTGATCTCTTTTCACCTTTTGTTGGAGATTCAGAAAAACTCTTGTCTCAGGTTTGTTTGTGTATTTTCCTCTATGTAGTTAAGTTTACTTTTGAATTCTCATGCCTTAAGGATAAGCCTTATTTTAAAAATTGTAACTTCCTATACATACTTGTTTATAGAAAATTTAGAAAGTACAGAAAAAATGTAAATAAGAAATCCTTCATAATCCCTCTACCTACATTAACGTTAGTGAATTTCTTTTGCCTTTGTTTCCTTAGGCAGGAGATATATACTTTACTGTGATTTTTAAAAAACTTAACATTATCACTTTTTAAATTTCATAATATCAAAAATATTTTGCAAATGTTTAACCCCTACATAATACTCCATTGTTCCCAGTTCTATTTGTTTCCCAATTCTTAGACATTTAGGACCTTTCTCTTCTTTTTACATTGTAAAAATAGTTATGTAGAAAACATACATTCACATGAATAAGGCATAATAGGTAGCTTTTTAATATTTTTATTTTCCTAACAAAAGGTGTTTCAGCAAGCAAGAGCAAACACTCCAGCAATTGTGTTTTTGGATGAAATTGATTCAATCGTGGGCTCTCGATCAGTCAGCAAAGCAGGATGTAATGTTCAAGAGCGTGTTCTTTCTGTTCTCCTGAACGAATTAGATGGTGTTGGACTGAAAACTATCGAGAGAAGAGGAAGTAAATCAGATCAACAGGGTAAATACAAGGAGCTGAAAAAAAATGAAGAGGTATTTATTAGCCAGATTCCACCAAAAATCCAGGCCAACATTAAAGAGAATGCGTCCACACCAGCTTTCCCTGAGCTGGGTCATCCCATTGAAAGAACCATATAATTTCAGCTGGACTCTGTTAGGATATTTACAAAGCTGGTAAAATTGTGATTTAGTTGGAAAAGGTGTGGTAAATTTGATAATTTAGCTATATAAAAATGTGAATTTTATTCTAAGATTTAGAAATATAACTTTACATATTGCTAATGGAGAAAGGGATTTCTCTTTATATACTGAAAAACCAGTGTCCATCCCTTGCCAAACTTATTTTTTTGGGAAATGAAACAGATTACTATTTTCAATAATCTTAGTAATTGAAAACTTCCAGCTTCCCTGAGGAAGGGGTTCCTTGGTTATAATGAAGTTAAAATGACCTTTGGAAGTCCTCTTCCTCCCTTCTGAGTATTCTCCAGATAAAGTTTGGTATCCTTAAATAGTCCAATAACCGCTGAGAGATAATTTTTCTTTTCTTGTTATTACTTATTTTGCATTTTAAAAACTGTCCCATAGAAGGAGAGTCTTACAGCTCCTTAGGAACATGTGCCACTAGAATTTGAAAGGACCCATGAAGTTTTCTAATCAACTGTCCTCATAATGCAGGAATTATTCTATAGCATCTTACTGGTGTTTATCCAGCCTCAGTTAAAATACTTGCAGATACAGGGAACTCACTACTTTGAGAGGTCACGTTACTAGAGAGCTACTCTGATTATTCAGTTCAACACACAATTTTGCATGCTCAGTGTAAGGCTCTGCCCTGGCTGCTTTTAGATATTTCTTATCTGCATCCAGGGTTTATATACCTGCAACTTAGATTGTCCTATTTCTGCCTCTGGAAGGAAGAATAAAAAGTAAAGTACATCTTTCTCTTTAAGGACAAGAGTGAAGACTTTTCATTGCCATACATCTCCATGTGTTTGTCATATGCTTCCGTCTTTTCAAGTCATCCATTTAAGGGTAAACATTCTCTGAGGCTCAGGTACCCTCAGATACCACTTAGATGTTTTCTGCTTGAATAAGACTTTCCATGGAGAGATGTTCCCTCATGAGTGACCGACTGCTCCCTTCATTGTGTGCACAAGTAGCTCTTTGATTAATTATTTGTTTCTGGAGTATCTTGATATTGAGCAGGTAGTCTCGATAGGAGGTATAAGAAGCACCCCATTCCCAAGAAAAAGGTATCCCTGTTTAAAAACAAATGGAACTTCTGATTTGTAATTTGAAAAAAATAAATTTAATAATTAATAATTTATTGACATTATTTTGTGTTGTGTGTTTTTCCTCAGTTAGAGTGTCAAGAAGTTTTTAATCAAAATGTCATGATTGTTGCGGCAACAAATAGACCAGATGTGTTAGATGATGCCTTGCTACGGCCTGGAAGATTAGATAAGATCATTTATATTCCACCTCCAGATGAAAAGGTAATCACTGTACACATTTACTCTGTGTGAAAGTTCTTAACAACATACCAGTGTCTGAACTCTGGGGAACCTGGCAGAATTGACTTCCAAACGGGATGTGGGTTAACATGGTATGTGTTGTACACTGGGTTCTGCATTCTTCCTTGCCTGGTGGCCCTTGATAAATCATCATTTTGATCTGCTTTTTCTGGGTACTTGGTCCCTATTTTCAGAGCAGCATAAGCCTAAAAAAAGTAAGGTACTTATTTCAGTGAGTGAGTCTACTCGCCACTGTTTTGCAACTAGAATGGAGGAATCCTAGTGTTAAAGGGTTTGGGGTCTTGTGTGGGTCATATGTATCCATAGCCAAAGAACCAGTGGATTCTTTGCCCTTACCATCCAGGGCCACTGGCAGGGAGTTCTGAAAGACACAGAGAATGAATTTTTTTCCTTCCTTGGACTTTTATCAAGTTTTGAAGGGATGAGAAAAAAATTTTAAATGTCTGTTATATTTTTAAATTGTGTTTGATAGTTCATGTATTTACTTTTAAACATGTCCGATGGCACTGTTTGTAACTGAGAGAGAAATTCATCATATCTCTTAAAGAGATATATCTATGATTGGCTATTTTAAGAATCAACTATAAAAATATTAAAATTTTATCATGATGTCATTATTTTTACCATTGTCATATGAGCCACTGATGAGATAGTTAATTTTCTCACCTTTTCATATATATATATATATATATGTATTTATATACAAAACTATAACTTGAAAATTTTTTTTAATATAGCATCTGTCAAACATAAATGTTATAAGGTTAAAAATATTATTGTATTTTGTTCCAGGGCAGGCTTTCTATTTTGAAAGTCTGTACAAAAAACATGCCAGTGGGGCCTAATGTTTCTTTAGAAAACCTGGCAGCAGAAACCTGTTTTTTCTCTGGAGCTGATCTTGGAAACCTCTGCAAAGAAGTAAGTTAATTAGTGAAGTAATCTGTGGTTCAAAACATTTCTTCCTTTATTCAGATCTTCATTTACTCGGCAGTATTTACTGAAAGACCTCCATGTGGCAGGCACCAGGCAGGGCGAGACAGCCAGATGCAGCCCCTTCCCTCGTAGAGCCGATAGGCTGGGGGCAGTGTGCAGAGGCAAATCATAACACTGAATGGCAGCTGACACGATGTAGTGAGTTGCGGAAGTTTAGGGTGCTGTGGAAGCAGCTAGGAAGAACACCATCCCAGACTTGGGCATCATCGAAGGCTTTCTGGGACTGGGTGTGTGTCTGAACTTGGGAGGATGGAGAAGGAGTTAGCAGACTAAGGAGGGAAGGGGGTTGTTTGAGTTAGAGGGAATGAAATATGCAGGTGATTGGAGATGAGAAATGACATGACATTGTTGAAGTGGACAGTGGCCAGATCACTCAGGTCCTTGTAAGCCACTTTAAGGCCTTTTGATTTTATCTTGAAGGCAACAGAAGCCATTGTCCAGTTTTCCTTTTCCATAAACTTTGTTTTTTTTAGTTTAAGTAAATTTATTATTATTTTATTTTTCAATTACAGTTTACATTCAGTATTATTTTGTATTAGTTTCATGTGTGCAGCATAGTGGTTAGACAGTCATACTTTACAAAGTATATTTTCAGGGCACACCTGGCACCATACAAAGTTATTACAATATTATTGACTATATTCCTTGTGCTGTACTTTGAATCTTTGTGACTTATTTGTAACTACCAATTTGTACTTCACTCTTTTTACCCAGTCCCCCAGCCCCCCTCTTCTTGGGCAACCATTAGTCTGTCCTCTGTATCTGTGAGTCTGTTTCAGTTTTGTTTGTTCATTAATTTTCTTTAGATTTCACATATAAGTGAAATCATATGGTATTTGTCTTTCTCTGACTGACTTATTTCACTTAGTATAATACCCTCCCTCTAGGTCTACCCACACTGTCACAAATGGTAAAATTTCATTCTTTTTTATGGTTGAGTGATATTCCATTCTGTATATGCACCACAGCTTTTTTTTCTTTTTTTTTAACCACAGCTTTTTTATCTACTCTTTGTTGATGGGCACTTGGGTTGCTTCCATATTTTGGCTATTGTAAATAATGCTACAAGGGACATAGGGGTACATATATTCTTTCTATAAACTTCTATAAAATATAACATTCAGAAAGATGCACAGATCATAAGAATACAGTTCATTGAATTAACATAAAGTGAACACCATTCAGGTTAAGAAAGAACATTATCAGAACCTCAGAAGCGTCCTTTGGGCCTTTCCATTCTCTATCCCTAAGGAAACCACTCCTGAACATTCAGGTTACTATTATTTTGCTATTATGAACTATGCTGCTATGCATAATCTTGTATATGGCTATTGGTATACATGTGTGTCTGTTTCACGTATGTATGTATGTACGAAGAGAATCACTGGGTCGTAAAGTATGTGTTTGCTCTGTTTCTTCATGGTCAGTGCTATGTCCTGTTTAGAAACTCCTAGTCTGAGGTCAGCAAGATAGTCTCCCATCTTTAAACATGTATATGGTTCTCTCTCTCTCTCTCTCCCTGGGGGGAAAAAGCCTTGGCTGGTTTGGCTCATGGTTAGAGCGTCAGCCTGTGGACTAAAGAGTTGTGGGTTTGATTCTGGTCAAGGGCACGGTACCTCCATTGCAGTTCAATCCCTGGCCCTAGTTGGGGTTGTGTAGGAAGCAGCCAGTTGATGTGTAGCTCTCATGTCAATGTTTCTCTCCTTCTCAGAAAAAAAGAATATATATGGGCTCATAATATATATATTATTCTGCAACTTGCTTTTTCATTTTTGCCCATTTAAGGCCAGAGTTTAATGTAGAAGAAAGGTTCTATAAATAAGACTTTTCATCAGTAATTTTTTTGCTTAATGTTTTTATTGTCATGAATATTGGAATTCTGTGAAGTGAGACTGAGATTTTTTGCATTCAGACTTTATTATAAAACAAAAACCAAGCAAACTGTGTCTTATTGTCTCTCACAGGCTGCCTTGCTGGCTCTGCAAGAAGATGGCCTAGAAGCAACCGCAGTGAAACAGGAGCACTTTCTAAAATCACTTAAGACTGTGAAACCATCCTTAAGTCACAAGGATTTGACTTTGTATAAAAACTTGTTTCAGAAACAAGGATTCTCTAACGTAGAGGATGTTTAAGAATCACATACCTGCTCAAGGGTCCGTTGAAATGTGCACTTGCACTGTCGTTTGCAGCTTCACTTTTAGAGTCTGTGTATATGTTATTTCCTGTAAATAAAGAAAACCAAACATGTGGCTGATAAGCCAAGATTCATCTTGTTTCTAAAAGGAATAATTTAGGAAGAAAGTATATGTATGTGTGTTGATTTAGTAGTTGGGGGAGGTGGTTTTTGCTTGGTTTCGATTGCTTGTTTTTTTACCTTTATTTTGAAATAATTTCATACTTACAGAAAAGTTGCAAGAATAATACAAAGAACTAATATATTCTTAACCCATAGTCACCATTTTTTAACATTTGCTACACGCTGAACACACATCTCGTTTCACTGTGCCCCGCTTTATTGCGCTTCACAGATGTTGCCTTTTCACAAATTGAAGGTAAGACCCTCCACCAGCATAAAGATTACAACTCGTTTTGTTTTATTGTGATGCTCACTTTATTGCAATGGTCTGGAATCGAACCTGAAGTATCTCCAAGGTACGCCTGTATTTAAGAATAGATATTATTACCTCATGCCCCTTCATCCCCTTAAATACTTCAATGTATATTTTTTACAAATACAGTAAGGTTTTTATATGACCACAGTGCATTTATCAAATTCAGGAAGTTGAACATTGATACAGTATATTAATCTATCATCCCATGACTTTCATCCATTGTGCCAATAGTCATTTTTTTCCATTACAGGATCCAGACTAGGATCCTGTTCCATTTAGTTGTCCTTTCTCTTTACTCTTTAGCCTCTTTTAATCTGAAACAGTTCCTCAGTCTTGCTTGACCTTGACATTTTTGAAGAGTACAGACTATTTTATAGAACGATTCTTGATCTGATACCACACGATGACAGATTCAGGTTGGGCATTGCCAGTGGAGCAAGTGCTGTTGTGTCCACAAAGGTCACAGCTTGAAGTGCGTGATATCGCCCTGGCCGGTTTGGCTCAGTGGTTAGAGTGTCGGCCCGCGGACCAGAGAGCCCTGGGTTTGGTTTCCCCTAAGAGCATGTACCTCGGTTGCAGTTTGTCCCCGGCCCTGATTGGGGTCGTATGGGTGGCAACCAGTCGATGTGTCTCTCTCACATCAGTGTTTCTCTCTCTCTCTCTCTCTCTTCCTCTCTCTCTCCTGCTCTAGCTGAAGATAAATGCAAAATGTCCTCAGGTGAGGATAAAAAAAAAAGTGCATGATGTCTGTATAGGTCATGTTAATTTTGATCACTTGTTTATGGACTTGTCCAGTTTCTCCACTGTATAGCTACTATTTTTCATTTTGTAATTATAAGTATTTTTAAGGAGATAGATTATATGTAAGTTTTATTTTCCATTATTACAAAAGTAATTAGAATGCTAGAAAATACAGATAAACCCAAAGAAAACCCTTGGGTATTTGACCTTCAAGCCCCTTATGCATGTATAGATAAGACATAGTACTATGTAACTTTTCTCACCTAACAGTAATCGGGTAAGCATCTCACTGAGTCTTCACTCACAAGTATAAGTGAAGGAGACAAACCTGGCACTAACAGACCAGCTGGGAGCGCAGGGCTCAGACAAATGCAGGAATGACATACAACCAAAAGAGTTAAGGGTATGATCAGAGCATAGTGCATGAAATATACGAAGTCATAAATGTTAAGTTGCTGGAAGTTTTCTATTTCTGACGAGCCAGGACTCATTAAGCAAAACCTTACTATTTGGGGAATAATTAACTTATTCATAGGTATAACATGTAATTCATCTAACATTATTCTAACAAACTGACCCCTTACTTTTGAGAAGTAGGGAAAATACCTAGAAAACTTCTTAGACTTCTGACAGTTTTCATTCATTCTCTATCAGTTCATTGATTTTCTAGGACAGGGCAGCTGTTCAGCCTTTGCCATCCGTTGGCCAGAGGCACCCTGGCTGGAACCCCTTCACTCAGACTTCGGCTGTAGGCCCCTTGTTTTTTCCTAGAATAAGTTTCTAGTGGTCAGGCTGGAAATCTAGTACCCACACTTCAGTTAGAGGCTGAATTTCAATTTGAAAATGTCTTTTAAAATTGTAAATAACTTCTCATCAGAACTTTGGAAGCCCCCTGAAGACAAAAGCCATAAGTTTTCTCTCATTGAAATACTTAATAAACGACAAACTCAGACCAAGGATCTCTTTGACTCCATTTTCTTTTCATTAACTTTTTAATTAAGTTTATTGGGGTAACATTGGTTAGTAACATACACTTCAGGTGTACAACTTCATCTGTACTGTGTGCTCACCACCGAAGCCTAGTCTGTCACCAGATATTTTATCCCCTTTACCCTCTTCATCCTCTCGCTACCTCACTCCCCTTTTGGGACCACCAGTCTGTTGGCTTGGACTGCGTTTTAATGTGTTTGAGGATCGCTCTGGGCAACTTCCAAAAGCTGTTCTTAATCGGCGATAAGATGAAAACTCCAGTTTCTAAGCCCCTGGGAAGTATGACTAGCTTCCCTGTACACGGAGTGCACACTCCTCTCTGAGCCACATTTACAGCTTCCAGCAGTAGGGCAGGACACCCCCAGACCAGCCAGAACTGAGCGAATCCAGTATTTGCTAAACCTGGTAACTAGGTAGTCACTGAAGGATGGGCAGAAAGAATTTCAACAAAAAGTATTTAATAAAACCGTATTTTTCTTATAAAGCCTGAGCTGGGCTGACTAAAATCTAAATGTAAATTCCTGGTGTGGGAACCAAGCAGTCATGGCTTCATGTCCCTGAAAGCCAGGGTTGGAGCAGCTAGAGAAGGTTCTAGAAGTTTCTGGCAATAGGGGTGGGGAGGGGAAGCTCCCCCGCGCGATTATGAGCTTGGGGCAGCCACAGGTGGTGAAGTGTCTTGAGTGGGTGCCTTTGGGGTTTGAAAGGTGGAAGCTGTGCCTGCTAGTCATCCTGGGAAAGACCAAATTTCATACTGACCTGCACCTCCTTCAAGTCCAGTAATCGGCATTCACTGAAGGGAAATGTGGCCTTCTGGGTGTGATTCACATTGCAGCAACAGAAATGAGAAGATCTTAAAGGTTATATGAGCACATTATATCTAAGTATATATGTCCAATATGTTAATTTTTAGAACATTTCTGAACATTTTCAAATGTACATATAAGTAGAACAGAATAACAAATTCTCATATACTTAACATCTAATTGAATAATACTTTGCTAACTTTGCTTCATTTGTTGTTGTTTTTTTTATCCTCACCCGAGGATATTTTTGCATTTATCTTCAGATAGAGTGGGAGGGAGAGAGGGAGGAAGAGAGAAAAACATTGATGTGAGAGAGATACTCTGAGTGGTTGCCACCCACACAACCCCAACCGGGACCAGGGACAAACTGCAACCAAGGTACATGCCCTTAGTGGGAACTGAACCAGGGTCTCTCTGGTGAGCGGGCCGATGCTCTAACCGCTGAGCAAAACTGGCCAGGGCACTTCATATGTTTTTTAATTAATGTGTTTTAAAGTAAATCCTAGACATCACGATATTTCTTTTTTAACTATTTCCATATATATAGTCTTAAAAAAGGATTGTGTGTGTGTGTGTGTGTGTGTGTGTGTTTGCATAACCACAATACCATTATCACACCTAACAAAATTAATAAAACTCCTTTAATAGTATTTCATATCTGGTATTTAAAGTTCTCCTAGCCCTGGCCGGTTTGGCTCAGCGGTTAGAGCATCGGCCTGCGGTCCGGAGAGACCCGGGTTCGGTTCCCGCTAAGGGCATGTACTTCGGTTGCAGTTTGTCCCCGGCCCTGGTTGGTCGTGCGGTGGCAGCCACTCGATGTGTCCCTTCACGTCGACGTTTCTCTCTCTCTGTCTCTTCCTCTCTCTCCCTCCCACTCTATCTGTACAAAAAATGGAAAAATGTCCTCGGGTGAGGATTAAATAAATAAATAAATAAATAAATAAAGTTCTCCTAATAGCCCAAGTTCCCCTAATTGCCCCCCATCCCACCTCAAATGTTACAATTGGTTTGTCTATTTGTTCAAGTAAATACCCTCGCCTTTAGTTAAGTTTTCTCAGACCCCCTTAGTCAGAATTAATCATCGTTTTTGGCACCAGATAATGGCCTGGGGTTAGAATTATTTTTCTTTTCTTTTTTCTATGCTTACCCGAGGACATTTTTTTTTTTTTTTTAATCCTCACTGGAGGACATTTCTGCATAGAGCAAGAGGGAGAGAGAGAGGAAGAGAGAGAGAGACATCAATGTGAGAGAGACACATCAGCTGTGTCTCCCACACAACCCCAACTGGGGCTGGGGACAAACTGCAACCGAGATATGTGCCCTTAGTGGGAACTGAACCTGGGCCTCTCTGGACTGTGAGCCAATGCTCTAACCACTGAGCAAACCGCCAGGGCCCGAGGACTTTTTTTGCATTTATCTTCAGATAGAGCAGGAGGGAGAGAGTGAGGAAGAGAGAGAGAAACATTGATGTGAGAGAGACACATCAACTGGTTGCTGGTGGGCCCCGGGGACGAACTGCAACCAAGTAGCTGGAACAGAACCCAGGACTCTCTGGTCCGTGGGCCAACACTAACGGCTGAGCCAAACTGGCCAGGGCTGGGGTTAGAGTTATTTATGGGCACTAAATTGTAAGAGCCTTGAAGTAAGAGACTATGTCTTGCTAATCTTCTGAATGTACTGTACCCCCATTCTCAGAATAATGCCTACTTACACTACTACAAAACTGGACTGCATTTTGAAAAGAAATGATAACAGCAAAGCAGGGCTCTGAGTTTAAGGTCATTACTAAGCTAGGACTACACATTTTTTTTTTTTAATCCTCACCCGAGGACATTTTTCCATTCTTTGTTCAGGTAGAGTGGGAGGGAGAGAGAGGAACAGAGAGAGAGAGAGAGAAACATCGATGTGAAAGGAACACATCGAGTGGCTGCCACCCACACAACCGACCAGGGCCGGGGACAAACTGCAACCGAGGTACGTGCCCTTAGCGGGAACCGAACCCGGGTCTCTCAGGACCGCAGGCCGACGCTCTAACTGCTGAACCAAACCGGCCAGGGCAAGGACTACACATTTTAATGTTAATTTGCAGTCCATGATATATCCAAAGATTTCTTCCTTCCTCTCTTCCTTCTACCCTTCATTCTTGGAAAAAATTACCTTTAACAAAATGAAGCTTTTTAAAGAACCTTCTGACAAAAGTAGCTTTACAAATCCTGCAGAAGGAGCACCAAAAGGCTTCTCTAATTCTATTTAGTACACCCTAGGGAGAATTAATGCTGAATTTTCTTAACTATCTGATGTGAATCTAACCAACTGGCAAATGTCTTCAGTTACAGCTCTGGGGTTACACAGTAAGAACCCTTGTCAGAATAAGTGGGTGAGAAGCTACATTTATAATCTGTCTTATATAAAACAACTCTTTGCAAATAATAGTTACTATTTAATTGAATGTCTACTATAGTCAAGGCAGAATGCCACATGCTTTGCATATATTCCAACATTTTTTCCCCAACTTCCTCCTGAGCTACGTTTATCCCCAGTGTACAGATATACAAACTGAGACTCATAAAGGTTAGGTGGTTTCCTTGAAGTCAGTCAGCTAATAAAGTAAGGCAGGGGTGGGCTCTGAATTCAGGTCTATTTGAATGCAAAGCCCATGTCTAGAAGTAAAATGAGGTTGAAAGAGAGCTGTGTCTGGCCCTTTCCGGGAATATTAAGATGTTTCCGTTTTAACCTTAACTATTAGCTTGAACTTTAAAATAATCGTTTTTAAGTAGCTGAGCTTGTGCGCTGGGCTTCATTGCAGTAGTTAAAAGCGGGGTGCGGAAGGAACAGCGGGTCGAGAGCCAGACAGACCTGGGTTCTGAGGACAACTCTGCCACTCACTGGCTATGTAACTTGAGCATCTCTGAGCCTAAATAATATACTTTGCAAAAATGTCGAGAAAACTCTGGCACAGGGTCTGGCCCACAGCTCCTGTTTCAATGGAAGTGTTAACATTGTTGGCCTGGCATCGCAGCTGCCCGCACGCTCTGTGCAGCGCGGGCTGCCAGGCGGGTGAGTTAACAAGGGACCTGGAGATGAGGCCGCAGACCGGGTCGTCTCAGAGATGGACTTTATTCTAGAAACCTTTCAGCTGATTCTTTCTGGTTGTTCTCCTTCACCCTTGACGTTTTTACTGGGAAAACAAACAAACAAAAACTAAACCGGACATGGAAATTATTCTGAAAGGAACCTTACAACTTAATCTTAATTATCTCCCTATGTGCGCTCTGTCACATTTTGGAGCTTTTAGTATGATTGGATTAATTCTAATGTAGCTTCCTGGACGTGGGAACTTCCCCTCGAGGGACGCTGGCTCTTTTTCCGGACCCCCTAGCGCTCCGGTGTTCTCGGTTCCACCGGTGCCTGGGGTGGCCGGAGCCACCCGGAGCGCCAACGCCCAGCCTGGGCTCGCGCCGGACGGCGGGTAAAAACCGTGACGAACGCCAGGGGGCGCCGGCGCCCGCATTCGACGGCGCGGCGTCTGCGGGCACGACGCCTGCAGGGGGCGCCCTGGCGCCGGGCGTCGAGTGGGGAAAACGAGTCAGGTTCTTACGTGCCCCTCGCGACCCGTGACCAGAACGCCCGGCCCCGCCCTTCCGGAGCGGCGGTGGTCAGTACATAAGGAGCGGAGGCCCGGCCTCGTCTGGTCGCGGCCGTTGGCATCCTCCGCGCGGCGCCCCGCCCGCCCCAGGTGAGCCGCCCAGGCCGCCTCCCGCGTCGGCCGTTTGGGTGCCCACCAGGTGGGGTCCTCGTGGGGGAAGTTTTGATGAATATCTTGGCCTTTTTCCCTCTAGATTTGGCATTCTACACTGAGGTCGTCATGAACTTTTTCAAACTCCTGATGAAAAAGAAGGAAGTGAGTATTTACAGCAATTGAAAATCTTGTCTAAAATTCTTGATTTAGAGATGAACCAGGTGGTGGGCAGCTATTCCGTTATATTTCAAATAGTTCACATTGAAACATCGGAATACTTACTCGTCCCCTGTTCTCTGTAGCTTATTCCTTTGGTGATGTTCATGACAGTGGCAGCGGGTGGAGCGTCGTCTTTTGCTGTATATTCCCTTAAAAAAGCCGATGTGATGTAAGTAGACATGATTTATAGAAAGGTTTTCAGCAATGTTAGGATGACTTTCAGCTTGTGAAATGTGTGCTATCGATTCCTAGGTCCCTCCCAAGGAAAAGAAGGTCAGATTCTGAAGGTGGAGTCAGGGCTAGAATGTATCTGAAATCAGAAGACTTAAATGATGGTATTCATGAAGTCAGTTTGTTCCCTCATTCTGAATATTCTTTCATCCATTGGACCCCTCTTCTCCGGCAGCAACATTCGATTTTTTTTTTTTTTTAACATAAGTTTTGACATGTAAAATTCTTATATGGTCCTTTGAGAGATACATCATTAAACAGATCATCATTTTTAATGAAATTTAAATATTTCAGTTTACTAGAAAGATCTTTCCTAATGTGGTAGAGTTTGTAGATTTAGTTGTTTGCAATAACTCTAATCTCAGCTGTGAGTATAATAAGGTAAAATACCATGTGTCCTGGAATATGAGAAAGAGAGACTTGAAACTGAGCTTGGCCCAGCGCAGGGCTGGAAAGGGCAACTGTGGCAGAGGGGCCCAGGGCCCTGCCCTTCACCACCCACAGAGCTCAAGCCCAGCTCCTCTGTTGGTCTTAAGGCAAGAACATTTTGACTTCCTCTTAGCCTGGACTTCCACCCCTGTTGCTATTCACTTGATGAGAACATTCTCCAATTAGCCCAATAAATGGAATGCAGACCTCCTACCCTGCAGAGGGATTAATCCCTAAGGTTTAAGCCAAATCGTGAATGAAGCTCCTTTAAGGAATCTTCCACAACTGCAGTTAACTAACAGATGAAAGTCATAGCATGAGGTCTGGATCTGCCCCTAGCATGCTTGTAGACCCAACTCAGATTTGGTTTAAATTCACCTACTTAACATTTAATTGGTTTTCTTTTATTTTTAGCATTGATCGAAAAAGAAATCCAGAACCTTGGGAAAATGTGGATCCTAGCGTACCTGGAAAGGTATTGCTGAATTAAAAAATGATTTACATGTAGCCCAAGCCTTAGCATCGTGGTCAGCAAAATAGATGTAACATCTTTCACTTTCAGGGTGCCATTTGGTGTAGTGTTAGAGAGAGTACTGTAGAC
Organism: Molossus molossus; assembly: GCF_014108415.1. Classification (NCBI taxonomy): domain Eukaryota; kingdom Metazoa; phylum Chordata; class Mammalia; order Chiroptera; family Molossidae; genus Molossus; species Molossus molossus. Next base: position 184,054,747 of record NW_023425344.1, read on the forward strand.
TTGTAGAGATCTAGTTAAAGCCGGGCTCCATTTTTCACAGGTGATTTTAGACAACTTGGCTTCTCTGAGGTTCCCAGAATCTATAAAATGGGCACGATAACAGGGTTAAGAGGATTAAAGAAGATAAGATACATAGAGTCCTTTAGCACCATGCCTGGCCCATAGTAAGCATTCAAATATTAACTTTTATTATTATTGTAATAACATTATCTCATTTTTCCATTATTTATCTAAAGTTAATATAAGGTCTTTTATGACCCATTACAGGAGTTCCTGAAAACAGAAGTTGCATTCACTTTAAGCAAAAGTAGCTAATATTCACTTATCTTTTTGAGACTATTGCAAAGACTTTTTACATTTTAAATATTTTGGAAGTAAGAAACATTTAGTCTGTTAGATTTAGGTTTGTCAGGAAAGCTTTTTTTTAATCCTCACCCGAGAATATTTTTTTTTCTATTTATCATCAGATAGAGGTGGAGGAAGGGAGAGGGAGGAAGAGAGAGAAACGTTGACTGGTTGCCTCCCACATGACCCAACCAGGGCTGGGGATGAACCACAAGTGGAATCGAACCCAGGACTCACTGATCTGAGGGCCGATGCTCACAGGAAAGCTATTTTTTTAACAAAACTTTCAAATAACACTGTTTGACTTGGTGAGGACATTTAAGATCTTTTATTATTATTTTTTTTTTATTTCTCACCCGAGGATATTTTTCTATTTATCATTAGATAGAGTGGGAGGGAGGGAGAGAGCCAGACAGACAGAAACATCGATGTGATAGAGCCATCAACTGGTTTCCTCCACATCACATAACCTGACCAGGGCCAGGGATGAACCCCAGCTGAGGTATGAGCCCTTGACCAGAATCAAACCTGCAATTCTTTGGTCCACAGGCTGATGCTTTAACTGCTGAGCAAAACCAGCCAGGGCAGAAAAGCTTCTTTTTTTTTTTTTTTTTTTTAAAACAAAACTTTCAAATAACAGAGTTTGACCTGGTGAGGACATTTAGGATCTTTTAAAACTACCTACATCTCCTAGGTCCTGGGGTAATAGAAAACCTGTGAAGGTAAATAATTTCTAAATGTGAGTACTTTCACTGAGTAATTATAATGAGGAAACGTGTACCCTGTGCTAGGAACAGTATATGTCCACGCACAGAGAGCAGACTCACTTTTCTAAACTTACAGTTCACATAAAACAATGGGAAATTTTAAAATCTAGGTCCTGTTAAGTGAAAGTGGGGTAGATATATAAGACCTTTCTCTTTGATCCTGTAACACTCGGGAATGCAAAGCCTTTTTGGAGGGACAGAGGGATAGAAACCAGCCCATACTACTGTTTTGTCCATGTTTTAAAGATGGGAAGAGGAGGTGGCTATTTGATTACAAATGCTATGGTGATGCTTTTTCTAAAGAGGAGTGTGGACAAATCCCTAAAGGGGATGAAAGGATGAAGAACAGATCCTAACGAAAGATTTTATTTTGCTTTTTTTATTTAAGCTTGTAACAATCAACCAACAGTGGAAGCCCATCGAAGAGTTGCAGAAGGTCCGAAAGGCAACCAGATAACCAGTCCTGGCCTCTTTCTTCCAAAGTGCTCTATGAGTCTAGTGGAAACACTTCTGCACAAACTGGATTATGGACACCAGTGTGCAGAAATGCTTCTGCTACTTTACTAGGGCTTGCCTACATGACTGGACTCCGAATAAGGAATTATAAAGTTATTGCAGCAATAACCAGAGTCTAAAAATGAGTTTCTTGCTGTAAATTTGAATGTTGCATATTGAAATTTTTATGTTTACAATTCCTGACTGTTCTAAAGTGTATAAAGATTTGTAAATTAGATGATCTATAATAAAGTACCATTTGTGCAAGATTTCTTAAAGATTAGATATATATTTAAATGGAGGAGAAAGTCTTATGGGAGAAAAACATTTTAAAGCAAAGAGATTCATCTTTTCATTAATATTCAGTGCAAATTTCTGTGTGAACTTTTCTTCCAAGTTTATTCATCCACCAGAAATTTACCATTAGCTTGGCTCTGTTTGGGTACAGGTGAGATAAAGCAATGAACAAAACCCAAGTTTTGGAGGGAGAGGAATAAAGAGATGGTGAGTACAATGACGGTCAGTGAAGAAGAGCTGGGGCATGAGACGTACGTGAGGATTGTGTGGAATCCTGGCTGCAAACAGGAATGTGTGGGCGCTGACCCTGGCCCTACGTGCTCCTGTCAGTGCTGTGGAAGGGAGGTTGGACAGCACCCTACAGAGTGTGGGGCCCCTCTTTATCTGACAAGGGTGATGTGGAGACCAAAGGCACAGTCAAACCCAGCATGCCCCTGGGTTCCCCTTTGTTCACTTTTTTTGTTGTTAACTTTTTGTTTTTGTTAATGATTTTTTGCATACAATTGAGATATAATTCACATACCATAGTATTCATCTATTTAAAGTGCACAATTCAGTGGCTTGTAGTGTATTCTCTAAGTTTTACCACCATCTCTACCATCTAAATCCAGAACAGTTTTACCACCCCCAAAAGAACCCTGTGCCCATTAGCAATCATTCCACATTCCTGACCCCTCTGCCCCCAGCTCCGGGCAAACACGAATAAACGTCCATGCATTTACCTATTCCGGGCATTTTATATAAATGAAATTATACATTATGTGGCCTTTGTGTCTGGCTTCTTTAACTTAGCATGTTTTCACCCATGTTGTGTCATATATCAGTACTGAATTCCCCCTCGTGACTAATATCCTTCTGTTTATCCACGACCTTTGTACTGTTTTTGCTTTCTGGCTGTGAGCAGCCATGTTTTCATGGAGCCATGTACTTCCCGTTCGCTTGGGTATATTAGATTATAATAAAATAGGTTCATTAACTCTTTAAATAGAAATGATAAATGCTTTTTGTCTTAATTTCCCTCTGAATATAATAGAAATGTCAGAAAAGGGCTAAATTCTTATCCCCTTCACAGCAGTAAAATTACCTGGCTCTTGCTAGAGACTTGGCAATTCTGAAAGGATTGAAGCAAGACCACTTCCCAGAACCTTCCTTGCTTCCTTATCACTGCACATCTTACCAGATGAAATCTCCAATAGTTGATCTCAAGGAATGACATATACCAATTAGGAAGCACACTTTTATTTGCTTAAGCTTCTCGAGTGTGATATGATCCCATGTAGGCAAACAGAAACGAACAGGTGTGATGGTCAACTAGGAGAGCCAATTTGTGAGGGACAATTGTGCCTTTCAAATTTCAAAAGATTTATGATTTATTCTGGGTTGTGTTCTTAGCATTTCCCCCTGAATGTTTTATTTTGAAAATTTTCAAAGATGCAGAGTTCAAAAATTAGTACAAAGAATACATGGTTTATCAATGAACATTTTGCCATATTTGCTCTCTCTGTATGTTATGCTCTTTTAAAAGGAATTCCTTGAAAATAAGTTCCAAAGCTTTGGAAATAAAGCTTTTCCTGCCTAAGAGAAAGGACACGCTAGCTGACTACAGTGCCATTATCACCCCTGAGAAGCTGAGCATTATTTCAATAATATCACCTAACATGTAGCCCACTTCCATTTTCTCTAACTGTAATGACCTTTGTAACTGTACTCTTTAAGTCCATAATTCAATCAGAGGTTCGGTTGTTGCATTTGGTGGTTAGGTTGTTGTGCTGACTATTTGACAAATATATGGCCACAAAAATGACTCCAAAGAGGCTTGTGTTGGGCTGCTATCTCTTCAGGGTTTCATGTGGACAAGATTCTCTTGGATGTGGACTTTGAACTTGAAACATTTGAAATATAACCTTTTCATGTAATTTAAATATTTAGGAAGTTGTACAGTTACTGGGCGTTCACTGTGTGGCAGGCATTGTGCTGGCCTTGGACCTGGCGTAGGAAAGGGAGACACCTACACACAAGTCAAAGCCACACGGTGACCACAGAGCGAGGCCAGCGGTGAGCACACGGCACAGAGCGAAGTCCTCCAAAAGAAGGGACACTTAGGACTAATCAGTCCAGGTTCTTGAAAAACCAATCATTAGAAGTCAGCAAGGCAGCTGAAGTGGAGCAGAGAGGGCTAAAATAGCATATATTCTGCAAACTTGAAGTCGTTTAATGGTGGGATTTAATTTGGAGGGTAAAGCAGGATAGGTGGGACGTGTAGGCCTTGCAGGCTATTACCCTGCAGGCAGGAAGGAAACAAGTTTTAAGTTGGAGAAGGAGAGCCCCACTGCTGTGGCTCAGTGGCTGAGCATCCACCCGTGCACCAGGAGGTCACCAGTTCGATTCCCAGTCAGGGCACACGCCCAGGTTGTGGGCCCGATCCCCAGTGAGGGGCATGAAGGAGGGAGCCAGTCGATGTTCTCTCTCGCTGATGTTTCTATCTCTCCCTTCCTCTCTCTCTAAAATCAATAAAGAAAAAACATTAAAAAAAAAAAGTTGGAAGAGAGAAAACAGTTAACTGAATGGAGTGTTAGCTACAGCACCTAGTGGTGGGGTGCACACTGGGAGGGACTTTGGAGGCCAGAGACCACCTGCTGCCAATGGTCCCGGGTTCGGGTGGTAAGTGCCATAACTAACCAAGATGCTGGCAGAGGAAGAAGAAGAAAGGAGGATGCATTTGAGAGCAATCGATGAGAAGACCTCAAGACTTACTGGGTGTAGCTGGGGGAAGTCCAAAATGACTCCAAGACTTCTCACCTGGTTAGCTAGGCAGGTGGCGGTGCCAAGATAAAGAATACAGAAGGGAGCCCTGGCCAGTTTGGCTCAGCAGTTAGAGCGTTGGCCCATGGTCCAGAGAGACCCGGGTTCGGTTCCCGCTAAGGTCACGTACCTCGGTTGCAGTTTGTCCCCGGCCCTGGTTGGGGTTGTTCAGGAGGCGGCCACTCGATGTGTCCCTTTCATGTCGATGTTTCTCTCTCTCCCTCTCTCTCCCGCCCATTCTATCTAAACAAAAATGGAAAAATTTCCTCGGGTGAGGATAATAAAAAAGAATACAGGAGGGAGAAAAAATGGAATGTTCAAGGGACAGGTGCATAAGGAAGAAAATGAGTTAGACTTTGGAACGGTTGCGTTGGAGAGCTCAGTGAGCTATGTTGTAAATCACTTCTGGAGAACTGCAGAGGTGTGGGCTGCAGACAGCTGAAGGGGCGGTGAAGCCAAGGGCGTAGATAAGATCACCTGGACAGAGAGGAGCATTATCATGAAGGAAGTTTAAGTTGTTTCAGATTTTATTGAAGTGGCACCATCTACTTTTAAATGATTTTTAATCAAGGTATAGTTTACATGCTATGATAAAATGAACAGATCTTAATTTTTTAGTTAGAAGAGTTTTGATAATTACTATATGTTCCTATTAAACCATCATGCAAAAGAAGCTACTGAGTTTTCTGTCGTTCTAGAAGGTCCTTTCATTGGCACCATTTACTTTTTGAATAAAAACCACTGAATTATGTACTTAAGGTGGGGAGTGAGTCTTATGGTATGTGAATCATACTGCAAAAAGAAAAGAGAAAGAATCTGCTCTGTGTTTACTTGCCATTTTACCTCAAGAAGTAACTTGCCCAGCTGGTGTGGCTCAGTGGTTGAGCGTCGACCCATGGGAGGTTGCCGGTTCGATTCCCGGTACACATGCCCAGGACACATGCCCAGGTTGTGGGCCAAATCCCCAGTGCGGGGCATGCAGGAGGTGGCCAATTAATGTTCTCTTTCATTGATGATGTTTCTATTTCTCTCTCCCTCTCCCTTCCTCTGTCTCTAAAGTCAATAAAGAATAAAAAATAAAATAAAAAAGAAGTAACAGGCTGGCATGATTTTTCTCCACCATGTGAAGTAACTCCCTATGCTATATTTTACATTTGATTATTTTTGAAAAATAGGAAATTGGAAGTTGCTGAAGATGGTAAGAAACACACCAAGAACTGGGCCAGGGCTGGCAGTTCAGTCTGTCCGTGGCGACACAAGTAGGTTTGTTGTGAAGAGAACAAAGTGCAGAGTCCAGACACTGGGTTTACCTAGGATCTAAGTGGTAAAACTGTTGTCACCCACAGAGGAAGGCAGAGTCCAGAGTTACCATAGCAACAGGATTATCCCTGCAATGAATCCTCTCCAGGCCCCGGGAAATGCCTCTCCTGGCCAGGCTGCCGGGCTGCCTGTTCAGTCACACCGACCGGCTCCCTCACCTGAGGAGCAGTGGCTGTATCAGGTAGGGGGGAGATCACATGCACTGCGACCTTCTTCATGTCTCTGCAGAGAAGACACTGTCTCCACCCAGGCCAGGAGGGATGGCGGTGGTTCTGCCAGTAACAATCACCTGTGACATTCATTCAGCTTCCCAGTTGACACAGTGGGTCGGGAGCAAGAGGCCAGGTCAGCACCTGACTCCAGTGGAGTGCTGGGGGACCCGGCAAGTCTCCTAACTTCTCAGACCTTGTTTTGCAAAGGAGGTGGGGGGGTCATCTCAGGGGTAAACCTGTGAGGTTAATATTTAGAAATATTTTCACAGAGAGAATTCATTCCTGCATTGTTTTCCTCAGTGCTCTTCTCTCCAGCTTTAAGCTGGGAGCAGCCCTGGCCGCGGATGAGGGCCGAGGGGCCTGCTCCCAGCACAGGTGGGCCGACTGGCAGCAGCAGCAGCACCTGGGAGTGATGCAAACTCTGGACCACACCCCAGGCCTACTGAATCTAAATCGGGGGAGGGGGGGCAGGATTTTTTGTTGTCGTTGTTATTGTTTTATAAAACATAACCTCTTCAGGTATTCTACATGGCTAAAGTTTGAGGGCGTCTAGAACAAAGAAGTTTCAGTGTCGAGGCTTCAGCTCCCCAGCCGAGACCACAGCCTGAAAGCCAGGTGCGTGTGTGTGTGCCTTGTGCTGGGAGAGAAAGGGCTTTTCCTTGGAGAACAGCTTGGGAAAGTGAACAGCTTGGGAAAGCTTAGGGCTGATGTTCTAAGCTGTGGAGCTGGGAAGAATCTGTGGTGATGCAGCAGGTAGCCATCTGTACACCCAAAAGGAGAAAGCATTTGCCCAATAGGAAGGAGAGAGGATGAGAAGGGATGACCTTAGGCCTAGGAGGACCTGCAGTGTGCTCAGCCCGCTTCTCAAAGACCCCACAGGGCCCCGCTTGGGTCGGTCACTCTCAGGAGCTTGAGGTGACAGGCAGGGTACAGTCAGAGGCACACACCTGAGAAGAGTCAGGACTGAGAGGCAGTCATGGGGCCACTGGCACCCCAAGTTACTAAGGGAGTAGAGATGGAAAGAACCCAGTTAGGAGAGAAGAGCGGAAGAAGCCGAGGCGAGGTGGCACATGTCCAGGGGCCAGAGGGTTTTTATGAGCTGACAGCCCTGAAGAGGGGTGAGGGCAGCTGAGAGGCACAGTCAGAGGGGCCAGGCAGCTTTGTGTGCCTGCCGCTTGGGCTGATCTGAGGGTCCCTCCTACAGGTGTGCCCTTGACCTTGCCCTGCACTGACCTGAGGGAAGGTTCTGTGGAGGGTTGTTCTCTGTGGACCTTTGACCACAGAGGAGCTGGCACGGAGGAGGGCATTCCCTCGGGCCCAGGTCAGGGAAGGAAGAGGCCTGTGTGGGGCCTGGGCTGCAGGGCCCTGCAGGGTTGGGCAATCTAGGTGTGTCCTCCCTGCAGTTCCTGGAGAGCTGCCTCATTCCCTCCCTCCCTGAAAACCAGTCAGACCCAGGGTGAGGTCAGTTTCAGTTTAAGCTGCTTTGCATAAAAAAACAAAACTTCTCTTTCCTATTGACTAGAAAACCTATACCTAAAAGTTTGTTGAGCTTGGCATTCAGGACGGGGCACTCAGGAGATGTGGGTTTTCTTCTTGCTCTGTAGGACCTTAAATTACTCAAGCAGCCCGGGTGCGCTGGGCTCCTTGCTGAGCAAACTCCGGAACGGGGTCCCTAAGGGACAGGTGGGTGGGTAGGTGGGTGGGTGGGCAAACGTCCCCTCCCCCCTCTGCGGCCTCACCCTCCTCTGAGCCTTGTTGCAGTGATTTCCTCTCCCACCAGCTGCAGCTCCTCGGCAGCTCTTCTCCTTGGATCGCTGGCAGCTGGGCTCTGCCTGGTCTGTGGTAGGCACTCATCATATATGTATTTGTCGAATTAATGAAAACCTAGAAACCGTGAGATTAAGTATGCCAGCAGCCAATTATGGCATGAGTCTTTGCAAAAGGACCCGTCACTAGGTTTAATCATTCAGCAAACATTTAAGGAGCATCTGCCACGTGCCATGTAGGTCATAAGGGGAAGGGCTCCGGCGAAGGTAAAGCAAACAGGGTCTCTGCCCTTGAAAATAAGTACAGGCTGGGCGCGAGCCCCACCCTCCGCGGGGCCAGCTCTGGAGTCTCGCCCCCTGGTTCCACCTGTAAAGGAAGCCGCTCCTCACATGGTCTCGGTGTGATGAGACCATGGGGCACATCCTAGTCCCCAAGAGGAACAGGCAAGGCCGCCCTCAGTGACGACGCGCGTGGGGAGATGTTTGTGAGCTGTCTGGTCTGAGGTCCCGAGGGGCAGGAAGCCGGCTCGGGAGAGATCTCGGAGATGGCCGTGCACGTGCGTGCACTGTGGACACCCCGCTCTGCTCCCGGGGGGCTGTGCTCTGGGGAAGCCCGTGCCCTCTGCATCTGAAAAGCCGGGGAGGGTTCAGTGAAATGATACACCTCTGCGAGGAGCAGGAAACGCAGGGCATCGGCGGAGGGCACAAGCCCACTGCAGGCCGACCTCCCTCCCACGGCCGGGCGCTCCTGAGAGGCTGCCCCCCCCCCCCCCCCCAGCGGGCCAGGGGCTGCGCTCACTGACTGCTTTCAGCACCGTCCCCGAGTCACTGAGTCACTGGCTGGGCCTAAGGGGAAACCCAGCCTTGCTGGCTGCAGCCACAGAGTGTGGCTCCCGGGGCTCGAGACTCTCTGTCCCTCGGAGCCTGCGAGCGCGTGGGGTCAGGGCAGCAGCCAGACGGTGAAGCCAGGAGCCCCCTCCCGCTCCGTGGCTCTGCCCCCGAGCCCGCCCACTGGGATCTGCGGGGGTGCGGTTTTTCCAGCCCCTCCGGCTCTCCTCAGGTCCGCAGCCCACAAGCTGCCCACCCAGGGTCCTCACATCAGCTGCTTCACTGTGACCCACAGGGCCTGGCTCCTTCATACTGAAAGCTGGGTGGCGTCCCGGAGAACCCACGCCCCCTTTTGGAACACCGTGGAATTTCCCCAGGAAGGTGTCTTTGGCAACTGCAAGGCCACAGGAAGGTCACAGCTGGAGAGAATTAGAGGAAATGCAGCCCCGCCCACACTGTCTGGAGCCCCTCCTGAGCGGACAGGAAAGCTCGGAGTCTCTACAAACAGGACGCCCCCAACCCCAGAGCGGCAGGTGGGTCCCAACTTACGCACTTGACACAGGACTGCCGGTTTCAAGCAGGGTTCTCAGCCCTGGCTGCACACTAGGACCCCTGGTGCTCAGGCTGCACCCAGGCCAATTGCACCAGAATCTTTGGGTGGGGCTAGGGTGGGCATCAGGGAGCGTTAAGCTCTCCAGGTGTTTGCAGACAATGTTGAGGGCCACTCATTAAGAAAATAAAATGCTTACACAGGCATACCTCGTATTGTGGGTTTGGTTCTAGACCACCACAATAAAGCGAGAATCACAATAAAGCAAACCCTAATCTTTTTGCTGGTGGAGGGTCTTCAGTTTGTAAAAAATTGTGAAACTCAGTAAAACAAGGTATGGGTGTAGCAGGTTTGGATGTGTGGGGCCAGGGGCAGCCTGGGCTCAGCCTGTAACAGATTGTTTCATTGCAAGTCTTCTTAAAGCATCAGTCTCCTTATCTGTAAAGTGGGACAATAATCAAAGTGGCTACTTTGTAGGGTCCAGGTAGGATTAAAGACAATGGTCTGCTTATAACAGCTGGCCACTCCTTCACGACTTGCATTCATCACGCCTTGTCTGTGCCTCAGAACACAGCCCCTTGGGCCTGCTCCAGCTCCGAGCCCCCGGATGGTGTACGCAGTGCCTGGCAGCAGCACTCAGTATCTGTTGAATACAAGAATTGGAAGGGATCCTTGTGTAATGTGAAGACTTGCTTCTAAGAACAAATCCAGAGTTCATCTATGGATTTCATTTACCAATTTGTTTCTCTTTAATTTTTTTTTTTTAATCCCCACCCGAGGACATTTTTCCATTTTTTGTTCAGACAGAGTGGGAGGGAGAGAGAGGAAGAGAGAGAGAAACATCAATGTGAAAGGGACACATGGAGTGGTTGCCTCCCACACGACCCAACCAGGGCCAGGGACAAACTGCAACCAAGGTACGTGCCCTTAGCGGGAACCGAACCTGGGTCTCTCTGGACCACAGTTCGATGCTCTAACCACTGAGCAAAAGCGGCCAGGGCTAGGGCTCTCTTTAATTTTTGAGTGTGTATGATGTGCTGGGCTCTAAGAATGTGAAGATAAAGACACAACTGCTGCCATAGAGGACTTGGGGGTCTAGTGAGGACGCAGATCCATGACCTTGTATTTTCTGTATTGTGCTATAAAGTTGGCACAGAAGCATGTCAGGCACACTGAGGACGAGAAGGGGAAGAAGGGAAGGAAACGTTCGCACAGAGGATGGAAGAGGACCTTCGGGATTGGTCTTAACAATGAGGAGGAGCCTCCTACGGAGGGGCAGGAAGCCATTTGAGGCACAGGAAAGAGCAGAGCACCTCCAGAGCTGAAGAGGCCCGAGGGTGCGGTGCAGTCTGAGGATGGAGCGATGTGGTGGGAAACAACATGGGGTCCGGAGTGGTGGGACATGTGGCTGGGCAGCCAAGCTGTGGCCAGAATGGGAGGGGCTTGAGGGCTGGGCTGAAAGGTTGGGGCTTTGTCCTGTCAGCCAGGAGAGCCCGGACGTGTTTGTGAGCCAGGAAGGTCAACAGAGCTCACCTGTGCTGTGTTTCCTTCTTCAAGGCTGGCCTGGCAGACCCTCCTCACCCAGGTGTGTCCTGACGGCTGTCACTGTGCTGTCCTGGTCCCTGCCTGGGAGAGGCCTGTCAGGCTGGGTCCAGCTTTGTCTCCACTCTTGGGTCAGAAGGGCAGGTGCCCGGGAGTATGTGTGAGGAGGGCGGAGGTGAGGTCGGCGATGATTCCTGTGAATTTCATTTGTTGGAGGCGAAACTTTCTGGTTTAAACCAGCTGGAAACGTTGGGGCAGCCTAGAAAAAACAGGTGGGCAGAGGGCTTAGCAGAAGGGCCCTGGCTGGCTGAGAGTCAGGAGACCTGCCTTCACTGTTTGCTTTCAAGCACGACTGGAACATGGGCACTTAATTCCCTCTCTGGATCCCAGTTTCATCAGCTGTAACAGGAAGGGGTGGACCAGGGGATCCTCCAACTCTGTGAGTCCGAGGAATGAGGAAGCTCAGGGCAGTGGATGAGCTGCCGAGGGTGGGTCTCCCAGACAGAACCAAGCCTCTTCTAGACGGGACAGGCTTTTCAGAGGAGGTGGGTGAGAGGGCTGCCTCCCTACCTGACCTCTGCTGCTCCTAAACCTGGCCTCGGCCGGTGGCTGCCCGGGCCTGTGGGAGGTGGGGAAATGGAGTTCCCCCAGACCCAGCGGAGAGAATCCCTAGGACGCAGCTAGGGTCCAGCACCTCTCTTCCCCAGCAATGTGTAGCCCTCAGGAGCCAAGTCCAGGGGCAGATACCGGGCTCCAGAGGGCGAGTGGTTGATGATAGTGGGAGGTCAGCCGGGGCTTCTGGGTCGAGAGCCCGGAGGAAAGATGGCAGCCTCAGCAAAGACATGGGGGCAGCCGGGTGCACCTCCCCTCGGCAGCCACCCCGTACCCCAGCCACCTGGAGACCAGCCCCTTCCACACACTCTGGTCACAGTCACCTGACAGCCCTCACAATCATCCTTGTTTGAAAACGTATTTGTCAGCTCCATCCTTTTCTGAGTATGTGAAATTGATATAAATAATTTTATAGTTAATATGTTAAAAATGCAAATACTCACGCCTGGATTAAGAGGACGGGGCAGTCATTCACATAACAGACCCCGAGGGTTTACAGTGCCGAGTCCTGTGCTGGGCCTGGGGGACATGGCCTGTGGGAGCCAGATCCCAAAGAGTCACCCCGGAGAGAACCTGGGGGCGCCTGGGAGAGGAAGCAGTCCAGGCAGGGCCAGAAGGCAGGTGCTGGGAGGATTAGATCATGGTCAAAGCAGGGAGTTGACGAGGAAGTGTTCCTTTCGCACTCAACAAACAATCATTTGCATAGGTATCATTTAATATATATCTCCGTCCGGGAGAGGGGACGCTGTGCATTATGTTCCCTGCAGGACTCTGGTGCCCGCGCGATGCCTAGTGAGTGTTCAGTTAAATTGGTGTTAAGCTTCGTACAAGCGAGAAATAATTCCTGTGTTGATGTGAGTTGCATCAGAAAGGGCTGTGAAGCGTGCTAACAAGTTTGGTTGTCATCCTCAGGACGCTCGGGAACCGCTAGGTCCGTTTTGTGCTCTGGGAACCCCTTTTTGGCTTTGGTGTAGAGAATGGCTGGAGATAGAGTCCAGGTCGCAGAGGTTGGTGACCTGAACTCCAGCCGTGGCTGTGAAGGGGAAGGGACTGCACAGACTTGAGCGTCTAAGGAGATGTGCTCCTGGGGTCCAGGGAGTGAGGGGACAGATGCACAAGGTGGGGGCCGAGTTTCTGGTTTGGGAATTTTGCCATCAAGGTCCTGTGTGCACATTCCACTTGGCCCTTACCTTGGGGCATGTTATGATTCATGGTCTGTGTGACTGTCCTGCAGTAGGCGCGAGCTTGAGGGTGGGGCCCAGCCTAGTCGCCTTGGCGTCCCTCCTGCCTCGCAGTGCCCAGCCCCTGGCAACCGCTCAGAATGTGTTTAATGGATGAAATTCTGACTGGAAATTTTATATAAACTTTAAGGGTGGGTAATATCATTTAATAAATGTCGTGTCATAGGCGTCTTTCAAAACATGGGTCACATAAAAAAGGAATTATTTAAGTTTGAGAAGCAGTGGTCAGAGGCCTGGGAGGTGGGGTGTGGGGGCAGGAGGGAGGTGGGGGGTGAGCAGGGGCTCCCCTAAGTTGTGGGGGCTTCTGCACAAAGGGGCTCAGTGCTGCATCTCCCTGAGATGGGAGCCTGTGAGGAGGGCAGGTTTGGAGGGCTAGGGGATAAGTCAGGGTACCTGTGGGACATCAAGCTCGAGAAAGAAAGGGGTGTGTCACCAGCAGTAGAAGATTCTGGAAACCTTCGGGGTGAGCTAGAAGACGCAGGGTGAGTGTGCGGCAGGTTGTGGAGAGGAGGGCGAGATGCCCCAGAGAAAAGAGCTTTTCAGGAGGGGGCAGAAGAGTGTCAGGGAGGCTGGAGCTCCCTGGAGACGGTGAGGCCTGCGGCTTCCTCTCCGGTCCCCCACCCTGCTTGTCACCCCGTCGCTGTCATCGGGAGGGGCACCAGCTTCAGAGGGTCATCTGCTGCCCCGGGCTCACTTCCCTTCTGTGGTCACACGAGTGCAACGTCCTGTGGTTTCCCGTGTCTTCGCGAGGCCGGCCTCCTGCACTGCAGCACTTTCTCCTCAGCTCAGTCACTTATTTCCTCTGCGTATTGCCCTGGCTGCCCTCCATGCCCTGGCTGCTCTCCCCCAACTCCTCCAGATAGCTCTGCCCACCCACAAGGTAGCCAGGCTCCTCCTGCTGGGCCCTGGGGCGGCGTGGGGGGTGTCAAGAGTGTTGGCAAGTTTCCTCCTGATTCCTCCCTGCTTCCCTGGCCTCTCACCTTCTGGGCTGGCCGAGAATAAGTCCTGGGCTGGCAGCAGTGGGCAGAACACCTGTCTTCGCAGCCAGGGCACATCAGGTCCCATCGACTCCACACCCCAAGTTCAGGGGACAACATTTACACTGGTGAGCGCGCTCAGCGGCATCCTTCTTCCACCCAGGCTTGGGCACTGTCAGTCGGGGTGACTGTGAGGGGCCACACGCCTCTGCATCCCCACTTGTAGTGAGACCCAGGAGAAGCAGAGCCTGGCCCTGGGCGCCCCCTCCCACCCTGCAGACCTGCACTGCCCTGTGCCTGCCCCACCTGCCCAGGGCCAGGAAGTTTTAGTGGTGCAATGTCTTCCGCCTTCTGAAGGTGTGACATGGTGAGGGATGGAACTTCCACATTGCTCAGAAAGCGGATTGACCCACTCATCCCCAGTGGAGAAAATGAGAGCAAAGCCCCTTTCTGAGCCTTAGCTTCCCTGGGCTGCAAGGGATGGTGGTGGGGGGGGGGTGGTAGGTGGGTCTGAACACCTTGGGACAGAAGAGAGCTTCAGGGGTGCAACTTAACCTGGGATCACTTCTGAACAGTGAGAATGAAAAGCACCAAAAAGTTCATTTGGCACATTCTACACGAGCCAGTCTTTGTGCTAGGTCTTGAGGACATCAGAGGTGGTGACCCACAGCAGTGAAGCTCTGGCTTAGTGCTCCTGCGATGATCATGGTGAAGGTCACCTTTCCTCCACTTCCCAAATATGCCTTGGGCCTTGGTGTATGTCTTTCCTTCAACCAACAGGGGTGGGGAATGTCCAGCCTGAGGGCCGGCTGTGTAAGGCCCGAGAAATCAATACCAGCTCACATCACACGCCTCACCAAATTAGCCTGACTGAATATAGCCGGCCAGTTTTTTAAGTTGATAATTTTGTATGGCCCATGAATGATGTTATAAATATCCAAATGCCCTTGGTAGAAACAAGGTTCCCCACCCCTGAGCCTTCGCCTTGCTCATAATCACAGCTGATCACAAGCTAACCCAACACACCGGCTCCCTCTTGCTACCTCTACCTATTGTACCTCTGAATTATCCCTTTGGGTCTTCTTTTGAGTGTGAGGTTTACGTGCTCTGATTTCTAAGCTCAGAAAGGCTAGGACCTTGTCTCTCATTCATTCATTCATTCATTCATTCATTCACTCACTCATTCAGTGGGGAGAGGGGCTGGGGAGGAGGCAGCATCTTAGTGGGGTCCAGCTTAGAGGAGCACCCACCTTGAGTCTGTTACAGAACAGAGAGAGTGTGTCTACCCAGTGCTAGCAGAGCCAAACACCAGACACCGAGAACCATGGAGAAATATTGGCTATTTTATTATGGATGGCACCACCCAGGAGAATGGGAAGCTGATGCTCAAAGCCCAAACTCCCCCAAGGTGTATAGATTACAGATTATAAGGACAAAATCACTAGACACCATGGGCGAGGGATTGGGTTGTGCTGAGAGCTTATTGGCTGGAGGTGGGGTGAGGGTAATCATTTCTTGAGGTCTTGAAGACAGCTCTGAGGTCTGTTCCAGGTCCCTGTGTCTGGTCTCATGGGAAAGTAGTCAGAGGGTTATTGCACCTCGGGACTCGTGAACTGATACGTAGTTTAGGTCAAGATGTTATCTTTAGCCTGCCAGAGGTTCAGCCCATGGGACCATTAGTCACGTCCAGGCTACTGATGCCTCAGGGTTGATGATTATCCAAGGTAAAGGATAATTCCATACACACACACACACACACATCGAAAGAGAGAGAGAGAGAGAGAGAGAGAGAGAGAGAGAGAGAGAGAGAGAGAGAGAGGGAGAGGTGATTTCTAGAGCTAGGATTTAAAACTGAATTTAATCAGTGGCATCAGGACCCTTGGTTTCAATTCCTCCCTTTCTTTTGATCATTCCTCAGCCTGGAGAGGGAAGGGGCAAGGGGCAGAGACCACTTTGGCTGCTTACTGCTGAAAAGGAGTGGAGTATGGGATTGCAGTGGTTCTCAACCTGTGGGTCGCAACCCCTTTGGAGGCTGAGCGACCCTTTCACAAAGGTCACCTAAGACCATGGGAAAACACGTATTTCCAATGGTCTTAGGAACTGAGACACTGCATCTCTATCCATCTTCAGGAAGGTCCGCCCACATGCAGATACGCCCACATACAACATGAGGAACTGTATTAAAGGGTCACAGCATTAGGAATGTTGAGAACCACTGGATTAGAGGAATGAAACTGTTTTACATTCAACTGAAAAGATCTTTAGTTCCCAGTTTACCGTGAATACTCTGCACTACCGTAATGTTTGCTTTCTCCTGGGATCCCTGAGTTTAGACCTAGAGATGAGATATTTAGTCAAAAACATACAGCCTCGCCCTGGCCGGTTTGGTTCAGCGGTTAGAGCGTCGGCCTGCGGTCCTGAGAGACCCAGGTTCAGTTCCCGCTAAGGGCACGTACCTCGGTTGCAGTTTGTCCCCGGCCCTGGTCGGTCGTGCAGGTGGCAGCCACTCGATGTGTTCCTTTCACGTCGATGTTTCTCTCTCTCTCTCTGTTCCTCTCTCTCCCTCCCACTCTACCTGAACAAAAAATGGAAGAAAATAAAATAAAATAAAGATTGTAAATTAAAAATAAAAAAATAAAAAGTTAAAAAAAAACAGCCCTGGCCAGTTTGGCTCAGCGGTTGGAGCATCGGCCTGCGGTCTAGAGACCCAGGTTCGGTTCCCGCTAAGGGCATGTACCTCGGTTGCAGTTTGTCCCCGGCCCTGGTTGGTCGTGCGGGTGGCAGCCACTCGATGTGTCCCTTTCGCGTCGATGTTTCTCTCTCTCTCTCTCTCTCTCTCTCTCTCTCTCTCTCTCTCTCTCTCCCTCTCTCTCCCTCCCACTCTATCTGTACAAAAAGTGGAAAAATGTCCTCAGGTGAGGATAAAAAAAAAACAAACAAAAACATACAGCCTCTAACAGTTAGAATGCATAATATAGTAAGGATTATCAATATAATGCATCCTGGCAATAACCCACAAATTGGACCTTCCATTCCAGAAGGAGCCAGGAAGAGAGATCGTCCAAGGGTCTTGCGCACCACCTGTAGCTAAGTAGCCTTCTGCATGATTCTGCTTATCTGAGTCTCAACCTCCCCAGAGACATCAGTGTAGGTGTAGCAAGTTCTAGAGGCTACCGCCTAGACGTTTCCCGCTTCGCCAGCTGGTAGTCTAAGGCAGTTCTGTTTAAGGACCCACGTGCCTCGGGCTCTAAAGTGGTCTGTTGGAATCTTAGCGCTTGAGCAGTAGAATGGGTCAGACGGCTGACTGTCCAGGTTAAATTACATAATATCAGGTATTTAATGAGAGAGATGTATGTGAAAACAAAAGAAAAATAAAGGTTAACGATCAGAGTAAATAACCCAACTTCTGAGTCTGGGAGGCTGTCAGCTGAGAAATTTAGATGTACTGCCAGAAGCAGTTTTTGTAGTCTGAAATGTCTCTGATGATGTCATCAGGTGCTCAGGGGAACTCTCTGTGGGATTAACACTGAGATGGTCTAAGCATGAGCTGTTGCGGCACATTGCTGAAGCTTATACCACGTTGTCCATCTTTAGCTTGCGTGGCTTTGGGAGGAAGCAGTTTTGGTTCTTGATGATTCCTAGTCAAAGGATGAGAGAAAACTTGGCAGCGTGTGGAGACTCATAGCAGAGAGTGGAGGAAACTAGAAGAAATCAGGATCCGCTCCAGTTTACAAGCAGGAAAAAAAAAAATTCAAACGCCAACAACACTAGACTCTAATATGAACAAAGATATGTTATAGAGTCTATTGAAACATAATTTTTCTCTCTACCATCAGCTCTATTTTTACCAAAGATAGCTGAATTAAGACTAATTTATTTGCAAAATAAGTCTAGTTTCAATAAACTTGACCTGATTATCTGTGTAAGTCCAGCAAGGATGGTAATTAATATCGCCACTTTTAACTCTGCTTTGCTGGAACATTTCATAAGGAATCTTCAGGTTGAACTTAAAAGGCCTCTCAAGGCCAGAAAAGCCAAGGTAAGAATTTGCCATTAGATGTTGCCTGAAAATCCTATAGGTTTTGGGTGAGTTTCTCTCTTCTTGAAGTCCCCAAATACCTTGAGGTTCCTGCACATGCCAAAACGTGACATTCTTTTTATAATTTATTTTATTATGGTCATTTTATAATTTTTTTCTTTATTGATTTTTACAGAGAGAGGAAGGGAGAGGGAGAGAGTGGTAGAAACATCCATAGAGAGAACATTGATTGGCTGCCTCCTGCATGCCCCCCATTGGGGATTGGCCCACAACCTGGGACTGTTCCCTGATGGGGAATCAAACCGGTAACCTCTTGGTGCATGGGTCAACGCTCGACCACTGAGCCACATAGGCCAGGCAAAAGTGACATTCTTTACTCACATGGTAAGGCTGCTGGGAACCATGTAAGCAAGGCACCTGGCCAATATTTCCAAGAGTTTTTTATTGGCACTCATAAGTCGATCTTAATTCCTTAAAGCTGCGTGGTGATATCCGAGCCTATGCTTTCCTCCCAGACATGACATTCCAGTTAAAGTTTTGATAATAACCCGTTTCCAATTATATCCTGTTATAAAGAGAATATATTCTTATTGAACCTACACAGATAATATTTTCATGAAAGTAAAACTACTTATTAAGAGTTTCTGAATTCTGCTTACATGTGGAATTTAAATAAAACAAATGAACAAACAAAATAGAAACAGACTTATAGATACAGAGAACAGACTGATAGATGTCAGAGGGGAGGGAGTTGAGGAACAGGGTGAAACAATGTGGAGGGATTAAGAGGTACTCATCAGTGGTTACAAATGAAGAGGGTGAGGTACGGTAAAGCATAGGGAATACAGTCAATAACATCATAATAACCCTCTGTGGTACCAGGTAGGCAGTTGATTATCAAAGGGAACACTTTGTAAAGTACATGAGTGTCCATCCACTGTGCTGTACACCTGAAATTAATACAAAATAGTGTTGAATGCAAACTGTAATTGAAAAAAAAAAAAGTTTCTGAATTCTGAAGGGATCAAGTAGGAAGATAAAAAAACATTTCAATTCTGTCTACAAAGGTATAACTTACCAAATTGCTAAGTCATAGTAGTTTAAGAGAAATAAATTTCCTTTTATCTGAAAAACAAAAGATTAAAAAAGTCAGCAAGCCCTGGCTGCTGTGGCTCAGCTGGTTGAGTGTTGTCTTGTGCACTGAAAGGTCCCAGTTGGATTCTGTCACAGCACATGCCCAGGTTTCAGGCTCAATCCCAGGTCAGGGTGCGATTGGGAGGCAGCCCACTGAGGTTTTTCTCTCACATTGATGTTTCTCTCTCTCTCTCTCCCCCCTTCTCCCTCCCTCCCTCTCTAAAATTATTGAAAACACATTTAAAAAATAAATAAAAAATCAGCAATATTTTAAACAAAAAATTATAAAAATTATAACCATACTCAGTCCACTCAGTGCCATATAATGCAATCTTGTTCATTTTGATCACTTGCGAGCATTGCGTGAATACAGTTATTCCTTGGAGATCTATACATCTTTACCCACTTCAAAGGTATGGGCCGAAAGCTTACACTCAGAGCCCTGTAGTTGGAATAAGTCAGAATCCTCTCTACCTTTCTGAAGATGAGACATATTTGCAAAAGTTTCAGAGTAAAATAATGACTGTCTGTCAATGACAAAAACTTAAAATAATAAGGTTATAGATCTGATTATAATACAACTGACAAATTTGTTTTTCTCTGCAACATATTTTAAGAAACCAACTAGAATTACAAATGAAAATATTGTATCCGGATATTGCAGATGCTTAGAGATTACAATCTCTTAAAAATTCATTTTTAGTAATAAGAATATATGCATACAAATACAACATAATTATTTCTCTACTTGATAAGACTTTCCATGAAATTTTAGTATATCAAGTAGACCTAATCAGTTTAAATTTTCTTATTTATAAAGCGAGAGAGACCAAATCTTTGAGGCATTCCAGGGCCCACTGCAATAACCCAAAGCCATTTCCAGGTTAAAATAAGTCTCTTTTACATTCTGAACCCTGGGAAATTTGTCAAACATGTTCGACCAAATGGATTATATATCATTATAAAATAATATCAAATTATCTGTTTACTCGAAGTGAAAGTAAAAGATGTCAGACATAAATCCAGGTTACCTACTATTATCAAAATCTTAGTTCTTAGGATTGAGAAGATTCTTTTCTTGAGTAATCAAGTGCCTGATTAAGACAACATAAGACATAAAACTATCTTAATAAAATATAGAAACCTTGCTTTCTAGGTAGAAAACACCTCGAACTATCTTATCTGGAGCAGTACAGGAAAATTTTATTCTTTTGACAGTCTGAAAGAGAACCAAACTCTAATTTTGTAGAAGTTTACTTTAGGTACTTAAATGAACTCACTCTATTAAATTAATGTTAAGCTTTACCATACAGAAAACTACTTTCTCAGAATTCTTTTTCCACAAACCTTCTACGACTTTCCTAGGCCCTTTTAGTTTCTTCTTACTCATTCAGAAATAACCAACCTTATTTTAGGACAAACCATTTTCTCTCAATTCCTTCAAAAATGTATTTCCATACCTTATGCCTTCCTTCACTGAGAACATACATCATTTCCTTCTGTATTAGTTATAATTCATAACTCTTAGACCTTAATTTTTACTGACAACTAAAATGTAAATAATCAGCATTCTTTAGATTAGCACATTTATGAATCTATTTCAAAACCTTTAGAAACACACGTTCTTTTACTAGCAAAGCACAAGTTTTTTGTTAACAGATATAAATTTATCTTTTAGTTTCCCTGTAATAAGAGGTCAAAAGTAGATAAACTTAGGCTTATCTAGCAATTAATATTTCAGTATTTCAGGTTATTTGGAAATATCTAGATAGTCAATGATTTTTATCCTTTAATTCAGTAAAATTCTAAAGTTTCAAGTTACCAAAGAGATTTAGAAAACCATTTAAGTACACACACATACAATATAATTATTGCTAAAGAGTTAACCTAAAAATGTTTTAATCCAACTTACATGTATTTAATTTACTTGCTTCTAACAATTAAGTTGAGATTACTTATGAAAATTTTACCATACCAAGTTATTTTTCTTGCTGACAAATTTTGCAAGAGTTAACATGAACTTATTTTACTAATAAACCCAGGTATAATAAAAGTATCATTTGGTGCTGATGATTTAAAAAACATGCCCATTTAACCAAACCAAATTCAGAACCAGCTTTAATATAAAATATTTCCCCAAATTATGTTTCTGAAAAGCATTTGGATTAGTCTTTTCTATTTTTTTTTTTTAAAGCCTCACCCGAGGATTAAATTTTTCCATTTATCTTCAGACAGAGTGGGAGGGGGAGAGAGAAACATGGATGTGAGAGAGACACATCATTGGTTGCCTCCCACACAACCCCACCCAGGGCTGAGGACAAAACGGCAACTGAGGTTTGTGTCCTTGACTGGCAACTCTTTGGTCCCCAGACTGACACTCTAATGGCTGAGCCAAACTGGCCAGGGCTTGTCTGTTCTATTTTTGAGAATTCTCATATAAATGCTTGTTTGTTTAAGCCATTTAATATCACAAATTAGCAATACCATTCAGCGGTAGAAATATGCTCTATCTGGAACATATATACACAGGCATACATAAACATACAAATAAGCATAAAGCGAGATCTCATAGCTTTCATTTTAAATCGCTGCCTTTTGTGTCCCAGCTATGATTCAAAACCCAGAGGAAAAACGATCCAGATTATGTGTCTGGTAGATGCACTAATTTAAAATTTTGCTCAAATGACCAAAGCTTTGCATGCTGTAAAACAAATAACATTGACAAACAACAAATCTCACTCACTCACATTCATTTGTTCCCCACAAAATACAGTATTTTCAGATTTAACTTGCCATATATAGGTCAAATTCAAAACTGACTTCAAGGTAAAAACAAAATTTCACCGCTGGGCTGAGACACACTCAACAAGGAACAGATCCAGTTCCAGTAATCCTAGTGGCTGATTGTAACCTCTCAGGGTCCTTTCCCAATACAGCCAATAGGGGAAGCCCCCAAACAAAGTCAGATGAATCCCTCAAGGACCCAACCAAAAGTATTACAGGGTGTCCCTGGGGTTATCACCCAGGAGGCTCCGAAACTAAGTACCCCGTTTCTCTCACTGAAAAACCGGGGCACTGTTGATGAGCCACATGAGGTGGGCGGAGAGCACTGAAGGTCTGTCCCTGGAACCATCAGTCCAGGCTGCTGCTTGGACAGAACCTGGAGAGACCCACCGGCCAGGGGTCGCTGAGTCATGGACTGGAAAGTCCACTGGGGGCTGAATCCCTTTGTAGTTGCTATTTTTGTCACAGAACATAAAGAGTTTGTACACCCAGCCCTAGCAGAGCCAAACACTACACTGAGAAATGCAGTGGAGAAATACTGATTATTTTATTCCAAATAGTACCATCCAGGAGAACAGGAAGCTGATGCTCAAAGCCAGAACTCCTGGATGATGTGTAGGTTACAGATTTTAAGGTCAAAATCACAAGACACCAAAGGTGAGGGGTGAGGGGTCCTGCTGGGAGATGATTGGTCGGGGGTGAGGAAGGGTAATGAATCATTTCTTCAGGTCTTGAGGACAGCTCGGAGGTCTGTCCCGATGTCATGGGGAAGTAGCCAGGGGATGTTCTACTTTAGGGCTCAGAAACAGAAACATAATTTAGGTCAAGGACCCCCGGTTTCAAGCAGAGGCAAAGGGAGAAGCAGAGAGATGCAGGCTGCTGGTCACCTTCCAGGCCTCAGGATTCAAACATGTTCACCTAAAACACCACGTTTCCATCCCAGCGAGTGAGGCTGGTTTCCCACTAGGATTCGGAGGCTTGCCAAGTCAGTGTTAAGCAATCACAAAATATAATCAATAAAAACAAAACCGAAAAGAGGAATAAGGAAAAGGAGGTGGAAAAATACTTATGACCGAACCCGTTTGGCTCTCCTTGCAGACCCTGTGCTAATGGGCACCTACCTTTGTCCAAATGTATGGTAGTTACTCTCTTCTTCAATTGGCCTGCAGATTACTCCGAGGGAGTTTCCAAGGATTGCGCTGGTGCCCCACCCTCCTGCCCGCAGCTTCCTCTGACTTTCCTGCCTTGAGGTAAAGACCTTTTCATTCCTTCATTCTGAGCAAAAAAGATTAATGTGTTGTCCCCACCAAGAAACTCAGTTCTATCTGTATCCCATCTAGCTGTACAATGGTTTAAAGTTTGAGTTCTCTTTAACACTGCCTATTTGCAAAATATTTTGGGAGATTAGGTGAAATTATGGCACAACGGAAGTTACGGCTCAGGAGCAAGGCTGGGGTGCCACCTGCTGGTCACTTCTGAGTATGACAAAATTGAATTTACATTGAGCCTGTTTGTACAAATGAAAATGAATTGATATTAAAGTTAAAGGTGGAAAAGGTGTGTGTAACAACACATGTGACTATCAAAAGGTTTGCGTGAAAATCTAAAGAACTTTTACAAGTTAATATAAAAATTCAGTAGAGCCCGGCTGATGTGGCTCAGTGGTTGAGCGTCCACCCATGCACCAAAAGGTTGCAGGTTTCATTCCCAGTCAGGGCACATGCCCAGGTTGTGGGCCTGATCCCCACTGGGGGGCATTCAGGAGGCGGCCAATTGATGTTCGCACTCATCAATGTTTCTATCTCTCTCTCCCTCTCTCTTCCTCTCTCTAAAATCAATCAATCAATAAATAAAATTCAATAGAAAAACGAGCAAGGAGACTTAAAGGGCACTAAGTAATAGAGGATATACAGTGGACAATGACTTTATGAAAGATGGTCAACTTTTTATTCTTAGAAACTCAGGGGAGGAAAAGAGAAGGACAGTCTCAGGTAATTCAGATTTTACCACTAGGGAGATTCTTTCACTTCACTTAAATTTTCATCAGGGAATTGCAGATTTAAACCACAACGAGCCACCACCACATACTACTGTCCTGAGTGGTTAAAATTAAAAACTGACAATGCCAAGGTGGCAAAAGTGGGGGTGGGGGGACAGGTACTCTCATATACTGCTGGGGAGAGCGCAAATTGATACAACACTGAACAACCGTTCATCATTATCTGAGGCAGAGATGGGACCTGACACGAGAAGGCCTTATGGCGCTGGAAATGTTATATTTCTTGACCTGGGTGGTTATGTTTATGTTATATTAACTTATATTTTATTTGGGCCCTTAAAAAACATACTTAACACTTCAGTTGTAAAGCAAAAAATAAAAAAGTTAAAAGAAAGATAAAGTGGGTTTCCTAACCAGGAGAATACAGGCAAGAGTGTAGAAAGAAGACAAACTCAGAAAAGGAGAAAAGCAGGTGTGGGCTGCAAAATATTTCAGATTCTCCCCCCAAGGAGTCTGCCTCCCTTTCTTCGCCCTGAGAATTCTTGCCCTGTGCACACATTCTGTGGAGACGTTTTCCCGCTTTGAATGATCTCCACAGGGAATAACGAATTACAGGGCTGACACATGTTCGGGGGCTTTTAGAAGAGCACCAGGGACCTTAGGGGAGATAGTTTGGCTAGAAGGTGGTAGTGAAATCCAGAGTACTATTCTGGTGCCTCAATTAAAAAACAGTAAACTTTTGCTACTTTTTCACCAAGCATGCATGTAATTATATAAAGTCGAATGCTCCTAAACTATTATACTTCCATTACTTTGACACATCTGTTATCTAAAGCTTGGTTGTGATTTTAACTACATTACTCTACACTGAATCCCTTTTGTATTAACATGTTTACTAGTTTTACTAGCTATATTTAAGAGTTGTCTGTATTCCTGTGATACGACTTGACCTGTATGACCTTGGACAAGCCACTCAGCTTCTGGTCTGTTCCTTCATTTGCAAAATGAAGATTATAATATTCTTCAAAGTACCATCATGAGATTAAATAATACATATAAAGTGCACATCACATTGTCTAAAATACAGTAAGGGGTCAATATATGTTAAAATTATTTCCCCTATAAACCAAAAGTTGACCGTTGTTTGGTATGGCTGATACATGGGAGGCAGGATGAATTTTATCCTATAGCTCCAGTTTCTCAAGCGACTCCTAATGGGAGTGTGATCTTCTGTCTGCAGGGGTGAGGGTATAGCCCAAGATGTCCCCAAAACATAATATTGTTTCATTCCGTTTAATTTTAAAAAGACATAGGAATTTTGTGTTTTATTCCATAACATGTTCAGTGGAAGGGAGGTGGCCTTCAAAGATCAATTACTGGTTGAATAAAATGGATGGCATTTGGAAGTAGTCTCAATCTGCTTTAGAGAAAATCATTTCCAATCATTGAACCAAGTTTTTGAGATGTCCCAATTTCAGTATCATGGTGTCTTAAAGATGAGAGTGATTCTAAAATCTATCTATCTATATCTATATCTATATCTATATCTATATCTATATATCTATATCTATATCTATAAAAACAATGGCTAAACATTATAAATTCTATAATATTTTTTTCTGAGGAGTTTAAAAATGACCTGGACTTTGGAAAATATTCTTACATAAAAAAGCAAAGAGAGGATGGGATAGGCTGTGTTCTGATTAGAAACTCCAGTCAAGCTGTAATTGATTAAGAGCCTGTAGAACTAGGCTTTGCCCTGTAGCTTTCATGGATGAACACGACAGATTAATGAATGGAGGGCCAGGAAGCTCTTGTCTTCACTACGCTTCTTCATGCCTTGGCTGAGGTCAAACGTTCACTGTAATCACTGTTTAGAGGCAAATGTCCCTGTAACCATTTACTATTAGCAGGTTTCCCTGGAAAGGAAGTAGGGCAAAGATGAAAGAGGAAGGTGGGGTCAGATATTCAGTCCCAGACAGAGGTGTCTGTCTTGTTCTAGGACTGGCCTTGCTTTCATGAGGTCTCTAAAAAAATTCCTACTTAAAGAAAAAAAAATCCGACTTTCCTACTAAGAAACTGCTCGATATATTTTGGGAGAAAAACCAAACACATTTTTCCCATAGTAGTGTCAGCATTTTGTTAAAGTGAACAAAAGTTTTTAAAAACCACCACCACCCACAAACCAATATGTAGAAATTGGCAAGTGAAACACAGACAATAGGAATTTGAGTCTAACCAGCATGTGTTTTTGGAAAGTTGAGGACAGGAGACATAAAGATCTTGGATAACTTACAGAGTGTGATCTTTGTGTTTATTGGGTAACACTCATAGGCCAAACTTTATGTTCTTTAAAAGTCACATGAGAGCCTTAAACCAGAATGCTGCTTGAAAATGATGAGATCTTTGGTGATATTTCATTGAGCTGGATTTTTAAGCCTCCTAATCTTAAACACATGATTAATGTAGAGATTATCATCTCTACATTTAGTCATAAGGCGTCATACTTCCTGTTTAAATGTAGCCTAGTCTATTGTACAGCTTATAGCATTATAATAGATCATAGTTGCAACTGCATTATAACAAAAAACACAATTCTACTAATATATTAAATAAAGCTGAAAGTTTAGTATAAACAAGAGCTTGCAAGTCTGTTACCCCGAATTAGAATTGATTTGAGCATCTGGCATGGACCAAAAAAAAAAAAAAAAAAAATGATGCATCAAAATAGAAATATAGCTAGGTATATAAACAATATATAACACCTCTTTATTTACTATATAACTTATCTAAAATTTTATTTTATTATTTAAAAAAAAACAATTAAGTCTTTTCCTAGGTAAATGGAAAACTTTAAAAAACATTATTTTACTTATTTTTATTTTTTATCCTCACCCGAGGACATTTTTCCTTTTTTGCTCAGAGTGGGAGGGAGAGAGAAACATCGACATGAAAGGGACACATCCAGTGGCTGCCTCCCGTAAAACCCCAACCCCGGGGCCAGGGACAAACTGCAACCGAGGACGTGCCCTTAGCGGGAATCAAACCCGGGTCTCTCAGGACCGTGGGCCAACGCTCTAACTGCTGAGCCAAATTGGCCAGGGCTAAATAACATTATTTTAACAACCTCACAACCAACTTCCATCTTATTTAGCAGATATGTTACTTTTCATTTGTGAGCTTTCAGGTGGCGCAAACTACATAAAGTCCTCAGCATACACACATTTTTATTTCCTTTATTTTTGTCATAACGTCAGTGAAAAAAAATCAAGTGAATAAAGCTAAAGTATTTTAAATGATTCTTGTAATCATTTTGTTCTGGGTAGAAAACTGCTTTGCTAGTGCACGTTAGATACAGCATATGGTACGAAGGTAATATCTGAAACTGCTGCTCGTTTTATTTCTGCCCCGTACTCCAAGGGGGATGGAGACAAGAAAATAGGTCAAGGGAAGAAAAGAACCTTTGGTAAGTCAGGTAGCCTCGGATCCAGTGTCAGCAACTTCTAAGTGGGCACTAGAAGGACTCACTGCATCCACCAGTGCTGCCCTAACCTTAAATGGTACAACAGGGAGCACCAGGGGTAGGCAAACTTTTCCTGTGAAGGGACAGATGGGACATGTTTTATAGTTGTTGTAACTTCTCAACTTCAGAATGAAAGCAGCTAGACAATATACATACTTGAATGAGTGTGGCTGTTTAAGTAACACCTGATTTACAGACACTGAAATTTAAAGTTCATAGATTTTTAACATCATTAAAGATTATTATTCTGAGTTTTAAAAACCATTCTGTTCTTTGGGCCACACAAGCAGGCTTCAGGCCAGGCCTGGCCAGTGAGGCGTGGTTTGCTGACCCCCCTCCACACTCCTGGACAGTCACTAGGTCTTTACTCTCCCACTTCCCAAAGGGCCTCACCAGTCTAACTTTCTCAGGGGCTTCTTTCTTTCTTTCCTTTCTGACATTGTTTTTGGGGCTGGAGGGACACGTTAAACATGACTGATATACAAAGATGGAGGTTCTTTTGATATCTCTTTTTATCCTATCTGGAAGATTTTTTTCAGGCTTCTTTCTTTCTTTTTTTTTTTTTTTTATCCTCACCCGAGGACATTTTTCCATTTTTTGTTCAGGTAGAGTGGGAGGGAGAGAGAGGAACACAGAGAGAGAGAGAAACATTGACGTGAAATGAACACATCGAGTGGCTGCCACCCGCGCAACCGACCAGGGCCGGAGACAAACTGCAACCGAGGTACATGCCCTTAGCGGGAACCGAACCCGGGTCTCTCAGGACCACAGGCCGACGCTCTAACCGCTGAACCAAACCAGCCAGGGCCAGGCTTATTTCTTAAACAGCTAAAAAATCATTACAATCTGAGATGATAAAACTACATAGGTTATAATCTATTTTCCAATGCCTTTTTTAAAAAAAATTAAATTTATTGGGGTGACATTGGTTAATATGATCGTATGTTTCAGGTGTGTTTCTGTTACAAGATCCGTATACTGCACTGTGTGTCCACCACGCAAAGTCCAATCATTTTCCATCACCGTGTATTAGGCCCCCTTCACCCCCACCCCTCCCCCTCCCTCTGGCAATCACCACACTGCTGTTTGTGTTCACGAGGTTCAGTTTATCTTTTTACAAAGATCGTTTTAAGGCTTACTACTATTACTTAATCAACAAAAAAACCCCAAAATTTAAGGAACTGTACATTTTCATTTTTTAATAAACACATGGCAAAACAATACTTTATTTAATAAATGTATAGGAAATCACAATTTAAAAATTGCAAATACAGTACATATACTATACTTTGATTTTAAATTACATGGACAAACACCAGCTTCAAAATCTTTCTAAAATCAATCATATGCAAAATACTGGTTTCTGAAGGGGTATTTGGAAAAGTATATACAATTTCTTGAACTGTGATATGGCTTACTTAATATTTATTTAGAGAAGCGCAAGCTTTCCAGGTGCAAAGCGGACACACTGGCACATTCCAAATTTCTGTCACAGTTATTTCAGAAAATATGTAATTGCAGTATTAAATTGACACTGTCAGAGAAAGTCTCCATAAATGTTCTCAATCTTACCAAAAATCAGAAACTATTTGTTGGTCCTCACAATATGATTAGAGCAGGTGGACCCACTGTCAGCCGGGATCCAGTGACAAGCTGGCCTGGGTGCACACACACATTCAGTGCTGGGGAGCCCCCACAAGTTCTTCTCTCCAACTCCTGTGCTCCTACCAACCCCACAAATATTTCCCCTGATTGGTGACATGTAAAACCAATCTGAAGCCCTGCTCGGTGGGATTCACATCTGTAGTTAGGGTTTGCAAATGGCATTTTGGTTAGAAAGATATTAAGCTTAATCAGTTACTTGGAGATCAGATCTGCCTCCCCTCAACACAGCATACACATTTGTGACTAATACCCAGATGGCTCATGAACTAAGTGTGGTTCAAAGACAAACAGAAGCAAACGAACTAATCCCTACTAACATATTCTGTAACTTTAAATTTACTGTTATATCGGGTATAGTCAACAGAAAAATTGCCTAGAACCTTACATTAAAGAGGCTCAGATTCTGTAAGAATGCCTTATTCCTTATGATGAACCAGTTAATATAAATGCATAAAAAGAAAATAAATTCAGCTAGTGTGCTAGTTTCAGAAGTGAATGATTCTCTCTTGCAAAGTAGTGGATGTGGTTACTCGAGAAGCACAGCCCAGCCTGTTAGCAATGACCTTCACTTGTGGCTGCAGTGGTCAGTGTGCAGAGAATCTGAATCAGGACAATCTGCTGTTGAAAAAAGGTTTTTCCTACCTAGAGACACCTTTAAAGTGGAGCTTTGTCTCTGAAAGATGTTTTTTCCTTACATTAAAATGAAAGGGAAGCTCATATCTATGTCTATTCTGGGAAAATTCTACCAAAGATAAACACTGTCAGGGAGGACCTCTGGGTTCAAGAGACAGAACCAGAACACTGAGACTCCTAAGAGTAGGAAACTTCATTTCAGAAAATGGAAATATAGCATCCAGAGTTGAAAAAGAAACAGAAAAATAAGAGATTTAGGGAGTTGGCAAATAATACTGATGGGAGCCGCCAGTTGCGAAAACCTGGGCTCGCATTCCACAGCCAATGGAAAATGTATGTGGGAATTATAGTCACTCCGGTTCTGCATTTCAAAGCTCTCTAAAATATGCCTTATCCAACTACATTCCCCACATTCTATTTCTAAGGCAGCACGGTCATTAATGAAACAATAGGCCTTTTCCTAAAATAAATCAAAAGGCCAGTCCGGCCAGACTTATGAAA
This sequence comes from Molossus molossus, assembly GCF_014108415.1. NCBI lineage: Eukaryota > Metazoa > Chordata > Mammalia > Chiroptera > Molossidae > Molossus > Molossus molossus. Next base: position 184,084,779 of record NW_023425344.1, read on the forward strand.
CACAGGTTTATGTACACAACTGACTTTGATTATTTGCTAACATTAATTAAAACATACGGCACTGAAGAATGGCCCAGTTTTTATGTTATGACGTGTTTTCCCAGTGCAAAGTGAACAATGGTAAGTGCTCAGCCTTGTTTTCCGCAGGACACCGGACGCTCCCTGAGAGCTGGCCATGCAGCAGTGCTGTCGCCTGTACCCGGGGCGAAGCACAGACCAAACTGTGTCAGAAGCTGTGCAGTCCCTGCTCACATCTGCCAAGTTCACATCCTTCTCCATGGTTTTGTCAAGTTACAAAGAGTTAAACCTATAAATTATCAAATCTCACAGACCCAGTAAAGTACAAGTACAAAATCTGTAGTTCTTGACATACACACACACACACACACACACACACACACACACACCCTCACAAAGCACAGAAAACTTCATGTGTACCTAATTTTAAACATAATAAAGATTAATAAAAGTTTACAGTGTTTCTGCATTTTACAAAAGGATCCTTGTCAATCCTCAAATGGATTTTAGATTGTTTTACCCAATAACTTGTCAAGGAACAGTTCGATGTGAAAAGTTAGATACACCTATTTAAGATAAAAGTAAGTTTACAAGAAACAAGCTCAGTAGATGTGGAAAACAACAGCAAATATGGGAAAATCCATTAGGTACATAATGTTTATATATTCTCTTCCTTTCTCTTGCTAGGTACACAAAGTGCATAAATGCCCAGGTGTGCACTGACATGCTTCTCATTTATTCTTACTTGCCTTCTATATTTAAGAGTATTTTTTAAAAATACAGGATAATATACAATAAAAAGAATATTTTTTATTTAAACAGTTTATATGCTCCTGAAATTTTTGAAAAATTCAAATCATTATTTTAAATGGATTCATAATAAGAATCCCATAAAATTTTCAATTCAACAAATTCTGGGCTTTATTAGGTAGCCTTATTAATCTTTTTGTTGGAAACCATCAACTCTTAATACTCTTTTGGCTAAATCCAGTTTTTAGCTTAGGTTTACTTGTGGTGAAGTACTTGGTAGAAAGATGAAATTTGTTTCATATTCTTCACTTATATTTTAAGTCATCTGCCTGCCTATCTAGGATTTTATCTCACAGCCTGTCTGGTACATGTTAGTTTACTCTGATTCTCTGCTGAAAATGCACTCCTAACGTGTATAAAGATAATCTCAAAACCAATAGTTGACATGAATATTCACAATTGCCTTTTTAATACAACGGTTACCAATAAGGTTACCTTCTGTTTAGAAACTTTTATGCTTAACCTCCCTACCACACAGATTTAATGTCCACCCTCTTCCAGTGCTTACACACACACACACACACACACACACAGTAAAAAACCCTTAAAATGTTTGTTTTCTCAGAGTAATATTTTCCCCAATTCCTTTCAACATTTCAGGTATGGTATTATTAGAAAACCTCAAAATTGTATCTTAGGGTTTCTGGAGTCATGGAGAATTCCTAACCCATACCATCAAACAAATTCCCTTTGGAGAAATGTTAGTCTACATGTGTGAGGTGAGTATTCCAAATGGGACCGTGGCCCTCCAGAGTTCTACCTGAAAGGCACACACAGATTAACTGGTATGGAGGCAGGAAGCAAGATACCAAAACATAAGGCAGTTCTTAAAAGGACAGAGCATCATTGTTCACCTTTGCAGTCATTTGCTGTTGTTAAGGTAAATTCCATGAACAATAAAAGTGATTTCAGGAAGACTTACATCTGAAACTCTACATCTCATCCTTGCTCCTATGTTTTGTTTAAATGATCATACAGTAATACCAGTTTAACATAAACTTCTGCCATTCGGAATAATACTAAAAATATTTCCTAAGCAATTTAATGACAATGACCACAATATGTAAAGATTTGGTTCTGATATGATTACAAATAGCCAAAAGTGTTACCTTTGAGATGCAAAACCCTGTAACATCTGGCAAAAGTTGTTCATAAAGTATTAACAATAACATTAAGACTTATTTGTGAAATAAAACATTCCTGAAACACTTAGCAATACATGCTTATTCCACTCTGGATAATTACTAGTACTTTCTGAAATCTGTTGAGAAATAATTTCTGTAAAAAGAGAACTGGGTGTCAAATTCCGGAAGTTGGGTGTCAAGATTATATTTTAAAAAATCAGTTTTCCAGCACTAGCTTGATATAAAATGGGCTTTAAAAAGGACTTCTAAATGCAAACATAGAACTCTTGATGCTTCCTTTCTGACACATACTGTTGTGATCAGTGAATTACGGTCTTGGATTGTCTTCTGAGGTATCTGTAGAGTCACGTCTCGTTCTGTAAACACTGTTTGGGAAACATCTTCATCTGAAAACCATGAAGTCTCATTTTAGCACTCGACAGAAACTAGCCCTCTCAGACTGACTGCAAGACCAGTGTGAGATACAGACACAGCTGTCAGGAATTCCATTCTCTTGTTTAGATGTGCATTTATTGCTCTCAAGTCTGTAACTGCAGGGTAACTAAGGCAGTAGTCCCCCAAACATATAAAATTAGGAACTTGAACTCTGACAATTTGCACAAGTTCTGTCCACTTCTTGCCTGTAACTCTGAAGTTGAATAGTACATTTATACATGCCAAATGTGTTCAATAACAAATGCTTGGCTTTGGACTGTACGTCTTCCCACTTAGAGGAACTTCCAGGAACTGCAATGTCAAGAAAATATTATTACTCTTCATTGTGCATTACACATTAATGAATAAGACACAGGGAAAACACAACCTTAGTATACTGTGATCATATTTTCACTAGTTTGATTTCTACTCTCTTGAAGCTATTCTGTTAGAGAAGTGTGTCAGTTTGCAAAGCCAGACTGACTTCTCATTATCCCAATCTCTGTAGTCCACTCTCAGGTAGAGAAAGAAATCTAGACATCAATTACAAATTTCTCATCTTCTGTACTTTTATTTCTATAAACCTCATTCATATACTATTTTGATAAAAACTAAAAAAATTAAAAGCATCAATCCTTGAAATGATTTAAAGAAATAAAAACATAGGCTCTAGCTTTTCTTATATAGAAAAATCATAGTAAATATACTTATGCCTTTAATATGAAGGCAAAATTGTATAATATTTCATCTCAAAGAGATTTACTGCTCTGCTAAAAATATGGACCTGCAACTCACCTTCTGAAGAGCCCACACCTCCCTAAAAACAAATGTTTGCAGCACAAAAGTCCTCCTACTTAATTATAAGCACAAATGTTTAGTTATAATGACAGAAGTCCAGCAACCTCAGTGTTTACCATCAGCGTGACATACTTAGCTGTATGTGTGCAATGGCCATGGGTTTTCCTGAAGTGAGAGACCAGACATTTAAATCTTCCACTGAATGGACGTCTTCTATCTTCATCAAGGCTTCTTTGATATAGTCTACATTCAAATGCCTTGGTACACCTATTAGTTCAGAATATATCCTTTATAAGTAAAGTTTCTTTTGGGGAAAAAACTTATATATTACTGGTAGGACTTTTTTTTTCTTTCTTAAAAAACAAAACCAACTGGCTTTGCTAAATTCATTTTAAACGAACACTTTAAAATATATTAATACTTTAAGATAAACTATGCACACATATAGCAGCACATACCCAAAAAGTTAATAAATACTTTAAAAATGTTCATTCTCACTAAAAAGGAATGTTAATCAGCTCAATATACTTCATTTAACAAATAACCTAGGATAGACAAAGAAAAAAAAAGAATATCCAATGATGACTAATATACTATTGAGAACTTATATTTACAAGCTTATACGTAATATTAGGAAGGCAGGGATGCTGAAAATAAGAGTAGTAAGTTAAATTGAAATAAAAAAAATTAATAAATAAACCACTAAACACACTTGCATTAAGATTTGCCCTGGCCGATTTGGCTCAGTGGTTAGAGCCTCAGCCTGCGGTCCAGAGACACCTGGGTTTGGTTCCCGCTAAGGGCGCGTACCTCAGTTGCAGTTTGTCCCCGGCCCTGGTTGGTCATGTGGGTGGCAGCCACTCTATGTGTCCCTTTCACATCTATGTTTCTCTCTCTCTCTCTCTTCCTCTGTCTCCCTCCCACTCTATCTGAACAAAAAAATGGAAAAATGTCCTTGGGTGAGGATAAAAATAAATAATAATAAAAAAATTAAAATAAAAAAAGTTGCATTCTTGTCCCAGCTCCACAGTTTACTAGCAGCATGGCCTTAACAAGTTATGCTACCCCTCTGAACCTCAATTTTCTTGTTGGTAAAGGAGGATAATCATGTCTGCCTTACCTACTTTTCTTAGCTATTATAAGGATCAAATGGGTAACATATGGGAGAGTGCATGAATTCTTATATGTTACATACATGTAAGATGGTGTTACTACAGCCTAGTATCAGTGAAAAAAGACAAGACACTACTCCTATTGCAGAGTATCTCTCCGACCCCCAATCTGACTTAGGGAAGTGATACATCCAGAATGGGGATATCAGTGAGATCTTACCTTCTAGTATTATAACTACTGTGTCCCATATGATGCGAAATGTTGTAAAAGCCACAAGTAATGAAAACACATAGGTGCATATAGGATCAGCAATCTTGTATTCTGGCTGTGAGGTGACAGATCAAAATTGTGTGATTAAATACTGAGAGACATAAAACAGACTGTAAAGCAAAGTAAGGCATACTCTGTCCCCTGTTCTTTAGCAGGACTGCAGAATACCTTTAAAACTTGGACACTGCATTTGAGAAACTCTTTCCTGGGTTGTTTAAATGTCTTTCCTCATGGGATCTATTTTAAGAAATTTAATGGTTTGTTCTGTTATTTCCTCCATGCCTTCTCTAAGCCTTCCATCCAGAACCACAGAATATCAGGGTTAGGAGTTTTAGTAGTCATCAATCAGATTTAAGCTCTTCATGTTAAAGAGGAGGAAACTCAAATTTAGAGTTGAGGGACTTGCTCAAGGTCAAAGCATTAATTGCAGAGCCAACACTAGAACCCACATCTCTGGCTGTCACTGCATGCACACTCCAGAACCTGGCAGTGGGTAACAAGGCTTGAAATTGAGTTCTCCAGTGGGGGCACTACCAAAGCCAGCTACAGATAAGTTACCTCGTGATGGGATGCCATTGTGTGCAGTACCAACAAAAGAGCTATATAGACTGGTGGCTCAGTTAGACTTGCAGTAATGCAAAATGAACAGAAGTGGCACTGGAGTCCAGTATATTGATAAAACACAATCAGTTGTAATTTAATGTTGAAATTAAATGTATTTAAAATAGAAAAATTAGCAATCATAGTACCTTGAATCGTATGATGTAGGCAGCTATTAGCACACCAACACTTTGTACCAAATCTCCCAAAGCATGTACAAATGCAGCTCTCACTGCCAAGCTGTCCTGCCCATGGTTGTGTCCACATACAGAACCTGTGGTAGGAGAATTTGGAGGCAGGGAGTGGGAATGGGCATGATGGTGACCAGACTGGTTCAACAGAAACCCCATTCTGTTAAAAATAAAAGAAATCATTATTATTTTTCCTAATCAATGCTATTGATAAAAATATTTGTGACTAATCAGACATGAATGAGGCAACATGGAACTCATTTATTAAATATTTGAACACCTATTATGTATCAGGTACTATTTTAGTAGCTGGGATCAAAAGAGTGCCTACGACAGACAGATCCCTATCCCCAGAGAGCTTATGTTCTAGTAGGGAAGGCACAGAAGCAAACAAATAAATATCTAATATACTGCTAAGCAATGAGAAGGCTTCGAAGAAAAGTAAAACATTGCTGGGGGATGGGCAGTAATGAGAGAATGGTCAGAGAAGGCCTCTCTTCGATCTCATCAGAGCAGAGACTTAAATGAAATTAGAAGGCAAGTTGTGGTGGAAGAGTGTTCTAGGCAGAAGGAATAACAGGGCAAAGCCTCTGAGATGCAAATGTATTCTATGTGCTTAAAAAAAGCAAGGCAGCCACTGTGGTAGAATAAAGTGAGAATGAGTTCTAGAAGATGAGCTGGAGTGGTATATAGGATCTTATTAAAAAGGCCATGGTAAGAACTTGTGATTTTATTCTAAGTACAAAGAGAAATCACTAGACATGGACTGGCAAACCATGGTCTGTAGACCATATTTGGCCCATAGCCCATTTTTATAAATAAAGTTTTATAGGAACATAGTCATGCTCATTTGTTTACATATTGAATGTGGTTGCTTTTTTTCTATAACAGCAGGATAGCTGCAAAATAGACTGTATGGCTCTAAAAGCCTAAATATTTACTATCTAGCCCTTCACAGAAAGTCTGTTGACCCCTGATCCAAATGATTTATGTATATAACTTAAAATTTTCAGTTTTTAGGAAAAAAGTTGGTAGTTTAAAAAAAAAATTCAACATGAAAGAATTATAAAAATTAAAAAAAAAAAAAGTCCGGCTGGTGTGGCTCACTGGTTGAGCATCGACTCATGCACCAAGAGGATGCCGGTTCAATTCCCAGTTATGGCAGATGCCCAGGTTGTGGGCCCAATCCCCAGTGGGGGGCATGCAGGAGGTGGCTAACTGATATTCTCTCTTGTCGATGTTTCTCCCTCTCTCTCAAATCAATAAAGAAAAATGTTTTTTAAAAAAGGTTGTCCTACTTAAATTCCTGATTGTTAGTCAAACTTCAGTATACCTGAGCAAACTAATGAGAAATATACAAATCCAACAGTGTTTTATTAACATTTATAAGAAAAACTGATGTACTATAGAATTTATAAATATATTAAAATATCACTGCATATTAACGAATGCATGTATAATAGCCTCTAAGTTTACTGTATTTGAGAATATTAATGTGAAAACAATATAAAGTGTATGCTACTGTAATGGTGGATACATGTCATTATACATTTGTCTAAACCAAATAACATATTAACACCAAGAGTGAACCTTAATGTAAACTATGGGTGATTATGATGTATTCAGTGTAGGTTCATCAGCTATAACAATGTACCACTCTGGGGAGGGATGCTGATAATGGGAGAGGCTGTGCATGTGTGGGGCAGTGTGTATATGGGAAATTTCTAAACCTTCCCCTCAATTTTGCTGTGAACCTAAGAATTGCTCTCAAAAGTAAAGCTTATTAAAAAATGTTTAAAACAGAGCTTACATTACGTTAACTGCAACTCCAACTGCTGCGGTAATGAGCATTATGTCTCCATTTATTTCATATTTCATATGGATAGTTCTTTGGACAGCTTCATATAGGAGGAATCCCATAAGTATATACACCAACAGCACACTAATCATAGCTGACAAAACCTCTGGAGGGAAAAATATAAAAAACAAATGTATTAGCAACATGGTTATTACACCTCATACAAACTAAATACTGTACAATCTTTTACTTATTTAGATCTCCTTTCCTCTAAGAAGATAAAAGCACTATTTATCATGTTTTTCTTAAAAAAATTTTTTTAAATAGTTTGATGCAGAACATTTAAAAAAACTGAGGTATAACTGACATATTAGTTTCAGGTATACTCTCTCTCTCTCTCTCTCTCTCTCTCTCTCTCTCTGTGTGTGTGTGTGTGTGTGTGTGTGTGTATACATACACAATTATACTGTTGTTTTTTTAATAAGGGTTTGGTAGTTTGATCTGAATTCACTCCCACCACTCACTATCCTCCCCCTCATCCCTTTAGGGTCAAATATGTTTATTTATAGACCACACACATGATAAAAAAATGAAAAATAGAGAAAAAAATATTTGTAACACGCATGACCACAGACCAATTTCCTAGCAGACGAGTATATTTTCAAATCATAACAAAGTGAACAACTCATCAGAAAAATAGGTGAAGGACATAAATAGTAATATACAGAAAATAAACAGAAATGGCCAATTTATCAAAATCAAACATAATATAAGATATTCAAGTAAGAATAAAATTCCTTTTTGGCCCTTACTAAATTGGCAAAGATTAAAAAGTTTGATAATAGCCAGGAAAGATATAGTGGTGGATGGATCAAATGGAATATCTTTTTGGAGAGCAGTCAGCAAAACTAATCAAAATTTAAAATAAATGTATTCCTTGATTCTAGGAATCTGTCTGCTAGAAATACATTCATATGTATGCAAAGATATCTATAAGGGTTTTTACTGTAGCTTTATTGGTAGTATAAAAAAAGATCTGGAGATATGTTAAATGTTTACCGATAAGGAACTTAATGGATAAATGATGGTATATACATATAATGGGATACCATACAACCATTTATGTATACAAAAAGAAAAAAATAGACAAATTGATAACTACAAGAAAGGTAGACAAGAAAGTGTTACTTACATCTGGGAAGTGGGAGTAGGAGCTTAGAGAATTTATTTTTCACTTAATTCTTTTTGGTAATGTTTGGAATGTTTTAAGTTTTAAAGCACAAACATGTATTACCTTTAGACTAAATGAAAACAAACACATTTTCATGCATGCAAGTACTCATGAGTGTACTCTGACCCAGGAATTCCTTTCCTAGGAATGGCATACACTCATGCCAACCGAGTGGCACATATGCAAAATGAGGTTGTGTTATGAAGCTATGTATCATGCGCTGCATAGAATAGCAAATGATTGAAAACAATAAAAAAGTGACTAGTAGCCTGGCCAGTGTGGCTCAGTGGATTGAGCATCATCCTATGGACTGAGAGGTCCCAGTTTGATTCCCAATCAGGGCACATGCCCAGGTTGCAGGCTTGATCCCCAGTAGGGGGTGTGCTGGAGGCAGCCGATTGATGTTTCTCTGTCACACAGATGTTTCTATTTCTCTCTCCCTTCCTTTCCCTCTAAAAAAATCAATAAAAACATATATATATTTTTAAAAAGTGATTAGGAGAAGCCTTATAACATGGAATACTATGCAGGTATAAAAAATAAATAAGGTCTGGTTGGCGTGGCTCAGTGGTTGAGCGTCGACCCATACACCAAGAGGTCTCTGGTTCAATTCCTGGTCAGGACACATGCCCAAGTTGTGGGCCTGATCCCCAGTGTGGGGGCATGCTGGAGGTGGCCAACTGATGTTCTGTCTTGTCGATGTTTCTATCTCTCCCTCTCATTTCCTCTCTAAAATCAATAAAAGAAAATAAAAAAATAAAAATAAATAAATAAATAAGGCTCTTTATGTTCCGATAAGGAATAGTCTCTAAAATACAGAGTTATGTGATAAAAGCAAAGTACACAACTGTGTATGATGTTACCATTTGTGTGAAAAGAAAAAAGAATATATATTAATAATGATCTGTACATGCAATCTCTAGAAGAGTGTACAAAATACTAATAAAAAAAACTGGTTATGAAGAGAATGAGTGAGACAGGGATGACTTTGCACTATATTATTATTAACATTATTATATAAAACAAGTGCTGACACTCAAAATAAGAAAATACTTTTAAAGAAAAATTTTTTTTTAGAGATACCAGACATTAATCCTGGAACACTGTTATTTGGGTTGACTCATTGCTCAAAGGTTCCAGGCAGTTCAGTATATTGGGCTTTGATATACTTTTATTCCAACCTATAACTATAACACAGAAAAAGTATCTAGAAGTTATAAGCTATTTCCTGAAGACATCTCATTTAGATGAAATTCCAATAAAATTCTGTGCATTAATAGAACAAATGTTGGAATAAGACAAAAACAACAACAAAATTACTATTCAAAACCACGGTACACCTATTCTTCCTGACATACTAATAATCAATCGTACTTCAAAAGAGACACAAGGCTGAAGAAGACTGATAAAAGACCAACTGAAATATACAAAGCTGTGAGGAGACAACCATAGTCCAGACTTGAAGCTCCCTGAGGATACAACCAAGTTACATTCCATGTCATATTTACTACAGCACTCGGCAGACCATTCTGCTGAGGAAAAAAATGATAACAACATACTGGCAGGTAGCAGGTATTTAAATATTTGTGGATACATTTTTAGAATGAAGTGAGGTTGAGAAAGGTAAGATAAAAGGCTATACAATTAAGAAGGTTAGGCTAAATATGCATAATAGTCCCTCATTATCTGCAGTTTTACTTCCTGTGGTTTCAGTTATCTACAATCTTGGTACAGAAATATTAAATGAAAAATTCCAGGCATAAACAATGTATAAGTTTTAAGTTGTGTACTATTCTGAGCAGCATGATGAAATCTCACACTGCCCTAGTGCATCCCACCTAAGATGTGAATCATTCCCCAACCATTAGTCACTCAGTAGTTCTCTGTTATCAGATCAGTTATTGAGAGAAGTTGACCACATACATATAACTTTTATTATAGTACATTGTTATGATTTTCTATTTTATTATTCTTTATTGTTGTTAATCTCTTACTGTGCCTAATTTATAAATTAAACTTTATTATACGTATGTGTGTATAGGAAATAGCACCGTATATACAGGGTTAGATACTATCCACTGGGAGTCTTGGAATATATCTCCTGCAGATAAGGTGGAATACTGTATTTATTTAATAATCCCAAACAAAAAGTAAATAGGATAAAAGAGAAGAATTAAGCCGAATACAAAACAGAAAACACATGAATTTCTTAAGTTATAACTGCTGATGGTAAAATATATACATAAATGATATAAAGAAAGGAGAAATAATTTAAAAAATTTAAACTAAAATTTCATGTACTAGTGTTGGTGTCATTTTACTCACAAAAAAAGAACTTTCTCTTTAAAATGGGTATCTACAAATTTTTAAAATTAATCCTCACTGGAGGATATCTTTTGCATTGCTTTCTAGGGAAAGGAAAGAGGGGACTGGAGGGGAAGGAGAGGGAGGGAGGCAGGGAGGGAGAGGGAGGAAGGGAGAGAGAGAGAGAAATATTGATGTGAGAGAGACATATCAACTGGTTGCCCCCTGCATGTGTCCCAGCCTGGGCCAGGGATTGAACCTTCAACCCAGGTACATACCCTTGACTGGGAATCGAACCCACTCCCTTAGGTTCATGGGCCAATGCTCTAACCACTGAGCAAAACCGGCCAGGGCTCAATCAAAATTTTAAATATGATATTATAAAGCAATACTTTACATTTATATTAATGACATAGAAATGTGATTGCATATGAAAATCTATAATCAATAATTTAAAATATTTTCAAAACCCCCTATTATTGGGTTGACCATTCTTTCCAGTTTTCCCAAGATAGTCCCAATTTATGCTTTTGTCTTGGCATAATTATTAAAAGTGCCCCATTTCACTCTCAAAAGTGTCTTGGTTTGAATGTTAAGTTATATAGTTATGCTAGTAGGTCTGCCAGATAAAATAATGGATGCCCAGTTAAATGTGCTTTTAGATTAAAAAAACATATTTTAGTATAACTATGTCCCATGCAATATTTCAGACATAGTGGGCATCATATGATATTTCAGATGAATTGGGCATATGTGGCATGGATGTGCTAAATGTGGAAAGCCTACCTCCCAGTGAGAATTTACCTAAACACTTGTGAACTCCCAGATAATGGCAAAACCACCTTCAAAATAAAGTAAAATGAAAATCAAACTAAAGCATGAACAGAGTTCTTTGGCAAGGGGGATTCCCAGCCCACTAGGAGCTGAAAATGCAGTTTTCTTTTTTTTTTTTTTTTATCCTCACTCGAGGATATTTTTCCATTTTTTGTACAGATAGAGTGGGAGGGAGAGAGAGGAAGGGAGAGAGAGAGAGAGAGAAACATCGACGTGAAGGGACACATCGAGTGGCTGCCACCCACACGACCAACCAGGGCCAGGGACAAACTGCAACCGAAGTACATGCCCTTAGCGGGAACCGAACCCGGGTCTCTCTGGACCGCAGGCCGATGCTCTAACCGCTGAGCCAAACTGGCCAGGGCGAAAATGCAGTTTTCTACAACACAGTTTTCACCCAAGAGAGTAGCATAAAAAGGGATCCCAATTCTTGCCTACAATGAAGAGTAATGGAATTCAGCTGATTCCTATAAATTCCCCAATGCCATATTAAGATACTGCTATCAATGATATCCCTTTTCCAGCAATTCATAAGGAATGTACCTCACATTTAGTTTCCCTGGTGAAAAGCAGAGACATTCATTCATCTGCTATTTTTATTCCAATTACCTGAAAAAATGTCTTCTAGCCAGAAAACTGATAAATGCAAAAGAAAAAACCAAAATTTTAAGTAGATTTTTAGGACTGAGATTTATAATTGCGAAGTATAAGGCACATATAATACTACATAGTTAAAAATCCTAATTGTAGTAATATGACGATTTATTCTGATAAAATGAACAAAAAGCTCTTTCATTGTGAATAAATTAAACTTTGGTGAAATACGAACAGGACTAATTAGTGTTTAACATTTTTTCCCCCTAGTATTTTTAACATGATGGAATGCAGATAAACATAGGCAAGATAGCCCCTGGCCCCCCTACAACATTTAACAGGGAGGGAAACTTTCAATCAACAATGAAATTATGCCTTGCTCGAATCTTCTCATTTTTGCTCTGGGTTGGTCTCTGGCCACAAAACGTACAATAAAGTTTTTCAAGACAAAAGGAGTGCATAATATATACACATTTTTCATTTTCTAAAGGAGATCCAGGAACTTTCACAACTGAAACCCTAGATTTCTGTGAAAGTTACTACCACATTAACTTTAGGTAAACTTGACTACATGGAAATTTAGCAAAAATAAAAAACTTGGAAGAGATTTCTATGGAAATTCTAGAAAACTTATTATTATAGTAGTTCTAATATATTTTACTACTTTACACACAAATAATTAATTTACTCCAGTGTCTGAACTAGCACTGGAGGAGGAAGTAAGATAAGAGAATATGTGTTTTTTGTTATAACATCACTTGGGTCTGTTTATTCAGCTAAATATAAACAAATATTTATGGTCAGTGGTTTACTAAACCAAAATACACCGTGAATTTTGTACACAGTGTAAATCAACAGTTCTGGTTTGAATGGCCAATGAATGGTAAGAGATACAAATGGGAGAAAACATAGATAATTATCAAGTTTTGCTGGTACTATGAAATATAAAAAATATTTACTGTACATTTTTTTCTTTATTGATTTTAGAGAGAGAGGAAGGGAGAGGAGAAAGAGATAAAAACATGGATGAGCCCTGGCCGGTTTGGCTCAGCGGTTAGAGCGTCGGCCTGCGGTCTGGAGAGACCTGGGTTCGGTTCCCGCTAAGGGCACATACCTCGGTTGCAGTTTGTCCCCGGCCCTGGTTGGTCGTGCGGGTGGCAGCCACTCGATGTGTCCCTTTCACATCGATGTTTCTCTCTCTGCGTTCCTCTCTCTCCCTCCCACTCTATCTGAACAAAAGGTGGAAAAATGTCCTCAGGTGAGGATAAAAAAAAAAAAAAAAAACATGGATGAGAGAGAACATCGACTGGCCGCCTCCTGCATGCCCCCCACTGGGGATTTGGCCCACAACCTGGGTATGTGCCCTGACCGGGAATTGAACCAGTAACCTCTTGGTGCATAGGTCAATGCTCAACCACTTAGCTACACTGGCCGGGCTTTACTGTACATTTTAACACATCTATTAATTGCCAAGACTAGAGGTTTCAAAGTTCATATGAAAAATACTGAGTTCTTTTCTACCCTCCTTTGTTATTCTCCATTATAGTACCTTATTCTTTCTCTTGGTAGTATTTAATGCAATTTATGATTATGTTGTGGTTACGTACATATTTACTGCCTGTCTCTCCACACTATATTATTATTCATTCACTGAACAGGTAACTATTGAGTGCCTATTCTGTGAATGAGTAACAAGCTGCTTTAACTATCTGCTTTTTGTAAGTGCTGCCTAGATGTACCGACCTATCATAACCGTTAACTTTGCTAATGCTGTGATGCCAACACAGTGAACCCTTGATTTTACGGACTTTGACTTAATGGATCAGATCTAATGAATTTCAGTTATAATGGACAGAATTTCCGGTCCATATGTCATCTGTGAAAATTAACACCCTGTTATTAAAAAAATTTTTTTTTCTTTATTGATTTTAGAGAGAGAAGAAGGGAGAAGGAGAGAGAGAGAGATGGAAACATTGATGAGAGAGAACATCAATTGGCTGCCTCCTGCACGGCACCCACTGGGGATCTGGCCCACAACCTGGGCATGTGCCCTGACCAGGAATTGAACTGGTGACCTCTTGGTGCATGAGTGGACACTCAACCACTGAGCCACACCAGCTGGCCAATACCCTGTTATTTCTAAAGTGCTTCTAACCAAGATTTGCTTACAATTAAATTGACAGGTTATTTTTTTGCTATTAATTCACTCTTATTTTTTACAAATTTTAGCGAATAGGCTATACGTTGGATAAAACACTGCAGTAATTTTGCCAACATAAATAAATTCTATGTCCACAACTATAGTCTACATATTTAAATCCAAGAGTCACCGCTCATAAACAATGTTTGGTGAATGATTAGCATGTGATCACACCACAATGCAGGCAGTAACTGGTTCCATTGTCTCGTGTCAGGACTTTCTGCAGCAGTTTTAACTCGTTTTGGTGGTGTTACCACATGCGATAAGCCACACCCCAGGTGTGCATTTGTTTACTCATGGTGACTGGTGAATACACAAATTTACTAAACCTATTCAGTATAAATTTAAAATTACTGTAATATATATAGAAAACTTTTCTATGAAATTAAACTTTTCATACATACTTAATTTTAATTATACAACGTGTCTACATAAGTAAAAACAGGTAAACTAATTTGTCCATTTTTTAACATGCATTCAGAAAATCTATTATATAACAGACTTTCAGCTTTAACAGTTACCCCCTCACCCAAATTAGTTCATTATATCAAGGTTTTACTGTAATGAATACATTTCCCAGAAATTATATAACACTTGTCTTTCTATTGCCTCAAAGAACTATATAGAGTGCACATCTAATGACAGATTTCAGAGGTCTATAAAAATCAATAGAAAAGAAAAGTAGAGATAATTTTCTTCTCCACTTCCTTTTATTCTATTTCTCTTTTTGTACCTTCTTCCAATAGAAGATAAAAAGGAAACAGAAGAAAAATCAGTGAGCTGTACTGGATTTGCCTAGGACTTCCAAACTAATACTTGTATTTCAACTCAGCCACAGACAACCTGATGCCACTCAGGCTAACGACATAATACAGGACTTTCAGTGGACCCTCTTGCCACCAGAATGTCAAGCTAAACCGAAAAGTTTGTCTTTAATCTTCTCCCCTCCTATTCTAAGTGATCTCCTATTTTCTGCCTTCTCACAACTCTATCCATACCCAAGGTGCCCCCAGTACTCCAAGTTGACTTTTGGCTATCCACCATTGGCTACCTCACTCATGTCTTCTTCTGCCTCAATAAAAACTCTGAATTCTAGGAAGTACCTATTCTTTTCCTATAGATGTTTGTGTGATATGAATTAATTCTCACTGAGATGTGAATAATGAGTAGGCATAACTCATGCTGGGGGGGAGGGAAGTTGTTAAAATGAATCATTAACTAGAGAGAAGAGGTTGGTTTTTTTTTTTTTTTGGCTGCCTGTATGGGGGAAGAGATTTTTTTAGCTGAATACTTTCTCCTCTTTTAGCATCAGGGAATAAAATAACAAACTACGTAGAATTAGCATTATAATCATACACCTACCCCAGGACAATAATTACCAGCCAGATCTGCCAAGGCCTTTGTTCAGTAGAACTACACACTGCTATGAAAAACTCCTGCACTGTCACTTTGCCACTAAACTAGGCTGATGATCTGCATTACCAAAGTGTGTATCTTGCTTTTAATTTCAAACACAGACAACTCTGCTTTACAGTCTCTTTCACATGATCACTATCTTTATCTAATCTATCCAGCCTCTTCAGCCCAAGAACTAAAAGAAAAACCAATAAATAAAGTCAATTATGCTTGTAATCCACAGAGAAGGATAAAAGCAATCAAGCAAGCAAGGGAATGTTCTTTTTAAAACAGCGCATGCTAAAATAAATTTTGTTGTATTGCCAAAGATGTTACCAAAGACCCTAGTCAAAAGCACATCTTTTGCCCTGGCCGGAGTGTTGGCCCTGGAACTGAAGAGTCTTGGGTTCAATTCCTGGTCAAGGGCAAGTACCTCAGTTTCAGGTTCAATCCCAGCCCCTGCCGGGGTCGTGTGGGAGGTGACCAATCAATGTTTCTCTCACATTAATGTTTCTCTCCCACCCTCCCTCCCTCCCTCTCATTCTATCTGAAAAGAGCAATGGAAAAATATCCTTGGTGAGGATTAAAAAGAAGCACATCTTTTAAAATTGTTATTTAATCATTAGGTTGAATCATCTTACTTTTCTCCTACTACCTAGCTGTAAGAGTTATGCTGAGAGAATAAGAATTCTGATTATGGGGAGACGAGAAGGCAGGCAATTTAGGAGCATGGGTCATTTTGAGAGAGAGAAAAAAATCTCAGCAAGATTATATACTGGCAGGTAGAAGAGGGAAGAAAAAGATGACTGAAACTAACATTGGAAATTTACTCTGTGCCAGGTACCCTATTAGGTTTTTATACCTTACCACCTTACCTTGTGTAGTTTTTACAATTCTGTAATACAAATATTGTCATACTTATTTTACAGAAGAAACTCGCAATTAAAAAAACTTAAATGATTCTCTAAAAGGTCATATAACCAGTAAAACTGCATATCTCAGATTTGAGCCGAAGCTTTAACCACACAACTCTAAAAGTGGTAACTACCAAAATAAATAGGACCAGTCTTTGATTACTGATTACTTTCTCTTTTTCAAAAAATGATTTTTTAAAATTGATTTTTGAGAGAAAGAAGAGAAGAAGAGAAGGAGAAACATGGATCAGCTGCCTCCTGCACACTTCCTGAGCCTGCAACCCAGGCATGTGCCCTAACTGGGAATCAAACCAGCAACCTTTTGGTGCATGGGACATTGCCCAGCCAACTGAGCCACACTGGCCAGGCCTCTGACAAATTTCTTAATTAGTCTAAAGGACCTATAAGTCAGGCTGCTGTACCACCCAGCTATATTATAGATCAAATAAATTTGTATAGTCTAGTCTGTAAACATGACCACAGTTTCAAGTCCCCAATATTTTAATCCCGAATTTCAAAAATACACCTAATCCCAGTTTGGAAACTGGTTTAACTTAACCCAAACACAAATGATTTGAGGATCATGAGCTATACTAAATTATCTGTTTCAAAGTTTTCATATCCTTAATTACTTAGCCTGAATATGCAACAATTAGATTAATAGTCTTGTATACAGCCCTTATTAGTGTAAGACAAATAAATTTTAATATTATCTGTTCCTGTCCCTACTTAATTCATGGTCTAGAAGGAGACATGGTTGCATAAAAATAGCTATAAAAATGTGATAAATGCTATTAGGCATGTATAAAGTGTTATGAGAAAACAAAAAAGGAAATAAATTTAGGAATTGATACTACTAATATCAGACTACTACATAACTCCAGGTCTAGAACTGGGTACACAGTATGCTGCCTTTTGCATAAGAAAGGGTGGCAGTGAGCAGGATATGAACATACATAGTACATATTTTCTTATACTTTCAAAAAGAAATGCTGCAAGGATAGGCCAGAAACTAAAATGGCTACTAATAAGCAATGGGGTGGGAGACTGGGTTGGAGGGGACAGAATGAAAGGAAGACTTTTCTACAAATCTTTTCTTTTAAAAATACTGTTTTGCTTTTGCAAAAAATTTTACATATTTACAAAATAAATCAACAAACAGAAAAAAACAACTGGCCTTACCCCCTGTGCCATCAAAACAAAACAAAATTCAACAACAGTAACAAACCAGAAGCTTTTTAAGGAGATTCCTTCTGCAGTGTTCTTCAGGACCTGAGTCTCCAAGTCCTGGTACTGGAAGTCACAAGAGGCACATTATTTAAATGTGTCCAATGTAAACATACCTTCCCCCACAGAACTTCAAGATTACTCATGAAGCAGTAGTCTTCTGCAGAACACAGGGAGAGCCACTGCTTTGGTTTATAGCTTCATTCAATTCTACATATCTTTTGTGTCTTTTTCATCCTCCCCAAGTCACTGCAAGTTTTTCTTCTTACTTTCATCATTACTTCAAAGAACAGAATAAGTAAAATAAGTTCTGTATCTAGATATTGCTTCATAAGACTTTGGAATACAAAGAAGATCCCAAAAGGCCCTTCTAGTGTGAAGGCTTGAGTCTCTCCTTAGTTCTGGAAAATACCTATTCATCTATATCTTAACAATTCTCTTCCTTTTATTTTTTAAAATGACTTAAAAATTCAGATAAATTTCACCATTTTATCAATTTTAAAGTGTAAAATTCAGTGGCTTTTAGTATAAGCACAAGGTTGTACAACAATCATCACTAATTCCAGAACATGCTCATGACCGCAAAAAGAAACTCTATACCCATTAAGCAGTTACTCTCTTTTAAGTTCTCTTTTACTGAAGTGACGTTGAATCTTAATAGTGACTTTGAATTTCCTAGATTGTTCTTTTGTAGTTTGTAACTTTTTCTTCCTGTTTTTATCTTTTTGTGTTATATTCTGGGAGACTTTCTTGATTAAATTTTTTAGTCCTATTGAAAAAAATTTAAAATTTCAGTAACAGTTCAGTTT
Organism: Molossus molossus; assembly: GCF_014108415.1. Lineage (NCBI taxonomy): Eukaryota > Metazoa > Chordata > Mammalia > Chiroptera > Molossidae > Molossus > Molossus molossus. Next base: position 184,103,444 of record NW_023425344.1, read on the forward strand.
CAAAAAGCTTTTCTTAATATATTTCTGTTTCAAAATAGTTTACTGTTTCATTATTCTGAGTATATTAAAATAATCTCAAACATTTTCTTCTGTTCCTTAAATTCCCTTTTCTCTAGGACTAAGTTTTCTATTAATTCGTTCATTTTCTTTCATGCTGCTGGTTTTTCTCATTTGCTGAAAAGTCCTTGCTTGTCCATTCACATACAGTGCAGAAGAACAAGGGAAGTATCCTTTGTAAAAAGGAAATGCCAGAAGGATAAGCCATCAGCTAACTAAAATGATTACTAATAAGGGGTAGGGCAGGGCAGACTAGGGCAAGTGTTTTAGGGTGAGTAGAAGAAAAACCAAGCTAGAGGCTGCAGAACCCTGATTCTAGTATGAAAAAGACTTCTTTTGGAGAATCAACATCCATATTAGAAGCTCCTGCGTTCCCCAAACATTTTGTTCAATTTCTTTCTACAAGAACTATTTCACTTTCTAGAAGAACTACAGGGGGTGAAGTGCAGACTGCTTGAGTGGAGGTGGGGGTGGAAAGGAAGGTAGGAGTACAGTGAATTAGTGGAAACAGTTTCTTATTTAGTCATTCAATTAATTTTCCTTGTTTTCAGCCCCAGTTCTCACTTCTGATCATCTCTGTCCCAAGCCTTCTTTAGAAATCTGTTGAGCTGATCCAGTTCCTAGCTCACTGTACTAGGCTGCAGCTTCTTGGCTTGTTTTTTCCTTCAACCCACTCCCATCTACTTTCTAACTTCCAGAGGTTTCTGGAAGTTTCTTATTTGTTGGTGACCCAACATTGGTTTCTCTTTGGTACTTTTTATTTCAATGGACTCTCAAGAGAGATAGGATTCAAATGCTGATATCTACTCCACCATCTTGAACTTAGCACTTTCAAGGAAAGGGAAAGATCTGACTTTCTGTAGAAATTTTCAGACACGATAGGAGCAGTCAGTTATATTTTCACTCATCTTTTCAGAGTGCTGATCATCTATGAAGAAACAAAGTGACTATCTAGAGAAATACTAAGTACTTCTTTGATATTTAATCGACTTTTCATGATTATTGGTTTTTAACTTATTATATGTAGGATTTTCTATGTTCTGTTACTGCATGCTTTTGGGGTAGAATGCCACTGACTTCATTAGAGTTCCAAGGGCTCTATATCCTAAAAGAGGTCAAGATACCACAGAACTAAGGGAAATGTACTCTCTTAAATAGTGCTAGAGGGTAAAAATCCCCATTCCAGGATGCAATGTTTCAGATCTTAAATAGCAGGTGTTTAAATTACAGTAAAGTGTGAATAAATATATGTATTAGAGAAAGAGAGAGAGAGAGAGAGAGAGAGAGAGATGAGAGAGAAAGAGATGAGAGAGAAAGAGATGAGAGAGAAACAATGATCGCTGCCTCCTATTTGTGTGTGCACCAACCAGGGATCAAGCCCACAACCATTTGGTATACAGGTCAATGCTCCAACCAAGCCACCAGGCCAGGGCAAATTTGAAAGTAACTGTAAAGTTGTTAAAAAAACCCCAACTCAATCAATTAACAAATGAATGTATATATATATGCTCCAACCAAGCCACCAGGCCAGGGCAAGTTTGAAAGTAACTGTAAAGTTGTTAAAAAACCCCAACTCAATCAATTAACAAATGAATGTATAATATGTTGCAAAGTAGTGAGGTTTCTTTTAGGAATCCATCCAAATGCATTATGCAGTGGCTTAATAGAGAACAGAAAAACCTCACTTAGGGCTTTAGCTCTCAAGAGGTAGAGATGCCAGATAATTTCCCAACCTGCTGTTTGAATAGCTACTTGGACTATAGCTATTCAGCTACAATGTTCAGTTATATACTAGAAGATGCAGGGATTAAATTTTAGAAGACCTAGATGCTGAGTTAATATTGGGCCAAAAAGTAACAAAGAAGGGGAGGAACTGATGGATATATTAGCCAAGAGTGTCAGTGTCTCTACAAAAAGAAATGACAATAAGTTAATTCTTATTCTTTAAGACAGGTTTTGCTGAAGCTACCTACATGTCAACTTTTGGGTTCTGAGCAAATGACATGTGGTCATATGGCACTTTATATAATAGTTAAGGCAATTATTTCATAGGTATTTTAAAAATAAGCAAAAAGTTTAAAAACAGTAACACAGCAAGAATCATATACAGCTGTATATAATTATATATGATTTTAACCTCTCTTAATTATTAATATGTTAAAAATTGGAAAATAAAATTTTGTGTTCACTGTTGAAAAGAAAACATCAATGACACTTGTTAAAACATGGTAAAGAAGACTTTATTTAAGGGGGGAAGCTATTGAGATAGGTATGGGGATCACTGCAATGGAATTTTGCAGTGGGGGAGTGAGTTTGGGATCAACTCTGAATACTGCATGGACAAGTGGGAAATTATAGCCAAGAAGCAAGGTGGGAGTCTGTGGATGGAAAGTTACTAAGCAGAACACCAGAATAAGGGGGATTCTGGTTAAATTGACCTAACAATTCTTGTTGAAGACAGGCCAGAGTGATGAGACATCACCTGAAGGATAACTTGTAGGATATCTAGAGTGGGAAGTTCTCTTAAATTGGCTTAGGCAACATTCTTACTAAAACAAGAGTTTATAAGGAAGTGCACAGATGGGATTGGGAAAAGGTTCAGGAGACTAACTGAAGTGTGGTCAAGCAAAGAATCTTTGTCAGCATTTACAGAATTGTGTTGATACAATGGCCTCAATGGAGGTCAGCCACACAGTATATGTTATATGTATTATAGTAGTGCTTAAAATCTGAACTATACCATAGCCTTGGTTGAAATAATCTGAAGTGAAAGAAAGAAGCTAATGCTCATTAATGAATTAAACTCACACAGTTTTGCTTGATTCAATAAACTGAAGGTAAGCTTTTTTCTGATAACATCTTCAGGACAGGGAAACATTTTATTTATTTGTTTGTTTGTTTGTTTTTATTCCTCACCCAAAGATATTTTTCTACTTATTATCAGATAGAGTGGGAGAAAGAAAGAGAGAGAGACGGAGAGAAATATCGATATGATAGAGCCACATCAACTGGTTGCCTCCCACAGGACCTGACCAGGGCCGGAGATGAATCAAAACTGAGGTACCTGCCCTTGACCAGAATCAAACCAACAACTCATCGGTCCAAGGGCCAACACTCTAACTGCTGAGCCAAACTGGCCAGGGCCATAGGGAAACATTTAAAAATTAATGCTTACCATATAATTTTATATGTGTAAACTGTTTAGCTGACTGGGCTGAACTTCAGTACATGGGAAGATATGTATCTGAATAAACACTATTCACCTAATTTTATTTGCTCTGTTCATCTATTTCAACAGGCTTATCACCAGAAAGATTTCAGTTAATCAAAGGTTATAATTCATTGTTGTTTTACCATAAAATTTTATAAACTAAAAAAAAAACACAAAAAAACTCTCCCAATCACCTACCTAAGCGATGAAATCCAAAGGTGAATCTTTTGGTTGGTGATTTTGAAGACAGCCACAAAGCAAGCAGGGTCAATATGATAGCACTGAGGTCAGTTAACATATGAAGCGCATCGGTCATGATTGCTAGGCTATTTGCAATGTATCCACCTTTGGAAAGAAGGAATAAGTTAACTAAAGGAATAAGTTAACTAAAATAACAAATATAATAAAGCCCAAAATATGTAATATCCTACAAAACACGAGCTTCTAACTACATCTTTATCCTATTACAGTGAAATCAAGGTACCTGAAATCTTATGCAAAACATTAAATATGCATACATTAATTTAAAAATTAAAACATTAATTTTTCTAGTGAGAATGTCCATTTCTATGAAGAGATTCTCGGAGGAGTCAATGACCTTTAAAAAGTTAAGAACCACAAAACTGGGGGCTAACACATAAAGAGAAATTTTGTGTTTTAACAATGCAGCTTTTATTCAACCAACTAATTCTACTATTAGATAGTGAAATTAATAGCCACAAGATCTAAATATTACAATAAAACTAAATAAAAGGTAGATATTCACTTGTTTGGGAGGGTTTGAACCTGAAATTAAATAGAAAAAACTCATAAAATGTACCTTTAGTTCAAAACAAAAGACAAATATAACTTACTCATTTGAATACACACAGCAATGTCTCCTAATAGCGGGATAAAAGGTGGTATTTAGAATACATAATTTAAAATTTTATATTGATTTTTCCAGACATTTTATATATATGTATGTGTATATATACACTCACACATGTGTATGCATAATATATGTTGTTCCATTATGGTTATATAATTTTCCTAGCATCATTCATTAAATAAGCTTTTTATAATATAATACCGAGTATTCAAACTTTTCTGTGTATCAAAATCATTGGGAAGTTTTGTTAAATTGCAGATTGCTTGACCCCACTCTCAATTAAGTAGGTCTGGATGGGGCCTGAAAATTTACATTTCTAACATGTTACCAGGTGATGTTGATGCTTTGGTCTTGAACTACATTTTGAGAATCAGTTATAATGTATAATGGAACTTCATGATCAGGGTGTCCTGACATACTAATGCTCAAAAGCCACATATGTGCTGAGTTGCTGATCCCCCTATTTCTAGGATGGGTGTGCAGAGCTCAGAGCAGCAGAACTGGGGTTAGTGATCTTGTAGTCATATCCATTTACTCCAGTGTGCTCTATACAAGTATCATTTTTTATGTATTCCCTGACATGAAAAATATGGAAATAACTGAGAGAAAATAAAGCTTGGTAGTTAATAACATTGGGATTTGGAATCTCAGAGACTCTGAGTAAGTTACTTAACATTTTTGAGCCTTAGTTTACTAATCTATAAAATGAGGATAATAAAGCCACATTGTCCAACAGAACTTTCTGAGATGATAGAAATGTCCTATCTGCATTGTCCAATATAGTAGCCACTAGTCATATGTGGCTTTTGAGCATTTAAAATATGGCTAGTGCAACTGAGGAAGTGAATTTATTTTACTTGATTTTAATTAACCTAAATTTACAGAGCCACATGTTGGCCATCATCAGCAAAAATAGCAGAGTCAGGACCTCTGAAAATCATCTCCATGAAAGCAATAAGAACACGGGCAAAAATTATTCAAATCAGCTTATTTGGAACTCTGGAAATTAACCAAAGGCTATTACAGGAAGCATTGCTTCAAGGGAAATAGCTGAATCTTGGTAAGAATAGTGAGCTCGGTGGCATTTTAACTTGCCTTATATCCATTTCCCCCTCTCCAGCTTTTCAGTAACCTTGAAAACCAAAAAGCAGCAATCACAATGAAAACCTCAGTGTGAAAGCCACTGCAAGGGATAGAATGGGGCTGGAGCTCCTTAAAAGCCCCATTCCCAGAGCACTGTCTTTATTTGACCTGTCTGGTGGTTCCCTGGAAGACCAAACTTGCCAAGCTGTTTTTGTTTGACTTGACTTGGAGCTCTGCCCTGTGCAAAAACAATCAGAAGCAATAGATAACGATGTGTTCCCCATGTTCTGAAATTTCATAATGACGTACCCAATATGCTGGACTTCTGTTGACTCTTTTGAACTGGAAATGTATGCCCTTCAGTTCTGGGGACAGTCTCTCTCATTTTTTTAAATTGATTTCAGAGTGAGGAAGGGAGAGGGAGATAGAAACACTCACCTGCTGCCTCCTGCACAACCCCAACTGGGGATCAAGTCTGCAACCTGGGCATGTGCCCTGACTGGGAACTGAACCAGCAACCTCCTAGTGCATGGGACGAGGCTCAACCAACTGAGCAACACCAGCCGAGCCTGGGGACATTTCTTAAACTACGGCAATACTCCCTTGTCTGAAGGGGACACATTCTACATTCTATGACCCTCAGTGGATAGTAATGAACCTTATAATATACTATATTCCTATACATACATACCTATGATAAAGCATATCTGAATTGTTAGCATCACAACTCTTGCATTTTGGGGACATTTTTAAGTAAAGTAAGGGTTATTTGAACATAAACACTGTGATACCACAACAATCAAGGCTACTGACTATCAGGATAGGTAAGGTATAGAGTGTGGATATACTGGACAAAGGGATGATTAACATCTTGGGCAGGATAGAGGAGGACAGTGTGAGATTTCATCATGCTACTCAGAACATTGCATAATTGAAAACATATGAATTATTTTTGGAATTTTCCATTTAATATTTTTGGACTATGGTTGACCACGGGTAACTGAAACCGTGGAAAGTAAAACCGCAGATAAGCGGGGACTACTATATGTTGCTGAATTCTTTCCTTCTGCTTTCTCTGTTCTTCAAAGTCCTATTACTTGGAGTTTAGACTAATATACTAATTTTCTTGCCTATTTTCTCTATTATCCATATCTACTTTTTTGCTCTAGTCTGTCAAAGATCACCTTAGTTCATCTAACTTTCCTGTGGAGTTAAAAATTTTTAATGTTTTTATTGTTTAAAAGCTCTTTGTTTTTGTTTTATCCCGAGTTTCTTTTATAAAGCAGCCTGTTCTTGTTTCATGGATACATGATCTTCTCTCTCTGAATACTAATTATATTAGTATACTATTATATCTGACTCTGTCTTCAAACAGGTTTTAACTAAATTTCCTTATTTTAGCCTTCCTCTTTATCCACAATTCTAGGGGTATCTGGTGCAACCAATTCTGGGTCTACTTAGGATTCACTAGTATAGAGGTTCTCACTGGGGTCCCCAGACCAGCAGCATCAGCATCTGCTGTGGACTTGTTAGAAATGCAAATTCATGGGCCCGATCCCAGAACTACTTACATAGAAACTCTGGCCCAGTAATCTGTGTTTGAGTAAGTCCTCTATGTGTTTCTGATATATTAGGTTGATTTTTGGCTTTCCCTACTGCTTGCTTAGAAGTTGGCTTTGTTGGGTCTATTAAGTCAGTTACCTCCTATATCAGTTTCCTATCTAGTTTCTCAAATTTGTGTTGCTGTTGTCTCCTCTTCAGTTTTCCACATCTGTGTGGATATATAAATCCCTTTATTGTAGTTTAAGAGAGGCTTCAGGAGAGAGTACAGTTAGATGCATGAGTTCATTTGCCATCTTTACCTGGAGGTCTGGTTGCATTCACTTTTTTTTTTTTTTGGTACGTGCCCCTAGTGGGAACTGAACCCAGGACTCTCTGGACCACAGGCTGACGCTCCAACTGCTGAGCCAAACCAGCCAGGGCTGCATTCACTTTTTAATCTTTTTCACTTCCAATAAAAATGCAGCTGTTAAAGCAATCAATAACTCTGTTACTAAACCTCAAGGATATTTTAATTTTCATCTTATTATACTTCTTGCAGCTTCACCTTATTTACTGCCACTTTGAAATACTCTCTTTTCTTGGATTCTGGGATACCCGATGCCTTCTGCCTGATTTGTAAAGTTGGAGTTCCTCCAGACTTGGGCTCTCTAGGTGATTTTTTCCCATTCCCTTGGCATTACATACTATATCTGTACCTTGACCTCTCTTCTGAACTATAGACTCATATGCTCACTAGACATATTTACTTAGCTATTTCACATACATATGATAACATGTTTAAAACAACCATGTCTAAATCCAGCTCTGTATTTTCTACCTGCTGCACACATGATATACATTTCCATACACTTAGCTGCTCAGGTGAGAAACTCCAGAATCATTCCTAACTCTGTTCTTCCATCAACCTTCACATCCAAACCACTAGCCAAATTTGTGAACGTTACCTCTAGAATGTTTCTCAATTAGTAAGTACACTTTTCTCCATCCACTTTAGTCCAAGCCATAATCATCTCTTGTCTGGACCTCTGCAATAGTTTATTTGCTTCCATTCTTGCACCCTCCAATCCATTCTCCAAATAAGAGCCAGAGTAATCTTTTTAAAAAAGTAAATCCCATCATGCCACACTGCTTAAAAGCCTTCATTGCTAGAATAACTCCTACTATTCTTCCTTTTTTTTTTTTTTCCCAGTTTAACTGTACCTGGCTCATACTTAAACTATGTCTGTGGTTACTATGTCTTCTTATAGTTCCTTGTTCTTTTCCTTTGTAGCATTTAAGACCTTTTGAATTTTAAATTTACTTGTGTGTTTGGTTAATATCTGTCTTCCATTAAATGCTTCAGATAGTAGGGATCATAATAGTTTTGTTCTCCATTGTATATCCAGAACACACAGCACAGTGCCTGACATACAGTAAGTATTCAAAAAACACTTGGCTGAGTGGAAGGAAGAGTGGACCTTGTTTAAGGTCTCAGAGTAAGTTAGTGGCAAAGCCAAGATTCAAAATCATCTCCTCTTTCAGATCTTTAAGTTACTTCATTTTTAAAATCACTCTATGCTTACGCCCTGGCTGGTTTGGCTCAGCGGTTAGAACGTTGGCCTGCAGTCTGGAGAGACCCGGGTTTGGTCCCCGCTAAGGGCACGCACCTCAGTTGCAGTTTGTTCCTGGCCCTGGTTGGGTCATATGGGTGGCAACCACTCGATGTGTTCCTTTCACGTTGATGTTTCTCTCTCTCTCTCTCTCTCTCCCTCCTACTCTATCTGAACAAAAAACCCTCCTACTCTATCTGAACAAAATATATATATAAAAAAATGTCCTCGGGTGAGGATAAAAAAAATAAAAAAATAAAAAATTATGCTTATAAAAAATGCTTTATTTCTAAGTCCTTTTGACACACTTTAATAAGTGTTGTACTATATGCAATTTAATTCTATATAACATTCTAAACAATATTGTTAATGCCTATCCTAAGTACCAGCATCTCTGTGTTATTTAACCAAAAAATTTCGTATTTGAAAATAAAGTGAGTATATGAAAGGAAATGCTTATTGTGGCTTTCACAAAACATTTGCCAAATGAGAGATTTATAAAATGGTAAGTCAGGACAATTATATCTTAAGGCAAAATAAACTCTAAATTAATTTTATAGAGAAAAATTGTGACTAATGTGATTTTTAACTTCAAATACTAAATATTAACTTCAAAAATCACTAAGCCTGAATAACTCAATATTCAAGTTACATTATGTAAATTTGGGCAAGTCATCGAATCTTAGTCTGCTGACGCCATGCCTTATCTGACCACAGCTTCACTCTTGTCTTAATTTCTTTCTTCTTCTTTTTTTTTAATCCTCACTTGAGGACACTTTTCCATTTTTTGTTCAGATAAAGTGGGAGGGAGAGAGAAGAAGAGAGAAACATTGACATGAAAGGGACACATTGAGTGGCTGCCTCCCGCAGGGCCCTGACCCAACCAGGGCTGGGGACAAACTGCACCGAGACACGTGCCCTTAGTGGGAACCGAACCTGGGTCTCTCTGGACTACAGGCCGACGCTCACCGCTGAGCCAAACTGGCCAGGGCTTGTCTTTCAATTTCTTGACAGCTGAAGCACTTATAATTCTCTAACACAGTAAAACTTAATTCAACAAAAATTAAAGAGTGTCCACTCTGTGCCAATCATTATTCTAGGTGCTGGGAATTCAGTGGAGAAAGATAAGATATTAAACAAGTAAATATAAATATAAAACAAGGAAATATACAAAAAAGATAATCTCAGATATTGAGGGCTTTTTCTTTTATCCTTACCCGAGGACATTTTTGCATTTATCTTCAGATAGAGCGGGAGGGAGAGAGGGAGGAAGAAAGAGAGAAACACTGATGTGATGAACTGCAAACAAGGTACGTGCCCTTAGCGGGCACCAAACCCGAGACTCTCTGGTCCGTGGGCCAACGCTCTAACCGCTAAGCCAAATCAGCCAGGGCAGATGTTGAGGGCTTTTAAAGTTGTGGAGGGAACAGGGGAGAAGCAATGTTTACTTTAGTTAGAAAGGTCTTTCAGAGGTTATCTTTTGAGATGAGACATGAATAATAAGAAACCTGCCAAGAAAAGATTTGGGAAAAGGCAATCCATATAAAGCAGTGTTTTTCAAACTGCAGACCCTGCTCTACTTATGGATCATGACATCAATTAAGTGGGGTGTAACCATAATTTATAAAATTATTAGAAAACATCACATGACATAAAACTTGTTTCAGTTATACATATATTTATGTGTGTGTATGTGTATATATATATACACATATGTATGAAGCACACCTGCACAAGTCACAATATTAATTGTATTTCTTACTCTATTGATATAAAAATAAATTTGAGAGCCACTGAGATAGAGGGACCAGCCAGTACGAAGGCCATAAGGCAGGAAAGAGCTTTGTGAGTTGTAGGGAGAAAAATGGCCAGTTTTGCTGAAGTGAGCACTGGGGAGGAGTAGTATGAAATGAGGTAGGAAATGTATGTAATTTTCCTACATTTAATCTCCAACCAGCATGTTAAATTGGACTGCCACCTCTTTTCTCTTATCATGGTTCATCATTAAGAGACAACATGGGTGAACAAATGTTCCTGCTTTAATGTTACTTTGTAAACAGCCACTAAGCCAAGTTAGCAGTTACACCTATGTGACTGTGAAATTAGTCTCTAAACAAAGAATGTATTTTATAGTGAAAATGTATTACTTAAATAATTGAAAGATGAAAAATAAAACCAAGCCCTTGCTGGTTTAGCTCAATGGTTGGAACGCCGGCCTGAATACTGCGGGGTCGAGGGATTCCCAGTCAAGCACAGGTGCCTGGGTTGCAGGTTTGATCCCCCACCCTGGTCAAGTCGTGCAGGAGGCAACCAATCGATGTGTCTTTCTCACATCAATGTCTGTCTATCTGTCTGTCTGTCTATCTGTCTTCCCTTCCTTCCACTCTATCTAAGAATCAATGGGAAAATATCCTCGAGTTAGAATTTTAAAAAAACAAGAAAAGAGCCCTGGCCGGTTTGGCTCAGCGGTTAGAGCGTTGGCCCATGGACCAATGAGCCGCAGGTTTGATTCCAGTTAAGGGCATGTAACTTCGTTGCAGTTTGTCCCTGGCCCCAGTTGGGGTTGGGTGGGTGGCAACCACTCGATGTGTCTCTCTCAAGTTGATGTTTCTCTCTCTCTTCCTCCCCCTCTCCCTCCCGCTCTATCTGAAGATAAATGTAAAAATGTCCTCAGGTGAGGATAAAAAAAGAAAAATAAAACCAAATTCATTAACCCTGGGGGAACTATTTTCTAGTTCCTTTCAGATCCTCCTTATAATGAAAAACTTTCAGGTTAGTCAGTCATATTTAGTTTTGAAAATCTCTTGGATATAAATCAAATAGGAAACAGTATAAAGAGACCACATTAGTGAAAGGTATAGGGAAGAAAGTCGAGAGAGTGGGACTATAGATGTGACTTTTCCACTAAGCCACCCCATTTCCTCACAACTTATTTGAGCTCTCTGGTCCCTCAGATTCCCTTTGTGAGCACAAAGGAAGAGCCTGCAGGTGTTCGGGTCCCTTCATGCTGTAAAATGTTATGATTCTAAGTGACTTTACATTTACTATTACCAGGTTGCAAAAATTAACCTGGTATTTTATCACAATTCATTTTTTAAAAAAGAGAAAGTTACATGACATACAATGAAGATAAATAAAAAATTTATGTCCTGGCCAGTTTGGCTTAGCGGTTAGAGCCACGGCTGGTGGATCAGAGAGCCCCGGTTTGGTTGCCACTAAGGGCAGATACCTTGGTTGCAATTTGTCCCCGGCCGTTTGGGGTCGTGTGGGTGGCGACACTGGCTGTGTCACATCGATGTTTCTCTCTCTCTCTTACTCCCTCTGGCTCTGACTGAAGCTAAATGCAAAAATGTCCCCGGTGAGGATAAAAAAACAAAACAAAACAATAAATTTATGTTGTACTTAGAGGGATCTGCACTTTGGAACTGTGTGGATGGACTTTTCACATCACAAGAGATCAGGACTCTGATAAAGAGCAAGCTTCCTGAAAATAAAGTTTAAACCTCAAACCCCGCATAACTACAGCCTGACAAATGGAAATGGCAAGTGAGTTGGCAACACAACTCACCTACAAGTTCTCCAATCATGAAAAGCAAGTACAGAACGGCAGCAATGGTCAATCTGGTTTTCACCTTTCTCTGCTTCAGCAGCTCTCTCCGTCTGCTGCAGCTGTCACACGGGTCCACCTTCAGACTCAGCTGGCTGTTGGTCAAAGGCAAGTCCTGGTCCAGCAAGGAGTCGTCGTCGGCCTGGAGGGCCGGGTGCGCCCCGTTAACAGGCCTTTCCGGGGCTTCCGAGCCATCATCGGCCACCACAACTCGAAGTTTGTTAAACCGAGAAAGCCCCTCATCCCCCGCCTCGTCCGAGAAGTCAAAGGCGCTGGTGTCATTCAGAAACAGCGGCGCATCATCCTTCCTCAGCAGAGATTTGAGGCGCTTCCACGCGCCGGACCCGGCCATGGCAGAGGCTGCGCGGCCGCGCGCGGAACGGCTGGCTGCAGGCGGGCGGCCGGCGGCTCCGACTTCACTGGCGCGCCGGTTCCCGGTGGCACTGCCGCGCGTCCCTCCCCATCCTGTGGAAAACGAAACGTTAAATATTAAAGGCGCTCCATCAGAGCCCGCAAGTTCTGAAGCCCCGGGCAGCTGGCGGCGCAGGGCCAGCTCGGAGGCGCCGTGGCTCCGCGAGGGGGCGGCGCATGGATCTGGGGCGCCGCCGTGGGGCCGTCGCTCATCTCCCCGCCTCCGGTTGGCTCGGCGGGGCCAGCTCGCAAGGCTCGGCCCGGAGCCGTGGGGGAGCGGGCCGAGCTCTCCTGCAGCGCCCGCAGCTCCTGGCCGGCTCCGCGGGTCTGACAGGTTCGGGCGGCGCCCGTAACCACCGCCTCTCCCCGCCCTGCGCGAGACCGCGCGCGCGTGCGCCGCAGCGCCGCGGCCGAGGCGCGCGAGGGAGGGAGGGAGGGAGGGGGTCGACGCGGGGACACGCAGGCCGCAGCGCAGGGCTGAGGCGCCCCGAGGGGCAGGGCGGGGGAGGCCCCCGCCCCCGCATGGGTCCTGGCTGATGGACCCACATGCCCTGCACGGGGGTCACTCACAGTCCGGCACCGCCGCCGGTCTACTTCCCGTCGTTTGAGACAGATGTGGCCGGGGACTCGGGTCCGGGCTCGGTGGGCAGGGTCGAACGCCCCGCGCGGGGCTGGGAGTTCGCTCTACCCAGGGAGGGCCTCGGGAAATCTTCGGTCGGATCTTGGTTGCGGATCCTCGGCGGAAAACCAGCTTAGCCCTTTCTTGCGAAGTGGGAAGTCAGGCAGCTCTTCTCTCTAGAGTGGCTGCCTCTTTGAAAGTTGGCAAAATTTGCTGCACAGTCAGGTCCACTTAGAGAGGGCAAGCCTTATGATCGTCAGCAGTTCTGTGGCCTAATATATATTTATTAATTGTTTTTTCAGCAAATATGTGGTGTTCTCTGTGTGCTCACTCCATGTTCCTTGTGCCTCCAGGTATTCACAATATGGACTAAACCCAAGCACAGAAAATCTAGTAGCAGTATTTGTTCTGGCCTTTGGTTCTGTTTAACAAGTTAAAATTCATTAAGTTCTGAGACGAGGCTTCAAATTTAGGTCTAAGTTGTAATGGAACTCCATTCCCACCACCACGACCACCGTGATCCCCTGGATGAGTTTTAGGGATTTGGGAGGTCTTAAATTTTTGTGCAAAATTGTGTGGGTATATGTATTTTCTGGAGTAAATCCCATAGGCTTCATCATATTTTCAAATGGGGTTAAATCTTAAATAAGATTTAAAACAAGAAGAAGAAGACACTGTCGGGAGAAATCATTGTGTAGCTCAAGCCTCCTAACTTCTTGGAGTTGAATTATAGTGCAACTGCCTATTTATCCGGTGTTTATAAATGTTGTATTCTGACAACAGTCTGCATGGATCATCAAGTTTCAAGTTATAAAAAACTACAATAAAAAGTCATATGAAACATCATGTTCCTCCGAAGATTCAGATGACACTTTAGAATTTTGCATGTCTCAGGTGCAAGAGCACCAGCTGCTTTTGGATTACAGGACAGTCCCTCACTTTCGAAGGCCCGCAATGTTCTTGTTGAGCTGCAGTAATGGGAGTCAGGTTAGGAAGCCTGGATCAGAGATCCCATGGCTCCCAAGACCCAGAATAGTCCATAATCAGGACACTTAGGTCATTCTCAGCAGAAGGCAGAGAACTTACTGAAGATTGCTTTCCTAACAGTGGTTTGGGAGTAGGTTATTTGTTGTTTTTATTTATTATACTGCCTGAAATTCTACTAATGAGAGATACAAATGAATAAAGCAAATGTTCCAGGAGTGTGATAGCTCTCCTGTGTAAATTCTTCAAATGAGATTCCATTTAAAGAAAGGGGATAGATGTTTTGAAGAGAAGTTGAGGCAAGAGCATGGGTTTTGTTTTTGTTTTTAGTATTTAGAGTACTTTGTTGGGAAGTTCTGCAATCCAGTGTATTTGAACTATTTTGTATAACTGGGTACCTAAAGAAAGGGATGAGAGGATAACAAAAAACTCCATGGTGATTTTTTTTTTTTTTTTATCCTCACCCGAGGACATTTTTCAACATTTTGTTCAGATAGAGTGAGAGGGAGAGAGAGAGAGAGAGAAGCATCGACGCGAAAGCGACACATCGAGTGGTTGCCACCCACACGACCCAACCAAGGCTGGGGACAAACTGCAACCAAAGTACGTGCCCTTAGCAGGAACCTAACCCGGGTCTCTCCGGATCGCAGGCCGACGCTCTAACCGCTGAGCCAAACCGGCCAGGGCCTCCATGGTGATTTTAAGATACATTCAAAAGTTCTGTGGCCCTGGCCGGTTTGGCTCAGCGGTTAGAGCGCCCGCCTGCGGTCCGGAGAGACCCGGGTTCGGTTCCCGCTAAGGGCATGTACCTTGGTTGCAGTTTGTCCCCGGCCCTGGTTGGTCGTGCGGGTGGCAGCCACTCGATGTGTCCCTTTCACGTCGATGTTTCTCACTCTCTCTCTTCCTCTCTCTCCCTCCCACTCTGTCTGTACAAAAAATGGAAAAATGTCCTCAGGTGAGGATAAAAAAAAAAAAAAAAAAAAAGTTCCGTGATATGCTTCTCATCAAGAGGTGTAGCTTACTTCCCCCTCCCACTGAGTGTGGGCTGCTGTTAATGAATATCTTATAGGCCATAATGAATAGAATCTGGCAGGAGTGACAGTGTATGACTTACAAGACTAGGTCATAAAAGGGATTGCAGCTGCCTTCTTGTTCTTACTCTAGGATCACTTGTACTGAGGAAACCAGAGCTACCATGTCATGAAAAACTTGGGCAGCCCCATGGAAAGGCCCATGTGATGAAGAACTGAGGCCTCCTGCCAACAGCCATGTGAGTTAGCCATATTGAAGTCCCTAGTTAAGCCTTCAGATGACTGCATTCTGGGTGATGTTGACTGAAACGTCACCCTGAGCAGATTCTGAGCAGAACTGCCCCGGTCAGCCACTCCTAGATGACCCACAGAGATTGTGAGATAATAAATGTGTTTTTCAAAAAAATATGTCTTTATTGATATTTTTAGAGAGAGAAGAAGGGAAAGGGAGAGAGAAACATCAATGTGAGAAACATTGATTGGCTGCCTCCTGCATCCTCCCCACTGGGGATCATGCCCGAAAACCTGGAATATGCCCTGACTGGGAATAGAATGGGACCTCTCAATCCACTGAGCCACACTGTCTGGGCCAAATGTGTATCATTTTGATATGGTAAGTTTTGGGATATTTTTTTGCAATTATCTTCAGATAGAGCTGGAGGGGGAGAGAGGCAAAGAGAGAGAGAGAAACATCAATGTGAGAGAGACACATCGACTGGTTGCTACCAGCACAACCCCAACCGGGGCCGGAGACGAACTTCAACTGAGGTACTTCGTGGGAACCGAACCCAGGACTCTCTGGTCTGTGGGCCAATGCTCTAACCACTGAGCAAAATTGGCCAGGTCTGGGGTGATTTTTTACAGAGCAGTAGATAACTAATATACTGTATATCAACATTCCTTTGTACCAAAAAAGATATTTTTCTTACTCTTTAATCACATGGACTCTTGTTCCCGGGCCTGCCCTTGGGTAAGTTGCATGGTTTTCATCATTGAGCTTTAAAATAGGCTAAATAAATAGACTTCTGTGAATAGTCTTGGAATGTCACCACTATTTGCAACCTTATATCTATGTATTCAGAGTTTATAACAATAGACAAATGAACTTTTGAAATTATAACCATTTATAATCTGGATATGCCTGCAGTTCTGCTAGCTATTGCTCAGGACAACCTTCTTTCTGAAGAGACTTCATATTTCTTTCTAGTACGAAGAGCTTTTTTGCATGGGCAAATGAAAAAGGTTGCCAACCATTTAATCCATCTCTTAACCAAGTAACCTATAATATATAGATTGTTTAGGCAATAGCAGAGGCCTGTCAGTTCAATTGTAAGACACATACCCCAGGGCAATTAACTGTAATAAATGCAAAGTATCCTATGTCAAAACTTGTTTTCTAGCCCAGATATCTCTGGGAACAAATGACAGTGCTAAAAATTATGCTCCAGTTAACATTTACTTAAGGCTTGTTTATGTGCAAGCCTATGCAGAGACCCTGATTTATATTAGCTCATTGAATCATTACAACCTCACTATGAAGCATGGGTCTTAGAATCAGACCGCTTGTGTTTGAATCCTGATTTCAACATTTATAGCCATATTATCTCTGACAAACTATTTAACCTCTTTGTGCTTCAATTTTCTTACCTATTAAATGGTGACAATAGCACTCACTTTACAAGGGCCATGGTTAGGATTAAATGAGATAATGTATGTAAAGTGTGTAAAACTTAGCATACATAGTTCTTAGCAAATAGTATGGGCTCAATCAATGCCAGCTATTACTATTTTTTAAAGTAGATAAAGACACACGGTCTCAGGGATATTAAGTAATTTGGCCAGTGTTGTGCAGCTAGCAAACAGCAGGAACTCAATTTCAGATCAGTTTGGTTTTAGAACTAAAGCTCTTAACCATTACTTTATAACCTCCATACTGGTTTCTGTGGCTGCACCCATCTGCATTCCCACCGAAAGTGCATGAGAATTCCCCTTTCTCCCCATCTTCACCAACCCTTATTGTTTGTGGATATATTGATGATAGCCATTCTGATAGGTGTGGGGGTGATATCTCATTGTGGTTTTAATTTGCATCTCTGTGATGATTAGTGAGGTTGAGCATCTTTTCATATGTCTATTGGCCATCTTTGGCAAAGTGTCCTCTTTGGAGAAGTGTCTATTCAGGTCCTCTGCCCATTTTTAATTGAATTGTTGTGCATTTTGGTGTTGAGCAGTATGAGTTTTTTAGATAAATTTTGGATAGTAACCTCTTATTAGATGTACCATTGGCTAATATCTTCTTCCATTCAGTAGGTTGTCATTTTATTTTGTTGATGGTTTCCTTTGCTGTGCAAAAACTTTTTAGTTTGATGTAGTCCCATTTATTTATTTTCTTTTATTTCCCTTGCCCAAGGAGATATATCAGAAAAAGTATTGCTAAGAAAGATGTCATAGGTTTTACTGCCTATGTTTTCTTCTAGGAGTTTTATGGTTTCAATTCTTACATTTAAGTCTTTAATCCATTTTGAGTTTATTATTATTTTTTAACTTTATTGTTGAGAATACTACAGATGTCCTCCCTCTTTTCTCCTTCATTGCCCCCCCCACCCAGTTCCCACCCCACCCCAGGTGAGTTTATTCTTGTATATGGTGTAAGAAAGTGGTCTAATTTCATTTTTTTGCATGTTCTGTCCAATTTTCCCAACACCATTTATTGAATGGATGTTCTTTTTTAAAAAAATTTTTTTTTTCTTTATTGATTTTAGAGAGGAAGGGGGGGGAGGGGAGAGACAGAGAGAGAGAGAGAGAGAAAGAAACATCCAGAAAACATCCAGGGGAGAGAATATCGATTGAATGCCTCCTGCATGCCCTCCATTGGGGATTTGGCCCACAACCTGGGCATGTGCGACCTCTTGGTGCATGGGTCAATGCTCAACTAGTGAGCCATACTGGCTGGGCTGAATAGACTTTCTTTACTCCATTGTATGTTCTTGCCTCCTTCAGCAATTACACTTTTGGGTGTATATCAGAAGAAACCCAAAACACTAATTTGAAAGAATATGTGAATTCTTATGTTCATTGCAGCATTATTAAGATAGTTAAGATATGGAAGCAACCCTAGATGCCCATCAGTAGACGAATGAATAAAAAAGGTGTAGTACATATGGACTATTGCTCAGTCATAAAAAGAATGACATCTTACCATTTGTGACAGCATGGGTGGACCTATAGGGTATTATGCTAAGTGAAATAAGTTAGAGAAAGGCAAATACTATATAATTTCACTTACATGTGGAATCTAAAGAACAAAACAAACAAAATTGAACAGACTCAATAGATGCAGAGAACAGACTGATAGTTACCAGAGGGGTGGGGGTGGGGGTGGGGGTGGGGAGGTTGGAGGATGGGTGAAAAAGTGAAGGGATTAAGAAGTACAAATTAGTAGTTACAAAACAGTCATGGTGATGTAAAGCACAGCATAGAGAAAATAGTCGATAATATTGTAATAAGTATGTATGGTGCCAGGTGGGTACTTGAAATATCAGGGGGAACACTTTGTAAAGTATATGATTGTCTCGCCACTAGGCTGTCCACCTGAGACCAATACAAAATAATATTGAAAACTATAACTGAAAAAAAAAAGATAAAAAACAAAACAAACAAACAAAGAATAAATGTTTCTCTGAATTTCTCTAACCATATCTAACTAAAAAGAGAGGGAATAGGAGGTCCCAGGTGGATGGATTTAAGGACAAAGCACACAGTAGCCGTGGAGTCTGAAGATGGTAACTGGACTGGGGGAACTTGAGGATGAAGAGGGAAGGCCTACTTTGGCAGTGCTTTGGGAATTCTTCTTCCTAGACAAGAGCACTGTGTGAGAATGTGGAGAACTTGGTTCAGCTGCTAATGTTGCCATCCAGTCCCTGTGATTTACCTAGTAGCATACTATTGCTGAGCTCATTTTCTTACCTGTAAAAAGTGGAAAATAATATTTGACTTACCTATTTCAGAGGGACACTATTCAAATGAGATTTTATATGTGAAAGCATTCCCTTACCTACTTTACTAGAGAGAGAACCAAATTGCAAAGCAAGTGTATGAGCAAATGCTGGTCTTCAAGAATCCTCCGCTTGCATCTGTCCCTTCTTAGAATTGCTAAACTCCAGTCCTTGGTTTATTAACAACATGTCTATTTATTTCGATCTCTAGACCACCACCACCACCACCACCACACATTACTATTGTGATTACTTCATTTCTATCCTAAGCTGTTTTTGTGTCCAGAGTACCTACCATTGTACTCTTAGCAGGAGCCCTGTAAATACCCATGGATTAATATATGAAAATATTTTACTCATGAAGAGTTAAACCATAATTTAAAATTTCCCTCTAACAAACATTTCTGTTTCTTTAAACTGGTATGTAAGGTCATTTCTAAGAAATTCTTAGTGGTGAGATCACTCTGTCTTGTAGTAATTGGAGATTATTAATATACTAATAGTTTATATTTATACTAGACTTATTTCAAAGAACACTGTAACATTTATGAATTAAGCCAGGACAGAGAAGCAACTACAGACAAAGTGACTCTTTTGTGGTCTCTGACAACTGGTGGCTTTACACAATGAAAGCCATTGTGTTAGAATTCCTCCCGAGGTTATTGTGAGGATTAACCTGATTAAAATCTGCAGTGTTTTGAGTTTTTCTCAGAATTCATAAATAAAGATGGCAATCTATTTTTTTAAGTATCTTTGTATTGGTCTTCCCAGAACCAAATATAACAAGTTTACCTGCTATTTATTTTCTTTTTTCCCTGAAGCAAAAATCCCAAGACTAGGCCAACCTAAATTACCTTTAATGGTTTTAAACCTACTACTGGAACACACATGACTAATATTTAGTCCCTTAATCACAAAGATGATGTTGTGTGATTTACATGACACAGTAATGCCTCAAAATCACTGTGTGTCATGGTAGTTAAATATAAATTACTGTCATTATTACAGTTGTTTTTTTTTCTAACCAACAAAGTTTTACTTTCTGTTATTTATATTTTAATAACTCACCTTATACTCACTTGCAAATAGGGTTTAAGACAGCTTTCCCTTTAGTAGTTCTTCATTTTCTCCAAACATTGTAAATGTTGAAAGTTTTACCTGATACCAGCTTCTGTCTAATCCTCATTGTATGCACAGAAGCACATGGGATAAAAGACAGGAGACTTTGATCCAGACCTCTAACAGCCGAGTTTCCTTAGGAGCTCTTTCTCCTCAGTCTCTGATCTCTTCTGATCCTAACCCTGCCCCGAGAGACTCCCCCATCCCATGCTGTCCCCTTCCCCGACCCAGAAGGAGCCGCTCTGAATATTCTGAGTGGTGGGCACAGGGCAGCAGAAACTCTGGAGCAGACCCAGGTGAGGTCTGGGCAACAGTAGGATAAGAGGCCCATTGTCAATAAGGAACCCACCTGGCAAGTGACCAACTGTCCTGGTTTGCTTGGGACAGAGGGGTTTCCAGGACCTGGGAGTTTCAGTTTACTAGGATGAGTTTACCTCTCAGCAAGAATAGATTCTAGAACCTGAATACTGGCTGAGTCTTCGCTGGGCAGGGAGAGAATCTTTCCTGGGAGAGACATCTTTTTTTATTTTTTATTTTTTTATTTTTTTTTTATCCTCACCCGAGGACATTTTTCCAATTTTTGTACAGATAGAGTGGAAGGGAGAGAGAGAGAGAGAAACATCGATGTGAAAGGGACACATCGAGTGGCTGCCACCCGCACGACCAACCAGGGCCGGGGAAAAACTGCAACCGAAGTACGCGCCCTTAGCGGGAACCGAACCCGGGTCTCTCTGGACCGCAGGCCGACGCTCTAACCGCTGAGCCAAACTGGCCAGGGCGGGAGAGACATCTTGTTCCTCCTGGGTCCTGCAGCAAACTGGGCTGGGTGTTCTCAGGGAATTCTCTGCATGGGACAACTCCTATTACATGGACATGGAAGAGGTCAGAGGTGTCCAAGAGGGAGGCCAGCCACACCCAGTTACGGCCCAAAGGCCACAACCCCTTTAGAGTCCCAGAGGTCCCAGATGAGTTCTGCAGCTTTGCAGGTACACAAACTACACACGAGGATCAGGCTGAGGAAATCAGTTATGCCAACTGGCCTGAGAGACTGAATAAATTACTGTGTGGTTCATTTGTTAATTATCCTGGGGAATACACCTTTCCTGTTGCCCTGGATGCCTCCTTCACAGACAAGTAATACGTGAAACCAAGTTACCTTAGAACTAGAGCAAAGGTGACTGGAAGTTTTAAATGACATTGTTCCAGGCCTTATGGTCTCTCCTAGCCTTTTGTGCTTCTTTTTCTTTTTCTTTTTTATTCCTCACCCTGAGGATATTTTTTATTTATTATCAGATAGAATGGGAGGGAGGGAGGGAGAAAGAGAGACAGAGAGAAACATTGACGTGATAGAGTCACATTGGCTGGTTGCCTCCCGCACAACCCGACCAGGGCCAGGGCCGGGGATGAACCGAAACCAAGGTATGTGCTCTTGACTGGAATCGAACCCGTGACTCATTGGTCATCGGGCTGATGCTCTAACTGCTGAGCCAAACTGGCCTGGGCCATGTTTCTCTTTCTCTGCTGAGGTGCTCTTCCTTATCCTCAGCACCTGGTTAACTCCTGTTAAGCCTTCAAACCCTGCAGATTCTTCCCAACTTCCTCCTTCCCTCCTGCTTTCTCCTCTTCCTCCCTTCTTCCTTTTTTCTTCCCTCTCCTCCCCTATGCCCATTTCTTCTTTCTTCAACAAGTATTATTTTAATGCTTTTCATATTCAGTCATGAAACTAGGCACTGGATCTACAGTTTTGGATAAGACAAAGTCCTATGGTATCCCATCCCTTAGTAGTCCTGTATACACATCCCAAATTCTAAATCTTTTTTTTTTATCCTCACTCAAGGATATTTTTCTGTTTATTTTCAGACAGAGTGGGAGAGGGGGAGAGAGAGAGAGAAACATCTATGTGAGAGAGACATATCGACCAGGGCTGGGACCAAACCACAACCGAGGTATGTGCCCTTGACCGGACTTGAATCCTTGACTCTTTGGTCCTTGGGCTGCTGCTCTAACCACTGAGGAAACTGGCCAGGGCACAAATTCTAAATCTTTATTACTAATTTTCCCCTGGATTACATGCAGACTGTTAAGATCTATGTCTGTATATAGTTTTTAAGTGAAAGGGCAAAATAATATAGTCTTTCTTCTCAGTTGTATTTTTGCTTACTCTTCCTGAAATCATTCCCTAGGCTCCATCAGGTGAAGTCTGCAAATAACTAACTTTATCCATGTGTACTAATTTTTATAATCTAGGGCAGGAAATTCACTTACTATTACTCTAGCTCCCTTTAGTCCTCTGAGTTGTGCTTAGTTCTTAGTTGTGACCTCACAGCTCAGAGCTCTGTCTTCATTTTATAAATAGTTTGGATATTTTTATCCCAAAGTGCATTGCTTTGCACTTGCTCCCACTAAAGCTCATTTGTCAGTTGTCTGACCACATGGTCAGATTTATAGGCTCTTCTGACTAACTCAGCCAACTTTTTCTATAAAGGGCCAGATAACAGTGTCAGTTTTACAGCAATATCCTGGCGTCAGTCAGTTACTCTACTGTTGTGTTGTGAAAGCAACCACAGACAATAGTAAATAATGGGTATGGCTGTGTCCCATAAAACTTTTTTTATGGACCCTGAAATGTGAATTTCATATCATTTCCAGGTGTCACAAGTATTAGTCTCCTTTAGATTTTTTCTCCAAACATTAAAAAGTGTTAAAAACCACTCTTAGCTGTGGCCTGCACAAAAACAGGCACAGGCTGGATTTGGCTCGAGGGCTGTTGTTTGCTGACCCTGATCTAGGCCTGTCCATTAGTTTGCTGCACTGTTCAGATTTGACTTCATACTCCCTCCTCCAGGTCAGGAGCACACGTCTTTGTGAGCCCCATCCTAGCACAGATGCTTGAGGCTCTTTACTGGGTTCCGTGAATCCCTGCTTCCCAACATACTATTAAAGCAGCTACAGTATCACCAACTGTTCCCATAAAGGTAGGGATTGCTGGAATCCATAACCCACCAGAAGGCTCTGCTTGTGACTGCCCATGCCTCCCAGTGGCCCCTGTTAAAATGCTTTGGACTTTTCAGGATGAAAATCTCACTGTCTTCACCCTCTCCCACACCTGAGCGGTAGCCACTCTGAACTTGCATTGTTTGACCACAACCATTGTATGTGCAGTTGCCTCATTTGAAATGCTTTTCTTCGCCACTCCTTTACCTAGTTAATTTTAGGTAAATTCTAGAGCCACTTCCCCATGGCACCCATCATGCCCCACGTCCATTTGTTACATGCACTGATGTCTCACTTTGTAATTTTATCTTAATTAGTGACATTATTTGACTAATGGCTGCCTCTACCTCCCTTGTTAGACCCCATGTTCCAGGAGAATAGGGGACTCTGTCTTTGTTTACCACTGTGTCTCCTGCACCTGACCCTGTGCCTGACACATAATAGATGCTCAATAGGCATTTATTGAATGGATAAACCAGAACTACTAGACCTCAGCCTATTGGCTGGGGCATAACTATTTATGATAGCAGAGTGAACTTGAACGAATTACATGATGTCTTTGAGCTTCATTTTTCCTCTGTAGAATGGAGGTAATACCTACTATATTGTAATTGGGTTGTGTGATTTAAATGAGATAAGGTGCCTTGCACATGGCTTGCCCCAGTCACAGTAACACTAATGTTAATTCCTTTCCCTTTCCTCTGATGTTAACTCCATGGCCACCTACCATTTGCCCAGATTCCTCAAGTGCAGGACTCCACCTTCCAGAGAACTGCAGTTTCCTCAGAGAAATCCAGAATTAGCAATGTGACTACCACCCCTTCATACATCAGCTGCCCTCCCTGGAGCTGTCACTTGGGTCCTCTAGTTCTCGACCGCGACTGGAATCAACAGGCACCACCTACTGTGTTTCCTTTTCAGCCAGTTCCTTATTGCCTTACAAAGCATTCCAACCTCAAGCAACTTTTATTTCAGCCTTTCTTTGGAAACTCCTCAAAGGTTTTCTTAAGATCTCAAGGTGGATAATATTAACCATTGTCTTTTTATTTACATGCTATTTACTTCCTCAAAATTTATATTAGTCAAGTTTTTCTCATTAAAGATACCATTTTGCCGTCCTTCTCTGAAGTTGATTTTAAGTGTTTAGCCTGCCCATTTCACAAGTAAACATAACTTCTCAGGGTCCTCCAGAGATTTCTTTTTTTTTTAATCCTCACCTGAGGACTTTTTTCATTGATTTTGAGAGAGAGAGAGGGAGAGAGAGAGAGGTGAGACAGAGCCACATGGGCCAGGGCCCTCCAGAGATTTCTTTTTTTTTTCTTTTTAATCCTCACCTGAGGTTATTTTTCTATTTATCTTCAGATAGAGTGGGAGGAAGAGAAAGGGAGAGAGAGAGAAACATTGATGTGAGAGGGACACATTGACTGGCTACCTCCCGCACAACCCTGACCAGGGCCAGGGATGAACTGCAACCCGTGCCCTTGACCTGAATCAAACCCGAGACTCATTGGTTCATGGGCTAACACTCTACTGCTGAGCCAAACTAGCCAGGGTGAGATTTCTTAATGATAATAGATATTGTTGTGTAATAAAATTACAATATGTTGAGCTCAGTCTGTGTCAAGCACTGTACTAGAAACTTCACATGCATTATTTAATTTAATCCTTATAACAACCCTGCATAGTTATCCCCATTTTGTACATGGGATAAATGAAATTTTAAAAGCAATTGTTCAAATTCACACAATTAGAAACTGGGGAGTAAAGATGTGCATTCAGGTTTGTCCCAGCCAAGTGCCCTTGATTATCCCACTCTGACATTTTCCTCATTCTTATGCTTGGTGTTTGGTGATGGTATTGGGGAGGGCATATGTGTCATGTCCTTTTCTAATCTGGGTGGACATCTGGTTGTTATTACTGGTTACACATTTTGGCAAATGAGCCTTCAATGTTATATTAGAGTTCCATCAGAACTCAGGTAGGTCTTGAAATATTACTTTTTCACTTAAACCACTCATCCATCCATCCATCCATCCATCCATATCCATCCATCCATCCAGTTACTATTTTCTTAATAGTCTGTCTTAGTCTGTTTAGGCTGCTACAACAAAGTACCACAGACTTGATGGCACATAAACAACAGAACTTTATTTCTCACAATTCAGGAGGCTTAGAAGTTCAAGATCAAGCATCGTCATGTTCTGGTAAGAACCCTCTTCCTTATTCATCACCAGCACCTTCTCACTGTGTCCTTACATGGTGGAAGAGACTAAGGAGCATTCTGTTTTTTTTCCATAAGGTACTAATCCCATTTATGATGGCTCCACTCTCATGACCTAATCACTTCCCACCACTCTACCTTCAAACACCATCATATTGGGCATTAGGATTCCTTTTTTTTTAACTCCTTACTCGATATTTTTCCATTGCTTTTTAGATAGAGTAGAAGGGATAGAAGGAGAGAGAAATATTGATGTGAAAGACATACATTGATTGGTTGCCTCCTACAAACCCTTATTGGAGCCGGGAATTAAACCTGCAACCCAGGTATGTACTCTTGATTGGGTATCGAACCCATGGCCCCCAGGTCCATCGGCTGACACTCTAACCACTGAGCAAAACCAGCCAGGGCTCTCTCTTTTTTTAAATCATTACATTGTATGTTTTATTTTATTTATTTTAAAGTAAAACTAAACATAGTTAACTTTATATTTTATACTTTCAGAGTCTTTTATTTCTTCTCCAAACCAATGTTTTAATTTTATTTTTTAATACTTGATTTATTAATTTTTTTTTATTAAAGAGGTACCTCCTTTTTTCCCCTTTGACACCCTCCTTCTCACTCCCAACTCCCCTCCCGCCTTCACCATACCTTTGTCTGTGTCCATTGGTTGTGCATATATCCATATAAGTTCTTTGGTTTATCTCTTCCTGCCACCCCCCCTTCCACCTTCCCTCTGAGGTTTGTCAGTCTGTTCCCTACTCCATGTCTCAGAATCTATTTTGTTTATCATCTTATTTTGTTCATTATATTCCACAATAAATGAGATAATGTGATACTTGTCTTTCTCTAATTGGTTTATTTCACTTAGCATAACCCTCTCTAGGTCTCTCCATGTCGTCTCAAAGGATAAGAGCTCTTTCTTCCTTACAGCTGCATGGTATTCCATTGTGTAAATGCACCAAAGCTTTTTTATCCACTCATCTATTGATGGACACTTGGGCTGTTTCCAGATCTTAGCTATTGTAAATACACTGCTATAAACATAGGGGTGCATATGTTCTTTCTGACTGGTGTTTCAGGCTTCTTAGGATATATTTCTAGAAGTGGAATCACTGGGTCAAATGACAATTCCATTTTTTAATTTTTTGAGGAAGGATTATATTTTTTCCACAGTGGCTGCACCAGTCTGCATTCCCACTGGTAGTGTACTCTAGAGTACTCTTTTCTCCACATCCTCGCCAGTACTTGTTTAATGATTTATTGATGGCAGCCATTCTGGCAGGAATGATGTAATACCTCATAGTCATTTTAATTTGCATCTCTCTGATGATTAGTGATGTTGAGCATTTTTTCATGTGTCTCTTGGACATTTGTATGTCCTTATTTGAAGAAGTGTCTACTCAGGTCCTCTGCCTATTTTTATTTTATTAAAAAATTTTTTTTTTCTTTATTGATTTTAAAGAGAGAAGGGAGAGGGAGAAACATCATTGAGAAAGAACATTGATTGGACACCTCCTGCATGCCCCCACTGGGGATTGGGCCCACAACTTGGGCATGTGCCCTGACTGGGAATCAAACTGGCAACCTCTTAGTGCATAGGTCAATGCTCAACCACTGAGCCACACCGGCTGGGCTCCTCTGCCTATTTTTAAAATTGGATTGTTTGTCTTCCTTTTGTTGAATTGTATGAGTACTTTATATATTTTGGGAATTAACCCCTTGTCTGATGTATCATTGGCAAATATGTTCTCCCATACAGTGGGTTCCCTTTTCATTTTAATGCTGGTTTCTTTTGCTGTGCAGAAACCTTTTAGTTTGATGTAGTCCCTTTTATGAGTTTTTTTTTCCTTTGTTTTTCTTGCCCTAGGTTATATATTGGTGAAAATTCTGCTATGTATGATGTCTGAGATTTTTCTGCCAACATTTTCTTCTAAGATTTTTATGGATTCACAAGTGACATTTAAGTCTTATCCATTTTCAGTTTATTCTTGTGTGTGGTATAAGTTGGCGGTCTAGTTTCATTTTTTTTGCATGTTCCTGTTCCGTTTCCCCAGTACCATTTATTGAAGAGACTATCTTTACTTCACTGTATGTTCTTGTCTCCTTTGTCAAATATTAATTGAGCATAATGTCTTGGGTCTATTTCTGGGTTCTCTGTTCTGTTCCATTGATCTATATGCCTGTTCTTGTGCCAGCACCCGGCTGTTTTGATTATAGTGGCTTTGTAGTATGACCCAAAATCTGGAATTGTGATCCTTCCTATGTTGTTCTTTTTCAAGATTGCTGTGGCTATTTGGGGTCTCTTTTGGTTTCATATAAACTTTTGGAGTATTTGTTCTAGATCTGTGAAGTATGCTGTTGGTATTTTAATAGGAATTGCATTGAAGCTATAGATTGCTTTGGGTATTATGGACATTTTATTATTTATTTATTTATTTTTTAAGTATTTTTTTTAATTGATTTTTTTTCTTTTTTTTTTTTAGAGAGAAAGGAAGAAGGAGAGAGAAATAGAAACATCAATGAGAAAGAACATTGATTGGCCACCTCCTGCATGCCCCAACCAGGGATTTGGCCCACAACTTGGGCATGTGCCCTGACCAGGAATCAAACCTGCTAACTCTTGGTGCATGGGTCAACGCTCAACCACTGAACCATACTGACCCGGTGGTAGTATGGATGTTTTAATGATGTTGATTCTTCCAATCCATGAACATGGTATATGCTTCTACTTTTTTATATCTTCCATCTATTTCTTTTTTTCAGTGTCTTGTAGTTTTCTGAGAATAGGTCTTTTACCTTGTTGGTTAAGTTTATTCCTAGTTATCTTAATTTTTTGTTGTTCCAGTGGTAAATGGGAGTTTTTTTAGTTTCTCTATTTGTGTGTTTATTATTGGTATGTAAAAATGCCAATGATTTCTGGATGTTGATTTTGTATCCTGCTACTTTGCCAATTTCATTTATTAAATCTAGTAGTTTTTTGGTGGAGTCCTTAGGGTTTTCTACATACAAGATCATGTCATCTACGAATAATGGCAGTTTCACCCCCTCCTTCCCAATTTGGATGCCTTTTATTTTTTCTTCTTCTTCTTTTTTTTAATCTTTACCCAAGGATATTTTTTCATTGATTTTCAGATAGAGTGGGTGGGAGGGGCGAAGGGAGGGAGGAAGGAAGGCATATATATAGAGGGGGGGACATCAATATGAGAGAGACACATCAGTTGGTTGCCACCTGCATGACCCCATCCAGGGCTGGGGATCTAATCACAACTGGTACATGCCCTTGACTGAAACTGAACCTTTGACTCTTTGGTCTGCAGGCTAGTCTTTGGTCTGCAAGCCGATGCTCTAACCGCTGAGCCAAACCGGCCAGAGCTTTTCTTCTTGTCTGATTGCTCTGGCTAAGACTTCCAGTACTATGTGGAATATGAATGGTGAAAGTGGACATCACTGTCTTGTTCCTGTCTTAAGGGAAATGCTTTAGTTTTTGCCCATTGAGTATGATGTTGGCTGTAGGTTTGTCAAATATGGCCTTTATTATATTGAGGTATGATCCTTCAATTTCCACTTTGCTGAGTTTTTATAAAAGATGGGTGCTAGATTTTGTCAAATGCTTTTTCAGCATCTATTGATATGATCATATACTTTTTATCTTTCATTTTGTTTATGTGGTGTATCACATTTATTGATTTGAGAATATTGTACCAGCCTACATCCCTGGGATAAATCCCACTTGGTTGTGGTGTATAATTTTTAAATATATTGCTACATCTGATTTTCTAAGATTTTTTTGAGGATTTTGGCATCCATGTTCACCATGGATATTGGCCTGTAATTTTCTTTTTTTTGTAGTGTCTTTATCTAGTGTTGGGATTAGGATTATGCTGGCCTCATAAAAAGAGCTTGGAAATTTCCCTTCCTCTTGAATTTTTTCAAATAGTTGGAGGAGAATAGGTGTTAGTTCTTCTTTGAATGTTTAGTAAAACTCCCGTGAAACCATCCAGACCAAGGCTTTTGTTTGCTGGGAGTTTATTGATTATTGCTTCTATTTCCTTAATTGTTATTGATCTGTTTGGGTTTTCTGACTCTTCCCAGTTGAGTTTTGAAAGACTGTATGATTCTAGGAATTTGTCCATTTTGCCTATGTTGTCAAATTTGTTGGCATATAATTGTTCATAATATTTTCTTACAACCCTTTGTATTTCTGTGGTGTCAGTTGTTACTTCACCTCTTTCATTTCTGATTTTATTAATTTGCGTCCTCTCTCTTTGTTTCTTGGTGTTTTTGGCTAAAGGTTGATCAATCTTATCTTTTCAAAGAACCAGTTCTTGGTTTCATTGATCTTTTGTATTGTTTTTTTAGTCTCTATGCTATTTATTTCTGCTCTGATCTTTATTATTTTATTCCTTCTATTAATGCTGGGTTTTTATTTTTGTTCTTCTAAATCTTTAAGTTGTAGGGTTAGATAGTTTGTTAGAAATTTTTCTTGTTTCTTGAGGTAGGCCTGTAATGCTATGAATTTCCCTCTCAGGATTGCTTTCTCTTTACCCTGTAGATTTTGTGTTGTTATGTGTTCATTTTCATATGTTTCCAGGAAGTATTTTTATTTCTTTATTGGTAACCATTCATTGTTTAATAACATGCTATTTAGCCTCCATGTGTTTGAATTTTTTTGAATGTTTTTATTGTAATTGATTTCTAGTTTCATGCTATTGTGATCTGAGAAGATGCTTGATATGATTTCAATCTTCTTGAACTTTTAGAGACATAGATTGTGTCCCAACATGTGGTCTATCTTTGAGAATGTCCATGTGCACTTGAGAAGAATATATATTCTGCAGCTTTGGGGTAAAATGTTCTGTAAATATCAGTTAAATCCAGCTGATCTAGTGCATCATTTAGGGTCTCTGTTTCCTTGTTAATATTTTGTCTAGAAGATCTATTCAGTCATGTCAGTAGGGTGTTAAAGTCCCCTAGTATGATTGTATTGCTAGCAGTCAATCTCTCCCTTGAAGTCCTCAAGAATTTTTTTTTTTTTTATCCTCACCCGAGGACATTTTTCCATTTTTTGTTCAGGTAGAGTGGGAGGAAGAGAGAGGAACAGAGAGAGAGAGAGAGAGAGAAACATCGATGTGAAGGGATACATCGAGTGGCTGCCACCCGCACGACCGACCAGGGCCGGGGACAAACTGCAACCGAGGTACGCGCCCTTAGCAGGAACCGAACCCGGGTCTCTCAGGACTGCAGGCCGACGCTCTAACCGCTGAACCAAACCGGCCAGGGCAAGAATTTTTTAAATATATTTTTGTGCTCCTATATTCAGTGCATATATGTTTACCAGAGTTATATCCTTTTGTTGGATTGATCCTTTTAATATTATGTAGTGACCTTCTTTGTCTCTTATTCCTTCATTTTGAACTCTATCTTATCAGATATGAGTATTGCTACAACAGATTTTTTTGGTTTCCATTTGCATGCAAACATTTTTTCCATCCCTTCACCTACCTGTGTGTGTTTTGTTCTGAGGTGGGTCTCTTATAGATAGCATATATATAGGTCATGTTTTCTTATCTAATCAGTGACCCTATGTCTTTTGATTGGAACATTTAAGCCATTTATATTTAAGGTTATTATTGATAGGTACCTATTTGTTGCCACTTTAATTCTTTATGCCTGTGTTTCTCTCTTTCTCTCTCTCTTCTTCTTCTTCTTCTTCTTCTTCTTCTTCTTCTTCTTCTCCTTCTTTTTCTTCTTATTCCTCCTCCTCCTCCTCCTCCTCCTCCTCCTCCTCCTCCTCCTCCTCCTCCTCCTCCTCCTCCAGCAGTCCCTTTAGCATTTCTTGCAATGTTGGTTTGGGGGTAGTTCCTTTAGCCTTTATTTGTTGCAAAGCTCTTTATTTCGCCTTCAATTTTGAATGCTAGCCTTGCTGGATAGAGTAGTTTTGGTTTCAGACCCTTGCTTTTCTCTACTTCATGCCACTGCCTGTAGCCCGCAATGTTTCTATTGAGAAATCAGCTGACAGTCTAATGGGAGCTCCCTTGCAGGTAACTTTCTGATTCTGTCTTGTTGCCTTTAAGATTCTATCTTTGTCTTTAATGTTTGCCATTTTAATTATGATGTGTCTTTTTGGGTTCATCTTTATTGGGAATTTCTGTGTTTCTGGACTTGTGTGACTTTTTCCTTCACCAGGTTAGGGAAGTTTTTGTCATTATTTCTTCAAACAGTCTCTCTATTCCTTTCTCAATTCTTCTCCTCTGGTACCCCTATGATGCAAATGTTGTTATGTTTCATATTATCCCAAAGCTCCCTTAAACTCTCCTCCTGTTTAAAAATTGTTTTTTCCCATTTGATGCTCTAATTGGGTGTGTGTGTGTGTTTTTCCACCTAGTTTTCTAGCTCACTGATGTGGTCTCTAGCTTCTTCTAATCTACTGTTGAGTCCTTTCAAGATATATATATTTTGATCCTCACTTGAGGATATTTTTCCACTGATTTTGTGGGAAGGAGGAAGAGAAAGAGAGAAACATCAATGTGAGAGAGACTCATTGATTGGTTGCCTTCTGCATGACCCCAACCAGGGCCAAGGATCGAACCACAACCAAGGTACATGCCATTGACTGGAATTGAACTTGCAAGCCTTTGGTCTGTAGGCTGATGCGCTAACCATTGAACCAAACCAACCAGGGCCTTCCAAAATATTTTTTATATGAGCTATATCATTCTTCATTTCCACTTGATTTTTATTCATAGCTCCTACCTCTTTTTTTATGCTGGTGTAGTTCTCATTAAATTGCTTATAGTTCTCATTAAGTTGTTTGAGCACTCTTAAAATCATTGCTTTGAATTCTTTTTTTTTTTTTTGTACATGCTTTTTTTTTTTTTTTTTTCATTGTGTTTCAATTTACATTTATTTGGATATTACAGATTTTGAAATTTATTTATTTATTTATTTATGTGACAAACTGCTTCCCTCCATTTCATATTGTTCCTTTTCTGGTGATTCCTCCTTTTCTTTCATTTGAGGATTGTTTCTATGTCTCACCGTTTTAGCAATCTGGTAGATTGGAGCCAGCTGAGTTTATGTTGAGTCATGTAGGCAGGTTGTTATGTATCAGATAAGATTGCTATGCTGCCCAGTCTGTTCTGGTTCTTGGCCCTTGGGCTGGTGCCTCTCATGTGCTTTGGGTCCAGGAGAATTGATGGGGGTAGTTCGTATTCCTCTGTTGCTGTAGGTGCTTCTGGGGTGTATGGGTCTAGCTGGTGTGCTGCTGGGGCGCACCGGTCCCCAGACTGCCTGGTGGGTCTCAGCCCCTGATCTTCCACTGCTGCTGGGGTGGGGTGTGGCTCCTGATCTGTGCTGTTGCTGCTGCTGGGGGATAGGTCTCAGTTCCCTAGTCTCTGCTGCTGCTGGGGTGGGTCTCCACTCCCAGATTGCTGCTGCTTCTGTCTTGGGCAGGTCTTGGCTCCTGAGACTAGTTGCTTCTGAGGCTGAGACTCCACTCCTGATCAGCTGCTGCTGCTGCCTTTAGTAATGACAGCTCAGAACTCCTCTAAGTTAAACATCTAGTTCTCCAAAGGCATTGGCATGCTACAAAATGGGTTGTTTTCAATGGATGTTTCCTAGTCCTCAACTCTTAAAACAGTGTTCTTGGGCATTAGGATTCTAACATGAATTTGAGGGGGCAGAAACCTTGAGATCATAGCAGAGGCTATATACCTGAACTATGCTATGTACTATATACTCATTAGGCCAAATAAATGTGTCCCTAGTTTTAAAAAGTAAGACATTGTGGAGTAGGAGGCATTTGGAGAGAGAGTGTGTAGATAAGGAAGATGGAGAGAAAGGAAGGAAAAGAGAAAGACTTCCTATGAAGTTTCTGCCCTGGGCCCTTGGATCAGGAGGAGGACATTGGGCATGATGTGAAAGGAAGTCGGGAAGATTAAGGAGATTCTTTCGTAACGAAATAGAAGTGATCATGTGGAACCAGCTGAATTTTGCCTTATGGTTTTCAGTTTCCTCCCCAAAAAGCTTTCCGATGTTCTCATTTTATTCATTCTAGCTTTCTGAGGTTCTAGCTTTCTGATATTCTCATTTTATTTTTTTCCAAGTCAGTGTAGATATTTCCTATGCATTTTGTTTCTTTTTGTAGGTAGCATCCCCATTTACCTTGATAGCCTACCAGAATTGCTACTGTGACCGACTGTTTTAGTGTGCAGGAGGGGTTTGCTTCATTTAGTTTGTGTGTGTGTGTGTGTGTGTGTGTGTGTGTATGTGTGTGTATGTGTACACAAGTGTATGTGTGCATGTGTACACAAGTGTGTGTAGACTTATGCACTGGAGAAGTGAGAGGATCTGGATCGCTGTAGTTCAGTTATTAAAGTCATATTCAGACAAAGGGATCTTGGTGACCAGAAGAGTCCTCACAGTGGCATTTATCTCAGAAGGTTCCCTGTGCAGCAAGAGTCAGAAACTTGATTTTGTTGGTACTCTGAGAATGCATTCATCTCCTATTAACCTGGCTCACAGAAACTAATAAATTCAGAGCAGAATATTGTGGGTATGTAAGAAAGTACAGTAGGGATGAAATGACTTGGGTCTAGCACTTGCTTTAAAATACTTTAGTTTTTAGTGAGGTAAAATCTTTAGTGTGAGAAAATCTTGATAATGATTGAATCTGGTTAATGGGTATTTTATACTATTCATTATACATTATATGTGTTATACATTAATTATACTATTTTCTCTACTTCTATGTGTTTGAAATTTTTCATAATATAAAATTTAAAATATAAAGACAATGACAATGATTTATAGAGAGAACTAAAATAGGTAGTCTGGATATTTAAGTGACCTTACTCAGGAATACAACATGGAAAGCTAATTTGATTTAAGACTACTGGGTGCACCTGGAATCCTAGCGAGAGAAGTTAGCTATAGGTTCCAGGCTTAATGGCTCCATGCTCTGTGGTCATTTCCACCAAGGAGACCCACTTCTGTGGGACTTGGCAGGGCTCCAATTTCTCAGACTTGTTTGGAAAGACATTGACTTTCTCTGAGCTCCCCTAGGCTGAATGGAAGCTCAATACTCTGGATCCTAGTCCAGTACTCTTGTAGGACTTTATCTGTCTAAATCCAGAGCATCCCCTCACTATTATATTGCTGTGATTACTATTATTTTTGTAACATACCAATGTGTAACACAAAAGATGACTGTTCTATTAACAATACAAAATGATGGCATCCATTTCTCTCTCTACATCCTTCTCCAAAAACAATTGATCTCTACTGACTAAATGACAACTTCAATAAAGTCCCACTTCGCTAAGAATAGATTCCCAGAGTATCTTTGAGCTCCCCCAAACTCTTTGTTTACTCACAAGTTTTCTACTTCTCATTAAGTTGTTTGAGCACTCTTAAAATCATTGCTCCTTTCTTTGCATTTAACTTTTGCTGGAATTACTCTCAGAGGATGACTTATTCTCTCATTCAAATCTCAAGAGGACCTCACACTTATTTCCTTCCGGTCCAGCCATGTCTCAGATGGAACTGTCCATTATCCAGCACATAGCATAGTGAAAGCCTCATCAGCCCAAGACCTCCATAACAAGCCTGTAGTCTGATAAGATCAGATTCCTTTCTACTTACTCACAGTGAGGGGTGCACTCCAGAACTGTGAAGTGCCATCCTTTACAGGAGATGTTAGCAGCTGTATTCTTAGGGACATGTTTAGATTAATCACAGAATGATCTCCTCACGTGTCTGCTGATGAGTTAGTGAAGAGAGATACCTTTTAGAGAATGAAAGGTCACTTCAAAAGAGCAGAGGGAGAGCTCCAGCGGCTGCTGGTCTGAGCACTCCATATGACTCATGCAATCCTGGACTGTAATAGTCACTCAGGCCAATGACACAGTCCCATCTGTAGCCAGGAGTGCCTCTCTCCCTTCTGCTCTAGGATCCAGTTCCAGGGACTATGTCAAAGACTTAGACAGCTGATGCCTACATCCGTGGGCTTCTCCCATCGCACTCCCTGTCCCCAAGTCAGGCACTTAAATCCTTCCCCAGGCGGGGGCAGGGAGGGTGGTGATAGTATCTAGCTGCCACCAATGGCAACAGGCATCTGTTTCTCCTGCTTCCAGTTTCTGGTTTTGCTTTAAGTCCTGTGAACTGTTGCTTCAGCTGACACTCCTGCTAACATCCACATTCTATCAGATCTCTTACGGGTTGAAACCTGAGAAACAGTAGGTACTGTGAGGATTCCTGACTTTGAGTTTGACCTGTCTGTCCAATTCTCTGTTTGGCCAGTGCCAGCTCCAGGAATGACAGAGAAGGCTAAAGGGAAGGGCACTAATGATACCTCTGTGGTTTACGAATTGTGCTCAAAGGTATGATTTAATTCAATCCTCTTTCAGGTCTGTGAGGTAGTTATTATTCCTGTTTGAAGAGATAAGAAACTAGGGCACCATGAGGCTAAGTAATCTGTTTACAGTCACAAAGTTAATTGGCAGCAGGACCATGATATGAACTCAGGTATTCTGTCTTCTGGAGGAATTTATCTGTGTTTAAATCCAAGTTATTACTAAACTACATTTCTTTTTTTAAAAAATTTTGTTATCCTCACCTGAGGGTATGTTTACTGATGGGGGGGGGGGGGAGGTGAGAGAGAAACATCAATCATTTGCCTCCTGTATGCACCTTGATCAGGGATAGAACCTGGTTCCTGCAACCTAGGTATGTGCCCAACCAGGAATCAAACTAGCAATCTTTTGGTGTAGGGGATGACGCTCCAACCAACTGAGCCACCCAGCCAGGGCTAAGCTATATTTCTCTAAATAAAATCTTATTTATAACAACCACAAAAGATGACTCATTATTGGTAGCTGATTGAGATTGATCAATGGCCAAATGCCATATTTCATTTGCATCCATTTGTTGAATTTATTAATTGAAACCAGATATTCCAAATTTTTTACCACGAGGAGTCAAAATATAGCATCTATAGTTGATCAATCAAGAAAAAGGGGTGTGAATATATTGCATACAATATCAGTGGCAATCAACATTAGACTTTAAATCAGAAACTTAATAAAACCTCTGAATAGTGGGAATGGGTGGTAGAAGTTTTTCCCCTCATTTTAGACATTTTCGTACAGTCTGAATTTTAAATACATGCAAGTATTACTTCTATAAATTAAAGACATCTCAGAGGTTGAGCACTGACCCATGCACCAAGAGGTCGCCAGTTCTATGCCCAGTCAGGGCACATGCCCAGGCTGTGGACCCAACCCCCAGTGGGGGCATGCTGAAGATGGCCAATTGATGTTCTCTCTCATCAATGTTTCTATTTCTCTCTCCCTCTCCTGTCCCCTCTCTCTCAAAGCAATAAAAAAATGTTTAAAAAATGCCCTGGCTGGTTTGGCTCAGCGGTTAGAGCATTGGCCTGTGGTCCAGAGAGACCTGGGTTTGGTTCCCGCTAAGGGCATGTACCTCAGTTGTGGTTTGTCCCCGGTCCTGGTTGGGTTGTGTGGGTGGCAGCCACTCAATGTGTCCCTTTCAACGTTGATGTTTCTCTCTCTCTCTCTCTCTCTCTCTCTCTCTCTCTCTCCCCCTCCCACTCTATCTGAACAAAAAATGGAAAAATGTCCTTAGGTGAGGATAAAAAAAAAAGTTAAAAAATATATAAATTAAAAAAGTTTTAAAATTTAAAAAAGAAATAAAATAAAAAGTATTTATCAATGAGTGATTGCTTAAATAGCCTATGAAATACTATGCAGGCCATAGAAAAAATAAGGTACAGATATACAAATTTTAAGAAAAACAAATTTTAGAATGATAGGATATGGTTAGGATAATACCATTTATTTTAAGTGTGTGTGTGTGTGTGTGTGTGTGTGTGTGTGTGTGTAAGTTGGTCCGTATATGTGTATGCCGAGTTGGGAGAATACATAGCAAAGTGATATCAAAATGGAGAGGAGAGAGACTTCTATTATTTATTATATATTTTTATGCCTCTCTATAATGTTTGATTTTTCCAAGGAGCATGCATTGGATGTGAATGTGTATGAAATATTATGCAGGTTCAAAGCTGAAGTGATTTTGGGTGTTTTCGTGTTTTTTTTTTGTCACAGAAGAGCTGAGTGTGATTATATTGTTTATGTACAGAAGTCAGGATCTTACACTGATTTGCAGTGAACGGCTCCTTATTATTGTTACAAAAGGGAAGTTTGTGAATTGAATCGCTCCACTTTCATGACTAGATGTCACCACAGAGCTGACCGAAAGTCTGACTCACATTTCTTGTTATGTTGTTGGATCTCCTTCCTCTGCTTGGTTTTGAGCAAATGTCACCACGTTGTATGTGGGATTCAAATCCCCAAATCCAGTATCTGCTTGTAACAAGGTATCTGTCCCCCTTTACTAACCCTGATGCTTGTTAGAATCCTTTTAGCAGTTCAATTATTTTTGTGTTTTATTTTAAGTGTAAATACAGTATTGTTGACTATAGGTACAATGTTGTACACCAGGCCTCTAGAACTTACCTATCCTTATTTTAATTAAAAAAGTTAAATTTATAAATACCTTCATATAAGTTGTGAAATTTTTAGTAAAAAGAATAAATTCCACAAATTACAGAGATTTTGCTAATATTGCAAACTGCCAGTCCATTTAAATTTGATGTATTCAGTTACTTAATTGATTTGTTTAAGTGGTCATTTTTTCTTTTTTATTTATTAATTTTTTTTAGTTTTTAAATTTTATTTTTGTTACAGATGTTTCTCCTTTGTTACCCCATTGACACCCTCCTCCCCATCCCCCTCCACCCCATCCCTGGCTTTGTTGTTCATGTCCATTGGTTATGTGTACATTCATATAAGTTCTGTGGTTTATCTCTTCCCTCCCCCCACCACCCCCTCTTCTGAGGGTTGTCAGTCTGTATCCTACTTCCCCGTCTCTGGGTCTACCCTATTCCTCAGACTGTTATGTTCATTATATTCCACAAATAAGTGAGATCATGTGGTATTTGTCTTTTTCTGCTTGGCTTGTTTTGCTTAGGATAATACTTTCCAGGTCCCTCCATGTCGTCTCAAAGGATAAGAGATCTTTCTTTCTTACAGCTGCATAGTACTCCATTGTGTATATGTACCACTGCTTTTTTATCCATTTGTCTACTGATGGACACTTGGGCTGTTTCCAGATCTTAGCTATTGTAAATAGTGCTGCTGTGAACATGGA
The DNA here is from genome assembly GCF_014108415.1 of Molossus molossus. Classification (NCBI taxonomy): domain Eukaryota; kingdom Metazoa; phylum Chordata; class Mammalia; order Chiroptera; family Molossidae; genus Molossus; species Molossus molossus. The sequence goes on from NW_023425344.1 coordinate 184,142,029, forward strand.
GGTGCATATATTCTTTCTGATTGGTGTTTCAGGCTTCTTAGGGTATATTCCCAGCAGTGGGATCACTGGGTCAAATGGCAGTTCAATTTTTAATTTTTTGAGGTCACACCATGTTGTTTTCCATAGTGGCTGCACCAGTCTGCATTCCCACCAGCAGTATACCAGAGTCCCCTTTTCTCTACACCCTGGCCAACACTTGTTTGATGATTTGTTGATGGCGGCCATTCTGACAGGCGTGAGGTGATACCTCATTGTTGCATCTTTCTGATGATTGGTGATGTAGAGTATTTCTTCATATGTCTCTTGGCCATTTATATGTCCTGTTTGGAGAGGTGTCTATTCAGCTCCTCTGCCCATTTTTTAATTGGGTTCTTTGTCTTCCTTTGTTGAGTTGTATGAGTACTCTATATATATTGGAAATTAACCCCTTATCTGATGTATCATTGGCAATGATGCTCTCCCATACAGTGGGTTCCCTTTCCATTTTGATGGTTGTTTCTTTTGCTGTACAGAAGCTTTTTAGTTTGATGTAGTCCCATGTGTTCATTTTTTTCCTTTGTTGCCTTAGGTGATGTATCAGTGAAAATTCTGCTGCGTATGATGTCCGAAATTTTGTTGCTTACATTTTCTTCTAGAATTTTTATGGAATCACGGGTCACATTTAAGTCTTTTATCCACTTTGAGTTTATTTTTGTGTATTGTGTAAGTTGATGGTTTAGTTTCATTTTTTGCATGTAGCTGTCCAATTTTTCCAACACCATTTATTAAAGAGTCTGTCTTTACTCCATTGTATGGACATTTTAATGATGTTAATTCTTCCAATCTATGAACAAGGTATGTGCTTCCACTTTTTTATGTCTTCTTCTATTTCTTTTTTCAATGTCCTGTAGTTTTCTGCAAATAGGTCCTTTACTTCTTTGGTTATGTTTATTCCTAGGTATCTTAATTTTTTTGCCACGATGGTAAATGGGATTGTTTTTTGTTTCTCTTTCTGTGAGTTCATCATTGGTGTATAAGAATGCCATCAATTTCTTGACGTTAATTTTGTATCTTGCTACTTTGCCAAATTCATTTATTAATTCTAGTAGATTTTTGATGGAGTCTTTGGGGTTCTCTACTTATAATATCATGTCATCTGCAAATAACGACAGTTTCACTTCCTCCTTTCCAATTTGGATCCCTTTTATTTTTTCTCCATGTCTGATTGCTGTAGCTAAGACTTCCAGTACTATGTAAGAGTGGTGAAAGTGGGCATCCCTGTCTTGTTCTTGTTCTTAAGGGAAATGCTTTTAGATTCTGCCCATTGAGTATGATGTTGGCTGCAGGTCTTTCATATATGGCCTTTATTATGTCGAGATATGATCCCTCTATTCCCACATTGCTGAGCATTTTTACCAGAAGTAGATGCTGGATTTTGTCAAATGCTTTTTCAGCATCCATTGATATGATCATGTGTTTTTTATTCTTCATTTTATTTATGTGGTGTATCACATTTATTGATTTGCGAATATAGTACCAGACTTGCATCTCTGGGATGAATCTAAGTGGTAATTTTTTCTAACAAAATTCAGTCAGAGAGTGATATAGTTATGCCCTTGACAAAAATGAAAAGTGTGATATTGTGACCAAGAACATAGAATATGGTTCCTGATTATCTTCGTGTTTTGGCTTATCAAAGTTCACAGAATATAGGAGGTTCTGCTCCGTCCAGTGAGCTTAGGCAGATGTAATAGAAGGTACACCGGGTTGACACATATTTTCATCATAAAAGTCTTCTGGTTGTTCCTCTTCATCTCTATCAGGAAAAACATATAGAGAATAGTAAATTTTCACAGAAGTCCTTATATGCAGGCAGTTTAGAATCTCTGATCATCAATGAACATTAATTCTTTAAATGTTCCGTAGAATTCACCAGTGTACCCATCTGATCCTGGAGTTTTCTTTCTTGGGAGAGTTTTGATTACTGATTCAATATTTGTCCTAGTTATAGATCTGTTCAGACTTTTTATTTCTTCATGATTTAGTCTTGGTAGGTTGTATGTTTCTAGGAATTTGTTTATTTTTTCTAATTTATGCAGTTTGTTGGTGTGTAAGTATTCATGGAAGCCTTTTATGATCTTTTCTATTTCTGTGGCATCAGTTGTAAAATTTCTTCTATTTTTTGTTTTATTTGAGTATTCTCTTTTTACTTTACTTAGTATAATTTAGGGCTTTTCTATATTATTTATCTTTTTAAAATATTTACTTTTAGCCCTGGCCAGTTTGGTTCAGTGGTTAGAGCATCAGCCTGTGGACTGGAGAGTCCTGGGTTTGGTTCCCGCTAAGGGCATGTACCTTGGTTGTAGTTTGTCCCCAGCCTGGTTGGGGTTGTGTGGGTGGCAACCAGTTGATGTGTCTCTCTCACATCAATGTTTCTCTTTCTTCCCCCTTCTCTCCCTCCTGCTCTATCTGAAGATAAATGCAAAAAATGTCCTCGTGTGAGGATAAAAAAAAATTTACTTTTAGATCTCTTACATTGATGTTTCTCTCTCCCTCATGCTCTCTGTCTCTCTTCCTCTTTCTCTAAAATCAATAAAAACATATCCTTGGGTGAGGATAAAAATTAATTTATTCAATGGCTTTATTATTTCTGTTTCATTTATTTCAGCTTTAAGTTTTGTTATTTTCATCCTTTTGCTAACTTTGGGCTGAGTTTGTTCTTTTCCTAGCTTTGAGGTTAGGTTATTTATTTAGGTTATTTATTTGAGATCCTTCCTTTTTTGTAATGTAGGCATTTATTGCCCTCAAGTACTTATTGACTGCAGAGTAAGTGTTGGAATGTTGTGTTTTCATTTTTGTTGAGGTACTTTCTAATTTCCTTTCTGATTTTTTTTTAAATGTGTTTTTATTGATTTTTTTTAGAGAGAGAGGAAGGGAGAGAGAGAGAGAAAAATCGATGTGAGAGAAAAACATCCATCGGCTGCCTCCTGCATGCCCCCCACTGAGGATCAAGCCTGTGATCCTGACCAGGAATGGCACCCAGACCTCTCAGTCCGTGGGAGGATGCTCAATCCAGAGAGCCACACTGGCCGGGCCTCACAGCATACATTCTTTAGTGTAGGTGTCTTTTACTTACAACAATGGTTTTGAGATTTATCCATGTTATTGTGTGTATTAGTAGTTTCTTCCTTTCAGAAGAAATTTTTACTGCAAAGATTTTCTAATTTATTTCAACTTTTTATTGTAATTTCTATGTGAAAAATTCCAGTTTGCTAGTTTATTTTTTACTTTTCTCATCCAATTGCTGATTCCTTTAATTTAAGGTACAATATGAAATCTGCCCAATTTTGGATCTGTAACTTTTTACTTATTCCTGGTTGTATCAAGTTCATGTAGTTGCCTTCTTAGAGTCATCAAGGGTCATTTTCTTCTTTCTTTCAAAGCTCATGTACATTATCTGTCATCTTTTTACTAACTTGCTTATTTATTTATCTAAACATCTTATTTTTTTCTACCTTAGATCATGTTCTTGCTGTTGAGTTATTCAAATACACAGTTTAGAATACATACTAGTTTTCAGAAAATTTGGGAGAATTATTCATGCATGATATTTGGCAAACACTCTAGATATATAAGGAAGCTAATTACTTCTCTGCTCTTTTTTCAGGTGCCTTTGACTTTGTGAGTGAGTCTGGAAGCATTAGTTGCAAAGGTATGCATTTGCCTCTCTGGTTGCATGAAAGAATAGAAATGCTCCTGGTTGCATGAAAGAATAGAAATGCTCCAAGAAGCCAAAGTGAGCTTGTCCTGTTCTGAGGAATAACTTCCATGCAGCCTGCAGATACTTGGTTCCATTAGAAAGTCAATACTCCCTCTGCACTCCCACTGCTGCCGATAACTAAAGCTGCTGATGAAGAGTGAGTTTGTGGTGCAGCCTCCCCACCATTTATGCATTTCTTTACTCTGCACTCTGTGTCCTCTGGCTCCTGTCTTCTCTGGCCTTTCTATTATTTTCCCAAACAAAGCTTGCCTTATGCAGACTTGTCAAATTAACTCCCCTGTCAGGACTCCTTTTGCTGACTGCTCCTCTTCCTTTCTTTCTTCATGCAAGCCTCTACTTGCCTAGCCCCCAACTCTTAGTTAGGGTTCAACCAGAGAAACAGAACCAGGAGGAGATATATATTAAGCAATTTATTGCACAGAATGGGCTTACTTGATTGTGGCAGTTGGCAAGCACACTGGTTGAGTAGGCCACCAGAAAGGGCAGATTGAGACTCTTGGGTGCCAGTTAACACTGTTATTCACAGAGGAATTTCTTCTTCAGAGAAGTCTTAGTTCTGCTCTTAAAACCTTTTAATGATTGAATCAGTCCCACCTAGATTATTTAGGGTAATCTCTCTTATTAAAGTCGATTGATTATGGATTTAATTCACATCTACAAAACACTATTACTGTAACACCTAAATGAGTGCTTGTTTTGAATAACTGGGGACTGTAGTCTAGCTGAGTTGACAGGTAAAATGAACCACTACACTCCTTTTTTTTTTTAAGCATGTGGTATTTACATATTGGATTAGTTGGTAACTAAAATGTTAATTGACTAAAGCTAAATGCTTCCCAGGGGTATTTTTATGAAGAAATCTTCAAGAAGCAATGGTAAAATAAAAACAGCTAAGGAATGTATGAATGGGGGTAAGATAGGCATGGGAATGAAAACCACAACCTACTCAAAAGGTCAGGACTAACCACAGGTATGGTCACTTCTCATTGTCTCACATCTCCCCCTCAATTTCCTGGTATAACAGTCATTCGTAATCTTTTCTTTTTATTTCCGCATATCCTCCAACACTGGCATACCTGCTTGACACCTCTCCACCAGACCTTCAGGTTTCCTTCCATGAACATACCTTGAGATCTATACCTAACACGTGTACATTTGGGCTTCCCTCACCCCCACAGCCCTGTGCACATGTTTATGGACCACACTTTTATCCCATGTTTAATGTGTCCTCTAAAGCTATAGGAGCTTTATAAAATTATAGAAGTCCTATAATACTACAGGAGTCTCCTATAATTTGAAGGCCAACTTATTCATTCATCCAACAAGTTTATCTAATGCATTGGCAGGTGTTGTGTATAAAAGAAACAGCTTGAATTCTTCGGCAAAGGACCTTAGCTTTTAGTGCAAGGGCTATAATGAAATAAGCACAGAACAGAGAAGGAACATTTATTCTAACTGTAAGATTTGAGAAAGCTTAGCGGAGCCCTTCAGCTGGGACTTGAAAGTTCATAAGGACTTTGACAGATGGAGAAATGTATTTCAGGTTGAGTGAACGACATGAGCAAATGTAAGGGGGCCTGAAAATGCAGGAGTAATTCAGAGCCTGTTTGGGGGTTTGGATGGTTGGAGAGTCACTTGGGGACCAGGTTATTTCTTTCATTTAAGTGAGTGTGAAGCCTACTCACTTAATTACCTCAGATAATTAGGAGAAGACACTAAGACTTAGGACAGACTTAGAAGAGGAAGTTGAAAAGCTAGAAGAAGTTTAGAGAATACAATATATATAAAAAAAACAAAAGCAAGAGAGGATATTATCTATGTTGGTTCCATAAGGAGAGGCTTAATGGCTTGTAACCCAGTGTTCAGCTTTCTGTCTTGTTAGGCTGCTCCTTTCCAGATCCTTTGGCTTAAATAGGACAAGCTTTTCTTGGAGTTGTATTTGTCCTTCTGTGTCTATTGACAGCCTTCTCCAGCACCCATTCTATATCTTTTAAAAGCTTTTAATCAATTTATTGAGGTATAATTGAAAAGCAATAAAATATTTTCATTGTAAGTATACAGTTCTATGAATTTTGAAAAATACATCACTTGTGTATCATCACAATAAAGATATAGAACTTGTCCACCATCAAAAAGTTCCCTTGTTTAAGATGTTAACACTACCCAAAAGTGATCTACAGATTCAATGTGATCCCTGTCAAAACCTCAACAATTTTTTGCAAATATAGAAAATTCCATCCTACAATTTATATAGAGGGACCCTGAATAGGCAAAACAATCTTGAGAGGTGGAGGAGCAGCCACCCTGGCAGGACGAGTATTCTACCATAGATGTATTTAGTCATAAAGGAAGACCAACTTTGGGTGGGGTTTTGTTACCATTTCTCACTCTGTACATTGAATGAATGCCAATTCTTACTGCTCAGCTTGTCAAGGAAGTCATAAATGACCTCAGTCTGTTGCCTTGTAATGTCAAAATTATTCTTTCATTATTAACTCATTATTTCCCTGAGTACGCTTGTCTTAGAAGCAAATCCCATCATGATTACAATAGTTATCTAATCTCTGTGGACTGCTTCAATACCTCTCTCTTTTCTCTTGGCTTATGAATCTGCAGTGTGAGTAGAAATTAACTGTAGTAGATACTGTGGTATGCGGCCAAGAGCCCTCCTTCAGACAGGTGCTAATTCTCCTAGTTGGAGGGTATGTTGACGCTGTTGGATTACACAGCTGAACTCCTTGACGAAGGGCACCAATTTGCCCAAGTTTATACCTCTCCCAATGATTAATGGATGCAGGTGTACAAGAACGTAGTTCCTTGCTTCTAATTGAGATGACTCAAAGGGTCACTTGTAGCTCCAGAGCTCCCCCCAGGATTTGAGGATGCCTCTGATGCAACCCCTAAGCAGTTCTACCTATTTCTTTCTACCCAGACCTACTTCCTTCACTTCCTTACAGGTATTATTCCTGAGCCCTTCAATAAGCCCTCATACAAATTTCTGCCTCATAATCTGTTCTCTAGGGAATCCCATCTAGAAGAGTTGGTGCCCACACTGTCTTAGGAATAAGAGCTCATTCACTGTCTAGCAATGAGAATCCCATCACTGGTAGTAGGTGGAGTAATGATGGTGCCTGTTGTGCTGCAGCTGTGCCATCGTTGAAACTTTCACTAGTGGTGAACAGGGATAGGATTGTATTAGAAGGAATGTGCTGCAAAATGTAATAACTCTGGTATTTGAAATATTTTTGGGAAGTAGTAATCATAAGGACTATGAAATTAAATGGCTCTTGCTGCATGTTATTGAAGCTTTGGAGAAAAAACAATAATGAAATGCTGAGGGCAATTAACATTCAACTCAAGACTAAATAGACTCTTAAACCTAGCAGCCAGATGACAGCAAAAATTGAAGATCAGGCATATAACTTTATAATAGTGGCGAGACTCATTGAACAGTGAATTCTCAGCCATGCCAAGTCTGTTACACCAAGGTTAGGGTCTTAAATGGTGAGTTGGGACCCTAGAACTTGAGATGTACCTATCTCTTTTGGGTTGATAAACTTGAAAATCCTAAATCCTTGGATACAGCTGGACCTGGGCCTGAAGCAGTAGCCCTCTCCTTAACTTAAAGATAATATAGAGGCCTTTACCATGTAAGACAATATGCATCCACTTCCCATAATCAGCCCCCATCTCCCCTCCTGGCCATCAGACTAATTACTGGGGTTAAATAACAATATAACCTGGCACTTTCCTTAGCTGCTAAAGGAAGAAGTGGACCATACACTAAAGGAGCTGCAGGATCTAGCCAACATGTAATGGCAGGAGTTAGGACTGGATCCTAAGGACCCTGATTAATGGTGGTGAGATATAATGTTCAGTAAAGAAGAGTTTATGGTTGTGAGAGCATTTGCTGTAACACAGGATGTAACCCCCTGGGAAATAGTGTTAACTTGCTATAGGAAGCTTTGCAAGGTAAAATGGAACATTCAGGTTTGGAAGACAGTAAAGGATCAAAAGGCTCATAGATGCGTATACTCTAGAGGGGATATGTGTCTGAAAAATCTACTTTCTGTCTATGTTCTGCAGAAGAATTCAGACAATGCCTCATTTACCGAAATGATAAGGAATGTGCTGGTAAAGAGGCACCAGAATCATTGAGTGCCTATCTTCAGTGATTGTATCTATTAGTAGTGACTATGTTCTGTAGGACAGGGCTACAGAGGTAAGTTATGCCATTATAAGACTGAGCTCCCCCCTAGTCATGGAGGTGATAGGATCTTAAAGTAACAGAGGCCAGGTGGTAGGACTAAAACTGTCAGAAGCAAAGTAGTTGTAATTATCATAAGAAGAAAGGTAGAAAGGCCCTCAGGAGAGTCTGACACATAGAGAACTATGAAGATGGCTAAGAGATTGTGTGTCTAGGGGCAATGTGAGTGGACAACCAATAAGCATTTTGAGTGTTGCTCAATCTAGAAAATAAAAAGAGGTCAAGGATGGATGATCAGGAGGCTGAGGGCAGCTGTCCAAATAAAAAGCCATGATGCCTTGCTCAGTTTCTGAATCTGAATCAGTTTTCAGATTCAGAGCCCAATAGGTGAAGTCTGCTGTGTCAGATGTATCCTTGCCCGAGATTACCATGGTCTCTGGAACAGACTGCTGATATAATGAATGCGTTGTTTTTTCATCCTGGTAAGAATAGAGAATAGGAAGCACTTTGAATTCCTGTGGAATGGACACAGCAGAATACCTTTATGTTGTTGTTCTTGGTCTTTGTTAACTTTCCATCCTCTGGCGTAATATAGACCAAAGGGATTTGGACCACGTGGAGATGCAGAATATAACATTGATTTATTATATTTATGGTTTCATTAGACTGGATGGGCAAGAAGTAACAAGTATGTTGGTGACTTTGGAAAGATACCTGTGCTCCAGAGGATGGGAGATAAACCCTATGAAGATTTCAGCGGCCTACAACATGAGCAAAGTTTTTAGAGGTCCAGCGGTCTGGGCGTACCAGGACATTCCCCTCTAAAGTAAGGGACAAAATTATTGCACTTGTACTTCCCACTACTGAGAAGGAGGCACAACACCTCATAGATTCTTTGGGTTCTGGAGGCAGCATATTTCACATTCCAACACATTTACTGAGTAACATGGAATGTTTCCTTCTTCTTTACTCCTCCTTCCAATCTCCTGGCCTCCAGTCTCACTATTGGTCAAACCCAGCTGGAAGCCTGCTAGCACTAGGACGAGGGAACAGGACCCCTGTGAGAGTATAACAGGGAAAGGTGGGGAATGGGTCTGAGGGCCCCTGAGACTGGCAAAATCCCACAGTTAGTCACTGACAGTAAGGAATTAGTTCCACTAGGTTTAAGATAAAATATAGACAGATTATATTTATCTCTTTATGCAAGTCAAATTAGTGTCTGTCCCCGCACCCCCCCCCCCCCCCCCCCCAGGAATACATAATCGAGACTTTCCCAAAGGAAAAATGCCATTCTGCAATCTTTAGCTGTGTTAAAAGAGAAACTGAGGTGTGGGGAGGAAAATAATTTTCCTTCTACCCTTCTCAATTCTTTTGGCTAGACAGGAAGCAGACTAACAAGAGAAAATAAACACATTTATTATGTACAGATGAGAGTTTCATCAGAATATGAGCTCCCAGGACAAATCCGGCAGTTGAGACTTATATGCCACTTCGAACTAAGGAGAAAGGGAGGTGGTGTGGTTTAGGATTTCAAAGGGCAGGAAGGCAATTCACATGGAGATGGAAAAGCAAATGTTTGATAAATAAACGTTTGCTGGATCATCTTTAGCAAAGGGACACAGAGAACTTTGATCAAATGGACCCTGCTAGGTTCCTCCCTGCCTATCACACCTAGTTTATATTAAACAATAGTTATCTATGATGATAGCTCTCTTCTTGGAGTAGGTTCTCTATCAGTTCTTTTAGGCTGTTAGGGGGAAGGTCAAAGTTTTTTTCTGAGGTTTCCATTTCTTAAAAATAACTAGCTTAAAATAATCAATGCCAAAAAAAAAAAAAAAAAGGCCACATTTTGGGGTGGCAAACTCTGCTTTCCCCAGAGGCATTTATAAGAGTTTATCGAGCAAAGATCAATTCAAATTGGGCAGCATCCAATCTAGCAGATAGAAAGGAGCTCTGAGGAGCTGTACAAAATGCAATTTTTATAGGCAGAAGAAAGCAGGAACAGGAATTTATACTGGCAAAGAAGTGAGTTGAGCCCTGGTCAGTTTGGCTCAGGGGTTGAGCGTTGGCCTGCGGACCAGAGAGTCCTGGGTTCGGTTCCTGCTAGGGGCATGTACCACGAAAGAAAATAAAAAAAGAAATGAGTTGGTTATTGCAAAGTTAGGGGATGGCAGAGGTCTTTCAGGCAGATTATTTAACTAGTGCTGATCAAGTGATTCGGGATTGATTGGTTTAAAATTCCATTTCTGGGAAAGCCAGAACTGTAATTCAGTCTCTGTTTGGTGACATGGAACTTAGTATAAGCGACTTTATTTTGGACCTGTTATGTTTTTTAAAAATTTTATTTTTCAATTATAGTTGACATACAATATTATATTAGTTTCAGGCATATAACACATAGTGATAGACATTTATACAACTTAAAAAGTGATCACCTCAATAAATCTAGTACTTATATGACACCCTACATAGTTATTACAATATTATTGACTATATTCTCTATGCTATATTTTATATCCCTGTGACTGTTTTGTAATTACCAATTTGTGCTTCTTAATCCCTTCCCCTTTTTCACCCATTCACCTAACCCTCTTCCCATCTGGCAACTGTCAAAATGTTCTTTACAGCTATGACTTTGTTTTGTTTGTTTATTATTATTACTTTTAAGATTCCATATATAAGTGAAATCATATAGCATTTGTCTTTCTCTGTCTGACTTATTTCACTCAGCATATCAATGTTGTTGCAGATGGCAAGATTTTCTTCTTTTAATGGCTGAGCCATATTCCTGGGCCTGTTGTTTTTAACAGCTATTAATAAAAATTAATGCTTTTACATGTGCTTTTCCATCTAGTAAATTAAATGAAAAGTTTAGAAAAAATACTTTAAGATGAAAGTAAGCTAATGTTTAATTTTAAAGACAGAATACTTTCATTAAACAATTGAAAAGATGTTGACAAGAAATTTAGAGGAAGGCCAAAGACTACGGCAATACTTTAAAAATAGCTTGAGCCACTGGAATTCTTAAATTGAAAAAAAGGAATTGAAAACTCTGATCTCTGTACTAATGACCTCATCACATTACAAAGAAAATTGAATTTTTATATATCTCTTTCACCATCTGGTCTGGAGAATATTTGGAAATTATTCATTTTAGCAATGGAAACACTTTGAAGAGAATATTTTAAGAAATAAAGACTATTTTAGAAAGCTAATGCATGTACTACTTTTAGCAATTTTGAATGAAGCATGGTTAATATAACTAGCTAGTTTAAATAAATTCATTCTAAAAGGAGAGCTGAGGACTGGAATAATTCATGCTGCACATAGTTAATAAACTATGCTAATAAACTTTCTGCATCACATAGAAAGAGAATAAAGCAATAGTGGTTGGTGCCCTTTTTAATATCTACACAGTAAGATTAATAAATAAATTTTGTGAAAACCCTGAAGTTATGGTTTAGGGTCTTTTTGTTTTAATTGTCTTTTGTACCACCATAAGCATATTAGAAAAGAAATTTAAGATGCAAAATTCTTCAAACAACTCAACACCAAAAAACATAATAATCCAATAAAAATGGGCAGAGGACCTGAATAGACACTTCTCTAAAGAGGACATACAGACGGCCAATAGACATATGAAAAGATGCTCAAGTCATGAATCATCAGAGAAATGCAAATTAAAACCACAGTGAGATTATCACCTCACACCTGTCAGAATGGCTATCATCAATAAATCAACAAACAAGTGTTGGTGAGGATGTGGGGAAAGGGGAACTCTCGTGCACTGTTGGTGGGAATGCAGATTGATACACCACTGTGGAGTTTCCTCAAAAAATTAAAAATGAAACTGTCTTATGATTCAGAGATTTCACTTCTGGGAATATATCTAAAGAAATCTGAAACACTGATTCGAAAGAGTATATGCACCCCTATGTTCATAGCAGCATTATTTACAATAGCCAAGATTTGGAAGCAGACCAAGTGCCCATCAGTAAATGAATAGATTAAAAGCTGTGGTACAGCCCTGGCCGGTTTGGCTCAGCGGTTGGAGCATCCACCTGCGGTCCGGAGAGACCTGGGTTCGGTTCCCGCTAAGGGCATGTACCTCGGTTGCAGTTTGTCCCCGGCCCTGGTTGGTTGTGCGGGTGGCAGCCACTCGATGTGTCCCTTTCACATCGATGTTTCCCCCTCTCTCTCTTCCTCTCTCTCCCTGTACAAAACTCTGTCTGTACAAAAAATGGAAAAATGTCCTCAAATGAGGATAAAATAAAATAAAATAAAATAAAAGCTGTGGTACATTTACACAATGGCAAACTACTCATCAGTGAAAAAGAAGGAAATCTTACCTTTTGTGACAGCATGGATGGACCTGGAGAATATGCTAAGTGAAATAAGCCAGTCAGAAAAAGATAAATACCATATTATTTCACTTATATGTGGAATCTAATGAACAAAATTAACAAAATAGAAACAAACTTAGATACAGAGAACAGACTGACAGCTGTTGGGGTGGGGTGGGGAGCTGGGTGAAATAGGTGAAGGGATTAATAAAAAAACACCTCAAAAACACACCTTATAGACACAGACATTAGTATGATGATTACCAGAGGGAAGGGGAGGTAGGGCAGGTAGAAGAGGGTAAAGGGGGGATAAATGGTGATAGAGGGAGACTAGACTCTGGGAGGTGAACATACAATACAATATACAGATGGAACCTACTTAATTAACCAATGTAACCCCATTAAATTAAATAAAAATATACAAAAATGTCAAGTTCTTTGAATCAAAAAAAACTATACCACTAGTTTTACTAATAGTCCAGAAGCACTGATGATATTTCCAATGATCACCACTCAATATTATGAATATTTGTTTACTCATGAATAACATCATGAGTCAGACATTATAATACTAAAAAAAAAAGCAAGACACCTCATTCTCCATCCCCTACCCCTCAATAAAAGCAAAACATTGAAAGTGGTATTGATGGTAAAGCAAGCCTTGGTGTTGATGGTATTCTCTATACTTCAGGAATTAATCTACTAACTCTGCAAGTCTGGAACTTCAGTTGCCAGTTTAGCCAGCAGAAAGCTTTACCCCTAAAACACAACCTTATTGTATGATACTGATTTGTATAAAAGAAGTGAGTTTGCAGATCTTAGCTATTGTAAATAGTGCTGCTGTGAACATGGGGGTACATATATTCTTCCTGATTGGTGCTTCAGGCTTCTTAGGGTATATTCCTAGAAGTGGGATCACTGGGTCAAATGGCAGTTCAATTTTTAATTTTTTGAGGTAACACCATACTGTTTTCTATAGTGGCTGCACCAGTCTGCATTCCCACCAGCAATGTACTATAGTCCCCTTTTCTCCACACCCTCGCCAACACTTGTTGTTTGATGATTTGTTGATGGCGGCCATTCTGACAGGTGTTTTAATTTGCATCTCTCTGATGATTAGTGATGTTGAGCATTTCTTCATATGTCTCTTGGCCATTTGTATGTCCTGTTTGGAGAGGTGTCTATTTAGCTCCTCTGCCCAGTGTCCATCAGTAGACAAATGGATAAAAAAGCAGTGGTACATATACACAATGGAGTACTATGCAGCTGTAAGAAAGAAAGATCTCTTATCCTTTGAGACGACATGGAGGGACCTGGAAAGTATTATCCTAAGTGAAATAAGCCAAGCAGAAAAAGACAAATACCACATGATCTCACTTATATACGGAATATAATGAACATAACAGTCTGAGGAATATGGTAGACCCAGAAACATGGAAGTAGGGCACAGACAGACATCCCTCAGAAGAGGGGGTGGGGGTTGGGGAGAGATAAACCACAGAACTTATATGCGTGTATGCATAACCAATGGACATGGACAACAAAGCTGGGGACGGGGCATGGAGGGGGGATGGGGAGGAGGGTGTCAATGGGGTAAAAAAGGAGAAACATCTGTAACAATAAATAAATAAATAAATAAATAAATAAAAAAGTTAAAAAAAAAAAGTGAGTTTGCAATAAAATATGTAATTTCCAAACTCTCTGATATTTATTGAAACTATTTCATCATTCTTATCTCATCATGGAATTCTACTTAAGAAATAAATTATGAAGAGGGGGTGGTAGGGGAGAGATAAACCACAGAACTTATATGCATGTATGCATGAACAATGGACATGGACAACAAAGCTGGGGACAGGGCAGGGAGGGAGGGGGAGGGGGGAATCAGTGGTGGGGGGAAAAGGAGAAACATCTGTAACAAAAGTTAATTAATAAAAAAGAAATAAATTATGGTTGGAAAAAAAAAGATTAAAAAAAAGGAAAAGAAAACCCATAAAAAATTATGGTTGAAAGGTTATTTAAGAAACCTAAAGCCTAGTTAAGAATTTGTAGCCCTGGCTGCTGTGGCTTAGTGGGTTGAGCCTCGTCCCATGCCCCAAAAGGTCACTGGTTCAATTCCTGGTCAGGGTATATGCCTAGGTTATAGGTTTGATCCCTGGTTGGGGTGTATACAAGACAACTGATCAATGTTTCTCTCTCACATAGATGTTTCTCTCTTTCTCTCTCTCCCTCCTTTTCTCTCTAAAATCAATAAAAAACATTAAACAACAACAACAAAAAGGAAACTTTAGGGTAGGAAGAAACTTTACCTTTTTAGGTTCTGCTGGCTGTTGTAACAATTAAATTGACATGAGACAGATTAACAAGAGAAAATAACCAAATTTAATTACATGTGTACATATGGGAATGCCACATACATGAGAGGTTCAGGGACAGAAAGGGAAAATGAGGCATTTTCAAGTTAAGGATCATGTAAGGCTCCTTGGGTCTTCAGAAGGGAGGAAAATTCATTTGCAGGATGATAGGAAGAGCAGATGTTTGGCAATTAGAAGTTTGCCCTGCTCTTTAGATAGGTCATAAAAAAATTATTTCTTGTGATACCTCTTTATGGGCAAGACCTCTAATTTAAATTATTTAAAAGAGAGGTAAAAGTTTCTTATGAACCCTCATCTAGATTGTTTTCAGCTCAAAATAATTCACATGCTAAACTGCCTGTTCTGTACCCCTTCAAACCTCAATGAGGTTGGTGAATATATGTAACCAAGACACTAATAACAGAAATAATATTTGTCCTAGCATGTAGTGAGTACTTACGGGCTGCTATTGTTTGTCATACCTCCCAGCTTATAGATCTTTCTCATATGTTCTATTGAGTGTTTGGTTCTCACAAGAACTATGTCAAGTGATGGGTCTTTTACTGATGGAAAAAATAGCACCTCAGAGAGATTAAAGGACTTGACTAAAATTTCATAACTGATACAGTTGACATCTGTTGCTTTGGTTGGAACAATTTCCTTCCTCATTTTGATAACAGGACTCTGATTTTCCTCTAAGAAACTACCTTGTGCCTTTGTTTAACTTCTATCAGGACTGTCAGTAAAGAGACTGCCTCTCTGTTAACATGTGACCAACACCAGCTCATCAGAACCCTCTATATCCCCTGGATGCAGAGACTGGTGTACAGGTAGGCATCTGATCCAAGTAATTTGAGTTTTTATTTTTTTAAAATATGTTTTTATTGATTTTTTTAGAGGCAGAGGAAGGGAGAGAGAGAGAGAAACATTGATGTGAGAGAAAAACAGCCATTGGCTGCCACTTGCATGCCCCCTACTGGGGATCGAGCCTGCACTCTGGCCCTGTGCCCTGACCAGGAATTGAACCGGGACCTCTCAGTCCACTGAGCCACACCAGCCAGGCTGAGCGATTTATTTATTTATTCATTCATTCATTTATTTATAAATCCTCATCCAAGGATATTTTTCCACTTATCTTCAGTCAGATATTTTTCCATTTATCTTCAGACAGAATGGGAGGGAGAGAGAAAGACACATCAACTGGTTGCCTCCCACATGACCCTGACAAGACTCGAGGACTGTACAACTGTGGTACATGCCCTTGACCGGAATTGAACCCATAACTCTTTGGTCCTCAGGCCATTGCTCTAATTGCTGAGCCAAACCGGCCAGGGCCTGAGTTTTTATTTTTAAAGAGATAAATATATGAATTCTAGGGGTGAGTAAGCTTCACTGGGGAACTGTAAGGACCATGAAAACTTGGAGCTATTTACCAGAGAGAGCTGCTAGGGCAAAGCTAATACAGAGGAAAGCCTAGTGGAGAATGAGAGAGAGAGGGAGATCGATTCTGATTTCATTTGAGGAAATGGGTATAGCTATGCTTTAAGCTGGATCAACTCTTGCATTTTCAAGATCAGTGAGTCAGTAAATTCCTTGTTTTGTTTAGGTAGGTTTGGACTTCTTCACTTGAAACCAAAACAGAAAACAAACAAACAAAATCCCCCCCAAATCCTAACTAGTAAATGTCTTAGCTGTTATTGAAACATGTCTTTTGACATCAAATACTTGACCATTTCCACTGCTGCAACCCTCAGAAAGGTGCCGCTACATATAAATGTCAAAACTGATCAGGCACCTTTGTGGGAGACTAGAGACCCTGCCCTCCTTTCATGGACACACACTATTTTGGGTTTCCTTCAAGTTTTCATTGTAAAAGTTCTGTCAAGAGAATGGGAAGACAAGCCAAAGACTTGAAGAAAATATTTGCAAAAGCCATACCTGATAAAGGGCTACTATCCAAAACATGCAAAGAATTATTAAGACTCAAGAAGAAAACAAACAACTCGATTAAAAAATGGACAAAAGATCTGAGCAAATATCTCACCAAAGAAGATATACAGATGACAAGCATATGAAAAGATATTCTGCATCATATGTTATTAGGAAACACAAATTAAAGAAACTAAGAGATACCACTACATTCTTATTAGAAGGCCAGAATCTAGAACTCTGACAACACCAGATGTTGCTGAGGATGTGGAACAATAGGAACTCTCATTTATTGCTGGTGGAAATGCAAAATGGCACAGCCACTGGAAGACAGTTTGGTGTTTTCTTACAAAACTAAACCTACTCTTGCCTTATGATCCAATAACCTTGCTTCTTGGTATTTACCCAAAAAAGTTGAAAAATTATTTCTACACAAAAACTTGCACATGGATGTTGATAATTTATTCATAATTGCCAAAACTTGGAAGCAGCCAAGATGTCCTTTAGTAAGAGGATAAACAAACTGTGGCACCTCCAGACAGTGGAATAATACTCTGTGCCAAAAAGAAATCAACCGTCAAGCCATGAAATTACATGAAGGAACCTAAAGTGCATATTACTAAGTGAAGCCAATCTGACAAGGCTACATACTGTATGATTCCAAATGTATTATATTCTAGAAAAGGCAAAACTATGGAGTAAAAAGATCAGTGATTTCCAGGGTTTAGGGGAGAGGGAGGAATGAATAGGTAGTGCACAGAGAATATTTTAGAGCACTATAGTGGTGGATACATGTCACTATAACTTTGTCCAGTCCCATAGATTATACAACATGAATAGTGAACCCTAATGTAATTAGGTGATTATACTGTGTTAATGTAGGTATCAGTTTTAACAAATGTATCACTCTGATGAGGGATGTTGATAATGGGAGAGACTGTACATATGCGGGAATAGGAGGTACTGTATATAGGAAACCTCTACCTTCCTCTCAATTTTACTATGAACTGAAAACTCTAAAAAATAAAGTGTATTGAAAATTTTCAAAAGTCATAGCTTTGACCTCTGCATATGTCTCACAAACTTTTTGGTGGCAAGATTTAGGAGAATGTGTTGGTGAAATACTCCATGTAAAAATATGTTTTTTACATAGTGCAAGGAAGGAATGATGGAAAGTGTAGCAGAGTTGCACTGGGTGGAAGTATTTTAGCACTTTGCTAAAATGTGAAAGAATATTTCTCATGTAGATATGAGAAAAGTGGTTAAAATTGCTTGAGAATCATTTTCAGAGGCAAAATGATAAATGATTTTTCTTTGCTATCCAACTTCCCTGATTTTCTACCTTTATGTCCTTTCCTTTCTTTTTTATTATTTTGTAAGCACAGTACCCTATATAAATGTGTTCAAATTATCAACACTTGAATCTATTAGAAGCATAAGGCCATGGGCTGTAATGTCTTTCTTCTGTATATCTTACCTTTTTTCCATCCCTTTTCCCTGCAGTTCCTGGTCCCTACATCCTTCTCACTCAAATATTTCTGCTCCCCCTACCTTTATTCTTAATTTTGGAAAAGGATGGAGAGAGATAAAGGGAAGAGGGGAAGTGAATCCTGTAAGAGAAGTAGGCCAAACTTGGGGTAGATTTTATCAAATCTTAGCGCACTTTAAATGTAGGACATCCTGATCAATAAAAGAAACAGAAAATATTCATGTATTAACATTTTTTTCTCTACTTGAATCTCCCTCCTACCTAGTCTGTGTTGATTAGCAAAAATAAAAGATACAGGAAAATTTAAGGAAAACAGCAAAACCGAAAGGTGGATAAATAGTTTGGGAGTATTTATTGCATTCTATTTGCTCTCCCTCTTTTGGATTTCAAAGTCCTTGGAATCCAATGGACTTATTTTGCTTTTGCTATGAATATACACAGTGTTTAAATCTTTCTGGATATCATTTCTTTGGATTATCTTTTTCAGAGCTGTATGACTACATTTTGTGTTATTTTTTGTCTTATGTTCTTTTGGTTTAAACGACTATATAACACATTTCTCCATTAAGTTCTTTTACTAGCCACTTAATCTGTATTACTGTCTTCTCCAAAAGATAGTTATTAGTACTTTTAGGTCCTTTAGTCGGAAGTATACTTTTTTTGTTTGTTAATCCATTGATTTTTTTTTTTTTTTAGATAGAGTGGAAGGAAGAGAGGGAGAGAGAAACACCAATGTGAGGGAGACACATGGATTGGCTGCCTCCCATATGACCCCGACTAGGGCTGGGGATCGAACCTGCAGCCCAGGTACGTGCCCTTGACCGGGAATCAAACCTCTGACCCTTCCGTCTTCGGGCTAGCACTCTAACTGGCTGAGACAAACGGCCAGGGTGAAGTATACTTTTACTACTTATGGTGTTTTTCTGTTGGAAGGCTTTACTAGTGTTTCTCTGCATATTACATCTGACCTGTCCTTCAAGGTACAGTTTAAGTTCATTTTCTCTATTAAGTTTTAAAAATTTCTCTTGTTACTCTCAGTTGTGCCCTACTACACAGTTGCACATCTGTGGTGGGCTGAATAATGCCATCCTCCCCCGAAAAATGTCCACTTTCAATTTTCCAGATTTGGTGAATGTTACCTGACATGGCAAAAGGAACTCTGCAGATTTGGTTAAATGAAGGCCCTTGTGACCCATCCCGCAGGTCGAGCAACGAGGACTCTAGAGGGGAAGTGAGGATGAGGAGGGACAAGAGACACAAGAAATGGAGACAAGACAGGGTTCTGATCAAGTCTCCTTTTATATAAGGCAAGAAGCAGAAAAACAAGAACATTTGTTGCCAAGCGATAAGTTTGTGTAACCACCCTGAAGCAATTTCAAGTAAATATCCTGGGTGGAACAAAAGATAAACAGAGCATAACTGGCTGAGTAAATGGTTACTTAAAGGAATGCAGGAACACTGTATGCAGAGATATCCTGCCTTGGGGCGGGAGATGGCAGAGCAGATTTTAACAAAATGGATGCCTTGCAAAAAGTTTCCCACACTCTTGAGATGGAGAAATTTTCCTGGGTTATGCAGGTGGGCTCAGTGTAATCACAAGGGTCCTAATAAGAGGGAGGCTGATAATCAGGAGAGAAGGAAATGTGGCAATGGTAATAGAGCAGAAAAGGCAATGAGAGGAGCCATGAGCCAAGGAATGTGGGCAGCCTCTAGAAGCTGGAAAAGGCAAGGAGACAGATTCTTCATCAGAGTCTCCAGAAGTAACCATCCCTGCTGACACCTTGATTTCAGTCCACCGAGACTGGTTTTGGATTTCTGAACTCCAGAACTGTAAGATAATACATTTGTGTTGTTTAAAGCTACCAAGTTTGTGGTTGTTATAGCAGCCCCAGGAAAATGATTCAATGTCATTTGAGTCCTTTACAGTCCTCTAGCTCCACGCCACATAAGTTAGTTCTTCACTGCCATGCTGTCTAATTCTACTATGTATAAATGGTATAATATAAATTCCTAGTAGGCTGGAACCAAAATTTTTACTCTGTTTTTTATACCCTGAAGTGCCTAGTCTAATCTTAGGTACTCAGCTATTTGGAGTGGATTATAAGTTTGGTGCATAAAAGAGAATGGCACCAGTGGGGAAACAAAGGGCATTTTGAAAGACATATAAATCAATGAACTTTTTTGGCATCAAATTCCAATCTTCTGTTTTTGGGCTCTGTCACTAGCAGTGTTAGGTACACAGCACTTGCTTAATGGAGGCTGGAGCACAGAGGGTCTTGAACAAGCACTCGATGCCCTGAGCTGAAATGTGTGGGAGTAAAGAAGGAAAAGCAGAGAGAAAACCAAGATGGGTCTGGTAGAAAGTCCTCCTGGTCTATTTACTAGATTCATTTTTGTTACATTAAGTAAAGTTAGAATGCTGAAAAAGAGTATTCATCAAGCTTTCTAATATGAATTTTTCCTTAAAGCAAAATAGAAGAGAGGGAAAGATGATAAAATAATAGGCAGGGTGTGACAGTCTAAATTCATCGATTCAATTTAAATAACCAGTATTTTAAAATCTAAGTACTATGAGTGATATTATACTAAGAGCTAAAGAGATCACAGACAACCCATAGGACATGGGTCTATTCTAAAGGGCCTTAGTATCTAGTTGGGAGATAACAACAGTCAACTAAGGTTACCAGACAGTTTATCAAGCACCATCTTGTGTGATTCAGACTTTGGAAATTATTAATACTTGGAATTTGGGGGTGCAAAATTAATATTTCATTCATTCAGCAAATATTTATTGAGAATCTATTATGGTTCTCTGTGAATAACTGGAGTTTGCAATCTAATAGAGAAAGTCAAGGGAAATAAGGGACTAATACAAGAATGGATTAAGTGCTAAATAGCAGAAGGATGCTTTGTATTGAGAAAGGTTGTTACTGTAATTACTAAAAGTTGAAAGGGGAGGTAGAATTGTGAATGCTTTTATTTTATTTATTAAAAAAATTTTTTTTATCCTCACCCGAGGACATTTTTCCATTTTTGTTCAGATAGAGCGGGAGGGAGAGAGAGGATGAGAGAGAGAGAGAGGGAGAAACATCGACGTGAAAGGGACACATCGAGTGGCTGCCTCCCGCACAACCCCAACCGGGGCCAGGGACAAACTGCAACCAAGGTATGTGCCCTTAGTGGGAACTGAACCTGGGTCTCTCTGGACCACGGGCTGACGCTCCAACCTCTGAGCCAAACCGGCCAGGGCGAATTGTGAATGGTTTTAAATTAAAAGTATTATTTAGGCTGAGCCTTGAAAGATGAGTAGGGCATTGAACAGAATATCTCAGGCTGAAGCATGAGCAAAAGCACTGCAGACATTCCAAGCTTGGATGGAACAAAAGATGCCTAAAGGCTATCCTATTGCTGTGGTAACAAACTACCCCAAACTTAAAGCATTGCACAATTATTTATTATCTTACAGTTTTGTAGGTCAGAAGTCCAATACAGGTTACACTGGGATAAAATTAAGGTGTCAGCAGGACTGAGTTCCATTCTAGAGGTTCAAAGGGTAAATCTGTTTCCTTGCCTTTTCCAGCTTCTAGAGGTTACCACAATCCTGGCTGGTGGCCCCCTTCCTCTATTTTCAAAGCCAGCAATGTTGTAACTCTCTAATCATCTTTCATAGTTGTATCTTCCTTCTCATTCTCCTCTTCTGCCTCCCTTTCCCAGTTTTGAATGCCCTTGTGATTGATTATATTGGGCCCACTCAATAATCCAGGATCTATTTTGTTATGTTAAGGTGACTAGTAACATTCATTACCCCTTTAGATGAAATTTAACATATTATCAGGTCCTGGGAATTAAGACTGGGACATCTTGGGGTGGTCATTTTTCTGCTCACCACAGGAAGTAAGGAATAGCTACTCTTGAGGAGGCCAAAAGAAGGGGTGTGAATGCAGATAAGGGTAGTGGGGTTGCAGGTGTAAGTTTCTGAGGTTTGACATAAATCCTCTTTTTTTTTTTTTTTTTTTTTTTAAGACAGCTTGGCTGCAGCATAGAAAATTGTTTGGGCAAGCAAGTTTGGGGTGCAGTATTAGGAGGCCACTATTGCAGTCCATGTGAGAGGGTCTACAGTAGGGAGAGCGTAGCTGATGGTTTTATTTGGTCTGAGGCTGCTTCTGCCTATTTCTAAGTGTTTTTCATAAAAATTTATGACAGGATCTCAACGAGTGCAGTTTCTAGTAACATGGCTAAATTCGTTCAGTAGATGCTGCAACCCAGGCCTTGTATCATTCACTTACAATCAACTAGGGGAAATCGGAATCCTGGCCCATCCCCCCGTTAGCAAGGCTGAAGCTCACAGAGAGCTCAACACTGAACTTTCTAATGGGCCACATCGCGGGGAAGGCATGCAGTCCTTGCTCTTACGGTGTTGCCTTAACGCGGATACAAAATTGAAGAGCTGTGCGTGCAGGGTCCCAGCGAACCAAGTCGGCCTGTTCCCCCAGTTCGACAGAACTCCTCCCCTCTTCGAGAGCCCCCGGGAGCAGCGCCTTCCGGTCACCGCCCTCTTCTCTCCCTCCCGCGCCCCAGTCGGTCGCAGGGAAGCGAGCCCCGCACCGCGGACTTGACTGACACCACGCCCTCGGCCCGACTGCGACGTCAGCGCGAAGTCCCCGGAGCGGCGGGGGTGGGGACCACCGTGGGGGCAGACGGGACTGGAGGCGGACGCGGATCCGCGGCCACGTGCCCCAAGTCCGCGGCTTCCGCTTCCGTTACTTCCGGTCCGACCGCTGCATCTGTCCGGCCAAGCGCCGACGCGCTGGTCCCTTCTTACTGCGTCTGATTGTCTACATAACAGCCCCTTCCGTGTTCCCAGCGGGAGGGATATGAGTGTCCCCGGGCCGCCGCCTTCGGACGGGGTGCTGGCGGCCCCCCGACCCACGACGCCGGGTACGTGGTCGGGAGGGGCGGGCAGCGGGGACCGAGCGGTGGGCGCCGGCTCGCCCCGCGGGACAAGCTGCCTTCGGCGCCGCGGCGCAGAGGCTCTGGCCCAGCGCGAAGTGCGGAGCCGCCGGCCTCTTGCCCCGCGGGTGGGAGGGAGACGAGGTCTGCGGGGGAAGCGGTGTTTTCCGGGGGCAGCTGGAGGCGGCTGATGAAGTCATTCATTCTCCGTTGGCTCCAGCTCCTTGGCTATTTCTTACACGTTCGTGGTCGAGGATGAATTTGTCAGGATGCTCGCTTTGTAATTTAGCCTTGATGTGCCCTGTGTTAGGAACCACTCACTCACGAAATGCTCTGGCTTGCCGGTTGACCTTACTGCATCCCTATTCCTCCAGCAGTCTTTCTCTCCCGAGTTCCAAGAGCGATTTAAGTCCCGATGTCCCTAAAGCACCCAGTGAATGTAATGGGTTGACTCGCAGTGCATCCAGAATGGCCCTATGTTTGCACCATCCTTGGGTGAATTGAGAAAGTGGTCACTCAAAGCAGTTTCGTGTTCTGTGGCTTAGATGAAGAACCCTAGCTGAGAAAGGCTGCAGGGCTTTGGATGTGAATTTTACCTCCTGTTCCAGAAATATAGGTACCCCAAAATGGTGCTCAGTCCTTTCTTGGTCGTGTTTTTCCTCAGCGATCCCCCTCACTTGCCACCTTCATGAGTTGCTTTTATGAATATGACTTTCTTGTATATTTGTGCAGCTTGTGTCCCTCTCAGCTTGCTCCTCCACCTGCTTGCTGGATACTTTGACATGGTTCTTTTGCACTAACCTCACTTAAAGCATGTACATAAATAAAATTAGTTGTCTGATATCAATGGTGCCAAGTCACTCATTTGAAACTTTGATATTACTCTGGACTCTTTCCTCTCATTTGCCTCCTACCTTTATTCAGTCTAGGGGATTCTTCTATACAATTTCCAAGTCCTTGTATTTTCACCCTTAAGACAACAGTTGTAACGTTAGTCCGCGTACAGTCTCTTACTCTTCCACCGAGTCTGTCCCACTGCTGTCACATCCGTTCTCTAAGATAAGCTCCAATCATGACATTTCCTTGCTTGGAAGCCTTAAGTGGTTTCTAATTACTTGCTAAATAAAGAGCCAAATTCATTAGCTTGGCATTAAGGGTCCTCCTAGGCTGGCCACATGGTTCTTACAGCTCACTACTGCTTGTGTCCTGTGCTCCAACTACCTTCTCTGCCTAGAGCAGTTCTGTGTTCCCACCTTTTCTCATGCTGCTTCCTTTTCCATATTGTATCCCAATCCTGTCTTCACACTTTCTTACCCATTTGGAAATAGTAGTTCTCAGATTATTGGTGGGAATATAAATTGGTGCTATCTCTTAGGGAGGCAGTTTTGCAATGTCTATTAAAAATTGCGTAAACCGCCCTGGCCGCTTTGGCTCAGCGGTTAGAGCATCGGCCTGCGGTCCAGAGAGACCCAGGGGTTCAATTCCGGCTAAGGGCATGTACCTCTGTTGCAATTTGTCCCCAGCCCTGGTTGGGTCGTGCAAGTGGCAGCCACTCGATGTGTCCCTTTCACGTCCATGTTTCTCTCTCTCTCTCCTCTTCCTCTCTCTCCCTCCCACTCTATCTGAACAACAACAACAACAACAACAAAAATTGTGTAAACCAGCCCGGCTGCTGTGGCTTAGCTCAGCCTGGCTGCTGTGGCTTAGCTCAGTTGAGGGTTGACCCATGCACCAAGAGGTGGCCGGTTCGATTCCTGGTTAGGGCACATGCCCAGGTTGTGGGTCCTATCCCCAGTGCGGGGCATGCAGGAGGCAGGCAGTCGATATTCTCTCTCATCGATGTTTCTATCTCTCTCTCTCCCTTCCTCTCTATCTAAAATCAATAAAGAAAAAAAATTGCGTAAACCCTTTGTCCCATCAGTCTATTTCTAAGAGTTTGTCTCACGAAAACAATGATGTAAAGACAAGCAAGAAAGCTCACTGCAACATTGTTTGAAATGGCAAAAAGTGACAGTAACCTAAGAACTCATTCATAGGTGTCTTAGTCTACTCTGGCTGCTATAACATAGGCTGGGTGGCTTAAACAACAGACATTTATTCCTTAAACATCTGGAAGCTGGGAAGTCCCAGATCTTGGTGCTGGCAGATTAGGTTCCTGGTGCAGACCCTCTTAGACAGCTGCCATTCTCACTGTGTCTTCACATAGTAGAGGGAGAGAATTCTGGTTTCCTTTTCTTTTAAGGACAAGAATCTCATCATGGGGGCCCCACCCTCATACCTCATTTAAACCCATTTACTTCCCAAAGGCTCCCACTACCAAATACCATTGCATTGGAGGTTAGTGCTTAAACATAATTTTGATGAGGACACAAACATTCACTCCAAAACAGTAGGGAACTGGTTAAACTATGTCAGAACTCTATTCACTTATATGTTAATTTGGAAAGCTATATATTAAGAGAAAAGTTATAAAAATAATACGACTGGCTGGTTTGACTCAGCGGTTAGAGCATCAGCCCGTGGACCAGAGAGTCCCAGGATCGGTTCCTGCCAAGGGCACGTACCTTGTGCAGTTTGTCCCTGGCCCCAATTGGGATTGTGTGGGTGGCAACCCGCTGATTTGTCTCTCTCACATCAATGTTTCTTTCTCTGTCTCTCTTCCTCCCTTTCTCCCTCCCGCTCTATCTGAAGATAAATGCAAAAATGTCCTCAGGTGAGGATAAAAAAAAATAAAGAAAAAAAATACGAGTAATTCATTTGTGATAACAACAGGGTTTATGCATGGGTATGCAAAGACAGTTTCTTGACGGCTATGTTAGAAACTCCAGAGTGACTCCATAATGGCATGAGAAAGAGTATTTTAACTTTTCAGCTTATGTCCCCCTTTCTTTTGTGTTTTAAGTTGTTAAAAGAGTAACATTTAAAAAGAAAAAGAAATAAAAATTTCATTCATTTTACAAGCTTTAGTGCAAATGCCCACATTCCCTTTAGGAATTATTCCCAGATTTCTCTCGTGAAAGTGATCTTTCTGTCTTCTGAATTCCCCTCTGAGTTACTGTTTCTCTAATGATACTTTTCACATTCTATGATTCCCCTGTATTGTACCCTTTCACGGAAGGAGACTTGCCTAATTTATTGTTATACTCAGAAACTGGAACATGATATAGACATATGTTTCTTATATGAATAGAGTAAGGACCCTTTTTCTTTAATCTCCCACAATAAACCTTGGACTTAGTTACTAAATGTAAAAGCATGAACACTCCCAATAATTAACTAGAAGATTGGGGCAGGGTAGGAAGGGGGTCTGTGAGTTAAAATGTATATACAGGGTGGGGCAAAAGTAGGTTTACAATTCTAAGGAAAGTAATACAATAATTAATAAATAATAATACAAGAATAAACTTTCATATACTTACAGCTGTAAACCTACTCTTGCCCCACCCTATATATTGTAATGATGGTGTGTTAGTTATTATTCCTTGAAGTTGAAATGTCCTTATTTGGGTGTTTTGATTTATTTATAATACTTATGTTTTCTATTTTTATTTATTGATTTTAGAGACAGAATGGAAGGAAGAAGAGAGAGAAACATTGATTTGTTGTTCCACTTAATTTATGCATTCATTGGTTGATTCTTGTATGTGTCCTGACCGGGAATCGAACCCACACCTTGGCATACTGGGACAATGTTGTAACAACTGAGCTGCTGCTGCCTGGCCAGGGCTATTATTTTCTTTTCTTTCTTTTTTTTTTCACCTCACCCGAGGACATTTTTCCATTTTTTGTTCAGATAGAGTGGGAGGGGGAGAGAGAGACAAACATCGACGCGAAAGAAACATATTGAGTGGCTGCCACCTGCACAACCCAACCAGCGCCGGGGACAAACTGCAACCGATGTACATGCCCTTAGCGGGAACCGAACCTAGGTCTCTCTGGACTGCAGGCCAGCGCTTTAACCGCTGAGCCAAACTGGCCAGGGCGGGCTATTATTTTCTTAAAGAGAGTTGCTCTTGTTTGCACTGTAATTGTAATCAAGCCTTAAGCAATGGTGTTAATTCTCAGATATACTTACTTCTCATCTGATGGTACATAAATTCTCCACTTTCCCCATTATGTGTGTGTGTGTGTCTATATCTATATCTATATCTATATCTATATCTATATCTATATCTATATCTATATCTATATCTATCTATCTATCTATCTATCTATATATATTTATCCTTACCCGAGGACATTTTTCCATTTTTTTGTTCAGATAGAGTGGGAGGGAGAGAGTGGAACAGAGAGAGAGAGAGAGAGACAGACAGACAGACAGACAGACAGACAGACATTGATGTGAAAGGGACACATTGAGTGGCTGCCTCCTGCACAACCCCAACCAGGGCCACGAATCACAACCGAGGAATGTGCCCTTGATCAGAATCGAACCCACAACTCATTGGTCCATGGGCTGACGCTCTAACTGCTGACCCAAACCAGCCAGGGCTCCCATTATATTTATTTCATTTGTGGAGTGCCTCTGTTTTTAGTTAGCTCTTACCTGTTTGAATATTGCCTTACAACTTTGAGAATGTCAAAGTTTGTTCATATGTTTTTCAGGATCAGAATTAAAATTAATACAATTTTATTTTGATCTCTAAAAGCTTATTTTGAATATGACAGCATGTTGTTTTCCTTGGTCTTGCCAAAATTTACATCTTGGAAACACTGAACTTAGAAATGGGTTATAAGCAATACGTCGTGATAAATGTATTCTATATAATGATCTAATTTGATGTTTCTGCTTATTACCAGATTATGATTAAAGAGAGATTTTCAGAGTTTAATATTAGTTTAAAAAGGCTTTTAGAGTACAATTTTAATAATGTGACCATCTCATTTTTTTTCTCATTCTAAAATCTTACAAACCAATCACAGAATCCTGTTTAGCAGTTGTTTTGTACTTGTCTTAGTAGTAATAATGATTGATGGGTATTCATTTTAGATCATTTTGAATGCCTGGTACAATGCTCACAGTGCTTTTATTCAAAGGAAAAGTATGAGGTATAGTTCCTGGTGTCACATATAGATTTACACACAAGACATTATACATTATTTTCTATAGTAAATTAAGATGTTAATCTCAAGAGAGGAGAAATTCTTAGAAAATTTCCTAAAAGAAGACAAAATAGCCCCTTTTACATGTAAGTAATATAACAAGCTGTATACAAAATAAATGTTGACTCATATTTTTACTTCCATAAAAATAAAGAAAGTATTTTTAGAATTGTGTTTTTAAAATATATAGATTTGCCCTGGCCAGTTTGGCTCAGCGGTTAGAGCGTCGGCCTGCAGTCCAGAGAGACTCAGGTTCGGTTCCCGCTAAGGGCATGTACCTCAGTTGCAGTTTGTCCCCAGCCCTGGTTGGTTGTGTGGGTGGCAACCACTCGATGTGTCCCTTTCACTTCGATGTTTCTCTCTCTCTATTCCTCTTTCCCTCCCACTCTACCTGAACAACAACAACAAAAAAGGAAAAATGTCCTCGGGTAAGGATTTTATATATATTTATATTTAATTGCTGCATACTTTTGAAAAGAAGAATTTTTTGCTTTTATTCAGTGACTGTTTCCCACTTTTAAGCCTCAGACTCCTTTAGTAATCCATTGAAAACTATAAATCCTCCATCATGAAAAGTACATAAACATAGAGAATTTTGCATTAGTTAATATTCTTTTAATCTAGACTTTATGTAATACTAGTAGCTTCAAAACATGTTTTGAATGCTCATAATCCATTTTTAGAGGATGTTCAGAATGCAAAAGTTAAAAAAAAGAAGAGAAAAGAAGGATACCTGTACTACCCTGTACATGTGTGCTCAACCCCACTGCCGGCCTCCTTCCCTGCCTCCCTACTACTCTATTATCCCTGTTTCAACTTAAATTTGATTTTTTTCTTGGGGACAGGTTTAAGTGACACTTCTCCAGATGAAGGCTTAATAGAGGACTTGACTGTAGAAGATAAAGCTGTGGAGCAACTGGCAGAAGGATTGCTTTCTCACTACCTACCAGATCTGCAGAGATCAAAACAAGCCCTGCAGGAACTCACGTGAGCTAACCAAACCCAGAGATGCACTCATTTCCCCTCTGCTATAGTCATTTACTGTATAAGTATATACTGTATTAAGGTATATTATTTTGTAACATTTTATACAATTGAGAATTTCTACATCTTTATTGATAGCAGGTAGGAGTGGAGGAGTTCATAGTAATCTAAATACAAAAAGTGAAATGAATACCTCTGGAGTATTTGGCTTCTAAGAAGTACCCCTAAATCTTATCTAGACTTTGATTAGTTTTTATTTTTAAATATTTTTTTTTATTGATTTTTAGAGAGAGAGGAAGGGAAAGGAAAGAGAGAGAGAGTAACATCAGTGTGATCGACTGCCTCTTACACACCCCCTACTGGGGATGTAGCCTGAAACCTGGGCATGTGCCCCAACTGGGAAGTGAAACTGAATGGAACACTGCTTATCAAACTGAGCCACACCAGCTAGGACAGACTTTGATTGTTTGGTGTTTTGCCATTATTTTATTAAAAGTCTTGCCTATTGGGAATGTTGCAGGATAGGTATACACCTGTTTCTGAGTAGAGTTGCAAAATTGCATCCATAAGAGTCACACTTGTATTCAGTTGCTGGTTCATGAGTTGCCAGAAATTCTTAAGTATCTTTTATCTATCTATCTATCTATCTATCTATCTATCTATCTATCTATCTATCTATCTATCTATCTAGTATGTGTCCCTAGCGGGAACCGAACCCAGGACTCTCTGGTCCACAGGCCGATGCTCCATCCGCTGAGCCAAACCCGCCAGGGCAGTATCTTTTATTTTAGATGGCCCTTTTCATACCCAACTAGCTAATTAAAGGATTGGAGGAAACATTAGGAACAAGATAAGGAAGAATGGAACCCATAGAGTGGGGTCAGTATGCAAAGACATACACTTGGCTTTATTAGCTCCCTGGAACCCAGAAACTGAGTTTCTCCCTCCTCTAGGGTCAAGATCTCTCTGGATTGCCCAGACTGGCCTATTGTTTCTTTTTATGATGCTCATCTTTAAACTGACTCTGAGCTGTTGCTTCTCTAAGACCTACTCTTTGACAACTTATCTCAAAAGACTTGATTAGGGCAAAAGGAGAGATACTCAAGTGTGTCCATTCTATAAATATTAAGAAGTAATGTTATAATCCTTGGATTGAAGGTGATAAATGAGTATAAAAGTAGTACTGTGTTCTATATCTGGTATACTACTGTAGTTAGGGAGTTGACAGCATTCTGGCTTTCTAAACTTTCATGGATCAAGAAAGCATTGTAGTTATGATTATAGTTTTGTTATAAAGGATATGGATCAGGACCAGCCAAATGAAGAGACACACAAGGCAAGGTCTGAGAGCATCCTGTATACAGAGGTTCTGTGCCCTTCCCTAGTGAAATTAGGGCACATCACCTACCCAGATATGTTCACCAACCAGAAAGTTCTACTGAACTTTGTGTCCACAGTTTTAATGAGATTTCATTAAGTAGGCACAATTGATCGAATCATTGGCCATGTAACTGAACTAGTCTCCAGCCCCCCTCCTTTCTTTGGGCTGATATCATGGCTCAAACCCCAACCCTCTGACTACATGATTGATGTTTCTGGCATGACCAGCCCCAACTTGAAGCTCTAGGGGCCCACTATAGGTCACCTCAGTAGCATAAACTGAGGTGTCATTCCAAGGGACTCATGAATAACAAAGATACTCCTATCTTTAGAAAATTCTAAGTGTTTTAGAATAGACATGCCAGGAACCTGGTACAAAGATCAGAAAAAGTTGTGATTATATAATAGATATTTATTTAGTGCATATTAAAAACATTTTTTTTACCTTCTTATTTTTTTGTTTACAGAGCATATGTATTTTTTCTCTTTTTTAAAAGTTAACTTTTAATTACAGTTGATACAGTATTTTATTAGCTTTAGGTGTACAACCTAGTGATTAGACATTTATATAACTTACAAAGTGATCACCCCCATAAGTCCATTACCCTCCACAAGTCTATTACCCATGTGGTACCATACATAGTTATTACAATATTATTGACTGTATTCCCTGGGCTGTACTTCACATCTCTGTGACTGTTTTGTAACTACCATTTGTATTTCTTAATACCTTCACCTTTTTTACCCAGTTTCCTAACCCCCCTCCCATCTGGCAACCATCAGTTTGTCCCATCTGTTTGTTCTTTGTATCTGTGAGTCTGTTTTGTTTATTTTTTTCTTTAGCTCCCACATGTAAGTGAAATCATATGATATTTGTCTTTCTCTGTCTGACTTATTTCACTTAGCATAATACCCTATAGGTTTATACCATTGTTGCAAATGGTAAGATTTCTTTCTTTTTCATGTATTTTGCCTATTTAAAAATTGGGCTGCTTCTTTTCTTTCTTTTTTAATTATTATTATTATTTTTTATCCTCACCCAAGGACATTTTTCCTTTTTTTTTGTTGTTGTTGTTCAGATAGAGTGGGAGGGAGAGAGAGGAAGAGAGAGAGAGAGAGAGAAACATCGACGTGAAAGGGACACATTGAGTGGCTGCCACCCGCATGACCCAACCAGGGCTGGGGACGACCGCAACTGAGGTACATGCCCTTAGCGGGAACTGAACCCGGGTCTCTCTGGACCGCAGGCCGATGCTCCAACTGCTGAGCCAAACCTGCCAGGGCTGCTTATTTTCTTATTGTTGTGTTTTAAGACTACTTTGTATAATTTTTTTTTAAATCCTCACCTGAAGATATTTTTCCATTTATCTTCAGATAGTGTGGGAGGGAGGAGGGAGGGAAAGAGAGAGAGAGAGAGAGAGAGAGAGAGAGAGAGATGTGAGAGAGACACATCGATTGGTTGCCTCCTGTATGAGCCCAACTAGGGGCCGGGGAATGAACTGCAACTGAGGTATGTGCCCTTGACTGGAATCAAACCTGTGACCTTTGGTTGGAGGGCTGATGCTCTAACCACTGAGAAAAACAGGCCAGGGCTATTTTATGTCTTTTTAAAAATTTCTTTCTTGAGGCCCTGGCTAGGTTGCTCAGTTGCTTGGAGCATTGTACCCATATATCAGGGTTGTGGGTTCATTCCCTGGTCAGGGCACATAGAAGAATCAACCAATAAATGCATTAATAAGTGGAACAACAAATTGATGTTTCTGTCTCTCTCCTGCTTTCTCGCTCTTAAAAAAAAAATCAATAAATTAAAAAAAACAAATAAAACTTCTTTCTTGAGAGTCTTAACAGTTTTTACATATAGATGTAGATCCTGTACATATTTTGTTAGATTTTACCAAAGTATAAATCTGAGGGGGTTATTGTTTACTGCTGGTATATAGGAAAGCAACTGACTTTTATGTATTAACCTTGCATTCAGAAACCTTGCTGTACTGACATAATAGTTCCAGGAGGTTTTTTGTTGATTCTTTGGGGTTTTCTACATAGGCATTCATGTCATCTGTGAACAGAAATAGTTTTATTTTTTTGTCATCTGTGTACCGTTTATTTCCTTTCTTTTTCTTATTGCATTAGCTAAGATTTCCAGTGTGGCATAGAATAGGAGTAGTGAGAATGGACATCTTTTCCTTGTTTCTGATCTTAGGGGGAAAACATCTAGTTTCTCACCACAAGTCTGACGTTAGCTATAGTTTTTTTTAGATATTCTTTAACAAGTTGAGGAAGTTCCTGTCCCTAGTTTGTTGAGTGTTTTTAATCATTAATCGTGTTGGACTTCATTAAATACTTTCTTCTGCATAAACTGGTAGGATTATGTGATTTCTTTTCTTCTTTTTAAATATTGAACCAGCTTTGTATACTTAGAGTAAATCCCACATTGTCAAATTTGATTGCCAGTATTTTTTTGAGGATTTTTGCATCTATGCTCATGAAATACATTGGGCTGTAGATTTTTCTTTCTTGTAATGTCTTTATCTGGTTTTGGTTTTAGGATAATGTTGGCCTCATAGGAAATGTTCCCTCTACTTCTGTTTTCTGGAAGAGATTATGAAAAATTGCCATGATTTCTTCCTTGAATGTTTGGTAGAAATCACCAGTGAAACTCTCTGGTCCTGGTGCTTTCATTTCTGGGAGGTTATTACTTATTAATTCAGTTTCTCTAATGAATATGATATAGTAGGCGGTTAGACAGACTTGAGCAGAGTAGGAGCAATAGGCCAGGTACAGAAGGTCACCAGGGCCGAAAGCCCTGGGTGCCTAAAAACGGGTAAAACTGGGAAAACAAGTATTGTAGGGTAGGACCTTTCCCCTAGGGCAGGTGTTTCCCCAGGGGAACCTTTCCTTCCTAGCATATCACTGGTCATACAGTTTCAACTCCCTGACCTTTCATATAGCTGGTCATGCGGTTTGGATTCTCCCCTGACCTTTCCTCCTCTGGCATGTCCCTAGTCATGCTGTAGACCCCCTTAGAGGAGGAACTAGGGGCGGAAGAATCGCCTCATACTACTCCCATACAAGCCCTTACACCACCACACCCTTCACATTAAGGCATCAAGACAATGAGGTTCTGACTCACATTAGAGGTAATATCTAGACTTCAGTTTTGTTTCAGCTCCATGTCCAGAAATGTAGCAAAACAAGAAGTTACATCATAGCTGACTTTAGGACCAGCTGCTATGATGACTGATGACCTTTTACCCTAGCTTGGCCAATCAGTGGGTTTTGAATCAGAATTTTTATGAGGAACCTTTGAAGTTATGCAGTCTGACCTTCTCATTTTATAAATGAAGAAATTTAGGCTCAGAGAAATAAACTAAATTTCTAAGATCACACAACTGATTATTGGTAGGGGAATCTTGTGCTTATTAGTCTTTTTTTCAACTTGCTTCCTATTTATCCCTTTAGACTTATTATCCCTTGATACTGCATTTTCCCCAACTCTGAAAAGTCACTGCTCCTTATTTCCTTTGTGGGATTCTTCCAATTTTAGTGTATATAAAACATCAAGTTTCTTGAGCAAGACAGTATAAAAAACTTTTTTGGGACAA
Source organism: Molossus molossus (assembly GCF_014108415.1). Taxonomy (NCBI): domain Eukaryota; kingdom Metazoa; phylum Chordata; class Mammalia; order Chiroptera; family Molossidae; genus Molossus; species Molossus molossus. The sequence goes on from NW_023425344.1 coordinate 184,176,133, forward strand.
CACAGAAAGTTGCTAAAAATAACAAATAATAAAGTCATTTTAAATGATTTGGTGATTTTAGTTTCTAGAATCTGAAATTGAAACAAGAATAAAAGATATTTAGTTATCGGAATGTGACTTTGGAATATTATTTTGAAAAAGATCGTGCTAGCCTGGCCGGTGTGGCTCAGTGGTTGAGCGTCAGCCCATGCACTTACGAGGTCCCTGGTTTGATTCCCGGTCAGGGCACATGCGTAGGTTGTGGGCCCGATACCCAATGGGGGGCGTGCTGGAGGTGGCCAGTTTCCTTTTCTCTCTCTCTCTCTCTCTCTCTCTAAAATCAATAAAGAAAAAAAATTATGCTAAGGTTTGGAGAATCAATAAATTTCCAACTTAATTTCTACCTTTAACATTAACCAAGATGAATGTGATTCCTTTTAATGAACCAGCAGTTAGAGTATAGAATGTTTATTTTGGCTGTGTGTTTTTGTTGCAGGCAGAACCAAGTTGTGTTATTAGACACACTGGAACAAGAGATTTCAAAATTTAAAGAATGTCATTCTATGTTGGATATTAATGCTTTGGTAAGTATGATTTAGTTGACATAGCTTAATGACATCTTGTTTTAATATAGGTAGGTTTATTCTCCAACTTTGTACATATGCGTATGTATGTTTGGGATCTTTTCCTCCACTTTCTTAAAGGTTAGAATTTATCTTTTAATAGAAAACTTTGATTTACTTTACTGGAACTTTCGTTGTCTTGAATTGTAATCTTTCAAATGTTGAACTTGTGATAGGTAATAGAACTTATTTATGGAAGTCTAGAATAGATCTTTATTTTTATAAAAGAGAATTTAAAAGTAAGAAATTTTTAGAATACAATTTTTTCCCCTTAAGGGAAGTGCAACTCTTTTTATCAACTACTTGCTTTTTAAAATTTGTACTTTCGTATGGCATTTTCATAATGTTATAGCAAATTAATGCTGAAACAGACTCTTTGAAGTTCCTTTATGGACGCTTTAAAGCTTTTAATATAAATGACAGTAGCTGAATTTCATCAGAAGCTCTGTAGCTTTTTGATGAGAGGAACCGATACTCTTTAAGAAATAAGAATGAACAAAAATAAGGAACTTGGAACTACTTTTCTCTTCACAAAAACATTACAAATAACTTGGTTTGCATGATTTTACGGACTTTCACACATACCTCAGTAAATGGACTTTTGGTTGGGCAAATGTGGCTTATTAATGTTTTCCTTTTATAACATTCAAAAAGGAAGTCCATGTTCTCTAGCATTAGGCAGAGGCCTGTGGTAGTAAATATAAAGTCTTCTGCTCTGTAGTTCTCGATTTCTCTTGCAGGAGATGGGCAAGGCTATGAATATGTGTTGAATTACTGAATTATAAAACCAAATAGATGTAATACTGTTGCGTCTCTCTGAAGGAGCAGAAACTAAGTCTTCCTCAGAGTTGTTCTGATTATCACTTAGGAACTGAAAACTGGAAGATCCAGAGAGAAAGAGAGAGAGAGGATCTGTAAGCTCTAGAGCTTACCAGACTGTGACTTTATGTATTGCTGCATGAAGGTTGCTAGTCTCTCATTTTTGTTGCCTGGTCTTCTCTGTTGTCTTGCCTGAGAAGGAGGCGCTTTTTTCCTTTTCTGCCATCTCTGGCTGAGATGGAAGGTCTACACCTCTAACTCCTTGGGAAGAAAAGTGTTCTTATAGAGGTGTTGCTTAGTCGGCTTCAAAAGCCCACAGCCTTCTCAGGGCTCTAGACACGGTGGGCAGACGCTGCACTGTCCCGTGTGTCCTGGCTTGGTCTCTCCGTTGTAAAGGTAGGAGAGAGTCTTTTACTTTTCTCAAATGAAACCGGTAGCATTATTGGGTAGTCTTACTGAAATTTAAGGATTATGGTGCATGTTTATAAAGCAAATGTTATCTGTATACTATATAAATAATCAATTTTATGTTTAGTAACTTTTTATCAATCTGAACCGAATCATATGTTTTCAAAATCCCATTAATGGTTTACATGTGATTTTAATTTTGGAATTAAATTGTGGAGATAGTAAGGCTTTAAAAATTTTGACCAATTTAGGAAGAATAAACTGTAATTTAGGCATTGATTTATTTATCCATTTTGATTTCAGTTTCTTTGAACTTGACTTTTTATTTTTCCATGTCAAGTTCACTGAAGCGAAACACTATCATGCCAAGTTGGTGAATATAAGGAAAGAAATGCTGATGCTTCATGAAAAGACATCTAAGTTAAAAGTGAGTTGGAAAGTTCTTTTACATTCTTTATAAAAGTAGAGCTTTAATTGTCTCTTTTTCTTCAGTATTCATTTTCTGACTTCTTATGTATCCGTATACAATAATATACTTAATTCACGGTACATTGTTTTATTTATTTTTAACTGTTTATTTTAAAACATCCCTTTGAACCCCACTCTGGGCTTTTTTACTAATAGCTGGGCTAATAGGCTCATATTCTCTTAGCATGTCACTGCAATTCTCATTTAATGGAGTAGCAAATATTTGTTTATTTGTTTCAAATAGACTTTTAATTACCCAGAATGCTTTTAAAAGTTAAATATGAAATTTATTTATATGTATTGATTACCTCAAATCAAAGCACTGTTACTTTTAAATGACGCCATAAATGATAAGCCTTGATTATTCTCTTGGTTTTTGAATGTTTGATGTAGAAAAGAGCACTTAAACTGCAGCAGAAGAGGCAAAAAGAAGAGCTGGAAAGGGAGCAGCAACGAGAGAAGGAATTTGAGAGAGAAAAGCAGTTAACTGCCAGACCAGCGAAAAGGACATGAACAGTTGAATGTGTCTGCGTGTTCTTCCTTCCCCTGTCCCATGTTTCCGGGGTTTTAAGATGACTCAAATGTAGACTGAAGTTAAGGTAGTGCCTTACACCTTTGTGTCCTCGTTTGAAATCCTTTCCCCAGAAGTACTGTCTCTATATGTTCATTTTAGCCATTTAAGAAGCTGCTGCTGCTTTTTTTCCCCCCAAAGTAAAAGATAAAATGTCACTTGGTTGGATATTTATGGGTAACTTTTCAACTTCTATTTTGCTTAATTTTAAAATTCATTATTTTGGCTTTGAATCATTTATGAACTGGAAAATGGTTTGATTGTTTTTTTTTAACAGTCTAGACTTTAAGTGGTTAAAAATTAGTATGAGTTTTTTAGCTTCCTAATTACTGTGGAATTATAAGTTTCAGTTCCTTTTTTCATGAAATGACTTACCTCTTTTGGAATACAATGCTGGTTTTTGGCAGTTGTCTTTTTGTTGGTTGATGAAGAAGAAATGCCAATTGTTTAGTCAAATGCTACTGGAAAAGAGGTGGTATAAATCTTTGTGAAGAACATGTGTACGCAGCAAATAATAGCATCTTAGACATAGGCTCGGTGAGGAGGATGCCAGATAGATTCCACTAACCATACACTCTATCTGCTTCCTAGTTGCTACTTAGTTCTTGTGTAGCTTCTGGGTTCAGCGCTTGGCAGGGGTGGTGTAGAGCTGTCACACTCACATATGCTGAAATATTTATGATAGAGTCCTCACACACTGTCATCAAGCTGATAAGATAGCTCAACTTTCCAAATAGGTCTAATCGCTAGTTCTATCCTCTGATTTGCTGTGGCCTTACATGTGATTACTTTTTTTGTGCTTTAAAAAAATTCTAAAGTAGAATGATAGATACCAACTACCAGTTTTATAGATAATGACAAGAATTGTGGAAAATTGGTAACTAGCTTCTTCGTAAAAGAGGCAGCATGATACTATTATTGTTTTCTAGAGATCCCCTCCCCATAACATAAGTATAAACTTATGTGAGGGAAATATGAAGTTTCATTGTTTAAAGTGAGAATATATTATTTATTCTTTTATATCTTTTGATATCCAGCTGGTCTTCAGTCTGTTACACCAAGGCCATACAGAATCTATGAAGGTGTGTGATTAGAATGTGTTATCTTTTATAATCTACATTACATTCTTGATAAGCTGGAATCAATACCTCTGGTCACATAGCAGGATAATGATGGAGAAGGCATTAGATTTAAGTAGAGTCCTAAGAACTGGTTTGTTTGAAGGTTTAAATAGTTTGTTTGAAAGCCTTTACCTTCTTTAATGAATGGATTATGATCTCACAATTCACTTGACTTTAACATTATATTTAAGAATACATTATATTTTAAAAGGCTACATGCTGCCCTCAAGTACTAGCTAAAACTGCTTAGGGCAGGATTCATTAGTGCTGGCAGGACAGTGTCCCCTGAATTGCTGAATGTACTCAATTATTATATGACAAAGGATGTGCATTGTATCTCAGAGTGGTTTGTGGACCAGCTGCAGTGGTTACTTAAATGCTGGTTCCTGCATACCACCCTCAGTCTACTGAAGCAGATCTGTCTGTTCGTTTTGCTTTTTTAAAAAGAATTTCCTCAAGTGATCCATGTATCTTAAAAATTGAGAACCATTGGTCTAGAGGTCTAGGGAAGAGGTTCCCACACTGGGATGCATATCAGTATCACCTGGGAACTTTAAAAAAACCCACACCCCAACATTCAGGAAGATTCTTACTCATTAGTTCTGAGGTGGGTCCCATGCAAATTTCAGAGAGCTCCCCACACTGCTCTAAACTATTTTATGATTTATATTTGTAAAGAGTGAAGTAGTTTAAAAAACCACCCAGTAACTTTTGGGATTGATCTTATGAAATAAATTCTGAACTGCTGCTTTTGATATAAAGTCAGGTTTAAGACTGAAATAGCAGGAAGGAAATGATTTCAGGTTAATTACAATAAACCCTTGATTTTGTGGACCTCGATTTAACAGACTTCAGATTTAATGGACAAAATTTGTGGTCCGAATGTCGTATATGAAAAATAACACTGTTAATTTTAAAATGCTTTTAATTAAGATTTGCTTATAATTAAATTAACAGATTATGTTTTAGATTAATTCACTGTTATTTTTAACAAATTAATGAATAGGCCATATGTTGGAAAAAGCACTGTAATTTTGCCGACATAAATACTACGTATTTACAACTATAGTCTACATATTTAAATCCAAGAGTCACCGCTTGTAAACAATGTTCAGTGAATGATTAGCGAGTGATCACACGTGCTTGGTAACTGGTTCTGTTGTCACGTGGCATGCCTTTCTGTAGCCCATGTTCCTGTGTGCGCCAAACCATGCCCCAGCTGTGACTGGTGAATGCATGCATTTTCTAGACCTAGTCAGTGTAAATTTAAAATTACTGTAATACATATAGAAAAATTTTCTGTGAAATTAAACTCTTCATACATAATTTTAATTACACAGATGTGTCTACATAAGTAAAAACAGGTAACCTAACTAATTTGTCCATTTTTAAACATATGTATTCAGAAAACCTGCTTTATTATATAACGGTTACCCCCTCTCCCCAAATTAGTCTTTTATATCGAGGTTTTACTATAATTGAACTTTTGTGACCTGTATTAACATCATGTTTATTGAATGGATGGCAAAGCACATATACTTTTAGAATTGTATTATTTAACTTTTGAAGATTAAAAAAAAATGTGTTTTTTTTTTAAATCCTTACCTGAGGATATTTTTTCTATTTATCTTTAGACAGAGAGGGAGGGAGAGAGGGGGAGTGAGAGAGAGAGACAGACAGAGAGAGAGAGAGAACCATAGATGTGAGAGACACACATTGATTGGTTGCCTCCCGCACGACCCCGACCAGGCCAGGACTGAACCTCAACCTGACCGAGTTACATGACCTTGACCAGAATCAAACTTGCGACTCTTTGGTCCATGGGCTGACACTGTAACCACTGACCCATACCGGCAGGGCAACTTTTGAAGATTAAAAAAAATGCTATTTTTAACCTGGCCAGTGTGGCTCAGTTGGTTGAGGGTTATCCTGTGCACCCAGAGATCACTGGATCAAGTTCAGTTCCTGGTCAGGGCACATGCTGGGGCTTCGGGCTCGATCCCCAGTAGGGGACATGCAGGAGGCAATGGGTTATCGTTGTTTCTCTCTCTCTCTCTCTCTCCCTTTTTCCCTTCCTCTCTCTCAAAAAATCAAACATCAAAAAATCAATAAAAACAGTTTTTAAAAATGTTATTTAAAAAGTAGCATCCACTGTATTTAGGTCAATTGTAAATCAGAAGTAGTGTTACCTTGGTTATTCAAATAAAAAACTTTAGGTGTATATCAGTAACATAGAAACATATCTTGCTGACTAAACCTGGATGGAACCTTCATACTGTATTTTTGCACAAAATAATGAATTAGTACTTTGGTTGAAAAAAATTGCCTTTGGTTTTTTTGATTGAAAAATACTGCCTTTGTTTTGAAACTATTTCACATGTACTGAAGTAAAATACGTAATGGGAGTTAATTTTGTACTTTGTAGGTGTCATGTAGATACGCAGATGTGGAATGTAAATGGATTGTGTCCTCTGAATTTTTGGGTGGATACAGTTTATAAATGTGACGGTTACACACCCTCATGCATTTGTCTGATTTTGAGCTTGTAAAATAAGGAGTACTTTTTACACATTTAATTAAAAAATGGCGTCTGAATTATCCAGTCATTGATCAAGCACTGTTGTGTACATAGCACTGTGTACTTCCCTTTATGGAAGTATACCATTCCCTCTAACCAGTCCGCTCCGTGCTTTCCTCTCCTGTCACCTTCCTCTTAATGTTCTTGGAATTTGTGCCACAAAGTAACTAGTCCACTCCTGAGATCTTTTTCAAAAAAGTGATGGAAAGTGTGAAAAAATTCTAGTTAAAATAACCCAACTTCATAAAGTGTTTATTTGAGAATAAAAATAATAGCTACTACTTTTAGTGGTTTGGTAGGAAGTGCTTCATAAGGATCCCTGCATCTATACCTATAAATAATGGAAAATTCCAACCAGTGGAATATATTAGGTCTTTTTTTTTTTTTAACTTGGAAGTCCGTTGACCCCTGGGAGAAGGATTTCTGTGGATGACCTTTGGAGGAGACATGAGCTCTCAAAAATTTCTCATATAATTTTATACATATGTGTTTCCCAGGACTGGGGCTCTGGTTTTCAGTAGATTCATATATATGTGATATTCCCTAAAGCAGTGACTCAAAGATTAAACCTCTAAACATCACAGTGCACATATTTTAGGAAGGTACTTAGTTTCTAGGTCTTCTATTTGGATGAAGATAGATTCTATATTGTATATTTGTTCAGATATTATTTTTGTATTGATTAGTCAGATACTTAAGGTTTGTTCTGTTACTAGCTCGCTTGTACTGTTTTAGCTCTTTTGCATGTATGAGGCCATTTGGGTGAGACTAAGTTTATGTTCAAAGCCATTAAAAAAATAGTCAAGGGAAACAGTTATGACTAGTTTAAAAAACATGGAAGGCAAAAATTCCCCCAAACCCCCACAATGTGAAGCAGGGCAGTCAAAAAGAAGATAGGTAAAATTTGGGGTGGAATGGGGTGGTAACTGAGAAAGAAAAGGATAGGCCAAGACTGAAGTAGAAGGGAAAGGTGATGTATCTTTTGCATACCCCGCATAAGGGAGGTTTATAGTCATGTAAAGAATAATAAATTAATAAAATTCACCTATTTTTAGGGCAAGGCTGCCCCCTACTGTCACCTCATTCTGGTTTGGATCAGAAATACTTTCCTAATGTGTTTCAGGAGACCCGCAATGCTCAAATCTGGTAAGAAGGGGGCTGTGTTTGTATGGGTGCTGCTCACTCCTGTGCTAGGCTTGACTTCCATTAGGACTTCGGAGAAGGTGGTCAAAAGTGTAGTGAACACTTTGTGCAGGGAATACTAAGCAGCAAAAACAGGTATATAGACTTGAAGGTTCCTGGCCTCTGCTTTGATCATAACATTTAAAATTTTATAGTATATACGGCCTTAGTAATACTGTGTTTAGGACTATGGATTCTGAAGTCAGACTGCTGGCTTACATTCCTTTTTGATTTGGGGCCTTGGACTTGCTTAAGCCCTGTATACTTCTTTTTCCTAAAATGTAAAGTTGGGATAAGTGTTTCTGGCTTCATAAGGTTTTGAGGTGTTATATCCATATAAAAGCCCTTAACAAAAGAGTAAAAGCTTAAGAAGTGTTGGATGTTACCTTATAGTATCTTGAAGTCACATCCACATGGGGGTGGTGGTCCTTATTCTGCCCCTTTGTGCATGTGTATTTTTGCTCACAGGGTTTCCACTGTTTAGGATCCTTCATCCAGTAATGCCTGCCTGTTGGGTACCTATTCATTTTTTGCAACTCAATTGTCACTTATTTATGGCTTTCCAAACCACCTCCCAAAGGTCTTTTTTTGTGCGTTGTCATAGTACTTAATAATACATTTGCCTTAGCATTTACAGTATATGTTACATGTCTCTCAAGATCAGGATATTTCTTAATCATCCTATTTCATAATGCAGTAGTGCCTGGCCTATTGTTGGTGCATTAACCAGGGTTCTCCAGAGAAATAGAACCAGTAGGGTGAGAGAGAGAGAGAGAGAGAGAGAGAGAGAGAGAGAGAGAGAGATATTAAGCAATTGACTCACATGATTGTGGGGCCGACAGTTCCAAACTCTTCAGGGCAGGCTGTCAGGATGGAGACCCAGGGAAGAGTTGATGTTCCAGCTTGAGTTCAAAGGCAGTCTGGAGGCAGAATTCCTCTTCCTCTGGGGACCTCGGTCTTTTTCTTCTAAGGCTTTCAACTGATTGAGGCCCATCCACACTATGGAGGGAATCTTTACTGAAAGTCTACTGATTTAAATGTTAGACTTATCTTAAAAAAGTGTCTATACTGGTATTTGACCAAATATACATAGGTACCATGGTCTAGCCAAGTTGCCACATAAAATTAACCATCACAGTTGAGATAAAATGGTATCTAGTAGGATAGAGATATACAGATATTAAAAATAGGTATAATAAAAACTGGACTACATAAATACTAAATAAGGAATATTACAACAAAAAGATTAAATTCCTGCAATTCAAATGTAGCTTGGGAGCTTGTAATTCTTGGGTAATCCAAGCCACTGCTTCCATGCCTAATTACATATTCAGTTAGACTAAGAAAATGATAGCCAGTCCCAGGATCTTGGGAATCAAATGAGCCCAGAGATGATGAGCGCACTGGACGGTAAAAATAGATGCCACATCTGCTGTTCAGATTTACACCTTCTCTACCTACTAGGGCTTGTTCAGGACTCTTAAAAAAAACCCAGTAGCTTCAAGGAAGAATTTGGCAGTTTTAGAGTAGGCTCAACAGATGAGCAGGGACCTGAGAAAGCATAGCTGGGACAATGCTGCCATCTGGTGGTACTCTTTGCTCCTCCAGTTCTACAAATTCTGGTGTCTGAATGAATGAATTTGATGTAGTTTGGCCTAAGTTTTTTCGGTCAGGATTTTCTATATGGTCTGAACTTTTGTTTAAACAGTGAGATGTTTAAAAGTGATTTGTGTGGAACATTTGATAAGGTTTAAAATTACATTTTCCTAACTTTATGAGTCTTCTAGTTTGATGTTGGGCTTGAGATTTAAAATTTTTATTTAATGTTTTCCTCCAGTCATGCAGTCTATCATCATCAACCATGCTCCAAGAAAACTGTTACAGGCCAAAGATTTTTCAGGGAGCCAAAGCCCTAGGAGTTGTATGTTTTTATTCACCTGACCCTCCACATTAGGTCTTAGCTGATAGGATATGGGTTGGGCATCTGGCCCAAGGGAAGCCAACCCATGGTCTCCAGGCAGGAAAACTCTGCTTAGATGGGGACTATGGGGACTGTCACTGGCTTAGTTAATCACTGTCTTGGGAGTAGATACTAGAATACTTAGAGAACCAGCCCTTTAGCAATTGAAGGAGAAGTGAGAAGACACAGAAGCAGGCAGAGAACATCTGAGTGTTGTGGGCAGGAGTAGGGGTCCATGAACTTCTCCTGAAAGAGGACAGGGTCATCAGGACCCTCAAGATGCTGGATCCTGAGCACGTTTCCTGTATAAGGCTCTGTGCCACCTGGGCGGTGGGCTTTTCTTAGGTTGCCGTAGGATATAATTACTGGACTAAGATTCCTGTTTTTCACAAATATTCACAATATCACCCCCCTTACTTCCCCCATTTATGAGATAACCTTAATGAATCTCTACTTATTGCACCTATAAGCATCTAACATTATTATTGTCTTCTAGGTTCCTCTAGCATGCTCTATTTCTCAAAGCATTTTAATATGCATTATCTAATTTAATAATAAAGATGGCTACTTAGGAGTTCATTTCCATGCCTGCCAATCCAGGAATTCAAGGAAGGAAATGGCAATGACCAGCACCCAGATGCATACCTATTCTCATTGCTTGCTGGGTTTTCCCTTGGTTTTGTCCAGTTGCTTAGAGTATTCTCATCTCTGGCTGGATTTCTAATCCCAGATCTACTTCTAGCTCATTCCCAAGCCTAAAACCCAGAACCCCAGCTCTGCCGAGTATCTGTTTCGTGCCAGGTGCTGTATGCGGGCTAGCTCGTAACAGCAACCTTGGGAGGTTGTTACCATAACACCATATTCTCATCACCATGTTATAGGTGAGGACATTTACAGAGGAGGACACATTGAGTCTGAGTAACTGCCCAGATCATACACCTCACGTGGTGGAGCTAGGATTTCATTCTGGAAAAAACCCATAGCTGCCACTTTGCTAGAGAATTTTCTTAAGCTGGAGACCCTAGAAATAGACCTCAGGAACTTTAATATTTTGATAAAACTATACTGAAGATAGGGACTTATGTGGATATATACCACTCCAGCTGCTAATCCAATTATATTGGAAGAACAGAAATGGAGGAGACACGAGTGTCCCCGTTATGAGAGAGCCTAGTGGGAAGAATGCCCAGAACTCCTCTTTAGGAATTTCCTGCAAGGCTCTTTTAATTCTGGCCTGCCAGTGCAGCTCCACACGTCGCCGGAAGAAACAAACAACAGTGAGACTGAAACTAAGTGAGATCGGCTCAGGAGCCTTCCCTCGAGGTGATGCTGACACTGGAGTAGACAGGAGAGAGGTCAAGCTGCAGGGAGAAGTGAACAACTCCAGAATGGCCCGGACATTCCCACTGTGGCACTTTTGAGGTATTTCACCACCACCATCAGCACCTTGAGAGAGCTATCTTTTTTTTTTCCTTTATTGATTTTAGAGAGAGAGGAAGTAAGAGGGAGAGAGAGAGAAACATTGATGAGATAGAACATTGATTGGCCGCCTCCTGCATGCCCCCCTCCCTCCTCGGGGGATTTGGCTCACAAGCTGGGCATGTGTCCTCACCGGGAATCGAACCGGCGACCTCTTGGTGCATGGGTTGACGTTTAACCACTGACCCACACTGTCTGGATGAGAAAGCTATCTTTGATGGTGCCATGCTGGGCCTGCATTTCTGGGTCTTCAGCTTATGATTCAGCTCTGTCTCTTTTACACATAGTATGGCTTTGGGGGGATTAGAAGCCAGGTTTTCTCACTGGAGGGCTCTGAGCAATTCAGTTTTCCTCTGGGGTAAACATGCAGACAGGAGGTGATCCCGAAGGCTCTTCTAGCATTAACATTCTGAGACACCTCTTGTCCCTTGGGTCCCCAGGAGTGTTGGCTCATAGGCTGTTGTTTTCACTTATAATGGCACCAGTCCACCTGCTCGATGTGGTGACAGCACCCAGGCAGTGCACTCATCTCAGATGAGCTGTTTCTGACCTTTAACTACCTCACAGCCTGGGCCTCAGATGAATTTACCCTCTTGGAATGGGGGGGCAGGGAAGACTGGCTTCTGAAGGAGGGCAGATGCTCCTATCCTGTCTGGATGGAGTATAATGGCAAGGAGAGAGGGGGCGAGGCACACGAGTCCCCTGCCCCTCTGCAGCCCGCCCTGGAGCCCTCTTATTCTCACTGATTCTCTAGCCAAGAGTGGTGTTGTCCTGTGGCAGCTTGTGCCACCTTATAGGTCAGACCTGTGATTAAAGATGCAAACCGGAATTTACAGCAGGCTGGGCCATACCCACTCTAATCTTTGTTCTGGGCTCCTATTGTGGCCATGAGAATGTGTCTCACACCCCTCTAACTATAGGGACTGGAACTGACCGAGACTCAGCTGCGGAGCCCTGAGATCTGTCTGCATTTGGACTGACGCGTGCTTTCTACAGGCTGCTCCTAGCCAGTGGCCCACTCCTGGGAGACATGGGACTTCTCCGACGGGACTCCCCCTTGGCTTTGCTGAAGCTCTGCTCTGAAGTTGAGGATGCTTCCCCTCAACCTTCCTTCTCTTCACTCTGACGACAGTACTGGAAGGAATAGAGGCTGAGGGAATTGGGCATGTTGGAAAGACCCATCACAGGTATGTGCCGTGAGAGGGCACAGGGCACGCCATTCACCAAGCCATTCACCCAGCCATCCAAATGTGCTGGTGAGAGGGGCACCAGATCACTAAGGCCCAGGATGATGGAAGGAGAGGTATCTTTAAACTGAGCTTGTTGGCACCTCTGGGGATGATAGAATGCTGGAGGTGGCTCATAACTGCCAGAAGCCAGGAGGCCATAATGACCCCCCGCCCCAAGGCCATGTTGGAGGATAGTCAATGGGCTTTACAGATACAAAGTGGTAGAGAGAGTTACTGCATCAGTTTTGCACCTGGGGTCAAAATAGCAGACAGTTGTCAGCAGGGGTGCTCCTTAGTATCTAACAGGTCAGCAAACTTTTTAGGTAAAGGGCTAGATAGGATTATTTATATTTATTTTAAATGCTTGAATTGACTTCATTATAGCATCACAAAAAACACAGAAACATTTTACCTATAGAGGAAGACTGTGGACTAATCAGAATGTCCTCTTGGATTTGTTCACTTCCTGGCACTGTCTGCTGACCACTCAGAGAACTCTGAGATGCTCTTACAGGCTGGGATACTTCCTCATCTCTTAACCTTTCTACTTTGACCTGGGCATCTTTGGTACCCAGAGGCAAGGTGGTTTTTGTGCTCTCACAAGTCACAAAATCAGCCATTCTTCTGCCTGTCTCAGATCGGCCAGGTAGTTCTAAAGTTTGGATATTTTCTGCCTGCTTAACCTATCAGGCTCAATCCTGTGATCAATTCCAAAAGGAAAAATCCTGGGAAAAGCTAAAGAAGAGTCAACTGGCTGGATAGAAAAATTTAAAAAGCCTAAGTAGTAAATGAAATGGCCTGTTTCTAACTTTCGTAAGGTTTATTTCCCATCATCTGGGGTGCATGCATCTTATTGGGACCTGTAGCATATTAGCCCCCTCTTGCTCATCCTGTCCAATCAGCTTTATATCAACAGTGTAATGGATCAGTGTGCTATTCTCTTGGCTATCTAAGAAGTCCAGCTCTCTCAGACTCTTATAATAGGAGGTGGCAGAGTTAACATAACCATGAGGCAAACTATAAGTGAGTATTGTCTTTTTCCTGCCCACAGAGCCTCTGCCAGCATTTCTGTCTGGATTCTCAGGTATGGAGTACCATAGAGCAGAGCATCCAAGTGGAGGAGGTGTGGGGGTGGGCGGTGACCTTGGGATCCTTGGCTGTGTTTGTAATGCGTCACCTGGAGCAAGAGCTGGTGAGTGGGAGGGGCTCCTTTGGAGCTGATGGTTGGGTGTCATTGTTGGTTACTCCTTCCCACACTTGCCTTAGTCCTAGCAGCGAGCTCCATCATTCCCAGTCTCTCTTGCTTCGGTACTTGATGTCATGGTTCCTTATTACTCCCTTTAATAAAGTGAAGTATAACATGAGAAACTGTGTCTTTCTAAGAACAATAAAAACCCACTGAGGGCAGGTACCATCTTGTCCATCTTCTTCTCCTCAGGGCTTCGCACTATGTCTTTCATCTAATAAAAGTGTGTTGGGTTCAGCAGAATGGTTCCTAGATAGGAAATAAGCACCTAAATGAGCTAAAACACTGCCTCAAAAGATTTACAAATCTGGTAAATTTATAATTCACATTTGATAAACACCTGGAAGGTTAGTATTCAAGGCAAACTCAGGAGTTGGGGAAAGTGTGGGGATTTAAGGCCTTCCTGATCCTTGGAGCAGGTAGAAATTCTAGTTCCTATGTCTCCTTTCTAGTCATGTTTTGAACACAGGAGAAGTCCATCCAGAAGGGAGCTCGGGGAAGCTATGAAGTTCCATAGCCGAGGTTCTGGGCAGTGAGCATTTCCCTGGAGAGCCTGGTGGTGCTTTTGAGTCAGAAGGAACACCTGCAACATTTATTTGCCCTGGAGGGTAGATTGGGGCCTCCCGCACCTTTTGCTTCATCTCTTGGGAGTATCGCTGTCACTGTCAGGCTCAGTTTTGTGTCTAAGGGACACTTTGCAGTGCAGTACATCTGCCTGTACAGTAAGTAGCTTTTCCACAGCTCAGCTCCCATCTTTGAGAAACTGAATCTAGCCCTGGACGGTTTGGCTCAGCGGTTAGAGCGTCGGCCTGCGGTCCTGAGAGACCCGGGTTCGGTTCCCGCTAAGGGCTACCTCGGTTGCGGTTTGTCCCCGGCCCTGGTCGGTTGTACGGGTGGCAGCCACTCGATGTATCCCTTTCACATCGATGTTTCTCTCTCTCTCTCTGTTCCTCTCTCTCCCTCCCGCTCTACCTGAACAAAAGAATTGGGAAAAATGTCCTTGGGTGAGGATTAAAAAAAAAAAAAGAGAAACTGAATCTACTATTCATATACCAGGCCCAGTATTCATACATCCCATTTGTCTGTAGGCATGTGGAACTTCTTTCTCCTCAGGATCTAGTGTAACAGCTGTCTGAATATTAGATAACAAAAATAACTATAATACTATAGTCATTTTAGTAATTTACATTACCTACCATTTACTGAGTACTTACTCAATGCCACATATAGTACCAATAACTTTATCTGTATTAACTCATTTAACTTTCATAAGGATCCTAGGAGGTAGGTATGTATAAAATACTCATTTTACTGACGCAGTTAACTGAGGCCTATTCATACTTTCTCTTTGAGAGTGGTAGTGTACAACACAAAGATAACATTTTGTCTTCACAGGCCCACATATTCTGAGTTGTATAGCCTGTTCATTCTTCCAGCATATCCTTGAGGTAGGAGGACAGATTTTATCTCTTATAGATGAGGAAATTTAGGCAAAAAGAACTGCCCAAAACTGAGTTTGAGACTAAGTTTCTGAAAAAGACTTGATTCCAGATTCAGTATTTTTCCTGCATCCTCGGAGACCCCTCTGGATGGAGAGTCTGAGCCTGCCACACCCTCGCTCTTCAGTATGTGTACACACACACACACACACACACACACACACGCACACATTTAGCAGAGCTCTTTGTTGCTCTGGGACTGAGGGTTTTCACCATTATGCTGCCTTGCTTATGTATGTAGAAGACAATATGTGAAATAAGCTCTTATATTTACGCAACAGGTATCTTCCTTTTGTTTTGGCTGCCTAGTATTCAACCTTTTACCCCATTTGGGAGGGATACTCATCACAATCATCCTGGTGGAAGTCAGAGGGGCCAAGGATGCTCTCTCCCTGATGCTGGCCTTTGGCTTAGATTTGGTCAATGGACACTCCACCTGAATTCTCCCTCCCTTTATATTTGTGTCACTCCTCCTGGAGTCACTTGTGGAGGCAGGGGGAGGACTGCGGTGGCCAGGCTGTTCCTGCTAAAAGATGTGGTGTTGTGATTTCTTTGTTTTGATTCTGCAGAGCTGTCCTGATTTCTTTCACTTTTCCTGCTATCATTACTCCATCATTGTGATGGGTCTGTGAACCCCTGAGAGCCTTTAATGCCTCTTTTCTATGTAAGTTACCCAGAGCTGGTTTATTGCCTGCGACCAAGAATCCTGATTGAGAGAGCGCCTTCGTAGTTTGTGAAGCATCTCCATATACATACGCACCACCTTCTGGTCTAAAAAAAATCTTGATGCTCTGTGTTACAGATGAGGAAACTAGCTACTCTGTAGCCTGATAGCCGTTTTTGTTATTTGATATGTGGGACAGCTGTGAGGAAAACAGCATATTTGAGAGATGGTGGGGCTGCCTTTAAAAAACCTGGCACAATACACCATCATTATACTCTGTCTGCCTACCCACCTCTGAGTTTCTGAGACTGCTTGGTGGTCTGGCAGGATAAACAATGTCTGTGCTGTTTGGTCCCTGAGTAGGACATAGAGGGAACTCATTCCCAGCTTCTCCACAAATCTCACTGCAGCTCCTTAGAAACTGGTGTCACCTTGGCTGGGCTGCTCTCTGGGTTAGGGAGGGTTTGCTGCGGCCCAGGGATGAGCTGCTGCTCTACCTACTTACTCACCCAGGGAAGAGTTTGCTACAGGGAAGGGATGAGAATGGGGCTTGCTGATTTGGCAAAACAGAGGGTACAATTTAAAGTTGCTTGCCTGAAGCAACGGCCTGTTTACCGTGCTCTTCCTCCTAGGCCTACCCTTCCTGTTTTCCAGAGGGCCCCTTTCTCTGTTTTACTCCCTATTCTCACCCAATTCCTGTTGCGAGCCCTTCCTGCTCACTAGCCTTGCGCATCTTCCCAGAGCTCTGCTGGCTTGCTTTTCATTAGAATGTTGTTGAATTGGGGTGTGTTGCTCTTCATGCCAACCCCTCCTATCACATCTTCTTCCTACTATTTCCTTAATGATGCTTCTCCTAGTTTCCCATCTCCCCAAACAACTTTGCAAAGCCCCACGTGGGTAGGAACTGAGTCTGATTTTGTCAACAGTATATGACCAGGCAGCAGGCACAGGGGGCTTGCTTGACGCATAGGAGGCAGGATACTCAGGGAATAACATCAGATGAAAGAACACTGCATGAGTGAGTGAGCAAACTCTCAGCCCCCATCCTGGCTGTCTGATGTAGCAGTCCCTGCTCCTCAAAGGAGAAGGAGGGGTTTTATGTGAGGTAATAGAATGAATACATGTAGAAGCCCCCAGCATGTGAGATCTGCTCAGGACACATTTCTTAACGGAATCTGATTACACACCCACCAACCTCAAACCATCCAGCAAGCAGCATGTCTCCTGTGACTCTCTCCTTTTTGCAGTCTTCTCTTGTAAACCAGGGCTTCTTCTTAAAAGAAAAAAAATGTTTTTATTGATTTTTTTAGAGAGAGAGAGGAAGGGAGAGAGAGAAAATTGATGTGAGAGAGATACATCAATCAGCTGCCTTCTGCACGCCCCCTACTGGGGATCTAGCTTGCAACCTGGGCATGTGCCCTGACTGGAAATCGAACTAGGGACCTCTCAGTCCATGGGACAATGCTCAATCCACTGAGCCACACTGGCTGGGCAAACCAGGGCTTCTTAACTGGGATGGAGAGGGTTGTGTGATAGGATGTGGGGCGGGGCATTTTTATTTGTCAAGATGATTGGAACATAATCTATTGGCATTTAGAGGGTGGGAGCCAGGGATGCCCACATCCTGGCCTGTGTGGACAATGCTATACCACAATTGTCATAAGTCCTGCATGATTCCTGGTGTCCCCACCTTTTGCTACAACATTCAAATATGAACAAACACACAAAACCTTTTTTTTTTTTCTGTAAAATAAATTGGGTTCTAGCTGAGATAATTACAAATATGCAATTTTACATAGGGTGAAATTTCCAGGAATTCATTTATTGGAAAAACAGAGAAGATTATACTTATTTTGTTAAGAGCTTTTGTTTTGTCTACCATAATAGCAAATACTTTTTTTACTAGTTTATTAAAAATTTTTTTTAAATTAAATTTATTAGGGTGATAGTAGTTAATAAAATTACATAGATTTCAAGTGTGCAATTCTATGATACATCATCTGTATATTGCACTGTATGCCCACCATCCAAAGTCAAATCTCCTTCTGTCACCATATATTTGACCCCCTTTTCCCTTTACCACACCCCTCTCCCCTTTCTCTCTGGTAACCACCATACTGTTGTCTGTGTCTGTGAGTTTTTCTTTGTTTTGTTTATTTGTTGCTTTCAGTTTTATATTCCACATATGAGTGAAATCATATGATTCTTGACTTTTTCTGACTTATTTTGCTTAGCATGATATTTGCAAGATCTATCATGTTGCAAATGGCAGTATTTTGTCTTTTCTTATGGCCGAATAGTATTCCATTTTATGAATGTACCACATCTTTTTTATCCAATCCCCTATCAAAGGACACTTGGTTGTTTACATGTCTTGGCCACCGTGAATAATGCCGCAATCAACATAGGGATGCATATATCTTTGTGAGTAAATATTTTCAACTTTGTGGGGTAGATACCCAGAAGAGGGGTTTCTGTATCATATGGTAACTCTATTCTTAATTTTTTGAGGAACTTCCATACTGGTTTCCATAGTGGCTGCACCAGTTTACATTCCCACCAGCAGTGAATGAGGGTTCCCTTTTCTGTTCACAGCTTCTTTACCAGAGTTGCTCCCCATTTCAGAAAATCATGCAACAGAGGCAATGCCAATAAAAGTCTGCAGACTGCATTTGTAGCTATAGTGTTCATAGTGATCTTATCATAGATGCGGTTAGTCCCTCTGACTCAAAATAGAAAATGTTGATTGTAACAAAAATTAAAAAAAATTATTCAAAAGTCACAAAACAAAATAAGTGTAAAAGAAAGTAAATACTTATACTTTCAAGGGTTTTTTTGGGTGTGTGTGTGTGGGGAGCCAGTAACACATCCAAAGTTGCAGTAAGACTTTTGGGGCACCCTGTATTATTAAAGGGGGGCTGTTTGGGTCTGATACTGTGAAGAACCACTTACACTTTGCACCCACATGGTAAGAGCATGCCATTGAGCCCTGGCTGGTTTGGCTCAGCGGTTGGAGCGCCTGACCTGCGGTCCAGTAGAGGAGACCCGGGTTCGGTTCCTGCTAAGGGCACGTACCTCGGTTGCAGTGTGTCCCTGGCCCTGTTTGGGTCGTGTGGGTGGCAACCATGCGATGTATCTCTTTCACGTCGATGTTTCTCTCTTTCTCTCTCTTCTCTATCTGAACAAAAAACAGAAAAAAAAAAAAAGTCCTGGGGTGAGGATTAAAAAAAAAAAAAAGAGCATGCCATTGGAAGTGCAGGCATGAAAGTGGGACTGAACACGGTGTGGAGGGCAGTGGCTGGAAGGCAGCTGACCCCAGCCTTACCCCTGCACTTACCAAGGCAAGTCATGGGGCCTCTCAGAGCCTCGGTTGTCATATCTGTGCAATGAGTACCGGATCCGGAGCAGTCCGGGGAACCACGGGACTCACGGCAGGACTAGGCACAAACCAGCAGGGCCTCTACCCACAGCCCCGCCTCCACCTTTGCCCCTTTGCCCCTCCCAGTTACTCAGCGGCTGCCACCAGGCGGGCGGGGGCGAGCCACAGTGGTCCCCTGCCCTCGCCGGTGCCGGGGCGCGGGCGGCTCTCCGGGCGTGCCGGGAGTAGGGGCGAGTCTGCCCCGGGGTGGCGCCCGGCCGGCTGGACCCGCGTCTCTGCTCTGCCCTCTGTGAGCTCACAAAGCCCGGGTGCAGCCTGCACTTGGCCTTGGTGCCCGGGCTGTGGCGCCGGGCGGGGCAGTGGCGGACCTCTCAGGACCTCTCCAGGGGCAGGCTCGTTCTCCCCGCCTTCAGCCTCCACCCGGCCGGCGGGCGGGGCACCCACCACGGCCAGGAGCCTGGCCGGGAGCCGCAGCTTGTGCTGCGCCAGCACCGCGGCCGGAGGCTCCGCTCGCCGCTGGGTAAGAGGCGTCGGCCAGGGGCGGGGGCGGCGGGGACAGAAGCTCCCGGGACCGGTTGTGGGTCCGACTCTGCCCTCGCAGCTGGGGCTCCGCGGACTTGTGCCGCGCGTTCCAGCCGCTTCACACTTTTCTTCCCACCCGCTGACCGTGGCCCTTTGCTTCCCCGTCGGGAACCCGGGTCTGGGGACTCTTGCTTCCTTCTGGGGTGTCGGGCCTTGGCGGCACCGAGGGGTTGAGCTGCTGGGGGCGGGTAACAGCCGCAGAATCCCGTCTCGGTGGGCGGGCGGGAATTTCTGTCGCCTCCGTCTTGTTGACTGCCCCTCGGCACCGTCCCGGGCGCGGTGGGTGCCCAGCCTCGGGGTCAGAGGTTGACGTCAACAGTCTGCCCACGGCGGGGACACATTTACCCGCCCACACAGTGCGTGGGACAGATGGGCGCCCCCTGAGGCGGCTGCCACAGGCAGAGGAGAGCGTTTGGGCACATGCCGAACTGAATAGGCGGAAAGGAGAGAAAGAAAGGGTCTTCTGGAGGAACTGCGGCTTTGCTTTCCTGTTGACGTCTCTCGTTTATAAAAATCCCAACCTAGCTTTTTGCTCAAAGACACAGGGGTGAGCAGAGCCCCTGGATTTGTATGGGCTGCCCATTGCAGTAATGTAGGGTGCTGACCCATTTTCTGTGTGCCATGTACCCTTTTGACAGTTCTGGGAAGACTAGTTCGGGACAGTGCTCTTAAAGGTGTACAATAAAAGGCACAGTATTATAAAAGAAACCAATTCCAAAACACTTGTCAAATATTAAAATAATTTACTATATAGTAATATATTCCTTTAAAAGTAATTCATTAAATAAGATCTAGCAGTGGATCTAATAGCTACCATAATTTTCAAGTAGTAATGAGCATAAATAATATTTCAAGATATAGGCAACACCTGTAATATAAGAAAATACCTGTGATTTCTTTTGGTGACAAAATCACAGGTATTGCTAATAGTTGCTGTGGTTTGTTATATATATGTGTGTGTGTGTGTGTGTGTGTGTGTGTGTGTGTAAAGAAAGTGTTGAATTTCAGTTAGAGATTAGTAAAAAGTCGTCCCCCCCACCCACCTCCAAGTTCATGGGCTCCAAGTTAGGATTCCTTGATGGAAAGGGCACTGCTCATGGAGTTAGGTGACATGGGTTCTGGTCTTGACACTTCCTTTGACTAGCAGCATGACCCTGGCTTTTTGACCTTCTTTGCACCTTTGTTTCTTCATTGTACAGTGGAGAGGATCATGCTTTACCTTGTATGTAAGGTGCCCAGCACCTGTCACAAGAGGTGAAATAAGGACCATGTATTAGAACTTGTTTGTCTCCCTCACTGGACTGCAAGCTCATGGTCATCACCACTGTATTTCCAATCCTGGTACATGGAATGCACTCACTAAATATTTTTTGAATGAATAAGTGGATTGGAGAACCACTTATCTGAAAAACCAAAGTTCATCAAGAAGAGAGCTGGTGGTTTGAGAAGCAATTATTTAACATTTGGGCTTTAAAAAAAATTTTAAACTGGATGAACAAATATGCAAACAACACATCTGGAGCTGAAATGTCAATTAGGGCTCAAGGGTCTGTGTGTAAGAGTCTGTGGCTGGTGTCCTGCCAGAGAAAATGAAAGGGAGGAGTCTTTTCATAACAGTTTCCTCCACCTTGCTTGTGTCTAAGCTTGTTACCATAAGATGTTGTAACACAGGAAATGTCTTACAGTGAATGGGGACAGACCCATGAAGAAGTATTTCTGGGCAGAGATGCACATTTCTACTCTTTCACCTTTCCCTGCTCTGCCACCTACTACATAACTCCTCTTTGACCTGAAGATTTGGTAAATGGGAGAGGTGAGGGTAAATTGTTAGAAGCTGCCCAGACTAGGCCTGAAGTCAATTAGTTGCTTTTTTTCTTTTTATCCTCACCCGAGGAAATTTTTGCATCCATCTTTAGATAGAGTGCGGGAGGGAGAGAAGGAGGAAGAGAGAGAGAGAGAGAAACATCCATCTGAGAGAGACACATCGAGTGGCCGCCACCCACATGACCCCAACTGGGGCCGGGGACAAACTGCAACTGAGGTACATGCCCTTAGCGGGAACCAAACCCGGGACTCTCTGGTCAGCAGGCTCTAACCGCTGAGCCAAACCAGCCAGGGCTCAATTAGTTGCTTTTTAATTCCCAGCCTTAAAAGTCTGTGTAATGCAACAAACGTAGATGGTAATAGGAAGAAGGAAGGTAGGTCCAGCCAGCCATCCCTGTGATTTACATTGTAAAAGTGCCACGTTGGGGCAGGAAGATGGGGAAAGAACTTTGTAAAAAACAGGACATTTAGAACACAAGGTGGGGTGGGGGTGCTATCTATGCCTATATCTTTGGGAGGGCAAATACTGGTGCTATGGACTAAATTGTGCCCCATCAAAATTCGTATGTTGAAGTCCTAACCCCCAGTACCTCAGAATGTGACTGTTTGGAGATAGGCCTAAAAAGGGAGTTAATGTTAAATGAGAACATAAGGGTGGAGCCCTAATCCAATAGGACTGGTTGGTGTCTTTATAAGAAGAGGAAGAGACACCAGGGGCAGGCCTGGTTGTAAACACTTGTCATTCTTTGCTGCAGTGATTCACAGCTCTGATCAATCTGTTAGTAGAACAAGTATTCCCATTTGAGTACCTGCTTGTGAACCTATTTTCTCTTTCTGCTCATTTAGAGGATGACAGTTTTAGAAAAGGAAGGGATCGTTGAAGCAATCCAGTTCAATCCTTTATCCATTGAAGAAGAAAGCATGCCCAAGAATGGTTAAGGACCAGCCCTACCTGGCACTACCTGGGTTGGGAACCTGGGTCTCCTGACTCCTGATACACCCTCAGACAAAGTTTCCCCAGGACAGGGAACTGTGCCTTTTAGTTAGACAAAGGAACAACATGAGCGTAGGGAACCTGGCACACCTGTTACCTAGTCTACAGCTCATTCTGTCCTAACCTTTAAAGGGGTTTGGCATCTCTTCAATCATGTTCAAACAACAGATGTATAACTTGTAATTAAATAGTCTTTTCTCATTGTGTTAAGATTTCACAAGCTGCGTTTCAGGGAATATGTCTGACTAATTGGCTACTCCTGTTTATAATGAAGCCCCACCCTAGAGAATTCTCTATGTGAGACTCTGAGTGGGAATCCCACCCAGCATTCCTGAGGCTGGTAAGTGATTTTATTGTGACCATTGAATGGATTCAGGAGATAAGCCCTAAGCTGATCCCTGTTGTCACTGGGAGCAAATTAATTCCACATCCCTCTCCAGTGTGTTGTGTTGTAGTCTGGGGATGGGCACATACAAGCATATGCAGGCCTTGAAAGGAAAACTTCAGTACACTTGACTAGAGGCCAACTGTGAATGATGGATTTTAAGAACTAAACTGTGGTAATTTATACACTAGAACATGAGTGGTCAAGCTCCCATTGACTAAAGCAAGCAAAAAGCAAACAAAGAAAACAAGGCATATAATTCAGTCAAAACCTTTAACTCTCATTTGTAATAATCCAGTTGACTTTTTTCTGTTTCTGAAGCCACAGTGTAAGAATTTCCTCCTGTAAATATAATTTGTATTTTTGCTTAGCGAGTGTATGGCTTTAGTGAGACTGTTAGTGCCTCCCTGATATGAGGCTTTCTGAATGTAAATGAGTGTAAGCTGGGGACACTTGTAGGACATTTCTCAGCAGCAGAGTGACCACTGTTAAATTGCCAGGTCCTTATTAGTAACCCTTAATCAGTGACTCTTCACAGAAAATTCCTACATTTTCACCTTCGGGAACTAAAGAACCCCAGTGTGGCTCTAAACCCTGAATCACCAGGGAGCTGTAGATGATTGTTTCTGTTTCCTGGGTGACTTATTCCTGGTCCACTACCAAAGCCTTGCTTCACAGTTTGATATTTAAACAAATATTTAATAATATTTAAACAGCTTTGGAGGCAGAGTTCCAACTTGGCCTTGCAGGACTAAATAAAGATTGCTTCATTTTCTTTCTTTCTTCTTCTTCTTTTAAAATTCTCACCCAAGGATATTTTCATTGATTTTAGAGAAACATTGATCATTTGCCTCTCCTGTGTGCCCCAACCAGGGATCAACCCACAACCTCGGTACATGCCCAGACTGGGAATAGAACCTGCAACCTTTTGGGAATAGAACCTGCAACCTTTTGGTGCATAGGACGATGCTCAATCAACCGAGCCACCCAGACTTCATTTTCTTTATTATGTTAACAAAATAGCAATCCAGTTTCTGAACAGCAGGTGGTGATAGCACTGCTGTTACTTAGAGGAGGTGTGCCAAGAGCAACAGTGTAGCCTGCGTAATCCCTTCTCAGGCCAGTTTTCATTTTCTTCTCTCACCTGGTTTGGACCATTACTGCACTGAGTAATCCAATTCTATTGCTCACACCTTCTTTTCATTATATCCACCAGAACGAAGTTATAGTTCACATTCTTCCATCTTTATCCCCTGTAGCTAATTTGTCACAGAAATTCTTTCGACACGTGTTTTGCATTCACACCTTCATCTCTGTTCTCATTGTCTATTCTAAGTCCTCACTGGTGACTGAGTTTCTGAAACAGCCACTTAATAGACCTTCACATTCCTGGTCTTTCCTGTTACACAATAGACAGACTCATCCTATGTATCACATGCTCTGCGGTGCCTAGCACAACGCCACACATGGTAAACACTCAAAAGTGATGAACTCAACCAAATTACTCAAGTTCGTCCTCTCAATTTTTCCCAGGGTGTCTTCAAAGACATCTGTTTTGTTAAGAACTTCCAAGAACTCTCACACCATAAGCAGGGACCACAAGCTCAAAATGGGTGCCAGGGCTGAGCAATGACAATGGCCAACTGGGGCTGGGGTGAACGGCATCCTCATGCTGGATCCAGATAGACATTAACTACCCTGGCCAAGTGTTGACATGTGAGGATGTGGGCCCATTATTGTCAGAGAGGCCACAAATCTGGAATGTTTTTTGTGAGATAGCCAACATTTTTAATGTTGGCACTAATTCAGAATTTAAGAGAACACTGTGAGCAAAACAAAACACAGCTCTGGTCTGCATTGGCCTGCAGGTGGCTACTTTGTGGCCCTGGATGGGGTTAGGATGGTCTAGGATTAAGCCCCAAACCAAAACCTTGCTTACATATGCCTTTCCAATCTCGTTTCTTCCTTTACCCAGTGGTCATCTAGGCTGCCTTCCTCCATCAAGTAGTTACGTGATCCTCATTCTCAGTGATTCTACTTCCCAAACCTCAAACCTAACTGTCCCAAACTACCCCGGACAGGCCCTGGCCTTCACTGTCCTGTTTCTGCCCACATAATTCCTCTCCAGCTGCCTGGATGTCAACTTTCACTTATTTCCTCCCAAGAGCCCTTCCTACCTCTCATCCAGTCATGCCCTCTTTCTTACCTCTGTCTTATCTGAATCTTTCTTTGCATTTCTAGTGCCAGCACCTCCTCAGGCCCTTATCACTGGCACCTGGACCGCTGCGCTGGTCTCCGGACTGGCTTCCAGAACTGGTTTGTCTCTCCTCCAGCTTAATTTGCTCCCTCACTAGGTTCATTTTCTCAAAGCTGCCCCTCTATTCTATCACTTCTCAAAACTTTGCTTTTTCAATATAAAGCTTCCGTTCCAGAGCATGGCCCTTTATATCTGGGCTGTGCTATTTCTTTCTTGTTGACTCCTCACAACCCCAGTCAGATCTGGTGGGACTTCCAAACGTACTCTGGGCCTTCCCACCTTATCAGCAGGGATTTCTGGGAAACAGCTGGGACATTCAAACATATTATTAAGAAAAGTTTAACAAAATAAATATTTACAAAGGTGTGGGCAAGGTTAAGCGGAGCCAGGAGTGGTGAAGCAATTGTATTGCTTTGGGGCCGGAAGAAGCAGGTGGAGGGGGTGATGACTAGCGGCTCAGCAAGGAGGGGTCTGAGGAATAAATACCCTAATCTTACATCTTTTCCATTCTCAAATCTACTGGGTTGAACCCAGCTGGAAGCCAGAGGACAGGGGAGGCCAGATGATACCCACCTGCCAGCTCAGCTCTCAGGGCTGAGAGGGCCGGAGGGCTGGAGAGAGAGCGGGAGGCAGTCACCATCTCTGGTTCATTACCTTTGCTGTTTCATTACCTTTGCTGTTCCTTCCCATGCATTTCCGGTCACAGCGCTGCCAGTCTTTCACCTGCTGCTTGGATTCTGTCCATTTCACCAAGCTTTCATCGATTACGCCTTCTCTTGTCAGACGCCTAAGATGTTTAGTTCATATTGAATGCATTGCACTTTGCTTCTGCTAGTTAAACCTAAGCTGGAATATCAACTCAGATTTTTGGAAGCCAAACCCAGCTCTCCTTCCACTAATCCAGAGATAATATAAGTGTTGGAAAATAATGGTACCCCATTAAAATTTATTTTATTTTATTTTATTGTTTTAGAGAGAGAGGAAGGGAGAGGGAGAGAGAGAGAGAAACATTGATGAGAGAGAACATTGATTGGCTGCCTCCTGGACATTCCCCCACTGGGGATTGAGCCCAGTGCATGTACTCTGACCAGGAAACAAATTGGCAACCTCTTGGTGCATGGGTCGACACTCAACCACTGAGCCACACTGGCCGGGCAGTGGTACCCCATTTTTTGTAGCTGTTCCTGAGGAGGTGGCCAGAGAGATCAGTGTGACACTCTCAGCAGACTGCAGAGGTTTTCTGTCTAGACCACCCCAAGGGACGACAAGAAGGGCCCAGATACTCCACACGTGTCAGTGAGGATAGTTGAGACCAGAGTCTAGAACCAGTGTCTGGAACCACTAGTTGGTTTCAATCTCTGTGGGGAAATAAATGCATCAAAATGCCAACAAATAACTGAGTGACCAAAGAAAGTTCCAAGAAGGGCAAGATAGGTATAAAGACTTGTAGAATCAACCTGGGCTGGAGGAACTAGAGAAGCTGGGACTTGGGGCCCTGGCTAAGATAGGAAACAAGAAAGGGCATTTCAAGAGGGTATCTAGTCTGGGGATCAGGGATGAATATGCACTCCATTCTACTAGAATGTAAGTTCTGTCAACGCCAGGACCTGCTGTGACACATTCACTGCCCCCACCCCCCAGTCCCTAGCACAGCACCTGGCACAGTGAAAGATCTCAGTCATTCCTTTAATTTGTTTGGGCTGCTAGGACAAAAATACCAGAGACTGGGTGGCTTATAAAAAACAGGCGTTTATTTCTCACAGTCATGGAGGCTGGGAAGTCCAAGATCAAGGTACCAGCATGGTTGGGTGAGGGCCTTCTCCCAGTTGATAGCCAATGCCTTTCTCCTGTGTCCTCACATAGAAGGGGTTTCGGAGCTCTCTGGACCCTCTTTATACAGCACTCATCCATTCATGAGGGCTCCATCCTCATGACCTAATCACCTCCCCAAGGCCCCACCTGCTAATACTATCGCCTTTGGCAGTTTGGATTCAACATATGACTTTGCGAGGGGGACACAAACTTTTAGACCAAAGAATGAATTAATGGATCGATGGATTTATTCAGTACCTTTACATGCCAGATGTGTACACGTGAAAGGAGCTAGAACTTACTTTATTAAAAAAAAAAATTGTATGAGTGTGGGGGAAAACAAAGCACTAGGCACATCCTTACTCAAGCCAGAAAGAGAAAGATGTGCACGCATCCAACAACCCTTATCATTCTCATATGTAAATTAGCCCTTCCAACATGAAAAGGACTTTCCCCTGAAGTTTGGCTCCCCTTACTCTTGACCTACATTATCAGTAGCTGAGAAGCCCTACTGTTCCTCCCTTAGCACCTAAAGCTGATAGACTGGGAGTGGGACTGGACTGAGGTGGGCAGTTTCTGTCCTTCAGCACGGTGCCTCGTGTGTAGTAGATACTCAATGTGTAGTTGTGGAAACATTGCAGAACTGTGGCCATGTGGGTTCCATTTAACCCTGTTCTTTCCATAATGTTATACTTATACATTTAGCATAGCTAAATGTAATTTAATTTGCGTTTGTGTAGGGAATAAAACTGTAAATTTAGCCACTCTATGATTGAGACAAGGTCAGTACAGGTATAAACCTGAATTTGCACCTATATTTATATCCTGTAGAAGATTCTTAAATACCTTTCTGAGCACTTCTGGCTGGTGACACTTCCCCTTTATCAAGGTTAAAGACTAAAGAGATGTGAAAATGTTCCTTGGTGGAGGAGCTGCCTGAAGTTTCAATAGAGCAGGTGATAGGGTGACAAAGGAAGGCCAGGTGCTGTATTCTTCCAGAGTAACTATTTCATTAAAAAAATTATACTGTAGTTATGTTATTTGGCTGCAAGAATTTGTCTCACTAACCCACATAATTATAAGAGTCTACAGTAATATGTAATTAAATTGCTTTTAAAATGCCACCTGACAGTTCAGTGGATAGGTAAGGACAGGCAGGAACAGAGTAACATTTTGTTAAACAGGTAAAATCTTCCATCTGGACAGTCAGTGAATGCACTCTAAGGTAGGTGTATTGAAATGTACCTGGGATTTGTTTTCATCAGGTATGGTGAGGGCAACACACTGGGAGATTGCTGCCGTGAAGGAAGGGGCTCTTCCCCCCAGGTCCCCAGGAACTGGAGGCGGGGTGCACCATGTAGGGCCCATGGGGAAGCACCCGGTTGGTAGGAGGCAGAACACTTGAGGGGAAAGAATGCACACAAACCTACATGTAGTGTTTGTGAGGCCGGGGGCACAGGCGGATCAGGTTTGGGATTGGCTGATTTGAATACTCTTCCTGGGCTCTGGGTTAGGGCTGCCCTCGTTGTCTGCTGTCTGGGCCTGGATGATTAGGGCAGAGGAGTATTGCCTCTGGTGTGTAAAAGCCAGATGGGGGAAGTGGTTCGTGTATGGGCTCTGGGTTGGTTGGTTTACTTATCAAAGATGTGTTCCCAGACAAGTGGTTTACTGTCTTTAGGAGTTAGCTAGTCCTGGGAGGGGCAGTTTTTTTTTAAACTTCTATGTTCATGGCAGTGCTATTTACGATAGGTAAGATCTGAAAACACCCCAAGTGTCCATCAGGAGATGAATGGATAGAAAAGCTGTGGTGCATATACACAATGGAAGACTATGCAGCTGTAAGGAAGAAAGATCTCTTACCCTTTGAGACAACATGAAGGGACCTGGGGAGTATAATGCTGAGCGAAATAAGCCAGTCAGAGAAAGACAAATATTACATGATCTCATTTATTTGTGGAATGTAATGAACAAAATAATCTGATGAACAAAATAAATCCAGAGACATGGAAGTGGGGAACAGACTGACAAACCTCAGAGGGAGAGGAGGTGGGAAGGAATAAACCAAAGAACTTACATGCATATATGCACAACCAATGGACACAGACAATACTGTGAGGATGGTGAGGGGGTGGGAGTGGGGAGGAGGAGGTCAGTGGAAAAAGGAGAAACATCTGTAACAAAAATAAATAAATAGATACATTTAAAAATTGTTTTTAAAAACATTTATTGGGGTGACATTGGTTAATAAAATTATATAGGTTTCAAGTGTGCAGTTTTTTAATACATCACCTGAGTATTGCATTGTCTGTTTACCACCTAAGTCAAATCTCCTTCCATCACCATATATTTGAGCCCCTTTACCTTTTACTACCTGCCCTCCACCTTTCCCTTTGGTAACCACCATTCTGTTGTCTGTGTCTATAAGTTTTACTTTGTTTGTTCATTTGTTGCTTTCAGTTTTATACCCCACATATGAGTGGAATCATATGGATCTTGATTTTTTCTGTCTGACTTATTTTGCTTACCTTGACATTCTCAAGATCCGTAATGGCAGTATTTCATTTTTTCCTGTGGGTGAGTAGTATTCCATTGTATATATGTACCACATCATTATCCAATCCTCTATCAAAGGGTACTTTGGTTTTTCCATGTCTTGGCCACCATGAATAATACTGCATTGAATATAGGGGTGCATATATCTTTGTGAATACATGTTTTCAAGTTTTTCAGGTAGATACCCAGAAGAGAGGTTGTTGGGTCATGTGGTAAGTCTTTTGTTAAATTTTTATGAGGAACCTCCATACTGTTTTGCATAGTGGCTATACCAGTTTCCATTCCCACCAGCAGTGAATGAGGGTTCCTTTTTCTCCACAACCTCTCTAAAGTAATAACACTTGTTACTACTTGTTGATAATAATCATTCTATTATAACTTCTGATAATAGTCATTCTAACAGGTGTGGAGTGGTATCTCATTGTAATTTTGCATGGGAGGGACAGTTTTGTTAGGACTAACAAAGCCCCTGAATGTCAATCATAAAATACGGAAAATTAAAAACTAAAAAATTATTGTCTAATTTAGTGCCATTAGAAGTGCCACGAATAGCCCTGGCCGGTTTGGTTCAGCGATTAGAGCATCGGACCGCGGACCAGAGTCCCGGGTTCCGATCCCGCTAAGGGCTCGTACCTCAGTTGCGGTTTGTCCTCGGCCCTGGTTGGGGTTGTGTGGGTGGCAGCCGGTCCATGTGTCTCTCTCACATCGATGTTTCTCTCTCTCTCTCCCTCTCTCCCTCCCGCTCTATCTGAAGTTAATGCAAAAGTGTCCTCAGGTGAGGATAAAAAAAATAAAATAAAATAAACAAACAAAAAAAAGTGCCACAATATGACTGCATACTTTACCTGCATATATTTCAGACTAAGATGAGATCACATTAAGGGACTATAGCATTTATAGGGTACTGTTTGGCATTTTCTTGGCACTCAGGTGGTAAGAATTGGTCACAGTAACAGTTTCTTTCCTGAGATTTTTTTCCAGATTTGGCCCTGTCCTTTTTATAACTGAAGTCAGAGAGTATGTTGGTTAATTTTCTGTGTCAGTTGGACTTGGTGTGCCCAGACATTTGGTCAAACAGTATTTTGGGCGTGTTCATGAGGGTGTTTCTGGAGGAATTGGTAGCCCTCCCCACTGTGGGCAGCGTCACCCAATCATTTGAAGGTCTGAATGGAACCGGAAGGCTGACCCTCCCACAGATTCTTCCAGCCTGACTGCCTGGAGCTGGGACACGGGTTTTCTCCTGCCTTCTCTCTCGAACTGAAATATCAGCTCTTCCTGGGACTTGAGCCTGTTGACCGTTGGGCTGAAACCACATTGGCTCTTCTGGGGATCCAGCTTGACTGCTGACTTGAGACTTGTCAGTCCCCATAATTGTGTGAGTCAGTTCCCAGGAGTGTCCTCCATACAACAGGGAAAGTGATGATGTTTGCTTTGGTTTCCTTCCTCCCTCTCTTCCATCCCCTCTGGTTGAATCCTAGTGTTGTCCTTCATTGGCTGTGTGGCCTTGAGGAGGGAGGTAGCCAGTCTCCTGCAGCCAGGTTGTAACCAGGAAGCATTTCTATGCTTGTTTTTCTGATAAATTGCCTAAAAGAGATCTCAGAAGAGTCCCAAATCCCCAAGGATTCAGATATTTATGTGATTTTTTTCTCGTTCAAAATGAATATTAACTATTATATCTACTTTTGTATTTATAATTTCAGGTCCCTAAATTGTAGGCTTCACTGCCCTAAAACCTGGATGTGCCCCTGCCTAGAGGCCTGCCTCTCTGGGAGACAGCTAGTGGGGCCGCTTGGTGTAGCACAGCAGTTCTCAATCGGTGGGTCGCGACCCCTTTGGGGGTCAAACGACCCTTTCACAGGGGTCACCTAAGACCATCGGAGAACACATATTTTTGATGGCGACTCATAACAGCAAAATTACAGTTACGAAGTAGCAGCAAAAATAATTTTATGGTTGAGGGTCACCACAACATGAGGAACTGTATTAAAGGGTCACGGCATTAGGAAGGTTGAGTCCCACTGTAGCAGGACTCTTCTGTCCCGCATGGTCCAGCAATGAGGCCGCTCCAATATTAGAAGCTGGGGGAAGGTCTAGACTGGGAGCTGCCTCACCTTGGAATTGCTAGCTGCTGCTAATGCCTGCATTGCTGCGTCAGAGGGCATTCTGGCTGCTGACTCACTGTGTAAACTTTGGAAGATCACCTTTCTTCTCTGAGCCTCAGTTTCCCCATTTGTAAAGTGGTATCAGTACTCTAGTGTAGGCTCAGATGTAGGCTCTGTGCATTATAAAGCTCGATGTACCTGTGAGGGAAGTCATAATTGTGTTGTTGTTATTTGTATTTCTGTTATTTTTCTATTAGTTGAAATGTGCCCAGAACCTTAACATGTTAGTGACTAAAGAGCAAAGCTAGTGTCCACTTGGAAAAAAATGTTTTTATTGTTTTCTTTTAGAGAGAGAGGAAGGGAGAGAGAGAGAGAGAGAGAGGGAGAGATGGAAACATCGATGAGAGAAACATTGATCGGCTGCCTCCTGCATGCCCCCTATTGGGGATCCAGCCACAGCTTGGGCATGTGCCCTGACAGGGAATTGAACCCGGACCTCTCAGTCCATGGAACAGTGCTCATTCCACTGAGCCACATCGGCCGGGCTGACACTGGTTTTTGATATTTGTTTTTTGCTGTTTTATTCATTCATTCATTTAAACCTTCTAATGTGGAAACTTTCCAGTTATATTCAAATATAGACTGCTGAAAGGAATGCCCATATATATATGTATCAGTTGGCTTCAAACTGTTATCAACTCATGGCCAGTTCTGTGTCATCTACACTCCCACCAACTTTCACCTCCTGGAATATTGTCAAGAAAATTCCAAATCATTTTGTTACCCAATGGCTTCCTCGCCAGGGGCTGCCCTACCCAGGTACAGTCCAGGATTTTTTACATGTCAGGTGACCTCCAAGTTCTTGATTCACCTAGAAAAGATTTCAAGGATGAATTTGAGGGAGAAAAAACAAAGCACGTTTTATTCAGGCAGAAAAGAAAAGAGGCCAGAGCGCAGGGTGTTCTCTGGTTAGTTTCACCTCTGGCTCTGGTTTGTTGTTGTTGTTGTTATCTATCTCCCTGATTAAGGTAATTTAAACCACCTGCTCTTGGGCAGCTCTGGTTAGGGAGGATAGGTTTAAACCACCTGCTCTTAGGTGTCTTTGGTTAGGGAGGATAGATTCTTGTGATTTATCAATTGGCTGTTAATCATTCAGCCTTTCTGTTTGTTCAGCCATTTGTCTCAGTTTCTTACTAACCTGTCTCAATTTCAACCGTAAGAATTCCAGTATGTATTTAAAAAATTATATTGATACAATTATTGTACCTCACCACCACCACACACACACACACACACACACACACACAACCCCCCAGATTTTCTTCTTTTCAATTTACATAGTAAACTAAAATTTAACACCCTATACTCCCTCCCACTCCACTCTATGGGGCTTAATCAAGTATTTTAAATTTAAATGGAAATAAAGTTCGACTGGTAGGCATTTTTCTGGAATCATCTCTGGGGTCTGCTGTGAGATCTCAATA
This sequence comes from Molossus molossus, assembly GCF_014108415.1. Classification (NCBI taxonomy): domain Eukaryota; kingdom Metazoa; phylum Chordata; class Mammalia; order Chiroptera; family Molossidae; genus Molossus; species Molossus molossus. The sequence goes on from NW_023425344.1 coordinate 184,209,331, forward strand.
GAGGAGAAATAAACTCTGCTGCTTAAACGAGCGATGTGACCTTAGGCACGTTCTCTAACCTTACACGAAACCCCAATTTTCTCTTATTAGCTATTATGATGACAGCCCCCCCCCCTTTTTTTTTTTTTAACAAATCCTGTCTTCTGGAAGTAATTTGGTTAAGACTTCTAACCAATGACAGCCTTAGGGCTGATTTAATTAAATAGGCCTGAACAGCCCAAGGGGCAGGAGCCAGAGGAGAAGAAGGAGCCTCGCAGGAGTCTCACGCCTGGGCCCCTGTGCTGTGTAGACCAGGCGGCATCTCACAGGCATCCAGACCATCTGGACATTAATAACTCAAAGTTAAGCTCGGCCCATGGAAGCCGGTGGCAGGGAGGTGGGGTGGGAGGAACGGAGTGGGAGGAATGGGGAGGCTGTTTTGTTTGTTGGTTGTTTTCCTTTTTGTCTTTGGAAGTTTTCTACAAAAATGATATATTAAAGGATGGCCTTGTGGTTATTGAAACCCAGAGCAAAGGATGGCCTTGTGGTTATTGAAGCCCAGCTTGGTGTAGGACTGAAATAAAACGATTGTGTATCGTGCAAAGACTGTTTCTTCAACAGCAAAAATAGCTGAAAGGCTGGCTGCTTGCTGGTGATGGAGCTTCCGTTAAGAATGCTGAGTAATCCCCGCTCAGAGGCCGGCTCTATTTGAACCAAGACAGGTGTCCCAGCTGACACCCAGTGGGCAGTATGTAATGTGATTTAAGATTAGGGAGCCCTTAAGATAAGTACTAGCAAGAATGTGGATGAAAGGGAACCCTTTTTACTATTGGTGGGAATGTAAAATGGTGCAGCCACTATTGAAAACAGTATAGAGGTTTTAAAAAAAATTAAAAATAGAACTGCCATATGATCCAGCAATCCCACTTCTGGGTGTATATCCAAAGGAAATAAAATAGCTATTTCAAAGAGATATCTGCATTCCCATATCCACTGCAGCACTAGTCACAACAGATGATATGAAAACAACCTAAGTGTCCATCGACAGATGAAGTAATATAGAAAAGATGATATAGCCTTGGCCAGTTGCTCAGTGGTTAGAGCATCGGCCTGGGGACCAAAGGGTTGCAGGTTTGATTCCGGGTCAAGGGCACATATCTGGGTTTCAGGTTCAATCCCTGGCCCCGGTGGGGTTGTGTGGGAGGCAACCAATCGATGTGTCTCTCTCTCACATTGATGTTTCTCTTTCTCGCTCCCTCCCTCCTTTCTACTCTATCTAAAGAAATCAATGGAAAAATATTCTTGGGTGAGGATTAAAAAAGAAAAAGAAAAGGTGACATATATATATACAATGGAACATTGTTCAGCCTTTAAAAAGAAGGAAATTTTGTCATTTGTGACTACATAGATTAATCTAGAGTAGTGGTTCTCAACCTTCCTAATGCCGCGACCCTTTAATACAGTTCCTCATGTTGTATGTGGGCGTATCTGCATGTGGGCGGACCCGCCTGGAGATGGATAGAGGAGCGGTGTCTCGGTTCCTAAGACCATCGGAAATATGTGTTTTCCCATGGTCTTAGGCGATCCCTGTGAAAGGGTCGTTCGATCCCCAAAGGGGTCGCGGCCCACAGGTTGAGAACTGCTGACCTAGAGGCTTATGCTAAGTGAAATAAGCCAGACACAGAAAGACAAATACTGTATGATCTCGTATGTAGAATCTTGAAAAGTTCAACTCTCGAAGCAGAGAGTAGAATGGTGGTCACCAGGGGCTAAGTGGGGGATGGGGAGATGTTGGTCACAGTGTACAGTTTCAGATATGCAGGATGAATAATTTCTGGAGATATAACAGAGAGCATAGTCACCGTGGCTCACCATACTGTATTGTATACTTGAAAATTGCTAGGAGAGTAAATCTTAATTGTGTTTTCCAAAAAAAAAAAAAGATAGCTGTGTGAGATGATAGATATGTTAATTAGCTTGACTGTGGTAAACATTTCAGAATATATGCATATATCAAAACATCATGCTATACACAGTAGTTTTTATTATATATGCCTCAATGAAGTTGAAAAAAATAAAATAATTCCAAATAAATAAATGAAGTTGGTGTGACAGCTGGAAAAAAAAAAAAAGAGAAGTGCCCTGGCCGGTTTGGCTCAGCGGTTAGAGCGTCAGCCTGCGGTCCAGAGAGACCCGGGTTCAGTTCCCGCTAAGGGCATGTACCTCGGTTGCAGTTTGTCCCCGGCCCTGGTTGGGTCATGTGGGTGGCAACCACTCGATGTGTCCCTTTCACGTCGATGTTTTTCTCTCTCTCTCCCCCTCCCCCCCTCACTCTATCTGAACAAAATATCGAGAAATGTTCTCGGGTGAGGATAAAAAAAAAGATTAGGGAGCCTTTGACCCAGGGGATCTACGATGTCTGGGAGGGGCCCGGCTGTGGAAAGCTGTGAAATCCCCAAGACTTGCCTGGCCAGGCGCCTGGAGCCCATGGCGGTGATGTAAGTAGGAGCTGCCCAGCAGGCTGTCTCGTTTCAGTCAGCAGGGATTTACTTCTCCAGTTAGACTACACCTACAGCAAAGCATTTATTTTGATCCTTTGAAAGGAGCACTCAATTGATTTAAGATTAAGTGAGGAATTTTTATCTAACTTAAAAGCATGACATTATTTAATTAGAAAATGTATGTGCAACTTGTTAAATGAAATTTACATTTATCTTATTTTTTTAAAGTGTGTGTATATTTCACTTTGTAAGAATGTAGAGATTGAAGTGGCTATATTCTTCTGTATAATTGGTAGTTAATTCTTATTTCTTAACCTAACATGTCTATACATGTTCCAAGCTACCTTCAAGGGAGACTAAGAAATCATATTAAATTTATGCTCCTTAGTTATTTTGTTGACAGTTTTTGTTTCTTTTCTGCTGACTTCAGGGTCAAGTTTGGCTTTATCTTTTTTTTTTTTTTTTTTACTTCTGGTTAAGATTGTGTGACTGTCGCTTTTTCAATGAACTGTTGTTGTTTTGGTGGTTGTTGCTATAGACCTGATGTAGGACAGTATCAGAACTTCCTATGGGTTCCTGAGTGATGTTTTCAGACACTACTTTTGACACCAAATGTGTGGTTTGTTCTCTTCATCAACCAGCTCACTGATACCAATTTTATGTCCAACAATTCAATTCAGTTCTGATGTTAACTCCCAGAGTTATCTCAGACCCCACAGGTTGAGGGCTCAGTTCCACAAGACTGTCCCCATTATGGATGCTAGCTGCAAATGGGGTCCCAGGTGACCCACACTTCTGCCTGGCTGACTCTAAATTTGAGGGTTCCTAGGATCTCCCCTCAAGTTTGATAAGTTGCTAGAATGAGACATGGAACTCAGGAAAACACTTTGCTAATGAACCAGTTTATTACAGAGAATACAACTCTGGAATGGTCAAATGGAAGACATGCATAGGGCAAGGTTTTGGGGGGTGATATAGAGAGCTCCAGGGGTGTTTGATGCCCCTCACCCTCTCTGCATACCAATGTGTTCACCAGCCTGGAAGCTCTCGGAATCTGGTTGTTCGGGAGTTGTCACAGAATTCAGTGTCCAGTAAGCAGAGGGAGTGGGGCTGAAAGTTCTAACCTTCTAATCACAAGTTTGGTCTTTCTGGTGAGTAGTCCCCATCTCACCTGGAGTAGCCTCAATAGCATCAAATCAATTATGATCAAAAGAGGCTGGTTCTTCTTCTTCTTTTTTTTTTTTTAAAGCATTTTATTTATTTATTTATTTATTTATTTATTTATTTATTTATTTCCTCACCCGAGGACATTTTTTCAATTTTTTGTTCAGATAGAGTGGGAGTGAGAGAGAGAGAGAGAGAGAAACATTGACGTGAAAGGGACACATCGAGTGGTTGCCACCCACACGACCCAACCAGGGCCGGGGACAAACTGCAACCGAGGTACGTGCCCTTAGCGGGAACTGAACCCAGGTTTTTCCGGACCTCAGGCCGACACTTTAACTGCTGAGCCAAACTTGCCAAGGCTATTATTCTTATTTGTTATTGACTAACAAATAACTCTTTTCACTCAGGAAATTCCAAGGGATTTAGGAGCTTTGTGCCAGGATTGGGGACAAAGTCCAAAAAATTATGTGTGTGTGTGTGTGTGTGTGTGTGTGTGTGTATCTATTTATATATATTTATACCACAGTTCTGAAGTGGGCTATTATGTAATTCTGATTATGTATTACTGCCTGATTGTTTGTAGTCTTTGACATGGTATCATACCTTCTCCACAAACAGCATTAGATTAGGTTCTGGTTTTTCTGACCTGGAAGTTTATTTAGATGGCTTTATATCACTAGAGTGAGAGTGTTACTGAGATTTCCAAGAGTTTGAAACTTAGAACACTTCTTCTCACATGTTTTTGTGTGTTTTTGAAATTATTTATACTTTACAAATGAAATTTGACGGCAAAGGCCAGGCATTCTGCTTGACAGCTGTTATTAATGAAGTTCATAAAACTGGTTCAGATGGACTTTGTATTTATAAACACCGATTCCAGAAATGGGCCACAGATAACTGCTGAAATAAAACAGAACTTACCTTCTTGGCTGAATGAGGGAAATATCTGCATAAGTGCTGCTGCTTTAAAGAGAAGAACCATAGGATGTTAGGCTGCTCGGGCAGTGGGAGTCAACCTCAGACCGAGTGGCTGGAACTGGAAACTTAGCCAGGACTCCTTGTAGGGTCAGGATCATGAAAACATGGTTTCCCTTTTCTGGGAAGTGAGGAGTTTCATTGTGATTCTGTCATTCTATGGACATTTTAGAAAGAAGATGTGACAGTTTTCGATTCACTGTAAAGTATCTTTTTCTTTCCCTACCAAACAGCAACATCCTAATTGACGATTTCCTCCACTTCTCAATCATAAGAAATAAAAATGAAATTGAGTGATTTAAAAAATTTAGAACAGTAGAGTTCATTAAAGAAAACTTGAGAAAAGCACATACAAAGAAGAAGAAAACCTGAATTTTAGTTATATCAAAACATCGCTTTTATTTAAGTGTCAGTATTATGAAAAATGGATTATTTTTTCTGGCAAGTGTGGGAAATATATCTTTTTCTCATTTAACCATCACATTAGCATTATTTTGTCATTGTTGATAAAGATCACAGAGATATAGAGTGTAGGGATTTAAAGAAGGGACCAGAGTGCCGGGTTGAAATCACTGTCTACCACCTACAGGCTGTATGGCCTTGAGGGAGTTATTTAACTACTCCCTGCCTCATTTTTATCGTCTGTAAAATGGGGATAATAATGGCAGCCAACTCACAAGTTAAGCACTTATGTAAAGGACTTAATATATGCTAGTTATTATCATCAAAATATTTTATCTTGAGAATATCATACTAAGAGAAATAAGTCAGGCAGAAAAAAGCTAAGAACCATATGATTTCACTCATATGTGGGGTATAAAACTGAAACTCATAGACACAGACAATAATATGATGGTTGCCAGAAGGAAAAAGGGGTGGGGAGGTAGTGAAGGGTAGAGGGGTCAAGTGTATGGTGATGAAAGGAGATTTGACTTTGGGTGGTGGGCACACAATGCAATATACAGGTCATGTGTCATAGAAATGTACACTTGAAACCATTATAATTTCATTAACTAGTATCACCCCAATAAATTTAATAAAGGAAAAATATTTTATCATTATAACATTAATATATGTATATAGTAAAAATTTTATAAAATATAGAAAAGCAGAAGACTGAAAACCACCCATTATTCGAAAACCACTCACCCAGTGTTAACCTTTTGCTCTTTTCTTTTTTTTTTTTTTTTATCCTCACCCGAGGACATTTTTCCATTTTTTGTTCAGGTAGAGTGGGAGGGAGAGAGAGGAACAGAGAGAGAGAGAGAGAGAGAGAGAGAGAAACATTGATGTGAAAGGAACACATCGAGTGGCTGCCACCCACACAACCGACCAGGGCCGGGGACAAACTGCAACCGAGATGCGCACCCTTAGCGGGAACCGAACCCGGGTCTCTCAGGACCGCAGGCCGACGCTCTAACCGCTGAGCCAAACCGGCCAGGGCCTTTCGCTCTTTTTTTAGTGCATTTTCTCTTACATAGTTGAGCTCATTGCATTTCCCATTTGTATACAGTACTGATCATAACATAAGTATTTATTATGCTCTTTGCAAACATAATTTGGAAGGACTTATATAGTCTTTTATATAGCTTTATATAATCATCTTGTGCAACCATTTTTTACTTAACCTTTCCCCCAAGTTTTGACGTTCAGACTGCTATCCCTGTCCTCCCCCCAGCTCCCCATATTAAATCGAAGTAATCTCAAATTAACCTTGTTTGAAGCAGTCTGGGACCTGTGCTTTCCCCGGTCAGTGTGGAGTTTTTTTCTGTGACCCGGACGTAATCAGATCCCATCCACAAGCCAGTTAACTGAGGTTTGACTCTATGCTATGAATGAATATGTGAGATACATCTTTGTAAAGGTTTGTCTTCTTCATATTAGAGGTTATTTCCTTAGACCAGAGTCCCAGAAATGGACATACAAGGGCAAAGAAGGATAAATGTTGTTTTCTAGAAGAGTCACACAGATTTCAAACTTGCAGCAACAATGTATGAATCTGCCTTAGTTTCTGGGACCGAGTCGCTTCAGATCTGAAATGTTGCGGAAGTTGTCAGGGTGCCAGGACACCGGAATAAATTCATCCTAATTAAAGTCAGCCCTGTGGCTCCTCCTTTCCACTTCCTGCCCCTCCTCCCCCCTCCGGGGCGTCTCCTTCTTCCCTTCAGGGCCCTCTCTCCCTCCCAGTGTCCTCTGATCCCCTCGGGGAGCTTCCTGCTTCTCCAGTTTTTGGGGAAAATGATGTACAGTGGAACCTTGAGTTTTCAAACTTGATTCCTTCCGGAAGGCTGTTTGAGAAATGATTTGTTTGAAAACCGAATCCTTTTTTTCTCATTAGAAATAATATAATTGAATTAATTCACTCCAGACCACCAAATGATTCCATTTTAACCTTTCTTATATACAGTACACGTGTAATGCACTGTTTAATCTTTAAACAAACACTTCTTTTCTTAAACTTACCACCCCACCCCACCCCTACTGGCCTTAAACGAGTCACCTAGGGCACACATTCCAGGGGTGTCTTTCAGGAGGTCATACAGTATGTGCATCATGGCTTTTTCACTATCACTGCCTTGGAGATGCTGTCACTGCTAACCACTTTACCTTTATCCAAATCAACAACAGCTTTTCTACCTCTTCAGTTGCCTGTGGTCATTGTTTCTCTCACACCCTTTGTAACAGCACTCTCCATGGCCTCTCTGTTTTAAAATTGTGCTAATCATCCATTTCACCAGCAGCAAAAGCAAAAAGCAAAAAACAAACAAACAAAAAAACAGAAACACAAGAATATTCACAGCACAATTCTCTGAGATGTTAACAACAGGAGGTTTAGGGGTAAACTGACTCACATTCTCTCCTTTGTGGCCTGAGAGACGCTTTTTGTCATGCTGATATATCAGCTTGAAAGGGTTGTAGGTCCAGCCGGAGATGTTGGAGAACTGAGGTTTGACTGTAATTAAATCAGCCCCATTAAGAAGTTAGTGACCTGAGCAGCTAGAGGTGTTACCTACAGCTGGGTCCTGGCATTTGAATAAAGGGTTCCTGGAGCAGTGTTGAACTCAAAGGACTGAACTTGATGGTGGAATTTGGGGCTGGGTAATACCCAGAGAGGGAGATATTTGGAGTCTGGGCCCTTCAAGTTGTGCTAGTAAAGGGTGTCCAAGACTTCAGGCCAGTTCCGAGGGTGGGGTGAAGCCCAGGCCAGTGTCTGAGAAGCCTTCATGTCCTCACTGCCAAAGCGCTGAGTGCTCAGAGCAGAACTGCCCTTTCCGAAGGCTCAGAGTGCATCTCGGAGGCACTGTTAAGAGGAGATTGGCCTGGCCAGTTTGGCTCAGCAGTTTAGAGTGTTGACCCGCGGACCAGAGAGACCTGGGTTCGGTTCCTGCTAAGGGCACGTACCTCAGTTGCAGTTTGTCTCCGGCCCCGGTTGGGGTCGTGTGGGTGGTGGCAGCCAGTCGATGTGTCTCTCTCACATCGATGTTTGTCTCTCTCTCTTCCCCACTCTCTCCCTCCCACTCTATCTGAAGATAAATGCAAAAATATCCCCGGGTGAGGATAAAAAAAAAGGAGATTGTTTACTGGTTACATATAATAAAAGACTGGTCAGCAACATGTGCAGATTCTTTATATAAAATATATCTTTATGATACCAGGCAGGGCTCTTCTGTCATCTGGTTGAAATTGTCAAAGGTGTGGAGGGCCTTTGTTTGCATGTCTGTAGCCTGTGATTTGCTAAAATTGCGTGTTCCTGGGCAGGCAGAGCCCGGAGGCTCTGAGTGGGGCCGAGGCACTGATGTCCTTGGTGTGAACTCTGAGTTGCAGAAGGTGGGTTTCTTGCAGGACTATTTGTCTCAGCACGGTCTTAGGGGCCCTATGGCAAGGACTTGCACAGGTGTCTGTCGGTCTGTGGACTCATACATCTTTGATGGACTGAAAATCCAGAGAAAGAGTTGAGGCATGTGCCCGAGTGGGGGATGGGTGGCAGCTGGACGCACCACAGGAGGCCCTAGAATTTTTGGATGGACAAAAAAGTCCTAGACATCCTGAAAGAAGGAGGAAGGGGAGAAATGGGAGCTTAGCCAATGGTTAGTTACCAATGTTATGCTGTCAGGAGACTTTGGGACCACAGCCAGCTGGGGAGGTGGTTTTGAGGGGAGATGGGGGGGGCACCAGCTGGAGCTGGCCAGATGCCAGCTGCCCCTTCCTCTGGAAAGAAAATGCCTTGGTTGCACAGTGATCCTTGTGCTCAGCCCAGCCTGTTCCTTTCCAGCCAAATCCAGTGAGAAGATGACCCCGCTGGTTGCCGGGGTGTCCAGCCCCCGTGCCCGGCTCTTCACCTGCTTCCTCAGGCTGGGCGCTCAGCAGGCCGGCCCACTTCAGCTGCACACAGACACCGGCCTCGCAGCCAAGAACCACTATGAGGTGCTGGTGCTGGGCGGGGGCAGCGGTGGGATCACCATGGCCTCCCGTATGAAGAGGAGAGTGGGTGCAGAGAATGTGGCCATCGTTGAGCCCAGTGAGGTAAGTTCCCCCCTTCTGAGTGCATGAGTGTGCGTGCATGAGCGTGTGGGCTAGGAGGTGGGTGGGATGCCTGTCAGGCACTGGGCTGTCATGTCCCCGGGTTCCAGGTTAGTGTTTCTCCTTCTGGGCACAAAAGTCAGGCAGCCCAAAAAAATTGGAGAAGGTGGAGGAAGGGAGAGAGGGGACAAATCTCTTGGCTTTTTATGTTCTTCTTCTCTGTATGTTTCTTAGGCCTGCTATAACATATTACCGCAAATTGCATGTCTTTTTTTTTTTGGTTAATCCTTACCTGAGGATATTTTTCCATTGATTTTTAGATAGAGTGGAAGGGAGGGAGGGAGGGAGAGAGAAACATTGACTGTCTGCCTCACACATGACCCCGACTGGGGTGGGGGATTGAACCTGCAACCCAGATATGTGCCCTTGACCAGGAATTGAACCCAAGACCCTTCAGTCTGCTGTCAGAGGCTCTAACTACTGAGCCAAACCGGCCAGAGCCTAACTGAGTGTCTTAAAACAACAGATACATATTCTCTCATAGTTCCCTTAACTTGATTACATCTGTAAAGATCCTGTTTCCATATAAGGTAACATTTCTAGGTACTGAGGTTAGGACTTCAGTGTATCCATGAAGCTCTCCCCCTCCCATACAGTGTCCAGAGGAAAATCGATGGTCACTGCACTTTCCAATCTCTGGTCCAGTCTGAAGATAATGTGATGAGTGAAGGACCAGGGGGCCTCCGGGAAGGTGTCACTGGGTTTCAGAAATTTAACTTTAAACAGATTATAAGGCAGAAAAAGGTAGTAAACACCAGGAGGGAAGTTGAGAAGTGTTTGTATGTAAGGCACTATTTCATGAAAAACACTTAAAAATTGTCCAAAAGCTGCAGGTAAATAGTCAAGATTTTTGGTGGTTTGTCTGATGTTTCCTAAGGAGCCAGGCATGTGCCGGCTGGGAACTGAATCCTTGGGGGCCGGGAGCAGAGTGGACCTGGCGCCTGTTTGGTGGGGAGGGGAGGGCATGAGGGCACACTGCTTTCCAAGACGTCTCCCCAGGCCCAGTGAGGCCGCTCCGGCTTTGTTGCCATCTCTGACAGGTGTGCTGTGATCTGAGAGGAGACTGGAGGGTGTTCTCTGTTACTTTCCTTTGTAAAGTGACTAAGTCAGGGACAACATTATACACAACGGTGGTCTGAGAGCTGTGTCAGGTGGACTATTGTAGCTGGCCCATGGGCAGGGGCTACTCCTTATAATGAGACAGAGGCACTGGACACAGTTCAGGAGGCCAGAAGCATGTCTGATTTGCCCCGAGAGGACATGCAACACAGGAGTGTCTCTCAAAGGAGCTGCAGGGGCTCAGGCGGGTGGCACGTTCCCTCTGTCTGGTTCAGTGATTGCTGGAGCTGATGCTTGTATGTAGTCCCCAGAAAACCTGGGCTTGTGTTTTCATTCCTCTTTCTGTTCAAGATCGACTTGAAATCATTCGGCTCTCTGCCCCCTGTCCTCGGACTGCAGGGAGATCGCGAGGCCATCCCTCCCTTCTCTTCACCTCTCTGTGGGTGCTGGCAATTCTGTCCAGCCAGTTTGAGGTGTTTGGGCGATGCTGAGAACTCGTGGTCCCCAGTGCACTCCCTGAGAGAACGGGAATGCTCAGCGACATTAAACCAAGCTGCCCTTCGCCCCTGAGCCTCGAACTTGCACAACTAACTTAGATCCAGAGTGAGTCATTGGAAGCAAGAGAACTCCGAAAAATAGTGGAAGTTTGGGTGGATGGGGCATTATAGGGTAGCATTTGGTGCCTCCTGGCTTTGGGTGTAAAACCTCTGAGACAGGAGAAGAGGGCTAATAGGGCTGGCGGGGAATATCTGTGTCTTCCACAGGCTCTGCAAACACAGTTGGAAGTTAGTGAAGTTTTGAGGATCCCCAGAGGGGCTGTAAACTTTTCACGCTTAGCGCAGTCCCCACAAACTTCTGAGGAACCATATTTAGGCTGCTGGGCTTAATATTTCTTTATACCTGTGCACATAAGTGTATCCATAATTTGTGTGTGTGTGTGTGTAATGTACATGTTAAACCCCAAATCAACCGTCAGCAAGAAGTAATACAATGGTCACTAAACAGTTTTTGGCTTTTTTCGATGAGCTTGGCAGAATTCTTGTAGGTGACTACCCTTCAGAGTTTAACGTAATCGGAGACACCAGTGGGAGGGGGTGGGGAGGACCACCCAGAGACTTTCTATGCAATATTCCAAGGGTCAGGAGGGCATAATTGAGAATCTAGCCCATGTACCTTTAACTATGACACTTTCATCAGCCTCAAATTGAAATGAATCTCCAAATACTTTGTTTCTCAGAGACATTTCTACCAGCCAATATGGACGCTGGTGGGTGCTGGTGCCAAACAGTTGTCCTCATCTGGCCGTCCCACAGCGAGTGTGATTCCATCTGGTGTAGAATGGGTCAAAGCTAGAGTGGTGGAGCTGAACCCGGACAAGAACTGCATTCGCACAGACAACGGCAAGGAGGTAACCGCTGGGATCCCTCGGCTTCGGTTAATCAAGGGCTTGTGTAAAACGCACAGCTATAATCAAACTGGACAGCTTCATGGTGGGAGGGTGGTACATATATGTGAGTGCATGTATGCGTGCATGTTAATACTGCATGAGAGGGGAGGGTGTGTGGTGAACGGAGGATGGGGCAGATGGAAGGACTGGATGATGTTAAATTAATAAATGAACAACGGAGACAAGTATTTATGAACACCCACAGTTTTCCATATTGCTTGGTAGAGTGTCTTGCATCTGAGCGTTTACTGAACAAATAATACGGCTACGTGTTAAAAAGCAGGCACCTGCCTCCTTTTTCCTTTGGAGCAGCCGGTTTCTCTACCTGACAGCTGCCTCCCTGAGGAAGGAGATGTTGGAAAATATCCACGCAGTCACACTAGAGGGCGCTCTGCAGAGTTGTGAGGGAACGGTGACAGCTTTGTGCCAGAGCTCAGGAGGACAGCGCTGCTGGAGCTTGAGGCTCATAATTCAGCAGCATAATTTAGAAGTCTCCTCCCACCCCCACCACCTAGGGGTGAAAGCTTTTCAGAAACTGCCGCCCTGAGTTTGACTGAGGGGACGAGAGCAGGATGATGAGACCGCGGGCTCAGAAACCCTCTGCAGTGTCATGTCCCCTCATCTACTGTGAGCCCAGGACAGCAGCAGGCAGTGCGGCCGTCGTGCTGCACCCTAATACCGTTCTCGTCCCTGTGCTCCCTGTAGTGTGGGAGAGAATGTCTTCTCTCTGTGTGGAGAAACCCTTCAGCCTTTCGAAGATGGTTCTTTTAGTCTGGGTCAGTCTTCTCTTCAGGTAGACTTGTCCCCTCGTCCCTTGACCTTTCCTCATATTCCATGGTCTTCAGTCCCCTCACTACTCTCTTTACCCTGCTTTAGACAGCATCGGACTTGTTAGTCCTGCATGAAGGAGGCACCTGGGAGAGGAAGCAACTCTACAGAACAACTCAGAATAGCGTGACACCATGCCCTCCCCAGGCAGATACAGCTTCAGTGAGCATTTCCCTGTGTAGCGACAGTTACCACAGTGCAGATTCATGCCTGTGGTCAGCTCAGACCTTTTCTCACACGATTCCCTGTCAAGTCAGGCTTCCCACATCCTAAAATAGATAAAGTGGATGTTCAAAAAATGTTGCTGTTATTTTTAAAAGAATACATGAAAAAAGGAAATATTTATTGAGCATCCACTGTGTGCCAGTATAGTTGTTTAAAGCAGGTTTGCAATTTGATTCCATGTCGATGCTCTTCTTTTTCCAAATTGCTGAGACATCTATCCAGTAGACGAGCCTGGAATTTTGAAATGGGTGAACATCCTGTTAACTAAGTTGTTAGTTACCTTCTCCATCCTCTGTATAAAATGAGAATATTTGCCCATATTTAGCTCCCTGGAGAGGTCTGTACTGTTCTTGGCAATGGCTCAAAAGTCTTGTCTACAAATTTTTGCAATTCTTTAGAGTTTAAATCATCTGGCCTGGAAACTTGAACTCATTCAAAGGCTTGAGGCTTTCATTTTAGACTTTGCTACTTTAGGGTTTATTCTCCCTTAATGATTTTTCATAATCTTAAGCTTATTTGTTATTCCTGCACCTAAAAAATAATCAGCATGATGCTCTAGTAGAACCATCAAGGCACACACAAACCTAAGCGTTTCTAGCTGATAGTGTTGAGATGTTATACGTGGAGATCATCTCCCCAAACCCCATGCCCCCTCTCCCCTCACATACGCTGACGACCCAGCACACTTCAGCCAGCCATTTAACGGGCCTAGTGCGCTTTCCTACAGAACAAGGAACTTCAGGGCACCTGCTGTCCATGGACAGGCCAGTCACATGGATGATGATGTATGTGTCATCTGTCCACTTTGATAAGTTGTATTTTCATAAGCAACTGGAACCAAACATTCATCCAACAAACATTACCACGTGCTTCACTTTAGTTTGGTGACTATGTTGGATTCTAGGACTATAAGGAGTAAGACACAACCTTTATCCTCTAGGATTTCGATGTGGTGGGGGAGGACATGACTGCTATGTAACTTGACAAGTGCTATGAAGCACCTTGTACACTGTGCTAAGGGAGCTCCCAGGAGGGGCGGGCCGGAGGAAGACTGAGCCATAGGAAGACCTCACTGTGGAGGTGACCACAGAGCTGATCTGGGTCCCAGGGCAGGATCTCTTGGGTGACTTGCTCCTCCAGCTCCCCAGCATGAGCTAAGCACTCTTGTGTCTGGGAATCCCCTTTCTTTAGCTGTGATCTTCACAGCATGCGTCTGAGCTTCTCTGTTTAGTACAGGAGTGAGGCAGCCATCACCCCATGTCCTGTCTGGGCTCCCGGCTTCCACTGCAGCCATTCTTCACCTAGGCAAGTCCTTCTACTTTACATCCTTCTTGCTGACTCTTTCTGGCATCGCTTACCTTTCTCCGGATCCTCAACCCACATTTCCATCACAGTGAATATGGAGACTTGCTCTCAGCCCGAGTAGTCTCAAGACCCCTATTTAAAGAGGGGACTTTTAAATCCCAAACAGATCATGATATAATATCAAATGCATTGTATCACATCCTTTTCAATGACCCTCAAAAGAGCAGTTTCTCAGCTATGATTTTGATCCATCCACATGACAGGTCAGATTTGCTTGGGATTCACACATTACCCCATAGATTTTAAAGAAAGTTGACTGTTCTTAAGATTAGAAAGCCATGCTTAACATGAAAAAATGTGAACATAAGCACTGCACAAGAAGTTGTGGCCTCTTTGCCGTCATTCTTCATTGTGTAGAAGTATAGGAGTCCCCAACTCTCAGCAGCCAGGCAGGTTCCACAGTGAGGCATGAGAATGTGGGCATGATGGCAGACCGGAGGGGTGTCTGACGCCCTGCCCACCACCCACAGCCTCAAGCCTTGGATAAGGGGTCATAAACCGCCCTTTATGACCAGGTCTCCCACCTAAAGGCACCTTTTTCCTTTACAACAGCTTCTTCAGACAGAGAAAAGCAATGAAGGTTGTAAGGGATGAGCTGTTTGTTTATCCCTTGGATGGTTTTGCTTTGGGAACCAGGGACTATAGAAGTCTTGTTAGAAGAGGCCTTGGCATCTAGTTCCGTAAGGTTCTAGGTGGATGTCTCAACCTTGCTGTACTTCAGTTTCCTCATCGGTGTCTATGGGCCAATATTTCCCTTCCTCTCAAAGGAGTACAGAGAACATCCGGTGTCAGTGTAGATGTGAAAGTACAGAAACATTAACATGCAAGGTACTGTTATAATAATAACTGATTATTTTTTTCACATGAAAAAATAGAAACACTGTTGGCCACACTCACCTGGGGCCGGAGTCAGCCCTTGGACGGCCACTGTTGGGGCCTGGTGTGAAATGACCTTGTTTTGTGTTGCAGATCTCCTACAGATATCTCATCATTGCTCTCGGAATCCAGCTGGACTATGAGAAGGTACGCTTCAACTCCTCTGTGTGCCCTCGCCTGCGTATGCCAACTTCAGACACGGCCTCAAGTGCCTTTATATTCATTTTGACAAGAAAAAGTACTAAGAAATCCTCATCTAGTTTTATTTCTCAGCAGTCTTTTTATGGTTTTAAAAGAGTCTCCTCGAAGATTCTGTCAGTGATAATGTGATCGAGCTCTAAGCTTTAATCACAGTTCAGCACACTCGTGCCCTGACGGGCATTCGTGCAGAGAGCAGCCTGGCCCACACTTCCAGGAGAACCGCCTTCTGTGTAGGACCGAGCTGGCTGTTTGACAGATTACGTTGTTCTTTGGAAGTAAGATTTAGATTTTGAAATTTTGAAAGCAGACTTTAAGGGTAGAATTCCAGCAGTTTGTTTGTCAGGGGCCGGAGGGAGGTTTGGGGTTTGCTGTGTCGGCTGCGTTTCTTGGTACGAAGTGACCGACACAATATAGCTACTACCCTAGAAGTTTCTTCGATCTCCCTTTTCCACGAGCTAGGGAGCCAGATGCTGTCAGATAATTGTGAGATTCAAGTTTAGTTTTCTAAAACATCCTAGAGTAAGTCAGTAATTATTATGATTTCCAGAAGTTGGTTGGGGACTCTGGGTGAAGAGTTGGAACACACGAAGCGTAGTGATAACCACGTCACAGCTTCAGAAATGTAATGCAAGCAAGTTGGCTCAGGAAGGGTCATTGAAGTGTGTTTCTGTGTAAAACACAAATCATGACTTGTCCAGGGTGAAGGTGGTGACAATGTCCTGGGGTATGTTCTGCGACGTTTCATAGAAGCGATGAGTTGGGGTGAAGTTGTGGTGAGTTTGGGTCGTGGTGGTATGGCCATGAGTCTCAGAAAGACCAGCTGTGGGATAGACCATGTGGAGAAAGGTGCCAGTTACACCTTCTGGGAGGTCCGTGTCTCTCACGAGAGCCCCGGGAGAGTTGACTGAGCAGAGGTGGTGCATCTCCCTGAGGGCCCATTGCTGTTTGAAGACACCAGTGCTGAGAGTCCTTAGCAACCTTTTGCAGCAAACCAAGAAATAATAATATTTAAAAGTAGCTATTATTCTAGAGTCTCTGCTGTGTACCAGGTACATGCTGGGAATCTAATATTGATTCCTCACAGCTACTTGTGAGATAGTTATTTTTATCTCCACTTAAGAGGTAAGGAAACTGAGGCTGCTGTCTTACCTGACACCCTGATGACAGGCAATAGAAAACTACTCAGGTTATTGTAGACAAAAGGGGGATTTCTTTGATGAGGACACCAAGGTGTCTGCAAATGTGGCTGGGTCTTCAGAATGAATGGATTCCCAGAGAGGCACTGGGATTGGACGACCAGGTCTCCGACCTGATAGTACCCTTTCCCTTCACAATAGCTTCTTCAGACAGAGAAAAACAATGAAGGTGGTAAGAGAGGAGCTGTTTGTTTATCCCTTGGATGGTTTTTCTTTGGGAACCAGGAACTATAGAAGTCTTGTGGGAAGAGCCCTAGGCCGCGGTCAGAGGCCTTGGCATCTAGTTCTGTAAGATTCTAGGTGGATGTCTCAACCTTTCTGTACTTCAGTTTCCTCATCGGTGTCTATGGACCAATAATATTTCCCTCCCTCCCTTGGAAGGAATACAGAGAACTTCCCAATGTCAACCTAGATGTGAAACTACAGAAACATTAAAATGCAAGGTAATGTTATAATAATAAATGACTATTGTTGAAACTGCTAATATTATAGCTACTTAAACTGTAGCAGGAGCTGTGATCAGTAATCAGAGGAACAGCCGCTCTTGACGTTGAATGTGATGAAGGAGGTCATAGAACTCTGTTTCCTGGAGACCTGAGGGACAGGTGTTGAGTGACTCTGGAGGTGGCCCTACATTCTGGACAACAGTCTGGGGAGGTTCTGAAGGACCAGCCTATCCTGATGACTGTTTTGTAGAGTTTCCTTCTCTTGTGAAAGAACTGGTACTTGAGCCTCTTACCTCAGTCTGTGCCTTTTTTATTGCATGCTGTGACCCTTCTAACACACAGACAAGTACTGGTTATCTGACTGGCAGGAATACGCTACCTTGTAGGGAGCATTACCACACGTGTCACTTTTCTCAGCACTTCACCTGCGTGGTCTTACTGACTCCTGCCAAGAACCCTCCGAAGTTGTTACTTTTATCTTCTTTTCCAGATGGTGAACATAAGCCTTTCAAGCCTCGGTGCCCATCGAATCATCTGTGAAAACAGATTTCTGGGCTCACCCCCGAGTTCTGATTCAGTAGCTCTGTGGTGGGGCCTGATAATGTGCATTTTCAGCAAGTTCCCAGGTGGTGGTGGTGATGCTGGTCTGGAGACCACACTTTGAGACTCACTGGCTTAGAGATATTGGTTAATTTGCCGAGGGTCACAGCGCTCACAAGTGGAAAAGCTAGGACTCATACCAGGTCTGGGGATTCCCAATTCCATGTTTTTAATTACTTGCCTTTACCAAGAGTTGGATCTGGTACAACTCGATGAAGGGGACTTTAAGTTTGCTATTATTGACATTGTGGTTCTTGGTTCTGCCTATCAGTCTTCTTCTTCCTAGTGAGGAAACTGGTTCTCCCTAAAGGAAGTATGTTTGGATCCTTGTCCTTGCTCTGATGGTGGGAGATGATTCAAATCACGGCCTCAAGGCCAGGGACCGGAGGGGCTCCCCTGGGCTGAGTCCAACCTGCAGCTTGGCAGGTGACTCCAGGTGCTGTAGTGCTGGTCTTAGTGGATTCTTCACTTGTTTGCTGCATTGTGTGTGAGGACTGGCGCTAATAATGGTACTGAAATGCTTGCAAGGTTGTAGAAATGGCAAAGAAAAGCCATTTGCACTTCTGTTAAAATGTATTCTTTTAGTTTACTTTCAATTTTATTTGTATTGGTTTCAGGTGTACAGCCTAGTGGTTAGTCGGTCATATACTTTACATAGTGTTCCCCTTGATATTCCCAGTCCCCACCTGGCCCATACATAGTTATCACTATGTTATTGACTATATTCCCTATGCTGTACTTTACATCCCCATGACTATTTTGTAACTACAATTTGTCCTTTTTTTTTTTTGGTATTTCAATTTATTTTCCAATTTGTACTTCTTAATCCCTTCATCTCTTTCACCAAGCCCCCCAACACCCCTCCCCTCTGGCAACCGCCAGTCCTCTCTCTGTGACTATCAGTCTGTTTCAACTTTATTTTGCTCTTTAGAGTCCGCATATAAGTGAAATCATATGGTAACAAATGTTTTCATTGTGTCCTTTGTTGCAGATTAAAGGTCTACCTGAAGGTTTTGCCTGTCCCAAAATAGGGTCCAATTATTCAGTGAATACAGTAGAGAAGACATGGAAAGCTCTGCAGGACTTCAAGGAGGGCAATGCCATTTTCACCTTTCCCAACACTCCCATCAAGTGTGCTGGAGCCCCTCAGAAGATCATGTACTTATCGGAAGCCTATTTCAGGAAGGTATGTGCCCTCTCCAGGGACAGAGACGAGGGTGGGGAGGGAGGAGCAGACGGTGCTCATTTGATGATTGCCAGAATTCCATTTTATTCATGTCAAATACTTTTTTTTTTTATTTCTAAATTTCGGTTACATATGTACAAAATTGTATAATTGGAAGTTTATAAAATAGAAAGAAGTAGTCAATCATAATCCAGTTGTTTTAATCCAGCTGCTGTTATCAATTGGACATGACCTTCCATTTTTTCCTATGCTATTGTTTTAAACATGGTTACAGTCATACTGTACATACAAATGTACATGTATTACATGATATTAAATAGGCTTTGTAACATACTTTTTTATGTTGTTGTTAGTCTTTATCCAAGGATATTTTTTTCATTGATTTTTATATAGAATGGAAGGGAGGGGGAGAGAGAGAAACATCAATGTGAGAGAGACTCATTGATTGGTTGCCTTCTGCACAACCCTAACTGGGACTGGGGATCGAACATGCAACTTAGGTACATGCCTTTGACCGGGAATCGAACCGGAGACTTTTCAGTCCTCGGGCTGACTCTCTAATCCCTGAGCCAAACCAGCCAGGACATAACATACTTTTTAATGTGTATACTGGGGAGATATGTTAGAAACTGTTTAAATATTTCCATATAGCTAGATAATTAGTTGCACATTGTTTATTTTTATACATTAAAGGCAAGAAAAAAAGTTCATGTAGAATATTTCAGACCTTCATGGAAGGAGGTGTGGGTGGGTATGCTGTCTCTGCATTCCTCATACCCTTCTGCAGGATGTCACCTCAGGTCTACTAAAGTGTGGTCTGACTCGAGACAGTGGCAGGATTCAAAGCAGCCTGTGGTTCTGTAAAGGGGCAGGTGGGGAGAAGGGGAGGGGATGATGGGACTGGGAAGGCCTCACCTGAGTCATGTGACACAGCACCAACCCCGTGGGGTGGGGAGTTAAGGACCAGTTTCAGTCATCACTGCTGTTTGTAAGAAAGACCATCCTGGGTTATGAGAAATCTCGGTTGGCACAGCCCTTTGAGGTTCTTACTCCCCTAACTGCTTTTAAATAGTGAGAACCAGGCGAGCAAATCCTAAAAGGAGCTGGGCACAAGAGAAGAGTAAGAGACTACCTGTTTCTTCCCTCCTGGGAATTCTCTTTGCTTAACTCTTTTCCCTTAACTCTTGGGTGGCCTGAGAGAAGTTTCTCTCTTGGGTGCCCTAAGATCATAGGTGTTTGGGAGAATACTAGCCTCTCTGAAACATGAGCAACACTAGACTGTATGAGCCAGGGGGGGCACGGGAGCTAAGTCTGGCTCACTGCTGTCCCTCAGCACCTGGCCAGCTCTAGGACCTCATTAAGTGTTTATTGAGTGAATAACAAATGAGTAAATGAGCAAACAATCCAGCTCTGTTTTTACCTGGAATAAATCCCCCTCTTTGGTCCTCAGTTGAACAGCACCCACCTCAACCCCCTGACTCAGATGTGCACTTAGTTGCTGTGTTGCTGACAGAAAATAAGGCGGGGGCAGTGGATTGTCTACCCCTCACCCCCCCAGGGCAGAGTGATGGGGAAAGCTGGCGAGGTCTCTTCTGAAAGTTTTAATTCTTATCTCAGTTGAAAAAAAAAAAGGTGGCTGGAGTAATGCTTTGGTGTTGGTTGTTTCTATTCTTTCCTTTTTCTCAGACAGGGAATCGACCAAAGGCCAACATCATTTTCAACACTGCTCTTGGAACCATTTTTGGGGTTAAGAAGTATGCAGATGCCCTGCTGGAGATCATCCAGGAGAGGAACCTCACGGTGAACTACAAGCAAAACCTCATTGAAGTCCGAGCCGATAAACAAGAGGCTGTTTTTGAGAACCTGGACAAACCTGGAGAGACCCAAGTGCTCTCCGTGAGTGGCAAGGTTAAGCTGTCAGGTGCATAGAGTCACGGATGCAGGCGACACCATGGCTCCTGCCTCGCTGTCCATCATCACTGTGCGCTGGGGGAGGCTGGTTACAATGAGCATCTTAGGACAGCGATGGGGGAAGGTGAACCAGCGTGGGTGGGGAAGAGAAAGAGGTAGGAGGTTGTGTCCATGGGAGGGAGGAGGGTTTATCTACTGGTACCAAGTATATTTTCATCCTATTTTGTGTCTCTGTTTTTCTTGGCACTGAATCACTTGAAGCAGTCAATAGTTCACAATTCAGATACTGTCCAGAGCTCTGGAAGGGCTTCCTGTAATGCAGGATGTGGTGATTGATTGAGTTGATGGAATGGGAGAAACAGCCCTGCTTGTGGTTAGTTCAAGAATGACAGGGCCATCTTTCACCTCTGAAGGGGCTGTCTTTAAACATTTTTCACCTGGGCATAAAGGAAGCACTTCAAGTCCTGGGAAGAGCTGGTGGAGCTGCTCCCTGCGTGGAAAGGTCTAGCCTTTGCACATGGCCTCGGTTTCTGTGCGTCTCAGTTTCTTCTTCCGGGAGTGGGAACAGTCCTTTTGTAGAGGCGTGTGAGGAGTAACAACAAGATGAAGAGGCATCTGGAGAAGCATGCATGGAAGAATCATTTGTTTGTATCATCCTGACAAGAACTGTTAGTGAGAAAACAGGGCATGGTGACATTTTATTCATTCAGCATTTTCAGAAGAATGACAGGTTCTATGAAAGTGAATTTTGAAGGAAACCAAAGATTAGTCTTCTAAACATCAAAACTTCACATTATAAGCTTTTAAGCTCAAGCTCTTTCTAAATATATTGCACACATCTTTTCTTTTTACATGGAGTGTATTGACTAGTGTTTAAAATATTACTGATGACTCAAGGTCATCATTTTTGGAAACTTCTTTTGGGAAATAATCTCAGCTTAGAGAAAGTTGCTGAAATAAAATTAGTAAGTGCATAAAAACATATAGGAAACTGTATATAGCCTTCACCTAGATTTACTTAATAGAGTTTTATCCCATTTGCTTTATCATTTCATGTCCCTCTCCCCGAAGCATTTAAAGGTAAAGTTACATACATCATAGTCCTTTACCCCTAAATACCTCATTGTAAATTTCCGAAGACATATCTCGTACTTAACCACAGCACAGCTCTCAACTCAGCATGTTTAGCATAGATACAATGTTTTAATGTACCATGGGTATTCCAGTTGTGTTTTCAGTAGTATTTATAGTAGTTTCCCCTCTAGGACAGAACCCAGTCTGGTCAGGTATTTCATTTAATGTGATGTCTCCTTAGCCTCCTTGAATCTGGAATGTTTCCTGTGACACTGGCATTTTGAATAATACCCCCCCACCCCACCACCACTTTGATTTTTAAAATAGAATGTTCTCCATTTTGGGTTTATCTGTGTTTTCTTGTGATTAGTTTCAGGCTATGATTTTTAGACTGAAATGCTGCTTCAGGGATGTCATGTCCTTCTCGGGTAATACATTTGAAAGCACACTGGGTTCATCTGCCCCTCATTGATGAAGTTCATTTAGGCCGGTCAAGATATGGTGCAATTTCTCTACTGTGTAATTATTCTTTTTTTTTTTTTTTTTCCATTTTTCGTTCAGGTAGAGTGGGAGGGAGAGAGAGGAACAGATATATAGAGAGAAACATCGATGTGAAAGGAACACACCGAGTGGCTGCCACCCGCACGGCCCTGGTGGGCCGGGGACAAACTGCAACCGAGGTACGTGCCCTTAGCGGGAACCAAACCCGGGTCTCTCAGGACCGCAGGCTGACGCTCTAACCGCTGAGCCAAACTGGCCAGGACTGTAATTATTCTTTTTCTCCCTTGTTATTAGCAAGCCTGTGGGGAGACAGTTTAAGACCACGTAGACACCCTGCTCCTCATTAAAGTCTTCTGGATTTAGCATCCATTGGTGATTTTTTTTGCCTAATCCAATCTCTACTGCACTGGTTGCAAAATGATGATTTTCCAGCATTTTCTCTATGTTTACCAATAGACTCTTGGCATTCTGTTGGCAAAAGCCCTCCTTCTCTCTTAATTCATTCATTATTGGTATGAATTCATACATTCCTACTTTTCTCCCAGTGGTTTATAATTCATTATTATCCTTAATTACTTTGGTGCTCAAATTGTCCCAGATTGGGGGAGCCCATGTAGATGGTTCCAATGTCTTTGTGACATGTTCCCATTATAGTGTCTATATTTCTTATGCTGCTCTTTACATCCACATGACTGTTTTTAAAATGTAACTTTGGACTTCTTAATCCCTTCACCTTTTTCATCCACCCTCCACCCCCTCCTGTCTGGCAACTATCAGTTTTCTGTATCTATGAATTTCTGTTTTGTTTGTTTATTTTATTTTGTAGATTCCACACATAGGTGAAATCATATAGTATTTGTATTTGTCTGTCTGGTTTATTTCACTTAGCATAATACCCTCTAGGTCTGTCCTTGTCATCACAAATGACAAGATTTCATTTTTTTCTTCTGGTTGAGTAATATTCCAGTGTGTGTGTGTGTGTGTGTGTGTGTGTGTGTGTGTATGTCTTATATCTTCTTAACATTCTTCTATCAGTGGATACTTAGGTTGCTTCCAGATCTTGGCTATTGTAAATAACACTGCAATGAATATAGAGGTGCATATATTCTTTCAAATTAGTGTTTTGGATTTCTTCGAATATATTACCTGAAGTGGAATCTCTGGGTCATAAGGCAGTTCCATTTTTAATTTTTTGAGGAAACTCCATACTGTTTTCCACAGTGGTTGCACCAGTCTGCATTCCCACCAGCAGTATACTAGAGTCCCCTTTTCTCCACACCCTCGCCAACACTTGTTCTTTGTTGATTCATTGATGGTAGCCATTCTGACAGGTGTGAGGTGGTATCTCATTGTGGTTTCAATTTGCATTTCTCTGATAATTAGTGATGTTGAGCATCTTTCATATGTTTATTGACCATCTGCATATTATCTTTGGAGAAGTGTCTATTCAGGTGTTTTACCCATTTTTTAATTGGATTCTTTGTTTGTTTGTTTTGGTGTTGAGTTTCATAACCTCCTTATAAATTTTGAAAATTAACTCCTTATCAGTTGTATCAGTGAATATGTTCTCCCATTCAGTGGGTTGTCTTCATTTTGTTGATGGTTTCTTTTGCTGTGCAAAAGTTTTTTAGTTTGATGTAGTTCCATTGGTTTATTTATTTATTTTTTTGTTTCCCTTGCCCAAGGAAATATATCAGAAAAAATATTGCTATGAGAAATGTTCAAGATTTTACTGCTTATGTTTTCTTCTAGGATTTTTATAGTTTTGAGACTTACATTTAAGTCTTTAATCCATTTTGAGTTTATTCTTGTGTATGGTGTAAAAAGGTGGTCTAGTTTTATTATTTAGCCTAGGATATTAGCTCAAGTGAAACATCATGCGCTTATGTTTATGTAAAAATACAGAACTTCTAGAAAGAGGTCTGGAATTCATAAGATTTAGACCATAGTTTTAAAAAGTGGTTGTAATTAACTAAAGCAATGCAGACATTGCCTTAATAATTTGGTGGATAATGGTTGTTGACCATTCCATCCATTATCTTATAGACATGTGTTCAGTCTCCACCTTCATAATAGACCCAGCCTCAGGGACCCATGCCCCTAAGAACCACCCAAGATCACCCTGCAGAGAAGCACTGACCATTTGCAGTACTCCTTCTTCCTTAGGGTTAATTAGGCTTATAATGGTCTGAAAGCCGGAACAAATACAAAGCTTCCTAGCGCCATCAATGTTGACAAGCCTTGATGAACACCAGAACCTCTTTATGGGCCTACTGACTCTCACAAGGCTGGAATTGTCTTAAGATGCTAAAGTTTTCACTTTAATGTAATGTTTTGTGACCATTTGAATTAATTTGAAGTTTGTAGATGGAATTGATTAAAACTAAAGGAAAAGAATAAAAGAAATGCACTACAAAAAGTAGAAGAATAGTACATAGACAAAGACTGTACAGGACTCATCAGAGTCAATTAGGATGGGTCAGTGCACTATTGCCAAGGGTAATTTTGATATTTAGGGGAGGAAAATCCACCCTGCCTCCTACACTGTTCAGTAAACTCAATACTCCATTTTTCCTCCAAAGTGCTAGCCAATATTCCTACTGATATCACTGTAATAATCTGGTTATTATTTAACAGGAAAGGAGCAAAAGGGGAAAGTAGATAATGTGGGCATGCCATTTATACAGCTTTGTCAGAAAGCTACAGTTAACACTCCCCAGGTCTGTTCCCCGCTAATTTATGGGGGAAGGGACTGGACAAAGACAGTTTAGACACATGCCCAGTAAGGTCTGAGTGATGTGGGAGTGCTTACCTGTCAGTCACTCCTAGGAATACTAATTGGCAAGAATAGGTGTGGCCAATGCAAGGGTGTGAAAAAAAAAAAGCTCACTCTCTATACTCTATTAGTTCTCTCTCTCTTCCTTTTCTCTTGCTGCCCATGACAGACCCCTGGCTTGCAGGGTTTCCATGTCCTGCACTTGCCCACATGGCCCACAGCCACGTGGACCTTATACAATGACTAAAGGACTGAATCTAGCATGATGCCACATCAGACCCAGCTTCACCATGGATCGAAACTTTGCACACTGGCCCTGCTTCTAGCTCTGCTGAATGCCCCCTTTTCAGGACTGGGTTCAGGGAACTGGGACTTTGGAACCCAAGGGATATAATTTCATGCAAATAGAAACCATCCATTTTCCTGTGCGAATCTTAGAAAATTCCTTTTCTGAAGATATCGCAAGAGCCCTACTCCCACTAGTGTTGGGGAAATCCGGCCCATTGATTTCTCCCGCAACATTGCTACCCTTTATTTCATTTTAATTGGTGTTTTGATGGCTTCCTTTTTTTTTTTTATTTTTAGGGTTGACCCATATTTGGGAATAGTGCTCACTTACCACCTCCTAACACAGCCTTCACAGGTTTCAAGGACTCTGAGCACCTTTTGCAGTCCCAGACTTTACAGGTTGACAGATGAGGGTCAGGGAAAGCACAAATGAAATGTGCCACCCTCTCCGTTTTAGTTTCTGTAATAAGAGACACATCAGTGGGTTCTTGTTGAATGTTAGTAAGATTCACTCTAACCTTGGATTACCCCATGCCTACTGCTAAAGGGATCACGTGGACTCTATGGGGAGACCATGTCAACTAAGAGAATGACTATTATTTTATTACCAGACTCCAAGGAAGCCTGTAAGGTCTTGGAAAGGTGTAGATTATAAGCACTAATTGTATAGTGCTCCATGCAATCACGGCAATGTATGGGTGAGGGAGATGGGGGGAGAGCTTGTGGGGCTGTAGAAATATTGGAAAAAAAGACACACATTTGGATGCTCTCCTTTTTTTGTAGTATGAAATGCTTCATGTTACACCACCAATGAGCTCACCGGATGTCCTCAAGAAGAGCCCTGTGGCTGATGCTGCTGGCTGGGTGGATGTGGACAAAGAAACTCTGCAGCATAAGAAGTACTCAAATGTGTTTGGGATTGGGGACTGCACCAACCTTCCTACATCCAAGACCGCTGCTGCAGTCGGTAAGATAACGAGCAGCGTTTCTTCCCCTCTTCAAATGATGTCACCCCAGGGCACCATTGTAACAGAAACACAAATTTGGCACATATAGTATTCCATTAGTAATGAAGAAACTTCTATGGGATAAAAATGACTTCGACTTCCCTGATACAGAAACAAGTTGTTGATGAACTTAGTATTGCATAAAGAAGAAAGAATGTGTTGAGGGCCTTACATCAGAGTAGCATGACCTCTTTTGCCTTTTGTAGGTCAGAGGGGTTGCTTTTAGGAGAGGGTGCATTAGAGAGAGGGTACCACTTTTCCAGCTCTCTGGAATTCTGTTACTTCTCACAGTACCACATGCTCATCCCTGACCTTCTCTGTGACACCAGGTAGGTTGGCTGTTTTTCTTCTGCCTGAAACACCAAAGTTAGGGAAGCATGTGTTAGGAAACACATGCAAGTCAATGAATGCTTGCAGACCAGAAACTTGTTCTGTTAAGACGAATACAGTGGAGCGTGCCCTGATTGGTGCACCGTCAGGGACTCAGACTGGAAAGCTAAATTCTTCACCTTGATGTTCTGCACTAGCAGTGACAGGGAGACTTGCCTTGTAGATTCTGTCCTCCATGGACAGGAAGCATCCTCTCTAGATGCTGTAAAACACAGACCTCCCTGCCGATGGGGCGGAAGTGCTTTGCAGCTCATGTTGTGTTCCTTTCGCCAACTACTTCAACCTAAGGAAAGACTTTCAAGGAAACCCACAGATGGCTCTTCCACTGTGAATAGTCATTTCCCCCCAACTTTTTATTTAAAAAATCTCAAACCTATGAGAAATTTCAAAGTACAGTGAATACCCATATACTCTTCAGGTATTAATCAATTATTAATATTTTATGGTATTTGCTTTATCACTCTCTGTACACTTTTTTGTCGAGTTATTTGAAAGTAAGTTTTGACGTCATTATACTTCACCCTCAGATACTTCAACTTGCATTTCCTAAGAAAAAGAACTTTCTTCGCTATATCCACAAGACCATTATCTCGTCCAAGACATGCAGCATTGCATTATAAAATCACCTCACATACAATCCAGTTTGACTTTCTCCAGTTTTCCTAAAATTTTTTTTTTTTGGAGGGGGCATTGCCTTTTCATTTATTTATATTAATTTATTTTTGTTACAGGTGTTTCTCCCTTTTCCCCCATTATCACCCTACTCCTGATCCCACCCACCCCCAGCATTGTTGACATAGACTAAAATGTTTCTTTTATGGCCCAGTCCTCTGGTAAATACATGAACCAGTCAAGGTCTGTTAGTGGAGGTTAAAAAAGGGGAGGGAAACAAAGGGAATTGGACACTGAGCCAATTTGCTACACCAGGAAGCTACAGCTTCACACACACTCCAGGGTTCACAGCATTACCCACCCCCCCAAGGATGAACACTCCTCCTTCCCCCTTGGTACCGGATGGGGGAGCAGGGGAGGTCAGCACGTGTGCAATAGAAGTCAAAATGGTACAGGGGGAGGTGCCTGACCACAGAGGCTTGTCAGTCTAACCTGGGAAAGGGGTCAGGGGGTGGACCAATCAGAAGCCTGCAAAAACTTGGGATATTGATTAGTTATTTTGAAAAAGATCTTGGTCCTTCCCCAGCCTAAGATGCTATAAACCCCAGGGGAACAAAGAATCTCTCTCTCTCTCTTTTTCTCCCCGCCCCTTCCCCGTCCTTCTCCTCCTCTCCATCTTTCTTTGTGACCCCTGTGAGCTTGTGAAACCAGATCTAGTAGCTAACTGGGGCCCACGGCAAATCTCTCGGGCTCCAAAGGACTAAGCTCTGGACACTGGCCTTTGCTTTGGCCTTGATGAAGACAAAATTGGACTTTTTTCATGGTGGGATGGATGGAGATGGGACATTAGGCACGCAGGGGCAGCCTTCCTGAATAAACCTTGCCACACTCCAGTCTCCCATGGGTCCTTGGGATGCTTTTCTCGTGATCCCGTGGAAGAGCCCGATTTCCTCCATCAACAGGACCATATGCTACACTGGTTTCATGTTTCTGGTTTCCTCTAACACTTTATTTCGCTTTTATGATATTGGCATTTTTGAAGAGTCCAGGCTGGTTATCTTGTAGAATATGTCATAATTTAGAGTTGCCTAGTTTTTTCTTAGGATTAGATCGAGGTTATACATTTTGGAAGACCCTCTGCACATGAGGCCGTGTGCCTCCTACTGTGTCACCTTGGGAACCTGATGTGCTAATTTGTGTTGTCCTCCGTGTGGCTAGATTTCGTCACTGGCTTCACTGTCCTTGTGATTTATAGGTAGCCTGCAGGGATGATACTTTAAATTTACATTGCTCTTAATGTAAGTTGGTGAATTTATGTGTTGAAAATACCTGTGCTGTATGCGAGACCCAGATTACCTAGATTTTAGCCTTCTTCAAACAAACACACATTTGATTCCGAGTGCCAAATAGATAATATTAAAGATGATTAAATAAGAAGTTCTAAGTGCACAGTCCTACTCCCAGCCCTACCCTCCATCTTCTGAGCTTCTATGTTCTCCTGACCATGCAGAGAGCGTCCCTGTTGTTTTTACTTTTTTTTTTTTTTAGTCTGTATTCTAATTCTGGTTGCTCCAGAATTATTTAACAAGTTCACATTTAACTTACATTTGCATTGTTCCCAGCCCATGTTTATTTCACACCGTGCTCAGTGAATGCTCCTGTGCCATTTCACTTGTGTGAAAGTCCATGTTCTCTTCTCTTAACTTTCCCTAAGGGGACCTGCATTTCTCCCCCTCCCCAGGTCCTCTGAGTATCCCTAGCAATGTTTACACTTGTAAACAATGTTTATCAGCCAGGTGTCTTACCTCAGTCTAGACCATTGTACTATTGCGAGCGAGACCCTGTCTTGCCACATTGAGTCTGGCATTCCTGTGGCTCATGCCTATTCCTCAGCTTCTCTCTGCCCCAGGATTCTCCCTGAATTACATTCAGCACAGCCAAGACCAGCAGGTGGCATTTAACAAAAGTTAACTGAAGGCTTGGGGATTATAATACAGAGGGGGAAAAGCTGCAATTCACAGAAGCCTCCACACACATGTACTTTGAACCTGGACAGTGTGACTGCTTCCTGGGTGACCTCCCTGCAGGTGGCGCCCAGTGGCCCCCTTCTCTCCTTTGCTGTTGGCCTTGATGTCCTGCTGCAGGGGCCTCTTTGGGTTTTCTCAGTACAGATTCTAAACTCTTTATGGCTCTCAAAGAGGAACAAAGTTTCCCGGAAGGGAAATACAATCTTTAGAGATGTTACCTTGCCCACAATAAAGATAGCTGGTTAATATTTTTAAAGCAGAGTTATTCCTCATTTTTTGGAATCCCCTCATTCCAGTGTAAATTTCACTGCTCTTTTGGGCATCAGCAGACTACAGCCTGTTGGCCAGATGCTGCCTGTTTTGGGACAGCTGGCTGAGATGGTTTCTACAGATGAACATTTATAATCAACTTGATGACAGGGAACACTAGCTCTTTTCCTTATTCTTAAAAAAATTTTTTTCATTCTTTTCATTAGTAGACTCATAGTACAAAAAATTATTATATTTTTATATTTTGAATATTGTTAATACAATTTTTTCTCTCTTGTTATGTAATATCTTCTGCTTTGCTTCTTGGCCCACAAGGTCTAAAATTTTTCTTTACAGGAAAATTTTGCTGACCCCTGATTTTGGGGATTGCAAAATAATCACTTTAATGAGCATTTTACAATAGATAGGCAATCCATCTTTCCTCAAAGGTAAATCCAGTCTCCCACTGATACCGTTAATAACATACCTGGTTATTATTATTATTATTATTTTTTTATCCTCATCCGAGGACATTTTTTCATTTTTGTTCAGATAGAGCGGGAGGACGAGAGAGAGAAACATCGACGTGAAAGGTACACATTGAGTGGCTGCCACCCACACAACCCAATCAGGGCCGGGGACAAACTGCAACCAAAGTACATGCCCTTAGCGGGAACCGAACCCAGGTCTCTCTGGACTGCAGGCCGACGCTCTAACCGCTGAGCCAAACCGGCCAGGGCAGCTGGTTATTATTAATAGGAAAGGAGTAAGGGGCAGACCAGATAACATGGGCATGCATTTGTACAGATTTGTCAGGAAGCTGCAGTTAACACTCTCCAGGTCTGTTCCCCACAAAGGACTGGACAAAGGCAGTTTAGACGCCTGCCTGGTAAGGTGTGGGTGACGTGGGAAGGTGCTTGCTTGCCTGTCAGTCACACTTGGGAACAAGTTAGTGGCCAGAATGGGCGTGGCCACTGCAAGAGCATGAAATCTGAATATTTAAACTCCTGGACAAAGGAAGCTCTGTCTCTCTTGCTGCTCCTGTCTGACTCCTGGCTCGCGGGGTTCTCACACTGTGTACTCGCCCACCTGGCCCATGGCCACATGGACCCCACACAGTGGACTGATGGACTGTGATGCCTGATGCTCCATCGGACCCCACTCCACCATGGAATGGAAGCTCTGGACACTGGCCCTACTTCTAGCTCTGCTGAACCCCCAGCTACCCCTCTTTCAGGACTGGACTAAGGAAAATGGGACTTTGGAACTTGAGGGATATAACTCCATACAAAGAAATTCTTTTATCTCATCCCATTTTCCTGTGCAAGTCTTAGAAAATTAATTTTTCAAGATATTGCAAGAGCCCCACTCCCAACTGATGTTGAGGAAATTAGACCCACTGATTTCTCTGGTAACACCACCTCTAGAGACACAAACTAGTATTTTTAAAAGGGCAGTCTATTTTTTTTTTTTTTTTTTTTTATCCTCACCTGAGGACATTTTCCCATTTTTTTGTTCAGGTAGAGTGGGAGGGAGAGAGAGGAACAGAGAGAGAGAGAGAAACATCGATCTGAAAGAAACACATCGAGTGGCTGCCACCCGCACGACCGACCAGGGCCGGGGACAAACTGCAACCAAGGTACGCGCCCTTAGCGGAAACCGAACCCGGGTCTCTCAGGACCGCAGGCCGACGCTCTAACCGCTGAGCCAAACTGGCCAGGGCAAAAGGGCAGTCTTTTAAAAAATATCTATTTTTCAGTTATAGTTGACATACAATATTATATTAATTTTGGGTGTGAAACATAGTGATTAGACATTTATAAAATTTATGAAGTGATCACCCCAATAAGTCTAATTCCCATCAGACACCATATATAGTTATTATAATATTATTGACTGTATTCCCTATGGTGTCCATCCCCATGACTATTTTTATAATTGGAATTTTTGTACTTTTTAATCACTTTCACTCTTTAAAAAAATATATTTTTACTGATTTTTTTAGAGAGAAAGAGGAAGGGAGAGAGAAACATTGATGTGAGAGAGAAACATCAATCAGCTGCCTCCTGCACGCTCCCTACTGGGGATCAGGCCCACAACCTGAGCATGTGCCCTGACCAGGAATTGAACTGGAACCTCTCAGTGCATGGGACGGTGCTCAACCACTGAGTCATACCTACCGGGTTCACTTTACCTTTTTTACCCAGCTGCCCCAACCGCCCTCCCATCTGACAACCACCAATTTAAAACTGAATGCAAACTGGTACTAGATGATATTAAGGACTTATTGCTAGAATTTTTAGTGTAAACATGTTATGTTTATGTTTTAAAAAAAAATCACTCCGCCTGGCTGGTGTGGCTCAGTGGTTGAGCATTGACTGATGCACCAAGAGGTCACTGGTTCGATTCCCAGTCAGGGCACATGCCTAGGTTGTGGGCTAAATCCCCAGTGGGGGCTATGTTGGAGGCGGCCAATCGATGTCCTCATCAATGTTTCTCTCTCCCTCTCCTTTCCCCTCTCTTTAAAACTCAATAAAGGAAAAAAAAAAAAATCACTCCTCTCTCAGAGATATACACAGAAATATTTATGGGTGAATTGTTAGGATGTTTGCTCTAAAAATAAAAATACTCCAGAAAGAAAAGTGGTATTTGTGATGGGCTGGATGAAACAAGAATGACCGAGTTGGAAAACTTTCATAGTAAAAAAGGCAGTCTTCCATTCTTGCCACCAAAAAACAAAAACTATCTATCTATCTATCTATCTATCTATCTATCTATCTATCTATCAATCATCTATGTCTGTCTGTCTGTCCTTATCTGGTCAATCCTCAGACAGGGCAGTTTAGTACAGAGGATAGCTCGCTGTTTTACCTAATTGATGTTCCTAGGGCTATTAATCTAGGTTGGATACAGGGGCCTCCCAGATGGCAGGTGATACTGGACACATCTACCCACTGAACCCTAAGAGGAGGGGGAGTGGGCTTGGGGTGTGGCCACCCTTATAGTGCCTTTGTTTAAAATTGCCAGTCCTGCTGGAGAGAACGGCTTGTCAGTTTCAAACTGATGGAGGCATCTGTGTGGGCCTTTGGAAGGACCCCTTCTGGCATCCGGAACTTCAAACAGTGAGAGCTGTATTCTAGTTAAAAGTTACAAGGATGGGGAATGGAGCCTTCATAACTGGTTCACGTTAAAGTTATCTGTGAATTCATTTTCGTGGAAAACCTAGATGCTTGTATTTTTCTGACTTTTTCACTTCTCTTATAGCTGCCCAGTCAGGAATCCTCGACAGGACAATTTCTCAGGTTATGAAGAATGAAACATCAGTGAAGAAGGTTTGTAAGAGTCACTGTCTCAACTGTCGTCTTCCATTCCCCGTGAAAACATTTTCTTACAATTTTGCCACTTTCTTAATTAGCTTCTCCAATATGGCCATTTCAGTGTTTGCCTTTAGTACTACTTTTTGTTATATAATCTCCATTTTTCAGTGTACAAAAATTAGAATATACAAAAAAAGAAAAAAAATTGCAACTGCTCAGGTAAAAGGGTAAATTCTAAAAAAAGCCACTTTTCAACTCAGTCTCATGCATAATTTTAGTATGATGGCTACACGTCATGTCCTCTGGTGACTGCCTACAACCGTGTGATTCTTGCGGAGTTTGACTACAATGGTCAGCCACTGGAGACCTTCCCCTTTGACCAGAGCAAAGAGAGACTGTCCATGTACCTCATGAAGGCCGACATGATGCCCTACCTGTACTGGAATATGATGCTAAGGTAAGTGCATCGCAGGGGGAGAGGCACACCCTTTAGCATGTTGCACCCACTTGTGCTGGGGGGATGTTCCAAGAAGGCCTTGTGGGGGCAGGAGAAATCATGACTCAGTAGGACTGGCGAATGGGAACCACCTTGCTGTGTCATTCCTCATGGTTTGCTGATGGCAGCCTGTGAAGGATGCTAAAGCCTTAGGCACACTTGGGAGAGAGGCTGCCCTGGGTGAGGGAAGGGATCTGTGTCCACCACCCACAGGGGGTGCAGCCTCTTCTCTTCATTATTGGCAGCGACCAAGTCTTCTATCTTTCATGTTCTGGCTATTTTCTTGCTGCTGGATAAAGAATAATAGTGATCATTTTCACATGTTAAAATACTTTTTCATCTGCTACCTTACTTTGGTTTTTATTGTGTTACTAGGAAAAATAAAACAGCGATTAACCGCATAAGCATGGGATCAGGCCTGTTCTGAGTATGCGTTTGTCACTCACTAGCTGTTGTCTTAGGACAAGTTCCTTAACCTCTCTGTGTTTAAGTTTTTATCTGCAAATAAAAGCAACCTCAGAGGGTGAGGATTCATGAAATACCACGTCAAAAGACAGCTACATAGTAGGCATTCAGTAAATAAATAGAGTAATAAAAGTTATTAATTTCTCTTCTTGGTTCCAAAAAATGACAACCTCATTTGACTTATCCAAACCACTGTGAGATAGGTAAGTCAGGGCATCTATACTAGTGGTTTTCAGCCAGGGTGGTTTTGCCCCCCAGGGGACATGTGCAATATGTGGAGACAGATTTGGTTGTCAGGACTGGAGGGAATGCTACTGGCATCCAGTGAGCAGAGGCCACAGTGCTGCTGAACACCATACAGTGCACAGGGCGGCCTCCCAACAAAAAATACCTGGTCCAAAATGCCAGGAGGGCTAAGGTTGAGAAACCCAGACCTATACTTTATTTAAAAGCAAATGAAAGCCAAGAGGATTGCAGTTTGCATGTAGGAGAGGTTTCGTACTGCTTTGCTGAACTGGGTCAGTATATCCAGGCTCACACAGTGAGTTAGTGCCAAAACCAGACCTCGAAGCAGGTCGTTCCTTCTAGTCATAGGATCTTTCTATCTCGCTAGACAGATCTCGCTCTCTGTGCTCCTAAGCATGTTCCGTGTGCAGTCTGGCTTTCCTTTTAACATGCAGTTTAGGGCCACTCCTATCTTTTCTGAGGCAAATAGCTTTTCCCTGTCCTTTCTTACAGGGGTTACTGGGGAGGACCAGCCTTTCTGCGGAAGATGTTTCATCTAGGGATGAGTTAAGAATGGCTCAACCCTTGCTCTCTTTGGATGGCTTCTGGACCAAAATCGCAGTCAATGATTGACCAAGAGCTGTGTGAACAACTGCAGACCTAACCCCATAAAGAGTTTACTGCTGGATGATGGATGATGGGGACTAAATGCGTCCTTTTCAAGTACCCCTGGACAGGCACCGTGCCCAGGATGAGCTTGATTCTTTGGAAATATTAAAATAAAAGACTAGACTTCTATTTTTTAACTAAAAGCTTGTCATTGAGATTCTATGAAAAAATTTTATGTGGACGAATGGAATGAAAGTCATAGCACTTGGGAGGAAAAGATGGTGGTGGTGGGATAGCTTTCCTGCTGTCTACTCGGAGTGTTCAACTGATAGCTGGCATAATTCACCAGAGCCTTTTGGATTCACAGAAAACAAGAGCCATGCCAAGGAGAATGTTATTTTAAACAGTGTGTGGGCCCTGGCCGGTTTGGCTCAGCGGTTAGAATGTCGACCCGCGGACTGGAAAGTCCCGGGTTCGGTTCCCGCTAAGGGCATGTACCTTGGTTGCAGTTTGTCCCCAGCTCTGGTTGGGGTTGTGCGGATGGCAACCAGTCAGTGTGTCTCTCTCACGTCAATGTTTCTCTCTCTCTTTTACCCCCTTTCTCCCTCCCGCTCTATCTGAAAATAAATGCACGCCCCCCAAAACAAACAAACAAACAAACAAAACCCATCTGTGTGTGGGATAGCCCAAGCATCTCTTCCTTAGAACTGGTGCTGTGGGAGCCCAGTGGACGGAGCGCCCAGCCGCCGCCCCTCTGCTGCCCTGTCACACTGTGCCGGCCCATTGCTGTGGGACGAGGGACCCCTCCACTGGGCAACCTTGGCTGGAGGATGCCCCATCCACTCGGCTGAAACTTTCTTAGAACTGTATCAGGTCCGAGCTGCTGCTCCCTCCTCTTTTCCCAGGTGTCCTACCTGTGTCATGTTCTGAGAGCTCTCCCTGCCGGCTCCTTTAGCCTTCCCAGACAGCCCCCCATGGAGTCTTGCAAATCCAGTGCTACCCTGGCACCTGCCCCGCAGAGAACTTACACACAGTGAGGACGGAGTTAGAGGAATTCCAATGTGTGTGGTAAGCACTTGCTTCATTCAGTCCCGGTTGTGGCCTTGAAAATTTCGAATGAAATCACATTGGAAATATTGCAGGACGTTGTTCCAGTTTAGTTCAGCAGTGGCTTCAAAGTCATTTGTTTCTAATGAGTTTATCTGTCGAAGTTGACAGTTTCAGCCCATCTGGTATTTGAAAGTTTTGCACATTTCAAGAGTATAAACTCCGCCAAAGGGAAGTGCATGGCAGTCTCTGCAATGCCTTAGATTTTTGCAGCAGTTTAGAGTTCAAAGGCTTTTGTATGTTACCTAGGATTTGCCACATCTCTCTGGTTTCCTGGAGTTCAGGTGACTTTAGAAACTCTGTTCAGGCATTCATTCGTTAATTCAGATATTTACTGAGCACCTACTGTCTGCCAAGCACTGTTCTTAGCCCAGGAGATACAGTGGTGAACAGGACTTTCTTCAGTGGTACATGTTCTGGAAAAGGGCACGAGCCCAGCAAGACCCCTAAATTGGCTCCAGGAGTGGAAGATGTTCTCTGGGGTTACCATGCATCCTGGTTTGTCCGCGCTTCTCCTGTTGACCTCTGTCATCCTGGCGTAGCTATTAATAGCATCTCCTTTCCTTCTCCAAAATGTCCCCTGTGGACAGTAGATGATATGACTACTCTAGTGATCACACTTTCCCCCTACCCCAGCCCCAGAGTAGAGAGCAGCGCTAAGAATGAGGTGCTTGACACCGTTTGCTTTCATGTGGGGCTTGTGATCACTCTGCCCTGTCCTCCGAATCCTGGCAAAGACCCCCGTGCTGTTAGAGTCCTGCCTGAGACGGCTGCAGTCTGGTTCCTGGTGGGCTGCTCGCTCACAGGCGTGGGAGTCAGGCAGGGCTGGGGGCTCTTCGCCTCGAGTGATCTTCCTCTGTGGCGCCCAAGAGATCCCGGGAATAACCAGCCAGCACACCCTTCCTAGACGGGGACAACAGTTCTGGTGAGGCTGGCTTCTGCATGTCAGGGAATGGGGCTGTGATTCTGGGAATGGCTGAGGCTCTGGGTTGAGTCACTTGGAAATCCCTTGCAGAGCAGACTGGAGCTTCCTGGGCGTTTATGATTTGCATTCTGAATAAACCACCAAGCATCTGGGAGTTGCTCCTGGGTTCACATTATTCTGGGCTGAATTTATTGCCAAGGCTGGAGGGAGCAGTTACCACTGTTGGCCAGTACATTGGTCTCCAGCTTTTATTCCTCTGAGCTAGGAAAGATCAGACATGTGTGTGCTGAATATCAGAAAAAGCTTGGCTTTCAAAACCTTATCCCCTTAACCACGAATGTGGGATTTGCCAAGGGAGAGGTCGTTCCTAGGACTACTTCCAGTTACTAGAATTCTGCAGCAGGAAGAGGGAGTAAGGCCAGGGTAGGGACAAGGGTGGTGGTTTCTCGAAAGGTGGTGTCGAAAGGTGGGGTGAGGTTGCAGGTCCCACCGTTCAGAGGGCTCTGACTCAGTGGCTGATGCCCTCAGAGTCCAGAGATGATACCAGCTAGGACTGCTGACTTGGGAAAACCCCCCGCCACTCCTGCTCTTTGTCCCTGGAGCTTCCTCCCAGGAATTAAAATTCCTCCCTTGGCATCAGCCCTGGGTGAGCTGTGGGTGTAATGAAAAAAGCTGGGGTGGCAGCTTAGAGGCCACTGGGGTAAGGGAGGGAAACGGGGCTTAAGTCACCCAGGAAAACACAGGCTTTCAGGTTTAGCAGATTTTTTTTGTTGGTTATTAAAAAAATGTTAGTGTTTTATTTTCTTTCTTCCTTATGTCTAACTTTTGTAGAAGATTTAGAGAACAGCAATAAAAGGAATAAAAAGGAATAAAAATCACTCCAAATCCATCATCTATAACAGACAATCACATCTTGGTGTCTTTTTTCTCTATTGACCTAATATTTCATATAAAGTTCCTGAAAACAAATAGGGTCTCACTGTAAGTGCTGCTTTGTGTTTTCTACTGAATGTGCACTGAAGATGCAGTGGTTGATTGTAGAGAGGAGGAGGAGATTGGTGAGCACAGATCATTGGAGCTGGCTGAGAAAGCCAAACCGGCCAGGGCCCTGTTTGATTTCTTACGTGAAGTGCCAAGATAGATGTCCCATCTGTATGTGCTCATGGCATTTGGAATACATGACTTGTACCAGGTGTTCAAAAAATATCCAGAAGGTAAAGTTTGAGCTAAGTCCCTGTCAGACTCATCTGGTTCCAAGTGACAGAAATCCAACCCAAATAAGCCTAAGCAAAAAGAGAAACTTCTTGGCTCATGTAACAGCGACACTCGGGTGTCGGCTTCAGGCTCGGCGAGATCTAGGAGTCAAGTAATACAATCAAGGTGCTTTCTTTTCATTTCAGCATCTCAGTCCTTCCCCCTGTGAGTCAGTCTTTTATGGCAGACAGACTTTCCGACTATGGCCCGGGAAGAGGGCTACAGGCATGCCTTCCTGGCTTGGCCTCCCGAGAGGAAAAGAGGAACTTTGCTTTCTAAATGTCCACAGACCAGTTCTGGGAAGGATGATGATGATCACCTGACATGCAAATACGTTGTTTTCCTATCTGAATGAGTGCAGGGATTTGTCTTTAGTTCAGTGCTGTATTGGTTGCCTAGAACAGTAGGATCAAGGCCAGCACACCTGTTCTAGAGCAGCACATACAATGTTCTCAGTAAATACTTGTTAAATAACTGAACCCATTAGCTGAATGTTGGCCGTGTGCCACTCCATAGCTAGGGAAGTGGGGTTTGCTGCTGAAAAGAGATGGATAGAAAAATGTCACGAGCATCCCAAACCATTATGATTCTGTGGTCCTGAACCATGAGCAAGACTTGGCCAGGAGCGAAATTGGAAGCTTCCCAGGCATTGAAACTGTATGTGTAAAGAGATGGGGGTGGGTGGATAAGATCTTGGACCACTTGAAGTCAGAGTGGGAAATGGGCTTATGGCAGGTCTTGGGCTGGGATCGCTTATGTTGTTCCTCTACCTTCTGCACCCCGCTCTCTGCCCCGGGAGGCTGACCGGCATGGGCCCTGTGAATGGTGTCTCCTGCTGTCTGGTTTCTGGCTGGGCTCGTTGGTGGAGTAAGGTTGGGGAGTTAATGCCACCGATCCCTTCCCTGCAGGCTGTCTTGGCCTCATGATGAGGTAAGAACAGAAATTAAGAGTAAGAGTTTAGAAACTTGGATAGCAATTTGACAGGAGGTATTTTATCTGTTGAATCTAATACTAAAAAAAAAAACAAAAAACCTGGGGTTTGTATTTCATGTCTTGACATTTCCTTTTTTCCAAATAGTTAATTTTAAATTCTATTTTATAAAAGTACTGGCTGAAAAAAATTAGATTTAAAAAAAATTCAAACGAAAATAAAACAAAATCTTCAAACCTAGTCCGTCAGCACAGATGGTGGGAGAAGCCCTGCTCTGGACAACTCCCTTCTTTTGGGCTCTTACGCCTGCTCCCTACACCCATCCTGAGGGGCCACGCGGTGCCCGTGGTTCCCTAACCCGGGCCACCTTTGTAAAGAAGCCCACCTGACACGATCCTAACTTGACTGTGTTACCCGCTTCCCGTTGGGACCCTGCCTGGCACAAGGTAACCGAGGAGGGATGCAGGGCCACGAAGGAGTTTGCACAGGAGTCACAGGACAGCATAGCAGTGTGAGTGAGCTGTGGATTGAGGCAAAGACTCCAGATGGAACCACCAAGGCCAAGGCCCACTGGCTTCAGTAGGAGAAGACGAGGGCTTGAACTAAGGCAGAGTCACTAAGGAGGGAGGGGAAGAGCCATATTCATGGATATTGCAGATAGTGCATCAGTCAGGATGACAGAAAACACTATGTAAGCAGTTCAGGCAGAAAGGACTGAAATATTGTGGAAGTCTGCAAACTATGATCTGTGGACCAAATTCAGTCCACTGCCTGTTTTTATGCATAAAGTTTTATTGAGACACAGCCATGCTCCTCCGTCTGTATCGTTTGGGAATGCTTTTGCACTATAACAGCAGAGTTGAGCTGTGTGACAGAGACTGCAGGTGGAACTCAAAGCCTAACATATTCACTGTCTGGCTCTTTACAGAAAAAGTGCCAACTCCTGCAATAATGGGGAGTAGGCACGCACAGAACTCGGGATATGGCTGGGGGAACACGCACCATGGAAAACTACCGTGGTTTTCAGGAGGCTGAACAAAATGCAGGAATACTGGCCCACTGATCTCAGCTGTGCCACAGCAAAGCAGGTGACTGCCTGCCAGCCTCAGGTCTGTAGACATGTGCCCACCATCGCCAGAGGGCAGAGGGCTTTTCCGTTTTTAATCTGGTGCAAGTGCTCCCACCCCCCGACTCTAAATGCAACTGCTGGTCTTTTACAGCTTTTCTTCTTGATACAGAGGTGAGTGTAGAAGGGACAGGCTACACAAACCCAGGGCCTTGGATTGACTAGTAAGGGGTGAGGGATATGGAGGCTGGGACTACTCCCAGGCTCGGTGACTGTGGTGGATGACAGAGCCCTCCAAGGAGAGAGAGAGGAGCAGAAGAGAAGATTCTGGACAGGAAGAGAAGTGCGCCAAGCAGGTTAGATTGCCAAACCCCTGCCCCCTGGGAGTCGCAGCCATCTGCCCAAATAAGGCTTTGCTCTGACTCCTTCACTACAGTGATATCCATGGAGTAAAACCATAAAACACTTTAGATATAAAAACAGGTATTTTAAGCCTGGGATTAAGAGATCTTTCCACAGCTGATGAATGTTCAGCTTTCAGGCTAAAGCAGTTATAAGTCATCCTTTTGGTAGGTTTAAAGGACACCTTCCAGGAATTGAGAAACACTGGCAGTCTCTTTGTCCAAGGCCCTGCTGCCACTTGCAGTCTTGTGAGTGGCCTGCTGAGGCCTGAAGCAGAACAATGAAGTGAGGGGAGCAGACTGGAGGGAGAGGTGGAAAGGAGAGAAAGGGGTGTACCTGGGGATGGACCTCACTAAAAAGGTGAGAGGTCTCCTAATCCTCATAAGGGGGCAATGGGAATATGTGGGGAAAGGGCATTGGAACAACCACTGACCAGGCCTAGGCCTCTGCCCCACCTTGTTTACTGTCCCAGTGGTCAGCCAGGGCCCTTCCTGCAGAGTAGATGCCCCACTGTGGACTGGGGGCCATGCTCTGAAATCTAACAAGATTGTGGCAGAAAGCTTTCCCCACAATACTTCTTCCTTATCTGAGCTAATGGAGGCGATGAGAACCAAGGACCGCAGCTGTGTGCCTTTTCACGCCAGCAAAATTGATTAGCTTACTTTCTCCAAATACTTAACAGTCCAGCTTGTGAATCCATCCTTAGATCCTACTAATCCACTTTATATCTGACTAATTAGTGGTTGTCTTCTAAATGAGGAATGCCTTCTCATGGTTTTTATGTGCAAATACAATACTGTAAGTACTTAAACATCAATAACTGTTTACAACAAAGGCCAGGGCCCACTGGCTTCAGTAAGAGAGGATGAGGGCTTGAATTAAGGCCATCACAAAGGAAGGAGGATTAGGGAAAAACAACATGGTAATTTGAATGACTATGGTTAAGATGAAACTTTTCTAGGGTCTAATTCATAAATCTAGAAAAGGGTTATCATTTGCAACTAGGAACCATGTGTTCGATGTCATAAGGCCTGAAAGATTTTCAAGATCACCTAGCCCATGAACAGCAGAGCTAGGATTTGGAACAGTGTCTTGGAAAAATAGTTGATTATCAGGATTACTTTGCAAGGGTCCTCATAGTTCAGTGCTGTTGTATTTCTGCTTAGGAGTAAAAGAAAAAAAAATTGTATTAGTTCAAATTCTCTCATTTGCTAAAGAAATTCTTAGGCTTACGCTTCTAGAAGTCTGGGTAGATCAGTTATGGCTGGATCCAGAAGCTCAATTTCTTTATCTCTTATTCTTGCTCTGCCATTCTTTGTGTTGGTTTTCCCTCAGGTATACCACTTCACATACTGACAAACTGGCCCCAGGGAGGGTCAGGCTTACCTGGTCCTTAGACCCCACAGTCCCTCTTTTCTGATTGTTAAAATGGTAGAGATCAGGGGAAAGATTTGATGGTCCAAGCTGGGTTTGTGACTTTTCTTGAATCAATCATGTGCCCAACCTTGGGGGAGGAGATTGGGTCAGCCCTGTGTGAGCCACATGGACTGAGAAGGTGGTGGCGGTGACTCGCCAATGAGATACTGGGGTTAGAAATGTAAAATCTACAAGGATAAGCAGGTGGACACAGCTTGTCTTCTCCATGATCAAGGTTAATCTTATTTATTCATTCGACAAATGCACGTGCAGCAGGCCTGCCTGGCTGGCTGCTGGGGCCCTCCGGTGGCTAAGATGAGGAGTTTAGGGTGGGAAGGAGCCCGAGCTCTCAGGAAGGGTCCTCCCAGACACGTACAAAGCATCCTCCTGACGCGGAAGGGAAACTGCAGCTCCTCCAGGACGCCTGTTGACACCAGGGATTCCTGCCAGCACCTGCCGACAAGGGCCTTTTCAGCTTCACAGGGCCTCTTAGTGGACTCAGAACCAGCCATGCACTGGCCCGCGAGGGAGCAGGGCAGAGAGCGTGCCAGGCTGGGCCCTGGAGCCCGGGCTGGGGGCGCCCCCTGCGGGGGAACTGGCGCTGCTGAGGCCGCGGAAACCCGCCAGGTCCAGCCGGGTCCCTCTCTGCCTGAGCTTTTACAAACAGGGCTTAGAAGCGCTT
Source organism: Molossus molossus (assembly GCF_014108415.1). Classification (NCBI taxonomy): domain Eukaryota; kingdom Metazoa; phylum Chordata; class Mammalia; order Chiroptera; family Molossidae; genus Molossus; species Molossus molossus. The sequence continues at coordinate 184,251,693 of NW_023425344.1, forward strand.
GATTTGAAGTAACGCCAACCTGTGTGTATGTGTTACCGCCTGCGCCTCATGACCCAGCAGCACGGCAGGCGCTGAGCAAAGGAGCCCCAAGCCCGCATCGCGGGAGGCCCCTGCGCGCCTCTCCAGCCACCTTCCCTGCAGCCCGCACGCCCCGGGCCCGCGCCGCGCTCCCCCTCCTACCGCTTTCTGCTCACGCGAGTCGGCCCAGCCGCAGTCATGATCGAAATATTAATTGCTACAATTTTTGAGTACTTTGAGGCAGACCCCAGGCTGGGCGCTTTGCATCCAATTTCTAATTTAATCTTCAGGATCACCGCATGAGAGGGCATTTTTACCTGTGTTTTACCGGGGACAGACTTGGAAGTGACTTGCCTAGTGACAGACTTGGCTAGTGACAGGGTCAGGCCAGAGCCACAAGAGGGCGCTCCTTCCTTTTTCGTTATTGTCCTATGGGTCTAGTTTTCGGGGGTGGGGGTGGGGGTGGGGAATCCACATTATATTATGATAAATATAAAATCCCCACGTGAACACCTTATGTATGTATGTACGTATGTATATATTTGTTGGTTTATTTATTTGAGGAGATGGACAGCATTGGGAAGTTGGGCTGTAGGTAGGATGAGCACATTTTTGGAACTGGAAATTATGCTACAGCTGGTCTGACAGTAGGCAGAAGTTTTGAATTTAGGAGTCCTGTACCATCTGGGATCAATACCATGTGGGCCCAAACTGTAGAGCTGCGAGAGGCCTTCCTGCTTTGTGGCCGGCAAGCCACATGGTGTGTGCGGCTGACCTAGAGCTTCCTCTCAGGCTAGGCCTGGGTTCTCCCTCACCTGGTAACAAGTTATAGCAGCTGCTCTCCTCTGCCTCAGACACTCTAAACTTTAAAGGCAGAGGTGTCCCTCTTTCTCCACTTCCCTCTGCCAGTTTCCTCTTGTTCCCAACTGTTGGTCTGGCTGAGGGTTCTGCATGTCTAAATTCTACTTATTCTTTGCAGAGGAGAATATTGGGATTGGAATAGATCATTTCTGAATGCCCCATTTCAATAGGCCATTTCTGGTTGTAAGTACTCACTCTATCTAATTATTAATTGATTTACAGTGATAGTTTTTAAACCTCCATTAAGGAAGTGTTATTCACTGATTCCCGCCACCAGACTTTAGGCTTCGAAGGGCCACGTTTCTACTTTACTATGCACCTGGGTTGGGTCTTGATGCTGGGTAACTGCCACATCTGTGGTTCCCACACCTGGTGGGACAAAAAGAGCTTTGTCTGAGTATTCTGCCTAGATCAGTTTGGGCCAAAGCCTGGCAACCTGTGTTACATGCGCAGGTGGCCCATCCCCATAGCATGTACCTCTGCTGCACTGATGCCTCCCCCAGCTCATATCATGGCTCCATGGGTGGGGGCATCCCTCTGACACCAGGGGAAGAGCATGGGTCGATGGCCAGGGACTGAAAGTGGGCTGCTGCCACACCATTGCCCCACTTAGCAGTGGCTTTAGGACTGGGTAAGGGACATCCTCTCAATGGGCAGGCTGGGAGCAGTGCCCTGGCTTGTTCATTTTGTATGGAGGGAGAGGTGGCCTGAGGGAGTTTGCTGGGCAGTGGCAAATACGTTGGTTAGGAGTCTGGAAGGAACATGACTGGAGGATTTGAGAGCCCGAGTCAGGGGAAGAGACATGTGACTGAGGCTATGGGAGGGGCATGAAGTACACAAATCTTTGTGTTGACCATCAGGACAACACCAAGTAGACGAGATGACTCATCCAATAGAAATCTGTCATCCTCTGCCCTTGGTGGCCCCAGTGCTCACACAGTGAGCCCATGATTGGAGGAGCTACACTGTCAGGGACAGAGGCTCTGCATGGGCTCCCTCTGACCAAAGCTGGGCCAGTTAATGTCACTGCTGAATACCCAAGGGTCGGTGGCAGAGACCAAAGATGAGCCCTTGATATGGTACCACTTCTCAAGGAGTTAATCTGGAATTTGCTGGCAAGTTGATTTCATTAGGCCTTTTTTACCCTACAAGGAGACATCCTTTTTTGGAATTGATCCCACCAGATATCCATTTGCCTTTCTCGTGCTTCTGCTAGTATCAGCCAAGGGTTCACAAAGTACCTGCTTACTGACATGAGATCCATGTAACAGCGTTCAGACCAGAGAAGATGTGACAGTGGGGAGATGAGCAGAGTCCCCAGGGCCTACCCTATGTGACATCATCTGGGAGCCTTTTACCCCTCAGCTGGAATCAGCATCCAGATGAATAGGAGCAGGGGTCTGGGAGGGTGTGTGTAGTGGGGCACAGATAGTTAGGAGCAGGGGCAATGCCAGAGCTTAAGGAGGGTTGCAAACAACCAAACAAAACCCAGAAACAGGTCTCTAGATACCCTGTCTGGTCATTCTGACCGGTGAACCTGAGGGAGGACTTGGATATCTATATTTTAAAAATGCTATTGAGGTAAGTTGAATGCTCTGCCAGGTTTGAGACTTACATCGGGATGGAAAGAGGATGGAACAAGGAGCAGAAAGAGGCAGGTGTGAGTCCTGGCTACCCTGCTTGCCCAGGGCTACTCCCTTCTTTACAGAGAGCTACTGGCTTACTTGTGTATACTCTTTTCTCATTTCTAGAATTGTGATCATGATATCACATGAAATCATAGTGTGTGAACCATTATTAAATGGGTTATATACATAAAGCATGTAACACAGTGCCTGCTAAGCATCAGAGTGCTGTTAAAGCATCAGCTATTTTTAATGTAAACCATTGTTATTGTTAACAAAGGTGGGGGCACAGAAAAGGGACTGATAGGGTCCAGAGACATACTTGACTATTTTCTGTCCAGTGGCTCTTCAAGAACCCGGTAGTGGGGGCCAAGACTGCCATTTCATTCTTTTTCTTTTCCCCAATTTTTATTTGGAAATAATTTCAAGCTTACAAAAAGCTGCAAATATAAAATAGTGCAAGTAGCACCCTATAATTTTTACTCAGATTTAACCATTGAAACATTTTATTACCATTTACTTTATTGTTCATGTTCTTTGTCTTTCTTCCCCTCTCTAAATATATATGGAATATTGATGTGTTCATATTTATATACACATACATTTATATACATCTATTCATATAAATATATTTATACATTCTATATATGTGGGTGTATATGTTTTTTTACCTGAATAACTTAAGAGTAATTTACATTTATCATTATAATGTATACTACATTATACTAAGTGCTAAATAACATGCTACAAAAGGGATAGTCTCTTTTATAACCACAGTACAGTTATCAACTTCACAGATTTACACTAAAATAACATTTTATCTAATCTACTGTCCATAGTCCAATTCTATCATCTGACTTAATGATGTAATATCTTCTTTGTAGTATTTTCCCCTCCGGTATAGGATCCAGTCTAAGACCAGGTATTTCATTTAGTTGTCATGTCTCTTTAGATTTCTTTCTTTCTTTATTTTTTTATCCTCACCCGAGGATATTTTTCCATTTTTTGTACAGATAGAGTGGGAGGGAGAGAGAGGAAGGAGAGAGAGAGAGAAACATCGATGTGAAGGGACACATCGAGTGGCTGCCACCCGCACGACCAACCAGGGCCGGGGACAAACTGCAATCGAAGTACGTGCCCTTAGCGGGAACTGAACCCAGGTCTCTCTGGACCGCAGGCCGACGCTCTAACCACTGAGCCAAACTGGCCAGGGCTCTTTAGATTTCTTTAATCTGAAACATTTCCACAGTTTTTCTTTGTCTTTTGTAATGATGACACTTTTTCTTTCTCCTTTATTGAGATATAATTGACATATAACATTGTATACATTTGAGGTGAACATGTTGATTTGATACACTTATATACACTTGATACACATTTGATACACTTATATGATTACTACCATAGCATTAGCTAACATCTCCATCATGTCACACAAGTACCATCTCTTTTTTTGTGGTGAGAACATTTAGATCTACTCTTTTAGTAACTTTCAAGTACATGGCATATAATTAGCTGTAATCACAATGCTGTGCGTTAGGTCCTTAGAATTACTCATCTTCTAACAGGAAGGTTGCACTCTTGGTCCAACCTCTCCCCATTTCCCCACCCCCAGGTTCTGGGGACCACCACTCTTCTCTCTATTTCTACAAATTTAGCTCTTTTGGATTCCACATGTGAGATCATATAGTATCTGACTTAATTTTCTTGATTCTTTTCTTTGTACCCCTTTTGGTCATGGTAGATGCATCCTTCCAACCTCCGCTCAGGAACTACAGGCCTTGAGCAAGTTTGCTGTGTTAAGAAGGGTCCACGCAGAGAGAGAGCACGAGCGAAGGTGTGGGGGTGGAAACCAGGGAGAGATGGGGCTGTATATCAGGGTCATAGGTCCTGTTCTCAGGAATGTTAAGGTGAGGCTGGACCTGCTCCATACTGTGGCTGAATACACAATCACAGATAGCATTTTCCTTCGGATCTTGAGAGATGTCTCTGGGGTCTAGCGAATTCATGTGTGTGTGTGCATGTGTGTGCATGTGCATGTGTATGTGTGCGTGTAAGTTATGAGTACAGTCTTGCTTCTCCCCTGAAAAGGTAAAATGTCATTTTAATTATTTACTTAGCCCTACTCTGAGGTCTCTGACCTGCCATTTCTTCGTAATAATAATAAAAAACAGCAACAATAATGATAATTGCCTGTCTCCCTGGAGTACTGTGAGGATAAAATGAGATAATGAACACAAAAGTGCTTTGTAATCCAAAAAGGTCTCTACCAGCATGTAGCTAAATGCCTGTTATTATCGCTGCTGTCATCGTGTGGGCCCTCCCTGGCATGTTGGAGTGAGAGTGTGTGACGTCAGTCTTTACTGTGGACAGAGTGTGCAGACACAGCCTTAACATTTCCTCCCTCTTTGTGAGGGGAGACAACTAACCTGTAAAGAAGTTCGAGCAGATGTCAGGTGGCTTTACGTATACCATCTTATGTTAATTAAAAATAAAAACCTTATTATATATAGTCATTATTATTGCTCTTTTTCCTGGACTACTTAAGAGCAAGCTGGTGATACCCCTACAGTTCTAAATACTCCAGTGGGTCTTCCCTGAAAAGACATTTTTCTAATTAAAAAAATCAACATTGATACATTCCCATCCAGTCTATAGGCCTGTGCTTAACTCTCCCAATGATGCCATTGTTTTCCTTTCTGATTTAGGGTTCAGCCCAGGATCACATTGTATTTAATTGTCATATCTCTCCAGTCTCCTTCAGTCTGGAATACTTGTAATGTCTAGTATTTTCCCTGTCTTGTATGACCTACAAAAAGATTTGAAGGCTGACCTTCAGCCTGGGTCTATCTGATGTGTTCTCATGACCAGACTCAGAGACCATGCATTCCACAGAAATTCGAGATTGAATTTGAAGAACTAAGATGTCCCCCCTCTTCATAAAGTCTTCTTTGATTGCCACAGACCCAGTGAGTGAGTCTTTCCTTCTCGAAACAAACAAAACTCAGTAGAAAACATGGATCCATCTATCAGAGCACATTATGTTTAAGTGATAAAGTTATGCTAGGCAGTATAAAGGGCACGCATTTTTGAGGTTAAGAGCTAATTTCATCTTTATATTTGCCCCCCCCCCCGTACTTCATAATAGATGCTTGATCAGTTTGAATGAAAACGTAAATAAAAGTATGCAGTGAAGATGGACTCAGGAGAGGGGAGATATGGTGGATTTTCAGGAGTTGGTGGGAAGGTGATTGTAGCAACCTTTTCCGTAGCCCTCAGCTATGATCACACTCAATTCCAGTTCTGTAGGTTGGAATCCTCTAAAGCCCCTGCGGGTAGGTTTTATTTCCTAAATTTCAGAGATGGCAGATGATTGACTGACAGTTTCACTTCAGATTTCAATGTCAACTTCTCTTGATACTTATGTCTGGTTGTTTTCACTCTCTGGAGAATTCTTGCAACAGATCTTAGCAAAAAAGTCACCGCGTCAGAATTTAATGCTCTTTGATTAAAGCAGACGAGAAAGCAAGTAGATAAGCCTATAACCAATCATTCCAACCTCCTTCCTGTTATAAAACTTTTCTATTTTTCAAATACCCAGATAAACTTAATATCTGCTAAGTTTAACGTTCAGGTTAGATACTTTCTGCCCTGTACAGGTACCAGAGGTGTTCTCCCAGATTGATTCTGCTAGTCCGATGCTGCCTTTGAAGAGGTCTATAATGAATTGCACCAATAGTGCTGTAGGTGGCGCTGTGTACTCAGTGCAGGTTGTCTGCGCGCCTCTTAAGATTTGCGTTTGAGGAGATGGCCTCTGGCATCTTTTTAGTTAAACTTGATCTATTGGCTCAGCTTCTTTTGAGTGCGTCTGAGAAACAGATTAGCCAATTTTTGACCCTAAACAGAAGGTCAGCCATTCTGTGCTCAAATGGAACGTTCACCCTAAGGCTGGATCTGGTCACTGGGCTGGGCTTTGGCATTATGCCCACAGGCTGTGAAAATGACCCTAAGGTGTTTCGTCCAAACCTTTGCTAGGGGGATCTTTTCTGGGTTTTGTACTTGGAAGCAGAGGCCACCTTAGAATCACATTCTACTAGTGTGAAGGTGGGGGAATTGGTTGAACAAAACTCATCAGCTTCCTGTACGTAAGCAGTACCTGCTTGGTGTTTTAGTGGTTGTAGCTCCATTTCTAAGTCCAGTATTGTGACATCTATTTAAATGAGGCTTTTACAGACCCCACCCTGTCCCCCAGTGTTTGGAACTTCTTTTTGTTAAAAATCTTCATGACCAGTCAGGGACACCAGTCTCCCGACCTTATGGGGGGCTCTGAGATTGTGTACCTAAGAGCAGGGTGCTGAGCGTGTCACTTGTCAGCAGAGCTGCAGAACTGAGAGACGGGCTCCGAGCCGTGTGCTAGATGACCTTCTAGTATATTACAATTCTAATTCCCTAAACATTTACTGAAGGCATGTCTGACTTCAGGTGTCTTTTATGTTTTCTTGCATTGAAGGGAATGAGATGACACTTCCTGTCACATTTCTATAATGAAGTTGTTAAAGTTGAATTTGATTGTTTTTGTTTTTCCTGTTTATTGTTTTCAGATGATGTCTCTTTTTACTTGTGACCAGTAGATGGCTCTGTGGCGTTCCTTGATTCCACAAGCATTTGTTTGGGGCTGCTTAATGTATGAGGTTAAGTCACTTTTGCCCTAGCTGGCAGGAAATCTTGAGCTGTTTTATTCAGTCCTGCAGGTGAGGAGAATGGCAGATGACGGTTCTCCCCCTGGACCACCCCCGACCCCCACCACTGCCCCCGTCCTCTGCATCTGGATCTTTGCGAACCTCAGGTTGAGTGTGAGTGTGTGTGGAGCAATCAGATGATGATGCAGATACTGACTAGGTCTGGGAACCTGGGCAGCGTCCTTCGGGTGATCGGTGGGCAGTGCTGGCTAAAAGATCCCCCTCGGATGTCACGGGAAAGGATGATCAGCTTGGCTCCTCAGTCCTGGAGGTGTAGAGTGCCTACTCAGATGGAACGGGTCTGGGCTGTGAGCATGAACTCAGCTTCCATTTATCTTTCCAGTGCTGGGGTTGCTGCTTGAATGCAGGTAGAGTTTCAGGGCACATCTTTGGATATTGCCTGTGGTTTGTCTACATGGCCTCTCCAATCCCCTTATTATTTCCTTTTTCTCGCCCTCCCCTTTTCCGCCCATCTAGGGGTAGGAAAGACTGCCCAGTCACGTATCTTCTAAGTCTTCTTGTTTAAGCTTGTGAAGTAGAGATTTCTATGCTCACTCACATCTGGTTCTTCTTTCCTTCTTGGGCACATGGCCAAGATGATGAAACTTGCTAGCCCCTCTAATAGTTAGCGGGGGTGGGAGGGCATGTGATTTGTTCTAGCTCATGAAATGTGAATGGAAGTGGAACTTACTGGTTTTAGGCAGTTATGGACTGAATAGTGTACCCCTCAAGATTCGCATGTTGAAGCCCTAACCCGCCCCTGTGTATTTGGAGAGAGGGCCTTTAAAGAGGGAGTTAAAGTCAGATGATGTTAAAAGTGTGGGGCCCCAATTCAATATGATTGGTGTCCTTATAAGAAGAGGGAGAGACACGAGGGATGTGTGCACAGAGGAAGCACCATGTGAGGACATAGAAGACAACTACCTAGAAGCCCAGGAGAGAGGCCACAGGACTAATCAAACCTGCTGACACCTTGCTCTCGGACTTCTAGCCTCTGGAATTGTGAAAAATAAATTCCTGTTGTTTGAGCCACCCAGTCTGTGGCTTGCTGTTGTGGCAGCCCAGGAAGACTCATACATAGACCGAGGAATTTAAAGTGAGCGCGAGCTCTCTGTTCTCTTCCTCTGCTGCCCTGACCTTCAAGGCCGTGTGGTCTAATGATGATGCTGAAAGATGGAGGAGGAAGGTCCAACCCAAATATGTGATCTTGTGCCAAGCCACTGCTATGTCTGGTTCATTTTTTGCTCTAGGATAACCTGACATTAATTGGGCAGGTTAATTCAACCCGGACCTTGCTTTTTGAAAACAAAAGCCAAGCACTTGACCCTTTGGTTCTGTAGTTCCGGGGGATGAATCCTCTCGAGGCAATGGGTACCGCATGTCTAGATGCATGCATGGGGCTGGCTCACAGGGTGACTGGGAATCTGGAGGTGGAAAGAACTGCTTAATCCATCATATATTATACTGCTGCAGCTGTGTGGAGCCCCAAGGGACCTGTGAACTTCCTCCAAGTGTTCAAGCTGTGCCCCCCAGGTCTCAGAGATCTGCTAAGGTGTTTGAGGTGGGGGCCACAGGTAAAGTGGGACTCTGCTTTTCTCCCTGTAATCAGAGCAGCTCTACTTTTAATCTGTTTAGGGTTCTGTTGCTAAAGAAAAATGTAAAATCACAGTGATATTTCCACAGTTAAAGAAGTACAGTTGTTGTTGTTTTTTTTTTTTAGTATAGTTTGATTCAGCCAGAGCTCTACATTGGTAGGTTCAAGACCGTAGGCCTCAGGTCAGCTCAGTTTCTTGATCTTCTAGTTGACTTGGAAAAAAAAAAAAAATCTCTGACTCATGGAAATAGATGTGTACAAAGTACAGGATTTACTTATTGTGGGTTTTAATGTATTGATTTATATTTTAAAAAGTGTTTGTGGAAGACACCAATGGCATACAGTGATATAGCAGTGATACCTAAGCCATGGCCTGAAATGGGATAAATGTGTTTCAGCTGCTGCTGCTGCCCATGCTGTGCTCACAGCAGACATTGCTAATTGATGCCAGAACTCATTCCTACAAAGCCCAGATTTAGCCCTGTAATTCTTTTCAATATAGTACTCTAGGAAACAACTTCCAACTAATTGGAATTAGAACATGAAATGAGACCTCTTTTATCATCTTTATGCATAGTCAATAATCATCAGGGTCCATATATCTGTATCTTTGAATGCTGGGTATCAGCGCTGTGGTAAAGTCAGTAACTCAGTGGTCAGTACTTCTGGAAGCCCTCAGTAGCCATGCTGACGACATTTTGTTTAGACGTAAATGAGAGATGTGTTCCATATAAAGGCTCTAATGAGGTTCAGTGTTTGAAATTAGAATGTATCAGCCATACTCCTGGCTAATAACAGGCAATACACTGAAAGCAATGAAACTGCAGAAAGTTGACTGATGGGACTAATGACAGAGGTCAGGGCTGGGTCAAGGGAACCAGAGAGGGATGGTGAAGCATCTAGGTACTAGCAAAAGTGGGAAGTTATTCTCAGTCCTTGGCCTGAATGGGCAAGCAGAGGGGACAGTGTTACAGGGTTTGGGGAAGAACCGGAGACCTGGAAGAGGGGCCCCTCTCCAGGAACTGTGGCCTTAGGCTGAGGAACACTGAGGCAGAAGAGGCAGGGAGGGAGCTGGGGGAGCAAACACCCTGACCCTTCTCTCCTCCTGCTGTTTGTTCTTTTGGTACCTTCCAGTCTGAACCCTACTTACTAAACAGCCCCTTCAGTAAATTGTCTACTGTTGAATGAGGAAGCCAGCGGGGGAGGAGCTCTGGTGATGCAGACCAGAGGTCAGCCTCGAGGGGACAGAGAAGGGAGGATGGTGGATCTCGTGGACGGGGCCAGAGTAACCAGCGCGGTGAAGTGTCTGCACCTGTTGCATGAGAGCAGGATGGGATCGGACTGCTCATTGCTTATCTCCAACATCTGAAACGGTGTTGGACACAGAGTGCTCAACACATCTGTTGAATGAATGAATAAAATATTCTGAGTAACTGGGTATGTGGCATTTATAACGAGATGTCCTACTTAGAATTTAGAAATTATTTTGGAGTCCTAAATAAATGCCAGACATGGTCTTTGTTCACTGGAGGGCGACTTTCAGCATATGAGTAAAAAATATGTTTAATTAGATTCTACTCACCTGTAATGAATTGATGTGAGGCTCCAAGAAGGCTATATATTTTACAAAGAACTTGCATTTCCATTTCAGTTATCTACTGCCATAAAGCAAATCACCCCAAAACTTAGTGACTTAAACAACCATTTTATTTTTCTCACAATTTTGTGGGTCAGGAATTTGGGAGGGACTCAGCTGAGTGTCTGCTAGGTGGCTGGGGGCTGAGAGGATCCATTTCCAAGGTGGCTTCCTCACTCTCATGTCTGGTGCTTTGGGGGCTCCTTGACCCCTTTTCCTCCACATGGCTTCATCCTCTAGAGCCTCTCTACATGTCTTGGGTTTCTCACAGTATGGTGGTTTCAGGGTAGTAGCACTTTTTAATATTGACTGGTCCCCTAAAGCTGCCAGGAAAGTTAAGGGCTGTGGCTGGAAGGGCACATTCACTCCTGCCGTTTTCTATTGGTCAAAGCGATTACAGGGCCAGCCCAGACTCAGTATGACCGGGGAGTAGCACGTTCACACTGCAGAAGAGCAGGGAGGATGGGAAACATAGTTGCTGCCAACTTTGCAAAATACAGTCTGTTGCTACTCATTGTAGCTCTTTATTCAGCTTGTCAGATGGTTCCAGTTCCTCCTCAAGTCCTTTACTTAATTTTAGCTACAATTTGTTAAACATTTGGTGTATGTGAGGTATTGTACCAAGTGCTTGGCATACATTATCTGCTCACAGTCTCATTCCCATGAGGTAGGTTCCATTATTTCCATTTCACAGATGAGAAAGAAGTGAACCTCAGGTCACTCAGGTAGTTATTCAAATTGGCCTTATTTCAGAAAAAAATGTATGATGCATAAAAATGTATGTAATACCTGAAATGGATAACATAAGGAAGTTAGGAACTTGTAGCTGGAAGGCAGGGTGAATCGGGTGGGTGGTTTGCTCACAGGGCCTGCCCTCTGGCTCTGGAGCTTGCCTGGGGTAGGCCACACGTTTGGCACTGAGGCGGGTAGTGGCCAAGGCCACACAGAAAACGTGAGCAGTTTGTACAAGAGATGAAAACTGGTGTCGCTCTTCCTATTTCTGATGCCAAACTCAGGAAAATGTTCCTTTTATGGGCCCTTAAAAACGGCAGGAGACTCATCTTCAACAATTCCCATTGTTTGGTTTCGTAAGGCGGTTTCTTTGAAAATACTTCAGTGTAAAATGAGGCTAGGGTAGCCCCAAATCCAAACATGGGGTAACTTGAAATGTCAGGAAGTAGTGCCCATTCTTAAACCCACCCTGCCCACTGGCCCACGCCCAACCACTCAGAGAATGTCAGCCGTGGGAAGAGTTACATGAGGGTCTCTCAAATCTCCTTGAAGCGCTGGGGGACCCACAAGGTGGGGGGCAGGGAGCAGCTGCAAAGATAACTCCTGGGGAAGAAGCCTGCCAATCTCTGCCCGAGGGAGGTGGGATTTCTCTCTCACGGCTACTTCTACATGTGATTATAAACTAAGTCATACAATAAATAAAAATGTAGGAGGAGAAAGAAAGAAGAGAAAACTTGCCTGGCCGGTGTGGCTTGGTTGAGCGTCATCCCATGCACCAAGAGGTTGCTGGTTCGATTCCTGGTCAGGGCACATGCCCCGGTTGTGGGACCAGGTCCCCAGGGAGGGGAGAGCAAGAGGCAGCCGATCAATGGATGTTTCTCTCCATTGACGTTTCTGTATCTCTCTCCCTCTCCCTTACTCTCTCTAAAAAATCAATAAAAACATATATTTATTTATTTTTATTAATTACTTTTTTTTTTTACAGTTGTCCCCATTAACACCCTCCACCCTGCTCCCATCCCACCACCCCCACCTTCACCACACTGTTGTCTGGGTCCATTGGTTATGCATATCTGATATAAGTTCTTTGAAAAACGTATATTTAAAAGAAAGAAGAGAAAACTTAAGCTAAAATAATAAAAGCAGGGCAGAAGTCTAAGAGAATAGTAAAATAAAAACATTGAGATTTCATAAGAGAAATTTGAAAAAGAGTTGAATAAATATTACAATAAAACAATAAAAGCCCAATACAGATAAAAGGCTAAGACTTAAAGTAATTGTGGGACATAAATCAGTTTTGGGATAAAGGGAACAGAAGAATGGAATCATTGAAAGAAAGAGGAGTAAGAAAAAATAAAGCTAAGATGAGATTAAAATTAAAGCAAGGTGTGTATGAAATAAAAAAATAAAAATTAAGAATAATGTCAGGACAAATAAATAAGAGTTAAGATAAAAGAGATAAAAAAACATAAATCAATAAGGTAAAAGGTTAAACACATCAAAGTAAAAGAGAGAAAAGATAAAGAGGATAACAGACTAAAACCTATGGGGAAAAATGTTAAAAACCTAAAAGTAGATGGGTTTGAAGCTTAAGTACAAGATGAAGGAATTAAAAATGCTCTTTGAGTGCTAATACTTTACCAAAGAGGATTAAGAGAAAAATACTGTAAAAAGAAAATAAAAGAAGCTTGAACTGAGAGGGAGAGATCATAAAATAAGAGTAAAGGAAGGGAAAATTTAAATGAGCACAAATCAAGACAACAAAGTTACCAGCAATAACAGCAAAGGAAAAAAGCTAAAAGTCTATGTGAAAAACCCAGAATGTTTCCTTGATAATACCAACAAATACCAAAACAAATCCATCTGTTTTAAGTCCCCAAGGAGGGCCTGGGTCCCTGCACTGGAGAATCACCTGTGGTGGCCGCATCACTCATGGCAAGATGGAAAAGCAGGGCCCAGATGAGCTGCCTCTTTGCCTAGAAGCCCGCACTCTCTGCACTCCCTGCCGTCAACACTGTCTTTCACAGCAATGACATGGCAGCTGCTCTGTAACTCAACCAGCTGGGGTTGGGGAGGGCACAGGCAGTGGCCAGCTCAAGCTGTGCATACATCTTGGGCAAAAACCACGTGAAGAAGTCATTCCACAGGGGGAAGGTGGGAGAGATGGGGTGGATGCCAGGAGGAATTAAAAGCAGCTTTACTTAGACATACAAAGGGCCAACAGCTACATGAAAAGGTGCTCAACATTACTAATCATCAGGGAAACGCAAAAGGTTGTAGGTTCAATTCCAGATCAGGGCACATAACCAGGTTGCAGTCTGATCCCCAGCTGGGGAATGTACAGAAGGCAACTGATTGATGCTTCTCTCTCACATCAGTGTTTCTCTCTCTCTTTCTCTAAAATATCAACAAAAACATATCCTCATGATGATTAAAAATAACAAGGTAAGTAGTAAAGAAATAATAATTAATAATATAAATAATAATTAATATTATAAAAAACAAAAAATAATGACTAGTGTTGGCAAGGATGTGGAGAAAGGAAACTCTGGTACACTATTGATGGGAATATAAATTGTTGCATCCACTATGGAAAACAGTGTAGGGTTTCCTCAAAAAATTGAAAATAGAACTACTGTGTGGTCCAGCAATTCTGCTTCTGGGTATATATCCAAAGGGAATGAAATAACTATGTTGAAGAGATATCTGCACCCCTGTTCACTGCAGCATTATTTACAATAGCCAAGATACAGAAACAACCCGAATGTCCAATGATGGATGAATGTGTAAAGAAATGTGAGGTGTGCATGTGTGTGTGTGTGTGTGTGTGTGTGTGTATGTGTGTAAAACAAACATATATGTTATTCACCTATAAAAAAGAAGGATATCTTGCCATTTGTGACAACATGGATGGGTCTTGAGTGTGTTATGCTAAGTGAAATAAGTCAGACAGAAAAAGACAAATATAAGACAAATACTTATATGTGGAATCTAGAAAAACTGAACTTAAAGTGACAGAAAACAGATAGGTGGTTGCTAGAGGTGGGGTTGGAGGAGGGGGGAAATGGGTGAAGGTGGTCAAAAGGTACAAAATTCTAGTTAAATGATAAGTTCTGGAGATAAAATGTATAGTATGGTGACTAAAGTTAACAACACTATAGCATATATTTGGAAGTTGCTAAGAGAGTAGATTTTAAAAGTTCTAAAAATGCTCAATGTCACTAATCACCAGTGACATGCACATTAAAATGACAATGAGATATCACATCACACCGGTCAGAATGGCTATCATCAATAAATCAACAACCTCAAATGTTGGCAAGGATGCGGAGAAAAGGGAACCCTGGTGCATTGTTGGTGGGAATGCAGACTGGTGCAGCCACTGTGGAAGGCAGTATGGAGTTACCTCAAAAAATTAAAAATGGAACTGCCTTATGACCCAGTGATTCCACTTTTGGGAATATACCCGAAGAAACCTGAAACACGAATTTGAAAGAGTATATGCACCGCTATGTTCACTGCAGCATTATTTACGATAGCCAAGATCTGGAAAGAGCCCAAGTGCCCATCAGTGGATGAGTGGATAAAAAAGCTGTGGTACATTCACACAATAGAATACTACTCAACAGTGAAAAAGAAGGAAATCTTATATTTAGTGACAGCATCTCCAGGATGCACCTGGAGAACATTATGCTAAGTGAAATAAGCCAGTCAGAGGAAGACAAATGCCGTATGATTTCACTTACATGTGGAATCTAATGAACAAAATTAACTAATAAACAAAACAGAAACAGACTCGTAGATACAGAGAACAGACTGACAGCTGTTAGAGGGGAGGGAGTCTGGGTGAAAAGATGAAGGGATTAAACAAATACACCCCCCCCCCCCACTCATAGATGCAGACAACAGCAGGTGATTACCAGGGGGAAAGAGGAATGGGCGGAGGTAGGAGAGAGTATAAGTGGGGATAAATGATGATGGAAGGAGACTTGACTTTGGGTGGTAAACACAAAATACAGTATACAGATGTATTTTAGAATTGTACACCCGAAACTTATACAATTTAATCAACCAATATTACCCCAATATACATTCAATAAATAAAAAAAATTCTTATTATAAGAAAAATATTTCTAACCATGTAAGATGATGGATGTCAACTAAACTTACTGTGCTAATCATTTGGTAATATATACATTTATCAAATCATCATATTGTATGCCAAAAACAAATATAATGTCAATTATATCTCAAAAAGGAAAAAAAGATATTAAAATAGTAAGTCTACTCAGTGAAATAGGACTTGAGGCCATCTTCTGAGAGTGAGATGATGGGGCAAAGGTGAGTGGCAGTGAAGATGACTGGGAACAGCTTGGGGGGGGCTGGGCTCAGCACTCCTCCCACCCCCATTGGGACCCAGCTATGGGTGAACAGCCTGAGTTTTCCAGTGTCGCCTGGTGACATCTCACTTCCAGGCTGATCCTCTTGCTTGTGGGATCACCCAGGTGTGGGGTAGGCAGGTGGGTAGAAGGTCAAGAGCAGCCAAATCTCGGGGTATTAGTAGAAGCAGAGTTATGTGTACGAGCTTGGGGACTCACCAGGCCACAGGGGACTAGTTGAGTCGGGAATGGGACTGAATGTGAGTAGAGGGCAGAGCAGGCTCAGTGAGAGAGGGGACTGGGCTCTGGGGGAGAGGCTTCAGTCGGATGGGACGTTCAGAACATCAGCACTTGCTTTGATATTTTGGAGGTAAAGCAGGTGCATGCTCACACAGCGCATGAGGGTGCTTGAAGGAGAGGGTGAGGCCACCAGGTGTTTAAGGACCATGGATGAGGTTTACACTTCTGCAGGTGATGAAAGGAGATGTTGGCTACAAGGGTGGTAACAAGGTCGGAAAGTTGTGAGGAAGGCAGGGAATAGTTCTGAATGTCAGTGTATAGCGGTGATGAGAAAGGGGAGAAGGTGGGATAATTGATTCAAGAGGATGTGAGTGGAGTTGGTGAAGTAAACTAAGGACTATGTGGATCCTTCCTTCTGGATCCTAGAATTGGAGTGAGTGGTAGGAACATGATCTTCCTTGGAAACCATGGAGAAGGGAGGAGAGTGTTTCAAATGAGACCAAGTGGCAGGGGAGAGGACGTGGAGGATGAGAGGCAGAGGGATCAAAAAATCTCTCTTCTGGTTTGAACATGATGGAAGAGAAGAGAAGGCTTGATTCAGCCAGGGGTGGGGGGCGAGGAGAGTTGGACAGGACCGAAAGGAGTCTGGAAGGAAAATGTGCAGTTATTTGAGCCTAGGATAGTAATTATGGGTCACTGGGGCAAAGAGGCAGGTCCTGCTAGTGCTGGGGGTGGGAGGGAAACCTGGGAGCATTGAGAGGGGTTTGTTTATTTGCCCTTGGACAAGTTAACGTAGTTGATCTCACTCCAAGGTTTTGATATGGATATGAAAGATTGTACTTACACTGTAACACACAGGCAATTTTTATTGCTGTTTTTTTTTGTGGGAAGGTGTGCTGGCAGTAGAGGCGGGGAGGTGGGCCATTGGATATTCACTCTCAACTTTTCATAGATCAGAAACACAGTTACAATCAAAGACGAATCGTGAACTTTTAGGACTTCAGAGTAATTGGGAAGAATATTGGTTTGAGACTCAGGGCACCAAAGAGGTTATTACAGATAGTTGGATGGCTAATACTGCTGCGAAATTACCTTTGATTCCCGGCATATTAGACAATAGATATAAAATATTCCTGTGAGCTTGGAAAATTTTTCTGGGCCAATAGCTGCTGGCAACTCTTCTGGAGGTCATTACAACACAAATTCTCACACATCTGCTTAGTGGATGGCCTATCAGTGATGCTTAACGATGATGATTTGTTTCTGGTTGGATGTGTTAAATTGTCAGCTATCAAAAATTTTATGTGTGAGACTGCTGGGAATGATGAGATTGCAAGAGCTTGTTCAAAGTGCCCCCTCCACAGGAATATTTCAGCATCCTGTGCATCATCTAGCATCTGTTTTTGTGAAGGAGAAAGAATCTGGACCATCAATTTGAATACCAATTAAATGGCTTAAAATTGTCCTGGTAAATGCATTGATCCTGGTTGATCTGGCCCCATCGAACAAGCTGTTGGTTAACAGTGCCTGGCACAGGGGTAGTTCTCCATAACTATTAGCTAACATTGCTTCCGCCACACTAATGCCAACGTTCACTGAGAACTTTGTGTTAGGAACTGTTATAAGCACATTTCATATACTCATTATCAGAAGGTTCTTTGCCATAAAATGAAAATAATATGGAAGACCTGGAGATATATTCCAAAGGTATTACATATAAAGCTTAAAAGAAACAATTAATAAGTGCTGAGTGAAATGATATTAACTTGCCTGAAAAAAACATATGCATCTAGGAGTTTGGTGACACACAAAAAAAGGAGAGGACATAGAATTTAAAGAAATACGAAGGTTATAAAGATGACATATATTAAGGGAGGGAAATTCCAGGTTCTAAGAGAACCCTGTAACACTTGGGGATGGGGTATTCCAGGTTCCTTAGTCCCTGGAAGTTCCTGGGAACTGATCTCAAAAGTTTCCTGATTAACACTTTGGTCCTGGAAAGAGCAGAAAGATGACCATCTAAGAAGAGAAATTATTCAAAGTCTGTTCACGATAACCCTAAACTTTAATACCATCACCTTAAACAAACCACATGAACTTTTCTTTCTGAACCAGTCAAAAGAATAAATAATAACAATAAAATATAATTACAAAATATAATTAGAGCCCTGGCTGGTTTGGTTCAGTAGAGCATCGGCCCGTGGACCAAAGAGTCAAGGGTTCAATTCCGGTCAAGGGCACATACTTCGGTTACGGTTTGGTGCCCAGCCCTGGATGGGGTCATGCGGGAGTCAACCAATCAATGTGTCTCTCTCACGTCGATGTTTCTCTCTCTCTCTCTATTTCTCTCTTTCTCTTTCTCTCCCCTCTCTCCTCTTTCTCCCTCACCCCCACTCTACCTGAAGATAAATGGGGGAAAAAAAAATCCTTGGGTGACGATTTAAAAAAAAGTGTGTATGTGTGTGTGTGTGTGTGTGTGTGTATGATTAGAGCTCCCGTGCTTTAACCACGTATTACGGCAGGTACTGTAGATAGTATATTCAATTTACTACTCACAAAAAAATGCCCAAAAGAGTTATTTCCTCCCCAAAATTTTACCATAAATACACTTAAGTTCAGAAAGTTAAGTAACTTATCCAAAGTCACACATAAGCTAAATGGTGCTGATTGTATATGATATATTATTTAAAAAATAGAACCAGGCCCTGGCCAGTTTGACTCAGTGGTTGGAGTGTCGGCCTGCAAACCAGAGAGTCCTGGGTTCGGTTCCCGCTAGGGGCATATACCAAAAAACAAAACAAAACAACGACAACAAAAATTAGAACCAGCTTTTTTTAGAAAACAGCTTTTATTTCAAAATATTCACTAGTAATGTGATTGCTCTATATCCACATTTGGAATTATGTTGTCCCTAACTGTCATTTTATAAGCCTGACCCTTCACACCACTATGTGGTTCTATTTATTAATAAAATTAAAATTACATCTGTGTTCTCCCCAAAAGCCTTTGGCTACCGAGGGGATTTAAATTCGCTGATAGAGGTGACTGACTGCCCAGTGTTCCGGGTGCCTCGGGGATATGTGAAAATATGGAAAATGACCTCTTTTGGCCTTGGACCCATAAGGGAGAAGTTGTGAGAATGCTCCTTGGAGAGGAGTTGGAGGGGGGCCTTTGAAGCAGTTGTATTAGAATCTAGAATCCTTTTTTTAAAAAAAAATTTTGGTAGGTGAGGAGAGGTTAAGTAATGTGCCTAAGGTCGTACAGTCATTTTCTGTTGAAGGCCACACTTGAACTTAGGTCTCTTGTCTGATATTTAAAAGGCCATTTCTTTTTTACCACTTTTGTGAGGTTTATTCTTTTGGGCTGTTACTCAGTCTGCATTCAAAATAATGAGAAAAGTTGTTGTTTTGTGTGTGTGTGTGTGTGTGTGTGTGTGTGTGTGGTGTGTGTGTGTCTGCTTACTCCAAGTGTGTGTGTGCTTTTGTATAGAATCACTCTAATAGGATGAAGCAGAGATGATCAGGGACCATTACAAAGTGGAAGCAACCCCATGGGAACAAAACCTACCTCCTCTGGGATAGGTGTGCCTGAGCAGGAGCTAGTGTTTATGGAGTGAGAGTGGGGAGGGGTCATCCTAGGGCCTGGCATGGATGCGTTGTACCAAGTCTAGTGACCCTGGAATAGGCAAGCTTCTCTGTTGGTTCCCATGAGCCCCAACTCCTGGCATTCAGGCCCTTAGGTAATCCCCTCCCCTGGAGTGTGACCTAGTGACTTGCTTCTAACTAATAGACTACAGCAGGGGTGACGGAGTGTCACTTCTGTGATCAGGTTATGAGAAGACTGGCTCCCTCCTGCACCCCGTGTTCTGCTCTCTTGCTTGTTCGCTCCGAGGGAAATAAGTTCCCAGGCTGTGAGCTGCCTGTGGAGAGGCCCACACAGCAAATCACTATGGAGGGAGGCCTCCAGTCAGCAGCCGGCGAGGAGCCTAGGTCCTCAGTCCAACAACCCTTAAGGAACTGAACCGTGCCACCACCCGCGTGCGTGAGCCTGGAAGTGGCCCTCCTCCAGCTGTCTTTAAAAAAAGATATTTTTTCCTTTATTGATTTGAGAGAGAAAGGAAGGGAGAGGGACAGAGATAGAAACATCAATGAAAGAGAATATCAATTGGCAGCCTCCTGCATGCCCCCCAATGGGGATCAGGCCCACAATGTGGGCATGTGTTCTGACTGGGAATTGAACTGGTGGCCTCTTGGTGCATAGGTCGATGCCCAACCACTGAGCCACACCGGCTGGACTCCAGCTGAGTCTTGAGAGACCCTGAGCCAGGAGGCATAGCAAAGCCCTTCAGAATTCCTGACCTACAGAAACTGTGAGATAATAAATGTGTGTTTTTTAAACTGCTAAATATTGAGGTTGTTGGTGATGCAGCCATAGACAACAAATGCAGACACATTTACCTTCATCAAAGACTGGTTGTTGGCAGGATATAGTAGAGTGTCGCATCTTGCCTCCCCGTGTTAGTGTTTTTAGATTATGAGCTTGCTACAGGTGTGAATTAATCTTTGGAAAGGTTTATTTTCTCATGGTTAGCAGTCGTGAAGTTCTGATAGTTAACAAGCTTCACAGCATCAACCATGGCCTTGTATCATTGAGTTCTGAGGTGATGAAATGTTTACAGACAAGCATCTGAAGAACATTGAGAATAATTATTTTTATCCAGCGCTTTCAACATTAACAGGTTACCTTCACCATCAAGCATGGCCTACTTATTATTTTTTTTATCTTCCAGTTAAGGGTTAAAGCACTTATAAGTTCTGTGTGAGATCTCATGAATTTCCACACAGTTCTGGGCATTTTAGGGCACTCACCAACCCCTGTTACTTGAGATCTATTCACTTAGACATTTGGAAGCAAGTTATCCCAGGCTCTTTCCTGTGTTCAGTCCTGCGAGATGCAGGTTCAGACAGGGATGATGTACAGGGACGCTCAGCCTTGGTGGCCAGGGTTATCCATAGCAGTGTCTACATCCAAGGATTGTTCCTGATGTTAGTTCTAAGGAGATACGAAACTTGTTAATTGCTCCAAAGAGTTGGGAGTTATGTAAGAAAAGAGACATTAAAGAGTTTGCCTTCTTTGCATCCTATTTGCTAAACAAACATGAGGCATCATGGGAGGCAATAGCAGAAATAGCAAAGACTGGAGTGTTAGATGGATCTGAGTTCAAATTTAGATATCACCTTATACTAGCATGTGACTGGGGCACATCACTTACTTTCCTGAGCCTCAGTTTCATCATCTATAAAATAGAGATAATAATACCTAACTTGAAGGATTTTTACAATTTGTTTAATAAGGTAAAACATACAAAATGCCTAATCTATATATGCTACTCAAAAAATAGTAACCCAGTGTTACCTGTTGAGGTCTTGCTATGGTACTTGACAAAGACACACAACACTGGTTCTCCAGATGCTGAAAGGCCAGAAGGGGAATAAATACAACCACCATGATTCGGGTGTGCTTGCTCTGGAGAAGGATGGATTGCTATGTAGTTTTCCTTTCATTTATAGGAACTAGCTGAGTGTGTGGCTGTGGGAGGGGCACCATAGGAGGGCCCCACCCCAAGACATTCTGATTCCAAATCCAGTGTGGGGTGTAGTTCCAGCTCCTCCGCTCATTCACATGCACAACTAGGGTGACTGTCATCGCATAAAGGACAGAAACTTTGAATCCATTTCCCTTTGGGTGTTCCAAGGTAGTTTTGGTTAAGCATAAAAGAGTTGAATTATTCTGCTTCAAGAAAAATGAATGGCAATCGTTTTCAACTTACAGAGGTTTTCTGTGATGCAATGGAATGCTCCTCCAGTTACCTTTAATCTTTCCGGAGACATCTATAGGCTGCGGCTCTTGCTGGAGATGGTCTGAGGAAGTAAGAAGGGATTTGTTGAGCATTTGGGGAGCAAGGAAGGCTTTTAGACAGGTGAATGATGTGATCACATTTATATTTTACTGGTACTCTGGAGATAGTAATAAGGATAAATTGGAGGAAAAGACTGAAAATAGGGGATCAGTTAGGATGCTATTATAAGGCTCCAGGTTGTAGAACAACAGATAAATTGAAATTTAAGGGGAAGACAGATCTTAAGATTCTACCACCAAACATATTCAGTTTGTCTCTGTGTGTTTGTGTTTCTGTACGGTTGTGTTTGTATCTCTGTATGTGTATGCACAGTGTATTTGTGTGTGTGTGTGTGTGTGTGTGTGTGTACCAGGAGGGACATTGTACCACCAGGGAAGTGCTTCACCAGCACAAATGTCAGAGCATTGCTTTGGGTGAAACTGCCCAGATATTGTGTCTGTGAATAGGGTTACACTCAGGTTAGATGTTCTTCCCCAAAGGGTCCTCCTCCTTTTCGAGAGTGTGACAGTGTACCTTGATTTCCTTCTCCAATTACCCCTGAAGAGTAATCTTCACTGCCACTTAACACCTTTTGAAATAATTTATTTAATTATGTATTTATTTATTCCTCACCTGAGGATATTTTCCTATTTATTAACAGATAGAGTGGGAGGGAGGGAGAGAGAGAGACAGAGAGAAACGTCGATATGATAGAGCCACATCAATTGGTTGTGTCCTGCATGACCTGACCAGCGCTGGGGACAAACTGCAGCTGAGTTATGTGCCCTTGACCATAATCAAACCCGTGACTCATTGGTCTGAGGGCCAACCCTCTAACAGCTGAGCCAAACTGTGAAATAATTTGAAACCTAGAGAAAAATTGCAACACACAGTACAAAACGTTGCACAAAGAACTCCTGTGTCTACTTCACCCACTTGTTGGATTTTGCCACATTAGCTTTCTCTCTCTCTTAATCTGCCTACATATATGAAATGACTAGTTCTTTCTGAATCTTTTGGCATGATGCATCTTTCACCTCTAAATATTCAGCATGGATTTTCTAAGAAAAAGATGTTCTTTTATATAAACACAGCAAAATAATCAAATTCATAAAACTTAACATTACAATAATATTATAATCTAATATGCATCCCATATTGAAATTTCAGCAACTGTCCCAATAATAATATCTTTAATGGCTATTGTTTTCTCTGGTCCAGGTTTCAACACAGGATCACACATTGCATTTAGTTGTCATATCTCTTTAGTTCTTTAATCTGGAACAGTCCCTCAGCCTTCCTTTGTCTTCTATGACATTGACATTTTTGAAGAGTATAGGCCCATTATTTTGTAGAACATCCCTCGATTTGGATTTGTCTGATGTTTCTTCATAATTAGATTCAGTTATGCATTGTGGCAGGAATATAATAGAAGTGCATCGTATCAGGAGGCACTTGATGTCAGATTGTTGGTGATGTTAACAATGATTACTTGGTTAAGGTGACGTCTCTCAGGTTTTTTCACTGTTACTGTTTTTCCCCTTTGTAAATTAATGAGCAATTTTAAGGAGACAGCTCTTGCCATTTTCTGAGCGTTTACTAAGTACCAGGCTGTTTTAGGTACTTTACCTACTGTATCTCATGTAATCTTTCTAACAAACCATGAAGACATTTATTTTTGTATTCCTCACTTCCCCCTCCTTTCTCATCTTATGGATGGGAAAACTGAGGCCAATCCAAGGTCATGCAACATGACTGTGACTCCAAAGTCACTCACACAGTGTTCCCCAGGAACAGTCCAATGTCCAGAAGTCCTGGTGCTCAGACAAGGCACGTTGCCCACCCAGGTAAACCGTGTCATTAGCAGGGAGGAGCTAAAGGACGACGCCATGAGGGACTGACTTCACGTTTCATAAAGATGGAGAGAGGTTGAAGGACCACAAAATCCTTGTTCTTCGACCTAGATAAGAATCGACGGGGTTGGTTAACAAACGCAGATCTGTCCTAAGTATTGATTATGTATAATACTCTGAAGTTTACAAGCTGAAGCTGACTCTTTGTGCTGTGCCACAGGGATGGGCACATGCCCTGGTCATTCTCCACGATGAGGGGACTCAGCAAGTCACTACTCAGGTGACAACGCTGAGGGTGGGGTTTGCTTGTCAGGCCATAATACTTTTTTTTTTTTTAAAGAGTGGATCCATGAAAGAGCAGACTTTAGAGCAAGGATACTTACCAGGGATAAAAAAGGGCATGCTCTATCAAGGTAAGAATTGACAAACTAGACTTCATTAAAATAAAAAAAAAAAAAACTGCTCTGTGAATGATACTGTCAAGAGAATGAAAAGACAAGCCATAGACAGGTAGAAAATATTTGTAAAAGATGTATTTGATAAAGGACTATTATTCAAAATATACAAAGAACTCTTAAAACTCAGCAATGAGAAAATGAACAATCTAATAAAAAAGGGGCCAAAGACCTACGCAGACACCTCACAAAGAAGATATACAGATGACAAATAAGCATAAGAAAAGATGCTTCGCATCATATGCTATTATGGGAAATGCAAATAGAGACAATAATGAGACACTGCCACGGACCTGTCAGAAGGACTAAACTCCAGAACGCTGTCAACACTGAACGCGGCGAGGATGGGGAGCATCGGGAGCTCTTCTTCATTGCTGGTGGGAATTCAAAGTGGTACAGGCGCTTTGGAAGACAGTTTGGCAGTTTCTTACAAAACTAAACATACTCTTACCAGATGATTTAGCAATCTGCTCCTTGCTATTTACCCAAAGGCACTAAAAACTTATTTCCACACAAAAACCTGCACACAGATGTTTAGAGACGCTTTATTTATAATTGCCAAAACTTGGAGCCACCAAGATGTCCTTCAGGAGGTGACTGGATAAATAAACTGTGCACATTCAGATGGGAATACTATTCAGCGCTAAAAAGGAAACGAGAGATCAAGCTATGAAAAAACATGGAGGGAACTTAAATGCATATTGCTAAAATATGAAGCCAGTCAGAAAAGTCTACATACTGCATGGTTCCAACAGATGATATTCTGAAAAAGGCAACACTTGTGGAGACAGTAAAATGATCCATGGTTGCCAGGGGTTAAGAGGAGGGAGGGATGAATGGGTGGAACACAGAGGATTTTCAGGGCAGCGGAACTACTTGTATGATACTGTAATAGTGAACACATGTCATACATTTTTTTTCAAACCTATAGAATGTATAGCACTAAATGTGAATCCTAATGTACACTATGGATTTTGGTAGAAATGGAATGTCATTGCGGGTTCATCAGTTGGTACAAATGTACCACTCTGATGGGGGATATTGATAGTGGGGGAGACTGTGTGTGTGGGGGCAGGGAGGGGGCATGTGGGAACTCTCTGTATATTTCACTCAATTTTGCTACGAATCAAACTGCTCTAAAAGATAGTCTATTAAAAAAAAAGAGTGGACTCTGATAGGGTTAAGTGACCACAACTAAGGTGTCTCACCCATTACTTAATGAAGATGTATGTACTTTAATTGTGTTCAAGTCTGAAGGAAGGAGAGAGATGGGAAGAAAAAGGAACAGAGGAAGTTGAGGAAGAAAAATTATAAAGATAGATACAGAGTGGGGCAAAAGTAAGTTTTCAGTTGTTTGTATGGAAAATAATGCAATCATTAATAAATAATGATACAAGAACAAACTCTGTTTTGTGTACTCAAAACTGTAAACCAACTTTCCCCCCACGCTGTACAGAGAGTGTGTGGGTCCGGAATGTGTGTGAGTTTTGTGAATTAAGAAAAAGGCAAAAGAGGAAAAACAAGTGTCCTTCCTATGGTCTTTTCTGATAACATTGTTCATTTTTATTTTTTAATTAAATTTATGGGGTGACCTTGGTTACTAGGATCATGTTGGTTTCAAGTGTACATTTCTACGATACGTGATCTGTGTATTGCATTGTGTGCCCACCCCCCACAGTCAGATCATCTTCCATCGCCGTAGATTTGGCCCCCTTTACACGTTACTGCCCCGCCCCTTCCCTCTGGCATACTCAGTCGTAGGCACAACAGGGTAATGAATCGCTCTTCGATTCTTCCCCAAGGGCAGTCTGAGCTGACCAGGGCTGTGCTGCCTCCGAGAGGAAGAGGTTCTCGCTGATCCCTGACCCTGCCTGCCACAGCCAAGTCCACCCTGAGGTCTGCTCCTGGCAACTGTTTTCAATTTCTGGGCCTGACTACCTGATCCACCTGCAGCCCACTTGGAGAAGCAGCCAGGGATCAAGCCAGCTCCACAGAGAGACTGCTGGGAAGGGCTTGGAGAGCAGACCCCCAGCCATCCCCATCACGGCCCCATGAAAACAACAGGTGAGGACATCGAGGAAAACTGCCTACCTTTCGAAGTCACAAGATTTAGTCTTAAGAAAGGGATGAAAAGAAGCAGGAAAGCTCTAATTATCAAATGGGATGTTACACGTGGGCTGGGAACCAGTTATGCTCAGGGAAGAGAGAGAAGCCACCATAATAGGTGCTACAGGGACATTTTTGTGTTGTCTCCTCTGAGGCTCCTGGTGACACGAGAGAAGCCTCGGTAGACGGCCGACTCTTATTAATGGAATCAGCCGAAGAACTGGACTAGATGGCTTTAGAAAATCTTCCTCATGTGACTTGCTCAGAGGAGATGGAAGAGAGGCAAAGAAAGCTGAAGCGAGAGAAAAGTAGGGGAAGGAGGAAGAGGAAAGAAAACAAAGAGACAAAGTAAGAACTTGCTGACAAGCAGAAGACACATTGCTTTCACAATTCCTTAGAGTTCTTCTTTTTTTTTTTTTTGGTACGTGCCCCTAGTGGGAACTGAACCTGGGACTCTCTGGTCCACAGGCCGACGCTCCAACTGCTGAGCCAAACCAGCCAGGGCTCCTTGGAGTTCTTGACTGGGGTGTTTTAAATTAAAGAGCAGGATTGGGCAGGTTTACCCACATAAGAGATCATTATGCTTTAATAAACATCTCTCTGAATAAATAAGGGGGTTACATTTAAAAAATAAATAATAGGGATAATTGAGAATGTTGCTGGTAAGTGTGGGTTTGTGTCTTACCAACATATTCGTTTATCAAAAAAACAGTGGTGCCCTGGCCGGTTTGGCTCAGCTGTTGGAGCAAAAAAAAGAACAGTGGTAAGTGTGGGACCAGGAACATCCTGGTGAGCAGAGGTGGAGAGTTGATGTGGGGCTTGGCCCTCAGGTGTCTGGCCTGAGGATTAAGGCACCGTGGCCGAGATTGTGCCAACCAGAGTCAGCCATGCAGGACTCAAGGTCAGTTTATCAGGTTAGAGTTGGAACCCAACTGTGGGGGCAAAGACTAGCCTGCTCCCAGCCATATAAGTTGTGGGACCTCGTGCAGAATGAAAATGTGGGGCCCTTTGTTAAAAAAGTATGAGGAAGTGATGCTAAAAGGACTAAAATAGAAAGCTTTTCCCTTTCTTCCCATGCTCTCTCTCACAACTCGTCATGGTGATTTTTGTTCGCTATGTAAGGTCTTTCTAAGTAAAGACAAATGGAAATTTCAGATTATTAGCATGAATTTTGCTGTTCAGCTTTATAGTGTGTTGTGCCAATTTTAAAAGCAAACAAGACCATTCAATGCCTGTGGAGAATCACCAAAATGACACGATTCGTATTTCATGCACAACACATGCATATCTATTTTATTCTGACCAGAAGAGTGGAAACATGTCACACAACTAATCAATTGTTTTAATTTCACTTCTGGGCATGTGCGTGTTCCAGCATCTCCGCCTCTGCTCACCGAGGAGTGAGGACAGACCAGGAAGGGAGCCGTGGCAGGCTCGGGCGGTTCCTTTCCCTTTTGTCAGCATCTTCAATAGAACTGGTTGGAAGTAACTGGCAGGAACTCAAGCAACAAGTAAGAAGGGATGTGATAGGGTTCCTTGGGCGTTCTTAGAAAACCATTGCTTCCTCTCTTTGTTCGAAGCAAGTTCTGGTTGGAACAGAAAGCATGGCCTCTTGGGGCTGTCAGAACCCCTGAAGACTCACTTGTAGATGTAACATGTCCCTTTGAGTCTTGCAGACGCATCGTGGGTCCACGGGGATTCTAGGCTCATGGGGCAATGAGACCCCTTTACGCTATTGGGCAGCAAGGAACTACGGAGAATTTGCGTATCAAGCACATTGACTCCGCTCACTAGCATGCTCCAATGTCCAACTGGGCTTCACTTACAAAACACAGTTTCAAAGATAGAGTTAGGAATTTCTGGGCAGGAATCTTCGAACATTAAACCGAGCAGGCAGGGCTCTGAGGGACTGCTCGGGCTGTACTTGCACGGAGCTGGCTCTGCTTAGAGGACAAGTTCTGCCGGCAGACGCGTTGACAGGAGTCAGGAACTGGGGTTGTGGTTTGTAACCAAAAATGATTCCTTCTGGTTTTATTTTAATTTAGAGTTTCAAAACGGAGGAGCTCATTTTTATTTAGAAATGTTATCACTTCTGTAATTAACCTCACATTACAAGCTAAATCAGCTCCTGCTAGATTAATTTGAGCAGGGGAATACAGAGCTGGGTGAGGAGCAGGATTAGCAGCTGGGGAAGTCAGAAATCCCTGAAAAGCTGTCAATTAGGCTTGTTGTTGGAGCAGAGGGAAAAGCTAACTGCCTTGTTACCAGATCTGGGATGCCATTGTGGGAATGGGCCATCTCAGAGGCTGGGAGACCCAGTGGGTGGGGCAGGTGAGAAGGAGAGGGGACAAAACAGACCCTAGGGATTTCCAGCAGAGGCCACTGGTGGCTATCCTGGCTGGGGAGCCACAGGAGGGTCATGGCAGCATCCAGGCTGGCTACATCACAGAGGCCAAGCTCATTACTGGCCATAGATTTAAAGCACAGGACACTCGTTTCTGAGGAAGAAGCACAGAAGGTCAAGCAAGGCTGAATCCATCTCCTAGAGGAACTGGAAGGAATGAAGCCAAGTGTTCAGGAGCTCTGAGGTCAACGTGGACACTGGGAGAAAGGACAGATGTTGTAAGAAACAAGGCAAGACCTTTGGGATCCAAGGTCTGGGCAGGAGCACCTCCAGACTCAACAGGTGAGCCCCACAGATCTAGTGGTTCTTGTATTTCTCTGACCACAGAATTAGCCCCAGTGCCTGAGGAAGAGCAGAGTGGTCCAGCGGGGGTTTGGAAAGACACAGGAGTGGAGAGCCAGGGGACTTTTACCTTATGTGCACCATTTCTGCTGGAATGCATGGCTTTGCTTCCTGATTTTTATTTTGTATATTGGGAAAAAACAACAACACATTGGTTCCTTCCCCAAAGGGAATCTGTTTCCAAATGATCCTGAAAAGTACATCCATGTTAGACTATTAAGCAATTCTCAGGGCTCAGAATTCACCTAATTCTGTGCTGTCCTTTTCCCTCAGGTGTCCGTGTGCTTCAAGCCTTGTACACATGAAACACAAACACACAGACAAAAATGCACCAGGCATATTGTTTAAAATGGACAAACTTCAAATCAGTCAATGAATCAATGAATTGGAATCAGCAAACATGAAATCCTGCAGTAATTTTCAAACTATAGCCCGTGGCCAGTGCTTGATGTGCTCAATCAAATGACACAGCTCTTAGCTGGCTGGGCACAGGCAGTATGACCTGTCACACTTCCAAGCAGCTCCGACAGAGGCCCAGGTGTTGTGATTCCCCATCACTTGAGGTTGGGGTCACTTCAGGATTCATCAGAGTTCTGGAATGCTCCGAAGTGCAGATCACTGCTTTCCTTCTGAGCCAGGAGTCCAAAGGCATTTTGTCACAGGGCACATGGCTGATGTGGGTGGGTTTGTGGGGCTGAATGATTTAGGGAACTTACATTTCCAAAAATGACACCCCCTCCCCCCATTTTCTGACTTTACTAGTTACTATAGTGCCTCTTAATTAATTATTAACATATTATCCCTTGGCTTCCAAATCATGACTCCTGCATCTGTTTTTTTTTTCCTTTTTCCTTTCCACAATCTATGAAGCTTTGCACATCTTTGGGAAGTAACCCTTCTCTGGTATGGGAACAGGCACATGCAAGCGGTTTGAATTCTTGCGCATTTTCCCTGTAGTGGTCTGTGTTCTGATCTAGTGACTTGGTTGTGCATGTATAATTAATTGAGAGCATGCCCACAGATCCTACTAAGCTGCCTTGTTTGCATAATTAGCAGATGCAGGCCTGGTCTGTCAGCCAATAAGAATTTCTGAGGACAGACAGCACAAGGTCATGAATGAAGATTGTGTCTTGACAGGCCTTGAAGGGAAGTGAAAATAACCAGGTTTTGATTTGCACCTATGGTCACGGCAGGCTCCAAAAGATGTCATTTTTAGATAGTTCCTGTGTTTTCCTTCAGAGTCACAATATGTCAGGCTTGGCTAAATGAAGAACTAAATTAAAACTGTCATTTTAGCTCATAAATAACAGATGTCTAATGCATTTAATTATTTATAGTCTTGAATCTTTCAAAAATGAAAATGACTATACACATTTTAAATGGAGTTCTTGGTAATTTGCCGCCTGACTGATAAGATTTGCCGATAATCTCGGCTTGCAAACATGAAAAATAAAACTGAGACTGACTCATTTATTTCACGAGACTGCTTCTTTGCTCCCTTGTGGCTTTAACAAAATTTAAATTAAAGTGAAATCTAATCACAACAAAATGATGTTCATATACTCATATTAATAATTGAGTTTTCTGACATCATGCGGTAGGTACCTGGACGCCAGAGGTTTTTGCATTGCCTGAAAAATCAATGCTTTATTGTTCTCCAAACTGTCTCCTTGCCAGGAGGTTGCGACTGGACTGATTAGGGTTTAACAGAGGAAACAGACACATGGCCCTGAGCATGCTTCCTGGATCATGTTAGCAAGTATGGCAAGAACCTTAGTGTTAGTTTGCAAAATGGCCCCAGTACGTGGAGGGCAGGGAGAGACCAAAGAAAGAGGCAGATCATTCCAGATTGGTAGGTGGCAGGTATAATCAGCAAGGGAACTTACATATGAGGCTTACTTTGGGTGCTGAAAGAAGAGTAGATCTCTGCACCCTCTTGACAGAATCTTAAAAGTTAACATAAAGGGCTTAACTGTCCACATGGTCCCAGCAACACGTTGCTCTCTTAAGGCTGCATCCCTGAAAACGTCTCGCTCTATGGGAATGGTGGGCAGGAAGCACATTCTGACACCAAGGTGGGGCGGGGGATGAAAAGCCCCCCATCACCAGGGTTCAAGCTGGTGGGTCAATCAGCAATCATGTCCTCCTGATGACCTTATCCAACACTTACATATGATGAAAAAAAATATTGCAACTTGAGCAGTACCAGAAAGTGCCCTTCCTCCCCAGAGTATTTATCTCTTTTCATTTGAGTGACAAATCTTTCAGGTGTTCATTATGACTCCAAAACGACTTATATTCACACTACGGTGTAACTGGCCTATGTCAGATCCTGAGAGTAGTTTTTATTAAGAGGAGAGAGGAAATAGGATGCTTTGATTATGTGAGTAATTACTTTCTTGGTGGACAAAGATAAACATTTACTTTTGGCTGGTGGTGTAATGAAAAGTGGATTAATTTGGGGTTATAAAAACCTAAGTTTGAGTCTTGGTTATAACAATTATGAGCTAGTGTCCTAGAGTAAGTTACTTAAAATCTCTAGGGCTCAGTTTCTGTATTTCTAAAACTGACATAATAATACTTGCTTCCCGGGGATGTTGTAGAGAATAAATGAGGCGACACCTGTTCTTAGTAGGTATACTGGAAATATTAAGGATGTTTGTATCTGGCTGGGAGAAAAGCAAAAAATTGCTCATTAGTGAAAGTAATTATATTAGTTGTTCCCTGTGGTTCTTTTCAGCTAAGATTACCCGCATCCACTGCTTCTTGGTCTTGTTGTTTGACTTCTTGAAAAATCTTCATTGACTTCCCAGTTCTTAGTGCTGCCCTTTGGGGCTTGCCTGGATCATTTGACTAGTCATTACTGCTCACATGTGTGCTTTGGAGCACAGCCTTCAGACCCCCTGCACAGAAAGATCCTTTCCCAGCTTGTCCACAGTGTGTGTAACCCCCATGCACACTGGGTCCATCTCAGAATCCATGGCATGTCCCAGCGGTCCCGGGATGGCCAAAGCTGTGTCTCTCTCCCGAAAGTGGCAGGGGTCCTGTGGAGCTCCCAGGAGAATGTGGGACTGTGGTAGGATGGAGAGATCATGCCTGTCTACAGTGGGGCAACGACTTGTCCGCAGCTTCAGACGATCGTGGCGAAGCACAAATGAGGGCCCAGTGTTGCCGGGTCTTTAGATTTTTCAAGAGAAAACATATACCAAGGTATTTATGTGAAAACTTCCAAGATTTAACGATGGCAAACTCTTCACATTAAACAAAACAAAACGAAGTCTGCGAGGATCAATGCCATTTAAACAAAGCAGGTCTATGGCTTTCCTGCTCTGACCTATGGGCTTGTGGTGTTTTATTGGCCAGACTTCTGGGTGCCATTTATCTCTCAGGGGTCTTAGACCTCCTAGGAGCAGATACAATTTCTCCTTTAGTAGCTATTAAGATTTCTTTCTTTCTCTCATGGGGTTCATGACATTTTGATATAGCCATCTGGTTGCTGTAATGATATTCATATCTATTTTATGACCATAAAAGAAGAGCTATTGAACTTAAAAAAATCAAGCGATGCCTTTAACCCTCACTCCATCTCTGACTTTCAAGCCCTCATCATTCAGCGTCCCTGAATTTCACTCCATCCCCAAGACTTCCCAGAGGTAAGGAGTTTGGAGATGAAATAAAGTCTATAGTGTACAAATCTTGTATTTTAGTGGTTTAAATTTTAGGCCTTGCAAAATGACCCAATATTAAAACAAAATATCTTGGTTAAGGTCTTGAAGAAATGAGTGTTCTCAGCCCTGCTTTCTCCTGGCATATGCTGTTCCTCAAAGAACTGGAATATAGGTTCACAATCCCTTTTCCCAAAACTTGGGACAGGTAGGTTTCAGAATTGTATGAATTTGCAAATGTAACATATATACTATGGAACACCTCAAGTATAGTCTGGGACAGCACATAATAATCAAATGTACCAATATTTCTATAGCAGTATATGAATATTTATACTAACTAGGATAAAAAGAGACCATAAATAACCACATATCAGGTTAGGTTTTGATGCCAAATGAATTACAGAAAAGATAGTGGTTTGGATGTCAGAACACTATGAATGAGGGACCATAAACCTGTACATGAGTTGTCCCTTTGCTGCCCAGTGGCAATCTCCTTAGCATGGCTTCAATGGAAAATCTCACTTTCATCTTCTTTTTTTTTTCATGATTTTTTTTATTTATTTATTTATTTATTTATTTATTTATTTATTTATTTATTTATTTCTTCATTTTATTCCTCACCCGAGGACATTTTTCTTTCCATTTTTTGTTCAGATAGAGTGGGAGGGAGAGAGAGAGACACACACACATCGATGTGAAAGGGACACATGGAGTGGTTGCCATCCACACGACCCAACCATGGCCAGGGACAAACTGCAACCAAGGTATGTGTTCTTAGTGGTAACCGAACCCGGGTCTCTCTGGACCGCAGGCCGATGCTCAAACCGCTGAGCCAAACCGGCCCGGGCTCACTTTGATCTTCTTTATGCTAATCCATGCCTTCTTATTTTATTGGCTTGGAAGAGTTACATAGGCTATTTTAATTTTCTGCATTTTCTGAATCCCTACAGTGAAAATGTATTTTATAATTAAAAATGTACTACAAATGGCTAAGAGACATATGAAGAAATGCTCAACATCACTAACCATCAGAGAGATGCAAATTAAAACAACAATGAGGTATCACCTCACACCTGTCAGAATGGCCGCCATCAACAAATCATCAAACAACAAGTGTTGGTGAGGGTGTGGAGAAAAAGGGACGCTAGTACACTGCTGGTGGGAATGCAGACTGGTGCAGCCACTATGGAAAACAATATGGTGTTACCTCAAAAAATTAAAAATTGAACTTCCATTTGACCCAGTGATCTCACTTCTAGGAATATACCCTAAGAAGCCTGAAACACCAATCAGAAAGAATATATGTACCCCCATGTTCATAGCGGCACTATTTACAATAGCTAAGATCTGGAAACAGCCCAAATGTCCTTTGAGACGACATGGAGGGAAAGTATTATCCTAAGCAAAATAAGCCAGAGAAAGACAAGTATCATATGATCTCACTTATTTGTGGAATATAATGAACATGACAGTCTGAAGAATGGGGTAGTCCCAGAGATGTGGAAGTGGGGTACAGACTGACAATCCCCGGAAGAGAGGGTGGTGGGGGAGAGATAAACCATAGAACTTATATGCATGTATGCATGAACAATGGACATGGACAACAAAGCTGGGACAGGGCGGGGAGGGAGAGAGAGGGCGGAATCAGTGGGGGAAAAAGGAGAAACATCTATAACAAAAATAAATAGATTAATTACTAAAAAAAGTAAAAAAAATGTACTAAAATTTCACTTGAAATTTTATAAAGTTGGGGCAGTAGGATGTATATACCTAGTGTGGGGCGGGGTTGACCTGCTGAAGACTTTGAGTTTGCTTTCCATTGCTGTAGCAAGGAGTTCTGTCTGTGGGTGCCTCATTAGGGAAAGGTGGAAGGAATTCCCCTTTTCCCATCAACTTCCTCTTCCTCTCTCCATCCCTTGACCCTCACAGGAGAAAACAGGCCTCTGTGTTTCTACAGTCTTATTCAGGTAACAGCAGCACACTGGTTTCAGGGGGGTAAAACGATGCCTGGGAGAGGAGAAGCACTTACACGTTCCATATGGTGAGAGGGGTTAGTGGGTGCCAGGTCTCATGCAGGAGTGATGCTTCTAAGGCAGCAAAGTCTTGGAGAATGACCGCCCGAGGCTCTGTACTGGTTGGTAACTAATTATGGCGATGTTTAGAGCCCAGATTGCTTCTCGTGGAAGGGAGTGGAATTGGAATCTGCTTAAGCAAAGCTTCATGGACCACCAGTGAATGAAGAAGGGTTGATAGCACCACTGTGAGGCAGAGAAAGGCAAGGCCAGGGAAGGGCATGGAAGGAAACTGATACCAGGTTCCTCCTCAAGGAGGAGGTCAGGGCCTTTCTCTCTGGACTGTGTAAATGCTCAGGGCCCTTGAACCATCCGAGGGAGAATGGGGAGGTCCTGGAAGGTAATGCTGGACTCGGACCAATCTTGAGGAAAACAAATGTGATATTTTTTGCATCTGAAGACTGAGGCACTGTTATAATTACTATAACTGAAAAAAAAAAGATATGATATAGAAAACAATTATGTTCAAGTTTTAAGAATTTGAGTGATTCTTGTATTATTTAGTAGTTTTACCTGACCTATATAATAATGTGATAAAAAAGGGAAAATAATAAATTGATCAAAGTTATGATATGGTGGGGAGATATTACACATCTAAGGAAGGGTTGGAAGGGAGATGACAGAGAAGGATAAAGCCACAGAAACAGGCGATTGGAGTGAACCACTGTACAGGCTTACCAGGGGGTCAACCCGCTTCTAGATGAAGTCGTAGTTAAATCAGTGGTTTCCAGCCTAGGATCCTTTGATGTTAGAGGTCTAGGCATATTGTGTTGGGACTCTATGAGCAATTTTCTGAATCTCTAAAAGTCAGAAAGAAATCTTGCATTTTTCTCTGAAATGGCTGTATGGAATAACAAGAACACCGGCTGCAAGATTCTATTATGTGAGCATGGAACAGTGTTTATCCAACACTGACCAGAAGCTGTGTAGTTTTGGTGTGTATCAGTGATTAATAGAAAATAGGGGGCGGGACAAGTAACTCAACAAATATTTGTTCAGTGGTCAAAAATACTGCCGATACCACCCTGGCTGGTTTGGCTCAGCGGTTAGAGCATCGGCCTGCGGTCCAGGGAGACCTGGGTTCGGTTCCTTCTAGGGGCACGTGCCTTGGTTGCAGTTTGTCCCCGGCCCTGGTTGGTCGTGTGGGTGGCAGCCACTCAGTGTGTCCCTTTCACATCGATGTTTCTCTCTTTCTTTCTCTCTGTTCCTCTCTCTCCCTCCCACTCTATCTGAACAAAAGAGGGAAAAATGTCCTTGGGTGAAGATTAAAAAAAAAATACTGCTGATACCTAGTATTGGGGAGGGGGCTTTATAAGAAGTCCTCAGGGAATGGCTGTAAAGCCTGTGGGCATCATTTTATCTCCCACACTCTCCAAAACTGAGTAGCCAGTCATTCCCTGTGCCTTGCTGCCCGGCTGAATGGCATATGTTTCTGTGGGCTGTGCACATGGGTGGCAGCCAACTGCCTCCTGATGGAGCTGTTCATTAAATCATTAATTCAAGAGAGGCTTTGCCCTGGCCAGGTAGCACAGTTGGTTAGAGCATTGTCCAGATACTCTAAGGTTGTGGGTTGATTTTTGGTCAGGAGGTAACCAATGAATGCATCAGTGGGTGGAACCACAGTTGGATCTCTCTCTCAAAGCAATAAATAAAAATTAAAATAAGAGAGAAGCTTTGTTTTCAGAGGAGTGGAAGATTTTCATTTTTCATGTTAATGAACATTTAATCATTCAGGTTCTCTAAGGGAACTTGGACCAGTCAGTCCTCCAGTAGCTTTGCAGACAAAGGACTCAGGCTCTCTGACTTTTTTCTCCATCGTCTTTATTTACCAACTGCTTCTTTCTCCTGCCGTCTATGGGTGCCCTCTTCCTCCATCCACGTACATTTCTGTGGCTTCTGTTCCTACCACAGGTCCATCAGCATTTCCTCCTCCCCCCCTTTTTTTATCCTTACCTGGGGAAATTTTTTTTGCATTTATCTTCAGATAGAGCAGGAAGGAGAGAGGAAGGGAGAAAGAGAGAAATATCGATGTGAGAAAGACACATCAAGTGGTTGCCACCCATACGACCCCAACCAGGGCCAGGGACAAACTGCAATCGAGGTACATGCCCTTAGCGGGAACCAAACCTGGGACCCTCTGGTCCACAGGCCGACGTTCTAACTGTTGAGTGAAACCAGCCAGGGCAGCATCTCCCCTTCACTATTCCTGCAAAGCCATTACCATATTCTATGGACTGTGCTGGCTCATGTGTAAAGGTCCCTGTGAAGACTAGTTGCTAAGTAGCATTTATCTATTTCTACCTTTCACACTGCAGAATAAATCTCATTTCACCCTTTCCGTGTTAGGTCATAAAATTAGGGCACAGAAAAATGTCGTGGCTATGCACTGTCTTCTGCTGTGGTGGGAGCTGGGTGAGGGGCGTGTGCACTAACTCCCTTGCAGACCTGTTCTAAGGATTCCCCAAGGTGCCTGTGCTCAATAGCAGCATACATATAGACTCTGATCAGGGACTGGAAAGAAAAGGGAGGTCAGAGCAGATGGACTTTCCAGCCTTTAGAAATGGGAAGTAGTATTTAAAGGATGAAGAGGGACCAAGGGCACATATGCAAAGAGGAGCATCACATGCAAATAAAGCGCAGTTTGAGACCCGAAGTAGGGTATTGAAACAGGTTGCAAACAAACAGCATCCATTTTCAGACGAAAAGAGGACCGAGGTCCCATCAGTCCCCCCACACATATTGACTCGGCAAACAGATTTTGCACTGACATTTCCCGGGAATGACAAAGGCAATAAAATACCAAAAAACAACCTGATTCCAGTAGTGGTGGTGCTGATTTAACGATGTTTTTGCACCAGTGCTGAATTTCACAAGGCGATGTTGGTGAGAGGCTGCCCTTTTCCAAACTTCCATGGAAATATTTTCCATCATTTTGACATTTCATTTAAAATGAAATATCAGAGATATTAAAAATTCATGTTCATGACAGGTATTATTTGTTTGACTTTGAGATATACAGTGAGCACACTGTTAATGAACAGTGAGGGAAGTGTCAGGACCGTGTGCGCGTGCATATTCATGGAACGCTTCCCGACTTCAGAGGAAAACAACCGCAGAATCAAAGAGGGCTGACCTTTTCCGGTTCTGAAATCCACGAGTGTGTGGTCATGAATAACTGAATATAGAATAATAAAAATGACCCTTTTTGGGGGTAATTCAGGTAAAAGCAAAATGCCACGACTTTATCCTAGAAACATGAACCTCAATTATTTCTGAATTTGCATGAATTACATGAATATCTCCCTTGAAACATTACCAAGATGCAATCACATTAATTCATCCAACTGCCAGCGTGCCATCTGTGTTTCTCCGTCGTCGTTTCTCCACCCCGAGGACTGTGCCGTCCTCGCACTCGGAGGGAACAGGCTCCCTCCCTTGAATCGTCAATTCTCCTCCCATTTAGACTCTGGGAGAAGATTGCTTTTTCCTAAGCTGGGAGACACATTTTCTACACTGCTCTGGGTGAAGGGAAGGGAAGGGACTGTTTTGTGTTAATTACCGTTGGCACAAGAGAAGGGCCCTAACAGGGAATGAGAAAAAGAGTGGGAAGGAGAACCTAGCTCCTCACTTAGTCAGACTAGAGAGGGTAGCCTTCTCTTTTCTTTGGCTCAAAAACACGATCAAATTAATGATCATTACTTTAATTTTTTTTTTTTTTTTTTAATCCTCACCCGAGGACATTTTTCCATTTTTTGTTCAGATAGAGCGGGAGGGAGAGAGAGGAAGAGAGAGAGAGAAACATCGATATAAAGGGACACATAGAGTGGCTGCCACCCGCACGACCAACCAGGGCCGGGGACAAACTGCAACCGAGGTACGTGCCCTTAGCGGGAACCGAACCCGGGTCTCTCTGTACCGCAGGCCGACGCTCCAACCGCTGAGCCAAACCGGCCAGGGCCATTACTTTAATTTTTAAAAATTAATTTATTTTTGTTGCAGATGTCCCCCCCCCCCCACAGACACCCTCCTCCTGCCCCTGCCCCTTCCGTCCCCCCAGTTATCATTACTTTAAAACATTGAGGTGTAGAACTGTGGCATTCTTAAGAGTTTTCTACCATGTAAAATTCTGTGAATAAACCCAGTTTTCTCACTGACTTTCTCTATAAAAAATAGTTTGGTTTATTCAAATCCTTTCAACATGCCTCACGCCTGCTGGGCACAGGGGAGAGACAGGTTTGGGCCTTGCAGACCTCAGACCTCAGTCTAATGGGGGAAGATGATCAGGAACTAGGAAGTGTGAGTGGTGAGCAATGCCAACGGGGGAGGGTAGGTTACTGGAGGTGCGCGTGATGGGGGAACTGGCCGGTCAGGAAATTCTGAGAGAGGCCTTTCTGGGGAGCCTTGAAGGAGGAGTGAGAAGACAGGTGTGAAGGCTGCAAGGGGCGACACCTTGCTGATGATCACCCAGCTGCTGCAAGGGTAACTGCAGCATGGAAACCCCAGGAGACATTAGCTCTCAGGGATTCTAGTGCTGGTTCTGCCATTTATTAAGGAACAGAGAGGTTGTGATATTTGTTTAAGGTCACACAGTCTGTTTTCTCATTTGTAATTTCTGTGTGTGGAGAATGGGGTGGGAGCACAAGGGTTGAATTTAGTGGTCTGAGAGTCTATTTTTGAGTACTCAATAGTCTCTCTCTGTCTGTCTTTTTTTTGTTAATCCTCACCCAAGAGTATTTTTTCCATTGATTTTTTTTTTTTAAATCCTCACCAGAGGATATGTTTACATTTATTTTCAGACAGAGTGGAAGGGAGAGAGAGAGAGACAGAGATACATCAATGTGAGAGAGACACGTTGACTGGTTGCCACCCAGTGCATGACCCCAACTGGGGCTGGGGACGAATCACAACTGAAGTATGTGCCCTTGGCCAGAATCAAACCTAGAACTCTTTGGTACATAGGCTGACACTCTAACTGCTGAGCCAAACCAGCCAGGGCTATTTTTTTTTTTAAGGCTTTTATTTCAAACATTGTAAGTGGAACTCTATGTAATGATGTGAATAACTCTAAGAAGTTGCTCTTTTTTTTTTTTTTAAATCCTCACCGGAGTATATTTTTCCATTTATTTTCAGATAGAGTGGGAGGGAGAGACGGAGAGAGAGAGAAACATCAATATGAGAGAGACACATTGACCGGTTGCCTCACGCATGACCCCAACCAGGGCTGGGGACAAACTGCAACCGATGTACATGCCCTTGACTGGAATCGAACCCACAACTCATTGGTCTGTGGGCTGACACTCAAACCACTGAGCCAAACCAGCCAGGGCTTTTCCATTGATTTTTAAAGAGAGCGGGAGGGAGGGAGAGGGAGTGGAAGAGGGAGAGAAACATTGACTGGTTGTCTCCCACACACACACTCCAACTGGGGCTGGGGATCAAACCTGCAACCCAGG
Source organism: Molossus molossus (assembly GCF_014108415.1). Classification (NCBI taxonomy): domain Eukaryota; kingdom Metazoa; phylum Chordata; class Mammalia; order Chiroptera; family Molossidae; genus Molossus; species Molossus molossus. The sequence continues at coordinate 184,291,769 of NW_023425344.1, forward strand.
TATGTGCCCTTAACTAGGAATCGAACCCACGACTCTTTGATGTGCAGGACGATGCTCTAACTACTGGGCCACAATGGCCAGGGCTACTCAATAGTCACTTATGTTTGTGCATGCATGCAAATCAATACTAGTGCTTTTATTTTCCCTCTCTAGGATTTCCTTTTATAATTATACATACCCTGTGGACTATGGCACTAGAATATAAGTTCTAAGTCTAAGAGAAAAGGAACCTTGCTCTTGTTCATCACTGCCTAGGAGAGTTCTTGGCACATGGTGAGTATATAATAAATAAATATGAACAAATAAATTAATATTATTAAAAGTTAACAACTTATCTGTGTGTTAACATCACAATGTGAAAGTCAGTTGGGTGCAATATTAGGGACCAGGCCCCAAGGTCAGGTGTGGGTACCAGGAAGAAGTATGGGGCACAGTGTCAACAAGTACAGATCTGGGTAAAATTTTCACTTTTCATCCAGGATGGTCAGCATCAAGTACATTTATGTTTTATGTCACAAACTTCAAGAAACCTTTGTTTTCAACAAAGCAAAGACTGTTCTGAGTGGACTCCAAGTAGTTGGTGGTGATGAAAAGGAGCAGAAAACAAGGTGGGTAGGACATCTGATTCACTATCAGAATAATACCACAAAGACGAGCAGTTCAGTGAAAGTCTAATCTTTGCTCCTTTTCATCCCTTCCATGTTTCTTTTTTTTTTTTTTCCACATCGAATCCCTATGTTTAGTCAGATACTTCCCCTACATCCATACCACCTCATATTTCTAGCATATAATTCCTTTTTGTTCTGCAATCCCAATAAGGCTTTAAGATATCAAGTTGACTTGACATAATCTTTTCACTCATTCGGTAGCACGTCACCCTTTCGAAGATGTTTGCCTGAGGGTCTTAGAAAAAAAATCTGCCCACCCTCCATGCGAGGGGAGATTGTCTTTATTCTGTGGATTAGGAAGATGGCACATATGGTAAGAGGACCACCCTAGTGTCACAAAGCAGCTCAGTGCTGGCACATGCAAAGCAGGATCATTCGAGGCAGGTTTAATGAAGAGATGACATATTTACAAGGGTTTACACATGGTGTAGGGAAAAATAAAAAGAGGTAGTACAGAATCGTAGTGCTATAAGAAGTGGGCTGTTACTACGTCTAGGGCTAAAGGCATGGAGCAATTAGCAGAACCCAGAGAAAGGGAGGGATATACAGAGAGACCATTTGCAAAGAGCTAAGACCTTTATGGAGGGACACAGCCACCCCTCTGTGACACCACAAGGGGGAAAGCCAGGGGAACAAATACCTCGGCTTCCTTCTCTTCCATCCTGTAAATTTGTTGCTGGTGCTCCCTGTCTGTCAAACCCAACTCTAAGCCAGAAAGGAAGTCCTTTCTGGTCACTCTCCTGGCACTGAGTAGCTTGCACAAGTGTGGAGAGTGACCTGGGAAGCAAAGGAAGATGTCTCTCCCACCCATCAGTCTGAGGTGAGGTTGGGACGAGAAGTATCTATAGATACCCTTCTCATTGGTGGTCTACGTGCCATGCTTTCCTCCAGGGGAGAGAATCCATTCACAACACCTGGCCCCAAGCCACCCGACTGCTCTCTGTTATTTGGTCCCTATGTCTTGAAGATTTCTTGGTAGAAAACAAGACTTTAGGTAGATATATCATTTATCCACTTATTATTCCTGCACGTCCCTAACCTGGACTATTGAAAGTTGGCTGTATATCAAATAACCAATTCTCCTGACCATTAAATATGAAATAGTGGCATAGGTAAACGTGGTATCACATCCTCCCACAAACACATCAAAGTTACAACTAAACTACAGAACAACCATCATTCAAAACCACCTGAAATCAAGCTGAATGGAAGTCCTACAACTAAGAAATTAAAGAAGCAGCTGCATCAAGACTGGTAGGAGGGGCAGAGGCGCAAGGGGCTGACCCCACACTCACGTGTGACAGATAAAAATCAGGAAGACACCTTGGCTGGGAAGGTCCTCCCTGAAGACTGAAGGGTCTCCATCCCATACCAGGAGCCCTACTCAGGGTTCCAGTGCCAGGAAGATAAGTCCCCATAACTTCTGGCTGGAAAAACCAGCAGGAACTGAGGCTCAGGGAGGCTGAGGCAGCTGGAACCCCAGGCAGCTCCTCTTAAAGGGCCCTTGTACACTTATCGGACTCACTCCCTCTAAGCCTGGAGGGGAGGCAGCTCAAGGGGCACCAGAGATATACAGGGAAGAACTGAGCTATTTGGAATTGGAGCGAGGGCTGGAGAGGTGGCTTTCTCCTGGACAGACTTACTGTCAGAGGCCGTTGATCCTTTGGTGAGCCCTTCCTTGGGGCGGCAGATGGCTGCCGTATTTGGGACTCCAGCAACCTGGCTAATACCAGTAGTCCCGCCCTGGTTATTCCCTGAGGCCCCACCCCGCCCAACTTTCAGGCCTACCCAAGCTATTGCCAGTTGGTTAACCATAGGATTGGCCTGTCTTGGATCCTGCTTCAGGTTTTCCTAAATTCTTTCAAACAAGCAGCATCTGGTCTCAGCTAGCCTCATACCTCTCCTTAAGTAATACATAGAAACAAACACAGGGAGGCAGCCAAAATCAGGAGACAAAGAAACAGGTCCCAAATGAAAGATCAGAACAAAATCCCAGGAAAAGAACTAAGCAAAATGGAGATAAGCAACCTAACAAATGCTGAGTTCAAAGCACTGCTTATACGGATGCTCAATGAACTTAGTGAGAACCTCAGCAAACTTTGTGAGGGCCTCAAGAGCATAAAAAAGGACCAGTCAGAAATGAAGGATGCACAGTCAGAAATGAAGGAGGCGTTAACTGTAGTAAAGAATAATTTACACAGGTTCAATAGTAGAGTAGGTAAAGCCAAGAAGCAAACCATTGATTTGGAATCTAAGGAAGCAAAAAACACCCAATCAGAATAGCAAAAAGAAAAAAAGAATCCAAAAAAATGAGGATAGTGTAAGGAGCCTCTGGGACAACTTCAAGCGTGCCAACATTCGCATCTTGGGGGGTGCCAGAAGGAGAAAAGAGAGAACAAGAAATCAAAAACCTATTTGAAACAATAATGGCAGAAAATTTCCTAACTTGGTGAAGGAAACAGACATACAAGTCCAGGAAGCACAGAGAGTCCCAAACAAGATGAACCCCAAGAGGCCCACACCGAGACACATCATCATCAAAATGCAAAAGGTTCAAGACAAAGAGAGAATCTTAAAAGCAGCAAGAGAAAGGCAGCTAGTTACCTACAAGGGAGTTCCCATAAGGCTGTCAGCTGATTTCTCAAAAGAAACTTTGCAGGCCAGAAGGGAGTGGCAAGAAATATTCAGAGTGATGAAAAGCAAGAACCTACAACCAAGATTACTCTATCCTGCAAAGCTGACATTTAGAATCGATGGCCATATAAAGAGTTTCCCAGATAAGGAAAAGCTAAAGGAGTTCATCACCACCAAACCATTATTATATGAAATGTTGAAGGGTCTTCTTGAAGAAAAAGATAAAAAATATGAACAAACAAAATGGCAATGAATACATATTTATTGACAATCGAATCTGCAAACAAGCAGAACAGAAACATTCTCATAGATATAGAGAATATTTTGTTGCTTGCCAGATGGGAGGGGGGTTGGGGGAATGGGTGAAAAAGGTGAAGGGATTAAGAAGTACAAATTGGCCCTGGCTGGTTTGGCTCAGCGGTTGGAGTGTCAGTCTTTGGTCCCGAGAGATCCAGGTTTGGTTCCTGCTGGGGGCATGTACCTTGGTTGCAGTTTGTCCCCGGCCCTGGTTGGGTTGTGTGGGTGGCAGCCATTGGATGTGTCCTTTTCACATCGATGTCTCTCTCTCTTTCTCTCCCTCCCACTCTATCTGAACAAAATATGGAAAACTATCCTCGGGTGAAGATAAAAAAAAAAGAAGTACAAATTGGTTGCTAGACTGACAAAGCTCAAAGGGAAGGAGGGTTGAGGGGTGAGAAGAAATAAACCAAAGAACTTATATGCATATGTGCATAACCAATGGACACAGACAACAGTGTGGGGAAAGGCAGGAGGGGAGCGGGAGTGGGGAGGAAGGGGTCAATGGGGGAAAAATGAGGAACATCTGTAATACATTCAACAATAAAGATTAAAAAAAAATTAGAATATGTTTCCTTGCCCGAACTGCAAGGTGATTTTTGATACAGAACAACTGATTATGTACTCTAGCTGCACACATCAGCATGTTGATTATGTGAAATCTCCTCAGGAATTACAGTCAATGCCAATCATTGTGTAAGTGAAGGTCAAATCTTACATGTTCTATTGGTGTCATCAGCATTTTTAGGATACATCTTTGAAGCACACACATTAATATTGGGATACCTGTCAGCACTGAAGGCATCTGTGAGAAATTAAATGCCTGTGGACTACATAAGCAAAAGTGTGGTAGAGAGAGAAAAAAACACCAGGGTCCCCACGCACAAAATTGTTGGTTTAAACAATTTTGATCAGTCAGCTTTTTATAAGTGCTAAATGTGGCTCAGATATTTTGAGTTAGTCAGAAATACTGCTTCCAGATTTTAAATCTTCAGTGAGCAGCTGCGGAGGCCCGCATGCACGCATGCGTACTTGCACACACATTACTGGAACTCCATTTAAAATTAGAGCTGAGAATGCATTTGTAGGTATAATATGATGATCAAAAGCAATTCCTCTGGATTAAGACAAACCTGGGTTCAAATTATGGCTTCACCAGTTACTGAGCTATGTGATTTTCCTGAACCTCAGTTTCCTTCTGGGTAAACTAGGAATTGAGAACAGTACTCTGCCTCCTCGAGTCTGTATCAGTTGGCTCTTGCCACAAAACCTCAGTGGCATAGAACACTTAATGCTCATGTGTCTGGAGTCACAGGAGTGCTGGCCAGCAGCTCTGCCCATCTTGACTGGGCTTGATCACTTTTCTGGGTATTGATGGGCTATTGGCGAATCTAAGATGCCCTCATCTGGGATGATTTGGGTGACTGTGTGCCATGTGTCTTTCATCCTCTAGCAGGCTGCTTCGACATGCTCCTCTCATGGTGATGGCAGAGGTCAAGGACAGCAAGCAGAAATACAGAGGCACTTCTCAACTTATGGTTGCTCATACTCTACTGGCCATGGCAACGCTGCTTTTAAGCCCTGAGGCGGACGGGGAGGGCCCTGCAGTTGGCCCTCGTTTATTGCGGTTAATCAGTTCCAGACTCTACCAAGATAAATGAATTGCCGTGAAGTAGGAGTCTTTATTTAAACCGCGATAGAGTGAAGCCACCACGGATGAAGCGCCAAGGGAGGACTGTACACAGTTGCATGCAAAGAATGTGGCTACAAAGAGAGAGGAAGAGTTAGTTAGGGCCATTAATGCAGTCAATCTACAGCAGGATAATGAGGTTTAAGTGAGATAAGACTCAGCAAGTACCCAGCACATGGTGATCATTTAAACGGTAGTTGTTTTTATTATTCTTCCCTATTCACTTCACAGCTAGCATCTATCAAGGTTTTTTTTTTTTCTTCCCTAAGCTGGTCTTTGTGTATTACTTTATGATCTTATAGAAATTGTTGCTTTAAAACAGAACAAAGAGATTTGGGTTCAAAGCCTGGCTGTGAAACTCACTCTGGATACACCCGTACTGTGATGTGGCAGAAAGGAGTACCCGCTGCGAGCCAGACAGACCTGGCTAAATGCTTTGGCCACTTTCTGTTCTTTGATTGTGTACACTTTTTCTCCTTAATCTCCTTAGCTGCAAAATGCAGATAATTATATTTATCCTGCTGGGTTTTTGTCAAGATTAAATAGGAAAAATACACTTTATATATTTTTGTTAATACTTGTCACAAAGTTTGTGTTCAATAAATGGTAGGTTATTTATAACCTTAGTAATCTATGTTTGTAGAAAACTTAGAAAAACAATGACCAAGTTTATACTATATAGGATAGTAACTATTAGCATATTGACTATTACCATAATTTTCTATGCATATATTTTCAAAATTAGGGTTAGATTACTTATCCTATTCTAGAACCCATGTTCCTCACTTAATATAACATGCCACCTTCTACATGAACAAATAGAGATCTACAGCAACACTTTAAATAGATAAATCAACTGAGTGGATATATTCTATTTTTTTTTTTTTTTTCATCCTCACCTGAGGACATTTTTCCATTTTTTTTTTTTTTTTTTTGTTCAGATAGAGTGGGAGGGAGAGAGAGGAAGAGAGAGAGAGAGAGAAACATTGATGTGAAGGGACACATCGAGTGGCTGCCACCCGCACGACCAACAAGTGCCGGGACAAACTGCAACCGAGGTACATGCCCTTAGCGGGAACCGAACCCGGGTCTCTCTGTACCGCAGGCCGACGCTCTAACCGCTGAGCCAAACCGGCCAGGGCTGAGTGGATATATTCTAATTATTAAACCAATACTCCATTGTTGAAAATTGTTTCCAATTTTTTTTTTTTTTTTTTTTACCATATCAATGACACTGCAATGAATACCTTTCTATATCTTATATCAACTTGTTTCTTTAGGTTAAAATTTTGGAAATAAAATTGCTGGGTTAAATGATATTCACTTAAATTTTTTTTTTATGATCAAGTTTGATGAACATATAGAAAAGTATACAAAATCTGAGTGTATAACTTAGTGAATCACCATAAATATTCATGTAATCACCACCCAGCTCAGAAATAGGAACAGTGCCAGCCCCCAGAAACCTTCCTCTTGTGTTTCCTCTTTATCATTAACTCTGCCTACTCCCCAGAGGGACCTGCCTTCCGAACTTTTATCACCATACTTTAGCCTGATTTTGAATTTTATATGAATGGATTCATAGCATATGCATTCTTTTGGCTTATTTTTTTTTAAATTAATATTCTGTGGGATTCAACTGTATTGTTCAACATAGAAATAGTACACTCATTTTCAATGTATGTTATTTCATTATATAAATGTATAATTGATCTATTTTACTGCTGTTGGACAATGTGGGTTATTGCCACGTGGACTCTTAAAAATAATGTTGCTATTATTATATGTGTATGTGTTTCTTGGTGTGTATGTGAGTGCATTTCTGTTGGGCATATGTATTTCCATGACTGACTTGCTGGATTATAAAGTATGTGTATCTTTGTAGACAGTGTCAAACTCTTCCAAGATGATTATTCTAGTCAACGTTCCCACCTGTAGTACATGAGAGTTCCTATTTGCTCCACAGTCTCTTTAACACCTGGCATTTAAAAACTTGGCTATTCTGGTGGGCTCATTGCTATTCACTGTGGTTTTACTTTGTATTTCTCCAGTAACAATGAAGTTGAAGTTGAACAGCACTTCATATGTTTATTTGAGCCATCTGGATATTCTCTGTTCAGCTGTGCTTGTTCAAATCTCTTGCTCATTTTTCTGCTGGTTATCCAACTTATTGAGAAGTTGATTTGTAGACATTTCTTTTATATTCTGGATAAAGCACTTTGTTGAAAAATGTGTTTCCAATTAGAGAGAGAGAGGAAGGGGGGCAGAGAGAAAGAGAGAAACATCGATGTGAGAGAAAAATATCAGTCTGTTGCCTCCTGTATGAGTTCTGACGGGAGATTGAACCCACAACCTTTTGGTGTACTGAAAGATGCTCCAACCATCTGAGCTAACCAGCTAGGGCAAAATGAACTATTTTAATGTGTACAGTTCAGTGACATTTAGTACATTCATTGTTGTGCAACCACGACTTCTATCTAATTCCAAAACATTTTTATCACCTCAAAAGAAAACCCCACACCTATTAAGCAGTCATTCCCCATCCTTCCTTCCTCCCTCCAGTGCTGGAGAACCACTAATCTGCTTTCTGTCTCTATGGATATACCTATTCTGAATATTTCATATGAATGGAATCATATAATATGGAATAAACTTTTGTGTCTGCATTTTTACTTAGCACAACTTTGAGGTTCATTCACATTGCAGCATATATCAGTTCATTCCTTTTTATGGTTGTGCAATACACACACACACACACATACACACACACTCAGACACCATTTCATTTATCCATTCATCTGTTGATGGACATTTGGGCTGTTTCAACTTTTTGGCTATAGTAAATAGTGCTAATATGAATATTATGGACAAGTATTTGAGTGCCTGTTTTCAGCTCTTTTGGGTCAGTACCTAGGAGTGGAATTGCTAAGTCATATGGTGATTCTGTGTTTAGCTTTTGTAAGAACTGCAAACCTGCTTTCTACAATGCCAGCACCATTTCATATTTCACAATGTAAGAGAGTTCCAGTTTCCACAACATGAAAATAAAAGCACAGCAATTTGATGCCCCTGCAGATATCTACCTTGCCCCGTCACACTGAGGCTCCTCCCCATCTTGGCTGTCACCCCCTCGACCACCCAGACCTAGGACCTATTTTTCTGGGCCAAGGATTTTTTAGTTTATATCTTCCATATTGGTCCCACTGTGGGCTGCTAAACAATCCTGCCCCATGCCTACCAGTAGCCATTCATCAGGGATAGTGACTCACTATTTTCAGTATGTATTCATTAGCTACAAACAAGTTTTTAAGGGGGAAATGGAACCACTAAATGTGAACTCCGGCTTTCTACTTGAATAAGTAAGTAAATAGACTTGAGACAATATATCTTAAGTACATAGTGAGGATGTGCTATTTCCTATGTAAATTAGTGTTCTGCCAGGGAACTAGACTGTCTTTACCTCATGTCCATTAGTGCCAGTCTCAGCCAATAAGGGAGTCAGGAAAGTTCTTGTGGGGAGAGCTTACTGAGAATTCAGGGATCAGGGTTCTGTCTAGTCCTGTCATTATTACGTAGAGGTGTGGTCATGTGGTGAGCTCCTCTTTTATCTTCTCATTCACACTAAAGTCATTTTGGCAGGCTTTCAGGACCACACTAGCTGCTTTACTTCCCAGATGTTTCCAGCTGTCCTTAGATTCCATCTGAATGCATTGTACTACCTGCTGAGACTTCCTCATTCGCATAGAAATATCTATTAAAGTTAAAGATCTGACACCTTTTCTCCTTGCTTCCTATCCCTGATTGGATCAAAGAAAACAGACTGGGATGAAGTAAACTGGGATAAAGTTACTCTAGGTTCTAGATTGACCAAAGGAGCTTTTCCATTTCTCTGTCCAGAGGATTGATGGTGACTTTTTCTTTCTTTAGAACTGGGAAAGCTATGGTCATGGGTACATTGGTTTCAGAATTGGAACCTCTTCTGGTGCCAGGGTGACTGAATAAGAATGACCTAGGAGGCTGGTTAAAAATACAGATTCCAGGGATTTACCCTCTAAAGTCTGGATTCGGACCCAGGCACCTGTATTTTCAAAAAAGCTCCGTATTATAATTCTAACGCACTGCTGGGCTTGGACATCTCTGAGTTCTAGGGTTTACTTCTTGAATCCAGCAAGATAATTGAACTCTATTGGAGTGAACAACATTTATCCACACCATTTGCTTACTAATATTGTTCTTTGTGTATATCTTTTTTCTATGTGCTTGTAAGAGATGGTAATGGCTATTATTTATTTTCGTAACCTCAATAATATTCAGTAGGTATTAAAAAGTTATTCAATTAGCCCAGCCAGTGTGGCTCAGTGGTTGAGCATCGACCCATGCACCTCTTGGTCATCAGTTCAATTCCCAGTCAGGGCACATACCCAGGCTGTGGGCCAAATCCCCAGTGGGGGGCATGCAGGAGGCAGCCAATTGATGTTCTTTATCTCTCATTGATGTTTCTATCTCCCTCTCCCTTCCTCTCTCTCTAAAAATCAATAAAGAAAAACAATTTTAAAAAAGTTATTCAATTAAGCCAGAAACATCATCTACATTTACTCAGCTCGTATGAAGGCACTGGTGTGTCAGCTTCTACACTGATGAGAACTTCATGGGTGACTTGCTCACTTCTTTTTGCTTTCATGATAGGACTTCTTCCTCCTGCTTTCCCCTCTTACCTCCTTTCCTTTGCTATTCCATGTTGTATTTCTTGCTGTAAAGAACTGCTTGGCATGCTCCTTAAGCTTAAGTTCCTTTAGTTCAAGGCTCCAGAAGAAACTCGTCTTGATGTGATTGGCCGTTTAGTTACCCCAGCCAAGGAGGATTAAAAAACTCATGTCTCTAGACTCTCAGGCCTCAGTCCTTTCCTTTAAAAAAAACACCAATAATCTTTTTTTTTCCTTTATTGATTTTAGAGAGAGAGGAAGTGAGCAGGAGAGAGAGATAGAAACATCGATTGTCCACCTCCTGCATGCCCCATGCTGGGGGTTAGGCCCACAACCTGGGCATGTGCCCTGACTGGGAATCAAACTGGTGACCTCCTGGTGCATGGGTCAATGCTCAACCACTGAGCCACACCAGCAGGACCTCGGTAGTTTTCACTAAGCCAACAATTCTATCTCTCTGCCATCCTGTGAATAAGAAAGTTTTCTTTTTTCTTCTCATAAACACAGTCCTTGGGCAGCACCCTCTCTTCCCAGGAAGATGGTCTGTTCAAGGCCTTTGGGATTTTGCATCCCAGAATGACTGCAGTTGCAGAGATAAAGGCAATGAAACAAAGGCTCTCAAGGCTTTCTCTAAGCTCCTAGTAAACGGATTTACATGCAGCAGCTGAGGAACAAACTGAAATAGTAATTGACCCCGCTGACCATCTCTGATTATTCAAGGTGCAGTAATCTCGAGGGGCCTCATTCATCTCTTTGCTGGAGTCTTAGCTGACTGCAGAATAATTACAGGGAATTCAAGTTAAGACTTAAAAGATTTGTCACTGGCTGGTGGGTACCACTGGCTTAGTAAAACCCAGCACATTTATAATTAGTATAAGTCAGCTACAAGTAACCTCTTGCTAAAATGCAAATTACTAAAACATCTATTACCAGATAAGAAAAGTTTAAAAAATATTAGGGATTCCAGGCACAGGAATGTGTGATGAACTTGAAAAGCTGGATGCCAATTATGTGCTTCACTGAATTAAAATGAATTGGTGTTATTAATAAAGACTCAAATGATCTACTCTGCCAGCCCAACCTTTTACCACCTCACATTTCATTAGAAATGAACTTTTCAATTAAGATCTGTCTTCTGACACCTACCAAATTGAGTTTTCTAGACTTATGATTCAGTCACAGAAGCTCAAGGTACATGGTAGAGGCTGGGGTGAGGGTGGGGTGGTAGGTCATGCCCAATTTGCCATGACAGCTTGCCAGTCCCTACTACAATATTGTATCTCCTTTCTGAGTAATATGGTCCCTTGTCTAGGTCCCTGACTTTGAGTAATTTATTCAATTAAATGGTGCAATTAAAAGGAAAGTGAATGAAGATGTTTACACTTTATGGCAGTTCTCTAAAATACCTGGAGAGTATTACGCTGAGCGAATAAGCCAGTCAGAGAAAGACAAGTACCACATGATCTCACTTATTGATGGAATATAATGAACAAAATAAGCTGATGATCAAAATGGATCCAGCAACATGGAAGTAGGGAACAGACTGATAAACCTCAGAGGGAAGGGGCGTGGGAGGGTGGGAAGAGATAAGCCAAAGAACTTACATGCATACATGCACAGCCAATGGACACAGACACTAGTGTGGGGAAGGCAAGAGGGGAGTGGGAGAGGGGAGGAGGGGATAAATGGGGGAAAAAGGGAGAACATCTGTAATACTTTCAACAATAAAGATAAAAAATAAAATAATATTTGCAGCCAAAAATTGTGATGAACCTGTCATTGACTATTTTGGTAAAAAGAGAAGGAATAGGTAGAAATACAAATGTTTAAAGACATTATTATTCTCCACTTTGTCCGGTGAAGAGCTTTTCCATGCAAATAAGAAAATGGTCAATCTGAAATTCTTCCTAGAAATTAAATTGATTTGCAAATGTTTGACGTATTTTATAAGTAAACAGAGCTATAATTTAAGGCATGAGTCAGCATTTCTCATAAAATGAATCTGTAGTACGTTTATTCTGGTTTGGTGGTCTCTCTGAAGTGGCATAATTATCTAAGAGGCCCTCGTCCACCTTATCTCCTTCTTTCTTTAACTTGAATGTACATATCTTGCCAGGTGACTCAGAGTTATCAAGAAGTACAATGGCAGAGTGGTTGTTTTGACCAGTTTATGTATCCAGTCCCTCTCCCTGGCCTGTATCACTGGACAAAACTTTCCATTTTTTTGTGGGGGAGGCATGTTGGGGTGGTCTGGATTTATTTGTACCTCTCCCCTTTTTATTACGCATGCTTTTCATGTCACTACCAGTTTTTCAATAAGATCTCTGCTTCTACTACATGGTAGCTGGTGTGGTTCCTTATAAATCCCTTGGGGCAGGGGTCCTTGTTTGTCTTGTTCACTGCCATCTGTCTGGTGCTGTGAGCACTGCCTGGTATATGGTGATGACATCACTCTCCCCTCCTGCCTCAACTGGTTGGCCTTCTTACCTGCCAGTCCCTTGCACAGAGCCTCCATCTGTTCCTCAGCTGTCATCCCTAGTGCAGTCCACACCCCTCTGCACTCTGGGCTGTGCTCACACTTCTCCCCACTGAACCTGTTTTCCTCCTCTTCTCTGTCTAATGAAATCCTGCCCATCCTACCACACTTGAGATCCGTGTCTTTCCATGGTGATTTCCACTGGTCCACAAAGGCCTGGTTTTCATAGTCTGACTGGATCTCACCCTTCTGTGTTATCATAGGGTCTTGCTTAGTTCTTTCAGAGTTTCATGAGAGAGGATATTTGTCCTCATGGAGTTTGGGCCCAGGTGAACAGCTTAGGTCCCATGCCTGAAACTTGTCTGACAGGTCTGTTCTTCCAGAACCTGGCTCAGCACCGGAGCCTGCATTAGATGCCCAGCAGATGCTCACTGATGATTGATAGCTCTCTCCTCGCCACTGCAGTGAGCGATGCCTGCTTAACCTTGAACCCTGTATCTGTTCGGTCATGACTTCAGGTTAGGTCAAAACATGGGCGACACTTTCTCTCTCCTATTCCCCAAGTGATTTGTCATCTTTCTGGATAGTTCAGCAGCATCTCCAGAGAGCTGTGTTCTTAAGGTTGCATTTCCTGGTGTCCTGTGTCCTAGTGTAAGCCCAGCTGCCTCTGCCTCTGGTTACCTTTCCTCTCCCTCTCTCTTCCCGACCATAATATATTGTCAATTTTTCTTAAAGGCACTTAAAAAAAAAAAAAAGTTTGATCTCTAACCCTCCTATATGTGAGAACAGTCACTCTGAAAAAATGATTTCCTAATTTGTACTTTTCACTGTCAGACTGACCTTCCATGCATTTAGTTCAAATTACTGAGCTTTTATTGTATTGAGCTACTCTTTCACCTTTAAATTTCAAAAATGCCTTTGTCTGTCAAATCTCATTTAGGAGAGTTAACAGAAGAATATGACTATATGTAGACTGTTGACACCCAACATCCTCCTTGAAGTAGATGACCTTGGATATGGGCATGGAGCCATTGAGATAATTAGCAAATGAGAATTGACAGAAACCAACTGCTTTCAGGATAGCACAGGGTCACAATCAAAAGAAGGACAGCAGAAATTGAATAGACAAACTGATCAAAGACAAACACTTACCAAGGGACCTGGAATTTTAAAGGAAATCATTGGAGTGCCTGTTATTTATTTAATAGTAATTCCACAATGGGTATTGAGCAACTATCCTGTTATCTGTACTGTTCTAGGCACTGGTAATACTATAGAGAAATGAGATAGGATCACTGACCTGCTCAGTTTACAGGAGTGGGGGTCAAGGGAGGGGCAACAGTAGAACACATTAAAATATACTGTTTTAGAGAAAAAAGGTGGAAAATTTAGTTTTTGATTCATTGTGTTTGGGATACCTGTAGTATATCCAAGTGGGACTGCCAATTGATTTCCCCATCACAGACATGTTCAAGCTGGCAGTGTGTGGACAGATGTTGGTGCTCTTGTAGAAGGGACGGCTCTTTAGATTAGATGAGCTCACAGACCATATGGATGATGCTATTTTTTTTTTTTGGGGGGGGGTACAATTCCTTTGTGTGATACCTTCTTTTTAATAGTGCTCATGGAAGGGGATGGTGAATTCCGTGAGCATCCAAGTCCTTGACCATAACACTTTCCTCTCAAAAGCAGAAATCACAAAGGAGATGTCTCCTTTCTGTAATCAAGGTTTATGAAGGTAATTAAAATGTTGCGTGGCTCATTTCCTGCCATTCAAGACCACTTTGTAGATTGACATCTGAAATGGCCTCCAACCTGGCAGCACTGTTCTAATTATTTAAAATGAAAGAGATGGGAGATGTTTGTATTTATTAGGAAAAGAACACACACCACTCTTTAAGAAATTAAAGCTATGGAGGGAAAACAGGTACACCTCTTCAGTAAATTTAAAACAATAATGTTTTGCTTTTTTTACCAAAATACCAACTCGTCACAGAAAGTACAGACAATGCACACAGGAAAGTTACACAATAAAAATCCACCATCCTGGCATATCCACTGCTAACGACATGTTGGCTTCCTGACCTTTTTTCTTGTTAACATGTTGATATATATTTTATAACAGTGAGTTTATACTAAGCATACGCTTCTATATTCTGCTTTTTTCATTGAATAGTTGTCGGTATGCTTTGTTTCATCCGTTTAGAGGTGCAAAATGAGTTCACATTACTTTAAATATTCAAGTCAAATTGACCTGTGGCTCCAATATACAAGAATAGCTCTCTTTTATCTACCTATCTCTCATCTCTTTTATCTATCATCATCGTCATCATCATCATCATCTCAGAGGTTTAGCTCACACAGTAAGTTTAAAAAACCCAAACGTATTTACTTACTCCTAGGACTTAGCCTTGGTGCTGCCCTGCCATGGAGGAAGGACTAGAAAATCTGTATAGTCAGCTGAAAAGTCCCACCCTCTTGACTGTTGTTCTTGCTGCCACATCATGTTGCTCAGTTGGACATGACAACTGACCAAAAGATCTGCGGCAATGTGGGCACACTTGCCAGTGACACCAATGGTCCTGGGATGGTCATTGGCCACTGAAGTGATTTTCAGAATGACGCACATATTACCTCAGAAATAATTTCTCAGGATACTCTTGGAGGGGAAAGGAGAAGTATTTATCCTACATTATTACATTCAGCTGAGTGGTATCATTGGCCTGTCCCCACCCCCCGCCTCACGCATGCACACATACACACAGAGTTTCAGGTTGGGTTCTTTAGAAGCCGACACCAAGATGGAGTTTGTGATGTAAGATGTTTATTGGGAAACAACTCCTGAGAAAGGAAGAGGGAAGCAGCAGCAGGTTTAGGCAGAGAGAGAAGCTGAACTGTGGGGCAGGCCTTACAAAGCCTCAGCCAGCCCACTGGGGAGCTCTGCAGTGAGTATTGTCCCATGTTGGGCTGAAATGGCCAAATCTTTATATTCCTGTCTCAGTCCCTGGATGTGTGAAGGATAGGACCTTGGGCAAGGCAGTATTCTGTATTTGAGGCAGACCCTCAAATAAACCCCACTCTCCTTGAAGTTGGCCAGCAAGTCCTTCCCTAAAGAGGGGTCTGCGTGATGCAGCTCTGGTGGACTACAATTTAGAGTCTCCTTGGCTCTAGTTATCCATATATTTTAGGGGAGAAGCTCCAGAATATCAACGGGACCCTAATGCTGATAGAAAACTTAGAAGAAGAAGGTTAGTGGGACAAATTGTGGCTTTTGCTGCTGCAGTTGGTCTTGAAGCTGCAATTGATATGCATCATCTCTCTCCTCTACTGTCCATTCTAGATTCCTCTCACCTTCAGACCAGGTCTTCTAGCCTCAGTGGCTTAAGTAGTAGCTTGAAATAGACCCTAACGTGTCTGAGACCTTGGTAACTGTGCCCTTCTTAGGCAAGGGTTGCTGTATATGTTCATTAACTGTCACAATTGGCCAAGGGAGGACCAAGAGGTGTCCAAATGAATTACCTGAGTGCCACACATATTCCTCCTTGCCCCATTGTGTAACAAGAGTCCTACTTTATTCTCATGATCAGGAATAATTTCTTTGCTAAGGTGGTGACTCCTCTTTCTGCCTCTGGTCCTTGAAAACAAGATCCCAAAGTAACCAGGTAACAGCTTATAGTTCAATGGGGGCTTTTGCTAGTCCTCTAGTAGAAGTTCATTCTCTGGGGACCAGATCTCTATCCCCGGAGAGAACAAAGTTGTATGGACAGAGGACACACATTTCTGAAGTGAGTCATTGGGAGTGATGGTAAATGCATTATTTATACTTTAATCTCCTGGTTCCCAGACCCATGTATGTATTCTTTTTTTTTTTTTTTTAACCAGGGGCAGAGTACCACATAATGGCATTTTATTCAATGCTATCTCATTCTGTCAAATTATTGCTACTTCCTCTGTACCTTCAGTAGGCTTATCCAACACATTCTGAAGCCTGCAGCTCTATTTATTGTGGAGTGGGATATGACAAATGGACCTTGTGATTATGGAAACCTCATTCCTAATCCTGACATAGAAAAAATACCTTACCATGAAATACCAAGTGACCCTGCATCTGGATTTGCCCATCATGAGCTGGGTCTTATCAGATCCACCAAAACATAAGACCAAATGGTCTAGCTGTCTATTGTAACATGGAAGTGGTATATCTGGGAACGAGCATGAATAGGACCAAGAGGCATTCCAGTTCTTGCAGGCCCTGTAGCATGCCAGGAGTTGTTTTTCAAACAGCATCTAATTCTCCAGAGCAGACAGCATGGCCTTGCTCTAGAAACCCAGACTATGGTGCCCACCAAAATTGTAGCAGCATTTCTCCCCAGTCCCAACCCTAACATTACCTCTCACCTCCAGTACAGATGGCATAATCTTGCTCTAGAATCTCAGGAACCTTCATTGTTATTCTTTCACTAGAGCTTGTCACAAATTCCAACAAGAATCTTTGCTCACCATTGATACCTCCATTATTATAGCATCTACTGGATCATACGGCCTAAGTAGCAAGGCTACTTTCACTGCAGTTTGTTATGCTTAGGTGTACAGTGCTTTCCAATAGAACTCTCTCCACTGGCGGACATAGTCTATTCCTGTGCTGTCAATATGGTAGCCACTAGCTACATGTGGCTATCGAGCACTTGGAACATGGCTAGTGCAGCTGAGGAACTAGGTTTTAATTACATTTAAATGTAAACTTATGTAGCCTTGTGTGACAAATAGCTACTGAACTGGACATTTCGGGTATAGAATATACTGCCTCCAGAATCCAAAAAAATTCAGCATGTGATGTTCATTTTTTTGTGGTAGGAAGAATAAGAGGCAATGCTTTATTTTTTAATAAATTATTGAAGTGGCTGTCCAGCAAACTCCTGGCCACTAGATGCTAGGAATTTTCCTAAAGTGGTGGCTCCACTTAATTTAATTTAATTTATTTTTTATCCTCATCCGAGGACATTTTTCCATTTTTTGTACAGAGTGGGAGGGAGAGAGAGGAAGAGAGAAAGAGAGAGAGGGAAACATCGATGTGAAAGGGACACATCGAGTGGCTGCCACCCGCACGACCAACCAGGGCCGGGGACAAACTGCAACCGAGGTACGTGCCCTTAGCGGGAACTGAACCCGGGTCTCTCAGGACTGCAGGCCGACGCTCTAACCGCTGAACCACACCGGCCAGGGCTGGTGGCTCCACTTTATGAATCTTCATAGGATTTATCTCCCACCCTCCGGACTGTGAATGTCTTACAAAGTCTAAGTGATAGCTACCTCTTGCTATCACTTGCTATCACTCTTGGGTATCTAGTACAATCAGCATACTATCAATGCAATGGATCAATATAATATGGGGTGTCCAGATGGTCCAGATCTTTTTGGATAATAGTATGACAAAGCACAGAGGGTTAATGTTGTCCTGAGAGGAAACTATAAATAAATAATATTTATCTCACACAATGCAAATTGTTTCTGATTCCTTTTTCTTTTCTTTTTAAAAAATACTTAATTTATTATTATTTTTTATTACAGATGTCCCTCCCTCTCCCCCCTTTGACACCCTCCTCCCTGTTCCTGCCCCTACCTCCCACCTTCACCATATTGTTGTCTGTGTCCACTAGTTATGCATATATGCATATAAATTCTTTGGATTATCTCTTTCTGCCTCCCCCTTCTCTCTGAGATTTGTCAGTTCATTTCTGATGCTTTTATTTGATTAATTCACCAACTCAATAGCCACATACCAAGTACCTGATGCTGTGTTAATTTGCTCTAACAGAGACTACATCTGACATAGTGCTCCAGTTAGGCTACGATTTGGTAGAGGTTGTGGTAATCTACACCAGTGGTTAGCAAATAATAGCCTGTGGGCCAAATCCAGTCCACTGCTTGCTTTGTAAATAAAGTTTTATTGGATCATATAGCCACACCCATCCACATTTTGTCTGTGGCTACTCTTACAACACTTTGGGGACAGTTGGATTGTCATGACAGAGACTATATGACCCACACAGCTTAAAATATTTACTGTCTGGCCCTTTATAGAAACAAATTTGCTGATCCCTCTTTACATTAATCCTCCAGGATCCATCTAGTTTCTGTAGAGGCCTACAGAATGGGGTTATCATGTGGGCAACTACCCTGTGATCCTTTAGGTCTTTAAGGGTAGCACTAATCTCCACTTTCCTGCCCTGCCTCCCCTACTGTACTGGGGTATGCCAATTGTTAACTATAAATTTGGCACCGGGAAAATCACCATGAGGTTAATCTGTGGGCCCAATGAACCCACTGTAAGCCAGGCCTTGGCTATGTCTTCATTTATTACTGTTCCCCATATACTGCTACACTAACAAGGGTCCATGATAATACTTTAGGTCTCCAGGTGTCTGCTCAGTTCCTGAAACCCTATGCCCCATAGCCTTGGCTATTCCCCTTTCCCCAGGGTATATTTACTCGAATAAATGGTCGTAAGTGTAGGTCCCTTGGGGGAAAACGTCACAGCAATCATCACAGTGTAGATTTGTTGTGGTATTACAAAGTCCTTTCTCTTGGGAACCAGGAAACTTATTTAAAAAAAAATTTTTTTTTTCTTTATTGATTTTAGAGAGAGAGGAAATGAGAGGGAGAGAGAGATGGAAACATCGATGAGAGAGAACATCGATTGGCTGCCTCCTGCATGCTCCTCAATGGGGATTTGGCTCACAACCTGGGCATGTACCCTGACCAGGAATCAAACTGATGACCTCTTGGTATATGTGTCGATGCTCAAACAGTGAGCCACACTGGCTGGGCCCAGACAACTTCTAAAGCCAGTGCGTTCTAGGTCTCAAAACTCCACAAGAGATCATGCCTTTTGTTGAGGTGACTGTCCTCAGTCTCCTAGTCACCCATCCTTGATTTCTTCTGCTGCTATAAACTGAGTAGTACCCATGTATTTTGCCTTTACGTATTTGGTGTTCTATTAACCATCTGTATAACTTTCTACAGTTCAAGCTCCTGACTGCCATGCCAACCCTGCCATTCATTACCATAACTGCAAGACACTGGTTATAAGCTGTTCATCTCTCCAATTTGTCCTCTATTGTGTTGGGCTCCCATCATTTCCATTGCTATTAGGGAGCCAAGTCCCATAACAGACTCTCTTACCATCACCTCTGGCAACAATGAGAGGTGCTCCTCTCTCTAGCACATTGTTTATAGTTTTGGTAAATGGCAGGTCCTCTGGGCCTCTCTATGGACATAATCATTGAGCAAGACTTCTGGGCATGCATAGTATCTCCATTACAGCTTGGCCACTTCACTGAGTCTTTAAATCCCTTCCTCCACCATTTGCCATGGTAGTCTTGCATTGCACCCTTGTTTAGAGAGTAGCTTCATTTTGTGTGTGTGTTTGTGTGTGTGTGTTTCTAGTAGCCATTTTCATAGTAAGCTTGTACTGCCCCTTGGGGCCCTTTCTTTCCATGTAAGGCCCAGCACATTTCCAGCTGGGTTATGTTGTGATTTAACCCTAGTTATAGGCCTGGTGACCAGAAGTGGAGGTGGGGCAGATTCTGTTGCCTTCTTGAGGAGACATCTTTGCATTGTTTTCCAAGATGAGGTTTAAGGGGGAATGATAACTTTTCAAAGGGAGATGGGCCATTTCTGTGGGATCAGAAAATTCAAAAGAGTCTAGGGTGTCTAAATCTTCAGGGGCACCCTCCTAAATGTCTCCATTGCATGTCAGGTCCTAGGTTTTCCCATGTAAGGAAACCTTGTCCTGGCCTTGGCATAGCAGACCTGCCATTGTTGGGCATTTAATCTTCTTTGAAGTTTAGTCACTGGGGCCATTAAATTCTGGCCTTTATCCTTGGTTTTCTCTGTCCTGGCACTGCAGGAGATAAGGACTTCTTTGTGCTACTGAAGAGGTCCTTTAACTTTCACACTTGGTTTCCAATTACTTGTTAATTTCCCTTAGCATCTAGTTTATTTCTGAGGAGCATCCATGTACCTTGACAATAACTACCCAATCTCATTGTTCTTGTAGTTATTCTTGTGTTCCATAAGTTTCAAATGCCGGATATACTGCACCAATGGATGGTAAGAGGCAATTGTGTATTGTCCTTGTTATTGACAATCATATCATGTTAATATTATAATTAGTGTTTTAGATGAATCGCCTCTGGTTCATGATTTCTTCAAGGGCAAGGCCACATCATATTCAGTTTTGCATAGATGTTTTTGAATAAATGCATGAGGTATTTTGAGGGCAGATGGGATTTTGAAGGTCTCTTAAATTTTATCATAAATTACTATCTCTATTACTTATGAGTAGGAGTAGCTTAAAATCTATTGTAAAAGTCCTATAACTCATTGATTGTAAGAATTTTTCCTTCATTTTTCTCAAATAAAATTAGATGTGAACCCAAAACATTATTATTTATTGGGCTCTTTAAAATGATAAAAGCTAATTTCAACCTGATTGACAATAGAGGTCTTCTATGAAATCTTCTAAGATATACAAAAAATAATGTTCTTTAATGGGAACACTAAAATAGATTTTGAGATACTGGTGCCTTGTGGTTTCTCTGGGGTATGGTTTTTAAATAATAATAGCAATTGCTAATATTAAAAAGTGTCTGATATTAAAGTGTGCCAGGAAGTTGAAGTGTACTCACTCATATGTAGTTCTTATGAAACCCCCATGAAGAAACTGCTATTACTTCTCTCACTTTTTTGATGAGGACTCTGAGGCACAGAATGGTCAGAATTTCCCAAAAGTTGCATCACGACCCTTACACAGACTTCAAACTCAGTTGGTTTGGCTCCAGTGTTATAACACATCTATCAATATTTGACGCCAAAGTACTCAATGTTTAAAAACACATCTTTTATTTTTATTTTATTTTAGTTTTTAAAACATCTAGAGCCTATGAAGAAATATTTATCAACTGACATTGCTGTAAAAAAGTCCATATTGTTTGTGAAATTTTTTGCTAATAGTGTAAAATCCAGATAGAAAACAAACCTCACACAACATAGAAAAGACACTTGTGACATTTTGGGCTCCGCATGGCTATAGATCTATTTAAGTATCCTTTCAGTTGAAGGCATATCCCTTGTGTCATTGGTTTCTTGATGTATAGACTGAAAATGATGTGCAGTACCCAGGAGGGAGGTCAGCCATGTCCCTTCCTTTTATTGAAATCCAAGCCCGCTCTCATTGTCCTAGGCCTGCTCTGTGCCAGCCCTTTAACATAATCACACTACCACTTGATGTCATGCTGATCTCGCCCTGCTAACAGGCATTTGGGAATGGTAATTAGGACTCAGTGCATGGCCCTTATTGGAAGAGGACTGACCCAGCTATAACATACCATAAATACAGCCCCGACAGAAGCCTGAGAATTGGTTCTGGCTGATTGCCTTTACACAGGGCTGTGACTCATTGCTTAATTTCTTCCTGATGCTTTGGTCATAAAGGTTCTGTAGTCTATAATTTTTGTAAAAAATACATCTAATTTATGGTGTTAAAGACGTATTTCAGGTAACTAATCATATTTATAGGACGTCGCAATCCTAGGACAACATTTATATAAACTATCCATTTTTTAAAAAACGTAATAGATTTAGTGTGTTTATTTGTTGTTTTTATCAATATCAAATGTATTGAACACCTATTATGTGAGAGGTACATACATTGAATCCTGTCTGCCTTTTTCTCCCCCAGATATCATGTGCTCATTCTGTAAGAATCCCTATTATGAAATTGGTCTCCCTGTTAATCATACTGTGATCAGATGTAACACTTCTGGTATGGATCCCAGAACAGCAATAGCTCTGACAACATTTCCTATCCTGATGTTTTTTGCAACATGAGGCAGAGTCTCAGCACACACTTTAGCCAGCTGCTCCCAGCCTTTATCTGACTCTGTTTGTGTCTCTGTGAGGTTTATACACACCATAAACACTGATGACTCCCACCGAATGCCACTGTGGACAGCCAGGCTCCAGCCACTGTTCTTTCCCTCCCAATTTCACACTCCCAGCGGTTCCCTAGCTTGCTGAAGGTAAGCTCCATGAAGACAGATTCTTCTATCACTCTGTCCCCAGGGCCTGGAATAGTGGCCAAGAGTCAATAATTGCTTGTCGATGCAAATATGGTATAGCCATGAAAACATGCTATTTACGTTTTTCTCCTTTTTCATAAGGGTGTTGGTTCTTATTGTTTATAGGTTTATTGGTTGAAATATCTTTTTAGTTAACTACATCTTTTTGTCGAATGACAAAAATAACTTGTATTATAGATATTTTGGAAAACACAGAAACATTAAAAATACATAAAACGACCTCACACACATGGTTCGCTTTTTTTTTTTTTAAATTTGGTATAATTTCTAGATGGTTTTGGTCTGGTTTTCCACTTATCATGGTATTGGGGTCCTTTCTCCTTACCACTAAATATTCTTTAGAATAATTTTAAATGAATGCTTGCAGGAGATTTTTTCATATGGAAAATACTATCTTCCATTTGCCCTTCCAGATCCATGATCTACCCTTCTCCGCTCTTCTCCAGCGTTCTATCTGTCTCTGGAGACTGATCTCATGGATCATACATATCAAGGTTCCTGTGCCCTTTGGCCCCTGTTGGGTTTGGTCAATGGAAAGCCCTGGCAGAAAATGGCAGAGAAAGGAATGATGGAGAAGACAATGGGAAGGTATTTTATTCCTTTGGCTCTCTCTCTGGCAGGTCACCTCAGTTTGGCTGTGTCCTCGTACCAAAGGCTAGCTCTGCAGGGTTCTGCCTTCTGAGATCCAGTAACTATTCTCTCCCCTTGCCCTGTTACCACATATACTTTTGTAAATAGTAATTTGGATATCCTATTTGAATGTGTCATCTTTTCTGGTTGAGAACCTGATCTATGTAACAGTTTAATAATTTCCTGGGATTACATTATTACACATTATATTTCAGTTGGATATTCTGATATCTAGATCCTGGTGCTAATTTCTGATGTTGTCCACCTGAAACTGATATAATAATGTATGCCAGCTATACTTAAATAAATAGTAAATGAAAAGGATACCTTCTCAAAATATTATTACTTTGTCAAAAATTAGAAGAAAATAATGTAAGACTATTGATATATATATATATATCTCCAAATTGCCTTCCAATGTGAAATATGTATTGTAGGTAGTCATTTGCTGTTTCTGAAATCCCAGCTTGTGGATCTCTTTCTCTTGTGGGTATCCCTACAAGTATGAATATTGGTGATAAGTAGGGCTCTGCCTCTTACTTTAGAAATGAAGGAACCAGATATTTCCTCTCTACTCCTTGGAAACTAATGCTTGGGTATACGAAGCAGGCCTTGCAGTTGGTTGTTCTTGCCCTGGACTTGAATCTGAGAGGGCTATGGATCTGAAGACATGAGTGACACTTAGAGATTACATACAATGTACTGGGAAGGTGGAATTGCTAGTGTGCTGGTTACCATGGGAGCAGAAGCAGTGGCACTAGAGTATCCCAACAGGTGGCCCCCTTGTTGCCATGGCTGATAATGTCTTTGTTCTCTGCTACCAAGACTCCCTTTGTTCCTATCTATGATCTAAGCCTGGTTCTTTAGCCTCCCTGTCATTTCTTTGTGAATTGATTATTTTATCATTATGAAATATCTCTCTCTATTTCTTGAAATATTCCGTGTTCTGAAGTCTACTTTGTTTGTTATTAATATAGTCACTTTAGCATTTTTGGGGAGTGATAGAAATATTTGCTATCTTTATTGTGGTGGTGGTTTCTTGGGAGGATTCATATGTAGAAAACTGCCAAGTTTTGCACTTAAAATATATGTAGTTTAGTTGCTTCAATAAAATTACAAAAAATGACACGAATTGGTCTTTCCAAGCATTTTTGAACACATAAGAAGAAACACTACTAGAAGTGCTATAAAGCAATAGAAAGAATATTATAATAAACACCCCCTCTTCCCAAATTATATGTACAGGGCTTATGCAGAATGGCTTTTATGATTTGCAAGTAGCCGTCATGGTCCTGTGCCTTCATGGAGATGCTGGCTTTGTAGATATGCTTTGTGGGTGTGTGACCCGTGCAGTCACAGATGATTCTGTGTTTGATTTCATGCTCTGCTGTCACCATCTTAAACTTTTTTTTTTTTTTTTGCTTAAGCAACAGAGATTTATTTTCTCACAGTTCTGGAGTCTAGAAGTCCAATATCAAGGTTTTGGCAGGTTTGGTTTGAGGTCTCTCTTCCTGGCTTACAGAGAGCCGCCTACTTGCTGTATCCTCAGGTGCTCTAGCTTTTTTATGCTTAGTATTTGCATGGTATTATTTTTCCATCCTGTTATTTTAACTTAGCTGTATCTTTATATTTAAAATGGATTTCTTGTTACTCTAGTATGGCTGGAAGCAGAAGTTGCCTCTCTGTTACTTTTCTGAACTAATTTGTTGCTTCCTGTAAATATCTTTTCTGTTTAATCAGCTAGGTTTCAATTCTATGGTTTGCATTCAAGAACCTTGGTGGTACAATATAGGTACTGGGAGCAGACTGTAAGCAACAGATCCTCAAGGAAAATGGAGAAACCCAGGCTTGCCAGTTGAGGCAGAAGGAGGTAAAAATCCCTTTGTATTAAGAGATGGCCTTCTGGCAGCTTAGGCCATGCAGTGGTGAAAAAAGTTCCTTATTATCACCTGGAATGAAGAGCTCATGGAGCACAAAGTTTAAAGAAATAAAGTGGTTCTTGGTATTGAACAGTATGAAGGAGGTGAAAATTTAAAATATTGTAGGATGGTCCGACCTAGCCAGACCTCCCAGGAAGGGAGATAAGGGGTAAATATAGCCTCCCTCTCCTGCCTCTTCCTCCAACTGGAACTGTCATGCTAAGGCTCCTGATTTACCTGATTTTGAGTAATTTTGGATTGTATCATGCACATATTGAATGTTATGTTGTAGAGACTGAATTCTACCCATTTCCTCTGGTGAGTCACTTCTCAAAAAGTTTTGTTTGTTTTGCTTCTTCTTTTCCTACCTGTGCCATAGTGCAATTAACACAGATCCTTCGGGGAGATCACTTTGTCAAGCATGTCTCACCACTGTGCCATATGCCTGAAATAATACAAAACAACACTGAATGTCAACTGTAATTGAAAAATAAAATAGAAGAAACAACAACAACAACAACAACAACAACAACAACAACAAGAAGCAGATCCTTCCAAGCCATTCTTTTTCTTTCACATGGGAAGCACTGCCCACCTGCTCTGAGTACTGACCCTTTGGGGTCCCCAATTATCATGCAGCTGTTTACCATCTAGAGCTGTGAAAGGAGAAAGAGAAATGATGATGCCCTCCCCTGGATGACCTTCAAGCTTTCTTTTGCAAGGAAGCGACAGCGGAGACTTAGCCATGAGGAACAACGTGTTTCTTTCCCTTTTACAGTTCGCTGATGCCTTCCTTTGTAGCTTGTATAGCATGCTTGTCCTGATTTATGATTTTTTTGCCACCTGGTTTATTTCTCTTGTTTTTGATTTTTTTTTTTAACTAAAAAAGTTTAGATTTTAGTTGACATTCAAAACTATTCTTAGTTTCAGCTATACTTTATAGTGGCTAGAAAATCATATAGTTTACAAAGTGCCCCTCCCCCAGTATTTCCAGTACTCGACTAGCATCATACATAGTTATTATACTATTATTGACTATATTCTCTATGCTGTACTTTACATTCCTGTGAATCAGTACTTCTCAATCCCTTTACCTTTCCACCCAGTCCCCTGACTCCCCTCCCATTAGGTAACAATTGGTCTATTCTCTATGAGTCTGTTTGTTTTGCTTGTCTGTTTATTTGTTCTTTAGGTTCCACATATAAGTGAGATCATATGGTATTTGTCTTTCTCTGATTGACTTACTTCACTTAGCATAAAACCCTCTAGGTCCAACCATGCTGTCACAAATGGTAAGATTTTTTTCTTTCTTGTTTTTATGGATGAGGAGTCATGTGTTTTTATTCTAGCAAACTCAGCTGGATATGAGCTCCAAACTCTTTTTTTTTTTTTTTTTTTTACCACTTCCAACTCAGTTTAGTTTAGACCTTTTACCTTAGGTGAGGTGCTCTGAGTCTGTTCCATGGACGCATAGTTCAGGAGTCAGCCAGACATGTGGGCTGGCAGAATTTGGGTAATCCCTTTCTGGTTTTTTTTCTTCAAATATTTCTCTTTCTCCAGTGACTTTAGTGGCCTTGGACTCTCTAGGCCAGAAAAAATTTTAGTTTTCCACCCTTGCTTGATGCTCTGTGTGTGCTAACTGAGCCTGCCCTCAGGCTAGAAGAGAAGCAGGAAACTGGAGTACTCACTTTGTATAATACCCTTCCTCAAGCTGACTCCTCCTTGGAATCCCCTGTTCTTCACCCTCTTGTACCTCCATGGAGTCCTTCTTGTATGTGTCCATATTTCACACACAAACTGTGGAGAGTTTATTCTGTCTTCTATGGGGATTATGTAGAGGGTTTATTCTATGTGAAGTAAGTTCTTGGCTGTTAATGGAAGCTCGGTCATTATTTTAAAATATCTCTGTTGTTTTTTCCTCTTCATGTTCCTGGATGTCCCTCTTCCCACTATTTTTTTTTTTTTTTATCCTCACCTGAGGACATTTTTTGATATTTTGTTCAGATAGAGTGGGAGGGAGAGAGAGAGAGAGATAGAAACATCGATGTGAAAGGGACATATCGAGTGGTTGCCACCCGCACAACCCAACCAGGGCTGGGGACAAACTGCAACTGAGGTACGTGCCCTTAGCGGGAACCGAACCCGGGTCTCTTGGGACCGCAGGCGGACGCTCTAACCGCTGAATCAAACCGGCCAGGGCTCTCTTCCCACTATTATAAATACAACGTGCCCTTCAAAATGCTTTTATATTTGCTGTAAAATCTGGGTTTCTAAATATTACACATTGAAGGGGCATTAAAGGTTATTTAATTGAACCTCTTCATTGCACAGATGAGAAAACTGAGGTTTTGAAGCAAGTAATTTACCTACACTAAGGGGTGGGGTTGCTGGGGCAGATGGGTGAGCGGTCTGAGAGAGACACCAGAGTTTGTCCAGGAAAGACACATCTTCTGAAGAGTGAAATGTAATTTGTGAAACTTGTTGGGAAGAAACATTTCTTTTGGTGCTTCTCTGCAGCGTGAGATGAGCATTCGAGGTGTAGAGGCTTGAAATGAGGAAGAGAAAGGATTTCTTTGGAAAATTTGTCTGAAACTGCCACACATTTTAGAACCATCCAGTTGGAAAGCACATCAAACATGTCTTTTCTCAAGCGAGTTGTCATATTTCATCACCGTGGCTGGTGTTCTGTTTCAGTTTCCAACCCCTAAAGCAGCTGTGCTTGCGCTGAAATGAAGCGCAGAGTTTGCGACGGAGGATACGTGTTGCCAAAAGGTTTACCTCTCAGATGTTGTTTGCTTGTCTGCTTCAATAAGAACATGCAGATTTCTCCCCAATGTCCTCCTTCCCCCACTGCCTCCCTTCTCTTCTATTCCATCAAAACTAACAATGTTTGAAAAATTTGACCTCAGTCTAGTCTCTTACCAGTGTTCACTCTTTATGCCAAAGCTGACTCTAGACACCTTATTCATCCAGATACCTTGGTTCATTGGATAGTTAAAACATCTTAAATTGATACTTTCTGGGTTTTTGTTGTTGCTGTTGTTTAGGGTCTAGAGTCATAATAGTAAGTTAAGGGAGTATGGGGAAAAAAAGCCAAGTCAAGCAAAAACACTTGGGGAGGGAGATATTTGAGTATCATATTAAACACAAGTTCCCAGCAGTAGAAGAGAAGGATAGTAAGGTTTAAAATCCTTAGTCCCTTAATTATATAAAGTTGATGTAATTGTGGGTGATTATACCTTAAAATATAAAGGTGGATTTAAAAAAAGTGAAGTCATTTAATTTTGGCAACTTCATATTTGGCATTACTCACCCAATGGCATGGGCTAAACTATGAGGGGTAAGGTGCTGTCCTGTCAGTATTTCTGGGACTTGAGAACCACCTGTTCATTCCAAGGACCACAAATGTAAACAAAAGCAATCAAACAAACAACCCAACTCTTTATTAAATGAATAAAGAGGGGGTTGATTTATAGACCAAGAAGGATTCATTTCCTCACAGGTAATCACCACAATGTATGAAACTATGAGATCTCTTCCTGCTCAGAGGATAAAGACTCTCAGTAACATGGGTAGGATTTTTCAGGTTCAACATTAAAAAAAAAATTTATTTTAAATTTACCTGTATTGTTGAAAGTATTACAGATGTCCTTCCTTCCCCCCTGTTGACTCCCCTCCTGCCCCCTCAAAGGGTAAGAGATTCTCTTTTTTTACAGCTTCATAGTATTCCATAGTGTAAAGGTACCCCAGCTTTTTTTTGTTGTTAATCCTCATCCAAGGATATTTTTTCATTGATTTTTTTTTTTAGATAGAGTGGAAGGAAGGGAGGAGAGAGAGAGAGAGAGAGAGAGAGAGAGAGAGCGAGAGAGAAACATCAATGTGAGAAAGACACATTGCTTGGTTGCCTCCCACACAACCTGGATCAGGTCCTGGGATTGAACTTCCAATCTAGGTACATGCCCTTGACTGGGAATCAAACCCATGAGCCTTTGATCCATGAGCTGATGCTCTAACTGCTGAGCCAAACTGGCCAGGGCTATACCACAGCTCTCTTATCTACTCCTCTACTAATGGACTCTTGGGCTGTTTCCAGATCTTAGCTATTGTAAATAGCACTGCTATGAACATAGGGGTGAATATATTCTTTCTGACTGTTGTTTCAGGATTCTTGAGATATATTCTTACAAGTGGGATCACTGAGTAACAAATGACACTACAGTAATACAAAGGATTGTAAGAAGATACTATGAACAATTATATGCCAACAAATTGGACAAACTAGGTGAAAAGGACAAATTGCTAGAAACATACAATCTTCAAAAACTCAACTGGGAAGATTCAGAAAACCTGAACAGACCAATAACAAATAATGAAACTGAAGCAGTAATCAATAAACTCCCAGTAAACAAAAGCCCTGGTCTGGACAGCTTCACAGGGGAGTTCTGTCAAACATTCCAAGAAGAACTAACACCTATTCTCCACAAATTATTCCAAAAAATTCAAGAGTAAGAAAGACTTCCAAGCTTTTTATATGAGGCCAGCATTATCCTAATTCCTAATTCCAGATAAAGACATTATAAAGAAAGAAAATTACAGGCCAACATTTCTGATAAACATAGACACTAAAATCTTCAACAAAATATTAGCAAATAAGATCCAGCAATATAGTAAAAAGAT
Organism: Molossus molossus; assembly: GCF_014108415.1. Lineage (NCBI taxonomy): Eukaryota > Metazoa > Chordata > Mammalia > Chiroptera > Molossidae > Molossus > Molossus molossus. The sequence goes on from NW_023425344.1 coordinate 184,321,605, forward strand.
TATTCATCATGACCAAGTGGGATTTATCCTAGGGATGCAAGGCTGGTACAATATTCACAAATCAACAAATGTGACACATCACATAAACAAAATGAAAGATAAAAATCATATAATCATATCAGTAGATGCAGAAAAAGCATTTGACGAAGTCCAGCACCTATTTTTTTTTTAAATCTTCACTCGAGGATACTTTTCTATTTATCTTCAGATAGAGTGGGAGGGATGGAGGGAGGGAGGGAGGGCAAGAGAGAGAGAAAGAGAGAGAGAGAGAGAGAGAGAGAGAGAGAGAGAGAGACATTGACATGAGAGAGACACATTGATTATTTGCCTTTCACATGACACCAACCAGGGCCGGGAACTGAAGCACAACTGAGGTACGTGCCCTTGACTGGAATGAACCCAAGACTCTTTGATCCATGAGCTGATGCTGTAACTGCTGAGCCAAACTGGCCAGGGCCCAGCACCCATTCTTGATAAAAACTCTCAGTAATGTGGGAATAGAGGGATCATACTTCAACATAATAAGGCCATATATGAGACCTACAGTCAACATCATACTCCATGGGCAAAAACTAAAAGTGTTTCCCTTAAGGAACAAGACAAGGATGTCTACTCTCACCACTCTTATTCAATATAGTACTAGAAGTCCTAGCCATAGCAATCAGACAAGAAGAAAAAATAAAAGGCATCCAAATTGGAAAGGAGGAAGTGAAACGATCATTATTTGCAGATGACATGATATTGAGCATAGGAAACTTGAAAGACTGCACCAATTTATTACTATGTTTAATAAATGATTTCAGCAATGTAGCAGGATACAAATTAACATCCAGAAATCGATGGCATTTTAATACACCAATAATGAACTCTCAGAAAGAGAAACTAAAATAAGAATCCCATTTACCATTGCAACAGAAAAATTAAGTTACCTAGTAATAAACTTAACTGAGCAGGTAAAAGACCTGTTCTTAGACTGCAGGTTGAATATTTTAGTTGAATGCAGCATGTTTAGAAGGACTTTACTGTAGGGGGTAGCACCCAGTGGGCACACCTATGTTTGTAGGATGAATGAGCGGTTGAGTGACTATATAATTCAGTGTCAGCTGGTGATAGCATGTAGTGACTCCTCTTCTGGGTGGTTCATGCCAGTAACCCCACAGGTACAAGGCTTTTTATTTGGAGATCAGGAGGTCAGGAAGTAGCAATTGGACAGAAAATGCTTTTCTCTGAAATCAGTTATTAAAAATAAGCTGTTGCCATCACTAACTTTCTCACTTTAAATGGAACTGACACTAGGACCTAATAATTGGTGGTAATTGTAGGCCTGGTGTCAGATTTAATAAACCACTAAAACCACAAATCCTGTAAAGATGTAGTTAGTTCTTCTCTAGCAAAAGATAGGACTTTCATATCCTTTAGTACCAGATTACTGTTGCTTATATTTTTCTTCAATATAATAATTTCTGCTTTTTAATAAAAGAACTGTCATTTCTAATAAAAATCATCCAGGGAAATAACAATTGATAGCTATCACAAGCTGAAATGTACCAAGTAAATACCCATCTTCAAAAACTTGCTGTAGAATCTTGACCCTAATTAAACTGGACCTTATGTTGGGATTGTAACTTACTATGTGAAGTGGGAGAATTTCTCATTTATGAGGTTCTTCAGTCTGATCCCCTTGTCTCCAGAAGGCCTCTCCCTTGAAATGAGTAGTGGACTTGCTTGATTTTGAGTAGAAGCTGAGCACCCTTTTTATCTTTTTGGGAATGCAAACACATTTTTTTCTTTTTAGCCATGTGACAGAGTAAATTTACAATATGCTACACCCTCCCTCATTGGAATTGTGTATATCCATGCCCTTTGTCATGTGATTGGCAGTCTCTACCATTATAGTGAGGAGAATGCATTTCTCTGTTGATGTTGGGATTGGCCACACAACTTGCTTTGGCCAATGGAATATAGGTGGAAGTGGCAGTATGCCAGTTTTAAGCCAGGGCTTCAAGAGGCATCAGGTGTTTCAGCTTATGTTCTTGCACTGATGACATTATAGATGAGAAAACATGGCCCTTATAGCCTCTGGTGAGAGGAGGATGAGAGAATCATGGAGCAGACCTGATCCTGTTCTTGAGATTTGGGGTAGTTTGTTATGCAGCATTATTGTGGCAATAGCTGACTATTGATCTCTAGCAATATATGAAGTGAGCCTGTGACCTAAATGTGATCAGTGAACTGCTTTTGACTGAGTCTTTAGTACTTGAAGGCAAGGTAAGAGATTGGGGATGGGTGGGTCATAAAGACCTTATTCCTGGTGGCTATGACTGAATTAGAGTCAGGCAGCATGGCAGGGAGTGTCTATGGAGCCATGGTCAGTGGCTGAAGTCAACAGTGCTGGTGGTGAGTCCTGAGTGGACTGCTTCTATGGCAGTGTTTTCACTATGCCTCACTGCCCTTACAGTCTACTCAAGGTTTCCTTGCTAGGCTTTCTATGTTTCTGCGTCACTTGATATCCTTTTGGTAAATTCCCTTTCTGCTTAGGTTTACCAGAGATATGTTGCTTATTTACAACAAAAATTCCTGGTGAGTATATTGTGAATTAGGAAGGAACCCATTTTTCCTATAATTATATACCCTTTGGATGGCTTTATAATTTATGTAGCAATCCTAAATGATCTCCTATAATCCTCCCTACACCTCTATGCACAGTAGAGCAGAGTGGTGTGGAGCCCTCACTTCACATTACAGGATTTGCTGTATCTGCAACTGCCTACATTGTTGGACATTGTTGGACAAGCCATTTAACCTCTCATATGAAATTTAGTTTTCTCATGTGAAACTAGGGATAAAATTAATACTACAAACAATCTGTGTGCAGCTGAAAGACACTTAATTCTTATTCCATGATAAATCATCAGTAAGTAATAGCTATTAATAGTAATAGTAGAGAAGATGAGATGCTGTTGCTGCTATTGCTAATATAGTATTATACTGTGAGATAACAATGAGTTGTGATGCTTGTCCTAAATCATACAGATACACATGGTAGAGCGGAAATCTATTTTGTTCCTCTACTTTTCCGTAGTTACAAAGCCTGTAATGAGTTAACATAATGCAGTGCTTGTGAACCTTTTGTTTGGCATGGCTCATATGTCTGTGACACTCTAATGGCCATGCCCAGATTTTGAAGATGCTCTGCTTGTGCTGGAGTGATAGTATTCAAACCCACGTTCATTTTGGTAAACATAGGAAGTTCACACCTCATCTCTCTTCCTCACATTCTGTTTGGATCCCTACATTTTCTCACTCCTATTTCAGAGTGATCTGCTCTTTCTGATGGAAGTTGTGCTTTAAGTATTATATTTCTTAGGGGTTGTTGAGTGGGGAGAAGACCGATAATGATTATTAGATAATGTAGTTGCTACTACAGGGTGGTGTTTTGATGGTGGTAGTGGAAGATGTGTCTTAAGCAAACATCCAGGAAGATGCAACCTTGGAGCCAGGAGGCAGCAGAGGAGAGACCTAGCGGGGGAACCAGCATTTAGGGATGGAAGTCTAGAGAAACCTTCACTTCTTTTACCTAAGACTCCATGTTTCAAGAATGCTCCTGATATCAAAAGAAGCATAATAGGTTTGAAGCTCAGCCCCAAACTCAGGTGTGTGAAATATCACTTGCTTCATATTCCATAATTCAGCCTCACTCTTCTTCTGATAGATATTTAATATTCACCCACCCTGATGATTCCCTCTTTGCACTGCCTCTGCCTCATGGACATGGGCCAATGTTTCAGGTATTACTCAATGACAAGTTTGGGGCACAGGGAGAATTTGGAGGACCTCTGGTAACTGGTCTTCTGCCTCCAAGCTGAGACATCCTTTATCTTTGTCCTCATGGCCCTCTGGCGTTGGGACACTATTACTTCCTAAACATGCTGGGGCTCTGAAAATCTTTGCTGAGTCCAGGGACTGTATCTAGGGTGTCACACACACACACTGTGCTTCCTCTCAGGGTCTTTTCCCCTACCTGGCTGCAATGTAAGGAAGTGGGGTATGGGTCCCTGCTGATTTGGGACACAGTTTTCTCTACACTTCCAGAATCTCAGGGAGTCCTTTTTTAGGCTGTGGAATGTCTTCTATGTTTCTCCATTCTCTATGTCTCTGCTGCACCTTTCCAACACCCCATCTCAGCTCATAACTTTCCTTTCTAATTCCTCCAGAAACTTGTAGAATTCTCCAGAGTTAACTATATTTTTTGAACCACAGACCTTCCCTGGGGCACTCAGCTGAGAGTTCTGTTATAAGCTTCAATAAAGGGAGAAACTATGGGGAGTTCTCTATGCTCATTGATCAATGTCTCCAAAGATTTTTATAGTTGTTGTTAATCCTCGCTGGAAGATATTTTTCCATTGATTTTTAGATACAGTAGATGGAAGGAAGGAAGGGAGAGAGAGAGAAACATTGATGTGAAAGATATACATCTATTGGTTGCCTCCCATAAAATCCTAACCGAGGACCCATCCTGCAATCCAGGTATATCCCCTTGACCAGGAATTGAACCCATGACCCTTCTGTCCATGGACTGATGCTCTAACTGCTGAGCTAAACTGGCCAGGGCTGTTTCCAAAGATTTTTCTAACCACATGAACAAAATTGAATGTAATCCTCTGCAGATTAATGGTAATCATCTCTATCACTGTCAGTCAGTTCCTGGACAAGCAATTTGCTATTCTGTGCCTCAGTTTCCTCATTCGCAAATAAGTAGTGTTTCTCCCAACCTCCTAAACTCAAGGCACTGTTATGAGGATGAATGGTGTAAGAGATACAAACATGTGTTGAGAAAAGAAAAAAAAATACTACTACAGATATTAGTAAATGAAACCCTCAGGACTCAGATGAATACTGGGATATTTTGTATTGGCTATAGTGTTTTGATGTTGAATTTGTGGAAAAATATAATCACTGAAGAGAGAACGAGGGAAGTGAAGAATGAAAACAAAACCTCATACAGAAAGATAATAATGATGTTTCTCATCTCAAAATCATCTCCAAACTGCCTATTTTCCTCCCATCAAACAATTGACGGGCAATGAGATTGTGCTTATTTGCAGTTAAAGCTATTGTGATGTTGACAATTAAACGTGCATGCGGAATAAAATAATGGAGCAGTCCCATTTTATCACCAGTGTTAGCCAGTTTCTCCACAGGGCACAAGACATGTGGGAGAGCTGTGTGCTCTGCATATAAAATGCATTCCCTCTGCATCCTGAAGTGGGCTCAGGAGTTTGTGTTGGGTCACAGTGGGTCTGCTGGTCAATGCAGAGTCACTCACTGTTAACTGCTCTGGTCTTAGCTTCATTCTTCTCCTCATTCCTTTGATTTGTTGAAGAAATTACTGACCTGGAAGAGTCCATGGTTTCTATCCTCTTCAGGCTGAGGGTCTTTTCCACCTTTACAATGACTGGGTTCAGAGATTTCTCCACCAATGACCTTGACTATAGCCCTTCATCTTAGAGATTAATAATGGCTACCAATGCAGAATAACAGGAAAGAGCCAGTATGGCAGATATTGTTGATGCCCCACCCCTACCCTTCAGCTGGGCTCATCAACTGCTTGAGAGACATTTGCTTCCTACCTCTAAGCACCTGTTTCTCTTTTACTCTGCCTGAAAATTTGCTTCAGTGATGTTAAAACTTGCTTAACCCGGACATGTATGTGTGGGAGTTAATAACTCCCAGGACAATCTTTGAACCATGGGACACCTCAGGCAGTCGGGGACCAGTCAGTGGCTAGAGACTCCAGCCTCCCATTGTATAGTGGGTTAGTTCTCAAAGTGTGGCCCTTGGGCCAGCAACACCAACATTATCTGGGAACTTGCTAGCAATGCAAACCCTTGGTCCCCACTCTGACCTACTGAATGGGAAATTCTGGGATGGAGCCTAGCAATCTGTTAACAAGCCCTGGAGGTCATTCTGCTGTGTCCTCAGTTTGAGAGCCATTGCTCTAGTGGGATGCTTCTGAGCTGGTTTCCACACACTTTCTCAGATGGTCTAGATGGGTTTGGGCTCCAGTGGCTCATAGTGGTTACCTGGTCTCTAATATATCCTTTATTGACTCTTCTCCCTTTCCTGTCTCACTTGTCCTACTTCCTCATTTATACTACTAAAGATCACCTCCCAAATCCATCCAAACCTTTTTCTCAGCATCTGCTTTAGGGACATAAACTCAGACAGGATGAAGACCATTTGATGAAGGGTGACCACGTGCTAGGTGCTTTGCATACATAATCTCATTTAATCCTCACAGATGAGAAAACCAAGGCCCAGCAAAATTGTTAGGTTTAAGTGTCCATCAGTAGATGAGTGGATAAAAAAGCTGTGGTACATTTACACAATGGAATATTATGCAGCTATTAGAAAGATCTCTTATTCTTTGAGATGATATGGAGGGACCTGGAGAGTATTATCCTAAGGGAAATAAGCCAGTCAGAGAAAGACAAGTATCACAAGGTCTCCCTTATTTGTGGACTATAATGAACAAAATAAGCCGACGAACAAAATAGACCCAGAGACATGGAAGTAGGGAACAGACTGTCAAACCTCAAAGGAAAGGGGAATGGGGAGGAGGGGAAGAGATAAATCAAAGAACTGATATGCATATATGCATAACCAATGGACACAGACAACAGTGTGGTGAAGGGCGGGTGGGGGGGAGGGTGGGAGCGGGGAGGAGGGTGTCAATGCAGGGGAAAGAAGGAGGGACATTTGTAATAGTTTCAACAATAAAGATAAATAAAAAAAAGAAAAAAAGCATATCTTGTGAATAAACAATAGCTTCCCGACTTCCAATAAAAAAGTTGTTAGGTTTTCTAGAATCACCATGGTAAGTAGTAGGGGTCAGCTTTTAAATCTCTTCTTGTCTGACTCCAAAGCCCACACACACTGAGAACTGCAAAACCAAACAATTTACAAATGTACTGGTTAAGAGGATGAGTTTTAGAGTCAAATATTTGTGTGTTTAAAAACAAGCTTTACCATGTCCTAATTATGCAACCATGGGGAATTTTCTTCACCTCTCTGAACCTTAGGTTTTTCTTTTGTGCAAAGATAATCATGGCCACCTCATAGTAGCTCTCACCGTAGTATTTATAGTGTTGTTTACACAGGATACTGTGGTAGCTAAATATGGTTTCCTTTGAACTTGACAACACCTAGAGAGAGGTGTCCTTTATATCTTTGTTTTAAAGGGAAGGAGAGTTGAGTAGCCTGCATCTGCTTTCCCAGCTCTTTTGTACTTGGTAGGTTCTTGAAAACCTTCAAACAATTCTTGTTTAGTAAAAATGTTAGTGTGTGTTAGTGTGTATAAAAATGCTTTTACATTTTGTTGAGGATATTTTGGTGAGATGAGTGTTGTGTTCTTGTTACCAGGAGCAAAATCAGTAGTTAGGAGCATCATGTGAGTTTAGCAGGCAGCAGGCAGGAGCTCCCTCAGCAGGGGACTCGGCACTATTGATACCAGCAGAACGATAAGCCCAGGCCAGAGGGACAGGAGCTTGGAGCTGGAAGGTCTAATAATCTAGTCTAACCGCTCAACTTTATGAGGGAGATGTAGGGGAGATGAGGAATTTGTACGAGGTGATACTCCAATTGAACGGGTCTCAGAGCAAGCTCCAGCAGAACTATGGGGACCATAGACCAGCAAAGCACCAGACCTCTTTCTCTTGGTCTCTATCTAGGTAGACTTGCCTGTGCTGTGTTGGTAACAGTTATAACAGATTCCAACACAAGAAGCAGATCTTCACTGCTATAAAACTATGTGTACTACCCTATTTTCTCTAAAATTATGCCAACAACAACTACTGAAATTCAAACAGCCAAAGAACCCATCCAGTGGGCGCCTCAGTGCCTCCTTGTATGAACCAGACACCCTGATAGTAACTCTTCCCTGGTTGCCCAGAAGTTCTTTTTCCTTAAAAAGCCAGTGAGTCTTGAGGCTTCTGGATACCTTTTCCCAGCCACTCAGAGACTTGGTAAATTCTCCAGAATTTCCTCAAATTGAAGAGAAGAAATGGACCCGGAAGCCCAGGAGAGTCCTCTCTCTCATCAGTATGCTCAGAGACGTTTGAGAGGATATCCCATGCCCAGCTCCGGCAGAAGAGTACCTGGTTCCCAGAACTGCTACACTGCACGTTGATGGGTGACCCCCAGAGTGGGGTAGCATCAGGTTCTCTGCAAAGATGGACATGTATTGCCCCTCTTTCTGGTAGACAAGATGCTAGGACAGAGAGGGACCAGCTACTGTAGGAAACGATAGAGCTTCAACCTACTCTCACCGCTGCGAAGTGCCACTCAGGCTTACTCCAACCCCGGTTACTTTCCTTACTCTCTTTTGACCCTTGAACAATAAGAAAGTTTCCAAAATGTTCCCAGGGCCAAGTTTACTTTAGTTGAGTTGGAAAAGCATAATTAATTTGTTCTAAAGCAGGGTATAAGTTGAGAATATAGCCTTGGAATTATTAATTTAGTTTTGTGTGGTATAATTTTATAAAATATACTGAAAATGTAAATACTGTTAAAGCATCTTATTTATATTTAAACAAAGCCACTCAGCCCTGGCCAGTTTGGTCAGTGGTTAGAGTGTTGGCTTGCACACCAAAGGGTCTCAGGTTCGATTCCAGTAAAGGGCAATCAATTGGTGTGTCTCGCTCACATTGATGTTTTTGGCTCTCTCTCTCCCTTCCACTCTCTATAAAAAAAATATCAATGGAAAAATATCCTCAGGTGAGGATTAACAACAACAACACCAACAAAACAAAATAAAAACAAAACAAAGCCACTAAAATTTGAAATCTATTTATACTAACAAAGAGTAAAAATATAGTATTTCTATATATAAATAAATAAGTAGGTGTATATCAGGTGTAATATATATATCATCAGAAATCTTATTGGAGAGAGAGGTAATGAGCTGTAAGGATGCACTTTAGGATAGCAGGTAAGGGGTGGGGTTGATCACAGTATAAAATATTATTAAAAGCAAACAAAGTAAGACCCACTTAGGGCTTCCCCATTTATAATTTTGACCAACGCTTCTTGAATCCATTTCTATTTCTTGCCTGCATGTTCTCCTGAGGGTAATGAATTCCACAAATTTATTACCTGCTGTGTGAAGTAATACTTCTATCAAGCACACTGGGAAACCAGCTTTTCCAGCCGGGAAGGTGAATAAACTCTCTGCCAGTTATTTCTGCTTATTAAGTATGGCAGGGCCATTTGTGAGGTGGAGGAATCTTCTGACAAGTTGTGTCATTGTGATGCATCATTTTCATAAATTATGTTACTATGCAGATTTAGGAGGCTTGAGCAATTGGTATAATTTTATCTTATGGACACTGAATTGTATTTCCATCTTTGGAATGACTGCTAGAGAGTGTAGAGAAAATTTATGGCACCCATAGCTAGTGAGTACAGCTTCACAGTATACATCTTTGTATTAGTCTCATTTCTGATCCTACTTTGCATTTTTCTTTTCCTCTCTCATCTACTTGAATCTACATTATTGTTGTATATTGTATGCATGTTTGTGAGATGCAATAAACCCTTTTTGAACATGAAATGAGGGATGGACAAAGCAGAAACAGACTTATGTAGAAAGACCAACATGGCAGAGGGAGACAGAGACATGGAAAAGAGTCTAGGAAAAGACAGAGACAGGGACAGAGAGGAATCCAGGAGGTTGGACTTGGATAATACAATAACTTCCATGTGGTACTCAGGGAATTCCTATCACTAGTCACCTCATAAGCCTCATAAATATAGCATTCTTTGTTGAATCATCCAAAGTTTTATGTTTCAGTAAATTGATCTCTGAATAATGGCCAAAAAGCAATAAGATACATTAATTACTCAACCAAATGACAAGGCCCATTGATAGTCCTGTAGAAGCAGAATACATGCCCCATATTCCCTGAACTTTCCTTTTTAAAAATTATGTCATATTTACTTAGGCCTTGGTTTTTTAAAAAAAATGAAATAAAAAAAAGTTTTTTAAATTGATTTTTTAGAGAGAGAGAGGAAGGGAGAAGGAAAGAGATAGAAACGTAGATAAGAGAGAAAAGCATCAACATCCATCAGCTGCCTTCTGTGCGCCCCCTACTGGGGATCGAGTCAGCAACCCCGGCATGTGTCCTGACTGGGAATTGAACTAGTGACCTCTTGGTGCATAGGTTTACGCTCAACCACTGAGTCACACTGGCTAGATGAAAAATTAAATTAAAAAAAAAATTCAGCTGTAGCACATGACATCTCACCCATGTCTTTGAAACTGCAAACCTTTATGAAAAACAGAAAGAAAAGGAGCTATGGGCAGGTAAGATGCAGGCCAGGAGATGGGATTCTAAACAGGAGGGCTGTTTAGAATAAGCTTTTTAGACGAAGTGTTTCTATACCATTTCAAATTCCTTTGCCTTTTATCTTGTTGCTCATTGGAGTTTTCTCCTGGTCCCTTTTTTTCATAAACTCCTCAGATCTACTACTCATATTCTTCTTTCTCCTTCAAGATTGCACCCCAGGCCACCTCCCCTTAGGTGTCCCAAGAAACTCAATTCTAACTCTCAGAATCAAAGGAGAGGCTATAGAACCAGACTCAGGAAATGGGCAGAAGCCAAAGAAAGCTCAGCAGGCAAGAATGCCACCAGGGCCATGCACAAGAATGGTCTTGTTGGAATGCTCCTATGGGCACTACTGGAGATGGGCAGCTTGCTGTCGGTGGTACTGCTGCCACCATATACAGCATGACAGCCACTGCATTCTTGATTCCATGATCACAAATAGCTGCTATTTGAATTTTGAAGGAATGATACAAAATGTAGACTGAACTGGCCTGGCCCGGGTCATGTGCTTTCTGTGATGCTTAGAGAGTAGGAACAGGGAATAGTCCCTCTTTCACTGCTGTAGGCCCTGCTTCCTACCAAGAATCATACCATGGTGGGGAAGGAATTACAGACATTGAGGAGTCAAAAAAAGGGAGAAATGTCCCGTGGGCCTTCTGCTCTGACCTTCACCATTTAGCATCACATGGGACCCTGCATGGTTTGACAATTTCTCTGAGTGAGGCCAGACGTCATTGGAAGGTTTAGAGGAGATGAGGGCCACACTCTGACTTGTGTTTAATACAATTACCTGGATTCTGTGTTGAGAATAGATTGTAGGGACATGAGGGAAAAAGCAGGGAGACTAGCTGGATCTTTCTTCATTTTTTGAGGGGGTTGGGGGGTAGGGAGGCATCCTGTTATTCTGCTGGGATTTTTAACAGCACATTCCTCTGTACTCCTATCCTCCTTCCCTAACCTAATTTTTCTCTTGGCGTTCAAAAGTGATGTGCCTCATTTAAAAATAGCAATTTTGAATATGCTTTTATTTAGATTTGATAATTTTCTTGTACTTTTGGATAGTTTCCAGTCTGGCCCCAGGACTGGTTCTACAGGGTCTTTTTTGATTCTGAGCATTGCTATGACCTTCCAATAAATTCCTTTTCTGCTTAGATTAGCCAGAGTCCCTTTCTATTGTTTATAACCAACAGGGCCTGCCATCTTGGGTATTGACCAAATGGATGAAACAGATCCTTTAATATCAAGCCAGCCAAGAAGCAGGTCATCCTCTACCCATAAACATGAAGAATGATCCTTTGGAGACATGCAGTCTCCTCTCTCTCTCTCCCCCACTTATGTGTTTATAAACTTAATATATAGAATTCCCAGCTCAGCAATGTAGTTGAGAAACTTCCAGTTTAGACATTGTTTGAACAGCCAAATACTTGTGAATTATTGTTTGCATAACATTGAACTTAAAGTATACATTTTAACCTTGAGTCCCTTGGCTGGCTTCCCATCTCTAGTCTTCATCCATACACTGACTGAATAAATGAAAATTGACTTGAATTCTCACAAACTCTGTCCTATGTCCCAGTGCTGGCTCTGCTTGTTCTTTTCATTGTATCATTCCTCCCATTTGCTGAATTTTCCTATTCTGTGGATGGTCAAAAATATGACCTTCCTACAACAGTCATTAGCTTTCACATTAGCTTAGTGTTCCTTATGTTTATATACTCAACAAATGTTAATTCTTTCGAGTTTTTATCTTGAGAACCAGCCTGAGAGAAGTGGACAGGGAGCCAGTAGTCCTTAAGTTTGGGTGATTTTCTTTATTTCTCTCTGACTATAGCTCTCTCCCACTCTATTTAAAAAACTATTTACTTCCTTAGGTGGCCCAATTGTACATGTGCTTTATTTTTAGTAGGGGTGAAATAATGCAGTTTAGAAGTGAAACATATAGAAAAGGGAGTGCAATTATTTAGTTATTTGATAAATACATGTTAATTTGATTTGACTATTCTTTGTGCACTTGCAATATTTTTGTAACACTATTTTGAGATAAAACCTACTGTTTTTTAGAAACGAGAGATTATGAGAAAACTTCACTTATTTGGGAGCAGAGAAAAGAGGATACTTAATCATGATTTTACTTTATTTTATTATTGTTTTTAAATTCTGCATGATTCCATTTAAATGAAGTTCAAAAACAGAGAATTCAATTCTATGGTGTTGGAATAGTGGTTACTGTTGGTGATGGTGGTGGGGATGGTAGCAGGTGGTGGTGTGTGTATATGTGAGGGGTAGTGACTGAGAAGGAAGATAAGGGAACTGTTTGGTATGCTGAAAATGTTTTATATCTTGATCCAGGTGGTGGCCCCATAGGTGTTTATATAAGTGAAAATGTCTCACTTAAGGTTTTTATTTTTTATTGTATGTATGTTATACCACAATCATTATCATTATGGCATGTTTAAATCTCTGCAGTGTAATCATATCCTAGCTTGGCTCACCCATAGAAGATTCTATTCCTAAACCAAGTTGTTTGGAATGGAATTAAACTCTCTTCTCTATAGTCTTTCTTGTTTTTAAAATGAAATTTATTGGTGTGACATTAGTTAATATAATTATATAGGTTTCAGGTGTACAATTCTATAATACACCATCTGTGTATTGTATTGTGTGTTCACCAACCCAAATCAAGTCTTCTTTCATCACCATTTATCCCACCTTTACCCTCTTCTGCCTACCCCACCTCTTCCCCTGTGGTACTCACCATGCTGTTGTCAGAGTCTATGAGTTTTTTGTTTTTGTTTTTTCTTAATCCCTGAAGCTTTTTCACCCAGCCCCACAATCTCTCTTCTCTCTCTAACAGCTGTGTGTTCTTTGTCTGTATGTTTGTTCTATTTTGTTTGTTAGTTTGTTTTGTTCATTAGATTCCACATACAAGTGAAACCACATGGTACTTGTTTTTCTCTGAGTGGCTTATTTCACTTAGCATAATGTTCTCTAGGTCAATCCATGCTGTCACAAAGGGTAAGATTTCCTTGTTTTTTTTTTGTTTTTGTTTTAATCTTTATTGTTGAATGTATTATAGATGTTCCTAATTTTTCCCCCATTGACCTCCTCCCCACTCCCACCCCCTCTTGCCTTTTCCCACACTGTTGTCTGTGTCCATTGGTTATGCATATATGTTCTTTGGTTTATTTCTTCCCAACCTCCGGCCCCCTTCTCTTTAAGGTTTGTCAGTCTAGCAACCAATTTGTTCTTTTAATCCCTTCACCCTTTTCACCCATTCCCCCAGCCGTCCTCCCATCTGGCAACGAACAAAATGTTCTATGTATCTATGAGAATGTTTCTGTTCTGCCTGTTCATTTTGTTTGTAGATTCCATTGTTGATAGGTATGTATTCACTGCCATTTTGTTTGTTCATATATTTTATCTTTTTCTTCAAAAAGGACCTTCAACATTTCATATAATAACGGTTTGGTGTGTCCCATTGTGTAAATGTACCACAGCCTTTTCATCCACTCGTCAGGACTACATCTAAAAGGTTTTGTACAACAAAGGAAACCATCAACAAAATGAAAAGACAAGTCACTGAATGGAAGAACATATTTTCCAACAATACATCTGATGGGGGTTAATATCCAAAGTTTACAAAGAACTTATAAAACTCTACACCAAAAAAACCCAAGTGATCCAATTAAAATATGGGCAAAGGACCTGAATAGAAACTTCTTCACAGAGGACATACAGATAACTAATAGACATATGAAAAGATGTTCAGCTTTACTAATCATTAGAGAAATGTACATAAAAACCACAATGAGGTATCTCCTCATACCTATCAGAATGTTTATCATTAATAAATCAACAAACTTAAGTGTTGGCGAGAATGTGGAGAAAAGGGAACCCTCATGCACTGTTGATGGGAATACAGACTGGTGCAGCCATTATGGAAAGCAGTATAAAGTTACCTCAAAAAATTAAAAATGGAATGCTTTAAGCAAAGTAACCCACTCAGAGAAAGCCAAGTATCACATGATCTCACTTATATGTGGAATCTAATGAACAAAATAAACTGATGAACAAAGTAGATCTAGAGACATGGAAGTATGGAACAGACTGATGAATCTCAGAGGGAAGGGGGGTGGTGGGAAGAGATTAACCAGAGCACTGACGCAGACAATAGTGTGGTGAAGGCTGGGGAGAGGGGCTGGAGCAGGTGGAGAAGTTCCAACGGGGGGGAAAGGGGGGGGGATCTGTAATACTTTCAACAATAAAGATAAATTATGACCCAGCAATTCCACTTCTGGGAATATACCTGAAGAAACCCGAAACACTAATTTGAAAGAATATGTGCACCTCTATGTTCATTGTGGTGTTATTTACAATAGCCAAGATTTGGAAGCAGCCCAAGTGTCCATCAATAACTATGATTTTAAAACCTCGGCTCTGTGTAACTCTGAGCCAGGAAAAAGTAAATAGAAACCACAGGCAGGCTCTCTTTTTGCCAGAATGGGTTTCTAAAAACTCTCATGAAGGAAATTTCATTTCTCTCTTTGGGGCTACATTCTTGACTAAGATACCACATAAAAAACAGTCATGCATATGGTTATCAATATTTATAAAAGAAAATATTATAAAATCAATCTCATAATTTAAAATAAAATTATATTACAATTTCTATAAAATATTCATAAATATACTGTGTATATTTACTATAGAAGGGCCCACAAAGTACTATAAAACAAACATAACCTATCAAATATAAATCTACCACTTTATAAATGACCTGAAACATGTCAATAAATTCTCTCATGATTATTACATCTACTACCTATTTTTTTTTTTTTTTTAATCCTCATCCGAGGACATTTTTCCATTTTTTGTACAGACAGTGTGGGAGGGAGGGAGAGGAAGAGAGAGAGAGGGAAACATCGATGTGAAAGGGACACATCGAGTGGCTGCCACCCGCACGACCAACCAGGGCCGGGGACAAACTGTAACCGAGGTACATGCCCTTAGCGGGAACCGAACCTGGGTCTCTCAGGACCGCAGGCCGACGCTCTAACCGCTGAGCCAAACCGGCCAGGGCCATCTACTACCTATTTTGTTTGCTTTTTTATTATTTAGAAGATTTATAAAAATAATTCTGATGACCTGAAAGAAACAGCAATTGCTGGGACACGAATCAGGAAAAATAGAAGGTATCTGTGCATCTGTCCTGAAACAAAAAGTCCTCCCTACCAACCCCAGAGCCATAGGGGCTGTCAGTAAATCACTGCTTTCTGTTGTGGACGATCGTGATGGTGTGTTTTCCATGGGAAACCATGTTTACAAATAAAGGCCTCTCTCCCTTTCAGGTTATAGCAGGGAGGTTAATTCACCTTCTCTTAACCTTTAATGTGTCAGCCGGCTCTGCCCTGTTGCAGGGACCATTGCATTCTCTCTGTAGATATCACCCTAAACCACTGATCATCGCTTCTCCGCTGCCACCCCTTAGTGCCAGCCACCCTGTCTCTATTCCGGGAGACTGCTGTAGCCTCCTAATTACCTTCCTGTTTCTATTCTTGCTTACCTTTCAGTCCATTAGTCAGAGTAATCTGAAAACATGTAGATTAGATAATATCACTCCCTTGTTTAAAATTCTCCAATGGCTTTCCATTTAGCACAGAATGAAATTGAAATTTTCTACTGCAGCCCATCAGCCCCGCACAGCCTGATCATCCCTCTCTCTCCCCGTGCCGTTCTGCGCCTGGCTCACCCTGCTCAGCGCACCAGCCCTCTTTCAGTCCTAGGATCCACCAAACTCCTGTCTACCCCAAGGACACTGCACTGCTGTTCCTCTGCCCCACTCCCAGCCAGAAACTTTCTTCTCCCAGTTCTCTGTGTGTCTGGCTCCTCAACTTTCAGGTCTCAGCTTAAATGACCTCCTTGGAGAGTCTTTTCTGGTCCTGTCTAAAGTACTTACTCTCATGACTCCTGTTATTCTGTATGACGCTTCCCATTTATTTTCTTCTTAGCACTTACTATAAATGGTTATTATTTGGCTTGTCTGTTTATTTTGTTTGTCTCCCACTAGACTATAATAATAGTCTAGAGTACTTGCTATGTGACAGGCAGTGATGTTTAACTAAAATAAATTAACTTGTTCAGTTTAACAACCCTATAAACTTGGTCCTATATTATCACTGGTTTAAAGATGAAGAAAACTGAGGCCTAAGCAGGTTGAAGTGTCTTGCTCAAGGTCACACAGGCTAGGAAGTGGCAGAGCCAGGTTGTGAACCCAGGTGATTTAGCTCAAGCACCCTCGCCTTTCACCTCCATGCCTGGTCACCTCCATGGCAGCGTCTACCTTGTTGACCATTTGTGCCTAATGCCAGCACAGAGGGTCATGCATGAGGTGGTGAGCAGTTGTCCCTGTTTGGTATAGAATCAACCATACCCGGTGAATGACTGAGGCAGGACAGAGGCAGAGAAGAGCCAGGCAGGTGAGCCGCCTGTGGAAAGAATGCTGTAATTGTTGGAAAGGAAAAGTGACTAGGTCCACTCAGTGTTCATCACTCAGATTTATCTGATACCTGGGGCCCCATGTAGGGCAGGGTGTGCAAATTAGAGGTAAACAATATTTTATCCACAGGTGTGTAATAAAATTGTGGCACAAGCTGTATTGTTTTGGGGAACTTAAATGGAGGAGATAGTCTCTCTGCTTACTTCCTTCTTTCCTCCTTTGCCAAGGACCATCATCATGAGGGCTCTATGGCATCAGGGACCGATGGAGACCATGGTGAGGTCAGGTGGAGCAGGGGGCTCCTGCAGGTGGACCAAATCATGTGTAAACAATTTCCTGAGCACAATTCACTGTGTGTACATGAGTTTGCATATGTGTGTGCATTTACAGAGCCTAAGATCTAACATGAAAAGATGGGGCCTAGATTTATTGGCCTTTGAGTTAGTACTGTTAATATGACTCAATTGTTGCCATAGTTGGTGAGATGTAGGAAAGTTTTGTTATTCGTTCACTCTACAAACATTTATTTAACACACACTTACTGAATACCTATTACGTTACAGATACTGTGATAGGTACTGTTGATACTGAATATCAATGACCCCTGGCCTTGGGAGCTGACAATGTAGCTGAAAATGTAGAATTTATGAACATGTAAATAAGTAATTTTAGAAGTGTGATAAATTCTAGGGTAATGGGAAGTACAGAGTGCTTTGGGATGCCCAAGAAAGCAGCATCTAATTCAGACTGGGGATGGGAGGGGGAGGGCAGGAAAATATTCTGGAGATGATGACAGTTGATCTAAGTCTGGAAATGTGAGCAAACCTGGAAGACAAGCAAAAGGGTGAAGAGGTCCTGAGTAGAGGTACAGTGTACACAGAGTCATGGAGGAATGAGGGACCTTGGGAGAACACAGGTAGGGGAGTGGGTATTCAGATGTGATACTGGACAGGTAAGTGTGAGCCAGATCATTGGCACTTTAGTGGGTTTGGATTTTAACCTGGGGCAATAGATCCATTGAATTTTTTTTTTGAGATAGAGAAGTGCTCTTTTTTTTTTTTTTTTTTAATCCTCACCTGAGGACATTTTTCCATTTTTTGTTCAGGTAGAGTGGGAGGGAGAGAGAGGAACAGAGAGAGAGAGAGAGAAACATCGATGTGAAAGGGACACATCGAGTAGCTGCCACCCGCACAACCGACCAGGGCCAGGGACAAACTGCAACCGAGGTACGTGCCCTTAGCAGGAACCGAACCCGGGTCTCTCAGGACCACAGGCCGATGCTCTAACCGCTGAGCCAAACCGGCCAGGGCGAGAAGTGCTCTTATTAGATTATGTTTGGAAGAGCTAGTATGCAGAATGGCTTCACAGGGACTGAGACTAAAATTGGAGACCAGTGAAGAGTCAGTTGCAGTAATTCAGATGAGAAAGGATGAAGTGTGAACTGGGGCAGGGCCAGTAGACTGAAGAGGAAGGGAGTTATTCTAGAGAATTTAGGAGGCAGACTTCACAGGGCATTGTAGCTACTTGAATTTGGGTGTGTGTGAAAAGCAATTTTAAGATTATCACTAAGTTTTTTACTGGGTAGTTTGTGACTTGGTAGATGGGTGGTGTCATTTACTTAAATGGGAAATAGAGGAGGAATAACAGTGTGTGTGTGTGTGTGTGTGTGTGTATGTGTTTGTGTGTATGTGTGTGTGTGTGTATTTAGGAGGATACTTTCTGTTTTGGACATGCCTGTGGATCATACCAATGAAGATGATCAGTGGGGAGGACGATAGAACTGGCACATAGTGGGAACTCATTACATATTTGTCAAACGCATGAAAATGGTAGAGCTCTGGGTTGCAAGTTTAGGCCAGTTAGTCATCACGGCACCACATCATATTCATGATCATATAGATAGTAGTTGCTTTCATGGGTGTTGATAGAGTAAACAGCCAGGAGACGATGCCTAGAGTGGTCCTAATTTAAGGCATAGGTGCATAGAAGCCTAAAAAGGAAACGTAAGAACTAGTCAGAAGCAGAAAAAACTCTAGGAGAGAGAAGTAACCTGGAAGCCAATGGTATGGAGTTCAGAGAAGAAGGCATCACTGATGGAGAGTCAAGTAAAGGAAGAGATGGAAAGTTCCCGTCTAGTTTACCAACTGGGGGGATTGACCAGAGTTTATTATTGAGCTTTCACCATATGCCAGGCACTGTGTGATGCACCACAGATGCAGTTAGGGCTCAGTAATGTGGTGGAGGCTGAATCCAGATTGCACAGAGCTGATGAACAGTAGTTGGTGAGGAAATGGAGACACAGTAGAGAGCACACTCTTATGAGTGGTTTGTGCAGGGAGGAAAGAGACTAAGTGAAAAATCAGAGCTATGTTTTCTTGAGGGAATTTTCCCTTCCCTTCCCTTTGCATTTTATTCTCCCCTCTCCCCTGATAGGGTTAGGTCTCTGAGGAAGTGGGAAAGGTTGGGATAGAAGCTCAGGCAGAAAGATGGACAAGAGGAGGAACATCTGACAGAATTATGATTAGGAGTGGAGGCAAAGAGGTGGAGATGGAGGGCAGGAAATGAAATGAGTTCATTCCTCTTGTCCCTTCTTTTCTCTTGGTGTGGAAGGAAGGGAGATGATGAGACTGGGGACTTAGGAAGGGGGATACAGTTTAGAAATATCTAGTTGTGAGGAATGAGAATGGGATACATAAGAGGATTGCAAAGCACCATGGAAGGCTTTTGATTTTATGCCTCTCCACCCTACAAACGTGTGTGATTTTTTCTCAGTGGTCCTGACATGGGATGGAAGGGAGGTCAGCAGCACTGCACCAAGGGATTCACGGAGTGTGGGTGACAGACTCTTTAATGCCTAACCTTAAGTAAAGCTCCCAAAGATGAGTTTAGAAAGTTACAAGCACACTGCCAATCTGTAGTACTAAAACTTTACTGGAATAATAGAGTACTTCACTCTGTTGGAAATCCATAAAACCTAGCCACTAGGTTATTGCACTCTAAGACAGCCAGATGGTAGAATTCAACACAGATGGCTGGAAAAACCAACAAATGAATGGGTGAAAGTGTGAGCAGTGAGGTGACTCTTAACTAGGCAGGAAGAATAAAATGCAAAGCAATGAAAGGTGTGGAATGTGGCGATCTTATAATTACTTACTATATACATTAACTTTCTTTGTGGAGGCACTGAGATATCCCCCCCCCCCCGCCCAAATCCTGAGTTTTCAGTTCTGTAATAAAAAGCATCCGATGAGAAAAGTAACACAGCCTGTAAAATGATACAGACCCAGGGGCGCAGCCTGTTGAAGAAGAAACTCCTCCAGCCTTTTGAGTGGGTGATGGGGTAGGAATTCATGAAATAGTAAGAAAGGCTGGGACTCTTTTAATCCCCACCAGTTTTACTAAGGTGTAATTGACAAATAAAATTATTTATATTTAAAGTGTACAATGTGATGACTTGATATATGTGTATGCATTGTGAAGAGATTCCCACCACCAAGTTAACACATCCATCACCTCCATTGTTACCTCTTTTTTTGTGTGAGAATGCTTGAGATCTATTCTCTTAGCCAATTTCAAGTTTACAACATACTGTTATTAATTATAGTCACCATGCTGCACTTTAGATCCTCAGAACTTATTATCTTATACAGTGAAACCTCGGTTCTTGAACGCCTCGGTTTTTGACCAAATCGGTATTCGACCAGGAGATTCGAGAAACTTTTGTCTCGGAATCCGAACAAATATTTGGAACTCGAACTTCCGAGATGAGCCGAGTTGAGCCGAATGGCGTTCATTCGGCCCAGCGCGCCTTGCTTGCGTCATCAGTGTGAGTGCAGAGAGAGAGTCACGCTTTGTGGAGTCACGCTTTCCTATTGGGTTTCATTGCTTCGGTTCTCGAACAATTTGGTTCTCGACCGTCCTCCTGGAACGAATTATGTTCGAGAACCGAGGTATCACTGTAACTGAAAGTTTGTAACCTTTGATTAAACTTTCCCCATTTCAGCCCCACCCCCCACCAGCCTCTGGCAACCATTATTCTACTTTCTGTTTCTATGAGTTTGACCTTTCCCCACAAGACGCCACATGTAAGTGATATCATATAATATTTGTCTTTTTTCTGTCTGACTTCACTTAGCATAAGGCCCTCGAGGTTAATTTATAGTGTCACAAATGGCAGGATTTTCTCCTTTTTTAGGGCTGAATGATATTTCACTGTGTATATACACCACATTTTAAAAATCTATCCATCCATTGGTAGACACTTAGGTTTTATCATGTCTTGGCCTCTGTGAATAATGCTGCAATGAACATGAGAGTGCAGGTATCTCTTTGAGACAGTGACTTCAGTCCTTCAGAGATATACCCATAAATGGGACTGCCAAATCTTATGGTAGTTCTATCTTTATTTTTTTGAGGAAACTCCATACTGTTTTCCACAGTGACTGCAAAAATTTACATTCCCACCAACAATGCACAAGGGTTCCTTTTCTACATCCTTGACAGCATTTGTTATTTCTTGTCTTTTTTTTTTTTAACAGTAGCCATCTTAACAGGTATGAGGTGACATCTAATTGTGGATTTGATTGCATTGCAGGGGACTCTGGTTTTGATATTTTAATGTGCGTGTAAGTTGTGCTAGAATTTCAGAGCTGACAGGTGCATTTGCATGCCTGTCAGGATTTGAGTCACAGCCCAAAGACAGCTACATTTGTATTTCATCTCACATTTCACTGCTGGTGCCTTGTGAAGCATTCTGTCAACGATTGGTGGAGCCTTCAGTGATCCTGCTTGACCCTCCAAGGCCATCGCTTGCCTACTCTCTAAGCTGAAGACTGTTATTCTGCCCTGCTTGAGCTTTTTGCAGAATATAGGATCCCCATAGGTGTAGCCGTGATGCCTCCTCCTGTCTCTTCACCTGCACATGACTTTCTATCTCATATAAAAGAGGAAAGTAGGACTTGGGTATTCTCTCCAGGGGTGTAGACAGGGGTGTCAGGAAGTAGAGGCTCCTGTTAACCAAAAGGCTTATAGCTCTACTGGCTTTTATGTCCTCTGTACGCCTCACCAGAAAATTGGGCTGTTGATGTCATTTCTCATATGAACTCCAAGAAATTGACACTTGGGTCTGACTGGCGAGTAGAATGACTTCCATCAATCATTATCCTTGCCTAATAGCATCAATGTTAATAATGAATAGTTTTCCTCAAAGATTAGGGATTTTTAATATAGTTAAGTATCGGTGGCCATAGGTTTCCTTTCCTCCAGCCCCCAGCTGAAATCTTGTTAAGTCTCACAAGCTAGTCTGAGCTGGAACAATCAAGTGGAAAGCCTCCAGGAAAAACACCCAGCGCACTGTTAGGTTTGAACAGCATTGCAATAGATGGCACTCTTTCCTCTGAGTCCACGCCAGTTTACTCTGCTGCAGTTGGACAAGGGATGTGTCACGTTCCAGGTAGGTAGGAACATTCAGAGGTAGATGCAATGAGGACCTGCCTGCCAATCCACCAGAAGCCAGATTTTCACCCCAGGCCTCAGCGTATGAATATTTGAGTTACAAGCAGTGATTAGCTATGTGGGTAGATTAATAAAAAAAATTAGCCCTGGCCGGTTTGGCTCAGCGGTTAGAGTGTCGACCTGCGGTCCGGAGAGACCCGGGTTCGGTTCCCGCTAAGGGCACGTACCTTGGTTGCAGTTTGTCCCCGGCCCTGGTTGGTCGTGCGGGTGGCAGCCACTCGATGTGTCCCTTCACATCGATGTTTCTCTCTCTCTCTCCCTCCCACTCTATCTGTACAAAAAAAAAAGGAAAAAATATCCTCGGGTGAGGAAAAAAAAAAAAAAAAAAAAAAATTAGCAAGCATTTATACATATACCTTCAAGCTTTGATTTGGGCCAAGGTAAAGTCTCAGCTTTCTCTTTCTTGAAGCATTCTGGATAGTCAGAGATACAATGTCATTGTTGTTCTTTGAAATACAAAATTTATGACATATGTGAAACTTAAGATACAATTTAGGTTTCAGAGGACTTCTTGTTGCCTTTAACAGGCCTGCATATCAGCTCCACAACCTGGCCGTGCTCTGTTTGGGAGATTATGTTTTACTGAGCTTGACCGAGGCTACGTACAGGGCGGGCAAAAGTAGTTTACAATTATTCATATAGAAAATAATACAATAATTAGGCCTGGCCAGTTCGGCTCCATGGTTAGAGCGTTGGCCCGTGGACCAATGAATTGCAGGTTTGATTCTAGTCAAGGGCACGTATCTTGGTTTTGGTTCGGCCCCAGCCCTGGTTGGGTGGTGCAAGAGGCAACCAATAGATGTGGCTCTATCACATCAATGTTTCTCTTTGTCTCTTTCTCTCCCTCCCTCCCTCTCACTCTATCTGATAATAAGTAGAAAAATATCCTCAGGTGAGAAATAAAAAAATAATAATAATACAATAATTAATAAATAATACAAGGACAAACTGTGTTTCATGTACTCATAACTGCAAACCTACTTTTGCCCCACGCTGTGTAACCCTATCTATATAAATTCACTGTTTACAAACTATTGTTCAATACCTGGTTTCATTCTTCTCCCTTTTTTCTTCATTTTTATCCAGCTACAGCATTGATTTGTGTCTCTAGCTCTGTTATCAGGCAGGGAGTCTGGGGTAGGGATGATGTCAGTCAGTCTAGTGGGGAATGAATTGATTAAGAATCCATACGTTTTATAGACTCTAAGCATTATTAAAAATTGATTTTTTGCATCATTGTACTCCATGTTCACTGTAGAAGAATTAGAAAATGTAGTTAGTAAGAATAAAACAAAAACAACCCAAATCAATAAAATGGTATCATTTTATATATTTACTTCTAGTTTGTCTCTTGGTCTCTGTTTGTGTTTTTCCACCCCCCACCGCACCCCCTCTCCTGCCGGTAAAGGTTGTCAGCGTCTGGCCAGGTCTCCTGGAAGCCCTGCATGGGAAGGCTGGCGGGGGGATTGCATCTTTCCTTGCCCTTCGGCTTCCAGTAGAGACCCATCAGTGGGAGGCGGCACAGGAAGCTCCGAGGGCTGAGTACAGTGAGGTCCATGTGTTGATTCTGAGGCTCCCTTCGTACTAATTCCCCCGGGTTGGCTGCTTCCCTCCGCTGAAGGCACAGCTACTCTTCTGGCCGACCACTTTCCATTTTTTTTTTGTTCAGACAGAGTGGGAGGGAGAGAGAGGAAAAGAGAGAGAGAGAAACATTGACGTGAAAGGGACACATCGAGTGGCTGCCACCCGCACGACCGACCAGGGCCGGGGACAAACTGCAACCAAGGTACGTGCCCTTAGCAGGAACTGAACCCGGGTCTCTCTGGACCGCAGGCTGACACTCTAACCACTTTAGCCAAATTGGCCAGGGCCTGGCCGACCACTTTCATAGCTCTTTCTCTGAGTTATAACTTCCCCCTCTCCTTGTCCTTTCAGACTCCTGGCTCTCACTAGTCCCTGTTGTTCCTCGATTCCTTGTTAATTTCCCTGAACCTCATTATCACCTTAGTAAATAGTCACTTCATTAAACTTTTCTCAATTACCCATTATAGAATGCTGTCTCTTTTCGGCCCAGACCCTGACTGATATCCATATCTTTCATCAATTCTCACAATTTCTTAGCCATTATATTTTGATTATTGCTTCTACTTCATTCTCTAGCTTCTTTCCTTCTGGAATTCAGGTAGATATATTTTTAATTTTCTTACTCTTAACCTCTTTCTCACATTTTCCATCTCTATCTCTCACTGCATTTTGGACGTTTCCCTCACACCTATGTCCTCATCAGCAATTTCTAATTTGCTTTTTCACCTGTTAAATTTTACATTTAATTTCTAGAAGTTCAGATGGGTCATTTTCAGATCTTCCAGTTCTTTATGCATCATGTTTGTTTTTTCCACAGGGTCCCAAGTCCTGTTATTTATCATTTGAAACATAACTATTTAATAGTCTCTCTCAGGTCATTATATTATTGACCACACATAATTTCCTGTTGGTCATGACTGCTGACTCTTACTCATGGTGACTCCTATTTTCCCGTGTTTTGTCATTTTTTATTGTGAGCTCATTTTCCACCAGAATATATTTATTTGTTTGTGTATTGTGAATCTTAGAATGTTTTGTGTGTTTTGGGATTTAGAAGGCTGTGTCGCCCTGGCCAGTTTGGCTCAGTGATTAGAGTGTCGGCCCGTGGACCCTCTAGAGAGTCCCAGGTTTGGTTCCCGCTAAGGGCATGTACCTCGATTGCAGTTTGTCCCTGGCCCTGGTTGGGATCGTGTGGGTGGCAACCAGTCAATGTGTCTCTCTCACATTGATGTTTCTCTCTCTCTACCCCCTTTCTCCCCCCTGCTCTATCTGAAGATAAATGCAAAAATATCCTCTGGTGAGGATAAAAAAAAAAGTAAAAAAAAAAAAGGCTTGTGTCAAATCAGTTTTGTGTTTACTTTTGTTGGAAGCTCCAGAGGTGTCACTTATTTGGGGTCTGTTTGCATTAATTTCTTGGCTGGAGATTCCCATACCACGTGGGTTGTAATAATTCAGCCCTCCCCACCATGTATATGGAACTAATGGGAGACTTTCCCCCATATACAGGGCACAGGCTAGCTTTCTTATGCCTTTCCTGAGTTGATGAGGGGAGTTCATATCTAGTCTCACTTTGCTGAGGGTTAGCCCTCCAAGAGTCCTGACTCTGGGAGGGAGAGGGGGTTTCAATCCGACCCCCTTAGTCTGTGCATTCTGAGACTAAGCTTCTTGCTTCTATGAATGTGAAACCCAGCCCTTGCTCACACACTTATCACTTGGTTTGATGTTTCTTCTTCATTTCTAGCAGTTGGGGATTTTCTTTTTTTACAGGCTCAGCTAGGGATTTATTTCTTTCATTTCTTAACCTGGCATTTCCATGAACTTGTACTGAGGTGATGTTCCATGTTCGCTTCCCAAACTATTCTTACATGTAGTTCTGTAACTTGCTTTCCTACACAATCATGTTTTGATATGGAAAGATATCCATCTCTCTATAGTTATCTTCTTTAATGACGACATAGTAGAAAGAGTTGGAAACAAAGGTTATTCGAGCTGTCTTTAGAACCACATTTCCTGGGTGAACATACTGTGTGCACTATTTACTAGTTCTTGACCTTGGGCCAGTTACTCGAACTCTTCATGCCTCTGTTTCTTTGACTGGAAAAGTGAAGATAATAACACATCTACTTTGTAGGTTTCGTAGTGTTGCTGTTACAAATTACCACACATTTGGTCGCCTAAAACAACAGAAGCTCTCTCACAGTTCTGGAGGCTGGACGTCTGAAATCGAGGTGTGGGCAGAGCCCTAATCCCACTGGAAGCTCCAGGGGAGAACCGTTCTTCGTCTCCTCCAGTTTGTGGAGACAGCAGGTGTTACGGTTTGTGGCCGCATCCCTCCACCCTCTGCTTCCATCTCCGCGTTGCTGTCTCCTCTCTGTATCTCTCTGAAAGGCCTTCTGCCTGCCTGTGTCGTGTATCTTGATTGCCATATAAATCACAGCTGATGCTAAGCTCAGGGGACAGTTCTTACTTACCCGGTGGCTGCTGGTGCGTGTCTCAAGCAGGTGCTGCTCCTTGGCCCCCACCATCAATACGTTTATTCATTTGTTCAGTCCTAGACTACATTTAAAACAGTTCCAGAATTGCTTTGCCAAAACCTGTACCAGAAACAAAGGTTTCTTCTTCATTTCTAGCAGTTGGGGATTTTCCTTTCTTTTAGCATCAGCTAGGTTTTTTTTTTTATTATTATTTTTTAATCCTCACCTGAGGGTATTTTTCCATTTTTCCTCAGATAGAGTGGGAGGGGGAGAAAGGGGGGGGGAGAGAGAAAAAGAAACATCAATGTAAAAGGGACACATCCAGTGGCTGCCTCCTGCACGACCCCACCAGGGCCAGGGAAGAATCGCAACCGAGGTACGTGCCCTTGAGCAGAATTGAATCTGTGACTCATTGGTCCTTGGGCCGACGCTCTAACTGCTGAGCCAAATTGGCCAGGGCTCAGCTAGGTATTTATATATATTTTTTTAGTTCTCCATCTGGCATTTCCATGAACTTTTACTGAGGTAAATTCCACTTGAAGTACAATTGTTTCAGTTTGCTTTTAGGATTTTTCTTTCCTCTTCTCACCATTGCTGATTTCATTTTATTTTTTGAATGTGCAGAATATTAACAGGCTTCTGTAAGTCAAAACTATAGCAAAGGTATACTTAGAGAGGTGTCACTCGTATCCTTTCTACCCCGTTCTCTGCCCTTACACTTGTAAATAACCAGACTTGTTTTCTGTTTCATCTGTCTTGTGCTTCTTGTAAAGTAAACAGATACATGTCTGATTTCTTATTTCCCTTTCTTACACAAAATATGCTCTTTTATACTTTGGGATACTTCTTTCTTAATGGGAGAAGCAAGAAAGGAAGAGTCAGATATCACTTTCACTATTTTCAGAATTCTTTTCTGTTCTCTGTCCTCCGTTTTGGGCTCTCCCAATACCTTTCAAGGGTGAAGACTGGTCAGCTGAGCTGGGTGTGAATTCCCACGTGCAGGTGAGTCACCTGGGATCTTGTACGTTTCCCACGTTGTAGGTCTTCCGCGGGGCTGTGACTCTGCCTTTCTGAAAGCTTCCCAGCTGATGCTGAGGCTCCGGGTCTGGCCCCAGACCACTTGTGGATCTGAGGAGACTGTCGTGGGCAGTCCCCCTTAGCTCTGGATAAACTTTAGACCTCAGGTTTTGGAACCAATGCACACACTTGCCTAAATCGTTCTGTTCAGTTCAGAACGGGAGCTTGTCTCCATGACCGATGCTGCATTTAGGGGTCGTGGGGATAGTATGCCGGAGGACCTACACACAAAATGCTATTTTATATTTTCATGAAGGGTAAAATATCTTTTTCACTTATTTTCTCCTCCTGTTCCCTTGACACTTCTCTCTCCAATGGTCACATAAACTGCTGGTTTTCTGCAAAGAGCTTCAAGTCAGTTGATCAGGGATGTTGACCACTGAGCAAACACACCAACTTTGCTCTAAAAGGAAAAAGGTAAACTGTGACTTTCGTCGTGGTGGACTCTGACAAAGGACATGCTTTTTAAACCCAGGGATGAAGGGTAATCTGTGTTCTCAAGCTTTTGATCTTTGGCAACTAAAAACGGTAATGTTTTAAAATTTACCTTGTCCAGACATTCCACCTCTGCCTTCTCATTCGAGCACTCAGTTCCTCCTCGGAGCCTCCCCCGGTCATTTTTGGGGACCCTTGGGGCCCGTCTCAGGTGCATTTGGGTTCACCTTTGATTTTGCTCTTCTGCTCCATTACTTTGGGGGTTGACACCTGCGTCCTTCCCTTTGCCTTCCTCTCTCCTGGACATCCGCACACTCACCTCACTCTCCTCTGTTACACGACAGAACAAAACAGAAAATCGGGGATCAGTAAATGAATATCTGGAGGTCAGCAGCCCACTAGTCCTGCAAAGAGCCAAACTCCAAAGGCCAGGTCAGGCTAATTCTACTCTACTTTGCTATTATAACATTAAAAAAACAAAAAAACAAAACAAAAACTGAGCATTTCATTTAGTCTTAACTTTAAATTGCGGTAGAGTTGTGTCCAGAAATTATTGAGCATGGTTGTTTTATTCTAGAAAAGAGTGGCAATGGTTATTTTGGGCTTGTGGCTTGTAATTAGTGAAATTACTTACTGCCTCCCCCAGCACACAAAAAGGCCAGTGTACGATAAGAAGAGCCTGTGCCTTTTTATTCTGGACTGAAGATTAAGATAACCAAACTAAGCTTTCTCTCCCGGCACGGGGCTCTTCAGCCTTTACTGGACAACAGTCATAATCTCAAATCTATCACATGTAATTCCAACATCACTTAGCACAGCTGTCAATCTGCCAAAGCAGAGCCCACAAACTGAGCTTCCATGCAGACGAAATCATCTTCCTTTCAAACATGTTATCTGCACAGTGGACTAGAGGTCACTTGGAAGAGAGCACAGGGGAACTTTGGTTTGTGTCTTTTTGTTCCTGGCTGCTTATCTTCTCATAAAATTATATATTCAGTTTGCAGACACATCAGCATAAACCTCTCCAGCGAGTGTAAATATATGCTTGGGAGAGGAATACAAAATAATGTCTGACTGGAGCTTTCCGGTTCTGTTAGACATTGATGTTTCTTTTTTATTTGAAGTCCAGGGAGAACAATAAATGGAATTCCTTTTGTAAAAGTGAACCACGGTACAGGCTGGATAAAAATCCAAGCTCGGTTTGTAAATTAGTCGGGGAGAAAAATGCTGTCTTTCACTAAAACGCATATGATCCAGACATTGTTTTCTTATCATCTTTAAGGATTTTTTTCTCTCTGAGGAGCGAGTGGGGGGAAGAGTTTCATGTGTGTAGAACTGAGTTGCTGATTGACAGAGTTCAGGGATGGCTCCTTTGAAGTGAGAACAATCTAATCCTGGAGCCACAGAACCACCCACAGATGTCACTCTAGATCTCAGCGGTCAACATGCCACCTTATTTTATTGCCATTTCTTTGTCTTGGCTCTCATCAGGAAGTTTCTTCAAATAGATGGACCAAACTGTAGCACACTGGGAATGTGTCCCCCCACCCCCCATATGTACAAATAAGGAGTGATGTTGCATGCCCTTAAAGTTCATTTTTAGGAAACTTTGTCATTTAAAAATATACCCAGGGAAACTTTTTGTGCCCTAGGGTTACGCATACCACATGGATCTTGATGGGCAGGTCACCTGGAGTTAGGTACCTTTGTCAAAACAAACAAACAAACAAACAAACAAACAACCCAACAAAGCAAAAACCCATTTCTCTTTAAAGTGAAGCCATGTGAGAAAATGCCAGGATAAAAAGCTATTTAGGACACCTGGTGAATTTTATTTTGTAGCAGCAGGAAAAGCAACCCCACAGAATCCTTGGGAGCTTTGGTGCCCAGGTGTTTGCATCCTTTCAGCTCTGAGCCTCGATGCGCAGTCACCCGCGCGTAGAGGATCTCACCCAGTGGCTGAGGCTGTGGGCTGGAGCTCCTCCTGCCTGGCCGTGTCCAGCGCACTGCTGGGGTGGGCTGCAAGCTGCTGGCTTTTTTGAGTTTATTTGCATAAGGGCATATACTTTGGCTGAAGGAGGGAGGAGCCATTGTGTGAGCTGTGCTGGTGGTGGCGGAGGATGGGGACAGAGGAGCAGGTACTGAGGAGGATCATTCTTTGTACCAGAGCTGAAGCTGAGGAAGCTCGTCAGTGACTGAGTCGCTGGGTCTGCAGCAGCACTGTTTGTCCTCTCCTGGCTCAAAGTGTGACCTGGGGAGAAAGAAGCATCTTCTCAGTTCTGCATGAGCCACAGCATGACTCTGGCACAAGGAGAATGAAAAGAAGTGTCGTCTTGGCATCTGGAGGATTTGGTGACTTTGGGAGCAAGGAAGGTAACACTCCATGTGGCCTCATGGTTGGCATGGGCAGCAGAGGTGCAGGGAGGAGCTAATTGCAGAAGGACATACGAAAGGGGGTCTGGAGCAGCAGCAGAACATGGTGGGTGAACATGCTGACCTCAGATGACAGGTCGGCTCCTAAGTATCTGTGAGGCGCCCTCAGGAGGCTTGGCGGTAGAGCTGGGAGAAGCTTGCAGGAAGCTCCAGGACTAGAGCTGAAGCTAGAGCTAGTTAGAAGCCAGCGGGTTAGAACCATTGACATTTGGGTATTTACTATGACTCTGTATTCGTAGCCTGGGGAAGCTTGAGAAAATTCTGGTTATGTCCCCCAACACTTTCTTTTTGCTAACAGTTTAACAATGATTAATGCTAGGATTAGTGAGGTTTACTCTCCAAGGCTCATAAAAATCACAAAGGGCCAATAAAAATTACTATAAGTTGTGGGTATCTGATACTTCTTGTGCCCTTCCTTACATCCTCTTGGTTCACCTTTCTACCCCAGTTGTTGCTATGACAACCAGCTGTGCTCAGGTGTACCTGACCCCACCTCACCTCAAGTGCAGTATTTGTCACTTGCTTTTTGTCTTGGGCCATCTCCGCTACCATCACATGGACACCTGCAGAATTGGCTTATTCTGACATAGCCACACACCTGAACGTGTGAGGAAGGTAAGACCCCATAGGCAACACCTGACCAATGGGTATGGGAGCATATGGACCTAGGGAAAATTTCCCCAGGTGTCCTGGACCCGAGCTCCAAAGGAGGACAGGATGGAGAAACTGAAGAAAGGGGCTGAGAACTCCAGAACTAAATAGAGTTTGTTAGGGGAATTTACAGGCAGAAGCAGAGTCTTGAATGACAGCAAGGTGTGGATCTCCCCACCTGAGAGTGATGGGAGAGTTGATGTATGTAGCCTCCAGGAACACAGGTGGCTTGTAGCCAAGTGACATGTGCCTGTCAAGAGCTGTAAGTTCCAAAGCAGTAAACAACTTAATGGGCCTATTTATCTATGTAAGAACTTTCCTTTCAGGGGATGTAACCCACCCCTTCCAGGGTGAATTGGCGGTCACCGAGAGCAACTTACTTCTTAAGATGGCATCTGTCATGTCAAGCACCAGAAACCATTTTGTCTAACAATGAATAAATCTGTCCATTTTCTTTCCCTTGGGGGAATAATTCTGTATGGCTTTCCAGAGTATCCTCAGTGGGAGAGAATACCAGTTGCCCAAGAGGGGGCCAGTTTCATAACACACCTTATTTTGGCTTTTTCTCCTTCCCTGTTTCACTTTTCCCAGCCCCCTAAACCCCATTTCTGTTCCCAAGAAGCTCTTGTGCCAGGCTCCACTTTTTGTGGGAACCCAGGCTAACACAGGTTGAAAGTCAACTCTATGTGTATTGAAGATTCCCTTACTTTCCCACCAACAACATAGCTGGGAAAAGGTGAGTATGGGCCCTGGCAAGTGTGGCTCAGTTGGTTGGAGCATCTTCCCATACACTGAAGGGTGGCGGGTTCAGTTCCTTGTCAGGGCACATACCCAGGTTGCAGGTGTCCATGTAGCAACTGATTGATGTTTCTCTCTTACATAGATGTCTCTCTCTATCTCTAAAATCAACTTAAAAAAAATACTGACTTTATTTTTTATAAAAAAAGGTGAGTATAGAGTGGGGTGGGAGGCTGTTCAATTTCCAATTGATAGGAAGTCTATCATTGTCAAACTCAGTGAACATTTAACACTTTTCCACTATGATCCAGGGGCCGTTTTTATTCAGAAATCACAAAGACAGATCCCTGCCATCAGCAAGTTCACAAACCACTTGGGGTTGGCAAACCTGTTCATATCTTACAAATAAGTGCTAAAGAGAGGGTTAGTATGCATTAAGAGTGTAAAGAAAGGAACAGTTAATTTTGACTGGGAACAGGAAGGCTTAAGGTCAGGGAAACCTCCATAGAGGAGAAGCTATTTGATATGGACCTTGAGAGATGAAAAGGCTATTGAACATAGTGAATTGAAGCGTTGGAGGAGCATGAAAAGAGTTGTACTGAAATGGAATTTGGTGAGCTCTACTGTTCTCTCCGCTCAAGGGGCAGAGGCCGGCAGCCCTCTGTGGCCCTCATTCTTCTTCCTTTTGTTCCTCTAAATAGTGTTTTGATTGCTCTCTCACAACTTTCCTTCTTTGAGGTATTCTGCTTTACCTTTTTTCTTTGAGTACTTTATCATCTTCCTTACTACAGGAGAGGGTCAGAGCTATAGTTTTTTCCCTGGCCTGTGCTTGTCCCAGAGGCCTTATCTCTGGATGCTGTATACTGGAAGGAGGCCTAATGTGAAGGAGTGGAACCAGCTTAGTCTAGATGGGGGTTTTCAGGTGTGATTTGCTAGTGCATGAGTTGCCAGATCATTGGATGAGACACTCAAGGACGAGCTCCTTTACCTCAAGGGTGGAGAAGTCCCATGTGCAGGCTCATTGCTCCTCTCCTGACTTGATCTGCACTGCTCACCATGCAATGTGGGTTCTTATATTACCGAAGGGTTGGTGAGCAGGGATGTGTTCATTTTTTTCTTTTTTAGAATAAAGACAAGTAATGTGTTTGTTTCCACAAATGTTGAGACCTAGGAAGAACTGTAAGATTTGGCTGGAGGAAGGGCAGGCTTGGTGGGAAAGGCAGGTGATTGGAAGGACAGGCTCACTTTGTTCTGTGCCGATGACCTGATTTAACCACCCTCTGCACGTCTGCAATTCTCCATCTCATCAGCACCCAGATGACAAATGTTTGCGTTTTAGTTTCCTAGAAAGGGAAATACAATAGTCCAGGACATGTTGTCTTACCAGGTCAAATCATCAAAGACTGATCATGCTTGGACCTACCTCTGCTCAATCAGTCAACACTCCTGAGAGAGAAAGGTCTAGATTATAGTGGGCAGTTTCAGGTAGATGGGGAATTGAGATTGTAGGCAACTTTATTGTTATCTCTAGTCCATCTCATCTCTGGCCACCAAATACACACCCTTCTTCCTAGGTGTACAAACATGCCCTCTCTAGTATGTCACATGTATGTCTGTGGATGTTCACTTCACTTCTAACATAGAAGCAAAAAAAAGGCCTAATATATCAGTCAAGATTCCCACAGGATGTGGGTGGTCCTTTCGAAATAATATAGTTTGATGAGGATCGTATATGAAGGGACTATTTTGAAAAGTGTGGGTGAGCAGAACCACTAAAGATACTGCAGTACCCCAGAACTTGTGGCGTTGAAGCTATTATCACCTCTTGTTCCAAAGGGATGGGAAGGAGGAATGATTTTTTGGAACTTGGAAGAAGAGAGAATCAGAGTCAACTGCTTAGAGAGTATCAGGGACATGGGATCAGGGACTTTTAACCAGGGACATAGCCAGCCTGAAGCAACCCTTCAGGGAGGGATCCAGGGAAACAATGACCTTGCTCTCACCCTTCCCTCACTCATACCTCCTGCTGGGGATCTCCACTGGCCAAACCAACCAGAGCCAGAGAGCACACAGTCCTCTGCATACAGGGCAGCCTTCAGGCAGGGAGCTGGTGGAGAAGGGTGGAGAGTGGATGTGGAGAGGCAATGGCACAGACACACAGCAACTATATCAAAAGATGTCTCAGGATCAGAGTTCACCAGCTCCCTACCTACAGCCTACCATTGCTTTGCATTCCCCTGGTTCCACTGTGATCCTACCTAGCTGTTATTATTCACCATTCTGCTATTTATGAGTTAAAATGAGGCATGAGCCTGGCTGGTGTGGGTCAGTGGATTGAACGTCGTCCCATGGATTGAGAGGTCCCAGTTCGATTCCTGCTCAGGCCACATGCCCGGGTTGCGCCCAGGAGGCGACTGCTTGATGTTTCTCTCTCACATCGATGTTTTGTTCTCTCCCTTCCCCTCTCTCTAAAAAAGCAATAAAACACATTTTTAAAATTGAGGCATGAATAACACTTACTGAAGATATGAGTAATCAATCGTAGCTTTCTTTTTCACTAAGCTTAGACTTAGCATCAACATCCTTCTTAATACACTGGTCCGGGCACCACCCCCAATCAATTGTCATTGATTTGAGATGGGAAAAATTTGCCACTGCTTACCTACATAGTAAATTGATCACCTACCCACTTTCATGTCTAATAATGGGGAAAAAAAAACCAGAATATGATTGAGACAGTTAGAATGAAAAACTAAGTTTCATTTTTTAAAAGAGAAAAGAAAAAAACAAGAAGAAACTTTTTCCAATCCTTGCATACTCTTGCAAAAAGTGGAAATCTGACATACAGATTGTTATGCAAAGAGCCGAGGTCCAAGAAAACCTCAGCATGTTGCTTGCTGATTCTGTAGAAATAACCCGGAGGACTGGCTGTGAAAGCCATGGGTTTATTAGGACTTACATGTGCACCAAGGTGGCCAGCTGGTGAAGTTACTGCAATACAGGCTTTCTCGTACAGGGTTATATAGAGAACAGAAAAGAAAGCAAAAGGGCACACAGGGGGACATGCTAGTCCACAAGCTGTGAAATAAAAAAGCTAGCTGTGCCCTGGCTGGTTTGGTTCAGTGGTTAGAGTCAGCCCGCAGACCAGAGAGTCCCAGGTTCAGTTCCCGCTAAGGGCACGTACCTCGGTTGCATTTTGTGGGTGGCAGCCACTCGATGTGTCTCTCTCACATCGAGGTTTCTCTCTCGCTCTTCCCCCCTCTCTCCCTCCTGCTCTGTCTGAAGATAAATGCAAAAATGTCCTTGGGTGAGGATTAAAAAAAAAAGCTAGCTGTTTCCCCACAGTTGTTTACAGTCCAGGCTAACATCCAGAAGCAGTTTCTCTTTGGCCATTCTTTGACCAAGGAGTTGGCCAGGCTTCCAAGGTCTCACAGTCTACTTACAGATGGTCCTCATCACATTCCCACAGGGTGGGAGGTGGAGCTGGAACTAGGAAAGGGGTCCATGTTCTCACATACCACACATAGATGGTGGCCACAACCCTTGTTTCTAGAATTAGTCATGTAGCCAAAACTGGCATCGAAGGTTTTCTCCATTAGTGCCATTGCTGAACTATTGTTATTTAACATCTACCGTATCCTAGACACAAGTTAAGTACTTTACACAGTTATCTCATTTAATTCTTACAGTGGTTCTCATAGGAAGTTACTTGTTTTGTCTATTTTACAGATGAGGAAGCGGAAACTCAGTAAGGTTATATAACTTGACCAAAATGATAAGTAAGCAATAGAGATGACACTTGAACACTGATCTGTCTGACACCAAAGCCCATGCATTTGACCTTTAGGGAATATGACTTGTCATTAAGTCGTATTGGCAAACAATCCTGCTGGCTGGGGAACCAGTGAGGTCACCCCCACTGGTTCTTCCCTCCTCCTCCCACAACTTAATAAAGGCGGTTGACTTCTGCCGGATTCTCTAGTAAGTACAAACACTACTGTGGTCATGCCTATAATGCTTGTAACTTAGACGCATATGTGTGAAGGGCCCGGGGACTGACGTACTATATCACACTTCCACCAGCATCCAGCTTCCGCCCAGAAGCTTGAGGAAGGCTCTACAGTGAGCAGTCCAGGAACAGGCTGTTATCTCCCCCTACCGGAAGGAGGCTGGCCATGATATACGTACAATATTATACAAGGAAAGCCAAGACTTTCTCTGGTTAGGCTTTGTTCAACAGATATCCAGTGAATTCAATGTATCAGGCATTGTGTTGGGTGCCGAGGGTATTAAGAAGAATAAGACATCCCTGCTGCCTTCAAAGTGCTTCAAGACTTCAGAATAGTCCAGATTTCCACAGTGTACATTTTCCAGTGTCATTTGCCATCCTGGGGGAAGGTGAAGTTCATTTAGGAAACCAGCACATATTCCTCAACCCTGGACTGAATACCAGATTCCCCATTGTCTTTCTACCAGTAACTGTTGGCTGGGATTTCTTTTGAAGAAGCTGCTCCAGCCATTTCTGTTATCAAAGGCTGGGTCCTGCTACTCTTGATCATGTGCCTCTTGATTGCTACTTTCCTAGTGTGGTAGGATCTTCAACACATCTCCCAGGCACTGAATATATGGAACAGTATGCTGACTAAGGAATCAAAGGTCCTGAGTTTGGACCTCAGTTCTGCTGTGTACTCCCTGTGTTATTCTGGGCAAGTTACTTTCCCTCTCTGGGCTTGATGCTTTTAGATGACAATAGCTTCTATAATCTATGGTTTTGCAGTTGTCATGAGATACTCAAATTTTTTTGGAACTAGGTTATATCAGGAATTTTAGCAACCTCTGTTTTCCTTATCGGGGGGAATCCTTTTGCAGTTGCCCTGGCTATTTACAGCTTTATTGCCTCCATATGGGCCAGCCAATGTCAGAGTGTATTAAGCCACTTGCTACACAAAGTGTGATCTATGGACCAGTAGCGTTGATGTCATCTGAGAGCTTATTAACAATTCAGAATCTCAGACCTTAGCCAGACCTGCTGAATCACAATCTTTATTTTTAGAAGATCCCTAGGTGATTGATTTTTACAATTAAGTTTGAGAAGCATGAAACCCAAGGCACATGAGAATCATATTGATTCCTAGTACAATCAATCACTTATTTAAGCATTGAAATCAGAATCAATGTGGTTGAGTTCTCAGCACTGAGGCGCTTGGGTGAAGTTTACCATGCAGCTAGTGTTGAGAATTTCTAAATGGTCTCACACAGAGTGGAACCCCTTTGTGTAGAATGGGAGACAGAAGCTAAGCCTCTAATTCAGCCACGGAGGAGGATCAGGACAGAGAAAGCCTTCTGGAGGCAATGCTTGGACTGCTTGCTTGGAGAACGCGTAAGTTCAGGTAGACAGAGAGGAACGGAAGGGCACGGCTGGTGCATTGACCATGGGGATGGAACAAGTCTGCCTGGTTGGAGCATGGGCTGCAGTGCTGCAGGAGATGAGGTGGGAGGGCCACCTCCGCCATGCTTGGGAATTTATCCTTCATCTCAGAGACAGTGGGGATGGTGTGGACTGCTGGCTGAAAAGATTGTTTCAGTGGAGAATGATGTCATTAGAATTGAACTTTAGGAAGCTCTGTCTTCCGGCAGATGTGTCAGACTGAGGTGGAGGCAAATGAAAGCAGAGAGAGTACTCTGGGAACTATTTCCTACAGGAAACAAACTAGTGTGTGTCAGGAAGTATGGAAAGTGAGAGAGAAAATGAGAAATACCTAATTGGTGACTAATTTTATGAAAGAAGGTAATGAGGAAGGAATTTAGAATGACTCCGAGATTTCTGGTGTGTTGTGGGGTATGGTGGACAGTTCACCAAGATAAAACGTGAAACACAGATGAAAGAACAGGCTTGGCATGGGAGTAAAGAAAGGGATCAAGGGGCAGAAGATGAGCAAGGCTTTTAAGTTGTCTGTAAGATGAACTAGTGTAGATATTCAGGAGGTAGATGGATATCAAAACTCAGAAGAATGGCCTAGAAATGTGGATTTGAGAATTATTAATAAATAGAAAAGTAATGAAATACATGCATTTCAATTCATAGGAATTCTTCCAGGGAGAGGGAAAGAATCAAAGTAGAGAGCCTTGTACAAGAAATCAATCATTTGAAGATCAGAGAAAAAGAGAGCTGCCACCTGCGGACTGAAGACATAGCCAGAGAGGTAAGTAGAAAACTGAAGGGGAGAGTGTCAGAGGCCAAAGGGAACAGAGCACCAGAGGATGGTCCCCAGAAGTCAAGAAGTTTATGGAGTGATAACATCTCCTGCCCTTGACAATCAGACCATTATCAAGACAATGAGACTTGGTGATCGTTGGTGATACTAGAGCAGCTTTGCTAGTGTGCTGGATGGAGATTCTCACTTGATACTTAATGGCTTCTTTTTGAGAAAATCACTTTTCACTGAAACCTATTTCTTGAATGCCTGGTCTGTGCGAGGCACCAGGGCTTTAAAAATAAATAAGTGTAGGCCTCTGGCCTCTGGGAATTCACTGAATCTCAATCAGCAATTCTAGAGCAGGGATTGAGTCCTCTGTCTCCTGGACTGGCCTCAGGATGGCTGAAGACAGGTGCACAGATGCAGCCACTTACTTGTTGAGCCCCTGTGGCATGCTGGGAACTGTGCCTTCCATGTGGGATACAAACATACATGTTTATTTTGATTCTCTGCCCTTCTGGAGTTCTTTCCCTGGTGGGTGAGATAGATGGAAAAAAAAGTCAAACGATATCACTAAATTTTAAGTACTTTAATAGAAGTTTCGAGTAGATATCTTAGGTTGAGTATTCATTGAGCTTCTAACATATGTATGCCTAGGTAAATTAATAGCGTGACTTATTTGTTCTTCCGCTTGGAAAATCAGCTCCAGCTTGTGAACGAAGGCTGTGGGTTTGCAGGATATAACCCCGTGGGGGCAGGCTGGTTCCGTATGGCTGTTCTCTAGTTAGGGTTTGGGAATTCATTCCTTTAACATCATTTGAGCCATTTCACAGGCACTTTACAGGGTGAGATGGGGGAAGGCGGTTGTCAGGGACAGGTGGCTAAAATTTCATGATCTCATCACCACATTTCAAGGTAAACTGCCTCTTTGGGAAACAGACTCTCCTTTACTCAAAGTGAAGTTAGAGAACACAGACTTTGTTGGGATCTAAATGGTAGGCAAAGTATATGGGCTTCATGTTCTGGGAAGCATGTATTGGTATGAAGATGGCAGAGAAGGTGCAGGCTCATTGAATAGCTTTGGTTGTTTGCAATGAGTTTAGATCAGAGGTGTTTTTCCCCTTCAGGGTGTCTAGAGGAGAATCTTACTGTGTGAAAGTCACCCAACACATTTCAGACTCATGCATGAAGAAAGCAAAGATTTAAAATAATTGTGTGTGAAAAGCAATACCATTGGCAAAGTAGGACTGGGCAAAACCTGCCTTCTTAATCCACAGACACTGCACACAGAATCCAAGACTGGTTTCAGCAATTCTGTGGTTACTTTAGGGAGGACTGTGCTCAGTGAAATCTAATTCAAGACATGTTTATTGACTCCACACTACATGCAAGGCCCAGAGGAAATTGGAGTCTCCCTTTCAGGACCAGCATGGAAGTTGCTATGACTTCCTGTCTGTATTGGGGCAGCCTTGACCATTCTGGGTGTGCTCTGTACCACTCCCATCCAGAATGATGTTTATCACAGTATTCTTTATTTGTAGAAGTATATGATCTACAAATCTTTACATTTCTGTGAAGTGAATGTGGGTCAAACCACAACAGAACTTTCTGGGTGCCCAGCCGTCTGAGGGGATTTCGTCCACGCTGGGTGCTGTGTCCTATGTTATGACTGGTACATTTCAGACAGAAGTGGTAATTGTTCTTTTTTTAACCTCAGAGTCACTGTCAAGCCTGGGTCCCTGGGTTTTCATCTCATGTTGCCCATGCCACCATTGCTGAACATGTGGGAATCAGTAGCATTTGGTTTGTTAAAGGTCTGAATTAATTTCTATTTGTTTCTAACATGTTTGCTTACCACTGAAGGAACTCCGCTATCTGTTCTCTCAACTGATCCTTGGTGCTTCTCAGTGTTTCATGAGGGTGTTGCTTAGAATGCTAATAATGTGGTGTTTGAAGCCAAAGACCACCAGGTACACACCTGGAGTGAAAACAGAGTTGGGTTTATTGAGTTTGTTGCAGCAAGGGGAATGCACGGGAGAAGAACTGTGGGAGGAGCCTCTTACAGGATTCAGGCTTATGCCGGATAATTCCAAAGACGAATCAGAGATTAGGATCAGTTCTGGATTGGATAATGTCAAGAAGCAGCAGTGATTAGGTGGCTGGGTATCTTAATACAGTTTGTTTATTTATTTACTTTTTGTTTGTTTTTTTAATCCTCCCCCGAGGACATTTTTGCATTTATCTTCAGATAGAGGGTGAGGGAGAGAAGAGGGAAGAGAGAGAGAGAAACATCGACGTGAGAAAGACACATAGAGTGGCTGCCACCCACACGACCTCAACCA
The DNA here is from genome assembly GCF_014108415.1 of Molossus molossus. NCBI lineage: Eukaryota > Metazoa > Chordata > Mammalia > Chiroptera > Molossidae > Molossus > Molossus molossus. The sequence continues at coordinate 184,361,931 of NW_023425344.1, forward strand.
GGGCCAGGGACAAACTGCAACTGAGGTACATGCCCTTTGCGAGAACCAAACCCGGGTCTCTCTGGTACGCAGGTCCACGCTCTAACCGCTGAGCCTAACCGACCAGGGCTCTTAATACATTTTATCAAAGAGACTGGTGGGTCCAAGCTGGTTTAGGACTTGTTATTGGAAGAGAAAACTGCAGTCTCTCGTGTTGGAAGAGGGGACATTTGGTCATTGTTGAGGTTGCAGAATGGCCTTGTCTCTGTCTTGTTCCAAACTCCGCAGCAGTGGGATCTTGTCTGAGCACTGCTTATATTGTTTGCTTATGTTCAGTTGGGAACAGCACTGTCTAGCTCAGTAGCTTCCTCATCGCAAAATGAGAGGACTGCATAAGAACAGTGGTTTTCAGACTGTATTCCCCAAAGCTCAAGGGTTCTGTGGAGGTGTCTTAGGGAGGCAGGGTGGGCAGCACTCCTCCCCAACAGAGCAGAGCAGCTATGCTGTTCCAGTTTTATGTTTTGGGATAACATATTAAACCACGTTTTAAACAAAGATTTATTTGCTAAAGAGGAGCTTGAAAACTGCTGAACTGTGTAAGTGCTAAGGTCTCTCTTATTGCTTCTTGGCAAAGAGAAATATAGTTAGTCCCAAGTTCAGAGCTCATTGGATTTAGTAGCCAAGGTTTGAACCTCAGCTCTGCCACCAATTTCAGAAGGTTTTTTTAAAATTATTTTTTTCCAGTCTCAGGATTCTAGCATGCCACGCCTAAAGAGCTGGTAGGGTGGACATACTGGAAATTTATTTGAATGAGAATCCCAGAAACCTCATGAAAAATATTACATTAGAAAAATGAGACTCAGATGAGTTTGGCTTCACAGTGTGGGAGGACAAGAATGAGAGAAAATTAGCAACAGAACCCATTTTTACCATCCAGTAGGTGAGGTCTGGGGACTCATGGGCTTCATATTCTTCTATGATTGATCAGTTGTGGAATAGGACACATGTGGCACAGATTAAACTAGATTCTTATTTATTATACAATTCTTTTGGTAATAAGACTATGCTTCCATTAATTTTATGAGACTCATCCTTGTATATTTATATTATTAGCTACTTGTTTATTAGATTTTATTTTCCACTTTATCTCTTCGATGGCAATGTGGCTGTTGCTTTTTGTTTTATATACCACATATGGGTGAAATTATATGGCTCTTGATTTCTAAATCATTAAAGAAATCAAAAGAAGAATAATATGAGATGTTAAAATTATATAAAATTCAAACTCCAATGACTAGAAATAAAGTTTTATCAGAACACAATCAGACTCATTTATTTCCATATTGTCTATGGCTGATTTGTGCTACAATGACAGGGCTGAGTAGTTGGAAAAGAAACCTTATAACCTGCAAAGACTAAAATATTTACTGTCTGTCTTTTACAGAAAAAGTTTGCCAACCCTTGATCTATATGCTAGTGTTGCACAAGTAAAGATTTAAAAATTGCTCTTAATAAGTTATCTCATTAAATTGTGACTACTTGCTGATGAACACTTATTCATTCTAATTTTTTGGGGGGATACATTTTGGAATCAGCATAGTTTGTCTGATAGATAGGGCCAGAGAGGGTTTTAAAATTCTTCCTCCCCACATTTTCCAATTACCACATTGATCTTTCCTGTTTTTATGAAAAAAAATCTCATCCTCTGTATAAAAGTTATTAATCCTTCTCCATGTTTTTGCTTGTGGATGTTTTGCATATAGCCAGTTTTATGTATATTAATTGGGCTCATAGGGAAGTGATGTGCTTAGGCTTAAAAGTATTGATGTCCAAGTAAGGAATACATGCAAGAAAGATGTAACACGAGAATGCAAAATTCTAGAGGGGTCCTGGTGATAATGTGTCAGCAACTGCAGACTTGCAAACTGTTGCTATTTGAGATTTCAGGGAGCTGCTGGGTTGCATGTACATTGCAGTAGGGATAGCATCTGGAGTAACTGGGCAGAAAATGCCCATTTCTTTCTGCTTCCAAGGTAGAAATAGAAGGATGGAATGAATTAATCTTTGGTTCAGGGTAGATGTAGGAAAGAGAATGTAAGTTCTCTAGGAATAAGGCTCATGTGAGAGTGCTGTTTGTTGTGAGCTACCAGTTCACAAGAAGACAACTAAATTTCCAGATGAAAACCTCTGCTCAGGGACAAGGACCTCCAAATCGAGGGGCATATTTTGCTTTTGCAGGCTCATTTCATCTATTTTCCCTAATCATTTTTGTTATTTATTGGGGAATATGAGCTGATATGGTGCTGTAAGGACAGAAATCATCAGCTTCTCATAGAAAATGTTAAGGACCCCATAGTGTTGGCAAAAAGAAGGGTAGAGGTGATGTGACATTGAAGACCTCAAGAATATAAACTTTTGCCTGGCCGGTGTGGCTCAGTGGATTAAACATTGTCCCATGGACTGAGAGGTCCTGGTTCCATTCCAGGTCAGGGCACATGCCCACGTTGTGGGCTCAATCCCAGTAGGGAAATTGCAGGAGGCAGCCAATTGAAATTTCTCTCTCACATTGATGTTTCTATCTCTCTCTCTCTCTCTCTAAAAAAAAAAAAAAAAAAAAAAAAAATCATAAAAACATTAAAAAAAGAGTATAAACTTTCAACCAGATTTTGGTCAGTTACACCCTACTCTTCATGGCATAATCTTTGACAGTATTCACCTAGTTCCACCATCTCATGTCCTCTCCCCAAACCTCTAAAAACTTCAGTGCGTAAGAGACTTCTGTCCTGTGAGTCTGATGACCAGTAGGCTGACACCAGTTCTGTGAGTCCTATCTTCCTAAGCCTTCCCCAACCTGGCAATTTATTTTATTTTATTCTATTATTTTTTTTATCCTCACCCGAGGACATTTTTGCATTTATCTTCAGGTAGAGTGGGAGAGAGAGAGAGAGGAAGAGAAAGAGAGAAACATCGATGTGAGAGAGACACATTGAGTGGTTGCCACCCGCACAACTCCAGCCGGGGCCAGGGACAAACTACAACTGAGGTACGTACCTTCAGCGGGAACTGAACCTGGGACTCTCTGGTCCACAGGCCGACGCTCTAACCACTGAGCAAAACCAGCCAGGGCCAACCTGGCAATTGTGAATATCTGTCTGATCAAGTGAATATAGTATCCTATATGTCATCAACTTTGTAGTAAGTAGACTCTATATTTTCAGTACGATTGCTGAGGGAATTTATTGGCATTTGCCTCTCAACTGAGGAAATACAGATTTTCACATGAGCCAGTTCACCTTCACAGAAGAGTGGACTTAAATCAAGAAAGTTGTGAGAATCTTTGCCTTGTTCTCGTCTAGCAATATATGCACAGGCACGAAAACATTGTGATCTGTTGTATAAGTTTAGTCTGTTCTGGTCTCGTCATTAATGTGGATTTCTTGTTGCTAGACATTTCTAAGAAAAAGAAACTATAAAAATAAAACCATAGAAATAGAATAAACTATAGAACAATGATTGTCTTATCACAGAATAGGGAAGGACCTTCTAACGACAAATGCAAAGGGGGAAACCATAAAAACAAGGTAACTTATTCTAGAATAGGGTTTCTCAACTTCAGTGCTGTTCACAATTTGGGCTGGATAATTCTAAATTGTGGGAGGCTGAGCATTGTAGGATGTTTAGCAGTATCCCTGGCCTCTGCTCATTAGATGCTACTAATACCCCTCTAGTCATGACAATCAGTGAAATGAAACGAATGTTTCCAGATGTTTCAAAATGTTCTCTAGGGGGGAAAATCCCCACTGTTTGGGAACCAGTGTGCTAGAATGATCGGTTTTGGATGCAAGGGAGAAAAAAGCCCTTTTAAAGCCAAGTCACGTGGACTCATTTGTGCCTACATGAGGCCTTGTCTTAGAAATGTAAAATTTCAAGGGATTAAAGCAGATAAAAGCACTGGTTCCGGTCTCTATTTCTGGGGTAGGGTTTGTGGGGTTTCTTTCAGGGCAGCACTGCCTCAGTTCTCACACCCGCTTGACCTTTGTCCTATCTCTACTCACTGGCTTTCTCTTTTTATTTCATTTCTTTATTATTATTATTATTTAATTATAAAAGTTTTACAGATGTTGCCCCTTTTTTCTCCCATTGACCCCCTCCTCCCCACTCCCATCTCCCTCCTGCTTTCCCCACACTAATGTCTGTGTCCATTGGTTGTGCATACATGAATATAAGTTCTTTGGTTTATCTCTTCCCACCCCCTCAACCCCCCATCCCTCTGAGGTTTGTCAGTCTGTTCCTTATATTCATGATTCTGGATCTATTTTGATTGACAGCTTATTTTGTTCATGAGAAACCATAAATAAGTGAGATCATGTGGTATTTGTCTTTTTCTGACTGGCTTATTTCGCTCAGCATAATACTCTCCAGGTCCCTCCATGTTGTCTCAAAGGGTAAGAGAGCTTTCTTTTTTATAGCTGCATAGTAGTCCATTGTGTATATGTATCAAAGCTTTTTTATCCACTCATCTATTGATGGACACTTGGGCTGTTTCCAGATCTTAGTTATTATAAATATGCTGCTATAAACATAGGGGTGCATATATTTTTTCTGACTGGTGTTTCAGGCTTCTTAGGATATAATCCTAGAAGTGGAATCACTGGGTCAAATGGCAATTCCATTTTTAATTTTTTGAGGAAGGACCATATTGTTTTCCACAGTGGCTGCACCAGTCTGCATTCCCACCAGCAGTGTACTAGAGTCCCCTTTTCTCCACATCCTCGCCAGCACTTGTTTGAGGATTTGTTGATGGCAGCTATTCTGGCAGGTGTGAGATGATATCTCATAGTTGTTTTAATTTGCATCTCTCTGATGATTAGTGACATCGAGCATTTTTTTATATGTCTTCTGGTCATTTGTATGTCCTCTTTGGAGAAGTATCTATTTAGGTCCTTTGCCCATTTTTAATAGGATTGTTTGTCTTCCTTTTTTTGAGTTGTATGAGTACTTCATATACTTTGGATATTAATCCCTTATCCGATGTATCATTGACAAATATATTCTCCCAGAGAGTGGCTTCCCTTTTCATTTTGACGCTAGTTTCTTTTGCTGTGCAGAAGCTTTTTAGTTTGATGTAGTTTTCTTTATTAATTTGTTTCTTTGTTTCTGTTGCCTTAGGCAATGTATCAGTGAAAATTCTACTACGTATGATTTCTGAGATTCTTCTGCCTACATTTTTTTTTTTTTTAATCCACACCCGAGGACATTTTTCCGTTTTTGGTTCTGATAGAGTGGGAGGGAGGGAGGAAGAGGGAGGGAGAGAGAGAGAGAGAGAGAGAGAGAGAGAGAGAGAGAGAAACATCGATGTGAAAACAACACATCAAGTGGCTGCCACCTGCACGACCCAACCAGGACCAGGGACAAACTGCAACCCAGGTACGTGCCCTTAGCGGGAACTGAACCTGGATCTCTCTCTGGACCGCAGGCCGACGCTCTAACCACAAGCCAGGGCTCTTCTGGCTACATTTTCATCTAGGATTTTTATGGTTTCATGACTTACATTTAAGTCTTTTATCCATTTTGAGTTTATTCTTCTGTATATTTTAAGTTGGTGGCCTAGTTTCATTTTAGTGGCATGTACTTGTTCAATTTTCCCAACACCATTTATCGAAGAGACTGTCTTTTCTCCATTGTATGCTCTTGCTTTCTTTGTTGAATATTACAGTAATTGTGCATATTGTCTTGGGTCGATGTTCCATTGATCTATATGCCTGTTCTTGTGCCAGTACCAGGCTGCCCTAACTATGATGGCTTTGTAGTATAACTTGATATCTGGTATTGTGATCCTTCTCACTTTGTTCTTCTTTTTTAAGATTGCCATAGCTATTTGGGGTTGTTTATGGTTCCATATAAATTTTTGAAGTGTTTGTTCTATGTCTGTGAAATATGCCATTGGTACTTTAATAGGTATTGCATTGAATTTGTAGATTGCTTTGGGTAGTATGGATATTTTAATGATGTTGATTCTTCCGATCCACGAAGAAGGTATGTGCTTCCACTTTTTTATATCTTCCTCTATTTCTTTATTCAATGACCTATAGTTTTCTGAGAACAGGTCTTTTACCTCCTTCATTAAGTTTATTCCTAAGTATCTTTTTATTTATTTATTTATTTATGTATTTATGTATTTATTTATTTATTTATTTTGCGATGGTAAATGGGATTTTTTTTTTTTTTTTAGTTTCCCTTTCTGAGTGTTCATTATTGGTGTATAAGAATGCCATCGATTTCTGGATGCTAATTTTATATTTTGCTACCTTGCCAAATTCATTTATTAAATCAAGTACATTTTTGATGGAATCTTTAGGGTTTTCTATGTGCAATATCATGTCATCTGTGATTAAAGGGAGTTTCACTTCCTCTTTTCCAATTTGGATGATTTTTATTTTTTCTTCTTTTCTAATTGCTGTGGCTAAGACTTCCAGTGCTACATTAAATAAGAGTGGTAAAAGTGGGCATCCCTGTCTTGTTCCTGTTTTTAAGGGAAATGCTTTTAGTTTTTGCCCATTGAGTATGATGTTAGCTGTATGTTTTTTCATATATGGCCTTTATTATGTCGAGATATGATCCCTCTATTCCCACGTTGCTGAGCATTTTTATCAGAAATGGGTGCTGGATTTTGTTGAATGCTTTTTCAGCATCTACTGATATGATCATATGGTTTTTATCTTTCATTTTGTTTATATGGTGTATCACATTTATTGATTTGCAAATATTGTACCATCCTTGCATCCCAGGGTCATGGTGAATAATTTTTTTAATGTATCTCTAGATCCGGTTTGCTAATATTTTGTTAAAGATTTTGGCATCTATGTTCATCAGAGATATTGGCCTGTAGCTTTCTTTCTTGTAGTGCCTTTTTCTGGTTTTGGAATTAGAATTAGTCTAGCTTCATAGAATGAGTTTGGGAGTCTTTCTTCTTGAATTTTTTGGAATAGTTTGAGGAGAATGGGTGTTAGTTCTTCTTTGAATGTTCTGTAAAACTCTCCTATGAAGCCGTCCGGACCTGGGCTTTTGTTTGCTGGGAGAGTCTTGATTATATCTTCAGTTTCCTTGGTTGTTATTGGTCTGTTCAAGTTTTGTATCTCTTCTCCGTTCAGTTTTGGGAGACTATGTGTTTCTAGAAATTTGTCCATTTTGCTTAGATTGTCCAATTTGTTGCCATATAATTGTTCATAGTATTTGTTAACAATCCTTTGTATTTCTGTGGTGTCAGTTGTTACTTCTCCTCTTTCATTTCTGATTTTGTTTATTTGAGTCCTCTTTGTTTGTTGGTAAGTCTAGCTAAGGGTCCATCAATCTTGTTTGTCTTTTCCAAGAACCAGCTCTTTGTTTCATTGATCTTTTGAATTTTTTTTTTTGTCTCTATGTCATTTATTTCTGCTCTGATCTTTACTATTTCTTTCCTTCTACTTCCTCTGGGGTTTTCTTTTTGTTTGCTTTCTAGTTCTTTAAGTTGTGAGGTTAGATAGTCAATTAGATATTTTTCTTGTTTCTTGAAGTAGGCCTGCAGTGCTCTGAACTTCCCTCTCAGGACTGCTTTTGCTGTGTCCCATAAATTTTGTTTTGTGTGTTCATTTTTATTAGTTTCCAGGAAGTTTTTAATTTCTTTCTTGATCTCCTTGGTAACCCATTATTTAATAACATGCTATTTAGCCTCCATGTCTTTGCATATTTTTGTAATTGATTTCTAGTTTCATGCCATTGTGATCTGAGAAGACGCTTGATATGATTTCAGTCTTTTTGAACTTGTAGAGACATAGTTTGTGTCCTAACATTTGCTATCTTTGAGAGTGTCTCATGTGCACTTGAGATGAATATGTATTCTGCAATTTTTATTTGTAATTATCTGTAAATATCTATTAAATACATTTGATCTAGTGTGTCATTTAAGATCTGTTTTCTTGTTAAATTTTTGTCTAGAGGATCTATTCAGTTATGTCAGTGGAGTGTTGAAATCCCCTGCTATGATTGTATTGTTGTTGATTTCTCCCTTGAAGTCCTTCCAAAATTTCTAAAATATATTTTAGTGCTCCTATATTAGGTGCATATATGTTTTACAAGGTTATATCCTCCTCTTGGATCAATCCTTTCAACATTATGTAGTGGCCTTCTTTGTTTCTTGTTGTAACCTTCATTTTGAACTCTATTTTTATCAGATATGAGTATTGCTTCCCCAGCTTTTTTTTTTTCATTTCTATTTTCTTGAAAAAAATTTTTTCCATCTCTTCACTTTCAACGTGTGTGAGTCTTTTTTTGTGAGGTGTATCTCTTGTAGACAACATATATATGAGTCATGCTTTCTTAACCATTTAGCTACTCTGTGTTTTGATTGGAACATTTAATCCATTTATAGTTAAGATTGTTATTGATAAATAAATGTACTTATTTATTGCCATTTTTATTTATTATGCCTATGTCTCTCTCTCTATTTCTTCTGCTTATTACAGCAGACTTTTTAACATTTCTTGCAATGATGGTTTGGTGCTAATATATTACCATAGTCTCTTTTATTTTTTTTTGGTCCGAGAAGCTCTTTATTTCATCTTCTGTTTTAAATGATAGCCTTGCTGGATAGAGTAGTCTTGGATTCAGATCTTTGTTTTTCATTACCTTGACTACTTCATGCCATTTCCTTCTGGCCTGTAATGTTTCTGTTGAGAAATCAGCTAATAGTCTTATGGAGGCTCCTTTGTAGGTAACTTGTTGCTTTTTTCTTGCTGCCTTCAGATTTTTGTCTTTGTCTTTAATTTTTGTCATTTTAATTATAATAGGTCTAGGCATGGACCTTTTTGGGTTCTTCTTGCTTGGGGATCTCTGTGCTTCCTGAACTTGTATGCCTTTTTCCTTAACCAAATTAGGAAAATTTTCTGCCATTATTTCTTTAAATAGATTATCTAACCCTTTATCACTTTCTTGTTCCTCTCATATGCCAATGATGCCTATGTTGTTATGTTTCATATTGTCCCACAACTCTCTTAAACTGTCTTCCTGATTTTTAATTGTTTTTTCTTTTTGGTTCTTGGAGTGAGTGATTTTTTTTCTACCCTGTATTCTAATTCACTCATCCAATCCTCAGCTTCCTCTAATTTGCTGGTTATTTCTTCCAATGTGTTCTTCATTTCTGCTATATCATTCTTTATTTCTGCTTGGTGGTTTTTCATTTCCAATTGGTTGATTTTCATTGTTTTTATATCTTTACTTATGCTGCTGAGCTTCCTTATAACCATTACTCTGAACTCTATATCTGATAACTTGCTTATCTCCATTTCATCTATCCTTTCTTCTGTAGAATTCTCTTGTTCTTTTATATACGATTGATTTATTTGTTTCACTATTTTGGCTGTCTCAGCAGGGTTTGGAGCCTGCAAAAATCTCCTCGTGAGCATCAGTGGGTCCTTCTTCTGGGTTTGGATGAGTATGGAAGAGACCATGCTGGACATCAATGTCTAGTCTTACTTTCCTGGGTAGAGCTACAGGCCAGGCAAAGATGCAATTATCCTAGAGCCTTTGCCTGCAGGCTGACTATTAGTTACAGTTATTAAATGAGCCTCAGGTTGTAGCCCTCAGCTGAATAAAAAATCTCTGAGGTGGTCAGGTTAATAGGATGTCCAATGGGTGGGGTAATTGCTCCTCCTTTCCCCTTAGGGCTAAAGCTGCTTTGAGAGGAAAACTCTGTCTGAAGAAAATGGTTTCTGCAGCATGGGTTAATGAGTCAGCACTGAGGGCCAGGCAGCTGCCTTCTCAGCTCTGACCCCAGAGCTTTGAAACCCAATGACCAGTGACCACGAGTTGGGCCTAAGGGTCAGAATTCCTAGAGACTTGTCTTCACCTGCATGCTGGCTGACTGTCTCTGGCAGTTAATTAGCCTTGGGTTGTGCTTCTCCTTACTAGGGGGGGTTAAATTCTCAAGAGAGGGGCAGTTGCTTTTCTCTCCATCCCCAGACTATACCCGCTTTGATGTGAGAATTCTGCTTGAGAAGAATGGTTCTTGGAGCATTGGTTTATGGCTCAGCACAGGAACTCAGGCCTAAGCCTTCATAGCTCAGTCCCCAGAGCCACAAAACTCAACAACCAATAGCCAGATCCAAGGCTCAAAGCCTTCAGAGACTAGTCTCTGCCTACTGGCTTGCTGGTAGTTTTTAGCAGTTAATGAGCCTCAGGTTGTGCTTCTCCCAGCTGGGCAGGGTTAAATTCTCAAGGGAGGGGCAGTTGCTTCTTCCCTTGGCTAAAGCCGCTCTGATGGGCAGGGGCTGCTTGAGAAATATGGCTACTGCAGTGTGGGGGAATGACTCAGCATAGGGCTCCTGATGGCCTCCTTCCCAGCTCCACAAACCCTTGACTCTCCTCACACAGCTTCAGTCCAGTCCACCCTCCCTCTGCTGGAGCCCAAGGTGAGTGGCTGTAGCTGTAATTTAGTGCCCTGGCCCTCCAGGGAAGTGCCGGTGTTCCTAGTACCTCTCCTTGTTGAATAGAACCTCTGTTCTGGTGATTTTCTCAACCAAGTGTTATGTGGGAGACTTTACCTGTTCTGCCACTCTGTACTGGGGAGCTAGCTTGGAGTTTAAAGACCCAACATCTCAGAGAGAACTTTCCACAGCTAAGATAGCACTCAGCTGCTACCCATGGGAACCCAGTCAGCCCTCTCATGACTCTACACTTCCTACCAGTCTCTATTTGGGGTCCCTTTACATCCCCGGTTATAAGGGTTCTCTCCAGCTGTTCTTCAATTGTTTTCTCCACATGACTTTTTTTATTTTAGTTTTAATTCCAGTTTGGTCCTGGGAGATGGTCTGTGTAGCTTCCATTCACTTCACCGACATTTTTTAATCCTCTGTAATTGGATTTTTCTTTATGGATATATGCCCATCTGTTTATAGAACAAATGCTTCTTGATCAGATCTTATTTTTATAATTTTTGTTATACAAGTATTTGCTTACCTTCACCGATATCCTTTCTTCCTTGCTTGCTTACTTCTGGTGTGGATAAACCCTACAGCTGAAATCACAGGCAGACCTTGTATCCAAATGAACAGTTTGGTCCTCTTTCTTAATTAAATCCAGATTCCAAAATGGCGGCATAGTGAATGGAAGCTACACAGACCATCTCCCAGGACCAAACTGGAATTACAATGAAAATAAAGACAAATCATCAGGAAAAAGCAACAGAAAAGCAGCTTGGAGGACCATATAACCAGGGACACTGACTCAATCCTGGTAGGACTGCGGAAGCACAAGAGGGGGGCTGGGAGCCCACAGACAGCAGCAGCCTTAGCTGTGAACAGCGCCCTCGGGTTAAACTCCCAAGTGGTTCCACAGTGCAGAGCCAAGACAGAGGCTAAAATAGTCACAGCCACTTATCTTGGGCTCCGGCAGAGGGAGGGTGGACTGGACTAGAACTGTATGGGGACACTCAAGATTTGGAGGGTGCTCAGAGCTTTTACTGAGTTGTAGCCACACAGGACAGTGGTCATCTTACTCCTTCCCAGGGCGCTGGGGAAAGGCAGCGGTCCCTCCCTCAGAGATTCAACCCCAACTGGTGATGGCCATTGAAATGCAAATTGAGGCCCATTAACAACCAGCATCTGCCCCACCCTTGGCAAATTCTCCTATGCTGAACACCTGAGGGAGTTTTTCATTCAACTGAGAAGGCAAGGCTCCTCGAGTAACCACTACTGATAGCCTCCAGGCAAAAAGCTAGAGGATAACTATACCATTCCTGGGCTAGCAACTCTAACCAGGAAAGTAAGACTTTACAGTGGTGTTTAACGTGGGTCCTCCCTGGCTCATCCAAACCCAGGAGAGGGAGCCACAAACAGCAGAACACCAACACCCACAGGGAAAATTTGGCAGGCTCCAAAGCACACTGTGATAGCCAAAATGGTGAAACACAGAAACAAAAGCCAAATGAAAGAACAAGAGACCTCTATCAAAGAGAAGATAAATGAGGTGCAGTTAAGAAATTTAACAGAACTAGAATTCAGGGCCATGATGTTGAGGAAGCTCAACAGCATGTGTAAGGACATGAGCACCATGAGTAAAGACATAGAAATGTTGAAAACCAGTTGGAAATAAAAAACAACCAAAAGAAATGAAGAATGACATATCAAAAATAAAGAACACATTGGAAGGTGTAAACAGCAGAGTAGAGGAAGTGGAGGACTGGATCAGTGAATTAGAAGACAGGGTACAAAAATCAACCAATCAGAAAACCAAAAGGAAAAAAACAATTAAAAAACAGGAAGACAGCTTAAGATAACTGTGGGACAACTGGAAACGGAATAATATTCACATCATAGGAGTCCCTGAAGAAGAAGAAAATAAGCAAGGGTTAGAGAATATATTTGAAGAAATAGTGACAGAAAACTTCCCTAATTTGGTGAAGGAAGAAGGCATTCAAGTTCAAGAAGCAAAGAGAGCCCCAAGTAAGAAGAACCCAAACAGGCCCACACCAAGACACATAGTAATCAAAATGCCAAAAATTAAAAACAAAGAGAGAATCCTAAAAGCAGCAACAGATAAGAAACAGGTTACCAACAAAGAAACCCCCATAAGGCTCTCAGCTGACTTCTCAACAGGAACAATACAGGCCAGAAGAGAATGGCATGAGGTAATCAAGGTCATGAAAAAAAACCATCTGAATCCAAGACTACTCTACTCAGCAAGGCTATCATTCAAAATAGGTCAAATAAAGAGCTTCCAAGACAAAGAAAAAAGGCTAAGGGAATACATTAGCACCAAACCAGCACTGCAAGAAATGTTAAAAGGACTGCTGTAATTAGCAGGAGAAATAGGAAGAAAAATATAACCACAGTAAACAAAAATAGCAATAAATAAGTACACGTCCATCACATTAAATGTAAATGGACTGAATGCTCCCATAAAAAGACACAGAGTAGCTGATTGGATAAGAAAGCATGACTCATCTATATGTTGTTTACAAGAGATCCACCTTACAACAAAAGACTCACATAGGTTGAAAGTGAAGGGATGAGAAAAAACCTTCCAAGCAAATGGAAAGCAAAAAAAGCTGAGGTAGCAATATTTATATCTGATAAAATAGACTTCAAAATGAAGGCCATAACTACAGACAAAGAAGGCAACTACATAATAGTGAAAGGATCTATCCAACAGGAAGATATAACCTTGATAGACATATATGCACCCAATATAGGAGCACCAAAATATATTAAAAATCTTCTGGAAGATTTCAAAGGAGAAATCAATAGCAATACAATCATAGCAGGGGAATTCAACACCCAGCTGACATCACTGGATAGATCCTCTAGACAAAAAAATTAGCAAGGAAACAGAGACTCTAAATAAAGCACTAGACCAAAAGGATTTAACAGATATATACAGAGAATTACACCCCAAAACTACAGAATTCACATTCTTCTCAAGTGCACATGGGACATTCTAAAAGATAGACCACATGTTAGGACACAAATTAAGTGTCTACAAGTTCAAGAATATTGAAATCATATCAAGCATCTTCTCAGATCACAATGGCATGAAACTAGAAATCAACTGCAACAAGAACATGCAAAAACATTTAAACACATGGAGGCTAAATAGCATGTTATTAAATAATGAATGGGTTACTGTGGAGATCAAGGAAGAAATTAAAAACTTCCTGGAAACCAATGAAAATGAACACACAACAACACAAAATCTATGGGATGCAGCGAAAGCAGTTCTGAGAGGGAAGTTCATAGCACTACAGGCCTACCTCAAGAAACAAGAAAAAATTCTAATAGACTATCTAACCTTACAACTTAAAAAACTAGAAAGCAACCAAAAAGAAAACCCCAGAGCAAGTAAAAGGAAGGAAATAGTAAAGATCAGAGCAGAAATAAAAGACATAGAGTCCAAAAAAAACAATTCAAAGGATCAATGAAACATGGAGCTGGTTTTTCGAAAAGATAAATAAGATTCATGGACCCTTAGCTAGGCTCGCCAAGAAACAAAGAGAGAACCCAAATACACAAAATCAGAAATGAAAGAGGAGAAGTAACAACTGAACACAGAAATACTAAAGATCATTCACAACTACTATGAACAATTATATGACAACAAATTCAACAATCTAAGCGAAATGGACAAAGTTTTAGAAACACATGCTCTCCCAAAACTGAACAGGGAAGAGATAGAAAACTTGAACAGACCAATAACAACTAAGGAAATTGAAGATGTAATCAAGACTCTCCCAGCAAACAAAAGCTCGGGCCCAGATGGCTTCACGGGTGAGTTTTACCGAACATTCAACAAAGAACTAACACCCATTCTCTTTATTTTTTATTTATTTATTTTTAAATCCTCTCCTGAGGACATTTTTTCCATTTTTTGTTCAGATAGAGTGGGAGGGAGAGAGAGGAAGAGAGAGAGAGAGAGAAACATGGATGTGAAAGGGACACATTGAGTGGCTGCCACCCGCACGACCAACCAGGGCCGGGAACAAACTGCAACCGAGGTACGCGCCCTTAGTGGGAATCGAACCCGGGTCTCTCGGGACCGCAGGCCGACACTCTAACCGCTGAGCCAAACCGGCCAGGGCCATTCTCTTTAAACTAGTTCAAAAAATTCAAGAAGAAGGAAGACTTCCAAACTCATTCAATGAGGCCAGCGTAATTCTAATTCCAAAACCAGAAAAAGACATTACCAAGAAAGAAAACTACAGGCCTAAATCCCTGATGAACATAGACACCCAAATCCTGAACAAAGTACTAGCAAATCGGATCCAGCAATACATTAAAAAAATTATTCACCATGACCAAGTGGGATTCATCCTAGGGTTGCAAGGCTGGTGCGATATTCGCAAATCAATAAATATGATACACCACCGAAATAAAATGAAGCATAAAAACCACATGATCATATCAATAGATGCGAGAAAAGCCTTTGACAAAATCCAGCATCCATGTCTAATAAAAACACTCAACAATGTGGGAATAGAGAGATCATATCTTGACATAATAAAGGCCATATATGAAAGACCTACAGCTAACATCATACTCAATGGGCAAAAATTAAAAGCATTTCACTTAAGAACAGGAAAAAGACAAGGATACTCACTTTCATTATTCTTATTTAACATAGTACTGGAAGTCTTAGCCACAGCAATCAGACAGGAAGAAAAAATAAAGGGGATCCAAATTGGAAAGGAGGAAGTGAAACTGTCATTATTTGCTGATGACCTGATACTATACATAGAAAACCCCAAAGACTCCAACAAAAATTTACTAAACTTAAAAAATGAATTTGGCAAAGTAGCAGGATACAAAATTAATGTCAAGAAATCAATGGCATTCTCATACACCAATGATGAGCTCACAGAAAGAGAAACTAAGAAATCAATCCCATTTACCACTGTGGCAAAAAATAAAGATACCTAGGAATAAACTTAATCAAAGAAATAAAGGACCTATTCGTAGAAAACTACAGGGCATTGAAAAAAGAAATTGAGGAAAATATAGAAAAGTGGAAGCAAATACCGTGTTCATGGATTGGAAGAATTAACATCATTAAAATGTCCATACTACCCAAAGAAATCTATAGATTCAATGCAATCCCCATCAAAATACCAATGACATACTTCACAGAACTAGAACAAATACTTCAAAAGTTTATATGGAACCTGAAACGACCCCGAATAGCCACAGCAATCTTAAAAAAGAAGAACAAAGTAGGAGGGATCACATTACCAGATTTCAGGTTATACTACAAAGTGACTGTAATTAAAACAGCCTGGTACTGGCACAAGAACAGGCATATAGACCAGTGGAACAGAACAGAGAACCCAGAAATGGACCCAAGGCAATATGCTCAATTAATATTTGACAAAGGTGGCAAGAGCATACAGTGGAGTAAATACAGCCTTTTTAATAAATGGTGATGGGAAAATTGGACAGCTACATGCAAAACAATGAAACTAGACCATCAACTTACACCCTACACAAGAATAAACTCAAAATGGATAAAAGACTTAAATGTGACTCATGAATCCATAAAAATCCTAGAAGAAATGTAGGCAACAAAATTTCAGACATCATACGCAGCAGAATTTTCACTGATACATCACCTAAGGCAACAGAAACAAAGGAAAACATGAACACATGGGACTACATCAAACTAAAAAGCTCTGCACAGCAAAAGAAACAACCATCAAAATGGAAAGGCAACCCACTGTTTAGGAGAACATAATTTTCAATGATATATCAGATAAGGGGTTAATTTTCAATATGTATAGAGTGCTCATACAACTCAACAAAAGGATGACAAAGAACCCAAGTAAAAAATGGGCTGAGGAACTAAATAGACACCTCTTCAAAAAGGACATACAAATGGCTAAGAGGCATATGAAGAAATGCTTAACATCACTATTCATCAGAGAGATGCAAATTAAAACAACAATGAGGTATCACCTCACACCTGTCAGAATGGCCGCCATCAACAAATCATCAAACAAGTGTTGGCAAGGGTGTGGAGAAAAGGGGACTCTAGTACACTGCTGGTGGGAATGCAGACTGGTGCAGCCACTATGGAAAACAATATGGTGTTACCTTAAAAAATTAAAAATTGAACTGCGATTTGACCCAGTGATCCCACTTCTAGGAATATACCCTAAGTAGCCCGAAACACCAATCAGAAAGAATATATGTACCCCCATGTTCATAGTGGAACTATTTACAATAGCTAAGATCTGGAAACAGCCCAAATGTCCATCAGTAGACCAATGGATAAAAAAGCAGTGGTACATATACACAATGGAATACTATGCAGTTATAAGAAAGAAAGATCTCTTATCCTTTGAGATGACATGGAGGGACCTGGAAAGTATCATCTTAAGTGAAACAAGCCAAATAGAGAAAGACAAGTATCATATGATCTCACTCATTTGTGGAATATAATGAACATAACAGTCTGAGGAATGGGGTAGTCCCAGAGATGTGGAAGTGGGGTACAGACTGATAATCCCCAGAAGAAGGGGTGGTGGCTAAGAGATAAATCATAGAACTTATATGCATGTATGCATGAACAATGGACATGGACAACAAAGCTGGGTACAGGGTGGGGAGGGAGAGGAGGAATCAGTGGGGAAAAAGGAGAAACATCTGTAACAAAAATAAAATAATTAATTCAATAAAAAAAAAATTACAAAAAACCTATGAATCTTTAAAATAAAATAAAAAATTTAAAGTCAACAGTTACCTGAGTATTTCTATAGGAATCTATGAAAGAATAAACTTTTATAGGCTCAGGGCCTGCGTGGTCATCCTCTCCTCTTCACAGAGCTTCTTACTCAAATTCCCACTGCCTTCTGTGTATTTTAATTGTCTTTATTTAGTTTCTGATCCTGTCTCCGTACTACTTGCATATTCCTTGAGCTTGCCAACGCTTTCTATACAATCGATTCCTTTTGGATCCTGCTCTGCTGATATTTATGAGAGAGAGAAATTGAGTTCCCTATAATAACCACATCTCTGCTATTATATCAGGCTGCATTATAGACAGAGGCTGCAGGTTAACTCATGGAGAAGCTGTTCTTGAGTTGGATGCATACTCATCGACCAGTTATGACAGGAAGGAAGAGGTCACTTGACATAAAGCATGGGTGCTAGGCAGCAGGAGCCAAGGACTGCTGACTCACTCAAAAAGAGGTATGGATAGGTTGGTGTTGATTGAGATCTCTAGACTAAAGAGAGATTTAAAAATTCTATCTATCAAAAAATGTCCCAGAAGCATAACTAATCTTCATGAGATAAACTAGATAGAAAATTTAACATGAAATATGGGATTACCATGAAAAATGATTTTTAAAAATCACTGTAAAGATGACATTGTACAAAGGACAGAAACAAGCAAAGTCACAAAACAACTAGTGGCAACAAATATCTGAAAAATATTCACACAAAGTCTAAAAGAAAAGCAAATTAATACAAAATAAGTATAAAGTTTTGCCTTTCAAATTATTCAAAAATTAGAAAAATATCCGGCTGGTGTGGATCAGTGGTTGAGAGTCAACCCAAGAGGTCGCTGGTTCGATTCCTGGTCAGGGCACATGCCCAGGTTGTGGGCCAAATCTCTAGTGGGGTGCATGATAGAGGCAGCCAATCGATGTTCTCTCTCATTGCTATTTCTGTCTGTCTCCCTTCCTCTCCCTTTCTCTCTCTCTAAAATCAATAAAGAAAAAAAAAATTAGAAAGGATAAATTTTCATCTAATATTGGTGAAAGATTAGCAAAATTGTTATGCTTGCACAAAAAGAAAATTGCTGATGTTAGTGAAAATCAGTTCAGCCTGCTTTGGGGTATAATCTGGTAATATAGCTAAAAGCACCAAGGTGTTCATACCTTTTGAGTCAGTATTTTCTTTCCAGGAATTTACCCTCAGTAACTATTCAGAGAAGTGACATAAAATTTATATATGAAGATAGAATATTTTTAACAAAATATTGGAATTAAATATATAAAAGCAGATCAATTAAAGGTATTTTCAAAGCATATTTAGTGACACGGGACATGCTCATAATATTATGTTTAGTAAAATTAATGGGTTACAAAACTATTTCATGTATCATTCAAATTTTGCATGTATTTATAGATTCACAGAATTAAGGCTAGAAGGAAAGGTTTCAAATATTTAACAGTGGTTGTCTATAGTTGGTATAATGAGTAGTTTTTATCTTTTTAAAACTTTTCTGCATCTTCTAAACTTTCTAAAATGAGTTCATTATTTATGGTTATAAAAATACACTGCTTGAAAACAGTAAGTTTTAAGATGATTTATAGGCTATGCTCTCAGAGACCTCTCAAAATGAGAATTCATTACAGTCTAGGGTCTAGCCTTTCAGACTGAGAAATCCATTTTTTTTTTCAGCTCACTAAATGTAGAAAAAATTTTCAGGGCTGGACTCACATTAACTAAGCTTACAGAGACTGATGTCTAAAACAATAAAAAATAGAATTGTAGATCAAACTAGACAAAGGTCCTCTAGCTAACTTATTTCATCTCTGTAGCTCATTGTATGGAAAACCAGTTTCAAACATAATATTATCTTGTGAGCAGGATATCAGAACTAGGAATGCTAATGATAAGATCTTAACATTCCACTGAACCAAGTTTTAATTGCATGAGGCATCCTGGTCTACAACAGGGAGAGCCATGCCACTGGGACCAAATAAGTCGAGTCCCCCTGTGCTAACGGAGATTGAATGGATATTACCAAAGTTTGCCTGGATCTTTTTAGAATCATGGTCACCTTCTTTCTTTAATTATGTCCAGGCTTCAGGTGGGCTTCATACTGGCACACACACATACATCTGCGCACATTCTAAAGTAAGATTCAGGTCTCAATTTAGTTAATAAAGGGTATAGAACTTCGTTAAAGGGAAGGAATGCACAGAACTGGAGCACACTGACCTTAGATCCCCCAGTGGGAGGACACACACACACACACACACACACACGTCTCACCATTGTCTTTTTTTATTAATTTAATTTTTTTTCATCACCATTTATCCCCTCTATGCCCTCTTCTACCTCTCCCCCTCTCTCCCCTTATCATTTTCAATATATAACATTTACATTTAAGAGCGGGGTTGTGAACACAGGGCTCTCCTGGTTCTTAGATTCACTCACTACCAGCCAGGCCAGTACTCATGAAGCAGGCCATGCCTGGGTACCCTGACCTTAGCTTTCCAGTGCTCCAGTCCTCAAATTTATTGGTAAGTCAATACATACTATGACATGGGATGAAAATTTAACTTAGCTGTGTTTCAACCTTCCCCTCCTCTGCCCCACTAGAGAGGTTTTGGGCTGGTCCAGTCTGTTTGTGCCCCTCCCTGCCTTGGGGATCTGCACAGAGGGTCAAGCTTTTTGGGGATTTATTATGCAAAATCTAAGAAAAGAGAAAGGAGAAAGAATGGGACAGGCAGGAGTCAAGACCTGGGGTGGAGTTTTATAAGGAATTTGGAGAGAAAAGCAGAGAAAAGTTCTGGACCAACGGTGGTGGGACAGAGACACTAGCCTCTTTCACGACATTCAAGAAATGCAAAGAAACTTGAATTTTTCTGAAATCACTTCTTTGTCTACAGATTGTGTTTCTTTGCAGATGATACTGTTGTGAGAATTAGACTATGTGAAACATTGTTTTATTTCTGTTTGCATTTTATTAATTTCTGATGAATTAGTATATGTGCCCATGGTAAAGATTTCTGTAGAACAAAATGAAAAGTAAGCCTCCTCCCATCTCTGACCATGAGTTTCCTAGTTCTCCTTCCCTGGTGTAACCTCATTATCATTTATCTTCACACTTCCACAGATGGTTTATGCAAAGGGATGCATATGTGTACAAGTAACCTCTTGCCTTAAAAAAAAAAAAATCAAACTATTATACGCACAGTTCAGAACTCTACTTTTCAATTTAAAAATATATCTAAAATTTCCCTGTTGTGTGTGTGTGTATATATCTGCCTCATTTAAAAATGTTATTCATGCCTTTATAAGTATCATAGCTGAATGAATAAAAAGTGCTGTGTCATTGTTATTGTAAGCAGTGGCCACATTTTGATTCAGTGTCTTAGTAGAGATTTCTGCCAAGTGATCCCCGCCTGCGCACATGCTGTTGTGGGGTTCTCACTGGATTTCTGCTCATTGTAGGTAGACACAGTGCAGTGGGCAGGCAGATGTAGTGACAGTCGGGGATATGCTCTGTTTAGCAGAATGTAACCGACAGGGAAAAGAAACATGAGAAAGAAGGGAGGACTACCACTCTCCCAGCAGTCTTCCTGATATCGACTTTGGTGGATTTTTACCCATATCTCACTTCAGGTCTCTCCCAGACCCCGACTGCACAGCCCAGAGAGTCTCCAGATTGCACACAACTCTTCATCATCAAGGAGCTCATAGCACATCATATAGTATACGTTTTGTATATTAGCTCAGTAACCCTCAGAATAGCAATTTTACTTTCAAGTACCCTAGCTTGGACTTGTTCATACACATA
Source organism: Molossus molossus (assembly GCF_014108415.1). Classification (NCBI taxonomy): domain Eukaryota; kingdom Metazoa; phylum Chordata; class Mammalia; order Chiroptera; family Molossidae; genus Molossus; species Molossus molossus. Next base: position 184,382,967 of record NW_023425344.1, read on the forward strand.
ATGGAAGGCTGCAAAAGCCGTTTTTCATATTCTCCAGTGAAAATGGGTTTCTCAAGTGTGTCTAAATAACCATGGAGACAAAACTCAGTTATCACTGTTCCCAGTCTCCTCACTGGGCACTGCCCTTTATATGCAATGGCTGTTTGAACTTCAAGCCTATGAGACCCACCTAACAAAAACCAATGATGTTTCTTTTCATATCCATGGAAGGATGGGGGCATTTTTTCAATTATAGTTGGGGGAAAAGAAGAAAATTACAAGACCACAGAGATGAAACAGATTCCCCATCAGACACTTTTATTTATTTATTCAGGTTTTTCTTGTCCTCTTTCGCAGTCTAGATCTCCCTCCTTCCCATCACTTCAGCTGAGAAAGTAATTATAAACAACACCAACGAGCATATACACACCTCCAAAGCCAATTCCCGTTATAAATGAGACTTTAGAAAGTAAAGAGCTTTGCAGCAGTTTTAGAAATCTGTAAACCTGGCAGGGATGTCAGGGCTAAGGATCTGATCCATAAAAATTTCCCTAAACAGCTCCATAGAAATTGTAGCTATTATATTTACAACTTGAAGATGTGTATCTGAACTAGGTAAGCCTGGCATCTGATGCAGATGCTGTGGATGCAAATCAAGCATTTTCTCACAAATGCAGTTTGCTTGAACCAGGAAGCGAGTTCGATAGGGTGGGGTCTCAATGTTGCCTTTTAGCAAATTGCCTTGAAGTGATGCTATGATTTTAAGATTTGCTTGCGTCTTATTCTGCACCAGGTTTCCACAGGCAGGCTGTCTCAGTGTCGGTCACCACTGGGATAACTTTCCTTCTTTGGGCTTGGCTGTACTGATTCTTCTGATTACAGGAGAAGGGTTTCCTATCGAGCAGCATGCCACATTGTCTTTGGATATTATCTGCTCTGTCAGGTAATGCCTTGTATAACTACTTCCTCTGAATTCAGAACATAATTGAAACTCTTCCGGGATTTCTAACTGGCTTGGTGTTCATGCTGGGGGTTTTGTCTGCGGCTTATTTTGGGGACCTAAGCCTTTGTGGGGACAGTAGGACAGCTGTTCCAGCAAAGATGGAAGAAAGTGCTGACCCTGTTTACCCTCCTTAGGTCTGACATATATCCAGTCATTACTCTTCTTTACCTTATACAGGAATAAGTTTTCTATCTATATTTTTAGATATTTCTACTCATCCATGTACATATCAAATGAGTGGAATTTCTAGTCCAAATACATCTACTTTGCAGGTTTTAATATTTTCTTTCCTTGGAGCAGATATATATACACACACGTATATATACATAGTTGTGTATTATTTATTTATTTATCTATCTATCTATCTATCTATCTATCTATCTATCTATCTTAGAGGAAGGGAGGGAGAAAGAGAGAGAAACATCTATCAGTTGCCTCCTGTACATACCACAACTGGGGATTGAACCTATAACCTGAGCATGTGCCCTCACTGGGAATAGAACCTTCCACATTTTGGTATATGGGACAATGCTCCAATCAACTGAGCCACGCTGGCCAGCATATTTTTGCATATTTTACATCTCTGTGGCTTCTGAAGATGTATAGCAACCCTGACAGTGCTATGCTTAGGGACAAGAGTCCCACCTGCTCATGTGAGAAGGAGATATCACTGCAAGATAGAGCCAAGGATCAGAAACCCCATCCAGGGGTGTCCTCGGGGTCTCCTTGTTTACAGAATAATTCTTTGAAATTCCACCCCATAATGATAGGAAGCAAGAAGACCTTCAGAGATGCATTGAACTGAGCACACATCAGGCAGGCCTGGTCTGATTCACAGGGACTTGCTTGCTGGGTATAGCATAGTGCTGCTTTAGACCGAGTATATTAATAGCAACTTTGAGGTCTAGTAAGGCCAACAGATCAGGAGTTGTTTGACATTGAAAAGACAGTTTAATACTCATAGTTCCCAAGAGGAGGGGGCATTCCACACCATTGGGGGTGGGGGGCATGGAAGCAGGGGGCAGAGGAAAAAGGTGGAAACCGAAGCCAAGAACTTTTACTGTGGTTTTCTTGGGAGGAACAGGCTCAGCAGGCTCAGCATTTCCTAGTTTGAATAATTCCAGTGGCTCCGGGCATAGGTGTTGTCCCCAGTTGTCTGGTCTCTGGCTGTAGGGAATTAGGGCAGGTGAATAGTGGCTCAGAGCATGAGAGCTTGATAGAGAAGGTGGTTGGGGGTGTGAACTCTTGGATTGGTTGGTTTGTATTTGAAAAATGTGCTCCTGGGAGAAGGACTCCTCTTGAGGAAGGGGATGGTGGGTAACAGGGGAGGCAGCTAGCCAATGCGAAGTGACTCAAACATATTGTTGTGTCCAGTACGAGGCATGTCTAACATGTACATGTAGGGCAGATTTAAAGCATCAAGTTTACAGAAGCGAGACATGTGGTTAAGACATATGTGGTTAAAAGCACAGATTTCACAAGCTGCCTGAGTGTGAGACTTGGCTCCCTACTATATATTGGCCTTGTGGCACTGGGCACATTTCATGACTCATTTCATTTAATCTTTATTACAACTCCAGGGTACAGGCATTATTTCGAGCCTCATTTTGCATATAGCATAACTGAGGCTCAGAGAGAGTGATATGTGATAATTCTTAGAACAGTGCCTGACACCTAGTGTCAAATATTTGCTGCTATAATTATTACTATTATCATTATTGGTATTTTCTAGGGACCTAAGCTAGTTGGAGTTAACTTGTCACACATACGTGATGGACAAAGTTGGTGCTAGTGCAATCTGGAAATTGGGATCACTGGGTCAAGTCAATCTTATTTTTGGAGGGGTTTACCACCCACTCACTGGGGATGGCTGGTTCACTGGCCCCGGCTTCCTCAGACCGTGATCATTCACTGGGCCATGCTCTTATGAGAGGCTCTTTTCTGTGGCCTCTGCCTGGGGACTGAATGCACTTCCCCTTTATTTGTCCACTCTCCAAAATCAAGTCTCAACAAAAACGACAATAAAGTCTCATATCAAGCTTCTAGAGCACAATAAAACCTTCTAACCTGTGGCGATGAGATGTCATGAATGGACACCCACAGCGATGTGGTGAGAGGACGCAGAGACAAGGATGAGTGGAGCCTGTCCTTGGCTTTGTCTTTATCTGGCTCCCCTGGGAGGTTTGCAAGCATTTGCACTCAAGTTCCAAGTTCTGAAATGCTTCTTGTTTCATTTGAGATTCACAGAGAGAATCTTTGGCTGCTCAGGAAACAGAGCCTTTCTCTGAGCAACAACTTCTAATAACTCAATAACTATTTTTCTTCTCCAACCATCCTCTTGGTTGCCATTGCTTTTTTTTTTTTTAGTATGAAGGATACTTTTATGTTTCCCGGCCATATTGCTCGCTCAACTAAATATGCGTATATCAGTCTGACGGCACGGCCCATGAGATCGCACTTCAATATTGTTCAGTTGGATTGTTGGTTTTGATAGCGGGAAGAAACGGGTGTGAGGATGGCATTTTCAATAGAAACAGCTGAAGCAGGTTGGAAAACTTGCAATCTGTGTTTAGACAGCAAAGGCTAAACCCTCTGCACAAATGCACAGATAACAGTGTAAGCAACTCTGTGGGGACTGCTCTTAGATAACAACGTTTCACTGATCTGATTACAAGGAATTCTTGACAGTGAGTAATCAGGACAATAGATATTGTTTCCAGCAACTACCCATGTAGTAATCGCTCTTCCTGATGAAAGTAACAGATTGTTCTGCAAACCAGTGAGCTGGGCTCTGTGAAAATAGAACATACATTTATTTTGCAAAAATGTAAGTTTAGAACAGTCAGTAATACCCCGATTTTATTTCCTCCACAGCAGTGTTTTAAACAAGGGTCCACTCTTCCCAACTCCTAGTTCCTGGGGAAGAGTTTCTATTTTTTAATAATTTTTTTTCTTTCTTTATTGATGTTAGAGAGAGCTAGAAACATGGATGATAGAGAACATTGATTGGCCGCCTCTGGTATGACTCCCACTGGGGATTTGGCCCACAACCTGGGCATGTGCCCTGACCGGGAATCAAACCAGTGACCTCTTGGTGCATGGGTCAATGCTCAACCACTGAGCCACACTGGCCAGGCCTAGAAAGGAGTTTTCATCCTAGTTCTTCAGAGGCATAGAAAGAAGCAATGAGACAAAAACAGACCCAACATTCTTTCTTTCCAGAGAGCAGAAACTGATTTTTGTACTTAGCATTTGAATTTATTCTTGACTTATGGAGGCCATTAGTTCTGAGACTTAATTTGTGAAGATTCCTTAGGACATAGAAAGGATGCCTTCTTGTCTTGCTAAAATGGAAACGTTTGATACCCTTCGCCCAAGACTTTGGGCTAAATTTCTTTTAAGATTCACAAACCTGGTTGAAGTCCAAGTTGTACTGTAGTGAGGCTGGCAGGACTTTAGTAAGCCTGACTCGAAACTATATTGTTTTTGTTAAGACTTGCTTTTGGAGGGTGGACAAGTTAAAGAGAAGTGCATTCCGTTTCCAGGTCCAATCTCTTCACCAGCATCAATTTAACTTAAACACTAAAAAAAGGCATTATGTTTATTGTAGGAAAATCAGCAATGTCAAGGAACAAAACTAAGGTACTAAGTGGTAATCATAGTTCTACCACTCAGTAAAACCAATCTTAGAAGCCCATGAATATTTTATCCTCCCTTTCTCCCTCACTCTTTTCTTTCCTTTTATGTATTTGTCTGTTCGTTCACTGATCTGATTCTTGAATCTGATCTGATTCTGTTTTCACCCGTCCGCCTACCATCCACCACTCACACATTCATTGGAATCATGCTAGGCACAGGGTTATATCATTTGCTTTCTCTTCTTCTTCTTCTTTTTAAATCCTCACCTGGGGATATTTTTCCATTGATTTTCAGATAGAGTGGAAGGGAGGGAGAAAGAGAGAAACATTGATGTGAGAGAGACACATTGACTGGTTGCCTCCTGCATTACCCCAACCAGGGCCGGGGATCGAATTGCAACCGAGGTGCATACCCTTGACCGGAATCAAACCTGCGGCTCTTTGGTCCGTGGGCCGATGCTCTAACCACTGAGCAAAACTGGCCAGGGCTGCTTTCTCTTCTTAACAATGTTCCTGGATGTCCTTGTGTCACTCTCGAGGGTTACCTCTTTGTTGTCTCTAGAAAGGAAGATCTGAACAATCCAATGTAATTTAGGCATCAATTAATTTTTAAATTAGTCTCTAGATACTTTAGTAATAGAAAACCTTTATTGTTGATATTATGGCATTTATCTTTATCCCTTTTAAAGGAAAAAGTAAACCCATCTCAGTCTCAGGCTCATCTCTTCTAATTTTTCATAATAAATATTTTTTCACATTTTCCAGCTATGTAATTCTTGTACATTCAATAACAAGAAGGAGTAGCTCCCATATAAATTGGAGTGTAAGTATGCTAGAGACTCTTGGTGCAAAGTGTTACTGTGTGACAGTGTTATTTAAACCTCTTCCTGATGTTTCAAGTATGGTTTGTGCCTATTCTCACAGAAGAGGCTGTCCTCCCAGATTCCTGCTGTTCAGTGAGGGAAACCTCAGGCTGTACCCAGGGTTTTTTACTGTATCAGAATGAGTTTTTAATCAATTTGTGGGACATATTAAAAATATGTACGTTTCCCCCTTTAAAAAAGTAATGCATGTGTTTTGAAGACTATTTGGAAAGCACAGAAAAATATGGAGAAGAAAATACAGAGGTAAGTTTATTGCTTGGTATAATTCTACTGCACACACAGTTACTTTTTAAATGGAAAATTCTTATAAGAAAACATCCAGATAGTATAATAATGAGAAGTAAGTTCTTTTTCACCCTACACACTGTCAGACTTTCTCCAGAGGGGGTGACCTCTGTCAAAATGTTTGCATGTGCTTCTCTATATTTTCCCATTTAATTACAAATTCTTCAAAGACAACTTTAATGGTTTCATGTTATTCCTTCTACAATTACCAAATTGGTGGACATTTAGGTTGTTTCTAAGGTTTATTATGGTACATCCTTAAAATATATAAGTGCCCATTCCTAAGGTCTTTTCGAGTCCCAATGCTGTAAGTACATCCAATTTAAAATTGAAGCACAAAAAAGACTTGGCTTTCCTGTTTTTTTTTCTTTTTCTTTTGGTAATCTCATTATGTTGGATTTAGCTTAAAAAGGAAAAAGCTTTTGAATACATTTTCCTTATGATTTTTCTTATGATTATTGAACACAATCCAGAATTGGCAACCAACCTGTCTTTTCTTCTGTTCAAAAGAAAATAGCTCACTGCCCTTTTTATTCAAATTAAGAAAATCATTCACTGTATAAATTTACCAAGGAGCCAGGTACTCTGTAGCCTGCAAGTCAATATTTGAAATTTCGGCTGAAATGGAAAATTACAGCAATTGCTCCAAAAGTCTCAGGTTTCTATTATTATCCCTGAAAACTGTCCTTAGACAGTTCAGCCATTGTTGAATCTCATCTCCATCTTTATTCACACTCATAAAATGGGACGTTATAAATTCAGAAATTAAATAGCATTGCTAATACAGAACTGCTTCTGGAGGTGGTACATAAGAGCTAATTATCACTCTTAAAATAATCCCCCAGACAGCAAGCATTTTCTGATACAGCTCTGGTATAATAAACACATCTGTACATTATCCTTTTATGGGCACGATTCATGCATGCACACATGTCTGATGGTGTGATAAGATGTGGGGAGTCAGGACAATCACTCCACTCTTCCTTGAGCCTCCCCGGCCACCAGAGGGAACTCAGGTAGTTCTGCTGACTAGAGTGCCCATATTTTTGGTATTTTATTATGGATAAGAGGTGGATTTGTGACTTAGTAAGTTTATTTCTCTAAGGCATACAAGGTGCTGGTCTGAAGAAAAATTTGATTTACGCACTGGGCTTGTCTTTGGCACGGGTGGGAGCAGGGTCTCCTACATGGTTCCATTTGAAGCTGCAGGGGGCCCCAAGCTCTGTTGTACCCATCTCCTTGAACTCCGGAAATTCTGCAATTAGGGACACATTCCTGGGATAAAGGAACTATCAATACAGGTACTTTCTTTTAAATGGATTTACTGGGCAGGATGAGATTTTAAATACAGATCTGCATCTTGGAATACAGATGCCTAGGTAGGAGAGAACTGTGTGGGGCAAGGCATTAACCCAGTGGACAGTGAAGTCTTAATATAAATAAGTTTACAAAGCTTAGAACACATCTATAACTGGCTGACATTGCCAACTTCCATTGCCTTGAGGATGCTGAGGTAAAATGAGGCTTCACTGGTGTGGAGCTCTGTCCTAACGATTTCTGCCCCGCGTTTGGAAGGAGGAAGCTGTGGCATCCAGGCTGAATTTTGCCCATGCAAAGCCCAGATCCTTTGGAAATGGATGAATAGTCTATTTTTAAATAAAAATTGGGACGAAAATTATGGCAAGAAGACTTTAACGCTATTTCTGAGTACCAGAGGGCATACTTTAGATGTGGAAATAATGGAATTTCCAGTATAGTTTTATGATTTGGGGGGACACCCAGACATCTGAAGTGAAGACGGTCCTGGAAAATTCATGTTGAACAGAGTGTGCGGGTTTAGCTGGTCCCTAGCACTGAAGGAGTTTGCATGCTGATGCAGGCACGTGAGAGGGAAGGAAGGAAGGAGCTCTCCGGAGATGGGCAGCCCTGGGGAAGCTCAGGCTTGGGCAGGAATATGCTTACATTGAGACACATCCCAGTGTCATTCTAAAGAGAATGTTCATAAGCTGACTTCTGTCCCTGTGTGGGCAAAATTTCCACACTTAGGCTGTGAAGGCAGGTGTCTCCCCCAGGCTGACCCTGGTCTTTAAAACAACACACATGATTTTATCATGGTTAACCAAGTGAAAGATACACTGCCACCCACAACCCAGAAAACCAAACCAAACCAAACCAAACCAAACCAAACCAAACCAAACCAAACCAAACCAAACCAAACCAGACCAGACCAAAGCTGGAGGGACAGAAGAGGTCATTTGAAAGGATTGTCTTGCCATTTGTTCAGCATGCACTGGGTCATTTATACACTCTTCACTTTGTGCCGGCACCCAGAGGTGCCATTTTAGTGCACAGCAGAGCCAAGAAGGACCACAGACACCAAACATTGAAAAGATCCCAAGGGGTTGTCACAAACCTGGTTTTTAGAGAAGAATTAAAGGGGCTGTCTCCACCTTTGCCTTCTTTTATATCTCCTTCTTTCTTTACTATTTCTGCCTGGGATGCTGACCCCAGTGGCCTATCATAGTCTGAGCACCATGTTATCTGGCATTCATTTTGCCATTTTCCCACTGATGGTTGGGTCAGCAGTTGGCACTATTTCCCCCTAAATGCTTAGCTTTGTCCCAGCCATTCTGAGTCCATGTACATGGCTGATGCTCTACTAGAGTGTGTTTAAGGTATCAAGATTCTGTGGGCTGTGGCCAGCCCTTGGCCTCAGACTTCTTGGAGAACTCTCATCGACTTCCTGATGTGGGAATTGGCACCCTCCTCTCTTAGATTGTTTCTAGAGATAGAATGGTGAACGAATCTCACACTTTAATGAGTATTGACCCCTTGGGAGTCTGACTTAAATTTGGTTTGGAGGTTGTGGGTGTTATGCAGCGACTGTTATTTTCCCTTCCATCTCTCCTGGGCAGAAGACATCAGACATCTGGTCCTCTTTAAGGAGGGTGGGTGGGGAAAAGAACTGCTGCCTCCTGCACAGGTGTATGACTCAGCTCTTGATTTCACGTACAATGTATCGAATTTCTGAAACATTTTCTGTCCTCTTTTAAAGAAAAATTCCACCTCCCACATTACTGAAATTAGCTCTCATTTCTCAGGTATGATGCTCTAGTCTTCCATATCCTCGTGTCCCACTCCCCAACTTCTTATTCCGTTTTCCTAGGTCACTCTTGGAGGTCATAGCATGCAGGTCTCAGACTAGTTTGAAATTCTTGAGTTATTCTTCAATTTTAAATAGTATTAGGAGAACTTATAGGACTCATTCTGTCTTAGCTTGGTTCCTCTTGTTCCAGGCTCACGGGTCATTATGGGATCCTTTCTAGTTCCTCCGAAATCATTAAGCTTCCCCTCTAGTCTGGTCTGAATCCCAGGTCTGCCCTCAGTGCCAAATCAATACTTCTCTCCCCTTTTCAGATTGTAGATTATGTCATAACTCAAGTATGATGTGAAGTCAGGATTTCATAGAGTAAAAAGCCATATGGGAAAGAGAGAATGGGAGAAGGTGAAAATATACCTCTGTTGGAGGGGTGAGAAGAGGAAGAACAATAAAGAAATGTACATGAAAGAAGACAAATTTATCCATGTCGCCACTTTTTTTTTTTTTAGAGTTTGATTTTCTTAGTAAGTAGTTTCATGTAATAAGTTCATTTGGAATCACACTGCTTTTTAAAAAAATTTCAGCTCTACTTACTTACTGTTGCTGTGTGACTTTGAATAAGTCTCTTAACCTGTCTGGTCTCAAGATTTTATCTGTAATGAGAGTAATGGTAATGCCTACTTTTTGGGTGGTTGTGAGCACAGGATGCTGGCTCATCAGGGCAGTACTCCTCACTTAGGTTCTCAGGCTCTCCAATAGAGGTGGTCGTCCAGGGATCAGGAAGGGATTAAGAGGTCTGGGGCTCTGAGAGCTGAAGAGGTTCATTTTCTTTTTGGTTTCCCTTCACCTTTTTCACCCAGCCCCCCACCTCCCTCCCCTCTGACCGCTGTAGGTCTGTTCTGTGTATCTATGAGTTTGTTTCTATTTTGTTAAAAAACAAGACAGTCACAGACAATGTTATGATTATTGCCAGAGGGAAGGGGGGTGAGGGGAGGTGAAAGAGGGCAAAGTGGGGATAAATGGTGGTGGAAAGAGACTTGACTTTGGGTGGTGACTGCATGATGCAGTACGCAGATGATGTATTCTAGAAGTGTACACTTGAAACTTGTATCGTTTTATTAACCAATGTCATCCCAATAAATTCAATAAAGAATGTAAAAAAAAAAAAAAAAGAGGTTCATAATGCATAATCTACTTGTTTGCCAAGGCTATGGTGGAGATTTAATGAGAATAAAACTATAAAGTGCTGTTCAAACATTAGTAGGCGTCATTACCTGCTCTGCTGATGGAGGGACCCGAGTGTCTGTATGAGTCTGTGGGTGCTTCTGTGCACTCATGCAGGAAAGGGATTCACCTGAAGCTCGTGGAGATTGTTGCTACTACTATTATTTCTGAATCTTTTTTCTACCCTCACCCGAGGACATTCTTTCACATTTTGTTCAGACAGAGCGGGAGGGAGGGAGGGAGAGAGAGAGAGAGAGAAACATTGATGTGAAAGGGACACATCGAGTGGCTGCCACCTGCACCACCAACCAGTGCCGGGGACAAACTGCAACCGAGGTACATGCCCTTAGCGGGAACCGAACCAGGGTCTCTCTGGACTGCAGGCTGACGCTCTAACCGCTGAGCCAAACCAGCCAGAGCCTGAATCTTTAAAAAAATTTTTTTTTTCCTTTATTGATTTTAGAGAGAGAGGAAGGGAAAGAGAGAGAGAAACATCAATGAAAGAGAACTTCAATTTGCTGCCTCCTACATGCCCCCCACTGGGAATCAGGCCCACAATCTGGGCCTGTGTCCCGACCAGGAATCAAACCCATGACCTCCTGGTGCATGGATTGACGCTCAACCACTGAGCCACACTGGCTGGACTATTTTTGAATCTTTATGTTTGCAAAAGTAATATGCCTGCAAGAAAAAAAAATTACACATGCGTTCACTTCCCTGAGGCAACCTCTGTGGCATGGTGTCAGTCTGGGTACTCCAAGAAACAGACGCCAACTTGGGACAGATGTTTAAGAGATTTATCAGGGGAAACGCCTGTGAAGGACAATGAGGAGTGAGTCAGGGGAGCCGAGGAGAGCCATTGATGGCAATGCAAGTCTGAGCCCTATGAAGGGGAGAGGGGAGGAGGGAAGCAAGGACCTAGCCAGTTGTAATTTAGACTAGGCAAGTGGGAAGTCTTTGAGACAGTCTCCTACTAGGGATCATGCTTCTACCAGAAAGAGGTCTGTCTCTGATGCATCTAGTTGTTGGCTGGGACCAGCCTCTGGGGGATGTGGCTTTGGTGCTAACAGTAATGGATTTCAGAGCACAGCAGCCAGGGTCCATCGGTAGGTTGTGTTCCCTGCAGTAGAAGGTCAAGAGGTACACTGCCAAGGCCACCACAGTGCATAGTAGTCTTTTGGATTTTTTCCTTCGCCTATGTAATCTCATATATAACACACACATATCTGCATGAATATATGTACATATCTACATAAACATTTAGTTTCATGAATGGGGCCATACTCTACATTGTGCTTTAGAACTTGCATTTTTCATTGAATAATAATTTCTTGTGAATATCATATCAGTACATATAGATTTTCCTCATTCTTTAAAAATTTTTTTTTAGTATTCACCCAAGGATATGTTTATTGATTTGAGAGAGAGGAAGGAAGAGAGAGAGAAAACATCGATGTGAGACACATCAATTGGTTGCCTCCTGTACATGCCTCGACTAGGATCGAAACTATAACCTAGTCATGTACCCTGATCGGGAATCAAACCCACAACCTTTTGGTGTACAGGACGATGCTCCAACCAACTCAGCCACCTGGCCAGGGCCCAATACTGTACTTTTGTTTTGCCCATTTTTATGGCTTTTACATCTCTTTTAATTTGCGGTGTCCTTCCATACCTTCATTTTCCTTATGATTTATCTAAAGAACCTGAGGCATTAGAAGAGCCCTACTCACAGTCTGGATTTTGTTGATTTCCTGTTTATGGTGCAGTTCACAATGCTCCTCTGTCCTTTGAATTTCATGCAAGTTGGCAGATGATGTAAAGTATTTAGTATATTGATGATTAATCCCTTTGGTGAGACTATTGGTGGTTGTGTGGTCTTTCATCAGGAGGCACGTGATGTCTGGTTGTTCATCTTTTTGAGATACCAGCACGAATTGACAGTCAATATCTATATCCTATATAACTGCGAAGTGTCTATGTTCATCTCTTGTAATAGTCCTTGTTCTTACGTCTTCTTTATTATAGCCACTCTAGCTTTCTTATGCTTACTATACTAGGTCCCCTCCAATTCTTTTTGGAAGTTTTCAGAGTTTAAATAATAAGTGGAGTCAGAAATGTTTTGGAAGTTCTGCTTTTAGTAGAAAATGACTTACAAGGAGGTAAGATTTGATAATGTCAGACAGATTGGGTTTAAAAATCTTGGTTAGCTGTGTCACTTTCAGCGTTTTAATTACTCTGAATCTCAGTTTTACCATCTGAGAAATGGAGGCAATTTTATTTATTCTTTATTTTTTTTGGTAGCAAATATTTATTGAGAGCTTTCTAAGTTGCAGAGATTGTTTTAGGTTATGAGGATACGACAATAATCAAACAGACAAAAACTCAGCCCACAAGGAGCTTATATTCTATACTCACATAAAGGGTTTATGCAGTTTAATGAGACCTAATATAAATTTCTTGGTGCAGAGCTTGAAATGATAGCTGCTACAAAGTGTTGGTTGCTTTCTGCTTCCTTGCAATAGATGTTTGCTATCACTTCTAAAACTGATATTTTAATTTATGCAGCTCTTTGGCATTATTATTCAGTAGTCAATGGTTTCCCAAGCAACAATGGCCTAGGCAATATAATTAAGGCATAAATCAATGTTACATTTTTATTCTGACTCTGAGCAGCACTATCAAAGTCTCTACTGTCTTTATTCTCAACTACCTTCAATCTTATAGAGAGAGTCACCCCAGAGCCGATAAATGCCTGTCCCCTCGGCAGGCTCATGGCATCCCTGCCACCTGTTGCTCCCTTTCCAAGGCTACCCTAAATTCTTTTCACTTGGCATAACTCATCTTGGGAGGGCAGTAGCTTTTTTTTGTGGTCAAAGTCAGAGGGTACAGTATACTATCCCTCTACCTTTCTTAGCTTTATGAAACTAGGGCATGGAATAGACTGATCTTATATTTTCAGTTTCCTCCAATGACTTCAGCTTTTTACTTTGCCTGAGCTTTAATTACATATACTTTTTCCCCTGAAAAATATGACTCTTGTTGTATTTTCCCAACATTGCTTCCCTCTTCTTCTCAGATAGGTAGTTCTTTCTTTGAGGCATTCCCATGTCTCTGTCTCCATGTTCTAATATACCTGTGTGAGGACTAACATGTTTTTACATGTCACAGGTGCCTGGCCCCAGACAATCTAGGATGGCTACCTTTGATGTCCCAGCATGGTGCCTACCTGGTCATAGTTATTAGGTCCAGATGTGGACATAAAATTCAAGGATTCCAAGATTCAATGTTCTGGGTTTTATCCCAGGATTTTTAAGCTGAAACGGACAAAGGAGATTAAGCCCCTTTATAGCAGTGAGGCTGTGGGATTGATGGAAGCCTTACCCGCCCCCCTCCAGTGCTCTGCTGGAGGTGTTCACTGAAGTAATCTTTTCTGATTGCTTGGAAGGTCTTAACCCTTGTCTTAGTCAGTTTGGGCTGCTAAAACAAATCGCTGTAGATTAAGTGGCTTATAAAAAAAAAATTTATTTCTCACAGCTCTGGGGCTGGAAGTCTGAGATCTGGGTGCCAGCATGGTCAAGTTCTGGTGAGAGCCCTCATCCAGCTTAGACTGCTGTCTTCTCATTGATTTATCACATGGCAGAGGGCTGGCTAGCTCTCTGGCCTCTTCTTATAAGGGCACTAATTCCATTCATGAGGGCTTCACCCTCATGACCTAATTACCTTCCAAAGGCCCCACCTCTAGATTACATTACATTGGATTAGAGTTTCAACATGTGAATTTGAGCGGACACAAACATGCAGTCCATTGCAACCCCTGAGGTACAGGTTTTTTCCCTACATGTCTAGAAAAATTCAGTGTAGATATACAGCTTCAGATCTTGCTACATAGTATTTGCTCCTTAGAATATCCTGTAAAAAAATTAGGGCTGATACAATCTCATACAATCAATCTCTCTCTCTCTCTCCAAGTGAAAATATGCTTTGTCAGATATCACACAAGTAGAATATTGCAAAACCAAAACTATTACCCAAGATTCCTAATGTTAAATTTAGTGTTCCTTTAACTATATTATAAGGCTCTTTGTGATTCATAATTTCTTTTAGAAAAATATTATCCAAATATTTTGCCCGAAAATTGTATCAATTTGGTATCTCGTAATTTTTTTGACCCTTACCTAAACACTTCCTTTGGGTTTTCTCCCTTTGGCTTCTGTATTTCCCCATGAATTTCTTTATCCATTGTGTTGTTCCTCATCTGTCTCTCACCAATCTTTGATGATTTCTTGGATGTTCTATCTACTATTGACTTTTATGCAATTAGGAATATTCTTATAAGAAAGTATTCTTGAGAGAAAGAATGCTCCATATAAGTACTGAATTGGTCAGTCTGGTAGTTTTAAAATTGGTCACAAAGCTCTTTGATATCTCTCCCTTACTTCTAGATGTGAAGGTTAGTTACTCTTCCCTTGAGTAGGGGTTGGACTTAGTGACTTACTTCTAACAAACAGAATAGAGCAGAAGTGATGGTGTGTGATGTCTGGAATTAATACATAAAAGGCATCGGCTTCGGCTTCCTCTTGTTCTCTTTCTTGGATCACTCACTTTGGGGAAAGCCTTTTTCCCCACTCAAGCAGACCAAAGGAAAACCCCACACAGCAGGGAATCGAAGCCTCCTGCCAATAGTCACGAGAGGTCGTCGTTTGGAAGTGGATTGTTTAGCCACAGTGACGCCTTCCAATGGCTGCAGCCTCACTGACTGCAGCTTCATGAGGGTTTCTGAGCCAGACCACCTTGGTAATAAGCTGCTCCTGAATTCCTGGCCATAGAAACTGTGACAGGAAATGCTTATTATTTTAATCCACTGACTGTTGGGGCAATTTGTTTTGTAGCAATGGGTAAGCAGCTATTGATCACACTCATTTGGAGTTGATTTAGATGCCAATGTCCTAGATTTTGAGTTGATGACATAAAGGGATGAGACTTTTTGGAGGCTCTGGGAGGTGAGTCCATTTTGTATGTGGGAGAAATATCACAGGGCAGCTGTGGAAGTTTTACAATGTGTTTATGATATCTTTTATACTCCTTTCTTTAAAGGTAGGGCCTGATTCTCTTCCTCCACAGTAAATAACAAATACAATCAGTTT
Organism: Molossus molossus; assembly: GCF_014108415.1. Lineage (NCBI taxonomy): Eukaryota > Metazoa > Chordata > Mammalia > Chiroptera > Molossidae > Molossus > Molossus molossus. The sequence goes on from NW_023425344.1 coordinate 184,398,227, forward strand.
CTTCAGTGGTAGATTCATGAATTTGCAACCTGAATAGTTGCAGGGGCCCCTTGCTCAGGAGGGCCCTGTACTTGGCTTAATGCTCATTTGTTGCAACTTGAAATTCTTAATAATCTTTGAACAAGGGGCCCCACATTAAAAATTTTTTTTTCTTTATTGATTTTAGAGAGAGAGGAAGGGAGAGAGAGAGAGAGAAACATCAATGAGAGAGAACATTGATTGGCCACCTCCTACACATCCCCCACTTGGGATTGGGCCCACAACCTGGGCATGTGCCCTGCCTGACCAGGAATTGAACCAGTGACCTCTTGGTGCATGGGTCGATGCTCAACCACTGAGCCACATCAGCCAGGCAAGGGGCCTCACATTTTAATCTTCACCACCTCCTACAAATTATATGGCCATTCCTGAGCTGCTTCCTTGTCCCAACATTGAGGAGAGAGGAAGGGTGAGGGAAAAAGAGAGAAACATTGATGTGAGAGAGAAACATTGATTCATTGCCTCCCGCATGCACCTGACTGAGGATTGAACCTGCAACCTAGTTATGTGCCCTGACTAGGAATCAAACCTGTGACCCTTTGTGTATGGGATAATGCTCCAAACAATTGAGCCACATTGGTCAGGGAGGCTTTTCTTGATAGTTGACCTTATTTCTATAGCTAGAACCTGAGTGAGCTCATTTTTCATGGCCTTGGGAATGTGGGAAGTGGCTATTCACTTCACTTCACCTTAGGGAAAAAGCTAACTTTCTCTTGGTCTCTTGAACCATCAGCCCAACTGGTGACCCCAGAATTCTGAGGTTTTACCCAGTAAATGTCCATGGTCAGTGTCCCATGGTCCTCCTCCCTGAGCTTCGATGGCATTTCATTTAGCCAAGTTCTGATTCTCCCCATCTCTTCCTTGGCTTCTGTTGCTATATAGGGCCACAGAGCATCTAAACCCTGTTCTATTTTTTTCTCTCCAGTTCTTTTACTTCCCTCTTCTCTAAGGATGGCCACACCTTTATTCACTTTCTGGGAAGCACCTCTCCAAGCTTCTGAACCAGATTGTTCTTTGATAACATTAGCATTTAACTTAATTACAATTAAGTATTATTTTTATCTAGATGGGTACATTTTTAAATCCATAAGAATTCTCCTTGGGAGAAGAAGAGACTTGAGTTCTTCAGGGCTAGAGATTCACTCTTTTTTTTGAGAATGTCCAAAGCTTCCCTATAATGTCAACGAAAGTAAGGACTCTTGAAATGACACTGTTTTCAGCTCCTGAGGAACCTCTCCATTGAGAAATAGCTCTCAAGCAGGGACTTGTAGTGTGTGAATGTCTTTTCTACTCTGGTCTGAGCAAACATCATAAAGTCAGAGAGTAGGCTGTTACTTTTTAAAAAAAATTCTCACCCAATGCTTTTATTGATTTTAAAGAGGAAGGGAGAGGGAGAGAGGGAAACATTGATGTGAGAGAGAAACATAGATCAATTGCCTCCTACATGCGCCCCAACCAGGGATCCAACCTACAACCTAGGTATGTGCTCTGACTGGGAATCCAACCTGTGACCATTCAGTGTACAGGACAATGCTCCAACCAACCAAGCCCCACTGGCCAGGGCAGGTAGGCTGTTAATTTTATCTTCAGCACTTTCTACCTGAATAATGTAGGTTAACTTGAAAGATGTTAACTTGGGAGCTGTTTGACACTCAGAGTTTGATTGGAGAACTTGTAACTAAGACTTGGTTTTTTGTTGACTCAACTATAAGCCGTTTGACTTATTCAGAACAAGCTAGTTAGTAGATAGGGCAGAGTTTCAAAGGTGAGGGCACTGTTTAAAGTTGCCTCTCTCTCTGAGGTTATTCCTAATCTCCTTTGACCTGGAGATGTCAAGAAGATATCTAGGTACACACTAGGAAAAAACTCAGAAGAACTTAGAGGCTTCTGGAGATGAGAGAGGGTTGAGGGCCTCATTAAGCCATGTAGAATTTGTCCAAATGCCCACTAGGGGCAGTTTGGCCTTAATTATGTCAACATAAGGTAACACCTTCTTATTTTAGCTGTCACAGTGGCAGACTTAGAGATGCATTGCTCAGATTCCTTTTCAAGAAAGAACTTGTTGCTCAGCTGTAAGGAGTGTGGTTCACTGGCAGCTCCTGATGTTTACGTTTTCAGGTCCTCTTCAGCCTTTGAGCTGGGACTCCCCTAATAGGGATCTTTGCTTCAAAGATTTTCACTGGGTGGGCAGAGACGGTCCCATGTGCATTGTGATCTGCCCTCTCCCTCTGCCCAACATTTCTTTCTTTTCTTTTCATGAGTGTTATACTTCAATCTGCATTCTTAACTCTGCCTCAAACCTGCCTCCCTGAGGACCCAGCTCGAAGAAAACAGGTGGAAGGATACAGTTTTGGGGCTGGATCACTCACTGCCGGGTTGACAATGAGAAGTCTAACCCAGGTGGTATGTGGGGGCACAGCTAGTCTCTGGCATAAGATGTTAGACCAATTGCAAGTACTTTTCTCTGGTGAATTGAGAGAATGTTCCAGTGCAATGGTTTAGGCATTTGAAAAGTACAGGGGAAAAAATTCATATAAGTAAAATGGAATTGGTTGGTTGTTAGGTTGCATTGATATTCATTAGAGGGATAATAAAAAGCTGAAGGCAATTAAAATTGAATAACTAAGGAGGGGAGAAGTCCTTTTTGGTAGTTTAAAAGGAAGCCTTTGTCTCTAGCATTGGAAGAAAAGACAAAGACCGAATGCAGCATAGAATAGAGTCCTGAGCTTCAAAGACCATTGGTTATGCAGATGAGGCATGTTTGTTACGCCAAAGTCAGGGCCCTGGTTGAGAAAACTGTCCCCATCTTGACATGTGGAATGGGGACAGTTTGTTGCCTGTCTTTTAGATGTTGGCTCTCCAAGCTCCTCTGAATTCTCAGAGCTTGCAGAGATGGTCCCTTTCCCTCCTAAGAGCCAACACACCCCCTTTTCATGTGAAAAGCAGTTGTGTGCCATTCTCCTGCAAGGTAACAAACAGACTTTCCCCCCACCCCAGTCAGGATATGGCCCCTCTTTTTCTCTTAGCTTCTAGGCCTAGAGCTAGGGTTAAGTCATAACATGTCCCATTTGGGGATGTCCTGGGTCTTGTAAGGAAGGAATGGTCTTATACGTTAAAGGAGTTACAAAACCCAGTCAGTCTATACTGCCAGGAGCCAGGGGAGTACCCATGGTCCTGGATTTTGAGGAGGGGTCAGAACATAGCTTTGGGTAAGAAAGAATTGACTGGCTTTAGGTGCTTTCTTAGGATAAATTATTTACCATTCTGGCAAAGACTCCAGGGCCTCGTGCAAATTCACTGCGACGGTGACTTCTAAAAGCAAGAAGAAAATGGTGGCCCATTCTGCGTGAAGTGGAAATATCAGAAGTGACATTGCAGACACGAGAGGGAAGAGTAGGAAGTCTCAGGAAGTGGGAATGCTGGAGTGGAGATACTATGTGAGGTTAGAAGATCCACCAGAGGACTGTGTTCCATGGGAAGAGGTAGAGGACACACAGCACTTACCAAGGACTGTGAAAGGCATTTGTAAAAGGTACACCAGCATCATTAAGAATTCAGCGCTGGGCCTGGCCGGTATGGGTCAGTGGATTGAGCATCGTCCCATAGACTGAGAGGTCCTGGTTTGTGCAGGAAGCAGCTGATCGATGTTTCTCATTCACACTGATGTTTCTAACTCTCTCTAAAAAAAAAAAAAAAAAATCAATAAAAACTATTAAAAAAACAAAAACGAAAGAATTCAGGGTTGGTTCTCCTTGGCAGACCAGGCCTGAAAGTAGGAGAAGCTACCACATTGATAATGATGGGGTTTTGAAGCTATCAAATCCAAATTTAGGATTGGTTCTTGGCCCGTATAGTTGGTGACATGAAAGACTGCCATCTCTGAACAGGCTCCAAAACAGGAAGGCATCACAAGATGTCCTGGCCACAGCATAAGCAGCTCTGTTACTTGGGCTGTTTGATTTGACAAGCCCGATCCATGTGAGAATAAAATTGCAGAGCCCTGAGTTTCTGGAGCAGGGTCCTAATACCTTTTGGAAAATAGCTCTTGAAATTCTGCTAGTTCCTTAGGAAGGTGATAAGTACCTGAGTACACTTAGTAACCATGAGTTCAGAATTTCCCATCAGTAGTCAGGTCTTATTGAAACTGCCAAGTCATAAGATCAGGTGTACCCAGCTGCATCTCATTGTGAGTTGGAAGTGGTAGAGCTAGGATCTAAAACAAGCAAGACCAAGGGACCCACACAACCCACACGAGTGGGTAGCTCAGAGTCCCATGGTACTCCCCAGCAGCTCTTTCTTTACCACACTCTTACAGTGTTGAACATATTGCATCACCCAGAAGCAGCGGCCTAGTAGTATTGGAATAGTTCACTGAAGGTCCAGCTGAAACACAGCTCAGAGGCAACACCCCTTGGATGTGGTGCCATCCTCCAGGGTGCAGTTCACACACATATCATTAGAGCCCTCGGTATGGGCGGTGTCCGCCAAAGAAAGAATACTTGGGTCCAGGAACCAATTTAAGAAGACAGATTAAAATGTATTTTTATTTATTTAAAAGAGGGAGGCTTATTAAGCAAATTAACGGTCAAAAGGAAATGTTTATTTAATGACAGGGAAGGACACATTGTATCACTAGAGTGCCACATTTATATATGTACCTTTGTCCCTGAATTATTTACATTTTCCATTCACTTATGAGAATGTTTAATGTACCAAAAGAAATGGAAAAGGAATTAAATTATAACCTTTTAAAAAAATAAAACTTGATTTCGCAAAATCTTTTGTGTAAATAAGATTTTACTGGTACAAAATTACATTCCTGTGAAATCCCTGAGTTAGCTGGAAAATAGACTTTAGTGATGCCCTCTCTAGTAACTCGGTTCTGTCTGTTCATGTTCTTCCTCTCTCCCCTGCCCAACAAAACTGACTCTTTAAAAAATTATTTTATTTTTTTAATTAAATTTATTGGGATGACATTGGCTAATAAAATTATATATGTTTCAAGTGTACAATTCTATAATATTCTTCTGTATATTGCCCCTTCTTAAGACCCGGTCTTACCAAAAGGCTTTCTCTGACTGCTCCAGGGAAGTGATATATCTCACCTCTTCATTCTTATCCTTGAACCTGTTTCACATATCTGGCATTTGGTTAGAAAATGTTTTATTAGTTAGGATTGTCTCTGGTCTCTTCAAATCAATTGTAGGCACTTCAAAGCCAGGACTATGGTTTCTTCACATTTTTACTTGCCACTTTGTGTTTGGTTAGTGTTTGGGAAAGGGAACACACTCAGTACATGTACATGTAGTTTACTTATCTTGTTTGAAGCATGTATTCATTTGCCTATAACATGGATCACTGAAGGAGCTTTTTTTTTTTTTTTCTAAAGGAAAGACCACTCAACTATTGTGTTCAGTTGTTCTGTGTTCAAGACCTACCTTTGTTAGTACAACCTTAGCTGGGTCACTTCACCTCTGGCTTTAAAGTTCCTCATCTATAAATTAAGGAAAGTAGATTATATAATTAAACTCAACTTAACATTTATTGAATACTTCTTGTGACCCAGTCACCTGATTAAGTAATTTCCATTACTATTTATTCAATTTTCATCTTCTAGAGGCGAATTCCCTCGTTTAAAGAATTTTAATTAATTGCCCACAACCACTAGTAAGCAGTAGCACGGGGCTTGACTAACTCCTAAATCTATGCTCTTAATTGCTACACTATCTTGCCTCAGTTTTACTTTTATTTTTTTTTATTTTTTATCCTCACCTGAGGACATTTTTCCATTTTTTGCACAGATAGAGTGGGAGGGAGAGAGAGGAAGAGAGAGAGAGAGAGAGAGAGAGAGAGAGAAACATCGACGTGAAAGAGACACATCGAGTGGCTGCCACCCGCACGACCAACCAGGGCCGGGGACAAACTGCAACCAAGGTACGCGCCCTTAGCGGGAACCGAACCCGGGTCTCTCTGGACCGCAGGCCGATGCTCTAACCGCTGAGCCAAACCGGCCAGGGCGACTATCTTGCCTCAGTTTTAAAATATAGTGAACTACCAGGGGTTTCTTTCCAGCTCTAGAATTTCATGAGTCTAGTAGTTCTGAGGTGGAGCAAATCAACATCCTCTTTCTGCATTTAGTGGCTTCTTAAACACAAAGAGAGAGAAAAGAGCTCTATTGTTTTATGAACACATCACTTTGGGGGCTCCTTTTAGACCTTTAGGAAACAAAGGTAATTGGCACGTATGGGAAGGGTAAACGTAAGCAGAACTATGAAGAACCAGAATATCTCAAAATATTCACGTAGTTTGATTGAGTCAGGGTTACACATGAAATCCTATTTCAACTTAGACTGACTCTTCTTTCCTAAAATAGTAAAAAAAAAAAAACCCAAAAACCTATGAGTTCTTTTCAGAATCTTCTAGTACCTTAATGTTATCATTTGGAAAATGAATGATCACACATAACTTCCAGTCTTGCTGGGACACATTGGCATCTGAGTAGATGTAGTAAGTAGTAAAATTAAAATACAGAATTAAAGGCTATAGAGGCATATGGGGATTTGGTTGCGTGTACATTGTCCCAAGAACAAGCTGTTTCTGTTTACGTGTTGTTTTAACGAGGTTCCTGAGGCAGTCAGTAAATTAAGATTTATTGATTGCTTAATGTGCAAGTCCATCCCTGTGACAGGTGTCATGGAGAACTCAGACCTCTACAAAAATGACCTCTGCCTCCAAGTAGCTTATATACTAGCTCAGAATAAGATATTTGAATATATGAAAAAATTAGCAAATAACATAATATACATGATTCTGTGCTAAATTCAATCAGAAGGAATGTAAGGGCTTGAGGTGCCCAAGTCAGCCATTGTGGCGGCCATACCCTGATTCCTTCCCAGCTCATGGTCTGCTCAGGGCAATATGATCGTCTCTGTGTGGAGTGACTGTTGACTGGGTCAGAGGTGGTCACATGACCCCAAGGCAGCCAGTCTATAGGTTAACTAGCTACCTATAATATGGCCTAGTGCAAACAATAAAACAATAGCAAATCAAGGGAACTGGATCAGATTCTTTTGGGGTTTGCACCAGGAAATAGTGAGAGACTGAACATTGCCAACTGAGAGCTGAGACTCATGTTCTTCCCCTCCTTCTCCCCTTGGGAGATAGAAGTATATGCGGGAACAAATTCCAAGTCAGTAAAGATGTTAACATTGGGGAGAGAGGGACTGGAAAGCAGAGGGCAAGGAAGCCAGTTGGTGGAAAGACATGGACACATGGAAAGTTGCTAAGTGATATTGATGGCAGATCACTTTGTATGCTCTAATGGAGATCCATGGAATTCTCTCTAGAGTTCCTTACCTTGGACCCATAATCACCAGCACCGAGGTCTGGATTTCACTTGTCCTAGGACTCCTGTGCTTGTGCATTCTTTCAGTGAGCCCAGGGTTACTTGAAGTAATTTGGCCAAGTTTCTGTTTCTTACCACTGGGTAAACCTGACTAGAACAGTGCCATAGGAGATTGGAGGGAGAGTGAAAGCTGTAGATAAAGAGGTGTTTGTTTGATTTGTGTGGAAGACGTGTTTCTTTGTGATTTTCTTTTTTCTTCTAAAAAAGTATATGAGCTCCAAAAATTCTGGTATATTTAAAGTACCAATTGATGTATAATTTCTCCCCATTCATTCACAACTGGCAATGTATTGATTGTCCTTAGGTACAAAAAGATAGGCTTGTTGGGTTTGAGCTAAAAGTCAGAACTTGCTTCAGTTATGTATGGGATGTTTTTGTTCATTGTGTCTTTAATCCTTAATGGTACAACTTTAATTGTATCTATTTTCAAAGTATCAAAACAGTATTTCTGAAAATTACCCTTTTTTAGAGCAGTAGAGTTGAAGGTCTTTATATTTTTTTTCCCCAAGGATTAAAACATCTGATGTTCAGACCTTTCCTTGCCATAGCATCTTCTCTCCAGCAACCCCTTTCCACCCCAACTGGACTCCTTGCTGGGCGATTTATGGCTGGGCTCTGCCTGTCCTGGCTGAGTGATCCTCCCTGGATTGCTGCCCCTTTAACAAGCAGACCCTGTGGCTCCTGAGGCTCCCGCCCCACCCACAGACCTTGCCCGGGTGTCAGGTGTCCACCATGGGCTCAAGAATGAATATAGGTATGACCCTCCACTCGCCAAGCCCCAGACCTCTGCACCTACTCCCAACCCTGAAGGAGGCCAAACTGTTTTTTTTTCTTTTTTCTTCTTCTTCTTTTTTTAAATGGTAGCAGTGTGGTTTATTAAGTTGTGCCCTAGTACAGACTCTGGGGCTTGCCCATGGTGCTCTTGATGTACGAAGCCCAGACATTCTGCCAGTTCTTTTTGAGCAATGACACCAAGAAATTGACAGCTTAGTGGATGTTGCTCATCATCTGTCATCTTCACGTGGCCAACAGCCACTGCCAGACACAGAACCTTCTTCATCTGGAATTTGATTGTGGATTTCACTTCATGGACTTTGGCCACCATGTTCTCATTGTGGGTCAACAAGGAAGGGAATTTGCCAGCCTTATTCGGGCCTGGGCCCAGGATTCGTGGGATCTGCTTGATCAGAGTCCCTGAAGCCAAAAAGGCATCTTACTTCTTGGCCAGCTTCTTGACCAGTTTCTTATTTTTGTTGAGTTTCTTCAGCGCCTCGATATCCATGTGGGGGATATCCACCGCCTTGGCCTCATCACAGTGCTGCTGGCCCCCAGAACACACACGGAGAACTTGAGGCGGGGAGTGGACTTAAACCTGATGGTGCTCAAGAAGCGTTTGTCCTTCTGAGGGTCATAGTTCTTCAAGCTGATCTGCGGCTCCACCTCTCCAAAAACTTCCGTGCTTGCGCTGGTTCCCGTGCAGGACTTCCTGCACCGCCTCGTACAGGGTGTCTCGGAGACTTTGCTGCTCATGATTCCTCGAGCCCAAAAACCGGAAAAGACTTCTTTAAACATTTTTACTCCTTTCAACCCAGAAACATCACAATCTAAGAGGATGGAGGGGTGGGGAAAAGAAAGGGCAATCTGGGGTGGGGATGGGGTGTTTAGGGGATCTGCACTTGAGGAGGCTGGCTGGGAAACCATTTCCCCTTTTTCCTGTCCCTTCCCCCACCGCTGCAGGTGGGCCTGTGGGTGGGGAGGAGGAGCCTTCAAGGGCACTTCCTTTCCTGGCTCTGCTTCCCTCCTCCTTCATTTCATTCAATCATAATGTTGATTCATTCATTCAACAAATATTTATTACTCACCTGTCCGCCCTGGGCCAGGAGCTGTTTTCCAGCTGGTTAGTGGAACTTAATAGCCCCAGGCCAGCCAACCAGCACCCCAACAACCCCCCCACCTCCCACACACATTTCTCCTCTAGCAGGTGTCCTATCACTTCATCAGTCCTTACAAACTGGTCAAGTCTTCCCTCATTCCCAAGAGAAACATTTCCTTCACCCTCACCATTCCTGTACCACCTACCTTGTGATGAGTTGTCTTCACTCTGGTGCTGCAACCCCCAACTGAAAATTGTCCCTTGGGGGTCTACTACACAGGACATCTCAGACTGTCTCTTCTCTTTGATGGTTGCTCGGTCTCTGCCTGAAAGTTGGTGCCTGTGTCCATGGTTCTGTCCCTTTTTCTCTTCTTGACTCACAAAACAAGGCTTCCTGGATCAGCTCATCTAATCCGGTGACTTCACATGAACTAAAACCCATTCCTCCCTCAATTTCCCATTTCCCTGCAGATCTTCAGGCTGAGTAACAGGGCAAAATGTTCAGCTTTCTTTTGGACACCTCTTCTTGAGTGTCCCTCAGGATTTCAAACTCAACATATTCAACACTGAGTTTATTATCTTCCCCCAGGTCTGGCCCAAACCTGCTTCTATGGTCTTTCTTGCCTTCTATACTAGCACTGTCCAATAGAGTGGCCACTAGCCACATGTGGTTATTTTTTATTGAGGCTGTATTTATTTATTTATTTTTTATCCTCACCTGAGGACATTTTTCGATATTTTGTTCGGACAGAGTAGGAGGGAGAGAGAGAGAGAAACATTGACGTGAAAGGGACACATCGAGTGGTTGCCATCCACGTGACCCAATCAGGGCCGGGGACAAACTGCAACCGAGGTACGTGCCCTTAGCAGGAACCGAACCCGGATCTCTCCAGACCGCAGGCTGATGCTCTAACCGCTGAGCCAAACCGTCTAGGGCTTATTTTTTCATTTTCTATTTTTTTTCCAATTTTTATTAATTTATTTTTGTTACAGATGTTTCCCCCCCCCCCGCCAGACACCCTCCTTCCCATCCTTCACCCCCAGCATTGTTGTCTATGTCCATTAGTTATGCATATATGCATATAAGTTCTTTGGTTCATCTCATCCATCTCCTCTGCCCCACTACTCTTAAGATTGTCAGTCTGAACCATAGTCCTTTCTATATCTCTGAGTCTATTTTGTTCATCAGCTCACCTTGTTCACTATATTCCACCAATAAGTGAGATTATGTGGTATTTGTCTTTCTCTGATTGTCTTATTTCTCTTAGCATAATACTCTTGAGGTCCCTCCACATCATCTCAAAGGATAAGAGATCTTTCTTTCTTACAGCTGCATAGTATTCCATTGTGTATATGTACCACAGCTTTTTTATTTATTTATTTTTTTTAATCTTCACCCAAGGACATTTTTTTCCATTTTCTGTTCAGACAGAGTGAAAGGGAGAGAGAGGAAGAGAGAGAGAGAGAAACAACGACGTGAAAGGGACACATTGAGTGGCTGCCACCCACACGACCAACCAGGGCTGGGGACAAACTGCAACCCAGGTACATGCCCTTAGTGGGAACTGAACCCGGGTCTCTCAGGATCACAGGCCGATGCTCTAACTGCTGAGCCAAACTGGCCAGAGCTATACCACAGCTTTTTTATCCACTCATCTATTGATGGACACTTGGGCTGTTTCCAGATCTTAGCTATTGTAAATAGTGCTGCTATGAACATAGGGGTACATATATTCTTTCTGATTGATGTTTCAGGCTTCTTAGGATATATTTCTAGAAGTGGGATCACTGGGTCAAATGGCAGATCAATTTTTAATTTTTTGAGGAAACACCATACTGTTTTCCGTAGTGGCTCACCGGTCTGCATTCCCACCAGCAGTGAACTAGCATCTCTTTTTCTCCAAACCCTTGCTGGCATTTATTCTTTGATCATTTGTTGATGGTGGCCATTCTGACAGGTGTGAGGTGATAGATACTTCATAGTTGTTTTAATTTGCATCTCTCTGATGATTAGTGACATTGAGCATTTCTTCATATGTCTCTTAGCCATTTGTATGTCTTTTTGGAGAGGTGTCTATTTAGGTCCTCTGCCCATTTTTTAATTGGGTTCTTTGTCTTCCTTTTGTTGAGTTGTATGAGTACTCTATATATTTTGGAAATTAACCCCTTATCTGATGTATCATTGGCAATTATGTTCTCCCATATAATGGGTTCCCTTTCCATTTTGATGGTTGTTTCTTTTGTTGTGCAGAAGCTTTTTAGTTTGATGTAGTCCCATGTGTTCATGTTTTCCTTTGTTTCTGTTGCCTTAGGTGATGTATCAGTAAAAATTCTGCTGCGTATGATGTCTGAAATTTTGTTGCCTACATTTTCCTCTAGGATTTTTATGGATTCATGAGTCACATTTAAGTCTTTTATCCATTTTGAGTTTATTCTTATGTATGATGTAAGTTGATGGTCTAGTTCACTTTTTTGTATGTAGTTGTCCAATTTTGCCAACACCATTTATTAAAGAGGTTGTCTTTGTTCCATTGTATGCTCTTGCCACCTTTGTCAAATATTAATTGAGCATAATGTCTTTGGTCAATTTCTGGGTTCTCTGTTCTGTTTCATTGATCTATTGGCCTGTTCTTGTGCCAGTACCAGGCTGTTTTGATTACAGTAGCTTTGTAGTATAACCTGATATTCGGTATTGTGATCCCATCTAATTTGTCCTTCTTTTTCAAGATTGCAGTGCTATTCGGGGTCTTTTTTCGTTCCATATGAACTTTTGAAGTATATGTTCTAGTTCTGTGAAATATGTCATTGGTATTTTGATGATGCATTGAATCTACAGATTGCTTTGGGTAGTATGGATATTTTAATGATGAAATTCTTCCAATCCATGAATAAGGCGTGTGCTTCCACTTTTTTTCTATATCTTCCTCTATGTCTTTTTTCAATCTCCTGTCGTTTTCTGCAGATAGGTACTTCCTTGTTTAAGTTTATTCCTAGGTATCTTAATTTTTTTGCTGCAATGGTAAATGGGATTGCCTTTTAAGTTTCTTTTTCTGTGAGTTCATTATTGGTGTATAAGAATACCATCGATTTCTTGACGTTAATTTGGTATCCTGCTGCTTTGCCAAATTTGTTCATTAAATCTAGCAGATTTTTGAGGGAATCTTTAGGGTTTTCTATGTATAATATCACCACATGTGGTTATTGAGCACTTAAAATGTGGTTGGTCTGAATTGAGATGTGCCCTATGTAAAAGACACACCAGATATTGAAGACGAAATCCAGAAAAAGAAATGTAAAAATATCTCAATCATTTTTATATTGATCATACATTGAAATGATATCTTGGATTAAATAAAATGTATACTGTATGCTTTAACCATAAAAAAAAAATCTAATGTTCAAAGAAATCCTTGAGAGTGATTATTTTTGGTAGTTCCTCAAGGATAAGACCCTCCTTAGGTGAGGAATCTATCTATGTGTAAGAAGTGAGCTGTAAAGGTAATAAACTGGCAAAGAACTCTGCAGCACATGCTGAGCCCTGTGGGCCTCCTCCTGCCTAGAGTTTGATATATGCAAAGGAAGCCCCATTAACAGCTGCTGTCCCCTCTGGTTGACAAAGATGAAAAGCTTAGCAATAATGAGGGTGGAGAAATCAGGTTTTGTTCCCTCTTGACAGATTATATTCCAAGCAATCTGGTGAGAGGGGGAGGAAGGCAGGTCTGGAATAAAAGTAGAGCCCCTTTAATTTCAAAAATGGTGAGAGGAAATTAAAATAGCAAGAGCCAGAGCCAGTCCTGGAGGCAGACAGTTTGTGACATAGGCTTTGCTGAAACAGACAAGGAAAAATGATTACAGGAAAACGTGAAGGTAATGTAGAAGAACTGGCCTCCTATCCCGCATCATTTACTGGTGAATTTCCTACTCTCAGCCCAAGAGCTAGGTGTGGAGGACAGAAAGTCTGGGATTGGATATGCGGGGGAGGATAGTCACTATTTTTCTCCACTTTGACTGGTTCACTCCCTGGATCCCACACAACCACACACATTTTTCCAAGGCATGCAAGGCAGAGATCTGTGGTCAAGGAAGGGTGCCCAGGCTAGCCAGAGTGGCCAGGCTGTGGGGTGGAACAGAATATTCCATGAAGACTTAGGAGCTCTTGGGACTCTTTTGTACTCTTTTCACAAAAAGATATATTTCTCTGCCTAAGAAAAGTCTTATGAGAGAAGCAGCAGCCATGGAACTGTGGAGAAGAAATACTAGCGACAAGTAGGTCATGCTTTGCTGTGAACCCACAGAGGTGAGATGAACTTACAGAGTGCCAAGAAATGGTGCCATGAGGGAACAATGAGAGGACATCAACTTCAGACTGCCCAGCAGTCAAGCAACATACTTTTATTAGACACCAGAATCTGCTTGGCCTGAATCAGGACCCTAGGAGGGGTATTCAAGGAGGTCCTTTAGTATGTATGGGAAGACAACATGTGTGGGTGTGTGCATGTGCACATGTGTACACATGTGTGTATAAATAAATTAAATATCATAGAACACCATAAAATCTAAGGTAACCTTGCTTGGTGTGGATGGTTAGTGATGAATGAGCTCTGAAGGGATGTTAGCAAGTTTTATAATAGTCTGAAGATTTTGGGGACCACCCCAGCTGCTACTCCTAGTAGTCTCCCCCTCACCCCTACTCAGGAGCACCTTGGAACATATCCTCTAATTTTTATAGACAAATTCAATTTTATAAAATATAAATTTGAGGGGGTGAGAGCCTAGGGCAGGAAATGTGGCTGGGGAGGTAATAATGGAAATGGTAATGTTTATAATGATAGCTAATGTTTGAGCATTGCTTCTAAACATTTCAAATGAGTTAATAATTATAGTCTTTTTTTGTTTTGATTTGTTTTTTGTTTATGTATATTTAAATTCTCACCCAAGGATATTTTTTTCCCATTTATCTTCAGATAGAGTGGGAAAGAGGGAGGGAGGGAGGGAGGGAGAGAGAGAGATGTGAAAGAGACACATCGACTGGTTGCCTCCTGCCAGGGCCAGGGACAAACCGAAACCGAGGTATGTGCCCTTGGCCCGAAATGAACCTGCAACTCTTTGGTCCACGGGCCGATGCTCTAACTGCGGAGCCAAACCGGCCAGGGCTACCCGAGGATATTTTTTCCGTTCATTTTTAGATAGAGCAAAAGAGAGGGAGGAAGAGAGAGAAAGAGAAACATTGATGTGAGAGAGGCACATCGGTTGGTTGCCTCCTGCATGACCCCAACCAGGGCTGAGGATCAAACCTGAAACCAGGTACATGACTTTGACCAGAAATCGAATCCAGGACCCTTTGATTTTCAGGCCAATGCTTTAATGGCTGAGCCAAACCAGCCAGGGCAATAATTAAAATATTTTTAACAAATCTACGAGGTGGTAATAATAACAACAACAATAATAACTATCTTAGCCTTTCTTAGTTCCAAGAAAACAGAAGCTTGGGTAGAAGGTGTCTATGCTATTATTTTATTAGGACATGCAGTCTCAGGCAGCAGGAGTGAGGGACTAAGGTGAGGAATGCAGGTGGGGACGGAGAGCCCATATGAAGATGCTAGCCAGATGGTCATTGGTGCGATTAATTGCTCAAACCATGGGATTCCATCTCTGAGAATATATCTCTTATATATATTGTGTCTCAGAACTGTTCCTGGGTGGGAAAGGGGAGATAGGAAAATAAATTATCTACTGACCCTTGTCTCCCATTGTTAAGGATGTTAACTTCCCTGAATTTTCTGATTGTGTATTTGAATCTGTGGACACCAATTAGGTTGGGTCCTTCAGCAGCTTTGACAGGGCAGCACCCATATGAGAAGAAAGAAAAGAGGGAAGACATAGGTGGAAGGTGAGGCACCGTCAAAATGCAGCTGTTTAAACTGAAGGAGGAAGCATGCAGAGCTGGAGGAGACCAGCGAGGCTTCGAGACCTGGGGTGGTGCATGGGCAGTGTCTAATATTGTCCCCACTTGCATCACAGATTGTGTCCTCTGTGATATGCTGCTCTACTAACATGAAGAGCAAACTGATCAGGTGGTCGTCACCACATCCGGTTCAGCAGAATGCTTACTGTGTGCCTTCAAGAAATGCTTTCTACTCTCTGCCCTCCACTAGGATTTCTAATCCATTAGTGGTTAAGATTATGGGATTAAGAAGCAAAATGCCCCAGTGGGTTCTTGGGAATGGATAATTAGGGGGCTGTTCTTTTCACCCCTTGGTTCTCAAACTTGTGTATTCTAGCAATTAGAGACAGATCACCATAAATATATGTGTATATTCTTGTGTATATCTCTGTATATTCTTATGTATTTCTAATAGCTAGAAAACATGAAGTTGTATGCAACTTCCCAAGGTGTTATTCCCAAACTGGTGTCTTATTGAGTGTTGCATGTTGGGTTCCCTGAGAAGCTGACTTTGAGATGGAGATTAGTGTGTAGGAGGTTTATTAGGCAGTGTTTTGAGATCACCCTCTGTGGAAGGTAAGTAATGCAAAGGAACCAGGACTAGGCAGAGAGAAAAGCTGTGATGTAGTTTTAGCAGAGACCTCATCTTCCCCACAGAAGATAGAAAGGCCTTTTAGAATTCTTCTGAGTTAGGGTAAGGAGACTGAATCTTTATGTCCCTATGTCAGTCAGATATGGCTGCTTTGGGAAGGAGTCATGCCCTTGGGTTGGTGGATCTCTTTAGTGAGGACAATTCCTAAAAAGGCTGACAGCTCAGGGTTATGTTGTCAGCAGTCCCAGTACTTGGGAGGATAAGTCTTCATTCCTGAAGAGGAGTTTCAGTGGTATATCATTGCATCCTCCTCACTGAGCCTTTTATTGGATATCCCACCATTCTATTAGATCGGCGGCTTCTGCGGAATAGGTACATGGTCATATCACTGTCATATATCTATAGTTAACACCTCCTTTGCTGTAAGGTGGGTCCCCCAGTTTGAGGCAAAGTTGTTTGGGGTTCCATGTCATTAGATTATATATTCTGTAAGCCCTTAAATGATAGGGTTGGAGGAGACATTGAGAATAAGGAAGGTCAACCCATAACTGGAGACTGTATCCATTCCAGTAAGGATGATCTATTGCTTTTTTTTTTTTTTTTAGGGGATAAGGGGTCTTTTGTGATAATCAGTTTTCCATCAAGTGGTTGGTTATTCTCCTGGAGAAATGGTTCCACATCAAAGGCTAGAACTGGCGGAGGGTAGGTCAGTCTTGGAGAGAGGAAACTCATACTGTTAAATCCTTATATAGTCTGTATTCTTGTCACCATGACTATTTGATTTATGGGCCCATTGTGCAAACACTGAGATGGCCAAGGAGAGAGGCTGGCTAATATCCATGGGGTAAGTTATTCTCCCTGGTTGTTGAGGGTCTCCCGTCTGTTGAATGCTCACTGATGAACATTAACAAGAGAAGCAAAGTGGCCACTGCCATAAGCCCACCATATACCTCTTCCTACAATTCCTTATTTACAGTCTTCTACTCTTGTTACTTCCAGGTCCTTAGCTGGCAACCATGGTTATATTTCTTTCTAGTCATTTCTCCATACAAATTGGCCCACCAAGTGTACTGATTACTGATCTACCCGCTAGGATGAGTTGCTTTTTCCTCTCTCCTTTAGGACCACTCTTGATGGGGGCTGTATTATGTAAGTAGGCTACTTTTTGTTAGCACCAACTATTACCCCAATTTGTCTGTGAACCAAGTGTGTTTTTTTTCTTCTCCCTTATTTGTCATAGGAAAGGAGATTGTCATGAGCTGAAGGTGAAGCATTAGTGTAATAGAGGTTGAGAACACAGAGTCTAGGTTCTGTTCAAATAATTTAATTATGCCTTCAAATAATGCAATTATTCCTTCAAATGACCTATGCCCTCAGATAATTTAATTATGCAAATACTTTAATTATGCTATCTCTACTAAAGCCCCATTTGCACACGGAAAGCTACTTTTCAAATGGTGAGTAGTTAACTGTTGCAGATGGGTTGGCTATGCGCCAGACTACTAGGGATCTATACCTCTTCCGTTTGGGCTTACCAAGGATTTTACATATGCACAATATTCTGCTATGGACACCTTTAGCAACATTGGTTCTTCTGGATCATACAACCTGAGTACTAAGGAAACTTGCACTACAGTCTGTGTTCCACTCAAAATTGTCAGTCTCCTAAGTCACCTGATACGTGGGTCAGGTATGATGTATACTAGTAATATTTATATATATATTTTTTTATCCTCACCCGAAGATATTTTTCCATTTTTTTTTTTTTGTACAGATAGAGTGGGAGGGAGAGAGAGGAAGGGAGAGAGAGTGAGAAACATCGACGTGAAGGGACACATCGAGTGGCTGCCAAAATCCAATGAAATAATCAAATGCCTAGTATAGGACATGTGTTGAAACAGTGTCTTTTACCTTAGAAGGGATATAATGACATATCCCAGACCACTGCATTCCTCAAAGCCTCACTGATGTGGCAAGCTCCTGTATCTTCATAGGGTTTTTCTTGCATCTTCCAGCATAATGTCTCTTTCTAGGGCATCCATTATATTTGTAAGTAATATGATGTCATCAATATAGAGAAATGGTAATATGTTCTGCATAATGTCAAGATGATCCAGGTCCCTGTGGATTCTATTTTGACAGAGAACAGGACAGTCAACTTGGTCCTTGGGCAGGATGGTTGAATTATAATTCTATCCTTGCCTCTCTTTTGATCTTTTTTCATCTCTATTGATGGAGTTAGAGAAGAATACACTCACTAGGTCTATAGCTGCAGAGCGAGTGCCTGAGGACATTTTGTTTTGCTCCAGTAGAGATGCCACATCTGGAAAGAGTATCTCCACTTGAGGATCCCACCTGTTTAAGCTTATGGTAGCCTACTGATGACTGCCACATGGCATCTGGTTTTCTCAGGTGCCAAAACACTAAAGGGATATTATGGAGAAGACTACCCTTGTTTTCTTTAAGCCTTGAAGGGTACTGCTAATCTCTGAAATTCCTCTGGGGATGAAATAATGTTTGTGAATTACTATCAGCCAAGGCTGGGGCAGTTTCAGTGATTTCCACTACATCTTTCCTACTATCATGACTCTTATTCCATAAACTAGACGACAAATATGAGGATTTTTTTAGGAGCTAAGTATATCTATTCAATTATGCACTTGAGAACTAAGGAATAACCATAGGACAGGTTTGCCATCCTATTGGGCTGTCTCTAAAATGGTCTTGGTATAATGCTCCATTTTATTACCTGGCCTGCATAGGCATCCATTTTAACCAGAGGATTATTATAGAATTTCGGGCTTCTTAGTATTAGTGGAAGCTCAGATCCTATATCTCATAATCCTCAAAAATGTGAATATTCTGAACATTCCTTTTTCTGGTGAACAGTTACCCTGGAAAATGGCTTCAGATATATTGGGGTTAGAACTTGGGAAGCTTTCATTACAAAAAATTGTGGTAGGTTACATGGTTCTCCTGAGGAGGACCTGGCTTTTTCTTCAATCTGTGGCTTCTGGATCTAAGGACAAGAAAAGAATAAGAAAAGAAAAGTATCACAGAAGCCAAGGAACTAGAACATTTCAAGGAGACTGCTATATATCTACCCAAATGAATTTCCTTCACCTCCTGGGCACATAGCTAAATGACTTCTTTATGATGGTTGCCTGAGGCCATGTGACTGGGTTCTGACCAGTAGAAGGCAGGCAGTGTAATGGATACCACTTGTACATGGAATGCTTGTTCCATAGAAATCTCCCACATGGTTCTCCATCTTGTCATTTCATTTGGGCAGTTGAAGGGCACCAAAGACACATTTTACCTGATTTCTGTTTCCCCTTTGTTTTCTCTCAGGTATCCAATGATTCGTACTCTTTAAATGAAAGATGATTGGAGCTGGAGTTAGGAGTTCTGCTTCTGCTTCCTGGTTCTATCACCCACTATCACCCCAGGCAAGGCATGTAACCTTGGCCATATTAATTATTTCATCTACAAATAAATGAAGCATTGGATAAAGTGGTCCCCAAGCTTCTTCTAGTTCCTAAAACTGTGTGAATACTGAATACAGTCTGAAATTGATTCACAGTAAGAAGCCAGTGATTGATTTTTGGGGTTACTCATTTCAGGGGTCTTTCATTTTAGCAGGTGTGGACACTTTCTGGCTTGGCTTGTTTTGCTGGGGAGTTAGAGCAATCTCGGCCCTGACTCTAATAAATCCCATTCCTTTTTTACTTTAAATTGTGCTGCAGATTGATGGTGGTCCTGATGATTAGTTCAGGGCCTTGATATCCTGGGGAACTGCAGCAAGGCAACATGCTAGGATGTTCTTAATCTGTGTAAGAGTGCACAGCAGGCCCTGTATACTTATGTCCTCCAGAGAATATGATTGAACATTCAAGTAAAGTTTCTATGAATGGAACTTTTATGCTTAACATCTACCATAATAACATTTTCTTTTCTGATCTTAAAGAAACTCTCTGAAGAACGAATAAAATGTTCACACCAAGGAAGAACACTTTATAATCATAATTACGTTACTCTAAAAGGCTGTAATAAACTTTAAGCAAGTGCTTCCTATTTTATTTTCATGGCAAACAATTTATAAGCAGACCTGTCCTCTTGACATGATAATGAAAGAGCAGTCACACATGTCAGCTGGGGCAATTATCTCCTTCAGATGTCTGCCATAAGTATTACATGATTCCTTCCTGCTGACACCTTCTCAACTGTGACATGCATATTTAAAACAACACCCAAGAGAGCTAACTTTAAAATTTTGAGTACTTTCAAGAAGTTCCATCTGTATCAAAAAGCCTTGTATCTCATCTTCTCAGATAGTCTTCCCTTTGCTACCTGCTTTTTCTTGGGCCTCAAATGGAAAACAAAACAAAACAAAAACAAAAAAACAAAAAAATGGAACAAAAAGTCACACAGAAACATATACTTTAATAATGAACATTAGCCTAGGATTCGGGGCCTTAAAAACACACCCTGCTTATTGTCTCAGTGAACAAAGAATCTGAGGTCAGATAGATATGGGTTCAAATTTCAGCTCTTTCATTTTCTAGCTTTTTGACTTTGGCCAAAGGACAAACTCTTTGAGCTTCACATATAAAATGGTAAAGATATAGACTATAAGCCAAGATAGCAGGGCAAATTAAATGAGAGAACAAGTGCCCAAGCAGGAAGCTTAGAATCTGTCACGTGAACATTGAAATTTTGGTTCCCCTCCTTCTTGCCTGTTCTGTGTGATGTTTGGATGTTACCTATAGAGTCCCTAAAGTCTATGGTCTCTCTGTTGAAGAGGACAAATGGAAGGTGAGAGGGGCTAGAGAGCATCGTGCTCCTCAGTCCAGCCCCAAAATTCTCGATGTACAGGTTAAACATGTTTTCTCTGCTCTTTCTTTCCTGTCTCTTCTTTCTCAAGTCCCAAGCCACTTGCCCTAGTTCCTCCAAGCTTTCACAAAACCTCGTCGGTATTGACTGCCCACAGGCCTCCCAAGGAGTCAGTCTCCCCGTCAGTCACTGTCCTCCTGCCAGGGAAGGCCTGAGTCTGTCCTCATATGTCCAGGCCACTGATCGCCAGCACCCTGCTGCTCCTCTCCTCACCCAGCACGGCCTGCTTGTGTCTCTTTGGAGCAGGTACGAGCACTTCCAGGCAGAGGATGGTTCCAGAGCTCTAGAGCATTGTGATCTGGATGGTCAAGACACCTTTTTGTTAGGAACAACTTAAATCTCTTTTCGACATCTGCAGTCTTGTTCCTCTCATGAAGTTCACTTTTGGCACCAAATTCCATCAGATACTAAAGCCATCTCTTTCCTGCCTTGATTCATTTCATAGGAAGCACGGTTGGTTGCACGTGAAAAGGTTAATCATTTTTATTCCTCTGTTCTGAATTCTCTTCAGTTCAATTGCCTGTTTTTTAAAGTCTGGGAACAAACAGCACAATCTTCCAAGAAGGGTTTTCTTGTATAAAGGAAAAATTATATCTGGGCCCTTGGTTATCATACTGCTTTTTTTACACCCTGGGATTCCTGGAATCTGTTCCCATATTTTTCCTTCAAAACACTGTATTGCTGACTGATATTCAAAATCTCCTAATGCAGTTGGTTAATATCTGCTAGACTTACTAGTAACTGTTTTAGTAACTTCATTACTAGTAACCATTTTTATTTTTGTGTATGTGTGTGTGTGTGTGTGAGAAAGAGTAGAGAGATTTGAACTGTGTGTTTGTTCAATAGTTCATTCATTCACTCACTCATTCACTCTAGAGTCACTTTCTGTCCCTTAACTATGGTAAAAAAAAAAAGCATTGAGATATCATATCCAGAGTACTAGGTTCTTGTTCTATCCTAAGATCAAATTGTTGTGTGATCTTGGGCCAGGAGTGACTTAACTTTTCTGGATCTTAGAATCTCCACCTGTAAAATGGAAGGGTAGGATTAGTTCTGTAAAATGTCTTCTAATGTTGGTATTTCAGGAACCTATTCTATTTTACATTTTATGCTTGTCTTTCTTTAAATTAACTGATACTACTGTACCAGGACCATCCATAGGGTATGGAAATAGGGATAATTGTCTCAGGTTTCAAACTGTGTGTGTGTGTGTGTGTGTGTGTGTGTGTCCTAGTGTTGTGGGAGATGAGGTAACCATTTGCACAGTCAGTGAGGGACCAGAGAGTGGGACTATAATTGCCATGCATTTACCCACTAACTGATGTAGGCTTTCCTGCATCCCATACTTCCCTTCTCCCACAATAACCAGAAAGTTAGGGCTGAGTGCCTGGTAATAGGCCCCCTTCAGTAGACTGCACATTTCTTCTTTAAATCTCTCCTTTCTTGATGATTGTCCTGGACTGTCATCTTAACCAAATTTCTGTAGCTTGAGGTATGAGAACAATAAGTGGATTATTTTGATTCTCTTTTCCAGGGAAAGGGCTTATGTGATTACTTGTTATAACTTGTGGTTTTGGCCATTCATATTGGTCCGAATTCTGGAGAGACAGACTTGAGTGTGAACCAAAGCTTTACCACTTACCAGCTATATGGCCTTGGACAACACAGATTTGTTCCTCTCAGACTAATGTTTTCCCGTTGGCAAGTGAAGAAAACTACTTTGCAGTGTTATTGAAGTGGGGAAAGTGGAAGATTATTAAAAAAAATATGAGTAATGCATTTACTGCTACTCTTATTCTTGTGTTCAGCGACATCAGTAAAGGATGGAAAAGGGCTCTAGGCCTTTTTTTCTGGAAACAATAACCCAAGTAAGTCACCTTGAGTTAAGGGCAAATCCCCTGAGAGTTCTGTGATCCAGACCAAGTTCCCCTAATTCCTCTGAAAATCTCTTGAGTGGAGATTCTGAAGTTGTTGTGAGCTCAGGAGAGAATTCTCTCACCCTTGCTGTCCTTGTTTAGATAACATGCCCTGCTGTTAAATTAATGTGGTATGATTTGTAGCTCCCAAAGCTATTTGATTGCACTTGTTAATCCTTAATTTTCTGAGTGATTATAAATCAATCATTTGATGATCTGTTCCAGTATCACCCAGGGTTTGTGACATTAAGCAGACTTATCTATCCTTTTCAGGGTCATTCTTCTTTTCTCCTTCTGAAGTTCGTCCTGACGTTTGCTCTCTTCCAAAATGTGGGGCCTTCTTTAATGGAATTTATTTAAAAATATTAAGTAGCAGTTTGACAGTGATGGCACCCATTGATTGAAATCCCCCATCACCACCAGCCCTTGTCCTGGAGTGGCCTGGCATGTAAGAGGAGCCCCTCTTCTTGCTGGGCTGGAGGTTTGCAGCAGGAGGCCTTTAACTGAACTCTTATTCTTACTCTTTTCTGCTTTGCTTTCAGTTGTTCAAGGCACATGTACAAGCCAATGTGAATCTTAACTTTTTTCTTTTTAAATCCTCACCCAAGGATATTTTTTTCATTTATCTTCAGATAGAGTGGAAGGGAGGGAGGGAAGGAGGGAGGGAGACACACACACACACACACACACACACACACACACACATTGAGAGACACATCAACTGGCTGCCTCCTGCACAACCCCGACCAGAGCAGGGGACTGAGCCACAGTGGAGGTACATACCCTTGACTGCAATTGAACCCGAGACTCTTAGGTCCACGGGCTGATTGCTCTAACCGCTGAGCCAAACCGGCCAGAGCCTTAACTTTGTTTAATTGAGAAGACTCAGGGAACTTCACCTAGGTGGAACCTGTGTTCACTTAGGTGTGTTTCCTTTCCCTGCTACCTACAAGGAAGGGCTGCTGCTGCTCTCCTGGAATAATTTGATGTGACAGCTGCTTTGTTGCAATGAATAGTTATTGAGATGAAGCTGGGGAGAAACTCACCATCTCTTGTTAATACAATCAGGCTAATATTTACTGAGCACTTCCTATAGGCCAAGCATGGTGCTATGCACTTTATACGGATTATGTCATTCAGCGCTGCAGGCATCCTTATGAATGAGATTCTATTGTTATCCTTATTTTACTGATGAACCTGGGTTCAGTTCCAGACTCCATGTCATAGAGGGGTGAACTTGACCAAGTGCCAAGTAGAGCTCCTATACTTCACCTAGACAATATGGCCTCTGGTAATACCACAGAAATGGTTTGAAAAACTATGAATAGAATTCGAGAAACTAGGTCTTAGCAATTGAAGTTACCTCTAGAGACCATTTATGTAGCCCTTGTTTTAAGGCAAGTTTTGACATCATTGACCTGTTTCAATCCTCCAGATCTTCCTTTGTAGAAGCCTTATTGTTATTCATTGATAAAGGTAGGTCCTGCAAGACAGCAAGAGAGAAGACATGGAGTAGTTGCAAGTCTGGCATAGGCTTTTTTCACTGATGAAAAGTATCTATTAGATGTTACTTTGTGTCCATCTTGTGTTGACTCACTGTAAATAAAGTCCATGGAGTATATGGAGCATATGGGTTGACACATGTATAAACATAAAAAGGGGATGGACAGGGTGCAGGATAGGGGCTAACATTTGAATCTAAAATATGAATTTAAATGTAGGAAAAGTACATAGGGCTAATTTGGTTGGAACAACTCTCTCTCAGCACTTTAAAGTCAGTATAGTATGAAGTGTTTATTTTTTAAAAAACAGATGTCAGTCACTAGTATAATAAAGCATCTGCAGTATACTGATAACGCATAATAAAATATAAATGTGTATAAATAAACATTTTTAATCCCTCTACATATTAAGAGGACTGGCATGCTTATTAGATGCTTTTTCTAAGTCAACACAATTTCTTCCCCTTCCCTCTGGAACTGCTGCGAGGCAATTCTTTTCTAAAGGATGTTTCTAAATGGTAAATCCAATATTTTCTCTTCTCCTGGAATTTCTCCAGCTCCATGACATCACTAACTAATAAATATCAACTTCACTCCATTTCCCCACATGCATTTTGGTTCTTGGGTATAAAAGATAGAGAGGGTCTGAAATTATAGGAGTTGGATGTAATGAATTCATCTGGAACGCGCCTTTTAATTTTTAGGCTGCATAAACTTAACAATTTTTTCTAACAATAAAAAAGAAAAAAAATGAGCATGTGAGTAATAAGGACACATAAGCCAGCTGTGAAAATTTTATTATAGGTAATATTTTTGTGAGGAAATATAGATAGTATGTTAATAAATTGGTTGAAATAATTGAAACCCTAATTCCCACAGGTTGAGTTGAAATTTAAATTATCTTATTCATGGAGAATGATGGTGAAGTTCTAGAATCCAGAACCCAGCAAATTTTACATTGTAAATGAAAGAAAAATGACATTTTTAATGACACAAAAATATATCAACCTTTGGGTTGATAAGTTTAGTATTTTCCTCTTTGGCCTAAGGAAGACTTTTGAATCTGAAAACAGCTGTCAGAGGTGAATCGGGGACTTGGGATAGTATATGGAGTTAGTATATGAGACAAAAGTTTAGGGATATGGTATAACTCTTTCTCTAAAGTGTCTAAAATTGATAAGACTGTTTAAACTTAGTTACAGGAATTTAATTTATTCTTGTGTATACTTGGACCCAAACTCATGTCATTGACCAGCAATGAGAGGCAAGACAAAGGAAGTCTATGGGGGAGAGTAAGAAAGGTCACTTGCAGCAAATATCAAATATGCCCCTTCCTTTTCATTTCCTTTAACATAATTCCAGTTCAAGATCTTACGTTATACCAAGTGTTGCCTAATGATGATGACAAAGGAGGTGATAGTAGCACAAGCTAACATTAAGTGCTTACTATGTGTTGCATACCACATGTTTTACACATATTGACTTATTTAATTCTCACAACCAATCTCTGAAGTAGGTAATATTTCTTTTTTTGATCGAAGTAACATTGGTTTATAATATTATATAAGTTTCAGGTGCACATTATAATTCAACCTCTGTATACACTACAGTGTGCTTACCACCAAAAGTCTAATTTCCATTTGTCACTATATAGTTGACCCTCTTTACCCATCTTGTCTTCTCCCCACTCCCCTTTTCCTCGGGTAACCACCAGTCTGTTGTCGGCATCTATGAGTTTGTTTTTGTTTTGTTTGTTTATTTTTTATTCCACATATGAGTAAAATCAAACAGTATTTGTCTTTATCCGACTTATTTCATTCAGCATAATACCCTTAAGTTCCATCCATGTTGTCTCAAATAACAAGATTTCATATTTTTATGGTTTAGTAGTATCTCACGTCTTCTTTATCCACTCATCTGTCAATGGACAACTGGGTTTAGGTTATTTCCATATCTTGGATATTATAAATAATGCTGCTATGAACATGATGCATATATATTTTTTTGAATTAGTGTTTTTATAGTCTTTGGGTAAATACTCAGAAGTGGAATAACTGATGTTCTATTTTCAATTTTTCTGAGAAATTTCCATACTGTTTACCATAGTGGCCGCACCAATTTACAATCCCACCAACAGTGTATGAAGGTTCCCTTTTCTGCACACCCTCTCTAACACTTGTTTTTTTGTTTTGTTTTGTTTGTTTGTTTGTTGTTTTGCTAATAGCCATTTTAACAGGTATGAAGTGATACATCATTGTGGTTTTGATTTGCATGTCTCTAATAATTAGTGATGTTGAACATTTGTTCATGTGCCTTTTGACCATCTGTATAACTTATTTGGAAAAATGTCTATTCAGATCTTCTGCCCAAGTTTTAGTTGTATTTTTTTTTTCATTAAATGTTTAGTTGTATGAGCTCTCTCTATATTTTGGATATTAACCTCTTATCTGATGTATGATTTGCAAATATCTCTTTCCATTTGGTAGATTGCCTTTTTATTTTGTTGATGGTTTCCTTTTTTGTGCAGAGGCTTTTTAGTTTGATGTAATCTCATTTGTTTATTTTTGTTTTTATTTCCCTTGCCATTTAAGTCAAATTTACAAAAACTTGACTAAAACCAACGTCAAGGAGCTTAGTGCCTATGTTTTCTATGTACTTTATGGTTTCAGATCTTACATTCAAGTCTTTAATCTATTTTAAATTAATTTTTGTGTAGTGGCCTAGTTTTATTCTTTTGCATGTGATTGTCTAGCTTTCTCAACACCATTTATTGAAGAGATTTTTCTTTCTCCATTGTGTATTCTTGGGTCCGTTGTTGTAAATTAACTTTCATATATATTTGAGTTAATTTTTTCCTTTTTTTTTTTTCTCTGTGAAAAATGCCCCTGGGTTTTGATAGGGATTGAAGTAAATATGTAAATTGCTTTAGATAATATGGACATTTTAACACTGTTAATTCTTTCGATCCATGAGCATAGAATATCTTTACATTTCTTTGTGCTTTCTTAAATTTCTTTTAACAATATCTTATAGTTTTCAAAATACAGGTCTTTAACCTCATTGGTTAAACTTATTCTTAGGCATTTTACTCTTTTTGTCACAATTATAAATGAGGTTGTTTCCTTAGTTTCTCTTTCTAATAGTTTGTTGTTAGTGTATACAGACACAACAGATTTTTGTATATTGATTTTGTAACCTGCAATTTTACTGTTTGTTTATTATTTCTAATAGTTTTTTGGCAGGGTCTTTAGGATTTTTCTATATATAAACATGTAATAAACAAATAGTGATAGTTTTACTTCTTCCTTTCCATTTTAGATACCTTTTATTTTTATTTATTTTTTTCTTGCTCAATTGCTCTCGAAAGGACTTCTGATACTATGTTGAATACAAGTGGTGAGAGTGGGCATCCTTGTCTTGTTCCTGATCTTAGAGGAAAAGCTTTCAGTTGTTCATTTGCGTATAATGCTAGCTGTGGCTCTGTAATACATAGTCTTTATTATGTTGAGGTACTTTCCTTCTATACTCATTTTATTGAGAGCTTTTTATCATAAATGGATGTTGAATCATGTCAAATTTTTTTCTGCAGTTGATCATATGCTTTTAATCCTTCCTTTTGTTAATATGATGTATCACATTGATGAATTTGTGGATATTGAACCATCTTTGCACCCGATGAATAAATCCCACTTGATCATGGTGAATGATCCTTCTAATGTATTGTTGTATTCAGTTTGCTAATATTTTATTGAGGATTTTTACATCTGTGTTCAACAGAGATATTGGTCTATAATTTTCTTTTTTGTGTGCTGTCCTTGTCTGTTTTGGTATCGAGGTAATATTGGCCTTGTAAAATAAGTTAGAAGGCCAATATTGCTATAAACTTCCCACTTTTGTTATATCCCATAGACTTTTTTTCAATTTTTTGGAAGAGTTTGAGAAAGATAGGTATAAAGTCTTTGAATGTTTGGTAGAATTAACCAGTGAAGCCATCTAGTCATGGACTTTGGGTTTTAGGAGGTTTCAATGTGCTTACTGGTCATTGGTCTAGTCAGACTCTCTATTTCTTCATTATTCAGTGTTGG
Organism: Molossus molossus; assembly: GCF_014108415.1. Lineage (NCBI taxonomy): Eukaryota > Metazoa > Chordata > Mammalia > Chiroptera > Molossidae > Molossus > Molossus molossus. The sequence continues at coordinate 184,426,476 of NW_023425344.1, forward strand.
AAAGTTGTATGATTCTAAGAATTTATCCATTTCTTCTAGGTTGTCCAGTGTTTGAGAATAGAGCAATTACAGTAGTCTCTTAAGATCCTTTGTATTTCTGTGGTATCCATTGTAACTTCTCTACTTTTATTTTATTTACTCAAAGCTACTCTTTACAGTGAGTCTAGTTAAAGGATTCTCAATTTTATTTTTTTTCAAAGAACAAACTATTAGTTTTATTGACCTTTTCTATAGTCTTTTTCACCTCTATTGCATTTATCTCCACTGAGATTTTTATTATTTTCTTTTTTCTACTGAATTTGTGTTTTGTTTTGTCTTCTCTTTCTACTTCATTTAGGTATAAGGTTAGATTGTTTATTTGATATTTTTCTGGTTTCTTTTTAAAATTGTTGGCAGTACTACCGATATCTCCATTTTCTGCATTTTTGTCCCCCTCCACCCAACCTTGCCCTACCCCAGGTTTACTATTATCTCTGTCCATGGGTTATGTGTGTGTGTGTGTGTGTGTGTTCTTTGGTTAATCTCTTCCTGTCCCTCCCACCACACTGAAATATGTTGTTTGTTCTTTTTTTCTAGTTTATTTAGGTATAAGTTTAGCTTGTTCATTTGAGATTTTTTTTTATTTCTTGAGGTATGCCTATATTGCCATAAACTTCCCACTTTTGTTATATCCCATAGACTTTGGTACGTGCTATCTTTATTTTTACTTTTCTCTGAGTATTTTTTGATTTCTCTGATTTCTTCATTGACTCAATAGTTGTTCAGTAGCATGTTGTTTAATCTACATACATTTTGTCATTTTCCAGCTTTCTTTTTGTAGTGATTTCTAGTTTCATACCATTGTGGTCAGAAAAAATACATGATATGATTTTGATCTCAAATTTATTGAAACTTGTTTTGTGTTCCAACACATGGTCTATTCTTGAAAATGTTCCATGCGCACTTGAAGGAATGTGTAATCTGCTGCTTTTGTGTGGCATGTGCTATGTATCTCTATTAAGTTTATATGATCTTGTGTCATTAGGCTGATTTTTCTTTGTTGACCTTTTGTCTGGATGATATATTGATTGATGCAAGTGGGTGTTAAAGGTCCCCTACTGTTATTGTGTAGCTGTCTATTTCTTTATTTAGGTCTGTTAGTAATTGCTTTATATATTTTTGTGCTCCTATATCGGGTGCACATTTATTAATAACTGTTATATATTTTTGATGGATTGTCCCTTTTACTATATAATATCCATCTTTGTCTCTTGATATCATTTTTGGCTTGAAGTCTATTTTGTCTGACATAAGTATGGCTGCACTTGATTTCTTTTGGCTACCATTAGCATGGAGTGTTATCTTTTATCCCATTCACTTTGAGCTTATGTCTTTAGAGTTGAGATGAGTCTCCTAAGACAGCATATAAGTTGGTTCTTATTTTATAAACTATCTAGTCACTCTGCCTTTTGATTGGTGAGTTTAATTGATTTATATTTAGGGTGATTATTGATATATGTGCCATTTTGTCTTCTGTTTTCTGGCTGCTCTATAATTTCATTGTTTCTTTTCCTTGTGTTTCTGTCTGTCATTTTAATTTGGTGGTTTTATATGATGTTTTTCTCAGTTTCCTTTTTTATGTTTTCTGTCTCTACTCTGGATTATTGTTTGGTAGTTATAATAAAGTTTATATAAAATGTCTCATAGATAAAGTACTCCTTTTTATGCTGTTAGCATCCTACCCACTAAAGTAGGTAATATTTCTATGCCCACTTTACAGATGTGGAAATGGGGTGGTTAAGTAACTTGCCTATGTTCACACAGTAAGTGCCAAAGTAGGAATTTTATATCGTGCAGTTGGGCTCCATAGCCCAAGTTCATAATCTCTAATGCTTTGTTGTCTTCTAACGCAATGTCTTACCTCTTGGCTAGCCTTGTGCTGCTGTCAGATTTAATAGTCTTCAAATACTACTTCAAACATTTTATTTCTGCACTTGAAAGCTTTCTTGGCTTTTTCCCAAGCGCAGAGTAAAATCCAAACTCTTCAGCTGGGCAGTATACTGTCTGGTTCCATTCTTGCTTGCCAGCACCACCTTCTTTATTGCACCATCTGCTCACTGTCTCTCTCACTTCCCCCACCACCCCCCTACTCTGCCCTGAAATTACCAGGTACTTTTCCTCTTTTCGAATCTTTGGTTATGTCATTTTCTCTGCCAAGCATTTTCTCCCTGCTCTTCTCCTTTTCCCCAGCTATTCAAACTCAGCACATTACTTTCTGTCAGTAAGGAGTGACCAGGATGTGATGGAATTCTAAGCTGTGCCCAAAGACATAGGAATGTTTAACCTGGAGGAGAGACTCAGAGAGACAAAATCAGCCATCTTTAATTAAAAGGCTGCCATGTGGAAGAGGATTGGAATAGTTTTGTTCAGCCTGAGGCTGCGGCAGCTAAGACTTACAGATAGAAAGAAGTAAATGAAAGACAGCATGTCCTTCATGGGGAGTTCAACTTTTACATTTAAGAACACTAAGAAATAGGTTACCTTCATAGCAGTGATCAGACTATATTCTGTGGTCCACTGCTGGTCCACAAAGGTCTTCCTGATGGGCCAAAAAGAGATTCAAAATTCAACTCCTTTCTTTACATGACATCTACCCAGAGAACACAGTGTCATTGGATTTTATTCTGTTAACTACAGGAGTTATCTGAATTAAGGCTTATTAAATTTCAGTATTCATAAACTAAAATATGTGCTCTTATCAGCTTTCTGAATAGTATTAACTAAACAAATGGCAGTCAGCAACAGACAGCATGGCAAACTATTGTGTGTGCTTCTAAGTAGAGATAAGGCACTCTTGGGAAAGCCCAGACACATTGCTTCATGATTAATAGCTGCCTTTCTTTTTAAACTATGATAACTTGGTAATATTTATGATCATTTATGTTCAAATTAAATATTATTAACTTAGCATCATTATTATCTATTTAGCAAATTATGTAAATTGTTATATTAACACTAGTCCATAGTAGGATATATTTTCTTCAAGAGCATTTTGAACCTATGATTTTCAATAAACTAGACTTTAAAACCACATTTATAGCTCAAATATGAGTTATCTTTACCTTTCTTGACTTACCTCTATCTCTATACATATAAACCAAAACTTCCTTTCTTCCACTATTAAATTGCTTTGCTTAGTCAATGGTTTCATTATTATTACCACCATGTACCTACCACTCCATTCATAAAAGAAAATGGGCTCTGGGATCTTTTTTATCTCCCAAGTTTCCTTCTGATGAAAATGTCTATTTGATAATATGTGTGTGTATATATATATAGGTATGTGTATGTGTGTATATAATTTTTGTGTATGTATATATATAATTGTGTGTCTGTGTGTGCATATATATATATATATATATATATATTTATATTTATATATATTTTTTTCAATGAGGATTCAAAAACCAGATGGATAGTTCAATTTAATGGCCTTGGTGCTTTCTTCTGATTTTGAATTTTTATGATCTTCAGACTTCTGCAGGGAAACCTGTTGACCATCCACTCTTCTAAGCTCATAGGCCACATCACATATTTGAGCATTCTTACAGTTTTATTTCTACCAGTAGACATTACAGTGTGATTGGAAAGTGCTCTGGGCAGGGCTTTTGACTACTACCTTACTAGGAAAGGCTTCCTTTGGATTGAAAGCACTGGAAATATGGATTCAAAAGAGAAGGAAAAGATGTGTACCTATTCCATACAAATCAATTGAACTTATGTTGTTATTGAGCAATTCTCTTTTACAAATAGTCCTTTAATTTTTAAGATCAGCCAGTGCTTTGACAAAGTAGTTTAAAAAAGGAATGCTTATTCATGCAGACAGCAGCAAGGTTTGCCAATAGTGTTTCATTTCACACTATTATAGGCTTTCCCTAAAAGAAACAGTAATCTTTGTGATGAGAATGTGGAACTATTTCTTCAATACAAATCCAATTTATTTTGGCCAGCTGATTGGTGCTTGCAGCCAGATCATTGAACATGACATTAATTATTCATTAAGGTACTTGGAAGGACAGAATTTGCATTCTCTTGCAGTCAAAATTGATGAGGTTCTGCATTTGTACTATAGGAATAGCTTCCAACTCAATGCTAAAACTCAATATAATCTTAATAAAATTTTTGAAAAAGACACCAATAATTTGAACTTTCTCATATCCACAGAACATTTATTTTATTGGACCCTTATGTCCTATTAAAAGTGTGTTGAAAATATTCTTTTTGTATCTAATCATATGACTATGGCTTTAAAAAAATCTCAAGAACATTTCAAATGAAAGGTCATAATCACTGTAATAGAGCTTAAAAAATTGTGATTTGGAGAACAAAATTGCAGCTCATATCTTTATAAAAGACATTTACTATAGCACATCTTCAGCATTTTGGTTTTCAGATAAGAAAATATTGGGACTATAACCATCTTTAATAGAGAGGCAAGTCGTGTTCTCATAGGTTAGAAACACCAAGCTCAAAACAGACTTGTCTTAAATCAAGAATATGGTTAGAGATATTGCATACAGCCAGGGCCTTTTGGTCTCATATAACAAACTTGGTCTGAGATTCTGACTTGTGTCTGTAGCTACAAATAGGTCTATAGCATGCAGGCCACCACCACTGCCACTCCATTCATCTCATACTCTCAAGGGTGTATGAAACACTGTGCTACTACCTGGCCGGAGGGAAGCTGGAGCAGGCATGTCTGACACCGTGCTTTCCTCAGGAGGCAGAAGTGCCCAGTAGCACTGATTGATTTTTTTTGTATTAAATGTTATTAAATATGTAAAGAAATTTTAGTTTCAAAGGCTGCACATGCTTTGGAAGGAGATACTTATAGGAGAAGGTATATGTGTTGGGGATAGGGAACTTGTATTGGTTAGGATGCCTCTGGCCACAAGTAACAGAAAGTCTGGACTCCAACAGACTTAAACAATAAGGAGACGTATTTCACACAACTGGGAGACCAGAGGCAAAGCAGGCTCCAGGCATGGTGATCAGAGGTCCAGTGATGGCATCAAGGACCCTGATTCTTTCCATTGCTCTACTCTGTGACCTTCTAAGGCTGTTTCCCTTTGGCTGCAAAATGATCACCAATGGCGATCAAGGTACATGCTTCCTTATTCATAACCATCAAGGGAAAGAGTGAGAAAAGTCTTTCTCCCAAGTGTTAAATATATACATTCTTCCCTTTAATACGATTGACCCATCCTTGGTTATGTGCTCATATCAGGACCAGAAATCACTGTCGGAATGATTCTGTGTGCAGATTGGATTACATTTTTCACAAATTCAGGAAATGGGATTGATGCTTGGACAACACTGTTATAAAGAATGGAAAGGAAAGATGAGGCTGGGTAAGAATAAAAATGTATGGTACCAAAGAGGAATGCTCTTCTTTACTGAGGAAAAGCCTGCATCTGGGGCACTATTCATTCAGATTCTTACCTTAGTCATCGCCTTCCGATCTCCATTTCTCCTTTCTCCTGCTCAGATTTTAATAAATGCCTGTAGTACATGCTGGTATTGCCATGATGGGTTGATAATGGTTTGTGTGTGTGTGTGTTTTATATTTTACAAACCTCTTCAGGTATATTTATTTCCTCTAAGTTTGAGGTAATGGTGAAAATACCTTTGACACATATTGCCCCATGTTCCACTGGGAAAGTTATATTAATGTTTGTTTGAGCTCCATGTGAGTGTCCAATTTCTACTCCTTGGAGGGCATCAAATTAGAAAATAGATTAAGAAATAATAGTATGTTTTCTTGTTTTGAAAATTATATTTTTGAGACACTACATTTTAAAATACCTTGTTTTATCCCTGGTGGGTTTGACTCAGTGGTTAGAGCATGGGCCCATAGACCAAAGAGTCTCAGGTTCATTTCTGGTTAAGGGCACATACCTCAGTTGTGGTTCGGTCCCTGGCCGTGATTGGGGTCGTGCAGGAGGCAACCAATTGATATATCTCTCTCACACAGATGGTTCTCTCTCTCTCTGTCTCTCTCTGTCTCTGTCTCTCTTGCTCTCTCTTCCTCTTCCTCTTCCTCCCTCCCTCCCTCCCTCCCACTCTGTCTGAAGATAAATGAAAAAATATCCTTGGGTGAGGATTTTAAAAATAATAAAAACAAAAATAAAATATCTATTTTAATAATTTTAATTGCATTTTATTTATTCTAATTAAGATTTTATATTTTATTTACCCTTTGTATATCTTCTTTATGTGATTATCTGAGTCTTTTGCTTATTTATTAATTGGGATGTGATTTTTTTGATTGATTAATGATGTTGTGGGAGACTGATTGCATTAATGGTTCCAAATTCTCACCTTTCCTTATATCCAATTATGTCCTTTGTCTTATTACTTTGAAGTTCCTCCTTTATTTATTTCCTGTGAAAGAGACACATCAACTGGTTGCTATCTGCACAACCCCAATTGGGGTCAGGGACAAACTGCAACCGAGGTATGTGCCCTTAGTGGGAACCGAACCGGGGACTCTCTGGTCTGCAGGCTGACACTCTAATTGCTGAACCAAACTGGCCAGGATGGAAGTTCCTCCTTTAAAAGCAGAGCCTTTCCCCACCCATGTAACTTACTTTTGTCCATAGAATAAGGTAGAAGTGATGGTGTGCTCCTTTTGAGCCCAGGCCCAACAGCTCTGCAAATTTTTGCTTTCCCTCCTATACCTCTGTTGTCATGGTGACTACATGCCAGGACTGGCTTGCTGGAGGGTGAGAGACATGCGGAAAGGGCAAAGGCCATGGTAAACCAGTTGGTATTAACTGACCTCAGACATGAGAGTGAGCCCAATGAACATCAGTGCGGCCACCTAGTTAATCCCTAGCTGACCTTGGGTTGTGAACCTTAAATGACTACTGTAGTACTCTTTTGAAGCTTTGGTTGTTTTTAGGCGCTATTGTTATGGAAATAGATTACTAATACAACTATTATCTTTAGTTACAAATATGCCCCAGATCTTGCCTTTTAATTTTGCTAATGATGTTTTGACTTACAGAAGTTTAAGAGATTTATGTAACCAAGTCTGTTTTTCCCTTTGTGATTTCTTTCATTATTCTAATGTGTAGAAAATCTTTCTTTACTAAGAAATCAAAGAAATCTTTACATATATTTTATTTTGTGGTTTTAATTTTACATCTAATTTTGACATATATTTGGGTTATTTTGTTACGTGGCATGATCTGAGAATAAAGAATTTTTTTCCAAAAATAAATTTTCCAAGCACTATTGAAACAGTCCCTTCCGAATTTGAGGAATGAAACCACTTTCATATATTTAGCTCTGAGATTATATATCAATATTTACTTTTAAAAATATTGTTTTAACAGTATTTAAGGTATTGTAATATTTGTAAGGATTAAACACCCCCCATTAATGAAAATAGCAAAAACAGGGTTGAAAAAAGGAATATCCAACAGATAAACTTTAGAGCCACTTTGGTAACTTCATCTCCTAATTCTGTTGCAATTTTGATGGACATTTTATTAAAACTTTAAATTAATTTGGAAAGACCTGTTATCTTTACACTAGTTAACCATCTCATTCATAATCTTGCCAAATGTTACCATTTAAGTCACGTACACATTTTAGTATATTTTCTTGTGTCTTATACACTTTTACATTTTTTTTCTCTAATTTTTTTTAGCAGTTATTGTTACTGGAATTTTCTTCTTATTTCTTGAGTATTGTTAACTTAGATTTTTCTTTCTGCGTATTTATCACAAATCAAGCTATGCTTTCAGAATGATTAATTTGAATAGACAGTTGATTTCATGATTTAATTTAAAAGGAAATTACTCAGCCACTTGATTTGTCCCTTTCACATCAATGTTTCTCTCTCTCCCTCCCATTCTATCTGAACAAGAAATGAAAAAATGTCCTCGGGTGAGGATTAAAAAAAAAAAAAAAAAAAGCCCTGGCCAGTTTGGTTCAGTGGTTAGAGTGCTGGCCTGCGATCCAGGGAAATTACTTTATTTCTTTGAATAAATAAGGTGGGCAAAGATGGGGGCCAGAGAACCCAGCTCCCCTTCCTTCTCAGGGCAGCACTGGAGGGTTCAAGTTGCAGACGACTTGCATTCTAAATATCAGATGAGCAGAAAAGGCCTGCATGATGGTAGGCAAAAGGACTAGGGGCCCCTTCTCTTCTGCTAGTTGGTGGTAGCAAAGGACTCTGTCATCTTCAACTCTGGGGATACAGGACAGGGGCTTGTGACCTCATAGCATTTTCTGTGAACCACAGCCCGTGTGAGATATACTTTCTACTTTGCCCAGGACAACTTTATTTTGTGCCTATGTCCCTAATATAATTGTTAATAGTTCCATCTTTCACTTTTAAAAGTATTCTGGCCTGGATGGTGAAGTACACAGTCCCCTATCATGCTGTGCCATGAAGCAGGGACTGCAGTTACATGGCCACAGTGCCCTTAGACTGAGAACCGAGACGAGGAGAACAGGTGCTGAGCGCGACAAGGCTCAGACTGCTACGGAGGCGCGGCAAAGATCACCTTTGGGAGCACAGGCCCCCACTCCTGTTTACAGAGCTGTGTTGATGAAGAAAGAAATGCCAGAGGAGCATGCTTTTATGAGCTTTTGGACCAACCTTTGCACCAACTAGCAAAGTCTTCTTTTTTTCAGAGCCCTGAGCTATTATATTTGCTTAATTAGAGTACAGCAGTGTTTTTGGTGCATCCTGGAATAGCAACTAGGTGAATCACCTCAAATCCAGACAACAAGCAAGGTTCATGCTGAGAAAGCATCGGGAGAGGGGATTTGGAGAATAAAATTCCCCTTTCTGGGGGAAACCCACACCCTTCCTGTGTTACTGAAGGGCCTGAGTAGCAGCCTCAGATGCCGGATGTCATTGCCAACCGACATTTGATGACCTCACTGGATGTCATCATCTTCCCAGAGCCTTCTCCTCAGAGATTATTGACAGAAGCGCAGACCCCTGGAAACTCGGCTCATGAAGGATGTCTTGCATTAGGCCTCCCCACTGCTGCCCCCAAGGTGCTGGCCGTTTGTTCTGTAGCACGTGGGGACATTGAGAAGCAGCATAAGAAGCTCCTGTGACTTGGTCCTATCATTTCCCTGAAACAGCATTTCCCAAAGTGTGCTCTGCAGAGCTCCAGTTCTGAGGGGTACAAAGTGCTCTACTAAGAAAAGGGGGTAGATTTAGGAACCAGAATTATTTCATGTTAGTCTGCATCTGTCTTCTCTCACTTCAACGTGTGGTTCTTAGTGAAGTTCTCATGGTAGCTGGGGCATGAATGGGGCTTTGAAGGATGTGTCAAAGACTCAGGGAAACTGTTTTCAAGAAAGTGAGTTGATTTGGAGAGGTAAGAGGGGTCATGCTGTGGAGATTTGAGTGACATGATAAAGTAGACTGAAAGATGAATTTATTTTTATTTTTATTTTTTCTTGCTGGAGAGGACAGGCAAGCAGCTAGAGGCAGGAAAAGTGAACTATTTTGGACACTTGCAATGTTAATATAGGTAGGATATGGTAAGGGCCTGAAGCAAGGTGGCAGGCAGCAATGGGGACAGAAAAGAGAAATTAGATGTAAGAAAAACAGAACTGAGCAAGACATGACCTAGTAACATACAATTACTACTGCAGGTGACAGCCTGCAGTAGCAATGGTATGTTAATAGCAGCTAAAATCTAAGACTTCACCATGTGCCATACACTGTATTGAATGAACACAATCCATAGATAATCTCATTTAATCCCCCCAAGGACACTAACAGGCAACATTTGTATTTATTGATTAAAAAATAGAGATCCTTAGAGGTGATGTCATTTAAATACCCTAGAGCTAGCAAATAGTGCCTCTCACTTTGAAACTGCAGAGCCCCAGAGATGCTGTGGGACCAAGAAGTGAGACTCTGGTGCCCGGAGAGACAGTGCAGAGGAGAAGATGACCAGGAGGAGCAGGTGCCTCCTCCCCTTTGAATCTTGTGGTCTCTGAGGCAACTGATTATGCTGATTTCACCACGGAGGAGGTGGGTTTAGTTCTGTCACTTTAGGGGTGGTTGAAGGGGATTCGAGAAAAAAGAGTGGTCTGATTTACATGGAAAGCAGTCTAGATGGAACAAGTCTCACAATGAAGGGTCACCAACTGGATGCTCTTGGGGCTTTGAATAGCTCCTGTGCCTACGATATTAATTTCAATCAAACATTTACTTGAAGAAAAGTGATAAAGTGGTTTTCCCCATTGTTTAAAATGGGTGTTAAAATCCTATTAAAATCTGAGGATGACTGAAGATGGCACTTGGGAGGAAAAGCAGTTTCTGGCTTTTGTGAAATAACTATCAAATATGTCAAGTATTTACTTTCCATTGAAGTTATAATGGTACTTCAATCTCTCTCATGGTTGGCTTAGGGGGAGGAGAAGCATTTGTATAATTTAAAAAAATAAATTATGATGCCAAATATTCTTCACAACAATTTTGAGTCAGTTTCTGAGCAGGTCTATAGAGGCTGTTAAAATGTGAGATTACAGCAGAAAACCAATTTCAGCATAAGCCTATGGAGATCCCATTACAATATAAAAATGAAATGTTGCCAATGCGTGTTATATACTACACCCAGAAATAGATAGAAAGCAATACAAAAACCTCATGCCTGTATAATATTTTGGTTCAGACATTCATCCATTGATTGAGCAGCTTTTTCTAAGAGGAAGCTGACACAGCATCCTTCCCGAAAATGGTAGTTACACCACAGATGATGTTTTATTTAAATGGATTATGCTTTAAGTCACCTGGGAAAAATTGAAAACACACACACACACACACACACACACAACAAAACAAAACAAAACAAAACAAAACAAAACAAAACAAAACAAAACAAAACAAAACACCAGAATTCTAAATCTTGGGCCATAACTAGAGAACTCAAGGATATTAACTGAGAAATTTGCCTAATCAACATGTTTTCTTTTTTTATCCTCACCCGAGGACATTTTGACATTTATCTTCAGATAGAGTGGGAGGGACAGAAGGGAGAAGAGAGAGAGAAACATCGATGTGAGAGAGACACATCGACTGGCTGCCACCCACACAACCCCAACCAGGGTGGGGACAAACTGCAGCCGAGGTATGTGCCCTTAGTGGGAACTGAACCCGCGACTCTCTGGTCCACAGGCTGATGCTCCAACTACTGAGCCAGACTGGCCAGGGCATAATCAACATGTTTAATACACTACTGATTCTCAACCCTGGCTGTATATTAGACTCACCTGGGAAGCTGTAAAAATGACCAATGCAGTGTATGGGTTCTACCCTCAGGAAGTCTAATTTAATTGATTTGCTGGTGATGTGTAGGCAACAGTATTCTAATGTGCAACATTGATTTACATAAACACCCAAAGCTGGATTCAGTGGGGTCTGCTCTGTGTGCCACCAAAAAAAAAAAAATTGAAGAAGGTGCTCTGCCGACTAGCAGCAGAAATTGCATGCAAGTGGGTACAATAATCTCTGCCAATTTCTCTCTCACCCCAGATGCTATATCATTTTGGAAGTTTGATAAAGAAAATATTGAGAATGTTGGGGTAGAGGTGGGGACATGTAAGGTGTACCTAGGGCAGCTTGGATTTCTGGCTGCTTGCATACTGAATTGAACTATTACTGAGACACAGGCACTTAGTGGTCAAGCTAAATCTGTTACCTAGCTCTATGGGTGGATAACTGCACTCTGGATATATTGAAGTATCCACCCCATCCCAAGCTTTAAAAGACCAAGAGTGAGCAAAAGATCTAAGTTTTCCAAATTGGGAGGGATTGTATTCCTTCTTTGCCTCCCATAATATTAACAAGCAAGAACATGAGTAGCAGTGAATGCTATCATGAAACACTGAGGGGAGTCAGACTTAGGAGGAAGCTATACCTAGGAAGGCAGAATGGAGAGAGAGAAAGAACCTGGGTCTTTGATAAAGTCACTGAGTTGCTGACCATGGGTACCTGAAACCTACACTATTTCTGGCCTGTTAGATAAAAAATTCCTCATTGTTAAAGCTATTTGATTAAATGATGCTTAATTAGTAAATTATTTCAAATGGACAGAAATAAGAGAGCGTTCTATTTGGAATTAGGGATCCCATTCTGACATTAATGCAAAGGTCTTTGACCAAGGGAAATCTCTCTGAACCTCAGTTTTCTCCTTTTGCAAGTTAGGGATCTGAACATGAACTAAGGTTCTTACAGCACTGTCACATTTAGGTGTATGCTTAAGAATTTCATTTATTGAGTTACCTTTGCTATGCAGTGCTTTCTGATGAAGCAACATTTTCTAACATACTTAATACAGTGTATCTCCTATTTAGGACCTGGCAATTTTCAACTTTTGTAGGTAGGTAATCTCCAGTGAAGGTTCAATGCATCTTCACTGGTATTTCAGCTTTGGACTGTCAGTTTTGGAGAATCAAGGCCAATCTAGTCTTTGGTTCTATTCCACCTTTACTTTCTTAGATGTGATTTCTTCCCTCAGTCACCTATCTGGTTACTGCCTCTTGAAAGGCATTAGATAGCTAGAGCAGGTCACGCATGCTTCCACCAGGCTCTCCGCCCAGGCTTATCAGTGGGTAACCTGCTCAGAAAAGATCGTCTACTAGGGAATGTGGAAGTGCAGGCGGAGTTCTAGGAGTTTGCTTACTTTCAGCTCTAGAATCTTGACTCTAATAAAAGTGGAAAGTCTCTCTGGGTAAGTAACAGTATCCAAAGAGGTACAATAAGTTGGGCTTTATAAAGACTTGTCACTTAAAGTTTATACTCTGAAATGAAAATGGCAAATAATTTACTATATGTACACACAGAACAAAATTTGAATTATACTGTGGGTCTTGATATCAGTGTTCAGTTTTCTCTCATTAAGACTGAGGCTCGATGGCCCATGTGCTGATGGCAGTAATCTTACAACTCATCTGGTGTCTACCTTTCTCTGTGTTTTCCATTTTGCTCTCATTCTGATAACTCAAGTGCTGCTTCCTTTCTCTCCCTCTGCCTTTCAGTTGCTAGTGAGTATCTAGTATATGCCAGGCACTGCACTAGGTAGTGGTTCCACAAAATTTCTCTCTGTCTGCTGGGGGGAAATAAACACAAAAGTAAGGGATTACAAAGAGTGTAATAATTTCCACCTCAAAGGAGGGAAAATAACTGCCTCTTTAGTAAGATACAATCTGGCAAGTAATGACATTGTAATGAGTTTTGAAAACAGTAGAGTAGAAGAGATTTTACCATGTTTTACACAAAAGGCATGGTCTAGTGTGTAAGCATGTGGTAAACACTGAAGCTATATGTGGCATTCACTGTAATCTACTTCCTCTAGTGTCGGCTTCCACTTCACAGCATTTGAAACTGTGCAGGGAGGGTCTGTGAGGTCTGAAAGGATAACAGGTCTCCTCCAAGGCACATGCGAGGGTGCCTTGGTTTGTGATGACATGTGATAACCGCACTGTAGCCCGAGTGTATTTCTTGTTGATAAGGTCTTTAGAAAGAACCCCCTTTCCAACACACTCAGCTTGCTTCTCCCCTACCCTCCACAAATATCTCCCAAACCACGTAAAAAGCCATCAATCAAAATCTACAATCTTACTCCAGTCTAGGAAAAACCAAAACTTTTACAGAAGATTTCTCTCAGAGTCGATTCTTTTGCAGAGCAGTTGATGGTTCTTGCATTGACAATTCTATTTCACTTGTAAACATATGGTCTTTATGGTAGGGCTGCCCAGTTATTTAAATGTTGCCCAACACAGAGTCTAATCATGTAACAGATGCACAGATGGTGCTGGGATGAACATGCTAGTGGACCCCAAAGTTAACTTCCCTCATTCTCTGTTCCATTTTAATTTGTTTTGTGATTTATTGACAATAAATATGATTAGAGTAGAAATCTGCTAGGTAGTTCCCAGGTGTGTGAGGTATGTGTCTGGTAACCTCATATGAGAGTGTGTATTGTCTGGTTAGTTTTTAAAATCAGGTTTTAAAATCTTGTCCTTGAGTAATACTTTAGGAAACATGCCCCTTCTTAGGCCAGATAATTGAATAAAATAGTAGCTGATGCTGTATCAAGAGACTCAGATAATGAGCATGCAGACTTTTGTGCTGTAACAAATCATTATAGTAAAGTCTAAATAAGTACAAACGTTATTCTCCCCAAACAAAGAACATTGTGTCTAAGATTGTAGTATTTGTGTTATGGTTCTGGATAATAACTGGCTGTGTGGGCAAACTCAACTCATCTATCTGGCCTCATGTTCTTCATCTGTAAAACGAGTGTTTTTCTGCCAAAAAGTTTGAAATAAAATTGCGGGGGAAATAAATTATGTGAAAGAGAGATAACTGCAGCTGCTGTTAAAGCAGGAATATCCAAGAATCTAGTGTCCAGCAATGCAGATGAGACCTTACTGAGAAACACTGTAGCAGCTCCCAGTAAGCAGGGGGGTAGGGATGATGGTTTCTTCCCCATGTTGATGATACAATCTGCAATGTAAAATAATGTGATGTGCTGAGTGGGAAGCTCCTACTTCCAGAATGGCAAACCAGGAACCTTTGTGTACAGGTGTGCTTCTTGGGCAGTGATGGAAAAATAAATCAGTGCTTGTTCCAAACTGAATTTTCAGATGGGTCATTTAGTCTTCAGTATTCTGTCACCTTCAAACGGAGTCTCTAATCATCACAAGCATAAGAAGACATCTCTTGAGAACACACTCTCCTCTGAGATAATCTTCTATTCCTCAGGCGATGATGATCCTGAGAAAACTCTTTTATGGTCAGAAGTCAGCATAGACTAGTTTTAAGCAGAGACCCCTAAGTAATCCCATTTCTGTGTGATTTTTGTTATCTATTTGCAGTGACTTTCTGTATTTGGAGATGATTTTCTACCAGACTGGAATGCACTCATCCCTTTGGCATTTATTTAATATCTGCTATATGCCAGGCATATACTCATTGCAAGAGATAAAGGAAAACTCTTCATCTTCAGGGAGGTTACGGTATAGAGAGGGAGACTGCCACACAAACCAACCATCCCCGTGCACTGCGGTGAGGCCCACTGAGGATGAACAAGGTGCTAGTGGGAGGATGGACAAGTAAAACAGCTCAGCCCAGTGGGAGAAGGCTTCTTGGAGGAGACGATGCCAGAATAAGCTGAGAAGGAGGTTAAAGGAGACAGAAAAGAAAATAGCATGTGGGGGAGCGTGGAGGCAGGAACGAGAAGGAGCTGAGGATCTCCCAGTACTTTGCAGCAGCCAGAGAATCAACCATGTGTGGAGGCTGGAAACAAAGCTAGAGAAGTGGACAGAGGCTCCCTTACATCCTCCCGTTAGGGGGTTGAACTGTATTCTGAAGGCTCTGATGGAATGTACAAATAGGGAAACAACAAAATATAGATTCATGTATTAGAAGGCTCACTCAATATAGATGTCAACAATATAGAGGATCAACTGTGGTGGGATGATAGGAAGACAGTAAGGAGGGACGAACCTAGAGGGGAAGGGATGGATCAGTTATGAGACTGGTCCAAGGAAAAAATGATAAATATCAGATGGAAGGCCATAGCCTTTAATTACTCTAGAACCATCCTTTCATTTCTCAATAACCCTATTTAGTCATGGTACCTTTTTATTTATTTATTTATTTTTATTTTTTATTTTTTTTATCCTCACCCGAGGACATTTTTGCATTTTTTGTTCAGACAGAGCGGGAGGGAGAGAGAGGAAGAGAGAGAGAGAGAAACATCGATGTGAAGGGACACATCGAGTGGCTGCCACCCGCACGACCAACCAGGGCCGGGGACAAACTGCAACCGAGGTACGCGTGCCCTTAGCGGGAACCGAACCCGAGTCTCTCTGTACCGCAGGCCGACGCTCTAACCGCTGAGCCAAACCAGCCAGGGCGGTACCTTTTTATTTTTATGTTCTGTTGGATTCTGTTTGCTAATATTACTATTACATTAGAGATTTTTGCATTAATGTTAATTAGCAAGATAATCTGTTTTACCCTGTGCTTTAAAAGGGTGGAAATAATATCATATTATTTGTTCCTTGAAGATTTGGGGTAAAAATGCATTTTTGAGATAGTTTTCTTGGGGGGTGGGGTGGGGATGTGGAAGGCAGTTGTTCTTGGACCCCAGAAGAGAAAAAAGATAAACCTACAGTCATGAGAGAAATTAAGAATGCTCTCAATTTTGATAATTTATAACTCAGAAACTATCCATTTTGTTTGTTTGTTTGTTTTGTTTTAAATCCTCACCCAAGGATATTTTTCCATTTATCTTTAGATAGAGTGGAAGGGAGGAAGAGAGAGAGAGAGAGAGAGAGAGAGAGAGAGAGAGAGAGAGAGAGAGAAACATTGATGTGAGAGAGACACATCTACTGGGAGACACATCTACTGGTTGCCTCCTGCATGACCAGGGCCGGGGACCGAACTACAACCGAGGTATGTGCCCTTGGCTGGAATCAAACCCTCAGCTCTTTGGTCTGTGGGCTGACGCTCTAACCATGGAGCCAAACCATTGAGGGTGAAACTATCCCTTTTATCTAGTTCAGTATTATTTTTTAAAGAGTTTTTACAAAGTACTCATAATTCTTTTTAAAATCTTAGTTATATGAGGTTTCTTTCCCTCGTAGGCTCGTTGTGAATTATTTGTGTTTGTGCTTTCTTCTTAGTTTTGGTTTGGGCTAACTGCTGATCTCTCTCTGCTACTTTCCCCTAAGAATGCCTTTTGGTTTTATTGATTGCTTCTTCTTTGTCTCTTCTGTTTTATAATGTATCAATTCCTGCTTTTTATCTTAAATAATCTGTTCCTCTTCTTTAGGTTTTATTATTTTTAATTATTGAGCTACATTTTTATTTAGTAACGTTAGTGTCTAGAACTTCGTATTTTCTCCTGTGCACAGCTTTAACTGTTACATTTGATTTTATTGATGTAGTGTATTTCATATTATTATTTGCTAGATATTCTGCAACTTTGGAGTCAATAAAGAAATCATGGCCAGAATTGTTAAAGATTAAATTATAATATTTCAGGTGGTTGGTTTTATTAAGTTATTAATTTCTACTTTATAACCAGAAAGCATGGTTGTTACTATTATTATTTTTTTGATACCTAATATATGATCAAGTTTTATAAACGTTTTCACATATATTTGAAAACAGGTCTATTCTCTGTTTTCAGGGTTGGAGCTATAAAAATGTTAATCTAATGGGTCAGATTCCAGATTCTTTTTATCCTCAGTCATTTTAAGTATTTGACTTGTTTGGGGCTGAGAAAAAGAAATTAAAATCATCCTCTCTTTTGGAGGAATCTCCTTAAATTCCCTGCACTTTAAGCTTTATGTGTTCTTTATGTTATAATAATTGGAATGTAAAATATAACAGTAGTTATATCTTTTTGTAGATTGAACATTTTTTGTAATGATAAACTACTCCTTTGTTCTTAAGCATTTTACTTTGACATCTGTCTGGCAAAGAGATGACAAATAAATAAAAAAGGAAAAGTCAGAATTGCATACCAATTCTTTTAACGTTTCTGAATGACCGAGTAATATAAGGAATATAGTTAGTTATGGTTAATTAAATCCAATTTGAGAATATCTAAACCATTTATTATTTAATATACATATATATCACATTATATATAAAATGTGTTTTAATCCTGTTGTCTTATGTTTTCTTTTCCTAATGCTTCTGTTGTATTTTATTTTTACTACAGTTATATCTTGTTTATTTTGGTTCTGTTGCTCTCCTACTATTTATATTTTGATAGATTTATAATGTGGTTTTTAGTTCCTTTAGTGGCCACCTTTATGACTGTAAATATTTTTTAAAGCTAGATCTACTGACTACTTGCTATAAAATATGGGGGAAATTCATTCCCTTGTCCAGCCTTACACCACCCCTCTATCACTATCTTGCTTTTTAGCTCCTTTATTTTCACAGTGTTAAAGTTTACAGCTCTTATATTAAATGTTATAAAGTTCTAGTGGCTTCAGTGTTCACTATCAGTCCTTAAATATCACAGCTTTCCTTATTTCTGCTGCTTTATTTTGGTTTATCTTTTGGCTGGCTGGGGTTCATTCTTTATTATAATTATTACTATTATTATTATTTTTTTTAATAAGGGCTATGGTTGTTATATTCTGACTCTGCATGGTTGTAAAAGCATGGCTAGTGACTATTCATGATTGATAATTGGTTGGCTTGAAATAATCAGAGACATAGTTGTTTCTTCCTAAGACTCTAAACACAGTTGTTGTATTGAATATTGTATAGGCATATTATGCTAACCCAGTGTTTCTATTTTCATTATTATTATATTTACATCTGCATATATAACATATATTATATAGAGAACACATGTTCCATTTTCATTATTGCACCCTCTCTCAAAGAACCTTGAATAACACAAATATATTCTATATTTGTTTGTGTAGTTACAGCCCTCAGGAGGGCCACAAACCATTATAATATTTAATGTTTTTTTCACCCCCTCTCAAGAACCAATTTTTGTCCCCTTGGGGGTGATAGTGTCCCTGTTGAGCATGCATGTACTCACTTGATTTCTCATATCCTTTTGTAAGTGACTTTATTTTTGCAGTGAGGATAGTGGTTTTTTGTTTTTTTTTTTGCAAAGTTTCTTGGGACACAGTATCTTTGCTACTGCAGATTTAGGCTTTATTTTTTTTCTCTGCCAAGTTTTATTATATTTTATTTTTATTTTTTGGTTTCATATGTTCCATTCACTACTGGGAAATAGCAGTTACGTGTGTGTATTAGGTAACTGCTCCCATCTCCCACCTCTCTGATCTTCTCTTTGGTTTCTCACCCTGTCCTTTCCCTCCCATTGTATTGCCTAGTTGTCTCAAAGACGTCCATGTCATTGTATTTCAGAGGTATCTGTTTTCTTCTTTGTTGCTTTTAATGTTTTTCATTTTTGTAATGGTTTTATTATGTTTCTGACTTAATCTTCTTTTCCATAATATGTGTATTTTTTACCCTTCTTTTGCCTCTCTTATATCTTTCCTCCTTTAGATATTTCATAGCATCTAGGCCATTATAATCCCTCAGATTTGGGGGTAATCTGCCCCTTCTTTGCCTCTCTGGGTAAGCAGACTGCCAGCCAGGAGAGCCAGGGGGATTTACAGCGTAGCTCCCTGGCTCTGAGGTCTTTTGTTTTGGTGATTCTGTACCTATTTATCTTGCTTAGTTGGGTGTAGTAAGCAGGTGGAATGGTTGCTATTTCTGATATCTCTTCAACCTTGCCTCACCTCTGGCTAGTTTCAGCACAGGAGTCTAAACTGGAGAAAGTGAAGATAAAACAATGCTTTTCAACCCTCGCTCTCTTTTTGTTTTTCAGTGTGTAACAAGCCCCCAGGATGGTGTCCACATGGCCTAGGCATGTCCTCACACTTATCCTTGCAGATAATGCTTGACCCTATAGGTCCCTCTCATTGATTTCTAGAGAAATCTGTATTCTTATCAGAGCGCAAGGAAGTATGAATGGTCTTTACTACCTCTAGTTTAGGTCTAAGTTTTGCTATAGTTTGAGAATGTCTTTTACTTGCTGTGAGTGGGGGTTGTAGCCATTTCCTATTTTCATTTTAGATGAAATGTCATGTAGTGTTTATTTTTTTTATAGCTATGGCTTTCAGGGAAGGAAGAGTCAACATACCCTTAACTCCCATCTTTGACTGGAAATTCTAAACGTGTGGTTACGCACCTTTGCAAACAGCGAACATTTATATTCCCTGCCCAGAGTTGTGATTTAGGATCAGGAAATAGGCCACTAGTTATAAAATACGTTATTCTTGCTTGCTAATAGATTTGAGATAGTTAAAATGAAAATGTTACATTATCAATACAAAATTGAATTTGAGCACTCTCTCTGTGGAGCACACTACGCCTTTCCCCACCCCGTTCTTTCCCCATGTCTCTCTCTCTCTCTCTCTCTCTCTCTCTCTCTCTCTCTCTCTCTCTCAAGCTCCCAAGGGCCCTACTTTTGCTGTAACTTGCTTTCTGAACCTATTTCTTCTATCGCTCACTTCTTCTACCACTAATAAAATAAAATAAAATAAAATAAAATAAAATAGAATTGAGTTTGAAATGGAAAGGTGAGAAATAAGGATGAAAGGAACAGAGAAAAGAGAGAAAGTAAACTCTGCCAGGTTTCTGCGACAAGGCGGTTGTTGAAGATCAACATGGGCATTAACCTTAAGCTTTCTGGACTCCAAGGCTTGGGAAGAAAATTACAACGGCTAATTCAGTTATAAAAGCTCAATGAAGGGAAGCATGTCATCTAATGGTGGTCAACCATTTTTTTCTGGCTCTAAAAAAATTCACGAGAAGGATTTATTCAATGGATGACCATTGCTCATTATATTAGTACATGTTCCATACATGTTTTCAGCAACATCCAAAAAACATTGTCCTGTTTGGAGCAGAGGTGAAGAGCTGGCATTCAGGTGAGTACCGATACTGAGAGGGTAGAAACCGCCTCTGCCCCAGGTGTGAACTTAGTAGTGCTGGTTCTAGGTCTTCCTGCTGTACTAACACCTAGACCCATGTTCTTGCCCATCTTGGTTCCTGAGGCCTAGTTAATCCTCCTGACCTTGTCTCCCGGTTCCCCAAAATTCTTCTTGCTCTAGATATCGAGAACCTCCTAGACTTACCTCGGCCTGATCTCTCCTGGGCCCTTAGCCTGACTCTCTTGTTTTAAATGCTGTGTCTGATGCCACAGTATGGTAATTTGTCTCCTTACACAGAAGAACAAAGGGTCAGACCTGTCCCTCAGTCAATGGTGAATATAACCATAATGGCTTAATGACTTCTAAGAAAGAGTGTTGCGGTGTGTCACTCAGATCCCCTATCAGAAATGAAGGATTTATTCCTCCCAACAGTGCTGTTGGAAGAAAGACCTCAGCTATCAGCTTCCTATTGCCTTGGCTGGTGCTCCTTTCCAGGGTTGCCTGCATTCGGCCACTGATGTTCACCGTGATATGAGAGCTTGGCCTTTTGTCCCTATGTGGTTGAAAGAGGCCTTTACTAAAACTATATTGCAGCTAAAATCCCCCCTCCACCTGATCTGGTGTTCTTCTTTTTCCTTCTCCAAGTACACTGACTAACAAGCCTCCTGCCCACTAATCCCCATCCAGTTTACTTACTGTGGAATCCAAGAGGGAAAAGTCTTTTTTTTTTTTTAATAATGTGTTTTTATTGACTTACAGAGAGAGAAATGGAGAAGGAGAGAGAGAGAGAAACATCAATGAGAGAGAAACATTGATTGGCTGCCTCCTGCATGCTCCCTACAGGGGATCAAGTCCACAACCTGGGCATGTGCCCTGACTGGGAATCGAACTGGTGACCTCTTGATTGATGGGTCAATGCTCAATCGCTGAGCCACACCAGCTGGGCAGAGAACAGCTTCTTAAAGCCAGCTCAGGCCGATCCACTGCATGAATCATGTCGTGATCAGAACATTATATAATTGGCCCAAATACCACAGTGTTGACTAATAACTTGTAGGGCCAGGAAGGAAACATAGGGCATTAGAAAGGGTTGGAATTTCAGAATAGAAGGAGAGGGGCTAAAAGAGTGGGATAAAAGTAAAGAAGAAAAGCAAGCATATTGGTGTAGCTACATTTGTTTTTAAGATACAAGTTTTGGGGATTAGACATTGAAGTTGCATCTGAAAACCATTCTCCACATTCTATCAACACTTGTACCACCTAAACAAGGAACATGAAACTTCCAGAAGATTCCTAATCCCACACCCTGCAAATGCTTCCACATACCTTCCACGGGGTCCTCACAACAGGCCCTGCCCACAGTGCCGCCACATTCACCTTACGGAGGGGAGACGCGCTCAGGGAGTTCGGGTGATGTGTCCAAGGCCATCCAGCAGAGCACGGGGCTGCAGGGCCCAAGGCCAGTGTCTCTCCCACCCCGGGGCAGTTTCCTCTGAAATACAGGGGCTCAGGACAGACAACAGCCGGCACTTACCCATTTTCACTGAGGTCTTTAAAGTTGCCCCTTTCCTGTTATTTCTTACACAGCATGAGTGAAACACTCTGGGGTCTCTGGCCTGCATAATGGAAAGCACTTTAGAGTGGCACAAATTTGTGTCTACCACACTTTTCCTCCTATCTTCTCAGGGTATTTTTTGAAGGTTTATTTTGTCCCAGGTTGTCTTAACTCTGGGATCTTTTTTCAAACATTTCCATAGGACTCAGAATTAACACACACACACACACACACACTGTATTTTAAAACACACACTGTATTTCAGAACACTCCACACTATACCAACAGAAACTGCATATTGTAAAAAGACCGCACATTTTGTTCTATGGACGTTAACTTTTGTGGCTATGCAAGGAAGATGAGTTCTAGGGGAGACAGCTGCCACTCCTTTGATTGTAGACGTTGATTCAGTTGATCTGTTGATCTGACTGGTTATAAAGAGGCTGGTTTCTGCTGCACAGCTCCTCAGGGCTCCTTCCTAATACTGCAAACTTGAGCAAAATGGTGCCCTTCTCAGAGAGAGGAAATCCTCAGTACAATTCATCAGTGTGAGCAAACTAGCTAACATGCAGAACTTGGTCTTTGGCCATAGCAGATTTAAATGACACAGAGAGAGCAGGGTAAGAATGATTACAGTGTGACCCTGATCTGATAATCACTTAATTTGTTCTCACCTCTGGAGCCAGTACCAAGAGGTCTAGCTCGCAGTTAGCACCCCGATCTAGTGCACTGCAGCATCGTCCTGTGACCTCTACGCTACTGCAGGGTTCCCCAGTGTGTGCCCCTCAGCGTTTTGCCTCCATCCCGACCCCACCTCCACATTAAAATAGTAGCTGACTAAAATTATTTAGTTTGTGTAGAAAACTATTTTGTCCTATTCTTCATTATAAAATACACATACAAAATTTTGCTCTGTTGTTTAAAAAAAATTCATTAAAGTCACTCTATTTACATGGCTCTTAACTGGTTACTCCCAACCATCACACACAACTCCATTTTGTGCTTGTAACACTTAAAAAAGAATTCCCCACAGTGATATAAATGTCAGCATTGATGGATCGCATTTGATCCTCTTCGCCTGTTGTCTTCCAGCAAGCGTTCCTGTACCCCAGAGCATTCCTGTACCCCAGAGCATTCTTCCACAAAACAAGTCCAGGATGGATGCCTAGTATACCTCTTATTAGGAAGAAAACACCAAAATAAAGGGAATATAAAAATGAAGGAAGGAGAATCAGTTACTGCTTTGTTTTAAGAGAACTTCTTGGGCAAGAAGATAGTTGTATAAAAACCACTGCTGAATCAGGCTTAGAGAGAGGCATGGCCACCCACCTGGTGCCTGGGCAGGGGTCCTGCGATGAACCTTCCAAAAGGGGACTGAGGGTGAAAAAATCCAATGTTTTTCTTCTATTGGTATTCTTCGAGACTTCCTTATTTTACTTACATCTGAAAAAAAATTCAACTGTGGGGTTCAGAAGGGCCACAGGAGGGAACATACACTGTGTCCTAGTCCTGGAAGTCTGCCATCACCCAGAGCCACACAAAATACAGGCAACAAGGATATGTTGGACACAGATCCAAATGAGCCAGGATCTGGTTCAGGGCAATGACAGAGGCAGATTTTTCTCCAGTTTCTCGATCTATTTCTGTTTTAAAATATTCAGTAGCAAGCCTCACTGCAGAATGTCCCTTGCCGACTAAGCCACAACTCTCTATTATATGGTCTTCCAGGAATTCATTCTAATCTGCTCAGTGATGCTTAGACCCACATAAGGAAATCGAAACTAATGTAGGCCCCGTGGAAGCTTCAGGGCACAAGCTCCAAGCATTTATATACCAAACTTCAAGTGCGCAGTGGCATAGCAGGAAGCTCCGAGACCCCAAGCAAGATTTCAGAAAGGCTCTTTTCTTCTTGAACTGTAAAAATAAATAGGCCCCTGACTCCATGCACTAACGCAGTTTGCAGAAGAGTATTTACACCTGTGGAGAGAATGGAGGGTGGCAGCTGAGAGGATCAAAGACTTTCTCTCTGATTCTAAAGTGCTTTCCATTATGCAGGCCAGAGACCCCAGAGTGTTTCACTCAAGCTGTGTAAGTAATAACAGGAAAGGGGCAACTTTAAAGACCTCAGTGAAAATGGGTAAGTGCCGGCTGTTGTCTGTCCTGAGCCCCTGTATTTCAGAGGAAACTGCCCCAGGGTGGGAGAGACACTGGCCTTGGGCCCTGCAGCCCCGTGCTCTGCTGGATGGCCTTGGACACATCACCCGAACTCCCTGAGCGCGTCTCCCCTCCGTAAGGTGAATGTGGCGGCACTGTGGGCAGGGCCTGTTGTGAGGACCCCGTGGAAGGTATGTGGAAGCATTTGCAGGGTGTGGGATTAGGAATCTTCTGGAAGTTTCATGTTCCTTGTTTAGGTGGTACAAGTGTTGATGGAATGTGGAGAATGGTTTTCAGGTGCGACTTGATGATTCTCCAGGTGGGGAGGACAGCCTTTTCTGTGACTGCCCTTATTATGACTCCCATTTGCCATCATCCTCACTGGTGGCAAGTGTCTGGAGGAAGGGACGTCTTGCTCACTGTATATCCTCAGCACTGGTAGCACCTGCCACAGAGTAGATGCTGAAAAAGAGTACTTATTATATAAGTGGATGAATAAACCCCAAGGGAATATATGAGATGGGAATTTCGTGTGGAGGTGGAAGTGTGGAGTGCGAGATAGTTAATCGTCTGTGTCAAGGTGACCGGGCTAAGTGATGTTTCTGGGTATGTCTGTGACGGTGTTTCTGGAAGAGATTAGCATTTGAATTAGTAGCCTGTGTAAAGAAGATCATCTCTTCAGTGCCATCGGGCATCGTTCAGTCCGCTGAAGAGCTGACTAGAACACAGTGCGGAGGAAGGCGTTCCTGCCCCGTGCTTGAGCCTGAACACCGTCTTCGCCGACCTTGGACAGCAGCACTTCTGGGCTTCTCTGCCCTTCGGACTTGGACCAGAACTCACACCGCCAGCTTTCAGACTGCAGATCTTGGACTTCTTGGCTTCCAAAATTAAAACTTTTTAATTAAAAAATATTTTTTTCTCTCTATGTATATTCTGTGCATACAGCACTGTCTTTCTCCTTGGAGATCCTCGTGAAAAAAGAAAAATCAGGGCACTGAGTACCGGTCATCTTGCCCCACAAATTCATCTGTGGACTCTGGTGACTGGGGCTAAATTTTGGACCCAAGTCAGGTCCAGAGTCTGTAATGCCATTTTGTGTGTGACCATGTATGCCACCCAAGAGGATTTGGGCTGGCAATGTTCCAAGCCAGAAGACACCTAACAATGGCTTGTTGAAAGAAAATGGTTTGTAGCTCTCTAGATATTTGCAATGTGACAAATATGCTGTCTTCCTCAAAGAGTTTAGACACATATAACTAAACACTGAATACCCAGATGGCCCATCACAAATGAAAAGGTGGTGAATAAGAAAAGCCCAGTGTAATCAATGTTGCTGTCTTCTAAACTACATAGAGAAGAATCCCAATCAATATTTGGGGTAGTCAGTTCTTTCAAAACTAGGGAATGCTGACAATGAAAGACTATTTCATACATAGAAAATGGTTTGTGGAAACCTTTATTCTAATTCAAAATATTCCCATTTTTGCAATTCATGAGATTTGCTCTGTAGCAAAAGAGGAAAACTATTGTATCTAAAATTTAGCAGCTCTGAACAAAATTGAGTAAATGCTAGAAAAAAAATTTGCAATGTTATTTGCCTACAAAACAATAAAGGAGAATAATAGCTAAAAAGCAGCAAGAAATAAGCAGGCCCTGTTTGGAGGAATTATTTTTTTTCCTAATGATTAAAAATTGCCACAATTAACTGTTTTTAGAAATAAGGTGTACCAATAATTGAGATCAAAGCTTTCTGGAAAGTAGAGATATTCAGTTTAAACCAACTTGGTTAAAAGACTTTTAACTTGCTCTACAGCTCACTGACTAAATATTTACCACACTAAGAAATCAGAGGCTATTTTTCCACAATATCTTAGTTTTATCCCTTAGAAGTGGAGATTGTCTCTTTCCTTTGTGAACTTCAGTAAATCAGAATAATGATGAAATATTTATTGAGTTCTCATGACTGACTCCGCTGTTCAGAACTTACTTCTGACCATGACTCTGCTGCTTTCTTATGTGCAGAGAATTTTTTTGCTGATTCTGAACAAGCTACAAAGCAAATTTTCCCCATGGATCTCAGGGCACCCTGGCTATATCTGTCTATTCTAGCTTTGACTTTCTCATGGTGTATGGAGATCCCTTAGGTCTCCCAACCCCACTGCCCACATTGTGTTCCCTCTCCAATCCCAGCCCCCAACACCTCTATACCCATCTGACTGGGGCTAAATGGAAACTCGGGGTACAAAGCAGAGGAACCACCACTTACTATTCTTCCCCTCTTTCAAACACCGACACACTCTGTGACAGAAACTGTTTTAAGTGTTAGAGAGAGAGAGAGAGACAGTGACGTGTAAACAAATACATAACCGAGATGGTTTCAGAGATAATGAGTGCTCAGGAGAAGTGAGGGCAGGCTTTACTTTCAATTGGGAGGGTGTTTTGAATGTCAGGAAATAAACCACTTTGCAAAGATCTAGGGGCAGAACACTTGAGGCACAGAAACAAGAAACTGTAAAGGTGGTAAGGTGGACACAAAAAAGGCCAGTCTGATTGGGTCATGGGGAGCAGGATGGGTGCCTTCTGCAGAGAGTTGGAGATGACGTTATGGAGGTAAAGAGAAAGTAGACCATTTATCACTGTTCAGTGGAAAGGTCCTGTTTGCCCCTCAAGGTCCACTCTCCACCCTGCTCTGTGTCCTGGGGGTGACTTTGTCTTGCCCTCTGCCTTTTGTTTGGATCCAGCCAATGAGAAGTCCCAGCAGATAGGAGAGGAGAGGGACCTGGGTATTTAATTGTAAGTCTCAGCTTTCACACAGCCCTGCTGTCAGTAGGTAACAGGTTAATGGTGGCCTTTCTTTCAGGCCTGGGGTGCTATGTCCTGTGATTACTAGCTCTGGGGACTCCACTCTAGCTGAAGCTTCATGACAACCTACCCACACTTTTGAGAGGGTTCAATGAGGTATCTACATTTTCCTAATTTGAGTGTATCACCTGTTGCCTGCCTGCCTTCCTTCCTTCCTTCCTTCCTTCCTTCCTTCCTTCCTTCCTTCCTTCCTTCCTTCCTTCCTCTCTGTCTCTCTCTATTTCTTTATTTCTTCCTTTTTTAATCCTTACCCGAGGATATTTTTACATTTATCTTCAGATAGAGTGGTGGGGGGGAGAGAGAGAGAGAGAAAGAGAGAGAGATGTGAGAAAGGCACATCGACTGGCTGCCACGCGTACAACCCCAACTGGGGCTGGGGCCAAACCACAACCGAGGTACATGCCCTTGGTTGGAATCAAACCTGGATCTCCTTGGTCTGTGGGCCGATGCTCTAACTGCTGAGCCAAGCCGGCCAGGGCTGTCACCTGTTTTCTGTGGGACTTTGACTTTTATCAGTCATGACAACATGTGTGCATTTTATCTTAAATACAATGGGACATTATAATTTTTAAAATTTTAAGTCAGGCTTATTGAGGAACAACTTATATGCAGTAAAACAATTTATATACACCCCATTTAGATTGTGAATTTATATAATTTATGAAATTTGACAAAGGCCTGTGGTCATTATCTCCGCGAAATCAAGATGCAGAACATTGCCAACATTTTGAGGGCTTTAAATGAGGGAGATTGCATGACCTTATTTTCCCCATTTTTAAAGCCTTACTCAAACTTGAAGAAAGATTATCGGAAGGCCAGAGGGGACAAAGAAAGAGGCAGGTTAGGAGGCTACTGTGGTGGCTTAGGCACTGTGCTGGATAATTAGAGTAAAATAGGTGAACAATTCTCTGCTTTTAAAAAGATTATAGTCTGATGGAAGAAATCAGAACACTGTAATTCAGAACATTACAATTCATTGTGATAGCTTATGCAATATGAAACAGAACATTATAATCCATTGTGATAGCTTATGCAAAATGCTGAACTGTGGGGTATCATGGGAGTTCCAGGGAAGAACGCACAGGGCATTAATAATGTGCAAATTCTGCCTTTCCATGACCTCTCTGGTCTAACTGATCCCTTTGGCCCAGGAGTCCCCATAAGAGGTCTGATCCATCAGCATTCATACTTGTGTACAGAGGTGAGCAGAGTTTTTGAATTCTTTTAAGTCCCAGTAGTCCAAGGTATAAATGGCACTTCTTTGAGGAATAGAGCAGGAACATAAAAAGATTAATATGTCCACACCAGTTAACATGCCTCCTGACCGTTCTCCACAGCACAGTCCAGAGGCTGCTCACTGCTGAGAGCGGACCAACCAGGTCCCCCTGACACACACTTCCCACCCTGCCACCTTGAGGGCTGAAGAAGGTCAAGGTTTTGCTCACCTGTGAGCTATTAATTGAGAAACGCTAATAGTTTCCCTCTTAACTACAAAGCTGTCATGGGAGAGTGAAAAGAGCCGTTGGAGTCATGAATCGGATTTAAGTCACAATGCCGTTTGGGTCATGTCCACCAAGGCACGGCCTCTCGGACCCTCAGTCTCCTCCCCAAGAATATAAGCATGTCTTCCTGTCTTAGAGAGTTTTGAGCGCTTTCTCAAACGTCAGTTATTACATTATAAAAACCCCAGCAACAGGGACATACAGAATCTGCAGGGTTGATTGCAATGCCCCTCTTGATAATGTGTACCTGGAAAAATGCTAGTTGTTGACTTTGACAACTCTGGAAGAACAGCCCAGGGGAGGGCAGTGGAGAAGAGGGAAGACCTGGGTGACTTCTTGCCATTAACCACCTGCTGTCACTACTCACCAAATCACAAATAGCTGTCACTATTCACCTATATCAACGACACCAGCTCTAATCTCCCCCACCAAGCCCTGGAGAGCAGACACTAGAAAAAAAAGTGAGAAAATGTGTCTGGAAGTACCATCTGGGTTGATTTTAGGTCAATAAATAACAGACTTGAAGAGGGTTGAATGTCATTCATTTATAATCAATTCAATTCTTTAGTTAATGTTTTCCTAAGTTTTAAAATAACCTTTTATCCGCATTTGTAGAATCATCTGAAATTGTTTGCTAAAAGTAAGCAATGGTTATTAAAGGGTTCCATTTTTTTTTTTTTTAATCCTCATTCGAGGACAGTTTTCCATTTTTTGTACAGACAGAGTGGGAGGGAGAGAGAGGAAGAGAGAGAGAGAGGGAAACATCGATGTGAAAGGGACACATCGAGTGGCTGCCACCTGCACGACCAACCAGGGCCGGGGACAAATTGCAACCGAGGTACATGCCCTTAGCGGGAACCGAACCCGGGTCTCTCCAGACCACAGGCGGACGCTCTAACCGCTGAGCCAAACTGGCCAGGGCTTAAAGGGTTCCATTTTAATAAACAATAGATACATGTCTGGATACCCAAGAGAGGATTATTTTCAGTCCCCCAAAGTAAAATCAGTGGTTAATCCAGGCAGAAAGAAGAGGATGATTTATTGATGTTAAAATCACTAAAATGATGGTAGTGGTAAAAAATACAACAATAAATATAATGAATAATGATAATGCTAAATGATAAAATTGATTGAGAACAGCTAAAATGGTTTAAGTGGCGTCCAAACCATTAGAAAGCATGAAACCCAGGGAGTCATGACTATAAAGTTAATAAAATGACCAGGGTGAGCCTGCTGTGGATGTGGGAACAAATAACTTGTTCAGATTATCTAAATTTCCAGGTTTCATTGTACAAACTACGTCCCAGGCCTTGTGTACAGTAGTTTATATGAATTATCTTGCTTGATTTGGACAACCCCCCCCCCAAACTCTATGATGTAGGTAAATACTATTGATCCCATAAAATACAATGAAAAAGCTAAGAGTCAGAGATTAGTATCTGATAAATGACTTTGAGACGATATGGAGGGACCTGGAGAGTATTATGCTAAGTGAAATAAGCCAGTCAGAGAAAGACAAGTATCACATTATCTCACTTATATGTGGAGTCTAATAAACAAATTCAACTGATGAACAAAATAGATCCAGAGACACGGAAGTAGGAACAGACTGACAAACCTCAGAGGGAAGGGGGATGGGGGACGTGAGAGAGAAACCAAAGAACTTATGTGCATATATGCACAACCAACAGACACAGAGGACAGTGTGGGGAAGGTGGGAAGGGGGGCAGGAGTGTGGAGGAGGGTGTCAATGGGGGAAAAGTGGGACATCTGTAACACTTTCAACAATAAAGATAAATTTAAAAAAAGAAAAAAGATTAGTATGCTTTCAGCCAGGCTGAGGTCAGGAAAGGGCATTGATGACGTATCAGAAGACTTGCACCTTTGGGAGGCAACTTTGCCAACCAAGCCTTGAGCCTCCTTTTGGAGTGATAGCCAATACAATTGGCAATTTAATACTCCAAGATCTTTTGTGATGTTTCTGATATTATTCTCGGAAGTCTCTGAAATGGAAAAAAACAACAACAACATAACATCAATTAAGCTTACTCCAAGGTCAGCCTATACACTAGGTTTTCAAATTTTGTAATGCATCGCAGTCACCTGGGGAGCCCATTAGACCACAGAGGCCTGTCCCCCATACCTGGCCTTAAATCAGAATTTCTGGGGGTGGGGGATGCCTGGAGAACTGCATTTATACAACACCCCTAAGGAGTTCTGGTGCCTGTCTGTTCTGGTGCAGTGGACCAAGAAATCATCTCTTACTCTATTTTTTCATCTCAAGTTATGCTCATATATATTGTCAAAACTTTCTTAGAGTCAAGAATCTGGTGTATATAATGAGACAAATAAAATTTTGTTAGCAATATGTAAAGACTACACATTTGTTGCTGTCCTTATTTAATTTTTAAAAACCAGCTTTTCAAAAAATTCACCAATTACAGGGTACAATTTGATGAGTTTTGGCAAAAGTATATAATGGTGTAAGCACCACCACAATAATGATATTTCCATCATTCCCCAAAGTTATTTTGTATCTCTTTGCAGTTAATCCCTTCCTTGGCCCCTGGCACCATTGATTGGCTTTCTGTCAGTATAGTTTTGCCTCTTCTAAAATTTTATATAAATAGATTATACTGTATATAGTTTTAAACTCTGGCTTCAGTCATTTAGCATAGTGCTTTGGAGATTCCTCCAGGTTGTTATATGTATAGTAATTCTTTCCTTTCTATTGCTGTATTCCATCATCATATGAGTATGCCATAATTTATCTGTTCACCCGTCGATGAACATTTGGGTTGTTTCTGGTTTCTGGCTAGTATGGATGTATGTATGTGAACATATTCTTTATTTCTCTTACACAAATATAGGAGGGGGATAGTTGGGTGAAATGATATTTGTTTAACTTCATAAGAAACTCTCGAACTGTGTTCCGAAGCAGCTGTAATACTTTGCACTCCCACCAGCATAGAATGAGAGTTCCAGCTACACCACTTCCTTACTAGTACTTGGTATTGTTAGTGTTTCTGATTTTGGCCATTGTACTTGTGTGTCGTGGTATCTCATTATGCTTTTAATCTGCATTTTCCTAATCACTAATGATATTTGGCATATTTTTATATGCTTATTTACCATTTTAACAACTTTACTGAGGCATAAAAACTGCACATATTTAATGTGTACAATTTGATGAATTTGAACATATGCAAATACCTGTGATATCATTACTCCAATAAAGGTACTATACATATCCAACACCTCCCAGACTTTCCTTGTGTCCCTTTGGTTTGGTTTTTGTAATAAGAACACTTAACATGAGATCTACCCTCTTGAATTTTAAAGTGCACAATGTTGTATTGTTAACTATAGGTATTATGTTGTACTAGAATTTATTCATCTAGTACAACTGAACTCTATTTGCTATTCATGTATGTTCTTTGTTGGAGTGTCAATGCAAATCTTTAACCCATTTAAAAATTGGATTGTTTTCTTCTTACTATTTTGTTGTGAGAATTCTTTAAATATTCTCCACCAGGTGTTGGCAAACTTTTTCTTAAAGGGCCAGATAATAAATATTTGTGCTTGTGGGCCATAAGGTCTGGATTGCAATGACCCAACTCTGACTTTAGCTAGAAAGAAGCCACAGATAGTAAAACTCGACTTACAAAAACAAGTGGCTATAATTTGCTGACTTGTGTTCTACATACAAATTCTTTATGAGATACTTGTTGGCAAATATTTTATTCCTTTTCATTTTGTTAACAGTATCTTTTGAAGAATAAAAGTTTTTCATTGTTATGAAGTCAAATTTATCAATTTTGTTTTTTTGGTGGATTGTGCTTCTGTGTCTTATCTAAAAAATCTTTGCTAACCTAAGATAAAAAGATTTACTTTTGTTTTGGTTTTTCCCTATAGTTTCTTCTAAAAGTTTTATAGTTTTAGGTTCATTTGATCATATTAGGCCTATTAATCATATACATTTTTTATTAATTTTGGATATATATTGTAAGTTATTAATATAAGGTGATATTATTTTAAGACAACATTAATTTTTGTGTATGTTTTAAAGTAACAAAGTTCTATTTTGGGTTATGAATATCCCATTGTTTTAACACCATTTATCAAAAAGACTGAAAATTCCACATTGAACTGCTTTGGCACCTATGTTACAAATCAATTGGCCAAATATATTTTGGTCTATTTCTTTATACAAACACTCCAGTCTCTTGATTACTGTAGCTTTAGAATATACCTTGAAATCAGGTAAGTCCCAACTTTTTTTTTCCAAAATTATTATGGCTATTTGGGTCCTTTGCATTTCCATATAAATTTTAGAATCATCATTTTAGCAAATACAAAACACTTGCTGAAATTTTATTGTGATTATGTTGACTCTATAGATCAATTGTGTGAGGAATCAATATTATATATAACATTATTGAGTCTTTCAATCTATAAGGATTAAAATTTTTACTCCATTTATTTAAAATTTAAAAAATTTCTCCAAGCAATATTTTGTAGTTTTTTATTTATAGGTTCAATGTCTTTTGTTCAATTTCTCCCTATTTCATACTTTTTGATGGTATTTTAATTTCCAATCATTTATTCTCTTATATAGAAATACAATTGATTTTGCATATTGACCTTATATCCCACAACTTTGTTATGCTCTCTTTGTAGTTTTAGTAGCTTATTTGTAGATTCCTTATGATAGTTTCCATTAATTATGTAACCTATAAATAGAGTTTTACTTCTTTTCCAGTCTGTATGCCTATTCTTTGTTTTATTTGTTTATTTTTAATGTTTTTCTTTTATCTTTTGCCTTAATGCCCTGGCTGGGACATCTAGGACCATGTTGAATAGAACTGGTGTTAGCAGACATCTCTACCTCTCTCCTTATCTTAGGAGGAGTATTCAGTCTGTTATCATTAAGTAGGAATATTAGCTATCTGATTGTCATAGCCCTTTATCAAGAACTTTCTTTCTAGGGGAGCATTTGAGATCTTGCTTCCGGCATATGTCATCAGTTTGACTCAAATACACACTTATAAAAATTCAGAAAAATTTATTTTCTATTCGTAGTTTACTGAAGGCTTTTTTTTTTTTTTAAATCACAAGTGGATGGTGAATGTTTTCAAATGCCTTTTCTGTCTCTATTAAGGTAACCACGTGGCTCTTCTTTAGTCTGTTAATATGGTAAATTATATTGATTGATTTTTAAAACTGATCTTGCATTTCTGGGGTGAAACCATATGACTGATAAAGGTTCATTATTTTAAAAAATTGATCTTAAGAAAGGACTTGTTTCATTGAATTTTTTCATTTTTTTCTTCTGTTTTCTATTTTATAACTTTTTGTTCTTATCCTTTATAGTTACTTTCTTCTTATTATTTTGGATAAATTTAGTCTCTTTTTTTCTAGTTTATTCAGGTGGAGTTTTAGATAACTTACTTAAGAACTTTCTTCTGTTCTAATGTACACATTTATTGCTATAATTTTTTTGTGAGCTCCATTGCACAAAATTGAACCTTTATTCAGTTAGAAATATTTTAAAATGTACTTTGTGATTTCTTCATCAACTTATGTGGTTATCTTGAAGTGGTTGGTTAATTAATTAATTATTTTTTCTCCAATTGTTATTAATTTATTTTTGTTACAATGTTTCTCCTTTTCCCCGTATAGACACCCTCCTCTCCATCCCACCCCGCCCAGCCCACTAGCATTGTTGTCTATGTCTATCGGTAATGCATACATGCATATAAGTTCTTTAATTCATCTCATCTACCCCCCACCCCCCTACTCCTTTCTTTGTCTCTGGGTCTATTTTGTTCATCAGCCCACCTTGTTCATTATATTTCACAAGAAGTGAGATTATGTGATATTTATCTTTTTCTGATTGGCTTATTTCACTTAGCATAATACTCTCGAGGTCCCTCCATGTTGTCTCAAAGGATAAGAGATCTTTTTTTCTTACAGCTGCATGGTATTCCATTGTGTATATGTATCACAGCTTTTTTATCCACTCAGCTATTGATAGACACTTGGGCTGTTTCCCAATCTTAGAGATTATAAATAGTGCTGCTATGAACATAGGGGTACATATATTCTTTCTGATTGGTGTTTCAGGCTTCTTAGGATATATTCCTAGAAGTGGGATCACTGGGTCAAATGGAAGTTCAATTTTTAATTTTTTGAGGTAACACCATATTGTTTTCCATAGTGGCTGCACCAGTCTGCATTCCCACCAGCAGTGTATTCAAGTTGCCTTTTCTCCACACCCTCGCCAGCACTTGTTTGATGATTTGTTGATGGCAGCCATTCGGGTCGGTGTGAGGTGATACCTTATTGTTGTTTTAATTTGCATCTCTGTGATGATTAGTGACATTAAGCATTTCTTCATGTTTCTTGGCCATTTATATGTCCTGTTTGGAGAGGTATCTCTTTAGGCCCTCTGACCATTTTTTAATTGGGTTCCTTGTCTTCCTTTTGTTGAGTTGTATGAGCACTCTATATAATTTGGTAATTAACCCCTTACTTGATGAGTCATTGGCAATTATGGTCTCCCATACAGTGGGTTCCCTTTCCATTTTGATGGTTGTTTCTTTTGCTGTGCAGAAGCCTTTTAGTTTGATGTAGTCATATGTGTTCATGTTTTCCTTTGTTTCTGTTGCTTTAGGTGATGTATCAATAAAAATTCTGCTGCGTATGATGTCTAAAATTTTGTTGCCTACATTTTATTCTAGGATTTTTATGGATTCATGAGTCACATTTAAGTCTTTTATCCATTTTGAGTTTATACTCATGTATGGTGTAGTTGATAGTCCAGTTTTATTTTTTTGCATGTAGTTGTCTATTTTTCCCAACACCATTTATTAAAGAGGCTGTCTTTACTTCATTGTATGCTCTTGCTGCCTTTGTCAAATATTAATTGCACATAATATTTTGGGTCAATTTCTGGGTTCTCTGTTCTGTTCCACTGGTTTATATGCCTGTTCTTGTGCCAGTACCAGGCTGTTTTGATTACAGTCGCTTTGTAGTATAACCTGATATCCGGTATTGTGATCCCACCTACTTTGTCCTTCTTTTTCAAGATTGCTGTGGCTATTTGGGGTCTTTTTTGGTTCCATATGAACTTTTGAAGTACTTGTTCTAGTTATGTGGAATATGTCATTGGTATTTTGATGAGGATTGCATTGAATCTATAGATTGCTTTGGGTAATATGGACATTTTAATGATGTTAATTTTTTCAATCAATGAACAAGATATGTGCTTCCACTTTTTAATATCTTCCTCTATTTTTTTTTCAATGTCCTGTAGTTTTCTGCAAATAGGTCCTTTACTTCTTTGGTTAAGTTTATTCCTAGGTATCTTAATTTTTTTGCTGCAATGGTAAATGGGATTGCTTTTTTTAGTTTCTCTTTCTGTGAGTTCATTACTGGTGTATAAGAATGCCATTGATTTCTTGATGTTAATTTTGTATCCTGCTACCTTGCTGAATTTATTAAATCTAGCAGATTTTTGATGAAGTCTTTAGGGTTTTCTATGTATAATATCATGTCATCTGTGAATAATGACAATCTCACTTCCTCATTTTCGATTTGGATCCCTTTTATTTTTTCTTCATGCCTGACTGCTGTGGCTAAGACTTCCTGTAGTATGTTAAATAAGAGTAGCAAAAGTGGGCATCCCTATCTTGTTCCTGTTCTTAAGGAAAATGTTTTTAGTTTTTGCCCATTGAGTATGATGTTGGCTGTAGGTCTTTCATATATGGCCTTTATTATGTCGAGATATGATCCCTCTATTCCCACATTGCTGAGCACTTTTATCAGAAATGGTTGCTGGATTTTGTCAAATGCTTTTTCAGTGTCTATTGATATAATTATGTGGTTTTTATCTTTTATTTTGTTTATGTGTATCACATTTATTGATTTGCAAATATTGTACTAGCCTTGCATCCCTGGGATGAATCCCACTTGGTCATGGTGAATAATTTTTTAAATATATTGCTGGATCCGATTTGCTAGTATTTTGTTCAGGATTTTGGCATCTATGTTCATCAGGGATATTGGCCTATAATTTTCTTTCTTTGTAGTGCCTTTTTCTGGTTTTGGAATTAGAATTATGTTGGCCCCATAGAACGAGTTTGGGAGTCTTTCTTCCTCTTGAATTTTTTGGAATAGTTTGAGGAGAATGGCTGTTAATTCTTCTTTGAATGTTTGGTAAAACTCCCCTGTGAAGCCGTTCTATCCTGGGCTTTTGTTTGCTGGGAGAGTCTTGATTACCTCTTCAATTTCCTTAGTTGTTATTGGTCTTTTCAGATTTTCTATTTCTTCTCTGTTCAGTTTTGGGAGACTATGTGTTTCTAGAAATTTGTCCATTTTGCTTAGATGGTTCAATTTGTTGCCATATAATTGTTCATAGTATTTGTTAACAATCTTTTGTATTTCTGTGGTGTCAGTTGTTACTTTTCCTCTTTCATTTCTGAGTTTGTGTATTTGGGTTCTCTCTCTTTGTTTCTTGGTGAGTCTATCTAAGGGTCCATCCATCTTGTTTATCTTTTCAAAGAACCAGCTCTTTGTTTCATTGATCCTTTGAATTTTTTTTTTTTTTTTGGTCTCTATGTTAGTTATGCTCTGATCTTTACTATTTCCTTTCTTCTACTTGCTCTGGGGTTTTCTTTTTGTTTGCTTTCTAGTTCTTTAAATTGTAAGATTAGGTAGTCAATTAGAAATTTTTTTTTGTTTCTTGAAGTAGGCCTGTAGTGCTATGAAATTCCCTCTCAGAACTGCTTTTGCTACATCCCATAGATTTTGTGTTGTGTGTTCATTTTCATTGGTTTCCAGGAATTTTTTAATTTATTCCTTGATCTTCTTGGTAACCTATTCATTGTTTAATAACAAACTATTTAGCTTCCATGTGTTCAAATGTCTTTGCATGTTCATGTTGCAATTGATTTCTA
Source organism: Molossus molossus (assembly GCF_014108415.1). NCBI lineage: Eukaryota > Metazoa > Chordata > Mammalia > Chiroptera > Molossidae > Molossus > Molossus molossus. The sequence continues at coordinate 184,464,023 of NW_023425344.1, forward strand.
ATTTCATGCCATTGTGGTCTGAGAAGATGCTTGATATGATTTCAATCTTCTTGAATTATGTAGAGACTGGGTTTGTGTCCTAATATATGGTCTGTCTTTGAGAATGTCCCATGTGCACTTGAGAAGAATATGAATTCTGCAGCTTTGGGGTGTAATTCTCTGTAGATATCTATTAAATCCATTTGATCTAGTGCTTCATTGAGAGTCTCTGTTGTCTAGAAGATCTATCCAATGATGTCAGTGGGGTGTTGAAGTCCCCCACAAAGAGAGTATTGCTGTCGATTTGTCCTTTGAAGTCCTCCAGAATATGTTTAAATATATTTTGGTGTTCCTATATTGGGTGTATATATGTTTATCAAAGTTATATCTTCCTGTTTTTTGTTTTTAATCTTTATTGTTGAATGCAAAATGTATTACAGATGTTCCACATTTTTCCCCCATTGACCCCCTCCTCTCCCCTCCCGCCTTTTCCCACACTATTGTCTGTGTCCATTGGTTATGCATATAAGTTCTTTGGTTTATTTCTTCCCACCCCCCTCCCCCAACCCCTTTCCCTTTGAGGTTTGTCAGTCTAGCAGTTAATTTGTACTTCTTAATCTCTTCACCTTTTTCACCCATTCCCCCAACCCCCCTCCCAACTGGCAACCAACAAAATGTTCTCTGTATCTATGAGAATGTTTCTGTTCTACCTGTTCATTTTGTTTGTAGATTCCATTGTTGATAGATATGTATTCACTGCCATTTTGTTTGTTCATATATTTTATCTTTTTCTTTAAAAAGACCCTTCATCATTTCATATAATAACAGTTTGGTGGTGATGAACTCCTTTAACTTTTTCTTGTCTGGGAAAGTCTTTATATGGCCATCGATTCTAAATGACAGCTTTGCAGGATAGAGTAATCTTGGTTGAAGGTTCTTGCTTTTCATCACTCTGAATATTTCTTGCCACTCCCTTCTGGCCTGCAAAGTTTCTTTTGAGAAATCAGCTGACAGTCTTATGGGAACTCCCTTGTAGATAACTAGCTGCCTTTCTCTTGCTGCTTTTAAGATTCTCTCTTTGTCTTGAACCTTTTGCATTTTGATGATGATGTGCCTTGGTGTGGGCCTCTTGGGGTTCATCTTGTTTGGGACTCTCTGTGCTTCCTGGACTTGTATGTCTGTTTCCTTCACCAAGTTAGGAAAGTTTTCTGCCATTATTGTTTCAAACAGGTTTTCGATTTCTTGTTTTCGCTCTTCTCCTTCTGGCACCCCCAAGATGCGAATGTTGGCACGCTTGAAATTGTCCCAGAGTCTCCTTACACTATCCTCATTTTTTTGGATTCTTTTTCCTTTTTGCTGTTCTGATTGGGCATTTTTTGCTTCCTTATATTCCAAATCGATGGCTTGCTCCTTGGATTTACGTACTCTATTATTGAAGCTGTGTAAATTATTTTTTATTTCAGTTAATGCCTCCTTCAATTCTAACTGTGCATCCATGATTTCTGACTGGTCCTTTTTTATGCTCTTGAGACCCTCACTAAGTTCACTGAGGTTCTCACTAAGTTCATTGAGCATCCTTATAAGCAGTATTTTGAACTCAGCATCTATTAGGTTGCTTATCTCTATTTCACTTAGTTCTTTTATTGGGGTTTTGTTCTCTTCTTTCATTTGGGACCTGTTTCTTTGTCTCCTCATTTTGGCTGCCTCCCTGTGTTTGTTTCAGTGTATTACTTAATGAGAGGTATGGGGCTAGCTGAGACCAGATGCTGCTCATTTGAAAGAATTTAGGAAAAACCTGAAGCAGGATCCAAGACAGGCCAATCCTATGGTTAAGCAAGTGGCAACAGCTTGGGTGGGCCTGAAAGTTGGGTGGGGTGGGGCGGAGCCTCAGGGAGTCACCAGGGTGGGGCTATCAGTGTGAGCCTGGTTGCTGGAGTCCCAGATATGGCTTCTGTCTGCTGCCCCAGGGAAGGGCTCACCAAAGGAACAAAGGTCTCTCACAGCATGTTTGTCCTGGAGAAAGCCCCCTGTCCAGCCCTCGCTCCAGTGCCAAACAGCTCAGTTCTTCCCTGTATGTCTCTGGTGCCCCTCGAGCTACCTCCTCTCCAAGCTTAGAGGGAGAGAGTCCGATAAGTTTGTGCGCGGGCCCTTTAAGGAGCTGCCTGTGGCTCCAGCCGCTTCAGCTTCCCTGAGCCTCAGTTCCCGCTGGTTTTTCCAGCCAGAAGTTATGGGGACTTCTCTTCCTGGCACTGGAAACCTGAGCAGGGCACCCGGTGTGGGACGGGGACCCCTTGGTCCTCAGGAATAACCTTCCCAGCTGAGGTATCCTCCTGATTTTTATCCGCCACACTTGGGTGTGGGCCCAGCCCATCGCGCTGCAGCCTCTGCAGCAGCCACCGCCCCTCGTGCCTCCGCCTCTCCTACCAGTCTGGATGTGGCTGCTGCTTTAATTCTGTAGTTGTGGGACTTCCATTCAGCTCAATTTCAGGCAGTTTTGAATGATGGTTGTTCTGTAGTTTAGTTGTATCTTTGATGTGGTTGTGAGAGGACGTGATACTGCGTTTACCTACCTGCCATCTTGACCGGAAGTCATATCTTCCTGTTGGATAGATCCTTTTAATATTATGTATTGGCCTTCTTTGTTTCTAGTTATGGCCTTCATTTGAAATTTATTTTATCAGATATAAGTATTGCTACTCTAGATTTTATTTCCTTTTGGTTTGCTTGGAAGATTTTTTTTCCATCCCTTCACTTTCAACCTATGTGAGTCTTTTGTTGTGAGGTGGGTTTCTTGTAAACAACATATAGATGAGTCATGCTTTCTTATCCAATGAGTGACTTTGTGTCTCTTTATTGGGGCATTCCATCCATTTACATTTAAGGTTATTACTGATATGTACTTTATTGCCATTTTGGTTTATTGTGGTTATATTTTTCTTTCTATTTTTACTAGTTATAGCAGTCCTTTTAACATTTCTTGCAGTGCTGATTTGGAGCTAATATATTCCCTTAGCCTTTTTTGCCTGGGAAGCTCTTGATTTCACCTTCTATTTTGAATTATAGGCTTGCTGGATAGAGTAGTCTTGGATTCAGATCTTTTCTGGCTCCCCATTCTTTTCTGACCTGTAGTGTTTCTGTTGCAAAGTCAGCTGATAGCTTAATGGGGGTTTCTTTTTAGGTGACCTGTTGCTTATCTCTTGCTGCCTTTAGGATTCTCTCTTTGTGTTTAATTTTTGGCATTTTAATTACTATGTGTCTTGGTGGAGCCTTTTTGGGTTCTTCTTACTTGGGTCTCTTTGTGCTTCTTGAACTTGAATGCTTTCTTCCTTCACCAAGTTAGAAAAGTTCTCTGTCACTATTCAAATATATTCTCTAACCCTTGCTCATTTTCTTCTTCTTCTGGACTCCTATGATGCAAATGTTGTTATGTTTCCAGATGTACTACAGTTCTCTTAAGCTGTCTTCCTAATTTTTTAATTGTTTTTTCCTTTTGGTTTTCTGATTGGTTGATTTTTTTCTACCCTGTGTTCTAATTCACTGATCCGGTCCTCAGCTTCCTGTACTCTGCTGGTTAGTCCTTCCAATGTGTTCTTTATTTTTGCTATGTAATTCTTCATTTCCACTTGGTTTTCAATGTTTCTATATCTTTACTCATGGTGCTGATATGCTTACTCATGTTGTTGAGCTTTCTCAAGGTCATGGCTCTGAACTCTACCTCTGATAATTTGCTTAGTTGCATTTCATTTATCTAATCTTTGATAGAGTTCTCTTGTTCTTTCATTTGGGATTTGTTTCTTTGTTTTACCATTTTGGCTATCTCTGTGGGTTTTGGAGCCTGCCAAATTTTCCCTGTCGGTGTTGGTGTTCTGCTGTCTGTGGCTCCCTCTACTGGGTTTAGATGAGCCTGGGTGGGCCCACGTTAAACACCATCAAGTCTTACTTTCCTGGGTAGATTTGCAAGCCCAGGAAAGGTTCAGTTATCCTCTAGCTTTTTGCCTGGAGGCTATTAGTCTCAATTACTTGATGAGCCTTGGGTTGTAGCCCTCAGAGGATTTGCAGAGGGTGGGCCGATGCTGGTTGTTAATGAGCCTCAATTTGTATTTTTCTGGTCCAGCTGGGTGGGGTTAAATCTCTGGGTGGAGGGGCTGCTGCTTCTCCCCAGAGCTCCCAGAAGGAGCAAGATGGCCACTGTCTTGCATGGCCGTGACTCAAAAAAAACTCTGAGTGCCCTCCAAATCCTGGGTGTCCCCACAGAGTTCCAGTCCAGTCTGCCCTTTCTTTGCCAGAGCCCGAGGTGAGTGGCTGTAGCTTATTTAGTGCTCTGTCCCAGCCCTCTACACTGTGGAGCCAGCTTGGGATTTTAACTCTGAAGAGCTTCTCACAGCTAAAACATCTGCTGTCCATGGGCTCCCAGCCTGCCCTCTCCTGCCCCTGCAGACCTACCAGGCTTGATTCAGTGTCCTTTTTTCCTGTCTCTCATTATACAGTCTTCTCCAGTTGCTTTTCTGTTGATTTTTTCCCAATGATTTATCTTTATTTTAGTTGTAATTCCAGTTTGGTTCTGGGAGATGGTCTGTGTAGCTTTCATTCACTCCTCTGCCATTTTGGAAATTATGGTTGGTTAATTTAAAAATAGCATTTGGCCCTGGCTGGTGTGGCTGTTAGTTGGAGTGTCATCCCATACACTGAAAGGTCTCAGGTTTGATTCCCTGGTCGGGCACATATCTAGGTTGTGGGTTTGATCCCTGGTCTTGGTCAGGGCATGTTTGGGAGGCAACTGGTTGATGTTTCTCACATCAATGTTTCTCTCCCTCTCTGTCTTTCTCTCCTTTTCCCAACTTAGATCTTGGACTTATAGCCTCCAGAGTTATGAGAAAATAAATTTCTGTTGATTAAGCCACCCAATCTGTGGTACATTGTTATGGCAGCCCTAGCAAAGTTCCAAAGAACAGTCAGAACACAGATCTACTGAACTAAATATTTACAATCTAAATATAATTGGCCTATGTACATGTATTTCCCAAGGAACCAAGTGTTTCCAGTACCAAATGCATATTCCAGAATCTACACTCAATTTGCTGTTATGAGGCATAGACTACCACAGAGATGCAGTGGGGGATTATATAAACAGAGAAAATAGATGAGAGAGGGAGAGAGAGGGGGCGGGGAGGGAGAGATTTCAGTTTCTTTGTAGGACAAGGGTAATTGATACCCATTGTTTAATCTACTATCCTTGGATTTAAAACTCAAATGTAATAGCTCTTCTGACAAAGGACTCTTACACTGTTATTGTCATTGTTTGTGTGGAGAGGGAAAGAGGAGAAAAAATATGCACAACTGTGAAGTGTTTTTTTGAAATAAACTCTCTAAGTTTGAGATGGTAAGATCCTTTTCTTCCATTTGCTGTCCAGATTGTATACTTTAAGTTACCAGAAAAAGGGAAAGCAAGATGTTTTCTATCCATGTGGGATTCTGAATTTCTTGCTACTTCTCTCCAGGACCCCCACTCAGATGAGTTCAGGAGTATATCTTGTAAGAGATGCTGTTGGTGTCTCAGCCATGTCATCTTAGGCCCTACCTTTGTGGTACACTCACTGTCTTACTTTCACAGCTGGCATGTGCACCTCTTTGCTGGAGGGTTTACTAAACTGAACCTACTGCATTGCCCAGGGTAGGATAGAAGTGCCACAGAATTAATGCCCTATAAGCAACCCTCAATCAGTGTCTTGAGTGGGATATTTCTGAAGTGCCTGTTCTACATTGATTCCTGGAGTTTTCCAGAAGGATGAAGGTCCAGTTGTCCACAGTGGTAGCTGGCTTGATAGCCACCCTTTACCATCTCATTTCCAACTTCCCTGCTCCTGTTCCTTGAATCACTTCCCAAATTCCTGGTCTCAGAGTCTGTTTCTGGGAGAATCTAAATTAAGATACTCCTACTTTCTGGCAAGCAAGCAACTCACTCTCCACAGATTACAACTCTAGAAGTAAAATTCACAGCTTTTCATTCCCAGGAATGCTGGTCTCCAATCCTCACTGAATATAGGAAAAAAGAAAAAGAAACATAGGATAGTGACTGCCCAGCCTTCTACTATTTCTTCATACTCTTCATACTTTTCTGTCTGAGCCGGGCCTGTCCCCAGAATAAAATGAATTCCTATCAGCAACAAGACTGGGCCCTGTTGCTCCAAGTGGGATCAGATTCATAATTTCTGTTATAATTTGTACTTCAGGAGTGAACGTGCCTTAACCTCTTCAGATGAATCTTTATCTCCACTGAGATGACTTCTAGAACCGGGGATGGAGAGCATCTTTCAAAGCCAGAGATTTTTTCCCTCTCTACCTGGAACTTTTCCCATGAGAAGTAAAGTTGCTCTTGAAATTTGATATTTCTGAGTGAGCCCAGCTCCCATTCATGTACTCTTCTGCATACACCCACCTTCATCGTGTATGATTCTGGGAGAAGATTTACCTGGGATCCTGAATGCACAAGTCTTTGCTCCGCTTCCTACCATGACTGCTACCACTTCACTTAGTCCCTAAGCATATTGGCCTTGGGTTCTTTCTAATGAAAACAACTACCTTATGGGTAAGCAAAACTTTGGCCCACACTTGTAGGTAACATCTTACTTTGGTGAATTGGTCATAACTGAGAGTGAACTCTAAAGACTATTAATCTAGACATATCTGTTGTACCTTCATGCCTTCTTGCCTCTGAGATTTCCATCCTAAATGGCTCCTGCCCAGTGGAAAGAAATTTTAGACCATTGTTTTAAAAAGCAAATAAACACATGAAAAAGTGCATTCTAAGATAATGAGACAGTCTTATAAAGGGAGGATAAAAGAGCCCCTCTACGTGGAAAACAAATTTCTCTCTGCTCTACAGAAAACAACCTGCTGTATCTGATTGCTTTTTTGAGTATTGATTACACAATGTCCTTAGATGCTCCTTGAGGAGGGTGTGAGGTTAGATCGGGCTACAAGACTTGTTGAAAATCAATATTTTTCTCTTGTTCCAAATATAACACATAAAATTTGAACCAATATTCATAGTATCAAAGAAATGCCTGAACTAAAGAAAGACAAACAGAAACCCTGGACTCTTGTAGGCATCTGGAGTAAGTACAGAATTTGTAACTAGTGAGTGTGTACAGAGCTTTTACTGTATTCTAGAAGACCAGCTTGAGAATTTTAGGATATTTGGGTATACTGATCAATTAGAAATATGTGAAGAACTAGAAGAGAGATGTGATGGTAAAACAAAGAAGAGATCATTGAAAGAAAGAACAAAGGGGTTTATTAAGCAACTGTATAAGGTACTTCAAAATGATGCTATATTGTAATGGTCAAATAAGTATATATGTAGAGGGATAAAAAGAAAGGGAAGATGACTGGGAGGCATTTCAGAAGAGAAAGAGAGTAGGCCTGGCCAGGTGGCTCAGTTGGTTGGAGCATCGTCCCATATACCAAACAGGTTGCAGGTTTAGGTTCCTGGTTGGGGCACATATCTAGGTTTTGGGTTTGACCACTGGTCAGGATGTGTACAGAAGGAAACCATTTGATGTTTCTCTTTCACATTGACCTCTCTCTCTCTTTGCCCCCCTTCCTCTCTCTCTCAAATCAATAAACGTATACTCAGGTGAGGATTAAAAACAAGAGAAAGAGAGTAGGAAAGAGCAATGGGGAGTTAATAGGTGCAATTACATGTGATTATATGTAAATTACATGTGAGGGGGAGCAAAGATGAGTAGTCAAGGGAATAGGTCAGGAAGGAGAGAGGTGAGAGGGGATGAGGGACTAGGACAGGAGTCAGTGGAAGTTGTGTCACTTCTGGTCTGCTGCTTATTTTTGTTTTAATGAAGCACAGTCAGGCTCATTCATTTACATATTGTCTATGGCTGCTTTCATGCTACAATAGCAGAGTTGTGGCAGAGATGATATGTGGCCTGCAAAGCCTAAAGTATTTATTTTTACATAAAAGATTGCTGAAGCAGGAGACATATTTAGTCAATGAAACAGCCATAGAGGACCAGTTGCCAATGAAAATGTATTTAGTGGGTGTTGCAGGTGCCCTGCTACTGTGAGTGTTGATCACCATCACAGATGTTCCTTTCTGAGAAATGGCCTTGACTAATGACTGCAGCAAGTGTGTGCAAAGGCTGGCCCTCTTCCTTCATGGTGTGAGTAGCAACTCTGAGGTGCAATTGAGCTTCATGCAGGGATCATTGAAGCTGGTCTTCAGCTGTGAGCACATCCTTGCTCCCAATGCCCCCTGCTGTACCTAGCCTGCATCTCTCATGCCCTATTCCTGAAAGCACTCCCCCAAGAAATCACTTGAACCAGAATCCCTCTCTCAGGCCTTGCTTCCATGGAACCTGACTTACACAGTACTCTTTAATGGCCAAATGTGTGCTTAGACACGTTTTCTTTTCCTAGGAAGCTTTAATAACTAATTTTATTTTTTAAATACAATGGGAAGGAAATAGTTGTTCTATTTCTTGGATACCCTACGCCCCTTCCAGCTTTGGGATGTTTTCACATACTTTCCCTATGCGTGGAATGAAGTTTTTCCAACATTTTCTTGTCTTTAGATCTTTTTTATTTTTTTTTGTAAATTAGTTTTTATTGAATTTATTGGGGTGACATTGGTTAATTAAATAGGTTTCAAGTGTACAATTCTAGAATGCATTGTTTGTATATTGTATTGTGTGTTCATCACCCAAAGTCAAGTCTCCTTTTAACACCATTAGTACTCACTTCTCCCTCTTCTACCTTTCCCCATGGTCCTTCCCCTCTGGTAATCATCATACTGTTGTCTGTGTCTATGAGGTTTTTTTTTATTTTGCTGAATCCCGTCACCTAGTTCACCCACTCTGAGAGCTGTCAGTCTGTTTCTATTTTGTTTGTTTGTTTATTTTGTTCATTAGACTCCACATATAAGTGAAATCATATAGTATTTGTCTTTCTCTGACTGGCTTATTTCACTTAGCATAATACTCTCCTGGTCCATCCATGCTATCGCAAAAGGTAAGATTTCCTTCTTTTTTATGGCTGAGTAGTAGTCCATTGTGCAAATGTACCACACCTTTTTTATCCTCTCATTTACAGATGGGCACTTGGGCTACTTCCAAATCTTGGTTATTGTAAACAGCACTGCCGTGAACATAGGGACACATATATTCTTCTGAATTAGTGTTTCTGGTTTCTTTGGATAATTCCTAGAAGTGGAATTGCTGGGTCATAGGCAGTTCCACTTTTAATTTTTTTGAAGAACCTTCATACTGTTTTCCATAGTGGCTACACTAATCTGCATTCCCACCAACAATGCAGGAGGGTCCCCTTTTCTCCACATCTTCACCAACACTTGTTGATTTATTGATAACTATTTTGGCAAGTATAAGATGATATCTCAATGTGGTTTTACTTTGCATTTCTCTAATGATTAGTGATGTGGATCATCTTTTCATATGTCTCCTGTATGTCCTCTTTGTAGAAGTGTCTATTCAGGTCCTCTGTCCATTTTTTAATTGTATGGTTTGTTTTTTTGATGTTGAGTTGTTTAAAGTTTTTTTATAAATTTTGAATATTAACTCCTTATCAGATATACCATTGGTGATCCAATTCAGTGGGTTCTCTTTTTGTTTTGTTGATGATTTCCTTTACTGTGAAAAATCTTTCTGAAGGGTGTTATGGCTACTCGGGTTTTTTGTGGTTCTATACACATTTTTGGATTTTTATATGCCATCAGTATTTTGATAGGAATTGCATTGACTCTATGAATTGCTTTGGGTAGTATGGACATTTTAATGATGTTAAGTCTTTCTATCCATGAGTACTGTATATGCTTTAATTTATTTGTATCTTTAATGTTATAATTTTTCAATTACAGGTTCTTTACTCCCTTGATTAAATTTATTCCTAGGTTTTGTTTTTTGTTTTTGCAATTGTAAATGGGATTATTTTTAAGTTTCTCTTTCTGATAGTTAATAATTGGTATATAAAAATACAACTGATTTTTGGAGATTTATTTTGTATCCTGTAACTTTACTGGATTCATTTATCAGTCTTAGTATTTTTTTTGGTGGAATCCTTAAGGTTCTCTCTATATAGTATCATGACATGTGCTATCCATGTTTTTAATAGAAATAAATGCAAAGCACAAAAAGCTACAATGAATTCTATATTTTTTATGAAAATAGAAATTGAATTTTTCACTAATATAATTAAATTACAAATTATGGTCAGGAAGCATACTAAAGCAATTTACATTACATTCTTTTTCATTTTTATCCTCACTCAGGGATATGTTTTTATTGATTTTAGAGAGAGAGGAAGGGGAGAGAGAGAGAGAGAGAAAGAGAGAGAGAGAGAACATCAATGTGAGAGAAATATAGATCAGCTGCCTCCCATATGCTCCCTGACAGGGGATTGAAACCACAACTAAGGTATTTGCCCTGATCAGGAATCGAACCTGCAACCTTTCTGGTGTATGAGACAATGCTCCCACCAACTAAGCCACCCAGCCAGGGCCCTCATTGCATTCTTTTTGGTCACGAGCACTGGATTTGCTTGAGCATACAGTAGACACATGCAGGTTTGAGGCTGTTTGTCATCCGTGGAAGATCTGCTCTGGGGAAGTGTCTGTGGTTAGGCAGGGCACTGTTCTAACTAGCTGCTTCATTCATAGCATTCCGAACTTTTTCTGTGGCACGGAACACATGAAACCACTTGTGTTCTGACCCAACTCAAAAAATGCCTTGGATTCTGAAGCTGCACAGGGTTGTTTGTCTTTGTCATCAATCTACTGAATTTCTGTAATTCTTTTTCATCATCCTGAGAACACTGGGATACATGATATGTTTTACATCCTGTTCATGACTTCTTCTGCTTGTATAAGTTGAGAAGGGGACTCATAGGCAACAGTGGTGGTTTCATTGCTCAGAGAAGTTTCTTTTTCTCTCACTAGTATGTCGTAGGATAACACTAATATACACAGCCAAGAGGCAGAAGAGTGGAGTGTTGACATAAACCAGCTTTTAGTAGGATTGGTAAAATAGCCTTAGGATCTTTGCAGGAAGCAGCAGGAACCAAAGTTAAAAACATTTTCTTAAGGGCTGCTTTGCCTGAAGTTCTTTCCTTTAACTACTAACCTGCTTTCAAAATTCTATTAATCCTTCAAGGCCCAGTTCACAAGGGCTCTTTTCTTCACATCTGCAATGTTAGCATTACTTCCCTGTGCATTAATCAACTATAACTACTCTCCCAGCTCAAACTGTCAACTTGTATCAAGGACTATGTCTAAAAGTAAACAATCACACTCAAAAACCAAGAAATGAATCTCATTTACATATTTAACCACTACACTTTTAACTAATACAGAGTGACCCAAAATGCCCATGCAGTAATCTGGAAAATGCTGAGGCAAGGACTGGAATTGATCACACTGTGAGGCTAGTGTGTAGCAGCAAGCACTTAGTCAGCTGGTGTGCCTTATTTCATTCCAGGGGGACGTGGCTGTCCTCTGTTAGCCTCTGGGCAGAAATTCTGCTAAAGTGAAACAAACAAACAAACAAACAAACAAACAAACAAACACTTTAGTTCTTTATGAAAATATTACTCCAATAAAGCCAACTGTTTGTACTGTTTAGCACAAGGAGAAAGAATTAGCTCTAAAACCAGAGAGACTCTAGGTTAGGGTCAACAAAACATGGAACTTGTTCCGTCTACCTTTTTCTCTCAAGCCAGTGGTAGACATTGCAAGTTGACCATTCTTTCCTGCTGAGTTTAGCCCCTGCCTCACCATTCTTTGAAACCTAACTCACTATGCAAACCCCACCTATACATCAGAGTAGGCACTTAAAATACTTGTTACTACCATTCTTGCCTTATTCTAAAGTGAGTTTTCTCAAATCACCTTTCATCCTTTATTTGACCCAATTCAAGTTTTCTTGGCCTTGCTATGTTCGTTTCCTTATTGGTAGCTATGTTTTGATGGCTTACACTTTTCTTTTTAAATATGTTTTTATGGATTTTTTTTAGAGAGAGAGAGGGGAAGGGAAAGAGAGATAGGAACATTGATGTGAGAGAGAAACATCAATTGGATACCTCCTGCACGCCCCCTAATGGGGATCAAGCCTGCAACTGAGGCATGTGCCCTGACTGGGAATACAACTGGGACCTCTCAGTGCATGGGATGATGCTCAATCCACTGAGTGACCAGCTGGGCCATGGCTTACTCTTTTCAATTGATTTATGTTGTTTATAAAACACTAAGTTACAGCAACTACTACTGTAACTTAGTTACTAAATTCTGATGGTTGGCTCATACAGGCTCCTCTGGGTACATGATCAATTGTGTTTAGGCAGTAGAGAATTCTTACCAGTTGCATGTTCTGTAAGTCCAAGTCAAGTTTGTTCACTGAGATGTAGCTTTGAAGAACACTCTCACAGTAGTGTTGTTTCATATGTTTTATAGTAGATAAAAGTTTTGGTTTATTGGTTTTTATATGAATATGTGACAATCTTTAGCTCAATTCTATAAATGCAATGACTCAAAACATGTTTCCTTTTAAAAGTAGCTGCAAATATATGCTAACTGATGTATAGTTTGTTCAAATTACACTTAAATAAATGAACTGGCATCTTGTTCACATAGAGATCATTGTTATGATTTAGTCTGAGGCTTTCAATTTATCAAGATTCTTGCACCTGTGAGGCCTTGGGTGGATACCTCTTCATCTTTTGGTGTCTGTCACCATAGCAAAGCTCAAAGAAAGTGAGACTTCTTAGTTGAAGTCAATGCTTTATATTTAATTTACTCCAAATGATTCTTGCTATTATCCTGTCCTTGACTAGAGTAAGTTTACTATACACACACTCTATGGGACAAAAACAGATTTATAAAACTTCAGTGTGTGCTTTGGTTAGGTCTAAAATGACTCATCAGGTAAGAGACAAACTTTAGTGAGTGCTTACCCAGCAGTTACCTCAGTGGTCAAGGATATGCTTAGGAAAATGGACTGAGTCTCTTTGCAAATGAGACTTAAAGTCAGGAGGCTCCACAGTCATTTCACTGAAGCATTAGGAGTTAAAGGCTCACCTGTCATTGTTGAACCACACTTTTGTGAAGTAAGTAAGATGTTATGGGGTTGTTCTTGTATTATGGGATTAGCCAAAGTCTCCAGACAGAGCCCCATGAATGGCAAAACTCTACTATGTTGAGTATTAAACATGATGCTAGTTCTTTGACAAATTAAATAAAATAGAAAAATTTCTATCTTTTTCAATATTTTTGAAAAACTGCTCTGGGCTGGGCACTATCGATTGCAGTAAAACAAATGGTTTGTTTTTGTAGCACATGTGACTAAGATGTGATTTTAAGGGAACTGCCTCCTGCTGAAATATACTTTATTCAAGAGAGATTTATTGAACATGTCTTATGTACCAGGCATTATGGTAGGTTCTGGTGATATAATGGTGCAAGAAAATAAATAACAGAGATCTTGTGATTATTTGAACAGAGGTGCTATGAAGGAAGGGAAACAGTGCTATAAATGAGTAAAAGTGGATGTGACCATGTCTCAGTGACCAGGGAAGACCTTGAGTTGACATCAGAAGGAGGATGAGTGGAAGTAAAATAGCTGAATAGGGAGAGCATTTCAGGGAGAATGAGCAGCAAGAGCTAAAGCCCAGTGGAAGGAAGATGTATGGGACCAAAGAAGGTTGTTGGGGAAACCAACACAGGGCATTGTGCCCACGTGCAGTGGGGAGGAGAGAGGTGTGAGAACAGGCTGGGATGTGGGCAGGTCCTGAGCCAGGCAGGGCCACATCAGGCATATCGAGAATTTTACTATTTGTTTTAAGAGCTGCAGGAAGTCATTAAAACCTAATCAAGCCATGAAAATCTCATTTTGACAAGATCACACAGGCTTCCATGTTGAAAGGAGTTTAGGGGGGAACAAGAATACATGGATGAGCAGTTGGGAAGTGGTTGTGGAAAACCAGTGAAGAAATGATGCCAACTTTGATGGGGATGATGCAAATATGTAAAGTCATCACCAGTCTCTCCTCTGAGTTATGGAAAAAGAAAGTTCCTGTACAAGTATAATCTGGGAGGCAGATGGCCATTTAGCTCTCACTAGTTCTACACAGAGAAAGGTTGACAGACTCGTTCTAGCACAGAGGGAGGGCACAGAGAATGGGCCCTAGGTTGGCAAATAGTAGAACTCTGAATACTTATTTGGAGATATGATTTGGGCAGGCGTGGTAAGTGAAGATCCTCGGACATCACACCTGGCAGTGCTAACTGGATGCTAATTAGAACAAAAGAAAAGATCAAGAGGCCCAGAGAGTCAGCCCTATCTCTTCTCTGTGTTGCTCAGTATATGCTTGGTCATGTGTCTTATGAATTCCCGGAGAGAATTTTCAAAATCATAATGAGAGACTGTAGAGCTGGAAGGAATGTGAGAGATCATCTAATGTAGTGGTTCTCAAAAAGTGATTTGGAGACTTCTGTGTTGGGGAGATGGAGAAGATGCACTTACACACTTTTCCCTGTTTCTACTGGGAAGTACTAAACACCCTGGACATTTTATATACAGCAAACATAAGACTGACTCTGAAGGATGGAAAAAGCAGGCACACTGGCTAGGGATCTCAGGACCCAAGAATGGACAGTGAGGAGTTCCCTGAGTTTTCTTTTAGCTGCATAAATATACTTATAGCTGAAGACATTGGCAACCCAGAAACACCAAAGCCACAGACAAAAAGAAAAAAAAAAAACTTCAGAAAAAGCATGCTCTTGGATCTGAAAAGGGGCAACCTACCAAGACAGAAAACTTTTAGACATTAATCATTATATTCTAGTCAAAGTGTGGTTCCTGGACCAGCAACATCGACATCACCTGGGAACTTGATAAAATGCAAATTCTTGAGCCCTACGCTAGACCCACTGAGAAGAACCTTGGGGGTGGACCTCAGCAGTTTGGTTTAACAAGTCCTGCAGCTGATTCTGATGCATGCTAATGTTGGAGAAGCGATAGCATGGTATACCTGGTCTTCTCGTTGGATGAGGAAACTCAAGGCCAGAGGCTGGTTGATTTGCCCCAGGTCCATCTTATGCAGAGTCTAGCTCTTGCTCTAGATTGGCTCAGAATACCTCTTCTAGAGCTAAAGTCTAAGGAGAATAGAGGAAATTTTAAATGCACATTTGAATTAAGTGTAAACATGTGCATTATTAAGTGCTAGGCATATAGGAGGAACTCAATATTTGTTGAGTATTGAACAGTTGTTATCTTTGATTCAGTACAGTTGTAGAGAGGATGCCAAAAAGAAGGGAGCTGTTGGAAAACCTCAAACTGGCATCTGTGAAGGCATCTAAACCTCTGTGAACCGTCCCGGTGGTGATGGTTGCTGGGTGGAAAGAGATGGTGTGACGTTCTTTCATGTTCCTGGGCTCTTTCTTCCCCCAACCTACATGAGGCTTCATAAATACCTGGCCTCACACCATGCAAGTATTTCTCAAGTCTGAATTATTGCCTTCTCCTGATGGGGGAGTGGGGGAAGTCTACATTCCCAAGGTCAAGCACTGAGCCTATTCGCCAGGTTAGTTCGTACATGGGTTTTCACCAGTGGAGCAGTTTGTAATTGTTCCTCCACTGAGTCTTAGCCCCAGCCCACGAATGATTACATTTCCATCATTAAAACTTCGGGTTCTTGGGACTAGAATAAAACATAAAGGTCTGCTGCTAGGAAAAATAAACATTTTTGTATTTTCTCAATGTTTATTTCGAATGATACTTATCATTACCTGAAAACTAAATGGGGTTTTTAATTTTATTTTAAAAGTCATGGCTGCTAAGATGGTCTGATGGAGGCCAAGTATGAACCCATAGTGTGTTTTCACGAGTAGTCTTTTAATAACTCACTCTGTGCAACCTGGTGTGTGAGATGAACTCAAGGGTGACTGTAATTACGGTGGTGCAATTAGGCATTTTGACCTCACAGATGCACAGGGAACCTAAGGCTACTAGTCTGTCTATTTCTGCAGTCTCCCAGTTTATATTTTGTAAAGCTATTTGGAAACGGCACTAAAGCTTTGTTTTAAAGATTTTTCAAGCCACTGGGTTCAACAGATGGAGAGGTATGATAACTGGGTATCTGAAAAGTCTACAGAAACATCCTATTTTAATTCAGGATGTACAAAATCTGGCAGGAGAACTAGAAACAGTGCCCGAGGAGGTGCAGGCTCAAGGTGAGACACTTTCTGAGATGAATAGCCGAAACTCGATCATCTGCCTCAAGCAAGTTCATTGTGACGTTCCATTGTCCATGCAGCTCATAAATCCCAAGGAACTGGGTGGTTTAGAGCAGTGGTTCTCAAAGTGTGCTGCCTGGACCAGCAGCCTCAGCATCACTTAGGAATGTGTTAGAAATGCAAATTCTTGAGTCCCATTCCAGACCTACTCAGTCAGCAACTGTAGGATGGGGCCCAGCAATGTGTTTTCACTCCCAGGTGATTCTGATGTACACGAGCTTGAGGAGTACTGGAGAGAGGATTTAAAAGAAGACGTACCTTTTTAAAGGGACACAGTGTCTCACTGCTGATGTGGAAAATCAGAACAAAAACTGATTAGGACACCAGAGTAACTATATTAAAGGCAAGAAAGAAGTCTTCAAGAACCAGAAAGCAAACAGCCACTAGGCTCTCCTATGCATATGCGATTGATTCATCTAGTCCCTCTCATACATTCTCTGCCTTCAACTTTCTCTAGGTTACTTACAGTTAGTACAATTTTGTCCATCTGGTAGTGAACTTGACAGCCAAAGTAAGTGATAGACACCTCCACCTCTTTGTTGTGAGTAGCTGCAGCCTGTGCATACGCCGTTAGACATCCGAGCATTGCGGGAAGCATGCCTCCCCAAATTTATTACATGGGTGACATGGGGGCCTCCTGGGAAGGGCCTTTGATTTAAAGTTAGAAAGGTTTAGACAAGGTTAACCCCGCAGCCAGTGTTGAGTCACCAGTGAGAGCCTACTCTGGAACCACTCAGATTGGCCTCTCGACCAGCAGTTCTGTGGAAGAAGGGTGGGTTGTGGGTAAAAATGGACAGTTGCTTCACATCAACAGCTCAGATATCTTGGGGCGTGAGAAACACCGTTCTGGTGCCTGTGAGGAAAAGTACAACTCAACTGGGAGAGAGAATACATCCTCACTCTTCCGTAAGGAACATGCCTTTTGTTTTAGGGCACTCACCACCCCAGAAAACGCAGTTGAGTGTTTTCTGATTCTCCGCAGCCTGGGAGTTAGCTAAGGCCCCTCAGACCCATGTGGTGCTAATCGCTGCTGCTACCCCAATGACTTGGGCAGTGGCCAAGAACACAGGCATTATAAAGGTACAACCTAGCGGAGAACTTGCATTTCCCTCCATATTCCTGAACTGTATTCTCAGTTATGTTTATGGTTGATAGAGAGGGTTTGGGTGGCGTACAGGACACATTTGTTTGTATCTTTATTTCTCGTTAACACCTAGGCCACAGCTTGGTATACGTAACAGATGTTCAGCTATTTACAATGATTGAGAGACCCACGAAAGCAAACATTTTAAGAATGATTTGATGCTTAAGAAAAATGTGGCATGCCTGTGAATTTTAAACAAGCTGAGTCCATTTACTTAGTTAAATATATCCAACCAACAGCAAACCCGTAATCAACTCCCAGTGCTGGGAAAAGAGGAGAAAAAGAGTCAAACCTGTTCAAGTTACGAGGAACAACTGGCCCCGTCTTTGCTATGAAGGCCTGTGGGCGGCTGAGCTCCTTGAACTCGCCTTGACCTTCTACTACTGCCTTCCTCAGACTTCCTCTGCTCCCTGAACACTGCCCACACCTTCGCCATCCTTCATCTTTCTCCCACCAGTGAGGGTCCTGCTATTGGGTGGCTTTCTCAGAAATAGCCACTGCCTTCCTGATGGCAAATATGGTCTGATGCTTGTGTTTCTTGGTTTTTCTTGCATTGGCAAAGACCTCGGGGGACAGTAAGTGCCCGAGTCTCTGCTGCACTGCTTTGCCCCTGCCTTCCCTCTGCTGCCCTCATCCAAGTTTACTTCCATCAGGTTTAGTCTCCACAGCACCTGCTGTGCTCCTGTGAGCACATTTCTGCCCTTTCCTGCTACCCCTGTTTCTGAAATGATGCTCAAAAAATGTGCACCTATGCAATATGCTAAACAGGATGAAAGCACTGCATTTTGACCCAAATATTAGCATTTGAGTGGTCTGTGGACCACCTGCCTCAGAATCATCTGGGAGCAAATTAGCAAGGTGATTCCTGTGTCCCACCTTCAGCTCGAGTTTTAGATTCTGTAAGTCTAAGTGCAATAAAAAAAAACAAAACCAAGCAACCAAAAAAACATCCATCCAGTTTGGGAGACAGTGCTTTAGATCTGATTATTAATCTTAGCTGAAAGTCTCAGAGTGGAGGGGAGGGTAAGGGAGGTGGGGAGGTTCTTTTATAAAATTCAACACATGTGTGGGTCCCACTGCACAGCAAGTAAATGGAGTTTCTGGATGTAGGGACTAGGCATTGGTGTGTGAAAAAGCCTCCCAAGGAATCGAGAGTTATGATTCAATATATGAAGTCAAAAATCTGTAACGTGAAAACTGTTTTAACATAGTTCCCTTTAACCTTCTGGTCTGTGGGTCATGTCAATAATGCATTCCCTTCTGGGTTTTGCTATGGAATTACCTTGCTTTTAAAAGTCTGCCTGCCTTCTTTTTTCTGATTAAGCAAATAACAGGAAGAAGATAAAGCTGGCTTTGCAAGCTGGTGGAACACAGCTGAAATGGTTCTAGCAGGTGTGTTTTATTACATCCACACAATGTTTTTTTTTTTTAAAGATTTAAACCAACAGTTAAAAGTTGAGATATTTTCCCATAAAAATTCAGACTTGCCAAAATGAGGTAAAAAAACAGAAGTTTCATCAACATTGGAGCCGTCTTCTCCAGGACTATAGGTCGCAGCTGCTCCTTGGGAGGTGGGGTGAGTGCCCAGACTGCCTCCCTGACCCCCTTGTGCTTGGGCCCCCAGGTATTTGTATTTGTGACCTTTATGATAAAGAATCAATATAATCAACATTTCAGCACCTACTAAGGGTCAGGAACTCTAGGGTAAGTGCTTTTTTTCACACCAAATTATGAAATATGCATTATTCTCTTAATAGAAATCTCCAAGGCTGCTGGGTTGGGCTGAAGGTCTAGGTTAAAATTCGAATCCAACTCTGTATGCATCTGAAGCCTCCCCAGACCCTCATGCTTGTAGGAACTGCAGGGATTTTGGCTTGGTTCCATACCTCTCGGATTAGAGATGAAAGTTTTTGGGACACCTGTGAAGCATTTTGCATTCAATTAAGGCTTCATCACCTGGATTAAGGGAATTTAGAAATCAGTCTGTAAATTTGGTGAGGGCTTCAGTCTAATTAGCTTCAAGTATAAAGGCAGACGCTTTTTGGGCAATTTAAGACAGATTTGCAATCCTATTAAGTGGATGCAATCATGTATGTAACCTGAACATTTCAAGGAGAGTTAATAATGACTTCTCAGGCACCTCAGGGAACTGAACGGGAAGAACATTTGTTCAATGCAGTTAGTTATCTGAGTAGTTTTTTGTAACACAAATTCTTGAGTGTACCTCTGGGGAAGTGAGGCCTCATGCCCACGACTCACGAGCAGTCACCTCAGCTCTGGTAGTCTAGAGTACCACCTTTTTGGTATTGTTTCCAACTGACGTGATAAATATGTTACCAGTTCGTTAAATAGCATTTTATATTCTTTTGATGACATCTCAGGGCCAGAATTATTTCTTTAGAAATGGATCTCAAGTAATGAGGCCTTAGTGGAAAAATGCTTCTATATATCTTTCAGTAACATGTCACTTGCATAACTAAAACATGCAATTGTTTTCTTACCTAGAGTACTTCAGGGTTACTGAGAATGGTTGAAAAGAAGGCAGGTGGTGAGCCATTCTGTGTCTAGAAATCTTTCCATTTCTCAAAATGCGCGTGTGGATTGGCAAGTTAGGGGAAGGTAGAAACAGTAAAAAGGAATGGAAAGACATTAACAAATATTAAAGTTAATAGTTATCAGGATAAGAAAACTTTTGGAGCTATTTAGTGAGATCACGATCAATGAGTTTTGCCTTCATATCCCTCCAGTTTCTATTGTGGGGTCGGTGGCTGTGTCTTTTAATATACTGTCCACCTCAGTCCTCATTGCCTTAGGGTACCTGAGCCTAAACCCAAGGGTAGTATGTCTTCAGCATCTATAATTGACAGAACTGGAATAGACCAGATAGGTACTTCCGCTCCCCTATCACTGGGAGAGGCCTGGGAAACTCAGACTGAAGATTACCTTGGGTTTTATTGGCAAGAATCAATTATTTGGTTCGGCTCTGACCAGCACATTGCAGGGACGATCAAAGTCAGACCCAAGATGAAGGAAAACTTGGCTATCTTAATTCCCAAGGTGCTGCCCTAGACCACTGGAAGGAAGAGAAGCCAGGTGGGTTGTGTGCTACCCCGGGGGCTCCTTTGCTCTGGTCTGGTCCTAGTTTTCTGTGTCAGCCTTTGTCCATGGTATGGGTAGATTCTCCAGTGCTGGGATTCATCTCTCTTAGGGTGGGGATAGAAAGAGGCTGTAGGTTCTGTCCCAGATCTTGTCGCGCGGGGTCAGAGAGACTGGCATCCTCAGGCTTTCACATGGGGGAGTTTAATTCTTGCAGTTTTTTGACAGGACTGGAGATGGCACTTCGGGAATTCATCCAGGAGGTGCCCACAGGTCTGTCTTGGCTAAAGGCTTACTTACATTTCAGCTAAGGACAGTTTCCTTATTTCCTTTTGGTTGAGGTTAGCCCAGCAATGGAGGGCTCTCAAGCAAGCAGCGGTGTTGTGATCTCTCAGCTAGGACATGGTGGAGTATAAGTGATAATAGTTCAAGAATTGGTATCATTTCCATCAGCATTCACATTCTGACTCATCAGTTGCTAGCTGTGTGTTCTGGAGCACAGAGCTCTGAGCCTCAATGTCTTCAACTGTAAAATGAGACAATATTAAACAGGTATGGGGATATTATGATTAAATGAGAGGATTAGATGAGAATGTGTATCAAGGGATGTCACAGATCCTGGCACATAAGTGCTCAATAGACACTGTTTTTTAAAACTTTTTTTCTTTATTGATTTTAGAGAGACAGAAAGGGAGAGGGAGAGAGAGATAGAAACATTGATGAGAGAGAACATTGATTGGCTGACTCCTGCATGCCCCTCTTCAACTGGGGATTTGGCCCACAACCTGGGCATGTGCCCTGACAGGAATCAAACTGGTGACCTCTTGGTACATTGGTCGATGTTCAACCCTTGAGCCACACCGGCCGGGCAATAGACATTGTTTCTTAATGAGGAAATATTCCTAAAGGTAACCTCAACTCTTCATCCCATGTCAAAAGAGCCCCTGAATTTTCAGTACCCCTTCCACAGATCAGCATCAGCAATTCAAGGTGTCATCTGCTCTAGGAGTATGCTCAGCATCCCACAGTCCACCATTTATTAGGGGTCTAGTACGTGCCTGTGTTTAGAGTAAGACCACATTTCAGCACTCTACCATCAGCAGAGTCAGAGGGGAGTCAGCACCCCATGAAACACTCTTTTACGGGAACTGAGTGAAACCACATTTAGGAAAGATCACCCCTTTGTTAAGGTGTACTTTTCCTTTTTTTTTTTTTTAATAGAGTGAAAAGACTCCCTCACTTTCCGTCTCAACACCCACAGCTTTGCCATCACTGTCTGCCTTGGGACCAACAACGAAAATCCCATCATGCCCCTTGTTATACCTGTTCACAGGAAAAGTTCAGGACTACTGTTGTTCCTCAGCTCCCCATTCTTTAGTTCCACCACCTCTTGCCTTGCCTCACCATTTCCTGAAACGCTTTTGCTTTGTCCCAAGAAACATAAGGTCAACTATGATCAAAATGTGCTTTACCCAGAGCCTCTCCTGTGAATGTTCTCTTCACTTTCTGACCTGCTCTGCTTTTGACAACTTATCTGCATGAGTGACATGATCTGACTTACATATATATATAATTTTTGTTGTTGTTAATCCTCACCCCAGGATATTTTTTCCATTGATTTTTAGAGAGAGAGAGGGAGGGAGCAAGAGAGAGAAAGAGAGAGAGAGAAGTATCAATGTGAGGAGAGACATATCAATTGGTTGCCTCCCAAATGACCCCAACCAGGGTTGAGGATTGAACCTGCAACCCAGGTATGTGCCCTTGACTTGGAAATTGAACTTGTGAACCTTTGGTCAGCAGGTGGATGCTCTAACTGCTGAGCCAAACTGGCCAGGGCTGACTTATATTTTAATGTGATCAGTCTGGGAAGCCAGGGTATTGCACTGATAACATCTTTCTCTGTTATACCCACTATTCATCCTTTCATTCAGTAGCCAGTTTAATTTGAAAATACAAATGCTGCAACTGAAATGGAACAGACTATCTTAGATGGAACAATCTCTCTCTCTCTCTCTCCTTTTCTTCTATTCATTCTCAAGGAAGAACCAAGTGGATGACTATGACTACCTCACAGCTTTTTCAAACACAGGTCGTCTTAAGCTAGGTCAATATTCAAAACCGTATTCAAGTGTCTTCAGACCCTTCTCCCACAGGCTCCTCTGGAGCCTTATCTGAGCAGACAACAGTATACAGTTGACTTGGGTCATGAACAGATCTCAGTATAATTAAGTTAAAAATTAAAATGAAAATTTTAAAGATTTAAGGAGAAACCTTGTGTAGTAGGGTTATTGTATTTTTAAACAGGAATCCTGCAGGCAGACTCACAGCTTCACCCTTACAGATGTTCCTGATCACATTGCTAATCCTCCTTGGGAAGGGGAGGGGTGACGACTGCTTGGATAAGTCCTTCTGAAACTTTGCTGACCCCTGCTTTACACAGCGCCACGTCCGAGTTTGCCCTAAATACCAGTCGGGTAAAAGAAGCAGGCACAGCGCACGCAGCTGTGGGAATAGAGACAGTTGAATACATAACAGAAAGATTTAAACTATTTAGTAATTCATCTATGTTGGTGAATTTAACATAATTTGTATAATAATAACAGATCTAAGAGCTTTAGACATTAGCCTAGTTCTGCAGTCTGCCAAGACTGTCAAACTCTTTTTCCACTTTCTGGTCTGTGAACAGCTGGAGGGGAAGCAGGGAGAAATAAGGGCTCAGGAGGGGAGACGAAAGATGAGTGGAGATGATTTAAAATTTTTACTTTCAAGTCTGATTTATCGATCTCTGTGTGCCTTGTATAGATAAGCTGGACACATAAAAGCACACACAGAACATTGCCTAGTATTATTTTGTCCTATAAAAATGTCATTTTGGGTTAACATTAGCAATTACAGGTGATTGCTAAGGTTTATTTTGCTCACTCATCCTAGTCTTCGAACCTAAAGACAAAAAAGGAACCATCAGCCTGTTCATCACATTTCTCTTTGTAAAATATCTTTGCTCTTCCATGAGTGATTTATAGACCTTTTCTTTCAAGTGATGTGAAGTAGAACTAACATGAACTTCATGTCAATGCACACAAGTTGTCTCTACCATTAACTACAACTTTGAAATTTATCCTTAAGAAGTTACCGAGCCCTGGCCGGGTGGCTCAGTTGGTTGGAGTGTCATCCTGTGCACCAAAAAGTTGCCAGTATCATTCCCAGTCAGGGGGCCTACCGGAGGCAAACAATCGATGTTTCTCTCTGACATTGGTGTTTCTCTCTCTCTCTTTCCCTTCCTCTTTCTAAACGTCCTAGGGTGAGGATTAATAAATAAATTAGAAGTTACTGAACAATAGCTTTGAAAAGTTTCTCAGAATGATGTGAAGTACAGTTTTATAATGCAAGTGGTTTTCATAACTGATAGAGATATTTACATGATTTTCAATAAAAAGTATTTCAGCACCTTGACAAATTATTGCCTAATGTTACATAAATATGGCATTAATGAAGAAATTTAAAAAATAAACATCACCATCAGCTTAACTCAAAATCATCAATACTCATTTGAGGCTAATATGATTAAATATAAGATGATGTGTGAACAGATTGTCTCCTTACCTTGGTGATTTAAGTTGTAGACAGCTGACAATATTGTACAGATGTTTATTTTGGAATTGCACTGCATGTGATGTGTCCAACACAATATGAGCATTTTCTAAATGAAATATTCCCAGTTGGGAATTAAATCTTTGTAGGCCAATCAAATTTTAGAACTGATTGGTTTACATTTGACCCAGTGATCCCACTTCTAGGAATATATCCTAAGAAGCCCAAAACACACATCAGAAAAAATATATGCACCCCTATGTTTATAGCAGCACTATTTACAATAGCTAAGATCTGGAAACAGCCTAATTGCCCATCAATAGGCGAGTGGATAAAAAAGCTGTGGTACAATGGAGTAGTATGCAGCTGTAAGAAAGAAAGATCTCTTACCCTTTGAGATGACGACATGGAGGGACCTGGAGAGTATTATACTAAGCAAAATACGCCAGTCAGAGAAAAAGAAGTACCACATGATCTCACTTATTTAGAGGACTACATGAACAAAATAAGCTGTCGACTAAAATAAATCCAGAGTCATGAAAGTAGGAAATAGCAACAAACTTCAGAGGGATGGGGGAAGGGAGGTGTGGGAAGAGATAAACCAAAGAATTTATATGCACAACCAATGGGCACAGGCATAGGTTGGGGAAAGCAGGAGGAGGGTGGGAGCAGGGAGAAGGGTGTCAATGGGGAAAAGAGGGAGACATCTGTAATACTTTCAATAATAAAAATCTATAAAAAAGTGATTGGCTTAATACGAAGAAAATGCAGACGTGATATGTCTAATGTTTATTTTAAAATGCATCCCTTAAAAATGAGTTTCTACAGTATTAGAAAGAGTTGGGTGAAGTGAGGAGAAATAGATGTATTGGGGGATACAAATTCAAGGTGACTTTTATAAAGAATGGAATTGCCCTACCTTGGTTCAAATACTGAAAGTTTTTCACTTCCCAGACCTTGCTTTGCAGATGGCAACACAGAATGGTTCTGGTTCAGTTAGTGCACTGCTAGAGTGAATTATGAGAAGTCCAGGAATGATTTAGTGAGTTGGAGCTGCTACTTTGAGTTCTGAAAATGGTGAATGTGGTTGGGAAACATCAGGAATAATCACAAAAAATGACCCCATAAATCTTCAACACTTCACTGAAAAAGCATGTCCAGAAAATAATGCTCACCACATATTAGTGTTTCGTGTCGAGGAAGCAGAGGTTCCTTGGGTTGTTCAATTGAGCCAATTTCTTAAGCTCTGCTGGCAAATAATTCATGACCAATTGTATTTTGTCTAAAATAACAGACACTAAGATAATGTGGATAAATGGGATGCCGTCTCTAATTTATAGTTTTAGTATTTGACGATGATGGCCTTAGTTTGCTTTGTAATAGTGATAGTTCTGGGGGAAAGGTGTTAGAGAATTTAAAAGAATTAGCAGCAGAGAAATGCACCTGACATTTTGTTTGAGGTGAAGGCTTAGATTCAGGACATGACCCTGTGGTTAGAAAGCATCCCATGCAGAGATCACTGACATGGACAGGGTTTAAAACAATTTACTTGATTGATTTTTAAATTAACCAACCTAGAGACCTTCATGTTCACAGCTATTTTTAAGTGAACAATTTAGAATTAACAGAAAATAGCTTCTTTCCTATACTTCTTAATTCCTTTAAAAAGTCAAAATAATAACATGGTTTCCATAGATGTGAACAACTTCAATTATTGCTTCCTTAAAAGCTTCTCCTGACTTGCCTGCTAGGACAGTTTCCCCTATTATATACTGTGACAGCACCATGTCGATGCACACATTTTCTTAAGTGATTATTATTATTATTTTTATCCTCACCAGAGGACATTTTTCCATTTTTTGTTCAGGTAGAGTGGGAGGGAGAGAGAGGAACACAGAGAGAGAGAGAGAAACATCGATGTGAAAGGAACACATCGAGTGGCTGCCACCCACACAACCAACCAGGGCCGGGGACAAACTGCAACCGAGGTACATGCCCTTAGCGGGAACCGAACCCGGGTCTCTCTGGACCGCAGGCCGACGCTCTAACCGCTGAGCCAAACCGGCCAGGGCCATTTTTGTTTTTTTAAAATATGTTTTCATTGTTTTTTTTAGAGAGAGAGGAGGGGAGAAAGAGAGAGAAACATTGATGTGGGAGAGAAAAATCAATCAGCTGCCTTTTGCACGCCCTCTACTGGGGATCTAGCCTGCAACCTGGGCATATGTCCTGACCGGGAATTGAACCAGGACCTCTCAGTTCATGGGATGATGTCAATCCACGGAGCCACATGGGCCAGGTTTCTTAAGTGATTATTATTATTATGCATTTATCTTCAGATAGAGGGGGAAGAGAGAGAGAGAGAGAGAGAGAGAGAGAGAGAGAAAGAGAAACATCCATGTGAGAGAGACACATTGACTTGTTGCCACCCACATGACCCCAACTGGTCTGGGGACAAAATGCAACCAAGGTACGTGCCCTTAACGGGAACTGAACCCAGGACTCTCCAGACTGCAGGCCAATGCTCTAACCACTGAGCCAAACCTGATCTATTTTGTTTGTTAGGTTATTTTGTTCATTAGATTCCATGTATAAATGAGATCATGTGATACTTGTTATTCTACCACTGACTTATTTTGCTTAGTATAAAACTCTCCAGGTCCCTCCATGTCATCTCAAAGGGTAAGAGATACTTCTTTTTTATAGCTGCATTGTATTTCATTGTGTAAATGTACCACAACTTTTTTATCCACTCATCTACTGATTAATAAATCCACAAACAATAAGTGCTGGTTGGAAAGTAGACTGGTACAGCCACCATGAAAAAGTGTGGCGTTTCCTTAAAAAATTAAAAATGGAACTGCCATTTGACCTATACATTATTGTGATGCAGATGCTTCAGAGCCACATTTACCTCTTGTTAGGATTTTTTTATGTGCAAGTGGTGAAAAACTTAACCTAAGTGCTTTTAACAAAAGGGAATAAAATTCCATTCTGATAATATGAATAGTTAGGGATTTGAATGGACTCTCCTTTCTTAAAACAAATAAAAATGCTATGTTAAATGAAAATGAATATAAAAAGTATTGAAGAAAAGCTAAGATAGAAATTATAAGGCCAATATCAAAGGTGAGAGCCCAGAGAGGCAAATTGAGTCCTAAATGTTGTTAGGTTCAAAGAACATATATGAAACCTGTTTTTGTTTGTTTGTTTGTTTTGTTTGTTTAGAGGGGGGCAGCTTTGACAGGCAAAAGAACCAGAAGACAAAATACAGCATTTTCCCAGCACGGGTACTCCCACCCCATATAGCTGGAATTCTAAAAATCATCCTTCAGAGTAAGGCTGATCCAGAATTAAATCTGCTCTAAATTTCTACCCCCAAGGGCCTGTAAGAACATTTACCTTTGTGCTAAGTAGAGCAGGGAGGTAAAAACCCTGAGAAGTTTTAAGAATAGGAACAGACTGATAGATCTCAGAGGGGTTGGGGGTGGGGGGTGGGGAATGACAAAAGATTAACCAAATAATTTATATGCATATATACATAGCCCATGACACAGACAATAGTGTGATGAAAACCTAGGGTGGGGCAGGGGCTGGGTGGAGGGGAGCAAAGTGGGGGGAAATGGGGAACATCTGTAATACTTTCAACAACAAAAAAAATTAAAAACAAATAATAGGTTGACTCTCAAGTAAATTTTTTGTTTAAATTTGCATCATCACTGGTGGTCCAAGTAGTCCAGGGTTGGTAAAAGAAAATCCAAATTTTTGGAAGAATGTACCTTTATCCTAGGTTCTAAAAAAATGTCTCCAAAAAATTTTCCAAGGTAAACAACAAGTTCACAGAAAAAAAGATGAGAGAGGGGTGGGTGGGCAACTAAGTATAGAAGAAAGCAAGGGTCCATATCCTAATTTTACTTTTCATTGTAGAAGATTCAAGACAGGAATTTGAACCCTGGCTGGTGTGGCTCTCCCCCTCCCCCTCCCTCTCCTCCCCTCCCCCTCCTTTCCTCCGCCCCCTCCCTCTTCCTTTCCCTCTCCCCTGATAGTGACAGCATCTGCTACAAGAGAAATAGCAGAAACAGATACACAAAGATAAAGGATAATGGAATTAGTAGACACTGATTATAAAAAAATTAAAAGTTAAATTAGAAAAATCTAATAGCAGTGCTTCTCTGCGGTCTATCCTGTCAGCCTACCCTGCGGATATATATATATATATATATATATGTATTCTGGTATTCTGTTGGTTCTATTTCTCTGGAGAATCCTGTCTATATAGGCAGGCTACATTTAATGACGAATCAAGGTGGGAATATAAAGAACCTGTCATTTTAACCCAACATGAGAAAACTCTGATGGCTCTTTTCTGCTCCTGAGCTCCCCATGGAACTCTGGTTGGCGTAGGCTGTAGTTTTGTGTTGTAGCTTGGCTGCTGCTGCTTCCTTAGTTTCCTTCCCCTTCCTCCTACCTGTGATCCCAAGGGCACTCTCTAAGAAACATACTGAATACCAAACTCCATCAGAGTCAGCTTCTTGGAAAATCTAGCTTACAACAAGAGGAAAGTGGAATGTAGAAGGAAAATATAATTCTTATTCTCCCTGAAAACAAATCCAAATTCTAGAAGGAGAATATAAGAGACAACATAGTTGAAGTCTGAGCTGAAAATCAAATGGACTCTGGAGAGAGTGCCCTACTTTGGAAACATTAGAGAGAGATAGGAGACGTTATCATCAAGGTGTTACTCTTTTCCACGAGGACAGAAGGCAGTCCTTCTCCCTAGCCAGCTACTCCTGAGGTTTGACAGAAGAGAAGGACTTGGACAGAATTAGAGAGCAAGAAACGCAGAGGAAGCATTGGCCTGTCCCCATGGGATACCAAGGCTACGTCTTCATTAGGAGATGGGGTGCATTCTATCTTTGGGGAAGAAAACAAGAAATACTAAATACTCTCTCCTCTTATTTCCTGGTCTCCCTCCTTACCCAACACACTGGGGACTGATTAGAGTTATATGTTCACACTCTGATCCATTAGTTTTTACTTACGGCATATACTTTTAAAGGTTAAGGTTTCTTTGTACTGTGATTATACCACTAACTCCAGTCAATTACTCAGAAAATTAGCTTCAAGTTAGGGCAGTTTCACTTAGTTTATATGGTGATGTTTGAGCCCTCAAGTAGCCCACAGACTTGCCTGTTTTTGGCATATTTATTTCTTTTACAGAGTTCAGGTTTCTCTTTCATATTTTCCTGATCAATTTTTTATCCCTGTGGGTGTATTTCTTTTTGTTCACATCGTGCAGAAATGAAATATAATATTGCAAGGTAATATGATAAAAGTTTAATGTAATAGGATCACCCTTTGAGAACTGAATTTGGGTTGTGCTTCTTGCTGCTGTAGACTCAGAAGGAATGGAAACTGTTCCTGGCTCCCTTATCCTAAGAGAATATCCAAGTCTTTATTCCCCACTCCTGTCTTCCCCTTACTCTCAACTTACCCCAACCATGACAAGGAGAGCCCAGATCTTAGGAACAGTTTTTTCTTTTTGGGCTTGATTTCTGTTTATTTATTTTGGGCTTGGTTTCTATTTAAAAGAAGCATTGAGGTTTAGATTATGGGGATAAAAGTCAGAACGTTGGTTACCTTTAGCACTTGTTGGTTGGGTGCTGTTGACTGTATAGAGGCACGAGAGAAATTTCTGGGGTGATAGAAATGTTCTATATTTTGATCTGGGTGATAGCTGCAAAAGAGCATAAGAGCATACAAATGTAAATGTCTGAGAAGATTTGTGGACTTTACTATGTATATCTACCCCCTATATATGTCTTTCTCAATTAGAGCTCCAATCTTGAAATAGAAGACCTTTTATTTGTTTTACTGAGATATAATTGCCATGTAATACTGTTTAGTTTTAGATGTTCACATAATGATTTTATATTTGTATATGCTGTATTATGAAATGGTTTCCCCAATAAGTTTAGTTAGTACCCATCCCCACACATAGTTACACATTTTCCCCCTTGTAATGAGAACTTTGAAGACATATGCTCTTAGCAATAGAAGATTTGTTGAGGTTGAGGATTCAACCCCTTCTGGCGTTCTTCTACTCTTTCACTATAATTAAGACCTGGGTTCAATTCTAGTTTTTTTATGTTTTCTGCCTACAAGAGATAAGTCTTTTCATATGTTGTTAAGGAGGACCACTGGCTTTCACATGTTGTCTTAAATGGTGATTAATGATCCTCAGCATTTCATTGCTTTCTTCAATGTACTGGATGTACCCTGCAACAGCCAACAATCCCATAATCCTTATTATAATTGCTTCCCTGTATCTCTCAAAGGCCTTGTAGTCTTCCTGGCGGTGCACTCCCTTCTGCTCATATTCCATTCCAGTTTGTCACCCATAGGAGTTTTCAACAATTGCACCACTACACCGAGCCAGGGCCTATCTATACTCTTCCTGTTACCAATAATGGGCTCCTCTTCGCCAGCTGGTCAGTGAGGGATCCATCTACAAAATCCATTTGAGAAGCTGCTTTGTAGGATCATTTCCAGCACCAATTGTTGCAGATCAGGTTCTAGGAAACAGGCTCTGAGACCTTGGTATTTCCTGCAGTATGTTTATTTGAGCATGCTCTCTAGATCAATGCCTTTGAGGGAACACTGAATGCAGAACCTGGCTGGGGAGAAAATGAATTACAATGCATTTGCAACATCAGCTTTAGCCAATATTATGAAGAATTCTTCAACTACCCCTTCAGTGATTTCCTCAGTTTAGAAGAAGAGCCAGTCTTTTGTAAGAGTACATCAACCAGTTGTTAAATGAGCGTTGCCCCTGGGGGGAAAATTAATATTTGCAGCTTCCTTCATTTAAGGACAATGCCTGGATAGGGACATAGCTGTGAGAACTCGGTAGCCAATACCCGTTGGGGCTGGAGGAGTGAGTGCCTTAGCCCTGTAGGGGGATTTGAGTGGTACACCAAAGCACCTACTAAAAGGCTTACTGAAAATTAAGAGGTATTCCAGAGACAGAAAGGAATAGTGCTACAAGGGTTAAAAATCATTTGTACTCTTTCTGTGATATGGGGTTCCTCAGACTTGGAAAAGGGACATACTACCAAGTTCTATAAGCAGACTTACACCTGCTTGAAAACTGCCCCTTAGAGGTGGCTGGATCACAAGAGTGTCTGGCTACTGTGTATCTGTAAGCTGGGTATTGGGTACTAAGTCTCTTGTGAGTTTTAATACCCCCTATGCATAAGCTTGCCATAGAGCCAGTGAAGCTGTCCACAGAATTGTCTGACTTGGATGGACCACACTGGACACACAGTGACCGGCCAGGCGTGCAAGTTCTGAGATGAATCAATAGTGCTAGACAGAGAGGTTGTATCCCATGTTGTTAGCGGTTGCTCCTGGAAATTTTGACTTGTGCTGCTGGGCTATGGTCTTTTACTGTTATTCAGGATTTTATCTAAATAGAAATGGACCTAGTTTACAGATCCTAGGTACTGAAATTCGTAGAAGTTCAAAATCTTTCTTTTGGGGCAACATTTTATTGGTGAGATACAAAGAAATGTGAGTGTGAAGGTGGTGGAGTAACTTATAGTATTAATATGAATGACCGTGATCAGTTCTGTTGTTCAAAATGTTTGCTGCTTCCCCCTGAGGAAGGGTTATACATCCCCACCCACTCCTTTGGTATCAGGCTTCGCTGCTGCATTGCAATGATGTGAAATGGCCAGTGAGTGAAAATGTGTGTCATTTCTGAACAGAAGTTTTAAGAGTCATCGAATGGTCTGCTATTTGACCTTCTTTTTCTTCTTCTGTAAGATGAGAAATATTCCAGTTAGGGGCTAGTCCGTCAGCCTGGGCCCTGACATAAAGTTTATGGAGCAGAGCCATAGCTGACTAATGAGAATGTGGAGTCGATGAGGAACAGCCTCTGCTGTTCTAGGAAACGGAGCTCGATTTTTGAGAGTTTTTTTGTTATCACATCATCATGTAGACAAAACTGACTGATAGAGTCAAACTTCTTGGGTTTCATTTTGTGTAGCTTCTGTTTGGAGATTTGATACATTCACGTAAAAATGACTAAGGGACACCAGATGGAAATAATTCTCTGTCTGGTAGGAATATTGCTAAAGTAAAATTGACCATTCTAGCTCATTCCTAGAATCTGGTCATTTTAGTGTTTTGTTTTGCTTTCATTTTTGTGACAATAGTAAAAGTAAGGAGAAGAAAGGAAGACATAGGGGTACATAGAGAAGATGAACTGGTAAACCGTCCCTGACTGGGGCCGGGGGTGATGAGTGGAGATAGAAGCAGCTCTGTAATTAAAAGGAAAAAAAAAAAAAAGATACATTGCTCATTTGGAATTTGCATTTTGGGAAGATATATGTTGTTAATTCTTTTGAAAGTAATCCTGTAAGGAGTCTGTTCTGCAATTTGGGTAAGCTCAAAGGGAAAAACATGAGGCTTTGTTGCACCAAGCTCTATCTACACTTACAGATTGTACACATTTTGTGTACGTACATACACACACACACACACACGCACGCACTCACTCAGTGGAGTTAAGCTTTTATTTCCTTCAGTACTTAAAATAGTAACACAAACAACCAAAAATGCTTTTAGTTATTTGAAAGAAGTTTTTGTGTGTTTGCCTATTTCTTTCTTTCCTTTTCAGGGCAGGCATAGGGGTCCTTGATGGTCCATGTTTCTTAAATTTTATACAAATATAAAAATATGATTCACAAAAAGTCATGTACAACTCTTTATACAACTCTTAAGAGAAGTGCCACCATTTAAAATATGCTTTTATGTGAGATGCAGTGCTACATGTGTTACCTGCTGCACAGGCTACAGCAACAAGATGAACAGCCTCAGCTGCAAAATGAGGCTTAGAAGACCAAACTCCTGGTTAGTTAAAATAGGAAGTGATTGAATAAAAACACACGTGGAGCCATAGCTTAGTGTCTGGCACAAAGGAAACAGGAAAAGATGACAGCTCAAATACACGCTAATATAATACTTCTCCTACCAAATGTTACAAGATTTTAGTTTCAGTTTGCCCACTTTCCTCATAGAGAAAATTGACTAAGGTCATTGGATTGGGACAAAAACCTTTTATGCATCCCTTGAATTTTCTCCTTTCTCTCTCTTATTTGGTGCCCCAGGAACCCCTGGTCACTCTTCCCCTCTTGGATTTGGATTGTAGTGAGAAGAAGTGACTCCCAAGATTCTGCCCCTGATATATATGCCCTGTACAATCCTTCCTCTTGAGTATGGTCAGAACCTGTGAATATGGTAAAATATCACTCCCATGATTGGGTTACTAATCCATGGACTTTTAGTTAATCGAAAGGGAAATTATTCTGTGTGGGCTAATCAGGGGAGTTCTTTAAGAGAAGTTGGGGCATCAGAAAGCTGGTGCCTCTGCTGGCCTTGAAGAAGCAAATTGCCCTCCTGTGAGGAGGGAGACACGGCCAAGACCTAAGAACGACCTCTAGGAACTACACTGGTCCCCCCCACAGTCAGCAGGAAGCCAGAGACCTCAGTCATCCACAAAGAAACAAATTGTGCCAAGAAGCCCAGGGAGTCATGTTTTGACATAAGGATGCAGCCAGCTGACACCTTAATTTCAACCTTATGACGCCCTGAACACAGGAACCACAGAAGCTGTGAGATAGGAACATTGTGCTGTTTCAGGAAGCGAAGTTGTGGCAATCTGTTAAGCAGCAATAGAAAACTAATATAAGATGAAACATGCCACGGGACATGAATCTGGCCTCCTGAGTCACTGCTGCAGTTGGATGACACAATCCAGAAGTCAAGGGACATTCACTCCCCTGGGATAAAGATTGACCAATGGGAATAAAAGGTAGGAGGAAGATAAGCATAAATTCCTCAAATTCCACCTTTTCCCTCCACCCTTAGTGGACTACTCTAATTCCGTTTTTTAAATTTTATTTTATATCTTTGTAACCCTTCTAAATAAGCTTTCTGTGCCAAGGGAGTGCATCTCATGCTGAACTTGCTTTGTCTTTTCCTAGCTTGTGAGTAGTAGCCAGCTTGGTGGTGCATCCCATCACACTTCACTCGTTTCTCCTTCTTCATCCCCACCAGCATGGCCTTGCATCTCCCAAATAAGGTGTTAGCACTTTACTAGTATCCTCAAATTCTGCATTTTGAAGGACCTGGGTGAAGTCACTCACACAAGTGGCAGAGCCAGAACTTGAGTCTAAGTCTGACCCCAAAGCATAAGTGAATTTCAGATGCCTTATTTTATTTTGAGGAGGTTAAAGTTAAAAGTGAAAGCTGCATACATGGTAGAGGCAGCACACAATTACTATGCTAATGACCACTCAGGAAGACATGGATGGGGTTTCAGATTGTCTTGCTGTTCAAAGCAGAGTTGATCTAACTATTAGAAGGAACAGTTTCTGGCTCTCCCATTAAGTTCAATTCAACCTGCACTTGGCAGCAAGGAGCTCTATAGCATAAGGGATACTAGATTCCTGTAATGTTTATTGCTAGTACATTTTGGGGCAATAGTATGGTAAAGGAGTCTTGCTCTTTGCACCGTGGAGATTAGGTTTCCAGTATACCTTGACCTGTCAGGTTTGTTTGTTTTTAGAGTTGTCAATACATTTCCGGAGGTTGGAATTTTGCCTTGAACTATTTCCGAGATGCTCTTTTCATTGAGCAGTGCTCAATGAGCCTGAGGCAGAATTTGAAGCAAATAAACAGAAACAGCACCCAAGTGCATTTTTAACACTGAGTTCTGTTGGTAAATGAAAATGTTCCTTTCAGATTGGCTAATCTGTTCAGAGCATTAGGGCCTAATAGGGTAGGCATCACACTTTGCTGCCTTAATGATAGGGCCCAGAGAAGAGGTGCGGCCTTGTTTCCAGTGTATTTTTCTCCTTATGAACTTGTGGTAATTTGATGACCACAACCATGAGTTAAGTATGTTGCTTTTAAATATGTCCTTAGGAGCCCTGGCCGAGTAGCTCAGTTGGTTAAGTGTGGTCCTGATATGCCAAGGTTGCAGGTTTGATCTCTGGTCAGGACACATACAAGAGTCAACCAATGGATGCATAAATAAGTAGAGTGACAAATCATTGCCACCCCCCCCACCCCAAATCAGTCCATAAAAAAATGAATAATGTCCTTAGGATTCAGTTGCAGATCCCTTGGAGATGCCTGTGCTTCTCTCTGGTTCTTTGAAGTTTTACTGATAATCTGAGTTGTCATTTGGCAGTCACCCCTAAATCACACATGATTGGATAAGAAGTGAATACCTGACTGAAGCTTGGCCACACATGCTCTCTCAGGGACTTGGCGTTGAGATGGAGACCACCAAGGAGAGAGGGCTGATCTCTGCACTAGAGGATATGGAAACCTGGGAGCGACAGGATGGCCGTCTTCCTCCCGTGTCTGGATGGAGAAGCTAAAAAGCCAATCTGATTTTATTTTCTATGTGGATTCTCTGCTCTTCTTCCCCATTTTTATGGAAGTGCTGTATGAAGAGAGAATGCCAGCAGGGGTGATTTTCATTTTTTCTCTTCTGGATCCCCTCTTCACCTTTCTTCATCCTGCTTTGTTTCCCAGGGGGCTGATCTCTATCCTCTGATTCAGCGACTCCCCTACCCTCTGGCTTCCAGGTAGGTTTGATCATTAGAAGATCAAAACGTAAGAAAAGAAGTTGGAATATTTATTTCCTTGCCTCCGCCCTCTGAGGCTGCAGATTTGCAGTTGGTTGCCTTTCTATAGCAAGGCCACGGATCTGAGAGGGTGATTTGTTTTCTCCTTTAGCTACAGCTATAGATCTCACTATGTTTCAATAAATGCACCTCAGGTGTAGCAACAGGCAAATTCTACTATGACCACTAGGCCTAGAGGAGAACGAAGAGGGAGCCTCATCTTGCCTTGTTGCTTTCTCTTAACTCTGCACGCCATCCTTTGTAAGTAATTCAAGTATGCCTTTTGAGAGTGCCTTCTTTTCCCTGTTGGGATCAGGAGACTGTTATATGATCTATGCTCCTGAGGTTCAAATCCCTCTGGATCCTGACTGTGAAGCAAACCTATGATTTTTACAATAAATTTGTTTTGCTTTAACTAGTTAGATGTGTCTTAAAGCCAAAGACCCCTAACAAAGATTGAATTACATATATAACTACATAGACCTAAATAATTTTTAAAAATAAGATAAGAAGTTCATCAAGAAATCAAATGGGCTGTTACTGTGTACACAGTACTATGATACATCCCCCCCCATTTTATTGAGATATAATTGGTATATAACGTTGTATTAGTTTTAGATGCACACAACAATTTGATATGAATATAATTACCACAATAAGTTCAATTAGTATTTATGATCTCACATAGTTACAATTTTTCTTATGTCCCCACTTTCACCCATTTTGTGTACCCTAACCCCTATTTTGAGTTTTATTTTTGTGTATGGTGTAAAATAGGGGTCCAGTTTAATTCTTTTGCATGAAGTTGTACAGTTTTCTCAGCATCATTTTTTTGAAGAGATTATCATTTTTCTGTTGTATATTCTTGGCTCCTTTGTCATAAATTGACCATATATATGTGTGTGTGTGTGGGTGTTTTATTTTGGGCTCTTTATTCTGTTCTATTGATTTATGAGTCTGTTTTTATGCCAATACCATAGTTTTGATTATCATTCCCAGCTTCTACTAGCTTTGTAATATGGCTTGAAATCAGGAAGTATTATGCCTCTGGATGTGTTCTTCTTTTCCAATATTGCTTTATCTGTTCAGAGTCTTTTGAGTTTCTATATAATTTTAGGGTTGTTTGTTCTATTTCCGTGAAAAATGCCATTGGAATTTTGATATTAAATCTGTAGACTGCTTTGGGTAGTCTGGATATTTTGACATTAATTCTTCCAATCTAGAAATACAGGCTATCTTTTCATTATTTATGTCTTCAATTTCTTTCATCAATGTCTTATCGTTTTGAGCATATAGATCTGTCACCTCCTTGGTTAAAGTTGTTCCTAGGTATTTTGTTCTCCTTGATGCAATTGCAAATGGGATTTTCTTTATGCTTACTTTCTCTTTCTGATAGTTTGTAATTTGATGTATACCAATACAATTGAATTTTGTATATTAATTTTGTATCCTGCAACTTCACTGAATTTAGTTAGTAGTTCTAATAGTTTTTTGGTAGAGTCTTTAGCTTTTAAAAATATATATATAATATATCATTTGCAAATAGAGGCAGTTTTATTGCTTTCTGTCTGATTTGGATGCCCCCCCCCTCTTTTTTCTTGCTAATTGCTCTGGATAGGATTTTTAGTACTATGCTGAATAAAAGTGGTGAGAGTAATAATTCTTGTCTTTTTCCTGATCTTAGACTTAGAGGAAACTTTTTCAGATTTTCACCATTGAGTATGCTGTTAGCTGTGGGCTTGTCATATTTGGTCTTCTTAAAGAGCAGGCAATAATGCTTAGAAATATATTTTGCTTACTAGGCTAGAGAAATATGTTTACCTTGCTAGGAAATGGGGAATCAGTGAAGAGTTTTGAGTAGGACTGTGAAAATGAGTTTGATTTGAAGTGAGATATTTCTACTTTTATCTGCTGGATGGGTCAAGTTCTCTCTCAGGTAGACTAAGGATAAATGTTTCGGCAGAAAGGGTCAAGTTCTCTCTCAGGTAGACTAAGGATAAATGTTTCGGCAGAAAGGGTGACAAGATCTGCTGATACTGAGGGTCCTAGGCAATCCCCTAGGCACGGTTGGTTCTCTTATCAGGAAGACTATTTCCTCTTACCATGGAAGCTCTAGGCCTTTTAATTCCCATTATTAGATGGTTATTTGAGTCCCCTCTGCCCCCCCGCCCCAATTCTCTATAAATAAATAGAACTAAGAAGGGTGGTGCTTCTCTCTGGAGTCCAACTCCTGGTGTGTCCAGCTATACCCAGGCACTCCTCTCTGAGGGGTGGTGAGAAATGGCATCAAATGCATTCTATTACTAATCTCTGACTTTAGGTGTCTACAACTAACCTGCTTTATACCTGCACTGTGTGTCATTTGTGATATTCCCATCTGTCCCAGGCTTGACAAGTTTTGTGCTCTAGGAAAATTAATCTGGCCTACCCACTGCTACTTGATAGGAATGGGCGTGAGTTAGGGAGACAGATTAGAAAACCAGTTATAAGGCTGGCTAGGTAGGTGGTAGTGAATCCCCAGGGAGAATCTTAGAAAAAAATAGAGACACATAATCAAGTAATAGCTACGGGATTTGATAGGTGAATGTGAAAAGGTAGAAGATGCCAAGGCTTTGAACGTAAATTACTAAGAGCATGGTAGTAGCATTCAAGTAAATGTGAGTTTGAAATGTTAGCTTTGGTATATGTGCAAATTTGATGAAGAAATTGACGGTAAAATGGAGCAAATGTCTTGGAGGCAGCTATAAATATAATTCAGCAAAAAAGCCACCGTTAGAGATTTTCCTTAATTATATATGAAGTTAATGTTTTAAATAAAGATTTTACTTCAAGATTTTAACAAGGAAGCTGAAATATGTTTAACAGAGTTAACTAGCTGAGAAAAAAAACTTGTAAAATGAAACAAAATATTTCCCAGACATGATCCAAAAGAAATGAAGGTTGGGGGAATGAGTGCCTTTGCATTTTGTGTTCTCTGTTCTTTAATGTGCCAAGGGAATGAAAAAGTAGCCACCTGATAGACGTGCCCCCAAACTGGATTTTCATGTTCCATTCAGCATGAACATATTCCTCATTGGTTTTTCCCATGACCTTCTCTTCTTCCTTTTACACTCTGGTGAATGGGCCTCGGGAGAAATGAACTCATTAAAATATGTGGGTACATAAGGAATAACAAATAATGCAGCAATCTCACTCTAACTATAGGTACTCACTCACTATCTGTATTGACTTTGACATTTATTTGAAAGTCTTCAGAGACGACCCTTCTGGGTATGGTTCTGGCAAGATTTAACATATTTATTTATTTTTACCGGAGGTGTATTTAGAGTAAAAATGACAAATTCCTAAACTGGCCTTTTTTTTTTCCTCACAGATATTTTAAGGGTATTTCAACAAATGGCATAACTGGATGCACTAAGCACATCCGTGGGATCCTCTGTCTCTCAGTGGAAAAGAACAG
Source organism: Molossus molossus (assembly GCF_014108415.1). Lineage (NCBI taxonomy): Eukaryota > Metazoa > Chordata > Mammalia > Chiroptera > Molossidae > Molossus > Molossus molossus. The sequence goes on from NW_023425344.1 coordinate 184,503,304, forward strand.
AGCCTGTCTGACTCTCTCAGGTCTTTTTCTTTAGGCTTGTTTGAAATGTGTTTCTGTGCCTATGAAATAAATGGAGGAGCTGAGCTACATTTTCCAGGTCTTCTCCTGCTTTAGGTTACTCGTCTCTTGTGACAAGTCCAAAGTCACCAAGTGAGTGACAGCACCAGACATTTCCTTGCCCAGCATGAGGAGGAAGAAAACCCGAATAGAGCAGGAAATGACTGCTTTTGGAATTAGAGCCACCAGGTGTGAGGACTGTTCCCAGCACCAATTACTAGTCGTAGATAAGACAGTGACATTTTGGGTTCCCTGGTTTACGGATGATCAAAGGAAGTCTCAAATGACAAATGTTTTACAGGATGGCTTCAGGGACCTGCAGACAACAGGTGCCTTGTCATTTTCCTTCCCACTAAATCAGGAAGCTTCTTTGGGGACTGTTTTAGGATAATTCTTGTTAGGTTGCAGCCAAGCTTTGAGTCACTGCACTTGAGTTTATAAGCAGGATAGGTCCTCAGCGGTCCTTTAGAAATTAAATGTCAGTGAACACTGAGACCAAATTCTAGCTTTATTTTTCTGCCTGTATCCCTGATGGTTTTCTGATTCAGCTCCACAGTTTTTAAATTTATATAATGGAGATAACATTTACTATGATGATGACAAAACAAAAACAAGGAAACAACTCAAAGAATTCTTGGATCTCTCTGAAATACCATGAAATTTAAGTGTTAGGATCCCCGTCAAGGCCATAGCTTATCTCATACACTTTTTCTCTCATCCCCAGCTATCAAATGATCTTTCACAACTTCAAATCGGACATGCAGTCTCTTATTACAGCTTCTCCATTAGGTGGTCACCTCCTCTGTGGGAGACAATGCTTTAGTCATCTTGATGTTGTCTGCCTTTAGGACAGTGACTAGCACATAGTATTAGGACAGTAAAGGTTGATTGAATGAATGTAACTCCAACTTTTCTTCCTTTTCTTCTTAAAGAGAGAACCTAAGTAGCCCCCATCTCAAAGTTCTTATCTTTTACTTATGAATGTTTTCCATGGCACTGATCTTTATTTTAATAACGTGTTTTATATATTTGAATAATGTATTTTATATATGTCGTATAAATTACCTTAATTTTTGTATGAGTCAAGATAGGTATTATAAAAAAGAAAAAAACTCTGTGTGCTCTTTGTGGAAAGGCAAATAGGTTTATGCAAGTTTTTCAATGGATAGCAACTACTTCATTATACTGGGATGAGAGGAATAGGGGAGGGCTGTAGTTTTTGTCCCCCACAAACTTACTACCAGGGCTTATGTTATACTTAAAATCAGTCTCTGTTGTGTGGTTTCATACTGATATCTTTATGTCACAGGCACCAACATGTAAGTTTGGTAAAGTCCCCTCTGTTCTACTGGACACACTGGTGATCTCCTTGCACAGAAGGTTCACTTCAAACTGATTAGAAAGTTGTCCAATAAGATTCAGCTAACTTTCTTATTGAGGTTAAATGTCTGTACAGTTTCAAAGTGAGTCCTGAGTTTAGTGTATGTCTTCCTTGCTCATCTAGAAAGCAGAGTAAGACCAGGTGTTTATACTGGAAGTCCAAGAATAGGGAGCTAAGGCTGAGAAAGAAAAAGATAAATGACATAAAGAAAGACACACAATATGTGATACTAGTCCCTTTTACACAATTAACTGAAGGGACACTTAAATGTGTTCACCTGGCAAAAGGAAAATGACCATCATACAACCTCATGGCTTGTGAGCATTAAAAGTATGTTAATCTATGTAATGTACTGAGAATACTGCACAAGTAAGAACTGTGTAAGTGCTAGCTGTTAGCTGTTTTTTATTTGAAAAACAAAATGATCCTTGCTCCAGGGTTGAATGATACAGTTTATATAAACTCATAAATTTCAAACAGCTTGGAATATATTATGTTTCTATTCTATTTCTAAAATAAAGTTCTCATTGAATCATTAAATACACTTAAAAAAAAATTACTATGCTTGAGAAACAAAGAATAAGATAATTAATGTCTTGGGCTGGGGCCTCTAGAAGTCAGCCTAAGACGAGGGCTGACTACAGCCCTGAGAGGTACAACTGAGGGCAGTGAGTCAAGGGATGTGAAGCAATTCAGGGGTTGCCCTGTTGCCTGTTGCTACACAGTAGGCTGTTGAAGGACATGGCACATTGCTCAGCAGTTGTTTACTCACCACGGAAGAGCCAGATCTCAGGTTCACAGGGGAGACAAAGAGGCTTTTACCTGGCTGTCTTCTCTTGTCCTTTGTTTCCTTCTGGTCCTCAAGGGAAGCAAACTCTCCTGTGTCACCAGTCCATCAGTGGCTTTGCAGGAGGAGTAAGATACCTGGCCTCACTGTGCTATTTCATCTACACCCAGAGAGGCAACATGCATGGGCAGGAGTCTCGGAGAGAAAAGTAAGGAAGTTCCGTGCCCACAGGTTAGAGAGAAGCAACTCTGATTTGATGTTCTTCTCTCAGTGACTCTGGATGGATTTGTATGCATTTTATACCTCTCTTTGGTTACAAAATACCCCCCCCCCAAAACCCAGTGTCTTGAAGGTGTGTCTAATTGATTAATACTGTCACCCACTTTCTTCTGCTCTTGTCTATGTCTTCTTTTGGACTCTTTGAGCTCTTTAAAGGAAGAAACAGGATCGTTCTTATAAATGGAATGTTCAGTATCTCCTCTGAGCTCGAGTATATTCTTCAGAATAAGAATGTACAAAAACTCTTTTCTGTTCTGGTAAATTATAAAATCCCTGAGGATAAAAATCATGGATTATCTTCTCTGGATTCCTCAAAGCACTCAGCACTAGATGGTCTTGGGTGAATAAATCAATCTTGGTCATAGTGGTTAACCCTTAGATCCTGCCTGCCACATATTACAAGATTTCCTTCTCATTTCTAACATATACTTCAGGGACTGGTTCAGTTGTCACCTTAACCAAAAATGATAAAATTTCTGAGAGAGCTTGTTGCATGAGATATCCCCCATTAAATTTCCCAAGGCAATTTATTTGAAAATATGAATGCATTTTTGATATTTTGCACTGTAATCTAATTGAATCTATATAGGTAGATAGATCATTTTTATGTCAATTGTTTATTCAGTAAACTTTGAAAATGTACTATGTCTAGGACATGGGGTAATATAAACGAGAAGACTTGGTCATGGTTATGACGCAGGGTAGAGGATTCACAAAATCTTGTCTTCACAATCATTACCATATTGTTATGCTCAAGCTGAAATGTGAGCGGAAAGAAAAGAGAGAGGCTTTAGGGTAGTTTTCCCAGATGAAATCGTGCTCAAGTTTAAAAATGAGCAGTAAATGAATGTGTGCGTGTGTGTGTTAGTGTCAGGGCAAAATGAGGCTGGAGGGTAACAGATGTTGGACATTTCGGGGCACTTTTACATGCGCTGAGGGGTGCATCAGTGAAAGACTGCAGTGTGTTCTTGTGAGGCCGAGGCACAGCACATAGGGGGAGAAGTGGGGAGGTAGGCTGAGTGGGAAATCCAGGAGTTGAGTACAATGGACTGTGGACTATGCTACACCTATCCTGGGGCAAAGGGGAGTCACTGGAGCAGTATATGTAGAAGAAAGAATGCAAGCTTTCGAGGGTCAGGGACTATGTCTTAGCCACATTTGTTTCCTTCATAACACTGAGCAGAGCTGCTTATATGTAGCCAGCCTCAGTGTACTTTGGTTAAAGGGTGACGCTCCCTAGTCCTAGGTCCCCACATGACAGGCACATATCTTAGCTGAATTCACAGCAAGACAGTAAAGGTTTGAAATTCTTTGTTGCTGGGAACAAACTTCGGAAGTTATGACCTTGTATTTCATACAACTTTGTTCTTCAAAAATTGCTGCCATATAATACTTTTTGTCAGTTAGTTGGAATTGCGTTCAGTTAATGGCATCTGTAATTAGCCATCTATCTCATCTTGCTCGGAAGGGCACTAACAAGAGGTAAAATGAGCTATTTTCGGTGGTTGTAAAACTACTGAGCCACAGAAACAGAGGTTGAGACCCTTTTAGGGCTCAGAGGAAATGGAGCTGAAACTGAAAAAGAAAAATACCATTGCAAATGGAAACTACTCCGTAACAAGAGAGAGGATTTCGATCTGAAATGTTGGGATTATGCTGTCATACATGTTAAGTTCTCATGAATTAATTAATCTTTTCTACCAGACTCCCAAGCTCTAGTTTTTTCATTTTCCCATGGAGATAAATATTAAACCAAAGGAGATAATTGCTTAGCATTTCATAAATCTATTGTTTATCTTATCAAACTATAAAAAGTTGGTCAGTAATTAAAATTTAACAACCAGCTACATAAGACTATTAATAGGAAAGCTAACATTTATTTTGCGCTTTCTATGGGCCAGGCATTGCTTGAAGTTCCCTACATGTATTCTCATTTAATCCTAGTAACAACTCTATGCATAACAAAACCGAATATGATTACACTTGACTAAGGAATTAATTATTCTCTGTACCCATGTTTGTGTCTCTAGAGCTGTGCTATCCAGTAGCCATTAACCACATGTGTCTATTTAAATGTGAATTAATATAAATAAAAATTCCTTTCCTTAATCTCACCACCCAATTCTAATTGCTCAATAGCCCCAGGTGGCTAGTGGTTACCATATTGGATAGCACAGATAACAGAACATTTTCATTATCAGAGAAACTTCTATCTGACAGTGCTATTCTGTATCTTTATCTCAAGCTGAAAAATGATTTGTCAAAGCAGTTAAGGGAGTTACTTAAGATCACACAGTTTGTAATTGAGACAGTCAGGACAGAAGCCAGGAGGTCTTGACCCATCACATGCTAAATCATACCTGCTTTTGCCAACATGCAGCAGGAAGAAGGCAGTGAGGATACAGTATAACCCACAGCCTTGGCCATAAATGCTCTGTTAGTTCTCATCTCAGGGAGAGAATGACTATGACAGGATTCAACTCCAAAGTGTGCAGGCAAGAGTTCATTGCTCTCCTTTTGAACACCAGCCTGTTCACTCAGGAGAAAGAGCAAAACTAGGGAACAGGAGGGTGCCCTGTATTATGGGGCAGACTGAGAGGTAGAAGATACAGAATTGAACTTCCATTCTTTCCTTCAAGGTCCAGGGAAGCCTGAAGGCATCAGTGACCTCTGCTTTCCCCACTGTGATAGCCTGTGGCATTTTTACCATGACCTTTGTTCAGCACCTCTGAGAAATGGCTTGTGCCAAAAACCTGGCTGGGGCCTGGAGCTTGGAACTCTGTTATACATTTTTTCATTTGAATTTTCATTGTGACTTCCTGTGATTTAAAAATTAAATAAGAAACTTCAAATATTGGGAAACCATGATTAACATTACACAATGTCTTTCATACAATTTGTTATAAGTATTGTGTTCACGTTCTATAGCCTTAACCATTTTCATTTGTATCTAATATTTTAAGCACCTTAAAAATGAGTGTTTAAAATATCAGAATGTTTTGTCTCTCCACTTTTCTCGTAAATTTGTGGGGCGTCTTCCCATCCAGCAGGCAGCAGGTGCTCTGGTGCCCAGCAGACTCCCCTCGGCCCTGGTAGTTCTCCAACATCAAGCACACGGGCTTTCCGGGGCCCAGGGCTCCCTCTGGGTGCAGGAGCACATTTGTTTGCCCAATGTGGAGCAGGCCAGAAATGCTAGACAGGTAACAACTCCGGGAGTGTCCATCAACCAATGGCGACTGAGAATCAGTAGATGACTAAAGACCCCATCTTATTGCTGTGCATAGGACAGCTCTGAGTTGGGAACCCACAAGGAGGCATACCCTTGCCTGATCCCCTTCTCTTGGGTAGGGGCAGAACCTGAGACTTCCCTCTACCCAATAAATATGGCAAATGGGATGGGACAATCACTCCTGTGCAACTGTTACATAAGACACCATCTTAGCAGGCTGCAGAGAGGGATTCTCCGGCTGGCACGTTGTAGGAGGGCTGATGGCAGGGAACTGCAGGTCATCTCGTGGGGCTGAGGGCTTCAGTCCTATAGCCACAGAAAATTGAATTCTACCATCATCCAGGGAATCTGTGCCCAGACTCACGACCCATGGGAAATGAAGATAATAAATGTATATTGTCTTAAGCTGCTATGTTTGCACTAATTTGTTACACAGCAATAGAAAACAAATCCAAGCTTCTTCCACAGCCTCCCAGAGGTGCCCAGTGGGACCGAGCCCAGCTGCTCTCAGTGGCAACTTGCTCATTATTGTAACCTCCTTAGTCTTCCTTCTGTGTTCTTCCCCATGTCCCTTATCCTCCTGTTGCTACTTCTTGGAATCACCTTCGACATAAAGTACTTGTACTCAAATCCTTAATTTAGGATCCACTTCTGGTAGGACCTAACCTAACAGTTGCATTTTTGTGCATTTTAAAACAAATTTTTAAAGACTGCTTTATGAAGATATAATTCACATTGTACAATTCACCCATTTAAACTGTACGACTCAATTTTTATACAGTCGTGCAATCATTACCACTATCAATTTGAGAACATTTATATCACCCTAAAAAGAAATTCATATGCATTAGCAGTCACTTCCCACTCCCTTCTACACCCCACTCCCACCCAAGGCAATCCTCATCTGTATTTCTTGTCTGTAGAGATTTTCCTATTTGGGATGTGTTATGGAAATGGAATCATAAAGTGTGATCATATGTGACTGGCATCTTTCACTTATAATATTTTCAAGGTTCATTGATATCGAAGCATTTATCAGTACTTTATTCCTTTTCATAGCCTAGTATTCCATTATATGGATCTACCACATTTTATTTATATAATCACCCACTGATGGGCATTTGGGTTCTTTCACAGTTGGCTATTATGAATACTGGTGTTATGAACATTTGTATATGTTTCTGTGTGGATATGTTTTCATTTCTCTTTGGTCTATACCTAGGAGTGGAAATGCTAGATCATATGGTAACTCTATGCTTAACATTTAAACAACTGCCAAATTGTTTTCTAAAATGATTGCCTCATTATACATTGCCACCAGCAATGTGTGAGGGTTATAATTTCTCACATACTTGCCAACACTTGTTATCTGTTTTTTTTAAAAAAATTTTTATAATTAATTAATTAATTTTTCTTACAGATGTTTCTCCTTTTCCCCCCACTGATTCCCCCTCCCTTCCCACCCTGTCCCCAGCTTTGTTGTCCATGTCCATTGTTCATACATACATGCATATAAGTTCTGTGGTTTATCTCTCACCACCTCCTCTTCTGGGAATTGTCAGTCTGTACCCCATTTCCACGTCTCTGGGACTACCCCATTCCTCAGACTGTTATGTTCATTATATAGCACAAATAAGTGAGATCATATGATACTTGTCTTTCTCTGTTTGGCTTGTTTTGCTTAAGATAATACTTTCCAGGTCCCTCCAGGTCATCTCAAAGGATAAGAGATTTTTCTTTCTTTCTTATAGCTGCATAGTACTCCATTGTGTATATGTACCACTGCTTTTTTATCCATTCATCTACTGATGGACATTTGGGCTGCTTCCAGATCTTATCTATTGTAAATAGTTCTGCTACGAACATGGGGGTACATATATTCCTTCTGATTGGTGTTTCAGGCTTCTAGAAGTGGGATCACTGGGTCAAATGGCAGTTCAAATATTAATTTTTTGAGGTAACACCATATTGTTTTCCATAGTGGCTGCACCAGTCTGCATTCTCACCAGCAGTGTACTAGAGTCCCCTTTTCTCCACACCCTCACCAACACTTGTTGTTTAATGATTTGTTGATGGCGCCGTTCTGCCAGGTGTGAGGTGATGCCTCATTGTTGTTTTAATTTGCATCTCTCTGATGATTAGTGATGTTGAGCATTTCTTCATATGTCTCTTAGCTATTTGTGTGTCCTGTTTAGAGATATGTCTATTTAGTTCCTCTGCCCATTTTTAAATTGGGTTCTTTGTCTTACTTTTGTTGAGTTGTATGAGCACTCTATATATATTGGAAATTAATCCCTTATCTGATATATCATTGGCAATTACACTCTCCCATACAGTGGGTTGCCTTTCCATTTTGATGATTGTATCTTTTGCTGTGCAGAAGCTTTTTAGTTTGATGCTTTGATCTATAGCAATTCTGGTAGGTATGAGTGCTGTATCTCACTGTGGTTTTTATTTGCATTTTCCTCAGGACTAATAATATTGAACATGTTTCCATGTGCTTATTGGCCATTTGTATACATTCTTTAGAGAAATGTTTATTCATATGCCTTTCCCATTTTTACATTGAATTATTTGTCATTTTATTGAGTTGTAAGTGTTCTTTGTATATTCTGGATATAAGTCCCTTATCAGAAATGTGATTTGCAAATACTTCAATTCTTTAAATTATTTTTTTCACTTTCTTTCAAATTTATTTTTGAGATATAGTTGACATGCAACATTGTGTAAGTTTAAAGTGTACAACTTGTTGATCTGATACATTCATATATTGCCATATGATTACCACATTGTGTTAGCCAATTCCTCTATCATGTCACATAATTATTTCATTTTCTGTGGTGGGAAAATTAATATCTATCCTCTTATAACTTTGAAATTTATAATATGGTATTCCTGTCTATAGTCACTAGGCTGTGCATTAAGTCCCCAGGACTTACTCATCTACTAGTTGTGAGTTTTTCTCCTTAAACAGCATCTCTTCAATTCCCCTAGCCCCTACATACTGATAACAACTATTCTACTCTGTTTCTATAAGTTTGGCTTTTTTAGATTCTACATATAAGCAATATATGCATATAGTGTTTGTCTTTCTCTGTTTCACTTATCTCACTGAGCATAATGCCCTCAAGATCCATTCTTGTTGTTGCAAATAGCAGCATTTCCCTCTTTTGCATGACAGAATAGTATTCTATTGTATATGTATATAACACATCTTCCTTATCCATTCATCTGTTGGCAGACATTTAGGTTACTTCTATGTGTTGGCTGTTATGAATAATGCTGCATTAGTTGTGGGAGTGCATATATCTCTTTGATATTCTGTTTTGTTTTGTTTTTTCCTTTGGATATATACCCATGAGTAGCGTTGCTGGATCACATTAAATTTTTAAAAGAACATCCTTTTGTTTTCCATGGTGGCCGAAGCATTTGCAACCCCACCAAGAGTGTACAAAGGTTTCATTTCATCTACATCCTCACCAACATTTATCACTTGACTTCTTAATGATAGTCATTCTAACAGGTGTGAGGTGATCTCATTGTAGTTGTCCTTCATTTCCTTGATTATAAGTGATGAACACCTTTTCATGTATCTGTTGGCCATTTAGATGTCTTCTTTGGAAAAATGTCTATTTGGTTTCTCTGCTATTTTTAAATTGGGTTATTGGTTTTGATGTTGTATAAATTGAGTTGTATGAATTCTTTCTATATTTTGGATATTAATCCATTGCATGAGGTATGATTGAACATGTTTTCTCCCATTCTGTAGGTTGCCTTTTCATTTGTTCCACTCTTTGTCCTGCTATGTAGAAGCTTCTAAGTTTGATGTAGCACCACTTGTGGAGTTTTGCTTTTGTTGCTTGTGCCTTTGGTATCATACTAAAAAATTATTGCTAAGACCAATGTCAAGTAGCTTCCTTCTTTTATTTTCTTTTTCTGAAAGTTTTATGATATTAAGTTTTCTGTTTAAGTCTTTAATGAATTTTTAAGTCTTTAATAATTTTTGTAAGCAGTGTTGTACCTGAAGGTCAATCGAGTCCGGAGCTCATGCTGCCTGTCACCTCCCAGCCGAGAAGCAGAGACAGAGATTGGATTATAAGAGTGTGATTAATATCAGATGCCAGAAATCTGGGAAGATGATGGGTAAAAACCCTAACACTCACCTTCCCCTTAAGCTTATTAGGGAAATCGGGGAAGGGAATGTGAGTAGGGAGTACTAGGGGCTTTCTGGTGTTTTGCAGCCTGGAATTTGAGTCCCTGTGGAGGTCTTGGGTTTTGATGAATGTCTTTATCACTGGTCCCAGGAACAGGATGGTCAGTGTTCTGAAACCAGTCAAGCAGTGATTGGGTGTGCATCATCCCAATGTTTCTGAGACCTAATCTATCAGCCTCCATATTTCTGGTGGCCAGGCATGTAACTTTAGGGCTGGTTAAAACTCAGAACTGCAACAAAATCTTAGCCAGAACATAAGGTTACACATATACAGTTGGTTAATCAATTACTTACACATTCTGTGAGGAAAAGGAAGAGAAGTGGAGGAAAAAATAAAAATCATATTTTTATTCTACTCTTATACCCCTGTCAGTGTAAAATAGGTGGTCCAACTTTATTCTTCTACATGTGGTTACCAGTTTTCCTAACACTTTGTTGAAGAGACTATCCTTTCCCCAGTAAGAGTTCTTGGCTCCCTTGTCAAATATTAGTTGACCATAAGTATGGGGGTTCATTTCTGGACTCTCTATTCTATTCCACTGGTCAATGGGTCAATTTTTATGCCAATACCATACTGTGTAAATTACTATAGCTTTGTAATACAGTTTAAATTAAAAAAGAGTGATGCCTGTGGCTTTGTTTTTTCTCATGATTTTTTTTGGCTATTTGGGGTCATTTGTGGTGCCATTCACATTTTAGGATTATTTTTTCTATTTTTGTGAAAAATGGCATTGCAACTTGTGTAGGGATTCTATTGAATCAATAGATGGCTTAGGGTAGCATAGCCAGTTTAACAATATTACTTCTTTTAATCCATGAACATGGGATATTGTTTCATTTGTTTGTGTTGTCTTTAATTTCTTTTTTTGTCAGTCTGTGGTTTTTGTTGTACACGTATTTCACTTCCTTGGTTCAATTTATTTCTAGGTATTTTATTGTTTCTGATCCAATTTAGCTAGGATAGTTTCTGTTATCTTTTCGGAAGTTTTGTTGTTAGTACTTAGAAACACGAGTGACTGCTATATTTTGATTTTATATCCTGCAACTTTACTGAGTTTGTTAGTTAAGTTCCAACAGTTTTTGTTTTTTCTTTGGTGGAAACTTTAGGATTAAAAAAAATTTTTTAAAATATGTTTTTATTGATTTTAGAGAGAGAGGAAGGGAGAGGGAGAGAGAAAAATACCCATTGGCTGCCTCCTGCATACCCCCTACTGGGGATAGAGCCCACAACCCAGGCATGTGCCCTGATTGGAATCAAACCCATGACCTCTTGGTGCATCGGACAATGCTCAACTGAGACACATTGTCCAGGGAAGGAATATATATATCCCTGATGATGTGTGTGTATATATATATTTAAATCATCTGCAAATAATGACAATTTTATTTCTTCCTTTTTGATTTGGATTCCTTTTATGTCTTTGTCTTGCCCTAATTGCTCTATCTAGGACTTCCAGTACTATGTTGATGAAGAGCGGTGAGAATAGGCACCTTTGTCTTACTCCTGGTCTAAAAGGAAAGCTTATAATATTAGCTGTGGGTTTGTCATGCATGGCCTTTATTATGTTGAGGTGTGTTCCTTCTATATCCAACTTGTTGAGAGTTGTTAACATAAAAAAAGTATCTTGTCAAAAGAGTATCTTATGCATCTATTGAGATCATATGACTTCTATCTTTCATTCTATTAATGTGATGTGTCATATTTATTGATATGTTGTGTTGAAACATCCTTGCATTCCAAATAAATCCCACTTGGTCATGATGGATAATTATTTTAATGTGTTGTTGAATTCAGTTTGCTAGTACTTTTTTTTTTTTTTTTTGAGAATTTTAACATATATTTATCAGGGATCTTGGTCTATAGTTTTATTTTCTGTAGTGTCCTTATCTGACTTTGGTATTAGGGAGTGCTGGCTTTGTAAAATGACTTTGTAAGGATTCCTCCTTCTTCATATTTTGGGGGATAATTTAAAAGGGATTGGTTTTAATTATTCTTTAAATGTTTAATGGAATTTGTTAGTGAAGGCATATATGGTTCTTGATTCAATTTTGTTAGTTTGAGTCTTTCAAGGAAATTGTTCATTTTATCTAAGTAGCTTGTTGGTATAGAGTTATTTATAATATTCCCCTATAATTGCTTTTTATTTCTGTACAGTTCCCTCTTCATGGTTTTATTAATTTTAGTCTTATCTTTTTATTCTTGGTAAGTCTACAAAGTATTTGTCAGTTTATCGAATCTTTCAAGAACTAACTTGTGGTCTTGATTTTTTTCTACTCTTTTTTATATTATCTGATTCAATAATTTCCTCTGTAATATTATTCCTTCCATTTGTTTAATATAGGTTTAGTTTGCTTTCTTTTTCCAGTGTCTTCTGGTAGCAGGTTAGGCTATTGATTTGAAATCTTTCTTTTTTAATAATATATATGTTTATAGCTGGCTAAGCACTGCTTTAGCGAGCTCCTATGTTTTACTATATTGTATTTTCATTTACATTTATCTCTAATTCTGATTAAATGTAGAAACTTTGCTTTAGTATCATTTTATTCCCTTCCTTTGTGCTATTATTGTCAAGTATGTGACATCTGTTTATTATAAGTTCAACAATACAATTTCATAATTATTTTTATGTAATAGTAAATATTTTAAGTATTGAAAGGACGACAGAGAACAATAGTTTTTACAGTCTATTTATGCATATTTTTTCTAGTGATCCTTATTTCTTTGTATGATTTTGAGTTTTTATTTGATGTTCTTTCCTTTCAGAATGAAGGACTTTCTTTTGTATTTCTTATAATATAGATGTGTTGGCATTGAATTCTGTCTTTGTTTATTTGAAAATATATTTATTGTACCTTTATTTTAAAAACATTTAAAAATTAATAGACTTTATTTTTCGAGAAATTTTAGATTGATAGAAAAAGTTGTACAGAAAGTACAAAAATTTCCATATACTTCTCTCCCTGCTCACAGTTTCCTTCATTATTAACAGCTTGCATTGGTGTTGCACATTTTTTTTTTTTTTACAATTGACGAATTAATACTGATATATCATCATTAACTATTGCATTAGGGGTCATTCTTTGTGGTCTGAGTTTTGCCAAACACATGCTGTTATATATCCATCATTAAAACAACATACAAATAGATTCAGTGCCGTGCAAATTCTCTGCACAACCACTGTCTTTTTACTCTTCCTTTAATTTTGCCTTTTTCAGAGTGTCATCTAGTGAATCATACAATGTGTAGCTTTTTAACCCTGGTTTCTTTCATTTAGCAAAATGCATTTAAGGCTCCTGCATATCGTTTTAAAAAACCTTTTTTTTTTTCCTTTATTGATTTGAGAGAGAGAGGAAGGGAGAGGAATAGAGAGATAGAAACAGCAATGAGAGAGAACATCAACTGGCCGCCTCCTACATGCCCCACACTGGGGATTTGGCCCACAACCTGGGCATGTGTCCTGACTGGGAATCGAACTGGCGATCTCTTGGTGCATAGGATGACGCTCAACCCTGAGCCACACTGGACGGACCTGCGTATCTTTTTATGGCCTGAAAGATTATGTTTCTTTTTATCACTGAATAATAGTCCATTACGTGGATGTCCCACAGTTTATTTATCCATCAACCTATTGAAGGACATCCTGGTTACTTCCAGCATTTGACAGTTACGAATAAGACTGTTATAAACATTCATGTGCAGTTTTGTATATGAAGGCTTTCAATTAATTTGGGTAAACACCTAGGAGCACAATAGCTGGAATATATGATAAGGTTATGTTTAGCATTGTGAGAAACTACTAAGCTCTCTTCCAAAGTGACAGTACCAATTTGCATTCCTACTAGCAATGAATGTGAGTTCCTGTTGCTCCACATCCTCACCAAAATTTGGTGTTATCAATGCTTTGTATTTTAGTCATTTTAATAGGTATATAATGGTGTCTTATACCTTTTTCTTTTTTATCCTCACCCGAGGACATTTTTCGATATTTTGTTCAGATAGAGTGAGAGGGAGAGAGAGAGAGAGAAACATTGACGTGAGAGTGACACATCGAGTGGTTGCCACCCACACGACCCAACCAGGGCTGGGGACAAACTGCAACCAAGGTACGTGCCCTTAGCGGGAACCGAACCCGGGTCTCTCCGGACCGCAGGCCAATGCTCTAACTGCTGAGCCAAACCGGCCAGGGCTCTTTTTCTTTTTTTTAATTCTCACCCGAGGATATTTTTCTATTTATCTTCAAGCAGAGTGGGAGGGAGAGGGAAAGGAAGGGAGAGAGAAACATCGATGTGAGAGGGACACGTCCACTGATTGCCTCCTGCGACATGATCCTAAGCAGGGCCGGGGAAGAACTGCAACCTAGGTAAGTGCCCTTGACTGGAATTAAACCCGCGACTCATTGGTCCACGGGCTGATGCTCTAACCGCTGAGCCAAACCGGCCAGGGCTGGTGTCTCATCATTTTTAATATAAAATTCCTTAATTACATATAATGTTGAACATTTTTATATGCTTATTTTCTATCGTATGTTTTCTTTGGTGAGGTAAGTTATTTTGTCCACTTTTTAAATGGATTTTAAAAATGTATCTTTATTGTTGGAAGTATTACAGATGCCACCCTGTCATTGATTCCCTCCTACCTACTCCCACCCCACCCCCACCTTCAGCACACTATGTCCACTGGTTATGCATATGCATATAACTTTTTTGGTTTATCTCTTCCCATCCCACCCCTTCCTTCTGAGGTTCATCAGTCTGTTCCCTGCTTCTGTGTCTCTGGATCTATTTTGTTCATCAGTTTATTTTGTTCATTACATTCCACATTTAAGTGAAATCATGTGGTGCTTGTCTTTCTCTGACTGGCTTATTTTGCTTAGCACAATACTCTCCAGGCCCCTCACATCATCTCAAAGGGTAAGAGAACTTTCTTTCTTATAGCTGCATAATATTTCATTGTGCACATATACATGGCTTTTGTATCCACTCATCTACTGATGGACATTGGGCTGTTTCCAGATCTTAATTCATTGTAAATAGTGCTACTGTGAACATTAGTATATATTCTTTCTAATTTGTATTTCAGGATTCTCTAGGATATATTCCCAGAAGTGAAATCACTGGATCAAATGGTAGTTCAATTTTTAGTATTTTGAGGAAATTCCATACTATTGTCCACAGTGGCTGCACGATTCTGCATTCCCAACAGCAGTGTACTAGAGTCCCCTTTTCTCCACATCCTCGCCAGCACTTGTTGATTTGTTGATGGTATCCATTCTGGCAAGTGTGAGGTGATACCTCATTGTTGTTTTAATTTGCGTCTCTCAGATGATTAGTGACATTGAGCATTTTTTCATATGTCTCTCGGCCATATGTATGTCCTCTTTGGAGAAGTGTCTATTCAGGCCCTCTGCCCATTTTTAATTATATCGTCTGTCTTTCTTTTATTGAGTTGTATGAGTACTTTATATATTTTGAAAATTAACCCCTTATCCAGTGTATCATTGACCAATATGTTCTCCCATCCAGTAGGCTCCATTTTCATGTTGACGCTGGTTTCTTTTGCTGTGCAGAAGCTTTTTAGATTGATGTATTTGCATTTCTTTATTTTTTCTCTCTTGTTTCTCTTGCCCCACGTGATGTATCAGTAAAAATTCTGCTACGTGATGTGTCTGAGATTATACTACCTACATTTTCTTCTAGGATTTTTATGGTTTCACAACTTTTATCCATTTTGAGTTTATTCTTGTGTATAGTGTAAGTTGGTGGTCCAGTTTTTTTTTTTTTTTTTTTACCTGTCCAATTTTCCCAAAACCATTTATTGAAGAGACTGTCTTTACTCTATTGTATGCTCTTGCCTTCTTTGTCAAGTATTTATTGAGTATAATGGCTTGGGTCGATTTCTGGGTTCTCTGTTCTGTTCCATTGATTTATATACCTGTTCTTGTGCCAGAAACAGGCTGTTTTGATTACAGTCTTTGTAGTATAATTTGATATGTGGCATTGTGATCTCTCCAAATTTGTTTTTCTTTCTCAAGATTGTTGCAGCAATTAGGGATTTTTTGGTTCCTTATAATTTTTTGGAATATTTGTTCTAGATCTGAGAAATACATTGTTGGTATTTTAATAGGGATTGCCTTGAATTTATAGATTGATTTTGGCAGTATGGATATTTAAATGATAATCCTTCCAATCCATGAACACAGTATATTCTTCCACTTGTTTGTATCTTCCTCTGTCTCTTTTTTCAACATCCTGTAGTTTTCCAAGTACAGGTCTTTTACCTCCTTGGTTAGGTTTATTCCTACATATCTTATTCTTTGTTGTTGTTGCAACGGTAAAATAAATTGTTTTTTTAGTTTATCTTTCAGAGAGATTATTATTGTTTTATAAAAATGCCATCAGTTTCTGGATGTTAATTTTGTATCCTGCTACTTGGCTGAATTCATTTATCATCTCTAGTAGTTTTTTGAAGGATTCTGTAGGGTTTCCTATGTACAATATTATGCCATCTGCGAGTAATGACTGTTTTACTTCCTTCTTTCCAATTCTGATGCCTTTTATTTTTTCTTTTAGTTTGATAGCTGTGGTCCAGGCGGTGAGGCTCAGTGGTTAAGCATTGACCCATGCACCAGGAGGTCACTGGTTTGATTCCTGGTCAGGATACATGCCCAGGTTGTGGGCCTGGTGATCCCCAGTGTGGGGTATGCAGGAGGCAGCCAACTGATGTTCTCTCTCATTGGTGTTTCCATCTCTCTCTCTCTCCCTTCCTCTCTCTGTAAAATCAATAAAGGAAAAAAATTTAGTCTGATAGCTATGGCTAGGACTTCCAGTACTATGTTGAATAAGGGTGGTGAAAGCAGACATCCCTGTCTTGTTCCTGTTCTTAAGGCAAACACTTAGTTTTTGCTTTGAGTATGATGTTGGCTTTATGTTTGTCATATATGGCCTTTGTTATGTTACGTTTGATCCTTCTATTCCAACTTTGCTGGAATATTTGATCAAAAATGGGTGCTGAATTTTGTTGAATGCGTGTTCTGCATCTATTAATACAATCATGTGATTTTTTTTATTCTTCATTTGGTTAATTTGATGTATCACATGTATTGATTTGCTAATATTGTATAAGCCTTGCATCCCTGGAATAAATCTCACTTGGTCATGGTGTATGATCTTTGTAATGTGTTGCTGGATCTAATTGCTAATATTTTGTTGAAAATTTTAGCATCTCTGTTCATCAGAGATATTGGCCTATAGTTTTCTTTCTTTGCAATGTCTTTATCTGGTTTTAGAAATAAGATAATTTGGCCTCATAAAAATAACTTGGAAGTCTTCCTTTCTCTTGTAATTTTTAGAAAAGTTTGAGGAGGACTGGTGTTATTTCTTTTTTGAATGTTTGGTAAAATTCCCTTGTGAAGCCATCTGGTCCAGGACTTTTGTTTGCTGGAAGTTTTTTTTTTTTTTATTGATTAATTTTTGTTACAGATGTTTCTCCTTTTTCCCCCACTGATTCCCCCCTCCCCCACCCTCCCTGCCCCTTCCCCAGATTGTTGTCCATGTCCACTGTTCACGCATACATGCATATAAGTTCTGTGGTTCATCCCTCCCCCACCTCCCCACTCCTTAGGGGATTGTCAGTCTGTACCCCGCTTCTGCGTCTCTGGGACTATCCCATTCCTCCAACTGTTATGTTCATTATTTTCCACAAATAAGTGAGATCATATGGAACTTGTCTTTCTCTGTTTGGCTTGTTTCACTTAGGATGATACTTTCAAGGTCCCTCCATTTAGTCTCAAAGGATAAGAGATCTTTCTTTCTTACCGCTGCGTAGTACTCCATAGTGTATATGTAACTAAGCTTTTTGATCCATTCATCTACTGATGGACACTTGGGCTGTTTCCAGATCTTAGGGATTGTAAATATTGCTGCTACAAAGGTGGGGGTACATATATTCTTTCTGATTGGTGTTTTATGCTTCTTAGGGTATATTCCTAGAAGTGGGATCACTCGGTCAAATGGAAGATGAATTTTTAATTTTTTGAGATGACACCATATTGTTTTCCATAGTGGCTGAACCAGTCTGCATTCCCAGTAGCAGTGCACTAGAGTCCCCTTTTCTCCACACACTCGCCAACAATTGTTGTTTAATGATTTGTTGATGGCGGCCATTCTGACAGGTGTGAGGTGATACCTCATTGTTGTTTTGATTTGCATCTCTCTGATGATTAGTGATGATGAGCATTTCTTCATATGTTTCTTAGCCATTTGTATGTCCTGTTTGGAGATGTGTCTATTTAGTTCCTCTGCCCATTTTTTAATTGGATTCTTTGTCTTCCTTTTGTGGAGTTGTATGAGCACTCTATATGTATTGGAAATTAACCCCTTATCTGATATATCATTGGCAATTATGCTCTCCCATACAGTGGGTAGCCTTTCCATTTTGATGATTGTATCTTTTGCTGTGCAGAAGCTTTTGAGTTTGATGTAGTCCCATGTGTTCATTTTCTCTTTTGTTTCTATTGCCTTAGGTGATGTGTCAGTAAAAATTCTGCTGCGTATGATGTCTGAAATTTTGTTGCCCACAGTCTCTTCTAGGATTTTTATGGATTCATGAGTAACATTTAAGTCTTTTATCCATTTTGAGTTTATTCTGGTGTAGGGTGTAAGTTGATGGTCTAGTTTCATTTTTCTGCAAGTAGCTGTCCAGTTTTCCCAGCACCATTTATTAAAGAGGCTGTCCTTACTCCACTGTATGTTTTTGTCACCTTTGTCAAATATTAATTGAGCATATTGCCTTGGGTTCTCTATTCTGTTCCACTGGTCTATATACCTGTTCTTGTGCCAGTACCAGGCTGTTTTGATTATAGTGGCTTTGTAGTATAACCTGAAATCTGGTATTGTGATCCCTCCAACTTTGTTCTTCCTTTTCAATATTGCTGTGGCTATTCGAGGCCTTTTTTGGTTCCATATGAACTTTTAAAGTAATTGTTCTAATTCTGTGAAGTATGCCGTTGGTATTTTGATGGGGATTGCATTGAATCTATAGATTGCTTTGGGTAATATGGACATTTTAATGATGTTAATTCTCCCAATCCATGAACAGGGTGTGTGCTTCCACTTTTTTATATCTTGCTCTATTTCTTTTTTCAATGACCTGTAGTTTTCTGCGAATAGGTCCTTTATTTCTTTGGTTAAGTTTATTCCTAGGTATCTTAATTTTTTTGCCGCAATGGTAAATGGGATTGTTTGCTTAGTTTCTCTTTCTGTGAGTTCATCATTGGTGTATAAGAATGCCATCGATTTCTTGATGTTAATTTTGTATCCTGCTACTTTGCCAAATTCATTTATTAAGTCTAGTAAACTTTTGGTGGAGTCTTTGGGGTTCTCTATGTATAGTATCATGTCATCTGCGAATAATGACAATTTCACTTCCTCCTTTCCAATTTGGATCCCTTTTATTTTTTCTTCCTGTCTGATTGCTGTGGCTAAGACTTCCAGTACTATGTTAAATAGGAGTGGCAAAAGTGGGCATCCTTGCCTTGTTCCTGTTCTTAAGGGAAATGCTTTTAGTTTTTGCCCATTGAATATGATGTTGACTGTAGGTCTTTCATATATGGCCTTTATTATGTCTAGATATGATCCCTCTATTCCCACACTGCTGAGCGTTTTTATCAGAAATGGATGCTGGATTTTGTTGAAGGCTTTTTCAGCATCTATTGATATTATCATGTGGTTTTTAGTCTTCATTTTATTTATGTGGTGTATCACATTTATGGATTTGCAAATATTGTACCAGCCTTGCATCCCTGGGATGAATCCCACTTGGTCATGGTGGATAATTTTTTTGATGTATTTCTGGATTCGATTTGCTAGTATTTTGTTCAGGATTTTGGCGTCTATGTTCATCAGGGATATTGGCCTGTAGTTTTCTTTCTTTGTTGTGTCTTTTTCTGGTTTTGGAATTAGAATTATGCTGGCTTCATAAAACGAGTTTGGAAGTCTTCCTTCTTCTTGAATTTTTTGAAATAGTTTGAGGAGAATGGGTATTAGTTCTTCTTTGAATGTTCGGTAAAACTCCCCCGTGAAGCCATCCGGGCCTGGGCTTTTGTTTGCTGGGAGAGTCTTGATTACATCTTCAATGTCTTCTGTTGTTATTGGTCTGTTCAAGTTTTCTATCTCTTCCTGATCCAGTTTTGGGAGACTATGTGTTTCTAGAAATTTGACCATTTTGCTTAGATTTTCGAATTTGTTGCTGTATAATTGTTCATAGTAGTTGTTAATGATCTTTTGTATTTCTGTGGTGTCAGTTGTTATCTCTCCTCTTTCATTTCTGATTTTATGTATTTGGGTTCTCTCTCTTTGTTTCTTGGTGAGTCTAACTAAGGGTCCATCAATCTTGTTTATCTTTTCGAAAAACCAGCTCTTTGTTTTATTGATCCTCTGAATTGTTTTTTTGGTCTCTGTGTCATTTATTTCTGCTCTGATCCTTACTGCTTCCTTCCTTCTACTTGCTCTGGGGTTTTCTTTTTATTTACTCTCTAGTTCTTTAAGTTGTGAGGTTAGATAGTCTATTAGATTTTTCTTCTTTTTTGAGGTAGGCCTCTAGTGCTATGAACTTCCCTCTCAGAACTGCTTTCACTGCATCCCTTAGATTTTGTGTTGTTGTGTCTTCATTTTCATTGGTTTCCAGGAAATTTTTGATTTCTTCCTTGATCTCCTCGGTGACCCATTCATTGTTTAATAACATGCTAATTATCTTCCATGTGTTCAAATGTCTTTGCATGTTCTTCTTCCAATTGACTTCTAGTTTCATGCCATTGTGGTCTGAGAAGATGCTTAATATAATTTCAATCTTCTTGAACTGGTAGAGACTTAGTTTGTGCCCTAACATGTGGTATATCTTTGAGAATGTTCCATGTGCACTTGAGAAGAATCTGAATTCTGTAGTTTTGGGGTGTAGTTCCCTGTAGATATCTATTAAATCCATTTGGTCTAGTGCTTCATTTAGAGTCTCTGTTTCCTTGCTAATTTTTTGTCTAGAGGATCTATCCAGTGATGTGAGCGGGGTGTTGAAGTCCCCTGCTATGATTGTATTGCTATCGATTTCTCCTTGGAAGTCCTCCAGAAGCTTTTTAATATATTTTGGTGGTCCTATATTGGGTGCATATATGTTTATCAAGGTTATATCTTCCTGTTGGATAGATCCTTTCAATATTACGTAGTGGCCTTCTTTGTCTCTAGTTATGGCCTTCATTCTGAAGTCTATTTTATCAGATATAAGTATTGCTACCCCAGCTTTTTTTCCTTTTCCGTTTGCTTGAAAGATTTTTTTCCATCCCTTCACTTTCAATCTATGTGAGTCTTTTGTTGTGAGGTGGGTCTCTTGTAAACAATATATAGATGAGTCATGCTTTCTTATCCAATCAGCTACTCTGTGTCTTTTTATGGGAGCATTCAGTCCATTTACATTTAAGGTGATTATTGATATGTACTTATTTATTGCCATTTTTGTTTAGTGTGGTTCTATTTTTCTTCCCATTTCTCCTGGTAATTACAGCAGTCCTTTTAACATTTCTTGCAGTGCTGGTTTGGTGCTAATGTATTCCCTTAGCCTTTTTTTTTTTGTCTGAAAAGCTCTTTATTTGACCTTCTATTTTGAATGATAGCCTTGCTGGGTAGAGTAATCTTGGATTCAGATCCTTGTTTTTCATGACCTTGATTACTTCATGCCATTCCCTTGTAGCCTGTAGTGTTTCTTGTGAAAAGTCTGCTGAGAGCCTTACAGGGTTTCCTTTGTAGGTAACCTGTTGCTTATCTCTTGCTGCTTTTAGGATTCTCTCTTTGTCTTTAATTTTTGGCAGTTTGATTACTATGTGTCTTGGTGTGGGCCTGTTTGGGTTCTTCTTACTTGGGGCTCTCTGAGCTTCTTGTACTTGAATGCCTTCTTCCTTCACCAAATTAGGGAAGTTTTCTGTCACTATTTCTTTGAATATATTCTCTAGCCCTCGCTTACTTTCTTCTTCTTCAGGGACTCCTATGATGCGAATATTATTCCATTTCCAGTTGTCCCACAGTTCTCTTAAGCTGTCTTCCTGTTTTTTAATCATTTTTTCCTTTTTGTTTTCTGATTGGTTGATTTTTTCTACCCTGTCTTCTAATTCACTGATCCGGTCCTCAGCTTCCCCTACTCTGCTTTTTACACCTTCCAATGTGTTTTTCATTTCTGATATGTCATTCTTCATTTCTTCCTGTTGGTTTTTCATTTCCAGCTGGTTTATTTTCAACATTTCTATGTCTTTACTCATGGTGCTCATGTCCTTACACATGCTGTTGAGCTTCCGCAACATCATGGCTCTAAATTCTAGTTCTGTTAACTTGCTTACCTGCACCTCATTTATTTCATCTTCTGTAGAGGTCTCTTGTTCTTTCATTTGGCTTTTGTTTCTGTTTCTCACCATTTTGGCTATCACAGTGGGCTTTGGAGTCTGCCAAGTTTTCCCTGTGGGTGTTGGTGTTCTGCTGTTTGTGGCTCCCTGTCCCGGGTTTGGATGCGCCAGGGAGGACCCACTTTAAACACCACCGTCAAGTCTTAGCTTTTCTGGTTAGTGTTGCATGCCCAGGGAATGGTAGTTATCCTCTAGCTTTTTTTTGCCTGGAGGCTATTAGTAGAGGTCACCTGCAGACCCTTGGTTTCTGAGTTGCCTGAAAAACTCCCTCAGGTGCTCAGTGTAAGAGGATTTCCTGAGAGTGAGGCAAGTTTTCGTTGTTAATGGGCCTCAATTAGCATTTCAATGGCTACCAGGTGGGGTTGAATCTCTGAGGGAGGGGCCACCGCCTCTCCCCAGGGCCCGGAGAAGAAGTAAAATGACCACAGTCCTGGGTGGCTGCACTCAGCAAAAGCTCTGAGCACCCTCCAAAACCTGAGTGTCCCCACACAGTTCCAGTCCAGTCTGCCTTCCCTCTGCCGGAGCCCAAGGTGAGTGGCTGCTGCCAATTTAGCCTCTGTCGTGACTCTGCGTCCTGGAGATGCCTGGGACTTTTAACCCGAGTGCGCTGCTTCCAGCCAAGGGCAGCTGAGGCTGTGGCACCAGCTGAGGGGGTTGCACTCAGCAGAAGCCCCAGGACTGAGCCACGGTAGCGGGACACTGCAGAGGTGGCAGTAGCGTCCAGCACAGTCCCCTGGTTCCCGCGAGTGTGCGTGTCGCCCGCCGAGGGCTTAGCACGCAGAGTTCACGGGACTCAGCCTTGGTAGCAGAATCCCTCCGAGTCCCCTGGTGCCCGCGAGTCTGTGCGGCTCCAGCAGAGAGCTTAGCAGGCTACAGAGTTCCCAGGGCCCATGCAGGGTGGTAAGGGAGGCGGTAGCAGTAACTTCCCGCCGAGTTCCCTGGCCCCTGCTCAGGCCGCTGCAGACCGTGGGCTCCCGGCCCCCTCTTGCGTCCTCGCAAGCCTACCAGGATTGAGTGGGTGTTTCTGGTTAAGTGGTCCTCCAAGATGTCTTTCGGCTGCCCTTTCCTGACGATTTGCCTTTATTTTCGTTGTAAATCCAGTTTGGTTTTGGGAGATGGTTTGTGTCTGGAAGTTTTTTTTTTATTATGCTTCAACTTCATTAGTTGTTATTGGTCTTCTCAGTTTTTCTGATTCTTCTTGATTGAGTTTTAGAAGATTGTATGTTTGTAGAAATTTGTTAATTCCTACATTTGTCCAGTTTGTTGGTATATAGATGTTCATAGTATTTTCTTACAATCCTTTGTATTTCTATGGTGTCAGTTGTTATTTTACCTCTTTCATTTCTGATTGTATTGATTGGGTCCTCTCTTTGTTTCTTGATGAATCTATCTAAAGGTTCATCAATTTGTTTTAATCTTTTCAAAGATGCAACTCTTAGTTTCATTATCTTTTGTATTTTTTTTTTTAAGTTTCTGTCATTTATTCCTCTCTGACCTTTATTATTTTCTTCCTTCTATGTACTCTGGGGTTTTCTTTTGTTCTCTTTTGAATTCTTTAAGTTGTAGGGTTAGATAGTCTATTAGAAATTTCTCTTGTTTCTTGAGGTAGGCCTGTAATGCTGTGAAATTCCTTCTCAGGACTGCTTTTGCCAGGTCCCATAGGTTTTGACTTGTTGTATGTTCCTTTTTTTTTTTTGTTTACAGAAATTTTTAAAAATTTCTTACTTGATCTTCTTAACGTGTTTAGCCTCCATGTGTTTGAATATTTTTTAGTGTTTTTATTATAGTTGATTTCTAGTTTCATGCCATTATGATCCAAGAAGATGTTTGATATGATTTCAGTATTCTTAAACTTGTAGAGACTTAGTTTGTGTTCAAACATGTGATGCATCTTTGAGAATGTCCTGTGTACACTTGAGAAAAATGTATATTCTGCATCTTTGGGGTGAAATGTTCTGTAAATGTTAATTAAATTCATCTGATCTAGTGTGTCATTTAAGGTCACTGTTTCCTTGTTTATTTTTTGTCTGGAAGGTCTATCCTGTGATGTCAGTGGGGTATTCAAGTTCCCTACAATGACTTTATTGCTGTCAATCTCTCCCTTACAGTCCTCCAAGAGCTTTTTATATATTTAGGTGCTCCTATATTAGGTGAATATGTTTCCCAGGGTTATATCCTCTTGTATTGTTTCTTTTAGTATTATATAGTGGTCTTATTTATCTCCTGTTATGGCCTTTGCTTTGAAGTCTATTTTGTCAGATATATGTATTGCTACCCTTGCTTTTTGTTTTGTTTTGTTTCTATTTGCAAACAGTGTTATTTTTCATCTTTTCACTTTCATCCTGTGTGACTCTTTTGTTTTGAGGTGGCCTCTTGTAGATAGCGTATATATAAATACCATGTTTTCTTTATCCATTCTGCTGCCCTTTGTCTTTTGATTGAAGCATTTAATCCATTTATATTTACACTTAAGGTTATTACTGATAGGTACTTATTTATTGCCATTTTAATTCTATATTTCTATGTTCCTCTCTCTGTTTCTTCCTCTTCCTCCTCTTCCTCTTCTGCTTCTTCATCTCCTTCTTTTCTTTTCCTCTAGCAGTCCCTTTAACATTTAGTGCACTGCAGGTTTGGTGGCAATAAAATTTAGCCTTTTTTTTTTTTTGTATGAGAAGCTTTTTATTTCACTTTCAGTTTTGAATGATAGCCTTGTTGGATAGAGAGTAGTCTTGGTTCTAGACTTTTGTTTTTCACTACTTTAAATACTTCTTGCCATTCCATTCTGGCCTGTAGTATTTCTGTTGAGAGCCTTATGGGCACTCCCTTGTGGGTCACTGACTACCTCTCTCTTGATGCCCTTAAGAGTCTCTCTTTGTCTTTAACATTTGCCATTTTAATTATGATGTGGTCTTGGTGTGGGTCTCATTGGGCTCTTTGGGTTCATCTTGATTGGTACCTCTGTGCTTCCTGAACTTGTGTAGCTTTTTTTTAATTTTTTTTTTAACCAGTTTAGGAAAATTTTCTGTCATTATTTCTTCAATCAGGTTTTCTATCCCTTGCTCACTTTCTTCTCCTTCTGGTGTCCCTTTGATGCAGATGCTGTTTCATTTTATATGGTCTCAAAGTTTCTTTAAACCAGTGGTTCTCAACCTTCCTAATGCCTCAACCCTTTAATGCAGTTCCTTATATTGTGGACCCCCACAACCATAAAATTATTTTTGTTGCTACTTCATAACTGTAATTTTTCTACTGTTATGTCTTAGGCAACCCCTTTGAAAGGGTCATTCGACCTCCAAAGGGGTCGCAACCCACAGGTTGAGAACTGCTGCTTTAAACTGTCCTCATGTGTTTTAAGTATTTTTTCGCTTTGCTGCTCTGATTGAATTTTTTTCTATCTTGTCTTCTAATTAATTTATTTTATTCTCCGCTTCATCAAACCTGCTTTTAATTCATTCCAGTGTATTCTTGATGTTAATAGAGTATTCTTCATTTCTGCCTGGTTCTTATTCATAATTTCTATATCTTTTTATGCTAATATAACATTTTTAAGCTCTTTGACCCCACACTGCAGTTCCAAGCAGAAGGGGTTGCAAAGTTGGCCCTGTGCAGGACTTCACTCTCTCCTTGCAGTTAGCTCAGCAAAGCCTGCTGAGAATCCTTGCTCTGCTGGAGCTGCCAGCTCTCCTCAGAGTGAGCCAAACATCTCAATCTTCCCTGCCACTGGCACCATAGGACAGCACATCCCATAGGCTCCAAAGGCAGGGGGACGGTTTCCAAACCTGTTCTGGAGATGGGAGAGTCCTCTGCCTCTTCCCTGTGCCACACAGCCTGGTCACTATTTGGTGCTCTGTACAATGCCTTTCAGAAAAGTAGACGGTCCTTTTAAGTCACCGTTGGGTGCAGACTTCAGGCCCCTTTCTATTCTGGGTCTGAACACCATGGTGCAACCTTTCCAGAAGTCAGATCCTAGCCTTTCCAGCCGTCAGTCCCCAATGGGGGCTGCCGCCATTGGGAAGGCTCACTGGGAAAGTACCGACCTAGCCTCCCAGGCAGATAAGAGTTCCTCTGGATCCCTCTGCCTGATGATGCCTGGGCTCTCCTTCCAGTCTCTGTTTTTCAGGGTTTGGGATCCCTGCTTATGGATGTGAGCCCACACTTCCATGGGGAGGGAGCTTTGCAGTGGATATAACTCTGGCCTCTCAACTAAACACCAGCTCCAAGGGGACTCCCCTGTTTTGCAACTCTTCCTCCCTTACCAGTCTTTATCCTGTTTCTTCAGTGTTCTTTAGATAAAATATGTTCCATCAGCAACACTTCTCATTTCATCAAGTTGACTGCATAGTATTTTAGCTGTAAATCCGGTTCATGACTGGGAACAAGGGCACTCAGTCTTCTGTTACCACACAGCCATCTTAAGCACCCTCCACCTTGGGTTGTTTTCTTGTTGAATTTTAAGAGTTTTTTTGTATATTTTGGATTCAAGTCTTTTATCAAATGTTTTACAAAAACTTTCTTCCAGTTTGTGACTTGTCTTCTCATTCTCTTAACAATGTGTTAAACAGAGTAGAGGTTTTTACTTTTAATAAAGTCTAAATTAAAACTTCTTCTTCTTTTTTTTTTTTAATGAATTACACTTTTGGTATTATATCTACAAACTCATTGCCAAACCCAAGATCACCTAGATTTTCTCTTGTAAAAGTTTTATAGCTTTGTGTTTTACATTTAGTTCTACCACTCATGTTGAGCTAATATTTGTCAAATGAATAAAGTCAGTGTCCAGATTCAATTTTATTTTTGAATGTGGATACCCAGTTGTTTTTGTAATTCTCTGTCCTTTGGATAGGCTTTGCTGCTTTGTCAAAGATTAGTTTACTATGTCTGTGTAGTCCTATTTCTAGGCTCTCTATTATGTTCCATTGATCTAGTTGTGTAATTTTTAAAATTAATACAACAAGTTGAGTAGTATTAGTCCTCTGACTTTGTTTTTTATCATCATGCTTGCTATTCTGAGTTTTTTTTTCCCCTCCATATAAAATTTAGAATCAGTTTATTGATATGCAGAAAGTAACTTGCTAGGATATTGATTGCATTTGCATAGAATCTATAGATAAATTTGGGAAGAATTGATATCTTAAGAATATTGAGTCTTCCTATCTATGAACCTGGACTGTTTTTCCATTTATTTTAGATCTTTTATTTCAATCAGAGTTTTATAAATTTATAACAAAATGTTTTATTTTGGGGGATGTGCTAATATAAAAGGTAAAATGTTTTTAATATCAAATTTCACTTGTTTATTGAGGGTTTTTGGAAAGCAGTTGACATTTTATATAAACCTTGCATCCTTCAAGCTTGCTATACTCACTTAGTTTTAGGATTTTTTTTTTTGTAATTTCTGTGGCATTTTCTACATAGATAATCATTTCATCTGCAAACATATTTCATTTCTTCACACTTTGTATAGTTTTTATTTAATTTTTTTTTCATATTGCATTAGTTAGGGCTTCTGGTATACTGTTCAACATGAGTCATGAGAAGGGACATCTGCATTTCTGAAGAATAGTTCATTATTATTTCTTAGATTTTTTTTTTCCTGCTCATTTTTATCTCCCTCCTTGTGGTATCCGTATTGCTTGCATGTTTGGTATACTTAATGGTATCCTACATTTCTCTGAGGCTCTGTTTATTTTTGTTTATTCCTTTTTTTCTGTTCTTCAGATAACATAATTATAATTGATCTACATTAAAAGTTCACTGACTTTTTATTCTGCCAGCTCAGATCTATAGTTGATCTCTATAGCAGATTTTCCACTTCAGTTATGATATGCTTCACCTAAAGAATTTCTATTTGATTTAAAAATACATAATTTTTCTTTATTGATATTTCCTATCAAGAAACATTGTTATTATAGGTTCTTTTGCTTTAAGAATTACTTCCTTTAGTTCTTCGAACATATTCATAATAGCTACTTTTAAGTCTTTGCTAAATCTGATCTCTGGGCTCTATCAAAGGCTATTTTTGTTGCATTCTGCTTCTTCCCCCACCCCTTCCGTATATGGGTAACACCTTCTTGTTGTTTTTCATATTTCATAATTTCTGGTTGAAAATGGGCATTTTAGATAATATATTGTAGCAAGTCTGGATACTTATTTCCCCTACCACTCTTCTGGGGCTTGTTGTTTTTGCTATTTTGCTAGTCTAATTTGTTGAGTGATTTGCCTGGTTAATTTCAGTGAGGTTTATTGCCCTCCCAGTATGCAGCCTCCAGTGTTACTTCTTAGAAGGTACAAACTTAAGATGTTCACAGTCATTCAGATGCTCTCATCTTCCTTCCTGGGAATGACAATGGTTTTAGCCAGTGTCTTTAAATGTCTTTTTCCCTGATCTCCTTGTTATCTGATTTTAACCAGTTTGTCTTTGTTGATATCATGTCTAGCGTCTAGCCTCCAGTAATTTCTAATTTTTCTCCCATTTTCTACAACACCCTTAGGCATAAATTGTTCTACAGTCTGATCCAGTTAAGTCCAGGCTATTTTGCAGGGTAGTCTTTGAGGCTTTTCCAACCCTAGGAAGACTCTTCTTAGTGGTCTCTTTACCTCGTTATCTCTGTTAAACTAGTTGGTCTACACCTTTGTTTGTTATTATGAACTACCACCAGCTGGTTAATTGCTCACTGTCACCATCTTAATTGTTTTTGGCATCACTCTTGGCTTGAACTTCCTTGCTTTGCTCCAAATAAAGTCAGTTCTCATAAGGAAAGCTGTGAATTTTTGTTATTATTGTCTTCCTTTCCCAGTGATGGAAATACAGTGCCACTCTCTTGAGGGCAGGGACTATAGCCTGCTTCTCTCAGAGTGGAAACTGCTCTAAGCAGGTCAGTGGGTGGGAGTGGTACCCTCTGGTCTTCTTGGCTTGCCTCTTTCTGCGTGAAATGTCCACCCTATGTGTGATCCAGTACGAAGCTGGATAAGATCTCAGTGTTCTCTTTCAGTACTCGGAGTAGAGTTTCTACCCTATGAGTGAGGGCTGTGGGGAAGAAGGGAGCCCCAGGTCTTTCAGCTGCATTTTCTGGGAAAGAACTTCTGCAACATAGACCTGTGGGGACTGGGAAGTGCCTGTGGCTTGTCTCTTTCGGAAAGAAAACAAAGCCCTGAGAGCTGGGGGAGGGTGATCCCCTTTATCTTGGCTGCATATATCAGAGAGTTTTTATAACACAGAGCTGGGGGCAAGGAGGGGAGGTTAAGGAAGCATATCATGGCTCAAATGCCACAGACTCTTACCTTTTCATAAATATTTAATAGAATTTCTTAAATAAATGTTTCTACACTTGTGGTATTCTCTTAGAAAGTTTCTAAAAATTGTAAATGGTCCTTTTACATTTATATAGATATGTATATATATATGTGTGTGTATATATATGTATATATATGTGTGTGTGTATGTGTGTGTGTCTATATATATCAGTTATGGTTGTTTCTCTTAAAGAGGGTCTACAGAGCTCCTCACACAACATTTGGGAAGTCTTGCCAAGTTCATTTTTGCCCCCACTCTCATTTATTTTATAATCTCATTTTTTCCTTAACATAGTTTTATGATTCTGTTTTTTATGAATCAGAGAACAATGTGTGCCTCCATTGACCTTACCTTATAATACAGGCGCTTTGGGAATATTTGGAGAAAGCTGTGTGAATGAGGCCTCCCAGGATTGTATTTGTCAAAGAATATGAGGACATACCTTGGGGAAGATTCGCTGGATGGAGGATTAAACTGTGCTCCAATAATGGTGCAGGTGGAGGATGTCTAACACTCAGATTTGAGTGGGAAGCAGCATTGAGGGAAAGGGAGTCTCTCTGTGGATATAAGAGAGTGGAATAGTGTTTTATCAGTGTGGAAAAACACGTCAGGCATCAGTTTGGAAAAACACGTCAGGCATCAGTTTGGAAAAACATGTCAAGCATCAGTTCGGAAAGACAGTACAGGCAAAGGGCTTTGTGGGTGGTCACCAGGTAGGAGGCAGGAATGTGCTGCTCAGGACTGTCAAGGCACCATTTCTGTCCCTCTCTTCTCCAGATGTAGTTACGTGTAGTTTAATCAGCATAGAATTTAGTTTAAGTGCTGGTAGCTGCTGATGTTGGGCAGTGTTCCCTTAAGTGGAAGCATCAAGACCATTAGTCATTTGTGTTTTCTTAGAATAAAACATCTGTGATTTAGTACATTGTTAAACTTTCTAATCTGGGAAGAGCTTTCTTATGTGTACACTGCTGCTTTGCAGCTGTGAGCTGTTTGGTGTTGACTGTGGACAACTGCATGTAACCCTGTGACCCTAGGGGATGGAGATTTAGCCTCCTAGTCAGTCTGAGTTGAATGAAAGGGAAAACTAGTGTTTTGTTGGTTTGCCTTTGTTCCGGCGAGCGCTGCTCTGTGAGGACATGGAATCCATGCTTGCTCTTGGTACAATGAAATTAAGATGTCAGCATGCGAGGCGTTCACAGCGGAGGTGGCTTTGGCATCTTGAGGACTTTAGCACGCACTTGTCTGCTTCATGGAAGGCAGTGTTTTCTGGAAAGCTCTGATGGCAGAAGTAAGGCACTCATGTAGCTTTGCACAGCCCTTTCCAGATAAAAAATAGTAATGATATAAACAGCAATAGCTTTTTTTTCTTAAAAGGACAGTTATGTTCCCAGCGAAATTGAAAGGAAGGCACAGAGATTTCCCATATAACTCCACACAAGCACACTCTTCCCCGTTATCAACACTCTGCGCTACATACACAGTGTGGCATGTTTGTTACAACTGATGAATCTATATTGACACATCCGAATAACCCAAAGTACATAGTTTACCTTAGGTCTTTTCCATTCCATGGATTTAGACAAATATGTAATGATATGCGGTCATCATTATAAGGTCATACAGAGTATTTTCACTGCCCTATAAATACTAAGTGCTCCTCCAATTCGTCGCTCAACTCCTGCCCACCCTCCCACCCTAATAATAGCTTTTTAAAAGCTTACTATGTGCCAGTAAATATTTTGCAATTCCAATGAGAAGTAGATATTTCCATTAACTTCATTTTGCAGGTGAGAAGACAGAGACAGCGAGAAGTTGAGAGGCTTTCTCATACCGTGATTAGGTCTAGCGAGTGCAGAAAGAGGGAATCTAACTTCCAAGTCAGCAGTGTTGGTCAATATCCTGTTTTTGTTTGCAGAGGTTCTTAGAGGGATGTGTGGATGGCCCTGATAGAAAGGAGGGGGACAACTCCCAGGGAAACTGCTTTCCTACTTAGATCTCAGTTCTTTCTTTATATGCCAGGCTAGGGTATCCTCGAGAAACACTGTTCACACTTAGTGTTTTTATATATTTTTTTAAACTTTTTCATCATGTAAAATATAGCATTTAATAGGCCAAAATTTCACATTTTTGTTTCAAATTGCTATACTTTTCATGAGTATTAAAAACCTATTTTCTTTAATCACATTTATAGATGTTATCTAATATCAAAATGAAATTTACAGAAAAATTGGGTCATTTCTTTGCAATGATTCTCATATACACCAAGAGAAACATTTATCCCTACTACATATGTTTATGTTCTTCATAACATTTCTACTATTTTATTTAGCTACCTTTGAAACACAGCAATTAAGTTATATTTCTTCTCATTTTATTGTCCACAGATAATCTATAACCTGCTATATGGTGTTATAATGACTTCACTTGCATCTTTTCTGAGCGGGGAGAATTACTATTATTTACCATAGAGTGATCATATTTAAAGTGTTTTAGAAGGAAATCTTTGTTCTATATGCCATCTGACAAATTTACTAACATTCTTTTAAACTGATAAATCTCCAAATATGTTGCAAGTCCAGATTTTTCTTCTGTGCACTAAACCCTTACCCAATTGTCAACTGGACACTTCTGATTGTCATATCTCCTGTGGTGGTCACTGTGATGTATTGTCCAGATTCCTTTTCAGGACTAAAATGCCCCTTACTCTAGCTATGGGCGTGTTCACAACTATCAGCCTTCCACAGGGATTGTGCTGGCTGAAGAGAGGCATCTCACTCAATTTCATGCTTCTTTCCTGGGCAAGCTTATTTCCAATGACTGGTCAATACAGAGGTATAAACGCCCACTCACTCAATGAGAATAATTTTGAGGGCTATTTCATCTTCAAAACCTCCCCTAGGGCTGCCCGGGGCTTCCATTGAGACTGCTTTTCCCCCTTCCCTTTATCATGAGTCGATTTTTAGAGCATTCTCTAATAAACTTCTTGCAAGTTAATCTCCACCTCAGAGTCAATTTCTAAGGAAATCCAACTTGAGATTCTTTCAGATCTTGAATATGGTATGGTGGGACATACTGTGGTTTTGGGGAAGAGGCTTTTACTGTATTTCCTAAACAAGTTAATGACACCATCATCCACATTAATACCCCAGGTAGAGATCTGGGAGTTGCTCTGGACTCTTTTCTTTATCACGGTTATCTCTTCGGTTACCAGTCCTCACAACTCAAGTTCATTTCACGACTCCCTGTTCTCCCCATCCCTACTGCCACTGTTTTGGTTCAGGCTCCCGTATTTTCTGCCCACCTAGAGCAGCAGCTTTATAAGTTACTTTTGGATTTGTAGCAGATGGTGTGAGTGCCCTACTGCTTTCATTGACACTCACTCTTCCCAGATTTGCCAAAGGCTTGTGACAGTGAGCACCTGCAACTCTCCGAGGCTCTCTGGCATCTGGAGACTGCCAGATTTGCGTTCTGGGAGCTTCTGGGGAGTTAATACCCTCAGTAGCAGCCGTCAGCCACTGTCAGCTGGGCCTTGGTAGACAGATACTCTGATGGAAAACTCTGAGGCATGTTTCACATGGTCTCCCAGAGAGCACCTGTAGATTTGAACTTCAGTTGCCCATAGCTATCAGCTTCTCAATAACGTAAACGTCAGTGACCCCCTTCCTTTCCCTGCCTTCTTCACTCCTGTGTCAGTGTTTCCTGGCATCACCTCCCGAGGACCTGGCTGTGACCAGGATCGTACCTTAAGCTAGGCTGACCCCAAGATAAGGGTTTTGGTGCAGGAAGTTATCTGAATAAAACACAAATGTGATTATGTCATTATCTCATTTAAAAAGTCAGGCTGCTAAAGGTAAAGTTCAAAGTTCTTAGCCTACTATCCAAGGCCTTTCCTGACTTACAGCATGATCTTTGCTGATCCACTGAGCTAGCAGATCAGAATCATGGCCCTTCTAAATAATCCACCATCAACTCTTAGGTAGATGGTAAGGCCTCAAGCAGCCAAGCCTATCTGGTTCGGGCTAAACGTGAGATACATCTGATCCTTCTAAGGACAGTTCAAATAAAACTTCACTGAACCAAGAAATAAAGTAACCTCTATTCGAGACACACAAAAATGTGGGCTTCTCAATAGACTTCAATGACAAGTTTTCCCCCTTCATCCCGTTTTAGTGGGAGTTGGACTAAAATCTCTCATTCATTTTCCACAGTTGAGCATTTCTTCATAATAAAGATGGATGAAATTTTGGAGCTCACAGGAAAAC
This sequence comes from Molossus molossus, assembly GCF_014108415.1. NCBI lineage: Eukaryota > Metazoa > Chordata > Mammalia > Chiroptera > Molossidae > Molossus > Molossus molossus. Next base: position 184,537,246 of record NW_023425344.1, read on the forward strand.
GAGGGTGGAAAAACAGGCATTTTGTCATATGTGTGCCTTTAACTTGGCCACTGGGGTCAAAATAGAACTGAAACCCAAAACTAAATGTATTAGATTTAAAAACAAGGCAAGGTGTTACTACTAAATGAACATTTATGGAACACCTACCATACAGCGTGGTGTGAGATATACAGGAGAGGTGTTTGGGGCCAGGTAAGGCTTGAAAGAGAAGGGAGACTAAGTTCGCATACAAACAAAATAAACTTAAAAATTATGACTCTCTGCTTGATGCCTTTTGCTGAACTGTTATTTAATCCTGTTCTTGCTGTAAAGCATTGTCCCCCACTCCACCCATTAGGCAATCATCTTAAACTGAATAACTGCAAACTGAAACACCATTTCCTCAGGGATGACTTTCGGACTCCATAATCTGTTTTCCAGAGTGTCGTAGAGTTTTCTTTATAGGCATTACAATGGACAATTGTTCATTTAAATTCCATCTCCCTTGCTGGATTGAAGTTGCTGAAGGGTTGGGGCCAAATCTATATTTTTTACAACCATATTGTTAGTACCTACTGCCTGACATATGAGGGGGGCTCAGTAAATATTTGCTGAATGAATGAATACTCAAACATGACAGATGAAGGGATTTATCTCAGATCTGACTTCCCATCCTCATGCTCTTTACAATGCATACTTTTAGTGCACTACAAGGCAAAGGTAGTACAACATGTATCTATAAAATTGGTGTTTAATTAAATATTGATTGTCAGTGTTAAAGTGAGCAAGCAGCCACTGAGCATTCTGACCAAACCTATTGGTCTTTGTGTCATTTTTAAAAATGTTTTTCACACTTCATGGACTGTGGGGCAGAAGGGATTCTGAGTTAGGAATTTACCCATGTGGCAAATTCAGGACATGAGCTTCTCAATGATGGACTTTCATGCAAATGAAATTAAGTTTATGGACTGCTATCTAAACGTATCTACCCAACCCTTTGTTTATTTATCCCTGTCTTCGCCCATGAGAAAACGTTATTTCCTGTGACAGTTGTTAGCACTGTGGCTTGGTCTTTAGGCTATTCCCTGCCTTCATGGTTGCCACAATTCCAAATAGTAAATGTAGATAACATTTGGTCAACTCCCTCCACAACCCCCCTGGAAAAAATAAAACACCTCAACCCCCCCCCCCCCCAAACTAGAGGTTCTTTGATTTTTAATTAGGAAGAAAATATTTCCCAGAAGCCTTATATAAATATTTTTTCTCAGGAACATTGGCTCAGATAGGGTAAAATGCTTATGTTTCAGTGGACAGGCATCTGGCAAAAATGCAGCTTTGGCATTATTAACTGTTTCATCCCCGTGCTTGTCTTGCGGGTTCTGTTTTCTCAGAGAGTAGCTGGAGCATTGATGAGCGAAGCTGTAGGAGTGCCTACTCCGTGGAATGCACCAACTTAAGTTTGTATTACAATTAAAAGGTTCAATGTTATAGTTGGTTTTTGAAATAATTAAAGGGAAATTTAATCATTTAAATGATTTAGTGGCTAAAAAGAACCCTGCCCCCTGAACATGCCTGTCTCTTAGTATTCCCTAAATTTTTTTTTTCTAGAAATTAGTTGTGTTAATTTCAGTTCACTCTTTTTGAGCAGATATTCCAAAATAATAGTGTCTTATTTATCTTGGTACTTTTATGGCCTAATACCCAGTATACACTCAGTGCTTAAAGTAGATTCTCCCTCTTTCCTATAGTCATGCTATTTGCAATATTACTTACACACTCTGCTTATTGATGGGGGACTTGCAACTTCCATACCCTTTAAAACAGGGAGAGTCAAGCCAAGATTAGCAGAGCTGCCTATTCAACCTACAGATAACCATATGCACATTTATGAGTTCACCAGAAACCAGAGAAATACCCATTTAACCTATCAACATATGAACAATAGAAAATATTGTACTTTTAAGCTAATATGCTTTGGGATGGTTTGTCATACAGCAATGACCAACTGATAACATGCTCAAAACTGATTGCATTGAAACCACCTTTTGTGATTGAATAGGAATTTTCAGCCTTGGCAAGGAAGGATCTGATGGGTACATGGCCCAAATTCGTCATGGTAAAATTATCATAGATATTTGAACAATTAACACAAAATGAGAATTAAGTTGATAAGAAGAGAACCTTTAAAAAAGTAAATGGAAATGTCTTTAAATTATACTAGCTGTGAAAACAAGATGAAAAAGTTCAAGTACAAAATCATTTAATACTGAGTACTTTTTATTCTTGAATAAAATATTTGATGTGCCTAGAGAGAGGGTAGTAATAACATTGGAAAGTCAAATTTATTCAAAATGCCTTTCAAGCACTCCTTTATTGTTATGCTAATTAAACTTAATTCATAAATAAAATATCGAGTTGAGATGTAGTTGGCAAATGTGGTCTATTAAGGAACAGTCAGGTTCATAACTCCTCCCAGTTGGCTGAGTTCTTAATAACCAGTTTTCTGCCAGGCCACAGGGCTTATTCTCATGTTAAAGTAACAGGCATTTGCCAAGAATTCTGATTTGACTATGTCTTTACAAACTATAAACAAATCATCATGGAGTCTCAGCCATCCCTAGATATAGAGGGATTATCAGTAGCCCAGAGCTTCCTAACTCAGAATTTCAGATTTTATGTGACAGGGACAGAATGCTAATCTGAACTAGGAATACAAAAGATAATGTTAGACTCTAACATATGAAACCAGCTAAGGAAGAAAACATTTCACTTTAATCAGAATCTGAACAGATGTAAAAGATTGCATTGTATTTACTCTTCTGTGCCTGGCAATCAGCTTTGTGTAACTATGTGCAACTATATTAAGATGAGCCAAAGAGGCAAGGTTAATGGAAGATTTAAACATGCACATGGTTGTACTCTTGTTAGAATTCAAGGACGAGGCAAGCATTCAAGCAGTGTGGTTCCTATTCAGAGCTCTGTGTGTGCGTTGGGAGATGAAATCTGCTTGGAGGTAAGACCAGGGACCAGAAAGTGAACCTAGAAATGCTTGCAGTTGGAGGTGATATTACTATACTATTTCTTTGCTGTGATACCTCAGAGTCTGGCTTTCCACTGAATGTATTGAATTAAAATTCAGTGAACAATATTTACTGAGAACCAAGTGCTTCTGGGGAGGGGGTAGAGAGGAATGGACACTACTTTATACCTACTCAAAAGTTTATTGTCTTTTTGAAAAGGATGGGTGAATTCTTTTTCCTTTTTTTTAAAAAAGAAATATATATATATTTTTCATCACCATTTATCCCCTCTATGCCCTCTTCTACCTCCCCCCACTCTCCCACCCCTGCAGTCACCACACTGTTGAGCACTATGAGTCTGTGTCTAATTTGCTTGGTAGTTCAGTTTGTTCCACTCACATGTGGAGGGTGAATTTTTGAAGGACATGAAATACTTACTGAGCAACTTTGAGCCTCCTTCCTTACACATAGCTTCACAATTAACAGCCCCCCACACCCCTGTATTTAATAGTAGGCATGATGGGCAGAGGCTCTGAGAAGTGATGTAACTTACCAAGGTCCATGATAAATCAAGGATTCAAAATCAGGTGTGACTCTCCAACCCACGTTCTTTCCACAAGACACTACAGAAGAGCTAGAAAAGTAATTTTTGCGACTCTAATACTGTATCTGTGAGAAAGTACATAAACCTACACATACACGTAGGTGTTTTCCAGGATGGATTGTCTCCACCAGAAGTACAATTTCTTGAGCGCTAGGCTGCTAGCTCTTTGTTGAGTACAATTACATCCAATCTCTTATTGTGGAAAGTAAGCTATTTTTATTTAAAAAGAAAACCCTTGCATATCAGCTCATAGTATTACAGATGCATGGGAGTCAGTGGGAGAGTAAGGTGGGGATTGTTTTTCAACTGCAGCTTAAGAGGAGATTAAAATGGTAGAATCCGTCCAGACATAAAAGCAGTTATGCCCAGTCCCATTGATCTTAGGGCTAAGATGTGCCTTCGGCCTAAGATATATTAACAGAGTATGTAATTACTGAAGACAAATTTACCAAGCATAGGGCTTTGATTATCCTCTCAGGAGCCATTCCTCAGAGGCCTTTCTAGGGTGAAGATGATTGATAGCAAACCTTTTGCTTCATGTAGTTTATGGCCATTTAAACCTGTTTTTATGTATGGTGTCCTTAAATTTTTTTGTTTTTTACTGAGATATAATTCAAATGCCATACAACTAACCCATTTAAAGTATACAACTCAATAGTTTTTAGTATATTCAGCTACATAACTATCACCACAACTAAGCTTAGAACACTTTTGCTGCCCTAAAAATATCGGATTTTAAAATGCATCCCTCAATTGATGAATAGTTAAGTTATTTTTACTTGTCGGCTATTAGTAATAATGTTTCTATGAGTATTGGTGCATATGTTTCTGTGTGGACATGTGTTTTCATTTCTCTTGGGTACGTACCAGAGAATGAAATTGATGGGTCATATAGTAATTTAGTATTTATTATTTAAAAACCTACCCAACTATTTTCCAAATTGCTGCACCATTTTACCACTAGCAATGAAGTAAGTTGCAATTTCTCTACATCCTCATCAACACTTGTTATTGTGGGGCTTCTTTATTTTAGCCATCCCAGTGCATGGAAAGTTGTATCTCATTGTGGTTTTGATTTGTATTTCCCTAATAACTAATGATGCTGATCATCCTTTCATGTGCATATTGGCCATTTTTATATCTTCTTTGGAGAAAAGTCTTTTCAAATCCCTTGCTCTTTTCTAAATTAGCTTATTTATATTTTTATTATTGAATTATAAGAATTAAAAAAATGTATTCTAGACATTATATCTTATTAGATATAATTTTTTTCAATGTCCTCTCCCATTGTGTGGTTGTCTTTTCACTTTCTTGGTGGTGTATGTAACCTCAAAGTTTTTCATTTTGATAAAGTCCAATTTATATATTAATTTTGCTGCTTGTGCTTATGATATCATATTTAACATTGCTTAATCCAAGGTCACATGGATTTTCTACTATGTTTTCTTCTAGGAATATTATGGTTTTAGGTCTTACATTTAGATTGTTGATAAATTTTGAAATAATTTGTGTGTGCGATATGAGATAGGGGTCCAAATTCATTATTTTGCCTATGGATATGTGTTTGTTCCAACACCATCTGTTGAAAAGATGATACTTTCCCTAATTGACTTGTCTTACTACCCTGGTAGTAAATCAATGGACCATAAATCTAAGGTGTTTTTTTTTTTTGCCTTTTAATTTTGTATCTTTGATTTATATGTCCATCCTTTTGCCAGTACCACACTTACCTGATTACTGTAGTACGTTTTGAAATTGGAAAGTGTGACCCTCCAACACCATTTGTCTTTTTCAATATTATTTGGCCGAGTCCCTTACATTTGCATATGAATTTTAGGATGAGCTTGCCAATATCAGCAAAACTATCCAAATTGGGATTTTGATAAGGATGGTAACCTGCAGGCCAATTTGAGGAATTCTGCTGTCTTAACAATAACATATTTCCATGAGTGTGGGATGTCTTTATGTTTATTTAAATATTCTTTAATTTCTTTTAACACTGTGTATTTTTCAGTGTATTGCTCTCCTTTTTGAGGATCTACTATGCTCTTCTTCTATGCTGTATTCCTCCTATCCGAGGACCTACTATACTGCTTCTAGAGGGACTAGAGGACTAAACACTGTGTAACGCTGGACGTTCCTCCAGCTCATGAGAAACTCCAGAGCTGTCTTCTGTCTCTGAGGCTCCCTGTGACTCGCCTCACTGAGTCTGCCACAGCAGGGCATGCCCTCCCCCCCATCACAAATTCATGAAGGCCCTAGACTCCTATTTATAGTATATGGTTAGCCAGATAGCTCTCAAAATTTTAGTTAATAATTCACAGGTTTGTAGTCAAGATGTTGGCAGGCAAAATTTACATGCATTCAAAGAAGGCTCATAGATTTTTCCTTTTATTCCAGCCACTACTGAAATAACTAGTTCCCCACAGGCCAGCTTTGTGCAGATGCAACTTCACTGAAATTCACCTCTTGTTTTCTATCCTGGGATTCCTGATGCCAACATATGGGATACCCATGGGCACCTGTTTGGTACTCCCAGAAGTGTACATTTGCAAACACAATCTAGAAGGGCAGGAGAGTTAATATCTGTTGTTTTATCTTTTTAATCTTCATTTTTATTTTTCAATTACAGTTTACTTTATGCTGTACTTTGCATCCCTATGACTATTATATAAGTATTTGTACTTCTTTTTTTTTTTTTTTTTATCCTCACCTGAGGACATTTTCCCATTTTTTGTTCAGGTAGAGTGGGAGGGAGAGAGAGGAACAGAGAGAGAGAGAAACATCGACGTGAAAGGGACACATTGAGTGGCTGCCACCCGCACGACCGACCAGGGCCGGGGACAAACTGCAACCGAGGCACGTGCCCCTAGTGGGAACTGAACCCGGGTCTCTCTGGACCGCAGGCTGACGCTCTAACCGCCGAGCCAAACCGGCCAGGGCCAATTTGTACTTCTTTATCCCTTTCCCTCTTTCACCCAGTCCCCAACCCTGCTTCCCTCTACCAACTACCAGTCTGTTCTCTGTGTCTGAGTCTGTCTCTCTTTTATTTGTTTATTTATTTTGTTCTTTCGATTCCACTTATAAGTGAAATTATATAGTATTTGTCTTTCTTTGACTGACTTATTTCCTATCTTGAGCAAGGGAGGAAGGGATTTAATGCATAAATATCACCTCTTTGGTATACTGTGTGGATGGTTTTGAATATTTCATGGTTGCAAGTACCGGTTGTCTGTTGTGGGGGCTAACTACATAACATATCCTTGGTTGCCTTTCCCCACGGCCTTGTTTCATTCTTCTGTCCTAAAATCCTGATCCCTGGGATCATATTCCCTAATTAATGTCCTGCGTTCAGGCTCTGCTTTCAGGGAAACCCTGGCCAAATTTTGTGGAAGCAACAGCCTCATTTAATGGGGGATAACTTTAATTTTAATGACTATAACTATGCTATTATTGGTGTAATCTTTATGGAAATGGTTGGATGTGTAGAAAAATAAAAAAATGTCAATTTATACATATTGGGACAAACTTCTTTGTATAAATATTTCTCCTAATTTATAAAGACTGATTTACCCTAGGTTTTATAATCCAGCTTTATTTCTGGGACTTAATAGAATCGTACTTTTCTGTGATCTTGGACATTAGGCTTAGGCATGGGATTTACTTTAGCCAATAAAACATGGGCGGAAGTGGAAAGGATCAGGCACAAGTTTCATGGGTCAAGGCATGATTTTCTATATTTCTTCCTTCTTGCCATAGTTATTATGGAACATCAAGAATATTTTTTTTTAAATCAACTTGGCTCTCAGTGTGATAATGACGAGTAGATCCTACCTGTTGATTTGCACTAAACATGTAGCATTAGCAAAAAATATACTTTGTCACATCAAACCATTGAGATTTGTCAGTTGTTTGCTGTGGTTTACAAATCAGGATGGGCTAGATTATTATGTAGTGTCATAACATATACATGTACACATACATGCACATGTATCCTGTATCAAGCTTTACTCTAAGGATAAAAACAAAACAATAAAAACAGCAATCAGTTAGCACACAATGAAGTGATCTTTTCAATTATAAAACAGGGATCACAGCAGTGTTTAAGGTTTAAAGACATGTAAAAACTTGCTGAAGATCACAAAGCAAGTAAGAGGAGAAGCCAGAATCCAAACGTCAGCACCCTATTTCTAACACCTAGAACAGTGTTTCTTAGTGTGGTTGTATTTTGTTTGTGATCCCTGGTGACCTGTCGAGTAGTCCATAGGGGAGCTTTATATTTTTAGTTACTTTTCTTATACATTTCACAAATTTTACATTTAACATTATTAATTGTACACAGTTGCATGAATTATATAAAATGCATCTCATTAACAGGTGTAGTTCATATTAACTAATACATTGCACATAAGCTAAGATGGACTGCATTAAAGAACACAATTATGCAGAACACAAGATAATATGAAAATAAATAGTAATTTCTCTTTACTATTTTTATATCTATGGTTCACTAAAGTTTACAGTTCCACAGTAGTGTAATGCAAAAGTAGTTCATAAAGAAATGGAAGCAAATAAAGTAGGGATAAAGTTGGAACCATTACTGTAACTCAAAGTGATATTAAATTTGTATATACTGAGTACCACAGTGAATATAACAATAAGTATTTATTGAAAAAAGTGATTTGGTTAGTTTGCTGATTTTCCATAAGCAACTAAGGAAAGATGAGAAATATCTGAATATTCATTTTATTGGATAGAACCACAATACAGGTTTATGAAATTGTCACGAAACCCTTAAAACTTTTACACGTTTTTGTTGTTGTTGTTGTTGTTTTTTAAAGCAAAAACAATGACCACTCTATCAAAACAAAAATTTTTACAGGAAATATGTAATATTTTCTAGCACAACATTGATTAATTGCCACTAAGAAAAGAGATCAGCACGTCAGAATTGTTACTCTTGCTAAGAAGCTTGTAAAACCACACACGAGGTTGACAAATATAGCTTGTCCTTTCTATATGAGCTTTAGGTATAATTTTTAAAAAGATAAATATCACATGATCTCACTTATATGTAGAATCTAATAAACAAAATAAACTGATGAATAAAATAGAACCAGAGGCATGGAAACATGAAACCGACTGAGGAATCTCAGAGGGAAGGAGGTAGAGGGGGTGGGAAGAGATTAACCAAAGAATTTATTTGCATATATGCATTGCCCATGGACATAGACAGTAGGTAGTGAAGGCCTGGGACAGGGTGGGAACCAACGGGGGGGGGGGGGGGGGGGAAGGGAGGGAAAAAGAAGGAGACATCTGTGATACTCTCAAAAATAAAGATTTTTTTAAAAGAATAAAATAATTTTGTACATTGCAGAAAAAGGATATTTTGAGCATTGACTTGTATGAATGGCAAACAATGTAGAAAAGCAATTACAGTCACTTAGGTGCTGGCAAATAATTTGCTTTTATAGTTGGACACAACCCATTCCAGCATACATGTAGCGCATGAGGAAAAAATGCCAGGCACTGCTTTTTGTCTCATTTATCACTACAAAACCATTTTGTGAGCTATGCTATTAAGGAGAAATCTTTTCAATGATAAGTAAGTGGGGAGAAAAAGGTGTATTGGGATCAGTATTGTCAGAACACCAGTTATGAGTACAACAAAGAAGAGCATTGCTACACGAAGAAGCTGCACTTGAATCAGAGCCAACACTACTTTATTCATAGAGAATAGTTGTGTGTCAGTACAGTGTGTGAAGAATATTCTCCATTTGCTTCATCAGAACAAGGCTCTACCTTTCTAGGTCAGGGTCCCAACAAAAATTAGATGGCACACTCAACATTGTACGATTAAGGAAGGGTTTTTTTTTTTTACAAAGGAACGATTCACAAATATGTGGTAGGAAACCACAAGGGACACTGCACCAATCCAGGGTGTTGTAAGAGCCAACACATTACACTGTCCTCACTCCTCTGTGTAGGTCCAACAGACTTGTATGATGACTACGTAAGTATTGTTGATACGGAGAGCTAAGGAATGTAGTAGGTTTGCTATATTAGACTCCTCTTGTATAAAGTCTCACATCATTACTGGCTCACTTGAGTCCCACAATGTTTATGAACAAGAATTTCACACCAACTCTGATCTATTTTGCACCAACAACACCTCAAGTTTTCACTGTGAGTCTCTTGTTTCCTGCCTGGGTTTTCTGATGTCTTCATGTAGGACCCTGTAAGAGCCCACCGGACATTCCACTCTCAGCTCAGAAGTGTGGGGAGTTGATGCCTTATGGAGCAATCCTCAACCAAATGGGGGATGGAAGTCAATGGATAAAGGTGTTTCATCCTTGGGGAAGCAGTCCTGAGGTGTACTCCTCATACTCTTCTGAAGGTTCCCACAATGTTTAGCATCCGCCATCTACAACAGTAAATCAATTCAATAACACATCTTTGTATTAACTTTCCTTCTTTCTCTATTTCAATGTAGACAATACTCAGAAGGTTGGGCAGCAACTTTCCCCAAGAAAGAAACAATTCCTTACTCCTGTGTCATGAACAACTCAAATTCAGGCAATGACATCTGTGGAAGGAAAGGACATATCAGAGCTTTTGGAGGTTCAATTGTCCCCTCCAGGTCCAGACTCCCAAACATAAAGTTGAAGTGGTCCTGCACCTAAGAGTGAGACCAGGTGAGGTGGTCTTAGCATATACCCAGGTTAGGTGGAGTAACTTAATGTATAATGTGACTGCAAGGTACAACAGTCCAGTTAAGGCTCATTTATCTTCCACAGTCTCCAAAATCTTCATTTATCCTCCTCAGATTCTCTAGGACAATAATACCTGATTAGAAAGTATTCCTGGCCCTGGCCAGTTTGGCTCAGTGGTTAAAGCATTGGCCCTTATAACAAAGAGTCGCAGGTTCAATTCTGGTCCAGGGCATGTACCTTGGTTGCGGTTCGTCCCCAGCTCGCGCGCTCTCTCTCTCTCTCTCTCTCTCTCTCTCTCTCTCTCTCTCTCCCCCTCCCTTCCTCCCACTCTATCTGAAAATAAATGGAAAAATATCCTTGGGTGAGGATTAAAGAAAAAAAAATTCCTGAATTCAGTGCTGCAAAATCAAAATAGGAGGTAATATTCCTAATATTTCTCGGAATTGTGCTAACACGCTCAGTAACTAGCTCTAGAGTTGACCCTGTAATAGATGACCTGTTTTTCTTGTTTTCTAGCAGCTTGTAGAGTCTGGTGTTTATCCTTAAACAATGATGCTTCAATGTGGGTAATTTTTCTATTAAGGCCTTCAGTTGTTGAAAAATCTTTTTCAGTGCTTTTAATAACTCCATCTCCTTCCCTTATCTTCTTCTGAAACTCCTCTTATCTAGAGGAATAATCCTAAAGATTCAACACTTGTGTTTCATCTTATCTTATGTTTTCCATGCTTTAGGTGAAGATACTGGGAAAATTTTTAAAAATGCAATTGAAAAGATAGTATCTTTAAATCAGCTTTGAGGGTGGGGCAATTTTTTAGGTAGGAAATAAAAAGACTTTAAAAGATCATGTAATTTGCTTCATTTTAGGCATATCTTATTTGAAACATACTGTTTGTTTTGTTTGCTTTTCATCTGATAGTCTTAACAGCTGAGTTGAATCTACTCATTTTTGTAATACTGGTATATTTAGCCACATCTTACAGCTTATTTTGTATTGTCTTTATTACCTACTCTTTTCTCTTTCTTACCTTCTCTTGGCTTGATAAAAATCCTATTTCTTCCCCTTTACCGATTTAACTGTTAAACAGACATTTTAAAATTATATTTTATAATAAAGTCTATAGTTACACAATGTATAATTAGTGTGCTGGTGTCTTCTCCTTAGGAAAAGACCAAAGATAGCAAAGTTACTCCTTTTGTCTTTTCTATTAATGTTTATACACTTAGTTATACCTTTCGAACAATATTTCAGGTATTAGTTATATTTATCAATATTTTATTTAGCTTTTTTTTTTTTTTTTTTTTGCTCACCATCTGTTTGGCATTCCATTCTCTACTGTCTTCTTGGAGCAGTTATTTAATAGAGTTTTTCATCCACAGATCCCATTGAAATAAAGAGCTTAGTCCTTTTACATCTGAAAATGCCTATTGTTTCCTTACTCTTGACTAGTAATCTAGATGGCTTAAAAAAATTATACATTTTATATTTACTTCAGAATTTTGAGAATATTAGTCTATTTCTTCCTGTAATTTATTTATGTTGAGATATCTTCTGGTAATCAGACTAAGGTAATCTCCAGACTAAGACTAAGGTAATCTACAGACTATCATAAATACAGTCTATACTTTTTCTAGATTTATTTTTATTCTACTTAAATCTTGGTTAAAACTTCGCTAAACAGGAAGAAAAACACAAGTCTTCCAAGTGAAAGTGCGTATCATTATTTGTAAGTATTGCTTAACTTCTGTTTCCTGGAAGTTCTGTTAGATATAGGAAGTTCTTTTATGTTCGCATTTCTCTCTCACTTATTTTCTATATTATTTATGATCTGCTCCCTGGGTGAATTTCTCAAGGATAAGTATTTGTTCATTATCTTGAATCTGGAATTTATCCCATATATGTGTGACTTCGAGATAGACTCAGATCTGTCAAGACCATTTTTCAGAGAGAACAACACATTAATAAAAAACGCACTACCACTGGCTGGTGGGGCTCAGTTGGTCATTGTTCTTTGCACCAAAAGCTTGCTGGTTTGATTCCAGATCAGGGCACATGCCTGGGTTGCAGGTTTGATTCCCAGTTGGGGTGTATGCAGGAGGCAACCGATTAATGTTTCTCTCTCATGTCAATATTTTTCTCTGTCTCTCCTTCTCCCTTCCTTTCTCTCTATAATCAATAATATACAACAACAACAACAAAAACCCACTACCCATCACCAAAAAATTCCCCAATTTAAGTTGAAGTGTACCAGTAGGAAATAGATATGATCAGTATTTACTTTAAATAATATATTCCTACAGTTGTAATTTTAAAACCTTGTAAAATATGTCTAAGCACTGGCCTTCTGATTTCAGCTTCAGAAAGTTTTATTTATGTTATTTTGCTGCTGCTGTTATATCATTATTATTTCTGAATAATATGTATAATTATATATTATAGAAATGGGGGGAAATGGATATGGAATCTTTTAGCTCATTGACATTTACTTTACCCATTTTCCTGCATTTAAGGAAAATTTAAGTGTGTCTTCCATGTCACCAATTCCATTAGGTGAAGTTTGAATGCTATTCAGTTCTCCTTCCAATGCAGATTTAAATTATTCTACTACATTTTTAGTTTTTAAACTCAATTCTTTTATCTTATCTAATCTACTGAATTTCTTTTAGCTTTTTATTTTCACTCCTTAGGGACCACATTTTCATGTATTTTAGTGGGGATAACAAGCCATTTTTCCTCAAATAATATTCTATGTTTTATAGAAAGCAATTTTTAGAGTTTGCTCCTCGAGTTTATAGCGGCATGTATTTTTGTTTGTTTTGCAGTATGCTTTTCACTGGTTAGACAGAAGAAAGCCAATATGAGACCTTTCTCGACTGAAGCTGTGTGTAAATGTGTGGCGTGGATCGCATTAGCCCTACTTCAACCCCATTGCCAGATCTACAGTAATAAGGGAAGTGGTCGTGCACAGCTCCTTACCTGATTATTAATGTTTCAGATTTTTGTCTTTACCTCAGTTCAACTATGATAGTGTTTTACTCTACCCTCACTGCATGGTTATAGGATATTTTACATTCAGAGAAATATGTCTATGAGAATACTGTGGACAAGAGAGGTGAAGAACTCAGCTGGTGGCAAATGCTGGGATTATAGTTTTATAACTGGGTTCCAACACTTTCATTTTTTCTTCTATTATTTTTTTGGAGTTATCATTTTTGAATATTTATGGAAATATGTACTGGTGGGGGCCAAGAGGGACACAATACTCTACTTGTAGGTAATGCTTTTTGAGGAAAAGAGTTGGCTACTAAATAATATGTTATATGACCCTTTAATCTATAATCTAGGGGCAGACTTTGGGGGAGGCTGAAGCATATATTTACTTCCATTGCTGGTGGAGTCCCTCTCTAAGTATACTTTGTGCCTTTACAAATGTTTTTGTTTTTTTTTTTTTTTTTTTTATCCTCACCCGAGGATATTTTTTTCCATTTTTTGTACAGATAGAGTGGGAGGGAGAGAGAGGAAGGGAGAGAGAGAGAGAGAAACATCGACGTGAAGGGACACATCGAGTGGCTGCCACCCACACGACCAACCAGGGCCGGGGACAAACTGCAACCAAAGTACGTGCCCTTAGCGGGAACCGAACCCGGGTCTCTCCGGACCGCAGGCCGACGCTCTAACCGCTGAACCAAACCGGCCAGGGCGCCTTTACAAATGTTTTATTGGAAAGTTGATAAGAACTGCCCCAGAGACTGTCAGAAATCACCACAAGTCCGTTATTACTGCTTTTAAGCCTGCTTTTCTTTCTCCCTGTGGAATTTTTCCATTTTTTCTCAAATTAATGTCTCTGTAATACAGTTCTGATCATCACTTCTCTTTTCAAAGCCTTCAGTGATTATATTTCTGTAGTCAGTGAGTAAACTTGGTATCCTTGTGTTCAATGTCTTGTATAAGAGTGGAAGAGTAGGCCAAGGAAATATTTTTATAATTCTTTTATATTGGACTTTTGATCTCATCCAGTCTGCCTGTAACTCACTTGAAAGTGTGAAGATATTTTTGTAGGATTCATACCATTTGATCCACGCAAAGTGCCTTCTACTTTCTATACCTAATATTCTTGTCCACCCTTCAAACCCATGTAAGATATTATCTTTATTACACTTATTATCTGTGCTTCACACAACTGAATGTTGGAAATCTCATAGTCGTTTTTATTTTTTAAGGTATTTATGCCATCAGTGATCTTTTGAACAGTCATTGCATCTTTAACTTTATTAGTATGTCTGCATAATACCTATTTAGCAGTGTCTTGTATCCTATAAAACTTTATAAATGCTATTCAGTGCTTTTGGTCTTTGAGTTCAATTGCACATTGGGAAGCTCTAGAGTTTTCCCTTGTGGTTGTAACCACATAACCCAAAGTCCTACATTCTGTGACTAACGTGTCTTTTTTCTCTTTAAATGTATTGCCTCTGTAGTATTATGCAGAAGTTAATGTGTCTCTTTTGTAGCTTGGTAAATACATTACAAAAATTTTTTTTCAGAAAGTGTAAAACTGTCTGAGCCTTTATACTATGAAAAAGCTCAGAAAGTAAGATCCAATAACTTTGGTTCTCTATGCAAATGTCCAATGCTCTTATGGATTTGTAGCTAAGATAAAGATTGAATTGCTCTGGTATGCATCACTATCAGCAGAAAGAACAGATATCTAATCAACTTGTTTATAAGATTGTGGATCCTAAAGTTCTTTGTGAACCAGAGACAGCAAATGATATATAGTTAACTCTCAAAATTAAATAAAATTCTGCTATCAAATACTTCATGACTTTGCAAAACATTCCTGGACTTGGTGGATTGGGGATAATTGTTTATGAGAATCAACCTCACAGAATCAGCCCCCAAATATGTCACAGAGATAATTCTTATTTACTTATAGCATGAATAAAATGTTGTTTTTCTAAGTAATATACGTGTGAATTAAGTTTAGAAAGATCACTCTGGCATCAACGTGGAGGCTGGGCTGGAAAGACAAGAGAGTGGATGCAGACAGAGTGGTCTGAAGATTGTTGACAAAGTTCAAATAATTACAGCCTATTAGAATGGAACTTCAAGAATGTATTAGAAAGGTGAGGTAGACTAAAACAATACTGCTCTCTCTCATCTATTTGCCATTTCCAAAAGTGATTATCTTCAAAGTTTCTAGTTTGGGAAATTAAGGTATCAATGTTGTTAACTGAAAAAGAACCACAAGAAAAGCTGCTTTCCTGCTCGGTTATGCGGAAGCACTATGCGATGTCCTTCTCCTCACTTGGGACTTTGAGAAAGTCACTAGGAGGATGAGACAAAGAGAAGAAAGGTTGAAAGTGACATGAGATGGGTTTGGGCTAGGGAACTAGTGCAATTTAGACCTGGGAATTTTAGAGTTATTTGATTCTCAGTACAGTATACGTTTTGGTTTTAGGAAAATTACTGCCCTTATATTTAGAACAAATTAAGTTCAGGACCAAAGAAAGTTACAGAACTTTGCTACAGAGAAATGATTGTAGATCCCAGGATCACTGTTGGTTTGGAGGCATACTGATGAACTGTGAGAAAAATGAAATTGAATATATGCTCTAGCTGCATAGAATTCTTGGCAAGATGTGCAGAGAACATCAATGCAGTCTTGCTAGTGATTTCAGAAGAAACTGATTATTCCGCAAACACAAGATTATTTGAGGAAAGGGTGGTAATTTGGATCATGATCTGTAAATCTCTTACCTTAAAAATTTTATGATAAAGTGGATGGAAAGTGGAAGATGAGGCCAGTCTATCTCAGGAAGAGGACCAGAAGCCTTGGCTATGAAAGCACCATCACAGCTCTAACCTGAGCACATCTTCAGAGACGTGGACCCAAATATTGGATCAACAAGCTGGAAGGGCTAGCCTATGTGTTGGAAAAAATATGAGATATCTAAAAAGCAGACTATTCTTAGAGTTTTACTAAGCCCAAGGAAATAACCCTTTACTTTTGGCCAAGGGAAGCTGCTGACCTCAAATAATGAATTATTAGGGCTCATCACCATCAACTCAACCTCTCCTTTCCCACTTCAGTTTATAAGCACTTATTCAGCATCTCAGTGGGATGAAACAGAAGAATAATGTTTCAGAATTTTGGCCTCATTGATCTAACACATTTAGTCACTCTTACAAACATTTACAAATGACTGCATATAGTCCTAAGGTTTGACTATGTATCAGAGGGCTGAAAAGATTTCATCTTGTGAAATAAACTCTAGCATAAATGAGAGATATAAATGGGGAATAGCTAGGAGAGATATAAGTTGATCCATTTTAAACAAATGATAGGGCTATATATAATAATAAGGTTTTAGCTAACATTTATATTCAAATTAAGAAGAGACCCTAATAATTCTCTAAATTAACCAAATCAAGACAAGAAAGTAGGATGTTACTACTCAGGGTAGAGATAATGACCAAGCACCTGAGAAAATGGCAATTTCTAAGGCACTCACTAGTGCTCTGGTGACAGGGCAGGTGAGGATTTTACTCAATACCGTAATGCCCCAAGAGCACACACAGGAATTGAGGAGGAGCTGACAAGGAAGATTAAGTGTAGGATTCTGAGAAAACATGGGTAGGTGGAGGCAAACACAATCCCCTTGGTTTGTTAATTGTTGTGGAAAAGATAAAACAGTGTAAAGGGAAAACTCTTTAGGATTCAAAGGGTTAAAGGCCACTTGGTAAAAGTTAAGAGACCAAGAGTCCAGGGAAAGCAGCTAATTTGGAGGGTCCAGGTAGGATCCAGCTCATTATGGACACTTCTGGATGCATGAGCACTTGGTGTCCCATGGTCAAGTAGCACTTCTTTACATACAATCCCAGGAACATACCAAGAGATGTTTGTCAAAAGATGGACGAGCCTCTGCTGCAGGAGACTTATCCTTGCTCTAGAAACCCCAGAGCTTCTGTTGTGAATGTATATGGTTGTAAATGTAAACTCTGTTTGGCCTTTCTTAGTTGGGATAGAAAGAACCAATTTTTAAACCAGTAGGTAAATATCATGTAACTGCTCTCACAGTGATAGCACAACCTGCGTGGCCGTTAGGACTGGGGCTAACACTTGGTTGAATTTGCAGTAATCTGTAGTCATACTTTAGGATCCATCTATATTCTTTGGTGTCTGTAGGAGTCATAAATAAGGAAATAAAATGGAGATATAATAGGAATCAACACCTTCACATTCTTTACATTTTAAATTCTGACACTAATTTTTACCACTGCATTCCTCCCATGAAATAGAGAATGTTCTTGATGTACTATACCAGCCAAGGAGTTGGGAAGAGTTTCAGAAGCTTCCATTTGGCTTGTGGGCAACAAGTGTAATAGTGGGAAAGACTAAAGACCAATGATGTGAGGGTAACTTCAACTGCCAGGTATATCGATTCCAATTATACCACAGGTAACTGGGGAAATGACTACAAAGTGGGTCTGTGCATACAGTAAACTCACCATAAGCTGAATTTTGGCCAGGACTGCACTTTACTGTCTCCTTTATTCCCCTACTCTAAGGGGGAACCATGGCAGTGTTCAGGTCTTTGGGTATCAAAGATATTTTGAGGGCCACATGTTACAGGGTCTGAGATGTCAGCGTATACTATTTTCCCCAGTGTGAAGTTACCTGAGTAAGTGACATTGGTCTCCTGAGGAAAAGACTAGTGGAATCATGTCAGTATATACTTGCTGTGATATTTCAGGGTCCTTTGTCCTGATTACTTGGTCACCACACTTAGTCATCAGATTATGGGTCCAAAATCTGGTGTAAGTCTGAAAATTTGGCTAGGGATTTAAAATTTTTTGGGGGGGTGATCATTCTTAGCTTTCTAATCATCCACTATTTTTTTTTTTTTTTTTGATTATATATTTTCAAGCAGTACCCTCATTGGCTGCCCATTTATTTTTCCCATAGGAAACTATGTCCTATTAACCATCTCCACAACCTTCTATGGGTCAAATCCCCTTGACTGCCACTATGAAGCTGTTTATTGTTGTAATAATTAAAATACCCTTCTGGAAGTTAAGTGTGCTGCCAACTAGCCTGTATTGCTTTGGGACACCTTCTTTTCCATTGCTATTGATAAGTCAAGTTCTGTGACAACTTCTTCTACTGTCATCCGTGGCTGAACTTCTAAGTGATGTGGTGTCTCCTCTCTGGTACATTTGTGATGGTCTTGGTGAATGGTATGCCCTTTCAGTCTTCTCATGCAGCATACTTTTCTGGTAGGTCTCTGGGCTCATATAATATGTTCATTCCAGCATGTCCACTTTCTTGAGCCTTCTAATTCTGTTTATGTTGTTTATTTTTATTGTGGTAAGAAGACTGAACATGAGATCTGCCCTCTTAACAAATAAGCACGCAATACAGCATTGTTAACTACAGGCACAACATTGTACTGCAGATATGAGCCTTCTTTTCTCCACAATCTACATGGAAACAAGATTTCATTCTTTCTCACGGCTGAATAATATTTTATTGTGTGTGTGTATTACATCTTCTTTATCTATTCATCCACTGATAGGCACTTAAGTTGTTTTCAAATCTTGGTTATTGTAAATAATTCTGTAGTGAACATAGGAATACAGAAATCTCTTTGAAGTAATGATTTGATCTCCTTTGGCTACATACCCAGAAATTTCATTGCTGGATAATATAATAGTTCTGTTTTGGATTTTTTGAGAAATCTCCATATGTTTTGGTAATGGCTATACCATTTTATATTCCCATCAACAGTGTACAAGGGTTATTTTTTCTCCATATTCTCGGCAACACTTATCTTTTGTGTTTTTGGTAAGAACTATTCTAACAGGTGAGGTGATATTTCATTGTGGTTTTGATTTGCATTTTCTTGATTATTAGTGATGTAGCACCTTTTCATGTATCTGTTGGTCATTTGGGTAACTTCTTTGGAAAAATGTGTTTCCTCTGCTTATTTTTGAAATTGGATTTTGTATGAGTTTATTATATTTTGGGATATTAATCCTTTGTTTAACATATGGTTGGCAAAAATTTTCTTTCATTCTGTATGTTGCATTTTTATTGTTTATTTTGCTGTGTAGAATCTTTTTAGTTTGATGTAATTTAACTTATTTATTTTTTGCTTTTGTCACCTGTGCTTTTGATGGCAAGGAGCTTCTTTCCTGTTTTATTTTTCTAGGAATTTTATGATATCAGATCCATTTCAAGTTAATATTTGTGAGTAGTGTAAGACAGCAGTCCAATTTTCCCATCAACATTTGTTGAAGAGACCATCCTTTCCCCACTGAGTATTCTTGGAACCTATGTCAAATACTAGTTGACCTTAGATGTGAGGACTTATTTCTGAGTGCTCTATTCTCTTTTATTGTTCTTTGTATTTATTTTTGTACTACCACTATATTGTTTTAATCACCATAGCTTTGTAGTATAGTTTGAAATCAGGAAGTGTTATGTCTCTGGCTTTTTTTTTTTTTCATGAATGCTTTGGCTTTTTGGGTCTTTTGTGGTGCCATGCAAATTTCAGCACTGCTTGTGAAAAATTCCATTGGAATTTTGATGAGGATGACATTGAATCTCTAGGTGGCCTTAATTAGTATAAACACTCTAACAATAATGCTTCAAATCTATAGGCATATGCTACCTTTACATTTGTCTTCCTCAGTTTCTTTCATCAAAGTTGTTTTCATTGTGCAGATCTTTCACTGTCTTGATTAAACTTATTACTAAGTCTTTTACTGTTTTCAGTGGTATTATAAATGAATACCTTTTGTTATCTTTTTCAGATGTTGTTAGTGTATAGAAACACAACTGATTCTGTATGTTGATTATATATCCAGAGACTGTACTGAATTCATTGTCTGCCTAATACAGGATGCATAGATAGATAAAACATCTCCTGGGTCCCTTAGTGTATGGTGCTAGATACCTGAACTCCTACAAAGATGCTTTTGTTTGTGGATAGATGTCTAATTCTTGATGAAAAAGGGAGATAAAAAGGGGAAATGACTTATGCCACCATAATAATGCTAATGTCACTCTTGCCAGATTCTCCATTTAACAGTTCAATTTGGCTGGTTTTTAAACTTGGAAAAAATGAATAGCACTTCATAGTAGATCACCACAACCTTAATGTCAGGGACCTACCCACCAAAGTCCTTGTATCCAATATTCTCCAATTGCTGACTCCATTCAATCTGATAAATGTGTTATAGTCATAGACTTGGTTAATATGCTCTATTCAATGGCCATTTCAACAGACTCTTAGATGCAATTTGCTTTCACTTTTGAAAGGACAAAAAACACATTTACTCATCTCTCTGTGGAGTATACAGCAACAGTTATGCCATTGCACACAATTTATAGGCAAGATCTTAACCACATCCAACTTTATCCAGGAAAACAGGTACACAGTGTACAACACACTGATGACACCCTCAGCTGAGGATTTATTTAATCCACTCATTCAGAACATACAGATAATCACAGAGGAACTAAAAAAGGGATTTTCCTATTGGCCCACACATAGCACAAAGTTCTCAGTTAAATTCTTGGTAATTATTTTTCAAGCAGAGGACCCCTTCATCCCTGAGACTCAAAACAACTAGCAACCCCCTCAGCACCCACAGCTTTAAAAGAAGCCTAGCATCTTCTAGGTCCTTTTGGGTTCTGGAGGCAACATATTCCCCATTTACAAATGTTCCTTAAGCCAATTACACTGTTATTCACAAAATGGCTTATCTAGAATATGACCACATATAGCAAAAGGCTCTGGAATTTGTTCAAATTGCAACACAACTGATCATTCCCAAGAGACTTTTGCACCATAGATGCATTAGCAACCTACGCTTTCCTTCCTTGGATGGCCATACATTTCCCAGGGATTTGTAGTGCAAAAAATGCATTTCTTGGCTCCATGTTATATAGAATTAAAGTGCCAATTGCTGATTACATGCTGGGTTCTCCTGGAAATAGAGACTCTAACAGACTGAGCCCATGGCCCTCTGTACTCAGCTTTCCATTTTGCCGTGGGTCATGGAAGCAGCACCCCACAAGGTCAGCATGGACACTGATGCTTTCTTGCTAAAATGAAAATAACACCTGCAGGATAGAGCTAAACCTGTGCCCTCTGGCATATCCCACCTGCAAGAGAAGTAGCTTCTCCTGTTCTCAGGCTCTTGCTAGATGTCACAGTGTTGGAGAAGATCATCCCTTTTCCAAACCTCTTAGATACCAAGGGAATTTTTCTGGAATCAACTGAGTAAATGACAAAGGGAGTTTTTATACTTTAGAGAAGACAGTGTCACCATCACATGTGATGTAGGTCACTGGAGAACTGCTGCTCCTTATTCATTAATTGGGGCACCTTTAATAAAGAACAAGACCCAAAGGTCAACACATTGGATGATCTTCAGGCTATTATCTTTGCACTGGATGTTTTAGCCAACAATCATCCCATCTGTACATTTCACACATTCTCAGGCCATTACAGATGATTAGGCCATCTGTCTGGCCAATGGCAGCAACAACCATTCCTTATTGAAGGTTTACCCCTTTGGGTAAAAACTAGGAATCTTTTGCCTTGAAAAATCAAGCTTATACATGCCTGTATATATTAAAACCACAACACATGGCCTTATCAAGACATTTTTTATTTCCTTTGAAGTTCTATACATTATTGATAGCCACCAAGGAATACATGTCACTTCCCAAACTATCCAATGCTGGGCTTTTAAATAAGGTAGTAATAGAACTTTCATCTTTTTCTTTACTGGCCTCGGGGCTCATAGGGTGCCAATAATAGCTTATGTCAGTTCAAATTCAATTAAATTAAACATAGCATATTTCAGTCATTGAACATCAGGGTAATTTGTAATCATTAGTTTAACTCAATTTCTGATGTTTGACTGTTGATAGTTTTCAAACCTCACCCCTCTCTTTCCCCCTCTTGCCCCAATAAAAGCCAATAAGATAGCTCACCCATGCCCCCCTTTGGTGCTGGTAGGAAATTTAGACCACACAAGTTCCAGCCTGTGCATAGAAACCCTCCCACAAGCTGAACTCTCTAAGCCAGTGTAACCCAAGCCGGTCTCCACTCTCTGCCTGTCTCAAGCCATTTTTGGACATGCCAGGGGCTTCCTTGGCTTTTCAGAAAGCCTCATTGTGTGAACAATAATATTCTTTCTCCTGTCCTCTTAGTTTGTGTGTAGTATCATCAGTCTTGACATCCAAACTAGATTCTGGGTGGCGGTGGGGTCTATCCCAGCTCTGAGGATTGCCTGCAACAGTCCTCAGTGAATAATCCAATTGCTTAGACCACTAAGATTTGAACAATGAGCTCTAGAAAATTTGGCACAAAAGAATGGGTAGTCTTTTTTTTACTCTAAATTCTGTGAGATTATTTTATGAACCATTTGGTCTAATCCAACAACAGATTTTTTTGTCAGTGTCCTGCTACTCTGTTTTTTTTAAAAAAATGTATTGAATTTATTGGGGTGACATTGACTAATAAAATTATATAGGTTTCAAGTGTACAATTCTATGATATATCATCAGTATATTGTATTGTATGTTTACTAGAACAAGTCAAATCTCCTTCTATCACCATTTATCCCCCCTTTATCCTCTTCTACCTGTACTACCCCCCCCTCCCCCTTTTCCTCTAGTAATCACCATATTGTTGTCTGTGTTAATGAGATGTTTTGTTTTTTGGCTTAATCTATTCACCTTTTTTATCTGGAGAGTATTATGCTACATGAAATATGCCAGTCAGAGAAAGACAAACAAACAAATAAAGCTGAAGCAGATTCATAGATACAGAGAACAGACTGACAGCAGGCACAAGAGGAGGGTGGGTGATAAAGGGTGCCCTGCTATTTTGACTTCCCAATATAGTACTAGAGTAAGTTTCAGCAGAAAGCTTAATAGTCATTGAACATTATTTAGAATTGTTTGCAGTATTCCAGTATAGGTAGTCTGTACTGTGAGAAGCTATAGCATTGCCCAGGAAGTAGAATGGACTAAATCCTGGGATGATTAGATTGTTGTGGCAGCCTGTTGAATATGAAAGACTAACTGGTTGACTTACCCAGATGTCTGACCTTGTTGTGCTGTGCATTTCTACCACGGTTCATTTAAAATGTTGCTTATGGTTCTCAGGGGTTCTTGGCAGCATCATAGCAAGAATGGCAGTTGTTATTGTATCACTACCTGTGACACTCACACCAGGGTCAAGGAATGACTCAAGATATTGCTTCAAGGTAATGTCAAGGAATAACATGGGATACATTTTTTTCCTACCTTGCTTCATGTAGTCAGGGCAATGTATTGCTGCCTCAAGATGGTGCTCTCCTCTCCTGCATGTTTAATATAAAAATTGGCAGCTGCAAAATACACTCACACAAGCACACACTAGAACTTTGTCCCTGCTGCTTCCCCATCTGCAGCAGGACCTTGTCAAAAGTCAGTGATTTAAAGAAACGTCATTCCCGTGTCCTAGTGAAACACACTTTTCTAAAACATGCCTAGTTTAAGAAGGGCTTGAAACAAAGCAAAGAAATACTAAGTATTCCAAAAGAAGAGCAGGTTCATTTTCAAGAAATGTCATTTCAAAGATATGGCAACATGCTTTCATAGAAATACAGATTCTTACCAGGACATACTCATATGAAAACTGTACCAAGTTTTTCAAAAGTAATATCCAGCCTTAATTTCATCAGAAGTTTTTCTCTTTATAAAATTGTGTCTGCCCTTTATCAGTAGATGGTTCCATTTTGGGATAAATTCTTTATGTATTTTACATACTATTTCATCAGAATTTTCTAACTATCCCATCAGAATTTTCACTTTAAATACTGTTAAATATCATTCTCTGGGTAGAATTTTTTATTCCAAAATTAGATTCTGTTGCTTATTTTGCAGTTTTTGTTGTAGGCATTCATTAATTGGATGACAGTTAAGATTGTCATTCCGATCTGCCGGGCTAACATGGCAGACTTGGGCGGAAGGTAGCTCCTCTTGGAGCTCAGACATGGCCCAGCAGAGAGGTAGCAGCTGCTGTGCCTTAGGCCTCAGGTACAGGAAAAAGTTTTAGTCTGGTCGGGCTCCATGTGACTGGTGTCTTCCTTTGATGAGGGCAATTGTGAATCCCATATTTTTGGAAAACTGTGCACTAATTTCTAAATTTGTGGCTGCATTGAACCCAGTTTTTGGTCCTCCCAATATTTTTTGGTAACGTTTACCTCTCAGGCCTTGGCACTGTCTCAGTAGGAAGACTAGGAGCCACTGTGCTCAGGAGCCAGTGCTGTTCTTCCACCTCCTAATGCCACCAGAGGCCTCAGCCTCTTCCAGAATTAAGGCCAGGATCCGGCACGCCCTCCATTGCACCACTGTAGTGAGAGCCACAATAGTTAAAGCATCTGGATCCAAACTAACCAGATCCGCAGATGTTATGACTCTTGACACGTCTTCTGGACTCCAGAGCAGCACAATGCTGGTGGGGTGTAAAACTGGCTTCCACAGTGGCTTCCCAGAGGGCTGGGGAAGAACGTGCAGGTATGGTATAGATATTACCCCATAGGGCAAACTTTACTGGATGGAGAAAAGGAGTGGGATTTATCAGTTCCCCCTTTTTTTCCTTGTCTCTAGTTTCTCATTCATAGACTCATTGTGAGGCAAAGTGGTTTATTCCATTTGGTCTATCTGGAGTATTTACCGTGGGACTCAATAATGGGCTCTATTTTACTATGAAACTGTTGTTGGCTTGGTAACATCCCTACCCTGCACTGCCCCTTTACACACTATCCCTCTCTGCCTCATATCACTCTTGTTGCACTAGGATTATACCTCCCGTCCCATGAGAGTCTGAACAAATCCCATTCCCTCATAGCGAGGGACGTGCCTAAAACCTGTTAATTATGCTTCAAAATGATGGAGAGAGGAAAAATAAGAGAGATCTGTGAGTACATGGCCACCAAGTCATTGCTTAAAACTCTGAAAAGGTGCATTTTTAAAACTTTTAGAAAAAGCACTGAAAATCTTAAATTCTGCCCTCAGCTCTTCTGCCCATGGCTGTGTCTGTTCTTTTTGAGTTCCCTTAAGAACACTTGATTAAGGTTAGAAGATCAGTACCTTGTCTGTCTTTCCATCTGACACTGCCCTTGCAAATGGCTTACATCTGATGACCCAGCCAGATTCTAGAAACCATCCTTTCAGGATGTGAACATGCACCTAGGAGACCATGAGAGCAGGCTCTGCAACAGTGAACCCAATGGGGGCAGCAGGGTTGGAGGAGGATGCTGAGGCTCACTCCTATTTATTCTTCAAGTCTCATCAAACTTTACATGACTATGAAAATTCAATACTGTTCAGTGTTTTTCCCGTCTACCAGGTTTCTGCTAACTTCTCATTGTTGGAGCTTTGCTAGAGATAACAGGAATCTCCTTCACAAAATGGTCTTAATTGAATGAGGAATTAGACAACCTTGAGAGTTATATTTACTCCCTGTCAGTTTTCCTGGTTTATTGAATTTCTTTACACAAGGCAAGGGTTCTAGAAGGGAATCCGAGGAAGGAAGAGAAAAGAATGAGAGGTAGAAGGAAGATGGGTATAGCAGTGGTCAGCTGGATGAGCTGTACAACTTTTCTGTCTGGTCATTGATATAATTTACATGCGCTTATTTAAAGAAAGGGTTTGTCAAGTTGGGACTCAGCCTGAAAGGGTTAGGCATGATGTAGGACTAGAAATGCCACCCAAATCAGCCAATGACAGCTAATCTTTCTGTGGAGTTGATTAGTCTGGTTTATTCAGATAATTTAAGTTATTCCCATAGGCCAGAGGCTGTGGGGATTGGACTGTTTATGGGACTATCTAGTAAGATGTATGTAGTGGGGTCATGTGCCATCCAAATCCCCCTACAGGAATGAAAGACTTATTACCATAGCTGTTCGAGTGTTGTGGGAAGACGACGAGTCCTCAGCAATCGGCCCACATTGAAATTGTCTCAGGTAAAGAAAACTAAATTCCTGAAAGTCATCCTCTCTTCCTGGGGTGGCCTGCGTTCAATATATCCTTGATGTGGGGGTACAAAGGCTTGGACTTCTCACTCTAAGTCAGGAATCAGGTTCCTGAAATCTCATTCCAGGTTCAGAAAGTCTCATAGTTCCAGCAGAGGTTTTGTGGTAATGGCATTGCCTCTGCCCGTTCTGTTCCTTCTTTCCCACAGGTATCGATCCTAAGAGCTTTCTGATAGGCCTGCTACATGCTAATCTTTGTTGCAGATTGGATTCCCTGTGAAGCAGACCATAAGGTGATATTTAATTTCTGAGTCAAGTTTAGAGGGCTGGGAGTACAGATGTCTTCAAGATTGTGATCTTTTCCAAGGTAGAAGCTTGTTCAGAGTTAGTGCGCCAGTCCCAGGGAAGTCATGGGAGTACAGAATAGCTCCCCTTCCGCTTTGGCTGGAGTTCCCCTTTGACTGGCTAAGGGAAACAGAGTAGCTCATTTCTTTGGAGTGGAACTGACATTTCTGAAATCAATCTCATTCACTTTCAAATACTTCTCCTGTGAAACTCCTTTCCCTTTAAACTTTTAAAGCTAATTTATATCTCTATGGCTTCACCCGTGCTAGTCCCTTGGATTCAATCAACACAGAAGCGGGAAGAAAATGTGGCTTCACATTGACTATAATTTGTCATACTGATAGACTGAGATCCTCTGAGCCCCAAGCCAGCCTTTATTGGGTGAAATGAAATGGTGGCACAGATATATAGACACAACGATGGCTCTTCTAGCATGAGTGTCTATCCTGAGAGAAACTCTATGGGGAACCACCTTGAATGGTTGAATTAGTATTCTGCCCTTTGACCCAGATTTTGTGACTATTGTGCATTTAACCCCAATCCTATATCTTGAGTATTTTCTCTTAGCCAAGCAGAGTTCATCATCTTTGAGGTCCTAATCCACCTTGGGAGGATGAATCAGCCCTGAGGAATGGAAGTCCTTTGCCTATATGAAGACCCAGACCTTTGGGACATGATCAAGTTTCACTGGCTTATGGGAAGGAGGTGGTTAATTGGCTTTTAGTTTATTTGAAGACCTAAAAAAGAGAGGCAGTGGAAAGCAGTGCTCCAGGAGGATGAGGTGGACTCTGATGTGGAAATCTTGCACTAGACAGACTCTGCCATTTTGAAGGTCATGGTGTGTCTCATCAATTACTTGAATTGAAAATAAGATTATTTTCTCTTTAAAAACATCTATTTCCGCCCTGGCCGGTTTGGCTCAGCGGTTAGAGCATCAACCTGCGGTCCTGAGAGACCCCGGTCCGGTTCCTGCTAAGGGCGCGTACCTCGGTTGCAGTTTGTCCCCGGCCCTGGTCGGTTGTGCGGGTGGCAGCCACACGATGTGTTCCTTTCACATCGATGTTTCTCTCTCTCTCTCTGTTCCTCTCTCTCCCTCCCACTCTACCTGAACAAAAAAATGGGAACATGTCCTCGGGTGAGGATTAAAAAAAATAAAAATAAAAAATAAAAAAAATAAAAACATCTATTTCCTATCTCTGGCCATGGAAAAGCACCAGCTAGAGACTTTCATCAACCTAGTAGTAATGAGCATCCCCATTACCCAGACTATTATAGCCTCTCAATATTCCAGGTCCATTCTTATGCCCTAGAATAAGACTAAAATCCTTCCCCAAAGGGGACTCAGCTACTTTTTCAAGGAGCTGTGTATTCTTTCAGTGGGAAATATCTTATCAGAAAGCAAGGAAGCTGTTTATAGTGGAAACTGTTAGTGATCCATGAAGGTCCCCTTGGGTTCCTTTTGCTGTTTCTGTGAGTCCCTCCCTTGCTTCCAACAGCCTGTGCCTGCAGCTCCATCCAGAGGGCTGCCATCTGCTTAGTGCTCAGGAGGCAGGCACAGAAAGTCAAAGACTGGAGTTTTCTTCCTGGACCCCTGCAGGGCTTTACTTAGTCAGTTATTCCTCAGCACTTGCCCTACCTTGAAGCAAAGACCGGGGCTTTCATAGTCCTGCAGCCAACACGGTCCCCTGACTTGACTTCTTCCCTGTCTCTGACCTGCTACTCCACCTCCTTACTGGTTTCTCCGGGGAGCATTTTCTTAATAAGTCATCTGTACATACATTCTTATCTCAGGGTCTGCTTCTTGGAAATTTGGGGAAATCCTGGGTGCTCAGGATCAAAAGCACAAAAAATGTTTGACACATTTTTAGGTTTTCTATGCACATATTATAAAATTCAGTAGGGTTACATGTCAGTTGGTAAATTAAACCCATTACCATAAATACAGAATTGGGAATTGTTTATTGGAGGCCATAATAAATGCTTCTGAGGGTTGTGGTTACTTCAAGCAGAATGTGAGAGAAAATTTGTAATTATAGAAAATACTAACCATGGGATCTAAAATAGCAACTCTGGAATCTGTTCAATGAAATCTGATATTAACTCCTTTGGAGGTTTATGATTTAGGAGCTTTTGGAAAATAGCATATGGTGAATCTGGAGACATTCCAGAAAAGAAGGGATGCGTTTATTTTAGATGTAAATTAAAAGGGATTGGATGTTATGGAGGCTTTGTGTTCTCTTTGTCATCCCTACATTTTTGGACCGGGAGGCAATGTCACACCGTGGAACAGAGAATTGGCTTCCTGTGGCTGCACAGGGACAGAGTCCTGCAACCTGGAGGAGTGTGAGAGGGCTCACCTGGGGGAGGAAACAAGGGAGAACTGGGAAAACAAAACTTCGTGCAAAGAATGTTTGTTCAAAGGTACATTTTCTCCAGCAAACTTTCCAGAGGAATGTGGATCATGTCTGATGATAATTCTCCATGGCCCACCATGAGGTGGTGGCCAGCACAGTAACCTGTCACATTGTGTCTTGGCTTAATTTCTTTCTCTTTTCTCCTCATTTTTATTGTCCCGGCCTTGCGCCATCCATAGGATGTCATCAGTTAAAGATTCATCTCACTCCAGCTCTGGTTTCTAGAAGATGTAGGTTAAGACATTTATTGATTATTTTCTGAAGAGACAATCAAAAGATACTGAAAAAGAGAATTCTAAGGAAATTGCTGAGGGAAAACGATTGAGTCTAGAATTCTATACTCAAATTATTTAAGTATAAAGACCATGTAGGTCATTTCAGAGATATGACTTAGTTTTTCCCATGCTTCTCAAATTCTGAAGGATGTGTAAGTATGTTTTTATTTCTCAGTTTCCAAGAACAATACTGAAGGGAAAAAAAAATCAAACTTAGTATTTACATATGGATAATATGGTTGTAAAGGGTAATATAATCTTTATAAAAAGACTTCCTAAAATAGTAGATCCAAATGTAAAGAAGAAAAAGAAATGATGTAATAATATCCTTGAAATAAAATGCCACAGAAAATATTAAAGTAAACGGATATTAAAAAGCATTGGACAGATAAACAGAAACTAAGCAAATATTTTATTTTGTTTAATATTAATACTGTCACAAGGATATAAATATTAAAGAAAGCTAAGAGGTAAATTGCATATTGATAAGGGGCATATCCTACCAACATAAACCAAATATTTATGTAGAGAATATGTCAAAATATACAAAGCCAAAACTTTTAAAAATGAAAAACTGAAAAAAACATTGGGTGCATATATTCTTTCAAATGAGCATTTCGGGTTTCTTCGGATGTATTCCCAGAAGTGGGATTGCTGCGTTAAAGGGGCATTTCCATTTTTAATTTTTTAAGGAAACTCCATATTGTTTTTCACAGTGGCTGCACCAGTCTGCATTTCCACCAACACTGCACGAGGGTTCCCTTTTCCCCACATCCTCACCAACACTTGTTTGTTGATTTATGGATGGTAACCATTCTGACAGACGTGAGGTGATATCTCATTGTGGTTTTAATTTGCATCTCTCTGATGATCAGTGACATTGAGCATCTTTTCATATGTCTATTGGCTATCTATAGATGAGTGGTTGAAAAAGCTGTGGTACATTTACACGATGGAATACTACTTGACCATAAAAAAAAGAAGAAAACCTTACCTTGTGCAGTAGATTGAATGGACATGGAATTATGATGCTAAGTGAAATAAGCCTGTCAGAGAATTATAAATACCATATGATCTCACTTATATGTGGAATCTAATCAACAAAATAATTTAACAAACAAAATAGAAACGAAAGCACAGATACATTGAACAGACTGACAGCTGTCAGAGGGGAGGGGGGCTGGGTAAAAAAAGTGAAGGAATTAACTAAAAATATATATATGACACATAGACATTGACAACAGTATGGTGAAAGCCAGAGGAAAAGGTGGGTGGAGGAGGCAGAAACTGGCAAAGTGGGGATAACTGGGGACAAAAAGAGACTTGACTTTGGGTGGTGAGTGCAGATGCTGTTTTATTGAGTTGTATGTACACTTGAGACCTGTATGGTTTTATTAACCAATGTCACCCTGATATTCAATAAGAATAAAATAAAATAAAAAGTGACAAAACCCATCATATTGTATTTTTAACACGTTTCTACTGGAAACTAGAATATCAAGTAGAACAAAAATAAGGCTATAAATTATTTGAGCAAATAACAACCTTGTTTTATTATACAATTTGATTAGGGAAAGTCAACAATTTAAAAACAAAGTAGAAATTAAAATGTAACATTTTCAGTTCACTGCAATAAATTAACAGTATGGTGGTCACCAGATGGAAGTGGGGTGGGATCAGTAAAGAGTAAAGGGGTCACATATATGGTAACAGAAGATTTGACTGTAGATGGTGGGCACACAATGCAATATACAAATAATGTATCATAGACTTTTATACCTGAAACCTACGTAATCTTATTAACCAATGTCACCCCGATAAATTTAATGAAAAAATAATTAAGTTAGCCCTGGCCAGTTTGGCTCAGTGATTAGAGTGTCAACCTGTGGACCAAAGAGTCATGGGTTTGATTCTGGTCAAGGGCACATACCTTGGTCGCATTTGGTCCCCGGCTCTGGTCGGGGTCATTTGGGAGGCAACCAATCGATGTGTGTCTTTCACATTGATGTCTCTCCCCCACATCACTCCCAATCTGAAGATAAATTTAAAAATATCCTCAGGTGAGGATTAATATATAGTAATAATAAGAAAGTTAGTAGTTAACACATAGCAAAACATAAAAATAAAAATTCCTGAAAATTAAATAACTTAGATTAATTTGTGTAAAATTGAAAAAAAAAATCCATTCAGAAATTAACAAAATGAGAACATTCTTTTAATGACGCAGTTAAAATAAAACTAAGAAGAAAATTTTATGAAAAATCATTCATTACAGGACAGAGAGAAAATAAACATTTAACTCAAGAATCTAGGGGAAAAATTAACCCAAAGAAAGTAGATGTAAAATTCAATAAAGATAAAGCAAAGTTGCTGAGGTAAAAGGAATTAGGGAAACCAATATATGATCAATAAAACCTTGAAGTCTGCTTCTTTAACAATATCAGTAAAGAGATATTTCTGTGGCAAAACCAACACTTTGCCGATGAATTTAAAAATATAGGTGAAATGTATATTTCTGTAGGATGAAAGTGACTCAAGAAAAGATGAAAAGTCCCTGGCAGGCCCTCTAGTGTGAGTAATGGGTTAACATCACACCTGCTGGAAGCCTGCATGACTTCTGAGACCAATTTGGAAAGTACAGAGTTAAGGTCAGTGTGGATTATGTGGTGCCTCATGTGCTGTGAACCCCAGTCTGAGCGACAAGTCTGGACTGACGCAGACGTGAGCTCGCATGCAGGCCTTGGTCCTACATGACTAGAATGCTGTAAATGCTGTGGGAAATAGGAGCTGTGGCTTCTATATGTCAAGGTCACCCCCACACACCTTGGCTCTCTCTCGGGGCAGTTGTACGTACATCATGTGTATGAAGGGGCAAAAGAAATCATAAACCTGGGCAGCTGTTGGTCCTCTGGAGATGTAAAAATGCTGCATTTCCTGAGCTGTATCCTTCTGTAAGGCTAAGTGAACACAGTATTAGATTAAGGCTATTGTGTCCCCTGAGTCTGACTGCAGATTAGAATCTATAATAGCTACTGATATTATTGGTAGTTAAAACACGAGGCCTAGATGGTTTCAGTAACCAGTTTTAAAGAACCTTCAGGGAATAGATTTTATTTTGTTCCTGCTATTTAAATAGTTCTGGAGCACAGAGTAAGATGCAAAGTGTCTCAATTCCTTTAATAGTTCTAACATAACCTTTTTACCTAAATAAGATAATTTGAACACACCAAAGTAAATATAGGCCAATTTCACTTTTAATGAGAGAGAAATCCTAATAAAATGTACTAGTAGATTTTGCTCATCTTTCAAATTAAAACTATAATAATCCTTTTTGATCAGGGGTTCTAATTCCAGGAATCAATTCTAGAAAAGTATGTGTACATGCATTCAAATATACATGGGTAACTCAAAATTTAAAGCTTTATAAATATGACAAAAATGAAATAAACCTAAATTCCCACCAACAGGAAAGTGATTAAATCACATTATATCCATTGTATGGAATTTCATGTAATTCTTAAATAGCTATATAGAGTTATAAGGATGAAGTGGGAATGAGCATGTGTGTATGTCTATCCATATTGCATTTGGAGCATGGATATGGAGCTAGAAGACTCAAGTGTTTGTCCAGCCTATGCAACCTTGTGCAAATCTCCTGACTCTTTTAATCCCGAAGTTCTTTGACTCACAGGTATTTCATGAGAATTAACAGAGAGTTTTATATTAAAGTATTTTTAGACTGTAATACACTCTCAAGACATTAAAGATCAGAATATTCATAGATAGTAAAGATTATGATTTTAACCAATGGCACATGTCCAAGATTACCTTGGATCCAATTAAGAGCCAAGTAAAAGGAACACTGCCCATGTTAGTAATACCAAATAGAACAGTGACTGGCACACTAGGGAGTCATACTATAAGCATCAGCTATTACACCACACTGCCTTTATAGACCATCTTCAGCTATCACATCAATTTATTTGCTTTTAACTTTCACCCAGCCCTTCTCAGTATCCAAATAGAATGGATTTAAGTCTGATCTAGACCAATAATGATATCCCCTAAGACCACTTTCTATGACTACATTTTGTCTGATTGTGAGGTTTTTTTTAGAGGGGAGGAATGTCCAGTAAACCCTCTGCTCTTTAAACTGTGATAGGGCAATTTAATTGGTTTCCTAGTTGAACATTAGAGGAATAACTGAAAGACACTGATATTTACAGTCTCGAGTTAAACTAGGGTCAATTTGACAAAACAAAGTGATGAACTACCCAGCCATAAGAGATAATACTAAGAAAGATTCTAGCAACAAAGTCAATTTTTGAGGGGATGGAAGAGTTAGATTCTGATCTCAGTTCTGAAAGAGTGCGTTGAAATGCCCTCTGTGTCAGGGCTAAAGGATTTACTGAGCGTAGGAGATACAACCAGTAACCACTCAGTTACAGGTCCGAGCCTCTGGCACTGGTGTGATTTAATTAAGAAGTGGGTGTCAGATGTAAAGTCTTACCCCTTACAGTGGCATTTAAAGAAAAATGATTTGTTAAACCTTTAAGAAAACTGGCAGGACCAGCAAGGTTCACCATATAGTTGATTCTGTGATTCGAGCAAGTTCAGTGTTTAACTTGGTCTTATTTTCATTTGATCCAAATGATCTGAATGGTTAGAGGTCATCACTTCCTACACCCTAATTTTAAAGAATGGAAAAGAAGAAAAGAGATTAACTTGTTAATGTAACCTATTCCCTCCTTTAATGAGCTAAATAAACCCCTGATTCTTAGCCCATTTCTTTTTACACTGGATGAAACTACCCCAGCTCCAACATTTTACCTCATCTGTTATGTGTTGAATTGTGTTTTCCCCCAAAGATATGTTGAATTCCTAACTTCCTGTACCTATGGATGTGACCTGATTTGCGAACAAAATCATTGCAGATGTAATTAGTTAAAATGAGCTCACACTAGAGTAGTGTGGCCCCTTCATGCAATGTGACTGGTGTTTTTATAAGAAAAATAAAATGTGGACACAAACATAGAGGGAAGACAGCCATGTGAAGACAGAGGTTAGAGTTATGCTGCCATAAACCGAGGAACACCTGAGGCTACGAAAAGCTGAACCAGGCAAGGATCCCTCCCTAGAGGCTTTGGAAGGAGCATGGCCCTGCCGGCACCTTGATGTCAGACTTCTAGCCTCCAGAATAGCCAGTAAGTTTATTTCTGTGGCTTTAAAACGTGCGGTATTTGTTACAGCATCCTTGCGAGACTAATACAACATCCCCAAATTGTTTTTTTGGCCTTGTGGGATGGTGCCATATTCATGTCACAGCCAGTAGCCTGGTTTCAGCAGTAGAGACAGTAGATAATTTAGAGTTAGTGTTGGGTTTAGGTGGCTGAACCAGAAGGTCTGATACTTAATAAACCGACCCTCTGAAATCTTCATGTTATAAACTTTTAGCATCTTAATGAAATTAATATAAACTTCTGATTGCTTATATAATGCATTCTAATGAATTATAGTAAAGTGGACACAGCTTGGTGGGTATATTGGCTCAACGTTTGACAGGTCTGATTACTCCAGGTTGTCTAACACTCATGAATTCCACTATGATTTACGCTCTGAGAGCTACCATAATTACCATGACTCTTTTTTGAGTTAAAAGTTTCTACTTCTATTTTAACAGCAGTGTAACAAAATGTCTATAAAAGGTGTACCTATGTCTGACTCTGACTGGCCAGGTGGACTTTAATATAGTGAAGCCAACTGCAGTTAAACCCCAAACATCTGATGAGTGTCTCATGCACCTCTGTTCGGCACAGAGTGGGGAGCAGGACAGACAGACCTTTCCTGGAAGTGTTTAATTAAACATGGGAATACGTTGACCACCAGAATAATTCCTGTTTAATCACAGTGGTGATAAGTTTTGTGAGGCTAAGAATGCATTGGGAGAGTATATGTAAGTGAGGAAGCCTGAGTTGATTGGTGGAGAAAGACAGAAAGGCATCTGAAGAATTTACACCAGCTTTGTCTCTGGAGAATGAGAGAGTGAGTCCGGAGCTCTCTGGAGGGGGCCCTCATCCAATCCATCAGTAACTCCAGGGAGCTGTCCCTTCAAAGGACATCTTTAATTTAACCATTTAATCGCCTGCAGTGCTAATGCTGCAAGGACATTCCCTCACCGCCACCTCAGCACCTGGACTGTGTCGTGCTCCTGACTGCTCTCTCACTTCCACTCTTGTCCCCTTATAGTCTCTTCTTATCACTACAGCTAGAGTCATTCTTTAAAAATATGATTCAGATCATGGCAGTCTTCTCTCCAAACGCTCCATTGACTTCCCAAACTGGAGTAACATCCAGAACCCTTGCAATGGTCAGTGCTCAAGCAGCTACCTTATTGACCTTGTCTTCTTCTGTCCCCTGCCTCCCCCGCTCTGCTCCAGCCACACGGGCCTCCTTTGTGTATTTTGACGTCCACTAAGAGTGTTCCCTCTGCTCATCTGCTCACTCGTGCATTTCAGGTCTCTGTCAGCGGTGACCTTTTTAGCAGGGTCTTCCCTGATCTTTGAGTAGAAAATGACAAAACACCCTCCTTTCCCTCAGTCACTTCCTGCCCCTCTCACCCTGTCTTATTTTTCTCTGTGGAACTTAGCACTGTCTGACCAGCTTTCACTTACTTTGTTGTATGTCGAAAGGGGGCAGGATGGGCGTGAATGGGAAAATCCTGTGCATGAAATTGCACAGTGTGGAAAGGAATTTGTTGGAGGAGTTGAAAGCAGGCCACTGTGAAGAGAGTGCACTGCGCCACGGAAAAGGGCAAAGGAAAAGGAGGGGTGGACAGGATCAAGTCAGGTGGTCTACAGAGAGAATAAGGGCCCATATCCCTAGGAGAAACAGGTAGCCATGAATGTTTTACATGGGGAAGTGATGATGCAGGTACATACTACGAAGGCCACTCTGACTGTGTGTGGAGCATGGTTGGGAAATGAGGGTGTGTAGCAGCCCACTGCAGTGACTGAGTTGGGAGATGGGATGTGTCAAAGGTCAGTGGGGTAGGAGTGTAGAGAGAGAGAGGGACTGTGGACAAGGTCTGAGATGTTTGGGGAAGCTGTCAAGACTTCCTCTAAGGGAGCAAGGGTGAAGATGCTGCTTCTGGCTGAGCGAAGGAATCTGGAAAGGGAGTAGGTTTATGTTCTGACATTAGGGGCTGGCAGAACAGATCATGAATTTTACTTTAGACATATTGTCTTTATCACAGAACTCTGCTGACAGCCAGACCTACTTTTCTAATCACCCAGTTGACATTTCTACTCACACATTTATAGACATCTCACATCTTACAACGTGTAGTCTGTGGATGGTATTTGAACGTGTAGTAAAGCTCTTCTAAGGATATGTGTAAGGAACAAACAGGGCAGCCAAGGACTGACCCCAAGACATCCCACTGGAACAGAGATCAAGTAGAAAAGAAAAATCCCCAGAAGATGCGCCCCCCCACCCCTTAGAGAGTCACTGTGATCACTTTTGACACATGAAGAAATAGATGCCAAGAGCAGTGAGGCAACTTGCTGATCTCATGGCAGTTGAGTAGTGAGATCCAGCAAACTCTTTCTGGATCTGGGCAGGCTAGAAAGATTCAATGTAAGAAGAGGTGTTGAACTTTCAGGAGAGTTCTTAGTTCACATTACCACGATTGCTTTGGACAAAGGGTCTTGGATATGTTCCTGTTTTGTACCATCTAAAGTCCATGTCTACCCTCATTGGAAATATCTAGAAAAGATACTTCCATGTCTCTCTTTTTTTCAGCACCCCACTCCCCTCCTCTCTCACTAGGCTAAAAAAATTCCTATGAGTTACAAAACTTCTGTTAATTTTTAATTATCTATCTAGCGGATACCTACCTACCTACCTACCTACCTACCTATCTACCTACCTATCTGTGTCTGATTTCTCCTTTTCTTGAATAGGGATATCTGAAACTCACGTGTTTGCAACTCATCACAGTCAGTATAGATACATTGTTGACAGACATGTACTTAAACAATATGCAGAATGTGACAGAAGTGCATTTTTTAAAAGTTTAATCCTGGAGACTTTTCATGTGTTCCAGGGGAGCTGTAACAGTCACTGTTCTGGATAGAGAGCAGATTCAGATCATGATTAGCATTCTGCTCCTCACAGTCAGGGACATTTTGCAGTAAGTTATGCTCATCAGAACTCCCATAGACCTTTATAAACAAGGCTCTCTGAGCCCTTGAAAGCTGCTTGGACTAACTTTATAAAGGAGGCAGAAACCAGTTAAGACAAATCGCCAACTCCAAGTGTAGATCCCAGAGAAGGGCCACCAGATCAATGTTAGTAGACCCCCTCAATCTCTTGGAAAGAACCTTATCTCTCTTCTTTAGAGTTATCACAAAATTATAAGTTGGTACTTCAATGCCCTTTATAAAGAGTTTAAGTCCCTCGCTCTTCCCCACTAACAACATTTTAGTCACAATGTACTTGAGCTCCAATTGCTTGGTGAAAAATAGGTCACTGCTAGTCATGTTTAGCATTCTTCTTTCTTCCCCTTTGGGATAGAATCTGCCTTCAGACTATTTTTCACACAGAATAAGGATTAGTGCCTCTTTATCAATGTTGTCCATATCCTCACTCAGTATACTTTATTATCACTGCTAGAAGGTGCTTCTCAAAGACTGAGTTGTAGAGCTATAAAAAAAATATCAAGCTCCCCAAAGCCAGGGAAAATTGAAATGTCACTCTTTACAAGGAGTTTTAGGAGGGAGACTAAGCATTTACTTCAGTACAGACCATCCATTCTATGGCCTAGTTTAGAAACTTTCAAAATCAATTTTAAATCTTTTCTTTATAGCTTTCACATCTTCTCAATATTATCCCTTTTTTATTACGAAATTGCTTCAACCAGGCAACACGTACTGGGGTGGGGCAGGCATGGGGAGGGTGCGAGGCAGGCTGGTGATTGATTTATTGTCCAGGCTCTGGCCCTCGGTCCCTCCTGCTCTCCAGCCCCACGCAGCAGCCTGGTTGCTGGCCTGGGCAGCGGCCCCCATGGATGGAGCCTGCCTGCTGTTTGGCAGACATTTCCCTTTGTTTGTGCTCCTGCGCTGCTCTAATAACCCTCCTCAAGGCCAAATTAGATTTATATGGAAGGGGAAGTCAGCTAGAGGCTTCAGAATGACTATGCTAATTAGAAACCAAAATATAAACAGCAACTCCACATGGATGTATTAAATAGGCCAGCATTCTCCACAGCAAATCAAATTAAGAGAAATCCCATTATCTCGCTCAGGGCTTCTGCAGTTTTTTTCTGACCGCCTGTTTTCCTGTTTAAACAGAATGAGATCTGGGTCTAAACTAATGCCTCTTTCTCCCTTACCCCAAATTACGAGGCTGCCAAGCCATTATTCACAATTAAACCAAACTCGTTTTTAAAAAATCCAGCAGAAGTTTATGTATCACCGTCGAAAGATTTTCAGGTTTCATTGCAGCCCTGAATATTTCATTTATCCTCACCAGCTTGGCCTCAGTGTAAAATCCTGACCACAAAGTATTCTAAACAGCTCTCTGAAAAACCCCATGTATCCTATGAGAGTTTGTGTTTATTAATATCTGCTACAAGAAATGCATATTCCATCCATTAATCTTTAACCTTGTGCAGTCAGGCTGATTGTGCAAGGGGATGCAAAAGCAAAAGCAGCCTGTCTCCTTTTTGAAAATGGACCAGGACTAGTGCTCAGGGAGTTTTGGGTACTTAATATTAGAGGTGACCAAGCATCTGGGGAGGGCAGTCATCTGTGAAGCCAATGAGCTCTGTTTGAAGATGTGTATCCTAGTTGGATGCAAAGAAGGATATTTTATGATCAGATGGATTTGTAAAAAAAAAAATCAAAAGAAATAACTCAAAATTC
Source organism: Molossus molossus (assembly GCF_014108415.1). Classification (NCBI taxonomy): domain Eukaryota; kingdom Metazoa; phylum Chordata; class Mammalia; order Chiroptera; family Molossidae; genus Molossus; species Molossus molossus. Next base: position 184,576,561 of record NW_023425344.1, read on the forward strand.
TTCTTCAAGCTTTAAAAAGGAGACAACAGTAATATTCTGGACATATTGGACACAGAGTCATTGAATAAAGTCTCTGTGATGCAATGGATGTTTCTTCTTTCAATTTTATCGGTTTGCAAAATTCATGAGGTTAATAAGTATTAAAAATCTCATTACTGTACCATATCAGATAGGGATGTAGCTCGAGGGTGTAATAAACTAGTTCTGTTGTAGAAACTCCATCAAAAGGCAAGACCGCACTTACCCAGCATTATAAAAACTTCTATATCTCTCTGCATACAACTTAATGTGATGAAAAGTGTTACATTATTTTTGATTTGTGAAAGCTCACAATTCAAGTCTTGAAACTCGTTGATTTTATATAGAAAGTTAGAACAGGTGGTTACTAGAGTTTGAAAGAGACTCCCCATCAGCATAGTGCTCTTGGTCTAGTTGTAGATATACTGGGCAGTTATATCAATAGCCATATCTTGCCTTTTTTGAAAATCTTGTGCAACTTTGCTGAAGCCATACTAGTTCTAAGTACTTTGCACGGTGTAACTGTTCCTCTTTCTTTCCATAGAGGTTATCAACATTGATAGGGTTTAATAGCTGCCTATGTCCTTCTAAGAAGAAGGGGAGAATGATTTCCAGCATTCATCAGTAATGACTCTGCTAACTATCTCTCCTACACTTTCTCCTCCAGCCCTCCCAGCTCACCGTCAGCTTTCCCATCACTCCCAGCTGGCTGTCAGCTACACTATTGCCCTCACATATTACTCTGCTTTAATAGATAACTTAAGACAAATTACCATTAGAGATTCTTTTGGGGAGGAGGGGCTTAATTATAAAAGGCAACCTGAATGGGGGAAAATCCTACATAGAAATTTAAGCTACTTTGACAGAACATGAGATGTGCTCATCAGCCCTTAGGTTAGTCTAAGAAAGTAGGAAGAGAAGATAGGTCTGGGAGCTCTGTTGCTTTCCTATCCATGACCTTTTTCCTCCTAAAGAACTCCTAATTTTTAGGGAACAGATAGGACTCCATCTGTGATCTCAGAGAGCGTAGGCTCTTATCCCAGGTGGTAAATCACGGTTTATCTAAAGCATTCATAGATATCTGTTCCTTCAGATTGATGTAAGTGCAGGAGAGGGGACAGGCAGGGAACACAACTCAGTTTTGACAAATGAGCTATAGAGGAACACTGTCATTTTAATTCAGAAAGGGAAGCCATCCCCAACAAAGCCTTAGGAGGGATGAGACTTTGGCTCCTTCCTCATTCTTCCTACTTGGAAATCAAATGAGATACCTGGAGGTCATCTTGCTATCACAAATTTAAAAGCTTGTGGAAAAACAATCTAACACTTTTAAAATGAGGAATAAAGAGCCTGGGTCCATGACATCAACATTGAGCCTACCTCTAGAATACTTATCATGTGAGAAAAATACAGTACCATTTTTAAAGTACCTCCAAGCTTGTTTTATTGTAGTAGGAAGTGTTCCTATTTCTAGATAATACAGTTGCTGACAGGTACAAGCATTCTGGGCCACATTTTATTCTCCATGGCCAATGCAGTATTTTTTAGAACTGGAATCCAGTGCTTTCTACCCTAGCTGGTGCGGATAGACAGTCAAACTTTGAATCATTGTTATTCAACTTGCACTGAATTATAAAATGCCACAGACTGGTTGGCTTAGACAGCAGAGATCATTTCCTCACAGTTCTGGAAGCTGGGAGTCCGAGATCAGGGTGTCAGCATGGTCAGGTTCTGGCTTGCCGATGTGGGCTACCTTGCTCCTCACATGTCAGAGAGTGAGCTCTGGTGCCTTGTCCTTTTTTTTTTTTTTTTATAAGGACACTAATCCCATCATTAGGGCCCCACTCTCATGACCTCTCTAAACTTAATTATTTCCCAGAAGTCTCATCTCCAAAGACCATCACATTGGCGGTTTAGAGCTTCAACATATGTTTTAAGGGGACACACTTCAGTCCATAGCAATATTCATCTATACCATTTTACTTCTCAGCTCTCAGAGGGTCTTATGTTTATTATGTAAATAAGAAGAAATATATATATATGTGTGTGCGTGCGCGTGGGTGTGCTATTTATTGAGTTGGGGACTTGAATCAAGCATTGAGCTTTGGGCAACATTAAGTTCGAGACAGACATCTAAACAGATGTAAAGTAGATGGTTGAGTACGTGAGTCTGTCATAGTCCTCGCGTCATTTAATCTTAAGAAGAAATATACTTCACCGAAATGGAAAGGCTGTTCCCTTGGCTGGCTGGCTTCACAGGCTTGTTGGCGCTTGTATGAAGAGAAGCACTTGCTCATGCTTCCCGGGTTTGCGCTGGTCCAGCACGTCCCCATGCGGCGGTGCTTCCTTAGGAAGGGCAGTCTCTCACCTCTTCTTCCTGGCCTTTGGCACTGGCTCTTTCCCTCCCTTCATTTCTCTTCATCCACCCTGTGCCCGCTCATCCTCTCTAAGTGTAGCAGGTCTGGATTTCACAGTCTACAGCAAAGGTGAAAACATGCAACCATATGGTTTTTTTTTTAGAACTGACCTCATCTTATTGCGTCCCACTAGGAATGAGTCATAAAACATTTTAAACACTTCAAACTCAAACAAGTCATCAAATTAGTCACTCGGGGTTTGAACAAGGATAAATCTAGTTTTTTTTTTTTTTTTGCTTCTACTGATTTCCTGGGGCCTCTGACAGTGATGACAAAGGTACTGGGAGAAATGAACAAACTCCCACCAGTGTCTGAAGACACCAAACAGATGAAGCTGCCTGTACCCGAGCTGGGCCAGTAGTACAGCGTGGTCTTCTACACCTCTTTCCTGGACAACTGCAATGGTATCCTTACTGATCTCCACACACTGACCATTTTTAACGTGCATACATTGGTTCACTATTTAAGCAATACAGAGTGATATACAAATATGAATTTCAAGTCTCCTTCCCCAGCTCCAGCTCTATTATCAAGAGGCAATGACTTAATACTAATTCTATGGTTTGCATCTTAACTTTAAAGCTGACAAGAAGTAAAAAAAAATGAGTTTTTAGACAAGATTTATTATCCCTGCTGGGAAAGATGAAGAATTTACTGAACCTCTTACCTCTACTACCAAATCTGTTCGTTATGGTTATAGAAAAGATTGTGAATGCCAATGCTTGATTTAAAAATACATTATAACCAAGTCTTCCATTCTTTGGTTTATAAATTCAACCTATAGATAATGAATGACATTTATCATATTACATAAATGTCCTTTTAAGGCCAATTGATATGAGTGGATTCTTACAGATGTAGACAATTCCAGATTATTGAAACATTGCTGTTTGAAGTAGACTTTTTCATGGGTTAATGTAGCCTTATTAATTTTTTTTATCTAACTTTTCTGGATTCTTATAACTATTCTTCCCCTGAGACCTAGAGTTGGAATGTCTCCCTGTGTTGCTAGACCCAGGGATTATTGATTGTTTTTTGTTTCCCTGTACCCTGTCCATACCTTAAGGAATGTTTAATAAAGAGATTATTCATAGATTACCTCACTAGGTATGCCAGCTTGTTTTTATCAGGACCCTGGCTTTTAAGTCTATACATAGGCAAGGAGTAAAACTACCTAACCCTGGCCTTAGTCTGCCCAATCCCATGATTTTCTCAACATAATTATTATTTTTGGTCAAATCAAGCATCGACAATATGACTGTAGAAATATTGCCAGGGTGTATTCTGTAAGATTTCTCTTGTGCAATTTTTAGGCTTCTGTGTATCTACTTTTCTAAATGCTAAACTATAAACCCATCAATTCCCTTTATTTCATAGATAACTTCCTCTTATAGCCTCTGTGTTCTAGCACAAATTGGGATTCATTATTCTCTGACATGATTTCTTACTCGTCTCGGACTTCCTTCCTCTTCTCTCTATTGTTTGAGCTCCCATGTCTTGACTTGTATATCTTATTATTATTTTTTTTATTGTTGTTATCATTGTTGATAACCTCGATTTGATAGAATGCATCCTCCAGTGGCATCTCAGGAAAGGTACATGAAAGGTATATTCTAGTTCTAGATCTAAAATGTCTTTTTCAACCAGGATTTCTGTGCCTATACAAACTTAACCTATCAAATGTGAGGGTAGAATAATAACTTTTTCTCAGAATTTTGAAGGCATTGCTTATTGCCTATGGGCACCAAGTGTTGGTGTTGAGAGTTTTGAAGGCACTCTGATTCTCATTCTCTCTTTATGACTTGTTTCTTCCCTCTAGGAAATGTTAGGAACTTATTGTCTCTCTTGGTTTAGTGATACAACTTTGTCTAGATATTCTGTACTTCATAGACTTGTAAGTGATTTTTAAAGGGTAGTTGACTATGTTCATTTTTTTTTTCTCTTACTAGTATTAGAACTAACATCTTCAGGATAGAAATATCAATTTTGATGTACAAACACACAGAAAATAACCTGTTTATGCAGTAAATCCCACACTCATCCCACACTCATTTTGGTTTAAGCCCATGTATATGTGAAAATTTGTGATGTCTGAAAGCATTGAGTTTACAATGTACCTCATATCTAGTATTAAAATACATATTAGTTATTTTTTCTTAACAATGACAAATAATGGTCCATCATGCTTAAATTTTAAAGTATCAAATTGGCAAGTAAAAAATTTTCAATGTGGTTAATAATAGAACAATTTTTAAACAACAACAACAAAAATGATATTACATTATACTGTTAACTAGCAAGTTATTATTTAGTAGATTTAAAAAATCAATTTATAAATTTGTTTTGGTTTTATAATTGAATAAGGAGTCTTCATTCCTGCATTTGCCAAATTTCTACAATAGGACACTGCTTTGTTTATCACTACCAAGTATGTAGCACAAAAATCTCCTTAAGTTGATACTCACTGTTATAAGTGCTACAGGCTCAATGTGTCCTCCTCAAATTTATTTTTAAAACCTAATCCCAAAATGTGAGTGTATGTGGAGGTGGGGTCTTTAGAAGGTGACTAGGTCATGAGGATGGAGTCCTCATGAAATGAATTAGTGCCCTTATAAAAAAGACCCCACAGAACTGCCTCACCCCTTCTGCACATGAGGCTATAGGAAGATGACAGCCATCTACGAGCCAGGAATCGAGTTCCTACCAGACACCAAATCTGCTGGTGCGTTAATCTTGAAATCTTGAACTTCCTTCCCAGCAACCAAACTGTGAGAAATAAATTTCCGGTTTTTATTTTTATATTTTTATTTTTTAAATACTCACCAGAGGATACTTTTCCATTTATTTTCAGACAGAGTGGGAGGGAGGAAGGGAGAGAGAGAGAGAAACATCAATGCAAGAGAGACACATCAATGGGTTGCCTCCCACATGACCCTGACCAGGATAGGGGACCGAACCACAACCGAGGTACTTGCCCCTGACTGGAATCAAACTTGTGACTCTGTGGTCTGTGGGCTGATGCTCTAATCACCAAGCCTAACTGACCAGGGCTAAATTTCCGTTGTTTATAAGCCACTCAGCCTGTGGTACTCTCTTATAGCAGTTTAAACTAAAACAGTAAGCTTTATGAGGAAGGAGTTTATTTTTAGCTAAATTCTTGGGATATTGTGTATTATACACTGAGCATATAAAATGTATGTGTGTATATATTTAATTATATAAGTGCAAGTTAACACTGGGTGACTACAAGAATGTTGCAGGTTAATGGGACCCACCAAAGTTTCAGAAGCACTTTTATTCCTTATACTTCTACAAGTGCTGCTTCAAACTTCTCACATTTTCCCTACTGACTCAGAATAGAGAAGAACCTTAAAGATTCACTAACATCCTTGTCTTACTCTAATTCCTGTTCTAGGCATCAGTTTCTGCATTGATAAAAGTCACAAGAGATAGGGCCAAGTGTGTGAGAGAAACATGTTCTCAAAGGCATGGTATTTAATGCCTCTGAGTACTAAATAGTCCTGTAATACATTTATTGTTTACTTAGAAAGGGACAGAAGTATCATCCTGATGGAAACTGTAGCTTCATGGATAACTGTAGCTCCATGGACAACTGTAGCTCCATGGATAACTGTAGCTTCATGGATAACTGTAGCTCTGTGGATGACTTGGCAGAGCATTTAGTCTTCTGCACTTGGGGAGCAGAAGGACATAGAGGAACCATGCCTGATTTCTTTTCCTACTTTGGCAAGAACAAAATTATGGGTAAGGATTTGGCCTCTGTAGAAAAAGTTTAGTACAATGACTGTTTGTCTTCTACAGATTTATTTGACATAATTTCTTGTGGACTCCCTTACCTGTGGGTTTAAGAATTGAGGCAAAAATTTACCTGGTAGCCAGAGAGAACTCCCAGGGCATAATCGGCTTTCAACGTAATGCTTTTGTCAAAGAAAAATAGACACACAAGCAGATACAAGTGCAGTCCGGATGAAACATAGCATGCCTTTTTTCAAATGGAAAGAGCACCTGCTAATTGTCTATTGGTATATGCTTCCCTTCACTTCAGTGCTTAGAGTACAAAACAGATTGAGCCTTTGGAAAATGGGGTTCAGACTGAGACTCCCCACTGGCTGTCCTATATAGAGTTAATGGCTAATGTGGGTGGAGGCAGTGACCAGCCTCCATTCCACTGTCTGCCAGAGTAGCACATAACCTATTCTAGGCATCTACAACTGGAGCAAAACATGCCAATTATTTTTATTGATCTACAACCTTCATAGGTGGGAACCCTGCTGGGGCAGCATATGGAAATTTAGATAAGGAAATGATTGCAGAGACATAGAAAGGGCTTTGTTATTTGGAAAAGAATGTACAGGCCTTAAAAAAATGAAGGAGCACTTGGCATTCCAGAGCTTAAGAGTGCCAAGACGAATTATGCAGTCACTGCAATGGAAATTGATTACTAAGCCTTCGATGAGTCACATGCCTGAGGAATTAAGTACTCCAATCTATTATTGTCAGTATCCTGATGGGTCAACCAGGCTGTGAATGGAAATTTGCATTAAATTGATTTGAGTGTTTTTTCTTGAACTAACATCACTCAATCAAGGGACACATTCAGACAGTGCTAGATAAGTCTGACTGAATTTGATTTGGAAAAGCAGAGTAGCAAGGGATTAGCAGGCAGGATTTAAAAGCACCATAAATCTGGCACTACAGGCTGGCCTGAGAAAAGCAGGTGAGCAGTCTCTGAACCACAAATATGCTATACAGTCAAAGCAAATTTGTTTTGCGGTTCTGCAGCTTGTTGATACAGTCACAGATTTAAAAAAAAATCACCATCAGGTAACACAGAGGACTACTTCTTGGAGGATTTCAGATCTGATTCAGAAATGACGGTATTTGCCATCTGTCTCAGGGTTGAGTCTGTATTTCTAGTGTACATTTGCCATGCAATGATCTTTTGACTTCAGGAAAGTCACTCACTGTACATGTAATAAAGCTTTTACATAAAGAAGGTAAGCAGACTAGATGTCCTCAGATCCACTTAAGTTTAACATTATATGATTCTGTGAGCAGAAAAAATATCAAGTGCCAGATGTCACTCAAACACTTCATGCTCTTTGGGCTAGGTCAACGATTTTCGATTTTTTTCATCTCATGGCACACATAAACTAATTACTCAAATTCTGCGGCACACCGAAAAATATACTCTTGCCAATTTGACAAAAGAATAGGTATAATTTTGATTTATTCACACCAAATGGCTATTGTTGTGTTGGCTGTCATTTTTTAGATTTGACAATCTAACAGATTGAAAATTGCTGGGGTAGATGCTTAGATTCCAAAGGAGTCTCAGTGGTATGGTGCGGTCTGTCCCAGCACATAGCTGATGTTTAGGGAAGGCATGAGTCTCCAGGGTCCAGAATGGATTGTGAAATTTTGAGGTACTGAGAACTGACAATATTTGAATGTCAAGAGAATCAATACAGCTCAGAAAGGAGCATCTGTTGATACTCAAAATGATTCTGACTCACTAAGAAATTTTGACATAAGTAAATAAGTTCCCTTTTTATCTGCTATTAACCACTCCATACATACACAGATATTTACTTTGAATGGAGGGGAAGAAACATTAAACACTTGTCAGATAGTCTCTTAAAGTAAGAGAAAAATGTGAATTCTCAGAGAACCTACAATGACCTTATTACATCTTAGCCTGTTCTAATTACATTTTATCCCTTCATTTAAAAAAAAAAAAAACACATCTAACTTTGAAGTATTAGACTATTCTGGTTGAAGACTACTTGGAAGGAATATAACTGACTAAAATGCTGAACATTTGGTAAAGATGTGAGGTTACTGGTTTACTGATCAAGCAGGATTTGTGGGAATAATCACTGACCTCTTATCAGTGTTGAGAGTCTCTTCCATTTCCATCTTGTCTGTTTTCAGGGTTGCCATGGTAACACTATCAGGTGTTCTTACTGTTGATTATAGCTTGCCACCTGCCCCTTTCATGGCTCTTTTTGCTATTGCAGGGTACAGAAATCAGTAACACTGTATGAGTCTTTAATCATGCTAGTTTTCATAGAATATGCATCTTTGATGTTTTAGGCTGTATCTCTGCTGGTTTGATTAAAATACAGGAAATACTTCTTAAAGATCAATATCTTGAAGTTACTTTGCACCTTGAAGTTCACTAGTAAGCAGAAGTCAGTGAAGTTTTGCAGATAAGCCATTTGCACAAGAGGTGCTCATTGTTTGAATATGCTACTATTTGAAGATACACTAATCAATATTTTGCAGCGTTGTGTATTAAGGTTGTTCAATCAAACTCCATTCAACTTGAACCATGGATTCTGTTGAATTCTTGTTTGAACTAGAAAGCTATTAAAGTTGAAAACATTACGCCAAGGATAAAATTACTGTATTATAATGCTCTAGTGAATGTATGGGGTATACTGAGCCCAGAATAATGAAAATTAGGTAGAAGCCAAGTAAAAGAATTTGATAATCCATTTTCAAGGATATAAAAATTTAGTCAGGAGATTTTAATAGTAGCATTAAATGTGTATATTCTCCTCACCTATTAAACCTGTATGAAGGGCCTGGGAAAATAAACCTAGAGAGAACACTATTCGTGTGTTTCCGGTACAGAGGGGAAATGACCCTAGACTGTCAATCTTCAGTGGGTCTACGATGCAAATTTCAGGATGCCCCAGGAGTGTACAGAATATTTTTTACTGCAAGGGCAGGAATATGAATGATAGAAAATGGTGAGGATTCATGAAATGAACTATGGAATATAGACAGTAGCATCCCCACCAAACTTCTATTAAAGTTGGGAGAAATTTGGCTAGGAAAGAACCTGGGCAATAGGGGGCCTCAGTTGAATATGTGATGTGTATCTGAAGGCCTTCCCTCATTGTGTCCTCTCTGGCATCTTCTGACCTTAGAGAGAAGATAAATAGCTGGTCAGTGTTCATATAGATGTCATGGTCTGAGTTTCCATAGTGACCTTCATAGAGAAGAGACAGAAATAGGCAAGAACACAAGCTCATTTTTGTGGTACCTCCTACTAAAAGGGTCTCTTTTTCTGAACAATAAAACCCTATAGGCTTTCACAGAGGTGCTATAATGTGAAAGGTGATAAAATTTACAAATGAATAAATCCATGTTTATACTTTTACCATTAACTTCACGGTAAATAAAAATACTCAATGATAAATCTAAAATTCAGCTAAAAGAAGTCAATGTGATGTTATGTTCTAGGCTCTAGAAAAAAAAAAAAAATATATATATATATATATATATATAGTAACTATATTTATTTTTTTTGAAAAAATTTTTAATTTATTTTTTTAGAGAGAGAGGAAGGGAGAGAGAGATAGAAACATTGATGTGAGAGAGGAACATCAATTGGCTGCATCCTGCATGCCCCCCAGTGGGGAAAGAGCCTGAAACCCGGGCATGTGACCTGACAGGGAATTGAACTGGGACCTCTCAATTCATGGGACAATGCTCAATTCACTGAGCCACTCCAGCTGGGCTATTAACCATATTTATATCATAGGCATTTGTTTAAGGCTTGCATAACTATTATAAAACATTAAACTACTCAGAGATTTTCCTCTGAGGTGTCCGAGCCTTTGGTTATCATACTCTTCTCAGGCTAGGGCTGTAGTGCCTATTCATTCATAGTCACAGTTGAGCAATTGAGTCCCAAGAAGTGACCATATGAGTATCCTGTGCAAAAACAGTCCTACCTCCTCCTGATGATCAAGGTCAATTTCTCCTGTCAAGATTGTGACCCTGTTTTCTTGGTCTGCTAGTCCCTGGACACAAGGAAGCCAAAGTGCTTATGAGCCAACTGTGGCATATAATTCACTGTGGTGCCTGGTATGTCTTCTGAGCAAGTGTTAGCCTTTTGGGCACCAGGTCCTTCCCATGCTGTGATTTTTCCAGGAGTTACAGAGAAAGAAGCATAAATGAAGGCCCCCAGTGAGTCACTGAGAATTAGGGTAAGCGGCTGTGATTGGAGCTATTACTTGGTTGAGCTTTCAGTAGCCTACAGTCATCCCCAAAGATCTGTCTGGTTTTGGCAGGAAGGAGATGGTGAATTACACAGAGATACAACAGAAATCATCATCCTTGCATTCTTGAAATCTTTAAAGGTACACTATATCCAATATGCCCCTCCCCAAGGTGTGATATTATTTTTGATTTACTGCTTGTTCACTGGTGGGGACAATTTTAGAAGCTTTTACTTAGAATGTGGAATTAGAAGTTTCACCATGGGTAAGGTCACAGCCCAATATGGGAGTTGTACTATTTGTCAAACATGCTAATTCCAATTCTACCTTCTGGAAATGGAGAAATAACCACTAAATCAAGCTGAAATTGGACTTTTTTTTTGTAAATTGGACTTTATCTAGAACTTCATTTATTATTTGGCCCTTATATGCCTCAACTTCAACAGGGGTCATCAGACTATTTTGAGTTTCCAGCTTTCATTATCATTTTACATCCTTTTCCCCACTATCTTCAAAATATTGGGAATTCTCTTTTCCCCAATGGATAATTTCTCTGAGTATGTGCCTAAAATATCCATTGGTAAAGGACCCATTACCATATATACTTGCTATGATGTTATAGGATCCTTCATGCCAGAGATCTGGCCACCTCTTCAGTAAGTGGGTTCTGAGCCTGAACACTGGTTCAGTACAAGGAACTGCACAAGGAACTGTGATTTTTAATGGGGTGCTCTCCCTCAGACTCCTTGTCATTCATCATTGATTTCCGTTGTTGTACAAGTTGAATAGCATCCTTGTTGGCTGCCCGCTTACTTTGCTTCTAGTGTGGCCATGGTCCATTGACTATCTTCATGCTTTTCTTTGGGTTAGGTCCCTGTGACTGCCACTCTATCTTGTCATTCACTACAATCATCGTGACCCTTTGGCTTGGCTTCTATTATTTGGGGTCCTACTATCTGCACACCATAACTTTCCAAATAGCATCCCTGACCTATAGAATAAAGCTAATTCTGCTTCACATGTTAGTGAGGCTAGTGCCCTTCCCATTAGCACATTCCTCTGGCCATGGTAAAAAGTGTTTAAATGGGCTTTCCTGTGGAACGTCACCAACTGGCAGGCCTTCCACATGAATATAGTATAGAAATTCTAGAGGGCTCACTTCCCTAAGCCCTTTAAGTCACTCCTCCACTATTTTCCACAGAAATTCTCGCGTTTCATCCTCTCCAGCACGGGCCATTCATTGCCTTTTCCATCTTTCTAGGAATCATCATAGTAGCAGTTCACATCATTTTCTGGAATTCTTGCGAGAATGTTAAATCATGTGTCTTAGGAGAGTACTCCTAAGTCAATATCCTTCTTAACCGATTTTAACACCCAGGAGATAGTGTGAAGAGTGTTTTGTCGTGGGAGTATTCTGTCCCCACCTTGAACAGACGTGTTCATGAGCCATTCCCACGTGTACTCCTGATTCCTGCTCATGCATGTGGCTATGCTTTTCTTCCCCCTTCAACAAGCTTAACTAGACTGTGATGCCAGCATTAACAGCTGGACTGCCACCTTGTGCCACGGTCTGTTTGTGTGTTTTTCTACCACCAGTGATGGGGTCCTCGTTGCCAGTCGGTAATATTTCAGCTCCTAAGCCCCATCTTATCACTTTGTTTCTCAGACTGCCCTTAGTGCCGACTCTCTTAGATTTGGTTCTCTGGAAGCAAACACTGAGATGATGTTTTGGGTACATTATGTTTATTAAGAATCAGTCCATGTGAAAAAAAGGGGGAGGAGGGAAGATTGGACAGAGAAAGAAATGAAAATGTACTGTAGGCCCAACAGAGCTTTGGCTAACCTGGCAGGGAGTTCTGGAGCAAGTATTGTCCATCTGAGTGTGCACAACTTGGAGTAGAATTACCATCCTTTCTATTTATCCTTTGCTTGGTCCCCAGGTGAAGGCTCTCTGGGAAAGGGAATGACCTTGAGCAAGGATGCTTTTTGCTGCTGAGGCTATCTGCATTATCTACTGTGGCTGGTAGACGTGGGGAATTATTCCTTACCTTTCAAGGAAGGACTTTCCCAGATTGCAGTCAGCAAGCAACCACTTTTGTGCCAGCATTTTCTTTTGAAAAACTAATGGTAGGGGTCACATGGTAAAGGGTAGTATTGAAGAAGAAGGGATTTTCTTCTTATATGAAATGTGATGAGGTAATAAGATCCGTAGGTTTAGAGAAAGTAACTGGGCCTAGTTCTGGCTCAGCTCCATCCCATTTCTATGAAAATTTTTCCCCCAAGAAAATATCTTTCCCCCCATTTATGACTGAAGGATTAGGTGCAAAAATATTAGCTGTACCAACGCAGTAATCGAGCTCACAAATGCCGTCAAGTTACGTCGCTTGAAGTGCTCCGTAAGAAATAGAACCACCAGTCTATGCATGGGAATTGGGAGGATATATTGTTCCATCGGCAATCCTTTTTCAGCTCTGAGGTCTTACAGGGAAGAATTTGATGTCCATTCCTTCCTTCTGGTTTCTTCAACTCTTATGTCCAGAACCCTGTACGTAGAGGTTTGCTCTTGATGCTGATGGCAGTCCAGCAAGGCCCGAGGCCATGCAGCTTTCTTTGACAAAAATCAGTTCTAAGGTCCTGGGGTGTATAATAAGAACTTGTAGCTTGATGTGGGAAGCCTTGATATTTATACATAAAAATTTATATATTTCATGAAGAAAAAATCTCTGCACAAGCTATGTCTCAGAGGGTTTTCTTGTTTATTTCTTCTGCAAAGAAGCCTATTATGTCTCTCTCTCTCTCTCTCTCTCTCTCTCTCTCTCTCTATATATATATATATATATATATGTAGATAGATAGATATAGATAGATACACACACACAGTATGAGAACTTTATATATATGTAAACCATGTGTGTGTGTGTGCGTATGGTTATTTATATAGCAAATGTATAAGAATATGTACTAAACATTCTACTTGATTTTTTCTAACGTTCTTATACCATGTGTGTATTTTCTAGACCTTGCTTCCTCCTGCCTCTTTTTCCACACTTTATTTTTAAAGAACAATCCATGCTTATATATGCGGTATATGTCTGTGCATATATACATACATGTGTATACATATGTGTATGTATACACACAAATACCAATACACCATTATTGATTATAGACCAGTTTATCTATTTTTAAAGCTGACATCCAGCTTGATTTCTCTTTTGCACAGTTATAAAGTTTGCTACAGTGAAAGTCATACATGTCTTGCAGCACGTACAATGCTCTGGAGAATGTTCCTAGAAGCAAAAATGTATATACCCTGTAATCTAGAAATAAATTCTGGGGGAGCTATTTGGCAGTGTGTCCTAAGAGGCTATGCCAGTTTATAGTTCTAGGAGCAGTTTGGTAACAAAGTCTGAACATTTTAACTCTTAGTTTTTTCAGTCTGACAGCTGTCTCTCTGTATCTCAAGGTATATTTATTTTGAATTTCCTTGATAATTAGTGGGGTTGAAGATCTTTTGTGGCTATTGGCCATTTTTATTTTCTCTTGTAAATTTTTCTCATTGTTTCTGTCCACTTTTTTATTGGCTGTCCTTCCTTATCAATTTTTAGAAATTGAATATAATTGAATATAATCCTTTGCTGTTCTTGTTGCAATTGTGTTCCCTTAATCTCTGGCTTATAAACTTTACATTTTAATGTTATTGCCTTTATTACATTGAAAAAGCAAATAGTTTAAACACATTTCCTTTTTTAGCTTTGTTTGCTTTTTCTAAGAAAATCTTTCCTACTGTGAGTTCCTCAAGATATTCTCCTTTATTTTCTTTCAGTTTAAGTTTTACTTTTCACATTCAGGCCTCATGAAACACTTTTTTCTTTTTTTGAAGAAAATTAAGTTTATCTTTCTCTTTCTTTTTTATGCTGGGAGGTAAGGATCTGATATTTATTGAGTAGTTCTTCTCCACTGATTACTAATGCCACCTCTGTCAGGTACCATATGTTTAGGCTTTTTCTGTGCCTTATGTTTGGTGCTATTTATCTATCACCCCCTTCCCCCAAAACAAATACTCTACACTCAAACCACAGTTTGGTTACTGTTGCTTTATAATAAATCTTCTATGTTGTATGGCCACCCCTATTTTCCAAAAATAAATTTATTTTAATACATCCTTATGAAATTTATCATTAGTATGTCTAGTTTTGTGAAAAATCTCAGAATGGATTAAATTGCATTTAACATAAGGGGAACAAACTGACCATTAGATTCCATGTTTATGGATGGAAAGATTGAAAATCCTTTCTTCCATTTAATAAGGTAAAAAAACAATATAGTTTTCCCCTTAAAATTCTTAGGAGTAAATCTAATAAAATGTATAAATCATTTTTGGGGTACTTTTTTCTATTTCATTATTCAGATTTGTATTTATTAGACTATGGAAACACTTGATTTTAATGAACTTTGCAGACAAGCTTGTAGAACTAATAAAATATAAAATTCAGCTGAGGCTCTTGGTGCCATATGGTGACAATGTAACTGCTCATCTGTTTCTTCCTTTTCATTCTCTTTACCAAGTTTCTCTGTCTTATTGCACTAATGAGAGACTCTACTACAATGTTGACTATTAGGTGGGATGGTAGACACCATTGCCTGATTTCTCACTTCAGTAGAATTACTTCTAAATTAGTGTCACCATAAATTGTGAACTTTTCTGTGGCTTATTGGTAGATGCTCTTTACCAAGATAAGTTCCCTTCTTTTCATAGTTATTAAAATAGTCATGAATGTGTGTGATATTTTACTAGCGTTTTTAAAAAATATGTTTTTATTGATTTCAGAGAGAGGAAAGGAGAGGGAGAGAGACAGAAACATCAATGAGAGAGAAACATCAATGGGCTTGCCTCCTGCGTACCCCCTACTGGAGATAGGCCTGCCAGCTGGGCATATGTCCTGACCCGAAATTGAACCAGTGCATGGGATGATGCTCAAGCAACTGAGCCACACTGGCCAGGCTTAGCTAGAGCTTTTAATGAACCTATTGAAATAAGAACATAGTTCTTTCTTTTAAATCTTAGTCTAATATATTTCTGCATAATATCTAATAATTAATTTTCTTTGCAGTTTGGGGTAAACTTTACTTGGTTATGGTGCAATATTTATCTATGTATAGTAACTAAACCTAAGTACTAGAAACTAAACATAAGATCTTTATTTCCATATTTATAGAACTATTTTATACATATTTACTTTGATAGCTACAAAAGAAGGACTACTACTCACTATAAGAAATAGATCCTTGTCCTATACAGATGGAAGTTAGTATAAACTGGATACCAAACTGAGTGAAATGAGTTGGTAAACCTTGCCTGTCACAAGTCTAGACTTGGGGTCCTGGCCGGGTAGCTCAGTTGGTTAGAGTGTTGTCCGGAGACACCCAAGTTTCAGGTTCAATTCCCGTTCAGGGCACATACCAAAATCAAACAATGGCCCAGCTGGTGTAGCTCAGTGGACTGAGCATCATCCCATGGACTGAGAGAGAGCTCACAGTTCAATTCCCGGGCACATGCTAGGTTTTTGGCTCCATCCCCAGGAGGGGCCATGCAGGAGGCAGCTGATAGATGCTTCTCTCTCACATCGATGTTTCTATCTCTCTCTCCCTTCCTCTCTCTCTAAAAAAATCAATAAAAACATATTTTAAAAAATCAACCAATGAACACATAAATGAGTGGAAAACAAAACAATATGTTCTCTCTCTCTCAAATGAATTTTAAATCCAGCCAGTGTGGCTCAGTGGTTGATCATCGACCCATGCACCAAGAGGTCGCCAGTTCGATTTCCAGTCAGGACACACACCCAGGTTGTGGGCCTGATCCCCAGTGGGGGGCATGTAGGAGGCGGCCAATCGATGTTTCTATCTGTCTCTCCCTCTCACTTCCGCTCTCTCTAAAATCAATAAAGAAAAAAATAAATAAAAAAAAATTAATTAAAAAAAAAGTCTGGACTTGGTGGGATATTGTCTGCTTTTCATGATCGTGCCTTCTTCATACCTTACCCAAGACACACATTTTCTACTACTGAAAATGGTCTTGATTGTTTATTGCTGTTTTTAGAAGACATTCAAATCTACAATAAAATTTATCATTCTTGGTTAATTCAGGTTTTCTATTTACCAGAAAAGTATCAAAACATGAAAATAAATATGCTTACAGGTTTGAAAACATAGATAACGAGGACTAACTTGTTCACTGTATTCTTATGATGGATCTTTATCTCAATTGTGTTATCTTGTTTCATTATCATTGGCTAGAAGCTTGTCTATTTTAAGAAGAAAAGGTTTTAGTCTGAATGTTTATTAGTGGTTTCCTCCTTACAATTTAGAAGCATTACATTTAAGTTTTAATTTTGAAAATAAACAAGTTATCTTTGGAATATTTAAACACTTTTATTAAAAAAATATCTCAAACTAGCAAAACATACTTGAATAATTAGAAGGAAAGAAAAAAATATTTTAAAAAGTAGAAGTCAATAGAATGGAATTTTTCTTTGTTGGCCATTTGTATTTCTTTGTTTCTAAGTCTTCAAAAAGAACAAAAGAACTATAAAAGCAAACTTGTAGGATACAGACATTTTGAGTACCTATAGGTTAGAGTGCTTATTTTATTCATACATATTTCAGTGTGTGTTTCCAAGAGCTGATTTATTAGGTTTGCTTCAAAGTAATATGGAAGTAGGGAAGTAAGGAGTAGATGAAAGAAAATTGGCTCTGAGTTAATAAATGATGAGTACATGGGGTGGGGGAGGACTCATTAAACGTAAAGGTAGGCAAATTAATAAAAGATCTTCTACATTTATTGTAGAACATTCCATTGACTTATTTAATTGCATTGCAGACAGAAACAATAGTCTGGAAACAATTGTTTAGAAACCAAAGGTCTTTTTAAAAATATATTTGAATAAAAATAAATAATATGTATCCACATATATTAATCAAATGTTATCAATGTTCTATTTTTTTTAGCTGCAGCTTTCTTCTAGATATATTTATTGAAATAATCATATTAATTGTTTAGATCTTCTATATGCTTAACTATTTATTTAAATCAACTTGGGAGAATTATAATAGAAACATAAGGAGAAATAAAAAAAGCTACAATCATAATAAAATCTTCTGCCAGTTCTTGCTTTATATTGAGGGGATGTTATAAGCATACAAGTTTGATACATTTTTTATTAGTAAAAATGCAGTTAGAGATACACACCACATCTTGAAATACCACTAGTCAATCTTACACAAATATTTTGATATTAGCAATCTTTTGTTTAGTTTTTGTTAGGTGTATCTCTTCCATTCATTTACTAAAGTAAATTAATGACCTCAGTAAGCTGATAACCAATTTTTTAGAAAGCCGTTCAGATTGCCTGTCTTTTAAACAGAGGTGTAATCATTACATTTAATTTTCATCGTCTTAATGGTTTGTTTTACCCTTTTAATTCCTTCTTTTGTTGACTTCTTGGATTGATTGAATCCTCTATTCCCCTTTTCCTCTTCCAGTTTGGAATTTATTGATTCTATATCTAATATCTTAGTATTTACCTTTATGTGTTATCATGAATGTTGACTTAGAAGAAGACTGATCTTGAACTGTGTGTTGGTCACGAGGAAAATAAAGATTGAAAGAATTCTAAGGCATCTTCCTTTTCATCTTCCATGTTATTGCCGATATTTTAGTGCTAGTGGTTAGCCTCCTGTCAGACATCTCTCATGCACCACTTCACACCTCAGCCTCATTTGTCTGTTATCAGCTGCTCCTCCCACAACTAGCTCCTGTGGACCTTGCCTGACTTTATACAGATGCAGTCTGACAGCATCTCATCTTGAATCATGTGCCTCTTGCTCCCACTTTGGGACCCTTCTTGGAACCCTCACATACTCATCCTGAATGTGTAGAAAGTTAACATCTTGAAGTGGGCAAACCTTTGCTTATTCCCATGGGTCAAATACTTAACCACTAGCTCCACTTTCTCCCTCCTCATACGGAAGATTCCTAGACACCTTTATATGGCTTTTGGGGAGGAAAGGCTCATGGGCTTGCACAATAAATCATAGGTTTATATTGGGTCTTTCTCTTTTTCTGCTTCACTTCCCTTGTCATCCACTCCTGCTCTAGGACCATCCTCTCCAATAAAAGAGCAGTATGTAACTTCCTTGTTTTGGGCTCTGTAATTAAAGCATAGGGTCCTGAGATCTGAGATGGGGACTATGGGATGAAAGATCCTGAGAAGGCTAAAACCCTGGAATGACAGATACTGTTAAAACTCTACCTGTAACCTCAAGCCCTAATTTTACCTAGAGTAGTGGTAGATAGTTCCTATGTGTACTAGTGACTTGTCATTTCAATACTTGCATCTGTGCTCTTCCTGAGGGCTTTCTCTGGGCCTTGGGAGCTTGCTAAACTCATGTGCAGAGCAGCCCCGGAGAGCTGGGGTGAAATGTCCCTGAGATAACATTCAACCAATGAGAAATGGAAGTTGGCAGATAAACACTCCAGCTTCCCTGCCACCTTGGTAAACAACTGCATAATCTACAGGGGTTCCCAAAAGCAGGATAGAGCTCTAGTTACTCAGTGGTAGCTCACTTGGTAATATGCTCTTTATTGTGTGTTTCCCTCTTTTCTATCTATTCTCTGTCTTACTCTCTCTACTCCTTTACTAGATATAGGTAGATTATTTGGGATGTGATCCTAAGGAAAACAAGACTTTGCCTTAGGGTGTCTGTTTAGGGAGATCCATACAAAGATAACCCAGATTCCCTTGTACCCACCAGGGAGGCAGTCTGGATTAAGAGTTCATTTCTTTTTGGTGAATATTCACAAATATTTTAGCTGGTATATGGTCAGAATGCTCTTGTCTCAGACTACAAGTTCAGATCTGTGGGAACTTGAAAACAAATATCTCTGCAGATATACATGAGGCAATGTGGTAGCTGCTGTGATATGTTGCCCAGATCCTCACTCAAGGATGATGGACTGATTCTCAAACTCTAGAGAGTGTTGCAGGCAGACAGCCCCCAACTCAGCCTTCATGGGGTTCCTCAGTAGTACAAGACAACCTTGTCTAAAGTCATGCCTCTTTCTTAGACGGACTGTATCCAATAAATGAGTGTCCCAGAGGTATAAAAGTCTGGCTCTCTTGTCCCAGATGTGGGCAGCTCTGAAGAATGACTTGATCCTTAGATCTTTCTACAGGGTTGACTGAGGTATTCTATCCAGACAGAATTGCAGTTTGACTTCATCCTCTGCTCAGCCCTACTTGCTTCCCCTCCCCAACTGAGGATCTCAAGGGCACTCTCTAAAAAACCCTCCTGCCTGCTAATCTCCATTTCAGACTCTACCTCTTACAGATTGAGTTCTCAGAAAGCAGGGAGAGAAAGAAATATAATGAACACTGTGATGTCTCTCTTTTGCTTTAGTTATCACCTTCTTTTACAAAATCACAATCCTATTATCCTATGGAATAGGTCACAGGGGGATAAAAGGGAGGTATAAGTCAAATCTGAAGCTGAGGATGCAGGGTGACCTGGAGGACTAGATAAGTCTGTAAGATCCAAAGAGGACATTAGGCACTCACTGTGTCTGGTTGGTATCGTAGTAGTAACATCCATGTTTTCTCTTCCTTCCCCATTCGACAGTTTTTAAAAAAGAATTCTCTCCATTTTACATTTAACCTAGCTATTTGTAAAGTATCTGGATTAAAAATTTCTTTTTATAAAATGTATATGCTAAGGGTTAGAGGTATGCCTGCTTAGAGAATGTCTGAATGGCAGAGAAAAATAGGTCAGTCATGCTCCCAGAAATTGATTGCACTAGCAGGCTGTGATTTTGGAGAGTAAGGGAAGTATAGTGATGTTTGAAAGCATGCCCACAGAGTTGGGGCCATGAGTCTAGATGGGGTTAAGTACATTCTTGCTTCCTTAACTGCACCATTGTGGGTGGTAAAGAGAACTGATCTTTTGTACTTTTGTATGGATGGATGGTTGCATTTGCTCAAACTCTTTAAAAGTTCCCAATAGGCATGTACAAAACAGAAGAAAAAGAACATGTCAAAATGAGCCTGATTTGTACATTCATGCCAAACTAGCCTTCTGAGGCTCTTGAGGAAGATGAGCTCAGGGGTGAAGCTCTTTCCCCACCCCTAACAAAACCTCACTTAAGTGATCAGGGATGAAAATAAGGAAAGTCTATATCAGCATTAGCAGGTAAAGAAGAATGCATGACACCGAGTGTATTTCTTGAAGTTGTATGTAACCAATGGGATGGGATGGAAGTCAAGATGGGTCACTGCCTTGCTATTGTGGATTCATAGCAATGACTACTTAGGAAAAGGGGAGCTGAATCTTATGTCTAATCCAGCAATACTTTTTCCTGATGTAAGTGGTTACTGGGAAGGGGGTGAACTGTGGATGTCACCTTAAAGTTGAACAAAATTGTTAGGAAAGCTAGTCACCCAGGCACAGCAACTACAAACAGTGAAAGCCACGTTAACTGGAGCCCTTCTACACTAATTTCTCTCAGGCTGAAGTGCTAATGGAAACATCAACAGAATAATGTTAAAAGATCTAAAATTCTGAAAAAGTAAGGGCTTGGATCTATTGAATCCAAGAAAACTAAAGTCACCTATTTATTATGCAAAATTAGGTGGAATTTTTCAAGGTCCTAGTCTTATGTCTCACTTTATTCTTATATTCTTTTTAGAAGAGTTGTTGTAAACAAATTGTTTCCCGTTTCTCACTGATTCAGGATTTAGCAGCCAAATGTTAAAAATGAGATTCAGTGAAGCTAAGGGTTTGGGGAAAGAGGTATTTCTCTAACAGATAAACACAATCAGTTTGACTCTTTTGTCAAAGTTACAAATTAGAATTGATTACGAAACCCATAGAACTAAGATATTTAGGTTACTAATGACAGACTAATGGGGAAAAAACAATCAATCTTATCTTTATGTCTTTATGAAGAAAGCCTGTTCCTTCCCTAAATTATTAAATATTGAATACTTTTTAAAAAAGTATTGTGCCAACTTGACAACAACACACCTAACTCACTTTTTCAGGAAGTCTCAGTTTAATGAAGGCCTTCCCAGGGAGGTGAAGTCTGACTCTCGAGATTAAATGCCCTCTATTTGCTCTCATAGCATTTTGAACATCCTTTAATATCACTCACATATTTCAGTCTTGTAATTAGCAATTGTTCTTCATTTTTCTCCTGGTGGGCACTAAAAACCAGTAAGTCAGGGATTATGTAAGGTCTCCCTAGTTTAGAATATAGTTATACTGTGCAACTTGAAACATTTCCTATGATTCTCCTCATTCAAGATTAGACTTTGAGAAAGTAGGAACTTTATGGAACAGTAAGAAAAGACAAAAAATATGGTATAAGTAGTGGTTACATTTATGAGAGAAGGCAATGAAGCTGTAAATTTAAACATCATTAGAAGTAATAAAGGGCAGAATGGACACGGAAGGCCATTCTTGAAAGCTCTCTCAGATTGCTGATGAAGAGGATCCACCTTAAGTTGGAGACTAACGTGGCTCAAATCTTGACAGTTACCTGCTGCAGAGGCACGATTTTAGATTCAAAAGCAATGAGAAGGAATTCCATCTCTTATAATTACTCTACTCTTGTCCTGGCCAGTTTGGCTCAGAGGTTAGAGCATCAGCCCATGGATGAAAGGGCTGTGGGTTCAATTCCTGGTCAAGGGCATGTACGAATGTTGCAGGTCAATCCTCAGCCCCGATCTGGGAGGCAACTAATTGATGTTTCTCTCTCACATCAATGTTTCTCTCTTTCTCCCTCCTTCCTTTCCTTTCACTCTAAAAATCCATGGAAAAACATCCTTGGGTGAGAATTAACAATAACAAAAAAGTAAATAAAAATATAATTACTCTACTCTTGAAAGACCTTAGATGAAAAGCCATGGTCCACATCAACGTTTATTGAAATCTTCTGGCCTCAAACTGCCCCTCTCTCTGATGCTTTCCACACCCCCATAGTGTATACACTTCAATTCAGGGCCGAGGGCTTTTCTCCTCCTTTCTTTCTGTGGTCTTTGATTTTTTTCCTCTTGGGAAAAAGGCTCAGTTAATCCCTATAAAGAAATAATAAACCTTTCTATAAACTTCCCTCTTTCTTTCCCTTTGGGCAAGAGCATTTACAGGATTCTTCTTGGTGGATTGGCAAAACAAGAAAGGAAGTCTTTCTCCCAGGCTGTTAATTTTTATATTGTTATAGATTGAAGTATGTCTGTTTACTTATTACTTCTGTTACCTTATTATAGTTTCTTCCTGAACATCTGTTCTGTCTCCCATATCTATATTTCATCTGGATAATGTCTCTTCTCTGATTATTTATCTGTCATGTATCTAAGAAGTGGGTAGTTAAGAATCAGGCAGGGATATTCTGTCAATCTATAAATCCTTTCAATATTCTTGTCCCCATGGTGCTCTTTCTTGGATTTCTGTAGCACTGGCACATGGCTTGCAGCTAGGCATGGATCATAGCAGCTTGCATATCCAGTTCCAGCAGAGAACCATCAAGCCCTTGAGATGAACTTGATGGATGCCTAAGCAGACAACTTGGCTAAGCTGAAAAGAAATTCCATGTGTCTACACTTATATCCCCAACAAAGAACCAATGCTGACTGAGGTTGGGTTTCATTGTCCCATAGCATTGGGAAAGGGACATATGGGATGAGTTTACCTTGCTTCAGAACCTGCCACCAGAAACATCTCCGGACTCCTGTGGAATGAAGTCATGATAGACTCTAGAAATCTAAATTCCTAGGACTTGTAGTTTACAAACACACTTTGTGGGCAGCACTGATGGGATGTTTATAGGCAGTGGGTCTCTCTAGGTGGCCACAAAACTTATTACTTTACAGATGGGTCACTCATTAAATGTAGTCCTTGGAATAGTAGGTGAAAAGAATGTGGAGGGTCAAACTGGACTGCTGGTCTTCTGTCAGTAGTCTTAGATAAACAAGACTAACATCTGGGCCAGCATCGTAATTAAAACATGGTTCATTTGTCCTGTGATAGCTTTTCCTATTCAATTGGGTTAGAAAAAATAGGAAAAAAATCCATGAATTTGTTGTTACTGTTCTAAGGCAAGGGCCAGTCTGGGATTTGTCTCTCTTTCCTCTTATCCTGCTGGCAGGGTCAGTTTCAAGGGACCCAGGCTTTTTAAGAAGTTGAATTTTCCGTGAATTATTACCTCATTTGGACCTCTGAATATTAAACCATACTCTTTGTATATTTAAG
Organism: Molossus molossus; assembly: GCF_014108415.1. NCBI lineage: Eukaryota > Metazoa > Chordata > Mammalia > Chiroptera > Molossidae > Molossus > Molossus molossus. Next base: position 184,600,337 of record NW_023425344.1, read on the forward strand.
CATCATACTGGAGACTGGCTTCTATAAAGTTATAACACACTTAATTAACTTCTCAAACATGGCTTAGAAGGCAGTTTTTCCTAAAGCAGTGGGCAGCCTAGTAGAGCAAAAATCTTATATGCCTCGGAGTCAAGCAAGGCTAAGTTCTGATGCTTGTCTTTACAACATTCCCAATACCTCCAAAGTAAGTGATAGAAGCAAGTTTTAGTTTTCTCACTTGAAAATTAGAGATACCAGAAATGGAAGGTGATGGGAATATAAAACTCCTAGGAGTTATCATGTATTAGTAACAGTGTGAAGCCAGTGATTCTCCCTTGTGTTAGGAATATCAAGTTCAAATTGTTATTCAGTGAGCACAGGAAGTAACTCTCATTGACCAAACCGTTCACGGGTTAATGTTCCGTTACCTAAATCTGGTGCAAACAAGTTTCTGGTATGACTTTCTCAGTGAGATGCTCTCTCAAGATCCTATACAACAGTATCACTTTACAGGACTGTGTTGGCTCAGATCAATTTTCATTACTTCTGAATGCCACTCCAGGTATTAAGTACACCTTTCCATTACATATCTCCCCTGGTTAAAAGGGGGTAGAAGATGACCAGGGCTGGGGCATTTACTTCAATATGAAACCTTCCTCCCTGTAGAGGAATTGGCATCTACTGTCTCTTCATGTACCTTATCATTGCATTATATTGCTTTTTAACTTGGTAAAGAGAATCTAATGTGGCTAAACTAAGGTCTGGACCTTCTGTTCTTAACAGAGTGGGTGTGTTGTGTGCTGGAAACACTAGTCACCAGTGCTTGATTCTCTCTCTGGGGGCCTGGCAGTAGAAATAACCCCAGAGTGTTTGTGCTGGGGGAACCAGCTGGTCCATAACTTGTTCCCTTGCTCCCTCAGTTTCTGTTCATATTCTCACTAGGAGACAGAGGAGTGATTTGGGAAGAACTATCGAAGGCTTTTTGACATAGTCTGGCGTGGTGTGCCCAAGTGAATGGGACAGCCTCATTTACTTTGATGACTGATTATTCATCTTGTTCTTCGTGGGTCTCACAAGAACAGCCTCCAGGCATGGTCATCACCCCCAAACTTGGTCAGTGTAGCACTATTAGAGCTCAGAAAGATCTTTTACTACTATGTAACATAATTATTGTTATGTTAAAAGAAATTTCACAGCTTTATTGATGTATAGTTCATATATAATGCACAAACTTTACATATTTAATGTACACAGTTTAATAAGTTTTAACATATGTATTTACCTGTTAAATTATCACCACAATGTACATATTAATTATTACCAAAAGTTTCCTTGTGCTTCTTTGTAGCTCCTCCCTCCCACCGCTTTACCATGTTACTATATATTAATATATTTAGTATTTGTTTTCTAGAATGGAATTACACTGTATGTACTCTTTTTTTTTTTTTTTTTAATGGCTTCTATCATTTGGCATAATTACATTGAGATTCATCCATATTGTTGAATCAATAGCTGATTCTTTTATATTCCTAAATAATATTCCCTGTATAAATATACCCAAGTTTGTTTATCCATGCACCTGTTGATGAATATTTGGGTTTCCAGGTTTGGGCTATTACAAATCCAGCTAATATAAATGTTTGTATACAGTATTTTGTCTCAATGTATGCTTTTATTTATCCTGGATGAATGCTTGGGTACTGAACGGCTATATTGTGTAGTAAGTATATGTTTAACTTTTTAACTTTTTATTGTCGAGAGTGTTACAGATGTGTCCTTCCCCCTCCTCCTCCACCCAGTTCTTGCCCTGCCCCAGGCCTTTACCACCCTATTGTCTGTGTCCGTGGCAATGCATATATGCATATAAATTCTGTGGTTAATCTCTTTCTGCTCCCTCCTCCCTTCCCTCTGAGATTTGCTGGTCTGTTCCATGTTTCCATGCCTCTGGTTTTATTTTATTCATCAGTTTATTTTTTAGAGTATTCAATTCTACATATAAGTGAAATCATGTGATATTTGTCTTTCTCTGGCTGGCTTATTTCATTTAGGATAATACTCTCCAGGTCCCTCCATGCTGTCTCGAAGGGTAATAGATCGTTCTTTTGTACACCTGCATAGCATTCCATTGTGTAAATTTACCACAGCATTTTTATCCACTCATCTACTGATGGGCACTTAGGCCATTTCCAGATCTTAGCTATTGTAGATAGCACTGCTATGAACATGGGGGTACATATATTCTTTCTGGTTGTTGTTTCGGAATTCTTCACATATATTCCAGGAAGTGGGATCACTGGGTCAAATAGCAGTTCCATTTTTAATTTTTTAAGGAAATTCCACACTGTTTTCCACAGTGGTTGCACCAGTCTGCATTCCCACCAGCAGTGTACTAGGGTTCCCTTTTCTCCACACCTCATCAGAACTTGTTTGTTGATTTGTTGATGGCAGCCATTATGGCAGGTGTGAGGTGAAACTTAATTGTCATTTTTAATTTGCATCTCTCTGATGATTAGTGACGTCAAGCAGTTTTTTATATGTCCTCCCTGGAGAAGTGTCTATTTAGGTCCTCTGCCCATTTTTTAATTGGACTGTTTGTCTTCATACACAAGAATAAACTTCAAATGGATAAAAGACTTAAATGAAAGTCATGAAACCATAAAAATCTCAGAAAAAAATGTAGGCAGCATAATCTCAGATGTTGTTTGTAGCAGAATTTTCACTGATATATCACCTAGGGCAAGGAAAACAAAGGTAAAAATAAATAAATGTGACTATGTCAAACTAAAAAGCACTGCAAAAGAAACCAGCATCAAAATGAAAAGGGAACCCACTGTATGGGAGAACATATTTGCCAATGATACATCTGATAGGGGATGAATTCCCAAAATATATAGTCATACAACTCAACAAAATCAAGACAAATAATCCGATGAAAATGTTTAACTTTTAAAATAAAACTACCAAACCATTTACCAATGTGATTGTACAGTTTTACCTTCCTGTGGGCAGTGTATGAGAGTGAAATTTGCTCCATACCCTTGTCAACACTTGGAGTGGGTTGGGAGTAGAGGGTAAAAGTAAGCTGTACCAGCACCCTTCCTGCTTGGGCTCCATTTCAAATGCACCATTTCCATTTTATAAGGTTGGATGAGCTGAGCAATCATCCATTGGGACTTAATGAGCCAGATATAACCCAGCTTATAACAGAGGAGACAAATGGTCACTTGGTCCAAGGTCAAGTAGTCCATCTCCCCCAGGCCCTGTCACAGTTGACATAGCTATGCTTCAGAACTCCTGGGGCTATCCATAAACTCTACAATAAAGTGTTTCTCACCATTGACATGATCATGTCTGCTGAATCATCTAACTAAAGAGGTAAAGCTGCTTGCATTACAGCTTGGCCCTGTCAAAGAGCACCTTTCTGCTCTGGGCCCCACTTAAAACTAGCAGTCTTATGAGTCACCTCATTTATAGGCCTGACCAGTCAGTATCTCAGGTGTGGGATTTGCTGTCCCCAGAACCCAAAGAGGCTGAACAGGCACTGGACTTCCTTCTTTGTGGCAAGGCCTGCAAGATGCAGCAATTTGTATTATACTTTGGGAATGTCCAGGCACATTCCTGGTCACTAGATCACAACTTGATTGAAATGATAGATTCCTGAATCTTGGAAGGGTTCCTCTCCTCCCTGCCAGAGAACATAGTTCTTATAAAAGCTTACAGTATACTAGTAACCTCTTACACATCCTGCCTCATCAGCACATTTTCATGAATGTCATGGATCAATGTTCTTTACATATTCACATGGCCCAGATTTCTTGGGTGTATTATGACAGCAAGGAAGAGTTATCATAGTTTATAAATGCATTTTTTTTGTCCAATCTATTTGAATGAAGTTTTTTCCAGGTCTATATTTAATAGATTTTCCTGAATTAGACAGAAAAAAACAACAACACACACACATTCACTTAATCGATGGCTATATATAATTTACTCATTAATCTGCTTTCTCAAAGATTCCACCTTTAGCACAGCAGCTGCAATTATGGTTCCTACTTGGCTGAGTTTGCAGTAATATACAGTCATTTTCAGGATTCATCCTTGCCATTATATAATGAGGGACCCCATAATCTACCGTGGAAACTCGGGCATTTTAACTTTGCTCAGCATGGGTTATCATTTTCTCTAGGCTTCTAACTGCTTCTCTAGCAGTGAATTTTCCCTATATCTCCTGCAAGGGGAGGAAGGGCATTAAATCTTATGTACTAAAGTCAATAAATGATTGTTTATCCGGTTTTATATTCCAGCCTTCTGGATTAAGAATCTCAAAATTCAGTCCTACAGATGCTTCCATGGCTAACATGTGCTGACTACTTACATTTTCTACAGCTATAATCTTTCTCTTCCCTATGCCCAGACTTCCCTAACTTTGTTATAATGAGATAACCCTAACTATACACCTGGGGGAAGTTTCTGTTGGGAGCTGCTGTCACCACGCATGAGGGAAGAGTATAGAGTGTCTTCCCACAGACTGGGAACGGAGGTGGAGTGAGGACTCGTGCCAGAAAGCAGTGTTGCTAGCGCAGGAGGCTCTGAGGGTTTAGGGAAACCCAAAGAGCCACAATATACAGGGGACATCCACGCAGGCATGCCTGTCCCTGTCAGATTTCTAGGTTTTTCCTAACCAGGGCTCTAACCAACACAGCAGACCTGCCGTGGCTGAGAGTTCAATCATCTTTGAATCTCAGTCACCCTATCAGATCCTTAGTCTGTTCTTTGGCTGGGTCTACTCTTCCCTCTAGGAGATAAGAGCCTCTTTGAAAACTGTAAGAGAAAAAAATAAGTAATAAACAAAGAAAAAAATGGAAAAGGTAGCAGTACTGTAGATGTAATATCACTCTCTCCTGGCTTCCAGGCTAACAGCAGAATATCTTTGTTCCATGTAGGACCCTGGCTTTCTGTCCTTTTATCTCAGAGAGAAAACTGGAAGATACAATCTCAGAATTTAAGCACATCTACTGATACCACACATTTACCATCTCTGAGGAAAACATTTGAGAAATTCTTCAAACCACCGAGCAAAAAGAGAGACCAACATAGGGGAAGATGCAGAAAGGAAATGATGGTGGATGATAAACCTTGAAATATAAATAAATCTCAATGGATATTAGGCTATCTGGCAATGCATAACATAAATGCCAAATTAGGACACACTTTTAGGATGATTCCTATAGGCTGTCATTAAAATTACTAAACTGTCTCAGCAAAATTGAGACATTGTCAGAGGGGTTGGAGGAAGATGCCTGCAATGAAAAGATAGAGTAAAAATATTCAAAACTCTCATGAGGAGAGGCAGTCAAAAGCAAGGGTGAGGGAAAAAATTGAAAGTACAAGAGTCTTATTGGGACCGGGGTAGCATCCATTTCCTCTACTAGATTCTTATTTTCATAATAGTTTGTGAGAATAAAGAAAGGAATGGTAAGCATTAATGAACTGAGAATGTATGTAATAAATAGCAAATTGATCAAATGAAAAATGTTGGAAAAAATATAAAGATGAAAGAAAATGAGTTAAGTATTATTTATTATACTATGTTTAATAGACTTCTAAAATATTTTTATTTTTCAATTACAGTTGACATACAATATTATATTAGTTTCAAGTGTACAACACAGTGGTTAGATATTTATATAACTTGTAAAGTGACCACTCCAATAAGTCCAGTACTCATCTGCCATCTTACATAGTTATTAAAATATTATTGACTCTATTCCCTGTGCTGTACTTTATATCTCTATGACATTTTATAAATTTATATTTGTACTTCTTAATCCCTTCACTTTTTTCACCCATCCCTCAACTCCTCCCATCTGGCAACCATCAATTTGTTCTCTGTATCTGTGAGTTTGTTTCTGTTTTGTTTGCTTATTGTTTTTTAGATTTCACACAAGTGAAATCATAGGGTATTTGTTGTTTTTGTCTGTCTTCTTTTACTTAGGATAATACTCTTTAGTTCTATCCATGTTGTTGCAAATGGTAAGATTTCATTATTTTTTATGGCTGAGTAATATTCCATTGTATATAGCACCTCTTTATCCATTATATGTTCTTCTTTATCCATTTGTCTATTAATGGACACTTAGGTTGCTTCAATATTTTGACTATTATAAATAATGTTGAGATAAACATAGGGATACATATTTTTTTTTCTAATTTGTGTTTTGGGTTTCTTCAGAAAAATACCCATAAGTGGAATTGCTGGGTCATTTGGTAGTTCTATTTTGACTTTTTTTTTTTTATCCTCACCCAAGGACATTTTTCCATTTTTTTTGTTCAGGCAGAGTGGGAGGAGAGAGAGGAACAGAGAGAGAGAAACATCGATGTGAAAGGAACACATCGAGTGGCTGCCACCCGCACGACCGACCAGGGCCGGGGACAAACTGCAACCAAGGTAGGTGCCCTTAGTGGGAACCGAACACAGGTCTCTCAGGACCGCAGGCCAACGCTCTAACCGCTGAGCCAAACCGGCCAGGACTATTTTTACTTTTTTGAGGAAACTCCATACTGTTTGTCCACAGTCGCTGCACCCATTTACTATTCCCTGCTGGGAATAGTAACACTGCTTGAGTGTTCCCTTTTCTTCACATCATCACAAACACTTGTTGTTTGTTGATTTATTGATGAGAGCCATTCTGACATGTGTGAGGTGATAGCTCATTGTGGCTTTAACATGCATTTTTCTGATGATTAGTGATGTTGAGCATCTTTTCATGTCTATTGGCCATCTGCATGTCCTCTTGGGAGAAATATCTATTCAAGTCCTCTGCTCATTATTTATATTTACTGGACTTTTAAAAGATAGATTGTCAGACTGACAGTCCAATTATACACTTTCTACAATAAATACTTAAACCAAAGTGGTACACATTAAAAATAAAGTTATGGGCAAAGAAATTCCTGGCATGCAAATAAAAATAAATCAATGGTGGCAATACGTATTATAGCAATGCCTAGGATAAAATGCGTTAATGATATAGCATGCTTCATGACACCATAAACACACATTATGAAACATAGACATATAAAGGAAATAATTATTAGAAATGGAAGATCTTGATACAAATATATTTATAGAAGATATGCTTTATATGTTACATTTTTCACACTCACTTTAGTTATATCTTGGTTGTATCTCTCATAATTGAACAGATTTAGAATACAGTATGGACATAAACTTGATTTTTGTAACTACTCCAAGGATATGACATAACAATGTATGTCATCTGAAGACTTTCTCATAATTAAATTTATCATATTCTTGGTCGCATATAAAGTTAGGAGCTAACCTAATAAGATTTTTTCTTTGTTACCTTTTTAATTACCAGCTGTCAGGAGATAAATAATCTGCCTGTTCATTCTTAGGAAGGAGCTCTCCAACTTGTTTGAGTCTTTGCCTTAATTGTATAGTGGGAATAATCTGAGAACAGTGACTGCAAGAGAGAAGTAGGGTCTCTAGTGCCTCACCTTTGACATACTTTACCAGTTTTAGGAGGTTCAAATATTAATAGTTTCTAGGGAGCTTATAAGAACTTTTGGAAATATAAAGTTAAAGAGGGCTGTTTAGATCATATGGGGAAAAGATGAATATAGGTCACCGATCATGGCACTTATAGGGCAATTACCATGTTCCAATAAATAATTAATAACTTCTAACATGACTTCAAGTTGGGAGATTATTGCATATTTAGATAATGTACTAGGGAATAATAGGAAGAAACTCAGAGGCCCAGAGCTAGATAAGTCACCCAGATGGTCAGTAGAGAAATAAAACAAAAATTGAACTTTATGATTAAGAAGTATTAGATGTTTTGACAAAAACAGAGATGCCACCTAACATTGACATGAGATAACATTGAGATAATTATAGAATGGCTGGTTCATGCAGTATTCAGTTCAATACCAACTCAACAGCTACAAGTCAAGCGAAAGAAATTCAGAATATTCTAAACCAAAAGGCAGAAAATAATTGATGTGACCACTCCAGACGAGAAGAGGTTTTGAGTCAGGACTCTATTTCCAATATCTGAGAAAATACTTTGGGTTCCAACCCAACTATTTTCCTTAGGGTCTGGGGGACTTTGCTTATGGAATTACTTGAAGGTTCATCAAACAAATATGAGTTGTACCTTGTTCTTAGTTGTAATGTGGTCCTCTTTCACAGTATCATATTCTACCATCCACAATCCTAGAGAAATAGGTAGTCCCTAAATTGCTAATGTATTATATTAATAATTTTTTGAACATTGACTTACCCTCTTCAGCAGAAGGGAATCTGGAAGGCATAACTTAGTTTATATTTCTTCTAGGCATTGTGGTTACCTTGTAAGTTCTTAATTGTAGGAAAGTAAATAAGGGTCAGTTCATAACTACTGAGGCCACAATGCTGCAATCAGTGAGCAGAGGGATTAACTGTGGAGATTCTAAATGGCTATGGGGCTTGTACTATATGTTGGGAATGAAGAATTGGTCCTGAGATTCATATGAGCTGGAAGGAGCAGCTGTAGTGTTGGGAGCCAGGCCTGGTCCTCTGTATTTGGTTAAGCTTCTCCAGTCATAGTTTTTGACCTTCAGCTCTATTTACATACCCTGACATATCAGGACTCAACCCTGTGATACATCCAATTAAGACAGAGTATCCCACCTACAGAGTTTTAGTTGCAGATACATATGCAAAGGGATGAACTCAAATCTCTGGAAATTCACAATTACAAATAAGTATGCATCCAAGGCTTTGGATTTATACCAAGAGAACTTAGATGACCTTGCCATGTTGACCCCATGCAGGCAGGGGTATATGCAAAGAAAAGGGCAATCACGTTTGGCATGACCCCAACTTCAGCTCTAAAGTTGTGCTTCATATAATTGCCAATAGATCACAGTAAGATCTATTTGCTCTGCCCACCAAAGGGTTAGGTGCCCGCTAAGAACTATAAAGGGATATTCTTGGGATATGCTGAAGGCATATCAGCCTGGCCAAGAAGGAAGAGTGACTTATTAGTGGTTACTGCATGCCATAGAAATGCAGGAGCCCCCATAGGAGATCTGCAGTCTCCACAGCACCCAGGTCTATCTGTGTTTTTTCATAGGCATAATCAAGGCTATCACTTCACATGTGAGACTCAGTTTGACTGAGAGACTTACTATAGGATCTCCATCTGAGTTGGTGCTCTGCCCGATTGCTTCCCCATACTAAAAATGCTGTAGGGTTGTGGTCCACAATAATGCAGTATCTTTTGTTATGTGTTTCCCTGAATCATGACCCTCAAGTCCTTTGCTTGCCATCTGCCTTTCTTCGTGCTTTGTAGGCAACACTGATGGCTGCCAGCACCCTGTTTCTTTCTCTCAGACCTAGCCTGGATAAAGGAGAGGGTCAGCAGGATGCGAAAACACTAAAACAGAAGCTCTTTTACCATGTTGGTTGAGGGGCAACTAAATCTTTTATAGTTTAACATAAGTATGCATTGAAGTGAGATTTTCCCCTACTGAAGCTGATGATTTTTGTTGTTGTTGTTGTTACAGCCTACTAGGACAATAATAGCTACAAACACAAGTGTGCATGAGAAACCACAAGAACTATGCTCTGGTACCTGGCGTATAGTACTGGCAAGGGGTGTTGGTATCTTGAAGGAACAACATGGCCAATGGCCTTCAATTACAGCTCATGTGAAATATATGGGAGGTAGGTGCCAGGCTATAGGCAGGAATGAGGGAAGGGAGGGCAGGGCCAGTCTGATGAGATATTTGAGGAGTCCTGATAAAATGACAACAGGATGGTAGCACAAGGTGAAATTCTATGACACTCATTGCATGTGCAGACTGACTATGGCTTTCCTATAATTCTTATATATTTGTCTTGGGGGCTAAACACTTTGCTATACTATTTTCAGAATTTACTCTCTCAGGATCAGATATTTTCATGAGTGATGAAAGTATAACCACAAGATAAATAATAATTGCTTGAATTATGGGATAGTTCCAGATATTAGAAGATTGTAAAGAAAATGAAGTATATGGCAACCTTGAGTTATCATCAGAATGTACATCTTCAGCACAAGAGAATTTATAAGCACTGCAGTTAGGGCAAGGAGGAAGTAGCTAAAATGCAGGATTGCTGGGAGAAGTGTTCATCCAGTTTAAACAAAACCACGCCGGCTCAATAACACTGGCCTTTTCTTTTCCTCCTAATCTAGCTTAATGACCTTTTACCCCTTCCCATGATCAAGTCTTTGCCTTGACTACAGATAATTTTAAAGCAGTTTCCAATTTGAAGATTAAATAATATGTAAACTATGCTATCTATTGAACCCAAATTAGAAGATCCCTTATCTGTCATTAACTTTTTCTTTTTCACAGACACAAATGAAGTAAAACCCTCATTCCAGACCAGGCTAGGACTGTGCGCTTGCCAGGCCATGCTGTCTGTCCTCTGCCCATTTTATCACCTTATGTTCACATCCTAAGAAAAGTTTGGGTGATATTGGCATTTAGAGGAAAAGTAGGAAGCATTTGGAAGCAGACCTACATGTAGTGTGAATTCACAAGTCATTCTTGGTCACAATGAATATGCTTCATCTTAAAGTGACTTAATCAAACTAAAAGAGAGGTAGCATTTGCTTGTAGGATCATTTGAAGGAACAGTAAAGACAATGATGTGAGTCTATAACAGCATGGGTGAACCTAAACGAGGTTACACTAATCCTCCTAAGCAAACAATCCCTAGGTCCTGCAAATAACATGCAGAGACATGGTTAGAATGCTAACATTTTGCATACACAGACTTGGTTCAGAAGAGTTTCTGGTGTTTTAAATGACCTTTTCTCCAAAATCACTGAGGAACACGATTATCCCAGTCATTAGAACCACCTCATCTCTAAGCAAAAACGTGAGTTCAGATGTCTCTGGAGCCGCTTTCACAAGGCACTTCTAGTGTTAGTGCTACCTGTACCATTCCCATCCTCAGCTATAGTAGGTCAGCCATACACACAGGGAGGACCGCAGAGGTTTGCTCTCTCCTGTTAGATTCTCATCCTCTTGCCCAGAGGAAGATTTTCAAAGATGTCTGCATCATCTCCAACAAGAATATTCCAAAATGGTAGCTGGTGGTTTCAGTTTTCTCCCTCCCTCCCTCCCTCCCTCCCTCCCTCCCTCCCTCCCTCCCTCCCTCCCTCCCTCCCTCCCTCCCTCCCTTCTTTGGTGGTGGGTACTATGTGAAAGAGTGATGTAGAAAATACTGTAAGCTTCTCCCACAAGATCAAGAACAAGGTCATGATCATTATGAACAGTGAAGTGGCAATTGATGAGGTAGATGTGATAACAGCACTAGGGCTGGTCCCATCTGGGAACTAGAATAGAGATCTGAAGCCAATCAAACCTGTGAACTTTTACCTAGTTTTCCTTCCATACCTCATGCCCTGTTATAGCACTGCCTCCTTTGTAAGTCCTTCTGCCTGTCTCATAACCAATCAGGAATAAGTGATATAGGCCATTCTAGGATGCCAAGTCCAAGAAGCTCTTTAGAGAGCCATGGAAAATGGGAGTTATAGAAGCTCTGTTGAGCACTGCTGGAGACTCATGACCTAATTCAATAAAGCTTTTAATCTAGCAATATCTTTGTCAGAAACCTCATTAGACCTCAAATAGCAAGTTGTGGAAAAGAAAATATATTCTGAAAAATCCTATGTTAAATCTAGATTATGCAGCCCTGGCCGGTTTGGCTCAGTGGTTATAGTGTTGGCCCACGGACCAAAGAACCAAAGAGTTGCGGGTTCAATTCTGGTCAAGGGCATGTGCCTCAGTTGCGGTTCCTTCCCAGCCCTGGTTGGGGTCATGCGGGAGGCAACCGGTCGATGTGTCCCTCTCATGTGAATGTTTCTCTCTCTCTTCCTCCCTCCCACTCTATTTGAAGATAAATGGAAAAATATCCTCAGGTGAGGATTTAAAAAAAATCTAGATAATGCGGTCTCAACTGGAGTGATATCACCCCAAAGGGGGTAAAAATTGGTTTTTAAGGAGCAAAAAAATGTATTCTTTATACACACACACACACACACACACACACACACACACAATGCACAAACAAATATATATATGTAATGTCAAAATTTTACTAGGAGGAAAAGTGAACAAAAACATTCTTTAGAAAATTATAATGATAATAAGTTGAGAAATACTGATTTAGATTATATTGACTTAAAAAATAACAGTATGATTGTGTTGTACTTCACATAAAATTCACCATTTTAAAATGTGTAGTTCAGTGGTTTTTAATATTGCCACATAGTTGTGCAAATATCACAGTTATCTAATTGTGACACTGTTTTCAACACAAAAGGAAACCCTGCACCCATTGGCAGTCATTCTTCACTCCTGCTCCCCACCACTCGGTCAACTACTAATATTCATTCTGTCTCTACAGATTTTCCTATTCTAGACATTTTATTATAAATGGAATTATGCAATATGTAATATTTTAAAAAATGTTTTTATTGCTTTTTTTTTTCTTTTAGAGAGAGTAAGGGACAGGAAGAGATAGAAACATTGATAGGAGGCATCCTGCATGCCTGCTACTGGAGATCAAGCCCAAATCCTGGCACAATATGTAATCTTTGTGACCAGATTTGTCACTTAGCATAATGTTTTCAAGGTTCTTCCATCAGCACTTCATTCTTTTCATTGCCGTGTGATATTCCATTGTATGGAATACAATACATTTGTTTATTCATTCCTCTTTGAATAGACATTGGATTGTTTTACTTTTTGGTATTATAACTAAAGCTGTGATGAACATTTATGTACAAGTTTTTGTGGACATATATTTTTATTTTGGATATATGGTAGGACTAGAATTGCTGGGTCATTTTGCTCTTGTATCTTGCAACTGTGCTAACTTTATTAGTTCTAATAGTTTTTTATTAGGATTTTCTATACACAAGATAATATCATCTACAAATATAGTTTTACATCTCTCTTTCAAACTAGATGCATTTTCTTTATTTTTCTTGCCTCATTTCCCTGGCTATGACCTCTAGTACAATGTTGAAAAGAAGTAAGAGCAGGTATCCTAGTCTTGATATTAGAGAGAAAATACTCAATCCTTCAGCATTTGGTATAATATTAGGTGTGAGGTCTTTATAGGTGACCTTTATTAGTTAAAAATGTTCCCTTCTATTCCTAGCTTGTTCAGTGTTTTCATCATGAAAGGTTATTGAGTTTTGCCAAATGCTTTGTCTGTATCTATTGAGATGTTCCTGTGGTTTTGTCCTTGATTCTATTGACGTCACACGTTGCAGTTTATTTTTTAGATATCAAGTGAACCTTGCATTCCTGGGATAAATCCCATTTGGTCATGGTTTATAATCTTTTTTATACATTTTTATATTCAGTTGAGAATTTTGTGTTTTTGTTCACAAGGAGTGTTGGTATGTAGTTTTCTTTCCTTGTGATGAAGGTCTGGTTGGGGCGGGGGTCAGAGTGGAGGGAGGCAAAGTGGAGGATGGTGGACATCTGTAATAGAGTCAATAATAAAAAAAAATCTGGCGTTAGTATCAGGATAATTACTAGATTTCTAGAATGAATTAAGAGTGTTTCCTATGCTTCTATTTTTTGGGGAAAGAGTTTGTGAGGGATTGATATTTATTATTTTTTTAAAAGACTTTTAAATTGAGTTTTAGAGTGAAAGGAAGGAAGAGGGAGAAAGAGAAACATTGATTGGCTGCTTCCTGCATGCCCCCCTACTAGGGATGGAGCCCACAACTCTGGCATGTGCCCTGACCGGGAAATGAACCAGCAGCATTTGGTGCACAGGTTCACACCCAGCCAACTGAGCTACACTGGCCAGGGAAATAGTAATTGTTTTAATGTTTGGTAGAACTTACTAGTGGAACTATCTAGGTGTAGGCTTTAAAAATATTTTTTTTTCTTTATTGATTTTAGAGAGAGAGGTAGGGAGAGGGAGAGAGAGACAGAGAAGCAATAATGAGAAAGAACATCTATTGGCCATCTTCTGCATGCCCCCCACAACCTGGGCATGTGCCCCAGCTGGGAATTGAACTGGAGACCTCCAAGCTCAACCAATGAACCATACCGGCCAGGTGAGGTGTAGGCTTTTTTAAAGGGAAAGTTTTTTTTTTTTTTAAATTACTGCTTGTTCTTAATTGTTATAGTTCTACTTAGATAATCTATTTCCACTGCATTTAACTTATCTAGTTTGATGGCATAGAGTTGCTTATAGGATTCTCTTAAGATACTTTATTCTGTAAGATTGGTAGTGATATCCTATCATTCATTCCTAATTCTAGTAAATTGAGTCTTCTCTCTTTTTTCTTGAATTAAGTCTAACTAAATGTTTATCAATTTTGTTGTTCTTTAAAATAAAACTAACTTACGATTCATTGGTGTTCCCTACAATTTTGCTATTCTCTATTTCATTTATTTTCTCCCTGCTCATTTTGTTTAGATTGATCTTCTGTATCTTTTTTTTTTTTTTTTTTTAATTTTTTTTTATTTTTTTATTTTTTTATTATGAATTTTTATTTATTTTTTTGTTACAGATATTTTACCTTTTTACCCCATTGGCACCCCCCACCCCACCCCCTCCACCCTGTCCCCGGCTTAGTTGTCCATGTCCATTGGTCATGCATACATGCATATAAGTTCTGTGGTTTATCTCTTCCCACCCCCCCACCCCCCATCCCCTCTTCTGAGGGATGTCAGTCTGTGCCCTACTTCCATGTGTCTGGGTCTACTATATTCCTCAGACTGTTATGTTCATTATTTTCCGTATATAAGTGAGATCATGTGGTATTTGTCTTTTTCTGCTTGGCTTCTTTCACTTAGGATAATACTTTCCAGGTCCCTCCATGTCGTCTCAAAGGATAAGAGATCTTTCTTTCTTACCGCTGCATAGTACTCCATTGTGTATATGTACCACAGCTTTTTGATCCATTCGTCTACTGGTGGACACTTGGGCTGTTTCCAGATCTTAGCTATTGTAAATAGTGCTGCTATGAACATGGGGGTACATATATTCTTCCTGATTGGTGTTTCAGGCTTCTTAGGGTATATTCCCAGCAGTGGGATCACTGGGTCAAATGGAAGTTCAATTTTTAATTTTTTGAGGTAGCACCATATTGTTTTCCATAGCGGCTGCACCAGTCTGCATTCCCACCAGCAGTGTATTAGAGTTCCCTTTTCTCCACACCCTCGCCAACACTTGTTGTTTGATGATTTGTTGATGGCGGCCATTCTGACAGGTGTGAGGTGATACCTCATTGTTGTTTTAATTTGCATCTCTCGGATGATTAGTGATGTTGAGCATTTCTTCATATGTCTCTTGGCCATTTGTATGTCCTGTTTGGAGAGGTGTCTATTCAGCTCCTCTGCCCATTTTTTAATTGGGTTCTTTGTCTTCCTTTTGTGGAGTTGTGTGAGCTCTCTGTATATATTGGAAATTAACCCCTTATCTGATACATCATTGGCAATGATGTTCTCCCATACAGTGGGTTGCCTTTCCATTTTGATGATCGTTTCTTTTGCTGTGCAGAAGCTTTTTAGTTTGATGTAGTCCCATGTGTTCATTTTCTCCTTTATTTCTGTTGCCTTAGGTGATGTATCAGTGAAAATTCTGCTCCGTATGATGTCCGAAATTTTGTTGCCTACATTTTCTTCTAGAATTTTTATGGATTCACGGGTCACATTTAAGTCTTTTATCCATTTTGAGTTTATTTTTGTGTATGGTGTAAGTTGATGGTCGAGTTTCATTTTTTTGCATGTAGCTGTCCAATTTTCCCAACACCATTTATTAAAGAGGCTGTCTTTACTCCACTGTATGCTCTTGCCACCTTTGTCAAATATTAATTGAGCGTATTGCCTTGGGTCCATTTCTGGGTTTTCAGTTCTGTTCCACTGGTCTATATGCCTGTTCTTGTGCCAGTACCAGGCTGTTTTGGTTACAGTCGCTTTGTAGTATAACCTGATATCTGGTAATGTGATCCCTCCAACTTTGTTCTTCTTTTTCAAGATTGCCGTGGCTATTCGGGGTCTTTTTTGGTTCCATATGAACTTTTGAAGTATTTGTTCTAGTTCTATGAAATATGTCGTTGGTATTTTGATGGGGATTGCATTGAATCTATAGATTGCTTTGGGTAGTATGGACATTTTAATTATGTTAATTCTTCCAATCCATGAACAGGGTATGTTCTTCCACTTTTTTATATCTTCCTCTATTTCTTTTTTCAATGACCTGTAGTTTTCTGCAAATAGGTCCTTTACTTCTTTGGTTAAGTTTATTCCTAGGTATCGTAATTTTTTTGGAGCGATGGTAAATGGGATTGTTTTTTCAGTTTCTCTTTCTGTGAGTTCATCATTGATGTACAAGAATGCCGTCGATTTCTTGACGTTAATTTTGTATCCTGCTACTTTGCCAAATTCATTTATTAAGTCTAATAGATTTTTGATGGAGTCTTTAGGGTTTTCTATGTACAATATCATGTCATCTGCAAATAATGACAGTTTCACTTCCTCCTTTCCAATTTGGATCCCTTTTATTTTTTCTTCATGTCTGATTGCTGTGGCTAAGACTTCCAGTACAATGTTAAACAAGAGTGGCGAAAGTGGACATCCCTGTCTTGTTCCTGTTCTTAATGGAAATGTTTTTAGTTTCTGTCCATTGAGTATGATGTTGGCTGTAGGTCTTTCATATATGGCCTTTATTATGTCGAGATATGATCCCTCTATTCCTACATTGCTGAGCATTTTTATCAGAAATGGATGCTGGATTTTGTCGAATGCTTTTTCAGCATCTATTGATATGATCATGTGGTTTTTATTCTTCATTTTGTTTATGTGGTGTATCACGTTTATTGATTTGCGAATATTGTACCAGCCTTGCATCCCTGGAATGAATCCCACTTGGTCATGGTGAATAATTTTTTTGATGTATTTCTGGATCCGATTTGCTAGTATTTTGTTCAGGATTTTGGCATCTATGTTCATCAGGGATATTGGCCTGTAGTTTTCTTTCTTCGTAGTGTCTTTTTCTGGTTTTGGAATTAGAATTATGCTGGCCTCATAGAACGTGTTTGGAAGTCTTCCTTCTTCTTGAATTTTTTGAAATAGTTTGAGGAGAATGGGTGTTAGTTCTTTTTTGAATGTTCGGTAAAACTCCCCCGTGAAACCATCTGGGCCTGGGCTTTTGTTTGCTGGGAGAGTCTTGATTACCTCTTCAATTTCCTTAGTTGTTATTGGTCTGTTCAAGTTTTCTATCTCTTCCGGGAATAGTTTTGGGAGACTGTGTGTTTCTAGAAATTTGTCCATTTCGCTGAGATTGTCGAATTTGTTGCCATATAGTTGTTCATAGTAGTTGTTAACGATCTTTTGTATTTCCGTGGTGTTGGTTGTTACTTCTCCTCTTTCATTTCTGATTTTGTGTATTTGGGTTCTCTCTCTTTGTTTCTTGGTGAGTCTAGCTAAGGGTCCATCAATCTTGTTTATCTTTTCGAAAAACCAGCTCTTTGTTTCATTGATCCTTTGAATTGTTTTTTTGGTCTCTATGTCATTTATTTCTGCTCTGATCTTTACTATTTCCTTCCTTCTACTTGCTCTGGGGTTTTCTTTTTGTTTGCTTTCTAATTCTTTAAGTTGTGAGGTTAGACAGTCAATTAGAAATTTTTCTTGTTTTTTGAGGTAGGCCTGTAGTGCTATGAACTTCCCTCTCAGAACTGCTTTCGCTGCATCCCATAGATTTTGTGTTGTTGTGTGTTCATTTTCATTGGTTTCCAGGAAGTTTTTGATTTCTTCCTTGATCTCCTCGGTGACCCATTCATTGTTTAATAACATGCTATTTAGCCTCCATGTGTTGAAATGTCTTTGCATGTTCTTGTTGCAGTTGATTTCTAGTTTCATGCCATTGTGATCTGAGAAGATGCTTGATATGATTTCAATCTTCTTGAACTTGTAGAGATTTAGTTTGTGTCCTATCATGTGGTCTATCTTTGAGAATGTCCCATGTGCACTTGAGAAGAATGTGTATTCTGTAGTTTTGGGGTGTAATTCTCTGTAGATATCTATTAAATCCATTTGGTCTAGTGCTTCATTTAGAGTCTCTGTTTCCTTGCTAATTTTTTGCCTAGAGGATCTATCCAGTGCTGTCAACGGGGTGTTGAAGTCCCCAGCTATGATTGTATTGTTGTCGATTTCTCCTTGGAAGTCCTCCAGAAGATTTTAAATATATTTTGGTGCTCCTATATTGGGTGCATATATGTTTATCAAGGTTATATCTTCCTGTTGGATAGATCCTTTCAATATTATGTAGTGGCCGTCTTTGTCTCTAGTTATGGTCTTCATTTTGAAATCTATTTTATCAGATATGAGAATTGCTACCCCAGCTTTTTTTTGCTTTCCATTTGCTTGGAAAATTTTTTTCCATCCCTTCACTTTCAACCTATGTGAGTCTTTTGTTGAGAGATGGGTCTCTTGTAAACAACATATAGATGAGTCATGCTTTCTTATCCAATCAGCTACTCTGTGTCTCTTTATGGGAGCATTCAGTCCATTTACGTTTAAGGTGATTATTGATATGTACTTATTTATTGCCATTTTTGTTTAGTGTGGTTCTATTTTTGTTCCCATTTCTACTGCTAATTACAGCAGTCCTTTTAACATTTCTTGCAGTGCTGGTTTGGTGCTAATGTATTCCCTTAGCTTTTTTTAGTCTGGGAAGCTCTTTATTTGATCTTCTATTTTGAATGATAGCCTTGCTGGGTAGAGTAGTCTTGGATTCAGATTCTTGTTTTTCATGACTTTGATTACTTCATGCCATTCCCTTCTCGCCTGTAGTGTTTCTTGTGAGAAGTCAGCTGAGAGCCTTATGGGGTTCCCTTTGTAGGTAACCTGTTGCTTATCTCTTGCTGCTTTTAGGATTCTCTCTTTGTCTTTAATTTGTGGCATTTTAATTACTATGTGTCTTGGTGTGGGCCTGTTTGGGTTCTTCTTACTTGGGACTCTCTGTGCTTCTTGAACTTGAATGCCTTCTTCCTTCACCAAATTAGGGAAGTTTTCTCTCACTATTTTTTTGAATATATTCTCTATCCCTTGCTCCTTTTCTTCTTCTTCGGGGACTCCTATGATGCGAATATTATTACGTTTCCAGTTGTCCCATAGTTCTCTTAAGCTGTCTTCCTGTTTTTTAATAGTTTTTTCCTTTTGTTTTTCTGATTGGTTGATTTTTTCTACCCTGTCTTCTAATTCGCTGATCCGGTCCTCAGCTTCCCCTACTCTGCTTTTTAAACCTTCCAATGTGTTTTTCATTTCGGATATGTCATTTTTTATCTCTTCTTGTTGGTTTTTAATTTCCATTTGGCTTATTTTCAGTGTCTCTATGTCCTTACTCATGCTGTTCAGCTTCCTCAAGATCATGGCTCTGAATTCTAGCTCTGTTAACATGCCTAATTGCTCCACATTGATCTCATCTTCGGTGGAGGTGGTTTGCTCTTTCATTTGGCTTCTGTTTCTGTGTTTCACCATTTTAGCTATCACTCTGGGCTTTGGAGCCTGTCAAGTTCTCCCTGTGGGTGTTGGTGTTCTGCTGTTTGTGGCTCCCTCTCCTGTGTTTAGATGAGCGAGGGAGGACCCGCGTTGAACACCACTGTCAAGTCTTACTTTCCTGGTTAAAGCTGCCAGCCCAGGAAACGTACTGTTATCCTCTAGCTTTTTGCCTGGAAGCTAGCAGTCTAGGTTAATTGATGAGTTTTGGGTTGTCAGTTGATTGAAAAACTCCCTCTGGTGCTCAGCCAAGGGGCTTTCACGAGGGTGGGGCAGATGCTGGTCCTTAGTGAGCCTCAATTAACACTTCAATGGCCCACAGGGTGGGGTTGGATCTCCGAGGGAGGGGCTGCTGCCTCTCTCAGAGCCCTGGGAAGGAGCAATGTGGCCACCGTCCTGAGTGGCTGCACTCAGCCAAAGCTCCGAGAGCCCTCCAAACCCCGAGTGTCCCGACACAGTTCCAGTCCAGTCTGCCCTCCCTCTGCCGGAGCCCAAGGTGAGTGGCTGTGGCTGTTTTAGCCTCAGTCCCGGCTGCGCTGTGGGGCCGCCTGGGAGTGTAACCCGCGGGCGCCGCTTACAGCTGAGGCCGCTGCCGAGCTGCCGACCTTGGGCTCCCAGCCCCGTCTCGCGCCTTCGCAAGCCTACCGGGATGGAGTCAGTGTCCCTCGTTGTATGGTCCTCGCAAGCTGCTTTTCTGTTGGTTTTTCCCGTCGATTTGTCTGTGTTATAGTTGTAATTCCAGTTTGGTTCTGGGAGACGGTCTGTGTAGCTCCGTTCACTCCGCCGCCATTTTTCTGAATCGATCTTCTGTATCTTAAGGTGAAAGACTAAGTTCTTAATTTGGGATCTTTCTTCTTTTTCAGTATAGGCTTTTTTATGGCCATTTAGATTACCTATTTGTTTATTATTTTTTAAAATTTATCTTCATTGTTGAAAGTGTTATAGATGTCCCCCATTTTTCCCTCCGTTGACTCCCCTCTCCCTGTTCCTGCCCCCCCACCTTTACCACACTATTGTCTGTGTCCATTGGTTATGCATATATGCATATATGTTCTTTGGTTTATCTCTTCCCACCTTCCCTCCTTCCTTCCCTCTGAGGTTCATCAGTCTGTTCCTTGATTTCATGTCTCTATTTTGTTCATCAGTTTATTTTGCTCATTAGATTCCATAAATAAGTGAGATCATGTAATACTTGTCTTTCTTTGACTGGCTTATTTCACTTAGCATAATAGTCTCCAGGTCCCTCCATGTCATCTCAAAGGATAAGATATCTTTCTTTCTTACAGCTGCATAGTACTCCATTGTATATATGTACCACAGCTTTTTTATCCACTCACCTATTGATGGACACTTGGGCTGTTTCTAGATCTTAGCTATTGTAAATAGTGTTGCTATGAACATAGGGGTGTGTATATTCTTTCTGATGGGTGTTTTAGGCTTCTTAGGATATATTCCTAGAAGTGAGTTCACTGGGTCAAATGGCAGTTTCTTTCTTTCTTTTTTTTTTTTTTTGTGGCATGTGCCCCTAGCGGGAACCAAACCCGGGCCTCTCTGGTCCTCAGGCCGATGTTCAACTGCTGAGCCAAACTGGCCAGGGCAGGCAGTTTCATTTTTAATGTTTTGAAAAAACTCCATACTATTTTCCATAGTGGCTGCACCAGTCTGCATTCCCACCAGCAGTGTACTAGGGTCCCCTTTTCTCCACATCCTCACCAGCACTTGTCATTTGATGATATATTTAACATTTAACATTATATTAGTTTCAGGTGTACAGAGTAATGATCTGATATTTGTATATGTTGTGAAATGATCACTACAATAAGTCTAGTTAACATCTATCACCACAAGTAGTTATAATTTTTTCTTGTGATGAGAACATTTAAGATCTCCTCTCCTAGCAATTTCCAAACATACATAATTAACAATAGTAACTATGTTGTACATTACATCATCATGACTTATTTTATGAGAAATTTGTACCTTTTGACTACTTCACTCATTTTGCCTACCCCCATCCCCTGCCTCTTACAACCACTAATTTGTTCTCTGTATATAGGGTTTGTTTGTTTGGGTTTTTATAGTCCACATACAAGTGAGATCATACAGTATTTGTTTCTCTGTCTGACTTATTTCACTTAGCATACTGCTCTCAAGGTTCATTCATGTTATTGCAAATGCAAGATTTTCTTCTTTTTGTGGCTAAATAATATTCCATTTCTGTGTGTGTATGTGTTAATTTTTCATTTCATTCATTGTACCTTTTTAAATCTAGAATTTCTATTTTTATAAATATTTTTCTCTTATTGATATCCTCTACTTAGTGACACATCTTTGCCATACTTTCCTTTAATTCTTTAGACTTAATTTACTCTTGAACATATTAAATAGCCAATTTAAAGTCTGTCTATGAAGTCCAAAACCTGGGCTCAAGCAACATTTTCTGTTGGCTACTTTTTTTCTCCCCTGTGTATATGACATAATTTCCTTTGTTTGTCTTTCTCAATTTTGTTGAAAAAATGGATATTTTAGATAATGTACCATAATAACTCTGGTATCAGAACCCTCGCCCTTTCCCAGATTTTGTTATTGTTTTTCTTACTGCTGCTCATTTTTTTGGTGATTTTCAGGAGTAGTTCTGTAGAATTTCATGCAGTGTGTGGCCACTATTTCTCTACTAGCTCTTTCTTATTCTTGTTTTTATTTTAAGTCTGGCTTCCTAATGGTCATCCCCCTGGGTCAGTATAATGTAATCATTAACCAATAACTAGTCAGAAGATTTCTTTAGCTGCCTTGCCTGTATGTCTCCCACTATCTGACAAAGGGATCTGTGTGAGAAGGTGTACCTTCAACCTTCCATCTTTTATTTTCAGTTTGCACAGAATCTCAAAATCAGTCAGAGGTGAGTCAGTTTCCTTTACCATGCATCATGACCACTCAGGGTCTAAGGAATATGTCTGAGGTTTTCAAAGTTTCCTATGGTCATCCTTAAAATTTTTTGGCTAGGCCCTTAAATATGTACCTTAAATGACAGCCTTAGGCAGGTCTGATATTGTCAATAGATTACTGCTGTTTTGGTAATGTCCTAGGGTTAGAAGTCCCCGCTCCCCCCCAATGAGGTGAGCTCTCAGTTAAATGAAATAGACATAATACCCTGGGAATATAAATTTCCCAGTGAGCTTCATGTTGGGACAAAATATTGGCTGTACTCTGGGGATGGTGCAAAAGAGATCAGTAATCCCCACTAACTGTGAGGCTGTTGGCTTTTATAACTACTGTACTACTAAGGTAGGTAGAGAGGGGAATGGGAATCACCCCAAAGTAAAAAATTTAAAGATAAAAACTTAAAAACATCACATGGCTCAGTAGTTTCCCTTGGGTGAATTATTTTTAATTTAATGTCTGACTTTGGTTATTTTCTAGAATTCTGAAAGGTTGATTTTTTTTTTTTTTTTGTCAGTTATTTTCATGGGAAAGTTCACCAGGGTCCTTACTCTGCTATCCTGGATGTAAACCTCTATGTAGCCCTTTAAACTCTTGTCCAGCACAGCTTGTGGGAATATGTGAGTCACTAGCATAGATTCCTGAGGCAAGTGGATTGGGCAAGCTGTAGAAAGGCCCATGCTCCTCAAGGAACTGCAGCGAGGAGGAGCTAATTCAGTTGCCTGAGACTCCATCCTAATTTGTCCACAAGAGCTGTAGAAACCGAGTAGCAGAAGAGGGCACAGAATTAGCTGCTTTATTTATTTTTCTAGCAAATGCTTTTGGAACTCTGGACAATATCCCCTATGCTTGTCAATAATAGCAATTGTAGGTGTGGTGAGAAGTTTTCATGCTTGACTATGGCTTCCTGATTCAAATGCCTATCTTATCTCTAAACCTTTTTCCCCTTGGAGCTCTGAAATGCCAGTCAGCTCAAGCACAGTAGTAGTCCAGAAAAAAAGGGGAGGTAAATCCACAAAGGATCACCTTCCCCAGTGAAAGACAGGAGTCAGGGCACAAATGCCCCAATATCCCTTTCTACAGAGGGGTGATTGGGAAGGTACATTTGAAAGTGGAGGCTGTAAAGAGCCTTTCAAGACAGTATGAGTAACTGAGGGCAGGTGGCAATGAACTCCTGGTACTGCCCCAAGTGAGGACAGGAGGTAGTAGAGCCCTACTTAGGGATGGACAAGGGGTAAATAGATAAGAATGTAGGTAAAAAATAACAGTCTGGTAGTGGCCCATACACTACTTTATACGATACTTCATTTTCTAAAAGTTTATACCCATTAAGAAGTAGTATTACCCTCGAGGTCCATTCATATAGTCACAAATGGTAAGATTTCTTTCTTTTTTATGGCTGAGTAATATTCCATTGTATTTTTGTGCCAATTATCTATTGATGGGCCCAATTGTCTATTGATGGGCTCTTGGATTGCTTCCATATTTTGGCTACTGTAAATAATGCTGCAATGAAGATAAAAGTGCATATGTCTTTTTGAATTCGTGTTTTGGATTTCTTTGGATATATCAATTGCATTTGGGAAAAAAAAAAGAGGTACACATTAGAGGAAAGATGTCAGCTGGATAGTGGACCTGGGGAAGAATCACAAGCATTGACTGAAAGAACTAGATTCATTTTAGGGAGGTCACTCAGCTGCCTTTAAATTCTGAGTAACAGCTGTTCAAAGTTGCCAGAAACCATGTTTTGCTGTGACAAACAATGGGAAAAAACACACACACTGAAATGTACCTTTCTACTCTAAACAGGTTACAGACTTGCCCTTTTACAAAACACTCCATCATTTTGTGGGTAAACATAAAGCCAAAATACGGGTTTATTTCTTTTCCATGATGTTACACACAAGAAGAAATTTGTTATTCCTATATGCGAATGGAAAGTTCATGTGGTAATTAGAAAATAGAAACATAAATAAATACAGACCTACTCAATCTCTTCCAAAGAAATAAAAACACAGCAGGATACACTTTTGCACTTTGTCTCAAAAGACTGTTATGCAAGGCACTGAATGACTTTCAACCGCAGTGAATTAACTTGTGGCTGATAGCATCCTCCTTCTACCACGGTTGATTAGAGTGAGACGCATTTGTCTGTTGAATCAAGATTGTTAGTGTCCCGTAATGTCCTTAACATTGAAGGTTCCCAAGGAGACTGAGCTCTGCTTGCCCACGTAGCCACCCTTCATTGTCTCTCTCTGAATCCTTCTCTTACATTTCCTACTCCTCCCCTTTAGATATTGGGGTCAATTTTTAAAAACAATTACCTGCCTCCAAGTCCCTGTCTCAGGATCACTTTTCAGTGCCACCCAAATTAAACAATGTTTGTTCCACTCACAGTGCTCATGACTGTCTTGCCTCTCTGAGAAATTACCTGATGTGGTGATAAAATTAAATCAGGCCTTGTTTAATCTGACTATCCTGCGTTGTTCCTGGCTTCCTGGCCAATCTTCCTTTTTGGCAACTGAAATTCATATTACATGTTCAAGTCAAAATTAGTACTGGGCCACAGATAAAATTCTCAACAAAAGCAACTTAAGAGAAATTGTCAAAGAGAAGATGGAAAATGATCTTGTTTTTATTTTTTTTCCTTTTAAAGTGAGCTTGTCTTCACACTCTGGCGGGGTACCTTAACAAGCCACTCGGGACCCTCCCTTGATTCACTGCTTGTTTAACATCCACCTCTCATCCTCTCATGTCAACTCCAGTTTTTAAAATGTACCCTACTCCTTTTATTTTTTTTCTAGGTTTACTCATCTTTGACACAGGCCCACTTCTTTACCACCTACTACTGGAAATCTACACCCAGAACAGTTATGGCATTGCTGGTGATGGACCAGATGATTTTCAATCTTTCACCAAATAACCGAGTTAAACAGAGTTCTCTTGGGTAAGGCGCAGCATGCTGGAGAGGTAAGGAATCTTCCCAGTGAAGTTGTCACTCAAGAGATTACAGTTCTTAACTAAACTGGGATGCCACTGATCTCCATTCCCTGGGTAATCTTTGATGTATAGTATGTATTGGTTCACATTTCTATCACATACATAAACCTCTCCTATATACACATTATTTCCAAATGGTTTTACATCATTACAATATGCTCACAAGAAGAAAGAAGATACAGTTTTTTAAGGTAACTTTAAACTTGCTTCTGAAATGGACCACGCAGTGTTTAACATTTTTGACATATATTCTATACAACCTGTATAATTAAATTGTATATGTGTTAATTTCTTGACAGTAGGTACTTAAATTTGATTTGATTTATGTTTAATTTAGATATGATTGATATATAGAAGAACTATGTAAGTTTAAGGTATACAGAATAATGACTTCACTTACATATGTTGTGATATGATTACCACAATAAGTTAACTGTAGGGTTGGGGGTTGGAAGATGGATGATTTGTAACCTTGTGTTAATGCATTCTCACTATCTGGCCAGCCTAGGTGAAATTGAGTGCTTCATTTGCATGTGAATAAGATAAGGTTCTCCTGGGTGGACTAATGGGTCCTAGGACTTAAGAATGTCTGTGTTTGTTATCTTTTAGTTTCAAAGTCTCTTTCCGCCTTAAAAAGCAAGAGACAAAACTAGGATGTATAGTTTACAGAGATGCCATCTCAAGGAAATAATTTACATAAATCCACTTGTAACCTGGGGGTACCAATCTGCAAATAAATGGGACTGCATCCAGAGATCTGGAGCGTTTGCTGTCTGCAAAGCTCCCCCTCACTCCAAGCAGTGTGTGCTTGTAGTTTCATTGTGTTGCACCCATCCTGGCAGGCCGAGAGATGGCAGTTAACAAACATCATCTCATAATAGATTTAAAAAAAATGTTTTTTCCTTTGAAGAACTTTAGCATCTACTCTCTTAGTAACTTTCAAATAGACCATACAGCAGTGTTAACTATAGTCGTCATATTGTACCTTGCATCCCCAGTACACTTATACCTTTTGACTACCTTCATCCAATTCTCCTACTTCCTGTCTCTGGTAACCACAAATCTGATCTCTTTTTAATAGAGCTTGTTTGCTGTTCTACATATAAGTGAGATCATTTAATATTTACCTTTCTCTGACTTATTTCACTTAGCATAGTAACCTCAATGTGCATTCATGTCATTCCAAATGGCAGGGTTTGTTTTAATGGCTGAATGGTATTCCATTACATATATGCGTGTGTGTGTGTGTGCGTATGGTGCATACATAGTACATTTACTTTATCCATTTATCTCTTGTGAACACAGGGTTATTTCCATGTGTTGGATATTGTAAATAATGCTGCAGAGGACATGGGGGTGCAAATATCTCTTCAACATAGTGATTTCATTTCCTTCAGATATATACCCAGAAATGAAATTGCTGAACCACATGTAGTTCTAATTTTAATTTTTTGAGGAAACTCCATACTGGTATCCATAGTGACTTTCCTAACTGGTAATGTTACCAAGAGTGCTCAAGGATTCCCTTTTCTCTATACCCTCACCAGCATTTATTATCTCTTGCTTTTTTTTGTTGATAGCTATTCTAACAAGCATGAGGTGATATTTCATTGTGGTTTTGATTTGCATTTCCCTAATGATTAGTGACATTGAGCAACTTTTCTTGTACTTTTTGGACATTAGTGTATCTTCTTTGGATGATTTATATTTTTTGTTGTTGAGTGGTATAAGTTCTTTATAATCAGAAATATGATTTGCATTTTTTCCCTCTTTTGTAGATTGTCTTTTTCATTTTGTTAATCTTTTCAGTTTGATGTAGCCCCACTTGTTTAATTTTTTATTTCCTTGCTTGTGTTGTAGATGTCATCCAAAATATCATTGCCTAGATCCATGTCAAAGAGTTTTTTCCTTGTGTTTCTAGGAGTTTTATGATTTTAGGTCTTAGTTCAACTCTTCAATCCATTTTTAGTTAATTTTGTGAGTTGTTTTAAGATAGGGGTCCAGTTTCATTCTTTATGTATGAGTGTCCAATTTTCCCAGAAAAATTTAGTGATGACTCTGTCTTTTCTCCATTGAATATTCTTGGCTCCTTTATTTTTGACCATGTACAGGTTTATTCTGACCTCTTGATTCTGTTCCATTGGACCATGTACCTGTTTTTATAAAACACTACACTATTTTGATCACTCTAGCTATATAATATAGCTAAAATCAGGAAGCATGATGCCTCCTGCTTCATTCTTCTTTCTCAGGATTGCTTTGACTATTTGAGATCTTTTGTGTTTCCATATACATTTTATGATGTTTCCTTTCTATTCTGTAAAATACATATTGTATCTTAATAGGGATTGCATTAAATCTATAGGTGACTTTGGGTAGTATGGACATTTTAAAAATCAAATTTATTGGTGTGATATTGGTCAATGAAATGATGATACAGTGTAGAATTCTATGATACATCATCTGTATATCACATTGTGTGCCCACCACCCAAAGTTAAATCATCTTCCATATATTTCCCCACCTTTACCCTTTACTACTCCTCTTTCCTCTGGTAACTACCATACTGTACTGTTGTCTATGAGTTTTATTTGTTAGCATGGACATTTTAACAATATCAATTTTTCCATTCCATGAACATGAGATACAGTTTCATTTATTTGTGTCCTCTACAATTTTTCATCAGCGTATTGTAGTTTTCAGTATAAAAAAAATTTCACCTCCTTGGTTAAATTTATTTCTAAGTATTTTATTGTTTGTGATGCTATTATAAGCAGGATCACTTTGTTTTTCTTTTTCAGATAATTTGTTATATATACATACACTACTTAATTTGTTGATTAGATTTCTTTTTGGGTGGAGTCTTTAGGATTATATATAAAATGGCATATACAAATAGAGACAATTTTATTTCTTTCTATACAATTCTAACGCCTTTTATTTAATTTTCTTGTCTATTTTCTCTGGCTAGTTCTTTCAGTTCTGTTTTGGGTAGGAGTGATAATAGTGGGCACCCTTGTTTTGTTCCTGAACTTAGAGAAAACATTTTGAGCCTTTCACTATTAAGTATGTTAGCTGTGGGCTTTTCAAACATAGTCTTTGGGTTGAAGAATTTTATAATAAATAAATGTTGAATTTTGTAAAATATGTTTGCTGCATCTATTGAGATGAAAGTTTAAAATTATCACATTTACTGATATGTGTATGTTAAACCATTCATGCATCCAAGGGATAAATTCCATTTGATTATGGTATATGAGCCTTTGTGCTGTTGAATCTGGTTTGCTAGCATATTTTTTTATGACAATCAATTATGCTGAAAACAACTTTATTTTACACATAAAATTCTACACTTTCACTCCCCCATTTTATGATATTGATATCACAATATGTCTTTGGACATTGTGTATGGTTTACAAATTAACCCTCCCACCACTGAGTATGATGTTAGCTGTGGGCTTGTCATAGTTGGCCTTTATACAGGTTTCAGGTGCACAATTCTATAACACAGCATCTGTACACTGCATTGTGTGTTCACCACCTGAAGTCAAGTCTCTGTCCATTACCATTTATCTCGCTATACCCTCAGCAGCCACCACACTGTTGTCTATGATATTTTTCTCTTTTTTTTTTCTCAGTCCCCCCACCTGTGACCTAGACCCCCTATTTCCCCGTAAATTTATTTTTTGATTCCTGATTACTCAACAGAAAAATTAAACTTTTAATTTTCTTTGTTTACTTTTAGTTTTTTAGCATTGTTGTCAGAGAAGATACTTGCTTTGATTTCAGTGTTCTTAAATTGGCTGTCTTGTTTTGTGTCCTAACATACGGTCTCTCCTAGAAAATGCTTCATGTGTACTTGAGAAAAATGTGTATTCTGCTATTGTCAGAATGTTTTGTATATGTCTGTCTGTTAGGTCTTTTTGATCTATAGTGTTATTCAAACCTGCTATTTCCTTAGTGATTCTCCGTCTGGATGATCTATATTTTCTTGAGAGTGGATTATTAAAGTTTCCAACTATTATTTTATTGCTATTTATTTCTCCTTTTAGCAATGCTATTTTTTGCTTTATATATTTAGTTGCTTCATGTTGGGTACATAAATATTTACAATAGTTATATTCTTGATACCCTTTATCAATTTATGAGAGCATTCTTTGTCTCTACCAATTTTAAAGTATATTTTATATTGCTTAAAATATCTTTTTGCATTTTTTCACTCTGTCTGCATGTGTCAAGCCAAAGAATTTGGTGCACAGTTCTGCATAATATGATCCTCAAGCAAGAGCCTTGCCACCTATACATGGGTCCCTGCCTGGGAAAATAATTTGTATTCCAGGCCCCCTGATGCATGAAGCTAACGCTTGTCTGGGGAGATAATCCAGCAGATAGCTTATCTCTGAAGATTAGCAGAGTCCCTGTGCTGCTGGGCCAAGCAGTTTTCCCAGGTGCTCCTGCAAGCATTCTGGTCATTTGGGGTCAGAAGTGGCAAGGCCATGAATTAGTTACCCTGTCCACTAGGGCAGGAGAACTGTCTCCAAGGCCAGAAAATTTCTTTGTTTGGGGTAATTCACTCAAGCAGAACTGTGCCTCCATTTCCTTGTCCATCTGGGAGAAAAAGTCTGAAAAATATTTTGATGTGGCTGCCACTCACTCTTTGGTCTTCTCTAGGCAATGACTGCCTTATCGACATCTCATCAACGTTTTCAGTTTAATCCATTGTAAACTAAGCAAATATAGCTTGACTCCACTGCAGAACACTCCACTCACCTAAAGATGAGTGTTATGGGAGTCATCTAAAGAAATGTAGATGGCTACCTTTAAGTAGCAGTAACTACAGTCGGCCCTCGTTTATGGCAGTTAATCAGTTCCAGACTCTACTGGGATAAATGAATTTCGGTGAAGTAGGCTTCTTTATTTATATACAGTTGTCCCTCGCCACTTTGAGCTTAGACTTTCGCAGCTTCACCCTAGAGCCGCAAAAGTGGAAGTGCGAAGTGGCAAGAGAGGACTATATTACTCAAAAAATCAACCTCACATACCTTACAAGCTTCAATATGTATTTATTTAGAAAATTACTAGTACTCATCTACGAACACCTTTAATATCAAGGTCAGCCCTAAAACTGAGCTAATTTATTTGGGTACATGTGTAGAAGGGCTAATACAATTGGGTAAACTTTCAACCTCTGATCATAGACCAGTGACCCTATATTAATATTAAATGTCTCATCATATCCAGTTATTTACTTGTTTGTCATTTTCATACTTTCATAAAGTTACAGAGAGGTATAAGTTGTATGTATGCTATGTCCCAGGCACCTGGGGGCAGAAGGAAATTTTCTAGTGGAATATGTCTAACAGAATGCCCTGTTTGTGATAGATTCCAAAGTCACAAGTCAACAGATCACAGATATAATAGCAATTCTGCTGTTAGTTCAAAGACATTAAATCTGATAATTTTTGAAGTTTTGGTTCAAGATGGTGACATAGGAGAGACTCCTGAACTAACCTCCTCCAACAAACAGGCCAAATATACAGTTATAAACAGAACAATTTCCTTTGAAATATATCTCAAAGCTAGTGAGTAACTCCTATACATTTGTAGAAAAAGAAAAAAACCTCATCAATGATATAACTCACCTCTGGTGTGGTGATAACTGGGAGGGAACTCAACTCCCAGCTTCTCCCTGAGAAGTGACAGGTTTGGGCTCCATAGGCTTGATGCCCAACCTTTAAAACAATCACCTAGAGATGAGCCCCCAAAATATCTAGTTCTGAAAGCCAGCAGGGTTTGTATCTATGAGACCCACAAGGCTATAATGACTTAAGAGAGTTTTTAAGGGGCTCATGTGGACTCACCATAGCTAACCAAGCACAGAGGCAGCAGAATAAAACATGCCCAGTCATTTCATGAAAGAGATCTATTTGCTTATCTTAAAAGTTTTGATCTGAGGAGGCTGTTAGGTGCCATCTTCGTGGTCTCTCTTGCTCCAGGTCACCAGTATCTTCGGAAAAGGAGCTGTGTACACATTGGACATCCCAGTTTTTGTGGCTTCTGCCCAGGGGACATACCTTGTTATTCTGGCCCTGGTGGTCAGCAGTGTTTATGTTCATGGATCCCAAAGGACTGTAACAAAGAGAGAAAAGGTTATTAATAACTTATTCCCCCAGGATACAGTTTAGAGTCAGCAGACAGAAATGTCCAGCCTTTCCATAAAAGAAGCCTATTGCTTATATTAAAAGCTGCAGGCTTCTAATTTAACACACACCTAGAGACTAAGTGCAATCCTCTCCATAGACATGGAAGGCCAGTGGGTGACTTTTTTTGTACTCTGACTACCACAAGTCACCGTATCTCAGAAAAAGAAGTTATGCACATGTTTTGCATCCTGGTTATTGAGGTGACTGCCCTGAAGACTCATTCCTTGATAACCTGGCTTTGGTGGCCATCAGGGTTATGCTCATATGTTCAACACGTTAGCAAACAAAGAAACAGCTCAATTAGTTATCCCCTAATGGGTTCAGTGCAGAGGGAGTACATTTTTATACTTTAAAAGCTGCTGCCTGAGAGTCTGGCTTCCAAGTAGTCTGCAAATAGGTTCTGACTGAGAGCCTTTGGGACACTGACAGGTCTTGGAATGTACTCAAATATTGTAGCTGCTAAGAAAAAATATTCTGTTTGGACAATCACAAAGGATTGGTAGAGAACTAAGAGCTGGGACAGGGTTGAATGATAAAGTTCATCTTCTATACAAGATAATTCTTCAAGACTTGGAGAGATGGATGTTTTGTATAATGCATAGGAAATAACACAGAGAGTCAAGGAAAATGAAGAAACAGAGGAATGTGTTCCAAAGAAAAAAAATTATAAAGCCTTAGAAAAAAACCTTAATAAAATGGTGATAATAATTTACCTTATAAAGGATTGAATATATGGTCTTTAAGATGCTCTCCAAGGTCAGGACAACAATGAGAAGTTCAACAAAGATACAGAAAATATAAGAAAGTACCAAACAGAATTAATGAGATGAAACTAAACTGAAAAATTCCATAGAGGGGTTCAAGAGTAGAGTAAATGAAGCAGAAGAAAGTTCAATGAATTTTAAAATAAGAACAGTAGTCAAAAGTTAAAGACAAGGAGAGAATCTTAAAAGCAAAAGAGAAAAAACAACTGGTAATATACAAGGAAATCCCCATAAGACTGTCAACAGATTTTTCAGCAAAAACTTTGCAGGTCAGAAGAAAGTGGCATGATATATTCAAAGTGCTGAAAGAAAAAACTGGTAACCAAGAATATTCTACCTGTCAATAATGCCCTTCAGATATGTAGGAGAGAGTTTTGAAGGTAAGTAAAAGCTAAAAGAAATCATCACCACTAGACTAACCTTATAAGAAATGTTAAAGGGGCTTCTTCAAGCTGAAACATAAGGGTACTAATTAGTACCAGAAAAACAAATGATACTATAAATCTCACAGGTGAAGTAAATATCTAATGGTGGTAGGTTAATTACTCATAAATCGAATATAAAGGTTTAAAGACAAAAGTAGCAAAAATAACAAACTATAATAATTTGTTGATGGATACACAAGGTAAAATGATTTACATTGTGACAATAAAAAAATAAAATGTGGGGAGAATAAAAACGTAGAACTTTAATATGTATTTGACCTTAAGTAGTTGCTCAACTTAAAATAGACTATCACAAATATGTTATATCTAAGATCAGCCAGTGGATTGAGCATCGTCCCATTGACTGAGAGAGCCTGGTTTGATTCCTGGTCAGGGCACATGCCTAGGTTTCAGGCTTGATTTCCAATAGAGGGTGTGCAGGAGGCAGCCGATGGAGGTTCCTATCTTTCTCTCCCCCAAAAATAATAGCAACATGTAAAAACATATTTTATTTAAGCCTCATGTTAACCACAAATAAAAACCTATAGTAGATACACAGACGAAAAATCTAATCATTGCACTACAGAAAATAATCAAATCATAAATAAGAGAGTAAGGGAAGAAGAAAAGAACTGCAGCAAAACAGCCACATAATAATTAACAAAACACCTATCAATAGTTACATTTAATGTGAATGGACTAAATTCTCCAAATAAAGACAGAGTGGTCGGTGGATGAAATAACAAGACCCAACTACATGCTGTTTACAAGAGATTCACTTTATCTTTAAGGACACACACAGACTAAAAGTGAAGGTATAGAAAAAATATCCCAAGCAAATATACACCAAAAGAAACTTGGGTAGCTATACTTAACATCAGACAAAATAGACTTTAAGACAGAGACTATAATAAGATTTAATGATAAAGGGATTCATCCAAGAAGAAGATGTGACAGTTATAAATATTTATGTACCTGATAGAGCATAAATATATAAAGCAAATTTTAACAGATATAAAGGGAGAAATGGATAGTGATATAACAGTAGAGGACTTTCATCAATGAACAGATTACCTAGATTAAAAAAAAAATCAATACGCAAACATTGGCCTTAAATAACATTGTACCAGTTGAACTTAACATTTACAGAACATTCCATCTAAAGTCGGGAGAATATACATTCTTCTCAAGCATAAATGGAACATTCTCCAGGATAAAACATGTTAGACCACAAAACAAGTCTAAATAAATTAAAGAAGACTGAAATCATATGAAGCATCTTTTCCAATCACAGTGATATAAAACTAGAAATCAATTCTATGAAAAATGAAAAATTCATATATATGGGGACATGCTAGTGAATAACCAATGTGTCAAAAAAAAAAATCAAGAGAAATAAAAAAAAGTTTTGAGACAAAAGATAATGTAAAAACAATATAAAAAATCAATGAAATTAAGAGCTGTTCTTTTGTAAATATAAACAAAATAGTCTAATAATTAGAAAGCTCAAGTAAAATTGGAAATGAAAGAGGAGACATTACCACAGATACCAAACACATACAAAGGATTATAAGAAACTACTATGAATGTTACACGCCAACAAATTGGACACCATAGGAGAAATGGATAAATTTCTAAAACGTACCACCTTTCAAGAATGAATCATGATGAAATAGAAAATCTGAACAGACCAATTACTGTTAGAGATGGTCAGTAATAAAAAACCTCCCAACTCCTCACAAGAACAACAACAAAAACAAAAACAAAAACCTCCTAACAACTAAAATTTTGTCCAGGATAAGATGGCTTAACTGTGCATTCTAGTAAATATTGAAAGAACTACTACCAATTCTTTTAAAACTATTTCAAAAAATAGAAGAGGAGGAATCACTTCCAAACTAATTTTGTGTGGTCAGCATCACTTTTATATCCCAGGCAAAGACACTACCAGAAAAAAGAAACAAACCAAAAAACTACAAGCCAACATCCTTGATGAACGTGGATGCAAAAATTCTCAACCAACTATTAGCAAGCTGAATTCAACATTTCATTACAAGCATCATACACCATGATCAAGTGAAATTTATTCCAGGCACCAAAAATAGTTCAACATCCACAGAACATTAACAAAACAAAGGATAAAATATTATTTCAATAGATGCAGAATAAGCATTAGACAAAATTCAACATCTTCATGACAACTCAACTTAATAAAGGCCTAATAATATATGGCAATCAGCACAGGAGTTTCTCCTACCATCACCTGCCCAAGAAATGGATTGGTACTATGGGTGCCACAGCACCGACACCTTTCGAAGGCCCAAGCAGACTTGAACCAGTTTCAGAACATGGTGGCTATAGTGCAGAGGAACAAAAGGAATGAGCCAGAACTACACGTACCTAAACTACATTAGAAAGTTATCTTGAATTTCTAACAATACCCTATTGCCTCTAAGAGCTCAGATATTCCCAAATAACAAACATAATGTTTAGGCCAGATTCCCTTTTCTGAGTTTGTACTGCAGGATTACAACATAATATTGTGGTGAGTGGAGCCCTGACCCTTATGCCCTCCCACCCCTGATTTAAACACAGCTGTGATAGAAAGTTTAATGCTTATTGCTTGTGACTTCTATTGAACTCTGCTTTCTTGCTTTAGGACTTTCTCTGAGGCCATGAAACCCTGCTGGCATGGATGCGCAGCTTGGCTGAGTCGAAAGGAATGTTCCTCTCTCCAACCTGCAGCTCCATCAAAGGCTGAAGTTTTATCCTGTCTCTCACAATCATAAGATTTATGATCAATCAGAATGTCTCCTGAGACCAGATAGGAAACTTGGAACCTGGATACTTATCATTATAAAATGTCATAGTACATTGGGGATGTCAACATCTGGGCAGGAATGAGAAGAAAACAGACCTTGCCAGAATCAGGTGGTCTCCCTCTGAGTTCTTCTACCTGTCCTGCTCCCAGAATAAACTGGAAAGGAAGTTCATATTACTGATGTGACTGATTCAGCTATTGTTCAGTCTATGATTTCCAGACTTTTAGACTTTTCCATTAGTACTTGATATTTTCCTTGTCTGAGTCTGGTGGCTCAAGAGACAAAGACTAAGTTTCCCTCCCACTCTGACATTCAGAGTCATATGGGGTTGCCTGTACTGCTCGAGTGGTCTGCTGCATGGCCGCATCAGAATCTGAGTAACATGTAATGTGTCATATATAGGAAATTCTCCCAACAAGTGGCTGAGCAGAAGGAAAGCTTGTTCTCTTATCCATACATTCTTTTTTCTGTTTACTCACAGAGAGGGTCCATGACATTTCACTGATCCCAGGACACCATGGATAAACCAAGGAATCATCAGAGCAGGAGATGCAAACCTTGCTGAGATGTGAAGCGATTCATTAGCCACTCGACTGTCTCCATCTTCACCAAGTCTCTGGAGAAGATCTATTCAGAACGAGGAGCCAATATGACTTTAAGACACTGATGTCTGGGATCAGCTTCATTCTTCTCCCCTTAACTTTTCAGATTATTTTCTGAAGTCCCAGCTATTTATTGTACGATATCTGGGAAACAGGTACCTCATTTTTATTCTCCTGATGGGAAGGGGTAGCAAACTGGAGATCATTCGGTTTTGTCTAGTATTCACATGCTGAAAAAAAACACACCCCTATTTAGAATGTAGTTGTGATTCCTTTCCCTGATATCCAGAGTATTAAATATTAATATGTGTTCATATTCTTGCACAGAATATGCTGTAATTACCTAGGTCCCTATAATTACCTAAGCAAGGCAAACCAATTACTTGTCAGATGAATCTCCTGGTAAGAAAACGTTTCAGCTTCTCTTCTTTTGGTCATTACAACCCTCAGAGATTTAAATATCTGCTACATTCCATAAAGGAAAGGGCTATAAAGCCTAGCACAGAACTTGGTATATGGCATTTTCTCAATAATGTTGTGTTGATTAAGTGCTAGAAAGAGAGACTATGCTGCCAGTTTTAGTTTTGTTATTAATATCAGAGTCCCAAGTTCAATCATGATCTGGAGAACCTTTGACACCCCGAAAGATGTGGTTTATCTTTTCAGCTCACATTTATGAGGTGCCTCAAGGATAAACCCCAAAAAGAAAATTTTGCAGCCCAATTAATATACAACTCCCCCCTCTCCATCCAAATAAGTTTCTTCCACTGTAAACAGACTTGACTTCCTTAATATACTATTTCCTCTGCTACCACCATGGCTACTGACCAGTGACCAAGGTGTGACATGAAAAAAGCTCAAAAAATTTTAACAATTCAAGTAAAAGTACAGGCCATATATGGTAGCCCTTCTTTAAATGAACTGGTTTGGCTTTTACCATAATAGATTTTTATTTGGGCTGCTTTGAGTTAACACAAAGCTTTGAGACAGTATTCAGGATAAACTCAACCATATTGAGTTTTACAGTTTCCTCCCTGCTTTTCCTTCCTTCAAGGCTATTCACTTTCTTATTTCAGACCCTGACTTGGTAGATTCCCAACTCATAATATAATTAACTTTTGTACAGATCCTGTTAGGTCTTCCAGTGTTATCAAGACTAATTGGAGCCATACAGAATTAGAGATGTAGCTTCCAAGGAGTAAGCCAACAATTTATATGAAGCAGCTTCAGACCAGTCTGCCTAAGAAGAGAAAAATATTCTTAGCCCTAGCAAAGATGAGTAGTTTGTGTGTGTGAAAATGTTAAGAAGCTGGGCAAAATTGTTTGGCAGGATTTGTTTTACCTTTATAATGAAATACTTTTCCCTACTCAGAATTATCCTGTTTCTATTTTTTTTTTTTTTTATCCTCACCCGAGGACATTTTTCCATTTTTTGTTCAGGTAGAGTGGGAGGGAGCGAGAGGAACAGAGAGAGAGAGAGAGAAACATCGATGTGAAAGGAGCACATCGAGTGGCTGCCACCTGCACGACCGACCAAGGCCGGGGACAAATTGCAACCGAGGTACGCGCCCTTAGCAGGAACCGAACCCGGGTCTCTCAGGACCGCAGGCCGACACTCTAACCGCTGAGCCAAACCGGCCAGGGCTTATCCTGTTTCTATAAGGAAACTAAAGTACCTACCAAATGCCAGAAGATAAACCATTTGAGGAATGTTATAGAGCGGTGAAAATGAATGAACTACAGATGTATGCAAAAGTGCATAGACTAGACTTAAACAATGTCAAGTGAAAATAAGCAAATTCCAGATGACTGTACACTATGACAATTTTAGCAAGTACAGAAACAAGCAAAGCTAGATGTGATAGTTATTTAAAAAGGAAATAATTCAATGAATGGTAGGATATGAGGATGGGTAGGAATAAAAAAAAAAGAGATGTAAGAGATATTTGAAATGTTGTGTTCATTGGTTTATTATATAACCTATATACAGAACATACTAAGTGTGTCCAACATTTCATAGAAGGTAAAATAGCTAGATTTTGTCCTATTAATCAATAGGTCAACATTGCCTCTTGACCTAGTAGCAACTTTTCACTAACAATCTTTTCCATATATAGTGGCACCTTCTCCTGGTGAAGCTAGATATCTATAGCCAAATTTATGAGTCTACTTTATTTCATCAAAGACAACTATTAAGAAATTCTAAAATCTTAGCATGCAAACATGTAGCCTCTGTATTACAATTTATCATGACTGAGAGGGTTTTCTCAGTCACTGCTTGATATTTATCTAAGGCAGAAAAATAAATTACCTAAATGGAAAATTTTCTTTTACCTTCAGTTCTAGCAAAAGGGCTCCTCAGGAACAAGGGAAAGCTTGCATCCCAGTCTCATTGCCCAAGATGATATATTTTCACCTGATCTCATGTTACAAAGAAATTTGAACATTACTTAACTCTCTTGCATATCTGCCACCATAAAGTACTCCAAAAGGTAATATAAGTTAGAACTATGTATAATCCTTCCTTCTCCACAGTCACATTTAATTGGGTATATACTGACTCTCTGTAACTGTGTGATGTTGGATTTTCCAAGACGTGAGAGGATCAAACCAAGAAAGTATATTAATGTGTTGGGTTTAAAAATATAACACTTGCTGGACTTGATACTACAGAACCTAGCCAACATAATGGTTATTTTATTCTAGGCTGAAGATATATAAATTATCTCATTAATCTTAAGAAGTCTATATGGTGGGTGCTATTACCTGCATTTGGAAGAAAAGGAAATTGAGGCACAAAGTTTAACTTCAGTTATGTAACATCCTGCTAATCATGGAGCTAAAATGTCAACCATGACTATCTAATTCCTGAACTTTTATTCTTAAGCACCATACTCTACTACTTCCATAGGTTAGTGAAATATCATGCCAGTATATATGAATTATTTCTTTCGGTAAGGGGGCCTCATGGGGTCAAATCAGCTGTCTCTTTTAAGTCATCTAACCTGTGCTAGAGGTAAGCAATGTTCTAAGGCAAATCAAAAAATCAAAGACAAAGGTTCTATCTAGACCTTTCATTCACAAGCACTGCCTAATGATAGCACTGGCAAGAGCCACTAGGGATGATCACATGTTTTTAAAGTGCATTTGTTCAGAATATGAAGTGCCTGTGAAGAGCAGAAGCATGAAGAACTGCCTTTCAGAACAGCTTTTTCTGATTTAAAAAGCTGGAAAGAGAAAACCGCCTGACACTGAGCCGAATGGAAGTCCTACAACTACGAGATTAAAGAAGTAGCCACATCAGGTCTTGGCCAGATTGGCTCAGCAGTTAGAGGGACGACCTGCAGACCAATGAGTCCTGGGTTTGATTCTGGTCAAGGGAATGTACCTCGGTTGTGTGGGAGGCAACCAGTCAACGTGTCCCTCTCACATCAATGTTTTTCTCCCTTCTCTTGTTCTCCCTTCCTCCCACTCTATCTGATGATAAATAGAAAAATATCCTCAGATGAGGATAAAAAAAGAAAGAAGCAGCCACATCAAGACTGCAACCAAGACTCAATTACAACAGAAGGGTATACAGTCCACATGAGGGGTGCCCTTCAGGGGCCCAGCTGGGTGACCAGAGAGGCTGTGCCACTGGACCCTACAGGAACCTACTACAATAAACCACCCTAGGAAGCCTAGGAGACATAGCAACTCTACCTAATACAGAGAAACAATCACAGGGAGGCAGCCAAAATGAGGAGACAAAGAAACATGACCCAAATGAAAGAACAAAACAAAACTCCAGGAAAAGAACTAAACAAAATGGAGATAAGCCATGTAACAGATGCAGAGTTCAAAACACTGCTTATAAGGATGCTCAAGGAACTT
Source organism: Molossus molossus (assembly GCF_014108415.1). Classification (NCBI taxonomy): domain Eukaryota; kingdom Metazoa; phylum Chordata; class Mammalia; order Chiroptera; family Molossidae; genus Molossus; species Molossus molossus. Next base: position 184,640,541 of record NW_023425344.1, read on the forward strand.
AGTGAGGGCCTCAAAACATATTAAAAGACTAGTCAGAAATAAATGATGCACTAACTGAAATAAGGAATAATTTACAGGGAATCAATAGTAAAGTAGATGAAGCCAAGAAGCAAATCATCAATTTGGAATATAAGAAAGCAGAAAACACCCAATCAGAACAGCAAAAAGAAAAAAGAATAAAAGAAATGAGAATAGTATAAGGAGCCTGTGGGACAACTTTAAGCATACCAACATTCACATCATGGGAGTGCCAGAAGGAGAAGAGAGAGGGCAAGAAATTGAAAACCGATTTGAAAAAATGACAGAAAACTTCCCTAATGCATACAAGTCCAGGAAGCACAGAGAGTCCCAAACAAGATGAACCCAAAGATGTCCACACCAAGACACATCATCATGAAAATGCAAAAGATTAAAGACAAAGAGAGAATCTTAAAAGCAGCAAGAGAAAAATCACTTAATTACCTACAAGGGAGCTCCCATAAAGCTCTCAGCCGATTTCTCAAAAGAAACTTTTGCAGGCCAGAAGGGAGTGGTAAGGAATATTTAAAGTGATGAAAGGCAAGGACCTACAACCAAGATTACTCTAGTCTGCAAAGCTACCATTTAGAATCAATGGCCATATAATTTTCCAGGAAAGAAAAAGCTAAAGGAGTTCATCACCACCAAACCAGTATTATATGAAACATTGATGGGTATTCTTGAAGAAGAAGATAAAAAAAAAGGCAATAAATACATATCTGTGAACAATTGAATCTACAAACAAAATGAGCAAGCAGAACAGAAACAGACTTATAGATACAGAGAACTTTTTGTTGGTTGCCAGATGGGAAGGGGGTTGGGTGAAAAAGATGAAGAGATTAAGAACTACAACTTGGCTGTTAGACTGACAAACCTCAAAGGGAAGGGTGGGGTGGGGTGGGAAGACAGAAACCAAAGAACTTATATGCATAACCAATAGACACATACAATAGTGTGAAAAAGGCAGGAGGGGGTAGGGAGTAGGGATGAGGGGATCAAAAGGGAGAAAAAGGAGGGATATCTGTAATACATGCAACAATAAAGGTAAGTTTAAAGAAATAAAATAAAAAGCTGAAGAGAAGGATAGTCTTCTAGTTTGTAACACTTTAATATAGAGCATCATACTTTGTACTCAGCAGTGTCTAACAAATAACCTCTAATAGCACCTTCTTTACTGGGAGGTTGTTGTATATTTGAATAACATGGACATGAAATATGTGGGAAAGTGACAGCATCTTAGACAAAAAGATTAGGCTGTTGATCATGAACTATTGAATGTAAGTGACCTTTGCTCAGATATTTAGCTTTGACTCCCCCAAAACAAACTCAAGTCTAAGATCTCATATTGGGTTGATGTTGGGAATACTTGCTCTATTCATGACAGATGGGATTTAGAACACAATAGTAGCATTACAGAACAGGAAAGGCTGGGACTCAGTCCCAGAGTTCCATATGATCCAAACTTTATCAGGAAGAAGTCCTGGACTCTAATAACTCCTGTTTTTTCTTCCTGTATTTGAATGGCCCTAATTTGAAAAGCCATATCAAGTTAACCCAAAGTTGCCAATCCTAAATTTTTCTCCTTGAGGCCCTATACCAGAAATTGGACAAGGGATATCCAATTTCCAGAAATATTCCACTGTGCCTCCTGTTATGGTTCTGAAGAAGGCAATCTTCTCACAAATGACTTATTCTCTTTTTGAAGGATTCTACCTCAAGGACTCTTTGCTAAGGTTGTGGACTACATGGTATGAGCTGGAGAGAGAGAGAGAGAGAGAGAGAGAGAGAGAGAGAGAGAGAGAGAAGTAGAGTAAGCTTAGTGGGATAGTTAAAGGACATTGGTTCTCTAGTAATGAGAACAGGACAATAATGATAGGGACTAGAAGCAGAGTATAAAGAAAAAAATGGAAGAAAGGAGGTTGATGGAAGCCATGTCACATTAAAATTTACTGCCTAGAAAAATGCTATTGATGGTTTTAAAGCACGGAGATGAATGTTCAGCATTCAAGCCTTTCTCAGCCATGCTCCAAGACCCTCCGCCCTCTATTTAGTGTTCTGCCAAGATACACCTATGCTCCAAAATTGGTGTTTATTCTGGTGTGGCTAGTCCCTTTCCTGATACCATTCCTACTGTCCAATTATAGTCTTTATGACCTTCTATTATAATGTATATGCCTTCAATCTCCTGACATTCATGTGAGGTCAAATCAGAACTCCCTACTGTTTTGTTACTAAAAAGGCTGTTGAAAAGCCTAGGTCTCGTAGGCTTTTCTACCAGATATCCCTTAGACAAAAGGGATTCAACTCTACATCGCAACACTTTGAGGGACAGACCTGCTTTTAGAACAGGTTTTCGTCCTCCACTGGAAAAAATGTATATTCCTTAATGCCCTCTTATCCTCCTTCAAACACACTATCACGGCCCTTCAAAAAGCAGCAAAGGAGTACTTTACAAAGAGAATAAGATGTTTTGCAGCAGGCTAAGGAGAAGCACAAGTCCTCAGCCCACGGTGCTTATACAAAACCTTCAGGTCAAGGGCCTCACTCCTGTCTATAGATGACTCATCACAGTCCCAGTAATAAAACTGATCAACCATCTTCATTTTTCCCCCTCATTTTGTTATCTCCTACCATGTGTGTCATGGCAGGTCATACACATGTACCATTCATCACCAGAGCACATGGAAACAGACCCTCCGAAGTTCCTTGTGCCCTGATAGCAATAAGGGAACCGTGCAGAATGAGAAGGCAGGGTTCCTATCTACTTGCTGTGGCACTTTGCTTTCCCCAAATGACTCAAATGTTAGCTTTCTATTGGAAACTATTAAGGAAGGCTTATAGAAATCACAAAGTTTGATAGAACCTTGAGTTATTCTTCCTTTATCTTAAAACTATGTGAAGAACACTCAAGAAAAGTATTGATATCATTGTTCCTGATCAAAAAGGTAAAATGGTAATGAGGTTTTTAAAGAAAATTTCACTTCAGATAATGGCATGTAGCACTGAATGAGTTTCCTTGTCATGTAAGCAGATCATGGTGGTCATTGCACCAAATTACATCAGCTTGCGTAATTCTCTCATGTAAGCTCTCAAAGCAAAGGGCCTATACCCAGAGTGCTATGCAGTTTACAACTTTTGTACAAACTCAAGTGAAGAAAGTTATTTTAGACTGCAATACTGATGATGTCTCTTTGAGAAACTTCAAGTAGATTTCTTGGATCATGTTTTCCTCACTATACACAGCTTTGCTAAGCAAATGTCCCTAGAGCTTGTTTGCCTTCTGTCACATTTGTCAGATGCTTACTGCTATTTGGGTTTTTCTGTCAAGCTTTTGGTTATAAATTTTGTGAGCACACCATCTTCTTCAAATGGACCCTAAACCAGTAAGCAAAAGAGATCTTTCAGAATAGCACAAGGTGTTCTGTTGTCTATGCACTGTGCTTATTAGGCTAGAGTAATAGACTGCTCTTATTTCCATATTCTATCATTGTTGACAGGGGCTTACTGGCACCAACTTTCTTTGTCACTGTGTCAGATGAGTGTTGCTCAGGTGCCCTTTAGATATTCCAGAGCCCATGTCTTCATGTTCAACATCCTCAAAGCCCTTCCCAGAAGCTTACTTCTCCCAGAAGCAGAGGCCAACATCCATTCTCAAGGTTTGCTTGATTAACACCTCTTTAATTGTAATAGTCAGACTAAGGAGGCTACTATATGAAGGCACAGTGAATCAGTCATCCTCATCTTTTACCCTGTCCATTAGCTCTAAGAATGAGCCTAGTAGGTTGGTCTCAGTCAAGCCCCATTGCAAGCATAGGGAACAAACACCAAGAAAAAGATTAATCTGACCATGTGTACTGAGACTCAAGCTATTACTGAGAAACAGAACAAGTCATGCTCTCTACTACGATTGAATTTGTTTGTGTGGAACTTCATACATGGTCAAGTGACATAGACATACTATACAGTGAAGACCCTAAAGGCTGAGACCCAGTGCCAGAGGCATTCCAGCTGTCCTGAATAGAATTTAACCATAAACATTTTGCTCTTCAGATAGTCTGATGAGTTTGTTTTAATGATATAAAGACAGCAGCTTCAACAAGCATCTCTATATACACGATCACAAGTTTCATATGTGCCAGTTAATCAACATCACTTGTCAGATGGTTGAGGAAGTAGACCATTTAAATGCAAAGGCTATCATTTACAGAAGCATAGAATTAAACAATATATTTCTCTATGAAGGTCTCTTCATGAAAACTGGGAATTTTGGCTTTACAACAGGGTGACAGTGGCATATTCCTGGAGTTATTCTCTATTTGCTTTGTTTTCTGAATGACCCCAGAGAGGATCCTAATTGGAAGGAAGGCCCATTCCTAATACATTTCTTTGGCATTGTGTTATATGAGCTAATCCTGCAGGAGCTGCCTCTGTCTCACAGCCAAGATCAGATAAACTTCATGTTGGGCCAAAGGTATGACCTCTTCAAATACTAGTAAGTTAAAGTAAAACAAAGTGATTCAGAAGCTTGGAGCAGACCATGTTAAGAACATTAAGAAAGAAAAATCTCACTCCTTTCAGATTCTATCTTCCATTAAACTATCCAACACCATTTACCAAACACCACTGCACTGAGAAGCCCTTACTGATGGTGAAATGCTTGTATACTTCTAGACTGCCTCTCCTGGTCATAACACACACATAAACTCACTTGCAGACTACTAAGGTAAGAAGGAAGGGTGGCAGAGACACCACCCTTCTGTTTTCTTTCCATAGGATCAGAAAAAGTGTTTTCAGAGAAGTTGCTATAAGGATACTTATGGTTATTTTTCTCGAGCACTCACGGGACCATAACTTCACGTTGCCTGTTTACCTTTTGTAGCTGTGGGATAAGAAGCCATTTGCTATTTTGGTTTATTCTGTTTTCAGATGTACAAATGGATTATGTTAGGCCATACATCAAGTGGTGCCCATCTATTAACTAAATAAGGAAAGCACTTGGAGGAACAGTTATGAAGACTTTTAAAGTAAAAGTGACAACTAATTCAGGTTCTGAGTGGAGCAATACACTTAGAAACAAGCCCCTTTAGGAATTCTTTCCATGGAAAAGCCTTTGTATCAGGGAAATAAGACCTGGACACCAAAGAAGTTTATCATATAGTATACCAGACAAATCCAGTCTGTCCATACTTCATCTGACTGAAGGAATTCACTTTTGTACTCTGGACACTTATCTTACAAGGCACATGAGGGTTATTAGCATGGTGCTCCAGGTAAACTGATTGACCTACCTCTCTGTCTCCCTTTGCTCAGGAGCAGAGGAGAGTGAAAAGTATGTAAGTGAAATCATCCAATATATGGTTTTTGTGCCTGCCTTCTTTTATTTAGCATAATATTTTCCAGGTTCTTCCAAGTTATAGCATGTATCAGCACTTTATTACCTTTTGTGGCTGAATAACATTCCATTGTATGAATATGCACCAAATTGTTTTTTCATTCACCAGTTAATGGGCATTTAGGTTGTTTCTACTTTTTGGCTATTCCGAATAGTGTTTCCATGACCATTTGTGTACAAGTATTTGCTAGAATACATATTATCAACCTTTGGGGTATATAGTTGACTCTTTAATAGCATGGGTTTGAACAGCAAAAGTCCATTATACATATTTAACACTAGTTTAACAACCATCCTTGACTATACCTTTATGAGAAAGTTCTGAAATCCAGGTGACCAGTTATGCATCCAAATGGAGAACAGACATTAGAAATAATGCATTAAAAAGATTAAGAAAAACAGTTCCACTTTAGCAATGCCACCTGTAGCCAAGCCAGAACAGCACAGCACCAAGAAAGCTCCCTTCATTCCACAGTTCTCCTGTGGGGTAGAGAGCAAAGTGATCATCTAATATCTCATCCTTTTAGGAAGCTACTTGAGAGGCCTGCTTCTGATGTGCCTCACTCAGAACAGTGAGGGAATTAGCATGGCTAGATTGTCTGGGGCAGCTACAAACAGGAAAGGTTAGGGATTCTCAACAATTAGCATATGGATCTCAGCAGCTGGCCTGAGAATCTCTGGCAAGATATACTTCTACCCATGGATCCTGGCACCACAACTTTCCACTCACGGACCCCTGCATTTGACCTACCCACCCACAGACCCTGGCATTGGGCCTGCATGGACCCTGCCAGTCAGCCCACCTGTGAACTTGGTTAACCGTTCTGCAAGAATTTCTGGCCAGCCTGGCTTGTGAAAGGCTTTCATGATGATGCCAGTCTATAGAGACTGAGAGGGATGACTACTTATTCAGATTCCAACACAAGGCTATAAGGATCATAAAGAATCAGGAAAACATGATTCCACCAAAGGAACAAAATAAAGCTCTAGTAACTGGCCCTGAAAAAATGCAGATCTCTGAAATACCTGACAAATTAAAAATAACTGTCTTCCAAAGTTTAGTGAGTTATGAGAGAACACAGACAACTAAATTTAAAAAAGGGCACATGAACAAAATGAGAAATTTAACAAAGACAGAAGAAAACAAAAAAGAGCCAAACAGCAATTCTTGAGCTGAAGAATTCAAAGACTGAACAATAACACAAAAATCAACAGAGACCTTCTATGGGAGGTACAATCAAATAGAAGAATCAGCAATCTCAAAGATAAATCATTATAAATTATAAAGTCAGAGAAACAGAAATGAAGGAGAATAAAAAAAAGTAAAGAAAGCCTAAAGAACATACAGAATATCAGTAAGTGAAAAAATATATACATTTTTGGGAGTCCAAACAGGAGAACAAAGAGAGAAAGGGGTATAAATCTTATTTTAAAAAATAATGATAACAAGCATCCTAAATCTGTGGAGGAAAATGGACATGTAGATTCATCAAGCCTAAAGGATCCAAGTAGGTAGAACCTAAACAGGTCTTCATTGAGAGGAATTATAATTAAATTGTCAAAATTCAAAGACAAAAGAGAATTTTAAAGCAGCCAGCAAGAGAAAGAAGTTAACCCCCATAAGACTCTGAGCAGATTTCTTGGCAGAAGCCTTGCAGACCAAGAAAGACTGGGGTGATATATTCAAAGTCCGGAAATTTAAAAAAATGGATTAAATTCAATAGAGTAGATAAATTCATTAAAAAAGGAATATCCAACCTAATGAGGTCTACAAGGACTCACTTTAGATTTCAAGATACACACTAGCTGAAAGTAAAGGGGTGGTAAACAAAAGAGCAAAGTAGAACAAAACTGCTACTTATATGGGACAAAATCAACTTTAAAAACTGCCACAAGACAAAGAAGGTAATTACATAATGATAAAAGTGTCAATTCAACAGGAAGATACAACAATTAAAAATATATATGCATCCAACCTTGGAACAAAAGGAAAATAAAAATTATCTTGAGACCAATAAAAACATACTATAACTTATGGGATGCTGCAAAAGAAATATTAAAAGGAAAATTTACAGCAATGAATTTCAAGATTAAAATGAAAAAAATGATCTCAAATAAACAACCTAGATTATACCTCAATGAAAAAACAAAACTAAAAGAATAACTAAGCCTAACATTATCAGAATGAAGAAAATAATAAAGATTATAACAGAAATAAATAAAGAGTAAAAATAATCAATAAAATAAATAGTTGATTTTCTAAAAAGATAAACAAAATTGACAACCCCTTAGCTAGACTAAGAAAAAATAAAAAAGAGTCAAGTTCAGAAGTTGAAGAGTAGACATTACAACTGTTGTAATAGAAATAAACAAGATCATAAGGGACTATTAGAAACAATTAAATACTAACAAATTGACAATGCTGAAGAAATGGATACATTTCTAGAAATGTAATATAACCTACCAAGAATTAATTTTTAAAAGATTGAAAGTCTGAAGAGACCAATAACAAATAAGGATATTGAATCAGCAATCACAAGCTCCCATAAAAAAAGCCAAGGACAAGAATTCTATTAAATCTTTAAAGAAGAATACAAAATCTTTTAAAACTCTTCCAAAATATAGAGGAGGCAACACTACCAAACTCATTTCATCTTACCTCAATCATAGTGATACCCAAGCTAAGGACACCACAAAATAATAAAACTAAAGGTCAATATCTCTGATGAACATACACAAAATTTTCTAGTTTTTCTATTGTGTTCTTACCGCAGCACAATATTGAAAAGCTGAAAGGTTTTTATTCAACATCTTTACAAGACAAGGATGCCCATTCTTACCACTTTCATCTGATATAGTACTGGAAATTAGGTATTAAAAGGAAATAAAAGGCATACAAATAAGAGAGGAAAAATGAAAGTTATCTTTGTTTGCAAATTATATAGTCTTATATATAGAAAACCCTAAAGACTCCACAAAAAGCCTGTTATAACTAATAAATGAATTCAGCAAAGTTTCAGGATACAAAATCAACGTATAAAAATTAGTTGCATTTCTACATTTTAACAATAAACGATATAGAAAGGAAATCTCATTCACATAGCAACAACAACAACAAAAATAAATCACTTAGAAATAAACTTAACCTATTAGGTGGAAAATTAGCACATTGAAAACAATTGAATGCCAATAAAAAATTTAAAGCAGACGCAAATAAGTGGAAGGAAATTTTATCTTCATGGATTGAAATAATTAATATTGTTATAATGTCCATAGTACCCAAATCCATCTACAGATTCGATGCAACTTCTATCAAAATTACAATAACATGAAATTTGGTAGCTTGATACCGCCAAATTTGTTCTTTTTTTCTCAGGATTGCTTGGCTATTTGGGGTCTTTTATGGCTCTACACATATTTTAGGTGTGTTTTCTTTTATTTATATGAAGAATGCCTTTGGTATTTTTTATTTTTATTTGGAATATTTCTTTTTTTATTTAATTAATTAATTTATTTTTGTTACAGATGTTTCTCCTTGTTCCCCACTGATACCCCCCTCTCCCCCCTCCCGGCCCTGTCCCAAACTTTGTTGAACATGTCCATTGTTCATGCACACATGCATATAAGTTCTGTGGTTTATCTCTCCCCCACCACCCTCTCTTCTGGGGAATGTCAGTCTGTACTCCACTTCCATGACTCTGGGACTACTCCATTCCTCAGACTGTTATGTTCATTATATTCCACAAATAAGTGAGATCATATGATACTTGTCTTTCTCTGTTTGGCTTGTTTCGCTTAGGATGATACTTTCCAGGTCCCTCCATGTCACCTCAAAAGATAAGAGATCTTTCTTTCTTACAGCTGCATAGTACTCCATTGTGTATATGTACCACTGCTTTTTTATCCTTTCCTCTACTAATGGGCCTTTAGGCTGTTTCCAGATCTTAGATATTGTAAATAGTGCTGCTACAAACATGGGGGTACATATATTCTTTCTGATTGGTGTTTCAGGCTTCTTAGGGTATATTCCTAGAAGTGGATTTACTGGGTCAAATGGAAGTTCCATTTTTAATTTTTTTGTGGTAACACCATATTGTTTTCCATAGTGGCTGCACCAGTCTGCATTCCCGCCATCAGTGTACTAGAGTCCCCTTTTCTCCACACCTCTCCAACACTTGTTGTTTGATGATTTGTTGATGGCGGCAATTCTGACAGGTGTGAAGTGAAACCTCACTGTTGTTTTAATTTGCATCTCTCTGAGAATTAGTGATGTTGAGCATTTCTTCATATGTCTCTTAGCTGTTTGTATGTCCTGTTTGGAGAGGTGTCTATTTAGTTCCTCTGTCCATTTTTAATTGGGTTCTTTGTCTTTCTTTTGTTGAGTTGTGTGAGCACTCTCTATATATTGGAAATTAACCCCTTATCTGATATATTATTGGTGATGATGCTCTTCCATACAGTGGGTTGCCTTTCCATTTAAATGATTGTATTTATTGCTGTGCAGAAGCTTTTGAGTTTGATGTAGTCCCATGTGTTCATTTTCTCCTTTGTTTTTTTTTGCCTTGGGGTGATGTATCAGTGAAAATTCTGCTGCGTATGATGTTGAAATTTTGTTGCCTGCAGTTTCTTCTAGAATTTTTATGGATTCATGAGTCACATTTAAATCTTTTATCCATTTCGAGTTTATTCTTGTGTATGGTGTAAGTTGATGGTCTAGTTTCATTTTTTTGCATGTAGCTGTCAAATTTTCCCAACACCATTTATTAAAGAGGCTGTCTTTACTCCACTGTATGCACTTGCCACCTATGTCAAATATTAATTGAGCATGTTGCCTTGGGTCCATTTCTGGGTTCTCTGTTTTGTTCCACTGGTTTATATGCCTGTTCTTGTGCCAGTACAGTACCAGGCTGTTTTGATTATAGTGGCTTTGTAGTATAACCTGAAATCTGGTAACATGATCCCTCCTACTTTGTTCTTCTTTTTGAAGATTGCTGTTGCTATTCTAGGTTTTTTTTTGGTTCCATATGAACTTTTCAAGTATTTGTTCTAGTTCTGTGAAGTATGTCATTGGCATTTTGATGGGGATTGCATTGAATCTATAGATTGCTTTGGGTAGTATGGACATTTTAATGTTGTTAATTCTTTCAATCCATGAACAGGGTATGTGCTTCCACTTGTTTATATCTTCCTCCATTTTTTTTTTTTTTTTTCCAATGACCTGTAGTATTCTGCGAATAGGTCCTTTGTTTCTTTGGTTAAGTTCATTCTTAATTTTTTTGCCTCAATGGTAAATGGGATTATTTTTAGTTTCTCTTTCTGTGAGTTCATCGTTGGTGTATAAGAATGCCATCGATTTCTTGACATTAATTTTGTATCCTGCTACTTTGCCAAATTCATTTATGAAGTCTAGTAAATTTTTGATGGAGTCTTTGGGGTTTTCTACGTATAGTATCATGTCATCTGCGAATAATGATCGTTTCACTTCCTCCTTTCCAATTTAGATCCCTTTTATTTTTTCTTTCTGTCTGATTGCTGTGGCTAAGATTTCCAGTACTATGTTAAATAAGGGTGGTGAAAGTGGGCATCCTTGCCTTGTTCCTGTTCTTAAGGGAAATGCTTTTAGTTTTTGCCCATTGAGTATAATGTTGGCTGTAGGTCTTTCATAAATGGCCTTTATTATGTCGAGATATGATCCCTCTATTCCCACATTGCAGGACGTTTTTATCAGAAATGGATGCTGGATTTTGTCGAATGCTTTTTCAGCATCTATTGATATGATCATATGATTTTTATCTTTCATTTTGTTTATGTGGTGTATCACATTTATTGATTAGCAAATATTGTATCCACCTTACATCCCTGGGATGAATCCCACTTGGTCATGGTGGATAATATTTTTGATGTATTGCTGCATCCGATTTGCTAGTATTTTGTTCAGGATTTGGGCATCTATGTTCATCAAGGATATTGGCCTGTAGTTTTTTTTTCTTTTTAATGTCTTTTTCTGGTTTTGGAATTAGAACTATGCTGGCCTCATAAAATGAGTTTGGAAGTCTTCCTTCTTCTTGAATTTTTTGAAATAGTTGGAGGAGAAAGGGGGTTAGCTTATTTTTGAATGTTGGGTTAAACTCCCCTGTGAAGCCACCCAGGCCTGGGCTTTTGTTTGCTGGGAGAGTCTTGATTACATCTTCAATTTCTTCTATTGTTATTGGTCTGTTCAAGTTTTCTATCTCTTCCTGGTCCAGTTTTGGGAGACTATGTGTTTCTAGAAATTTTCCCATTTCGCTTAGATTGTCGAATTTGTTGCCACATAATTGTTCATAGTAGTTGTTAATGCTCTTTTGTATTTCTGTGGTGTCAGTTGTTACTTCTCCTCTTTCAATTCTGATTTTGTGTATATGGGTTCTCTCTCTTTCTTTCTTGGTGAGTCTAGCTAAGGGTCCATCAATCTCGTTTATCTTTTCAAAGAACCAGCTCTTTGTTTCATTGATCCTTTGATTTGTTCTTTTGGTCTCTATGTCATTTATTTCTGCTCTTATCTTTACTATTTCCTTCCTTCTTCTTGCTCTGGGGTTTTCATTTTGTTTGCTTTCTAGTTCTTTAAGTTGTGAGGTTAGATAGTCTATTAGAAAATTTTCTTGCTTCTTGAGTTAGGCTTGTAGTGCTATGAACTTCCCTCTCAGAACTGCTTTCGCTGCATCCCATAGATTTAGTGTTGTTGTGTGTTCATTTTTATTGGTTTCCAGGAAGTATTTAATTTCTTCCTTGATCTCCCTGGTAACCCATTCATTGTTCAATAACATGCTATTTAGCGTGTTTGTTTTCAAATGTCTTTGCATGTGTTTGTTGCACTTGATTTCTTGTTGCATGCCATTGTGACCTGTGAAGATGCTTGATATGATTTCAATCTTCTTGAACGTGTAGAGACTTAGTTTGTGCCCTAACATGTAGTCTATGTTTGAGAATGTGTCATGTGCACTTGAGAAGAATGTGAATTCTGAAGTTTTGTGGTATAATTCTCTGTCGATATTTATCAAATCCATTTGATCTAGCACTTTAGCTATTTAGCTTCCATGTGTTGAAATGTCTTTGCATGTTCTTGTTGCAATTGATTTCTAGTTTCATGCCAATGTCATCTGTGAAGATGCTTGATATAATTTCAATCTTCTTGAACTTGTAGAGACTTAGTTTTTGTCCTACCATGTTGTCTGTCTTTGAGAATGTCCCGTGTGCACTTGAGAAGAATGTGAATTCTGTAGTTTTGGGGTTAATTCTCTGTAGATATTTATTAAACCCATTTGGTCTAGTGCTTCATTTAGAGTCTCTGTTTCCGTGCTAATTTTTTGTCTAGAGGATCCATCCAGAGATGTCAGTGGGGTGTTGAAGTCCCTGTTATGATTGTATTGCTATCGATTTCTCTTTTGAAATCCTCCAGAAGATTTTTAATATATTTTGTTGCGCCTAGATTGGGTGCATATATGTTTATCAAGGTTATATCTTCCTGTTGGATAGATCCTTTCAATATTATGTAGTGGCCTTTTTGTCTCTAGTTATGGCCTTCATTTTGAAATCTACTTTATCAGATACGAGTATTGCTACCCCAGCTTTCTTTACCTTTCCGTTTGCTTGGAAGATTTTTTTCCATCCCTTCACTTTCAACCTATATGAGCCTTTTGTTGTGAGGTGGGTATCTTGTAAACAACATATAGATGAGTCATGCTTTCTTATCCAGTCAGCTACTCTGTGGCTTTTTATGGCAGCATTCAATCCATTTATATTTAAGGTGATTATTGATATGTACTTATTTATTGCCATTTTTGTTTAGTGTGATTATATTTTTCTTCCTATTTCTCTTGCTAATTACAGCAGTCCTTTTATAATTTCTTGCAGTGCTGGTTTGGTGCTAATATATTACCTTAGTGTTTTTTGTCTGTGAAGCTCTTTATTTGACCTTCTATTTTGAGTGATAGCCTTGCTGGGTAGAGTAGTCTTGGATTCAGATCCTTGTTTTTCATGACCTTGATTACATTATGCCATTTCCTTCTGGCCTGTAGTGTTTCTGCGGAGAAGTCAGCTGAGAGTCTTATGGGGTTTCCTTTGTAGGTAACCAGTTGCTTCTCTCTTGCTGCTTTTAGGCTTCTCTCTTTGTCTTGAATTTTTGGCACTTTGATTACTATGTGTCTTGGTGTGGGCCTGTTTGGGTTCTCCTTACTTGGGGCTCTCTGTGGATCTTGAACTTGAATGCCTTATTCCTTCACCAAATTAGGGAAGTTTTTGGTCACTCTTTCTTCAAATATATTCTTTAACCCTTGCTCATTTTCTTCTTCTTCTGGGACTCCTATGATGCAAATATTATTATGTTTCCAGTTGTCCCATAGTTCTCTTAAGCTGTCTTCCTGTTTTTTAATTGTTTTTTTCCTTTTGGTTTTCTGATTGGTTGATTTTTTGTACCCTATCTTCTATTTCACTGATCTGGTCCTCAGCTTCCTCTACTCTGCTATTTAGACTTCCCAATATGTTTTTTATTTCTGATATGTCATTCTTCATTTCTTCTTGGTGGTTTTTAATTTCCAACTGTTTGATTTTCAATATTTCTATGTCTTTACTCATGGTGTTCATGTCCTTACACATGCTGTTGAGCTTCCTCAAGATCATGGCTCTGAATTCTAGTTCTGTTAACTTGCTTAACTGCACCTCATTTATCTCATCTTCGGTAGAGGTCTCTTGTTCTTTCATTTGGCTTTTGTTTCTGTGTTTCACCATTTTGGCTATCACAGCGGGCTTTGGAGTCTGCCAAATTTTCCCTGTGGGTGTTGGTGTTCTGCTGTTTGTGGCTCCCTCTCCTGGGTTCGGATGAGGCAGGGATGACCCACTTTAAACACCACTGTGAAGTCTTAACTTTCCTGGTTAGCGTTGCTAGCCCAAGGAATGTTAGTTATCCTCTAGGTTTTTCCCTGGAGGCTATTAGTAGTGGTCACCTGAAGAACCTTGGTTTCTGAGTTGAATGAAAAACTCCCTCAGGTGCTCAGTATAAGTGGATTTCCTGAGGGTGGGGCAGATGCTGGTTGTTAATGGGCCTCAATTAGCATTTCAATGGCCACCTCGGGTGGTGTTGAATCTCAGAGGGCGGGACCGCTGCCTCTCCCCAGGGCCCTGGGAAGGAGTAGGATGACCACAGTCCTGTGTGGCTACACTTAGAAAAAGCTCTGAGCACTCTCCAAATCCCGAGTGTCCCCACATAGTTCCAATCCAGTCTGCCCTCCCTCTGCCGGAACCCAAGTTGAGTGGCTGCTGCCCTTTTAGCCTCTGTCTGGGCTCTGTGCCTTGGAGACACTTTGGACTTTAACCCAAGGGCGCCATTCCCAGATAAGGGCGTCTGAGGCTGTGGCAGCTCCCAGCCGAGGGTGTAGCACCCAGCCAACGTTGCACTACCCAGCCAAGGCCAAGGACGTAGCCGAGGGTGCAGCTTCCAGCCAAGGCCTCTGGTCCCAGCCAAGGCCGCTGGTCCCGGCCAAGGCCGCATGATGTTTCAGCCAGGGCCGCAGTTCCCAGCCGAGGCCGCAGCAGGTCCCAGCTGGGGCCTCAGTTCCCAGCTGAGTTCCCAGCCGAGGCCGCAGCAGGTCTTAGCTGAGGCTGCTTGCAGGTCCCAGCCCAGGCTGCTGCAGGTCCCAGCCCACGCCGCTGCGGACCGTGGGCTCCTGGCCCCCTCTCACATCCTTGCAAGCCTACCAGGATTGAGTCAGTGTCCCTGGTTATGTGGTCCTCCAAGCTGCCTTTCGGTTGCCCCTTCCTGACGATTTGTCTTTATTTTGTTGTAATTCCAGTTTGGTCCTGGGAGACGGTCTGTGTAGCTTCCATTCACTCTGCCGCCATTTTAATTTTATACTCTATATCTTTTTATTGGAGCATTCAATCCATTTACATTTAAGCTGATTATTGATATGTACTTATTTATTGCTACTTTTGTTTAGTGTGGTTCTATTTTTCTTCCTATTTCTCCTGCTAATTCCAGCAGTCCTTTTATAATTTCTTGCAGTGCTGGTTTGGTGCTAATATATTACCTTAGCCTTTTTTTTTTGTCTGTGAAGCTCTTTATTTGACCTTCTATTTTGAGTGATAGCCTTGCTGGGTAGAGTAGTCTTGGATTCAGATCCTTGTTTTTCATGACCTTGATTACATTATGCCCTTCCCTTCTGGTCTGTAGTGTTTCTGTGGAGAAGTCAGCTGAGAGTCTTATGGGGTTTCCTTTGTAGGTAACCTGTTGCTTCTTTCTTGCTGCTTTTAGGCTTCTCTCTTTGTCTTTAATTTTGGCACTTTGATTACTATGTGTCTTGGGTTCTGTTTGGGTTCTATCTGTTCTTGTGCCAGTACCAGGCTGTTTTGATTACAGTAGTTTTGTAGTATAACCTGATATCTGGTAATGTGTTCCCTCCTGCTTTTTTATGTTTTTTTTTAAATTCATGATTGCTGTGGCTATTTGGGGTCTTTTGTGGTTCCATATAAACTTTTGGAATATTTGTTCTTGTTCTGTGAAATATGTTGTTGGTATTTTGATGGGGATGGCATTGAATCTTTAGATTGCTTTGGGTAGTAACAACCTCATGTCACTTTCTATTTTCAATCATAAGTCCCCAAGCTAAGCACAAAAGGTAGCTGACCTTGACTATTACCAAAGCCCTCCCAAGAAACTTCAGAATCAAGACACCTGGTGACTAGCTTCAGACCACACCAGAGTACCACCCAACAAACTCCACAAACACCATACCTGAAGGGTGGACTTGGCTGCCACTGAAGTCCCCTAAAATGACTCCTGTTTCATGGCATCAGCCTACACACAACCACTTATCCACTGTAATCATGGCCAGCTCTCACAGTCAGTCAGACAGAGGTTCAATCCCACCCCACTGATGGACCAAGAACAATAAAGTCTCAACTACAACAAAAGGGCACACATAACCCACACAATGGGCACCCCTGCAGTACATGGCTCAGGTGATCAGGTTGACTGTGTCACTGGGTCTCACAGGACAGCTACTATATAAGCCCACTGTACCAAGACCAGGAGATGCAGCAGATCTACCTAATATTTAGAAACAAATATATAGAAACACAGCAATCAGCCAAAATTAGGAGACAAGGAAACATGTCCCAAATGAAAGAACAGGACAAAACTCTAGGAAAAGAACTAAACAAAATAGAGACAAGCAATTACTAGATGCAGAGTTCAAAACACTGGTAATAAGGATGCTCAATGAACTTAGGGGAAGAATAGATTAATTCAGTGAGAACTTCAACAAAGAAATAGGAAACATAAAAATAAAGATAGAACATAAAAAAGAACCAGTCAAAAATGTAGAATATAGCCCTGGCTGGTTTTGTTCAGTGGTTAGAGCATTGGCCTATGGTCCTGACAACCCCAGGTTTGGTTCCAACTAAGGGCATGAGCCTCAGTTGCAGTTTGTTCCCAGCCCTGGTTGGGTAAGCCCTGTTTGGGTCAGCCCTGGTTGGGTCATATGGGAGGCAGCCACTCGATGTGTCCCTTTCACGTCGATGTTTCTCTCTCTCCCTCCCACTCTACCTGAACAAAAAATAGAAAGAAGTCCTCGGGTGAGGATTAAAAAAAAAAAAAGTAGAATGTAATAACTGAAATAAAGAGTAACGTAGAAGGAATCAACAGTAGATTAGATGAGGCAGGGGACTAAATCAGTGATCTGGAAAACAAGGTAGAAGAAAACACACAATTTGTATAATAAAAAGAAAATGAAATTAAAAACAATTAGGATAGTTTAAGGAACCTCTGGGACAACATTAAGGATGCCAACATGCACATCTAAGGGGTACCAGAAGGAGAAGAGAGAAAGCAAGGGATTTAATACCTATTTGAAGAAATAAGACTGAAATCTTCCCCAGCCTGGCACAGGAAATAGACATAAACATTCAGGAAGCTCAGAGAGTCCCAAACAATATGAACTCAAAAAGGCCCATAACAGGAAACATCATAATTAAAATGCCCAAAGTTAAAGATAAAGAGAGAATCTTAAAGTGGCAAGATAGTTATGCATAAGAGAGCTTCCATAATGTCAACTGATTTCTCAACAGAAACTTTTCATAGCAGAAGGGAGTGGCACAAATTATTTAAGGTGATGAAAGGCAAAGACCTGCAACCAAGATTACTCTACCCAGCAAAGCTATCATTTAGAATCAAAAGAGAGATAAAGAGGTTCCCAGGTAAGAAAAAGCTAAAGGAGTTCATCACCAGTAAAGTAGCATTGCAAGAAATGTTAAAGGCAGCTCATTAAGAAGAAAAGACCAAAGTACAAATAAGAAAATACAGGAAAGAAAGAAATTCTCTGTGACAAAGGCAAATAATAAAATCAGTGAGTCAATCAACTATAAAATGAGTACAAAGTTTAAAGGACAGCCCTGGCCGGTTTGGCTCAGTGGTTAGAGCATCAGCCTGTGGACCAGAGAGACCGGGTTTGGTTTCCACTAAGGTCATGTACCTCGGTTGTGGTTTGTCCCTGGCCTCAGTTGGGGTTGTGTGGGTGGCAGCCAGTCGATGTGTGTTCTCACATCGATGTTTCTCTCTCTCTTCCTCCCTCTCTCCCTTCCGCTCTATCTGATGATAGGTGCAAAAGTGTCCTCGTGTGATGATTGAAAAAAATAAAAGACAAAAGAAGGAAGATCGCATTTGATCACAACAATAAATTAGGGGATACACACAAACACACTGAAAAAAGTAAAAAATGATAAAAATATAAGTATGGAGGGAGTAAAAATGGTAATAACTTTAGAATGTGTGTAAACTTAAGTGACCATCAATTTAAAATAGAATGCTATAAACACAATTTGGTACATATGAAGCACATGGGAGCCACAAAACAATCTATGATTAACAATAAATTAATATAAAGGAATCTAAACATAACACTATAGAAGGTCATCAACCTACAAGATAGGAGAGCAAGAGAATGAGAAAGAAACAGAGAAACAGTATAAAAACAATCAGAAAAAAATTAACAAAATGGTAATAACTGCATACCTATCAGTAATAATTTAAAATGTAAATAGACTGAAAATGCTCCAAGCAAAAGACATAGGGTGACTGAATAGATTAAAAAAAATGACCCATACATATGCTGCCTACAAGATACCCATTTCAGATTGAAAGGCACATACAGACTGAAAGTAAAGGAATGGACAAAGCTATTTTATGTAAGTGGAAACAAAACCTGGGGTAGCAATACTTATGTTAGACAAGTAGACTTTAAAACAAAGGCTGTAACGCCCTGGCCAGTTTGGCTCAGCGGTTAGAGCATCGGCCTGCGGTCCGGAGGGACCCGGGTTCGGTTCCCGCTAAGGGCACGTACTTCGGTTGCAGTTTGTCCCCGGCCCTGGTTGGTCGTGCGGGTGGCAGCCACTCGATGTGTCCCTTCACGTCGATGTTTCTCTCTCTCTCTCTCTTCCTCTCTCTGCCTCCCACTCTATCTGTACAAAAAATGGAAAAATATCCTCGGGTGAGGATAAAGAAAAAAAAAAAAATTAAAACAAAGGCTGTAACAAGAGACAAAGAATGACATTTCATGATGATAAAGTGATAAGTCCAACAAGTGAATATAACTCTTATAAGCATCTACATACTCAATGTAGGAGCACCTAAATATATAAAGTAAATCTTGAAGGCCATAAAGAGATAAACAGTAATGCAATAATAGTAGGGGACTTAATACCACATTGACATCAATGGATATATCATCAAGACAGAAATCAATGAGGAAACAGTGGTCTTAAATGACACATTACATTATATGGGTTAATTAATATTTTTGGAATAATTCACCCCAAAGCAGTAGAATATACATTCGTCTCAAGTGCACTTGGCTCGTTTTCCAAGATAGGCCATATGTTAGGTCACAAAACAGATCTCAATACATTTAAGAAGATTCAAATCATATCAAGTATCTTTTCCAATAATAATGGTATAAAACTAGAAATCAAATACAAGAAGAAAACTGAAAAACACAAAAACACGTGGAGGCTAAATAACATGCTACTGAACTATGAATATGTTAACAACAAGATCGAGAAAGAAGTCAAAAGCTACCCAAGACAAATAAAATGAAAATACAATAACTCTGAATTTATGGGACATAGACAAAACAGTTCTAAAAAGGAAATTCATAGCAATACAGACCTACCTCAAGAAACAAGAAAAATCTCAAATAAACAATCTAATCTTATACCTAAAGAACTAGAAAAATAACAACAAACAAAGCTCAAAATGAATAGAAGGAAGGAAATAATAAAGATCAGATTAGAAATAAAATAGTCTAAAAATAATAGAACATATCAATGAAACCAAGAGTTGATTATTTGAAAAGAATAAAAAACAAACAAACAAAATTAATAAACTTTTAGTCAGATACATTAAGAAAAAAGGAGATGGCCTAAATAAATAAAATCAGAAATGAAAGACTAACACCACAGAAATACAAAGGGTTATCAGGAAATGCTATGAACAATTATATGCCAGTAAATTGGACAACCTGGAATAAATTGACAATTTTCTAGAAACATACAATCTTCCAAGGCTGGATTAGGAAAAACAGAAAATCTGAACAGACTAATAACTGTCAACAATATCAAATCAGTAATCAAAAACTCTCAACAAACAGAAGTTCTGAACCATATGGCTTCACAGGTGAATTTTACCAAATATTTAAAGAAGAATTAACACCTATCCTTCTTAAACTATTCCCAAAAATTCAAAGGAGGGAAGACTTCCAAGCTAATTTTATTAGGCAAGCATTTCCCTGATTCCAAAATCAGACAAAGACATTATTAAAAAAGATAATATAAGCCAGTATCCCTGACGAACAGAAATGCAAAAATCCTTAACAAAATATTAGCAAAAAGAATCCAGCAATACACGAAAAAGATAACATACCAGGATCAAGTGAGATTTATTCCTGGGACACAGGGTTGGTTCAATACCCAAATCAATTAATGTGATATACCACATAAACAGAATGACTGATAAAAATTATTTGATCATATCAACAGATGCAGAGAAAGCATTTGACATAATCCTGCATCCATCTATGATAAAAACTCTCAGCAAATTGGGACTAGAGGGAAAGGCCATATATGGCAAATCCACACCTAACATATTCAATGTGGAAAAGCTAACATTTTCCTTAAGATCAGGAACAAGACAGGGATGTCCCCTTTTACCACTTTTATTCTACATAGTATTGCAAGTCCTTGCCATAGTAATCAGACAAGAAAAAGTATACAAGTTGGAAAGAAAGAGGTAAAATTATTATTTGCAGATGACATGATAATATATATAATGTCTGTCTATCTATCTATCTATCTATCTATCTATCTATCTATCTATCTATCTATCTATCGAACCCTAAAGACTCCACCAAAAGACTATTTAAGGCTAGAGAATTGATGTATTAGCTCCTGACACTAACTGGTCAAAAGTTTTCCCCAAAGATGTTAACTGTGCATTTCTCTGTTACATTTACAAATCTCTAGCAGAGTTACCTGACATTACAAAGGCCCAGGGAAAATGCATGGTGGATGCTTGAGGTAATGTACTCTCTGCAGGACATGAGTGTGACCGTCCATGAATTGTCCACCACAGCTGAAATCAAGTGAGATGTGACAAGTGGCATCCGGCTTAATTGTACAGATGGTTACCTGAGCAGACTAGGCCACCAAAAATGTGGAAGAGATGAAGAAAGTCCTCACATCTATTTAGAACCTAGCTATATCATACAAGTATTCTTAAGGGGGACTTTATTTTATTTTTTCTCTGAGGTCTCTTAAAAGAAACATTGTCTTTAAATTTACAGATGAAACTTTTAATGTTTATGTGGTCTAAGTCTGAGAATAAAGGCCTGTCATAAATGATACAAAGGCTTCAATCTATCAAGATGAATAAGTGAAGTGGGCTAAAACAAGTTTTAATTGGTTAAATGTAGACATTTAATTAAAATTCTATTTAGTTGTTTCACAGATCAGTTGCAGGATTATTAAAATCAATTCAGAATTGTCCACTGGCAGTGAGGAACAGAAATATTAGTCAAGTTTAAGTTCTTTTTTTATCCTCACCTGAGGACATTTTCCCATTTTTTGTTCAGATAGAGTGGAAGGGAGAGAGAGGAAGAGAGAGAGAGAGAAACATCTATGTGAAAGGTACACATCGAGTGGCTGCCACCCACACGACCCAACCCGGGACAAACTGCAACCAAGGTATGTGCCCTTAGTGGGAACCAAACCCGGGACTCTCTGGACCACAGGCGACGCTCTAACCGCTGAACCAAACTGGCCAGGGCAAGTTCAAGCTTCTTAATGACTATTATCTTTAAATCTGTCAGTATCTTTAAATCTGTCATTTCCTCCAATGAGATAGCTCAAATATATAGTAGATCCCTTTCATGAATTGTGATAAAGATCAAAATCCCCCAGGATGATGGGTCCTAGTGAGGGATTATAATAGGTTGTCTCATAAGTAAGTCAAAAGGAAGCTGTTTGGTTACTTCTATGGTTGAGTTCCAGTCACAACAAATTACTCCCAACCCCACTCATGGTTCCTATTGAGCTGGGGTACTATATGCTGGGGATCACTGTCATTTTTTCCTATACTTGATATTACAAACATTTGGAGAGATAATCTTTGCTTTGACATCTATTTATTTTTATACTTTAAAGTGCTTAAAGTTGTTAATGTGCTTGTGTAAATATTCTGATTGGGAAACCTTCAACCCAAGTATGGTTTTGCTGCTAGCCTATATCTTGGGCCACTTGCTTAATCTCCTTGAGTTGCTTTCACTATATCTCATTTGTGTTCACTCCACTAATCTGTAAATTGCTGAGTTCTTTTTTTGGTTTTTGTTTTTGTTTTTCATCCTCACCTGAGGACATTTTCCCATTTTTTGTACAGATAGAGTGGGAGGGAGAGAGAGGAAGAGAGAGAGAGAGAGAGAGAGAGAGAGAGAGAGAGAGAGAGAGAAACATCGATGTGAAAGGGACACATCGAGTGGCTGCCACCCGCACGACCAACCAGGGCCGGGGACAAACTGCAACCGAGGTACATGCCCTTAGCGGGAACCAAACCCGGGTCTCTCCGGACTGCAGGCCGATGCTCTAACCGCTGAGCCAAACCAGCCAGGGCTAAATTGCTGAGTTTTGAGAAGTTATAATATATACTATAAATATGAAATATAGTAAAAACAATGTAAATATAATAGAGTTATAATAAAGGTGTACCACTTCAGAGTTAGTAAAAGTCATGTAGTTTGACTTGATGTAATTTGGTATTTATCCAGAAAGCTTTACCTGAGCTGGGGGGTGAGAGTTGCTTGTATCATGCTGGAGGGGAACCACCTGCCACTGATTCATGCAGACTCTGAGAAGCTCTGGGTTTCTCCCCCTGGCAGAGTGGACAGTTCAGCCTTGAATTCTGACATCTAAGAAGGATACATCTAGGAGTCCTCTCTGAAATTCTTTATGAATTGAGGAATTCCTTCTCATGAAATTTCAGGTGGGGCAAGGAAATGCATTCCACACTTATTTTATGTGAGCCAACTCAGTCTAGTAGAGGGTGATACAAATGATCAATTTCAGAACTGAAGTAGCCCAACTCATAAAGGGCCTGATCCTCCACCCCCAAAGGAGCCCCCTGTGCCTTAGTTTTTAATGTGGTCTCTAGTCTTAGTCAGTATTTGATCGGAGAAACAGTTTCTATAGGTGATATAGGAGAAGCTATTTATTACAGGGATTAGAATTTGTATAGTTGTAGCCACTCTTGGAGAACTCTGCTAGGATGTTGTCTCTGCAACTGGTATTGGGCCTGAAGATGCTGTGGATAAGTTGGTCTTACCAAAAATTAAATGTGAAGTGGGGGATGGTGAGAATAAAGTAATCACATCATTTTTTCACCACTTCCAACTATGATGAAGTAAATGACCTGTAGCAGAAGCTGGTGCCTTTTTCTGCAGGGCGACACATGAGCCTGGCCTAACAGTGAGAAGCTAACAGAAGATATCTTAGAGGCCTGAAAAAGTTACAGGCTCCCAAGCAGCCCCAAGATATAAGCCAGAAGATCAATGATTTTTGACATGAGTTCCCAAAGGGCCTTCATTGCATTAAAAAGTTTTATTTCTATCTCCTATAACTTATGCAAAATTCATTTGTGACCAGCCATAAACCAGAACTGTACTATATAAGACTCAAGCTAAGAAAGCCAACCTAGAATTCTGGGGCTGTGACTCTATTTCTGTTTATGCTGCTGAAGACCACTTGCCTCCTTTCAAAACTTTCTGCACCTCTCTGGTCAGTGGTTCTAATACCACAAGAGGATTTGAGTAGAGAGGATACAATCTATAGATAAGTGAGAGTGGGTTAAGCAAGTACAAAACATGGAATGGAGGAAGAAATCAGCAGTAGCTCAATGTAGCCATGCTGCTGAGCATGCCGTCATGGAAATGATCCCTTCTGTTCGAGAGAGAGAGAACACTGGGAGATGAATCAGTTACTGGAATGTCTCAAGGAACACATGTAGCTCATGTTGTTATCAGCTGGAATTATCCAGTCATTTTGAGGAGAAAGGAAAGATTTTGAATCCCAGTATGATATTCTCACTCTATTCAGGCAAGTAGAATGATGGCTCATGGCTGTATTTCTACTTTGCAATGTGGTCACTTTGTTCCAAAGCCTGGAACAGAACCAATGGGGGATAAAAGATTAAAGATGTTTATGTACCATGGCGAGTGAAACTCCCAATACTTGTAAGCAAAGTACTTTAAGTAAGGCTCTCTATCCAGAAGTAAGTCAGCATTAGTTATTAAGCACTGTTCTCTGAGGAATAGTAAGGAGTTCTTTATGTACATTATTAGCTTAATTCCTTATCCATACAAAAGCATATCTTCTGCATATTAGAAGAAGCTAAGCTTTGGACATCAGCAAGATGGCAGAATGAAAAATTCTAGCTCTCATACCCCATTGATTTTAACAGCCACCTATGGACAAGAATACCTTTATGGAAAGCAGCATGGTCAGTTGAGAGGTTCTAACACCCTAGTGGAACAGAAACTTGGAGAATAGATGCATTGAAGAGGGTAAGAAAAACATTTTTACTGCCTGCACCACCTCTGTCTCTCAGTCATATAACTTAGTGCCCCATTAAAGACCCATTCAGCCTACAATTTCTCCTGCAGGGGGATGTCAGAGTGCAGTGAACACCAGGCTTATTCAGCTTGTGGGATACTGCCCAAGAAGCCCACTCTGTCTTGTCTCACCTAGAACACTGAGGGGAGTGTTCAAAGCCTACAGGAATTTGGAGGCAATTGCAACGGAATCAATATATATTATAGAAGACCCAGAAGTTTCAGAGAAAGAGAAATGGGTAGAAAGCACATTTAAAGAAATGACATAAAACTTCCAAGTCAGGGGAAGGAAATGAACATCTAGATCCATGAAGTCCAAAGAACCCCAAATAGACTAAATATAAAGAGGTTTTCTTGGAGACCCACTATCAAATTGTCAAAATTCAACTACAGAGCTTTCGAAAACAGCAAGATAAATGTGACTTGTCACATACAAGGGATCCCCATAAAAACGATCAGTGGATTTATCAGCAGAAACCTTGCAGGCCAGGAAAGAGAGGGATGATACATTTAAAGTGGAAAAAAAAGGCTGCCAGCCAAGAATACTATACCTGGTAAAGCTGTCCTTCAGAAATGAAGAAAGATAAACAAATTTTCCGAACAAAAGATGAGGAAATTCAGCACCACTAGACATTCCTTACAAGAAATACTTCAAGATGAAACAAAGTAATGTGAACTAGGAAAATGAACATATGAAAGGATAAAATCATTCTAAAGGTAAAGATATAGTCAAATTTAGAATACTTTGAACATTATAATAGTGGTACATAAATCACTGTTAACTCTAGCATAAAACTTAAATTTAAAAAGCAATAAAGTATGTGTATGACAAGCTTACAACTAACATCATACTCAATGGTGAAATGTTGAACGCTTTTCCTCTAAAATCAGGAACAAGACAATGGTGCCCACTCTCACCACTCCTATTCAACATAGCCCTGAAGTCCTAGCCAAAGTAATTAGGAAAGAAAAATAATCAAAGACATCCAAATTGGAAAGCAAGAACTAAAGTTATTTCTGTTTGAAAAATGACATGACCTTACATATAGATAACCCTAAAGACTCCACCAAAAACCTATTAGAATAAAAAATTCAGTAAGGTTGCAGGATACAAAAATAAGCATATAAAAATAAGCAAAATAATCCAGTCAGAGAAAGACAAATAACACACAATCTCACTGATAAGTGGAATCTAATGAATAAAATAAACTCATGAATAAAATAGAACCAGAGCCATAGAAACATGGAACAGACTGAAGAATCTCAGAGGGAAAGGGAGAGAG
Organism: Molossus molossus; assembly: GCF_014108415.1. Lineage (NCBI taxonomy): Eukaryota > Metazoa > Chordata > Mammalia > Chiroptera > Molossidae > Molossus > Molossus molossus. The sequence continues at coordinate 184,666,415 of NW_023425344.1, forward strand.
GAGGCAGGAAGAGATTACCAAAGAATTTATATGCATTGCCCAGGGGTACAGACAACAAGGAGGTAAAAGCCTGGGGTGAGGCAGGCCCTAAGTGGAGATTGGCAATGGGGGGAAATTAGAGAGGGGGACATCTGTAATACTCTCAACAATAAAGATAATTTAAAAAATCAGTTTCATTTCTGTACACTAACAACAAACTATCAGAAATTACAGAACAATCCCATTTCCATTAGCTTCAAATAGAATAAAATATCAGACTAAACCAAGGAGGTGAAAGATTTGTACACTGAAAATTGTAAAACATCAATGAAAAAAATTGAAGACACAAATAAATAGAAAAAATATCCTATGTTCATGGATTAGAAAATTAATATTGTCAAAAAATGTTCATACTACTCAAAGTGATCTACAGATTCAATACAATCCCTGTCAAAATTCCAGTGACATTTTTAAAGAAATAGAAAAGAATCCTGAAATTCATATGGAACCATAAAGGGCCCTCCCTAACAGTCAATGCAGTTTTGAATAAGAACAAAAAATCTGGAGACATCACACTTCTTGATTTCAAATTACATTACAAAGCTATAGAATCAAACAATATAGTACTGGATAACAACACATAGACCAATGGAACAGAATAGAGTACTCAAATATAAACCAATGCATATATGGCTAACTAACTTTTGGCAAGAGTACTAAGAATACAAATTGGGGAAATATTAGTCTATTCAATAAATGGTGTTAGGAAATCTGGGTCTCCATATGCATAGAAAGAAAGTGGACCTTTACCTTACACCAGACATAAAAATAAACTCAAAATGGATTTAAGGCTTAAATATAAGACCTATAACCATAAAACTCATAAAGAAAACATAGGAAACCTCCTTACATTGGAAATACATTTTTGGACATAACACCGAAAACTCAGGCAATGAAAGCAAAGATAAGTTAGTGGGATTCCTTCAAACTAAAAAGCAATCAACAATCAACAAATGAAAAGGCAATCTATGGAATGGGGATATATTATTTGCAAATCATATAATTGATAAGGGGTTAATATTATTTAATGGGCTTTTGAAGGTTCTCATACTTAGTCCACTATTTCCCTGCCCTACTCACTCTGGGACCAGGTTCTACAGTTACAACTACCCTTTACACAAGGGCCTGCTGAAATTATTCCAACTAGCCAACCCTGAGCCTGTTTACCCTTCCTATTCTGGGATAACTACAGGAAAGGCTCCAACTCACATTATCCCCTTTTTTCTCTGTCTCCTAACCAACCCTATTTTCCCATTGTGTACTGTGCCTCCTGTTTCTAGGAATCTGTGAGTATATAAACTCCTTCTTTTGTGACAGTCATTTCCTTGCCTGTGACTTAACACATTGTTGACCAGCAATTTTACGCAGAAGTTATCTCATGTCACTGGCTCTTTTTTTGTAATTGCATATGAAAGTGAAACAATCTAAATACTCTTCAGTTTACTTTATTTATACATAATAAATTTAAATGAAACTTTGTACATATCTGCTACATATTATATATTTTAGTAATTTTTTTGGTGTGGTATACTGTATAGCAATCACCTTTTGAAACACACACTTTACACGTTCTAGTTGGATTTTTTTTTATACCAGTGACTATGTTTTTCTAAAACATGGTCTTTTAGTTGCCCTGGAAGCCTAAAAGTGAATCGATGTAAGGGGCTCCTTTAGAAGTGCCAGAAGAAGTGTTAGGTTCTGAGCTGCACTCATTTGAACCAGCAGATATCCATTCCCTAGCTACTTCAAGAATATAGAACGGTGAGCTGTTTTTCGAACTTTGACCTTCAGGGCAAAGAGTCACAAATACAGTAATCCTATATTACCCTGAGTTTCAAAAATTGAAATAGCTAATGCAAGTGCAAACACGACTTAACTCATGAGTGGTCAGCAATGTTTGGGCATGAAAACACGAACTAACTTGTGAGTGGTTAACAATGTGTTATTAACATACCTGATTAAAACAAATCATGAGTATATTATAAAACAATCTTTTACAGTTTACATCACCCAATTGCCAGCTCTCACCTAGCAGCTGCCAGACACTAAGCTATACATATTTGGAATCCATTGGGCTTGCTTACCTCACAATTTCAGGTAAATGAGTTATTGAGTAAATGAACGAGGCTATTTGATCTACACAAAACATTCCATAAAGAATAGGTGTTTTGATTTTCCAAAAGGCAAAAATGAGGGTTTCATTGGCATGTTTTAAGTAGTACAGCTAATGGTGAGTTGCAGAGCCAATTCTATCTGATAGTGGTACAACTGGAGAGTCTAACTGAATGGCCTGCCACTCCTCTTGGGTCTGTTTCTGGTATGTAGGTCATAACCAGGGAGAAAAAATAAAAAACACACTTCAATTAAATTTGGAGAGGAGATCAGACATCAGATATGAGATGTTTGGTTCACTTGTGAGGGTGCTGGAATCGAGGCTATTGCTGGTGCTGCAGAGCCAGATGTATGGTGCTTTCTGAGCCTTGTGTTTCTCACAGAAGAAACCCATGTACCTAGCTAGCAATTTGTTGCTGAAGCTCATCTTCTTCAGGGGTGCTTCCTCATGTAGCTTCTTTAACCACCCGAGCCCTTTCCCTGGAGGTGATGTTGGGCCACTGCTATAAAACCTCACTGGATGTGAGCTTCTTATCCATCTTGTCCACAGCTTGACCTTTTTTTATTGTTTAAATTGATTTTAGAGAGGGAGGGGCGGGGAGAAAGACAGAGAGGTGAGAGAGAAACATCTATCAGTGGCCTCTCATATGCATCCCACCTGGGATTGAACCCACAACCTAGGTATGTGCCCTGACTGGGAATTGAACCCATGATCTTCAGGTACATGGGATGATGCTTCAATCAATTGTGCCACACACTTAACCTTAACATGCAACTTGTAGCCATACTTTTTCTCGCAATATTGGGTGAAATGAGAGTACTCTTCCTACTGGCCATAGTTGTCACTGATGTTCATCTTGTCCTTGAAGCAGTACAAGGCTGAGGGTAGGGGCTTGTGGTAAACCTTCACCCTGCCTACCTTCTTCTGTACCATGGTCTCTAGCAGCCCTTTGTTCTGACACAAGAGCAGGGAGGTTGCCAATTTCACTCATGGGAAACTCATCCAGGGTGATGGTGAAGGAAGGAAAGGCACCCTACTGCTGCTTCAGCTCATCCAGGCAGACTGTACTCCAGCTGATGTTCTCCCCATTAGACCCAGAGTGGAGATTGGCTGAGTGTTCCTCATTTTCCTCATCTGATTCAAAATCTATGACCTCCTCCTGCTGCTCCTGGTCAGTTCATAGATGGGGTTTTACCACCATGTTCTGGCAGAATTCTAAAGTGGTGATAAAAATTATGAGAACCTTTTACTTGTGAATTTTATTCTCCTGTTAGCCTGCAGGCCAAACTCCAGCTTCTTTGCATTCTCCACCACTGTTGCCACAACATCACTGCTCTTATAGCTGGTGCAGCTGCCCCAGCTACTTCTGGCGTACCATCTATGCTTTGATGTCTTCTAGCACCTATGGGGAATCCCAACAGCAGAGCTCCACATTCCTCTTGGCCAACCAATGGTATCTATGTTCTTTGCTTGGGAGTAATAACAGTGTACTTGAGGCATTGACTTTTTCTTCTCCTGTCCTGGCGAATCCTATTCAGCCTTGGCCAATCAGAGCACATCCTGGCTTTGGAGTGCAGAGCAAAGGTCCTTGTCTGGAGTCTGGCCCCTAAGCAACAAATAGTTATTTCTCTGAAAGACCACATCCTACCTCTCCTTACAGATTTTCTTTTCTCTCCACTTTATCTACTTAAAGGTAACCTCAGTGAAAGGGAGGTGTTCAAAGGTGAGTTGGGATGCAACCTTGTTCAGAAAATGAGTGTGAAACTTCAGTTTGACTGGATCTCTTGTAGTTCCCATTACCAGCTATGAGCAGATTTACCCTGGTCTAAAGAAGAAGAGTGTGGCTACTTACCTTCAAACTCCTTCTCTGTGCATTTGAACAGAATACAAAGGGGTTTTGATGTGTCAAGTCATATAAATTCTCTTCCTTTTCTGAAGGCAGGTATTAGGCTTCCTCTTCTGCTGCTCCTTGCGGTGCCTGCTCCATTTCCACCAGGTTCACATTCACCAGGACATCATTGTCCTACAGCACATCTTTGTCCTCATGGGGGAGAATCACAGTCTCCCTTTCTTGGAAGGAATCGATGATATGTTCTATGGAGAAGCTGTGTAGGTAACCATGCTGCCTATGCGCAACCTCTTCCTCCACCAGAGTGCCAAACAAATTCTTAGTCCATCTCCTTCAGTAGGTTGACCCTCTTGTCTGCTGAGTGTATCTCTAATCTGAAGCTGCCAGTGCTGCTCAGTCCAGGCTGCAGTGCTGTCCAGCAGAGTCATCATTCTCCCTCTGTGTCTTTTCCTTGCTCAACTTCTGGTCCAGCAAGCACTTTCCTTGGAAGATATCAGTTTCTCCAGCTGCCACAAAGTCATGGGGTTGAAGATGTGGTCTGTACCTGGCCCCTCCTTCGGGCCTCCCTCATGGTTGAAGGTACTGATCTCCAAAGGATTCAACTTTGACTTTGGCCCAAATTTATCGGTCTCCACCATGCTGAGTGATGGGCATTTCCTGAGCTGGGTTTGGAATTGGCAGTCTCAGGACTGCCCCTGCACTTCTTCTGGTTCAGCATAGCTGCTGGATGAGCCCTGTGTGGCTGTGCTCCTGCATTGGTGCACCAGTGAGAGTCTGGGCCCTGCTCTTTTCTGGCCTTTGTCCAGCAACGCTCCCGTCTGCTGCACTTGTGTTTCTCATGTTTCCGGTTTCTGGCTGTGCCAACATCCCTGACACAGCTTCTGTCTTGCTGAGGAATTCCTTTAATGACCCCAGGGAAGAACTTCTGATTTGTGCCCTGCAGACAGTGCAGAACAGGATTGCTTCTGGGTGCTGCACAGATGCTGTTGTGTTGCTGGAGACCAGGAGTGGCTGTTTCCTTGGTAACCCTTGGGGGCTGCCCCAAAGGCTCTTGGGAGGCCTGAAAAAGTGCTGGCTGCATATTTGAGGCTGCCTTGGGTGGTGGTGGTGGGATGGCTGGCAGCCATGTGGAAAGGGCAGGGGTACCTTTCACTGGCGGTCCATGAAGCATGCCCCATGAGCTCCTCCAGGTTTAAGGACCTGGCTTATCATGCCCAGCAGGTGCAAGGCAGGGAGTCTGCCATATGGCAGACTCCCTGCCTTGCACCTGCTGGGCATGATAAGTCCTTCTTTTTTATTTCATTTAATTGAGTTTAATTTCATTTATGTAGTTTATTTAGTTGTGTTAAAGTTAGTTAAACTGAATTAAATCAAGTTGATTCATGTCTTTTATTTTACATAGTTAATTTTGCTTAGTTCATTTATATTCATTATTTAATATACAGTGTATTTTTTCTTTCATTTGAAATTTTTATAATTTAAATTTTAAATTTAATTTAAATTATGATGTGAGATACCAGTGTTTTATTCTAAGTTCCCTGAAGGTTTTTCTGTTTCCACATATATATTCCTATTCCAGATTATTTATAGTATGTCCTTATTAATGATTTTTGACTGCTACACTTTTTAAGAAGTTTCATTCATTAAAAATGTGTTTTATATTAATTATGCTAGTCAAACATTGGTTCACAAATAATAAAATGGGATGATTTCCCTTGCTTCTCCTGTCATCCATGAGAAGACTCTTTTTCAGCATAGAATCTAGAATAATTCTGAGCATACCACATTTGGATAAGAAACTTTGGAACTGATCTGTCCTCTTTACCAGTGAGAGAAAGTCGTGTGCTTTTACAATCTACTTGAATCCGAATCAGTATTGTTCTCCTCTAGCGTGATAAAGTATCATCCCCTATCTTATTCGGGCACAGATGCCTGGAAAGATACTGAATGACATCAAACTATATCCCTTCTACTAACTTGGAAGTCATAAATACTGTATGTCCATATTATTACTTTTCAAATTACATTACTTTTTATATTGGTAGAGTGTAGACAGATGGGAAATAATAAAGGTGACTAAAGGGGCCCAAGATCTGGCCTATTTTATTTGGAGGGTTTTTTTTTTTTTTTTTTAAATCAGATTTTTTAGGTGAGTAAATTGAAAGAATGAAATGTTTTTAGTTGAAGATTAGTAGAGAATGATTTCCTCTATATTGCTTGTGGGTAGAATACAAGAGAGAACAAAAACTAAGCCAGGAACAGAAATGGGAGAAATTTTTTTGTTTATACTTGAACTTAACAAATATCATTTGATTTCTATGAGCTAATCAAAGACAACCTTATTTCTTAAGCAACCCATCTCCACTCCAGCCAGGGCCATCATCCAGGGATCTTTGACCTATGCTTCAACCATGAAAATATCAAATTTTGATCTGATGTGTTATTGCCAGCTATGGTTATGCAGTCAGAGAAACTGACAGATTAAAAGACAAAGGTTATTAGCTTCCCTGGCCGGTTTGTCTCAGCGGTGAGAACATCGGCCTGCGGTCCAGAGAGACCCGGGTTCGGTTCCTGCTAAGGGCATGTATCACGGTTGCAGTTTGTCCCCTGCTCTGGTTGGGTCGTGTGGGTGGCAGCCACTCAATGTGTCCCTTTCACGTCGATGTTTCTCTCTCTCTCTCTCTCTTCTCTCTCTCCCTCCCACTCTATCTGAACAAAAAATGAAAAAATGTCCTCAGGTGAGAATAAAAATAAAATAAAAGACAAAGGTTATTAGCAATTTTAAACTTGATTATTATTTCTGGTTCTCTCTGTCAGTAGTCCAGTAGGAACTGACTTTTATAAAACTTGAAACTATGAAGCAAATAAATAATTAAATTCAATATTTATATTTAACAGATTAAAAACTTGTGTTAACCTCCTTCACTGGTTCATCTTAATAACCTAGAGCCTCTACATCCCAGGTGACTGGCCTTACCTCAGACTTAGATTACATCAGCCTGAAAGGACTCCTCCATAGACATGAGGACATCATTGCATGAAGTGGGCTTCAGAAAAATCCTCTGTTTAGAAACTTGTATTTCCAAATTTTTAGACTCTTAAACAGCCATGAGACCCTTCAACACATTTACATTTGTGACATAGCCTTGTTTCTCTCAGTTATTTCTCAGCAGACAGTCCTGGTGCTCCTGTCATATCCTTTCTGGCCACCTAATTTCAAGTGTGGTGCAAAGAAGCCAACATTTCTTGCTGAGAGCACATTACCCATAACCTCAGTTGTATGCTGCGCATCTTCTTGCTCCGTGTCCCTTGGCCTTCCGATGCCAAATGATCCTGCTGTGTGCCCAAGCCAGTGTGGCCCAGAGGGTATGGTTAATACCCTGAAAGGGAGCTTTTGACCAATCAGAGACAGAAGCCAGTGAGTCACACAGCCTCCGATAGTCAGACTATACTGGGATGTCTTCTCCACGACTCTCAGAAGATTACATGGCATAGGGCACCTCACTGGTCATACTGGTCACCTTAAAAATACATTCTTACATTGGCTTTTCCTCATCACTTCCTTTCTCCTTCCCCAGCCTTCTACAGTGGCATCAACTCTCAAATAAAATACTTGTACTCAAGTGTTTGTCTCAGTCCACATTTTTGAAGGTTACCCACATTAAAGCAATTGGTACAGAGGTGGTACCAGAAAGCAGAAACACAGGGATGGATACAGATGTGAAATCACAGAAAGTAAAAGCAGCCCTCATGCCAAGGGTAATAAGTTTATAATAATTACTGGTAATCTTACAAGCATTCCCAAACTTAGACTCAGCCCTTTCGTGAATTAAGATGATGTAGAGGTATAAAGGGAAACAATAGTAAACCTATCCCTTGAATGGCAGAGGGGTCACATTAATAATGATGATCGAGTTTGCTGTTTTCTTTAACTAACTTGGAAGTACTTAAACATTATAAAAAGCAGATTTTTGTCAGCCAATTATGAACACAGGATGTGCTGAGCCTTAGTTCTTCATCTCCTCCTGCAACAGGGAACTGTACCAAAAGCAGGTTCATGATTCACAAGTAAGCATGGTGGAGCTGCAAGAGATTGAATGCACAGCAGACAGCTCTCCTGTGTTAAAGGTATGGCCCAAAGGTAGAGATCAAACCATGATACATACATAGGGTAGGGCAGATGAGCAGAGAAACCTGAGAATCTTGATAGAGAAGAAGCCACACATGTCTAGTCCATGCAATGATCTCATAGACAGATGCTTTGCAAGATAGTACTTGTTTTTACATCCTGACTCTGCTTCTCCACATTGCTTCTACTGCATTAGCTTGGTGCAGGTTGACCCAGCCTAATGGTTAGCCTTTTCTCCGTGCTCCAGCTTTCATTAAATATTGATAATTTTACAATCCTGTGGCCTCCAGAGTCCTAAAAATGATAACTTTCCCCCAACTTTACTTACTCTTGAGTATCTCAACATCCTGTTTAAATTAAATTAAGGATGATATGTAGGTAGCCCCTTCACTAAGTTCTCTTTAGAATATTTTCGGGATATGCCTTCTATTTACAGCCTAAATTTTTACTGATAAAGCATTCTTTATATATATATATATATATATATATATATATATATATTTATCCTCACCTGATGATATTTTTCTATTTTTCTTCAAATAGAGTGTTAAGGGGGAGAAAGAGAGACAGAAACATCGATGTGAGAGAGACACTTCAACTGGTTGCCCCCCTCATGACCTCGACCAGGGCCAGGGATGAACTGCAACCGAGGTACATGCCCTTGACTGGCATTAAACCTGATGCTCATTGGTCCGCAGGCCGACGCTCTAACCAATGAGCCAAACTGGTTAGGGCTAAAGCATTCTTTTTAATCAGAAATAGCTCCCTGAATGTAAGCCTTTAGTTGAGATTTTGGGTTTGATGAGGCATGGATATCCTTATTCCAGAGGAACAATGGACATTGACAATATATAGCATTCAGTGATATCATAGCTCCTCAAAACATTATTGATGGGTGTCTATGATGGAATGTCAGTATAGGAAAATTAGGTAGGAAATTATTATAGCTACTTGATTGCAGTTGAGCAATGGCAAGTATGAGGATTGTAGGTTGGGTGTCTTTGAACGTGCTGGAGAACTTATTAAAGCACAATATGCTACAGGCTTACACATTCAACTGAAGGTTCTGGTGAAGAATCTCAGAAAGCTTCTCTGGAGACCATAAAGGAATCTATTACCTTATATAGCCACTGGGAAAATATGGTTGATTATCAATGCCCAATTGTACTGGATGTAGAGATTGCAATACTTTGTCAAATCTTATGCTAACATTAGATTTAGTTGGCATGGGTTGAGATCTTAAGACTTGGCATGAGAGCATTTGATTAGACAAAAGAGGCTGAGAATCATATTTATACAAAATAACCGAACTTTTGTTTGCTTGGGAAAACAGCCTTTCTTCATCTAAAGAAATGAGCTTTTTGGAACTTACCCAAAGTAAAGGTGAGTATAGTTTCTCTAAGTCAGTAGAATGGAATAATAATGAGACCTTTGACTTAAATGGATCTGTGGAAATAGCTAAGGAATCAAAGACTCTATAAGGATAAAATAGTTTGAATAGCATAACCATGATAGCATCAGTGGTATAGGTCTACTAGACAAATATGAATTGAACCACCTAGTAAGAATTTAAATTCTTACCTAAGTCTACCTAGAGCTCCTGATCGAAGAGGAGGCTGGGTCCCTTTAAGAGTAATCCATGAAAACAGCGCAAGTGTTTACTATAAGGTTGATAGTGCATTAGAGAAAGAAAAATATTAAATATTCAGGGGTTACTAGTTATTTGTTTTAATATAACATGGAATTCTTAAAACAAACAAACAAAAACCACATAATCCACTGTTCTAAGAAGAGGCTTATGCATGTTATTTGATTAATGGAATCCCATGCAAGTCCATGTTGCAGTGGCTTACTAGGCCCATATCCTCCCCCCCCCCCATATCGATATATTATAGGAATGGTTGTACTTAGCCTTAACAGCATCTACACATAAGTTTGCTGACTTGCGGGGTGAGGTCTAATATGGCAGGAAAGGTCTAGAAGCATAATTTAGTTTATGAAGTCAGTGAGGTCCTCAAATTAAAGTGAGTTAAGAATAATGTAAAATGAGGTGGTTAAACTAATGTTACAAATATATAAAATGTTAACATACACATCTATATAATATTAATATGTAAATTTGATTATATAAGTGTATATAATTTGATTTCTTGTGTAAATTTTAATATTATAGATACTTTGATTATGGATAAGATTCCATCAACAAATCATCAAACGACAAGTGTTGGTAAGGGTGTGGAGACAAGGGGACTCTAGTACACTGCTGGTGGGAATGCAGACTGGTGCAGCCACTATGAAAAACACTATGGTGTTACCTGAAAACGTTAAAAATTGAACTGCCATTGACCCAGTGATCCCACTTCTAGGAATATACCCTAAGAAGCCTGAAACACCCATCAGAAAGAATATATGTACCCCTATATTCATAGCAGCACTATTTATAATAGCTAAGATCTGGAAACAACCCAAATGTCCATCAGTAGATGAGTGAATAAAAAAGCTGTGGTACATATACACAATGGAATACTATGCAGCTGTAAGAAAGAAAGATCTCTTATCATTTGAGATGACATGCAGGGAACTGGAGAGTATTATGCTAAATGAAACAAGCCAAGCAGAGAAAGACAAATATCACATGATCTCACTTATCGTGGAATATAATGAACTAAACAAACTGATGAACAAAATTGACCCAGAGACATAGAGGTAGGGTACAGACTGACAAACCCCAGAAAAGGGGGTGTTGGGGGGAAAGAAATAAACCACAGAACTTATATACATGTATGCATAACCAATGGACATAGACAACAAAGCTGGAGAAGGGGTGGGGGGATGGGAAGGAGGGTGTCAATAGGGAAAAAGAAGAAACATCTAACAAAAACAAGTTAATAAAAATAATTAAAAAATGATTTGCTTACATATATATACGATTTGATTATGATCTGATTATATACAGGGTATCCCCACAAGATGTATACCTGTATATCTGTAGATTCTATTACATTTTGAAAATAAAATATATTTTAATAAATACTGGATTTATAATTATTCAAAGTTGTGTATATATTTTTGGGACACCCTCTATATGTAATTGGATTGCATGTGTCTATGTGTATATATAGTCAGGTTGCATGCACTTGTATAGGGATTATATGTGTATATGTATAATAGGCTTATATGTATATACTACTCAAATGAAATTCATTAAAAGATAACTCTTCACCTTGATATTTCTTTGGTCTTTTGGAGATGGATACCTACTTAATTATACATTATATCTGTATTCTTAATAATGTGGCATTTGGGAAAATTGAAATAAGACATAAATCTTTCTTTTGCCCACTGAAAAATTTGGGGCAGAGCCTTTGACAGAAGGCTTCATCTTAAGCCATCTGGTTCTGGAAAGGATATTTCCCTCCTCTGAGCAGGAAAGCAAGAGTTTATGGAGCCTCTATAAGAGCTGACTGTGAGCATATGCTTCTCAATCTTGTTTGAGAAGGAAGTTGCCATGACTTTGCCACATCTGTGATCTGAAGTCATTGATCAACTAATACATCTACTTTCCTAATTTGATCACTTTTCCAGTTTGAGCTCAGAGGCAGGGCATGGATCATACACATCAGGAACACGAGAAGTCTTGGCTATATGAGAGTAGAATGGCTGAGAAATCAATGAGTCTGGCTGTAGCCTCTGCAGTGCTACTACCACCATGTCTGAAAACTAATCTAAAACTCCTAGCAGGGCTTAGACCTGCTCAGCAGAAAATGCAAAAGGAATGTTTACACTTTTAAGGGATTAATAACATGATTCTTTCATCCCAGGCAAAGCCTAGATGTGTGGGGGGTGTGTGTGTGTGTTTGCAAAGAAATGTTTCAGGCTGAGGGAAGCTGGGTACAAGTAAAATGTTCCCATTGAATTTCTAAATGCCTCTATTAAAATTCATGACTTCATAGACTATTTGGCTCAGGAACTGGGTTCTGGCCTTAGTTCATCTTCTAGCACCTGAAGGACTGTGGAAGTACAGCTGCAAAGTGTGATGTTTTGTTGTTTGTTTTGAAATCATACACAGATCCCTGAACTGCCTGACGGTGACTCGGGTGGTGTCAAGAAAGAGGGAAGGCAGCATATGATTATTATTCCTGGAGTGACATGTTTTCTCCATCACCAGGTATCTGATTGGTCACTGGACTCTAGAAAGAGTGAGGCTGGCCTGTGACTTGCTCAGGGGTTGGTGATAAAAAGGCGTTTTGGAGACAGTCATCATCCATACATGCAGGCACACAGCTGCCATTAAAGTCAGCCTTGTTATTACTGTTGCCAACTAAACAGATGGATATTCAATGATACTTTCATAACAACGAAAATGAAATCCTGCAAGTTAAAACACCATTCAGGAATTTTCAGACAGGCCTTTCATGTATGTGGAGCATGTCCGTTTATATGCTGAGGTGAGAGAATGAGTAGTCCTTTTCTTCAAGTAGCCAAAATAAGTGGCAAGAAGTAAAAATATGAACTGCGTTCTGCTGGACTGGCACTTTGCCTACAGTCCCGCATTTGTCAAGAAGTTTGCGTCAAGTCTCAGAAGTGTTGCACCCTTTTCAGCGAAGCACAGGATTCTAGCAGACTGCTTCATTCTTCCGGGCAAAATATATATTTTCTAGCATGAAATTACTGAATTTCATCCTAAGCAGTAGAAAAATTTGAAACTGTAAGCCCTTTCGTACATCCCGCATAGGAAATACAGATATGGATCCTCACTGCTGAGAACCTTGTGAGATCAGTAGAGAGTTAATGGCAAGCATTTATGCTCAGGGAGAAACCAAAATGAGTTACTGGCAAAAGAGCCATTCTCAATGAGAAATTAAGTCAATAGGTAAAAACCACCAAGGTTCAGAGTATAAATTAGCTATCAGCAAGCTTCGTTGGGGAGAAATTATCAGCAACTTCTGTTTACTACTGAAAAACCATGAACATATAGAAAGACTTGTAACTTTTTTTTTGAGCAGTTTGAGCCATTGTGATCCATAGCATAGACCTGAATAGGGACAGAGTGTAGAGGGTGTATAGAGATTGCAAACAAGTTTACCCAGGTCTTAACATGCTACCGTACTACCTCATATAAAAACAAATTTTTTTTTTCATTTTTTTTTAATCCTCACCCGAGGACATTTTTCCATTTTTTTTTTTTGTTCAGATAGAGTGAAAGGGAGAGAGAGAGAGAGAAACATCGATGTGAAAGGGACACATCGAGTGGCTGCCACCTGCACGACCAACCAGGGCCGGGGACAAACTGCAACCGAGGTACGTGCCCTTAGCGGGAACCGAACCCGGGTCTCTCTGTACCGCAGGCCGACGCTCCAACCGCTGAGCCAAACCGACCAGGGCTAAAAACAAAATTTTTTTTAGTAGCTTTTTCCTCGAACAGCTTACAAGTTCAGTTCAGACAATCTGGTCCTTACCATATAATTTATTGTGCATGGTATTTCAAGGCGTACTCAGTAGGTGAGTTTCCAGCTTCTATTTTCACTCACTACTGAATCAAGAGCAGGCTTGATTCCTGGCTAACAGTGGTCCTCAGTGAACATAGTAATAAAAATTGGCAGAACAAGGTAATGCCAACTCATCAAGTAACACTGTAGCAGGCAGAGACAGCCTTTCATCATAAGAATTCCTTAACAAGGAATAGTCTAAGTTATTCTTAGGAAGACGATACATTAAAGCCAAACTGTATATGGTTGACAGAACTAACAGTAGGGGCATGTTTGCCTTTAAACAATTTAGGTGAATTATTGAAGCCAGAATTGGTAGGCGGAAGTGGACTTGAAACACCTAATGGGACCAACCGGAATGCAAGCAGTACAAGAACACAGGACATTAATGCCACTGGCTGCCTCCTAAAACATCCTTCTCAGCACTCAAGAAGGGACTGGGGCTGGGATTTCCTTATCTTAATGGAACCCTAAGGATAGTAGGGACTGAGAAGGACATGGAGTGTTATAGAAGGAAAGCTGGGCTTGGGGAGAAAGCCAGTTAAGCTTCCATCATCCCTCTCCTGGGTGGCTCCACCTCATATACTTCCAGCACTATTGCCCCAGCCTGCTCTGTCCTTTGGTGTAAAAATGAAGATACAACACTTGTGGGAGCAGACATGATGCTTTGAATCTAGAAGTTTAGTCTAGGAAACAAAGCTGCATCACCTAACCTTGGTCCTGGAAGGCTAAGATAGAGAACTTTGTTCCAACACTGATCATCAGTGCTTTTGAAGTTTTTGGTTAATCATTCCACACATTGTACTTAGCTCAAGAGTTTTGTCAGCCAGTTCCTAGCTATAGTATATCAGAACTCCTAAATACAGATAAATATGTGTTTCATGCCTAAGCTTCAGTGAAGCGTGATACTGACAAAGTCCTGTGATCAGTTCAATCAGCAAGAACTGTTTCTCTGAAAGAAAAATCATGGAGAGCCAACACGTAAACCTCATGAAGGAGCCTTTACCATGTTAATCAGAAAGTAGGAGCCTTCTTCTTGGACTCCTAGTCAAAGTGTCCCATCCTTAACTCCCTTTAATCAGTCAGCATTTTCTAATCAGCTCAACGACATTAGTGCTCATAATACAGTGTACAGAAGGATGCGCAGGCCAACTGCAGGTATTCCTACTTGTTGAAACAACGACCACAGAGGTATTTGAGAGTCTATTTTGGCCTTCCTCGAGGAGAGGTGCACATTTTCCATGATGTGTAAGATACTCTAAAGCTCGTCTATTTGAGAGCAGGACAAGAATGTGCTTCCGGGAGACCTCAGTCCCCAGTGGTGTGGTGAGAGGCGGGTATCAGTATGAGGAGTCCCCGGTCTCTGATGTGTTGGTAACAGGAGGTACACGTCAGGGCAAGTGAAAAGGAGGTGACCGAGGCCAGGAGGAAGCAAGGCTGAATCCCAGCTCACATTATGTTTCCATTTCCTAAGTGTTTGACAGAAAGGCTCAGAGAATTTCCCTCCCAACCTTTTAAAGCCAACAATGGTTGAAATAACCCTTTTCCCCTACTTCAGCATAACTTTTGAGTTCTTTAAGCTACCTACCAACTTCCAGTTTTGTACGAAAATTCCTGGAGGACTAGTGAAAGCCCCCCTAGGTCTGCCTGTTCAGCTGCCTGCGCTAGGCATAGTCCCTAGAAAACAGCAGCCATGGCTCATTAGCGCCCTCCCGGTTTTTCTATATTCCTAAAAACCAGCTTACAGGAGAAGCCTGAACTCCTGGAGGGACCACCAGAAAAATCATTTATCCCTAAACGAAGTGAGAAGCTTGAGACGCTACTCCTTTCTTGGGCTTGGACACTCCCTCTGAAGCTTCACGTAGAAGAGCAGGTTCTTGATTCCTCCGGAGACCTTTCCCTGTCCCTTCCTCCGGCCTCAGGCAGACGGTCCTGCACTGGACAGCCGCTGCACTCCGGGCGGCAGCCTGCTGACAGCTTCTGCTCCCTGCACTGGCTTCAGGCCCCGGCCAGACTCGACTGCGGCCTTTGCTCCTGCCTCCCCGGCTCTCCCTCACCCGTGACGCCTGGCTCCTTCCGGGGGGCTGCTCTCCACTTCCCCTCATTCTCCCTCTTGAAGTTCTTGCTCTCTCTCCCTTGCTGCCCTCTGACAAAGTAGATTCTTTACAATAGACCCTTAGGATCCCACCAAAGACTCTTAATTTTTTGATATTCTTTCCTATAACGTCCCATCATTTCCCCATAACTTTTCCCAGACACCAACTTAACCCACACTAGTTGCTTTTCTTCATCCCAGTGCACAAAACCCCTCCCACATCTTTCAGCATCCTCTCTGCAGCTAGTCTCCAGCTGATTTCTCGCTTTGACATAAAACACTTAGAAGGCCAGCCCAGCGGCACCCTCTCTCCCCGGTCATGTAAACCTATCCATGCATGCTTTGTAGCCATGTGACTTTCCTCCCATAAACAAGTTACTCCCTATACAAAGATTCCCATTTGAGTGGTCTGGGCCCAAGCACACACAACCTTTTTTTTTTTAATCCTCACCCGAGGACATTTTTCCGTATTTTGTTCAGATACAGTGAGAGGGAGAAAGTGAAAGAGAGAGAAAGAGAGAGAGAGAGAGACAAAGAGAGAGAAACATCGACGTGAAAGGGACACATCGCGTGGTTGCCACCTGCACGACCCAACCAGGGCCGGGGACAAACTGCAACCAAGGTACATGCTCTTAGCGGGAACTGAACCCCGGTCTCTCTGGACCACAGGCCAACACTCTAACCACTGAACCAAACCTGCCAGGGCCACTCATAGCTTTTAAAGATCCCCACGTGATTTTTATTTGCAGCCAAAATTGAGAACCACTACCTATACCTCTTTTACACGTGGAATGATGATGCTCAAGTTCTCTGCATCCAGACAACCTTAATGAACTATACAGAAAGATCAGGCTGTAGCGAGCTGCCTCTGCACTTAGGTTTTAGATTGATCTTTGCATCAAATATGAGAGATCTCTCTCTCCCACCAGTTTCTTAAAGTTATTGATGTCTCTCATCATGTGGCCAGGATGTGCTACTCAAGGTAATTAACTCCACAGCTGATGAAAAGGTTCCCAATTCTCCTAGGCCAATGATTACCTACTCCATTTTCTTCATCATTAGGATGGTCAAAAGGCTTTATCTTAAATTCAAATAGAAATATACCTCTTTAATTGAAGCCTGTTTTCTTTCATGGTGGCCCCCTGTGGATATGAAAAGGCCAATAAGCTTTCCCGAAATCAAACTGCTCATGCTACTGAAGACATGAATCAAAACACACCTTAGCCTTCTGTTCTCCGGTTAAATACAGGCCTATCTCATGTTACTGTGTTTCACATATTTTGTGCTTTTTTTCCAAAGTAAGGCAAGACCCTCCACCAGCAAAAAAGATTTTGACTTGCTTTATTGTGATACTTTATTGCAGTGGTCTGCAACCCAACTCCCAGTATGTATGAGGGACACCTGTAGTCCCGTTAATTAATAGAATTTATAAAAATGAAAGCTGGGATGAATGTCAGGGGTACTCTAGCCTATTACCGTCAGACTTTATTTTTAAGCAGTGGGAACATATTATTAAACACAATCTTGATCCAACCATGAAAATGATACTGGGAGAGCTGATTCGGGCAACGTGTTGTGGGAGACTCTGTAGTGGCAACCGAGGCCCCTACAAGGAACTTTGGTAATTTGCAAAATGAAGTTTGAAAATCTTTTTTCAAAGTCCAGCATTTCAATTTTATGGGTAAGAGAACCAAAGTTCAGGAGCTTTATGTGAATATTCACTTTTCTATTAACAATAGACACACTACTTTGGGGAACATGGGATGCAATGCGTAGCACAGGGAATCTAGATAGTAACATCGCAATAACTCTGTATGGAGTGAGGTGGTTGCTAGGTATATTGTGGTGACCACATCATAGGTAAATGAATGCAGAGTCACTGTGTTATACACCTGAAACTAATGTAATATTGTGCATCAACTATACTTTAATTTAAAATATTATTAATAATGGCCCTGGCCGGTTTGGCTCAGGGGTTAGTGTTGGCCCGCAGACCAGAGAGTCCTGGGTTCGGTTCCCACTAAGGGCACGTACCTCGGTTGCAGTTTGTCCCCGGCCCCGGTTGGGGTCGTGTGGGTGGCAACCAGTCAATGTGTCTCTCTCACATTGATGTTTCTCTCTCTCTCCCTCCTGCTCTATTTGAAGATAAATGCAAAGATGTCCTCAGGTGAGGATAAAAAATAAATTAATTAAAATATTAATAATGGAATGTAAAAATTCTTAATGTGGCCACTGGAAGTTTTGTTTCGGATTTGATTTTTAATAAAAAAAACTGAGTCTTTGCTTTATCGAGTAAGTAGTAAACACAGACAGAGACTTTGTTTGAGCCTCTGTTTCCAAAAAAGTCCCAATGGGCCTTCCCTCCCTCCCATTGTGTTGCCTTGGTTAAGCAGCTCCATACTCTTGAAGGATTTCATCCTATCTTAGATTCCAAATGGTAACTGGGGGATCCCTGCTTCCTCTCCAGTCTAGACACACTGTTCTGCAACTTAGCTCGTGCTGAAAAGTAAAAGTGTAACCATCAGGACACTCTTCCAGCCTGTGCATATTGACTCTTCAGGAGCAAGTATAGTAGGATTCCACTGCTAGGAAAATCAAGAGCCTGGATATGTCTGACATAGACATATAATTTCCAAAGGCTGAATTATTTATGTCTTCTCCTCTCTCACTACATTTCTTTCAAGGGAGGTACATTTTACATATTCTTATTTACTCTCTGTATATTGTCATCCCTATTTCCCGCCCCCTGGCATGGCCTTCGGTTCATAAAGGTGAGCAAGCCCAGAAGTAGCAGGAGATTTTGGTCAAATGATGGGGATGACCAGCCTCAGGAAAATGTGTTATATGATCCAGCCCAGACCAGGACATCGAAGCATTCTGGAAAATATAATACTTTGGAGGACTTATGTGATTCAAAATATTATGTTTGGGAAATTTTACATACATATTTCAAAAATATATTTTATTTCATTTTGGCTAGCACTTTTTTCCTTCTATTAAAAATTAGGGCCCTGGCCAGTTTGGCTCAGCGGTTAGAGCGTTGGCCTGCGGTCCGGAGAGACCCGGGATCGGTTCCCGCTAAGGGCACGTACTTCGGTTGCAGTTTGTCCCCGGCCCTGGTTGGTCGTGCGGGTGGCAGCCACTCGATGTGTCCCTTCACGTCGATGTTTCTCTCTCTCTCTCCTTCCTCTCTCTCCCTCCCACTCTATCTGTACAAAGAAATGGAAAAATATCCTCGGGTGAGGATAAAAAAAAAAAAAAATTAGGGATAAGGATTAAGAAATAAGAAATAAAACTGTCTTTTTTTTTGTAGATTGTGGTTGCTACCTTCCATTTTCCCCTTGGGAATCTTCATTCCACCTACTTTATTCTGCTCTGTGCTCCAGGAAACTGACCTGAACGAACTGTATCAATGTCTTTATCTTCTGGTGTTTGTTTGAATTCAGCCAATAGGAGACACCAGCAGAATACTGGAAGGTGAGAGACAGAAAGGTTGGGGTGTATATTTCCCTGGCTCTCTCCTTTGTCCCCTAACAAAGGCCATGAGTCCTGCCAGGTCGCCCTCTCCATACAGTAATTCTTGAGGTTCATGTACCCACTCCCTCACTTTGCTTCTTCAGCCTGGGGATGGTCATCACTCCCTCAGTTACTAAACCTGGTCTTTTCAACATGAATTGTTGCTTTCCCTAAATGCTGCCCACTTTGTAAACAGTCACCATGTTGTTAATTTCTCCTTGATTACCCAGTTTTAGGGTGTCATCTGCTTCCTGCTGGGACCTTTATTAATGTACAAATAACATGATTATGTACTTATAAAATCCACCGAGAGAACAGAGCAAGGTGGTGTCATGTTTAGCATGCAAAAATAAGTTGTATTTCTATAGCAAAGTTAGAAATAAAAAATGACAATCTCTAAAAGGTATAATTTACAAAAAAAACATACCCCAAAACAAACAAACCAAAACAACAGCAACGAAACTCATTTAATGTAGCTCAGGAAACTATTAAGAAAAAATTTCAAAGACTTTATGAAAAAATGACAAATCTATATTGACGTTTTAGAAAATTTAAATATGGGGAGATATATTATGTTCAGGGATTGTGAAGACACAATGTAATGTTTTTAAAGTATGTCCCCATAGTTTTTGATACTTCTCTCTTCAAAGTATAGAAACAAATTCTCCTCTTTTTAAGAGTGGGCTGGACTCAGTGACTTGCTTTTGAGGAATTCAGTGTGGTGGATGTGCTAGTGTGTGACTAGGGCATGGAAGGGCATCGTCACTTTCTCATGTGATCACTCTGATGGAAACCAACTGTCAGGTCATAAAGGAGCTACCCAGTGCAGGGGCCTACATAGGGACCCAACCTCCTGACCAAGATTAAGGTGAGGGAGCCATCTTAGAAACATTTCCTTCCCCCAGGCAAGTGTTCAGATGATTGAAGTCCTGGATGACATCTTTGGACTGAGAAGTCATGAGTGACTCAGGGTCAAAACCACTCAACCAAGCTGCTCCAAAATTCCTGACCCACAGAAATCATGTGAGATAATACTATATCATTGTAGTTGCTGTTTTAAGGTACTATACTTTGGATAATTTGTTACATAGCAAGCAATATATTGATAATGAATACATCCAATATTATAAAGGTATCAATTATTCCCCAATTTATCTCTAGACTAAATACTATCCAATATGTATTTTGTCTAAACTGCCAAATTTATTGTAAGATTAACAGAGACATGAATATTCACGTATTCTCCTGAATAAAAAAAGAGAGATGAGAGAAGTGGCCTTAACAGGTAGAAATGCTTAATACTGGTGCAGGGGTAGATCAATAATCCAATGGGATCATTATCCCAGAAAAATAATTAAGAGTAGACACTTGATACATAACAGAGGTAGTACTAGTGGTCAGTGGCAAGAGAATGGGTTTTCATTAAATGGCATGGGGAACAGCTATGGTCCATATAGAAATAAAAACAGAAAATAGTAAAACAACCTTGGACCCACGGTTGATCTGGGTTTCCGAAAAAGCAGACCCTAAAATGAGGATTTGGGTGCAAGTAGTTTGAGAGATGAATTGCAGGGAGCCAGAGGTGGAGACAGTAACACAAGGCAAGAGGAAAGCCAGCCAAGGATGCGTTTATGAATTTGTTGTCTGCAGGTACAAGGGGGCCACAGTCCTCCTGGGAAATCTCTGAGACGCTCTGTGGAACACACCTTAGAATTTAAATGATAAAGACGCAGGGGTATTTATTGGCCAACTCCTATCCCTCGTTGGTTGAATGTTGATCCTAGGGGCAGGTTCTAGTTATGAATTGCTTAAAACAAACCACCCTAAGAATTAGTGGCAAAGAAAACACCACTTCATTATGTTCGTGTGTTCTGTGGGCAAAAATTTGGATAGGACAAATTTGGAGATGGTTTCCACTTTGCCGTGCCTGGAGACCTAATTAAGAAGCCTGGGAATGACTCAGAGGGGACTAGAGTTATCTGGAGGCTCCTTTCATCATATCTGGCACTTGATCTGGGATGAGTCAAAGTCTGGCATCAGCTGAGACTAACGACTAGAACACTTACTTTGGTCTCTCTGCATGGCTTCAGCTTCCATTTATCCTGGAAGTCTAAAGGTATTTGGATTCCTTACACTGTGGCTCAGGGTTCCAAGAATGAACAGAAGGTAGACTCTGCGTGGCTAATTCTAACCTAGCCTCAGAAGTCACGACGCATCACTTCCACTGCAAGTGAGTCGTCCAAGCCAGTCCAGATAAAAAGGGAGGGGGATGAGACCTGCAGCTTGATGGGAGGAGTGTCAAATAATGTGTGGCCTTCTTTAGAATTATAACAGGTTTCACCTTTTGGGAATTTCTGTTCTGCCTGTTTCTACAGGCTGGTATGTTCACACAGCCAGAGAAAAATCTCAGGCACGGAGGCGCAGGCGGCGGAGGTAGGCCATTGTTGGTGCGTACAATGGGCCAACAAAGCTGCATATGACCTCTGGGCTGGGAACAGTTGGTACAAGCAGGGTCCCAGCAACATTCTAGTCCATCATTTGTGTCACTCAGAGATACCCGTGCCCTACTTGAAGGTCACTATATCCTATCTCTGATTCTTCCAAGAATTGACCTTTCACGATCTCAAAAAAAAAAAAAAATCTTTTATTTTAATCCCCTGAAGAGAGGGTAGGGGGGAGAGATAAACCACAGAACTTATATGCATGTATGTATGAACAGTGAACATGGACAACAAAGGTGGGGACAGGATGGGGAGGGAGGGGGGAATCAGTGGTTGAAAAAGGGGAAACATCTGTAACAAAAATAAATAAATTAATTAAAAATAAATAAAATAAAACCTTTAAAAAAGAAAAAAAAAAATCTTAAAACAGGAGTCAAGTGAGAAAGGGTAAAATTACTTTTATTGAGTCAATCCTGAGGATGAAATTAATATTCATATCCCCCCTTCTCTCACCCTCATCCAGACTTTCTATTTCTATAGGTTGCTTGCCCAGAGGAGTAAAACTGATCTTCAGCCCTGAGAGGCCTCAGCCTTTGCCTACCTTCTTCCCCTTGTTGGGCCCTTTTATGCATTTTATCAATTATTATTATCAACATGCGTACAAGGACTAAGAGGTACACCAGAGAATCCTCAGAGTTCCAGACCTATTTCTCTCTGCCCCTGCCATAAAGCAGCAATCCTCACTTCTCATCATGTTTACTTCTGATTCCCTGGCTAAATTAGTACAGTAACTTCTCTTTTGTGTCTTCCTCTTGGTCCATTGGCAAGAGGAACCCACAGTGATCAGATGGCAGTCATCGTTTAGGGTTGAACCGAATACTACCTCTCACCTTAGCAGAAATGTCATACCTTTGGGAACCAGGACCTCTAGTTATTTTTATTTTATTTTTTTTAATACTCACCTGAGGACATTTTTGCATTTATCTTCAGATAGAGCAGGAAGGAGAGAGGGGGGAAGAGAGAGAGAGAACATTGATGTGAGAGAGACACATTGAGTGGCTGCCACCCACACAACCCCAACTGGGGCCAGGGACAAACTGCAACCGAGGTACATGCCCTTAGCGGGACCTGAACCCAGGACTCTCTGGTCCGTAGGCCAACGCTCTAACCTCTGAGCCAAACCATCCAGGGCAGGACCTCTAGTCTAACAGAGCCTAAAAATGTGGCTATAGAAATGACACATTTGACAATTGGATCACTTGGAGTGATAGCAAGGGAGAGTAATACTACTTCTGTCCCATGGTTTCTGGGCCCATGCGAGCTAAGAATTTTGGAGACAAATAAAATGCCCACTGGTTTATCATATATGCTGCATTTTGAAGGACCACATGTAAACTTACAAAGTGTCATCTCCAAACTGGTGTCCTATCTGAGTATTAAAAGGACCGCTCTAACATTTTACCAGGCCTTCAGCTTCCAGGTGATGTAGTATATGACAGATACACCTGTTCGTCATGGGTAGGTAGTGGATACTGTGAAAATGTACTTATTATTCTGTCTCCATTGATAATAAAACGGGTCCTTTTTTCCTTAAACAACCTTGTATATGACTTTATATTAATAAATCAGAAACTATGTGATCTCTCAGATAGTTGTGCTGGCAGAGGTACCGTGAGCAGGGACACAGACTCTTACCCAGAACGCATATGAATTCCAACGAGGAGAAATTGCTGCACCTTTCAGAGTAAAAGGGTCAGATGTAATTTCCATAAATTTTCATCCTCTGTTACCTTAAATATATTGGCTTACTGTGCAATTTAAATAAATCTTTTAGCCATGCATAATTTTTTTATTGCTGTTAATCCTCACCCAAGGATATATTTTTCCATTGATTTTGAGAGAGTGTGTGAGGGAGGGAGGGAGGAAGGGGGGTGGGCGAGAGAGAGAAACATCAGTGTGAGAGAGACACATCAACTGCTTGCCTCCTGCATGCGCCCCGACTAGGAGTTGAATCTGCAAACCAGGCACATGCCCTTGATGGGCAATCAAATTGTCAACCCTCTGTGTGTGGGCTGACGGTCTAACCACTGCACCAGGGTAAGTCATGCATGATCTTGAAGCATCACGCACTGACCATTTAGAAAATCTTCACTCTTCATCCTCTAAATGTTGACTCATTTCATTATACAGTGTTAAAACATCACATTCTTTAATGAAATCCCAAATGTTATCAAACAGCCTAGGTTTTTGGAAGTGGTGAAGCTCAAGTCATAATAGACAAATTTCCCACAATTCTAAGTTCTACTTCAAACTGCAAATTTTATCATTGGCAACAAATACTGCCAGTTGTTTTCCTTAAAACGGCAGGCTTCCTTTGTTACTTTCTGTGAAAATGACTACCAAATAACCAAGTCTGAATAACTATGTTTTGCATGTCGGTTGTTATTTCGAGGCAAAATGCTATTCTGTGAAAGAGACTTGTTCGCCTTTCAAGTGAAGTAATTGCAGAAGTGCTTTTCCCTGATAGAACAATCACGCTTTGGTATGCAGCCAAAACTTTGTGCATACTTCCTACCTTGTCACTTAGAATATTAAATAGACATGTACTCAAGTATCCAGATTTTTTGAATTAATAATTTTGACTGCTTCATCAAGAGGATCTCTAGGAAAACTGACATGCAAAAGGGATCAAGGAGAACATTAGTACCATTTGGTGCCATCACTGTCCATTTTTGCTGAGGCACCAGCCACTTGATACTCCGCTGCTTTGGCACTATTGGTGGAAATTCCAACAAAATGGAATTTGCAAAAGTAATCTTAGTATTATTGTCATTAAAATAATTGGACCTTGTCCCTGAATGTGTCTCTAGGATGCGTAGGGGTGTGTCGACCATCCTTTGAGAGCTGCGGCGGTGGAAGCATCATTTCCAAGCTGCGTGGTGCCGTTCCAGCAGCGTATTGGGACTGGCTCCGAGTGTCTACTATGATCAGTTAGGTGACACGCTGATTTTATTGTATCATCTAGATTTTTGTTTAATTATTTTGTATTGAAGAGACTCTACTGAATCATTCACTTCTCATGGTTTTTAAGCAATTTAAGTGTGATCTCTTCTCACAAGGAGGTGGGGGTTCCTTTTGCTGACCCATGGGGTTCAGAGCAATCCAGGAGCTCAGGGATTTCAAATATTTCCACCCCAAACTTCATGGTCCCATTCTTCATCAACTTTTTTTTTTTTTTTTTTTAAGCATAGGAGATTTGCCAGTGCTATTAATTCACCTGTTTCTGAACTCTTGCCATCAGTACTATCAAATATTAATCCTAATTTTCAGTACATTCTGCCCTCTGGCTGTAGGAAAGAAGTCTCTTTAAACATTCAGTAGAGGCCTCTGCTTCTCATAATACTCCATAAGTTAATATCTGCATGACAGGAATCTATCTGCGTGTTTTTTGTTTTTGTTCTCATGCTTCCACGATAGTTAACAAAACCAACTTTACTAACGTGATCACCATTATTCTAATACATTTTAAATGTTGGAACTAGGGAAGAGCCCATGTTTCCTCCCACCCTTCCTCCCAGTAAACACAGGGAGAGACATTCCGGTGCTCACCCTAATGACCGGGAACTGAGACTCTTTGTCAGCTGACTAGCAAGGGATCTAGTTCCAGAATCTCACCCTGAGGCTCTGCTTTCTAGGGCAGTTTGGGTTGCAGCCAAAACCAAACCTGAACCAACAATGTGGAAAAAGTATTTGGGAGGTGATCTCAGGAAGCAAGACAGTGAGTGGGGAAATGCAACAGGGAAGAGGGGAAAAAAACAATGAAGTATATGTTAATAAGTAGGTATCACTGTGTCGACTAGGACTCAAGTCTACTGGGAATTCCTTGAAACACTGTGTTAAACATACTTAACAACAGTCCCCTTTATGATTGAGAAAGTAACTTTACTCATTCTTTTCCCTCATTGGTTGAAGACCATTCCTTGGGCACCGGCCCAGTCTCTTTCAGCCAGCCCTATGTATGGGCCAAGCCTGCTCCAGCGGCCAGGGCAATGCCAGCCTTGAGGAAGCTGGCGGAGCGGAGCCATCCCAACAGGCAAACGCTTGAGGCAGGAAGTCAAATGCAGGCCTCTCCCTCACCAAAGCTCTGCCTGAGCTCTGTGTTGAATTAGGGAACAAGGGGGAACTCCGATTATATCTGTCACACAAAAGCCAAATTCAGGAAGATTAAAGGCTTGCATGTGAAAGGAAAAACTATAAAACTTATAGAAGACAATCTTGTACTTGTTAGACCTTGTAGTAGGGAAATCTGTCTTTAAAAAGCTACAAAAAGTACAAACCATAAAGGAAAATATTCAACAATTTCTCTTCACTCAAAGATACTATGAAAAGAATTAATAAAAATGTTACAAACTTGAAGAAGATATTTGCAACACATAAATAGCAAAGAATTTGTGTATAGTATATTAAAATGCTTTGAAGCAGGGAAGAGAGGAAGGAAGGAAAAAGCCATTAGAAAAATTGGGGGGGGGGATCAATGAGCAGGAACTTTATACATAATAAAACATAAGTGGTCCAAAACATTTGAAAATATTCAATCTCATTATTAACCAGAGGAAAAAAAATGACCACAAAATTAGCAGACATTAAACTGTCACAATGTATCAGGTATTGGTAAGAATGTAGAACTGTTATTCACTTTTGAAGAGAGTGCAAATTCTGTGATTTCTGTGACATTTGATTGTCATTTCATAAGAGTTGAGTGTGTGCATTTCCTATGACCTATCAATATCACCTATAGGTATATACCTGAAGAGACTTTTGCACACTAGGATGTGTAGGAGGATACAGACTTTTAAAAAATATTACAAAACTGGAAACAAACCAGTGAGTGGGTCAAGAGGACTTTGATTCTTGGTTCTGTTTCTTACTAGTTGGGTGATTTTGGATAGTTACTTAACCTCACTAAACCTCAATTCCCTCATCAGTAAAATGAAAATAACAGTAGCTTCTAACTCATAGGCTTGTTATTGAAATTAAATAATACATGTAATATCCTTAATGTGCTTTCTTGTTACTTGCTCAGTAAATGTTAATACAATGAATAATTCTTATTTTCATTACAGAGTATCAAAAGGACTATTTTTAAAAAGTAGATTATTGTGCCTTTTAGTTCCTAAAGGCTTGTTAAATAACATTTTAGTTTTATTTGTTTCTAGTCATCAAGCCTTAGTAATAGGACCTACTCCATGGTGCTGCTGAGATAATTAAGTGCAGTAAGACAGAAAGGCTTGTGCCGGGCGGTGCCCCAGGAGCAGCCGCCATCATTGTGTTTCCTGTTTTATAAGGCTATCCTCTTTGGTCTTAAACTCTATGAAATTTGAGGGTTAGCCTCATTTTTTTCTTATCCTTTAATTGGCTTTTCTCCTTCCATATTTAATTTTTAATATTTTTTCTCAAAGCACCAACCTTCTAAACATATGGATTTTATTTACCTTTTAGACTTCTTTTCCAATAGTTTTTTTTTTTTTCCCCCTTTTGATTGATCTTAATCTGGTTTAGGGTTTCTAAAGTTCATGTTTTTAAAAATCTTGTTCAATTCCTTATTCTTTTATAATTTTGGATGTTATCATATTTGGGCCATTTTCTATCAAGTTTCTATTTGCACAGGACTTTCCATCAAACACCGCTGCTTTGATTCATCAATATGGTTTGTAAATCTAGAATGGCCTGCTCTGTGATTCCCAGGTCAGGAACCAGGCTGTGGTGCTGAAAAATTAGACAGTGTGAAATAATGTAACAAGAAACAAGAAAAGTAAAATAAGAAAATAAAAATTTCTGAAGTTACTATGAGAAAAAGACTTGCCATATTCAGGACTTAGTGTAATCATGAAAAATACTTGATCATCATATGATGGATCAACAATATCAGCCAAAATCCACTTAGATATTAGCACAAGGTAGCAGAAACTTTCAGCCCAGCTCCATGCACAGCAACAAAATACTTTAGCATTCAGTTCCCTGCAGGTCACGCTCGTCTGCATGAGTTGAGGTGCGCTCTATCCTTGCCACTCAGAGTGAGGGCCAAGGGCCAGCAGCATCAACATTATCTAGAAGTTTAACAGACTTACAAAATCTCAAATACCATTCCAGAACTACTGAAACAGAATCAGCAATTTAACAGATCACCCGCCATTTCTATGCCTAATGGTGTTTGAGAAGCTCAGCGCTAGACTCTAATTTGTTTGTATAAGACACCTTCTCCTTTTTGGATATAAGTGAATAAATGGCCAGGTTTCCTAAACCATAATATAAGTAGGGACAAGAGGCATTTTGGATGATAGCTCCAATAAGAGACATGTTAAATACAGGCAATTACATTGAATGGTGGATGTGTCCAAATCTTTCTCAGCAATTTAATTCTTTGTGGCATTTCATTCCACACACATTAGTCATGTGTGAGTGTGCGGTTTACTTACACCTGCCTCACTTGAATATTTGGTAAAACAATACTTTTACTATACTATTGTTAAAGCAATAGAAGAAAACATATTTCCATTAACTCACTCATTGAACAAGCATTTCATGAGCACCTGTTCTGCCTGGTACCAGAGGCTGGGGACACAAAGGTGAACAAGACATCAGACCTGTTCTCAAGGAACCCCCATCTCATGGGGAATGAACACACAGACAGACACATTTAATGAACAGGGAGAAACGCTTTGATAGATACCTGCAGGGTCAAATGGAGGTACCAGTGAAGGACAGCTCATCGGATAGAAGGAAGATGAGAAGGTGGGAAGAGGTAATGACCATGTTTTCTTGAAGGATGAATATAAAAATTGGGGAAAAGAGAGGAAAAGAACATTCCCTGGAGAGGCGGCGGCATAACAGAAATTCAGAGAGAAGCAGTGTGATGTCATTGGGGACTTTCCAGTAGTCATGTGCTGCTGAAGCATCAGGAGCAAAACAGAGGAGAGGAGGATGAGGCTGGACAGCCAGCCAGGGCATTCCTAGTCCACATGAGGAATTTTTAAAATATGTTTTTATTGATTTTAGAGAAAGAGCAGGGGAGAGGGAGAGAGAAACACCAATGTGCCTCCTGTATGTACCTGACAGGAGACTGAACCCCAAACTGGGCATGTGCCCTGACTGAGAGTCAAACAAGTGACCTTTTGGTGAACAGAACAATGCTCAACCAACTGAGCCACACCAGCCAGGACTACATGAATAATCTTGTAGTTTACCTTGTAGGGTAGTATTGAAAGGTTTTTAAATAGGGAAGAGCCCAGTCAGATTATCATTATTGATGGGTCACTCTGGATACAGAGTGGCGGAAGGAAGAAGGAAGTGGGAAGTCAATCCAGAGAAGAGAGACCAATGATGAAGCTAGTACATTCTTGCTGGCAAGTTAGAGTTGTTTGTTGGTGAGATGTGAGCTTCACCGCCAGCCAGCGGGTCAAAGGTACAAAGAGTCCCCAGAGACTGAAGACTCCAGCACACCTTCTCGACAACCTTCTTCATGTCTTACTCCACTTTTCAGAACAATATTGCAATCACTGCTTTTAATGAACAAATTCTCAAGATACCATCCTCCTTCATCCATCCATTATACTGTACAAAAATGAAACAATTAAACTCTTTATTATACAAGCATCTTGAACAGAGATCAACTGTAATTCATCCCACATGCTGTTAGCTAATTAAAGTATTTGTACCACAGATTCCGCAGCCTTTTACACAACCTTGGAGGAGTACTGGGGTCTTATTCCAAAAGAAAAACAAATCACTCTCCATTTCCTCCTATTTAATTTGTGCCACTTCGCCCATGGTTTAGTATGGTACTGCGGTTTCAAACTTTATATTTACCCTGGAAGTTAAATGTGCACCTTCAGAAAACAGCTTGCCAGTAAGGACATCACACGTTAAAGACATCTTTAAACTGGGATGCACTGGTTTCTCCCCCTGCCCGCCCCAACATCCTTTCTGTCTTAAGCATTATTCCCCTCCTCACACTGCTATTCACTTTGCTCTCTGATCTCAGCCCAGGGGGGACCCAGATACTGGAGGAAGACAGTATTTCTCCAGAGTACACAGTACAATATGTAGGTTGGCTTCTGAAAAGTGGATAGCATATTTAAAGTTGGGCAGTGCTCCTTCAACAAGTTCTATGGTTTCACTAAAGCCTCCAACAAAATATGGCATGAGGAGGTGGTCTGCATTAGTTTCAGTCCTAGAACCTTGGCTCATCATGGTGGTACACCCAGAGCAGATGGGAGATTTACGCATGTTCAATGATTGATTGACCTCTGTGTGAGCTATCCTTATTCAGAGTTCAGGCAGACACTCTCTGTTGTTGCCTGCAACATTTTCACAAGGTATTGCAGCCGCAATAGTAGGGCATCTTAGAGTACACCAGTAAGGGGTTTTCTTCTATTTACAAAGCACGTTAAGACTAATTCTCCTTTACATGTGCTGTATTCTTTCTTAGCTGTCCACATGTGAGTAGCCAGGAGCCATCTCTTATCTCCTGCTAAGGATCTCCATAACAAAACCCAACTGGAGCATGTGATGACATTCAAACAGGCAGCCCTCTGGGACAGAGAGCATTTTGGAGAAGAGCTGGAAGTGAATCTAGATGGTCAAGTGGAAGATATCTGACACCCTCTTCATCTGCTTATTTACCTTTGAGTACACACATACATGCAAAACACGCCAACACACACACTCAAAAACATCAGCAAATATTAAAGCCGAAACCCAATAATTTAAAACATGACACAAAACAATAATTTATTGAACCATGTACAAGGTACTTGGTAGGTGCAGCACAAATATGTATAAGGAAAGGTAGCTATTTTCAGGAAGCTTATACAGTGATACCTCGGTTCTCGAACATAATTTGTTCCAGGAGGACGGTCGAGAACCAAATTGTTCGAGAACCGAAGCAATGAAACCCAATAGGAAATAATGGAAACTGGATTAATTCGTTCCAAGCCCCAGAAAGTGCCTATTTACTGGCCTAATTTGTATATAATATGTAGAAAAAGATAAGTCTCAACAAGAAATAAAAGTGTAGTTAAGTCATGACATCAGATAGTGTTTTTTTTTGGAAAGCCAAGTGTCAAGAGTGGGCAACATTTGGACAGTAGGATCCACACTCAAATGAAAATTGGAGCTCCTAAAGTCAGTCGTTCTTTATTAGCACAAAGGATGTGCCTGTTTACAAACAGATGAAGTAAATGAATAGATAAGCATTCTTGCTGGGGTGAATTATGGACCATAACAGATCCAACAACGTTCCTGAACCTTGCCTTGAGACCACTCAGAGGGCTTGTGGCCCCTGTGGAGTAAATTCTGTCAATCCTTAAACTCTTCCTTTATATTCTCCTTCACTTATCCTCTTCATAGATTAAAAAAAAAAGTAAGTTTCTGGGTTTTCAACATTTTATTAAATTTGGATGTTCATTCTTTATGATACCAGATGAAATAAAACTCAAGGATACACTCAATCAATGTACTTTGCTTGGAAGTCATCCTTGAAGTGAAAACCCACCTCTGCTGTCCTTCAGGTGTCAGCCTCTCTTTATGTGACTGAACGCTAAGAAAAACAAAAAGTAACCACCTCTTCACAAAACAGGTGTGCACATGTTAATCCCATCACTGCATACAGCATGTCTTCTTACACACTATTGCAAATAATGGCTTTTCATTCAATTTATTGCTCCCCAAGCATCTCAATTAAGGGTGGTGTTAAGTTCATTGGCATCCCTCCTTAACACCATTTCTTATCCAAGATCAATAGGTAACCTACTGGCACTGGCTTGTGCAAGTAACTGGGGAAAGCACTAGAATTCTTACCTGAGAGGGTCTCCTGGACCATCATCTTGTTGGAAGAGGAGGTAAAAGTAGGGGTAGTTCAGTGCTAAGGCTATCACTTAGCACTGTGTTTAAATAATTATTCAAATAATACTGAAGACAGATTTATGGTCCATATCAAAGAATGATGGTAGGAGTCTGATGGAGACGAAAGCAGGATGCAAAATGCCAGCCCAAACCCAGTTCTGATGTGACCATGACCAGGTTGTGAAGCTGTATTGAGAAGGAGGGAATAAAAAGATGAGCCATTTTTACCAAATAATAATCAGTGAGTTACCTTGGACCAATCAGACAATTGAGGTCTCAGGACAAACTGCCACCCTGAAATCTGGAGAGACAGACAAATACAGAGAATTACAGTTAAGACCAGCCTACCTAGAACAGAGGCTGCTGGATCCGTAAACTGGTAGGAGCACTTGGTGGTAACTTTGATGGATTGCTTGAGGCGAAGTATGGTCTACCATGAGAGTGAGCAACTTCTAGGGGCAGCGGTCTTGTGGGGGGCACCATACTTTTGTGGATTTTACTTGAAGAAACTCAGGTACTGATGAAGAGCCATGAGAAACCACTCAAGTTTTGGGAAAAAAAAAAAGTAAAACTTGAAATATGACCAGAGTATTCTCCATTATAAACTTCTGCTCACTAAGTGAAAAGACTACCAGAACCATATCTGAGGTAAGGGAATAAATATTATTCAACTTCAGCCCTCTGTAAGCCTTTCTATCTCACTTAAGAAGGAAAAAAAAAAAAAAAAGCTGGAAAAACACTCGTGAAGGTCACACCCAGTTTCTTTAACAAAAGCTAAACTTCAAAATATAAAATAAATACGTTCTGGGGATAAAAAAAAATTCTGCTGAACAATTGGACACCCCTATGCAGAAAAAAGAAGCTGCTAGCTAGAGAGCTATACATTTCATAAAGTCACTCAACTTGGTCATAGATCTAAATATAAAATGGAATACAATAAAACTTCTAGAATAAATCATAGAAGAAAACCTGCATGAACTTGGGTTTGGCAATGAGTTTTTTTTTTTTAATTAATTAATTTATTTTTGTTACAGATGTTTCTCCCTTTTCCCCCACTGATTCCCCCGTCCCACCCCTCCCCACCCTGTCCCAAGCTTTGTTGTCCATGTCCATTGTTCATGCACACATGCATATAAGTTCTGTGGTTTATCTCTCCCCCATCACCCCTTCTCCTGGGGATTGTCAGTTGGTACCCCACGTCCATGTCTCTGGGACTACCCCATTCCTCAGACTGTTATGTTCATTATATTCCACAAATAAGTGAGATTATATGATACTTGTCTTTCTGTTTGGCTTGTTTCGCTTAAGATGATACTTTCCAGGTCCCTCTATGTCGCCTCAAAGGATAAGAGATCTTTCTTTTTTACAGCTGCATAGTACTCCATTGTGTATATGTACCACTGCTTTTTTTATCCATTTGTCTACTGATGGGCCTTTGGGCTGTTTCCAGGTCTTAGCTATTGTAAATAGTGCTGTTACGAACATGGGGGTACATAAATTTCTTCAGATTGGTGTTTCAGGCTTCTTAGGGTATATTCCTAGAAGTGGGATCACTGGGTCAAATGGAAATTCAATTTTTAATTTTTTGAGGTAACACCATATTGTTTTCCATAGTGGCTATACCAGTCTGCATTCCCACCAGCAGTGTACTAGAGTCCCCTTTTCTCCACATCCTCTCCAACACTTGTTGTTTGATGATTTGTTGATGGCGGCCATTCTGACAGGTGTGAGGTGATACCTCATTGTTGTTTTAATTTGCATCTCTCTGATGATTAGTGATGTTGAGCATTTCTTCATATGTCTCTTAGCCATTTGTATGTCCTGTTTGGAGAGGTGTCTATTTAGTTCCTCTGCCCATTTTTTAATTGGGTTCTTTGTCTTCCTTTTGTTGATATAAGCACTCTATATAGATTGAAAATTAACCCCTTATCTGATATGTCATTGGCAATTATGCTCTCCCATACAGTGAGTTTCCTTTCTATTTTGATGATTGAATCTTTTGCTGTGCAGAAGCTTTAGAGTTTGATGTAGTCCCATGTGTTCATTTTCTCCTTTCTGTTGCCTTAGGTGATGTATCAGTGAAAATTCTGCTGCATATGATGTCTGAAATTTTGTTGCCTACAGTTTCTTCTAGAATTTTTATGGATTCATGAATCACATTTAAGCTTTTTATCCATTTTGAGTTTATTCTTGTGTATGGAGTAAGTTGATGGTCTAGTTTCATATTTTTGCAGGTAGTTGTCCAATTTTCCCAACACCATTTATTAAAGAAGCTGTCTTTACTCCACTGTATGTGGCAATGAGTTTTTAGAAGTGACACGAAAAGCATAGTGCATGTAAGAAAACAAATGATAAATTATACATTATCAAAATTAAAAAGGCTTTGCTTTGTAAAAGTCACTGCTAAAAGAATGAAAAGTCAATTGGGGTGATAGGGGCAGGAAGAGATAAACCAAAGAACTTATATGCAAATACACATAACTGATAGACACAGATAATAGTGTGGTGAAAGCGGGGCGGGGGGGTGGTAGCTGGTTGGGGGGTCATTGGGGGGAAAAGAGGGGACAGCTGTAATACTTTCAACTATAAAGATAAATTTAAAAAAAAGTCAAGACAGACCAGAAGACAATATTTGTTAACCATATATATGAAAGAAGACTTGTATTCAAAGTATACAAAGAATTCTTAAAGTATAACAGGAAAACAACAAACAACAATTTTAAAAAAGGGCAAAATGTCCGCACACTTAAGCAAAAAATATATGCAAATGGAAAATAAGCATATAAAAGATGTTCAACATCACTTGTCATTAGGGAACTGCAAATTAAAACAACAATGAGACACAATTTCACATGGCTAAATTCGTAAAAAAATAAAATTAAACAAAACAGACATTGCCAAATGCTGGTGAGAATTCAGAGCAATGGGAACTCTCATTCATTGATGGTGTGGATGCAAAATGTTACAACTACTTTGAAGGACAGTTTGATAGTTTTTACAAAACTAAACATACTCTTCCTCTTTATGTTATCCAACAATAACACCGCTAGGTAGTTATCCAGTTGATTTGAATACTTATGTTCATATAAAACCCTACACACAGATGTCTATAGCAGCTTTATTAATATTTGATAAAAACTGGAAACACTCAAGATGTCCTTGAATGCGTTAATGGATAAACAAACTGGTATGTTCATATAATGTATTATTATTCAGTGGTGTTAAAAAATGAGCTACCAAACCATAAAGACATGGAGAAACCTTAAATGTATATTGCTAAGTGAAATAAATCAGTAAAAGGCTTAATAATGTGTGATTCCAATTATATAACATTCTGAAAAAGTAAAAACTATTTATATAGTAAGATTAGTGGCTGGTAGAGGTGGGAGAGGGAGGTGGATGAATAGGTGGGATACAGGGGACTTTCAGGGCAGTAAAATTTTTCTGTATAGTATTGTGATGGTGGTTACATAGCATTATGAATTTTTCAAAATCCACAGAACTTCACAGCACAAAAAGTAAATCTTAATGTACATAGTTAAAAAAGTATTTTGGAGGTTGAAGAATCCAAGGGAGGATTGCAGACTGTGAGGAGAGAATCTAATTGTATTACATACAAACGTATGAAACGACCTAACTGAAGGGGATGGGGAAACTCTATGTAACTCTGAAATGAGTGGAATCTGTAAGATTAAAAGCAAAAGGAACTAAACATGAGCAACTATGCTGTACAGATTAATAATCCTGATACTGCTATACATGTATACTAGAACTAAGCAATTAAGTAAAGGAAAGTGGATGGTGGAAATCAGTTTTCTCACTGTTGGAGAATTTACAAGTAAGAAAGAGGAGGCTAGAACGACCCATGTGGTAATGAATTAGAGTTGGAGACATCTGTGTGAACTCATGTTTAGCGTAACATTGATAGAGGTAGTTAAACATAGTTTTATATATAAAGAATATACACAATATAAACATATGTATAACAGTTTAACATATGCACTAATATCTTCTTGTTCTGTCAACTGAGAGAGAAGAGAATCAATGATTCTATTGCTGGTATTGAGAATAGAAGCAGGGGAATAAGGAGAAACATCTGTAACAAAAATAAATTAATTAAAAAAGGGGGGGGGTGGAGAATAGAAGCAAAAACACACCCAGAACTCAGTCTTGGTTTCTAATATCAGTTTCTAACAAAAAGAGCCAGGACTCCTCTGGAGAAATAGCTTATTTTAGGACTTGGTTATAAGTATGCAAGGTAAACAGGAGAATCTTGTAATGCTGGAAAACACCAAAACTCCCCAAACACAGTGATGGGGGTATGTCAAGGGAGACAAGAGCCAGTTGAAAGTATCCCCAATGGCCAAAGCCATGACAATTTGAGCAAAAATTAAATCAGTATTGGATTATAACCCAAAGGATAAAATAAATATTCATGAGTCAATATTGATAAAAGTAATGGTTGAATAAATAAATAAATGTAGAGAAAAATACAAATCTTCCTTGAAGAAGTATTCCAAATAATGTATGTGAATATTCTTTCTTCAAGTGGGTGTAGCATAACTCCCCACCCCTTAAATGTGGCCTGTGCATAGATTTCTTTCCAAAGGGCACAGCAAAAAACAAAGGAAAAGGGAATAACCGTCCAGTAGAGAAACCTAACCAATACTCTCTGAGCCAGAAGATCAAGGTTAATGACAACAGTCGTTTGTTGCTATTATGTATCCTTGATTTTCATGTGAGGAAAAATGGACTTTACAATTGTGTTCTTATTTTAAATAACCCATAAATCCAGTGTTATCATGAGAAAATCATATTACTCCCCAAAGAGGACATCCTACAAAACACCTAACCACCTAACACCCAACTTTCAGGGTCATCAATATGAGGACAATCCCGAAACTGCCAGAACCACGAGGAGCCTAAAGAGACAGGACAACTACACGAATATGGTGTCCCAGATGGGACACTGGGGCAGAAATGGAACATTAGGTAAAACTGAAGAGAATCTAAGTACACTATGGACTTAGTTGATAATAGTGCACCTGTATTAGTTTATTAATCTTAACAAATATATCACATTAATGTAAGTTATTAATAATAGGAGAAAGTGATATGGGGCATATGGGGATTCCGTATTATCTTTCCAATTATTATGTACTTCTAACACATTTAAAAATTAAGTCTATTGAAATTATCATAGTAATTTACCACATTAATGGGGTAAAAAAGAAAACATACAATTGTCGAAAAACATGTAGAAAAACAGTTTGACAAAATCCAATATCCTCCTTTATAAAATCTCTACCTAATAAAGAGCATGAAGGAAAATCCCACTCCTAAAATCATGCTTAATAATTAAAAAGAAAATAATTTCCCCCTAAGATAAAAAATAAAGCAATGATGACTGTTCTTACCAATTCTGTTCAACCCTCTTCTCAAGGTTCTAGATAATTCACTAAGGCAAAAATAAATAAATAAAAGACATTTAGATTGGCACAATTTATCTTCATTCATAGACTACCTGATCATCTATATATAGTGCTTCTCAACCTTCCTAATACCAAAACCCTTTAATACAGTTCCTTATGTTTTGGTGACCCCCAACCATAAGATTATTTTTATTGCTACTTCATAACTGTAATTTTGCTACTGTTATGAATTGCCATCAGAAATATGTATTTTCCAATGGTCTTAGGCGACCCCTGTGAAAGGGTCATTTGACCCCAAAGGGGTCGCGGCCCACAGGTTGAGAACCGCTGATATAGAACATCCTGGGGAATCTATAAATATGCTACTATAACTAATAAATAAGTTTAGCATGTTTGTAGGATGGAAAATTAAGATACAGAAACTAATATATTTTTTATTAATTTATTTTTGTTACAAATATTTTTCCTTTTTTCTCCATTGACACTCTCTACCCCATCTGCCCCCCCCCATCCCCAGCTTTCTTGTCCATATCCATTGATTATGTGTACATGCATATAAGTTCTGTGGTTTATATCTACCCTCCCCCAATATCTCCTCCTCTGAGGATTGTCAGTCTGCACCCTACTTCCACGTTTCTGGGTCTACCCTGTTCCTCAGACTCATATGGTCATTATATTCCACGAATAAGTAAGATGATGTGATATTTGTCTTTCTCTGCTTGGCTTGTTTTGCTTAGGATAATACTCTCCAGGTCCTTCCATGTCGTCTCAAAGGATAAGAGATCTTTCTTTCTTACAGCTGCATAGTACTCAGCTTTTTTTTTTTTTAATCCTCACCCAAGGACATTTTTCCATTTTTTGTTCAGGTAGAGGGAGAGGGAAAGAGAGGAAGAGAGAGAGAGAGCAAAACATTGACGTGAAAGGGACACATTGAGTCACTGCCATCCGCATGACCAACCAGGGCCGGAGACAAACTGCAACCGAGGTAGTCGGAACTGAACCCTGGTCTCTCTGGACCACAGGCCAATGCTCCAACCACTGAGCCAAACCGGCCAGGGCAGTACTCAGCTTTTTTATCCATTTGTCTACTGATGGACACTTGGGCTGTTTCCAGATCTTACCTATTGTAAATAGTGCTGCTATGAACATGGGGGTACATAAATTTCTTCAGACTGGTGTTTCAGGCTTCTTAGGGAATATTCCTGGAAGTGGGATCACTGGATCAAATGGCAATTCAATTTTTAATTTTTTGAGGTAACACCATATTGTTTCCACAGTGGCTGCACCAGTCTGCATTCTCACCAGCAGTGTACTAGAGTCCCCTTTTCTCCACACCCTCACCAACACTTGTTTGATGATTTGTTGATGGTGGCCATTCTGACAGGTGTGAAGTGATACCTCATTGTTGTTTTAATTTGCATCTCTCTGATGATTAGTGATGTTGAGCATTTCTTCATATGTCTCTTAGCCATTGTATGTCCTGTTTGGAGAGGTGTCTATTTAGTTCCTCTACCCATTTTTTAATTGAGTTCTTTGTCTTCCTTTGTTGAGTTGTATGAGCGCTCTATATATTTTGGAAATTAACCCCTTATCTGATGTATCATTGACAATTATGTTTTCCCATATAGTGGGTTCACTTTCCATTTTGATGGTTGTTTCTTTTGCTGTGCAGAAGCTTTTGAGTTTGATGTAGTCCCATGTGTTCATTTTTCCCTTTGTTTCTGTTGCTTTAGATGATGTATCAGTGAAAATTCTGCTGCATATGATGTCTGAAATTTTGTTGCCTACATTTTATTCTAGGATTTTTATAGATTCACAAGTCACATTTAAGTCTTTTATCCATTTTGAGTTTATTCTTGTGTATGGTGTAAGTTAATGATCTAGTTTCATTTTTTTACATGTAGCTGTCCAGTTTTCCCAAAACCATTTATTAAAGAGGCTGTCTTTACTCCATTGTATGCTCTTGCTACCTTTGTCAAATATTAATTGAGCACAATGTATTTGGTCAATTTCTGAGTTCACTATTCTGATCCACTGGTCTATGTGCCTGTTCTTGTGCCAGGCACAGTACCAGGCAGTTTTGATTACAGTAGCTTTGTAGTATAACCTGATATCCAGTATTATGATCCCACCTACTTTGTTCTTCTTTTTCGAGATTGCTGTGGCTATTCGGGGCCTCTTTTGTTCCATAGGAACTTTCAAAGTATTTCTTCTACTTCTGTAAAATATGTGGTTGGTATTTTGATGAAAATTACATTGAATCTATAGATTGCTTTGGGTAGTATGGACATTTTAATGATGTTAATTCTTCAAATCCATGAACAAGGTATGTGCTTCCACGTTTTTATATCTTTCTTTTTTTCTTTTTCCAATGTCCTGTAGTTTTCTGTAAATAGGTTCTTTACTTCTTTGGTCGAGTTTATTCCTAGGTATCTTAATTTTTTTTTCCATGATGGTAAATGGGATTTTTTTTTAGTTTCTTTTTCTGTGAGTTCATCATTGGAATATAAGAATGCTGTCAATTTCCTGATGTTAATTTTGTATCC
Organism: Molossus molossus; assembly: GCF_014108415.1. Taxonomy (NCBI): domain Eukaryota; kingdom Metazoa; phylum Chordata; class Mammalia; order Chiroptera; family Molossidae; genus Molossus; species Molossus molossus. The sequence continues at coordinate 184,705,967 of NW_023425344.1, forward strand.
TGCTACTTTGCTAAATTCATTTATTAAGTCTAGTAGACTTTTGATGGAGTCTTTAGGGTTTTCTATGTATAATATTATTTCATCTGTGAATAATGGCAGTTTCACTTCCTCCTTTCCAGTTTGGATCCTTTTTTTTTCCCCTTTATGTCTGATTGCCATGGCTAAGACTTCCAGTACTATGTTAAATAAAAGTGGTGAAACTCGGCATCCCTGTCTTGTTCCTGTTCTTAAGGGAAATGCTTTTAGTTTTTATCCCTTGAGTGTGATGTTGGTTGTAGGTCTTTCATATATGGCCTTTATTATGTTGAGATATAATCCCTCTGTTCCCAGATTGCTGAGTGTTTTTATCAGAAATGGGTGCTGGATTTTGTCGAATGCTCTTTCAGCATCTATTGATATGATCATGTAGCTTTTATCTTTCATTTTGTTTATGTGGTGTATCAGATTTATTGATTTGTGAATATTGTACCAGCTTTGCATCCCTGAGATGAATCCCACTTGGTCATGGTGAATAATTTTTTTGATGTATTGCTGGATCTAATTTGCTACTATTTTGTTCAGGATTTTAGCATCTATGTTCATCAGGGATGTTGGCCTGTAGCTTACTTTCTTTGCATTGTCTTTTTCTGGTTTTGGAATTAGAATTATGCTGGCCACATAAAACAAGTTTGGAAGTGTTCCTTCTTCTTGAATTTTTTGTTATGGTTTGAAGAGAATGGGTATTAGTTCTTCTTTGAATGTTCGGTAAAACTCCCCCATGAAGCCAGCCGGGCCTGGGCTTTTGTTTGCTGGGAGAGTCTTGATTACATCTTCAATTTCCTTAGTTGTTATTTGTCTGTTCAAGTTTTCTATCTTTTCCCAGTCCAGTTTTGGGAGACTATGTGTTTCTAGAAATTTGTCAATTTTGCTTAGATTGTTTAATTTGTTGCCATATAATTGTTCATAATATTTGTTAATGATCCTTTGTATCTCCGTGGTGTCAGTTGTGACTTCTCCTCTTTCATTTCTGATTTTGTGTATATGAGTTCTCCTTCTTTGTTTCTTGGTGAGTCTAGCTAAGGGTCCATCAATCTTGTTTATCTTTTCGAAAAACCAGCTCTTTGTTTCATTGATCCTTTGAATTGTTTTTTTTTGGCCTCTATGTAATTTACTTCTACTCTGATCTTTACTATTTTCTTTCTTCTACTTGCTCTGGGGTTTCTTTTTGTTTGCTTTCTAGTTCTTTAAGTTGTGAGGTTAGATAGTCAATTAGAAATATTTCTTGTTTCTTGAGGTAGGCCTGTAGTGCTATGAACTTCCCTCTCAGAACTGCTTTTCCTGCATCACAGAGATTTGTGTTGTTGGGTGTTCATTTTCATTGGTATCCAGGAAGTTTTTAATTTCTTCCTTGATTTCCTTGGTAACCCATTCACTGTTTAATAATATGCTATTTAGCCTCCATGTTTTCAAATGTCTTTGCATGTTCTTGTTGCAATTGATTTCTAGTTGCATGCCATTGTGATCTGAGAAGATGCTTGATATGATTTCAATCTTCTTGAAGTTGTGGAGACTTAGTTTGTTTTCTAACATGTGGTCTATCTTTGAGATTGTCCTATGTGCACTTGAGAAGAATGTGAATTCTGCAGTTTTGTGGTGTAATTCTCTGTTGATATTTATTTATTTATTTATTTATTTATTCATTTTTATTATTATTTTTTTATCCTCACCTGAGGACATTTTTCCATTTTTTATTCAGATAGAGTGGGAGGGAGAGAGAGGCAGAGAGAGAGAGAAACATCAATGTGAAAGGGACACATCGAGTGGCCACCACCCGTACGACCCAACCAGGGCTGAGGACAAACTGCAGCCAAGGTATGTACCCTGAGCGGGAACCGAACCCAGGTCTCTGTGGACCGCAGACTGATGCTCTAACTGCTGAGCCAACCTGGCCAGGGCTGTTGATATTTATTAAATCCATTTGATCTTGTCCTTCATTGAGAATCTGTGTTTCCTTGTTAATTTTTTGTCTAGATAATCTACCCGTGAAGTCAGCGGGGTGTTGAAGTCCCCTGCTATAAGTGTATTGCTGTTGATTTCTTCTTTGAAGTCCTCCAGAATATTTTAAATATATTTTGGTGCTCCTATATTGGGTGCATATATGTTTATCAAGGTTATACCTTCCTGTTGGATATATCCTATTAATATTATGTAGTTATGGCCTTCATTTTGAAATCTATTTTATCAGATATGAGTATTGCTACCCCAGCTTTTTTCTCTTTTCTGTTTGCTTGAAAGATTTTTTTTTCATATCTTCACTTTCAACCTATGTGAGTCTTTTGTTGTGAGGTGGGTCTCTTGTAAACAACTCACAAACTCATAAACTCACATATATGTGAGTCATGCTTTCTTATCCAGTCAGCTACTCTGTGTTTTTTCATTGGAGCATTTAATCCATTCACATTTAAGGTGATAATTAATATCTACTTATTTATTGCCATTTTTGTTTAGTGTGGTTCTATTTTTCTTCCTATTTCTTCTACTAATTACAGCAGTGCTTTTAACATTTCTTGCAGTGCTGGTTTGATGCTAATGTATTACCTTAGCCTTTTTTTTTTTTTTTTTTTGGTCTGGAAAGCCTTTTATTTGACCTTCTATTTTGAATGATAGCCTTGCTGGATAGAGTAGTCTTGGATTCAGATCCTTGTTTTTCATGACCTGATTACTTCATGCCATTCCCTTTTGGCCTGTAGTGTTTCTGTTGAGAAGTTAGCTGAGAGCCTTATTGGGTTTCCTTTGTAGGTAACCTGTTGCTTATATCTTGATGTTTTTAGGATGTTCTTTTTGTCTTTAATTTTTGGCATTTTAATTACTATGTGTCTTGGTATGGGCTTTTTTGGGTTGTTCCTACTTGGGGCTCTCTGTTCTTTTTCAACTTTAATGCCTTCTTCCTTCACCAAATTAGGATAGTTTTCTTTAAATATATTCACTAACCCTTGCTTATTTTCTTCTTCTTCTGGGACTCCTATGATATGAATATTATTATGTTTTCAGTTGTCCCACAATTCTCCTATGCTGCCTTTCTGTTTTTAAATTTTTTTTCCTTTTTGTTTTATGATTGGTTGATTTTTTTCTACCCTGTCTTCTAATTTACTGATCTGGTCCCCAGCTTCTTCTACTCTGCTATTTAGTCCTTCCAGTGTGTTCTTTATTTCTGCTATGTCATTCTTCATTTCTTCTTGGTGGCCTTTCATTTCCAGTTGGTTTATTTTCAATGTTTCTATATCTTTACTCATGGTGTTGATGTTCCTACTCATGCTGTTGAGCTTCCTCACAATCATGGCTCTGAACTCTACCTCTGATAACTTGCTTAACTGCATTTCATTGATGTCATCTTTGGTAGAGGTCTCTTGTTCTTTCATTTGGATTTGTTTCTTTGTTTCACCATTTTGGCTATCTGAATGGGTTTTGGAGCCTGCCAAATTATCCCTGTGGATGTTGGTGTTCTGCTGTTTGTGGCTCCCTCTACTGGGTTTGGATGAGCCTGGTTGGATCCACGTTAAACACTACTGTCAAGTCTTACTTTCCTGGGTAGATTTGTAAACTTAGGAATGGTTCAATTATCCTCTAGCTTTTTGCCTTGAGGCTATTAGTTGGGGTTACTTGAAGAGCCTTGGGTTCTCGTTGAATGAAAAACTCTCAGGTGTTGAGCATAAGAGGATTTCCCAAGGGTGGGGCAAATGCTGGTTGTTAATGAGCCTCAATTTGCATTTTTTGGCCCAGCTGGTTAGGGTTATATCTCCAAGTGATGGGCTGCTGCTTCTCTCCAGAGCTCCAGGAAGGAGCAATATGGCCACCCTCCTGTGTGGCCGCAACTCAGCAAAACTCTGAGCACCCTCCAAATCCCGAATGTCCCCATACAGCTCTAGTCCAGTCTGCACTCCCTTTGCCGGAGCCCAAGGTGAGTAGCTGTAGCTAATTTAGCACTCTGTGTTGGCCCTCTGTGCTGTGGAGCTGGCTTGGGATTTTAACCCCTGGGGTGATGCTCACTGCTGCTGTCTGTGGACTACCAACTCCCTTCTTGTGCCTCCACACACCTCCCAAGCTTGATTCTGTTTCCCAGGTTATATGGTCCTCTCAAGCTACTTTTCTGTTGCTTTTCCCCCTGATGATTTGTCTTTGTTTCTTCAGTTGTAATTCCAGTTTGGTCCTGGGACATCATCTGTGTAGCTTCCATTCACTCTGCTGTTATTTGGGAATCCCCCTAATATGTTTCTATATACTAGTAATAAACAATTAGAAGTTAAAATAAAACATGCAATGTTAATTGTAACAGCATAAAATGTATGGAATATTTAGGGATAAATATGGCAAATTATGTGTATACTGCAAACTACCAAACACTTTGAGAGAAATTAATGAGGGACTAAATAAATGAAGAAATATCTCTCTAAATCGATCTACTTATTCAATGTAACACCAAATAAGACCCATCCAGATTTTTTATAGAAACTGACAAGCAGTTTCATAAATTTATATCAAAATGAAACAGGGTTAGAATAGCCAAAATAACTTTGAAAGAGAAGACCAAACTTGGGAGACTTGTACTACCTGATTTCAAAACTTATTTTAAAACTACAGTGGTCAAGACAATATGGTATTAATAAAAATTGGTGATAGTTCATTAGAATAGGAATTGTGTGTTCAGATAAAGACATACACATGTGTGTTCAATTTACTTTTCACAGATTTGCCAAGGCAATTTAATGGAGACAGGTTAATATATATATATATATATTTAATCCTCACCTGAGTATATTTTTCTATTGACTTTTAGATAGTGTGGGAGGAAGGAAGAGAGAGAGAAAAAGAGAAACATCAATGTGAGAGAGACACATGGATTGGTTGCCTCCTGCAAGATCCCAACAGGGGCTGGGGATTGAACCTGCAACTGAGGTACATGCCTTTGACCAGGAATCAAACCTGAGACTCTCTGGTTCATAGGCCGACACTCTAACCATTGAGCCAAACTGGCCAGGGCCAGGTTAATCTTTTATAACAAACAATACTTGAACAAGTGGATATCCACATGCAAAAAAAGTCCTTAAGCAAATATACATAAAAATTAACTTGATATTTATCACAGACCCAAATATGAGAGGCAAAATGTTAACATTTTAGAAGAAAACAGGAAAAAAAAAATCTTACTTACCCATGTTTTTGGCTAATATTTCTTTAATCCTTACCGGAGGATTTTTTCATTCATTTTTCAGACAGAGTTGGGGGAGAGAGAGTGAGAGAAGGAGAGAAGGAGAGAGAGAGAGAGAGAGAGGGAGAGAGAGAGAGAGAAAGAGAGAGAGAGAGAGAGAAACATCAACTGGTTGCCTCCCCCAGGACCCCTACCAGGACCAGGATGAACTACAACTGAGGTATATGGCCATGACTAGAATCAAACCCACCACTCTTTGGTCTGAGGACTGACACTCTAACCACTGAGCAAAACTGGTCAGGGCTGGCTATTATTTCTTAAATATTACACAACATTCACTAGTATAAATGGAATTCATAAAAATTAAGAACCTTTCCATGGACAGTTTTGCTCAGCAGTTAAAGCATCAGACTGAGGACTGAAGGGTATTGGGTTCAATTCCAGTCAAGGGCATGTACCTGGGTTGCAGGATCAATCCCTGGCCCTGGTTGGGGTCATGCAGGGGGCAGCCAATCAACACGTCTCTCTCACATTGATGTTTCTCTCTCTCTCCCTCTTCCTCCCTCCCTCTACTAAAAATCAATGGAAATATAACCTCAGTTGAAAATAAAAAATTTAAGAACCTTAATCTTCCAATAAATGGACAAAAAAATGTAAAGTAGGCCACAGACTGGGAAAACATTTATCTAACCAAAGATTTGTATCTAATACATATGAAGAACTCTTACCACTCAATGAGAAGACAATCAAGAAGTACATTTCATAATGTGCATTACATTTGCTCAGACTCTTCATCAGAGAGGATCAACAGATGGCCCATAAGCACATGGGAAGTTGCTGTCAGCATCAAGTAGAGAAATGCAAATTAAGACTGAAAGGAGATACCAGTGTATTGTTACTAGAATCACTAAAATCAGAAACACTGACCAACTAGAACAACTACAAGTCTCACATACTAGGATGGTAAACTGGAACAAGCATTTTGGAAAAGTGTTGGTAGTTTCTTAAAAAGTCAATCATATAAGCCAGCTGGAGTGGTTCTGCTGGTTGAGCATTGGTCTCATGCACTGAAAGGTTGCTGGTTCCATTCCTGGTCAGGGCACATACCTGGGTTGCAGGTTTGATCCCCAGTCAGGGAACAAATGGAGGGCAACAGATTGAAGTTTCTCTCTCCCTCTCCCTCTGTCTCACCCCCTCACTCTAAGCATGCCCTCAGGTGAGGATTAAAAAAAAAAGTCAATCCTATGACCTGGCCATTTTATTTCTAGGTATTTACCCAAGAGAAAGAAAAGCATATTTTCATAAAATGCTTGTTCACAAATTTTCACAGCTTTATTGGTAATATCCAAACCATGGAAATAACCTAAATGCAATCAACAAGTAGATAATAAGTTGAGATATATCCATACAATGAAATATTGCTTGTCAATAAAAAGAACTGAACTGACATATGTTGCAACATGAATGAGTTCCCAAATAATTATGCTGAGTGAAAAATACAAGCATGCATACTTCATAACTGTATTTATATAAGCTTTTGGAAAAAGAAAAATAATCCAAAGTGGTAGAAATCACTGGCTGCCAGTGGGGTTTGGGTGGGGTTTGGAAGGGTGAGCAGAGGGCTTTCAAAGAGGCAGGAGGAGACTTCTGGGCATCTGGATGTGTCATCGTGATTGTGGTGAGAGTTTCAAGGAGACATACATTTGCCAAAATTTATCAAACTGTGCACTTCATATGTGCAGTTTTTATGTCAATTACTCCTTGGCAAAGCTTTAAAGAAAAAAAGAGAGATTTTATTTATCTCTTTATAGACTTGTTATTACCAGTTTGAATGCTATTACTTATTTGCTCATATTTCCCTTTTTTAGACTTTAAGCTCCTTGAAGTAAGTAATTTAATCTGTTTTTGTTCCACGTGTCTAACACTGGGGTTATTTAATGTATATATAACAAGTAACATGAAAAAGAGTGTATAGTCGTCCCTCGCCACTTTGTGCTTTGACTTTCACAGCTTCACTCTATTGCAGTTTTTTCAAATATATTCATTAAAAAGTTGATTGAGACAGTGAAAATGATACAGCATGCACTTGATTGTCAATTATACACCCCTGTATTACAATTAAATTAAAATTACTGTACGTGTGGACTGTAGGCCTATGTATTTGAGCACCCTAGGAATCCTTCAATGCCAGGTGCAACCGCTCAACCACTTCTTGTGTGTGGGCAGTAACTTTTTTCGGGTGTGGTGAAACCAAGCCAATCAGAGCATGCTGTTCACTGATTGGCTATCCTATCCTCTTCCTATCCTGACCACTGATTGGCTCAGCCCCATGTAAGTTTGTTTCTCTCATACACACTTCTACATCGGAAGCATCGGAAGCATCTTTGCTCTTGTGTTTGCAATTTCTGAGAACTTTTATCTAAGCCCCATGATGGCTCCAAAATGTGCTGCTGCTTCTAAGCCTTCTGACTATGAAACTAAGCACTGGAGGAAATGCTTACCATCCAGGAGAAGGTGAAACTCTTGGATATGATCAAAAATGACAAGAAAATGGTGGAGGTTGTCCACCATTATGACATGAATGAGTCTACCGTTCACTCCATCCATAAAGATGAAAAGAACATCCATGCAACAGCTACTGTCTCTTTTAACAAGGAAGCAAAGTGTGTCATGACAAGTTGTAATAAGTTCATATCTGCCCTAGCCGTTTGGATCAGAGCCACAAGAAAAACATTCCATTGGATTCGCAGGTAATCCGGGAGAAAGCAAGGCAGTTCTATCAGTGCTTTACGGCAGACGAACCTCAACCAGGACCTTCTTCTGCAATGTTCATGGGTTTCACAGCAAGCAAGGGTTGGTTTGAGAAGTTCCAGAAGAGGTATCAACTGAAGAATGTCATTCTCCATGGAGAAGCTGCCTCTGCTGACCAGCCTGTAGCAGAGGACTACATGAAAAACACATTCCAGAAGACCCTTGAGGAGGGCACGTATCATCCAGAACAGGTGTTCATTATGGATGAAACAGGACTGTTCTGGAACATTCATTTTCAAGGATGAGGCCAAGGTCCATGACTTCAAGGCATATAAGGATCACATGACTATTGTTCTGTGTGGAAATGCTGAGCAATTTTTGCTCAAGCCTGTCCTTATCTACAAGGTCAAGAACCCTAGAGCCCTGAAGAATAAAAATAAGAACCTGCTGCCAGTGCATTGGATGCACAATGACAAGGACTGGGTCATAAAGCAGCTGTCTGGTTCCATGAGTGCTTCATCCCCCAAGTCAAGCTGTAGCTCACAGAGAAGTAACTCGAGTTTAATGTCCTTGTCCTCATGGACAATGCTGGAGGTCATGCGCAAGACCTATCCTATGATGGTGTGCTGATCGAGTTCCTTTCTCCCAACACCACTTCACTGATCCAGCCCATGGATCAAGGCGTTATTAACACATTTAAGGCCCTCTATACACAAAACACCCTGCAGCACCTCGTCAAAGGCATGGACCTTGAGGAGAACTTCTTGTTGAAGGTGTATGGGAGGCAGTATACCATCATGACCTGTCTGAAGAACATCCAGGCTGCGTTGAAGGACATAAAGACGGAGACCATGAAGGCCACCTGGAAGACGTTTGGCCTGAAATTGTCCATGACTACAGAGGACTCACCCCAGAGGATATAAGCAACTCGGCAGTGGATAAGGCAGTTAGGCTGGCCCAGATGCTGGGAGGAAAAGGTTTTGCAGATATGACTCACAATGATGTGGATGAGCTGCTGGAGACACATTCGGATCCCTTAACTGACGAGGATCTGGAGAAGATGACTAAGTCTGTGAGTGAGGAGGAGGGAGAGCAGCCAGAGGTTCCTGGGGGTCAGGAGGAGGAAGTTGGCCTTACATTTAAGTGTCTCTCACAAGTCGTGAGAACTATTAAGGTAGTACAAGACATGATTGATGAATGGGACCCACAAATGATATGTGCGTTGCGGTTCCAGAATGCACTTGATGGAGCCACAGAACCGTACAAAAGCTTCCTCACGCATATGAAAAGATAGCAACAGCAACTATCACAATGTTCTTCAGCTGCACACCCAGACACCCACTGTCTACTCCTAGTACTCCTTCAGTGGAAGACAATGATGACGCACCTGCTGAAGATACTGCACCAACTGAAGACTCTCCTACTGAGGTTGTGCCTTCAGAGGAGCAGTAAACTTGCTCTTCTTTGCTGTGCAGTACATCTCCTCGTCTTCATCACTTCATCATTGAGCAAGTTGCACTATTTTCATAGGTTAGTGGTTGTGTGTAAGAACTGTGTATGTGTGTAATTAAATGAACAATAATATGATATTTATAACATCTAATGTGTCTTATTTTCTCTTATTTTGTCTAATATATTGGATAATACAAGTGTAATGGTGACTAAAAGGTGTTATTTCATGTCTACAGGGCTCTAATAATTTTAATGTATTTAGAAGGTTGTAAACAGGTTTTCTATGCTCTAACTGTGAAAATATTTGATTTATAAATGAAGAATCCTACTTCGTGGAAATTCATTTATTGCGGTAGAGTCTGGAACTGATTAACTGTGATAAATGAGGGCCGACTGTAAGTCAATCAATGAGTACATAATACTGAACACATATTATACACTAGGTAGGGTCTTTAGAAAATTTCTTCAAGCTTTATGTGAGATGATCATATCTTGGAAAATGAGGGGCGGGGGTAGAGATAGATTTGTTTATAAATCTAGGAATGTACACCAGAGTAAAATAAGCAAAAGTAACCATGCACTAATCTGAAAAACTTGACCATCATCATATTTTAATTCCTAATGTTAGTAACATTGTTTCTTGGCATAGCTGACCCTGCTTGATATGTATGCACCTTAGTTTCAATAAACCAGTGTGAAGTAGACCACCTCATATGTCACAACTAGAGGGAAGTCGACTATTGAGAGGTCAGCTGAATGGGGTAGGCAAGATAAGGGGGCTCCTAGAAGAATTTTTCTGGAGTAAGAACATACTCATTTGAGTTTTAGAGTCATCCTTTTTTGTTCAGTGCCAAATAGGCCTTTTCATTTCTTTTTAAGACCCTAGATTTCAGTACCTGATATGGTTGGTTGATGCAGTTGCATTAAGAAAGCGTAGGATAACCCCCTTCCCACCCAATCTCTGACTCTCCCCCCACACACATTCATTTCTCTAGGTACCTGTCAGACACAAGCCTTGTGCTTCGTGCTGTGGGGAATATTAGAGAGAGAAAATATCAAAACATTACAAAAGCAGCCAAACCACCAGGAAGTGGTAAATACCAAAAAAAGTAGAAAAGACAGTTCATAGGTAGGATTTGCCTTTTGGCCAGGGGCACTTTAGAAAAAAGATGAGATTTTTAGCTCAGTCATAGAGGATTACAACAGGCTGAGGGGTGGACACATAACACTGAGAAGTGAGGTGACAGGGGTGATATGGGGAAATAGGATGGAAGAGAAAAAGCATAATTTAACAAAAGTAAACAATCTAATGAAATAAAATTGAACATTGTCTTTAGGCAAACATAAAAGCAGCATCTGGTAGTTTTAGAAGAAAATAACTAAGCTATATTTTTGTTTTGTTTTGTTTTTATCCTCACCCAAGGACATTTTTCGATATTTTGTTCAGATAGAGTGGGAGGGAGAGAGAGAGAGAGAAACATCGACGTGAAAGGGACACATCGAGTGGTCGCCACCTGCACAACCCAACCAGGGCCGGGGACAAACTGCAACTGAGGTACGTGCCCCTAGCAGGAACCGAACCTGGGTCTCTCCAGACCTCAGGCCAACGCTCTAACCGCTGAGCCAAACTGGCCAGGGCGAACTAAGCTATATTTTGAATACTGGTGCCACATTTCTCTAAAATTTAATTTGGTGATGCATAATCCAGAAGGTAGAGAGGAACATTCTTAAAAACTAAATTTACTGCCTAGCCAGTGTGGCTCAGTGGTTGAGCACTGACCCCTGTACCAAGAGGTCACTGGTTCAATTCCTGGTCAGGACACATGCCCAGGTTGTGGGCCCGATCCCTAGTGAGGGGCATGCAGGAGGCAGCCAATCCATGTTCCCTCTCATCGATGTTTCTATATCTCTCCTTCTCCCTTTCTCTATCTCTCTAACATCAATAAAGGAAGGAAGGAAGGAAGGAAGGAAGGAAGGAAGGAAGGAAGGAAGGAAGGAAGGAAGGAAGGAAAAGAAACTAAGTTCACTAACTGAATTCTATTTGAGGGGACTCTGTGTCTATTTGGGAAATGGCTTATATCAGGTGCTTGAAAATAATTGTTTATACTGATGTTATATATGTATGTATGTACTAGGGATGGATCTGTCAATTATACAGACAAATGGCTATTATTCAGATTGACTAGTTGTTATTTGGTCTATGCTGTAACTGATGATATACAATAATCTAATTCACAGAGCCCTAACACTAGTATAAAATAAATCATAAAAAACCAGCTACTTGAGATGTCTGAATCAGCTCAGGACATTGATGCCTGTCCAACCATGTGGTTCCCAAATCCTTGGTTGAAGGTAGATGACAATGTGGAATAAGTTGATTCCCCAGAAAGGATGAACTGCTTTGATAAAACTGTGATATCAAGATGCACATCATCCTTATGAAATTATCTTTTTGTAGCTATAACTCCTTGAAATAAAATGACACTTTTATAATGACAGCAAGATTTGGGGTGGGGGGCTTCTGACACTACAGTAACCTAAAAATAGAAGCAAAATTGAACACTAGTGAAGGAAACTGCATTTTTCAAAGAATTCTATATTTCCCATGGGTTCACTCAGCTCAGAAAACATCTTCAGGAAAAAAACAACACACTTCTCTTTTTTTGTACAAAGGATGTAAAATGATAACTTAAATCACATGAGGTGGGAATGACAAAGTGACTTACAAGTACCTCTGTGATTAAATAGTCTATATTCAAATTGTATTGTGATTGATTTTAATAACTGATACCTTGAGTGAAGAGTTATTTCTGTGGAACTTTTTTACCAAAAAAGCATGCTTTTGTGTCTCCCTCAACTCGAGAGAATACTCAAGTAAGATTCACGCTTATACATGAGAGGAATTTATAAAGGTGTAGAACAAGAAGTGATCTTAGAGATCACCTAGTTCAAACATCTTGTTTTACAAATGAGGAGACAGGCCTAGAGGTTAAAGTGAGATTGATGTTTAAGGAAGATTAGTCTGGCAGCATTGAGATGACACTGTGGGATAGTCTCAGAGGCTGGTCTGGGTGGGCCTAGGTCAGGCTGGGTTGTTTTCTGCAGACGTTGGAAGTGCATGCATCAGAAGGTTGACTGTGAATTAGAGCTCAGGTTAAGACAAAAGGGGCAGAGTCTGGCATCAGTTTGAAAGGAGGAATGGAAAAAGATGCTATAGCTAAGAACATTCTGGGAAATAGACTCCAAGGTTTAGAGAGGTATTGGATGAAGACCAATGCCTATAAAGCAAGAATGCCTAGGACACATTGTTTTATGAGTTTTGCCTATGATGTGGAAGAAAACTTGGCATCTACTTGGAGGCTCAGACTTAGACTGCAAATAATAATACAAAAAACTTGAATGAAATTGGGTCTTTCTAAAAACCTGATACACTCTCATTGGCCCACATTTTTTTTTTTGAATTCACAGAAACCACTCCTTGTTACTTTCCTTCTTGGGTATTTTTGGATATAGCTTTCTGGGGCCTTGAAATAAGTGAAAAAGGGGTTGATGGACTTAGTAGACAAAGTGAGATTTGATTCCTGGTTTTGATTCCAGCCAGGCAAATGACTTCGAACAGATTACAAATCTTCCTTGAGCTTAAGTTTTTTCATGTGCAAATGGAATGACAGTACCCTCTAATTCAAAGGGTTGTTTTGAGAATAATTTATCTAAAATTCCCAGCACGGAATATGCCTTCAATATATAGTGTTTTTTGTTTTGTTTTGTTTTTTTAATCCTTGCCTAAGGATACTTTTCTATTTATCTTCAGATAGAGTGGAAGGGAGAAAAAGAGAAAAATATTGACACGAGAGGGACACATCGACTGGTTGCCTCCCACACGACTCCGACTAGGGCTGGGGACGAACCACAACCGAAGTATGTGCCCTTGACCAGAATCAAACCTGAGACTCTTTGGTCCACAGGCTGATGGTCCTACCACTGAGCCAAACCAGCCAGGGCCAATATAGTGTTTTCTACAAAGCTAGAATTTTTTTTTATACAAAATTATAATTTTGAAGAATATACTGTAGTTTTGTTCTTCTGGAGACTTGCCTGATTCATTCAATTAAGTGCTAACCTTATAATTTGACTCTCAGAGGAATCCACTGTCTACAGATCTGGGGCATTTTCCTTTACCCCAGATTTACATGGCTGTAAATTAGAGTCATCAGCAAAATTCTAGGTTTGGGATATAAGTATTTTTCTTTCATCAGCATAGCTCTTAGTTATTTCAATCCAATAACTAATATGTACTTGATGATCAGATGCTCAGAGAATGGAAGAAACAAACCAAAAAGGAAGAATCAAGGAGCCATCTCCCTATGAAAAGTACTCCCCATGTAATGAAACAGCTAATCTCAGAGTCAGGGAAATGTCTTCCTTTTCTAATAAACCAAAGGTTAAAGGGAATTATGATCGTATCTGCACTGCAGCCCATAGTATTTTTAAAACAAAGGAAAGTTAAAGAGAAGGCTATTTTTTAATTATCCTAAAAGTTCAGTATACCTTTCAATGGATTCACAAACTTTGTTTTGCTGTCTCTTTTTCCTTAAGTTTTCAGACATGCAATCTCAGTGGATATTGACAATCTACATGGAAATAACTGTCTTTGTAAAAATAATAGGATAAAATAATTGAGCTACAAGAACCTAGAGAGATTATTTACTATACTATTTCAATTTACAAAATAATTAAGCATGTAAAATTGCTCACTATAATATGCAGTGATTCCTAGATTTCTGGATTTCATAAGCCAGTACAGTTTTTTTTTTGTTTTTTTTTTGTTTTTTTTTAATTAGGAGGTTGCTATAAGCTTTTTTTTTGTTGTTCTTGCTTGTCTTGTGAGTTTATCATTTAGCAACACCATCTCTTCATTCTAGGTGACCACTAATTGTTGGTTGCATGTTTGGGAACTACTGCTGTAGTAACTCAACAAACTTTTAATTAAGCTTCCATAATAAAGTCTTTAGTGCAGCTAGACCCATTGCGGCATCTTTAAACTTTACGTAGTGTAGGCTTAAACTGAGAGGGGCCACTTACAGTAGGCTACCTTGACTGAGATTACAGTAATCTGGGATAAAAGAAGTTCTGAGTTACAATCAAGAAAGACAATATCTTCATGACTGTGTTTGTATAATCATGGCTAGATAATTAAAACCAGCTCTATGGCCATAGAAAAATCATATTACCTCTTTGAATCTAATTTTCATCATACTGAATATAAAAATGTCCTCCTACTTTATATGAAAACTAAAAACTCTGGAAAATACAAAGCTCTGAGGAATGAACAAAATTTAGGCAGATTCTGAAGACATGTTGACATTTAAATGAAGGAAATGACATGACATGAGTTTCCCAGTTTTTACTGCTTTTAGCTCAAGGGCAGGATGCAGTCAGCATACATGGGGCAACTATAATTTCTCTAGAAACCGTCACCGTTTCTGGCATAAAGAACCAATCACAAAAGCTAGCAAACAATACAGTCAGGCTGGCTATAGGTGATCCCAAGAAACTAGAGGGCAAGATGTCTGCACATGCCTTCCTTGTGCAGATGTACAGTGAGGAACACAAGAATAAAAACCCTGTGCAGAATTTTCCAAGAAGCGCTCTGAGAAGTGGAAGACAATGTCCTGGAAAGAGAAGTCTAAATTTGATGAAATGGCAAAGGCAAATAAAATACTCTTTGATTGGGAAAAGGATTATGGGAAGCAAGAAGAAGGACCCTAATGCCCTAAAGGCCGCTATCTGGATTTTTCCCGTCTGTTCAGAATGCCACCTCGAGATCAAATCCATAGACCCTGGCATCTCTGCTGGAGATGTGGCAAAGCAGATGAGAAAGATATGGAATAACAAATGATAGTGAAAAGCAGCTTCATTTACACTGACAAAGCTACAGAGCTGAAGGAGAACTATGAGAAGGATGTCGTCAGCTAAGTCCAAAGGAAACTTTGATGGTGCAAAGTGTCCTGCTAAAGTTGCCTGGAAAAAGGTAGAAGAGGAAGACAAAGAAGAGAAAGGGGAGGAAGAGGAGAGGAGGAATAGAAAACCTGTTTATCTGTCCCTTGTGAATACCTTAGAGTAGGGGAGAGCCATAATTGACAGCTCTTATTTGAGACATACTTGCTGCTTAGGATTCATTACACAACTGGACCAAGGTCATGTCGTGATCTCTCAAAGTGCTCTAGAATTGTCATTGGTTTACATTGAGTGGCCACAGGTATCCAGAACACCCTGAAACTATATCTAAGTTGTATATATTTCCAAAAATTTTTTTACATGAACAGGCTATCATGTTCTCTTCACTCTGTGCACTTTTTCTGTTGGTGTGATAAGGCATTTAAAGATATTTCTGGCATTTTTCTTTTTTAATCTGTAAGGTGGTATTAACTAAATGGCTATTGGCTAGAAATCCTGAGTTATCAGCTGTACAAATCTATAGCTTGTAAAAAGAACAAGATGGTCTAGACAAACTCTTGATGCTCCTTGCTTGGCGTTGAGGCAGTGGGGAATATACCATTTGGAGGGGCTGTTGCTCAGGTTGTGCACTGTGAGGCTGGACCTGTGGACACTGCAATGGGCATCCATTTAGCGTCTGGTTGCCTTGTTTTGTATATAGTGATCAAGCATCCGGATGCCATTCTTAGCTGTGGAAAAGGGGGGTGAGCTGGCATGAGAAGTACTTGGATCTTTTTTAGTTAAGTGTGATGGTTTTAACCTGTTTATTTTTAAACAAATTGTAGAATTCTTCATTATCAGCTAAATGAAGAGACACTGAATAAAAATTCAAGAACCTTCTTACTGAACACAATTTGCCATGTTGTAATTTTTTGTATGTTTAGAATGCTGAAATGTTTTTGAAGTTAAATAGACAGTATTACATTTTAAATAAAAATAACCAATCATATCATTAGAATGGGTGGGGAAAATCCCAGGGGGAAAAAAAAGAGCCAGAGATGGTGAATAACATGTTCTATGTATATATTCAATGTAAATCTCTGACTCCTACACTATACACGTGCAGGGCATACAGCAAGCAGTCCAGCTACCAATAAAATAACTAAACTGGTATTTGAGAGTTTTCACTTTGAAGCAACTCAAACTGCCCACTAATGTAACAACAAAAAAATGAGTTATCTTCGTAAGAACATAACATAACACAGAGTCTCCACAACAGTACTCATAATATACAGAATATCATCTAAAATTTATAAATCTGGAACATTTGCTCTATTCTTAAGGGAAAGGAAAATCAATGGAGACAAAACATAATAACTAATAACCCAGATGCTGAAATTCATAGACAAGGATTTTGAAGCAATTATTATAACTGAGCTCAATGACATAAAAATATATGCTCATAAAAATTAAAGAAATATAAAATAAATGTGTTTACTTTTTTTCAGACAGTCTGCAGGTATTTTTAAAATGCCTTCTAAGAAGAGACACCATTCTTGCCTTCATAGAATTTATAGTCTAATAGCAAAATAATTGATGGGGTACAATGTCACTTTAGCTGTACTGTTTGTTTTATAAATCTGCAATTCCAAAAATAGGGAATGGAGACGAATCCCTAATAAATACGCATGTATTCAGATACCACTGGCTTTTACAGTAAAGATCCAATTGAATTAAGGCCAGAGATAATTCATTTGACTTCATAATTTTTAAATTTATTTTTTCTTTATTGATTTTAGACAGAGAGAGGAAGAGAGAGGGAGAGAAAGATAGAAACACTGATGAGAGAGAACATTGTTTGGACGCCTCCTGCATGCCCCCAACTGGGGATCTGGCCCAAAACCTGGGCATGTGCCCTGATCAGGAATCGAACCAGTGACCTCTTTGCGCATGGGTCGATACTCAACCACGGAGCCATACCGGCCAGACGACCTCATCATTTTTATAGGCAGTGGCCACAAAGGCAACTAAGTCAGGTCCTGACACCTAAGGACAAATTTTAACAATAATAATAATAATGATAATGCTAAGCAGCAATAATTATAACAGTAATAGCTCATGTTTGTACACCAACTAGCAGTTTATAAAATAGCCTGCACTTTTATTATAAAATTTGAGCCTATCAGCCACCCTTTAAAATATGAGGCAAGTATTCACAATCACATGGATTTTTTCTTTTCAGAGTCATAAACTGACTAAATAAATGACAGGCATTCACCCACATCTTTACTTCTAGTAAGCGCTCAGTGGCAATCTGAATTTTATAGGAGGAAAACAAGCTTTGCCTGACATGAACACAACCATAAACATTTGGGACTGTGAAAGCATTCTGGCAACCATTTTTTCCGGAAACCTATCTTAAGAACGAGTTGCTTCGTGATAATTAGAGTGAAACGCACCCAGCTTCACATTTCAATGCTTCTTCTCAATTAGAATGGCATTAGAGTGAAAGTGTAGCCATATAATTGTATGAAGAATACATCTAATTTTCTCAATGTCACTGCAATATCACCTTTTGGGACTAGCAGCATTGAATGATTACGCATATCATTTGGTAATTGTGTTTTTATTCATTCCACACTGGGAGCTGACTTTTTAAAGTGGACATGCAATTAGATTATAAATAAACACATATCAACCGGCTCTCAGAAGACAGCAACATGTCAGCATTAACCCAGCTGCAGTTTTAACTATTGTTAGGGACAGTGTTTGTGGCTTGTCAACACTCAGCAGTGATGAACACAGTTAGGGATTATAAGCTTGGCCTTTAATAATAAAAAAGAAGGTGACGGAAAAACTCTGACTCAGGCAGAGTGGCCTTCACAAACTGATTGCGTGGCTGGCTGTCGGATATAACTATGCAACAGCTTGTTTAGAGACTCGAGGTAGGGGATCAAGAGTAAATGCCCACCATTGCTGCTAGATGCTAGTGTTGGATAGAACATGTGTATTTCTAGAGATGAGCCTATCATTAGATCTCAGAGGTTTAAAAACAGATAATCCTTGGGGAAAAAAGGATGTCTTTAGTGCTAGTTAATCATAGCATATATTACTGGAAATATTTCAGGGCAGGAGTGGAAATTTATATAACCATCTGCATTTAAATAGCAGTTTCTAAAAGTAAAATGTGCAGAATAAGGTGAGTTTGAGGCTCTAAGTTAGAGCTTCGAGATTTCCTGAATACTACTAAACTCTCTAATGCATAATCACAAATTTTAATAAATACAATTATTGGGTGTGCAGTTGAAGCCTCATTATCATACTAACCAAAAGCAAATTTGTGAACCAGTGTGATCCTTGGACTTGATTGAGAGCAATCTCGGGACATTTAAAGGAGAGTATTTTTTATGTGGGACAAAAATAAATGATTTTCCTGTTCTAGCAACATAGTAGTTAACCACACACCTCTTCATTAGGATGGAGTATTCACTATATGGGATGGAAATATCAGTTCATAATTCCATTTTCTTTACCACAGCTGTTAATGCAGGCTAATACAACACACCATTCCTGCATAAGACCTCAGCTAGAAAACAACACCTGTAGCATTTATTGTAGGTTTCGGTGAAGGTCTACTATACTTACTTGAATGGTCCAAACACTAATAGGTGGATGGGTTATGGCTATATCTGAAAATGCAAAATGGATGCTTTGAGTTATTGTGTTAGAGTGTCTTTCCGCTCCCAGAGAGACATGGCCCCTGGTCCTACTTGCAGTCCTAGGGTGTGTAGGAAGGGGATCTCCTATTATCCTGGCTGTGGTGGGTGAGGTAAAGGTAAACCAAAAGGCAGTATCTGGGGAGAACTGCAAATTAACTGCAGAGAGATCACCTTCCCCAATCACCAGTCTGTAAGGCTCCAGATAGAGCAGACACATGGACATGTGAAATAATGTATACAAAAGTGGGGAAATCAAATTGCTGCTGGAAAATTTGAAGCAGAAGGTGAGAGGAAGAGCCTGAGAAACTCCCAATGTGGAACAAATAGGTTAAGGCTTTACTTCTGAATTTCCCCTTTTCACTGTTTACTCTGCTTCAGCATTCAATCCCGATTTACAATTGGTTGCACCAAGGATGGTCTTTAATAGACAATGTATGTCTTAAAAAATTATTATTAATGTTTCTGTATCCATGGATTAGAGTTTCAATAAATATTTGGAAAGTTGTCTTTTTAAGTTAGACAATGGTTTACTACTGCACCAAAAATGGGACCCAAACTTCTTATCATTGATCATGATATGAGTAGTTCCTGTCTTTTTAATTTTATCTCAACCTGACATCTATCTTTTAAAATATACATTAGTTAGAATTGATTTTCTTCAGATTCCCGAATGCCTCAAGTTCCTTGTAAACAAACTTCGTTTCAAGCAAACAGAAAGAAATAAAAGCTGGGGTAGCAATACTCATATCTGATAAAGTAGATTTCAAAATGAAGGCCATAACTAGAGACAAAGAAGGCCACTACATAATATGGAAAGGGTCTATCCAGCAGGAAGATATAACGTTGGTAAACATATATGCACCCAATATAGGAGCATCAACATATATTAAAAATCTTTTGGAGGACTTTGAGGGAGAAATCAACAGGAATACAATCATAGCAGGGGACTTCAATACCCCGCTGACATCATTGGATAGATCTTCTAGACAAAAAATTAACAAAGAAACAGACTCTAAATAAAGCACTAGACCAAATGGATTTAATAGATTATCAACAGAATTACACCCCAAAACTGTAGAGTTCACATTCTTCTCAAGTGCACATGGGACATTCTCAAAGATAGACCACATGTTAGGAAATAAACTAAATCTCCACAAGTTCAAGAAGATTGAAATCATACCAAGCATCTTCTCAGATCACAATGACATGCAACTAGAAATCAATTGCAACAAGAACATGCAAAGACATTTGAACATATGGAGGCTAAATAGCATGTTATTCAACAATGAATATGTTACCGAGAAGATCAAGGAAGAAATTAAAAACATCCTGGAAAACAGTGAAAATGAATACACAACAACACAAAATCTATGGGATGCAGCGAAAGCAGTTCTGAAAGGGATATTCATAGCACTACAGGCCTACCTCAAGAAACAAGAAAAATTTCTACTAAACTATCTAACCTCACAACTTAAAGAATTAGAAGGCAAAAAAAAAAAAAAAGAAAAGAAAAAAGAATACCCACAGCAAGTAGAAGGAAGGAAATAGTAAAAATCAGAGCAGAAATAAATGACATGGAGGCCACAAATACAATTCAAAGGATCAATGAAACAAAGATCTGTTTTTTTCAAAAGATAAATAAGATTGATGGACCCTTAGCTACATTCACCAAGAAACAGAGAGAACCGAAATACACAAAATCAGAAGTGAAAGAGGAGAACTAACAACTGACATCACAGAAATACAAAGAATCGTTAACAAATACTATTAACAATTATATGGCAACAAATTCGAAAATCTAAGCAAAATGGACAAATTTCTAGAAACACATAGTCTCCCAAAACTGGACTGGGAAGAGATAGAAAATTTGAACAGACCAATAACAACTAAGGAAATTGAAGAAGTAATAAAGACTCTCCCAGTAAACAAAAGCCCAGCCCGGATGGCTTCACGGGGGAGTTTCACCGAACATTCAAAAAAGAGCTAACACCCATTTTCCTCCAACTATTTCACAACATTTAAGAAGAAGGAAGACTTCCAAACTTGTTCTATGAGGCCAGCATAATTCTAATTCCAAAGCCAGAAAAAGAAACTACAAAGAAAACTACAGACCAATATCGCTGATGAACATAGATACCAAAATCCTGAACAAAATACAGGCAAATTGGGTCAGCGATGCATCAAAAAAATTATTCACCATGATCAAGTGGGATTCATCTCAGGGATGCAAGGCTGACACAATATTCGCAAATCAATAAATGTGATACACCACATAAACAAAATAAAGAATAAAAACCACATGATCATATCAATAGGTGCTGAAAAAACATTCGACAAAATTCAGCACCCATTTCTGATAAAATTGCTCAGCAATGTGGGAATAGAGGGATCATATCTCAACATAATAAAGGCCATATATGAAAGACCTACAGCGAACATCATACTTAATGGGCAAAAACTAAAAACATTTTCCTTCAGAACAGGAACAAGACAGGGATGCCCACTATCGTCACTCTTATTTAACATATAACTGGAAGTCCTAGCCACAGCAATCAAACAGGAAGGAAAAATAAAAGGGATCCAAATTGGAAGTGAGGAAGTGAAACTGTCATTATTCACAGGTGACATGATACTATATGTGGAAAACCCCAAAGACTCCATCAAAAATTACTAGACTTAATAAATGAATTTGGAAAAGTAGCAGGATACAAAATTAACATCAAGAAATCAATGGCATTCTTATACACCAATGATGAACTCACAGAAAGAGAAACTAAAAAAACAATCCCATTTACCATTGTGGCAAAAAATTTAAGATACCTAGGAATAAACTTAACCAAAGAAGTAAAGGACCTATTTGCAGAAAACTACAGGACATTGAAAAAATAGAGGAAATTATTAAAAAGTAAAAGCACATACCTTGTTCATGGATTGGAAGAATTAACATCATTAAAATGTCCATACTACCCAAAGCAATCTATAGATTCAATGCAATTCCCATCCAAATACCGACATATTTCACAGAACTAGAATAAATACTTCAAAAGTTCATATGAAATAAAAAAAGACCCCAAATATCCACAGCAATCTTGAAAAAGAAAGAAAAAGTAGGTGGGATTACAATACCAGATATCAGGTTATACTACAAAGCTACTGTAATCAAAATAGCTTGGTACTGGCACAAGAACAGGCATATAGACCAGTGGAACAGAGAACCCAGGAACAGACACAAGACTTTATTCTCAATTAATACTTGACAAAGGAGGCAAGAGCATACAATCAAGTAAAGACAGCCTTTTTAATACATGGTGTTGAGAAAATAGGACAGCTACATGCAAAAAAAATGAAACTAGACCATCAACTTTTACTATACACAAGAATAAACTAAAAATAGATAAAAGACTTAAATGTAACCCATGAATCCATAAAAAATCCTAGAAGAAAATGTAGGCAACAAAATTTCAGACATCATATGCAGCAGAATTTTCACTGATACATCACCTAAGGCAACAGAAACAAAGGAAAAAAAATGAACACATGGGACTACTTCCAACTAAAAAGCTTTTACACAGCAAAAGATACAATCAGCAAAATGGAAAGGCAACACACAGTGTGGGAGAGCATCATTGCCAGTGATACATCAGATAAGGGGTTAATTTTCAAAATATATAGAGTACTCATACAACTCAAGAAAAGGAAGACAAAGAACCCAATTTAAAAAATGGGCAGAGAAGCTAAATAGACACCTCTCCAAACAGGACATACAAATGACTAAGAGACATATGAAGAAATGCTCAACATCACTAATCATCAGAGAGATGCAAATTAAAACAACAATGAGGTATCACCTCACACCTGTCAGAATGGCCGCCATCAACAAATCATCAAACAACAAGTGTTGGCGAGGGTGTAGAGAAAAGGGGACTCTAGTACACTGCTGGTGGGAATGCAGACTGGTGCAGCCACTATGGAAAACACTATGGTGTTACCTCAAAAAATTAAAAATTGAATTGCCATTTGATCCAATGATTCTGCTCTAGGAATATACCCTAAGAAGCCAAAACACCAATCCGAAAGAATATATGTACCCCCATGTTCATAGCAGCACTATTTACAATAGCTAAGATCTGGAAACAGCCCAAGTGTCCATCAGTAGATAAATGCATAAAAAAGCTGTGGTACATATACACAATGGAGTACTATGCAGCTGTAAGAAAGAAAGATCTCTTTTCCTTTGAGACGACATGGAGGGACCTGGAAAGTCTTATCCTAAGTGAGACATGCCAAGCAGAGAAAGACAAATATCACATGATCTCACTTGTTTGTGGAACATAACAGTCTGAGGAATAGAGTAGACCCAGAGATGTGGAAGTAGGGTATAGACTGACAACTCTCAGAAGAGGGGGTGGTGGGTGGAGGGAAGAGATAAACCATAGAACTTATATGCATGTACACGTAACTGATGGACATGGACAACAAGGCCGGTACGAGATGGGGGGGATGGGGAAGAGGGTGTCAATGGGGAAGAAAAGGAGAAACATCCGTAACAAAAATAAATTAATAAAAAATTAAAAAAGAAAAGTGCACCATTGTCAAAACCATTAGGACACCACTACAGATTCATAATGCATATATGATAAGGTTGACGTTTTGAGAGATTTAATTTTTTTTTTCCTGTAACTTTACATTTGACTCAGTTCCTGTTTTCGTTCATTCAGGGGTGGTTGTGAAGGGTAGAAAGCAAAAACAGCCCTGGGCAGGAAGGAAAGTTTTGAGTTACTGTCAAAATGCAAAAGGAGACTAATTTCTCTGTGAACTCCCTAGGGCTTGAGAAGGTGGTGAAAAGTGATGGTGGACATATTTAGAGGGACCTGAAGGTCTTGCCAAAAAGAGAATCTCTGTCCTGTTTCCTGACTAGAGGTGATGTTGTGAGGCTAAAGACCCCAAGAGGGAATGGCTAGGCAGGTGGGACTACACAATCTTGCAAAGGTTCCTGTGTTACAAGAATGGCACAGAAACATCAAGGAGCTGGTCACTTAGAGCTGAGGCTGGCCAACTACACAGCCTGCAAGCCAAGTATCATTTTGTTTATCTAGTCCACAAGCTAAGATTGGTTTTAACACTTCAAAATGCCTTTAAAAAAATAAAGTTTTTTTTTTTTTTTTTTTTTTTTTACATATTATATATTGTGTATGACTACTTTTGCACTACAATTGTAAAACTGAGTAGTAGCAGACTTGACTAGTTACAACAGAATCTGAATGGCCTGAAAAGCCTAAAATATTTGGTATCTTTTCTTTGATAGAAAAAGCTTGCTTATCTTTAATATCCCAGAAATGATATCTTCTCCCTATGGAGATTTCAGAACCAAGACTCCCAAATGACTGAAGAGAAGAGTCACACCAATTTGGATTCTAGAAGGTATAATTTTATTGTACACCAGGGTTTGTGACAGATTCATATCCATTAAACATGTTAAGATGATAAAGACTCTAGGAAGTACTCTTGTCAATAAGCATATTTAACATTTTCCAGAGTTATCTAATCATTAACTTTTTTGTTAGACCTGTTAATATCCTGTGAAAGAAGGTATTATTATCTAAGAAACACACTTGGCAAAGGTTGCTACTATCTAACCTCATCATTTTATTGGGCAAAGGCTGAGAATCAAAGCTGGTAACTTGGACAAGGTCACACAACTGGAAAATAGCAGAACTGGAACCCCCTATGTTTAACTCCTCTAGCATAATTTTAACTCTCTACCAACTATTTTGATTTAATCAGTCAAAAATTTGTCAAAGCCAGATAGTTGACAGATGCAACAGGGATTTCTGGACTGATTTGACTGAGTTTTTGACTGGCAAATCAGTCAAAAAACTGTGTGGTTTTCATGAGATACTTCAAAACTCATAAGCAGCAACGTTTAGATAAGTCTGCATTTTACAACTTTTAAAAACCACTTTGAATAAATTGATCAATCAATCCAATGTAAAACAACATTTTGATAAGACACTGGATTGAATTTTGATGGAATTGACCATCTGTTCAAACTGTCAGGCCAATTCAGGTTGTATCTAGAGGACAGTCCAAAATAATTTCTAAGAGTAAACACAAATTTTTTTTAAAGTGAAGGAAAAATTAAATTTTTCAATCAGGCAGGAAAGGTATGGACTCAGTCAATCTCTTCCTTCAAAGCTGTCCTTTTGCTGATATTGACAAATTGGTTACTTTCATCAGTTTCAGCCTCTGTCGATTTCAGCAGAATGGAATGGTCACACAAACACATCAATTTCAGCTCTAGAAGTTTGTCCCTTTTGAAACTGACAGGAACTAAAATGAAGGAAAGCCAAAGTGTCTGGTCCTCTGGAGGCTTTTGGAAGGAGCTGCTATTGAGTGACCTCTTCAGCAGGCCTGACTTCCAGGACCCTGATCCTGCTGGCTTGATGTATTGGCTTCATATCAAGACACTGTCCCTGGGATTCTGTAATGAAGATGTTCCAAAGGGGCCACACATCAGTCAAATGTACAGAGTGTTATGGTTTCAGAATTTGAAATCAGTGTTCTGGGGCCACCATTTAATAGGCAATGAAATCATTGAACATTGAGGTCCTTTTATGATCTGTAAAGTTTAATTGGTGCTACCTGTGCTACTAAATAATAAATAATACCACAAATAATGGTCAACATTTATTGAACAGAGTATTCCCCATGTACTATCCTATTTAGTCTCTGATCAACCCTATTAGTTAATTTTAGAAGAGAAAACTAAAGAACAGAGAAGTTAAGGAACTTTACCAATGTTACATGGTTAGTAAATTCTCCCTCACAGAATTCACTATCCTGTTAAGGGTAAAATAACAGGATTAATGAATCCTGTCAAAAGTTAAATAACAATATTAAATTATTCTGGAAACTATTAGGTATTATTTTCATTGGTCATCATAACTCCCACAGGATTCACTGTATCCACTGTTTTCTTTCACATTAGAAAGATCACTGCCTTGCATGATCCACAGAGGGAGTATACTCAGACCTGAGTTAAGGAAGGATGTGAATAAAAGTGATCTGCTCCAAGTTGAATGTCCTGGTCTATCTAACACTTGGGATAAGAACCACAAGATATCCAAGGATAATTAAGCTCTCTGAGTATGGTCTATGGATAGGGTAATATTGTCTATTCTAGCAGAAATATTTCCACTTCCATTGTGTCTCTATGAAATGAATTCAAAACCAAGGGTGTGCGTACCTGATTATTCAAATGTCCTTGGACATCATTCAATAAGATCCATCATTATCAACATAGATATATTCTCCTCCTCTCTCATTCCTTGTATTTAGTGTAGTTTATTTAGTCATCTCAATAAACTTAAAGCTTTTATAGAGTCCTCCAAAGGAGACGTATAAAGTATAAAAGTGCGGACGATTATTTTTCATCTTTTGGGTCTTCTCTTGGCCTCCTTCCTTCTTTTCTTCCCAATTATTTATTTCCTTCCATTCTTCTTTTTCTTTCCATAAGTATCTACTGAGATCCTATCATGTAAGTAGTATTTTGCTGAGTGCTAAGGCAAGACACATTCAGTTTCTTTCCTGTGTCTTAGAATTTAGTGAGGTTTGACAGATATTAAATGGCAATTATTTATTAATGCCAATGTGATAAGTATGCAGAAAAAAATACAGAATATTTTAGATCAAATAACATGTCCCTTACCTAGAGCAGGAAATGTGGAAGGATTGAACTGAATCTTTAGATTGAATCTTTAGATTGAATCTTTGATGTGTACATAATTTCTAAGGTAATAACAAATGCCAGCCCACAGTCATTTTCTCCCTTTGATGACCACGTAACGAGTGGTGTGGCAAGCCTTGGCTTTTCAATTCGGTCATGAAAATGGACAGGAAAAAAAAAAATACAGTCTACCATTTCTTAACCTAGTTGTCTTAACAGCCAAGGCTTATAAACAATTTGGCAAGTCAGTTAGTTTATTGGACTAAGATCAGGAAAGAACTTCTTATTAATGGTAGAAATTTAATTTTAAACTCGCTGCTTCTACTTCACTCTCATTTCGAGGGCTCACAGGTGGCTGTTACAGGTTTGGAGCACAAACAAACTCAGGCTTGGAAAGGGAAGGGAAAAGTCTAGAAAAAAATAGCAATAAAAAATGAAATGGGAGAGGAGGGGGTAGAAGAGGGAAGGAAGGAAGGAAGGAAGGAAGGAAGGAAGGAAGGAAGGAAGGAAGGAAGGAAGGAAGGAAGGGAGGGAGGAAGGAAGCAAGCCTGACACATGACAAAGCCCCAGAATATCAGTGTTTTCTTTGCCCACTTAATGTGCTATATCTGTCTTTGCTGACCCATCGATTCAGATCACCTCTTCATAATTGGCATTATTTATCTGAAAGCAGATGGGAGAGTACACTCGCACAGCCTTCCTGAGACTCATTTGTTTGAGAGCTAATTTGTTACCTTGAGAATTCTCTTCATCAGTGTGCCCTTCCATCCCCCACACTGAGAGCCTGTGGCCCTTGGTCACCTTGATGTATTCACAGCATCTGTATTCAGATAATTTATTCATGAACTGCAAGCACTAATCCCAGTTCGGGGTGGAGAAATGTTTACTTGGTCACTCACACTGTTAAGCTGAGGCTTGAAGGGGACGGTCACTCACAGCTGTCCTTCCCTATACAACTTTTGGAGTTGTGTACTGTAAACCATTTTATCAAAGAGCTCTGGGTAGCAGTCTGTGAGGACGTATTGGGAATCAGCTAATGGACAGAAAGTACCTGCTCCGACACATTAATTCCCTTCCCTGTCAGCCTGCATCATTGTAGAGCATGCATGATGGGAAGCAAGGTCCCATCACACCAGGGCACCTGCTGCTTTTCCATCTGCCGAGCGCAATAGCTCTTTGATTGCCCATTTTTCAGCCTAATGGCTTATTCCTTTTCTCTTTGTAAAGTTTTTACATTTTTTATTGTAATTTTAATAGTCATTTAAAATATTTTTTTCATCTCTGTCTGGCACACCAAGGATGTTGATAACATAAATAATATTCCAAACCATACTCAAATTGAGATCACTCTAAGAGCTGCATTTCAGTGTTTAGTCTGATAAAGTTGTCATGGAGATAATGTCCTCTGAGAATAAAAGTGCCATGTGCATGGTTGATTAAAGGAAATAGCTCAGATGGTACACAAACTGGCAAATATTGAACCTACAAACTATTATACTAGCCATATTTTTATTTACCTTTTTTTTTAGCTATGCTATGTTGATGTTTTTTTGTTTGTTTGTTTGTTGGTTGGTTTTTAAATAGTCCAATGAATCACATCTCTATTTCATTCTTTTTTCATTTGATGATTTATATAAAACCTTGGAATAGATATTGGCAGTGCTCCCAAACTGGCCTTTGGATTCTGCCTAAAGCTGTTGATTTGACTGGATTAGTCAAAGCAGCAGATCATTATTACATATTGAACATCTGTCAAAAATGGCACTAACAATCATCAGATACACTCTTTCTCATGAAGATTTGAATTTGAATAGTTGAGAAGAACTTTCTATAAATTGTAAGTCAATAGGACTCTGTATTTTCACCCAAAACAAGAAACAAAATTAAAACCATCTGTAACAAATCTTAGGATAAAATGATATGCATGCTGTATTTGTATTTAAAATTAGGATAAGTTGTGTCTATGAGTTGGTGTGTTTTTTCTTAATCCTTTCACCTTTTCACCCAGCCCTCCAATGCCCCTCCTCTCTGACAGCTGTCAGTCTGTTTTCTGTATCTATGGGTCTGTTTCTATTTTGTTTGTTGGTTTATTTTATTACATTCCACTTATAAGAGAAATCGTATGGTATTTGTCTTACAGACAACAGTGTGGTGATTACCAGAGGGAAGGGGGAGTGGGTAACAGGAGACTTGACTTTGTGTGGTGAACACAATGCACTGCCCAGATGATATATTAAAATTGTATGCTTGAAACTTAATATAGTTTTACTAACCAATGTTGTCCCAATAAATTCAATAAAAATTTAAAGTATGGCCCTGGCCTGTTTGGTTCAGCGGTTAGAGCATCGGCCTGCGGTCCTGAGAGACCCGGGTTCGGTTCCCGCTAAGGGCACGTACCTCGGTTGCAGTTTGTCCCCGGCCCTGGTCGGTTGTGCGGGTGGCAGCCACTCGATGTGTCCCTTTCACATCGATGTTTCCCTCTCTCTCTCTCTGTTCCTCTCTCTCCCTCCCACTCTACCTGAACAAAAAAAAAAAAAAAAAAAAAAAAGGAAAAGTGTCCTCGGGTGAGGATAAAAAAAAAAAATTTAAAGTATGAAAAAAATAGGGTCGGTTAAAGTTACTGTTTTCTAAGGAGTGAGAGCCAACCCATTTTCCTGAGTCTCCGGTCAATGGAAGAGAAGAAAGGGTGCTTTAGGGGAGAAATGTGAGTCCTGACGTCACCTGGAATCTGGGATTTTTCTCTGTCAACATATCAATTTGATTGATACATCATCTGCAGAAGGTAATGCTTTATATAAAACTTGGAATTCTTTGCTGGAGTAAAATAGCAGGAAACTGCATTTATTGTAGGAAGATCTCACAGGCTGTGAGATTAGAAGATAAACAGCATGCAAACTTCTAAAAGAACAAGTGTGGGAAAGCACTTCAGAAAACATTTGTGCGTGTGGCCATAAAGACCAAACAAAGTGCCAGGCATTGTCAGTAGGGCTTATAAGTCAGCTGGAATATAGCACCCATACAGATGGACAAAGCAGCAGCAACTGGCAGCTAAAGGGCTCTCAAAAGTTCTAGACCCTGACACCGGAGGATGTCTGGAAGAGGAATGTAAAAATGGCCAAAGAGATGGAGGAATCAGTACCAGCAAGGGAAGAAATTCTTCATTTTCCAAGTGTTTACTCATTACCTTCTCAGTTTTTAGACATTGGGCTAAGTACTATAAGAGAAGCAGAGAGAAATACAACTTTATCCTCATCCATAAGGAGTTTATAATTAAACAGAGGAAGGCCACGTATATACTTAAATAATGTAAGAGAATACATGAAGAAGCAGGCAGTAAAAGTGCTGTGTGTTAGTCTGGAGTGAAGTCCAACTTCTTGGAGTGGAGGTGCCAATGTTAAGGAATGACCATGCAGGTGTCAGCAACCTAAACAAAGTCTGCCCTTGATGAGAGACAGGAAGGCAGACTCAATGATTAAGGAAATATCTTAACAGTGTGGAAGCCAAGGCTCAAGGATGGTGTGATCAAAACTCATAAAGAAAAATGGAACGGGTTGAGCGTACACTTTTTCTCGAATGGAGAAATGGAGAAGTTCTAGAAACAGGGTCTCCTTTGAGCATCCATTAGTATCTTCCCTAAAGAAGAAAAATTAGGAAGAATGGCAATGATGAGGGATGGAGGGAAGGAAGAGAAATGGAAGGAGAATCGTTCTGTTTTCCATAGTGAAAAGTAATTTTATTAACTGGTTGCTCTTCGTTGGTATGGGTTGATTGTGTTGTGCTTCCCAATACTATAAAAGTGTTTGCATTAATTCACAAATGGTAGATCCACATTCATCGCTGAGAGAATCCAAAGTACAAAGGCAGGATGCTCTAGTGTAGCATCTAGTGAAAAAGCATTTTCTCAATCCATTGAGATTTTGTTTCCTGGCAATTGTCAGTTAGGCTGAAATAAACTCATAAAAATTCTAAATCTAATAATAATAATAATAAATAACTGGATTGAGAGTCAGGTGTTTTAGCATGGCATTTGTCTTCATCAAGAACTATTCTGTATGACTTTGGGCAAGTTACATTATCTCGGGTTTCTCATTAGCAAAAAAGAACATACCTATTTCAGAGGATGGTTAGAGTACAAGAGACAATGAATATGAAAGACTTAATAAACTTCATGTTAGCCAACATACACATTCCTTGAGATTTATATTAGAAAGAAATTTATCTTCCCATTAAACTATTCCCCTTCTCCTGTCTTCTTAATCTCATTATTACATTTATAAACAGTGCTTTTGGTGAGAAGTGGAGGACACACAAATTGTTACACTGGATCATAGTGCACTACTGCCCTTCCTTTTTTTAAAAATATATATTTTTAAATTAATTAAATCTATTGGGGTGGCATTGGTTAATAAGATTATATAGGTTTCAAGTGTACATTTCCATGATACATGATGTATAACTTGCATTGTGTGCCTACCACCTAAAGTCAAGTCATCTTCCATCACCGTATATTTGGTATTCCTCCTTCTGACTCTATGCTGCAGTGTTCATGCCCTATGCGGTGACTCAGGCTCAATGCTCGGCAGAAGTCAGAGCTCTCAGGCTTGATGCTTTCTATGTAGGAGGCAGGCATTGCCCTGGATGATTTGGCTCAGCGATTAGAGCATAGGCCCAGTGACCAAAGAGTCATGGGTTCAATTCCAGTCAAGGGCACGGACCTCAGTTGCAGTTTGGTCCCGGCCATGGACGGGGTTGTACGGGAGGTAACCAGTCAATGTGTCTCTCTTACATTGATGTTTCTCTCTCTCTCTCTCTCTCTCTCTCTCTCTCTCTCTCTCTCTCTCTCTCTTTCTCCTTTCCTCCTTCCCTCCCTCTCTCCCACTCTATGTGAAGATAAATGGAAAGGTATCCTTCGGTGAGGATTTAAATAAAAAAAAAAAAGGAGGCAGGCATGTTTTGCATGCTACAAGGAGACAGATTAGTAAGGCAATACAAATATTTTACTTCTAGTTTTCATCATATTTAAAAGCAATTTGGACTACATATAACATTTTGCAAGGTTATATATTATACAAAAAATAGAAATAAATTAAATTAAAAATTCTAAACTACAGAGACTAGAATTATCTCTAGTGGACAAGACAGCTGTAATCCCCCTGTAGTGCTGTGATGGAGAACTGCTCATTTGACAGCTCCATGCTGTTTCAGATACGGTGACATGAGTGACGGCAAATGACTCCTCAGCTGTGCCATTCTTGGATGACAGAACAGTAAAAGGATGCTAAGGTGCTTCTTACTGGTCACAGAGACAACTAAGAATAGCAGATACAATTATGCCACCAACTATTTTAAAAGATAATGGCAAAGAACTTCTCCTCTCCTTATGGCTACTTTATATGTTCTTTGACTAAAGGGTATAAAGCACCCTGGCTGATTTGGTTCAGCAGTTAGAACATCGACCTGTGGACCGAAGGGTCACAGGTTTGATTCCTGGTCAAGGGTACGTGCCTGCGTTGCATGTTCAATCCCTCACTCTGGTTGGGGTCCTGCGGGAGGCAACCAATCCATGTGTCTCTCTCACATCAATGTTTCTTTTTCTCTTTCAACCTCCCTTCCACTGTCTCTAAAAAAAATCAATGGAAAAATATTCCTTGGTGAGAACTAACACACACACTCACACACACACACAAAGGAAGAGAATGTATGTTTTTCCATAAAGATCTTTGCCTTTCCCTGGGTGTGCAGTTGTATATGAAGGTGATGTTAAATTGGTCAGGGTGCAGTTTTCTGAGAATTTGTCCAAACAGATTAGTCAACTATCCAATGTTCCACTAAATCATCAAATCAAGCCATGGCCCATTTGGCTCAGTGATTGGAGCATCGGCCTGTAGATCAAAGGGTTGTGGGTTTGATTCTGGTGAAGGGCACATGCCTGGATTGCGTGTTTGATCCCCAGCTCCTGTTGGGGTTGTGTGGAAGGCACTCGGTCAATGTGTCTCTCACATCGATCTTTCTCTTTCTCCCTTCCACTCTCTCTGAAAAATCAATGGAAAAAGATGGTCAGGTGAGAATTAACAAAAAAATTAAAAAATCATCAAATCAAAAGTTTTATCTGGTTGTTTGAAGATTTTTATATCAGTTCATTGATTTTCCTTGTTTCAGATGACAGGCACTTGGAGTTTTGTTAGCTGGCAATCACTAAAGTCCAGTGTCTGATAAAAGAGTTCGCTATTGGTAGATTAACGTACTATCCACTCATGGACGAGCCCCTCCAGTCTGAGTGGCTATAACTGAACTACAAACTGAACTATCAATGTATTTGCGGGAAGTGCTTTTGTGCCTCCTTAATAACCTATACAACAGTTAAAATCAGGAGATTGCCCTAAATCTGTTCTTCCAAGGACACCTGAGTCAGTTCCTGTTATCAGCTGAGTAAAAGATGGGGGGCAGCTGCTCAGGACTAACTTTGATAGGGAAAACCACTGCTTTCTGCCTTCTGCTGAAGAGGGGCAGGTAGCTCAGTGAACAGGCATTTTTGCAAGAGCCTTAATAAGGCCTAAGTGCACATTCTGATCCATATTCTCCCTCATTGTTTCCCAGTTGCGCCATCCTTTGAGCAGTTCTCCTGTGGTCTCCACTCCCTAGACAAGTTAAGGCAGGGTCCCTGCACTTGTCTTTATTCTTTTTTTAGTAATAGACAAATAGGTATAACTGATACTAACAGGCTAACCTGGAGTTTGACGATTATCTTAGAGGAATTCTCAGAATTTCAAAAATCCTCTTGATGGATGAAGGAATGCCACACTAAGGCATGAAAGGCAGGCGCCTATAGGTTATCTGGACTGGAAATTGTGGGTAGATGGGTGGAATTGAATGCTTAAAAGTTGATAGCCAAAATTAGGTACAAAAAAGGACTTTAAAAAGAGCTTAGAAGAAGATATACAGTTGGCAAATGAGCATGTGTAAAGACACTCCACATCATATGTCATCAGGGAAATGCAAGTTAAAACAATGAGATGCCATTACACTCCTATTAGAATGGCCAAAACCAGAACTCTGATGATACCAAAAGTTGGCCAGGATGTGGAGCAACAGAAACTTTTATGCATTGTGTTGGAAATGCAAAAATGAAACCATCATTTTTGGAAGATAGTTTGGCATTTTCTTAAAAAACTAAGCACACTCTTACAGTACAATCCAGTAATCACTCTTCTTGGAGTTGAAAACTATGTCCACAAAAAAACTTGCACAAGGATATTTATAGCAGGTTTATTCATAATTGCCCAAACTTGGAAATAATAAAAATGCCCTTCAATAGGTGAAAGCTATGTGATTCTAGCAAAAATACAAATATTAGAATAATCAAAGTTCCAAAAGGATAAGAAAGGAGGAAGGGGAAAGATTTTATTTAAAGAAACAATAGCTGAGAATGTCTAAAACCTGAGGAAAGACTTGCAAATACAAGTTTACAAAACTAATAAATTACCCTATTATCTCAATTCAAAGACATCTTTTCCAAAACACATTTTAGTGAATCTGTTAAAAATTGATGTTAAAGAAAATATCTTCAAGGCATCTAGAAAAAAAATAATGTAGCCTACAAAAAAACCATTATCGAGATATTACTGGATTTTTCTGTGGAATTCAGAAGAGAGTAGAATGACATATTCAAAATGTTGAAAAAAATATTCCCAAACAAATACTTTATTCTGCAAAATTATCCTTCATATATTAAAGAGAAATAAAGCCTTTTGAAGACAAACAAAAACTGAGGGAGATCACCACTGCTAGATCTACCTTGTAAGAAATGCTGAAATTCTTCAAGCTAAAATAAAAAGATGCTGTAAGAAAGAAAGATCTCTTATCCTTTGAGATGACATAGAAGGACCTGGGGAGTATTATGCTGAGCAAAGTAAGCCCTTCAGAGAAAGACAAGTACCACATGATCTCACTTATGTATGAAATATCATGAACAAAATGAGCTGTAGATCAAAATAGATCCAGAGACATGGAAGTAGGGAACAGACTGATAAAGCTTAGAGGGAAGAGGGTTGGGGGTGGGGTGGACTGGGAAGAGATAAACCAAAGAACTTCTATGCATATATGCACAACCAGTGAACACAGACAATAGTTTGGGGAAAGCAGGAGGGGGGTGGGTGTGGGAAGTAGTGGGTCAATGGGGAAAAAGGGGGACATCTGTAATACTTTCAACAATAATAAAATAAATAAAATAAAATAAAAAGATGCTAATCAGTGACATGAAAACATACAAAAGTACACAACAAACTATTAAAGATAAAACGTAGAATTAGAAAATTGTAACTCTATATTAGGATGGTATATTAGCAAATCAACCATAATATAAACGTTAAAGGAAAAGAGTAGAAAAAATAACTATAGCTACTATAAATTGTTAATGAATATACAACATAGAAGAGGTAAATTGTGACATCAATAATATAAAAGGGAGGAGTAATGGGTGGAGCCTTTATAGATGATCAAAGATAAGTTGCTATCAGCCTAAAATGGATTGTTGGTTTTATAAGATGTTTAATGTAAGCCCCATGGTAACCACAAAGTAAAATCCTAGATTAGATCTAAAAAAGGGAGGAAACAGAGGATCCCACCATGGAAAATAACTAATTTATAAAGGTAGGTAGAAACAGAAAAAAACAACAGATATACAAAACAACCAGAAGCAATTAATAAGATGGCATACTAATTCTTTACATATCAGTAATTACTTTAAATGTAAATTGATTAAATTAATCAATAAAAAAACACAGAGTAACTGCATGGATTAAAAACAAACAAAAAACCACCATGACATGCTAAATGCTGCTTACAAGAGATCCACTTCAGCTATAAGTGCACACAAAGACTCAAAGTGAAGGGATGGAAAAGGATAGTCTATGCAAGGGGAAACCAAAAGAAAGTGGGCACAGCTATACTTATATTAGACAAAAACAAAACAAAACAAAAAACTTAAAACAAAGAGTCAAGGGAGATCATTATATAATGATAAAGGGGTAGATCCATCAAGAAGATATAACAATCATAAATACATACTCGACTCAGTATTAGAGCACTTAAATAGATTAAGCAAACACTGACAGGTAGAAATAGATCTTATAATAATAGTAGGGGATTTCAATACCCCACTTTCAACAACAGATCGTTCATCCAGACAGACAATTAACAAGGAAATGGTGGACTTGAACTATACATTAGATCAAATTGACCTAACAGACATCTATAGAGCATTCCATCCAACAGCAGCAAAATACACATTCTTCTCCAGTGCACACAGAGCAGTCTCAAAGATAGATCATATGATAGAATACAAAACAAGTCATAGCAAAATTAAGACTGAAATCACACCAAGTATGTTTTCCAACCAGAAATAAAAAATATCATGAGGAAAGTTGGAAAATCTATAAATATGTGAAACTAAACAATGGACTGCTGAATAACCAACATGCCAAAGAAGAAATAAAACGGGAGATCAAAGAACATCCCTAAACAGTGCAAATGAAAACACAACATACCAAAACTTATGGGATGCTGTAAAAGCAGTTCTGAAAGGGAAGTTTATAGCAATAAATACACATATTAAGAAATTAGAGAGATTATAAAATAAATTGAACTTTATACTTCAAGGGATTAGAAAAAGAACAAATTATGCTCAGAGTTAGCAGAAGGAAATAAATAATAAAGATCAGAATCAAAATAAATGAAATAGAGTGCAGATAAACAACAGATATCAACAAAACTATGCTGTTTTTATAAAAAGATAAAATTGACAAACCTTTAGTGAGACTAAGAAAACGGAGAGAAGACTCAAAATCAGAAAAGAGGAGAAATTATGACAGACACTATAGAAATATGCAGGATCTTAAGAGATTACTATGAATAATTATATGCTAACAAATTAGAAAACCTACAAGAAAGGAATAATTTCTTAGAATCATACAACCTATGAAAACTGAACCAAGAAGAAACAGAAAGTCTGAACAGAACAATAATAAGTAAGGAGAGTGAATCAGTAATTAAAAACTTCTCAATGCAGTGAACTCCAGGACCAGATGGCTTCACTGGCAAATTCTAACAAACATTGAAGAAGAATTAATGTCAATTCTCTCCAACTCCTCTAAAAAATTGAAGAGGTGGAAACACTTCCAAACTCATTCTATGAGGCCAGCATTACCCTTATACCAAGCCAGATAAGGACACTACAAGTAAAGTAAACTATGAATCAATATTCCTGATAAACATAGATGTTTCACAAATCCACAACAAAAATACTAGCAAATGTAATTAAAGAATTCATTAGAAGGATTATACACCATGACCAACTGGACTTGTTCCTGAGATGTAGGGTTGTTCAACATACACAGTCAATAAAGAATAAAATAGAAAAATCACATGATCATCTAAATATATGTAGAAAAATATTTGACAAAATACAATATCTTTTCATGATAAAATTCCTCAACAAATTGGATTTGGAGGTAATACACTTCAACATAATAAAGGCCATGTATGACAAACACACAACTAACATTATACTCAATGGAGAAAAATAAAAGCTTTTCTCTAAGATCAGAAACAAGACAAGATTTTGCCCTCTTGTCACTCTTACTCAGTATAGTACTAGAACTCCTAGCTAGAGCAAGCAGGCAAGACAAAGAAATAAAAGGCATCCACCCAGACAGGAAGATGTAAAATAGTCATTATTTGCAGATGAAATCATCTTATATATTAAAAGTCCCAATGACTCAACTGTAAAACTGTTGGATCAAGCTATGAATTAAATTAAATTGCAGAATATAAAGTCAGAAATCAGTTGCATTTCTATATAATAACAATGAACTATTTGAAAAAGACATAAAACTATTTCATTCATAATAGCATCAAAAACAATAAAATACCTAGGAATGAATTTAACAAATCAAGTGAAAGTTTTGTACAATGAAAGCTACAAGACTGTGTCTTCCTTGATTTCTTTCAACAAACAAATGGAAGAACATCTCATGTTCATGGGTTGAAAAAGTTAGTATTGTTAAATTACCCATGCTACCCAAAGCCATCTACAGAGTCAATATAATTTATATAAAAATTCCAATGGCATTTTTTTCACAGATATAGGAAACAAATCCTAAATATTGTATGGAACTACAAAAGACCCTGAATAGCCAATGCAATTATTAGAAAGAAAGCATCATGCTTCCTGATTTCAAACTATACTAAAAAGCTATAGGAATTAAAACAGTTTGTTATGGGCATAAAAATAGAAATAGAGACCAATGGAACAAAAGAGAGAGCCCAGAATTAAACCCCTGTATATATGATCAAATAATATTTGATAAAGGAACCAAGAGCATTCAATGGAAACAGGAGTTTCTTTAGACAAGTGGTGTTGGGAAAACTAGACAAGCACACACAGAAAAATGAAATCAGACCTTATTTTATACACCTCACACTAATCACCTCAAATGGATTAAAGGCTTAAATATAAGACCTGATACTGTAGAACTCCTAAAAGAAAACATAGAAAAACATGCTTCTCAGCATTGGGTTTGGCAATTATTTTTTGGATATGACACAAACGACAAAAGAAAAACATCAAAAACTAAGACTACAGCAAACTTCACAACTTTTACACTGTGAACAAAACAAAATGAAAAGGAAACCTATGGAGCGGGAGGAAACATTTACAAACCATGTATCAGATAAGGGGTTAATATTAAAAATTTATAAAAATTCACACAGCGCAACGGTAAAAAAATCAAAAGCAATCCAATTAAAAAATGAGCAGAAGAAATAAACATTTTTACAAATAAGACATCCAAATAGCCAACATGTACATAAAAATGTACTCAACATCAGTAATCATCCAGGAAATAAATGCATATTAAAACCACGAGCTTTCACCTCACACTTGTAAGCATGGCTGTCTTCAAGAAGACAAGAGGTAAATGTTGGAGAGGATGTGGAGGAAAAGGAACCCTGTGTACTGTAGGTGGGATTGTAAACTGGTTCTGCCACTATAGGGAACAGTATGGAGGTTCTTCAAAAATTTAAAATAGAACTATAGAAATAAAAACAGATCCATTACCACCCAGCAATCCTGCTTCTGCGTATATATCCAGAGGAAATGAAAACAGGTTATTGAAAAGATACATACACTCACATGTTTATTGCAGCATTATTCACAGTAGCTTAGATATGGAAAAAAAAACTAAATATCTGGCAATGGTTGAATGGATAAAGAAGATGTGATATATACAAAATCCCATTATAATGAAGTGCAATATATAAGTAATATATTGGAATATTATTCAGCCATGAGAAAAGAGAAATCATGTGACAATATGGATAGATGGATCTTGAAAAGATTATGCTAAGTGAGATGAGTCAGAGAAATAGAAATAATGTATATTATTCCTATATATAGAATCTAATAATAAAACTCAAAAAACAGAGTGAAATGGTGGTTTCCAGGGGTTGAGGGGTAGGGGAATTGGAGAGATGTTTAAAGTACATACTTGCAACTAGTAAATAAACATTGTGGAGATCTGATACACAGTATAGTGGTTATAGACAATGAATCTCTATTATAAACATTAAACTTGCTAAGAGACTAGATCTTAATTGTTCCCACCACTAGATGAAATAATATGTGCGTGATGTGATAGAGGTGTTAGCTAATGGTAGATTGGTAATTGTATTGCAATGTAAGGTTAGCCAATCAATATGTTGTACACGTTATACTTAAAATGTTATTATGCCAATTATATCTCAATAAAAATACCCTAAAAGTTTATCACATAAATACACACACACACACACACATACATATACACATCCCTTGCCTACCTCCACCCAGCCCCTGACCTAAATTTTTAATTTTATATTTTTATTTCTGGAAAATCTATTTGGTTCTTTTCACATCTATTGTTGTTAATTTTTATATATTTTTTTCTTGCCCACATTTTTAAGCCTCTCTTATTTCTTTAGTTATGTTAGACATGCCTTTTGTTTACTCTGTCTGATAATATCTGAATTCTTTGCAACATTGATTCTGCTATTAGGTTTTTTTTTCTGGTTAGCAATTACTCATAATACGTTGTGATACTTGACTGCAAGTACATATTCCTTGGAATTTAATTTGTAGGAATTATCAGCAGATTGGTTTAACGTTAAGTTCCTCTAGAAAGGAGTTGTCTTTGCTTCTAATATTGGTTGAGATACTACAAAACTGCAACTCAAATAACTTATGTTTTTCAGCCTGAGGTTTTTCTGACCATCATCCTGTGGGAAAACTGGTTTGTGGTTATGTATCTTCAAGGAAGATTTATTTACCCTCTACCTTGCTGAGGTTTTTTTTGTTGTTGTTTGTTTTTTTCCTGCAAAGTGAGTTTATTTCATTTTTACATTGAGAACGTTGACCTTTGGGCTCCTGGCTTAACGTTGGAATCTGCAGTTAGATTTTCCTCCTTAGGTGGGGTTAGGTTGCATTTCCTGTCTCTCGTGAAGGGTGACCCTGAGCAACTTTTAAATCAGGAGCTCGGGGCACCAGGATTTGTCAAGTACCACGAGAACAAGTGCTGGATTACACACTGGCTTTCCTAGCAATAATTCACTCTTACACTTGTTTCCTGGTGTCTAAACATTCTTTAAAATAAAAAATATTTAGAATTTTTATCGTTTGCAGTGGGAAGGTTATTGAGAAATTCTAACGTGCCATACTGCCAGAATCAGAAGTCAGGTTTTCTTACAAATCACTCAGTATTACATCAAAAGCATTCCACATAATAGTTGTGAGCATTATTGCAATAGCAAGTGGCGGTGCTTAGTCATTCCCTCAGTTAGACGTCAAGGTAGCTCCACATTTTTACTACCATTTTTAAAAAGTGCCTCTATAACACACTTTCAGTAACAATGTTTATATGTTTATAGTTATTTTGATAGGATATGTTGCAAGGGTAGCCTGGCTGGACAAAAGGGGACACATATTTTTAAGGTGGCTGG
The DNA here is from genome assembly GCF_014108415.1 of Molossus molossus. Lineage (NCBI taxonomy): Eukaryota > Metazoa > Chordata > Mammalia > Chiroptera > Molossidae > Molossus > Molossus molossus. The sequence continues at coordinate 184,746,768 of NW_023425344.1, forward strand.
TACACCTCACAAAGATGCTTTTCAAAAGGGTTTGCACCCACCTACACTTTCATTAATAAAAATGAAAGTGCTCCATAGCCTCACCATTATTTGGTGTTATTGTTGATATTTCATATTGGTCAATTTTATAAGGGATTTTCCTTAAAAGCAAAACCATGCTTTTTTGTCTTAAGAACTATTTGTGATAAATTTCTTAATGCTTAAAAAATTCTGTCTTCTAAGTTTGTATATTTATACATATAATTATATTATTGGAAGTAAACACAGAAAGGACAGTCTCCTGAGATGGGGGATAAAAGTTTTTGTCAACTCTGAACTATTTTGGTTCTTATCTCTCTCTTTACTTCTTTCCTCACCCCAACCCTTCTTCCTCTCTGGTGTTTAGGGAAATGTTTTTAAACATATGCCTTATCTTGAGAATGCCACCTTCTGGAGGTGCCCAGAGGTCAGGGTGTCCACACGCACTTCTCCCTTTAATCCACTCCATCCTGGGAATAAACTAGTTCATTTCTGGTCACTACATGCACAAAGTATTCTGACCATATCAAAAACAAAACCTTAAGGGCAAAATAGAGTTTGCACAATTTTAAGATGTATTTTTTCTGGGGTTTTTTTTGGGGGGGGGTTGTTTTGGGTATGGTCAGAATACTTTGTGCATGTAGATGACAGTTTGAGAGACAGAAGACTGCAAAATCAATATTCTGATATTTTTATCAGCCAATAAGTACACTTTTTTCTACTTAATTTTCACGTGTGTGCAGACTGCGTAACATCTTGAGCCGTAGCAGAAGGAGGAGGTTGCCTCTATGCCTTCATCTCCACCAGCACTTCTAGAATAGCCTCAGCTTTCTGAGGACCTGCTGCCTCTGAACATCACCTGAACTGTCCTCCCCACAGCCTCAAAGCTTGGTTTCCAGGTCAGGTGCCTCTCACCTCCTACCCCCAGGTGACTGGTGGCCTCTCAAGCAGAGCCCTGGGCAGTCCTGATAGGATGTTGACTCCTACGGCTCTCCAGCAAACCTTTCAGCTTCTGAGTGTCTTTGGAATGACTGGTTTCTGATCAGCTGCTGCCTGCCTGGGATTGCATTCTGTGTGTCCCAAGTGGGACCATCAGGCTCATGGATGATTCTCACACAAGCGTAAAGAGCTATGGCACAGGCCACCAGGTCTCCTTGCATCCCTCTTTGAAATAATTGTTATTTTCTATTTAAATTCATTTTCAGACTGTCCTAGAGGTTGTTCTATTTAGACTCTAACAGACTGACTTAAGAAAATTGACAATAATTAGCCAATCATTCTGTTTTAAAGGTCAGGCTTGACTGAATTTACCCAGAAGGATCTCTGCATCTTCAGAGGGTAACTGTTTCTAGTTCGAGCTGTTTCTTAGTCTTCAATCTCTTTTCGGACAGTCAGTTGCTCCTCAGCCACAGCCATTGGCTCTCTCTTGGTTTAAGTTCTTAGTTCAGAAGGAGATTTCAATTAATTCCATCTGAGACTAAGTCAATCACTTTGACAACTACCTGCACCAGGGAGGGCAAACACAGCTGCAGCCAGATCTGGGTTCATCTCCTGGTGGTGCAAATGGGCGTGTGGGTTCTGTGCCCACAAGGTGACTGGACAATTTAGGAGGCAGGCATTAGTCTCTAGGCCTCCCAGCTTGACTCCCAGCTCCACCCATTTCAGCCTTTCTTTTTCCAACTCCTCTCCCTGCAATTTCGGTCAAACAAGCATCCTACCATTAGCTACTTTTGTTGTTGTTTTTTAAAAAGGAGAATCCAAGTTTGTTTTCTAAGGAAGCGTAGAATGTGGAAGAAGGAGGTAATTCAAATTTCTGACATCCTTTAAAACATACTTCCTATAGGATAAGCCACAACATACTCAATTTAGCCAGAAATCATTAGTGAAGGGCTTTGAGTTGGACAGAGTTGAGCTGAAATTCCAACTCCACCTCTTCGCTGTATGACTTTGGGTCTGTTTCCCCATCTGTAGGATGAGGTGTTCCCATTCACAAGAGTATGGTCACTACTAATATATTAGTGAATTGGGTTCTTAGGAATGTATAATGCCAAGAACACTTTAAGATACTTTTTCTTGTAAAGGTCACTGGAATTATTATTTAGCATTCTCAAAGTGCTTCTTATCTTAAGACATTTAGAGAAACTTTTAGTTAAAACTAACATTTTTTTTTCTCTTGGCATTAAGAAAAAGGCCTTAAGGTTATAGATTCTTTCCCTTTTTCAAGAGCAAGAAAAAGTCCATAGAATATTCTGATGAAAAGTGATCTAGGTTCAAATTGGGAAATTTAAGAAGGAAAGGTAACTTTGTAAAAGAATTTGTGTCTAGGAAGTCAAAGGCAAGCATTTGTGAAATAGAAATGCAGGGTGGGGCAAAACTAGGTTTAGAGTTGTTTGTATGAAAAACCATACAATAGTTAATAAATAATAATACAATAATAAATTTCATTTTGCATACTCATACCTGTAAACCTACTTTTGCCCCAACCCTGAATATAGTCTATGTATAATATATACATATTAACCCTCCCCCACCATAATTTATTTTACTTAATGTTTTACCTTAATTGTCCAAAATTCTGCTTTCATCTCTGTCTCCATAGAGTCTAGTCTCAATGTGAGAGCTAGAACGATGTTTTAAAAATATTAAGGAAGGTCATGTCACTTCCCTGATTAAAACTCTCCAAGAATTCTTACCCATTCCAAATACAAGTCAATGCCTTAACAATGATTACAAAATCCTGTGGCTTGGCTCCTTCATTCTCTTCCTCGTGGCCCCCTTAGGCATTGCGCTTCCTGGCTGCAAGGATTAACTCTTCTCAGGTGCTTTATTTTCACTGTTCCCTCCGCTTAGATCCATTCCCAGCACCCCCCTACCCCCAAACACACACACCTACCTGCATGGCTCTCTCCTCCTTCCTATGTCACTGCTATAGTGAGGCTACCTGCCCCTCACCACACTCTTTGAAGTGAAGCCCCTTCCCTTCCAACTTCCTCCTCCCAGGCTTCATCTGTCTCTGTAAATTTTATCACTAATACACTGTGTAACTTAATAATTTATTTGTTTGGTTCCTGTCCTTGCTGGAAGCTCCCTGCAGGCAGAGATTTGGTTCATTTCCTCAATGACTCCCCAACCCCTGGAACCACGCCCGGAGCACAGGAAGCACTCGCTGAATGTTTGTTGAATTAGTAAGAGAGAAAAATTAAAAGCACATGATGGATTTTAGAAGATGATCTTTTTGTTTCAACCTTGTCAGATAAACTAATTCCTGTTGTCAAACAAGGTAAAACTTCAAAGGGGATTGTACTTAAAAACCAAAGGGAAAAGAAAAGATGTTGACAGAGAGAATACAAGCAACAACACAATCGGTTATGTCTGTAAATAGTTTCCGACATGAGGCCTAAGACCAGGCCCCTCTTCAACTTCTTGCCCCCGTATTTGGAAAGCCCTGCCTAGAAGGTTGCCCTTTTCAGATTGTAAGTGACGCCCACTCTGGGCTTTGCCATCTCTCTTATAGTGAGGAGTTGGGCAGAAAATGACTAGAAATTCTCGTTCCCTTAAAAGAACACCACCACCTTCCACATCTTGTGAGTACTGTACCATTTCCAGCAAACGGAGCTGTGCCATAGGACAGAAGGCGCACCCAAGCCTAGGTTTCATCAACCCTGCTCTTCTGGTTTGAAGGCTGTTCAGTCTGCACCTCACAGCGTCTGAGCTCCCAGGCTGCAGCTGGGTCTGCTGACGCAGCTTCCAAGGCCCTGTCCCCGTTTCCAGGAAATGCTGAAAAAACAGGCTGCTGCTCTGGATCCCAGGAGATTCTGTTTTCTCTTTGAAAAAGGGATCTCAACTCACAAGATAATTAGCTCTTTAATGCTAATCCATGTGCATTTGCAAAAGTGCTTTCAGGTTCAGAGAAATAAAGACTTGATTAGGTCATTATCACTGAGCGATAACACTGGGGAGCTCTTACCTGCTAGTTGTACTGGTGATAAGGAGACCCAAGACTCCTCAGGTTTGCTCACTAACCCGCTCTGCTTCCTCACTTCTGAAAACATGAAAAACATGTGGAGCTTGCAGAAAACCCTGGAGTCATGGGCTGATTTCCTGCAGAATGTTCCTTATTTCACTTTGACTGAGCTCTTGGCATTTCTCCCTTTGTTCTTAGAAGTTGTATGGGGTGCGACCTAATAGCCCACACTCCCTTTGTGACCAAGGCACGTTACTTTGTAATCGAGGCCACTGCTTTTCAGCTCTTCATCTCAAAGACACTTGGGTATGGTTCCCAGACTCTAAGATATTAAAAGAGGAACTGAGAGAGCAGAAATAAAGACAAGAGAGGACACAATTATGTTAATGAAATCCTGTGACAACTTACTTGCATTTAGAGATCATACACATTTTTTTCCTTGATGAAAGGTTTTATTTTAAAAAAAAAAACTGTTCTGAAAATGCTAATGAGACAAGTTTCAAGAAATTGACAGTAATGGAAAACTTGAATGTTACAATGGTATCTAAAAAGAAAGAAATTATTTCAGTCATCTTAATCTTACTGGAGAGGAGAAAAAAATGGGAGCAGAGAAATGAGACAGCTGGCAATTGAAGCCTTGGGATTCCCAAACCTTCCCTTTTGTGCTCCCCAATGAGCCAGGTTTAAGCTGCCTTCAAGAGAAAGTCAATCTAAAGTCCAAGATGACTTTTCAAAATGAAGCCTTAGGGAGCTTTTAAAACTACAAGCTTCTGCTCAGCAAGGTCACTTTCCAAAGTGAAAATTCTTTTCAGGGTAATGATTGTGGGGTAAGAAAAGGAAGGAGGGTGGGGGGCATGGCGAGATTTGAGTTTAAAGCCATAATGGAGTCGGCAGCTGTACAAACACCACTGTCAGTTCTTCCAATACAGCCCCAGAGGGAACGCACTGCCCAGCCAGGTGCCAAGCCCCCCGCAGGCTTCTTCTGCAGAACCACCTGCTAAAAGCATCCACACTGATTCATGGTAGTTAGTTGGCTGATGTTCATTGGAAGTTAAAACACTGGCCACTGAGGAGATCGCATAGCCCATGGATGCTGTCAGCCAGAGCAAAGCTCCTAGAAAATAGCCCAGATTCATGCTGAATTCTGTTGAACTTGATGCCTCTTGGTTTAGTCTTTACACATACTCTTTGCTTACAGGCTGTCTTACTGTTGCTACCATTGTTTCACAAATGTGTGTTTTGAATTCCTGGTCACACTGTGAGCTTCTGAGGGGAAGCTTCCAGATCCCATGTTCTCTGCCTCTGCCCTGGAATTTGAGAGGGGAGGGTGAGGGAGGAGCACTGGCCCCCTGCTGGACTGGAGCCCGAGTGGGCAAATGAGCACAGATATCTGTTTGGAAGCTGGGAAGTGTGTGGAGGGTGGACTGGGCTGGCAATTCTGAGGACCAGGTTGGCAGGGAAGGTAAATTAGGAAGCCCAAACAAGTCCAAGTTCAGAGGCAAATTTAAAGTTGCCAAATAAACAAAGGACTGTGACAGAGGGAAATACGAAATCATGCCAGATGTGTGTCACAACTGCCTGTTTCTTAGTACTCTCCATGGAGACTATTCACATGCTATTCAAAAAAAGGTGGGGGTGGGGGCAGCAAGGAGGCATCAAGAGGCTCCTTCTATTTGCATCCATCTCTGAGTTCCTCCTGGTACCATTGTCCCAGATGGTCCCTGAATGCTGGCTCCATTACTTCCTAACAGAGTGACCTTGGGCACATTCCTTAACCTCTGCCATTTTACTTCTACAAATTAAACAATAAAATGGTAATTAAAATAGGGATAAAATTATGTCATTAAAATTAAATTAATGTTGTCTTTCCTCCTCCATTTTCCGTGCTCACAGTAATTAATAAATATTTTCTTAGAAAGAGTGAGCTGAGAGAGATCTCAAGATGGCAGTGGGCAGGACTGGAGGGAGAGTGAGTGTGTGAGAAAGTGAAATAGTGTGTGAGAGAGTGTGAGTGGACGTGACGGTGGACGACCAAACCCGAGCAGTGCAGAGCCAAGGAGCAGAAGGTTCCTGTGCTGTGGATGGAGCAGCCAGCTACCACCATAAGCTGCCCTTCAGGATGCTTCTCCATGCTCCATGGGGAGGTCCCACCATTTTGGAAGATCTCTGGTCTTCCCTGGGAGGAGGCAGTGGGAGCGGCTAGGGCCCAGCAACCTGAGTCCACCAGTGCACCTGGCACCATCGGACCAGTGGACACTCTGTGTTAACACAGACTGGTGCACAGTAGTGGAGCTCTCAAGGTGCCAGCCACGGAAGCCAGGGAAGCCCAGAGCCCAGCACCATCCCCCACAGTAGCAGCCGGATCAGAGTCCAGATATACCCCAGCAACAGAGGCTGGGGAGCAGACATCCATCCCCAGGCAACAGAAGCACAGTCCAGCAGCTGAGACCCATCCTCCAAAACTACAGCAAAAGCTGAACAGGAGTTGAGCTGCCATTGGCGGGACCTGGGGCTTTATAGAGGCCTGTGCTGTCCAGTAGCCCACAAGAGCAGTGGGAAGCCAGAGCCCAAAAGGGACTGGTGCTATCCAGCTGCCTACCCGCTGGACCTGCAGGGTGCAGAGGCACCAGAGAGGCCTGTGTGACCCAGCAGGGACTGTGTGATCCAGTACCCACAGGACATGTGGGGTGCTGAAGCACCAGAGAGGCCTGTGCGACCCAGCAGCCCATAAGATAGGCATAGAGCCGGGTCCCCAAAGGGACAGTGTGATCCAGTTACCTGTGGGACCTGCAGGGTGTAGAGGTACCAGAGAGGCCTGGGAGACCCAGCTGCACACAAGATAGGCATAGAGGATCTGAAAATGGAGGCAGAGTGAATGGAAGGTACATGGATGATCTCCCAGGACCAAATGGGAATCACAAATAAATAAAGACAAATCCTCAAAAAACAAAAAAGCAACAAAAAAGCAGCAGGACAGGACCATATAACCATGGACACTGGTAGGATCTGCGGAGGTGCAAGAGGGTGGCATGCTGGGAGCCCACGGACAGCAGCAGTCTTAGCTATGAGCAGCGCCCTTGGGGAATAAAGACCAACCCACCCCACAGTGCAGAGAGCTGGGACAGAGTGCTAAAAGAGCCACAGTCACTCACCTGGGGGCTATGGCAGAGGGAGGACAGACTGGGTTGGAACTCTGTGGGGACACCCGGGATTTGGAGGGTACTCAGAGTTTTTTTTTGAGTTGCAGCCACGAAGAATGGTGGCCAATGTGCTCCTTCCCTGAGCTGTGGGGAAAAGCAGCAGCCCCCTCACCCCTTCGGAGAATCAGCCTTTCCAAGGTGAGGCAAAGAATTCAAATTGATGCTCATTAACAACCAGCATCTATTCCACCCTCTGGATATCCTCTTATGCAGAACACCAGGGCTACATTTTAGGGCACTGAGTAAATGAGACTACTAGCCTCCAGGAAAAAGCTAGAGGATAACTGAACCTTTCTTGGGCTTGCAAATCTACCCAGGATGGTAAGACTTGACAGGGGTGTTTAATGTGGGCCCACCCAGGCTCATACAAACCCGGTAGAGGGAGCCACAAAAGGCAGAATACCAACACCCACAGGGAAAATTTGGCAGGCTCCAAAACCCATGGAGATAGCCAAAATGGTGAAACAAAGAAACAAATCCCAAATAAAAGAACAGGAGAAATCTATCGAAGATGAGATAAATGAAATGCAGTTAAGCAAATTATCAGAGGTAGAGTTAAGAGCCATAATCTTGAGGAAGCTCAACAGCATGAGTAAGAACATCAGCACCATGAGTAAAGATATAGAATCAATGAAAACAAACCAAGTGAAAATGAAGAATGACAGCAGAAATACAGAACACATTGGAAGGACTAACCAGCAGAGTAAAGGAAGTTGAGGACCGGATTAGTGAATTTGAAGACAGGGTAGAAAAAAATCAACCAATCAGAAAACCAAAAGGAAAAAACAATAAAAACCAGGAAGATAGCTTACAACTGTGGGACAACTGGAGACGTAATAACATTCACATCATAGGAGTCCCTGAAGAGGAAGAAAATGGGCAAGGGTTAGAAAATATATTTTAAAAAATGGGGACACAAAACTTTCCTAACTTGGTGAAGAAAGAAGGCATTCGAGTTCAAGAAGCACAGAGAGCCCCAAGTAAGAAGAACCCAAACAGGCCCACATGAAGACACATAGTAATTAAAATGCCAAAAATTAAAGACAAAAAGAGAATCCTAAAGGCAGCAAGAGATAAGCAACAGGTTACCTACAAAGGAAACTCCATAAAACTTTTAGCTGACTTCTCAACAGAAACACTACAGGCCAGAAGGGAGTGGCATGAAGTAATCAAGGTCATGAAAACCAAGACTCTGAATCCAAGACTACTCTATCTACCAAGGCTATCATTCAAAATAGAAGGTAAAAAAAAAGAGCTTTCCAGATAAAAAAAAAAAGGCTAAGGGAATATATTAACACCAAACAAGCAATGCAAGATATGCTAAAAGGAATGCTGTAATTAGTAGAAGTAATAAGAAGAAAATAAAACCACACTAAACAAAAATGGCATTAAATAAGTACATATCAGTTACCACCTTAAATGTGAATGGTTTGAATGCTCTGATAAAAAGACACAGAATAGCTGACTGGATAAGAATGCATGCTTCACATATATGTTGTTTACAAGAGACCCATCTCACAATAAAAGACTCACATAGGTTGAAAGCAAAGGGACGGAAAAAAATCTTTCAAGTAAACGGAAAGAAAAAAAAGCTGGGGTAGTAATACTCATATCTGAAAAAGTAGGTTTCAAAATGAAGGCCATAACTAGAGACAAAGAAAGCCACTTCATAATATTGAAAGGATCTATCCAACAGGAAGATATAACATTGGTAAACATATATGCACCCAATACAGGAGCGCCAGCATATATTAAAGATCTTTTGGAGGTCTTCAAAGGAGAAATCAATAGCAATACAATCATAGCAGGGGACTTTAATACTCTGTTGACATCACTGGATAGATCTCTAGACAAAAAATTAACAAAGAAACACAGAGGCTAAATGAAGTGCTAGATCAAATGGATTTAATAGATGTCTACAGAAAATTACACCCCAAAACTGCAGAATTCACATTGTTCTCAAGTGCACATGCGACATTCTCAAAGATACACCACATGTTAGGGCACAAACTAAGTCTCTACAACTTCAGGAAGATTGAAATCATATCAAGCATCTTCTCAGATCACAATGGCATGAGACTAGAAATCGATTGCAACAGGAACATGCAAATACATTTGAACACAAGGAGGCTAAATAGAATGCTATTGAACAATGAATGGGTTACTGAGGAAATCAAGGAAGAAATTAAAAACTTCCTGAAAACCAATGAAAATGAACATACAACAACACAAAATCTACGGGATGCAGCAAAAGCGGTTCTGAGAGAGAAGTTCATAGCACTACAGGCCTACTTCAAGAAACAAGAAAAATTTCTAATAGACTATCTAACCTCACAATTTAAAGAAGTAGAAAGCTAACAAAAAGTAAACCCCAGAGCAAGTAGAAGGAAGGAAATAGTAAAGATCAGAGCAGAAATCAATGACATGGAGACCAAAAGAACAATTCAAAGGATCAATGAAGCAAAGAGCTGGTTCTTTGAAAAGATAAACAAAATTGATGGACCCTTAGCTAGACTCACCAAGAAACAAAGAAAGAGAACCCAAATACACAAAATCAGAAATGATAGAGGAGAAATAATAACTGACATCACAGAAATACAAAGGATTGTGAACAAATATTATGAACAATTATACAGCAATAAATTGACAATCTAAGCAAAATGGACAAACTTCTAGAAACAGATAGTGTCCCAAAACTGAACTGAGAAGAGATAGAAAACTTGAACAGACCAATAACAACACAAGAAATTGAAGATATAATCAAGACTATCTCAGCAAACCAAAGCCCATGGCAGGACAGCTTCACAGGGGAATTTTGTCATACATTCAAAGAAGAACTAATACCCATTCTCCTCAAACTATTTCAAAAACTTCAAGAAGAAGGAAGACTTCCGAACTTGTTTTATGAAGCCAGCATACTTCTAATTCCAAAACCAGAAAAAGACACTACAAAGAAAGAAAACTACAGGCCAATATCCCTGATGAACATAGATGCCAAAATCCTGAACAAAATATTAGCAAATCAAATCCAGCAATACATCAAAAAAATTATTCATCATGACCAAGTGGGATTCATCCCAGGGATGCAAGGCTGGTAAACATTCGCTAATCAATAAATGTGATACACCACATAAACAATATGAAAGATGAAAATCATATGATCATATCAATAGATGCTGAAAAAGCATTTGACAAAATCCAGCACCCATTTCTGATAAAAATGCTCAGCAATCTGGAAACAGAGGGATTATGTCTCAACATAATAAAGGCCATATATTCCACCATCAACAAATCATCAAACAACAAGTGTAGGCGAGGGTGTGGAGAAAAGGGGACTCTAGTACACTGCTAGTGGGAAAGCAGACTGGTGCAGGCTCTATGGAAAACAATATGGTGTTACCTCAAAAAATTAAAAATTGAACTTCCATTTGACCCAGTGATCCCACTTCTAGGAATATACCCTAAGAAACCTGAAACACCCATCACAAAGAATATATGTATCCCCATGTTTGTAGCAGCACTATTTACAATAGCTAAGATCTGGAAACAGCCCAAATGTCCATCAGTAGACGAATGGATAAAAAGGCAGTGGTACATATACACAATGGAGTACTATGCAGCTGTAAGAAAGAAAGATCTCTTATCCTTTAAGATGACATAGAGGGACCTGGAAAGTATTATCTTAAGCGAAGCAAGCCAAACAGAGAAAGACAAGTATCATATGATCTCACTTATTTGTGGAATATAATGAACATAACAGTCTGAGGAATGGGGTAGTCCCAGAGATGTGGAAGTGGGGTACAGGGTGACAATCCCAGAAGAGGGGTTGGTCGGGGAGAGATAAACCACAGAACTTATATGCATGTATGCATGAACAATGGACATGGACAAGAAGCTGGGGACAGGGTGGGGAGGGTAGCGGAGGGGAAACTCAGTGGGTGAAAAAGGGGAAACATCTGTAACAAAAATAAATGAATTAATTAATAAAAAAAGAAAGAAAAGAAACCAAGCTGATTTTGAGAGCGCATAGTAGGTGTGGAGCCAGAATTCTTGGCCTCAAACACTCTTAATCACTAGCTTTAGACAAGCTAGTTAGACTCTGTGATTTCGCTTTCTTGGGATGAAAAATAATAGTATCCGCTTGATAATGTTGGCATGACGATGAAGATATAACTGTATGAAAATGTTAAGATGGTGCCGATAATGACGATGATGGAGCTTTCCCCACCTCCTGCCCTGCTGAGTTTATCTACCATCTTTCTCTCACCTCTCCACACACGTGTATCGGTCCAGATGTGACACATCCCTCTCCCCAGACAATGACATGTACTCTGCTTTTTATGGGGGGGGGGGCAGTGAGAACAAGGAAGAACGTTTAAAACAAATGTCATTCGATTTTACAGATGGCATGTTTGTGATGTTACCTGGGGAGCTATTGCGAGGTAGAAAGCCCACACTCGGTGGAGAGTAGTAATTCTTCCATAATGGCTTTACCGGGGAATAGGAGTTGTATGCTGCTGAATTCCGGAAAATCTACATCATTTGCATTCTATAAAATCTACATAAGAACAAAGCACAGGCAGTCCAAAAACTTACGGAATGCAAGGTAAGATCCCAGAACCCTTACTTCGGCCTGGACCCCTATAGGCAGCTTACAGCAGCCTCCTGGGTCCTCCAGGGCACTGATTTCAGGTCAGCAGTTGTATCTGCTGATCTGCCTTCTAACGCATGTTCTTGGTGGAGAGAACATTCTAGGGGAGAGTTCCCTGGAAATTGCTGTCTGTGATGGCCATTTTGAGTAACACTGTACGTTTACTCCACGTGTAGCTCTTTCCACAGCAGGGTCTCCCTGTGGTTATGGACGTGGCTGAAATCTCCTTCTGAAAGCTCTGGGCTGCCAGCTCTGGAGGAGGTTCTTTCATTTCTGAAGTTAGATGACATTTATCCAAGCAATAGTCACTTGTAAGGTCTGGGCAGAGGAACATTACGAACATGCATGCCGTTCTCAGCAAGGACATACCTGGCCAGGGTGACGGTCGGGAAGCCTGGCACGCTGGTCGGACCGGGGGGTGGGAGGACACTTTGATCCCTAGCCTCAGTCTTTTCTGACAGATGGTCACATAGAATTAGGATGAAAAGGAGGGTTGGTGAAAGTGAGAAACAGGAAATTCTATATAGTGTGTGTCTCTGGAAATATAGCTACATTGTTATGGGGAAACATGTATAAACGAATCATACATTCTAAAGAATGCTAAATGTGGACTGGTGTTTGCCTCCAAAATGGGAGGTTTAAATGTGTAATCCACACATTAGGGAAACCATGCCATTTGAGCGTCTGTTTCCTTAGGGAAGAGGATGTGGTTTAGAACTGGACTTCAGAGGCGGGTGTCAGGGTTGGAATCCCAGCTCTTCTACTTGCTGGACAAATTACCCAACTCCTCTGAGCCTCACTCTTCCCATCTGTAAGGTGGGCATAAAAGTAGTACCTACCTCATGGAGTTACCAGGACTAATGATACAATGCATGTGTAACTTTTGTAACTGTGCCTGCCCATACCGTTAGCATGAATAAATAAGAGCTGTCATTATTCTCATTTTTCCTTTTATTATTATTATTTTCAGCTTTGTTTATAACCAAATAAACTTCAGATTTGCTGCTCTAGAGCTGGATGAAAAAAGTCAGTGATGAATTTCTGTAATATCACCCATTAGCAGTTGAACAAACTAGCATGGGAGTGATGGATGGGGCGAAAACAAGCTCAGCCTGCATTTACACAGTGATGGAGTCTCCAAAGTGCTTTTGTGTACGTGTTTCTCAAACTGACTCTCACAGTCACTGTGAGCTGGGGAGCATCGTCCACGTTTATAGAGGAGAGTATCTGGCGGTGGCAGTGAGAAGGGACTAGCTTAGGGGTGCAAGGGGGGGGCACTGCACTCCCCGGGTCTGCCCCAGTTCCTGCACGGATGTGCTCCCCTTACATATGCTGCCTTCCGCATGCAAGAGAAACATTCTTATAATGAGACTATTGGCTGCATGTTATAAGTAGTGTAACTAATTTATCTGGGAAAGGCTGAGGGATTTAAAAGCAACACTGCAGTCCCCGAAGCAGTAGCAGGCGAACCTGCACGTGACTACCAGTCAGTCGCTGCTCAAGTGCCCTCTCCCTTCGCTCCTGAGCCCTGGACTCCAGAGCTTGGTGCCGAGCCAGCCGAACACGGATTGCTGTCTGGAGAGCTTTTGGAAATATATGGTTAGAGATAGCATTCAAAAATTAATCATACGTGGGGCACAAGATGACAGACTGAAAATGTGGAGGATTTATGTATGTCTTCATAACCTAAGTATTCAGCAATATTAGGTCTCAACCGGAGTGCTTGGCCCCGCCCCCAACTGGGCCTTCAGGGTGGTTATGGGACCCTGGTGCTGCGGAGGAATTTCCTCACTGCTTCCCGAACCCCGCTGCTTTTCCTCTTTGCTATTTTGCTTATATTGAGTGATTCGGACACATTCTTCAGGCCGACGACTGCTTAAATGCTACCCATTTTTCATATTCCTCTCAACTTTTACCTTCCCAAGGTAGAGCCTACATTTACGTATTATACCTGCTTTTGAAGTGCTAGAAAAATGATTTTTTAAAAATTTATTGATTTTTTAGAGAGAGAGAAGAAGGGGGAGAGAGAGAGAAACATGGATTTGTTGGTCCAGTTATTTATGCATTTATTGGTTGCTTCTTGTGTGCCCTGACCGGGGATCAGAACTGCAGCCTTGGAGTACCTGGATGATGCTCTAACCCACTGTGCCTGGGCCAAAAAAATGATTTTTTAAATTACTAATTTGCCTATAGCTTTCATTTTTATTTTTTTTCTTTATTGATTTTAGAGAGAGAGGAAGGGAAAGGGAGAGAGAGAGAGAACATCTGTGGGCTGCCTCCTGCATGCCCCCCACTGGGGATTGGGCCCACAACCTGGGCATGTGCCCTGCCTGGAAATCGAACTGGTGACCTCTTGCTGCATGGGTCGATGCTCAACCCCTGAGCCACACCAGCTGGGCTACCTTTAGCTTTAACTGCCACACATTTGCTTTGCATGTACATGTACCCTAAACTTCCCACAGAACCTTTTTTTTTTTCTTGCGGGCCAGGAATACATTCTTCACTCCTTTGTGTTCCTCACAGAACCCACGTCATGCCCTATAACTACGAAAAGCACAAAAAACACTCAATTATCAATTGATTACATTAAAAGATCAATTTAGGTATGCATATCAGCAATGTACCTGATTAAAATTGGAGAAAAACAAGAGGATACACCAGTCAGCAAATTTTTTTAATAAAAGAAAGTTCCTATAATTAGGGATATATATAATTTTTTTCCTACCCTCTCAAAGTTGCACTGCTTCTGCTGGCACTGAAGATCTGAATTCTGGCTCTTTTTCGAGAACCTAAAGGTGCCCAGGATATAAAAGGGGTGTATGAGATATCGTTTGGTACTGTTATCGAATAGAATAACACCAACATCAACAACAAAAAACTCATCTGTAACCTGTATGTCACAGGGCTATCATTGAAAACCCAAGTTAGCCCCGGCCAGTGTGGCTAAGTGGTTTGAGCATCCACCTGCACACCAAAGGGTTGTTGGTTCAATATCAGGTCAAGGGCAAGTACCTAGGTTGCAGATTTGATCCCTGGCCATGGGGTGCGTGCAGGAGGCAGCCAATCTCTCTCTCTCTCTCCCTCCCTTCTACTCTCTAAAAATTAATGGAAAAAATATTCTTCAGTGAGGATTAAAAACAACAACAACAAAATGAAGCTAAAGGAAAGGGCCAAAAAGGAAATGTGATTGTCACTCTTACAACTCTTTCAAATTCCTCTCCTGAAAATACTTTCTGATGGTGAGAAAGGACAGTAGAGAAGTTGCTGACTGGGGGAGGGGGGGATCCCATTCATCACAGCTTTACCTAGTTCGTGAGGGAAAGAGGCATCCCGTGGAGGCCCCTTGGTCCCTCGTAGAGAGGAACTGATAGAAGATGAGTTTTCCTATGCTGGGGCAGGGTGGTGGAGGAAGGGAGGTCTGGTGGATTCTCAATCATGAAGGAAAACTGGACCTAGGCAATGACTTTCCTTTTTGCTGGGTGGAAGAAAGCTTTGCCATTGGAACCCTGCCTGACCAGACGTTTCAGACATCAGCACAAGTTTCAAGCTATCTGAAATCAGTTTAACCTTTCTCTTCCATTAGATTGTATCCACTTCATGGGTAGGGATTCTACTTTCGATGCTTCAGTTTCTGCCTTGCCTAGACCACTGGGTGTGTGTGTGTGTGTAAAGAATTGGCATATATGTATGAAACCTTAAAAGTTAATTGCTGAAAGCTATTTCTGTCAATGAGAATACATGTGTAGGTGGTTGCATAGTGGTAGTGGTGATGAAGGAGTTTGGTGTTTAAAATGCAATATCGTGGGCAGTAATGAGAAGAAAATATTATTTCAGAATTGTAAAGCCAAACAAAAACAAAAACAAAAAAAAGGTGGCAGCACGCTGAGCATGACTCGGCAGTCCTCCTGGGGCCCAATCGAGTGTTTTACATGCTGTGGGTCCAAACCCATTAGTGACTCATGAAATCAATTTAGAGGGCTACATCAGGGTTTAAAAAGATACATATAATAGCATAATTATTTAAAATGTATATTTAAAATGAAATAGAACATAAAATATCTGAATATATTGCATACATATAAACTTGTTTATATAAAAGTACGTCCTGATTTATGATAAAAAATGTATTTCTTAATGTGAGTCATGGTCAAAGGAGTTTAAAACCCACTGTCATAAAGTGTTGTGAGATTTTGCTTAATTCAGTTAGGTAATAGAGGTTAAAGGGTATACATTAATAGATCGTGAATGCCCACTTTGGCCTGGTAGAAAAGATTTTCCAAAGACACAAAACTAAGCAAAAGAGAAAGAGCTGTCTTCTGAGAAGAGAGAAGGTGGACATCTAATCACAAAAAGGCACTGTCCTGGAGAATCTATAGGCCAATAGCGGGAACAGACAAATAAATAAGCAGTAGCCCTATGGGGTGTAGCCATTACAGGGTTGCTTATAGCAGCAAATTATTGAAAACAGCTTCAATGACCCACAAATAGAAGCTTGGATAAGTAAGAGTACTTATTTACAATCAAACATATCCAACCATTTACCCATGAAAGCATGGATCTACATTTACTGGCTTGAAAAGATGGATGTGACATACTGTTGAATTTAAAAAATGTAGATTACAAAAATAGTGTGGGAGAGAATGACTCTATTTATATAAAATTATGTGATTATATATAGCTATGTGTCTGGTAGGATGTTTGCCAAAATATTGATGTGTATCTCTTCAAGTTTCAGTACATTTTTGTTCTTCATTTCTTTTTTTGTTTAAATTTAAAATGTATCAAGATTTTATGATCATGCATACATCTATATTTTTAAAAATACAAAACAATATTCCAGTGATCCCACTTCTAGGAATATATCCTAAGAATTTTGAAACACCAATTGGAAAGAATATATGCACCCCTATGTTTATAGCAGTGCTATTTATAATAGCTAAGAATTGGAAACAGCTCAAGTGTCTATTAGTAGATGAGTGAATAAAAAAAGCTGTGGTGCATTTATACAATGGAATACTATGCAGCTGTAAAACAGAAAGATCCCCTACCCTTTGAGACAGCATGGAGGAACTTGGAAAGTATTATGCTAAGCAAAATAAACCAATCAAAGAAAGACAAGTATCACATGATCTCACTTATATGGGGAATCTAATGAACAAAATAGATCCAGAGACATGGAAGCATGGGACAAACTGACAAACCTCAGAGGGAAGGTGGGAGAGTGGGGCAGGAAGAGATTAACCAAAGAACTTATATGCACAGGTGCATAACCAATGGACACAGACAAGAGTGTGGTGAAGGCTGGGGGGTGGGGGGATGGAAGCAGGGTTGGGGGAGTCAATGGGGGGAAAAGGTGGTATCTGTAATACTTTCAATGATAAAGATACATTTAAAAAAGAATATTATAATTATATATATATATATATTTAATGTGCAGCAAGAGCAAATAGAGGTCACTGTTACACATGGATCAGGGAAAAGTTATACAATGAAGTGAGTTTTGAAGGAGAAGATGTTTGTTAGGTCTAATGCGGAAGGTCAACCAGGTCAGAGCGTCTGCACAAACAAGTGAGTGGAGGTGTGAGAGAGTGTGACACAGTCTGTGTATCGTCATTTGGAATTCAGGGGTAGAAGTTACTTTCCCAAGGACAGATAGAGGGAAGAGTTCGAAAGCTCTGAGAAGGAGGTTGGATAAATCTGAGACTGGTGGAAAACCACAGAAGGACTTCAAGCAGAGGCGTTTCAGCAGATGCTATTCATTGTCCTGCCCATTTCCTACGGCTTCTCCCTTCTCTACATGCTGATGTCGTCTTAGGAAAACATCTGCAACTCAGCCCAAGAGCCTTCTCAGGCTACAAGAGTGTGCTTGACCCACATAGAGAGCAGGTGAGAAGTGCCCAGGAATTAATCTCCCAGAAGCAGTCCTCAACCGAAGATGAACAAATGAGTTGGTAGATTAAGAACCCAGCTTTCTTGCCCCTTGCATGAAACAACTCGAACATGTTCTGAAATGGTCTCCTACATGTCTCCAGTGTGAATGAACCACTGTGCCCATGGCAGTGGTTTGCCACCTAATGCACCCCTTTGGTTTTCTTTCCTTCCCTGGCTCACATGCCTAGCCTCATCTCGGTCCTTCTGGAAGCACCCTGTGAATGAAGTACCCCGACTTTAATCCTTCTCTCAGAGGCAGATTCCATGGGAATACAACCTGAAAGAACCTGCGTGGGGTGTATAAATTGCTTTCTGTAGAAACATCGAAATAGCTAGTGGTTATCTCTGTGTGGTGGAATTTTAAGTGGTTTTTCTCTTTCATTTTTAATCTTTGTTTTCTAAAATGTCAACAGTCTATTTCCATTAATCCTGAAGCAAGGGTAAAACCAACAGCGATTTATTTTAAAAAGACATATTTTTTGTTTTACATCATGAAACTCACTGAAATAATTTAGGTGAGAGATAATGAAAATAAAAACATGCACCATAGCAGTAGAAATAGAGATGATGGGTTACATTGGAGAATTCTAGAGCTGGCAAGGGGAAAGAAGAGACAAAAGAGGTCAAGAACCCACAGACTTTGGGGAACCGTTAACAAATAATAATGACATAAAAGCAGAAACATTTTACTGGAAGATGATGATTTTGGTTCAGATACATCAAGTTAAAGTTCTTTTAAGCGATTCAGGGGGAGATGTCTAGTGAGAATTAGAAATACGAGTCTGGATAGCAAGTTGAGAGAGATGTAGAATTGGAAGTAACAGGTACGTTGTGGTAGAACGATCACCGAGGTGCTCAAGGTTGCTTTGGGGAGTCTACAGGGTGAAAAAGAAGCAGCACGCGAACACTACCTGGGCACATCAGTGTTTAAGAACCATCGCCGAAGGCTGAGGAGAAATGGTCAGCACTGACCTGCCCCAAGCTGCCTACTCTGTCTTCCCTTTCCCCATCATCCCTGGTCCTGTTCGCTCTATTTCCACATAGGCTAGTTCCCTTCTGAGTCTCCTTGGTTGGGTAATTCCAAGAGCAGAGCAGGGGATTTTTATTAAAATAATTTTAGGCTACCCTTTAAAACAAGATAATGGTTTCTAATTACTAAAAAATAAGTAAAACAAGCATCCCTGAGGTTCACATCATCTCTCAATGGTGTTAAAGTAGTTGAACAAGGAGGCCAGTGGGCTGAAGAGACGCTAATGCCTCTGTAGACTATAAGCAAACCAAAACCTAAGCCGGAGTCAGTGCACGTAGGAACAACCAGTCACAAGCAGCCGACTAGGCTTCCCAAACAAGGCACCTGCTTCAGCTGTGGCCAACCCAGGGATCTCCGTGCGTTCGGGTCTCCGCCATTGAAAACCTCTGCCCCACTCCCGGCTTCTGTCAGGGGGGCGCTTTCAGTTCAGGGATGCCTGATTCAAAAGGGTGAAGATTGTAATGTGCCTCAGTTTATCTTTTAACAACAGGATGCAGAAGGAAAAGTAAATCTGTTAAAACACAACTGAATACTTAATAAGTTGTATTTTAGAAAATCTTTCATCACCATGTCTCTACATCAAAATAGTTAAACCCAAGTGGGCTCGGCCACATGGAAGGCACCCTTCCAAACTTCTGAGCAGGTCTTCGTTCATGGCTGCCCAGAGCATCTTCCCCTCTCAGAGAGCTTCATGGCTCTATGTAAACGGTCCTCAGTCTGCAACCACCAGAATAGCTCACCCCCAGGAGCTCCCGACCCTGGGCTCTTTTTTATAGGTGATCCTAACTGTAGCCTCACTTGGCTCACAGATGGGACTGAGTCACAGCTCATGCTGGGGATAGTGGCAGCCTGTGAGTCTCCGAGGGACAGTCAGAGACGGGAGGGTCTGGCTCAGGGCTCTTCCTTTACTTGAAGGAGAAAACTGCTTGGAATATTTAAGACTTGCCAATTTCTGGAGGTTTATGTTTACTCCAATATAGTTTTAAAACTAGGAAACCAGAGGAAACATTTCTGAATTAATATAAGTTGAGGGAGCACACACACACACACACACACAAAGATTTTACTCAGGACACCGAGAAAAATAAATAATTTCAAAAATTGTAAGAAATCAGGGTTTTTCTAAATCTGCAGTTGTCCCTAATGGTTTCACGTAGCTGGAGGGAAAAGGAAGTCTTCCTGTCAACCACAGGTCCTCCAGCCAGGGAAGGAGAAAAAGCACACACAGCAAAAACGGAGTCTGAAGTTCACGAGAAGTGACGGTCTTTCCAACAACGAAGTTCTGGCTGAATGTCAGAGGTCCGCTAGAGGCAATGATTCCAAGAGTTTTTGAAGAAGGCATCAGAGAAATCATAGGGATGCACATTTCAAGCTGTCTGTAGGGCATCAACCAAGCAGAGACAGAGAGTGAAGAGAAGCTACTTCCTCAAGACGTCAGTGCCTGTCCATCTGGAAGTTAAACGAACAAACAAACAAAGAGGCAGGAAAAATAGAGACAGCCCAATTTGGTGTATAGTTTGAGCTATGGCCAGAGAAAGTTTAGCCGACTCCATCTTCCTTGTTAAAACCCATAGACATTTGTCCCTTGTACCCCACATCCACCTTCTCTTTCCCCCTCAGGTCAAGTATGTCTTCAGTGGCCACCTGCCCTGCCTCGGTTTGTGAAGCCCGGTGTTTTCCAAGGAAATCCTTTTAAGACTAGACAGTGTGTGGAGTAGATAAAAATGCATCACTTTCCCTCTCTCTCTTTCATTATACGTTTAAAATAAACACACTGTTCTTTTTCTTCTTAAGGATTTTATTGTGAAACACTGCAGAAACACAGCTAGGGAGTAACGAAAATAATCACACTGGCAAAGTTAATCTTTAAGAAATATTCAAATCCTTATTGTCTTTGTCCTTGGTCTGAAGTGAAAAGCAGAGGGAGCTAGCCAGCTTTGGGCCATCAGATACACGCTAAGCTTTGCTTTAAGAATTAATTTCATTAAAACCCTACCTGCTAGAAATATGGGTCCCACCAGTGTTCTGCACCATTACAACCAATGATTATTGGCCTCATGTCCACCACCTTTTGTTGTTTTAAATATTTTATCTTTATTGATTTTAGAGAGAGAGGAAGGGAGAGAGAGGGAGAGATAGAAACATCGATGAGAGAGAACATCAATTGGCCACATCCTGCATGCCCCCCACTGGGGATCAAGCCCATAACCTGGGCATGTGCCCTGGCCAGGAATTGAACCGGCGACTTCTTGGTGCATGGGTCAATGCTCAACCACTGAGCCACACTGGCCAGGCCTTACCTGTTGTTTTTAGCTGTCTGGGACTTTATGCTTTGCCAGGGTTGCAAGTCAAGGATCCAGGAATATTCTGGGGTAAAGTGAAGGTTAGAGCACCTTCTAGAATGTGAAGATGGCCTGCGGGAGGAGGTGGGAGGAAATCTGTTCAGCCATAGGAAGTCTGTGTGTGCAATTCACCCTGTGTGTGTGTGTGTGTGTGTGTGTGTAATAGAAGAATGGGAAAAAAAGGAAACTGCTGTCTTCCCATTTTTGTCCCCTGGACTTCCTATTCCTTTGGATTCTTGGAAATGTCCTAACCCTACATCCCAGTTTTAGTTACACATGAAATGACTTGCTGGTGCTGTGACTTCCCATGGTCCCTGCTGTGAGCGAAGTTGTGTAGATTCACAAGTGATCAAGCTGTTAATAATAACTAGCCCTTACTGATCACTTACTGTATACCAGGCATTCTATAATGTGTTTTATCTTTAATGATTCAATGAGGTAGGTTTTGCTATTATCTCCATTTTATAAAGATTAAGTGCCAGAAGGCACGAAATAATTGGTCAAAATAAGACTTAGATGTAGGAGGCCTGAACCCACAGCTGTGTTCTTCAGCACTGCGTGTGTGCCCTTCCCCACCTGACTCCCAGCATTCTCTCTCCTGGTCTCGGCTTGCCCCCAGATGTCTAGCCCCTCCCTTCCCCTACCTTGCAGAACCTCTCACCCCAGGCCTGGTCTGCTTGCTGCGTTCTTTATATTTTTATTGTAACATATTCACTACATGGCTGCTCTTCTTGGCTTCATCTTATATTGTTCTAAGTCAATCTCTCAGTCAAATACAACACACTGCAACATTAAACAAATGCTGTCAGAGCCCTGGCTGGTTTTGCTCAGTGGTTAGAGTGCCGGCCCGTGGACCAGAGAGTCCCAGGTTCGGTTCCTGCTAAGGGCACGTAACTTGGTTGCAGTTTGTCCCAGGCCCCAGTTGGGGTCATGTGGGTGACGACCACTCGATGTGTCTCTCTCACATCAATGCTTCTCTTTCTCTCTCTCTCTCCCTCTTTCTCTCCCTCTCCCTCTCCCTCTTCCCTCCCCTCTCCCTCCCCCTCTATCTCAAGACAAATGCAAAAATGTCCTCGAGTGAGGATCAAAAAAAAATTCTGTCAGAGCCACTATGTCAGTTTTTCCATCTGTAAAGTGGAATTAGGATGCTGTCTGTCTCGTGTAGATACTATGAGGGTTTAAAGATGAAATATATGTAACACTGAGCATCGTGCCTGCACAACATGAGTGCTATTTGTATTATTTGCTCACTACAATAGCCCAGAGGTAACATTATATTCATTTTGTGGATGTGAAGAATGGAGCGTAAATGGCTAAGAAACTTGGCTGAGGAAGTTCTAAGTGGCAGCTGGTGGAGCCTTAATCTTTATCCTCAGCTTGCTCTGAACCTCTACCAACGCCCCACCTTTCTGGTTTAGGGGGTCACTTTATATTGTCATTGAATTTGAGGAGCAGAGATGATTTATGTTCATTTCAGATGATCAAAGTCTCAGGTTTATCTTGAGATCATTCAGGGTTGTGGAGTAGCGGAGAGAGAAGATGTTACTGGTCCCAAGTTTATGTGCCCAACCCTTAGAAAGGCCACAACTCACAATGTCAGAATTTGGAGTCGGGAAGGTTTTACTGACCGAGAAGTTGCCAACTGAGAAGATGGAGTCCCTTAACCTCAAATTCTCCTTAAGAAAGTACAGAGTTCAGGCTTCTTTTATGTCAAGGAAATGGGAACCGGGAGGGGCTGTTTTTGTAAAAACTCGAGCCCCAAGTGGAATATTAGTGTGTCTACAGCCTGAGGGCCATGGGACAGTGCAGACTTGAGTGAGAAGAAGTCAGAGAGACCCAGCATTTTCTCTGTGATAGAGATGGTGTCCCTGGGATGGGGTAGGAGTGTCAGAGGATCTCAGAAGGGGGTGACAGAGACCTACAAACAGAGAACACTTGAGGATGTCTAATGGGTTGTGTGGTTCACCTGGATGGCAGAGGTTCACCTGGGAGTGGGGGATCCCTGCGGTACAGGACGTGAAAGTGTAACAGAGAAACCAGAAAGATTAGAGCAGCTGCAGGCTATGATTACAGAGCTGGGGTTTCCTGCAGTTGGGCAGATGTATCCATGCAGAGAATGAACAGGCACCCCATTCCAGCATCGGGGACCAGCTGTATGGACAAGAATTAGAGGTAGAAGCACTGTGGACGAGAGCAGAACAGAGCCCTGCTTCCATCGCCCTGGAGGTGTATCCTGGGCAAAAACCCTGAATTTGAATACAGTCATCTCCCCTCATCCGCATGTCACTTTCCACACTTGTAGTTACCTGTAGTCCACGGCGGTCTGAAACTCTGGCATGGAAAACCACAGAAATAAACAATTCGTAAGTTACAAATTGCATGCTGTTCTGCGTGGCGTGATGGAGTCTCATGCACCCCACTGCATCCTGCCTGCACATGAACCACACCTGTGTCGGGCGAATCTGCACTGCACATGCTCCCTGCCTTAGTCACTTTGCCGCCGTCTTGGCCAGCGGATGGGCTTCGGTGGTATCGGTGGTATCGCAGTGCTTGAGTCCAAGTAACCCTATTTTACTTAATAATAGCCCCACAGTGTGAGAGCGTTGACGCTGGCCATTCAGATAGGCCAAACAGAAGCTGTGAATTGCTTCCTTTAAGTGAAAAGTACATATGTAGGAAAAAACGGTATATACAGGGTTTGGTACTGTCCGTGATCTCAAGCATCCACTGGGGGTCTGGGGATGTATCCCCCACAGATAAGGCAGGACTACTGTCATGTTTGTTTGCAGGAAGGGCTGTGGATAGTTGGGTTTTGTCCTAGGAGAGTCTTTGTTTTTGCCTCAAAAATAACACAACATTTCCATGCATGGAAGAAAAAGTGATACTGCCTCATATGAGATTCTCTAAGGCTTAGAGATTTTGTTAAATGATGAAGCAAAGCAAATTACTTTCTTATTTACATTAATGCTGCTACCCATACACCCAACAGTATCTTCAATGTAAGAGGAACTCAGAATAATAGAGTGAAAATCTGATGCAATGCCTGATTAAAAATGCAAATTCAAATTTGCCAGTGATTGTCTAGCTGAGCAGAGTAAACACAGGAAAGGGAAAAAAAGGCCGCTTGAGGTTGGTAGATAATTGAAATGATCGTGTGTGCTGAAGGAGGTAAGAAACAGCCGGCCTCTAAAGAATGAGGGGAGACTGGTGAGCCCCAGTGAGTCAGGGGAAGAGTGCTTAGCAGCAGGGTTTAGGTTATATTCCCATGGACTGAGTCAGTCATGCTTGGAGGAAATGCAATCAGCAAATTCTAACTCAGCACTCGACGTGCAAGGTATCATGCTATGCATTTCCAGGGCAACAGAGAATAAAGAAGATGCGATATAACAATCAAATATGCAAAAAGTTAAATAATGTAGAAAACGTGCACACCTGAAAGAAAAGTATAGCACGTTAAATGCAAAATAATAACACATGAGAGACATATTGGAAGACTTGCAACGAGATGGGGGTGGTCAGAAAAGTCTTTTGGGAAAAGGTGGTGTTCATACTGAAGAAGATCGAAATGAGGGCTGGGAAAGATCATGGCTGAGGGGAGAGAAAAGCACTTTTATAACATCAGACCATAGGGGCGGCATTCGTGGAGACAGTATATCAGAGCTCTGTTGTGGCACTTGTTTAACTGCACTTGTCTGGGTCTCACCGTCTGGGTCTGCCCATGGAGCAGGGGGTGCTGGCTGAGGGGCAGAGGTGTGCGAGCTGCCTGGGGTGCATGGAGCTGGAGGGGCTTCCCTGAGTTGGCCCGAGACCGCTCTCCTGGGGGAGAGGGGCAGTGCCTACGAGGGAGAGCCATTCGTCTTCTCTGTGGGTTACCACTGAAGATCCGGTGCAAAACACCTAATGAGGTAAAGGACTCAGCAAATACAGAGATGCAGGGTCGGGCCTGAGGACAGGGTCCAGGAGCTGCTCTGTAGAGCGAAGGTGTATACTTCTATGTGGGGTCTGCTGAGGATAGCTCCTTAAAAGAGATTAAAAATGATCTACTTACAAATATGTCATTTAATATTTCCCATAATGTGACCCAGGTTTTAGTTTCCAACACTTCTGCTTTTACTCTCTAGCCAAGGACCTCTTAATATTCATTAGAACCACCAGGGAAGGTTATTAAAAGTGTAAATAATCAGGACTACCCTCAGAGATTCTTATTTAGATGGACTGGAATGGGACCCAGGGAACAATATTTCTTAATATTTTTCCAGCAAGGACTGGGAGCCACTGGTTTAGCCAAATCGGGATTCTCTTTTTTTCTTTAAATATGTTCCAGCCCAGCCCAGGTGTGGCTCAGTGGCTGAGCGCAGACCCGTGCACCAAGAGGTTGCCAGTTTGACTCCAGTCAGGGCACATGCCCAGGTTGTGGGCTCACTCCCAAGTAGGGAGGCATGCAGGAGACAGCAGATTAGTGTTTCTGTCTCTTTATCCATTTTCCTCTAAAAATCAATGAAATCATATTTAAAAAAATATATTCCAAAGTTTCTCTCCTCTCTTCTTGTTCTTATGATTTTCATTCTGTTAGCAATGAAATTCTGTTATGGTTGTTCTCCTTCAATATCTCTGTTGAAATCCTTATTTAAAAAAAATACCAATAAAGGTGGTAAATACCCAGTTCATCTTACTAGTTTGATCTACTTCCTAGGGCTCCTGGATCATTCAGACAGGGTCTGTGATGATCTGGAATTGGTTTTGATGCTCCAGGGGTTGATGTCAGCACGGTGCTAAAGGACACCAGGAGAGGGCAGCAGAGAGCTGGGAAGCCCTTTGAAAAAGGCCAAAGGAAGCCAGCTGAGTGGGAGAACCCAAAGCAGGTGGAGAAGGAGGAAATATTTGGTCCTTTATGAGGTGCAGGGTATACCAGTCTGCACTCCATAAATTAACCAAAGACAAGAGTCATTAATCAGACTAGAAACTGAAATCAATAGGCGATGCAATAGGGAGTGGCAGTTTTAAAACCGGAAGAGATGAACACAGGCTCTGAGATATTGCTGGGAGCCGACAAAGGCAAGCCAGCTTGCAGAGTGATGGTGGACCCCTGACTGCTTGTGAGACCCAAGTTCTTAGTGAGTCTAGGCACTTACAAACGCAAATCAAGAGAAAAAGCCTTTAGTTAAGGGCCGAGCAAGTCTTCACCTTGGGTAGCATGTGAACGGAATAGAGAAGAAAATTTTAGGTTAAGATTCCATGGGACTGGAGAAGTCCTGACACTTAGGAAGGACATGAGAGACCGCTGCCAGGTCAGCGCCCATGCCATAAGGAAAGAATGTGTAGAAAGCTAGAACAGGCACTAGGGGTGTCGTGTGGATAGAGGCATACAGAAACTACTTAACACCCAGGCCAGGACTGGGGAGGATGAGCTAGAGCAACCTTTTCTGCAGAAGGTATTGCAAAGTCAGTTTTGGAAGGGTTTCAATATTCCCCGAGATGCTGTTGTTTGTAGCGCCAGTAGAATCCACCGCAGGCCCAGATGAACAGAATGTTCTTCAGCACCTTGTTCCTTAAAGTGTGGTCTGCAGACCAGCAGCATTGTCATCGCTTGGGAACTTATAAGAATCTAGAATTTCAGGTCCCACCTCAGACCTACAGAATCAGAATTTTAAATTCAGTAAGATTCCCCAAGGGATTCCTATGCATATGCAAGTTTGAGAAATACCAGTCTAGCAGCAAATCCAGACATGGCTGGGTGGCAGAACGTTAGTTAGGACTTCCTGTAATAAGGAGGCCAG
The DNA here is from genome assembly GCF_014108415.1 of Molossus molossus. Lineage (NCBI taxonomy): Eukaryota > Metazoa > Chordata > Mammalia > Chiroptera > Molossidae > Molossus > Molossus molossus. The sequence continues at coordinate 184,773,681 of NW_023425344.1, forward strand.
GAAGATTAGGTGCATTCGAATGAGAATAGGTTAATCTACTAACGATATGTAAACCGGGTACTTTCTATTGGCTTATTTTTGTTAAATTTTATTAGATTTCTTAGTTACATGCAAAATCAACTAACCGATCTCTTTTTCAGAAGCATGATAGTAGGGAAAACTGTGTCCTGCTACAGTCAGAAAGAGGGTGTGAGTCGAAACTGAAGGCCCTGCGTGAGGTGGGCAGGGGTATCTTGGAAGGTTTTGTATGCATGACCCAGGGTATGCATGTCCAGAAACCGAATTTTAATTTTTTTTTTTTATCCTCACCCGAGGATATTTTTTCTTTTTTGTACAGATAGAGTGGGAGGGAGAGAGAGGAAGGGAGAGAGAGAGAAACATCGACGTGAAGGGACACATCGAGTGGCTGCCACCCGCACGACCAACCAGGGCCGGGGACAAACTGCAACCGAAGTACGTGCCCTTAGCGGGAACCGAACCCGGGTCTCTCCGGACCGCAGGCCGATGCTCTAACCGCTGAGCCAAACTGGCCAGGGCCCGAATTTTAATTTTTTTAGGCTAGCTAAAAGCAGTTAGACTCTGAGACAAGTTATCATTAGTACTAACAATACAAGGAGGTTTGTGTTTGTATTCATTTCTTATTGCTGCTGTAACAATTTACCACACATTTAGTGGCTTAAAACAACATACTGTCTTCTCTTACAGTTCTGGAGACCAGAGGTCCAAAGTCAAGGTTTTGGCAGGGCTCCTTTCTGGGGGACCCAGGGGGGAGTGTTTCCTGGTCTTTTCCAGCTTCCAGAGGCTGCGGCCAGCACTTGGCGCCCTCTCTGGCTCCTGGCCCTCGGACGCCAGCAGCATGGCATCTAGTGTCTGTCATCGCGTTGCCTCCGTCCATGAGAACACCTGTGATCACGGTTCGGTTCCCACCCGGATAATGACAGATCGCCTCCTGATCGCAATGTCCTTAGCTCAGTCACATCTGCAAAACCACTTCTCTCCATGTAAAGTAACATTCACAGGTCCCAGGGATCAGGGCCAGATATCTTTTGGGGCCGTTATTCAGCTGGCCACAGTATTACATGAGAATGGCCATCAATAAGAGAGAACATAAAATATGCTTTACCACGGATCAGAGCAGCCGAACATCGTTCTCGGCATTGGGAAGTGACGTTAGCGTCAGAAAATGACTTGGACGGGACAGAACGAGTGCACACGGAAGCGGCTGCTCTGTGTCGGCCAGAGCAAGCCTCCAGAGCAGCCCTGGCCCACAGCGCGCTGGGCTGCTCACGGTCCAGGGCCCCTCCCTCTGCTCTGGCCCGTCTTACACGCTCATAATTGCTCTCGGACGGCCATGGCCTGCACTCCCCCTCTCCTTCAGTTGGCGGATTCTTCCTTTGGATGTCTAGTTCCCAGATGAAGCCCCAGGCTGGGGGGTTGCGAACCATTGAAGAGTAACCCCTCACTCTTTCAAGGAAGAGAGCAGCCTGGGCAGAAAAACATGTAAAATGCAAATGGCATAACCTTAGAAGATTTTGGAGCTTGAAGATAAGTTAGAAATGATCTAGTCCAACCCCTCCCTCTCTGAAGAAAAATAAGTCCCAGGGAGAGAGAGGCATACCCAAGGCCACACTTTGTTACGTAGTCAGTGGAGATGCATAAAGCAGCTGCCAGGTTGAAAGGGTGGCAAAGAGGAACTGGATGGGAAAGAATAAAATAAAGGACGGTGACCAGGGATCGTACCGGTGGGAGGCCCCCGGAGCGTCCACTGGGACTCACTGAATTTCTGTGGGAAAGTCTGAATTCAGACTCTCATCCTCTGTGGGTTATGGACAAGTCTGGCACTATTACTCTGTCACTGATAGTGTTGAAATGATAGCATGTGTTTCCCAGTACAAATTAGAAAAATAAAATCTGGCTCTCCCTCTTTCAAACGAGAGTAAGTTGACTTACCTCCCCAGAGGCGAGCTCTCTCACGGTTAGGTAGCAACCCGCTGCCAGCCCAGCCCTCTGGGAAGCGGCTGAGTAGCAACAAGCCTGTCCCCTCCACTCCCATGGGCACCCTCCAGGGACACGTGCTGGAGCTGATGGATGGGATTGCCACAGCAACGAGGGTCGGGGTGGGGAAGCTCTTCTTTCCTTGCACGCACCAATGTGCCTGAGCAGGAAGGAGACCTGAACGGACTGTTCCCCTGGGGGCTTGCGGCTGAACAAATCAAGCCGTGGACTGGCTCCATAGGTCCCCATACATACTGCTTACCAGACGTCTGTCAGCCAGGGCTTGTGACTCTATGTCAAGCACATTCAAAATCTTTTTTGCAGCTCTGAGAAAAACATGCTTAGGTACAGTATGATCATGGTGGCAAATAGCTGTGCAGTTCAGATTCATCTTTCTCATGTTAATTAGAGTCATAATCCAGTGAATTTAGGTTTAAGTTAAAATAAATATACATATATTTTAAGATACGCCAGATATACAGGGACTCCTTAGAATTTCTTTCTTTCTGAGGACCTCAAAAGAGATTAAAGTCTTCTCAGAGTCACAACAAGGACATCTGGGTAGACTAACAAAAACCATATCCAAATATGAAAATGTAAGCTACTCATCCTTCTTTAGAAATTAAAAACCCAGGCTTCGCGTGTTTCCTTTTGGGGACACTGTTGGCTAGCTAGCCTGCTCTCTGTTTCTACTGGGATTGGAAGGGCATCTCTCAGGAGGCACAGGCTGGCTCACTGGTCTCTGAGCACAGATGGCCCGCAGACTGGCTCAGCTCCTCAGGCGTGCGGGGCAGGGGGCTCTCTGTCGCCCCTCGACCCTCACGTGGCTGCTCTGTACATGGTCCCTCCAGTGTGGTCATCTGCTCATGACCCCACTTCACCCACCACCTGTCCGGACTTATGTTGGCCCCATCCAGAGTGATCCTCAGTCTCCCGTGTGGTAGACAATGCAGATGTCCCATTCTCTTCTCAATCTATTATCATGGCCAGCACTTTGTGCCTGGCTCCCCTCAGGGTCTTCTGCTTTTGCCTTAACTGACTGCTCTACAGGTCAAGGAGATCAAGTTTGCTGGTCTACCATGCCTTTGCTTTCCAGCTACAAGAACTCTAATTCTCCCAGAGGCCGTGTGGTTTTCTCTGACTAAGGGAACAGGCATCTACAATAGCTAAGATCTGGAAACAGCCCAAGTGTTCATCGGTAGATGAGTGGATAAAAAGCTGTGGTACATATACACAATGGAGTACTATGTAGCTGTAAGAAAAAGAAAGAGAGATCTCTTATCCTTTGAGCTGACATGGAGGGACCTGGAGAGTATTATGCTCAGTGAAGTAAGCCAGTCAGAGAAAGACAAATATCATATGATCTCACTTATTTGTGGAATATAATGAACAAAATAAGCTGATGAACAAAATAGACCCAGAGTCATAGAAGTAGGGTTCAGACTGACAAACCTCAAAGGAGGGGGGCAAGAGGAGGGAAGAGATAAACCAAAGAACTTATATGTATATATGAGTAACCAATGGACATAAACAACAAAGCTGTGGTGGTGGTGGGGGGATCAGGAGGAGGGTGTCAATGGAGGAAAAAGGAGAAACATCTGTAACAAAAATAAATTATTTTTTAAAAAAAGCATAGGAAAGGAAAGCTCAAGATATTATTAACATGCATAAAGGCAAAGAAAATAACTGGAGGACCATCTATCAAAATATTAGCAGTACTTATTGCTGAGAATACGTGTGCTTCTCTTTGTAACTAGTAGGTAAAATGTGAAGAGACAAACCGGGGGGACCTCTAGCACATTGCAATGGGCCAGGATCAGGTTTGGTAAGTAAAGAAAAGACATTGTTCAGAAGCTGTTTTGAACAAAGCATAAAATCAAACTAAATTTGATATGGTAAATACGATGCCTAAGGCCAACGTTATTTAGTTTAGTTTTTTTTTTTTTTTTTAATATTACTTCATGGCTAAATGGGTCCTTCATCACCCTTCAGACTAATTACATTTAATTAAGGGCTTCCTTAAAAGCTCTTCTTTTACAGTGAACTGGAAATGACCACTAGCCTGCATTGACTGATGCTGTGGGGTCACCCATGAATTAATTAAATAGTGCTGCATTACGCCCTTGCAGTGCTAGGTCTGCGGGCCCTGGAGTCCTGGCTCCATAAATCAATGGGCGGAATGGTAATTATAATATTCTGTCACTACTTCTGTGCTATAGCCCCTTTGTGTGGCTTAGTCACCATTTTATCTTATTCCAAATGGGCATATTCTCTGCTTATCTGTTTTTTTATTTTCCCACTTCTCAAAGACATGTTGTTCATAGTTGTTTGCTCAACCTGAGACTATTACTCACCCTGTGTTTTATGCCAGAGGGTCTTATTATAGGGTTCTGTGCCGCAGAATGAGATGGCCAGAGTGGGTGTGCAATGGTTAAAAAGCAGACAGTTTGAACCATTAGAAAGGTTAATTAAAAAGGGGAAAATAAATGCCAAGTCAAGTCTGTGACCAACTCCCCAGAATTTGTTTTTGAACAATATTGAAAACATAATATGTATTAGAAACAGAATGGTGTTGATTTCCAAATAATCTTTTTCAACCATGAGTAGTATGTGCATATATTACACATTGAATTATAATATGTATCTTCTGGCTTTGGAATAAACATGGTAACACTTTGGGTATGTAGACTGTAATCCAGATTTAGCCTTCCCTTCCCCGTAGGTCCCTCACTGTAGCTGTGAATCTCACAAGCCAAGGAAGAGAGACTGGGAGATGAGGAAAGGAACTGAGGGTCATACCAATAAAGCTCATAGAAACAGAAGTTTCAACTAAAGAATCCCAAAGGCAAATGGTTACAGGAAAGACTATCCACCCAACAGAGGAGAACATTTACTTTCACTTCCTCAGAAGAAAGGGGTTCACTTAGAGGGCATAGTTGTTAAATCAGCAGGCCCTGTACCTCATGCCTGTGTTTGGATCCTGGATCCTCTATAACTAGCTGTGCGACCTTGGACAAGTCACTGCACCTCTCTAATTAGCATCAGTACACTGGGTTGGTTAAAGTAGTACCTGAGTCATGATCTTAGGAGTTGATAATATAATAAATGCTAAATGCTTAGAACAGTGCCTGGTTCCTAGGAAGTATTCAATACCTGCTAGATTTTATTGTTTTTGTGCCCTTTGTCATTAACTGACATTTTGTCAACACTGTCTTAAGAAAGGTTAGGTATTGGTATTAGAAATTTTGTCTGAAGATTGAGATTATTTTCATTTGTCCCAGTTTTATTGCTGTCATCCAGATGCTGCACTGCATTTTGAGATTCCTTGGAAGAATTCAAGATATTCTGGCTAGCATCCAGCCCTTGCTTTTAGAATAACAACAGTAACAGCAAATATTCATCAGGCACATTCTATGTGCGAGGCAGAGTTCTAAGTGCTTTACATAGATTAAGGCATCGGTTCCTCATAACAACCCCGTAGCATTTTTCCCCTTTGACAGGTAGAGGACCTGAAGTTCATGAAGTTGAAGTATTTTGCCAGGGACCATCCAGCTAGGAAATGCAGCTTCAGTGCCTGGGCCTGGAAGGCTGGTGGCATGGCCCAGCTTTGCACTCTGCTGTTGCCACAACCAAGCACCACCAAGTCGACTGCCTTTGGTTTTCACTTGGCCGATGTAAGAGCTCCAGCCTTAGGAAGGGGTGGATAACTAACCAGATTTTTGAATCATTGTCTCTTCAATAACTTTAAGAGATTTATTACTAAAAGTGACCAAAACTGTGATTCTCCCTAATAATCAAATGTAAGTTTTGGTAATGCTGGCTCTTGCCGACTCTTCTCCATGTGATTGATCTGTGAGCTGTTCTCTTTCACTATCAATTGCCTCACACATATGAAGGGAACATATCTCACATTTCTTAACAACCCTTGGTGTCTACTAAAGCATTCTCTGTTCCTTCCGTTCCCTTGTTTCCCCACACCTGAGTAGCTGCTGAATGTTCCCAGTTTATCTCCTTATTTTGTGTAGGAGAGACATTGCTAATGTGCAGGACCTGGGCAGAAAAATTGGCTGGAGTTGTGCCATTGGAACTATGTGTGAAATATGTAAAGAAGCTCAGGCACTGGAAAAGAAAGCCTTCTTCCTAAAGAAACAGTCTCCCAGGCTTTTCTTACCTGAGTGCATTTGCTTGGTGGTGGGGCCTCTGGAGCGAAGCCCCGCCTCCCAAGGAAAGCGCAGGGCAGGGAGACCTCTGGAAATTGATAGTTTAATTTGCCCTAAGGGTTAGTCTGAGCTCTGCAGGGCTTCTTCATTTTTCTATTCTTCCTGAAAAGATGTTCTTTTAGCTGTTTTCTTCAACCTTAAGTAGTCTATATTTTTAGAGTATTCTTTTAGTCAAGAGTTACTTATTTACTTTAAACTTCTTTATAATCTTTTCGTTTTATTGTCTTATCTTTTTATTGTATTTTATGTAGTCCGATTTTTTAGTTTGCTATTTTGTCTTGTTTATTTTATACTGTTATCTCCTTTTATCTAAATTGTATGCATTTGCTTTACACGTATTTTCAATTTTATTTACATGTTTTCTCTTTAATGGTAAAAGAAAGTGCCTACATTAGGTGACCAGCTGGAGGACAGTCCCTAACCTAATGGAGGAAGAGAGTGATTGGATTCCTTTGGTCTTCTAAATATCTCACTAAATAGTCCTTTAAGTTTTCTGCAGTGTGTACTTATTTCTTTCCAATAATTAAATTTTAACATAAAATATGTGAGTCCAACTAATTACACAGATTCACCTGTCGATGACATTGAGTTAGAATTATGCCATCTCTTCACAGTATTGGCCCAAACACTCTAATGCTTCCTGATCTGAATTTACAGTTTCTATTTTTAACATCTGCTGGACATTGACTAAGTCTTGCATACATATCATGAGCTATTGAGAAGAACGGGGGGGGGGGTCCTTTAGAATAACCTTCCACTTCATGTTCAATCTTCCTCTAACATTACAGCTGTTTCCTCCCTTCTTTCCCATGGACTCAACCCCATTAACAGCCTTCACTACCAGCCCTGGCCCACTGTGATAACTGGTCTCCGAACTCAAGTCTCCTTCCCTGTGTTTCTTCCTTGGGAACTACTTCCACATTTCTTGTCTTGAAATATTTTCCTCTTCTCCAAAGCCTCTGCTAGGTTCCCCACGGTGCATGGATGAAGTCCAAACTCCGCATCCCAGCACTTAAGGTCTCCAGGTTGTCCGCAGCCTCCTTCCCCAAACATATCTTTAATTCTCCCCCTCACGTGAGACAAGATAACCAAACCGAATGGTTTACTAGTCTTCATTTATGGCGCAAACACTTCCACTTCTACAGTTGTCTCGGTACTCACGCTCTTTGTTGTTTAATGTATTTTGTTCCCTATTTGTGAATGTCAATATTACACCCTCTTTAAAGCCCTTTTCCCACTTTTTGACATTTCTAGAAAATAATCAACCTTTCTATGATGTTCCTTGGAGAAATACTATTTTTTTTTGGAATTATTTTATGGTCCTAGATGGACCACACTTCAATTCCCAGCTGTGCTATATAGTAATTATTCGACCTGAGGCAAGGTGTTTAACTTTTCAAGGCTTGTTTCCGTATCTCTCAAGTGAGGCTAATACAATCCATTGCATAGGGTTGTTATAAAGAATAAATGAGATAAGGTGTGAAGTTTTGAGGCTTTTTATAATAAAAATCTTGAAGCTCTGATTTAGTATTTGAGGAGGAGGAGGAGGAGAGGGGTCTCTGGTATGTTAAGAGTTATAGCGTCGTACCTGGGCCAGATGGCTCAGTTGGTTGGAGTGTCATCCCATGTACCAACAAAGTTGTGGGTTTGACTCCCGGTTAGGGCACATGCCTAGGTTGTGGGTTTGATCCTTGGTCACGGTGCCTACGAAAGGCAACCAATTGACCAATTGATGTTTCTCTCTCTCTCTCTGAAATCAATAATAATAATAATAATAATGATATCCTCAGTGAGGATTAAAAAAAAAGTTACAGTGTCATGGGTTATAGGGTATGGGTATTGAGAGCTACACACACGGAACTATAGTTTCTGAAGATGAAATTCTTATTTGACATAGTCCTGTTTTCTTACTTTTCTGATTCTATCTGGATTTAAGAGGCTTTTTATATATGGAAATATACCTCTCTTTGAGAAATGCCAAAGTGATCCTAGACAGACCATCTTGAAGACAAGCCAATTTGCACAAACCTCTTATTATTATTGTGGTCTATTTGTCTCTGGTATAATTTCAAACTGTGCAAATATACTGGTACCCACTATATTAAGTATCTAAAATAAGTTAAAAACATTCAAGTATTCAACTAAAAATTTATTGGAAATGATGTTTGTTGAGCAGGAAATTCCAATGTGTGTGGAGAAAGTGAGGGGACAAGGGGCTTCTTATGGAAGACAGAGAGCAGGTAACAGTTAACTTACAGGCTGTGAAACAAACACACCCATCCATGCAGGGGAAGCAGGATAGCTTTTACCTGATTGTTCCAATCTCATGATTGGGTTATGCCATCAAAGGAATTCGGCCAATGGGGTGCAAACCAATGAACTTGAGCACAGCTGGCCCTGGGGCAGCACAGTCTGCTTAAAGCCATAAAGGGGCGAGTGAAGTTCCAAACACAACTAGAAAGAGACAATAGTATTTCAAGTGAGGACATGGTGAAAACCAGGGGTGAAAGATGGGGTTAAGTGAAAAGATGCCTCTCTCTGATCTTTCTTAGTTACTACCAGTTTATGTTGCATGAACACAGACTGGAAGGGATAGTACATATTCTGAAACATGCTCGTTCTTCACAGGATGTATTAAAGAGTGTGGAGATTTCCCTCTCTTCCTTCATAGAAATGGAAGGACCAGAGAGGTTTTCCGCTTCCTTAGCAAAGGGCACATAGAGGATCTTACTATGAAATGAAAGAAGGCAGAGGAGGTAAGTCCAAGTGCCAGAATGTTGGAGACTGTGGCTTAGTGGGGAAAGTCCATTGTTATATTTGAAATATTCTTTTAATATTAAAAATTATAATATTTATGTTATATACACACACATATATAATTAGAGTGATTATAAGAATGTTACCTATATGCATACTTACATATATGACATGCTTTAGTAATTTTAGTTTTATAATGGTACCTCAAGCATACTAATTTATTAATTTTATCTTAAATACCTAAAGTGGGTCTGCAAGGTAGATATTATTTTAGTTTGTGATATAGAAACTATAGCTGAGGGTATTAAAGTGACTTAATCCAGCCAGCTTAAGTGGCAGGATCTTAAGGAAGATGCACTATTCTGAGATCTCTCTGATAAAAAGAACCAACAAACCAACCAAAAAACCGAAACCATGCACTGTGCACAACACTGAATCATCCAAAAAGTTTACATGGTGTAAACTTTATAAATGTCATGTGTACCAGGAAATTTTGTGATTCTTTTTTTTAAATCCTCACCTGAGGATATTTTTCCATTTATTTTCAAACAGAGTGGGAGGGAGAAAGAGCGAGAGAAACATGAATATGAAAGAGACATAACATATCCATTGGTTGCCTCCCTCAGAACCCCAACCAAGTCCAGGATGGAATTGAGGTGTGTGCCCCTGACTGGAATCGAACCCGTGACTTTTTAGTCCGAAGGCTGATGCTCCAACCACTGGGCTAAACAGGCCAGGGCTGTGATTCTTATTACTCAATATTTTAGGTTTCATTATCTCCAAGTGGACCAGAATATTATTGGTTTGTAATCGTCTCACGTTTGTTTGTTGACTGCAACTCTTCCCTTGAATTTGTTTTCCTTGTGAACCTAGTACAGGCAAATGCCGAAGTCGCCTGGCTGCTCTGTTTCTGCTGCTGACGCACCGGGCTCCTACTAGCACCTGGGGAGGCCACCCCCCCCACTCAGGTGGTGGTTTCTGTTTGGCTTCTGAAACTTTAGAACACAGTAAGCGCAAACAGGGCGCGAGTCGGCCCTTGTGGTAAGCAGAGCTGAACCCCGAGGGCGGGGAGTGCAGGCCAGGCAGTCCTGCCCCAGCGGTAGGCATTGTGGCCGCTCCGCAGTCTCAGGCTGGCGCTGGAAGGAAACGTCCGTAAATCTGGAGCCAGACATGGTGAAAATGGCCCCAAAGGGGAGGGCTGGCATCAAGGAAAGAAAGCTGAGTGAAATGAAGAAGCCAGAGGAAAGCAAAGTCTCCAGGGAGAATAACAACCTGTGGCAGACCCAGAGGATTCCATCACTATGTCTGCAAACTCTCCTGGACGTACCACAGCCCCTTTGTGTCCTCAAACTGGCAGGACAATGATGTGAAACTCTGAATGAACCGTTGGTTTTCCTGGCTTGATTTTCCTCATCTTAGCCAAATTACGTTGTAAAGAGATACACACCCTTTATATACGTACCTATGATATGAATATATGCTATATACTGTAAATTGAATAATTCGTCCTTTTTAGAATTGGCTTCATTAATTTTCATGTTTGGCTTTGATAAAACAAACATCTTTCATCTTCATTATGCTGAAATGCAACCTCTCTCAAAAACACGTATCCATTTATATTTTCAATTTACTTTGTGCTATTTTTCAAAAAGTCAGGTCAAGACCTAATTCCTAAAGCAATCTTCACAGCGCTTTACTGTTCACCAGTGACTTCTATGATTAAAGAATCCATCAGGGCTTTTTTTTTTTTGTTCTTTCTTTAGCATCTTCTTTGTCAGTGTTCCATCCTCTGTGGTTTACAGTCCAGCATCTTGAATAAAAATTCATACAAGAAATGGATGTTATACTTTAGAAAATGGCAGCTCCATTTCAACAGCCACAAAACTTCTTAGAATCTGTGCTTTTTTTATTGTGAACTTAAATCATCTAACTATAAAAAGGCATTCAAACACTTAAATACGACATCTACCTGAGATTAATAAGGTGTCATGGTTTCCTTTCAAAACTCATTCCAAAAAAAAAAAAAAAAAAAAAAAAAATCCAAATAATCCATCAAAAAATAAATGGGAGTGAAAGGTTGATACTCAAATTGTGAGATTTCTGAATAAGCCAGTTTGGTGGGAACGTGTGGAAGTTACAAAGAGGGGAGGGAAGAAGGGCGAGAAGAAGACGAAGCGTGTGCCAGCCAGGGCTGCCTTTGACGTTTAGAATGCCACTAGAGAGCAATTCAGTTCCAGGCACATGAAGCAACATTCTTTTTAAATCTCTAATTTACTGGTTTCCCACATGTCTTGCAGCAGGTTTAGGAAGGAAAATAAGCACTTAGAGGGGAAGTAAATGAACAGAGAAAATGGACTTCCTATTCAGTTAAATGCCATTCATTTATGTTGAAAGCTAATGGCTCTGGAACATGTAGAATCAGGAATCACTGTGATCTCTCTCTCTTACGTTAGATAGATCTTATGTACTCAAGTAACAGTGATGTGGAAAATTCCCACAGTGCAACAGGCAAGTGCCCTGATGTGTGGATTGAAATTAACTCTAAGACCTAAATACGTGTTAATATTTCCCTCAATTTCAGACATTGTTTTAAAACATATTATTCAGTAAACCAAAACTAACTTCTAACATTGAAATATATTAAATTGGCTGCTAATTAGGTAAAATTTACAGTGTTATAAATTTTCAGTGCCTAGAATTGTCCTTTTTGAAGATACTTTATTAGTTGAAGTAATTCTATTATGTTTTTAATGGGAAAAAATACAGACTAGACATAGGAAAAGGTTGAGTGTCAAATATATATGTACCACCAAATATAATTTTATCATGCCTTTAGAATGTATTGCTGTAAGTGAAATAGATTAGATAAAATGGTCTCAAGTGACTAAAGTCCTTTAATAATAATAAATAAAGTAAATAGATATGTATTTAGTATTAATAAATATAACTCCAGTCATTTATATTGAAATATTCAATTGGGAAAATGGCTATTAAATTTGTTTTTTATTCATTTATTCATGTATTAATTTCTTTTTCAATTTCAAAAATAAGTATTTCTGGTAGCTTATAAGACTATATATTATAATTTGGAAAAACATAATACATTGTCCATTAAAAGACTACAAACTATAGAACAGGGAGAAATATGTTTCTAAAATTAATTTTTAAAAAGTGACAGAGTTTCCAAGTTGACAAAGCAAAAGAAATGGAGATATGTTTTATTATACAGTTCTTTATTCTTTTTTTTTTTTTTTTTCCTCACCCGAGGACATTTTTCCATTTTTTGTTCAGGTAGAGTGGGAGGGAGAGAGAGAGAGAAACATCAATGTGAAAGGGACACATCGAGTGGCTGCCACCCGCACAACCCAACCAGGGCCGGGGACAAACTGCAATCGAGGTACATGCCCTTAGCGGGAACCGAACCCAGGTCTCTCTGGACCGCAGGCGGACGCTCTAACCGCTGAGCAAAACCGGCCAGGGCCAGTTCTTTATTCTTAAGGAAATATAAAGTTTCCGAGGAAAAAAATATTTTTCCTTGGACTCTGCTCTGAATTTCTACATCTCCCATCCTTAGGACCTGATATCAACTACTCTCCCACATTCTCTCTCTCCTTCTCTAATGTTTCCCTAAAATATGTTCTTTTTCTAAAGGTTATATTACAACATACAAAATGCATGCTAACTTTTCAAGTGGTACATGACATCAGAAAGTTGCCATATCTCCTCCTGGTTGTAAAGTGTTGCTTTTATTATATAATTAATTAACCACATTTTTACATTAATAGCAGGTTCCTAGAGAAAAGAGAAGGTTTCTCTAAGGTAGAAGGGAGCTTTAGGTCAGTGGGGTTGGCAGTTAGAAAGGAAAAGTGGGTGTGAGGTGAAGGACTAACTGGAACCCACATCTGTCTCTTCATTTCCAGCTTTGGTGAGGCTGGTGATTCACAGGGGAGCTAGTGTCTTATGATCCCGTGTTACACATGTTTGGACCAGGACTTGGAAAAGCTGAGGGAGGAGATCTGGAGGAGACCAAAGGGCTGTGGGTTTGGGTGCTGCCCACATCAACAAATGAGCCAGCAGACAAATGAAAATGAGTGGCCATAGTGCCTAGAGTTCTGCACTAGCCTTCAGAACATAAAAATGACTGTGTCTCCACTCCTGCTTTCCAAATCCTGTATAGATTGAACAAGGTGAAAGGTCAATCTTTGTGTAAATTCTTTTACATAAGGTAAGTGGTCAATTCTAACCCAGAAATATATGAGAAAGAAAAGTCTGGGTCCTTAGTTCTAGCTCAGCTCTGTTGATATAGCACAAAGCCATCACAGTCAATATGGTATCCATATGCATCTCTTTCATTCATACTTAATTTCCTTACTAGTCTTATAAAATAATATATAGAATGCCTTTATTATATTTGGGGTATGTCCATTACTCTTCTAGCTGAGCATGCTTGCATTCAATTACTGAGATATAAGGTTAACTCTTTTTAACATATCTTAAGGGAAATGGAATAAGGGAAGATAATGAATATATCCACACATTTGTTCATATAAAAATAAGGAAGACATCAATAATGATTATCAACCCGGCCGGTGTGGCTCAGTGGTTGAGTGTCAACCCATGCACCAAGAGGTTGCTGGTTCGATTCCCAGTCAGGGCACATGCCCAGATTGTGGGCCTGGTCTCCAGTAGAGGCCATGCAGGAGGCGGCCAATCAATGTTTTCCCTCATCGATGTTTCTCTCTCTCTCTCCTTCTTTCTTCCTCTCTCTCTCAAATCAATAAAGAAAAAAACAATAACGATTATCGTTCTTGTTTCTATCACTGGTCACATGGTCATAGCTGGTATTTCACACTATCTTCTTCCACCGTCCATTCTTTACTTCCCTTTGTTCTCAGCAAACACCTCTGACGATACTGGTTCTTTGCCTAGTGGAATGGCCCAAGACTTAATCCCAGAATGGTATGAACCAATAATAGTCCAGCTTTCATTAGATTGTAGTTTTACAGTAACTTTCATCATAGGGCATGGACTTATTAAGATGCATCTCAGTGTATTGCCTGTATTCCAAACATACTCATTCCCATTCCCATTGTGGAATAGCAATCCATTTTGCCCCTCGGAAGTTAAAATCAATCATTCCAGGTGAAAGATAATTCCTTTCTTTTCTTGTTGACTTATTGGCCTGAGGAGCCCAAACTGGCCTGATGGCAGTATGAATTCCTAGTTTTTTTTTTAAATCCTTATCCAAGGACATTTTTTTTTGTTTTGTTTTGTTTTGTTTTTTGTTCAGATAGATTGGGAGGAAGAGAGAGAGAGAGAGAGAAACATCGACGTGAAAGGGACACATCGAGTGGTAGCCACCCGCACAACCCAACCAGCGCTGGGGACAAACTGCAACTGAGGTACATGCTCTTAGCGGGAACCAAACCCAGGTCTCTCTGGACTGCAGGCCGATGCTCTAACCGTTGAGCCAAACCTGCCAGGGCTGAATTTCCAGTTTTAGTAGCGTTCTTTCCTTAGGAACTAAGTTCTCTGTACCAGCAGACCCAGAGTTGTGAGTTTTGGGTGAAAATATTTTTGCTAGCTCACTACTAGAAAAAATGGGAGGAACTACTTTATTTTTATCTTCAATTATGAGAGATATCAGAAGATATATTTATATATATTGATATTTCAGATGTGTTTTTATTCATTTAATTGATTGAGGTACAATTTGTATATAATAAAATGCATAGCTCTTGCCTGAATATTTTGATGAGTTTTCACAAATTTATCACTGTGTATCAACTCCTACTATCAAGATATAGAATAATTTTTAAATTTTTTTTTCTTCATTGATTTTTAGAGAGAGAGAAAGGGAGAGGGAGAGAGAGTCAGAAACATCGATAAGAGAGAACATTGATTGGCCACCTCCTGCATGCCCCACACTGGGGATCGGGCCCACAACCTGGGCATGTGCCCTGACCGGGAATCAAACCGGCAACCTCTTGGTGCATGGGTTGATGCTCAACTACTGAGCCACACCAGCCGGGCTAGAATATTTTCTATCACTTTTCATTTTCTGAAAGTTCTCTTATGTCCCTTTTCTGTTGATTTCCTCAATTCCTGGCCCCAGGCAACCACTGACTTATTTTACATGAAGATAGATTATTTTTGTATTTTCTATACGTTCATAAAAATGGATCTTGGAGTATTCACCCATTGAAATCTGGACTTTTTCACATAGAAATTTTTATTTTTTATTTATAAAAATTCATCCATTCATCTTGTTTTATATATTAAGAGTTTATTTTTCTTTTAAATATTGTTCTGTTGTTCCCTCAGTTTATTGACATTCATATAGTTTCCAGGCTTTGGATATTATAAAAAAAAGATTTTAGGAATATCCTTGTATCTTTCTTTGTATAGACATGTTTTTATTTCTTTTCAGTAAATACCTAGGAGTAGATTTTTTCTGGGTTACATAGTAAATGAACATTTAACTTTATAGGAAATTGCCAAACATTTTTTTTTAATCCTCACCCGAGGATATTTTTCCACTTATCTTCAGATAGAGGGAGAGAGAAAGGGGGGGAGGGGGAGGGCGGAGAAACATCTATGTGAGAGAGATACATCGATTGGTTGCCTCCCACATGACCCTGACCAGGGCTGGGGACTGAACTGCGACCAAGGCACCTACCTTTGACAGAATCAAACCCAAGATTCTTTGGTCTACAGGCTGATGCTCTAATTTCTGAGCCAAACTGGCCAGGGTGAAATTGCCAAACTTAAAAAAAAAGTTTATTATTTTATATTCCTACCAAAATTGTATAAGTATTCTTGTTGCTCCCTATCTTTACCAACACTTAGTATTATCACTCTTTTTAGTTTTATCCACTTTAATAGGATGACAGTGGTCTTTCATTGTGGTTTTAATTTGCATTTATCTTATCACTATGCTTGTGAAGTGTCTGTTCAAATATTTTACCTATTTTAAATTTTTTGTTTTCTTATTTACTTGAATGAACTTATTATATTTTGGATACCAGAATATTATTATATATTCATAGTTATATAACTATATAAATACTTATTTAAATTTATAAATATTTATTTGTTTTATATATCATTGTCACACACACACACACACACACACACACACACACACTAATTTATTTTTCTGTTCTTTGGCTTCCCTTTCAATTTCTTGACCATGATATTCAAAGAGCAAAAGTTTTTAATTTTGATGAATTCAAATTTATCAAGTGTTTTTGGTTCAAGATGTTTGGGTTTTATCTAAATAACCTGCTTATTATAAATGTACAGATTTTCTACTACAATTTCTTCTAGAAATGTTAGTTTTTATTTATTTGTTTAGTAATTTTTATTTATTGACTTGAGAGAGGGAAAAGAGAAAGAGAAAGAGAGAGAGAAAGAAACATGGACTTATTACACTTATTTATATATTCATTGGTTGTATCTTGTATGTGGCCTGACTGGAGATTGAACCTGTAACATTGGTGTATTGGGATGATGCTCTAACCAACTTAGTTACCCAGCTGGGGCCAAAAATTTTAGAATTAGTTTTATACTTAATTCTATTTTTAGATAGTTTTGTTTGTGGTATGAGGTAAGGATTGATGTTTTCTTTTTTTCCCATAAAGATATCCAGTTGTTTCAACACTATTTATTAAAAAGATTTTCCTCTTTTCATTCTGTCTAATATTAATGTTGTTACCTTAATATTCTTATATTGACTGTACATACTTGTTTTCTTCCTTTTATTTTCAACTTGTGTTTTAATATTTGAAGTACATTTCCTATAGACAGAATGTAGTTGGTCTTCTTTTTGAACTAATCTATAAAATCTGCCTTTTGACTGAAATATTTAGTCTAACAATAGAAATTTAAAAATAATGTTTATAATAGTATCAGAAACATAAAATAATTGGGAATAAACTTAACAAAAATACAATAAGAACTATAAAACCTTGTAGAGCAAAAAAAAAAAAAATGGAAATACTGAAATAAATGGAAACATATACCATATACATATACATGTACATGTTCAACTGAAATTATGTGTTTGTGTGCGCGTGCGTGTGTGTGTTGTAAAGAAAACAATTTCAAAAGGATTCTTAACTGTATAAGCTAATTTTTCACTGTCTCACACAGCAATAAAGTAGTTTAAAATTTAAATCCAGGCATGTCAGACTCCCAAGCCCATAACCTTTTCTTTTCTTTTTTCTTTTTGTTAATCCTCACTGAGGATTTTTTTCCCATTGATTTTGGATAGAGTGGAAGGGAGGGAGAGAGAGAGAGACATCAATGTGAGAGAGACACATCGACTGGTTGCCTCCTGCACGACACTGACCAGGCCAGGGATAGAACCTGCAACCTAAGAATCAAACCTGTGATCCTTTGGTCTGAAGACCAATGCTCTAACTGCTGAGCCAAACTGGCCAGGGTGACCATATTATTTTCAATATGGTATTACCTTTCTTTGTTTACTTATCATAATCAAATATAGGCTAATTTCCCAAGAACTTCTGGCTTGAGCTAAGAGAGAATTATTCATTGGTCATTTATCTTGGATCAGTTAGTGCTGGCCCAATGCATTGACTTTGGCCTGGTTGCTTCCTAATACCATGTGCTCCTAGCCAGGTAGGAGATGAGTAATGACCATCTCAAATCTACCCGGGATTTCACTTTAAACTGGTTATATCAGGTTTCAGAAGTATTCTAGGAAGTCTTACTTGAATCATTTATTAAGAAAATTAAGAAGTAGGAAATAGGATACATGAGAGCTTTGGAAACTTCAGAGGTATCTGTAACTTCACCACATTTGTTAAATTCATCATTCCCAAGCTATTTCCACATAGAGTTAGTATATAGATTTCCCATGAGATATTCCAGCAGGCTTGTTTAATGGATCAAGATGGCAGAAGGAGATGAGAAAATGATCTCCTATTGTGAAGCTAATCTTGGAGAGATATAACCTAAACAATAGTGCAAACAACAGCTTTAAAAAGCGGAAGAAAACTAGCTTCAGAAAAACAGAAGGGATACAAGGTGAGCCAAGATGGGACTGAGGAGATACTTCTGGTTTGTCAAGTCTCTTATCTAAAGGCAACTTCTGATTACTTGGCAATTTATGACTACTGACTTTAAGAAACTTCAGATTGACAAAATTGTAGCAGGATTGCAAATTCCTCAGGCTAAACTCTAACATTAAAAGATGGGAGTAAAAGGAATGGTCACATGAAGAGTATTATCATATTTTTATGGAAATAAAGATTACTCACTTTTCGTTATTCATTCTACAAATGCTATTGGACAGCCTACTAAAAACGATCTTGGCAAAATCCTGAGGGCAAATAAATGATTCAAAGAATGCAGTGTTTATGGACAGAAATAGATAATAAGATATTTATAAAGTAAAAACTATATCAGGTTATGCTGTTATGCAGTGGTAAACCAACAACCCTCAAGTCTATGTGGCTTTGAACGGTACACTTTAATTTCTTGAAGTCATTGTCTGTTGTGGTTCTGAGTGTCTCCATAAGGTAAGTATCCTCCACATGTGGGTTCATTGTTCCAGCTACTTCAATCTTGTGACAACCCCATATCAACAGGTGGTTACGGATCATCACGAAAGAGGAAGAGAGAGCTAGAGATTAGAGCATCAGCGTTAAATCCTGGATATTGGTGAAAAGTGCTGGCTCCTACAGTGTGCTGCTATACCATAGAGGTTCAGTCAAAGGACCTTGAGTTACTAGTTAGTAACAAAGGATGAAGGGGCCACTGCTTGTATTTTCCTCCAGTTGTGGAATGGAAAGATAAGATGATACATCCTGACATATATAGGGTGGGGAAAAGTTAGGTTTACAGTTATTCCTATAGAAAATAATACAATAATTGAGAAATAATAATACAAGAATAAACTCTGTTTCGTGTGCTCACAACTGTAAACTTACTTTTGCCCCACCCTGTATAGTAAAAGGAAAATATAGGAATTATTAAAATAAGAGTCTCTCTGTGCACTCTAATCTCTAATCCAGTCAATGAAAAATATGAAATTCACACCCATTTATATAAAGTCCTCTGTGAACTGCAAAATAAATAGAAAATATGATTCTGGCTCTTTTTTTTAATCCTCACCCGAGGACATTTTTCCATTTTTTGTTCAGATAGAGCGGGGAAAGAGACAGAGAGAAACATTGACATGAAAGGGACACATCGAGTGGTTGCCACCCACACGACCCAACCAGGGCCTGGGACAAACTGCAACCGAGGTATGTGCCCTTAGCGGGAACCGAACCCGGGTCTCTCTGGACCGCAGGCTGACGCTCTACCGCTGAGCCAAACTGGCCAGGGCATGACTCTGGCTCTTAATCTTCCCATAGAATGGGGATGTGAGGCAAACCTAAAGAAATGCAGTGAAAGCTGATCAATCTGATAACCTATGAACTGAAAATCTGTATTACTTCCCTACATATATAGAACAATGACAGTGATAACCTGGACTCTGCAAAACCCTAAAGTGCTTTCAGAATCATTAAAGGAAGATTAAAGTATTTTCAGTATAGTTTAGGTTTGAGGCTATTATTGAATTTTAATACGAGACAGTTGGCTATTCATGCACAGTCTATATTTCACATCTCTAGCAACTTGAACCTGTGATGAACTAGAGAACCCCATTCTCTGATCATTAATAAATAAAATTAGAGAAACATAAACATTTGCTTTTAGCATCATCTGTACAGAATTGCTAAGCATGTGGAAGCAAGCATGGTGATTTATAGTGGGAGTGATACAGGAGTGGGTTAAGCAGGCATTTATAGAAAAAGGCTATCTGAAGATGAGTATATTTTGCAGGAGAGGCAAGAGGTATTTTGTTGCATAGGGAGTAAGTGTTGGGGGAAGCACCTCAGGAAAAAAGTGAGGTAGTTTAGAAACAGATGTGAAGCTTGGTCATAATTGTGTTTGAGTATATAACAGACAGTAGTAGAGGGGGAAATTTTCTTAACCATCAGTAGAATCGTAGTAAAGCTTACAACAAGGAGGTTTGTGTGTGTGATTCAAAGTGAAAATTCAAATCCATTCATGTTCTCAGAAGGCAGATTTGGATACAGTTTCTGGGTTTGTTTGTAAGGTAGGTAGGATAAAGAGAACCTGCCAAGATGGTTGTTGCTGAAGAGCAGACATGGCTGCCCAGGAACTGCTAGAATGGAAGGTGGATCCTAAGTACTACAGGGAAGAATTAATAGGCTGGGTGGATATTCCCCAGGACTTATACATGCATGTGCATTTTTGTCTGAGGTTCTCTTTCTTCACTGTTTCAGTGACCATATTCATTGCACTGAAGTCTCTACCATCTACATGCTTTTACTTCTTATCTAGAAATAGAAAAGCATCATATAGTGATCAAGTATGTACTCAAGAAATGTTAGCTATAATTGTATGTCTATTACTATCTCTTATTAGGAACCCAAATTGGTATATCCATGTGCATTTTGGCTATTTTAAACTATTTTTATTTGACTACTCAAAAGAAAACTCAAGCTTAGCAGGTCTAGAAGGATCTATCTCTACTCTATACTGTTTCCTTTTTATTCAGCCGACTGAATATATCTCCAATATGTTAATAATGAGTCTCCACAATGTTTGCCACACAGTACATGCCGAAGTATATCAGTAGGTGACTATTTCATATAAAAAAAGACTAGACAGCAGCAATGAAGGAGCTGGATTTTGAGTATGACTCCAAGGTCCTAAACTTAGGTAGAAATATTATTGGGAACTGTAGGGAAAAGAATGTGAGCAGGAGAATCAGATCTAAATTGTTGACATTATTTGATAGCTGCTTTATGTAGTAAATGGTTTATATTAACAAAGTACAAATCATCAAGAAGGCCTTAGAAAAGGCAATTTTTTCAACAAGCAGTCCTTTATAGCTTTTGCACATTTCTGCCCCTCACCGATTTTGTCCTCCTCTTTCTTGACATCATGGAAACTCAGTGTCCTCTTGGCTTATGTTACTCTTACAAAAAAAGGTGATATCCTCTGGAAATATTCCTGAAGGACACAAGTTGGCATCATTTTATAGGAGAAAAAAAAGACATACTTTGAAAGGTGGATAATGAAAGCATGGGGACAGAAGAAGATATTTCGGGGGAAAAAGATATTTCAGATGAAAGAAATGACAGATAAAGAGGATTAATGAAGGGTCAAAACAATATATAAAGACATCAACACTTCTTGCACAATCATTCAATAAAAATGTCAACAAACAAAAGGCTCACTGGCAATAATACAACCAAAATGGGCAATTTCAGTGAAGAAAGTAGTCTAACTGAGCTCAACATGGCTATTAACACTTATTTACGGGTCTCAGTGGAATAAAATACTGCAAGACAAGAGCTTGAAGTGAATAAAACTGTATCCAATTTATAATCAAATGAAAAGATAGTGGGCTTAGAGCCAAAAATATTCCCCAATTAAGCTTCTCTTCAATGGCTTTAGTTTAACCAGCTGGAATTTTATTTAAGTTTTTTTTTTTTTTTTTAAACTAATCTTATTCAACCTTTTGAAAAGCAAGATTTCCTTTTTGATGGGTAATCTATTTCTTTTCATAAAGTGAAAGTCAGCAATAACTGGTATTCTGCACACATGGAAACACGATAAAACTGACACAAAGAAATGGAAGACACAGCTCCTGTTGTCAGAGACATGACTTTCGACAGAGAAGAAACATATGGCAAATGGAATATAAGGACGTATAGGTCATCACTCCCTGGAGTTGCCTCAGTTTTTAATTCAAAGGAACATTATTGTTTGCTGGTCAGCTTAGGTTATAATACTAATTAAGGTTCCATGCTCAATACAAGATCATGATTTTGAGGACTTCTCAAAAAAAAAAAGTGCAGCTGAAAGTCAAAATTAAGCAATCCTCTTGCAATATACTAATATATGCAGTATAACAGTAAAATTTCCATTCCTAAATATATAAAAATCACTTAAAATTCTGGAGCTTGAAGAGGTAATCTTTTATCACCTGGAAAATTCTCTTTCATTATGATGCTGAATTAATTGGATGTTACTATACTTGGAAACATTTAATCTTTCATTTTGCTTTTAAGATAAAAATCAAAATATAAATGTATATAATCCCATATTAGAACATTCAATTTGAGGGGACAGTTTAATCAATTAAATGTCTGATTTTTCACATTTTTAATCAAATGTCATGTTTTATCTCTACATGTGCAAATAAAGTTGAAAAACTGTGAAATCTAAAGACAGTTCAATCCAATCAACAAATATTTGAATCCTAACTACTAGCAAGTTTAAATGTTTCAAATGCCATATCCTAGAGTGATTTATAGTCTTCGCTCTCATTGACTCAGTGCACTGAGATGACCCTGGAAGGAGAGAAAATAATATAAACTCATAGATAACTAACACAAACCAGAGTAGACTAGGAAGCAAAGCAAGGGGAGCAGTGGCCTCATAGAGAAGATGATATTTAAGAAGGGCTTTCAAAAATAGGTAGAATCAACCTATAAGGAGAAAAGGTAGTAGGGGCATTTTAGGGACTGTAAAGGCACATGCATAATGCATGTGGTAAAGAATGACGTGGATTTTGGAAAAATGCTAAGTAATACAGTTCTAAACAAAGGCTCTTGAGTAGGGAAACTGGTAGATAAGCTGGTGTTAGATCGACATAAGGCTCTGAATACCAGACTATGGCTTTTGTACAACTTTCAGGTAAAACATGCCATGCAACCTGCCCTAAACCAGAGGCCATCTCAGAGTCACTTGTGCGTATAAATGGCCTGGATGTCAGAACATTCAGCAAAATGCTTAGGGATCTGTCTGGCCAGGTTTCCTTGAGTACTTAGTTTTCATAAATGCATGCGAGCAAATTCTTTCTTTCCTTGATGATTTATGTTTCTCCAGTGACATTCTTTATAACTGTTTGTGAATGCGAATGTCTTTACAACAGACTTATTGAAATATAATTCACATACCATAAAATTTACCCTTTTAAATTGTACAAGTTGGTTGTTCTGCGCTACCAGCATCACCACTATTTAATTTAAGAACATTTTTATCACCCCCCAAAATAAACCCCACACCTATTAGCTATCATTTTCCCATTCTTTCTACCTCCAGTCCCTGAAAATCACTAATCTATATTCTGTCTCTATGGCTTTGTCAATTCTGGACATTTTATATAAATAGAATTATATGACATGTGGCTGGGATCTCCAGAAAAATAGAGCCAATAGGATGTACATATGGTTATATATAAGAGAAAATTTATTATAGGAATTGACTCACACAATTGTAAAAGCCGAGAGGTCCCACAATCGCCATCTGCAAGCTGGAGAATCAGGAAAGCCGGTGGTACTACTCAGTCCAAATCTGAAGGCCTGAGATCGGGGGTGGGGGGAGGTGATGATATTATTCTGAGTCTGAATGTCCAAGAGTCAGGAGCACTGATGTCTAAGAGCAGGAGAATATGAATGTCACAGCTCAAAGAGAAAGAGAATTTGCCCTCCTTTTCTTTTTTTATTCTATTTGAGTCTCCAAAGAACTGCATAGTGCCCACCCACATTGGTGAATGCCGATCTCGTCATTCAGTCTATTGAATCAAATACTAATCTCTTCCATAAGCACCCTCACTGACACACGGAGAAATGATGTTTTACCAGCTATCTGGGCATCCCTTAGGTCATTCGAGTTCAGATATAAAATTAACTGTCACAGTTAATTTTGTGCCTGCCTTCTTCACTTTACATAATGTTTTTAACGTTCATCCACATTGTAGCACTTATCAGTACTTCATTCCTTTATACACAGGATAGTCTTTCATTGACCAGATATACCACATTTTGTTTGTCCCTTCATCAGTTGATGGACATTTGGGTTGTTTTCACTTTTTTTGCCTGTCATGCATGATGCTGTGGAGACTATTCAGGCACACATTTTTGTATGGACGTGTTTCTTTTCTCTTGGATAGATATCTAGGAATTACTGTGTCATGGTGACTCTATCTTTAACATATTGAAGAACTTTCCACTGTTTTCTAAAGTGGCTGCACTTTTATATAGTCCCACCAACAATGTATGATATCTGAGGGTTTAATTTTCTTCACAGCTTTACCAACACTTGTTATTGTTGGTTGATTTTTATTTTAGCCTTCCTGGTGTGTGTAAAGTGGTACCTTGTTGCCGTTGGCTTGCATTTCTCTAATGACTAATGATACTGAGTATTGTTTCCTGTACTTATTTTTGCCATTTGTATATTCTTTTGTTAAATTTCTTGCTTATTTAATTACTTGCTTATTTTAAAAACCGGCTACTTGCCTTTGTTTTTGTAAAGGACATTTATTTTGTTTGTTTTTACTTTTCAATTACAGTTTACATTTAATATTATTATGTATTGGTTTCAGATGTACAGCATAGTGGTTAGGCAATCCTATACTTTACAGAGTGGTTCCCCTATTCAGTATTTCAAGTACCTACCTGGCTCTATGCATAGTTATTACAGTATTATTGACTATATATCCCCTATGCTGTAATTTATATCTCTGTGACTATTGTGTCACTACCAATTTATGCCTCTTAATCCCTTCGCCTTTTTCATCCAGGCCCCCAACCCTCCTCTCCTCTGTCAATTGTCAGTCTGTTCTCTGTATCTATGATTCTGTTTCTATTTTGTTTGTTTATTTTGTTCTTTAGATTCCACATATAAGTGAAATCATATGGTATTTGTCTTTCTCTGACTGACTTATTTTACTTAGCATAATACACTAGGTCCATCTATGCTGTCACAAAAGATAAGATTTGTCTTTTTATTTTTAAGTTGCATGAGTTCTTTATATGTTTGGAATATAAGTCTCTTATAGATATATATTTGCAAATATTTCTCCTAATTCTGTTGATTACATTTCTCTTTCTCTATAGTGACCTTTGAAACATTTTTACATTTTTTAAAATATTTTTTATTGATTTCTTAGAGAGAGAGGAAGAGAGAGATAGAAACATCTGTGTGAAAGGGAAACATCGATTGGCTGCTTCCTGTACACCCCCTACTGAGGATCAAGCCCACAACCCAGACATGGGCTCTGACAGGGAATTGAACCGGGGAGTCTCAGTCCATGGGATGATGCTCAATCTACTGAGCCACACTGGCTGGGCGAAACATTTTTACATTTTGATGAAATCCAATTAATTCCCCCTTTTTTGGGTCACTTGGAAATTTGGTATCATATCTAATAAATCATTGCCTAACCTAAGGTAACAAAGATTTACCCTTATGTTTTCTTTTGAGAGATTTATAGCTTTAGTTCTTATATTTAGACTATTAACCATTTTTACTTAGGTTTTATATAGAGAGGTGGGGTCTAACATTATTCTTTTACATGTTGATACCTAGTTCACCCAGCACCACTTGTGGAATACTATTTTTTCACTGAATTGTCTTGGCACCACAGACACAATGTATTGCATACCATATGTGTTCAAGCACACACTTTCTCTTCCCTGAAGTCTCCCATAAAGTTTTAAATATTCTGTTTTCCAAGTGGATGTTTATGGAAATATGGACGGATTCACTTATTGAATGTAAATTTGGTGGCTTCAGTAACATAAGAAATTGACAAAAAAAACTTGGCCTTGTCACAAATTAGGAAAGATGACCTCAATTCAAACCCTGCAGGCTGATTTCTTCTTCAGAGGCTGCTTATCAGAGAATCCGCTTGAAACAGCACCAGACAGGAGATGGCCTTGCACTAGGGAGGCTAAAGGGAAGAGGACTTTTCCAGCTGTAACTGTCTGGTTTCTCCTTCCAGACTCACTAATGAGAGTGGCGTGAATGAGGGGATCTAGGGGGCCCCGGGCTGTAATGCTAACACATAGTCATCTCTATGAAAGACAAACAGAACAGTAAGAGGAGGTGAAAACAAGCATTGCCCTCCAAACCAGGTACCAGATACATCTGGCAAGGTGCCAGGCTCGGGTGCAGGTCTTAATTCTTTCCTGCCCACTTCCCCACCCACCTTCCCCAGTTATTCAGTGAGGAGAATCTGATACTCATGTGTTTACTTACAGCTTTAAGATGTGGGTTTACCACAGACATACTGTGATTGCTTCCTTGTTGTGATGCCTTTCATACTGTCAGTCAAAGACCAACCGAGTCTTGAACTGACTCAAGAAAGACTAGCTTTGTTGGGAAACTTCTTTCTTTTTTCTCTTCTGTCACCACTGTCGACAACAAGACCATTATTGGTGTCTTTTCGGTCCAAATATAAATTTTGGATGGGAATTGATGACATTCTATTTTGGGCCAACAATTCATTTCTAGGTCCTACAAAATACACCTTTGGCTCTACTTTAATGTGAATCAGAAGGGAATTGGTCATTCACATTTACAAGCTGTTTCTTTATATGCATGGTCTGATGAAAATGACTTGGGAGCCAGAAAATATGAATTTCTATTTCCATCATCAACTCCATGTGTGACCTTGGCCAGAACTCTTAATTTCCCTGAACCTATTGTCTCCATCTGTAAAATGGGAATAACAACAATAGTGGATATTTGCTTCATTGCTTAGTTTCCTATACATAATTTTTAAAAAGTCCTTCTCCCTAACAAGGAGGATATAATTAAATGTCTCATATGAATAAAAGTTGAAAAATAAAAGTTTCATATAAATGTAAGTTTCAATGGCATGAGTCACTTTAAGGAACATCTGAAAATTTAGTATAAAGTATAACACATCATACTCTTTTTTATTTTCAAAATGACAGTTTCCACATTAAAAGCTGTCTACTTCAGCACATAATAGCAGTTGTTAAATTATGTTTTTAGTAACATGGTTTTCTCATAAAGCATATGTGTCTCTTTAAAAATTTCAGTTTAACCAGTTTTCTAATCATTTCTAAGTTCCAGCAGACTTGTGTTATATGTGCTTTTGTGTTTCGGAGGAGAGCATAATACCCAAACCCTCCTAATAACAAGCTAGTTATTATACAGTTCTACACTATAAACCCTAGATAAAACAGACACACTCAGAGGTGGTTTTAGAAACTCTAAATACTTTTTAATGCAAAAAAATTCATTTCATGTTTTCTTTAAGTAGCAAGCTCATCATTTCAACTACTTAAAAAATCCCTAGCTTGCACAATTTTTAAGGAACACATCTGTTATAAGAACAAGGAACATTCTGCTCTCATGTGACAAAATGAAAACAGCATTTCTTATTTCCGCTGGGTCCTGGGAGCAGGAGGGTTGCTTTAGAGGTAGTATGTGGCTTTACTTCTCCCAAGTAAACATTCATTATAGAGATACCTAGTGTGTAAGAGAAAAGCTCTTGGTTATTGTCTAGATCACACTGTAGCATTTACTTATTGAATCCAAAGAGAGTTATTTCAGCTTCACTTTCATTTTGTGATATTCAGGGATTGAGCATGTAATTGAGTTCTGTCATTCTGCATATTACTTCAGTTGCATTAGTAGGTTAGTAGGTAGATATTTAGGTTAACCTTGGTTTTGCTGGAAAAAAAAAAGGCTACTTCAAGGGACTGCATGCTCTCACAAAGTGGTTCACACAGGAGGTGGGGGTCAGGCTAAGTTGCCCATTCTGTAGTCATTATCGAATATAAAGACAAATTTATGGACGCCCTTCTTTGGTATTTGTATTTATCTGCTTGGGGATGTGACTTGGGAATTTCAATAGTAAAAGGAAAAAACACATACACAAAAACCTTTCCAGTTCATTCTCATATCTCTAGTTATGCATGAGAATTTCTGTCTAACAGTTTCTTGAAATCCTCCATGAATTCAGGGTAATTGTTACTTATACAATTGTCACCCTGCAGTTCTAGCATCAACTTTTGAACCCTTCATCCAGGCTTTGTAAGGTCGGCGAGCTCCAGGAAGTCGCATGACCGGGGTAATGGACGGCCAGAGGAGAAATTGATACCTAATTCAGGAGGGACCCTTTGCCTTACCTGGATGCAGCTGAGGTGACACTCCTGGTCACGTCCCACCACCCTTCCCAGCCAATCAACATATGCCACACCTGAACCTCCCCAGCAGCTAGCCAGTCCCCTGACACCACACCTAATCACCCCACCCAGGTCCCTAACGTCCCTATAAATCTTCCCCGGGCAAAGTAGCAGTGCGACTTCCCTGGCCCCCCGCCACCGTGGACCAGTGAACCTCGCCCCGGAACCTTCAACAAAATTTTCTTGCCTGCTTTTCGGCTCCGTTTCTCTTTCTTCCTCGGCGACACACTTTACAGACCTTACGTGGGCTTACATTTTATTTATGATACTTGCAGCAGCGAGGGCTTGGCCTCTTGGGCTCTAAACACCATGTTTCTTTTTTTTTTTTTTATCCTCACCCGAGGATATTTTTCCATTTTTTGTACAGATAGAGTGGGAGGGAGAGAGAGGAAGAGAGAGAGAGAGAAACATCGACGTGAAGGGACACATCGAGTGGCTGCCACCCGCACGACCAACCAGGGCCGGGGACAAACTGCAACCGAGGTACATGCCCTTAGCGGGAACCGAACCCGGGTCTCTCTGGACTGCAGGCCGACGCTCTAACCGCCGAGCCAAACCGGCCAGGGCAACACCATGTTTCTTTATTTCCCCCATTGATACCCCAACCTGGAATACTTTGAGAATTAGGCCTGTATCTAAGTGCTTAGGCCATTTATTAATTTATTCTTTCAAAATCTGTTGAGTATATAGTATGTGCCCAGCAGGTACATTCGTTACAGACAGGAGAGTACAAAGGAAGGGACCCCGGCCACCGCAGATCCCTCTGAGGAAGGCGACGTCCAGCAGAGACGCTGAAGTGGATGAGGCGGAAAGGGCAAAACAAAACACAAAATGCAGGATGAAAAATGTGACATTTTATTGACTTTTGATCCGCTTTAACCGGCACAAAGTTTTGCACCATGCTAGGTTGCCCAAATTTGACAGTATTGTGTTTCTTATTTTAAAAAAATATAGACTATTACTTGGATTATTGGGGATGACAATAAATTTCTAAGCCAAAGCTCTCAGGAAATGTGAATATCAAGCAGGCGTTTGAAAGGCAGCCCTTGAAACCCTACCACACTGAGAAGTTCAGACCCTACGGTAGAGCTCTGCTGCATCCTGTATGTAGTAATACTATGGGGTCTTCGCTGGAGATTATTTTCAACCTGGGCCATTTCTTTAATGTCTTCAAATGGCATGCTCACATAATAATCTTATTCTAGAATGTTGTTTCTGTGATAACAGGCCACTGTTCCTATTAACCATGTCACCGACTGTAATGGCAGTGACTGAGGTCCAAGTGATATGTGAACGGCTGACTTCTGAATTGGAACTGGCTTCTTGTTAGGTTAAATTAGCTGATACATAGGCAGAGCTACCCACAATCCAGACTTCCTGGTAGCTTTCTGAACAGCAGCCTCAGGGCTGAAGCTGTGCTGCCCTGTCCGCAGATGGTCTGAGGAAGGTCTTGCCTTCCAGTGGCTGTGCCCTTGCTGGATTGAATGGCACTCCCATTATTCTATGGATAATGAGATGAGATGTACTTATCACAGCAGTTTATTGAAAACAAAAAAGCCGCACATCAGCAAACTAAAATTATAACTGAAGGAAAAAAAGAGAAGAAAGCTTTTGCATAAATAGCGCCCAGATCTCAAGGGATCAATCCTTACAGGACAGAGACATCAGGATTCAAATTTGATGAGTAATTTTCCTAGGCCACACAGCGCCAGCTATATCATCTGACACAGATCTTCCTTTGATTTCCACTTAGGTTTAATGGTTGAATAATCATGGCTCATAAGTTTATCTTTAATAAGTCACAGCAGACAGTTTATTAGCAGATTCTTCAGGCTGCAGGGTTGTCATGTGTTGTTATAGTGATTGTCTGTTTTAAATATCACAGCTGTTGGTATTTTTATTTATTTATTCATGATTTGATTCCTGCTTCTCCCACATCTCTGACGCTCAAAGGCAGGCTATTTTCCTTTTCTCTTTGAATTGTGAAAGGCGACTGTGACAGCCCCGAGCCCGGGCCGTGGAGTGTCACACAGGGTCCTATGGTGCCGAACAAAAAGCCACGTCTTCCTGAATCTGGCAGAGTTCTTTATGAGAGCTGAGCCTTCTTGAGGGGGGCTTTCTCTGCCAGTGCGTGGCGGGCATGAATGGAATCCTATGAGGGGCTCTGGGCCAGTGAAGACCTTTCTTCATGTGTTTCTTGGCCAGGAGAGTGGAACCACTAGGAGAAATGCAAATGCCCAGGCCTCCACTGTCCTATGCAAAATTGGACACCGCTGTGAATAGACACAGGAGGCACTGTAAGCTGCAGTTTCTATATTCAGCTGCAAAGAATGCTTGGTCATAATACATAGCATCTTTCATTGAGGGGTGGTGGGCTGACTTGGATTGAACAGATGGCATTATTTCATTTGTCTTCAGAAAGGCCCTGTGAGGCAGAGTGTATATAAAGTGATACGATTTTAGAAAGAGAAAAACTGGGGCCTCACAGACTTACCATGACCAGGAATTAGGCATGGAATCAGAGGAGGGTGCTGCTGCTGCTAGAAAGCTGGTTCCGGGAGCCCCAGCATGCTTCAAA
Source organism: Molossus molossus (assembly GCF_014108415.1). Classification (NCBI taxonomy): domain Eukaryota; kingdom Metazoa; phylum Chordata; class Mammalia; order Chiroptera; family Molossidae; genus Molossus; species Molossus molossus. The sequence goes on from NW_023425344.1 coordinate 184,804,289, forward strand.
TACCCAAATCCTCCCCCTCTCCCCGGAGGAAATACACCGTGGTCCCTGTGTCCCCTGAGGAAATAAAACCATGTCCCCACCTGATGGATAGGAGGTGAGAAAGTCCGATATCCTACAACTTTAGCTCACAACATGTATCCCCTGAGCAGAGTGCACATGAAATGTGTCTAAATAATCTCAGTTAATTTTCCATGAACAGGCTTAGAGCTCCAGAAGGCCAGTGAAAGCAGAGAGAAGAAAGATGTAAGAGTGAGGAAGGGAAATGGAAGGCCCATCTCATCCATTTCTTGATGGGTGGAACGACACGTTTTGCCTCCCACATGCTCTGAGAGGGAGTTATCTACTGTTTCTTGCCAAGTTCAGCACGAAGGAGACTCCGAAGACCTTTGTGCCCCCTGTTGCTTTGGGAAAGGGGATCCCGCACTCTGCAAGCAGGCAATCCCCCTCCTCTGTACTACCAGCTGCAGATTTGTTGTTGTTGTTGTCTTTGGCTTCCCTGCCTTTCAGTAAGTGCTTTTGTAAAGTAATAGTAAAAGCTAACGTGCAATACTATTTCAGAAGTTAATGATGGGTACTGAGGATTATGGAGCACTTTAATTTTTATTGTTGCTTTGCTAATATCTTTATCAAAATGATGAGAACCAGAAAGTGGTGTCTACTGGAAAGCAGAGCGAGAGCCAGGACTCAGCACTATGAGCCTTCCTTCGCACCTGCCTGGCTCCCAGTGCACGCCCCAGGGTCAGGCTGAAATCTGACAAGGTCGTTCCTTTCAACAGGTGAGATGTCCTTCATAACACCGGTGGAACAGTAATTTCCATATCAGCATTATCATTTCTCACATTTGTGTGGCTTTGTAGTTCTCGAACTCTGTTCTTAAGAAACCCCGGGCGTCTGCAAGCTGGGTGCCAATATTCTAAGGCCAAAGTCCAACAGTCAGTCATTATTGACATTATAGACATGTAGTAGACATAATGTTAATGTAGCAGATATTTTTTTTTGTTTGTTTTAAGCGTCTTTGCCTATATTTATCAAGTCATTGGCATTTGATGATATTTACTTAATAATGAATGCTGGCGACTATTTATCCATTTAATGTATTTGTTTAATTCATCATAAACTCCTGTTGACTCTGCTTTGGTATATCCAGCACTGAACTAATTTTCATCATGGACACATCTCCCACTTTGATGATCTGAGCCACCTAAGATTATGGCAGTCAGCTCCTAACAGTTCTTTGCTACTACACAGTCTGTTCTCCACACAGCAGCCAGAGTGAGCCTTTGAGAATGTGGGTCCACGGATGTGACCAGCTCACACCTCAGCAGTGGCTCCCCATTTCAGAGGAAATCACCGTGTTTACAGTGCGCTACAGGATCTGGACACCCCTGACGGTGCCCACCCCTCTTCTTTACATTCACACTGTTCCAGGCACATTGGCCTCCCGGTTCTCTTTGAACATGCAGGTAAACTTGCACCTTCGGTCCAGTGTCCCGTTTTCCTGCTTGGAATGCCTTGCCTCTAAGATGTCTCTGCTTGCCCGAAATCACTACTTTCAAGTCTTTGCTCAAATCTCACCTTCTCACCGCTACGGCCGGCCCTGCTTAGCACTGCAACCTGTTTCCCTTTCTGACTCCCATCCCCTCTCACCCTGCTCTTCGTTCGTCCACGGCCTTTATTACCTTCCGGAATTTTAACCCATCAGTTAGAAAGTCAGTACCACAAGGACATGGGGGACATCTGCAATACTTTCAAACAATGAAGATAAATTAAAAAAAAAAAAAAAGAAATAAAAGAAGTAAAGCACTAACCATGGTGTTTGAAAAAAAAAAGAAAGAAAACAGGAATCTTGCTTTATAGTATTTCATAACTTCTAGTAAGTACTTGGAAAATATTTGTTAAATAAATAAATGTATATTATGTGCCAAATTATTATATTCTGAACACAAGGATAAAGATATATGTGCTTTCTTATAGTTCAGTGGGGAAGACATACAATTAACAAGCAGATACAGGAAATAGAAGAGAACAAAACAGCAAGTGAGTAATAATAGCAAAAATTATCAAGGAACAACTGAGCTGAATTTAACAGCTTTGTGTGTGTGTGTGTGTGTGTGTGTGTGTTGCATGTACTTATAGCGTGATCTCATTTTGCATTACATTGTTATATTTTCCGCCATTAAAATGGTTCCTCTCATGTAATTCAACATCAGTGTTCATTGTGATCTCCAAGGAGCACTATGACTTTCAGGTCATTTAAATGTCCTCAGGTCATCACCCGAGGACACTTAAGAACTGTGTAGTGATTTTCAAAGGGTGTTCACATACATTTTTCTCATCTAATCCTCAGAACAATTTTCAAAATGTAGGTCTTATGTGTTATCTTCTTCAATATGTTCTCCCAGTTTTGCTTTTAAAGCTGTAGGCAATGTACTTTAAAGTAATTTTGCAAATGAAGGTGCCTACAGATTGTATGAGATTCCTATATGTTGCTGCTCCCCTTGGTTCATTTTTTTACTCTTTTTTTTTTTTTTTTTAATTTCAGTCCACCATTATGGGTCTTTCTCTCAAAGATTAAATTATGCAATAATTGCTAAGAATAGACAAAATGCTTCTTACCAGAAATGTTTGTTTTCTTATTGTGCAGTCAGCTGGACCATTGGAGCATCTTTCAATTCTATAGACATTTATCCTGTAGCAATTATGTGAACAATGTGATATAAGAAGTTACAGGAAGTACAAAGATGGATAAAACAATGTCCTTGTTTTAAGAGTATGTAGTGGGAGAGGGGTGTCAATGGTCTCAAGCAGTGGTGGAATATATTATGCATACAAGGTTCCTGTGTGTGTATGTGTATAATTTCTAGATCAAATTTCCATTTTAGAATAGATGCAGATTTACAGAAAAGTCGTAAAAAACTTTTGATATATCCCACACCCAATTTTCCCTATTATTAACATCCTGGATACCACATTACATTTAGCCATGACGTTTCATTAGGCTCTTCTAGGCTTTGACAGTCTCTCAGACTTTTCTTGTTTTGATGACTTGGGCAGTTTTGAGGAGTACCAGTCAGGTACTTTGAAGAATGCCCCTCAACTGGGATTTGTATGATATTTTCTTCATGATTATACTGAGGTTATGGGTTTTGGGAAGGAAGACCAAAGAGGTCAAGTTATCACATTATATCAAGAATACATGCTATCAACATGACTTACCACTGTAGATCTTAATCTTGACCACCTGACCAAGGTAGTGTTTGTCGGTTTTTTTCATAGTAATCCCTGTGCCCTTTTATGTGCCCTTCTTATCCAACTCAGAATTGTACAGAATCTGCCTTGGACTTCCTGTTTTAGGTCTAGCCTCTCAACCCTTGGACCAGCTCGTCTTTCTCACATTTCCAAGATTTTCTATACATCTTTTTTTGTGGGCCAGATATTTGTTCAATGTCACCAGTTTTGAGTGTGAAGGGTGCTTTTGTTTTGTTTATTGTTTTTAATTAGAGACTTAGGTTAGTTATAAAATTAAATACCTTGGTTTAAGAGCAATCTGGCTAAGGAATAAAAAAAAAAGACTAATGATTACTTCTATGAATTAATAAACTTTAAATAAAAGTAGCTTGATTTTGAGTTAGAGATGTAATATACATGCATTATTTAAGAAGTTGGAAAACAGGATTTTAGAAAAAATAAACAAAAATCATCTGTAACTATCAAGAAAGAATTGTTGCTATCAGTTTATTGCCTTCAGTCATTTTTCTACACTTCTATATGTTTATATTTATCTGTATATCTACATATTTTCACTATTTTGCTTTTTGGAATGAACTTATATTGGAATAATTTTGTAATTTGGTTTTTACATTGATTTTTTTTCATCAAACTTTGCTTGAATGGGTTTCAAAATTCTGTGACAGATTTTGGTCAGATTGTTCTTTATTTAAAAATACTGATTTTAATCCAGCCGATGTGGCTCAGTGGATTGAACATCGTCCCATACACCTATCTCTCTAAAAATCAATAAAAACATTTTTAAAATACTGATTTTAAAAGCCAGTTACTTAAAACTGTCAAAGATAAAACATGATCTTCAAAACATTCTTTTTTCCCTCTGAAGGTTTTCGTTGCATTATTACAATTGGCCAGATGTTTACCATTAAACTTAAATGGCCAACTGAGACAAATAGTTCTGAAACTTTCTTCTATCATCGATTAAGACTGGGGAGATGGACATGTATTAAGGGCAATAGTCATTTAGACTACTGAGTTTTATGGGCAGATTGGTGACCTTACAAGCTCCTGCAGCCCTCTTGTCCATGGGTTTGATGACACCCACAGCTATGGTCTGTCTCTGTTACAAACAGCCAAATAACCCAGAGGTGGATAATCAGCAAAGCTCTCAACATCTGTACTGTGGCAGCATCACCAGATATTAAGGATCTGAGGCCATCTTCCAGCATTTTGCCAGAATGGTGACAAATCTCCTCCAGCTTAGAAAACTTGAAAGCAATGTAAGATATTTAACCATCCAGCACAGGTTTATAGGCAGCACTGATTTGGCCTGGGTGGTTCAGGGTAATCACCTGATCAATGAAGCCAGCTGCTCCCACTGGTGGGTCATTTTTGCTATCATCAGCCACATTGCAAAGATATGATGAATATCTTTGACAGACTTTCTTGACATCGAAGCTTACATTGTCCCCAGGAAGAGCTTCACTCAAAGCTTCATGGTGTATCTCAACAGACTTTTCTTCCGTTGTAGTAATAATTGGAGAAAAGGTGATCACCATGCCATGTTTGAGAATATCAGTCTCCACTAGGTCTACAGGAAAAGTACCAATACAATCAATTTTGTAGACATCCTAGAACAAACCTAAGTTGGATGAACTCGTGGCAGGATATCCAGATCTTCAAGCAACATGGTCCAGTGGCATTGTTGCCTCTACAGGTGACTTTTCACACTTGAACCAAAGCATGTTTGTACTTGGCTCTAACATGTTTTCACTGTTCCACACAAAAATTGGCACAGATGCTATTGTAGCCAATTTTCTTAATGTAGGTGCTGACTTCCTTAATGTTTTTTTCATCTTCCCTCTGGTTGAAGGGTAGTTCAGGGAATTTGTTTTGTTAAGAGTAACAATTAGTTATTTCACAACCAATGTGTAAGCCAGAAGGCATGCTCACAGGTCTGCCCATTCTTGGAGCTACCTGCTTCAAATTCACCAACACCAGCAGGAACAAACAGGGCAACAGAGTCAGCCTGATATATGCTTATAATCATGTTTTTGATACAGTCCGTGTGTTCTGGGGCATCAGTGATAGTCACACAATACTAACCAGTTTCAAATTTCCATACAGAGATAATAATAGTTATACCTTGCTTATCTTCAGCTTTTAGTTTATCTAAGATGCAGGCAGACATGAAGAAACCCTCTATCATCACGGAAGTGTCCTTCTCAAAATGTTTAATGGTGCTCTTGTCAGTCTCACCGCATTTGTAGATCAGATGGCCAGTAATGGTGGACATACCTGAATCCACATGTCCAATGATGTAGATGTTAATATGAATATTTTCTTTCCCCATTTTGGCTTAAATCTAGCAATGTTTTCATAGGCGCCTAGTTCTAGAGATAAACCTGGTGCAGAAAAGCCACACTAAAATTATTCATGGAGGACTTCCCCTTATTAATTAAGTTTAAAAATGGCTAACTCCAGTATAGGCATTTAATCATACTCTTATTTGGGGGGAATTTTAGTTAGGGGCTTTGTAATTATATCTGCTTGATGAATATCTTTGATGCATCTTTGAATAATCTTTGACAGCATTTTAAAATTTTCATATTATATTATCTATGTAATGTCATTACTGTCCACATTTTTGGAAGTGGGCTGGATTGTGTAATCTGAGATCACAGAATTTACCATCTTCCTTTGTTGAAAACTAAGATAACTATGCTGGTGCCTCTGAAGGAGTAGAATCTCATGTGATATTCTTCCACCTCTAAGATTCCATGATTCTATGATTATTGGCTAGTCTTAGAAGTATAATTTTAATGTGCATATTACAAGTCAGGCTAGGATCCTACAGAAATTAATTAAAATTTAAATGTCCTTAGAAATTGGATAAATTGTTAAGTTTGATATTTTAATTGACATGTTTAGTATAATTCATTCAGGAAAAGAAAATACAGTTTAGGGAAAATCAAGGAGAACTTAAATATGAGCTGGTATAATTCTTTCAGTCATATTTCATAAAAATAGTTGAATAAGGCCTACATTACAAGGTACCAAAGTCAATAACATGTGCTCCTCATTTCAAATCAAGCTATAAAAGGCAGACATTGGAAATATGAAGTGATTCTCCCAGTATAGTATAGTTTGTGTGGTTCCAGTCTCAATGCTATGGTTGTAAGATGCATTTGAATCATTTTATTGATCTAAGAAAGGCAGAATTTGGATAGGGTCCAGAGGAAATGAGAGTTAAAAAAAATATGATTAGATCATTGACTGGGGAACACTGAACTCAATGGGATTATTGAGTTTGGAGCAGACTAAGGAGAGACTTAATGTCAGTTTCTAACTGTGTAGGTGAGACTATGGTAGAATTAATTGTGTGGAACTGATTTCAGCTTCCACCGAGGAAAAAGCACATTTACACTAGTATGGATTTCCTCTTGTCATCGAGAAGACACAATAGGTAGGAGATAGCTGCATTTTAAAATTTAATCTAGGATCTATTATGGTTGGGTGAAAGAAGGCTCATAACTTACTAGAAGAGGCCCCATGAAATGAATAAAATTTCAGAATAGTATACAGAGAATAAGTGATATTTGCCTCTTGGTCACACAAATAATCAGTAATTCACTATTTGGAATCTCTTAAGAACATATAGGAAATCTGCCCAAAATATACTAAATTGGAACAGTGATATTATTGGGTTAAATCATAACAATTATTCAGTTACTTGAGGTGACATACATTGAGCCATAACGTTTTTTTAATTAATTTATTTTTGTTACAGATGTTTCCCCTTTTTCACCCACTGATTCACCCCTCCTCCTCCCTCCCCACCCTGTCCCCCACCTTTGTTGTCCATGTTCATTGTTCATACATACATGCATATAATTTCTGTGGTTTATTCCCCCCCCCCCAACCTCTTCAGGGATTGTCAGTCTGTACCCAACTCCACGACTCTGAGACTACCCCATTCCTCAGACTGTTATGTTTGTTATATTCCACAAATCAGTGACATCATATGATATTTATCTTTCTCTGCTTGGCTTGTTTTGCTTAGAATAATACTTTCCAGGTCCCATCATGTCGTCTCAAAGGATAAGAGATCTTTCTTTTATACAGCTGCATAGTACTCCATTGTGTATATGTACCACTGCTTTTTTATCCATTCCTCTACTGATGGACACTTGGGCTGTTTCTAGATCTTAGCTATTGTAAATAGTGCTGCTATGAACATGGGGGTACATATATATATATTTTTTATTGGTGTTTCAGGCTTCTAAGGGTATATTCCTAGAAGTAAGATCACTTGGTCAAATGGAAGTTCAATTTTTAATTTTTTGAGGTAACAACATATTGTTTTCCATAGTGGCGGCACCAGTCTGCATTCCCACCAGCAGTGTACTAGAGTCCCCTTTTCTACACACCCTTGTCAACACTTATTGTTTGATAATTTGTTGATGGCAGCCATTCTGACAAGAGTGTGGTGATAAGTCATTGTTGTTTTAATTTGCATCTCTCTGATAATTAGTGATGTTGAGCATTTCTTCATATGTCTCTTGGCCATTTGTATGTCCTGTTTGGAGAGGTGTCTATTTAATTCCTCTGACCATTTTTTTAATTGGGCTCTTTGTCATCCTTTTGTTGAGTTGTATGAGCACTCTATACATATTGGAAATTAACCCCTTATCTGATATATCATTGGCAATGATGCTCTCCCATACAGTGAGTTGCCTTTCCATTTTGATGATTGTATCTTTTGCTGTGCAAAAGTTTTTGAGTTTGATGTGGTCCCATGTGTTCATTCTCTCCTTTGTTTCTGCTGCCTTTGGTGATGTGTCAGTGAAAATTCTGCTGCATATAATGTCTGAAATTTTGTTGCCTACATTTTCTTCTAGGATTTTTATGGATTCCTGAGTCACATTTAAGTCTTTTATCCATTTTGAGTTTATTCTTGTGTATGGTGTAAGTTGGTGGTCTAGTTTCATTATTTTGCATGTAGCTGTCCAATTTTCCCAACACCCTTTTATTAAAGAGGCTGACTTTACTCCATGGTATGCTCTTGCCACCTTTGTCAAATATTAATTGAGCATATTGCCTTGGGTCCATTTCTGGGTTCTCTGTTCTGTTCCACAGGTCTATATGTGTGTTCTTCTGCCAGTACCAGGCTGTTTTGATTACAGTGGCTTTGTAGTATAACCTGAAATCTGGTAATGTTACCCCTCCAACTTTGTTCTTCTTTTTCAGGATTGCTGTGGCTATTCGTGGTCTTTTTGGTTCCATATGAACTTTTGAAGTATTTGTTCTAGTTCTGTGAAATATATCGTTGGTATTTTGATGGGGATTGCATTGAACTTATAGATTGCTTTGGGTAGTATGGACATTTTAATGATGTTGATTCTTCCAATCCAGGAACAAGGTATGTGCTTCCACTTTTTCATATCTTCCTCTATTTCTTTTTTCAATGACCTGTAGTTTTCTACAAATATGTCTTTTATTTCTTTGGTTAAATTTATTTTTAGGTATCTTAATTTTTTTGGTGCTATGGTAAATGAAATTTTTTTTTAGTTTCTCTTCCTGTGAGTTTATCATTGGTGTATAAGAGTACCATCGATTTCTTGATGTTAATTTTGTATCCTGCTACTTTGCCAAATTCATTTATTAAGTCTAGTAGATTTTTGATGGGGTCTTTGGGGTTTTGGACGTATAGTATCATGTCATCTGTGAATAATGACAGTTTCACTTCCTCCTTTCCAATTTGGATCCCTTTTTATTTTTCTCCCTGTCTGATTGCTGTGGCTAAGACTTCCAGTACAATGTTAAATTAGAGTGGCGAAAGTGGGCATCCTTGCCTTGTTTCTGTTCTTAAGGAAAATGCTTTTAATTTTTGCCTATTAGTATGATGTAGGCTGTAGGTCTTTCATATATGGCCTTTATTATGTTGAGATACCATCCCTCTATTCCCAGATTGCTGAGCGTTTTTTATCAGAAATGGGTGCTGGATTTTGTCAAATGCTCTTTCAGCGTCTATTGATATGATCATATGATTTTTATCTTTCCTTTTATTTATGTGGTGTATCACATTTATTGATTTGCAAATATTGTACCAGCCTTGTATTCCTGGGATGAATCCCACTTGGTCATGGTGAATAATTTTTTTGATGTATTGCTTGATCCTATTTCCTAGTATTTTGTTCAGGATTTTGGCATCTATGTTTATCAGGGATATTGGTCTGTAGTTTTCTTTCTTTGTAGTGTCTTTTTCTGGTTTTGGAATTAGAATTATGCTGGCTTCATAAAACAAGTTTGGAAGTCTTCCTTCTTCTTGAATTTTTTGAAATAGTTTGAGGAGAATGGATATTAGTTCTTCTTTGAATGTTTGGTAAATTTCCCACGTGCTGGGAGAGTCTTGATTACATCTTCAATTTTTTTCTGTTGTTATTGATCTGTTCAAGTTTTCTATCTCTTCTCTGTTTAGTTTTGGAGACTATGTGTTTCTAGAAATTGGTCCATTTTGCTTAGATTGTTGAATTTGTTTCCATATAATTATTCTTAATATTTGTTAAAAATTTGTTGTATTTCTGTGTTGTCAGTTATTATTTCTCGTCTTTCATTTCTGATTTTGTGTATTTGGGGGTCTCTCTCTTTGGTTCTAGGTGAGTCTAGCTAAGGCTCCATCAATCTTGTTTATCTTCTCAAAGAACCAGCTCTTTGTTTCATTGATCCTTGAATTGTTTTTTTGGTCTCCATGTCATTTATTTCTGCTGTGATCTTTACTATCTCCTTCCTTCTACTTGCTCTGGGGTTTTCTTTTTGTTTCCTTTCTAGTTCTTTAATTTTTGAGGTTAGATATTCTATTAGAAATTCTTTTGCTTCTTAAGGTAGGCCTGTAGTGCTATGAACTTCCCTCTCAGAACTGCTTTCACTGCATCCCACAGATTTTGTGTTGTTGTGTGTTCATTTTCATTGGTTTCCAAAAGTTTTTAATGTCTTCCTTGATCTCTTGGTAACCCTTTTATTGTTTAATAACATGGAATTTAGCCTCCATGTTTTCACATGTCTTTGCATGTTCTTGTTGCAATTAATTTCTAGTTTCATGCCATTGTGATCTGAGAAGATGCTTGATATGATTTCAACCTTCTTGAACTTGTAGAGAGTTTGTTTGTGTCCTAATATGTGGTCTATCTTTGAGAATGTCCCATGTGCACGTGAAAAGAATGTGAATTCTGCAGTTTTGAGGTGCAATTCTCTGTAGATTATCTTTTAAATTCATGTGATCTAGCGCTTCATTTAGCGGCTGTGTTTGCTTGTTAATTTTTTTTTTTCTTTTTAATCCTTACCTGAGGACATTTTTCCATTTTTTGTTCAGATAGAGTGTGTGGGAGAGAGGAAGAGAGAGAGAGAAACATCGACGTGAAAGGGACACATCGAGTGGCTGCCACCTGCACAACCCAACCAGGGTCGGGGACAAACTGCATCCGAGATACATGCCCTTAGCAGGAACCGAACCCGGGTCTCTCTGGACCGCAGGCCGACGCTGAGCCAAACCGGCCAGGGCTTTTTTTGTTTGTTTGTTTATTTTTTTATCCTCACCTGAGGACATTTTTGCATGTATCTTCATATAGAGTGGGAGGGAGAGAGGGAGGAAGAGAGAGAAACATCGATGTGAGAGAGACACATTGTGTGGTTGCCTTCCACATGATCCCAACTGGGGCCGGGTACAAACTGCAACCGAGGTACATGCTCTTTGTGGGAACCGAACCCAGGACTCTCTGGTGCGCCGGCCGACACTCTAACCACTGAGCCAAACCGGCAGGGGCTCCTTGTTAATTTTCTTTCTAGAAGATCTATCCAGTGATGTCAGCAGGATGTCGAAGTCCCCTACTATGATCGTATTGCTGTCAATTTCTCATTTGAAGTCTTCCAAAAGATTTTTAATATATGTTGGTGCACCCATATTGGGTACATATATGTTTACCAAGGTTATATATTCCTGTTGGATAGATTCTGTCAATATTATGTAGTGGCCTTTTTTTGTCTCTAGTTATGGTCTTCATTTTGAAATCTATTTTATCAGATATGAGTATTGCTACTCCAGCATTTTTTTGCTTGAAAGATTTTTTTCCATCCCTTCACTTTCAACCTATGTGAGTCTTTTGTTGTGAGGTGTGTCTCTTGTCAATAACATATATGTGAGTCATGCTTTCTTATCCAGTCAGTTACTCTGTGTCTTTTTATTACAGCATTCAAACCATTACATTTAAGGTGATTATTGATATGTACTTATTTATCGTCATTTTTGTTTAGTGTGGTTCTATTTTCTTCCTATGTCTTCTACTAATCACAGCAATCCTTTTAGCATATCTTGCAGGGCTGGTTTGGTGTTAATATATTCCCTTAGTCTTTTCTTGTTGGGAAACTCTTTATTTGACCTATTTTGAATGTTAGCCTTGTTGGATAGAGTCGTCTTGGATTCAGATCCTTGTTTTTCATGACCTTGATTACTTCATGCCACTCCCTTCTGGCATGTAGTGTTTCCATTGAGAAATCAGCTGAGAACCTTATGGGGTTTCCTTTGTAGGTCACCTGCTGCTTATCTCTTGCTACCTTTAGGATTCTCTCTTTGTCTTTAATTTTTGGCATTTTAATTACTATGTGTCTTGGTGTGGGCCTGTTTGGGTTCTTCTTACTTGGGTCTCTCTGTGCTTCTTGAACTTGAATGCCTTCTTCATTCACCAGGTTAGGAAATTTTCTGTCATTATTTCTTCAAATATATTCTCTAACCCTCGCCCATTTTCTTCCTGTTTGGGGACTCCTATGATGCGAATGCTATTACGTTTCCAGTTGTCCCACAGTTCTCTTGAAATATCTTCCTGTTTTTTAATCACTTTCTCCTTTTGGTTTTCTGATTGGTTGATTTTTTCTACCCTGTCTTCTAATTCACTGATCCGTTCCTCAGCTTTCTCTACTCTGCTGTTTAGTCTTTCCAATGTGTTCTTTATTTCTTATATGCCATTCTTCATTTCTTCTTGGTGGTTTTTAATTTCCAACTGGTCCTTACACATGCTGTTGAGCTTCCTCAAGATTATGGCTCTGAATTCTAGTTCTGTTAACTTGCTTAATTGCTCCACTATTATCTCATCTTTCATAGTGGTCTCTTGTTCTTTCATTTGGCTTTTGTTTCTGTATTTCACCATTTTGGCTATCACAGTGGGTTTTGGAGCCTGCCATATTTTTCCTGTGGGTGTTGGTGTTCTGATGTTTGTGGCTCCCTTTACTGGGTTTGGATGAACCTGGGTGGGCCCATGTCAAACACCACTGTCAAGTCTTACTTTTCTGGGTAGATTTGCAAGCCCAGGAAAGGTTCGATTATCCTCTAGCTTTGTCCTGGTGGCTAGTAGTCTCAGTTACTGAGTGCCTTGGAATATAGCCCTGGTGTTCTGCCTAAGATTATTTTCAGAGTGTGGGACAGATGCTGGTTGTTATTGAGCCTCAATTTTTATTTTTTTGCTTCACCTGGGAAAGGCTGAATCTCTGAGGGGGTGGGGGCTGCTGCTTTTTTCCACAGCTCGGGGAATAGTCATATTTTTTGAAAATGTTCATTTAGACTCTCTACGAATAACCAAATTTAGATTGATGTGCTATCATGTCATTTCTTAGATACATTTTCTTTGTTATCTTTGGTGATTGGCTAGCAATATCTTAGAGAATATAATTTGTGCAAATTTTTTATATTATTTTATTTCAAACATGATACAATTGGTTTTTAAAAATTCAGATTAAAAATCTGAAACAAAACCAGATATAATATGGGGTTCAGAGCCACAAAGGATTTGTTTTAGGAGCAAAATGATTTCTGTGAATTTAAAAAGTGTATCTGAAGTTTATAACTTAGTTAAAATCATCTAGCAAAGTTACTATAACAAAAATATGGTTAACCATTTTTGTGGAGTCTCTCAGACATTTGGTATCAGAGAAGATTAGGTTTAAACATAGTCAAATGTTAAAAACGGAGTGCTCATCATTCCATAGCTGCCACTCGAAGTCGCACTGCATAAACTAGAGTTGTTATATGTTCCCTAGAGGACTGGATTCAGCAGTGCCCATGTTATGTCCAGATTTATTTTCCACAGTCTTCTGAGCCACGGGGACCTTGGGTAATCACCTATATAATGTTATTATGCCTGACATCCTGACATAGCATTTGTGTTGTATTACTAAAGACAACTGGTATTTCCCCGGAGTTTAGGGTTTTACAAGCAAATAAACATGATTATTTTTTCTCTCTTTCCAGGAACTATTTCTGCAATATAGATACATTATTAACAGATGCATAGTGATACTTGTATAACAACTTCCTGGTCCAAATAAACAAATAAGATTATAGTCATGGTTAACATGGACTGGTGTTAGAACTAACACTTTTTTAGTTGTATTTTTTCTAGTTATTTATTGATTTATTTATTTAGTTAGTTAGTTATTGTTTCATCACCACTTATCTCCCCTATACCCTCCTCCACTTTCACCTATCCCCTACCCCCTGCAATCACCTCATGAGTTTTTTTTTTTACATTTTTTTGCTCAATCCCTCCACCTTCTAATATCCCTCCTCTACCAGAGCTGACTGCCTGTTCTCTATTTATGAGTCTGTCTCTATTTTACTTGTTAGCTCAGTTGTTCATTAAATTCCTCATATGAGTGAAATCATATGGTATTTGTTCTCTGACTGACTTATTTCACTTAGCATAATGATCTCCAAGTCCATCCATGCTGTCACAAAGGGTAAAATTACCATCACTTTTTTATCCATTCAACTACTGATGGACACATGGGCTGCTTCCAAATCTTGGCTATTGTAAATAACGTTGCAATTAACATAAGGGTGCATATATTTTTTCAAATTAGTGTTTCGGGTTTCTTTGGATAAATTTCCAGAAGTGGAATTGCTGGGTGGTAAGACAGTTTCATTTTTAATTTTTGAGGTAGTTCTATACTGCTTTCCACAGTGTCTGCACCACTCTGCATTCCCACCAACAGTGCACGAGGAATTCCTTTTCTCCACATCATTCCCAACACTTGTTGTTTGTTGAGTTATTGATGATACCCATTCTGACAGGTCTGAGGAGATATCTCAGTGTCGTTTTAATTTGCATTTCTTTGATGATTAGTGACATTGAGCATCTTTTCATATATCTATTGGCCATCTGTATGTTTTCTCTGGAGAAGGGTCTATTCAAGTCCTCTGCTCATTTTTTAAATTGGATTGTTTGGTTTTTTGTTGTTGTTGAGTTTATAAGTTCTTTATACATTTTGGATATTGACCCCTTATCAGATATATTGGTGAATATGTTCTTCCATTCAGTGGACTGTCTCCATATTGTTGATGGTTTTCTTTGCTGTGCAAAAACTTTTTAATTTGATGTAGTTCCAGTTGTTTATCTTTTCCTTCTTTTTCCCCTTGCCTGAGGAGATATATCAGAAAAAAATTTGCTATGAGAATTGTCCAATATTTTACTGCCTGTTTTCTTCTAGGATTGTTATGGTTTCAAGTCTAACATTTAAGTTTTAAATCCTTTTTGAGTTTTTTTTGTGTGTGTGTGTGTGTGGTGTAAGAAGGTGGTCTAGTTTCATTTTTTTGCATGTATCTGTCCAGTTTTTCCAATACCATTTATTCAATAGACTACTGATCGTCCGTTGTATGTTTCTGCCTCTTTTGTCAAATATTAATTTTCTTATTATTTATTTATTTATTTTTTATCGTCCTCACCTGAGGACATTTTTTCATTTTTTGTTCAGATAGAGTGTGTGTGTGTGTGTGTGGGAGAGAGAGAGAGAGAGAGAGAGAGAGAGAGAGAGAGAGAGAAACATTGACGTGAAAGGGGCACATCAAGTGGTTGCCACCTGCACAACCCAACCAGGGCCAGGGACAAACTGCAACCAAGGTATGTGCCCTTAGCGGGAACCAAACCTGGGTCTCTCTGGACCGCAGGCCTATGCTCTAACCACTGAGAAAAACCGGCCAGGGCCAAATATTAATTTCCTATAAAGGTGTGGGTTTATTTCTGGGCTGTCTATTCTGTTCTATTGATCTATATGTTTGTTTTTATGCCAGTACAGTGCCATTTGATTACTATGGTCTTTAGTATAGTTTAATATCAGGTAGCATGATTCCTCTAACTTTGTTCTTTCTCAAGATTGCTGTTGCTATTCAGGGTCTTTTGTGGTTCCATATACATTTTTGGAATATTTATTCTAGTTTTGTGAAATATACCATTGGTATCTTGATAGGAATTGTGTTGAATCTGTTGATTGCTTAGAGTAGTATGGACATTTTAAAATTGTTAATTCTTCCTATCCATGAACATGGTATATGCTTCCACTTATTTTTATCTTTTTCAATTTTTTTCTTCAATGTTTCATAATTTTCTGAGTACAGGTCTATTACATCCTTGATTAAATTTATTCCTACATATTTTATTCTTTTTGAAGCAATTATGAATAGAATTTTTCTTTTTTTAGTTTCCCTTTCTGATAGTTCATTATTGGTGCATAAAATGCAACTAATTTCTAGATATTTATTTTGTATTCTGCTACTTTACTGAATTCATTTATCAGTTCCAGTATTTTTTTGGTGGAATCCTTAGGGTTCTCTATATATAGTATCATGTCATCTGCAAATAATGACAGTTTTACTTCTTCATTTCCAATTTGGATGCCTTTTATTTCTTCTTTCTGTCTGATTGCTATGACTAGCACTCCAGTATTATGTCGAATAAGAGTGGTGAAAGCCACCCGGCCAGTGTGGCTCAGTGGTTGAGCATCGACCCATACACCAAGAGGTTGCTGGTTTGATTCCTGGTCAGTGCACATGTCCAGGTTGTGGGCTAAATCCCCAGTGGGGGGAATGCAGTTGGTGGCTAATCAATGTTCTCTCTCATTAATGTTTCTATCTCTCTCTCCCTCTCCTTTTCTTTCTCTCTAAAATCAATAAAGAAAAAAAAATTAGAAGAAGTGGTGAAAGCCAAAATCTTTGTCTGGTTCACAATCTTAAGGGGAGCACTTGTAGTTTTTGCCTATTAAGTGTGATGTTGGCTGTGGATTTGTCATATATAGCCTTTATTACATTGAGGTATGTTCCCTTTATTCCGATTTTGCTGAGAGTTTTTAGTATAAATAGATGCTGGATTTTAGCAAATGCTTTTTCTACATCTATTGATATAATCATGTGGTTTTTATCTTTCTTTCTTTCTTTCTTTTAATGTGGTGTACCATGTTTATTGACTTACAGATATTATGTCAACCTTGCAACCCCAGAATAAATCTCACTTGATCATGGTGTATGATCTTTTTAATGTATTGAAAACTACTAATATTTTGTTGAGGATCTTAACATCTATGTTTATCAAAGATATTGGTCTATAATATTGATCTTTGTTTATCATGTCTCTGTTTTGGAATTAGGATAATGCTGGACTCATAAAATGAGCTTGGGAGTCTTCCCTCCTCTTGAACACTTCTCACTTATGAGTTTATAAATACAATAAAAAAAACTTCATGTTGAAACAACAAATTATAACCATGAGCCAATATATAATGAATAGTAATACTGTTTTAAGGACAAGACTAGAAAAAAAAAATAAAGACAAGTATAATTGTGTAGTTTCTTATTAATCATCAAATTAATAACCACTGCTAAAAATAATTCTGGATTTACCTCTGAGGTTGGGTGAGATAATCAACCCTCAGAATTTTATTAGTGTGAAAAGCCATTAGTGTGAAGACGCAGCTCTGATACTTAGGGACTTTGCATAGTTTTCTTACTCCTTTAAATCATCTCACCATGCAAATTGGTACTCATCCCTCTTATGTTCTTACTGTCAGGAGAAAAAAAATCCACGTTGATTTCCCAGCTTGCATCCTCTAATTATGGCAAAGTATAAAATGAGAGAAAACTTAAAGAAGGTCTGTTTTCCAAATAGGGTATCTTCATTTCCATGTCAATTTTCCTGTCCTAGTTCCCCATTCATAAGAATCAATATTGGATGAACTTAGAGGGAATTATGCTGAGTGAAATAAGTCAGTCAGAGAAAGTCAAATACGGAACAATTTCACTTATATATGGAATCTAAAAACAAAACAAAACAAAGCAAAACAAAACAAAAACAGACTCATAGAAACAGAGACCAGAAGGGAGGGGGTAGAGGTTATAAATGAAAAGAGGAAGGAAAATATAATCAATAATACTGTGATAAGTTTGCATGGTGACAGATGATTACTAAAATTAGTGGGGTGATCACATTGTAAGGTATAAAAATGTTGAATCACTATATTGTACACCTGTAAGTAATATAACCAATATATTGTATACGAACTATGCTTAAATAAAAAATAAATTAAAAAAATACTAGCACAGAATTTAAACATGACCTTTATCATAGATTAAATAAATTATACTTAAAATAACTAAATTGTTGTGAGTGAGGTAGTTGAGTCCAAATTCATATCTTTAATATTAATGTTAGTTTTCCTTTTTCCATTTCTAGCCAAAGATTATAGGAAGGTATAATTTTTGCTTTTCTTCATAGGACATTTTTATCAAGAAATGAAATGTGTTTTCCAGTCATATTTCACAGCCTACTTCAAGTTCCACCTATTTCTTGAAGAGTTCCTTGATAACTCTAGCATGTCATACTCCCTTTTCTGAAATTTAATAATTTTTAGTACTGTCATTATGCATTTGCAATGCTGACTACTAGCAGTTCACTACTTTCTTTTTGAATCCTTAAATATGCATATGAAAGTTAAATATTGAAATGTGACTTTTATGTTGAAAGGATGAGACCTGGTTTTGTTCCCAGTGTGTTAAATACATTATAAAATCTTATTACACTTTACATTTTAGCTATAATTTCCAATGATATTTACTCATACTTCTTTGTCCTTTGAAATTTTATTCTTTTTAGGCACAATTGAACATATAATTGATAAGCCGAGGTCCAATATGTATCTAATTGAGACTTGGTATTCTTTGTCATTCGTATTCTTTCATGACTGGTAACAGTGTTTTCACTACTATTGAAAAATTAGAATTACACCATCTTACTAGATAAGTGAGACATAATTATTCATTCTTGACTTATTAAAGCTCTAATACAAATTATTGCTTTTATCACAGACACATTACTTGAACCTCAGGACCTTTAAGCTCTATTTGTTCCCTCTTGCCCTTTGAGTAATTTTTGTTCAGCATTTTAGTTTTACATGTGTTTTAACTGAAAAGACATTAATTATAATTTTGTATAGTCAATATTCCTTAAAATGACCCAATAACATATTTGTTCCTCTTCTGCCTTGTCAAGTTTTCAACTGAGATGACTTTCAATTTGCCTGAAGAATTACCTTTAGATTTTCTTTTAGTGTATGTAGATCTAACAAAAAATTCTCTCAAATGTTTACCTGAAAATAGCTTTATTTTACCTTTATTTTTGAAATACATTTTTATTGCATATAAATTTTTAAGTTGATAGTTATTTATTTATTTATTTATTTATTTATTTATTTATTTATTTATTTTTAGCAGTTAAAAATGTTTTTCTTTTGTTTTTGGCTTGGGTGGTTCTGTTGAGAATTCAGCTGCCAGTATTACAGTTACTACTTTAACATTATTTTTATCCCTGCCACTATTTAGGATTTCCTTTTTGTCCTTGATATTCTGCATTGTTACTATGATGTACCTAGATGTGGGTTTTTTTTGTGTGTTTTCCTTCCTTTGAGTTTTCTTCCTCATTGGAATTCTTTGTGTTGATGTCTTTTATTAGTTTTAGAAAATATTCAGTCAGTGTCTCTTCAAATACTTTTTTTTGCCTCCTTCTCTCTCTTCTCTCTTTCTAGGATACCAACTATATGTGCCTTTGGAATGTTCCCGTGCATCTATCTTACTTGTCCAATGTTTTCCATTTCACTAATCACATGTCTGCAATCTGCTTTAAACCAATTTAATAAGGGTAATATGGTCTATATATTATTTTTTGAGTTCCAGAATATCCATTTGATTATTATTTATTTATTTTTTAATCCTCACCCTAGTACATGTTTAGACATGGAGAAAGAGACAGAGAAGGGGGAAAGGGGAGAGAGAGAGAAAAAGAGAGAGAGAGAGAGAGAGATTGGTAGCTTTCTATATACACCCTGGCCAGGAATCAAACCTGTAACCCAGGTATGTGCTTTGACCAAGAACTGAACTGACAATCCTTTGGTGCACAGGATGATATTCAACCAACTGAGCCACTCTAGCCTGGATGATTATTTTTATAAGTGCCAATTTTATGATTATATTATTTATTTTGTGCACCTTATCTTCTTTGCTTGAACGCATGAATCACAGTTATTTTAAAATTCATTGTGTATTAACTACAACATATAGATCATATGTGGGTCTGTCTATATTGTTATTAATGTTGTTTCTTCTCTTTTTAAATCATATTTTCTTGTTTCTTCTCACTTCTAGTTTTAAAAGATTTTGAGGTGGGCATCATGTACGAAAGAGCCTGCGAGAATCTGGTTATGTTATATTCCATCAGTGAGTTTCCCCTTTCCTATATTAAACAGATAGAATGAGGAGTGGATCATCTCACTTCAACAAGAAATTGATCTGGGTCAAAGCACAGTTGCAGGTTCAGAAAGACTCAGTCTAACTCTGTTCATTCTCTTCTCTGGGTATGTCCCTCATGGGATATGTATTAAGAGCCTTTCAAATACATGTCTTCTTAGTCTAGAAGACCTTCAAGAATGCTGGTCTGCTCTTCAGAGATTCTCAGCCAATCTTTTTAGCTTCTTGCCCAATAAGGCTTCAAATGTGGTAAATTTCTTTAGAGATAGACCAGTGAGGTTTTCAGAAAAGCAAAGAACCAATGAATGCAGATTTCACTTTCCCTTTTAGAAAATTTGGCCCAGCCAACAAGACTTCCACTCACTGGAATTCAGCAAATACCTTTATGGGTAAACTGGATGCCTTTCAAGGTTTTAGTTTGTTCTTCAACTCACAGAAATATTCAGAATGTTTGATTAAATATCTGGGCACCTCGTGACCTAGTAAATTTGCCATATACAATAAATCATCATACTATTATTGAATAAATAACAATATATTATTAAAATGATTTTTAAAATATATACATGCATATGGGATATAATTTATTAAACATTATATTATATAGAATGTTATTATTTGATCTACTTAGCTTGGCATCCAGCACTACCCAATATAGTACATGTGTTCAATTCATTATAATAAATGTCCATTTCAAATACTAACTCTTTTATGTAGAAATATAGTTAAGTGCCCACATCTTGGGATAATATGCCTGTGTTAAAATCCTAGCTCTATCACTACTAGCTGTGTACTTTTGGGTATCAATTACCTTATCTATAAAACATTAAAAATAATAACTATCTCTTTAGGTTGCTGTGAAGGTTAAATAACAACTAACTAGTGACTGGCACCTGATGGACACTCAGTAGCATGTGTAAAATATAATAACCATGATCATTATCATTGTACTTGTAATTATTTTTAATTTTGAGCTTTATTTGTCATTTTAATAATATGTGTTCTGCTACTTTCTTACCCCTTATCCATGCACTTCGCTAATGTCTTAAATATTAACTAAAAATGTAGCAGTAGACGAATGGATAAAAAAAACTGTGGTACATATACACAATGGAGTACTATGCAGGTGTAAGAAAGAAAGATCTCTTATCCTTTGAGACGACATGGAGGGACCTGGAAAATATTATCCTAAGTGAAACAACCCAAGCATAAAAAGACAAATATCACATGATCTCACTTATATATGGAATATAATAGTCTGAGGAGTAGGATAGACCCAGAAACATGGAAGTAGGGTATAGACTGACAACCCTCAGAAGAGGGGGTGGTGGGGGTAAGAAGAGATAAACCACAGAACTTATATTCATGTATGCATAACCAATGGACATGGACAACAAAACCAGGGATGGGGTGGGGGGGATGGGGAGGAGGGTGTCAATGGGGTAAAAAAGGAGAAACATCTGTAACAAAAATAAAATTAAAACAAAACAAACAAACAAAAAACCAACAACAACAAAAAATGTGGCTCTTTGGATTAATTGATGAACATTTAATTTTAAAGTATTTTCAAATTTTTTTGATCAGGGATTGTACAGTATTCATCATCATCATTACCATCATCATTTGCTGGAGCTAATACATAGAAAACACTAGTTCTTGAATGAATGCATGAATGAATGAGGAGTGAAATAATATTTTTTATATCTGCTTAGAGAGCAAAGTAAAATATACTAGACAGTGTATTCAGCATCTGAGTTTATCTTTGCTTTAGTTTTAGTCAGCTTGATATTACTACATTAATTATCTAGAACCAATAAGTGAGAAAAAAGATTGACTTAATACTTAAATAACGTATCAAAGTAAATGAAAGCCAAATGCCTTCATGTGTAATAAAAAGGTCAGTTTTGCATTACTCTCCAAATGATGAAGAGTGATGGATATTTGAATCACCACAATGCACACAGTAGTTTAGGCATGAGAATCTCAATTGAATTTATGTCAGAGTAGTAATACCAAATCTAGGTTTTCAGTGGAGATTCATTTTCAGCAAAACTATATTATCTATTACATTAAATTTTGTTAATTTGGATTTTATTGCTTCCTTGTATTTATAAACTTTTGTTTTTGAAATTATACATGAATTAATAAATGTAAGAATATATAAGTTATAGCATTTAAATATATCAATATTTAAGTAACACAATACAGTAATTTTAGACTTGAAGTACATAAGACTTGTTTTCCTTTAAAAGGAGACCATGACTTCCTTACCCAAATTTGTGTAAGCACCACATGACCCAAGTACTTATTCAGTAGAACTCCACCTGAGCACAGCTTGTTAGCCTGTACATTTGGATATATGTGGGCTCCAAAACATCACAGCAACATGCCAAAGTCCAATAAATCAGAGTTTGTCTGTGATGCCAGCATCAGTACAGCTGGTACATTCTGCTGCAGTGAGTATTGCACTCCATTTTTAGTAGTGATTTATTTGGCAGTCAGATTGAACTCTTGCATAGGAGTACCAAGACAGACTCAAGTCTCGAGCTGCCCAATTCTCCCCCTAAGAGCCACCATGTGATGATGTGCATGCATCCTTGGGCCCGAGACTGTTGGTAATTGTCTGTTCCTCTCCTCTCTTCTGTATTGGTAGACATTCTCTTGAATAAATAATGAATAACTTCTCTTTTACTCCAATAACTAAGTCTCATAATTAGAATTTGCTACTTCTTTTAATACATTCAATTATCTGCTGATTCAAGCATCTTCAGGTCAAATGCATTAGAAAACAGCTAATTATGCCCTTTCCCATGTGTAAGAAAATCTTTAAATTTAATTAAAATACCTTAACTCAACTCTTGCACATTGGGTCTACTTCCCAGTGGATTTTCTACTGGGTGACTTAAAGAACCAAGCTCAATATTAAAATTAGCAGCACCTATTACTTGTTATTCCTTCTTTTTTAAAACAAATTATTTTAATTTGAAGGATACTTTGATCATTAATTTCATTCTCTCAATTATGCCTCTGCATTCACTCTTAAAAGCATAGGTTAATTGAGAAAGCTTGCTTGCCAGTTTAAAGTTGTTTACTTTCCTTCTCCTGCCAATAAAGCACCTTAAATGTATACTATCATTTTTTAGTCTCAATATTCTCTTTGACATACTAATCAACACATAAGCAAAGGTGGCAGAAAAAAATCTTAAAAGATGAGAGAAAAATGCTAAGCACCACATCTGAGCCATGTCGGGTTCAAATGTACAGGGTGTTCTGACTTTTATGTGAGAAAGCCACAAAAATATTTTTCTATTTCCCTTTTCTAAATTAGAAAATTGGAATAGAGGGTGCCATCTTAGCTTACTATTTTCTAGGAGAGCATAAAATTCAAGGCAAATCGTGTGTTTTTTCTTTAGTTTTGTGAATTTTACTTTTTATTTTTTTACTTAGAACCCACTTTTTTTAAAAATTAAAATTGGCTTTACACAAAAAGGGGCACCCAGATGTTGAATAAAAAAGAATCTGGGCCCTGGCCAGTTTGGCTCAGCGATTAGAGCATCGGCCTGCGGTCCGGAGAGACCCGGGTTCGGTTCCCGCTAAGGGCATGTACCTCGGTTGCAGTTTGTCCCCGGCCCTGGTTGGTTGTGCAGGTGGCAGCCACTCGATGTGTCCCTTCACGTCGACGTTTCTCACTCTCTCTCCCTTCCTCTCTCTCCCTCCCACTCTATCTGTACAAAAAATGGAAAAAATATCCTCGGGTGAGGATTAAAAAAAAAAAAGAATCTGGAAAGAAACAATTATGTGTTCTTCCTTTCATCCATTCTCTCTTTGCCCCCTTCTCTCCATCCCCCTCCCCCAACTTTCTTCTCTTCCCTCTTTTTCTTTATTCTGCCTCCCACACTCTTTTCTTATTTTTATTTTTGTTTGACCAGGTACTTCCTAAAGATGGTTAATTATGTGAGCAATATATTGATATCTCAAGGTGCCTGTGTGGGCCAAACCCACTGCCCTTCCTTGCTTGTTTGAATCAGAGTGGTAGGAGAGTAATTAACGATACTAATTGTTCTTAGTGATTCAATAGGCAGGCACTGGGGAGCCATTGGAGATTTTTGAACAGAAAAATAACATCAGGAGCCCTGGCTGGTTTGGGTCAGCGGTTAGAGTATTGGCCCATGGACCGGAGAGTCCTGGGTTTGGTTCCCCCTAAGGGCATGTACCTCGGTTGCAGTTTGTCCCAGGCCCCGGTGGGGTCGTGTGAGTGGCAACCACTTGATGTGTCTCTCTCACATCGATGTTTCTTTCTCTCTCTCATCCTCCCTCT
Organism: Molossus molossus; assembly: GCF_014108415.1. Classification (NCBI taxonomy): domain Eukaryota; kingdom Metazoa; phylum Chordata; class Mammalia; order Chiroptera; family Molossidae; genus Molossus; species Molossus molossus. Next base: position 184,828,447 of record NW_023425344.1, read on the forward strand.
TTCTCTCCCACTCTATCTGAAGATAAGTGCAAAAATGTCCTTGGGTGAGAATAAAAAAAGAAAAATATCATCAGGAAAGTCATCTTTTAGGAAGACCTACCTGTTAATGATGGGAAGAAAGAAGTAGACTTGGAGGGTGTAGATTGGGTAGAAGTATTTATGAGTCTCAGGCAGAAGGTTTTTAAATAGTCCAGAACAGTGAAGATGAGAAGAAAGGACTTTATATTGAGAGACATTCAGGAAGAAGAATTAAGCAATATCAGATTGGATTAAAAAACAAAACAAGACAAGAAACAGTGGAAGAGAGCTAATGATTGTTTTAAATTTTCAAGCCTGAATGACTAAGGAAAATGAAAGTAGGAGCTGATCAGGAGAACAGATTTGGTAAAGAGGGTCAATTCAGTTTTAGGCATATTGCTGTTCAGTGTTATAAAGCTACTTCTACATGAAAAGGGCCAAATCAATTGGGGAAATTTGGAGAAACTGAGAAAACAACAACAACAACAATAAAAACATCTATGGGCTTATGGACATAAACTCCCTGATCCTCTTGACACCTTATCAATTAGTTTATCTGCATGTGTACTGCAATCTTATTTATCTGCCACTGTGTCCTTGGGACACAATAAGTTTGATGCAAAAAAAAAAAAGTGCTATTTATAATCCCTTATATATTTCTAGAGCAGGTGAATCCTAGTAACTAGAGGATCTTTTATAAACTTAAAGATTTTATTAAAAGAGGGCTTGAAGGTGCATGTTTTGAGGAAGGGATAATGAGTAAGAAATGGTAAAGGGCTTTAGAGAGGCCAGGAAGAAAGAAGGTGCATAGGACTGTGGCCAGCGAGGCTTTGCTGTAAGGAGACAGAGGAAGTACTGGTAGTGAGTGGCAGGTGAGGGACCTTGGGAATAGACACAGACATATCCAGTGACAAATTATGTGGTCAACTACATATGTGTCATAATATAAGTATTCCATTTATACTCTCTTAAGCCATGTAGATTTTGAATATGTGTTTCTCATTACTCCAAGTGGTGTAGTTTTTTGTGTGTAGGAATAAAAAATGTGCATATTGTTCATGGTTATGATAGAATGGAAAATATATGCTATCGGGGAGGGCTCAGTCCCATGTGGTTGATATTTGTTTTTGAGAGAGGGGGAGAGAGAGAGAATGAGAAAATGAGTGTTCGGAGGGGTGATTTCCCCGGGGAGGGAAGGGGGTTGTAGTCCCTGTTGTTCAACAGAGAAGTGAAATCCCATGGGGAGTCTAGAAGGTGGTGTCGGCCTCTGCAGCCGCGTTGACTGCAATGCTTCCAGGGTAGGATGGGTTTGCCACAAAAGAGCTGGAGCACGGGGACGTGAACCTCCATGATCACAGGTGAATTCTATGACCAGAACTAGATGAGCCCACTCCACCATGTGGCTGGGCCCTTGAGGAAAACACATCTTACATACAGGAGAGCCTCCAGAACCAGGAAAAGAACTTTGTTTTCTCAACAACTAAGAGTTTTGGCCCTAGATTAATAGAACATAGAGGAAAAGAAGGAAAGATAAACCTGAAAGTGTGGTAGAGTGTCTTTTCTAATGTGAGGAACTCTGAGACACAGACCAACCTCTGGGGTGAACCTCCGTCCTTGTTACTCACTTTATCAGAAGTTCTTTGAATTGGGAGATTTTCTCATACTTTAATGTTCTGGCTGTGCTTTGTCATATTTGTCTCTGCGTCCTGAAAGTATAGTCTTCTGGAGAAAAAAAAATACACATGACCTCATAGTAGTCACACATGCCTAGATGTTATCTAGGTCATGGAGGGAACTGGCCAGGGGTTGCTGCCAAGGGGAACCAGAGAAGCTACGGCCAGGTTCTGGCAGCAGAACGGAGGGGAATTAAACACCAGTCAGTGATCTGAGGCTAAGCCGGGCCAGGAAAGCACATCATACTTCAAGGGAACTGAGGTTTGAGTGTAGACCCAGTTAGCCACTGTGGCAGCCAATGGGAAGAGGTGCAGGAAAACAGAAGATGGAACCATGGTCCTCACTGCTTGGACAACTGTCCAGCTTTTATCTCCACATGCCTGGTCCTCAGTCTGGAATCCCCCTCCTCCACCTAATCACCTCTGGAGTAATTAAATGCAGGCACATTTTGAATGGGGTGTCCTGAGAAAATTCTCGCATATAAAAAGAATAATAATTGTCAGAGAAAGACTCGATAATATGGCTATTTGTATTACCGTATGTTTGAGAGCACTGGTCTTTACAACAACAGTATGAGGTCAGCACCTTTATCTTTCTTTTACTAATGAAAAATAACTTGCCAAAAGTTGCACAGTTACAATCGGCAATGTCAGTATTTTGGTTTAAACCTCAAATCTCTCAGATATAAACGTGTTTTGGGACATTATGCTTTTAGAAAACGACTTGTCAGATCTGTAGATGACTATATGAACTAAGGAGAGCTCAAACTCAGCACAATGGGATTGGCCGGTGGGAGCATCTGCTCCCTGGCTAACACTGCTGGAAACGGACTGCACAGCCTGCGTGATTGTCCAGAAAGGCTGGAGTCAGGGAGCAAGTAGTGATGGTGATTTTATCTCACCAGATATCTAATACATTTTTTGTGTTCCTTTAAAACATCCCAGGAAGATGGCAGCAGGCAGGATCAGAGGGAGGGTGAGTGTGTGAGAGAGTGTGAGTGGACGTGAAGGTGGACAACCAAACCCGAGTAGTGCAGAGCCCCGAAGCAGAAAGTTCCTGTGCTGTGGTCATGAGCATCCTGCTACCTTGGTAAGCAACATTTCAGGGCCCTTCTCCCTGCGCTGCAGGGAGGTCCCACCATTTTGGAAGATCCCGGTTCTTCCCTATGAGGAGGCAGTGGGAGCAGCTAGGGCCCAGCAAACCACCTGGCCAGCTGGGGGACCTGGGGATCCACAGAGGACTGTGCAGTCCACCTGGCACCCTCAGACCAGTGGACACTCTGTGTCAATATATACCGGAGACAGTAGTAGAGCTCCCAAGGTGCTGGTCCCTGAAGCTGCAGACAGCTGGGAACCCAGCAAGATCCCCCATAGTAGCTGCCCAATAGTCAAGATATATACCCAGCAATAGAGGCTGGGGAGCAGACATCCATCCCCAGGCAACAGAAGCACACACCAGTAGCTGAGACCCATCCCCAAAAACTACAGTAAAAGCCGAGCAGGAGTTGAGCCCCACTGGGCAGCAGCACTCTTCAGCCGCCAGCTGTGGGACCTGGGGATCCACAGAGGTCTGTGCAGTTCAGCAGCTCACAAGAGCAGTGGAAAGCTTGAGCCTCAGGGAGAGACTGGTGCAATCCAGCTGCCTGCCCCGAAGGAACTGCAGGGTGCGGGGGCACCAGAGAGGCTTGTGCTACCCAGCAGGGACTGCGCGATCTAGTTACCTGCAAGCCCTGCAGGATGCTAAAGCACAAGAGAGGCCTGCGTGACCCAGCAGGGACTGTGCCATCCAGTTACCAGTGGGACCTGTGGGGTGCTGAAGCACCAGAGAGGCTTGTGCAACACAGCAGCCCATAACATAGGCATAGAGTCAGGTCCCCAAAGGGACTGTGTGATCCAGATATCCGCGAGACCTGCAGGTTGCTGGGGCACCAGAAAGGCCTGTGCAACTCAGCTTTGCACAAGATAGGCATAGAGGATGTGAAAATGGAGGTGGAGTGAATAAAAGCTATGCAGACAGATCTCCCAGGACCGAACTACAATCACAACTGAAATAAAGACAAATCCTTGGAAAAAAAGCAAAAGAAAAGCAGCAGGACAGGACCATGTAACCAGAGACACTGGTAGGATCTGCAGAGGTGCAAGAGGGTGGTGAGCTGGGAGCTCATGGAAAGCAGCAGTTATAGCTGTGAGCAGCGCCCTTGAGGAATAACCACCAATCCTGCTCCACAGCACAGAGAGCCTGGACAGAGCACTAAAATAGCCACAGCCACTCACCTGGGGGCTACAGCAGAGGGAGGGCAGAAAGGGTTGGAACTCTGTAGGAACACCCAGGATTTGGAGGGCACTCAGAGTTTTTGCTGAGTTGTAGCCACAAAGGACAGTGGCGAGTGTGCTCCTTCCTGTAGCTGAGGGGAAAAGCAGCACCCCCCCCCCCCTTGGAGATTCAGCCTTTCCCAGGTGAGGCAAAGAAATAAAAATTGAGGCTCAGTAACAACCAGCATCTATCCCACCCTCAGGAAATGCTCTTAGGCAGAACACCAGGGCTACATTCTAAGGCACTGAGTAACTGAGACTACTAGCCACCAGAAAAAAGATAGAGGATAACTGAACCTTTCCTGGGCTTGCAAGTCTACCCAGGAAAGTAAGACTTGACAGTGGAGTTTAATGTGGGCCCACCCAGGCTCATCTGAACCCAGTAGAGGGAGCCACAAACAGCAGAACACCAATACCCACAGGGAAAATTCGGCAGCTCCAAAACCCACTGAGATAGCCAAAATGGTGAAACAAAGAAACAAATCCCAAATGAAAGAACAAGATAACTCTATCGAAGATGAGATCAATGAAATGCAGCTAAGCAAATTATCAGGGGTAAAGTTCAGAGCCATGATCTTGAGGAAGCTCAACAGCATGAGTAAGGACAGCACCATGAGTAAAGATATAGAAACACTGTAAACCAATCAAGTGGAAATGAAGAATGACATAGCAGAAATTGAGAAAACAATGGAAGGACTAACCAGCAGAGTAGAGGAAGCTGAGGACTGGATCAGTGAATTAAAATACAGGGTAGAAAAAAATCAACCAATCAGAAAACCAAAAGGAAAAAAAAAAAACAATTAAAAAACATGAAGATAGCTTAAGAGAACTGTGGGACAACCAGAAACATAATAACATTCACATCATAGGAGTCCCCGAAGAGGAAGAAAATGGGCAAGGGTTAGAGACTGTATTTGAAGAAATAGTGACAGAAAACTTGCCTAACTTGGTGACTGAAGAAGGCGTTCAAGTTCAAGAAGCACAGAGAGCCCTAAATTAGAAGAACCCAAACAGGTCCACACCAAGACACATAGTAATTAAAATGCCAAAAATTAAAGACAAAGAGAGAATCCTAAAGACAGCAAGAGATTAGCAACAGGTTATTTACAAAGGAAACCCCATAAGGCTCTCAGCTGACTTCTCAACAGAAACACTACAGGCCAGAAGGGAATGGCATGGAGTAATCAAGGTCATGAAAAACAAGAACTTGAATCCAAGACTACTCTACCCAGCAAGGCTATCAATCAAAACAGAAGGTCAAATAAAGAACTTCTCAGACAAAAAAAAAAAAAGGCTAAGGGAATATATTAACACCAAACCAGCACCGAAAGATATGTTAAAAGGACTGCTGTAATTAGTAGAAAAAATAGGAAGAAAAATAGAACCACTCTAAACAAAAATGGCAATAAATAAGTACATATCAATTATCACCTTAAATGTGAATGGTTTAAATGCTGTTATAAAAAGACACAGAGTAGCTGACTGGATAAGAAGGCATGACTCACATATATATTGTCTACAAGAGGCCCACCTCACAACAAAAGACTCACATAGGTTGAAAGTGAAGGAATGAAAAAAATCTTTCAAGCAAATGGAAAACAAAAAAAGCTGGGATAGCAATACTCATATCTGATAAAGTAATTTCAAAATGAAGTCCATAACTAGAGACAAAGAAGGCCACTACATAATATTGAAAGGATGTATCCAACAGGAAGATATAACCTTGGTAAACATATATGCACCTAATATAGGAGCACCAACATATATTAAAAATCTTTTGGAGGACTTCAAAGGAGAAATCGACAGCAATACAATCATAGCAGGAGAATTCAACACCCCGCTGACATCACTGCATAGATCATCTAGACAAAAAATTAAGAAGGAAACACAGCCACTAAATGGATCAAATGGATTTAATAGATATCTACAAAGAATTACACCCCAAAACTACAGAATTCACATTCTTCTAAGGCGCACATGGGACATTCTCAAAGACAGACCACATGTTAGGGTACAAACTAAGTCTCCACAAGTTCAAGAAAATTGAAATCATATCAAGCATCTTCTCAGATCACAATGGCATGCAACTAGAAAACAATTGCAACAAGAACATGCAAAGACATTTAAAAACATGGAGGCTAAATAGCATGCTATTGAACAATGAATGATTTACCATGGGGATCAAGGAAGAAATAAAAACTTTCTGGAAACCAATAAAAATGAACACACAACACAAAATCTATAGGATGCAGTGAAAGCAGTTCTGAGAGGAAAGTTCATAGCACTACAAGCCTACCTCAAGAAGCAAGAAGAATTTCTTTTTTTTTTTTTTTATCCTCACCGGAGGACACTTTTCCATTTTTTGTTCAGATAGAGTGGGAGGGAGAGAGAGGAATGGATAGAGAGAGAGAAACATCGATGTGAAAGGAACACATCGAATGGCTGCCACCCGCACGACCAACCAGGGCCGGGGACAAACTGCAACCAAGGTACGCGCCCTTAGCGGGAACCGAACCCGGGTCTCTCAGGACCGCAGGCCGACACTCTAACCGCTGAGCCAAACCGGCCAGGACAAGAAGCAAGAAGAATTTCTAATTGACTATCTAACCTCACAACTTAGAGAACTAGAAAGCTAACAAAAATAAGACCCCAGAGCAAGTAGAAGGAAGGAGATAGTAAAGATCAGAGCAGAAATAAATGACATGGAGACCAAAAAAACAATTCAAAAGATCAATGAAACAAAGAGCAGCTGGTTCTTTGAAAAGATAAACAAGATTGATGGACCCTTAGCTAGACTCACCAAGAAACAAAGAGAGAGAACCCAAATACACAAAATCAGAAATGAAAGGGGAAAAGTAACAACTGACACAACAGAAATTCAAAGGATTGTGAACAAATATTTTGAACAATTATATGGCAACCAATTCAACAATCTAAGCGAAATGGACAAATTCCTACAAACACATAGTCTCCCAAAACTGAATCAGGAAGAGATAGAAAATTTGAACAGACCAATAACAACAAAAGAAATTGAAGAGGTAATAAAGACTCACCCAGCAAACAAAAGCCCAGGCCCGGATGGCTTCATGGGGAATTTCAACGAACATTCAAAGATGTACAAATACCCATTTTCCTCAAAGTATTTCAAAAATTCAAGAAGAAGGAAGACTTCCAAACTCATTCTATGAGGCCAGCATAATTCTAATTCCAAAACGAGAAAAAGACACTACAAAGAAAGAAAACTACAGACCAATATCCCTGATGAACATAGATGCCAGAATCCTGAACAAAATACTAACAAATCAAATCCAGCAATATATAAAAAAAATTATTCATCATGACCAAGTGGAATTCATCCCAGGGATGCAAGGCTGGTACAATATTTGCAAATCAATAAATGCGATACATCACATAAACAAACTAAAAGATAAAGATTACATGATCATATCAATAGATGCTGGAAAATCATTCGCCAAAATCCAGCACTCATTTCTGATAAAAATGCTGAGGAATCTGGGACTAGAGGGATCATAACTTGACATAATAAAGGCCATATATGAATGACCTACAGTTAACATTATACTCAATGGGCAAAAATTAAAAGCATTTCCTTTGAGAACAGGAACAAGACAAGGATGCCCACTTTTACCACTCTTATTTAACATAGTACTAGAAGTCTTATCCACAGAAATCAGACAGGAAGCAAAACTAAAAAGGATCCAAATGGGAAAGGAGGAAGTGAAATTCTCATTATTCGCAGATGACATGATACTATACGTAGAAAACCGCAATGACTCCATCCAAAATAACTAGATGTAATTAATGAATTTGTCATAGTAGCAGTACATAAAATTAACGTCAAGAAATCAATGACATTCTTATACATCAATGATGAAGTCACAAAAGAGAAACTAAAAAAAAAAAAACAATCCCATTTACCATCGCAGCAAAAAAAATTAAGATACCTAGGAATAAACTTAACCAAAGAATTAAAGGACCTATTCACTGAAATACAGGTCATTGAAAAAAGAAATAGAGGAAGATATAAAAAAGTGGAAGCATATACCTTGTTCATGGATTGGAAGAATTAACATTATTAAATGTCCATACTACCCAAAGAAATCTATAGATTCAATGCAATCCCCATCAAAATACCAATGACATACTTCACACAACTAGAACAAATACTTCAAAAGTTCATATGGAACCAAAAAAGACCTCGAATAGCCACAGCAATCTTGAAAAAGAAGAACAAAGTAGGAGGGATCACAATACCAGATTTCAGGTTATGCTACAAAACCACTGTAATCAAAACAGCCTGGGACTACCACAAGAATAGGCACAGAGTGACAATCCCCAGAAGAGGGGGTGGTGGGGAAGAGATAAACCACAGAACTTATATGCATGTATGTATGACCAGTGGACATGGACAACAAAGCTGGGGACAGGGCAGGGAGTGAGGGAGAGTGGGGAGCCAGTGTGGGAATAAGGATAAACATCTGTAACAAAAATAAATAAGTTAATTAAAAAAGTAATAAAACATCCCAAATGTTTCACCCTATATATAGGCTACACTTCAAGTTAGTTTACTGTCCAAGGACATTTGCAATTTAATTCTACTTTATTAATCCAAATTTTGCAATTAATTTCAAAATCCATGGACATTTTTATGGGTAGTTGTGTGTGTATCAGGCACTACAAGGGGGAGTAGAAACAAAGATGAAATAAACACATTTCTTTAGGATCCCATTGATTTGTTTGCTTTTATTCTCATTTTTCATCTTCACCCGAGGATATTTTTCCATTTCTTTCTAGATAGAACAGGAGGGAGGAAAGAAGAGATAGAGAGAGAAACACATTGATTGGTTGTCTCTCACATGACCCCGTCCAGGGCCGGGGATCAAACCTGCAACCAAGGTACGTGCCCTTGGTTGGAAATCAAACCTGTGACTCTGGTCTTCAGGCTGACGCTCTCACTGCTGAGCCAAACCAGCCAGGGCAACTTCTTTGCTTTTAAAAGTAATATTCTAAGTGTTATATTGAAGGTACAGTGCAAGTATGATCAAAACAGAGAAAAAGGACACCTTGCCTGAAAAGGTAGACTAAGGTGACATAGAATATAAAATTTGAGCTGGGTATTGAAACATGAGCAGAAGTTCATCAGTCAGAGAGGGGTAGATGGTCATTTCAAGGATCAGCACAGCAAACATGAGAGTGTGAAGTAGTGCAGTATGTTCAAATTATGGCAAGGAGCTCAATAAAGGACCAACCAATTATGTGTATGGAGGAAATGGCAGAAGAGAAGACTTGAACTATAGCCTGGGGCCAGATTATGAAGGTCCTTGCGTATCATGCTAACCGGTAAATAATCATTGTGTTTTTTTTAAATTAAAATTTATTAATTTTTTTAGCATCCCCTATTAGGTATGTGTATGACAAAAACCCAGATAGTTTTAATCTGCCTATGTCCCTGGGTTGCAGGGCAATCGCTTGTTCATACTGCAGGAAAAGGCCAGAGAGAAATTCTCTCATCTTGGTCTCCTAAGATAACTAATTTTGCACATCTTTAAACCTAAAAGGAGTACTTATAATTTTATCTCCTAGGTTTTATGGGAGGAAAGAAACATATTAAACTATGAGTTTCAAGAAGGGGAATTTTGTTTTTAAAAAGCTCAGTAGCAGGGAGCATCACGATGAATTGAGATGGAACCTTTGACCTTCTTCCTTATTTGTTTTTAAATCCAGCCACAATTTTTTCTTTGTTGTACTCCAATACACTATGCTGGTTTCTGACTCCAGCCTGGCTGTTCTCTCATGTTGTTCATTCTACCTTCTTAGGGACAGAGCATTTCTCCCTCTTCCAAATCCAATACTATCTCTCCATCAGGCAGAAGCAAGTCCTGACCCCTCATAGGTTGCATGAGGTCAGCTTCTTCAGAAGCAACTTCTGTGACAAGGCCTTTCTGTGCAAATGATTTACTAAGACGTGTCCTTAGGAAAAATGGCCAGGACAGGGAAGAGGAAAAAGTCAAACAAGGGTTCTTGCCTCAGCTTGGTTCTGTTGGGGAGGTCTGGAGTGCAGATTATATCTCAACTATCCTGCTTCCACGAAAGGGGACTGGACTTGCATACTGCCACCAGTTACTCATTGGCTCGTGGCTTCTCCCAGGAGGGAGATGTGGGCAGCGTGAACTGCTAGGCACACGCGATATTCTGCACATGCAGGCAAAGCTGCTCCACTAGCCCAGGGTCAGTCCTCGGAAGACAGTTCCAGATGGAAATCACTGGAAGCAGAGCACATAGACGTTGTTGGTCAGATGCACAAATGGGTAGAAGAGATTCTAAGGGATCTGGATGGAGGAATGGCAGGTTCTGGTAGAACAAGGAAGCATTGTTCCCCAGCTCCAGCCAGACAGGTTTATTCTCTAAAATTCTCCGGGAGTTACTGTGTCTGCCACACAGAGAGTGAACCTGTGCTTCTTTTGGGTGTTCCTTGGTGCCTAGCTGACTACCTTGCACAGAAAATGAAAGCACTACCTTGAGATTCCTTTATAACTGAAGAACGAACCAAAGTCCAGGGAAGATCCTTACAGGATGAGTATTTGCTTAATTGGGCTCCACGGCCCATTTTATTTGTAATGCGAACCCTATGCTATTCCTCAGAGTCTGTAACAATTCCTAGAGTTCAAGAGTGTGAGGCAATGCACCCATCAATCCAAGTGTAAACAACAGAAATAAAGACTAATTTAGTCAGCTGATGGCAAAGCATCAAGGGGCCCTTGGTGACCCCAAAATGCAGTTTGCCAGCATGGAACCCGTCCAAATGTGATAGCTCTGCCAAGTTAATGCACTGGAAACTGGCTCAATAAGAACATTTTAAAATGGAAAGTGTCATGGAAAGTTGGCTGTCATTTATGTGAGGAGAGACAGTAGGCCTTTTCCCTCTTCACTTCTCTACTTTCCATAGCACTGAAGATATTTCCATGGAGAGCAAGGCCTGGGAGCTTGCTTAACTAAAGCACCTTTCAGCCTCGGCTGGTAGCACTGAAGTGACACCTGTTGATGCTTGTTAATCCAAGTACAAAGTGAATACATTGTATTTATACATGTATTTCCTCTCTTATATCACTTTACCTTTCATGGGGGAAAAGAAAAATCTTGGCGAGAGTGTGTTGCATAGATAGATAGATAGATAGATATAGATATAGATATAGATATAGATATAGATATAGATATAGATATAGATATAGATACAGATATTTATATACACACACACACATATATATACATACATATATATTCTTCCCTTTGTCTACTTTACATATATACATATATATATATATTCTTTCCTTTGTCAAGATTAAAACAATAACAACTCTCTTTTTGTAAAACAAAAGCCAATCAAGGGGCATCTAGACACTTGTTACTGGCTACAGTGCCAAAGAGCAGGTCAGCAAATATCCTGCAGCCCAACTCCACTCATACTCCTTTCTAATCTGAGCTTCTCATCTTGGCCTTCTCAGTTCTAGAGTCTGAGAGGTCGGCTTCTTAACACTTGTCCAAATTTTTCTGGTTGGAATATTGAGGGAGGGCTTCTGGAGCCATTAGATGTCTTGGATTAAATCTGCTTAATTATCAATCATTAAACCTAAAAACAAAAACAAAAACAAAAAACAAGGAAACGCTGTATGTAAATATCAACTCTCAGTAACCGATAAATAATATATCTACTTCCTTCTCCTTACCTGTGCTATCATGAATTTCCAAGGCCCCTCAACCCCCCTGTTTTTTAGTTGTTTTACCCCTCTGGAAATATCAGAAGCGAGGTTGAAATATTTAGGGTTTTAGGTAACCACCAAATTTTGCACAGAATGCTACACAATTTAGAGTGAGTCACTGCTCTTTAGATGATGGGGGTTAGAGTCTGAATAATTAGTAAAAATTACCAAGGTTGGCAGCAGGAAATGTCAGGGAGTAGAGAGCATAATGAAGGTATTTATGACAAACACCTTAGCCCAAGGCGGAAAGAAAACAAAAAACAAATAGAAATCCAGTTTCCTTTTCTATACAAGTCGAACACGAAATGGTTATCTAAGATAAAGGGTAGTACTCCCTGTCATTTGTGCAAGGGATTATTATTATGTAGACATACTTAGAAAAGTTATTAATGTTTATGAAAATATTTATGATTAGGATCATATTAGTATCTTAATGCTATTCTAGTTTTAATGTGGTTGTTGTTTGAATTACTTGAACCTCATTGCTTAAGGGCATATTAATTTCTTGCAGTCATATCATCTCTTCATTTATTCTCACAACAAGCGTTTATTGGGCACTTCCTGCCTTCTGGGGGCAAGGTTGGGCACTCTGGCCTCAGTGATGGAGGCACAGCCCTTCCTCTTGTTCGCAGTGTAGTCGGCTGTGACAGTTGCAAGCTGCAGATGCTATCCTGTTTTAGTTAAGCAGGAAAAGAATGTCATTAAAGAATATGAAGTAGCTGGCAGAGTCCCCCAGAAAGCAAGAGAATCAGATTCAAGTCCGAACAGCCAGAAACAATGTTGCAAATGATGACAAGTAGCGAGGGCATCCACGCAGCAGGCGGCACAGGCACCAGCCCCGGCAGCCTGCCCTGAACACACATCTGGCACCGGACACTGGAAGCCAAGCTTTCACTCCACCCCTGCTGCCTGCCCTGTGACCTGATCGCGCTGCTATGACTGTTTTTATCACTGAAAGAGTTCCTCTTGGTCTCTGCTTCTTTGCATTATTAGTCTTGGTTGAAACACTCCCGAGCCTAGGTGGTGTGCTTGGGTCCAGGTAAAAGAGAAGCCAGAGAAGTGGATGTCTGACATTTCAGCTTCCATAGTGGGACTCTCCAAACTGAAGAATGTCACTGGCATACAGGACCGCGACGGTAACAGATGTGCCCTGCAGTGCTGGGGTGACTGTCACCCTTCTTTCCTTGCTTACACAGCCTGTGCTGATCATGTGTGTGTCTATAAAGAAAGCAGCTTCCACGATTCGTCGATAAGGGAATGAGAGCAATATAACACAGAAGTTGCACTGTTCCATTTATGACTTTTCTCAGCATACAAATGCTTTGTGTAATCAAGTAACAACTAGCAGATGCTCATACCGCCGAACACTGCAAGCGGGGTCGGAGCTCAGCCTGGTCCAAGGTACCCATTCACACGCCCTCCTGTTTATCTGGACATGTGCTCCGCCCAACAAGTTTTTACTGTGTGATCCCACCCCACCTTTGTGCATTTAGTCCTCGTCTTCATAGATCAGCACCTCAACCCTTTTTAAAAATATATGATCACTTAAGAAGAAGTAAATTTTAAGATATTCTGTAGCATTTATTAAGAATTACAACATCTTTTGAAAAACTGGGCTAGAATAGTTGTACTTGTTATTGATCTGGTTACAAAACTGCAGAGGTTTTCAGTGTTTGCCCCAATCAATTTTTTTGTGTCAAGCCCTGTAATTATTTGTAAATGATTTTACAGGACATACGGTTTCCAGGAACATGTAGATCTGTTATAGTAGAAACACTTGAATTTAGAAAGTGCTTTTATTAACATAATAGGAAAATTTCACATACAAGCACAAACACTCTTACCCCTTCCCAAGGGCAGTAAAACTCACAACTCTCAGTGCCAGCGACCAGCCAAGATCTCTGGGTGATGGTCATTCTCCATCAGTTTTGTCACAAGTCTAACTATAATGTATGGACTAGATTGGAAAGTTCACTCCCACTAGAACATATACAAAGTAGTGGGGAAAGTGAGAGAGAAAAAAAAATGAGTTGAAATTTACAATTACATACAACACAGCAAAAAAAGAAATATGAAAAAGAGCCATAGTTTTCATCTTTGAAGCTGGTTTGGAGGCAATCCTTGGTCTTAATTTCCTCTTCCATTAACAATTCTGCATGTCCTCTGCTTTCAGCCTCCACCTCTCTTGGTTCTGGTTCTCTGACCAAGCTATTATCCCTGGAGGGTCTGAGTGCTTTGTGGCACTCCTATACAGACGGGCTATTCTCTCCCATTAAATTTTACCACTGAAAAGAGAATTATGGAGGATTCGATGAGTCCTATCCATCCTCCTCTGTTTCCCATTTTGCAGCTGCAATTCTATTAATAGCTAGCCCAGATCAGAGCTCCATGGGCTGATGGAAACATGTCTTTATTAGGGATTGAGAACTCCAATCCAGATCTATGGGGCAAGGGAAGCAAAGTTTTTCAAGTGGATCATTAGTTCACTAGGTCTAATGCTAAAAGGAGACTCTCCCACTTTCAACCTTTTGTTCCATGACTCATATATTCTGGTGATGGGAAAAATAACATTCTCTCTTGGTGTAATAGTTCGGATCATTTGCTACTGGTGCAGTGTCCTAGTCTTTAATAAGCTGTCCCTCGTTTTACATGTCTAGCTGCTTTCAGGGAATGCAGCTCTAAGTCCGTTGTCTTCGCCTCTTTTCCTGTACAGTGAGTATTCCTGAGAAGCATGTGTGCTGTGCACTGCGGTGTTAAATAAGGCATTCTGTGACTCCTCAGTGGGGATGCTGACATTAGCACGATGAGCACAGAAATAATCACCAGATAAATATATCAGTCGCCATCCCTTCCATGATGACAAGGATTCAGTGTAATTGGTGGCTGGCTCCCCTGAGCTAGTGCCCCATGTTGAGGGAAGGAGTCACTCAAAGTTGGTCCCTACTGCTAACGAATTGATCAATCATTAGTGGAAATAACTACGTCAGCTGTGGGAAGTTGAGGTCCACAATGTTGAGCTCCTGCATAAACTTAATCCTTGACACCAAGGCCACTTTGCTTTTGAGCCTGTTTAGCAGGAGTTGGAGTGACTGTGGAAAGAGGCTGACCACACTCACAAAGAGAGAATCTTGCCCACATGATAATTGAAAGTTACATTTACATTGGAACCAAAGTTCTCCCATTTTGAGTCCATTACAGGAGGTGTATCCATGATTCACCCAAACCCCTTGACACCAACCTTCCAATTTTGTCATCTCAGAATAAAGAGCCTTTACTCAGGTCATCCATTCTTCAAGGGAAAGTGAACAATCAGATGTACCACTCAAAGTTCTGCCTCACTAGCAGGATTTTCTGTAATCCTTTAAGGAAGGGCTGGTGGCCTCATCTGTCACCAGACAGGCTCCAGCTGTCAGCTCCTTCAGGGTTTGCTTCAGTCATAAAAGCCACTTTGCCCAAGGGCATAACTTTCCAGGGCAGCACACACCCAATGACTGACAGAGGTGAAAATCTAAAGGCATGACCATTTTGGCTCAATGCCGGACGTTGCTGATGAATGGGCTGTAGAGTGGTTGTTACCCATGAGGTTGTTCAAGTTTTGTTGGTCCTGTATCACCACTTGACTTTCTCCTCGGCTCAATTCTGCTTTTCCTCCCTTCCTTTCTCAGCTGTTGATTCCTCATAAATGTTTTGCATTTCAAACTCTTTCTCAGTATTTATTTCTGGAGAACCTAACCTGTGACAACATGTATGAATCAGGATGGAATGTTTTCCTTCTCCATCAGCTAATCTAGGAATTGGTCCATAGGTAGGGCTTGAAGAAGGTTTGGCTACCCGGCAAGATTAGCTGCATTGGAGTGAAAGACTCATGCTTGTGTAAAAAAAATTGTGCTTTCAGGACTTGCTTAAGCCAGAACTTCTATGTACCCCCTACTACCTGATAATGTGGTGATTAAGGGCCTGTCTGATTTTATGGTTAGTGCATTAGATAAAACCCAGTTTATAGTGAATTGCTCAGATCATATGGCCACCAATTAATCCATGATTGGGCATTTAATTACAAGTGTAAAAGCTGACTCTAAAAAAGAGTCTAATAATTTTCCCAAATAGGTGTTTATTTCCAAACCCTGTGACTTCCCCTAAAATTTTCTTTGGGTGAGATTTGCTCCAGGAACATCCAAATCTTCCAAAGACACTGTGAGCACAGCTGATCTTCTGCATGGCAGAGAAATGAGCTCTAATTTCTATCAAGTCTTATAAAATGAAATGGTTTATGCTCTTCAGATAACTACATGGCTGGAGAATTAGCAAGGAATCATAGGTAGTGAAAAGATCATTGGATTTAAAAAGGGAAAAATCTTGCAGCTTCACTATTTGCTCCCTTCTCTAAAATGGGGCTAATGCCCCCTGTCTCCAGGGTGAGAGCCAAGTGAGACAAAGACTGTAAAACCCCTGTACACACTGGGCATCGTACACTTTTTGGGCCTTTTCTCTCCTGATAATCAGGCAGGGACAATTTCTTTCTTTTTTTATATAACAGTATAACCTTTGCATTTTTTTGCCAATAACCTGGGCAGAGTAAAGAGAACTTTGGCTCTCAACCAGCTCTAGAGTTTCTTGGACAAAAATTGTTGACAATGAGCTCACAGGAAGCTGGAAATTCCAAGAGGGATAACTGGACAGGCTCTGACCCAGCACAGATTTCCCCTGATTTATACAGCGTTTCAACACATCTGAGGCTCTTAGAGCACTAAGCCCAAGGTTCTGGAAATGTAGAGCCCAACATGGGGGAGGAGAGAAGGGAAAAAAGGGGACGGGGCTTAGATGCAGGTAACAAATGATCACTACTAGACCTTCTTACTATTACATTTCACAAAAGTATGATAGTCTTTATAATAGAGCCCCCTTTCTAATCCTTGGGGATTTGCCCTGGAAGGAGGTTTATGCATGCATACACTACCTTACAATATGCCATAGTGGTTAATAAAGTAAGCTCTGGGTTTGGAACTCCATAAATTATTGGCTATGAATCTCTGAGCAAGTTACTTAATCCTTCTAAACTTCAGTTTCTTTGTGTGTGAAATGGAGATAGGTCTCTAACTAACAAAGTTATTGTGAGGATTGAGTGAGATGAGGCCAATAAAGTGCTCAGCAAAGTCCTGGGGTATAAACATGCTCCAAAACTAGCTATGATTTTTATTATTATTACTTGAAATACTTGTATAATACCCTCCACATAGCAGAGAGTTTGGATATGCCTAATCGGATGGTGGGCTCAGTTGGTTCTCTCTCTAGTCTTGTTTATCATGATCTTTTTTTTTTTTTTTTTAATCCTCACTCGAGGACATTTTTCTATTTTTTGTTCAGATAGGAAACATCGACGTGAAAGGGACACATCAAGTGGTTGCCACCTGCACGACCTATCCAGGGCTGGGGACAAACTGCAACTGAGGTACATGCTCTTAGTGGGAACAGAACCTGGGTCTCTCTGGACTGCAGGCTGACGCTCTAACCGCTGAGCCAAACTGGCCCGGGCCTATTTATCATGATCTTGACTCTCTCACTTCTTTCCCATGATTCAGGATGGCTACAGACCAAGTTTTAGGTTGATGTTTATGATTATGGAGATAATAGAAAATGCATTTTCTAATGCCATCAAATCATTGCACTTATGTATATACTTAACACTGCCAAATCCTAAATGAAGGTTAATGTCCATGGCAGAGAACAACCATTTGCAAATTTATGAATTTGAATTACATTTAGCTTTATTGACAAAAATAATCACTAAAAAATGCAAGTAATTCATTTATATTAATGTCAGGGATACCAAATAAGTGTGTGAAATTTGGACTAAACAGACAGGCATTTGTTCCATCTGATTTTTACCCTCTGTTTCTCACTGAAAATCAGGAAGAATGCTGTGGAGAAAAAGGGAACCCAAGTTTCTCATTCAGGGTACATTGTACTTCACAGGGCATTTTGGGTTTTGAAAACTACTAGTTGTTGGAGATTCTGAATAGTTCTTATGTGAAAATGGGTTCCACATTAAAGATATTCAGTAAACATAGGTTTTTATTCCAGCTTTATTAAGATATAATTGACATATAACATTGTGTAAGTTTAAGGTGTACAACATGATAACTTGATACATTGTGAAGTGATTATTACTACAATAAGGTTAGTTAGCATATCCAGCGCCTCACATAACCTTTGTACCTGTGTGTGTATGTGTGTGTGTGTTTGCGTGTCGACAACATTTAGAATCTAAATCTCTTAGCAACTTTCAAGTATACAAGAGTATTGTTAACTCTAGTTATTGTACTGTAAATCAGATCCCTAGAACGTATTCATCTTATAACTAGAATTTTATACCTTTTCACCAACACCTCTCTATTTCTCCCCACAACCCAGCCCATAGCAACCACCAATATACTCTCAGTTTCTGTGTTTTGTCTTTTTTAGATTCCACATGTGAGATAATACAGTATTTGTCTTTCTTTGTCTGACTGATTTCACTTTGGTGCTTAAGTTCCATCTGTGTTGTTGCAAATGGAAAAAAAATTCTTTTCTAATGACTCAGTAATATTCCATTGTGTGTGTATATATATCACATTTTTTATTATTTATTCATTCATCAATGGACATTTAACGTTGTTTCCGTGTCTTGGCTATTTTTAATGATGCTACAGTGGGGGTGGAGGTGCAGATATCTCTTTGAGATAATGATTTCATTTCTTGATGTAGAATTGCTGAATCAAATAGTAGTTTTATTTTTAATTTTTGTGAGGACTCTAAATACTGCTTTTCATAATGGCTGTACCCATTTCCATTCCTACCAACAGTGGACAAGGGTTTCCTTTTCTCCACATCCTCACCAACACTTATCTATTTGGTAACAGCCCTTTTGATAATAGGCACTAACATGTTTGAGCTAATATCTCCTTATGCTTTTAATTTGAATTTTCCTGATGATTAGTGATGCTGAGCATCTTTTCATGTGCCTGTCGGCTAGTTTTAACAATGGTAAGCAGGATTCCCTACTGCAGGACCTCTCAGAAATTTCACTAGGTACTTAAAAACTGGAGATTAAGAGGTGCTAGAGCAGTGTGCTCGAGATGAAATAAAACGTGAGCCACATACATATTTTTAAAGTTTCCAGGAGACCCATTAAAATTAAAGTCCTCAAATTAATTTTAATCAAAATTTTCTTTTTCTTTTTTTTTTTTTTTTTATCCTCACCTGAGGACATTTTTTCCATTTTTGGTTCAGGTAGAGTGGGAGGGAGAGAGGAAGAGAGAGAAAGAGAGAAACATCGACGTGAAAGGGACACATCGAGTGGCTGCCACCTGCACGACCAACCAGGGCCGGGGACAAACTGCAACCGAGGTACATGCCCTTAGCGGGAACCAAACCCAGGTCTCTCTGGACCGCAGGACGACGCTCTAACCGCTGAGCCAAACTGGCCAGGGCTAATCAAAATTTTCTTAATCTAGTATATCTAGAATGATATAATTTAACATATAATCTATATACAATTATTAATGAGATATTTTACGTTTCCCCATAATAAGTGTTTGAAATCCATGTGTATTTCCCACTTGCAGCACATCTCAGTTCTGACTACCCGTATCTCAATGATTCCTTTCATTTCGCGTTACTTCACTCTTGAGGATCAATGCACCTGTTCTCTTCTTAAACAACAACGATTTCCACAAGGGCCCAACAGCCATGTGCAATGAATGGCTACGACATTTAATGGTGCAGGGCTAGACTATACAGTATTTCTCAAACTTGCTTTTCCATGGCTTACGGTTCGTGGGACATGATGAGGGATTATATGATCTGCAATACATTTTGAGAAACAGTCACTTATGCAGAAAGCTAATGGAGATATCACCAGATGCAAGAGAAGTGTGAGGAGATGGAAAATGCCACCATAACATGAGATCTGAGCAAACAGAAGCCCATGTGGCTGCTGTGAATTTAGCATCACACAGTTATCATACCACAGTGTACTGACCCATATGTGCAGAAGCCAATGGACATTCAGTGGGATTGCCATGAGGAGCAGGCAGAAGAAAAATGAAAATGCAACACATCAACAAACATAAGGAAGCAAACAGTGCTCCGAGGCGGAGCCTGGGGAGCACACCATGGAGAAAGCCCTGCAGGGGAGATGCTGCTGTTCCAACCAGGACTCTTGAACTCATTGTCTCTAGGAGGCAATGTTTCCCTCCAAACATAGACATTTTTCCAATCAATAGGGATTTTAGAAAAGAAAGTATTTAGCTCTTAGAACTTCTTATACATTTTAAGTTCCTCCTAGACATTGTAGATAAAATCCAATAGATAGGGTTGCAAAAAAAGGAATGCCGGGTTTCTCATCTCCAACAAGGCTTGGCTTGAACCATAGGTAGGATTCTTGTTTTGCATCTGAAAAGTGTCATAGCCCCAGCTGGTTTGCCCCTACCCTACAGCAAGTACAAGATAACTTTATTCAGGGACCAGTCCAGAGAGTTTCTCTATTGAAATTAGGCTGATTTGGCAAGGCAAAAGAAGACGAAATCCTTCTCACAACATTTGCTCAAGCGGTCTTGAATTTAAACCTAAAGAGGAGCAGAAGGAGGGGTAAAGTGAGGAAACACATACTTTGTATAATTGCAGTTCTATGGATGAGAACACCAATACCCGGGATTTAATTATTCCTTTCATTTTGCTTACCTCGCTCTTGAAGATCAATGCACTTGTTTTCTTCTTAAGCAACAACGATTTCCACAATCTAAACATACATTTAATCATGTGCCACCATCTCCGTGTTTATAAACTCTGTCAAAGACACGGCCCCTTGTAATTATTTTCTCAATCATTCGCCACAAGAGAAACACTTCAGGCAACACTAAAACTTAACTTAATCACTAGAAACAATATCAGTGCAGCAAATGGATCTTATTAGATGGCCATTTTAAAAAAAGGAGAAAGCTCATTTCCCAATACTTTAATTTTCTGCTAAATTTCAAATTGTGTTTACACACAGAAATTGAACTATTGCTGTAGTTTATAGGAACCATAAAATGGAATAGTGTCATGAAGATTGTTATTAAAACGGACTCTCACGCAGGATATGCAAATTTCTAAGTCATAAATTATTGGGGTAGTTTATTTACTTCCACTCTGAAAAGAAACTGTATGTTAATGCTAAAATGAGTAGTAAGTGTAGATTATACAAATGGCTAAAATGAAATAAATTCAACTATTAGAAAACAAAACACAAAATTTCAGATTCAATGTAAATTACAAAAACAAATATTGAATTGTGAAAAGAGCCAATGGTGCTTTAACTGTGAGCCCGTGATCCAGCAATAAGACACAGCTCATGGTGCCTCTTCCAACATGATTCTACAGCATAAATACGAGAATCAGTTCAGATCAGTATGTATCAGTTAAAAAATTAAAGCAGAGAGTTATTCAGTCTTATTAAAGTCATGTACAGTAATGCATATTACTATGGAAAATTAGCAGTCTATGTCTGCATGTGAATGAACATTCGTATGAACATATGTGTGTGTGTGTATGTACGAATGTATGTGTGCTTGTATGTGTTTTTGTGTATGGCTGTTTTGTTTATGTAGATGTGAGACTACATATATCTGTATGTGCTTTCTTGAATTCTTTCTGTTCATGATTTCATACTTTTAATATTTAATCATGTTTAACATATAATTCATTATATGCATATTTTATACTTAATGGAAATACAATCCCACTGTAAATGTCATTTCATATTTAGATTTCTTTGCTTAAAATTATGTTTTTGAGATTTACCCACATTGATACATATTTATATTGATAGCTCCAGTGAATTCATTAACTGCTATATAGGATCACTGTAAAAATATAACACATTATTTTTGTCCGTTCTCAAATTAATTATTTTATTTCTAAATCTGTCTTTTACTCAGTTAAACTCAGTACTACTCAGTCCCTTTGAATACATATACAAGAATGTTAGGGAACCTGACTAAAGAGAATTGTTGATTGCTGGGAACAGCATTGTTGAATTTATTAGGTCACCAAATTCTTTTCCACGTGGTTATGAAATTTCACATTCTCACATCCTCACCAAAACTTGTTATCAGGGTTTTTAATTTTGTCAGTGTGGAAGACATAAAGTGATAACTCATTTCTTAAAAATTTGCACTTTGCTGATTGCCAATACGCCCACTGTGACATGAGTTCCAAATATATTTCCAGCTTATCATTTATTTTCCTTGACGCTTTGGTGATGTCTTTCTAATCATTTTTTCCCATTAATTTTTGCTTTTCTATTTGTAATTTTTTTTGTTATCTGTTCTCTTTGAGTTTACTCTTTTGTCCTTTTTCTCCAGATTCGTAAGATGAATTTTTAACTCATTTTTTTTCCAGTCTGTCTTTGTTTCCCCTTTTAAAAAAAGGCATCTAAAGCTTTGCTTTCATTCTCAAGACTTTCCTCAGGGGGTAGTGATTCATTCAATGTAGTAATCTAAACAGTAGGCATTTAAAAATAATAGGATGAAGTATGTAACATTTTATTTTTTTTTAAGTCGGGATTCTTGTAGCTTCTTTTATTTTATTATTAAAAATTTTTAACTTCGACACTATTGCAAATGTCTGTCATTCCCCCCCACTAGCCTCCTCTCTCCTCCCCCTGTTTTGGCCTTAACCACACTATTGTTCCTGTCAGTGGGGTATGCATGCATATATGGTCTTTATCTAATCCCTTCACCTCCTTTATCCAGTCACGTGGTTTCTCTATCATCACATAACATGGGTGGCTCCCAAGGCTGCCCAGATTGTTGGGGTAGGTTTTGCATATGTAGCACACCTTTAATTGTGTTTGAATTGGCATGCCTAGCAATCATGAACAAGAAGAATCTTCCAGAGAAGAATCTTCAGTTCAGTTCCCTTTAGGTATTTCATAAATAAGGAAGTTCGACTTTCGCTAATAAGGGGATCAGGGGGAGCCCTAGGTAGCGGAACAACTTCTAGATACGTGACTGTGTGACTAGGGAGTTATCCTTAGGTACGATCAGCTTAATTCAGTGACCTCTGTGCCTCTCAGTACATGTCATTGTCCTTCGAGAGCAATCAGATACCTCAAGTGGAAACCTCCTGTCTGAGTGTGTGAAAGGCCACAGGAGTTTAAAATATATTTAAGTACATATAACATTTCCCTCTTAAAACAAATGGCTTGTTGGCAGGGAATTGCAAGCTGATTCTGTGGGGAGAAACCACTGACCGAACTTAGTTTTTTCTCTAACTAAAAATAATTTTGAATCCTGAGGTGATTTAGTAAGATCATTTATCATATATACTTTTGACTTACTGATTTTTCTAACAAGCTTTTGGTCTTTTAAAAATATCTTAAGATCCAAAATCTTTACACAATAAACAATTAGAAATCTCCACGTCCCTTGCAGATGTGATAGACATGCATTACACCATCTTACAGAGTGCTGTCTTTGCAGATTCATTCATTTTGTTATTCATGTAATTTAGTTTCCATTATTACAGCTTCCTGGGTTTCAAATCATTTTAATCTTTGAGGTCTTTGATTATCACTATGTTCCAGAAACTATGAAAAAAATTTTCTTTATTACAAATAGAAAACCATGTCATTCTTTAAAAAAACAAACAAACAAAAAAAAAACTACTACAAATATGGATAGCACAGAGAATTAATCCATCTGGAAAATCTCCATTCTTTGGACACCCCATACAATTTCTAAAAAGATATTGTGCATCTGGAACTACAATCCCTACTGAAAGATGGAAATATTTTGCCTTTTACTTTCTCTTTTTTATTCTCGGATCAACCAGATGTATCTGCAGCCATGTTTTTGTTTTTTTCTATCCTCACCCAAGGACATTTTTGCATTCCTCTTCAGATAGAGTGGGAGGGAGAAAGGGAGGAAGAGAGAGAGAGAAACATCGATGTGAGAGAGACATATCAACTGGCTGACATCCACATGACCCCAACCAGGGCTGGGGACAAACTGCAACTCAGGTACATGCCCTTAGCGGAAACCAAACCCGGGTCTCTCTGGTCCGCAGGCCATCGCTCTAACCATTGAGCCAAATCAGCCAGGGCTGCAGCCATGTTTTAATGGTCATCTTTTACTGCAAAAGTCATGAGGTTTTCTTCCTCATTAAAGATTATAAATTGAAAATTTTGAACATTTGTGCTAATGATGGGAGTTAAGAGTAATGATATGTTCATAGTTGTTTAAAAATTGGCTTTGTGTAAAAAAAAGTAAAACATAATAGTTGAGATTTTCAGGGAAATTTTTCCTTTTATGGTAAATAAATTTCCTATTTCCTTTGGAAAAATAAATATATAGAAATATTTTTTTGCTATCATTATATTAGTTTTCTGTACTTTTTGGTCTATTTATGTTATATTTTCATTAGAAAATAATTAATTTCAATTTTACTAGTCCTTTAAGAGAATTTTTTTCTTGTGACTGAACTTATAGTCATAGTAAAACTTTGAAGCAAGCAAGTTTTATCATAATTAAATAGAAAAGTTAAAATTGAGATCCTTTGTTGTTCAAACTTACTTCATTTTTGTAAGGTTATTAAAGTAGCTTAATTATTCCATTTTGGATTTTGAAAGTAAAATGACAGAGTGAAAATAAGGGCTTAGAAATTATACTGTCTTGGGTTTAAATCCAGCTGTGCTAGTTCATTGTCAGTCTTAATTCCTTTTCTTTAAAATGGGAACAATAACACCTGCTTTTGAGATTGTGTAAATATACTGATAAATACATATATTTGAAATATTTGACCTCTCAAAAATTTTGAGAGCTGATCAGCTCCCCTCTGAAATTCTGCACTTAATTTTGCATTTATTTTTGAATGGAAAAAAAAAAAAACTATTATAAGCACACAGTTAAACAAGACTATAAAACAAAAATGTCCCATCCACCCATGCTCCTCCCCATTTCCCTCTCCAGAGGGACATCTTTTTACTACGTGTATCCAATTTCTTTGTCTCTTTACAGAATCAATGCACATGCATACACACCTATGTATGTGTGACTGTTCAGCACCTTGTTCTTTTATATACCAATATATCTTAGCAACTGTCCTCCTAAAGTGTACGCAGACCTGCCCCATTCTTCCACCTGACAGCAAAGGACTCTACTCTAGGGATGTATCAACGTTTACTTGACCAGACCCTTGTTGATACAAATTTAGGTTTTCAGTGTTTTTTTTTTAAAAACATATTTGCAGTAAACATCTTTGTACATACATCATAGCATCATAGTACACATGTACATTAATACTAGTATGACAACTTCATGGAAGCGAAATTATCAAGTCAATAGTTTCATTTATACCATGCCAAGTTACTGTGAGAATTTAATGGAATAATTCAGATAAAGTGCTTAATACAGGGTCCAACATATAGTAAACACTCAGTAAACATTGTGTAGTATCCGCAGGGCCCCTATGGCTCAAGCTGGATCCAGCAGCCTAGAGCTCTCAAAAAACAACAGCCGCAGCAAAAGGCAGGTGGCTGGCTGCTGGGGGCAGATGTACAGGAGAAGAGCAAAGGCCTCAGGGGATGTGGGCAGAGCAGCCATGACACCTTCTCTAAAAGCGTTCCTTACATTATGTCATTTTCCTTCAAGAGTGACACGAATGCCTTTGAAAATGGTCTTGTCCTAATAATGAGGAGTTAGGTTTAGGTAGATCACTCAGTCAAATGAATATTTTTGTTCTGCATGATATGAACACCAATATGACTTAACTTCTTATTTTTTAGTTGGACACTTTGACACATTTTCAGACATTTTTGCATATGCATTTAAGGCAAAAGAAGTTTGGGCCTTATTACCGGTTTATTCAGTAATATTTATTACTGAAATCAGAACATTAAACTCTCTCCCCGTGAGAAAGCCAACAGACTAGAAACTGGTTTATAATCTCCAGTATTCTGGCATTAGAGCTGATGTATGGACTGCGAAGTGGTTCATGCCAAAGCAGGGGCCTCACAAATTGCACTTTCTAATGGGATTTTCCTCCTTTTTGTAACAAACAACTATCTGCATATTAGGAAAAACACTTCTTTCCTGCTGAGTGCTTAAAGGTTCAGCATTCAGGAAAGGAGGCAGATTTATTCGGGCTTTTTATTTTCACATATTGGATTGCTCTCTTAGTATTTACTGAGCATTCAAAATGTAAAAGGTTCTGAAAACTAAGATACCTTGCTTCTTTTCTCTGAAGCTAATCATGAGAGAAACCTTTAGAACTAATCAGATATTTATTTATATTTAAAGGAAGGGCAATTCTGTGCTTTTTTTTTTCCCCAAGGGAAAAAAAAACAAGGTATTTAACCTCCTTACCTACCATAACACCCATACTGAAGTTCTGCAGTTACCTGTGAGCCTTTGGGGTTTTGTGTCTTTCTAGGTTCCCTGTCATGATGTATTAAGTATGTCTATTGTCCTGTCTACTTTGGGGATATCTAAATCTCAGAACCCTGATCCTAATTATGGTCCTGGCTGCTGAGCTACCTCTGCTACTATATGCCACTGAAAACATTTTGTGAACAGTTACTGTTTCTAACGACCTGGGTGCTTGTCAGAAAACAACCATGGAAATCAATACTGGACAGCAGGAGGAGCTGAGGGGGCTGCGGGGGGTGTTCACCTGGGTGAGAGGCTGTGACCTGCACTGTATATTGCTTCCCTTCTGACTCTTCCCCAACTTCTGAGTCCTGCTTCCTTCTCCCATGGATCCGGTTCTCATAACCATGACCAAGTGTTATGGACTGAATGTTTGTGCCCTCCCACCAATTTTTAATTTGAAACCCTCTCCCCAAGGTGATAGTATTAGAAAGTGGGGCCTTTGGAAGGTGGGTAAGATTGGATGAGGCAACGAAAGTGGAGGCCTGGTGCGTGGGATGGATGCCCTTCCCCCCTCTCTCTCCACCACGTGAGGATGGATGCAAAGTGAAGGTGCCATCTGCAGACTAAAAGAGCGCCCCCTTGCCAGGCCGGTGTGGCTCAGTGGTTGAGTGTCGACCCACATACCAACAGGTCTCCAGTTCGATTCCTAGTTAAGGTATATGCCCAGGTTGTGGGCCAAATCCCCAGTGTGCAGGAGGCAGCCAATTGATGTTGTCTCTCATCAATGTTTCTTTCTCTACCTCTCCCTTCCTCTCTCTCTCAAAATCAATAAAGAAAAAATAAATACATAAAATAAAAGAGGGCCCTCACCAGAACATGACCTTGCTGGCACTCTGGTCTCATATTTCCAGCTTCTGAACTGTGCAAAATGAATGTCTGCTTTCTAGAAGTCGCCCAGGCTATGGTATATTCTGTTATAGCAACCCGAACAGACTAAGATACCAAGAGAGAATTTCTTTAGTCAAAGCTACTGATATTTACATGAAAAGTAAGTGTGCTTTCAATTTTACCACCTCTACTTACCCCTGCTTTGCCTGCAAACATGTCAGTTGGCCGCTTAGCTACAGTTTTTTGTCCTTGTCCTCAACACATTTCTAGAATGAGTGTTCCCCACCGGTTTCCTCCTTTCTCCATCTCCTCCTTACCCCACCCACTCGCTGGCTCCTCAGCTCTTGATGCCTGACCTCTGTTTACACCACACAACTCTCCAACACACAAACAGACTGGTCACACTGCCTTGTTTAGCCTGCTCCCTGTCCTTTCAGAGTTTTTGACTCAACAAACTACTTCATTTTGACCTCTGTTCCCCCTTTCCAGTGAAACCGCTCTTGCCTGAGACACCAATGATCCCTCTCCATGATATCCGTCCGTAGTCACGACTTCTCGGTTGACCTCTTGGAAGTGTTTGGTTAAGCCTTTCACATAGCTGACCCCCTCTTCCTGGATGACACACTCCTCATGGGTATTCCAAAACACAGACTTCTGGTTTTCCTCCTACTTCTCCGGCAACAGTTCCCCAGCCTTCATTGTTGTCTCGTCTTCCTCCACTGACCCCTTAAATACGGATATTATTCAGGGATCTATTTTAGGCCCTTTCCTGTTCTTACCTCTCCTGGAACTGTGTGTAGTAAGCGTGTGCTTGTTGGAGGTTGTACTTTTCATTTATATGATAATGACTTCCAAATTTATATCCCTGGACTGGACCTCTCTCATACACATTAAATATATTTAACTGCCTGCTAGACATCACCTTTAGATATAATCTCAAATTTAACATCACAAGACTGGGCCTCTTCCTACCCCTCATCAAATCAAATTAAACCATGCAAGTGCGCGTGCATATACGTATACAAACTCTCTCTCACACACACTCTCCCTAATTACTTTTATGGTTTTTACTTAGTGAATGGTAACCTGGTGGCCAGGAAAAAACTAGGCATTTCTGTTGACTCTGTTCTCTCAGTCCTCCAGCCCTCAAAGCTCTCACCCGTCTTTTCTCAGTCCACATGGGTATGATTGAGAACAGGTCCTCCGAATCTCACTGCAGTGTTCCCTCTCTTCTCTGTTCCCACATTGCTACCGGAGCGATGTCTATGAAATTAAAGTCTGATAGTTCCTCAGTTTAAAACCCATCAGCTGCTTCCTATGACTCTTGAATAGGATCCAAACTTCTTCATGTGACCACCGAGGCTCAGGATAATAGACCTCTCTTTCCAGCCCCCCCCCCTTATTATTCTCCATCGTGTGTTTTCTGCTCCAGTGTCCTTTGCTCTAACTCTAAGCTGGAATCTCCCACTGCCTGGAGATGCTTGTCCTGACTCTCTACCCCCCTCTATCTCCTGTCACTTAGACGTCACTTTCTGCTCCAATCCTTCCCCAAAGTCTGGGTGAGATGCTTTGGACATTTTCTGGCTGCCATAATGCCCTGTGCTTTCCTCCTGTCCTTCAAAGCTGTTATCATCTTGCAGGGAACTGGTGGGTTTACCCGTCTGTATTCCTCACTGGACTAGAAACTCTCTGTGATGTCAGAAGCCATTGACTTTGTTTATCTCTGTAACCTCAGCATCTCACACAGTGCCTGGCAAATAGTAAGTTCCCCATAACAATTTGCCAAATCAATGATTCCTAACTCTATGTGGCCTATTTCCTATAATTTTGCTGCCTACTGAGCATTTTTAACTTGTTTTTAGCTAATTCCTTCACTGCAATAAACCACAAACTGAACTCCTCTTCTTCCAAAACTCCAGATTTTCTTTCCTCTCCATGGCAACACTGTTATTGAAATCCCTAGGGCTCCGAACCCTGGCATCATCTCTGACTCCTCTCCCCTTTGCCAGCCACAGCAGGGAGGTGTCAAGTCTGTAGATTGTAATTTTACTTTTTCAAAGTCTCTCCAATCTCTCTCATCCTAACATAAATGATTCGTTACATTTTGACGAGATGACTAAAATAGATGGTGTCATGGGTTTCCATCTCTAATCTCCTTCTAAAATATCCCATTATTAGATTAATTTCTGTATGTTTCTAATTATATCACTTTTCCCCCCAAAATCTTCAGAATCCCTATTCTTTTATTTATTGTTGAAAATACTACAGATGTCCCCCTTTTGTCCCCTTTGACGCCCTCCTTCCCGCTCCCACCCTTCTCCTGCCTTCCCCAGCCTAGTATCCGTGCCGACTGTTTGTGCACATATGCATATAAGTTCTTTGGTTTATCTCTTCCCACCCTTCCCATCCCATCCCTCTGAGGTTTGTCAAATTCATGATTCGGGATCTCTTTTGGTCGACAGCTTATTTTGTTCAAAATGGAACTACCATTTGACCCAGTGATCCCACTTCTTGGAACATATCCTAAGAAGCCTGAAACACCAATCAGAATCTCTCTTCTTTATTTCATTAAAACCCAAATATTCAGCCTAACATTTAAGGCATTTACCAATATGACCCCGATTTGGCTGTTCACCCTTATTTCTTATTATTTTCCCATAAGAATGTGATGCTTGGCCTGTTTGGCTCAGCGGTTAGAGTGTCAGCCTGTGGTCCAGAGAGACCTGGGTTCAGTTCCCACTAAGGGCGCGTACCTCGGTTGCAGTTTGTCCCCGGCCCTGGTTGGGTCATGAGGGTGGCGACCACTCGATGTGTTTTTTTCACCTCGATGTTTCTCTCTCTCTCTTCCTCTCTCTCCCTCCCACTCTATCTGAACAAAAAATGGAAAAAAATGTCCTCGGATGAGGATTAAAAAAAAAAAAAAGTGATGCTTCATTCAAACCACACTATCCCACCAGCAAGTCCTGTACTTTTCTACTTGGGCACTTTTGTTCACTGTCTCCTTTATTAGTGAAATGTTCTTCTTTCCATCTGGAAGTTGCCCATGCATCACATTTAATCACAGAGGTTGCCTCCACCACAAACTTTCCCCGATTTCACTGGATGAAATATGATCTCTCCCACTTTTAACGCCCCAGAGTTCTTTGTTTCTCTCATACGATATGAATCAGTACCTTATCAGTACTTGCAGTTATTTATGATCATATGACGTTGACTAATACTCTTTTCTCTCTTCCTGTAAATGCATTGAAGATAGGGATGATGGCTTACTTATTTTTGCCATAACCCCACCCCAGCACCAACTATAGCTCCCCTTCTACATGGCAAGATATATATATACAAGCATGCATACATTCACTGCCTCCAAGAAGGAAAGAATAAGGAAACATCCATTGCTCTGCTTTCCTCTCTGCATATATTCATCAGGAAACAGACAATGATACACTAGCCATGGCTATACTTTTATATTCCTATGGCATGTACGGCATCTCTCCTTCAGCTCATAGCCCTTTTGTGAACTAATTAAGACTAGAGACTCTGCTGGATCAGCTCCATGCTCTCTTGCATGTCAGACAGATTCCCTTTATCAAGTTATACACACACTCGAAGGGGCCTCTCCCGGGAACTTGCATCTCTGTGTCTCCCGGGGTATCAGACAGGTCCCAACTTCTGGGCAATGTCAGAGAGCGAATCCTTTCCTAGGTAGGATTCGTGTTCACATGTCCAGATTAAGTTGCCAGCCCTCTGGGACTTGGGAATGAGGGGAGGTTTTGCTTGGCCTGAATAAAAGAGACTTCATGCCTGACTTGTTCCCCAGGGAGAACAAACATGGCCATGTTTGCCCTCACCAAGGCACATTTGCAAAGTGAAAAAGACTGGGCATTTCATCCTTTTCCTGTTTAGAGTAATGGGAAGCCCAGCTGGGGCAGTTACCAGGTTCACAAAGAAACAGGCAAAATGTTGGCAAGTCTCTGGGAGACCTAGCAACAGAACTCACTTCCCCCGTCCCCTTTCCCATCCATTTGAAATGCAGGTTGCTTTAAAGCAGCATACAGTCCCTGGGAACTTCTTACGCCCTTTCAACAAATCAGCTCTGTGAAGGGAGATGACTCACTCTCCTTTGTCCCTGAAAGCCAGAGCCAACTCTGGCTACTGCAGTCTTGGCTTCACAAAAGAACAGTTTACCCCACAACCCCTCCCTGACTCCAATCAGTCTCCTTGCTGCTTCGATGGCCTCAGAGAGGGTGTGTGTGCTCCAATGATCACTGTTCTGGAAATACCTATCTGATGACCTCTATGTGGAAATGTGCCCATTCACAAAGGGACACCTCCGCTTGCCAAGAGAGGCCAGTGCCAAGGAAAGAACTCTTCTTCCTTTGCAATGAGTGATCATTTTTTTGCAACTGGGGAGCTCAGCTCTGGCGAATTATGAACTGGTTCTACTGACTCTCAGCAATTTGTTAATTTGGGAACTGCTTGCTTTCTGTGGTTCAGTAGAAAAGATTTAAAAGTTGATTATATATATATATATTTAAAAAAAATAAATGTGTGTGCTGACTCTTTGTTTGGTCTGTAAACCAGTCCAGAGTTGGCCTGGAGCAAGCATACTGAAGAAAATTGACACCCAGACACATTTTCCTGCCTGATGGATGGGAGAAGTCACCTAGCCATGTTGCCTCATTTTTCTCAGAAGGAGGAAGGGCTGTACCTCTGTTCAGGGGAAATAAATCGCAGGGTCAGAGGTCACAGGTCATTACTCTATAAAGCTTTATGACCTGTGGTTGACAGTTATTTCTCTTAGATGGAGAAGCAGAAGAGAGAAAACTGCTTTTTCTCTTTCTCGTGTTCTCTAGTTCTCTGAATTTAATTTCCTTGTTGTTCCATTCAATTCCAAAACATTGCTTTCCCATGTTTGTATTATTTATTCTTCCCTATCTTATCCCTTTTAACTACTGTTCGCTCCAGCATCCTATTTACCTTTTCCCAGTGGTGTTATTGTTTTATTTGTTTTTAGACAGCTCTTTATCCTTCTCTAGGAATGTACTGTTAGTGATACCTTGCTTATTGACAAAGTGCTGCTTCCTTGAATAAATGCTGAATTAAATTATAGAGATACACTCTTTGTGCTCCTGTAATCTTTTTTCTATTGTTAAGTTTATTTTCTTAAGTGTATATATACCTACCAACAAAACTCACTATATATAAATATAAATATATATATATATAAATAAATATATATATATTTCTACATTTTGGTTTGGCTTAGATGAAGGGATATAGGCAAAGGGGAACAATAGTTATACTATATTTCTTTTTTCACATTTATTTCCAATTCTTGCTTTCTATTTTATTCAAAAATATAAAAGGTTTAGATGAAAATTAGGGTAAAAAATAACCATTATAGGTTTCTCAGCAAATTTAAGAATAAAATGAATCTCAGTACATGCACCTGTGTAATTTACTTTTGGAAGGACATATTTCTGAATATTAATTGAACGTCGTCTATTTAGGTTGTTTACACAATAAAAGGAATACAAATCAAATAAAGAGCAGAGCAGCATAATTTAACAAACCCCACACACACTTCAAGAAAATCCAAATTTTAACAATGAGTCTGGAAGAGATGTAAAGGAAATCAGAGGTAAAACGTTACGGATGAATTTGGAGTGAGTCACGGGCCCCTCCACATCCATCTCGACCCTCATCAACTGTCAGTTACTGTGCTACATCTCAGCCAGACTGAAAGCTCTTGGAGGCGGCTCTGGGCCTTGAGTGGAGTTGTGTCTAGTCACTAACACAACTCCTGAGCCACAACGTGTGCCCAGTGAGTCAATGACTGAATGAGATGATCAAAAACATATGAGAATAGAGCTCACATTGCAGGGTGGTTCTGTTGCTTATCTTTTCTTTATCAAGCTGTAGCCTGTGTCATACTTCCTGGGGTCCTCCATGTGGGTTGTGCTTTCTCATATCAGGTTTCACACTCTGTTCTTTCCAAGTGAAGCAGACCGCTTGCTCCGCCCACCTTCACCTCCTTGCTCCGTGGAGGGTTCAGTGTAGAGGACCTTCCTCAGGGAGCTGGGTGAGGTATTGCAACACATAACTTGCCTCAAACTCTATTAGACTTGTATGATAATCTTGTCTGAACTTTCTCCAGTCTAAAAGCTTCTTGAGGGTAAACAGAGTCTTACACATCGTCATATTCTCAGTGTCCGAACCAGAGCACAAGGCACAGTAGAAGCTCAATAGCATGTTTGTTGCACTAATAATAAATAAATGAACACAAAGAATAAGGAAAAAAAGAGAGAAGCAAATAATGGTGAGAAGGGTTGTACCACTGGAGATAGCGTCAGCACTTACCTTAAAACTACAAAGCACAATATTATCAGAACATGACATTGATTTTTAGTCTGGTGCCATCTAGGTGGACCGTCAAATTGAATATGTCTGCTGTTCTGGGAGGATGGAGGTAAGTAACAATCTTGGTGAGGAGAGGGTGCTTATTTGGACTACAAATGACTAGAAGGGACACAAACAGCCCTGTGTGTGGGTACTACCCCGGTCATGAATGGAAGACACTTCAGGGGGTGTCTCACTCTATCTGCTGGAACTTATTTCCCACTACTCTGTAGGACATTCCTTTTCCTCTGGTTAGAGCTATATTTTTATATCCTCCATGAAAATACCCTATTAATTTCTACTTCACTGCCTTTTCTCACAATATCCTTTTTTTTTCTTTTTCCTTTACTTATTTATTAATAAAATCTGATCCTTCAAGGATCAATTCAATTTTCTCTGCTTCCAGGCTAATATTAGCTAATCCATGCCTGTCATCTTCCGAACACTCGGGAATCACCACCTCTATTACATAGCCAGTGTGGGATATCACTTTGAACAACACTGTATTGTCCACTGCTTTATCCACTCATTTTGTCACCCAACCGAACTATCAACTATTCCAGAGCAGGGATTGAATTTAGATCTTTTTGTAATCCATCAAAGAACTTGGCCTGATAACATGCTGTGTGCATGAATACCAGCTGATTGAGAAAAATGGGTTTGTAGATAATTTTTAAAAAAATATATGTTTATGAAGTAACATGATCTCAAACAGCTTTCTAATTATCCTCCCCAAATTGTTGCCTTTGTCATGAAATGTGGGGCATCCTGTTCTGTAATTTTAAATGTATATATGTATAACTGGAGTTATAGATATAAAAATAGAGATTTAGAAAAGGCTAATTCATTGCTTTATTGTAAACTTTCTATTTAAGATGTTCTTACACCTGCATGCTTCTTTTCTCTTATTTATTCCTAAGAGGGTATGATAAATAGTCATTTGCTGCTCTTTGAATAATAGACTGTCACAAATGCTACTTCTGGTTTTCTACTTTCTTGGCTAAACCTTAGCCCCTTTAGACATTTAAATGACTTGAACAGATGCCCAATAATATTACTTGGTGGCTAGGCATAATTTATAGTGCTTATTCATGGAAGAAGATGAAAATAGAAGCATTATGTATTTTTAAAGCTTTTCTTTCACATATGGTATGCTTTACAGGGAGTGAAGATTTGGATGAATGAATAGTTGAATGCAGCTAATATTTTCATTTCGGTCTCTCCTGAAAAGAGGGGAAACATAATAGAAGCCAAAATGCCTAAGATGCTATTTTACTATTAACTCAGACCTTTCTTATGCTGGATAGTGTTGGAGGAAAGCTTTTGTTTTCTTGATGATGGGCATCTTCTCTTAATTTTGTTAGCCAGACATGTTTCCTCTCTTCTTGGCGGTCATGGACACTGTGGTCTTCTTTTGCACACCTTACATAGAATAGCTGGTTTGGATGTCTAGTCATTGTGCGCCCTTCCATTTGGTTTCTAGGAGGGAAAATTATGCTTCTATTGATCTAATATATATTATTATTGATATATTCAAATCTTCAAGGATTCAGATAACTACACATGCTACCATACACCCTATAATAATGCTCACCACATCAAAATGTCATTTATTTTCCTGTCTTTCTGAAATCCATACTATGCACTCCTAGTTAGCAGAAACTCTTTCCATTCTAGTGTGGCATATAGCAGATGCCCACTAAACATTTCCTGAGTATATGAACAAATAATGACCAGCAAATTTATTTCTACTTTGGTATTTAAAGGAAGTCTTTACACTTCCTGGAGCCACATAGAACAGAGGGAACATTTATTATAAATAGATGCTTATGTTAAATCTGGAGCACAGCAGATGTTGCCTCAATAAATCCTTTCAAGAAATTCATGAGCTATTCTCTTAGTCACTGTCATTTATTGGTCATTTACCCATGTGACATATACCACACCCTATCTTTTAAAACATTTCTTATTTAATATACATTTTCTATTTTAAATTTTTTATTTTTCAATTATATTTTACCTTCAATATCATTTTGTATTGGTTTCAGATGTATAGCACAGTGGTTAGACAATTAGATACTTTACAAAGTATTCCCCCAATATTTCCAGTACCCACTTGGCACCATACATAATTATCACAATATTATTGACTCTGTTCCCTATGCTGTACTTTACATCCCTGTGACTACTTTGTAACTACCAATTTGGACTTCCTAATCCCTTCACCTCTTTCATTTAGTATTTTTAATGATCCTATGAAGCAGATTTTACTATTCCCATTTTTAAAATAATAAAGTTGAGGCTCAAAGAGAATATAAAGGATTTAAATCCATATCTGCCTAACTCCAAAACCCAAATATTTTTTACTTTACCATCTTTACTGGGAAACAAAGTGGTTGGGGCAAATAGGTTAGTTATGTGACTTCACTGCTTTCTTTGTTTTCGTTTTTCCCTAACGTCTGTGTCTACCATATTCTTCCTGTATATCTTGCATTAAATCTGCCCTAGGTAGAAAACTATTGTTCACTAT
Source organism: Molossus molossus (assembly GCF_014108415.1). Classification (NCBI taxonomy): domain Eukaryota; kingdom Metazoa; phylum Chordata; class Mammalia; order Chiroptera; family Molossidae; genus Molossus; species Molossus molossus. Next base: position 184,864,439 of record NW_023425344.1, read on the forward strand.
CAAATATAGAGAAAACTTATTGGCCATCTTGTAGGCTGCTAGTCTAATGTTAAGTCTATAAACATATTCCTTTGAGTAACAATCCTTGGTCTAATAAGTTGTGACCAGATTTTTAAAGTTACATTTCAGGAAGCTTGACCACCTTTGCACAGCACCTGCCTTGGCATCATTTCCCAAAAAGGGCCTGTGAGTCTGGCAATTACTCTGAATTTTATGAGTGGTCCAGTCACATACAAAAGATGCTCTCAGAGGTAAAAGACCTTCATCAGCAGAGTAATTTTAAGCACAGCTTTACTAAAACTGTATCAAATTTTAATGGAACCTACTAGATTTAACTTAAGGAGCCATAGTGGAATAATTCCAATGTACTGTTACATTCCAGTATAGCAACATAATATTATATGTAACCAAGTCTGTGTGTGTGTGTGTGTGTGTGTGTGTGTGTGTGTGTGTGTGTAAAGAGGGGAGGCATTGGGATGTGGGAGCAGGGTGGTGAACTGAAAACGTTATTTTAACCTCGTTTTTGTACCATACTAGACAGGTTTTAGTACTGCCCGTCAGGAAAGACGTAAGAGTAAAGAAAAGGAAGGTAACTAAATAAGCAAAAGAGAGAGAGGTTGCCATGCTAGTAAAACTAGATCCTGAGAAAGAAGGACTCAGCGAATTCCATTCTGTAATCCATGGGGAGTGCCATTTTCATCATGGTCAGTGAGTATCACCTATCTTCAAAAGGCTGAATTAGGAGACTATCATTCTTCACTTTCCAAAGATGAATACTGAGAGGACAGGAATCAAAACTATTAACATAGGAGGGTTTTGGGTGGAGTCTACTCATTCAATAGCAACATATCAGACTTCAAAGCATCTCTTAAATTTGAGAGATGGGTGTGTGTTTCTGGCTTTCAGCGTCAGGGATGGAATGTGAATTGGACTTCTTGTCACGAGACCTGGATTTTCGTCCAGGCTCCATCATTAACTAGCTAGGTATCACTGAGCTGTAATCATGACTTCTCATCTGTAAAACAAAGGGGTAGGACTAAATACTACATTATTTTCCAGCAATACATTACATGACCTAAAAGAAATATTTACTTCTGACAGTGGATCAGATGTGGAACATGTTACTCTGAGGTTGTATTGAAGAAAAATAAAAATAATTTTCCGGGATGTGGATTTTAAGCTCTCTATCTCATTCTCTAATGAAAATTACATCATTATTGTATCTTCCCCATAGGCCTACTTCACATCTTATTTGAGACCTACATTTTTCTTTGTAAGATCAACTGGCTTGTCCCAGGCTCTGTCATAAACTCATTGTTGGGTTAGAGAGGTGTTAACATTCACAAAGATAATACCAAGGCCATTATGTACCTGATACAGGTGTGGCCTGTACAAGGACACCCAACTGAAGAAGCAAGCAGTGTGCCTTTGTGGGGTGCATCTGTCTGAAGGCAGGCATGCCTCTTTAAAATTCACTTCAAGGTATAGTATGAGTTTAGGGTATTCTGGGAGGTGGGATTCACCCATTTGTTCCATGATCTGAAAAGGTCTGAACTTTACCAACACTATAACCATCCATTTCTCAGTGCCAAATAAACAACACAAAAATGATTACAAGAAACTTTCTTTAGAGCTAAAAGAGGAGGGATACAGATCAATTCCACTTAAGGGGCCACATGTTCCAGGCAACTCAGATTAAACTTTTGCATTAGCTTATATTGTTGGAATAACAGTATATTATTATGAAAGAACACATTTTTTAAACAACATTTATTGATCAAAATTTCTTCTGGGCTTACTTACATTGAATTCCTGCTGAATGATCTCAGAGGAATAAAACAGATTACATACACTGCAATAAGCCTTAGCACGCATAGTACAGTTAAAAGCAGATCAAACACTCTCTGTAGGTGCCATGCCTGGCGGAAAAAGAAAAATCTCAGGAAGCATTGTTGATATTCCTTCTCCTTCATGAAATATTTGATAGACTTTGCTGTAGATATTCTGCAACCTATTTGTAGTTTTGATTGCAAATGTGATGTGTAAGGCTGCCCTAGAATTTCATGGAAAATGTAAATTGTCCCAGCTCCTTTCCAAATCAAATCAGACTGAAAATGGCTCCCCTAGCTCTCCCTTCAACAATAAGATGTTCCCATTAGTGCCAATTAAGGCTCAGACCCTGGCAGTCTGTATGCATGATTCATTAATGAGACGCCTCATTTATAGCAGAGAAAGCAATGCAGTGGAGCAGCTGCAATCATTTCTCACCTCCTCTACAAAGACCCATGCTCTGCAAAGTGCTGACCTCTCACCACAGATAAGCTCACCCCACCCCTGGCCTATGGCAATGTGTGCTCAGGGGACAGTGGGCAATGGCAAGCATGATAATGAAATCCTGCCTGATATTCCCAGGTTTCATGCTTACTTCAGACCAAATGTGCCCACGACTCTGACCCTCCCTTCTCAAATGAAATTCCTAATTCAATTAATGGCACAGAGAAGCCGAGACCTGCATTACTCTGCAGTATATTGCTTCTCTACAAAGTACACACTTCCTGGACACCCTCTAAGTGTATAGAATATCCTGTTTGTCTCATTAACAGGAGTCCAGTAATCAAACTGGCTCAACTAATTGATCATCCTGCTCTGTGTCAGAGATGCTGATTTTTACCATCTATGTATGCACATTTAATTTTGCCTAAGTATGTCATTGCTACGACTCCATACACTATAGTTGTTATTAAACGGTAATAGCAAAGACATTTTTCTCCCTCTACAGCCACTTCCTTTCTATTCTCCAACTTAAACAGGGGTACAAACAAAAAGCCCTAGGATGCTGGGTGCCAGCCACAGACCCCAAATCGCCATAGTCAGAGGAGTAGAGGGAAGTTACCACCAAATTCCAGAAGTCAAGTAACAGCAATGCTCTTTAAAGTGATAAGGGGACTCTCTCTGCCTTTGAAGGAGAAACACTCAGCGCCCAACAGTCCCTTTTATCCATGAACTTGGCAGGCATCCTCCTCCTCGCTCCCATCTTTCCTGCTCCCAGAGTTGAGCATGAGACAGAATTGTATTCCGCTCTGCTTTGCTTAAAGCAACATCAAATTCTCCATAAAAATCTTCAGGCTTTCATTTTAATGTTCACTTATTTCAAGTGGAAACTGTGTTGAAATATAATGTTGCACTTTCTACAAACAATCGTGCTGGTAACGTTGAAAGGGAAGCGTGCACGCTATTTAAGAGCCTCAGTTGTGTTTCAAGCACCACTCAGCCTTTTGGAAACAGTCCATTGGATCAATATCCCAGCTGAGCATATGATTTCAGATACGCCCCTGCAGCAATACAGGCCTCAGTCTGCTCATCTGTAAAATGAGAGCATTAGATTAGATTTTCTCTGTGGATCTTTACAGCTCTAAGAGACGATGAGTCTACACGTTAATTGAAAATGACTCTGACCTAGGTGATAAAAACCAGTGGTCCAAAACACTCATGGAATGAAGACTATTTCCAGCTTTTTTTTTCTTCTTCTTCTGGATGAAGATGGCAATAGCTATTATTACCTGGGGCCTTGGGGGCTGCTTGCTTGTACTCAGGCTTTCTAAATAAGTTGAGATGCATTCATTGGCTATCTTCTGGGTCTAAATCTGCCTCTAAATTGACTGGGGATTTTATATTTTCCCTGTGAGATCCGGTGATGGCTATGTACCCAAAAGAAGTTGTAGTTAAAGGAGACACAGCTCTGCTCCCTGGAGGACTTCAACTGGAACAGACCTAGCCGAGCTCAAACCTCTGGCAATTTTCTAGCAGATGGAGGGACCAAAAGTTACTCAGGCAAGTTACACATCTCTGATATGTTTAAATAAACGGAAAAACAATTTCATATATCTCATAGAGTCAAGATGATGCCAAGTAGACTTTATAAACTATACTAAGATTTATCATTAACCAGCCGTACCCTACACGGCAAAGGTTATTCATGAGGCTTTATTTCCTTATTCATGTGCAACTTGTCTTTATTTTAAATACTATCTGTTAATAGCTGGAACGATTCAGTGACTATAAAGCTGTTTTTATTCACAAGACTACGTAGTCAAATTAAGCAAAGGTTAATACCAATTTGTTCTTTTGAGAGCAAAGCAAAGCCCTGTGGACTTATGGACAGAAGTTTTACAGGGCTAAATGCGTCCTTACAAACCTCTATTCCAAAGGCTGATAGGACTCTGGAGCTGTTCCCTCAATGGCTGTGTCAGTGGAACAAGTGCTATAATTTCATTTCTTGTGAAACTATTCAGATAACCTCTCACACAGAATTATAGCTTCTACTAAAAATGTGTATTCTGTCCCGAAGCCTTTTCCCTCTCTTACTTTAATACGAAACAATTGAGAGTTATATGATCGCGTTGGGAAAGAATTAGTATTATCCTTGTCAGCATCTTTAGGGGGCCTGATTAATACAAGAACCACTTCCTCCTGACTAATGATAGTGCAGGCTGCAGGAGCCTTCCCCAAACAATTGTGTAATTCAAGTTCTTTGTATCGAGTGTGTTTTTGACAGACGGGTTAATAGAGCCTGTTGAAGAAAAGTATTCCTCTCAATTTCAATCACAAAGCAACCTCTAAAGAAATTCTCAAGTCTGATAAGTAGGCTAGACTTAAAATATCAGACTCACCTGTGACACCCTTGCCTTAATAGTGATTTGAATACAAAAGAGGAGTAATACAGGAGAATCGGCAGTATGAATGACAGCAAAAGGTCATGTACTATATAGCACAGAGGGAAAAAGCAGGTGAAGGAAAAAAATCTTTAAAAAATTTTTTAAATCTCGCCCTGGCCAGTTTGGCTCAGCGGTTAGAGCGTCGGCCTGCGGTCCAGAGAGACGCGGGTTCGGGTCCCGCTAAGGGCACTTACCTCGGTTGCAGTTTGTCCCCGGCCCTGGTCGGTCCCGTGGGTTGCAGCCACTTGATGTGTCCCTTTCGCATCGATGTTTCTCTCTCTCTCTCTGTTCCTTTCTCTCCCTCCCACTCTACCTGAACAAAATATAGAAAAATGTCCTCAGGTGAGGATAATAAAAAAAAAAAAAAAAAAAAAAATTTTAAATCTTAAATTCTTTTAAATGATAATACAAGAAATAATAAAAGTTGTCATGTGTTGAACAGTTATCAAATGCTACAAAATCTTTTTTACATATATTCAATAATTTAATCCTCATGTGGAACCTTAAGAGGCAACTAATAGGACTATATAATATGTAAATACTTATGTCTTATATTTACTTAATATTGTTTTGTTTGCATTTTTCTACATTATTATTACTTTTTTATTTTAGTTATTTTTGTTACAGATGTTTCTCCTTTATCCTCCGAGGCACCCTCTGCCCTCTCCCGCCCAAGCACTGTTGTCTATGTCCATTGGTTATGCATACATGCAAGTAAGTTCTTTGGTTTCTTATTGTATTTAATTTTATATTTTTATTTTATTTTTTATTGTTTTCAATTTATTAATTTATTTTTGTTACAGATATTTCTCCTTTTTCACCCATTGATTTGCCCCTCCCCCTGTCCCCACATTTGTTGTTCACATTCATTGTTCATGCATACATGCATATAAGTTCTGTGGTTTATCTCTCCCCCCACCCTCTTTTCTGGGGATAGTCAGTCTGTACCCCACTTCCACGTCTCTGGCACTACCCCGTTCCTCAGACTGCTATGTTCGTTATATTCCACAAATAAGTGAGATCATATGATACTTGTCTTTCTCTGTTTGGTTTGTTTCGCTTGGGGTAATACTTTCCAGGTCCCGCTATGTCGTCTCAAAGGATAAGAGAGCTTTCTTTCTTGCAGCTGCATAGTACTCCATTGTGTATATGTACCACAGCTTTTTTATCCACTCGTCTACTGATGGACATTTGGGCTGTTTCCAGATCTTAACTATTGTAAATAGTGCTGCTATGAACATGGGGGTACATATATTCTTTATGATTGGTGCTTCACGCTTCTTAGGGTATATTCCTAGAAGTGGGATCACTGGGTCAAATGGAAGTTCAATTTTTAACTTTTTGAGGTAACACCATATTATTTTCCATAGTGGCTGCACCAGTCTGCATTCCCACCAGCAGTGTACTAGCGTCCCCTTTTCTCCACACCCTTGCCAACACTTGTTGTTTAATGATTTGTTGATGGCGGCCATTCTGACAGGTGTGAGGTGATACCTCATTGTTGTTTTAATTTACATCTCTCTGATGATTAGTGATGTTGAGCATTTCTTCATGTCTCTTAGCCATTTGTATGTCCTCTTTGGAGAGGTGTCTATTTAGTTCCTTTGCCTATTTTTGAATTGGGTACTTTGTCTTTGTTTTGTTGAGTTGTGTGAGCATTCTATATATATTGAAAATTAACCTCTTATCTGATATATCATTGGCAATGATGCTCTCCCATACAGTGGGTTGCCTTTCCATTTTGATGGTTGCTGTGCAGAAGCTTTTGAGTTTGATGTGGTCCCATGTGTTCATTTTCTTCTTTGTTTCTGTTACCTTAGGTGATGTATCAGAGAAAATTCTGCTGCGTATAATGTCTGAAATTTTGTTGCCTACATTTTCTTCTAGGATTTTTATGGATTCGTGAGTCACATTTAAGTCTTTTATCCATTTTGAGTTTATTCTTGTGTAGGGTGTAAGTTGATGGTCTAGGTTCATTTTTTTGCATGTAGCTGTCCAATTTTCCCAACACCATTCATTAAAGAGTCTGTCTTTACTCCACTGTATGCTCTTGCCACCTTTGTGAAATATTAATTGAGCGTATTGCCTTCGGTCCATTTCCAGGTTCTCTGTTCTGTTCCACTAGTCTATATGTCTGTACCTGTGCCAGTCCCAGGGTGTTTTGATTACAGTGGTTTTGTAGTATAACCTGAAACCTGGTAATGTGATCCCTCCAACTTTGTTCTTCTTTTTCAAGATTGCTGTGGCTATTCAAGGTATTTTTTGGTTCCATATGAATTTTTGAAATATTTGTTCCAGTTCTGTGAAGTATGTCGTTGGTATTTTGATGGGGATTGCATTGAATCTATAGATTGCTTTGGGTAGTAAGAACATTTTAATGATGTTGATTCTTCCAATTCATGAACAAGGTATGTGCTTCCACATTTATATATCTTCCTCTATTTCTTTTTTCAATGACTTGTAGTTTTCTACGAATAGGTCCTTTAATTCTTTGGTTAAGTTTATGCCTAGGTGTCTTAATTTTTTGGCTGCATTGGTAAATGGGATTGTTTTTTAGTTTCTCTTTCTGTAACTTCATCTTTGATATATAAGAATGACATTGATTTCTTGATGTTAATTTTATATCCTGCTACTTTGCTAAATTCACTTATTAAGTCTAGTAAATTTTGATGGAGTCTTTGCAGTTTTCTACGTGTAGTATCATGTCATCTGCAAATAATGACAGTATCACTTCCTCCTTTCCCATTTGGATCCCTTTTATTTTTTCCTCCTGTCTGATTGCTGTGGATAAGACTTCCAATATGATGTCAAATAAGAGTAGCGAAAGTGGGCATCCTTTCCTTGTTCCTGTTCTTAAGAGAAATGATTTTAATTTTTGCCCATTGAAAATGATGTTGGCTGTAGGTCTTTCATATGTGGCCTTTATTATGTCGAGATATGATCCCTCTATTCCCAGATTGCTGAGCATTTTTAGCAGAAATGGGTGCTGAATTTTGTCAAATGCTCTTTCAGTGTCTATTGATATGACCATATGATTTTTATCTTTCATTTTATTTATGTGGTGTGTCATATTTATTGATTTGCAAATATTGTACTAGCCTTGCATTCCTGAGATGAATTCTACTTGGTCATGGTGAATAATTTTTTTGATGTATTGCTGGATTCGATTTGCTAGTATTTTGTTCAGGATTTTGGGGTCTATGTTCATCAGGAATATTGTTCTGTAGTTTTCTTTCTTTGTAGTGTCTTTTTCTCATTTTGGAATTAGAATTATGCTGGCCTCCTAAAACGAGTTTGGAAGTCTTCTTCTTGAATTATTTGAAATAGTGTGAGGAGAGTGGATATTAGTTCTTCTTTGAATGTTCGGTAAAATTCTCCCTTGAAGCTGTCCGGGCCTTGTCTTTTGTTTACTGGAAGAGTCTTGATTACATCTTCAATTTCTTCTGTTGCTATTGGTCTGTTCAAGTTTTCTCTCTCTTCCCGGTTCAGTTTTGGGAGACTATGTGTTTCTAGAAATTGTTTCATTTCACTTAGATTGTTGAATTTGTTGCTGTATAATTGTTCATATTATTTGTTAATAATCCATTGTATTTCTGGGGTGTTAGTTATTATTTCTCCTCTTTCATTTCTGATTTTGTGTATTTGGGTTCTCTCTCATTTTTTCTTGGTGAGTCTAGCTAAGGGTCTATCAATCTTGTTGATCTTTTCAAAGAACCAGCTCTTTGTTTCATTGCTCCTTTGAATTGTTTATTTTTTGGTCTCCATGCCATTTATTTCTGCTCTTATCTATATGATTTCCTTCCTTCTACTTGCTCTGGGGTTTTCTTTTTGTTTGCTTTTTAGGTCTTTAAGTTGTGAGGTTAGATATTCTGTTAGAAATTTTTCTTGCTTCATGAGGTAGGCTTGTGGTGATATGAACTTTCCTCTCAGAACTGGTTTTGCTGCATTCCATAGATTTTGTGTTGTTGTGTGTTCATTTTCATTGGTTTCCAGGAATTTTTTAATTTCTTCCTTGATCTCCATGGTAACCTATTCATTGTTCAATAACATGGAATTTAGCCTCCATATTTTCAAATGTCTTTGCATGTTCTTGTTGCAGTTGATTTCTAGTTGCATTCCATTGTGATCTGAGAAGATGCTTGATATGATTTCAGTCTTCTTGAACTTGTAGAGACTTAGTTTGTGCCCTAACATGTGGTCTATCTTTTAGAATGTCTCATGTTCACTTGAGAAGAATGTGAATTCTGTGGTTCTGAGGTGTAATTTTCTGTAGATATCTATTAAATCCATTGATCTAGTGCTTCATTCAGAAGCTTTGTTTCCTTGTTAAGTTTTGTCTAAAAGATCTATGCAGTGATGTCATTGGGGTGTTGAAGTTTCCTTCTATGATTGTAATGCTGTCAATTTCTCCTTTGAAATCCTCCAAAAGATTTTTAATATATGTTGGTGCTCTTATACTGGGTGCATATATGCTTACCAAGGTTATATCTTCCTGCTGGATAGATCCTGTTGATATTATGTAGTGGCCTTCTTTGTCTCTAGTTATGGTCTTCATTTTGAAGTCTAGTTTATCAGATATTAGTATTGCTACCCCAGCTTTTTTTTCCTTTCTGTTTGTTTGGAAGATATTTTCTTATCCCTTCACTTGCAACCTATGTGAGTCTTTTGTTGTGAGGTCGTCTCTTGTAAATAACATATATGTAAGTCATGCTTTCTTATCCAATCAGCTACTCTGTGTCTTTTTATCAGAGCATTCAGACCATTCACATTTAATGTGATAATTGATATGTACTTATTTATTGCCATTTTTGTTTAGTGTGGTCTATTTTTCTTCCTATTTCTTCTACTAATTAGAGCAGTCCCATTAGCATATCTTGCAGTGCTGGTTTGGTGTTAATATATTCCCTTAGCCTTTTTTTGTCTGGAAATCTCTTCATTTGATCTTCTATTTTGAATGATAGCCTTGCTGGATAGAGTAGTCTTAGATTAAGATCTTTGTTTTTCATGACCATGATTACTTCCCTTCTGGCCTGTAGTGTTTCTGTTGAGAATTCAGCTGAGATCCTTATGAGGTTTTTTTTGTAGGTAACCTGTTGCTTATCTCTTGCTGCCTTTAGAATTCTCTCTTTGTCTTTAATTTTTAGCATTTTAATTACTATGTATCTTGGTGTGGGTCTGTTTGGGTTCTTCTTACTTGGGGTTCTCTGTGCTTCTTGAACTTGAACGCCTTCTTCATTCACCACGTTAGGAAAGTTTTCTGTCACTATTTCTTCAAATACAGTCTCTAACCCTTGCCCATTTTCTTCCTCTCTGGGGACTCCTATGATGTGAATTTTATTACATTTCCAGTTGTCCCACAGTTCTCTTAAGCTATCTTCATGTTTTTTTAATTGTTTTTTTCTTTTTGGTTTTCTGATTGGTTGATTTTTTTTCTACCCTGTCTTCTAATTCACTGATCCGGTCCTCAGCTTCCTCTACTCTGCTGGTTAGTCCTTCTAATGTGTTCTTAATTTCTGCTATGTCATTCTTCATTTCCACTTGATTGGTTTACAGTGTTTCTATATCTTTACTCATGGTGCTGATGTCCTTACTCATGCTGTTGAGCTTCCTCAAGATCATGGCTCTGTACTCTACCCCTGATAATTTGCTCAGCTGCATTTCATTGATCTCATCCTCGATAGAGTTATCTTGTTCTTTCATTTGGGATTTGTGTCTTTGTTTCACCATTTTGTCTATCTCAGTGGGTTTTGGAGCCTGCCAAATTTTCCCTGTGGGTGTTGGTGTTCTGCTGTCTGTGGCTCCCTCTACTGGGTTTGGATGAGCCTGTGTGGGCCTACGTTAAACCCAGTCAAGTCTTACTTTCCTGGGTAGACTTGCAAGTCCAGGAAAGGTTCAGTTATCCTCTAGCTTTCTCCTGGTGGTCTGTTACTCAGTGCCTTGGAATGTAGCCCTGGTGTTCTGCCTAAGAGGATTTCCAGAGGGTGGGATAGATGCTGGTTGTTACTAAGCCTTAAATTTTGTTTCTTTGCCTCACCTGGGAAAGGCTGAATCTCTGAGGAGGGGGGCTTCTGCTTTTCCCCACAGCTCTGGGAAGGAGCACACTGGCCACTGTTTTTGTGGCCACAACTCAGCAAAAATCTGAGTGCCTTCCAAATCCCGGGTGTCCCCACAGAGTTCCAGCCCATTCTACCCTCCCTCTGCTGTAGCCCCCAGGTAAGTGGCAGTGGCTATTTTAGTGATATTTACTGGCTCTCTGGGCTGTGGAGCAGAGTTGGTCTTTATTCCCCAAGGGCGCTGCTCACAGCTAAGTCTGCTGTTGTCTTTGGGCTCCCAGCTCACCACCCTCTCGCACCTCCACAGATCCTACCAGTGTCCCTGGTTATATGGTCCTGTCCTGCTACTTTTCTGTTGCTTTTTTCCAATGATTTGTCTTTATTTTATTTGTAATTTCCGTTTGGTCCTGGGAGATCCTCTGCGTGGCTTCTATTCACTCTGCCTCCATTTTACCATCCTCTAAGCCTATCTTGTGGCCAGCTGGGTTGCACAGGCCTTTCTTGTGCCCCCACATCCTGCAGGTCCCATGGGTAACTGGATTACACAGTCCCTCTAGGGACATGGCTCTATGCCTATGTTATGGGCTGCTGGGTTGCACGGGCCTCTCTGGTGCTTCAGGACCCTACAGGCCCCGTGGGTAACTAGATTGTGCAGTCCCTGCTGGGTCGCACAGTCCTCTTTGGTGCTTCAGCACCCTGCAGGTACCAAGGGTTATTGGATGGCACAGTCCCTGCTGGGTCGCATGTGTAATTAGATGGCATAGTCCCTGCTGTTTTGCAGGTGCCTCTCTGGTGCTTCAGCACCCCGCAGGACCTGCAGATAACTGGATCCCACATCCCTGCTGGGTGGCACAGGCGTCTCTGGTGCTCCTGCACCCTTCAGTTTCATGGGCGGGTAGCTGGATTGCACCAGTCTCTCTGGGGCTCTGGCTTCCCACTGCACTTGTGAGATACTGGACCTCACAGGCCTCTGTGGAGCCCCAGGTTTTGCCACTGGTGGATGCAGACTACTGTTGCCCCATGGGGCTCAACTCCTGTTCAGCTTTTGCTTTAGTTTTTGGTGATGGGTCTCAGCTGCTGGTCTGTGCTTTTGTTGCCTAGGGATGGACTTCTGATCCCCAGCTTCTGTTGCTGGGGGTATTTATGGACCCTGATGGGGCTGCTACTATGGGGGATGGTGCTGGGCACAGAGCTGTCTGCAGCTTCTGCGACTGGCACCTTCGGAGCTCCATTATTGTGCACTGGTCTGTGTTGACACAGAGTGTCCACTGGTCTAATGGTGCCAGGTACACTGGTGGGCTCAAGTTCCTGAGCCCTAACTGCTCCCACTGCCTCCTCCCAGGGAAGACCCGGGATCTTCCAAAATGGTGGGACCTCCCCAGGGCGCAGGGAGAGGAGCCCTGATGGGCCGCTTCCCATGGTAGCCGGCTGCTCAGTCCACAGCACAGGAACCTTCTGCTCAGTGGCTCTGCACTGCTCGGGTTTGGCTGTCCACCTTCATATCCACTCACAGTCTCTCACACTCACCCTCCCTCCGGTCCTCTATTTAATTTAATTTTTAAAAGCTATTAACATCACATTGTTTGAGTAATCTGGAACTTGGTTCATTCACTCAAATATGCAAAGTTGGTTTGAAATTTACCCCTTTGGCAAGAAAGGTCAGAGAAGACTCAGAAGATATAGCAGGGGACAGGTAAGCAATGAATATTAATTTTATTGTGTAGTTTCTCAGTGGATTTAATTGGATAAGAGCCTTTTCTCTGGAAGATATTTAGTTAGGCTTGTTATTGTGCCACCATGAGTACTGATGGACCTGGTGTCTCTTACAGACTATGTTGTGTGTGTCCACTGCCCAATTCATACGTGGAAGTCCGGGCCCTCATTACCTCAGAATGTGACTGTACTGGGAGACAGGGCCTTCAAAGGTGTTCAGTTAAAGTGAGGCCTGAGGGTTGGCTCTAATTCAGTCTGACTGACGTCCTGGTAGGATGAGAACATTTGATCAGAAATACAGACAGCAGAGGCACATGCACCAGGGACAACCAGCTGAGTGGCCATGAGTGAGTGGCTGCTGCAAGCTGGAGAGAGGGCAGCAGAAGAAACCACCCCTCCTGGCCTCGGCCTTGGCCTTCCAGCCCCTAGCACCATGAGAACACAGGACTCAGTGTTCAAGGTGCCCAGCCTTTGACACTCCGATACGGCAACATGAGCACACTAATACACCGCTGTAGAGCAGAAACACAGGGTTAGACCTTCCCCTTCTAATTAGCTCAAAGAAATGTGCATTGAGGGGAAATAATGGCTCTTAATAAGCCCGTAGGACACGTGTCTTAAAAGTGGTCAAAGTCACAGACCCGGACCCTATGTCCATAAGTAATTTAACCCTGGTAGTTTAGTAACAAGACTGAAAGCTGGTATGGAATGCCTAGCAGAAGAGTGGTTTTCCCAGGTGCGCCGGAGCAGCCTTTGGTTTTTTGAGTCCTAGAGCTCCCGGACATGGCAGCATCCCATGGCTGTGAACACCCTAGGCTCATCACAGTGTGACTCAGAGCAGTGACAACACAGAATAACCTTGCAGAGCCCTGCCTTTCTATGACCAAGTTGGGTCTCGAAGCAAGTTCTCCTGATGTCCATCCAGTCTTCAATTTTAAGTGCTTAGGCTTAAACAATGTTAGAACATTTTGGCATTTTAAAATTTATTAGATACAAATTAAATGACTAGTAAGTACTGTGCTTGGATAGTGGGAGGGGGATCTGAAACGGTATTGACACTTAGTTGAACTTAACCTTTTGAAAGGGAACCAAAGTTCCAAATAACTGAGATTTATGACCTTGCCACACTGTGATGGTGGGTACTGCTAGGCATCCTGGAAAGTAAGGCTTACTTTTAAATAGTATTTTTTATTTAGTTATTTATTACCTTTATTTATTTTTTAATTGCATTTACCGGGGTGACATTGGTTTGCAAAATCATGCAGGTTTCCAGGGTACAGCTCAATAAAACATCATCTGCACATGGCATTGTGCACATCTCACCCCAAGCGAAGTCTCTTTCCATCCCCTTTTCTTCCCCTTTTCCCTCTGACTATCACCACACCTCTGTCCATGTCTATGTGTTATGTATATATGTTTTTTGGCTAATCCCTTCACCTTCTTTCATCCAGTCACCCACTTTCCTCCCTTCTGTCAGCAATAAATAGTATATTTTAAAGATTTTTCACAACCCTTTATGACAGTGCCTTGATATATGAAAGCATGTGCTATCAATTTTAAACACAGAAGATATATAGTCAATCACATGTTCACACACACACACACACACACACACACACACACACACACACAGAGTTATATAAACATTCCTTCAGACTCTGCCACTGGTTTACCCAGTGAGGAGTTTAATCCCTTTTAACATTGAGAAATATTTTCTTATATAGCTGATCTCAATCTCTAATGCAGCAGTTTATCTATTTCTTCCCTTTAGGTCCACGGTACAAAGAGGGAACAGCTGGTCCCAGTTCTTTTATGTCAGTTTTTTCCGTACTGAGGACTTAGTGGTAAAATAGGTCATGCCTGTCGATAACAATAGCAGACTTGAATTTTATATAGTCTTGACTTTTTTAAGTCCCCACACCTGGGAAATAGAGGGTAGAGAATAACTGGTATTTGGCAGGATTTTATACATTGCCCATAATCTTTTTTTTCCCAACAAAAATTTGACCTCACCAGGTTTGTCCTAATTCTCTAGTAAAATGTCTAGGGAAAAAAAACCCACACAAAAAAACAACAACAACAGAATAATCGATATAATGTCTTCTGTTTGTGATTGAAGAAAATTCATGAGAAAAAGAGAAACAATTCTCTTGGACTCTTTCTGTGTTATTCATGTCAAACACTTGATAAACACATTCTGTTTAACACTGGTGACCCTTGTGATTCTTGAATAGTTAGCCTTTACATTAATGATAAAGTATTTGGGAGTTTGGCTTCTATGGAATAGCTTAGTGAGGCTGAGACCTTAACCTGTGGCAGCTGACGCTACCTTCAGGTAGACAGTGAGTTGAATACCCAGACACCCAGCTGGTGTTGGAGAATTGTTGTTGGCCTGGGATAAGCCCTGGCCTCCCTGGTAAAATTGGGTCTGGGAACTTAATCTAGCACTCTTTTCAAGTACCTGTTGAATGTTTACCAAGACAGGCATATGTTGGCTATAAACAAGTATGAATTTCAAAGACTGATATTATAGAACAACTGTTCTTTGACCATAATAAAACTGAATTATTAATCACTAAATATTTGAAAATTAAACAGTGCACATTACTCTATGAGGTAAAGAAAGAATTGTAGAAGAAATATAAAATATTCCAAAATAAATTATAATAGACAAAATATTAACATGTGTTTGATGCACCTAAATGAATATTTAGAATTATTTTTTCTTGTATTTTGCTTTAAATATTTATATTGGAAAATTTAAAGGATTAAGATAAATTATCAAAGTTTTCACTATAAAAAGGCAAGCAAATGGATTAATTTTTTAAAATATCTTTTATTGCTCTGGCTGGTGTGCTCAGTGGTTAGAGTGGGAAATGTGGTGAGTTCGATTTCCAGTGAAGGGCACCTATGTGGGTTGCAGGTTTGATCCCCGGCCCCAGTAGGTGCACATGCAGGAGGCAACCAATTGATGTGTCTCTCTCACATCAATGTCTCTCCACCACCCCAACTCTCTCTAAAAATCAATGGAAAAAATATCCTCGGGTGACGATTAACAACAACAAAAAGATTTTTAATTTCCTTTTAGAAAGAGAGGAGGGGAGAGGGAGAGGGAGATGGAGAGGGAGAAAGAGAGAGAGAGAGAGAGAGAGAGAGAGAGAGAAACATCAATGTAAAAGGGAAAACATTGATCGGCTGCCTCCTGCATGCCCTCCAGCTCTCAACCCTTAGGGCATATGCCCTGACCAGAAATTGAACTGGCAACCTTTTGGGCACAGGGGATGATGCTCAACCAACTGAGCAACACTGGCCAGGGCTAAATTTAAAATAAGTAGAAGATAAAATAAAGATCATAATGATACCAATAAAAATAGAAAACATAAAGATAGAAATAGAAACAATTAACAAAACAAAAAACTAGCTCTTTGAATATATTAATTAAAATTGATAAGCACCTGGAAAGACTGATTATATAAAAGGAAACCTAAATTACCTACTCAGGAATAAAAGAGGGAATGTCTTTCTGTACTAAGAAATTTAAAGAATAACAAGGGAATATTATGCACAATTTTATATCAATAAATTTGACAATTTATATGATGAACAAATTCTTTGTAAAGCACAATTCTCTAGAAAAAGAACACAAAATTAGATATAAATCTGAGTAGCCTTATACCTGATAGATATCAATGAAAACATATTTGTTATTAAAAATATCTCCTAAAGAAAATACCAGACTTAGATAATTTCACTACTGAATTCTAGCAAAGATTTATTGAAAAATAATACCAATATTAAACAAATTATTTCAGGTAATAGAGAAGAGAAAATATTTTTAAACTCATTTGATGAGGCCAACACAATCCAGACAGGAAATCCTTACAAAGACATTATAAGAAAATTATAGAGCAATAGCCCTCATAAACATAGTGCAAAAATCCTTTACAAAACATTAACAAATCAAATGCAATAATGCCTAAAAATTACCATGCATTGAAGCTGTGTTATTCAGAGTTCTCCAGAAAAACACAGAACCAATAGGATATCTATATCTATATCTAATCTATACACACACACATCATATATACACATATATATACACATGCATATATATACACATATATGTATATATACACACACAAATATAAATACATATATAAACACACACACATATATACACACACACACAGATATATATATATATATATCTGTTTATGTGAAATAAGGAATTGGCTCAGGTGGCAAATCCCAAGATCTGCAGGTGAATCAAGCTGGAAACTCGGGAGAGCTAAAGATTTCACTCCAGTCCAAGTCAAAGGCCTGAGAACCAGGAGAGTGGATTGTGTAGTTCCTTCCTGAAGGGCAGTAGGATAAGACCTAGGAAAAGCTGATGTTTCAGGAAAATTCAAAGGCAGGCAAAAAAGCTACTGTCCCACTGTGAAAGCAGTTAGGCAGGAAGAATTCTCTCTTAGTTGGAGGAGGGTCAGCCTTTTTGTTCTACTCAAATCCTCAACTGATTGGAGGGGGCCCACTCAAATTAGGGAGGGCAGTCCTCTTTACTCATTCCACAGACTTAAGCTCATTCATAAACTTCCTCACAGAAACATGCAAAATCCTCTTTGATCAAATATCCAGGTACCCCATGTCCCAGGCAAGTTGGCACATGCCCACCACTTGTCAATTTAGAACCACTTTGCCTTCCCTTAAACCATATTTAATCTCCAAATAAAGACAGTAGCAAGTTCACTATTCTGCTTAACATGATACCACTTTCCTGCATACAACTGAAAATCCATTAATCCCTTCCCTACTTCAGGGCAGTGCCTGCAACTTGTGTAGAATCCTCTGTGAACCAGGCCCAAGTCTTTATTCCTCTGTCAGCTGATCACAGGGGACTCACCATGAGCCATAGGTGCAGACTGAGCAAGAGAAAATAATGTCAAAGGAGTGGAGACTGTGGGCATTTTTGGCTACTTTTTAATGTAATTTACGTGTGTTTTCAGGGCCTGTTGGGTCCCAATGATGTAAACACCAGTTTATTTGATGATTGAATACTTGTGCACCAATTTTATGACTTGGTGGGTTAAATAAGGTCCAGTTTATGGTGGGCAGCTTAGGTTGCATGATAATTTGGTGGCCCATGTTTGAGTTTAATCTCTCCTGAGGCCTAGTAGCAGGTTGAGAACTGTTTCTCAAAAAGAGAATAGTTATCCACAAAGGATGGTAGGACTTTGCTCCAAAATCTTAAGAGCCTAGAGCATGATTTACCTATAGGGGCCTGCCAAGGGCTCCAAAGAACACCTCTATCTGCATTGACTTTAAGTTCCATTGGATCTGTCATATCATATGTCCCAACTGGCAGATCAGCTTATGTGGCAGGCTGGACCTGTGACAGAACTTTCTCTTCATCTGGGTTCCACTCAGAACTAGCAGTAACTCATTAAATGGGCTGGAGTAACACTCAAATAAAGAAAATGCTACTTCTAAAACCCAAAGGGGCCCAGTAGGCATTGTGCTTTTTCTTTTTTTTGGGTGTGAGATGGGTCATATGTAACAATTTATTCTTCATCTTAGAAGGGATACCTCAACATACCCCACACCAAAAAGTGTTACTGAAACATAAGGCCCTTGAATTCCTGTTGGGTATACATTCCATCCTCTGACATGCAAATATCTTACCAATAAGTCTAAAGTCATGGCTACTTCCTGTCACTAAGTCAAATCAACATAATGATATCAATGCAAAGGACAAGTGTCATACCTTGTGGAAGATACAGGCAGTCAAGATCCCTGTGAACTAAATTATGACATGGAACTAGAGACTTAATATAACCTAGAGGTATGACAGTGAATATACATTGCTGGACTTGCCATCTGAAAGCAAACTACTTCTGGTGGTTCTTATTTAAAGGTATGAGAGAGAAAAGCATTTGCCAGATCATTAGCTGCCCATCAGGTACCAGGTGATGTGTACATTTGTTCAAAAAAAAAAAAAGAAAAGAAAAAGAAAACCACATCTGGTGCAGCAGCTGCAACTAGAGTCACCATCTGATTAAGCTCAGAATAATTTACAGTTATTCTCCAAAGTGCATCTGTCTTCTGCACAGGCCAAATAGGCTAGTTGAATGAGAATGTGTGGGAATCACCATCCCTGTACTAATAGGAGTACTAATCTCTTCAATCTTTCTAGAGGTAGAGTATTGCTTTTGGTTTACTATTTTCCTAGATAGAGACAATTCTAGTGATTTCTACTTGGACTTTTTCACCTAATACCACTCATTCCAGTGGTTATGGAACCAATGTGAAGATTTTGCCAACTGATGAGAATATCTATTCCAATTATACATTTTGGAACTGGGAAAATAATAGCAGGATGGGTTCAAGGACCCACTGGGCACATTGAAATGGACCTGACCTAAACCTCCATTGATTACCTGACCTCCATAAGCCCTTACTCTAACTGGTAGATCACAGTGATGTTTTGATTCTCCTGGAATTAATACCAGCTCAAAGCCAGTAGTCTCTGAAAAGTCTGAATGTTTCTTTTTCTTAAGTGTACAGTGACCCTGATATGAGGCTATACTTCCTTTTGGGGAAGGCTGGGAGAAAGATCAATAGTATAATTTTTTGGAAATGTACCCAGGTTTCTCCTTATGGGAAACTGGTCTCCCCTTCCTTCAAAAGGGTGCTGGGTCTGTAAAGTGACTCAAGTCTAAAAATTGATTCATGGACCATGGTGGTTTCTTTTCTTTTTCAATATTTAAAAATTTTTCTTCTTAGAGAGAGAGGAAAGGAGAGGGAGAGAGAAACATCAACAGGAGAGTAAAACATCAAACAACTGCCTCCTGCACTCTCCCCACTGGGGAATGAGCCTGCAACCTGAGCATGTGCCCTGATCAGGAATTGAACCAGTGACCTTTTGGTGTATGGGACAATGCCCAACCAACTGAGCTACACTGGCCAGGCCATGATTGTTTCTTTTTATGATTCATATTAAACTTTTTTTTAGTTCACCTAAAACTTTTCTATTATACAGATCAAGTAAGAATTTAATAGGCTTCTTATCTATTTCACTTCTAGGAACATCATAATCAACTAACCACCGATAAGTCTGCATGAGTCAGACTATTCTGATGGCCTCTCTGACTGTGCTGTCCATTATGTTAACCCACCCACCTTGCCTTTGGTGTTTGAGTGCCACCAATGGGCCCCTGCCTCGAGGATTCAATTACTCCCATTGCATTTAGTTTTTCCAATTCAGTAGCTGCCCTAAGGTCTGATCGACAAAGAGAGAGTGAGAGATCATAGAACTAACTCTTCAAGGATCCTGGGACTCCCCTCACAAATTTATTTCTCACAGTTGTGGTGAAAGGTTTGTATTTTGACCCTCTCAGGGTAGATGAATAGATTTTAAATGAGAAATCCATTTTTTTAAATTATTTTTATTAATTTGTTTTTGTAACAGATGTTTCTCCTTTTTCCCCCATTGACACCCTCCTTCTCATCACCAGCTTTGTTGTCTATGTCCATTGGTTATGCATATATACATATAAGTTCTGTGGTTTATCTCTTCTCCACCATCATCCCCTCTTCTGAGGATTGTCACTCTGTACCTTACCTCTATGTCTCTGGGTCAATTTTGTACATCAGTTTGTTTTGTTCATTATATTCCACAGATAAGTGAGATCATGTGATATTTGTCTTTCTCTGCTTGGCTTGTTTCACTTAGCATAATACTCTCCAGGTCCCTCCATGTCATCTCAAGGAATAAGAGATCTTTCTTTCTTACAGCTGCATAAGGATATACAAATGCCCAAGAGACATATGAAAAACTGCTCAACATTACTAATCATCAGAGAGATGCAAATTAAAACAACTATGAGGTATCACTTCACACCTGTCAGAATGGCCACCATCAACAAATCATCAAACAACAAGTATTGGTGAGGGTGTGGAGAAAAGGGGACTCTAGTACAATGCTGGTGGGAATGCAGATTGGTGCAGCCACTATGGAAAATACTATGGTGTTACCTCAAAAAGTTAAAAATTAAACTGCCATTTGACCCGGTTATCCCACTTCTAGGATTATACCCTAAGAAGCCTGAAACACCAATCAGAAAGACTATATGTACCCCTATGTTCATAGCAGCACTATTTACAATAGTTAAGATCTAGAAACAACCCAAGTGTCCATCAGTAGATGAGTGGACAAATCCATTTTAACATTCCAATCTCCTTAAGTCTTTGAATCTCTATCCCTATATTAAACTAAGGCAAGTCTGGCACTTGTAACTTACTGAGACCACCTTTTGCATCATGTATCAGCTGAACAAATAACCAACCAACCAACCAATCAAATAATTAGAGCCTCTTCTAACTCCTTGAGATGCAACATTAGATGCCTAATCTTCTTAGTAAATTCATATCAGTAAATTCAGCCTGATCCAACTTTATGTTTCTTCTACCATCATTCCACCTCTTTAGTATCCATTTTCACACATGCTCCCTAATTTGTGTCTGTCTGAATTAGAAAACTCAAATAATTCTTTGGAGTGTAGGATACCTTCTTACAGGTCACACGTTTACCTCACCTTTGAAGGTATGCTGGGACTTGAGTCTAGTTAGGTCTAGAAGCAAAGAAAAGTAGCACAAGTATATCCTGAGAAGAATTAGCATTCTTTTGCCACTATCTCAGGGGAGACCTTTAGAGTTTTCTCAGGTAATGCAGAGTTAACCTTCTTAGAGTGGGTGGAGAGGCCACACCCACTGAGTGTGGAGAGGCCGCTTCCACTGGCAAAAAATTTAGGGCTCAATGTCTCCAGCTTCGTCAGGGTCTTCCCATACATCTCATTCCAACTTTCAGAATCCTATCCCTTCCCAATCAATGCCCTCACTTTAACAGCAGGCACCCTTGTATTATAATTCAGCCAGTTGCAGAATGAGATTTTGGGTTTGATTTTCATCAGTTTCAGCCTTCAGCTATAGGAGATAAGGGTCTCCTTTAGGGGACACATAGAAGCTTTCAGGTCATTTATGCAGGACTTTAGTTGGGAATTTGAGTCCCTGAGCACATTCTTTGCTTTCCCCACTTTGTCCAACAACATTAGGAGCAACTAGACGATCTCATTGTATTTGTCAGTTTGGCCAAAATGTTTGAAAATATTATATATGCAGTTACCCATATACTTGCTTTTTATAAGTGGGTAATTAAAAATATCCAATGTTGGTATTTTGCATGTTTATTGCCAGATCACACCATGGACTATCAGTACTTTCTTCACTATTGGAAATGTAGTCATCAATTCTTTAAATCGAATCATACTACAGAGCCAATCCCAGAAACTCCAGAACCAATTTAGAAACCTCATACTTAACATTATATTCCTCTAGAACATGGTTCTCAACCTTCCTAATGCCACGACCCTTTAATACAGTTCCTCATGTTGTGGTGACCCCCAACCATAAAATTATTTTTGTTGTTACTTCATAATTATAATTTTGCTACTGTTATATTATGAATTATAATGTAAATATCTGATATGCAGGATGTATTTTCATTGTTACAATTAAAACAGTATGTAATTATATGTTGTGAAGTATTTATTTCTCATTGCAAATAAATAAAATTTCGTCTTAAAGCATGGTGTAGCATGGGTAACAGTCTTATAACAACAGTAAACTACATTGCTACATTTTGCGACAGTATGCATAAAAAGCCAACGTCAGTGCGAAGGTTGAGATTGCTTCTTTCTCACCAGACCAGAAATTCTCGGGGTAGTCTTTGCAAGAGCACAATGAAGATCATCTTTTATAAAAAGTCTACTTCTGTCTTTAGACTTGGTAACCAACAAGCTGGGAAACCTTGTTTCACAAAGATATGTTGTTGGAAATGAAAAAGAAGGCGCAACACAGTCTCAGACAGAACAGGATATGATTACAAACACTTGATCCAGAATTTTGTAACTGGCATTGTAGAGAAATCAGTTCTCGCTGCATCACTCTTAATAAGTTCAATGAACTCCTCTTGTGCTGTCTCAGGAACATCGTCAACTTTGACTGTGAATGGGCTTTTGGCAAGTGCAAATGGGGTGTAAGGGAGATTTGGAAAGTATGATGAAATTTTGTCTGCAAGTATGTGCAAGTGTTCTTTCACAGAAATTATCATCGTAATCCTTTTGTCTGGTTCAATGTCATGTTCCTCAAAGAAAGCAGATAAGGTAGGCAATATGTAAATTTTATTTTCATACAATTTTTTTTGCCAAAGCTGAAGTTTCATTTGGAATGATCGGATCTTTTCAGACAAATCGAGGCATGTTGCATTTGGTTCTTGCAGTGATAAATTTAACTCATTCAAGATGGCTAAGATGTCAACAAAATAAGCTATTTTCTGCAGTTCACTTTTATCGCTGAAAATTGCTTCAAACTGCAGTTTTGCTTTTTGATTAAAAAACGTTTTGAGTTCATCACAAAACTTAAACAGACATTTTAAAACTTTTCCTGTCGACAACCATCTCACTTCAGTTTAAAATAGCAGAGCACTGTTCCGTGCATCCAACTCATTGCACAGTTTTGAAGTGCTCACTGTTTAAAGTGCTCACCTTTACAAAATTGACAGAACTTTGACACTTTTCATTACTTCTTGTAACTCTTGTGGCAGTGTGTCCGTTGCTAATATTTGCCAATGAATCATACAGTGAGTTCTGATGACTTTTGGTGACTCATTCAGTACCAAATGTTGAAATCCAGATCAACTTCTTAGCATAGTTGGAACACCATCTGTGAAAACACCACAAACCTTTTCCCAAGAGGTCTTATGCTCTTTCAGAAATAAACCAACTGTGTCAAATACATCACATGCAGTAGTTGTTATTTTAAGAAGTTTGCAAAATGTTATTTAACAATGAATGGGTCACCGAGGAGATCAAGGAAGAAATTAAAAACTTCCTGGAAACCAATGAAAATGAACACACAACAACACAAAATCTATGGGATGCAGCGAAAGAAGTTCTGAGAGGGAAGTTGATAGCACTACAGGCCTACCTCAAAAAACAAGAAAAATTTCTAATTGACTGTCTAACCTCACAACTTAAAGAATTAGAAAGCAAACAAAAAGAAAACCCCAGAGCAAGTAGAAGGAAGGAAATAGTAAAGATCAGAGCAGAAATAAATGACATAGAGACCAAAAAAACAATTCAAAGGATCAATGAAACCAAGAGCTGGTTTTTCGAAAAGATAAACAAGATTGATGGATTGATGGACCCTTAGCTAGACTCACCAAGAAACAAAGAGAGAGAACCCAAATACACAAAATCAGAAATGAAAGAGGAGAAGTAACAACCAACACCACGGAAGTACAAAAGATAGTTAACAACTACTACAAACAGCTATATGGCAACAAATTCGACAATCTAAGCGAAATGGACAAATTTCTAGAAACACACAGTCTCCCAAAACTATTCCCGGAAGAGATAGAAAACTTGAACAGACCAATAACAACTAAGGAAATTGAAGAGGTAATCAAGACTCTCCCAGCAAACAAAAGCCCAGGCCCAGATGGCTTCACGGGGGAGTTTTACCGAACATTCAAAAAAGAACTAACATCCATTCTCCACAAACTCTTTCAAAAAATTCAAGAAGAAGGAAGACTTCCAAACACATTCTATGAAGCCAGCATAATTCTAATTCCAAAACCAGAAAAAGACACTACAAAGAAAGAAAACTACAGGCCAATATCTCTGATGAACATAGACGCCAAAATCCTGAACAAAATATTAGCAAATCGGATCCAGAAATACATCAAAAAAATTATTCACCATGACCAAGTGGGATTCATTCCAGGGATGCAAGGCTGGTACAATATTTGCAAATCAATAAACGTGATACACCACATAAACAAAATGAAGAATAAAAACCACATGATCATATCAATAGATGCTGAAAAGGCATTCGACAAAATCCAGCATCCATTTCTGATAAAAACGCTCAGCAATGTAGGAATAGAGGGATCATATCTCGACATAATAAAGGCCATATATGAAAGACCTACAGCCAACATCATACTCAATGGACAGAAACTAAAAACATTTCCACTAAGAACAGGAACAAGACAGGGATGTCCACTTTCGCCACTCTTATTTAACATTGTACTGGAAGTCTTAGCCACAGCAATCAGACATGAAGAAAAAATAAGAGGGATCCAAATTGGAAAGGAGGAAGTGAAACTGTCATTATTTGCAGATGACATGATATTGTACATAGAAAACCCTAAAGACTCCATCAAAAATCTATTACACTTAATAAATGAATTTGGCAAAGTAGCAGGATACAAAATTAACATCAAGAAATCGACGGCATTCTTGTACACCAATGATGAACTCACAGAAAGAGAAACTGAAAAAACAATCCCATTTACCATCGCGCCAAAAAAATTACGATACCTAGGAATAAACTTAACCAAAGAAGTAAAGGACCTATTTGCAGAAAACTACAAAACATTGAAAAAATAAATAGAGGAAGATATAAAAAAGTGGAAGCACATACCCTGTTCATGGATTGGAAGAATTAACATCATTAAAATGTCCATACTACCCAAAGCAATCTATAGATTCAATGCAATCCCGATCAAAGTACCAACGACATATTTCATAGAACTAGAACAAATACTTCAAAAGTTCATATGGAACCAAGAAAGACCCCGAATAGCCACAGCAATCTTGAAAAAAGAAGAACAAAGTAGGTGGGATCACAATACCAGATATCAGGTTATACTACAAAGCAACTGTAACCAAAACAGCCTGGTACTGGCACAAGAACAGGCATATAGACCAGTGGAACAGAACTGAAAACCCAGAAATGGACCCAAGGCAATATGCTCAATTAATATTTGACAAAGGTGGCAAGAGCATACAGTGGACTAAGGACAGCCTCTTTAATAAATGGTGTTGGGAAAATTGGACAGCTACATGCAAAAAAATGAAACTAGACCATCAACTTACACCATACACAAAAATAAACTCGAAATGGATAAAAGACTTAAATGTGACCTGTGAATCCATAAAAATTCTAGAAGAAAATGTAGGCAACAAAATTTCGGACATCATACGCAGCAGAATTTTCACTGATACATCACCTAAGGCAACAGAAATAAAGGAGAAAATGAACACATGGGACTACATCAAACTAAAAAGCTTCTGCACAGCAAAAGACACAATCATCAAAATGGAAAGGCAACCCACTGTATGGAAGAACATCATTGCCAATGATGTATCAGATGAGGGGTTAATCTCCAATATATATAGAGTGCTCATATAACTCCACAAAAGGAAGACAAAGAACCCAATTAAAAAATGGGCAGAGGAGCTGAATAGACACCTCTCCATACAGGACATACAAATGGCCAAAAGACATATGAAGAAATGCTCAACATCACTAATCATCAGAGAGATGCAAATTAAAACAACAATGAGGTATCACCTCACACCTGTCAGAATGGCCACCATCAACAAATCATCAAACAACAAGTGTTGGCGAGGGTGTGGAGAAAAGGGAACTCTAATACACTGCTGGTGGGAATGCAGACTGGTGCAGCCGCTATGGAAAATAATATGGTGCTACCTCAAAAAATTAAAAATTGAACTTCCATTTGACCCAGTGATCCCACTGCTGGGAATATACCCTAAGAAGCCTGAAACACCAATCAGGAAGAATATATGTACCCCCATGTTCATAGCAGCACTATTTACAATAGCTAAGATCTGGAAACAGCCCAAGTGTCCATCAGTAGATTAATGGATAAAAAAGCTGTGGTACATATACACAATGGAGTACTATGCAGCGGTAAGAAAGAAAGATCTCTTATCCTTTGAGACGACATGGAGGGACCTGGAAAGTATTATCCTAAGTGAAAGAAGCCAAGCAGAAAAAGACAAATACCACAGGATCTCACTTATATACGGAATATAATGAACATAACAGTCTGAGGAATACAGTAGACCCAGACACATGGAAGTAGGGCACAGACTGACATCCCTCAGAAGAGGGGATGGGGGGGTGGGGTGGTGGGAAGAGATAAATCACATGTATGCATGACCAATGGACATGGACAACTAAGCTGGGGACGGGGCGGAGGTGGGGTGGGGTGGGGGGTGCCAATGGGGTAAAAAGGTAAAATATCTGTAACAAAAAAATAAATAAAAATTCATATATAAAAAAAGAAGAAGTTTGCAAAAAAGAAACTCATCTTTAAAGTCGCCATCATTAATATACCTCATGTAAACCAGTAACTGGGAAGTTTGCAACATCTGTAGATTCATCAAGCGGGATGCTAAATACTGGAAGTGGAACAGATTTGATTTCCTGGATTACCTAATCAAGAATATCAGCAGACATGTCATCTATTCTTTGCGGACAGTGTCGTTAGATTAGAAAATTGCACTCAGTTTCGTAACAAATTTATCTCCGATCATAACTCAAACAATGTCTTTGTCTGCTGGCAACAGTAAATCCTCAGTAATGATGAGAGGTTTCATATCCTCAGTAATGATGTGAGGCTTCATAGCTGTGACGATTCTGAGTGCCACCAAATATGAAGCTTCAATGGCTGCTATGTTTTGTTTGTGGTACTTGCCACCAGTATCAAGTCTGCCTTTCTTGAGTCCATCAGCTTTGTTTCTAAAATAGTTGGTATCCTTGCTGGCAAAGCTCAGATGCTTGCTATCAAAATGGTGTTTTAGTTTGTTTGGCTTCATAGATTCGGCTGATAGAACTTCATAACAAATAACACATTGTGGTTTCTTAATTCCTGCTGTAATTATTGAGGTAAAACCATACTGTAAAAAATCCTCACTGTATTTATTTTCTTAACGTTCTTTTCTACATGAGCCATTGTCATGGGATGGTTTGCTAATAAAAGTAATATATAACAATAGCTTTAATAATACAAAAGATGATGCATGGCATAGTTTAGTCAATACAGTTCATTAAAGTTTCCTATGACTTACCATTCTCAGTGTTGTTTTTTTAACATACTTCTTACCATCACAAAGGGGTAGTATTCACATCAACCACAGCTAAATATAAAAAGACTGATCAACATCCAGATTAAGTTCCCATGGTACAGATGTATTTTTTTTTTTTTTTGCAGTAGTTGATGATTTTACAGTACATGATTTTACATTCACCCAGTAATTATAATTCCTGAAGTGTTGTTTACCTCCAATACTTCTGCTTTCAACACAGCAGATGCTCTCTACACATGTGTGACTTGTCTGCATAAGTACATTATGGCACCAACCCTGTCACATACACCTGTATTTGTACAGGGTATATGTGATGGGGTTGGCGCGATGATATCATCATATCGGGTACTCATATGTGGGCATATCTGTATGTGGGCATATCTGCATGTGGGCAGACCTGCCAGGAGATGAATAGAGAGCGATGTCTCAGTTCCTAAGACCATTGGAAATATGTGTTTTCTGATGGTCTTAGGTGACCCCTGTGAAAGGGTCATTTGACCCCCAAAGGGGACATGACCCACAGGTTGAGAACCGTTGCTCTAGAGCCACTCTCTCTACCAAGGTTTCACTAGTGAGTTCTGTGAAACTTTTGGTGAAAAATAATACCCATCTTAAATAACTTCAGGTAATGGAGAAGGAGAAAATATTTCCAAACTAATGTGATAAGGCCAGCACAATCCTGATAGGAAAACCTTACCAAGACATTACAAAACAATTATAGAGCAATAACCCTCATAAATGCAGTGTAAACATCCTTAACAAAATATTATTAAAGTAAATGCAATAATTTCTAAAAATAATAATGTACCATCATCAAGTGATATTTATCTGAGTAATTTAAGATTGCTTTAACATATAAATCAATCAATGAAATCCATTGTAGTGTAAAATAAAGAAGAAAAACCTATGATGTGCTGAGTATCATTATTTTAATATATAAGGGCAAAAGAGTAGATCAAATATAAAATCCATTCATGGTATAGAAAAAGAAACTCTCTTAGCAAGCTTGAAACAAAAGGGAACTTCCTCATTTTGATAAATGGTATTTATGAAAAATCTACAACTTACATCATACCTAATATTCTCCCTAAGATTGGGATTTATACAAGGCTATCTGTTTTTACCACTTCTATTCAACATTTTCTTGTAGGACCTGGACATTACAATAAGTGAATAACAATTAAATAAAATGCATGTGGATTGGAATGGAATAAGTTAACCTATCCTTATTTAGAAAAAACATGGTAGCTTTTTCATAGGAAAAGGAGTTAATAACAATAAAAAAGTCTTCTCAAACTAATCAGTGAGATTCATACGACTTGAGATTATAAGATCAATATGTAAAAAAACAATTTTATTTTTATATAATAGGGGCAATTGAAAAAATTAATTCCTTTTATAATTATATAAAAATATACATAAAGTACACAGGAATATACTGTTAAAAGCCAAGAAAAGTCCGGCTGGTATAGCTCAGTGGTTGAGCATCAACCCATGCACCAAGAGGTCAGGGCACATGCCCAGGTTGTGGGCCTGATCTCTGCTGGGGGGCATACAGGAGGCAGCAAATTGATGTTCTCTCTCATTGGTGTTTCTATCTCTCTCTCCCTCTCACTTTCTCTTTCTCTTAAATCAATAAAGGGAAAAAAAATTTCAATTCAAGAAAAACTTCCACTTCTAAGACCACTGAATATTGCTGAAACAATTGGAGAGACATATTCATAATACAAAAACCCTATATATATATTTCTTTTATCCTCACCCGAGGACATTTTTCCTTTTTTTTTGGTTGTTGTTGTTGTTGTTCAGACAGAGTGGGAGGGAGAGAGAGAAAGAGAGAGAGAGAGAGAGAGAGAGAGAGAGAGAGAGAGAAACTTTGACGTGAAAAACACACATCAAGAGGCTGCCACCCACACGACCCCAACCAGGGCCAGGGACAAACTGCATCCGAGGTAGGAGCCCTTAGCAAGAACAGAACCCAGGTCTCTCTGGACCACAGGCCGTTGCTCCAACCGCTGAGCCAAACCGGCCAGGGCGAAAACCCCAATATTTTAAAGATGTCTATTTCTCAAAAATTAATCTATAAATTACATATTGTCTTAATTAGAATCCTAGCAGAAATTTTTATATAAATTAGTAAGCTTATACTAAAATGTATATTAATATGCAAGGGCCTAGAATTTTAAAAAACGATCGTGGAAAAATAAAGCTGGAAGGCTGGTACTACCTGATTTCAAGACTTACCATGTTATATTAATCAGGACAGCAAGGCATTGTCATAAAGATAGACAAACAGATCAATGGAATAAAATAGAGGGCCCAAGTAAACCCATGTTAATAAAAAAAATGCCTTTCAATGAAAGTGCCAAATCAATTTAATGAAATGAGGAAAGAACAGTCTTCTCAATAAATGATACTAGAATAAGTGACTATCCATGTGGAAACAAAAAATATTCAGCCTCTGCTTTCTCATGTCACACACAACAATTATTTGTGATGGATCATAGATGTAAGAAGGAAATTAAATCTATAAATCTTTTAGAAGACTACATATGAAACTACTTTTATCATTATTTAAAACATTAAGAACATGAATAAGCAAGTCATAGTATCAGAGAAAAGTATTCAAATATATATATTTACAAATCATATTTGACAAAGGAACCCCCATAAGGCTATCAGCTGACTTCTCAACAGAAACACTACAGGCCAGAAGGGAATGGCATGAAGTAATCAACATCATGAAAAACAAGGATCTGAATCCAAGACTACTCTATCCAGCAAGGCTGTCATTCAAAATAGAAGGTCAAATAAAGAGATTTCCAGACAAAAAAAGGATAAGGGAAAACATTAGCACAAAACCAGCACTGCAAGAAATGTTAAAAGGACTGCTGTAATTAGTAGAAGAAATAGGAAGAAAAATAGAACCAAACTAAACAAAAATGGCAATAAATAAGTACATATCAATAATCACCTTAAATGTAAATGGATTGAATGCTCCCATAAAAAGACACGGTGTAGCTGATTAGATAAGAAAGCATGACTCATCTATATGTTGTTTACAAGAGACCCACCTCACAACAAAAGACTCACATAGGTTGAAAGTGAAGGGGTGGAAAAAAATCTTTCAAGCAAACCGAAAGAAAAAAAAGCTGGGGTAGCAATACTCACATCTGATAAAATAGACTTCAAAATGAAGGCCATAACTAGAGACAAAGAAGGCTACTAAATAATATTGAAAGGATCTATCCAACAGGAAGATATAACCTTGGTAAACATATATGCACCCAATATAGAAGCACCAACATATATTAAAAATCTTTTGGAGGACTTCAAAGGAGAAATCAACAGCAATACAATCATACAGGGGACTTCAACACACTGCTGACATCACTGGATAGATCATCTAGACAAAAAATTAAAAAGGAAACGCAGACTCAAAATGAAATGTAAAATCAAATGGATTTGATATATATTGACAGAGAATTACCCCCCAAAACTACAGAATTCACATTCTTCTTAAGTGCACATGGGACATTCTCAATGATAGATCACATGTTAGGGCACAAACTAAGTCTCCACAAGTTCAAGAAGATTGAAATCATATCAATCATCTTCTCAGATAACAATGGCATGCAACTAGAAATCAATTGCAATAAGAACATGCAAAGACATTTGAAAACATAGAGGTTAAATAGCATGTTATTGAACAATGAATGGGTTACCATGGAGATCAAGGAAGAAATTGAATACTTCCTGGAAACCAATAAAAATTAACACACAACAACATAAAATCTATGGGATGCAGTGAAAGCAGTTCTGAGAGGGAAGTTCATAGCACTATAAGCCTACCTCAAGAAGCAACAAAAATTTCTAATAGACTATCTAACCTCACAACTTAAAGAATTAGAAAGCAAACAAAAAGAAAACCCCAGAGAAAATAGAAGGAAGGAAATAGTAAAGATCAGAGCAGAAATAAATGACATGGAGACCAAAGAAACAACTCAAAGGATCAATGAAACAAAGAGCTGGTTTTTCAAAAAGATAGACAAGATTGATGGACCCTTAGCTAGACTCACCAAGAGACAAAGAGAGAGGACACAAATACACAAAATGAAAGAGGAAGAGTAACAACTGACACCACAGAAATACAAAAGATCATTAACAAATATTATGAACAATTATACGGCAACAAATTCAACAATCTAAGTGAAATGGACATATTTCTAGAAACACATAGTCTCCCAAACAGAACCAGGAAGAGACAGACAACTTGAACAGACCAATAACAACGAAAGAAACTGAAGATGTAATCAAGACTCTCCCAGCAAAGAAAAGCTCAGGCCTGGACGGCTTCATGGGGAATTTTACCGAACATTAAAAGAAGAACTAATACCCATTCTCCTCAAACTATTTCAAAAAATTCAAGAAGAAGGAAGACTTCCACACTCATTTTATGAGGCCAGCATAATTCTAATTTCAAAACCAGAAAAACACTACAAAGAAAGAAAACTACAGACCAATATCCCTGATGAACATCGATGCCAAAATCCTGAACAAAATACTAGCAAATCGAATCCAGCAATACATCAAAAATATTATTCACCATGACCAAGTGGGATTCATCCCAAAGATGCAAGGCTGGTACAATATTTGCAAATCAATGTGATACACCACATAAACAAAATGAAAGTTAAAAATCACATGATCATGCCCTGGCCAGTTTGGCTCAGCGGTTAGAGCGTCAACCTGCAGTCCTGAGAGACCCGGGTTTGGTTCCCGCTAAGGGCATGTACCTTGGTTGCAGTTTGTCCCCAGCCCTGGTTGGTCGTGTGGGTGGCAGCCACTCGATGTGTTCCTTTCACATCGATGTTTCTCTCTCTCTCTCTCTCTCTCTCTCCGTTTCTCTCTCTCCCTCCCACTCTACCTGAACAACAACAAAAAAAATCACATGATCATATCAATAAATGCTGAAAAAGCATTAGACCAAATCCAGCACCCATTTGTGATAAATATGCTCAGCAATCTGAGAATGGAGAGATCATATCTCGACATAATAAAAGCCATATATGAAAGACGTACAGCCAACTTCATACTCAATGGGCAGAAAGTAAAAGAATTTTCCTTAAGAAGAGGAACAAGACAAGGATGCCCACTTTTGCCACTCTTATTTAACATTGTACTAGAAGTCTTAGCCACAACAATCAAAGAGGAAAAAAAATAAAAGGGATCCAAACTAGAAAGAAGGAAATGAAACTGTCATTATCCACAGATGACATAATACTATCCATAGAAAACCCCCAAAGACTCCATCAAAAATTTACTAGACTTAATAAATAAATTTGGCAAAGTAGCAGGATACAAAACTAACATCAAGAAAATGATGGCATTCTTATACACCAATGATGAACTCACAGAAAGAGAAACTAAAAAAACAATCCCATTTACCACTGCGGCAAAAAAATTAAGATACCTAGGAATAAACTTAACCAAAGAAATAAAGGACCTATTTGCAGAAAACTACAGGTCATTGAAAAAAGAAATAGAGAAAGGTATAAAAAAGTGGAAGCACATATCTTGTTCATGAATTGGAAGAATTAACATCATTAAAATGCTCATATTAACAAAGCAATTTATAGATTCAATGCAATCCCCATCAAAATACCAACGACATACTTTGCAGAGTAGAACAAATATTTCAAAAGTTTATACAGAACCAAAAAAGACCTCAAATAGCTACAGCAATCTTGAAAAAGAAGAACAAAGTAGGAGGGATCATATTACCAGATTTCAGGTTAAAGTACAAAGCCACTGTACTCAAAACAGCCTGGTGCTGGCACAAGAAGAGACATATAGACCAGTGGAACAGAACAGAGAACCCAGAAATGGACCCAAGGCAATATGCTCAATTAATGTTTGACAAAGTTGGCAAGAGCATACAGTGGAGTAAAGACAGACTCTTTAATAAATGGTGTTAAAAAAATTGAACAGCTACATGTAAAAATTAAACTATACCATCAACTTACACCATACACAAGAATAAACTCAAAATGGATAAAAGACTTAAATGTGATGCATGAATCCATAAAAATTCTAGAAGAAAATGTAGGCAACAAAATATCAGACATCATACGCAGTAAAATTTTCACTGATACATCAACTAAGGCAACACAAACAAAGGAAAAAATGAACACATGGGACAACATAAAACTCAAAAGCTTCTGCATATCAAAAGAAACAACTATCAAAATGGAAAGGCAACCCACTGTATGGGAGTGCATTATTGACAATTGTACATCAGCTAAGGGGTTAATTTCCAAAATATATAGGGTACTCATACAACTCAACAAAAGTAAGACAAAGAATCCAATTAAAAAATGGGCAGATGCGCTGAATAGACACCTCTCCCCACAGGACATACAAATAGCCAAGAGACATATAAAGAAATGCTCAACATCCCTAATCATCAGAGAGATGCAAATTAAAACAACAATGAGGTACCACCTCACACCTGTCAGAATGGCCGCCATCAACAAATCATCAAACAAGTGTTAGTGAGGGTGTGGAGAAAAGGGGACTCTAGTACACTGCAGGTTGGAATGCAGACTGGTGCAGCTACTATGGAAAACAATATGGTGTTACCTCAAAAAATTAAAAATTGAATTGCATTTGACCCGGTGATCCCACTTCTAGGACTATACCCCAAAATGCATGAAACACCAATCAGAAAGAATGTATGTACCCCCATCTTCATAGCAGTACTATTTACAATAGCTAAGGTCTGGAAACAGTCCAAGTGTTCTTCAGTAGACGAATAAATAAAAAAGCTCTGGTTACATATACACAATGGAATACTATGCAGCTGTAAGAAAGAAAGATCTCTTATCCTTTGAGACGACATGGAGGGACCTGGAAAGTATTATCCTAATCGAAACAAGCCAAGCAGAAAAGGCCAAATACCACATGATCTCACTTATTTGTGGAATATAATGAACATAACAGTCTGAGGAACAGGGTAGACCTAGAGACATGAAAGTAGGGTACATACTGATAATCCTCAGAAGAGGGGGTGGTTGGGGGAGGGAAGAGATAAACCACAGAACTCATATGCATGTACGCGTAACCGATGGACACAAACAACAAAGCTGGGGAAGGGGTAGGGGGGATGAAGAGGAGGGTGTCAATGGGGAAAAAAAGGAGAAACCTCTGTAACAAAAATAAAATTAAATTAAAAAAAAAGAATAAAACAAAAGTTAACCCAATAAAAATATGGGCAAAAGATATGAACAGACACATCACAAATTAAGTTACACAATTGGTCAGTAAATACATGAAAATGTACTCAGCATAATTAATTATCAGGGAAATACAAATTAAAGTGATATATCATGAAATACCAAATAAAATAGCTGAAATATAAAAAATAACAATATTGAGAGTTTGAAGCAACAGCATGGACACGGAGTAACTGGAACTCTCCAATATTTCTGGTAGAAATGAAAAAGGGTATAACCCCTTTGAAAGAAAGTTCTTTAAAATTGTCTATGCTTTGATCCAGCATTCTGACTCTTCAGTATTTATCTAAGAAAAACATACTGCACACAAAGACTTGGACTAAAATATTCATAATAGTTTTAATCACAATGGCCAAAGTCTGGAAACAGTCCAAATGTACATCTGCAGAAAAATGGATAAACAAGCTATTGTCTAGCTTATAAAACAGAATACTACTTAACAATAATAATGAATGACTTGGTTCATTAAACAACACAATGACTCTCCCAAATAATGTGTACAGGGAAAGAAGACAGATACAAACACTACTTGCTGAATGATTCTGTTTATGTTGTTTTAGAACAGGCAAAACTTCTAAAGTGAGAAGAAAATCAGACTATTATTTGCCTGGGTTGAGATGAAGAGAGTATAACTGGAACAGGACACTACAAATCTTCCTGAGGAGACAAGAATGCCCCAGATTATGATAGAGTCGGGGAGTGTAGGCTACTTGGTTGCATTCATTCTTTAGAAGTGTACACCTAATAATATTTCTGTATTTTGGTATATAAAATTTACCTCATAATAAAAACAGAAGTAGAACATTACAATTACTATCACTACTACTAATCAAGTAGTAAATTAAAAATGGATGAAGTTATAGCCCTGGTCAGCTTGGCTCAGTGGTTAGAACGTCGGCCCGCAGACTGGAGAGTTCAGGTTTGGTTTCCACTAAGGGCATGTACCTCGGTTGCAGTTTCTCCCCGGCTTTGGTTGGGGTTGTGTGGGTGACAGCCACTCTATGTGTCTCTCTCGCATCGTTGTCTCTCTCTCTCTCTTCCTCCCTGCTCCATCTGAACATAAATGCAAAAATGTCCTCAGGTGAGGATTAAAAAAAAAAAAAAAAGAATGAAGTTATAGAGAAAAAGAAAGGTAAAATGTTTGCAAATGTAGAAGCTAGATAATAGGTCCATGGGGTTTCAGTATACTATTTTGTTTACCTTTTAAAAGTTTTAAATTTTCTATAATAAAAAGTTAAAAATAATTTAACATGCAATACAAAGAGTAATAGGGCAATAATTGAAAAATTGGGTTATCCAGTAATCATTTAAGACTGAAATCATCCTTATATTTTATTTAAAATAATAAATCTATTGCTCATGTGTACAAATAAAATATTTTTGAAACAAAAAATTACTTGAAACAAATCAATAAGAAGACAAACAACCTAA
Organism: Molossus molossus; assembly: GCF_014108415.1. NCBI lineage: Eukaryota > Metazoa > Chordata > Mammalia > Chiroptera > Molossidae > Molossus > Molossus molossus. The sequence goes on from NW_023425344.1 coordinate 184,900,663, forward strand.
TTAAACAGTGGCCAAAAATTTAGACACATCACTTAAATATACAAACGGCCAATATGAAAAGATGCTTACCATTATTAGTCAGCAAGAAAATGCAAATGTAAACCTCAATGAGGAGAGAAAAAATGGTGGCAGAATGAATGGAAGCTACACAGACCATCTCCCAGGACCAAACTGGAATTACAACAAAAATAAAGACAAATCATCAGGAAGGGGCAACCAAAAGGCAGCTTGGAGGACCACATAACCAGGGACACTGACTCAATCCTGGTAGCCTTGCGAGGACGCGGGAGGGGGCCAGGAGCCCACGGTCCACAGTGGCCTGGACTGGGACCTGCTGCGGCCTCGGCTGAGTCGTGCAGCCTTGGCTGAGTCGTGTGGCCTCGGCTGGGACCAGCAGCTGCCCCGGCTGGGACCTGCGGCCGCCTCGTCTGGGTCCTACAACTGCGGCTGAGTGCTACGCCCTCTGCTAGGAGCAGCCACAGCCTCGGCAGCCCTTAAATGGGAGCGGTGCTCTTGGGTTAAAACCCCAGGCAGCTCCACGGCGCAGAGACAGGACAGAGGCTAAATTGGCAGCAGCCACTCACCTTGGGCTCTGACAGAGGGAGGGCAGACTGAACTGGAACTGTGTTGTGACACTCGGGATTTGGAGGGTGCTCAGAGCTTTTGCTGAGTGCAGCCAGGCAGGACTGTGGTCATCTTACTCCTTCCCAGGACCCTGGGGAGAGGTGGCAGTCTCTCCCTTGGAGATTCAACCCCACCTGGTGGCCACTGAAATGCTAATTGAGGCCCATTAACAACCAGGATCTGCCCCACCCTCTGGAAATCCTCTTACACTGAGCACCTGAGGGACTTTTTCAGTCAACTCAGAAACCAAGGTTCTTCAGGTGACCACTACTAATAGCCTTCAGGGAAAAACCTAGAGGATAACTACCATTCCCTGGGCTAGCAACTCTAACCAGGAAAATTAAGACTTGACAGTGGTGTTTAAAGTGGGACCTCCCTGCCTCATCCAAACCCAGGAGAGGGAGCCACAAACAGCAGAACACCAACACCCACAGGAAAAAATTGGCAAACTCTAAAGCCCACTGTGATAGCTAAAATGGTGAAAAAGAGAAACAAAAGCCAAATGAAAGAACAAGAGACCTCTACTGAAAATGAGGTGAATGTGGTGCAGTTAAGCAAATTAACAGAACAAGAATTCAGAGCCATGATCTTGAGGATGCTCAATAGCATGAGTAAGGACATAGAGAGGCTGAAAATAAGCCAATTGAAAATTAAAAACCACCAAGAAGAGATAAAAAATGACATATCAGAAATGAAAAACACATTGGAAGGTCTAAAAAGTAGAGTAGAGAAAGCAGAGGACTGGATCAGTGAATTAGAAGACAGGGTAGAAAAAAATCAACCAATCAGAAAACAAAAAGGAAAAAACGATTAAAAAACAGGAAGACAGCTTAAGAGAACTGTGAGACAACAGGAAACGTAATAGTATTTGCATCATAGGAGTCCCCAAAGAAGAAGAACATGAGCAAGAGTTAGAGAATATATTCAAAGAAATAGTGACAGAAAACTTCCCTAATTTGGTGAAGGAAGAAGGCATTCAAATTCAAGAAGCACAGAGAGCCCCAAGTAAGAAGAACCCAAACAGGCCCACACCAAGACACATAGTAATCAAAGTGCCGAAAATTCAAGACAAAGAGAGAAACCTAAAAGCAGCAAGAGAGAAGCAACATTTTCCCTACAAAGGAAACACCATAAGGCTATCAGCTGACTTCTCAACAGAAACACTACAGGCCAGAAGGGAATGGCATGAGGTAATGAAGGTCATGAAAAACAAGGATCTGAATCCAAGACTACTCTACCCAGCAAGGCTATCATTCAAAATAGGTCAATAAAAGAGATTTCCAGACAAAAAAAAGGATAAGGGAATACATTAGCACAAAACCAGCAGTGCAAGAAATATTAAAAGGACTGCTGTAATTAGCAAGAGAAATAGGAAGAAAAATAGAACCACACTAAACAAAAATGGCAATATAAGTACATATCAATAATCACCTTAAAGGTAAATGGATTGAATGCTCCCATAAAAAGACACAGAGTAGCTGATTAGATAAGAAAGCATGACTCATCTATATGTTGCTAACAAGAGACCCAACTCACAACAAAAGACTCACAAAGGTTGAAAGTGAAGGGGTGGAAAAAAATCTTTCAAGCAAACAGAAAGAAAAAAAAGCTGGGGTAGCAATACTCACATCTGATAAAATAGATTTCAAAATGAAGGCCATAACTAGAGAAAAAGAAGGCCACTTCATAATATTGAAAGGATCTATCCAACAGGAAGATATAACCTTGATAAACATATATGCACCCAATATAGGACCACGAAAATATTTTAAAAATCTTCTAGAAGACTTCAAAGGAGAAATCGATAGCAATAAAATCATAGCACGGGACTTCAAAACCTCGCTGAGATCACTTGATAGATCCTCTAGACAAAAAATTAGCAAGGAAGCAGAGACTCTAAATGAAACACTAGACCAAATGGATTTAATAGATATCTACAGAGAACTACACCCCAAAACAACAGAATTCACATTCTTCTCAAGTGCACATGGAACATTCTCAAAGATAGACCACATGTTAGGGCACAAACTAAGTCTCTACAAGTTCAAGAAGATCGAAATTATATCAAGCATCTTCTCAGACCACAATGGCATGAAACTAGAAATCAATTGAAGAAGAACATCCAAAGACATTTGATCACGTGGAAGCTAAATAGCATGTTATTAAACAATGAATGGGTCACCGAGGAGATCAAGGAAGAAATCAAAAACTTCTTGGAAATCAATGAAAATGAAGACACAACAACACAAAATCTATGGGATGCAGCGAAAGCAGTTCTGAGAGGGAAGTTCATAGCACTTCAGGCCTCCCTTAAAAAATGGTGGCAGCTACATAGCCAACAAGAAAAATCTCTAATAGACTACCTAACCTCACAACTTAATGCAAACAAAAAGAAAACCCCAGAGCAAGTAGAAGGAAGGAAATAGTAAGGATCAGAGCAGAAATAAATGACATAGAGACCAAAAAAACAATTCAGAGGATCAATAAAACAAAGAGCTGGTTTTTCGAAAAGATAAACAAGATTGATGGACCCTTAGCTAGACTCACCAAGAAACAAAGAGAGAGAACCCAAATACATAAAATTAGAAATGAAAGAGGAGAGATAACAACTGACACCACAGAAATCCAAAAGATCGTTAACAACTACTATGAACAATTATACGGCAAAAAATTCGAAAATCTAAGGGAAATGGACAAATTTCTAGAAACACATAGTCTCCCAAAACTGGATCAGTAAGAGATAGAAAACTTGAACAGACCAATAACAACAGAAGAAATTGAAGATGTAATTAAGACTCTCCCAGCAAACAAAAGCCCAGGCCCGGATGGCTTCACGGGGGAGTTTTACCGAACATTCAAAGAAGAACTAATACCCATTCTCCACAAACTATTTCAAAAAATTCAAGGAGAAGGAAGACTTCCAAACTCGTTTTATGAAGCCAGCATAATTCTAATTCCAAAACCAGAAAAAGACACAACAAAGAAAGAAAACTACAGGCCAATATCCCTGATGAACATAGATGCCAAAATCCTGAACAAAATACTAACAAATCGAATCCAGCAATACACCAAAAAAATTATCCACTATGACCAAGTGGGATTCATCCCAGGGATGCAAGGCTGGTACAATATTCGCAAATCCATAAATGTGATACACCACATAAATAAAATGAAGAATAAAAACCACATGATAATATCTATTACACTTAATAAATGAATTTGGCAAAGTAGCAGGATACAAAATTAACGTCAAGAAATCGATGGCATTCTTATACACCAATGATGAACTCACAGAAAGAGAAACTAAAAAAACAATTCCATTTACCATTGCAGCAAAAAAATTAAGATACCTTGGAATAAACTTAACCAAAGAAATAAAGGACCTATTTGCAGAAAAATACAGGTCATTGAAAAAAGAAATAGAGGAAGATATAAAAAAGTGGAAGCACATACCCTGTTCATGGATTGGGAGTAACATCATTAAAATGTCCATATTACCTAAAGCAATATATAGATTCAACGCAATCCCCATCAAAATACCAACGACATACTTCACAGAATTAGAACAATTACTTCAAAAGTTCATATGAAACCAAAAAAAACCTCGAATAGCCAAAGCAATCTTGAAAAGGAAGAACAAAGTTGGAGGGATCACAATACCAGATTTCAGGTTATACTACAAAGCCACTGTAATAAAAACAGCCTGGTACTGGCATAAGAACAGGTATATAGACCAGTGAAACAGAATAGAGAACCCAGAAATGGACCCAAGACAATATGCTCAATTAATATTTGAGAAAGGTGGCAAAAGCATACAGTGGAGTAAGGACAGTCTCTTTAATAAATGGTGCTGGGAAAATTGGACAGCTATTTACAGAAAAAGGAAACTAGATCATCAACTTACACCCTACACCAGAATAAACTCAGAATGGATAAAAGACTTAAATGTAACTCATGAATCCATAAAATTCCTAGAGGAGACTGTGGGCAACAAAATTTCAGACATCATACGCAGCAGAATTTTTACTGACACATCACCTAAGGCAATAGAAACAAAGGAGAAAATGAACACATGGGACTACATCAAACTCAAAAGCTTCTGCACAGCGAAAGATACAATCATCAAAACGGAAAGGCTACCCACTGTATGGGAGAGCATAATTGCCAATGATATATCAGATAAGGGGTTAATTTCCAATACATATAGAGTGCTCGTACAACTCCACAAAAGGAAGACAAAGAATCCAATTAAGAAATGGGCAGAGGAACTAAATAGACACCTCTCCAAACAGGACATACAAATGGCTAAGAAACATATGAAGAAATGCTCAACATCACTAACCATCAGAGAGATGCAAATCAAAACAACAATGAGGTATCACCTCACACCTGTCAGAATGGCCGCCATCAACAACAACAAGTGTTGGCGAGGGTGTGGAGAAAAGGGGACTCTAGTGCACTGCTGGTGGGAATGCAGACTGGTGCAGCCACTATGGAAAACAATATGGTGTCACCTCAAAAAATTAAAAATTGATCTTTCATTTGACTCAGTGATCCTACTTGTAGGAATATACCCTAAGAAGCCTGAAACACTAATCAGAAAGAATATATGTACCCCCATGTTCATAGCAGCACTATTTACAATAGCTAGGATCTGGAAACAGCCCAAGTGTCCATCAGTAGATGAATGGATAAAAAAGCAGTGTTACATATACACAATGGAGTACTATGCAGCTGTAAGAAAGAAAGATCTCTTATCCTTTGAGACTACATGGAGGGACCTGGAAAGTATCATCATAAGTGAAACAAGCCAAACAGAGAAAAACAAGTATCATATGATCTCACTTATTTGTGGAATATAATGAACATAACAGTCTGAGGAATGGGGTAGTCCCAGAGACGTGGAAGTGCGGTACAGATTGACAATCCCCAGAAGACGGTGTGGTGGTGGAGAGATAAACCACAGAACTTATATGCATGTACGCATGAACAGTGGACATGGACAACAAAGCTGGGGTCAGGGCGGGGAGGGTGGTGGAGGAGGTATCAGTGAGGGAAAAAGGAGAAACATCAGTAACAAAAATTAATTAATAAAAATAATTAAATAAATAAAACCACAATGAAATGTCACTACACACCCATTAATATAGTTAAAATGAAAAAGGTTGATAATACCAAGTATTCACAAGAATGTGGAACAACTGGTGGAAATACAAAGTTAAACATATCGTTTCAAACTTCCTAGCAATTTCAGTCTTAGACAGTGAAATAAGGAAAATGAAAACATGCCTACCCAAGGACTTGTAAAAGGATGTTCATAGTAGTTTTATTTATAATAATGAAACCTGAAAACATCCCAAATATTAATCAGCTGAAGACTGGATAAACAAATTCTGAAATATCCATATAGTGGAATGCATTTCAGCAATTAAAAAGAAGAAACTACTGATATACACATCAAGGCAGAACCTCAATAGCATTGTGTCAAAGGAGTCAGAAACAAAATATTACCCATTCTAGAGTTCCATTCATAAGAAATTATATAAAAGAAAAAGAATACAGCGATGAAAAGCATATTAATGTTTGCCAGGGTCCAGTGGGTGGAGCGAGTGTATTGACTACCGAGGGGCATGTGAGATCTTGTTGGGATGAAAGAAATATTTTATATTATGATTATAGTAGTGAGACTATAGCTGTATACATTTGACAAAACTCACAAAGTCAATCACAGTATAAAAGGGCAGATTTTTCAAAATAAAAAAAAAAAATCTATTGAGAATGTGTTTTCATATACTCAGAATCTATTTTCCATGGGAAATTTAATTTTCTTCCTAATATGTATCAGTTTAGTTCCTAATATATACTTGTCATTTTGTTTCTGACAAATGGCAAGGATGATCACAAAAACTGTCATGGTACAAAACCCACAAACATGAACATGTAGAATAGCAACCAGGTTTATACTTTGATGTAGGCAGTTAAAAGTTCAGGAAACATTAGGATCTACTTTGACTCAGTCCTATGATTCTCATAGTGAAACGTCCTCCTACTGAAATTGCTAATGATTAATGTGGCTTTAAATATACACAGTCCTCAAATCAGTTCTAAGTAAAAACTCATTTCTTATATGATATTCTATTTGCTGACTTTATCTTATGGAAACAAAGTGCTTCTGTTTCATAGTATTATTTCACAGTCTCTGTCTTCTTTCTGAGTCAGAGAAGAAGAAAGATCTCAGTTGCTGATATTTAAATGGGTGAAATGGGGCACAGAAAATAACTTCTTTAATCACTTGACTATTGATAGTATCAACCTACCCACAAAGCTTTTTTGTTGTTGTTGTTGTTGTTGACCACTGTTTTAAGCATGAACAAATTTAAAATATGCTTTAGCAGTATCCCTGGACATTCAGAATATGAATAATCTTCCTGACATCTTTAAACTCCTAGCTGTCATTTTTGGTACCAAAGGCCCCAGAATGCAAAGGAGACAGTGGGCATTCTTGGGTTTCAGTATAGCATCACTTAGGGAGAGCAGGCAATTCCAGCTTTCTGACAGTTTCCTAACAGTGTTTGCAGTCAATTAGCATAGTTTGGCAGCAGCACAGGAAAGATCTAAGAGAGAGAATCTAGGCTGTGACTGCTGCTAAACTCAATGCCAAAAGTCACTGTTTTGGGACTTCTTCCCCAGAGCTATGTGCCCTAGCAATGGGTATTTCTAGAAACAAGAATGTGTAGTGTGTGTGTGTGTGTGTGCGCACGCGTGTGTGTGCATGTGGTGGGGGTTGTTGAGGGGAGGGAAGGAAATATCAGGGAGACAGTGTTTTCATATTTTCTATATAGTACTTGGTTGGATACATCAATGCTATTTACTGATTCTGATTCTTGGCCGTGTGTCAGATGGCGGTGGGAAATCTCTACTCTCCCTTTGAATGCCAGTATGCTTCCCACTGCACCGTTCCGACTCCAGCTGCAGGAGGCGCTGTGTTGAGAGTGGCTTGGCAAGGGAAAGGATGGACCCGGGCAAGGAGGCATTCTGGCGTTTGTAATAAACCAGGACCAATCAAGCAAGAGGTTATGATGTGTTTATTGAGATGTGAAAAGTTGAAGATACAAGAAAAAGAAGCAGAATTGAAAGGTCTTAAAGACCAAATCAGTTGTGGGAATTACACAAAAAATTTTTACTCGGGTAACTGGGCGGAGAGCAGCATCATTCACAAATGGAGAAAAAGTTGCTAGCTGGGTTGGGGATAGTTGGGAAATACAGCCACATAGGGATAGACGTGAAATTCAACAGGAATCAAACTTTGGTACAAGTCTCATGATCCCATTATTTTTATTTGTTTAATATTCTGTGCCTCTTTCTCTGGCTTTACTTCTTTTTATTCACCATACTTGCTTTGCTCACTCAAATCCCCTAGCAGACACTTAACTTCTTTTAGTTCCTTGAATGCTCCTCCTTCTATCTCACCTCTGCGACTTGACTTTGCAAATGCCTTTCTTTCTTGAGTGCTCTCCGCCCTCCCTCTAGTTCTCTTCCCTTGCCTCCCACTCTTCGCCCAGCAGTCTCCCTTAGCCCTCACTTCCCTGGGACGACTTCTGGGCCCCATTCCCAACTCCCCGAGCCCCTGCTAGGTAACTGATTGAGTAGCTCGACTTCTCTGGCACAGTGCTCACTGACAGGGCTGAAACTGAACCTTAATGTCTGTCTTCACCTCTGTATTGGAAGTTCCACTCACACAGATAAATGTTTGCCTTGTTAATAATTTAGCCCAAAGAATTACTAAGAGTTAAATACATATTAGTAAAATGTAATATTTTAAAAATTATCTAGTGAACCTAAAACAAAAAGAAACACACAAAGAGACCCAAATACTCAATCTTTGTATTCATTATGACATGTCTTCATGTATATTAACTTATATATCAATTATATTTTATAATAATAAGTAATTATATATTGTATGTATAAGATACTATATATATACACATATATATATGTATATGTATATATATGTATATGTGCATATATATATATACACACAGAGAGAGAGGAGAGGGGTGTAGGTAATGGACTAAGAAGTAGAAAAAGAGTTCAATGTGAAATTCTGTTATTTATTTATTTTTATTATTCCTCACCTGAGAATATTTTTCCCATTAATAGTTAGAGAGAGTAGAAGGGAGGGGAGGAGAGAGTGAAATATCAATGTGAGAGAGACACATCTATTGGCTGTCTCCTGCACATGCCCTGACAGGGGCTGGGATCAGATCTACAACCCAGGTACATGCCCTTGACCAGGAATCAAACCCATGACCCTCTGGTCCAGAGGCCAACACTCTAACCACTCATAAAACTGACCAGAGCAAAATTCTATTTTTTATAAGCAGAGTATATGACATTTAAATACATTGGGCTTAAATGTTGCCATCTGTATAAGACAGTTTTAGTTTTCTTTCAGATTTAAGGTGATCTTCATCTATGAAAATAAACATAAAAGAACCACCTATAAGTCTTATAAACTGCCAATGGCTAGAAATAGATATGTTTTTAAAATGAGGTAAGAATTTGGGTGATGCCTAATAGTATGGGAGTTGAAATGGGTTTCAAATTTCTGTCAAAAACCAATATTACAAGTACCATGAGTTTTTTTTTTAATCCTCACCTGAGAATATTTTTCCATTTATCTTCAGATAGAGTGGGAGTGGGGAGAGAGAGAGAGAGAGAGAGAGAGAGAGAGAGAGAGAGAGAGAGAGACATTGATGTGAGAGACACATCGACTGGTTGCCTCCTTCAGGGCCAGGGACAAACTGCAACCGAGGTACAAGACCTGGACCAGAACTGAATCTGCAGTTCTTTGGTTCTTGGGCCGAACCTCTAACTGCTGAGCCAAACCAGCCAGGGCTACCATGAGTTTTTGATAACAATTTTATGCCTAGATTCTTCAAGTTTGACTTTGTATATAATAAATATTTAGTTAAGCCTAGCAATAGACTTGCTCCTAAAGATGATTAAAGCTCATCATAACACAGAATTAATGGAGTGAAACCAGTTAGCATTGGTAAAGACCTTCTACTAACACTGAATGTTAGTGAGGGCATGATGAAGCTAGAGACAAAAACAAAATACTTAGATAAATTGCTGATGCAATAGTACATCATTTCCAAATAAATGGAAGATGCTTAACCAATACCAGAGAAAGTAGAAATTCACCTTTCACCTGTTCTGGAACCAAAGACGTCCAGGTAGGAAAAGGTCCCAAAGATCATTGCATCCAAACTCATAGGAGTCTTTGGTCTTCTTGAAACACCCAGTTAAGTGCTGACCCACTTACTTCTTGGTATCCCTGAGGCAAAAGCCTTACCAAAACCCTCACCAGACGCAAATCATTCTATATTTGGACAACTCTATTTATTGCAGAGTGTTTTCTTTTCTTATGCCCCCTGAAATTTTCATTCATCCGTCTTAGTCCTTCCACTGGGATCAAGCAAAACACATCAGATCTCTTTCACATGGCAGCCTCGCATTAGCATTGCAAATCTAGATTGAATTCCCAGGTTTGTATTTCCATGCTACATAAAAATATAATATGACAATCAAGACCTTTTTGAACTGGATGTGAATAAAAGTTTAAATTTTTTTTTATTCATCAAATTACAGAAATTATAGTTTAGCTTCAATTATGACTCTGGTTGTTTTTAAACTAACGCTTAACCTCTTTTAAAAGTGTCGCACCACCTTGCCACTTTTCTTTACTTTGACATCAATCACCACAGTGTAATTGCTCTCATTCTTGCTTCTTGGTATGTGAGACATGGGTGGTCAGTTCGTATGACATCTAGTGTTAAATGCTTGCTGAGTTCCCAGTTTTGTAGAAACAGCTCAGCGTACTGCGCTGCAGTGTGCTGTCCGCTAAGCACCTGGTGCATGGGCGGCTGTGGGGACAGTGTGAGCTGAAGCCACTCTGCTCTCAGACAAGAGTGTTGTAGAACAAGGTTAAGGAAACAACAACAATAAGACAATGAACGCACTGGAATAAGACGACTGCATTTTGTAACTTGGCCTGGAAATGACATATAACCTTCCCTAAATGAGTTCATTCTACGCAGCCCCAGGGTCTTCATCTATAAAATGGGAATACTATTGATTTTGCAGGCCTGTTGTGATAATTAAATGAGGTACTTTAGCACACTTCATCTAGTAAAATGGTTGGCTATTGCTTCTCCTATTTCAGAAGCTTTATCTCTTAGCTCTTGACAGCTTGCCTGGGCGCCCTGACTCTCCCACACAGAACGACTGCTCAGGACACGCCCCAGTCCCATTTCGGGCCAGGTAGTCTTCTCTGCTCTGAGCTCTCACCTCATCCAATCCAGTGATTCTAAAATAAGAGGGCCTCAGCCGTGTAAACGTATCAGCTGTGAACCAGGCTGCCTTACTCTCATTCCTCAGAAGAATAAAGGTGTCCGTTAATGCACAGACAGATGAAGTTGGATCATCCATTTGGTATGACCCTGAGTAACTGAGGCTGCTTTGCCTCTGAAAGTCCCCTTGGGGATCTTCTTCAGATGGCTTTGGATAAAAAAGGCCCGATGCTTCTGACCAGGGAACCGAGGGGATGGAAACATGTACGGAATAACAATCACGTGCCAACAACTGTGTCAGGTCTGTGCCTCAGAAACACTCACTGAGATATTTGGGCATTTGCTCACACACTCATGCAATTATTCATCAGAAACTACTGCAAGCCATATCTGAGTCAAGTTGTTTGTGAGTCTCAGAGAAGTTATAATATAGAAAAAGTATAGTAAAATGTATAAATACAGAGAAATTATACAGAATATAAATATAGAGAAATTATATAGAAATTATACTTTCTGGGGTTGGAAAATCTTGGAAGGAATGACTTAGAAACTGAGATTTGAAAGAAAGTAGACTTAAACACACATATAAAATAAAGAAAGTCTAACCCAACCTGCCTCGTTATGGAAAGTCTAAACCAACCTGCCTCGTTATGGATATTACAGAAGTTTGACATACAAAAAGAGATTGTGAAAGTAGTTTAAGCTAAAAATAGGGTGTTGTGCAAACTAAGGCCAAAAACATGGCATTTAATCTAAAATTATATTGCTTACCAAGAAAGAAGGGAGAGAAAACTCCTCAGCTCATGGCTGGGCTGCTAAAATTAAAATTCCTTTGCACATCAAACTCACAGACTTTCAAGTCAAAATGTAGAAACTTCTAGTTATAAGGACGTATAGCACTTATTTAAGTACTAGGGAGGCAATGTGCAGCATGGGGACCATAGTTAACATTGTTATATGGTGTGTACATGAAAACTGTTGAGAGAAAATCCTAAGAATTCTCACCACAAGGAGAACACTTTTTTTTTTTTGTTTTGTTTTTTCATTTTTCTTTTTATTATATCCATATGAGATGATGGATGTTAACTAAACATGGTAGTTATTTCACTATATATAAGACAAACCATTATGCTCTACACACACCTTTAACATATATAGTGATGTATGTCAACTGTGCCTCAATAAAACTGTGAAAAAAGAAATCAAAGACTCTCTTTTATGTAAGAGTACAACCTAAGATCCATTTGAGAATAACATTTTGTTAGCAGAGGAGTGAAGATTTTGTGATACACAGGTAATGGGGGTAAAACTTGTGATGAGGGAACTGAAGGATTCTTGGGAAAATAGAGGAGATAAATCTTATGAAAAGCTGCCCCACCCCAGAAGGCTATTTGTGAAGGGCAGTGACAATTTAGACTTCAGGGGGCACATGACTTTTCTGGTGAACATTAATGTATTCTCATTTTGCTGAAAACATATACTCCTCTAAGTAACAGGAAGTTACGTAAGATGAGGTTCTATTTAATATAGGGGAGTTGTGATATATATATGGACTTGTGTGTTTTATACATTTTTCAGGGCCAAAGAAAAAATTTAAGCATGTAGAGTTATGATCAGATTTGCATTTCATAAACAGTACCTTTATCACAATGCAGAAGATGAATTTGTGGGGGATGAGGCTGGAGACAGATAAATTAGTTAGGAGGATATTGCAATATTCCTGGGGAGAGATAATTAGGAATTAAACTAAGAAGAGCCACTGGGAATACAAAGGAGATTATAAAGTTATCTAACAAAAACCTGCAGAAAATAGCAAACAGAATGAAGAAAATGTAGATGCATTCTGTTTAAAGTTGGAATAAGCCATGGATACCTGCTATCATGCTACTTTTCAATACAGCACAGAGATTCTGGTCAATTCGGTAATTTTAGAAAAAGCAATAAGATGTATATAGATCAAAAGGATGAGACAGTGTGTGATTATTTACAGATGATGTAATGAGGCATATAAGCACTTGCACACACACACACACACACACACACACACGCACAAGAAAACCCACAGACAAACTATTAAAACGGGAGTCCATTTATATGCTGGATACAAGATCACATTAAAAATCAACATGAAAAAGATCAATAAATTGCATCAAAAACACTTTTGCCAAAGACTACATATCCACTGAGATGTTCTCCTTACACACTTTTCCCCCTTTCCCCTTCACATCAGTCAACTTCCCTGGCCCCTAATGTGCACCTTATAACTAGACCCAGGGAACTGTGATTTCCCTATATTGTAGCCTCATTTAAGCAAGATGGACTATAGTAAATCCTCCTGCTAGGATCCTGACAAATATCATTCCTTCTCAAGATGGTTCATATTGGCCACCATGAAAATTCTTCCTTTCTTGTTTGTCATTGGTCCAATAAATATTTGTTGACATGTGACCCAATTTTGCCCAATAGAGTGGGACAGGAAATCTGCTGGTTAGCTTTTAGGGAAAAGTTTATCCACCTATTAAGAAGAGTTGCAGGAGCCCTTGACAGTGTGGTTCAGTTGGTTGAGTGTCATCCCCTGCACAGAAAGGTGGGTAGTTCGATTCTAGGTCAGGACATATGCCTGGGTTGTGGGTTTAGTCCCAAGTTGGGGTGCATAAGAGAGGCAACCCATGTTTCTTTCTCTCTCTCCTTTTACTTTCCTCTCTCTCTAAAAATCAATTTAAAGGTAAAAGAGAGACTGGTAAGAGATGTTTAAAAAAAAATCACAGGAAATGATGGTTCCCTTTTTCCTCTGAACCTTGTCCTCATTGACTGTGGAACTTGAAATTTTGTATCACCTTTCTACTAGCATGTGGATGAGGTTACCCCAAAGAATTTGTTCAGCAGTGAGAGAATGAGGTGAGAGGAGAAGAAGAAAGCAAAGGACCAGACTCTAGATGACTTGGACACTGACAGGTGGCGAACAAGGTCCCGGAAGTGACTGAGAAGCAGCAACCAGACAGACAGGAGATGAGCCAGAAGGGAGAGCAAACAGGAATTAAGAAAGAGCTTCAAGAAAAAGGGCATGCCCATATTATAATTCTGTTGAAGGGGATAGTGGAGTAAATTCTAAGAAGAGGCTACACAATATGAAGCAAAACCAGTTGTTAAGGCTTGGGAAGTAAAAGAAGAGTAGGAACATGGATGTAGAATATTAAGAGAAACTGAGTACATTTTTAGGGTTTTCCTGGGAAGCAGGGTATTAAAAGAAAGGAAGCAAAGTTGTTAGTCCTGCTTTTTGTGTGTGTGTTTTCTATTTTATTTTTTTATTTTTGGAGATCATTTAGGATGAAACAAACCTGTGGATAGAGAGTGAGAAATTAAAACTACAGAACAAAACATATAGGTTATCTGTTTGAATAATTAGGCTAATTTTGAATAGCTGACTGATTTTAATCAAGTCTACTTCACCAATTTAAACATTATACCTATGGCCTGAAGTGGCATAGGATCTGAATTCCTATTCATGCATTCTCTCTCCCTCCCCCCCTCCCTTTCCCCCTCAATCTCTCTCTCTCCTTTCCTCCCTTTCTCTATACATACATATATAGATAGATAGATAGATAGACAGACAGACAGACAGACACACACACACACACACACACACTTTCTCTCCCTCCCTCCCTCTTCTGCCCCCGGTCCTGGTTCCTGGCTGCTGCGGGAGTTGTGAGTAGTGACTCTGCTAGAATGTGCTCTGTGGAAAAAGCAGGAGCACCGCTCAGAGCCAGATCATTGTGCGGTGCGGGTGCTCCTACTTCTGAGGACATTTCTGGCCTGGGGTCCTTTCACTAACACTGGAAATCTAGATGATGCAGCAGGGCAGGGTGCTGGGGCTGGGGGAGAAGCATAGAACAAAGGGGTTTCCTTAGAGAGGATGCTCAGAGGAAGGTCTAGAAAATGTATTGTCAAAGGGAAGACAGTAAGAACTTCCCTCCCTCCCTCCCTCCCTCCCTCCCTCCCTCCCTTCCTTCCTTCCTTCCTTCCTTCCTTCCTTCCTTCCTTCCTTCCTTCCTTCCTTCCTTCCTTCTTCCTTCCCTCCCTCCCTTCCTCCCTCCCTTCCTTCCTTCCTCCCTTCCTTCCTTTCCTACCTTCCTCTCCTCCCTCTCTTTTTTCCTTTCTTCCTTCTTTTTTATTTTGTAAATTACTCATGCCTTTATAATAATCTCAGATATTCAGAAATCATCTAGCTTTCCTAATTTATTTTGCACTTCTTGGTGTCTGTTTCCTCTCCCACACTCTCCTCTCCTGTATTTCCTTCCCATCTAATATTAATGTGATTCCAATCCTGCTTTGCCTCCACTCTGCCTATGTTCCTTTGCAGCTTCAGTGATGAGTCTCTGGCACTCAGGTTAATGTTCTCTTTATTTTAATCATTTCTCTTTCTCATCCTGACCTTTTCTTCATTTCTAATTGACACCCCAACACTGCTGTGAGAAAATTAAGTCACCTCTATTCATTTCATAGGACTAAACTGTGCATTGCTCAGTTACAAATCCTCCATCACATTTTCTTTCATAACACAGGCCCACTGAGGTAAGACAAAAGGAGCAAGACATGGGTGACCTATTTGCCCATGGTACTTGAAAACTTAGTAGACAGCAATAGCGCATTTACTCATTCCCAAGGACCTGAGGTATTCCACAGCAGTGACTTTTAAAGATAATAAGAACTTTCTGCTCCTAAAGCTCCAATGTACAAAAGCAATAATTTTAAATTTTAAATGGAATCTCCAGGAAGGCTGATTATTGTGTAATGCCCTTGCTATATAGCAACCTCAATGTGAAATGCAGCTGGAAAAGGGAGGCAGTGAGGTTAGCACTCTGGCTAATTGAGTTATTTTCTTAGCTCTGACAGCCTCCTCAGGTGAAGCTGTGCAGCTTTGGGCAGTTACTTAACTTCTCTGAGATGAAGTGGTTTCATTTAAAAAAATTGAGAGCTTTAACTCAATGATGCATTTCTGAGATGCCTCCTAGCTCTGATATTCTGTAATTAAATTTCTACTTCTTTGTTTACATGGTTCATAGTTATGATGAACCTCAGTTACTATTACAGTGATGCATTTAGATATAGAGTTTATGGAATAAATAAAACTTTTCAATAAAGAAATAAATGAATACATGCTCCTCCATAATATAATATAAAACCAGCATATTACCATTTGCAAAATACTTATCTCTATCTTGGTATTCTTTCACCTTCTCATTCAGCAGTCATTTGTATTTTTATGTGATTCTCAGTACACCTTTAATACCTCTTTCCTCCACTTTATAATTTGAGGTTTTTAACCTTTGGTGAGATGGGAAGTCAAATATCACTATACTTACTAAAATGTACATCAAGTACTTATCAGTGAATTCTGGAAAATGAACTGACTTCCTATCTTATGAGTAATATGCTTTTGTATCATTCATTTGGTACCATATTTACTCATTTATTTGTTCTTAAAATATTTCAGATACTAGAAGTTGCCAAATAAGTATAATTTTATCATATTTAAATAGTTCAACACTCCTGTACACAAGCAGGCTAACACAATCTGAGTAGTTTTATTTTAAAAAGAAGCTACAACTAAATTCCAAAAATATTCAGAGATTTGAAGAATATGTACATTTATTTTAATAAATAAATATCATAACCACAAAATGTCAGGTCTGTCAATCAGAAAAATCCAACCCCCAAGTGGTAGAGTGAGAAGAATCTGGGTTTAGGAACCAGGCAAGATGGTGTTGAGTCCCAAACATAGGTGTGTAAAGGGCTTTATCTTGAGCAGTTACTGAAGGGCTCTGGACTTTTCAGATCTCACTGAAGTGGTGGGGATGAGAGAGAGCACCCACCTCCCAGGGTTGGTGGGTATATACGTTAATTACCTCACTACACAGAAACTGTTATCTGAAATCATCAGTTTTCCCTCATTCTCTATTACTATCGAAGACATTTTGATTACCTTGAAATTGTTTGCAGAAAGCAAGTTAGAATATTTTTGAGGGTCATAAATCAGTTTATGAAAGTGAACATACTTCCGACAAAGGTAAATCCATTTGACACAGAGTTGAGAATGAGAGGTCATCCACCCAATGCGAATGTGATCAAAACATCAGAAAATTGGGACAAGCTCATAAACCAATGTTAGCTTAGCGAGTAAGACAGCCCAGCAGCACTGTGGGAGAGATTTGGATGGGGGCTCAATGACTTGGATTTGAATCCCAGCGAGACAATCTTGTACTGGCTGTGTGACTTTGGACAAGTCACTTGATCTTTTTGTGTCTTAGCTTCATCATTTACCCAATTGAGATATTCGTATTTTGTTTTGACTTTGCTAGTACATTGTAAGAATGGAATCAGATGACATAAGTCATAGATTTCATAATCTGAAATGTGGCAAGTTGTTGTTAACCCAATTACAATCTACCTCAATCAGCCAGTGTATTTCCTGAATGGTTAGTTTTAATAGTAATCTATTTTAATCTTACAACCCTCTGACTAACTTACAGTGTTCACATTTAAAAATGTATGTAACTTCACTGTAATATATGCCTAGTTCTATAGTACACATAGTGGATGGTTCAAAATAATACTGGATACACAATGCTTTCATGGAGTTTAAAATATAGATGAGAAAACAAACTTGAAATAGAAGAAAATCTAGTTTCATGGTTTTAATTCATGGTCTCTCTCCTAACTTCATTATACCAAGACAAAGAGCACTGATTTGGGTCAAAGACCACATGGGGCCCTAAATAATGTACAATTTGGTTGTATAGTAGCTACTTACTTTTAAAGGAGGATCCAGGAAGAGTTTAAAGTTTTCTTTAAACTTTCCTTTTTACGTTAAACTTTCCTCTTCCATTCTCTGTGGACTATATAGTATGTAGTCCATAGCTATCAGAAAACTTTCTCCCTTTTTTTTTAAACTTAAATTTTTAAGTTACAGTTAACATTAGTTTCATGTGTACAAAATAGTGACTAGACATTTGTATAACTTACAAAATCATCCCCCCAATAATCATAGTACCAATCTCACTCCATGCATAGTTATTATAATGTCACTGACTGTATTCTTTATGCTGTACTTTATATTCCCATGTCTGGTTTCATAACTAGCAATAGCATAAAGGCCATGAATGATAAACCTACAGCTAACATCATACTCAGTGGGCAAAAACTAAAAGTGTTTCCCTTAACTTAGGGAACCAAACAGAGATGTTGCTTTCACCACTCTTATTTAACCTAGTACTGGAAGTCCTAGCCACAGCAATCAAACAAGAAGAAGAAACAAATAGCATCCAAATTGGAAAAAAAGAAGTAAAACTGTCATTATTTGCAGGTGACATGATACTATATATAGAGAACCCTAAAGATTTCACCAAAAAAGTGCCCATGAGTAGGTGAGTGCATAAAATTTGTGGTACATTTACACAATGGAATATTAGTCAGCTATAAAAAAGGAGAAAATCTTACCTTTTGAGACAGTATGGATGGGCCTAGAGAATATTATGCTAAGTGAAATAAGCCAGTCAGAGAAAGACTAGTACCATCTCATTTCACTTATATGTGAAATTTAATTAACATAATAAACAAACAAACACAATAGAACCAGACTTATAGATTGAGCAATACAGAGAACAGACTGACAGTTGTCAAAGGGGAAAGGGATTGGGGATGGGTGAAAAAGGTGAAGGGATTAAGTAAAAATAATAAAATGAATAACCACAATTTACAGACACAAACAACAACATAGTGATTACCAGAAAGAAAGTGTTGGGGGAGGTAGAAGAGGGTAAAGGGGGATAAATGATGACTGAAGGATACTTGAACTGGGTGGTGAATGCACAATACAATGTACAGATGATCAATTATACAATTTTACTTCTGATATTAGTATAATTTTACTAACTACTGTCACTCCAATAAATTCAATTAAAACATAGAATAAAATTTCTGTAACTTTCTAGAGCGTGTTTATATTTTCATCTGCCTGTTGCAGGTTTTCATTGTATTTTATGTTAATTTTAACTTGCGTATTCCTGTTTTATATGGTTAGTACACATTTGAACTCCAAACCCATGTGAGGTTTAGATCCAGGATATCAAATTCTTGAGAAAGTCTTTGATGTTGTTGTCATTCGTTTTCCTGCAAGCAGAACCAAGTAGAGAAAAATAAGCTTCTTTATTAGTCTCCTTGTGCTGGACTTTTTCTAGTCTTCACCTTTCCTAGTTCATGTGAACATTATTTGTGGGTCCCGGCTTTACATCACTTTCTCACAAAGGCCCATGGTCTCAACTCCTATTTTTTAGAAAAATCAAATTGCTAGTGCCGGTAAACTTTATATTAGCAATTAATGCCAGTTTCTATAACAAATGACCCCCAAATCTTAAAGGCTTAACAAAATACAAGTTTTCTTTTCACCCATAATCAAATAACGATTGGGCACCTCTCTTAAGAGCTCTTCTCTAAGCAGTGATTTGGGGATTCAGATATTTTTCATCACGTGGTTTCTCCAGTTTTCTGTACTTCCATATACATGGTTGGTGAGAGAGAACTCATATGAGTGAACAGTGTATATTTAGTCACAATCCTCCCACTGACAGTCTGTTGTTCAGAACTCGGTCACGTAAGCAACCTGACTACAAAGGGAGGCTGGGAAATATAGAAGAAAACATGAATATGGATGTTCACTAATAGTCTTTGGCATATCTTGAGTGCAAATCTCGATAAGGTAATCCCAGGATTACTCATTGGTTTCCAGTCCCCTGTTTTCTTTTTGTTTTTGTGAGCGCAGCTGAGAGTGTTAATGGCTGTTAGCTTTTATTTTTAGGTTCATTGTTCCTGGAAGGCTTTCAGGTTGTCTGATTCACCTTATTGCAGAGAAGAGAAGTCTAAATTTACTAATAGAAATGCAGCTGTCTGCACAGGATATCATCTAAACAATAATTTAAAATTTCCAGCATCTAACATAGTACCTGACAAATAGGAGGTGATCAGTAAATATTGGATAAATTGGAAAATAATAAACCTACAGCTCTGCAGAGATCTCTATGCAGATCAAAAGTTTTGAGTTGAAAATCCCTTCAAAGGAGTGCTCCTGAACTGTGATAGGAATCCGTCGCATGTTATTGCCAATAGAGGTATCCCTTCCCTCATTCTGTGAAACGCAGGCCTCTGCTCCCATGATGCCATCAGTGCTGGAGAAATCTTACCTTTCTTTAATGTTCATAGTTTTATATCATAATCATTATGAGTGTGTGTGTGTGTGTGGGGGGGGCTTTGTCTTATTCATGTTGCCTAGCAGCATAGAAATATGGTTTTAGTGCTTGTATGTCTTCAGTTATCCTGGATTTGTCCTTTATTTTATAATTAAAGCATATAGAGCTTGGTGCTCTATGTCCAGACTGAGAGAACTAGAATTCCTTCTCATTTGCCAATATGTTTTTCTTTAGGCAAATGCCATCTTTTAATATTAGTCTACCCCAACATTTTATTGCATATAGAGATTTATACAGGATGTAAGGTTGGGGGTTTGTAAGGGCTACACACAAGGGCCCACTGTGCACCCTCGCTCCACTGTTGCATGTGCATACTTGCACAGCCAGTGTTTTTGTTCCCTGGAGAACCAGGTGGGATGACAGCACCTGGAGAACACTTTTGTCTTCTCTTTTAGTTTCATTTCCTGGTGTCATGGCAGATGAGTGCGTGTTCCCTTCGCTGTTGGCAGGTGCCGTTAACCATGCTCACCTGTGTTTTCCCTGTAATTTACTTCTTCTGGTCCTCTCGAAGTAAATGTCACTCATGGTTTCTTGTGGCTCCCATTGGTCTAAAGTGTATAAAATGTAAGCCCGAGTCCTAAATTGCCGGCCAATATGAGGTTATTGCAAGCAGGAGATCAAGGGGACCGTGACAGAATTGCGGACAAAGCTTGGGAATAACCTTGGACAAGTCTATTAACCTGTTTTGGCCTCAGCTTCTTTGTCAGTACAATGCACATATTAAACCACATCATCCCTTCATCTGTGACATTCTAAGATTCTAGTTCTTGTTGATATTTCTATTAACAGTTAGTTTCTGAAATTCTTTGTGAGTTTAAAGATTTTCTTTACATGTATACTTAATTATTGGCCTGGGCCATTAATTACTATTTCATATATATGTCTATATATTTGATTTTAAAATATGGATGGATCATTATAAGCCTGTATAATCCAGTTTCAGAAAGAAGGTATTGTATTAAGAAAACATAATTTAGCTTCCAAAATGAGTTTAGAAATAACCCATATATTTTCTTAAAATTTTTGAGATGAGGAGATTCTTCAAGAAAATAATTCACAGAAAAATTTCTTAACATCCCTTGTTATCTCTTCATTTCTTTAACTTCATAAAACTCTCTATAACTCTCCCTTCCCCAAATGCAGAAGACATTATAATTCCTCACCTCATTCTTCCTCCCAACATTTCCTCCTACTTGTTTCCTGTTTTACACTGGTTCTTCCTAACTTTCCCAGCCTCCTGGGAAGTACAGTCTATTTTCTGTTCTCAGTATTTTCTTATCCTTGTTCTGTTCCTCTGTCCTCATCCAGTTCTTGAGCAAAGATAGTGAATGTTCACTTTATTACCACATTCCTCTTTAATGATGATTTTTTGTCAATGACTATGAAAAGGCAGACGTGATAATTCAAGGTGGTTATGGTGAGAAAGAGGAAACCTGCAATCTGGCAGAGACACAGAGGAAACAGAGGAACACACTTCCCAGTAGCAACCCCTTCTCTTCTCTCATATTGAGTTAATCAAAAGGCAGGAGATCCCACATCTTTGGAATATTAAGCTGGGCACAGTGGCTATTATTTCTCCTCCCAAATACTAGAAAACTGTGGCACCTTCATGGGCTAATTCCAAAATAATAGAACATTTAAGTGCTGACTTAGGCAATAATTGCCCCAAAGAGCCCATTCTAAGTTAAGTCATTTATGCAGTAGAGAACTCTAAGCATGTAATTCAACCTTTTTTTCCTTTCATTTATTTAAATTAATTAAGAGGGTCTTGAGTTGGCCATGTTTTGATCAAGTTTATCCCTATCCAGGCTGGGTGTCCAATAATGGGTATGTATTATTGCATTATCTGGGCTGATCTCCTCACTATTTAATCCTTCAGACAGAAGGCATCCTGTATCATTTAGGAGCCATTTGGCTTCTCACATTATATAATGAAGGCTGTTGCTACACGCGAAATGTCTCAAGGGATGCAGCTGATTGCATTTTTTTGGTGGCTTATGACACCAGGGCTGGGATCTCTGTGATTAATCTGGACACTTCTTAATGTTTTTACATCATGACCACAAGATGGCCATGGTAGTATTAGTTTTATATCTGCACTCAAGCAGAAAGAAGGGGAAAGAGAAAAGGTCATGTCAGGAATTTTGTCCCCTTTAGTAAGGAAAGCATAAGCAAAAGCTTTCCTGAACATTGCCCTATCTCCACCTAAGCAGACACGTCACTGGCTAGAACTGGACCCCATGGCCATCCTTCGCTGTGATAGGGGCTAGAACAGATGTGAAGAGGATTGGTTCAGAAGCCACTGCATGAGGTTTCTTTGAAATGATTGAGGTGCTTCTTTCAAGAAAAATGGGGTAATGGCTCCAGAGAAGCCAATCCCCATGGGATCCACTATAACTCTCAAGGGAGTGGAGAATCATGTTTGAAAGAAGTTTACTACAAAGAAAAGGGCTATTAGGTTTTGGTAGAGATTTACTCTTACTCATGAATGTTGATGAAATAATGTTTTTAGTGTATGGGAGCATGAAGGAGAAAGAGGAAAGGGTAAGAAAGCCAGAGTATCTGTGGAGAAGGTAGTAGAACAGACATTTTTTTCCTTGTGGGCTTAGAGTTCAAATGTAGATTTCTCTGTAGAATTCACCATCTATTCTCCTTTGTACCTCTGTGGAACTATTCATCCTTTCCACCTTGCTGCTTCTAAGAATTATATTTTAATGAGTTTCTCAGCACCAGCATTATTGAGAGGCTTGTATAGTGACTACTGGTATATCCCCTTTCTTCAACTCTGTAAAGATGAGTGAAGGACTGAATACATAATTCTCTGAGAACTCAGAGGGCACAGGGAGATACAGAAAAAATAACATGGTCACTGTTGAGATGTGGGAAAGTGTTGTGTTTTTGCTCTCTCGGGTGAAATAGATATCCCTGAATGACTAGAGATGGAGGTGTATTCAGAAACACTAGGACACTGACTCTGCTTTTACACCTCAGCTGTTGACATGGCCTCACTGTCTTCAAGTTCATTTGAAGAACTGCAAGAGCCCAGTGTTTAAAAAATTCCTTTAAATTGCAGTGAATAAAGTGTGTCATTTTCTCTACATAGAGATGGGAGGCTCAAGTACAAAACACATTGGTGTAGCAAGAATGGAGGTTTCCACCTGCAAAGACCCTGCTTGTGTCAAGTGTCACTGCAGCCTCGTGCCCCTATGGGGGACCAGGAGTTGAAGCAGCTTTTCCTGAAATATGCTGTTTTGGGTCCAGTCCTGTGTGTCATAATACCTCCATGAAAATATTTTACCTGTGAGGAATTCATTGGGGAAAGTGAGTCTAACCTTAGGGTCGATGTGTGTGTGTGTGGTTCCTTCCCCTTGCTAGCCTCCAGGAATGACAGTTTCACAAATGAGATCAGTGACATGGATGACTAAGGTCCTGCTCTCTCTTCCCAGGGCTAGGTTTTTCTGTCTCACTATTAGGGTTGTTTGGGGAAAGGGCCACACTATTAAGGAACAAGCTGTACCACTGGAAGGATGCTAGAGAGTGTCTTGTTCACGGAAATGGTCTATTAGGCCAGCCTCAGCAAATACAGAAAACGGATGCCAAGGAAAGACAGAAAGTGAGAAAATCTGGGAGCACAGATAGCATATTTATTTATAATCGCCACCAAAATCCCAATAAGAATTTATGTTTACTTTGTTGCAATGTTAGGAGAAATCTGTCTGGGAAACATTGAACCCAGTGCATGTCTGCAAGGATATAGTCCTAATTCTCCAAAGGCAGGACTGTATGGCCAGGCTGCAGCTGTGATTTCTGGGAGCCTAGGAGGCAGCATGGGTGGGTGATAGATGGAGAGAATGGTTATTGAATCACAGCAAAGAGACTCTGTCTCTCCAGCGTGGTTTCCTACTGCTAATAAAGAAGCAGCCTGTCTTTATGAATGGCTTTAGCACCCACATGGCTGTGAATTTGCAGTAGAAATAACTAGGAAAAATGGAAGAAATGTGGGCTCTAACAAAGGGATGCCAAAAGCCTGTGGGAATAACACCAGATCAGGAACCTAACCAAGCAGAAAGCAACAATCTTTATTATAAAGCAAGGAACAACTGCAAATTGAGAGGCATGAGCTATATCAACCAGTTACAGATACAGCAGGAAAGGAAGTCACACAGAGGGATGCCATGTGGAAAATGTTCTGTGAGCTTCTTAAAAAAACCCTGAGCAGAGAGCATGGTGCGGAACTAACATCCCACAGGCTAATTCTTGCTGTCAGGTTACAATGCCTTGATTTGCAGTGATTGTCAAAGACAAGAGAGTCACTGGAGTTCATCTCCACCCTGCACTTAAAATACAGCTATCCTAGTAACCTCAATGACAGCAAAGGCTGCGGCGATTGCTGCCAGGCTGAGCCAACGGGGTCTGAAGTTTTGCCTTTGAATATGGTTGCTTAATAGATGCGTTCTGCTTCTTCCTTCTTCTGCAATAGAATATGCTCAAGCACGAACAAGTATAAGGCATCTGAGGAAAGGACAGGGCCATTAAGGAAAGCCTTTAATTACCTGATAATTTTGCACGTGGCCAGTGTTGTAATCATGGAGAAGAGTAGAATAGGCTCTTTGGCTTCAGCTAAACATTTTATTTCCATGTCAAGAACGAAACAAAAACTCTAGATATCAGACTAGTGAGTAGCTGTGTTTTCCTCTAGAAATGATACCAATTATGAACTGTTTATGTACCTCAAAAATCCATGCATATCGAAACCCTCTCCCCCAGTGTGATATTAAGAGTTGGGACCTTCTGGAGGTAATTAGGACTTGATGAGGTCATGCAGGCGAAGCCCTTATGAGTGGGATTAGAGTCACCAGAGAGTTTGCTTCCTCCTCTCTGCTCTCCAAACTGAAAGTTTGCAATGTGAGGTCAGCAGTCGGCAACCTGAAAGGGGGTTCTCGCCAGAACCTGACCACGCGGGCATCCTCATGGTGGAGCCCTCACCTCCAGAACTGTGACAGATACATTTCTGCTGTTTATAAGCTACCCAGTCTGACATTTCCATTATAGCAGTATGAACAGACTAAGACTCTATCGGAAAACAAACAGCCCTAAATAGAATGATCTGTTTACAAATCACTCTGGGCCTGGGCTTGAGTGACTGCGCAGCCTGGCTGTGCTGAGATCCACTCAGCAGCACGGGTTGCTGGGGCACAGTGTTGCAGGTGGATAGAGACTAGGTGTCTGTGGGTGCTGTTTGGTGAACAGAGCTTTCTGATGTGATTAGAATTCTCTTTTCAATTGAAATGTTATTAAAAACTCAAATACAGCCCTGGCTGGTTTGGCTCAGCGGTTAGAGCGTCGGCCTGCGGTCCTGAGAGACCCGGGTTCAGTTCCCACTAAGGGCACGTACCTCAGTTGCAGTTTGTCCCCGGCCCTGGTTGGGTTGTGCGGGTGGCAGCCACTCGATGTGTCCCTTTCACATTGATGTTTCTCTCTCTCTCTGTTCCTCTCTCTCCCTCCCACTCTACCTGAACAAAAAATGGAAAAATGTCCTCGGGTGAGGATAAAAAACAAACAAACAAAAAAAAACCTCAAATACACAATGGATGGATCAACAGAGTATTATGTTACGTGAAATAAGTCAGTCAAAGAAAGAAAAATACCCTATAGTTTTACCTATATGTGGAATCTAAAAACAAAACAAACAAACAAGACAAAAATAGGTTCAGAAACAGAGGCCAGAAGGGAAGGGGTCTGGGATGGGTGAAAAGGGAAATGAGAATATAGCCAATAACATTTTCATAAGTTTACATGGTGACAGGTGATGTCTAGGATTAGGGAGGTGATCACATTGTAAGGTATAAAATTGTTAAATCACCATATTGTGCACTCGAAACTAATATAACTAATTTAAGACTCTGTAACAATTATACTTCAATAAAAATTAAATTTAAAAAGCAAAAAGAAATAAAAGCCCAAATGCATAAAACAAACAGAAGCAGACATTTTAATACCTCTTATCTGGAAATAATTTTAGACTCACAGGAATTTGCAAAAATAGTACAAACAGGTCCTATGCACCTTCATCCAACATCTTTCAAAGGTAACCCTTATATAATTCTAGTATAACTGCAAATATAAAACCAGGAAATTAGCATTGGTATAATCTATAGGACTTATTTATGACTATCTTTTATTTTTTATCCTCACCCGAGGACATTTTTCTATTTTTGTGTGCAGATAGAGTGGAAGGAAAGAGAGGAAGAGAAAGAGAAACATTGATGTGAAAGGGACATATCAAGTGGCTGCCACTCGCACAACCAACCAGGGCCGGGGACAAACTGCAACCGAGGTACGTGCCCTTAGCGGGAACAGAACCCAGGTCTCTCTGGACCACAGGCCAACACTCTAACCGCTGAGCCAAACCGGCCAGGGCTTGATTATCTTTTAGTGAAACTTTATAAATACTGCCTTGTGTATAAAAAATGGCACATGTTATAAATAAAATGTAGTTGAGAAGTGTATCATGTTCTGGTGCTTAGTTTTGATAATGTTTCGAGTCTTATCGTGATGTTTTGATACTATCCCTTAATCAGCAGAGAAAAAATGCAATTGGAACCTGGTTCTTCATTTACAAATGGATATAAATCCATGTTTCAAAGAATCTTATTTGACAATTTTGTGTTTGTAGGCTGATGTCTTTTCAATCTGATTAGCTAACCAGTTTTTTTGTTGTTGTTATCTGATAACGTTCCTAGAATTAGAAAACATTTTCATCCTCTCCTTTTAGTGCTTTACATGAGTCGATGCATCATTCGTATTATCTTCAACCAGCCCAACTATCCTCACCAAATCCTAGAGCTGAGCCCATGGGAGTGCAGCTGCACGTAGCACTGTGCTCAGTCGCGGACCAGGACGGTCACGACAAACACGTCACTCCACAGTGTCCACTTCCCTCTCGCCATAATACTTGGAGGGTGTTTTACTTTGGGGTTTGGGAAAACATTAAAAAATGGTTAACCTGAATTAATCCTTCACAATGTGGAGGATATTTTACACACAGAAGTTTTACATAAAGTAAACTTAAGCATAGATGTATTCAGCAAGTTACAGGGACCCCATGCATAGCTCTATCGTTGGAGATAGAGCCTTGAAAATGTCATAACAAACATCCCTATGTGGTTGCTATGCACCATGCGTCATCGCATTTAGTCTTCCTAGCCTCTACGAGGTAGGTGTTTTAACTTTTCTTTTACAGATGAGGAAGCTGAGGCTTTAAGAGATTAAGTTGTTACGTATCACAAGGTTAATGAATGGAGGATACACAATTTGAACTTAAGTTGAATTTTTAAAAATCAATGATTTTCATTGCTATATAATGAATCCTCACAGGACACTGGGGAAAACCCTTATTCTCATTCTCAAGGGACTAGAGAGTCTCTTTGAGGTCAACACGGGGTCCTGCTTTTCAGGGGACATCTGGGTGCACATACTGTCATACTAATCACAGTGATTCTAGAATTCTCTTTTTGCAAAAACCATTCAAAAGTCAGACTTTAATTCCAGAGTCGTCGTCTTCTACTATCAAGAACTCACCTATATTTCTTACTCTGTTCCTCAATGCTCCTGGACATAACAATGGAAAACATGGGTTTGGGAAAATATGAATCCTTTTATGTCTCCTTCAAGCTGGAATGCCCCTGGCAAAAATTGTTGGGGCGTCACAGAAAGATGTTTGATTTTTGACCCAAGTTCTTCTCACAGAGTTCCTAAAACCCTTGGAATGTCCTGCATGATAAGAGTGATAGAGGCATCTTTTTTTCTAACGAGGTGATTCTTGGCAGTCCCCAGATACCCTCAGGAGGGGGGCTGGGCATGAGCAAGACCAAGCCTTGATAAGAAGCTTAGAAATTTCAGCTCCATGCTCCAATCTCTGGAGAAGGAAGAGGGGCTGGAGACGGAGTTAATTTCAACGGCCAGTGGGCCAGTGACTTCATCCATCATGCCTACATAATGAACCCTTCATCAAAACCTCTGAACAATGGGGTTTAGAGAGCTTCTGGGATGATAAATACCTTGATGTGCTAAGAGGGTGGTGAGCCAGGAGGGGCGAGGACGCCCTGTGTCCCTTCCCTCATAGCTTAGTATAAACCTAGGTAAAGTGTTTTCCTGAGTTTTGTGAGTTGTTCCAGGAAATGATCAAATCTGAGGTGTTGAGGGAACCCTTGAATTTGTAGTCAACCATGCAGAAGTATGGGTGGCTTAGGCACACCATTTGTGGCTGGTGTCTGAGGTGGGGGCAGTCTTATAGGATTGAGTCCTTAATCCATGGGGTCTGAGTAACTCTGGGTAGTGAGCGCCAAAAATGGATTGAATTGTAGAATACCTAGTTGGTGTTGGAGAATTGGAGGGGTGGTGTTGGAAAAGACACCACATATTAGGTGTCAGAGCGAGAAAAAAACCCCACACATTTGGTGTCAAAACTGTTGTGAATAAAAACAAGCCAGCGGTCTATCTAAGAATGCTGTTTGTTTTAGCTTTGTGAGACTCCTCTTCTTCCTGGTTGAGGTACTATTGTGCTAACTGTAGGCAAAAATGGAGAGCTGGCCCTTGTACAAAAGGTGTCCTTCTTCCTGGTATTGCTAGTATTCTCACTACAGCAGCTTGAGTAAGGGGTGGGTTTTTAATTCTTTCATGGCCACTTTCTGCTACATAAGGGTGGACTGAAGTTTTACGTAACCCGAAGCTCATACAATTTGGTGAGCCCTCTTTAGGGAATGCAGTACAGAAACACCGTATGAACACATGGCTAAGTCTTCTTCCAGGTCTCTTAGAAAGAGATCTGTGCAGAAGCTTAAATTTTAATAGCTTCATTGTATAGACAGCCTCAGCTTCTCTTGGGTAATGCTGATCTTCTGAAGTGATAAGCAAAGATTTCATGGCACAGGTTCTGTTTCAGAACCACAGAAAACTTGAGAATTCCCCAGTGTACTGGGCAGGAGGGGTCAAAGGGAAGGGAAGGGCATAGGAAGTCCCCGGGGAAGGCAATACCCAGGCTCCAGTAGTGTCCCTGGTATCTAGCAGGCAGTTTGATAAATGTTCATTCACTGAATAAATGAGCATAGACCATTTTCTTGGCAGGTCTCACAGGTAGAGTTATTTGATCTAATGAGCAATGAACTAATTTTGCATTGGTGAATTATGTAGATTTTAAATTAAATTACACCCTTTTAACAACTATTTTAAACATGAGGCTAGGACTTTGACTCAGATCATTCTCTATATCTGAGATGTCAGATCGGTTGCCCTTCATACTCCAGATCAATCTAGTTCATGACAGAGATGTGCAAATCCACATCCACATGTGATCAGACGAGCGTGACGTGCAGACGGACGTGGCAAGCTATGTGGTGTGTCTGTCCCAGGAAACAGGCACAACCGGAGAAGGTGGACCATGTCCAAGCTTTAAGATCCTGTGCTGTCCAACTTATTCCTAATATTATTTTCATGGCAAAAATCCAGGATGTGTAAGGATGAATAAAAGCAACATTTGAAACTCAAAAGCTCCAGATCATTTTAATCAAAATTATTTCTAGTCTCTGCCACTCCTCCTGAGCAGTCTTTCTGCCACGAGGCACCAGGCCAACGCAGTCAGGTTCCTGACAGTTTTCTTCACCAATCCAGGAAATACATAGTGGGCCATTTGCACCATCTGCCACCCAGGTGCCAGTCAGTGGAAGGCAGATAGGAACTCGGGAAAGCATGTTGAAATGCCATTTGGAAAACAACAACAACCCTGAAACCTGCTCTGAGAAAGAGACTGGGAACATATTGAGCATGAGGAGGAAGGAGACTCCATAAAAAGAGCACAAAGAGAGTAAAGATCCATGTTAAAGCTCTGAAAAATCAGAAGACATTTCTCTGTTGCCTCTTAGCCAATTTGATATGATTCCAGCTTTAGGAAATCATAAAAAATACAATATTTTCCAGGCATTTTGGAGTGGCTGATATTACACTCTGTGCGTATAAATAGCTCCTTGTACTACATGTGTGCTGCTCTCTTGTTTAGAATCAGAACATAGGGGAAGAAATCCTTATGACAGTGCATCTCAATCCTGACTGCATCTCAGGCTGTAATAAAAAATCGTCACTGTAGTTATTCCCCTGAAATAATTATGGTCTTTATTTAGGGACCAATTAAAGCACAACCTTTGCACAGTTGGTGTTAGCAATGTTGGCAGCCTTGGTCTCCAGTGAAGTAGCCATTTCACCTGCCACAAGATGATACTGTTTTAGTTCTCCGTTAGAAACACTCAATACAGACCATTGGGAAGTTTTCAGGAAGATGGACCCTTGATGGACTTGTGCTCCATTGCAGAGCAGGGCCATGGTTGGGTCTGTGTTCGCGTGTGTGGTTGGTGAAACTGTTCCTTAGTGTCATCTCCTCTCACCATGGTCAGGGCTGTCTCTGCCTTCAGAGGAGCTCCCCCCCTCCACAGCCCTCACCTCCCATCTCCCTCCCACATACGTTGTTTATCTGTTGTTTTATTCCAAGAAAACTTTACCTGGGGCTTGGGAGCATTCATAAGGACCTAGGCTGTGTTTCTCAAACTTAAGTAATGTCTGTCTCCTTTTAAAGAAATAAAAAATACTAATAGATTTTGAGTATTAACTTAAATGTTACTTAAGTATTTATGAACGTTAAGCTAGATATAAACTCATCTGCTTGTAGCTGTTATAAAGATTACAACGAAGACAAATTTAGATATTAATTATGAAAGAAACTACAAAACCAATAAAAGTCACATTAACAACATTAATTTAATGTGACAGATAGACTTGTTTTAGTAAAATCAAACTGACTCTCACAATGTTAATATTTTCCTCAGTGCTATGGCTCAAGTCCTCTTGAGATTGACATGTATATAATTGTATAAACTCTGTGACTATACACCTGCACAGCGGGGGATGTAGGGAACTGTCATTTTGACATTACGACATGCCAGCATCAGGGAGGTCAGATAGGCTTGCCAGAATATCAAATGCACCCAAATGATTTTGTGATATTTAAAGCGTCTCCTTTTAAAATTTTTAAAAATAATCTTGGAATTAAAGAGAACTACATTCAAAGCAACAACTCCATGCTCAGCGGTTCAATGGTCGGCCTGCAGTCCAGAGAGACCCGGGTTCGGTTCCCCCTAAGGGCATGTACCTGGGTTGCAGTTTGTCCGCGGCTCCGGTTGGGGTCGTGCGGGAGGCATCCACTCGATATGTCCCTTTCACGTCGAAGTTTCTCTCTCTCTCTCTCCCTCACACTCTACCTAAACAAAAATGAAAAGATGTCCTCGGGTGAGGTTAAAAAAAAAGCAACAACTCCTTCAGTGGTTACATATAACAGGTATTTCTACTATTTCCCAAGTATTATTACTATTAAAGAAAAAAATTGTTGGTAATTTATCTCCCCTAGCTCATGTTTCCTTTTTTTTTTTTAAGTTCCACATAGATTTAATTATTAAAATTAAATGTAAGGTATCCGAAAGTTAAGACTAGTTATAAACATCTGCAGTTTTTTGCAACCCTATAGTAAATCTTGATCACCGCCTAATTTATTCAAGCTTTTTTCAAACATCAGCAATATTTCCTATGAGTCTTCTCAAGACCTTTACTGATAGAAGAACACATTTCACTGCCCAGCTGGTGTGGCTCAGTGGTTGAGCACTGACCCATGCACCAAGAGGTTGCCGGTTTGATTCCTGGTCAGGGCACATGCCCAGGTTGTGGGCCTGATCCCCAGTGGGAAGCGTGCAGGAGGCAACCAATCGATGTCTCTCTCATGGATGTTTTTATCTCTCTCTTTCTCTCCCTCTAAAATCAATAAAAAAAAAATTTTTTTTAATTACACATTTCAGTTTATTTCTGTATTGCTTTTCATGTACTCTCTTAGCCATTTTAACTATATCAGGAAGAACAGGTATTTACTCAGTGGTACTTAGCTTTTTGTTTGTTTTTTTGTTATTAAGTTGGGAACCTTAAAGTCAACTTCCAAATATTCATCCCAAATTTTAAATAAGTTTTTTTTAACTTTGAAATAATTCACAGGAATTAAAAAAAACAAAAATAGTCCAGAGAATTCCCATGTACCTTCCACTCAGCTCCCCTGAAAGGCAACATCTTACATAACTCTAATACAACACCGAATACCCAAACCAGGACATCGGCATCTGTAGAGTCTGCAGATCTCATTCATTGTGGAATTTAGTAAAACTGTAAATACTGGCTAGAGTATAAAATGGCCTCATCAATCACTAAACAAATAATGAAAGCATGTACCATGATCTGGCAGCTTCGTTTGTGAATACTTTGCTGCCTACCACAAGCTTTTTTAGCATCCATTACTAATCAACTGAGGGAACGTCTGTGCTTGGGGCAAGGTTCTTTATAACACTGGATATAAATCATGTTTCAAGTAATTTTCTTAATAATTTTTGCTTCTAGGCTACCATTTGTGCAACCTGATTAGATCACTTTTTTAAAAAAGTTGATGTGTGGATGACAGTTTTCCTGGAATTAGAAAATGTGTCAGGTCTCTCTTTGATTGTTTCCTACCAGTGCATGCACTAATGCATTATCTTCAACCTAGTTTCCTTTTTTAGTCACTTTTGTTTTGAGCATTTAATTGAAACTAGGCATTTATGCAGGGAATCTACTTAACGAGGTACCTGTAAGCTACATAAATTGCTTAATATAAAAGAAGAGTAACCGTCTTATTTTTTTTTTTTACCCTGCCTTTATGTTGAGGAACTCTCTTCACTCAAGATGATCTCATATATTTCATGTGACACCTGACCTATGACCTTCTTGTGAATACATTAAAAAAGTAAGACTTAAAGTTTAAACACTCCGTGGACCATCTTATGTTTTTATTGGAGGTTATCGATCCCAGTTAAAAACATTAACCCACAAGATACAAAACCCTCAATGTCTCTTCTGTCCTTTCTAGTCTCTTCACCTTGGGTTCATGAGCTCATAACACTAAACTACTGGGAACGCATCATACGCACCTTGTTATTTCACAGCTGTTCTCCTTGTACATACCTTTTTACCCATCTAGAGTTCTTGTTCTTCCTTTACTGACCTGGAGAACTCCCATTCTTTCTTTGAAAGCTCAGCTCAGATGTCCCTTCCTCCAGAAAGCTTTTCCCTTTCCTTTCTCTGTATGACATGTTTGTTTCATGTGAATTCACCAGTGTACTGATCTCTCCAGGCTGTAATTGGTTTCGTACATCTCTACTCAGTGGGGAGTAATAACTCTGTCTTATTCATCTCCCTCAGTAATTAGTATCTTGTATAGAATTGATTTAAGATTTGATATTTTCCTAAAAAAAACAATGGCTCACCTTGATAGAATCCTAAAACTTAAACTCCATGGAACCAATGAGGGAAAAGTACAATAATGATGTGGGATCAGAGAATGTCATTATAATTTTTAACTATGAGGATATTCAAAACTGATGCAACTAGAGAAGATAATTAATTAACCTGTAAAAGAAATAAAGTTCACTATGATGGGTGTGTTATATTACTATTATGAAAGAATTCTGAAGACAATAAACAGCATTTATTCATAACATTCAGAATTATTGTCTCCACTGTGAATTAAACAGCCTATTATTTTCTTAATCATAAGTGTACAGTGAATATCTCCTAGGTATTTTGTGATCCTGCCTCCACAACCTCCGAGAGACCTAAGCAGTATTGCAGCCTCTAGGACTGCAAAGTACAGTTAGTCCTCACCTAACACAATCAACAGGTTCTTGGAAAATGTGACATTACATAAAACAATGTATAAGGAAACCATTTTTACTATAGGCTAATTGATATAAACAAGAGTTAAATTCCTATGGCATATTTCTGGTCACAAAATATCACCAAACTTCTAAATAAAGACTCAAAGCACTTCTAATATTAGACATTGAGAATGTCAACATCAGTTTAAGAAAGATTAATTAAAACAAGGAAGATCATTATTTTCCAGCCTGCTTATTCCAGTTCAGAATCACGGTGGCCAGAGCCTCTACTGCAGCTCGGAGCGCAAAGTGGGAACCCACTCTGGACAGGACACCCATCCACCACAGGGTGCGCTCACACACCCACACCCACTCACACAGAGACAACGGAGACAGGCCAACAATTCACCTCACATGCACCTCTTTGGACTGTGGAAAGAAATCAGAGCACCCTGAGAAAACCGACTCAGACATGGAGAAACCATGCAAACTCCATGCAGACTGTGGTCTGGCCAGGAAACAATGTTATTTCTTCATCAACATTATAACAAAATGATGTTAAATGAAATGACATTATTCAATGTCCCTCTGTATATTACATGGGAGGGGGGTGGAGGGAAGTATCTTATATTAGACTTAAAAGCCAGGCTTTATGGCTTCCTATCTTTTGGGAAAATGAGTCACAGGGTTTACATTTCTCCCCCTACCCACAGCAGAATTTCAAATTTTCACTCAGGCAAAGAGGAGAGAAGCTGCTTTGGGTTCTCCTTTTCTCCTCTGAGATTTGTTTCATAAAAGAGCTAATACTGGCCTGCAGCTGAAATCCCCCCTATTGCATATGCCTGTGTGTGTAGTATTCATTGGCTGTAACTTTCCTCAAATGTCAAATCACCTGCCAAGTTTTATGTTTAATTGTTACATTTTATTGCTTTTGATTTATAAAGTGTTTGTCTCTGGTGCCCAGAGGAGATATAATATCTCAGATATCCCACTGACCAAAACAGTATAGTCAAAGGCAGTAGGGAATTTGGCAAGAGGGGAAGGCTTAACTTAGTTCACTAGATACATGGGGAGATACAGTAGATACAGTCTTGATCTGTTTGTCCTCAGATAGTCTGGCCCAGACTTGGAGACAAAACAGAGGAAGAAAGAACAGGGAAGACAGATTTTTTTTTTCTTAAGAGCTGGTTGTTGAATATTTTCCAGCTTACCACCAGAAATAGGTTGAATTA
This sequence comes from Molossus molossus, assembly GCF_014108415.1. NCBI lineage: Eukaryota > Metazoa > Chordata > Mammalia > Chiroptera > Molossidae > Molossus > Molossus molossus. The sequence continues at coordinate 184,935,951 of NW_023425344.1, forward strand.
ATACGACAAAAGATATATCCAGAACCAAGGAGAATGACTGTCTCTTTTGTGCTATTGTACCTACTATCTATATTTTTACTTACTATCAGCAAAATAGTCTGTGCCTTTATTACACTTAGTACCAGTATCAGCCAAGGGAAGGCTGGGTAAAAACAGCTCACTCAAAAATAGTGTTTTGATCAGGGTTTAGGGTATGGTGAATAGAAACTGAAAGAAACAGTGAAAATAATCGTGTAGCACCTATACTATTTTTAGCCTGAAATAGGTAGTGAAAGGATTTGCTCTTAGAACTTGGAGACAGAGCAGCTGTCTGTGTAAAGAATACTTAACAGGAGCTGTGACCTCTGGAGGAGGGATACAATCAGCCTGAGGGAACCCTGAGATGGGGTCAGTAGAATCCTTTGGTATCACACTTTTCCTTTGACAACCTGTTCATTCTCTTCATTGCCCAAACTCAATTTTAAGTCAGAGGGCATTGGAGCCCATTGATGAAATTGCTACAGGTCAGACTCAGAGCAAAAAGCAGGGTGGAGTAACTTCGGAGGTGTGAATGAAAGATTTCCAGTGCAGAAACTACAGATGTTGGTTTTATGGTGTATGTGCAGTGTACAAGATGCTAGGCCATAAAGAATTGCTTTTGTTGATTTATTGACAAAGAGTTAAGTGACAATAAACTATAGTTGCCACACCAAGGCCCTATCCAAACATTAATAGTAGGGCTACTGTGGGTCCAAGATCTCATGTCACCATTTTTGCTGTTTCTTATGATTCATCAGGATAAGTGGCTCTAACGGGGTAAAGTGAACACTAGATATTAACGTTGTCTTCTTCAAGGAACCATTAGTTCACTTTTCCTACTGGGCTTTTGTGTGCCTAATGTCCATTTCACAGAGGCCCCTGCCCAGTGGATTGCTGGAGCCAATTGCATATATCGCTTACCCACTTTGGTTCAGTAACATCATGTTGGTGGTGTGAAATTGGCCATGGTGTGAGAATTTATGCCATAGAAATCAGCAAACTCAATAAATAATTTTATTTGCTTCCCCTTCCCCCATAGAGTTTGATTTTAAACATTGAGGAGCACACTACTGCCTTAGTATCTGGTAATATTCTGAATAAATTACGAGTTCCAGGAGACAGAACTTTCTGCTAGGTTCCAGATGTGAGGGTCTATTCTCCTTGTCTTATCATTCCTTCCTCAACATTTGACTCAGTTTCCCTAAAATCTCTCAATTTTAAAAATTATATTCCATCTATCTACAGAAGTGCCAGCCCACTAGGGTGTCAGGGAATTTAGAGCTTAGTTATATCTTTACCACGGCTTACCTATTCTATTACATGTATATCAACCCAGCAGAGTTACTTCTTGTCAATCAGGATAAGATATTTTTGTTTGTTATTATTATATTTGTCTTTCCATTCAATTAAAATGAGGGCCTGTGACATATAGAACAGTACTGGTTGTGAGAGAACTAGGGTACAGCAGATAACTTGAGGGGTTCAAGAAGACATTAGTATTTATAACCTTCCTTCTTGGATAGATGACATTTGGAGGTAGGGGAGGTATCTCTGAAGTGCCACAGATGTTCACAGCATACTGTTTTCAGATGTAGAACAAATGATGGAGGGGCATTAGAGTTTATTAAGAGTGACCATTCGTTGCCCTTCCAGATCCACTTTCCTCTTTAACTGCCCTGCTCTGAGCCCTGGGAGGCGGGCCTCTGTGGATTGTATATGGAGGCTTCTTTGCCTTCTATTTCCCTACTGGGTTTATCAATGAATGGCACCAACAGATCAGTGAAGAAGGGGTAAATCAGTTCAGCAATGACGATTCCTCTGCCAATACTTATGGCTCTCTCCAGTGCCCATAACACCCCACCTCTTTCATCATCCCTGTCTCTTCATGGTAGAAATGACAGCTCTATTTTGTTAGAAGTTTAACAGACACTTAGTGTATAATAAAACCCTATTGGTTCTCTTAAATATGCTCAACTTGTTTAAAAAATATCTTTTATTTAACATTCTTTAAACACAACATTTGATTGGACCATCTATCCCCTGTTAGGACCCTGGCTAATATATTGTTTAATTTAATTTAATTGTTTTTTAATTTATTGGGGTGACTTTGGTTAATAAAATTATATAGGTTTTAGGTCTACACTTCTATAATATAACATCTGTATATTGTATTGTGTGTTCACTATCCCATGTCAACTTTCCTTTCATTACTATTTATTCCCCCTTTATTCTCTTCTACCCTCCCCCATCCCCTTTCCCTCTGGTAATCATCATACTATTGTTATATTGTTATAATGAGGTTTTGAATATGGATTTTTAGTGAAGAAAAAACAGGGAGAGATTTTTTTTTATTACTGGTGGGACTTTCGTGCACACCCAACCCTGAACTAAATTGAAGCACTTAGTTGACTCACAGATTTCGCCCCTGGATGGGGTGTGTGTGCCTCAGTCTTCCAAGGAGCAATGCTACTACTTTTGGCCTCACCAAGCTCTTATGATTTCTCATTTTCCATTTTTTGTTGCAAAGGACACTCAGTTCATGGTTTCTTTCCTCTTTATATTGCACCCTAACCTCATATCCATCCTTTTCTTTGTTGTCCTTAAATGCAACTGTTACTCCTCATTCCCCATTTTGTGTGACAACTTCTTCTAATCTAGGAATAATCTACGATTATTTGCAATGGCAAATAATCATGTGGATGTACTAGATTTATTAAAGCATTTGGAAATATCACTATTGCTGTAAATGTATTTAGCATTTCAAGAATATAGAAAGGCTACCAGCAAATCTGGCAGAGAACAGATTTATTACTAATCTATTACTAATTCAAATACTAGCACTTTTATATCTGTTATGCTTAAAAACTTTTAAACTAATCATCAGAGAGATGCAAATTAAAACTACAATTGAGGTATCAACTCACCTGCCAGAATGGCTACCATCACTAAATAAACAAACAACAAGTTCTGGCAAGGATGTGGGGAAAAGGGAACCCAAGCACATTTCTGTTAGGAATGCAGACTGATGCAGCCACTGTGGTAAACAGCACGTAGTTTCCTCTGAAAATTAAAAATGCAAGTTCCATTTGACTCAGTGATCCCACTTACGGGAATATATCCTAAGGATCCCAAAACACCAATCAGAAAGAATATATGCATCCCTATATTCAAAGCAGCATTATTTATAACAGCTAAGATCTGTATACAGCCCAAGTGACCATCAATAAATGAGTGGATTAAAACGCTGTGGTACATTTACACAACAAAATACAATGCAGCTGTAAAAAAAGAAGACTCTCTTATCCTTTGGGATAGCATATATAGACCTGGAGATTATTATACTAAGCAAAATAAGCCAGCCAAAGAAAGACAAATATCACATGATCTCACTTTATGTGGAATCTAATGAACAAAATAAACTGATGAACAAAATAGGTCCAGAGACATGGATACATCGAACACAATGACAGACCTCAGAGGAAAGGGGGTGGGAGGCAGGGTGAGAAGAAACAAACCAAAGAACTTATATACATATATGCATAGCCCATGGAAACAGACAATATGTGGTGAAGCCCTGGACTAGGGTAGGGGCTAGGTGGAGGGGGCAAAGGGGGGAAAACAGGGGACAACTGTGACACTGTCAACAAGAAAAATAAATTAAAAATAATAAGATAAATAAAAACATATCCTTGGGTGAGCATGGTGGTGGACAGGACTGGAGTGAGGGTGGGTGTGAGTGGGTAAGCATGTATGAGGAAAGGTTGCATGTGTGTGTGAGTGTGGGTGGGGATTTGTTTGTTGGTGTGGGGACTTGGAATGGATGGTCTGAGCTCTCCTATTTGGGAGAGTTGCCAGCCACCACGGCATGCTACTCAGCTGGGTGCTTCTCGCCACTTGGGACTGGAGAGAGTGCCATTTTGGCAGGGTCCTCCTCAGGAGGAGGCTGCAGGGAGAAAACATGACCCAGAGCCCCAGTGCCACAGACTAGTATGCCAGGCCCTATTGCTATGACCCAAAGTCCCTGGATGCATAGACCTGCCACTGTAACCCAGCATGCCTGACTTGTTGCCCCCAGATGCCCAGACCCATCACCATGTTCTGGTACGCCTGGCCCCACCACTATGACCCAGCTCCCCTGACCGCTCAGACAGTGACTTACATGGGAATACACCAGAGAACCTCCCTGGAGGACCAGAACTGACACACCAAGGGGCCAGAATCAACAACATCAGAACAAAATCCAGCAAGCTCCACAAATAGCAGATCCAAATACCTGTATTTTACCTGGCATGACTTAGTTGGGGTTTGCCTTACAGTCAACAAGCCTGAGGGTAGACCTCAAGCTCAAATAGGGCATCAACAATCAGGACACAAGTATAACAGAAGAGCCCAAATAGCCCACAAAAGAGACATTCCAAGAGCATCCAGCTCAGGAGATCAAAGAGGCTCCACCATTAGGTCCCACAAAACGCTTTTTACACAAGGCCATCCCACAAAGACAGGGGGGCATAGAAATTCTAATATATAGAAACAAACACAAAGAGACAGCTAAAATGGGGAGACAAAGAAACAACCCCCCAAATGAAAGAAAAAGAGGAATTGCTGGAAAAGGATCTAAATAAAATGGAGGCAAGTAATTTATTAGATATAGAGTTCAAAGTAATGGTTATAGGATGCTCAAACAACTTAGTGAGAACTATAAGCAGCTTAATGAAAACTATAAGGGACTTAGTGGAAGTTACATCAGCATGAAAAAAAAATATAGAAACCAAGGGACTGCTTTAAGAAGAAAAAGAAGCCCTGGCCGGTTTGGCTCAGCGGTTAGAGCATCGGCCTGTGGTCCGGAGAGACCCGGGTTCAGTTCCCGCTAAGGGCATGTGCTTCGGTTGCAGTTTGTCCCTGGCCCTGGTTGGTCGTGCGGGTGGCAGCCACTCGATGTGTCCCTTCATGTCCCTTTCTGTCTCTCTCTCCTTTCCTCTCTCTCCCTCCCACTCTATCTGTACAAAAAATGGAAAAAAAAAAAAAAAAAAAGAAGAAGAAAAAGAAGAAAGAGGGAGAGGAACAAAGGTATAAAAAAAAAAGGCAAAAATTAAGTACCTATCAATAATAACCTTAAATGTAAATTGACTAAATTCTCTAACCAAAAGACACAGGTAGCTGAATGGATAAGAAAACATGACCTATATATACATATGTTGTCTACAAGAGACCAACCTTAGAACAAAAGATTCACACAGACTGAAAGTGAAGAAATGCAAAAATATATTCCATGCAAATAAAAAAAAAAAAAAAAAAAAAGCTGGGGTAGCAATAATCATATATGACAAAATAGACCTCAAAACAAAGGCCATAACAAGAGACAAAAAAGGTCACTATATAACACTAAAAGGATCAATTCAACAAGAAAATATAACACTTGTTAACATACATGTACCCAATACAGTAGCACCTAAATATATTTTAAAAAAATATTCTTGCCCAGTTGTTGTGGCTCAGTGGTTGAATGTTGTCCCATGGACCAAGAAGTCACTGGTTTGATTCCTATCAGGACACATGCTTGGATAGTGGACTAGATCTTTAATAGGGGGAGTTCAGGAGGCAGCCAATTGATGTTGCTCCATCTCTCTCTCATCGATGTTTCTATCACTCTCTCCCTCTCCCTTCCTTTCTTTCTAAAAATTCAATCGAACATTTAAACAAACAAACACACACAAAAAAACTCTTGATGCACTTTAAAGGAGAGATAAACAGCAATACAGTCATAATAGGAGATCTTAACACCCCACTGACATCAGTGTATACATCTTCCAGATAAAAAATCCACAAGGAAACAGTGGCCTTAAATGATACACAAGATCATTGGATCTAACTGATATTTATAGAACATTTCATCCAAAAGCAGCAGAATATCTATGCTTCTCAAGTACACATGGATTATTCTCAAAAATAGACCATATGTTAGGACACAAAGTAAAACTTAATAAATATAAGAAGATCAAAATTATATCAAGCATCTTCTCAGATTCCAATGACATAAACTAGAAATTAACTATAATAAAACAAAACAAAACACCTTAAAAACATTCAAACACATGGAAGCTAAATAGCATGCTATTAAACAATGAATGGATTAACAAAGAGATTAAGGAAAAAATAACAAACTTCCTGGAAACAAATAAAAATGAACACACAACAACCCAAACTCTATGGGACACAGTGAAAGTGGTCCTGAGAGGGAAGTTCACAGCATTATAGGCCTACCTCAAGAAACAAGACAAAGCTCAAATAAACAATCTAACCCTACAACTAAAAGAATTAGAAAGAGAACTGTGAGAAAAGCCCACCGTAAGTAGAAGAAAGGAAATAATAAAGATTAGAGCAGAAATAAATGACATAGAGACTAAAAAAAAAAGCAAGATAAAACAGATTAATGAAACCAAGTGCTGGTTCTTTGAAAAGATAAACAAGATTGATGAACCTTTAACCAGACTCATCAAGAAACACAGGAGCCCTGGCAGGTTTGGCTCAGCGATTGGAGCATCGGCCTGCGGACCAGAGAGTCCTGGGTTTGGTTCCCACTAGGGGCACGTACCAAAAAAAAAGAAAAGAAACACAGGAGAGGACTCAAATAAAAAAAAAAAATCAGAAATGAAAGAGGTGAAGTAACAACTTATCCCATAGAAATTCAAAGGATTGTAAGAAAATACTATAAACAACTATATGTCAACAAGATGGATAAAATGGACAAATTCCTAGAAAAATACAATCTTCCAAAACTGAATCAGGAATAATCAGAAACCCAGAATAGGCTGATAACAACTGATGAAATTGAAGCAGTAATAAAAAAACAAAAGTCTTGGACTAGATGGCTTCACAAGCAAGGTCACCAAACATTCAAAGAACACCTACCTTCCTCAAACTATTCCAAAAAAATTCAAGAGGAGAAAAGACTTCCAAACTAGTTTTACAGGGCTAGCATTATCCTAATTCCAAAACCATAGAAAGATACTACAAAGAAAGAAAATTCCAGGACTATATTTCTGATGAATATACATGCTAAAATCTTCAACAAAATATTAGAAAATAGGATCCAGCAATACATTACAAAAATCATACACAATGACCAAGTGGGATTTATTCTGGGGATGCAAGCCTGGTATAATATTCTCATATCAATAAATATAATATATCAAATAAACAAAATGAGGGATAAAAATCACATGATTATATAAATAGATGCAGAAAAAGCTTTCAACAAAATCCACCTACCATTTTTGATAAAAAAAATCTCAGCAAAACAGAAATAGAGTGATAATATGTGAACATAATAAGGCCATATATGACAAACCTACAGCCAACATCATACTCAATGGGCAAAAACTAAAAGCATTTCCCTTAAGAACAGGAACAAGACAGGGATGTCCACTTTCACTACTCTTATTCACCTTTGTACTGGAAGTCTTAGCAACAGACATCAGGCAAGAAGAAAAAAATCAAAGGCATCCAAATTGGAAAGGATAAATTAAAATTGCAGATGACATGATATTTTACATAGCAAAACCAAAGGACTCCACCAAAAAACTACTAGATTTAATAAATGAATTCAGCAAAGTAGCAGGATACAAAATCAACTTCCTGAAATCGATGGCATTTTTATACACCAATAATGAAACCTCAGCAAGAAAAACTAAAAACAAACAAACAAAATAATCCCATTTATCATGGCAATAATTAAAAAATAAGATAACTTGAAATAAACTTAATCAAGGAGGTAAAAGACCTGTATTCAAAAAACTATAGGATATTGAAAATAAGAAATAGAGGAAGATTCAAACAAGTGGAAGCATATACCACATTCATGAATTGGGAGAATTAACATAAGTAAAACACCCATATTTTCCAAAGCATTTTCTAGATTCAATGCAATTATTATTAAAGTACCAATGGTATATTTCACAGATCTAGAACAAGTATTCCAAAAATTGATGTGGAACCAAAAAAGTCGCCGAATAGCTGCAGCATTCTTGAGAAAGAAGTACAAAGTTGGAGGGATCACAATAATGAATGTCAGGTTACACAACAAAGCCATTGTAATCAAAACTGTTACTGGCCCGAGAACAGGCATATAGATCAATGAAACAGAACAGAAACCCCAGAAATCAACCCGCATCATTACGGTTAATTAATATTTAACAAAGGAGGCATGAACATACAATGAAGCTGCCTGGCCAGTATGGCTCACTGGTTGAGCATCGACCCATGCACCAAGAGGTCTCTGGTTCGATTCCTGGTCAGGGCACATGCCCAGGTTGTGGGCCAAATCCCCAGTGGGAGGAATGCAGGAGGCGGCCAACCAATGTTCTCTCTCATCGATGTTTCTATCTCTGTCTCCCTCTCTCTTTAAAATCAATAATAATAATAAAAAAAACATACAGTAGAGTAAAGACAATCTATTAAATAAATGGTGTTGGGAAAATTGGACAGGTACATGCAAAAAAAAAAAAATGAAACTAAGTCACCAACTTACACCATTCACAAGTATAAACTCAAAAAGGAAAAAATACTTAACTGTAAGTAGCAAAACCATAAAAATTCTAGAAGATAACATAGGCAGCAAAATCTCAGTCATCTCATTTAGCAGAATTTTCCCTGATACATCTCTGTGGGCAAGAAAAACAAAGAAAAAACCAAAAAACTAATGGGACTGTATCAAACTAAAAAGCTTCTGCACAGCAAAAAACAAACAAACAAACAAAAAAACCAATATCAAAGTGAAAAGATAACCCACTGCATGGGAGATCATATTTGCCAATGACACATATGATAAGGGGTTAATTTCCAAAATAAATAAAGAACTTATACAGCTCCTCAAAAGAAAGACAAATAACCAAATTAAAAATAGACACAGGTCCTGAATAGCCACTTCTCCAAAGAGGACATACAGATGGTCAATAGACATATGAAAAAATGCTCAGTGTCATTAATCATCAGAGATATGCAAATTAAAACTATAATGAAGCATCACCTCACAACTGTCAGAATGGTTACCATCAATAAATCAGCAAACAACACGTGCTGGTGAGGATGTGGAGAACAGGGGACTCTAGCACATTGTTGGTGGGAATGCAGACTGGTGCAACCACTATGGAAAACAGTATGGAGTTTACTCAAAAAATTAAAAATGGAACTACCATTTGATTCAGTGATCCCACTTTTAGGAATATAGCCTGAGAACCCCCAAACACCAATCAGAAAGAATATATGCCCCCTTATGTTCATAGCAGTGCTATTTACAATAGCTAAGATCTGGATAAAGCTCTGGATCTTCAGTAGATGAGTGGATTAAAAAGCCATGGACATTTACACAATGGAATACTATTGAGCTATAAAAAAGTAGGTGCTCTTACATTTTGTGACAGCATGGATAGACCTGGAGAGTATTATACTGAGTGAAATAAGCCAGTCAGAGAAAGACAGATACCGCATGATCTCACTTATATGTGGAATCTAATGAACATAATAAACTGACAAACAAAATAGGTCCAGAAGCATGGAACAGACTGACATATCTCCAAGAGTGTGTGTGTGTGTGTGTGGGGGGGGGGGGGCTGGCAGGAAGAGATTAAACAAAGAACTTATATACATATATGCATGACCAGTGGACACAGACAATAGTGACAATAGTGCGGTGAAAGCCTTGGATAGGGCAGAAGCTGGGAGGAGAAGAGCAAAAGTGTGTGTTGTGGGAAGGATTTGGGGACATCTATAATACTGTCAACAATAAAATAAAATAAAAATTTTATATAAATATATCCTCTGATGAGGATTTAAAAAAATAATGGATTCAATCCCAAAATATTAAAACAAAAAAGATATTCAGCTAGGAGATCTATTTTCGTATCAATATTTAAAATGGTTTTAATATTTACCATTTTACACTCACTAAATCTCCCCTGACATTTTGCTTTCAGGAACTCCATCTATTACAAACCAAAGAGAACCTCCAAAAGAACCTGTAAAATGCAATACACATTGGCAGGGAGGGAATCCAAAGCTCACCACAGACTGTAAATAGCAAAATCTCCCCAAATCCATAGAAATAAATGTATTGTGTCACCATCTTGAAAATCCATATTTATTATTACTCCCAAAATAGAGTCAATCAGAATCTAATTTTAGAATCTAGACTCTAGGAAAGTATTCCAAAAAGGGATGAACATGAATAAAAAATTTACACTAGGCCTGGCTGGTGTGACTCAGTGGTTGAGTGTCGACCCATGCACCAAGAGGTTGCCGGTTTGATCCCCGGTCAGGGCACATGCCCAGGTTGTGGGCCAAATCCCCAGTGGGGGCATGCAGGAGACAGCCAGTCAATGTTCCCTCTCATTGATGTTTCAATCTCTCTCTCCTTCTCTCTTCCTCTCTCTCTAAAATCAATAAAGAAAAAAATTCACACTAAAAGAAAAACCAAAATGTAGAAAACAAATAACCATATTAAGAACATTAACTTTACTAATTAATTTATGAAAAATAAAACAATGGATAGCTTTGGTTTTTCAAATTAGAAAGTATTTTTAAAAAGAATATTGTGAATGCTTTGAGAAAATAATATAGCACTGCAGTTAGAGCATGATCTTTGAAGTCACACTGCCTGGGTCTGAGTCCCTATTTCCTTTCTAATTGAGGAACTTTGGATATTAATCTTAATCTATTTGTGATACAGATTTTTTAATCTGTAAGATGAGGATAATGATAATATACTTTACACAGTTATTAAGAAGATTTCAAAACACAGCATTTGTAAAATACAACTGGACTTGCCACAAGGTAAGGACTTTGTAATTATCAGTAATTATTAAAGATATGATGAATGATAATGACCTATTCTGAGAAAGGCAGTGAATTGGAATTTGAATGAACACTTCTTTACACTGTAATGAGAGTGTAAATTGGCATAAACTCTGAAGGGAAGTTTACCCGTATGCATATAGAGTTTTAAAAAGTTAATTTTCTTGAATATGAAAAAACATTTATTTCTAAGCATTTATGCTAAGGTTGTAACAAATATTTCTTTCCAAGGATGTTAATTTTAGTATTATTTATAGACAATCATTAGAAATTATGTCTAAAAATGCCAATATGAAAATCATTCAATGAAATATTATGTAATAAATAACATTTTAAATATTATTTAATGCCTTAAAATACACTACACGAGAAAAAGCAGAATATAAAATTTTCATGCAATTGGACTCTAATATTTGGGTTAAAATGTAAATCTTATAAATTATATAAATGCACAAAATTATACATATGATAAACAATTCATATATACATGAAAATTTGAAAAGAAATCCATCAAAATTAGGACTTCAAATGGCACTATTACAGGTGATTTTTGTTGACATTTTATATGTTTGTTTTCCAAGATTTTATTATGAGCATTAATTAGTTTCAAAATTAGAAAAAAATCTGATAAATGTCTCCTTAAGTGCCTTGTATGTAATTCAAAGATGCTCAAGCTAGCATGATTCTTTATGGTCTTCTATTCGTCTTTCTTTTACCGACAGTTACATGCTCAATTAGATACATTTACAACTTCATGCACAATTGATAACTTTTTGTTGTGTGACTATAATTACCTGGTCAGCAATCTTGACTCCAATTTAGTAGTCAAACATAAATATATCTCATCTCCATTTTCAAGGTACTTAATAACTAATATTTACTTATCTCTTATAGAGAATATACTATATGACAACCATTATTAATTACTTTGTATGCAGTATCTACTTTAACCTTTACAAATACCTTGTGAATTAGGTACAGTATTCTCTGTTTTATGGAAGACACGGGATTCCAGGTCTATTGAGATCTATCCACAGTTACACGAGGTCTTTGATTGGAATTTGATTGGAATTGCCAAATCAGTCTGACTCAGAGACTAAGCTTTAAACCCCATGTATGTTGCCTCTTCATAAGTGCCTCGTGCATACCTGGCTTCTTTTCTTTGCTCTCACTATTGGGAACAAAAAATAAGATTATATGTCTTTCCAAGTATAATCTAAGGTTTATTGACGTCTGGAAATGAGTATAAAATAACTTGGAATTTAGCTAATGTATAAATAAGACAAACACACTAAATTGGAAATTAGTTTTAAACATTTTTCTTAAGAGAAGACATTTACAAAATTAAAAAGAAAAAAGAATTAATCAAGCAAAAAATGTTTGGCAAACCTCAGTATTATCTTTTATAAGAAAACAGTCTTATAAAAATATGTTTCATATGGAGACTAATTAACAGTGGAAATGTTTCTTGTTTTGTTTTGACTTCAGGGTGATGATTTTGGTCGATGAAGGGATATTATCCCCCTTATTTTATCATAATGATGCTCATATGATACCTTGTAATTATTCTCAGGTCATTTCTTAGTAGGTCTTGGGTTCCTAAGTGGACAATGAAGGCTGAAGAAATAATATATTTTTTAAATAGAAATAAATATTGAGGTAAAGTAGAAATTGATTCTGTTCCTGGTTCTACCACTAATTTGCTACAGTTGCCTACACAAAGAGGATAATGGCTAGACACGATTTCCTCATTTGTGTAATAAAAGGGTAATTTATAGTCTCAAACATGCCTTTTAACTAAATCTATGATTCTATGATTTTTATAATACTAGAACATCATTATGCACACAGTAAATATTTATAGAATGAATACATATCTTTGAGCTACTTCCTAATCCTGTCCATTCCTCAAGGACTAACTGAAGCCTCACTTCCTTCATGAAGATTCCCTTACATACTCACACTGACTGAACTCATAAATGATCAGGACAATAGTTACATGTTATCTTTAAACATTGCTTAATAATTTCACAGACGGAAGTCCTTGTTTTTAAACAAGTTGTAAATCAATTTGACAAAGACAGTTTTTTGATCCATAATTTTACACACTCCTTGGGTCCAATCACAGTGTTGGTCTCACAGTTGATGCTAACCAAAGTCTTATTCAAATGCAGAGTGAAAATTGAATCAGCAACTAGATTCAGAATTTGCAATCTCAGAACATTTCTTGTATCAAAATGAGGTTCCCCAGATTGCAGTTCAGGTCTTCTCTATATCCGTTTGATCACCATCATCATCACACTCATTATCTTCATGATCAAGAAGCATTTATTCGGTCTTCCTGGCATGAATGGCAGCAAGCCTACATTCTATTTTTGGGTGAGATGGGAAGCAGCTGGCTATCATTCTCTATATAATAGCCTTTCACATGTGTAAAGACTATTTCCAGAGTCTAAGATCATTAACTTTAAAAGAGCCGCAGATATTGGAGATCAGTTGCTACAAGAGAGAGAATGAAAAGAACGAAGGAGAACATGTTATGGGAAGAGGAGGAATTGTGTTACTAGCTTGCTATACATCTCTCCACCCAGTGTAATGCAGCAGGCAAGTGCAGGAGAAGATGAGCTGTCAGTGTCTTGGTGCACATCATTTATCATGGGTCCTCTTACATCTTCAGAGGCAGAGGCACCCCTGTTAGTATGCACAGCTTGTCATGGGACCAGCATTGTCTATGCACACTGAGCGCACTTTCGTTCTTGTCAGTTAATGTAGCTGAGAACGGTTGTGTGTCAGGATTGCAATTCAACAATGCTCTTGGCAGTTGAAATTAGAATCAAATCCCTGAATATAGATTTAAAGAGATAGATGGTTTTTCTCATTCTCCAAAGAAGAGAGGGATAAATTTAGAGCTTGGCAGTCATTGTTTACGGTTCAAAATTCACCTAAAATCTGTAGCATAGCTCTGGAAGAGGACTAAGTTTTCATAAATTAGATAAAGGGATAGACACCACCCTGAAAATATGCACGCGATTTCCACATGGAACTGCTTACCTCTAGAATGAATAATTTTGTGTTGATACTCACACATCTATTAACAAAGAGGTACTGCCCTGGCTGGTTTGGCTCAGCGGTTAGAGTGTGGCCTGCTGTCCAGAGAGACCCGGGTTTGGTTTTCGCTAAGGACGCATACCTCGGTTGCAGTTTGTCCCCGGCCCTGGTTGGTCGTGGGCATGGCAGTTGCTAGATGTGTCCCTTTCACGTCGGTGTTTCTCTCTCTTTCTCTCTTCCTCTTTCTCCCTCCCACTCTATCTGAACAAAAAAATGGAAAAATGCCCTCGGATGAGGATAAAAAAACAAAACAAAACAAAAGAGTTACTTGTTTCTGGAATACAACATTGAAAAATAAAAGCCAGATTAAATAAAAATCCAAATTTAGTCACCATCCTCCTTTGAATAGAAAGGAAAGCAGGTAACTTCAGCTTTCAAAATAGCCTCTCTTTTGTAGTTGTGTTGGCCAATGGTGGAGCTACATATTTCTTAACTGTATTTCATTTTGAGTTCTGTCTTCTTTTCATTTGATTCAAGACATCTCTCTCTATATATATAAAATCTTTCTTGAATTTTGCTCTTTAGACCAAAGAATTAAATTACATTCATCTGGAAGATGGAAGGCTATAGTTCATAAGGGCAGAAACAAAGACTAAAACAATGAGAAGGATTTAAAAATATCCTGATTTGGGGGGCAGGGGGATTTAATAGCACACAGAGGTTAAAATTAGTTATTTATTTTTTATTGGTAGCTATACTTTTTCTTTCTAATTCCTTTTGCTCAAGCATTAAAAAGTGTTTATTGCCAGAGTACTGACAGTGAAGCAAACAAGGAAGATTCCCTTCTCCTGTGCTTTCCCCAGTGACTGCTCACTGCTTCTTGCATCAGAATCAGTGCCAATGAACAGTGTTCTGAGGACCAGGTTTCATGGGGGCAATTCCAGTTTCAAAAAGGTACTATTGTCTCTCAAAAATCTATAAATGCAATTTACAGCATGTAACCTGATTCAGGGACTGAAAAAAATAAGGCACTAATCAATTGATTAGTCAATATCTATATTTGTATATATGTGTGTGCATACATATATACATATGTGTGTTATGTGTGTTTTTAAAATAAACTATATGCATGCATGCATGTGTATGTATACAGACATGCAGATGATTCTCATTCTCATTAGTTGTTTTCTATGAAGTTGTTGCAAACACTGAGTTAGCAAACAGTAAATCATTACAGGGTTAGGTTCCTGCAAGCCTCTCATCACAACATTATCTACTTGTCAACACATAGCCTTGTTTTATATGTGTTCCTGCTTTAGTACTCCTTATTTAATATATATTGCTGAATCATTAACATTGAACTTGAGACTGACAGCATGATAACTTATGTTTGAATGAAGGTTAGCTAACACATGTGTGTCTCTGAAAGGCACATCACAGCCTTTCTGCACTTAGTAACACGAGAAAACACTTCAGCACCACACATGGGGTCATTTTAAACAGCAAACTAAACAAAAAAGCACAAAAATACAAAAATGGGGCCCTTAATGTACCATAAAAACTAAACCAATCTAAAAGCCTAAAACATTGGCAATATTAGTAATTTCCTGGGTGGTCCTAAGATGAATGGAGACTGATGCTATCATTTACCTTCTGTGTCTCCATTTATCATTGCTGAGCAAAGACAATGACTCTCAGAAGTAGGACACTAAGACCTTCAGGTCCCAGCAAGCAATTTCTGAATCTTCTATTCAGTAATCAATTTGTCTATCTTTAGACCAATACCAAATTGTTTTGATATTATCATTATATAATAAGTAATATAAATGCTCCAAATTTGTTCTTTTTTTTTTTTTAATCCTCACCCGAGGACATTTTTGAATTTATCTTCAGATAGAGCAGGAGGGAGAGGGAGAGAAAGAGAAACATTGATGTGAAAGGGACACATCAAGTGGTTGCCGCCCACACAACCCAACCAGGGCCGGGGACAAACTACAACCGAGGTAGGTGCCCTTGGTGGGAACCGAACCCGGGTGTCTCTGGTCCATGGGCCGACGCTCTAACTGCTGAGCCAAACTGGCCAGGGCTACAATTGATTTTTTATGTTGATGTTGTATCCTTAAAATTTTCTATACTTACATATTTGTTCTAATAGCTTTCTTGTGGATTTCATGAGATTTTCTCCACAGATAATTATGCCATTGATTAAATAAAGTTTTATTTCTTCTTTTCAAAATGGAATGATTTAATTTCTTTTTGTCTTGTCTAGCTAGCTATACCTTCACTCTTTTAAATAGAAGTAGTAATAATAGACATTCTTGACTGGTTCCTTATCTTAGAAGAAAAGCATTCAAATTTTTACCATTAAGTAATTTTGAAAGAATCTTTTTAAAGTGACTGCTAAAACATATGAAATCACATATGTAGCTTGAAATACACACATATGAATCTTTACAGTGATATAATTTGCATGCCATATATCACCCATTAACTGTGCAAATCATTAGTGTTATTAGCTCCTCAGAGTTCTCCATCTCCATGATCAATTTTAGAAAAATTCATTACCCCAGAAGAAAGAACGTACACAACAGCAGCCTCTCCACATTCTTCCATAACCCTCCAGCCCTAGGCAACCCCACATCTACTTTCTCCACTTATATATCTGTCTATTCTGGACATTTAATAGTAATGTAATTAAATATTATTTTATAATTATTATATAATTAATTGACTTCTTTCATTTAGCATATATCCCAGGTTCATTCATGTTATAGTTTGCATCAGTAGTTTATTCCTTTTTGTGGATAAATAATATCTTATTGAATGGATATACAACATTTTGTTAATCTATTTTTCAGTGGATAAATATCTGGGTTGTTTCCATTTTTTTATTATTATGAATAATGCTGCTATAAATACGTGTGTACAAATTTTTGTGTGAACTTATGTTTAAATTTCTCTTGACTATATATGCAGAAGTAAAACTGCTGGGTCATACACAAACTTATGTTTGCCGAGCCAGTGTAGTTCAATGGTTGAGCACTGAGCCATGCACCAAGAGGTCACCAGTTTGATTCCCAGTCAGGATACATGCCCAGGTTGTGGGCCAGATCCCCAGGGTGAGGCATGCAGGAGGTGGCCAATTGATTTTCTTTCTCATCAATGTTTCTATCTCTCTCTCCCTCTCCCTTCCTCTCTCTAAAATCAATAGAGTCCGGCTGGTGTGGCTCAGTGGTTGAGCATTTACCCATGCAACAAAAGGTTGCTGGTTTGATTCCCAGTCAGAACACATGCCAGGTTGTTGGCCAAATCCCCAATGGGGGGCATGAAGAAGGCGGCCAGTCAATGTTCTCTCTCATCGATGTTTCTATCTCTTTCTCCTTCTCCCTTTCTCGCTAAGAACCATTAAAAGAAAAAAAAGCACATTTTAAAAAATAAAATAGACTTTTAGAAAATGGTGGCGGAGTGAATGGAAGCTACACAGACCATCTCCCAGGACCAAACTGGAATTACAATGAAAATAAAGACAAATCGTCAGGAAAAGGCAACAGAAAAGCAGCTTGAAGGGCCACATAACCAGGGACACTGACTCAATCCTGGTAGGCTTGCAGAGACACGAGAGGGGGGCTGGGATCCCACGGTCGGCAGCGGCCTTAGCTGGGAGCAGCGACCTTGGTTGTGAGCGGCAGCTTTGGCTGGGAGCAGCGGCCTTGGCTGGGAGTAGCTGGGAGCAGGGACATTGGCTGTGAGTTGCACCCTCGGGTTAAACTACCAAAGGGACAGAGGCTAAAATAGCCACAGCCACTCACCTTGGGCTCTGGCAGAGGGAGGGCAGACTGGACTGGAACTGTGTGGGGACACTCGGGATTTGGAGAGCACTCAGAGCTTGTGCTGAGTTCCAGCCACCCAGGACTGTGGTCATCTTACTCCTTCCCAGGGCTCTGGGAAGAGGAGGCAGCCCCTCCCTTGGGGACACAACCCAACCTGGTGGCCATTGAAATACTAATTGGGCCCATTAAGAACCAGCATTGGCCTCACCCTTAGGAAATCCTCTTATTCTGAGAACCTGAGGGAGTTTTTCATTCAACTGAGAAGCCAAGGTTCTTCAGATAACCATTACTGATAGCCTCCAGGCAAAAAGCTGGAGAATAACAATATCATTCCCAGGGCTAGCAATTTTAACCAGGAAAGTAAGACTTGACAGTGGTGAGTAATGTGGGTTCTCCCTGGCTCATCCAAACCCAGGAGAGGGAGCCACAAACAGCAGAATACCAACACCCACAGGGAAAGTTTGGCAGCCTCCAAAGCCCACTGTGATAGCCAAAATGGTGAAACACAGAAACAAAAGCCAAATGAAAGAACAAGAGACCTCTAACGAAGAGGAGATAAATGAGGTGCAGTTAAGCAAGTTAACAGAACTAGAATTCAGAGCCATGTTCTTGAGGAAGCTCAACAGCATGTGTAACGACATGAGCACCTTGAGTAAAGACATAGAAATGTTTAAAATCAAACAGTTGGAAATTAAAAACCACCAAGAAGAAATAAAGAATGATATATGAGAAATAAAGAACACATTGGAAGGTCTAAATGGCACAGAGGAGGAAGCTGAGGATCGGATCAGTGAATTAGAAGATAGGGTAGAAAAAATCAACCAATCAGAAAACCAAAAGGAAAAACAATTAAAACACAGGAAGACAGCTTAAGAGAACGGTGTGACAACTGGAAACATAATAACATTCGCATCATAGGCGTCCCCGAAGAAGAAGAAAATGGGCAAGGGTTAGAGAATATATTTGAAGAAATAATGACAGAAAACATTTCTAATTTGGTGAAGAAAGAAAGCATTCAACTTCAAGAAGCACAGGGAGCCCCAAGTAAGAAGAACCCAAACAGGCCCCACCAAGACACATAGTAATCAAAATGTCAAAAATTAAAGACAAAGAAAGAATACTAAAAGCAGCAAGAGAGAAGCAAACCCCATAAGACTCTCAGCTGACAAAGTAAAACCCATAAGACTCTCAGCTGACTTCTCAACAGAAACCCTACAGGCCAAAAGGGAATGGCATGAGGTAATCAAGGTCATGAAATACAAGGATCTGAATCCAAGACTACTCTACCCAGCAAGGCTATCATTCAAAATAGAAGGTCAAATAAAGAGCTTCCCAGACCAAAAAAAAAAAAGGCTAAGAGAATATATTAAGACCAAACCAGCACTGCAAGAAATGTTAAAAGGAGTGCTGTAATTACCAGGAGATATAGGAAGAAAAATATAACCACACTAAACAAAAATGGCAATAATAAATACATATCAATAATCAACTTAAATGTAAATGGATTGAATGCTCCCATAAAAAGACACAGAGTAGCTGATTGGATAAGAAAGCATGACTCATCTATATGTTGTTTACAAGAGACCCACCTCACAAGAAAAGACCCATATAGGTTGAAAGTGAAGGGATGGAAAAAAATCTTCCAAGCAAACGGAAAGGAAAAAAAAGCTGGGGTAGCCCTGGCTGGTTCAGTTCAGCGGTTAGAGCATCAGCCTGTGGTCCTGAGAGACCCGGGTTCGGTTCCCGCTAAGGCACATACCTCAGTTGTTGTTTGTCCCCGCCCTGGTTGGGTCATGTGGGTGGCAATCACTTGATGTGTCCCTTTCACGTCGATGTTTCTCTCTCTCTCTCTCTCTCTCTCTCTCTCTCTCTTTCTCTCTCTCCCCCTCCTTCCCTCCCTCCCTCCCTCCCTGCCTGCCGCCCTCCCACTCTATTGGAACAAAATATCAAAAAATGTCCTTGGGTGAGGATTAAAAAAAAAAAAGCTGGGGTAGCAATATTCATATCTGATAAAATAGATTTCAAAATGGAGACCATAACTAGAGACAAAGAAGGCCATTACATATTATTGAAAAAATCTATCCAACAGGAAGATATAACCTTGGTAAGCATATATGCACCCAAAATAGGAGCACCAAAATATATTAAAAATCTTCTGGAAGACTTCAAAGGAGAAATTGATAGCAATACAATCATAGCAGGAGACTTCAACACTCCACTGACATCACTGAATAGATCCTCTAGACAAAAAATTAGCAAGGAAACAGAGACTCTAAATGAAGCACTAGACCAAATTGATTTAATAGATATCTACAGAGAATTAAACCCCAAAACTACAGAATTCACATTCTTCTCAAGTGCACATGAAACATTCTCAAAGATAGACCACATGTTAGGGCACAAACTAAGTCTCTACAAGTTCAAGAAGATTAAAATTATATCAAACATCTTCTCAGATCACAATGGCATGAAACCAGAAATCCATTGCAACAAGAACATGCAAAGACATTTGAACACATGGAAGCTAAATAGCATGTTATTAAACAAAAAATGGGTCAATGAGGAGTTCAAGAAAGAAATTAAAAACTTCCTGGAATCCAATGAAAATAAACACACAACAACACAAAACCTATGGGATACAGCAAAGCAATTCTGAGAGGGAAGTTCATAGCACTACAGGCCTACCTCAAGAAGCAAGAAAAATCTCTAATAGACTACCTAACCTCAGAACTTAAAGAACTAGAAAGCAAACAAAGAGAAAACCCTAGAGCAAGTAGAAGGAAGGAAATAGTAAAGATCAGAGCAGAAATGAATGACATAGTGACCAAAAAACAAACAAACAATTCAAAGGATCAATGAAACAAAGAGCTGTTTTTTTGAAAAGATAAACAAGATTGATGGACCCTTAGATAGACTCACCAAAAGACAAAGAGAGAGAACCCAAATACAGAAATCAGAAATGAAAGAGGAGAAGTAACAACTGATATCACAGAAATACAGAAGATCATTAACAAGTACTATGAACAATTATATGGCAACAAATTTGACAATCTAAGCGAAATGGACAAATTTCTAAAAACACATAGTCTCCCAAAACTGGACCGGGAAGAAACAGAAAATTTGCACAGACCAATACCAACAGAAGAAATTGAAGATATAATCAAGACTCTCCCAGCAAACAAAAGCCCAGGCCGGGATGGCTTCATGGGGGAGTTTTACCGAACATTCAAAAAAGAACTAACATCTATTCTCCTCAAACTATTTCAAAATATTCAAGAAGAAGGAAGACTTCCAAACTTGTTTTATGAGGCCAGCATAATTCTAATTGCAAAACCAGAAAAAGACACTACAAAGAAAGCAAACTACGGGCCAATATCCCTGATGAACATAGACGCCAAAATCCTGAACAAAATACTAGCAAATCGGATCCAGCAACACATCAAAAAATTATTCACCATGACCAAGTGGGATTCATTCCAGGGATGCAAGGCTGGTACAATATTTGCAAATTAATAAATGTGATACAACACATAAACAAAATTAAGAATAAAAACCACATGATCATATCAATAGATGTCGAAAAAGCCTTCGACAAAATCCAGCATCCATTTCTGATAAAAAGGCTCAGCAATGTGGGAATAGTGGTATCATATCTAGACATAATAAAGGCCATATATGAAAGACCTACAGCCAACATCATACTCAATGGGCAAAAACTAAAAGCATTTCGCTTAAGAACAGGAACAAGACAGGGATGCCCACTTTCACCACTCTTATTTAACATAGTACTGGAAGTCTTATGCACAGAAATCAGACAAGAAGAAAAAATAAAAGGGATCCAAATGGGAAAGAAGGATTGAAACTCTCGTTATTCGCAGATGACATGATACTATACATAGAAAACCCCAAAGTCTCCCTCAAAAATTTACTAGACTTACTAAGTGAATTTGGCAAAGCAGCAAGGATACAAAATTAACATCAAGAAATCGACGGCATTCTTATACGCCAATGATGAGCTCACAGAAAGAGAAACTCAGAAAACAATCCCATTTATCATTGGGGCAAAAAAATTAAGATACCTAGGAATAAACTTAACCAAAGAAAAAAAGGACCTATTCACAGAAAACTACAGGTCATTGAAAAAAGAAATAGAGGAAGATATAAAAATGTGGAAGCACATACCTTGTTCATGGATTGGAAGAATTAACATCATTAAAATGTCCATATTACCCAAAGCAATCTATAGATTCAATGCAATTCCCATCAAAATACCAATGACATATTTCACAGAACTAGAACAAATATCTTAAAAGTTCATATGGAACCAAAAAATACCTCATATAGCCACAGCAATCTTGAAAAAGAAGAACAAAGTTGGGGGATCACATTACCAGATTTCAGGTTATACTACAAAGCCACTGTAATCAAAACAGACTGGTACTGGCACAAGAACTAGCATATAGATGAGTGGAACAAAACAGAGAACCCAGAAATGGACCCACGGCAATATGCTCAATTAATATTTGACAAAGGTGGCAAGAACATACAGTGGAGTAAAGATAGACTCTTTAATAAATGGTGTTGGGAAAATTGGATAGCTACATGCAAAAAAAATTGAAACTAGACATCTATTTACACCCTACACAAGAATAAACTCAAAATGGATAAAAGACTTAAATGTGATGCAGGAATCCATTAAAATCCTAAAAGAAAATGTAGCCAACAAACTTTCAGACATTATACGCAGCAGAATTTCACTGACACATAACCTAAGGCAATAGAAACAAAGGAGAAAATGAACACATGGGACTACATCTAACTCAAAAGCTTCTGCACAGCAAAAGATACATTCATGAAAATGGAAAGGCTACCTAGTGTATGGGAGTGCATAATTGCCAATGATATATCAGATAAGAGGTTAGTTTCCAATATATATAGAGTGCTCACACAACTTAATAAAAGGAAGACAAAGAACCCAATTAAAAAATGGGCAGAGAAACTAAATAGTCACCTCTCCAAACAGGACATACAAATGACATACATATGAAGAAATGCTCAACATCACTAATCATCAGAGAGATGCACATTAAAACAACAATGAGGTATCACCTCAGACCTGTCAGAATGGCTGCCATCAACAAATCATCAAACAACAAGTGTTGGTGAGGGTGTGGAGAAAAGGGGACTCTAGTACACTGCTGGTGGGAATCCAGACTCGTGCAGCCACTATAAAAAACAATATGGTGTTACCTCAAAAATTTAAAAATTGAACTTCCATTTGACCCAGTGATCCCACTTCTAGGAATATACCCTAAGAAGCCTGAAACACCAATCAGAACGATATATGTACCTCCATGTTCATAGCAGCACTATTTACAATAGCTAAGATCTGGAACAGCCTAAATGTCCATCAGTAGATGAATGGATAAAAAGGCAGTGGTTCATATACACAATGGAGTACTACGCAGCTGTAAGAAAGAAAAATCTCTTATCCTTTGAGACGACATGGAGGGACCTGGAAAGTGTCATCGTAAGCGAAACAAGCCAAACAGAGAAAGACAATTATCATATGATCTCACTTATTTGTGGAATATAATGAACATAACTGTCTGAGTAATGGGGTAGTCCCAGAAATGTAGAAGTGGGGTACAGCCTGACTATCTCCAGAAGAGGGGGTGGGGGCCAAAGATAAACCACAGAACTTATATGCATGTATGCATGAACAATGGACATGGACAACAAAGCTGGGGTGAGGGCAGGGAGCGAGGGGTGGGGGGAATCAGTGTGGAAAAAGAAGAAACATTTGTTACAAAATAAATTAATTTAAATAAAAAGTAAAAATACTGAAGAATAAAAGTAAATGAATATGTAAAATATCCTCACCAAAAAATATAAAATAACTCAATAAAATAAAATCTTTGAAGAAAAAAAAAGAAAACTTGTTTGACTTTTTTGAGGAACAGACTATGTTCCACAGTGACTGCCCAACTTTACATCCCCATTATCCATACATGAGGGTTCATATTCTTTCATTCTTTCAGCACTTCTTATTGTCCATCATTTTCATTTTAACCATTCTAATCATCATGAAGTGGCATCTCATTGTTGTTTTGATTTGCATTTCTCTAATGACTAATAATGTTGAATATCTTTTTATGTGTTTAGTAGCCTTTGTATATTCTTTTTGGAGAAATGTCTATTCAAATTCTTTGCTCATTTTTAAAATTTATTTATTTAATTTAATCCTTAACCAAAGATATTTTTCAATTTATTTTCAGATATAGTGGGAAGGAGGGAGAGAGAAACATTGATGTGTGAGAAAAACATCCATTAGTTGCCTCCTGCAAGACTCTGACCAGGGCCGAGGACCGAACTGCAACCAAGGTACGTGACCTTGACTGGAATCAAATCCATGACTCCCTGGTTTGTGGGCCAATGCTCTAACTGCTGAGCCAAACTATCCAAGGCTCTTTGCTCATTTTTAAATTGAGATTATCTTCTTGTTGTTGACTCTTAAGAATTCTTTATATATTCTGTTTATAAGTTCCTTGCCAGATACATGATTTGAAAATATTTTCTTTCATTTTGTGAGTTGTCTTTTCACTTTCTTGACAGTGTACTTTGCAGCACAAGTGTCTTACATTTTTGTGAAGTCCAAAGTATTTTTTCTTTGGTTGCTTGTGCTTTATAGGTGCCCGAATTAAGAAACAATCGCCAGATATACGATCATTGAGACTTATACCTATGTTTTCTTCTAAGAGTTTTCTCTCTTATATTTTGATCTTTGATCCATTTGAGGTAATTTTTTTATATGGTGTGGGGAGAGAGCCCAAATTTATGCTTTCACATCATTATATGCAGCTGTACCTGAGTAATCCTTCTCATATGTTTTTATCATCAGAGATTGTATTTTGTTGAAGACTTTTGTATCTATATTCACAATTGATACACTGCGTTATGTTATAGTTTTCTTTTTCTGTTGTTTAATTGGTTGATATCATGATAATTATGGCCTCATATAATGAATTGGTAAGCAATCCCTTCTCTTCTATATTTTACAAGTCTTTAAATAATTTGTATGATTTCATCTTTAAATGTTTGCAATCATTCATGAATAAAGGCCATTTGGGCTTGGGGTGTTCTTTGTGTGTGTGGGAAGTTTTCTAAATTATTAATTCAATTTTTTACTTATTATATGTATTCTGGTTTTTATATTTTATTTTTATTTATTTATTTATTTATTTATTTATTTATTTATTTATTTATTTTTATTCTCATCCAAAGACATTTTTGCATTTAGCTTCAAATAGAGCGGGAGGAAGAGAGGGCGGGAGAGAGAGAGAGACACATCGACCAGCTGCCACCTACATGACCCCAACCAGGGCCGGGGACAAACTGCAACCGAGGTACATGCCCCTAGTGGGAACCGAACCCAGGTCTTTCTAGTCCATGGGCTGATGCTACAATCGCTGAGCCAAACCCCTGGCCAGGGCTGGCTTTTATATTTTTAAAAATCAGTTCCATTGTTGTGTATCTGTCTAGGAATTTAAAAAAATTATCTACATAATCTGATTTATTGTCATTCAATATAAGTATTTTCTTATTATCCTTTTGATTTCTGCAAGGTTGGCAGTAATGTCTTCTCTTTCATTTCTCATTTTAGTAATTTTAGTTTTCCCTTTTTTGTTCTTGGTTAGTCTAGTTAAAGATGTTTCAATTTTGTTGATCTTTTCTAAGAACAACCTTTGGCTTCACAGATTTTTCTCTCTTTTTTTCATTCTATGTTTCATTTATTTACTGGTTCCTCTGATGTCTACAATGCTTTTTATTTTCTTCTGTCAAATAGTCCTTCTGTCATTGGGCTAGGAACGGTGCTAGGCTCTGTGGATGCAATGGTGAGCGAAACCAGACGGTTCCCAATCTATGGATCTTGTATTCTAGAGAGAAGATAATCATATTGTCATACCAAAAACTGCTTAGTTAAAACTACTAACAGTTTTGTGAAGAAAAGAAATCTGGAAACAGCCCAAGTGTCCACCAGTAGACGAATGGATAAAAAAGCTGTGGTACATATACACAATGGAGTACTATGCAGCGGTAAGAAAGAAAGATCTCTTATCCTTTGAGACGACATGGAGGGACCTGGAAAGTATTATCCTAAGTGAAAGAAGCCAAGCAGAAAAAGACAAATACCACATGATCTCACTTATTTGTGGAATATAATGAACATAACAGTCTGAGGAATACAGTAGACCCAGACACATGGAAGTAGGGCACAGACTGATATCCCTCAGAAGAGGGGATGGGGGGTGGGGGGTTGGGAAGAGATAAACCACAGAACTTATATGCATGTATGCATGACCAATGGACATGGACAACTAAGCCAGGGACAGGGTGGAGGGGG
Organism: Molossus molossus; assembly: GCF_014108415.1. Classification (NCBI taxonomy): domain Eukaryota; kingdom Metazoa; phylum Chordata; class Mammalia; order Chiroptera; family Molossidae; genus Molossus; species Molossus molossus. Next base: position 184,962,099 of record NW_023425344.1, read on the forward strand.
GATGGGGTGGGGGATGCCAATGGGGTAAAAAAGGTAAAATATCTGTAACAAAAAAATAAATAAAAATTAATAAAAAAAAAAATGCAGTTGCTGTAGGGAATAGAGATTACATCCCAAGGGAAGTATTCAGGAGCGTTATTCAAAGTTAGATCTGAGCTGGGGAGCAAGAGCGTTACATAGAGATGATGCACTGTGTGAAGAAGCTTTGTAAGTGTAAGGACTGGAGGGAGGAAAACATGGCAACAGTAAGAAAAAGAAAAGGAGAGAGATGGTCTAGTGCTGTCACGAAACACTGTGCCTACCACACTAGTGGCTGCTAAATAGACTGCATATCAAAATGAGAGAGAAGAGAAGGTCACAAATGCCTCCTTTGCTTTGGCTTGTAAAATTGGATGAATGCCATTCTTTGAACTAGGTGTTGCTGAAATGTTTAAGAATGTAATAAATTTAGCCTGGATATGTTGAATTTAAGCTATCTTTACACAGAAAGACAGAGTCAGCAACTGCATATAATTTTAATATGTAACACTTATGTAGTCCTTATTTTTTACTGGACATTGTTCCAAGAGCTTCTCATTATTTCTCCCAGTATACCTAGAAAGTTTGTCTATCATAAGTTTCTTTTTTAAATATGAGGCACAAAAATGAGTGTATGCAAGACTGTGGAAAATTGAGAGAGCAAGGGACCAGAGAATCAAGTAGAATTGCTAAATAGCTTTGATGACCCCTTTGAGACTAGTGAACTCAAATTTATAATAGCAATAGGTGCATTGTGGGGCACCTGACCCCTCAGGTGAAGACACAGAGAGAAAGCCTGAATTCCAGAAAAGAGTGCTTGTCTTCCATCACTAACTCCCGACCCAGCTATTTATGTTTAGGTGTCACGGATAATCTCAATGATGTCCAATGCCCAGAAGTCCGTGCTTTGAAAACCCAATAAATCTAAATCTAACAAATATACTTACAATTAAGATACTTTCTCATATTTATTAGCCTTTCACTTTAATTAAAGGTTTATTTCTGTATGTAGATTTTAGAAAAAGTGGAAGTTGAGGCTATAAATCTAAACCTTAAATAACAAAACTTTTTTTGGCAAAATTATATGTTGGCAAAATTATTGCTGAGACAGCTTAAATAATTAATAATTACTATTAACAAACAGCTCTGGGCAATACAATCTCAGAGACACCTCTGTATTTTCGACATCAGTGGCCTATCACTGTTGAGATATCTGGAAAAATGTTTGGGGACAAGCGGGAAAGAGGAGACTCTCAGGCAAAATGCCATGGAAAGGAAAAATGTACAATGATTTTGTGATTGTCCTATTCTTTGGATTTTCTTAGACTCACCAAATTAATGTGAAGAAGAAGGTTCCTCGTCTTGCATTACTGTGTAATCAAAGTTATTTACTTGCACATTTTGGGAATTGCAAATGATTCTGACCTTTGCTACAGTATTATGAGCAGAGCAGAAAACTGTCCCTTTAAAACTTGGCCTCTGGACCTTAATAAATTAGGGACCTCTCACGTTCTTTCAATGCCAGACTCCTTTTGTTGTGCTGTTGAATTGAAGTTTCCAGGTGAGATGAACAGCTGCCAAGCTAGCTTTTCAAAAAGCTGTCTTCAGGAACATAATACTTTATTATCCATGTTGTGCCATTCTATGCAGAGTAGTAGTTAAAATAATGAGAGGTCTGACTAAGTGATCTATTTCAAGGTCTATTTTCTCCTTAGCTAGTGCTGCACCTTCAGACTATTCCATCTGTTCTTCCTCAGGGCACAAGAAGCAAGCCAGTTGGCTGGAACCAAGTCTTTCACCTGTTTTTTTTTTTTTTTTAAATACACTTGTAAATTGAATTCAGTCTCTAACATGTTTACCTAAAACTAAGCTTTTGGCCTCCCTGGAGTCACATCTTTCACTAGTTAAGAATACTTTCCATTTGTTTTGAGTTTAAAAGTTTGCCAGTTTCCTGTAGCTACTAATTAAGGGCACTTAGTTCTATTTTCTTTCCAACCCTCCAAACTCCAGCACCTGATTGATTACAGAACAAAATTTATAATTATTCACAAGTCCAGTTCTATTTCTCTCTGGCAGAATATAATTTCCTCTTAAAAGCTTTTTGAGAAAAGATGTAATAATCTTCAGATTTGGCCGGGACATCAAATGGCTTTTATTAAGCAACAGTTTGAGTTGAGTACAAATGAATCAAAAACATATTTCAAATAATAGGGCAAAATGCCTTTGGAATTCATATACTAGGTCTTTCCAAAAGTAAAACAATTGAAATTTTTTGTGTGGTGCTTGGCAGAATTAAGGGCATGCATGAGTTTCTTGGAAAGAGAGAGAAGAAATCTAGATTTCTGGGAAGAAGACATTGCATTCATTATCTCTTATCATGAAACTGGATAATCTGTTAATATATTTCTTATCTTCGGGAATAGTAACAGGTTATGGAAACTTACCTCCCTACATAAAGAAGAATTGTACTAAGTAACTGCAGTGCAATTTTATTTTTTTAAGTTTCCTGTAGTGTCACACAAGACTAAAGGGAATGGAATAACACTAGAATTCCAGAGGACAGGCACGGGAGGGGCTCATTTGTGCCAGGGGCCTCCTTTGATACTCCCAGACACAATGTAATACAGCCTATATTCATCTATAGAGCTGGGCGTGGGTGTATACTCTTGCCCATCCTGTTCCCTCTCATGGTTTGTAGACTGCAAACTGGAAGAGCCCTTAGAGGTCCTCTATCATGATTGTAATTTGATCTCAGAGTATAGGTCAATTTTCAAAGAGGTCTTTTTTTCTAAACTCCTTCATCAAAATCAAGTTTCTCTCTCCACTAGTTTCTTTCTTAGAGAACCTCTTTTTTTTCCCTTTCTAATCTTTATTACAATTGGTAATTTAAAATTAATTTATGCTCATATTATGTCTACTACCCCATTAAACTATTACCTGTGGCTGTATCTTATACCTCTCTTGCCCTGACTAATATCCTCACAGCCTCACTTCTGATTTCAGCCACTCATCTCTCAATGATGACAGTTTCTTGCCTCTAGGGGTCTTTCAATTTATGTCTTGAGCTTCTTTTATGTTGCAGTCTTTGTGGGACCCACTCATCAAGCAGGTATTTGCAGTCTGTAATTCAGGGAGTTAATGTCTTGTGGACACCTTTCACCCAATGGGGTCCAGTTGATGGAGAAATGCCTTGGTCTATCCTTGAGTAGACAGCACTGAACTATTGGACTCACTCATATATTGAGTGCTAAACTTACTATTGTCTCTAATAAATGCTAATTAATTGTGAATGTAGCTATTTGCTCAGGACGCTTGACCAAGGAGTTCGTATGCATACTGAAAAGGTCTGATTTTTCTTCTTAAATGTAATTGATATAGGTCCCTGGGTTTACAGAAAGTTAGTTGTATTGTTGAATTTTGAGTCCTCAGAATGTGTGAGAATGGTTTACCTAGCACTACACCTAGGGTATTTTTGCTCTTTTGTTCACTGATCAGCTGATTTTCATACGTCATTATATTGTCTTTTACTGGACTTTGTCTTGAGATTCATGCTCAAAATTCTCCTTTTCTGACAAATCATGCCTAGCTCTTGCTCCTCACTTCCAAAGGTCATCGAGACCCTTGTTCTGGAGCTTGGTTCATCCACCACCTCTTCCCCACTGAGTTCTTGCAAGAACATCAGAGTCCTCAACACCCATTTGTTTCATAATCCTCTTTATAAAGTATCTTCATTTTTTTTCTCAAAATTTCACAGCATCTGGGTTTACCCATAGCTCTCTAATACACTGTTGTGCCTCCAGAGATTGGGAATTCAAACCAGCTGATTTTTGAAATTAGTATTTCTATCCCAAGACCTAAAGTGCTTAGAGATTTTCAAAACCACTTCTACCCTTTGCATTATGATCTGAGGGAGGAGACTCATCAATATGCCTTAGGTTTCAGCATCTAAGTAAGGGTCACTTCCTGCAGATGGGCAGCTCAGAGTTGTGAAGAAACCAGTGACCCTCTGGTGATCCCAGGAGCAGAGCTCAGCACAGTGGACCGAATGGGAAGCCATGTGAGTTTGAAGTTCAAATACAAAGACTTCATGTCAAGCTTAAAAGAAAAAAACTATTCTACCAGGTCATATACATTACAATAAGCCTTGACGATTACAAGTTATGTTTAGAAAACTTTGAATAAATTTTCCCTGTCAGGCATAAATTGATTGGTATACTATCTAATCCCCATTTAAAACACAAGAAAATGGGGAATTAGCCAAGATATGGAAGCAACCCAGGTGTCCATCAATAAATGAATGGATAAAGGATATATACACAATGGAATCTTACTCAGAAACAAAAAGAATAAAACCTTGCCATTTATGACAACATGGATGGACCTAGAGTGTATTATGCTAAGTGAAATAAGTCAGACAAAGACAAATACCCTATTATTTCACTTATATGTGGAATGTAAAAATCAAAACAAATATATAGCCCTGGCCTCTTTGGCTCAGCCCTGAGAGCATCAGCCCATGGACCAAAGAATCTCTAGTTTGATTCCGGTCAAGGGCACGTACCTATGTTGCTGTTCAATTCTCCAGCCCCGGTCAAGGTCGTGCGGGAGGTGTCTCTCTCACATTGATGTTTCTCTCTCTCTCTCCCCCACCCTTTTTCCCTTTCACTCTGTCTGAAAGTCAATGGAAAAATATCCTCTTCTGAGGATTAAAAACAAACAAACAAATGAATAAACAAAACAAAACAGAAACAGAAACAGAACCATAGAGAACTAGCTGATGGTTGCTGAAGGGGAAGGGGGAAGTAGGCTGAGTGAAATAAAGAAAGTAATAAAACAAACAAACAAATAAAACACAGACAAACAAAAATGATGAGAGAAAGAAAGAAAAAAAAGTATTTGGCTTCGAAGTCAACTAGGAAGTTTATAGATGGTAATTAAAAACACAGGAGGGTAAAAAATTCCATGAAAATGTAATGAAGTGGATATTACTCATATTTTTATTGATGAAGAAACTAAGGCTCTAAAGGACTAAATGCTTTGCTCAAAGTCAGACAGTGAAGACGTAGTAGAGGCAGAATTCTACTCAAGAACTATTGAATTCCAGAAGCTTCCCTTTGCTACAATACCATGCAGCGTTCCTAGACCAAACAAGCCAAAACAAAAAAAGATTTTGTCCATATGGATAACTTCTGTTTTTACTTTGAAAAGTAAAATTTTACTTATGAGGAATATTGAATATCTTCCAGGCTGCCAAACTTATGCCATATTGGAAAGCAAAAATTATTCCCCACATTGGAACGGCACCCATTTCTCTTCATATCACACATCTAAAAAGTTAAGCACAGATATCAAAAAGTAGAACAGGGAGCAAAGTATCATTTACTATAATTTTGATGTCTTTAGTTGTGGTTCTTCTCTATCAACTTGGTGGTGAAGTTGTAGCATCAAATCATAAACTTCAAAGTAGAAACATGGCATAATGATGAGGTGAGTAGGTGTGATCTCCAAAATCTGTGTTAGTCTCATCTCTGGTTTCCTCATTTAACGGAAGCAATTTCTACCACTAGTAAAAAATCATGGCCTTTCGATGGTAATTGTAATGCATTTGTATTTCCCTTTAAAATCTTATTTAGAGAAATGCATTCTTCCCTGACCTTCAAGGAAAACTTGGGCAGCTTCAGTACTTTTTTGTTCCCATTCAGATTAAAAACAAATAAAAATAGTCATTATTAGTAATAATAAGTCATAGTTCAAAAATTCAATAAAATTAATATCTAGTCCCACATAAGAGTTAAAATTCTAAACTTGATTTAGTGGTAAGTCTCTGACTTAATCTACTCAGGCAGGGGTGGAGGGTTGAAGAAGTGGGTGGCAGTGCTCAGAAGGTACAATCTCCCATTTATAACATAAATAACTTCTGGGAATATAATGTATAGCATGGTGACTATAATTAACAATATCCTATTATATATTTGAAAGGAACTTCTGATCACAAGAAAAAAATTGTAACTGTGAAATAATGGATGTTAATTAAACTTAGCGTGGTGATCATTTTGTAATATCTACATATAACACATCATCATGTTGTACACCTTACACTAATAAAATACTATGTGTCAACTATATCTCAATAAAACTCAAGAAAAAATATGATTCAGTTAAAATTTAAAATAATTACTGCAGTATATTTGGAATGTGTGTGGTTGTAAATAATGAAAACCACCAAAAAAACAAAAAAAATCAGATTTAACCTACCTCAGGTAGAAAGCCTGCATGGGAAGTGAAGTACTTATATTTTTTGGTTTCCTCATGCTCACATTTCCCATTTTCCTGCCAGGGTGATGGTTGAGGTAGATGAGTCCATAGGCCAGTTCTTACTTGTTTTACTTGTTAGCAACATGGGCCTGGCAGATGGCTTAAGTTTAGTCTTGAGTGAGCCTAGCTAATGATAAATCTAAACCTTTATTTTGTGGGTACTTTTGTTGTCACTTCAAAGGTTGCCTGCTTGGCCCCTCTTTCCTGCAATTGTCATGATTAGCCAGATGGATCTACCTCCAGATATTTTCTTGTAACATCTAATTCAGCCCCGAGGCAGCCAGCAGCACATCCTAACCTTCCTACTGAGGTCCCTGTGCTCCCACAGACGACCATGCTGGTCAGGACCAGGAGGACCCTGTATTCTCTCAGCCACAAGGCCCTGGTCAGTGGAGAACACTCCCACAATACCTGGGGATTCAGGATGATCACACTGCAACACACTACCTGACTCTACCACCAAGGATGTTAGTCTGTCCAAGTATTGCCTTCTAGATTTCCAGGGGTTGGATCAGGCCCCAGCTGTTGCTCACTTTAGCTACTTCAGGCAGGAGTCCGACACAGCTCTCTGACTTTGAACTGCAGTGAATATATCTGAAAAACTCTGATTAATCTCCTAATCAAGGATGTTTTCCAAAACTTATGAATAAAGCAGAAAGATTACCATGTGCCCTTTTAAATTCGTATCAGGGCATTGTCTGACTAGCCTGCTCAAAGGTCATCTGTCCTCTAGAAAAACATAACATTTTTGACTTAGTATTTAGTAATAATTAGGTCTCAGACTCTGAATAGTTACATATGACTTATAGAATACTGGTTAGTTATAAATTATTTTTGATCAGTGCAGATGCAAATTATATTTTAGTAGAGAAGATGATTAATTTCTATGATTATATATATATATATATATTTTGTCCTATAAGAGGACACTACATAATGTTCTATATAAATTTGAAATCTTATCTAGCATTTGTTTTTTTAACTGAATATATATAAAATTTTATATAATATTATATATAATATTTTATATAATAATATATATATATAATTTCTCATTTTGTCATCAGGTTGGTCTACTTATTAATGAGTTAAATAAGTTATTGACACAGACTCACTGTTTATTTGTGTGAGAGTCAGATTTTTGGAAATTATACCTTGATACCCTTGAAGTCTCTTTGCTAAGTTTGAAATTAAAAGGTGCTGCCTTGCTTCTCATCTCTTGGAAGGAGGAGGGTGAGTTCAGCAAAGCAACAGTTCTAAGAACTGTGCTCCCCCATCTCTCCCACAAAATCTTCTGGCACTCTGGTCCCCTATGTTCATGAAGTGGATGAAAAGGTTCAGGATTCTGGGAATAGGTTGTGGATCATACGCTTTGAAAATCCACATGTGGAGGATTTGTCACTCTCTTGGAGTTGACCCATACTGACACCTCAGTGAATCTCATGCGCAACAGTGCACCCTCTAACACCTTGTATGACTGCTGTTAAAATGAAATTGACTGAAAGCACAAGGGCAAACATGACTGCTTTTGACCTTTGACTTAGTGTAGGAAACCAAGTTTTCACATTTGCAGCACCTTTTCATTTAATAAATCCTTTTTGTTCTTGGTGTAAATTCAGCTGGCAGTATTCTTTGAAACTAACATATACACAATATTTATGCTTATGAATTTCTGAAAGCGGTGAATATGAATTGACCTGGTTTCCTAAATGTGTGAAGCTGAGAATAGTTTGCTGTTTAAGTAGAGCAGGTACAAGGCAGGTGCTGAGCAAGGGTGTGGATTAGAGAAGGTGATCTCTTCTTCAATGTTGTCTTCTTATATCTAATTCGAAAAGCATCAGATTTTCTACAGAAAACCTACATTCAAAAATCCCTGTGAGATCATTTGTAAATGTTCAACTAGAGAATCATACATCTGATGGGGATTATGTTAATTTTTGCACAGTTCGTCACCCCTCACTTTGTTTTTAATGTCGATTATGGAGATGGGCTCCAGTCACACAAAAGTTTCTATAATACGTGTCTGTATATGACTTGAAAAATTCTAGACAAGATAAAGGCAAATTATTTCATTAAAAACAGTCTCTGAACAGAGTGAAAGTAATTGCAATTACTGACTAAAAGGGACTGACAGAACTTCCAGGTTGGGGTTTTCCATACTCATTGAATTTCACTTGCAGATGATTAGAAGTTTGGGAAATGATGAGGGCAGCATCAGCAAGCCCAACGTGGTTGAGCTCTTCACTGACCTTTTTGGGGGCTTAAGATGATGTCAACCTCTAGGAGATTTCTACAAAGTTCATACTTTTTTGGAATACTTTTCTTTTTTTTTTTTATCCTCACCCAAGGACATTTTTGCACTTATCTTCAGATAGAGTAAGTGTCCTTTGATAGAGGATTGGATAAAGAAGATGTGGTACATACACAATGGAATACTACTCAATCATAAGAAAAGATGAAATACCACCATTTGAAACAACATGGATGGATCTTGAGAATATCATGCTAAATGAAATAAGTCAGACAGAAAAGTCAAGAACCATATGATTTCACTCTTCATATGTGAAAACCGAAAGCTACAAATGAAGAGATAAAATGAACAAACAAACAAACAAAAACTCACAAAGTTCATACATTTAGGAAGTAAAGACATTTTAAATTACAAACATTAAGATCGCGAGTTGATTATTGTTATAGTGCTGCATTTTCTGGGAAAATACTAAATACAAAGTGGTCCCCCATTCTATCATTTTATGTCCAGGCCCCGAAATCTTTGAAATGCTTAAAATGCAAGTTGTAAAATGCAAGCCTGAAAGAGAATTCACTGTGCCAGAATTGACAGAGGGCAGCAGAAAACTTACAAGCTGTCCTCTAGTTGATTCGAAAAGTAATTAATTGCAGCTGCTGTTTTGCAGCAGGCTGGGGAAATGTCACCAAATACAGAAAACTCCAAAAAAGAATGACAAGGCCTTCCTGTAATTTTCCCAGCCTCAACGGAAATGAGAGGAATGCAACTGTGACTGTTGTAGGTAATGAAACTTTGTAAGATTATTATAAATAGGGTGCACAATTAGCATTCCACAGTTCAGTAAGCATTTTGTGTTGTTTTTGTACATTTCGAGTAGGCCCCAATGGCTGACAAAATATTCATTCTCCCTAAACCAGGCAAACATCTTGGCTTCAGACACCAACTGTCAATTATTTGTGAAGAATTTAGAAAAGAATCAAAATATTAACTGTAAGAAGAATGAACAGGGAGTGACTACCGTGTGTTGGCAATGTGCCATTCACTCTACAAACTACACATTGCGTGTATTATCTCCTTTAATTTGCATAAGGCAACTATTACTATACTCTTTCATAGATGAGAAACTGAGGTCTGGAGAGATAAGCCTGACCAATATTCTTATATACCAAATGATATTTGAACACAAGTCTGTTTAATTTAAAATCCTGATTCTCTGAATTATACCATCTTATCTTCCTGCAACTTGTGGAAATTTATATTGAGGACTTTTCCTTTGAGTTGCTTTCTGGAGTGATGTTTGCTATGCATTTTAGTGAAAAATGTTTCAGAAGAGCAAATGCATCCATTATGGAGAGGCAGATGAAGGCAGTCATTACAAAGGGTGGAAAAAAAAAGAACATGTTGAAATTACTAATGGATGAGAGTCAGGCATCATCCATCACTCTGTACTTTTATTTGCAAAGGTAAACTCATAAATATCCAAGTTTTCATTTATTTTTGGTAAGGATTAAAAATAGAAGGACTAAAAGAAAAATGACCATCTCTGATTTTAAAATGAAAGGAAGACATCATCAGCTTAGAAAAATGTCAGTTGAAAGAAAGAAATACATACCTCTTTGTACCTAGAGATAAAATGGTACTTTAGCTCTCAAATGTATCATAACCAAAGACATCTTGAAAACTATGGTGTGAACTAGGATCTGTATAATTGGGGATTTGCATGAAAGGAAATACAGGGAAAGAGAGAAAGCCAGGTTTCTAAGGGACCCCTTACCCTGTATTTGTTGGGGTATAGTCTAGTGTCACAAAAATACCCAAGGCACAATGGCTTAAACATTATAGGAACTTTTTTTTCCCCTCATAATAGTTAAAAATAAGAAGTCCACAGCCACTAGGGAAGCTCTGCCATCTTCACACCTGTATGCCAGACAATGGCAAAGAGGAGACCGACAAGGACAGAGCAGACTTGTTCTATTTAAAGCCAGATCTAGAAGTGGCACACTTACTCTGCTGTTTCGCACTTTGTCATCTGGCCATAAGGGAGCCTGGGAAATGAAATCTTCTGTTGACTGGCCATGTGCTCAACTAAGACTCTGGAAGGAGGGTATACATATTGGTGGACAACTACCAGTATCTGCCACACCCACAGGGAAGGAAAGAACCTAAGTGGCAGAGCCCCAGGACACATCATGGTCTAATGTTTGAACTGGAGATTTTCCTGTCTCCTCAAGCCCCTGCTCCTTTTGCTGGATGCCTCTCCTCTTTGCACTAACTGTCTCTGGAAGATTGCGAAGCAGAGGGAAGACATACATAATTGTTAAGTATGCATGGTGGGGCTTTGGTGCTAAAATAACATCATTTGCCATTCCACCTTTCTGGGGTTGATGACAATCAACAAAACAAAAACAAAACAAACAAAAACAATAGCTAAATAAGAAATAAAAGGCCAACATTATTTGTTGCCATCCAAGCATATTATGCAAACAAGTACAGGGTTTTTCTGGATTTCATTCTTTTTTCTTCTTCAGGAAACATAAGCCTTCAAGCCAAAGTCTTACACCGTCTCACTCCTTCCCATTTTGGGGGTTTGTGGAGTTGACTCTAAATCATTTTATCCTGCAAGTCGCAGAGACAAGAATGGAAAGTATACTTCACACACAGCACCCCACCCCCCAATCGGAGATGGCACTGAAAGTGTGAGGAGGCTGGGGGGCCCCACCCTGTGCCAACCTCGTGGGTTCCAGACACAGGAGAGAGAATGCTGGGTTTGGGGAAAGGACTGGAAGCAAAATGCCAGAATGGTTGGATGTCTTTCACATGACATTCAACACTTAGCTCTGAACAATCACTTCAGCTTCTCCTCCTCTTGGGAAGGTAGTGATGGGTAGAGAGAGAGAGAAAAAACAGTGATAAAGGCCAAATTTACGTCCACTTGGGGTTGAAGGATAAAAAGAGGATGAGAAAATAACAAAGTAGTCACTGTGGAAGAGAGTAAAACAAAAGCGAGCCCTCCGTCTCTCGTTGATTGCCCCTTCCACTGAAGTAGTAATTCAAAGAGAAATGTTTAAAACTAAAGGACTTCAGACAAGTACCACATGATCTCACTTGTTCATGGGTTAGTATGAACAGAATAAGTTGTTGATCAAAATAGATCCAGAGTCATGGAAGTAGGGAACAGAGTGACAAACCTCAGAGGGGAAGGGTGTGGGGGATGACGGTGGAAGAGATAAATGAAAGAACTTATAAGCATACATTCACAACCAGTGCACACAGACATAAGTTTGGGGAAAGCAGGAGGGGGCCGGGAGCAGGGAGGAGTGGTGTCAGTGGGAGAAAAAAGGGGACGTATGTAATACTTTCAACAATTAAAAAAAAATAAGTTGCAAAAAAAGGTTTGGGTGGTGAGCACATAATACAATATACAGATGATGTATTATACACTTATGCACCTGAAACCTATATAATTTTATTAACCAATGTCACCCCAATAAACTCAATTAAAAAGAAAAGAAAAGAAAATAAAAAACACAACAACTCAGGAGGACATAAAACAGGCAGGCCCACCGTGGTTCTGTATGTGGTAGCCACCTAAAAACAACAAGACACAAAGACGGTAACACGCGTGCAGACGTCTCTGTTCCTGGACATTGGAGAAAACAAGTTAAATAAAACCTGGGTGTTAAGAACTTGTGGTCTAGGTGTGTCCCTATATAAATGGGAGGACGAACCCCTGCTGCCGTCCTGGTCATGCTCCTGCTCTTACATTGAAGAGGCCACTGTTCCCGTTGCATGTACATTACTTGAGATGCTGCTACATACTGCGCCCTGAGCATTTTCCAAGGACCCTCACGGGAGCCCAAGTCTTTTTTTTTTTTTTTAATGTACATCTCAGTACTCAGATGCTGCTGCTAAAATGGAAGGAAAGCTAAACTAGATCTTTTAACTAGAAAGGGGCTTTTGGTGGTGGATCAATCCCTGAACACAAGGTCTTATTTTAGTGTGTGTAATTGTAAGCCTCAGTTTTCCCATTAGTAAAATGAAAATAAAAACAAGTATTCCAATCTTTGGGTTATTATGAAGACAAACTAGCATTCTGAACACCAAGAATGCAACACAATGCCTACTATGATGTAAGGCTTTAATACAATATTAAAATTGTTGCTACTGTTATGGATTTGACTTGCCACACAATATGCTAGGTTCTGGAGATAAAACAACAGTTAGCATATGTTTTTGCTTCAAAGGGTATAGAACCTAATAGAGACAGATATAAAAAGAAATTGGAACAATAAAGTAATACTTATTCCGTAATAGACTTATTTACCGAGTATGTTACTCGTCAGGAGAAGTGTGGCCTAATTTAATTCAGCAGGAAAAAAAAAAAAATTGAAACTGGTTTACTCTGTAAACCTCCACGCACAGGGAGAGTCCCCCCGCCATTTCGGCCTCTCAGGAAATCCACGCTGCCGCTTCATGTCTCCTCCCCGCAGCTGCTAACCAGATCTCTTGCTTCACATCTTCACGTTTAAAACCTGTGTATATGTACCACAGCAGAAAAAGACAAATACCACATGATCTCTCTTATATACGGAATATAATGAACATAACAGTCTGAGGAATACAGTAGACCCAGACACATGGAAGTAGGGCACAGACTGACATCCCTCAGAAGAGGGGATGGGGGGTGGGGGGGTGGGAAGAGATAAACCACAGAACTTATATGCATGTATGCATGACCAATGGACATGGACAACTAAGCCGGGGACAGGGTGAGGGTGGGGTGGGGTGGGGGGTGCCAATGGGGTAAAAAGGTAAAATATCTGTAACAAAAAAATAAATAAAAATTCATAAAAAAAAAAAAAATCCTGTCTCCACACCCACCTCCCTTTTGAAGTGTGAGTGACTTTTCCAGGGTAGTGTTTATAAACAGCTATCGATTATGTACATAAAGCAGCCAGTAGGTGTTCAATAAATTCTATAATTCACTGAAAGGGAATTCGTTAACTAGTAGGCTCTCTGAATGACAGAGGTGTTTCCACCAGGAAAAACGTTTCTTGATTAGAAGTATCTGTGCTCCAGTGAATGCCCTTCATGCCTTCAGCTAAAAGGATGAAAAGTCCAGCCAAAGACTGTGAAGAGTGAGCGAGAGCTCGGTTAGGGGCATTAGAAAGAGAGTATAGAAAATCTGGGAACTGCCCCGGCCAGTTTGGCTCAGCAGCTGGAGCATCGGCTTGCGGACCAGAGAGTCCTGGGTTCAGTTGCCGCGAGGGCTCGTACAAAAAAAAAAAAGAAAATCTGGGAACTTAGTGTTCACCAGTTTAAAACAACAAAACAACAATCATTTAGGACAATCATTGAAAAGAATGCTGTTGACATGCCAAAGACCCTTCTCTTCTTATTTCTAATGAAACCTCTTGACTAGCAGTTTTAACTTACTGGTAAGATGAACAGGAGACCAACTTTGTGGAGATAAGATACAGAATAACTTGACAATTGCAATGACTGTATACATGTGTACAATGAACAGAATGATATATACCATAGGAGTCAATGTGGCTAAATAGATGACCTAGCACATAAACATTTGCCAAGTGCATGAAAGCAAGAATGAGAAATTGATAGTCTCGTGGTAGTTCCCAAGAAGTAAGTACTTACCATGGCTTGGACTTTCAAGGCATATTGTCTATACTTAGCACACATTCAAGTTCTTCCACGGCATGAATGCTTTTCTGGTTTCCAATCACTCCTGGGACTGGCTTCCCAAGCCAGATCCCCTTTATGGCTCTAAGCAACATGTGTTGAGGTTCACAGGCATTCCTATTTCCTTTGACATTCATGTTTCCTCCAGTCTCCCTTTTCCACATCTTCTGACACAGGACATGTTCAGTGAGATGAAATGTGTTGTCTGACAATGTAACCAATAGAGCAGAAACCTTCCTCAAGAAGCCCTGGGACCTATCTCTCATATTCATAAAAGGAGTTATTACTTTGGGTGCTGCTAGTCTGCTGTCTCTTCGTTTTTATTAATTGTATCTCTCAGTTGCACTGGGTAGAAAAAAGCTGCTGCTTTATGAGTTTTCTCATTTCCTCAGACCTGCAATGTTGAGGACTCCGAATGGGGGCAAAAAAGAAATTCACAAAAGCAATTGCTGTTGTTTGTCTCATACAATTAAATTCCAAGAATCGACTCCAGAGGTGATGTTTTCAGGGGAAGTAGGGTATATTGGTCATAAATGTCTTTGCCATTTGTTGAAATTGGAGTTCGATTTGGAGATGAAATCTGATAAAGAAAACAGAGAACTAGACTAGAATGAGGACATTTAGGTTATTGCCTGAGTATGCCTGCTGACTTTCTGGGGAACTTTCTCTAGGCACACAATGCTTCTCCATGCTACAATTATTCTGCGTGCAAATGTTGGTAGCTATGCCTATTTTTCTAAAAGATAGAATATATTCATTTGCAATTATATGTGTGTAGCAAGGTACTTGATATAAAAACTGTGAATTATAGCTAGGGCATGAAATCAGTGCAAACACATAGTGCCCTACACTTGGTTTAATGGTTGACTCTCACCGCCTTGAAGGTTTTAATGCCTTTGAACAAGGGACCCCCATGTTCCTTTTGTACCAGACCATGCAAATGATGAAGCCAATCTTGATTATCACACATTCGACTGTAACTAAGAAAACTTGACAGATAATGATATGGACATAGATCTCCACACTGTAAATTCTTTTTTTAATGATATAAATGAACAATTCAGCCAATGTTTTTAGTATTTAACACTCAGTATTAACTAGTTTATTATAACACTGACAGGGGTAATTGCTGTTTGATTTTATAGGATACAACCATCTTTGTCTTATGGGAAAACTCATAAGATCCTTTGAGAAAAATAAACTTAAAACTTTTGGAAACAACTCTTTGGTCCAAGGTCATTTTTATTTTTATTTTTGGTCTTTAGTAATTTTGAAGAAACTGTAATTTCTAGGTATAAACTGTCTTTTATCACCTATGTGGTCGACAGCTGTCAGGCAGAATCCTAGACACAAGTCAACTCAGCAACACCTAGCCAACTGGCAGCCACTGCTGTGTCTGTCACTGCAAGCCGCAAGCAACTGATCTCTTTCTGCAAATGCCATACTGCTTATGATGCATCAGTGACATTACCAGCATAGCCGAGGGGCAGGGGCATGCACTAAACAGCCAGTGTGGTTGTTAAGATACATTCCAACAGAGCCATTAGCATTACGTTTGTCCTTCTCCCTTTTTTAACCCTGTCATATAGAACTAATTAGTAAGTCAGAAGTTGTTTCTCAGGAATTAAGACTTTTTGCTGTTTTTTTTTTTGGGGGGGGGGGTGGAGAAGAAGCAGAAGGGTAGAGCTGCTATTTGTTCAGGTCTATATACATACGATCTACACATGAACCACTCCTAAACTGTACCTTGTATTCCTAGTTTAGAGCTATCAGCCTTTCACTTATTTAACTGGCCAATCACAAAACTCATTATTTTAAGATGCTGTATCAAAGAAAACCCCCTTTTCATATTATATATATAGTCATAATACTTCTTTTGTCATATACAAAAACATATGTTTGCCTCAGGGAGCTTATAGTTCTGTTTGGAATACAAGCATTGTAGATAGATGATGCAAAAATATATATACATATAGTGCTATGGCATCTAAAGATATAGGAGGGCCACTGAATTTAGACTGGAAGAGTGAGGAAGAAAACTACATTAAGCTGATACCTGAATGACACTAGTATATAGCTTGACCTTAAAGAGAGCTTGAAAGGAAAAGGTATGAACCAAACAATAGATAAGTGGAGTGTGTATAATGAAAACTATAGTCTGGCCAAATGTGAAGAAATGGAAGTAACAGAGGTTAGGGAGGGACCTAATTATTAAACAAAACATAACAAGCATTAGTTGATGAAAGATGACCTGGGTTCAAGATCAGTGGATGATAGGGGTGGAATCTGAAGACTAGAAGTCAAATTTAGAGCATGGGGTGCTTTTGGAGAATGTTTTTTTTTTTCCTTAATAATTTTAGAGAGAGAGGAAGGGGCAGGGAGAGTGCGATAGAAACATCAATGACAGAGAACATCGATTGACCACCTCCTGCATGCCCCTCACTGGGGATTTGGACCACAACCTGGGCATGTGCCCTGACCGGGAATCAAACCGGCTACTTCTTGGTGCACTGGTCGAGGCTCAACCACTAAGCCACACCAGCTGGGCAAGAGAAAGTTTGTTTGTTTGTTTGTTTGTTTTCTTCCCATGGGAAAATGATCTTTATAGATATTTTTGAAAAGCAAAGATGGAGATAAGTTTAGTTACAAATAAAAGCCGTTTAGCTAGTCGATGTCTTGCAATTATCTTACATAACAGGAAGAGACAACTAAAATATTATGTACTGAAATATCTCTTGGTTTGTCAATTAATCACACACTGAATCTAAAAATTTTCATCATATATACCCTGCCAACAGATTAACAAAAAAAATTGAAAGTTTGATTTTCTTTAAGAAATGCTATATGCGAGCTCCATGAGGACACGCACTCTGTCTTGTTCACTGCCATATCATAAGATATATAGACAATCTCTCAATCAGAAGGCCCCCGTATAATGCACTGAGGAACTGAATAAATTGGCTAGTTGGCATGTAAGTAAAGAGGTGGAAGATGGGAAGCCATATTTGTCTGAGTGAGACCATGCTGAAATCTGTCACTAAGCTGCATACCTGTAAATCATCTCCCTGGACAGATTTCTCACACTTGAGTAAGACACTTCTTGCAAACGATGGTCACGCTTATTCTATCTGAACAGAGAGAAAGGGAAGGGGTACATACCTGTTTATGCATGAAGTGAAAATATTCTTAGCACTTTCACTGTACTTTAAAAATAAGTTTTGAGAGAAGTTTCAGAGTATTTTTAACTCTTTCCTATGCATGTCATTTTTCAAGTATATTAACTATTCTGTTGCCAGAGTTTGTGTTATACTAAGGGACCAAGGACTTTTTCCTAATGACAATCTAGAAATATTTGTCCATTGAATAATGAAAGTAATGAAAACCAGTGGTGAATAGACAGTTTCCATAATTTTTGTCCTGGTCAATTGAAGGACACATAGCCAAGTCTAGGAAATAATCAATTCTCTTATGATAAAATTTTTGGTAAAATTTTGGGCCATTGATAAATGTCCCATAAATTTCCATTTCCTTTTCTTACATTTTAGTATGTTTTTTAAAAATCCTAATTCTAGATTCTGAAAAACGTGCATATATGGATGTGATTTTAGCTACAGAGAAACTCACTGAACCTAGGAAAAGTTATTATTTAGCTGATGACAAGATGTTACTATAAATCAGAGACATGCATCACATGAGAAAACATAAAAATTGGGTCAATTAAAGCCAATTCCTTCAAGAAATAATGGAATAAAAATATTTTAATGAAAATATTATAAATGAAGCTCAATGTGATTAGTTTTAAAAATATTTTGAGCATTGATTTTTTGTTTTGTTTTGTTTTATGGTATTTATTTACCATGGGTAAAAAAAAAAAAAAGAGAGAGAGAGAGAAAGAGAATAACTAGTGGTTGATTCCTCAGGCAAAGTAAAATCTATTGTTACAGATAATATTTTTAAAATATAATGAAGGGATATGAGCTGAAATCTCTTACATTAAAGAGATACAATGAATCATGTCTCATGTATTTGATCAAACACCTCTGTCAGTAGAGCAAAGAACACTATTTTGATTCCTGGGCATCTTGTTGTACTTTTTCATAGATTAATATTACATGACCACGCATTATTCTGCCAACTACAAGCCTCATAAATGTTTAGTTTGTCACAATGGGGCTCATAAGAGGGCATGTGGGTAATTTTCAGAATACTCAGGAAAACAAGTTTCTCACTGGTAGGCCAATATTTTATTTTTTTTATGTGGATAGTACATTTAGCAAGAATAAAGAAGGCAGTGAAAAACAGAAATAAAAAGCATGTTTGCTATTCTATTTTTCTTTATTCTAATTTTTATTATTCTTCTCCCCCCTGAAGAAAAAATTGAGATACTATCAAGGGGTGAGTAACATAGTATGAGAGATCTATTTAACATGAGTTCCCTGAGCAGAAAAAAATTTCAAAACTTTCAAAGTGGGTTCTGTGCTGGAATGTCTGTGTAAACTTTGGCAGAAGAGTAGCCAGGTCCTATGTTTGGTCAAGAGGGCTTTGGTGTCTAAGCACCAGTGGAATCCACACTGTGTGGATGGAGGTTCTGACTCTCTTGGGACATTCCCACTTGGACTTTTGAGCCTCCATATAAGAAGTCTGACTACTCACCCAGAAAGATGTTGTGGGAGAGGCCCTGAGATTAAATGGAAAAAGAGAAGTCTCAAATGAACTCAGCTCTCCAGTCCTCCCACCAAAGCACCAATTATATGACTAGCTGTCTCAGACCCTTACTCTAGGATGAATACTGGATCTCCCAGGCTGAAAAAATAGGAAAGAAGAAAAGCAATATGGTGACCATACTAAACAATACTGATTCAGTTGGAGGCTATAAAAAAAATAAGAGTTTATAAGATCTTCTAACCATAGGGAAAGAAGACAAATAAAAAATATAAAGAGAGGATACAGCATAACTAGGAAAACTGTGATAGAGAAAGCAGATATAAAAACTGATGAACTAGAATACTGGTAACTGATGAGTCGAAAGGAGACTGAATGTAACCACAAATAAGAATAAGTCCCAAGATTAGAATATAAATTCTCTCCAAATTGTTGGCTGACCCTGAACTCTATATCCAATAAAGATAGGGTAAACAATAGCTGGAAGTCTGACATGTAAGTCAATTATCTTTAAAGAGCTTCTTAGTAAGCCTACCCAGTGACTACTACTTATGTCTTACTGGCCACCTTGAGCTCTAATGAGGCTGAAAATATATAGTTTTTTTACTATTAAACTTTATTGTCAGAAAAAATATAGTAGAATTTCTGTCTATAAAGGAGAAGGGACTTCAGATTACTTGCCTGGAATCAGGTAGGTAACTATAGTTAATTTTTGCCCCCCACCCCAACCTAAACATTTTCTAAGGGTAGGAATGTTGGAATGGATGTATGAGCTGTGACTGTGACTTAATCCTTACATCCTCAGTTTTTCTCTGAAGAAGACCCAGATGATATTTTATTTACCAAGATATTGGGAAATATTTGGTGAAAAGGTTAAGAATATCTTTGGGAAGAAATATAATAGCTATTCTCTGTGCTCAAGATGATAGTAAGAGAAGAAATTGGAATAGACTCTTGGACTTTGATTGATTATAAGAATCATCTTACCACAGGAATCTTTGTAATGACTAATTGTTTATAAGCTCTCTTAGACTGAAATACTTGAACAGACCATTAATAAATTATTTAATATATATTTCTGAATAGCCCCAGAACTGCTGAAGAGCCACTATAACAGAAAATTTCCACTCCAGTCAGTTCACAGAATTTTCTCCAAATGTATAACTTCTATCAGTTCTACTTATTTGCCCCTTAGTTATATTGTCTCTCATACTTTTACATTATTAACTCAGATTAATACTTACCTTTGTATAAATATATTATTTCCCAACTAATCTATACTTTTCTTTGAGTAGGACCATGGTTTATGTTTCCTCTCATTTCTGGAAATACCCAGCTCAACAAGGAATGTATGTTACCCATCTGTAATTACTTTACTAAATTGACTGGACACAGCATCCAGACAGGAATTAGTTAATTTTTGCCAACACTGTCTTCAATCAGAACTCCTTTCCCTATCCATGGACAATACCTTCGGAAGATAATGGCTTTTGTTTTTCTATTTACTTTTGGACATTCAAGTATTTTCTGAATGTAATTCTATGTTTATGTAGAAAAAGCCATTGCGTATCTTTTCATCTCTCCAGACCTCCTCCAATCACACATACCAGTCAATAAGGAGAGAATACAAAACCTTTATCACTCATGTCCACAGCATAACAAGGAGATACAAATATAAACTTCAATTTATATGAAAATAAGAAAGTAAATATCTGAAACCAGTAGAGCCATCCATAACCACCCCCCCCCCAAAAAAGATTGGGAATTCATTTGGAGACTGAAAAAAATGAGAGTTTGGAAAGCAGACTAATTTTGACAATACAAGATAACTTAGCAGTGGAAAGAATGGATTACATACACCCTGAGTATAAAAACAGGGAGTAATGAGAACAAATCTGAAAATTGATGAATGAGTACTAGGTATGGATGTGTGAAAAAAAGAAGAGAATTAAAGATATCCACAAGTGGAGGGGACTCCCAAAATCGGCATGTAAATCCTAAGTCTTGGATGACACTTGAACTCTGCACACACAGAATAGACTCCAGTTTTATCAGGGCTGGAAGATGAAAATATATAATCTGACATTTTAGCAGCTGCCTGATGAAAAAAGACAACGTGTGAAGGTCAAATTTTGTCAAGTTATGAGGGCTTGGTAAATAGCTTGGACTTTTATGACTTATAAGTACATATTATATCTGAAGACTAAAGGATATTTTCTAGGTTTAGGGGTAAAGTTAAAAAAATTATAAATGCTAACAATAATTAAGATGATTCCATAAGGTTGAGATTCTCTGCCACTTATTTATCTAATTGGTAAACAGACTCAATACACTTCAGAGGGAAAAAGAAAACATAATTCAGAGTCCTTACAAATTAACACCCTTATGTGTGGGGTAAACTAAAAAGAAGTACTAAAAAGGTGAAGAAACAAAAAATTTGATTGATAGTTAAAAACTGATCAATAGAAACAGACTCACAAACAACATAGATGTTAAAATTAGCAGACAAAGACTCTAATATTTAGGACACATTTGTTATAACACCTACAGAAAAATGTAGACAGTTGGTAAGTGATAAGGGAACTTTAATTAAGATTCAATTGGAAATCCTAAAGATAAAAAAAATTAAATATCTGAAATTAAAAAGAAAATGATTGGCTGATGTTAACAGAATAGCACAGCCCCAATAACCTCTCAAACAAAATCTTTCTATCTAGTATATATGTAATTATAGTCTCAGAAAGAAAGGAGAGGAAGAGACAGAAAAGATTATTTGAAAAAATACTGTCCAAAATTTTTCCTAAGTTAATAAAAGTCAATTCAAAGATCCAGGAGATTCAGCAAACCTTTGCATATTAAGTCAACATGCTAAAAATTGAAGATACAGAGAAACTTAAAAAAAAAAAAAAAAAACTAGAGAAAAATATATATATTACAATTGTAATAAGAGGAACAAAATAATAAAAATAGTAATGAACTTATTCACAGAAATAATAGGGGCCAGAAGGCAATAGAGTAAAATCTTTAAAAATGCAAAATTTAGAAAAACATCTCTCAACTAAAAATTCTGTATCTAGCAAAAAAGTTTCAAAAATAAAGTCAAAATAAGGATACTTTAAATAAGTGAAAGTTGGGGAATGTATCATTAGTAGATCAATACAATAAAAAATGCTGAAGAAAATTTTGGGGTGTAGCTGAAGGGAATTCTAAATTAATAGAATTAAGACTACAGAAAAAAAAATGAAGATCACTGGAAATGGTCATTATGTGAGTTAATATAAAAGGCTGTATTTACTTTCTTAAATAGTTAAAAAAAACTTTTAAGATCTATGCTCTCATCAACTTTAAATATACAATACAGTTTTGTCACGTATAGTCATGATATTCTACATTATATCCCCAGGACTTATTTATTTTATAACAGGAAATCTGTATTTTTTTACCACCTTCATCCACTTTGTTCACTCCCTGGGGACATAGTATTCTTTAACAAAAAGTATCCAGTCTTCTGTTCCCATAGTTCATAAAGCACTTAGCAGAGATTTGGAAATAACATGGAGGAGATGGGATTGTGGTTGATGATTCTATTGACTCTCAGCTTTCCCTGACAATGTGTACGGTTTATAAAAGAGTTTTACAAAGCACCGATTTCTTGCTTTATGTACAAATCACTTATTTCTTGCTTCATTTACCTTGGCCTCATAAAGCCATTGGAAAGTAGATTTTATAGTAATCCCCAATTACAAAATATAAAAAAATCTGATCAGAGAGGCTGATTTATTCATGATACATAAATGAAGCCAGAACTCACTCAGAGATTATGCCATTTTAATAAGAAGAGACTGTAGAGATGATCTAGTTTGGAACTTTTTACCTGGGGTCCACTGATGCCCAAAGAGCCCTTGAATAGATTTCAGTGGGTCTAAAATTTTAATGGGGAAAAAAATGTGTCCTTTTCACTAACCTTTAATTGCAATTTAGCATTTCTTCCTATTATATTTGTAAATCACTAACTATTTAAGTGTTCTTAAATTATTTAAATCAATTAAATATAGCAAAATAAACGAACAAACAAAAACACCAACAGATAGTGTGGAGTTTAATTTAGACAGGGGCAAACACAGTACAAAATTTTGTAAAACTAAATTATAATATTTCAAGTTTCTTTTTTTTTTATGAATTTTTATTTATTTTTTTGTTACAGATATTTTACCTTTTTACCCCATTGGAACCACCCAACCCACCCCACCTCCGCCCCGTCCCCAGCTTAGTTGTCCATGTCCATTGGTGATGCAAAGATGCATATAAGTTCTGTGGTTTATCTCTTCCCACCCCCATCCCCTCTTCTGAGGGATGTCAGTCTGTGCCCTACTTCCATGTGTCTGGGTCTACTGTATTCCTCAGACTGTTACGTTCATTATATTCCGTATATAAGTGAGATCATGTGGTATTTGTCTTTTTCTGCTTGGCTTCTTTCACTTAGGATAATACTTTCCAGGTCCCTCCATGTCGTCTCAAAGGACAAGAGATCTTTTTTCTTACCGCTGCATAGTACTCCATTGTGTATATGTACGACTGCTTTGTTATCCATTCGTCTACTGGTGGACACTTGGGCTGTTTCCATATCTTAGCTATTGTAAATAGTGCTGCTATGAACATGGGGGTACATATATTCTCCTGATTGGTGTTTCAGGCTTCTTAGGATATATTCCCAGCAGTGGGATCACTGGGTCAAATGGAAGTTCAATTTTTAATTTTTTGAGGTAGCACCACATTGTTTTCCATAGTGGCTGCACCAATCTGCATTCCCACCAGCAGTGTATTAGAGTCCCCTTTTCTCCACACCCTCGTCAACACTTGTTGTTTGATGATTTGTTGATGGCGGCCATTCTGACAGGTGTGAGGTGATACCTCATTGTTGTTTTAATTTGCATCTCTCTAATGATTAGTGATGTTGAGCATTTCTTCATATGTCTTTTGGCCATTTGTATGTCCTGTTTGAAGAGGTGTCTATTCAGTTCCTCTGCCCATTTTTTAATTGGGTTCTTTGTCTTCCTTTTGTGGAGTTGTATGAGCACTCTATATATATTGGAAATTACCCCCTTATCTGATACAGCATTGGCAATGATGTTCTCCCATACAGTGGGTTGCCTTTCCATTTTGATGATTGTTTCTTTTGCTGTGCAGAAGCTTTTTAGTTTGATGTAGTCCCATGTGTTCATTTTCTCCTTTATTTCTGTTGCCTTAGGTGATGTATCAGTGAAAATTCTGCTGCGTATGATGTCCGAAATTTTGTTGCCTACATTTTCTTCTAGAATTTTTATGGATTCACGGGTCACATTTAAGTCTTTTATCCATTTTGAGTTTATTTTTGTGTATGGTGAAAGTTGATGGTCTAGTTTCATTTTTTTTGCATGTAGCTGTCCAATTTTCCCAACACCATTTATGAAAGAGGCTGTCTTTACTCCACTGTATGCTCTTGCCACCTTTGTCAAATATTAATTGAGCGTATTGCCTTGGGTCCATTTCTGGGTTTTCAGTTCTGTTCCACTGGTCTATATGCCTGTTCTTGTGCCAGTACCAGGCTGTTTTGGTTACAGTCGCTTTGTAGTATAACCTGATATCTGGTATTGTGATCCCACCTACTTTGTTCTTCTTTTTCAAGATTGCTGTGGCTATTCGGGGTCTTTTTTGGTTCCATATGAACTTTTGAAGTATTTTTTCTAGTTCTATGAAATATGTCGTTGGTATTTTGATGGGGATTGCATTGAATCTATGGATTGCTTTGGGTAGTATGGACATTTTAATGATGTTAATTCTTCCAATCCGTGAACAGGGTATGTGCTTCCACTTTTTTATATCTTCCTCTATTTCTTTTTTCAATGACCTGTAGTTTTCTGCAAATAGGTCCTTTACTTCTTTGGTTAAGTTTATTCCTAGGTATCGTAATTTTTTTGGCGCGATGGTAAATGGGATTGTTTTTTCAGTTTCTCTTTCTGTGAGTTCATCATTGGTGTACAAGGATGCTGTCGATTTCTTGACGTTAATTTTGTATCCTGCTACTTCGCCAAATTCATTTATTAAGACTAATAGATTTTTGATGGAGTCTTTAGGGTTTTCTATGTACAATATCATGTCATCTGCAAATAATGACAGTTTCACTTCCTCCTTTCCAATTTGGATCCCTTTTATTTTTTCTTCATGTCTGATTGCTGTGGCTAAGACTTCCAGTACAATGTTAAATAAGAGTGGCGAAAGTGGACATCCCTGTCTTGTTCCTGTTCTTAGTGGAAATGTTTTTAGTTTTTGTCCATTGAGTATGATGTTGGGTGTAGGTCTTTCATATATGGCCTTTATTATGTCGAGATATGATCCCTCTATTCCTACACTGCTGAGCGTTTTTATCAGAAATGGATGCTGGATTTTGTCGAATGCTTTTTCAGCATCTATTGATATGATCATGTGGTTTTTATTCTTCATTTTGTTTATGTGGTTTATCACGTTTATTGATTTGCGAATATTGTACCAGCCTTGCATCCCTGGAATGAATCCCACTTGGTCATGGTGAATAATTTTTTTGATGTATTTCTGGATCCGATTTGCTAATATTTTGTTCAGGATTTTGGCGTCTATGTTCATCAGGTATATTGGCATGTAGTTTTCTTTCTTCGTAGTGTCTCTTTCTGGTTTTGGAATTAGAATTATGCTGGCCTCATAGAACGTGTTTGGAAGTCTTCCTCCTTCTTGAATTTTTTGAAATAGTTTGAGGAGAATGGGTGTTAGTTCTTTTTTGAATGTTTGGTAAAACTCCCCCGTGATGCTGTCTGGGCCTGGGCTTTTGTTTGCTGGGAGATTCTTGATTACCTCTTCAATTTCCTTAGTTGTTATTGGTCTGTTCAAGTTTTTTATCTCTTCCGGGAATAGTTTTGGGAGACTGTGTGTTTCTAGAAATTTGTCCATTTTGCTTAGATTGTCGAATTTGTTGCCATATAGTTGTTCGTAGTAGTTGTTAACGATCTTTTGTATTTCCGTGGTGTTGGTTGTTACTTCGCCTCTTTCATTTCTGATTTTGTGTATTTGGGTTCTCTCTCTTTGTTTCTTGGTGAGTCTAGCTAAGGGTCCATCAATCTTGTTTATCTTTTCAAAAAACCAGCTCTTGGTTTCATTGATCCTTTGAATTGTTTTTTTGGTCTCTATGTCATTTATTTCTGCTCTGATCTTTACTATTTCCTTCCTTCTACTTGCTCTGGGGTTTTCTTTCTAATTCTTTAAGTTGTGAGGTTAGACAGTCAATTAGAAATTTTTCTTGTTTTTTGAGGTAGGCCTGTAGTGCTATGAACTTCCCTCTCAGAACTGCTTTCGCTGCATCGCATAGATTTTGTGTTGTTGTGTGTTCATTTTCATTGGTTTCCAGGAAGTTTTTAATTTCTTCCTTGATCTCTTCGGTGACCCATTCATTGTTTAATAACATGCTATTTAGCCTCCATGTGTTGAAATGTCTTTGCATGTTCTTGTTGCAATTGATTTCTAGTTTCATGCCATTGTGATCTGAGAAGATGCTTGATATGATTTCAATCTTCTTGAACTTGTAGAGATTTAATTTGTGTCCTATCATGTGGTCTATCTTTGAGAATGTCACATGTGCACTTGAGAAGAATGTGTATTCTGTAGTTTTGGGGTGTAATTCTCTGTAGATATTTATTAAATTCATTTGGTCTAGTGCCTCATTTAGAGTCTCTGTTTCCTTGCTAATTTTTTGCCTAGAGGATATATCCAGTGCTGTCAATGGGGTGTTGAAGTCCCCTGCTATGACTGTATTGTTGTCGATTTCTCCTTGGAAGTCCTCCAGAAGATTTTTAATATATTTTGGTGCTCCTATATTGGGTGCATATATGTTTATCAAGGTTATAGCTTCCTGTTGGATAGATCCTTTCAATATTATATAGTCGCCTTCTTTGTCTCTAGTTATGGTCTTCATTTTGAAATCTATTTTATCGATATGAGAATTGCTACCCCAGCTTTTTTTTGCTTTCCATTTGCTTGGAAAATTTTTTTCCATCCCTTCACTTTCAACCTATGTGAGTCTTTTGTTGAGAGGTGGGTCTCTGTAAACAACATATAGATGAGTCATGCTTTCTTATCCAATCAGCTACTCTGTGTCTTTTTATGGGAGCATTCAATCCATTTACGTTTAAGGTGATTATTGATATGTACTTATTTATTGCCATTTTTGTTTAGTGTGGTTCTATTTTTCTTCCCATTTCTACTGCTAATTACAGCAGTCCTTTTAACATTTCTTGCAGTGCTGATTTGGTGCTAATGTATTCCCTTAGCCTTTTTTTGTCTGGGAAGCTCTTTATTTGATCTTCTATTTTGAATGATAGCCTTGCTGGGTAGAGTAGTCTTGGATTCAGATCTTGTTTTTCATGACTTTGATTACTTCATGCCATTCTCTTCTGGCCTGTAGTGTTTCTTGTGAGAAGTCCGCTGAGAGCCTTATGGGGTTCCCTTTGTAGGTAACCTGTTGCTTATCTCTTGCTGCTTTTAGGATTCTCTCTTTGTCTTTAATTTGTGGCATTTTAATTACTATGTGTCTTGGTGTGGGCCTGTTTGGGTTCTTCTTACTTGGGACTCTCTGTGCTTCTTGAAC
Organism: Molossus molossus; assembly: GCF_014108415.1. Lineage (NCBI taxonomy): Eukaryota > Metazoa > Chordata > Mammalia > Chiroptera > Molossidae > Molossus > Molossus molossus. The sequence continues at coordinate 184,989,692 of NW_023425344.1, forward strand.
TTGAATGCCTTCTTCCTTCACCAAATTAGGGAAGTTTTCTATCACTATTATTTTGAATATATTCTCTATCCCTTGCTCATTTTCTTCTTCTTCGGGGACTCCTATGATGTGAACATTATTACGTTTCCAGTTGTCCCATAGTTCTCTTAAGCTGTCTTCCTGTTTTTTAATAGTTTTTTCCTTTTGTTTTTCTGATTGGTTGATTTTTTCTACCCTGTCTTCTAATTCACTGATTCGGTTCTCAGCTTCCCCTACTCTGCTTTTTAAAACTTCCAATGTGTTTTTCATTTCTGATATGTCATTTTTTATCTCTTCTTGTTGGTTTTTAATTTCCAGTTGGCTTATTTTCAGTGTCTCTATGTCCTTACTCATGCTGTTCAGCTTCCTTAAGATCATGGCTCTGAATTCTAGCTCTGTTAACGTGCCTAATTGCTGCACATTGATCTCATCTTCGGTGGAGGTCTCTTGCTCTTTCATTTGGCTTCTGTTTCTGTGTTTCACCATTTTGGCTATCACTGTGGGCTTTGGAGCCTGTCAAGTTCTCCCTGTGGGTGTTGGTGATCTGCTGTTTGTGACTCCCTCTCCTGTGTTTAGATGAGCGAGGGAGGACCCACGTTGAACACCACTGTCAAGTCTTACTTTCCTGGTTAAAGTTGCCAGCCCAAGAAAGGTACTGTTATCCTCTAGCTTTTTGCCTGGAGGCTAGCAGTCTAGGTTACTTGATGAGTTTTGGGTTGTCAGTTGATTGAAAAACTCCCTCTGGTGCTCAGCCAAGGGGCTTTTAGGAGGGTGGGGCAGATGCTGGTTGTTAGTGAGCCTCAATTAGCACTTCAATGGCCCACAGGGTGGGGTTGGATCTCCGAGGGAGGGGCTGCTGCCTCTCCTCAGAGCCCTGGGAAGGAGTAATGTGGCCACCATCCTGAGTGGCTGCACTCAGCCAAAGCTCCGAGTGCCCTCCAAACCCTGAGTGTCCTGACACAGTTCCAGTCCAGTCCGCCCTCCCTCTGCCGGAGCCCAAGGTGAGTGGCTGTGGCTGTTTCAGCCTCTGTCCTGGCTGCGCTGTGGAGCCGCCTGGGAGTGTAACCCGAGGGCGCTGTTCCCAGCTAAGGCCGCTGCCAAGCTGCCGACCCTGGGCTACCAGCCCCGTCTAGCACCTTCGCAAGCCTACCGGGATGGAGTCATTGTCCCTCGTTGTATGGTCCTCGCAAGCTGCTTTTCTGTTGGTTTTTCCCGTCTATTTGTCTGTGTTATAGTTGTAATTCCAGTTTGGTTCTGGGAGACGGTCTGTGTAGCTCAGTTCACTCCGCCACCATTTTTTTCTCCCTCTAAATTATAATATTTCAAGTTTCTTACATGTGTAGTGCTATAATCATAATTTAACATAGACAATAAAAAATTAAGAAAGCATATTTTAATCCTAATAAGAACTATATATTAAAAACAAAATACCAAATATGAGAGGAAAAGCTCAAGCCACTAGAGGAAAAGAAGTGGAATACCAAGAAGATGAAAAATGACATTAAAAAAGAGAGAAACAGAAATAAAATTTAAAAAAATAGCTAAGGGGTAGGATTAGACTCAACCATATAACTCTTTTTACACAATATGGAAGTATACTCAAGAGTCTTGTTAAAAGGCAGAGATTGCCATAATGAAAAAAATAGACCTAAGTATGTGCTGTTCACAGAAAATAATTTAATTTCAAAGTCACTCAAAGGAAATTTTACTTCAGGTTATTTAGAATAACAGGCACTGAATGTACCCTACTACCTAAAAAAAATTCGAAAAACTCTATGAAACAGTAGTTTTCAGACACTAGACAACAAGGAAAGCAAAACTGTGATCCCTAAGAAAGAGCAAACAAAGAAAAGTATCTCTTAATAATCAATGTGCTAGTTTGCTGATGTTTATGGGTGATAGGCCAATGACAGAAACCCAAATAGAGCCTGACATTCTTGGTGATTTGAGTAGATAGAAATTGGGTTGGGGAAGAAAACACTGGCTAGAATTTGTGACACAGAATGTTGGAGATATTTGCATTGCAAATACAAAAATTTATTAGATAAAAGTGATACTAGTTAGTACAACAGGCAAGAAAATAAAATGAAAGAATTTATGTTGTAATGGAAGAAGTAAAATTGTCTTTGTTAACAGGATGATTATTTATTTAGAAAATCCTATTAAATACACAAAGCTACTAGAATGCCTGAATTTAGTAAGATATTAGGATGTAAACTCTTTCTCTATATAAAAGTCAATTATATTTCTATGTAATTGAAAAACTTAACATCAAAAAAATATTCCTGAGATACTTAGGGATATATTTTGTGCACAACAAGTACATTTTGTTGAATGAAATTAAAGAAGACCTAAATAAATAGTAATATCATGTTCATGAATCAAAGGACTAAATATATTTAAGATGTCAATTCTTCCTACTAAGTAATCTCTAGATTCAAAGCAACTTCAATCAAAACTACAACCAATTTATTTTGTTGAAAAAAACAAGTTGATTCTGAAATTTATATGAAAATGGAAAGGATCCAAAATAGCCCAAAAAAGTTCAAGTAGAACAAGGTTGGAGGACTTACACTTCCGGATTTCAAGGTTTGCTATAGAACTGCAGTAATCAAGAGACAGTTGTCTAAATATAGACCCACACACAAGTACTTAATTGAAGTCCAATAGAAGTTCCAAGCTTATTCAATACAGAAGTACATTATTTTCAACAAAAAGTGCTGACAAAACTGAATATCTATATGTAAAATAAGTAAACTTCTACTTTTACCTTAAAATAAATGTCAAAATTGACTTGAAATGTATCATTCACATATGTATAAATATTACAAAATAAGACTTTCAGAAAAAAAAATGCAGGAGAAACACCAAAAGCATGAATCATACAATTCTTTTTAAAATGGAATTAATTAAATACTATGGTTTAAAAACAAAACATTGTTTAGAAAATAAAAAGATAATCCATAGCCTTGGGAAAATATTTTTAAAACATATATAGTAAAATTGTGCTGTTTAATAAATAGAAGATAGACATCCAAAATTGGGAAAAACTTTTGAACAAAAACATTACAAAGTTACACAAAAGCCTAATAGGTACATTGATATATGTTCAACCTCATTAGTTAGCAGCAACCACAGCAAGATACTACTACACACATGGGAGAATAGCTACAATTGAGCAGACTAATCATGCCCAGTGTTGTGAGGATGTGGAGAACATGGTTTTCCATCCACTACTGGTAATACAAAATGACACAGAATGTATAGCTACGTAAGAAAAAGTTTGTCAATTTCATATAAAGATAAACATAAATTTACCCTATGACCCAGCCACTCCACTCATTATATATATATATATATATATATATATATATATATACACACTTATGTATTTATACACATAAAATGATATATACTCAAGTATTCCTAGAAGTTTGTTCATAAGAACCAAAACTGGACACAAAACTGGGCATCAATAGGTGAGTGAATAAATGCTTTGTAATATACACATTCAATGTATTACAACTGCAAAAATATGAAATGAACTGATACATGAATGAATGTCAAAAATACTAAAGAAGGCAGACACAGATATGCATACTTTCTGATTCCATTTATCTGAAACTCTTAAGAAGACAAGTCTGATCTATAGTGACAGAAAGGTAGATTAGTCCTTATCCCGGGCATAGAAATAGGGTTGAAGATTGACTGGGAAGGGGTATAAGACTACCTTGTTTGTTCGATATCATTATAATGGTGGTTACATGGGTGCTGATGCAATCGAAAAAGTCCAAGATACACAAATATTGTAATCTGATTTATGTTCAAGCAGACATTGTTGAGTACACAAATAATTTTCTGTTCAATATATGGTTCTGATATTATTGTACTCTCATATATAAACAAAATGACCTCTATTCACAGCCCACACAGCATTTAATTCTAAGCGGATTGTGAAAGATAAAACAATTAAACACTTTGTGAAAAATAACAAATATCTTCATGATCTTGGAGTAGGTAAAGATAAAAGATAGCCTAACCAAAAATAAAAAAAGATTAGGCTATATCAAAATTAATACTTTTTCTTCTAAAGCCTGCTGGTGTGGCTCAGTGGATTGAACACTGTCCCATGGATTGAGTGGCCCCAGTTCGATTCCCTGTCAGGGCACATGCCTGGGTTGCAGGCTCAATCCCCAGTGTGGGGCATGCAGGAGGCAGCCAATTGATGTTTCTCTCTCACATAGATGTTTCTGTCTTTCTCTCTCAAAAAATCAATAGAAATATAAAAAAATAATATTTTTTTCTCCAAAACACAATTAAAGGAATGAAAATATATGGTTTAGAATGCAAGAAGAAAATATTTACAATACATATACCCAATGAAGAATTTATACCCAGAATATAAAAAATCCTATGAAGCAATAAATAAAAGAAAAATAGACAATCTATTTAAAAAATGGCAAAACATTTCAAGAAGCACTTCTCCAAAGATCATACTACTATTCTTCAAATAGCCCAATGTTCAGCTGTATTAGAAGGGATAACTTTACTGTGAGGTATTTGCATAATGGAAAACTATACATACATTTAGAAAAGACCCACAAGAATCAGAAGAATATATACATAGGCATTCAGTTAAAATGTCTGGAATGATCTCTAGCATTCAATGTCAATATAGTGGTTACACTTGAGTGTTGAGTAAAACTGGAAAAGGGCTTCAGGGGCTCCTGGGTGCTGGACATCTTCTTTAACTGGATGGGTATGTACCTACCCAGGATGCTCAGTTGGTAAAATTCATCGATATGTGTATTTATGATTTGTGTACTTTCCTATTAAAAATAAAAATCCTTATAAAAATCAAAATTAGGGCAAAAGTATAGTCCTAACAAAAATCAACATTCATTGTCTTCAACTTTGTTGACTCAGCTCAAATTTTGAAATAATGGAAAAAAATTCCTGCTACACATTCTATAACTATACTTTGAATCCCTAATCCTATATTCTTATATGCATAACATCAACAAATTCTGGCATAGCACCAAATTAGAATTTGAGCTATTTTAAGTTAGATAAACTCACTGCAATATTTTCCATAAAACTACTTTGAATGTTCTGGCTCTAAGACTAATTGCAAGAGAATGTTATTTACCATTCCATGTGGTAAATGAGGGCATTAAATAAAATGAACTCTTCTGTAACCAATACTTTAGCCTCATTAAGATTCCATAAGCTCATGGCAAGAAAAAGAGCAGTAGGGGTTTTAGCAGAACATCAAAATCAACTGTGTTAGTTTGCTAGAGTTGCCATAACAAAGTATCAGAAATGGGTAGTTTAAATATCAGAAATTTATTTTTCTCACAATTCTGGAGAATGTAAGTCTAAGATCAAGATGTTGGTAGAGTTGGTTTCTTCTGAGGCCCCTTTCTTTAGCTTATAGATAATCATCATTTCCTTTTGTCTTTATGTGGTTTTCCCTTCGTTCATGTCTGGATGTATCCTAATTTCCTTTTCATATAAGGATGCTGGTCATATTAAATTAGGGCTCACCCTAGTGATCTCACTTAACTGTAATTGCCTCTTTTTTAAACTTATGTTTATTGTTGAATGTATTACAGATGTCCCTCCTTTTTTTCCCCCAATGACCACCTCCTTCCCAATCCTGCCCCCCTCCTGCTTCCCCACACTATTATCGATGTCCATTGGTTATGCATATATGCATAGAAGTTCTTTGGTTTGTCTCATCCTGCTCTCCCTCCCCACTTCCCTTTGAGCTTCATCAGTCTAATACCCAATGTATACTTCTTAATTCCTTCATCTTTTTCACCCATCCTCCCATCCCTCACCCATCTGGCAAGTAACAAAAAGTTCTCTGTATCTATGAGTCTGTTTCTGTTCTGCTTGCTCATTTTGTTTGTAGATTCAATTGTTAATAGATATGTACTAATTGCCATTTTATAGTTCATATTTTTTTATTTTTTTCTCCTTCAAGAAGACCCTTTAACATTTCATATAATACTGGTATGGTGGTGATGAACTCCTTTAGCTTTTTCTTGTCTGGGAAACTCTTTATATGTCCATTGATTCTAAATGATAGCTTTGCAGGATAGAGTAGTCTTGGTCGTAGGTCATTGCTTTTCATCACTTTGAATATTTCTTGCCACTCCTTTCTAGCCTGCAAAGTTTCTTTTGAGAAATCAGCTGACAGTTTCACAGGAGCTCCTTTGGAGGTAACAAACTGTTTTTCTCTTGCTGCTTTTAAGATTCTCTCTTTGTCTTTAACTTTTGGCATTTTTATGATACTGTGTCTTGGTGTGGACCTCTTTGGGTTCATTGTGTTTGGGACTCTCTGTGCTTCTTGGACTTGTATGTCTGTTTACTTCACCAAGTTAGGAATGTTTTCTGTCATTATTTGAAAAAAAAAATGTAATTGCCTCTTTAAAGGCCCTGTCTCCAGTCGCAATCTGAGGTACTGAGTGTTAAGACTTCAACATATGAATTTCGGGAAGGCACAATTGAGCCCATAACACCAACTAATTTGAAGACTGGCGGAACTCTTTTTTTCATATCCAAGAATTATAATAAAAACAACCCCCACTTCCATGCTAATAAGCATCCAATTTTGTTAGGTACCAGTTTTTCCTAGGCTTCAGGCTCCTTACAAGACCTTGGGTTTGAATGATCTCAGCGAACCATGAACATTCCACTTCCCTTTCCAATCGCATCTCTAAGTATGGGCAAGTGATATAACCCTGACCTATGAGATCTGAGGTAATGTGCATATTGGAAGCTTCTTGGAAAGTTCTCCTAATTCTTACAGAGACACAGGGAGGAACTAGCCTAATTCTTGACTTAGATTTTTCAGTACATGAGGATTTGCAACTTGGAGCTAAAGGAGATATCTTGAAGCCCTGAGAGTAATGTTTAATCAACTCTAAGAAATGTGGAGAACAATGATGGAAAAGCCAAGGAAATCACAGTGAAAAAGTCACCCGTAGCTTTGATAGCAATGAGTTGAATTAACCTTGGAATTGCTTGCCCCAGACTTCTTGTTGATAATATGGATATATTTTCTTCTTTGTTAAACCAAATGGAATTGAATAATCAACTTCTTGCAGCCAAAGGCATCTTAATTAATACCAGAGTGATGTAATCTGTACTCTAAGTATTCCTGTAGCCCATTTCACAAGTACTCAATGGGAAATGGAAGAAGGGAATTCTTTTTCCCATCTTACATTAAGTGCTGAGAAAGCCCAATCACTTAATATAGATGAAAATGAGGCATCACACCCATATGGTTTTGCAGCAATATAATTCTACATGGAAAAAAATTTCATGCTTTGGGAATAAAATTTAGCTATAATTTCTATTATATTCTTATCTTTGCCCCAGTTTACCTCTTGAGAGTGCTTTGGATGCCGATTTTAGACCTGTCAGCACTGACAATGAGTGAGAAAATTTTCTGACCCCTTGTCTTGTCCATTGCTATGAAACCAGTAAAATGCTCTTGGATTTTCATTTTACATACTTATGTCAACAAATCTCATGCAAACAGACATCTCTTTCAAGAGGCTAACCTCTACTTTCAATTTAATAAATGTGAGCACCCTTCAGGTTTAAACACTTCTCAACAACACTGTCTGCCATGAATTCAACAAGTTCTTTGAGAATCCCTTTGTATCATAATTGTAATACATTACTTCCTGTGTGAAGAAATGTACCAAGTGCCCTTCATTTCTCTGTCAAGTTTTTCCTATGAATAATTTATGTGAAATCACCTCACACATTGGGTACTAAATAAAAGTCACTTTGTACGTCAAGAAGTATCCCTAACAACTTTATTTTAAGATCCATAGATGGTCTGTCACAGATTCCATGGAACTCTAGCTTCTTTCTTGTTATGTAGAGCATAGATCTTCATTACTTTCAAATTTCTTTTCAATACTTTCCTTATACTCAACTTTAAACTGAAGCTTGGAAATGAGGCAAGTATTTCAAACTTTATTTGCTTCAACCTACATTCAATCTGATTCAGATTGACGGGATGACATTTTGTGTTTCCTGGGGACGACAATGTTTTCCAATTATTCAATCTACCAATTACTCAATCTGATTTTAGAATGAAGGAAGATTTCCACAGAAGGAGGCCACTCTCACTGATCTTTAAATAAAGCAGCCAGTACTGTATACTGTATTTCTACTTTCAAAATTGTGTCTAGATATGTAAAGAAAAACAGCACCTACATAAATCTATGGTAAAGTTGTCAGGTTATTCAGAATCCTTGGTCCCCAACAGAGTTCAGATTGTTGATATCAGATGGTACTATTAGATTAGATCAGAATTGCCTTTGCCCATTTTGACAACCTCTTAGTTATCTTCTGTGTCTTTATTGCTTCATACAAACTTCATCACTGACATATTGATTTGATTAGGTAGCACATCAAAGACAAGTTCTTACTGAGATTAATGATTAACTGTGTCATTGTGATTAAACCTGTCATTTTAGAATGTGTTCCTAGAACAGACTTTGAGATAAAGAATTGGTGGGAATTTTGGGAGAAATTCTCACAGAATATACACCTCTATGAAAGTCAGGATTGGGAATGGTGAGAAGCTGAGCTGCAGTGTGGTTGCACCTGAAACCTCAGTAGAGTTTAGTAAGCTGTGGGTTGCATCTCCGTTGGGGGTCAAAAAACCCTTTCCCAGGGGTCGCCTGAGACATAAGAATAGCAAAATTACAGTTATGAAGTAGCAACGGAAATAATTTTATTGTTGGGGGTCACCACAACATGAAGAACTGTATTAAAGGGTCGCAGCATTAGGAAGGTTGAGAACCACTGGCTCACAGGTTGGTGGGCAGAGAGGGGGAGGCTACCCTGAAGCAAGAAAAGCCCTTCAGAGTTGTCTTACATTGAGGGGAGGGATCAGGCCTTTGTATCAACACACAAACAAATCAATGACTGCCAGTCACCCCATGAGGTAATGTAATTTTAGGATAAGAAATTTTTAGATGCTGAGAGCAATTCCTGGTGAGTGAAACAGCTGATATTCACAGTAGCTGAAAGATTGAGTGAGAAGAGTGCCTCATTCTAAAGAGGGAATGTGGACAGAGCACCACTTGTTCTTGAGGTAATTCCTTCCATGTAGGAACAACTTTTGCAGTATTAGGTTTGTTTTATTTTGTGGGTGAATGGTGAATACTATAGCCCTACCACTCATACCGGTCTTGGAGTGACAGGTGATGCCCATCGGTTATCTCTTTTCTGTCATTTTTTTTAAAATAGATTTTTACTGATTTTTTTTAGAGAGAGAGAAAGGGAGAGATAGGAACATCAATGTGAGAAAGAAATGTCAATCAGCTGCCTCCTGCATGTCCCCAACTGGGGATCGGGTGCACAACCTGGGCACGTGCTCTAACTGGGAATTGTACTGGGACCTTTCAGTCCATGGTAAAATGCTCAATCTATGAGAATATGGGCTGGGCAATATTCTCTGTCATTTTAATTCCCTTTATACTCAGCTACCACCTCTCCTGGTTTAAATGATGTGCCTGGTGTATGAAGCATGATCTTCATTCCTAAGGGATATGAGCCATATGTTACCATGCACTGCTTAGGATACAGCTGCTACACTTATTCACTTATCATTAATTCTAAGAATGGAAAGAACAAGAGGTACCTCAGAATCTCCTGTGTGCAAAGCATATTCTCACCTACTAACTCCTGGGGATAAAGAATAGTACTCCTGCCAGCATGGTGACTCTTTTCCTTGCCTCCTTGTCTTTGGTACAGATGACTCTGTGTTAATCAGAAGTTAAATTTCTATGCTTTTTAAAAAAAATCAAATTGCCTGGTGGAAGTGATTGCCATCTGGAACCAGGTTCTCTAGATATATAAAGCCTAGAATGTAACAGGGATGTAAAGCCTATCTCAAGTAGAAAAATTGGGGTGATATTAACTATAGCCACCCCTGTATGTGTATCCTAGTTCCCATACCCATGCATTCTGCTTACTGAGGACACAGTATTTAATTTACAGTGATTGAGACATCCTGGATAATGATGCCCCATAGTCTTAGATTATCATGTCTAACCTGACTCCTGAGCAGTCTTTATGGAGGTGATTTCAGCGACCTCTTAGACTGGGAGCTTGTGGGTTGTTACAGTATGTGAAGCTTCACTGTACATCCCATGACTTCTGGATCTCCTTAGTTTGAGATGATACTGTGAGGGATCCTGTGTCTGTGTACCAAATACTCTGTAAGCTCCTAGAAGTTGTTCTGGCCAATATTCTGAGGGCAGAAAAGGCAGAGCTACATCCTGAATCCAGTCCATCCCAGTCAAGATGAATCTCTGCCCCTTACAGGGTAAAACATTCCCCTCTACTCAACATGTCATCAAATGGCTGGTTGGTCTCCAGAAAAATAGCACCATATTGGTGAGCCAGGCTTGGTCTCTGGTGTTGGTAGTTTGAGGCATACAGCAGTGTGGTAGCTGCATCCATCTTTGGGAATTGAAGCCTGTGCTATTAGTCCATACATAGGCTTCATCCCTGCTCATGTCCAATCCCAAATATACCATTTTCCATTCACTGCCACGCATGAGCCCATCATGCTAGCAGCTAGATGGTCCCTTCTGTCTGCTCAGATGTTCTGTGATTCTTTTGTAGTGAATGCTTTTTTGGTGTGAATTAACATGTGATACAAAGATCTTCACCTATTGCACACCCTCCCATTTGTCAATCCACGTGCCTCTTGCCCAGGCCTCCTTGACTTTTATTTTTCAACATGTATCTTTCAAGGCTCCAAACCAGTTATCCAGGCCATTTGCCACTAACCATGAGATTGTCACATTCTTATTTTGGGCAATTTATCTTTCCACACAAAGTGGTTGAACCAGATGAACTACCCAGAGCACTGACAATTAGGAGGATTTTCCCGTTGCTCTTGCAGGGGTATGAGTGAGGCTTAGAGCAGCAGCCTTCAATTTTTGATTCACTCTAACATACCAACCCGGTCTCTTCAAAAACCAAGTCGAGACTTCTCCCTTCTGTGCCAGCTGGTCATGAAGCTACCACATAGGCCACTGGCATGAGCTGAGGGAGACGCACCCATGCAATAGCAGTAGTATGAGACATGGGGTCAGATGTGTGCAGTGTCCTTTGGCATTCTAACTCTGCTCATGTCCAGTCCCAAAAATACCCCTTCCAATTCAAGATAGATTGCTGCCGTGCACCCATAATTTTACAACTTACGGGTTTCACAGAACTAATGCGTGATGGCAGTTGTTGCTCATGATCAAATTCTCCATCTTGGGATACATCCAGTAGCATAGCAGGGAAGGTGCCTCTTCCCTGCAGATGATATGCCCTTGCTCCAGAACCTACATTCTGATTCTCTTATGGGAGGTTAAACACTACATGACATCTTTTCCCATGACGAATGCCATTACATCAAGATCAGCCAGGTGATATGACTCAATTGGTAGAAATATATGTACCACAGCTTGTACTTATTTCATAGTCCTTTTCTGGTCTGGGCCCTAAAGTTAGCAGCCTCTGTGACACCCAATAAATAAGTCACAACATATTTCTTTGTGCAGAAGAGGAAATCTGGACAGAGCGCCCCAGTGTTGACTTGACTAGCCTCCCCAGTACAATGGTGCTTGTCACTTGCATCAATGTGGCCCCAGATCTTTAAAAATTCCCTGTTTTTCATGCTGTATTACAACATTTATCTTCAAAATTAAAAGCATTTATGATAAAGAATAAGAAACAAATGACTATATTCAGATGAATATGTGGAATGATCAGATAAGTTTCTTCTCAATAAATGACTAACACAAACTCAGGGGATGGTTAACTGGCCTTATGCCATATTAATGTTTATTTATACTCTCTAGGAAAAAATAAAAAGAAACAAACAAATGAAACAAAAATATTGTTCAAATGCTTGGAGATAATGATATGACTGAAGACCTGAAATTCTTTATCAAGTCATGGAACTATGAGAATGAAGAGTTTGGTAAAATGCATGCTGGTGTAGGTAGGGTGTGGGAGGAAGTGGTAGACAGGCCTTATCAGAAAAGGACTTTGATTCATGCCTAAAAAGACAGTTATTATTTTGAACAATGAGAAGTCATTAATAAATTTTAATAGTTCATTATTTTTCTTTTTTTAACTCTGAAAGTAAGACTATTTGCTAATGACATTTTTTCTCTTTTATTCCCTTTTTATTAAATTTATTGGGGTAACACTAGGTAACAAAATTATATAGGTTTAAGGTGCACAATTCCACAACACATCATCTATACACTGTACTGTATGTTCATCACTCAAGTTGTCTCCTTTCATCACCACTAATTCCCCTATACCCTTCTCTACCTCTGCTCGCCCCTCCCCCCCCAGCCGCCCCCTTCCCCCGCTGCTTGGTAAATCACCACATTATTGTCCGGGTCCATAAGCTTTTCTTTTTTCTTTTTCTTTTTGTTCAATCCCTCCACGCTCCACCCAGCAGCCCCCACCAGCCCTAACAGCTGTCAGCCTGCTCTCTACCTATGAGTCTCTATTTTGCTTGTTAGTTCATTTTGTTCATTAGATTCTACATATGAGTGAAATCAAATGGTACATGTCTTCTTCTGATTGTTGTCTTATTTCACTTACAGCAATGATCTCCAGATCCATCCATGCTGTTGCAAAAGGTAAGATTTCCTTATTTTTTATGGCTGAGTAATAGTCCATTGTATAAATGCATTATTATAGCTTTTTATCCACTCATCTATTGAAGGACACTTGAGCTGCTTCCAAATCTTGGCTATTGTAAATAATGCTGCAATGAACATATAGTGCTATGACATTCAAAGACATAGGAGGGCCACATAATTTAGACTGGAAGAATAAGGAAGGAAACCACATTTAAGCTAATACACGAATGACACTAGTAGCTAGCTTGACCTTAAAGATAACTTGGAAGCAGAAGGCATGAACCAGAATTAGTGGTTTGGATTTCTGTGGATAAATTCTCAGAAGTGCAATGACTTTTTAAAACTGAGATAAAATTTAGATGCATTTAAGTTTATCTTATATTCTATCATTCTATGACTTTTGAAAAATCAGATAACTATCACCAAAAACAAGATTCAGATAATTTTAATTACCCCCAGACTGTCCTCCATGCCCATAAGCTGTTAACCCCTCCCTTGATCTATAGCCTTTGGCAATGACTGATATTTTATAGGTCCCTATAGGTTTGCCTTTTCCAGAATGTTATAGCAATAAAATCATACAGGGATTTATTCATATTTATTATTGTTTGGTTCAGTCATTCATTCTTTTTATTGCTGAGAAGTATTCCATTGTAGATGTACCACAGTCTGTTTATCCATTCACCAGCTGAAAGTCATTTCAGTTGTTTCCAGATTTGAGTGACAATGAATAAAATGTCCATAAACATTTTTTTTGCAGACTTCTGTGTGAACATATTTTTATTTCACTTGGATAAATACCTAGGCTTGAAAGTACTGGGCTGAAAGCTAACCTGTAAAGGAACTGTCAACTCTTTTCCCAAAGTTGTCGTACTATTTTTGCTTTCCCATCTAAAAATGCATGGAGTTTCACTTGATCCACATGCTCACCAGCACTTAGTGTTGGCATTTTTCTTTATTTTTCTCCTTTAGGCATTGGAATAGCAAAGTGGCTTGCTAATAATTTAAAGCCTTTTTATGTATTTCTTTGTCATCTGTAGATCTTCTTTCTTGAACTGTTGGTTCAAATCTTTTGTTCATCATCTTAATTCTATTTTATTATCATCATTTATTATTATTATCATTGAAATTTTATATATATATATATATGATATAAGTCAATTTTTAGACATGTGATTTGCAAGTATTTTCTTTCTTCTGCCCTCTCTTTTACCAGTACCTTACAAAGAATGGAAATCCTTGATTTGATGCAGTTCAATTCAGCAAGTTTTTCTTTTCTGGGTCTTGCTTTTGGTTTTATTTCTAACAAATCTTTTTATAGCTCAGGATATCAAACATTTTCTCCAATATGCTCTCCTAGACTTTTATATTTTTAGACTTTATATTTATATCTATGAGCTGGTCTTTGGAATTTCTTCAAAACTATTAACTAAAAGCACCACACACCTCTTTCTCCCTTTCCCTGCCAACGTTAGTCGGTGCCCATGTCTCATCTCCCATTGAAAGGAGACTATTTGGATTGCAAAGTACTTTGCTACCTGGTGACACCAGTTTTATTATAGTAATTTTTTAAATTATGATTTTGTAGTTGATCCATCTTTCACTCATTGAGAGTGGGACTCCTTCCAGTTTTGTATGTATTAGATATAAGTAGAACTCTATGTATTATTCTTGTTACTTTAAACAGCTTTATCAATATATGATTCAAGTACCATAAAATTCATTCACACAGTTGCTGTTTTTAGTATATGCAGAGTTGTGCAATCAACACCACTGTCTAATTTTAGACCATTTGTATCACTCCCGAAAGGAAACGGCATACAAATGGGCAGTCACCTCCAAATTTTCTCTCCCAGCCCTAAATAAACACGGATATACTTTTTTTCTGTATAATTTTATCTAGTTGAAACAGTTTGCATATATAAAATCATGTAATATGTTCCATTTTGTGACTGGCTTTTTGACTTAGCATGTTTTTAAGGTTCATCCATGTTGTGACACGTATCAGAACTTCATTCCCTTATATGAATGAATAATATATATTTTTAATCTCACCCAAAGATATGTTTTTATTGATCTTAGAAAGAAAGGTTGGAAGGGAGTGGGAGAGACAGAGAAACATTGATGTGAGAGAGAATCATTGATAGTTTGCCTCTCATACCCGCCCAGACTAGGGATCAAACCCACAACCTTTTGGCGTATGGGATGACACTCCAGCCAACTGAACCACTCAGCCAGGGCAATATTTCTTTTTATAAATATACCATCAATCAGTTGGTGGACATTTAGATTTTCCACTTTTTGGTTATTATAAATATTGCTACTACTAAAATTTGTATATGCGTTTTTCATTTCCATTGGGTGTATGAAAATTACTGAGTATATGGCTACTCTATTTTTAACATTTTAACAAACTGCCAAACTGCTTTGAAATGTGGTTTTACCATTTTTATTATTTTACAACGTATCTCAAGTACTTATGATTAAGGTCATTATTTTCTTTGGCTCATGAGCTATAATTATCATTATTCCACTAATATATTAGTCTCCTGGTGGCCTGAAGTAGGAACGTTTTTTTTGGACAATCATGTAATAGTTCAGGCAAGTGATCATGAGAGCCTGCACTAAAACAGTAAAGTAAACATTTTGTGGTAAAAAATAAGTTAATAGCCCAACCAGTATGGCTCAGTGGTTGAGTGTTTGACCCATGTACTAAGAGCTCACTGGTTTGATTCCCGGTCAGGACACATGCCCAGGTTGCGGGCCCAATCCCAGATGGGGGCATGTAGGAGGTGGCCAATCGATGTTCTCTCATTGATGTTTCTATCTCTCCCTCTCCCTTCCTCTCTAAAACTCAATAAAATAATATATACATTATTATAAGTAAAAAAAATCTGGAATGAATTAAGAAATATTGGCAAAATTACAACCCTGCCAATAAAAGAGGAATAAAAGAGGAAGTCCAATGAAGGGTGCCTTTTTTATTTTTTTTATTCTCACCCAAGGACATTTTTCCATTTTTTGTTCAGATAGAGTGGGAGGGAGAGAGAGAGACACACATCAATGTGAAAAGGACACATCGTGTGGTTGCCACCCGTATGACCCAACCAGAACCGGGGACAAACTGCAACCGAGGTACATGCCCCTAGCAGGAACCGAACCAGGTCTCTCTGGACTGCAGGCCGGCGCTCTAACGGCTAGGCCAAACTGGCCAGGGCAAGGGTGCTTTTTATGTAAAGCTTACATACACAGATATATTGGGGCAAGTTAGCCCATTGCTACTATTTTCAATCTATTAGATACTTTTGATTTGTAGAATAATAATTTTATTTAAATATGTTTTTACCTTATATTTTTGTTTGTAAACAAAGGGTGAAAATAAAATATTTCTTAAGGATTTAAATTATGCTTTTAATAAATATATAGGTATATTTACCTGTATTTTTATAACTTAATTATTAATTACCAATGAATAAAGTTACCACTTTGTTTCTGCTTTAAAATAAAAAAACTGTTAATATTATTTGCTAATTTTTTATGCTGCCAGTAATAGAACACAAGGCAAACACTGTACTTGTACTACTGGTTCACGATCTCTTAGGAACTTTCTGTCCTGCTGTTTTTTGTTTTACTTCAAGTCTGCATTATCTGCCTTAGTTCTTGCAGAGAGTCAGCATGGATTCTGGTGTTTTAGCTCTATCATTCATCAGAGATAATATGCTACTTTGCCTCCTGCTCCCAACTCTCAAAGCAACTCAGTGCATCTTCTACTTGTTGACTTATTTCCCAAATCACCACTTGAGCTTTGCTGGAACATTTACCTCTGGTCCAAGCACATAAGACAATAACAGCAATCTGTTAGCTGTCTTCCTGATTCTCAGCTCCATAAAGCCCGGACTGTTCTTCTACCAGAAGGAAAGGTGAGTTTGGTACTCACACTTGGTCATTACTAAGCCACACAAGACATCATAGAGTTACACTGCTAACCTCTTTGATCTTGATATTTTGATACACACCTTTCATTTTTCTTAAATTTAACAGCACAGTTAAAAAGTTATGCAATTTTTTTTCTTTATAACATCTGTTTCAGAAATCATTATAGCTCAAGTTTCTTCATGGCATAAACTGCCTTATTCTGATTTCATCACTTTTTATGTCATTTTTTTCCCATGTCAATATGATTAAGGCTATTTTTAGAAATAGCGGTTTCAGACAACCTTTGCTAATCTAGCTGCAATTTTTGTAAACACATTTGGGGTTCCAATTTCCATTCTAATAAAACCTTTATCTTTACAGCTTTTCTTCCCCATTCATCCCTACACCTACATGCAAAATTCAGACATTTAATTCCTTTTTAATGTATTTAAGTAAATATAGTGGAACTCTTAGTTTTCATTGATATTTTCTTTTCTATACTTTATAAACTTGACGATGAATTACACAGTCTCAAAATATAGTTTGAATAAGATTTCTTGATCTGTTCTTTTTGAGGCTGATTTAAATAATAGAACAACTATTGTCATTCAGAAGGAGCAAGGAAATAGGCAGCCTCCCTTGGAGGTCTTGAAGGCCAGTGGTAATAAATCATGACATAGGGACCATTGTGCTAGGGTGCATCTCTCAGCCAATGCAGCCTAGCAAAATTGTGCAACTATTTTGGACAGGTATATGCCCATTACACTGACTTAATGATACAGGAGGCTGATATCTATATAACAGTTTACATCCTGTTACCTGGGATGCTGCCCTTAAAATGTAGCAGAAGAAGGAAGATAGAAAATAAGAAATGACATATGTATCAAACAATATTTTCTTTTCATCAAAACAAAAAGTTAATTTCAACTCTTTATATATGTATTTTGTACAAAGAATGACCATACACTGTATATCCTTCAACCAAATTCCCCCAATATTAAGTTTTTCTGTATCACATTTGCTCTATCATTCTGTGTTTGTGTGTGTTGTAACTTTTTCTGAACCATTTCAGAGTATGTTACAAACATGATGCTCCTTTATCTCTAAATAGTTCAGTGTGTATTTCCTTCAAACAAGGAAATTTTTTAAAAATATACAAACAGTTCTAAAAATTAGGAAATGAATGAGCTAACTTAAGATATTTTTTCCCAATTATCCTAAAATGTCCTTTAAAATAATGGTTTTTGGGGTCTGGTATAGGATCCAATCTAGGATCTTACATTGTATTTAGCTGTCAAGTCCCATAAATCTCTTTTAACCTGAATAGTTCCTCAGTCATTGTCTTTCATAACCATTATATTTTTAAAGACTACAGGCCAGCTATTTTGTAAAATATTCCTCAATAGGGTTTTTGATGGTTCCTCATGGGTTAATTCAGGTTATGCATTTTTGATAGAAATAATATTGGCTTCATATTTTGTCGTCAGAGTCAAAACCAATGATGTATAGAAAAGTGCTTTAGTAAAGTGTGAAGCTCTATCCCAAACCAAGGGTTAAGGATTTTACTCATTTTAACCCCCACCTCCCTCTCCGCCCCTTTCCTCTGGACTACGTGGCATTCCCATGAGACGGACCACTGGGCCACGACTGAAGTGGGGGATGTATCTTGGTCACTGCGAGAGAAACTTAAAACACCAGCATTCCCACAACATGGGGTGCTCCTGTCCTTCTCTGGGTCCCTTCCTGTTTCTTTTCACATAGGTACGTCCCTTGTAAAGTCTTTGCTCATTGAAAATCTATCTTGATGTCTGCTTCCCAGACCTGGACTAATAGCGAGAACTATTGCTCTACTGGACACTGTGGGGACAAGAAGAAAAAAAATCATCTTCATCTGTATCCGAAAATCAGGGTGCATTACTAAAATAGGCAAAATTTTTGGCAAACCAGCTTGTGAACACCCCTCCCTGCACCAGTTCACAACATCAGGCTTTGAAACCACAGTCAAATGTCATCAACCGTTTGCATCCCAGAGAGAGCAGAGAATGTCAACTCCATCCAGAGTGAAAAACCAATTGGGTCAGGGATAAAGTGGTAGGACAGACGCCCGAGGGAAGAAAAAAAGAATGGAAGACACATCATAATGTACATCCAGTAATATGCCATAACAAGTGTCCCCTTAAGCAAGAAGAGTGAGGTTTATTGATTTTATATTAGTTGATACCAAGAACAATGATTAAGAATGAGAGGAAAACATTCACTCCCCTGAAGGAGATTCTAATAGGGCTTCTAACATTTCCGGCTCTTAAATGGAGATGGGTAATGCTCCCTCATATTTCATTCCCCCAGTGTCATATAAACAACCAGGAGGCCAGCCTGACTGGAGAGGCAGCCAATCACAGCATTTTCTATTGCAAAGATGATATCTGATGGGTGAAAAGCACATCAGCCTTTCAAAGGTGGAAGAGCCAACCTTTCCCCGAGTTCCTGTGGGCTTGAATCTGGTGATGCATGGAAGGCAGGTGCTGGTCCCGGAATGCCTACAGCCGGGCTTGCACAGCCTCAGGGGACAGCCCTGGAGATTTGTGAGGAGTCAGGGTGCCTCCAGCAATCCCCGAAATACTGAACGGTGGCAGTGGGAGCTAGGGGGTGAAAAGGAGAGAACATTTGACTTCTGTCTGCATTTATTGCAGACAAAGGGATGCCATGCGTATAGTCATGAAGACCTCAAAAACACATCCTCATCCATCTAATTTAAAACCATACCAGCTGGGCATATAAATCATTATGTAAACCGTATCACTGCTATCAGAATATTTTAAGGAAATGAGGAAAGACTAGGTATGTTTCTATTCATGAATTCTCTCTTTCCTAGACACACACACACACACAACCGCTGAATTTGCTATAATTAGTTTTGTTCTCTACAGAAAGCTTCATTTATTGGGGATGCCATTAAACAAGTGAAATACAAATTACAAGTGACATTGATACAATCATAATTGCTCCTTCCTGGCTGACAGAGATATTTTCTGAGAGGAACCTGCATTTCTACAGATGGCATAAAAAAAAAAAAAAAAATGAGGCCTGCAGAACACACCATTATTCCTGCGAGGCCCTCAGTTCATTAGTGGAAGCAGCCAAGTCTTCACGAGCAGCAACTGATCACAAATGGGAAATGAGCAAGAGTATAAATTCCCAGCAAACCAAATCATTAACATTTGCTGCCTGCATCTTGGAAACACAGTAAATCAAATGTGTCATCATTTATCAAGACAAAATATCATTACTAATTGGGATTAATTTGCTGCTGTGGGATTGCTGACCTTTGCTGAAAGAAAATAAAACTGCTCGTTAGCTGTCTTCATTGAATTTTTCCTGAAGGAGGGAGAGAGGAAAAGGCAGTCTGTCTTGGGCAATACAGAAGGGGTGGGTGGGGCATTTTTATCTTCTAAACAGCTACACATTCTGAAGTCAAAAACGACATGAGAAAACATGCTGATATACCACTGCCAGATGATGACTCGGGATGTTTGATATGTACCCAGAGATCACAGTGCCTCTCGTTGTCACTGCTGGTTATTTAGCATTGCCTTGGGAAAGAATAATTAGAAAAATTTCCAGGGTACAATTTTATATGATTTCATTTACAAATAAGAAAAGGCAAGCACCACTGCAAGGGAGCAGCGGCGGATTTATCTGTGGGCACTAATTTACAGAGGGCTCAAAAATATAACACAGACTATTCTGAGCATCCCCGGTGATGCCACACGTGGCTGAGGTCTACCTGGAACTGCTGATTTAATCAGTGGGAAGGTGATCTTTTACTTTAGTAGCTACCAATGCTTTCTCAGGGCTAATAAATGTATGTGCTTTGCAAGGTAGTTGTAAATGCCTGAGTCAGGGTTCTTGTCTTTTAGACCATGAACAAACTTTGGATCCTGAGAATTCAACTGTGGACTAAAATCAACAAGTTAACAACCACGAACTTTTTAAGTTTTTGAAACATGAATATGATTTACCTTGAATACTGAGATTTTTGGTGTTCCTTTACATTTTGCCCCCAGTGCAAGTGCCCTGCTCACCTCACCCTGGTAGTGGCAGACATTGTTTAAGGTTAAATGATTTACTCATCACAACAACTAATAAGAAACTAAAGGTGAATAGCCTCTCCCGGTAACAAACGTAGCAAGCAGTGCAGCCAAGATTCAAACCCAGACCACTGATGCCTGGCTCCAGCATCCACACTCTTTACTCTGCTATTGTCCTTTGTTGCTATTGGTGCACTGAAGAGGGTGACGAAGTGGACCATGCCAGTGAGCACTGTATGATGTCACGGGAAGTTTAAACACACACACACACACACACACACACACCTGAAACAGTCAGATACCAGACAATGACTAGTTAAATGAAAATATGTGTGAATGAAGCCATTTATGATACAGGGAAATTGAAGGTAAAAAACCCAGAACACCCAATGCATTACATAAGAGTTGTATGGAGCACCACATTAACTCATCAGCTGGTCAATGCCAGCCCCCTGCTAAGAGATGTCAAACATGGAGTCTGGAACGAAGGAGGAAAAGATTGGGCCACGTGTGCTGTCCAGGTCTGAACAGATCCTATTTCTGGTCGATCTGTTTTGAGTTTACCAATCTCCAATTCAAACCTGCCTTTGCTTATTTTCCTTGACATGAGCTAATATTTGCAGTGGTAGGAAGCGTATTAATGTTTGTGCTAAAATGTTTTAAAACAATTTTCTTCTCTTCTTTAGATAAAACATTCTTAATATTTTGGCACTATGATGAACTTAGCAAACCTTTTGTGTGGCTTTTTTTTTTGGTTATTGTTAATCCTCACAGGAGGATATTTTTCCATTGATTTTTGGAGAGAGTGGAAGGGAGGGAGATAGGAAGAGAGGGGGGGAGAGAGAGAGGGAAACATTGATGTGAGAAAGAGAGAGAGAGAGAGATCAGTTGGATGCCTCCCACACAACCCCAACCAGGGCAGGGGATCCAACCTGCAACCCAGGGACGTGCCCTTGCCCAGGAATCAAACCTGAGACCCCTTCAGTCCATGGGCTGACGCTCTAACTGCTGAACCAAGCCTAGGGTTTGTGTGACATTTTAAATGTTTTTATTGCGTTTTTTAGAGAGAGAGAGAGAAAAATCTTGCACGCCCCCTACTGGGGATTGAGCCCACAACCTGGGCATGTGCCCTGAGTGGGAATCTAACCGGGACCTCTCAGTCCACGGAGCAACACTCAATCCATTGAGCCACACAAGTGGGCTGTGTGATTTTTTTTAAAAGGTATGTGAGGTGGCACATTGAGGCTGAGTGGGAGGAGGGGGGAAGGAGTGCCAAACCAGACCAATTACCTTCAATTATAATTTTACTAACATTTGTGGTATTTCAAAATTCTGTGTAATGGAGAGACATAAACGCAAGAGTCATGGTAAGCCCTTAAAGAAGCTGTTGGGTGACGAGGCTCCTCTGAAGAAGGGCTGTGAGTCAATGAACCTCTCACGGACTATATGGAGACCTGCACAGGAGTGTGGAGAAGGAGGGGGGATGTAAGAGACTTGCAGCCCTCACCAAAAAATAATGCTCCTGCAAGACATGTCCAGGGCAGCTCCAAGAAATCAGCTGATGGCTCTGCAATGCTTATTATAAAATAAGTTTCTGTACCTGAATTTTCTTTCAGCTCAATAGAGGCTTATGACTGAATCACCTTTTTTTTCTTAATCCTCACCCAAGGACACTTTTGCATCTATCCTCAGACAGAGTGCCTCAGACAGAGTGAGAGATGGGGAGGATGGGAGAGAAACATCGATGTGAGAGGGACACATCGAGTGGTCGCCATCCACATGACCCCAACCAGGGCAGGGGACAAACTGCAACCAACATATGCACCCCTAGCGGGAACCGAACCCGGCACTCTGTGGTCCATGGGCCGACACTTTAACTGCTGAGCCAAACCTGCCAGGGCACGACTGAATCAGCTTCATTCTCACTTGAATCCAAGCTTCAGTCTTGTTATTGTTAGAATCCTCAGGCATCTAACTCCAGTCCATGTGAATCACCGGGTTTTTACCACATTACCTGGTCTTGGCACTGACCACTCAGGGTATTTTTATCCTGATCTGGATTTCAGAATTTTGATTTGCTAGTGACCAGTTTTAACTATCCAAAGGACCATTATAATTCATAATGATACAAACATTTTTAAAAATCTCCCTACCCTAGCCCAGCTACTCATCTCTATCTGATAGAAGTAGTTTTAATCAAAGATTGTATCTATAGAGACATGAGTTTTATAAACTGTCCCTTCTAGGATTCAGAAGTTTTTGTTAACATTATAATGACTGAATTTAATGTAGACTCCACATTAGTTCCTGTAGTTCGACCCTAAATATTATGTAAAAGTGTTTCTTATTTGGGAGTTGAGAAGTAAAGACATTATTTTAAAACATCCCAAGTGCATACACTTTTACTAAGTCCCCGAATATTATAGATATAGCTCCAAAAATTTTCCAGCATCTCTCTCACAGGCATTGCTAGTGATCCTGTAGCTAAGAGCTAGATCAATGCCCTGTGCTTTCAGTCCTCGGGGGTATTCCAGGGGTGCCAATTGAATGCAATGTATATGGGAAACAGAGGCCATTTTGCCTGTAAAATTTTACCAGATGTTTTCATCTCATGGTGTGCAGCTCAAAAGAGGAAGCTTTAAGAAATATTTATAAACAGCAGAACACCAACACCCACAGGGAAAATTTGGCAGACTCCAAAACCCACTGTGATAGCCAAAATGGTGAAAAACAGAAACAAAAACAAAATGAAAGAAAAAGAGACCTCCACCGAAGATGAGATAAATGAGGTGCAGTTAAGCAAGTTAACAGAACTAGAATTCAGAGCCATGATCTTGAGGAAGCACAACAGAATGTGTAAGGACATGAGCACCATGAGTAAGACATGGAAATGTTGAAAATCAACCAGTTGGAAATTAAACATGACATATCAGAAATGAAAAACACATTGGAAGGTCTAAAAAACAGAGTAGAGGAAGGTGAGAACGGGATCAGTGAGTTAGAAGACAGGGTAGAAAAAATCAACCAATCAGAAAAACAAAAGGAAAAAAAACGATTAAAAAACAGGAAGACAGCTTAAGAGAACTGTGGGACAATGGGAAATGGAATAATATTCACATCATAGGAGTCCCCGAAGAAGTAGAAAATGAGCAAGGGTTAGAGAATATATTCAAGGAAATAGTGACAGAAAAATTTCCTAATTTGGTGAGGGAAAAAGGCATTCAAGTTCAAGAAGCACAGAGAGCCCCAAGTAAGAAGAACCCAAACAGGTCCACACCAAGACACATAGTAATCAAACTGCCAAAAATTAAAGACAAAGAGAGAATCCTAAAAGCAGCAAGAGATAAGCAACAGGTTACCTACAAAGGAAACCCCATAAGGCTCTCAGCTGACTTCTCAATAGAAACACTACAGGCCAGAAGGGAATGGCATGAAGTCATAAAGGTCATGAAAAACAAGGATCTGAATTCAAGACTGCTCTACCCAGCACAGCTATCATTCAAAATGGAAGGTCAAACAAAGAGCTTCCCAGACAAAAAAGGGCTAAGGGAATACATTACCACCAAACCAGCACTGCAAGAAATGTTAAAAGAACTGCTATAATAAGCAGGAGAAATGGGAACAAAAATAGAACCACACTAAACAAAAATGGCAATAAATAAGTACATATCAATAATCACCTTAAATGTAAATGGATTGAATGCTCTGATGAAAAGACACAGAGTAGCTGATTGGATAAGAAAGCATGACTCATCTATATGTTGTTTACAAGAGACCCACCTCACAACAAAAGACTCACATAGATTGAAAGTGAATGGATGGAAAAAATCTGCCAAGCAAATGGAAAGCAATACTCATATCTGATAAAATAGACTTCAAAATGAAGGCCATAACTAAAGACAAACAAGGCCACTACATAATACTGAAAAGATCTATCCAACAGGAAGATATAACTTGATAAACATATATGCACCCAATATAGGACCACCAAAATATATTAAAAATCTCTGGAAGACTTCAAAGGAGAAATCGATAGCAATACAATCACAGCAGGGGACTTCAAAACCCTCTGACATCACTTGATAGATCCTCTAGACAAAAATTAGCAAGGAAAAAGAAACTCTAAATGAAGCACTAGACCAAATGGATTCAATAGATATCTACACAGAATTACATCCCAAAACTACAGAATTTACATTCTTCTCAAGGGCACATGAAACATTCTCAAAGATAGGCCACATGTTAGGGCACAAACTAAATCTCTACAAGTTCAAGAAGACTGAAATCTTATTAAGCATCTTCTCAGATCACAATGGCATGAAACTAGAAATCAATTGCAAGAAGAACATACAAAGTCATTTGAACATATGGAAGCTAAATAGCATGTTATTAAACAATGAATGAGTCACCGAGGAGATCAAGGAAGAATTAAAAAACTTCATGGAAACCAGTGAAAATGAAGACACAACAACACAACATTTATGGGAGGCAGCGAAAGGAGTTCTAAGAGGGAAGTTCATAGCACTACAGGCCTACCTCAAAAAACAAGAAAAATCTCTAATAGAATATCTAACCTCACAACTAAAAAACTAGAGCAAACAAAAAGAAAATCCCAGAGCAAATAGAAGTAAGGAAATAGTAAAGATCAGAGCAGAAATAAATGACATGGAGACCAAAAAAACAATTTAAAGGATCAATGAAACAAAGAGCTGGTTTTTCAAAAAGATAAACAAGATTGATGGACCCTTAGCTAGACTCACCAAGAAACAAAGAGAGAGAACCCAAATACAGAAAATCAGAAATGAAAGAGGAGAAGTAACAACTGACACCACAGAAATACAAAAGATCATTAACAACTACTATGAACAATTATATGGCAACAAATTTGACAAATCTAAGCGAAATGGACAAATTTTGAGAAACACATAGTCTCCCAAAACTGGACCAGGAAGAGATAGAAAACTTGAACAGACCAATATCAACAGAAGAAATTGAAGATGTAATCAAGACTCTCCCAGGAAACAAAAGCCCAGGCCCAGATGGCTTCATGGGGGAGTTTTACCGAACATTCAAAGAACTAACATCCATTCTCCACAAACTATTTCAAAAAATTCAAGAAGAAGGAAGACTTCCAAACTCGTTTGATGAAGCCAGCATAATTCTAATTTCAAAACCAGAAGAAGACACTACAAAGAAAGAAAACTACAGGCCAATAACCCTGATGAACATAGACGCCAAAATCCTGAACAAAATACTAGCAAATCAGCTCCAGCAATACACCAAAAAAATTATCCACTATGACCAAGTGGGATTCATCCCAAGGATGCAATGCTGGTACAATATTCGCAAATCAACAAACGTGATAGACCACATAAATAAAATGAACAATAAAGACCACATGATCATATCAATAGATGCCAAAAAAGCCTTCGACAAAATCCAGCATCCATTTCTGAAAAGCTCAGCAATCTGGGAATAGAGGGATCATATCTAGACATAATAAAGGCCATATATGAAAGACCTACAGCCAACATCATACTCAATGGGCAGAAACTAAAAGTAGTTCCCTTAATAACAGGAACAAGGCAAGGATGCCCACTTTTGCCACTCTTATTTAACGTAGTACTGGAAGTCTTAGCCACAGCAATCAGACAGGAAGAAAAAATAAAAGGGATCCAAATTGGAAAGGAGGTAGTGAAACTCTCTTTATTTGCAGATGACATGATACTATACGTAGAAAACCCTGAAGACTCCATCAAAAATTTACTAGACTTAATAAATGAATTTGGCAAAGTAGCAGGATACAAAATTAACGTCAAGAAATCAATGGCATTCTTATACACCAATGATGAACTCACAGAAAGAGAAACTAAAAAAACAATCCCATTTACCATTGCGGCAAAAAATTAAGATACCTAGGAATAAACTTAACCAAAGAAATAAAGGACCTCTTCGCAGAAAACTACAGGTCATTGAAAAAAGAAATAGAGGAAGATATAAAAAAGTGGAAGCACATACCCTTTTCATGGATTGGGAGAATTAACATCATTAAAATGTCCATATTACCCAAAGCAATCTATAGATTCAATGCAATCCCCATCAAAATACCAATGGCATACTTCACAGAATTTGAACAAATACTTCAAAAGTTCATATAGAACCAAAAAAAAAACCCTTGAATAGCCATTGCAATCTTGAAAACGAAACACAAAGTTGGAGGGATCACATTACGAGATTTCAGGTTATACTGCAAAGCCCCAGATTTCAGATTATACTACAAAGCCACCGTAATCAAAACAGCCTGGTACTGGCACAAGAACAGGCATATAGCCCAGTGGAACAGAACAGAGAACCTAGAAATGGACCCAAGGCAATATGCTCAATTAATATTTGACAAAGGTGGCAAGAGCATACAGTGGAGTAAGGACAGCCTCTTTAATAAATGATGCTGAAAAAATTGGACAGCTACATGCAGAAAAATGAAACTAGACCATCAACTTACACCCTACACAAGAATAAACTCAAAATGGATAAAAGACTTAAATGTGACTCATGAATCCATACAAATCCTGGAAGAAACTAGGCAACAAAATTTGAGACATCATACGCAGCAGAATTTTCACTGATACATCACCTAAGGCAACAGAAACAAAGGAGAAAATGAACACATGGGACTACATCAAACTCAAAATCTTTTGCACAGTGAAAGATACAATCATCAAAAACGGAAAGGCTACCCACTGTATGGGAGAGCATAATTGCCAATGATATATCAGATAAGGGGTTAATTTCCAATATATATAGAGTGCTCATACAACTCCACAAAAGGAAGACAAAGAATTTGATTAAAAAATGGGCAGAGGAACTAAATAGACACCTCTCCAAATAGGACATACAAATGGCTAACAGACATATGAAGAAATGCTCATCATCACTAATCATCAGAGAGATGCAAATTAAAACAACGTGGTATCACCTCACACCTACCAGAATGGCCGCCATCAACAAATCATCAAACAACAAGTGTTGGCGAGTGTGTGGAGAAAAGGGGACTCTAGTACACTGCTGGTGGGAATGCAGACTGGTGCCGCCACTATGGAAAACACTATGGTGTTACCTCAAAAAATTAAAAATTGAACTTCCATTTGACCCAGTGATCCCACTTCTAGGAATATACTCTAAGAAGCCTGAAACACCAAACAGAAAGAATATATGTACCCCCATGTTTGTAGCAGCACTATTTACAATAGCTAAGATCTGGAAACAGCCCAAGTGTCCATCAGTAGACTAATGGATAAAAAGGCAGTGGTACATATACACAATGGAGTACTACGCAGCTGCAAGAAAGAAAGATCTCTTGTCCTTTGAGACTACATGGAGGGACCTGGAGAGTATCATCCTGAGTGAGGCAAGCCAAACAGAGAAGGACAAGTATCATATGATCTCACTTATTTGTGGACTATAATGAACATAACAGTCTGAAGAATGGGGTACTCCCAGAGACGTGGAGGTCGGGTACAGACTGACATTCCCCAGAAGCGGGGGTGGTGGGGGAGAGATAAACCACAGAACTTATATGCATGTATACATGAACAGTGGACATGGACAACAAACTGGGGACAGGGCGGGGAGGGAGGGGGAGGGGGAATCAGTGGGGGAAAGGAGAAACATCTGTAACAAAAATTAATTAATAAAAAAAAAAAAGAAATATTTATGTGGGTCCAGCCTCTCCAGACTGCAGTATCATTTACAGTCCTCTACTGGTTAAGTCTTCCTACCCACCAACATATCTTCACATTATTATTATTATTATTTTTTTATCCTCACCCGAGGACATTGTTCGATATTTTGTTCAGATAGAGTGGGAGGGAGAGAGAGAGAGAAACATCAACGTGAAAAGGACACATCGAGTGGTTGCCACCCACATGACCCAACCAGGGCCGGGGACAAACTACAACCGAGGTACGTGCCCTTAGCGGGAACCGAACCTGGGTCTCTCCAGACCGCAGGCCAAGGCTTTAACCGCTGAGCCAAACCGGCCAGGGCCAAATTATTCTTATTCCAATAGAGGAAATAAGGGATGGTAAACTCTGCTCTGTGTCTGGGGGTTATTTTACCTGGTGATCTTCTGAGCCCTTGAAAATCCTGAAGCCAGTAGCTCCCACACAGAATCTGAAGTCCTCTTAGATTTTGTAATTTTCACGTTTCCTGGAATAAGGATTCTGTCCAGAGGCACATGCCTGCCATACCCTCCCCCTGCCCCGCTACCCAGGGCAAATAAACAAGGCAACGAGGAAACACTAGATTGCAAATACTGTGAAGGTCAAGAACTACAACTCTAAAATCCACAGGTCCTTCAAGAGAAAAAGGAACACATGATATTAGAAGACAGGCATGTGTATCACAAAGGAATTGTTTAAGGAGAGCTATGGGAAAGGGGAGGGCAGATTGAGAGTCAGGTCTTCCACAGTCTGTCTTGCTGCTGCCTTCTGCCCAGGGGTCTTGCCTCACTCAGCATCCCCTTCCACCCCAGCCTCTGTCCAGTTCTGTGTCTTTGTTCCTCTCTATTCCTATTGCAGGACTTAGAGAAACCCTTCGACTCCACTCCATTCTAGCTATTTCCTGCCAAGGCTTTTTCCATTCTAATGAGAAAAGTCTCTTTTGATCATTATTTCTGCTGTTATTGCCAGTTTTGTTTATTTGTCTGTTTTCCCCTGGGTCATGCTCATTGCATTTCTGAT
This sequence comes from Molossus molossus, assembly GCF_014108415.1. NCBI lineage: Eukaryota > Metazoa > Chordata > Mammalia > Chiroptera > Molossidae > Molossus > Molossus molossus. Next base: position 185,019,152 of record NW_023425344.1, read on the forward strand.
CTCTCTTTTACATAATTTTGTTTCCTGTAGATCCATTCACAGTGAGAAAGTGGGATCATTGATTTTTCCTCTCCACTTGTTCCCATGTCGGGTCTGTAACCACCAGCCAGGCTGTTTGCTCTGTGTCTCCATCTCCCTCCTACCAACAGGGTCACCTTATATGCTCTCTCTTGGTCTCAGGATGACAAGGTCACCATTCCTCCAGATCACATCATCCATCTTTCACCTCCCTTCTCCCTGACAACCCTTGTCACCCCGGACCATCATGCGTTTCTGTTTTTGTGACTGAATTGCTTATTCAAATCTATCTCTTCTCTCATGCTGGCTGTATGCCTATACAATGACAGGAGCTGCTCACCTTCCCCCATAGATTTCAAAGGACAGCACTGTCTTGAAAAAACTACCATTCTGTCAGACCAAAAATAACAATGAAAACCCATATATTTCCTTCTCTATGATTTTTCCCCCAATATATCTAATTTAAATGTTTCCCTTCCTAAATATTCTCCCTCCCCACCACCGCTGTGCACACACATGCATCTCACTGTAGCTGAGGAGATTCATGCACACAGAAATCCTGACTCAGGATAAAGCCATAGCTAACCGTTACCTGTATCCCACATGTAATCTATACTAATTCCCTTGCATCTTATCAGTAAAGAGATCACTACATGCAAGTAGCTTGCCAACCCCCTGAAGATAGTAAATATACCATGTATATTTTACTTGCTTGTTTTTGCTATTGTTTTGTTTTTAACCAGGAAGAGAAGACCATAAATTCCAATGTGAGCCTGCTCCCCTCCCAGCCCCAAATTCTTCTCCCACCCTTCAAATGAATGTTTATATGATCCTACAGATAGCTGGGACTAATTCTTAATGAAATAATTTGTCCGTGTTTTAGTGTAGACAATCTCACATGTTTGCTCTTTCTCAACTCTCTCTTCCTCCTTTTCCCTACTTCAAAGTAATGATCCCTGAATTCATAACACCTCCTGCTTCAAGGTAATGATCCCTGAATTCCTATCTCCATCTGATTTTCCTCATTTTTCTACTACATGTTTTCTTTAAAGGACCTTGCATTTCTTGCACTATTTTGTTCTCTTGTGTCTATTTCTAACTTGTATTCTCTTTTATTTAGCATAATAGAAAATTAAAAATAATATTAATGATGATTTGGCAAATAACTCCACACTTGAAAACCCCTGGTTACATTTTGAGACTTTTTAATTCTAAAATCATTTTTCTGCTCTACCCCTGAGACAACGCCCAGAAGACGGGTAAACTATGAGGAGAGATTGAGCTGCCACTTCAGCACGCACACCTCACCCTCTTCTTCTATCTCAACAATGAAATTGCATGATTTGTGGTATTTTGTAATAACACTCCAACTTAGCTTCAGAGGGCAGAACTTCATCTAAGCAAGTTCTTTTGTTCTAAATTCATGTTTATGGTACCATTAAAACAAACAAAAAACTGCAAAAGCCACAAGGAAACAGCAAATAATTTTTTTGAAATATCATGGGGAGTCTTGGCAGCAGTAAAATGTACTTAGTCTTCTGAGCAGATGTAAAGCCATTTCTCAAAGAAACAGACAGATTTACAGGACGAGTAGATGCTGATTAGGCTTTAGAAAGGGGCTACTCAAATACAATAACATAGTGTTTTCTAAGCAATACCTCAAAGGGACAGAGTTCTGGAGAAGTTGAAACAAGTCTTGGCCTTCATTCTCCTCCCTGCTTCCTCCTTGTTTAAGTATTTTGGAACTTTATGAAAAACGATATATTATTGGAGGTAGAAAACTAGTGATCCAAAAACTCAAGCCTGTCTCAAGAGAGTTTTTGTCATAAAAGTAATCACATTCATGTAAAAATCCATATTTATCATTTTTCTTGTTTTCCTAGTAAAATGAAGATATGGCAATACCCCGGGGCAACAGTGGTTATTGCTAGGCAATGACTTCCTCATTTGGGTGGTTCTTGCCTAGTTCATTATAGTGTTTACCCTCTCTTAATGTATTTCACTTTGTTCATTCAAGTAACTTGGTTGAACTTTGAAGATATTTGCAATGTCTACCTTAAGCCTTCTGAGATGTAAGGGTTAATTTATTCAAGACAAACCCCTTGCAAGCTGGCCTCCCAAAATTCCACAGAAACTGGGTACAGCCCAGTGCTTATGGCAATTGATGGTGGTCTGGCTCCTGGTCCACCTCTGATAACACTAAAGAATAAGACTGATGCTTCCTCAACCATGGATACTGATGTAATAAATTTTGCTACTAGCTTGTCATGTCATACAACAGTAACGGTAAGGCCAGAGACTATTCCTTTGATTATGTTCAAAGAGAGGCTGTTTCTCACCTTCAACCATGAAAGTTGAGCTGGCAGGATACAGTAAAAAACATGATAGTATTAGGCTATGTGATTATCATATCCTTGCCCTTCATCGCACCAGTATGAGCTGGTGGTTTTTTTGTTAGAATCTCACGCCCAGAGCCTGATGCTCAGTTCTCTTTGATATCGGTGCCCAGCCCTACATGGCTTTTGTAGGCAATAGGGGCTTATATATCTGCTACTTTTCTTGCCTCCTTGGATTTAATCCAAAGACACTGCTACAGCAGGCTTTGTGAGGGTTGTCCTTGGCTATTTGCCCTTATTTCCATGACAGCTGGTACTAGGCATCTGACCCAAGACCCACCATAAACTTCTAGTATAAATAACACGATTAGAGACCAAAGTCCCACCTTGTAGATAGGATAAGTCTTAGGGTGGCTGATTATTGTGATGGTCTATCTTTGTTCATGGAAACTAGTCCATGAAGTCCTGCGAAATGGGAGATTTACAGGATCTAAGAAAACCTGAGTGACTTCCTAGGTTAATAATGGCCTTAAAGAAAATCACTTAGAAAGAACTGAGCTCTATTGAGACAAATACTGAACCATGCCTTCTGCTAGACCATACATTCACACATGTGCATTTTCACACACAGAAAATGAAGATAAACCCACCAGATGTTCACCAAAGGACTGATTAGTTGGTGTAAGATAGAGAAAATATTAGGGAAGTGTGAAGAGCACATATAACACAGGGATAGAGGGTTCCCAAATAGAGTTCCTGGCAGGGATACTAGCTGACCACTTCCTTGACACTTGACACTCCAGAGCCATTGAATGACTCAGAGGTTGATGCAGAGACACAGGCTATCCAATTGCAAACACTTCCAAAAACGATGTATGTACTGGATAGACAATTCTGTTTCCTATTCAATTTTGCGATGTAACACAGAAAATACAAGATTGTGCTTCCTCTACAGTGATGAGCTTCTTCAACTATTGTATCATGATGATGGAGTTAATACCCAATTCCAGAGTGAGAGTGGGAGAGATGACAGCTGTTCTAGTGTTTGCTAATGGAACAGCCCTGCTCCCAGTCCTCTCGCCCTCTTGCCAAACTCTGTGAAGAGACACCATCCGCATAACAACCAGCAATGGGTCCTTTAGAGGCACACAGAACAGTATAGCTATTCCTCTCCTCAAAATGACAGGCTCCTCAGTCATGGAAAGGCTTAGAAGCAAGCCCTGGTTGATCTTTGCTTAACCTTTCAGCCACAGCCAAAGATACCAGTTTACTTTCTCTTGTCCTGACAATGAACTCCTCCTAGGATATTCTTACAAATAGCAGTGCCCTGTCTGCTTTGGGTAAGTATAATCTGTACCCCGCGAATAGTCGCCTGGTAAATACTGACCATTTCTTAGAGTCCCCATAACAACATCAATGATTTGCTATGCCTCTCATTCAAATTTAGTACAAGTTGACATGGAACAAGGTGTTAACATAATGAAGCATGCCATGTGGTTAGAAGCCATCTTTGGGAGGTGGATTGAGTATAAGTTTTCAAAGACTGCCTGCAGAAATAAGTTGAATTTCTTCAAAGTGTAATGGAAACTAGGTACAGCCCAAGATCCCCAGTCAAAAAAATTTACTTAGAATCAGGTCTCCTAAACTGCTTTCCACATTATGCGGGGGCAGGACTGGTGTTGCCATGGTGACATCTTGCTACTGGCTTATCAGTCATATGGCAACTCCATTTGTTAAAGTTATTGAAGTAGGGAACAGACTGATAAACCTCTGAGGGAAGGGGGATGGGGGTGGGAAGAGATAAACCAAAGAACTTATATGCTTATATACATAACCAATGGACACAGACAATAGTGTAGGGAAGACAGGAAGGGGGTGGGAAAGGGGAGGAGGGAGTCAGAGGGGGAAAGAAAAGGGGAATATCTGTAATACTATCAACAATAAAGATAAAAAAATAAAGTTACTGGCAAAGTCATATTGTCAAGCCACATGGCTATGATTTTAAGGCATATATCTCTAACCTGGATCACACTAGAGAAAAGACTGGCATTTCCTCATCATACGATTTAGAAAACCCCGCAACCAGAGATCCAGGATCTAATTTCTGGAGTCTATTGTTCAGTCAGGATAGAGTTTTGTGTGCTGTTGTAGAATGCAATGGGCTCTTAAAGACCCACACAGCTACCACTGCTCATGTCACTGGGCGCTTTTCCACTGAAATGAATCAGGTCTGGTGGGAGTGCTGTTCGAGTGTGTAGCTTCATTTGCAGGACATCACCTGAAGAGTTTGCTTTTAAGTCTGTTTTCTTTTCCTCCTGAAAAAACTTCTGTAGCATCTCATATTTTCTTATCTATAAATTATATTGACTTTTTTAACATTTTCATATTTGTAGGTAGGATAGTCCTCCTATATAGAATAGTAACTTACCATTAGTGGTTGTTGAAAATGAAATGCTGGGTGTTAGGGGAAACACTGATGGACTTAAATTCTATCTTTGAGGCAAATGCTAGATGCACCTATATCTTGTGGGAATTTATAGTGGTGATGGGAAGGTGGTATTTAATGCAAAATATTGATAACTCAAAAGAAATTCAAGAGGAAGACTGAAAGTTTGTCTTTATTTTGTCTTGAAAATAGCTCATTAGGGCATAGCCAATTCCTGCTCCCCAGGTAGGTAGCTGAAGGCTAGCCCCATGAAGGGCTGATTCTGAAGCCCTTATAAATACTTTTAGGGTCTAATAAGAAGCCCAGAAAAAGCATATTAGGCTCAGAGTCTTCTAATTTAAATATAAAATGATGTTTTTCTATTTTATTCCTCAAACCGATGAAAGAGGAACTATCAATAACATATTTCCAATGTTTAATGAATTTGCATGGCTGATTCAATTTACCTAGCAAATTTTAAGTAATCAAAATTAAATTATTTATATGCCAGAAAAATCTGGGTAATAAATTCTGAGAAACTTAAAAGAAAATACACAATAATATTGAAACTTTTATATAATCTAAATATATTCCCTTTTTCATCTAAAAATTGCTTTTTAATAACCTTGTCAGCTGGTATCATCTGCTATTGGTTCTTAAATTGTAGTTTCATCCTCTTAATTACTTTTGTAATAGATTTAGGTGAAGCTTAAAAGTGGGTCACAGTCTTTTCTTTTGCTTGTCTCCTAACAGCCCCATATTTACAACTTTATAGGTCGGCTTAACATTGGGTGGTGGTAGCACAAATTCATTTTAGAAAATTCTTAGAATACTCACTTCTCTCTGACCACACACGTGCATGCACACACATACACATACATGCGTGCGCACACACAGGAAAGAAAGGAAGGAAAAGAAAAAGAAAGAAAGACGGAAAAAAGAGAAAAATTAAATAAAAAACATTAGCTGCTTTTATATAGACCTCTTTTCCAGGGCACACAGGTGCCTCTTACCTTCTTATCTTTACTTAATATAAGAATTAGGATTACTAAACCTATTAATCAGTGTTAGAAAAACAAGTAGTAAAGACTAGAAGTGAGAATGATGATAAAGTTGCTTTGATGGCCTTAATAATGTTCCAAAGCACAAAGTCAGTGGTTTTGTTGCCGGAGAAATCAGTGGGCCAGATTTCCCTGACACCTGTAGGAGTGAGGTTCTTGGGGGTACCGCTGAAACAAGCATTTTCAGAAGCCCCTACAGGCGAATGAGATGGGGTAAGAGACTTTATTTTCATGAAGTTATATTCCTTGGGTTGTAAAGTCCCAATTCCCTTAGTCCTGGAAAAGGAGTAGCTGGGGGTTCAGCAAAGCTAGAGGCAGGGCCAGCTTCCAGAGCTTTTATTCCATGGTGGAGTTGAGTCCATCAGGCATCAGGCTAGATTCAGTGCATCAGTCCATGGTGTGGAGTCCGCATGGCTGTGGGCTGCATGGGCAAATGCAGAGGAAGGGTGCCTCTGCCATCAGAGTCCCAAGAGAGTAAGCAAACCAAGATCCAAGAGAGGACTTCTGTTCTGGGTTTTTTTGTTTGTTTGTTTTGTTTTTTATTAATTTGTTTTTGTTACAGATGTTTCTCATTTTTCTCCATTGACACCTTCCTCCCCTCCCTCCTCATACCATCTCCAGCTTTGTTGTCTATGTTCATTGGTCATTCATACATGCATGCAAGTTCTGTGGTTTATCTCTTCCCCCCCAGCCCCCCTTCCTCTGAGGCTTGTCAGTCTGTACCCCACATCTATGTCTCTGGGTTAATTTTGATAATATATTTGTTTAGTTCATTATACTCCACAAATAAGTGAGATCATGTGATATTTGTCTTTCTCTGCTTGGCTTGTTTCACTTAGCATAATACTCTCCAGATCCTTCTATGCCATCTCAAGGGATAAGAGATCTTTCTTTCTTACTGCTGCATACTATTCCATTGGGTACATGTACCACAGCTTTTTGATCCACTCACCTACTGATGGACACTTGGGTTGATTCCAGATCTTAGCTATTGTAAATAGTGCTGCTATGAACATAGGGGTACATATACTCTTTCTGTTCAGGGGTTTAAATATTCAGATTTCATGCTTTTGCAGTGGCCATGCCTACTCTGGCCAATGATTTGTTCCCAGGTGTGACTGACAGGTAAGCACCTTTTCACGTCACCCACACATTACTGGGCATGCGTCTGAACTGCCTTTGTCCAGTCCTTTCTCCCAGTGAGTGTGTTAACTGCAGCTCCCTGATAAAGCTGTATAAATAGCATGCCTATATTATGTGGTCTTCCCTTTTGCTCCTTTCCTGTTAAATAATAATCAGGCTATTATAGTGATATCAGTTTCAGTTAACTAAGAATAAATATTCTGAGTATCCTGAGAATCACTACCATTTTTCTGTTGCCATAATCTTCTTTTCATTTCCAAAGTGTTTGAGGATCTGTTTAATTATTACAGATATTACTAATATTACTAAGTGGGAAAACAAAGGCAGAAATCAAACACATGTTTTTATTTTCGCCTTGCTAGAATTCCCAAATACCTCTGATTTGGTTTCTCTTTTGTTTTGCAGACAGCCTCAGTGAATTAGATCACAGCCAGCCTCTTGAGACTGAATTAATCATTCATATGCTTTTTGAAATCTATTGAATGAACAAGGGAGGGAGAAAAAGCAAAGTAAATGCCTGCTTAGTCCTTAGTATTTGGCCATCTGCCAAATTTGTCTGATGTCATCCTTAGTGGACCAGTAAGCCCTTTGGAGAGCTTTCAGTTGCCATGTTAGCTCTTAAGTACCCTATTTAATTGTCTGATAGATTAATGTTCTACTTTGTTCTCTGCACCTTTGTATATCTGGGCCATCTGATCTTAACCACACAGGTCATACAAACCGTGAGCAGAAGGCCTGAAAATAAACTGTTTGAGGCTTGTAAAGAAATCAGGTGTGGATGTGGCAAAAGCATAAAGAAATAGCAAAGCAGCACATAGACCTTTCCCCAAAGTAACAGTGAATTGAAAGAAGATTCTAGAGAAGATGGAGATGGCCGACAAGAACACAGTGGTATTGTTCTGTTGTAATGCTACAGGATGCAGAAATCGAGAGGATACTCTCCGACATGTGAATGCACCCAGGGAACCTGACATCAGTGCTGCTTAAGCAAGCTGATGTGGTCTGTCAAGAATAATCAAGTAATAGGAGCTTTCAGAGGCCCTGTGGCTTCGAAGCTGATTAAGAGCGGAGCAGCTGGGAGCAGAAGCCGGATGGAAACACACCTGAGCCTGTGTACAAGAGCATAAGACAAGAGAGTCGGGGACCTGAGAGTGGGGCCTGTTTCCATCGGAGCAGCTCCGTGTTTTCGAGGCCTGCTCTGTGGACCCTTGTCCAGTAACTCAGCAGGCCTGGTGTGATGGGGAACAGACGCCCTACATCTGTTAGGCTCTTTCTCTTTCATTCATGCATTCTCACCTGGCCTCCTAACTCCTAGCTTTTCCACGATAGTGCCTTTTACATCGAGGTGGGATAAAATTGGAGGCATCAGCGTTCTTATTGGTTTTTTTTGCTGCTTTTACCAGGCCATTCAAATAAATAACTTTCTCTACAAAGGTAAGTACAGTGAGGGCCACGTGACCCACACAACACACTCTCCATCCTGGGCGTGCTTGCCGCCTCAGGGCATCCCGGGAGGCTGTGCTTGCTTGCATTTATGTATCAGTTCTGCCCCTTCTGCCTCTGCCTTTTGACTTCAGGCAAATCCCTGGAACCATCTGGCCAGTTTACATGTGTATCAAATGGAGGTAATGACACCTACTTTAGAGAAATGTTAAAGAAAACAGTAATCCAATGTGAAAGAAACTTAACTGTAATTTCCTGGAAATGTAATACTCGGTGGTGACTGATAAGATTGTCAATGTAATCAAATTTCTCAAGATTTCAGCATCTGTTCCCAATCTTCTTTTCCAGCCTATCCTTTAAATCACCCTCCAGCACTTCAATATCACGCGCTGGTGGCCATGACACCTTGCTAGGTGCGACGCTCTCCGGTACCTCTGTACACCTTCACTTCTAGTCTTGAACATACATTTCTCAAATGTTTCCATTTTAGGGGCCCCTTTTACAGAGGATCCTTGAAACTTTCAAATGCTATTTTTTTCTTAAATTCTTTCTATTTAAATAAGTGTGCTTTCAATAATTGATGACATTAGAACTCAAGAAATGTGATCGTTCTACTTGGTCACACACACACACACACACACACACACACGGAGAAAACTAGGACACCTGAAAAAAAAGATTGGTAGACTGGTATTGTGTCAATATTTTAGCTATGATATTGTACTAAAGTTCTATAAGGTGTCCTTGTGAGAAATTCGTTAGAACTTATACGAGATCTCCAGTACTTTCAATATATGTGAATCTGCAATCATTTGGAAGTGAAAAGTTCCATAATGGAAATCCAACAGGGGGCAGGACACATTTGGCTCGTGGGCAGTAGCTTGCTCACTTCCATCCTAGGGCAGTACTTCACTGGTTTTTACGATCTAGCCTCCATGCCTATGGTTCCCACTTTTCTATTCTGGTCCTTGCCTCTCTCTTGATCCAGATATATTAATTTTCAATTGCCTGCTACTTGGAAAACCTTCTGTACTTCAATCTCAAAAGGTCCACAATTAAATAATTATTATTCCTAACGCCCCCTCTCCCCCAAGAAAGAAAACTACTTGTTTCTTCCTCTGTTTGCAGGTACTTTCTCTGCAAATGGCAGCAGAATCTCCCCTCATTCTTGGTCCAAACCAAGAAGTCATCTCTGAATCTTCCTGGATCTTCCCAATAATCAATCACGTCATAAGATCTATAGGTTTCATCCCCAAGATTTCTCTTCTACTGATTCTTAGTGCTTTGCCACTGACTTAGGCTTTTTCTATCTGCTGCTTAAACAATGGTCAGAGTCTTCTTTATGGGTCTTTCTTGTCTGTTTCTCCCCATTAAGCAAATCTGTTCTGGTGCACAGCTCTGAAGAGGGCACTGCCGCGCTCAAACCCACTCTCTGACTCTCCTTCATTCGAGGAGGGAAGTCCAGGCTCCTCGGCCTGCCAGCTGGGGTTCTCTACATTTTACCCTCAGCTACTGTTTCTATTCTTACTACTTTCTTATTCATCCCCTATATAATAACCAACATGGAAGACTTTCTATTTTTACACATTTCTCTCTTAATGTCTTTGCTCTTGCCTCTGGCTGCATGCCTATATTTTCATCTCTTTCAGTCAAAATTCTCTTGGTGATCAAAATAAGTCAGTTTGTCAGTAAACAATATAACTCTCCTTGGGCATAATGAATATGGACATTGGGAAGGGTTTTCTTTCTGAGAGGAAATGGTGACAGTATTGATTTACAGCACAAAACTGCCCAGATAAACCCCAAGCCTGGCAGAGTCTGCCTGTGTGTGCTGGTGTGCAAAGCACCCACTGTGTTAAACAGAATTGATTTATGTGTGTGGTGGAGTGTCAACAGCCAAGGGATGAACAAGTCGGAGCTGGTCAAAAAATGAATCACATATGGCTTTCCCCAGATTTTGTTCTAAGATCTTGTGTGTGTTCCTCTTCTGCAGCACATCATCACAGGATAGCCCTCTCATGATCCTTCTGCTCTCCAAATCATCTGAATCAAGGCTGGCATATGTAATACATCTTTATGGACCATGTGCGGTGATCTAGATCCAGGGATGGCTAAATCTAGTAGCAAATATATCTCAGGAATCTCTTGCTCTACAGTCTTCGACACTGCTTCCCTTTATTTTGACACTGCTTCCCTTTATTTTGACTATAGTTTAAGATGGGTTTCCCTGTCTGGTGATAAAAACAATTACTGGAAGCTTGTGGTTCTCATATTCCATCTTCATGATTTCCTCAACTGAGTATTGTCGTCCTTGCCTTTAATTCCCCGGGCCGATCTGTTTGGACAGCTCCTATGGCACTTAGGTTCTCTTAATTACAGCTTGTGCAAACCTGTAACTTTACAAACAGCTCATTTAATCTCTACAATGACTCTTTGATTTAAGCACTATTATTCCTCACATTGTACCAGTGAGAAAACTGAGTTTTAGAGATTCTCAATTAACTGGTCCAAGGTTTCTTAGTTAGTAAATGGTGAATAATAGTTTGAACTTAGGCGGTCTAGTCCCAAAGCCCACATGCTTGACAAATGCTCTCCTGCTTCCTGACACTTAGTCTCTCCGTGCTGAAAATTAGGATCATTACAACTACCCTACTTTCGTCAGAGAACTGTTGGGCTTATTTAAAAAAAAAGTGTATAATTATGCCAGAAAATTACTGGTGAATGTATGGGGTTAATATTTTTCCACAATTCATTATAAACTTCATCTACTACTCATTTACTTTACTACGAACAATGAAAAGTAAATGTTATTACTACTATCCAAAATATGCAAAGAGTTATTCTAACACAATAAGTTGACAAAAGACACTTCAGAAAATAATATTTATAAATAATTAATAAGCACATATATACAAAATAAATTATTAGGGAAATTCAAATTAGAACCACAGTGAAATACTATCCATCCAGTGGTACAGCTAAAATTAAAAAGAGAGACTACTGATGTGAACCTAAATGGTATGACCACTTTGTAAACTTGGGGTGATTTTATAAAAAATTTAACATACTTTCCAGCCATTATACTCTTAGACAGTATTTACCCAATAGAAATAAAAAATGAAATATGTCATAGGTCTCCACAAAGATTTACATATTATTGTTTATAATAACTTTATTTCCAATAGTTAAAACCTAGCAACAGTTCAACTGTGAATCAAAAAATGAACGGAGAGACAAACTGTTGCATATTCATACAATGGAATACCATTCAGCAATATGAGCTAGTGCTAATATACTGCAACATAGACAAATCTCAAAATCATTATCCCGCGTGAAAGAAGCTAGATACATAAACTACTTACTTTATAATTTGATTTATGTAATCTGCAAACTAATCTGTAGGGACAAAAAGCAGATCAGTGGTTGCCAGGAATTGAGTATGGGGTGTCCCACAATAAGACACAATGGAGATGATGTATCTTTAGTGTAGTTGGCGGTGTCATGGTTCCATACAATTGTCAAAAATAATTGAATTATATACCTTAAAAGGATGTTGTTTATGTATATAAATCACTCTTAAAGAAAGTTCATCAAGGGTAAAATAAAAACTATTGAGAAAGCCCAGTGTGGGACTAATTTAAACAAGATATTCTAGATGGAAGAATAATAATTGAGGGCTGGTGGCAGCCCATGCAAGCTGCTTGTCCACACCTTTTCCTGACTGACAAACACTGGACAGTCAGTAGTATCTTTATAGTAGCTTGAAATCAGCCATGGTAGGTATATATACACCATGGGAATAGAAAGATGCTATAAATTTGTATCTCTTCTTCCTTCAAAAACATATTGTTAAATATTTACTAGAAAGTTATTGACTGGTATAATCTATAATATATATAATTTATACCCAATATGTCTGTATATTATACCCATATTTCTGTTTATAGATGTGTACTTAACACTCATCTAAGAATGTAATAATAAAAATGGAAAATTGGTAGAAAATGTAAATGTGATATAGTGTACTGACTGTAGGAATAAATATAAAAAAACTTCCTAATCAGTCTTCCTTCCTAAATTTGGAAAAGGGGTATGGTACAGAGATTATGCTAGAACTAAAGTGGAAAGAGTAATAGATTAGGAGCTAGCACACTTGAGGACAATACAAATTCTGCCCACTAATCAGCTTATGTGACCTTGGGCACATCTCCTTTCTTCTCATAGCCACAAACTCCTCATTTGTAAGTAAAGTTTATAATACCATATAGGTTTAAATCATGTGCTTGGTGTGAGGATTAAATAAAATCATGTCTGTGGAGGTGTTTGTGACTATTACATTCTAATTTGATATTTCCAGAAGGTATGAATGTCTTCCCAAATAGAATTGTAAACATCTTGAAAGCAGAGAACATAATAGAAATTCAGTCGTTTCTTATGAATTATACAAAGCATTTTCAAATATAAATTCAAAAATTCTTATTTCTATTTTGAGTGAGACTAGAAAGTTTACATATTTGCTTTTCTTGTGAAGATGTATATTTAGATGGATTATGTCATTACCTGTGTGATAAAATCAGCTACAGTCTTTTTCTGTAAACTTCAGTTCTATAACTTAAAACTTCTCTATCCTAAAATAGTTTGAAATAGAACCTCTGAAGTGCAGCTATAAAAATATATCTAGCTTTCTATGCTGAAATTTAAGTAGCCTACAAAAACATAAATTGTAGAAGCTTCTTTGAAATAATAAAATAATTAGAAATAAAACACACACAGCTTCAGCATCCGTTAGAAAAGTCAGGAGGCATTTGATGATTCCAGTAAAGGGAAAAAAATGTGTTGGTTTTTTTTAGTGTGTGTGTGGCACAAAGTAAACCAGAAGTGAGAATAAGGAAGGAGGCGTATGGAAGAGCCCATTTGTCTCCTCCTGAAACCAAAAAGTCAAGCACGAAGGGTGAATTCTACTGGAACTTCTTTCTGATAGTTTATTAAGATCAAATGCAAGATTGGCTGCATTGCCCTGGCCAGTTTGGCTCAGTGGTTGGAGCTTTGGCCTGCGGACCAGAGAGTCCCAGGTTCAGTTCCCACAAGGGGCACATAACAACAACAACAAAAGATTTCCTGCATTAAGACAAATAAGTTTATAAAAACTTACACCTGGAATCATGGAGAATGATAATAGAGTTTCATTAGCAAGTGAAAGGATGAAAGTCTTTTAGGAACATTTTCCTGGTGGCATGAATGTCCATACGTGCCCAGGTACACACACAGTCTGGTACTTGTATTTCCAAAAAGCCTGGGAAGAGAACAGACTGAGTAGCCTATGACAATAAGAGCACCCACTAGAAAATTCTAGGAGTTTCAGTGGACAGTAAGCTCCGTGTGAACCGGGGCAACTCTGTTGTAGCAAAAGCTAAGGCAACCTTTGGCTGTGCTGGCGGCATAGTCATCTAGAGCGTGGCTGTTAACACCCTTGCTTGCTCAGCTAGTCAGACCATGTCTAAAGGATTGTATTTAGCCTAACTCAACAAACTCCAAGAAAGACTAGACCAACAGCAGCATATAGGTAGAACAGGGAATGTCCCAACAAGAGAGGTGAAGATCATGGAGACGTGTAATTGTGGCTGATGATAGTAACTGTTTTCAAAATGGAATTTATATAAAAATAAAAGATAGTTCTTTTTGTCTTTTGAGGTTTAAATGGTGGTAGGACAACTAGTGAGAAGTTACCTTATGACTCCACTTCTACATAAACAGAAGGGAGGTTAGGATATACAAAATATAGGATACTTCCAATTTGAGAGTGTATGAAGAAAGCTAATGAAGTGAACATATGATATTCTACTGCTGATGATTTGAATTGTTTTATTGTAATAATGATAACTTTATATTGAAAGACCACCCATTTAATTCTCCTACTTGCACTGGCATGGAACTGGGACTGATGAAGAACTCAAGGCTCTGAGGCCAGCCTCATTAGCACTGATCTAACAGAATTTAGACATGCTCATTTTCCCTGGGATTTAGAACATGGCATATTTGCATGAATGGTTGACTTTATTATTGAGAAAGGACAATTGGATCATTATTAAAATGGCCTTCCTAGAAGATGAATATTGAGTTAACTTTATTTATCAATGGCTAAATTAAAAGCAATTCTCATTATGGATTGATGTATTATTCCAGCCTCAGAATTATTGGCTCATGAATTTAATATACTATAAATATAGGATGGCTTTCAAGTTATGACAAACTAGCTTACCTATTCAGCTCAAGCTGACTGCACTATTGACAACATCATTAAAAGCAGAAGCAATATTCTATTAATTTAAAGGATGGGTGACAATGTTATAATTAGAAGGTATAATTCAGCTCAAAACTACAAATTTTCCATTTCTACTTGATAAAGTATAAGCATTTTAATCTATTTTTCAGTACAGTCTCAGATAATTGAATTTTACACTTTTCTAGACAATCAGTCATTATTTTGTAGTCATTTAAAAAATGACAGGCCTAATCATACTGGTATGCCATTGGTGACAGTGGCTTAAACCTATATAAGGGTGTCTTTCTTCATTTTCTCACCACCATCTGCCTACCATCTGCCAGATATTTGGCAATAATATAGAAAAAAATCACGATCCTAATTGAATTACAAACAGAAAGCTCCAAATAGTGCCTATAATATCAAATTTGCTCAAATATATATTTAGCCAAAATATCAATCAAGTTTCAGGGAAGAAAGAGACATTTTTAACATAAAATATCTTTTTTAAAAATTTATTAATTTGTTTTTGTTACAGATGTTTCTCATTTTTCCCCATTGACATCCCCCCCCACCCTATTCCCAGCTTTATTGTCTATGCTTATTGGTCATGTATACATGCATGTAAGTTCTGTGATTTATCTCCCCCCCAACCTCCCTCCTCTGAGGCTTGTCAATCTGTACGCCACCTCTATGTCTCTGGTTTAATTTTGTTCATCTGTCTGTTTAGTTCATTATATTACACAAATAAGTGAGATCATGTGATATTTGTCTTTCTCTGCTTGGCTTGTTTCACTTAGCATAACACTCTCCAGGTCCTTTCATGCCATCTCAAAGGATAAGAGATCTTTCTTTCTTACTGCTGCATACTATTCCATTGGGTACATGTACCACAGCTTGTTAATCCACTCATCTACTGATGGACACTTGGGTTGTTTCCAGATCTTAGCTATTGTAAATAGTGCTGCTATGAACATAGGGGTACGTATATTCTTTCTAATTGGTGTTTCAGGTTTCTAAGGGTATATTCCTAGAAGTGGATCACTGAGTCAAAAGGCAGTTCAATTTTTAACTTTTTGAGGTAACAACCATATTGTTTTCCACAGTGGTTGCACCAGTCTGCATTCCCACCAGCAGTGTACTAGAGTCCCCTTTTCTCCACACCCTTGCCAACACTTGTTGTTTGATGATTTGTTGATGGCAGTCATTCTGACAGGTGTGAGGTGATACCTCATAGTTGTTTTAATTTGCATCTCTCTGATGATTAGTGATGATGAGCATTTCTTCATATGCCTCTTGGCCATTTGTATATCCTTTTTGGAGAGGTGTCTATTTAGTTCCTCTGCCCA
The DNA here is from genome assembly GCF_014108415.1 of Molossus molossus. NCBI lineage: Eukaryota > Metazoa > Chordata > Mammalia > Chiroptera > Molossidae > Molossus > Molossus molossus. The sequence continues at coordinate 185,035,189 of NW_023425344.1, forward strand.
TTTTTAAATTGGGTTCGTTGTCTTCCTTTTGTGGAGTTGTATGAGCACTGTATATATATTGGAAATTAACCTCTTATCTGATGCATCATTGGCAATTATGGTTTCCCATATAGTGGGATCCCTTTCCCTTTTGATGGTTGTTTCTTTTGCTGTGCAGAAGCTTTTTAGTTTAATGTAGTCCCATGCGTTTATTTTTTTGTTTGTTTCTGTTGCCTTAGGTGTTGTATCAGTGAAAATTCTGCTGCATATGATGTCTGAGATTTTGTTGCCTACATTTTCTACTAGAATTTTTATGGATTCACGAGTTACATTAAAATTAACATCAAGAAATCAACGGCATTCTTATACACCAATGATGAAATCACAGAAAGAGAAACTAAAAAGACAATCCTATTTACCATTGCAGCAAAAAAAAAAAAATTAAGATACCTAGGAATAAACTTAACCAAAGAAATAAAGAACCTATTGCAGAAAACTACAGGTCATTGAAAACAGAAATAGAGGAATATATAAAAAAGTGGAAGCACATACCTTATTCATGAATTGGAAGAATTAACATCATTAAAATGTCCATACTACCCAAAGCAATCTATAGATTCAATGTAATCCCCATCAAAATACCAATGACATACTTCACAGAACTAAAACAAATACTCCAAAGTTTATATGGAACCAAAAAAAAGACCTCGAATAGCCACAGCAATCTTGAAAAAGAAGAACAAAGTAGGAGGGATCACATTACCAGATTTCAGGTTATACTACAAAGCCACTGTAATCAAAACAGCCTGGTACTGGCACAAGAACAGGCAGATAGATCAATGGAACAGAACAGAGAACCCAGAAATTGACCCTAGACAATATGCTCAATTAATATTTGACAAAGGGGGCAAGAGCATCCAGTGGAATCAAGACAGTGTCTCCAATAAATGGTGTTGGGAAAATTAGACAGCTACTTGCAAAAAAAATGATGCTAGAACACCAACTTACACCATACATGAGAATAAACTCAAAATGGATAAAAGACTTAAAAATAAAATATCTTTAAAAATTATCTCTGACATCCTTTTTGAAGGAAGTGTCTGGAAGATGTGGGCCACCAAAATAAAGGAGTAGAATGTGAAAGAGGAAGATAGGATCTGGGACCACATTTCTCAAACTGTACAAATATGCCCTGGAAAAATACTGCCAAATCACAGGGCACCATGGAATATTTCAGTCATCAAGGGAGATATATTGACATATGTTAGATTCTACATGAACTATCGGTATTAATTTGTTGGGCTTTAACTACTTAACACACAGAACTTAGGTATCTCTTTTGGCCTAGGAGTGTCATTAAGAATAATTAATGTGACACAAAGGGTATGAACATAAACATTTGAAAATATTTGATTTAGGAAATGGAGTCTCTAGTGGAAGGCAAATGTAATCCTCAGAAAGACTGTGAAAGAAGAGTTTTAATGACTAATGTTCAGCAGGTGTAGTGATCATCTACCAGGTAATCCTAAGGCAGAGAAGACCAATGGAGAGACTACTAAAACTTTGAAAAGTGGTAGAATGTACAATGGGCTTAATTAAACAAATAGAGCAGATTTGCATTATTTGGAGGATGGTGGGATGACTTATGATAAATAACTTAATCATATACATGGCTCATTTTATGTTAGTTTTTACAATGTATAGAGCAAACACTGAATATCTTTTAAAACTTGGTTTATCTTGAGAGAATATAGAAGACAAAAAGAGTGCAAATTTTACAGCATGTGTGTGTATAAGAGACTAAATCATGGTATTGCATGTGGAAGAGCTAAAGGATAATTCTTACCACTAAAAGCTTTTAAAGAAGCAACAAAATATTATTATATTAAGTACCGAAAGAACAAGTTAAAATTTTGAAGGTGGCTGCCTTTAGAGAATGGTAATTGTGAGTAGTGAGAATAATTAATTAGTCTCATAGAACCATTTGACTCTTAAAATTAAGACTATAACTTTATTAAAACATTTTATAACTAAATTATTTAAATAAAACACATTTTAAGACACTGGAACCCATATTAAGTTCCTTGGGTTTTTGTTATGGTCTCAGTTATCCAGCAATTATTTATGTGAGCCTGACCTCAGTAGAAACAGAGAAGTAAGAATTTGGAGAAGATTACAGAAGATTTCAAGGTAAAAAGTAATAAAATATAACGTGGCACCTTTTGAATAAGAAGAAAGCAAAGCAAAAGTACTTGACTCTGACCACTTCATCCTTTTTACTCCAGTATTTATTTTATTTTTTAAATTAATAATAGTAAAATTGTCTTATCTGGTTATAATCAAAGACCTACAATAAATTATATAGAGAGAACCTAGAAAACAGCTCAAGGAAGTTGGGAGATGATAAACACACATCACCCAGGAAAACCACCTGTGGTAGATATTACTTGTGTTCATCAATACCTGATTCTCCTTTTCTTTTGGGCACAGAAAAGACTGAACTTCTCAAGACCTTGCAATTGGATTGGATAATAGACAAATGGTAGCCAATGACTTGCGAAGAGAAGTGATGTGTGTCACTGCCTTTCTGAAGCATTAATTGCTAGTGCAAGACTCTATAGCATTTTCTTCCCCAGCCTTATCAATTAAGGCCGTAAGTGTTACACAGTGAAACGGTGGGATAATGGAATCTCATTAATTTATATTTCTTACTGCTAGAGAAGTTTCCCCAGAACTCTGGATTGGAGAGAAACAATGTTTGTGTGCATTAAATCACTGAGATTTGAAGTTTGTTTATTTCCACAACATAACTTACCCTATTCTTACTAATTTACCATCTATTTAAATTAACTTTCCACTGTGTTAGAAAAGATTTGGGATCATTGAGAACTGTGAGGATATCCCAAAACAAAGGGTCAATGTAATTTATGCTTATTATTATTATTTTTTAAATATGTTTTTAATTGATTTTTTTAGAGAGAGAGAAAGAAAAGGAGAGAGAGAGAGATAGAAACATCGATGTGAGAGAGACATCAATTGGCTGTCTCCTGCATGAACCCTATCAGGGATCAAGTCTGCAACCCGGGCATGTGCCCTGACCAGCAGTCAAACTGTAACCTCTCAATCCATGGGACGACACTCAATCCACTGAGCCACACCGGCTGGGCTATGTGCTTATTATTTCTAACAAAATCCCAAGACAGGCACTTTTACCTTTATTTATTCATGTATTTATGTATTTATTTATTTTTAAGTGTGAATTATATGCTCATCATTCCTGTTCTCAGTAACCTTAAAATGTGAAAATCTTGAGATTTTAGTTTGGTTCCTTTGTCTTATTCTGCTTTAATCTTTAAATTGAATTTATTAGAGTGACATTGGTTCATTTATTTCATTTAAAAATATTTAAAGACTATTTTTAGGGCAGCTTTAGGTTTACATTAAAGTTGAGAAAAAGTTATGGAGATTCCCCAAAAATTCTCTTCTCCCACACATGCATAGCCTCTCAAATTATCAACATAACTCAGCAGAATGGTACATTTTTTTTTTTTTTTTTTACTAAAGAACAACTTACATTGCCACATTAGAATCATCCAAAATTCACTGTTTACCTTAGGGGTCACTCTTGGGTTTGGATAAGTATATAATGATATATATCATACAGAGTATTTTCACTGCCCTAAAATTTTTTTGTGCTCTATTTCATTCTTCTTCCCTCCCCAACCCTTGGAACCGCTGCACTTTTATTTTTATTTTTGGAAGGGCCTACCAAGAAACAAAGAGAGAGGACCCAAGTAAATAAAATAAGAAATGAAAGAGGATAAGTAACAACTGACATCACAGAAATACAAAGGATTTTAAGAAAATACTATGAACGACTATTTATCAATAGACAGGACAACCTGAGAGACATTGACAAATTCTTAAAAATATACAATTTTCAAAAACTCAATCCCGAAGAATCAGAAAACCTGAATAGGCCGATAACAACGAAGGAAATTGAAACAATAATCAAAATCTCCCAGCAAACAACAGTCCTGGACCAAATGTCTTCACAGGTGAGTTTTACCAAACATTCAAAGAAGAACTAACACCTAACTTCCTCAAACTATTCCAAAAATTTCAGGAGGAGAAGAGATTTCTAAGCTCTTTTTATGAGGCCAGCATTATCCTAATTCAAAACCAAATAAAGACACTACAAAGAAAGAAAATTACAGGCCAATATTCCTGATGAACATAGATGCTAAAACCCTCAACAAAATATTAGCATATTGAATCCAACAATACATTAAATGGTTTACTCACCATGACCAAGGGGGATTTAGTCCAGGAATGTAAGGCTGGTACATTCATAATTCAATAAATGTGATACATCACATAAAGAAAATAAAGGAACCACTGAACTTTTTATTTCCATCATTTTTCCTTTTCCAGAATGTCTAATGGTTGAAATAACACACTATGTAGCCTTCTCAGACTGACTTCTTTTACTTAGTAATACGCATTTAAGGTTCCTCCATGTCTTTTCAGGGCTTAATAGCTCATTTCTTTTTAGCACTGAGATTCCTTCTTTTCTTCTGTCTCATAACATAGTAACCTATTGTTTATACTACAAAATTCAGGTTACTGCTGTTTGAGATGCAGTATTATGTCTAGACAGGCTTCATCCATTAACTTCATCTGGTTTCACTTTCCAGCCTTCTAAGTTTTAGTAAATTCATCAGTTAGTTCCAGGGAAAGCAAGATCTTCTCTAGCTGGCTGTACTCAAGTTCAGATCTTTCTTATATCCTCTCCATTCATGTAACAGCCCAAAGACTTGTTCTCTCCATTTTCCCAACCCTTCATGGAGAAACCACTGAGCCTATCTTTTCTAGGCATTTTGTATACTTCGAGCCTTTGCATACTATACCCAAGCTGTACTTGCTATTTACTGATTAATCAATTCTGTTATCAGCTCTCTTTCTCTTGTTATTTTGTCAGAGTTTCTCATATTTTGTGAAGTTTCTGCTTCAGATCTGAGAGACTCCATGATTCCTATTCTATTGTGTTTTGATTGTCTTCTAGTCAACTTCTATCAGATACGGGTCTATTTTCAAAATAACCATACTTGCTTGATATTATTGTTTTAGCTAGAGGAGCACAACTAGGTATGTGCACAATTGGGAGTGTAGTTATTCATATTGGGGTCAAGTGACAGAAAAGAACATGATCTTTTCTTTGGGCACCCAGGTTTACTGATAATAAACAAATTCCAGACTTTTCCTGAATGTGCTTCCTGCATTGTTAGAGCCATCTTAAGAATTCTTATAAAGGTGATTAAAACATTTAATATTCCAGGCTCCCTGATTGAGGAGTCTTATTTTAAATATATTAATGCAACCATAAATGAGGAACGCAAATATAGCCATCATTCCCTGAGCCTGATCATTTAATGAACTAACAATTAATGTAAGAATAGATTCTCATCACAAAGCTCTTTTCATAACTGCTTAAGTTGGGTTTATGGTCTGTTCATTGGCTGAGGGAAATTAATTGAAGTAATTATATAGAGAGAATTTGAAAACTATGAAATAAAATAAATGGGGAAAAAAGTAAGCCTCTGTGAAACAATTCAGTGAGTCTTACGGTAAGAGTAAAACACTAAATTTTCTATATTATGTCTATTTAACAATTTTTTATGCTATAATTTGCAAAAGAATATAAACCAATTTTAATATTCTTCTAAGCAGAGAAACCAACTTCTAAATTTCTCACATCTAAAATCTCTTTGACCATTTTAGTCCTAGGCCTCTATCCAACAAACATAAACGAAATGCCAGAAATATTTACTCAATATTTAACCAGTATTACTTTGCTATATAACAGTCAATGTGCTCAATACAAGAGATTAAGAGAACATAAAATTTTTTCTTCTAAAATGCTTAAAGTCCAGTAGGAAGACAAATATATTTTTAAAAATTGTTATAATTCAGTGTGAAAAATATCCATTACTAGAAATGCCAAAAAGTATTATGAAGGAACATAAAGAGACAATTCTGGGAAAGCCAGGAAGGCTTCCCATAGGAAGTCACATTTTGATCCATCAGACCAAAAAGGAAGAGGAAAAAAAATATCCGTGTATAACACTTCATTTACACACACACACACACACACACACACAGTATTAAAGTACTCTGTTGGCTGCTCAGAACTGGCCAGAATTTCTAGAACAGAGTGAGTAGATGGTGTACAAACCACCAAAGGTCAGAGTTGGCAGGAGCCTCAATGATGTTCAAACCTAAGTCCCTTAGTTTACAAGGCACCAACTGAGTCCCAGGTGAAGGGGTAGCTTGTCCAGTGGTACTTATTAGTAGAAACAAAGAGGATAAATATGTTGCAAATAGTAAACAATAACACTTTGCTGTAATAAACTGATAAAATGAATGTGCCTTGGAATCAGCAAAAATATGATTTTAAAAGCTGCTCCTCAGATACCAAAATATGTTCTATTTTGTTTTCAATCTATTTTATTCTTTTACAAGCACTCTTCAAATTTAAATTTTCAAAATCATTAATCGAACTTGGAATTTCTCTTCATGTTCTTTGGGAAAAAATCAGCTCTTAAATAACAGTTATATTCTCCCCAGTAGGAGAGTATATTAGATTGCAAGTAAGGAATGAAAGATTAGACACTCGAATTGCTTACTTCTGAAATATTGCTGCTTCCAAAAACAGCCTTTGCCTATTTTGTTTTCTTGGTGTCAGGAATAGTAACTTTTACCTAGTATTTTTTTCTTGATAGATAAATGATATAGATTAAATTAAAGAAGGCAGATAGATAGGTAGTAGGTTAATAGGTTATATGTACACGCACACATACGAGAGAGAGAGAGAGAGAGATTTTCTTCTTTCCTTCTACATAAGTGGAGGTATCTGGGATACCATATCCAGTTTTGGGGGGATAGAAACCAGGGTTCTGCACTATAAAAGTTGGAACCTTCTAATCTTGTATCATGAGAATAGAAAGCAATGTTCACAACCAAAGCCAGATTCTGTGTAAGCCTAAAGAAAGCCAAGTAGCCAATCAAAGTGAAGCATCACAGGAGCCGGGCAGAGGCAGAATCATTGCTGTGAGGGAAGAGGCATGTGCAGAAAGGAAGACTAGAGATTTCTACCTAAGGGAAAAAACTCAGCAAGCTAAATCTCATCCCCAGTGGCTTACAAAGATTACTTTGACCCTTGACTATGAATAGAGAGGAAGATATTAAGGACTGTTCAGGTTATGTTAATATGCCTGATATTGACAATGTAAATTAGAGAGGGCTTTAAATCTGTTAGTATAGATAAAATTTTTTGCAAGAAGGAAGATTGTAGAAGCATCAGGATTTGGGGTATTTTATTTTTATTTATTTATTTAATTAATTAATTTTTATTACAGATGTTTCTCCTTTTCCCCCCACTGATTCCCCCCTCCCCCTCCTCCTTGCCCTGTCCCCAGCTTTGTTGTCCATGTCCATTGTTCACGCATACATACATATAAGTTCTGTGGTTTATCTCTCCTCCATCACCCCTTTTTCTGAGGATTGTCAGTCTGTACCCCACTTCCACGTCTCTGGGACTACCCCATTTCTCAGACTGTTATATTTATTATATTCCACAAATAAGTGAGATCATATGATACTTGTCTTTCTCAGTTTGGTTTGTTTTGCTTAGGATAATGCTTTTCCCAGGTCCCTCCATGTCCTCTCAAAGGATAAGAGATCTTTCTTTCTTACAGCTGCATAGTACTCCACTGAGTATATGTACCACAACTTTTTTATTTGTTCGTCTACTGATGGACATTTGGGCTGTTTCCAGATCTTAGTTATTGTAAATAGTGCTGCTATGAACATGGGGGTACATATATTCTTTCTGATTGGTGTTTTAGGCTTCTTAGGGTATATTTCTAGAAGTAAGATCACTTGGTCAAATGGCAGTACAATTTTTAATTTTTTGAGGTAACACCACAGTTTTCCATAGTGGCTGCACCAGTCTGCGTTCCCACCAGCAGTGTACTAGAGTCCCCTTTTCTCCACACCCTCGCCAACACCTGTAGTTTGATGATTTGTTGATGGCGGCCATTCTGACAGGGGTGAGGTGATACCACATTGTTGTTTTAATTTGCATCTCTCTGATGATTAGTGATGTTGAGCATTTCTTCATATGTTTCTTAGCTATTTGTAGGCCCTGTTTGGAGAGGTGTCTATTTAGTTCTTCTGCCCATTTTTTAATTGGGTTCTTTGTCTTCCTTTTGTTGAGTTGTATGAGCACTATACATATATATATATAATTAACCCCTTATCTGATACATCATTGACAATGATGTTCTCCCATACAGTAGGTTGCCTTTCCATTTTGATGATTGTATCTTTTGCTGTGCAGAAGCTTTTGAGTTTGATGTGGTCCCATATGTTCATTTTTTCCTTTGTTTCTGTTGTCTTAGGTGATGAATCAGTGAAAATTCTGCTCCATATAATGTCTGAAATTTTGTTGCCTACACTTTTTTCTAGGATTTTTTATGGATTCATGAGTCACATTTAAGTCTTTTATCCATTTTTAGTTCATTCTTGTGTATGGAGTAAGTTGTTGATTTAGTTTCATTTTTTTTTTTTTTTTTGCATGTAGCTGTCCAATTTTCCCAACACCATTTATTAAAGAGGCTGTCTTTACTCCACTGTATACTCTTGCCTCCTTTGTCAAATATTAATTGAGCATATTGCCTTGGGTCCATTTCTGGGTTCTCTGTTCTTTTCCACTGGTCTATATGTCTGTTCTTCTGCAAGTACCAGGCTGTTTTGATTACAGTCGCTTTGTAATATAACCTGAAATCTGGTAATGCGGTCCCTCCTACTTTATTCTTTTTTAAAAATATTTCTGTGGCTGTTTGAGGTCTTTTTTGCTTCCATATGAACTTTTGAGGTATTTGTTATAGTTCTGTGAAGTATGTTCTTGGTATTTGGATGGGGATTGCATTGAATGTATAGATTGCTTTCGGTAACATGGACATTTTAATGATGTTAATTCTTCTAATCCATGAACAAGTTTTGTCCTTCCACTTTTTTATATCTTCCTCTATTTCTTTTTACAATGACCTGTAGTTTTCTGTAAAGAGGTCCTTTACTTCTTTGGTTAAGTTTATTTCTAGGTATCTTAATTTTTTTGCCGTGATGGTAAATGGGATTTTTTTTAGTTTCTCTTTTTGTGATTTCATTATAGGTGTTTAAGAATGGCATCGATTTTTTGACGTTAATTTTGTATCCTGCTACTTTACCAAATTCGTTTATTAAGTCTAGTAAATTTTTGATGGAGTCTTTGGGGTTTTCTATATATAGTGTCATGTAATCTGTGAATAATGACAGTTTTATTTCCTCATTTCCAATTTGGATCCCTTTTATTTTTTCTTCCTGCCTGATTGCTGTGTCTAAGACTTCCAGTACTATGTTAAAGAAGAGTGGCGAAAGTGGGCATCCTTGCCTTGTTCCTGTTCTTAAGAAAAATGTTTTTAATTTTTGCCCATTGAGTATGATGTTGGCTGTTGGTCTTTCATATGTGGTCTTAATTATGTCTAGATATGATCCCTCTATTCCCAGATTGCTGAGCGTTTTTATCAGAAATAGGTGCTGGATTTTGTTAAATGCTTTTTCAGCATCTATTGACATGATCATATAATTTTTACCTTTCCTTTTGCTTATGTGGTGTATCACATTTATTGATTTGCGAATATTGTACCAGCCTTGCATCCCTGAGATGAATCCCACTTGGTCATGGTGAATAATTTTCTTGATGTATTGCTGGATTCCATTTGCTAGTATTTTGTTCAGGATTTTGGCATCTATGTTCATCAGGGATATTGGTCTGTAGAATATCCAGTGATGTCAGTGGGGTATTGAAGTTTCCTGCTATGATTGTGTTGCTGTTGATTTCTCCTTTGAAGTCCTGCAAATGATTTTTAATATATGTTGGTGCTCCTAAATGGGGTGCATATATGTTTACCAAGGTTATATCTTCATGTTGAATAGATCCTTTCAATAGTATGTAGTGACCCTCTTTGTCTCTAGTTAAGGCCTTCATTTTGAAATCTAATTTATCAGATATGAGTTTTGCTACCCAAGCTTTTTTTTCTTTATGTTTGCTTGAAAGATTTTTTTCCATCCCTTCACTTTCAACCTATGTGAGTCCTTTGTTGTGAGGTGGGTCTCTTGTAAACAACATATATGTGAGTCATGCTGTCTTATCCAGTCAGTTACTCTGTGTCTTTTTATCGGAGCATTGAAACCATTCACATTTAAGGTGATAATTGATAAGTACTTATTTATTGCCATTTTTGTTCAGTGTGGTTCTATTTTTCTTCCTATTTCTTCTACTAATTATAGCAGTCCTTTTATCATATCTTGCAGGGCCGGTTTGGTGTTAATATGTTTCCTTAGCCTTTTTTTTTTGGTCTAGGATGCTCTTTATTTGACCTTTTATTTTGAATGATAGCCTTTCTGGGTAGAGCAGTCTTGAATTCATATCCTTGTTTTTTATGACCTTGGTTACTTCATGCCACTCCCTTCTTGCCTGTAGTGTTTCTGTTGATAAGTCAGCTGACAGCCTTATGGGGTTTCCTTTGTAGGTAACCTGTTGCTTATCTCTTGCTGCCTTCAGGATTCTCTCTTTGTCTTTAATTGTTGGCATTTTAATTACTATGTGTCTTGCGGTGGGCCTGTTTGGGTTCTTCTTACTTGGGGCTCTCTGTGCTTCTTGAACTTGAAAGCTTCTTCCTTCACCAAATTAGGGAAGTTTTCTGTCACTATTATTTCCAGTATATTCTCTAATCCTTGCTCATTTTCTTCTTCTTTGGGGACTCCTATGACATGAATATTATTACGTTTCCAGTTGTCCCACAGTTCTCTTAAGCTGTCTTCTTGTTTCTTAATTGCTTTTTTCCTTTTGGTTTTCTGATTGGTTGATTTTTTTTTACCCTGTCTTCTAATTCATTGATCTGATCCTCAGCTTCCTCTACTCTGCTGGTTATTTCTTCTAATGTGTTCTTCATTTCTGCTGTCATTCTTCATTTCCACTTGGTTGGTTTTCAATGTTTCTATATCTTTACTCATGGTTCTGAGGTCCCTACTCATGCTGTTGAGCTTCCTCAAGATCATGGCTCTGAACTCTACCTCTGATATTTTGCTTGGCTGCATTTCATTGATCTCATCTTCGGTAGATTTCTCTTGTTCTTTCATTTAGGATTTGTTTCTTTGTTTCACCATTTTGGCTATTTCAGTGGGTTTTGGAGCCTGCCAAATTTTCCCTGTGTTCTGTTGTTTGTGGTTCCTTCTACTGGGTTTGGATGTGCCTGGATGGGCCACATTAAACACCACTGTCAAGTCTTTCTTTCCTTGGTAGATTTTCAAGCCCAGGAAAGTTTCTGTTATCCTCTAGCTTTTTTTCCTGGTGGATAGTAGTCTCAGTTACTCAGTGCCTTGGAATATAGCCAGGGTGTTCAGTGTCCCTGGTTATATGGTCCTGTCCTGCTGCTTTTCTGTTGCTTTTTTCTGAGGATTTGTCTTTATTTTAGTTGTAATTCCCGTTTGGTCCTGGGAGATTCTCTGTGTAGCTTCTATTCACTCCACCTTCATTTTCACATCCTCTAAGCCTATCTTGCGGGCAACTGGTCGTACAGGCCTCTCTAGTGCCCCTGCAGCTCCCGCAGGTAACTGGATCACACAGTCCCTTTGGGGACCTGGCTCTATGCCTATTTTATGGGCTTCTGGGTCTCACAGGCCTCTCTGGTGCTTCATCACTTTGCAGGTCCTGTGGGTAACTGGATGGCATAGTCCCTGCTGGGTTGCACAGGCCTTTCTGGTGCTTCAACACACCACAGGCCCTGTGGGTAACTAGATTGTGCAGTCCCTGCTGGTTTGTATAGGCCTCTCTGGTGCCCCTGCACCCTGCAGTTTCCATTGAGCAGGCAGCTGGACTGCACCAGTCTCTCTGTGGCTCTGGCTTCCCACTGCACTTGTGAGCTACTGGACAGAACAGGCTTCTGTGGAGCCCCAGGTCCTGCTGCTGGCAGTTGGGGAGTGCTGCTGCCCCATGGGGCGCAACTCCTACTCAGCTTTTGCTGTAGTTTTTGGGGATGGTTCTCAGCTGCTGGTCTGTGCTTCTGTTGCCTGGAGATGGATATCTGTTCCCCAGCCTCTTTTGCTGGGGGTATATCTAGACCCTGATAGGGCTGCTACTATGGGGGATCATGCTGGGCTATGGGCTGTCTGTGGCTTTCGCGATCTGCACCTTGGGAGCTCCACTACTGTGCACTGGTCTGTGTTGACACTGTGTCCACTGGTCCGATGGTGCCAGGTGTGTTGGTGGGCTCAGATTGCTGGGCTCTAGACGCTTCTACTGCCTCCTCCCAGGGAAGACCAGGAATCTTCCAAAATGGTGGGACCTCCCCATAGAGCATGGAGAAGTGCCCTGAAGGGCAGCTTATGGTGGTAGCCGGCTGTTCCTGTCCACAGCACAGGAACCTTTTGGTCCACGGTTCTGCACTGCTTGGGTTTGGTCGTTCACCTTCATGTCCACTCACACTCTCTCACACACTCACCCTCCCTCTGGTCCTGCCCACTGCTATCTTCTCTCCCAATTCGATTTGGGATATTTTAATTGATAGCAAAATTTCCCCTGTAATTTTACACTTTAAGAATAGTAAAATGTGAATTTTAGTACCCCTCTCACATTTTTTTTTAAATGCAGAGAAATACCTGCCATAGTACATACTCCATGCAATTCCCAGAGATCATAAGACAGTGTTTTGTGTCTGCAGTAAGTGCTCAGGAAATGTTGACAGAATTGGCAACCCAGGTACTGGAACCAGAAAAGATGCTCTCAAAACTCAGAAAGAGCAATTACTGAAATGAAACCCTTGCTTAGAAAAATATCAAAGTAGAATAAAATAAAGGTTTTTAAATGTGGAATGATTGCTTAAGTGTGGAGAAAAGGGAATTTCACTGAGTGTATTAAAGGTCATTGGAATTTTCTATCATGAAAGAGCAATTGGATGTGTATTTTGTAAAAGGAATTCTAAAACAATAATAAATGTATTCAAATTATATTCGGTGAGAGGATGCTAGTAATTATGGTATACCAGGGGCTTTGGGATGAAGAGAAGATTATCAGGAAAACTCAGTGGTTTCATTATTACTGACTTCCCTGAAGTTGTTAGATCCCCACACCTAATTTACTCCTTACAGCAAATAGGTCAGAGGGATTGGGCATGCTCACTGTGTTCTCAGGGGCATCTCCAGATCTCCTGACATTCTATGCCTGTGGAAGAATATACAAAAGTAAATAAATGCAGAAACAAATAGCCGATTTTATTCAGATGAATCCCTTAGAGTTGAAAAAGTGAAGTTACAGAAATGCTGGTTAAATGTCTAGTTTATGGATTCACATGCTACCATGTGCACATTATTTATGCTACGTGCATAATGGAAGCAAAACCCCATACTACATTTTACAGCAGATTTAAGAATAACCTATGGAGATAAAACGCACCCAGGAAATTACCGTATGTTATGAGCGAACAGGAGCTATGAATGCAGAACCTGGTGCTGTGCTTGAGGTTTTGAAAATTCTCTCCTTCAACAGTAGTTCTTACTATGTGGCAATGTGACTGGATTAAGAAGGTGATAAACAAAAAACACCCGCTTCACAATATTTCTAAGAATCTTTTTCAGCAACTATTTTTCTTGTTTTAACAAAGGTATTTGATCTTAGCACCACTTTTTCAAGAATTGGGTGATATGATGGGTGGATAATTTTTAAACAATTAGATGAATAGGCCTAAAGTCTTAATCCATTGGAAAAATACTTATTTGTTGTACATGTGTAGACATAGCCATATATCATATATATCTATATATATAACACACACAGATAGATAGATAGATAGATAGATAGATAGATAGATAGCGAGATTATCTAAGAGATGCCGTAGCTGCATCCCTTAGATATACTAAAGGCTTGCCTTCAATATATTTCTTTGTGCAAATTTGACCTAAAATTAAATCCTAATGAAAAACGTTTGTAAAAATTGATAGCAAATTTGTATTTTCTTTTTCCTTAACTGTATATGTTGATATATTTTCAGATTCATCCAGATAAAATAAATTGAGTTGTCAACCTGACTGAGTACCATGCATGTTCTTCTTCATGAAAGTCAGCCAACTGGACTGTGAAAGGACCCTTTCTACTGTTCATAGTGGGAGGGGGAGAGTGAGGTCTGGAATCTCTATGATCTATTTTAGACTGATGTCAAAGGGTTAAAATGAATGATTAAAGCCTTCACTTTGACTACATGTGTTTTTTTTCCCTATTTGAACCACAACCCTAACATTATTAAAATGAGGCTTTTGTATTTCATTAAGAGCTAAGCAATTAGGTTTGCATTTTTGATGCACCATAATTGTAAGTGTGACATTCTTCTAATGATAATGTTCATTGATCATTCATAATGCAACTACTCACACCACGAATCAAGTATAAATCAACACCTTTTAAATTTTACATGCAGTAAAGCACTTTATTTTCAGATTGATAATTTTCACTCCCAGTTTAATCTTCAGCTGTCAGAATATTTTTGGACTAATTTTCATCTGCTTTCTTATCACAGATCTTTTTAAACCCTTATGGAAATTGTTTTGGAAATAAACCAAATACTCTGGTAGAAGAACAGGGAAAGGTGTTAGCATTATGAATGATGAGTTATATTTGCTGAGAAAATATTGGACAGTCAGGCACAGGACAGAGAAATCGTGCGTTTTGTGCTTCTAGAAAGGTGCGTGACCACACCTCCTTGTAGTATCAGAAAAAGTAGGTACATGGCCAGTTGATCTCAATACCTGTAAGACTGCACTCCAACCCACTGTCCAAATCCCATGGCTGATGGCGATACTGTCCTCAGAATCTTTTCAGCTACCTTTCCGAGTGTATAAATTTCAAACATAAAGTATCATGATTCCTGTGGTTTTATACTCTGTCAAATGCTCCAAGTCAGAGCTATGATTTCCAGAATCCCCTTCCCTATATGGTTTTGGGTTAAGATGAGCCATAGGAGAAATTTGTGTAAGGTTTTGAAAGAGAAAAAGAAGTGGCAGCCACTAGGCTCTGATGGTTGGTGTAGCATGACAGGTGCCATGAGACAAGCATATTGTCAGTGAGCTGCTACCTCACCTGGGGAGAGAGAACCCTCTGGTCTGGAGAGTGCAGGTCCTTTCTCACCATATTTGGCTACTATGACCCCTGGGGCAGGCATATACAGGGTGGGCAAAAGTAGGTTTTCAGTTAAACTACAAATAAATAATACAATAATGAATAAATAATAATACAAAAATAAACGGTTTCATGTACTCACAACTATAAACTTACTTTTGCCCCACCCCTGTATGAACCTTAGTGGTGAAGGACACCAGTTTCTTATGCAAAACCCCATATTGTTGAGATTGGATACAGATAGAGTCTTATTCTGACCTCCTGGGTTCCAGTTTGTTTTCATTGTCCTTTGCTTCATGTCCAGGTGTTCTCCCCACTGCCAACCTGCTGACCTATAGAAACTTCAGGTCCGCCCTGGCCGGTTTGACTCAGTGGTTAGAGTGTTAGCCCGTGGACCAGAAAGTCCTGGGTTCAGTTCCTGCTAAGGACATGTACCTCGGTTGCAGTTTGTCCCTGGCCCCAGTTGGGGTCATGCGGGTGGCAACCAGTCGATGTGTCTCTCTCACATCAATGTTTCTCTCTCTTTCTTTCTCCCTCTCTCCCTCTTGCTCTATCTAAAGATAAATGCAAAAATAAGTGTCCTTGGGTGAGGATAAAAAAATTAGAAACTTCAGGTCCACTGCCAGATGAAACAAGAGCTTCTATAGAATTCTTTCTCACCATCTGCAATGTGTACATGTTGTAACTCCCAGTGCTCCTCTCCTGATGGGACCCTTACCAACACAATCAGAGAGGCTGAATTCTCGGCCAGTGTTTGGTTCTCTTTCAGCTGGTCTCAGGGAAGGGGCACACAGTATGCGATCTCCTCTGTGACTTTGCAGTATATGTTGACATGCTTCTTTGACCAGGAGAGAAAAACGTTGATTTTTATGTCTATACACATGTGTAATTTTCAAAACACAGAAAGCAGTCTTTCACTATCCAGAGAATTTATAGAAATGAAGCTGCAGGACCTTGGCTCATTACAATCAGAGTCTCTGCTGCCTCAGATCAATGCCTTTCCGGCTGTAAATCTTCTGAGTGACGACGGACCATTTCCCACCAGTCTGTTCCCATTGTCACCAAACCCAGAGGAGAGGAGAAAAGCCCTAAACTTGGGTCATCATCAAGGAGTTTAATCTCTTCTATGAGAATTGTCTTTTTTCTCCTGGCCTCTTGTTCTTTCTGTCTCTTCTACTCCTTAGATCAGCACCACTTTTGAGAAAATACAGTTAATCTCTAGAATTTTGCTTCCTCATCTCCTCTGTTTATTAATTTAATCTGACTTTCCTATGACTATTTTGCTTTAATTTGATGTTTAATGTTATGAGAAGACAGAAAGGGGCTATGATGATGTGGAGAGGGCCTGACAGCACTTGAAGGAAGTTCTACAGAAACACCATGTCATCCTGAAAGATTTTTTCATCTAGATAATAAATAAATCAGATGATGCTGCAGAGTGAAGAGACTGTGTATGGAAGGGAAAGGGTGGTCAGCATTCTCCAGGAGGGCCTGGAATCTGGAATAGTCTTGTCCAGTGGGATAGACTGGTGCCAGAGGAACACACTTAGGTGCAGGTTATAAAGGAAGCCAAGCTAGGCGGCATGTTGTGAATTCAGAGCCAGATGTCTCCAGTAGTCTCAGCCCTTTTCTCAGGAGTAACAAGGTCTCCCAAAACTCAGAAAGATGGAGCACCATATTTCAAAGTCTAAAATAAAGGCAACATGTGGAGATTTTTATAATGATGGTAATGTTTAGTGTTTATTGACAATACATCTAGATTTCCTACAGGCAGCCAAGCATGTAGGTTCCTTGAGAGAAATGTGTAAGTTGAGTCAATCAGTTTCTTATTAGGAGACAAGACTCCAGTTTCTGGAGGGGAAAAAAGATGAGAAGGTAAAGACTTTAGTAAAAGCAATTTGGGATCAGTCATAGAGGTACCCCATTTATTTATTCATTTACTATGTGTTTAATGAACAAACAGTACATTCTACATCCTAGATGAGGCATTAGGGATGAAATAATTTTCAAAACTGTGTTTTTTGGAACTGGTGCTTATGTATTAGTGGCATTCCTTAAATATAATTTTATGAGCAAATATTTATTACTTTCTGCAGAACTGTTGAAAGCTTTTTATACTGCTAATACGCTTTTCCAAAAGACATATGTAGTAGATTGCATTTTCCCCACACAGCCTGTTTAATGGGGCACCCTTAAGAAAATGCAAGGGTCATGAATAAATAACTATTCCTGCCTACAAAGACCTCACAATCAATTGACAGTGGGTAGTGGGGAAGTAATCAATGTGGGTAAATAGGACACTGGAGTAAGATAAGTGGAAAGTAAGGAATATAAATTGTGCTGAGGGTTCCCCATTTGCTCCCTTGGATTCATTATGTGTCCTTCTGTTTCTCCTCTGAGCCCAGGAGGTGATGGCTAAGGACAGCATTAGGTGGGTTTCCTTGCACTCTAGTCTCCAGTTGGGATTAGTCAATAAAAATCCCAGAAGGACACCAGAGGACGTTAAGATAGAAGATTAGGATATTATGTCTGCTTTTACCTGCCTCCCTCTATCCTTAGCAGGGGGATTTGGGCAGTAGCTGCTTTCTCTTGCTGAGGGCCATGGGTCATATCCAGCAGCATCTCATAGGTGCCTATAGCTCTCAGTCATTCGGGAACACAGATCCCTCTCTCCACGTAGGCCTAGGGTGGTAACAACTTCCTCTAGTTGTTGATTCCTATGTGCTTCACGATCTGCTGTTCATCCCTCTCTATAAAGTACCCTAATTAATTATCTTTAATTACCTTTCCAGTTTATCATCGGTTTTGTGCCAGAACTCTGTGACAAAGGGACCAGTCTTTGCTGAGTTGAGTGTCCATTATGTCCTGCACACTTTAATACACAGTACTTCATTATCACCAACACCTTGCAGAGTATAAATTACCAGCCTTATTTTTATAAATAAAATAAAATAAAAGAGAATTAAAATATCAAAAGGTGAAGTACCTTGTTTAAAATCACGCCTCTAAAATAAGCAGACCTGAGACTTGGGCCTCACTGTTCAAAACCCATACACATTGTATTACCCTGTATAATTAAGAAAGAAGAGACCGACTTATAGAAATAGGACAAAAGGTCAGAACCACACTGGCAACAGGTTTCTCCTAGTGCTGAGCGGACTGACTGGTGAAGCGGCTGGGGTGGGAAGAGTGGATTGAGTGGGACAAGATGAGGACAGCAGAAGCCAGGAGCAGGGCAGCCTCTTTCAGAGCTGAAGCTGGTTTTTCTTGATTTTTCTCCCTAATGGTTATAAAGACACAATTACACTGAGAATGAATAGTATTTTAAAATCATATAGCCTGCCACACTGAAGAAGGCCTGGATTCTGTTGGAGCTGCATCTATCTTGGGGAATTGCTTAATTGTTTACTATTCCTGTGCCCTTTAAAAATATAAGATTCGGTTAGCAATGTGACTACAAGCGAATAATACTGTATTGTGGCCCTGGCCGGTTTGGCTCGGCGATTAGAGAGTCGGTCCATGGACAGAAGGGTCAAGGGTTCAATTCCAGGTGAAGGGCAAGTACCTGGGTTGCAGGTTTCGACCCTGGCCCAGATTGGGATTGTGAGGGAGGCAGCCATTCAATGTGTCTCTCTCCCATCGATGTTTCTCTGTCTCTCCCTTCTTTCCACCCTCCCTCCCTCCCTTCTACTCTCTAAAAATCAATACAAAAAATATCCTCAGGTGAGGATTAACAACAAAAATACTGTATTGTGTACTTGAAATTTGCTGAGAGGGTAGATCCTAAGTATTCTCACCACAAAAAAAGAAAGAAAACGGTAACTATGTGAAATAATGAGTACATTAAATAGCTTAAGTACGGTTTATTGCACAACATATACATATATCAAAACATCACATTGTACACCTTAAATATATACTGTTTTTACTTGTCAGTTATACTTAATAAAGCTAGGAAAAATAAGATAAGGAAAAACAACAATAATAACTTACCCATGTTTCTCACTGCACTGAGACCATAAAGTATGGTCTTTTTCTCTAAATTTAGAGAACCATCAGTGGCCCAATTTTATATTAGAACCTCAAGACCCCCAATAAATGTAACAAATCCAGGTGACTAATAAAAATATTTCCTTTATTTCTTAATGTGTTCTCAGTATATAAAATATCCTAAGGCAACAGAAACAAAGAAAAAAATGAACACATGGGACTACATTAAACTAAAAAACTTCTACACAACAAAAGATACAATCATCAAAATGGAAAGGCAACGCACTGTATGGGAGAGCATCATTGCCAATGATATATCAGATATATCAGATAATTTCAAATTATATAGAGTACTCATACAACTCAACAAAAGGAAGACAAAGAACCCAATTAAAAAATGGGCAGAGGAACTAAATAGACACCTCCCAAAATGGACATACAAATGGCCAAGAGACATATGAAAAAATGCTCAATGTCACTAATAATTAGAGAGATGCAAATTAAAACAACTATGAAGTATCACCTCACACCTACCAGAATGGCTGCCATCAAGAAATCATCAAACAACAAGTGTTCGCAAGGGTGTGGACAAAAGGGGACTCTAGTACACTGCTCATGGGAATGCAGACTGGTGCAGCCACTATGGAAAACAATATGGTGTTACCTCAAAAAATTAAAAATTGAATTGCCATTTGACCCAGTGATCCCACTTCTAAGAATATACCCTAAGAGCCCGAAACACCAATCAGAAAGAATATATGGGTGCCCATGTTCATAGCAGCACTATTTACAATAGCTAAGATCTGGAAACAGCCCAAGTGTCCATCAGTAGACGAATGGATAAAAATCTGTGGCACATATACACAATGGAGTACTATGAAGCTGTAAGAAAGATCTCTTGTCCTTTGAGACCATACGGAGGGACCTGGAAAGTATTATCCTAAGCGAAACAAGCCAAGCAGAGAAAGACAAATATCACATTATCTATTTATTTGTGGGATATAATAAACATAACAGTCTGAGGAATTGGGTAGACCCAGAGAAGTGGACATAGGGTACAGACTGACAACCCTCAGAAGAGGGGTTGGTGGGAGGAGGGAAGAGATAAACCACAGAACTTAAATGCATGTATGCATAACCGATGGATATGAACAACAAGCTGGGTACAGGTTGGGGGTTGGGGAGGAGGGTGTCATTGGGGAAAAAAAGAAGAAATATCTGTAACAAAAATAAATCAATAAAAATATTTTTAAAATATATAAAATCTCTTAGTGCTCTAAATCTCTAAAAAACAACAACAACAAAACCCTAGAGACTCTGAGCTACCCAAGTAGGGCAGGTGCACAGAATTTTTGACACTAGACCCCATCCTTCATGATATTTTACAGGTCATTGTTCCACCTATAGAGAATCAGTTTGTCCTCCAAAATATACATCTGAAAAGAAAATGTAAACTTATTAGGCAAATGGAATTCAGCAGCAAAGAACAAAAACATCAATTGACATTTGCAAGAATTCCCAAATTGCAAGGATTTCCAAGGCCAGCGATGTATTTCTTTGCAGCTAAATCCTGCATATGGGTTTCCAAAAGGACTGGCCTCCAAGGGCTGAAGCAAGGCTTGCAAAGGAAGGACAGAGGCCCTATGACAGTGGTTAACATACAAAAACAAATGGAGACAAACCACATACTTCTATGAACTCGAGAGGATGAAGATTCCACGAATCTAAATAAAGCCTTTTGCTAATTCTCACATGCTCTCCATGTTTTCTTCAAGCATGCTATTTTCCCCTTGATTTTTCTGGAAATATTGTTACCAACAAGAACGGATCTCATACTGGTGATAGAGTATTTCTCAACACAAAAGGCAGTCTTTGCCTGTAGGGTCAGTATCCCACGGATAAAATATTTGTTATTAAAATACATACAGTGAGGAGTGCAGCTGTGATGTGTTTGTGTGATATCTGGATTCTGTAATGAAACACAGAAGGTAGAATGTGAACTGTAAAGAAACACAATATTTCTGAAATCTGTGTAGGCTTTTTCTAAGTCCTGGTATTAAGACTAATTCTCTCTGGGAGGCAGCAAGCACTGACATTACACCGTGGTTCAGAGATGCTCTTTTGATGGAGAATATCTGGTGATGCCGGCCGGAATGGCTCTACAAATGATAATGGCTATGGTCTTTCTAGATGGGGCTTGTTAGATGAATCAAGAGAGATTTTAGAGCTGTGTATAAGTGGGACCCAGAGGAGAATTCGTGTATGTGTATCACTTTTCTGACTTTTGAGCTGATGTACATTTTGGAGGTCACACTCATTATTCTCCATGGGTAGAACAATGACCAGTAAAATGTCGTGAAGAGAATATGGGGTCTAGTGTCAGAAATTCTGGTGTGAAGCACAGCTCTGCTGCTCTCTGGCAGGTCACTCCACCTCCTTGAGTAACCGTAGTCCTATTTTTTGCCATGGAAATAATAACAATTATTTCACAGGTAGTCATAAGAATCAATTAAAATTTTGAAAATTGTGAAAGTGATCTTAGGTGGTTTTCAGAATCTTATCAACCCTCCACCATCCCCCCCACCCCACCCGGCTGCTCTGAAAACAACTAAACAAAACAGATAAAGTGTTTTAAACTCCCCTTTTAAAAATATAGCAGCAAAATGGGGGAGAAGTGAATGGAAGCTACACAGACCTTCTCCCAGGACCAAACTAGAATTACAATGAAAATAAAGACAAATTATAGGGGAAAAGCAACAACAAAGCAGCGTGCGAGGACCATATAACCAGGGACACTGACTCGATCCTGGTAGGATTGTGGAGGTGCGAGAAGGGGGCTGGGAGCCCACGGACAGCAGTGGTCAAGCTGTGAGCAGTGCCCTCGAGGTTAAACTCCTAAGTGGCTCCACAGGGCAGAGCCGGGACAGACGCTAAAATAGCCACAGCCACAGCCACTCACCTTGGCCTCCGGTAGAGGGAGGGCAGACTATACTGGAACTGTGTGGGGACGCTCAGGACTTGAAGGGTGCTCAGAGCTTTTGCTGAGTTGTGGCCACGAGGACTGTGGCCACCTTACTCCTTCCCAAGGCTCTGGGGAGAGGCAGTGGCCCCTCCCTTGGAGATTCAATATCACCCAGCAGGCCATTGAAATGCAAAAAGAGGCTCATTGACAACCACCATCTGCCCCACCCTCAGGAAATCACCTTATACTGAACACCTGAGGGAGTTTTTTATTCAACTGAGAACCCAAGGCTCTTCAAGTAACTGTGACTGATAGCCTCTAAGCAAAAAGCTAACTGAACCATTCCTGGGCTTGCAGCTCTGCCTAGGAAGGTAAGACTCGACAGTGGTGTTTAACGTGGGTCCTCCCATGCTCATCCAAACCCAGTAGATGGAGCCAAAAACAGCAGAACACCAACACCCACAGGAAAAATTTGCCAGGCTCCAAAGCCCACTGAGATAGCCAAAATGGTGAAACAAAGAAACAAATGCCAAATGAAAGAACAAGAGACCTCTCCCAAAGATGAGATAAATGAGGTGCAGTTAAGCAAGTTAACAGAACTAGAATTCAGAGCCATATCTTCAGGAAGCTTAACAGCATGAGTAAGGACTTCAACACCATGAGTAAAGACATAGAAATGTTGAAAATAAACCAGTTGGATATTAAAAAACACCAAAAAGAAATGAAGAATAACATAGCAGAAATAAACAACACATTGGAAGGTCTAAATAGCAGAATAGAGGAAGCTGAGGTACAGATCAGTGAATTAGAAGACGGGGTAGAAAAAAATCAACCAATTAGAAAACCAAAAGGAAAGAAAAAAACAATTAAAAACAGGAAGACAGCTTAAGAGAACTGTGGGACAACTGGAAACGTAGTAATATTCATGTCATAGGAGTCCCCAAAGAAGAAGAAAATGAGCAAGGGTTAGAGAATATACTGGAAAAAATAGTGACAGAAAACTTCCCTAATTTGGTGAAGGAAGAAGGCATTCAAGCTCAAGAAGCACAGAGAGCCCTGACTAAGAAGAACCCAAACAAGCCCACACCAAGACACATAAAAACTAAAATGCCAAAAATTAAAGACAAAGAGAGAATCCTAAAGGCAGCAAGCGATAAGCAATAGGTTACCTACAAAGGAACCCCCCTAAGGCTCTCAGCTGACCTCTCAACAGAAATACTACAGGCCAGAAGGGAATGGTATGAAGTGATCAAGGTCGTGAAAAACAAGGATCTGAATCCAAGACAACTCTACCCAGTAAGGCTATCATTCAAAATAGAAGGTCAAATAAAGAGCTCGCCAAACAAACAAACAAACAAAAAGGTAAAGGGAATACATTAGCATCAAACCAGAATTGTAAGATATGTTAAAAGGACTGCTGTAATTAGTAGAAGAAATAGGAAGAAAAATAGAACCACACTAAACAAAAATGGCAATAAATAAGTACATATCAATTATCACATTAAATGTGAATGGTTTGAATGCTCTGATAAAAAGACACAGAATAGCTGACTGGATAAGAAAGCATGACTCACATATATGTTGTTTGCAAGAGACCCCCCTCACAACAAAAGACTCAAATAGGTTGAAAATGAAGGGATGGAAAAAAATCTTTTAACAAACATAAAGGAAAAAAAGCTGGGGTAGCAATACTCATATCTGATAAATTAGATTTCAAAATGAAGGCCATAACTAGAGACAATGAAGGCCACTATATAATATTGCAAGGATCTATCCAACAGGAAGATATACCTTGATATACATATATGCACCCAATATAGGAGCACCAAAATATATTTAAAAACATCAGGACTTCAAAGGAGAAATTGATAGCACTGCCATCATAGTAGGGGCTTCAACACCCCGCTGAAATCACTGGATAGATCCTCTAGACAAAAAATTAGCAAGGAAACAGAGACTCTAAATGAAGCGCTAAACTACATATATTTAATAGATATCTACAGAGAATTAAACCCCAAAACTACTGAATTCACATTCTTCTCAAGTGAACATGGGACAGTCTCAAAGATAGACCACATGTTAGGGCACAAACTAAGTCTCTACAAGTTCAAGAAGAGAGAAATCATATCAAGCATCTTCACAGATCACAATGGCATGAAACTAGAAATCAATCGCAAAAAGAACATGCAAAGACATTTGAAAACATGGAGGCTAAATAGCATGTTATTAAATAATGAATGGGTTACTAAGGAGATCAAGGAAGAAATTAAAAACTTCCTGAAAACCAAGAAAAATGAACACACAACAGCACAAAATCTGGGATGCAGCAAAAACAGTTCTGAGAGGGAAGTTCATAGCACTACAGGCCTACCACAAGAAACAAGAAGAATTTTTAATAGAATATCTAACCTCACAACTTAAAGAACTAGAAAGCAAACAAAAAGAAACCCCAGAGCAAGTAGAAGGAAGAAAATAGTAAAGATAAGAGCAGAAATAAATGACATAGAGACCAAAAAAACAATTCAAAGGATCAATGAAACAAAGAGCTGGTTTTTTGAGAAGATGAACAAGACTGATGGACCCTCAGCCAGACTCACCAAGAAACAAAGAGAAAGATCCCAAATACACAAAATCAGAAATGAAAGAAGAAAAGTAACAACTGACACCACAGAAATACAAAAGATTGTTAACAACTGCTATGAACAATTATAGGGCAACAAATTCCACAATCTAAGTGAAATGGACAAATTTCTAGAAACACATAGTGTCCCAAAGCTGGACCAGGAAGAGGTAGAAAACTTGTACAGGCCAATAACAAAGGAAATTGAAGAGGCAATCAAGACTCTCCCAGCAAACAAAAGCCCAGGATCCGAAGGCCTTACATTAAAAGAAGAACTAATACCCACTCTCTTCAAACTATTTCAAAAAATTCAAGAAGAAGGAAGACTTCTAAACTCGTTTTATGAGGCCAACATAATTCTAATTCCAAAACCAGAAAAAGACACTACAAAGAAAGCAAACCACAGTCTAATATCCCTGATGAACATAGACGCCAAAATCCTGAACAAAATACTAGCAAATCCGATCCAGCAATACATCAAAAAAATTATTCACCAGGACCAAGTGGGATTCATCCCAGGGATGCAAGGCTGGTACAATATTTGCAAATCAATAAATGTGATACTCCACATAAATAAAATGAAGAATAAAAAGCACATGATCATATTAATAGTTGCTGAAAAAGCATTTCACAAAATCCTGCATCCATTACTGATGAAAATGCTCAGCAATGTGGGAAAGAGGGATCATATCTTAACATGATAAAGGCCAAATAAGAAAGACCTACAGCCAACATCATACTCAATGGGAAAAAAACTAAAAGTATTTCCCTTAAGAACAGGAACAAGACTGGGACGCCCACTTTCACCATTCTTATTTCACATATTACTGGAAGTCTTAGCCACAACAATCAGACATGAAGTAAGAATGAAAGGGATCCAAACTGGAAAGGAGGAAGTGAAACTGTCATTATTTGCAGATGACAAAGACTCAATCAGAATTCTACTAGACTTAATAAATGAATTTGACAAAGTAGCAGGAAACAAAATTAATGTCAAGAAATGAACAGCATTCTTATACACCAATGATGAACTCACAGAAAGAGAAATTGAAAAAACAATTTCATTTACCATTGCACAAAAAAAAATTAAGATACCTAGGAATAAACTTAACCAAAGAAGTAAAGGACCTATTTGCAGAAAACTACAAGACATTGAAAAAGACATAGAGGAAGATATAAAAAGTGGAAGCACATACCATGTTCATGAATAGGAAGAACTAACATAATTAAAATGCCCATACTACCCAAAGCAATCTATAGATTCAATGCAATCCTCATCAAAATACCAATGACGTAATTCACAGAACTAGAACAAATACTTCAAAAGTTCTTATGGAACCAAAAAAGACCCTGAATAGCCACAACAATCTTGAGAAAGGACAAAGTAGGTGGGATTACAATACCAGATATCAGGTTACACTAAAAAGCTGTTGTAACCAAAAGAGCCTCGTACTGGCACAAGACCAGGCATATAGACCAGTGGAACAGAACAGAAATCCCAGAAATGGACCCAAGGCAATATGCTCAATTAATAAGTGACAAAGGGGGCAAGAGCATACAATGAAGTAAAGACAGCCTCTTCAATAAATGGTGTTGGGAAAATTGGACAGCTACATGCAGAGATAAATAAAACTAGACCATCAACTTATACCATACACAAGAATAAATTCAAAATGGATAAAAGACTTATATGTGACCCATGAATCCATAAAAATCCTAAAAGAAAATGTAGCCAACAAAATTTTGGACATCATACGCAGCAGAATTTTCACTGATACATCACCTAAGGCAACAGAAACAAAGGAAAAAATGAACACATGGGACTACATCAAACTAAAAAGCTTCTGCACAGCAAAAGATGCAATCATCAAAATGGAAAGGCAACGCACTGTATGGGAGAGCATCATTGCCAATGATACATCAGATAAGGGGCTTATTTTCAAATTATATAGAGTACTCATACAACTCAACAAAAGGAAGACACAGAACCTAATTAAAAATGGGCAGGCGACCTAAATAGACCCCTCTCCAAAAAGGACATACAAATGGCCAAGAGACATATGAAAAAATGCTCAATGTCACTAATCATCAGAGAGATGCAAATTAAAACAACTATGAGGTATCACTGCACATCTGTCAGAATGGCCGCTATCAACAAATCATCAAACAACAAGTGTTGGCGAGGGTGTGGAGAAAAGGGGACTCTAGTACACTGCTCATGGGAATGCAGACTGGTGCAGCCTCTATGGAAAACAGTATGGTGTTACCTCAAAAAATTAAAAATTGAATTGCCATTTGACCCAGTGGTCCCACTTCTAGGAATATACCCTAAAAAGCCTGAAACACCAATCAGAAAGAATATATGTACCCCCATGTTCTTAGCAGCACTATTTACAATAGCTAAGATCTGGAAACAGCCTAAATGTCCATCGGTAGATGAATGGATAAAAATCTGTGGTACATATACACAATGGAGTACTATGCAACTGTAAGAAAGAAAGATCTCTTATCCTTTGAGATGACATAGAGGGACCTGGAAATTATATCCTAAGAGAAACAAGCCCAGCAGAAAAAGACAAATACCACATGATCTCACTCATTTGTGGAATATAATGAACATAACAGTCTGAGGAATTGGGTAGACCCAGAGACATGGAAATAGGGTACATTCTAACAACCTATTGTTAGAAGAGTGGGGAGTGGGGGGGAGGAAGAGATAAACCACAGAACTTATATGCATGTACGCGTAACCAATGGACATGACAACAAAGCCTGGGACGGGGTGGGGGGGAATGGGGTGGAGGG
This sequence comes from Molossus molossus, assembly GCF_014108415.1. NCBI lineage: Eukaryota > Metazoa > Chordata > Mammalia > Chiroptera > Molossidae > Molossus > Molossus molossus. The sequence continues at coordinate 185,062,816 of NW_023425344.1, forward strand.
TATCCATGGGGAAAAAATGGAGAAACATCTGTAACAAAAAAAAAAAAAAGAAAGAAAGAGTGGTAGCTTAGTGAAGAGAAACATAACACTGAGAGCAGAGGGTTCCATTCCCAACACCACCACTTATTCATTTGGACATCTCTAGCAGGTTACCTCACCTCCCTGAGCCTCAGTTTCCTCTTCTCTAAAATGGACTTTAAGAACAGGTACTAAAACTCTGGTCCTTGTTGGTCAGCGGTTAGAGCATTGGCCTGCACACTGAAGGGTTGCAGGTTCATTAAATAAATAAATAATAAATAAATAAATAAATAAATAAATAAATAAATAAATAAATATTTTTAAAAAAAGCAAAGCCTTGGCCGGCTTGGCTCAGCAGTTGGAGCATTGGCCTGCGGACCAGAGAGTCCCAGGTTCAGTTCCCACTAGGGGCACGTAGCAAAATAAAATAAAATAAAATGAATAAATAAATAAAAATATAGTAAAGGGTTGGCAATTAGAAATGGAATACCAGATGTCAAAAACATCAGTCAAATGGGAACCTAGATGGATGAGTAGGAAACTGAGTTTTCCTTTCACCCTGAAGACACCAAATCTGAATGAAGCTAATGTTGGGCTTTCATGGCCACACAGAAGACAGACTGCACAGCCCAGGCCCCGCTTCAGGTGGGAAAGCTAACTGGAGGTGCCCCTGCCCTGTCACTGGGCTAGAACCTCTAAGCTGTGCCTTGGTATGTGGGAATCTAGAAAGAAACTGACCAGGAAGTTATTTAGAAACATTCCCTTTGTAAACCATGATGTGGGGAGCAAAGAAAAAACAAATTCCTGTGGAAACTTAACACTGTGAGTAAATTCTCACATAGATTTGTCTGCCAGATCTATGCTATTTATAGACTTTTGCTGATTTAAGATATGGAGGCTCTAATCTCAAACGTCTTTGGTGTAGGAACACTACTGATGACATGGCAGAAGTAAAGGCCCCGTTTGCTTTACCGACCATAGGCTATGAGTTCCTCATTGCTAACCAGACAGTAGGGGACCCAGCTCCAAAATCTCACTGTAATTTCTGCTTTTGCAGAAGTTATTACAGACTGGGTTTTCTGGTAAGCAAACAGAAGGTTTATTTCGGAGGCTGTGTGGAATCAATATTGAGAAAGTAAAGGGAAAGAAGCGGGTGTGAGTACCAGGAAAACGTGAGCCTTGATATCGTCTCTCCAGAAGCCTAAGCTGACTCTGGGCATGTGAGGGGTGGGGGTTGGCATGGATAGAATGACAGTTCAGAGTTCTTCAAACACTGAAGACATGGGTCATTGGATGCGGGTCTCCTTGGGAAAGTGGCATGACCTTGGCTATGGTCACTCTTTTCAACTAAGGCAATCAATCCCCTAAAAGGCCAGGCAGGTCAGCGGAGGCTGTTCACAACACCCCAGCAGCTCTGGTTAAGATATCCTGCATTTGTAATGGGGCATCTTAGAGTCACATTAAGTTTAAGGGGGGAAAAACAAACAAGAAAATAACAGTCAAACTACAAAAAAATCAAAGTCAAGGATGATATATATATAGTTTTTATCATCACATGAGGACATTTTTGCATTTATCTTCAGATAGAGCAGGAGGGAGAGAAGGAGGAAGAGAGAGAGCGAAACATCGATGTGAGAGAGACACATTGACTGGTCACCACCTACACAACCCCAACTGGGGCTGGGGACAAACTGCAACCGAGGTACATGGCCTTAGTGGGAACTGAACCCAGGACTCTCTGGTTCGCAGGCCAACACTCTAACTGCTGAGCCAAACTTCCCAGGGCCAAATATAATATCTTTACATCATCAAGAGGAAAAGAACGCAAATGAGCAATAAGAAGATATGCAGCTAGTTTTTAGTGATGTGAATCAGAAGTTAATGAAACATTCCTTTTAATACAAAAGAGAAAAACTGATAACCAAGAATGCTGTTACCATGGAAAACATTCTTTAACTATGAAGGCAACCTAAGGATATTTGAATATAATAACAATAATAAAAAACAAAACCTGAGAGGTTGATTAGTTTTGTTTTGCCAGAGGAATTGCACTAGTAACAACACTACAGGTGACTGAACCCATGGAGGGGATTGAGTACGTAGACTTCAATGAAATACTGAATATAGAGTCTCAGTTGAAGTTGGTACTGGAACTCCAATGCATCTGCACGACACTTCTCACCCCTTTATTGGTGTGGCTCTTATGACGGTCAGGTACCAAATGGAATATGGCTACATCCAGCTTCACTGTGTTTGCAGACCCACACACTGGTTATTGCTCAGAATTCAAGTGGATAACTGGGGATGGTATGCTTGGAATTGGAACAATCCCTACATGGTCCTTGGCTTATAAGGTAAAAACTATCATAGTGGGAAAGGCCAAGTGGAACCTCAGAAATTGGCTCCCTTCCCAGCCGAAAGAGTAAATCAAAACAACATTGTATCCTGGGAGGAAAATAATGTGGTAGCAGTGGTTAGTGCCACCATTAGAGTCTTAAATGTTGTAGGGATAGTGGTCCCTATAATATATTCATTTAACCAGCAAGTCTGGTCAGCAGAAACTGGGTGGATTCTAGATACTGCCTTCAGAATAATGCAAGCACAAACAAGTAGTAGCTCAATAGTAGCAGCTATGCTGGAAGTGAGAGTGTTAATACACACTCAGGTATATGAAGCACATCCATTGGTTTCGGAAATACATTATTTGCTATTCTATTAAGATTAGAAAATGGATCAGAATCAGTCTGCATTCAAGTAGAATGAACACTGCTATTTATTTGCAATTTTGCCTGCCTTTGTCCTAATCATGTCTACAGAGATCTTGACTACAATAATATTCTCTAAACTCTGGTTTTTTGTTTGTTTGTTGGTTTTTTGTTATCATGCTGTTGAAGGAGATGTGAACTGCATCATATCATCCCATATAATATCACCTTGACCCATTACATCAATGACATTAAGTTGATTGGACAGAGTAAGCAAGGGAAGGCTTGTATACTAGAAGTCTTAGTAAGACTTGTCCTTTAGGGTTTAGAGACCCATGGCTGCCGTGAAATTTATAGAGGTTCATTAGTAAGCAGTGTGCTAACTCATTTTCTACAAGATAAAAGGCAAATTGCTTATTGAATATCCCTTACCATGAAAAGGGAAGTGCAGTGCCTGTTAGACTTTACTGGGTTCTGCAGCCAACACATTCTACTTCTAGGAGAACTGTTCCAGACCATAACCTGGGTAACTTGGAGGCTGCTAGTTTTCAGTGGGATCCAGAGCAATAAAGGGCTCTGCAGCAAGTCAAGGTCATGGTGCAACCAGCTCTGTCCCTTGGGGTCTAACCCTCCACCACATGCATTGCTGCTACAGGTGTCAGTCCATTGTTATGTGCAATTAGTATAACTGAGATGGAACACTAGCCAGGCTACAACAGAGAACAACTGAGCCATATAGAGTAGCGGGTTACCTTGACCCCCATGTCACCCACTACATTTGTGCCAGTGCCCCTTCCCAGATTTCACCTGTAGCCATCTGTATGTGCAGACTCTTCTACTACTATAGCATGATGAACCTTTTAACAAACTGGACAACCACTTAGTGCCAAAACTATGTGTGCCTCACTTACCACCAATAATACAGTTCTCATTGCCAGTTGGGCAATAATTAACCTGGATTCAAAACCCCATATTATAGTTTAGTTTTTTGGGTCACTACTGATACCAATTGTTGCAGATTGTTTACTCTGGAATGAAGAACTGAGATTTAGCCCTGGCCAGTTTGGCTCAGCGGTTACAGTGTCAACCCTCAGACCAAAGGGCCACATGTTTGATTCTCAGTCGAGAGCACGTGCCTGGGTTGCAGGTTCAATCCCTCACCCTGGTTGGAGTCATGTGGGAGGCAACCAATCCATGTCTCTCACATCTCTCTCTCTCTCTCTCTCTCTCTCTCTCTCTCTCCCTCCCTCCGTCCCTCCCTTCTACTCTATAAAAAACAAACAAACAAACAAAAAACCCATACAAATACAAAACAAAAAACTGAGATTTATTAATAATTTAGTAATTTAATAAGGCATTAGATATTTATGAAGAGTCAATACCTATGGAAGGAAGAAAGAGGAAGCAAGATTGGGCAGAGGGAGAAGTTAACTTAGGCACAGGCTGGAAAAGAGAGAGTCAGCCTGAGGTGGCTCTGGATCACATGTAGCCTGTTAACGTCGCCCCCGATTGGACTAAAATAGCCAGGCCTTCCTGCTGTCACTCATCACATTGTTGGATATGAAGTGCCTCAGGAAGTGTGTGCCTCTGGACGATGAAGCATTCTATCAATTGTGGAAAACCCTGAAGGAATGGGAAACTGGAGGAACTTCACTGAAATTTGGGACAAGTTCTGTTTCAAAGGAAGATCTGGAGACAAGATTTTCCAGTTAAGCACAGCAAATAATAAAAGGTGAAATTCGATGGATAAACTGGAGTTTAACATCAAAGACATACGTGGTAGGTTAGGTAATTTACATTCAGACAGAAATTCATTTCTTCCAAATGCCTTATGCGATTTGCTTCAAATCACCTTTTTCCTCTACCACAAATATGACTGTGTCGTCATAGACTGTGACACGTAGGATGAGAGAGCAACAAGGTTTTTCCTGGCTGGACTCGTCCAATAGTTCAGCTTTTCCTTTTCCTCCTCCATATGTGGGTGCAGACACCTCACTTAAAATAACAGTTTAAATACAAAAACTGACTTATTCAGTGGAGTGGAGACTCTTTAATTTTATTACTCACCAAAAACACTTATTAAATTAGGTGTCCAGTAGTGAATATAGCTAGAGAATGCTAACAGCCTCTAGACTTAATTGTCTTTTGTGTTTATTGCCTAGTAGTTCATGGAGCTAGTCAACCACATTTCTGACTAGTTTATTCCTAAGTGCATTACTGATTTTTCCCGATGGGAACATTTTTTAATTACATAATGGAAGTTAGTGGAAAATAGAATTCCCATGACAAATATTTCCATTCAGTCACCTTTGCTATATATACATTAAAGGATTTACTGCTGATAAAATAATTTTTCATGCAATCAACAAATTGAGTACGTGACCTGGTTTATATACTGTGTGGAATGTGAAATAAAAGACAAATAAGCTCTATCCTCTGTTTTGAAAAGAGCCTTCATTCTGTTAGGAGAGATGAAAGATGGACATAAAGTATAAAATAGTAAGTATTACATGCCAGATGACAAGAAAAGTAACGTAAGAATTCCAGAATAAAATAACCCTACCTCTGCTAGGCATGGGATCTCTGGAATGGGCAAAAAGGAAAACAATCTAAGCAGAAACAACCACATAATCAAGACACAGAAGAAAAAGAAAAGGCAAAATCTTTAGGAAAATAGTTGCTAGTCCAGGTCGGCTGGTTGGCAGGAGCATGGGTTATCTGTAGAAGAATGCATAAATAAAAGTTTGGCAAAGTGGTTTGAATATTGTGAAGGTCATCAGTGCTGACCATAATAAGATTTAGGATTTCACAAACCAGACTTGGGGCATGCTCCTAGGGCTGGTAAGAAGGGGGTGTTGTATAGGTTCAGGACCAGGCTTTTAGAACATTAATTTAATTTACTTGGAGCAATTTGAATATAAGAGTTTAGAAGTTTTAGAACTAATTAAAAGGATATTTAAATAGTTCAAGTAAGAAGTAATAAGGGTCTAAATTAAGTATTTTGACACACATTGCAATTATTTATTCTATTGTTCTATTCTATCATATTTAAAATCCTGATTCTAAACTTTAAATACAGAGCTAACCTATAGTTTTCCAAGAAATATGCTTTTAGTAGGTTAACAAATGAGTCCACAATAAGTAGGAAAGATTTTGCAAATAATGGTTTGAAATCAATGGAATCTTTTGAATCATTTGATGTGAGAACCTGAGCAGAGATTTTAAAAAATTGTAACCTGAATGTTTGAGAGAATGGTGATAACAATTACAGGAAGAAAAAAAAGTCAGCTGAAGAGAAACAGCAGGTGTGAGGGACAATATGGTGAGTTTGGTGCAAGATGAGTGACATCCCCACGTGCGCCAAGAGAACGATCAGGTTTTGATCGCAGTCTCACAACACAGCGTAGTTTTCACTCCCCTGCTCCTCGCAGCACACAGCGTGGCTCCAGCACAGTGAATATTGCAAAGAAGGTAGGTGGCATAATTTTTATTTTTTTCAGGTGTCTGCTGTTTTGAGATGTTCAGTGGGGAGGAGGGTGCAGCACCCAGTGGTGTTCAATGTTTTCTCAAATAGTAGAAGCATGACCAAGCCCCAGAGGATATTTCAGGATTTGACAAAAGGGGTCAATGCCCAACCGCGAGGGGACTCCCAGTAGAGTCTGGTGGGAAGCAATAGCCTCCAGAAGCTGTAGGCATGAACACATGTACACAGCTGGGGCTCATTCTGGCCATGCCCAGACGTTCTTGAAGTGTAGAGGGAGTACTTTGCAGGGACGTGAGGATTGGCAATAATACAGGTGGGTACATGAGCTCAAAGAATTCATGGGCGTTACTGTTAACATAGGCATGTAATAGTCACACACTGTGGGCACTACAATTAAGCCACACTCACTGCTCCCTCCAACCTATTTGCTCCCACAAACCAACTCAATACATATCCATCATATCTAATCAATAGGCGGATAATCCAGAACCAAGTTTTAAAGCCTTTATGATTGGGTGTGAATTTGGAAAAGATGTGCACATATCTTCAGAAAAGCTAGGCATAGGTTTTCATCCAGAATGAATAATTATGCATAGAGCTGATTACTTAAATGCACAGTTCATGATTATGAATGAAATTACTTGCACTACAGTGAGAAGACCTTGCTCTGCATGGATTAAGGAAAGTAAAACTTGATTTCAGATACTGGAAATTTTAGGTCTTGAGATTTTTCAGTTGCTCTCAAAATATATCACTTACCTCTTGTAACATTCCTATTCTATAAGTAATTTACAAGTTGAAATTGAAAATGAAACATTGGTTATGCTGAATTTCACAGTGGAATACAATTTTAGGAGCTGGACCACAGGAAAGTAGGTGGACTGTTTTCCAGTTTTTAAATCATCTAGTTCAGACACTTTTCCTAAGATATAGATGCACAGGCCAGGTAGAACTCTACCTGTTTACCTTGGGGATTCTAGAAAATTACCAGGCCACTTAAAGTTTCTTCTACAAATCTGTGTAGATGCTAAATTATTACTTCACTGGTTTAGTATTTTTTACTTATTAAAATACACATTCTTGAGGAGAATAATATATTCAAGTGTAATCCATCACAGCAACATGGTGTGAACCAGCGTGTCAGCTCTCTTCCTAAGTGACAGCTGGGGAAGACAGGTTTATTCTCCTACGTTATTTTGGCAATGTCATTTCTCACATATTTTCCTACTAACCAGATTTAACCCTCTGGGTAGGCAAGAACCTTGGTTTTGGCTTTTATCGGTTCATTTCACTCATTTTCAGTTTTTTGGAAACATGTTTATCTTTCTTATATTTCTGGAGTTTTGTAGAAAACCAGCTTAATAAGTGTGTAGTACTTAAGTGCAAGGGCTCTATACAGAAATGGTAATTCCAGATCAAACTTAATGACACCAGATTTAGAAGTACTTTAAAATGTAGGCAAAATACAGCTCACATTCCTAGGTTTATTACTTTATTTTAGGTTCCTAAACCTTAGCACTATTTTAAATTAAATTTTACATTTACTAAAGTAATACATTTTACATATACACAAAGTTTAAAATACTAAAAGTTTTCTATGAGGAAAAGCAACAGCACCTTGCCCTCTATCCCAATGTTAAAGGGAAAGCATTAGAGATAATGTTAGCTGTAAGCTTTTCACAGATGTTCTTTATCAATTTGAGTAAATACCCTTCTTTTCCTAGTTGTTGAGACGTGATATCATAAATGTATGCTGAATTGTCTAAAATCATGTTGTTCATCACTTGAGATAATTATGTATCTTCTGTTTGAGCTTGTTGGTATTGTGAATTAAATAAAATAGAATTAAATTATTAGATTAATACAATTAAATATTAATACATTGCTTTTATGAATTTATGAATGTCCAACCTACCTATCCGTCCTAAAGTAAACCTCATTTTGTCATAATATAGTATCCTACTTTATGTTACTAGTTTTCATTTGCTCTCACCACAGTTCTCTAGATTTGTTTGAATCTATTGCTACATTTTCCTGTATCTTCTGAAAGGTCCATACGATTTTCCCCCTGATCAAAAGTATCTAATAATCTGTCTATTCAATTCTCCTCAGCAGCCTCATCCAAACAATTTGGTCAGTTTTTCTCCAGGCTTGCTGTGCCTTAAATCATCATTCTGAGAAGGTCTGTCTTCTCTCATTTGTTATTTTGTTTATTTTTTAAAATTATTTTTATTAATTTGTTTTTGTTGCAGATGTTTCTCCTTTTTTCCCCATTGGCACCCTCCTCCCCATGCCCCCACCCCTTTTCCAGCTTTGTTGTCTATGTCCATTGGTTATGCATCCATGCATATAAGTTCTGTGGTTTATCTCCCCCCCCCCCATCCATCACCTGTTCTGGGGTTTGTCAGTCTGTACCCTATCTCTATGTCTCTGGGTCACTTGTTTTTATACTCTGTATTCATGCTCTTCTTTTCTTAGTTGTTTTTTATGTATCCACTTTTGCAGACACAATCCTTCAGTACTTTCCTATGAAAAGATAGTTTTTGAGACACTTTTCATGTCTTGGGATAAATTTATTTTACCTTCATCCATGATTACTACTTTGATTGGCATAAAAATTTATATTTAAAACATTCCCCACTTAAAATGTTATATTTTGGTTTTGATTTTGTTCCAAAAATGTCCAAAACATTATGATTCTTGACCCTTTGTAAATAACATTATTTCTTCTTTCAAAGAACTTCTTGGATCTTCTCCTTATCCTTGGCATTCTAAAATTCCATCATGATACCTCCTACATGAATTTTTGAAAGATAATTATATGATTAGGTGGTTGGCCTCTTTAATCTTGAGTTTTGAGAAGTTGTCTATCCTTAAAGTCTGGAAATTTCTCTTACGTAATTTTTGTTTTCGCATTGACTACTGAATTTTAGATTTGTTGGGGGTTAAGTTTAGAAAGTAGAATATAATGAAAATATTCTAAAAGCAAAAGTCTACTACTTTTTTTTCAGTTTATAATTTTAGTTTAACAAACATTAATTAAACATTCATTACATGACAGGCACTATGCTAGAGAGAAGGATCCCAAATATATATTATTTCCAGAGACTCTCATTTAACTGCTGTTTTTTTAAAAATCTACTAAGGTATAGATATAGACATAAAATCTGAAATCAGTACTCTAATGTGGTAAGAAATGCGGGGTGGGTGGGATGAGTAGAAAGTTGAGGTTCATGGAAGAGGAATGCTTCCAGGAGCGTTCAGGGATGATTTCCTGGAAGAGCTGATGCATAACTAAAATTTGAAGAGGCATAAGAATTACTCAAATGAAGAAGTAGGTGAAGGACATTCCTGTCAGAGAGAGTGACGTTAATTTATTCATTCATTCATTTATTCATTCTTTTACTAACTTATTTAATAAGCATTTACAGACTATTATGTGATTGTAAAAAATTTTAGACTTGGGTATCAACAGTACATAGTACTATAAGTATTACATATTTTTTTGTTATGTTGTTAACGGACTATTTTCCCCATTTTCATTTCATGATGATTGTTGCTAACATAGAACAAAACTACAATAGTGTTTTAAACAGTGCTGAAACACAACAAAGATTAATTTTAAGAAACCTTGTGATTATGTGGAGAATGGATTTTTGGGGACCAAAATTGAGGGGAGAGAGGCCCGTTAGGAGGCCGCTGCTGCAGTTCAAGGGGAGGGAAGACACATTGAGGTTGGCTGTCAAGGTGGAGAAGGCTGAGAATAAAAAAATGGGTTGAGATAAAATTGGTAAAACTTGAGTACTGACTTTATATGGAACACGTGGGCAAGGGAGGTAATGGTATTAAAAGTGTTTACATATGTCCAAAGGCATTAAATTATAGACATTAAATATGTACATATCTTTGTATATCAATTATACCTCAAATAAAGCTGCTAAAGCTCAATCAACACACAAAATGATTGACAATTAAAAAATAAGAATGGGCAGATTATAAAGCGAATCCACAGAAAATTGTAGTCCTTGATTAAGTCTCTAACTCCACATTATAGAGCAGTATTTCTCAGAGTTTTGGCAATCCTATAATCAATTATTGAAAGACCAGTGCAATTATAGGATTACACATTTTAGTTAAATAAATTTTAAACAAATAGTAATAACTTTTAAAATAATTATGAGAAAAGTTATATAAAATAATACTTATTTTTTATTTTTATAATGTTTATTTATTTATTTTTGTTATAGATATTTCTCCTTTTTTCCCCCAATTGACACCGTTCTCCCAATCCCACATTGTCCCCTCCAGCCTTATTGTCTATGTCCTTGTCTACACATACATGTTTATAAGTTCTGTGGTTTATCTCTTCCCTCCCCCCATGTCCACATGTTGTAAGGTTTGTCAGTCTGCACCCCACTTCCAGGTCTCCGGGTCTACTTTGTTTCTCAGTTTGTTTTGTTTATTATATTCCACAAATAAGTGAGATCATGTGATATTTGTCTTTCTCTGATTGGCTTGTTTCGCTTAGGATAATACACTCCATGTGTCTCAAAGGATAAGAGATCTTTCTTTCTTACAGCTGTATAGTATTGCATTGTATATATTTACCACAGCTTTTTTATCCACTCATCTATTGATGGACACGGGCTGTTTCCCAGATCTTAGAGACTGTAAATAGTGCTGCTATAAACATAGGGGTACATATATTCTTTTTTTTTTTTTTTTATCATCCTCACCCAAGGACATTTTTCCATTCTTTATTCAAGTAGAGTGGGAGGGAGAGAGAGGAACAGAGAGAGAGAGAAACATTGATGTGAAAGGGACACATCGAGTGGTCGCCACCCGCACAACCAACCAGGGCCGGGGACAAACCGCAACCCAGGCACGTGCCCCTAGCGGGAACCGAACCCGGGTCTCTCCGGACCGCAGGCTGACGCTCCAACTGCTGAGCCAAACCAGCCAGGGCCATATATTCTTTTTGATTGGTGTTTCAGGCTTCTTAGCATATATTCCTAGAAGTAGGACCACTGGATCAAATGGCAGTTCACTTTTAATTTTTTGAGGAAACACCATATTGTTTTCTGTAGTGACTCCACCAGTCTGCATTCCCACCAGCAGTGTACTAGAGTCCCCTTTTCTCCACATCCACATCAGCACTTATTGTTTAATGATTTGTTGTAGGCAGCCATTCTGGCAGGTGTGAGGTGATACCTCATAGTTGTTTTAATTTGCATCTCTCTGATGATTAGTGATGTTGAGTATTTTTTTCATATGTCTCTTAGCCATTTGTATGTTCTGTTTGGAGAGGTGTCAATTTAGGTCCTCTGCCCATTTTTTTAAATTGGGTTCTTTGTCTTCCTTTTGTTCAGTTGTATGAGTACTCTATATATTTTGAAAATAAGCCCCTTATCTGATGTATCATTGGCAATTATTCTTTACCATATAGTGGGTTCCCTTTCTATTTTTATGCTTGTTTCTTTTGTTGTCCAGAAGCTTTTTAGTTTGATGTAGTCCCATGTGTTCATTTTTTCCTTTGTTTCTATTGCCTTAAGTATCATGTTAATGAAAGTTCTGTTGCATGTGATGTCTGAAATGTTGTTGCCTGCATTTTCTGCTAGCATTTTTATGGCTTCATGAGTCACATTTAAGTCTTTTATTCACTTTGAGTTTATTGTGTATGGCGCAAGTTGGCGGTCTAGCTTCAGTTGTTTGTATGTAGCTGTCCTACCTTCCCAACACCATTTATTAGAGAGGCTGTCTTTGCTCCACTGTGTGCTCTTGCCACCTTTGTCAAATATTAATTGAGAATATTGTCTTGGGTCAATTTCTGGGTTCTCTGTTCTGTTTTGTTGATCTATCTGCCTGTTATTGTGCCAGTACCAGGCTGTTTTGATTACAATGGTTTTGTAGTATATATAACCTGATATCTGGTATTGAGATCCCTCCTACTTTGTTCTTTTATTTCAATATTACTGTGGCTGTTTGGGGTCATTTTTGGTTCCATATAAACTTTTGGAGTATTTGTTATAGTTCTGTGAACTATGTCATTGATATTTTGAGGGGATTGCATTGAATCTATACATTGGTTTGGGTAGTATGGCCATGTTAATGATGTTAATTCTTCCAATCGATGAACAAGGTATATGCTTCCACTTTTTTATATCTTCCTCTATTTCTTTTTTTTAATTTTTTATGACAGGTAGTTTTCTGTGAAGATGTCCTTCTTTGGTTGTTTATTACTAGGTATCTTAATTTTTTTTTTTTTTTGCCGCAATGGTAAATGAGATTGTTTTTATACTTTCTCTTTCTGTGAGTTCATCATTGGTGTATAAGAATGCCATCAGTTTCTTGACATTAATTTTATATCCTGCTACTTTGCTAAATTCATTTAACTCTAGTAGATTTTTGATGGAGTCTTTAGGATTTTCTAAGTACAGTAACGTGTCATCTGCAAATAATGACAGTTTCACTTCCTCCTGTCCCATTTGGATTCCTTTTGTGTTTTCTTCAAGTCTAGTAGCTGTTACTAAGACTTCCAGTACTATGTTAAATAAGAGTGATGAGAGTGGGCATCCCTGACTGGTTCCTGTTCTTAAGGGAAATGCTTGTAGTTTTTGCCCATTGAGTATGATGTTGGCTATACATATATTGCCTTTATTATGTTAAGATATGATCCCTCTATTCCCACATTGCTGAGCATTTTTATCAGAAATGGATGCTGGATTTTGTTGAATGCTTTTTCAGCATCTATTGATATGATCATATGATTTTTATCTTTCATTTTATTTATGTGGTGTTTCACATTTATTGATTTATGGCTATTATGCCATCCTTGCATCCCTGGGATGAATCCCAATTGGTCATGATGAATAATTTTTTTGATGTATCACTGGATCTGATTTGCTAATATTTTGTTAAGGATTTTGGCATCTGTGTTCATCAGGGATATTGTCATGTAGTTGTTTCTTTCCTTTTTCTTATTCCTCACCTGAGGATACTTTTTAATTTATCATCAGATAGAGTGGAGGGGAGGGAGAGAGAGAGAGACAGAGAAAAACACCAATGTGATAGAGTCACATCAACTGGTTGCCTCCTGCATGACCCAACCAGGGATGGGGAAAAACCGCAACCGAGGTACGTGTCCTTGATCAGAATTGAACTCGCCACTCATTGGTCCATGGACCAACGCTCTAACCACTGAGTCAGACCAGCCAGGACTATAGTTTTCTTTCTTTTTAGTGTCTTTATCTGGTTTTGGAATTAGAATTATGTTTGCCTAATAAAATGAGTTTGGAAGTCTTCTGTCTTCTTGGATTTTTTGAAATATTTTGAGGAGAATGGGTGTTAGATCTTCTCTGAATGTTAGGTAAAACTCCCTCATTAAGCCATCCAGGCCTGAGCTTTTGTTTGTTAGAAGTTTCTTGATTTCATCTTTAATTTCCTTCATTTTTATTGGTGTATTCAAGTTTCCTATCTCTTCCTGGTTCAGTTTTGGGAAACTGTGTTTTTGGAAATTTGTTAATTTCACCTAGATTTTCCAATTTGTTGGCATATAATTGTTTGTACTATGTTTTAACAATCTTATTTCTGTGGTGTCAGTTGTTACTTCTCTTTCGTTTCTGATTATGTTTATTTGGTTCTTCTCTTTTTGTTTCTCGGTGAGTCTGGCTAAGTGTCCATCAATCTTGATTATCTTTTCAAAGAACCAGCTTTTTGTTTCACTGATTTTTTAAATTGATTTTTTAGTTTCTTTGTCATTTGTTTCTTCTCTGACCTTTACTATTTCTTTCCTTTTACTTGCTCTGGGGTATTTTTTGTTGTTGTTTGTTTGTTTGTTGACTTTCTAGTTATTTGAGTTGTAGGGTTAGAAAGTCAATTAGGAATTTTTCTTGTGTCTTCAGGTAGTCCTGTAGTGCTATAAACTTCCCTCTCAGGACTGCATTCGCTGCATCCCATAAATTTTGTGTTGTTGTGTGTTCATTTTCATTGGTTTCCAGGAAGTTTTGAATTTCTTCCTTGATCTTCCTGGTAACCCATTCGTTGTTTAATAACATGTTATTTAGCCTCCATGTGTTTAAATGTTTTTGCATATTTTTGTTGTAATTGATTTCGAGTTTCATGCCATTGTGATCTGAGAATATGCTTTATATGATTTCAATTTTTGTTAATTTGTAGAGACTTACTTTGTATCCTAACATATGGTCTATCTTTGATAATGTCCAGTGTGCAATTGAGAAAAATGTATATTCTGCAGATTTGCGGTAAATTGTTCTGTAAATATCAATCAAGTCCAGCTGATCTAGTTTGTCATTTAAGGACTCTGTCTCCCTGTTAATTTTTTGTCTAGAAGATCTATTCAGTGGTGTCAGTGGGGTGTTAAAGTCACCTACTATGATTGTATTGCTATTGATCTCTCCTTTGAAGTCCTTCAGAAGTGTTTAAATACATTTTGGTGCTCCTGTGTTTGTTGCATATGCTTACTAGGGTTATATCCTCTTGTTGAATTGTTGCTTTTAATATTATGTAGTGACTTTCTTTTGTCTCTTATTATGGCCCTCGTTTGGAAGTATTTCTTGTCAGATATGAGCATGCTACACCAGGTTTTTTTTATTTCCATTTGCTTGGAAAATTTTTTTTCATCCCTTCACTTTCATCCTGTGTGAATCTTTTGTTGTGAGGTGGGTCTCTTGAGACAGCATATATATGGGTCATGTTTTTTTTATCCAATCAGCTATCCTATGTCTTTTGATTGGGGCATTTAAGGCATTTACATTTAATGTTATTGTTGATAGATACTTATTAGTTGCCATTTTTATTTTATGCCTGTGTTTCTCTCTCTCTCTCTCTCTCTTTTTCTTCTTACAGTCCCTTTAGCATTTCTTGCACTGCTGGTTTGGTGGTGGTAAATTACTTTAGTTTGTTGTGTGTGTGTGTGTGTGTGTGTGTGCACGCGCGCGCATGTGTATGTCTGTGCAGCTCTTTATTTCACTTTCAATTTTGAATGATAGCTTTCCTGGATAGAGTAGTCTTGGATTCAGACACTTACCTTGCATTACTTTGTATACTTCATGCCATTCCCTTCTGGTCTGCAGTGTTTCTATTGAGAAATCAGCTGACATTCTAATGGGAGATCCCCTGTAGGTAAATATCTGTCTCTCTTGCTTCCTTTATGATTCTTTCTTTGTCTTTAATGTTTGACATTTTAATTATGGTGTGGCTAGCTGTGGGTCTTTTGGGGTTCATCTTGCTTGGGACTCTCTGTGTTTCCTGGACTATTGTGACTTTTCCTTCACCAAATTAGGGAAATTTTCTGTCATTATTTCTTCAAACAGGGTTCTCTATTCCTTTCTCTGATTCTTATCCTTCTGGTATCCCTATGATGCAAATGTTGTTATGTTTTGTTTTGCCCCAAAGCTCCCTTAAACTCTCCTTCTTTTTTTATCCCCCCCCCATTTGCTGCTCTATTTGTGTGTTTCTTTCTATCTTGTCTTTTAATTCATTGATTCAGTCTTTAGCATCTTCTATTCTACTATTGAATCCTTCTAAGGTATTTTTCATATCAACTGTCATTCTTTATTTTCTTTTGATTTTTATTCATAGCTTCTACCTCTTTTTTAAAACTGATGTAGTTCCCACTGAGCTCTTTATAATTCTCATTAAGTTGCTTATAGTTCTCACTGAATTGTTTGAGCATCCTTAAATTTTTTGCTTTGAATTCTTTATCTGACAGATTGCTTTCTTCCATTTCATGTAGCTCTTTTTCTGGTGATTCCTCCTTTTCTTTCATTTGGGTGTTGTTTCTTTGTCTCCCCTTTTTAGCCATCTTGTAGTTCTAGAACTGGTGAGGGATATTGTGATGTGTAGGCAGGTCAGTGTGTATCAAATAAGGCTGCTGTGCCTCCCAGACTCTTCCCTGCTGTGGGTACTGGAGGAATGACTACTGGCAGCTGGTATTGGTCTGTCCTGGTAAGTACTTCTGCTGGGGCTGTGGGCCCTGCTAGAGCCATGGGAAGCTGTATGGTGAGGACCCTCTGGAGCCATGGGCCCTGCCAGTGCCTTGGGTTACTGAATCATGCTGGCCCCTACTGGCGCCGTGGGCTGCTGGATTGCCCAGGCTCCACAGGAGCTGTGGGTCCCACTGCTGGCAGCTTGGGAGCTGCTTGATGGGGCTCAGCTCCTGCTCAGCCTCTGCTGATGCTGTTGGGGATGGGTCTCAGTTGCCCATCTGTGCTGCTGCTGCCTGGGGATGGATGTCTTCTCCTGAGCTTCTGTTGCTGGGGGTGTGTCTTGGCTCTGATCAGGCTGCTGCTGCGGGGATGGTGCTGGGCTCCCAGCCACCATGGCTTCTGCAGCAGGCACCTTGATAGCACTGCTACTGTGCACTGGTTTGTGTTGATACAGCAAGGTTCATCGGTCCAATGGTGCTAGGTGTACTGGTGGGTTCAGGTCACTGCACCCTAGCCACTCCACTGCTTCCTCCCAGAGAAGACCAGGGATCTTCCAAAATGGTGGGGCCTTCTGGCCACACAGGGAGAAATGCCCTGATGAGCTGCTTACCGTAGTAGCTGGCTGCTCGCTGTCCACAGCACAGGAACCCTGCTCCACATTTCTGCACTGCTCAAGGTTGCTCATCTACACTCATGTCCACTTACACTCTCTCTGACACTCACTCACACTCTCACACACTCACCCTTGCTCTAGTCTTGCCCACCACCATCTCTCTTTCTTTTTCTTTATTGATCGCTAGAGAGAGAGAGGAAGGGAGAAGGCGAGATAGAAATATCAATGAGAGAGAACATTGACTGGCCACTTCCTGCATTCCCCCTCTACTGGGGTTAGGCCCACAACCTGGGCATGTGTTCTGACCAGGAATGGAACTGGTGACCTCTTAGTATAATGGTTGATGCTCAACCACTGAGCCACACTGGCTTGGCTAAAATAATGCTTATTTTATATCTATGATAGATATACTATGTGTTTAAGGCTTTACCATGATGCATGTGGTTAGTGTGACCAAGCGGCCAAGTTCCACATGCAGTAGGTTCTACTAAAACATTCAAATTTTTAATTATAGATGCTGAGGAAATAGAAGAAACTACTTACTGCTTTGTCAATTATGAACACTCATCTCAAATACAAATTCAAAAATTACATAACATCTTTCTTATTAAAGGCTATTTTCAGAGCTACATCAGATATAAAATAAAAGACTATATTATAATGTAGAGCTGGACTGTTCAGTATTTCAACTTACATGATAGCAGCATTCAGTTCACTGACCTACTCTGGTAGCTTTGGGTGCCAAAATGTATTTCCTCTTTTAGATGAGAAATAATAAACTCAATAACCTTTTATCAATTTCTAACTCCAATAAATGAATCCAAATATTAAGGGAAATTTTAAATCCTTTGAGAAGAAGTTATTCATAGCTCTGTTTGGTCTTCAAATAAAATCCTCATACTTTATCCTCAATTGAAAAATCATAATATTTCCCTTGAATTTTTAGGATCAGACTATTCAAGATACTGAGTATATCTTTGAAATGTATTATTTGCATATGTACCTTAAAATGGTATACTCTCTTTACTAGTATTACTCGTGTAATTAAAATTTAAAAAAAAAATGTTATTGATTCAAAAACTCAATTATTTTCCCTGCTGAAAGCAAGGAAAATTATGTGGAAAAGCAGTCTTTGACATGCATCCGACTCCCTCACATGGCATACGGAAAAGATTGACTCACCAAAGCTGGGGTTTCATCATATTCATTATGTTACTATTACAGAGAAATGTGCTGTCTAATAGTGTAGCCAATAGACATATGTAGACATTTAAATTTAAATAAATTAAAGGTAAATAAAATTAGAATTAGATTTCTCAGTTGTACTAACCACATTTCAAGTGTTCAATAGCAATATATGTCTGGGGATATCATATTAGACAGAGCAAATAGAAAAAAAATGTTTACTGTTACAGAAAGTTCTTCTGGTCAATGTTCTTCAAGAATAGTAAAATAAGGAATTTTATGGACCACCATCTATCCTCTTTGAATGAATAATGCTTAGACTGATTTTTTATAGACAGCTGTTTGCCTATGTCACGTTTTGCTTGCTGGGCAATGCCAAAGCCCTTGTACCACGTTCCAAACCTATCCCTTCCAGTCTACATGACACTTCAAGGGCAATCATTAACTACACTGAAAACAAATCACACTTTTGCAGCCCTATAAATTCAATGAAAAAATAATCAAACAAAACACACGTTCTTCACACATGTTCTGTACTTGCTGCCAAAAATAGATATTTCACACGTTAGTGATTATATGCAATTGTAGTAAGAAATGTTTTCTGCCATGCGCGTGCACACTTACACCCTCCCACACACACTCGACATATACACCTCACTTCCCACAGAGTTTAATCTCTCTTTGTTCTTATATGCTTATGATATCATAGGCATTCAATAGCATCCTTTTACAGATAAAGTTTACCAGCATATTTTTAATTTTTATTTTTCTGGCATAACAGTTGTCAGAAGTTTGCAGTTGGTTTTAGAACCTTCTCAACAGGGGTCATTTATATTTGCATTTACTCTGAAGAAAGTAATTTTGGATAATGTCTCTGTCATTTGTGCCCTTGTCTTTAGTGGCAAAAATAATTAACTTTATATTAAAAAGGATTTTTATTATATTTATAAAATAATCGTGTAATTATTTAAAAATTAAGAGAAAAGCTCAATTTTATATTGGCATTTTAAAATTTTATTAACAGCTAACTCATTGTGGACTAAGAAATTGTTCAGTGGCCTAATAAAAATTCAATTTTTAGATAATTGTATATTTTATACTTTTATTTAGCTAATTTTGTGAAATTATTACACTAAAAGATTCAATTTCCTAAAACATACACATTCACATTCTGTGCTGCCAGTGGAGTCTCACTTATTATTCTTACTAATAAGGCTATTCGAAAGGGCCGGGTTTTGTGTTCCTCTCTATCAAAGTTTTATGCTTCAATGAACAACTTTTGGAGCTGTCGATCCGCTTTTGTCAATAGAAGATAGACAAGCAAATGTAGTCAAAAATGCAAATTTTACATATGTAAAATATAAATAGTGTATATACACTATTTAAAAACTGAAAATATATTATGAATATGTATGTTATGCATTATGTTAGCTGTGGTAAGTTATAGCCTCTTAAAATGTGCACAGCTTTAAAGACAGTGAAAAACATGAAGCAAAAAAGGATTTTTGTAAAGATCACAATTAATCTTCCATTTCTAATTTTTGAAAAACATATTAAAATTATTTTTCCCTAACCCACCTAACTCATGTGGATCACTTGTTACACCACAGGACCTTGAGAATATTATTCTCAGAGATCAGCTTGATCAAACAAGCTGTCAGTGTCTCTAATCTATACATACGTTTCAGGAAGGACTTTAGTTTTTCAGTTTTTACCCTTCAGGAAGTTGTACCTCGGGCATCAAGGGAAGGGAGCCAGTGATGCAGATATCTGCGTGTGGTGGGGAAAACATGGAGAATGAAATCTACAATATCCCTTTCTAAAATCGAGGTGGTAGGTATCTCAGAAGTGATATACAGTTTACTAAAGGTTTAACAGTCCACGCAGAGATGGAGGCAGGGTTATAGGAACAGAATTTCGCCCATGATTGTGTGAGGGCACCTATCTTTTATGACAACATGCAGGCAGGATGTCCCGGGGAACAGAGAGCTAATCCCTGGAGAGTATTTACTCTCCCTAAATGCAATGGACTTGTCAGGGTCACCCAAAGCTCCAGGCATAAACTCTATTATGTACTGATCCCCCCCATCCCTACCTACACTTATCCACCACCAATAGAGGTAAATAAATGCTGATCAATGATTTGTTATTTGCTCATCTTAATTAAGGAGAATATAATTATAATGTGTTAATGCAACTAACATATACAGTAGTTCTATGTTTTCTGGACATTGTCACGGAGGAAAATGTTTTATATAAAGAGACTTTACATGTAAATATTTCAAGTACAAAACCCCTTTAAAAATTTAAACACATCATTAAGAAAAAAAATCTCTAAAGTTTATTCTACGCTCCCTGACTTTCTAAAACAGAATGTAGTGAATACAGTCCCCCTGTCCCCTGCTAATGATACTAGGATGATAAACATCAATGATTTTGCTGTGCTCTACACATTGATGCCTTTAGAGACCCTGAGGGATGTGGCACTTCTTTGTCTCCACTAAATGGCCTCAAGCAGTTTTGTTTCTGCATTTACGTTTTTCTGGATCCCACCCTTCTTTCTCTCCTTTTCCTTCCCTTGCACCATGTCTTCTAAATTAATATTTTTAATTTGTTTGAGGCTGGCACACTGGCATTCATATAGAAGACAGAGCAGAGTGTGTTGTAGTACTCCATTCATCTCTGACTGATGGCCAGTGGCTTTCTGGGGAGTCACTCAGCAGGTGTAGAGACTGGACCTGTAACAGCGACTCCTGACATTTTTCTCTCTGTGTTCTAAGCTGTGCCCTAAAGGACTGAGGATACCCAAGACTTGATTAAAATTTCTATATCCCTTTATAAGTTTTTAAATCTAAAATGAGGAATCAGGACTAAGAGAAAAAGCACAGAAGCACATGCTCGTCACCACATGATTTCTGCAATTATCAATTTTCTGGGCATTTGCTTCCTGTTACTGGTGTGAGACACATGTTGCTTAAGAAGGCTAGGGGCGAAACATCCCAGAGTATAAAACTCTCTTTCCTCCTTGTGGCTTTGTTCACAACATACAATATTTTTTAAATGTGAGGAGTCACTGCAGCAAGCTGTAAATGATGTATGGAGTGACAAGTCTGTCTTACTGCATAAAAAGAGAAATAGTGCTGAGCAATAACTGCTGTGATACACTGTTTCTTGTAATATTTAGTTTATACAAAGCTCTGGAAGCTCAGCAGGCTCTGAACTGTCTTCACCATGAGGCGCAACTCAAACCAAAGTGCATTTAATGTGTTCATTTCTTTTTCTTTCTTTTCATTACATTTCCAGTTGAGCAATCAGTACATGCCCCAGGATGCATAGCATGCCTGTAGCCCTAGTTATGCAAAGTGCTGGGATCAGGATTGGATTGGGAGTTGAGGGATGGAAACAGAAATGACAACCTTCTGGTCTACCTTCCCAAATCCTTAGCATCAGCAAGTGAAATTCACCTACAAGGAAACTATATAAGTGTGTTTCTGAAGATAGAAGGATGGTGTGCATGCCATGTGCACGTTCTTAAGTGGAATGAAAAAGTAGTTGACCTCAGTCTCTAAGCTGGCCTCATGCCAGGTATCCAGTCATTCACTGGGCAGGGAGGAAATGCTTATAATCCTGCATCAGTGGGCTGTTCACCAAGACACCATTGTTCTGGGACATACATGGAAGGGAACGAGGATAGCATCTGACCCAGAGAAAGGTTTGAGAACAGACCTGTACTGAAGGAGGCTTCCCTAAGAGTATTTGTTAGTTGTTTTTTAAAGGTGTATTGCCTCCAAACGCCAAAGACAATGTTTCAACTTAGAAATACTTACGCTACATTACCATTCCTTTACAGGAAACACCAGTGTGAAACTTACTGAGACACAGCAGGTGAAGACTGTTTTTGGCTTTACCCCTTTATTAGGTATGGTGAAGCCCAGTGACCCCTTCTTGTTAAGAGGATCAAACACAGAAACACCATCTACTCACATGGTCTGGCACCGTCTCAGGTCAGTATCTAACAGCTCTTGTAGCTGGATTTGGAACTAAATGTTGTTTTCCTGAAGTGTTTGCTTGCTAGCAGTTCACAACTGTTTTTGGAGAGGGGAGAGGTTTGGGGATAGCTGAAGGAAGGCAAAAGTCTGGGTTTCAGGCAAATGGAGTTAGGGTGTGTGAATGTGAGTGTGAATCTCTCAGATCTGCACTACACCCCAGGAGGCCTAGGCCAGCCTCTAAATACATCTGAATCCAGCCCATTTCAGCCCTTCAGCCCTTACTTATTTCAAGATCTGAGAATTAAAGACATATTTTTATGTTCACTTATTTAAATTGAAATTATTCGTATGAATACTTTATTTGTATAATAGTTTGGGTTTCATAAACAAATACCTCAATGGCTATATGTCTCCTAGGCCCTGTCCCAGCCATCCACATAAACTGCTAACAGAGATAATGCTACTCGGGTTATGGCATAAGTTCTCTGTTGGAGTTAACTTTAAAAATTAGATTAATAATTTTCTTCCACATAATTATAACTCTCATTAAAAACTAAAATCTATATTTAAGCATCTAAACATAATAATGAAATAATCATAATATTTATACATATCATAGATAATTTAAAAGAATTTTTAAAAGTACAAATGCATAAAGGCATTTTGAATTACATATATATCATAATCATACATTCATGTCATAACAATTTTCCTTTTTTCTTCATTATAATAAATCTGTTAATGTTTCAAATTTGAAAGATGCCAAAATTCAAGCTAACATCATGTTTCTCTCTCTCTTTCTTTAATAGGAAGTCTTTAGACCTCTTTTCATAATTCTAGGGAAAATTCAGGTTTTTCAGTACAGTACAAATTGACTTCTGAATGATCAATCAGATTTCTGGTAGGTTCCCTTCCACAATCAGAATCAACTAATTTAAATTAAAAATAAAAGTATTATCTATCTATCATCTATCTATCTATCTATCTATCTATCTATCTATCTATCTATCTATCATCTCTCCTGATCTTCCATGCCTGTTGTGATTGCCTTTTTTATGATCAAAGGATATCTTTTCCTCACTGCCTCTAATTATTTAACTTTTTGTTTAACTTTGGTAACCTTTTTTTCCCTTTTGCTTTAAATGGTCACCTTTAAACATCTCTAAGTGAAGACTATATACTTAGGCCATCTACTAAATTGTTTTTTCTCTGGTTTATAAAGGCTTAGTCGATACAACAGAAATATTGAAAAAATTGTTGGAAAACATTTTTTTTTAAGCCCATGGCCCTAATTACAACTTCTGTCACCTGGATCCTGAATTATCATAATCTCTCTCTCTATGTATATCTTCAGATAAAGCCTTTGAAAGTAGTCAGAATACTATCCCCAGTTTATAAATGAGGAAGCTGAAACCTAAAGCGGCTTAGAAAGAGGACCAAGGCCATGACAATATTAAGTCTGAAATAAGACCTCTTGTCTTAGCTACTTCTCATTAATTTACCTGTGGATTTCCTCTGAAGTTCTCCTGAAGAATATATCCACACCGATCATTGGGAAACAATGTAGACATTTCTGACGATTGTGATGGAGGCAGAAGAGGGCTTACATTATGCACCAATAACAAACAGTCTAAAAATACAACTGCATATTTGTGTTCCCTAAAATCCCTTTGGTGATCCCATTACCTAAAGTTCATTTCTCTGTGTTGGCTCTATCCACCACACAGCCCTCCTCTTTGGCAATTGTCTTAAGCTACTGAGTTCCCCTGCAAACTCTGGGTTCGCATTCCTCAATTATACAGAACATTCAGGTCTTCTCAGCCCTTGCTCCCCCTGTAGCCTACAAAACCACCCAAGTATTGTTTAGCTACAACCTGTTTTCCCTCTGAATAAATTCTACATCCTCAGAAAGAAATATTGGTATATAGTAAGAAACAATATGTTCCTATTAGAATTTGTTTCTGTGTAGTTACAAAGCCTTTGTAATTATCATTTTAATAAACTATTAGTCATCTCTACTCAATATATATATTTAATAACATCCCCAGAAAAATCCCAAAACAATCATGAGAAAAGAGAACAAAGCCAGGGGAATCACCTACCCTGACTTCAAATTATACTACAAAGCAACAACAATCAAAACAATATGGTATTGGCAGAAAAACAGACATACAGATCAATGGAATGGAATTGAAAGCCCAGAAATAAACCCACCTATTTAGGGGCAACTAATTTTCAACAAAGGAGCCAAAAACATACAATGGAGAAGGAAAAGTCTCTTCAATAAATGGTGTTGAGAGAATGGGAAAACCATATGAAAAAGAATAAAACCAGAATGCTATTTGACACCATACACAAAAATTAACTTGAATATAAGACTTAAATTTAAGGCCTGAAACAATAAAATAAATGGAAGAAAACATATGTACTAAACTTAAGAACCTTGGTCTCAAAGAGGCCAAGTGGGGAAATAAATTTGCAAACAATACCTCTGCTAATATCCAAAATATATAAAGAACTCATATAACTCAGCAACAAAATGCAAATAATCAAATTTAAAAATGAGCAGAGGACCTGAACAGACATTTTTTCCCAAGAAGGTACACAAATGGCCAGCAAATTTATGGAGAGATCCTCAGTGTCAATCGCTATAAGGGAAATGTAAATCAAAATCACAATGAGATATGTACCCCCATATTCACTGGAGCATTATTCACGGTATCCAAGACATGGAAACAATCTAGGTACTTTGATGGATAATTGGATAAAGAAGATTTTGTACATATGTACAATGGAATATTACTCAGCCATAAGAAAGGATGAAATACTGCCATTTGCAACAACATGGATAGATCTTGAGAGTGAAAAAAGTCAGACCTAAAAGGTCAGGACCATATGATTTCACTCATATGTGGGATATAAAACAAAAAGCAACAAACAAAACAAACATATAGATACAGATAACCATATGAAGGTTAACAGAGGGGAAGGGAGATAGGGGAAAGATGAAGAAGATAAAGGATATTAAATAACAGTGATGAGGGGAGACTTGACTTTGGGTGGTGAGCACACAATGCAATATACAGGTGATATATTAAAGTTATACACTTGAAACATATGATGTTATTAACCTATGTCACCCCAGTATATATAATTAAAATTTTTCTCTTACTGATGTTCCATAACTAATAAACTATTATTTTATTGTTGAATATTTTTGTGTTTCTTTAATTCTTTTATTTGTTTATGCTTTGTTTCAAATAGCACCAAAACAATCATTTTTATTTATGTGGATTTTGCTTCTATGAAATTATTTAGGATAAATTTCCTGGAGAGAGATTACTAGGTCAAATAATATGAATAGCTTTATGTTGCTTTATTTTCCAAATAGGTTTTATCAGTTAAGAGTTCTCATTTGTTTATAAGTTAAAAGCCATACTAAAATGTTGTCAACATTATTTCTATTTTACTACAATGCAAAAGGATAAAAATATTTTCCCTACATATTTATTTTCTATTTGTATTTTCTCTAGTGTAACTGCTTTGTCTACACACTTGGATCATTGTCTACATGGAAAATATTTTTCTGTTTTGTTTTTATATTTGAATATGTTTTCACCCAAAACTTATTAATATTTTGTCTGCTATACTTAATGCAAATATTTTGTTTTACTAGTTTTCAACATAGAACTTTTTTTTTTCCTCACCTGAGGACATTTTTTCATTTTTGTTCGGGTAGAGTGGGAGGGAGAAAGAGAGAGAGAGAGATAAACATTGAGGTGAAAGGGACACATTGAGTGGCTGCCACCTGCATGAACAACCAGGGCTGGGGACAAACTGCAACCAAGGTACTTGCCCTTGGCAGGAACCGAACCTGGGTCTCTCTGGACCACAGGCCAATGCTCTAACTGCTGAGCCAAACCAGCCAGGGCAATTAAACTTTTTTTTTTTATCCTCACCCGAGGACATTCCTCCATTTTTTGTTCAGATAGAGTGGGAGGGAGAGAGAGGAAGAGAGAGAGAGAAACATCGACGTGAAAGGGACACATCAAGTGGCTGCCTCCTGCACGACCCAACCAGGGCCAGGGACAACCTGCAACCAAGGTACATGCCCTTAGTGGGAACTGAACCTGGGTCTCTCTGGACTGCAGGTGGAAGCTCTAACCACTGAGTCAAACTGGCCAGGGCTCATTTAGAACATTTTGTATCCCAAGTACATTTTAAATATACTTTGAATCAGTCAGTCTTTTCCTATGTGATTGTATTTTTGTGATTGTTTTTTATCAAATATGTTTTTATTGACTTTAGAGAGAGAGGAAGAAAGAGAGAGAGAGAGAGAAACATCATTTCATAGAAACATCAATCGGCTACCTCCTGCATGCCCCCTATTGGGGATCAAGCTGGAAAGCCAGTCATGTGTCCTGACCAGGAATAGAACTGGTGACCTCTGGGGGCATGGGATGAAGCTCCACCAACTGAGCTACACTGGCCAGAGCTGTGATTATTCTTATTTTTTATTATTTGCTTTGAAGCTGAGAAATCCATTTCTTTCAGAAATCAGATAACAATTTTATTGTTTCCTTCAAAACAATAGTTTCACCTTTATCTCTTTCATAAGCTTGGAATATATTTTGAAGTGTGGTATTGATGTTCTCTGTTGAAATAGGTTTTTGTTTTTCCTAATTCTCAAAAAGACTTTTTTGTCAAGGGCAAATTGTATTTTCATAACAGGGGTTCCTTGGCGAGTTTTGTGCTAGGAAGAGGGTGAGCACTCTGGTTTCTGAGAGGGATGGAGGCCAGAAGGGAGGCGTATGAAAGGAGGGACCGAGCAGGGCTGCTGGGAGTGTGACCGGCAAAGTGTCTCTTCCACAGGTCAGGCCTTGGCAGTCCCCCTGCTGCGATTTTCTATCAGGTATGAGACCTCGAGTCACTGCCCTTGCTGTGGGAACTGAACAATGGGTTAGGCTGCTTCAAGGTAGGTTAGAAGAGTAGTCCAAGGACATCTTTTACTCCAGTATGAAGATTTTTTAGACCAAAATTGGTAAGGAAAGGAAATTTTACTTCAACTAAGCAATTGAGCATAACTGAAGGTTTGAAGAAGAAAAGAGAATTTGAGTTTTTTTTCTTTTATCAAGTGAGGACATAAAATATAAAATAGCCCAGCTGGTGTGGCTCAGTGGATTGAGAGTTGTCAAATAGAGAGATTCCATTTTGATTCCAGGTCAGGGCACATGCCCGGGTTGCAAGCTTGATCCCAAGTGTGGGGCGTGCAAGAAACAGCCGATTGATGTTTCTTTCTCACATTGATGTTTCTCTCTCTCTCCCCCTCTCTCTCTCCCCCCTTCCCCTCTCTAAAAAAATCAATAAAAACACATTTTTAAAAAAACATAAAAACTGCTTAAAAATGTAAATAAAATAAATCTTTGCTAAAAATAAAAGATCCTCCTACTGAGTTTTCTGCCACTTTCCTTAATGATGTCTTTGCAAACAACACTGGTTATGTCTCATTTCCCAACATCTCAGAGTTCATAGAGGCAATGAGGGTTCAAGTCCCAAGAAGGCTGAGGCCTTTTTTTAGACCCAAGAGTAAGTCAGTCCCTTACTGTCTGTGCAGAACCGGGAGTGAAAGGGTCCTATCGACCAGAAGATGGTGATGGTCATGGGACAACTGGCTCTGGGTTTTCCTCCCTTCTCAGCCTCCCTTTTTTTCTGACATTAGCTTCATAAGGCTGTCCTGTTTGGTTCTCCCACAGAATTTCTCTGCAAAGTGAAAAACACAGGTAAGCAAATTGAAGAAAGCTAAGCTTTGTCTGTGAATTCAGATATTTTATACAGCTCTAACCCTTTCATTTCCTGTACATCCACAAAACCACAGAAGATAAACACTGAGTTAAAATGCAAAATATATTTCTTTAATAGTTTGATTCTTCAGTAAACAGGGATCCTTTTGTTATGAAAGCATCCTCTTTCAAAAGAATAAGTCAGGTCTAGAGCCAGAAAGCCGACTTAACAAGCACAGCTTTCTAGTACATAGAGTACGTCTGTCTCTCTGGACGGGACATAGGAAGCAGAAACAAAGGGAGAGAAAGACAAGATGCATATCAGGAGTCTACTCCTCCATACTGTCACTAACTACTACACCTGGCCTTCCCCTCCACCAAACTCTCGATCCCAACCTTGTCTGACTTTTCTCTATTGACCAACCTGTTTTGCTTGTATGATCTCATACTTCTTTTTGCCTTAAACACATGTTGGGGGAGGGGGTGGGGTGGGCTAACAAATAAAGAGAGAGAACTAAGATTTACTGAGTACACGTTTTTGACCCAGCGATTTATGTATGTTTTCCTTTCTCATTTCAACATCTCTCAAAATTATGAACCTTCACATCAGTGCTGTGAAATACTATTTCTAATTTATTTTACAGATCAAAACTCTGAAACTCTAGGAGTTTAGGTAACTTGGATGAGGTTGCACTGCTAATATGCTGCACTGTTGGTATTTAAAGTCAGATTTGTTTCACTCCAGAGCTTGTGCTCTGTAGCCCTTAGCCTTGCCAAGTTGCAAATCTCTTCCTTGTAAAATACGAAACCAAACACTTTTCACCCTGCAATCCTTTCCAGCTTCTATTTGCTCAGTCTACATGTCTTCTGACAACCCCCGATTGCTCCAGCAGCCCCCACAGGTCGCACCCTTGCCACCCCTCTAGCTCTCTGTCCGTAATTCTGTCAGCCTGTCTTTTGTCTGGGTTCCAGTAAAGCATTTAAATGATGGAGTCAGGTGTTAGACTTCTTCAATTCATATTCAGTCTTGAACTAACTAGCTGATAGAGCTTGGGGAATTTATATACCCTCTTTTGCATTTCATCCATTGTAAAAAAAAATAATTAGCAGTAAAAGTATTTGCCTCATAGGGTTATTATAGTCTGAAATAAATTGCACTGTCATATGATAAGAGCTCAATGAACATTGGCTACTCTTTTAGGCTGATGAACTACTGGGTAGCATATGTGTCATGGCCTTGCGTCTACTGCTCCTAGCAGGGTGTCTGATTTATAATAAGAATTTAATAAGATTTCATTGAATAAATGAATATAGTTAAGAAGCATCTCTACTCATTGCTTTTAGTTTATTTTTCTTTAAACCTCTGTAATCTGGCTTCCTCTACTACCAATCCATTAAAATGGTTAGGATCACAATCATTAGCAACTTCTTAAATGCGAAATCCAATAGTCCTCTCTCCTCGATTTCTTTAATATTGGACAGTGGTGCTGAAGCCCTACTTCCCATAACTCTACCTGCCCCTTATCAGTGGCATAGCACCCACCGGGGTCTCTTTACCCTTCACGGACAAATCTCTCGATTTGACCTGCGTATCTCTTCATGCCAAAGCTGTTGATATTACCTCCTACGAGATCCTACGGTCTACTTCTCTCCACTCATACGCACTGCTGTGCATCTGATCCTAGTTTGTATAACCTCATATCTCAGCTACAGAAATGGCTCCTAATTAGTCATCACTATTTCTCCAATATCATGCTTTTGATACACTTTGGCCAGAGGTCTCTTTTCAAAATAAGGCTGTGATTATACCCCCTGTTATACTCCCTATGCGTTGTCTCCTAATCTCACTTCTGAGGTTTTACTTGTTTCAGTGTAACTACTATTCCACTTAGCCAGTTTCAAAGTTTTAGTATCTTTTAACTCCTCTTCACGACTTTCCACCTCTTGTCAATACTTCCTATCAATACCTCCGCAATATCTCTCCTATTCTTTTTCATTTTCCCTACATGCTGAAGGATGCTATATGTAGAAATTAACTATCAGAAAATTGGTGATTCAAAAGATAAATAGATTGGAATCAGTAATATGCTCATAAAAGGATTGAGTGGGACACAACAAGGATCCTTAATCCCATCCAAAAGCATTGAGAAGAACCTTTTAAGGTGGGCATCCCTGTAATTCATCCAGGAGTTTCTACATGCTTTCTGGTAAGGCAGGGATGAGTCCCCATGTGTGGCTCCAAGAGGGGAGGCAGATGGATGTCAGACCATGCACGGCAATACTGTGCTTAGAAAAACAGGAAATAGCAGAGCTTCCAAAGGGCAATTCCTTCCAGAGTTTACTTCCAAAGTCTCCCCACACAGGATTCTGTATGGTAATCACAGAAACAGGCTGCTACCTGTTCTGCAGCTGTTTCAGCAAACTCATTCTTTCTCATTTCCAGGCTGTGGAATTACCCATCTAAATTTTCTTCACATAAATGATGCTTGATGAATAAAAGTACAGTGCAGATTATGTCCTTTAATGGTACCACTAATCTTCAGTAATAATGATGGGCGATGATTACTGTTTATGTTATTCAAGGTAAAAATGGATTTGTATGTGTGCGTGAGTGATTTTGATTTGGAAGGGGAGAAAAGGAAATGGGACAGCTGAGTCAGAATGCTAGAGTGAAGAAATGGATCAGCACTGATTATTTCTGATTATTTTAATCCTCTGCATGAGGTAAATGCACTAGAGAACTGTGTGATTTTCATATTTTAATATTTGATTTTTGAATCACTGCAAGTGATAAGTGAAAAAGTGAAGCAGGTTTTATGTTCTGTTTGTGAAGTGGAGACAGTTCTAAAGAGAACAGGGATTACTGGCATTGAAACAAAGTGTTCAGCTCCAGTTTCTCCTTCAGGCCTCTGCCGCCCAGGCAGCAGAAAAAGAAGTATCAGCTTCAGACATTTCCACCCATTATCTGTATTCGAAGCTTAGCTGTGCCCACCTAATTCCCTGCCCACTTCTGTTTCTGTTAACCTGGTTGCCAATTATAAAGTCATGAGGGCACCTGAGGTATGAACAATGGATTAATGGTTTATAGACCAAGAACTGTTTCTGTTTCTTTCTTTCCACAGCCCAGCAATACGTGGGAAGCAGGTATGGGGAGGATCTCTTATCTGATGATTGCACTCTGGAGTCCACGCATACATCTTCTGTAACATAGCTACCCGGGGTGTGGCTCATGCCAGCAGCTATTTAAAGTAGAATTTGTTTTCTCATTTGTAATCAATATGGGAGAAAGTCCATGCAGAATAGATGCGATAATTTGTTATGTATTTTTATTTCGATGTATTTGTTTATTTAGTGTTTCAGTCCGTTGAACTCAGACAAAATCTTTATTTATCTTTTATAAGCCTTGAATAGTGACCTTAAAAAAAAAAAGTGATTTTCTTGGTCACTGCTAAAACTACCAAAAACTAGTTTTTCTTTCTGTTTCTATACGATTGGTTTTACATCACTAGTCTTTCCCTTTAAGCCATTTAAAAGTAGCATTTCGTCTAAGGCAGATTTCAGTCCCTTTACCTGGCTCCAGGAGTGCGTAAATATAAGTCTGCACACACGACGAAAGTGGCCTGCAAAGGAACAGGAAGAAGAGCAGCTTCTAAAAGTCCTGTCCTCTCAAGGCATCTGGAGGAGCCCCGGTGTGGGACTGCCTGTGTTGGTGGTAATCATAAGCAAAGCTTGGCTGGCCTCTTTCCCTGACACAGCTTGACTGAACAGTTGTCCTCTGCGGGGCCTGCAACTCACCTGTCTAGAGCCTTACATGACCACGACTCTCTGACTATCTGCTTCTCGGGGTACCTTGTTTTAATATACCAGGTTCTTCAGTTTCTAGCATGTAAGCCACTCACTGCCTTTCATCACATGTTGCAGAATTAAACCTGATGAATTCATGTTCTTCTTCCGTAAAGGCTTATGACTATTTCTTACCCCAAAGATGGTCTTAAATAATTACAACCCACCAGAAATGGGGAAGTGCAAAAACCTATCATACTCATAATTCTTTCTTATCTCTATCCTCACTGAATTCAGAGTAAAGAAAATACTGAAAATCTAGATACTTTACTTGGATTATATCTTTGTGGGTCCCACTTGTCGATGTTTCTGATTTGGGGCTTCTTAGAAGTGCTGGGATGCATGAGACAAAAGTGTCCCTGAGTGAAACTGTAGAGTACAGCTCCTTGGTTCAGCAGTGCACAACAATGATGGTTTCTATTGGGGTTAGCCAGGAAATGACATGTACTACAAATAATTCAGCTAATTACCACATGCCTAAGTAGCTCTGCAGTGCTACGGGTGTAAGGGCATTAACACCTCAGCCACAGCTGGCATCAGGCCTTTATAGCTCATCTAGGCCAACAGATGGCATGTGTGCATGTGTTTTCGAGCATGCACATGTGAGTAGTGTGTGTGTGTGTGTGAGAGAGAGAGAGAGCATTAGTGAGAGCAGAAGAAATTTGAAGGACAAAAATAAGCATATTTATAAAACTGGAGACATGACTAGGATTGGGTCATTGTTTCCATTTCTTTAACAGTGGTGCATGTTGGCAGAAATACATTTTCCTAAGCTTCTCAATTTTCCTTGATACACATGACTTACATCCATCTTAAAATGGATAAAGATGAATCATGATGAGAGACAGAGGGGGAGACACACAGGGCAGTCACCAGAGACGGGAAGTGATGGAAGGGCACCCATCATCAACGTGCCGAAGCATCTTCATCACTCAGATACAGCCTCAAAGGCCAGCACCTTCCATGGCGAATAACTGTGATCCTCAGCAAAAGAAACTTGGGATGGTGACATCTTGAATAAGAAAAAAAAAAAAAAAAAAAAAGATGCTTCTTGTTTTTTAGGTACAAATGAGACACTTAGGCAGCCCAGAGCAAGAAAGCCCTGTAGGAATTTCCTCAGGGGGTAGGTAAGAGATCAATTTGCTTTATCATTGATGAGGTCCTAAGTTTAGTCCCTTTTCTCACACAAAGAGCTTATGAGAAAAGCTATGCCTAAGTATACCATTTGGGAGAAACTGAAATTTTCTGGCTAAAAATCATTTAATAATATCTCCACATAACCATTTTATATTTCAAATGCTCAAAGGAAGGAAGCAGAAAGATACAATTGGTGACTCAGTGACACCATGTTATCTAAAACATTCACTTTTAACCTATGGCAAAAGCCATGAATTCTCCCATTTTTTATTCTCTACATGTGAAATGGAAAATCCAGTCAGAGTACAATAGCCTTCTAGGCTTTTCTATTCCATTTCTTTCTCTGCCTTTGGTCTCCATGCTGGGTGACTGCCTGGCGACAGGACCTCTCACTTTGTGAACTGAGGCAAGTATACATGGGATGTTGTCGATGTCCGCTCTTCCAGGAAACCCCAGGGAACACTGAAAGCATATTTACTCTCAGTTTAATGACTTGATACTTTTTTTCTTCCCCTGTGACTCACTCAGAACCTAGCATAGTAACTAACTTCACTTCAACAATTTCATTGAAATAAGTGTGCATGTAATACTGCTCACTTGCCCCAGATATGTGTGTGTGAGTGTGTGTGTGTGTGTGTGTGTGTGTATGAGAGAGAGAGAGAGAGAGAGAGAGAGAGAGAGAGAGAGAGAGAGAGGATGATTAGAAGTTAATGACTGAAAATAAGCATTAACGCTGGACAGCTGGCCAAAAGAGATAACTGAAAATCTTTCTGATTGAAGGCACAAGGAATTCCATGCCTAGAAGTTAAATGAAAAGACACATGAAGGAACGGGCAGAGATATTCGGCTTGGTGCCATCTCCCTGATTCCGAAATCAAACAGCAGTCAGCCTCAACCCAGGAAAGCTTTCTGTCAGTGACTCTCCTAAGAGGAACACTGTTGGGCAGACACCCTTGGTGCAACCCCCCACCCCCATCCATTTAACTGCTATTATGGGTTTTGCTGCTCAGAGGTAATGCCTGCAACTTTTTCTGGAAGATTGGCCTTGGGTGATTGGATCTGTTTCACCCAGACAGCCTGAAACCAGTGACTGAGTGGTCTGAGTATGTGAGCAGGTGGCAGGTAGGGGGAACAAAAGCTCCACCACCTTTCTGCCACAAGGCAGGCGATCTCTACAGTGCAATCATTTATCTTCCAGAAAGTCCCTGTGGAATCAGGCTCCAGTTAGATGATTTCACCTGAATCATACCTGACTTAGCTTCTCCCCTGCCCTATCCTAATGTCCTCACTTCCTTCCTGGCTTCTCCTAAGAGCACCCTCTAGATAAGTCATTGCCATAGGAGTCATGTCTCAGCCTCTGCTTTAAGGGAGCCAGACCAAAGACAAATAGTTATAAATGATGTTCAGAAATGTTCTTGAATGCCATTTCATGTTCTAAATGTAGACTTTTTCTTTGTTCATCAGTCATTGGCGGGCAATTTAAGAATCTTATGGTGGTGCTGACTGTCAGCCAGTAGTTAAACTTGGATATAACAGTACTTTTCTAGGTAGAGCAGAGTTTTGCAATTATTTGAATATTTTATTGCTATTCATCCATATAATTTTATGAGAATTAATAGGAAATTTAAAAATTAAAGTGCTCGTAATAAAGCAAGGGTTGTAGTCCTAAAACAAAAAACATTAAAATTGAAACAAAGATAAAAATCACAGGAGCTGTACTGAAATGGGGAGTCTTTAGCCTCCACCAGACTTAATCAACATGAGGTAGCAG
This sequence comes from Molossus molossus, assembly GCF_014108415.1. NCBI lineage: Eukaryota > Metazoa > Chordata > Mammalia > Chiroptera > Molossidae > Molossus > Molossus molossus. The sequence goes on from NW_023425344.1 coordinate 185,097,288, forward strand.
AATGTGACCCACTGTAAAGGAGATGGACACAATTAAAGAACAGGTACAAAAGGCTGGAAATATAGCTTTCTGTACATTGTCTAAAGGAAGAAGGATTTTATGAAATCATTAACTAATCTAAATTATTTGAGGTCATAACCCTTCTTTATAGTAAGTTTCCCTTTTTAATTTTTTTACAACCTTTGTGTTTGTTTTATGAGTCCATTTTATATGAATGTGAATGGCTGCATAGGAATAGGCAATCACATTTTTAACAATGGAGAAGCAAGAAACTCAGTGGAAAAGGAAAGGGAATGAAGCGCTTGACAGGCCTGGGCACACCACTCAGACTGCCTTGACGTTCCTGCCAGAGGGCGTACTGGCATGTTAGCTTCTCTCTGTTGCAGCTTTGGCTCTACTGTGGAATTTGCACTGAGGCCAAATTCTGAGCATAGTTAGAGGCACCAGGATTGGGTTATTTCTGCCCAATGCAGGATTCCTTTAACCCTTGATCTAGGATTTCCCATTGACCTGGCTGAAGCTTTCCCAGAAAAGCATTGCCATCTGAAGCTCCTCCTAACCAATCCTTTTCCTTATTCTTTCTCCTTTCATAGATGTCAGACTTGATCATACTCTGAAGGTTCTCCTAGCTTTTTCATGCTCCTTCCTTCTTTATTCTTTGCAGTGTTTCTTCTAATTACTCCCATGTGCATCTAATATTCTTGACAAATTCTCTGAAATCCCAAGGAGGTATAATTTAGAACTAAAAATTTGCAATATTCACTTTTGAGTGCTCCCAAAGAAATTCTTCCAATGTAACTATGCAAAACGTAAATAGTTGGCTTTGTAATTTTCTGCCATCAACCTGCAAGGCTAAGGATTTAAGTGAATAGGACAACCTGAAGAATTGGTGTCTTAATTGGATATCTGCTTTATGTCTTCGCAACCAGTTTAAATTTTAGAACACAAAAGTCAACCTTCGAGAATGGCCAAAATGCAGAACACTGACAACACTAAGTGCTGGCGAGGATGTGGAGCCCCAGGAACTCAGGCTCATCGCTGGTGGGAGTGCAAATTGATACAGCCACTTTGGAAGACAGTTTTGCAGTTTCTTACAAAACTAACCATACTGTGACCATGCAATCCAGCAATCATGATCCTTGGAATTTACCTAAAGGAGTTGAGAATCCCTGTTGACACAAAAGCCTGCACATGGATATTTATATAGCAGATTTATTCCCAATTGCCAAAACGTGGAAGCAACCAGGGTACCCTACAATTAGTACATGGATAAATAAGTTGTGATACATCCAGACAATGAAATATTTTTTAGCACTAAGATAAATGAGCCATCAAGCCATGAAAAGACAAGGAGGAAACTTAAACACATATATTTTTTAAGTGAAAAAGCCAATCTAAAAAGTCTACATATGGTATGACTCCAACCATATGACATTCTGGAAACAGCAAAACTATAAAGACAGTAAAAAATAATTAAGTGCTTGTCAGGAGTTAAGAAGAAGAGAGGGGCAAGAGAAACAAAAGAAAAAATGAACACATGGGACTACATCCAACTAAACAGCTTCTGCACAGCAAAATAAACAACCATCAAAACGAAAAGGGATCCCACTAAATGGGAGACCATAATCGCCAATGATGCATCAGATAAGGGGTTAATTTCCAAAATATATAGAGTGCTCATACAACTCAACAAAAGGAAGACAAAGAACCCAATTAAAAAATGGGCAGAGGACCTAAATAGACACCTCTCCAAAAAGGAGATACAAATGGCCAAGAGACATATGAAGAAATGCTCATCCTCATTAATCATCAGAGAGATGTAAATTAAAACAAATATGAGGTATCACCTCACACCTGTCAGAATGACCACCATCAACAAATCATCAAACAAGTGTTGGTGAGGGTGTGGAGAAAAGGGGACTCTAGTACACTGCTGGTGGGAATGCAGACTGGTGTAGCCACTGTAGAAAACACTATAGTGTTACCTCAAAAAATTAAAAATTGAATTGCCATTTGACCCAGTGATCCTGCTTCTAGGAATATACTCTAAGAAACCTGAAACACCTATCAGAAAGACTATATGTACCCCGATGTTCATAGCAGCACTATTTACAATAGCTAAGATCTGGAAACAACCCAAGTGTCCATCAGTAGATGAGTGGGTCAAAAGCTGTGGTACATGTACACAATGAAATACTATGCAGCTGTAAGAAAAAAAGATATCTTTTCCTTTGAGATGGCATGGAAGGACCTGGAGAGTATTATGCTAAGTGAAACAAGCCAAGCAGAGAAAGACAAATATCACATGATCTCACTTATTTGTGGAATATAATGAACTAAACAAACATATTAACAAAATTAACTCAGAGACAGAGATCTGAGGTAGAGACTGACAAGCTTGGGGGGGGGGTTGGGGGAGAAGAGATAAATCACAGTACCCATATGCATGTATGCATCACCAATGAACATAGACAATAAAGCTAGGGAAGGGGTGGGGGGGATGCGCGAGGGTGTCAATGGGGGGAAAATGAGAAACATCTGTAACAAAAACAAATTAATCAATTTAAAAAAAGGAGAGAGGGATGAATAGGTGAAACACTGGGAATTTTAGGGCAGTGAAACTACTCTTTATGACACAATAAAGTCTTGTCATTATACATTTTTCCAAACACACAGAATGTACAACAACAACAGTGAACTGTGATGTAAACTATGGACTTAAAATGATTATGACATGTCTATGTAGACCTATCAATGATAACAGATGTACTGCTCTGATGAGAATGCTGATAATATGGGAGGTTATGCATGTGTGTAGGAAGGAATTCTCTGTATCTCACTCTAAAGCGGCTTTTAAAAATTAAGTTTATCAAAGTGTGTTGAAAAAAAGTCAGTCTTCAGAGCACAAAAGAACCATCAGGTGGTAAGAACTCACATTTGAATTTCATGTCCTTTTTCAGTCCAGTTTACCCCACTGGGCTTTAGTTTCCTTGCCTAGGAAATCAGAGGTAATAGTCTTTATATTGCAAAAAGGTTATAGGGATAAAATAAAATGACAATGTATTTGGAAATGCCTAACAAAAATCAATAGATGATAGTTCCTTCCCAGCTAAACACATGACTGTCTGATCATATCTACAGAAAGAATTAGGTCATTGTATATATAATTAAAGGAGGCAGGAGAATAAATCATACAGAAAATAAAGTAGTTGACCACATAAAAGAGAAAATATAGTTTCCTGTGTTACCATAACCAGTGTTTTCCTCCCTTATCTCTCAATCACAAAGGCTCTAGCTGCAAATGGGAATAAACACACAAACACACACACACACACACACACACACAGTGTGTTTTCTTTCCAATTTTGAGACTTGGAGAGAGGAGAGAATACTAAAGAGAAAAAAATTATTCTTTAAGCCAAACTATAAGTAAAAAAGCAAAAGCTGTAAATTCTATTAATCCTCCTACAGGTTTATCAAATTTTCCTACGTGATTGAAACCTCTAAAACTGTTAAGAATATTAGTTTCAGTGACCCATTACAAAATTCTGGGCTTACGTATTTTAAAAGGCAATGGCACATAGAGTGGAGCCTCGGTGCAGTGTGGAGAACTCACAAAGGGGATTGGAAGTCCTTAAGGCCAGGGCATAGGGAAGGAAATTAGAAAGAAGGTGAAGGCTTTTAGAGCAGAAGATATTTCAAGGTAGGAAGCTGAAGACTTTGGGCGGGTGATGGTAATAACCTCTGTAGGGCACCAACTTTTGCCTCCAGATAAGATTGCATTGCCTAGTTGCTGGGAATGATGGTAGCCCATAACTCTTTTTTTTAATCCTCACCTGAGGACATTTGTTTCCATTTTTTGTTCAAATAGAGTGGGAGGGAGAGAGAGAGAGAGAGAAACATCGACGTAAAAGGGACACATCGAGTAGCTGCCACCCGCATGACCAACCAGGACCGGGAACAAACTGCAACCGAGGTACATGCCCTTAGCGGGAACCGAACCCAGGTCTCTCTGGATCGCAGGCTGATGCTATAACCACTGAGCCAAACCAGCCAGGGAGGTGGCCCATAACTCTCAACTGAGAAACATTAGTTGCACCTAGCAGAAGAGAAAGACCTCACCCAAGATCAGGCCTTCTTCCTTAGGGTCAATACAAGCTGTCAAAGGAGTTGGCTTTTGCTGGGATAAATCTGAAGGGCTAACCTAGCTTCAGAGCTCTCAAAGGAATTGCTGAGGCCTTAGTCACATCCACATTGTACGTCAACTTCCCCTTTTGTCCATCCCTTCCCCTAGTACTCCCACAGAGGTATTGATCTTAAGAGTGTTCTCCAGTAAACTTGCCGCATGCAAATATTTCTTAATCTCTGCATCATCCAGGCAACCTAACCGGAGACATCAGCCCTGTCAAAAAGCATCAAAAGATGGAATGAATGGATTCAGTTAAGTGTCACAGTCATGACATGCCCGAGAGAAAAGGTTTGATCAGATTTACTGTGGCAGAAGATGGCAGCCCTGGTACATTAGCATTTGAGCACCTGCAAGGATACATACTTCAGATTGAAGCTGAAATATATCCTGGGGCCTAGACAAAATAATATTTTTCTTCAGATCAGTGGGCCTGAATAAATAACTTACCTTACCCTGAAAATGAATATAAAAACATAATTTAATAAATAAATAACCAGATAAAGACATGGAAAACTACAAAAACTTATTTAAGAGAGGCTGAATCCTAGATTTTGACATGAAAGCAGACTCAATGCTAATTGGCCAGCAAAGATTTGACAACATTATTTGATAAACAGTGGTTTCTAATTGTCCAGGATAGTTTTTCTAAGTTTGCCCATTACTTAAAAACAACTCAGTTTTCTGGGCTGCAGATGCATTTACGTTCTTCTTTTCCAATGTTGTTACCTTAAAACTACAGTTAGTCCTTCAGCTATTCTTTCTCCATTCTTCTTTATTAAAAACAATTATAACCACACTTAACCAAAATATGGAATATGTGGGTAACTAATGTATAACTTTATTCCCCAAAAGGAATGGTACTGAAAATAAGTAAAATAAATTCTGAAAACCTGCATACTTTATCAAGATTACTGGCCTCCCTCTGCAGCAATGGCTACAAGAGCAAACACCTATCCTTTGTCATTCAGAGCTAGTCCAACAGCTTCTGAAAAGTGACTTGTATGCCGTGGCTGCTGTGGCTCGGTTGGTCGGGCGTCATCCAATGCACTGGAAAAGGTTGCTGGTTTAATTCTCAGTGAGGGCACTTGCCCGGGTTGCCGGCTTGATCCCCTGTAGGAGTACGCAGGAAGTAGCTGATCGATGTTTCTCTCTCTTTCCCTCTCCCTTCCTCTGTCTCTAAAGAGCAATAAAAAATCTTTTTTAAAAATGTGAATTTTACATTTAAGGACACAGAGGAACTTCATTCAGGAGAAACAACATCTTGAAGTGAGTTTGAACGATGGGAGAGATAGGGCCTTGTTTACTTGGACAAAGGCAACACATGCTTATATTTATTGAGTACTTTTTTGTGTGTTAACTCATTTTATACTTCTAGTCGCCCTTAAGGAAATGTACCATTATCTCCTTATTGTATAAATGAAGAACCAGTTCCTTAGATGTGTAACATATCCTTCCCAAAGCCACACAGTTGTTCATTGTCAGAGCCGACAGGGGCAGCCCAATTCTAGATCCCATTTTTATAATAACACTGCAAGAGAACATGCCCCATAAACAGAAGGCTAAGGATCAACACTAACCTGAGTTCTCATTTATAATGGGGGGGGGGGGCAATACATGCTGCTTTATTATCTAGTCTCTCATTTCCCCCAAAGATTATAAGTTCCATTTAATAAGAAATTATATCTAGTTTAAATTTATCTCTAGTAGGAGGGCAGAACTTGGCATATAAGAAATACTGGATACACATATATCTGATAAATGAATCAACTGGATAAAAGAGAAACACTAATATAAAACACCGAATTTTTCATTGCTTTCTATTCTAGTATTTTTGTGTATAACATTTCCCCTATTTTGTCAGAAGTATGGGTTGTCTCAGGAACAATTTTAATTATAAGCATGAGTGCCGAAAGAAGAAGTAAGTGTTCATTTCGTCACTATCAAATGAGGTCCTTAAAACCCCAAATTGAAATGAGAGACTTGAGAGGAAAGTATGTTTTGAGACTTAAAAAAAAAAAAAGAAAAAAAGAAGCCCTAGAAAATTGATTTTCCTGTAACAGTGAGAGGCTATAAAAGCCCTTTCAAATGAGTCCTGGGGAAAATCTTCAGAACTAGGATGTGAATAAAAGAAGAAAGCAAGAATATAAAGAGGACAGACTGGGGAGTTTCAGTACATGTGTAATTAGAATCCCAGCCTGAAATAATAAAAAAGGAAGGAAGAAAGGAAAGAAAGGAGGCAGGAAGGGAGGGAGGGAGGAAGAAGGAAGGAAGGAAAGAAGGAAGGAAGGAAGGAAGGAAGGAAGGAAGGAAGGAAGGAAGGAAGGAAGGAAGGAAGGAAGGAAGGAGAAATGAAGGAATAAAGGCAATATTTAGAGAGGATGGCTGATATGTTTCCTGTATGGATCAGAAACACCAAGACTTACATTCAAGAACCCCCCAAAATCCTATGCATGATAAACTAAATAAAATAAAAATCTCCACTTAGATATTTAATACAAAAATGGAAAAACATCAAACACAGATGTTTTTGACATGGGGTGCTTCTGGGAAAATCCTATAGCATCCCATGTAAAAATGTCGGTTACTTCTCAAAACTGTTGACAGCTGATATCTCCACAGCAACATTAGAATCCAGAAAATAAATGGAGTGATATCTTCAATGTGTTAAGAGAAATATCTCTCAAGTTACACTTCTAAATTCAACAAACTAATTTTCAATGAGAAGGCCCAAACCGCATTTCCCCCACTCCCAACAGACATACAGAACACCCTTCAGGTACGATAAAAGCCATACCATACATAGATATGGGAAGCCAAGAAAACAGTAAGCATGTGGATCAATCTACCAGAAGAGTACAAAATAATCACAATTTTTGCTCCTAATATTAATTCAAAGCTTCAAAGTGATGTTTTTAATTAATTTGGTCTTATCACAGATATATTAGTTTCTTATCACTGCTGTTAGAAATTACCACAGACTTAATGGCTTGAAAGAATACACATTTATTATATCACAGTTCTATTGGTCTAAAAATAATATCAGAGTATGGGCAGGGCTGGGTTCCTACTGGAAGCTCTAGGGAATAATTCATTTCCTTGCCATTTTATTTAGAAGTTACCCTGTAGGTCTGGAAGTCACCTATCTTCCTTGGCTTATAGCCACAATCCTCCGTCTTCAAACCAGCAAGATTGGGAAGAGTCTTTCTCATGCCATCTCTCTGGTTCTCCGTGTCCGCCGCTTCCACTCAGACCCTGGTGTTAGCATTGGGCCCATCTGCATAATCTGGAATAACCTTCCCATCTCAGGTCAGTTGACTGACAACATTGATTCTATCTATAACCTGAATTCCTCTTTGCCACGTAACATATCATATTCATAGGTTCCTGGGATTAGGATGTGTGCATCGTTAGGGGGCTCTTATTCTACTATTATAATAGGCTTCTAATTCTTTTTAGCAGTTTTTACTATATGGTAAAACACATCCAATCATGCAGAATTTTTATAAGGTAAATTGCATATAAAGTAAATTCAAAATCACAAAAACATTACTGACAAAATAACCAATAAATAGAAAAGCAGATAGATTGTAGTTTCTTACAAAGGTAAAAATATATTTACTCTATGGCCTGGCAATTCCATTCCTAGGTACTTCCCCAAGAGAAATGAAAACATATGTCCACAGAAAGATGTGGACATGAATGCTTATAGCAGCCTTACTTGGAATAACCAAGAGCTGGGAAAAAACCCAAATGTTTATAAACAGAAATATAGATAAACAAGTTGTGGTAATTCAGAAAAAAGGAACAAATTACTTATGTACTCAACAACATGGATGAGTCACAAAATCATGTGGAGTTAAAGAAGCCCATAAATAGAAACAAAGGAATTTGTACTATATGATTCATTTACATGAAATCCTAGAAAAGGCATAATAGTACATGGTGGAAGTTAAAACCTGTTGGCCCTCGAGGGCCAACTGACTGGAAAGGGCAAGAAGGAATTTTTTTGGAGTGTTTAGGTGGTGGTTACCCAAGCATATACCTCTGCCAAACTCCAATGTGCACTTCACATCTATCAAATTCCTTGGAAACTATTCAGATAGCATCTGAGTAATTAAAAATTCCACCTGTCTTATACTAATGGTTTTAGTTTATTTACTGTTAAATTTATTCTCAGACATTTTCACTGTTGTTAAAAGTACTTTTAGAGACTCAATAAAAAGCTTCATTTATTTTTGAATCCAAAGTTGCCAAACACATATATTGTCCAAATTTAAATATTTTTCTATAAGCATAACTGTTTGCAGGTACAAATGTCCTTGCCTCTTACTCATGGGCTGATGCTTTATGCACCTCCCCCCTTAATTTATAATCTACTATGATTGCATTCAATGCCACAGAAGAGGAGTGCATTATTGCAGGCTCATTACCTTTAGAAAGGTGTGTGGCTCTTTCTCATTAATTAGAATAAAATAAGATCAAAGGGTAATAGCCCAATTCATGATAATTTCTGTTCTTGTAATTAACATCAGCAAACAAATGAAATATAAAAAAATGAAAATTTCCTATTACAATTTCATAAACCTTACAGTAAATTTTCTCTTATAAAAATTTAAATTCAATTAATTTTTATTTACTGAAAATTAATCTGTAAGAAGCTCACACTAAATCTGAAGTACAAAATTCAATTACATAAGGTAGGTCAGGTTAAACTCATTTGTCAAACTCTAAATTATAAGTAACATTCAGATAGTTTATTGTCATATACTTACACTTAATGTGTCAAAATCTTTTGTACCAGTGACTTTTAATAAACTAAATGCTTTAAACTTCACATTTTCTTATCCTTATCAATAAATGGAGCACTTACTTTGAAGAAAATTAAGAGTGACATTCCATTTCCAATAATCTCTCCATCAATTGTAAAAATAGTACCTTTCTAAAAAAAGCATTTCCTAAGGAATGTTAATTTTTCCAACTTTAACTTATTTTTTCTGCTTCATTTTATTTTTCTGAACATGTTTTTATATTTGGAGCCATATTTTTAACTTTCAACCTAATTTAGAAAAATCTATAGCTCTCAATTTCACAATGGATTATTCAAGAAATAGACACTATTTTTTCAGGTCAAATTCATACCCATAAACATGAACACAATTAAACAGTGATCATATTGACATGTATTGACAAAATTATGTTTTCTTGCTTCAGGTCCATGACAGAATTTAAAAAGTATGACATATACTAGCCCAGCTGGTGTGGCTCAGTTGGTTGAGCATCGTCCTATGCACCAAGAGGTCACCAGTTCAATTCCTGGTCAGGGCACATGCCCAGGTTTCGGGCTCGATCCCCAGTAAAGGGCATGAAGGAGGCAGATGATCAATATTTATCTCTCATCAATGTTTCTGTCTCTCTCTCCCTCTCCCTTCCTATCTTTCCAAAAATCAATAAAAACATAATAAAAATAAATAAAATGACATATACTTGTGTGTGTCTGTACTATCCTTCCACATAAAAGATGCTTTGTGTACAATGAAAGTTCAAGGTATTTGTTGAATTGAGCTGAATTCACATTATTGCCCACACAAATAGATATTTTTGATGATATTAAATTTAAAACATTAAAAAGTCATTTTCAGATAGAGGGATTACTTATTTGCCAGAGGAAAGATAATAAGTCCCTTAGAGAAATGTAAACTCATAAGTCTGTTTTCTTTGCTGCCCATATGATGTTTCCTGCCGTCTTTTCTAGATCTGTACAAATCTTGGTCAGTACACTTAGACTCAACTATTATTAAGAAGGATTCATCCTTTGTCTTGGGAAAACCAGTTAACATTTGTATACAATAGAAAAGCTTTTCTCATTGATTCAACTGTTAGCACAATTTTCTTCAGAATTCAAAAAAGTTTAAAAAATAACCTCATGGATACTGTATATTTTATTTTGTTAGTGAAATGTCTTATAAGTCATACTTGAATCCTTTCTATTATTTTAAATAATATATACTTAATTGTTTTGTATTTCTAAATAAATCCAATCTGACTTAATTTTTATTTGTCTCTTTTAGGATCCCTTTAGTTAGCCTGTCATGACTGGGACTCAAAATTGTTGTAAGTATACCTACCCACTGTCCATGGGCCACACCAAACGGCCTGATGTTTGCCTGCATAAACACTCTCTTCTACTTAGATCAGACCTTTACCAGCTCACTAAGTTTCCTTGACTTAATTAAGATAAAAGCATCAGGATTACCCTGAGATCCTCTAATCAGGCCTCCTCGATTCCCCATTAATCTACTGCAGATTCTTCCATTGTTAATGAGAAGGTGTTTGGAATACTTGGAATTGAAGCAGATGTTTAGGCCCAGAAGTCCCCTCACCATTAAAATATCACAACTGCACTGATCCCACTGTTTCCGGTGCTCAGTGTCCCAAAGCTGCACGTACTGCACTTCTCTGACTCCGTTCTCATTAAACTAAATCTATGCAGTCATTTCATAAATGGCCAGAGGATGACAGATGAAAGTAAGCACAGAAGCCAAGAAATAAATAGAAAAATCTCATCAGCCCAAGCACAGTGTGTGTGTGTGTTTCATAACAGGCCAATCTAAAACTCTTTATCACAGATAATAGTAAGACTGTTTAAACCATTGAATCCTCATGTGTTCATCAATAATATTTTTGTTTGTTTAGAAAACACTTATTATCCACTTTGAGTATTACTACAATAGGCACTGGGAGGGATTTAAAATATATTAACAGAGTTGTAAAATGAGTCTACCACTGGCTAGCCGATTGGGTCTCTAAAAGAGTGGCATATTTACCTCTTGGTTAACTGCAGCATTGGAGATAAAAGTGGAAGCTCATGGTCATGTTGCCTGTCCTTCAGTCACTCACCTTCTGGTTCAAAGAGTCATCGATCAGTAAATAACTATACATATTATTTCATGGCATAAGGACAATTATTGGAAAGGGTCACTTGCCCATGGCTTTTTTTTTAAATCCTCACCCAAGGATATTTTTATATTCATCTTCAGACAGAGTGGGAGGGAGAGAGAGAGAGAGAGAAACATCGATGTGAGAGAGACACATTGATTGGTTGCCACCCACACGACCCCAACTGGGGTCAGGCACTAACCACAACCAAGATATGTGCCCCATGGCTTTGTTAGTAGTTGTAGTTCTATCAGTATGCTATCATTATCTTTCCTTTGTTGTCTGACCCTCCAAATAGAATATCCAACTGTACAGTTATACAGCATACCATCAATACTCATACAACTATTTTAGTTTGCTATGAATCTCCTTTTCTGACTGAAGGTTTTTTATCTCAGCTTTAAATGGTGAGTTTGTTCATCTGTCCAAAGAAGATAGTCTCCTTTGCTGCTAGGTCTTCTTCCAGCAATCTTTGACTGCTCCATGGGTATTCACTTGTTTAATCTCAAGGTGACTTCTATTTTCTTGCTTTAACCTTGACATGTGGCCCAACTTCTTTTTCTTTTTTTTCCTTTTTTTTTTCATGTAGACCAAATTCTTGGCTTTTTAATTTCTCCTACATAGCCTCAAGGGTAATGGGAGTATCTATTTGAGGCTCTGTACATTTTAACTAGTCTCAGCTGAGGTCACATAATATGAATGAGATCAGACAAAATGGGAAGATCTAAGGAGGTTAACTTTAGCTAAACCCCTAGAGGGACCATTCTCAGGCCAAAAGCTTTTATGTCAAATATAAACCCAACTATAAAGACCACAGGGTCAAAAAATATCTAGAAGTAAGGCATCCTGAGATTTAAAAAAATAAAATAAAAGTGGGAAAAAAAGATGATTCTTTGACTTCAAATTTTGTCATATAGGTTTGATTGACTAATGCCGGCTTTGTGAACCTAGATCAACATCAATTCTAGGTATTCTTTCTCCTTTTATGGTCTAAAAATGCCCATACCCAATCCTTTAATACTTCAAGCAATATCCAAATTTGAGAGAAATTATTTAAGGAACCCCATTTCTCAACACACATGTCATATAAAAATTAAATTCCTTATTAACATTCTATTCCACTGTAGCCCTGGAGAGAATGCTAGATGATGTCCTGTCTTGCAACCTCTAGTAATGTAATCACATTGTCGTCTTCTTATCATTAATGAGGATAAGTTGTGGAGCCCTGCTGCACAACGTAAGCCCAATGTTTGAAGCAAAAATATAAAATTTTACCGCACACAATCCAGGGTTTGGTATCTCTTTCCAATTTTACAGGACTCATTTTCTCCATAGATATTGCAAAAAGTCGTTTAGGACCATGAGTTTTATTTTTACATTGACTCCTCAACCACAGTATGTTATCTAATTACCCAGTTTCTCTTCTAGATAGATAACTTGTCCCTAATAATTTGAAAGTGGTTTTTGTTGAAGACTACTTTAATTAGTAAGCATAAATTCAGCAATGGGAAAATAAATGTATAGGAGGTGTAGAAAGGCAGATATTCCATAAAAAAGTGGAAGCACATAGCCTGTTCATAGAAGGGAGAATTAACATCATTAAAATGTCCATATTACCCAAAGCAATCTATAGATTCAACGCAACCCTCATCAAAATACCAAAGGGATACTTCACAGAATTAGAACAAGTACTTCAAAAGTTCATATGGAACCAAAAAAGACCTTGAATAGCCACAGCAATCTTGAAAAAGAAGAACAAAGTTGGAGGGATCACATTACCAGATTTCAGGTTATACTACAAAGCCACTGTAATCAAAACAGCCTGGTACTGGCACAAGAACAAGCAAATAGACAAGTGGAACAGAACAGAGAACCCAGAAATGGACCCAAAGCAATATGCTCAATTAATATTTGACAAAGGGGGCAAGACCATACAGTGGAGAAAGGACAGCCTCTTTAATAAATGGTGCTGGGAAGATTGGACAGCTACATGCAGAAAAATAAAACTAGACCATCAACTTACACCCTACACAAGAATAAACTCAAAATGGATAAAAGATTTAAATGTGACTCATGAATCCATAAAAATCCTAGAAGAAACTGTTGGCAACAAAATTTCAGACATCATATGCAGCAGAATTTTCACTGACACATCACCTAAGGCAACAGAAACAAAGGAGAAAATGAACACATGGGACTACATCAAACTCAAAAGCTACTGCACAGCGAAAGATACAATCATCAAAACGGAAAGGCTCCCCACTGTATGGGAGAGCATAATTGCCAATGATATATCAGATAAGGGGTTAATTTCCAATATATGTAGAGTGCTCATACAACTCAACAAAAGAAAGACAAAGAGCCCAATTAAAAAATGGGCAGAGAACTAAATAGACACCTCTCCAAACAGGACATACAAATGGCTAAGAGACATATGAAGAAATGCTCATCATCACTAATCATCAGAGAGATGCAAATTAAAACAACAATGAGGTATCACCTCACACCTGTCAGAATGGCCGCCATCAACAAATCATCAAACAACAAGTGTTGGCGAGAGTGTGGAGAAAAGGACACTCTAGTGCACTGCTGGTGGGAATGCAGACTGGTGCAGCCACTATGGAAAACAATATGGTGTTTCCTCAAAATATTAAAAATTGAACTTCCATTTTACCCAGTGATCCCATTTCTAGGAATATACCCTAAGAAGCCTGAAACACCAAACAGAAAGAATATATGTACCCCCATGTTCATAGCAGCACTATTTACAATAGCTAAGATCTGGAAACAGCCCAAGTGTCCATCAGTAGATGAATGGATAAAAAAGTAGTGGTACATATACACAATGGAGTACTACGCAGCTGTAAGAAATAAAGATCTCTTATCCTTTGAGACTACATGGAGGGACCTGGAAAGTATCATCCTACGTGAAACAAGCCAAACAGAGAAAGACAAGTATCATATGATATCACTTATTTGTGGAATATAATGAACATAACTGTCTGAGGAATGGGGTAGTCCCAGAGACATGGAAGTGGGGTACAGACTGACCATCACCAGAAGAGGGGTGGTGGAGAGAGATAAACCACTGAACTTATATGCAAGTATGCATGAACAGTGGACATGGACAACAAACTGGGGAAAGGGCCGGGAGGGAGAGAGAGGGGGGAATCAGTGGGGGGAAAAGGAGAAACATCTGTAACAAAAATTAATTAATAAAAAAAACAAAACTAAAAAATAAAGAATTATAGAAAAAAGTCAATTATTTTAGTCTTCACACTACAGTGATCTAATACTGTATAAGGAATGTTTGTATTCTTTCTGACATTTTTACATCTGTGTAAATATTTTTCCCTCCAAAATTATTATTTTTTTAAAATTGATTTTAGAGAGAGAAGAAGGCGGAGGGAAAGAGAGATAGGAACATCGATGAGAGAGAACATCGATTGGCGGCCTCCTGCATGCCCCCCACTGGGGACTTGGCCCACAACCTGGGCACGCACCCTGACGGGGAATCGAACTGGTGATCTCTTGGTGCATGGGCTGATGCTCAACCACTGAGCCAGGCAAGTTTTGAGATTTTTATACAGAGTTTAAAATGGACGAGTTTTTACTTTATGGTATTAACAAGTGAAGGCTAATGTTCATTTGTGCAACTTCTAAATATTTGTTTGCAGTGCGATATAACATCTATTCTCCTTAACTATGAATTGAGGAGATAGGGTTGAATTCACATACATAGCAGTATTTATAGAGCATTGTAATAATTATCTTATAAATTTATTAAATTGACAGAAAATAAAAAAAATAAATAAAAAAAGGCAGATCTTCCTTTCTGTGGTTCTGTTCTGGATACTACTTTTGTGATTGGAAAAAAATTAATTGAAGAAATTATCTTTCCTTTGGGTATCTATCAGCCAAAGGTTGAGTTTTGCTAATGCTAGATCATTTGTCAAAAAATGTGTAAATGCTCAGAAGTTATTTATTGAGTGCTAACTCAATAAATAACTTCTGAGCATTTACACATTTTTTTGCTCCACAGTGTCTTAGGTATGTAATTATAATGTATAAAAAGATACAGAACATAATTCTACCCTTAGAGTAACTTGTAAACAAATATGGAAATATAAACAGACTGTATAAACACAGACTAGGTTATGTAGTGTAAAAAAGTGCTACATGCTTCCAGAGAAAAGGAGACTCAAATTTACTGGAGAAATCATGACAGATGACCTGGAGGAGTTCTGAGTCATAGTTGATCTTAAAAGATAGGTCCAATAAGAAAAAGTGTAGCAACGAAAATTGGCATTCTAGATACAGAATTGTCAAAAGGGTTGACAGGGTGTTCTCTTTATTTTAAAGTTTTATACTAGCATTAATTCAAATTCTATAAGCAAGGTGAAAGCAATGATGTCCTTCTATTTTTTGAGAATAAATGAGATCCTCACAGTCATCCTTTTCTTCCCCCCCAAAAACTACACACAAGCAGAAGTGCAGATAATGCATAGGTGGACCTAAAACAGACAAAAGGGATGCTGTAGATCATGTAACGGCCAAAGTGGAAATGATAAAAGAAGGTCCAGAAGAGCTCATAGCAATAATTTTCAACCTTTTTTATCTCATGGAGCATGTAGACTAATTATTAAAATTATGTGGCACACCAAAAAAAATACTGTACTTTTTGCCAGTCTGACAAAACATATAGTTATAAATTTGAGCCATTCACACCAGATAGCTATTGTGTTGGCTGTTGTCATTTTCTTTTTTCTTTTTGGTGGTGGTGGTGGGGGGTGGTGGATAATCTAAGAGAAAAGAAATCAGTGCACCTGACTAAATAGTTAGGTACAGAATGTTTTAAAAATGCTTGCAGCACACTGGTTGAAAATTTCTGGTCTGTAGAAACAACCCTACCCCCATTCGCGGTTTGATGGTACAGTAACAGAAACCCTTGGATCAGTTACAGGCAGCTACGAGGGTGTGAGAGAAATACATCTTCTTAGGCTCTCGCCTCATTTTTTGCTTCTATACAATTTGTTTTAAAAACAGCAAATAAAGTCTTTAAACAATTATGGGTAAATTAAGGAGGGTTCTGAAATGTGCAAATTAGCTCGATTATGAGGAAGTTATCATTCTGACACAGACTAGTGTAGGATAGAAGAAGGACAATCTGCAGATGATGAAGACCCATGGTAACAAGGAAAGAGACAGTCACAATAAAACCAGGGTACAGACTACTCTTGGCTAAACAATCAGTATTTGGAGAGGAATAGTTGGGGTTCAACTCTAAAATTTAAAATGTATTTGTAACTTTGTAGTTTTGTAATTTAAATTTCAATAACACAATTCAATTGTATAATTAAGAATATATGTCATACAAGGTGTTAGCCATTCTTTTTTTTTTAAGTTGTAAAATTTGATGTTTTGATACATGTATACCTGTATACCCTATACATTGTGAAATAATCACAATCAAGCTAACATGTCCATTACCTTATATAGTTATGATATTCTTATTTTAAAATTTGTAGTGAGAACACTTAACATCTACTTTTTTTTTTTTAGCAATTTGAAGCATTCATACAGTACTGCTAGCTAGACTCACTATGCTGTATATTATATCTCCAGAACTTGTTCCTCTTGCATAACTGAAACTTTGTACTCTTTAACCAACATCTCCCTGTCTCCAGCCCTGACAACAACCATTCTACTCTCTGCTTCTATAAGTTTCACTATTTTAAATGCCACACAAAAGTGAGGACATGTAGTATTTTTTTTTCTGTATTTGGCTTATTTCACTTAGCATATTGTCCTCCAGGTACATCCATATTATCATAAATAGCACAATATCTTTCCTTTTTTTATGGCTGAATAGTACTATTATATATATTCATGTATATATAATATCATTCGTTGCATATACATATTATTTAATTTATTCATTCGTCAGTGGACCTTTAGGTTGTTTCCATACCTTGGCTATCGTGAATAATGTTGCAATGAGTGTGGAAGGTGCAGTGTCTCTTAGAGATACTGATTTTATTTCCTCTGGATAGACACCCACAAGTGGAATTGTTGAATCATATGGTAGTTTTACTTTTAATTTTTGAAGAATTTCCATACTGTTCTTCAAAATGTTGGTACCAATGTGCATTCATTCCCACCACAGTGCATACGGGTTCCGCTTTCTCTACATCTTTGTCAACACTGGCTGTATCTTTTCTTCTTGATAGCAGACATTCTGACAGAAGTGAAGTGACAGCTCACTGAGGTTTTGATCTGCACTTCCCTGAAAACTGAGTACTTTTTCATGTACCTGATGTCCATAATTTCTTCTTTGGAAAATGTCTGTTAATGTCCTTTGCCCATTTTTAATTGAATTTTTATTATTTTCTTTTACTATTGAGTTGTATGAATTCATTATATATTTTGGATATTAACTGCTTATCAGATATATGATTTGCAAATGTTTTCTCCATTCCATAGGTTGTCTTTATTTATTATTTATTTATTTATTTATTTATTTATTTATTTATTTTTTATCCTCACCCAAGGACATTTTCCCACTTTTTGTTCAGGTAGAGTGGGAGGGAGAGAGAGAAACATCGATGTGAAAGGGACAGATTAAGTGGTTGCCAACCCACGACCCAACAAGGGCTGGGGACAAACTGCAACCGAGGTACATGCCCTTAGCGGGAACCGAACCCGGGTCTCTCTGGACCACAGGCCGATGCTCTAACCACTGAGCCAAACTGGCCAGGGCCCACAGTTTGTCTTTAGACTAGATTGTCTCCATTGTTATGCAGAAGGTTTTAAGTCTGTTGCACTCCCACTTGTGTTTTTGTTTGTGTTACTTGTACTTTTGATGCCATATCCAAGTCACTACCAAAACCAATATCAAGATGCTTTTCTCCTGTGTTTTCTTTCAGTGGTTTTATGGTTCTAGGTTTTATATTTTAAGTGTTTAATCTTTTTTAGTTCATTTTTGCATATGATGTGAGATAAAGATCCAATTTAATTTTTTTGCATGTAGATATTCAGTTTTCCTAACACCACATATTGAGGAGATACCCATTTCTTGTTCTTGGCACCCTTGTCCAAGATCAATTGACCTTAAATGCATGAATTATTTTTCTTAACCAGTTCTTCAGAAAATTATTATTATTATTTTTTTCTTTTAGAGAGAGAGGAAGGGAGAGAGAGATAGAAATATCAGTTGGCTGCCTCCTCCATGCCCCCCACTGGGGATGAAGCCTGCAACCGGGGCATGTGCCCTGACTAGGTATTGAACTAGGACCTCGCAGTCCATGGGACAACACTCAATCCACTGAGCCACACTGGCCAGGCTCCGGAAAATTATTTTTAAATTACTATTAAAGAAAAGTATTTGAAATTAGTGAACCCAGCCAACAATTTCTGGAAGTATTTCAGGACTAATAGTGAAAATAAAGGTTTTGAAATCTCCCAGAGAATTACACCTAAACAAGGCTTGTTAATTGTAGGTGTGTCACACTTTAACTAAATTAATTTTCTAAAAATAAAAGTGCAGAAAACTATTTTTTCACTTTTTCTTTCTTTTTTTTTCACTGTCCTGGGTGAAACCTATAAAACTTAAATGCTACTGTTTTTTTGGAGGATTCTAGTACTTTTTATAGAGGTTCTAACTTATGTCAGAAGCACTAAATACCTCAAAAGAGACCCCTTTTAATATTTTCCTCCCAGTTTTTAACTTCTTGAATGATTTTTGAATCATTTCAAAAATCATTTAACTTCTTGAATGATCATTGGTACTTCTGTGTGCCAAAAACATCCCTCAAATGACTAAAGTTGAAAATACAAGGTTTGTTTTGACTTTGTGGTTTTAATTGTGTGCCTCTCAAATCAATATGTTTAATTTTCTTTGTGTATTTTTTCCTCTATTATCAACTATCAAGAATAATTTCAAGGTGTATTAGAGAAACACAGGAATTTGTTTTATACTTTAAACTTCTCAGATGGTTTAAAAGAAATACATAATTCCTGAATAAATCTTTTGAAAATTAACCAATTCTATTTAATATATAAACTCATAAACTCAACAACTCAACAGCCAAACTAGATCAATGGATCTGTATTTAGAGTATGTTCTTTCATCTAAAATTTTCTTTTAAAAATCATGTGCCTGCTCATTTGGATATCTTCTATTCAGAGGAGCCATAATCCTTTGCAGGAAAATGTGACTCATGAAACTTACTGGCAGATCATCATAAATTGATATAAAACACCCAAGTTTTCCTGAGAAAAAGGCCTTCGGAGTCCAATCTAAATTTTTTACTTTTAGAGAAAAAATATGAATGAAAATAGTAGCACCCTTATTTTAAACAGTCTAATTGATTTGCCACTTTTGGGGCACATGGGGATTCTTTAGAATTGATAATATTCCCATTCAGGTACCTCTCATATGTTGAGTTATTATGAATGCCGACTGCGAACAAAATGCCATCAATATGCGCATGTTTTATAGCCCTTGGAGTAACAGTTCACAGCAGTGAGGTAGTAATTGTACTTGTTCTTAATGTGGAGTTTTATTTATTATTCACCCTGTGGAACATGAAAAATATTTACCCTGAAGAATATTACAAGTAAAGACTTTCTTAGTTTTAGATGTCTAAATTCTGGTAGGCTGTGCCCAAAATGGAGAAAGGTGTAGCTTCACTTCATTAAACACTATATAAAAATGTGTGTAAGTATAACTTGATAGCAAGATGAGGGTGGGAGTGACGGTATGGTATTCAACACAGTTTCTTGTGCATTTTAAATTGCAACATAAGGGAAATAAATATTGCACACTGTTCTTTCAGGATAAAGATAAGGGGGCTTGATTCCTTAAAACAGCACTTTTCTGAAGCTAAATTTAAAAGACCTAAGGTAGACAAAAAGGGAGAGATGTGTAGAGAATACCAATGAGGCGAAACCTGGTTTTACAAAGTGCTCTTTTAAAAGAGAAGGTGCAGTGCTCTGGCCACAGATTCAAGCTAAGAAGCATCTATGCACATTTCTGACTTTCTTATTTTTCAAGAAAAAGCGTTACATGCCAGAGAGCTGACAATAGAAGTGTTTGGAAATTGAGTGCTTTTATCTTGAAAATAACATCTAAGAGAAATGAAAAGGCTGCATTTTTTTATCTGCACAAAAGCAAATTCAAAAGAATATTACTTTTTATCCTCTTGGTGATATTGCTATTGGTTTTAATTAAATACTCCCCCACAACTCAACCTTTCAATTTGTGACTAAAGTGTGCTTTAGGAAAGAATGAAAGTCATAGAGTTCACTGGACAGATCATGATTGTAAAGTTCCTCTGGCTCATTCATAAAGTGTTAAAAAAGAAAATCTGGAAATGGGGCTGGGTCTCATCCATGTAATACCAATAATGTTCACTGTAAGGAAAAGAGGGAACCCCAAATCCTCCATCATCGGCATCAGTATCACTATACCCCAGAAAATAACATGACATTAAATATCATCTTTTCTGTCCAATGCAGCCTAAGAGCTTTCCATTAGTTCTACTATGAGATCTTAAAAACAAGCATCAATTGGCTAAAACACAATTCTTCTTCAAGGATAGAGAGAGCCCAACAGCCACATAAAGTGTCTTAGCCTTTTGTCCACACCTGAGGTCTTTGAAATATTCAATCTTGAAAGGGTCAATTTGCTTGCAACTGTGTTTTCTCTTCACCTAGACACTGGCTTATAAATTGGAATGTTTAAAGATTTGAGTGATGAGAAGACTCTCCTACCAATTTCTTTTCTTTCAATTCTTATTACAATTCTGATGTGAAAATGCTTTTTATGCAGAGTTCTTTGTGATTAAGACTTTTGGGGATGGATATAACAAGACAGTCAGGTTAGATTGAAGTTTAGTTAAAAACTGTGTGTGTGTGTGTGTTAGGGGAAAAAGGAGAAATATGTGTAACAAAAATAAATTAATTAAAATAATTTTTAAAAATTGTGTGTGTATGTGTGTGTTTGGGGGTGTTGGTAGAGATGCTCTCTTTCGCACACTTATTTAATAAATCAGACTAATATATACCATGTTTATTAGAATCAATGTTTCAGTGCGGTATATTTGCATTCCTGTCTCTGGGAATTTCTTGTCATTCTACTGTGATTTCTATAATTATCGCACTTGTTATAATGACAGCTAACGATTATCCGTGACTTATTGAGGACTAGGTAATGTTTTAAGCACTCTATATGCATTATCTCACTTAAGACCCATAAGAGTCCTTTAGCTGGATATATTATTAGTATCTCAATTTCATAGATGAGGAAACTGAAGCAGAGAAAACTTCCATGATTTGTTCCAGGTTGCAAAACTAGTAAGCTGCTGAAGTTAATAGTTGAACCCAGCCACGGTTTTCACCACTGTAAACTTCTGCCTCTTGTACTTTTCCTTTAGTACCTCATATTTATATCCTCAGTGTTGTTCTCTGATTAGCACCATATCTCTCTCCCTTCCTTCCTTCCTTCCTCCCTTCCTTCCTTCCTTCCTTCCTTCCTTCCTTCCTTCCTTCCTTCCTTCCTTCCTTCCTTACTTCCTTCCTTCTTTTATTACTTACTTCCATAAATATGTATACCTTTAGGTATAGGTGTCTGTTAATATATTAATAACTGGCAAAGCATTCTCCCTAGGAGGAGAAAAGTTGTATGTATATGGATCTGGCTTGTAGGCCTGCTCAATGCTCAGAAATGAGAATAATTGTTGTTCATAAGACAAGAAAAGGAGACTTTACCTGCCCTGAATTGTTTTGTCATCAAGAAAGAAGGGGATATGGAAGAGAAGAGAGGGTTGGGAGAGGTGAGCCAGTGCAACTGTAGACTACTCAAGTTCCACACAGTGAATGCCATGGCAAGTCCTTTCCAAAATGCTCACTAGTTCTACAGAAATCTCAAAGCAAGCTGATTTCTAGTGGAAACTGATGAAATCTGTTTTACAGGGCAGCAACCAAGAGGACTGGGAGCAATGAGCCAGACCAAGGTATTAGACAGTAAGTCAGTCTCTAAACGCATGAAAGGACTTTTGCTTTGAAAACATCACTAGAGTAGGCTTGGGGGAAAGATTAATTGCATCTTCAAGGATAAGGAAACTAGACGAACATTATCACATCTTGGTTTCCCTCTCTTCCCCCCTTTCTTTCTGCCTACTTTTCCTCCCTTTTCTCTCATCTTTTCCTTCCTTTTTTTCTTTCCTCTTTCTCTTCCTCCTCCTCTTTCTATTTCTCTCTCTCCCTCTCCTGGCCTCTCTCTCTCCCTCTATCTAGTTTAACAAATAATTTCAATTACTTTAAAAACTTAGACATTTAAAAGCAAAGTTTAGAAAACTTCAGATTACATAAAAAAATAAGACAAATGTAATATGTATTCAAAGATAATTCAGGTTATAGATATTTTTAAATTTTGTATTGATTTTATTGGGGTTTTATTTGTTAGTAAAATGTATAGGTTTTAAGTGGATGGTGTTATAACATATTTGTATACAGGTGTGCTATAAATTCTAATGTGAACTTCCTCTTGGATAAAACAATAAAAGGAAATAAGTGATCACAAGATTCATATTGAACATAAGGACATAGTGTATTATTTCTTGAAAGATACATTTATTCTGTTATTTTTTAAATTTATCTATATTGTTGAAAGTATTACAGATATCCCTCCCTTTCCCCCCCCCCCCATTGACACCCTCCTGTTATTTTTTATGGCTTGTTTGATTATGGGATGTTGCTTAATTTCCTGTTTGCTAATATGACATGACATAAACCTAATGTTTCCCAGTACATATTAAGATGTTTTGCTATATTGGCCAAGGTGACTAGCCTCTTCCCAGTTCTGAGAAAAATCTTTATACCAATATATGCCCACCCCTGACTATAGGACCAGGAAGGGAAGATATTCTGATTGGTGGCAAACTCTTTAGGACGTTGAGACAGTTACATTGATTAACTTCTCTCCTAAAACTGTGTCACAGCTACTTCATCTAGTGAGCTTTAGGATGCAATGAACTGAAAATCCATTAATTCCACTTGAAAATCTTTGTTGGCATATTTCGGTCCATTCCAATGTAGGCTTCATTGCTAGAAAGAGCTTCTCTCCATGGCAGACGTGGCATTGGAAGGGCAAATGTCAGCTTTCTTGATAGTGATTATCTAGATTCTCAATCTACAGATGAAAATAGAGATTACATTGTTTTTGATATTTAGAGGTAAAAGTAGTCACTCCACAGTGTGAAAATGCAGTAAGAAACAAATCTCATCAATATTTTTTACAAAAGAAACAAAATTTAGAATCTCACATGAGCTTTCTGTAACGTGATTACAGTTGAGTAGTAGATAATATTGCCAGCACAGCACTTCCTGGTGGTTTAGGGAAATTCTCTACAATCTTAAATTCTTTCAACTTAAATTGCATTTCAAAGTTTCATTCATATCCAGTAAAAATGATATAGTTAAGTTTTCAACTGGGAATGAATTATTCATTAAAGCAGATAATGGTGTTAGGACTCAACCAAGGAGCTATAACATTAGCATAAAGAATTCCCTGTGCCACATTAATAGTTAAAATTAAAAATATACAACACAAAATATATTGATTAAGTCAGAGATCTTCTTTTGGTTAAATTAAATAAACTAAAGTCTCTGATGGTAATCTTTATGTCATACTTTTAATCATGCTACCTAGGGGTTTATAGACCACTTGGTCTTACTTATTAATGAAATTAGTGCAAGAAATACACTGCTATGCAGGCTCAATAATGATTGAAGGTGGTAGTTTAGGTTTTCTTTTTATTTAGGTCCTATTCAAATCCCATAAACAGATTACTTAGAGAAAACAATAACCTGTATATCTGTGCATCATCACATTTATGTTGTCTCTGAAAGGTGTTGATTTGTAAGTAATAGCTTACTAATGCTCTGATTAAATTTTAAAAGATAAACAACATCAAATTATATTTTATTCAATGAAATTTTCCTGATTGAAGCATACAAAATGTACGATTGATTCAAACATAATGACATAATACCTAATTTGTACCAAATAAAACATTAGATAGTCTGAAGGAGAGAGAGATAAACATAACATGATTTATGCCCTTAAGAAAATCACTGTTATTGAGGAGAAAGGCTATGAAAAGGAAATAAACATTTCAAGGGAAGAATCAGCTTCCAAGCTTACTTACTTGGCTATTGGAAAAGAGAAAAGCTTCAGTGAAAAGGAGAGAAAGCAAGAGCTTCCAAGATAAATGTCAGTCATTTTTATAACTTAATATTGAAAGCAACATTCTATTGCTACTATGGATTATATATATGAGAGGTGAGTCAATTAGTCAAGCCCTTACTTATGGGAGGAGATTATAAAAATGTGTGAATACTTGGAAATAGAGACTATGTAAGTCATTTTAGAGGCTGAAAACCCCAAGTCTGTGTATTGCATTAGCCCTTGCAAGTGAGAGTATAACTATGTCAGAATTCCCCAAGTACCAATGGAAATTAAACTGGTAACACAATAAACAGGTAAATACAGGTAATACAATAAGCATAAAAAGAGACAAATAAAAAAATGGTAGCTCGTGAAGTCTTTGGTAAAGTCCATTTTGACTAGCTATTTAATTCAACCCAAGAGGTATCTTCAGACATTGAAGGAATCTAGTTCATTTTGAAAACAATATGATGACTGATTTATTTTATTTAGTGAATCAAAGATAAAAAAGAAAGGTAGTGGTCATAGTTCTAAAATGTTGGGGTTTTTGTCCATGTCCTTCTGAAGATTCTCCTTCTACTTTGAGATTCTGGAGTTGTTTTTATTATATAAAGTTGCTTTTCCTTATAAGAGAGTTTTGATGAAATAGAAAGAGGAAAAATTTGAATTTAGAAGACCTGACTTCTAAATCTGGTTCTGCCTCTTACTAGGTGTGTAACTTTGGATTACTTACTTGTGTTCTTTACATCCAATTTCTCAAGTGTAAAATGGATGAAATAATGCAAAATGATTAAATGCTATGGCAGTAATACATGCCAAAAGCTATGGGTCTTAGAGAGAAGAGTTGAGGATATTGATTACTATTGAGGGTTGTAAGATGAGTGTGGGGTTTGAAAGTTGTGAAAAAAGATGGAGCCCAGGTGCTTTGGAAATAAAATACAGAGCTAATGAGGTATAGGAAAGCATGGGTGATAACCCTGCTAAGGCTAGGTAATGTGGGTTTACTGTGGGGCCAAAGAGAACCACCCTCTCATGGCTTTGGCAACTTGTTCAATGGACTTTAAGCAAGAATACTAATTATAAGTGGTGAGATTAGCCTAGAATTGGATAGACACAAAAGGTGCAACTGAAGATGAAGAAGGCATAATAATCTAGGTAAGGGATGCTAAACTGGTGAGCCACAAGAATTTTTAAAACATTAAATACCTGACTATTTAGTCAGGGGCACTGATCTCTATTCCCTTTGAATGTCAAATAAAAAAATGAAAATAGCCAACACAGCAATAGCCATCTGGTGTGAATGAATCAAAATTATACCAGGAATAAAATGATGGTGGCAGATTAGTTGGATATTATACTCATGTCCTCCCAGGACCAAGCAGGAAATATAAATAAAAAATTTAAAAATCACCCTAAATAATCAATGTAAGACTAGCTGAAGAGGAGTCTTATATCCAATGATATATAGAAGAAGCCACATCAAGACTGCTTCAAAGAAGTTTCCAAGATCAAGGCACAGACCGTGTATGATATGGGCCTGCGCCATAGCCCATTCGAAGAGTTCCAGAACCAACACACCAAGTAGCCTGCTTCAGACAACATTAAAGCAAGATCTAAAAAACTTCACGCACAGCATATACAAAGGAAGATTACAGCAGCACCTACACAGTGGCTCTCACACCATGGTTGGGGTTGATCCTGACAGTCAGCCAGCCTGTAGGTCGATCTAACCCAACAACAGGCCAACATCAATTAAGACTCAATTACAAAAGGAGGGCCCACAAAACCCACACAGAGTACCCATGTCAGGGGATTAAGGAAATTGAACCACTGAGTTCCACAGCATACCTACCACATAGGTTACCCCATGAAGATTGGGAGTCATAGCCGATATGTCTAATACATTGAAACAAACACAAAGAGGCAATGAAAGTGGGGAGACAAAGAAACAGGTCCCAAATAAAAGAACAGGAGGAACCTCCAGAATAAGAGCAAAACTAAATGGAAGTAAGCAATTTATCAGATACAGAGTTCAAAGTAATGGTTATAAGGATATTCAAAGAACTTAGTGAGAACTTAAACACCATAAAAGAGGACATAGAAATCATGAAAAAGAACCAGTCAGAAATGTAGAATACCATATCTGACATCAAGAATACACTGGAAGAAATAAAAAGTAGGTTGGGTGAGGCAGAGGATTAAATCAGCATTTTAATCCTGATTAAAAACACCCAATCTGAGCAGCATAAAGAAAAATACATATTTTAGCCTTGGTAGTTTTGGCTCAGCAGTTAGAGTGTCATCCCATGGACCAAAGAGTCACAGGTTTGATTCCCATCAAGGGCATGTACCTCAGTTGCAGTTTGGTCCCTGTCCCTGGTTGGGGTTGTGCAGGAGGCAACCAATCAATGTGTCTCTCTCACATTGATCTCTCTCTCTCTCTTTCTCTCTCTCTCACTCTATCTGAAGATAAATGGAAAACTATCCTAGTGTGAGAATTTAAAAAATAAAGAAAGAAAAATAAAAAAGAAAATAAAAATACATATTTTAAAAATGAGAATAGTTAAAGGGAACTTTGGGAAAATATGAAGCATAGCAACATCCACATCATAGGGATATCAGAAGGAGAAACGCAAGAGCAAATGATCAAGAAGTTATATAAAGAAATAATGACTGAAATCTTCCCAAACATGGTGAAGAAAAAAGACAAAAAATCAGGAAACACAAAGTCCCAAAATAGATTAACCCAATAAGGCCTACACCAAGAAACATCATAATTACAATGGCAAACATTAGTGTCAATGAAAGAATCTTAAAAGCAGCAAGAGAAAGATAGTTAGTTACCAAGAAGGGAGTACCCATAAGACTGTCAGTTGATTTCTCAATAGAAACACTTCAGGCTAGAAGGGATTGGCATGAACTATTCAAAATGATGAAAAGAAAGAACCTACAACCAAGACTAATTTACCCAGCAAAGCTATCATTAAAAATTGAAGGAGAAATAAATAGCTTCCCTGGCAAGAAAAAGCTAAAGAAATTTGTTACCACCAAACCGGTATTACAAGAAATGCTAAAGGTCCTACTTTAAGAAGTAGTAGTAGGAAAATTTTAAAAAGAGATCAAAAGAGTTAAGATAATTAAATGACAATAAAGTCATACCTATAAATAATCACTTAAAATATAAAGGGCTTATCTGGGAAAGTTTTTATGGAGTTCATCACTACCAAACCGTTATTATATGAAATGATGAAGGGTCTTTTTGAAGAAAAAGATAAAATGTATGAACAAACAAAATGGCAATGAATACATATCTATCAACAATGGAATCTACAAACAAAATGAACAGGAAGAACAGAAACATTCTCATAGATACAGAGAACATTTTGTTGGTTGCAAGTTGGGAAGGGGGTTGGGGGAATGGGTGAAAAAGGTGAAGGGATTAAGAAGCACAAACTCATTTCTAGTCTGACAAACCTCAAAGGGAAAGGGGTTGGGGGTGGGGGTGGGAAGAAATAAACCAAAGAACTTATATGCATAACCAATGGACACAGACAATAGTGTGGGAAAAGGTGGGAGGGGGGCGGGAGTGGGGAGGAGGGGGTCAATGGGGGAAAAATGTGGAACATCTGTAATACATTTTACATCCAACAATAAAGATTTGAATATATATATATATATATATATATATATATATATATATATATAAAGGGCTTAAATGCTCCAATCAAAAGATGTAGATAGATAAGAAAGCAAGATCCATATATATATACTGTTTACAAGAGACCCACATCAGAAAGAAAGATACACAAAGACTAAAGGTAAAGAGATGAAAAAAGATATTTCATGCAAGTGGAAATTTTAAAAAAGCTGACATAGCAATTCTTATATAATATAACTCAGATATAACAAACTAATTTGGGGGAGGGGTGGCAGTTGAAGCTTGAAGTCCATTATACAATAAATTAGGTTTTCCAAATCTGCATGTTAATAAGTTGACAAATTTGTTAGTGTACCTGTTTATACTGACATAGACATGTTTGTGTAATTAAAATTACATATGTATAAAATGCTTAATTTCACAGAAATGTTTCTATGTGTATTACTATAATTTTACATTTATACTGAATAGGTCTAGTAAATTTGCATGCTTTCACTAGTCACCATGAGTAAGCAAATACACAAGGCTGGGGAGTGTCTTAGTGCATGTCAAATGCATTAAAACTGCTGCAGAAAGTCAGGTCATGCAACAACAGAACCATTTACTGTGCTCTATATGATGTGATCATATACTAATTAGTCTCAGAACACTGTTTATGAGCAGCAACTATTGAATTTAAATATGTAGACTATAATTGTAGGTATGTAACATTTATTTATGCGGCAAAATCACTACAGAGTTTTTTCCAACATGTGGCCTATTTGCTAAAATTTGTTAAAAATAACAGTGAATTAATAACAAAAAAATAACCTGTTAATTTAATTATCAGCAAATCTTGGTAAAAAGCATTTTAAAGTTAACAGAGTGTTAATTTTCATATATGATATATGATCTGGACATTTTGTTCATTCATTCCAAAGTCCATTAAATTGAGGTCCACAAAATTGAGGGTTTACTGCCTCTGAAAAAGTTCACTTTAAAATAAATGCTATAGTAGGAAACAAAGGACATTACATAATAATAAAAGGAGCAATGCAACAAGAGAATATAACTCTGGTAAATATTTATGCACCCAACATTGGAGCACCTAAATATGTAAAGCAAATCTTCATGGACATAAAGGAAGAGTCTGAAAGTAATACAGTTATAGCAGGGGATTTTTTTTTTTTTATCATCACCCGAAGACATTTTTATATTTTTTGTTCAGATAGAGCAGGAGAGAGAGAAAGGAAGAGAGAGAGAAACATCAACATAAAAGGGACACATCGAGTGGCTGCCTCCCACACGACCCCAGCTAGGGATGGGGATGAATTGCAACTGAGGTACATGCCCTTGACCAGAATCAAACCTGTGATCCATTGGTCCATGGGCCGATGCTCTAACCGCTGAGCCAAACCAGCTAGGGCTATAGTAGGGGATTTGAACACTTCATTGACAATGAATGGATAGTTCTTCCAGATAGAAAATCAACAAATAAACAGTGGTCTTAAATGACACACTAAATTTGATGGACATAATTGGCATCTTCAGAGCAGTTCTTTCCATACTACACATTCTTTTCAAGCACAGAAGAAACATTTTCTAGGATAGACCACATGTTAGAACACAAAACAAGTATCAATAAATTTAAGAGTATAGAAATGATATAGAGAATCTTCTGTGACCATAATTTAAGTTTGAAACTAGAAATCAATGACAAGAAAAATACTGAATAACACACTAAGTCATGGAGGCTAAATAACATGTTACTAAAAAATGAATAGGTTAACAATGAGATCAAGAAAAAAATAAAAAGTTACCTTGTAGGAAATGAAAATGAGAACACAATAACCCCCAAAAATATATGGGACACAGTGAAAGCAGTCCTATGAGGGAAATTCATAGCATTACAGGCCTATCTTTAATAGAAATTTTAATGTAATTCCTATGAAAATACCAATGGGCATATTCACAGATTTGGAACAAATATTCCAAAAATTTACATGGAACTCAAAAAGACCCTGAATAGCCTCAGCAATCTTTAGAAAGAAGAACAAAGTTATATTAATATATACTACAAGGCCACTGTAATCAAAAGAGCCTGTTACTGGCATAAAAAGAAGGATCTAGAATCAAGGGAAGAGAACAGAGAGAACAGCAATCAACCCATGAATATATGGTCATTTACTATTTGACAAAGGAGGCAAGAGCATACAATAGGGTAATAACAATCTCTTCAATAAATAGTGTTGTGAACATTGGATGGGCACATGCCAAAAACTGAAAGTAGATCACCAACTTATGCCACACACAGGAATAAATGCAAAAAGGATAAAAGATTTAAATGTAAGTCATGAAATCATAAAAATCCCAGAAGAAAATATAGGCAGTAAAATCTCAGACATCTCTCAAAGCAATATTTTTGCTGATATGTGTCCGAGGGTAAGGCAAATAAATGAAAAAAAATAAACAAATGGTATTATTCTTACTAAAAAGCTTCTACATAGCAACAAAAAAATTAAAATTAAAAAATTAAACAAAATGAAAAGGGAACCCACTGTATAGGATTACATACTCTCCAATTATACATCTGATAATGGGTTAATTTTCAAAATATATAAATAACTTATACAACGCAGCACCAGGAAGACAAACAATCCAATTTAAAATAATGGGCAAAGGATCTAAATAGACACTTCTCCAAAAAGGACATACAGGTGGCCAATAGACATGAAAAAATGCTCAACATCACTAATCATCAGAGAGATGCAAATTAAAACTACAATGAGGTATCACCTCACACCTTCCAAAATGACTACCATCAACAAATCAACAAACAAAAATTGTTGGCAAGGGTGTGTAGAAAAGGGAACCCTTGTGCACTGTTGGTGGGAATACTGACTGGTCCAGCCTCTGAGGAAAATAGTTTGGTGTAACACCACTTTGAAACAATATATACACTCCTATGTTCATAGCAGTGTTATTTATAATAGCCAAGATCTGGAAGTAGCCCAAGTACCCATCAGTAGATAAGTAGATAAAAAAAAGCTAATGTACAGCCTTGGCTGGTTTGGCTCAGCGGTTAGAGCGTCGGCCTGTGGTCCAGAGAGACCCGGGTTTGGTTCCCACTAAGGGCATGTACCTCGGTTGCAGTTTGTCCCCGGCTCTGGTTGGGTCATGCGGGTGGCAACCACTCATTGTGTCCCTTTCATGTCCATGTCTCTCTCTCTCTCTCTTCCTCTCTCTCCCTCCCACTCTACCTGAACAAAAAATGGAAAAAGGTCCTCAGGTGAGGATAAAAAAAAAAAAAGCTGAGGTACATTTACACAATGGAATACTGTTTGACCATAAAAAAAATACAAAACAAACAAAAAATAAACTGGAAATTTTACCTTTTGCGGCAGCATGGATGGCGATTATTATGCTGAGTGATCTCATTTATATGTGGAATCTCATAAACCAAATAAAGTGATGAACAAAATAGAAACAGAGGCATGGATACATGAATCAGACTGACAGCTGTCAGAGGTGGGGGGTGGGTACTGCATAAAAGAAGGTGAAGGGATTAGCCAAAGAACATATATACATAACCCATGGACTCAGACCACAGTGTGGTGATGGCCGGGGAAGGGACAGGGAGTGGCAGCTGGGTAGAGGTGGGCAAAGGAGGGGATATAAGGACATCTGTAAAGTGTCAACAATAAAAATAAAATTTAAAAACTTATTCTTTTCGTCTGATCAGCAAAAAAAGATATTTTTCGGTATGTCACAGAATTTTAGTAATTAGTATTTGTGTGCCATGAGATAAAAAAGGTTGAAAATCACTGATATAGGGTATTAACAATTGGTAAAATGTAGTCCTTGTGGAAGGCCTTTCCAACTTTACATTTTGAACAGAGAGCTTTCTACAGCTACTGGGAGACATGGCTCATGGAGGTGCTTATGTCAGAAACCATGGTCTGTGTGCCAAGACATCCAATCTCTATTCCCATTCATGGCTCTAACACATCACAGAACACATGGATAATGCTAATATAGACAATCTAACTGGAAAAAGCACTTGGCCAGCTATAAGCATAATTGGTAATCTTATCTTTTTATTTATTTATTTTAAAGAGAGGAAGGGGGAGAGAGAGAGAGAAAAACATCAATTGGTTGCATGTCCCAACCGAGGCACCGAGCCCACAACCTGTGCATGTACCTTGACCAGGGACTGAACCCACCACCTTTTGGTGCACAGGATGAAGCTCTAACCAATGGAGCCACACTGGTCAGGGTGGCAATCTCATCCTTCCTGCACTATCCATTCCTTCTCTGTGCCCTTTGTGCTCACATTGTAGGCCCTCACGCCTTTGTCCCACACAAGTCTCAGGCTCACCCTTATTTCTTGCCCAGGAAAACATATCCAGTTAAAAAAACAAAAACAAAATAGGACATTCAAGTTGGAAGTTTAATACTTTTCATAAGTATTACATTTACTTACAAATACAAGCTTTATTATAAAGATTTCAAAAAAGGCTTGCCCTAGGAACACTGAATTTCTAATGGTGGGATTCCAGTCTTAGGCTAGTAGCTTGTTTTAGGTAGGAGAAACCTTCCTTTCTACTGTAAACTGGCCATGATCCAAGTCAGCTCAACAAAAGTTTTAAAATGGAAGCCTTTACCTGTTTTCAATGTTTCCCTTTTCTTCATCAGTGGATGTGAGGCAGGACTAGGGCTATTTGATCCATTTGTCACAAAAAGTACAGTGCTTAAGGACTACATGCTTTTGATAGGCCTGGGAGAATTTTTGAGGTCCAAGAACAATATTTCATTTAGTACAAAAGAAGAAACAAAACCCCCAAATTAAAATTAATTTAACTCTATGTCTGCCAAATGTAGCACCATTGCAACTTTATTAGCTATTAATTTCAGTGGTCACAAAACCATACCTTTGAAGTTTAGGCTTTCTTATATAATGATTGCCAAAAATTAAACATGACTATTGTAAACAAATATTAAAGTATAAGTCAAATAATTTAATAATAATTAAATGAGCTTTAAATATATTAATTTTCATTCATACACTTATTCATTTCACAATCATGTATTCATTTCACAAACAAGCACTTAATTTAAACTAGGTCAGCAGTGTTCAATCTAGGGCCCTAGTACCCTTAGAACACAGGAAGCCTTTATAAGGACATAGATATAAATGGTTGTAAGTGAAATCGTTTTCAGATGTTCAACTTTCATGTGGATGCATTGCTGAGACTGATTCGCCTAAGCACAAGGCTGCTCGTCTGGTTCCATTTTCCCAGCACCTCATGTCCAGTCAATCGGCTTTATTCCTATTGCAATTAAATGCAGGGACGTCCAGAAAACACACACAGGGTAGTCTAAATATTACTATAGATGTTGAAAAACTGAATAAATATATTGCTAAAATAATACATACATAGGAAACATGAGTGACTCTTTTTTTTTTTTTTTCCTTTCAACACAGTTGAAGTAGGAACAATTTATGTTCCATAAAATAACTTCTGATGTTAGATCACGGTGTGATTTTGGGTATGGAGGATATAGAGCTCAGAAGAAGTCAAAGTGACATCAGTACAAGAAAAATTCTATTTTTACCTAATTAGCTAGGCAAGTACATTTTCTCAGTGCTTATACTGATAACTACCGGAAACAGGAAAAGAATTGATATAGAAACCTGTCCACCTAGAAATGAGTAATAAATTGAAAAGAAAAAGCTCCATCCATATCAGTAACAGATTAATTTCCAACAAACTTTTGTATTTAAAATTATTTATCAAAATTTTAATATACTAATTTTTATTAATTCTGTGCCATTACAGGATATATATTTTTTAAAATCCTTACCTGAGGATATTTTACCATTCATCGTCAGATAGAGTGGGGGTTTGGGGGCAGAGAGAGAGAGAGAGAGAGAGAGAGAGAGAGAGAGAGAGATACATCAATTAGTTGCCTCCTGTAGGTGCCCACACCTGGAATCTAATCCAAAACCTAGGTTTGTGTCCTGACCCAGAATTGAACCAGCAATCCTTTGGTTCATGGGACAATCCTCCAATAAACTGAGCCACACCTGCCAGGGCTCAAATATTTCTTCAGGGAATGGTGGTGACTTTCAAAGTACAATGCTACTTAGAGTCATTTGGAAACATTTAGAAAGATGTGACCATTTTATTTTATTTTTTTTATATTAAGATATATTTTTAATTAAAAAAATTCAATACTTTGTGTTCAACTGGTGTCTTCAAGTCAAAGCAATGTTAATTGGCCACCCAGGGTGCTGTTTCAAGTTCTGGCTATGGTTTTAATTTATTTTTGTTACAGATGTTTCTCCTTTTTACCTCATTGACACCCTCCTCCCATTCCCTGTCCCCCCAAAGCATGGTTGTCTATGTCTATTGGTTATGCTTATATGCATAAGTTCTTTGGTTTAACTCTTCCCTCCCCCTCACCTCCTCCTTTGAGGTTTGTCAGTCTGAACACTACTTCTATGTCTCTGGGTCTATTTTGTTCATCAGCTAATTTTGTTCATTACATTCCACAAATAAGCGAGATCATGTGGTATTTGTCTTTCTCTGATTAGCTTATTTTGCTTAGCATAATATTCTTCAGGTCCCTCCATATCGTCTCAAAGAATAAGAGATCTTTCTTACAGCTGCATAGTGTTCCATCGTGTATATGGACCACAGCTTTTTTTATCCACTCATCTATTGATGGACAGTTGGGTTGTTTCCAGATTTTAGCAATTGTAAATAGTGCTGCTATGAACATGGGGGTACATACATTCTTTCTGATTGGTGTTTCAGGCTTCGTAGGACGTATTCCAAGAAGTGGAATCACTGGATCAAATGGCAGTTTAATTTTTAATTTTTTGAGGAAACACCATATTGTTTTTCATAGTGGCTGCACCAGTCTGCATTCCCACCAGCAGTGTACTAGAGTCTCCTTTTCTCCACACCCTCGCCAACACTTGTTATTTGATGATTTGTTGATGGCAGCCATTCTGACAGGTGTGAGGTGATACCTCATAGTTGTTTTAATTTGCATCTCTCTGATGATTAGTTGAGCAATTTTTCATATGTCTCTTGGCCATGTGTATGCCCTGTTTGGAGAGGTGTCTATTTAGATCCTTTGCCCATTTTGTTTTTTAAAGAATACTTTTTTTCTTAATTGATTTTAGAGAGAGAAAAAGGGAGAGGGAGAGAGAGATAGAAACATCAATTAGAGAGAACATCGATTGGCTGCCTCCTACATACCTCCCACTGGGGATCTGGCCCACAACCTGGTCATGTGCCCTGACCAGGAATCGAACTGGCAAACTCTTGGTGCATGGGTCCATGCTCTACCACTAAGCCACACCGGCCAGGCCTCTGCTTATTTTTAAATTGAATTCTTTGTCTTCCTTTTGCTGCTTTGCATGAGTACTCTATATATTTTGAAAATTAGCCCCTTATCTGATGTATGGTTGGCAATTATGCTCCCCCATACAGTGGGTTCCCTTTCCATTTTGATGTAAAAAAAACAAGCACCATTTTATTTTTAAATGTCAATATTCAGAACATAGCAGAAAGTATCCTTTGCAATCATTAACAATTGTGATTCAAAATATTGATTAAATATAATATAATCTTAATAGTATACAAGCCAGCAAGGTACATCCTTTTTTAAAGATCTTTTATGTAAAATTCCAGAAAAAAAAATATGTTTACAGTTCACACTGCACTGGACACTGTGCTAATTACAAGTTTCTATGCTTTTCCATCCTACCAGAGCTCTTGGAAATCATTTTGTGGAGCATGAACACTCAGAATTACCCAGGTAGAGGAAGACAGACAAAACACAAATAATTTGGAAGCATACTATCTGATATGGCATACAGTTTGTGTGAGAGACAGTCAGAATTAATAATAATAAAAAAAATGTCTCAGTAGAATTTGTAAATATAATTTATTTTTCATCCTGGTATTTTTGTGGATATTTTATGTTCAGGTTATTAATCTTAAAAAATAAATTTGGAACTGCTATTCCATTAGTTTAAAAGGTATTGTTAATGAATGGAGACAATATTCTTCTCTTTTACTTTAGAAACAATATTTAATTTATTGAACCAACTAATAGCACTGATGAGTCTAGGCTGTCCGGTCATATCCCGAGGCACTGGGAAAAGGAGGTGGCAGAGGCTTACCGGGTAAGTGATTATGAAGAATAATAAAACATCCTCTGGCGTGGAAAATTTATGTTCCAGTCTTGTTCTTTAGTTTTCTACCAATAAAATTGAAATGCTAAGACTCTGATTATAACCATCGTGTCCCTCTTAGTTCATCAAAAGAATAGAAGAAAACAGAAGCCATGAGGCACATACAGCATTATTCTGTTTCTCTGACTTTGTACAAATTGTGTCATTCAGCTGAATGTTGTTACTCCTTATTTACCCAGTAGCTTTCCATTAAAGCCATCCCTGATATTCCATGGAAAAAGTAGTCAGTGCTTTTATATCTATTTGGGTTTAGGGTGAATTACCTGGTAATAGACTCTACAACAAAGAGTTGCTTGCTCTGGGGAGTGAATCTGTTAACATAAACCAGGAGAACCTAATTCAGGATACAGTTTCAAATGAGGTGTAATCTTATCAGACCAGTTCTAAAGCTGGCATGTCCTTTAGATTTGTCCCAAGATGGGGCAAGTGGCCCAGCTATTTGTATCTGTGCATCATAGAGTCATGGGACCCAGGCCATACTTTAAAGAATGTGTAATCTTGGGCTTGGGTGGTGCAATGCCTTCAGGCTGGAGACAACACCCAGTGAGAGATACAACTGTGAACAGCTATCAGTAGCCAATAGCCCCAACAGCTAGGTGCGGGTGCACTGGCTGGGAAGAGATCCCCATTCACTACATAGCCATTAAGCCTTGTAGGTAAACTGTAATTCATTCATGTAGGTGAGACCTGCTTTATGTAAGGCACTTTTTCTAGGTTTTTGGAAACATTATTAATCAAAACAGCCAAATATACTTGCCCTATGGAGTTTATGCTGTGTTTTGTTAGGGGAGAGACAACACCAATGGTAAACATAATGAGACAAGGAAAATTGTTAGAATGTTAGAAAGTGATATATGCTATAGCAAGAAGTAAAGGTAGGACAGGACGAGGGGTTTTAAATAGTTTGGTTAAATTTTATTATTATTTAATGTAATGTTTATAGCTCCCTTTAGAAATTCAGTTTGTTAAAGATAGTCTTTCTATTCCCCATGTCTAGAATGAAGTCAGGGTTCAACTTGTTCCTGGAGTGAATGGGTGTGACAGAATCTGAGGATATTCCACTTGACATAAATAACAGCAGAAGAAAGAGAAGAATAATCAACGGCAGTGAGTTGTGTCCTGTTGGTCATACACTGACCTGTTTGTAATTGATTAGAATATCCTGTTCAGATTAACAACTAGATCAATGAAATTTCCTCAATCCTTCCTTCCCTCCTTCCTTCCTTCCTTCCTTCCTTCCTTCCTTCCTTCCTTCCTTCCTTCCTTCTTTCCTTCCTTCCCTTATTTATTTTTCTCTTTAATGATCTTAATTGCCGCCCACACATCATGAGCAAAATTTCTTTTGTTTTTAGAGTAAGTGGTTGCCTTATGGGTATAACTTAGAAGACTACATAAAACACCCCCATCTCACACAAATACACTAAAGCACCTAGGTAGCTAAGTTTTAAAAATTCCACCATTAAAGTTTACAACATTGTGAATGAGTAAGCACTGTTATCTCCCTACCCAAAAAGGCAAGGACGGCTCCCTCAGTGTGCTAGCTCCTGACGTAGGTGATCACATTTTCCTGAAGGAGAAACTGCTGTGGTCGGAGAGAGCTGGAACTCAAACTACATAAGGTCTGGTTTGGAGAAAAGGCCCTCACTCTCATAGAACAAGAAGAGGAAAAGAGTCCGTGTTTTGGAAAGTAGATGAAACTAAAACATACGTTTATACTCCTAGGAAGTGACTGGATGACTCAGTTTGAGCTCTCCCTGGGATGTCTTGCCCCGTGTCCTTCAATGTGACTTCAGAGAAAAAAATCAGTTGACCTTGGAATTTAAGGACCAAGCAATAGCAATAGTCTGGGAATAAAACTGATCACAGTGAAGGATATAAAAGCTGTGTCTGGAGTCTCTTCTCTTACTTTTCTGCAGCATAATAGATACGCCGACAAAAAACGGGTAGAAAACACTGCTCACTAAACAATCACAGACGAAAAGGAATAAAACAGAAAAATGGCATATACCTCTGTAGAAGTTCACTTTATTTCTTGTATTTTGTTTATAGAAAAAAATAATAAATAAATACATCCATTAAAACAATGACTTAAAGTTATAAATCAATTCAATTATTATTACATGATCAAACTAATACATGTTTTAGTTTCTGACCAGTAGAAGAAAGTGAGAAAAAAAGTAATAAGAAAATAAATAGAGGTAAGGGAGAAGGTGCCAAAGAGTGCTTCAAATAAAGAGGGTAGAGGGAGACAGAGGAGGGTAGGATAAGAAGAAGAGTAGAAAACCAGTGACATGAAGAGGAATGAAACAAAGAGAAAATAAATGAGAAGAAAACCCTAGCTACTGGAGACAGGATGATTGAGGGAAAAAAGAAAGAAGACAAAGAAACTATTGTCCTCAAATAATGAAAGATAAAGGTGGATGAATGCTCTGTGTCATAACTGCCCATGGGCTAATGGGCACTGATTAAGTCATCATTTCTATACCTGGCTCACAGCTCATCCAGCGCTCGAGCATAGTCAATGCAACACTGGAAACTCAACCTACTACAGTTAAAAAACAAGATTACAACTCAACAAAAGGAAGACAAAGAACCCAATTAAAAAAATGGGCAGAGGAACTAAATAGACACCTCTCCAAACAGGACATACAAATGGCTAAGAGACATATGAAGAAATGCTCAACATCACTAATCATCAGAGAGATACAAATTAAAACAACAATGAGGTATCACCTCACACCTGTCAGAATGGGCGCCATCAACAAATCATCAAACAACAAGTGTTGGAGAGGGTGTGGAGAAAAGGGGACTCTAGTACACTGCTGGTGGGAATTCAGACTGGTGCAGCCACTATGGAAAACAATATGGTGTTACCTCAAAAAATTAAAAATTGAACTTCCATTTGACCCAGTGATCCTACTTCTAGGAATATACCCTACTTCTAGGAATATACCCTAAGAAGCCTGAAACTCCAATCAGAAAAAATGTATGTACCCCCATGTTCATAGCAGCACTATTTACAATAGCTAAGATCTGGAAATAGCCCAAATGTCCATCAGTAGATG
The DNA here is from genome assembly GCF_014108415.1 of Molossus molossus. Classification (NCBI taxonomy): domain Eukaryota; kingdom Metazoa; phylum Chordata; class Mammalia; order Chiroptera; family Molossidae; genus Molossus; species Molossus molossus. The sequence goes on from NW_023425344.1 coordinate 185,136,618, forward strand.
AATGGATAAAAAAGCAGTGGTACATATATACAATGGAGTACTATGCAGCTGTAAGAAAGAAAGATCTCTTATCCTTTGAGATGACATGGAGGGAGCTGGAAAGTATTATCCTAAGCAAAAAAAGCCAAGCAGAGAAAGACAAATATCACATGATCTCACTTATTTGTGGAATATAATGAACATAACAGTCTGAGGAACGGGGTAGTCACAGAGATATGAAAGTGGGGTACAAACTGACAATCTCCTGAAGAGGGGATTGGGGGGAGAGATAAACCACAGAACTTATATGCATGTGTGCCTGAACAAAGGACATGGACCACAAAGGTGGGGATAGGGTGGGGAGGGAGGGGGAGAAGGGAAACAGTGGGTGAAAAAGGGGAAACATCTGTAACAAAAATAAATATATTAATTAAAAATAAATAAATAAATAAACAAGATTTTGGAATAAAATTTGGAATTCAGTAGGTTTTACATGTGGGGAAAAAAAGCACTTTATTTTAATGGGCCCAAAACTATTACCATTCACTGGCTTCTCTATGAGATTAAAGGGGAATTGTCTCATTCCAAAATACTGGCAAGCAGCATTTTAAAATCAGCATTTGTTTTATTGATTTTACTTTTTATTCCTTTTCAAACTAAATTTGCTTTTAATCTAATTATTCTAAGAATATTTCAAAAATGCAGTAAACTGGTTTAGGAATATCGGTTATTTATCACAAGTTCATACCTCATAATTTGTTCTTATAAAACATTATAAGTGCAAAGACATAAAACAACTTTGAAGGTTGTTTTTGTTTTGAAATAGATGTATAAAACCTCTTTCGGAAAACTATAAAACATAGCTTGAAAGAAAACCCAATGTTATAAAGATGTCAGTTCTCTGAAACTATTATACAGATTGAATACAATCTCTATTCCGTGGAAATTGACAAGTAATTCCAATTATATGTGAAAGCACAATGGCTCAAGAATAATGAAGATAATCTCAAAGCACAGAACATAGTGTAAGGGATTTCTCTACTAATGACAAGATCCTCAAAGCTATAGTAATTAAATGGAGAGAGTGTTTGTTTTGGATAGACAAACAACTAGAATGGAATGGGATGGGATGGAGTGGAGTGGAATAGAATGGAACAGAACAGAAAAGAATAGAATGGAGAGCACAAAATTATAACTATGTTCTGATACTATAGAATTATAGGAAAATGATGTTCTTATTAAAATGTTGCTGGAAAAGTAAAATATTTATTTGAGAAAAAAATAAAACAAAAATTCATTCCAGTTGAATTTGAACATTAAGGGGAAAGTAAGCTAATAAAATTTATAAAAGTAATAAAAGATCTATTACCTTTTGAGAGAGCACAGAAGGACCTGGAGAGTATCTTGCTGTGTGAAATAAGCCAGTTAAAGAAAGAAAAGTATCACATGATATCACTTATATATGAAATCTAATGAACAGAATAAATAGAAACAGTCATGGAGGATTTTCAGGAAGATGAAAGCAGGCAGGACCGGAGGGAGGATGAGTGTGTGAGAGCGTGAGCTAGTGTGTGAGAGAGTGTGAGTGGACATGAAGGTGGATGGCCAAACCCAAGTAGTGCAGTACCATGGAGCAGAAGGTTCCTGTGTTGTGGATGGAATCAGCCAGCTACCAAAGTAAGCGGCCCTTCAGGGCACTTCTCCCTGAGCCATGGGAGATCCCACAGTTTTGGAAGATCGCAGGTCTTCCTTGGGAGGAGGCAGTGGGAGCGGGTAGGACCCAGCAAACTGAGCACACCAGCGCACCTGGCACCATCGGAGCAGTGGACACTCTGTGTCAACACAGACCATTGCACAGCAGTGGAGCTCCCAAGGGGCCGGTCACAGAAGCCATGGACTTCCAGGAGCCCAGCACCATCCCCTACAGTAGCAGCCCAATCAGAGTAAAGATATACCCCCAGCAAAAAAGGCTGGGGAGCAGACATCCATCCCCAGGCAATAAAAGCACAGATCAGAAGCTGAGACCCATCCCCAAAAACTACAGCAAAAGCTGAGCAGGAGTTGAGCCCCACTGGGCAGCAGTACTACCCAGACACCAGCTGCGGGACCTGGGGCTCCACAGAGGCCTGTGTGGTCCAGCACCTCACAAGAGCAGTGGGAATCTGGAGCTCTAGAGGGACTGGTACGATCCAGCTGCCTGCCCACTGGACCTGCAGGGTGCAGGGGAACCAGAGAGGCCTGTGTGACCCAGGAGGGACTGTGTGATCCAGTTACCCACAGGAACTTCAGGGTGTGGGGGAATAGAGAGGTCTGTGCAACCCAGCTGTGCACAAGATAGGCATAGAGGATGTGAAAATGGAGGCGGAGTGAATGGAAGCTACACAGATGATTTCCTAGGACCAAATGCAAATTACAACTAAAATAAAGACAAATCCTCGGAAAAAAGCAATAGTAAAGCAGCAGGAGAGGATCATATAACCAGAGACACTGATAGGCTTTGCAGAGGTACCAGAGGGTGGTGGGCTGGGAGCCCATGGACAGTAGCAGTCTTAGCTGAGAGAAGTGCTCTTGGGGAATAAAGACCAAGCCCACTCCACAGCACAGAGAGCCTGGACAGAGTGCTAAAATAGCCACAGCCACTCACCTGGGGCTACTGCACAGGGAGGGCAGATTGGGCTGGAACTCTGTGGGGACACCCAGGATTTGGAGGGCACTCAGAGTTATTGCTGAGTTGCAGACACAAAGGACTGTGGCCAGTGTGCTCCTTCCCAGAGCTGTGGGGGAAAAGCAGGAGCCCCCCACCCTTTCTGAGAGTCAGCCTTTCCCAGGAGAGGCAAAGAAATGCAAATTGAGGCTCATTAACAACCAGCATCTATCCCACACTCTGGAAATCCTCTTTTGCAGAACACCAGGGCTACATTCCAAGGCACTGAGTAACTGAGACTACTAGCCACCAGAAAAAAACTAGAGGATAACTGAATATATCCTGGGCTTACAAATCTACCCAGGAAAGTAAGACTTGCCAGTTGTGTTTAACGTTGGTCCACACAGGTACATCCAAACCCAGTAGAGGGAGCTACCAACAGCAGAACACCAACACACACGGGGAAAATTTGGCAGGCTCCACCCATGGAGATAGCCAAAATGGTGAAACAAAGAAACAAATCCCAAATGAAAGAACAAGAGAACTCTATCGAAGATGAGATCAATGAAATGTAGTTAAGTAAATTATGAGAGGTAGAGTTCAGAGCCATGATCTTGAGGAAGCTCCACAGGATGAGTAAGGTACATCAGCACAATGAGTAAAGATATAGAAACACTGAAAACCAACAAAGTGGAAATGAAGAATGATATAGTAGAAATAAAGAACACATTGGAAGGACTAACCAGCAGAGTAGAGGAAGCTGAGAACTGGATCAGTGAATTAGAAGACAGGGTAGAAAAAATTCAACCAATCAGAAAACCAAAAGGAAAAAAACAATTAAAAAACAGGAAGATAGCTTAAGAGAACTATGGGACAACTAGAAATGTAATAACATTTGCATCATAGGAGTCCTCAAAGAGGAAGCAAATGGTCAAGGATTAGAGAATATATTTGAAGAAACAGTGACAGAAAACTTTCCTAACTTGGTGAAGTAAGAAGGCATTCAAGTTCAAGAAGCACAGAAAGCCCCAGGTAAGAGGAACCCAAATAGGCCCAAAACAAGACACATAGTAATTAAAATGCCAAAAATTAAAAACAAAGAGAGAATCCTGAAGGCAGCCAGAGATAAGCAACAGGTTACCTACAAAGGAAACCCCATAAGGCTCTCAGCTAACATCTCAACAGAAACACTTACAGGCCCGAAGGGAGTGGCATGAAGTAATCAAGGTCATGAAAAACAGGGATCTGAGTCCAAGATTACTCTACCTTACAAGGCCATCATTCAAAATAGAAGGTTAAATTAAGAGCTTTCCAGACCAAAAAAAAAAAAAAAAAGCCTAAGGGAATACATTAGCACCAAACCAGCACTGCAAGAAATGTTAAAAGGACTATTGTAATAAGTAGAAGAAATAAGAAGAAAAATAGAAACACACTAAACAAAAATGGCAATAAATAAGTACATATTAATTATTACCTTAAATGTAAATGGTTTGAATGCTCTGATAAAAAGACACAGAGTAGCTGACTGGATAAGAAAGCATGGCTTACATATATGTTGTTTACAAGAGACCCACATCACAGTGAAAGACTCACATAGGTTGAAAGTGAAGGTATGGAAAAAAATCAAGCAAACAAAAAGGAAAAAAAAGCTGGGGTAGCAATACTCATATCTGATAAATTAGATTTCAAAATGAAGGACATAACTAGAGTCAAGTCAAAGAAGGCCACTAAATAATATTGAAAGGATCTATCCAACAGGAAGATATAACTTGGTAAACATATATGCACCCAATATAGAAGTACCAATATATATTAAAAATATTCTGGAGGACTTCCAAGGAGAAATCAACAGCAATACAATCACAATCATAGCAGGGGACTTCAACACTGTGCTGATATCACCAAAAATATCATCTAGACAAAAATTAATAAGGAAACACAGACTTTAAATGAAGGGCTAGGTCAAATGGATTAGATAGATATCTACAGAGAATTACACCCCACAACTGCAGAATTCACATTCTTCTTAAGTGCACATGAGTCATTTTCAAAGATAGACCACATGTTAGGACAAAAACTAAATCTACAAGTTCAAGAAGATTGAAACCATATCAAGCATCTTCCCAGATCACAATGGCATGAAACTAGAAATCAACTGCAACAAGAACATGCAAAGACATCAGAAAACATAAAGGCTAAATAGCATGCTATTGAACAATGAATGGGTTACCATGGAGATCAAGGAAGAAATTAAAAACTTCCTGGAAACCAATGAAAATGAGCACACAACAACACAAAATCTATGGAATGCAGCAAAACCAGTTCTGAGAGGGAAGTTCATAGCACTATAGGCCTACCTCAAGAAGCAAGAAAAATCTCTAATAGACTATCTAACCTCACAACTTAAAGAACTAGAAAGCAAACAAAAAGAAAACCCCAGAGCAAGTAGAAGGAAGGAAATAGTAAAGATCATGGCAGAAATAAATGACATGGAGACCAAAAGAACAATTCAAAGGATCAATGAAACAAAGACCGGGTTCTTTGAAAAGATAAACAAGATTGATGGACCCTTAGCTAGACTCACCAAGAAACAAAGAGAGAGAACCCAAATACACAAAATCAGAAATGATAGTGGAGAAATAATAACTGACACTGCAGAAATACAAAGGATTGTGTACAAATATTATGAACAATTATATGGCAACAAGTTCGACAATCTAAGCAAAATGGACAAATTTCTAGAAACACATAGTCTCCCTAAACTGGATCGGGAAAAGAAGAAAACTTGAACAGATCAATAACCACAACAGAAATTGAAGATGTAATTAAGACTATTCCAGCAAACAAAATCCCAGGCACGGATGGCTTCATGGGGGAAATTTACCGAACATTCAAAGAATAACTAATACCCATTCTCTTCAAACTATTTCAAAAAATTCAAGAGGAAGGAACACTTTCAAACTCGTTTTATGAGGCGAGCATAATTCTAATTCCAAAACCAGAAAAACACTACAAAGAAAGAAAACTACAGGCCAATATCCCTGATGAACATAGACTCCAAAATCCTGAACAAAATACTGGCAAATCGGACTCAGCAATACATCAAAAAAATTATCCACCATGACCAAGTGTGATTCATCCCAGGGATGTAAGGCTGGTACAATATTCGCAAATCCATAAATGTGATACACCACATAAACAAAATGAAAGATAAAAATCATATGATCATATCAATAGACGCTGAAAAAGCATTCGACAAAATCCAGCACCCATTTCTGATAAAGATGCTCAGCAATCTCAGAATAAAGGGATCATATCTCGACATAATAAAGGCCATATACGAAAGACCTACAGCCAACATCATACTCAATGGGCAAAAACTAAAAGCATTTCCCTTTAGAACAGGAACAAACAAGGATGCCCACTTTCACCGCTTTTATTTAACATAGTACGGGAAGATTTAGCCACAGCAATCAGACAGGAAGAAAAAAATAAAAGGGATACAAATTTGAAAGGAGGAAGTGAAACTGTCATTATTCACAGATGACATGATGTTATACGTGGAAAACCCCAAAGACTCCATCAAAAATTTACTAGACGTAATAAATAAATTTGGTAAAGTAGCAGGATACAAAATTAACGTCAAGATATTGACAGCATTCTTATACACCAATGATGAACTCACAGAAAGAGAAACAAAAAAAAAATTTAATTTACCATCACGGCAAAAATATTAAGACACCTAGAAATAAACATCCAAAGAAATAAAGGACCCACTTGCAGAAAACTACAGGTCATTGAAAAAAGAAATAGAGAAAGATATAAAAAAGTGGAAGCACATATCTTGTTCATAGATTGGAAAAATTAACATCATTAAAATGTCCATATTACCCAAAGCAATCTATAGATTCAATGCAATCCCCATCAAAATACCAACAACATACTTCACAGAATTAGAAAAAATACTTCAAAAGTTCATATGGAACCAAAAATGACCTCAAATAGCCACGGCACTCTTGAAAAAGAAGAACACAGTAGGAGTGATCACGTTACTAGATTTCAAATTATACTGCAAAGCCACTGTAATCAAAACAGCCTGGTACTGGCACAAGAACAGGCAGATAGACCAGTGGAACAGAATAGAGAACCCAGAAATGAACCCAAGACAGTATGCTCAATTAATATTTGACAAAGGTGTCAAGAGCATACAGTGGAGTAAAGACAGCCTCTTTAATAAATGGTGTTGGAAAAATTGCACAGCTACTTTCAAAAAAATAAAACTAGACCATCAACTTACATCATACACAAAAATAAACTCAAAATGGATAAAAGACTTAAATGTGACTGATGAATTCCATAAAAATCCTAAAAGAAAATGTAGGCAACAAAATTTCAGACATCATATGCAGCAGAATTTTTCCTGGTACATCACCTAAGGCAACAGAAACAAAGGAGAAAATGAACACATGGGGCTACATCAAACCAAAAACTGTCTGCACAGCAAAAGATACAGTCATCAAAATGGAAAGGCAACCTACTGTATGGGAGAGCATCATTGCCAATGATATATCAGATAAGGGGTTAATTTCCAATATATGTAGAGTGCTCATACAACTCAACAAAAGAAAGACAAAGAGCTCAATTAAAAAATGGGCAGAGGAACTAAATAGACACCTCTCCAAACAGGACATACAAATGGCTAAGAGATATATGAGGAAATGTTCAAGATCACTAATCATCAGAGAGATGCAAATTAAAACAACAATGTGGTATCACCTCACACCTGTCAGAGTGGCTGCCTTCAACAAATCATCCAACAACAAGTGTTGGTGAGGGTGTGGAGAAAAGGGGACTGTAATACACTGCTGGTGGAAATGCAGACTGGTACAGCCACTATGGAAAACAATATGGTGTTTCATCAAAAAATTAAAAATTGAACTTCCATTTGACCCAGTGATCCCACTTCTAGGAATATACCCTAAGAAGCCTGAAACACCAATCAGAAAGAATATATGTACCCCCATGTTCACAGCAGCACTATTTACCATAGCTAATATATGGAAACAGCCCAAATGTCCATCAGTAGACGAATGGATAAAAAAGTGATGGTATATATACACAATGGAGTACTATGCAGCTCTAAGAAAGAGAGATCTCTTATCCTTTGAGACAACATGGAGGGACCTGGAAAGTATTATCCTAAGTGCAACAAGCCAAACAGAGAAAGACAAGTATCATATGATCTCACTTATCTGTGGAATATAATGAACAAAACAGTCTTAATAATGGGGTAGTCTTGGAGATGTGGAAGTGGGGTACAGACTGACAATCCCCCGAAGAGGGGGTGGTGGGGGAGAGATAAACCACAGAACTTATATGCATGTATGCATGACCAATGGACATGGACAACAAAGCTGGGGATAGGGCGGGGAGGGTGTGGGAGGGGGGAATCAATGGGGAAAAAGAAGAAACAAGTGTAACAAAAAAAATTAATTAATTAAAAAAAAAAAAGAAAGAAAGAAACAGTCATGGATACAGGGAACAGACTGAGGAACCTTAGAGGAAAGGGTGGAGGGAAGAGATGCAGTGGATTTACATGCATATATGCATTACCCATGGACACAGACCATTGAGTGGAGAAGGTCTGGAGCAGGGCAGGAACCAGGACAAGGCGGGTAATGGGGAAGTAAGAGGGGATATATGTATTACTCTCAAAAATAAAGATTTAATTTTTATAAAAAGCAATTCCACCTACAAAAATTAATATAATAATCTCATTCTTTTTTGTCTTTTTTTCTAGTTAAAAAAGAAAAGTAATACAGGATAGTTAGTAATCTCATGATATAGAATTACTCTTTAAATATTGACATAAAAATAAAGAAAATATTTAAAATTGGATATTAAAAAATTCAAATGTTAATAAAAATGTGAACAGAAATACAATTTTCTATGCATATAATACCGCAAAAATAAATATATGAAGTGGCAGAAGACACCTGCAACACATGTCACTAACGAAACCATTCAATCCATGATATATGTGAAGCCATCCTACAAATCAAACGGAAAACTAGAGCCCTGGCCAGTTTGGCTCAGCAGTTGGAGCATCAGCCCATGAACCAGAGAGTCCCCCTGGGTTCTGTTCCTACTAGCAGTGGTTCTCAACCTTCCTAATGCCGCGACCCTTTCATACAGTTCCTCATGTTGTATGTGGGCATATCTGCATGTGGGCAGACCTGCCTGGAGACAGATAGAGGACTGGTGTCTCAATTCCTAAAACCATCGGAAACATGTGTTTTCTGATCATCCTAGGTGACCCCTGTGAAAGGGTCATTCAACCCCAGGAGTCGTGGCCCATAGGATGAGAACCGCTGTGCTAAGGGCATGTACCTGGGTTGCTGTTCGTCCCTGGCCTGGTTGGGTTGGGGTTGTGTGGGTGATAACCAGTTGATGTGTCTCTCTCACATCGATGTTTCTCTCTCTCTCTCCTTCTCTCTCTCCCACTCTATCTGGGAAAAAAAAGAGAAAAGAAAACTAGAGAAGTCAACGGAAAAATAGGCAAAATATTTGAAATGCATTTCACAAAAAGGAATATCCAAGTGACTATAATTTGCTCAATATTGACTAATCAAATCAATAAAAATTTAAATGACAGTGAGATATCATTAATGCACAAGACAATGGCTAAAATAAAAATATATTTTGGCAGAGACATGGACAACTAGAAACTGTCAGACACTGCTTATGGGAGCATAAAATTAATATAATCATTTTAGAAAACTATTAAGCATTTTCAATTAAATCAGGAGATCTTCCTATCCTATTAGGACTCAGAAATTCCACTTTTTTAAAAATTTTTTAATCCTCACCCGAGGACTTTTTTTTTTTTTTTTTTCATTTATCTTCAGATAGAGCAGGAGGGATTGTGGGAGGGAGAGAGAAAGAGAAACATCGATGTGAGAAAGACACATTGAGTAGTTGCCACCCACACGACCCCAACCGGGGCCGGGGACAAACTGCAACCTCGGTATGTGCCCTTAGCGGGAACCAAACCGGGGCCTCTCTGGACCGCAGGCTGATGCTCTAACTGCTGAGCCAAACTGGCCAGGGCAGAAATTCCACTTTTAAGCATACCCAAAAGCAATGTACTTCCATGTACATCATAGAAAATGTGCATGACTACGAAATTCATAACAGCTACAAAATGGTAGTAACTCAATCTCTGCCAATATTAGGAAGACCAACTAATCATACAGTGAAATAATATGTAGTAATGAAAATAAGTAAAAAAATAGATACAAGTAACAACATGAATCAACCTTACAAATATAATGTTGATGAAAAGAGCTTTACCACAAAAGAATACATATAGTAAATTTCACTTATATAATTGAATACTTATAATTGAAAAATATGGTGTTTAATAATGCATTCTTATATGTTAAAACTGTAAAGAATTGCAAGGAAATGTAACCAAAAATGTCAACCAAACACCAGTAATTAAAAATATCAAGGTGGTGACCTTATTTTTCTTTTTTCTTTTTCTTTTTCTTTATTGATTTTAGAGAGAGAGGAAGGGAGAGGGAGAGAGAGATAAAAACATCGATGAGAAAGAACATCGATTGGCTGCCTCCTACATGCCCCTCACTGGGAATTTGGCCCACAACCTGGGCACGTGCTCTGACTGGGAATCAAACCAGTGACCCTTTGGTGCATGACTCTCCACCACTGAGCCACACTGGCCAGACCAGGGTGGTAACCTTTGACAGAGAGAAATTAGTGACTCAGAAGAGGTATGAAGACCAAATTAAGCCCTTATGTTACTATTAAAATATTTTTCACCATTTTATTTATTTATTTATTTTTATTCTTACCTGAGGACATTTTTTCGTTTTTTGTTCAGATAGAGTGGGAGGGAGAGAGAGAAACATCGACGTGAAAGGGACACATCGAGTGGCTGACACCCGCAGGACCAAACCAGGGCCAGGGACAAACTGCAACCGAGGTACATGCCCTTTGCGGGAACTGAACCCGGGTCTCTCTGGACTGCAGGCTGATGCTCTAACCGCTGAGCCAAACTGGCCAGGGCAGTCATCACCATTTGAAACAATTCCAGTTAAAGGTGTGTTAGCCAAAAAACAAGGCTGCCTCATGGCGTGCAGTGAAGCGTAACTCTAAGTGTCTTCATGTGAGCTTCAGACAGCGAGCAGGGCACCTTCTGATGCTGTGCAATACAACAACCTGCCCGAAAGTCCAGATACACAAAATAGTTTCTTCTCTCTTGAATAATGATTTAACCTCAGCATTCTCTTTTATCATAGTCACGGCATGACTGACATGTTTCTGAAGGCTGAAATTACCTGATTGGCAATAGGTCTCTTACTAAGATTCCATTCCTCATGTGTATTTGTTTTTATTCTCTGTCTTGGTAAAAAACAATTGTGATGTTTTAGTACAGTAACCAAGTAAATATAAAAGGATTCACAATTTATGTGGCTACATTTGACAGTTATATGATGTTTCTTAATATGTCTCAGGTGTACTTAGCTATACTGCATAGTGAGACCTTGAGTGGAAGCTTCTTCTTCATAACCACTCAAAATAGGCTTATGATTTACATTTATTTATTATTTTTCAATATTTTATTAGAAAAATTTTAACACACACAGGTGAGCTGAAAGAATTTTACCCTGAACATTCATGTACTTACCTTCTATACTCTACCATTAATGTTTTAGTTGACTTGCTTTATCACATAGCTACCTACCTGTCCTTCCCTTTATCTACCAGCAATCCATGTAACAATGTGGTTACTGGGTATTTAACAGCTCAGTCAATCATCACATGATAACCCCAGTGTAAGCAGTGCCCAAGTCAAGAAATAAAATTTTTCTAATACTATAGTCCCCCCAATCCTCTATATTTTCAGTCCTTGAGGAAGTAACTGATCCTAAATGGGGAATTTATTTTCACAAGTGTGGAATTTTAAGAAATTAACTTACTTTACCTTCTCTGTTTTTTTTTTTTTTTTGGTACATTTGTATGTTGTAAATAAAGTAAGATAGGATTTCACAAAAAGTTTGTGCATATAACTTCCTTATAGGTTTCTTAGTTCTTTCTCAAACATATATTAGAATTTCTTAACACTTCAAAAATCTAGAAGAATGAATATTTTTTAAAAACAACAAACACACCAGGCTGAGTCAGTAAACAAGTTGGATTTCTGTCTCCTGGGACATTTGCTAATGTAAGTTTTCTAAGTTTGGGCAATTTAGAGCTGGTTTTTACCATTATCATATAAAACAGTTTGCATTAGACCTAATGCAACCTAATGTTTTGGGTGTCTAATTTTTTCTGAATTCCCCTTAGACATGATGGCAGCAAACACCACAGTGAGGAAAGCATTTTTTTTTCTATGCAGTGATTTGACTTCTCACATTTCTGTTGGAATGTAAATTAGATTCAAGAACAGCTCTGTACCTGGTAACTGACAAGGTGTGAAACGCTGAGCTTTACAGGGCTGTGATAAACATATGCAAAGTGTTTTTCTGTTGTCAGAAGGCTGCAGGCTGTCTGTCCTGGAGTAAAGAAAGGAGAGTCCCGTGGCATCAGCGATCCTGTCTGTACTGTCCATGTCTCCAAATGCCAGCTGGACGGGGGAGATGCCGGTCCTCTGAGGGCGTCTTATTTCTGGGTCCTTGCTTGGTCAAAGATTGACAATGTACAGGGCTCCCCTGGCTGATTTTTTGAGCTTTTTTTGTTGTTGTTGTTCATCAGCTGGTGTCCTTTGGAATCATATTGGAAGAAATGTAGCCAATTATGAAACTTACATAATTGAACAGAGGAGAAGTCAGTCTCAGGTAGAAGCAGCAGAAAGAAAGTGATGGGTGGATGTTTTTGTTCACGTACATAGAAGTATCACTGTTTTCCTTATGATTTTGAAGGGTAGCATTGACAGTTTATATCCAGAGTACATTAAAATTCCGATCTTAATTTAAATAGGATTTTACTTGTTTGGTGAAGTCTCAAGAGCCAAGTCCTACAGCTCTGTGTGTGTGGGAAAAATAATTATGAATATGTGGCCAACTGAGGCCAGTTAAGGCTGCTATGAGTCCTCAAATGAACAATGAAGCCCTGGGGATGCTGGTCTACCTTAGAGACACGAACAAACAACTTCCAGTTCTTGGACTAACCTTTTCAGCAAAAATATTCACGAGGATACGTTATATTGTGTAATATAATATTAATATGCAAAATCAGTGTATTTCTGTACATTAGCAATGTACAACTTGAAAATAAAATTGAGAAAAATAATTCTGTTTACTAGAGCATCAGAAAGAATATGATAAATTTAACCAAAGAAGTATAATGTAAGGCTTATATACTGAAAACTACCTAAAATTATTGGAAAAAAAATTAGAAAGACCTATATAAATATAAAAGGTCTTTGTGTTTCTGAGTTGGAAGACAATATTATTAATATGGCAATACTCCCTGTTTTGCTTTTCTTCTTGCTGCTATAGCAAATTACCACCACTTTAGTACTTTGAAACAATACAAATTATTCTCTAACAGTTTTGGAAGCTGGTTCTCTAGCGAACTCCAAGAACATAGGTCTCATGGGCTAATATCAACATGTTGGCAGAGATGACTCCTTCCAGAGGCTCCAAGGAGACTCCCTCCCTCACCTCTTCAAGCTCGTATTCATGGCCACACTACTCTAATCTCTGTTTCCATCATTACATTGCCTTTTCCTATAGTCAGGTCTCCTTCTGCCTCCCTCTTAGAAGGATATTTATGATTATATGGGCTCACCAAGATAACCCAGGAAAATCTTATGACAATCACAACTGTGAAGTCTCTTTTGCCATGTAAGATACCATATTCACGGTTTCTGGGGATTTGGATATGGACATATTTAGAGGGAGGGCATTATGTATTATCACATTCCTAATTTAATCTATAGAACTACGCAACCTCTATCCAAATTCCAACTGCGTTTGTTATAAAAATAGAATTGATGATTCTAAAATTTATTTGGAATTGCAAGGAACAATCTCTAAAAAGAACACAGTTAGAAGACTCCCATCTCCCAATTTCAAAGCTGCAAAGTTTTATATTCAGGACAGTATAGTATAATAGAATTAAGGTTCCAGAAATAAACCCACACATCTGTGGTAAATTTAATTTCAACAAAGTTGCTATATCATTCATTGGGAAAAGAAGAGTGTTTTCAACAAATGTGTAGAAATAACTGGATATTCGTGTGCAAAGGAATGAATTTAGACCACCTACCTCACATAATATAAAGAAAATTAGCTCAAAATAGATAAAAGGCCTGCATATAAGAGCTATAACTATACAACTCTTGGAAGAACACATAGGTGTAAATCTTTTTGTCTTTGGTTAACATTTTTTGTAGATATAACACCAAATGCACAAACAATCAAATAAAAATATATAAATATGGCTTTATCAAAATTAAGAACTTTTGAGTATCAAAGGACACTATCAGGAAAATGAAAAGACAAACCACAGAATGAGAGGAAATATCTTTAAACCATGTTTTTAAAAACCCTGACAGCGGTTTGGTACCTATAGTATAGAAATGGCCGATAAGCATGTGAAAAGATACTCAATGCCGTAAGTCATTAGGGCCACACAAATCAAAATCATAATGAGGTATCACTTCATGCCCACTAAAGTGGCTATCGTAATAATTTCAAAGAGGAAAATAAGTGTGGATGAGAATGTGGAGAAGTGGTACACTCATACGTTGCTGGTGGGAATGTAAAATGTGCAACTGTTTGGAAATGTTAGTTCATCGAAAAGTTAAACATACAGTTATCATATGACCCAGCAACAGCACTACTAGTTATACACTCAAGAGAATTGAAAACATTTTCTCACACAGTGTTTATAGCAGTGTTATTCATAAGAGCCAAACTATGGAACCGATCCAATTGTTCATCAACTGATGAAGTATAAACAAAATGTGATATTTACATACGATGGAACATCACTCATGTATAAAAAGGAATGAAATAGTGATACTTGCTACAAGATGGATGAAGCTTGAAAGCATTATGGTAAATAAAGAAGCCAAACACAAAAGGCCATAGATTGTATGATTCCATTTATATGACATATTCAAAACTGGTAAATCCATAGAGAAAGAAAGTAGATTAAAGATTGACAGGAATCCAGGAGAAGGAGGATGGAGAGTGATTGATAATTGGTATTTATTTTTAGGGTGATGAAACTATTCTAGAATTAGATAGTGGTTATGGATGCACAACCTCATGAACACATTAAAATGTATACTCAGTCTGTGGACTCTTGTTACAGTAATCGGAGCTAACACATTATGGAATGAAATAGGAAAAGGAGAATGTTAAACAGAAGTCCTGGAAACAGGAAATATATTTGTTTAATAAAACACAGTCCAGATCACAGAGATATTTAAAAGGGAACTGGAAATATTATTTTAGTTGTTTGATGTTTGTTTGTTTTTTTAAAAAAATTAAAAATACTTCATGGACAACAAAGAGACTGTAGGTGGAACATAATATTGCTCAGTTTATCAAGGTCTCTTTAATTCATTTAAAAATAAAGCTACTGTAGAATAGTTATGCTTACTTGTTTTATTCATCTAGGAGTCATCAAAAAAATGTTTTCATTTGATATACTGGGATATAACTATGTGCACACAATTTATAATGTCCTTTAGGAAAAGACAATGAAGAGACAAAGAAAAGGATCTATTAAATTATTTCAGTTTGAAATGGTTGTGTTATTTTGTTTAAAAAAAAAACTGGGTGATTCAGAATGAGAAATCAGGGTGAGTAACAGGTGAAAATCTGATAATTAATGAGGCAGAAGATGAAATAAAGGGCAGAAAAAGAATCTTGCCAGTGTTAAGGGGTATAGTCACAGGTGATAAGATGGAGATTTCTCTCTGCACATTTGAGAATAAAGCCCCTTCCATAATGAGCCATTCAAATCAGCATTCTCCCAGCCACTGAGACCCAGTGTATTTCGCTATTCCTGGGACTTCTTTAGGTACATAGCATTTAAAAAAATGTTCTGTTTTTTTTTTTTTTTTTTAAATACTCATTATTTTTAGAGAGGAAGGGAGAGAGAGATAGAAACATTGATGTAAGAGAGAAGCATGGCTCAGCTGCCTCCTGAACGCCCCCTACTGGTGTTGGAGCCCACAACCCAGGCATGTGCCCTGAGCTGGAATTGAGCTGGGACCTCTCAGTCCGTGGAACAGCACTTAATCCACTGAGCCACATGGGCTTGGCTAGGTACATACCATTTTACAAGCTAGCAAAGAATAACAGCAAACCCACATGAATCAATAAACAAATTAGAACAATAGGTTGTTAGGTTTTTACAAATAGTTGAGTTCCAAATAGAGATAAATTCAGGCTTATATACAACCTGACTTCTTTCTCCAAGTGTGTATTACTTTACCCTCATGCCAACTACACTCTTTTGTGGACTTGAAGGGAAGTGTATCTTTTCAGCTTCTGTTCCAAGTGACTCTGGCGTAAAGCAGTGTTTAGGAGTTTGTTCTGGATGTATTTGCCTTCTAAACTCAGCACCAATAGCTATGTGAACTTGATGTAAGTGATTTATCCTCATAAACCTTGTTTACTCATCTGTAAAATGTAAACAGTAACATTTGCCTCAGAAGCAAAGACTTTTGGAGATTTAAAAGACGGGAGAGTAAATTAAGTAATGTCTGTAAAATGCTTTATAGAGGACCTGAAAGAGTAAGCACTCAACTCATGGCATTACACAGCGAGTGTTTCTTCAGTTTTCAATTCCATAACCAGAAATTGTATTCTCTTTTCTCTTCTCCACATGCATTAAACCTAGCTAACTTCCACACATTGTTTTCACCAGGCACTTACATAAATAACTTAAGCCTTTTTCTTTTCCAGTAATAGCTGTGCTCTCCTGATCTCTTTCCACTTATCTGTATTTCACAATCAGTGCCTTGGAATGGGCACTATCTCAGTCCCATCCCTCCTTCTAATTCCCTCATATCAAAATCTGATCTATGATGCTTCTGGCTTTATGATGAAATGATTTGGGCAGATTCATTTCAAACCACCAGAAAACTGGCCATGAGCCCTGCAGTCCTTGCGCCTCATTTGCGGCCAGTGGGAACTGGAAGACTAGGCACGAGGCCCTGGGAAGTCCTGAAAGGGTTTTCGCAGGGGACTTCGGAAGCCTGTGCCTCCTCACTGAGGTCAGCAGTCACCTGCTCTCACAGTCACCCATGCCGAACACATGACCCCTCAGACACGGTCTTTTTTCCCAAATTCCTGTAATAGTTCAAAGAACTCTGGAAAGCAGCCCAGCTGATGTGGCTCAGTAATTGACCATCAACCCATGCACCAAAAACAGGTCACCAGTTTGATTCCCAGTCAGGGTAAATGTTCAGATTGTGGGCTCAATCCCCAGTGGGGGGCATGCAGGAGGCAGCTTATTGGTGTGTTTTCTCATCAATGTTTCTATCTCTCTCCTTATCTCTCTATCTAAAAAAAAAAAAAAAAAAAAGAACTCTGGAAAACACAAATGAGCATCTCACACTGCACTGAGGTATAACTTCTGTGTCAAACATAAATATTGGTACTATTTATGTAGTATTGTTTTTCAAGGGAATTTCTTAAACATTAATACTTAGTTATTACTTGAAGTTGCTATTAAAGATGCAGATTTCTAGCCCTGGCCACTTTGGTTCAGTGGTTAGAGTGCTGGCACCGAAGACCAATGAGTCGTGAGTTTGATTCCCATCAAGGGCACATACCTCGGTTGTGGTTCATTCCCAGCCCTGGTCAGGGTCATACAGGAGGCAACCAGTCGATGTGCCTCTCTCACGTTGATGTTTCTCTCTCCGTCTCTTTTTCTCTCCCTCCCTCCCACTCTATCTGAAGATAAATAGAAAAACATCCTCTGGTGAGAATTAAAATAAATAAATAAATAAGTAGACTTTTAGTTCATTTGGTCTGAAAATAATCTCAAGTGAATTTAATGTTAAGTAATTCATGTAACATACTTTGAGAAATGCTGCCTAGAAATGGAAAGTCAGAGTTCACATCTTAAGGTAAGAAAAAAAAAACCCCAAAACGAACTTATACATGAAAATCAGAACATATATACTATATAACCAATTTATGTATTTGTAAAAACAAAGTACCTTTTGCTGATACCTTAAACAATTTCACTCTGTATCTTCAGCATCCATTCAATTTCCATTTACACAAGGTGAAATAAAGCAAGCCTTTGCTCAGCTCCAAGAATGCATCCTTGCAGCACTCAGAGAGGAAGTGCTACAAGCAGAAGTCAGTCCCTGCGAGAAATAATATAAAATCTGAGAATTCACACTTTTTTTAAAATGAATTACAATCCACTGGTGAAATGCAATCTTATTATCCTTAGGGAATGGTTTGCTTTCATCAAGATATTCGGGGGGGGGGGGGGGAATCTCTGAAAGATCGATTCTCAAGACATCAGAAGAAAGTATCATCAACCACTCAGAAATGTCAGGCAATAGGCAAACTCCACTAAATGGGACACGTTTTCTTGAGGAAGAACCTCATTAAAGGTTTCATGTAGATGCTTCAAGGAAGAAACTGCTTGGTGACAAAATAATTCTGATATTATGAAAGTTCATTAAAAACGGATTCTGTCTGTAATGAGATGGGGGTGCGTGACCCATGGAGGCACTAGAAGCAGGACCTGAAGAATAGGCAGTGGCAAAAGCAGGGGAAATAAAAGCAAAACTGTGATGATAACCACAGAAACCAGTAATGTCTCTGGCAATTGAAAGAATAAGACAGACCATCAGGAAGAATGAGAAAAATATAGGACAAAGGAAATAAATGATGGTTTCTCTCTCTCTCTCTCTCTCTCTCTCTCTCTCTCTTACACACACACACACACACACACACACACACAAGAACAGATCATATTTCATATAGTTCTCAGATGCACAACCTTCTTTTTGGGGTTACTTCCATGCACCACGAATCATTTTACTTATATAATTTTATTTATTTGCTTTAAAATGCAACAGAGCCCTGGCCGGTTTGGTTCAGCGGTTAGAGCGTTGGCCTGCGGTCCAGAGAGTCCCGGGTTCGGTTCCCGCTAAGGGCATGTACCTTGGTTACAGTTTGTCCCCAGCCCTGGTTGGGTCGTGTGGGTGGCAGCCACTCGATGTGTCTCTGTCACGTCGATGTTTTTCTCTCTCTCCCTCCCACTCTATCTGAACAAAATATCGAAAAATGTCCTTGGGTGAGGATTAAAAATAAATAAATAAATAAATAAATAAATTAATTAATTAATTAATTAAATAAAGTAAAATGCAACAGAGATCATTAAAATACATTCAAAGTATTCAAACACCTTTCCTTTTCATTTATACATAAAATCTCCATCTTTTGAAATCTGGTTTTATTTTCAACTACTTCTAAAACTTATCCCTAGAGAAAGTTAATGTTCTTTCTTTGGACAAGATGAATATTTTGATTTGTGTTTTGTTTGTTTGTTTGTGAAGTTCTACTCTCCTGTATTTTAGAAGACACCTTTATTTTAGAAAGTTAGCCACCTTCTTTTTTTCTGATGGGCACTTGGGCTGCATCCAAATCCCAGTTATTGTAAATATCACCACAATGAACATAGAGGTGCATATATTCTTTCAAAGTAGTGTTTCGGGTTTCTTCGGATCAATTTCCAGAAGTAGAATCTCTGGGTCATAAGGCAGTTTCAAGTTTAATGTTGTTGTTTTTTTGAACAAACTTAATATTGTTTTTCACAGTGTTTGCACCAATATGCATTTCCACAACAGTGCATGAGGGTTCCCTTTTTTCCACCTCACCCACACTTGTTGTTTGTTGATTCATTGATGGTAGTCGTTCTGACAAGTATAAGGTGATATCTCATTGTGGTTTTAATTTGCATTTCTCTGATGATTAGAGAAGTTGAGCATCTTTTCATATATCTATTGTTCATCTGTATGTCCTCTTTGGAGAAGTGTCTATCCAAGTCCGTTGGTCATTTTTAAATTAGAGGTTTATTTTTTGGGTGTTGAGTTTTATAAGTTCTTTATAAATTTTGGATATTAACCCCTTATCAGATGTAACATTGGTGAATATGTTCTCCCATTCAGTGGGTTGTCTTTTCATTTTGTTGATGGTTTCCTTTGTGTGCAAAACTTTTTAGTTTGATGTAGTACCACTTGTTTATCTTTTTGTTCCTTTCCTTTTCTTCTCCTTCCTCTTCTTTCTTTGTTTTTTTTTTTTCTTTTCTTTTTCTTCCTTGTTTTCTTCTCTTATCCTTCTCCTCATAATTTCATTTTTTCTTTAAGAATACTAGGAGATTTATATTCATCTTTTTTTGTACCCGTGAAGAGCTCAGTTCATTCACAAGACTCCCAAATATTTCTTTCTTTCTTTGACACCACCTTCTCTATAGGCCTATCACCTTCAGTTTATTATTTGTAAGATATCTCAATTTTCATATCCAAAGTCTGAAACAGGTCAAATACAAGTTTATAATTTATTCATAAAATAATTATAACAAGGCATCCCCCCACATTTTGATGTTGGCATCACCATTCCTCAGATTTTTAACACCTAAAGTCCTAGTCATCTTTAAATTTACTCTCTTTCTTCCATGACCTACTCATTAACAAGTATACTGATTCTTTCTCTTGAGCATCATTGATAGCCACCATACTTTTCTGTGTTGTATTTATGACTATATGGCATTTTTCCTGATTTCTTTGTCTACAAAATTGAAGAGTCCAGAAATTAAGTCTTATGAGAACACACGAGCACATGGAGTCTATCCAAAGAAGAGATAATTAAAGGAAATAATATTACTTCTCATCTCTCTTCCAACTCTGGCATTCCATGATATCTACTTTTATTTCTCATGTTCACGTTTTTACTATATATATATTTTTTTCTCTACTCCTTTTTAATTTTCCAAACCCACCAGGGAAAAAAGAGAGAAAGACCACAGCATTGTGATATATTGTCAAATGATAGCTTCTCCCAAGTGAGCTGTTGATAAGACAAAGCTGGGTGTACTGCTTACCTAGGCAGGAGAGCAGTTCCTTAAATGCCTTAGTAGTGTCTTGGATGGAAGGAGCCACCTTCGGATAATTAATAAGATTTAGAAGTCTGGTTTAAGATGGCTCTTCCAATGCTGGAACTGGGCTTATATTGAGGAGAATCATAAAGTCATAGTATGGCGACGTGACAGCTTTGAGTAAGGAGTTCCCAGAGCAAGCATATACACTCTCTCGGTGCTTTTTATTAAATAAGTGACAGGTCTTCTAAGAAGTTCCTTGAGAGAACAGTAAGTCATTTGCAGATTTTATATTCCCAGGCAAGGATTTCCTGAAATAGTATAGTTATGTTTTATGTTGAACTATTTTCATAAAGAATCCTCATTTCTTCATAAAGAAGATTTTAAAGCACATATATGGTTTTAAAACATATGTTATAACTGCAAAGTAAAATTTTATAAGAAAACCGAGGTATAAAATATTTCAATTCCTGGAAACAGGTGCTTCTGGTTTTCTACTAACCTCAAGAAATGTGTTTTCAGCCTTTTTTTTTTTTTTTTTTAATAAAAGAAACACATACCTAAAAAACAAAAACAAACAAACAAACCAAAAACAACTCAAGTGCCTAGATGGGCCGGGGCCAAAACCTGAACTTGTGAAGATGTGGGTTCCAAGCGAGGGCTGGTAAGGGCTGTGGGATCCAAGGAGCTAGAGTACTTTCTCCATTCAAATGCATTAACATACCAATTAAAACATTTTAAATCTTGTTCTGGTCAAACAGAATCTATCTTCTTGCCAACTTTTACCTGTAGTGCAACATTTTGCAATCTTTTTTTTTGGAAAGATGATTTTACAGATGTTTAATGTTGATTATAAAGCCAGGAATGCGTGAGTTTCGCCGTGTCCACCCAGCCCCACAGCTTCAGGTATGTGTAGCCCCAAGTGTAGATAGAGCCCTGTGACTAACACCATCCACAGTCAATAAAAAGGGTTACGTTTCACAAAGCTCTATAGTGACGTGGAAAACCATGTGCCACTCTAACAGCTCAGAATAAAGTGAGAAAACCAATAGCCATACTAACATGGAAAAATCACCTTTTTTTCTTTTGATTAAGGAAGCCATTTCTTTGTTAGCAAAACAAGCACAATTTCACAAGTGCTTTTATTGTCATATGTTTTTGTTTGTTTTTCTACACTGATAAGTATTTAAAAGTATTGAAAGGTTGTACCTTTTCACAAAATCATCATCCTTCACTGTAGATTTGAAAGGAGACAAATAATTGGGGGAAAAAAATGTCAGCAAGCCTCATCAATAAACTGATGATGTCAGCTCGTACTCTCCGGCATGACTCCCGGAATGGTTGCTTAAATGATCATTTGGCTCTTGGTGTCAATGCATTTTAGGATCTGGCTCTTCTGGTGTATGCAGCTCTAGGAATTATATATGACACGTTCTATACTCTGCAGCAGGAAAGGCTGCAGTGATCTGTTTTCCCTAAGCTCAGTCTCAAGCAGAAAACCTGTAAAAGACTTCAAAGGACAGGCTGCCAGCCAAAAAGTCAAACAGAACTGAGTGTGGTATAAAAATATAGTACATCAATGGGGGGGAAAATGAGAAACATCTGTAACAAAAACAAATTAATAAATTAAAAATTAAAAAAAGAAAAGAAAAGTGATTGAAAGTCTAGAGAGGAGTTTCATGCATTGTGCTGCCGGTCTTCTGCTTGAGTAGGAGTAGTAGTGATGCAAGCGTCATCTATGGTCCTAAGTAACTGCTGCTCAATTCAACAAATATTTACTCCACTCCTATTCTGGACATGGCATGTAAAAATAAAAATAGCCTCAGCTTTCTGCAAAAAAAATAAAATTTGTATATATATATATATATACACACTCACACACACACACACACACACACACACACACACAGTACAGTAGTACATCCAGTTAAACTGGGATTGCAGTGGCAATAATTTGTAAATCATGGGAATGACCCTTTTCCCTGGTCACTATGTTGTTTAGGGTGTGGGCTGATCTAGACAATCACACAGGCCATGGTTCTGTTAAGAGTCTCAGTCACTGAGCCCCTTATGGTTTCAAATGTTTAGTATCCCATTTAAGATAACCCATTTCAGCACCATTGGAAAACTCTGTCCTGCAGGTCCGTCTGCCAAATGAGCAGTCGGCACCTTTTGGATGCTCCACCCTTAGCATTTTCCACTGGTCTCCCTGAAATGTGGAGAAGGCAAACATGCACCTCTTCAGCATAAACAATGATGGCCATGTAACTGATTCATCACTATCCATTTCCAATGGAAAGGCGAACTCTATTTCTGAAATTTAGTCACGTAACACAGGCTCTCAATATGCCAGCCTCGGAGTGGAGGGAGCAGTGGAAAGGTGGGTAAGAGGCTTGGTCGCTGTCATACTAAGCCAAGGCAAGTCTATTAGGAATGCATGCATTCTCCAATCTGTCTGCTTTGCGAAGGCTGCAGGATGTCTCCTGAATAATGTACAAAGGAAGTAGAAAGCACTGCTGCCTCATGGTGCCCGCCTAACTTGACTTGTCATTTGAGGTCTCTTAGCTGTGGTACCCAAAATATAGTCACCTCAGTCTTCTCGATGAATTAGAATTCACTGTATTGAATGCATGCCTCACTTATCTGCTTTTTGGTGATATAAGATATCCATATGTCTCAAATAATTTAGAGCCAAGTGGAAGCATTTCATCATTGAACATAAATGTTAATGCGTGAGAAGTGAATCAGAGAGAACAGAATCAAAGTGGTGTGTTTCCACTTACAAATAGGCCAGAATAAAAACATACATAATTGACAGGAAACTGAAGGAGATATATAATACAGCCTTCTGTTATTTTTATTTATTTGTTTAGATTCTGCCAAGTATTTCTTTTGGACAACAGGTCTGGAATTAATCTATTTTAGATCTGAACTACAGTGTCATAATATAACTTTGGTGTAAAAAATAGAGAGCATCTAATTAATCCATCAATTCATAGATTATACAACCCACTAATGGAATAATGGACACTATCATTCTAGGGAAGAACCAACTAACCCTGCCACAGAATTTACTTGGTTATTTCACTCTACCATAATGTCCCAAACTCCACTGCACTGAAGGCCAAGGATCTTTGTTCTCTCAATGTCAAACCTACTGTCTGGCCCATAGTAGCCTTTCTGAACATGTCATAAAGAAGAAGCCAGAGAGGAAAAGTTCCAAACCCTCACTATAACAAGGACCTTGAGGTTATAAATATGAAAGTGAATTATCAGTCTAATACACACTTTGAGCAAAAATATCAAATCCTATTAAAACAGAAAATGCATAAAAAAATAACCACTAAATTCAGACATCTCAAAGGATAATTCGGGAGGTACTTGTATCAGATTCACCTCAGTGTCCCCATTCCAGGCTTACTGAAGCAGAACATCTAGTATCGGGGCTCAGCAATGTACATGTTTAATGTTTTCCTAGATGATTCATAGTGAGTCATAGTCACCCTGAAGTTTGAAAAATGCTTTATTCAGCAGTTAAGGCTCCAGCAAGTATCTTCAAATAATTTCCAATGAGAAATTTCTTTTATCTTAAATAACTGGATGTGTAGGTAGAAGTGGTAATACTGAATATCTGTGTAGATGGGGGCATTTCAACCAGCCAGAGTTGGAATTCACATGGGGGAGGGAACAAAAAAACAGGGGCCATGATTTCTGGCTCCAGGGCTGTCTCCGGCCTGGGTCGGACGCTCCAGGGAGCCCAGGGGGCCGGGCGGAGGCTGCAGCTCTCACCCAGCGTGGTGACCGTCTTCCCGGGTACTTTACACCAAGGGGTTTCCCTGATGCTATGAATGAAGACTCCCTCCCACCCCCAGGGAGCCACTTTTCCCTTTTTTGCAATCAACAACAACCAAGTAATTTCTTACTATTGGCTGGACTCTGCATTGCAGATTTCAGATTATCCCATAATCTCTAACTGTGTCAAAGGATTAATTTAAAATTAAAGGTAATGCTGTTTAAGTCTAGATATGTATACATAATGTTTCTAAAAAGAACAAAACAATTTACAGTGTTTATTTATTTAGTCACATTTACCTTTCTAACATTTTATTTTGGGGCTTCATTGTGGTATAATTGACACACAATAAACTGTACACGTATACATGTACAATTTGATAACTTCTGACATCGGTATCACCCGTGAAACCATCACCACAATTGAGATAGTAAACATATCCCTCAACTTGCGAAATTTTATTGTGTCCTTTTATAACATGTCCCATCTCTTCACTCATTCAAGCCCACCTCCACGCCCACACATTCAATCACCATAAATTTTCTGTCACTGTGGATTAATTTGTTTTATCTAAAGTTTTGCATAAATGAAATCGTACAGTATGTAAACTTACTATCTGGCTTTTTTCACTTGACATAGTTGCTTTGATATTCATTTGCTATATATCAGTGACTCATTTCTTGTTATGACTGAGTAGTATACCGTGGTATAGATGTACCACAGTTTACTTAAACATGCATTTCTTGATATATGTGGGTTGTTTCAGTTTGGGGCTATTACAAATAAAGCTGCTATAAACATTTGTCTAAAAGTCTTTAAGTGGGTATACGGTTTCTTTTCTCTTGGGTAAATTCCTAACCTAGATCAAATAATAGATGTGTATTACTATAAAAAGCTGCCAAATTTTTTTTTTCCAAAATGATTGTACAGTTTTAAATTCTAATCGGTATATGAGCATTTTAGTTCCTCCACATTCTCACCATTTGAAATGTTTTTTTTTTTTTTTAAATTTTAGCTATTTTAATGACTGTGTAATGGTATTTCATAATGGTTTTCATTGCATTTCCTTGATTATTAATGATAGTGAGCATCTTTTCATTTGCTTCGTTCCTCTCCATGTATCTTCTTTGGTGAGGTGTCTGTTCAAATCTTTTGTCCATTTATTTTGGTGGTATCTTATTTTCCTAATGAGATTAGAGAGCTTGTCATACATTCTGGAAAAGTTCTTTATCAGAAATGCACCTTGTAGATGTTTTCTCCCACACTGTGCATCTGTCTCTTCGTCCTAACAGTATTTTTTGAAGAACACAAGTTTTAGTTTTGATGATGTCTGATCAATGTTTTCTTTTTTGGGTCATGCTTTTGGTGTCGTAGCTAAGAAATTGTTTACTAATCAAAGGTCACAGATATTTCTCCTCTGTTTTCCTCCATAAGTTTTATATTTTTAGCTTTTGCATTTTTGTCTATAATCCTTTTTGAGAGTGCTTGTTTTTCTGGTATGCTGTATGAAGCATGGATCAACGGACAAATGACTTCTTTGGAGCAATGTCTAACTTTCTTTAGGCAGGATTCATGGTATTATTACACATTGGGTACATGAAGGAAGATGCAGAGTCACTATGTAGTGACAGAGGCTGAATCCAAACTACAACCATGATGTGTATGCAGACAGGAACAGAGGCTGACGGTGGCACAAGCACTTTTTTTCTTTATTTTTTTTTCTATTTTGAAAACATCTTTATTTTATTTATTTTTTATTGTTGGAAGTATTACAGATGTCCCCCTCCTATCCCCATTGACCCCCTCCTCCCCACTCCCAACCCCCTCCCGCCTTCCCTATCTTAGTGTCCCTGTCTACTGGTTGTGCACTTATAAGTCCTTTGGTTTATCCTTCCCACTCCTGCCACCCCCCATCTCTCTGAGGTTTGTCGATCTGTTCCCTACTTCCATGATTCTAGATCTCTTTTGGTTGACAGCTCATTTCGTTCATGATGTTCCACAAATAAATGAGATCGTGTGGTACTTTCTCGAACTGGCTTATTTTGCTTAGCATAATACTCTCTGGTCCCAGCTTGCACACGCTCTTTCAGGTTACAGGTTCTGCATCTTCGTTTATTCCTACTGAAAAAGAGGTTTTCTACGTTCCTCTTGCCCTGATCCTGATGGAGGTGTTTGTAGAAATCTGAGAACTAGAACTGCTCCTGATAGTCATCTGTAATATAAGTTTCCCATCTTCTACACTTCTGAAACAAAAGCAGCTCTTGTCCTTAGCCACCGCCTCTCATCTTCTCAGCCTGCTAAACTACACACTGAAAAACTGGGAGGAGAAGGGGGTGCTCAGGACAAGGGGCCTCGTCTACGTGCTGGGAGGAGAAGGGGGTGCTCAGGACAAGGGGCCTCGTCTACGTGCCGGTAACTCTCTGATGGGAAACAAAGGGAAGGTGGGACATACTTCCTGCTACGATTATTAAAACATGAACCTAGCAATCTATACATTATTTCTGAATTTATTTTCAAATACTGAACTCTGTACAGGTATTCAGCAGTGGCCAAAATAGCATTTTCATTAAAAAGATGGAGTGTTAATGAGAAAATGTTCAGACCACATTGTTAAATGAAAAATGCAGTTACAAAGCAACATGTTGAGTTATGAGGCTACTTTGTTAAAAAAAAAAATTCTATGCATATTAAAGGGCTAGAACTGTACACAGAAACGATTAAAAATATATCTCCTGGTGGTGAGAAAGTGATTTTTAAAATTTAATTCTGTGTGTTTCGTGTTATTTAAAATATTTTTATAACAAATATGTTGTTTTATAAAATTATTTTAGAGGAAGTAACTAAATAGCCTTAGAAGTCATGCTGGAATCACACTGGCAATTACATAAACAAAGGTTTGTGAAAACCTACTAAGCAGAGAGTTTTAATAAAATGTATATTACCTAAGTCCGCAAATTAGCACTACTGTGGGCTAGTAATAGGGATATGAAAAGGAGAATACTTAAAAGATGTCCATTAAAACATAGAGTTCTATAAGATTCAACCTTTATCACTTGTTAGTTGGATTGCTCAGCTCACTTCAAGCCCTTCTTAGAATTCCAAAGGGGCTGTTGCCGGAGGAGACGCTCTCCCGCATCATTATTTAATACCCCTCTGTGTCTTCACACGTTTGAGTCTGTAAAACAATTCTGTTCTAAGATACTGAAGATGAACTCCTGAGGTTGAACAAAAGGCTTCACTCGTCTCACCAGAATTCAAAGTCGTTATGAAACAGAAATACCGCTTCCCTCGGTAATAGGTTAGCCATGAATCACAGCATCACGCGGCTCGATCATAATCTAACACTTCATGCCTCAGACAACAGCTTGATTTGTCAAGGGAATATCCCTGTGAGGGCTGCCAATAGTATCGAAGCCCACTGAAGAGGATATAATTAAGCCCTCGGTGAGCTCATTTCTTCTTTTTTTTTTTTTTTTAAAAAAAAACAACTTAGGGTACATAGGTGTAAGATTGAAATAGAGAGAAGATGCTAAGAAACCTTGCTCTGCTCACATGCAGAGCAAGGGTTTCACCTCTCTTTGACCTCATAAAGGACATTTAGAGGAATTCAAACAGCCTTCCCTCAAATATCTCACATTTGCAGCATATGTATCTGTTGCTACCAACTAAACAACATCGGGTGTAACAGTTTCTTCCAAATTAACGGCAGAGAAGCTCAGTGTTTTGTGTTTGTTCTCTGTTTCCATTATGGCTCGAGGGCGAAGGAATTGATTCCGATTCACTCTCCAGCTCACTGTGAGCAGTTTGGACTAAAGGTATTTGTTGATTAGGGTCATTTCGTATAAGCTTGTTATTTGCTTCGGAATACATCCATTATCCAACAACTGGAAGTATAGGAAGCTGAATCAGCCATATTTTTAGTTAAACAGTTTATGTTGAGACAGATAAGTAGAAGAATAATAGTAACCTTAATCATTCCCATATTGGACTAACCTCTGAAGTGGCGTAAGGCAAAAGTTCCATTATGACAAAGAAATAATCTCTACTTCTAAAATCCTCTCCACTTTTACCCACCTGCCTTTACCCCAAACCAAGTACAATTACTTTACAAATATGGGGACTGATATCCAGTGAGATAAGCACGTTGGTTTAGTGACGTTTACTTCTCCAAACCCTGGCCCCATGCCCGGTGGGGTCTGTGTTGAGAGCAGGGTGAAGAAGCCCTTGCACAGAAGCCTGGCATTGTGCTGGGCAAAGCCAAACTGGTGAGTAGGTAGGAAGAGGGCGATGGTTACTGAAATGTGTTTTGAATTTGTCATCTCTGGTCAGAGCCTATCCAGGTGGTAATTTTGCCCGTAGGGTACATCTTTAGGTTTCAGAGGCTCCAAAAATATTATAGTGCAGTCAGGATTGGTAGATGGCGCCAAGGCTGAAATTGTTCTTGAGAAAAGATACAAATAGGGTGAATTTAATGTACAGGTCCTCACCTTTCCTTCCTGACTGTTTTATTGTCCCTTTCCATCTTCCCATTTTCCCAGATTTTGAGAACCTTTAAACTACAAGGTTCTCTGGCCCTGGCCGGTTTGGCTCAGTGGTTAGAGCGTCGGCCCATGGTCTAGAAACCCAGGTTCGGTTCCCGTTTTGGGCAGGTAACTGAGTTGTAGTTTGTCTCTGGCCCCGGTTGGGGTTGTGTGGGTGGCGGCCAGTCGATGTGTCTCTCTCACATCTATGTTTCTCTCTCTTCCTCCCTCTCTCCCTCTCACTCTATCTGAAGATTAATGCAAAAATGTCCTTGGGTGAGGATAAAAAAAAAAAAAAAAGCTACAAGGTTCTCTCATTCCAAGAGGAAATATTATCTCATAATCCACTTACATTTATGTGCATATGTTTAATGTGTTTTATTAAAGGATCATTAGAATTTTCAAAAGGGATAAATGGAGAAAATTCAAACCACTGTGTTGTACTTGTGTCGGGGGAGCTTTGAGGGTAAGGAATCTTCCCCAACTTCCTATCTAGAATATATGAGGGTTTCTTTACTTTCCTGATGCATGAGGTTAGCGGTGAGGTCCTAGTTCACTCCTAGGGTGTTTTATTCTAAAAGCTAATTCAAGAATTGGGAGGCTGGGCATCGAATGCAAAGAGACAAGTTGAGTTAGGAGCTTTCTCTATCATCAGTCAAGAGTGTCTGAATTAATTGGGAATTCTCTAAAGATTTCTTGCAAGTAACAGACTAAGAGTGGTGTAAACAAATAGTGGCTTGTCTCTCTCACATAAAAAGGAGTCCAGAGACAGTTGGGGGCATTATTTAAGCAGCTCAAATCCATATGTAGAAAGACCGTTTATTGTCATCTTTCTGTTTCTGACTTTAGCTTTTGTGTCACAGTCCAATCCCTGAGGCTCATAAAGTAGCTCTAATAATTTTCCAAATGTTTATATTTGTCTATTTCTCCCTGTATCAGCAAGACACTAATCAATATACTAATGTCCTCCCAGAGGGAGGAACGAAGTGAACAGGAAGGAGAGGCCCTGGCTACTCATGATTAATTGACTGAACATGGCCTGATTCTCATGACAGCTGGGGCTCCTGGGCCAGTGTTTCGTGTCAGGAATGAGTCAGTGGAGTCCACGGCCACTCTTTCAGATACATCATAAGCAGGGCACTTATATTATTCTAGCCCAGTGGATCCCTTTGGCCACTCCTATCCAGCAGAGAACAGATTAGCATATATTTCGACTTATCTCCTAGACCGTCTTTAGTATTTCCTTACAAAAACCCAAGTTGTATAAAAGGCTGAACCTAATGCACGATTTCCAAGAGTGAAGTCCTGAACCTCTGAAATGATATAGGACCTCCTGTTCAGGAAATATATCTGGATTGACTTCTTGAAAGTCCCTCCTCTTTATCTGGCCAATTTCTCCTATTGGCTTTGGACTTCGACTGGCTCCGTTTCTTCTTTCTCAAGCCTGCCCCACTTGGGATTTGTTTTTTGTGTTTGTAATCCCAGTGTCAGGCTCTTTTCCTCAGAAATTACTTTCCAATCCTCCCCCATTAGGTTTCCATGGATTTTGAAGCTTCAGGATTTGGAAGCTTTAAAAAGCATTACCTTTTTAGTGTTTCCATGACAGCTCGCCCCAGCTCTGCTACACCTCTTGATATTCTATGAGTCTCCATGCCCTTAAATGCTGGTTATATCAAAGCCCTCTCTTTTTCTCAGTCAACTTTATATATATGCTCATTTTTTCTTTAAAGTATCTTGTCCTATCCAACCACTAACTCCATGATGGTCCATTACATCCAAATTTGTATCTATAGGCAACTCTATTCTTCTTTGGGAACACTATTTATAATCGCCTTCTGTGTATCTCAAAAAAAAAAAATATGTCCATCAGCACCTCATTTTCAAATTTTCAAAACAAAATTTATGGCAAACAATATACATTGAAAATGTGTTCAACATCATTAGATATTAGGTAAATGCAAATTGAAAGCTCAATGAGTTATCAGTACAGACCTATCAGAATGGCCATCAAAGTGAAAAATAAATGCTGGTGAGGATGTGGAGAAACTAGATCACTCACACACTGCTGATGGGAATATAAAAATGGCACAACCACTCTGGGAAATGCTTTGACATCTTTTTAAAACATGCAACTATTGTCCTGGCTGGTGTGGCTTAGTTGGTTATAGTGTCATCCTGTGCACCAAAGTGTTACGGGTTTGATTCCCAGTCAGGGCACATACCCAGGTTGTGGATTTGATCCCCGGTTGGAGCACATAGGGGAGGCTACTGATTGATGTTTCTCACGTCAATGTTTTTTTCTCTCTCTCCCTCTCCCTTCTTCTCTCTCTAAAATTAATGAAAACATACTCATGGGTGAGGATTTAAAAACATGCAACTATCATATGACCCAGATTGCACTCTTGGACATTTTCCCCAGAGAAATTAAAAATTATATTTATACTAAAACCTATACAGTATCTCCCTTCCCCTTATCCGTGGTTCCATTTTCTACTGTTTCAGTTACCCACAGTCAACCATGGTTGCAAAACACTACACACAAAATCATAGAAATAAGGAAGTCATAAGTTTCAAATTGTGTGCATCCGGAGTACCACACTTTATCTTATCACATGGGCATTGTGTCATCTCACAGTATCATAAGAAAAAGAAGGGTGTGTAAAGTACAATAAGATATTTTGAGAGAGACTAGGGTCACATAACTTTTATTATAGTATATTATTATAATTGTTCTATTTTATTATTAGTTACTGTAAATCTCTTACTGTGCCTAAATTAAACTTTATAACAGGTATGTGCGTATAGGAAAAAAAAACATAGTATATGTAGGATTTGTTATTATGTATTGTTTCAGGCATCTACTGGGGATCCTTACTGCACATGGATGTCACAGCTTTACTCGTAACAGCCCCAAACTGAAAACAATCCAGATGACCTTTAACAGGTGAGTGGTTCAAGAAACTCTGGTACATACATACCACAGATTAATATTTTGCAATGAAAAAGAATAAACTATTGATATATGCAACAACTTGGGAACATTTCTAGGAAATTAATTATGCAGATTGAGAAGTGGTGATCCCAAAAGGTTGCATATTATATAACTCCATTTATATAAAATCCTTGAAATGACAAACTTCTGGAAATGAAGATCTTATTAGTGGTTTCCAGGAGTTGGGATCTGGGTGAGATGGGCAGAGGAGGGGGTGTGTGGCTTAATAAAATGGCCAAATGAGGAATCACTGTGGTAATAAAATGTTCTATATCTTGACCTTTTCTCAATATCCTGGCTGTGATATAGTTTTGCAAGATGTAACCACTGGGAGAAACTGGGTAAAGGTTACATGAAATCTCTGAATAATTTCTTACAACTGTATGTAAATTTACAATCAACTCAAAATTTCAAGTTTAAACAAAATCACATTTGTTTAGGATAATTCAGAATATGTAAATTAGAAGAGCAAAGTGAAAGGAAACTATTCAAGTTCCTTGGATGAGAAAATTGCTCTAAAAATTATATTGCAGAGTGTAACTGCATCCTTTCTTCTAAATTATTTCATTAAACCTTGCATTCTAAAAGACTTAATTTTCCCCACCTTGATATGACAATATTTTATGACTTTCTCAATTTTTTTCTTATAAATTCTACATAGAATCAATATGTTTGGGATTCCTTTGGAAGGAATCAGCTATTAAACCATAAAGCAAAAATGGTTTTAAGAAATGTTTTTAAAAATCATTTCAAATGTTTTGAATATGTCTGATACTAATCTGATACCATTTGATTAATATTTTTACCTACCTCATATACCTCAGATAAATGCACTTTTTTGAGTAGATACAAAAGAATATGTATGATTAAGAAAGGAAGACTATTGATAGAATACTAGAAAATACTAAGAATTAAGGAAGGAGGAGAAGCCAGTGAAAAGGGGAAGGCAGGAGGGCTTGGAAAGATTACTGTGAAGTGCAAGGCAGAGACTGCTGCATTCAACAAAATTCCTTTAGATTTATTCTCCACTGACTGACACTGCCTTCAGCTACAGTTACACTGTTGTTAAAATTATCCATTCAGCTTATTTTTAAATTACTGTAAGTAAACAGATTATTGAAGTATATCATCTATAGACAAGTATACAAATTATAAGAATACTGATCAATGAACTTCCACTAGGTGAGCAGAGCCATGGAACCAGGGTAAGAAATATAACATCACCCAAACTCTGGATGCCTTCACTCTGCTCCACCCCCAGGCGCCAACTATACTCTCCTCGCGAATAACTAATATTCTGACATCTATTACCATAGATTATTTGTGCTTATTTTGTACTTTCTATAAATGGAATTAAAAAGTACAGACAAAACTAAAATGTAATTTTCTTCCCCACAATCCACTTTCTTATTTGTTTCCTATTTTGGCTTCCCAAATTAGAATGTTTGGAAATCAATAGTGATCCCCAAGCTAAACTGTCTCCCTGATATCAGTAGTACCTTCTTTGCTTTAATATTTTCTCCTTACTCCTTCCAACATGATTTTTCTAAAATACAAATCCAACCAGTCACTTGTCTGATTGAGAGCAAACTGTATCTTTGTCTTTTTTGTTTGTTTGTTTTAATTGTTTTTTTTTTTCTTCTTCTTTATTGATTTCAGAGACAGAGGAAGAGAGAGAGAGAAACAGAGATAAGAGAGAACATCAGTTGGCCGCCTCCTGCATGCCCCTCACAGGAGATTTGGCCCACAACCTGGGCACATGTCCTGACCAGGAATGAAACCAGTGACCTCTTGGTACATGGGTTGATGCTCAACCACTGAGCCACATGAGCCAGACTCTTTGTTTTGTTTTCAGAAAAAAATAAAATAAAAAAAAGAGCAATCATTTTAACTTGTTTACAAATCCTGTAAAGATCTGTCCCTGTTACATTTTTTCCATATTCAGCCTGCCTACACATTCCAGCATGCATTGTACTCCAGCCGTATGATAATATTTGAAGTCCCCAAAATATACTCTGTCACACACCTCTAAATATTTGCACATGCTCTGATTTCTTCCAAGGGTATTTTTCTACCTCTTTATTTGCCTAGTAAGAGCCTATTCAACCATCAAAACTCAAAATATTCTCACTGTCCCTCATCTCACTCTCAAAGATAGTTAGTAGCTGGCTGACTCTCATTCCAGCACAATCTACAGATGCTTCTATGTAGCACCTGTAACAAAATGTACACTTATTTCTAGTCATGTCTCTCTGCTCTGTAGATTGAGTTATTTGCTCAGTTCCTCCCTATATTCTCTGTGTCTAGAAAAGTATACAAAATTGTTTTATTTGAATGAATGAACAGCAATTAAGAATAAATAGGGCAAACAGAAGTGCAATAATATCCTCTAGAAGTATCAAGGGAGGAAGGAGTATGCTCTTGCACAGAATAGGGCATTGAAGCTCCATCCAAAGCATGTATGCTATTGAACAGGCAGAGCGTAAGGCAGGAACACACTTCTTTTGGGACAGGTGCACCTAGTTGATCCCAAGAGTCATTTAGAAAACGTTCTTTTTCAGAGTATTTCAGACAATAAGCCACTTTTTCAGGCCTGAGACCCTCAAACAGCATCTTAGCCACCCAACTCAGGTACAGGCCCTCGCTCCTGGATATATTTTGACAAACTGGGAATCATAAAACAAGCATTGGCCTGGAATTCAAATAGTCCTAGGTTCAAATCCCTATTCTCACAGGATTTGACGTTGGGCCCTCTATGGTTCTGTTTTATCATCTCTAACATGGGAATACCATGTCCTTTGTAAAGTGGGTTAATGTGAGCATCAAATGAACTAATGTTTATAAAGTGCTTGGCAAGAGTCAGTGCCCTGGAGTTGCCAGTTTTCTTTTCTGTCCCCCCAATGCATGCTTGCATTGTTTCCCTTTTTATACACTGATTGTAAATTGCGCACTGCACATTGTACCAGGAGGAGGAGATGGGAAGGGAGAAGTGTAATACTGTGTGCATTGACTGTGTATCAGAAGGTGTGGAGGAGACTGTAACCCCAGCCAGGACTGAGCATCAACAGTAAATCTTTCCACGTGCTGTGTGTTCTGTTGCCCCTGAGGTTCCCTGGAGGCCCAGGGTGGCCTGGATTGCTGATACAGGCATGATAAGAACTGTGCCGCTAGTAAAAAACGGCTAGCTCATTTCACCCGATTTTGCACAGATTCAGCACACCACACTTGTTCCATCTGATTTGTGCTTAGAAAAGAAACAAATGTCTGAAAACAAAACCCACCTGCTAAATCAGCTAGTTTCGAAGCTCCAGTCAAGGTTGCACATAAACAGATGTACTTGCCCAGGCAGTCCCTGCTGCTAGGTCTTTCAGCAACAATGCTTCGGCATCTAGTAAGAGACACATCTATATCTGAGACTGAGGGGACAGAGGGACCCATAAAAACCAGGAAACAACCATGATTCAGCTGTTCACTGTATCTGCTGCTCGAAAGAAAAGTAAATTAGCTTAGTGACTACAGGTTCTTCTCTGTATGATACCACATTCAATCAGGTATTTGACAAATGCTTTTTGGCATCTATTTTGTGATCACAAAGCTTAGTGTTGGTCAACAACCCATCTGAGAAATCCCCTAGTTCACAGAACTGGTAAAATGTTCACAGAGACCAAAGCACACAGAAGGCATAATTATTCAGCAACGTATATATTAAACAGTGACAATCATATGCCACAAAAAAAAAAGTCAGAACGTATATGGAATGGGAAATAATTTGTTGACCCAGATTTGCTATAGATGTGGGATCTATAAATATCCTCATTGGATGATATGGGTCATGAGTGACAGTAAATAAGGACATTGGGAGCAGATGGAGGGGTCAAGGCCAGAGCAACATATTAAAGAAATAAGACAGCAAGAGCCTATATTGATTTTCTGTTGCACATAGCAAATTACCGCAGCCTTGAGGAAGGGTTGGTTGGGTCCACTGCTCAGGGCATCATAAGGATGTAATCAAGGTGTCAAGTGGCTGGTCCTAGTTGACAACAGCCATGTGACTTGGAAGAGGCTCAGTATCCTCTTCTAAGTCATGTATGTGGCTGTTGTCAGACTTCTTTACCTAGAAGCTGTAAAGTCATGTGCACTGTGTCTTTCAGCATGAGAGACTCTTCCTGCCCCTTCACCTTCTTTAAAGAGCTCACCTTGGTAGGTCAGCTCTGACTGTGATAATCTCCCTTTTGATGAACTCAGTCAACTACTAGTAATCTAATCATAGGGGTAATAATCCTTCAGATTTACTGGCCCCGACCACATTCAAACGGAGAGGACTTTACAGGTTATGAACAGGACTTTTAGAGGTCAGGTGAGCATTTAGCTTGAGGTCAGACAAAAAGTAGTCAATAAAGGATCCTTTTCACAGTTTGCTGTCATGATCCTCCATGTATTTACTTGCCTATGTGGAAGAGAACTGCAGTATTTTCGAGTAAGATCTAGTACTGGATCACTTAGTTTCAAATCCTGACTCCAGTTCTTCATAGCTGTACAACCTCAGGAAAACCACTTAAACTCTGACGGCAACAAGGAAGAGTTCACTTGAAGGATTATTACTTGTCCTCTGCAGATAACAGTAAGTAAATGATGATTTAAAAAATACTACAAATGTGGCCATTGAGCACATAAAATTGTAGAGAAAATTTCTTAGTTTCTGGTTGTGCTTTCTTTTCCTTGGGAATTAATCAAAGGAGATCAAGTGTCGGCATGTTTATTAATAGCAAATATTGTGATTAGAGTAAAAAAGGAATGACTCTATCTTATTCCGTATTAAAGAACACAGAACATTTCAGTGTTTTAAGCACTAATAGACCCTGACTTATTCAATTAAACTAAGTGCTTGAGACTATGAGAATTAGACCCCTGCCTCTAATGAGCAGGTCTTCAGAGTAACTAAGCCGATGAGAAGACGGCCTTCTCGCCATACACTGGAAGGACGGAGCAGAGTGGACTATCTCCCTACTTCCGATGTCCATAAAGAGGGGTGACTAACACAGTTATAGGCTGCTGCAAGCTAAATGGCCATCTTGCTGGTTTTGAAGACATTCTTGATCCTGGCTCAGTTGTTTGTTTTATCCAATTAAGAATATCGAAGCCATCCTCCGAAAACCACAATCTCCGCATCCATTAAAACCACAAGATTTCACGGAAACCTGACTAGGAATATGTCCTGACTTGGGGACAAGGGTTGTGTAGTGGGCAGGCAGACCTATATGCTTGTCACCGCATCCTTGTTTGACGACTGCATTCCATCTCCCTTTTGTAAGAGTATAACTTCGAATGCTCAGTGGGTGGGTCTACATAGGACTGTTATAAAGAATTCAGCTAGAACACTGTATTCTAATGCAGGCACCCATGGGAACTGCAGTGTAGCAGCTGCTGTCATAGTGTGTGAAAGTGAGTAGGTATAGAGCATTGGTCCTCAGTCTTTGGGATACAGGGTCTCATACACGGAGCATCTGGTGAGATGGGCTGACTTAAGGTGTAAGGGAGATGGTCCTGAAACCATGCTTTGAAGAATGCTGTTCTAAAAGATAGCTGGCAAACTAGCTGGCTACAACTATGAGGCAAAGGCCACTGGGGTATAGACTATAGTAATGTCGAGGATGGGATGGGGTGGGGCTGGATTTTGGTGTCTGTTAGCTTAGACTCGCCTGAGGCATCAAAACTTGTGTCACTCAGAACAGATATTTAATGGAAAACTTTTCTCTCCTCTTCAATCTCTTTCAGCTCTGAGAGCTGTCATTTTATCATTGAGACATAGAACATCAGGGTATTCTATAATACAAGGTAATAACATAATGCAACCAAACGACACAATAACAACTCCCTTAACCTATATCTGTAGGATTACTTATATCTATGTTCAACAGAAAAAAAGTCACTGAACTCACAGAAAAACGTCTAAGCTTACAAAATGGCAACACATATGAGTGAACTAAAACTGCTCAAGAAATAAATATAAACCACAAAGTAATAAATTAGTTTATTTTTTAATGACAGTGTTTTTATTCATTAACTAGAAAGAATTATATAGCCTTTTGGTCTTTCATATTATTTCCTCTTAGCAGCAAAATTTCCACCTCGAGAAGTCCTTGAGGAGGTTGGAAATTTTAGAATGGAGAAAAAAAAATAAAAGAGCGCATTGATTGATTCAGATTCTTTCCCTGTGATGACAAGCATTGTGAGGACGCCAGTGTACACACTCTGCTCCTTGAGGCTACGTTAGAAGTTTGTCTCCACAAGAGGGCGCTTGCCCCCCCCCCCCCCCCCAGCAGTGATTGTCAACCTGTGTGCCCCCGCAGGCACCTGCGGTGCTGCACGCATTGTCAATACATGCAATTCCTAATGATTCAGTCAGGGCACTGACTTCTCCCTTAGACTGTCACATTAAAATGAAAACAGCCAACACAACAATAGCTGTCTGGTGTGAATGAATCAATATATATCTTTTTTTTTCAGGTTGGCAAAAATATATTTTTGGGGTGCCGCAGATTTTTTAGTAATTAGTTTATGTGTGCCATGAGATGAAAAAGGTTGAAAAATCTCTCTCCTAGAGGGTAGAGCTGCTCTGTGTTGCAGAGGCCTGGCTACTGCAGCATCTGAGGGCTGCTGGGCCAGGCGGTCTGTAGCGGAACATGATAGACCCTTTGTTGCTGTCCCTTCTGCAAGCAGTTCTTCCTGAAGCTGCTGGAGTCTCAGTGGTTGGCAATGCCATGTGTGAAGGGCAGCGATCCAGAGAGTCTAGTCCCTAGACTCTAGGGACTTGGCTCTTGACTCAGAACAACCTTGTGCAACTTTCATTTAGCAAGGTGACCTCCTTGTACCTCAATGTCTGCAACTTGAAACTAAAACAGTTAGGTTAGATAAGACCCAAAGAGCCTTTCATCTCTGCCATTTTATTATCCTATCATTTGAATCCAAAGTTTAAATGTTGGAAATCAGAGTAATCAAGAATTAGAATATCTAAGTATTAGAATAAAAGCCAAAATTCCTCTGTAATCTTGTTCCTGCCTACCCAGTCAGTTCATATCTAAACATTCTCCTTCTTGCTCAATCTATTCTCCATAGTGCCAGTTTCCCCCAGTCCTAGGTGTCTGCACATTCTAGTTCCTCCTCTGTCAGATTGTTGCACAGGCCTTACCTGGCTATCCTCTGTGACAAATGTCACCCTCTCAGGGAGGCTTTTTCTGACTCAATCTAAATTATTCTCAGTAAGCATTTCTTTCTATACAAATTTATTCTTTGCCTTTACACCATTCATTGAAATTATACATATATATACATATGTATATGTGTGTGTGTGTGTGTGTGTGTGTGTGTGTGTGTGTGTGTGTATATATATATTTATCTAACTATGTTATCTTTGTTAAATGTGTTTTTCCTCAGAAGACTGTAGGGTCCTCAAGGGCAGAGATGGTGCCCACTATGTTCAATACTGGATATGTGGCCTAGTGCTTGAAACATAGTGATACATCTTAAACAGATGTGAGGTGAATGAACGAATGAATGAATCGATCGATCAAGGTAATCATTTTCTCTGCTCCAACATCTGAAACAAAATTGTCTCCAGCCCATTTAGTGAAAGAGATGTGCACGTTTTGTCTTTTATCTTTGCTCATAGGATGTCCTGGGTCTCAACTCCTTTGATGCCCACCCCCCATCCTGGACTACACCTCCCTGTAATTTATGCATAGCAGGTTTCCCTTCTTGTAACTACTGGGGATTAAAAGAGGAGATCTGCCTCTTCTGTGTTCTCCTTATGTACTCAAATGATTTCCTGTTGTACGATCTTCCTAATGTTGCTGTAACAAATTACCACACACTGGTAGTCTAAACAACACAAAATTATTATTTTACAGTTCTCGGATCAGAAGTACAAAATGGATCTTGATGAGCTAACCTTCGGGTGCCGGTTGGGCTGTGTTCCTTCTGGAAGCTCCTGAGAGAATCCATCCCTTCGCTGCTCCAGCTCCCAGAATCGCCTGCATCCTGGCCCAGGGCCTCTTCTTCCGTCTTCAAGGCCAGCAAAGGCAGGTGAGCCCTTCTCACGCTGAGTCATTCTGACCTCCACTTCTGTAGCTATATCCCATGTCAGGCAATAGTCACCGGCTCCAGGGATGAGGACGTGGACTTCCTTCTCTGAGCAGTGGGGTGACGCTATTCTAGATACCACACCTCCCCTTCCACCACCGTGCCGTTTAGCACAGAAGAGTCACACCCGATTCAACCCTCCACAGCCGCACTTCTTTTTCCCGTCTCTCCACAATAAAAATCTGCGAGAATAGTGTTCCAACACTAAGGAGGCTACACAGCAGTCATTTGTCTTTTACACATTTGACTTTCACAGTGACAACTATTTGCTAAAAAACTGGAAAGTCCGTTGCATTCTGCATAATAATTTCGCTGAAGCACACATGTTCATCAAACGCCTTGGAAATAAGTCATAATGAGAGAGGAAACGTAGTCCTCTCCACATTCCGTGTCTACATGTAATATAGCTCT
Organism: Molossus molossus; assembly: GCF_014108415.1. Classification (NCBI taxonomy): domain Eukaryota; kingdom Metazoa; phylum Chordata; class Mammalia; order Chiroptera; family Molossidae; genus Molossus; species Molossus molossus. The sequence goes on from NW_023425344.1 coordinate 185,177,207, forward strand.
CTCAAGTACTCGTGCAATGTCACATGTCACATGGCAAAACCTACATCCTGTGGGGTAGCCGTGTTCGCAGCTCTTCAGAAAAATCTATCTTTCATAAATATGAAAGATGTAGTGAACACATATGCAATTATCTTTCCCTAACAAATACTAACATATATTAATTAGGCTTTATTATAGACAATTTACACTTGACCTTATCATTCATTATCACAGCCGCCCCGGCAGAGAAGTCTCACAGGCAGAAGACAGATTCAGAGGCCATCTGTGGCCCACGGCCCAGTCAAGGCTGGAGCCAGGATCTGAAACAGTCCGGGAAGACAGTCAAGTTCTTCCCACTACTCCGAACATCCAGACGCATGTCTGTGGTTCCCTTTGTAAACTGTGTAAAGTCACTTCGGCGTCCAGGTGGCAGCTGCTCTCAGCCCAGCGGCGGGGCCCTGAGGAAGGCCCATTGTGTAGCTGACACTCTCCCCCTGGAGACCCAGGTAGAGGCCTCAGACAACCTCAAAACCTGCCCAACTGTGTATTTTTTACAGCAAAAGGAATTCCATATTTTTGCAAAAATTATTTTTCTCAGGACAATAAAAAAAGGAGACATCATTACAGCACGAAGGGTGAGGTGGTCACCTGAGTAGGCAGGTAGGCGCCCTCAGGGTCAAAGAATTGTGGAGTCTCATTAGCAAGGACATCTCTGAGGCCCTCAACATGACTGGTACAGAGGAAGCTATGAGGGCTTGACGGAGTGCCAACACTGTCTACACCACTGTCTGACATGTCACCCTCTCCATGAAAACAAAGAACACATTCACAAATGAAATTTTCCAGAAGTACCCATTCTTCTAGCTAGTCCCCAATCAATTATTAAAGTATAATTTTCAAAAGGTTAAAAAACATAACCTGCATATAAATATAAAATAAGCAACCGTCAAAGGTTTTTAAAAACCAGCAAGAAACCCAGTTCCAAATACATTGGAGGAGAAGAGAGATTTACAGGCAATTTAATGCAGCACTGTCAGGATAAGACTGCTGTGTTGGACAAAAAGTTAGTTAATAGCCAGCATGGCACTAAACTGTTAATTTTGACGTTTTATTTTTCCCAGCAGTGAGAAATTATTTTCACCTCTGTTGGATAAAAATGTTTAGTGAGCAGGGTTTCTCAAATGGGCTGGCACTATTGATGTTTGGTTGTGGGGGCTGTCCTGTGCATTGTGGGATGTGTAGAGCATCCTAACCATTAGCACACCTCCCCCATCGTGATAACACAAAATATCTCCAGATGCTGTCATCCTGAGGGGCAAGTAGTGCTGTTTTATAGAGATCAAGACTGTCAAAATGCATAAGCGCATATCAGTTCTCAGACAATAGTGCAGTGAAGGCGGGGTGGGGGAGGGTGGGCGTGGGGGGAGGAGTTCAATGGAGGAAGAAAGGGAGAACATCTGTAGTACTTTCAACAATAAAGATAAAAAATAAAAATAAAAAGACTGTCAAAATGTATCCAAAACTTGCAAATCGGAAAAGAGATCATTGGGTCTTCTTACAGTGTATCACTGGGCTTCTACCTTTGACTTTCTTTTGAATGGGCTATTTGACTTGTCTCTAGGCAGTGATTCTCAATCAGGGACGGTTTTGTAGTGTACTTCTATTCCCAACCCCCACTACTGCCTTTCTGTTCAGTTTTGCTTCTCATTATGGTCCATCATTACCTGGATAGGAAAAAATACCAATTTAACAATATCTTTGCAAAATAATACTCATTTTTCAGAAGGTGCAGTAAATTGTTAGTAGCTATTTTTAGTTCTCTCTTTTAGATTTTCATTGTTTTATCTTTAATCCTGTTCTACACATTTGAGTCAGAATGTGACAATGTTAAGCAAGGAATATAATTAAATACAATGTTAGCTATTCACCCCTCACATATCAGTGGTACCATTTCCCAGTAGGACTATGTCCTCTCTAATTTCTCTATACTGAGTACAGAGAAAATATGAACTTTGTGACCTTTGGGAACAGTAATTATAATGAAGACATAGGTCACCAATCCTTTATTTAAAACTCTCAAATATAAATGGCCTTCCAAATTCAGAATTTTAAAAATTTCAGGCAGCTGATATGGCACATATTACTGAACACTCCCAGCAACATCTGGGATAGCATGCCACAATTAAACACTTTAATATTTCTACAGCTAAGCAAATGGACATATGCATGAAATGGGAATAAAAATATTTATAAATAGACTCACATCATTTCAGTTCAGGCTTTGCTACTAAATGAGTTTGTGCCAAATTAACAACAACAACAAAAATTCTGGTTTTTAGAACTTTTCCAATATCAGAACTTGGAATTAGGGATTCTGGATCTAGAATAATAATGATAATGCAACAACAATATCTAATATTCAAGAGTATTTACTATGGTGCAGGCCCTGTGGTGTATTACATTTAGATCATTCTAACTCGCCACAACCTATCAGCTACTTTTATTATCATTTCTGTTACACTGATGAGGTTTGAAGAATGAGGGACTAGCTCAAGGTCATACAAGATTTAGACCTAGGAAATTTATTCCACAGCCCCGGCTCTGAGGTAGGATTACAAATTGAAACCTAACAACTCTAGCCTCCATTTACCACGCAGCCTTCCTGTTTTGCCCCACCTGTCCACAAGTCTACAAACGATGGGTCAAGAACATGATGTGAGTAAGTGAGGGCAGTATATTATGTTCCTTCTGCATTGCCTAGATATTTTCAGGCAAATATGACTTGAATACAACTGACTCCTTCTACTCAGATTCACAGGCTTTCTTTTCCTGGTTATTTACTTCTCTTAAAGCTTCCTAGCAAGAATTTCATAAGCACAAAAAGGACACTCAGTAGGGCTATAGAGAAAAAAGCTCTTAGTCAATATTTCAGCTTTTCCCAAATATATCTCTCCTCCTGATAGAGACTTAGGGAGAGTTATAAGCCACATACCACTTTCATAAAATACTTACCAAATGATTTTATTAAAAATTTTATGTGAGCCAAGTCAGCTGAAGGATTGACCCAAACACAACCCAATTGGGAGTCATAGAGTGGCCAGGATATGAGCCTTCCCCTTATGGAGCATTTATAAGCAGGCTTCTTATATGTGCCACTTTGGGGATTACAAATACATATTTTGTCTGTCACTGTGCTCATAATTTTCTAGTGCTTTTCAAATCAGTTAAGTGTTTTGTAGCCTCACTAAGCCGTGTATCAGCATTACTTCCGTGTCTGCAGAGCTATCATGTAATTCACCTCTGTGATCCCCTTTACACCTCACTGTTAGGACTAAGTAGTCCTCACATTTAGATCGATGAAGAAAGTTACTATTACACAGGATACCCTTTCCATTACTTTATTTTCAACTAATTTTATATTGTGTATCTAACATATCTGTCTCCTGTAGACAGCATATAGTTGAATATTGTTTTTTAATCTAATCTGACAAACTGTTTTGATTAGATTGTTTAATTCATTCACATTTAAAAAATAGCCTTATTGATATATAATTCACATACATATTGTTTTTAAAAGTGGATGTAATACTATTTCACATTTCCATCAGCAACACATTATCATCCTTTTTTAAAATATATATTGTAATCATTGTAGGGGGTTTGAAGTGGTATCTCATTAGGATTCTGTTTGCATTTCCATAAAGACTAATGATGTTGACCATCTTTTCACATGCTTATGGGCTGTTCATCTTCTTTGGAGAAAGGTCTATTCAAATCCTTGGCCTAATTACTAATTAGGTTATATGTATTTTTATTGTTGATTGGTAGGAATTACTCAAAGTTGGAGTCCTTTATCATATGTACAATATGCAAATATTCTCCCATTCTGTGGGTTGTCTTTTCACTTTTTTGATGGTTGTTTTTAGAAAAGTTTTTTTTTTTAATTAATTTCCATTTATTTATTTTTATGTGTTGAGTGAGCTTTTGGTGTCATACCTAAGAAATAAATTCATTATCTAAGGCCACAAAGATTTATTCCTATGTTTTCTTTCATAAGTTTTATAGGTCAAGCTCTCAAATTTATTGCTATAAAGTGTTTTCAGTTAAATATTGTATATCTTTACAGTAAGCTTTCATCTTTATTATTGTATGGATATCTATTTTTCTTGGCACCATTTGTTGAAAATACTATTCTTTCCCCATTGAATCATCTGGGAACCTTTGTCAAGATCAATTGACCACAATGTAAGGGATTATTTCTAGATTTTCAGTTCCAATTCCAATGATTTATGTTTATATCTGTAAGCCAATCACACACTATCTTGATTATTATAGTTTTGTAGTAAGTTTTGAAATTAGAAAATGTTAATTCTCCAACTTTTTTTTTCTTTTTCAAGATAGAATTGACTATTCTTGGTTTCTGAATTCCTTTATGAATTGAGAATTTATTTTTCCATTTCTGCAAAATGAGTCAGTTGGCATTTTCATTTGGGGAGTATGCCACGCTAATATATTTAATCTTCTAACCCTGAGCATGGCTTATCTTTCCAATTACTTAGTTCTTGTTTAATTTCTTTTAATAGCGTTGTATAATTTCAGTGTAAAGTCTTGCAGTAATTAAATTTATTCCTAAATATTTATATTTTGAAAATATTATAAATGGACTTGCTTTCTTAATATTATTTTTGATCCTATTAATTTGATTATTATGTACAACTGTTATACTTCTCTACTGGTTTGACCATATTATTACTATAAATTATTTTTTTTCTAGAGAATTTTTTGTCTTATAGTCTATTTTGTCTGATATTAGTGTTGTCACTCCAACTCTCTTTGGTTACTGTTTGCATGATACACTTTTTTTTTCTTTTTCTTTCCACATGTGTGAATCTAAAGTGTTTCCCTTGTAGATATCATATAGTTTAATCATAGGGTTTTATTTACTCCATTCTGCAAATCTTTTGACCAGAAAATGTAGTCTATTTACTAATGTAATTACTAATAAGGTAAGATTTGCATGCATCATTTTGCTATGTTATCAGTGCGCCTTAGTTCTTGATTTCTATTCTTCCATTACTGTCATCTTCTATATCAAAGAGATATATCCAAATATATCATTTTATTTCCCTTATTTCTTTTACTATATATTTTTGAGTTACTTTCTTACTGATTGCCCTGCATATTACAACTAACATCTTTCCTTAAAATAATATGAACTTAATTTTAATGGTATATGAATGGGGGGCATGCAGGAGGCAGCCAGTCGATGTTCTCTCTCATTGATGTTTCTAGCTCTCTCTCTCTCTCTCATTCTTTTCTTCTTTCTCTAGAATCAATAAAGAAAAAATATTTTTAAAAAAATCTGTGACATTTTCATCCATTATTTCTTCAAATATTTTCTCTGTCCCTTTCTCTTTCTCTTTGTCATTTGGAACTTCCTTTACAGGGGAGGGCGAAAGCAGGTTTACATTTGTGAGTACATGAAACAGAGTTTATTCTTGTATTATGTATTATTGTATTATTTTTCATGTGAACAACTGTAAGACTACTGTTGCCTACCCCTGTATATGTAGTTGTACTTAATGGTTTCCCAAAGGTCTCTGAACATTTTTCTGTTCCTTTTTTCTTTTATTCTTTCCATTGGGTAATCTCAATAGACCTGTCTTCAAGCTCACGGATTTTTTTACCGCTATTTCAAATTTTCTGTTGATCCGCTCAAATAAGGTTTTCATTTCCATTATTGTACTTTTCAACTCCAAGATTTCTATTTAGTTCATTTTCATAATTTTTTATCTATTGATATTATTTATTTGGTGAGACATTGTTGTATTTTCCTTTATTTTTTTTTATCTATACCTTTATTTAGTTCTTTTAACTAATAGCTGATTTGTAGTCATTTCCTGCTAAGTCCAAAATGTGGACTTCTAAAAGAAGTTTCTGTTGCCTAATCTTTTCCTATATTATGGGTCATAAGTTCTTGGTATTTCCTTTTCATGAATCAAGATTGTTTTTGAGAATTAGATAATTTATTTTGATACTTTTCTATTAATATAATTCATACCTTCCTAAGGCTTATTGTTACTGTGTACTTGTTTATTTATTTGATGACTTAGATTGACTAGTTCATGAAGTCTATTTCCTCCACATTGCACATTTACAGGTCACGTATATCTTTTATTCATTTTCCTCCAATGTTAACATCTTGCAAATCTATATTACAAGATGATAACAAAAATATTGACATTGATCATACAGTCAAGATACAGAACCTTCTTATCACCACAAGAGCTTGTGTTTCTCTGCTATTCCACACCCATTTCTTTCTCCTGTCCCACTCCCTCCTTAGTCTTTCAAAACTTCTAATCTGTTCACTGTTTCTAAAATCATGTCTCTTCAAAAATGTTATAAAACTGAAATCATATAATGTATTAAGTTTTGAGATTGGTTATTTTTAAATTCCCTGGAGAATCATTTATTCAAATTATTGTATGTATCAATAATTTATGCCTTATTAATGCTGACTAGTATTCCATAGCATGGATCTACCACAGTTTGTAAGCCATCACTTGTTGAAGAATATGTGGTCTTATTTCAGTTTTGGGTTCTTACAAGTAAAGCTGATATAATCATTCATTATCAATTTTGTATAAACGTAAGTTTGCATTACTCTTGGATAAATGCCCAGGAGTGTAATTGTGATCCATATGGTAATTGCAAATTTAACTCCATAATAAACAACATAACTGTTTTTTTCAAAGTAGATATGCCATTTTATATTCCCACTAGTGAATTCCCACATTTTTCTCCACATATTTGACAGCATCTGGTGTTGTCACTGTTTTTTACTTTATCCATTCTGATTGGTAAGTAGTAGTGTTTTATTGTGGTCTTAATCTTCGTTTCCCTTATAACGAGTGATGTTGAACATCTTTTTGGTATGCTTATTTGCCATCTGTATGTTCTCATCCCTGAAATGTCTATTCATGCCTTTTGGCTATGTTCCAATTGGATTATTTGTTTTATTCCTGTTGCGTTATTAGAGTCCCTAGTTTTTTCTAGATATGTATTTTATAAATATTTTCTTCCAGCTTATAGCTGATCTTTTTTGCTCTTCACATGGTTACAAAAAGCAAACATTTTTCATTTTCATGTGGTTCAAGCCATCGATTTCTACATTTATGCACTGAAGTTTCAGTGTCAAGTGTGAGAATTCTGTGCCTAGGATAGACCTGAAGATATTCTCCCATGTCTTTTTTTCCTAAAAGTGTTACAGTTTTACGTTTAATTTTGTATTCCATTTAGAGTTAATATTGGTGAAAGGTGTTAGGTTTGGTTGAGGTTCCTTTTTTTTTTTTTTTTTCTAGTGGAGGAAAGGCTATTCATATCCAATGTTTCAGCAGCATTTGTTGAAAAGTCTATCCTTGCTCCATCAAATTGCTTTTTTCACCTGTGTCAAAAATATGCTGGGTTTATTTCTTTAGATTTATTTATGAGTTCTTTGTTCAGTTCTATAGTCTATGTGTCTATATCTCTGCCAATAACACTCTTATAGCTGCTGAATGGGTCTTTAATAGAGAGAAATGTGATTCTTCCCAGTATTTTCTTCTTTGCAACGATTGTTTTAGCAATTCTAAAGACTGTGCTTTTCATATAAACTTTAGATTAAGGTTGTCTATGTCTATAAAAAAACATATGATTTTTTTTTGCAGAAATTGCATTATATTTATATATGAAGTTGGAGAAATATCTTTACTATCTCTTCTTTGTCTTATTTAGAGTGGATAATTTTTATTTATTTATCTTAAATTCACCTATTATTTTTTCTTCAACTATCTTCAACTGCTGTCTCTCTAATAAGTTTTTCATTAGAAAAATGAGTTTTACTGTATTCCCCCACTCTAGAATTTTATGTCCTTTTTTATATTATATGTATACTTATCGAGATTTTCTATTATTTAATTGTTGTTATACTTTATTTTATTCTTTTTTAATTAAAAAATAATTTTAGAGAGAGATCAATTTGTTGTTCCACTTATTTTTGCATTCATTGGTTGAGTCTTGTGTGTGCCCTAATCGGGGATCCAAACCCACAACCTTGGCATGTCAGGATGCTTCTCTGACCAACTAAGCTACCCAGTCAGGACACTTTTATTCCTTTAAACATAATTTCCTTTAGTTGTTTGAGCATTTTATAATGGCCATGTGGAAGTCACTGTCTGCCAAATCCAACATCTGGACATACTCAGAGATATTTTTGCTATCCCCCTGCCCCCTACCTCCCCCCCCACACACACACATAATGTAGCTCACATTCCTGATTTTATGCAAGTCTCATTTAAAAACATTTTTAAATTGAATTTATTGACTTTATTGAGGGTGACATTGGTTAATAAAATTATATAGCTTACAGGGGTACAATTCTATAATATATCATCTGTATATTGTATTGTGTGTTTACCACCCCAAGTCAAGTCTCCTTTCATCACTACTTATCTTCTTTTTCCCCTTTCCTACCTCCTCCCACTCCTTTTTCCCTCTGGTAATACCATACAGTTGTCTGTCTCTGAGGGTTTTTATTTTTGTTGTTGCTGTTGTTTTGCTTAATCTCTTCACCTTTTTCACCCCCCACCCCATCTCCTCTGATGTCCAATAGACATATGAAAAGCTGCTCAATGTCACTAATATTAAAGAAATGCAAATTAAAACCACACTGAGATATTGCCTCAGACCTGTCAGAATGGATATCATCAATAACTCAACAAACAACAAGTATTGGGGAGGGTGTGGAGAAAAGGGAACCCTCGTGGCCTGTTGGTGGGAATGCAGACTGGTGCAGCCACTGTGGAAACCAGTGTGGAATTACTTCAAAAAATTAAAAATGGTACTGTCTTATGACCCAGAGATTCCGTTTCTGGGAACATATCTGAAGAAACCTGAAACACTAATTTGAAAGAATATGTGCACCCTTATGGTCATTGCAGCACTATTTACAATAGCTAAGATTTGGAAGCTGCCCAATGTCCATCAATAGGTGAGTGGATAAAAAAGCTGTGGTACATAAACACAATGCAATGCTACTGGGCTGTAAAAAAGAAGGGAATCTTTCCCTTTGAGGCGGCATGGATGAACAAGCATTATGCTATGTGAAATAAGCCGGTCAGAGCAAGACAAATACCACATGATTTCACTTCTATGTGGAATCTAATGTCTCATATATTTTTAAAACTGGACACTTCATAAATTGTCACAACTATGGATTATGATTATCCCCCTAAAGAATATTATTACTGCCATTTCTTGTTTGTCTCTTTAACTGCTTGCTTGGAATGAATTTGTGAAATCTATTCGGTACTCTATGATCCCTGACACCTCTGCAGTTTTCTCCCCCGTTTTTATTTTTAAAATACTTTTTGTGTGTGTGTTCCTTTTTATTGAATTTACTGGGTTGACACTGGTTAACAAAATTATGCGAGTTTAGGTGCCCAATTAGACAACACATCATCTGTATGCTGTATTTGTATTCTCCACCCCAAGTCATGCTTCCTAAGGGTTTTTCCCATGTCTGCCTTATTTAATGATTAGCTAGAAACTTTACAGAAGTTATCCTCAAACACCTGAGGCCAAAAAGGCTTGTGTCCTCCCTGATAAAACTGTCTTTGGATAGGGGGTCAGTTTAAACTTCAGGGTATTTCAACATGTTCCCTGGGTTTTACTTGAAACCAGGCCTTTCTGAGTCTCCTGTGCCCATGTGTTCACTCTCAGCATCGGCCAGGTGTGTGTCTGAATAGTTTGGACCCTTTTGGTTCTGAGCGTGCATACATGTCCCAACTAAACCCATACCACTGGCTCAGAGATCTGACCTGACACTAAGAGGACACTAGAGATAGTGCCACAGGGCATGGGTGCTGCTTGGTGCTGCACATCAAGGAGTCCCTCTGATGGCAGAAGAGATCACCACTACTCATTCCCTGCCCCACCCCACCCGCACCCTGGGCACACTCCTACACCAGTCAAGCTAAGGGGAAGAGAGCAGTCCCAGGCCAGAACACCAGGCCAGAACACCACAGTTTTCTACCCTTCTTTACTGGAACTCAGCAGTTTTTAAACATAAATACTTCTCAGATGGTTGATTATTTTAACTGATTTTCAGGTCACAGAAATGGTTTTCACCAGTTTTGCCTAGCTTTACGATTGCTTTATGGAGAAATAACTTGCTGATCTCATCACTTGGCCATTGGTGTTGAGTTTTGTTAGAGTGAATTAGGACTCCCTTTAGTGTGAGATAATTTAGTCACACTAATAATGCAATACTTTTTTTAAAAAAATTAAGATATACTGTATGTACTATAAAATTTACTCTATTAAAGTGTACAATTTGGTGTTTATAAATATATATAAATTCCCAGGTTTATAAAACCATCATCATTATCTAATTCCACAAAATTTTTATCACCTTAAAAAGAAACTCCACATCCCATACTGTGTATTAGTAATTCCACATTTCTCTCTCCTTCCAACCCCTGGTAACCATTTATTTCCTTAATCATTTATTTTGACCTCTCTGGACCTTTAATATAAATAAAATAAAATATGTGGACTTTTGTGTCTGCTTTCTTTTACATAGCATGTTTTCAAGGTTCATCATGTTGTAGCATATATCTAAACTTCATTCCTTTTATAAGGCTGAATAATATTCCATCATACACACACACACACACACACACACACACAATATTTATTTATTCATTCACCAGTTGATGGTGATTTAGGTTGTTTTTACCTTTGGTTATTATAAATAATGCTGCTATGAACATCTGTGTGCATGTTTTTGAGTGAACTTATGTTAGCAGATTTATTGAGTCTATACTTAGAAGTGGAAATACTAAGTTGTAAAATACTCTTCTGAGAATTCCATCAAAATGTATAAGTGTTATGAGGTCTTTCCAGTTCATGTTCTGTCTGGTGGGAACATGAACTATTCTTCACCTGTATGACCTTCAAATAGTGTTTGAACCCTTGCCTTTTAGCAGTTCATTTTAAGGTCTCTGGGTAATTTCTTCCGAAGCATACACAGACAGACAGCAGATCACCAGAACTCTGTGTTCCCTTCCCTCTAGTAAATTTTCCCATGAACTTGAACAACTTTGCCTGATTTCTGATTTCTTTCTTCTCTACTCAGCAAAAATACTGAGATTTATTTGGATTCCTCTGCTCTGTACTTCCTCCAAGGATCTGCACTGAAACTCTAAGCTAGGGCAAGTACAAGATTTACCTTGTTTGTTTATGCTCCTCTTAGAAATCATAGTCCTTTGATGTCTGCCGCCAACGCCTGAAAACTATTGTTTTATATAATCTTTTAGTGGCTTTCTAATCCTTGAGGTAGAAGGATAATTTTAGTTTCTGTTATGATATTGTGATGAGAAGAAAAAAATCTGTGCGTTCTATCAATTTAATTTAGAGTAGATTAAAGCTAAGGAAATGTATTCATCAGTTCCTTCCTGATTACTTGAAAAATTCTAAAATATACTCTACCCGAGACTTTCCCCAGATGCACACACATGATCATAAAGATCATTGCTCTTAGATATAACTAGCATATTAGTTCTGTATTTAATAAGCAACCACAGCCCCATGTACTACATAACATGGGGGAGTATTCAGGCGGACAGAGTGTAACTATAGAGGGATAGTACAAGGGAGTTTTTTTGAAGCAATGAATGTATTCTGTATCCTGATTATGTTGATGATAAGTTATGTTCATTGTTCATGTGTACGTGCACGTGTGTGTGTGTGTGTGTGTGTGTGCGTTAAATTCATAGAATGATACACAGAAAAAGTCAATTTTACTTTATGATAACATTAAAAATAAAAATAATAATTTAAAGGAGAACCATGAGCTTTGCTAGGAAGTTCTATTCATAAGAAGCCTTATGAATTATTACATAACACCAACGCTAGGCTTTTAATAAATTAGAGTGACACAGAATAATTAAAGAGAAATGAAACTCCTTCTGCACTGGACTCAAATTTTTTTTTTTTCAATAAGGCAAATTTTTCAGAAATAATTCTGAACTCAATTTTGTTTATATCTATGTTCAGACTGAGCAAGCAATTTCTAGCAATATATTAATTTGAGCAATATATCATGACTCCCTGCAAAGTAATTTAGATGGCTCATGTAGTTCATCATAAAAGTATTCAAACTTTATTTAGATAGATTATTTTGTTCAGATTAGTCTCAGTTACCACTGAAAAATTAAAGAAGCTGCCTGAACTATGATTTTATAGAACAATAAATTATCTGATTGAGACATAGCATGGGAGACTCAGTGCTTGTTTTGAACTGAAACATCCTTCATGTCTTTCTTGACAGGCCACATTTCCTTTGCCCAATGTCTTCTAAAAGTCAGATCTCAACATGCTGGACTTCACTTTAAAGGAATTGTGGTAGAGTTGTAACTGAAAACTGAAAAATGGTTCAGTGGCCTTTCTGATATATATTTACTATATATATCATTACTATATATATATGAGAGAGAGAGAGAGAGAGAGAGAGAGAGAGAGAGAGAGAGAGAAACTTATCCAATAGGATGGAAAGTTCTTTTAGATTGTTTCGCCTTCACTTCTATTTGAAACCTACTGATTGGTCCTCTTCTTTCAAGGTGATATATCAAAAGTGGGACCTTAGCCCTGGTTAGTTTGGCTAACTAACCTGTGGACCAAAGAGTCTAGGGTTTGATTCCCAGTCAAGGGCACATAACTCCATTGTAGATTTGATCCCCACTCTTTCTCTCTCTCTCTCTCCCACATTATCAAAAAATCAATGGAAAAATATCCCAGGGTAAGGATTGAAAAAAAAAAAATGGACCCTAATTCTCACTAATCCATTTACTTTTAAGACAAAATCAAAAGAACCTCAATGGCTTTATATTTCTTTTTTTTTTCTAATTTTTTTCTTTATTGATTTAGAGAGAGAGGAAGGGAGAGGGAGAGAGAGATAGAAACATCGATGCGAGAGAACATAGATTGGCTGCCTCCTGCATGCCCCCCACTGGAGATCGGGCCCACAACCTGAGCATGTGTCCTGACCAGGAATCGAACCTGCGACCTCTTAGCACGTGGGTGGATGCTCAGCCACTGAGCCACACTGGCCAAGCTCAATGGCTTTATATTTCCTAACGAGAGAAGGCTTTAACTCTCACTCTGGCTGGCCAGTCTCCCTATGTAAGGTTACTCTGATGGACTTATCAATGTCGTTCTTCCGAACCCATCTTGACTCTGGTTCTCCTGCTCTTCCCTTCTCAAGGTCAGATCATGAGCACATCACTGAAAATTTCCCATTAAAATATGAAAACAATGATTGAAAAATATTGTGATAAGAAGGAAAAAAAATATTTATTTGGCTGGGAATAAAATGAGGCAAAATTTGATTTCTACTTTTTGAGTTATCGCATATTTGCTCTTTCTGAACAGCAGTTTCCTCATATACAAAATGGAAAATAAATATTGCATAGGATCATGGGAAAGGCTAGATAAATGTTTTAAAAGTGAGGTCTTTTGGTAGATTATTAATAGTTTATGTATTTTATCACATTATCCTGCAGAAATATCATGGATTTAAGAGCCAGACAGTTTCGCATTCAAATGTTAGTTCTACCACTTCCAAGCTGCATGATTTGAATAAGTGACTTATTTCTAAGCCCAACTCCTTCTATGAAGAACAGGAATCATAATAAGTGTTAAAGGGAGTGAAAGATGATGATATGTAATTTGGTTATTAACAAAACAGAAAAGGGTGAGGCACTCAATAAATAGTGTTCACCGTGACAAACAACTGGGAGATGTATAACACCCTCTTCAACAGAACATGTGTTGTGATTTTTGGTTCACTGAATCTGGTCATAGCTCTGAGAAGGCTTACTTGCTTCAGGAGCCCAATAGAGAGACCAATTCACAGGACATTGCATTCTACCCTCTTCTTTCACATCACTGTAATATGCAGTGACATGGTGTGAATCATAGAACAACACAGTTCTGGTTCAAGTGGAACTGAATAACAGACAACTTGATAATTCCTTTCTAACCTCCAGAACCCCATATAAATGATCAAGGGATTGAAAAAAAAAAAAGAAGAAATATTCGAGGACTCCAAAAGGAATCCCTGAAAAGACAGCTCAGCAAATTATTGGCATAATCCCACTGATAATGACTCATGTCCAAGGCTTGAAAAGCTTAGAAGCATAATTCACTTTGACAGCCTGGAGATTTGTATCGGCCGAGAGTACCAATTTATCTGGGAAGTTCCCGATTTTGAAGCCATTACCCTAAGAAGAAAGCTATCATCTTCCTGAGGTAATGGGAGTTTCTTGACATGTGAGCACAGTCAGAAAGCTATCCAGACACAGCTGTGGAGTGAACCAGTTCAGCATGTTCACCACACAAGTGGAGTCAGCCAACAACCGGCTCTGGCATAGTGGTATCTTCAGTGTAGGCAAGTAAAACCCCACAGCCCAAACCACACAAAAGATGATGTCCAGACTACCTATCAAAATCCTTAATCTGTTGCACCCTAAGCTGCTTATCTATGTTTGAATCAAACAAACACTTTGGTATTTGAGAATAACTTTTTATAATAAAAAGTGGACCAGTTTTGACCTCAGCCTTACCTCCTAGGGTCCCAGCTGAACAAATCCAATAAGACATTAGTGTCCATCTTACAAGATCAAAGATCTTTCTCTTTAAATTTCTTCTTCTTTTTCTTAATCCTCACCCGAGGATATTTTTTTTATCTATCTTCAGATAGAGAGAGAGGGAGAAAAAGGAAGAGAAAGAGAAACATTGACATGAGAGGGACACATCGACTAGTTGCCTCCCACATGACCCCGACCAGGGCTGGGGAAAAACCACAACCGAGGTTCATGCCCTTGACCGAAATCGAACCCAAGACTCATTGGTCTGCAGGTCAATGCTCTACCGCTGAACCAAACCGGTCAGGGCTCTCTTTAAATTTCTATACTGACTTTTCCATCAGGCTCAGGAATTAATCTACTTACAATAGATTTATTAAAAATTACACAGAATCTATCTTGGCCCACAAGGAGGAAGTTTAGGGCAATAGTATTACTTATTACAAGCCTGATCAGTGAGGATGATCCGAATGCCTTGCAGAGCCAAGGAATGTACAAATCACTGTTCTCTGGAGGGAGGCAAGACACTGCTGTTCCCTCACAGGAAACAGTAACCCACAGCTCCCAGGGTTCCCCTGGAAAAAAGTGATGTTCATAAGTACTTGGACCCAAGTAGTTTCTACCTCATAGAGGAGTTGAAGTGGCTCCAGCAGGGCCTCCCTGCTGGCTGGCTGGTAGGCTCAGAGTTCTCAAACAGGTTCCAATAACTGAGTCCAGTCCTTATTTTTTGAAGGTCCACCTGAGGATAGCTAGACTCATCTGTCTTGTTAGTTCACCCCAGGAAGGACGTGACATTTGTTTCTTCACAGAACGATACAGAGAGTGGACTATCATCCAGAGGTGTGTGGGCAGAAAGAAATTGGGCCATCCCTGCTGTTTGCAATAGACTTCTCATGGTTAAGGGCAGTGGTGATCGGGTCGTGGTCAGAGCCATCTGGTGGAGGACAGCACACAAGCAAGCTGGTATGCGTATTTAAGGCACTTGCTACCGTTGGAGAGGGCTTCATCAGGGCAGTTTCCTTGGGGAGCAAGGCTTAAGGGCAATTATGAAAGACAAAGATTATGAATGCCTCTCTTTCTTCTATATTTCTATATTTCCAGTTGTCCTTAGACCACCCTTACCCCACCCACCCTCATGGTTCTGGGTTGTCACTTTTCCTTCAACACCAAAAAACACCATTTGAGCAGCTATATCATCTCTTTCTTATAATCAACCCCTACTTGCACCTTTTGTCCAGAAGGATCACTAAGATTAAAAAGAAGGATTATAATAAAAAATTCTTAGAAAATCCAAAGTCCAAAACTCTGTTAACTAAGAAGAAAATACAGATGTAATAACACTGGAAAGATTAGTGAAAACAAAAGTTTAAAATAGTTTAATTTAATCCTAATTAGAAAAAAGAAAGTCATAACCATGACTGGAAAATATATCACAATTTAATAACAGTAATTCATGACTTAATTTTATTTTGTAGCCTTAATGTTCGGCATTTTTATGCATTTAACATGTGTTATATATGCTATGTGTGTGTTCCCCTTAAGAGGGAAAAAACGATTAATGTTATTCTGAAAATTCAAATAAAATCAGTGGGAAGTCCTATAACTTCCCACAAAAAATATGGAAAGACATCTATTTTAATATCTTTTCCAATTGCTTCCATCTTTTATTTTAATATAGCTTTCTTTTTTGAAAATATGTTTTCATTGAATTTTTAGAGAGAGAGAAAAAGGGGAGAGAGATAGGAACATCAATGTGAGAGAGAACCCGATTGTCTGCCTCCTGCACGCACCCCACTGGGGATCGAGCCCACAACCTGGGCATGTGCCCTGACCGGGAATTGAACCAGGACCTCTCAGTCAATGAGATGATTCTCAGTCCACTGAGCAACACTACCCGGGCTTTTTTTTTTCTTTTAAAAAAAGTCCTCTGAAATATTGGTGTCATCACGTCTCCTAGTAAAGTACATGCCTAGATAAGATTATACATGCACTAGGTTAATTGAGGGAAATGCCTGTGAAGAATGATGAGAAAAGGGAAGAGGTTGGCAAGAGATTCGGATGAGATGCAGGTTTGATACCTTTTTTTTTTTAATCATTCTTTTTTTTTTTATGAATATTTTTATTTATTTTTTTGTTATAGATATTTTACCTTTTTACCCCATTAGCACACCCCACCCCACCCCACCTCCGCCCCATCCCCGGCTTAGTTGTCCATGTCCATTGGTCATGCATACATGCATATAAGTTCTGTGGTTTATCTCTTCCCACCCCCCACCCCCCCACCCCCTCTTCTGAGGGATGTCAGTCTGTGCCCTACTTCCATGTTTCTGAGTCTACTGTATTCCTCAGACTGTTATGTTCATTATATTTCGTATATGAGTGAGATCATGTGGTATTTGTCTTTTTCTGCTTGGCTTCTTTCACTTAGGATAATACTTTCCAGGTCCCTCCATGTCGTCTCAAAGGAAAAGAGATCTTTCTTTCTTACCGCTGCATAGTACTCCATTGTGTATATGTACCACAGCTTTTTTATCCATTCATTTACTGGTGGACACTTAGGCTGTTTCCAGATCTTAGCTATTGTAAATAGTGCTGCTATGAACATGGGGGTACATAATTTCTTCCTGATTGGTGTTTCAGACTTCTTAGGGTATATTCCCAGCAAAGGGATCACTGGGTCAAATGGAAGTTCAATTTTTAATTTTTTGAGGTAGCACCATATTGTTTTCCATAGCGGCTGCACCAGTCTGCATTCCCACCAGCAGTGTATTAGAGTCCCCTTTTCTCCACACCCTCGCCAACTCTTGTTGTTTGATGATTTGTTGATGGCGGCCATTCTGACAGGTGTGAGGTGATACCTCACTGTTGTTTTAATTTGCATCTCTCTGATGATTAGTGATGTTGAGCATTTCTTCATATGTCTCTTGGCCATTTGTATGTCCTGTTTGGAGAGGTGTCTATTCAGCTCCTCTGCCCATTTTTTAATTGGGTTCTTTGTCTTCCTTTTGTTGAGTTGTAGGAGCACTCTATATATATTGGAAATTAACCCCTTATCTGATACATCATTGGCGATGATGTTCTCCCATACAGTGGGTTGCCTTTCCATTTTGATGATTGTTTCTTTTGCTGTGCAGAAGCTTTTTAGTTTAATGTAGTCCCATGTGTTCATTTTCTCCTTTATTTCTGTTGCCTTAGGTGACGTATCAGTGAAAATTCTGCTCCGTATAATGTCCGAAATTTTGTTGCCTACATTTTCTTCTAGAATTTTTATGGATTCACGGGTCACATTTAAGTCTTTTATCCATTTTGAGTTTATTTTTGTGTATGGTGTAAGTTGATAGTCTAGTTTCATTTTTTTGCATGTAGCTGTCCAATTTTCCCAACACCATTTATTACAGAGGCTGTCTTTACTCCACTGTATGCTCTTGCCACCTTTGTCAAATATTAATTGAGCGTATTGCCTTGGGTCCATTTCTGGGTTTTCAGTTCTGTTCCACTGGTCTATAAGCCTGTTCTTGTTTCAGTACCAGGCTGTTTTGGTACAGTCGCTTTGTAGTATAACCTGATATCTGGTATTGTGATCCCACCTACTTTGTTCTTCTTTTTCAAGATTGCTGTGGCTATTCGGGGTCTTTTTTGGTTCCATATGAACTTTTGAAGTATTTGTTCTAGTTCTATGAAATATGCCATTGGTATTTTGATGGATATTGCATTGAATCTATAGATTGCTTTGGGTAGTATGGACATTTTAATGATGTTAATTCTTCCAATCCATGAACAGGGTATGTGCTTCCACTTTTTTATATCTTCCTCTATTTCTTTTTTCAATGACCTGTAGTTTTCTGCAAATAGGTCTTTTACTTCTTTGGTTAAGTTTATTCCTAGGTATCTTAATTTTTTTGCCGCGATGGTAAATGGGATTGTTTTTTCAGTTTCTCTTTCTGTGAGTTCATCATTGGTGTACAAGAATGCCGTCGATTTCTTGACGTTAATTTTGTATCCTGCTACTTTGCCAAATTCATTTATTAAGTCTAGTAGATTTTTGATGGAGTCTTTAGGGTTTTGTATGTATAGTATCATGTCATCTGCAAATAATGACAGTTTCACTTCCTCCTTTCCAATTTGGATCCCTTTTATTTTTTTCTTCCTGTCTGATTGCTGTGGCTAAGACTTCCAGTACAATGTTAAATAAGAGTGGCGAAAGTGGACATCCCTGTCTTGTTAATGTTCTTAATGGAAATGTTTTTAGTTTCTGTCCATTGAGTATGATGTTGGCTGTAGGTCTTTCATATATGGCCTTTATTATGTCGAGATATGATCCCTGTATTCCTACATTGCTGAGCGTTTTTATCAGAAATGGGTGCTGGATTTTGTCGAATGCTTTTTCAGCATCTATTGATATGATCATGTGGTTTTTATTCTTCATTTTGTTTATGTGGTGTATCACGTTTATTGATTTGCGAATATTGTACCAGCCTTGCATCCCTGGAATGAATCCCACTTGCTCATGGTGAATGATTTTTTTGATGTATTTCTGGATCCGATTTGCTAATATTTTGTTTAGGATTTTGGCGTCTATGTTCATCAGGGATATTGGCCTGTAGTTTTCTTTCTTTGTAGTGTCTTTTTCTGGTTTTGGAATTAGAATTATGCTGGCCTCATAGAACGTGTTTGGAAGTCTTCCTTCTTCTTGAATTTTTTGAAATAGTTTGAGGAGAATGGGTGTTAGTTCTTTTTTGAATGTTCGGTAAAACTCCCCGGTGAAGCCATCTGGGCCTGGACTTTTGTTTGCTGGGAGAGTCTTGATTACCTCGTCAATTTCCTTAGTTGTTATTGGTCTGTTCAAGTTTTCTATCTCTTCCGGGAATAGTTTTGGGAGACTGTGTGTTTCTAGAAATTTGTCCATTTCACTTAGATTGTCGAATTTGTTGCCATATAGTTGTTCATAGTAGTTGTTAATGATCTTTTGTATTTCCGTGGTGTTGGTTGTTACTTCTCCTCTTTCATTTCTGATTTTGTGTATTTGGGTTCTCTCTCTTTGTTTCTTGGTGAGTCTAGCTAAGGGTCCATCAATTGTTTATCTTTTCGAAAAACCAGCTCTTTGTTTCATTGATCCTTTGAATTGTTTTTTTGGTCTCTATGTCATTTATTTCTGCTCTGATCTTTACTATTTCCTTCCTTCTACTTGCTCTGGGGTTTTCTTTTTGTTTGCTTTCTAATTCTTTAAGTTGTGAGGTTAGACAGTCAATGAGAAATTTTTCTTGTTTTTTGAGGTAGGCCTGTAGTGCTATGAACTTCCCTCTCAGTACTGCTTTCGCTGCATCCCATAGATTTTGTGTTGTTGTGTGTTCATTTTCATTGGTTTCCAGGAAGTTTTTAATTTCTTCCTTGATCTCCTCGGTGACCCATTCATTGTTTAGTAACATGCTATTTAGCCTCCATGTGTTGAAATGTCTTTGCATGTTCTTGTTGCAATTGATTTCTAGTTTCAAGCCATTGTGATCTGAGAAGATGCTTGATGATTTCAATCTTCTTGAACTTGTAGAGATTTAGTTTGTGTCCTATCATGTGGTCTATCTTTGAGAATGTCCCATGTGCAGTTGAGAAGAATGTGTATTCTGTAGTTTGGGGTGTAATTCTCTGTAGATATCTATTAAATCCATTTGGTCTAGTGCTTCATTTAGAGTCTCTGTTTCCTTGCTAATTTTTTGCCTAGAGGATCTATCCAGTGCTGTCAACGGGGTGTTGAAGTCCCCTGCTATGATTGTATTGTTGTCGATTTCTCCTTGGAAGTCCTCCAGAAGATTGTTAATATATTTTGGTGCTCCTATATTGAGTGCATATATGTTTATCAAGGTTATATCTTCGTGTTGGATAGATCCTTTCAATATTATGTAGTGGCCGTCTTTGTCTCTAGTTATGGTCTTCATTTTGAAATCTATTTTATCAGATATGGGAATTGCTACCCCAGCTTTTTTTTGCTTTCCATTTGCTTGGAAAATTTTTTTTCATCCCTTCACTTTCAACCTATGTGAGTCTTTTGTTGAGAGGTGAGTCTCTTGTAAACAACATATAGATGAGTCATGCTTTCTTATCCAATCAGCTACTCTGTGTCTTTTTATGGGAGCATTCAATCCATTTCCGTTTAAGGTGATTATTGATATGTACTTATTTATTGCCATTTTTGTTTAGTGTGGTTCTATTTTTCTTCCCATTTCTACTTCTAATTACAGCAGTCCTTTTAACATTTCTTGCCGTGCTGGTTTGGTGCTAATGTATTCCCTTAGCCTTTTTTTGTCTGGGAAGCTCTTTATTTGACCTTCTATTTTGAATGATAGCCTTGCTGGGTAGAGTAGTCTTGGATTCAGATTCTTGTTTTTCATGACTTTGATTACTTCATGGCATTCTCTTCTGGCCTGTAGTGTTTCTTGTGAGAAGTCAGCTGGGAGCCTTATGGGGTTCCCTTTGTAGGTAACCTGTTGCTTATCTCTTGCTGCTTTTAGGATTCTCTCTTTGTCTTTAATTTGTGGCATTTTAATTACTATGTGTCTTGGTGTGGGCCTGTTTGGGTTCTTCTTACTTGGGACTCTCTGTGCTTCTTGAACTTGAATGCCTTCTTCCCTCACCAAATTAGGGAAGTTTTCTCTCACTATTTTTTTGAATATATTCTCTATCCCTTGCTCATTTTCTTCTTCTTCGGGGACTCCTATTATGCGAATATTATTACGTTTCTAGTTGTCCCATAGTTCTCTTAAGCTGTCTTCCTGTTTTTTAATAGTTTTTTCCTTTTGTTTTTCTGATTGTTTGATTTTTTCTACCCTGTCTTCTAATTCACTGATCCGGTCCTCAGCTTCCTCTACTCTGCTTTTTAAACCTTCCAATGTGTTTTTCATTTCTGATATATCATTTTTTATCTCTTCTTGTTGGTTTTTAATTTCCAATTGGCTTATTTTTAGTGTCTCTATGTCCTTACTCATGCTGTTCAGCTTCCTCAAGATCATGGCTCTGAATTCTAGCTCTGTTAACATGCCTAATTGCTCCACATTGATCTCATCTTTGGTAGAGGTCTCTTGCTCTTTCATTTGGCTTCTGTTTCTGTGTTTCACCATTTTGGCTATCACTGTGGGCTTTGGAGCCTGTCAAGTTTTCTCTGTGGGTGTTGGTGTTCTGCTGTTTGTGGCTCCCTGTCCTGTGTTTAGATGAGCGAGAGAGGACCCACGTTGAACACCACTGTCAAGTCTTACTTTCTTGGTTAAAGTTGCCAGCCCAGGAAAGGTACTGTTATCCTCTAGCTTTTTGCCTGGAGGCTAGCATTCTAGGTTTCTTGATGAGTTTTGGGTTGTCAGTTGA
This sequence comes from Molossus molossus, assembly GCF_014108415.1. Classification (NCBI taxonomy): domain Eukaryota; kingdom Metazoa; phylum Chordata; class Mammalia; order Chiroptera; family Molossidae; genus Molossus; species Molossus molossus. The sequence goes on from NW_023425344.1 coordinate 185,199,223, forward strand.
TTGAAAAGCTCCCTCAGGTGCTTAGCACAAGGGGATTTCCCAAGGCTGGGGCAGATGCTGGTCGTTAGTGAGCCTCAATTAGCACTTCAATGGCCCACAGGGTGGGGTTGGATCTCCGGGGGAGGGGCTGCTGCCTCTCTCAGAGCTCTGGGAAGGAGCAATGTGGCCATAGTCCTGGGTGGCTGCACTCAGCCAAAGCTCTGAGCGTCCTCCAGATCCCGAGTGTCCCGACACAGTTCCAGTCCAGTCTGCCCTCTCTCTGCCGGAGCCCAAGGTGAGTGGCTGTGGCTGTTTCAGCCTCTGTCCCGGCTGCGCTGTGGAGCCGCCTGGGAGCATAACCCGAGGGCGCTGCTCCCAGCTAAGGCCGCTGCCGACCCTGGGCTCCCAGCCCCCGTCTCGCGCCTTCGCAATCCTACCGGGATGGAGTCAGTGTCCCTCGTTATATGGTCCTCGCAAGCTGCTTTTCTGTTGCTTTTTCCCGATTTGTCTGTGTTATAGTTGTAATTCCAGTTTGGTTCTGGGAGACGGTTTGTGTAGCTCCGTTCACTCCGCTGCCATTTTTCCACTTCAGGTTTGATACCTTTGAAGGAAGAGGATGGGAAGGAGCTCCAGGTGGGAAGAAGTTCGGGCTGCAGCACAGGTGTCAGGATGTTTCAGCAGATGGGGTGTATCCAAGCAATGCTGCCCGTTAGAGGAGGGCCTCCTGTAGGGATGGTCACCACTGGTCTCCTGCCTGCTGTGCTCATTGAATGGGCAGAGTGAGGGAACATTTTGGTTCCTCGGAAACGTGGGAGATTGATTCAGGGAGGGGCATTGGTCACCTTGCTTCCTTCAGCAGGATTCTGGGTGGCACATTTCCAAGGCCTCCAGAGTACTATGAAACTAGTCTTCATATCACTTTCAAAGATGTGGAAATTTTTTCTCATACTGAAATTTCTCTGAACTGTTTCTGTTACCTGTACTCTGTGTACTTGTACACAAATGACAAGTGCTGGCAAGGGTGCAGAGAAAAGGGGACTTGAGTGCACTGCTGGTGGGAATACAGACTGGTGCAGCCACTATGGAAAACAGTATGAAGGTTCCTCAAAAAAATTCAAAATGAAACTGCCATTTGACCCAGTGATCCCACTTTTAGGAATATATCTTAAGAGTCTCAAAACACCAAACAAATGTTCATAGAAGCACTATTTACAATAGGTAAGATTTGGAAATAGCTCAAGTGTCCATCAGTAGATGCGCGGATAAAAAAGCCGTGGTACATATACACAATGGAATACTATGCGGCTGTAAAAAAGAAGGATCCATTACCCTTTGAGGTAGCATGGAGGGACCTGGAGAGTATTATGCCAAGTGAAATAACCCAGTCAGAGAAAGACAAGTATCACATGATCTGACTTATATGTGGAATCTAGTGAACAAAATAAACTGATGAACAAAATAAGTCCAGAGACACGGAGGCATAAAATAGACTTACAGATCTCTGAAGTTTGGAGGGTGGAGGTGGAGCAGGAAGAGATTAATCAAAGAATGTACATGCATATATGAATAGCCCATGGACACAGACAATAGACAAGTAAAGGCCTGGGGTGAGGTGGGAGATGAATGAGGGGGGGGATAATGGGGAACATGTCTATGTAATATGTTCAACAATAAAATAAATTTCAAAAATAAAATAAAAAATTGAAAAGAATAGCAGAGAAGAACAAACTTGAATACATTTTTATCTGTGAATTTGGCAATGCAAAGGAGTTTTGTAAGTAGACAGACACACCTAAGCTGCTTTGTTTCACCACTTATGTGCTGTCTGATGCTAAACAACTCATGGGAAATCATCTTCCTCAAGGAAAGTCCTTTCTAGAGCACTATGGTAGAAACTTTCAAGCACAGTTTCTCAAGGAGGCGAGACTTCTTTAGAAACTCCCCACAAGTGCGGCTGTGCTTACATTATGTGACCATACCTGGCCGTACCTGAAGCCCGGGTGGGCGCCTGATTTCCAGTGTGCCAATTAAGACCTTCTTTCCAGAAATTTAGAATGAGGTCCCACATGCCAGTGTCCAGTAACTCTTGGACTTGGAAGAAAAATTTATAACACACACTGACACTGACACTGCGGTATAGTCAACTTTCAACATGTGCACATCAAATCTCATGCACAGAAAGAGACCAGAATTTGAATTGAAACGGACAAACCCAAGACATCATTTGGAAGATACAGAGAGGCATGCAGATCGAGAACATCTGCCTTGTGCCTGGTATTCCCATGTCCGGGTATCAGTCCTGGTGTGACTTTTCCTTGGGGCCCAGGACATACTTCATCATTCTTACAATGAATTCCTCTCTATACATAAGTTAGTTTAAGTGGATTTCTGTTGCTTTTTACTGAAAGAGCTTTAAATCAAACAGACAGAGTCCTGATTAATAGATGTTTTTCAGAATAAATGCATTTCCCTTCACTTTAGATTTCCTGGAGTCAGCTATTTTCTGAAACTCATTTTTTCTTTTCTCTTTTTAACTTTCAGTTAGTTGGCCCTGGCCAGATTATATTAACTGATTATAGCAATGTTTGGAGAAATGAGCAAGTCTCTCATTCACATCTCCCTCCCTAGAGCTAAGTGTGAAGCAGAAGACAAGAAAATGATGAGCCCCCGAGAATGCCTCATGAGCCAATGAGTTCCAAAAACTTGGGATAAGAATCCTCAACCTCTGTCTCTGCTCAGTGTCGGTATAATGATGAACTGAGGAATCCGACTTTAGAAATGATCTAATCAGTTCAAAGGCGTCCTCTTTCAGCAAGGGTAATTTAATTAGATACTGATCCTTCAATGTAATATCGATTACTGAATATTGCCTCCTTTCACTTTCAGAAAACTTAAGTCATGGTGACATTGTAAGCAATGCAATTATAAATGACTGTAATTAGGTCATTGCAATATTTCCAATATAGCATGACATATGGAGTCATCCACCCCGTGGGTAAACTTGCATCCTTCAAACATAAAGCTAAAGCCACTCTTCCCAAATTATCAGGTGATCTTTGCATTGTTCCCCAGCAGTGGAGACGGCTTCCTGCTCTCTCATTGTGACTAGAACCATCGTTTGTAAAGGGATGCTAGGATTCGGATGTAAGTTGCTAAACAGAGCGAAATTAACTGGTCTATACACAGACTGTTCTCTACTATAAGTCCCAGGCTCACTGTGTCATAATCACCTTCATTTAAAAACAACAACAACAACAACAAAAAACTAAGGTATGAGGAATCTCTCCCTTTTAATGAGGAATTTGATGACTAAAGAAAGTTTGCATCCACTCAGAAATAATCTCTTCCATTCTTATATTTGCAGAAAACTCATGGATTCTTTTATTAAAGCTCACATCACACTTTATCTCATTTTTGAGTTAAATGCGTGTTTCTACGGGATGATGCGCTTTTGAAAATCTGCTCCTGTGTCTTATTCATCTTTGTACCGTTACTAGAATCTACCTGTACTTATACATGAGAAGTAAATAATTTTTAGAAAGTTAATAAATGAGTGATTAATAATGCTGATATCCCTTGAAGAGGAGGAATGAAAGCACTCGGAACTTTAGGAGCCAGGAGATTCTCGCTACTGACGGAAATAGGGCCCAGCTTGACTTGCTGCGTATATCTAGAACCATTTTAAAAATAGTAAATATTTAAAATCACAAAACTTGTGATAATGTTAGGGAAAGAACATGATGTGAGCAAATACTTTATACACACCGATAAGCAGGTGCACAACTGGCCAAGAAGCATGTCAAAATCTCTTTGTAATAAATATAATTTTAAGTATACCAATATATGGAAGCATTTTACATAAGAATCTGATTAGTTCTTTTCTAGACAAGGTGGATTATCCCTCAAAGATAACAGGAGGTCTGTTTCAATGTCACAGGAGAGGAGGCTATACCACCACTTAAATAGCTTTTCTTTTTTTATTCTTTTTTTTTAAATTTAATTAATTGATTTATTTTTGTTACAGATGTTTCTCCTTATTCCCCCACTGATTCACCCCTCCCCCCCTCCTCATCCTGTCCCCAGCTTTGTTGTCCATGTCCATTGTTCATGCATACATGCATATACGTTCTGTGGTTCATCTCCCCTTCCCCCCGTCTTCTGGGGATTGTCAGTCTGTACCCCACTTCCACGTCTCTGGGACTACCCCATTCCTCAGACTGTTATGCTCATTATATTCCACAAATGAGTGAGATCATGTGATATTTGTCTTTCTCTGCTTGGCTTGTGCTCAGAATGTGAACATAGTAATTATAACTTGGTAATTCAGAAAAGGGAGATATTTGTGTCTCAGAGTTAAATAAGACATCTGAAAAAATACAAATTTCATTTAAGAAACATTTAACAATTAAAATATCTTAACATTTACTAAGAAAGGAGGCTCAGCACAAGAACAACTTTCAGTTTGAAATTCTTTAAGTTATACTTATTTCATTATTATATTCTCAAAAAATTAAAATTATAATTGTAAACACGTTGACTGTAGAAAGTTTAGATAAAATGCACAGTAAGAAAACAAATACTATCATTATTCCCACATTCTAGAAATAACTATCATTCATATTTTACTAGATTTCCTTTAAGTAAGTTTTCTCCTTGTATATAACATTTACATATTGATACTTTAGTGTAAATAATGATATATACTAAATTTTTACTTAAAATTTTAATGTGAAACATTATCCATGACACTGAAACAACTAAAATTATTTTCGTCATAAACTACATAACATTCTATTACATGTATATACTATAGATTTTTAAGACTATAATTTGGCTTAGTTTTTTTTTTTTTCTAACTTCTTAATTATTAATATTTTTATCAGCATCTTCTTCATAAACTTATTTGTTTTTATTTACTTACTTAAAGTAACATTACTAGTTAAAATAATATGGACATTTTTAAGGTTCTTGCCATAATTTACTGATTTGTTTTATGGAATACATATCCAAATTTATACTCCCCTAAATAGTCACAGAAATTTTATTTTACTACATGCTTTGTCTGCTTTGCAGAAATATTTGTATTCCACGTTGACTTATGTTTGCTAATGGTGCTTTTTTACTTTATGCTGTGTCATATATGCTGGAAATGAATAAATAAGAACCAAAAATACTATATTGACTAAGTATGATCTCTTGGTTTCATTCAGTCCATGTTCTGTTTTTTTCAAGTTCTACCATTTGATCAATATTTGAGGTAAAAAAAAAAAAAAAAGAATCCTAATTAGATGTAGCTTTTTAAAAATACAACATTGAGAATATTTGGCATACATTTTTTCAACATCTTTGTGTTTTCAGTCTGAAAATTTATTTGAAAAAAAAAGCTCTCATACGTACTCCTACTGAATAGCAATGATGATAACGATGATATACAACAAAAACAAGAACCACCATGGTGTTCTCTCTTTGAGTCAGATTCATAGGAAACCGTCACAAACAATCATTACTGGATTCAATCCCAAGGTGAAAAAAAATAATGCAATTCTTTAATGTAAAAATTGTAAGCCTACATTCTTTGATTTGGGTCTTCATATTTAAAAACTATATATTCCCACTATTAGTCTAATCACGACTGGATCTAAACTGCAAACCTCTAATTATCAGTTATTAGTATAATCTTTGGGAAGTATATGAAAACTGTGAGAAGACACTATTAGGAGCTGTTTAGACAGGTTAGAAGATTATTAGTAAAAATAAAAGCTGCACCACATGATCTCAGTTATTTGTGGAACATAATAAACAAAATAAGCTGTCGACCAAAAGAGGTCCCGAGTTGTGGAAGAACGGAACAGACTGACAAACCTCAGAGGGATGGAGGTGGGAGGGGAGGGAAGAGATAGACCAGAGAACTGAGATGCATCTGTGCACAACCAATCCACATGGACACTAGGCTGGGGGAGGCAAGAGGGGGCTGGAACAAGAAGGAGGGGATCAATGAGGAAAAAGGGGGACATCTGTAATACTTTCAACAATAAAATAATAAAATAAAATAAAAGGTGGGAATTTTTGCAAAACACTGATTTGTAAATAATAAAGAAATATGATAAACCACATTATCTGAAGAAACCTCATGTCAGATTTGTACCTCTTCTGCATATTGTAATATTTGTGTAATATAGCCATTCACACTTGTGCTAGGTTGTTTAAATTGGTAACTATCCCACTTACAATATCTGAACTTTAAATTATTCATTTTATTTCTCATTGGATATAACATTAATCTGTATCTAACTGCTTTTTTGGATAAACTACATTAAATTCAGCAAATATAAAATTTAAAAAGTAGCTGGTAAATCCTTGTTAAGCAGAAAGGTATCAGGGAATTATGGCATAAACAATTCTATATAATCAGCATCTTTTCTCTTCTCTTTCTAGACATTGCATAAAGATTTACCCAGGGACAAAGAATCAGAAAACTCAGAGGTATTTTATCTATAGACTACAAACACATGGAAGTGTTAAGACTGGACAAAAGCCATCATGATGAAATGTAAAGATGATGAGCAAAGGTTAATCCAGTGGTGGAAGATCGCAAAAATCTCTAAGACAAAAATTACTTTTCTTGAAAAGTGAGGGACTCACTCTGGATTGCAAAAGTTTATCCCTTCATTATAACAGTAGAGGCAAGAACAAGATTGAAAAGCACTGAGAGCAGAAGCTGTCAGCAATGCCATTTTGTTAGGAACAGCGGAGGGGAAGTTTGCACAAGTGGGCTAACAGAGTGAGGCTGCGTTTGAAGGACGCTATCTGCCCTGGTGGTCGTAAGAGGAACAGTTCCTTGGAGGGTGAAGCTCAAGATACAAAAGTATCTCCTTACACACAGAAATGTCCTACATACTATTGTTCTAGAAACATATAATTTATTTAATGATGAATAATAAAAAAATAAACGGGTATAGCATTAACAGAAAGACACTGTAGCGAAAAAGGAAAGAAAAAGAACAACAGGAGTTAAAAATAAAAAATGCCACAGAAAAACATTTCGATAAAGCAGGTAAAAATTTGAGCAAATATCTCATCATGATAAGTGTCTTTACAAAGTAACTGCTTTATGAAAAGCACTACAAATAATAAAGAACATAAATATGGCATAGGGTGGCAAGGCAGCAGGAGATGTGGAAGGATTAGTTGACAAGGTTCAGGAAAGAAGTGGAAAGTTAATCATGGAAAAGAAGACAAAACTGAAGGAAACAAAATGTTATTATATACTATTGGAAACCTGTAGGATAAAATATAAAAAGTGATCAAGATAAAATATATTTTTTAAAAGATAGACAGAAAAAGATAAATACAAAAATTAAAACACTAAAAAAAGAAAATCAAAACAATACAACAATACAAATGTTTAAAGATAATGTTTTTAGAGCTTTTTTAAAAAGAAATAAATACAATAAAAAAAGACTGATTAATCAAATTAAAAGTGAAGACCATAAAAAGATATTTCAGGAAAGATGACACAGAACATTTAAAAGCAAGACAAATCCTAGTAAACTTATTGAATTTAAAGAAATCTTGAATTAATTCAGCAGGGGTTCAAGTTACTTTTTAGTGAAAAAGATATCAGACTGGCCTAGATTTCATCACAGCAACATTCAACACCAGAAAAAAATGGGTACATAAACACAAAATACTTAAGAAAAGAAAGTGTGAACCACAATTTTATATTCACTCAAACCTGGATTCGGTAGGAAGGCTAAAGAAAAAGTGTTTGACTTTGCTACAAGTCAGGGGGTATGAATGAACAAACAGAGACAAACTCAAAAACACGGAGCAGGCTAACAGCTGTTGAAGGATGGGTATGAGGGGCTGGGTGGTGGGTGTATGAGGATTGAGCAAAAAGAGAAAATGAGAGAAAAGAGACTCATGGACACAGACAAGAGTGTGCTGATTGCTGGGAGTGGGGGGTAGGGAGGTGTCGGAAGGTATGGGGTGATAAATGGTGAAGGAGGGAGATATGACTTAGAGTGGTGAACACACAATACAGTGTACTGTGGAACTGTGCACCTGAAACCTGTATACTTCTGTTAATCATTGTCACCCCAATAAATTCCAAGAAATTAAATGCATATATGTATAGCCCAATGGGACAGGAGTCGGGTGGAGGGAGGCAAAGGGTGGAAAATGGGGGACATCTGTAATACCCTTAACCATAAAAAATATATTAATTAATTTTAAAATTATTTTAAATGTAGGGGAAAAGGTTATTTTCTTTTGTTTTGTTTTGTTTTGTTTTAGTATACCATCAGCAAAAAAGGGGGAATAACAGATAAGAAGAAACAAAAAGTTACATAATTGCTATGAATTATGAAACAAACTTAATGATTGTTTTATACAAAGTAATATCTCTAAATGGGAACTCTGATCCTTGGATCAATTTAGTACACACAAGTTCCTTTGCTGAGGATCAAAGAACACCTGTCATAAAGGAAGGAGGGAGTATATCAAGCATGTAATAACACAAAAACATATGAATTCAATTCTTGGGCTTGCCACATCCTAGCTGTATGACCTTGGAAACATTTCTAAGGCACTAAAGAGTATATGATACTTCTCCCATATGCTTATAATACAAATTAAATGCAATAATGTATGTAACTTGATTAGTAAGTGTTCAACCAGTGATATATAAGATTGTGCTTTTATTACATGATGACACCAACCAATTACTGTCCTTAGTATGTTAACCTCGAAGCTCAGAAGAAACAGCACAGTCTATAACAGCAAAGGCAACCATTCAACAGGAGTAACGGTGCTTCATTCTGAAGATGACCCTCACGAGGAGACAATACCAAATGTACCACTTGCCATATTCCCAAATAGAAGCCTTGTGAGAAAATAAAAAAGTATTTTTAAATAACTATTATATGGGAGTGCCTGATTTACTTTTCATCAGGGAATGAGGAATTTCACAGAAGCAAAATTTCTAAATAAAGAAACAAGTTATCAAAAAAAGTCAATATGTTTGATCCACCCAGGGCTGATATTTAAAATATTATTTATTGCAAGGTGCAGCAGTACTCTAGTAAACATTTTTGGATACCTATTTATCAAATGTTCCGCAAGTCTTTGATGCCAGAATTTAGATTTTGCGAATCTTAATCATGCTAGAGAAGCCATATTCCTTGGAAGAGCTTAGTTTAAGAATGTGTTTCTGGCATCTTCTAGTCAATAAATAAAAGCCTGGTGAGGGTAGGGGCATTCGGGAAATTATTCCATGCTCCAAGAAAGAATATGACCAAAGAAGAGAGTTCTTTCAGGCTCCGCATCTCCTCAAGCCTGGATGTGATTAATTTTTGGCACCGTTACAGTGATTTTGCTGTTATGAAGTCAGCTCATTGGCAAAGCTGAGACACTGAGAGGGCAGAGCCGAGATGAGCATCTTGTGCTGGACACTTCTAGTTGCATGCACAATGTAATATCCGTTCTTCCCTTTCTACTTACTAACAGGACTCTGATTTTGTTGGGCTCATGAATGAGATGAACTAAAAAAAGTGCCCTTCCCAGCATTCCTTTAAATGGTAGACCACATTACAGTTTTGTGGCAAGTGACATGTAAGTTGAAGGGTTGGCGGGCGAAGAATTCCGGAAAACTTTTAAAAAGGGAAACGGATTCACAAGAAATTCACTCTCATTTCCCTGACCTGTTCCTATTCCTAACTGGAAAAGTCACCTGATATTTGAGACAGAGAAGCCATTTCCGCAACAAGGCAACCAGGAAAAAAAGACAAGAGATTATAGAGACCTTAACTATAACCAATGTCTAACAACTGCCAAGCTCTAGACTCTAGACTTTTCATAATGAGAAAAAAACAAACAAACAAAAAAACCCTTTATTTTGTTGAAGGTATTATTTTTTGTGTGAGTTTCTATCATTAGAGACAAAAAGCATTCCTAACTGATATTTCGCTAAGTCAAACTTATACTTATAGTCCATTAATATTTCTTATATAGGCAAGGTGAAGGCTTTTTATACACTTTATGCAGACTGAAGTTTGGATGTTTTTTTCTCATAGATAAAAGAGATCCTAAATGACACACACTCTCAATAACTATCAAAAGCATATAGGGTTATGTTATTTTTTCTATACAAAGTTGTTGTAGGCTACTTGTTATGTATATACAGATGTATATACATAATAGATAGCATTTGTTATGTATACATAATAGATAGCAGCCTATATATTAAATATACATATATAATTTCTTGCAACTTTATTCACACCTACCCACTAAAATTTTTATTTCTTATCAAGTAAAACAGAAAAACAAGTATGTTAATATTTAATAGCATTTATATTGACTTTTTAATATTTTACTGGGGCTGTATCTCTTATTTTTATTCTTTTTTAAATTAATAGACTTTAGTTTTTACATAGCTTAAGGTTTGCAAATAATTGAGCAGATAGTGAAGAGATTTCCCATATACCACATCTCTCCCCTGCTCATAGTTTCCCCTGTCATTAATACCTTGCATTGATGTGGTATATTTGTTACAACCAATGAGCCATTATTGATACATTATTATTAACTAAAGTCTATAGTCTACTTTAGGGTTTATTCTTTGTGTTGTATAGTTCTGTGGGTTTTCACAAATGCCTAATATCATGTTTTCAACACTACAGTGTCATACACAATAGTTTCCCTGTCCTAAAAATGCCCTTTACTCCACCTGTTCCTCTCTCCCCTCCTTCCAGAACCCTGGCAACCACTGATCTTTTCACTGTTTTTATAGTTTTGCTGTTTCCAGAATGCCATATTGTTGGATTCATACAACATCTAGCCATTTCATTTTCAGACTGGTTTCGTTCAGTTACTAAAATGCATTAAAGGCTCCTCTGTGTCTTTCGGTGGCTTGATAGCTCATTTCCTTTCATTCCTGAATAATGTTTAATTTTATGGATTCACCACAGCTTGGTTATCCAGTCACCTTTTAAAGAACAACTTACTTGTTTATAGCATTGAGCAATTATGAATATATCTACTATAAACAATATGTGCAGATATTTCATGGATATAAGTTTACAATGAAATGGAATAAATACCTGGGATACAATTCCTGCCTTAGATGGTAAGCCTATTTAGCTTTGTAGGAACATAGCGATCCTTCTTCCAGAGTGGCTGTGTCAGGTCCAGTGTCGCCAGCAGCGGCCGGGGTTCCTGTTGCTGTGCATCCTCTCCAGCACAAGGCTTTGGCAGTGTTTCGGATTTCAGCCGTTCTAATAGGTGTGCAGCAGTGTCCCTGCTGTTTTCATTACCCTGTTCTAATGACCTATGATATGAATCATCACTTCATATGCTTATTTGCCATTTATTCAGCTTCTTCAGTGAGCTGTCTGTTCAAAGCTTGTTCTCTTTGTGTTAAAACACTTTATGAAGGTATGATTTACATATAAAAAGCTAACATGAAAGTCCAGGACCAGATGACTTGAATAGTAAAGTCTACCAAACACTGAAAGAAGAATTAATATCAATCCTTTTTTAACTTCCAAAGAAATGGAATAGGAGGGAATACTTGTAAACTCATATTAGGCCAGCATTACCTTGATACCAATCCAGACAAGACATCACAGGAAAAGAAAATTATAAACCTTGAACATAGATTTAAAAATCCTCAATAAAATACTGAAAAATCTAATTCATCAATAAATTTAAAGGATCATACACCATGATCAAGAGGGATTTAAATGAGAAATGTAAGGATATTTCAATATCCATTAACAATCAATAAAATAAATGACATTAATGGAATAAAGGACAAAAATCATATGATCATCTTAATAAATGCAGAAAAAGCATTTGATAAAATTCACCATCCATTTATGATAAAAACTCTCAGCAAAGTGGGTATAGAGGGAACATACCTCAACACAACAAAGGCCATATATGTGAAGCTCACAACGAACATCATATTCAATGGTGAAACTCTGAAAGCTTTTCTTCTAAGATCAAAAACAAGACAAGAACGACCACTCTTGCCACTGTTTTTCAACATAGTACTGGAAGTCCTTCACAACAATAAGGCAAAAAAAAAAAAAAAAAATCATAAAGGAATAAATAAAACTGTCACTATTTACAGATGATATGATATTATTAATAGAACACCATAAAGACTCCATCAAAAACTATCAGAAGTAATCAACAAATTCAATAAAGTTGCAGGATACAAATCGATAAAAATCTGTTGCATTTCTATATACTAAAAATGGACTATAAAAAGATAAATTAAGAAAACAATTCAATTTACAGTTGCATCAAAAAGAATAAAATACCTAGGAATAAATTTAAACAAAGCAGTGTATATTGAAAACTATAAGACGTTAATGGAAAAAATGGAAGATGACACAAATAAATGAAAAGATATTCCTTGTTCATGTACTGGAAAGATTAATATTATTAAAATGCATGTACTACCCAAAGCTATCCAATGGATTGAGTGCAACCCCTATCAAAATGCTCACGGCATTTTTCACAATAACAGAAAAACACTTCTGAATTTTATATGGAACCACAAAGGAACCCAAATAGTCCAAACAAATTTAAGAAAGAGGAACAAAAAAAGCTGGAGGCATATAGTAATCAAAACAGTAGGTATTGACATGAAAAAAAAAAGACACAGAGATCAATGGAACTGGTGAGAGAACCCAGAAATAAACCCATGCATGGATGGTCAATTAATTTATGACAAAGGAGCCAAAAATATACCATGGAGAATAATAGTCTCTTCAATAAAAGGTGTTGAAAAAACTAGACAGCCACATACAAAATGAATGAAACTGGAACACTGTCTTCTACCATATGCAAAAATCAACTCAAAATACATTCAAGACCTAAATGTAAGACCTAAAACCACAAAACTCCTACAAGAAAAAAGGTGGTAAGCTCCTTGACATTGGTCTTGGGGATGACTTTTTACATTGACACCGAAAGCCAAGGCAACAAAGGCAAAAATGAACAAGCGGGACTACATCAAATCAAACAAGTTTCTGCACAGCAAAGGAAATTATCAACAAAATGGAAAGGCACAACACAGAGTACTACTTAGAAAGAGTAAGTGAAACTGACCAGTCTCATACACCATATATAAAAATAAACTCAAAATGTTTAAGACCAGAAACCATAGAACTCCTAGAAGAAAATATAGGTAGTAAGCACTTACAACAGTCTTAGTAATATCTTTCTGGATATGGCTCCTCAAGCAAGAGAAACACAAGCAAAAATAAGTAAGTGGGACTACATCAAACTACAAAGCTTCTGCACAGAAAAAGCAAGCATTAACAAAACAACAACAAAAAAATCTATTAAATGAAAGTAGATATTTGCAAATGCTATATCTGATAAGGGGTTAATATCCAAAACATATTAAAAACACATAATTCAACATAAAAAAATAATCCAAACAGCCTGATTAAAAAAATAGGCAGAGGATATGAATAGACTTTTCTCCAAAGACATACAGATGGCCAACGGATATAAAAAAACAACAACAAACAAGCAAACAAAAAAAAGCTCAACATCACTAATCATCAGGAAAAGGCAAATCAAAGCCACAGTAAATAACACCTCATACCTGTCAGATGGCTATCATCAAAAAGACAACAAATAACAAGTGTTGGCCAGCATATGAAGAAAAGGGAACTCTTATGCACTATTGGTGGGATTGAAAATTGGTGCCAGGACTAAGAAAAACAGTCTGAAGATTCAAACAATTAAAGATAGAACTACTAAGTCACACCAAATTCACTTCTGGGTATTTATCCAAAACAAACAAACAAAAAACTAATTCAAAAATTATATGCACCCCTATGTCTATTCCATCATTATTTACAATAGCCAAGATAGCGAAGCAACCTAGGTGTCCATCGATGGACGAACTGATAAAAATGATGTGGTATATATGTACAATGTAATATTATTCAGCCATAAAGAAGGGAATCTGGACATTTCTAAAAACTTGGATGGACCTTAAGAGCATTATGCTAAGTGAAATAAGTCAGAAGGGGAAAGACAAATACTTAAATGTGAAATTGTAAAACATAATTGCTCATAGAGACTGACAACAGCTGGTCGGTGCTTGCCAAAGGCAGGGGTGGGATGGGTACAATGGATGAAAGGGGTCAAAAAGCACAAACTTCCAGTTATAAAATAATAATGTAATGTACAGCATGATGACTGTAGTTAATAACCCTGTGCTGTATATTTGCAAGTTGTTGACAGCAGAGCTGAAGTTCTCTTCATATGAAAAAGAAAAATGTATAACTATTTATGGTGATAGAGGTTAATTAGATTTGTTGTGGTGATCATTTTGCAATATATGCAAATATTAAATAATTATATTGTACATCTGAAATGAATATAATTTTATGTGTCAATTATATTTCCATAAAACTAAAGAACTAAACTAAAAATATAAAGTGACTCCATATGAGTATTTTTAACATGGGATGCTGAAAATGAAACCTGTGGTTAGGCTTTATGTATAAATCTCTCTTCACAATTAAAAAGAAGATGATGAGGAAGAATAGGAAAAATAGCTTGAAGCAATGCTCAATACAGTGATTCCAAAATTATAATAGAAACATAATGGAGCTTTTGTCATTTGCTTAGTTTCAGACACTGAATAATTTAAGCGTGCCAAAGAAAACATGAAGTGGCCTAGACTAAATGTGATCCAACTCTCAGAAGTTTTGAAGTATGACTTTTTAAAAAATTATTAAATAATTATTTTATTTATGCTCTTGAAATAAGTATTTTCCTTTTAATAGTAATTCTGTATTTTGTCAAAACAGTGAAAGTGTCCTTCACTTACTTGTTCTCTAAAAAAATACCTTCCACTTTATTTTGTGAACACATTAAAGAGATAAGACACAATTCATTATACATCTATCAACAACATGTAACTTTTTACATGTATCTTTGTTATTGGAAGTATTACAGATGTCCCTCCTTTTTACCCCCATTGTCCTCCTCCTCCCCGCTCCACCCCCCCCCCCGAACTGTTGCCTGTGTTCTTGGTTATGCATATATGCATGTGAGTTCAAACATGATGCCTTCTTAGTTATGTACAAGTGTATAAAAATGTCACACATTTTCTTCCTCTTCTCCCAATATTCTTTATTTCCCTTACCATCCTTCCACCTGCTGTCTTTGTAGATTGGCTGCTTTCCGGAGATCCAGTGAAATTCTTAAATCATTATGTGTTCTTATTCTTCATGCCTTCTGGCATATGCCATATTAGATTATGTAAGAATGGAAGAAATATTTCCCTGGGCAGTTTAAAAATCTATCCTAAGTGCATCAATGAATATTTTATTTTACTTTTTCTTTCTTTCTTACATTTTTCTGCCCCAGCTGTGGATTCGTCCACATGGCATCCTCTCAACAATGCAGCCACTTCTCCTGCATTATTGTTTCATTTACAAGTCCTGTGGCTTTTGTTTTCTGATGTTTTGGGTGATGCCATGTCTGCAGTTTGTGTCACTGATTTCTTTGAAGAAGGTATTACTTTTGGTTATATAATGGTACTGGAAATAAGAAAGTATAATTGAATGTGACCAAAGGAAACACAGAAAGCATGTTTGCTGCCTTCTCTAAATGGTTAAACGATACGTATGTTTCAGAAATCACTCTGATCCGAAACTGATTATTTAACTCAAACTATCGTTTAACCTGATTTCTTCTATAAAGTGGAAAGATCATGACCACAAACAGACATGGGTTCGATTTAGACCCATGCCTTAAAATTTCCACTTTAAAACGTGACTAACCATACATACATTTTGCAAAGAACGCCTAAATTGCTTAGAAGCTTTGGAACCATACGCCCACATTAAGATTATACAAGTGTTGTGATGTAGACTGGATGGAGTGCAGGGGTGTACACAGGAGATTTGTATGTAGATGATTTTGGATACAGCTGCTGATACGCTATTAAAACCTCCCTCTCATCCCATGCCACTACACACACACACACACACACACACACACACACACACACGAGTTGGGAGTTCTTGTCTTTCACCTTAAGCCTAGTGAGAGAGCCTTCAGCGGGACCATTCAGAATTTGATGTGCACCCCAGGTCATTACAGGACACACTGAATGACCACCTTGCTTGTGCCAAGGAAACCTGCAGCACAGGGGGAGGCTAGCCAGCAGCTCTGAAGGCGCTGGGAAGGAGAGCCACTGATGTGGTAGATAAACCAGCACAACCTAGAGAGGGTGCAGCGAATGGGCTAAATGACTGGATTCCTGTGGTCTGAGAAAGAAGTAAGTGACCTTCGGAACAGAGTGCACTTGCCCAGATTTAGGTAATTAGAGGTCACAATCATCACCAACGACAAGTGAAGGTGGTAGAGGTGATCTCTGAGGCTCCATGGACATGCCAGACCAAAAGGAGCTCTAAACATCTCCCAGGCAAGAAAGCAGAAAGCCTATTTACAACAGTACCAGTCAGAAAATAATCCTCCCGCACCTCTAAATGTATTCTCTCAGCTTGTTTCTTATCATCTGCAAGGGGTTCAAAGCTCTAGCTATACGGTGGGGGAGGATGTGAACAGGAGTTGAGGGTGACCCTCCACCCTCCCTTGAGGTGACTGGCTCTAGCCAGAAAATATGAAAAGAAGATTACCTTTGATTAAGTTGAAAGCTTTGATGATTACATGGGAGTGGGCAATTTTAATTAATAACTTAAATTGTTTGTGAAACAAATTGACCTAGACTATCTACTATCTACCAGTGACCAAAAAAATCTAATTTTTCTCCAAGTTTTTCTCCTGGGGCAATGCAAGGACTATGTCCACTGAAACAGTTTAAAGGGACAATAGAAAATAAAAATAAAATTGCTTTTTAGGTTTAGACCTCATGAGTCTTGCTTGATTAATTCCATTCGGCTTATGGCCTTAAGCAACTTATTTAAACTTAAAAAAATACATATATTGATTTTTAGAGGGAGAAGGTGGAGAGAGAGAGAGAGAGAGAAACATGGACATTCGAGGCACATATCAACCCAGTCACTGCCTCTTGCACACCCTCAGCGGGGATGGAGCCTTCAACGGGGGCCCATGCCCTGACCCCTGACCAGGGATGGAAGCAGCAACATTTCAGTACGCGGGATGACGCCCAACCCACTGAACCACAGCACCAGGGCGAAGTTACCGAAACTCTTAATTCCTCGTCTATAAAACTAAGCATTAGTATTTTACAATGTTGCTATGAAGATTCAAATATTTTTTAGTTATAAGAAATATTGTTTAAATTATCTAACACTATGTTCAACTGAAATAATAATAAAATAAATAGTACTTGTTAGACATTTCCTAGCCCACTTGAACCTTTCAATTATGCGTAAGACACATTTCACAACATTTACTGGACCGGAATACAGGTTGACAAAAAATATGCATCGAGTATCTACCTTTTACAAGACATTACACTAAATATTTTTTATATCCTTTTATTTAACATCCAAAAAACTCACATAAAAGTGTCACCATTAGCACCATTGTATATAATGCATTTGAGGCTTAGAAATGTTTAGAAACTTGTAAAGTCACGAAGTTGGTAAGAACCAAAGGCATCACGTTGATCTTTTTCTTTATATTACTTGACTAGGACAATTTTGCAATGTCTCAAGCTATTACTAACCATTTTAATGTGTGTTCAGCCCAAGTGCCTGATAACAAAGGACAACAGGAAAGATGCAACTGTTTTCTGAATAGTCACAGAATTGAAGAACTTACTTTCACATTATAAGCACTCTTATGGATGGAGAAATCTTTTTCAATAAATATCTGTGGCTTCTGAGTTCCTGGACCCATGCACAGTGCTTTGAGTGACCAAAAGGTATGAGGTTTCTGATTTTTAGGGACTTCATTTCTTTTCAGAAAAAAAGCATTAGTAAAATATAATTAAGTGTAAAAATGATTGTTAGAAACAGTGAGTGATGAGAAAGAGAAATATCAAAGAAGCACTTGTCTGAAGGAAAGTTTTAGCAGACATGCCTGTAGAAGAAGGTGGGTTTGAGGTGGGCCTGGGAGAATAGACAGGCTTCAGAGAGAGAAACCAAAAGCAGGAGGCTTTTACAGATAAGAAGAAGAAAAAAGATATCAGATGTACTGTGGGTTTAAATTTTTTGATGGCTCTGTGTTCTGTCCTTTTGAATCTATTCAACCAGGGAATCCAATGATTTAATCGTAAAACAATCATCCCTGGAGGTTATTGAGATAATAGACTAAGACACTTGGCTTCCTAGCCCTGTTCAGGATGCTATAACACAAATATCATAGACTGAATGGCTTATAAACAACAGAAATATATTTTTCATAGTTTGCAGCCTATGAAGTCCAAGATCAAGGTTCTGGCAGATTTGTTGTCTTGTAAGGACCAGCTTTCTGGTTCTTGCATGACTGTATTCTTGCTGTATCCTCCATGGAGAAAAGGCAACAAGAGCTGTCTCAGGTGTCTGTTATAAAGCACAAGTCCCATTCTTGAGGGTTCCACCCTTCTGACCAAATCACTATCCAAAGGCCCAGCCTCTTACTACCATCACCTTGTGAGTTAGTATGTAATTGGGGGAGGGGAACACAAACATTCAGTCCACAACAACCTTGTCAAGAAAAGGATAACCTTTTGTTTATCTTAGTTTTATTTATTTATTTGAGGATATTTTCCATTGATTGTTTAGATACAGTGTAAGGGAGAGATGGGGAGGGGAGAGAGAGAGAGACATCGATGTGAGAGAAACACAATGACTGGTTGCCTCCTGCATGACCCTGACCTCAGCTTGGGATGGAACCTGCAACCCAGGTATGTGCCCTTGACCACAGGCTCCTGCTCTAACTGATGAGCCAAACCAGCCAAGGCAGGCTACTCTTTTCTTTAAACAATAGACTTCTGTTTTAAAATAATAATAAGATACAATACCCAATCATGTTTTAGCTATGACATAAAATGTCAAGATGAGAGTATTTACTATACTTCATTCAAGACAAATAAAATATATCCAGTTAAATAATTAAAATATTGGAAATAATTGCTGTCCAGAAAATTTTTAACTCATATGTATTTATAATGAGTAAGATTTTCTAAAGATGATAATGTTGCATACAGTGTTTCAATAATTCATGCACATTTTTTTTCTTTACATGAAAGGCACAATTTAAAAGTACATGACATTTGTAAGACTAACTCTTAACAGCCCCTTACAGCCTGTTGAGCTATTAGGCCCTGTGTGTACATAGGTATGGGGGATGTTTCTCAAATTTATAAACAAATAAGTCAGAATTGGGGGGAAAGAGAGGAAAGGCAAAAGGAGGAGGAAAAGAAAAGATATCATGACTGGTAAAAACCGAAACATAAAGCACACAATAAGATATATTGAAATGTCAGAAAATTTTCACTGATTTCAGCTCCTATTTATCTCCCACATCCCATTCAACATTGCAATAAATATTAATATTAGTATTTCATTTATTAGCAACCTTCATCATGCTCCTGACCCACACAGACTCTCACCTATACACGAATCTTCTGAACTGACAGATAACTTGATAGAGCTTTACTTTAAACCTCTAGTTCCTAAGTCTAACTCAGTGTTTCATTAATTCCAGATACCTGTAACATCAAGATTTGGTAGTGGAGAAGGAAAAAAAGGACCTAAAAAGATTTAAACTTGAACTAGTCTCCACCTGCATAAAGTACTCCAAGTCCAGTTTATGCCACACTAAAGAACAGATACATAACAACAAAACAAAATAGGTAAACACACAAACAAACAATAACAAAGTGTGGTAACAAATGGCACGACTTACTGAAAACAGAATGGGGCTTCTGTATTGCTTACCAGACTGGATCTGAAATCAGGTTCTGTCACATACTGTAGGTCGCAGGAGAGTGATTATCAAACTTGGGTGCGTACCAATCACTTGGGAACCTTGTTAAAGATTTTAGCTCAGTAGGTTTTTCGGGGCTCTTGAGATTCTGCATTTCTCACAGCCATCAGGTAACGCTCACGATCCTAGTTGCAAGTTCCTAGGACCAGCCATACAAGATTGCCAAAACTCAGCTTCTAGTCTTTAGAGTAGATGTCCAAGCACCCTCTATGTTGCTGAAAAGAAGCGAATGAGGCTCGATTTTCCACTGGAAGAATAGTTTTGACAATTAAATATCCCAAGTCATTGTCATTAAAATATTGCAAATTCCCTGCCAGTATTGAAGGGTTAACTAACACTGCAGAGCCACAAACTTTACTAAGGTCCTCATCTGGGACAATTAGTAAAATTACCTTGAGGTAACAGGTTGTCACTTAGACGAAATGCCTTATAAGGCCTGAAATAATGCCACCACATGGTATCATCCCGAATCTGCATTTCAGAACCAGAAAAATGCAGCTGTCTGTCAGCCTGTCAGAAATCAGTTTGAACCTAAATATGTTTCTTATGCTTTCCGCCACACATTTTAACAGTGACAAATGGAGGGAAGGCTTCTTTAACCTAATGAAACTCTCACCACTTCTGAGAGGTCCACTCCGCTCAAACGTTTTCTGGAACAAGATGTACAATGTCTGTGTCACAGAGAATGTCATGGCTCATTTGTCATCTCACCTTGCACCTCTGAGCAGCCGGGCATCCACCCGGGAAGAGAACAGTTCTCTCCGGTGGTGAATCCTAATGCTTTGAACATATGACTCATTATCTTAACTCTACTCAAGGTATTTTCAGCTTTTCCATTTCAAAGTAAATCTCTAACTACTATATTAATAATAATGAAGGTATGTCTCTCTTGAGAAATGAACAAATATGCATTTTGTCATGAGTCTGAATTCATTGGTTCTCCTTTAATATTAATGCCTCTAAATTGTTTATTGACTGTCACTTTAGCATACTTTTTTAAGCTAAAGAAAGACTATTAATAATATAATTCATGTATGAAATGTTTAATATTTAACAGTCTACCCTCGCTGTTCCCAATCTAATATATTAATATAGACACATCATTATGCAAAAGGAAATGCCTCACAATGTTAGAAAATGTTATGGACCCAAAGGAGCAATGTCTAGTTAATTACTGAAGAGTAATCTCCATCTGGTAGATTCTGTGTTCCCTAGTTTATTCACTGATAGGTCTCCAGATGAACTCTGAAACAGTCTCCTTAAGCATGCAAAGGTTTCAGAGGTTGTTAATAGCAACTGTGTTGCACAACTGAGGGAATTTTGTTTAGCATGATGGGAGCAGCAATGTCATTATTAGTTGATTAGCGTGAACACTCTTTGACAGTATGTAGCACCAACTATGATTCCAAGTGGTGGCAGCTCATTATTCTGATTGCTATTTGATTTGCAACATTATCAACCACAAATGGAGTGACATGGACCAGGGACGGAAGGTAATAATTGGAAGGTGTTTTTATGACTAATGAGAAACATGAGATTGCATTCTTCAGGAAAATGAATCTGCATTAAGCAACTGAGATTTGGGGGTTAGAGACTTGACTTTGGATGGTGAGCGCACCATGCAGTACGTAGATGATATAATATATAGAACTGTACACTTGAAACCTGTATAGCTTTATTAGCCAATGTCACCCCAACAAGTTCAATTAAAAACCAAAAGTAAAAAAAAAAAAAAATTCTAGTAAAATCTTTCATTAAAGCTTACTATAATTTATCCTAACTTTAGAATATATATTGCAGGACTAGACTTCATGAAAAATTAAATGTAAAGTAGGTAAGACATTATTTGTCAAGGGACAATTTCAAATGCAAGACAAGACACAAACACAAGGATAAGAGAATGCTGAAGGCAGAAATAACTGCCAGCAGGATATAGGAGAATAAGGACTAGAAGGCTCTAGAAGAGAAAAATATACATTGTCCAGGTATGACAATGTTACACCCTTGAAAGAACCTAGACGGAAACATCTTATGTAAAATGTAAAAGGCAAATGTTTTCAGTGAATTCCAATGACGATGTCATCAATAACAAGAGGGTTTTTTTTTGTTTTTTTTTCTGTTTTGAGGCTTTTCATTTACTCCAAAAGATGTGACATGATACTTATAGTATTTTATAAAGTACAGATATAAAAATATATATCATAAGCCTGTCAAAGAAAAATTGCATCATTTGGCACCAAAGAAGACTTTATTCAAGACTTGCAGTGCGAGTCAAGACTTGGCAATAGCAGGGAGAGTCTGAACTAAACTTTCCTGACACAAAGGTGGGAGCGTTTCTAAGCAGTGGACGGAGCTGTGGGAAAGGACTAGTGTTAGCGGGAGCTTGGTCAATATGAGTAGGCCATCTGTGTTTGCGATTTGGACATTACAGAGATTAGGCTCTTATCCCATCACAGAGACTGAGAGACAGGGTTTCTAGCTTCCTGGATGACCACATTTGGAAGGTACGGCTCCCAGTTCTTGAGAAAGACGGGCCTGGGTTGTAAAACAGGTAAGAAGCTGAGAGGAAATGTGTGTCCCTAAAGGGACAGAGAAAGAATTTATAATTGCACATTTTCTAAAGTAAGTGCTCTAAGAAAAGGGAGCTCTGGGTCCTATATTCAGAAAGAAACCTGTCTAAAGTTTTGAAGAATGAATGTCTGAAGGGCTCTTTTCAAAGACATGTAGGTTGAGCCCCACTTTTTAGACATATCTATCATTACACATTTGGATAACATTCTTCTTGACCTATGTCATTTTTTATACACAAATTCACACTAGATATGCAATGTAAATAAATCAAAATATGTATATTTTTAAATAAATTGGATTGTATCCTAATTGCTATTTTTGACAATATATCATGAAATTACGTCTGCTGTAAACATACATACACAATGTTCTTTTATTTAATCTTATGGTATGACCGATAAATTATTAATGCACTTATCTTAATCTCTTGACCTCTGAACATTCAGAGAACATTTTGGGTAAACTTTTATGTCATTTTCTCCTTACTGCTATATAGTACTATATACTTGTTTATTCCTTTACTTCTATATTCTGCTGTACATTCCTATAGTGTAAAAAGTTTGTTTCTATTTCTCATTGGTTTCTTTATTTGCTACCAAATCCACAGGAGTGCTCTAGTAGAAATAGCATTTTTGAAGAATGAATATCTAGCCCAAGTAAGAACAAAGAATACCAACTGAACTAGTTATAATGCTGCTTCAAGTTACTGAGTTTCTGAATGCAAAGTAGGTTCTGTAGAGATTCAAACTCAAAAAGAAGTTCTCCTTATTTCATTTTCCTACTTCCCTACTTTTCCTAACAAGACTCAGTTACTGAGTCCTCAAAAAACCAGAGAAACACCTTTTGAGATGGTTGGTATGTAGAAGATTACAAAAAAAAAGAGCAAATCAGGAAAAATGGGGTCACAGTTTTATCGACTTATTTACAGTTGCTAAACCATAGTCTCTCCGATCCTTCCTCAAGGTCTTCTATTAAAAATTAAACAACTTGACATGACTTTGATGCTATCTTTCTTAAAAGAAAACTTGTGTCCATTATCTGGCACTTCAAGCACCTGCCTCCCCGCCATGCCCAATTACTAAATGTTTACTAAACATTTCTCTAAAACTTGACCATACTACATGGTAAATACATTGTTCTTAGCTAATTATTTCTTTTCTTAGTTCATTCTTGACTTTGACGTTTACTTTAAGGGAGTTCAAGCTGAATCCTTAGGATAGGATAATGAACTAATTCATGAGTTATGCATTCATTTACATCTCTATTTTCAAAGCTAAATTTGAAAGCTATATTTAGAGTTCTAAATTAGTTTCTTATGGCCCTGTTGAACCTGGGACCCTACTGACTGTACAAAATTACCAAAGATGTGTGAAATGCATCCTAAACATTACTTTTAATAGGTTTAAAGAAGGTTTTTCAAGTTTTGTCAACAAAAGATCATTTAAAACGAAACTTAAAAAAATGTTTTTTTATCCAAATAATTCAAGGTCAGCATTGTCTTCCTATTACAATTCTATTTCCATCCTCTTGTTTGTTTTCTTCCAGACTCGAGATATCAGGCACTTGCGCTTGGACACTTAGAGGATATTTTCATGCCGAATTGGAGAAGATTGAGAAAGAAATAAAGCACAGCTGGGCCTCCCTCTGTTATTAATGTTATGAAAATATTAGTGAATGCAGATAGAAAACAGGCATCCTTTTTAGTATTTGCAGAATATTTATCATATAGAGTACTTTTGTTAGTATGAATTTTTAAAAGATTGTGGCGTATTCAACTAAACATTCAGTTAGAAATGGAGCTTTAGCTTGGCCTAGCAGGATGCCGGGGTCACATCAGTGGAACCCAGCCAAGCCTCCTTTCTGACTGGCCACTTTGTCGGTATGAATTCTATTCTGTAATTATAATATGAAGCCCTCTATTCTATACAGCAAAGTTATTGTTGTGCTCCTTGGGGAGTAAAGCTTCCCTGACTTCCTTTCTCTTTCATGAATCTTTGTTGTTCCCTGAGAGTCACAGTCACCACCATTTTATCAAACTTGATTGCTTAAACTGAGGACAGAGATTTAAAAATCAAAAGCCAATGCATTAACAAAACTATGCTTGGCTTAGGCTTATTGTGCTCCTTATCCGTTGCAATCAATGCTGGATTATCTATTAAGAATGCTGGAGGAGAGGCAGGAAAAAAGTACACAGTGTTTTTTCATAGACAGAAATTCAGACAAATGTGATAGTTAAGGTGGTACCTTTCCCAAATACATAAAGGCAGTTGGGACAAGGAGAGCTGAGACAGAATATTACCACAACACAACTGCACTCAGTTTTGTTGGAAGACCAGGAAACTGAATTACAGAAGCTAGGAACCCTCTCTTTACTAGGGTCATTAACTTGAATAATAAGAACTGTTTCTTCCCTAAACATATTTCTGCCACCCAAAAATAAAAATAAAAATTAATTAGAATCCTCAATAGATACTGAGTATTTTAAAAAAAAAAAAAAAAAAGCAGATTTGCATATATATGAGAAGGATGTTATTTCCTTCCAATACAAGATATGTGGTAACATCCTTACCTTTGTTTACTTTTTTATGTCCTCAGGATGGCAGGGGTATTCAGATTAGGTGATGAAATTCAACATATCTGAATATGAATTCTGGCTTTTCCAGTTCTGAGGTAGAATATACAAGGCCTGGCATATAAACTATGGTCTATAAATTTAAGCAATAATAATTATTATCACTATCACTAGTAGCAGTGATTTTTATCAGAGCACTACAGCATCAAACCCTTTTGATGACATCCTTTAGTGGAGATTTCAACAGATCAGAAAAAAATCAAACACAAAATTGACTTTTGCCAGATATGACCTATAATGGGTTATAGACCTTATTATGGGCAGAGATGAAATGAAATGGAGACAGGGGGAAGCTTGAAAGTTGACCTTCTGGAAAATATTTATTTATCTGAATATTCTGAGGGAGGTCAGTAGCTATAGAAACTTTCTGAGGACAATTGGAAGATAATTCACTAAAAGTGAATTTTCACAGAATGCATAAAGTGAAAATGTTATAGAATATTATAGCAATGAGGCAAAGTCTATAAATTAAAAAACAGAGTGATGGATTAATAGGGAAAAATAAACAAATGGGACTACATCAAACTAAAATGTTTTTGCACAGCAAAGAAAACCATCAACAAAACGAAAAGCCAACCCACTGAATGGGAGAACATATTCACCAATGTTACATCTGAAAAGTGGTTAAAATTTTACAAAGAACTTATAAAACCATGGTGGCTGTGTATTCCTATGAGTGTATCTATAGTACTACAATATTGTTTTTACCTGCTAATATTCACTAAACAGTGCCTATGAAGCATTTCTCTTAAGTTGAATCACTCAGAACTTTCATTCCAAAGCAGATTTGGATTCAGTGGATCTTAAGAAGGCCATGGACTCTGCATCTCATCAAGCTCCTCCCAGGTAATGCACACACTGCAAGTCTGGTGATCACACCTGCAGAACCGAGGCCCTAATAAAAAACTAAATTCACGTAGGAACTGAAGCTATTTTGATCACTCTTATAGCACCTTCATTTAGTAGGGTGGCTGGCACAGAGTAAATATATACCATATTAATGTAAGAATGAATAAAGACATGTTCCATGCTCTTCATAAAACTGGCTGTTAAAGAGAAATTGAGGATCACTATTAATTTGTGAAATATTTGGATTCCATATTCTGATCATGATTTTTTGAGTTAAATCTGTTCTTCTTTGTTCATGATGTATATGAAACTAATTTTTGGTTTTGCTAATTTGCTAACAGCGACTGTCTGCATATCTTCAGCTATATGATACATTGCAAATTGCTTTCCTGGGCCCAAGTAATCACATTTTCTTCTTAATCACATGTGAGTAATTTGTACGTAACCTACTGAAGAGATAGAAGAAGGTGAATGGCTGATATGTGTATTTCATGTATATCCATGAATCATAAAGTCCACTAATCGCAATTCCCCTAAGAGAAGCAAAATTCTGTATTTTTAGTAAATGATACCTAGGATCTTTGTTTTTATTACAGTAAAGTTTTATGATTTATTTATTACAAATGTTTGCATGACCTGGACATATTAAAACTGATTGTATACAAGAATAAAAAATGTTAAAGAATACTTATAATCAGCCCTGGCTGGTTTGGCTCAGCAGTTAGAGCATTGGCCCATGAACCAGAGAGACCTGAGTTTGGTTCCCGCTAAGGGCACGTACCTTGGTTGCAGTACGTCCCCGGCCCTGGTTGGGTTCGTGTGGGTGACGACCAGTTGATGTGTCTCTCTCACATTGATATTTCTCTCTCTCTCTTCCTCCCTCTCTCCCTCCCACTTTATCTGAAGATAAATGAAAAATGTCCTCAGATGAGGATAAAAAAAAAAAAAAGAATACCTATAGTCAATAATATTGTAATAACTAAGTATGGTACTAGGTGGGTACTAGATTTATCAGGGGGATCACTCCATAACTTATATAAATGTCTAACCACTATACTGTATACCTGAAACTAATGTAATAGTGAATGTCAACCAAATTGAAAAAAGAATACCCTTGAAAACAATATAAGAAATAGTTAAAATATAAGTACGTACTATATAAGCTTCAAAATTTATACCATGAGAGTCTGCTACTCTGGTTGCATTTTCACTTGCTGTCTCACAGTTAGAGTCACTTTATTCCTGTTCTCAGTATCATTTTAAAATAACTTCTCTAGTTATCTGATCTTCCCAAATTTTATTCTTTAGCTTTCAGATCCCAAGGTGCTGATGTCTGCTAGAGCTAGAGATTGTATACTGTTTGACGAAGAATCACATATTGTTTGGAGAATATTTTCTGGTCATTTTCACATGGCTTCACAGAAATTCCTTCATTAACCCATTGTTGGTACCAAGTAAATGCCCCCAACATTCTGAAAAGCAAATGTTAGTCTCTCGGCTCAACCCCAACTGGATCTCATTCTCACTTTTCTTCCACTAGATGATTTTGCTTCCTAATTAACTGAAGTCTATTTGCTTTCCCTCGTCTCCTTTAAGACCTCTTGGTATCTCCCTTTCCATATTTTTCTCGTTTTGGTTTTTGAGGATGAACTATCTCTCTTCCTTGCCTCAAATAAGCCCTCCATCTATACCTTTGGTGTCATGCCCTCCTGTCAATTACGGGACTATGTTTTATTATCTGCTAGCACTTATGTTGGAATTGGTACACTCTGCAGATAATATGTAAACATCTGTAAATATTCTCACATCCTCATTATCCTAATAAATAAGACATGTGATAACCATATCATCTCATATTTATAACATACTTTGCCTGCTTAACTTTCTTAAGCAAACTTTTCAACTTTCCCCTTTGTTTGCTTTTAGATATGCTACATTGCCAGTGTCCCCCCCCCCCCCCCATATCCGCATTTACTGCTGCTGTGCTGCCCCAAAGAATTTGCCTTGGAGACTTCCAAATACATGGAGCAAAACTGATCAAGGGTCCCAATTGCTGTGCTCTGAAATCAATGTCACACTGGCTCAGAGATTAAGTTTCCAATGAGCTGCTTCTAGTCAATAACTGAGCGCAACAGGGATACTAAGACAGGCTCTTTCCTGGGAGACACAAGACTCCCTGATGAACTTCCTGAACCTTCATTGCATTGCACAGGAATCAGTGTCTCCTTACCTTCTCTCCCTTTCTCTTCCCTCAGAGTCAGATTTGCATCACTGTCTCATGACTCTCCCGTCTTTTTCTTGCTCCACCCCCATGATCTTTCACAGGCATTCCTTCTAATAAAATCCTTGGATCTTTATCCTGTTTGTGCCTCCTGCTTGAAGAACCTGGACTAACACACCTGGTAATCTAAGCCTTTCCTCTTTAGTCTCTTCAGTGTTCTAATAAAGATGCTCCCTCTAAAGTCACCAACAACTGCTCAAGATCCAAATGTACTCTCCATCCTTTTGTCTACTCTACAGAGTAGTCAACTTTTAAGCATTTACCTACCCTAAAACACTGTCTTGTTTTGGTTTGGCACTGATCTATCTTCTCTAAATTTTTCACTATAGTTTTCCTGAATCCTACTTTTGTTTCACCTTATCCTTTAAGCAAAGGAATCCTCCAATACCTTATTTTGTCATTTTTTATGCTTTCCTTTCTTGATGTCACCATGCCCATTATTATTATTATTTTAATCCTCACCCAAGGACATTTTTGCATTTATCTTGAGATAGAGCAGGAGGGAGAGAGGGAGGAAGAGAGAGAGAGAAACATCGATGTGAGAGAGGAACAATGAGTAGTTGCCACCCACATGACCCCAACCAGGGCCGGGGACAAACCTCAACCAAGGTATGTGCCTTTAGTGGGAACCGAACCCGGGACTCTCTGGTCCACAGGCTGTCACTCTAACTGCTGAGCCAAACCAGCCAGGGCACCATGCTTATAATTTTCTTTCCTTTTTTTTTTTTAAATATGGAACACTTCACGAATGTGTGTTATCCTTGCGCAGAGGGCCATGCTAATCTTCCCTGTATCCAACTTTAGTGTGTGTGCTGCCAAAGCGAGCACTTAACCATAGTTTCTTACAAGAGAACTCCTAATCTTATACCATATTCCTCAACTTTACATTTGAGATTATATATATTTTTTACTTCAACTTTTATATTCAGCATGTTTTTACTTCTGATTTGCCTTATCTGTACTTCTGAGTCTGGTTGCTGTGGCTAAGATGTCCAGTACTCTGTTGAATAAGAGTAGGGAAAGAGGATATCCCAGTTTTGTTCCTGCTCTTAAGGGAAATGCTTTGAGTTTTTGCCCTTTGAGTATGATGTTGGCTGTTGGTTTATCATATATGGTCTTTATTATGTTGAAGTATGATCCTTCTATTCTCATTTTGTTTATGTGGTGATTCAATAAATGTGATTTGTGAATAATACACCAGCCTTGCATCCCTGAGATAAATCTCACTTGGTTGTGGTGAATAATGTTTTAATGTATTGCTGGATTCAGTTTGCTAATATTTTGTTGAGAATTTTGGCATCTATATTCATCAATGGTATTGGCCTGTAATTTTCTTTCTTTGTAGTGTCTTTATCTGGTTTTGGAAGTCGTCCAGACCAGGGCTTTTGTTTGCTGGGAGTTTATTGATAACTGCTTCAATTTTCATAGTTATTATTGGTCTGCACAGACTTTCTGACTCTTCCTAGTTGAGTTTTGGAAGACTTTATGATTCTAGGAATTTGTCTATTTCCCCTAGTTTGTCCAATTTGTTGGCACATAATTGTTCATAGTATCTCCTTACAATCCTTTTATTTCTGTGGTGTCAGTTGTTACTTCACCTCTTTCATTTCTGATTTTATTTATTTGGATCCTCTCTCATTGTTTCTTGGTGAGTTTGGCTAAAAGCTGATTAATCTTGCTTGTCTTTTCAAAGAACCAACTCTTGGTTTCATTGATCTTTTATATTGTTTCTTTAGTTTCTATGTCATTTATTTTCACTCTGGTCTTTATTATTTCCTTTCTTCTACTTACTCTGGGATTTTCTTTCTGTTCTCTTTCTAATTCTGTAAGTTGTAGGGTTAGATAATTTATTAGAAATTTTTCTTATTTCTTGAGGTAGGCTTGTATTAATATGAACTTCCTCTCATGACTGTTTTCGCTGGGTCCCAAAGATTTTGTGTTGCTGTGTGGGGATTTTCATTAGTTCCTAAGAAGTTTTTTTTATTATTATTTCTTCCTTGATTTCATTGGTAACCATTTATTGTTTAATAACATGCTATTTAGCCTCCATGTGTTTGAATTTTTTTTTAGTGGTTTATTGTAATTGATTTCCAGTTTCATGCCATTGTGATCCGAGAAGATGCTTGACATGATTTCAATCTTCTTGAACTTGTAGGAACTTTGTTTGTGTCTTAACATGTGGTTTAACTTTGAGAATGTCCCATGTGCACTTGAGAAGAATGTATATTCTGAAGCTTTGAGGTGAAATGTTTGGTAAGTATCAATTAAACCAGATATCTACTGTGTTGCTTAGGGTCCTTATTTTCTTGTTAATTTTTTGTCTAGAAGATCTATCCAGTGATGTCATTTAGGTGTTAAAATTCCCAACTATGATTGTATTGCTGGTCGATCTCTCCCTTGAAGTCCTCCAGATGTTTTTAATTATATTTTGGTGTTCCTACATTGGGTGCATATATGTTTACCAGGGTTACATCCTCTTGCTGAATCAATTTCTTTAATATTATTTAATGACCTTCTTTGTCTCTTATTATGAACTTCATTTTGTAGTCTATCTTATTAGATATGAGTATTGCTATACCAGCTTTTTTGTTTGTTTGTTTCCATTTGCATGGGAATTTTTTTCCCCATCCCTTTACTTTCATCCTGTGTGAGTCTTTTGTTCTGAAGTGGGTCTCTTGTAGACAGCATAAATTTGGGTCATGTTTTCTTATCCAATCAGCTATTCTATGTCTTTTGATTGGAACATTTAAGCCATTTACATATAAGGTAATTAGTGATAGTACTTATTTGTTGCCATTTTTATTCTTTATGCCTATGTTCTTCTCTCTCTCACTATTTCTTCTTCTTCATACAACAGTTCCGTTAGCAGTTCTTGAAGTACTGGTTTG
Source organism: Molossus molossus (assembly GCF_014108415.1). Classification (NCBI taxonomy): domain Eukaryota; kingdom Metazoa; phylum Chordata; class Mammalia; order Chiroptera; family Molossidae; genus Molossus; species Molossus molossus. The sequence continues at coordinate 185,230,370 of NW_023425344.1, forward strand.
GAGGTAGTAAATTTCTTTAGACTTTTGTCTGCAAAGCTCTTTATTTCACCTTCAATTTTGAAAGACAGTGTTACTGGATAGAGAAATATTGGATTCAGATCCCTGCTTTTCATTAATTTGTATACTTCATGCCACTCCCTGTGGGCTGCAGTGTTTCTACTGAGAAGTCTTTTATTTTTTTCATAGCTTCTACCTCCTTTTTCATGCTGATGTTGTTTCCACTGATTTCTTTATAATTTTCATTAAGTAGCTTGTAATTCTCACTAAGTTGTTTGAGCACCCCTAAAACCACTACTTTTAATTCTTTATCTGACAAACTACTTGCTTCCATTTCACTTACTTCCTTTTTTGGCAATTCCTCCTTTTCTTTTATCTGGGATTTGTTTCTTATCTCAACACTTTAGCAGCCTGGTAGTTCAGGGCCAGGTGAGGTGCACTGGGACGCATTGGCAGGTCGGTGTGTATAAGATAAAACATCTACACTTCCCAGTCTTGGTGGGGTGGCCTTTTTGTTGCACCCAGTGGAGTGGTCTCCTTGATCTTCTGAGCTGGGTGCTCTAGGAATGACCCTTGTATGGGTTATGTAGGCTCTCCTGTTGAATTTGGGTCTTGATTGCTGTTGTTTTTTTGTGGGTGGGTTCAGCCTTCATGGTTGTTGACTGTGCGTCTCAATCTCGACCCTCTTATGCCAACTGTTATATAGGAGCTGACAGGACAAAACAAGGCAAAATCAGACCAAATCAAAAACAACCTGAAAAAAATATTAGCAACAACAATGATAAAAGCAACCCCATCAACAAAACTATTAAAAGACAAACAAACAAACAGAAAATACACACACACACACACACACACACACACACACACACACACAATACTAGAAGGCACAAAACCAAAAGAATTAGAAGAGGAAAAAAAATAAGAATATGAAAGCAAAGAAGACAGATCAGAAATAGGGTACATATAAAAAATAAAAGGTAGAAAATAATGAATGAAATAATACTTTTAGAAAGTAATAATGCTAAATAAAATAAAATATAAAATGGGAAAAGAAAACAATAAAATTGAATTAAAGATTAAAATTTAAAAACAACCACCAACACAACAAAAAACCTTGGATTTTCTATTTGTGTAGCTCACTGGATTTTGCTCCAATGTTGTTGGATCTGGCCCCTTGGTATATGAGTCCCTGTCCTCTTGGGCAGTTCTGTGGTTCAGGCCAGTGTAAATTGTTATCCCTGCCTGGCGTTGGGCCACCTGGCTGAAGCCCTCCAGGGCCGGACCCCAAGTAGTCTGGTGGGAAGGGCTTCCCTAGCCCAGAGGCTGGGTCTGCTTTGGGGCTCACCACTTGAATATATTTTTTTCTGGGCTGCTTTCCCTTCCCCTTGGGTCTGGAGTATCAGGTTCAGTCAGGATGGTTTAAACAGATTTGCGTTGGGATGTGCCTGTAGCTTGTAGGAGGGGTAAGCAGTTGCTTCCTGTCCTTCCAATGCCTCAGCTCTGCCTGGGTTGCTGGCACACCCTTGTCACCACCTCAAGCACAGAAGAATAGAAAGAAAAAAAAGGAGAAAAAAACGGCCTTGCCTGGCTTTCTAGTCTTTCAACATTGCCGACTCTTGGTGGACAGGGCTTTTGCCCAGTCTCCCACTCAGACAGATGTCTGAGTGCCCAGTGCCACCAGGCCCAGCTGCTGGGGTGCTGATTTACAGTCCAGAGCTGTTCCACAGGTGGGGGAAGGGATGCCTCCTCTTCTCTTGAGGTGGGGAGGATTGTGCCTCTTTCCCCTGGCCCTCTGGCTAGCCCCCATCCAAGTTCTTTCAACACGTCTAGGCCACCCCTTACAGCATGATGCCACTGCATATTTTATATTCATTTCCATGTTCTGCTTCTCACAACTAGATTTCCAGCCTAGTTCTCCTTCTGACCCCCCGAATGTAATACCTATTTGCCAATGTACATCACTTTTGGATTATCCCACTGATACTAAAAACTTAATTTTCCCCTTGATTTTTACATTTTCTTTTTTCTCTGTCATCGAATCCTTCCACCAAATACCCCATTACCTAGCCAAAATATAAGCATGAACATCTCCTTCTATGTCATCCTGTGCATCTCATAAGCAAAGTTCTATATCATTTTATATCCTTTATGTTTTGATTAATCCATTGCATTCATCATGCCATTATCATAAATGGGTTCCACATCATTCTTTGACCAGATTTCTGTAACAGCCTCCTAACTGGTATCTCTTTTCCCTTGCAGCCCCATCATCAATTCCCCAGACAGTGTACAAAGTGATTTTTCTAAAATGTTAATCAGATCATGGTCCTCCTCTGTTTGAAACTTAATGGTTTCCAAGTTCTTATGGTAGGTTCATATATGACATACAAAGCCTCAAAACCACCGTGTTTCATCTTTATCATACCTGTTCTTCATATCATGTGCCCTGACTATCCTAAACTATTTCTACTTTTGGACATGTCCTGTCCTCTCTTGTATCTCTATTACTGCATCTCGGTCTATTTCCTCCCCTTTGCAAATGTTTATATCTTCCTCATGGACTTGCTTTCTGTTTTCCCCAGGAAAAGTTATAAATTATATGCTCCTCTTAAAGACTTCCAGATCCTGGTTATTTGCTCCTGGTAGACTTTAATACACCATTTTTATGTGTACTTAAGACAGTCCCCTTTAAACTATACAAGACATGGATTTATCTTTGAATATCCCACCTAACTCCTTCACTACTTAGCACATTCTAGGCAATCCATATTTGTGGAATGACTGAAAACATAAATAAATATTAAATTATTTCGAATCCACATTTGACTTTTATATCTTCTTCCTCTGAATGTTCCTACTCATTTCTGTACCCATTTTGTTATTTACTTTATTGTACCTAGTATTTGCTATTTGTGAAATGAACCTACTGTCACTAATATCAACTCTGTGAGTAAGTCCTATCCCAGAAGAAGGCAATTCCACTGAGTGGTGTGAATTGTTGCAAATGGATCTTTCCCCAATCTATGTCAGAATTAATGCAATTCCACGGGGAAGGCAAAAGGTCAAGAACTGATCACACATTACTGATACAGTGTCTGCTAATGTTTCTCTAGATTTAAATCTGTAGATGAATGCCACCTTGTTATTAATATTCTTAAGAAGATGTGGGGGGAGGGAAACTTTAGTACAATCTTGTCTGAGAATCCAATGAAAATAAAATCTATATAAAGCATTTTTATAAAACCACACATGGCAGAATGAATACTGGAGATGTCTGCAATTGCTCTTTTGTTTGTATAATGCATTTCTGTTTAAGTACATACACCTGAAATTTGAAAAGTCAGGTTTTATTAATGAAAGAGATGGAAATGCAGGCCTAATGAAGAGTGACCTGATGTGCATTGGAAATGACTGGTTAGATACACAGAAAAGAACTTGTTTCACACATGCAATCTATTTTGAAGATAACTATGGTTCCTCAAAGCAGCAATTTTCAACCAGTGCACCACAAGAATTTTTAAAACATGCAGTACCTGACTATTTAGTTAGGGACACTGACCTCTTTTCTCTTAGGTTTTCAAAATAGAAAATGACAACAGCCAACACAACAATAACCATTGGGTTCGAATGAATCAAAATCATATCTGTTATTTTGTCAGATCAGCAAAAAATATACTTTTTGGTGTGCCTCAGAATTTTAGTACATAATTTGTTTATGTGTGCTAGGAGATATAATAAGTTGAAAATTGCTGTTTGAGGTATTATACAGGAATACTGAGGGTTAGCCTAAGATAATGAGTTAGTCATTAAGCATCCAAATCTATAAACTGGATATAATAGAAGACTAGTTAAATTATATTTTAAAGAACCAGAAAGAAATTGGCCGTAAAAGAAAAAAAAAAAAAAGCAACTGCTTTTCTTCGGTGTATTGCCTATTTCACCAACGTTTCCCTTAATCACACTTACGGTATGAATGCTACAAAAAAAAATCTCAAATGGAGCCCCTTTAGAAAAATAATTTGAAGTGATATGCTCTCTGGCTATAAAATATGATTTTGATCTTAGAGAAGCAAGGATTCAGGAGTCAGGATGAAAACAAACAGGAAAAATGTTGAACTGGAGGATTATAGTGCATTGGACAAACCATAAATAGTATTTATGATAATGATAAATACTATGATATATATGTATTTTATATTTTACAATTATTTTCTATTAGCCTGAGGGATTTTTTAAAGTAAACAGTGGGACTCCTTTCTATCATTCAGTTCAGTCTAGTCAAGAAATAAGTGACTCAATAAATGTTAATATAGCGAAAGAAGTTAATATATTTACAATCTGATCTAAAGGAAAACAGGGATAACTTTGACCCATTCCTAATGGCATTAACCCAAATTTATTCTTTCAAACGAAGATCTCATAATATCAATTGCATAGCTGATGCAAGAGACTGGCCAGATGCAAGACCAAACAAGCATAGAAATATGTAAGTTTTGAGTAACTGGATGAATAGTGGATTCTACTTTTTATTTAGTATCAAGTAGATTTCTCATGCTTAAATCAATCTCAATGGTAAGCACAATAATGCAATGAAATAATGCAAGATATACATTGGCAGAGTTAGTCCCAGACTTTGCATACTGTTGCATGGCCCTGCTGTAGGCTCTATAGCTAAGAGAGAAAAAATATCCTTTCCTCAAACAATAGTGATCAAAAAGACTATAGTGTGCATCTCTTTTCTCAATTTTTGTTTATTGGTTATTGCCTATCTCTTATGGACCAAATATTCCCATTCTTTAAACTTTATTATTGTAAAGCTCTGAAAAATTAATATCACTACACAAAAATGATACATTTGGTCACAGCATTATATACCTTTATTTTTTATTATTTTTTTCCATTTATTGATTTTAGAGAGAAAGAAAGTGAGAGGGAGAGAGAGAGAGAAATATCGATGAGAGAGAACATCGATTGGCTGCCTCCTGCATGCCCCCCACTGGGGACGGGCCCACAATCTGGGCATGTGCCCTGACTGGGAATCGAACCGGCAACCACTTGGTGCATGGGTCGACACTCAACCACTGAGCCACACTGGCTGGACAGCATTATGTATATATACACCTTTATAAAGTGCTGAATATGTCAGATATTGATCAACTGAAAACATATCCCCAGCACAATAATGACACTGTGAAGGCTAGTAATTCAAGCAACATTTTTGTCATTTAAGCTTCTAAATTCTACCATACAGGAAAACAAAGCATATTCTCTATACAATGTCCGAGGGAAATCATTCAGATTGCCCTTTCCCCTTGAATCAGGGAAAATACTATCGAGCACTTCACTGATAATGGAAATCACTTCCATTGACCTCACTTCTGTGACCTCTTAGTCCTCATTTTTCCCTAGTAACAGCACCCAGGGTACTTTCTGAAAAATGAGTCTTATTGGATTTGGAGGACAAAAGAGCAGCTGTATGACAAAACCCTATAACCGATTTGTATATAAAGTGTAATGTATATATAAAGATGGTAATAGGAGAAAGAATTCATTGTACTTAGGCCATTTTCAAAGTTCACAACTTGTAAAAATAAATGAAATTAATCTTTCAAGACACAAAAATAATCCCAAGGCCTTTGGCATTGCTTGTATAATACAGAGACAAAAATGATGTAGGACGAGAAAATTTACCTATTATTTATTGTTGTGTGCCTATAATATGCTAGGTTAGGCAACAGACTTATGATGTCTCATTTTAATATAACAGCAACATACAACAGATACTGTTATTCTTATTTTAGACCCATAGAAATGGGGCACAGAAAGGTTAGATGATATTCCCAATGTCATGCGACTTATAATTGATGAAGTCAAGGCTCAAATTCATATTTTCTTTACATTAAGGTGCGTGCTCTTTGTACTATGTAACACAGCCAAACCCTGAGATTGGTTATGTCTACAGAGGCCGATAAAGTCATTCAGCACTTACATTAGGCTGTTCTCTAGCTCGTTTCAGTAACTTCTTTTTTAAGTCATTTATAACCAAAGGAGACAAAGTGCTGCCCATGTGTTTCTATTTTCTATGTGGAATAGCTTCTGTGTTTTATTTCAAGTGAGATTACTTTTTAAGTTTGACTATTGATTTTCTTTAAAGGCAAAGAAAACCATCAGACCAATTTTTCTTTCCAGAGAGTGAGTCTTGGAGGGGACACAGAGATGGCACTGTACATAGACCATATCAAAGGGGACACATAAAAGTTGGTATTTTCTTTTTATTACTTGAGAAAAGTGCATAGCGGCAATTAAAGTGCCTGAGTCTCTGGGCTCAAATCTATTTGTTGTGGCTGATAATGAGCACAATGAGAAGATGTGCTGTATTCCAAGAGTGATAACCTTTAAAGTGAAAAAAAAAAAAAAAAAAAAAAAAGAATACAGGTATTCTCCGGGTTTTTAAAGTTCATGTTCAACTGCTTCACTTTTACAAAAGACCTACATTAGTAGTTGCTTCGCTAACCAAACGAAATCCAAAGAGGATTTTCATTTTTATGAAAAAAGTAAAAAGCGAAAATAGCATTGTGTTTGTTTTGCGATGAGCCAGTACAGAGGCAGCACAAACCCATGTAGTCAGAGCGGCACCGGCAAGCTCTTTCCCCAGGAACTACACTCGGCATCAAACCTCCACAGCTTTGAAGTGTGTCTGTGAGCATCTCTGCTTTACCTTGATTTATTTTGTGCTTCCAGTAGCAAGATGTGTCCTAAGGTATCATAAAAGCATAAGGGAGCTAATAATACTGTTACGCTTAGTGTAAAATGGAACATAATTAAGCATATTTAGGGTGACTTGGTAGGTTGTTTTGGGGGTCAGAGAATGCTCCCATTTGTTATACTAATTGCATCTTCGCTCTATGCCATTTGGGCTTGCACAAGATTTCATAGGAACGCTTTACTTTCTACGAGCCAGGGAAAAGGCAGGCAGCAAGTTCCTCTGGAGTTACAGGGGATGTACAAGTTCCATTATTTGCTTATAGGATTCGGGCTATCCCTTCCCCCCTCACCCCAACACTTTGAAACTATTTTCAGCTTTACACATATATTTCATTTGGCCTCCTGGGTGGTTGTCAGCAGGACATTCATCTTTTTCATGGATTCTCTTTAAACGGAGTCAAAAAGATCACATAAAGGGCTATTGGATATTTCCAGACCATATGAAAGGAATAAAATACATACTATGCAATGATGATGTATGTTTCAATCTTCTTTTACACATTAGCTACGATCTTGAAAAGTTGCCTTTAAAGTGTTTATTTCCACAATTGGGTAAAAGGAAATCTTTATGTGGTCAATCCTCTGAACTCCATGCTGCGTGCCATCCTCCTCCGTGGCTGAGCGGGACCTGCGCAGGAAAGCGGGGTTACTGCGGGCGTGGACAGAGCTGGCTGGGAGAGGACCGCTAACCTGAAACACGCTCTCTCTGAGCTCCTGCTTACCACACGCTTGCAAAGATGGCCACTCCTTCATGAAGAAGGCGTCAGACGACTGTCGGACCTCGTGTAAACACAACCACCAAGCATTTTTAAGCAGAAATGTGTCGTCCTCACTGCCAGCTTTGCGTCTCCCTTGCACTCGATTCTCAGTCGTGTCTGCCCACGAGAATTACTGGGGGAGACTTTAAAGACCCTGCGCTCCAGGCCACACTCAGAACAGCTCAATCAGAATCTCTGGGGAGGGAATCCAGGTATCTGTATTTTTTGGGCTCCTGAGGTGATTCCAATGAGCAGCCGAGACTGAGAACCACTGAGAACCACTGAGCCGAGCCTCAATTGTCACCAGCTCCAAGGTTAACATGTTTTCTGGTGCACATTTCGAGAAACCTGGGCCCATGTAGTTCAGTTTTAGTACCATAGTCTATTAAAAACAACAACAAAACCAGATGAATAGCCAGAAGTCATTAAAAAGAAATTTCAGATTTTAGGCATATATCTAAAAGACATTAAAGCAAATTTTAAAATATAGTTTCTAAAAACATTGTTACAACACACCTCCTATCTTCTATCTACTCCCTGACACTCCAAAACCGTTTCAGCTGCATTTTCAAACACTCAACAAAGTCGCCCCTTCAACTATCCGTCTTTCTGGTTTTCTGTCTTCTTTCTGTCCCTCTCCTCTTCATTACCGATCATTTTTTTCTGCTTAGTGTTTCATCGCGCAGATTGACAAAACCAGCAAAAAGAAATCCTTCTTTCTTTCTGTTGGGGAGGGGGCGTTACAAAATGAAAGAACTGCCCTGGCCAGTTTGGCTCAGCGGTTAGAGCGTCCGCCTGCGGTCCGGAGAGACCCGGGTTCGGTTCCCGCTAAGGGCACGTACTTCGGTTGCAGTTTGTCCCCGGCCCTGGTTGGTCGTGCGGGTGGCAGCCACTCGATGTGTCCCTTCACATCGATGTTTCTCTCTCTCTCTCCCTTCCTCTCTCTCCCTCCCACTCTATCTGTCCAAAAAATGGAAAAATATCCTCGGGTGAGGATAAAAAAAAAAAAAAAAAAAAAAGAACAGAACAAAATGAAAGAACTTGGGCTGACCATTCTAGGTTAGTTCGGTGACTTGGAGCGAGAGACGACTGTTAACACTCCCACGTTGTCATTGCTGGTGTTTCCTCAATATTTAATCCTTTCCCTTCAAGACGTAAGATGTGTAATTCTGTTCCCTAAGAGAATCCTTACATTTCAAAGTCCTAGACCTATTTTGATCTTTTGTGAGATAAGGAAAAGGGTACATAGAGGTAATGAGTAATTAGGTGTACTTCTTAGGCCCTAGCTAAAGCAAGAATAGGCCTTTTTAAAAAAAATAAAATAAACTTTTAACAAAGTTTTTGGAATAATTTTAGATTTAACAAAAGATTTGCAGAGTTAGTACAGAGTTCCTGTATATCCTTCATCCACTTTCTCCCACTGATGTACCCAACTGAGGCTGGAGCATTCCTACCACCTAAACTCTTGACCTTCTTCAGGTTTTAGCGGTTTTCCGCTGAGAAACTGCCTGCATGGCAGACTCCCCCACAAAAGAGCCATAATGACAGTGACAGTGTGACCATAGGAACAAGTCTAATCCACCACCATGGATTAGAAAAATCTAGTCAACTAGCTAGCCACAGAAAATTCTTCACCCTTAATATTATATTAATATTTCTTTCTCTTTTGAAATATGACTAAATTGTTTCCTTGTCCTCTTATATAGACAATAAGAATTGACAAATGGACCTGAAGACCAGTTAGAAAGTCTCCCTATTTCCAAAACTCCCACCTTAATAGATTGCTTGCCAGTTCATGATGATCTTAATTTTCCTCTTTTTATTCTATAAAACTTATTATTCTTTCTAAAACTTTTGAATCCCTGATGCAATGAAAATATTGGCAGATGTATTTTCTTGCCATGAGTTTATGAATGGATAGCATTTGTTAATTTTATCTCGCACTCGGTTTTGTCTTGGGAACCATTGGGCATTTTTGTTTTTATGTTGCTTGGAGTTTGCTTTGTTTCTGACATCTGTGGACTGACATTTTCATCGGTGATAAAAAAAAAATGTTATTACTTGTGCACAGTTTCTCACATTATTTTCTTGCCTCTTTCCTGGATATTAATTAAACATGAATTATACCACTAATTGTTTTTCAGCAGGTCTTGGATGCTTTTTTTTCTTTTTATCCTGTGCTTCAGTTTCTATGCCAGTCTGCTTCAGAGTACTTCCAATAAATTCCTTATTTCAGATTCTAAAATTTTTATCTCTACAATGTGTTTCATTTTAAAGCTTCCATTTTTCTTCCTAAACTCGTCCATTTACATGCTATACACTATTTTTCTGCTATTTGTTAAGCTTTCATATGAGTGATGTAAAGTCCTGTTATGTTAAACATTTGAATCATTTCTGGGATTCTTTTTATTGTCTTTCTTTTTTTCTTGATTAAAGGTCATGTTTTTCTCATTTGCATGTCTTTAAAATGTAGACTGTATATTGGACAGTACGACAGATTCACTGCAGAGTGTCTACTTGATCATGTCGTCTTGCTTTAGAGCATGCTGACTTCTGTTCTGGAAGGTAGCGATATGAGAAGAGGACCTTCCTGGTGTTGCTGAAGCTTAGTTTCAGGATTATTTTGGTTTTGCCCTTTATTCTTCCCCGTAGCCCTTTCTCTACAGCCCTTACTCTAATCATCGCATACTCTTTCTGGAGCATAAACTGAATGCCAGGGTTGTTCAGAAAATGATTTCTTCTCTAGTAGGATTTGCACTCTGATATACCTCAGCCGTGTGTGCATCTTCTCAAATCTCTCCCACTTGAAGCCCTGTGGAAGCTGCCATTTGCTAGAATGCAGGGACTCTTGCCCTGCAATTGCATAGCTTAGGGTTTGAACAGGGATCCAAGGGAAACCCCAATACAGATGTTAGGAGCTCTTTAATTTCTAATAACTGTATCCTGCAAATTTCAATGGCTTTTTCAGACCTGAATTCCAGTTTCTTCCTTTAACTATGTCATATTGCTTTGGCTCAATGCAATCAGTGTCTTTCCTTGGACTCCACCACTCTGCTCCATGGTTCAGAGCTCACTTCCAGGCAGAAAGCAAGGTTAAATGCTGACAAACAACTTTAGCTTTCTATCTCTTATGTATAGCAGTACTGATTTTTCTGCTATGCAAGATAAAAAAAAGTAGTATATTAAATTTTTCTAGTTTCATACCTCTGTATAGTATGAGAAAAAACTCCAATACCAATAATGGCTGAAATTAGAATTTTCTTTCTTTACATTTTAGTGCCACATTATTTTGTGTATATGTGTTATGGTGTTATAATTGTTTCATTGTTTTTTTTTTATCCTCACCCGAGGACATTTTTCCATTTTTTGTTCAGATAGAGTGGGAGGGATAGAGAGGAAGAGAAAGAGAGAGAGAAACATCGACGTGAAAGGGACACATCAAGTGCCTGCCACCGCATGACCAACCAGGGCCAGGGACAAACTGCAACTGAGGTACGCGCCCTTATTGGGAACTGAACCTGGGTCTTTCTGAACGGCAGGCCCATGCTCTAACCACTGAGCCAAACAGGCCAGGGCTGTTTCATTATTTTTTATGTAATATCCATAGAAAGGATCTTTATTTATCTCATGTAGTTGTATTCTCTCAAATTCTACTTTATCTGAAATTAACATTAAAAAATATGTTAATATTTCTCTGTATGCATAGGTTTATTTAAATGTCAATTGAGCTTTATAACATTTTCTTGAAATAAAACTATCATTGTTGATTCTATTTAATTATTCAATCTTTTTGCATGTGAAGAACCACAATTTTTATGTTTGTTCTTTTTTAGTATCTTAACTGTTATCTTCTCTCATTATTTTTTGAATCTTGGAATATTTTTAATGACTAAACATTTCAATATTGTGATTTGCATAGATATTTTTTCCTTTTCTAATTTGCTCCAAAATGAATTCTAATTTGGTTTTGAAATTTGGCTATTGCTATAGCATTATATTCTTATAAACTTTCTTCTTTTCTTCCTTTTCCTTCATTTTAGATTTTTCTTTTAAACTCTCTGCCCTATTTTTTATTATTTTAAAAATATTTTTTCTTTATTGATTTTAGAGAGAGAAGGGAGAGGAGAGAGAGAGATAGAATGAGAGAGTACATCAATTGGCTGCCTCCTGCATGCCACCGACTGGGGATTGGGCCCACAACCGGGGCACATGCCCTGACTGGGAATCAAACCAGCGACCTCTTGGTACATGGGTCGATGCTCAGCAACTGAGCCACACAAGCTGGGCTGCCCTATTTTTTAGAAGCCGCATCTTCTTGAGCTCAAAAGATAATACAGATGATTAAAAGAAAACTTATTCCCATCATTTCTAATTTGAATATTATTCCTAAAGTGTATTTTCTCTGTGAGTTTGTAAAATGTTTCTTTGTATGGGAGGTGAAATAATTTTCACATATCGCATTGGTTTTTGATTCTCACTTTACTTCTATATCAGCCTCCTAAGGCAGCAGCAACAGTAGCAGCGGCAAAATGATAGCAGCACAACTGGGCAAAGGGCCTACAAATCGGAGAGAGGATACTTGTTTTCTATGACCAGAAACTGTGGTGCTGAGAGCAAGGAGGGAATCCACATTGGCTTATTTCTCTGTGTGTACGATTGTTTTTTGGCCTTATAAGTAGACACAGTAGCAGATATTTTGTAAACGAGTGAGAAAACTCAAGCACAGTAAGACCAAGAAGTGGGGTCCTGGGAGCTGGAGACTGTCAAGAAAATCACAGAGAGGAGAGATCGCAGGAAAGAGACACTATGATGCTGTATTATCACCTGGGGCCACCCTAAGCAGGCATAGCTGTTTCATACGCATGTTTCTGACTAAACAGCATAGCAAAGGCTTTGAGAACGGTAACAGCTTGCACATGACCACCCAGACCCCAGACTACCAAAGGAGGCACCTGTGGCATGGATGTAAATAATACAGCAAACATTTGGAAAACTGAATTGCTAGAGCATGGGTGAGAACCTGTGGGTTAAACCCAACTGTACGGATTTCCAGCTAAAATCAGACATTCTCCTTGGCAATTAATTGACATCAAGAATGTTATGACATAATATTCAAATGTACACAACAAGAACTGGGAAAATCTTATTGACTCTCCAAAGAAGAGACAACCTTGTCTCTTGCAACCTTGATACTTGCAACACCTTGACATGACCTAGGTGTTGCAAGTATCAGACAAAGACGCTACAGCAGCTACTGTAATTATGCATAAGAAGTAAAGATGAATGTTCCTGAAATGAATAGAAAGAGAAAAAGTCTCCACAGGGAAATAAATGATATAAGAAAATATAAATTTTAACTGAAAAAATGAAATAACTGATATAAAAAATTCACTGGATGGACCCAATAGTAAAATGAAAATGACAGAGGAAAGGGTCAGTGAACTTGAACTTGTATATGGATTGATATTAATTATCCAGTCTGAACAATAAAAAGAAGAAAATATTGTAGAAAATGTGACCAGAAATTTTGGTGTCTATTAAACAATGAAATATCTAACATTTATGTTATTAGAGTTCCAAAAAGTAAAGAGAGAGAGACTGTGGGAACAAATAAATATATAAGAAAATAATAGCTGAAACTTCTTAAATTTTGGTAAAAGATGAATAGTTTTACAGATTAAAGAAATCCATTGAACTTTAGATTTAAAAAACTATGTCTAGATATATCATAATTTAAATATTCAAAAGCAAAGACAAATAAAAAAACCTTGAGAACCCAGAGAAAAATGGCACGTTATTCATAGTAAAATAACACAAAGGACAGATTTCTTATCAGGAACAACAGAAATCAGAACAGAGTGGAAACTTGAAACTTTGGGGATGTAGGAAATAAAATAGGAATTAAATATTTTAATAAGTAAAGTTAACTTTTGTTAAAATATGTGTCTGGTTAGAAGCAAAAAGATATAACATTGTCTTGTGAGATAGATAGAAATTACTATAATAAAACTACTATATGAAACTACTATAACCCTGGCTAGTTTGGCTCAGCGGTTGAGCGTCAGCCTGCGGACCAGAAAGTCCCGAGTTCAGTTCACGCTAGGGGCACGTACCACCAAAAAAACAATCAAAAAAACTACTATAATATAACAGGGGGAGGGTAAAGATTATTGCCATTTATACAGTGGTACATTTTCTACATTGCGTTTGAAGTTATAAAGTACTACTAGATTGTACATTTAATTTCTATAACAACAAATAAAAAGGTAATAAAGAAGATAATAGTCAAAATTACCATGGTAAAATGGAATATTAAAATGAAATACTACAGATATTTATTGAACATAAAAGAAGATAGAAAAGGAGGGATAGTAGAATAAAAATGAAAGGAAACAAACAAAAAGTAAATAATATAATTATATCCTAAATAAAAACATGTCAATCACAATATTAAATATAAATTATCTAATCACATCAAAAGATAGATTATGGCCCTGGCAGGTATGGCTCAGCAGTAAGAGCATTGCCCTTGGACCAGAGAAGCCCAGGTTCAGTTCCCACTAAGTGCACGTGCCTCGGTTGCAGTTTGTCCCAGCCCCAGTTGGGGTTGTGTGTGTGGCAACCAATTGATGTGTCTCTCTCACATCGATGTTTCTCTCTCTCTCTCTCTCTCTCTCTCTCTCTCTCTCTTCCCCTTTCTCTCTCTCTCCCTCCAGCCCTATCTGAAGATTAAGGTAAAAACATCCTCAGGTGTGGATTAAAAAATAAAATTAAATTAAAAAAGATAGATTATGTAAGTGGTTTTAAAAATAAACAACACAAGAGCCAACCGTGTGTTGTCCACAATAAATATGTTTGAAGAATAATCACAAAAGTAGGTGGAAACTAAAAGAATGGCAAAGATGTAGCACACAAATGTTGACCCAATTCTTTTTTTCTTTATTTTTATTGCTGACTCTATTACAAATGTCCCCACTCCCCCCAATTTCGCCCACCTCCCTCCAGCCCATTGCCCCACTTTACTCCGGCCATCACCACACTTTGTCTGTGGCCATGTGCCCTGCATATATGTTCTTTGGCCAATCCTGTCACCTTCTTACAGACCCAGTTATTTTATGTAATACCTTTTCTTTAGCCCTGGTAATTTTCCTTGCTCTGAATAAATTCCTTCTGTATGAAGAACTCCCTTTAACATTTTTTTTATGGGTTAACTGGCAGCAAAATCTTTTCAATAACTTTGTAAAAGTAATTTTTTTCAATTTTAAAAGATATTTTTGGGGGGGTATAGTATGTTCTGTTGATAGTTTTTCTTTGTCCTGCAGCATTTTGAATAAGTCCCTCCAATATCCTCGGGCTGTGTAGTTTCCGATGAGAAGTCTGCTATATTCTTATGTCCGTTCCTCTGTGTGTAATGTATTCTTACTCTCTCAAGATCTTTGTCTTTGTTTTTTAGCAATCAGATTATGATATGCTTACGTACTTTGTTTTGTTTGTATTCATCCTATGTAGTGTTCTTTGAGATTTTACATCTACATTTACAAAATACCTTCATAGTAACATCTAGATTACTGTTTGATTGAATAACTTGGTACTATAATCTAGCCAAATTGACACAAAGAACTATTATAGTACCCATTTGATACTTTACCCATCTTTCCAACTGGAACATTTAGCATATTAAACTTAGATATTTTAAATTTCCTGTATTAAAGTTCTAAATTTTGGGTTGTTTTTTTTTTTAACATGTTTGATTTTTTTAGAGAGAGAGAAGAAGGGAGAGGGAGAGAGAGAGTTTGAAACATTGATGTGACAAAGAAACATTGATCTGCCTCCTACACACCCCCTACAGGGGATCAAGCCAAGTCCGCAACCTGGGCATGTCCCTGACCAGGAATCAAACCAGCACCCTCTTTCTTGGTGCATGGGACTATGCTCAATCTACTGAATGATATGGGCCAGGCCAAAACTTTGTCTTATCTGAGTTTAGTTCTGTTGATTTTTTTTTTTTTTTTTTTGGACAGTATATTGTTTTCAATTTTCTCTTTTTGTGTCCTCCGTAATTTTTTTTTTTTAAAGTTGGGCATCTTCTGTCAGGTCTTAGAGAATAAAATAGACAGAGATAAATAGTTGTATTTATTGGATTGGAAATGGGCTGACTTTCTGTTAAGCTAGTATGGGGACTGAGTCAAACTAGTATGGGGATTGAATTAAACAAGTCAGGGGTTGGTATGATCATGTTTAGGATTTTGTTGTTACTATGATTCCCTTCAGTGTAACACAGGGTTCAAATTCTACTGGTATTACCTCATTTTTAGGGTAGCAGTTAGTTTGTCAATGGTTTTATTTCATTATCTGCTCATCCTCATCTTTAGGTACCGTGCCTCAGCCT
The DNA here is from genome assembly GCF_014108415.1 of Molossus molossus. Taxonomy (NCBI): domain Eukaryota; kingdom Metazoa; phylum Chordata; class Mammalia; order Chiroptera; family Molossidae; genus Molossus; species Molossus molossus. Next base: position 185,246,282 of record NW_023425344.1, read on the forward strand.
GCAATTCTCTCTACATGCTCTTGGCCTAAGCCTACTAAAAATTGCTGTCTTGTAACTTGATGCTTCTTAGCCTGGTATTGAGGTGCAAGAAAGGGGTATCTACTCTTATTCTGATTAGTCTAAGTCTCAGGGAGGCACCAGGTCCCTGGTTCTTGGGGGTGGGTCATTCTCAGTGGCTGTATCTCATCTTCAGCTGCAGTACACCTCTATTGGTTTGAGACCAGCAAGCATTCCTACCCTTCCCACAGGATAGAGGATCTTATTCTGTTCTTTATCAGTAGCTATTTTTTTTCCCCATTGGTTTCCTAAGGGTTACAGGTTTTTTGTTGTTTTTGTTTGTTTGTTTGATCTTTGTCTTTCCTTAGACCATTAAAACTCTTGTCTTACAGGAGAGGTGTGGGAGGGAGGGGGAGAATCTGGGTGTGGTTTTGTATTTTCTCTATAATGGTTGCTCTTGCTCTCCCAGGCCTGCACCTTGAAGAAGGCTCTCCTAGGCTATTGACAAACTTTTATATGAACACCAACTGAGGAGAATGGCTTGTGAGTAGGTCTGAAAATACTGAATTCTCACCAAGTAGTTATACCCCAGATATTCTATATTATCCAACTAGTCCATACTTAGCCTTTACCAGCTTGTTGAAAAATTTAACTGGATTCTACTGATGGGCCCGGAAACATCTGACTCAGGTAAACAAGTCCTCTGTTCAGCCTTTCCTTGTAACTCCCTGTATTTCTTTAGATTTCAGGTTAGTCCGTGGCTCTCGGTTCTCTGACAGGGTCAAGAAATCCTTTGGCATTGCAGGGAGATTCAAACTATTCAAGACCCACCCTGGCTAGTTTGACTCAATGGTTATAGGGTTCGCCCATGGACCAAAGAGTCATGGGTTCAATTCCAGTCAAGGATATGTACCTTCGTTGCAGTTTGATTCCCGGTGCGGGGGGCAAGCAATTGACGTGTCTCTCCCATTCTATCTAAAAATCGATGGAAAAATGTCTTTGGGAGATTTCAAAACACACACACACACACACACACACACACACACACACACACTATTCAAGCCCCTTGTGAAACTGCCTGGAACCCCTTACCCTGGCCCCACTCCCTAACCCCAAGAAAAATCTCTAGCTAGTCTCTTTTCCTTGCCCTCACAACCTTTTCTGGATATTCTTGGGAGGCCTACTTTGTTGTTCCAGAAGAAACCTCAATTATGTAACTAATAAACTTTTTATACCTCCAAGGTATGTGCATGTGTGCATGTGTGCTGTGCACATGCGTGTGTATGTGTGTGATGTCATCAGTCTTAACATCCAAACCAAATTTGGGGTGTAGGTCCATCCTGATATTTCAGAGTGGCCACAACAGCTAATTTTCTCATCTATTGAAGCTAGCATTGTTGGCAGGAGTTTTGGAATATATTCAAGGAGGTCATGTTATATGTATGCAAATATTCTTGCTTAGACTATGAACATGTAGAAATATTTATTTAAAGAAACTGAAGTAACATTTTACCAATTCACTCTTGTTCTTGTAAATTTCTGATCTGGTGACTCAGAGATGATTAAGGTGAGGCATGCCATCCTTATTTTTAACTGTGTGTGAAGACTTTATAATCATATACTGATCGTATCAGAGCTAGTCTCAGGAGGAAGTAGATGGAACTTTCAAGATAATATGAGGAGAGCTTAATAAAAGGTATATTTGCAAATTAATAGGCCATCAGTAAAAAAAAAAAAAAAAGAGTTCCATACCGGGCTTGTAGGCTAGAGGTCAATATCATTCTTAGACCTGAAGGGTAAAGAGAAGGAGGTAACCACAGTATGAGGAGAGAGGGCTGGTCAGAGAACATTAGAAGCTGAGATTGTGAATGGAGCACATAACCAGCATAAGATAACCATGTAGGGAGGGAGCCCAGAAAACAAATATGCTGATATCACTCTCTCCCTATCATCTCCTGCATGTGGCCCTCCCTTTATTCTCCTCAACAAAACCCATCTGAAAGCCAGAAGAAAAAGATCCCAATAATGCCATCCTTATAGGTCAGCACTGGGCTGGGTAAGAATGAAGAGAAGAGATCTGAAGTGGCAAAGGAAAGATGTCCAGACACAGGATTTTCTCTATGCATAAAGAAGTAATAAAGTAATACTATAAATCTATTCTCAAAATTATTGTTATTCTTCCTTTCATTTTTATTTTATTTATTTTAGTCCTCATCTGAGGATACATTTTTACTGATTTTAGAGAGGAGGATGGGACGGGGCAGAAAGAGAAACACCCATCTATTGCCTCCCATATGCACCCTACCAGGGATCAAACCCTCAGTCCAGGCATGTGCCCTGACCGGGAATAAAACCGGCAAACTTTCAACGCATGGAGCAATGTTCCTGCCAACTGAGCCTCTCCGACCAGGGACCTGTTCTTTCTTTTACCAGAAAAATATATCCTTTGGTTTTATTATATTTACAGAAGTGATAATGCTTTTCATGTCCCTAACAAGTTCTGTAAAATTTCCTGTACTAATTAATTCTAAACATTTTTATGTGCATCAAGTGTCTAGTCTCTTTAGCTGCTGCTACTAAGAATAAGCATCCCCTTAACACATGGAGCGAATGAAAATAACTCTGAGGTTTTCTCATTACATCTTAAGATATGGCTTTGTTTTTCCCTTTAATTTTAAACTTTGGGTACTTATGTTCATACTACACTATAAGAGATATAATGCTTTTGATTCAACCCATGACTAGACTAAGAGCAATTTCATTGTTTCTGCAATGATTTTATAACATTAAAATATTAGTAAGGATACATGTTTGAAATAATCCAGAACACAGTTTATATTTTTCCCTTTGCTAGTTAACACTAGTCAATTATTTTATATTAAAAACCAAAACACCTGTAAATGAACACAGACTAGACTAGAAACCAGTATGCTTATGCAATGAAGAGAACATGATTGATTGTGTTAATTATTTTTCTGTAAAAGAAAGGCTTTATTTTCACTAAGTACCTTTGCAAATATTTTCAGGAGTAAAATAAGGCAGCCTTAGCTTATGTTTCTAATCTTTAGAAATTCACCCAGATTCTCTTCAATAGAAAAGTCAGTGTCTTATATTCTGATATTCTCTGATGTATCATGGTGTGTCCTGGCAAATGAAGGTTCTACTTGACGGCTGGTAGAAAAAAAGTTCTTTTTTCCTATTTCTTCCATCTCAATGAGGTGACACTAAATTGCAAGATAAGTATGAAACAACAGGAAATGAGAAGACTCCTGGTGTTTATTTTATATAAGTAGTCATGATAATTGAAATAGTTTTACATTAGTGTAAAATTATGGTTAAAAACAACAAATTTTTAGAAAGAATACATATGTTTGAAAAAAGTTTTATTTCCTTTCCCAAAATCTGGTTTTATCATGGTTGTTTATAGTCATTTGGTTGATCAATAAAAGACATATAACAGAAAAAATAAATATTGGAAATTCACATTTCAGAAGAATAATTACCTAATTTCACAGACTTAACCATCTAAAAGCAAATAAAGGCATGGATGAGTACTTGGAATTAGCCGAGTAATTATAAATATGTACAATAAAATATTACAGGTTTTTTTCAGGAATGCCACTATTTTTCTATCATATATTCATTTATTCACTAAAGGCTAAATTTAAGTAAATTACATATTAAAGTTAGCTTTAGCAACTAAATATAAAACTTCTGCTAGTAGCAAAAAAAATATCTATAATTCAGTAGCCTTTCATTAGAAAAATAGGCAGAAGTGGGAACATAGAAAATGGAGAAGGCATGTCCTAAACAGACAGAAGAGCTATTTAGGAATTCTGGTTGATTTTTTCCCCAAAAGAATGCAGTACTAGTGTTATAAATTTTTCAGATGTTTTCAGATAAATTGGAAATATCCTTATCACTAATTTAAAATATTTAAAAGCACTGTCAACTCAACAAAATATGTTCTGATTTGGCTAGAAGGTTGACATTGCTTTACATAAAGTTTTAGAAAAAATAGATGATACTAAAGTGCATATATACATTTTCCTTTCATTTGAAATATACTCTAGGATTTTGTGGTGTTGCTGTATCATTTGAGAGCATCAATTGTTAAAGTGATAGATTAAAATAATAGGTGATTTGAACGTATTGTCTGTGTTGATTAAAGACAGAGTTTAATGTATAATAGAAAAAATAAAAAAGGAAATACTATTTCAAATGACTCACCATGTGCTAATTACTGTGGGAACTTAGATATGATATTTTCTTTAACTTTCACAAAACTAGGTGTCATTAGCTCCATTAAAGGTTGAGAAAAATGAAATATAGTATCTCTTTTAAAATAGCACACAACTTTTAAGTCATAAACCCAGGTTTCTCTGCCTCTAGTACTTTTACCCCCAATATAACTGACTGCCAGCTTAGCACTTAATACAAACCATATTCTTTTGTTGTTGTTAATCCTCACCCGAGGATATTTTTCTATTGCTCTTTAGATAGAATGGAAGGGAGGGAGGGAGACAGAGAGAGACACACCTACGTGAAAGAAACACATTAATTGGTTGCCTCTTGCGTGACCCCGAACTTGGTAGAGATCAAACATGCAACCCAGGTATGTGCCCTTGACCGGGAATCGACCCTTCAGTGCGTGGGCCAATGCTTTAACCACCGAGCCAAACCAGCCAGGGCAAACCATGTTCTTATGGGTTAACAGAACACTGTGTGTTTTAAATTTAGGGAACATTTCTATAGATGAAACTTTACTTGGGCTTTGAATATGGTAAGAATAGTTAATGGGCATAAATAAACAGCACAACTATTACACCAAAGATAACTAAGGTAAACAATCCAGTTCCTCTTTGGGCAGCAAATTTGTCAATGAGGAGCTGTGATTTATGTAGCGAAAACTATGGAGAAGGCATTATACAATTTGATCCCAGACAACTGTGGTGTGTGGGAACCATCCTGGGCTTTGGAGGTTGAAGAATCAGGTTCGAGAAAAGTACTTCTGCCTCACCAAAAGACACGGTGTCCTCTCTGAACCTGTCTCCTCTTAGAAAAATGGGAATGATACCCATTTCATAGGACAACTGTAAGAATGTTTTAATGCTATTTAAATATAATATCTTTAAGTGCTAGTTCTTGCTGCCTGTGTAGATACAATTGTATGATTATAGAAATGTTTTACAATTTATTTTGCTTAATATATGCCTTCATTTTTTAAATTACTACATGCAGTAAAATAACAACAATAACAACAATAAAAAAGAAAGAAACAATTAGAAACCCACAAAAAATACTCCTATTGCATAATAAAATGTTTAAGAAAGAGCCAAAATGGGCTATAATACACTTCCCCATGACAAGGATTTTGTTAAAGCGAGACTTTAAGATAATTTAAATGACTCCATTGCACATTTCCATTAGATGAGGCTCTCCTTGAACACTGACAGATATTGTAATGCTCATTACTATCCAAACCCAGACTCTACTAGTCTCACACTGCATACGCTCGTGTCCATACCCGAGGGTGGGAGACAGCGCTTGTGTGTGTGTGTGTGTGTGTGTGTGTGTGTATAAAGCCTCATTATCAAATTTTTTGAAGACCTATAATTCAGAACTACCAAATTGCCTAACTCTAACATTTAAAATTCATTTCCCCCATTACTCAAAAGACACCCGGATATACTACCAGTGGTAAGAGTTCAAATGATGAGACTTATACAATATCATCATAGTGAACAAGAATTTCTCCTTCCATTGGAAGGAATCCTATAGTGAAAAGAGCCTGAGCTTTTATCTTCTTAGGATGAATATTTCTGAGAGATCAAATATGCTTTGTTTCCCAGAATAACTAAAGACATATATTTTCACATCTTTTAGGCAGTATCAGCAGGCTACAACACCTTTTATCTTGTTAAACATTCTGAAATATATGCTTACTATTACCCTCATATGCATTTATTTATTATTTCCCATAATTTTACTACATAGACGCATCAAAATGTTTTACAAAGATTTTTCAGAGAAGCAAAAAAAGAAAATCACGGATGAATTTAAATCACTTTGCAAGAAATGTCTTATGTTTGAAACAGAAATACAGTAATTAGGTCACCTGAGGAAAGAGTGTTTGAAAAATAATTATCTTTTATAAAGACTTACCATTTGCAGTCTTATTCAAACTCCACGTGTAGTAGTTCCCCCAAACGGTAGTGATTGCATGCAAAGATGAAACGAGAATCATTTTTTAAACTGTAACTTGCTCTTAGGGCATTATGTGTGGAGCCAGCTTCACGTTGTGCAAGCTGGGCAGTTGCAAAGGACCCCATGCTTCAGGGCCCTGTACTTGGTTCAATGCTCGGCTGATGCTGTCTTAAAATTCTTCACAATTCTGTACAAAAGGCATCATATTTTCATTTTTCACTGAGCTTTGCAAATTATTTAGCTGAACTTAAATGGTAAGTGAGTTTTTGTTGATTCCCCTATCAACCAGCAATACAGTCCTCTTTCACAGGGCCTGTCTCTTTCTCACATTAACGGAACCACTGACATTCAAAAAAACATGCCAAAAAATGAAAACTGACAACACACAATCCTGTACTGCTTCTTAAAATTATTAAAGATTTCAAAGACATTTTCAGCCCTGGCCGGTTTTGCTCAGTGGTTAGAGCGTCAGCCTGCAGACCCAAGAGTCCCTGGTTCGGTTCCCGCTAAGGGCACGTACCTCAGTTGCAGTTTGTCTCTGGCCCTGGTTGGGGTCGTGTGGGTGGCAACCACTCGATGTGTCTCTCTCACATCGATGTTTCTCTCTCTTTCCTCCCTCTCTCCCTCCAGCTCTATCTGAGGATAAATGCAAAAATGTCCTCGGGTGAGGATAAAAAATAAATAAAATAAAAGACATTTTCAATTTCCTACTAATACTGAAGTAGAAATAATCTGATGACTCTCTTAGACCATTTGTAGGATCCCATCAAACCTTATGTTAAATTGAGAGATAGGTATATGATCAGAGAATAAGAGTTTATTGAAATTATTGAATTCACTACTATATAAGTGCATTATTTAATTTTTTTCATATATATACACATGTCTTATTATATAATCAGATTTTATTGTGAATTGTTTATATATATCAGATGCACCAGGAATATTTATTAATGCTGCAGAATTATGGGCCTTGTCCCCTGAATTTTTAATTCAGTAGCTAGGGGATGGCAAGAACAGTAGTCTATATGTTTAGTAATTGCCCCAAGTAAATTTAACCCTGGATGAAATTAACCATTTTCTATTCTGCTTTGTTTACTTAATGATATAACATTTTTCTATGTATTAACATGGTATTCAAAACTGTTTTAAAGGCAGTTTAATATTCCATCATGTGGCAATGCTATAATTTATTAAGTTGTTATTGTATATACTATATCTGGAGTATTAAAATAATCAATTAAATAAAAACTTCTGTAAACTGTAAGATAATCAAATGAGTAGCAGAATAAAGAATAAATATGCAGAATTACTGTTCTTCATTTAGACATAGTATAATCATCTATTAATGGATAAAATGAAATGAAAAGTAATAAAAGTATATAGTACATAGGAATAAACATCAAAACAGCTGTCCAATTTATAAAAATATCATTCAAAATGAAAAATGCTCCACCACTAGCATATACACATTGATATGAGAGAAGGCACTTACCTCTGTGGAATTATTCCCCCAAACCCATAACCACACAGTCTAATAATGAAGAAACACCAATTGAGGGACCTTGTGCAAAATACCTGAGCATGTCCTGTGTGAATCCACCGGAAGAGGACTCTTGGAAGCTTGTGCCTGAATTCCTCTGAATTTCATAATGTACTTTTTCACTTCATTGATTTTGCTTTATGTCCTTCCATTGTAATAAATCTAGGTGTGAGTACAAAAACATAAAAAATATTGTCAAGGCCATGCAAAAAAAGGAAAAACTGAGAATTCTGAATTCTAACTCTGAATTCTCTCTTTTGTTTCACTGATTCGCCTTTAAACCAATGCCATACCCTCTTGATTATTTTAGTTCTATAAAAATAATGGAGTTCAAATAATATGAGTCTTTAAATTTTATTGTTCTATTTCAGAGTTGTTTTGGCAAGGGGTTTTTCATTTCCACTAAAAGTATTCATCAGCTTGTCAATTTTTACAAAACATCCTGCTGATTTTGCCTGGAATTGCATTAAATTTACTTATCAGTTTAATATATTGAAACTTCTCATTAATTGTCATAAGATTCCATATATTTAGATGCTCTTTAAATTCTTTTTTCTTTATTGGTTTTTAGAGAGAGAGGAAGGGAGAGGGAGAAAGAGATAGAAACATCAACTGGCTGCCTCCTGCATGTCCCCCCTGGGGATCTGGTCCATAACCTGGGCATGTGCCCTGACAGGGAATCAAACCAGTGACCTCTTGGTGCATGGGTCAGTGCTTAACCAGAGTCACACCGGCCAGGCTAGATCCTCTTTAATTTCAATCAACAAAGTTTCATATTTTTTAATGTATGTATCTTCTGTATCTTTTCCTCAAATGTATCCCATAGTAGTTCATATTTTTATGCTCTGATAAATGGTCCTGTTTTTATATTTTCAATTCCCTATTATTTGTTACTAGTATAAAATAATGCAATTGATTGTTGTCTATTGGGCATAAATCTTTTGAACTTTGATAAATGAATTTATTAGTTTTAGTAGCTTCTCCATTCACTCCTGCCTAAAACTGTGGGATATTCTACACAGAAATGAAGTTATTTCTAAATAAAGAAAGTTTTACTTATTTCTTTCTAATCTTTATGCTGTTTTCACCTTCCTTACTGTTCTGACTACAACCTCAGAGACAATGATAGTATAAGTGGTGATAATGGGCACCCTTGGCTTGTTCCTGATCTCAGTAGGAAAGAATTAAGTCTTTATATTAAGTATTATGTTGATGTAGATTGTTAGTAGATGTCCTTTATAACATCGAGGAAATTCCTATAGATCTGTGCAAGGTCTGAAATTTTACTATACTTCCAAGCTAACAAGTTAGCCTGCCACAGTTTAATGGCTACTGGCAGAAGGCAGAAGACTTCTAACTCAAAGAAAAAAATATTTTTAACTCACGTTGTCAGCTACTGCTGAAGAACCAGCCCATTCTTGCAGTAGTTGTTGATCCCTAAATGAGGTAAAGAGGGTCAAGTTATACATGCATACTCAGTGATGTAAAGAGGGTCAAGCTATATCTGAACACTGAGTGTGTTATATTACTGAAGAACTCTGATGTTAGGGGACTCAAATAATCTATAATAGGCAGAAAGTATGTCTGGCATGTGCCCAGAGATAGACATTATCTTTACTAAACATGTAAGGGTGTGCACCGTTTATTCTGAAGGGAGACACTTTCTCAATTTTTCAAGCCTATTGCTCTACAAATATTCTTTAAAAAGATAGTGCAAAATAAAAGTACTATCAATACCTTGCTTGTAAGACATACAAAAATACAAGAGAGCTAATGACAATGTTCTCCCAACCATTTCCTTCTATTCATGTTGAGTTCTGAACATAAATGAATGTTTGATTTTGTTAAATGCTTTTTAATATCGACAATAAATATATGGCTTTTAATCTTCATTATGATAATATAGTGTATTTTGTTTATTTATTTTTAGAAGTTAAAAAAACTTCCAATCTTGGGTTAAACACCTCTTGGTCATGATGAAAAATTCTTTCTTATATGTTGATTGACTTAGTTTGCTATACTTTGAAAATTTTAGCATCAATGTTGATGAGGCAGATAGGTGTCATTCCCTATTCTTTTGATGTGTTGCTAGTTTCATTAGATTCCTACCGGTCTCATAAATGAGCTAGAAAATTATCCCTTCTCTATTTCTGAATAAGTTTGCATAGGGCTGGTATTATTACTTTCTTTATTTTGACAGAATTCACCAATGAAGCCCTTTTGGCCATTTTTTAAAGGATGGTATTAAAAAGCTTCAACGACTTTGCTTGATAGAAATCTACTCAATTTTTCTACTTAAAAAAATTAATTTAGGTAACTTGTGTCTTTCTAGGAATATATTTCATCTAAGTTATGTAATATGTTGAAATAAAGTTGTTTATAACATTCCCTTCAAATCTACTAATATTGACAGAGCTTTTTTTATAGGTGTCCCTCTTTAATTGCTGATGGTAATTTTTGCATTCTCTTCTCTTCCTTGATCTAACTAGCTAAAAGATTGTCAAATTTTATTGATCATTTATAGAGACAACTTTTCATTCATTTTCCTTAAATCTTTTGTTTTCTATTTTATTGATTTATGTTCTGATCTTCATTTCCTTATTCTCCATTGAATTTGATTTGCTTTTCTTTTTGTAGTTTCCTGAAGTATAAATCTAGCTTAATAATTTTGTCTTTGTTTTTGTCTTTAAGTAGTGTGGTTTTGATTTGTCTAGATGTCATTTTCTTTGTGTTCTTTCTACTAGATTTCCTTTCAGCTCTTAACTTATAATTTAATTTTTTAAAGCAAATTTTACATGTTTTAGCTGTTTTTTTCTCTCTTCAAATAGTTTTTCCTGTACCATTTAATTACTTTTCTCATGCTGGGACTCCTTTTATTTGTATATTGGGATGCTTATGACTGCATGATGGCTTTCTGAAATTCTGTTCATTTTCTTTCCATTAGTTGTCTGTATTTTCCATATTGGAAACCTTCTGGGCTTCCATCTTCAAATTGATTATTTGTTTATGACATGTAAAATTTTCTGTTGAGTTTATCTACTACATTTTTTCATGTTGGTGGTTGCAGTATACAATTCTGGGATTTCAACATTATCCTCTTTTTATAGCTTCAATTTTCCAATTAAGCTCTGCTATTCATTGAGTCATTATCATATATATTTCGTTTAATTCAGTCAGTATATATATATACACACACATTTTTTTTTCCTGATTCTGGAGACAGAAAATTTGATCCAAGTCCTCATTCTGACACTTTCAAATTATGTGACCTTACATAAACTACTTGATCCTTTTGACCCTCAGTTTTCTAGACTTTAATAATAGCAGTGGCCTCATAGAGTTCTTGTGAGGATTTAAGAGGTAGTTGCATGCAAAGTACTTAGTATAATGTCTGGAACAGAGCAAGCATTTCAGAGGTAAGAACTCCTGTCATATAAAAACCCCTGAACATGTTTCCAATGTTCAGCTGGGTGAGATTGTACTGATCTTCCTAAAGGCTTTTGTGTTCATTTACTACGGATCATGTGACAACTGTGTCTAGCTAAATCAAGAGAGATCAGTGAAATACACACTTAGGAGAACACTGGGGGGAAGTGATAATAGAATGACAGTTAATATATTAACCTGGGTACATTCTCTTAATATGTTTCTTTTTCTTTTTCAATATGGTAGTCATAATTCCATGCTCTAGAGCTGTGGGTGTTTTAGTGTTTGTTGATTTATTTTGTAAGAGTAATTTCAAAAGATGCTGAAAGTCAGAGGAGTTTGGGTTTTGCTTTGTTTTGTAAAATCCTGAGTAAATTCATCAGATTAGCATAGGTATGAACAGGCATAGGGGAGTGACAGAAATATGAGTAAGGCATTGAGAGAGGAGGAAAGAGGAGAGATCCTTGGAAGTTAGTATATCAGTTAGGTTTCAAGTGTCTTTTTTTTTTCTTTACTGATTTTTAGAGAGAGAGGAAGGGAGAGGGAAAGATAGAAACGTTGATAAGAAAGAACATCGATTGGCTGCCTCCTGCATTACCCCACTGGGGATTTGGCCCACAACCTGGGCATGTGCCCTGACGAGAAATCAAATCAGTGACCTCTTGGTGCATGGGTCAACGCTCAACCACTGAAACACACCAGCTGGGCAAGTGTCTTTTTGAATGAAAGAGAAAAGAAAATGTTTGCCGTGTTATACCATCGTATACAAGCTGAATACCAGGGACTGGGGAAGTTTTATTGGCATCCCCACTGGTAACAGAAGCTGTTCATACCCCACACTGTATCTCGTTATCCCTCCATTCCGTTTCCATGTATCTGCAGTTCCTGTGTACACAGAGCTTCTGACTTAAACACGTATATCTCTCTGCTTCTCAGCCTGAGTGCTTTTACTGGGAACATGAGAACTTGCTCAACCCAAGCACAGGCCAGCCTTAACATGCCAGACACAAGGTCACCCACCCAAGGCAAATCTCAACCAAGAAAGAGCAGGAATCAATGATAAACACACTAGCTTCCTAATCCCCTGGTGGACAATTCTAAGTCCATTGGTCCCTCAAAGCATTCCCAGGAGAATTGAGTCCCAGTTGCCTGTAGCAATAACCTCAACCCATTAATCAAATTAAAACGCTGTAGTTCCCCATTACACTTTTCCCATCCCTGTACTGGTGCTTCCTGAGATAACTTCAACTATAACCTTCTGTCCCCAAGTCCCGTCTTAGGGTCAGTTTTACAAGAACTCAAACCAAGATGTGATCTGATTACATTGAACATTCTCCACAATCACTCCTCAAGATCTATGTGGAATTTGCTTGGTCAAAGAGGCAATTTAAATAAAGATATGAAAGGAATAAACATTGCTATAATGCCCAAGCTTTTGCCAGTGACACTACCTTCTGTATTGTCTTCAGAAGTGATATTGATTTTTAATTTAATATCACAGCAAAGTTTGGGCACCAGGAATGTGAATTTAATTTTTTCTATATAAGGACCCTTAGTTTGTGGCTTAGGAAACCAATATGGATATGCTGCCAGTTACTAGGTAGATAGAGGTAGAGATGATAGATAGATAGATAGATAGATAGATAGATAGATAGATAGATAGACAGACAGACAGATTGATTTCCACTACACATACCCAAACTGGGGAAATAACTGTGGATTTTCTGCAGTACCAATTGCACCTACATTGAGACAGATTTGGACACGGCAGTTCTTGTTATCTAATATCTATAAGTCACACACTGATCAGTGGCCTTAATGGTAAATGGAAAAGTAGGATGATTACTAGCTTTCTTTTTTTTTTTATTTTTTATTTTATCCTCACCCGAGGATATTTTTCCATTTTTTGTACAGATAGAGTGGGAGGGAGAGAGAGGAAGGGAGAGACAGACAGAAACATCGACGTGAAGGGACACATCGAGTGGCTGCCACCCGCACGACCAACCAGGGCCGGGGACAAACTGCAACCGAAGTACGTGCCCTTAGCGGGAACCGAACCCGGGTCTCTCCGGACCGCAGGCCGACGCTCTAACCGCTGAGCCAAACTGGCCAGGGCGATTACTAGCTTTCATTTGAAGTCATTGTCTAAAAACCTCCAGAAAACCTGAAAGTTTTCCTTTATTCAAGGCACACAACCTTGTATATGAGCACAGATCATGAATGCTTGGTGGAAGAATTACACTGTACACTTGTGGCCACATTGCAAAGAATCCAGCCTTCTCCTTCATCAAGTAACTCTGGGTCTGCAAACTGAGTAAAGGGTTGTGAATAACCACTGTAGTGACTTGAGTCAGGTTTCTTCCCACTGGATCTAGAATTTATCTGTTTAAATAAGTTGAGGCTGCCCCGCTATTTCATTCATAGGTTTTCCTCCCTTAATCAATTGCTTACTTATCAACACAGAAGCCTGAGAGGCATAACACTCCATGTGCACTCAGTTAATCAGTAGTAAAAACTGAGCCACCTGTGCGGACAAGCTGCTACCCATCCCCCTTCATTCTGTGATCCAACTATTCCTACTGTAATTAAGCAACCTGATTACATACTGGCATTGTCCATGATCATCTCTGGCCTTGAGGAGCACCAGGTTCCAAAAACTGTTTTATAGATGATAATATTGTGCTTTTTAGCATGGAGGGAGGGTTCCTTAAGCTTTCTTAGGCTTAGGAGGTGGCTGAACTGATTATACATGAGAGTTCCACTCCAACATTCCTATATCCCTGAGTTTTCATAAGTTTTCCTCTAGATTATGTTTGGGAAGTTCCAATATCTCACATCCCTATTGGGTCAGTTTTAAAGCCAGGCCCACAATCACATTTTTGAGCCAATAACATAAACCACAAAGTCCAGATGAATATACTCATACCAATAAAATAAGCTTAAGCCAACTTTTCATGTGTCATCTTTGGACCAGTGCCCTTAAAATCCATTTCCATGCATGCTCCCTCTGTTCTTATAGATTCTAATTGGCAAGTTTCTGCACAATGTTTAGTGTCTATGCTATCTCCTCCTTGGACTGACCATATATCTCACTGGTGCTCTGTTGGAATAGAAGTCTAATTATGGGTCTGGAGGCAATTATATATGGTGAGTTTGGGTCCTGAAGACAACCTGAATCTCCTTGTAAAGCTCGATTCTTGTTTGAAGTCCTTGAAAAACTTCTCTGTAAGAGAAGTCTGGTTCCCTCACTAAAATGGGAGAGGGGTTGCTTTCACAGATGAGGAAGACTTTGCCGTAGATTTTTTTGGTTTAAATTCTCAGCCATGTTTGAGTATGCCCGAATTTGTCTTTATCTCAAGTCTCAGGACCTCGCTCTTTCCTTTTTATCTTATTTGGGCATAAGAGTCCTGATTTTAAACACCGACATGTGTACAACCAAGTTCTGGATCTAATCCTCATCCATGTCTGCTTTGTACCGAGAAGTAATAAGGGATTCCTTCAGCAACAAGCTAGAGGCATTCTGATTGTCCATCCTTGAGTGGGGACTATAAGGCCTTCAGCTGAGTGTTTACATTTTTGTAGCTCTCCAGGGTAGTGACAAACACTTACCTAAACTATCATCGCCACTGTCAGTAAAGAATAAATGTAGCACAGTGTCCTCTGATGGCCCCATCCCTTACTGGCCCCTAGCACGTCATCCTCCACTAACACGTGCAATTACCTGACTGATTATGATGCTCTTTCATTATCCAAAGTGACTCTGCTTCCATGTGGCAGTGTCCTCAGGAAAGTGATGATTCCTAAGGAGCAGCTGCACCAAGTTCCCAACAGCGTCCAACAGCCCTTCACTGTCCAACACGTGGCATCTAGAACCAAAGAACTACCAGAATAAAGTTGTCTCTGGGGTCTCAGAAAAATAGAATATTGGTGGCAATCACTTCGAAGTAGGATTTCAAGGTCCAGTTCTCATCTCAGAAGTTTTACCCTCATTTTCTTGCTAGATACTGGTACAATCCTAAAAGGGAGTGGATTCCCAATAACTGCAAGATGGGGATTGAGTGTCAGATTTTAATTCCTGGGAGATACAGAATTATACTTTCTGTAGAGTCTATGTCCTTAACTTAATATACAGAATATATCTAAGCATGTTATAGTAAGATAAGTTAAATTCCTTTTCCTATATATTTGGGGTTTTGGCAGCATCCCTGAGGTCTGAAAACACCAGAAGACAGTGCAGGACTGGCTAAAAACTAGGAGTTTGACTCCTAGTTTATTTCCCACCCCCACCTTCCAGCTATAAAACAGTACTGCCTGAAGGAAAAATGTGACCACAGCAAAGAAGTCAGTGGGTCCCTTTTGGCAGGGAGCAGGAATAAGTAGTTGATATGGCTCTACTACATAGACATCGCTCACTGCTGATGTGCTCCTGAGGGTCCCCTGTAGTTTCCAGGTGAAAAACCGTCAACATCTGGCATTCAACAGACAGAAGACTCCATTTGCAATGCATTGGTACATAATACCCTGTCTACCCTTCCATTACCAATCCTGAAGGGGCGAAAGCAGGTAATAAGTAGAATAAGGTTGTATCCGGAAGAAACAAGGAAACTTAGCATGCCCCTCTTCCTAACTGCAAGCTTCTATGCCATAAGTGAGGCTAAGCAGATTTTTTTTTTTTTGGGGGGGGGGATGGTGGCAGATGGGGTGGGTTAAAAAAGCTAAGACTCAGATGAAGAAGCTGCAATTATATTTTCTTACATTTTAATACCTCAAGCATGTGACTACAAAGTACTTGAGAGTGACCAGAATCTCTAATATACTGTTTCTCAAAGTGTGCCCCGCCCCCTTCCAGAATCATCTGGAAACTCGTTAGAAATACAAATTCTCAGGACTACCCCAAATCTACTGAATGAGAGACTCGAGAGTACAGCCTAGCAACCTGGTTTTCACAAGTCCCCAGGTGACTTGGATCATGCTAGAGTCATAAGCACCGCCATAGCGGGATTCGTGTGTGACTTCACTCAGGTGTGCAGAACAGTCAGCAGAGTTTGTATAACAGGCAGTGATAGAAAAGTTTCTTTTTGCCTGAGACCTTCAGGGTTCACCAGGCTCAATAAACTAGTTACATATAGCTGCTTGCTGATATTTTGATGTGGTGGATTTACAGATTTTTAAAAACATTATAAATCTTGGTTTTACTAGCCTTAAATGTTTTCTTGTGCTATTAGTCCTGTTTTATTTCCTCTGCCTTTTCTTCAATATCTGCCCTCCATTCTCATATTTGTCTGTATCTTTTGACATATTTCCCACTGTGATCATTTCTTCCTTGTGTTGATGTCAGCCTTCTACTTTTCTAATACCACTTTTCAGCGTCATTCAACTAGGACTTCATGATTCCAGTCATTATAAGAACCATTTTGTGGCAATACGCTTCTTTATTTCTGAACATTGAATCCTCTTTTGATTTAGAAACATAAACTTACTTTGTTTACTATGTTAATTTTAGTAATAAACCTTTGAGCTATTCCTGGATTATATTTAAGTCAGAAATAAAGTTTTATTTACAAATTCCCCCCCCCCCATTTGTACTGTATAAACATTATGGTATGATATTATTCCCTGTTTGATCATACATCTAATTGTGTATTGTTATAATCTTTGAAGGCAATGTCTCTTTGGATATGGCTTTGGAATCCTGCTTCATAGCTCAACTAATGGCCAAAGGAAGGTTTGGAGTTGGAGAGGGTGTTACTCAAGGTCACAGTAAAGCAGAGAAAAGCCTGAGAGAAACATGGAAGATGGCATGTGTGCGGGAGGGTGGCAGCGTGATGGAGCTGCCCACCACAGCTACGCTGTCAGGTGGGCTCACTGGCTTTGGCAGGAGCACCCAATTCACCTGCTATGCCTGTAAGAGCTGCCTCACATACCGCACCACAAGGAAGAAAACAACCAACCTTCCTGTAATCTAACACAAGAGGGACACTTTGGAACAGAGCATGAGGACCATCAATGTCCGTCCATACAGATGGCCCACTAATGCCACAGGTGCAAGTTCAAGTTCAACCCATAAACCAGGAGCAGCAACAACGGCAGATTAAAGGCACCAGGTGCTGCTTCCAACAGTTTATTCCATCATTCTAGAAGCTAGATTGTGAGTTTGTGAAGCCAAACAACTGTTTTGAATTCATCTTTGCTCTCCATCTAGCACTGGACTTGGCCATTGTTTTTCAGTAGAGTTCACGGAGCAGTGGCTACAATGTTTACACCACCCTCAGTCTCAGTAAATTTACCTATGACTTGGGAGGATCTTCTCACCTGCAAAGTACCATACAAATATGAGGACATTCCCCCCCCTATTTTGGTGCACATCATAAATATAAAGTGTTTTAGAGGAATAATATGATACTCTGTTATATTTCACCAAGTTGAAATTCCATGTCTGCTACTAGGCAACACATTCACTTGTACATGCACACGCACACACACACACGCGCACATATATGCACACACACACAAATCTTTTTTGTCTTTTTAGATGATAGCAGATGTAGAATCTGTGAGCTCACATCTGTGAGAATACCTATCACAGCAATCACTTTCTGTGTCCTGTCATGGTCACTTTCTATGTCCTGTAACAAATGCTTTGCCCGCACAAGGAATCCCTCTTTACTCTCACTTTTTAATCTATGATTTTGGCCTCTTTTCTCACTCAAAACTGACAGGTAACCAGCTCTTCATCTTTACTCTGTTATTATCATTTTATAGTCTACGTCTCCTTATTTCCATCTGCATTGACTTTTCTGGTTTTTCCTCACTTTTCACCCCGGAATCCATTAGTGAGATGCTTCTTCTCTCTTGCCCTCTCTGCATTGTCATTCCTTCCTATCATACCTCAGTGGCTTTTCTCTGCTTCAAAGGAAAAAAAAACAAAAAAACAAAAAAAAACAAAACACCCTTCCATTCTTTTTTACAATCTAGTGCTTGTTTATCACCACCTCTCAGATACCTGATTGGGGGATATTCCTTCTGCCTCCAACCTTGTTTTTGTTTTTTCCAGTGCTTTATGACATGCATAGGCATTTTTAACAATAACTGTAGATTTCCACTGCGATGCTTGAAACACACAAAATACTATAATTTACCTTTTAACATATATGGTGTGAGCCCTCTAACACACTTTTCTGATTTTTTGGTAATGCGTAGATTCCACTACCCCTAACCAGCCTCCACCTCTATAGCTCTCTCTACTGTCCTGGTATCTGCCTTTTGTCATAAGTACCTAGGCAGATTTATTTTCAGGTGAAAGTGAACCAATTTCAAAGTGAAGGGGAGACCTTCTTGTCTAATTAAAAATGTGACATAGCCCTGGCCAGTTTGGCTCGGTGGTTAGAGCGTCGACCCATGGACCAGAGAGTTCCGGGTTCGGTTCCCGCTAAGGGCAAGTACTTCGGTTGCGGTTTGTCCCTGACCCTGGTTGAGGTTGTGTGGGTGGCAACCAATTGATGTGTCTCTCACATCGATGTTTCTTTCTCTCTCTTTCTCTTTCTCCCTCTCTCCCTCCAGCTCTATCTGAAGATAAATGCAGAAATGTCCTCGAGTGAGGATTAAAAAAAAAAAATGTGACATAGTATTTCAGACATCCTATATCAAATTCAAAAATATTCACTGCCTTTTAAACAAGGATTTATTTTGCAATGTTGATGACAAAAACAGGATTATAAAATTAAAAAAAATGAAATATGCCATTTCCCATCAAATAGCACATCAACGTTTTTTGTTTTTAGACTCCTTTTTATTATTTTTCCATATGTACTCATCTTGGCAATCTCAATGCAAATATCAATTTCTATTTTGTTTTCATTTCACATTTTTCAAGCACATTTATCTACGTTGTTACATTGCTTTTACAATTGTCATTAAAAGATAATATACTATTCTAGCAAGTAAATATATCACAATTTAATTAATGATTTAATCATTATTTAAAATTAGATATGTTCTATTATTTATTACTGTAAATATGACATACTGGTGCACTTATATAAATGATAAAATAAGCATCTACACCAAGAGCTTTAACACATTTTTTTAAAATAAGGCATAAATAGGATGGTGGACACACAGTGCAATATATAGATCTTGTAACATAGATATTCACACCTGAAACCTATATGATCCTATTAACCAATGTCACCCCAATACATTTAATTTAAAAAATGCATAAATAAACATATATTCCACACCTGTGTGTTCTCCCTATTTTTCAAAAACAGCGTTCCAGTACTTATACCAATGCTATCAAGTATGGCTTTAAATAAGTGATGAATGTCACCAAAGGATGGTTCTTCCATCCTGTGCACATTCAGTCTGTGTTGTAATCTCTCCTGAGTCCACATTTCCTGATTCTGAGGCCCTAACCCCAAAGCTGTCCTTATGTTTTTAACTCCGTATAACTCAGTTTGACAGCTTATTACTTGTGTCATTATTCAGTTCTCTGCAGAGAAGAAATAATAATAACAGGGCCCAAATCTGATCTAGATTGGGATGCTTGGTTTATTTTGAGCTGTCCTCTCCATACCTATCTGTCATAGTGTTGCCCCAAATAATTGATGCTTCCGCGCCTTCTAAAGTGACTGCAGACGGCGTGGCTACTCAGGAGACCAGAGCTCACTGTGGGGGTAGTTACAACGAAGTGGGAAAAAGTGGCTGCCCTGAATCCCCAAACTCGCTCGGTCTCATTTTCTTTGTAAGATGGAGGGGTCTCTGACTAGTTTCCACAATGAAGTTACACAGATCCTGTCGTGCAATCATGGAACATTCTGGAAATAGAAAGAGCAGACCCAGAAGTGCCTTGGGGAGAAGCCGTGCGTGCGCAGCAGTCCCGTCCGGGGCATCCCGGCACGTCCCAGGCAGGGGGCCGCGGGCTCCTCGTTTGCAGCTGAACGTGCACACGCAGCACTCCTGCCAGCCAGAGCGTCCGCCTGTGCTAAGCTCGCCGCCTGCATGCAATCTCCAGCCTTTGCCCAGGCTCAGCACGCAGCCTGTCAGGGCCCTACTCTTGGCCATGCAGAATGACATGCTAATTTATTCCAAAACTTGGGTCGATTTCAGCAGTCTCCCTGAAGTCTTCCCAATTGCTGGAATCAAAGTGTGTCACACCTCCCTTCGGGCTGTTCTGACGTGTTGCTTGTGTGGTCTCTGTTCCTGTTGGAGCTTGTGTCTTACCCTGTCTCTAGAGTCATTTTATGCTTCCCCACAGTCTTCCTCAGGCACATAGTGTCTCCTCCAAATCCCTACTATGAAATTAAGTACATATAAGTTTCTTTAAAAGTTTTAAATTTTAATAAATTAGTGGGGTGACATGGGGTAATAAAATTATATACGTTTCAAGTGTACAATGTTTGATAAAAGTTGATGTGCAGAACGACCAACTATTATTTTTGTATCTACAAGAGGATAGCACAAGGATATCTTGGCTTATTGTGAGTCCTTGGGAAAAGATTAAATGGTTAGCCTTTTTGGTTTTCCTGGACTATTTAGTTTTTATAAACATAATTTTCAGAAGGGCAATGTTACCATTTCACTTGATCCTTACTAAAATAATGACACACTTGTATATGCTTCCATGCTTTACGTGTAACATATACAACTAGAGAAAGCATTTCCTCCTGTCCTAGAAGGCATTCTCTCTCACAAACGGTGTCTGATGCCGAGTTACACTCGCACGAATGCCCATTTACATGTGTCAACAGAATGACATCTTCAAGGTATTTCAGCTCTCTCAGCATTCCCAAGGCAGGGTGTGGAGCAGGTTTGTATAACCCAGAATTTTAATAAAACTTACATTTATGTGCAGAGCCTGCTGTTGTCAATGAATATTTACTTTATCAGGCTTAACCTAAGCTCTATTTATTACATAAAATTGCAAGGCTGTAGGCAGAGCTAAATAAAAAATTATAATAATGAGAAAACTAAGAAAATAGCAATGATTACATTATAATAAAATTTCAGAAATAATGTATTACTTCTATTTTCTGTGATAAACTAACAAATTAAATTGTTGAAAAGGCTTTTATGACAAATATTTATTGACAAGAAGATAGCATATGCATATTGAAAAACCAATAAATAGGAATTTATGTGATATCAAAATTTGAAATTAATTTATTTGCTATTAATGTGATTACTGTTGTTCTATATTCTATACTAAATATGAAATCGAAGTTTAACATGTCATTAATTGTTGCTAAATTGTGAGCTACTTTATCTCTTTCTACAGATAAAACACTGAGAATATTTAGTTTTTTTCTCCTAGGAATTGTAGAGTTGACCAGTCAGTTCTCTATTCCTGAAAACTTCAGCAGAACGTGAGTACAAAGTGTGTGTTAGTAACGTCTTCACCACAGTAAAATACAATGTATGTTGAGCTGGAAAAGACGAAGAAAGCAGAGCTCCTCCAGGGGATCACACGATGCTTGAGAATACATAAAATTAAGTTATCGGTGTTTCTATATCTAGCAATAAGGCTGACTAGATGTTTAGGGGAAAAAAAATGCTTCAAAATAGTAATCTTAAACAACATGAATATTGTGCATGTGTGTTTTACAAATACTACAGTTGACTTGATGTGAATCAGAAACATTAGCTGAAATGGTAAGAATGCAAGAACCCAAACTGGGAGTCAGAGCACCAGGAGCATCTGTCATACTAGCTGCCCACAGCTTCAATTTTCATGGCCACTGTCGCAGACAAGAGACACATGCTAAGCTCCAAGAAAGATGAGAGGTCTGGCTGGAGACCTGCATAGGAAGCCAAGGTTCCTGAAGGGCAGCACTCTCAGCAGATAAACTAAAACACTCCATGGAGGCAGAAAACAGAATTGTACTGTGTTCACCTTTGCTCTAGGTAAAATTAAAAATGAGTCTCCCCTGAAAATGCTGATCGCAAGTTCACATTTACGTGGACTTAGGAAATAATTCTCATAACCTCTACATTCCAATAAATCCCTAGGAAGAAATTTAGTTTCCTCACCTGATGATATTTTTCCATTTATCTTCACATAGAGTAGGAGGGAAGGAGAGAGGGAGAGATGGAGAGAGAAAGAAACATCAATGTGAAAGAGACATCCACTGCTTGCCTCCTGCAAGACTCAAACCAGGGATGGGGATGAATTGCAACCAAGGTACGTGCCTTTGACCGGAATTGAAACTGCGACTCATTGGTACATGGGCCAACACTCTAATCGCTGAGCCAACTGACCAGGGCTAGCTTTTGTTTTTTGTTGTTTATCTTTTTAAATTTTTTCTTCTTTATTGATTTTAGAGAGAGAGGAAGGGAGAGGAAGAGAGAGACAGAAACATTGATGACAGAGAACATTGACTGGCTGCCTCCTGCATGCCCCCTACTGGGGATCGGGCCCACAACCTGGGCATGTGCCCTGACTGGGAATTGAACCGGCAACCTCTTGGTGCATGGGTCGATGCTCAACCACTGAGCTACACAGGCCGGGTGGAAGACATTTAGTTTTAAATGATCCCAAGTTGAGGTTTACATTAGGTTCTTAGAAGAAGTAAACACAAATTCTCAGGCCACAAACAATTACAATAATGTTGTAAAGTATAAACTCAAAACCAAACTCTAGGCACAGAAGAACACAGAAACTGAGCATGATTCCGTATGAAGAACAGGACATCAGACCCCCCCTAATACCAAAGAGATTAGAATTATCAGATTCAAAATATAAAGAAATTATTTTAATATTTCTAACAAGATAATAAAGGAATTGCAAGAATGATTACGGCAAAAGAGACTTATCAAAGTTGACCAAACACATTTGAAAAAGGGAGTTAATAACAGAAAATAGTAATGTAACCATTGGGTTAAGCACCAGATTGAATATATTTTAAAAGAATTTATGAACCATAATGTAGAACTGAGTAATACTTACAATGCAACCTAGAGATATGAAAAGATAGCAAATATAAAAAAGAGATAAGAAACATGGAAGAAATGCTGAGATGTTCCAACATATTAAGACCAAATTGTTATAACAGAGAAAATGGTCAACGAGCAATATTTGAGGAGATATGGCTGGGAATTTAAAAGACTCCGATTCTTAGATGGAGGAAGCTAGGAAAAAAGTCATTGTAGAAACATTATAGTGAAACCACGTAACACCAAAGAGAAAGAATTCTTTAAAGTGACCATGAAGATAAAACAGAATTCCTACAAATAAAAGACAACTTGGTTGATGTTAAATTATTTAATTTCCTTTATTGGACCTCAGATGCAGAGTGATAAGTCATGGTTATAATGAAACTTTATTATCAATTTTCCCCTCTAAAACACTTTTTTACAAATCATTTACTTTAATCCCATTTCTATTCTCATTCTCCCACCCTATATTTTGATATATATCATGGGAATAATCTGTTACTTGCTTATAAGTATTCTTGTAAAAGCTGCATAAAATATGTCCTCTATCTCATTCTGCTTCTTTATTCACCCAGCTCTACTGTGCACATCCAGCGTTACTTCTGACTGCTGAGGTGCACTCTATGTTGTATAGAAAACATTTTACCCAACTCCATAGCTGGATTGGCTCTAATACCCCACAATTTCCAAAACAAAAGCAGTTGCAATAAATATACATGTATCCATCCTCTTATACAACAGTGTGAAAATCTATTTCAGAGTGAAATTCCTGGGTCATAGAATGTGTGAATGTGTGTATACTTTATAGGTGCACATTTTATTTTTAATTAAGAGTGCACATATTTTTTAGAACAATTACAATATTCTACATTTCAAACATAAGTGCAAGAGGGTTCCGGTAGCACAGATAACACCTCATGCTATCCAGCTAATTTCTTACAAGACAGATACGTTTAAAGTGACATCTCAATGATATTTTAAGCTTCATTTCTCTGATTATTAATGGTTTTGAGCACGTGTTCCTTTACTTTATAGCTTTTGGGGCTTTTCTTATATTTGCCCATTTTATCTGGTAGAGTTACTGTCTTTATTCTTTGATTTGTAAGAGTTCCCTGTTTATGCTCGGTATTAACCCTTATCCATTTATAAACTGCAAGTATCATTTCCCATTATGTAATTTATTAATTAAATGTCCATCTTTTTCTTCATTAACAATGTCATTGATAGGGAAAAGATGGCGGTGGGCAGGACCTGAGGGAGGGTGAGTGTGCGAGAGAGTGAGCGAGTGTGTGAGAGTGTGAGTGGACATGAAGGTGGATGACCAAACTCGAGCAGTGCAGAGACGCGGGGCAGAAAGTTCCTGTGCTGTGGACAGGAGCAGCCGGCTACCTCAGTAAGTGGCCCTTCAGGGCACTTCTCCCTGGACCACAGGGAGGTCCCCCCATTTTGGAAGATCCCACATCTTCCTTGGGAGGCAGTGGGAGCAGCTAGGGCCCAGCAACCTGAGCTCACCAGTGCACCTGGCACCACTGGACCAGTGGACACTGTGTCAACAGAGACCGGTGCACAGTAGTGGAGCTCTCAAGGTGCTGGTTGCAGAATCGGCAGGCAGCCCAGAGTCCAGCAACATCCCCCATAGTAGCAGCCGGATCAGAGTCCAGATATGCCCCCAGCAACAGAGGTTGGGGAGCAGACATCCATCCCAAGGCAACAGAAGCACAGACCAGCAGTTGAGACCCATCCCCCAAAACTACAGCAAAAGCTGAGCAGGAGTTGAGCCCCACAGGGCAGCAGCACTTCCCAGCCACCAGCTGCGGGACCTGGGGCTCCACAGAGGCATGTGTGGTCCAGTAGCCCACAAGAGCAGTGGGAAGCCGGAGCATGAGAAACTGGTGCAATCCAGCTGCCTGCCCTCAGGAACTGCATGATGCGGGGGCACCAGAGAGGCCTGTGCAACCTAGCAGGGACTGTGTGATCTAGTTAACCACTGGGTCTGTGAGGTGCTGAAGCACCAGAAAGTCTTGCGCCACCCAGCAGGGACTGTGCCATCCAATTACCTGTGGAACCTGTGAAGTACTGAAGCAGCAGAGAGGCCTGTGCGACCCAGTAGGGACTGCACGATGTAGTTACCCACGGGACCTGTGAGGTACAGAAGCACAAGAAAGGCCTGCATGACCCGGCAGGGACTGTGCCATCAAGTTACCTGCAGGACCTGTGGGGTGCTGAAGCACTAGAGAGGCCTATGCGACTCAGCATAGAGCCCAGTGGGGAACCGGAATTTCAGTTACCTGTGGAACCTACAGGATGCTGGGGCACCAGGAAGGCCTGTGCGACCCAGCTACACACAAGATAGGCTTAGGGGATGTGAGAATGGAGGCCGAGCAAAGAGAGGCTATGCAGCATTCCATCTCCCAGGACCAAATAGGAATTACAACTAAAATAAAGACAAATCCTCAAAAAAAAAAAAAAAGCACCAGAGAAGAAGCAGGACAAGACCGTATAACCAGGGACACTGGTAGGATCTGTGGAGGCACGAGAGGGTTGTGGGCTGGGAACCCAGGGATAGCAGCAGTCTTAGCTGTGAGTAGTACCTTTGGGGAATAAAGAAAAAGCCCACTCCACAGCCCAGAGAACCAGGACAGAGTGCTAAAATAGCCACAGCCACTAACCTGGGGGCTGTGGCAGAGGGAGGGCAGACTGTGCTGGAATTTTGGGGACACCAAGGATTTGGAGGGCACTGAGAGTTTTTGCTGAGTTGTGATCACAAAGCATAGTGGCCAGTGTGCTCCATCCCAGAGCTGTGGGGAAAAGCAGCAGCCCCCACCACCTTGGAGATTTATCCTTTCCTAGCTGAGGCAAATAAATGAAAATTGAGACTCATTAATAACCAGCATCTATCCCACACCCTAGAGATCCTCTTATGCAGAACACCAGGGATACATTTCAAGGCACTGAGTAACTAAGACTACTAGCCACCAGTAAAAAGCTAGAGGATAACTGAACCCTAACTGGGCTTACAAATCTACCCAGGAAAGTAGGAATTGACAGTGGTGTTTAACATGGACCCACCCAGGTTCATCCAAAGCCAGTAGAGGGAGCCACAAACAGCAGAACACCAACACCCACGGGAAAAATTTGACAGGTTCCAAAACACACTGAAATAGTCAAAATGGTGAAACAAAGAAACAAATCCCAAATAAAATAACAAGAGAACTTTATCAAAGATGAGATCAATGAAATGCAGCTAAGCAAATTTTCAGAGTAGAGTTCAGAGCCATGATTTTGAGGAAGCCTCACCGCACGAGTAAGGACATCAGCACCATGACATCAGCACCATGAGTAAAGATATAGAAACATTGAAAACCAACCAAGTGGAAATGAAGAATGACATAGCAAAAATTAAGAACACATTGGAAAAACTAAACAGCAGAGTAGAGGGAGCTGAGGACCACATCAGTGAATTAGAAGACAGGGTAGAAAAAATCAACCAATCAGAAAACCAAAAGGAAAAAACAATTAAAATACAGGAAGTCAGCTTAAGATAACTGTGGGACACCTGGAAAAATAATATTTGCATCATAGGAGTCCCTGAAAAGGAAGAAGAAAATGGTCAAGGGTTAGAGAATATATTTGAGAAATAGTGACAGAAAACTTTCCTAACTTGGTGAAAAAAGAAGGCATTCAAATTTAAGAAGCACAGAGAGCCCCAAGTAAGAAGAACCCAAACAGGCCCACACCAAAACACACAGTAATTAAAATGCCAAAAATTAAAGACAAAGAAAGAATCCTAAAGGCAGCAAGAGATAAGCAACAAGTTAACGACAAAGGAAACCCCATAAGGCTCTCAGCTGACTTCTCAACAGAAACACTACAGGCCAGAAGGGAGTGGTACGAAGTAATCAAGGTCATGAAAAACAAGGATCTGAATCCAAGAATACTCTATCCATCAAGGCTATCAATCAAAATAGAAGGTCAAATAAGAGCTTACCAGACCAAAAAAAAAAAAAAAAAAAAAAGGCTAAGGGAATATATGAACACCAAACCAGCACTGAAAGATATGCTAAAAGGACTGCTGTAATTAGTAGAAGAAATAGGAAGAAAAATAAAACCACACTAAACAAAAATGGCAATAAATAAGTACATATCAATTATCACCTTAAATGTGAATGGTTTGAATGCTCGGAGAAAAAGACACAGAGTAGCTGACTGGATAAGAAAGCATCACTCACATATATGTTGTTTACAAAAACCCACCTGACAACAAAAGACTCACATAGGTTGAAAGTGAAGGGATGGAAAAAAATCTTACAAACAAATGGAAAGGAAAAAAAGCTGGGTTAGCAGTACTCATATCTGATAAAGTAGATTTCAAAATGAAGGCCATAACTAGAGGCAAAGAAGGCCACTACTTTGATATTGTAAGGATCTATCCAACGGGAAGATATAACCTTGGCAAACATATATGCACCCAATTTATGAGCACCAAAATATATTTAAAAACGTTTATATATAAAGTACTCATACAACTCAACAAATGGAAGACAAAGAACCCAATTAGAAAATGGGCAGAGGAGCTGAGTAGACACCTCTCCAAACAGGATATACAAATGGCCAGGAGACATATGAAGAAATTCTCGACATCACTAATCATCAGAGAGATGCAAATTAAAACAACAATGAGGTATCACCTCACACCTGTCAGAATGGACACCATCAACAAATCATCAAACAACAAGTGTTGGCGAAGGTATGGAAAAAAGGGGACTCTAGTACGCTGCTGGTGGGAATGCAGACTGGTGCAGCCACTATGGAAAACAATATGGTGTTACCTCAAAAAATTAAAAAGTGAACTTCCATTTGACCCAGTGATCCTGCTTCTAGAAATATACCCTAAGAAGCCTGAAACACCAATCAGAAAGAATGTATGTACCCCCATGTTCATAGCAGCACTATTTATAATAGCTAAGATCTGGAAACAGCCCAGGTGTCCATCAGTAGAGGAATGGATAAAAAAGCTGTGGTACATATACACAATGGAGTACTATGCAGAATTAAGAAAGAAAGATCTCTTATCCTTTGAGGCAACATGGAAGGACCTAGAAAGTACTATCCTAAGTGAAAAAAGCCAAGCAGAAAAAGACAAATACCACATGATCTCATTTATATACGAAATATAATGACCATTACACTCTGAAGAATATGGTAGACCCAGAGACTTAGAAGTGGGGTACAGATTGACAACCCTCAAAAAAGGGGGTGATGGCGTTGGGAAGACATAAACCACAGAACTTATATGCATGTATGCATAACCAATGAACATGGACAACAAAGCCAGGGAGGACCATGCCAATGGGGTAAAAAAGGACAAACATCTGTAAGAAAAATAAATAAATTTATAAAAGAAAAAAAAAAAACTTTTGGAGGACATCAAAGGAGAAATCGACAGCAATACACTCATAGCAGGAGACTTCAACACCCCGCTGACATCACTGGATAGATCGTCTAGACAAAAAGTTAACAAGTAAACACAGAATCTAAATGAAGAACTAGATCAAATGGATTTCATAGATATCTACAGAGAATTACACCCCAAAAGTGCAGAATTCACATTCTTCTCAAGTGCAAATGAGACACTCTCAAAGATAGACCCCATGTTAGGGCACAAACTAAGTGTCTACAAGTTCAAGAAGATTGCAATCATATCAAGCATCTTCTCAGATCACAATGGCATGCAACTAGAAATCAATTGTAACAAGAATATGCCAAGACATTTGAAAACATGGAGGCTAAATAGCATGTTATTGAACAATGAATGTGTTACCATGGAGATCAAAGAAGAAATTAAAAACTTCCTAGAAAGCAATGAAAATGAACACACAACAACACAAAATCTATGGGATGCAGCAAAAGCAGTTCTGAGAGGGAAGTTCATAGCACTACAGGCCTACCTCAAGAAGCAAGAAAAATTTCTAATAGACTATCTAACCTCACAACTTAAAGAACTAGAAAGCAAACAAAAAGAAAACCCCAGAACAAGTAGAAGGAAGGAAATAGTAAAGATCAGAGCAGAAATAAATAACATGGAGACCAAAAAAAAAAAACAATTCAAAGAACCAATGAAACAGAGTTGGTTCTTTGAAAAGATGAACAAGATTGATGGACCCTTAGCTAGACTCAACAAGAAACAAAGAGAGAGAACCAAAATAAACAAAATCAGAAATGAAAGAGGAGAAATAATAACTGACACCCCAGAAATACAAAGTATTTTGAACAAATGTTATGAACAATTATATGGCAACAAATTGGAAAATCTAAGTGAAATGGAAAAATATCTAGAAAAACATAGTCTCCCAAAACTGGACGGGGAAGAGATAGAAAACTTGAACATACCAATAACAACAAAAGAAATTGAAGATGTAATCAAGACTCTCCCAGCAAACAAAAGCCCATGCCCGGACGGCTTCATGGGAAATTTTATTGAACTTTCAAAGAAGAAATAATTCCCATTCTCTTCAAACTATTTCAAAAATTCTAAAAGAAGGAAGACTTCCAAACTTGTTTTAAGGGCCAGCATAATTCTAATTCAAAAACCAGAAAGACAATAAAAAGAAAGAAAAGTACAGACCAATATCCCTGATGAACATAGATGCCAAAATTCTGAACAAAATAGTAGCAAATCAAATCTAGCAATACATCAAAAAAATTATTCACCATGACCAAGTGAGATTTATCCCAGGGATGCAAGGCTGGCACAATATTTGCAAATCAATAAATGTGATACACCACATAAACAAAATGAAAGGTAAAAATCACATTATCATAGCAATAGACGCTGAAAAGGCATTCGACAAAATCCACCACCCATTTCTGATAAAAACGCTCAGCAATGTGGGAATAGAGGCATCATATCTCGACATAATAAAGGCCATATATGAAAGACCTACAGCCACATTATACTCAATGGGCAAAAACTGAAAGCATTTCCCTTAAGAACAGAAACAAGACAAGGATGCCCACTCTTGCCACTCTTATTTAACATAGTACTGGAAGGCTGAGCCACAGCAATCAGACAGGAATAAAAAATGAAAGGGATCCAAATTTGAAAGGAGGAAGTGAAAGTGTCATTAATCGCAAATGACATTGTACTATATGTAGAAAACCCCAAGGACTCCGTCAAAAATTTACTACACTTAATAAATGAATTTGGCACAGTATCAGGATACAAAATTAACATCAAGAAATTGATGGCATTCTTATAAACCAATGATGAGCTCACAGAAAGAGAAACTAAAATAACAATCCCATTTACCATCGTGGCAAAAAATTAAGATACCTAGGAATAAACTTAACCAAAGAAATAAAGGATCTATTCACAGAAAACTACAGGTCATTGAAAAAAGAAATAGAGAAAGATATTAAAAAGTGGAAGCACATACCTTGTTCATGAATTGGAAGAATTAACATCATTAAAATGTCCATATTACCCAAAGCAATATATAGATTCAATGCAATCCCCATCAAAATACCAATGACATACTTCACAGAACTAGAACAAATACTTCAAAAGTTCATATGGAACCAAAAAAGACCTCAAATAGCCACAGCAATCTTGAAAAAGAAGAACAAAGTCGGAGGGATCACATTACCAGATTTCAGGTTATACTACAAAACCACTGTACTCAAAACAGCCTGGTACTGGCACAAGAACAGGCATATAGGCCAGAGGAACAGAACAGAGAATCCAGAAATGGACCCAAGGCAATATGCTCAATTAATATTTGACAAACGGGGCAAGAGCATACAGTGGACTAAAGACAGCCTCTTTAAATAATGCTGTTGGGAAAATTGGACAGCTACATGAAAAAAAAAAAAAAAGAAAGAAAGAAAGAAACTATTCCATCAACTTACACCATACACAAGAATAAACTCAAAATGGATAAAAGACTTAAATGTGACTCATGAATCCATAAAAATCCTAGAAGAAACTGTAGGCAACAATATTTCAGACATCACACGCAGCAGAATTTTCACTGATACATTACCTAAGGCAACAGAAACAAAGGAGAAATGAACACATGGGACTACATCAAACTAAAATGCTTCTGCGCAAAAGATACAATCATCAAAATGGGAAGGCAACCTACTGTATGGGAGAGCATCATTGCCAATAATGTATCAGATGAGGGGTTAATTTGCAATATATATAGAGTGCTCATACAACTCAACAAATGAAAAACAAAAAACTCAATTAAAAAATGGGCAGAGGAACTAAATAGACACCTCCCCAAACAGGACTTACAAATGGCTAAGAGACATATGAAGAAATGCTCAACATCATTAATCATCAGAGAGATGCAAATTAAAACAACAATGAGGTATCACCTCACACCTGTCAGAATGGCCACCATCAACAAATCATCAAACAACAAGTGTTGGCGAGGGTGTGGAGAAATAGGGACTCTTGTATACTGCTGGTGGGAATGCAGACTGGTACAGCCACTGTGGAAAACAATATGGTGTTACTTCAAAAAATTAAAAATTGAACTTCCATTTGACCCAGTGATCCCAATTCTAGGACTATACCCTAAGAAGCCTGAAACACCAATTAGAAAGAATATATGTACCCCCATGTTTGTAGTAGCACTATTTACAATAGCTAAGATCTGGAAACAGCCCAAATGTCCATCAGTAGACAAATGAATCAAAAAGCAGTGGTACATATATACAATGGAGTACTATGCAGCTGTAATAAAGAATGATCTTTTATCCTTTGAGATGACATGGAGAGACCTGGGAAGTATTATCTTAAGTGAAAGAAGCCAAACAGAGAAAGAGAAAATATCATATGATCTCACTTATTTGTGGAATATAATGAACATAACAGTCTGAGGAATGGGGTAGTCCCAGAGATGTGGAAGTGGGGTACAGGCTGACAATCCCCAGAAGAGGGAGTGGTGGGGGAGAGATAAACCACAGAACTTATATGCATGTATGCATGAACAATGGACATGGACAACAAAGCTAGGGACAGGGCGGGGAGGGTGGGAAGGGGGTAATCAGTGGGAGAAAAAGGAGAAACATCTGTAACAAAAATAATTTAAAAACAAAAAGCAAAAAAAGCACTGTCATTAATTTTGAAGTAAAATATATTATTATTTATTTATTTATTTTTGTTTAATTTTTCTTTATTGTTTAGAGAGAGAGAAAGGGAGAGGGAGAGAGATGGGAGAGAACATTAATTGGTCTCCTCCCACATGCCCCCCAATAGGGATCAGTCCCACAACCTGGGCATGAGCCCTGACAGTGAATCAATCTCGTGACCTCTTGGTGCATGGGTACTCAACCTAGTACTCAACCAGTGAGCCACTCCAGCCTGGCTATTCATTCTTATTTTTATTATTAATTTGTTTGCTTTTGTTTGTTAAAGTTTGCTTTTGGAGATCCTTCTTCACCTAAAAGTTGGAATGATATTAACTTACTTTCTCCTCCTGTGATGACTGAATTCACCTAGTACTCATGCCATCTCAGATTTGAAGCAACTAATTTTTTTCACCTGACTTTCTACATGGTTGGGGAGGGTGAGCTACTGCAGCATGATGCCATTTATTCAGTATATATTGGTCATTGCCTATGATATGCTGGACACTAAGCAGGGTGCTGAGATTAAAAACTATGATAATTCATCAAGTGAAGAAACTGAAAAAGAAAGAAAATTTAAAGGATATCTCAATTGTAAAAGTCACTTAATAATGTTTAACCACTATTGATGATAAAAACTTAACAATCTGTGGATACAAGTAGATTTCCCTAAATATGTAAAGTTTATATCTCAAAGATCTGAAATTATCTGTTGGATTCCTTTTAAAATCAGAAAAAATAAAAATATGTAATTTTTTTCTAGTACTGTTTAACAAAGTACCGGAGTTGCTTACCAATGCTATAAGAAAACATTTTATTTTAAGAGAGAAAGACAAGGTAAAAGAGAGAAAACTGGTCATTTTAGTCAACAAGAAAATTATTAAAAAATTTTTTTTTAGAATTTAGCAATGTTCTGGATACAAATTTAACAAAAATAAAAATAGCATTTGTTCTTACCAATATGAATTAACAGGAAATTATAATTAAAGTACATATTACATTAGAGAAAAATAAATATATTAATTTTATAAAAATTAATGTATTCAGAAATACAGAATATTTCTAGAAAAAAACTAAAGCTGCAATATAAGACATAGGTGATCTAAATAATTAGAAGAAAATTTCTAATTCTTAGGGCATCCTAATATAACAAATATATCAATTCTTTCCAAATTAGTGTAAAAATTCAATGTAAAGTAGATTGGCCATTTTGTTGTATCTATTTTATAATTTTTATAAAATCAATAAAAATTACTTCAGTACTTATATAGAATAATGAAGACCTAAATATAAAGATAACCATTAAAAAGATTAATGATAGGACTTGATCCACAAGTTATTAATACATAATTCAAAGCATAGTAGTAAAAGTATTATTTTATTAACACAACAAAAACATATAGATTAAAAAATTAGAACACTAGGCTCACAGTGAGACTCACCTATATGGGTTTTAATATATCACATAGATCATATTTCTACATTGCTATGACCTTTCCTCCACATCTCCTCTCTTCTCGTCCACCGAAGGTAATAATAGTCTGCTTAAAGATTAAGAAAAATGCCTGACCAGAGGAAGGGAGACAACTATCAACCAAGTTATATCCAAATTCATTTTAATTTGGGAATGCTATAGCAGCTGTAGCCTACAACTGTTCTAGTCCACTTTACAATAAAATTAATGAGAAAGAAAAGTTTCCCAAACCTGGGCAGAGACAGAAGGTTTCTGCTTAACATAGTTCATGAACCCCACTGGGAAGTAAATATTATGTCTGATAAAACACTTCAGTAATTATTTGATATACCTAGATGAGATTAAGAAATTCTGGAAAGTTAAGATTGCCTGTCTAGCTGAGTAAAGCTCATAAAATCTTTTAACAAAGATATATGTGTTTTAATCTATTCTAACACTAATTATCTAACAGATTTTCTTTCCTATAAAAATGTCTTTCCAGGATAGAAACTTTTGAATACAGTTTTTTTAAGGAACTTCTTCTCTCTTGAAGAGTTTGCAAAACACTTGATACATAGTCATAATCAACTTGTCTGAGAAGTTTGAACAGAAATAAAATTTAAACAACAAAAATTGTTAAGGGCAGTGATTGGTAAGAAGCTGCTACAGTAAATCAATGTAAAGAACAAACTGTAAAAACTGGAGATGACAGATGATGGTGGTGGCCAGGACGGAAGTGAGGGTGAGTGTGTGAGAGAGAGTGTGAGTGGACATGAATGTGGATGAGTAACCTCGAACAGTGTGGAAACACAGTGCAGAAGGTTCCTGTGCTGTGGACAGGGAGGAATCATTACCATGATAAGTTGCTCATCAGAGTGCTTCTCCCTGTGTGGCTGGGAGGCTCCAGCATTTTGGGAGATCCCTGGTCTTTTCTGGGGGGAGGCAGTGGGAGGTGTCAAGGACATGGCAACCTGAGCCCACCAATGCACCTCAAACCATGGGACCAGTGGACTCTGCTGTGTCAACACAGACCAGTGCACAGTAGCTGCACTAACAAGGTGCCTGCTGCAGAAGCCACAAGTAGCTGGGAGCCCAGCTCTATCAGAGCTGGCTGATCAGAGCTGAGGAACACCCCCCGAAACAGAGGCTCTGGAGCAGACATTCATCCCAAGGCACCAGCAGCACAGATCTGCAGCTAAAACCAATCCCCAACAACATCAGCAAAGGCCGAGCAGGAACTGAGCCCAATCAGGGAGCAGTGCTCCCCAGCCACTGGCAGCAAAGCCCCCAGCTTCAGTGGGGCCTACATGATACAGCTGCCAGCAGCATAGGTGGGGCCCACTGCTCCAGTGAAGCCCATGTGGTCCAGCTTCCTGTGGCTCCAGTGGGTTCCACAGTATAGCTGCCCATGACAGCAGTGGGGCACACTGCACCAGCAGCAGCACCTACCAGGACAGACCAATACCAGCTGCCAGTAGTCAATCCACCAGGACGCACAGCAGGCAAGAGGCACCACACACCAGAACAATCTGGGAGGCAGAGTAGCCTTATTTGATACACACCAACCTGCCTACACATCCCAACATCCCTCACCAGGTCTAGAAATACCAGACAGCAAAAATGGAGAGACAAAGAAACAACACCCAAATGAAAGAATAGGAAGAATCCCAGGAAAAGAACTAGATAAAATGGAAGAAAACAATTTGTCAGATAAAGAATTCAAAGCAATGATTTTAAGGGTTCTCAAACAATTCAGGGAGAACTACAAGTAACTTAATGAGAATTTTAAAGAGCTCAGCAGGAACCACACATGCTTAAAAAAAGAGGTAGAAGCTATGAATAAAAATCAAAGATCAACGTAGCTGATATGAAAAATACCTTAGAAGGATTCAATAGTAGATTAGAAGAAGCTGACGATTGAATAAGTGAGTTAGAAGACAGAGTAGAAAAAAACACCCAAATAGAGCAGCAAATGGAGAAAAAAATACAAAATAAAAACAGGAGGAGAGTTTTAGGGAGCTTTGGCATAATACAAAACATAACAAAATTTGCATCATAGAGGTAACAGAGGAAGAATCAGAGAAAGGAATAGAGAACCTGTTAGAAGAAATGACAGAAAATTTTCCTAATCTGATGAAGAAAAATGTCACACAAACCCAGGAAACACAGAGAGTCTCAAGCAAGATGAACCTAAAAGACCCACAGCTAGACACATTATAATTAAAATGGGAAACATTAATGATAAAGAATATTAAAGGAAGCAAGAGAGAGACAGAACATTACCTACAAAGGATCTCCCATTAGACTGTCAGCTGATTTCTCAACAGAAACACAGCAGGCCAGAAGGGAGAGGCATGAAGTATACAAAGTAATGAAAGGCAAGGGTCTGAATCCTAGACTACTTTATCAAGGAAGGCTAACATTCAAAATTTAAGGTGAAATGAAGAGCATCACAGACAAGAAAAAGCTAAAGCTAAGCTAAAGCTAAAGCAATTTACCACCACCAAACCAGCAATGCAAGAAATGTTAAGGGGACTGCTGTAAGAAGAAGAAATATATAGAGAAGAGCACAGGCATAAAATTAAAATGGCAATTAATAAGTATCTATCAATAATAACCTTAAATGTAAATGTCTTAAATGCCCCCATCAAAAGACACAGGGTAGCTGACTGGATAAGAAAACACAACCCATATATATACTGTCTACAAGAAACCCATCTCACAACAAAAGACTCTGATCCACTGAGCTCTAACCACTGAGACTCTGATCCACTGAACAAAACTGGTCAGGACACAACAAAAGACTCACACAGGATGAAAGTGAAGGGATGAAAAAAAATTTCCAAGCAAATGAAAATGAAAAAAAAAGCTGGTGTAGCAATACTCATATCAGATAAGATAGACTTCAAAACAAGGGCCATAATAACAGACGAAGGTTGCCACATAATATTATATGGAACAATCCAACAGGAGTATATAACCCTGGTAAACATATATGCACCAAATACAAGAGCACCAAAGTATATCCAAAAACTTCCGGAGGACTTCAAAGGAGAGATAAATAGCAATACAATCATAGTGGGTGACTTTAACACCCCACTGACACCACTGGATAGATCTTCTACACAAAAAATTAACAAGGACACAGAGTACTTAAATGACAAACTAGATCAGCTGGACTTAATTGATATTTACAGAACATTTTACCCCAAAGCTGCAGTATATACATTCTTCTCAAGTGCACACGGAACATTCTCAAAGATAGACCACATTTTAGAACACAAAGTAAATATTTATACATCCAAGAAGAGTGAAATCATATCAAGCACCTTCTCAGATCACAGTGGCATGAAACTAGAAATCAATTATAACAAAAATGCAAAAACATTCAAACACATGGAGGCTAAATAGCATGTGATTAAACAATAAATGGGTTACCAAAAGAAATTAAAAACTTTCTGGAAACAATTGGAAATGAACATACAACAACACAAAATCTATGACATGCAGTGAAAGCTGTCCTGAGAGGGAAGTTCATACCACTGCAGCCTACCTCAAGAAACAAGAAAAATTCCTAATTGACTTTTTAACCCTACAACTCAATGAACTACAAGTAAACAAAAACAAACAAACAAACAAAAACTGAGAGCAAGTAGAAGGAAAGAAATAGTGAAGGTCAGAGCAGAAATAAATGACATAGAAACAAACAAGACAAACAAAAAAAACAAAACAATTTAAAAAATCAATGAAACAAACAGCTGGTTCTTTGAAAAGATGAACAGACTGATGAACACTTAGCCAGACTCACCAATAAATAAAAAGAGAATACACAAATAAACAAAATCATAAATGAAAGAGGAGAAGGAACAACTGACACCACTGAAATACAAAGGATCATTAAAATATACTCTGAACAATTATATGCGAACATATTGGACAATCTAGGCAAAATGGACTAATTTCTAGAAAAACACAGTCTCCAAAAACTGAACCAGGAAGAGATAGAAAACTTGAATAGACCAATAGCAACTAAGGACATTAAAGATGTAATCAAGAAACTCCCAGCAAACAAAACCCAGGCCCAGACACCTTCCCCGGGGGAGTTTTACCAAACATTCAAAGAAGATCTAACACCGAGTCTCCTCAAACGATTCTAAAAAAAATCCAAGAAGACAGAAGACTTATAAACTCATTTTATGAGGCCAGCATAATTCTAATTCCCAAACCAGATAAAGACACTACAAAGAAAAACAAAAGGTACAGGGCAATATCCCTGATGAACACAGATGCCAAAATCCTTAACAAATATTAGCAAATCAGATCCACCAATACATCAAAAAAATTATTCATCATGTCCAAGTGGGATTCATCCCAGGAATGCTAGGATGGTACAATATCTGCAAATAAATAAATATGATACCCCACATAAACAAAATGAAAAATAAAAACCATATGATCATATGAATAGATGCTAAAAAGTATTGACAAAATCCAGAACCCATTTATCATAAAAATGCTCAGCAATGTGGGAGTAGAGGGATCATATTTTGACATAATAAAGGCAATATATGAAACATCTGCAGCCAACACCATACTCAATGAGCTAAAACTACAAGTATTTCCCTTAAAAACAGGAACCAGACAGGGATGCCACTCTCACCATTCTTATTTAACATGGTACTGGAAGTCTTAGCCATAGCTATTAGACATGAAGAAAACATAAAAGGAATCCAAATAGGAAAGGAGGAAGTAAAACTGTCATTATTTGCAGATGACATAATACTGTATATAGGAAATTATAAAGACTCCATCAAAAATCTACTAGATTTAATAAATGAATTTGGCAAAGTAGCAGGATACAAAATTAATGTCAAGAAATCAACAGTGTTCTTGTACACCAACAACGAACTCAATGAAAGAAACTAAAAAAGCAACCTTATTTACCATCGTGGCCAAAAATTAAGATACCTAGGAATAAACTTAACCAAAGAAGTAAAGGACCTATTCGCAGAAAACTACAGGTCACTGAAAAAAGAAATAGAGGAAGACATAAAAAAGTGGAAGCATATACCTTGTTCATGGATTGGAAGAATTAACATCATTAAAATGCCCATACTACCCAAAGCAATCTATAGATTCAGTGCAATCCCCATCAAAATACCAATGTCATATTTCACAGAACTAGAACAAATACTCCAAAAGTTTGTAGGGAACCAAAAAATAACCTGAATAGCTACAGCAATCTTGAAACAGAAGAACAAAGTTGGAGGGATCACAATACTGGATATTAGGTTATATTACAAAGCCATAAAAACAAAATAGCCTGGTACTGGCTCAGGAACAGGCATATAGATCAATGGAACAGAACAGAGAACCCAGAAATTGACTGACCCAAGACATTATGCTCAATTAATATTTGACAGAGGTGGCAAGAGCATACAGTGGAGTCAAGAGAGCCTCTTCAATAAATGAGAAAACTGGACAGCTACATGCAAAAAAAAAAAAAAATGTAGCTAGACCACCAACTTATACATACACAAGAATAAACTAAATATGGATAAAAGACTTAAATGTGACTTGTGAATCCATAAAAATCCTAGGAGAAAATGCAGGCAAATGCCTACATTGTATGGATACAATGCCTAAGGCAATAGAAACACACAAAAATGAACACATGGGACTACATCAAACTAAAAAGCTTCTGGACAGCAAAAGAAACAAGAATCAAAATTGAGAAGAAACCCACTATATGGGAAAGAATAATTGCCAATGATACATTAGATAAGGGGCATATTTTCAAAATATATTGCGTACTCATACAACTCAACAAAAGGAAGACAAAAAACCCAATTAAAAAATGGGCAGAGGACCTAAATAGACACTTCTCTAAAAAGAACAAAGAAATGGCTAAGAGACATATGAAAAAATGCTCAATGTCACTACTTATCAGAGAAATGCAAATTAAAATCACCTCACATCTGCCAGAATGGCTGCCATTAACAAATCATCAAACAACAAGTACTCATGAGGGTGTGGAGAAAAGAGGACTCTAGCTCACTTTTGGTGGGAATGTAGACTGGTGCAGCCACTATGGAAAACAGTGTGGAGTTTTCTCAAAACATTAAAAATTAAACTGCCATTTGACCCAGTGATCCCACTTCTAGGAATATACCCTAAGAAGCCTGAAACACCAATCAGAAAGAATATATGCACTCCTATGTTCATAGCAGCACTATTTACAATTGCTAAGATCTGGAAACAGCCCAAGTCTCCATCAATAGATGAGTGGATAAAAAAGCTGTGGTACATATACACAATACAATACTATGCAGCTGTAAGAAAGAAAGATCTCTTATCCTTTGAGACTACTTGGAGGGACCTAGAGAGTATTATCCTAAGCAAAACAAGCCAATCAGAGAAAGGGAAATATCACATGGTCTCACTTATTTGTGGAATATATTGAACAAAACAAGCTGAGGAACAAAATAGACCCGAAGACATGGAAGTATGGTACAGCCTGACAAACCTTAGAAGAGGTGGACATGGGGGGAGGAAAGAGATAAACCACAGAACTTATATGCATGTAAACAAGATCATAGACAATAATGCTGTCGGGGAGGGGGTGGGATTGGGAGGAGGGTGTCAATGGGGGAAAAAAAGGAGAAACATCTGTAACAAAAAGAAATAAATAAGTAAAAAACAAACAAACAAACAAAAACCACATATATTGATATCTATTCTATAACAGGGACAGTTGTGGAAAATGAGAGGTCCAAAGAGAAACAGGTGATCTTTATATTCAAAAAGCTTATAGAGCTGTATGGTAGATAACATCTGAACTTGATCTTGGGTTTTATTTCCTCAAGAAGGAACCAGACATATGGGGGATACTAAGAAGTACAGAAATATCTTTGAAAGACTCGCAGACTTTATGCCCTCAAGTCCACTACTGAGAAGCTCAATACATTATTATTTTGACCCCTGTGGCAGGATATTTAAACACTTATCTCTGGTTTTCATATTCTTTGACCTATCCTGGATACTCTGTTTCCAGCCACCTAGGAAAAAAATCGTAAAATTTATATATGATCCCAATAGAAGAGTAAATTTAATTACCCAATGTGTTATTCTCAAATCATTCATCAAAATAGCTCATAGCGTCTTAATTGTTATTTCTTTTTTAATCCACTCCAGAACTAAAGTACTAAATGCTGGTTAATTACATTGCTGACTCAGGAGCTAGGGTTTTTTCCACATGGATATTTCAGCTGCATGCCAAAGTGAAAAAGGAGAGAGAGAGATAGAGAGAGGTTTTGATTCAACTCAGCAAACAGGGTACCAATATGCCAGCTAAGATGTGGTTTATCCATTCTGATAGCTCCCCCCAAAGCAAAGAAGACTTTTTATTGTTTTTCTGCTATGCTACAGTGGGTTAATACCACGACATTCATTCTTTGCCACCTACTCCCACCACCAAAACAATAACAGTTCTTTATTTAGAAGGCTTATCTACAATATGTGGCTCTTCACAACTTTTCACAACCTCTCAAAGAGGTAGTATTTTTCAAGTAGTGGAGAAATTCATAACTTAAATTAGCTGGTCCTGTCAACTTCAACCTGACATAGTCACTGTGAAAATGAAGTCTGTATTTCATCTAATATTTACAACAGAAATAGTTCAGGCATTAAAATTATAAAATTTAAACTATTTTACTTAAAGGAAAACCAATTCCGAGCACACAGACCTGTTCAATATCTCATGTTATTAAACATAGGTGGTGATTCGATAAAATTCACTCCAGTTTTTCAAGGCTTTGAAGGAATGAGAGAAAAGTAAATGCGAACTGTAACTTAAATACTTAATTTTATATATTTAAAGGTCATTTAAATTTTTTGAACCATTGCTCCAAAAAGATTTGCTTTGTGACCTATAAAAGAAAGTACATAGACAGTAAGAATAAATTTACAGTAAGAATTTAAAAGTCATTCTATTACTAGAGTATTTAAAATTGTATCTTGACTATTTTTTATCTGCTGGCAAACTTTCTATATCATAATTATAATTGATAAAACAATTGAAAATAATTCAATAGAGTAAGCAGTGTTCTTTTATTAAAATAAAGATTTTGGGTTCTTTTATCATTTATCTTACTGTATTATTATGTAATATTTCTTGAGTGCCCAGAGTAACACACAAAAACAATCAAAATGTACAATTCTAGTTTTATTTAACTGAAGATTCACCATCAAATAATTTATATCAATCAAATGTTTATCAAACATTCACAAAGAAAAGATTAGGTCACAAATAAAAGCTCAATTATTACCAAAGAATTTTAACCATGCAGTCTTTGTTTTTTGTTAAAAGTGTATTTAAGTTAGAAATCAATAATGAAACTAACTCTCATATACTTGAAAATTAACAAAAATGTTCAAAATAACTCATTGATCAAACAGAAAATCATGACAAAAATTATAAAATATTTGGTATTGAATATTTAAAACATGATGCATCCAATTAATAAATATTACTGAATACTTACATTTAGAAAAGAACTAAAAATCAATGAGCCACCCATCCATGTCAAGAAGTTAAGAAAATAAAAATAGATTTAACTGACAAAAGTGATACAAAGAAAGAAGCAAAAAGTAATGCCCTAAAAAAACAATGCAGCAATAGGGAAGATAAAGAACGAACCAAAAAGGTGGGTTTTGTTTGTTTGTTTTGTGATATCTGCAATCTACTATCTTGGCAGGGTTCCCATATTCAATACAGTATTATTAACTACACTCATCATGCTGTATATCAGATCTCTGGACTTATTCATCCTACATAACTGCAACTTTGTACCCTTTGACTAAGAGGTCCCAATTTCCCCCACTTTGCCACACCTGTTAAAACCCTAGTTC
This sequence comes from Molossus molossus, assembly GCF_014108415.1. NCBI lineage: Eukaryota > Metazoa > Chordata > Mammalia > Chiroptera > Molossidae > Molossus > Molossus molossus. The sequence goes on from NW_023425344.1 coordinate 185,288,887, forward strand.
TTGTCTCTGCTTCTATGTATCAGACCTTTTAAGATTCCACATGTGAGTGAGATCATGCAGTGTTTTGTTTTGTTTTGTTTTGTTTTTTTTCTGTGTCTGGCTTATTTCACTCAGTATAATGATCTCCCAACTATAGTAATCATAATACTATGTATATGTATTATCAAATCATCATGTTGTATACCTTAAATATAACAATTTTTATATTTAAATATAATAGAAAGTGGTTCTTTGTGAGTTTATTTCTGACCAAGATAGAGTAATTCCCTCATGAAACTACAAAATAAATAAAAAGAGGGAAGGAAGGAAGGAAGGAAGGAAGGAAGGAAGGAAGGAAGGAAGGAAGGAAGGAAGGAAGGAAGGAAGGAAGGAAGGAAGGAAGGAAGGAAAGGAAAGGGAAGAGTTTGCAAGAAACAAGTTAAGTGAGCAGAGCTATTGGGATTGCTATGGCTTATTGCCTGGAGGGAGTAGGTTTCCGGCTGCAGCACATGAAGAGGGTTTAGGTAGAGCCACAGGATGTCCTGGCTTGACGAGATGCAGCTGAGATTTTGAGGAGAATAGGAGGCCCGAGTTTACAGAATACAGTACCATGGAGGAGAGCACTACACAGAGAGAAAACTAGACATCTGCAGAAAGTGCCCTCAAGTAATCAGCACAGTACAGATCAGGCCATGTGTGTGGGAAAACCCCCCAAGGCCAGAGGGAAAAAACATATAATTAAGAGTAAAGGCACCAGTGCCTGGTGCCCGCACAGGGCCAAGAACAGCACCTATTCCTACAAGCTACACTGGATGACCTCAAGATTGACCAGGCAGTGGGCAGTGCAGTCTTGCCTCAGCAGTGAGAAATAATTATCTATAGAATAAGCAACTCCTCAGTCCCTCCAAAAAGAAATAGCACAAACCTAAAAAGAAATAAATACACCTTTCCCAAGGAACTTAACTGCATCTTAGAATAAAGTTCAAGAAGATCTATATTAATGCAAAAAATACTTAAAACCCAACAAGGTAACATTCATTATATTTAGCATCCACTCAAATATTAGAAGTCATGCCAGAAAGGCAAACAAACATAAGCCACAATAAGAATAATCAACAAATCAAAACAAATGTAGAACTGAGGCAGATATGAGACTTAATAAAGAACATTTCTGAAGTTACTATAATTGCATTCCATATGTTCAAAACTTAAATAGAAACATCAAAGATATAAAAAAATCAGACTTTGAGAGGAGAATACTATGATGCTTAAGATGTAAATTACACTGGATGGGACTGATGTCAGAATAGACATTACAGAGTAAAGGATAATAAACTTAAAACATAACATAGGGACTATTCAGCACAAAACACACAGAGAGAAAAATCAACTAATAAAATAAAAAAAGTGTCAGTGAGTCTGGCTGTATGACAACTTCAAACATCCTTACCCACATTTACGTGAATCCCCAAGGTTGAGGAGACAGAGGGAAAGAAAAACATATTCGAGGAAATAGTGATCACAAATTTTGCAAAATTTGAAGAAACTACATATCCACTGACCTAACAAACTCAACAAACTCCCAGTACAAGACCATGAAAAAAATGACAATAAAACAAAGAATTAAATTTCTCAGAACTAATTAGAAAGAAAAACTTTTAAGAGCAGAATGAGGACAAGCACATTAGGTATGCAGGGACAAATTGAAGATGACATCAGAAGTCTCATAAAAATAATCCCAGAGACAAGACGGTCTGGGAAAGAGCTGAAAGAGAAAGAAACCAAACACCTGTCATCTTAAAATTCTTCATGTAGTAAACATATCTTTTAAAAATAAGGCCAAATAAAGAAATTTCACACACACAAAGCTGAAAAGATTTTATAACCAACAAAACCGCACTATAATAAATGATAAAGGGAATACTTTAGGCAGAAAAAAAAAAATGATACCAGATGGTTAATCTCTTCCTGTTCTTGTGTCTCCCTTCCCTTTTAGATTCCCCAGTCTGTTCCATGTTTCCATGTCTCCGGTTCTATTTTATTCATGAGTTAATTTTGTGCTTTAGATTCCACATATAAGTGAGATCATGTCATATTTGTCTTTCTCTGACTGGCTTATTTCATCCAGCGTAACAGTCTCCAGGTCTTTTCATGCTGTCTCAAAGAGTAATAGATCCTTCTTTTTTATAGCTGCATAGTGTTCCGTTGTGTAAATGTACCATTGCTTTTTTATCCACTCATTTGCTAATGGGCACTTGGGCTGTTTTCAGATCTTAGCTATTATAATGCTATTATGAAATAGGGGTGCATATATTATTTCTATTTGTTGTTTTGGGATTCTTAGTATATATTCCTAGAAGTGGGATCACTGAGTCAAACAGTAGTTCTATTTTTAATTTTATGAGGAAACTCTATACTGTTTCCCATAGTGGCTGCACCAGTCTGCATTCCCACCAGCAGTGTAGTAGGGTTCCTTTTTCTCCACATCCAAGCCAGCACTTGTTTGTTGATTTATTGATGGGAGCCATTCTGGCTGGTGTGAAGTGATATCTCATTGTCATTTTAATTTGCATCTCTCTGATGATTAGTAATGTTGAGCATTTTTTCATATATCTCTTGGCCATTTGTATGTCTTCTTTGGAGAAGTGGCTATTCAGATTCTCTGCCCATGTTTAATTGGATTTTTTCTTGTTTAATTGTATGAGTACTTTATATATTTTGGAAATTAATCCCATATCAAATGTATCATTGACAAATATGTTAGTCCACACAGTGGGTTTAGTTTCCATTTTGATGCTTGTTTCCATTGCTGTGAAGAAGCTTTTTAGTTTGATGTAGATGAACCAACGAACTTATACACACACATGCATTGTCCATGGACACAGACAATAGGGTGATTAAGGACTGGGGTATGTGGGAGACTGGGGGAGGGGGCAATGGAGAGAAAAAAAGGGGGGACATCTGTAATACTCTCAACAAGAAAGATAATATAAATGACAACGCAATATATAGATTATGCATCATAGAAATGTCCACTTGAAAAATATTTAATCTCATTAACCAGTGTCACCCCAATACATTTAATTAAAAAATAGATCTAAACACACACACACAGAGAGAGAGAGAGAGAGAGAGAGAGAGAGAGAGAGAGAGAGAGAGAATGATACCAGATGGACATACAGATCTATACAAATAAATGAAAAACATTAACAGGAGTAATTACATGTTACAAATATAAGATTTGTTTTTATTATTTCAATATTTTAAAAGACAATTACTTAAACAGATACTATATAGTATGAAGTTTATAAGTTTTGTTAAAGTAAAATGTATACAAATAATAGCTTGTAACAGTATACTTGAATGCAAACTAAGGCAAAGCTGAGGTGGCTATATTATATCAAAGCAGATTTCACTTGTTAGCTCAGTTTGTTCATTACATAGATCGAGAACAGTCTGACAGTCCTGGGGAAGGGGTGGGGGTTCGGGGAGGGAAAAAGAAAAAAATAGAAAGAACTCACGGTTTCAGACAACCGTGTGATGATTGCAGGTGGGCCGGTGAAGTGAGGGGAGGTGGGAGAGGGTATAGGAGGGATAAAGGGTGATGAAAAAATAAAATGAAGAAAAAATAAGTAGATTTCAAATGAACAAAGATTTCCAGGAATAATGAAGGTCATTTCATATTGATAAAGGGGCAATCATCAAGAAGGACATAGCATTCATAAACCTTTAAATAACTAGTATCAGTGATTCAAAATAAATAAAAATAAAAAAAAACTAAAACAAAAATTTAAAAAACAACAGAACTGCAAAGAAAATCATAGAGCCCTGGCCGGTTTGGCTCAGCGGTTAGAGCGTCGGCCTGCAGTCCTGAGAGACCCGGGTTCGGTTCCCGCTAAGGGCATGTACCTCGGTTGCAGTTTGTCCCCGGCTCTGGTCAGTTGTGCGGGTGGCAGCCACTCGATGTGTCCCTTTCACATCGATGTTTCTCTCTCTCTCTGTTCCTCTCTCCCCCTCCTACTCTACCTGAACAAAAAATGGAAAAATGTCCTCGGGTGAGGATAAAAAAAAAAAAGAAAATCATAGAAATACACAGTCACAGTCCTAGAGTTCAGTACAATGTCTCAATAATTAATAGAACAAGTAGACAGAAAATGGATAGGGATATAGAAGATTTTCATAGAGTGATTAATCATCTTGACCTATTTGACATATACAGGGCACTAATCCAACTAAAGCAGAATCAGAATACACATTATATTATGGATAACATTTACCTGGGTAGACTAATTCTGGATGATAAAGCAAGATTACATATTTTTAAAAAGAACTAACTAGTATAAAATATGTTCTCTAACCATAATGGTATTAAAATTCAAAATCAATAACAGAAAGATATCTGAAAAAGTCCCCAAATACTTGAAAACTGATTCCAAATAACATGAGTAAAAGAAAAAATTCCAAGAAAATTTCAGTCTTGTGAACTAAAAATAGAAACAAGATATACCAGAATATGTGTAATGTCACTAAAGCCATACATGAGGATGAATGTATATAGGACTAAATGCCTACATTAGAAAAGATGAAATAGAAGACTCAAACACTGTTTTTAAAAAATCAATGAAACCAGAAGTTAATTCTTTGAGATCAGTAAAATTGATAAACCTCTAGACAGATAATTCAGGAAACAGGGAAGATGTCAACTCCCAATACAAGAAAAAATAAAGGTGACATCATTAAAGGTTCTTCAGATATTGAAGTAAAATGAGGTGATATATATAAATTTATTTTATTAAATTGAATAATTTACATGGAATGGAACTTTGAAAGACCAAACATACGAAAACTCACTCATGAAAAAACAAATTCAACATGAGTTCATATACAACATACATTTGTATATACTTTAAATTTAATATTAAACATATATATAAACTATGTGTTGCTATAAATAAATTAATACAATATAAATATAAATATATGTGTATATATATAATTGAATTTTTAGTTAAAAACTTTTACACTAAAATGAACTCCACAAACAAATTAGTTCACTGGTAAATTCTAGCAAACACTTCAGAAATAAATACTACCAATTATAAACAAATTCTCTAGAAAACTGAGGACAGATTACTTTGTTACTCATTCCTGATTCTATCATTATCCTAATATCAAAATCAGATCAACAGTACAAGAAAACTATAATTCTGTATCCCTCATGAACCTACTTGTGAAAAATTAAAATATAATTTAACTGAGTTCAATAATTTATAAAAAGGATAGTACACTATGAGCAAATAGTATTTATCTTGGTAACGCAAACTTATATTAATTTTATTTTTAATTGTCACCCAAGGATATTGTTACATTTATCTTAAGACAGTGGGAGAGGGAGAGAGAGAGAAACATCGATGTGAGAGAAACACATTAATTGGATGCCACCCACACAACCCCAACTGGGGCCAGAGACGAACCGCAACCGAGGTACATGCCCTTGGTCAGAATCAAACCCAGGACTCTTTGGTCCGCGGGCCAACACTCCAACTGCTGCACCAAGCCAGCCAGGGTATATATTAATATTATTAAAGGACATAATATAATTCTCCAATTTAAAATATTAAAAAAATAATATCAATAGATGTGGAAAGACATTTGACTAATTCAATATCCATTTAATTATTTTTTATTTTAAAATTCTAACCGAAAAGAACCTCTCAACCCAATAATGGCATCTATAAAAAATAATTTCCAGCTAACATTATACCTAATCATGGAGACTAAATACTTTTCTTCTAAAAGGGGGCAGAAGAAAAAGATATTCACCCTCACCATTTCTATTCAAAATTATACTAAAAGTTCTAGCCAGCCAAGGTAATAATGCAGGAAAATAAATAAATAAAAGCATTTAGATTGGAAATGAAGAAGTAAAACTTTATTTGCAAAAATCATGATGCAGGAAATATGATGGACTTTACAAAAAAGCCACAGGAATGTATACATGAATGTTTCAAAGCAGATGTATATTAAATCAATATAAAAATATTAATTGTATTTATTATTCTAGCAGAGTAAAATTAAAACAGTAACTTCAAACCAATCCAATTATCATTAGCAAAGGAATCTATCAGTATTACAACTGAAGAAATGGGAACACAAAGAGCTCACTTAAATTACTTTAGGAGGTGGTGTTTTGACTGGAATCTATAAGATTAAAGACAAGAAGACTGCTGATAAACACTGTACACCTCTGGTAAATATGTTCCTTACAGAGTCTGGGTTAGCAATTCTTAAACTACTGTGTAATTATACTAAATATGAAATACAGAAGATGAGCTCGGCGTATTTTATAATGCTAGAAGATAGGAAAGTGTACAAAAAAAATATTTTTAAGTCCTGCAATGTGGAAAACATGACAAAGAATACAGAAACTGGCTGAAATACTTTCAAATAACCAAAGCTGGAGGAATTTGAAGAAAATAATAAATAAAGTAATAACAAATTACAGGCTATATATATATATATATATATATATATATATATACTTATTAATATAAATAAATGATTGGCTAAATGAATAAATGGGAAATATTACACAAATCTTCTATGCAGAAAAATTCCAGGATATATATGAAAAAGTTGAGTATAACTCTACTCCTTCAGTAGACTACGTATGACGACTTTCTTCCAAAAGTGGATGCAATAATGGAAATGGAGGCAAAAAACAAACAAAACCAAAAAAATCTTTACAGTGGAGAGATGACAAATATACATCAATCCATGTGACTAAGGTTAATGTCAAAAGTGAAGAGGCATCTCAATATTTTTAATCTTTATATAATGTGATAAAAATGGCACTTTATCTCTGTTGTCTTTTTACCAAATATTGTAATCACAGCCTAATTATGAGGAAATATCAAACAAATTCCAACGAAGGGACATTCCATACAATTCCTGACCAAAAATACTCAAAACTGTTGTCAACAAAATAAGAAACATCTAACAATTTTTCACAAGAAAGAGGATCCCAAAGAAGCATGATTATTAAGTAATTTTCAGTATAAAATTCTGGAACAGAAAACCTATATTAGGTAAAAACTTTATCTGAATAAAATATAGACTTTAGTTAATAAAATACCAATATTAATTCATTAATTATGAAAATACATCATAATAATGTAAAGTGCTAATAATAGGATAACGATGGTGTATATGAGAACCCTCTGTATTACCTTCACAATGATTCTACAAAAATAAAAGTATCCTAAAATTAAAATATTTATTTAAGATGAAACAATAGCAAAAACAAATATATATGAGGTAACCTGAAAGATCTTTCCATAGTGGAACATGGATTAATATCAGCAACAAGATAAATAACAATAGTTTTGGATTTTAACCCAAAGAATAAAATAAATATTTATGAGTCCATATACAAGTAAATGATTGAATAAATGAGGCTACTACCAGCATAATATGATTTACTGTTTTACAGCAAATTTTTTTCATAATTAGAAAGAATACACTCTAAGATAATGATAAAAATATAATATAGTAAATACATAAATCAGTAACATAGCCATTTATTATTATCAAGTAGCATATACTATGCATAAATGTATGTGCTATACTTTTATACACCTGACAGTTCAGTAGGTTTGTTTACTCAAGCATGGCCACAATCCAGTGAGTAACTCATTGTGTCATGACATTACAATGGCTATGACATCACTACTAATAGAAATTTTTCAGCTCCATTTTAATCTTAGGGGACCTTTGTATACCATCACTGACCAAAACATTATTATGTGGAAGTGGCTGGCATATAGGAATTAAACAATGGAACACCTAAATATATAAAGCAAAAGCAAATATTAGCAGATTTAAGGGAATGACAGACAACACAAAATATTTGTAGAAGACTTAATATTCTACTTTCAGTATTAGATTAATTATCCAGAAAGAAAATTGATAAAGAAACAGCAGATCTGAATAACACCACAGACCAAGTAGACCTACCTAGCACACCTATATAGAACGTGCAATCCAAAAGCAGAAAAATAAACATTTTTCTCAAGAACAAAGAATATTCTCAAGGCTAGATCAAATATTAGGCCACAAAATGACTTTTAACAAATTTAAAAAGATTGAAATTGTATTAAGTATCATTTCTGACCACAATGGTATAAAATTAGAAATCAGCAACCAGAGAAAAAATAAAAAATTCTCAAATAGGTGAAAATGAACACATTCCTGAACAATCAAGGGGTCAAAAAAATCAAAAGGAAAATCAAGAGATATCTTGAGACAAATGAAAATGGAAACATAATATACCAAAATTTGTGGAATGAAGCAAAATCAGTTCTAAGAGGACAGTTTATAGAGATAAATGCCTGCATTTATTATTAAAAATATTATTACAATTATCTACATTTACATAAAAAGGATCTTAAGTAAACAATGTAACTGTACACTTTAAGGAATTAGGAAAACAAGAATGAATTAAGACCAAAGTTAGCAAGGAAAAAAAAGAAAAAGATGAAAGAAGAAACAAATAAAATACAGACTAGAAAATAACATAAAAGACTAAAAGATCAACAAACTAAAATTTGTCTTTTTGAAAAGATAAGCAAAATTAACATAACTTTAGCTAGATTAAGAGAAAAAGAAAACTCAAATAAAGTAAAAAATGAAAGAGACATTACAACAGATACCACAGAAATGAAAAGGATCAAGAGACTATTATTAACATTTATATATGCCAAAAAGTTGGATAATATAGAAGATATAGAAAAAGTCCTACAAATATATAAACTACTGAGTCTAAATCATGAAGAAATAGAAAGTCTGAACAGACCTATAACCAGTAAGAAGACTGAATCAGTTAGCCAAAATATCCCCAAAAAAGAAAAGCCAAGGATCAGATGGCTTTGCTGGTGAATTTTAACAGAAAATTAAATAATTACTATCAAACCTTTTAAAATTCTAACAAAGATTAAGGAGGAGAAAAATCTTACAAACTCATTTTTATGAGGCCAGCATACTCTCATACCAAAGCCAGACACGTACCCTACAGAAGAAAAAATTGTAGGCCAATTCCCTAATGAACATAGATCCACAATACTAAAATAAAAAAGAACTAGCAAACCAATGCAACAGTACATTAAAAGGAATATACACTATTATCAAGTGGGATTTATTCCCAGTATTCAAGCATGGTTCAACATATATGCATATCAATAAATGTGATACACCAAGTTAACAAAATAAAAGATAAAAATCGCATAATTGTCTCAGTGGATGCCAAAAAATAATTTGATAAAATTCTACAACCTTCCATGATAAAAACTCTCAATAAGTTATGTATGTAAGGAATGTAACTTAACATAATAAAATCTCTATATGACAAGCCCACAGCTAGCATCATACTCAATGATGAAAGGTTGAAAGTTTTTCCTATAAGATCAGGACCAAAACAAAGATGTCCACTCTCAATACTTCCATTAAATAAGGTACTAGAAATCATAGTCATAGTAATTAGACAAGAGAAAAATAGGCATACAAATTAGAAAGAAAGAAGTAAGATCATCTGTTTGTATATGACAATCATATATATAGAAAACTCTAAAGATTCCACCACAAAAACTGTTAGAACTAATAAATACAGTTAAATTGCAGGATACAAAATCAACATAAAAAGTCATTTGTGCCCTGGACAGGTGGCTCACTTGGTTGGAGAGTGGTGTTGTTCCATATACCAAAAGGTGGTGGGTTTGCTTCACAGTCAGGGCACAAACCCAGGTTTTGAGTTCAATCTTTGGTGAGGGCGTGTGTAGGAGGCTGCAGATTGATGTTTCTCTCTTACATTGGTGTTTCTATCTCTCTCCCCCTTCACCTCTCTCTAAAATCAATAAGCATGTCTTCAGGTGAGGATTAAAAAAGAGAACAAAAAGACAAGACAGAGACATTGAGAAAATACTTGTAAATCACACATCTACTAAAGAATGTATACCCAGAAAATATAAAAAATACTTACGAGCTGGCCGGTTTGTCTCAGCAGTTAGAGCGTCGGCCCACAGACCAAAGATTCGTGGGTTCAATTCAGGTCAAAGGCATGTACCTCCCTTGCAGTTCATTCCCAGCCCTGGTCAGCATCATGTGGGAGGCAACCAGTCAATGTGTCTCTCTCACATCGATGTTTCTCTCTCTCTTTCTCTTTCCCTTTCTCTCCCTCCCACTGTATCTGAAGATAAATAGTAAACTGTCCTCAGGTGAGGATTAAAAATAAATAAGTAAATAAATAAATGAATAAATAAATAAAAGAATACTTAACACTCAGCAATAGAAAACAACCCAATAACAATTGTAAATCTGAATTGGCTAACCACCAAAAAAAATATATATATATATATATATATATATATATATATATATATATATACACACATACATACATATATATATAATTGGAAAATAAACATTTGAAAAGATGCACTGATCACTATTACAGAATTGCAAATTAAAAACAAAATTATTTACCACTATACACCTATTAAAATTGCTAAAATAAATAAAATGACATTTTTAAGTGGTAGTGAGAAAATAGAACCATAAGAACTCCCTTCCACTGCTATTCCGAACATTAAATACCACAACTTTAAAAAAGAGTCTGCTAGTTTCTTATATTTTATTTATATATTTGTTTAGTTAGTTATTTTAATACTCAACCGAGGATATTTTTACATTTATCTTCAGACAGAGTGGGAGGGAGAAAGAGAGAAACATCAATGTGAGAAAGACACATCAATTGGTCGCCACCCACACGACCCCAACTGGGCTGGGGACGAACTGCAACCGAAGTACGTACCCTTGGCCAGAATCGAATCTGGGACTCCTTGGTCCACAGGCTGATGCTCTAACCACTAAGCAAAACTGGCCAGGGGGTTTGTTATACATTTAAACATACATTTACCACACTGAGCAATCCTACTTTTAGAAATTTATCCACATAAATTGAAATTTATGTTAGCACAAAAACTTGTACGCCAATGGTTTCTGACACCTTTATTCAAAATTTCCAAAACTAAAATGAGCCCAAGTGTCCTTGAACAGGTAAATTAATAAGCAAACTATGGTACCTCCACCTAATAATGTAGTACTACTCATGCACCAAGATGACTGAATCTTAAGTGCTCTTTTTTTTAGTAAAAGAAGCCACACACAGACACCTAAATTTTGTATAATTCTTTACGTGGGAAATTTTCTGGAAAAGGGAAATCAATAGGGATGGCAAACAGATCAAAAGTTGAGAATTCTAGGATGGAACATTTCATATGGTATTGTGGTGGTGGGTACATGTATGACTCTGCATTATCAAAATCTACAGAACTGCACATCACTAAGAGTGACTTTTACTACATGCAATTTTTAGAAAAATCCCCTTAGGTTTTTTGAGAATCCAGGATAGGATACAGATTGTTTAAATAAGTCTGTGCTATAAATGTATGGTTTAACCTCACTGAAGAAGGTGGAAAAAAGGTATCCTAAAAATTTTCAAAAGCCCTTGTTTCTTGTTTTTCCCAGATATCATAAAGCAGAAGAGGGGAAATAAATCTCTGAAAATATCTTGTTAGTATTCTTCAAAAGTGGCAAGATCATGAAAGATAAGGGAAGACCACAAAACTGGTCAGAGTGGAGGATACTACAGAGACAGAACGACAATGCAACATGTAGTCTGTGGGATTGGATTCTGCAACACAAAAGGACGTGGGGTGGGGGATAGCAACATCTGAATAAAGCCTGTAGTTTAGTGAATGGCATTGTACAAATATTATTTTTTCCCCTTTATTGATTTTAGAGAGAGAGGAAGTGAAAGGGAGAGAGAGAAACATTGATGAGAGAGAACATCTGTTGGCCCCCTCCTGCATGCCCCCCACTGGGCATCGAGCCCACAACCTGGCAAAATCTTGGTGCACGGGTCGAAGCTCAACCAGTGAGCCACACCATCCGGACCAAATATTGATTTTTTAATGGTGATGGATGTATTGTGGTTATGGAAGATGTTAACATTGGGGGAAGCTGGATGAAGGGAGGTAGGAGTCTGGAGAGGTAGCTTGAGTCAGTTTGTGAAGGTTTTATTTGTTATCGTTATTTTTAATGACAAGTGAACAAGGTTGTTTTCTATTCTGGTACCAAATAGGCAGAGTGGGTGCAAGTAGAAAAACAGTGTGATGATTTCTTAGCTCTTAAAAAAAAAACAATAAAGACCATTCTGAGGAGGGATGAACCACAGAACTTATACGCATGTATGCATGAACAGTGGACATGGACAACAATCTGGGGAAGGGGCAGGGAAGGGAAGGGAGGGGGGAATCAGTGGGGGGAAAAAAGGAGAATCATCTGTAACAAAAATTAATCAATAAAAAATCATGAATGGCCAAAAAAAAAAAAAAAAATACCATTCTGAGCACAGAGTTAGATAAGATAAATTATAAAATAAAGCTACTTTGAGAACTTGCTTTGTCTTCAAGTGTGAACACTCCACAATCTTTTTAACTGGTATTAATGAACATTATTCGATCTTAATAAAAATGACAACACAAAGAAGCTTTTCACATATCTGGTCCTCACTGGGTTAATTTTTATTCTGGCACACAGGAATTACAATGTTCCTGTGAATTACAGCAAATTAAGGCTGGGATCTTAGAGATCCAGCTCAAACATCTTGACAAATAGGAAGCTGAGGCCTGAAGGGGTCAAGTCACAACTCCAAGATGAGAAGGAGATAATAACCAGATTTTGTGGCTCCTGGTCCAGCTCTCATTTACCAGCAGCACTGGCCCATTAGGCAGGATGCTCTGGGTCAAAGCTCAGGAGAAAGCGACAGAAAACCAGGCTTTGGGGACCCATCTAGCAAGGGACACCGTGGGACTGAACAAACTGTCTCGACAGTTGCTCCTCTTGGTCTCTGGAGGAGTGACATGATGTCACTACGGCTGACTTATATTTGGTGAGGCTTTTAAAAACATATATCTATACTGGACATCCACTGTTTCCGCCTGCTTAGCATACTCGATTTCTTCTCTCAGTAACAGGGATTCTCTTGTCCTTTGGGGGATTGCTCCTCATTGACTCTCCAAATTTATGACAGGGCTGCTAGTCACTGGAGCCTCTCCCTCATGTCTGGGCTGTCACTCAGGAGGGGACAAGAAAAGCACTACACCTCCCTTGATACCTACTTTATGACAGACAAAAGTCTTCCCAAGACTTTTCAAAATTAGAATTGAATGGATGGCCTGGCGTCTTCCCATGAATCATGACCTATACGTACATGACATATTTCCCAGGGGTGGTTATGCTTCCCTCCATGCAGAGCAACCGAAGAGACGAAGGCCAAGATGACAGGCAGAGAGACAGGGAGGAGCACAGTGACTGTCGGAGCCTTGGCTCCACCAGGGGCAGGCCCTAGGACAGGGATGCCAGGGAATGAGTTTATCTGGGAAGTGAAAGGAACACCGGTGGGGGAGAGTGACAGTGACCCAGGGAAGACAAGGAAGACAGCTACAGAACCAGTCGCTGCTGTGGCTGATGCACAACCCAGAATGCTGCTTTAAACATCTGCAGCAGTGACATGGATGCCTTCTGGACAGAGACACGTGTGCTGGCCTCTGGAGAGCGTCATCTCTGGCTTTGAGGGAAAACGAATCATAATCACATTACTTACTGTTTAGATGGAATCAAAACAAGAGGGTGTGCCCTTTGGATTCTAATATACAATGGCTTCAGTCTGGGCAAGAGGAGCAACCATCTCCACAACAGAGTATATGTGCCCTGGCCCCATGACTCGCTGAGCTGGGGAGGCTAGTCACACTTCCCTGGGAGCGCTGAGGTCAAGCCAGTTCTCCTCACAAACCCCTTCGACTCCTCTCTCTTCCTAATAACTCCCAGTCATAAGTGGTTACTGTGTACCTGGCACTGTTCGAAGAGCTTACCACTCATTATCTTATTAATCTTCCAAGCAGCCTTATGACTTAGGTATGACCGGCACTGTGCTCTTACAAAGGGGCGGCCGTTGTGTAAGAGGACATCACAGCACGTGCGGATGTATTGGTTGGTGTTTGGAGTATTATGTTAAGTATCAACAGCATGTCCTATCATTTTCTTTCTACATTAACTCTCCCTTTTACTTTTTATTCCACCTCTTTATTTCTCTCCCAAACGTATTTGGCTCTGTTTCTGATATGCCCCATTTTACACAAAGTATGTTGTAAAGAGCACTTGATATGTAGAGTCTAAAGAAACTCAGCTTTGAGACAGATCTGTCTTAACAACAGTATTTACATTAAGGCATTTAAGCTAAAGCAAGTGGCTTAAGCCCTAGGAGATTTTTCCACCTCTAAGTCGGAAATAACACTTAGCAGAACCCCCGCCCACACACACACACACACGCACACCAAATATGTCACAAATGTGACTGTCAGTTGCTATAAGATTAAGGTGTTGTGGAACTGGGAAAGGGCATGCATGGAAGTATGGATGGGCAGGATAGGAGAGGCAATAAGACAGGGCTTGGGTCTCCAACTTGGGTCTCGCCCTCGGGAGGGCATGCAAAACCACTTGTCGAATGAGGTGCTGAGTCTGCAGGCTGGAAAGTATTTACAATTGCTGAGGTTTGAAGAGGATCTGCTAAAGTGTTTTCAGAGAATTGTTGACTAAGTCTTTTTTCAATCCTCATGTTATCAACCTGCACACATGTATGGTGCTTTGTAACATCCCAGCAAAAGCTTGAGTTAATTACCTACTAATTATAACATCATTGAATGGCTACAGTGAGGCAACCATATAATTATGGAACCAAAAGTTCCGAGCAATTACGACGCTGAGCATATTGGTTGATTACAATAAATCGCAGCTCATTGTTGATATTTGTCACCTGCTAATGTTCTTGAACTCTTGATGTAAATGATAAACCATGTGCAACATAGGAAACAGAGTCTTTGGAGAGAATGCCCAATTTAAGGGAGATACAAGAACATATACGCAATGAACTAATTAATTGAATGATGTGTTCACTCCATTTGTCTAGCATCATGTAGTTTTAGATAACCGTTCTAGTGGTTCTTGCCCTGTAGGACCACCTAGTCCATAAGGGGAGGAAGTCTTGTATGTAAAATATGGTAAGTTATCTTCAGTAGAGATGGATTCAGATGGTGTGGGAGCTCAGTGGTACAGTGACTTGATGGAGCATTGGAGAAAATTCCAGAAGATCTTCATAAAAGTGATGATAGGTAAGGTATACTCATGACTTATGAAAATATTGCCAGTTGTACAGGGGAGAAAGGGAGTCTGACAACACTGAGTTTTCATGAAGGCTGTTAGTGAATCAGCAAAAATACACACAGAAAGACAATGATGCTCTTGTATTCCCCTGAAAATAACATCCTAGCTTCGTGTAAACAGAAGCAGTGATCTCCATAGTTACAAATGAAAGAGATATCTAGTGGGAGAAAACCACTGTGAAAGCCAATTTTTATATGTTTTGATTCTCTCTACTACACCCAGGTTCCTTAAGTAACACCTTTGTGTTTCTGGAACAATCTTATATAAGAGATTTATTTGGCAAATCCTATAATTGACCTTCATGCTTGGAACAACAAAGGCGCATTGAATCAATCTGGAAAAAAAAAGAGTTGTGAATGTAATTAGGTAATTATAGAAAACTTAATTCTCACATTGACTTCAAGACAGTTTTGTTTTTCATCCCCTATCTTTGCCTTCAATTCTAAGATTTCTTAAAGTGCCTCAGGTATTTCCACTCTAGTCATTTTCTTAGAGTAAGATTGTAAATATTTTAAAACATTGGATTGACATTTCCAGTAGATGGTATATGGATTTCTTTGGATTTTTTTCAGCTCCTGTAGGCCAAAATAAAAAATTCAGCTATGTAATTAATATTTACCTTTAATACCTAAGATTGGCTCATGATCATTCCACTAAGGAAACTGAAAATTAGTAATTAAGTACATTACATAGCTTAGAGCTATATAAGTACATTTTGTCATATAGAACTATGTTTTTCTTCCCAGAAAAAATAAATTGAACACATGGTAAAGAAAAGTGACAGGTTTTTTTTTTTTGTTTTTTTTTTTTGAGACACCATGACAACAGTTATGTACTATGTTCTGCACATAGTGACTTTCAATGAATATCTTTTGACTGACTTAGGAATTTGAGACATTACCTTGACAGAACTGTGTCTGTGCTTATAAGAAATTAGATTAGAAACAATTAAGGCAAAACACTATCTGGGAACTCTGCACACAACCAAGGACATTTCACTTTGAAGATCATCCATTCTATCAAGCCTTTCTCTACCTGACATCGGAGAGTCAGTACTCTCTGTCAAACCCCCGTCCAACTCAACTGCCCTGTGTGAAAGGCCAATGCTGTCCTTGGGAAGAGGGCATTTTAGGTTGATCCTTGCAAACCATTTACTATTTCATGCTTTCAACAAGTCACTAGTTTCTTTAAGGGTTATTTTCTCAATTTAGGAAAATCTCTTCTTGACATTTGTAGAGAAATGCCAATTTCATAAATTTATGAAAGTGAAGAGTATATCATTGTTTTAACATGATTTATACTTGTTTAGAACCCTCTATGTCAAAATTGTGTTCTACCACAGTGTTCATCAGACTGTGGGCACTCAATACATTTAAGTTTTTTTCCATTTTGCAATGAGGTTTAAGTTATGATTATTACACTTTTCCTATATATGTTTACATAATTTGACAATTGGTAAGTAATAATTAGCCTATTCTATAATTACTAAACAGTACAAGGTTTACCAACAAGGTTTCAGTTATGATCATTACACTTTTCTAATATGTGATAATATATAAGGTGTCCCTAAAAAATGTATATACAACATTGAGTAATTATAAAGCCAGTGTTTATTAAAATCCATTTCATTTTCAAAATGTAATAGAACCTACAGACACCCTATATATATTATTTTGACAACTGGTAAGCAATGCTTGGCCTATTGTATAACTATTAAACAGAATATAGTTTAACATATTCCATACTCATGATAATTAATTGAATATTTACTGTATTAATCATCATAACCACTCATGTATAATAACCATGTGTGAAGAGAGGGTCTTTAAAAAAAACAAATTCCCATTTACACATGGGAATGTTTATTAATCCAACAAATAATGTGTTCAGGATCTACTAGGTGGCAAACGTTGTTCTAGGACAGTGTTTGGGTTACAATGATGAGTGAAGCACACAAGTTCCTGTCCTCATGCTGCATACTTCCAGCCGGGCAGCGACAGGCAATACACACAAGTACATATTGGGTGCAGTGTGAGGTAGCAATATGCTGGTAGGCTTTCAAAGAAATCAAAGGTGAGAAGGTGGGTATGATTTTAGATAATGTGGTCAGGGGCAAGTGACCATACCTGCGCATGAAACACGGTCTTGGTAACATTTAGGAAAGGAATGTTCTAAGAAAAGAGAATAACAAGTATAAAAATCCTGAATTGGAAGGGCGTTTTTATGCCCTCAAGGGATCCCATGTGTGGCTGGAAAGGATCATGAGAAGATAGATAGAAAGCAAGAGCAGAGGGCAAGCCAGGACCCAGAGCACCTAGAGATCTGTAGGCTATTTTAAGGACTTTTGATTTCCTTCCAATGAAATGGTCAGTCTCATAGAGTTTTGAGCAATGTGGTGACATGATTTGCATTTTAAAAAGGTCTCTCAGGCAGCTATTGTGTGAAGAGACTATTAGAATGAATTGGAGGGACCAGGTCGGAGGCTACTTCTTATAGCCAAAGCAATGGCACTGGTTAGGAATGTGGTGGAATCAGTAGTGTTGAGAATTGGCAAAGCACACCCAACCTCCAGCAGCCATGCCTCACTACTTGCACATCATGTTCACACCTCTGTGTGCTGTTGACGCTGCTGGGAATTCCTTTCTTCTCTCCACATGGCCTGCCCTGAATGTCTCACCTGCTGAAAAGCACAGTAAAAGAACCATCTCTTAGGAAGGCATCCATAGGCCTGGGTTTGAGTGTGGTATCCTGTCTGTGCTGCATTGCACCTGCACTTAGTTTACACACGAGTTGTGACTACTTGTCTACACCCCACCCAATGCTCAAGCTTATATTCAATATTTCTCCTTTCTCTCTCTCTCTCACACACACACTCGCACACACACAGACACTCACATATACACTACAGATGCAATCCTTTGAGGAAAGTTACTGGCACATAATAAATACAAAATACATTTTTTGACTAAATGAAGTCAGGCACTTGCATGGCAAAATGAGAAGGCCATAAAATGGGTCCTACTTAGAAAGGAATTATTGACGAAAACAGGGATATCTGAGCAATTCATTGATTCATTTATTGTATATTGTTTAGCACTGACTACATGTAAATATGTAGATATATGTTAGGTGTTGGAGATACAATGATAATGAGACACAATCGGCACTGGTTGCTAGTACAATCATCAGCACATGTCAATTGTGACTGAAGAGTACATCACCAAAAACACCTAAAACTAACCGGCAAACATGATGCATGGAGGCTCATACACTGTGAAATAATTCTAGATGATACTTTACTCTTAGAGCTATGCTTCAGTGATTGAGGAGGGTAAAATCTAAAAAGGTGTAACAAATGTTCTCAATTCCAAAGGGTCCAGACAGAAATGATTTTGACAGAAACCATGGAAACGCATAATTATTTATGAGTGACATGAAACCAACCACAGTCCATGTCAAGGACAAACTATAAAATTTCAGGGCTATTACAGAATCAGCAATGTGCCCATATAATTCAATGCCACAGAGTACTGATGTCAGAGACAGAAAACAGTTGGTCTTTGTGTATAGACATTAAAAGCAACTTACAGGTTAGGTGTCTTGTGGCAAACACCACCTTGTTGTAAAAACGATGCAAGACTTAAGAGAAAATCATGGGTGAGCCCAGAATAAGCTGAACTCCCCAGTGCATGGCTAGACAACCAGGGGGGCTTTGACCTGGTCTCACTAAGACCAGGCTTTGCGGCAGGACCATGTCCTTCTACTACCAATGTTGTCCAACAGCTTGCAGCTCGAGTAGATAGCTTTATTATTGACATCCACAAACACTATGGCCAGCGGATTTCTAAAGCCACTCAGCGATAGATGGGAGAAAGGAATCTGCTATAGGATAAAGAACTGCTTGGGTTAGAAAACATCAAGGCAATCATGCATGCTGTGAAAACCATAAAGCATACTGCTCCTGTCTGCAGCCAGTAACATGGTAGTTGATAGGGACCCAGAGGTGACTGCAGTCTCTGAGAATTGATTGTCAAAGGACTAGAAATCCAAGGTAATGTACTGGCCCAGAGCCATCTTCAGAGTCAAACAACCCTGAGTTCAAATCATAGAGCTCTGTACTGTTTATTAACTGATTATTGACCAAAATTGTTTTCTCCATGTAACAGCAAATATATCTTTAAAATCTAAAGTCTCTTTCTAGACTACTTTCATCCATTTGTAATGTACAACATTATAACGTGCATCAACACCCTTTCTTCTGCTTCTTTATGTATTCTGTTCTCATTTCCCCCCCTTCAAATGCAAACACAATACCTGGAAGAAATCTTGTGGACAGAGCAATTGATTCCAGACCCCTCACATTTAGAATATAATTATGAGAGAAATTTCAAAAGGCCACGTCTTCCTTGGTGTTTTCTTAAATACCATATCACAAAATTCAACACCACTCATCAGCTGAAATGAGAAGCGGTCGATTTCATATCAAATCTACCGCTGGTAGCTAACCCCGCCCCAGACTTAGTGCTTGCAGGCAAGGCCTCCGTCATTGTCCCAGCTCCATTTTTACACCCTCCTTCTGATGCTCGGTTGTGTTAATTTCAGATTACTAGCTAATAGCATTTATGTCTTATGCGTTGACATTGTGAAAGTGATTCTTTGGTATCTTTTTAAATTAATTGTGTGAGAACAGGATAAAAATATGCCATAATGGAAGAACCCTGGCTATGAATCATAAAACACGATTAGAAAGGGTATTAACGATAAAACATGGTCTCCAAGGCTTGGTATGTGCCAGACACTATGTTAACATCATTATATTAAATGAATTTTGATTCTTGTTCTGATATTTACTAATTTTGTATATCTGTACATCTTTTTTAATGTCTCTGAGATTCATTCACCTTCTATAAAAATGATA
Source organism: Molossus molossus (assembly GCF_014108415.1). Classification (NCBI taxonomy): domain Eukaryota; kingdom Metazoa; phylum Chordata; class Mammalia; order Chiroptera; family Molossidae; genus Molossus; species Molossus molossus. Next base: position 185,309,120 of record NW_023425344.1, read on the forward strand.
TGATAATACCTCTCACCCAGGGTTGTTGCAAGAATAAATGAGGTAAAAATGCAAAAGCCGAGTGTCTAATGCCAAATAGATGAATGTTAAGTGATCATTTTAAGTACAACATTAAGAACTTACCCCTTATAAAACTAGAAAAAGAAAAAAATAATGTTCTGTCTATGGTTGTTTGCTTTAAAACTGTGTTTCTTCATATGAGAAAAACATTTCCCTTTCAAATAACGGAAATGCTATTTCAGACAAAAACAAAACAAGAAACAACAAGTGTGTGTGGCCAGCTTCGGTGTATAGGAAGTGTCCAGAGCAGGGAGAGGAGCAGAGACAGGACAGCGGAGGCGCAGCCGGCGTGGGAGGAGCGCGCAGTGAGTGCCTTTGGCGCCGGGTTTCCTTCCTGGGTGACAACGTTCTGCACCTGGACCCCTGCTCCCAGAGCAGGCCCAGCCTGTGTCTGCACAGACCTCCACTCAGGGGAAATGAGAGTCACTTGGGTGGAGGGCACTAACCCACACTCCATGTCCACTCAGCCAGCCTTGACCTGGGGTGTGAACATGACTGGTCACCACCAGGCTTCTGACCCTGCTTCAGCCTGTTCCTGCGCTAGGCAGGCCCTCCCCCAGTGTGAACCCCCCTTCCACACACATTGGGAGGGACGTAGGGCTGCCCAGGTGGGATCAGTGTGGTGGTCTGGCCTGAACTGGACCACCCTGGGTCTCTACCTTTGGGTCCTTCTGGGAAATGGACCGGAGGTGTCTGGGCTGAGTCCTTACCCAGCGCCTGCAGCACCTAAAGCAGCTGCTGTTGCAGGCTTTCCTGAGGCCACGGTTTAGGAACATGAGGTGCATCAAGAAACATGTTGCTCTTTCAAGTGTCTCTAGCCAAGTGGCTGCCTGGTTTTTGGGGTTCCAAGTTCTGTTGGGCTCTATCATCAGAAAGTGAGGTCGCTGCCTGGGTCTTCTACCTCTAGCAGCTCCTCAGACAAGAGCAGTAACTTCACTTCACCATGAGAGAGCCCAACTCAACTAGGAACCACTGTGACTAGGCGGCCACATTCTAGAAATGTCCCTACCCAGCTCACTCAGTGAAGGAAAATATCAAAACCAGGATCTGGGGTTAAGAAGAGAGGACAAGCACAGTCCTAAACTTAGATGGTTAAGTACAAAACCTGCAGGAGCTATGAACACTGAGAAGCCTGGTTTCACTTGAGTGAGGGGTACAACTTACAGGCAGAGCCAACACACACTGCACTTTTTGAATATAATACTCTTTAATTATAAAGAACAGAGTTCTCTGTTATACAAGAAGACAGGACAGATATTGCAGGAGAGATATTTGTAAACAGAGGTAATGAAATAGAAATTGAATGAAAACAATGAATTACTCAGAGATTAATATGCAATAAACGATTCTTGACTTGTCTTCAAGTTGCTGCCTGTAGAAAGAAAATCACGTCCTTGACTCCACATCCCTTTGTATCTCTCATCTCTTACTCTTTTCCTTCACAAAGCACTCACTGCTCCATGACCTTTTCTCTCCTTCATTCCTAAGGCTACTCCTGCCTCCCTCTTACTCCTCATATGCTACTCAATGATTCCATAATTGTTCAATCTGAATGATATTTTATGACCTTGGCATGCTTGATATACCGTACTGTTGATCAGCCTCTCATTGAAATGCTTCCTTTCATTGTCGCCCATCGATTCTTCTTTCCTGGTTCTCCTATGTTCACAGCAGTTCTAGCCCCTTGCCTTGACTGACCGCATTGATTTTGCTAATTCTCGGGGACTCCATCTGTGCTCGGGCTCTTTTCAACCTAACCCAGAACTGACTCGCCGTTGCAATGATTTGAAACCACTCCTTTGAGCTCAGGCCCTGTTGCATCATCATGGCTTTAGCAAACCAAAAACTTTTCAATAGTCACAGATTAACATGTCCATTTGAATACCTTCTCTAGAAATAACATCATCAATTAACCTCTGGCCTGAAAACATATCCCAGATTTCTGCCTTTTCCAGACCACTCACACAAAGCAGTGTTAATTTTAATTCCTAAATACCTCTTCCAACACTGTATTTTGGACCACTTCATTTCTCACAAAATGACTAGAGGAACATTACTAATGCAGACATTATCAGACTATGTTCTCAGAATTTTGCTTCTTGAATTGATGAAGAAGGGGGAAGGGAGGCAGAACAATCAGATCCTAAGTTACTCATCCCTGTTTCAAGCAACGATGTCCCCATCTATTTGATGTTTCAAATACAATTTCACTTGAAAAGTAAAAATTTTGCTGTTTAGAATATTCTAATTTATTTTCCATACTACAGGCATTGAGCTAATATACATATCTTATTATATCATTTCCTTGATAAACAGGATTGGTATCAGGGTTTGTAGAGGGAATCAATACCATGAATGATAAGAAATAATAGATTTATTATAGTGATTAGATTGTATACTATTATGAACACTGGGGAAGAAGTCTGTGCATGTTTGTTGCTCATGCACTGAATGGTGAGCTGAAGTCACTGTGGGTTGGCAGGATTGGCAGCAAGAAAGAAAAACTGGAGAGAGAAAAACTGAAGCCCATGAGGACAACTGAACACACAAGGCCAAAATGGAACTCACATCGGTTCCATGTTGCATTCAGTCTGGACAACACTCGTGACCTGAAATAGAAAGCATAGTCCTGCAGTATATATCTACACATACTGCCTCAAGAGTCAACAACAAGTGTTGGCGAGGGTGTGGAGAAAAGGGGACTCTAGTACACTGCTGGCGGGAATGCAGACTGGTGCAGCCACTATGGAAAACAATATGGTATTACCTCAAAAAATTAAAAATTGAGCTGCCATTTGACCCAGTGATCCCACTTCTGGGAATATACCCCAAAAGCCTGAAACACCAATCAGAAAGAATATATGTACCCCCATGTTTGTAGCAGCACTATTTACAATAGCTAAGGTCTGGAAACAGCCCAAATGTCCATCTGTAACGAATGGATAGAAAAGCTGTGGTACATACACAAAATGGAGTACTATGCAGCTATAAGAAAGAAAGCTCTCTTATCCTTTGAGATGACATGGAGGGACCTGGAAAGTATTATCCTAAGTGAAAGAAGCCAAACAGAGAAAGACAAGTATCATATGATCTCACTTATTTTTGGAATATAATGAACATAACAGTCTGAGGAATGGGGTAGTCCCAGAGACGTGGAAGTGGGGTACAGGCTGACAATCCCTAGAAGAGGGGGTGGTGGGGGAGAGATAAACCACAGAACTTATATGCATGTATGCATGAACAATGAACATGGACAACAAAGCTGGGGACAGGGTGGGGAGGGAGGAGGAGGGGGGAATCGGTGGGGGGAAAAGAGAAACATCTGTAACAAAAATAAATAAATAAATTTTAAAAAATAAAAATAAAAAAAGCTGAAGGAGGAGAGTTCATGATGAATCTTTCTTATAAGGACACTTCCCAGCTGTGAGTGTCCTGAGTCGTCTGTAAATCCAAAAGGCGTATCTACATATGATCTATTCCCTGGCATGTTCACATGCAGCACAACACGAAGTCATCCATTCCAGGGGCCCACCTTGGCCAAGGAAGCAGTATCTTTACTGCAGCCCGGGAACCGCCTGCAGTGTGGTAACCTTCCGTGCACAGCATGGGACCAGTGACGGGCAGAGCGTGGTGATTGGTGGATGGTGGGTTGTGAATTTGGACTTCACTAAGGAGGTTGATTCTGTCAAATACATCAGTGTGTGGGGCATCCTATGAGAGACTGGCCATCAGGGAGGTTTATACATCATTCTCTCACTCTGTGAGGGAATCATGAACAGAGATGTAGCCGTCAGAGAGATACCCAATTCATTTAGGTGACTAGGAGCACAGCCACGGCGCGTCCCTCCGCACTAATAGGATGTGCATCCGCAGCGCCCCACAGCCTGCAGACACAGTGCTCCCACAGCAGGAATCGGTTCACATATGTCAGTTTCAGGGGGAAAAAAAGGTCAAAAGTCCTGTGTCATGGATTATCCATAGAATAATCATACAGATGTGCTTATGTTTAGGGGGAGGCAATAGGTATTTTTATTTTCAGTGCTATAGAAATATTACCTTTTTTACTTTTTATAAACAGAAGATGACAGGTCTCAGTGTATTTTATAATGTAGGGGTTTTCATCACAAGTATGTATCTCTCCCAGTCCCCAACTTCCAAAACTCTCTCCCAGTCCCCAACTTCCCTAAAGAATGTTCAAAATCAGTGTGTACATTGAATTCTCCCTCTCCCCCTCCTGTCCTTGACATATACATACCCAATCAATAGATGAAGCCTATGGACTCATTTTTATCAATTCTTTCATAATTCTCTCTCTAATGAACACAATTCAGCAACCTATACTGGAACATCAATATGTGTACATTCCAGCTAGCTTAAACACAGTTCTTCCTTGCTCTGAGCCCCAGCCCTGGCTCTTATGCTGGCACGTGTATTTGCACTCTCTTTGTGACTTTTATGTTCCATTATCCCCTGTAGGACTCGGTACCTATTCTCCAAAGGCTGACCACACTCCTGAATGATGGACAGCTTTTTCAGGCTTCCTTGGATGCTTCCCTCTCTGCAGGCCAATGTTTGTTTGTTCAGCCCTTAACATACATTCAGAAGTCCTCAGCCAGCCCCTCAATGCAGCACTGTCTCCCAGGAAAGCAGAACCTGGCTGACTTCTCTGTTCCTCCTAACCTTCTCCCTGTGTGTCCCACAGGTTCCAGATAGCTCATCACACATTTGGGGGAAATGGCGCTATTATAGATTTTTGACCAAAGTCAGGATTAGAAATCACAGATAAGATTTTAAATATCTTTGGCAGTAGGCTGTAAAGAAATTTGTTTTCCATCATATTGGAAGGTGGTAGGCAGAGATATTTCTCTGAGATCCTGTGCTTCAGCTGTGCTTTCTCCCTCTGAAGCATTCCTTTTATATACGCAGGACAACTGACTTTAATTGGAAAGAAAATATGCTATGTCTCACATGTACTATTTAATCGAAATTCATAGATTATATGAGTTCTCTATGAATCACACTGTAATGCCAAAGTAGAAAATGAGAATTACACAGTAAGAATCAAACTTGGCAGGAGTTGCAAGATCCTATATGGTAGAAAAAATGTCACCTCCATGCTGTGTGTCCCTGTGTCCCCATTAGATTCTCTGGAGACCAAGAAATTGCAATGAGATTTGCTGCAACTTTCTCCTACATGTGGCCATCTCACTTCTGTAAGTATGGCTAATTAAAGCAAAATATAATCTTACAATGCACAAATGTGTGACTGTCTACTTCGAATCTACAGTTTACTTAAGATGCTGCAGACAATCAGAGAGTGCCAAATAAATGCCAATTATTCAGTATGACCTTCAAGACTCTCCACAGTACCATTCTAAGCTACATCTTCAGCCTCTTTACCCACAATCACATGGGAGTATTTTATGCTTAAAATGAGCGGAATTATGAGTTGGCATTGATTATCATCCTTCCACACTGTGTCTTTACTCTGCCGATCTCCTGGTAGACTCTCCTCATGCCCACTTCTAAATTTCCAAGTTGTTTCAAGTTCCATGTCAAAGTGGCCTCCTTCACAAATCTTTGGTTATTCTTTCCCAGTGTGTGCTAATATATCTCTCTCTGCTGAATCCTTATGACACTTTATTAATATTGCCTTTTTTTTGCATTTTTCCTAATCTACCTTTGCTTTTGTATTATGAGCTTCTTGCTAATTTCCACTGGACTGTACACTTTTCAAATTCAGCATTGTACACTTTGGAACCCAAATGTATCAGCTGATTTAAATTGTATTGTTTCCAAGTAGGGGGGGTCGCTTTTTACAAAGTAGATGCAGAAATTTCAAAGTGAAACCAATAGGAGTGATTCACAAACCTTCATGGGAAACACCAAAAGGAATTTGATTTATGAAATCTGTGATAGGGTCAGGAAGTTGCACTTAACAAGCAACTAAAGTGATTGTGATCCAGCTGGTCTGAGTGGCACACTTCAGTGAACACTGCCAGAGAGACACATGACTGCTACAGGGAGCAAAGCAGGCAGTAGCGGATTGTGTAACAAACCAATATCTGTAATTTAAAACATAGCTAGTTCTGACTTCACGGTACATAAAGCTGGTCCAAATGCAGATGTGTTTAGCTATAAACAATGAAGATCTCATGGTTAAAAGAGTGCAGTGAGGAGATATTATACCGGACGACTGCTCAACACTACTTGAGAAATGGACATATAGAACTCCCTCTTTTTAGAAAGCATAAAATAAACTGTATGGAAATGATTCTGTTGGCTTTGAGAATGGGAGGCAGAATTTCATCATATGGATACCATGTAAGAAACTTACTTAGAAATGGCCAACATAAACATTAAATTGTGCAATATCAATCTAGAGCTTAAGACAAACTACCATAAGCTAGAGAAAGAGTTAAAAATGCAGGGAACAATCAAAGCTTATATATATTAATTATTTGCAAATAGGTGTCTAATTACACACAGGCATTTGTCTTTTAATCATGACTTGATTTTTCATCCCTCAACGTATATATTTATTTTAAAATAAAATGTATATTTGTAATATAAACTATGTTACAAGCATATCCCAAAGAGATAAAATCACATTAATAGCAATGGTTCAAATCTTGTTCCTACTTGCCTCGCTTGCAAAGAACTCCTATCCCCATGAAAACGTCTTTTTCATGCTTCTGGGAGAACTCCAGAGGTGTCATATAGTTTCAGAAATAGATCCTATTTCATTATGCAGATGCTGAGCTGCTTGGCGTCATCTGGGTGCCACTATGTTTGCCAAGCTCCTCTCATCTCTTGTCAGTCATCACTGAGTACCTCCTATTCCATCAGATGCTATACTCTCCTTCTACAGCCAAATTATGAGCGCCACCAGATAATAAACTTCCATGATGTTCTTTTGCAAAATGGAGAAGGCTGCTTCTATATCCTTTGGTCCATTCATTTAAGTGTGCTCTGAATGCTCTCACTTAAGATTCACACTTTATAGAATTTTCAGTCCTTTTTGCTTATAAAAATCTGATTTTTGTGGAACTTATATATAAGCCCAAAGGTAGCTAGGCCAAGAAGCTAGTATGGATTACACACATACCACCACCTTCCCAAATGCTTACATACCCTGTGTACATTGCTCCAAAAGCTCCCCATTTGTCATTGAGCTTCTCTTGATCCTCCCTGACCATCTTTGTCCAGTTTTTTTTTTTTTTTTTTTGGTCCAATAAAGACCAATGCTACTCAAGGAATAGTTATGCTTTGTTGTTTACATTAAGAACTCCACTTTTATACTGAAAACCTGGTCAAATGGGGGCAAATGTTATATTATTTAATATATAAAATATAGATATCATACCTATAAGAAGCTAGTTTTTTTGTTTGTTTTTGTTTTTTATCATAAGAGCTTAATCCAAAGACTGCCTTGCGAGTACCTATACAGATTATGTAGTCAACGGTAGAAATAAAAGAATTTCTATAAGACTTAATTAAAGGTTGAAAATTGATGAATATTTTTTGCATGGCCTGTGCCGTGTTTATAATTTAAAAAATAATTCACAACAGCTTGAACAGCAATGATAATAATCGCTGACATTTATTCAGTGCCTCTATGACAGGGCCTCCCATGAGTTTGACTCATGTAGTCCTCATAGAACCCTACGAGGTAAGTGATACTGCAACAACACACACTTCTCAGGAAAAAGTCACCGCGCGGTTTCAGAGCCTTCAAGGCTGCGCTGTTCTGAACCTCATTTGCAGCTGAGAACACTGAGGCCTCAAACCGCTGAGTCACAGCAGAGTCACAGACTAGTCAGTGGCAGAGCCACGATTCCAAGGCAGGGTTTCAGATTCCAAAGCCTGCCCTGTGCCTCAAAACTCTGACTTCACGTCACAACTCTTATTTCTGGCTCCTCGGGAAAACCAGGTGATCCTGCAACATCAGTCCCTCATTTTGTCACGACCCCAGTGAGTTGGAGGAATGATGGGTGCCCCCCTGAGCCTGCTATTGAGCATGGTCCATTCTTCTCTCTTGTCTCCCTGACAGGGAAGCTTTACCAGTATCCTCACCTTGTTGCTTCACAGCACAGGTGAAGGGAAAGCAAAAGAAAGAGAACCCCGGGTGCTGGGCATTCCAGCAGCCTTTCCTTGCACACTCTCCTTACACACTCGTGTCGCCACTGGCCCAGCATGCAAGCTCTTGAACCATGAGCTAGGTTTTCAAACCAAGACCTAAAAAATAACGACGACTCTCAGAATGATGTCTGTAGTCACATCATTTAGAGTCTCATTTCAAGATTGTAGAATGTATATATTTTGATCACAGGCTTTGGATGAGAGAGACCTCATTCAAAGAAAAGCTTCACCACCTACTAGCTACATGACTTAGGATAATTAAATTTTAAGCCCTGAGCTTCAGTTTCTATTACTGTTCAGCATGTCTGATACATAAATAATATGTCCAATCTACCATGCTCATCAAATAAATAAATGATTAGGCCAATGCAAATATAAATGGAACTTTATAAAGTGTTACGTGAATACTGCTTTTTTTTTAAAATCATTTTTCTGCATCAACACTTAGTGTCATGTTTGAGTTTTAGATACTTCAACAGGAAAAATAAAAGTGGTGACATATGCTGATGATGTTATCCTTGTAGCTTCTAATCAGCTTCTCTTTGATCCATCAATGCTAAAGGCTAATATCTTCCTCCAGAGCTAGTAGAGATCTATGGGAACTGCTAAGATCCTGGTCAATGATTTTATTCCTCTAACAACTAAGATAACTTTCATTATCTGAAAGCATTCTTTCATTATCTGAAAGCATTCTTCCTCTAACACCAGCCTTGAGAAAGCGATTACTTGCATGAAAATATACTTTTGTTTCTTTACTGACAAAAGTTTTGCAGAACATGGATGATAACAGAAATGAAACTATGGTGTCCATTACTTTCTTATAATATGCATCTTTTTGCACTATCATCTTTTTTGCACTATAATGATTGGATATGGGATTACTGCAAAATTAGATCCCTGGGGCCTAACATCATTGAGGGCCCAGCTAAGTGTTTTATAGAGAGCAGACATTGAATAAATGCTTGCTCAAGAAGCAAATGAATGGATAACTAAATAACTAAATGCACAGCAGGCAGCTCATTATATTCACACTCGTTTTCATGAGATAACATATACAATCAGCTTCAGCATCAGGAAAGAAAGAAAATATAGATTAAATCATGGATTCAGCGTGGCTCCCCTCACTTCACCAGATCAGAGTTTCTCAGGATTTCCAAAGGTAAGCAATGAGATGAAAAGCTGAGTTTTAGACACTTTAATAGGAAAAATAAAAGTGGTGATATAAATCACTCAAGGTTACATATATGCTGATGATTTTATCCTTGAATGAGAAGCCATGTTTCAGTGAAGCATTTGATGAAAGCTTACACTATTCCATAACTAAAGAATTATTAAGATGTCCAGAACTCACAACTCAAAATATAAATATTTAGCAAAAACAATTTCAGTAAACTATATTTTCATTAAATTTCTCAAAATGGGCATCTATGAGATCTCATTTTATTTTTCAGTAAATGATGCTATTATTGACTCCAAAATATAAAAATATTTGGTATGTTTTTATCTAATACAAGCATCAGAAATCAGTAATTTGGAGAGAAAAAGCATACTCCCAAATATAGCTTATGATTTGATAAAAACATTAATACAATTTTTTTTTGATTTTTTTTTTTTAAGAGAAAGAGGAAGGGAGAGGGAGAGAGAGCTAGAAACATCAATGAGAGAGAATACTGACTGGCCACCTCCTGCACGCCCCGACTGGGGATTTGGCTCACAACGTGGGAACGCACCCTGACCTGGGCTACCTCTTCATGCATGGGTAGACCCTCAACCACTGAAATATTTTAAATATTTCAATTAAAATTAGTGTTAAGATGTATTAAAATGATAACATTTGGTACTAGAATATAATAATACAATATTTAAAGAAAAAACTATGTCATAAAAGCTGTGTTTCCAATTAGTTGTTTTTCATATGAGGTTAACATTAAGATGTAATATGATATGAAATTCTCAGTGAATCTACCACTCATGAACCCAGCTTAGAAAATTTTATTGAAAGCTGTGATCAGCAGAGCAGATGAATAAAAATAGAGAATTCATAAAAAAAATTTAAAAAAAACTCGCGTTGGTGTGAATAAACTGAAGTGAGCACTGAAGACCAATTTAAGTATACAACCAAGGTATTTAAGAATTTAAGTCCAGAACGGAGGGAATAATGATTTAAAAGCAAAGTACAATGATTATACATCTTGTCAATATGAAAATAAAAATGAAGGGATGTGAGGAGAATGCATGTATGAGAAAATTTAGTTGTGTTTATTTTTCAGCCTTTCATGGTGGGAACTTTTCCATCAAGATAAACAAAACAAATAAAAAAACATAATGGATTTATGTATTGCATGCAAGTATGTAAAACCAAGTGTCTCAAAATGATTATAAGCTTAAAAATTGGGCTTAAACATAAAAGGAAACAAGTAAGAAAAATAAAATTAAATCAGAAGTTCACACACAAAAAAGGACATACTCCGAAAGGATATTATAGCTATTTCATCGAACTATACAGAAAACACATTCAAAAAATACTAGAAGAAATAAATCAAAACACAGTAGTGTTTAATTCATTTGTATATTCTTGAAAATTCAACATAAAATAAAGACAGATAACCTGAATAAAATGATTACTAATATTAATTATATAAGCAGATGGAAGATAGCCTCACAAAAACACTTTTCTCTGCTATTAATAAATCATTTTTGTTACATAGATGGAATATATTTTAAATGATCCTGTATTTTTAAAAAATCTAAATGTTATATAAAAACCTTTTACAGTTTATTTTTATACCTTTCTTGAATCACATAGAAAATCAAAACCCAATTTTAGAATACCTTGAAATAGCAATAATGAAAATAATCTCTATTAAACATACAAATCCACTAATAAACAGTTGAAAATGAAGAATGTACTGAACAATCAACTCAAAGTTAGAAAAGGAATAGAGAGGTCTTATTAAGGATATATATAATATATATATATATATTCTTAATAATATATAATATATGTAATATATATTAGAAAATGGAAAGGAAACATACTAATTATAATATTAAGACCTTTGCTATAAGAAAAATAATATAATAAAAAGTATCCATACTAATTAATATAAATGGGAAGAAAATATAATCTTATAAAATTTTTTATGAAATGAGAAAAATATTTAAAAGAGAAAATGTATTTTATATATATATTTATGCATATATGTGTATGCATATAAAATTATTTAAAAGAGAAAATGTATTATGTATATATACACATATATATACACACACATTCATAAATGAAAATTGTTTGTTCAATTTATTGCAAATAGATCTTAACTCTAGGTTGAAATGGATCACTTTTGTAAAGAATGAAATTAGCAAAAATATCTCAAGAATAGATATACAACTTGAACATGTATTTGAGAATAAAGGAAACAAAAGTTTCTAAAGGTTAAACCCCAAACTTGAGCCAGGTTCAGCTTCATATTTCAAGGAATAATAATCACAAGACTATGTAATCCTCAGCCCTTATCTTACTCAGTGTATCAGCAAGGTTCGGAGGGAGCTGGCCGTCTTTGGCTCTTCCATTCTACACCTAGCCCTAACCTGAGCCTTCTTCTTTAGAATGAGTTCTCATTACAACTAATGGAAACTATTTTCCACTTGTGCAAGCCAACAAGTTTCATTCCCATCATTTATTCTTCTCTTGTGCTTGCATCACACATCCATTCCACCAATAAATCCTATTGAATCTACTTCAAAATATATCCAGTTTCTCTGAAATCTAGTCTCCTCATTTCTCCCATCACACTACCCTGTTCTAAACCACTGTCTTTTATCCAGACTATCCAGCACCTTCCTCACTAATTCTCCAATCTCTGACCTTGCTTCATTTTTTAAAATTGATCTTATCCACCTTGTGCACCCATTGTCTTTTACAACAAAGCAGCCAGAATTCTGTTCTACAAAATATCATATTTTTCTGTTCACACACGTTCTAAAGGTTTCCCATCTCACTCAGAACTAAAAATACCTAAAGTATCCAGAAGGCCCAAATGATCTAACTTCCTGTCATTTCTCTGATTCTAATCTCTCTTTATTCTCTCTCTTGCTCACGTTAGTCTAGTGTGAAAATAGATGACCACAGTGACTCCATCTTGTTGGACAAAACAAATTGCACTGTCCTTGCTGACTTGTCAAAAATAAGTTATTTGCTGGGAAAGAACTTTTCAAGAGCTGTACAAACAGCTGTGTGATTCAAAGACTATGCAAAAACTTTTGTTTCCAAGTAATGGTGAGAAATGTTCATGGGAAACCAATAACTTGTGAAAAATAAATTTCCCTCCAATCATAATGCTTGATAAACTAATGTAACCTATAGAACCCGAATGCTTGCTCTTCCTCTCTCTCTTTTTCTTTTTCCCCTTTAAAAACCCATGCACTTAATCCCTACAGAAGGGAAACCTGGTTGCTGACAGAATCTGTTCCTCACTTGCAATTCAGGACCATGAATAAATGCTTTTCTTACCTTGCAGCCTTGTATTTTTTTCACAGTCAACACTAGCTACAGTACATCATTTTATTAGTTTTTATTGTGACATGCAAAGTATGTCCTGGCTTCAGTGTCTTGCCACTTACTGTCCCTCTACTTAGAATGTCCTTCTCCCATATAACTATGGAGCTCACTCCATCATCTGTTTAGTACAAATGTCGGCTTCTCAGTGAGATGTATTTGTTCTTCATTGTTGCCATAACAAATCACCACAACTGAACAGTTTAAGACAGCACACATATCTGTAGGTCAGAAGTCTGGTTAGGCTGGTCTGCTTTCTTTGCTCTAGGTTTCACCATGTCCAAATTAAGGTATCAGCCAGTATAGTGTTTACCTTAGGAGAAAATAGCTTCCCTGCTAATTGAGTTCCTTGCAGCATATAGGACTGACATTTCTGTTTTCTTGGTGGTTGTCAGCCATTAAGTAGCCTGCATTCCTTCGATTTCCTTCTCATAATTCCAATCTCTGATTTTCCTTTGTGCCAAACCTCTACTGCTTCCATCTGTAGAATGCTCTCTGCTTTAAGGATTCATATGATTAAATTGAGACCACCCAGATAAACTAGGATAATCTCCCTGTCTTAAAATCTGCAACCTTAATTATATCTACACAGTTTCCTTTTGCCATGCAACAATATCCTTAGGTTCCAGGGATTATAGTGTACACATCTTGGGGGGCCATTCTGCCTAGCACTCAAACTTGACCACTCTGTTTAAAATAGCAACAGCTGCCCAGCTGGTGTGGCTCAGTGACTGAGCATTGACCCATGTATCAAGAGGTCCCTGGTTCAATTCCCGGTCAAGGCACATGCCCAAATTGTGGGCCCAATCCCCGGTGAGGGGCATGCAGGAGGCAGTCAATGTTCTCTCTCATCAATGTTTATATCTCTCTCTCCCTCTCCTTTCCTCTCTCTCTAAAAAATCAATAAAGAAAAAAATTAAAAAAAAATAGCAACAGCCTACATTCACACTACCAACTCCTTTATCACTTACTTTTTCTCACAAGCACTGATTATAGTTTACGTATAAACTTACTTGTTTATCACTTATGAACAAATGATATACAAAACCCTAAAATAGAATTCCATGAAGGCAAAAATTTTATACAGTTTCTTTCACTACTGTATTCTTATTACTTAAACAGGTACCTACCACATAGTAGAGGTTCAAATATTTACTAGATAAATAGATTAAATAACAACTAATTGTATTAAAATACAGAAAACACTAAATCTTCTATATTAATCAATCTATGTCAAACTTAGCATAATGTCTTAACAAAATTGACAATGACAGCTTAAACAGGAAAAATATAGAAGAATGTAAGTACAGACGCCAGGCTGTTGCTTGTGATTACCCCTAGAAAGAAAAGTGAAATTAGTGGAAGATATAAAGAAATTTCATACTTTATTCTGAATAATTATTTATTGTTTAAAAATGTACATAAAAATTATTATAATTAATACTCAGTTAATTAAATATTATAAAGATGATTTCCCCTCAAAACTAAAAAGGAAAAAAGAAAAGCTACTAACTATAGTCAAATTGATAAAAATAAAAATTCTCACAGGAAGCATTTGGACATCAACAACATGGATTTAATGTTAACTCGGAAAAAACAAAAACAAATGACCAGACAATTATATATGAGAGTACACACTTTTAAATGAGCATAACTTTTGACCCATGTCTGTTGCATTCTTGAATATGTATGATAAACTCACATCACTGTGCAAAGATGTGGGTAGAAGATGGATTTCAGGGCACTCTCTCACTTAGAGAAAGCATTGTCAAACGTACTGATGCACTTCCATCTGACGGTGTGCTCGGCGGATCTTATAAAGAATGAGGTAGCAAGACACATTTGAATAGTTTGCCATGCTTTTCCACTGTAAGATTCCTTTTATACTTAATAAATGTGTTGGGGAAAATGCTTGAATACTATACAATAATCCTTTTCTCCTCAAAGAGAGAAACATATTTACTAACCAGAATATAGCATTTTATAGTTCATATTGTCTTCACCCTTACAATGTACAGTTAAAATACTTTTTCCAAAATTAATTATATCAATTCTGTTTTTTGCTACCCCTTTAAGTGTGATTATGTTAGTGATCTATAATATTAATAGACTAATTAGCTATCATTGGTATTACATTTTAGGCAAGAAATACCCTGAACTTGTGGTTTGTAAGTATAGCTTTTTTCTTTTGCATATTTAGGAGTGACACCTTTTCAAGTAATTTCTGTTAAATATGAAGAAAACAAAATAAAATCTCAAGCAATTCTCAATTAATGAATACATTTCCAAGCATGTCTAGTGCAATTATAAAACTGAATCTTCAGGAACAGACAACTTCTAAGTATATTGCATAGATGCCCTTGGTTCCCCGTAGCGAGACCTTGGTTTGCAAGTTTCCACAATTTGATTTCGGAGACTCAGCCACATTTCGATTGTCACTCTTTGCAGCCTTTATTGCCCTTTAGGCTCTCATTGACTCCCTCAACATAGTTGTGTCTACATCAGCGTTGGCAATTACTCATGCTTTTTTTAGTTGCACTAAAGAAAACAGTAATTGAATTAATATAGTTCTATATTGGCCTATGGTGGACTAAGTTGCCTTTGTGCATTTACCATTCATTCTGCAACTGCATTCCACTTTTTAACCAATGTGGAGCTGTAGGGAGGAATTTCTGAGATATTTGGAGAATCAAAGCAAGTGATTCTAAATCAGGATGCAGTCAGTTCATTTTCACTGTAATTTATAGATGTGTTCAGATTTTCAAAATGTACAGTAGCATATTCTGTGAGGACAGATTTTCTTCTGTATTTAGTTTTAACTGTCACTCATAAAGCACACATTGTGCTCTACTATCAACAGAACGATTTCAAACACCTGACAACAGTTGAACAAACACAGTAATTCATTAAAACCTTGGGGAAGTTTTCTGTTCTGCAGTGTGAATAGCTTTTCTTTTGCTCCTGCACAGAATGCTAATGCGGAGAGTCTGTGATCAAAGTGCACTGGAGACATGCTTTAGGATAGGGAGGCACCCCATACTGGTGTTTCTGTTTGATCCTTTTGTTCAGTAAAAATGCCACTTGCAACAGAAATACACACAGAAAAGGAGAATGTGACAACTCTGAACAAGAAAATCAGGCAAGGCTGAGATGCTCTCTGATAAATATGAAATGTTTTCCTTTGCAGCCCAGCCTTTGTTATAATATTATTTCTCCACTGTGGGCAAAGTGACTACAGCCTTTCTTTCTAGTTGGCAGGAATGTACCTAGAAGCTGACAAGCAGCCCACACAGTGTGGCTTGTCCTCTTACTACTGCAGACAGGCTGAAAATGCTCTGGTGCCTATTGTTATAGCTGTTGCTAACAAGGTGTCTTTGTTTTAGTTTTCGTTTTGGTGGGCTTTTTTGTTTGTTTGTTTATTCAATAACCAAGTGACACCCTAGATGTACTATGACAAGAAACAGATGTTTTTTTCTTTTAGGTGTTTTTTCAGATCTACAGAATCCTGTCAGATCTGTCTGTACCCCCTTCAATTGTAAGTAGCTCTATTTTGCGTGTATATATTATTTACACTTTAACATAATAAGTACTTTATAGGAGCAATTAATGCTCAGTTTTATTCAGATCAAAAACACATATTTAAATAAAAAAATCAGTCCACCTTAATATATTAATCTGATATTCTATTTCATCTGTAACATGGAACTCTTACATTAAAATGTTTAACATTAAAATACAATGTTTTCAAATAATATTTAATAGTGAGAGATATTCATAATATAATAATAGAAACAATAGATAAAAACAAACTGTAATATAATTCCAGTTCTGTAAAACCATATGTATCTCTACTTGAATTTCAAAATGTTAATAGTTGAAACAAATAGAGTGTCAAGACATAGACCAAAAACAGACCCAAACATGTATGGTCTATTATTTTGCACAAAGTAGTCAAGATAATTCATTTGAGGAAGGACAGTTTTCTCAACAAACAGTGCTGGATCAAATGGACATTTACATGCCAAAAATAAAATAATAAAATAAAAGTAGCCATGATCTCACACCATATAAAAATTTAACTCAAAATAGACCATGGACTTAAATGTAAAAGCTAAAATGTATGGAAAAAAAAAAAAAAACAGAAGAAAATCACTGTGACTTGAGTTGGTCAAAGATTTCTTAGACATGAGGCAAAAACCACAAACTTATATATAAAAAAATTAAATTAGACTTCATCAAAATTAAAAACTTTTAATTTTTTGTTAAAATGTTCTTGGAAAGATATTGTTAAGAAAATGAAAAGGCAAGTCACAGACTGCAACAAAATATTATGAAACCAGAATATATAAAGAACTCCCAAAAATCTATATAAAGAAAACAAAACACCTGCACAGCCAGTGTGGCTCAGTGGTTGAGGATCTACCCATGCACCAAGAGGTCACTGGTTCGATTCCCAGTGAGGGCACACGCCCAGGTTGTGGGCTCCATCCCCAGTGGGGGGCATGCAGGAGGCAGCCAATTGATGTTCTCTCTCATTGATGTTTCCATCTCTTTCTCGCCCTCTCCCTTCCTCTCTCTCTCTCTCAAATCAATAAAGAAGAAAAAATTTTAAAAAAAGAAAAACTTTTAAAAAAGAAAACAAAAAACAATAAAAGATAGGCATAAGATTTTTTAATTTTAATTTTTTGTTTATTGATTTTTAAAGAGAGAGGGAAAAGAAGAGTTTTGTTGTACTAATTATTTATGCATGGTTGATTCTTACATGTGCCCTGACCAGAGATTGAACCCACAACCTTAGTGTATCAGAATGACACTCCAGCCAACTGAGCTACCCAGCCAAGGCTATAATATTTTAACAGACACCTAACCAAGAAGATACATACAGAATGGCAAAGAAGCACATGAAATCATTCAGTTGACATCATTAGTCATTAGGGAAATTAAAATTTAAATAAGACACTACTACATATCTATTAGAAGAGCTTCATATTTTTGAAGAGGTGACTATATAAAATGGTGGCAAGGATACAAAGCAACTGGAATGCTCATATATTGCTAATGAGAATGCAAAATGCTACAGCCACTTTGGAACAAAGGCACATCTCTGCACAAAAATTTACACAAGAAAATTCTTATAAACTTTATTTCTTATTGTAAAAAATGTGAAACAAAGCAATCTAAACAGATAAACAAACTGTAGTACACCCATAAAATGGAATTCTGCTAGAAAATAAAAATAAATAAGCTACTGATTTTCACAGAAGCATGGATTCCTTTCAAAACATTCTGGTCAATAAAATATGCCAGACCTAAAAGGATACACACTATATGTTCTGTTTATGTAGCATTCTGGAGAAACCAAAATATAAAGACAATAATCAGATCAACGGTTGTCACAGCCTGAGAGAAGATGGAATTGACCATGAAAAGATGCAAGCAAACATTAAGTGATTAAAATATTCTGTTTCTTAAGCATAGTGGTGGTTCCACTTATAAATTTGTCAAAATTAATAGAAGAGCACATCTGAAAGGGTGGATTTTACTGTGCGAAAATTGTCTATGGTACTTATTTCTTGGTGATAGAATTTTTTTTCTATTTTCTGTAGTATAATTTCCAAAAATATATCTTTTAATGTAATTTCAGTGCTGGATAAGTGCATTTTTCTCAGTATTGTGAGTTAGTTTGATTGGAGGTAGAGTCTGAAGCAGGCTTCACAGTAGTGGCTGATAGTCTAATGCATCTTCTACAGATGGAGAGCGCAAGTGAAAATTTTCTTTGAAAGAATTCAGAACTTGAATTTCAAAGCAACTGCATACAGATATAATATGGGAAAGAAGGAGCCTTCAATGCCTATCTAGAGCTTCTTCAGCTCTATTCCTTTCAACTTAATAGCTATATTCCCTTGCGATTTTTAAAAGAGGATAAACGTTTTTTTAAAAGGTTAATATTAAAGGGGTCACCCAGTCTGTGGGGCTCAGTTGGTTGAGCATCATCCCATGTACCAAGAGGTCACCAGTTTGAGCTCCTATCAGGGCACATGCCTGGTTTGTGGGCTCAACTCCCAGTGGGCGGTGTGCAGGAAGCAGCTGATCAATGTTTCTCTCCCATTGATGTCTCTATCTCTCTCTCCTTCTCCCTTTCTCTCTCTGTCAAAAGTCAATGAAAACATTAAAAAAAAGTGGGGGGGATACACTATTTCAGGTTGCTGGAGTATAGTGTGAGGAGTCTCAAACTCATATGAGTATAGTGGCCATTCAGGCAACAGTAATGGGTGAAACCAACTTGTAAGATGATAGGCAATGGGGAAAATACGACAATCTGGAGAATATGGTCATTGTAAAAGTATCCACATTGAAAAATTTAAACACACTGTAGTTTAAATAAAACAATTATTGCTGAACATGGCCACTGGGATACCTTTTTGATTTCTGGATGTGTGCATTACCATCAAGAGCACAGGAATTCCTTTTTTATGTTTTATGAACTGGTTGCCAGACAATAGATTGCATTGTCTAAATAAAATATTTTTTCCTTCAAAGTAATTTTAATTTTTTATAAAATTTATACAAATTATTCAGTTAAACATTATCCACAGATAAAAGAACAAATTAAATGAAAAAAATAGAAAACATTTTAAATTAAACAAAAACAAAACATTAGAATTAATAGGATGCAGATAAAGTAGTGCCTCAAAGAAAATCCATGTCTTTCAATGCTTATACTAAAAATAAAATTAAAAAAATCTCACCCTGGCTGGTTTGGCTCAATAGTTAGAGCATCGGCCTGCGGTCCAGAGAGACCTGGGTTCGGTTCCCGCTAAGGGCATATACCTAGGTTGCAGTTCGTCCCCAGCCCTGGTTGGGTCGTGCGGGAGGTAGCCACTCAATGTGTCCCTTTCACATCAATGTCTCTCTCTCTCTCTCTCTCTCTCTCTCTCTCCTCCCCCCCTTCCTCTCCTTTTTTCTCCCTCCCTCCCTCCCTCTCTTTCTCTTCCACTCTATCTAAACAAATAAATGGAAAAATGTCCTCGGGGAAAGAATAAAGTAAAATAAAATAAAATAAAAATCTCTAAACAAAAATTTACGCTTTCACTTTAAGAAACTAAAATAAGCTTTGCTGGTGTGGCTCACTGGATTGAGCATCATCCCATGGACTGAGAGTTCCCAGTTTGATTCCTGGTCAGGGCACATGCCCAGGTTGCAAGCTCAATCTCCAGTGGCGGCAGTGCTGGAGACAGCCAATCGATGCATCTCTCTCACGTCGATGTTTCTATCTCTCTCTCTCTCTAAAAAAACAATAAATATATATATTAAAAAAAAAAAAAAAAGAAACTAAAATAAGAAGAGCTAACCAGTAGGTAAATGTGGTACTTGGAACCTCTCAGAACCACATCAAATTTACAAATATGCTACAAAACAACTCTCATTCAGAACCACCTGAAATCTAGCTGAGCAGAAGTTCTAAGGATTAAAAGAAGCCACTTACATGATCCTTCACCTACATGTGGTAGATAAAAGTTCAGAGGGATATCTTGGCTTTGGAGATTCCCTCTCCACAATGAGTGCAAGGCTTCTAGCCCCACACCAGGCCCCCAGCCCAGGGTTCCAGTGTGGGAAGAGAAGTCCCCACAACTTCTACCTGTGAAAACCAGTGGGGACTATGGCTGAGTGAGACAGAGTGCTCTGAAGTCCCAGGCATTCCTCTTCAAGGGCCTGTACACAGACTTACTCAAATTCAATCACTCCAAACTCCAACACTGGGGCAGCAGATTGAAAGGAGCCAGGGGCTCATGGGAAAAACTGAATTGTTTGGCATCAAGGTAAGGGCTAGAGGGGCAGTTTTCTCCTAGACAGAAGTGATGCAGAGACCATTTTGTTTTATTTTTGTCTGAGACCTCCTACCACAGAGCCAGCAGGCGGGCCACATGTGAGTATCCATCAAACTACCTATCACTGTTTGCCTTATCCTGGTGATTTCCTGAGACACTGCCCCACCCAACTTGTAGGCCCACTCAAGCCTTTACCAGAGGCATTTTCATACAAATGGCCTGTCTTGGCTCATAATGCTGACTTTCCTAAAATCTCTCAAATAAGCAGCATCTGGCTCTGCATATACTGTACTCCTTGCTAAGTCAGCCCAGCCCTGGTACTAGTGGCAGCCAGCCATAATTCACAACTTGGTCTCATCTGGGCACCTTCAAGTACAGAACAAGTAGCAGCCATCTGAAAATAGCTTTGTAGCTCATACCAAGGCAGGGCACAGGTAGGTGGCAGCTGACCTTGGCCTGCACCTCCCAAGAGTACCCAGAGCCAGTACACCTGGTAGGTAACTTTCAGACCACTCTGAAATAACTTCCATTATTGACACACTCAAGGGGTGGATTCAGTGGGTACCTGAGCCCCACTGAAATGAGCTCTCTTCCATGGGGTCAGGCCCTGCATAGCAGATCCTCTATGGTGGTCAAGGACAGTCCTCATAGCTGATCAGCCTGGGAGTAAATCCTTCCCTTTAATGTGCCAACAGCAATCAGAGCTCAGCTATAATAGGAAGATGGGCCCATAGCCCACATAGGGTTGGGGAGGTACACACACAGTGTCCAGCCTGGGTGACTGCATCACTGGGCCCTTCAGGAAGGACATCTACTACATAAGGCCACTCTATCAAAACTAGGAGACATAGCAGCTCTACCTGATACATAGAAGGAAACACAGGGAGGTAGCCAAAATGAGAAGACAAAGAAATGTGTTCAAAACAATAGAACAAAATTCCAGAAAAAGAACTAAACAAAATAGAAACAAGCAATGAACCCAATGCAGAGTTCAAAACACTGGTTATAAGAATGCTCAATGAAGAGTAGAGAAACTTAGTGAGAACTTAAAAAAAAAAGAGATAGGAAACAGCCCTGGATGATATGACTTAGTTGGCTGAGCATCATCTGTGCACCAAAAGGCCACTGGTTTGATTTTGGGTCAGGGCATAGGCTCAGGTTGTAGGTTCAATCCCCAGTCAGGGTGTATATGGGAGGCATATACAGTTGATCAATGTTTCTCTCTCACATCAATATTTCTCTCTTTAATATATATATATATATATATAACTTAAAAAAAGAGAGATAGGAAACATAATCATGGAGATAGAAAACATAAAAAAGAACCAGTCAGAAATTAAGAATATAGTAACTAAAATGAAGAATACATTGCAGGGAATCAACAGTAGAGTACATGAAGCAGAGAATCAAATCCATGATTTGGAAGATAAGTAAGCAGAAAACACCCAATCATAACAGCAAAAAGAAGAATCTCCCAAAAGGTCAGTGCAGGGAGCCTCTGGGACAACTTCAAGCATACCAACATTTGTACCATGGGGGTGCTGAAAGGAGAAGGAAGAGAGCAAGAAATTGAAAACCAGTTGAAAAAATTATGACAAAAAACTTTCTTAACCTGCTGAAAGAAATAAACATAAAAGTCCAGGAAGCAGAGTCCCAAACAGGATGAACCCAAAGAGACCCTCACTAATACACATCATAATTAAAGTGAAAAAGTTTAAAGACAAAGAGAGAATCCAAAAAGTAGCAGGAAAAAAGGAGATAGTTACATACAAGGGAGCTCCTATAAGACTGTCAGCTGAGTTCTTAACAGAAACTTTGTAGGCCAGAAGAGATTGACACAAAATATTCAAAGTGATGAATGCAAATACCTACAATCAACATCACTCTACCCAGAAAAGCTTTAATTTAGAATCAGAAAACAGCCCGGCAGGTATGGCTCAGTGGTTGAGCCCCAACCTATACACCAAGAGATTACTGGTTCGATTCCCATTCAGCGCACATGCCCAGGTTGTGGGCCCAATCTCCAGTGAGGGGCATGCAGGAGGTGGCCAATCAATGTTCTCTCTCATCAATGTACCTCTCTCTCTCCCTCTCCATTCCTTTCTCTCTAAAATCAATAAAGAAAAATTATTTAAAAAAAATTTTTTAAGCAGATAAAAAGCTTCCCAGAGGAGAAAACACTAAAGGAGTTTATCACTACCAAATCAGTATTATAAGAAATGTCAAAGGGTCTTCTTTAAGGAGAAGAAAAAAATTAAAAAATATTAATAATAAAATGGCAATACATACATATCTATCAACAATAACTTTAAATACAAAATGAATTAAATGCTCCAATCAAAAAGACATACTGTGGCTGAACGGATAACAAATCAAGGCCTTTACATATGCTGTTTACAAGAGACTCAATTCAGAACAAAAGACACACATAGACTGAAAGTAAAGGGATGGAAAAGGATATGTCATGAAAATGTAAACAAAATACAAACAAAAACAGCTGGGTTAGCAATTCTTATAACAGACCAAACAGACCTTTAAACAAACGCTGTAACAACAAACAAAGGACCAAGCAATTCTACACCTGGGTATTTATTAGAAGAAAACAAAAACACTAAATCAAAAAGACATATGCATCCATATGTTTATTGCTGCATTATTTACAATAGCCAAGGTATGGAAGCAACCTACATGTCCATCAAAAGACGAGTGGATAAAGAAATGGTGCATATATAAAATGGAATATAATTCAGCTATAAAAAAGAATTAAATCTTGACATATGAAACAACATGGATGGACCTTGAGGGTACTGGGCTGACTGAAATAAGTCAGACAGAGAAAGATGAATGCCAGTTCATTTCATTTCTATGTGGATCCTACAAAACAAAATGAACATCCAAGCCAAACAGAAACAGTCTCAGAGATACAGGAAACATTTTGACAGTTGTCAGATGAGAGGGCTGTTTGGGGGGGGGGGGGTAGGTGAAAAGAATGATGAAATTTTGAAGTACAAGTTGGCAGTTGCAGAATAGTCAGGGGTATGTAAAGTATAGTACAGGGAATATAGTCAATAATATTATAATAACTATGTATGGTGTCAGATGGAAATTGAATTTATTAGGGTGATAACTTCATAAGTTGTATAAATGCCTAATCATAGTGTACACCTGAAACTAATATAATATTGTACATCAACTAAAATTTAAAAATAAAAAAAACTTAGTGAGTTAACCAAACTCAAATTAAGCAGAAAGATGGAAATAGTAAAGATTAAAACAGAAATTAATGGAATAAAATAATCCTGTTAGGGGAAAAAATTTTTTTTCCCCCAAGCACTTAAAGCAATTTTTCCCCTAAATGCATAATGTGTTCATATTACCTATATTTTTCTTTGCTAACTTCTTTTTTTCTTTTTTTTAATCCTCACTTGAGGACATTTGGGCATTTATCTTCAGATAGAGCATGAGGGAGAGGAAGGAAGAGAGAGAGAAACAGTGATGTGAGACAGAAACATCAAGTGGTTGCCACTCACACGACCCCAACCGGGGCCAGGGACACCTTAGGTCACTTCTTTAACCAAAGTATTGATGTTTCTGGATTGCTTAACAGTTGTCACATCACTTTTATAGGCAAAATGTTATTTAATAATCATACTTTTCCTGGAAGGTATATGTTAATATTTTCATTTTACAAATACTATACATATAGTGAAGTACAGTGTACCTTGTTACTGTCACTGAAAAATAGTGTGACATATTTAGGGACTGCCTCACAGGAACCCTGATACAAATTATGATCAGGTAAGATTGAGGGTTATTTCATCTCAGTCATTCAGGGGCAATTTTGATAACCCACCTTTACAAAATAAAAACCACATTAAAAAGGACTTCATCATGTGTTCATTAAAATATATCCCAAATCCCTTGAGAACTGTTTTAGGTCCCTATGCTAAGTACCAAGATTACAAAGAGATTTAAAAATCAATTTTTTATCTCCTTAATAGATCTTTAAATCTAACTCCAGTGCCACACCTTTTCTACTTAAGAACATCTTCTTCTATTAAGAAATTGAACAAAATAAAGTAGGAGAGAAAACAGATGAATGCCAAGAAAAAAAAAAGTTAAGATTTTTCATATAGGTCATAGAAACCAATTATTTCATAACAATAATCCATATATAAAATTACTCTGTATAGTAGGAAAAATGGTGGTGGGCAGGACAGGAGGGAGGGTGGTGTGTGAGCGAGTGAGCTAGTGTGTGACAGAGTGTGAGTGGACATGAAGGTGGACGACAAAACTCCTGCAGTGCAGAGACTCAGAGGAGAAGGTACCTGTGCTGTGGATGGGAGCAGCTGGCTACCACAGTAAGCGGTTCTTCAGGGCAATTCTCTCTGTGCCTCGGGGAGGTCCCACCATTTTGGAAGATCCCAGGTCTTCCCTGGGAGGAAGCAGTGGGAGTGGCTAGGGCCCAGCAACCTGAGCCCACCAGCACACCTGGCACCATCGGACCAGTGGACACTCTGTGTCAACACAGACCACTGCACAGTAGTGGAGCTCCCAAGGCGCTGGTCACGGAAGCCTCTGACAGGCAGTAGCCCAGCAATATCCCCCAGAGTAGCAGCCCTATCAGAGTCCAGATATGCCCCCAGGAACAGAGGCTGGGGAGCAGACATCCATCCTCAGGTAACAGAAGCACAGACCAGCAGCTGAGACCCATCCCCAAAAACTACGGCAAAAGCTGAGCAGGAGTTGAGCCCCACAGGGCAGCAGCACTCCCCAACTGCCAGCAGTGGGACCTGGGGCTCCACAGAGGCCTATGCTGTCCAGCAGCTCACAAGAGCAGTGGGAAGCCTGAGCCAGAGAGACTGGTGCTATACAGCTGCCCACCTGCGGGACCTGCAGGAATCAGGGGCACCGGAGAGGCCTGTGAAACCCAGCAGGGACTGTGTGATCCAGTTACCCACAGAACCTGCTGGGTGGGGAAACACCAGAAAGGACTGTGCTACCCAGCAGCACATAACATAGGCATAGAGCCAGGCCCCCAAAGGGACTGTGCCATCCAATTACCCATGAGACCTGCAGGGTGCAGGGGCACCAGAGAGGCCTGTGCAACTCAGTTGCGCACAAGACAGGCTTAGAGGATGTGAAAATGGAGGCGGAGTAAATGGAAGCTACATAGACAATATCCCAGGACCAAACAGGAATTACAACTAAAATAAAGACAAATCCTCAAAAAAAAGCAACAGAAAAAGCAGCAGGACAGGACCATATAACCAGGGAAACCGGTAGGATCTGCGGAGGAGCAAGAGGGTGGCGGGCTGGGAGCCCATGGACAACAGCAACTTTAGCTATGAGCAGCGCCCTTGGGGAATAAAGATCAAGCCGGCTCCACAGTGCAGAGTGCCAGGACAGAGCCCTAAAATAGCCACAGCCACTCACCTGGGGGCTACAGCAGAGGGAGTGCAGAATGGGTAGGAAGTCTGTGGGGACACCCGGGATTTGGAAGGCACTCAGAGTTTTTGCTGAGTTGCGGTCACAAAGGACGGTGGCCAGTGTGCTCCTTCTCAGAGCTGTGGGGAAAAGCTGCAGCCCCCATACCGGCAGGAGATTCAGCCTTTCTCAGGTGAGGCAAAAAAAATGCAAATTGAGGCTCTATCCCACCCTCTGGAAATCCTCTTACACAGAACACCAGGACTACATTCCAAGGCACTGAGTAACTGAGACTACTAGCCTCCAGGAAAAAGCTAGAGGATATCTGAACCTCTCTTGGGCTTGTAAATCTACCCAGGAAGGTATGACTTGACAGTGGTGTTAAAGTGGACCCACCCAGGCCCATCCAAACCCAGTAGAGGGAGCCGCAAACAGTAGAACAACACCACCCACAGGGAAAATTTGGCAGGCTACAAAACCAACTGAGATAGCCAAAATGGTGAAACAAAGAAACAAATCCCAAATGGAAGAACAATAAAACTATCAAAGATTAAATGAATAAAATGCAGTTAAGCAAATTATCAGAGGTAGAATTCAGAGCCATGATCATGAGGAAGCTCAACAGCAAGAGTAAGTAAATGAGCACCATGAGTAAAGATATAGAAACATTGGAAACCAACCAAGTGGAAATGAAGAATGACATAGCAGAAATTAAGAACACATTGGAAGGACTAAACAGCAGAGTAGAGGAAGCTGAGGACCACATCAGTGAATTAGAAGACAGGGTAGAAAAAATCAACCAATCAGAAAACCAAAAGGAAAAAACAATTAAAATACAGGAAGACAGCTTAAGAGAACTGTGGGACAATTGGAAACATAATAACATTCACATCATAGGAGTCCCCGAAGAGGAAAAAAAACAGGCAAGGGTTAGAAAATATATTTGAATAAATAGTGACAGAAAACTTTCCTATCTTGGTGAAGGAAGAAGGCATTCAAGTTCAAGAAGCACAGAGAGCCCCAAGTAAAAAGAATCCAAACAGGCCCACACCAAGACACATAGTAAACAAAATGCCAAAATTTAAAGACAAAGAGACAATCCTAAACAATCCTAAAGGCAGCAAGAGATAAGCAACAAGTTACCTACAAAGGAACCCCCATAAGGCTCTCAGCTGACTTCTCAACAGAAACACTACAGGCCAGAAGGGAGTGTCATGAAGTAATCAAGGTAATGAAAAACGAGGATCACAATCCAAGACTATTCTTTCCAGCAAGGCTATCATTCAAAATAGAAGGTCAAATAAAGAGCTTTCCAGACAAAAAACAAGTATATCAGATCCAGTCACTTTTATGCCACATTGTGGTAGAAATACTAACAGGACTATTGATGATGCAAAAAAAAAAAAGGGGGGGGGGCATCCAGATAGGAACCATGTAAGACTATATTTATTCACAGATGACAAAATCTTGTATATGGAAAATCCAAAGGAATCATAAAGTTAAAAACAAAAACACTATCAAAATAAACCAGTTTAGCAACTTAAAGGATACAAGATCAAGCTACAGAAATGAACTCTATATATTATTAATAAACAATTTAAAAATTAAGCTAAATTTTATTTACAATAGTAAATAAAATATATCAAATAATTTGGAATAACTTTAACAAAATAAGTGTAAGACTTTGACAGTGAAAACTATACAATACTGATGAAAGTAATTCAAGGAAACCTAAATAAAATTAGAAGACGTTATTCAAACCATGGCTATACTTTCCAAATAAATCTACATATTGAACTCAATCTTTATCAAAATCCCAACTGGCTTTTTTGCAGAAATTGAAAACTCACTCTAAAATTTATATGAAAATGCAAAGGTCCCAGAACAGTCAAGACAATCTTGAAAAAGAAGAAAAAGTTTCATAATTCAAATTTCCCAATCTTAAAACTTACTATAAAGTTATAGTAATCAAGATAGTGACATAAAGATAGACATAGAATACTGGAACAGAATTGAAATTCCATAAATAAACCTTTACATTTATACACTTACAGTGAATTAATTTTTTACAAAGGTATCTAGTTAATTCAATGGGGAATGCAAGTTCTCTTTAACAAATAACATCAGTGTAACTGGATATCAAAACGTAAAGGAATGAAATTAGAACTCCTACCTCTAACAATATATAAAAATAAACTGAAATGAATCTTCAGCTAAATATAACAGCCAAAAGTATTAAATTAATGAAAGAAATAACAAATAAATAAATCTTTGTTATTTTCGCTTAGAAAATGATTTCTTAGATGTGACACCAAAATCATAAGCAATAAAACAAAAAGAAAAATTGGACTTCATCGCCCTGGCCAGTTTGGCTCAGCTGTTAGAGTGTCGGCCCATGGACTGGAGAGTCCCGGGTTTGGTTCCCACTAAGGGCATGTACCTCGGTTGCAGTTTGTCCCCGGCCCTGGTTGGGGTCGTGTGGGTGGCGACCACTAGATGTGTCTTTCTCACATCCATGTTTCTCTCTCCCACCCTCCCTCTCTCCCTCCTGCTCTATCTGAGGATAAATGCAAAAATGTCCTCAGGTGAGGATTTAAAAAAAAAAAGGACTTCATCAAAATTAAAAACTTTTGTACTGTAAAGGGCACCAGCAAAAAAGTATATGGAAATCATATATATGATAAAGTATGTATATCCAGAATATATAACAAACTCATACAATAAATATACAAACAGTTCAATAATAATTATAATTTAAAAAAAGCCAACGTTTAATTGAACAAGGATTTAAATAGACATTTTTTCAAAGAAGATATACATATATTCTATAGGTACATGAAAACATGCTCAATACCTTTAGGCTTTAGAGAAATACAAATCAAGCCACAGTGAGACACCTTTGTGATAAGGATGTTTAACTTCAGTAGCTGCCTACCTTCTTTTTTTAAATAATAGCTCAAAAGTTGAAACAACCAGATGTCTTTTTTTAAACTTTTTTTTATTGTTGAAGTATTAAAGTTGTCCCCCTATGTCCCCATTAACCTCCTCCTCCCTACTTCCCTCAAACTCCTGCTTTCCCCAACCTAATATACGTGTTCATTGATTGTGCATATATGCATATACGTTCTTTGGTTTATCTCTTCCCAACCCTCCCACACCCTATTCCTCTGAGGTTTGTTAGTCTATTCCCTACTTCCATGACTCTGGATATATTTTGGTCGACAGATTATTTTGTTCATGATATTCCACAAATAAGTGAGATCATGTGGTTCTTGTCTTTCTCTGACTGGCTTATTTCACTTAGCATAATACTCTCTAGGTCCCTTCATGTTGTGTCAAAGGATAAGAGATTTTATTTCTTACTACTGCATAGTATTCCATTGTGTATATGTACCACAACTTTTCTTATCCACTCAGCTATTGATAGACACTTGGGCTGTTTCCAGATCTTAGCAATTGTAAATAGGGCTGCAATGAACATAGGGGTACACATATTCTTTCTGATTGGTGTTTTGGGCTTTGTAGGATATATTTTTAGAAGTGGCAGTTCAATTTTTAATTTTTTGAGGAAGCACCAAATTGTTTTCTATAGTGGCTGCACCAGTCTGGATTCCTGCCACCAGTGCTCTAGAGTATTCTTTTCCCACATCCTTGCCAGCACTTGCTTAAGGATTTGTTGATGGCAGCCATTCTGGCAGGTATGAGATGATACCTCGTAGTTGTTTTAATTTGCATCTCTCTGATGGTTAGAGATGTTGAGCATTTTGTCCTATTTCTCCTGGCCCTTTGTATGCCCTGTTCAGAGAAATATCTATTTAAGTCCTCTGCCCATTTTTTAATTAGATTGTTTGTCTTCCTTTTGTTGAGTTGTATGAGTACTCTATGTATTTTGTAAATTAATCCCTTATCAGATATATCACTGGTAATTATCCTCTCCCATATAGTGGGTTCCCTTTCCTTTTTTTATATATTTTTCTTTCTTTATTGAATTTAGAAAAAGAGAAAAGGAGAAGAAGAGAGAGATAGAAACATTGAGGAGAGAGAGAAAATCGATAGGCCGCCTCCTGCATGCCCCTACACTGGGGATTGGGCCCACACCTGGGCATATGCCCTGACCAGGAATTGAACTGGCGACCTCTTGGTGCATGGGTTGATGCTCAACCACTGAGCCACACTGGCCAGGCTCCCTTTCCATTTTGGTGCTGGTTTATTTTGCTGTTCAGAAGCTTTTGAGTTTTATATACTCAGATTTATTAGTTTTTTTCTTTGTTTTCTTTTACCCTAGGCAATGTATCAGTGAAAATTCTGCTATATAGAATCTCTGAGATTTTTCTGCCTACATTTCTTTCTAGGATTTTTTTGGTTTCACAAGTTACATTTAAGGATTTTATCCATTTGAGTTGATTCTTGTGTATGGTGTAAGTTGGTGGTCTACTTTCATTTTTTTTGCAGTAGCTGTCCAATTTTCCCAAAGCCATTTATTGCAAAGACTATCTTTTCTCCATTGTATGCTCTTGCCTCCTTTGTCAAATATTAATTGTGCATACTGTCTTGGGTCAATTTCTGGGTTCTCTATTCTGTTCCATTGATCTATATTCCTGTTCTTGTGCCAGTGCCAGGCTGTTTTGATTACGATGGCTTTGTAGTAAAACTTGATATCTGGTACTGTGATGACTTATGCTCTCTTTTTCTCTTTCTTTTTTGGTTCCATATAAACTTTTGGAGTATTGGTTCTAGATCTGTGAAATATGCCATTGATACTTTAATAGGGATTGCATTGAATCTGTAGATTGCTTGTAGTAGTATGGCATTTTAATAATGCTGATTTTTCCAACCCGTAAACATGGTATTTGTTTCCACTTTTTTATATCTTCCTCTATTTCTTTTTCCAATGTCCTATAGTTTTCTGAGAACTGATCTTTCACCACCTTAGATAAGTTTATTCTTTTGTATTTTATTCTTCTGTTGTTTTAATGGTACATGGGATTGTTTTCTTAGTTTCTCTTTCTCAGTATTCATTATTGGTGTATAAGAATAGCATAGATTTCTGGATGTTAATTTTATATCCTGCTACTTTGCCAAATTTATTTATTAAACCTAGTAGTTTTTTGTTTTGTTTTTTTATGGAGTCTTAAAGTTTTCCTATGTACAATATTATGTCATCTGTGAGCAATGACAATTTCACTTCCTCCTTTCCAACTTGGATCCCTTTTATTTTCCCTCCTTATCTACTTGCTGTGACTATGACTTCCAGTTCTATGTTAAATAAAAATGGTGAAAGTGGGCATCCCTGTTTCATTCTTAATCTTGAGGAAAATGCTTTTAGTTTTAGCCCATTGAGTATTATGTTGCTTGTAGGTTTTTCATATATCCCATTTATTATGTTGAGATATGATCCCTCTACTTCCACATTGCTAAGTGTT
Organism: Molossus molossus; assembly: GCF_014108415.1. Lineage (NCBI taxonomy): Eukaryota > Metazoa > Chordata > Mammalia > Chiroptera > Molossidae > Molossus > Molossus molossus. The sequence goes on from NW_023425344.1 coordinate 185,340,559, forward strand.
TTTATCAGAAATGGATGCTAGATTTTGTCAAATGCTTTTTCAGCATCTATTGATAAGATCATATGATTTTTATCTTTCATTTTGTTTATGTGGTTTGAAAATATTACATGTATTGATATGCAAATATTTTACCAGCCTTTCATCTGGGGATGAATCTCACTTGGTGAATACTTTTTTTAATGCATTGCTAGATTCGATTTGCTAATATTTTGTTAAGAATTTTGGCATTTATGTTCATCAGGGATATTGGCCTGTAGTTTTCTTTCTTTGAAGTGTCTTTATCTGGTTTTGGAATTAGGATTATGCTGGCCTCAAAAAGAGTTTGGAAATCTTCCTTTCTTGTATTTTTAAAAATAGTTTGAGGAGAATGTGTGTTAGTTCTTCTTTGAATGTTCAGTAAAACTGCCATATGAAGCCATCCAGATCTGAGCTTTTGTTTGCTGGGAGTTTGTTGATTACAACTTCAATTTCCTTAGTTATTATTGGTCTGTTCAAGTTTTCTGACTCTTCCCAGTTCAGCTTTGGGAGACTGTATGATTCTTGAAATGTGTCCATTTGCCTTGGTTGTTCAATTTGTCGGTGTATAATTGTTCATAGTATTTTCTAACAATCCTTTTTTTTTTTATCCTTACCTGAGGACATTTTTCCATTATTTTTGTTCAGATAGAGTGGGAGGGAGATAGAGGAAGAGAGAGAGAGAAACATTGACATGAAAGGGACACATCGAGTAGCTGCCACCCCTAGAACCCAACCAGGGCCGGGGACAAACTGCAACCGAGGTACATGCCCTTAGAGGGAACTGAACCAGGGACTCTCTGGTCTTTAGTTATTGCCTTCATTTTTAAGTCTATTTTATCAGATATAAGTTTTGCTACCCCAGCTTTTTTTTTTTTTTTTTCCATTTCCATTTGCTTGGAAGTTTTTTTTCCTCCCTACACTTTCAACCCATGTGAGCCTTTGTCATGAGGTTGGTCTCTTGCAAACAACATATATATCTGAGTCGTACTTTCTTATCATTCAACTACTCTGTGTCTTTTCATTGGAGCATTGAATCAATTTACATTTAAGGTTATTATTTATATGTACTTATTTATTGCCATTTTTATTTATTATAGCTATGTTTCTGTCCATTTCTTCTGCTTATTAGAGCAGTCCTTTTAAAATTTCTTGCAGTGTTGGTTTGGTGTCAATATGTTCCATTAGCCTTTTTTGTCTGGGAAGTTCTTTATTTTACCTTCTATTTTGAATGATAGCCTTGCTGGATAGAATAATCTTGGATTCAGATCCTTGTTTTTCATTCACCTTGAATACTAAATGTCATTCCCTTCTGGCCTGTAGTGTTTCTGTTGAGAAATCAGCCTATAACCTTTTAGGGGCTCATTTGTAGGTAACCTGTTGCTTTTCTCTTACTGCCTTTAAGATTCTTTCTTTGTCTTTAATTTTTGGCATTTTAATTATGATGTGTGGGCCTCTTTGGGTTCTTCGTATTTTGGGTTCTTTGTGCTTCCTGAACTTGTATGCCTTTTTTCTTCACTATGTTAGGGTCATTTTCTACCACTACTTCTTCAAATATATTCTCTAGCCCTTGCTCCCTTTCTTCTTCTGGTACTTCTATGATGTGGATGTTGTTACATTTCATTCATATTGTCTCACAGCTCTCTCAAACTGTCCTCCTTTTTTTTTGTTTTTTTCTTTTTGGTTCTCTGATTAAGTGATTTTTTTTCTATCCTGTCTTCTAATTTGCTGATCTGATCCTTGGCTTCCTCTAATCTGCTGGTTATTCCTTCCAATGTGTTCCTTATTTCTGCTATGTCAGTCTTCATATTCATTTGGTGGTTTTTCATTTCCAATAGGTTGATTTTCATTGTTTTTTGTTGTTGTTGTTGTTGTTGTTGTTTTAATCTTTACTCGTGCTCTTGAGCTTTTTACTCATACTGTTGAGCTCTTTACTCTTGCTGTTCATTTCCCTCACAATCATTACTCTAAACTCTACATCTGATAACTTGGCTTAACTCCATTTCATTTAGCTCTTCTTCTATAGAATTCTCTTGTTCTTTCATTTGGTATTTGTTTTTTGTTTCACCAGTTTGGCTGTCTCAGCAGGGTTTGGAGCCTGCCAATTTTTCCCTGTGAATGTTGATGTTCTGCTGATTGTGGCTCCCTCTTTTGGGTTTAAATGAGTATGGAAGGGACCATTCTGAACACCAATATATAGTCTTACTTTCCTGGGTAGAGTTGCAGGCCAAGCAAAGATTCAATTATCCCACAGCTTTTGTCTGCTGGCTATTAACCTCTGTTACTTAATGACCCTCAAGTTGTAGCCCTCAGCTAATTAAAAAGCCCATAGATGAACTGGGTAAGAGGATTTCCAGCAGGTGGGACAATTGTTTCCCCTGGACTCAAGTTGCTTTGAGAAGAAAATGATTTCTGCAGTGTGGGTTAATGGCTCTGTGCAGGGACCCAGGCCTCAGCCTTTACAGCTTTGTCCCCAGAGCCATGATACACAACACTGAGAGCAAGGTCCAAGGATCAAAGCATTCAGAATCTCATCTCTGCCTACTGGCTTGCTGGTAGTCTCTGGTTGTTAATGAGCCTCTGGTTGCACTTCCACGGGCTGGGTGGTGTTAAATTCCTGAGGGAGGTGCAATTGCTTCTCCCCTGGGCTAAAGCCACTCTGATGTGAAGTGGCTTCTCAAGGAAGATGGCTACTGCCATGTGGGGAAATGACTCAGCATAGTGCTCCTGATGGCCTCCTTCCAATCTCTTTCCCCAGTGTCACAAACCCCTAACTCTTCTCACACAACTCCAGTCCAGTCCACTCTCCCTCTGCTGGAGCCCAATGTGGGTGGCTGTAGCTATAAATTAGTGCTCTTGTTCTTCAGGGAAGTGCCAGTGTTCCCAGAGCTTCTCCCTGCCAGACAGCACTTCTGCTTTGGTAATTTTCTAAGCCAGGTATGATGTGGGCACCTTTTCCTTTTCCATCGCTCTGTGCTTGGAGCCAGCTTGGGGTTTAAACCCCCAACTTCTCAGAGGGAGCTTCTTACAGCTAAGATAGTCCTCAGTTGTTGCCTATGGGAATCCAGCCAGCCCTCTTGCACCTCCTACCAATCTCAATTCAGGGTTCTTTTTACATCCTTGGTTATAAGGGTTCTCTCCAGCTGCTCTTCAGTGTATTTTCCCAGATGATTTGTCTTTATTTTAGTTGCAATTCCAGTTTGGTTTTGGGAGGCAGTCCGAGTAGCTTTCATTCACTCCGCCACCATTTTCCCTCCCTTGTTGCCCACCTTCTTTTTTGTGACCTTTCCCTCCCATTCTAATCAAAGCTTTTATTCAGTCTACAAAATATACTAAAAGAAGTGTACCAGAATTGTACAATCACAGAGGGCACCATTTACATTGCATTCTATTGTAATGATGCACCCTGGATTTGTGCAAAATTTTGGTTTTGCTTCAATATGTATGAAATTATAACAATAAGAAAACTTTAATGGTAGTAATATCAGCAAGAAGGTAAAGCAGTAAACCCTGGACCCTTCTCACAAACATACCAATTCAGCAACAATCACAGATAAGTTTTCTTTGTGATGAATTCAGAAACTAACTGAAAAGCTCTTACACTCCAGGAGGCTGTAAAACTAGACTTGTCAAAGGCAGTTGGAAGATTGGGAAACCCTCTCACCAGCGCCCCAGCCCCAGGTACAGTGCCTTATAATCAGAAAGAGACTTCCTTGCTCCCTTCTTCGCTGAGGTTGTGAAAGAGGTTGATAAATTTATCCAGTCCCCTCAACTTTCCTGAGTGGGCTTTGTCTCACCAGTCTTGGAACTCTGATGAACCCAGTACAGTCTGTCTACCTAGGGAAAAACAGGGATGGAGGCTTGGGCTGGTAGACACCATAGACCTTACCCTATTCAGCGCAGAGCAAGCAAATAAAAAATTCAAGTTCACAACTTACCCCAGGAAGGAAAGAGTTGACCTATTCATCCAGCACTCTAAATTCTCCAGAGCTCTCCAGAAAAACATTTGCCATTCTTGAAGCTTTAAGGGGTCCACCACAGTACAGTCACCTGGTGAAAAAAGAAATGGTGGTTTTGTCTGATAGACACTATAGATACTTCCCCCTTTTCTCAGCACAGAATCAATGTATGAAGCCCCCAGCTCTCAGTTTCCCCTAGGGAAGGAAAAAATTAAACCAAGCATATAACACTCAGCTTCTCTAGGGATGTTCAAAGAACTGGCATCTGACTTGCCAGTCTTGGAGCTCTGATGGGTATGGAGTAGTCTAGCCAGCTCGGAAAGATCTCAGATGGTGGCATGACTAGAAGCCATAGTTCCCTACCCCCTGACTTAGCACAGAGCAAATGACAGAATCCACAGCTGCATGCTTATCCTTGGAGAGAAAAAAAGTTGGTTGAGACTCCCAGAATCTGAAGCAAGACTGATTGGTGGGGGTCTTTACTTGCACATGTCCAGTTTGTGAATACTGGGAGAGGTGTCTGCTTTGTCTAATGAACAGATAATTCTTACAAGTCATTGACCTTAAGTCATCAAATATATCTTACAACTATAAGGAATTTTATGTATGCCTCAAGGTAACCACACAAAAATGCCTATGGCAGTTATACAAAAGAAAACAAGGAACCAAACTATAAAAAATAAACAAAACACAAGGAAAACAGATAAAGAGGAAAATGCAGACTAAAGAAATATAAAACTAACAAAAGCAACTATCCAAATACAGTAGTAAATCCTTCCCTATCAATAATTACTTTAAATGTAAACAGATTAAAGTCCCCAATCAAAAGACAGAGAGTGACTGAATACAGTTTTAAAAAAAACAAACTTTATAGTTCAGGACACACATTAGTTGAGTGAAAGGATAGAATATGGTATTTCCTGCAAATAGTAACCAAACGAGAGTAAGGGTGGCTACACGAACATCAAACAAAAACAGATTTTTAATTTAAAAACTGTTACATAAGGCAAAAAAAGGAAGAAGAAGAATTTATAATGATACAAGAATCAATCCACTGGGAAGATATAAAAATATATACATATCCCAACATCAGGAGCATATATATATGAAGTAAACATTGGCAAACTGAAGGAGAAATAGACAGCAATATAATAATAGTGGAAGAATTCAATATTCCATTCTCAACAATAGAGAGAATATCTAGACAGAAAGTCAAGGAAATCGAGAATTTGAATAATGTTTTAATTCAAATAGATCTAAAATATACAGAACATTCCACCCAACAACAATAAAATATATATACTTCTCAAGTACACATGGGACTTTGTCAGGGATCAATCACGTTTTGGATCACAAAATAAGTCTTAACAAATTCAAAAAGATTCAAATCATATCAAGTATATTTTTTATCACAATATAATAAAACTAAAAAAAAGACAAAAGCAAAACTGGAAAATTCACTGATTATGTGAAAATTAAAGCAAATATTCTGGAACAACCATGGTGTTAAATAAAAAATCAAAAGGGAAACTAGAAAATTCCTCAAGACAAAATAAAATAAAATACAACATACCAAAACTTACAGAATTCAGGAAAAGCAATAAATGTCTATATTAAAAAGCAGAAAAATCTCCAAAAAACAAACTAACTTCAAGGATCTAGAAAATGAAGGACAAACTGAATCCAAAGTTATCAGGGAAGAAAATAGAGCAAAACTAAATTTTTTGTTTAAAAAGAAAGAAAAAGTAGAACTACAAGCTTTTATTTGTTTTTTGTTTGTTTGTTTGTTGGTTGGTTTGTTTTTGAAAAAACAAAACAAAAAAGAAACCCTTAGCTGGACTAAGAAGAAAAGGAGAAGACACAAATATATAAAGTCAGAAATTTAAAAAAGACCTTAGAACTGATAAAAGGATCAAAAGAGATAACTATGAACAACTATATGCCAACATGTTGGATAACCTAAAAAATGGATATTCCTAGAAACATACAACCTACCACCCTTAAAAATCATGAACAAACAGAAAGTCTTAATAGGCCTACGACTGCTACTGAAATTGAATCATTAATCAAAAACCTCCCAACAAATAACACCAGGAAGAGAGATGGTTTCCATTGTGAATTTTATCAGCGCACTTAAAGAGAAAATAAACACCAATTCTTTTCTTTGAGATTTTGATAAGATTGGTAGAAGCCCCTAGAACAGTGACTTACACATGAAGAGGAATAATAGAAGTTAGTTAAATAAATTACAGTTTCACACATTTATCAGTATTTGTTGAACACCCACAATAAGTCAGGAGATATTCAATAAGTATGAATTGATTTTGGATTACAGGGTACATTTGATAGTTACTGAATGTTTTTTTCAAGAACTAGGAAGAATGTACTCATAGAAATAACTTACTTCAGAATATATAGAGCAAATGAAGAGTTGAGTCACTAAAATATTTTAGCTCCAAATCAATTCTCAATGCTAGAAGTCTGAATTTTCCATATAGGAAAATTTCATTGTAGAATAGTAATTTATAGTGGTTAAGAGAACAGACTCTGAAATCAGACCTCATGGAATCAAATCCCTACCTTGTCCTTTCCTAGTTCTTTGAAATTAGACAACTTACTTTTCTTGGAGTTCTCAAATGTAGGATAGGGGTAGTAACAATCTATCTCATAGGTTTGCTTTGAGAATTAAAATATCAATTCACATCAAGCCTGGCACACTGTAAGCGTCCAATAATTTCTAACTGTTCTGTTCTTATTACATAAACTTATTTAGCCTCATCTTAATTGAGTTATACACAGAGTAAGACACGGAGAAGCATGATTTTAACTTCCTAACAAATATTTCAGTCTGACTCATACATTTTTGCCTCTAATCTCCTTTGGTGAAGCCTTGGCACATTGTTCTTACTGTGGGAGGCACTATTATTTTTTTTCCTTTTTGAAAGTAATTATAGTTCTCCATGTCTTTTTATTTTTATTTTTTAATTCACAAAGGTTTTCTGGCTTTCTGAGACAATTTCTCACATATTTAATCAGTAACAGGAAGAAAAGCTCAAATATTGAACAGGTTGGTAGACAACCATGTAAAGAACAGATTCTCTGACAATGGGAACAAAACACTATAATAGACAACCAGCGTGTCTTCTTTTATTTTTTGACCTTTAAATGAAAGATTGAAGATAAGTAGTTCCTATGAGAAAGCAAGGGGCTGATTCACTTGCCCTGTAGCTTCGAGTAAAATAGCTTCCTGGAAGCCTTACTATATACGATGAATCACTCTCTTGTCACTCTAAGAAGTTCATAGCTAAGTAAAGTGCTGGAAATGGATTGATGGTGCTATGGCAGACACCAGGGCTAAAGGAAGAGGTAAAAGGCCTCTAGATAATACAGCCGGGCCTCCCGTAAGGCATTTTTGGTAAAGCTGATGTTTCTGACCTAAGGCTTTCCTGTCTTAACTGTATCAGAAAATATTGCTCTTTAAAAATTCCCACTATTTCAAAACATTTCAATCTGCAAAGTTAGAAAAGGCCAAGTGCAATTTATTGTCCTTTCAACATTCCCTGTGCCTTTGGAATGACAGTAGTCCCTGTACCCACAGGGGATATGTTCCAAGACCCCCACTGGATGCCTGAACCCACAGATAGTACCAAACCTCATTTATACCAGGTTTTTTTCTTATACGTATATATACCTACTGTAAGTACAGAAAACAGGCCTTTCTTTTTGTTATGATTTTTCCACAATTTACGAGAAGAACCTGGTAATATTATGTGGAGATTGCTGGTGTCTAAAACTTCAAACCGCATTTCTACCCACACAGTAAGGGCTGGGCTCTCCCCAGCTGTTTTTAGCATCTCAAAAGTAATTCACACCAAAGAGCCTCTATTGGATAGAAACTTCCCTTCCCTCTCCCCCCATCCAACAAATCTCCCTCTTCAGAATTCTGTGTAAACCCTTCAGGTGAAATTCCTTTGTTGTACTCTCAGTAACTCTTTACTCCAAAGCATGTTTTACAGGCTAAAGGAGATATGATAAGACACCTTCCCACCACCCGGCCCTGCAGAGGCCAGACTGTCTCCTCAAGAGCAAAAGAACAAACAAATTGCAACTCCTCAAGGCAACTTCCCCTGCATCTGTTCAACTTCAACAAGATCTCCTCCCTGCCCCAATTGCCCTTTATTCCCCAAAGCTCCCCCCCAAAAAGCAACTCACTCTTTCTTTCCCATCCTTGTATTGCCAGTCAGTACATGAACCTTTCTTTGACATTGGGAAAGTAAGTAAAATTCCTCCTTTTCTCTCTCTTCTCTGGGTTGTGAATTCTTTCACAAGCCTATGTCATAGGCCAAAACCCTAACATCTACAATAAAGTTTAATAAATAAGTTAGGCACAGTAACAGATTAACAATAATTACTACTAATAAAATAGATCTGTGACAATACACTGTAATGAAAGTTATATGAATGGCTTTTGGGCCTTTATGAAGTAAAAATAAAAGGTGACTTGAACACAAGCACTGTGACATCATGCTGGTCGATCTGATAACTCAGAAGGCTACTGAGTGACGAAGGCTTGGGTAGCATCTACAGCATGGAGACCCTGGACGACCGGATGACTAATATCCTGGGCAGAACGCAAGGGGACAGCTTGTGATTTCATCACACTACTCAAAAGACAAGCAATTTAAAACTTATGATTTATTTCAGGAATTTGTCATTTAATATTTTTGGACCACAGTTGACCACAGGTAATTGGAACTGCAGAAAATGAAACCACAATTAAGGTGGAACTACTGTCATCTCAAAGGGGCATCCGAAGGCGAGTCCTGAAGGACTGGTAGTCTTTATTGAGAAAGTCATTGAAAATGTCATAATAATTAAACACTGGACAAGAAACTGCTGAAAAAAAGAGAAAGTTGGATTCAAGCCAATATCTGATATCATTTTTAACCAGTGGTTCTCAACCTTCCTAATGCCATGATCCTTTAATAAAGTTCCTCATGTTGTGGTGACCCCCAACCATAAAATTATTTTTGTTGCTACTTTACAACTGTAATTTTGCTACTGTTATGTCTTAGGCGATTCCTGAGAAAGGGTCGTTCAACCCCCAAAGGGGTCGTGATCCACAGGTTGAGAACTGCTGATTTTAACAATCCATAAAATTGCATGTATTTTTACATTACTTTTTCTTTAAATCAAATTCATATTCATGTTTGCATTTACTAACTATAATTCAGCCATGTTTGTTATTAATCCTTCATAGATTTTAAAGATTTCGTCAACTAGGTCCATCTAAATATGGACTGTTTGTCCGCCACTTCCTTATACAAATTAAGGGATCACTGGTGTTCTCTCCCAAATTTCCAATCAGTATCCTGGACTCATATACTATGCAAAGCATTTATGATAAACACTTTTATCATGCAGGGTGATGTAGATATCAAAGAATGAATCTAATTAATTGAAGATGATTAAAGATTTTTCCAATTCTGTAATAAAAGGTAGCTTAAAATTAGTATCATATAGAAATACAAAAAATAAATACTCTCTATGCTAGGGACAGTTAAATTATAGTGGAGAGATCTAGAAAGCTTCTTGGATCTTTTTATACCAGGAATGAAAGAGAGAAGCGAGAACGGAGGAAGGAAGGGAGAAGAAGAGAGAGAGGGAGGGAATGAATTTACATTCTAGGTCTGGGAAATCAAGGTGACACTGCATAGAGAAGAAAGTGTGCAGTTTGTGGAAGAGTGCGTGGGTGTGTATGTCTTACAGGTAAAATATAAGAACTTAAAAGGTAGGCAATAAAGTTAAAGAATGGTTGAGTAGGGGCTGATGGTGTCTTAGTTAATATTCAATGAACTATACAGCCATTAATTAAGCCACAGAAGAGAGGTCACTTGTAATACAAATTGTTTAGTTTTGTTATCGGACAGACTTAGAGTCACATAATGAATCGGATTCCCAATAATTGCACGATATTTGAGCAAGTACTTAATCTATCTGAGCCCCAGTTACCTCATTAGTAAAAAGAGCACTGTACCTAATTTTCAGCATTGTATAAAGTTTACAAGTAACACATATGAAATATTTATCATTATGGTTGACAATATCAACATATATAACAAAAATGATTAATAATGATGAGCATTAACTAGTTTACTATTTTATAGAACCACATTTTGTATTTTTTAAAATCTTGTTATTTTTAGTACTAGTTAGTATTTTTACCAGAATTTAAGCTTCCTAAGGTCAGGGACTTATCTATATTATTTACTGCTAGTTCACTAGTAATGAAACCATTGCCTTGACTGTAGCATTTGATCAATCAGTGTTTGGCAAATAAATGTATAAGTAAAAATCATACTCAGTTTGTTATTAGAAATACTTATCACAGTCAAAATAAAGCTTTGGGAAGATTAGCCTGCAAGTGCTTTGTGAGCAGGATTAGAGTGAGAACAGGTAAGGCCTGCTTGGTGAGGAAGCTTCACAGTCTCTCACAGAAGAAGTAAGGCATGTTTGCTGTGAGAGTAGATGAAGCAAAAGGAAGATATTCAAAAGACATTATGGTGGATGAAAGAAATGCCGGAATCCAGCTACTGATTATATGGGCTGAAAAAAGATAGAATGCCAATGCAAATTAGAAGTTGATAATGCTTAAGCTTATGTATGAGCTTTGGCACTTAGAAATATATTGGTCTTAATTCACCAAGATGAGGAAGTCAGGATTTGAAAATAAAGTGAACAAGTCAAATCTAGATATTAGATGTGCATGTATATATACACGTATTGAGTGTTTTCTATGCCAGGAACTCTGCAAAGAGTGTCATATTCATTATCACATTAAATCCGTATCAATGGTCATATGAGGTGCATGTAATAACTGCTCACTCTTACACACATGAGAAGATTGAGGCATACAGTGATTGGATAACATGCCCAGGATAAAGCAGGTAGGAGGTAGCCAAAGATTACACAGAGACAATCTTGACCCCAGAGATTCTAACCATAAGGCTCCACTGCATAGTTTGAGGATGAGATATTCCTGTGGCATATGGGAGGGAAAGCCATATAAGGTGCCCAGTAAATCATGTTAGGGTTTTGTCATTTCACCATTATGATAGTCCTATAATATATCGTGAATGATTCCTGATTTTTAAGAAATCCCTTTCATATTATTTCTGGAAAGGGTAACACAATAGAATACTTTGCCAGATAATCCCATATTTATTTGTTTAGTCACAAATATTTCTTTAATTTTAAGTGGCAGTTGGCAGAAATAGGGTTCAGTTGACTCCTGGGTTGGGTGTGGTGAGGACGGCAGCGGAGAAAGGGACAGAAGTGGAAGGAATCCTAGGTGACCCTGATCTTTCTCCAGACTAAATCAGACACTCACCTGATGTTTTACAATGTGTTTTTCAAGTTTTTCCTACATATATTCCCTTAGAACTGTTACAAATATATTCATTTTTAATTCTCAGTGGTCAATTTCCAATTTTAAAATATAAATGGTAAAAGCAGCTTCTAGGGTGTGCTTAGTTATTCATGGGGTGAACTTTAATAAATATCCTTAAGAATCCCCCTCTGTCTCTCATTATCCAAAGAGCACACTGTCATTCTTGTCAAGTTTATAATTTTATCAACACTTCTGATTGATCAGGACCATTCCTTTTGCTTATAGTTTAGCTATCGTGTTATACCTCAACAAATGCTTGATTGCAAATCAAATCTGTTTCTAGGAAATTATGTTTTAAGCATCTAGCTGTAACATGATGTCCATGCCAATATGTCAACTAACAAATTAAAGTAAAGGTCATTTCTGTAGCTTGATGTGCAAGCAATAGTTTAGACTTTGATTTTATTAGATGAAAAGTAGCTCTGTGTCTCATATTCTGCAGTGATGCTACAAGAGTATTCAGTTAACTACAAGGTTTTGTGAGGAAAAAAAAAAAAAGATTTCACAATATATTTTATTTGTTATTTGTTTGTTAATTCTCACCCAAGGACATTTTTCCATTTATTTTTTAGATAGAGTGGAAGGGAAGGAGAGAGATAGAGAAACATCGATGTGAGAAAGACATATTGATTGGTTTCCTCCTGCACAACCCCAACTAGGGCCAGGGATGGAACCTGTAACCTAGGTACATGCCCTTGACCAGGAATCGAATTTGTGACCCTTTAATCTGTGGGCTGATGCTCTAGCCACTGAGCAAAACCAGCCAGGGCCACATAAGTATTTAAATGGTTAGGCAATGCTAAGTATAAAAGAGACTATGGGTCAAGTGTCTCCAAATTTATACCTTAAGTCACAGACTTAACTAGGAAGAGATCATCATTAAACCTTGAATACAGGGCTAGTGCACAATAGAAAAGTAGTTGCATGGATTTTTGTATTTCTCTGGTGATGGCTCATAACTTTTTTAGTTTGTAAAAGGGAAACCAAATCTTGCCTTCTTCACCTCTGTATCCTCAAGTCCTCAGCAATGAACGCTGCTCTTGACATGCCTTCATTGAATGTTTATTAAATTGAATAGAAGTTGAGATTCTAAGATAATGTTAATCAGAAAGCAGAGAAGCTCTAAGTATACAAAATTTCAGTTATGAAAGATGAGTAAGACCTAGAACTCTATTGCACAGCCTATGGTTAATAATATTTTATGATATACTTTTTTCCTAGGATGGTAGATCATTTGTTGTGTTTTTATCACAAAATAATGATGATAATAAACAAAGAAGGCAGAAGAAAACCTTTAAAGGTGATGGCTGTATTTATGGCATAGACTGTGGTAATGGTTTGGTGAACGTACACTTGTCTCTAAACTTATAAAGTAGCATACATTAAATGTGCTCTTTTTTGTGCATTACTCAGACCTCGATAAAGTAGCTTTTAAAAATGTCCTATATTCTGGGCTTACATGAGGTATCTTGCCACTTAAAAACCCTTAGCTCTGGTACAAACCAATGTTGAGGTGATTAAGTGAGCATAAAATACTCCCATGTTCCCTGACTCGGGAGTACCTGAAAGTTGTCAGCACAGAGACAGGTTTAAGCATGTATCAGGGTAGTAGATCTGGGAGTGCACTTGGAGTAGTGGGGACTTCTGGTAAAGGGGTAAAGGAAGTCAGGATTCATTTCTTAAGGGTCCTGTTTTCCACTGGTTTTCCTACCAGGTACTCACCAGATCTTGCAACCTAGACTTCTGCTGAAACTTTGAAATGTAGCAAAATAGATCCTGAACTGGAGCCTGCTAAACAGCTTTTTTTCCCTAGGACCTTTTAATTACTAGTTTAATAATGAAAGAAACAGTTTCTTCTAGTAGCATAATAAAAAATAAGCACATAGGAAGACTCTTTACAGCAATAGATTTCTTGACTCCAGAGAAGAACAGGCCTCCATTTGCATTTGAGGCTTTTGTTGTTGTTGTTGTTGTTGTTGTTGTTGTTGTTGTTGTTAATCCCTACCCTAGGATATTCTTCCATTGATTTTTAGATAAAGCAGAAGGGAGGAAGGGAGAAAGAGAGACAGAGAGAGAGACATCCATGTGAGAAAGACACATCGCTTGGTTGCCTCCCACACGTGCCGTTGACCGGGAATCAAACCCGAGACCCTTCGATCTTCAGGCTGGAACTCTTAACTGCTGAGAAAAATCAGTCAGGGCTAAGGCTTTCTTGACTGCCACACTGAAGAGGTTAGCCCTGACCCTCTGCCAAGCTTCCTTCTACCCCGTCTGTAGAAAGAATATTACACAGCCTGAGTATGGAGTCAATGCTCAATAGATCAGGTGGGTGTTCAGGAACTAGACTGTCAATACTCCCCCAGCTTCACAGTTAGAGAGAAGTGCTCTTTTCCTTGGGATTAATTTGGTTTATATTACAAAGGATGCAGTGGGTGAGTTAAAATCTTTTAAGCTTCTTCTAACCTAGTAAAAGCTTGGGTTGTCCTGGAAGATAGAAATGGAATACAAAGGCTTTCTAGGTTTCATCTTCGAAGAGCTATTTTTTTTCTTCTATCGAAGAGCAGAACCTCTAAGCGGAATTGGCATTCCAAATGAGTGGTGGCCGTAACAGCCCATGAAACAAAATAAGGTAACAATCTCTATTTGGACTCTATTAATTTGGAATGTGTTATATAATATTGAGCCAGTCTGCACACAAATCTACTTTTACAAGAGAGTAACTACAAAAAATGCAATAAAATAGGACAAAATGTTTTCATAGATGTCTCCCATAGATTTAGGTTCTGTTTTCAACTATCTGAAGCAAGTACATTGGCAAACAATTAATACAAAAATTAAGTTAATAAAAAATAGCAAGTGATGTTAACCCATTCAGGATGTTCCTTGACAAGCGCTTAAATTTTTCACTTTTGTTAACATCCATATAGCGACCAATTATTTTAAAGACGGGGGATCGGCGCTTTGGAGAGAATGTCTTTGGCAGCAATCTAAATGAGGACGGCTGACTTTTATTAAATGTTTAATATGTGCCAGCACTCTAGCTACATCATGAAATTTAATTATCACAACAAATGTAGCGGTTGGGCACCTCCTTATTATGTATTACTGACTAAGATAACATAGCTGAAACAGTTAAAAGCTACTTTCCCAAGGCCAAATGGCTAATACATGGCCCAGACAGGCCTCAGAGACAGGCTTGTCTAACACTGAATCATGTGCTTCTAATTTCTGACACTACTGTTCCTCTGTTTCTGTGTACAACATGATTTCCATGTATAATCTATGGCACGGCAGCATTAAGACATTAATAATCTCTATTATGCAAAGAAATCTTGTAGGATAATACTTACTCATATGTAGCCTAGGCATGTATTATTCAGACTTTTAAACAGTGTGATGTTTCTTTAATTGTCAGAGATTTGTTTATGTGTGCGTGGTAGAGTCCAGAGCCCTCAAGTCAGGACATATAATGTAGTAAGTAAAGGGTAACAAGGTTCAAGTGGGAAGGGTCACTTTTAGAGTTGTTAAAATAAAAAGCAAAATTTAATTTCATAACCAACAGTCTCTTAAGACCCTATCACCACTTTGGACCAGTCCTTACTCTAGATACTGAAGTCATCAGTGACTGTAATCCTAAAGAATTTACATCAAAATGCTGTTTCCTATTTCCAAACCAAATTAGAAAACTTGCTTTGGAGAGAACAGAAATAAGTAAAAATGCATTTTCTTAAAATAGTATGAATTCAGATATCACTAAATGATGAGTATCATTCCCTCAGTAATCATGACTTAAATGAACTTCATGTTGTCCCTAAGTAGAGTCTAACTCTAAATATTTTTGACATAACAAACCACTGTTGAACCACACATTAAAAATAAAAACAAAAAACATTGAGGGTTTTACAAAATAGACTGTAAGAGCCTCAAAGGACCCATTCCTGGCTCTACTTTCAAAACTACATTAATTCATGGAGTAGAGCCCACCCCTAGGCTTTGATTTGATACACTGCAGGATAAAAATGATCTAAAAAGTATGTATTAATATTTTTTTTTAAATCAATCTTGGAATAGGATCAATTTACACTTTTCTTCTTCTTCTTTTTTTTTAATTTAAGACCCTGTTTACAGTTAAGGAAAAAATTAACTCCCTCTTCTTCCCAACTTTCTCACACACTTTCAAAAATATGAAGAGTAAAGAGAGGGAATAACAGGGAAGAGAGAGAGGGAGGGAGAGAGGGTGAGAAACAGAGAGAGAGAGAAAAGAGAGAGAGATTTATTATTATTATTATTATCATCATCATTATTACAGGCATACCTTTGTCTTACTGTGCTTCACTTTTACATTTTGCGGATAGTTCATTTTTTTGCAAATTGAACGTTTGTGGCAACCCTGTGTTGAGCAAATCTATTGGTGTCATTTTTCTAATAGCATTTGCTCACTTTGTGTCTCTGTGTCACATTTTGATAATCCTGGCAATATTTCAAACTTTTTCATTGTTATTATATTTGTTATAATAATCTGTATCAGTAATTTTTAAGATTACTACTTATTTTGATTGATAGTATAATTATTTGCGGGCACCACGAACCGTGCCCTTATATGATGAACTTAATAAATGAATGTTGTTTGTGTTCTGACTGCTCCACTGACTGGTTGTTTTCTGATTTCTCTTCCTCCCCTGGGCCTCCTGATTGTCTGGGACACAACAATATTGAAATTGGGCCAATTAATAACCCTACAATGGCTTCTAAGTGTTCAAGTGAAAGGGAGAGTCACACATCTCTCACTTTAAATCGAAAGCTAGAAATAAAAAAGCTTAGTGAAGAAAGCATGTCAAAGGTGGGGAAAGGCAGAAAGCTAGGTCTCTTATGCCAAACAGCCAATTTGTTTAATGCAAAGTAAAATTCTTGAACAAAAGTAAAACTGCTACACCAATGAATACATAACTGGTAAGAAAGCAAAATGACCTTATTACTGATATGGAGAAAGTTTTAATGGTCTGAATAGAAGATCAGCCACACGTTCCCTTTCGATCAAGCGTGATCCAGCAGAGAGCACTAACTCTCCTCAATTCTATGAAGAATGAGAGAGGTAAGGAAGCTGCTGAAAAAAAGTTTAAAGCTGGCAGAGATCAGTCCATGAGGTTTAAGGAAAGAAGCCATCTCTATAACTTGAAAGTGCAAGGTAAAGCAACAAGTGCTAACAAAGAAGCTGCAGCAAGTTATCCAAAATATCTAGCTAAGATAACTAATGGACATGGGTACACTGAAGAGCAAACTTAGAGTGGAATAAGATTCCATTTAGGGCTTTCATAGCTAGCAAGAAGTCAATGCCTGGCTTCAAAGGACATGATGACTCTCCTGTTAGAGGCTAATTCAGCTGGGTGACTTTAAGTTGAAGACAATGCTTATTTATCATTATGAAAAACCTAGGTTCCTTAAGAATTATTTGAAATCTCCTCTGCCTGTGCTCTATAAATGGAACAACGCCAGAATAACAGCACATCTGTTTATAATATGGTTTATGGAATACTTTAAGTCCGCTGTTGAGACCAACTGCTCAGAAAAAAATATTCCTTTCCCAATATTACTGCTCATTGACAATGCACCTGGTCACCCAAGAGCTCTGACGGAGATGTACAATGAGATTAATGTTGTTTTTATGCCTTTTTACCTGTTAATACAATATCCATTCTGCAGCCCATGGATCAACAGGTAATTTCAACTTTCAAATCTTATTTTTTAAGAAATACATTTTATAAGGCTATAGCTACTATAAATTGTGATTTCTCTGATGGATCTGGGCAAAGTAAACTGAAAACCTCTGGAAAGAATTCACCATTCTAGATAACATTAAGAACACCTGTGATTCATGGGAAGAGCTCAAAATATCAACATTAAAGCAGCTTGGAAGAAGCTGATTCCAACCCTCATGGATGACTTTGAGAGGCTCAAAACTTCAGTGGAGGAAATAATTACAGATGTGGTGAAAACAGAAAAAGAACTAGAATAAGAAGTGAAACTGAATTGCTGCTACCTCATAAAATATTTTTAACGGATGTTAAGTTGCTTCTTATGGATAAGCAAAGAAAGAAGTTTCTTGAGATCAAATATGCTCCTGGTGAAGATGCTGTAAAGATCGTTAAAATGACAATGAAGTATTTAGAATATTACATAAACTCAGTTGAAAAAGGAAATGGAGTGAGAGGATTGATTCCTAATTTTGTAAGAAGTTCTACTATGGGTAAAATGCTACCAAAGAGCATCCCATGCTACAGAGAAAGCATTCATGAAGGAAAGAGCCAACTGATGCAGCACACTGCATCCTTTTTTGTAATTGCCACAGCCATCCTGACTTGTAAGAACCACCACCCTGAACAGTCAGCATCCATCAACAATGGATACGTGACACCAACTAAAAATTATGACTAGCTGAAGACTCAGATTATAAGCATTATTTTTTAGCAAGAAAATACTTTTAAATTAAAATATGTAATTTTTAGACATAATGCTGTTGCACATTTAGTAGACTATAGTATAGTGTAAATATAACTTTTATATGCACTGAGAAATTAACAAATTTGTGTGACTCACTTTAGAGCAATTTTGCTTTATTGCAGTGGTCTGGAAATAAACTGCAGTATCTCCAAGGTATTTCTATATATGAAATTGGCTCATGCAGTTATGGAAGTTAAGATGTCCCAAGATCTGTAATTTGAAGGTCTGTGAACAAGGAAAGCCATGGTGTAAGCTCCAGTCTGAACCTGAAGGCAGAAGAAGATCAAGGTTCCAACTCAAAGATCATCAGGAGAGAGAGTGAATTCTCTAATGCTTAGCACTTTGTTCTTTTTCAGGCCTTCAAAGGATTGGATGAGGCCTTACCACACCAGGGAGGGCAATCTGCTTTACTCAGCCTGCCAGGTCAAAGGTTAACATCATCCAGAAGCACACTCACTGACACACACAGAATAATTTTTGACCAAATATCTGGGCACCCTGTGACCCAGTCAAGTGGACATACAAATTTAATCATCACAAGTACCTCAAAGTAAAACATTCCAAAACTTAAATCATCTCCATTTCTATTTCTACTACTAGAGCCAGTGTCAATCCAGTAGCCCAAGCTTCTGCTTTCTTTCTCCACTGCATTTTCACAGGGTCAGAAAAGTTCAAGTATCCCTTCTATATGACGTTCCACTGCCTTTGTTTAGATCTCTGTCTTCAACGGCACGAACTATTGCAAAATTAGCCTCCTAGTCCTCCTGCTTCTAATGCCACCCACTTCATGACTTTCCCCACTAGTGTAGAGACATATCCTTCTGAAATGCATTTCTGGTCATGATGTTACTCTCTTTGAAATTAGTCTTGGATTCCTCATTATTTGCAAAATAAGTCTAAACTCCTCAGCTTGACATTATTCAAACATGGGTTTTGACAACTTTTACAGCCACAGATCTCACCATTCTTCCTGGTGCAACACCTTATCCTATGGTTGAATTAAAACCTTCTAAATCTATCAATACATGGTCTAAGCTGAATATGTTACCCCAAAATTTGTATGTTGAAGCCCTAATCTCCAGGACCTCAGAATGTGTCTCTATTTGGAAACAGAAACTTTAAAGAGGCAGTTAATTTCAAAATAAGGTCATTAGTGTTGACTCTAATCCAGTATGATTGGGGTCCTTTAAAAGAAGAGAAAATTAGGTCAGAGATGCACACAGAGAAAAGACCATATGACGACACAGTGAAAAGATGGCCATGTAGAAGCCAAGAAGATTGGCTTGAGAAGAAACTAATCCTGCCAACAACTTGATCTCTAGAATTGTGAGAAAATAAATTGCTATTGTAAAAGCCAGCAAGTCTGCAGTACTTTGGTATGGCAGCTGTAGCAAATGAATAAAATATAATATTCATTTAAGTGCCCGACACAATATTTATTAAATGTTATCTCCCTCCTACCTGAGATGCCATTCCTTGTTTTATCTCCCTGGTAAGATTCCTCTCATCCTTCATGACTCTGTTCACTTTCTTCTGAAAAATGCCTTCTTTACCCTCTCTAAGTATTTTATATACCCACTTCTTCTGGAATGTATAATACCATGCTTTACTTATCTTGTGAGGATGATTGTAATTTAATTGCGAGAATATTTTGGATTCAACAATTTACTATGGAGGTCTGGAGTTATAGCAATCCCAGGATTAGTTAAGATATTTGCCTGAATTTTTGTTCTTATTAAAAAGAATAATATAAAAATACCCTCTATTCCTCTGTCTCATTTTTTTTTAATCTTTTTCTTCTAGTTGATGTTCAAGATCAGTAATCCTGGATATTCATCTGCTGATCTATTAATGCTGGATAAGAGGGAGAAATCAAAGTACCAAGGTGTTTTTACAAAACTTAAATAATGCTCCTAGTTGGAGTATCACAAGAAGATGGGCGATAAATACCCAGAATAAGAAAAAAGGATTTTATAGTGGATGGATTAAGTCAACCTCTAATGATAATACATCATTGACCCACTTGGACTGCTCATAAAGTAACAATGATTAATTTAGGACAGGTGTTAGCAAACATTTTCTATAGCACCAAATAGTACATATTTTCAGCTCTATAAACATATGTCTCTGTGTAACTACTCAAATATATTATTATAGCACAAAAGCTGCAATAGGCGATATGTAGATAAGTTTTCCAATAAAACTTTATTTACAAAACTATGGAATGGGCTGAATTTGGCCTACAAGGCTATTTTTACTTACCTTTTATTTTAGAAAAGGTTAAAGGACATTACTTCTACTTAGCAAAGAGCTTTGAAAAACACCTCAGGGAATTGTTATTAGCTGTACCCATGTTAACCCTTGGCAATGTATTAAAAATTAACCTATAGGTATTTAAAATTATCAGTAAGAGTTTCACAGATAACTTCAATCAAAGAACCAAAAGATAGTCATAAACTTAAATTTTGGAATATTTCTATTATACAAGGTCAGGAAGAATAAATGGAAGGAAAAAAATAGAGGTTGACCAGATGAGAGGAATATTCTGATTAAAAAATCCTAATAATATATCCCTTTGCCAAGTAATTCTTCTCTACTCTACATTTTAATTTTTTAGCATTCATAAATCCAAATCATGGACCCTATGCTCTAACTCTATTGTGGAGGGCGGCTGAGCCAAGGTCTCTTGTTTTTGTGTTGTTTGCACAGTCTCGCCCAGGAGCCTTTAGTCCCAAGGCCACTTGTTGACCCTGCGTGCTGGCAAGGCCCATGCAAGAGCCTTCTGAGCCAAGGGCAAGAATGAATCAACAGTCTGTACCTTGAGCTCAGAGGCCGATGAAATTTGAAATTTGGTGTCTGAAAACAATGAAACTTTTGAATCTTTCCCTCCTTCAATTGGCTATACAATAAACTTGCTGAACTGGCTCAGGGTCACTGTTTCTCCATCAGAGAGCTGTGTCCCACCGGGCTCTAGCTTTTCTCTTTATAATGTATCTGTGTTTTTCTTAGTCTCTGTGTCTTTCTTAGTCTTTGTGGTTTTTCTCAGTCTCCCATTGCCCTTCCTCGGGTCTGGTTTGACTAGCCATGCAGGTCGCAGCACTCTATATACGATTTGCTTAATGCATTTTCTTATTCATGTTATCAGTTTGGAGTGTGGGAAGAAAATGATAGCAAACTTTGCAATATGAGTAAGAAAATGCATGGTTGTAGTCACCATGAGAACATGGCAATATTAGTTTTCAATGGCTGCTTTGGCCACCAACATAGTGTCTTCAAACAATGCAAACATTACAGTTCTTTAGGTCAGAGGTCTGACCCAGGATCCGCTGAATTAAAATCAAGGTGTCAGCAGTGCTGTGTTTCCTTCAGGAAGCCCTAGGGGATCATCCCTTCCCTTCCCTGTGCCAGCTTCTAGAAGTTGCACACATTCCTGTCTCATGCCCCTTTCCTCCTTCTTGAAAATCATCGTTTAGTAGTTACATCTTTCTCATACTCCAGCTTTTAAGGACTCACATGACAATACTAGGCCTGGATACTTCTGTAGAATCTCCCATTTTTGGGTTCTTAACTTAGTCACATGTACAGAGTCCCTTTTGCCGTGGAAGGTACACATTCACAGATCTCGTGATTAAGATATGGACAACTTTGAGTAGTTATTATTCTGCCTATACAACAACACAAAGAAAATCATACAAATTGTGAATTACATGACCCTGTTTCCTTGTATAACCCAAGTTTCTTGTATAGAGTTATGTAAATAATAGTGGGATAATACAAAAATAACTATCTTACAAGACATGGGTAGTATACCATTTTTTAAAAATTCCACACTAAAGTAATACTATTATGTCAGCAATAATCCAGGATGGATAATGAGCCTGAACTTCCCTGAAATTGGGAAAGCTAAAAATTGAATTAGGCAGAAATAATGAAAAATTTTTATTATTCTCACATGGGTTGTTGCAATTTTTCAGCAAGACAGATTATAGAGGCAGAAATTTTTATAGAACAAGTGATTGCTTTTCAGGAAAAGAAGCCGTTTTAGAAACCACAAAGTGAAAATTTATACAAAAACTTATGTAATAACTAACATTAAAAAATCTTGTACATTATATAATGTGTTTTCATATAATATCATCTCACTTAATCCTACATTTTTCCAAGTATTAAGGCACATCAAAAAGGCATTTTTTTTTATTACACTCTTCTACTTCATCTTCTATATCTAGTAATCGACCAAATTATTTGATTGTTTTTCAGAGAATCCTTTTGGTTTCTCTGTCCTGTCCATACCATACCCGTTGCCAACAGTCATGCTCAAGTATGACATAATTTAGTGTTTAGAGTATCCAGTTTATTTGATTTTAAACTTTCACCCCTACAATATATCCTTAATGTTGATGCCAGAAAAATCCTAGAAATAGAAATAAATATTCTAGATTTGTAATGGATACATTCATTTATTTTAAGGGAATCTTGAGAAGTAGCCTTCCACCCTTTGGTTTAATACTTCCAATGGTAGGTAATGTTTTGCCAGGCTCTCCATACTATATAATACTGGTAAAATTTTTGATTATTTGCAAAAAAACCCTTCCTATTTTTATTAGCATCCTATTTTTTTTGCATTTTTAAGCCACATACACTAAATTAACTCTTTCTTTAGCACAATAAATTTTCAAATATTTGGAGGCCATTATCATATCCTTCAAAATCATATGTTGTCTCAGTTAAGCATTCCCTGTTTCTCCAACTCTTCCACATCACCCTCTATTGGACATATCACATTTAATAAATGATGCACTGCAAAAATATTATTGCCTGAGTTAAACTGAGTATTTCTAATACCAGGACACTATAGTGTATGAAGAACAGGTGAATCTGGCCTGTTTTTTTTTTTTTTTTATGATACCTATGATTACTATGAGTTCTATGAATTTCATGGTATATTTTTTTCCATGACTTTTCATATGACCTACATTTCAAACATGATTTCTCCCATTCTGATCTTTCACAATTTATATTTTAAATAAATATTTCTTATTACACATGTAATAACAGTTCATAGTTGAAAATAGAGGTAAAACAAAACAAAACATAATCTTGGCATTTAAAGCATTATTAATATTTGAACCTAAATGAGAAAATAAAAATTTCTATTTAATAGTAGATTAAATAATTTGGGTCAAACTTTTCACCAACGACAACTAGAACAATTAGATAATAGATGATAGGTAGAAATATATAGCTATAGAAAGATAAATAAATGTCCTTGAACACTAATAAGATAAAAACTATTTTACTGAGACCATATGTAATGGAAAACAGAAATCCAAAGAGGTATAAATTGGCACTGGGGGCAGATTTCTTGACATGCTGAGAATCTAAGAAGCACTTCTGATAACATCTTCGAGCATGAAAAATATCTGTGAATTCAAAGGTTCAAAATACATGGAAGTCTTGGTAACTAACACTTTGGATTAGCACCTGTCAGGACTGCAACATAGGAAAAGAGTAAACTAGAACTAGATTGGTTTTCACAGAGAATTAATTACAAAGAAAAAAAAAAGATTTAAACATTCTCAATTCCTGGGAATCAATTGAAGTACTCTCATATTACTAGTGTCCCTAGAAACTTAGCAGAACTAAATATAAGTCCTGTATAAAGGATTATAACATTTTAAAATCCTCCAAGTATTTCTACAAATAAATGTTCAAATATAATATGTTACAAAATCAAAACGATGAAGCCAACAATAGATAAGATTACATGAATAAAAACTAAAAGAAGCAATAGACAAAATAAACAGAACACAGAGGCTCTAAATATTGGAATTCTAACATATTTAAAAATAAGAATATGAGAACTTTGAAAGACAAATGGTAACAGTATGCAGGAAGTTAGATTCAAAAGAAAACAGAACTTCTTGAATTGAAAATATACCAGATATAAAATTAAGAATCCCGTGAATACATTTAAGATGCTACCTTTCTCATAATCATAAAATCAAATGTCCTTAGTGAAATATTAGAATATAAAATCCAACACTATATAAAGAAAATAATATACCATGACAAAGTATGCTTTTTTCCAAAAATGCACGTTTGACTTAGAATTTGAAAATCAATCAATGTAATTCATCTTTTTAGCAAAATAAAGAGAAAAAAACAATATGCTTCTTTCAATGAAAGCAAAAAAGTATTGGATACATTTTAACACCACTTTATTCTAAAAAATTTCCAGCAAAATTGGAATATAAGAAAATTTACTTAATCAGACAAAATCATCTACAAAAAGAACATACTAATAATGTATCGAACAATTTCTCCAGGTCTAAGAACAAAACCGCAAAGTCAACTATCTTAATTGGTCTTAGATATTGTACTAGAGGTTTTGACCAATACAAAAAGCCATAAAAAAAGACGTCTGGTTCTGGCTGAACTTCAGTAGCCCCATCCCTCCTAGGCTCTGTCTCTTCCCACTCAAAACTCTGGACACAACAAGCAAGCACAGAAAGACACAGAAAGGTGACAAGAAGGCAAACTACCTTGAGACCTTTGGGGACAAGGACAGTGAGTGCCCTGCCTTCCCTTTGATGCCTATATATCCCAACAGGCTGCTACAGAAACCTCCAACTCAACACCTGCAACAGGCACAACACCAGCTCCAAGAAAGGCCTGTTCTGCTTAGCCAAAAACCAGAAATATATGGCCTAAGAGTAAAACATGAACCATAGGCCTTCATGTGACAGATAAATAATAAAGCTTCTAGAAAAAATTGGATAATATTTTCATAACTTTGGTGTAGGCAAAAGAGTTCTTAAACAGTACCCAAAACAACGAATTAAAAAATAAATTATCCTTTGACTTCATGAAAATTAAAGCTTTTTTAATCAATCAAAAGGCATCATTAATTAAGAAGACAGTTCACACACTGGGAAAAGATATAAGAATTCATGTACCCAACAAAAGACTCAAACCAGAATATATCAAGCATTACTGCAAATAAATTTTTAAAAATACCAAATAAAACTGGGCAAATGTATTGAACAGGAACGTCATAAGGGGAAATCCAAATGACCAATAAGAATAAGGAAATGTGCTCAATATTTCCCCTACAAAGGAACGCAAATTAAAACCATATTTGCTACAATTACATGACTTCCCTGAAGACTCAGATTCCAAAGAATAACAATACCAATGTCATCAAAGATGCAGAGTAACTGGAACACTAAAAAGATCATTGTTGTAAGTGTACATATTTACATCATAGAGGATGAAAGAGACCTTGATTTATATATTCCCTTGGTGCCCTCCCAGATAGCTTTGGGTTGGCAGTGCCTATACTCCCTCACCTAAAGCCAAAGCTCTTGATGGGTAACCTCAGGTATGCTAGTAGCTTTTCACTCTTACTAGTTATGAGGTGTTTCACCTTTTATTTGAAAACATTCTCTTCATTACACTCTTGGCAATCATTCCTTTGGATGTGTGACCCAATTCCTGCCAGAATCTTGACTGACACAGACCTTTATGTGTTAAATCAGAACCTTTTTCATCTCTGTACCTCTCCTTGCTACCAAAACTTCTTTAACTCTTGCGGCCTCAGAAATAGTGTTACCAAGCCAAGAAGAAAGCCCTGTATATATTCAAGGCAGAGAGAGAAGAAGCAGATCATACCTCATCTATCCCAACCTTAGACTTCACTCATGCACTTGTCCAAAGCTAGAGCTGCAGAGAAGTTGTGATATTAAATAAAATTTAGAGTTTTGACAATTGCATGGGACTCGAATGATCTCATGGAACCTAGACATTTAATTACCAAATTGAGATAACATTTTATGCCTCTGAATATCCATGTGATTCTTTATTGGTTGAGGGCAGCCAGAAAGATCACAGACTACACAAATATTTTTTGACTAGTAATCACCCAGAGTTTAAAGGACTAGGAAAGACACATGAAGTTGCTTCATGATTAAATCTCACATATTTATATTTGACTAATTTACCAGTTACTTATGGAAGAAAAATATTAGTGGGAAGGATATGTACCAAAATCTTGATGTGGACCATGGGGATGGTACTCAAAGGTAGTTCAATAGTATCATCTTTTATGAAAACACTATCTAAAATTGTAATGTTAAACCTTACATTCTAATCGTGTGGATGTGTGGGTGTATGAATATTTATTCTATTGTTCTTGATACTTTTCCATCTCTTTTAAAATAAATCAATGTAATCTTAGTCCTCACAAATCCTACCTTTGTTTAATTGCAAAGACATGTTAATTCATACTGTTAACCTGGAAACTCTCCCTACTATTGGTCATTTTCTTAGTTTACAATCTGCTTTGCAACTTCAAGGGTCCTCACAAAGGCAGGAATTCAAAACTCTGCTGCAATGATATAAATGCTAATGGGGAACTAAATGACATTGTTAGCTACAGCTCATTTTGCAGTTATAATTAGGGGCAGTGAGACATGGGCCTGTAACTCAAGAACTTAATGGGAATCTCTGAAGCAGAACTATTGAACTGACAAGTATGTCTGTAAGAACTAGATATAACACACCCCCAAAGGATCCTCTGTGAAATGACTTCCTAAATTTAGAAATTGACACTTGTCTGCTTTATGGCTCTTGTTTAGAAAGAGATTTTTCTCTTACTTCACAAACTATTTCAAATCCTTAATCAATACTAAATTGCTTTTTTCCTAATTTCACTGAAAGCTGTGTGGAAGTATTTTTGGCCTTTGACAAGATAGTCCCCATGTTTTGAGAACAATCAATGTGCATTGTACTTTGATGTAATCTAAATGAAACTGGCCATCAGTTGGCCAATTCCAGCTAGATATCAAAATTTACAGAAACGGAAACCAACACCTTACCCTTCCAGAAAACAAACAAACAAACAAAACCTACTAATGTATTTCCTAATGCCTATGGACCATAAAACTAAAGAGGAATTATGTCGTAGAGCAAAGAACAACATTTTCTAAAACTCTTCACCCTCTCATAATATGGTGCCTGCCTGCCAAACTCTTCCATCTCTGACAAATCTTCAGCCTATCATTGTACTCCATCTCTACCCTGCTTCTCTTCCTCTTACTTCAACCCCTTCTTCTCTATTTTGTCTTTCAGAAAGGATTTTCATGTTCTTTTTACTTTAAATGAATGCATCCTCTTCTTACTAATTATTTAGTCTCCTCTTATCCAATTCTCCAATTAGAATAATAAAACCCTATGGCTCAATAAAGAACAAAAAGAATTTTCCCAGAAGAACTCTGGAGAAGAAACAGTGAGTTGCCAGGTTTTATAAATAAATATATAGGCAATCCAATTAAATATGTATTTCACCACCTTGGCTGGGTAACTCATTTGATTAGAGTGTCGTCCCAATATGCCAAGGTTGCAGGATCACTCTCCAGTCAGGGCACATAAAAGAAGCACCAATGAATGCATAAATAAGTGGAACAATACATGGATGCTTATCTCTCTCTCCCTTCCCCTCTTCTAAAAAAAAAGCAATAAAAATTCAAAACTGGATTTCATATGAAAAATAAATTTAATATAATTATGTCCCAAAGAACTAATATTTGGATTTACTTATACTAAAGAAAATATTTTTTTGTTTACCTGGAATTAAATTTAACTGGTATCCTATATTTTATCTGTAATCCTTGGAGGAAAAACTTTAAATATATTTATGTTATTATTTTTGTCTTTGTGACACCTATAAAACACAAAGATCCAAGTAACACCTATGGTTCACCTCAGCATGTTGTGATATTAAGTACTGTGATAGTACTACTTCAATACATACAGCACCCTACATTGGTATGGGTTAGTTTCTTAAACTTTTGAATGGCATTGCTTTATATGTTTGATGCCTATGATAAGATCCTTTAAATCATTCCAGGAAAACACTCTAATTTTTTTATTGCTCATTATCAACAAAGGGGCATTTACAGAAAAGTATAAGGAATGTCATTCAGATCCACCATTGAAAGGATGGTTCTCATTTTTGTCTTTGAAGCCAAAACCTGCATTACTAACTCTAAGGTCTTC
This sequence comes from Molossus molossus, assembly GCF_014108415.1. Classification (NCBI taxonomy): domain Eukaryota; kingdom Metazoa; phylum Chordata; class Mammalia; order Chiroptera; family Molossidae; genus Molossus; species Molossus molossus. The sequence goes on from NW_023425344.1 coordinate 185,368,540, forward strand.
TCAGATTCTAAGAGAGAAAAGCTAAGGAAGATGGAAAAAATGTAACTTTTAAGATGCCTTGAAAGTGAGAACAAGCACCTTTGATGTGGTCTAGAACATCCAGATTCCTGAATTAGACATATGATACAATTTTGCTCCTTACTATTTCTTTAAAAAAAAAAATCTCTTAGTTACAAATAATTAAAGATTTTAAAACAATTGACCTAAACTTCCCTGCTTTAGTAGCTTTTATGCTAACATATTTGGGCAAAATTACTAAAGTTGTAAAGTAATCCTCTTAGGATAAATTTGCTGTTGTTACATGTCATTACTAGTCACGCAGGCCATGTGCACTATTCATAAAAGTGCTAAAACATATCTTGGGGCAAAAAAGCACAGCACATTTAACTTTAGAAGTTGAATATACAAGGACTGACTAAAAACTGTGTATGCTTTGACTTATCTGGCTCATAATGTCTTATCTGAAGGATAGAAGAAGCAATGAGCTCATGTCCACAGAATTCATTGTTCTTAAAGCATATCCCATTGTTCAGAGCGTTTGATTTGATAGAACAGGGGAATATACTGTTGAAAATTCAGCTATGGAATCAGCACATAGATAACCTTGTAGGTTTGGGGTGCTGTGTTACAGGATAAAGTTTATCTTTTCAAACAAAAGCTAAAATATTATTCTACTTTCTCTATATGAGCCCAGGAACCAAAAGAAGTTAGGACTGATTTTTCTTCCTATTACTCTTACAAACCCAGTTGAAGAATCTGATTCCTATTTCTATGACCTTGAGTTCAATAGACTTAAAGATGCTAAAGCCCAAGGGAAGAATGTTTTTATTATCAAATACCATAGTGGTTCAGGTGATTTGGATATTGCTAGCATTCACGGCTATTTTTAGATTCTATATAAGGTTAAGCCAACATTCAGAGAAGGAGGTCATCTTACTAGACAGGGTAATTGATCATTTTTAACAGGATTAGTTGCATGTAATGGACACAAGAAGTACTGTTTGAATCCAGGGGAATTCATGGTATTCTTTTGCCCAAAAGTCATAATAAATAAAAAATTTCAGCAACTCAATAAAAACAAGACCACCGAGGACTCATATCCTACAGTAATAAAGTGCTATGTCACCCAACAGGTAAGAACACTATTCATTTGGTTTGCTGGCAGATGGTATGGGCAATATAAAATGAATGTTGGAAAAGTATAGGCATGACAACTGAGCCACAGAAATGGTAGCAATGACTTATTTAGAAACAGCTATGGTTTCTGGTATTGTTTTATGTTCCTTTATTTTCTCCCATTGGATGAATATGGCAGCTAACATTTTCAGGGTACAATTGAATTAAGACTAAAATGACATCATTCCATGATGACATGGTAATTGATGTGACTTATATGCCCCCTATGTTTAATATGCAACATTTTACCAGTATGAATCAAAGACGAGTGCACACTGAAAGGAACAGGGGTGATAATGTGCTAGATGATTTCCACTTGCCCTCCATTTCCACTTCTTCTTCTTCTTCTTCTTCTCTTTTTTTCTATTTTGCTTGTGGTACATACTAGCTTGGAAATCTTGGGAATGATACTCAATGTTTTAAATACTAAGTCCCATGTGCTATTTTATACATATAAAAAGATACACATAATATTTCTATAAGTTTTGAGGCATATAAGAAAGACACACTTAAATCCTGGCTGGTTTGGCTCGGCGGTTGGAGCATTGGCCCGCGGACCAGAGAGTCCCGATTCAGTTCCTGCTAAGAGCTTGTGCCTCGGTTGTGGTTGGTCCCTGGCTCTGGTTGGGGTTGAGTGTGTCAACCACTCGATGTGTCTCTCTCATCTTGATGTTTCTCTCTGTCTCTTCCCCCCTCTCTAGTCAAAGAAAAATGCAAGGGTGTCCTCAGGTGAGGATAAAAAATGAATGAATAAATAAATAAATAAATAAATAAGAAAGACACACATAATAGTTACATAAGTTTTAAAGTATAATTTTTAATTGAGCACCCATGAGCCTCTATCCAAAAAAAGGACTAGAATATTACCAACATTCTTAATGTTATACTTTTCATTCATTTGCTTCTTGTTATTAATCTTTTATAAACATTTGTTTTCTCATAAAGAGATAATAACCTATCCATCATCAAATCTCTTTGGTTCAGTCTTCAAAATATATCCAGAATCTGATCACATCTTACCACTTCTACCATTAAAACCCCAGACTACCTAGACCAAGTCACTAAGATTTCCTGTTTGAACTATTGCTATAACTTTGTAACTGGTCTCCCAGATTTGTTCTGTCTCCCTGCCTTCTATTCTTCCCATAGAAGCCAAAATGATTCTTTTAATTTATAAGTCAAATCAGATAACTCTCTTGCTCAAAAAATTGTAATTATTTCCCACCTCACATAGATTAAAATTCTAACTTCTCACCGTGGCCTGAAAGGTACCACATCATCTTGTCACTATTTCCCTCTCTAACCCCAATCCGTCTTACATTCCTCATTCCATTCCACATCAGCCACCCTGGTGTTCTCTTGATTTCTCAGACTTCTTTATTAACACTCGATCTTTTGTACTTGCTGTTCCCTCTGGCTTGAATGCTCTCCTCCCACATCCCCCCAAAGACTATTCTCTCAATTTAGTTATTTCTCTTTTCAAAAATTATCTTCACAGAGAACTTTTGAGATAAACTTACCTAAAAGGCACTCAAATATCTCATTATCCCATCACTCTTTATATCTTTTTCCTATTTATATTCTGTAGACATATTGTGTATTCATGGTATGTTACGCACCTTTATAACACAAGCACAATAGACAGGAACTTTGCCTATGTTGTTCACTGTAGTTTCCAGCATGCAAAACGGTGCCTAGCCCAAGATACTGATCCTTAATACTCTAGACTCTGGGTGTGTCAAACCCTCAGATGGTTTGCTCAAAGCATCCTTATGTGTTTGCCCCCAGTGTACTAATGTTATCATTGCCTAAGTGTAGCATGATCTGATAATGCAAAATGTTGGTAAAACTCGCTTACAGAGAATAAACTAAATATGATACACAAATTCAACTGTTATGCAAAAACCTTTATGGCAGTCACATGAAACCTATAAAAATACAGGAGATGAGTAAATACAATACATAAAACATTATGTTGACATGCTTAATTCACAAATAATTACCTTTGATAAATGACTGCTTTTCAATTTTTTTTTTCAATTTGATGATAATGCACTGTAAGATGAAATCACAAAGCTTTCTGAATGAAAATTGACACACAAATATCAATAGTAAGATAAAACTACCTATGAGATAATGAACCTCTAACCTAAGTGATCACTAAAATATCAGTGGAAGAGATACAAGATAATTAAAAAGGTTCCCTAAGATACTATCTTCATATACTATTGCCCTCAAAATAATGGGCCCTTACAAAGAAGGGTATTCAAGACAACATGGGCAGAAATAGACTACTTTGGTTTACTGAAGTTACAGGTTTACAATCAGATTTACACCCACTCTAAAATAAAACTCAGCTCTGGAAGGAAGCCACATAAACACACTTAAAATAACTGAAAGTGCCCTGGCTTCTGTGGCTCCGTTTGTTGAGCATCATCCCATGCACCAAGAGGTCACCAGTTTGATTTCTGGTCAGGGCACATGTCTGGGTTGATGGTCGATCCCCAGCAGGGGGCGTGCAGGAGGCAGTCAGTCAATGTTTCTCTCTCATTGATGTTTTTATCTCTCCCTCTTCACTCCTCTCTCTCTAAAATCGATAAAATCATATTAAAAATAAATAAATAAAATAACTGAAAGTATTGCAAGGGCAGATTTTATTTAAGAATTCCTTAAGATGAGCCTACATAAAAATAGATTCTCAGAGAACCAATTCTATAGGTACAGATAATTAGAAATGTTTGTTTTTGTAAAATGAAAATCTTCTGAAAGTATTCAGGTACTATAACAAAACAATCTTTTTATAGCACTGTAAGGTTTTTCCTATTTTGATATCTCCACAGTGAAAAATAAAAGTAGTGATGAATGCTGCCACCATCAGCATTTACTTTCACTTCTGCTAAGACTAGCAAGAAAAAATGAAAAAGAATGAAGAACAGAGAGACAAGCAGGATCTGACTTGAAAAGCAGCCACACAATGTATGTGAGTTTCCCCAAGGAAAGGGTTTTTAGATGACCCATTGCTTACCTTCAAATAAGTGATTTATTTTCATACTTTCAAGTATGAAGATTCTGGGATCTCCACTAAACAAGACAGAGCTTATTCAGTTAACCAAATTATGACTAAGGATCAACAATGCTTGCAGGTCAGGCACAAACACTACTAACTTCTTAAACAATCCACAAAGATGCACAAGGGCAACTGCAACTTTTTAAAATGTGAAAGCGGCACAATCATTTTTTATTTTGTTCATAACATTTTTAAATAATCCCCTATCAGTGTCAGAATCTTTGTCAGATACTCTTCATGAATTTTTGGCAAAAAATGAAGCACAGAAGTTACAGAAGTGTCACTAATCTGTCAAGCAAATAGTAAGCAGTGTTAATTTTGTCCACATTTACTGACACATCTCAGTTCATAAAAATTACCAAGCAATTCCAGACACTGTGTTAAGTAAATTCTGACAAAATCTCTACCATGTCACAATGAAAGGGTATCCATATGGGAGCCATTCCCAAGATGCCCTTGTTGGTAATTAATGGTGACTATTATATAGTGAAAAGCCTATAAAGTTATTCAAAATTCTTGTAGCAGCCACTCAGTAATTGTTTTTTTATTACATAGTGTTTATACTTCCAAAAGGTCAGAGGATCAAAGTTCAAATATATATTTGTTTGGGGATTATTTGTACTTTGTTTTCAAATATGTTCAATATTAACACAACTCTTCTTATATCTTATAACCTCAAACATGTTTACAAAATTTTATCAGTAAAATACTATATACCCTAAGTCATAAAACTGAACACATTAAAATAGGGAAGAAGATCCTTATGTTTAGAAAAGAAAATAAGAAGAATTAGTAATGCCCAGATACCCACTTCTTTTCTTTCTGAGATTCAGAACATTTATTTCTATGCATTAATCTTTTTGCTATAGTGTAGAGCATCATCATTATTTAATTTTTAGAACCTCAAGACATAGTCATATTGAATAATTTCTGTGTGTTGGGCTTCTTTCAATATTTAAGAGATTAATTCATGTTGTTACATGTATTGATGTTTAGTCCTCTTTTTATTACTAAACAGCACTTATCAAATAAATATGCCATAATTGGGTTGTACATTCTCCCGTTATTGGGAACTTGATTGTTTAGTTTTGAGCTATTATGAATAACGCTTATATAAAATTCTTGTACAGCTTTCCTTGTGGACAAATGGCTTAATTTCTCTTAAATTAAACTGGGGAAGATTTCTTGGTCTTAGAGAATTATTTCACATGATAGAAATGTTCTATATCCTGATTGGGGTATTAAAGGAGTGTGTGCATTTGTCAACAATTATCCAACAGCACACTTAAACTCCACACATTTTAGTGTATATAACCCTATCTTTTAAAAATATTTGAACATATTTCCTATTATTATACTCACCCATTAATAGTTTATTTATAATACCAAAATTCAAGTACAAATTATCAAACTCATTTATAGAATAATGTATGTTATTTGAAGAAGTCTTATGTGCATTATTATAATCTTGAATTTTAATCGCAACTCTATTTCCTAGCTAGAGAAAATATTACCACTCACTCTCAGACAACGAAAAGTGAGGCACCCAGACACTAAATAGCTTGTCCAAGTCATATAACTTAAAAGAGCTCAGGGTCCTTGGTCCAATGGAGCCAACAATCAATATTTCATAAAGCTGCTTTTATGGAAATCCTTCTGCATGATATTTATAACAGTTGCCAAATGAATAGGTTTCCAAATAGAGCTTCCAATTATAACCTAATGTACTGCTACTTCAAAGTAGATGCAGTGGTGGGAGACATTGCCCTTAAAAGATTAAATGTACTTAGAGTTAACAACTGCATTAACTCTCTTATTTGTTCATTGGGGTTGTGCTGGAATAGAAGAGGTTTTGTATTTGCATGCCTGCTACTGGTTCCATCCCATGAAACTTTTAGAAGGTTTGAGGTAGAATTGGTAGAAATTATTGGATTTACTAGACCAAAGAGAGTAACAACCTTCCAGTAATAAAGCTGTGCTAAGAGCAGATGCTCATCTTTAATACAAACAAAACTTCTTGATATAATATCCTTATAAATCAGTAACATAACTGGAGGGCTATCGTTTTTAAAATTAAATTTATTAGGGTGAAATAGGTTAATAACTTGATGCAAGCTTCAATTCTATAATACACCGTCTGTATATTACATTGTGTGCTCAACACCCAAAGTCTTTTCTCCTTCTGTCACCACGTATTTAAGCCCTTTCCCCCTCTCCAAACTCTTCTCACCTCATTCCCTCTGGTAAGTAACCTTCACAGTGTTGTATGTGTCTATGAGTTTATTTGTTTTGTTTATTCATTCATTGCTTTCTGTTTTATATCCCACATATGAGTGAAATCATATAGTTCTTGTCTTTTTCTGTCTGACTTATTCCACTTATCATGATACTCTCAGGATCTATCTATGTTGTTGCAAATGGCAGTATTTCATCCTTTCTTATGGCTGAGTAGTACTCCACTGTATGTATCTACCACATCTTCTTTATCCAATCACCCATTAGGGATACTTGTTTCTATGTCTTGACTATAGTGAATAATGCTGCAGTGAACATAAAGGTGTATATATCTTCATGAATAAATGTTTTCAAATTTTCAAGTAGTTACACTAAAGAGGGATTGCTGGGTAATACAGTAGCTTCATCCTTAATTTTTTTGTTTGTTTGTTTTTTGAGAAAACTGCATACTGTATTCTATAGTGGCTATACCAGTTTACATTCTCACCACCAGTATATGAGAATTTCCACATCCTCTACAACAGGTGTAATTTCTTATATTATTGACAACAGTCATTCTAATAGATGTGAAGTTGTATCTTACTGAGGTTTTGATTTGCATTTCCCTTATAGTAAGTGAGCATCTTTTAATATATCTTTTGGTCATTTATATTATTTATTGGGAAAAGTGTCTGCTTAGGTCCTCTGCTCATTATTTAATAGGATTGTTTGTATTTTGTTATTGAGTTATAAGATCTACTTACAGGGTGGAGCAAAAGTAGGTTTACAGTTGTTCATATGGAAAATAATACAATTAATAAATAATACAAGAATAAACTGTTTCAGGTACTCACAACGGTAAACCTGCTTTTGCCCCATTCTGTATTTTTTATATTAGCCCCTTCTCAGAGGTATTGTAAATATTTTCTCCCATTTTGTTGATTGCCTTTTGTTTTGTTGATGCTTTCTTTTGCTGTTCAGAGCTTTATAGTTTGGTGGTGTCCCGTTAACTTATTTTTGCTTTTACTTCCCTTGTCTTTTGGGATCAAGTTCATAAAAGCGTCTCTGAGAAAAAGTTCCATAAATTTAGTACCTATGTTTTCTTCTATTTGTTTTATGGTTTCAGGTTTTATATTTAAGCCATTAATCCATGGGAGTTAATTTTTTCCCTTTACTTTTATTGTTAACACTATCACAGAAGTCCCCATTCCACATAGCCCCACCCCCCATTTTGACCACCTCCACCCAGCACCTGCTGCCCAATTCACTCTGGTCATCACCACACTGTTGTATGTTCTAGGAGTTACGCACATATGTTCTTTGGCTAATCCCTTCACCTTTTTTATCCAGTTCCCCCCTCCTCCCCACTCTCTCATAACTGCCAGTCTGTTCCATGTATCCATGCCTATGTTACTATTTTGTTCATCAGTTTATTTTGTTCATTAGATTCCACATATAAGTAAGATCATATGGTGTTTATCTTTTTCTGACTAGCTTATTTCACTTAGCATAATAATATCCAGGTTCACCAATGCTGGTGCAAAAGGTAAGATTTTCTTATTTTTTACAGCCATGTAGTAGTATTTCATTGTGTAAATTACCACAGCTTTTTTATCCATTATTCTACTGATGGGTGGTTGAGCTGTTTCCAGATATTGGCTATTGTAGATAGTGCTGCTATGAACATAGGGATGCAAATATTCTTTCGAATTGGTGTTTTGGGATTCTTTGGATATGTTCTCAGAGATGGGATTGCTGGGTCAAAAGGCAGTTTAATTTTTTATGAAACTCCATACTGTTTTCCACAGTGGCTGCACCAGTCTGCATACCCACCAACAGTACACTACAGTTCCCTTGCTCCACATCCTTGCCAGCACTTGTTTGTTGATTCACTTATGGTAGCCACTCTGGCAGATTTGACGTGATATCTCATTGCAGTTTGAATTTGCATCTCTCAGATGATTAGTGATGTTGATCATTTTTTATATGTCTACTGGCCACCTATATATCTTGTTTGGAAAAGTGTCTATTCAGGTCTTTTGCCTATTCTTTAATTGGATTGTTTGTCTTCCTGGTGTTGATTTGTATTAGTTCTTTATATATTTTGGAAATTAACCTCTTATCAGATCTATCACTGGTGAATATGTTCTCTCATACATTGGGCTCCTTTTTCATTTTGTTAATGGTTTCTTTTGCTCTGCATAAACTTTTTAGTCTGATATAGTCCCATTTGTTTATTTTTTCCCTTTACTTCCCTTGACGTAAGAGATCTATCAACAAAAATATTGCTGCCTATGTTTTCTTCCATAGATTTTTATGGCTTTGTGACTTACATTTAAGTCTTTTATCTATTTTTATCCATTTTGAGTTTATTCTTATGTATGGTGTAAGTTGGTGGTTTAGTTTCATTTTCTTGCTTGTACCCATACAATTTACCCAACACCATTTATTAAAGAGACTGTCTTTAATCCATTGTGTGCTCTTGCCTACTTTGTCAAATATTAATCGACCATAATGGCACAGGTCAATTGTTGGTGTTTGTTCTGTTTCATTGATCTATATACTTATTCTTATGCTAGTACCAGCTGTTTTGTTTACAATGGCATTGTACTATAATTTAATATCCAGTATTGTGATCCCTCCAACTTTGTTCTTCTTTTTCAAGATTGCTATGGCTATTTGGGTTCTTTTTAGTTCCATATAGATTTTTGGAATGTTTGTTCTAGATCTGTGAACTATGCCAATGGTATTTTAATAGGGATTGCATTGAATGTATAGATTGCTTTGGGTAGCACGGACATTTTAATAATGTTAATTCTTCCAATACATGAATATGGTATATAATTTTATTATTTGTATCTTCTTCATTTTCTTTCTTCAATGTTGTATACTTTTCTGAGTTTAAGCCTTTTACTTCCTTGGTTAAATTTATTCATAATATCTATTTTTGTTGTTGCAATAGTAAATAGAATTGTTTTTTTAGTTTCTCTTTCTAATATTTCATTATTGATGTATATAACTGTCACTGATTTCTGAATATTAATTTTGTATCCTACTCCTTTGCATGCATTCATTTATTAGCTCTAGTAGATTTTTGGTGGAGTCTTTAGGGTTTTCTGTGTACATTATTATGTCATCTGTGAATAATGACTCTTTTACTTTCTCTGTTCCAATTTGGGTATCTTTTATTTGTTCTTATTTTACGATTGCTGTGTTTGTTTTTCCAGTACTATGTTGAATACCAGTGGTGAAAGTGAACATCCCAGTCTTGTTCCTGATCTTAAGGGAAACACTTTTAGTGTTTGCCCATTGAGTATAATGTTGGCTGTGGGTTTGTCAAATATGGCCTTTATTACATTCAGGTATGGTCCCTCTATTCCCATTTTACTGAGAGATTTCATGATAAATGGGTGCTGGGTTTCATCAAATTCTTTATCTATTGATAGGAATCAAACCAGTGACCTCTTGATGCATAATACGACACTCAGCCTACTGAGCCACACTGTCCAGGACTCTACTCTGATCTTTATTGCTTCCCTCCTACTACTTACTTAGGGCTTACTTGTTTATTATTTTGTTTAGTTTTCTTTTGTTTTCCATTTTCTTTAGGTTTAGAGTTAGATTGTTTATTTGAGTTTTTTCTTGTTTACTAAGACAGGCCTGTAATGCTAAGATTTTCCCTCTTGAGACTGCTTTTGCTGTGTCCCATAATTTCTGGGTTGTTTGTTCTCATTTTTATTTGTTTTAAGGTATCTTTGATTTCTTCTTTGATCTAATTTTAATTAATTCATTGTTCAGTAACATATTACTTAGCCTGCATGTTTTTGTGTGTTTTTCAGTTTTCTTCCCATGGTTGATTTCTAGTTTCATACCATAATGGTCAGAGAAGATTTTGATATGATTTAAATCTTCTTAAATTTATTGAGACTTGGTAACTGCTGGTGGTGAGAGTGGTTGGTAACTGCAGTCCTTTGTTTTGCACCTCAAACCGAAAGAGCCAGAAGGACTTCTGGGACATACTCCTTCAGCGTGCTTTAAAGATGCTTCAACAGTACCACAGATTGATAACAGAAAATGTAAAACGATAAGCCACATGGAAGAGCATTAAAGTGCCAAGAGTGTGAATGGAAAAATGGCGGCAGAGTGAACGGACGCTACACAGACCGTCTCCCAGAACCAAACTGGAATTACAACTATAACACAGAAAAATTGATGGGAAAAAGCAACAGAAAAGCAGCTTGCGAGGACCATACAACAAGGAATACTGACTCCATCCTGGTAGGCCTGCGAAGGTGCGAGATTGGGGCTAGGAGCCCACGGTCGGCAGCTCGGCAGCGGCCTTAGCTGGGAGCAGCGCCCTCGGGTTACACTCCCAGGCGGCTCCACAGCGCAGAGACGGGACAGAGGCTGAAACAGCCACAGCCACTCACCTTGGGCTCCAGCAGAGGGAGGGCAGACTGGACTGGAACTGTGTCAGGACACTCGGGATTTGGAGGGCACTCGGAGCTTTTGCTGAGTGGCAGCCACTCAGGACTGTGGGCATATTGCTCCTTCCCAGGGCTCTGGGGAGAGGTAGCAGTCCCTCTCTCTGAGATCCAACCCCACCCTGTGGGCCATTGAAGTGCAAATTGAAGCTCATTAACAACCAGCATCTACCCCACCCTCGGGAAATCCCCTTGTGCTGAGCACCTGAGGGAGCTTTTCAATCAACTGACAAACCAAAACTCATCAAGTAACCTTGACTGCTAGCCTCCAGGCAAAAAGCTAGAGGATAACAGTACCTTTCCTGGGCTGGCAACTTTAACCAGGAAAGTAAGACTTGACAGTGGTGTTTAATGTGGGTCCTCCCTTGCTCATCTAAACACAGGAGAGGGAGCCACAAACAGCAGAACACCAACACCCACAGGGAAAACTTGACAAGCTCCAAAGCCCACAGTGATAACCAAAATGGTGAAACACAGAAAAAGAAGCCAAATGAAAGATCAAGAGACCTCCACTGAAGATGAGATCAATGTGGAGCAATTAGACATGTTAACAAAGCTAGAATTCAGAGCCATGATCTTGAGGAAGCTGAACAGCATGAGTAAGGACATAGAGACACTGAAAATAAGCCAATTGGAAATTAAAAACCATCAAGAAGAGATAAAAAATGACATATCAGAAATGAAAAACACATTGGAAGGTTTAAAAAGCAGAGTAGAGGAAGCTGAGGACTCGATCAGTGAATTAGAAGACAGGGTAGAAAAAAATCAACCAATCAGAAAAACAAAAGGAAAAAACTATTAAAAAACAGGAAGGCAGCTTAAGAGAACTATGGGAAATTGGAAACGTAATAATATTCGCATCATAGGAGTCCCTGAAGAAGAAGAAAATGAGCAAGGGATAGAGAATATATTCAAAAAAAATAGTGACAGAAAACTTCCCTAATTTGGTGAAGGAAGAAGGCATTCAAGTTCAAGAAGCACAGAGAGTCCCAAGTAAAAAGACCCCAAACAGGCCCACAACAAGACACATAGTAATTAAAATGCCACAAATTAAAGACAAAGAGAGAATCCTAAAAGCAGCAAGAGATAAGCAACAGGTTACCTACAAAGGAAACCCCATAAGGCTCTCAGCTGACTTCTCAGTAGAAACACTACAGGCCAGAAGGGAATGGCATGAAGTAATCAAGGTCATGAAAAACAAGGATCTGAATCCAAGACTACTCTACCCAGCAAGGCTAATATTCAAAATAGAAGATCAAATAAAGAGCTTCCCAGACAAAAAAGAGCTTAGGGTATACATTAGCACCAAACAAGCACTGCAAGAAATGTTAAAAGGACTGCTATAATTACCAGGAGAAATGGGAAGAAAAATAGAACCACACTAAACAAAAATGGCAATAAATAAGTACATATCAATAATCACCATAAATGTAAATGGACTGAATGCTCCCGTAAAAAGACACAGAGTAGCTGATTAGATAAGAAAGCATGACTCACCTATATGTTCTTTAAAAAAGACCCACCTCACAACAAAAGACTCACATAGGTTGAAAGTGAAGGGATGGAAAAAAAATTTCCAAGAAAATGGAAAGGAAAAAAAAAGCTGGGGTAGCAATTCTCATATCTGATAAAATAGATTTCAAAATGAAGACCATAACTAGAGACAAAGAAGGCCACTGCATAATATTGAAAGGATCTATCCAACAAGAAGATATAACCTTGATAAACATATATGCACCCAATATAGGAGCACCAAAATATATTAAAAATCTTCTGGAGGACTTCCAAGGAGAAATCAACAACAATAAAATCATAGCAGGGCACTTCAACACCCGGCTCACATCACTGGATAGATCCTCTAGGCAAAAAATTAGCAAGGAAACAGAGACTCTAAATGAAGCACTAGACCAAATGGATTTAATAGATATCTACAGAGAATTACACCCCAAAACTACAGAATACACATTCTTCTCAAGTGCACATGGGACATTCTCAAAGATAGACCACAAGATAGGATACAAACTAAATCTCTACAAGTTCAAGAAGATTGAAATTATATCAAGCATCTTCTCAGATCACAATGGCATGAAACTAGAAATCAATTGTAACAAGAACATGCAAAGACATTTCAACACATGGAGGCTAAATAGCATGTTATTAAACAATGAATGGATCACCTAGGAGATCAAGGAAGAAATTAAAAAATTCTTGGAAACCAATGAAAATGAACACACAACAACACAAAATCTATGGGATGCAGCGAAAGAAGTTCTGAGAGGGAAGTTCATAGCACTACAGGCCTACCTCAAAAAACAAGAAAAATTACTAATTGACTGTCTAACCTCACAACTTAAAGAATTAGAAAGCAAACAAAAAGAAAACCCCAGAGCAAGTAGAAGGAAGGAAATAGTAAAGATCAGAGCAGAAATAAATGACATAGAGACCAAAAAACAATTCAAAGGATCAATGAAACAAAGAGCTGGTTTTTCGAAAAGATAAACAAGATTGATGGGCCCTTAGCTAGACTCACCAAGAAACAAAGAGAGAGAACCCATATACACAAAATCAGAAATGAAAGAGGAGAAGTAACAACCAACACCACGGAAATACAAAAGATCGTTAACAACTACTATGAACAACTATATGGCAACAAATTCGATAATCTAAGCGAAATGGACAAATTTCTAGAAACACATAGTCTCCCAAAACTGGACCGGGAAGAGATAGAAAACTTGAACAGACCAATAACAACTAAAGAAAATGAAGATGTAATCAAGACTCTCCCAGCAAACAAAAGCCCAGGCCCAGATGGCTTCACGGGGGACTTTTACCGAACATTCAAAAAAGAACTAACACCCATTCTCCTCAAACCATTTCAAAAAATTCAAGAAGAAGGAAGACTTCCAAACATGTTCTATGAGGCCAGCATAATTCTAATTCCAAAACCAGAAAAAGACACTACGAAGAAAGAAAACTACAGGCCAATATCCCTGATGAACATAGACACCAAAATCCTGAACAAAATGTTAGCAAATCGGATCCAGAAATACATCAAAAAAATTATCCACCATGACCAAGTAGGATTCATTCCAGGGATGCAAGGCTGGTACAATATTCGCAAATCAATAAACGTGATACACCACATAAACAAAATGAAGAATAAAAACCACATGATCATATCAATAGATGCTGAAAAAGCATTCGACAAAATCTAGCATCCATTTCTGATAAAAACATTCAGCAATGTAGGAATAGAGGGATCATATCTAGACATAATAAGGGCCATATATGAAAGACCTACAGCCAACATAATACTCAATGGACAGAAACTAAAAACATTTCCATTAAGAACAGGAACATGACAGGGATGTCCACTTTCACCACTCTTATTTAACATTGTACTGGAAGTCTTAGCCACAGCAATCAGACAGGAAGAAAAAATAAAAGGGATCTAAATTGGAAAGGAGGAAGTGAAACTGTCATTATTTGCAGATGACATGATATTACACATAGAAAACCCTAAAGACTCCATCAAAAATCTACTAGACTTAATAAATGAATTTGGCAAAGCAGCAGGATACAAAATTAACGTCAAGAAATCGACAACATTCTTGTACACCAATGATGAACTCACAGAAATAGAAACTGAAAAAACAATCCCATTTAACATCGCACCAAAAAAATTAAGATACCTAGGAATAAACTTAACCAAAGAAGTAAAGGACCTATTTGCAGAAAACTACAGGTCATTGAAAAAAGAAATAGAGGAAGGTATAAAAAAGTGGAAGCACATACCCTGTTCATGGATTGGAAGAATTAACATCATTAAAATGTCCATACTACCCAAAGCAATCTATAGATTCAATGCAATCCCCATGAAAATACCAATGACATATTTCATAGAACTAGAACAAATACTTCAAAAGTTCATATGGAACCAAAATAGACTCCAAATAGCCACAGCAATCTTAAAATAGAAGAACAAAGTAGGTGGGATCACAATACCAGATATCAGGTTATACTACAAAGCGACTGTAACCAAAACAGCCTGGTACTGGCACAAGAACAGGCATATAGACCAGTGGAACAGAACTGAAAACCCAGAAATGGACCCAAGGCAATACGCTCAATTAATATTTGACAAAGGTGGCAAGAGCATACAGTGGAGTAAAGACAGCCTCTTTAATAAATGGTGTTGGGAAATTTGGACAGCTACATGCGAAAAATGAAACTAGATCATCAACTTACACCATACACAAAAATAAACTCAAAATGGATAAAAGACTTAAATGTGACCGGTGAATCCATAAAAATTCTAGAAGAAAATGTAGGCAACAAAATTTCGGACATCATACGGAGCAGAATTTTCACTGATACATCACCTAAGGCAACAGAAACAAAGGAAAAAATGAACACATGGGACTACATCAAACTAAAAATCTTCTGCACAGCAAAAGAAACAATCAACAAAATGGAAAGGCAACCCACTGTATGGGAGAACATCATTGCCAATGATACATCAGATAAGGGGTTAATTTCCAATATATAGAGAGTGCTCATACAACTCAACAAAAGGAAGACAAAGAACCCAATTCAAAAATGGGCAGAGGAGCTGAATAGACACCTCTCCAAACAGGACATACAAATGGACAAAAGGCATATGAAGAAATGCTCAACATCACTAATCATCAGAGATATGCAAATTAAAACAACAATGAGGTATCCCCTCACACCTGCTAGAATGGCTGCCATCAAGAAATCATCAAACAACAAGTGTTGGCGAGGGTGTGGAGAAAAGGGGACTCTAATACACTGCTGGTGGGAATGCAGACTTGTGCAGCCGCTGCGGAAAACAATATGGTGTTACCTCAAAAAATTAAAAATTGAACTTCCATTTGACCCAGTGATCCCACTGTTAGGAATATACCCTAAGAAGCCTGAAACACCAATCAGAAAGAATATATGTACCCCCATGTTTGTAGCAGCACTATTTACAATAGCTAAGATCTGGAAACAGTCCAAGTGTCCATCAGTAGACGAATGAATAAAAAAGCTGTGGTACATATACACAATGGAGTACTATGTAGCAGTAAGAAAGAAAGATCTCTTATCCTTTGAGACTACATGGAGGGAACTGAAAGTATTATCCTAAGTGAAAGAAGCCAAGCAGAAAAAGACAAATACCACATGATCTCACTTATCTGTGGAATATAATGAACATACCAGTCTGAGGAATACAGCAGACCCAGAAACATGGAAGTAGGGCACAGACTGACATCCCTCAGAAGAGGGGGTAGGGGGGTGGGAAGAGATAAACCACAGAACTTATATGCATGTATGCATGACCAATGGACATGGACAACTAAGCCAGGGACGGGGCGGAGGTGGGGTGGGGAGGGGGGTGCCAATGGGGTCAAAAAGGTAAAATATCTGTAACAAAAAATAAATAAATAATATATATATATATAAAAAAATTATTGAGACTTGTTTTGTGTCCTAACATGCAATCTGTTCTAGAAAATGTTCCATGTGTGCTTGAAAAGAACATATGTTCTACTGCTTAGGGGTAAGAGGCTCTGAAGATACTGATTAAATCCATTTAATCTAATGTGTCATTTAAGGCCATAGTTTCTTGTTGTTTTTCTGCCTGAAATATTCATCCATTGATGTCAAGGTTGTGTAAAAATGTCCCACTGTGAGTCTATTACTGTTGATTTCTCCCTCTGTGTCCATCAAGCTTTGCTTTATATATTTAGGTTCTCAAATGTTAGGAATATAAATGTTTATCAGAGTTATATCCACTTGTAGTATTGCTCCTTTTATAATTATGTAGTTTCCTTCTTTGTCTCTTACAATAACCTTTGTTTGAAAGTCTTTTTTGTCAGATTCAGGTATTGTTACCCCAGCTTTTTTTCTTTTTTTAATTTCCATTTACATGAAATATCTTTTTTCTATCCCTTTACTTTTAGTCTGTGTGTATCTTTCATTCTGAGATAGGCCTCTTCTAGACAGCTACCCTGTGTTTTTTATTTATTTATTTTTAATATGTTTTTTATTGATTTTTTAGAGAGAGAGGAACGGAGAGAGATAAAAACATCTATGTGAGAAATACCAACTGGCTGCCTCTGGTACACTACCTACTGGAGATTGAGCCCAAAACCCTGGTATGTGCCCTGACCAGGAATCAAACCAGGACCTCTCAGTCCATGGGATGATGCTCAATCCACTGAGCCACACTGGCCAGGCAGCTACCCTATGTCTTTTAATTGGAGCTTTTAAGTTATTTACATTTAAAGTGATTTTTAATAGGTACATACCTATTGAGATTTTAGTCTTTTAACTCTGTCCCTTTCTTTTCTTCCTCCCCTTCCTCCTCCTCGTCTTCCTACTACTACTATCATTACTACTTCTACTTCTTAAAGTTGGCCCATTAGCATTCCTGTAATACTTATTTGGTAGTAAAAAATTCCTTTAGTTTTTCTTGTCTGGAGTGCTTTTTATTTGTCCTTCAATTTTAAATAATAGCCTTGCTGCATAAAGTAGTCTTGGTTGTAGGTCTTTGCTTTTCATCATTTTGATTATTTCATGCCAATCCATTGGGGCCTGAAATGTTTCTGTTCAGTGATCATCTGAAAGTCTTATAGGAGCTCTCTTGTACACAATTACTGTTTTTTAGTTGTTTATTTTAAGATTCTCTTTAGCTTTAATCTTTGCTATTTTAATTATGATGTGTCTTAGTGTGGGCCTTTATGTGTTCATCTGATTTAGGACTCCCTGGACTTCCGGGATTTGCATGTTTTTTTCCTTCACAAGGTTAGTGAAGTTTTTGTCATTATTCAAATAGGTTATTGATTCCTTGCTCTCTCTCTCTCTTCTCCTTCTTTTTATCCCTATGATGCAGTTGTTACACTTTAGGTTGTCCCAAACTTACCTTAAACTATCCTCATTTTTTTACAATTTTCTTTTTTTGTGTGTGACTTTGATTGAGTGTTTTTTCTACCTTGTCTTCCAAATTCCTAATTTGATTCTCTGCTTCATCCAGCCTACTTTAGATTCATTTCAGTGTATTCTTCAAGTGAGGTATGGTATTATTCATTTTGACTGGTTCTTATTATGGTTTCTATGTCTTTTTTCATGCCATTGTAGGTCTTATTAAGTTCCTTGAGCATTCTAATAACCATTACTTGGAACTCTATATCTGATAGATTGCTTGCCTCCATTTCATTCACCTCTTTTTATGGAGATTCTGCCTGTTCTTTTCTTTGGGGCATGTTTCTTTGTCTTCGCATTTTGGCTGTCTCTTTGTGTTTGTTTCATTGTTATAGATAGATCTTCTATGACTCCCTGCATTTGTGGAGTAGCCTTATGTAGGTATTCTGTGGAACTTGGTGGTTTATTCTCCTTGATATCATGAGCTGGGTGCTCTAGGAATGTCCCTTGTGGGGGTTATGTGGATCTTCCTGTTATAAATGGGACTTGATTGTTGTTGGCTCATTCGTGCATGGGATTGACCCTCAGGCTGGCTGACTATGAGGTTCAACCTTGACCACAGCATGTCAGCTGCGGTACAGGTGCAATCTCAATGTGGCTTCTTTTGCAAATCTTTGGTTATAGGACTCCTTTTCAACTAGTTCTCAATTTTTTATTCAGGGTGATTATTCCTCAATTTAGTTGTATTTTCAGTTTGGTTCTAGGAGGAGGTGAGTGCAAGATCCACCTATTCTGCCACCATGTTAAAAGTCACAGTGAATTTTTATGTATGATATCAAGTAGCAGTTTAGTTTTATACTTTGGCATGTAGCTTTGAATTTTCCCAGTGTTACTTATTAAAGAGGTTTTCATTTCTCTGTTTTGGCTCTTTTGTCAAAAATCAGTTTTGGTTCCTTTGTGAATAATTAGTTGCCGTATTCATATGAGTTTATTTCTGGGCTCTCAATGCTGTTCCATTGAATGGTGTGTCTGTTTTTGTGCTAGTGGCATACTGTTTTGATTCATGTTGCTTTGTAGTATAATTTGAAGTCAAGGAGTGTGATGCCTCTGGCTTTGTTTCATCTTAAAATAGCTTTGGCTCTTAAAGGTCTGCTGTTGTTTGATAGAAATTTGATGATTTTTTATTCTATTTCTTTGAAAAATGCCTTTGGGATTTTGATAGGGATTGCATTCTTCCAATTCATAAACACAAAATAGCTTTCCATTTCTTTTTGTCCTCTTCAATTTCTTTCAATGATGTCTTATAGTTTTCAGTGTATAGGTCCTTCACATATTTTGTTAAGTTTATTCCTAGGTTGTTTATTCATTTTGTTGTGATTGCAAATAAAATTGTTCTTCATTTCTCTTTCTGCTATTTCAATGTTAACATATAGAAGCACAATGGATTTTTGTACATTGAATTTGTATCCTGAAACTTTACTGTATTTTATTGTTTCTAATCACTTTTTTTTTTCATAGAGCCTCTTTGGTTTTCAATACAGAACAATGTTGTCTGTAAAAACTGAAAATTTAGTTCTTCATTTCCTAATTGGATAACTTATTTCTTTCTCTTCCCTTACTGCACTAAGACTCTAGTACTATGTTGAATAACAGTGATGAGAATAGGCAACATTGTCTTGTTCCTGATCTTAGAGAAAAAGCTTTCAGATTTTTACCACTGAGTATAATATTAGCTGAGGTTTTTCACACTTGGTCTTTGTTATTTTAATGTACTTTCCTTCTATGCCTATTATATTGAGTGTTTTAATCATTAATATATGTTGCATCTTGTCAAAGTGCTTTTTCTGCATCTATTGATATGATCATATGATTTTTATCTTTTACTTTGTTAAGGTGGTGTATCACATAAATTAATGTGTATGTGTTGAGTTTCCTGTGCCCCTGGAATGAACCTCAATTGATAATAATGTATTATCTTTTTAATATCTTGTTTTATTTAATTTTCTAGTATTTTGTTTATGATTTTTTCATCTATATTCATCAGGGATATTGGTCTGTAATTTTTTTTATTGTGTTGTCTTTGTGTATAGTTATCATTTTCTATGTCACGTGAATCTGAGCAAATTCATTATTTCTTTATCTTCCTCTACCCTGTCTGTACAATTCTCCCCTACCTTCTGGATTTCTTTATAACTTGCATGCATAGCAGGCTTTCATTGGTAGAATGTTATTTTTGTCCACCCTGACCCAAGGACATAATAACAATCTTTTCTTCATATATACATAGTGGGTTTTATAGGAAATATATGAAACAGTGAATCCTTACCTCTTTTCATATCTTTATTATTAAAGGAGTAATAATGTGGATATAGTTTTGGAAGTTCCCTATCATATTCTCTAATTAAGGCTAAATATAGTAAGGACTGAAGAATATGCAGAACACAGATCAGAAAAAACATTAGAAATATATATTTTTAAAATATTTTAATCCTCATCTGAGAATATTTTTTCATTTATCTTCAGATAGAGTAGGAGGGAGGGAGGGGGAGAGAGAGAGAGAGAACTATCAATGTGAGAGAGACACATTGATTGGTTGCCACCCACACGACCCCACCTGGGGCTGGGACGAACTTCAACCAAGGTACTTGTCCTTGGCTGGAATGGAACCTGAGGCTCTTTGGTTGGTCCATGGGCCAACGCTCTACACACTGAGCCAAACTGGCCAGGGATACATTAGAAAAAATTTAGGAAGATATTAAAGTAGATATAAATAAGTGGATTTATATGTTATATTTAGAGCTCAAAACACTCAGTATTGTAAAACTATCAACTTTTACTAAATTGACCTATAAAGTAGACATAATCCCAATAGGATATTTGAAAATTACAGTTGTCCCTCACTACTTTGTGGAAATTCATTTACTGTGGTAGAGTCTGGAACTGATTAACCATGATAAAAGAAGACCAACTGTATCTTTAAAAATAATATTAAAATTTATATTGATAAGGGACAATTATGGCAAGATACACATAAAGATGTACACACTTTGATTACCCACTGTCACCCCAATTAATTTAAATAAAAAATAATTTATAAAAAGAAAAAGTGTGGGCATGTTCTAACTACAGTTTTTAAGATAGTATAATATTAATCTATGATAGACAAATTGACTAAAGAAGCATAACAAAGATCTCAGAAATAGACTCACATATGTATGGATATATAATATAAAACAGAACTACAATGGTTGATTATTCAGGAAATGTGGGTTCTTAAATCTTGTCACTAGAAAAATAGATTATCCTTGCATAAAAATAATTAATTAAATCCCTACCTCAAGCCATACAAAGAAGATCAATTACAGGTGTTTGAAATAATAACAGAAGGGAAAACTATGATGCTCTTGCAAATTTTTATAAGATAGCTTTCAGGTTCTAGGGTAACGAAAGTTTTCTTTTAAAAGATTATATGCATATATGTATAATCAATGGACACAGAGAAGAGTGTGGTAAAGATGGGGGTGGGGGAAACAGGGAGGGGGGATCAAGGGGAGAAAACAGGAAATGAAGAACTAAATTGTCACTTTTTACAGACAACATGGTTCTGTATTGAAAACCAAAAATGTTCCATGGAGATTCCCATTTGAAGATAATGATAATACAGTAGTCCTTCCTTTATCCATAGGGAATATGTTCTTAGACCCCCAGTAGATGCCTGAAACTGTGGACAGTACGGAAATACACACACACACACACACACACACACACACACACACACACTATGTTTTCCCCTATACATACATACTTAAAATTTAATTTATAAACTGGGCACATAAGAGATTAACAACGATAATTTATAATAAAATAGAACAATGATAACAATATACTGCAATAGGTAACATGTAAATGTGGTCACTCTCTCTCAAAATAACTTATTGTAATTTACATACAGCGTGGATATGTTGGACAAAGTGTTGACTCATTTCCCAGGTGCAATGGAGAGGCATTTTGGGAGATTTCATTATGCTATTCAGAATGAAATGCAATTTAAATCTCATGAACTGTTTATGTTTAGTATTTTCTATTTAATAATTTTGGACGGCAGGCGATTCCAGGTAACTGAAACCATAGAAAGTAACATTGAGGTTAAGGGGGGACATTTTAATTTGATAATCTCGACTTCTCCTTTTGGAATTGCTCAAAGGAAATAAGAGGAACTTTTTAAAATTATACACTCCACTAACAAGGACACAGATAAAAACCTAAAAGCCTCATAAAGGTTGAAGTGTTTCCATGTGCAGTGGAAAACAAGCACGAATTTTCTTGGAAGAATAGGCAGAGGAAACACTGAGGCTGCTGATATCAGATAAACCAACAACCTACACTTCTCATAAATGAAAGACACATCCTAATGTATGAACCCTATAAGTTTTCTCAGTAAGAGCAGAAATAGGAAACATATTCTAGAATCTGAAATTTTTGTGGATGAGTTTAGACTGTGAGATGCACAGGAAATAGGGCTAAAGAAAACAGACTAGCCATGTTTTCATGAAGTGAAACATCACAGTGGTTTCAAGGGAAAAGAAAGTAATTTTATTGAGAAATAACCCAGAACTACCTATCATAATTAAATGGGAAGAAATAAACATTGCATGAATTCACATGCAAACTTGGAAATAAATTGCAACTATGTTCCTTTGAACAAACATGTAAGAAATAACTGATAGATAAATGAAGGGAAAATGGCAGCAGGGTGGATGGATGCTACACAGACCATTACCCAGGACCAAACTGGAATTACAATTAAAATAAAGACAAATCATTGGGAAAAAACAACTGAAAAGCAGCTGTAGAGAACCTATACAACCAGGGACAGAAACAGTACACCAAACTGAGCCTTCTAGGAATTGCAAAGGCACATGAGGGTGGGCTGGGAGCCCATGGACAGCAGGAGAGAGCTGTATTAGCTGAGTATGATTCCTGCTGAGAAAGCAGGGGTTTTAAAAAGCAGCAAATCACCTACATCTACTCACCTTGGGCTCTGGCAGACGGAGAACAGATGACTGGAACTGTGTGGAGAGAGTTGGGGGCTCCTGGCTCAGTAGAGAGCTGGGTGAGAAGACACTGGAAGTTTTGTGCTGAATCACTCCCTCACAGGACAGTAGCCATATTTCTCTAAAAGCCCCTTCCCAGAGCCTCAGGGAGAAGCAACAGCCTCTCCCACAGGTAAGGCTCATTAACATCAACTCTGATAGTGAGCAAGTGCCCCACTCACTGGAAATAGTCTTACACCTGAGGGATTTTTCATTCAGCGGAGGGCTACAAATTGAGGCTTATCAAGTAACTGAAACGAATAGCCTCCAGGCAGAAAGCCAAAGGAAAACTGAACCTTTCCTTGGCTTGGAAATCTACCCAGGAAAGTAAGACTTGACAATTATGTTTAACATGGGTCCTCCCACACTCATCTAAACCCAGTAGAGGGAGCCACAACCGGTCGAACACCAACACCCACAGAGAACACTTGGCAGACTCCAAAACCCTCTGAAACAGCCAAAATGGTGAAACAGTAAAACAAATTCTAAATGAAAGAACAAGCTAATTCTGCAGGAAAAGAAATTACACAGAATTAAGGAAGACACCAGAGGGATAGTTCAGAGTAATAATCATGAGGAAGCTCAACAGAATGAGTAAAGTTATAGAAACATTGAAAACCAACAAATTGGAAATAAAGAATGCAATAGCAGAAATAAAGAACACATTGGAAGGAATAACCAGCAGAATAGAGGAAGCCAAGGGTTGGATAAGTGAATTAGAAGGCAGGGTAGAAAAAATCAGCCAATCAGAAAAACCAAATGAAAAAAACAATTAAAAAACAAGAACACAGCCTAAGAGAACTTTGGGACAAAATGAAATGTAGCAACATATGCATCATAGGAGTGCCAGATTTAAAAGAAGAAAATGAGCAAGGGTCAGAGAATATATTTGAAGAAATAGTGACAGAGAACTTCACTAGCTTGGTGAGGAATAAGGCATGCAAGTCCAAGAAGCAAATAGAGCCCCAAGTTAAAATAACTCAAACAGGCTCACACCAAGACACATAATAATTAAAATGCCAAAAATTAAAGACAAACAGAGAATCCTAAAGGCAGCAAGAGATAAGCAACAAGTTACCTACAAAGGAACCTCCAAAAGGCTATCAGCTGACTTCTCAATAGAAACACTATAGGCCAAAAGTGAATGGCCTGAGGTAATTCAGATAATGAAAAGCAAGGATCTGAATCCAAAACTACTCTTTCCAGCAAGGCTATCATTCAAAACAGAAGGTGAAATAAAGACCTTCCTAGACCAAAAAAAAAGGGTAAGGGAATACATTAGTAACAAACCAGCACTCGAAGAAATGCTAAAAGGACTGCTGTAATAAACAGAAGAAATAGAAAGAGGAACATAATCATAATGAACAAAAATGGCAATAAATAAGTACATAACAGCCCTGGCCAGTTTGGCTCAACGGTTAGAGCATTGGCCTGACACCCGGGGTCAGTTCCCGCTAAGGGCATGTACCTCAGTTGCAGTTAGTCCCTGGCCCTGGTTGGGTCATGTGGGTGGCAACCACTCGATGTGTCTCTCTCACGTCGATGTTTCTCTCTCTCTCTCTCTCCCCCTCCCACTCTATCTGAACAAAAAATGGAA
Source organism: Molossus molossus (assembly GCF_014108415.1). NCBI lineage: Eukaryota > Metazoa > Chordata > Mammalia > Chiroptera > Molossidae > Molossus > Molossus molossus. The sequence continues at coordinate 185,393,101 of NW_023425344.1, forward strand.
AGATGTCCTCAGGGGAGGATAAAAAAAAAAGTACATAACTGTGGGAGACTTTTTGCATGGCATCAATTTTGTTAAAATCTGCTCTGCCATCGCAGGATATCTCTGTATTCTGCATTTCTTTATCTCTGCATTTTGCATTTCTTTAAGTAACCATTTACTCATCAAGCCAGTCTTTACTGACCTTTTGTTCCTTTTGTAGTATTTCCTGGAATTGCTTTGGGCAAGCTTGTTGCTTGGCAAAAGGTGCTTCTTGCCCTATATATTGTGTGAATTACCCCTGAATAAACGAGACTTGATAGAGCCCTGTCTTGTCTCCATTTCTCGTGTCTCTTGTCCCTCCTCATCCTCACTCCCCCTCTAGAGTCCTCGTTGCTCGACCTGCAGGACGGGTCAAGTGGCGCCCAACGTGGGGCTCCAGCACGGGGGATCCAGTGAAGGACGCCGTTCGAGTAGCCGGCAGAAAGAAAAGCAAAAGAAAAGAAAGTAAAAGAAAAGAGGGTACGACGTGGGAACCTGCTGCGTCTGCACCCCTTGGGTAAGTGAATGGCGATTATGGGTCAAGCATTGAGCCAAGATAAGATGTTCGTTGAAGGACTAAAAAAAAGGCTATCAAGGCATGAGGAGTAAAGGTGAAAATTAAGCATTTGTGTCAGTATTTTGATTATATTAAAGAAGTTTTCCCTTGGTTTCCTACAGAGGGAATTATAGATCAAAAACGATGGGAAATAGTTGGTGACGCTCTTAGAGATTACTATAAGACTTATGGACCTGAGAAGGTCTCGGTAACTGCTTTTTCTTATTGGAATTTAATGGATGAGATTCTGTCTCAGAGACATTCTGATCCTCTCCTTGCCAATGTAGTAGAAAATGGTGAGGGTATATTACAGAAAAAAAAAAAAAAAGGGAATGAAAATGAAAGTAAAGAATTTGAGGACCTCATGTCATTTGATAGTGATAATGAGGAAGAAAAAACCGAGCCCACTCGGAATAAAATTATGCCTAAAAACCACCCATGAGGGGAGCTGCCCCAAAGATCCCTCCCCGCATGCAACTTCCACCAGAGCTAGATGATATAGAGGCTTTTCCAGTAACAGAAACAGTGGACGCGCAAGGACAGGCTTGGCACCACCATAGCGGGTTTGATTTTAAATTAATAAAGGAGTTAAAGACCGCTGTAGCACAATACGGAGTCACAGCCCCGTATACTATGGCAATTTTAGAATCAGTAGCTGAGAATTGGCTTACGCCTGGGGATTGGCAAACATTAGCCCGGGCGACACTTGCTGGAGGAGACTATCTCCTATGGAAATCAGAATATGTAGAGAACTGCAGGGACATTGCTAAACGCAATGCGCAGGCTGGTAATGGATGGAATTTTGATATGCTAATAGGAGAGGAAAATTATGCTAATAGTGATGCCCAAATGCAATATGATGCAGGTCTTTTTGCCCAAGTTCTGGCTGCAGGCACTAGAGCATGGAGGAAACTGCCCACCAAAGGTGACATGAGCTCCTCCCTTACTCAGATTTTGTTCTGGATTGCCTATAAATCTTTGGGGTAGAGACCTCTTATCCCAATTAAGATTAATAATGGGAAGCCCGAATGCTGTTATTACTACCCAAATGTTGAAAACTGGATATCTACCAGGCCAAGGGCTGGGAAAAAATAATACGGGTATAACAGAACCCATAGAGCCCTCCCTAAAGACTGATAGGGCAGGATTAGGCCATTTTCCATAGGGGCCATTGACACTCCTGTGACCCATGCAGAAAAGCACGTGGCTATCTGAGGAGCCAGTGTGGGTTGATCAATGGGCTCTAACAGCAGAAAAACTAATGGCTGCACAACAGCTGGTACAGGAGCAGCTTGATGCTGGCCACATTGTCCCTAGTAACTCCCCTTGGAATACTCCTATTTTTGTCATTAAAAAGAAATCTGACAAAAGGCGGCTATTGCAAGACTTAAGAGCTGTAAATAAGACTATGGTACTAATGGGAGCCTTACAACCAGGACTTCCCTTACCTGTTGCCATACCTTTGGGTTATTTCAAAGGCATTGTTGATCTAAAGGATTGTTTTTTCACGATTCCTCTGCATCCAGATGATCAGAGGTGATTTGCATTCAGCTTACCAGCTATAAATTTCAAAGCGCCTATGAAAAGATTCCAATGGCATGTTCTGCCACAGGGAATGGCTAATAGCCCTACTCTATGCCAATCCTTTGTAGCCTCAGCCTTACAATCAGTTAGAGACAATTGGCCAAATATGTACATTATACATTACATGGATGATATCCTCATAGCCGGAAAAGAGGGGAGCAAGGTTTTGAAATGCTATGAGGTGATGCGCTTTGCCTTACGAGACAAAGGCCTAGAAATAGCCCCTGACAAGGTCCAACTCGCAGACCCTTATACATACCTTGGTTTTCAAATGCGAGGGTCCCTAATTACCTCTCAAAAATTAGAACTAAAATTAGACAAGCTTAAAACCCTAAATGATTTTCAAAAATTGCTAGGGGCCATTAATTGGCTTATGCCCTATTTAAAAATCAGTAAAGGAGAACTTAAACCCCTGTATGATATACTGCAGGGAGATGCTAACCCTACATCTCCCCGTGAACTTACCTTGGAAGGAAAACAGGCTATACGCAAAGTTGAACAGGCTATCCATTCTCAAGCAACCACCTTTATGGATTACACTAAACCTTTAAAGTTTATTATTTGTAAGACTGCTCTCTCCCCTACCACTGTTTTCTGGCAGACAGCGCCCTTAATGTGGATTCACTTGCCTGCCACACCTAAAAAGGTCATTGAGCCATATTATCAGTTTCCAATCTCATTACGATGGGTAGGGAAAAATCTAGGCAAATTGTTAAAAACTGCCCCTCATGTGCCACTCATTTGCCGGTCCCCCACCTTGGAGTAAACCCAAGGGGACTAATTCCTAATGCATTATGGCAGATGGATGTTACTCACATCTCTGTTAAATATGTACATGTTATCATAGATACCTTTAGTGGAATCATTTATGCTTCCCTCCAAACTGGTGAAGCCACAAAACATGTGATCAGTCACATGCTAACCACATTTACAGTTCTGGGATGCCCACAGCAATTGAAAACCGATAACGGCCCAGGCTATACAAGTTCAGCCTTCTCCCAATTTTGCAAATGCCTCAATATTCAACACATAACAGGTATACCTTACAACCCTCAGGGCCAAGGGATTGTAGAGAGAGCACATATGTCTTTAAAGATCACCATTAATAAAATAAAAAAGGGGGAATGGTACCCCACGAGGGGGTCACCCAGAAATATTCTCTCTCATGCCGTATTTATCCTCAATTTTTTAAATTTGGACACTGATGGGCAATCTGCTGCTAATCGCTTTTGGCATACAGAAACTCAAAAACAATTTGCCTCAGTATTGTGGAAAGATCCCTTGACTAACTCTTGGCATGGCCCAGACCCAGTCCTCATCTGGGGCCGAGGTTCTGTATGCATTTACTCTAAGAAAATGAAATCTGCCAGATGGCTACCAGAGCGTTTGGTTAAACAGATTAATCAAGTTAAAGGAATAACAGATAACCATATAGATAACTCCAGGGATGAAAATTCGCCCTGAGAGGCTTTTCCTGTTTTTTCTTTATTTCAGGAATGGACCGGAAGGCTGAAATCTTACTGCTAGGGATACTACTGCATCTTTGCCTGCTTGTGGAAGGAGGTTTTGGGCCTCCTCCACACCCTGACGAGCTCCTGAGGGCCTTATTTGGCCCCCCATGTGATTGCCTTGCAGGAAGTCTGCTGCTTAAAAGAACTTTTCGATAACCCCCTTTGGAGCGGGCTAAATGGGGTGCTATACTGATTGTGTCACTAGGACCTTTCCTCTTCAATAAGGTGATGGCTTTCATCAAGCAGCAGATAGATGCCATTAAGATGCAACCTATATGCAGTTTGTCCCCGGCCCTGGTTGGTCGTGCGGGTGGCAGCCACTCGATGTGTCCCTTCACATCGATGCTTCTCTTTCTCTCTCTCTCCCTCCCGCTCTATCTGAACAAAAAATGGAAAAATGTCCTCGGGTGAGGATAAAAAAAAAAAAAAAAGATGCAATCTATATACAGGTCCACTATCATAGACTTGAAATGGCCAACAGAGAAGCTCACTCTAGCTGTGAGTCAGTAAGCTATGACTATGCCCGAGATGGCAAATAGTGAGTCTCAAAAACCTTGTCACCTTGGTGTGCTGGACTGGATAGCCAGAGACGGGCAACTGGAACTCACACGCATTGCCAACCACCACCTAAGACAGGAACAAGGCCTTATGCTGCCTTGCTATTCCAATGACGGGTTCGGACAGGTTGGCACCGTGTGCAAGTTTCCTGACCTAAGACAGGCACAGTCCCTCAAGGTATTATTTCGGCCTTAAAAAAATTAAAGAAAAGGGGGACCTGTGGGAGACTTTTTGCATGGCATCAATTTTGTTAAAATCTGCTCTGCCATCGCCTGCCCCAAGGCAGGATATCTCTGCATTCTGCATTTCTTTATCTCTGCATTTTGCATTTCTTTAAGTAACCATTTACTCATCAAGCCAGTCTTTACTGACCTTTTGTTCCTTTTGTAGTATTTCCTGGAATTGCTTCGGGCAAGCTTGTTGCTTGGCAAAAGGTGCTTCTTGCCCTATATATTGTGTGAATTACCCCTGAATAAACGAGACTTGATAGAGCCCTGTCTTGTCTCCATTTCTCATGTCTCTTGTCCCTCCTCATCCTCAATCCCCCTCTAGAGTCCTCGTTGCTCGACCCTGTGGGACGGGTCACATAACAATAATAACCTTAAACGTAAATGGATGAAATGCTCCAATCAAAAGATACAGAGTAGTTGATTGGATAACAAAGCATGACTCAAATATATGTGGTTTATAAGAGACACACCTCACAACAAAGATTCATATAGGTTAAAAGTGTAGGGATGGCAAAAAATTTTCCAATCAAATGGAAAGCAAAATAAAGCTGGGATAGCAAAACTCATATGTGATAAAATCGACTTAAAAAAGAAAGCCATAACTAGAGACAAAGAAGAGCACTGCATATTGAAAGGATCTATCCAACAGGAGAATAGAACCTTGGAAAACATATATGCACCCAACATAGGAGCACCAAAATAAATTTAAAAACTTCTGGATGACTTCAAAAGAAAAATCAACAGCTATACAATCATAGAAGGAGACTTCAACAACCTGCTGACATCACTGAATAGAGCCTCTAGACAAAAAATTAACAAGGAAGCAGAGACTGTAAATGGTACACTAGATTAAATGAAATTAATAGATATCTACAGAGTTACACCCCAAAACTGCAGAATGCATATTCTTCTCAAGTGCACATGGGACATTCTCAAAGCTGGAACACAGGTTAGGACACACTAAGTCTCTACAAATTCAAGAATGAAATCACATCAAACATCTTCTCATATCACAATGGCATGAAACTAGAAATTAATTACAACAAAAACACACAAAACATTCAAAGACATGGAGACTAAATAGCATGATATTAAACATTGAATGGGTTACCAAGAAGATCAAGGGAGAAATTTAAAAATTCCTGGAAACCAATGAAAATGAACAACACAGTATCTATGGGATGCAGTGAAAGCAGTCCTGAGAGGGAAGTTTATAGTACTGCAGGCCTACCTCCAGAAATAAGAATAATTTCGAATTGACTATCTAACCCTACAACTTAAAGAACTAGAAAGTAAACAAAAAGAAAAACCCTGAGCAAATAGAAGGAAAGAAATAATAAATGTCAGAGCAGAAAGAAACAACATAGAAACTAAAAAACAAAACAACAAGAACAACAAAACAATAATTCAAAAGGTCAATGAAACAAAGAGCTGGTTCTTTGAAAAAATAAACAAGATTGATGGACCATTAGCCAGACTCACCAAGAAACAAAAAGAGAGGACCTAAATAAACAAAATCAGAAACAAAAGAGGAGAAGTAACTACTGACATCATAGAAATACAAAGGATAATTAAAAAATAGTATGAACAATTATATGGCAAAATATTTGACAATCTAGGCAAAATGGATAAATTTCTAGAAACACACAGTCTCCCAAAAGTGAACTGGAAGAGATAGAAAACTTGGGTACACTAATAACAACTAAGGAAATTGAAGAGGTAATCTAGACACTCACAGCTAACAAAGCCCAGGCCTGGACAGCTTCACAGGGAAGTTTTACCAAACATTCAGAGAAGATCTAACACCTGTTCTCCTCAAACTATTCAAAAAAATCCAAGAAGAATAAAGACTTCAAAACTAATTTTATGAGGCCAGCATAATTCTAATTCCAAAACCAGATAAAGACACTACAAAGAGAGAAAACTACAAGCCAATATCCCTGCTCAATATAGATGCCAAAATTGTTAACAAAATATTAGCAAATCGAATCCAGCAATTCATTTAAAAAATTATTCACCATGACCAAGTGTGATTCATCCCAAGGATGCAAAGCTGTACAAAAATTGTAAATCAATAAATGTGATACACCACATAAACGAAATTAATGATAAAAACCATATGATTATATCAATAGACACTGAAAAAGCATTAAACAAAATCCAGCACCCATTTATGATAAAAAAAAACAAAAAAAACAAACACTCAGCAATGTGGGAATAGAGGGATCATATCTCAACATAATAAAGGCCATACATGAAAAACCTATTGCCAACATCACACTCAATGGGCAAAAACTAAAAGCATTTTCCTTAAGAACAGGAATAAGACAGGGATGCCCACTTTCACCACTCTTATTTAACATAGTAATAGAAGTCTTAGCCACAGCAATTAGACAAGAAGGAAAAATAAAAGTTATCAAAATTGTAAAGGAAGAAGTGAAACTATCATTATTCACAGATTACATGATACTGTACATAGAAAACCCTAAAGACTCCATCAAAAAACTATTAAAGCTAATAAATGAATTTGGGAAAGTAGCAGGATACAAAATTAACATCAAGAAATGGACAGCATTCTTACACCCAATAATAAACTCACAGAAAAAGAAACTAAAAAAAAAAAAAAAAAATTCCCATATACTATTGCAGCAAGAAAACTAAGATACCTAGGAATAAACTTAACCAAATAACTAAAGGACATGTTCTCAGAAAATTACTGAACATTGAAAAAAAAAGTAGAGGAAGATATAAAAAAAGTAGAAGCATATACCTTGTTCATGGTTTGGATAATTAACATCATTAAAATGCTCATACTACCCAAAGCAATTTATAGATTCAATGCAATCCCCCTTAAAATACCAACAATGTATTTCATGGAATTAGAACAAGTACTCCAAAAGTTTACATGGAACCAAAAAAGACCCCAAATAGCCATAGTAATCTTGAAAAAGAAGAACAAAGTAGGAGGAATCACAGTACCAGATAGCCTGTTACTACAAAGCCATTGCTCAAAACAGCCTGGTACTGGCACAAGAACAGGCCTATAGAACAGTGGAACAGAACAGAGAACCCAGAAATTGACGCAAAACATTATGCCCAATTAATATTTGACAAAGGTGGCAAGACATACAGTGGAGTAAAAACAGCTTCTTTTATAAATGGTGTTGGGAAAATTTGACTGCTACATGCAAAAAAATGAAACTAGACCATCAACTTACACCATGCACAAGAATAAACGCAATATGGATAAAGACTTAAATGTGACTCATGAATCTATTCAAATCCTAAAAGAAAATGTAGACAACAAAATTTCAGACATCACATGCAGCAGACTTTTTACTGATACAATGCCTAAGGCAAGAGAAACAAAGGGAAAAATGAATACATGGGACTACATCAAACTAAAAAAATGTGCACAGCAAATGAAACAAGCATCGAAATGGAAAGGGAACCCCCTATATGGGAGAGCATGATTGCCAGCGATACATCAGATAAGGGATTAATTTCCAAAATATATAGAGTACTATACAACTCAAAAAGGGAAGACAAACATTCCAATTAAATAAATGGGCATATGACCTAAATGGACACCTCTCCAAATAGGACATAGAAATGGCCAAGAGATATATGAAAAAATGCTCATCATCACTAACCATCAGAGAGATGCAAATTAAAACAACAATGAGGTATCACTTTACACCTGCTTGAATGGCTGCCATCAACAAATCATCAAACAGCAGTTGCTGGTGGGGGTGTGGAGAAAAGGGGACTCTAATACACTGCTGGTGGGAATGCAGACTGGTGCAGCTACTATGGAAAACCATATGGTGTTTCCTCAAAAAATTAAACATGGAACCGCCATTTGACCCAGTGATCCCAGTGGTGTTTCACTCTAAGAAGCCTGAAACACCAATCAGAAAGAACATGTGCACCCCTATGTTCATATCAGCACTGTTTACAATAGCTAAGATCTAGAAACAGCCCAAGTGTCCATCAATAGATGAGTGGGGTAAAAAAGGTGTGGTACATATACACAATGAAATATTGTGGAGCTGTAATCTCTTATCCTTTGAGACGACATGGAGTGACCAGAAGAGTTTTATGCTGAGCAAAATATGCCAATCAGAAAAAGACAAGTACCACATGATCTCACTTGTTTGTGGAATACAATGCACAAAATAAGGTGATGAAAAAATAGACCCAGAGACCTAGTAGTAGGGTACAGACTAACATAACTCTGAAGCAGGGATGGCGGGGGAGGGAAGAGATAAACCAAAGAACTTACATGCATATATGTGTAACCAAAGAACACAGACATCAATGCTAGGGGGTGGGGTGGAATTAGGAGGAGGGTGTCAATGAAAGGAACAGGAGAAACATCTGTAGCAAAGATAAATTAATAAATTCTTTGTAAAAAATTACCAATACAATGGTAAGGATATTCCAGAATATCCATGCTTTTTGGCACCTGAATCACCAGGAGAGATCTCCCAAATTGCATGTGATGGTTAACTTTTTGTCATCTGGACTGAACATGGAGTGCCCGGACACTTGGTCAAACGTTGTTGAGGGTGGGGTGGGGTGTGAGGGTGTTTCTGAATGAGATTATTTGAATCAGTACACTGTATAAACCATATTGCCCTCCTAGTCAGCTGAAGGCCTGAAAGAACGATAAGGCTGTCCCTCCCCTAGAAAGATGAGACTTCTCCTGTCCGACTGCATTGAGCTAGCATGCCATGATGTTTTCATGCCTTCTGACATGGGTGGAAACCTCAACTCTTCCTGGGTCAAGCCTGCTGACTTTTAGACTGGAAATTAGACCAGTGGTTCGCTGAGTCTCCACATTGCAGAGTTTGGGACTTGTCAGCTTCCATAATTGCACAAGCCTATCCTGATAATAAATATATTTATCCACCAAAAAAGAGAAGGAAGTAACTGATAATGGGTGAGGAGGAGTCCGCACCTGTGATTTAAATAACTAACCACAAGGGAAACAGAAAATCTGCACAACTATACTACAAGAAAAGGAAGGAAAAAAGTTGAAGAAGAAAAAAATTGTGGCCAAATTTCACCATGAATATTCAAAAAATCAACCAAGTCATGGCTTCTCTAAGACAAAACCCAAGAGCACAAGGTGAAGAAGTTCAGAAAGGTGATTGCAGACATCAAGAAGAGCTTAAGAGTACGTAGGTAGTGTTCAGGATGGAAGTGTAAGATAAATATGAAAGAAAACCACTACAGAAATTAAGGTAAAATTAAAAACACTGTAAGAATCAGAGGCAATGCTAAAAACACAGCAATAATCACAAATTATAGAAATTAAAAAACATATAAGGTGAATAAAACAATATATTATAAAGGAATGCTTTAAATAATTAAATAGAAAATGCTAGATATAGAAAAGAGAAAACGAATATGATACATTTATAAAACTGAGTTGCCAAAATTTTGAAAATATGGTATAATAATTTTATTGCTACATAACAAACTACCCTAACATGCAGTGACTAAAAATAAGAACCATTGTATTTGCTTAGATTCTGTGTATGAAACAGGGCTGTGCTGGACAGCCCTCTTGCTCTCTGTCTTGTTGAACGTAGTTGGCCAGTGTCTAAACTGGATTAGAAATTCCAAATATATTTGGCTCTTATCCTTGGCCTGTCCATCTACATAGCTAATGTGGGCTTCATTCCAGGGTAGTCTGACTTATTCATGGTGACTGGCTTCCAAGAGCCTGTGTTCCAAGAGGGGTGGAAGCAGAAGCTGCAGGGCATGTGAGACCTGTCCTCAGAAGGTGTACAACATCTCTCCCATCCTACTCTGCTGGTCAAAGACAAACACAGAAGGATATTTCCACCACTCAGTTTTGGTGGTGGTGTGTGTAGGGAAGTGGGGTGAGGAGGAATAATTTATAGCCACTTTAATCTACTACTCAACGAGTACATAATTCAAGAAAATACTACTGGAAATAATAAGAAAGTTAAATAGCATGTTGAAAGCACACCCTGTGTTCCAGAAAAAACTGAACCTAAATAATTACCCCCAAAACATAGGTTTATAATTTTCAAAGACTCCAAATTATACAAGTGCTAACACTTTCTAAGAGAGGTATACAGTAGCTATTTGTCAGAAGGCTGACAGATTTAACACATAAAAATGCTTCATGCAATACTTGAAACATAATTATACTAGAAATAATTTGTTGTTTATCTGAAGTTTTAAATTTAACTAGATGTCTTTTATTTTCTCTGAAAACCCTTCTGAATGGTAAATAAAGAAATATACTAGAGGTGAAATCTCAGCCAACCCAAAGATTATTGTAAAACATGTGGCAATAAGCATTACATTTATTTAATAGCATTGCAAGATCATAAAATATGGTGATTAGTTTATTAAAGTTGTATATAAGCATATATCTTAAAACAGTATATGAATATATACCTTGACTATGTAGAAAATATAACTAATATTTGAAGTGTGGGTAGGGAATGAAATATGAGTAGTAGCATAAATGCACACAGTTTTTTTTTGTTGTTTGTTTCTTTTTTTTTATCCTCACCTGAAGATATTTTTCCATTGATTGTTAGAGTGGGAGGGATGGGGAGAGAGACATCAGTGAGAAAGAGACTTCGATCGGTTGCCTCCTGCACAACCACAACCAGGACTGGGAGTCAAACCCAAAACTCTTAAGTCCACGAGCCAATGCTCTAACTGCTAAGCCAAACTGACCAGGGCCAGAGCTCTTCATTTTCAGTATCAGATAATAAGAGTTTATAAGTTAAGGTGATTATTTAACCAATAGAACTGTAGGCATACTTAATAGCAAAATGACGTATATTGAGAAAAATACTTTAATTTGCTAATCTCAGTCTATGACAGATCATATGAATACTTTTTTAAAAACCTGAGGCTACAGATCACCTAAATGACATAATGAAGAAGTTATATGTCTATATAAAATGAGTTGGGAAGTGTTCCTACCATCTTTATTTTCTGAGTTGTCCTACTGGTAACTTTTATCCTTAAATATTTTTATTGAATTCATCAGCAAAGCCATCTGGTCCCAGAGAAATATTTAAATTTATAAAAATTACTCTAAAGAAATAAGAAAAGACAAAAAAACGTGTCAAAGAGCTACTCCCCCAGATTCACTAGCATGAGACAGTTTGAAGAAGAGATCTACAATAACTTTTAAAAACAGACAAATTAATGCTATTTAAACTTTTCTAAAGCCCAGGAAGAGAAAGATTCTAAAATATGTATTTATGTAAAGTGGGATAACAATGTTAAACAACAGTAATAGCAACAAATAGTGTAAAAAAAATAACGTACACAAATTCTAAGGGAAATATTAACAAACAGAAACCAGTCGCACATTACAAAGACATACAAAAAGAACAAATACATTTTTTTCTAGAAATGTAAAAAATGAAATAGAAAATGGAAATCTACTAATATAATTAAACATATTAAGAGTTCAAAGAGGAAAAATGGGCAAGTCTCATAGATCATTAATAAAATTTGGTAATATGAATCATCCATACTTGGTTTCAAAGGTTTTAATAAAATAGAATAATATGAATAGTATGATTATAAAAATGACTCTAAAGCCAGCATCACGCTTTGAAACACTGAAAACATTCCCCCCAAATTGGAACTAAGGTAAAATGTCCATTGTCACTACTATTATGAGCATCATTCTTAGGGTGCTATCACTGCAGTCATAAAGCAGGGACAGGAGAACAGTATAGAAATATCAGTACTGTCAGAAACTAAAATTTTATATCTAAAGATAGAACTAGAGTTAAAAATAAACTAAGTAAAGTCCCACAGAGTGTGTAGATATTAACTTGATGCAAAGAAATCTACAACAGTGTGTATAAAAACAACAGTTTTGAAGATATAATAAAATAAACATCTATTTTCAATGTTGAAATATATTAGAAATAAATGTGGTAAGAAATATGTAACACCTATAGGAATAAAACTTGAAAATTATCCTCAGAGACTCAAAGTAAGACTAATGAAAAGTCACATCAGATTTTTTTCTTTTCCTTTTTTCCTTTCTTTCTTTTCTTTCTTCCTTTCTTTTCTCCCTCCCTCCCTCCCTCCCTCCCTCCCTCCCTCCCTCCCTCCCTCCCTCCCTCCCTCCCTCCCTTCCTTCCTTCCTTCCTTCCTTCCTTCCTTCCTTCCTTCCTTCCTTCCTTCCTTTCTTCCTTAATAAACATTTATTATCTCACAGTTACAGTGAATCTGGGTGTGGTTTGGCTGAGTGCCTCTGGCTCATGGACTTCCATAAGGCTGAAGTGAAGGTGTCAGCTGGGGCTAAATACATAGAGTTCAATCAAGGTTCGACATGGGAAAATTTTACATCCAAGCTTGCTCATGTGGTTGTTGGCAGGCCTCAGATCCTTGCTGGCTATTGGTCTAACATATATTCATTACCGGGGAGTCTCTCCATAGGGCAGCTCACAGCAAATGGTAGCCTGGTTCCCCTAGCCCATCACATTTTTAAAAAACAAGTCATTTTAATTTGCATCTCTCTGATGATTAAAGATTTTGAGCATTTTTTCCTGTCTCTTGGCCCTTTGTGTGTCCTGTTTGGAGAAGTGTTTATTTATGGTGTCTTGCCCAGTTTTTTAATTGGAATGTTTGTCTTCCTTTTTTTTTTTTTTTTTTTTTTGAGTTGTATGAGTACTCTATATATTTGGGATATTAACCCCTTATCTGACATATCATTGGCAAATATTTTCTCCCAGAGAGTGGGTTCCCTTTTCATTTTGATATTGGTTTCTTTTGCTGCACAGAAGTTTTTTAGTTTGATGTAGTCCCGTTTATTATTTTTTTCCTGTTTCTCTTGCCCTAAGCAGTGTATCAGTAAAAATTCCACTATATTTTCTTCTAGGATTTTTATGGTTTCACGAGTTACATGTAAGTCTTTTACCCATTTTGAGTTTATTCTTGTGTATGGTATAAGTTGGTGGTCTAGTTTCATTTCTTTGCATGTAGTTGTCTGATTTTCCGAACACCATTTATTGAACAGTCCCTCTTTTCTCCATTGTATGCTTTTGTCTCCTTTGAAAAATATTACTTATGCATACTGTCTTGGGTGAATTTCTGGGTTCTCTGTTCTGTTCCATTGATCTATATACCTGTTCTTATGTCAGTGCCAGGCTGTTTTGATTACAATGGCTTTAGAGTATAACTTGATATCTGGTATTGTGATCCCTCCCACTTTGTTCTTCTTCTTCAAGATTGCTGTGGCTATTTGAGGTCTTTTATGGTTCCATATAGACTTTTAAAGAATTTGTTCTAGATCTTTGAAATATTCCTTTGGTACTTTAATGGGGATTGCACTGAATCTGTAGATTTCTTTGGGAAGTCTGAATATTTTAATTACGTGAATTCTTCCAATCCGTGAATAGTGTATATGCTTCCTTTATTTTTTTTTTTTTCAATGCCTTGTACTTTTTTGAGAACAGATCTTTTACCTTCTTGGATAAGTTTATTGCTAGGTATCTTAATATTTTTGTTGCAGTGATAAATGGTTTTGTTTTTTTAAGTCTCTCTTTCTGTGTGTTCATTATCGGTGTATAAAAATGCCATTAATTTTGCCCTGGCCAGTTTTGCTCAGCGGTTAGAGCATCGGCCTGCAGTCCAGAGAGACCCGGGTTTGGTCCCCACTAAGGGCACGTATCTCGGATGCGGTTTGTCCCCTGCCCTGGTTGGGTCGTGCAGGTGATGACCACTCGATGTGTCCCATTCACATCAATGTTTTTTTTGTTTGTTTTTTTTCTCACTCTCTCTTTCTTCCTCCCACTCTATCTGAACAAAAAATGGAAAAATTTCCTCTGGTGAGGATAAAAAAAATGCCATTAATTTTTAGATGTTGATTTTATATACTGCCACATTGCCAAATTCATTTATTAAATCTCGTAGTTTTTTTTATGGAGTCTTACGTGTTTTCAATGTACAATATCATGTCATCTGCAAATAATGGCAGTTTCCCAATCTCCTTTCCAATGTGGATGCCTTTTACTTCTTCTTCTTATCTGATTGCTGTGGCTAGGCTCCCAGTGCTATGTTAAAGAAGAGTGGGGAAAGCGGACATCCCTGTCTTGTTCCTGTTCCTAAGGGAAATGTTTTTAGTTTTGACTCATTGAGTATGACATTGGCTGTAGGTCTGTCATAAATGGCCTAAATATATTGAGATTTGATCCATCTATTCCCACTTTGCTGAGAATTTTTATCAGAAATGGGTGCTAGATTTTGCCAAATGCTTTTTCAGCATCTTTTGATATGATTGTATGATTTTTATCTTTCATTTTGTTTATATGGTGTTTTAATTTATTGATTTGTGACTATTGTACTAGCCTTGTACCCCAAGGATAAATTAAACTTGGTTGTGGTGTATAAATTTTTAAATTTATTGCTGGATCCAATTTGCTATAATTTTGTGGAGGATTTTGTTGTCCATGTATATCAGAGAAATTAGCCTGTAATTTTCTTTCTTTGTATTCTTTGTAGTGTCTTTTTTTTTTTTTTTTTTAAATCCTTACCAGAGGACATTTTTTGTTCAGATAGAGTGGGAGGGGGAGAGAGAGAGAGAAACATCAATGTGAAAGGGACACATTGAGTGGTTGCCACCCGCACGACCCAACCAGGGTTGGGACAAACTGCAACCGAGGTACATGCCGTTAGCAGGAACCAAACACGGGTCTCTCTGGACCGCAGGTTGACGCTCTAACCACTGAGCAAAACTGGCCAGGGCTCTTTGTAGTGTCTTTTTTTTATTATTTTATTTTATTTTTTTATTAATTAATTTTTGTTACAGATGTTTCTCCTTTTTCCCCCACTGATTCCCCCTCCCCCTCCCTCCCTGACCTTTCCCCAGATTGTTGTTCATGTCCACTGTTCATGCATACATAGTTCTGTGGTTTATCTCTCCCCCACCACCCCCTTCTTTAGGGGATTGTCAGTCTGTACCCCGCTTCCGTGTCTCTGGGACTACCCCATTCCTCAGACTGTTATGTTCATTATATTCCACAAATAAGGGAGATCATATGAAACTTGTCTTTCTCTGTTTGGCTTGTTTCACTTAGGATGACACTTTCAAGGTCCCTCCATGTAGTCTCAAAGGATAAGAGATCTTTCTTTCTTATAGCTGCGTAGCACTCCATTGTATATATGTACCACAGCTTTTTTATCCATTTGTCTACTGATGGACACTTGGGCTGTTTCCAGATCTTAGCTATTGTAGATAGTGCTGCTACAAACATGGGGGTACAGATATTCTTTCTGATTGGTGTTTCAGGCTTCTTAGGGTATATTCCTAGAAGTGGGATCACTGGGTCAAATGGAAGTTCAATTTTATAATTTTTGAGGTAACACCATATTGTTTTCCATAGTGGCTGCACCAGTCTGCATTCCCACCAACAGTGCACTAGAGTCCCCTTTTCTCCACACCCTCGCCAACACTTGTTGTTTGATGATTTGTTGATGGCGGCCATTCTGACAGGTGTGAGGTGATACCTCATTGTTGTTTTAATTTGCATCTCTCTGATGATTAGTGAGGATGAGCATTTCTTCATATGTCTCTTAGCCATTTGTATGTCCGTTTTGGAGAGGTGTCTATTTAGTTCCTCTGCCCATTTTTTAATTGGATTCTTTGTTTTCCTTTTGTGGAGTTGTATGAGCACTCTATATGTATTGGAAATTAACCCCTTATCTAATATATCATTGGCAATTATGCTCTCCCATATAGTGGGTAGCCTTTCCGTTTTGATGATTGTATCTTTCACTGTGCAGAAGCTTTTGAGTTTGATGTAGTCCCATGTGTTCATTTTCTCCTTCTTTTCTATTGCCTTAGGTGATGTTTCAGTAAAAATTCTGCTGCGTATGAGGTCTGAAATTTTGTTGCCTAGTCTCTTCTGGGATTTTTATGGATTTATGAGTTACATATAAGTCTTTTATCCATTTTGAGTTTATTCTCCTGTAGGGTGTAAGTTGATGGTCTAGTTTCATTTTCCTGCAAGTAGCTGTCCAATTGTCCCAGCACCATTTATTAAAGAGCCTGTCCTTACTCCACTGTATGCTTTTGCCACCTTTGTCAAATATTAATTGAGCATATTGCCTTGGGTCCATTTATGGGTTCTCTGTTCTGTTGCACTGGTCTATATACCTGTTCTTGTGCCAGTACCAGGCTGTTTTGATTATAGTGGCTTAGTAGTATAACCTGAAATCTGGTATTGTGATCCCTCCAACTTTGTTCTTCCTTTTCAAGATTGCTGTGGCTATTCGAG
This sequence comes from Molossus molossus, assembly GCF_014108415.1. Lineage (NCBI taxonomy): Eukaryota > Metazoa > Chordata > Mammalia > Chiroptera > Molossidae > Molossus > Molossus molossus. The sequence goes on from NW_023425344.1 coordinate 185,409,860, forward strand.
GCCTTTTTGGTTCCATATGAACTTTTGAAGTAATTGTTCTAATTCTGTGAAGTATGCCACTGATATTTTGATGGGGATTGCGTTGAATCTATATAGTGCTTTGGGTAATATGGACATTTCAATGATGTTAATTCTCCCAATACATGAACAGGGTATGTGCTTCCACTTTTTTATATCTTCCTCTATTTCATTTTTCAATGACCTGTAGTTTTCTGTGAATTGGTCCTTTATTTCTTTGGTAAGGTTTATTCCTAGGTATCTTAATTTTTTTGCCGCAATGGTAAATGGGATTGTTTTCTTAGTTTCTCATTCTGTGAGTTCATCATTGGTGTGTAAGAATGCCATCAATTTCTTGACGTTAATTTTGTATCCTGGTACTTTGCCAAATTCATTTATTAAGTCTAGTAAGCTTTTGATGGAGTCTTTGGGGTTTTCTATGTATACTATCATGTCATCTGCAAATAATGACAATTTTACTTCCTCCTTTCCAATTTGGATCCCTTTTATTTTTACTTCCTGTCTGATTGCTGTGGCTAAGACTTCCAGTACTATGTTAAATAGGAGTGGCGAAAGTGGGCATCCTTGCCTTGTTCCTGTTCTTAAGGAAAATGCTTTTAGTTTTTGCTCATTGACTATGATGTTGCCTGCAGGTCTTTCATATATGGCCTTTATTATGTCTAGATATGATCCCTCTATTCCCACACTGCTGAGCATTTTTATCAGAAATGGATGCTGGATTTTGTTGAAGGCTTTTTCAGCATCTATTGATATTATTATGTGGTTTTTATCCTTCATTTTATTTATGTAGTGTATCACATTTATGGATTTGCGAATATTGTACCAGCCTTGCATCCCTGGGATGAATCCCACTTGGTCATGGTGGATAATTTTTTTGGTGTATTGCTGGATCCGATTTGCTAGTATTTTGTTCAGGATTTTGGCATCTATGTTCATCGGGGATATTGTCCTGTAGTTTTCTTTCTTTGTTATGTCTTTTTCTGGTTTTGGAATTAGAATTATGCTGGCTTCATAAAACGAGTTTGGAAGTCTTCCTTCTCCTTGAATTTTTTGAAATAGTTTGAGGAAAATGGGTATTAGTTCTTCTTTGAATGTTCGGTAAAACTCCCCCATGAAGCCATCCGGGCCTGGGCTTTTGTTTGCTGGGAGAGTCTTGATTACATCTTCAATTTCTTCTGTTGTTATCGGTCTGTTCAAGTTTTCTATTTCTTCCTGATCCAGTTTTGGGAGACTATGTGTTTATAGAAATTTGTCCATTTTGCTTAGATTGTCGAATTTGTTGCCATATAATTGTTCATAGTAGTTGTTAACGATCTTTTGTTTTTCTGTGGTGTCACTTGTTATCTCTCCTCTTTCATTTCTGATTTTGTGTATTTGGGTTCTCTCTCTTTGTTTCTTGGTGAGTCTAGCGAAGGGTCCATCAATCTTGTTTATCTTTTCGAAAAACCAGCTCTTTGTTTTATTGATCCTTTGAATTGTTTTTTTGGTCTCTATGTCATTTATTTCTGCTCTGATCCTTACCATTTCTTTCCTTCTACTTGCTCTGGGGTTTTCTTTTTGTTTGCTCTTTAGTTCTTTAAGTTGTGAGGTTAGATAGTCTATTGGAGATTTTTCTTCTTTTTTGAGGTAGGCCGGTACTGCTATGAACTTCCCTCTCAGAACTGCTTTCGCTGTATCCCATAGATTTTGTGTTTTTGTGTGTTCATTTTCATTGGTTTCCAGGAAGTTTTGATTTCTTCCTTGATCTCCTCAGTGACCCATTCATTGTTTAATAACATGCTATTTAGCTTCCATGTGTTCAAATGTCTTTGTATGTTCTTCTTGCAATTGATTTCTAGTTTCATGCCATTGTGGTCTGAGAAGATGCTTGATATAATTATGATCTTCTTGAACTTGTAGAGACTTAGTTTGTGCCCTAACATGTGGTCTATCTTTGGGAATGTCCCATGTGCACTTGAGAAGAATGTGAATTCTGTAGTTTTGGGGTGTAGTTCTCTGTAGATATCTATTAAATCCATTTGGTCTAGTGCTTCATTTAGAGTCTCTGTTTCCTTGCTAATTTTTTGTCTAGAAGTTCTATCCAGTGATGTCAGTGGGGTGTTGAAGTCCCCTGCTATGATTGTATTGCTATGGATTTCTCCTTTGAAGTCCTCAAGTAGTTTTTTAATATATTTTGGTGCTCCTATATTGGGTGCATATATGTTTATCAAGGTTATATCTTCCTGTTGAATAGATCCTTTTAATATAACGTAGTGGCCTTCTTTGTCTCTAATTATGGCTTTCATTCTGAAATCTATTTCATCAGATATAAGTATTGCTACCCCAGCTTTTTTTTTCTTTTCTGTTTGCTTGGAAGATTTTTTTCCATCCCTTCACTTTCAATCTATGTGAGTCTTTTGTTGTGAGGTGGGTCTCTTGTAAACAACATATAGATGAGTCATGCTTTCTTATCCAAACAGCTACTCTGTGTCTTTTTATGGGAGCATTCAGTCCATTTACATTTAAGGTGATTATTGATATGTACTTATTTATTGCCATTTTTGTTTAGTGTGGTTCTATTTTCCATCCCATTTCTCCTGGTAATTACAGCAGTCCTTTAAACATTTCTTGCAGTGCTGCTTTGGTGCTAACGTATTCCCTTAGCCTTTTTTTGTCTGGGAAGCTCTTTATTTGACCTTCTATTTTGAATGATAGTCTTGCTGGGTAGAGTAGTCTTGGATTCAGATCCTTGTTTTTCATTACCTTGATTACTTCATGCCATTCCCTTCTAGCCTGTAGTGTTTCCTGTGAGAAGTCAGCTGAGAGCCTTATGGGGTTGCCTTTGTAGGTAACCTGTTGCTTATCTGTTGCTGCTTTTAGGATTCTCTCTTTGTCTTTAATTTTTGGTAGTTTGATTACTATGTGTCTTGGTGTGGGCCTGTTTGGGTTCTTCTTACTTGGGGCTCTCTGTGCTTCTTGAACTTGAATGCCTTCTTCCTTCACCAAATTAGGGAAGTTTTCTGTCACTATTTCTTTGAATATATTCTCTAACCCTTGCTTATTTTCTTCTTCCAGGACTCCTATGATGCGAATATTATTCCGTTTCCAGTTGTCCCACAGTTCTCTTAAGCTGTCTTCCTGTTTTTTAATAGTTTTTCCTTTTGGTTTTCTGATTGGTTGATTTCTTCTAGCCTGTCTTCTAATTCACTGATCTGGTCCTCAGCTTCCCCTACTCTGCTTTTTAGACCTTCCAATGTGTTTTTCATTTCTGATATGTCATTCTTCATTTCTTCCTGTTGGTTTTTAATTTCCAACTGATTGATTTTCAACATTTCTATGTCTTTACTCATGGTGCTCATGTCCTTACACATGCTGTTGAGCTTCCTCAACATTACAGCTCTAAATTCTAGTTCTGTTAACTTGCTTAACTGCACCTCATTTTGCTCATCTTTGGTGGAGGTCTCTTGCTCTTTCATTTGGCTTTTGTTTCTGTTTTTCACCATTTTGGCTATCGCAGTGGGCTTTGGAGTCTGCCAAGTTTTCCCAGTGGGTGTTGGTGTTCTGCTGTTTGTGGCTCCCTCTCCTGGGTTTGGATGCGCCAGGGAGGACCCACTTTAAACACCACCGTCAAGTCTTAGCTTTTCTGGTTAGTGTTGCTAGTCCAGAGAATGGTAGTTATCCTCTAGCTTTTTTTGCCTGGAGGCTATTAGTAGAGGTCACCTGCAGACCCTTGGTTTCTGAGTTGCCTGAAAAACTCCCTCAGTTGCTCAGTGTAAGAGGATTTCCTGAGAGTGAGGCAGCTGTTTGTTGCTAATGGGCCTCAATTAGCATTTCAATGGCCACCAGGTGGGGTTGAATCTCTGAGGGAGGGGCCGCCGCCTCTCCCCAGGGCCCTGGGAAGGAGTAAAATGACCACAGTCCTGTGTGGCTGCACTCAGCGAAAGCTCTCAGCAGCCTCCTAAACCCAAGTGTCCCCACACCTTTCTAGTCCAGTCTGCCTTCCCTCTGCCAGAGCCCAAGGTGAGTGGCTGCTGCCAATTTAGCTCTGTCCAGACTCTGCGCCGTGGAGCCGCCTGGGACTTTAACCCAACGGCACTGCTTCCAGACAAGGGAGGCCTGGCTGGGGCTCCAGCCAAGGGCGTTTCACTCAGCAGAAACCCCAGGACTGAGTAGCGGGACACTGCAGAGGTGGCAGTAGCTTCCAGCACAGTCCTCTGGTCCCCGTGAGTCTGTGCGGCACCATCCAAGAGCTTAGCAGGCAACAGAGTTCCCAGGACCCATGCAGGGTCGCAAGGGAGGTGGTACCAGTAACTTCCCGCCGAGTTCCCTGGTCCCTGCCCAGGCCGTTGCGGACCGTGGGCTTTCGGCCCCCTCTCGCGTCCTCGCAAGCCTACCAGGATTGAGTCGGTGTTTCTGGTTATGTGGCCCTCCAAGGTGTCTTTCGGTTGCCCCTTCCTGACGATTTGCCTTTATTTTCGTTGTAAATCCAGTTTGGTCCTGGGAGATGGTCTTTGTAGCTCCATTCACTTCGCCGTCATTTCGGTTCTCCCTGTAGTGTCTATCTGGTTTTGGGATTAGGGTTATGCTAGCCTCATAAAAATACTTTAGAAGTCTTCTTCCCTCTTGAATTTTTTGGAATAATTTAAGGAGAATAGGTGTTAATTCTTCTTTGAATGTTTGGTATAATTCCACTGTGATGTCTGGACCAGGACCTTTGTTTGCTGAGAGTTTATTGATTACTATTTCCTTAATTGTTATTGGTCTGTTTAGGTTTTCTGACTCCTCCCAGTTTAATTGTGGAAGACTGTATGATCCTAGGAATTTATCCATTTTACCAGGGTGTTCAGTTTGTTGGCATATAATTGTTCTTAGCATTTTCTTAAAATCCTCTGTATTTCGTGGTGTCAGTTGTTTCCTCACCTCTTTCATTTCTGATTTAGTAAGTTGGGACCTCTCTCTTCGTTTCTTGCTGATTCTGGCTAAAGGTTGGTCAATTGTTTATCTTTTCAAAGAACTGGCTCTTGGTTTCATTGATCTTTTGTATTATTTTTTAAAATTTTTATGTCATTTATTTCTGTACTGGTCTTTATTATTTCTTTTCTTCTACTAACTCTAAGTTTTTTTTTTTTTTTTTTTATTCTTTTTCTAAACATTTAAGTTGTAGGGTTAGAGAGTTTATTAAACATTTTTATGTTTCTTGAGGTAGGCCTCTATTGCTATGAACTTCCCTCTCAGGACTATTTTTGCTTTGTCCCATATATGTTGTGTTGTTGTGTGGGCATTTTTATTAGTTTCCAGGAAGTTTTTTATTTCTTTCTTGATCTTCTTAGTAACCCATACATTGTTTAATAACATGCTATTTAGCCTCCATGTTTTTAAGTGGTTTTATTGTAATTGATTTTTAGTTTTACGCCATTGTGATCCAAGATGATGCTTGATGTGATTTCAATCTTCTTAAACATGTGGAGACTTAGTTTGTGTCCTATCATGTGATCTATCTTTGAGAATGTCCCATGTTCACTTGAGATAAATGTATATTCTACCCTTTGGGGTAAAATGTTCTGCAAATATTAATTAAATCCAGCTTGTCTAGTGTCCCATTTAGGGTCCCTGTTCCTTGTTCATTTTTTGTTTAACAGATCTATCCAGTGTTGTCAGTGGGGAGCTAAACTCCCCTACAATGATTAAATTGCTGCTGATCTCTCCCTAAAAGTCCTCCAGAAATATTTAAGTATATTTTAATGCTCCTATATTTGGAGCATATCAAATTTTTTTCTTAATGGGAAGGGTCAACATTGTAAAAATAAAAGCTTTGTATAAGATAATATTTAAATTTAATGATTATAAAACAGCAAATATATATGCAAGGTGATGCCAAGGTGAAATGGAAACAAGCAAGAATAGTAAGAAAACATACGAAATGAGAAGACTATTAAAATGTAATTACTGAAGCAAATATTAAAACATTTATAAGTACTATATAATTGGAAGATCAGCTCTGTTCACATAAAATAGAACTATATCAAAGGGGTAGAATAAAAAAGTGTAGAAACCGATCTAAATACAGGCAGGAAGTTAATGTACAATAAAGTCAGTATCTAAATTAAAAGGGGAAACTTGTATTACTTAATAAATTATGTTGAACATCTACATGGAAATAATTTTACCATTGGCCCTCATTTATCGCGGTTAATCAGTTCCAGACTCTATCACAATAAATGAATTTCAGCGAAGTACGATTCCTTATTTATATACAGATTAAAGTCCAAATACAGCAAGCATTTATATGTCAATAAATAAGTAAATAAATAAACCATATTAGTATTTGAAGAAACCATAATAGAATTAATTACACACTACGTACATTTGTATATCACTGTATTATGCATAAAAAATTTTAAGAATAATAGTTAAGGGACAGAAAATGTTTTTTTCCTATACTAGGAAGAACTACTTGGCTGGGATAAGAGGGAGACAGAAGACTGCCAAATATTTGTATACAATTTCTACCATGTATAGGCATTACCTATACAAAATCAAATATATGCAATTCACAAAGTGAGTAAAGTCATTCTTAATTAAAAAAAAAAAAAGATACTAAAGCATTAACATGGGTATTTCATGAACATTATGGGAGGACTTCCAATCTCAAAATTTATTTTCTTATCCCTACCTGCTTCATCTGACTTTAGATTTAGTCCAAGAAAAACGTTGCCTTAACAATGACCTTTATAGTCCCTATCTTTCAAGGATACCTTGAAATTTATACTTTGAAAATTTTTGAATGTTCAAAAGTAGTTATCTTCTCTGAATTACTGCAATAAAAAATGCAAAGACAGCCCATGCCAATTTGGCTCGGCAGTTGAAGCATCAGCCCGAGAATCAAAGAGTCGCTGGTTCAATTCTGGTCAAGGGCACATACCTCAGTTGCAGTTTGGTCCCCAGCCCTAGTCGGGGTTATGTGGGAGGCAACCAATTGATGTGTCTCTCTCACATCGATGTTTCTCTCCCTCCCTCCCTCCCTTCCACTCTTCCACTCTGTCTGAAAATAATTTTTTTAAAAAATCCTCATGTGAAGACTCAAAAAAAAAGACAAAAAGAAAATTAATATATTTCATGGGTTGCATTAAACTTTCCATGAGCCTATAGAATTTGGTTGTTGAGAATTTTATTTCAGAAAACTGGGTCTGGATGGCAACCAAGGACCCAGAGGCAGATGCATCTGATGGTCTCAGTCAACTCCATCAAGACCCAATTATAATGATCTGAGACTCCTTTGTGGATGTTTGCCTCAGATACCAAGCAGTGTTAAGTCAGGATAGATTTATGTGCATTGACAGAGCCAAGTAACAAATAGAACGTGCATGTCTGGCTTGAGCCTGTGTGATTAAATCCTGACTTTGATGAATTCCAGACCTTCAGGGAAGAGAAAATAAGTTCGAAGACAGTTGGGTAATAAGATATTACTGAATCAGCCTGGGTCTAAGATGTTGTAGCAAAAGGGGTAACATTTAGTAAGTACAAAAAGAAATAGATGGAGGAAAAATTTGTGAATATAAATGTAATTCTTTCCCAAAAATTATAGTCAATCTTTCCCTCAATTTTGCTTTTATAATAATTTTGGTATTATAAATGGGTAGAATATTTTATCTTTTATTTATTTATTTTTAATTAATTTATTTTTGTTACAGATGTTTCTCCTTTTTCCCCTACTGATTCCCCCCTACACTGCCCTCCCCACCCTGTCCCCAGCTTTGTTGTCCATGTCCATACATGCATATAAGTTCTGTGGTTTATCTCTCCCCCACCACTCCCTCTTCTGGGGATTGTCAGTCTGTACCCCACTTCCACGTCTCTGGGACTACTCCATTCCTCAGACTGTTATGTTCATTATATTCCACAGATAAGTGAGATCCTATGATACTTGTCTTTCTCTGCTTGGCTTGTTTCGCTTAGGATAATACTCTCCAGATCCCTCCATGTCATCTCAAAGGATAAGAGATCTTCCTTTCTTACAGATGCATAGTACTCCATTTTGTATATGTACCACTGCTTTTTTATCCATTCGTCTACTGATGGACATTTGGGCTGTTTCCAGATCTTAGCTATTGTAAATAGTGCTGCTGCGAACATGGGGGTACATATATTCGTTCTAATTGGTGTTTCAGGCTTCTTAGGGTATATTCCTAGAAGTGGGATAAATGGCAGTTCAATTTTTAATTTTTTGAGATAACACCATATAGTTTTCCATAGTGGCTGCACCAGTCTTCATTCCCACCAGCAGTGTACTAGAGTCCCCTTTTCTCCACACCCTCTCCAACATTTGTTGTTTGCCATTCTGACAGGTGTGAGGTGATACCTCATTGTTGTTTTAATTTGCATCTCTCTGATGATTAGTGATCTTGAGCATTTCTTCATGTGTCTCTTGGCCATTTGTATGTCCTGTTTGGAGAGGTGTCTAGTTACTCTGCCCACTTTTTAATTGGGTTGTTTTTCTTTTGTGGAGTTGTATGAGCACTCTCTATATATTGGAAATTAACCCCTTATCTGATTTTTTCATTGGCAATGATGCACTCCCATACAGTGGGTTGCCGTTCCATTTTGATGATTGTATATTTTGCTTTCCAGAAGCTTTTTAGCTTGATGTAGTTCTATGTGTTCATTTTCTCCTTTGTTTCTGTTGCCTTCGGTGATGTATTTGTGAAAATTCTGCTGTGTATGATGTCTGAATTTTTGCTGCCTATATTTTCTTCTAGAATGGTTATGGATTCATGACTCACATTTAAGTCTTTTATCCATTTTGAGTTTATTTTTGTGTATGGTGTAAGTTGATGGAATAGTTTCATTTTTTTGCTTGTGGCTGTCCAATTTTCCCAACACCATTTATTAAGGAGAATGTCTACTCCACTGTATGCTCTTGCCACCTTTGTCAAATATTAATTGAGCATATTGTCTTGGGTCCATTTCTGGGTTCTCTGTTCTGTTCCACTGTTCTATATGCCTGTTCTTGTGCCAGTACCAAGTCTTGTGTTTTGATTACAGTGGCTTTTTAATATAACCTGAAATCTGGTAATGTGATCCCTCCAACTTTGTTCTTCTTTTTCAAGATTGCTTTGGCTATTCAAGGTCTTTTTTGATTCCATCTGAACTTTTTTTTTTTTTACCCTCATCTGAGGACATTTTTCCTTTTTTTTTGTTGTTGTTGTTGTTCAGATAGAGTGGGAGGGAGAGAAAGGAAGAGAGCGAGAGAAACATTGATGTGAAAGGGACACATTGAGTGGTTGCCACCCACACGACGCAACCAGGGCTGGGGACAAACTGCAACCAAGGTACATGCCCTTAGCAGAAACCGAACCCAGGTCTCTCAGGACGCAGGCTGACGCTATAACCGCTGAGCCAAATCGGCCAGGGCTGAACTTTTGAAGTATCTGTTCTAGTTCTTTGAAGTGTGTCATTAGTATTTTGATGGGGATTGCATTGAATCTATAGATTGTTTTGGGTAGTATGGACATTTTAATGAGGTTAATTCTTCCAATCCATGAACAAGGTATGTGCTTCCACATTTTTATATCTTCCTCTATTTTTTTTTTTTTCAATGACCTGTAGTTTTCTGTGAATTGGTCCTTTATTTCTTTGGTTAAGTTTATTCCTAGGTATCTTATTTTTTTTTGCCAAGATGGTAAATGGGATTGTTTTTTTTTTTAGTTTCTCTTTCTGTGAGTTCATCATTGTTGTATAAGAATGCAATCGATTTCTTGACATTAGTTTTCTATCCTGCTACTTTGTTAACTTCATTTATTAAGTCTAGTAAATTTTTGATGGAGTCTTTGGGGTTATCTCCGTATAATATCATGTCATCTGCGAATAATGACAGTTTCACTTCCTCCTTTCCAATTTGGATTACTTTTATTTTTTCTTCCAGTCTGATTGCTGTGGCTAAGACTTCCAGTGCTATGTTAAATAAGAGTGGTGAAAGTGAGCATCCTGGTCTTGTTCCTGTTCTTAAGGGAAATGCGTTTAGTTTTTCCCATTGAATATGATGTTGGCTGTAGGTCTTTCATTATATGGCCTTTATTATGTCAAGATATGATCCCTCTATTTCCAGACTGCTGAGCGTTTTTATCAGAAATGGGTGCTGGATTTTGTCGAATGCTTTTTCAGCATATATTGATATGATCATATGATTTTCATCATTCATTTTGTTTATGTGGTGTATCACATTTATTGATTTGTGAATATTGTACCAGCCTTTCATTTCTGGGATGAATCCCACTTGGTCATGGCAAATTATTTTTTTGATGATTTGTTGGATTCAATTTCCTAGAATTTTATTCAGGATTTTGGCATCTATGTTCATCAGGGATATTGGTCTATAGTTTTCTTTTTTTGTACTGTCTTTTTCTGGTTTTGAAATTAAAATTATGGTGGCCTCATAAAACAAGTTTGAAGTCTTTTTTCTTCTGGAATTTTTGAAATAATTTGAGGAGTATTGGTATTAGTTCTTCTTTGAATATTCGTAAAATCCCCCCGTGAAGCCATGTGGGCCTGGGCTTTTGTTTGCTGGGAGAGTCTTGATTATATCTTCAATTTCTTTTGTTGTTATTGGTCTGTTGTAGTTTTCTATCTCTTCTTGGTTTATTTCTGGGAGACTATGTGTTTCTAGAAATTTTTCAATTTCACTTAGATTGTCAAATTTATTGCTGTATAATTGTTCATAATATTTGTTAACAATCCTTTGTATTTCTGTGGTGTCAGTTTTTATTTCACCTCTTTCATTTCTGACTTTGTGTATTTGGGTTCTCTCTCTTTGTTTCTTGGTGAGTCTAGCTAAGGGTCCTTCAATCTTGTTTATCTTTCAAAGAACCAGCTCATTATTTCGTTGATCCTTTGAATTGTTTTTTTGGTCTCTGTGTCATTTATTTCTGCTCTGATCTTAACTATTTCCTTCCTTCTACTTGCTCTGGGGTTTTCTTTTTGTTTGCTTCCTACTTCTTTAATTTGTGATGTTAGATAGTCTATTAGAAATTTTTCTTGCTTCTTGAGGTAGGCCTGTAGTGCTATGAACTTCCCTCTCAGAACTGCTTTCGCTTCATCCCATAGATTTTGTGTTTTTGTGTGTTCATTTTCATTGGTTTCCAGGAAGTTTTTAATTTCTTCCCTGATCCCCATGATAACCCATTCATTGTTCAATAACATGCTATTTAGCCTCATGTTTTCAAATATCTTTGCATATTCTTGTTGCAATTGATTTCTAGTTGCATGCCATTGTGATCTGAGAATATGCTTCATAAGATTTCAATCTTCTTGAACTTGTAGAGACTAGCTTTGTGTCCTAACATGTGGTCTATTTTTAAGACTGTCCCATGTGCACTTGAGATAAATGTGAATTCTGTAGTTTTGGGGTGTAATTCTCTGTAGATATGTATTAAATCCATTTGATCTAGTGCTTCATTGAGAATCTGAATTTTTTTGTTTAGAAGATCTATCCAGTGATGTCAGCAGGGGGTTGAAGTTCCCTGATATGACTGAATTGCTGTTGACTTCTCCTTTGAAGTCCTCCAGAAGATTTTTAACATATGTTGGTGCTCCTATAATGGGTGCATAGATGTTTACCAAAGTTATATCTTCCTGTTGGATAGATCTTTTCAATATTATATAGTGGCCTTCTTTGTCACTAGTTATGGCCTTCATTTTGAAATCTACTTAATCAGATATGAGTATTGCTACCCCAGCTTGAAAGATTTTTTTTCCACCCCTTCACTTTCAACCTATGTGAGTCTTTTGTTCTGAGGTAGGTCTCTTGTAAACAACATACATGTGGATCATGCTTTCTTATCCAGTCATCTACTCTGTGTCTTTTTATTGGAGCTATCAAACCATTCACATTTAAGGTGATAATATATATGTACTTATTTATTGCCATTTTTTTTCAGTGTGGTTCTATTTTTCTTTCTATTTCTTCTACTAATTACAGCAGTCCTTTTAGTCTATCTTGCAGTGCTGGTTTGGTATTAATATATTTCCTTAGCCTTTTTTTTTGTCTGGAAAGCTTTTTATTTGACCTTCTATTTTGAATGATATCCTTGCTGGATAGAGTAGTCTTGGATTCAGATCCTTGTTTTTCATGACCTTGATTTCTTCATGCCACTCCCTTCTGGCCTGTAGTGTTTCTGTTGAGAAGTTAGCTGAGAGCCTAATGGGGGTTCTTTTGTAGGTAAGCTATTGCTTATCTCTTGCTGCCTTTAGGATTCTCTCTTTGTCTTTAATTTTTGGCATTTTAATTACTATGTGTCTTGGTGTGGGCCTATTTTGGATCTTACTTGGGGCTTTCTGTGCTTCTTGAACTTGAATGCCTTCTTTCTTCACCAGGTTAGAAAAGTTTTCTGTCCCTGTTTCTTCAAATATATTTTCTAACCCTTGCCCATTTTCTTCCTCTTCGGGGACTCCTATGATGCTAATATTATTATGTTTCCAGTTGTCCCACAGTTCTCTTAAAGCTATCTTTCTGTTTTTTAATTGTTTTTTCCTTTTGGTTTTCTGATTGGTTGATTTTTTTCTACCCTGTCTTCTAAGTCACTAATCCGGTCCTTAGCTTCCTCTACTCTGCTGGTTAATCCTTCCAATATGTTCTTTATTTCTGCTATGTCATTCATCATTTCCTGTTGGTTGGTTTTTAATGTCGCTATAACTTTATTCATGCTGTTGAGCTTCCTCAAGATTATGGCTCTGAACTCTACCTCTGATAATTTGCTTAACTGCATTTTATTGATCTCATCTTCGATAGAGTTCTCTCATTCTTTCATTTGGGATTTTTTTTTTTTTTTTTGCTTCACCATTTTGGCTATCTACGTGGGTTTTGGAGCCTGCCAAATTTTCCCTGTGGGTGTTGGTGTTCTGCTGTTTGTGGCTCCCTCTACTGGGTTCGGATGAGCCTTGGTGGCCCCACATTAAACACCACTGTCAAGTCTTGCTTTTCTGTGTAGATATACAAGCCCAGGAAAGGTTCAGTTATTATCTAGCTTTTTCTGGTGGCTAGTAGTCTCAGTTACTCAGTGTCTTGAAATGTAGCCCTGGTGTTCTGCATAAGATATTTCCAGAGGGTAGGATAGATGCTGGTTGTTAATGAGCCTCAATTTGCATTTCTTTGCCTCATCTGGAAAGGCTGAATCTCCAAGAGTAGGGGCTGCTGCTTTTCCCCTCAGCTCTGGGAAGGAGCACACTGGCCACCGTCTTTTGTGACTGCAACTCAGCAAAAACTCTGAGTGCCCTCCAAATCCTGGGTGTCCCCACAGAGTTCCAGCCAAGTCTGCCCTCCCTCTGCCAGGTTACTGGATGTGGCTATTTTAGCACTCTGTTCCAGCTCTCTCAGCTGTGGAGTGGTCTTGGTCTTTATTCCCCAAGGGTGCTGCTCACAGCTAAAACTGCTGCTGTCCCTGGGCTCTCAGCCCTCCACCCTCTAGTGCCTGCACACATCCTACCAGTGTCCCTGGTTATATGGTCCTGTCCTGCTGCTTTTCTTTCACTTTTTTCAGAGGATTTTTCTATATTTTAGTTGTAATTCCCGTTTGATCCTGGAAGATCATCTGTGTAGTTTCCATTCACTCTGCCTTTATTTTCACATCCTCTAAGCCTATCTTGTGTGCAGCTGGGTAGCACAGGCCTCTCTGGTGCCCTCGCAATCCAGATCCTGCAGATAACTTGATCGCACAGTCTCTTTGGGGACCAGGCTCTATGTCTATCTTATGGGCCTCTGTATCCCACAGGCCTCTCTGGTGCTTCAGCACCCTGCAGGTCCCATGGGTAACTGGATGGCACAGTACCTACTGGGTCGCGCAGGCCTCTCTGGTGATTTAGCAACCTGCACGTGTCATGGGTGACTCGATCACACAGTCCCTGCTGGGTCTCACAGGCCTCTCTGGTGCTTCAGCACACCGCAGGTTCAGAGGGTAAATGAATTGCACAGTCCCTATTGGGTTGTACAGGCATCTCTGTTGCCCCTGCACCCTGCAGGTCCCATGGTGGGCAGCTGGATTACACCAGTCCTTCTAGGGCTCAGGCTTTCCATGGCTTTTGTGGGCTGTTGAGTCAAACAGGTCTCTGTGGAACCCCAGGTCCCACCACTGGTGGCTGGGGAGTGCTCCTGCCCCGTGGGGCTCAACTCCTGCTCAGCTTTTGCTGTAGTTTTTGGGGATGGCTCTCAGCTGCTGGTATGTGCTTCTGTTGCCTGGGGATGGATATCTGCTCCCCAGCCTCTGTTGTGGGGGTATATATGGACTCTGATTGGGCTGCTACTATGGGGGATGGGGCTGGGCTCCAGGCTATCTGTGGCTTTTGGGACCAGCACCTTGGGAGCTCCACTACTGTGCACTGGTCTGTGTTGACATAGAGTGTCCACTGGTCCGATGGTGCCAGGTGTGCTGGTAGACTGAGATTGCTGGGCCCTAGCCGCTCCCCCTGCCTCCTCCCAGGGAAGACCTGATTCTTTCAGGTGGGACCTCCCGTGGCGCAGGTAAAATACCCCTGAAGAACTGCTTACCGTGGTAGCCAGTTTGTCCCGTTCACAGCACAGGAACCTTCTGCTACGTGTCTCTGCACTGCTTGAGTTTGGTGGTCCACCTTCGGGTCCACTCACACTCTCTCACACACTAGCTCAATCTCTCACACACTCACCCTCCCTCTGGTCCTGCCCACCGCCATCTTCCCTATTTTATCTTTTAAGCTGAATCTTCAAATTAAATTCAGAGAAGGTACTATTAATAATTATATTAGGACAACAGATATAATCTAGGACTGGTCTGGGAAAACCAACTCCCATGGTCACCCAAAATATGGCACTTATTCCACAACATTACAAGATTGTATTTAAATATATGTTTCCTCACTAATCTGTGGATTACTTGAAGAGGAAGACAATGTGTATCATTCATACTTATATCACCTTGGCCTATATAACATATGGTATATGGCCAACACTGAATAATTTGTTGGGAGAGGGGGACAATGAATGAATGGATTGGTAGGTGGATGGATACATACCAGGGATACCCAATCTTACTAATATGCTTCCCCAGTATATATTTAAATGATGTAATATAAAATTGTTAGGTCAAACTAATTTTATTTTATTGCACAGAAGGTTTCTGTACATATCAAATAGATGCTATTGTAGCAATTCAAAAAGTTAGAGCTGAAATTTTGAGTGTTCTGATCTAGAAAAGACATTCAACATAAAGTACTGCTCAGTAGTTTTAAGTATTCTTAGTTGTTTGGCCGTAAGTGTTAAAGTGTTAGTGAGTGTTATGTAGACTGGTAGAGTAATATTTATGAATCCCAGGAAAATGTTGATTTAGTAAAATGCTTAAAAGTGTTGTAATAAAATCTGTTGAAAAATACTTATTACAATACCTAATAAAAATAATTCTAAAATCTAACAGCACATTCTTCATAGTGTCCTTAATAAAGGTACTTATAAAGATTTAGTTATTATCCAACATTATTCAGAACATTTATATTAACTACACAAAACTGTAGACAGACAGGCCTTATGGAACACTAGGAAAATGCCTAAATTAGAGTATTATTTGGTTACTATCTCCAATTATAATTAGATAACCATAATATCAATATCAGATATTGGCGGTATAAAAACAGAATTAAAAAATTCTAAATGAAATATTTTAAAACCTTAATACAACAATATATGTAGACTATGCATTGAGCTTAGTACAGAAATTTAGTGATGTCATAATATTAAGAATTTATTAGGAATCAATATCAATGACCTCAAAAATTTTCTCCTCCACAAAAATAATGAGAATATTGGGAAGAATTATCAGATAAAAATGTTTGCAAAACTGTGAATTTGTGAATAGCTAATTAGGGAGCATTTACTAAAGAAAAACAGCTGACTCTATAAGCATTTTTGTGATATATTTACTTCCCCTGTTGCCATCTTCCCTACCTCCTAAGCTTTGCAATATCCTTGAAAATGAACAGCCTACAATCACAGTAATAATGAATGGCATAGTAGTCAACAGACATGGCCAGAAAAAGATTTACATTCTTTCAAATCTCCATTCAAAGGTATATTTTATTATTTAACCTATATGATGTTTCCTAGAAAACTCTCTCTTGAAAGGCTCTTTTAATCTAAAGTGACTTAGAGATTGCATAGTATGCACGAACTTCTCTTATAGGTAGAAGTAAGAGGAACATTTGTAAAAAATAATTGGAGACTATTGTTGAACATCACGGCTGCCTGAAGTAATGATTAATAATTGTAGCACAAATAGGCTCACCAAAAAAAGAAAAACTTAAAAGAAAAGGAAATAGGAGATATGGAAAGCTCTAATATGTTTTTGGTAATCTAGAAGGCCATGCCTGTAGGGCTTTGTGCACTCCAAATGCTGTGTACTAGCTCAGAAAATATGTAAAAAATGTCTACACTCTCTTATCTAGCTAGCCTTAATACTATCACAATCAGGAAGTGCATAAGGCATATACATTCCCTGGGTAAGTGTTAAAGAGATTCACTAACATACATGCAGAGCATCTTGACAAACATTGGAAGAATTATTGGTCCAGGCATCTAAGAAATCCCAGTAAAATATTCATCTAAACACCAAGCTAACTGAGCAGAAGCCTCAGTAGCCACACCTGACAATATAAACTTTACTGAATTTAGTACAAGAAAGCTATTGAAAAAACAAATCAAAACAACAACAACGACAACAAAACTACAACCAATAATAAAAACAAAAATCCTGGTAAAAGGAAGAATATAATTTTTGGAGTTTCCTGATTTCAAGAATTAAAAAAGACACACCTATGAGATATTGGAAAAAATAAGAAAATATAGTCCATACACAGAGGGAAAAAAAAGAATCAGAATCTGTTCCTGAGGAAGCATAGAAGTTGGACTTTTGGGTTATTTTGTTTGTTTGTGTTTGACTTTTTAAAAAATGTATCTTTATTGTTAAAAGTATTACAGATGTCCCTGCTTTTTTCCCCCATTGAACCCCTCCCCCATGCTCTTGCCCACCCACCCCACCCAGGGCTTCATCACACTATTGTCTGTGTCCATGGATTATGCATACACGCATATAAATTCTTTTGTTAATCTCTTCTTGCTCCCCCCTCCCTTCTTCCCTCTGAGATTCATCAGTCTTTTCCATGCATCCATGTCTCTGGATCTATTTTGTTTATCAGTTAATTTGACTAAGGTACTAAATCTGCTTTTAAAAATATGTTTATAAAAATTGAAGGACACCATGCCTCAAGGACTAGAGGAACATATGAGAATAATATCTTACCAAACAGAGGATATCAATAAAGTGGTGAGATGAAAATTATAAAACAAAACCAAACAGAAATGTTGGCATCGGTGATAGAAATAAAAGTTTTACTACAAGGCTCAAGAACAAATTTGAGCAGATAGAAGGAGTCAAATATACCTGGCAGATAGCCTAATTTATTATCCAGTCATAGAAAAATAGTAAGAAAATGAATAAAACCTCAGAGACTCAAAGGACATCATTAAACATATAAGAATACACATAAAGAAAGCTTCAGAAGGAAGGGACAAATGAATGTTTAAAAAATAATGGAAGAAAAATTTCCAAAATTTGAGGAAAACTGATCTACCCACTCAAAAGTCTCAATTAACTAAATACAGAATGAATACAAATCCATACCTAAACACATCATGATAAAGCAGTTTAAAGTTAACAAGTGAGAATCTTGAAAACAGCTAGAGAAATGACTAATCATGTACAAATGAACCTAAATAACCTAATTTCTCATAAGAACTTATACAAGTCAGAAGGCAGTGGGATGCTATATTCAAAATGCTGAAAGAAAAACACTATCAACCAAGAATTCTACATCAGCCAAAAGTATCCTTTAAAAGGAGAGAAATTACAACATTTCCAAAGAAACAAAAACTGAGAGAGTTTATTGCTAGCATATCTATCCTACAATAAATACTAAGGGGAGTTCTTCAGGATGAAATAAAGATCAGTAGACGATAAAAATAAATAAAAAGTTCTGTTAAAAATAACTCTGTAGGTCAATGGAAAAGCAACTATAAATATATTGTTTGTAATTCTTTTCTTCTATCAGATTTAAAAGACAACTATGTAAAGTATCCTTATGATTCTGTGTTGGTAAGCATACAATGCATACGGATTTAATTTAGAAGGTAATAACAGCACATCCTCTTAGAAGAGGATGAAGCTCATAGGGCAAAGGTGCAAAGAAAACTTAACAATACTCCTCCTGCGTGATTCTTTTCTCTCCACTACTATCACAATCACAATATTTCTAATGACAGATATTTAGGTTTTTTCTTCCATGCCAAGCAATTCTGAAATACCATCCAAGGTGTCCTACATTTTAACTCAATTTTGATACTCTCTACCTGCAGATAGCATTAGATTCCACAGGTTAAGTCTCAGTCTCAAAAGACTTCTCCTCCCATCCACTTCAGATGCCAATAGCAAGTCCAGGTTGCCACGTGTGCTTATAAACAATCAGATATAAATCAGAAGTTTATATCACCCCCTTCTCAGGTTTGATTGATTTGCTAGAGTGGCTCACAGAATTTGAGAAAACAGTTTACTTACTGTTAGTCATTTTATTATAAAGAGATATAATGAAAAATGCAGATGAGCATCCAAGAGGAAGAGATCCATAAAACAAGATGTATGAGAAGAGGCATGGGCTTCCACGCCTTCCCTGGGCACACCAGTTCCCCAGCACCTCTACACGGGCATCAACATTCTAATCATGGCTGAATAGCCAAAGAAATCTTGAAAAAAGACCAAAGTTTGACTTTCAGTCTTCCTTCTTTAAAACTATACCACAAAGCTATAGTAATCAAAACACTAATGTACTGGCACAAAAACAGACACATAGATCAAGGAACAAAATAGACAGCCCAGAAATAAACCCACAATTAAATAGTCAATTTCTGACAAAGGATGCAAGAATATACAATGAGAAAAGGATAGTCTCTTCAATGAATGGTTTTGGAATACTGGATACATACATGCAGAAAATGAAACTAAACCATTTTCTTACACAACATACAAAAATAAATTCAAAATTAATTAAAGATTTAATTGTAAGACCTGAAACCATAAAACTCCAAGAAGAAAACCTGGGCAGTAAACTCTTCAGCATTGCTCTTAGCAACATTTTTTAAATATATTCACCTCAGGTAAAGGAAACAAAAGCAAAAATAAACAAATGTAACTATATCAAAATAAAAAGCTTTGAATAATGAGGCTATCCATAAGACAAAAAGACAACCTACTGGTTAGGAAAATATATTTGGAAAGATGTAAGATACATTTGATAACTATTAATATCAAAAGTATATAAAGGAATCATACAACTCAACATAAAAAAAAAACATACAATCCAATTTAAAAAAAAAAAAAATGAACAGAGGACCTGAATAGACATTTCTCCAAAGACATACAATCGTCCAACATAAAAAACTGCTCAACATCACTAATCATCAGGGAAATTTAAATCAAAACCACAATGAGATATCACCTCACATCTGTCAGAATAGCCATTCAAAAGTCAAAAATTAGTTTTGATGAGGATGTGGAGAAAGGGGAATCCTTGTGTGCTGCTGGTGGAATTATAAATTAGTGAAAACGCTATGGAAAAGTATGGAGAGTCCTCAAAAAATTAAAAATAGAACTACCATAGGACAAAGAAATTTCACATCTGGGAAGTTATCTAAAAATGATAATTTTTACTATCAGTAACTAAAAATGATAATTTGAAGAAACTAAAAATGATAATTTGAAAAGATACATGCACCCTTATGTTCACTGAAGTATTGTTTAAAATAACCAAGATAAGGAAGCAACCTAGGTGTCCATTGATAGAGAAATGAATCAATAATTTGATGTATATAAAATATGGAATATTACTCAACCACAATAAAGAATGACAGCTTGCCATTTGCTACAACATATTAGGACCTACAGAGTATTATCTTTATTAAAATATGTTGGACAGGGGAAAGGTAAATACTATATGATTTTACTTATAAGTGGAATTTAAAAAATAAAAAACAAAACAGAAAAAAAATTAATTGATACAGAAAAAAAACTGATGGTGGCCAGAAGGGAAGGAGGTTAGGAGTAGGGTAGAAACAGGGCAGGGGATTAAGAAGCACAAAAAAGTCATGGGTATACAATATATAGCATAGAGAATAGAGTCAATAACATTATAATAATTATATATGGTGACAGATGATTATCAGACTTATTGTGATCACTTTTTAAGGCATATAAATGTTGAATTACTATGTTGTACACTTGAAACTAATATAATACTATATGTCAATTATACTTAGAAATAAATTAATAAGAAATAAAGAAAATATGCACACCAGTTGTTTGGAACATATGACCAAATCTTAATGGTAGAAGGCGTAGTTGGGACAGCATAGAAATAAACTTCAAGTAATCTAAATAGTAGAGCTTCAAAATTGTGTTTTAAAACAATTATGATTAATATGTTAAAGGAAATAAGTTACAAGATAGGAAATTGTACGAGAGGACTCAATAAGAATACCAAATGTAAATTTTAGAACTTAGATTACTATAACTGAAGATGAAAATGTAGTAGAATGAAAACAAATAAAATGCAACACATGAAAGAATTAACTAACTGATGATAATTCAATAGAATATAGACAGATTAAAGCTGAGAGATAAAAGGGTATGAACAATTTTAAAAAAAGAAGGTAAGAGACTTGTTGGCCTTAATCAGACGATCTAAAATACCTGTAAAAGGAGTTCCAAAGGAGAGAAAAGAATTAATGAGGTAAAACAATAATGGAAAAGATACTGGAGAAGAATTCCCAATACTTAAGAAATCTAATCAGACATTTAGGCTGTAAGTCGCTCAATGAATCATTAGAATGAAAAATACAAAGAAAACCATGCCCAGGCAAAGCAGAGTCAAATTACTGAAAACTAAAGTTAGAGAAGAAAATCTTACAAACAGCCAGAAAGAAAAGAAACAGGCACATTACCTTAAAAGAGCAACAATAAATTCGCAGCATACTTTCCAACAAAAATGATGGAAGCCAGAAAAATAAGAAAGTTTCTTTAAAGTGCTGAAAGAATACAACTGCCGAACGATAATTCTATATGCAGTGTGAATGTTCTTCAATAATAAAGCCTCATGAAGACGACAGTCAGAAAAAAGAAAAACTAAAAGAATCCATCACCTGCTGAATTTTACTAAAGATTTACTAATGGAGCAAAGTGAATTCTTCTGGAAGGAGATAAATGACGCCCAATGAAAGTAGAAAAGGAAATAAAAGTAGAGCAAAGAAGGTGGTGTATATGTGGTTGAATATAAGTAAATATTCACTGCATTTAAAAATATTATAAATGTTCTATAATTAAAAGTTTATGTAGAATTAGAATTTATGCCTCCAAAGCACAAAAGTTAGTAGACCGATGAAAGGACTTAAGCATTTTAAGGGACTTGTTTAGTCAATAAAGTTGTAAATGCTTAGATTCATTTTCAGTTCAGTAAATCACAATGCAGGTTGTAATTTATTGGGTAACCATGTAAAGAATTATAAAAGAGTGAATAAGTGTAAAGCCAATAGAGAGGACATATGGAATCTTAAAAATAATTGTTTCATCCCGAAAATGGGAACACAAACAAAAGCAACAAAATAAAGATGGAGCAAAGACAGCAAACGTGGAGGGACCTGGAGAGTATTATGCTGAGCAAAATAAGGCAGTCAGAGAAAGACAAGTATCACATGATCTCACTTATATGTGGAATCTAATGAACAAAATAAACCGACAAACAAAATAGGCCCAGAGGCATGGAAGCATGGCCCAGACTGACGGATCTCAGAGGGAAGGGAGGACGAGGGGTGGGCAGAGAGGACCCAAAGAACTTATAGGCAAAATCCGTGGACACAGACAAAAGTGTGGTGAAGGCCTGGGATGGGGTGGGGACAGTGTAGAGGGAGACAGTGGGGGGGGGGGGAAATGAGGAACATCTGTAATATCCTCAATAATAAAGATAAATCCATTTTAAAATAAATAAACATACTGTATTCCATTAGTATCTTGAATAAGAAGAGAACAAACAGTATGATAACATTTAAATCCAAATATTTCTATAATTATATGTAAATAAACAAAATGCTAGAATTAGAGTTAATACAACTTAGTATTGTACATAAAAGACAGAAAACAAACTCCTAGACACAGACAACAGCACGGTGATTACCAGAGGGAGAAGGGGAGAGGGAGAAGATGGTAAATGCGGGATAAATGGTGACAGAAGACTTGACTTTGGGTAGTAAACACACAATACAATATACAGAGGATGTATTATAGAACTGTGTACTTGAAACCTCTATTATTTTATTAACCAATTATCACCCCAATCAATTTAGTAAAAAATTTTTTTTAAAGAGACAGCATAAATTTAAGAACACAGAAAAGTTGAAAATAATGCAAAAAAATGTATTGAATGTAAACAGTAACCAATTGAAAGCTAGTGCAACTGCATTAATATTAGATACAGGAGATATTGAAACAAAAACGTTATTATATATGAACTTATGTTCAAAATAACAAAGGGCCAGTCTTTCAGAATCATATTCTAAATCTGTATACACTTAATAACCTGAAGCCAGAAATGAAAATAGGGAGATCCATAATCATAGAGAAATATTTTCACATTTATTTCTTAGTAGTAGGTTATAAAATAGAAACAAAATCTGTAGTAGGTTAAAAAATGTGAATAACAACCCTGGCCGGTTTGCTCAGTGGTTAGAGCATTGGCCCATGGACCAGAGAGTCCCAGGTTCGGTTCCTGCTAAGGGTACATGCTTTGGTTGCAGTTTGTCCCCGGCCCTGGTTGGGGTTGTGTGGGTGGCAGCCAGTTGATGTGTCTCTCTCACATGGATGTTTCTCTCTCTCTCTCTTCCACCCTCTCTCCCTCATGCTCTGTCTGAAGATACATGCAGAAATGTCCTCGGCTGAGGATAACAAAAAAATAAATTAAAAAAATGTGAATAACACAATTTAAAAATTAAGCTCAACTTATGTATATAGAATATTGTACCCAACAAAAGTAGACCTTTTTTTGCATACACACAAACTATACCAAATATAATTATCTACTTAAACATACAGAAATTCTCAGGACACTGCATGATTATAGTAGAATTAAATTATAAATCTGTAACAAAAAGACAAGTCTAGAAACCCTCAGTTATTTGTAAATTAAGCCTATTACTTCCGAATAACACTGTGGTTAAAGTAGTAACATGAAAGGCATTGAAAAATATTTTAATTGAATAATAATTGAAATATTATGTGAAAAAATATTCTTGAGCTACACAGCTAAATCTATGCTTAAAAATATTTAGGGACCAAAATACATATAAAAGACATGAGACCTGCAAATTAATATAAGTGTTCATTTCAAAAAGTTAGTGAATACCAGAAACTCAAATTTAAAGAAAAGCTGATAAAAAATAAAATACCAGCAGTTATTATCGAGAAATAAAACACATATTCAATATAGAGAATAGATAGTGATAAATGTTGGATCTTTAAAAGGTCCAATACAATAGATAAAACTCCATCAACAGAAATGAAGAAAAAAAGAAACAACATGTTACAAATATCAAGAAGAAAAATGGGACATTAATGTAGATCCTAAGACATTAAAAAGATAATAAAAGTAAACTCTGAAAAAAAATTAGCCAGTAAGTTTGACAAAGAAACACCACATACCACAACTGCCACAAGAAGAAATGAAAAACTGAACAGTCTATTTTATTAAAGAAATAAAAATAGTATTTAAAAATGGTTCTACAAATATGGCATAAGGCCAAGATGGTTTTCTTTTCAGTTTTAAAAATAGAATCAATCTTTATACACACACACACACACACACACACACATTTTATGTGGCCATAATGAACTTGACATCAAAATCTAAAAAGCAAATGACTAGAAACAAAACACAAAACTAATGTTTCTCATTAACATAGGCACAAACTCTACATCAGCAATAGTAAATTAAATTTTATAACTAATATAGAATGTGAATAATTTGAATGATCCCATTAGTGCTAGTTAGGTTCAACATTTAAAAATAATAACTTAATGTAACTCACTATGTTAACAGGAAAAACAAAAACAAAAAACTATGAAGTCATTTACACATGCCATAAAACTGTTCATCAATTTAAGTATATATATAAAATAGGATTCTCAGTAAACTATATAAAAATTCATTGAACTGTATATTTTGATTTGTGCACTTTTTGTATACTTGGTAAACTTCACTAAAAACGTCCTAAATAAACAAGTAAATAAATGTGAAAAACTGAATGCCCATGTCTCTCTACTTACTTTCTTGCTTCATTAGTACATTAGGTTATTTTATCCAAGCATTCACCTCCTCTCCATATTTGTGTTATGAATACCATGAATCTTTGCATTACCTCCAAATACTGCAGTTACAGTTAACTGCCTTATCCCATGACATCTGGCTTGTCCACAGGCTGCTTTGACCATTGCAATGTTAAGGAGCTCAATTCAAACAGAGGTTTTACATATGCTTTTGCGATTTAGTTTAGCTCTATATGCTTCTGCCACAAGTCATGGGAAGAACATGTCCTAGGTATCACTGGCCAAAAAGAATAAGGAGGCATATGGAGCAGTTTTGAACCTAAATGTCAGCCAGGATTAGCTAATCCCAACCAAACCTAGCAGAACTACAGCCTGCTTGCACACCCATGAAAAGTAAATCAATGTTTATTGTTGTGAACCACTGAGTTTTGGATGGTTTTCATGCAACGTGAGTTCTGCTGAAAGCTGATCAATATAGCTTTCAAAGATTTAATGGACCTATAGGTAATTTTTAATTTGCATCTGTAAATTCATGAGGCCTTTGAGAAATTAAGCTAGATATTGTAAAAACACTGAAAGGCAAATAATACTGGCACATTAAAGTTAAGATAAATATTTTTTAAAAGAATTTATAATTATCGCATTGCATGATTGTATCGTTTTTAGCAATATTTTGGTGCATTAACACAGAAATATATGTGTGATTATATAATGAAGGGGGGTTCCTCCAACAGAATAATACGACATTGCCTTTCTCCCCCCCAGTGAATGCTAAAACATTGGTAAGGTTCTTATTAACTTTTGGTGACATTTCTCATCTACCCCCCTCTTACACTAACTGCAGATGGAGATTGTAATGAAGTGCAAGGAAAGCCTGAGAACAGACATAACGAACTGCTTCTGTGCTTTTCTTTTGAAGCATTTGGAACATCACAATATACATTCTTGGCTTGCAACACACATACGCACATGTATTTCTGACTCTGTCAAAGTCCTCAGTCTAATTGCATAATGTTTCCCATTATGTTTCTTTCACATGTAGCACAAAGTGCCACGTGCCAGGGTCTTCCAGCTGGGAGATTCCCAGGAGCATATCCCCCAGAGCTGCTGCACAGATATATTTTTACTACCACCTCCTCCTCCCCGTGCTGCCAGGAGAAAATGACGTAGTCAATCCATTCTAGGCTTTCACACCAAAGTCCCTTAGCATTTTGCAAGGCTGAAACACAGATGGGCACTATTTTTAATTTAAAAGCATAGTCAGATGCTGAAAAGAAAAAGAGCTATCCCTGTAAAAGGATAAAATTAATAAGTATATTATTTTAAAAAACTATCATATTTTCTTTCCCCCAACTGATAATAACCAGACATTTTTAAGTATCTTAATTGTAAGTGTGTAATATTGTCTTATGCACATTGCTAACATGCAAAACTTATTTTGTTATACATATGTGGGTATATCCACACACATCTGCTATAGAAATTTCTAATAAGACATGCATCGAAGAAAGAAAAATATAGACTTTTATTGCTAATATTTATGCCAGATACCTAAGAAGTCTATAGAACTGAAAATCCCTCTTATACTATTTAACATATATATATTTACATCCTTAACCATTGGAAATCTTGCAAATCAAAATTTATTTCTCGTAGTTGTGAATGATTTTGGCATTCACTCATTCAATCATACTACTCAATCATAGTGTATCTTGTATTATTTTGGCTGTATATTTTTCTCTATTAATAATTTGAGGCATAATTTGAAGGTTATTTTTAATCACATAATCCAATCAGGTTTAGCTAATTCACACATTTTTTTCAAATTGAACTTTTTATTATAAGATACTTATAGATGCACAAGCGACTGTAAAAAGTAATAAAGAGATCTCATATATACTTTACACAGTTCCCACCCCCTCTCAAAAAAGCATCGTGCAAAACCATAGTACACTATCACAGCCAGGAAACTGGCAGTAATAGAGTCCAGAATGAATAATTCCACCACCACAGGGATCCCTCCTTTTGTTTGTTAGAGTCACACCCACCTTCCTCCCACACCCACTTCCTCCTATGGCAAATATTTCTATAATTTGTCATTTAAAGAATGTTATAAAAATGTGATGATGCACTATATAAATTCTTTGGATTAGATTTTTTCACTCAACATAATTCTTGAGAGATTCAATCAGGTTGTTGCATGAATCAACCGTGTCTTTTTTATTACAGAGTAGTATTTCATAGTATAGATGTACCATTGTTTGTTTAAACATTCACCCTTTAAAGGACATCTGGGCTTTTACATTTTCAGTTTTATGAATAAAGCTGTTAAAAATATTCGTCTACAGGTTTTTGTGTAATCATGAATCATATTTCTGGGAGAAATGCCTGAAAATGTAAGTACTGGGTGATACGGTAATTGCATATTTGTTTTTTTTTTAAATCTGACAAGCTATTTTCCTTAGGGAAACCAGCCTTTCATCTCTGGAATAAAGCCAACACAGTCATAAAATACACTGTTATTTTTGGATTTTATTTGTTAATACTTTGGTATGGACTTTTTGTATGTACAGTCGTCCCTCGCCACTTTGGGCTTCGACTTTCGGGGCTTCACTCTATCACGGTTTTTTCAAATATATTCATTAAAAAGTTGATCGAGACAATGAAAATGATACAGTGCACGCTCGGTTGTCTGAGTCAATCATACACCCCTGTATTACAATTAAAATTAAAATTACTGTACGTGTGGACTGTAGGCCTATGTGTCCGAGCTCCCCAGGAGTCCTTCAACACCAGGTGCAACCGCTAGAGTCTGGAACGGATTAACCGCGATAAACGAGGGACGACTGTATATTTATGAGGAATATTAGTCTGTAGTTTTTATTTTTTGTACTTTGGTTTTGATATCAAGGTAATACTATCTTCAAAAAGTATGTTGGGAAGTCTCTCCTCTGCTACTTGAAATAAATTATGTTGAATTTAGGATTTGACTTCTTTTTAAACATTTGGTTATTTATTTATTTATTTATTTATTTATTTATTTATTTATTTTTAATCCTCAGCCAAGGGCATTTTTCGATATTTCGTTCAGATAGAGTGGGAGGGAGAGAGGGAGAGGGAAACATCGACGTGAAAGGGACACACCGAGTGGCTGCCACCCACCCAACCCGACCAGGGCCGGGGACAAACTGCAACTGAGGTACGTGCCCTTAGCGGGAACCGAACCCGGGTCTCTCCAGACTGCAGGCCAACGCTCTAACCACTGAGCCAAACCGGCCAGAGCTGGTAATTTATTTTTTATGGACTTGATTGGGGTGACATTAGTTAATAAAACTAGATAAGTTTCAGGTGTACAATTCTATACTACATCATTTGCATATTCTATTGTGCCTTTACCACCCAAAGTCAAGTCTCCTTCCTTCACCATTTATCTCCCTTTTCCCTTTTCTTCTTTCCCCATCTCCCTTTCCTTCTGGTATCAACATACTATTGTCTGTGCCCCTGAGTTTGCTTGTTTGTTTTTGCTTAATCCCTTCCCCTTTCCAAAGCCCCTCCCCTCTAACAGCTGTCAGTCTGTTCTCTGGTAAATTTCTTTAGTGAAGTGTGTGGGCTTGAAGATTTCTTTTTTGATAGTTTTCAAATTACAAATTCAATTCCTTAACAATTATAAGGCAATTAAAATGATCTGTTTTATAATGGTGACTTGTGGTGTTCTGTGTTTTAAAGGATTTGGGTTGTCACATTTATATATGTAGGGTTATTTGTGTTATTTTCCTTTTTTTCTTTTTGATGCCTACAGTTTATAGTGATACACCCGTTTTCATTCCTAGTACTTGTGATTTGTGTCTTCTTTCTTCGTAAGTCTTATTAGAGGTTTGTCATTTCTATTATAATAAAAAATAAAAAGTTTTGCCCTGGCCGTTACGGCGTAGTTGGTTAGAATGTTCACTGCCCAGGGAAGGGTTCAGATGTGATTCCGGGTCTGGGCACATACCCAGGTTGCAGGCTTGCTCCCCGGTGGGGGTGAGTACAGGAGGCAACCGATCAATTGATGTTTTTCTCTCTGTCTAAAATCAATTTTAAAAAATTAAATAAAAAAATACAGTTCTCTATTTTATTGCTTTTTTCCATTGTTTTTATATTTTTAACTATTGATGTCTGCTCTTTGGTTTATTATTTCATTTTTTCTGGTAGCTTTGGATTTAGTTTGCTCTTTTTTTTTAACACTTATAATTATGTACAAAGAGATAGCATTCTGTGATAAGGTAGATGTCTTGAATGACCCATTCCTGGAGGTACACTTAGTCCAACTTAATGAGGCCTATATTCTCCTAGGACTGACAGAACACTGGTGGCACATATTGAAGCGTATTTCTGGATGAGACCTTGCTGGTGTGAGCAGATGCAGCAAGAAGGAGAACCCTGGCTGACTTTTCTTGGATGTCTGCAGTAGAGCCGCTGCAGACCCAATCTTGCTCTCTCTGATACTGTAAGGACTGGGTGCCTAATCTTTTTAAATGTTCATCAATATGAAGTCAAAAGTTTCAAAAAATTCTGGACTTTAAAATTTTAAAGATGTAGTCATAGAATTTCTGCTTTAACTGGTATCCTGATTAATAGAATATTTTTTTTATTTTAATTAAATTTATTGGTGTAACAATGATTAATACACTATATAGACTTCAGGTGTACAACTTAATAATACTTCATTGTGTGCTCAACATCCAATTTCCTTTTTTTAACTTGATTTTTATTGTTCACACTATTGCAGATGTCCCCATTTCCCCCTTTGTCTGCCCCATCCAGCCCTCACCCCCTCTTTACCTCTGGCCATCACCACACTGTTGTCTGTGTCTGTGGATTAAGCATATATGTTCTTTGGCTGATCCCTTCACCTTCTTTCATCTAGTCACTGCATCCCCGCATCTGACAGCGGTCAATCTGTTCCATGCATCCATGCCTCTGCTTCCATTTCCTTCATCAGCTTTTTTTGTTCATTAGGTTACACCTATAAGTGAGACCATATGGTATTTGTGTTTTTCTGACTGGTTTATTTCACTTAGCACAATAATCTCCAGGACTATCCATGCTGTCACAAAAGGTAAGATTTCCTTATTTTTTATGGCCATGTAATATTCTGTTGTGTAAATATACCACAATTTTTATCCACTCATCTACTTTTGGGCACTTGGGCTGTTTCTAGATCTTGGCTATTTTAAACAAGGCTTCTATGAACATAAGGGTGTATATAATCTTTTGTTTCAGGATTCTTTGAATATATTCCCAGAAGTGTGATCACTATGTGACAAGGCAGTTCCATTATTAATTTTTCGTGAAACTCCATACTGTTTTCCACAGTGGTTGCATCAGTCTACATGTCCACCAACAATGCATGAGTGCTCCCTTTCCCCACATCTTTGCCAGCACTCGTTTCTTTATTTATTGATGACAGCCATTTTTCAGGTATACCTGATATCAACTATCCTACAAGGCCATTGTAATCAAAACAACCTGATACTTGCATAAGAACAGGCATATAGATCAATGGAACAGAACAGAGACCTCAGAAATCAACTCATGCTATTATGGTCAATTAATATTTGACAAAGGAAGAAAGAGCATACAATGGAATAAAGACAGTCTCTTCAATAAATGGTAGTGGAGCCCTGGCCGGTTTGGCTCAGTGGTTAGAGCGTCCGCCTGCGGTCCGGAGAGACCCGGGTTCGGTTCCCGCTAAGGGCATGTACCTCGGTTGCAGTTTGTTCCCGGCCCTGGTTGGTCGTGCGGGTGGCAGCCACTCGATGTGTCCCTTTCACATCGATGTTTCCCTCTCTCTCTCTTCCTCTCTCTCCCTCCTACTCTATCTGTACAAAAAATGGAAAAATGTCCTCGGATGAGGATTAAATAAATAAATAAATAAATAAATAAATAAATAAATGGTAGTGGAAAAATTGGACAGGTACATGAGAGAGAGAGAGAGAGGGAGGGAGAGAGAGAGAGAGAGAGAGAGAGAGAGAGACTAGACCATCAATTTACACCATACACGAGAATAAACTGAATAAACTCAAAATACATAAAAGACTTCAACGTAAGCCAGGAAACCATAAAAATCGTAGAAGAAAACAGAGGCAGTAAAATCTCAGACATCTCTCATAGCAACAGTTTTGCCAATATATCTCTTAGGGAAACAAAGGAAAAACAAACAAATGGGACTACATCAAACTAAAAAAAAATTCTGCACAGCAAAAGAAATCATCAACAAAATGAAAAGTGAGCTCACTGTATAGGAGAACATATTTTCCAATGATATCTGATAAGGTTTTAATTTCCAAAATATATAAAGAACTTATACATTTTAACACCTGGATGACAAACAATACAACTAAAAAAAGGGTAAAGGATCTGAATAGACACTGATAGAGATATACAGATGGCCAATAGATAGATTTTAAAAAATGCTCAGTGTCACTAATCAACAGAGATGCAAATTAAAACCACAATGAGATAGTTGGCTCTTTAATTTCTATGTTCTTGAGTAAAATCTTACAGATTATTGATTTTTAGCCTTTTTTTATTTTCTAATGTATGTATTTAGCAATATAGTATTCCCTTTAGCAAAGGTTTACCTTGGTCTTACAAATTTTGATATGTTGTATTTTCATTTATAATTAATTCATTATTATTTTTATTTTCTTTAAGACTTTCTTTCTGACTCAGACTATTTAGAAGTATACTGTTTAGTTTTCAAATGTTTTGGCTTTCAGGTTATCTTTTTGACATTAATTTCTAGTTTGATTGTATTATGTTCAGAGAACACACTATATGATGCCATTTTTTTTTAAGTTGTTGAAGTTTGTTTTATGGGCCTATATATGATCTATTTCGGTATGTGTTTGTTCTGGGAGCATTTGAAAAAATGTGTGTTCTGCTATTGGTAGGTGAAATGTCCTATAACTATCAATTAGATGATATTTGGTGATAGTATTGTTGAGTTTTATATCCTTCTTAATTTGAATCCAGTTGTCCTATTAAATTTTGAGAGGGTCTAATGATAACTGTGACTTTGTTTACTTCTTTTAATCTTACCACTTTTTGTCTCACATAGAAGCTCTGTTGTTTGGTGCATACACATTTAGAATTGTCTTCTTCATGGATTGACTTTTTTTACCTTTATATAATGTCTCTCTGTCTGATAATTTTCTTTGTTCTGAAGTTGACTTTGTCTTATACTAATATAGTCACTGATGTTTCCTCTGATTAATGTTTACATATGTTTTTCCATCCTTTTTCTTTCAACTTACCTATATCATATTTGCAGTGGGTCTTTTGTAGCAGAAATATAGTTTAGACACGTTTAACCCACTCTGTCAATATCTGTTTTCCAATTGTTATATTTAGACCATTCGAGTTTAACCTGATTATTGATATATTAATTCTGTCTGCCATTTTACTTGTTTTCTGCTTGTTTTCATTTACTGTTCACTTTTTTCTACCAATCTTTTTTGAACATTTTTTTCATTCCTTCATGATTTATATAGAATATTTTTAGTGTATCTCTTCATATAAAATGTTTAGTGATTTCTCTACATATTACATTATATGTACATAATTTATTGCAGTCTACTGGTGTTTTCATTGATCATTTTGAGAGAAGTATAAAAATCATATGTTTTGTCTTTCTGTTCCTCATTCACAATTAGCATAAATTTTTCTCTATATATATTTATAATGACATAAGATAGTATAATTTTTGCTTCAATCATCAAACATAATATAGAAAACCCAAGAGAAGAAAAGTCTATTGTATTTATCTACATGTTTGCTGACTGTGATCTTTCTTCCTCATGTTGTTCCAAAATTCCCTTGTATTTAGAGAGTATCCTTTAGTCGCTCTTCATGCTGTCTGATAGCAACTAATTCTCTTAGTTATTCTTCATCTGAAAATGTATAGATTTCCCCTTAATTTCTAAAGAATACTTTCACTAGGCTTATGATCCATGTTGGCTGTTTTGTTTTCATTTATTTTTTAGGACCCGAAAAATATTGTGTTACTTATTTCTGGCCTCCACAATTTCTCATGAGAAATCTGTTGTAATTCGAATTGTCTTCCCCCAATAGTTAATGAGAAAATGTATCCGATTGTATCAAGATTTTTTTTTTGGTCTACAGTTTTCAGAAATTTAATTCTGATATGTTTTGCATGGATTTGAGTTAATCCTGTCTGGGATTTGCTCAACTTTTTTAATCCTCTTATGTCTCTTGCTGAATTTGGAAAATTTCAGCCATTATTTCCTCAATTATTTTTTCAGACCTGTGCCTTTTCTCTTCTCATTCTGGAACTCAATGATACAAATGTTAGATATGTTATTGTTCCACAACAAAATTTAAAAACAAATTTTATGTGACATATTTTTAATTTAGTAAATTTTCTGTTTTTTAGATTATTAATTTCCATTATTCTATCTTCCAGTTTACTGATTCTTTTTTATGCCCCATCCACTGTTGAGCTAATCCACTGAGCTTTTTTAGATTTTGTAGTTCTAAATTTTCCATTTGATTCTACATAGCATTAGTTTATTTGTTGAGACTTTCCATTTCTTTGCTGAGGCTGTCTATATTGTTTATTTGTTTTGTTTTGTTTTCTTTATTGATATTTTTAGAGAGAGAGGAAGGGAGAGGGAGAGAAAACTAGAAACATCGATGAGAGAGAACATCGACTGGCCGCCTCCTGCATGCCCTGCACTAGGGATTGGGCCCACAACCTGGGCATGTGTCCTGACCGGGAATCAAACTGGCGACCTCTTGGTGCATGGATTGACACTCAACCACTGAGCCACACCAGCTGGAAATAGGGCACATTTTTATATTATGTTATGAGACTCTGGAATTTATTTTAAAAATCCATTTTAATTAGCATTTTCTAACACTACTCATGCAGTAAAAGTGGGAACACCATTTCTTTACTGGCAAGTGGAGTTAGAAATCCAAGTTCCCCACTTGCTTCTATTGACACAAGAGGTGAGAGAGATTTTGTTTTATGGGTGAAAGGATGAATTCTGCCACCTACAGGGTCTCCACTGACAATATAGTAAAAGTGGCCCCATTACCAGTGGACAGTGGGGAAAGTCTCAACTGTCTATTAGGCTTTCTCTGACGCCGCCCTAGCATGAATGAAAAGGGGTGGCATGCTTCTTTTTCTTTATCAATACATGTGCTACAGGATTATGGACAATTTTTCATACATCCTTAAAACCACTGACACTAACAATACAAATATTATATATCCAGTTTGCATGTTATTGTTAAACCTACTCAAACATCACCTGAGATGGTAAAAATACTATATTATGTGTTAATGCCACTGGAATTAATCTTGCAGACAATTTGTTGGATGTTCCAAATATGAAAATGACATATAATTTGGAGGTAACCTATGTTTTGTTATTTTGGGTATATCTTTCCAATATGTATTTTGAATCTAGATATTTTAGAAGCTTAATGGGAAATATGTGCATTACTAGCATAGCTACCATTTCAGTGTTACCCAAATAAAATGTATACAGACACCCCCAAAAGTGATTTTTAGATTTAAAAAACCCTTCTTCCTGTATTTTGTTCTCTATATAATAAATAAATATTTTTCTAAGTCTTTTAGTAAAATTATAAATTCATTGCCCTGGCCGATTTGGCTCAGCAGTTAGAGCATCGGCCTGCGGTCCAGAGAGACCTGGGTTCGGTTTCTGCTAAGGGCGCGTACCTCGGTTGCAGTTTGTCCCAGGCCCTGGTTGGTTGTGCAGGTGGCAGCCACTCGATGTGTCCCTTTCACGTCGATGTTTCTCTCTCTGTCTCTCTTCCTTTCTCTCCCTCCCACTCTATCTGAACAAAAAATGGAAAAAAAATGTGGTGAGGATGAAAAAAAAATTATAAATTCACTTAAAAAAAAAAAGAATCTTTTTGTTACATTCAAAAACAGAAGAAAATAAGTTTTCAGTGAAACCTTGGCATTTTTTTCATTTGAATGGTTTAGAAACTATATTTGGGGAAACTGAATAGGCATATTAAACTTATTAAATATTTTTTAAAAAGTTCATTGATAACCAGGCAAAATATATTAATAGTAAGAGAAGGGATCAGTTTCTTATATATGTATTTTTATTACTTGAACTGTAGTTTTCCAGCATTTAAGACGCTTCAGAAGAGGATATAGCTGCATCAGGGACAGGTTGTTCTTAGTTCATTCATCAGAGCACAGCACCACAATGAGCTCTGGAAAACAGCAGTGGCTCAGAACCTAAGCCAAAGGTAATTGGAAGGAGATCGGTATAGTCATTGGCCAGAGGAGATTACATTTTAGGCTGAGAGCAGAAGGAGCTGAATTGAGCAGATGGGGAAGTCAACCTAGGGTCAGTACGAATTGCAAAATTTCCAATGCTGACCTCAGAAACTATCCCTTTAAAGGAGCTAAATTAGATTAGTTTAGAGCCTGGGGCAATTTATGTGCCAGAGTATTGTTGAAAACAATAGATTAATCAGCTCCATTATGAAATTTAACAGCTTGCTGTGGTCAGGTAAAGGGGTAGTCAGAGAGCCCTGCCAGAACTACTGTCAGCCCAGAGAGACTGGGCGTAGCCAAGGCTGCCCCCCATTAGAACACTGTCAGAGGATTCGCACTGCAGGAAGGAAAGAGAATTCACTAAAATCACCTAGCCAGTCGGGAGTATACCTACCAGAAATTAACAACAACAAGTCCTAGGATAGGGCAAAGAAGGTGGCAGTCTCCAGAGTTGCTATGATACATTATCTAAAATATACCGTTTCCAAAAAAAATTGAGACATACAACAACATAGGAAACTATGACTCATACATCGGGAAAGAAAGCAGAAACTGCCTGTGAGAAGAGCCAGATGTCAGATTAAAGACAAAGCCTTCAAAGCATCTATTATGAATATGTTCAAAGAAAACGATGATTAAAAAGTAAAGTAAGGTATGATGTAAATATCACATCAAATAGCGAGAATCAGTAAGGGAAAGAAACTATAAAAATGAACTACATATTCAGTAAGTAAAATAAAACTATAGTCTAATTTTATACACAGATGATGTATCATACACTCGAAACCTATATAAGGTTATTAACCAATGTCAGGCCAATAAATTTAATTAAAAAAATAAAACTGGGGAAAAAAAGTGGTATAGGCAATATCTGAGCTTTTATATGTCCATTTGCATGCCTCTAACAGAACACTGGAAAAGGCGTAATGATCTTATATACCACAGATTTGTAGGTATTTTTGCTTTTATAGTGAACTGATTTTTGACAAAGGTGCCAAGACCATTCAATGAGAGCAGAAGAGTCTTTTCAACAAATTATGCTTGAACTACAGGAAAGTCACACGCACAGGAATGAAGTTGAACCCTGACCTTACTATATACCAAAATTTGCACAAAATGGATCAAAGACCAAAATGTGAGAGGTGAAATTATAAAACTCTTAGAAGGAAGCTTATGAATAAGTCTTTATGAACTTGGATTTGGCAGTGGGTTCTTAGATATGTTCCCCAAAGCACAGGCAACCATAAAACACACAAATACATTGGACTTCATAAAAACTAGAAACTTGGCACTATACCATTTTAGGGAATAGTCTGGCAGTTCCTCAAATGATTAAGCACAGAATTACAATACAACCCACAAATTCGAATCCTAGGTATAGATCCAAGAGAAATTAAAACATATATGTAACAATAACTTGTATACAGATATCTGTAGCGGCATTATTCTACAAAATATGGAAACAGCCCAAATGCTCATCAACTAATGCATGGATAAACAAAGCATGGTACATGCATACAATGGAATGTTATTCATTCTGTCGCAAAAAATTAATGAAGTGCAGATACATGCTACAATATAACTATACCTTAAAATATGTGAAGTGAAAAACCCATTCACAAAAGACCACATACTAAATGATTCCACTACATAAAGTGTCCAGAATAGATAAATCCATAGTCATAAAACAGATTAGTGTTTGATTGGGGCTGGGGAAGGGAGGGGAATGGATACTGATAGCCTAAAGTAGATAGTTGTTTTTTTAAGTGACAAAAATGTCCTAAAATTGACTGTGACAATGGTTGCATATATCTTTGAATATACTGAAAACCACTAAATTATACACTTTAAATGGGGGCATAGCATGACATAAATTATTCCTCAATACAACTTTTAAAAAATAAGTTAAATAAATATTAATGTGAACTTTCTGGAGAAAAGCCCTTGAAAAACATGAATGAGTCATTATTTGTATACATTGTAGAGCCTCCAGCTCAGGTAACTCCTCCATAAAAAGGCAGACAGCCCTTGGGAGGGGGCAGGAGAGGAAGATTTAAGAGGTTTTATAATTTTCTTCATCTGTGCTCATTTATGAAGATGGAATAAAGTTAATTCATAACGTGTATATTATATAATAACTAGAATTCTGTCGTTAATAAGATGTTCCCCATTAAGGCCAGAATAAAATAAGACTATGTCTACTTTAGAGTCAAAATATAAAAATTAAAGCTATCAATAAGCTACACATAAAATGTGAATGATAATATTTGAGCTGGTATTTTGTGGCAAAGACTGATATTAATACTGAATCCATAATACCAATCTGTAAAGAAATTATGAAATATTATTAAATGTAGTGTGTCCCTTAAGATAGCAGAAAAATAAATAAAACTTTGTGTTTAAAGCTTTGTTTATTTATTATTTTTGCCCGGCCGGTGTGGCTCAGTGGTTGAGCATCAAACCATGCGTCAAGAGGTCCCCCGTGCGATTCCTGGTCACGGCACATGCCCAGGTTGTGGGCCAAACCCCAGTGGGGGCACGCAGGAGGCAGCCAATCAACGTTCTCTCTCATCGATGTTTCTATCTTTCTCTCCCTCACTCTTCCTCTCTCTAACATCAATTAAAAAATAATTTTTAAATAAATAAAAGCTTTATTTTTTACTTTAAAGCATTTATATATTCATATAGATGAGGTTTATTGTTTTATTAAATTATAAAAGTAATGTATTCTGATTATTACTAAGAAAAGCTTAGGAAAAATATTTCTTTTCTCAATTATCAATATTTAGTGCATATATGTTGACTTGTTTTTATTTTATCCTAAATAAAAATGTAAACAAACAGAAATGTGTGTGTGTATGTATATATATATAAACTTTTTCATAAATTGAATCAGTCTGACCATATTCAGATATACATTGCTTAAACCTCATTTCAATCATATACATGTATAATATTATCAGAAAGTCCTCTTTTGATCATTCTTCTATCATTCTATAACCTTCTCCTGGTTTAATTTTTATATAATTTATCACTATTTGAAGTAAAAAGGCAGAAATTTTATTTTGCTCACAGCTGCATTCCCAATGCCTAGAACAGTGACTAACACATATTATATGTCAATAAAGATTTGTAGAATGAATAATGAATGGCAAGTCCTTCTATGGATACTTTTTATGTTAGTACATAAAGATCTAACTTAATTTTTTTAATGACTCCATACTATTCTTCTGTGTTGCTGTCTAGTACTATACATTTAATCTGTTCTCTATTGATGAGATCCTGTCCTTTTACATATATCTTCTTACGTGTTTGTGTGTGTGTGTGTGTGTGTGACCACTGAATTCCACTTCAAATTGTTTGGTTGACCTCATGATTAACAAATAAAATATGCTAAGAAAAACAATAATCAGAGATGAGTAAAGGGCTCCTAGAAGTTAAAAGTATTGCTGAGCTTCATATTAAATAAAAATTCAAAGAATCTTCTCAAGAAGCAGGAAATAGGGCTAAAATAAAATAAACAAAATATTTTTTTAAATAGAGAAGAGTACAGTACGAGGTTCATTCTCTGATTAATAAGAATTCCAGACAGCAAGAATAAAATGACCAAGTAACATTTTTAAATGTAAAAATTGAATCGATATATCAAGTGCCCAGCAAAATGAATGAAAACAGACATGCATTATTTTGTCAGTAATTTTCTTAACAATAAAGAGATGCTCCAAAATCCCAAAAAGAAAGCAAGAGAGGTGAAAAAGACAAAATAAAAAGGGTATGAAACTATTCAGCAGCAGTATTGCCTACTTTAATAAGGATAAACTTTGTCTTAGAATTCTGGGGCAAAAATACCTTCAACCTAGAATTCCATACTCAGTTCTTGGGTATAGAATAAAGTTAGGAAGTACTATAACAAAGGCATTTTCAATCGCATAATGGCACAGCAACTAGACCTCTATAGATGCTTTCTAAGGAAATTACATGAGGAATGAAACAATAGAATAAAGATGTAAACACAGAAAGTGGAAAACTTGGACTTCAAGTAATAATGGTCCATCCCTGTTAAAAATGATACAATGCAGTGAATATTGAAATAAGTAGTACATATTAGAACACAGTGGCAGGTAGGTATCACTGACCTCAGTGAAGGGAACCAGAAAAATATTTGATATGATAGAGCAATTTAATATTTGAAGAAAATATAAAGAAAGATACTGAAAGAGAAAAAACCAAATGGAAATTAAAGAGAAAAAATGTCTACCCAATTAAGGAAGTGTAATTACAATAAATAGGCCAGCTTGGCACTGAAATATTTGGATAGTGATATTAATGAAAACATTTTAGTAGCACCACAGATAGTGTTTTAACAATTTGGGGAAGATGAGGTAAGAGAGCTACATTCATGTACCATAGCATAAGTAAGTAGATATTTTCTAAATTGAGTCTGGTGTTCATTTGCTTGTGAATATTTTGGTTTTCTTTTTCTCTTACTAAAATTTACACTTTATTTATTTAAAAAAATTTTGTTCTTATTACACTACACTTTATTTTAAAATTATGAAACATTAGCAGGATATATCTGACATGTGGAGTCTTTCTTCATTCATCATATTC
This sequence comes from Molossus molossus, assembly GCF_014108415.1. Taxonomy (NCBI): domain Eukaryota; kingdom Metazoa; phylum Chordata; class Mammalia; order Chiroptera; family Molossidae; genus Molossus; species Molossus molossus. Next base: position 185,449,232 of record NW_023425344.1, read on the forward strand.
ATCCTTTGACGATCCCTTTCAATATGAACATTCTATTCACCCAAAGGAAAATTTCCTTCTATTGTCTTTTGCATTAGTCTTCCCTAATCTACCTCTGACTCCTTTTATTGGACATCCTATCAGACAGTTATGGGATAGTCTTATCATTCTCCATGTCTGTTAACCTTTATCTTTTATTTTCTGACTCTTGATCTTTTTGTTTAATATTCTTGCAAATTTCCTATGCTCTCTCATATTTCTTTGACTTTACCTTACTTATATTACCAGCTCATTTTATTGTTGTTTTAGTCACTGTAATAGTTCTGTAGAGGCATTGTGTGGTTTTAGCTCACATTTCCCTAATGGATAATGATATTGAGCCTCTTTTCATGTTTATTTGTCATCTACATATCTCCCTTGGTGAGTTGTATGGTTAAAACATTTTCATTAAATTTTTATTATTTGACTTTTGAGAGTTTTCAATATATTCTCAATACAAATTCTTGGTCAGAAATGTTATAGGCAAATATTTTCTTTACAGAGTCTTTCATTGAACAAAACTTTTAGTGTTAATAAAGTTCAATTTGTCATTTTTTTTTTTTAATTGTGTACTTGTTGTTACATCTAAAAGTCCTCGAGTAACTCAAGAGCGTGGATTGTTTTTCCCTATGCATTCTTTGGGAAATTATGTTTTTATTTATATCTATGACTCATTATAAGTTAAAATTTGTCCAAAATGTGAGGTTGTGACATTTATGCCTATAAATGTCCAAATTCAATTTGGTGTCCTAGTATCATTTGTTAAAAAGAGTGTTCTCTGTTGCCCTGGCCGGTTTGGCTCAGCGGTTAGAGCGTTGGCCTGCGGTCCTGAGAGACCCGGGTTCGGTTCCCGCTAAGGGCACGTACCTCGGTTGCAGTTTGTCCCCGGCCCTGGTCGGTCGTGCGGGTGGTTCTTTCACGTCGATGTTTCTCTCTCTCTCTCTGTTTCTCTCTCTCCCTCTCACTCTACCTGAACAAAAAAATGGGAAAATGTCCTCAGGTGAGGATAAAAAAAAAAAAAAAAGAGTGCTCTCTGTTGAATTTCCCTTGTACTTTTATCACAAACTTGCTAACAAAATTCTGAAATCTTGCTTCTGAGTTCCCTATTCTGAGGAGACTAAGGATCTGTTCTAACCACACTGTGTTGATTATTGTAGGTTTATAGTAAACCTTGATATTGAAGAGTCTGGTCCTGTAATTTTTTTCCTGTTTTAAAATAATTTTTATTTTTCTAGTTCTTTTTATCTTTTCCTATGAATTCTGGAAATCCTCCCCCCTTTTTTTTAAGGTGGATGAGGATTTTAATCCACATGGTATTGAATCTATGGAGAAAAATGATGAAAGCTGACATCTAAATACTGCATCTTACTTTCTGGAGACATTCTTTGTTTCAAAATTACTAAACATTTTGTTAGTATATTGCTGATTTAGTGGAAGTCAAAGTCATTCGAATGTAACTCTGCTAAATAATGTGGGCACTGTATAAATGGATAAAAGAAAGCTATAAATAAAAAGTAAATAGGTAGCAACATCAGCAAGATGTCAAGAAAGAAGCCCTCAACCTTCTTTCTCTCACAAAATATACGAATCAGCAACAATTCACAAATTCCCTTTTAGAAAATCCAGAAACTAATTGAAAGGTTCCTGCAATCAAGGTGAATAAAAATGAGACCAACTGAAGGAGGTGGGGTAGGATACCTTTTCACTGGTGTGTCTGCCCCTGGCGCAGCACAGTCATAAGGCTCTTAGCTGCCAGTTTCTCCCAAGGGAGGACAGGGGTTGATTCATGCATAAGTGTCCCAACTTTTCTGAGTGGGAAGATTCCTCAAAAAATTAAAATACAACTACCATGTGATCCAGCAATCCAAATTCTGGGAATTTATCCAAAAGAACTGAAATCAGGCCCGGCTTGTGTGGCTCAGTGGTTGAGTGGCAACCCATACACCAGGAGGTCACCGGTTCGATTCCTGGTCAAGGCACATGCCAAGGTTGTGGACCAAATCCCCAGTGGGGGGCATGCAGGAGGCAGCCAATTGATGTTCTCTCTCATCAATGTTTCTATTTCTCTCTTTCTTTTCTTTCCTCTCTCTCTAAAACCAATAAATAATAATAATAAAAGAATTGAAATTAGGATACCATAGATATATTAGCAAGCCCATATTCATTATAGTCTTACTCATAAGCCAAGATGTGGAAACAATCTAAATATCCATCTATCAACAGATGAATGAAAAAAGAAAATGCACTGTATACAGACAATAGGATACTATGCAGCCTTTAGAAAAGAAGGACTATGTCAAAATGTGGATCAATCTTGGGGACATTATGATAAGTGAAATAAGCCAGTCACAGAAAGACAAATACTGCATGATTCCATTTATATGAAGCATCTAAAATAGTCAACTTCATAATATCAAAGAGTGGAATGATGATTGGGAGAAGGGGAATATGGGAAATTACTCATCAATGGAAATACAGTTTCAGTCAACTAAGATGAATATGCTCTAAAGATCTGCTATACAACTTTGTATTAATAGTCAACATAATGTATTGTGGACATAATTTGTTAAAAGGGTAGGTTTCGTGTTGTGTTAATACAACAAAATAAATTTTAATTATTATTTTTTTTTATCCTCACCCAAGGACATTTTTGCATTCATCTTCAGATAGAGCTGGAGGGAGAGAGGGACAAAGAGAGAGAAACATTGATGTGAGAGAGATACATCAAGTGGTAGCCACTTGCACGACCCCAACTGGGGCTGGGGACAAACTGCAACCGAGGTACATGCCCTTAGTGGGAACCAAACCCAGGACTCTCTGGCCCATGGGTCAATGCTCTAACAGCTGAGCCAAACCGGCCAGGGCTAATTTTAATTATTAAACAGATGTCCTCACATAGCTTTTGAGGTTTCAAAATTATTCTTGCAATACAAACATGATAAAACCTTTCCAAGGTGCCCATACTAATTTGTATGCTTAAAAAATTACATTATCTGCTCAGAGATTGCACTTTTTTGTATTATCTTTTAGCATGCACATTAACCAGTTTCCACTTTTCTGTTTAACTGCAAATATATCACAAGTGACAATCGTGTATTGTCAATTATCATTTGCCCCTGTTACAGGAATGTGCATTCAGTAGATAGTCAACGTCATTGGTAAGAAAGTGAATTGATAATAGAACTAGTACAAGAGTAAATGATTCTAAGTCAAAATACTAAAATTTCCCTCTCATTTCTTAATCCTTCTAGAGTATTCAGTAACCTTTTATGGGCTTAGTGATGATACATAATACAAAATCTTTTGTCCTTGGTTTTCATAGATACAATAAGAATACATAATATCTGTCTAATTTGAAAACTCCTCAAATCCATTTTGAAAGCCTACTTTAATAAATAAGTACGCCAAAAGGAATAAGGGGGGTGTTTTACCAACCATCCTACAACACTAAACATATTGGATCATGAAAATGAAAAACTGCAAAAGAAAATAAAAATTGGTAACATTATTTGCTTTGCTTTCATGAAATAATTAATAATATAAAACTAAATGTAAGAGTATATCTTAGTATAGTATTACAGAATTTAATTGTGAAAACTTGCCCTATTTCAAGGGATTCCATTTCTTTGTATAATACTTACGTGTGTGTGTGTGTGAGAGAGAGAGTGTGTGTGTGTATGAGAGAGAGAGAAAGAGATAGCTATTTATCTTCTATGTTCTTTATGGGAAGATTAGAAATAGTATCTACAAATGGAAAACAGAAGAGCTTCTTTGTCTTTCTTTGTTTTTTAGAGGAGTCATTTGAAGAGCTCTTTTTGGTGTTATAAGAATATGATGAGTGTGTAAAACATATTTACAAACCTCGTTCATTAGGAAGTTTTCACACATTGAATTCCTAGAGATGTGTAAATAATTTTTAAAAAATTTCTACTTTGTTGTAATAATCTTAGCTGATAAGAGGGAAGAAAGGAATAGTGTCCGTGATCTCTTCTTGTCAAGATACCTGCCCCAAAATAATCATCTGTTTGGCTAGCTAACAAAACGTGACTTTGTTTGCATTTATGTATTAAGGGAGAGAAATGTTAATGACTAGAAAGTTCATGGAAGTTGGATAGGAAAAATGGAGAAAACTGGCATTCCCTGAGTATCTTCTGACTGGTAGGCACTGTTAGATACCTTAAACTGTGGATCATTCTTTACCATTTTCTTATCTTCACTGTAGAGGTGAGTAAGTTGCAGATGAAGAAAATGAATCAACTGTCCTAATATTACCTAGCTAGCGGATGAGACTTATCTGCAAAACCTATGATTGTTCTCTTTTTAATTCATATATAAACCATTGGACAGCTTTGTGATTGGTCAGAATACTTCCAGATACCACCAATGTGTCAGCAACCTTAAGTCACATCCTACATAAACAAAAATTATATCAAAATTTGAATTCAAATTTATAATTTTTAGAAGATAAACTTATCTATGAAAGGATATCATAACAACCACTCTTAGCAAAAAATGTTTAGTTGAAGAAAACTCAATTTTCGATCTTCTTAAACTTAACAAATGACTGAAAAACAAAGAACACTCCACTGGATCTAGAGGCACACTGACATAAGTCCCAGTAGAGAAGCAACCATGGAGCCTGAGCCAAGAACAATGGTCGGAGGAGCTTGGTCCCATCTTCTAAAGGAACAAGTGCAGGTGCGGGTGGGGGTGGGGTGTTCAGCAGACTGTTTCAGAGAAGCAGTACTAATTTCACTGACCTGTGTTATCTCTGGGATTTAAGAGAGGGGAGGGATGATAAATTTGTCACTGATGGAGTGATCCTGACAGGTCATTAGTTATCAGAAAAGCCAGCCTGAATTGCAGTCAGTAATTCTAAATTAGATGGAAGGATGACAGAACATAGGCGAGGTAATGTAGCATTTTCTAGTAAGTCTGATGCAAGAATCTCAGGTATAAACATTTTCATTTCCCTACTCAGACACGCCAATGAAGATCTAAATACTGCTAGACTTCCCCCAAACTGAAACTGGAAAGATAAAATCTCAGAGGTTAAAAGGAGTCTGCAAGGGACACTGCTTTTGGAAGTCACAGGAAGTCGGGGCCAGGAGGTTTTGTTCAAGTCACTGTACTAGCTGTGTGATGATGGAGAAATTACTTAACCTCTGAGCCTGCTTTTTCATTTGCAAAATGACTATCATGAGAACTGAATCTGATTTAAAAATGTAATATCTTAGTGTAGAACACAGTGAACACTCGGTAAATATATATTACTAATTGGAAGCATCGTTGAAGACAGTACACGTATAACCTGGACAGCAGTGGAGTTTTATCAGACGCATCTCTGCTTCCTCTGACTGTTCATTACTGCAGGCAGTGCTATAAGCAAAGCCAAAAGTTTCTGTAGAAACAGTCACAGCGCTGCTGCCAATACTTAGACGGGGAACATTTCTGACAAGCCTAGGAATGTCCAGAGTTGATCTCATTTCTCCAGGCTTCCTCCAGGTACATCGTCAAAACCGGATTTTCACTTGAAGGAGAATGTGTTTCTATGTGAAGAAACTGGAAAGTAAGAGATTATTAGGGGTAACTTTTGAAGATGCTGCTGCTACTCTGAATCCTGTGTATGTGAGCCAAGTTTTGAAGCTTAAGTCATTAGTCAAATTTGCAACAATACAGAGCTTCTATCACCACTTATCAAGCCTTCCACCTGCCAGACATCAAGTTCTCCCTCATGTTTATGCATTGCTGAAGGTCCTATGCACTCTTCCTGTGATGAATATTGAGAATGAATGGTATGAACATGGGTGAAAGTGTCTCAAAGCGTACCTGAGGAACACTTTGACAGACCGAAGGTAAAGTAATTTAGCTTTTGCTTAACATACATTTTTGATATAAAACATGATTTGGATTTAATGGTTGACAATATATCAAACTCTAGACAAGTAAGTCAGAACTTCCTACAGATAATTCAGAAGCCATAGAAAATACCTGAGAGATTTTTAAAATAGGCTTTCTCTTATATTTGGTAAAAAATTCTGTAAGAAATTTGAAAACATCTTATAGAAAAGCTATAAAGTATATATAGGCCACTTAATCACTGACTATCTTGAGTACATTAGCCATGAATAACCTGCCTGTTTAAATGGCCCCCGTGTGAACTCGCATGTTGAGGAGAACTGACTGTGCTTCCAGGACACGGCATCGAATGGGCCATGTTCACTTCTGCGTGGTCTCTGCTAATGGCACTTGGGAATTGTTTTAGTTGAGTCATCTCAGACATGCCACTTATGATCACAGTAGATCTAGTCGTCGAGTACTGAGTTTTCAGTTCTTTGAAGAAATAAATTGTGAGGAGGTGTGGGAGGGAAGAATACGCTTTATAAAATCTTACAATGAAGCACATGACTAGCCTTTGAATAGCAAGAGTTTTAAATAAGCTGTTAAAAATCTGTAATGGACAGGTAAGGGAATTACCAGACAGTGAACAAAACAAGTTACAGTTAAAGAGTGAATGGAAGAACCTGCCCCTGATGTTCCACATCTGGATGTTGCTGTTTACATTCCTTCGTTGAGCCTGTATCTTCATGAGCTTTCTAGCAGGTGTATGTTAAATACTTGTTTCATGGTCAAGACAGGATCAGAGACCATGGATATAACTAATGTGCCTGTTTTATCCTGTCTTTTGCCATGACTATATCTACTTGATTTATAAGCAAAACCTGGAAAACTTACAAAAATTTGCTTTGTGATGATCTAGAAATAATACAGAAAATATTGCTGTTATTTTTCGGTGAAGAAAGTGAATTTTATATAGTTCATTTCAATGTAAATAAAATGTGATTTTTGTTTAAAAAATTGCAACAATGCAAAGCTAGCAAAAAAAAAATGCAGCTTTGAAATAACATTATGAAAAAATTTACAATATAAATGTTATCCAAGGAAAATGCCTTGGGAAGAGAAGCATAAATGTTAATATTTGTTTATATTCTTTATATTATATGATCCTCAAAACATTATTCAATGAATACTTTTATTTTATTTCAAAGATGTGGTGAGGTTGACAAGTAAGATACTATCCAAAGTGCATACCTAATAAATAGCTTAACAAGGATTCAACCAAGTTTTATTATTTAAAAATAAACTAAAAAATGCATGAGGAGAAATTATTCATTGCAGAAAAATAGAACTTAAAAATACGTAACAAGAAAAAATGAATCACTTCTAAGTACACGATGTAAAGATAATCATGTTAAATATCTTAACATATAGTCACTGACATTTTAACACACACAACATTTCTTTAGAAAATATAATTATACTCTAAACAGGTTTTTGAAACATATTTCTTCACTTACCAATATTTTAAGGCAATATAACATATCAACAAATGCACTTTTAAAGCATAACTTTAAATATCTATAATAATCTCTTATTTTGATTGACCAATTCTCCACTTTTCCTTTACTATAAATAATATTTTCATGAGCATCTTTGTAACCAAACAATTTCAGTTCTGTCCAAGAAATTTGTTTTGAGGAAATATGTAAAGATAAGCAAAGGAATAGACATATTTATAATGCTTTTAATTCTTGGTATCAAGTTGTGTTTCACATGGCATCAATTTTATATCAATATCTCATCATACTATATCAATGATTAGGAGCTCATGACAATGTATTTTTCCCAGATCTAAACAAAGAAATTATTTTAAGATAATGTTTAGCAATCTGATCATGAAAGATATAAAAAATACATTTTTGTTTGCATTTCTATTATAAAAAAATAATAGGATGTTAAAATACGTTTCTGGGCCAATTGTATTACTTCCTTGAAAAATTGCTTGTCCATGCCCTTTGTAGATTTTCTATTAGGTTGATTCCTGTCTCCCTAATTAATCAATTAGTTCTTTATATATTAAATATATTATTTGTACCTTTTAATTATTTTCATTCTTATGTACTCAAATAATCAATCCTTTTTTTGCATGGCTTCTACATTTGATGTTTTGCTTTTAAAATACTTCTCCACAGCCAGATTACATACATATTCCTCCCTAGGCTCTTTTATCTACATATTTTGTCATTTAAAATTTTTTAATTTATCCTTAATTTATTTCATCATAAGTAATGTGAGATAAATAAGCTTACAGTTAAAAAATAACTATCCAGTTGTCACATTGTAAATAATCCATCCTTTTGCTACTAATTTAAAATGTCCAGATACACAAAGGTGAAGATATTAGTCAAAGAACATATATGCATAGTCCATGGACACAGACATTAGTGTGGTGAAGGCCATAGGAGGGGTTGCTGAGTGAAGGTGGGCAACGGGGAGGGAGATGGGGAACATCTCTATTAGTGTCAACAATTTTAAAAATGTTGATTTGGTCACACCCTTAATTCTTAAGACATTTAAATGTTAACGACTATTTCAATTATTATAGTGTTATAATGAGTAATGCCAATGCCTAGGCAGTCTGGTCCCTAAAGAACTCTGAGCCCAGTGATAGAGGTGCTGTTCCTCACCACAGCTGGACCAGAAAGAACCCATTTTCTTGGGTGAAACAACTCTATCTCCTTTTTCTCTGCTTCTTCTATCAGGTGTATCTACATGGTAGAACATCCTAGCCACCAACTTCCATTTATAACCAGGTATCTCTCCTTCTTTCTCATGCCAGATTATGGAGGGTGAGTAAAATATATTTGTTTTACCCAGTAGTAAAATACATTTGTTTTACCCAAGTCTTAAATGTCTTTATCTTCTATGAAATCACCAAGTTAAGGAAATAAAAACTTCTGAAACCAGAAAGTTGCTATTAATCAAATACTTAAATACCATTTACCAAGGAAAGAATTTCTAGACAATGAGATGATATAACTAATCTTCCATGCAGTTACTCATTTGTTGTAAGACTTTTTCTATAGAGCTTAGTTTCCCTGAGGGCAGGACAGTTGTCTGTCTTGTGTTCCACTGTACCTAGTACCTCACATAACACCTGCTGTGCGAAGGACACTCAATAATCACTTTCATTGATTGATTATACTTTAGTATTTGGTAGTTCTTTCCTTCCCAGAGAGGCTGAGTTTCCTTAAATATCTCTAAATGGTTTTAATAGGTAATACCATAAATTTATAAATGTGTTTTTGGAAGAATCAGAATCTGTATACTCTTGAATCTTCCCATCTGGGTACATGGAAATGACTTTTCATTAACTGAGTTCTCAGTGAATGTATGTCAAAAAGTTTTTTCTTCTCTTTATGTTGTTTGTTCATATTTATTGTCACATGTACTCTGAAACAGCTTATGGTTTGTATTGCTACTGTGAATGAGATTTTTTTATTTTCTGTACATTATCTAAGAATTTACTATTGATATATTGAAATACTAATTTTTACTTACTTGTAAGTCAACTTGGCCATCTAACTGAATGCTTTTTTTAGTGCTAACATGTATACAGATTTTTCTAATTTTCCCAGAAAGAAAATTACAAAATGTGCAAATTATATTACTATATGTATGACTAACACCCAGTACAGTAGTTAAGTACTTAGAAAAGATTGTTGATAAATGGGATATATGGATATATTGGCTAAATATCTGTCGAATGAACTAACACATGATAAATATATATTAAAATATATAAAAAATAATTCTTTAGTAAGAGTACAAGAGTTAGTGATGCAAACTTAAAAAAGTGCTTTGCATATTGTTATTTAGTATTTGTTTTATTCCTCTGTTCTGCATAGCTTTATGTACAAATCCTAGTTGAAAGTAACTAGAAGGTAAAAATAATGTGATGATGGAAATTCTGCTTTTACGAGGATGCACGCAGCTTAAAGAAAACATCACACTCATCCTAATAGTGAGAAAGCCCAGATAATGTATAAAATCATAAACTGAGACCTTCAGAGAGCCAATGAGATGATGTGGATTTCAAAGTGTGACAGTCTCTTCCAGTGAGAGATGGGACACTGAACTCTCATTTTTGACAGAACTTAGATGCAGCTGAGAAGAAAAGAATTAAACATTCTAACATGTTCTTACATTTAGTTAATGCCCTAGAATGACAGTTTAAAATCCTTAGAAGCTTCAGACACATAGTCTGTACCAACTCACCAGGTGTTTTCTAAGGAACCCCCCCAACCCCACCCCCTTCTAGGTGCTTATAAAGGATTGGTGTCAGACAGGAAAACTGAAATAATTCCCCTCAAAGTCAAGTATAGTCAGCCTAAGTTTGTAGAGTAGAACAGGAGAATCTGGAGGAGTCTTCCTGCACTCTGGGCCCTGCCTACGAACCAGGCGAGATCAGCAACCTCCGAGGAAAAGCCTACACACCACCTCCACATCCATGTCATGCTCACTTGGGCATCAGCACTCGTGGTCCCCAGGCCTCTGGACTCTAACAAAGGTTCATACCATTGCTTTGCCTCATTCTCAGGCCTTTGTATTCAACTGAATTACACTACCAGGTTTTCTGATTCTCCAGCTTGTAGATGTCAGATTGATTGTGGGATTTCTCAGCGTCTATAATCATGTGAGCCAATTCTTTTAACAAAATATATAATATTGTATTGATTCTGTTTCTCTGAAGAATCATAATACAATAAATACATTTTAGTACACCCACACAATAGAATATTACTCATCAATGTCAAAGATTTAATCTCAAAAACATAGGCTAATAAAAACAGACGAAAAAAGACTACATACGCTATGATTTCATTTGTATGACAACTTGGAAAAGACAAAACTATAAAGATCAGTTTTTACCCTTGAGGCAAGAATGGGTGAGAGAGGAATGACTGAAAATCGGCAGGAGGGAACACTCTGGGTGAAGAAAATCGTCTATGCTCCGTAATAGTGGAGACTTTATGCCTGTAAACATTTGTCAAGTCTCAGAGCAGTACACTAAAAAGGGCACATTTTATTGTCAATAAATTTTACTTTAATGAAAACTGAAAAAAGCGCTATAGCAGAGACACAAAGACCTTTTGTGAAAGGGAAGATACACACCACATTGCATGGGAGGCCACATTTCTTCCCCCTTTAGTTCCCTAGGTGGGCAATTTTTACCTGTAGAAATGAACAGCTGCATGCTTTCTGATGAACTGAAATCAGACTAAGTGCTTTGAATCCCACCTGAAGTCGCTGAGTTCCATGCACCAATATTAAAAATGATACTGGCTAAGATTTATTTCATGATTTAGATGTGCCAGGCCCTGTTTAAATTCTTTACAGGTGTTATTTCATGTAATCCTAAGGACAACTCTAGGAGGCAGATGCTTTTTTTTTTTTTTTTAATCTTCACCCGAGGACATTTTTGCTTTTATCTTCAGATAGAGCAAGAGGGAGAGAGAGAGGGAGGAAGAGAGCAAGAGAAACATTGATGTGGGCGAGACACACCGACTGGTTGCCACCCACACGAGCTCAACTGGGACAAACTGCAACCAAGGTATGTGCCCTTAGCGGGAACTGAACCTGGGTCCTTCTGGTCCATGGGCCAACGCTCTAACCGCTGAGCCAAACCAGCCAGGGCGAGGCAGATGCTTTTATCCCCGCATTGAGATGAGATGTGCAGCAGCCCTCAGACATCGAGCTGGGAACTGGGAGGTCTGGGCACCAACTCTTTGTCTTGCCCTAGGGCCTTCTGTCTCCCTCACCACAGATCACTTCCCAGTCTTCCCCACCTGCTGGGACCCTCAAACCTGAATTGGAGTATGGACTCCACTGAAGATTGTTCTTACCCTCTTGCTTCTGGGTAAGTTCAGCCAAAGAGAGAATGGCAAAGTGGGAGGTCTATGCATTTATGTATCTGGGTTCCTTCCCTGTAAGGTGGTTGCTAGCAGGAGGCCTTCCTCCATGAAAGGTTATGACATCTGTTAGGTGCCACATCCTCCCTGAGTTCTGGTGATTACTCCCCTGACCTCATTCCTCTGGAAACTCTGGGAATTGCACCAGTCCTTTAAAGGACCAGGAACACAGCAAGGCAATTGAGGCATCTAGGGTGCTTATACCATCCTTAGATTGAGTGCCTCCTTAAATTTTGTGCCCTCAGTCCCTTGACCTACCCTGATCTCTTATTACCCAGTGTACCATCTGTTTTCTGCTGGGACACTGACCAATACATGTTTTAACTATAAACTACTGCTGATCAATACACGTTGTAACTGTGAAATATTGCCTCCTCAAATGCTCAGAAATAGTACATAAAATAGCAAATGGTCCTGCAAGATGCTGACCACAGGCTCAAGGCGTAGGGACTCAACTGGAAGCAATGTCTTTTTTTTATTTTTTTTAATAAACTCAGTGAAAAACTGTAAGTATTTGACAAGTTGTTTTTGTGACAAAATTGATAGACTATTCTTGAATGGTTTGAAAACTATTGCTATAGCCCTGGCTGGCTTGGCTCAGCAGTTGGAGTGTGGGCCTGTGGATCAGAGAGTCCTGGGTTTGGTTCCCACTAGGAGCATGTACCAAAAAAAAAAAAAAAAAAAACAGAAAGAAAGAAAGAAAACTATTGCTATATCGTGCCCTGTTATATTTTAGAAACAAAAGTAACCCTTGATTTTAATGCTTTCAGGCAGTTAATTATCAACAAGTATTTATGCGACTCATATAAGCTCCCATGTCCACTGGAAACGTCTTGGAGTCTGTGACATGCTGGTCACCAGGCAAATTGCATAGAGATTCCACTTCAGTAGCTCTGAGGGGGGTCCTGAAATCGACATTTTAACGGACATTCTAGGTGATATGGATGCAAATAATCCATGGATTCCACCTAGGGAAGCAACTAGGCTGTTACTGTAGTGAAGAGTCATAGAATAGACTTATGTTTTTTGGCTGATTCCATGTTATTTTTTATAGTGCCTCAATTATTCAAACCATTACCAGATACAACTAGGTTCAGTGAAGAGAAACCATGGGAATGGCAGCCAGAAAATATGAATATTCTGGGATGTAGTGGGAAACCTCACCAACCCACATCTCTAAATGAAGGGTAAAACAAAATGAAACAAAACAACAAAAATAAACAATACCCTAGTACTGTATCCATGATGCTCAGGGATAAAGAGTCATAACAAAGAAGTAACTTTAAGGTGCTCAGTGGGTGAAGCTAATTTTAGGCAGGCTGTCTTCATGCTGCCCTTCAAATCATATTTCATGGGCCTCTACCTACTTGTTAAGTTGACTCTGAGTGTAGCATCGTACTAGCACTAACTGAAGTTAGACAAATCTTCAGAAGTACCAAATTTCTATCTTCAAGCTACTATAGTCTAAGAAGATAATAGAGATGAGACTAAATACAACAAAATATATGATATAAAATTACTGGTCTTCCTTTATTTGTTATTTTCCAATCACATCATTGGTTATGAAATTTATCACCTAATTTAAAATATTTCCTACACCCCAATGAAAAATAAAAATTAAATATTTCTTATCTTTGCAACTACATACGTTGATTCAGCCAGGTAAACAGTAACTACTCAAGAGAAAGAGTCTCTGAGTACAGATTTCTTTGTTTTGAGTGGCAGTTTGCATTTTTTGGTAACATATGCTTAAATAATACAGCATTGTCTGCCCTAGGAGAATCTTTCATGTAGTTGTTTTCTATTTTGTGTGAGAAAATTTGCAAGCTGAATGCTACATTAACATATTCATTTAATAAGACCATGAGATGACATGATAAGCGCTTACTACCCTTTCCCTTCCAAACAGAAGAAACATTCTGCATTGTCCCCTCACCTCTGAGCATAAGCAAGCCAAGTTCTGCAGCTGAAGGTATCAAATGACTCTGCTTTCCAGTTTTTTCCAGTGGCATTGTGATGATTTGGAGCTACAAAGCAAATAATATCAATCCTATAGAGTCCTGTTCTGTACCACTTGACTTTCAGAAACAACCTTTTCATAAAAGTCCTATTTGCTTTTGCTTTAATTTACAATTATTGAAATTTTAATAAGGATTTTGCAGCAACACCAGGCATCACATACTGCCAGGGAGGAATGATAACTTTACTGCAGCCTACGCTGACAGCCAACTCATAAAAATGAATGACATTCTATATCATAACATCTCATAGGCTGTTCAGAATGTTAATAGCTTACTTCATCTTTCTTTAGCATAATGAGGCAGACAGTGTAACCATATTCAATGCGAAAATGAAGATTAAGAAAATTTGAATTGAGGCAGGAAAGTAACATTTAACAGAATTCAGACAACATTCAGATTAAAAGTTTCAATTAAAACACTATTAGAAAGCTTTTTATCACAGAAGCAAAGCTTTGTCACCCAAGACCAATCACTATTTTGAAAAATGTTTATCTCTTGAAACACTTCGTTCTTCAAACTCTATTTGTAAAATGTTATCAAGCTTCTTACCCAGTTCAGCACTGCAAGATTCACTGGATCAGATGGGACTACCACAGGTCACTGAGTTAAAATAATTGTAAAGAATGTCTTTTGTTTCTTAATTTTTATTTTTTATTGTTGACACTATTACAGATGTCCCCCATTTCCCCCCTCTTTGCCCACCTCCTCCCAGGTCCTGTCCCTTTCCTCCTTGATCTTCACCACACTGTTGCCTCTGACCATGGGCTATGCATGTATGTTCTTTGGCTAATCCATTTGCTTTCTCTTATCTAGTCCCTGTCACCCCCTCCCTTCTGACATCCCTCAGTCTGTTTCAGTGTTCCATGCCTCTGGTTCTATTTTGTTGGTCAATTTATTTTGCTCATTATATTCCAAATGTAAGTGAGAACATATAGTATTTGTCTTTCTCTGACTGGCTTAATTCACCTCGCATACTAGTCCCCAGGACTACCCATGCTGTGGCAAAAGGTAAGATTTCCTTCTTTTCTATGGCTATGTAGTATTCCACCATGTACATGTACCACAACATTTTTTATCCACTCAGCTACTGATGGCACTTGAGCTGTTCCCAGATCTTAGCTATTGTAAATAGTGCTGCTATGAACATAGAGGTGCAAATATTCTTTCTGATGATGTTTCATGATTTTTAGGATGTAGTTCCAAAAGTAGGATTACTGGGTCAAAAGGCAGTTCTACCTTTAATTTTTTGAAGAAACTCTATGTCTTCCATAGGGACTGCCCAAGTCTTCATTCCTACCAATAGTACACTAAGGTTCCCTCTTCTCCACATCCTTGTCAGCACTTGTTTTTTTTGTTAATTTATTGATGTTAGCCATTCTGGAAGGTATTAAGTGATACCCCAATTTAGTTTTAATTTGCATCTCTCTGGAGATTAGTGATGTTGAGCATTTTTTCTTATGTCTATTGGCCATCTGTATGTTCTCTTTGAACAAGTGTCTATTCAGGTCATAAAGGATGACTTTTAGACATATCACTAAGATTATACTTATGTCTATGAAAATCATTCTTGAATCCCATAGTCTTAAACTTCCACCTTTTTAAAAATTCTGTAGTTTATCTCAAGATTGAGATTAATCAAAAGATAGTTGAGGGCAGGTGAATTTTTAAAATGTAAATATGAAATATAAATACGGATTAATTATAAATATAAAAATATAATATATAACATACATTATATGTTTTCCATTTCCATAAGTATGGAATGGAAACTGCAATGACAATGAAGGATGGAAACAAAGTTAGATACTCATAGTAGCATATAAAACTTGAAACTGGTTATCCACCTTTGTGAAGGTACATTGCAATACCAAATTTTTAGTTCTCTGTATCTTTGTATAGGTTTGAGAAATTCATTTTTTGTCATCTTTCCATGCACTTGAGCTATCAGTACAGAATTTTAGTTAGTTGGGGTGACCAACTGCCCCAATGACGCAAACAGACTAAGTGGGCAAGACTAGCCACAGATGGAGATAAATGTGGTTTTTGCTTTCTGAAGGTGAATAAAAACTGAGGAAGATATAAGTGGTTAGGAGTGAATGATCTGTACCTAACAGACTTCTACTACCAATGACATTAGGGAGAGAATGATAATGTGTCATATTTGTGTGCTGTTACATCTCCTGTGTCGTTT
Source organism: Molossus molossus (assembly GCF_014108415.1). Taxonomy (NCBI): domain Eukaryota; kingdom Metazoa; phylum Chordata; class Mammalia; order Chiroptera; family Molossidae; genus Molossus; species Molossus molossus. The sequence goes on from NW_023425344.1 coordinate 185,465,275, forward strand.
ATTTATGATGTCAAGAAGAAACCAAAATACTAGAAAATACAACTATGTTATTTTACATTTTAAAATAGTTAAGATTTATTGTACTCTAATTAAATTTGTTCCTCACTTTTCAAGATGTGAGAATGCTATAAAAACCCTTTAATCCTTTAATGAGTGCTGTATTATAATTAGTAATTTGACATTCCAGAAATTTACCTATTTAGTTACATTTCTCTCTCTCTCTTTTCTTTTTTTTGGATGGCATTTTATTTTTTTTCTATTCATATGAGTACAGAATTTCTTAACCACACCAACTAAATGCTTTACTATTTTTTATTTCTGCTAATTGCACATTTATTTACATGAACTTCCTAATTGTCAGAGACCTTCACATTACAGCTTGCATTTTCTTTCAGTCTTCAATTACTATGGACACTTAATTGGTAGTTAAAATTTTTCTGATGACACTATTACATAGCTACTTTGAAATAGATTTAGTCATTTGTTGAACTCTGAATTTATCACCTTCTGATCATTTTTTTCTTGAAAAATCTCTTTATACGCATCCATTGGATTTAATGTGTTCCATTACTGCATTATAAATTCTCCTATATGTGCCCTGGCCAGTTTTGCTCAGTGGTCGGAGCATCAGCCTGTGGACCAGAGAGTCCCAGGTTCGGTTCCCACTAGGAGCATACACCAAAAAAAGTAAAATAAAATAAATTCTTTTATATGCAACTTCTGATTATGAATAAAAGGACTAATTACTTTTCTTTTTTTCTTTTTCATAATTGCCCTAGTTTTATATACTGTAATCCACATTGTATTCTGGATCCAAATCTTGGGAAATCTTTTTTTAAAGATCTTGACCTCTAAACTTCATCCATTTCTACAATGAGTGTTAAGTGAGATCTGCTGTTGTTAAATAACAAGTCTTTGAGATAATGGAATTTAATGTTCATCTCACAAGGACCAAGAAAACACATTTTCCAAAGGATTAAAATGCAAAAAAAAAAGAGACATTGGCTTCTTTTCTGTCCCTAGCCATCCTTGCTGATACCTACATAAGTAACATAATATTTCTGGACATTAACTTGTCTCAGGCATAAAACTGGTATATCCTTTGTTTTACTTTTTAAGTTAGATTGATCTATTTTTCCTCTTTTCTTTCTTGTCAAATTGGAGCAGTTTTAAATTGCTAAATTTCAAAAGAGTGAAATAACCTTCAGGAGGATGTGGATAAAATTAAGGAAGGGAGATGCCAAGAAAGGGGAGGGAAACCTCAGTAAAGTGGTCGGAAAAGCAGTCCAGAAACGACGGGTTGCATTTTGAGTTGGCCCAGAAAAGCATACAACATCGTGACTACAGCACGGGTCTCAGAGTCATACTAACATGGATTTGAATGACATTTACAGTGTGGCTTTTGACACCATACTTATTTTTTCTTTGTGTCAGGTTTTGTTCTGTTTTGCTTTGATAAATAAAAGGAATAGTGAAAACTGCCTCTGAATGTGGGTATAAGAATTAAATAAAATCATGGAGGCAAAGCGATCAGCACAGTCCCTAACACATAACAGAAATTTTAAATGATCAACGCTTTGTATTTATATGTTCGTTCTAGTCTCCATTCATTTGAGATTTAATGACAAGGTGATATGAAACAAAGAAAACCTACCCTGGCAATATGACCAAAAAGTGACCTTTTTGCTTCAGAATATTTTAGTGAAGTTTGCCTCCATATTGAGAGACTGCATTTATGTAAAATTCAAACTGCTCACCTAAAAAATAAGTCAAAGTAGCTCTTCTGAAAAATGCTCCTATCTGGAAGGAAGTGCGTTGAAGGTGATGAATGTAAAACTATCTAGTTGTGCAGACCTAGATGTGCAGTTTTCTGATGCAACTGTAGAATTATTCTGATAACATAACATTATAAATCATTGTAAATATACACTGTGTAGCTTCTAAATATTAAATTGACATTCTTGCCTGAGTTGTGAAAATTATTTATTATGGTTTAGGCTGTGTCATGTAGTAAATGCTTCTGGTGGAGTAGGGGAAGTAAAGACATAAATCAAATCTTTATGACTAATGATTTAAATGAAGGTGTGATTTGATTTAATTTTAATCACATTGATCCTAACTGTAGTCAATTTCTGATTAGCTGCAAGTGATGAGATGCATAAGACAAACAATTCAAGTAGTTGAGGAACTGATGTTGCAAGTGATAGTATATCAGTTAAAGAGACTCTAGCCTTGTGCTCTTTGAAAAGAAAGAGACTGGCTACTCATTGTAAATCATGAACAAAATGGGTAGTACTCTAGAGACATATCCATAGGTAATGACATATCAGACTTATCATTTGGATGAGTGAGTAATAAATAGTACTATAAAAAGAAGATAGCTTGGCTAGCTAATAAAATAAAATAAAAAATAGAACCAAAGTACTCATAGATATACAGTCTAGACAAAACTATTTCTAGGAATACCCTGCCTTACTGAACTTGTTGGCATTAGAACCAGTCCGAACTTGGTTTGAATCTCAGCACAGTTCACTTATTAGCTGTGTTGTATCTTTAGCAAGTCCTTTAACATCTCTGAGCCTTAGCTTGGTCATCAGCAAATAGTGCAATAGATATTTAATTCAATTAGGCATCGGGGACCAAAAAAATGGGTGTGATTTAATATATAGTTTTGTTTTCTTTAAAAAAATTTTTTTTTTCTTTATTGATTTTAGAGAAAGGAAGGGAGAGGGAGAGAGAGACAGAAACATCAATGAGAGAGAACATGGATTGGCCACCTCCTGCATGCCCCCCACTGGGGATCAGGCCCACACCCAGGGCATGTGCCCTGACCAGGAATCAAACCAGCAACTTCTTGGTGAATGGGTTGATGCTCAACCACTGAGCCACACAAGCCGGGCGCATTTTTCTTTTATGACTTAAAAAACATGAAGAAATAAAAGACAATAAAATGTGCATGATTAAGCCAGTTACTACTGTGGGCAACTAGGGTTCAGTTATGCAAGGGACTCTCTGAAAGATGTATAATACATCTTATAATTTTGAACTTATAATTGTCTACTTGAGAATAAGGTAGCTTTACTTTACTTACTGATTCCCTGAATTTATTTACCAATTGAGCGATATACCTGGAGGCATGAACTTTCTGGCATTTCTTCCCTGCTAGGAGGAATACCTAAAGCAGTGATTTTCAATAATGTGCCACAATAATTTCTGAAACATGAAATTCCTGACTATTTAGACAGGGGCACTGACCTCTTTTCTTTTAGATTGTCTAATAAAAAATGACAACAGAAAACACAACTATAGCTGTCTGGTTTGAATGCCCTGTTGGACCATGAATATATAAGTCTTATAATAGAGTTTCATCTTATAGGTCATGTTGCAAAATAAGGTTGCATCTGATTGGTTAATTCTCAGTGCCAGAAATCCTTATAAACAAGTACAGGCACTTGTGTTTTTTTTTTTTTTTTTCTTTTATGTTTATTTATTTGTATACTCACCTCAGGACATTTTTCCATTTTTTGTTCAGATAGAGTGAGAGGGAGAGAGAGGAAGAGAAAGTGAGAGAAACATCGACGTGAAAGGGACACATCGAGCGGCTGCTACCCACACGACCCAACCAGGCCTGGGGACAAACTGCAACAGAGGTACATGCCCTTAGCAGGAACCGAACACAGGTCTCTCTAGACTTCAGGCTGACGGCACTGAGCCAAACTGGCCAGGGCGAGGCACTTGTGTTTTTAAAGGGGGTAGGTAATTACTATTATTATTTCTTTTGTGTAAATCAATCAAAATTATACCTATTTTTTCTCAGATTGGCAAAAAATATACTTTTGGTGTGCCAAAGAATTTCAGTAATTAGTTTATGTGTGCCATGAGGTGAACAGATTGAAAATTGCTGGCCTAGAGAATGCCCTAAGGCAGGAAGGTATTGAGGTAGAAAGCTCTTTGGAATAAACGGGAACTGTCAAGTAAAGAGGCAGATCATTTCCAGGGTGGCCTTAAAAACCGTGAGTAGACAACGTGTTGTAGGAAGTGAACAAGATAGACAAGTTCTCTGCTCTGATGGATTTTATGGGAATTGTACAATAAACAAGTAAACAAGTAAATGGAAGAGGTCATTTCTGAAAGCAAAAGAAATGTGCTATAAAAATAAAACAGAATCAAGTGATAAAGAATGACTAGAGAACAGGACGAGGGAAAGAAAGGAGAGTAAGGGGAGGCCATATGAGGTTCAGTCATCAAGTCTCTCTGAGTTGGAACAATGTGAAATAAGTTCTGCAAGAATCTGGGAGTAGAACATTCCAAAAAGAGGAAACTGTAGCACAAAGATCCTATGGTGGGATCAATTTTGGTATGTTCAACAAACAGGGAAAGGGAGCAGAGTAAGGAGCGGGTAGAGGGTGATCAGAGATAACATTGGAGAGGGGGATCAGATTATATGGATCTTAAAGGATAAGGTAAGTCACTTAGGATTTATTCTAATACACTGGGAATTTATGCATCAGTTTAAGCATAAAAATGGTATGACCTCATTTATACTATTTTTGAGAAATGATTTCATTTTTTTCCATCACCATTTATTCCCCAATAACCTTCCATCTCCACGCATCTCCTCACTCCAATAATCACCACACTGCTGTCCTTGCCCATGAGTTCTTTCTCTTTTTTTTTTTTTTTTCACAATTCCTCCACTGCCCCCCACACCCCCCAACCAAAGCTGTCAGCTGGTTCTCTATCTATGAGTTTCCTCTATTTTCCTTGTTAGTTCAGTTTGTTCATTAGATTCCACACATGAGTGAAATCATATGGTACTTGTCTTTCTGTGACAGGCTTATTTCACTTAACTTAATGTTCTCCAGGTCCACCTATGCTGTTGTAAAGGGGAACATTTTCCTCTTTGTTGTAGCTGAGTAGTATTCCATTGTGTATATGTACCATAGCTGTTTTATCCATTCATCCACTGATGAACACTTTGGCTGTTTCCAAATCTTGGCTATTGTAAATAGCACTGCAATAAACACAGGGGTGCATATATTCTTTCAAATTATTGTTTTGGATTTCTTTGGATAAATTCCCAGAAGTGGAATTGCTGGGTCATAGGGCAGTTCCAATTAAAAAAATGGTCAAAGGACCTTAATAGACACTTCTCTAAAGCAGACATACATATGGCCAATTCCATATAAAAAGATGTTCAACGTCACTAATCATCAGAGAGATGCAAATAAAAATCATAATGAAATGTCACCTCATACCTGTCAGAATGGCTATCATCAATAAATCAACAAATAAATGTTGGTGAGGATGTGGAGAAAAGAGAACCCTTGTTCACTGCTGGAGGGTATGCAGATTGATGCAACACTGTGGAAAGCAGTGTGGAGTTACCTCATACATTTAAAAAAATTTCTAAGAAATCATTTATAGTTTTAAGAATCATTTTTATTATTCTATAAAATATAAATGTTTATGGAGGTAAAAAGGTAGGGAATTATCACAGTAGGTAGTGCTAACAAAAGATGATGTTTCTTGCATTAGGTTGGTAGCTATGGAGATTGGAAGAAGCAAATGGATGGAGATATATTTTGAATCTTTAGTTCACTGAACCTGTTGATAGACTAAAGCATAGAAGGTAAAGGATATTCTACACCTGATCACTGAAAGACAGAGAAATAGAAGAGAAAATAAAATATTGGAAGTCAAGGAGATTTTGTTTTGACTTGACTTTAACTGTATCTAGATGTACAACCTTTGGTCAGCCAAACAGCTGTTTTAGGCTTCAGCTTCTTCACTTATGAAATGATATCAATCACAGCATCCCTATGGCAGAGCTGTTAAAGTTAAAACTATAGAGGTAAAAAAAAATCTTGTCAATTTCAATGTGGTATATAAATTTAAGGTATTATTAGAGACACCCTGAGTTGCTTTTTAAAGATTCTATGTCATTACTTGCTGCTCTTTTATAACCTTTTATTTATGATAATTAATGTGATTAGTGTGCTAATTTTCTACAGTTGCGCCCTAAAGCAATTGTGCAACAGTTTTAATTTTAAAATTTGAGAAAATAAGTAAATGTCAACCTGTAATAAAATCCAAATGGGTCCTTGATGAATGTTGATGGTGACTGGTAATTTACCTGATAAAATATTATAACTGCCCAGTTACCTTGGAATAGCTGATTTCTCAAAGTAATTACCATGTTCTGCATATTGAAGTGTCATCAGAGGGAATTTTAACACAGAGTGGTGATTTTTAATTGCTAATTTAAATATCATATTTATTAATGACATAGTAGCATTTTAATTCAGATTGTTACTTTAAATAAGAGAGCAGCATATTCCATACTATAGAGTGCACCGCTGTGCCATAAGGACGCTGCCCCTGGTCCTTTCTGGGTGATTGGCACTCCTACGAACTATAATGGAGTTGTAAGTAATCGTTGCAGTACAAGAGGTATGTTTATTTCTTACTTGGTTTTAATTACCATTTTAAATAAAACTTTCCTCCAGATAAAGATAAAATCTTATTGGAAAAGACTAAAAAGCAATTGAATGAATACAGCCTCCCACCTGGGACCTGACCAAATTCTAAGTCGGAGATATATATTTAACAAGTCAGTCTCTGAGTTACATGGCTCTGAGAATGGGGCCATTCACTCCACTGTCCCACAAATCTGACTGGCGCCTTCTCTCACTGGAGATGCGCTAGCCCTGCTTAAGGGCTCCTGGCAGCCCCACCCTCCAGACTCCTGGTGGCTCTACCCTTCCAAGGTATGGGCAGAATCCTGAACAGACTGAGATGTTTGGATCTGAGGTGAAGGCCACTTCCCTCCACCTCCCCCGAAACCTGACCAGCACCTCCCCATCATGGGAGATCCACTAGTCCCATCCTCCCAACTCCTGGCAACTCCACCATGCTGAGATTGAACTCCTGGTAGTATCTGGGACAAACTGAGTCATGTGGCTCTAGGACAGAGGCCATTTTTCCCTCTCATGCCTGACTGGTGCAGAGTCCTCCCTTCACACAGCCAAATCATGGTCTATTTGGGCCTGATAGACTTTCCTGGTCTCATCCTACTGATTCCCTGAGATGCTACCCTACCACAAACATGTGAGCACCAAGCAGGAGTCATCTAGAATTGGTATACACTAGGATATTTGCTAAGTGGCCTCAGAACCAAGACTGGCACCAAGTTTGAACCTATAACAATCTGGTAAACACCTGAATACTCACTGAGAACCTACCTCATGTAACTCAAGCACTGCCAGAGTCTCTTTCAGTGACTGAGCTTACCAGGCAGCCATTGGGCAAATGCAGGTGGAGGTGGATCTCTGGGTATCTTCAGACTTTAGCTCAACTAACACCGGGCCTAGTGCTGGTAAAAACCCAATTTGGTGCACAACTTGGTCCTTCCCTTGCACACCCAGGTCCAGCAGAGGTAGCCACAAACTATGATTGCTTTGTAGCTCTGAACAGGCTACCCAGGGCCAGTCACAGGCAGTGTCTGACATTGGCCTGCACCAGAGTTCCTCCCAAGAGGCCCCAGAACCAATACACAAGTTGGCCAGCTTCAGACAACATCAGAATAGAATCCAGGTAGCTTCACAAACAGCAAATCCGAAGGGAGATTTAGGTAGATACCAGATCCTACAGGTGAATCCACTTCATGTGGTAAGCACCTGTATAGGAGCTTGTGCACTGTGGTCAGGGTTTATCCTCATAGTCAGCTATACTGAGAATCAACCCCAAATACAAATGGGCCAATAGCAATCAAGACTCAATTACCATACGAGAGCCCACATAACTCACACAAGGGACATTCCTAGAATGCCAACTCAGGTGGTCAAGGAACATGTGCCATGAAGTCCCAGAGAACACCTACTACATGAGGCCACCCTACCAAGACTGCGAGTCATAACACATGTCTACCTAATACACAGAAACAAACACAGGGTGGCTGCCAAAATGCGGTGACAAAGAAACATGCCCCAGATAAAAGAAGAGGAAAATTTTCCAGAAAAAGAGGTAAATGAAATGGAAGCAGACAATTTATGAAATATAGGGTTAAAAAAATGGTTATAAGGATGCACAAGTAATTTAGTAAGACCTTCAACAAAAATATAGCAAGCATAAAAAAAGACATAGAAACTATAAAACAGAAAGTCAGAATAAATAATATAATGTATAAAATGAAGAATAAACTAGAATTAATAAATTGTATGTTGGATAAAGAAAAGGATCAAGTCAACAATTTAGAAGACAAGATGGCAGAAATCACCCCCAAAAAGCAGCAAACATAAATAAATAATAATAAAAAAGAATGAGGATAGTTTTCATACAGAAAATCAACAAGGAAACAGGGGTCTTAAATGACACACTATATCAGATGGATTTAATCGATATCTTCAGAGTATTTCACCCCAAACAGCAGAATATACCATCTTTTCAGGTACACATCGAACATTTTCTAGGATAGACCACATGTTAGGACACAAAACAAGTCTCAATAAATTTAAGAAGACTGAAATCATATCAAGCATTTTCTCTGACCCTAGTGATATAAAAGTAGAAATCAATCACAAGACAAAAAAAAAACCCTGAAAAATACACAAAGAAATTGAGGCTAAGTAACATGCTATTAAACAATGAATGGATTAATAATGAGATCATGGAAAACATACAGAATTTTCTGGAAACAAATGAAAATAAACACACAACAATCCAAAATCTATGGGACACAGCAAAAGCAGTCCCAAGAAGGAAATTCATAGCATTACATGCCTACATCAAGAAACAAAAAAAAATCTCAAATAAACATCCCGCTCTACAACTTAAATGAACTTGAAATACAATAACAAAGCTCAAAGTGACTAAAAGAAAGGCAATATAAAGATCAAAGCAGAAATAAACAAAATAGAGTCTAAAAAGAAATACAAAAGATGAATGAATCCCAGAGCTGTTTTTTTGTAAATACAAACATGATTGACAAACCACTAACAAGACGTATTAAACAAAGAGAGAGTGAGAAGGAGAGAACCCTAATAAATAAAATCAGAAAAGAAAGAGGTAAGTACAAACTGACACCAAAGAAATGCAAAGGAGTGTAAGAATATAATATGAACAACTATATACCAGCAAATTGGTCAATCTGGATGAAAAAGATTAATTCCTAGAAACATGCAATCTTCCAGACTAAATTAGGAAGAATCAGAAAATCTGAAGGCACATATTAAGCCAATGAAATTGAAACAGTAATATAAAATTAAAAAAAAACTCCCAACAAACAACAGTTCTGAACTGGGTTACTAACAATTCAATTTTACCAAATATTTAAAGAAGAGCTAACACCTACCCTTCTCAAACTATTCCAAAATAATTCAAGATGAGGGAAGACTCCCAAGCTCATTTTACAAGGCCAGCATTATCCTAATTTCAAAACTAAATAAAGACACAATAAAGAAAGAAAATTATAAGCTGATATCCCTGATGAATATAGATGCTGAAATCCTCAACAAAATATTAGGAGACTGGATCCAGCAATACATTAAAAAGATCATACACTATGATCAAGTGGGATTTATTCTGGGAATGCAAAGTAGGCAGAATATCCACAAATCAATAAATGTAATAAACCTCATAAACAAAATGAGGGATAAAAATCACATTATCATATCTATAGATGCAGAAAAAGCACTAGATAAAATCCAGCATCTATTTATGATTAAAAAATCTCAGCAAAGTGGGAATAGAGAGAACATACCACGGTGGAACAATGGCCATATATCACATACCCACAGAAAACATGATAGTCAATGGGCAGATTCTATAAGCATTTCATTTAAGATTGAGACAAGATAGGGATGTTGCCTTTCACCACTCTTATTCAACATAGTACCATAATTCCTACCCAAAACGATCAGACAACAAGAATAAATTACAGGCATTTAAATTAAAAAGGAAAAAGCAAAGCTGTCATTATTTGCAGATGACATGACACCAAAACATTACTAGAAATAATAAATAAATTTAGTAAAGTAGCAGAATACAAAATAAATATCCACAAATCAGTTGCATTATTATACACCAATAATAAACTATCAGATAGAGAAACTAAGCAAACAATCCCATTTATATCTGCATCAAAAAAAATAAAATAAAATACCTAAGAATAAATATAAACAAGGATATAAAAGACCTGTACTTAGAAAATTATGACACTACAGAAACTGAAGAAGATGAAAATAAATGTAAGCATATAGTACCATGTTCAATAGATGGAAAAAATTAACATAATTAAAATATCCATACTACCAACAGCAATCTATAGATTCAACGCAATTCCTACCAAGATACCAATTCTGTATTTCACAGAACTAATACAAGTTTTCCAAAAATTTATGTGGAACCATAAAAGACCCCAAATAGCAACAGCAATCTTGAGAAAGACGAAATTTGGAAAAATCACACTACCTGATATCAAATTATACTACAAATTTATAGTAATCAAAACAGCATAGTACTGGCATTAAAACAGAAATATAGATCAATGAAACAGAATAGAGATCCCAGAAATAAACCCACACCTTAATAGTCCATTAATATTTGAGAAAGAAGGCAAAAAACATACAATGGGGTAAAGATAGTCTTTCCAATAAATCGTTTTGGGAAAATTGGACAGATTAGTGCAAAAAAATGAAACTAGACCACCTCATGATTGAGTGATTCCACTTCTGGGAATATATCTAAAGAAGCCCAAAACACTAACTTGAAAGAATAGATGCACCCTTCTGTTTACTGCAGCATTATTTGCAATATCCAAGACTTGGAAGCAGACCAATTGCCATGGGTAAATGAGTGGGTAAAAAAGCTTTAATACAGCCCTGGCCGGTTTGGCTCAGCAGTCAGAGCATCGGTCTGTGGTCCAGAGAGACCCAGGTTCGGTTCCCACTAAGGGCATATACTTCCGTTGCAGTTTGTCCCCACCCTGGTTGGCGTCTTGTGGGTGGCAAGCAGTCGAGGTGTCTCTCTCACATGAATGTTTTTCTCTCTTTCTCTCCCTCTCGCTCTATGCAAAAATGTCCTTGGGTGTCCTCAGGTGAGGATAAGGGAAAAGAAAGCTTTAGTACATGTATATGATCGAATACTACTCAGCTGTTAAAAAAGGAAATCATACCTTGAGTGACATTATTATGAAGGGACCTGGAGAGTATTACACTAATTAAATAAGCCAGTCAGAGAAAGACAAGTACCATATGATTTCACTTATATGTGGAATCTAATGAACAAAATAAACTAACAAACAAAAAAGAAAAAGACAGATACAGAGTATAGACTGATAGCTGTCAGAGGGGAGGGAGGAGGGTGATGGGAGAAAGAAGTGAAGGGATTAAACAAACAAACAAACAAATCTCATAGACACAGACAACATATGAGAATTACCAGAGGGAAAGGGGAGTGGGGAGGTAGAAGTGGGTAAAAGGGGGATCAATGGTGATGGAAAGTGACTTGACTTAGGGTGGTAAACACACAATACAATATACAGGTGATGTATTATAGAATTGTAGACCTGAAACCTATATAATGTTATTAACCAAATGTCCTCCTGATACATTCAATTAAAAAGTAAGTTAAATAAATCTTGAAGTACTCAAAAAAAAAAAAAAAAAGTCAGTCTCTATCTTTCTGTTTTCTGAAGAGTCATAGATTTGATTTCATTAGATCTCTAAGCAAACTATAGAAGTATACTGACAACATGGTTTGATATTATTGATTGCTCACCAAACTTTTGATTTTTTATTAGCTTTGTGTCTTGCTTTTCAAAGCATAATGCTCACCAACACCATCAGTTCAAGAAATCCAGGGGAAAAAGGAGTATAAGATCCTGACTTGAAAATGAATTAGAGAAACTCAAAGTAATTGCCGGGAATACGTGTGTGGGAAGTTGTGACAAATTTAAATGAACAGAAGTAGACTAGAATTAAATTTAATATTTTTTAGGATATTCAGAATTACCACCTGGTGATGATGTTTTTTAAGCATGACAAAAAACATGTAGCTAAGGATCAATTTTGATTTATAAATATAGACCAGGAACATAATAAATTCTCTAATGGCTCAAAAGTGCTTATTCTTTGTTCTTCCTCAGACTTTTAATCTGTAACCACAATTCTGCACCAGTTATTGCTAAAACATAGATTATAAAACACTACAGATTTTGCTGGCATTTTTTAATTAACACTCTCAGTGTTTTATAAATGAAAGATGTAAACCATTAACAGAATATAAAATATATTTACACTTTCATAATTTAAAAATTAGAGAGTGAAAATGTAGTTGAACAAACACTTCACCAAAGAAGATATACAAAAGACAATAGGCATATGAAAACATGATCAACATCATTATTCATTAGAGAAATGCAAAATAAAAACATAATGGAAGACCACTATACATATACAGGTGGGGCAAAAGCAAGTTTACAGTTGTAAGTATGGGAAACACAGAGTTTATTCTGTATTATTCTTTATTAATTATTGTGTCATTTTCTATACAAACAACTGTAAACCTACTTTTGTTTCACCCTATATACTAAATTGACTAAAATTCAAACATTAAATACAACTGAAAATACCAAGTACTAACGAGGCTGTGGAACAAAAGAACTCTACTACTTAGTTGGTGGGGATGCAACATGATATAGTCACATTGGAAGACAGTTTGGTGGTTTCTTATAACTTTAAACACACACTTACAAGCCACCTAGAGATTCCTCTCTTAAGAATTTACCTCGAAAACAGATGTGAGAAATCTGTGTAAATACTGATATGCATATGTTCATAGCATCGTTATTCACAATACCTTATCAATCATCTGATGATAAACAAAGTCTGATACATATATACAATAGAATAATATTAGTCATTTAATTAAAAAAAAAAACAAGCTTCAAGCCCATGTAACACATAGATTATCTCCTAAAAGACATAAAGGGCTACAAACTATTCTATTCCATTTATGTAATAGTCTGGGAATAGCAAAACGATGAAGACAGAAAACAAGTGAGTGTTTGCCAGGCCTATAGGTAGGAATTTAGGAATTTAGCACAATGGAACATGCAAGCTCTCATGGGGATGATGGAAAATATTCTATGTCCTGATTGTGATGGGTTACATAATTGTATACATTTGCCAATAATCATAAAACTGCATACCTACAAAGGGTGAATTTTAATGAATACAGATTGTACATCAAAATTTTGATTTAAAAATGTATTAAAATGGGTTTTAAAAAATTTTTTTTACTCACCCGAGGACATTTTTGCATTTATCTTCAGATAGAATAGGAAGGGGAAAGGGAGTAAGAGAGAAAGAGAAACATTGATGTGAGAGAGACACACCCAGTGGTTACCACCCACACAACCCCAACCGGGCCGGGGACAAACTGCAACCGAGGTATGTGCCGAACCGAACCCGGGACTCTCTGGTCCGCAGGCCTACACTTTAACTGCTGAGCTAAACTGGCCAGGGCTAAAATGGTTTTATAAAAAACTTTATGGCAATAATTTGAAATTTTAAAATAAATAGACAAAATTGAAGAGAATTGACTTACTAAAGCAGACAGCAAAGGTAGAAAATTTGAGTGATCCAATATATATATAAAGAAAATTAAATACTTACTATAGTCAATTTTGCAATACTTCATTCTATAAATCACCTATAGCTTTTTTTAAAGGCTTAAAAAAGTAATAATAGTTCTAGTCTAACATTATAGAGAATAGAAACTGTGAAAACACTTTCAACACATTTCATGAAGCCAACATTATCTTGCTAGAAATTCTGACAGGCGCTACATGAAGGAAAAGCACAACCCAGTCTATTATAAAAACGCATGCAAAAATCCTACACAAATATTGCAAAACAAACTCATAACATACAAAAAAAATCTCAATATATCCAGAAAGATTTCTTTTTATTCTAGAAATGTAAGAATGTTTTAATATCAAATATCAGTAAGTCATTTATGATTTTGATCACTCTACTGTAGTTATGGGAGATTATTTTTAGGAAATGAAACTGATTAGCTTAGGCACATTTGAATTTTTTTTTCCCAAATGATAAAGAAAGATAGAGTGAGAAAGAGGGAGAATCATAAACAAATGACTAAAATGTAAACATTTGGCAAATCTGAATACATGACAGGTGCTTGTTCATGTCTTGTGACTTTCCTCCCCCCAAATTTGCCAGAAGCACATTTAAGAATCAATCCTATAATTCACTAGAGAATGAAAAGACAAACCAACTGACTTTCTAAAATCTATGAAAAATGGCATAAACCAGGAATAAAAACAAATTTATATAAAACCTCAACAAATTATAGATGGCAGCTTTTTAAATTTGATAATCATCTTCAAAAGTACAAGAAAAAAGATCTGCAGCAAAAATCCTTCTTAAGGGTGAAATGTTAAAAAATTTCCCTTCAAGATAAAAAGTGAGCTAGATTATTTACTGTGAACATTTCCATTCCATTTCAACCTATTTTATTCATAGCCAGTGCAGTAAGGCAAGGAATAAAGGAGTAATGATTAGAAATGGTAAAATGTCACTCTCATATACACACGACATATTTGTGTCCATGTAATGTTCAAGATAATTTTCTATTAAATTATTAGAAATAGCACAGTTTAGTGTGGCTTCTGATATAAGGCCAATATAAAAAAATGTATTTCTTTATGCAACGAATAGAAGATTAAAATACAAAATAATCCCACTTAGAAGAGCATCAAAAACATCAGAATCTTGAAATAAATCTCATCCAATATATGTAAAATCTGCAGAGCTATATAGCATTGTTGAGTAAAACCAAATCAAACCTAAATAGAGAGATAAAATATGTTCATAAATTTAAAAGTCAAATTTATAAATGTGTTCATTAGTTTCAGTAGGCTTATTTATTTCAAAAAACTGACACACTAACTCTAAAATTTAGATGAAAAAGCATAAGGCTAAGAATAGCTAACATCTTAAAAAAGAATAAAGTACTCACAGCACTAGATATCAAGCAAAGCCTATTACGTAAGCTATAGTAATGAATAAAGTGAAGGATTATTTCAAGGGTAGCTAGCTTACTATAACCAAACAGAGTCCTGAAAAATAACAAACTGATTTATGACAAAGGGGAAGCTGTAGTATAGGAGGTATGAGCTTTTCAATAAATGGTGCTTAGCAACTGGGTATGATAAAAAAAAAAAAAAAAAATCTAGACTTTTGCCTCACATCATTCCACAAAATCATTTTTATTTATTGTACATCTAAATGGGAAAGGTAACACAATCATAATTTTACAAGATAAAACAGAAGAATATCTTTAGGGCCTTGGCAGGCAAAGATGCTTTAAATAGAACATTAAAAACATTAATCATTTGAACTACATTAATACTGAGTGTTGCAGTCCCGAAACAGGCAGCAGTGAGGGTTCAACAGCAAGCCAAAAGACTAGAAGATTATTCACAACTCTGTAATTGATGACTGGCTTTCATGCAGAACACACAAAAATTCCAACAATAAAAAGAAAGGCAATCCAATAGAAAAAAAGGTAAGAGTTTTGAAGAAACACTTTACAAAAGAGGCTATACAAATATCCAATAACTATTTGAAAAGGTGCTCAACTTCACTGGTCTCCAACTAAATGATAACAAAATCCACCATGAAAAACCACTACAGGTCCACCAGAACAGCTAAAATTAGTGTTGATTAGGATGAGGAACAACTGGAAATCTCATACAATACTGTTGGGACGCAACCAAAACAACCACTTTGGAAAGGGTTTCACATTCTGTACTGTATTTTATCACACATTTACTGTTTAACTCAGGAATGGAACTTCTATGTATACATTCACAGAGATATGGGTACATATACACTAATGGAAAGCTTTACAAGTATTCACAAAAGAGTCATTTATAATCTCCCAAAGCTGAAAACAATGTCTGGCAAGACAGGAAAAAAATAGTGATATATGCATAGACTGGACATCTATCAAAATAAATCTGATGAAGATACACACAATAATGTATTATGAATCTCAAGCACAGGCTTGAGCAAGAAGAACAAATACAAACACCTGTATGAATCTACATAAAATGTAAGGTTTACATTATCCTATGCCACTAGAAGTCAGAATACTGGCACCATTTTGAGAGAAGAGAGAGAACAGTGACTGGGATGGGGAATGAGGTCCCTTCTAGCTCCAGTTAATCTTCTATTTCTTAACCTAGTATGATAGTTTCATGAATGTGTTCCCTCTGTACTAATTCAGTGAGCTGTACACTTTGGATTTGTGCCATTTAATGTGTGTATATTATATTCCACTTAAAAGTTTAAAATAAAGAAACATTGAAATAAATTTGGACTATTTTATTTAGTGAAGAAATAGAATAGTGTCAAAAGGAAAAACACACAGCTTGAAGAATTTCCCACAGGTCAATTTGGTAAAAATTTTAACATCAAAACGAAAAATAATTGTAGTGGGTTGGAACAGGTTGGATTGATAAAAATCCAATATAGTGTGGTGATTGCCAGGGTGGGGGTGGGGGCAGGAGATGGAGAAGAAGAGGTGGAAGAGGGTATAGGGTGGATCAATGGTGAAGGGGAAAAAGGAAAAGAAAATAAATGAATGTAAAAAAACAAATAAATAAAAATAAAAATCCAAGTGTCCAAAATTATTTCTTTAATTCAGAAAAAAATCATTTGTCACACTTTGAGGCAGCTATTAAAATAACTCCTTACTTTGAAAATTGATAGTAAAGGTAAAGATTTAAGTATTCATATTGCTCCTTACAGTAAACAATTATATTTCAGAACAACCCAATAGCCCCGGTTTGTGAAGGAATGTTCTACTTTATTGGTATTCCTATCACCAGCTAATATGGAGAAGAAGTAACTTAAGTTAGAAAAATTTTTACAAACCCTAAATGAAATAATCAATTCAAGCAATTGTTAAAAATTCGTTAAACAAATATTATATGAAGTAGGCATTCAGTACCATTCTTGCAAGGAGAGCAATCTAACTGAACAATAAAGGATCCAATATCACATAAGCCATGATCAATCACTAATAGTAAGTCAGGCGGTTAGTGTGTATTTATTTTATGTGATGCACCAGGAGGTACAAAAATATCACCTAAATATCATTCTAGTACAGCACGTTTAACTTGAAACCATTAAGGCTGATGATATAACTGTAGATACAGAGATACAAACTAAGTGATTCCACAAGAAAACAATCAGACATGTCCAGAAAGTAGGACATTTGTAGTTCAGTTGGCCCCATTCCTTCAACAAGTCAGTGTCATAAAAGGGGAGCATTTCTAGATTAAAATAAATTTAAGGGCATAGCAATCAGATATAATGAGTGGTATTTTATATTGACATTGGTTTGAAGAAATCAGGTCTAAATAACATTTTTATATAACTGGGGCAATCTAAATACAATCTGGGTGTTATATGTAATAAAAATGTGCACAAATATAAATGTGAAGATTGTTAACTAAAAAAGTAGATGACAAAGCAATAGTATAGGAAGTTTACATTTGATAATAAGTAACATGTGAGACTAGAAGAAAATGTATTAACAACAGTGATCTCTATGTGGTGGGAGCATTTTAGCCCATTTTGTTTCTCTGTATTTTCTTTTCTTTTCCTTTTTTTTTTTATCCTCATCTGAGGACATTTTCCCATTTTTGCTCAGATAGAGTGGGAGGGAGAGAGAAGAAGAGAGAGAGAAACATCGATGTGAGAGGGGCACATCTAGTGGCTGCCTCCTGCACAACCCCAACCAGGGCCGGGGACAAATTGCAACCAAGGTACGTGCCCTTGACCAGAATCGAACCTGTGACTCATTGGTCCTCAGGCTGACACTCTAACCACTGAGCCAAACTGGCCAGGGTGTTTCTCTGTATTTTCTATTTTTGCTACCGAGCATATATACTGCTTTTGTAATAGTGATAAAAATAAATTTTAATGGCCCAAAATTTCTGAATAGAAGGTTATTGTATATGTACTTATTAAAATAGGTAACATAAATTGCAACTAATGACTGTGCATCATCCAGTCAATACAGATACACATCTTATCTTACTTTGAAGATTTAATTAAAACCCTGACCTTATTAGTGGCTATTAGCATAGTAGATGTGTTTACTGAATTTAGAAAAGTTATATCACTGTATACATATTTTCTAAGTTTGATATTACAGGTTTTTTTAAAATTATACAGTTAACTTTATATATATATTTGGATATTATTTTAACTACAAAGAGCACAATGTTTATTCAACAAAATATATAGTATTTGTAAACAAAATGTAGAAATAAAAAATTGCAGGCAAAATCAATGCATGTATTAATTCTCCCCCATTAATTATTTATGTCCTCGTTAATCTCACTTATGTTTACCCACTTGAGTTTTCATCAGCTGAGAAAAAAACAAGTTTTTAAAAAAATATATATTTTTTCATTTACTGAAGCTTTTACTTTATGAATTTTGTAGACATGATATTTAATAAATATTTATAACAGTTATTTATGTATATTATCCTCTTTATTAATATGGTGTTTGTCTTTGTCTTATTTAATATTTTTTACCAACCACAAATAAAACTTATTTGATATTAATATTGTGATCCTTGCTTTTCACTTAGTTTCTATTTGTCTGCCATCCTTCGTGAAAAATTTTACTTTCAAGCTTTATGAGTTAATTTTTATTATATTTATATGTTTCTTCTATACAACAAATCATTGACTTTGATTCCTCTCAGAAGTTCAACTGTAGACAATTTGCAAAGTTTGTTTACAGCCTGGCCTGTGTGGGTCAGTGGTTGAGCATCAACCCATGCACCAAGAGGTTGCCAGTTCAATTCCTGGTCAGGGCACATGCCCAGGTTGTGGGCCCAATCCCAAGTAGGGGGCATGTGGGAGCCAATCGATGTTCTCGCTCATCGATGCTTCTCTCTCTTCCTCTCTCTTCCTCTCTCTCTAAAATCGATAAAGAAAAAAAGATTTTCAATAAAGTTTGTTTACAGAAATGTAGGTAGGGTTAAAAAAAACAAAACAATAGTAAGAGAAAGAGAGAGATGCTCAGGAACAAAAAGACAAACAAAGGAAGGACAAACAAAGGAAGCTATAAAGAGACAAGAGGACAAAGAGTGTCACCAGAGCCAAATGAATGCTGGATTTGTGTCCTCATAGGAGCCAGATATGGAGAAATGCAGCCAGAGGCACAGCCCCAAAGCAGGAAGGTAACAGGGAAGAAATATCCGATGGTCTCTCCTCCTAATTTAAACCCAGCTGAGTGTATTCTGCTTGAATTCAGCTCACAAAGGAACCTGGAAGATGTAGACTGTACAGTTCTGCATCCATGACCACAGAGCAGGTTAGAAAAGGAAAGGAAATAGATCCAAGAAGCAAACAAAAAAGTATCAGAACTCTGCACCCACTCAGCATCTATTTTTACCTTTTGCTAAATGAAGACAATTGCATCCCCAGCACAGGGGAAACCACTGTTCTATTATGACTTCAATTGTGACAGGGTGTCAGCAATTCAGTCGTGCTTTGAGCTGGAACCTAAATTTTAATGTTATCTATCATCAGGACTCTTCATACCAGACAGCAAGGAGAGTGGGAGAAAAGAAACACTCAATTAACATAAAATATGTTAATTAGCTGTTACTGTTCTTGCCTTTAGTCATGAGGCCAAATTTGATCTATATACTTTCCTTTTTCTATCATCCATTCCATGTTCAAAGTACATTTTGCCAAATTTCTGCCGGACAGGAATTTTTGTCTCATGAGATGAGCCAAATTTTAATTTCATAGGATCAGAGTCCTTGGTGATTCTGTCTTTACTTGATGGACAGTGTTTCACTGACAGTTTTTAAGGGACATGTCAGTGCTAAAATGCTCCCAAGTGAATCTCCTGGATTCCAGACCTGTCCTTCTAGCCCAATTTCCCCTTGTTAATCAGAATTAATCACCCCAGCCAGGAAACTTTATTGTTGCCAGTTAGGTCAATGGCATTAGGAGCTAAAAATGACAAGGGTACACTTTCAAAACTCAATTTAATAGAAACACAGCTACACTTCTTGGTAGGAATTTTATTTCCTTCCTTAAAAAATCTGAAGCTCCAAAGCCAGCCAGTATAAGGTTCGAAGTAGGCAAGGAAGTTTTTGTAAATAGAATACTAGTTAAAATAACAAAATAGATTCCTCTCAATTCTCCCTCTTAGTTCCTGGACCTGTGTATTCTGTCTTTTGGAAATACGGCACCATATATTGGTTGATGGGCTAATTTGTTTGGCCAGCACCACAATGTCAAACAATACTGTCTCCCAGCTGGCACTGTAACTGAGCCTCCAGTAGACCCTTCCATCATTCTATCAGACAAGCTGCTTATTGGTGATGGGGCATGTGGGGAAACATGAATTTCATGACCATGGATCTATTGTGACAATTATTTTGCTGTAAAATGAGTTCCTTGATCAAAGGCAATGTAGTGCTGGCAATAAATAAGACAGTCTATGTGGCCATGTATGGTTATACCAGCAGAATCCCTGAAGGCAAGAGAACAGGAACCCATTTCCAAAATGTGTATCTGTTTCAGTGTGGACAAATTGTTGCTTATTGCAAAATGTAAAAAGTTCACCAGGTGACTTTCGGGTGTCCCTGTGGAATGGTGCCATAGCAGGAGCTCAGTACTGCCTTTGGAAATTGGTTGGCTGGACACCCAGTCATATTAGCTAGATCAGGCTTGCTAAAGGGTATTCCATATTGTTCAATTCACACATACTATCCATGCTACCATGATTACTTTCTACATGGTCTCACTAAGTAAGTATCAGGGTCACTGGGAAAAGACATTTATAGGCATCCGTCCATGGCAGAGGTCATACACCTGACCCTGATTATTGAGCACCTTCTCTCTAGAGGATTGTCAAGGTGAATACAAATGTGAATTGTAGGAGATCTGGCAAAAAACAGGAGTAAATTATAGCAATCTCAGTAATTTGCTCATTCAGTATACTCATGACTCTCATAACTGTTCAGACTCATATATGTAATTTGCATTTAATAACGTGTAAGGCTAATGTGCATGCACAACTTTAAGATTTTTATAACTCAAAAGCCAGTCAGTATGAACTATTCAAATCACACCTGGTATCCCATTTTCAAGTATTTTATTCCTTCCTGGGCCCAGTAGCAAGCCAAAAACGGCTTCTAAAATAGAGGATTTAACAGAGGAGGCCTGGCTCTGCATGAACGGTGACCCTCTTCTAGGTGCTAGCTAGAAACCTGAGACAGCATCGCTCTCAGCCACATGTGATACTGGTCACATGGCAATGAGCCTAGAGGCAGGGAGCTTACAGAAAATGCTTTTTCTGCATGGTGGGCCGTGCGAGGTGCAGTCTCTGGGCATGCTCTATAAAAGGGGGTCTTCTTATCTATCTCACTTTGCAATAGCTACATCAGTCAGATCCTTGCAAGAAACAGAATTCAGCTTCAGTGGTCCAGCATACAGACTTTACTGAAGGGACTATTTACCTCAGCATGAGCAGGATATAGGGACTCAACAAAAGATGATTAGAAATAGTTAAAAGCTGCTACCATTGCTAGACCTGAAGGGATAAGGGGTATAAATAGCATTATTTAATCCCATGAAGAGCTGGTGCTATAGAGAAAAGTTACCTTGTAGAAACTGTTCTCATGCAGAATCAGGGAAGGAATATGGAAGGAATGTCATAATTTTTCTCTCTTCTTGTGCCCACATATCTCCTACAAGTGCCTTGAATTAATGCAATTTGACTGGGAGCCAGCTGGCAACGAAACCAAGGGAGAGCCTTAGGATTTTGCCTCCGGAGCACAAAACAGCAGCAAAGTTTGGAGAAGGAATCTGAGTGGAAGAGACAGAATAACCAACACATATTTTTTCTTGTCGACTATGTCTTTTCTTTTTCATTGTTAATTTTATTTCATTTACATGTAATAACAGTGAAGATATGTCTAGTTTGAGTTTTGTCATCTCATGTAATGATTTATGTTTTCAACAGTTCCATTTTTTTACATTTCCTGTGCATGCACATGTGTGTGTTTTCTACCAGAGTGTATATCTATGTGTGTTAGTTATCAGTCATAAAGGTTACTCCTAGAAAAAATGAAAACTGCCCAGCCAGTGTGGCTCATTGGTTGAGCATCAACCCGTGCACCAAGAGGTCGTTGGTTTGATTCCCGGTCAGGGCACATGCCCAGGTTGTGGGCCTGATCCCCAGTGAGGGGCATGCAGAATTGATATTCTCTCTCATTGATGACTCTATCTCTCTCTCCCTCTCCTTTCTTCTCTCTTTAAAACCAATAAAGAAAAAAAAATTTTTTAAAAAAGAAAAACTAACTTGTTAATTTGTAAATATACATAAAGTAATGATAGATGTACCATATGAATGTTTAGCCAAATTCTGAAGGGCTGAGAGCCAAAGTCATTATTCACCTGAAGTTAAATACTGCAATCATAGAATACATCTGAAGTTTTATCAAATGCACTTGTGACTGAAATTTTGTTAAAATTTTAGTAACCAGAATTATAAAGCTTGATGTTATAGTTCACGACAATAATTTCTTAGCACTGTCTGCTCACTAGATTGCTCCTGCGATCACCACAGCACGAGTCAACGCCCTTTTCGCTACCTTTTCCATGATCATACTTACAGTGATGTCCCCACCATACTATAACATGTACTTCCCCTGTGCTATTAAAAGACTAAGGCACAGATTTGAAGATTCTGGATCCTGAAAATGTGGTTGGTAATGATGACACAGTTTCATTGGGCAACCCCACCAACCAAAGCTTTTGCAAACTGGCAGTTTCAGAAACAGAATTAAGATGATTATCCTTACATTTTTTCTTCCTCTATATTTGCCTGCAGTGGTAGTTGCTTTATAAAATCACTTGAGAATATTTGTCTATAAGTCTTAGCTTTGAAAATATGGCAATGGAAGAAATTGTCTTTCAAGATAAAACAACCATCTCTGAACTTTCAGTAGCAGCTAAACATTCAGCATGCACACTAATTTCAGCAACTTCCCAGTGTAGGATCAGACGGAGATTGTCACAGCAGGTCTCCTATAAGAAATATGTGTATTCTAAAGGCATACTGTATTGGTTATTTCCTCAGAAAATCCCAACAAACAAACTATTTTCTATGCAAACAACCACTGAATGTCAATAAGTTCTGCTATGCAAAGTATTGCTATTAAGGTTTGTTCCAGCAGACATTTTAATATGTAATTGCTGCTGATTCACCTTGTATAGGTTCATAACAAACCAGTTCCAAAATTCTATGCATGTCACATCCTATCTTTAGATGAAAATTTTAAGATTTCACCTTGACCAATCAACCTTAAAAGTAAATATGTATATACTTATACTAAATTGGAAAGTTTCTGGGATCATCGATTACATCCAAGTTCAAGGATGCCAGAATTGATGGTAGAATAGGTTTGTCTAATTTGGTCTCCCAGAGTCTGAATGTTGGGGTGTGTGCGTGTGTGTCTGTGTGTGTGTGTGTTTACCTACTTGTATGAGAAAATAACTTTCCAGGGCCCTGGAAAAGTCATGGCAGAGATAGCCTGCTCAGGAACACGTGGGCACTTACCCTGTCTTTATACACATGAATATATTGGTTCTTGGGCTACTTGTCTTCCGCAGAAAAATATTATGAGTTTCTAATGAACACTAAAAAATTAAATAAGGTGTTATTGAAAAATTCATTATAATATGAGTTAAATCTCAAAATAATAGCCATGTTATTTTTTTTTCCCCACGGGATAGGAAAGGATGTGCTTTCTTCTTTATTGTGAATTTGGGTCTTTGTTCTAAATTGACACATTTCTGGAACTTAAGAGAACACCAGAACTAACCAGAATCTAACCTTTCAATCTAGTCAAGAGTTTACTGTCCCAATTAAAATGTAGATCTTCTCTAATACCCATTTGTAATTTCTTTCAGTCCATAGTTTCTCAATTATGTCCAACTCCCATCCATCAGCTGTTGATTTACAATAGCTATTTTTATAATTGTAGAATTAATTATTAAAATATGCATTCCCTACTCTACAGACTCATAAAATTCATATTCACCTCTGCGTGTCATTGATTATTCATCTAGACCAGTGGTCAGAGAAAAGCTGGCGCATGTTTCACATATAATCACTCACTGCCTCTCTTGCTTCCTTTTGTTCACCAGTCAAAGAAGCATAGGAGAGTAACAGGAAGAAGGGGGGAGAAAATTGGAAAATATTATATGTGATCTACCGCTTGAAAAGCTAATGTCCTACAGGAAGATTCTGCCCTCAGGTTTTCATCTGTAAATCATAACAACTCTACCTCTTCCAGTTGCAAGAGGGAAAACTTCCTTTATTTATGTTGTTATGTTTTTTTATTTTGGAAAAGTAAAGCAAGAGTCTTGGAATAACACCTGAGACCATAGTCTCACAGTGATCTGTATGATCATACAGGGTAGTGTGTTTTATAGTTTTAGATTTCTTGTAAGACTGGACCACAACTTCAGAATGTGTGATGTAAGGTGTAGGAATGAGGTGATATGAAGAGAAGATAAAGCAATTGAAGATGTTTAGCTCAAAAGAAAGAAGATTTTAGGGTGATATGAGACCTGTCTTCAAATATCTGAAGGTTTGCCAATAGATGGCCATGGACACAAATTGTATACTGCCATAATGGGTGGAGAATGGAATGATGGATCAAACTTTTACAACTGCAGATTTGAACTACTATAAGAAAGTAATCATAGTGCAGTTGTCCCTCACCACCTCGTGCTTCGACTTTCGTAGCTTCACTTTATTGCGTTTTTTTTTTTCAAATACTATACTATATTTTGAAAAACTGTTATAGAGTGAAGCCTCAAAAATCGAAGTACGAAGTGGCGAGGGATGACTGTACATAAACAAAGAATCCTACTTCGCGGAAATTCATTTATCACGGTAGAGTCTGGAACTGATTAACCACAAAAAATGAGGGCTGACTGTAATGAGATATAAATTGCTTTAACGGGTTAGAGATGCAAATAGAGAAGGGTCATAACAGAGTTTTATTGTTAAAATTGCGGTAGAGGAAATTTGGGCATTGAATAGAAAGTTAGACTAATGATGCTTCTTTATTGATTCTTTCAATTCTGATGTTCTGTAATTGTATGAAATTGTACTGATATTTAACAATCATGGTATGGGCTAATTAGAGGGAAGACGAAGCATGATAAATGCTATAAAATGATGATTACTAAATTTGGAGTTGGAAAGTCGGGGCTTGATTTCTAGTTCTATCCTGATTTTATACCTGGAATTTTAAAAAAATTTAACTTATCTGGGTCTCAGTTCTTTTATTAAGAATAATGATAAGTATACAGTCTACCTCACAAGGTTATTATGTGGGTTAAATTCAATATTCCATGCAGCAAATCCTTAAAGATGACCTAACCTGAGCAAGACAATGTTACAAACTGAGACATGAAGATGAGAAAGAGGCAATTATAGCCTAAAATTTTGCTGGGGATTATAAATCATAAAGAAAGAAATAAAATCCAACATGGTAAATGCTATCATAAAGATAAATTAAAAAGTGTTTTATGAACAAATAATGTTGGGAAAGTCGGGTTTGTTTGGGGGATGAATTAGGAAAAAGAAATGCAGAAAAGAGGTACCATACATCCTATAAGATAAACAGAACTCAGGTACTGCGCAAAGAATATACCAGAAATTTTCAGTTTGATGAATAAGGGTCTGCCCTAAGCTTCCCCACCTCCCATGAAAAATAAATTGTAAGCCCTACCTGGAAAATAGCAAAGAGTAAAAGCTGGTTTGATTATGTATTTGAAAACATTTACTATGGTGTGTGACACATTAGCAGGTACATAACACACACTCTGAAAAACCACAATGCTTGGATTCTGGTTCTGTTCATAACAAAATAATAGACTTCAGACTTATTCCCTTATAATAAACAACTATAAAACTACATAAAATAGCCTGGCCAGTGTGGCTCTGTGGCTCAAATGGCTGGAGAGTTGTCCAGAACACCAAAAGGTGGCCGGTTTCCCGTCAGGGCATATACTTAGGTTGCAAGTTTGATCCCCAATGGAGGCACAGAGGCAGCAATCAATCGCTGTTTCTCTCATACATTGATCTCTCTCTCTTACCCTCTCTCTCACTTTTTGTCTCTCTCTCTTTCTATGGCTCTCTCTCCGCCTCCCTCCCTTCTGCCTCCTCTCTCTAAAAATCAGTAAAACATAACCTCAGGTGAGGATTTAAAAAAAGAAAAGAAAACTAGACAAAAATAGAATATGACAATTTTCAAGCATTGCGCAGCAAGCAGCATGGAAGTGTGATCCTTAACGTGAACCCCACATTGAAAGCAGTAGCTTTTATATATGGCGACATTCAAAACGCAAGAAAGGAAGGAGAAACTCAACAGATGAGGGGACCACTCTGTCAAGGACACGATTTTCTAACCACTTTGCTGTAATACTAATACATAAAACTAATACTCAATAATATTGAATGTAAACAGTAATTGAAAATAGAGTAAAATTGAAAAGAAAATAAATTAAATTTAAAAATAGATAATTACTTTTTCTAGATGGAGAAATAGATTGTAGGATGAAGCTAAGGTGGGTGGAGTTTAAGAGGAAGGTTCCAGAGAAGAAAGAGCTGCATGAGGAGGTCCAAAAGACTACATATGGTTCTTATTTATTTATTGAGTGAATACTGAATTGTGCATGCATAGAGTAAGATTTCACAAGGCCAGACAGAGAATGGTTATTGAGCACCAATAAACTAAACAGAGATTCCACTGGCTATATGATGTTAAGAGGCATCAGAGTTACTACTAGCCGAAGTAAAGAAACCTTATTGAGCATCCCCAGATGTTTAAGCAAGAACCAGAAGGGTAATGCCTTCAAAATAGGTCTAATGTAGCCTTATCAGAAGAAATGCTGTAAAATTAGCCTTTAAAAGCTTAAGACAAACCTCAACAAGATCAAGCTGATCTGACAGTAAATGGACTGCCTGCTCAGAACAAAATTCAAAGCAGTTTTATAGAAGACAAAAAAATCTAGATTCTCAGTAACATAGTATGGAAAATATCAAGCATAAAATAAAAACAATTTTTATTTTATTTTATTTTTTTTATCCTCACCCAAGGACATTTTTCCATTTTTTTGTTCAGATAGAGTGGGAGGGAGAGAGAGGAATGGAAAGAGAGAGAGAAACATCCATGTGAAAGGAACACATCGAGTGGCTGCCACCCGCATGACCGACCAGGGCCGGGGACAAACTGCAACCGAGGTACGCACCCCTAGCGGGAACTGAACCTGGGTCTCTCAGGACTGCAGGCCGACGCTCTAACCGCTGAGCCAAACCAGCCAGGGCTAAAAACAATTTTTAAACATGCAAAAGAAAAAGCAGGAAATCTGTGACATAATCAGAAGAAACAAGCAACGGAAACAGGCCTGCAGATAACCAGAATATCGTTAACAGCAGACAGACACACAGCAGGTACTAAAACATGCCAAATATGTAAAGAAAAATATAGAAAACTGAATTTATGAGGATAATTATCAGAAAAATAAAAATATTTAAATATTTAATGTAACCAACAGGGAAGACACATGACAAAAAAGAGAATGATGATAAAGAATATTGCTAACTTCTCATCAGAACAAATGTGAACCAGATGATGACAATTGGAAAAATATTTTGAGAACTGAAAAGTAATAAAATAGCATTCCAGAATTATTTACCCAGCAAAAATAACCTTCAAAAACAAAGGCAAAATGAACATGCTTTTTTTTTTAAATCCTCACCCAAGAACATTTTTTGATATTTTGTTCAGATAGAGTGGGAGGGAGAGAGAGAGAGAGAAACATCTACATGAAAGGGACACATCAAGTGGTTGCCACCCGCATGACCCAACCAGGGCCAGGGACAAACTGCAACCGAGGTATGTGCCCTTCGCAGGAACCGAACCCCTGTCTCTCTGGACTGCAGGCTGATGCTCTAACCACTGAGAAAAACTGGCCAGGGCTGAACATGCTTTTTAAAAATATGTTTTTATTAATTTTTTTTAGAGGGAGAGAAATAGAAACATTAATGTGAGAGAGAAACATTGATCGACTGCCTCCTGCATGCCCCCTACTAGGGACCAAGAACACAACCCAGGCATGTGCAGGGACCAGGAATCAAAGCAGGACCTCTCAGTCCATGGGATGACATTCAATCCACTGAGCCACACCAACCAGATGAAAATGAACATGTTTTTGAAAGTTGGTGAAAAGCAGGACTGGATGGAGGGTGACTGTGTGAGAGAGTAAGCGAGTGTGAGTGGACGTGAAGGTAGACGACCAAACTGAAGCAGTGCAGAGCCATGGAGCAGAAAGTTCCTGTGCTGTGGACGGGAGCAGCCTGCTACCACGGTAAGCGGCCCTTCAGGGCACTTCTCTATGCTCCATGGGGAGGTCCCACCATTTTGGAAGATCCCTGGTTTTCCCTGGGAGGAGGCAGTGGGAGCGGCTAGGGACCAGCAACCTGAGCCCACCAGCACACCTGGCACCATCCCACCAGTGGACAATCTGTGTCAACACAGACTGGTACACAGTAGTGGAGTTCCCAAGATGCTGGTCACAGAAGCCTCTAACAGCCCAGAGCCCAGCACCATCCCCCATAGTAGCCCCATCAGAGTCAAGATATACCCCCAGCAACAGAGGCTGGGGAGCAGACATCCATCCCCAGACAACAGAAGCACAGACCAGCAGCTGAGACCCATCCTCAAAAACTACAGCAAAAGCTGAGCAGAAGTGAGCCCCATGGGACAACAGCACTCCCCAGCTGCCAGCAGTGGGACCTGGGGCTCCACAGAGGCCTGTGCGGTCCAGTAGCCCACTTGAGCAGTGGGAAGCCAGAGCCCTAGAGAGACTGGTGCTATCCAGCTGCCTGCCTGCTGGAACTGCAGAGTGACAGGGCACCAGAGAGGCCTATAGGACCCAGCAGGGAATTTGTGATCCAGTTACCCCAGGGACTTGCTGGGTGCTGAAGCACCAGAGAGGCCTGTGTGACCCAACAGGGACTGTGCCATCCAGTTACCGGCTGGACCTGTGGGGTGCTGAAGCACCAGAAGGCTTGTGCGACCCAGCAGGGACTGCGCAATCTGGTTACTCCAGGGACCTGCTGTGTGCTAAAGCACCAGAGAGGTCTGCGCAACCCAGCAAGGTCTGTGCCATCCAGTTACCCACAGGTCCTGCAGGGTGCTGAAGTACCAGAGAGGCCTGTGCGACCCAGCAGGGGCTGCATGATCTAGTTACCCACGGGGCCTATGGGGTGCTGAAGCACTAAAGAGGCCTGTGTGACCCAGCAGAAAGTCTGCCATCTAATTACCTGAAGGAACTGTGGGGTGCTGAAGCACCAGTGAGGTCTGTGAGACCCAGCAGCCCATAACATAGGCATAGAGCCCAGTCCGCAAAGGGACTGTGCCATCCAGTTGCCTGCGGGAACTGCAGGGCATGGGGGCACCAGAAAGGCTTATGTGACCCAGCTGCCCACAAGATAGGCTTAGAGGATGTGAAAATGGAGGCAGAGGGAATAGAAGCTATGCAAATGATCTCCCAGGACACAGAAGAATTATGACCAAAATAAAGACAAATCCTCAGAAAAAAGCAACAGAAAAGCAGCAGGACAGGACCATATAACCAGGGACACTAGTAGGATCTGTGGAGGCATGAGAGGGTGACGGGCTGGGAGCCCAGGGACAGGAGCAGTCTTAGCTGTGAGCAGCACCCTTGGGGAATAAAGACCAAGCCTGCTCCACAGCACAGAGAGCCAGGACAGAGCACTAAAATAGCCACAGCCACTCACCTGGGGCTACTGCACAGGGAGGGTAGACTTGGCGGGAACTCTGTGGGGACACCTGGGATTTGGAAGTCACTCACAGATTTTGCTTAGTTGCAGCCACAAAGGATGGTGGCCAGTGTGCTCCTTCCCCCATCTGTGGGGAAAAGCAGCAGCTCGCCACCATCGGAGATTAAGCCTTTCCCAGGGAGGCAAATAAATAAAAATTGAGGCTCATTCATAACCAGCATATTTCCCACCCTCTGGAAATCCTCTTATGCAGAACACCAGGGCTACAATCCAAGGCACTGAGTAACTGAGACTACTAGCCACCAGGAAAAAGCTAGAGAATAACTGAACCTGTCCTGGGCTTGCAAATCTACCCAGGAAAGTAAGACTTGACAGTGGTGTTTAATGTGGGCCCACCCAGGCTCATCCAAACCCAGTAGAGGGAGCCACAAACAGCAGAATACCAACACCCACAGGGAAAATTTGGCAGACTCCAGGACCCACTTAGAGAGCCAAAATGCTGAAACAAAGAAAAAAATCCCAAATGAAATAATAAGAGAACTCTATTGATGATGAGATAAATGAAGTGCAGCTAAGCAAAACATCAGAGTTAGAGCTCAGAGCCATGATCTTGAGGAAGCTCAACAGCATGAGTAAGGACATCAGCACCATGAGTAAAGATATAGAAACATTGAAAAGCAACCAAGTGGAAATGAAGAATGACATAGCAGAAATTAAGAACACATTGGAAGGACTAACCAGCAGACTAGAAACCTGAGGACCGGATCAGTGAACTTAAGACAGGGTAGAAAAAAATCAACCAATCAGAAAACCAAAAGAAAAAAACAATTAAAAAACAGGAAGATAGCTTAAGAGAACAGTGGGACAACTTGAAATGTAATAACATTCGCATCATAGGAGTCCCTGAAGAGGAAGAAAATGGACAAGGGTTAGTGAATATTTGCAGAAATAGTGACAGAAAACTTTCCTAACGTGGTGAAGAAAGAAGGCATCCAAGTTCAAGAAGCACAGAGAGCCCCAAAAAGAAGAACCTAAACAGGCCCACACTAAGACACATAGTAATTAAAATGTCAAAAATTAAAGACAAAGAGAGAATTCTAGGCAGCAAAAGATAAGCAACAGGTTACCTACAAAGTAAACCCCACAGGGCTCTCAGCTGACTTCTCAAAAGAAACACTACAGGCCAGAAGGAAGTGGCATGAAGTAATCAAGGTCATGAAAAACAAGGAGCTCAATCCAGGACTACTCTATCCAGCAAGGCTATCATTCAAAATAGAAGGTCAAATAAAGAGTTCCCCAGACCAAAAAAAAACAGGCTAAGAAAATATATTAACACCAAACCAGCACATCAAGATATTCTAAAAGGACTGCTGTAATTAGTAGAAGAAATAGAAAGAAAAGAAAAATAGAACCACACTAAACAAAAATGGCAATAAATAAGTACACATCAATTATCACCTTAAATGTGAATGGTTTGAATGCTCCAATAAAAAGACCCAGAGTAGCTGACTGGATAAGAAAGCATGACTCACCTATATGTTGTTTAAAAGAAACTGACCGCACAACTAAAGATTCACATAGGTTGAAAGTGAAGAAATGAAAAAAAAATCTTTCAAGCAAATGGAAAGCAAAAAAAAGCTGGGGTAGCAATACTCATATCTGATTAAGTAGACTTCAAAATGAAGGCCATAACTAGAGACAAAGAAGGCCACTACGTAATAATGAAAGGATCTATCCAACATGAAGTATAACCTTCGTAAACATATATGCACCCAATATAAGAGCACCAACATATATTAAAAATCTTCTGGAGGACTTCAAAGAAGAAATCAACAGCAATACAATCATAGCAGGGGATTTCAACACCCCACTGACATCACTGGATAGATCTTCTAAACAAAAAAATTAACAAGGAAACAGATTCTCACTGAAGCACTAGATCAAATGGATTTAATAGGTATCTACAGAGAATTACAGCCCAAAACGGCAGAATTCACATCCTTCTCAAGTGCACATGGGACATTCTCAAAGACAGACCACATGTTAGGGCATAAACTAAGTCTCTACAAGTTCAAGGAGATTGAAATCATATCAAGCATCTTCTCAGATCACAATGGCCTGAAACTAGAAATCAATTACAACAAGATATGCAAAGACATTTAAAACTATGGAAGCTAAATACCATGTTATTGAACAATGAGTGGGTTACCACGAAGATCAAGGAAGAAATTTAAAAATTGCTGGAAACCAATGAAAATGAACACACAACAACACAAAATCTATGGGATGCAGCAAAAGCAGTTCTGAGAGGGAAGTTCATAGCACTAAAGGCCTACCTCAAGAAGCAAGAAAAATTTCTAATAGACTATCTAACATCACAATTGAAAGAACTAGAAAGCAAACAGAACGAAAACCTCAGAGCAAGTACAAGGAAGGAAATATTAAAGATCAGAGCAGAAATAAATGACATGGAGACCAAAACAACAATTCAAAGGATCAATGAAACAAAGAGCTGGTCCTTTGGAAAGATAAACAAGATTGATGGACCCTTAGCTAGACTCACCAAGAAACAAAGAGAGAGAACCCAAATACACAAAATCAGAAATGAAAGAGGAGAAGTAACAACT
This sequence comes from Molossus molossus, assembly GCF_014108415.1. NCBI lineage: Eukaryota > Metazoa > Chordata > Mammalia > Chiroptera > Molossidae > Molossus > Molossus molossus. Next base: position 185,497,865 of record NW_023425344.1, read on the forward strand.
GACACCACAGACATACAAAAGATCATTAACAACTATTATGAACAATTATATGGCAACAAATTCGACAATCTAGGTGAAATGGACAAAGTTCTAGAAACACATAGTCTCCCAAAACTGGACTGGGAAGACATAGAAAACTTCAACAGACCAATAACAACTAAGGAAATTGAAGAGGTAATCAAGATTCTCCCCACAAACAAAAGCCCAGGCCCGGATGGCTTCACAGGGGAATTTTACCAAACATTCAAAAAAGAACTAACACTCATTCTTCTCAAACTATTTCAAAATTTCAAGAAGAAGGAAGACTTCTGAACTTGTTTAATGAGGCCAGCATAATTCTAAATCCAAAACCAGAAAAAGACACTACAAATAAAGAAATGTACAGAACAATATCCCTGATGAACATAGATGCCAATATCCTGAATGAAATACTAGCAAATCAAATCCATCAATACATCACAAAAAATTATTTACCATGATGAAGAGGGATTCATCCTAGGGATGCAAGGCTGGTATAATATTCACAAGTCAATAAATGTGATACACCACATAAACAAAATGAAAGAGAAAAATCTTATGATCACATCAATAGAAGCTGAAAAAGCATTTAACAAAATCCAGCACCCACTTCTGATAAAAACGCTCAAGAATCTGGAAATAGAGGGATCATATCTCAACAAAATGAAGGCCATATATGAAAGACCTACAGCCAACATCATCCTCAATGGCAAAAAATTAAAAGCATTTCCCTTAAGAACCGGAACAAAACAAGGATGCCCACTTTCACCACTCTTATTTAACATAGTACTGGAAGTCTTAGCCACAGCAAACAGACAGGAAGAAAAAACTAAAAGGGATCCAAATGGGAAAGGAGGAAGTGAAACTGTCATTATTCACAGATGACATGATACTATATGTAGAAAACCCCAAAGACGCCATCAAAAATTTACTAGTCTTAATAAATGAATTTGGCAAAATAGCAGGATAGAAAACTAACGTGAAGAAATCAATGGCATTCCTATACACCAATGATGAACTCACAGAACGATAAACTAAAAAAAAATGCCATTTACCATCATGGCAAAAAAATTAAGATACCTAGGAATAAACTTAACCAAAGAAATAAATGACCAATTCGCAGAAAACTACAGGTCATTGAAAAAAGAAATAGAGGAAGATATAAGAAAGTGGAAGCACATACCTTCTTCATGAATTGGAAGAATTAACATCATTAAAATGTCCATACTACCCAAAGCAATCTATAGATTCAATGCAATCCCCATCAAAATACCAACAACATACTTCACAGAACTAGAACAAATACTTCAAATGTTCATATAGAACCAAAAAAGAGCTCGAATAGCCACAGAAATCTTGAAAAAGAAGAACAAAGTTGGAGGGATCACATTACCAGATTTCAGTTTATACTACAAAGCCACAGTAATCAAAATAGCCTGATACTGGCACAATAACAGGCATATAGACCAGTGGAACAGAGCAGAGAACCCAGAAATGGACATGAGACAATATGCTCAATTAATATTTGACAAAGGTGGCAAGAGCATACAGTGGAGCAAAGACAGCCTTTTTAATAAATGATGTTGGGAAAATTGGACAGCTCCATGCAAAAAAATGAAACTAGACCATCAGCTTATACCATATGCAAGAATAAACTCAAAATGGAAAAAAGACTTAAATGTGACTCATGAATCTGTAAAAATCCTAGAAGAAAATGTAGGCAACAAAATTTCAGACCTCATACGCAGCAGAATTTTCACTGATACATCACCTAAGGCAACAGAAACAAAGGAGAAAATAAACACATGGGACTACATCAAACTCAAAAGTTTCTGCACAGCAAAAGATACAATCATGAAAATGGAAAGGCAACCCACTGTATGGGAGAGCATAATTGCCAATGATATATCAAAAATAAGGGGTTAAATTCCAATATATATACAGTGCTCGTATAATGCAACAAAAGGAAGACAAAGAACCCAATTAAAAAATGGGCAGAGGAACTAAATAGACACTTCCCCAAACAGGTCATACAAATGGCTAAGAGACATATGAAGAAATGCTCAACATCACTAATCATCCAAGAGATGAAAATTAAAACAACAATGAGATTTCACCTCACACCTGTCAGAATGGCCGCCATCAACAAATCATCAAACAACAAGTGTTGGCGAGGGTGTGGAGAAAAGGGGACTCTAGTACACTGCTTGTGGTAATGCAGACTGGTGCAGCCACTGTGGTAAACAATATAGTGTTATCTAAAAAAATTAAAAATTGAACTGCTATTTGACCCACTGATCCCACTTCTAGGAATATACCCTAAAACACCAATATAGCCTGAAACACCAATCAGAAAGAATATATGTACCCCCATATTTGTAGCAGCACTATTTACAATAGCTAAGATCTGGAAACAGCCCAAATGTCCATCAGTAGACAAATGGATTTAAAAGATGTGGTACATATACGCAATGGAGTACTATGCAGCTGTAAGAAAGAAAGATCTTTTATCCTTTGAGACGACATGGAGGGAACTGGAAAGTATCATCCTAAGCGAAACAAGCCAAATAGAGAAAGCCAAGTACAATGTGATCTCACTTATTTGTGGAATATAACAAACATAACAGTCTGAGGAATGGAGAAGTCCCAGAGATGTGGAAGTGGGGTACAGACTGACAATCCCCAGAAAAGGGGTGGGGGGAGAGATAAACCACAGAACTTATATGCATGTATGCATGAACAATGGACATGGACAACAGAGCTGGGGACAGGGCCGGGAGGGAGGGAGAGGGGTAATCAGTGGGGGGGAAAGGAAAAACATTTGTAACAAAAATAAATTAATTTAAAAAAAAAGAAAATGAATGCATTTTTAAATGAAAACAAAACATGAGTGAAGTTGTTACCAATAGAAGAGCACTGGAAAATATGTTAAAGCTCTTTGAGCAGAAGGGTAGTGATACAAAATGTAAATTCAAATCTACCAAATGTAATGAGTGCCAGAAATGGGAAATATATAGATAAATAAAAAATATATTTGTTCCATAATTTGTTTTAAAAAGAAATGACTGAAAATAATAATAATATATTGTGGGATATATAACATATGTAGAAATAAATGTAGGACAGATGTGTCATAAAGGACAGTAAGAAATAAATGGAAACAACCACACTGGCAGACAGGTGTGTATGTGAACGGGGACCTGGCCTTAAGTGGGTCAGTACCCCCAAGTTGATCTCTACTTGTGGTGACAGTGGCGAAGTGACGGAAAAGAAGAGCAATGCTCTCAGTATTGGTGAACGTTTCAAACATTGCTTCAATTCCACAGGCACCATGGGAAATTTAAAAATACTTACAGGGTTTCAAGGTATGAAATGCTAAGAAGTTGGAGAATATTATTAAGGATTGTTGTCCCTTCCTTTCAGTGATGGATTCACTATCCCACCCAAATTTCCCATTGCCTTCAAACAGCAATTGCCTCCTGCAATAATTCACAGAGCTCACTTGGTCAATGAGTTTGTGGACCTTGATTGAATGTTGGCTTGGAATTCTTGGTTTTTACTCAATTATTGCTGACAAAAAATGTACATGTTTCAGATTAGTAGGAAATTCTAGTCTTTCCACAAGATTTTATAAAAATACTTGCAACGATAGGATAGAAAACTGATCATTTCTTTTTCAGAGATACCCATTTGAATTAACATTAATCCTTCATGTCTTGCCACATAATGCAAATTATGAATGTTACATGTTAATTAACAACTGAATAAAACTTCAAAAAATATGGATGTCTTGGCCCAGTTCTTAATAGCCTATTACTAGTTTGTGCTAGAAGTCACTGGGTGGAAAGGTGAGGTACAACAGCAAACATGTTTCCCTTAAGCAACAAGGGGTACAGTGACGATACAAAGTCCCAATTGGGAAATAGATAATTTTTATTATTCTTATCTGATAGTTTTAGGCTAATGCCACACTTAGCAATTGTCATATCTAACAATCTTTGTCAAGGAAACTAATATAACCAAGATTTTTTCCCCCAAAATATAAAGTCTTTACACCTTGTTGTTGAAAGATGAGGTTCCATGATTAGCTACAGAAAAAGTGTTTGGAACCCTATGACTTCTCAAGTTTATTTTGCTCTCTCTATTTCCCTCCCTCTAGGGGTATTACAGAAGAACCTGAACACTCAGAGTAGGACAAAAGAGAAAAATAATTAACAATGAGTTTATTATGATAAACTATTTGTGCTGTTTTTGAAACCAGGAACCTATCTTTATCCAAAAAAAATGTGTTTAGTCTGAAAAAAGAGCAGATCATGAAAATTCTCATTTTACTTACTAGGTTTGAAAGTTACCTCCTGCCCTGGCCGGTTTGGCTCAGTGGTTAGAGCGATGGCCTGCGGTCCAGAGAGACCCAGGTTCGGTTCCTGCTAAGGGCACGTACCTCGGTTGCAGTTTGTCCCCGACCCTGGTTGGTCATGTGGGTGGCAATCACTTAATGTGTCCCTTTAAAGTCAATGTTTCTCTCTCTCTCTCTCTCCCCCTCCCACTCTATCTGAACAAAATATTGAAAAATGTCCTTGGGTGAGGATTAAAAAAAAAAAGAAAGTTACCTCCTTCTTAGTTATTCCTCAATAACAATATGAGCCCTGATAAAATATCTTTCTGTTGACTACAGTTATTCTGTGTCCAAAAACAAAGAGAAACTCAAAATCTGTTATAGGTGTGGCTTCCTCGTAAGAAGTTTCACATTATTGCCTGGCCAGGGTGGCTCAGTGGTTGAGCATCCATCCATGCACCAAGAAGTCACCAGTTCGATTTCCGGTCAGGGCACATGCCCAGGTTGTAGGCCACATCCCCAGTCAGGGGGCATGCTGGAGGTGAACAATTGATGTTCTCTCTCATCGATGTTTCTATCTCTCTCTCTCTCTCTCTCTCCCTTCCTCTCTCTCTAAAAATCAATAAAGAAGAAGAAAAAAATATATAAGAAGTTCACATTACTTGGCTAAAAATCAAATAGTGCTTAGCTCTAGGTCTTTAAATTATTGATGACAGTTTGAGAAAAGGTGTTTAGCTTTTTGCATTTGATTAGTTAGCTTAATGTATTCAAGTATCTGATTTTCCCCAAGTTCTCAAAAATTATTTTTCCAAAATTTATTTTTGAAAGTACATTTATTCATTAAAAGTTCCAGTTTTATCTTGTTTCTCACTGTTCTAGAAAAAAGTAAGGGCCCAGCCAGTGTGGCTCAGGGTTGAGCATTGACCCATGCACCAAGAGGTTGCTAGTTTGATTCCCTGGCAGGGCATAGCCCAAGTTGTGGGCCAAATCCCCAGTGAGGGGCATGTAAGAGGCAAGCAATCAATGTTCTCTCTCATCGATGTTTCTCTCTCTCTCCCTCTCCCATCCTCTCTCTCTAAAATCAATCAAGAAAAAAATATTTTTTTAAATAAGGATACAAATACACCAATAAATATCAGAGTAGTTTTTGCTCATATTAGTTTTCATTCAAATTTTTACACCATTCTGGGAACCTAATTATTTTATTCATTATAATAAAAGCTTGAGAGTGTAAGTTCTATAATAAGACATTTAAGGAGAATTGTTTGAAAATTTTGGAGTTGGTACCAGCTTATCAAACTGGTCACCTACCTAAGAGAGATGAAAAGTTATATATCAAAGGAACAAGAATGCAAAATATTTTTCCAGATAAATAGCATAAAATCCCATTTGTTTGACATTATATATAATGTATCAACAAGAGAGCACACACTGATTGAATGCATAATAAAATGTAAGAAAATCCTAAAGAAGTGTTTTATCAATTTCAAAAACCTCTCTCTGTAAATACTATACAATAAAGATTTCTTGTACAGCAATGTTACTAAGTTTAAAACTGGAGGACCTATCCCTGGCTGGTTTGGCTCAGTGGTTAAAGTGTCAGCCTTCGGTCCAGAGAGACCAGGGTTTGGTTCCCGTTAAGGGCATGTATCTCGGTTGCAGTCTGTCCCCGGCCCTGATTGGTTGTGCAGGTGGCAGCCACTCGATGTGTCCCTTTCACGTCGATGTTTCTCTCTCCCTCCCACTCTATCTGAGGAAAAAAAAAAAAAAAAAAAAACCTGGAGGACCTAACAATTATTTTAGAAAATGACAGTAGTTTCTTAAGTTAAATTAATCACATTTTTGTGTTTTCAATCTTTCTGAGTAATTTCAAAGTTATATGTGCATAAAACCACCAAAATAAAGGTGGGGCCTCAACTAGTAGTTTCTGTTTTGGGGCAGGTAATCTAAATACATGTTTCCCTCTAAATTCAATATGACTGCTAAGAAAAATGATTATGAAATATTATCAAGCCCAGCAATAGCAAAGATAATGGTATCTTTATTCTCCATAACCAAAAATTGAAAAGAATTCAAATGCCCAAAAGTAAGAGAATAAATTATTTTTAAATGGGATACAATCAAAGAATTGAAAGTACTCATAAATACTACAAGAAAAGCTACTGATACATCAAAAGACATGGAAGAATCTCCATGAGCCAAACAAAAATAAAATTTGAAAAGCATATACAGTATGATCATATTCCATAAAGTTTTACAATGGGCAACATCTATTTATGGTGATAGAAATTAGATCAATGGTTGAGGGGTGATGGGAACTCTTTAGAATATTGTATGAGACATTTCTGAGGTGATAAAAATGTTCTATGAAATGTTGACAGGTGAGTAGGTAGGTTGCTCAGGTGTATGCTTTTGTCAAAAGTCTTTGAATAATGACTTAAGATTTGTGTGGTTCACTGCATCTAAAGTATACTACAATTAAGGAAAAGGTAATATTTAAAAACCTAGGAAAATCAACTCTACACATTAGTCTAAAAAACCAAAGATTTCTGATATTCTTCTTACTCCGTTACTATGGCTTTCTTTTTCCTTTTATTAATTAATTTAGTTTTGTTATAGATGTTTTGCCTTTCCCCCCAGATACCTTCCTCCCTATCCTGCCCCCCACCCCAAGCATTGTTGTTTCTGTCCATTGGTTTTCATTTGTAATCGTCTAAATTTTTCTATATTATTGTGCTTTAGCCCAGAGACTGGATTTTTCACAAACTGCAAAGATGACAAATTTCAGTGAGTTAATGACCAAAAAGTAAACAGCTAACAAATTAAGCGCCAGATTATCATTTCTGGTACACAGAGTAGGCCTCAAAAATATCCAGGTTCTAATTCCTAGAACTTATGAACATGCCACAAGGGACTTTATGGCTGCATTCTTTCAGACCTTAGGATATGAAGATGAGCCCCAATTATTTAAGGGGGCCCAAATGAATCCCAAGAACCCTTCCAAGCAGGGAGCTTTCTCGAACTGGAGCAAGCGATGTGACAGTAGGACAAAGTGGAAAGACTCCCAGTGAGAAGGATCTGATATGCTTTTGCTAGTTTTGAGACTCACTGGCTCACGTGGGAAGACAGGAGCCAGGGTTCGGGTGCCAAAGGCAGCCTCCAGCAGATGCCACAAGGAAAGATCTTCAACTGCACCAGAGCGGCAGTGGGTCCTACAACTGCAAACTCTGCCAACAGCCTGAATGAACTTCCAAGCCAATTTTTACCCTAAGCTTCCTAATAAGTACCCCCGATACCTTGGTTTGGAACTTGTGAGACCTTTGACCTACAGAACTATAAGATCATGATTTATGTGGTTTAAGCCATTAAATTTGTTGTAATTTATTATGGTGGCCATAGAAAACTAATGAAGTCTTGTATTTCAGAATAAAACTGAAATGTGAAGGGATTTTGATTTTCAGAAAGGTTAAAAAACTTTCTCTCATAAATCTTGTGAAAACATGGAAGATCTGGAGAGGATAAAAATAACATCTTTTACATTTATATTTAATTTGTATGAACTTCTGCTACATTGCTTCTTTTAGCCAATCCCTCTCCTTTGGTTTTCCTGGAGCTTCTCATTGCTTATATTAGAATCCCCTCTATGCATAAATGCTATTCGCAGTAAAACTTTGAGAATGGATATAATTGCATTTTAACCCCATCTATATGTAGAAAATTTTTTATAATGTTTATTCATTTATTTTTGTTACAGATGCTTCTCCCCCTCCCCCAATAGATACCCTTCTCCCAATCTCGCCACCCCCCAAGCCTTATTCTCTATGTCCTTGTCTACACAGAAGCTCTATAGTTTATCGTTTCTCTCCCGCCACATCCAGGTTTGTCAGTCTGCACACCACTGTCTCTGGGTCTCTTTTGCTCCTCGGCTTGTTTTGTTCATTATATTTCATAAATAAGTGAGATCATGTGACATTCGTCTTTCTCTGATTGGCATGTTTCGCTTAGGATAATACTCTCCAAGTCCCTCCATGTTGTCTCAAAAGATAAGAGATCTTTCTTTCTTACAGTTGCATGGTATTCCATTGTGTGGCTCAGTGGTTGAGCGTTGACCCATGCACCAAGAAGTTGCCGGTTTGATTCCTGGTCAGGACACATGTCCAGGTTGTGGGCAAAATTCCTGGTGGGGGCCATGCAGGAGGAGGCCAATTAGTGTTCACGCTCCCTTTCCCTTCCTCTCTCTCTCTAAAATCAATAAAGAAAAAAAAATTAATATTAAAAAAAAAGCTGTAGGAATATTTTTAAAGTTCAAATTCTTCTTTTGATTGCTTTAGTTATACATGGAAAAATGATGAAAATATAAATATGTCATTCGGAAATCAAACCAAAATCATCAGGTAGACATGCCTGAAGGCCTGTTTGTCAGCCTCGAATCATTTGGGGAGATTTTGTTTTACAAACAAGTGACTGATACTTTCAGGTCCCTTCCTTGTTCCCTCACACTCAGACTCTCCCCCAATCCTCCTGAAAAATAATTACATCTAGTTAAAATAAAGCTTTCCCATTTTTCATCCCTTCTCGCATATTTAGGTGCTGCTCTTCATCAAAAGCCATTTCCTACGCACATTGTCTCTTCTTGCCTTTGAAGGGCACTTATTCATGCTGCGCAGACGTGAAAGATTAGAAACCAAACTGTACGCAATCTTGCTCCTTATGGTCAGCAACGGGTACGTTTCCTCATTATTTGAGACTACAATGTTTTGGTTTGCTTTTTTTTTAATCCAATCTTATCTCAAAAACTTCTCAATAGATGACAACTACAAGTCTGAAAAAGGAATGGTTTCTGAGCCATTATTCAAGACACTAACTTAAATGAGAAATCTTTAAGTTCTTTAATGGAGAAACATTTTCTTGTTGGAGCATTAAATAATAGTTTATGTGCTCTCCATGATTACAACAAGCCCCAATGGATAAGTCTGCTATTTATCATTAAAAAAACAAAACAAAAACAAGAACAAAACAAACAGGATAACATTTGCCGAAGAACATGTGAATTTATTGGCTTTAATTAAATGTGTTTCTTCTTAGCTAATGTAATTTAAACACAATCCATAGAAAATATCTATTGCATAGTTAATACTGACTTGCCTGTGAGGATATATTTAGAGAGAGGAAGGGAAAGAGAGAGAGAGAAACATCATCTCCTGCCTCCCCTATGTATCCTGATCAGGAATTGAATCCAGAGATTTTGGGTGTACGGGCTATGCTCCAACCAACTGAGCCACACTGGCTTGGGAGTAAATTATTTTTATTTAATTATAATAATTATAGTTATTTTTAAAATCAGTTTTTGTTTATTAAAATTTTGAACAAAACATTATGTGATTTGAAAACAATTGAACAGAGGCTTATATTTTGTTCCACAAATGTGAGGAAGTGGTTTGCTAGAATTCATTTAAAATAGAGTTACAGATATTTTTTTATTTTATGTAAATGCCCTTTACAGCCTACGGAGTGAGAACAGGTTTAGAGTGTGAAATAAATGTTTTCTTTTTTGCCCCGTGTTTCTTTTCACAACACCTAAAAAATACTTGAAATTTTAGAACCAGCAATATGAATTTCTAAAATTGTGTGCATCATCATAACAGTGTAACTGACTGAAACTCAGGTTTAGATCAGGAAACACAGTGGGTTTAATACTCCTAGTGGTTATTTCCCTCCTCCTATTGTAGATAGCCAATGAACTCCTTTCTTTTGCTATGTTTGAAGTATTAAACTATTTTTAAATTTAACTGCACCAACTTCAAATGAAGAAGCTCTCTCACTGGCATCTGTGTAACACATCTGTGATTATAGCAATAAAAGAAAGGTGCACAAGCACAAGTTTTTTCATTCTATACAATAGAACTTAATGATATATTATAGAGACCATATAGTATATTAGCTCTTTAGTATCTAGTTGAGAAATGGGAAGCAAAAAGAAGAAAAATGGTATTTATTAAGGGCATGCTGGGGACTATACATGTGATGGATATTTGGAACTTGATATGTATTCATACAGGACCCTTATAAATGAAAAATTATTCCCATTTGCAGGCAAGAACATTGAAAATCAAAGTAAAGTAATTTGTCCCAGTTCACATAGTGGAATTTCTATCCTTATTTGTCTAATTCTAATGTCCATTATCTGGTTTTCTAGAAGGGGAACAAACTATAGAGAAGAAAGTAAAAAAGAAAAGAAAAAAAAAACAAAACAGTGAAGCAAAGTACCTCAAAACTGAAATACACTCAAGGGCATACAGAGACATCTTTCTGGAACTAACACACTGAGATTGTAGCCTTCTCCCAAGATCCCTTATCATTTTTATTTATTTATTTTTGGTGGTAAGCTATAGAGAAACTTTGAGGTGCAAGGTGTCATCACCCACTAAATGATCTTACATGGAATACTTCTGGGTCTTATTCAGTCTTTGATTCAGGGTGAGGCAAGTGACATCCTTGCCTCAGGTGCAAAATTAAGAGGGTGATAAAAGCTCAGTAATCAAGTAAATAATATTTCAATGTAATATTTTATTAAGTCAAAGTTAATGCCAAAAAACCCACGATGAGCAACATATCAATATTTTTTAAAAGACAAAATTAATGTTACTGATTCTCCCTTTCACTTAAAGCTCCCCTATGGCTTGGCGTGATATATTGATTCTGTTAGACAACTAAGAGTATTTGCTAGAGATGATAGGTAAAAATGCTGAATCAAAGGATATATGCACTATAAATCCACATGATTATCATCTTTAATGACTCTAACATTATCTTTTCCCATTTTAACAAATTTGGAATGATAATGTGTTTCCCAGGGGATCCTACATCACAATCGCTGATAGTGAGGCAGAGTCTCTATACAGCTGTTGTTGCATACGCAGGTAAATTTGCTGTGATTCTTGGTGACATGACTAGACAGATATAATCTGCTTATTTTTCTGACAACAAGCTATTTGTTGTTTCCTGTTTGTCATCTGAAAACCTTCCATTGACACCTTCTGGTAAGATCAAGAAAGCACTAGAATCGAAACTCGCAGATGCCTGGACAGAAAGTGCCGAGGCAGTGCTGGAGCATGGTTATGAGAAATGATGTAGCACCGATGCTCAGGGAGAAAAATGGAGAGTGGACAAAAGGAAACACTGATGACTCTGAGTCGAAAAGGAATTAGAGTTGTCCAGCTGGTGTGGCTCAGTGGTTGAGCATCAACCTGTGCACCAAGAGGTAGCCAGTTCGATTCCCGGTCAGGGCACATGCCCAGGTTGTGGGCCTGATTCCCAGTGGGGGGCATGCAGGAGGCGGTCAATCGATGTTCTCTCTCATCAATGTTTCTATCTCTCCCTCTCCCTTCCTCTCTCTCTAAAATCAATAAAGGAAAAAAAAATGGTAATTAGAATCTTTAGGTTGTTGATGAAGGGAAATTTAGAAATACGTATTCTTTTTAATGTATGAACACTAGTGACATGTAATTTTAAACTCTAAGCAAGCTTAAAGATTATAAAATAAAAATACAATGTGATAAGAAAGTATCCTGTCATAGCTTAATCATCAGTATTTTATTCTTTGTTATTGGTATGTAAAATAATGTCTTACAACTAAGACATCTGAAATTCAATAACATATGGTATTGCCAAAAGGTACTATAAATAAGATTTTCCTGTTAATACTATGCAGGTATTTTCTCCGAATCTAACCATGTCATTAACTTTGTTCGTGATAGTTCTCATGAGTTCAAAGTAATTATTCAAATATATTCAAATCTTTTAAGTACTTATAATTTAAGCAGGTCTTCCATATCCTCTATTATTAAAATATTCTATATTTTCTTTTATACATTAATAATTTTTATTTTAGATTTTAATATACATTTAAAATGTATTTTGGTATATTTTTATTTTATTTTATTTATTTGTTTACTTAAGTTTTTTCTTTATTTATTTTAGAGAGAGAGGGAGGGAGAGGGGGAAAGAGATAGAAACATTGATGAGAGAGAACACGGACTGGCCGCCTCCTGCATGCCCCCCACTGGGGATCGTGCCCACAACCTGGGCACGTGCGCTGACAAGGAATTGAACTGGCAACCTCTTTGTGCATGGGTCAATGCTCAACCACTGAACCACACTGGTCGGGCTTTTGTTATATTTTTAATGTGGGCTTCTAAGTCACCCATTTTATTGGTATAATTAATATGGTCTTGAAGTTTTAAAATTTCTCAGTATCTATATATTTAGTATCATTTTCTATTTTAAAAATTATCTTATTTCAAATTTTTTCAGACTTTGAATAAGTTTATCTATTTTATTAATATCTTCAAATATCATATTTTGAAAATATTGGTCATCTCTATTTTTTGCTTTCCATTTAAGAGTTAATAATACCTGTGTTCTTTCTGATATTTAGTGCATCCACTTGTGGTTTTGTTTTTTGTGCGGGGTGATCAGGAAATCTTTTTTTTTTTTTTTAATTTCTAAGACCTCTCTCTTTCTCTCTCTCTCTCTCTCTTTTCATACAGCCAATACTTGCATATATTCTTTTTGTGTTGAAGGCCCGTATTCTAAGAACCTTTACTCAGTAATAGTGGATAATGGATAAAATCTGTTGTTGGTATCCCAATAGGTTTTCTTATTGATATGATAGTAGTTCCCTGTTCTTCCAAGGGGTTGGTAACTATGTAGGTTAATAAACTAAGAGGTTCAAGCGATTATAAACAGGTAATAAATAAGGAGAGCAGACAATGAAATCTTAAATAAAGATAATTAGCACTAAAATTGATAATTCCAACTACAACAACAAATTACAGAACTCAGAGATATACATAGTAAAGTTCCCCTAAAATGAGGAAGACATTAAATACAGAATAAGAGGGCAAACATGTTAACAGGACATTCTTGAATTTTCCTAAGAGTGACCCTTCAAAATTATATGAAGCCCAAGTGATCATTCAAGCCACAAAAATACATAAAAGATCCCAGAAAATATAGCCCAACAAAATCTAGCCTACCATAGAATGGACCAAAATTAAAAAAAAAAAAAAACTAGAAAGTAATACACTTTATAAAATGATGGGTAAATAATAAGTCTTATAAATGCAGAACCAAGATTAAACAACTAAAGAACATAAGGTAAAAGTTATAAATTCTGTCAAAATAAAAATATGTCACTAACTTCTACAGGATGCACAAAGAAAGAAAGAGAAAAACCCTGCAAGAATGCTAACTACATAATGTGTTATAACAAGATGTAGATTGATACTGTCTAAAAGTAAAATCTGAAGATAAAGAGAAACCCCAGGGACGTCTACTACCAGTAACAGCAGATTCTTACCAACTCTTTCACTGTGGACAACAAAATAAACTCTTTTCAAGACATCAAGGGTTAACATATCAAGGAAGAATTACAAAGTTAAGATCCAAGAGAAAGTGAGCTTGGCATTTAGAACCACTCTTCAGCTCGAGATGTCTGCTAATTCTAGGAGTTAGAAAATAGATTGCAAAACTGATGAATACTTTTGACAGCCACATGTGTACATATTTGTGTGTATATGAGGGGGGATAGAGAATTGGAATGTCTATTGTTTTTATATTGACTCTTTCTGATGGAGTCATATAGTTCTTGTAGAGTTTTCTTGTTATGCTTAAGTCTCTCTCTTCTCCCTCTGTCACCAGCCCTCCAAGTTTTGAATTGGGGTGCAAGACTACATTCTAGGAAGATCAGCCCACACAGGGATTCAAAATCAGCATCTAATCATGTGCACATTTGCAGTTGCACTAAAATAACACAGAAATGCTGGTACCTTTAGCTTCTGGCAAAGATTAAATTTAATTCCTCTTGCCAGGCCGGTGTGGCACAGTGGTTGAGCGTTGACTCATGCACCAAGAGGTCACCTGTTCCATTCCTGGTCAGAGCACATGACCAGACTGTGAGCCAAATCCCCAGTCGGGGGCATGCAGAAGGTAGCCAATCGATGTTCTCGCTCATCGATGTTTCTGATGTTTCTATCTCTCTCTCCCTCTCCCTTCCTCTCTCTCTCTCATCAATAAAGAAAAATAAAATTAAAAAAATTAATTTCTCTCTAGAAAAAGTTAATATTTTTTCTAGGTTCCAAATTATTTTTAAATAATGACTAGTACTAAAAAAGATGATAGAGATGCACATGAGGAGATATGGCATAGAAGACCACTGGGGAAAAAAGACATGAGAGAGAGAAAGTCCACAGAGAAAAGGGTTTCTCATTAAAAACTGATAAATCTCCATAATTCTTGAATAATACTAAGTTTACATTATTTCAGAAGAGAGAAAGCAAGGAAAGAAAGAAAGAAAGAAAGAAAGAAAGAAAGAAAGAAAGAAAGAAAGAAAGAAAGAAAGAAAGAAAGAAAGAAAGGAAGGAAGGAAAGAAAGGAAGGAAAGAGGGAAGGAGGGAGGGAGGGAGGGAGGGAGGACACAAGAAGAAAAGAAACAAAGAGAAAATAGAGGGAGACCAAGAGAATGAATACAATTTACCAATATCAAAAATAAATAAAAGAGAAGGCATCATTATAAAGAGCAAAAGATTTACAAAAAGATTTCTAGTGGTCCCAATTAGTGCAATAAGGCAATTAAGATATTTCTACAATAAATTTTTAAGTTCATAAAGATTGCAATGAAAAGGTAAATGTTATTTTGCAGAGGACATGGCCACATATGAAGATCTGAAATTATCTATAATTCAAATTAAAAGTAAATTTAATAAGGTGGAAAACATTGTGATGAATTTTTTAAAAAGCAAAAATCAATTTGCATACCTATACACCAGAAATTGAAAAAATGATGTTGTTTTAAATTTATTTATTTGAGATAGGAAGGGAGAGGGAGAGAGGGAGGGAGGGGAAAGGAGAGAGAGAATCATTGATTTATTGTATCACATATTTATGCATACATTGGTTGATTCTTGCATGTGCCCTGACCTGGGATTGAACCTGCAATCTTGGCATATCAGGACAATGCTCTAACCAACTGAGCTACCTGGCCAAGGCTGAAAAACAAAATATTTTAAATATCTTTTAAAATTCATTCTAGTCTTCCTCCTTATATATCCAATACATAGGCAAGGCTGCTATCCATTAGGGAAATCCAATTTACGCTATAGTGATACCATTGTATAAATATTGAGTTCTCACATTAAAAATACTAACAATATGTATTATTAATGAAGATATAGAACAATGAAAATCCTCTTACATTGTTGGGGGAAAAATAAATGGGTAAATTTAATCATTTACACTATAATGTGTGTGCAAGGATGTTCATGGCAGCATTATTTGTAAAAATAAAAAAGTAAAATGGATTTTAAAACTTTATATTGAATACAATACAATAAAAAAGGACAAATTAGAACTACATTGGTTAATGTTGTTTGCATAATGTTAAGCAAAAAATAAATAAGGAATATGTACTACTTTTCTGAGTCTGTTTTAACAAATTACCACAAATTGGTGAATTAAAGAACAGAAATTTATTCTCTCACAGTTCAAGAGGCCAGAGGTTCAGAGTCTATTTACAAAGCTGCACTCCCTTTGGAGGCTCTAGAAAGACCATCTGTTCCTTGACTCCTGGTCCCTTTTTCCATTTTCAATACCAGCAGCAGCAAATTGACAATGCCTTTGCGTCCATTCTCACACTGCCTTCCCACCTTCTCTCATAAAGACACTGTGATGATACTTAGGGCCCACACAGATAACCCAGGATAATTTCATCTCAAAATGTTTAACTTAATTATATCTGCAAACACCCATTTTTCAAAAAAGTTAAAATTTAAAGTAATTAAGGTGTCAACATATCTTTGGGGGCCATTGTCAGTCACCCACAGAGTGGACACATGAATTTCTCAACACTAAAAAAAAGTATCCTCTAATTAATGGGTATCTTTGTCCAAAGAATAGGTAGTGATCTATTTTTTAGAAAATATTTCTTTAACCGAGTAGTAGTTGCCGAGGTATTTGGTTGCTAATAATTCCTTGAACTGTATAAATTTTGTACACTTTTATGCTTTGATCTTATATATATTTATATCTGTATATGTCAATAACACAGAGATATATGTATGATTAGAATTTAACAACAAAACCATAATGATTCAGTCACCTACTGTTTTTCATATTTTTTCTTTTCTTAATAAATTTGTGATCTTTTAGGAAATAGTGTAGTCAAATAAACAAATGTAGTATTTATATATAACATAGGTGATTCTCTTATAAAATTTCTTATCTATTTCACTCTCTTTACATATATCTATCTTCTATCTATCTATCTATCTATCTATCTATCTATCTATCATCAATCTATCTATCTATCTATATATCTATCTATCATATATCTATCTATATCTACTCATACCTTTAGGATTCATGACATTTGAAATATATATAACTTTTTTATTTTATTTTATTGTTAACTATATTAAGGATGTTTCCCAAATTCCCCCCTGTACTCCCCTCCTCCCGGTCCCTGCCCCATACCAGGTCTTCACCACACTATTTTCTGTGTTCATTGGTTGTACATACATGTATATAAGTTCTTTGGTTAATCTCTTCCCATCTCCCCCTCCCCCTTCCCTCTGAGATATGTCAGTCTGTTCCATACCTCCATGACTCTTAACCTATTTCATTTGTCAGTTTATTATGTTCATTAGATTCTACATATAAGTGAGATCATGTGGTATTTGTCTTTTTCTGACAGGCTTATTTCACTCAGAATAGTACTCTTCCAGTCCATTCATGCTGTCACAAAGTGTAAGATATCCTTCTTTTTTACAGTTGCATAGTATTCCATTGTGTAAATGTGCCACAGCTTTTTATCCACTCATCAACTAATGGGCTGTTTACAGATCTTAGCTATTATAAATAATGTTACTATGAACATAAGGGTATATATATATAGTCTTTCTGATTGGTGTTTCAGGCTTCTTAGGATATATTTCTAGAAGTGGAATTACCAGGGTAAATGTCAGTTCCATTTTTAATTTTTTGAGGAAATGCCATATTGTTTCCCATAGTGACTGCACCTGTCTGCATTCCCACCAGCAATGTACTAGAGTCCTCTTTTCTCCACACCCTTGCCAGCACTTATTATTTGTTGAAATTAAAAAAAAAAAAAAAAGTTTTCTTTATTGAATTTAGAGAGAAAGGAAGGAAGAGGGAGAGAGAGATGGAAACATTGATGAGAGAGAACATTGATTGGCAGCCTCCTGCATGCCCCCCACTTGTGATTTGGCCCACAACCTGGGCATGTGCCCTTACCACGAAAGAAACTGGTGACCCCTTGCTGCATGGGTTGATGCTCAACCACTGAGCCACACTGGTGGGACTGATGATTTTTTTTTTTTATTGTAGCCATTCTGGCAAGTGTGAGGTGATACCTCACTGTAGTTTTAATTTGCATCTCTCTAATGATTAGTGACATTGAGCATTTTTTCAAAAGTCTATTGGCCATCTGTATGTTCTCTTTGGAGAAGTGACTATTCAGGTCCTGTGCCCACTTATTAATTGGGTTATTTGTCTTCCTTTGGTTTAGCTGTATGAGTTCTTGTTTTTGTTTTTTTTTTTCCTGTGCTTTTATTTTATTTTTATTTTTTATTAATTAATTAATTTTTGTTACAGATGTTTGTCCTTTCCCCTCCACTGATTCCCCCCTCCCTCCCTGCCCTGTCCCCAGCTTTGTTGTCCATTTACATTGTTCATGCACACATGCATATAAGTTCTGTGGTTTGTCTCTCCCCTACCACCCCCTCTTCTGGGGATTGTCAGTCTGTACCCCACTTCCACATCTCTGGGACTACCTCATTCCTCAGACTGTTATGTTCATTATATTCCACAAATAAGTGAGATCATATAATAATTGTCTTTCTCTGTTTGGCTTGTTTCACTTAGGATAATACTTTCCAGGTCCCTCCATGTCATCTCAAAGGATAAGAGATTTATCTTTCTTACACCTCACACCTGTCAGAATGGCACCATCAACAAATCATCAAACAACAAGTGTTGGCGAGGGTGTGGAGAAAAGGGGACTCTTGTATGATTTCTTTGTATATTATCAGATGTGTCATTGGCAAATATGTTCTCCCATAGTTCCCTTTTCATTTTGATGATGGTTTATTTTGCTGTGCAGAAGCTTTTTATTTTGATGTAGTCCCATTTGTTTATTTCCTTTGATTCTCTTAGCCTAGGAGATGTATTAATAAAAATTCTGCTATCTGAGGTGTCTGAGATATTGCTGCCTATGTTTTCTTCTAAATTATTTATGGTTTTATGACTTACATTTATACCTTTTATTCATTTTGAGTTTAATCTTGTTTATGGTATAAAGTGGGGATCTAGTTTCATTTTATAGATGAACCAGTCCAATTTTCCCAACACCATTTATTGAAGAGACTCTTTTACTCCAGTGTATGCTCTTGCCTCCTTTGTCAAATATTAATCGACCACAATGATGTGAGTGGTTTTCTGGGGTTTCTGTTATGTTCCATTGATCTATATGTCTGTTTTTGTGCCAATAACAGGCTCTTTTGATTACAATGGATTTATAATATAGTTTGATATACAGTATTGTGATAACCTCCAACTTTGTTCTTCTTTCTCAAGATTGCTGCAACTATTCGGGGCCTTTTTAGGCTCTACACAAATTTTTGGAATTTTTTTCTAGATATTCGAAATATGCCATTTGGTATTTTAATAGGAATTGCATGGAATCTATAGATTGCTTTGGGTAATATGGATATTTTAATTATGTTAATTCTTCCAATCCATGAACACGGTATATGCTTCCATTTGTCTGTTATCTTCCTCTATTTCATTTTTCAATGTCCTGTAGTTTTCTGAAGTACAGGTCTTTTATCTTCTTGGTTAAGTTTATTCCAAGGTATCTTATTTTTTGTTGCAGTGGTAAATGGGACATTTTTGTTTGTTTCTCTTTCTGAGAGTTCATTATTGGTGTATAAAAATGTCGTTGATTTCTGGATATTAATTGTGTATCCTGCTACTTTGCCAAATTCTTTAATTAATTCTAGGAGATTTTTGATGGATTATTTAGGTTTTTTTTAATGTATAGTATCATGTCATCTGTAAATAATGACCATTTTACTTTCTCCTTTTCAATTTAGATGCCTTTGGTTTCTTTTTTCTTTTTTTTTTTTTTAATCTTTATTGTTGAATGTAAAATGTATTATAGATGTTCCACATTTTTACCCCATTGACCCCCTCCTCCCCACTCCCGCCCGCCTCCCACCTTTTCCCACACTATTGTCTGTGTCCATTGGTTATGCATATAAGTTCTTTGGTTTATTTCTTCCAACTCCCCCCCAACCCTTTTCCCTTTGAGGTTTGTCAGTCTAGCAATGAATTTGTACTTCTTAATCTCTTCACCTTTTTCACCCATTCCCCCAACCGCCCTCCCATCTGGCAACCAACAAAATGTTCTCTGTATCTATGAGAATGTTTCTGTTCTACCTGTTCATTTTGTTTGTAGATTCCATTGTCGATATATATGTATTCGTTGCCATTTTGTTTGTTCATATATTTTATATTTTTCTTCAAAAAGACCCTTCATCATTTCATATAATTACGGTTTGGTGGTGATGAACTCCTTTAACTTTTTCTTGTCTGGGAAAGTCTTTATATGACCATCAATTCTAAATGACAGCTTTGCAGGATAGAGTAATCTTGGTTGTAGGTTCGTGGTTTTCATCACTCTGAATATTTCTTGCCACTCCCTTCTGGCCTGCAAAGTTTCTTTTGAGAAATCAGCTGACAGCCTTATGGGAACTCCCTTGTAGATAACTATCTGTTTCTCTTGCTGCTTTTAAGATTCTCTCTTTGTCTTGAACCTTTTGCATTTTGATGATGATGTGTCTTGGTGTGGGCCTCTTGGGGTTCATCTTGTTTGGGACTCTCTGTGCTTCCTGGATTTGTATGTCTGTTTCCTTCACCAAGTTAGGAAAGTTTTCTGCCATTATTGTTTCAAATAGGTTTTCCATTTCTTATTCTCGCTCTTCTCCTTCTGGCACCCCCAAGGTGCGAATGTTGGCACGCTTAAAGCTGTCCCAGAGGCTCCTTACACTATCCTCATTTTTTTGGATTCTTTCTTCTTTTTGCTGTTCTGATTGGGCATTTTTTGCTTCCTTATATTCCAAATCGATGGTTTGCTTCTTGGATTTACGTACTCTACGATTGAAGCTGTGTAAATTATTCTTTATTTCAGTTAGTGCCTCCTTCAATTTTGATTGTGCATCCATCATTTCTGACTGGTCCTTTTTTATGCTCTTGAGGCCCTCACTAAGTTCATTGAGCATCCTTATAAGCAGTATTTTGAACTCAGCATCTGTTAGATTGCTTATCTCCATTTCGCTTAGTTCTTGTGGCAGATAAAAATCAGGAGGATACCTGGCTGGGAAGGTCCTTCCTGAGGACTGAGGGGTCCCTGTCCCACACCAGGTGCCCCACTCAGGGTTCCAGTGACAGGAAGAGAGTCCCCATAACTTCTGGGTGGAAAAACCAGGAACTGAGGCTCAGGGAAGCTGAAGGAGCTGGAGCCCCAGGCAGCTCCATAAAGGGCCCGCGCACGGACTTATCAGAGTCTCTCCCTCTAAGCTTGGAGGGAAGGCAGCTCGAGGGGCAAGAGAGACATACAGGGAAGAACTGAGCTGTTTGGCACTGGAGCGAGGGCTGGAGAGGGGACTTTCTCCAGAGCAAAAGTGCTGTCAGAGGCCTCTGTTCCTTTGGTGAGCCCTTCCCTGAGGCAGCAGACAGTCCCCATATCTGGGACTCCAGCAACCTGGCTCACACTGGTAGCCCCGCCCTGCTGACTCCCTGAGGCCCTGCCCCGCCCCACCCAACTTTCAGGCCCACCCAAGCTGTTGCCACTTGATTAACCATAGGATTGGCCTGTCTTGGATCCTGCTTCAGGTTTTTCCTAAATTCTTTCAAAGGAGCAGCATCTGGTCTCAGCTAGCCCCATACCTCTCGTTAAGTAATACACAGAAACAAACACAGGGAGGCAGCCAAAATGAGGAGACAAAGAAACAGGTCCCAAATGAAAGAACAGAACAAAACCCCAAGAAAAGAAGTAAGCGAAATGGAGATAAGCAGCCTTTGGTTTCTTCTTCTTGTCTGATTGCTGTGGCTAGTACTTCCAGTACTATGTTGAATAAGAGGGGTAAAAGCAGATATTCCTGTCTTGTTCTTGTTCTTAAGGAAAATACTTTTATTTATTTATTTATTTATTCAGTTTTTGGGAACATGCCCCCTAGCGGGAACCAAACCTAGGACTCTTTGGTCCGCAGGCCAATGCTCCAACTGCTGAGCCAAACCAGCCAGGGCTTAAGGAAAACACTTTTAGTTTTTGCCCAGTGAATATGATGTTGGCTGTAGATTTGTCATATATGGCCTTTATTATATTGAGATATGATCCCTGTATTCTCACTTTTCTGAAAGTTTTAATCAAAAATGGGTGCTGAGTTTTACTGAATGCTTTTTCTGCATCTATTAATATGATCATGTGATTTTTATCCTTCATTTTATGTGATGTATCACATTTACTGATTTGCAAATATTGTACCAGCCTTGCATTCCCAGAATAAATCCCTCTTGGTCATGGTGTATGATCTTCTTTAAAGTATTGCTGGATCCCATTTGTTAATATTTTGTTGAGGATTTCAGCATCTACACTCATCAAAGATATTGGCCTGTAATTTTATTTATTTGTAGTGTGTTCATCTGGTTTTAGAATTAGGATAATACTAGCCTCATAAACAGAGCTTAGAAGTGTTCCTTCCTCTTGGATTTTTAAAAATTGTTTGAGAAGGATAGGTGTTAGATCTTTGAATGTTTGATGAAACTTGCCTGTGAAAACATCTGGTCCAAGATTTTTGTTTGCTGGTTTGTTTTTTTTGTTTTTTTTTTGGGGGGGGGTGTTATTATTACTGCTACAATTTTATCAGTTGTTATCAGCCTCTTCAGGTTTTCTGGTTCTTCCTGATTCAGTTTTCGAAGATTATATTTTTCTAAGAATTTGTCCATTTCACCCAGGTTGTCTAGTTTTTTGGCATATAGTTAGTTGTTCATAGTATTTTCTTAAAATCCTTGACTTTCTATGGTGTCAGTTGTTACTTTGCCTTTTTCATTTCTGATTTTATTTATGTGGGTCCTCTCTGTTTCATGATGAGTCTGGCTAAATGTTTATCAAACTTGTTTATCTTTTCAAAGAACCCGCTCTCAGTTTCATTGATCTTTTGTATTGTTTTTTTTAGTTTATGTCATTTATTTCCATTCTAATCTTTATTATTTCCTTCCTTCTACTAACTCTGGGCTTTTCTTATTGTTCCCTTTCTAATTCTTTTGGATATAGGGTTAAATTGCTTATTTGAGCTTTTCCTTTCTTAAAAAAAAATGGGTTTTTTTGTTTTGTTTTGTTTTGTATTTTCTTGGTTTTTTTAGAGTAAAAGGAAGGGAGAGGGAGGAGAGATAGAAATACTGATGTGAAAAACATTGATTGGGACTTCTGGTCAAGATGGCGACGTAGGGAAACGCAGTATCGCGTTCTCCCACAACCACATCCAAGTTACAACAAAACTACAGAACAACCATCATCCAAAACCGCCTGAAATCAAGCTGAATGGAAGTCCTACAACTACGGAATTTAAAAAAAAGGCAGCTACATCCAGACTGGTAGGAGGGGCGGCGGCGCGAGGGGTGGCAGCAGCGGCACGGCCGCGGTGCGACGTGCTGGTCCCACACCCAAGTGTGGCGGATAAAAATCAGGAGGCTCCCGAGGCTGGGAAGGTCCTTCCTGAGGACTGAGGGGTCCCCGTCCCACACCAGGTGCCCCGCTCAGGTTTCCAGTACCAGGAAGAGAAGTCCCCATAACTTCTGGCTGGAAAAACCAGCAGAAACTGAGGCTCAGGGAAGCTGACCTGGCTGGAGCCACAGGCAGCTCCCTAAAGGGCCCGCGCACAGACTGGTCGGACTCTCTCCCTCTAAGCTTGGAGGGGAGGCAGCTCCAGGGGCACCAGAGAAATACAGGGAGGAACTGAGCTGTTTGGCACTGGAGCGAGGGCTGGAGAGGGGGCTTTCTCGGGGACAAACGTGCTGTCAGAGGCCTTTGTTCCTTTGGTGAGCCCTTCCCTGGAGCGGCAGACAGTCGCCATATCTGGGACTCCAGCAACCTGGCTCACACTGGTAGCCCCGCCCTGCTGACTCCCTGAGGCCCCGCCCCACCCAACTTTCAGGCCCACCCAAGCTGTTGCTACTTGCTTAACCATAGGATTGGCCTGTCTTGGATCCTGCTTCAGGTTTTTCCTAAATTCTTTCAAACGAGCAGCATCGGGTCTCAGCGAGCCCCATACCTCTCATTAAGTAATACACAGAAACAAACACAGGGAGGCAGCAAAATGAGGAGACAAAGAAACAGGTCCCAAATGAAAGAACAGAACAAAACCCCAAGAAAAGAACTAAGCGAAATGGAGATAAGCAACCTAACAGATGCTGAGTTCAAAATACTGCTTATAAGGATGCTCAATGAACTCAGTGAGGGCCTCAAGAGCATAAAAAAGTACCAGTCAGAAACGATCGCTGCACAGTTAGAAACGAAGGAGGCTTTAACTGAAATAAAGAATAATTTACATAGCTTCAATAATAGAGTACGTAAATCCAAGGAGCAAACCATCGATTTGGAATATAAGGAAGCAAAAAACGCCCAACCAGAACAGCAAAAAGAAAAAAGAATCCAAAAAAATGAGGATAGTGTAAGGAGCCTCTGGGACAACTTCAAGCGTGCCAACATTCGCATCTTGGGGGTGCCGGAAGGAGAAGAGAGAGAACAAGAAATCGAAAACCTGTTTGAAACAATAATGGCAGAAAACTTTCCTAACTTGGTGAAGGAAACAGACATACAAGTCCAGGAAGCACAGAGAGTCCCAAACAAGATGAACCCCAAGAGGCCCACACCAAGACACATCATCATCAAAATGCAAAAGGTTCAAGACAAAGAGAGAATCCTAAAAGCAGCAAGAGAAAGGCAGCTAGTTACCTACAAGGGAGTTCCCATTAGGCTGTCAGCTGATTTCTCAAAAGAAATTTTGCAGGCCAGAAGGGAGTGGCAAGAAATATTCAGAGTGATGAAAACCAAGAACCTACAACCAAAATTACTCTATCCTGCAAAGCTGTCATTTAGAATCGATGGACATATAAAAACTTTCCCAGACAAGAAAAAATTAAAGGAGTTCATCACTACCAAACCGTTATTATATGAAATGATGAAGGGTCTTTTTAAAGAAAAAGATAAAATGTAGGAACAAACAAAATGGCAAGAATACATATCTATCAACAATGGAATCTACAAACAAAATGAACAGGAAGAACAGGAACATTCTCATAGATACAGAGAATATTTTGTTGGTTGCCAGTTGGGAAAGGGGTTGGGGGAATGGATGAAAAAGGTGAAGGGATTAAGAAGCACAAATTCATTGCTAGACTGACAAACCTCAAAGGGAAAGGGGTTGGGGGGGTGGGAAGAAATAAACCAAAGAACTTATATGCATAACCAATGGACACGGACAATAGTATGGGAAAAGGTGGGAGGGGGGCGGGAGTGGGGAGGAGGGGGTCAATGGGGTAAAAATGTGGAACATCTGTAATACATTTTACATCCAACAATAAAGATGTGGGAAAAAAAAAAAAAAAAAAGAAAAACATTGATTGGTTGCCTCCTGCACATCCCCTACTGGGGGTGGAGCAAAAAACCTAGGTATGTGCCCTGACCAGGAATCTAACTGGGGACCTCTCAGTCCATGGGATGCCACTCAATCCACTGAGCCACACCGACTGGCTTGAGCTTTTTTTTCTTTCTTGAGGTAGGTCTGTAATGCTTTGGACTTTCCTCTCAGAACTGCTTTCACTGTGTCAAATAGATTTTGGGTGGGTGTGTGTTCATTTTAATTTTTTTCCAGGAAGTTTTTTATTTCTTCCTTGACCTCATTGGTAATCCATTCACTGTTTAATATCATGCAGTTTAGCTTCCATGTGTTTGAATGTTTTTGAGGGTGTTTTTTTTTTTTTTTTTTATTGTAGCTGATTTCTAGTTTCATGCCACTGTGATCTTAGAAGATGCTTGGTATGATTTCAATCTTCTTGAATTTGTTAAGGCTTATTTTGTATCCTTCCTTATGGTCTATCTGTCTTTGAGAATGTTCCATGTGCACTTGAGAAGAATGTATATTCTGCTGCTTTTGGAGGAAATTCTCTGTAAATATCAATTAGATCCAACTGGTCTAGTGTGTCATTTAAGGCCACTGTTTCCTTGTTGATTTTTTGTCTGTAAGATCTATCCAGTGATGTCAGTGACATGTTAAAGTCCTCAACAATGACTGTACTGCTGTCTAGCTCTCCCTCAAAGTTTATCAATAGTTTTTATATATTTAGGTGCTCTTGTATTGGGGAGATATATATATAGGTTATATTTTCTTATTTTCTTATCCTTTTACTATCATGTAGTGACATTTCTTGTCTCTTTGTATGGCCTTTGTTTTGAAGTCTATTTTGTGAGATATAAGTATTACTACCCCAACAGTTTTATACATATAACTTTTTACAGCTTTTACAAATATAGTACATGCTTATCAGTTCTTAATTTCAGTAACACCAAAAAATCCAAAGAAAAAAAACAACCAAAAAAAATCATTCAAAATGTATTTTACCAACTCTTAACACTGATAATTTCTAGCAATTTTAGATAACTTGTTTGTTTCTTCTTTGCATTTTTTTATATTGTTCAAATTTTAAAAAAATATGAACATGTATTCAGAAATAGCTATTACAATAAAAATCACCTATATGAAATATGTCCTAAATTACAATATTAAAAGCAGAGGAACAATTGTTTACATAGCAATTTACTTAGTACCTGCCATATATTATGCATTATTCTGTACATATTATGCTTGTTTTCTAATTATAACAATAATTTTACAAAAGAGGAATATAAAACAGAATAGCTCATCTTCTGTCATAGGTGACGAAATAGAAGAGCTTTGTGAGTAAAGGTGGTCTGGCCAAAAAACAAATTTGTTGGACTATGGTACCCAAGTCAGCTGGCTTCAGAGTCAAAAGAAAACAAAAAATCTGCTATGCTCCACTGCCATCTACAAGGATTCAAAGTTAGTTATGACTAAGTCAGATGGGTGTAGTAGCATTTCATAGGTGCACACTATTCAGTAAACTCATCATAAATTATGTATGTTTGTGTATTCTCCAAATCTTGCTCTCCTCCTTCATCTTCCATTGCCATTCCCTCCCACAATGCATACATAATATACATAAACACACTTAGTTCCTTGAAATTTGAGGTCATGGCATATATATATATATATATATATATATATATATATATATATATATATATTTACCAGAGTCTAGCACAATTTCTCACATTATACAACCACTCCCAAAAAGTGTATTATGAATGAATTAGTGATTAGATTCTAGCATAAGTCCATAGCTATCAACTCAGCTGCCATACTGCCAAAGAAGAGTTAGGACCTCCATTGGAACTACACCATTGTCACTTATGAAGAAGCATTGCAACCAAAACCAGAGCTTGGGTTGTAGACAGTAGTAATGTCTTGCCTATTTCCCACACAAAAAGAGGAACTTAACACAGTCTATCCAGAGGTTACAAGGTCACTAGTTCAGGAGTGCTCGCTGCTAAGTTTTCCATAAGTGATGCTAACTGAAACTAAGGAGAGGAGAAACAATTATCAAACAAAATCAAATAACAAAATCATAAAACAAAAAATAAAAAAATTCACAGAGACAGACAACAGTATGGTGATTAGAGGGAAAGGGGGATGGGCAAAGGTAGAAGAGGGTGAAAGGGGGAATAAATGGTGATGAACAGAGATTTGACTTGGAGTGGTGAACACACAATACAATATACAGATGATGTATTTTAGAATTGTACACCTGAAACTTATGTTAATTTTATTAACCAATATCACCCCAATAAATTAAATTTAAAAAAATTTTGCATCTGACATTATCATAAAGGAAAGCAATTCAGAGGTAATTACATGCCCAATGTGCCAATCAATAACATGCTGGTCTAATGTGTGACTGACTTCATGAGATTAGTGTTACATAAATGTGGACAAAATGAAACAATCAGAAGCCAAAACTGCATCTTATCAGAGAAAGTGCATAATAAGTTTGTACTTCATAAAATTCCAAATAGTACTGATTAAGCCAATATGCATTCAAAGCAGCAATAGCCACAATGTCCAGCCTGTGTGAGGAAGACAATAAATTCAATTAACTCAAATTTAATATCCCTAATTGTCCCAATGTAAGTGTCAGTGAAAAAGCATGCAGTCCTTTCCCGAGAAAATCCTTAAAACAGTATTTTCCTGAATTTTTAACCTGTATGTAGAAAACAAAACAAACCAAGAACACAATAAGGGCAAAAATTTCTGAATTTTTGCAATTCAAAGATTATTAAAATTATAACACCAATCCATTTGTTTTCACAATTATAATGTTCTCTCAAGTTCAGATCATCTTCTTGCTGTATCTTTTTTTTTTTTAATTTTTCAATTTCTAGACATTTATGCAATTTTTATGTGGGAATACTAAGCTCTGTAACAATGTCCCTCAATTATGGCAATAGAACCAGAAACATTAGATAGGGAACAGCTTCACTTGTGAAAGAGAAACAGCTTGGTGATATGTAATGCACTTTCAATGTCAGAAAAAAATAGTGGTTTATGTTTCTACTTCAAAGCATCAGCTGGGGGATGTGGATTTTAAGGAGAACAAAGGGATCAGGAAGTCAGACTGCTGCATTCCTCCCCGGTGTTTCCTCTGAGTCTTAATCAGACGAAGGCTCTGTTATATTTGGGGAATCATTGCTATAACTCAATCAGCTTCATTGCCTTTCATCTGCTTTTGTTGCCTCGGAAATAGATTGATTGATCGATTGATTGATTGATTGACTGATTTTAATACTCACCCAAGGATACTTTTCCATTTTTCTTCAGATAGAGTGGGAAAGAGGGAAGGAGGGAGAGAGGTGGGGAGTGGGGGGAGAGAAACATCAAAGTGAGAGAGACACTTTGGTTGGTTGCCTCCCACACAACCCGACCAGGGCCAGACACCAAGGTTTGTGCCCTTGACTGGAATCAAACCTGTGACTCTTTGGTCTGTGGGCTGACACTCTAACTGCTGAGCCAAACCAGCCAGGGATGGATTAATTTATTGATTTTGATTTGTAACAATTTCAAGAAAGATCTTTTAATGCCAGACCAAGGAACCCTATTTATAAGGTGCTGGAAATATTTTGTGAAGATGCAGCCTTTCTGCTGAGTTATTAAAGCACATAATTGTCCTCTAAAATAATAGGTGTGATTTAAAGGCCCGAGCCCAGGTTACGCAGTGCTAGCTAGCGCAGATCTGTCCTTTTCAAGCTTAATGAACAGTCTTTGTTCAGCTTCGAAGCACTCCTGTGGTTAATAGAGCACAATATTTTCAACCATAAAGTGGTTTAATACACTTACTCATAACTCCTAATTGAATATCCAATCTAGTCAACATTCAGTCTATATGCCTCTAGTAATTTATATGTGTGGAGAGTGTTAGGCTCACTAGATTCTGTACTCGGGGGCCCTTGTGGGAAACAAACGCACTGCCAGAACATGCGTGATTGATTTGGTTTCATTGCGGATACTCACAAAGTCTTGATTTCCCCTGACTTTCCACTCAGCAAGCTGGTAGAGAAATGTAATAGTGACAATATCATAGCACTTTTCTCTGAGGAGCTCAAAGTATTTTCCAAACATCTCTTCATTAATCCTCACAACATCCTTATGAAGTTAACCAGCAAAGAGATTATTTCTATTTTACAACAGGGAACAAAGTCTTCCATAGGTAGGTGATGTGTCCAGAATCTTGTAGGCTATTAATGGAAAATCGGGATCAGAATTTGGTTTCCCATATCTTGGATAACCATATAATTTAATATCCAAACTAGGGCTTTGTGAAAGTGAAAGGGGAAGTATTAATAAGTATGCCAGGACAATAGTAATAAACTGAGACATACAGACACACTGCCCATACGACAGTCCCCTGAATGCAGTAGTGACGAAGCCACCATGCCTACTGGAAAGTGAATGGTTTAAGACAGAAATATTGAACTAACTGGTGTGAAGAAAATGTATAAAAACCTAAGTAGTAAGACAATGGGCCTCTTTCATTATTTTATTACTATACAATAAAACACACTGCTAGTAGTTGTTGTATTTACTTTTTTTTTTTTTAATCCTTACCCAAGGACATTTGTGCATTTATCTTCAGACAGAGCAGGAGGGAGAGAAGGGTTGAGAGAGAGAGAGAAACATCGATGTGAGAGAGATACATCAACTGGCTGCCACCCACACGACCCCAACCGGGGCCAGGGACGAACTGCAACAGCGGTATGTGCCCTTAGCAGGGACTCTGATCCGCAGGCCAATTCTCTAACCACTGAGCCAAACTGGCCAGAACTGTTGTATTTACCTTAAACCTTGTGCTGTACAATTTTTAGAAAATAGTTGCAGTTGTGCATTATATGTAATTAATGTATTCAGAATTTTTAATTTGACATATCAAAAACTGTTTTTAATTTACTAAAAGTGCTTCATAAAAAATTTTAAATTACCACATTATACTTCAGAATGTGGATACCATAATCAACATAGCCATAATCTAATTATTATTTATACATTTTTAGATTTATAAATAGTGCTATGATGGGTACTTTAGCACATATTTTAATATGTATAATAACTTCCTTGGGATATATTTCTTCAATTGCCTGCAATTATAATGTGAGTTTTCAATTACAATTCTTTTTAATTCTTTATGCTTTAAGTTTACTTTTTTGGGTGATTTATCCTTTAATCCTATTGGGATTTGTTTGGGTGTTTGGTAGAAGCTAAAGATCCGGTTTTGTGTCATTGTTAAAAAAAAAATACTATGATTACATTATTTGTTTTTCAGTTTTTATTATATTGATATATTTCTAAATTAATATTGTCTTCTTATTTTACTTTTCATAGAGATTATTATGTATTCTACTTTGAGCTTCTTAATCTGAATTGTTTTTTATTTTATTTAGATTGTTTTACCCATGGCAGGCATTTAATACTGTGCACAAAACTCCATACAGCTGTGGTCTCATCAACCAAATACTGATGCATAAAGCTGGAAACTTCCCAAGTTCAAGGAGCTCTGCTCTTTCTTCTAACTTTCCTATTAAAAGTCTCATCTTGTCAATAGTCTTGCTTATTGTTCTTACTTTTATAACTCTCTAGATGACCTATAACTTTTAAAATTTGATCTGTAAATTTATTAGTCTTGAGCATGATGATTTTAGTTCTTTATCTTGATGAGATTATTTTAAGTTTTCTTACCTAAATTTTGGATTCTAATTTTTAGTTAGAGAGTATTTTGTTATAAAGGATAAATATTGTATAGTTTGAATTTTGATCTTTATATAATGGCTTTGTTATTTAGAGGGTCATATTTATTGATTCATCTATAAGAAAGATGAAGTATGGGTAAATGTGTGCACTTTTAGCCTATAACAATTTTAGTCTTGAATTCTACTCTGAAATTAACATGGCCCATCTGTATTTGATTTTTGTTTTACATTTTCTGGGCAAGTCTTTATCCATCTTCAACCTCCACCCCTGACAAATACTTGTACTCTTTTGTCAGGCTTAAGATCATTTTTACAAACATCATAGAGCAGAGACTGTGTTTTACTAATTTATTTGGATATTTTTTTGCTTACTGCTAAGGAAATAAACCATTTTTAATTATAATCTTGTCTAATATTTGCTTGTATTATACCATGTTTTCTGTGCTTTGAGATGTTTTCTATTTTACCTTCTGTTCTATTCTTGCAATAGAGTGAAAAGTTTTTACATATTTTTAGTGGGCTCAATTTTATCAGTAGCTCCTTGGTGCAAATATTAGATAGTGATCTGTCATCCAGGTCAGCCTGTAGGGTTTGAGGGAGGAAATTAGAGCCAGGCAGGTCTTTGTTGAGATCTTGACTTTGCTGTTTACTAGCTAGGCCAGTGGCTTCTACAATGGGATGTATGTACATTCATGAGGTAGACAAGATCATCTAGTGGGGTGTTGAAAAAATTTTAATAATTCTATTCATATTTACTTTTTAATCTAAAAACTGGGAAGTAAAATACGCTATCCTAACATTATGATAGAAACTCACAGCATTGCCCACAACTGGTTGTTGCATCAAAAGGCTGTGTTTTATCAACAGCAGCTGAACCATCCTGAGGACACAGGCCGTCCCACCTTGCAGAGAGGGTGGCAATGATGCCATCTTTTATTTGTTAGATTGCAGCATATAGTGATCCATTGTAATCAATGTGTACTGAGTTAAATATTTTAACTAACCTTCACAAATGATCGAGTAAAATATTTCTAAAAAGATATTACATATTTAATATAACAATAGTTATCTTAGTTATGAAATAAGAATTTAAAAAGGGCAAATTTATTGATTCTCCTTACTTTTCAGATAAGCTAGGTCTCTTTCAGCCTTGTTTCTAGGGTCAAAATTGACAATCAAAACATATCTGACAAAAATTAACCAAAATTATTTTAATTATGAAGAAAATTCTTTGAATGTATTTATTCCAATAAACTTCTATAATGAAACTATCATAAAGGAAATTAAATGAATACACTTAAAATTATTATTGCTTCCTTAGTTCTTTTATTTTTTTAGAGAAAGAGAAACAGTGATTTGTTGTTTCATTTATTTATGCGTTCATTGGTTGATTCTCATATATGCCCTAACCAAGGATCGAACCCACAACCTTGGCAACCTTGGTGTATCAGGATAACACTCTAACCAACTGAGCAACCCAGCCAGGGCCTCTTCCTTAACTCTTTTTAAAATTATTTTTATTACATTTATTGAGGTGACATTGGTTAATAAGATTATTTAGGTTTCAGTGTCCGTGATCTTTACATTGCATGTGTGCCCACCCCCCAAAGTCAAATCATGGTCCATAACCATAGACTGGAACCCCTTTTACCCTTTACTAACCCCACCCTTCCCTCTGGTGACTCCCATACTGCTGTCTGTTTCTATGAGTTTTCGTTTGTTTGTTTGTTTTTCTTATTTGTTCATTTGTGGTTTTCAGTTTTATATCCCACATATGAGGGAAATAATATTGTTCTTAATTTTTACTGTCTGACTTATTTCACTTAGCATGATACGTTCAAAGTCCATCCATGTTATTGCTAATTTTAATATTTTTAAAATAATTTCATATAGCACATAGACATTTACAAGTTATAAATGTTAAGTTTGTATGAAATGCTTTTACTGATAGGTGTTAGTTGTAGACCTTTGCCATTTGACCTTCTTCAGAGCCAGGAATATGTTTATCTTGCTCATCCTTAGTATTAAGTATGCAATTTAAGAACATAAGCTTTTTTCCATAAACTAATTCCTAAAAGAGTTTTATTTTTTCACAGCTATAAATTTAAAATGCCATTTGTGACAATATGATCTTAAGACTATCATGCTAAGCAAAAGAAGTCAGACAGAAAAGGGTAAGAACCAGATGTTTCACTCATATATGAGAAATAAAACAGAACAAACAAAACACAATAAAAAAAAAACTAAAAAAAAACAACTCATAGACATAGATAATATGGTGGTTACCAGAAGAAGAAGGAAGAGGAAGGGGAATTGTAAAGGGTAAAGGGGGTCAAATATATGGTGATGGAAAGAGACTTAACTTTGGGTGGCGAGCACACAATGCAATATACAGATAATTATAGAATTGTATACTTGAAATTGATACAGCCTTATTTAACAATGTCACCAATAAATTTAATAAAAAAAAATGCTTACTACTAGAGATTATTCAGTAATGCTTCCATGATTAAAGGAGATATAATACCTGTCTGGTACTGTTTCTGTATAGTGAGAAATGCTTGGTAATAGGTAGACATTACTACATGATAACTTTTCTAGATATTTAAATAACATACAAATAGATTCTTCATCTCATATCTATATCCAGCTCAATGGTCAGTTTCCAAGTTCATATTAACATAGAGCCTAAGACACTTACTGCTGTCCATGAAAAGACTTACTCCCACAGATTACTGAGTTGCTGAAAAAATGTCCAGGGAAAATAAACCTAAATTGATGCTGCCTGTTGACATAATTGACTCTCCTGATTTCTTCTTTCACCATTTTAACAAATAATTCAGACCGAAATGGGCCCCATTCAAAGATAGTAATAGAATAGATATCACCATTGTGCCTGGGCAAAATACAGGGTGAGGCAAAGTAGGTTTACAGTTGTTCACGTGGAAAATAATACAGTAATTAATAAATAAAAATACTACAAGAATAAACTGTGCATTTCACATACTTACAACTGTAAACCTACTTTTCCCCACCCTGTGTATTTCAAACTGAATAGTGAAAAGCAACAATATAATAATAAAAGGTAGATACAAATAGATACCACATTAACTATCATTGGGCCATAAAGATAATGAAAAATTAGAAAACATTTTTTCATAAAATAAAAACAAACAAAAAACTTCCCAAATAATAGACTTTCTTTTACATAAGTAATCAAAAATAAGATAACAAGGCTTACTGCTAGTTTTTATTTTTTACCCTGGGAAAACTTTTTTTAAAAGTATAAAGATAAAGTAGATAAAAACAATAAAATGCATATTTTAGAGATGTTATACATATTAGTAACTGATGTTAGTATTGAAATATTTACAGATTAGCAACTAAATTTCAATTTCAAATGTGTAACTAAGTAATTGTTTTAAGCATTGCTTTTTTGAGTTTAAAACTATAAGGTTTACAGAGTTGACAGTAGTTGCTTAACATTTAAGACAACTTGAGATTGTCCATTTTCTTAGTTTGATTTATTAGCTTTATGAAGATTAACTATTCTGGAAGGTTTTGTTTGTTAGTCAGATAATTAAAATGTTCACAAAAACAATTAAACATATTAAATTGATAAGTTAGTTTAAAATCTTTAAGGGGGTTTAATTAACTAAGTTGTAAATGGAACCAAACATTAATCAAAGCTCCTCTTCAAAATTACGTTTAAATGCACTAGATTTATAAATAGAATAAGATTTTTAATTTAAACTCTAAAATTAAGTGTTTTAAATTTTTAATTTTAATATGCTGCACACATTAATTTAAAATACTGAACTTATTGTCAACGCTTCTTTTTATGAGAAAGATACACTAAAAACACTCCAAAATGCATACTGATAGCTACTGTAAAACTCTATAAGCCAAACTCCTAAGTAGATTTTACTCTTCATGGTCTGAATATTATGCATCAATTCTTTCTTCATGTTATTTTGTTCTTAATTTAAAAAAGTTATAAATGGTTTATCTCATCCAAAGAACTTTTAAGCATGTATGCATAACCAGTGGACATAGACAACAAAGCTGGGGAGTGGAGGGAGATGGGGGGGGAGGGTATCTAAGGAGGGAAAAGGAGAAACATCTATAACAAAAATAAATTAATAAAAATTGAGGAAAAATAAAACATGTTAAAGCCCACAAAAATAAAAACTGTTAATTAAAAAGAAATGTTATAAATGCACCGGTTAAGGAGTCAAATAGTTCCTGCAAGCCTCTTATGTACAGTGTACTATCCCATCCATGCCTTCCGCCCCATTTCTGCTCCCTCGGAAGATACTGCTTTCAATTGACTTAGCATTGCTTTTGGATTTTACCTCTGTATCTCTGAATAATAGTCTAATACTGAAACTTCATTATTGTTCATCAAGTCTTTTCTATTGATTAACCATTATAACAGCTAAAGATTTAATTTTTTCCATCCTTTCAATATAACTATATGTTAACTTTAGATGCATAGTGTTCATATTATTATGACTAGGTTAATGCTACACACAGCTGAACCATTTAGCATAAATGATTGTATTTCTCTGCTACAAGACATATTTTTTTAAGTGATAACTTTCTCACTTTAGTTTTATTTAGTTTTCTACATATGCATCAAAAATGAACTCTGCTCTACTCCAATTATCTGAGTCTATCAATACATTCAGAAGCAATGGGTATTTTTATTAGTGTTTTTCTGTTTGAAAAGGTGTTTTTCTTCACTTTAGATTTACACAGATTGTGATTTACACATGGTCTATTTCTTTAACAACCCGGAAATTCCTTATGCCCTATGCCCTGCTCTTTCCTTGTTTACTACTCAATTTAGTGGAACATGCTTCAGTAACTTTTTCAGATACTAGGCATTGGAAGTATCATTTTTGAATCTTATATGTAGAAAATGCTTTTGATTATTTTCTCATATCTGATTGATAGTTCAGCTAAGCATATCATTCTATGTTGGAAATAATTTTCTCTTACAAATTATAAGATGTTGCTTCATTGTCTTCTACTAACCTATTTTAATTTTTCCTCTTAGAAAGCTTGAATTATCTTTGGTTTTTCTTAGTGTGCTTAGTTTCTTCACTATTTTTCTTGGGGTTGGTATAGTTCTATTTTCATCCACTGGTTGAACTCTGGTAGACACATTCAATTTGAAAACTCATGGAATTTAATTCTTACCCACTTAAAAGTTTTATTTAAGTATATCATACCCTATTGTATTGTTCTCACTTTCATTTTACTTTTTTTTTTTTTTTTTTTTTTTATCCTCACCGGAGGACATTTTTCCATTTTTTGTTCAGGTAGAGTTGTGGGGAGAGAGAGGAACAGAGAGAGTGAGAAACATCGACATGAAGGGACACATCGAGTGGCTGCCACCCACACGACCCAACCAGGGCCGGGGACAAACTGCAACCGAGGTACATGCCCTTAGCGGGAACCGAACCCAGGTCTCTCAGGACCGCAGGCCGACGCTCTAATCGCTGAGCCAAACCGGCCAGGGCTACTTTTTTTTTTTTTTTTTTCACTCTATATTTTAGGTGTTAGCCCAACTTTACTGATCCTTTTGTTCACTAAACTTTTTCTCCTAATTTTAAACTCTTATTTTTATTTTTTTTCTAATGCAGTCAACTTAATCTTTCAAATCTACTACTACATTTTTGAATAATATTTTAAATTGTCAAGAATTCTATCATGTATTTTGGTAACTCATTTTATGTCTCATCTTGGTCTTGTTGCATGGGGATAAGAACATTAACGATAACTTTCTTTCCTCCCTCTATGGACTCTGTCTACTTCTGGTTGCTTTATTTACTTTTGTCTCTATTTTATCTCACAGGTTATCTCCAGAGTCTCATAGTTGCTGAGAATGTTTATGTTCAAGAGCAGTATGATAAATGTTCATAGTAATCTCTAAATTCATGAGTAGTAATTTTCAACTATGGCTTCCCTACAGGGTAATTTAGAACTATTTCTTTGGAAAAACCCCTCATAACATACCCAGAAGTCTAATTTTGGGTGTTTCTTTAAAGTGCATCCTTCCAGTGTCCTTTTCTGAGGGTATAGGACTAACAAATCTCCATAGTGTATGTTAAAAAAGGGATAAATATTCCAGCGATCTCAGCCTTCAGCAGTTAATGTTTATTTCATTTGTTTTAGCCTCTATTTTATGTACAACCAATAAAGTTAATATCTCCCATTCTGAGATACCATATTTCACCTTTTCAGAGGATAAATCTCTACTTCTCTGCCAGGGGAGGCAAGAGGCATTCACTAGACTTGGTGAATTTGGCATCACAAACATGCTTCCAACCAAGTTTTCTGATTTTTATATTTACTTTTTTTTTTTTTTTTTTTAAGATTTACAAGGTAGCCCTGGCTGGTTTGGCTCAGCGGTTGGAGCGTCGGCCTGCGGTACAGAGAGACCCGGGTTCGGTGTCCGCTAAGGGCACGTACCTCGGTTGCAGTTTGTCCCCGGTCCTGGTTGGTCGTGCGGGTGGCAGCCACTCGATGTGTCCCTTCACATCGATGTTTCTCTCTCTCTCTCTTCCTCTCTCTCCCTCCCGCTCTATCTGAACAAAAAATGGAAAAATGTCCTCGGGTGAGGATAAAAAAAAAAAGCTAAGATTTACAAGGTATAGAGAAGATTTTATTTTATTTTTCTTTATTGATTATAGGAAAGGAGAGGGAGAGAGAGAGAAACATCGATGAGAGAGAACATTGATTGGTCACCTCCTGCATACCTCCCGTTGAGGACTCGCCCACAACCTGGGCATGTGCCCTGATGGGGAATCAAACAGGTGACTTCTTGGTTGCATAGTTCAATGCTCAACCACAGAGCCACGCTGGGCGGGCTATATTTACTTTTACCTCAACTTTCACAGGTATCTTGTGCTAATTCATGAGCCTTTGAGAGATCAAATTTCTCAGTGTCAGCACAGAGTTTAGTTCTCTTTGGTCTGCTAAGTCAGTTCCAACTCTCTGCGGATTCTCCATCTCCAATAAACATTACTGGTTTCTCTTTGCTCCTTTAGGTTTATATCATTTTAATAAACCATTTAACATAATTTTAAAGAGCTTCAGGAGAGAAAAAAGTCTATATGCATTTAATATGCCATATTTGCTAACATGCCTACACCTACACTCTTCCCCCCCCCCCTTTATTTGAAGAGCAGAATAAATGGTCATGGCCTTGGCAACCATTCTTCAGAGTTTGGTTCAGTATTTTTCATGGTGTTCATTTTTAACAAAACTGATGGTAATTTTATGAATATTTTCCTTTTATCTTCCTTTTTGTTTTCTGTTGTTTTAGGGAAGAAAGGAAGGACAGAGATATATTTCCTGTGTTCTTATTAATCAGAAGAACAGTTGAACAACACAGAAATAAACTTTTTCATTCAGTTAAATAAACTTGAGAAACCACACAGGCCACAAGCTTTTAGGTGTGGTATGGCTTAATGACTTTTTCTACTTCTATGTTGTTGGTATATTCAAACTGTTTTCATTCCTCTAGATTCAATTTCTATAGTTAAATTTTCCTGAAAAATTAACCTCTTTATGTACATTTCCAAATATGTTGGCCACAATACATGTTGTATTCTTTTGAAAAGTTTATATCATCCAGTTTCTCAATCTTCTTAATGTATATATTCATCTTCTCTCTCTTTAGCTGGGTGTCTAATGTATTTGTCTTTTCAAAGAATCCCTCCCTTGATTAACATTGAAATTCTATTGGTTTGTGTGGGGAAAGGTTATATCCTTTAAATGGGAGTATATTATTTTGCAGAATATAAGTGATCCATGTTTATTGTAATATATGAAATTGTGCAAAATTTCTTAAAGTAGATAATGGAATATGTCATCTTCCATGTTTCTCCAAGGGGTACAATTAGGCCTTTGCTAAACACTACTTCCTTGTGTAGGACTATCTGGCCCAATACAAGATGCACAGTAGCTCTAACCTCTACTCGGTAAATGCTAGTCTTACACTCGTCATTGATAAAACCAAAAATGACCTACATTTCCAAAATGTAAAGGAGTGGTCCTGAGAAACAGCTGAAAACTATCAACTCCTCTTTTCAGATTGGACCCCTATTAAATAATTAAACAAGTATGCCAACCATTATGTGAAATACTGTTCATTGCACACTTATTTAGAAAATGGGGGGGGGGGGTTAGATAGAAATTCCCTAAATTTTCACCAATTATTATTCGTTCAAATGAGGTAAAAATTAACTCTTTACAGTCATTTTAAAATAATGCTTTGTTGTTCAATGTATTTTTAAGTAATATATAGGGAACTATAAATAATTAGTATAATATTATTATTCATTTCTCAAAAGATACATATATATTTAATTATGAATTGAAGCCTTTGGGGTATAATCTAATTTTTTATCAGTGGTTTCTCAGGGACAGAGGGGAAGGTGTGTAGAGAGAGGAAGTTTTCAATTTACATTTAATTCACTTCTGGATAGTTTGAGTGTTTACAACGACCATTTGTAGATGTTATTTCTTAGATGAAATGGAGAATACTAAGTAACAACTGCAACCATTGCAGTTCTCATAAACAGTTACTTCCTGCCCCCATGTTGTGGCATTGGGCGCCTGGAACGGAAAGAGGTGGATTCCACGCTGTGTACAGTGAGGATAGGAAGATAAATGAAAGAAAGACTACCCATCGGGTGCCCTGGACTCCCTCCTTCCTAAGCAAGCTGGGAAGATATGGGGTCCAAACTTCTATATATATTATCAGGGAAACAAAGCTATTTTTAAGCTATTTTTAGCAAAGAACATTTTTTGTGGTGAAATATGTTAGGTAAGAAAAATGATGCACTTTACATGCTAAGAAAAACTGTGGTTCAATAATAGAGATTTTCAGTTCTTTTTGAAATCACAGAGTTAGAGCAATAATACAAAGTAAGTTTGATTCAGAATAGTTTCTGGCAAGATAAAGGCTGCTATTGACCGCTTGTTTGTCCCCTGACTATGACTGTGTTTCTAAATCTAAAAGAAAACAATAAATTTTAAATAGCATCACAAGAGTATACAATTAAGTGCTGCCTTTTACAGGGTTGGTTTCAGCACTGAAGGACTTCAGTAAGGAATTGGCCAAGGTGGCAATAGATGAGAAAAGAAAAAAAAAAAAAAATCAAGCCAGTCATTGAAAGATGACCAATAGTTATACGGCAGAATGAAGAAGAAAGATTCTTGGTCAGGAGAACTCAAGGTGTAAGTTAAGGGATTTGAAAGGAGAACACATAGGAAGTACAGAAAATAATATTTAATGTTCTTGGGAACTGAGCTGGAAATACTTTTAAAAAATTGTTTTTAACTTAGTTAAGTATTGTGGGACCAGGAAACAGAAAGATTAAAGCAATGAAGAAAAATTTAAATATAAAGAGAAGGAAAATTAGTATATTTGCAGGTTTCTGATCAAAAGATGTAATGATTAAAGTCACATTATAAATTATTCTGTCTAAAGAATTAATGATAAATTGAAAGGGATAAAAGTCAGAGAAACTAACAAGACCTTCTCTTTTAAGTAAATACAACTTTATTTTAGAACTGAAAGGATTTATATATCTCCATTAATCAGACACTTTGTACATAATTTACACAAAAGTATCTATAATAAAATAAATTTAGAAAACTTCTTAATTGCATGTTTTCTAAAAATGTAAAATACAGATTTTATTAGTTCAACTAATGCTTGTCATAGATCAATCCATGTCTTCCATGAAAATCTCTTGGTCACAGTTCACACTTCACCACCATGTTTCAGGTTTGATTTTCTTTCAGGAAGGTGAGATCTATTACTCTGTCCTTTTGAACCCAAGCAGAAATAATGAATGTTGCCCATAATCAGATTCAACTTCAATATTGCAGTTATATCCTGAAACATTAATCTTCAAATGGTTCCCTTCCAAGTAGACTCTTTACAATTAATTTACATTTTTAGTCCCCTCACTGGAAATGGTCCTATAATTCCTTAGTTGAAAGAACACCTGACTAGTTTGTTCTCATAAAAACTAGTCCAACAGAGAAGATAGAAACTGTTATGACAAGAAAGTTAATGTGGGTCCTACAATACACAAAAGTGGATAGAAATGTAATAGATACCAAGAAATGTTTAAGAGATACCAAAATGAGTCTCAACAAAAGACATTTCAAATTCACCACAGAATAGAGAGCAGGAGAGAGAGAAAAAGAAAGAGAGAAAGAGGAAGATTTTGCCCATGTTATTCTGAGGGGGGAAAAAAGAAAATATTTGCATATATCAGCATAAAAATATCCATAGAAATGTTCTTCTAACTTCTCCAATGGGTAGTTTAACAAAAAATAAAATAATAAAAAAAGATTATTATAAAATATGAAAATAAATATTTAATCTCATATTTATATGATACTGCACTATTCTATACATTCTGTTTGGAATATAAAATCGCAAAACAAATATAGATATTTTTAAAATATTGTCAGTGAAAAGTAATTTTAATGTAAAATGTAGTCAGGTAAAGAATGTAATGATTTTGGTAGATTCTCTTTATTTAAATAGAATTGCTAACATTATATTAAAAGTTTTCTCCATGTATTCATTATATAAAAATATTCCAAGAATGTTTATTTACTTTGGTAAAATTATTCATTATATATGTTCAGGAATCAAGCAAATTGCCCAAATTTTATATTTTAGAATATTTATACTACAGATCTAAAACAAAGAGTAACTTACATTCATCCAGGAAATATTTTTTTTCTGGATAAATTAGCTCCTTGAGTTAACTCATTGGCTATTGACATTCAATCAATTTTAAATTAAAAATAAACATGATCCTGATAAAACAAAAGATGTGGAAAGATGTTCAAAGTCAAAATTGAAAGTTGGAACCAGAGCTTATCTGAAATAAGATTTCCTCTGAAAGTGTAAAAAAATCTTCATACAAA
Source organism: Molossus molossus (assembly GCF_014108415.1). Classification (NCBI taxonomy): domain Eukaryota; kingdom Metazoa; phylum Chordata; class Mammalia; order Chiroptera; family Molossidae; genus Molossus; species Molossus molossus. The sequence goes on from NW_023425344.1 coordinate 185,539,702, forward strand.
GAGCAGAATTTACTAACTAGTTAATAATTGATTTTTACCTGAATCTTTGTTTAGATAAAGGTAAAGAGAAAAAAATTTAAACTAAAATCTCTTTTAAATTCAAAAGGTACTAAAGTTTCAGAGATCTAATTTAGATAAGAAAGTAATGTCAACTATATTTCACCAAAACAAAATTCTCCATCAACCTTTCACCTTGTGCTTTTAGCTTTACATTGTAAAGCTTGACTTAAACAATTATTTTACTTAATATTTTAAAAGGGTAGTAAATTATCTCATTTATTTTTCATTTGTTAGCTGTAATAATTCTTAAAAGAATATTTCAAGTGTTCATTGGCTACCTCCAAACACAATTTGAATAGAAAAACCAAGATAAATGTTTGATTTCCTTCCTTTTCAAAATAATGGACTCATACTCTAACAACCTTTAATAATAATTTTTTAAAAAGCATTTCTTTTTTTTTTTTATTTTATGAATTTTTATTTATTTTTTGTTACAGATATTTTACCTTTTTACCCCATTGGCACCCCCCACCCCACCCCCCTCCACCCTGTCCCCGGCTTAGTTGTCCATGTCCATTGGTCATGCATACATGCATATAAGTTCTGTGGTTTATCTCTTCCCACCCCCCCACCCCCCATCCCCTCTTCTGAGGGATGTCAGTCTGTGCCCCATTTCCATGTGTCTGGGTCTACTGTATTCCTCAGACTGTTATGTTCATTATATTCCGTATATAAGTGAGATCATGTGGTATTTGTCTTTTTCTGCTTGGCTTCTTTCACTTAGGATAATACTTTCCAGGTCCCTCCATGTCGTCTCAAAGGATAAGAGATCTTTCTTTCTTACCGCTGCATAATACTCCATTGTGTATATGTACCACAGCTTTTTTATCCATTCGTCTACTGGTGGACACTTGGGCTGTTTCCAGATCTTAACTATTGTAAATAGTGCTGCTATGAACATGGGGGTACATATATTCTTCCTGATTGGTGTTTCAGGCTTCTTAGGGTATATTCCTAGAAGTGGGATCACTGGGTCAAATGGAAGTTCAATTTTTAATTTTTTGAGGTAGCACCATATTGTTTTCCATAGCGGCTGTACCAGTCTGCATTTCCACCAGCAGTGTATTAGAGTCCCCTTTTCTCCACACCCTCGCCAACACTTGTTGTTTGATGATTTGTTGATGGTGGCCATTCTGACAGGTGTGAGGTGATACCTCATTGTTGTTTTAATTTGCATCTCTCTGATGATTAGTGATGTTGAGCATTTCTTCATATGTCTCTTGGCCATTTGTATGTCCTGTTTGGAGAAGTGTCTATTCAGCTCCTCTGCCCATTTTTTAATTGGGTTCTTTGTCTTCCTTTTGTGGAGTTGTATGAACACTCTATATGTATTGGAAATTAACCCCTTATCTGATATATCATTGGCAATGATGTTCTCCCATACTGTGGGTTGCCTTCCATTTTGATGATTGTTTCTTTTGCTGTGCAGAAGCTTTTTAGTTTGATGTAGTCCCATGTGTTCATTTTCTCCTTTATTTCTGTTGCCTTAGGTGATGTATCAGTGAAAATTCTGCTCCATATGATGTCCGAAATTTTGTTGCCTACATTTTCTTCTAGAATTTTTATGGATTCACGGGTCACATTTAAGTCTTTTATCCATTTTGAGTTTATTTTCGTGTATGGTGTAAGTTGATGGTCTAGTTTCATTTTTTTGCATGTAGCTGTCCAATTTTCCCAACACCATTTATTAAAGAGGCTGTCTTTACTCCACTGTATGCTCTTGCCACCTTTGTCAAATATTAATTGAGCGTATTGCCTTGGGTCCATTTCTGGGTTTTCAGTTCTGTTCCACTGGTCTATAAGCCTGTTCTTGTGCTAGTACCAGGCTGTTTTGGTTACAGTCGCTTTGTAGTATAACCTGATATCTGGTATTGTGATCCCACCTACTTTGTTCTTCTTTTTCAAGATTGCTGTGGCTATTCGGGGTCTTTTTGGTTCCATATGAACTTTTGAAGTATTTGTTCTAGTTCTATGAAATATGTCGTTGGTATTTTGATGGGGATTGCATTGAATCTATAGATTGCTTTGGGTAGTATGGACATTTTAATGATGTTAATTCTTCCAATCCATGAACAGGGTATGTGCTTCCACTTTTTTATATCTTCCTCTATTTCTTTTTTCAATGACCTGTAGTTTTCTGCAAATAGGTCCTTTACTTCTTTGGTTAAGTTTATTCCTAGGTATCTTAATTTTTTTGGTGCGATGGTAAATGGGATTGTTTTTTCAGTTTCTCTTTCTGTGAGTTCATCATTGATGTACAAGAATGCCGTCGATTTCTTGACATTAATTTTGTATCCTGCTACTTTGCCAAATTCATTTATTAAGTCTAATAAATTTTTGATGGAGTCTTTAGGGTTTTCTATGTACAATATCATGTCATCTGCAAATAATGACAGTTTCACTTCCTCCTTTTATTTGGATCCCTTTTATTTTTTCTTCATGTCTGATTGCTGTGGCTAAGACTTCCAGTGCAATGTTAAATAAGAGTGGCGAAAGTGGACATCCCTGTCTTGTTCCTGTTCTTAATGGAAATGTTTTTAGTTTCTGTCCATTGAGTATGATGTTGGCTGTAGGTCTTTCATATATGGCTAAAAAGCATTTCTTATAATGCAAATGTTAAATGTTTGAAAATCAATGATTAATATTAATTTACCCAACAAAAATTTCATGGGTGTCCATTATTTAACAGAGTATATTCTCCAACCACAAAAAGAGGAAAGCCAGACATCAGCAAGATGGAAGAATAGGAAACCCCAAAACTTCTTTCACCCACAAGACACTGAATCAACAACAATACATAGACTCATTTCCTTTGTGAAAAATCCATAAACCAGTTAAAAAATTCTGCACATTAGGCAAGTGGTTAACCAGCTGCATGAAAGCTAGTTGGACAGTTTACAACACCCACTCACAATAGTTCCTCCCTTGGCACAGCACAATACAATGTGGAGAAAACTCCCATTTCCTGGGCTACTTGGGAAATAAAAGAAAAATCTGGATTATACATCTAAAATTATGAATTTTGGGCACAGCCGGTATGGTTCAGTGGTTGAGCATTGACCCATGCACCAAGAAGTTGCCGGTTCGATTCCTGGTGAAAGCATATGCCCAAGTTGTGGGCCTGATCTCCAGTGGGGGGCATGCAGGAGGTGGCCAATCGGTATTCTCTCTCATCGATGTTTCTATCTCCTCCCTTTCTTTCTCTCTAAAACCAATAAAGAAAAACAATTTTTAATCTTAAAAAATATATATATATAATCTTAAAATTCATATATATATATATATATATACATATACATATATATATATATATATATATATTTTTTTTTTTTTTTGGAGGGACCACCCAAGGGAATCGCTTCTGTCTTGCCTGAATCTAAATGCTGACATGAAAGGGATCAGGTTGGAATCTGCTGAGAACAAAGGCAATGGTCTGTAGCATTTACTCACAGTAGTCTCTTTGGCTCAGTGTAGAATGAGTAGGTGAAAACTCCCAACTCCTGGATTCTCCCTGGCAGAGGAAATAGTTGGATTTCCAGGTTTTCTAGGGGCTACCCAAGGGACAGGTATCTGTATTGCCTGTCTCAGAGTGCTGATAAGACCTGGATTACTCTAAATGCTAGATAACCCTGAAAACAAAAGAGAGATGAGAGGCTTGGTACTGCTCCAGAGGGCCCACAGTACAGCAAACACAGGTTGATACAGCCTGGCAGCCTATCCCTCAAAGGAAAAAGAGAAGAGTAGAGCATGCATCCAGCATTCAGGTTTTGAGGAAGCTGCCCTAAGGACTGGTTTTTGTCTCACTCAACTTGGATCATTGATGAGGCACAGCATACTCTAATAACCCGAGAATCACTGAGAACAAAAGAGAGCTGGGACTTTTACAGAAACTCCAGAAAACTTGCAGTACCACAAAACAAAAACAACAAACCACAAAAAAACCTCTATAAAGACCAGGAAAGTTTGCAATTTTTCCAAATGTTCTGATTCATATACAAAGTTACAAAGCACTTGAAGAAATAGGGAAACATGGCCCAATCAAAAGAACAAAATAAATTTCCAGAAATTCACCCTAAGGAAATGGAGGTATAAAAATTACCTGACAAGAAATTCAAAATAACCATCATAAAAATCATCAATTAACTCAGGAAAACAATGTACAAACAAAATGAGAATATAAACAAAGGAGTAGAAAATATGAAAAAGAACCAAACAGAAATTTTAGAGCTGAAAAATATAATTGAATGGAAAAATGTATTAGAAGTGTCCAGCACTATACTTGCTCAATTAAAAGAAATACTAAGTGAACTCAAAGACAAATCATTTTAAATTATTCAGTCAGAGATGCAAAAAGAAAAAATAATGTGAAAGAATAAAGAAAGACTAAGAGACTTATGGAATACGATAAAGTGAATCAGTAAATGCATTATGGTAGTCCCAGAGGAGACAAGAGGAGGAAAGGGGCAGGGAGTTTATTTGAAGAAATACAGATTGCCAGAGGATACACCCCAAGAAGTCCAAGTAAAGATACATTGTAATCAAATTGTCAAAGTCAAAGACAAAAAGAGAATTTAGAAAGCAGCAGGAGAAAAGTGACTGGACACATACAAGGCATCCTCCTTGAGACCGTGCATTTCTCAGCAGAAACCCTGCTGACCGCAAAAGTGTGAGATAATACATTCAAAGTACTTGGGGTGGGGTGGGGGCTGCCAAATATACTATAACAGGCCTTCAAAAAAAGTAAAATTAAGACTTTCCTAGAAAAACAAAATTTAAAATTCTTCACCAGTAGACCAACTTAAAAAAAAATACTAAAGGAGACTTTTAAGTTTAAATAAAAGGACACTTGACAGCAACATGAAAACATATAAAAGTATAAAGCTTCCTGGTAAAAGTATAAATATAGAATAACGCAGAATACTGTAATACAGTAACAGTGGTATATAAAGTACTTTTTATTCTATTACAAAAAATAAAAGACAAAATATTTAAAAATAACTAACTAAAAAATATTAGTGGATACACAATGCAAAAGATGGAATTTGTGACATTAACAACACAATGTGTGAAGAGGGAGAGGCACAATAATAGAGCATTTGTATGTAATTAAAGTTAAGTAATCTGCTTAAAATAGATTGTTATAACTATAAAATATTTTCATAACTTGCATGATAATCATAAAGAAAATATCTATAGAAGCTACATTAAAGAAAATAAGAAATCAAAGTATGTCACTACAAAACCTTAATAAGACATAAATTAAATCAGCAAGAGAGAAAAAGTGGGACAAAATGCTATAAGGTAAACAGAAAACAATTAACAAAATGTCAATAGTAAGTTATTCTCTATTAGGAAATATTTTAAAAGTAAATGAAATGAACTCCCCAATCAAAATACATAGAATTGTGAATGGGGAGTAAAACAACAAACACACACAAGACCCAATTGCGTGCTATCAACAAGAGATTCATTGTAGATTTAAAGACACACAGTGCTGAAAATAAAAGGATGGAAAAATATTCTATGCAAATGCTAACCAAAAGGAGGAGGGGTAACCCTATTTATATCAGACAAAATCAACTTTAAGTCAAGCACCATCACAAAAGTCAAAGAACATTATATAATGATAAAAGGGTCAATTAATCAGGAAGAAAGAATAGTTATAGACATATGCACCCAACATTAAAACACTGATATATATGCATAAAACCTTGACAGAACTGAAAGGAGATATATAGTAACGTAATAATAGACTACCTCAATATCCCTCTTTCAATATATATAAAACACCTAGACAGAAGAATAAGGAAACAGAGGCCTTAGACACACTATAGACCTGATAGACATTTACAGACCATTACATCTAACAATTGCATGAAACACATTCTTCTCAAGTGTACAGGGACCATGCTCCATTCTCAACAAACTTAAGAAGACTGAAATTATACCAATTTACTTTTGTGACCACAATGGAATAAAACTAGAAATTAGCAGCAACAGGAAAACAGGATAATTTCCAAATACGTGGAAAATAAACAACAAAATATTGAATTTAATGGGTAGAGAAGAAATCAAAAGGGAAATTAGAAAATATATTGGGACAAAAAGAAAATAAAAACACTACCAAAACCTATGAGATGCAGAAAAAAACAGTACTAAGAGGGAAGTTCATAGTGATAAACACCCACATTAAAAATAAGATCTCACAAATAAACAATCTGAATTCATACCTCAAGTAACTAGAACAAACTAAGTTCAAAGTTAGCAAAGAGAAAAAAAATAATGAACATTAAAGCATAAAGAACCGGAAAAAATAAAACTAGTTGTATAAAAGATTAAAAAGATTTTTAAAATTAACAAATTTTCTTCTAGAATAAGAAAAAAGAAAACTCAATTAGATAAATTAGAAATGAAAGAAAAGACATTACAACTGATTCCATTACAACTGAAATAAGAATACAAATAAAAATTTATGAGACTACTATGAACAATTATATATGAACAAATCGAATAACATAAAATAAATGGATGAACTCCTAGATACATATCACCTACCAAAATTAATTACCAAAAAAAAAAAAAAAAAAAAATCTGAACAGACCTACAGCTAATAAGAATATTGAATCAGCCCGGCCAGTGTGGTTCAGTGGATTGAACGGCACCATGGACTGAGAGATCCCGGTTTGATTCCTCATCAGGGCACATGCCCAGGTTGCTGGCTAGATCCTCAGTAGGGGGTGTGCAAGAAGCAGTCAATTTATATTTCATACATCAATATCTCTCTCTCTCTCTCTCCCTTTCTCTCTAAAAAATCAATACAAACATATTTAAAAATAAAAGAGAGAGTATTGAATCAGTAATCAAAACCCTCCTAGCAATAAAAACATCAGGACCAGATAATTTCAAACATTCAATGAACAGTCGATGCCAATTCATCTCAATCTATTCCCCCAAAAAATTGAAGAGGAGGGAATACTTCCAAACTAATTTTATCAGGCAAGCATCATCATGATGTCAAAGTCAAAAATACTATAAGAACAGAAACTACAAACCAATATCTCTGATGAATAGAGGAGCAAAATCATCAACAAAATACTAGCAAACTGTTATTCACTAGGACATTAAGGAAATCTCATAATCAAGTGGGATTTTTCCTTTGGATGCAAGGATGGTTCACATATGAAAATCAATGTGATATACCACAAAAACAATAAAAGATAAAAAATCAGATAATCATCTCAAGAAATGCACATAAAACATTTGACAAAATCCAATACACTCTCCTGTTAAAAACACTAGTAATAGAAGAAAGATTTCTTAAATAATATAGCCTACATATGAAAAGCCAACAGATGACTTCATACTAAAAAGAAAAACTGAAACATTCTTCTCTACAATAAGGAACAAGAAAGGAAACCCACTCTCACCACTTTGGTTCCACTTAATACTAGAAAGTCCTAGCCAGAGCAATTAGGAAAGAAAAAGAAATAAAAAGTATCAAAAATTAAAATGAAGAGGTAAAAGTATCTTTGTTTGTACATTATTTGATCTTATGTGTAGAAACTCTAAAGTTCCACACAAAAAAAGTTAGAACTAATAAACAAATTCAGCAAAATCATAGAATACAAAATCAACAACAACAACAAAAAAATCAGTTATATTTCTATACACTAATAATGAACAATCTGAAAAACAAATTGAGAAAATAATCTCATTTATAATAACATCAAAATGAATAAAATTCTGGGCTGGCTTTAGCTCAATGGTTCCTTTGAGTCAAGCCTCGGCTTGCTAACCACTCTTGCATGCAAGGGTGGTTCGAGAACTTCAAGACTCACGTGTGCCCTCCAGTCCTTAAAAAAAAAAGAATAAAATTCTTATAAAATATACTTAATCAAGGAGGTAAAAGACTTGTACAATGAAAACTATAAAAAACACTGATTAAAAATATTAAAGAAGACACAAATGGAATGACATCCCCAGTTCATTGATTGGAAGAATTAATATTGTTTAAATGTCTACTACCCAAAGGGAGCTATAGATTTAATGCAACCCCTATCAAAACCACAGTGACGTGTTTTGTTTTGTTTTGTTTTTGCAGTAATAGAAAAAATCCATCCTATAAAAAATCTGTGGTACATATACACAATGGAGTACTATGCAGCTGCAAGAAAGAAAGTCTTTTATCCTTTGAGATGACATGGATTGACCTAGAGAGTATTATCCTAAGCAAAACAAGCCAAGTAGAGAAAGACAAATATCACATGATGTTACTTATTTGTGGACTATAATAAACATAATAGTCTGAGGAACAGGGTAGACCCTGAGATGTGGAAGTAGGGTACAGACTGACAATCCTCAGAAGAGGAGTTGGGGGGTAGAGATAAACCACAGAACTTATATGCATGTACATATAACTGATGGACATGGACAACAAAGTTATCGATGGGGTGGGGGGGATAGGGAGAAGGGAATCAATGGGAAAAAAAGAAGAAACATCTGTAACAAAAATAAATTAATAAAAAAAATAATAATAATAAAAGAAAATCCATCCTAAAATCCATATGAGCCCTGAATAGCCAAAACATTCCTGAGAAATAATAACAAAGCTGAAGACCTCATATTTCATAACTTGAGAACATATTACAAAACTGCAGTAATCAAAGAAGGATGGTATTGGCATAAAGACAAACATATAGACAAAAGAGTAGACAGCTGAGAAACAAACCCACTCATATAGGGTCAACTTATCTTTGGCAAGGGTGACAAGACTACACAATGGAGAAAGGATTGGTTTTTTTTAGCAAATGGTATTGAGAAAACTGCTTACCCCCATGTAAAAGAATGAAATTGGACCCTTATTTTACACCATACACATACATCAACTTAAAATGGATTAAAAACTTTAAGACCTAAAACTATAAAACTCCTAGGAGGAAAAAAGATAAAAGCTTCATACTATTGTTCTTGGTAAAGATTATTGCATATACCATCAAAAGTACAGATAATAAAACAAAATAAAAAGCTATGTAATAAAAGAAATAATCAACAGCGTGTAAAGGCAACCTGTAGGATTTTTTAAAATATTTGCAAATGATATATATTAATGAAGGGTTAATATCCAAAATACATAAAGAATTTCTACAACTCAATATAAAAAAATAATAATAATCACCTGGTTAATCATGGGCAAGGGACTTGAATAGACATTTCTCCAAAGAAGACATATAAATGTCCACAGATCTATGGAAAGATGCTAAACATAACTAATCAGCAGATAAATGCAAATCAAAACCACAATAAGATTTTATTATATTTTTTATTTTGTTTTTATCCTCACCCGAGGACATTTTTCGATATTTTGTTCAGATAGAGTGAGAGGGAGAGAGAGAGAGAGAAACATCGACGTGAAAGGGACACATCGAGTGGCTGCCACCCACACGACCCAACCAGGGCTGGGGACAAACTGCAACCAAGGTACATGCCCTTAGCGGGAACCAAACCCGGGTCTCTCCGGACCGCAGGCCAACGCTCTAACCGCTGAGCCAAACCGGCCAGGGCCACCATAAGATTTTATATCACACCTGTTAGGATGGTCATTGTCAGAAAAAGAATAACAAATGTAAGTGAGATCATGGAAAAACTGGAATAGTTGTGCACTATTAGTGAGAAGGTAAAATAGTACAGCTGCTGTAGAAAACAGTATGGTGGCTCCTAAAAAAAATTCAAATAGAACTAACATAATCCAACAATCCTACTTCTGGGTATTTATCCAAACATAATTGAAAACAGGATCTGGGCCCTGGCTGGTTTGGCTCAGTGGTTGGAGTGCTGGCCTGCGGACCAGAGAATCCCGGGTTCAGTTCCCGCTAGGAGCACGTACCAAAAAGAAAAAAGAAAACAGGATCTAGTAGAGATATTTGCACTTTATTATGCGACACATGACACATTGCAGTATTATTTACAATAGCCAAGAGGTGGAAACAGGCTAAATGTCCACTGACAAATGTATGGACAAAGAAAATGTGGTCTACTAGAATATTATTCAAACTTAAACAAGGAAATCCTTTTATATCTACAGAATTCAATTTATATGACGTATCTAAATTAGTTAAACTCATAGAAGCAGAAAGTGAAAATGATGTTTGCTGGGTGCTGGCAGGAGACATAAATTGGGAGTTGCTTTTCAATTAAAAACAAAATGACAAAAAAAAAAAAATAGGACAAGGGGCATGTATATATGGAACAGACTGACAGATCTCAGAGCAGAGGCGGGTGGGCAGTACTGGAAGAGATTACCCAAAGAACATATATGCATATATACATAGTCCATGGACACAGGGGAAATAGGGGGCATCTGTAATAGTGTCAACAATAAAAAGAAAGAAAATGAATACATTCTAGAGATCTGCTTTACAACAATGTGCATATAATTAAAATACTGTTCCATATGCCTAAAATTTTAAGAGGGTACATTTCACGCTATGTGTTTCTTACAATATATATACATACATATATATAACTGGCAGTACCTATCTTACATTTTATTGGAAAAGACAATGATAGAGACCCTGAAGTGAAATCATGCTTTATTTATTTCAAAACAATAGCAAAGAAATTGGTGTAACAGACAGGAGTGGATGATGGGGAGCTAGGAGATTTTGTATGAGCAGTAGCTGAGAGACACGATCCTGTAGGGGGTTTTAGGCTTGGCAAGAATTCTGAATTTTACTCTGGATGTGGTGGGATGTCACTGAAAGCAAAGGAGTGTTTTTAAACAGAAGAGTGAAATGATTTGCCTTATGTTTTAAAAGGATCATTCTCCCTGCTCTACAGAGCCAGAAACAGACCAAGGAGGGACTTTTTGCAATAATCTTACATGAGAAACAGTGGAGGTGATGAGAGGTCATTAGCCTCCAGCTACTATTTTTTCCAGACATCAGGAATCAAAGATTTTCAGACTCCCTAGGGCTTCCTCACAGTTTTTACATTTATTTCTCAAGTGCAAACATAATCCCTTCACTTCCATGACATCTTAGATCTGGATCCTAGTTAGAGAGTGAGCAGTCTATTGCAGTTTACTGTCTTGTCAGTATCCAGACTTCAGATACGGAGCTTAGAGGCACAGTAAAGAGGAAATTTCCTCTCCTGCATCCATACAAGCACCAGAACAGACACATTTATACAGTTTTCCTGTTAACAGAGGATCTCCTATGCTATTAGGGAACAATTATAAGGGATATATAAAGAGTTTTTCTACCTATTTTCAGGATATCTATTCTTTGTCATAAAAAGATGCCAAGGTATTTTTGCTTCTAATTGTTACTTTTCACAAATTCACCACTGTCTCTCACTATATTATTGACACTTTTGCTAAAATTGTGGCAAAATGTCCCACAATCTAAATTTTCAGTGGCCCACGTTCTCACCTGTTCAGTGACCTCATGTTTATTTTAGTAAACAGTTGAGACAGGCTGCAATGGAGTCACCTGATCAGATTTTGTTTTCATCCACCATAATTTCTGAATAAGGGGAAAACATCAACACATTTTCTCCTGACTTAGCAAAGAATTTCCATGGAAAGCAAAAATATCAAAACAGCTGCAAAATGTTACAAACCAAAGGTCCATATGAGATGAGAGTTAAAATGAGAAAAATGTCCACATTTCTTTGGGCAATGCAACTCCAGGGAAATAGTAACTCAGCACCTGAGAGCTAAATAATTCTAGAGGAATAAATATCTGTTCTGGTATTCAGGGGAAAATGACATCATAGAGATATTAGGTCTATTAAAACATACGTTTGCAGATATGTCGCTGGGAAAATTGCTTTTAGGGATGGGAAAAGGAGAAAAGCTCATCTTATTTGTCTAACAATTCTATTGGGCACTTTACTAAAAGAAAACCATCCGTATGTTTATAACAGTGAGAGTGTGAATTGCAATATATTTCAAATTACATGAGAAGCGAAAGAAAATCTCTCAGTTTTAGGTCATTGTTTATTGTCCCTAAATTCTGTGATTGTATGAATAATTCAGAGCAATAATTTTACCTTCTTATTCTAACACAGCACTTGGCCAGTTTCCACTTTATTTCTGTTGCAAAGACACAGCTGAGGTTCTTAGATTGGAAATAATGTTTAGAATGTATTTTTTTCTCTAAAATGAAAAATATTATGAAAGGGGCAAGTTAGATCTAGCTCATAGGGTTTTCAATTGTGGTAACTAAAATAGACTTAGCCTCAAGGAAAACTGGCATCTTGAGAACTGTTGGTGTAAGAGAAAGAAGGCAGCTTTGGGCCAGACTCAGGAAGGTGAATTCTACTTAGTTATAGATCTGTCACCCAAAGCAAAACACACTTAGCTTGAATGAATTTGATATTGATACAAACACATTTATTTGATTGGTAGAGATAATAACAGACAAGATGGCCATGCGAATGATCACTTTATTTTAGAGCAGAGACTCCAGTTACTGAAATATGAAACCAAACAGCACTAAGCAATTTATCAGTATATCATTGAAAAGTATTTGGGACAATAATGTAGATCTAACAGGGGAATTATATCAAAATGTAATCAAGGCAAAATTACAATCGTCACTAATGGAAAAATCCACTCGTCTTGATTCATGAGAAATGTATGACTCATATACACCTTGATTCAAAACTTAAAGCAGCAATCCTAATTCTAGCCTCATGTCTGGTTCAGTCATCTCAAACACTTCCAGTCTTTGGTAGGGTCTGGCTTAATACTGAAGGTAACAGAGCATGCAGGTGTCTGCCTGGAACTGAAAGAGACCAGGAGGAGCAGGGTTCTACCCTTGGAAAACCTGAAATGGGGTTTTATCTTTCCCAATGCAAATGGTAAGACAAAAGTCTTCACCAGCAGCCTTACAACTACCACCTTTCCAGATGATATCAAGGATTCAAGAAAATTTAAAGTAGCTTTAGGTGATAAAACTGTTGAGTTCCCTATCTCACAAGAAGAAAATTAGTCTATGCTTTGCTTTAGCTATCTCTTCTTCCTAGAATAACCTGTCTCTCCCTACGTACCAACCAAAATTGGTGCGAATTTTCCAAGAAATCTTCCTAGATGACTTCTCCCATCCCAGTCAGAATTAGTCTCTGTTTCTATTTATCCAGATGATTGATATATATATATATATATGGCACTTGATTTGGACAGAGTATAGCATTTATAGCCATGTACCTTGCATTTCAGTGACTTCTATATGTTTCTGACTTGTATGTACTTTCAGCCCTTATAGAGTTAGCAATATGGCTTTCCTTCACCCTATCTTTACTCCTCCCCAAATTTAGCATATTTTCAATATCTGTTCATTAAATTGAACTGAATAAATAAATGCCCCAAATTCCCTAATTTGCATCAACACCACATGTGCATGCTCACCTAGGAGAGCAGAAGATCTTTTTTTTTTTTTTCCTGCCAGTGTGAATATACTGGTAACAATTGCTGTAAGATCAGGAGGCATGTCTTATCTTAGATATACAAATCTTGCCGAAATATACATATTATACACAGTGCATGAGAATTGCAAATAGAACTTAATGAATGCTTTAATTTATTTCAATAGCTCCAAAATATTAAGCTGTCTCCTGGCATCACATCCAAAAAAAGAGATTTTTGATATTGGAAAAAAAAAAGTTTGTTACTATGTTCATTGAACTAGTATTGTGCAAATGAATAGAATCCATGTTCAAAGATTTTCTTCGATGTTACAGTTGAATGTTCCTATATGTTTGCAATCTTTTTCATTTTGTTGTTAAAATTTGCCTCTGCTAATGCAAGTCATTTAGCATTCTATGCTTTCTGATGTTTCAAATGCATATTTTTGATAGGTACCTCAAACTTTCAATCTTTGGACTGTAAACATTTTTGAAAAAAATTAGTATTTGGATTGAGTCACATATTTTAGCAAAAATATGTTTGTAGAAGTGCAGCCTAAAGCCAAAGAATTAACAGCTCAAATTTAGAATGACCAAGATTTGCTCCCTATTCCCAATATTTAGTTTTTGAGCACATGTGTTAGATATATAGAAATGTTTCATTTTAAAAAAGACAAGTTCAATTGTGTTCTTACTCTGCTTTCACTAGTTTCTTCTCTTTAAAACTATATTCTAGTATTTGCCATCATACTGTCATCTGTACATTAAATGCAGTGTCATCAACATCCTACTTCTTCCAAATTTGAATTGAGCAAGCTGCTAATCACATTATTCAATTAGCATTGCAACCATTATTCACCTACCTTATCTGCCTTTTATCTTTCTGAATTTTCTGGGCCATTGTTTACTTTTACAACAATTCATATATGACTCATAATAATTTTACATCTAATTTTGCCTAATGTTAAAATACTAATTGAATGTATACATCTATATTTCTTTGATTTTGTAAAACTATTACTTTCACTGGGGCCCACTTTCTTATTCTTTTTCAAGAGTTCACAATTCTTGATCAAAGCCCAGTTCCCCGAAATGAGTCAAGATCTTCACTAAATTAATGCATTTAATGAGACACGCTTTCTACCTGGTTTCAATAGGAATTACTAATAGAATTCCTTAGCTAATCAATAAGTGTAGGAAGCACATGCAATTAGTGGTATGTTTCTTAACTCATGTTTCTGATCCAGAATAGCAAGTACAATGGGATGGGAAGTGGAGAAAAGAAATTCAAGTGTGGCTACACCTACTCGTGACAATTGCCACCACTTTGTCAAGGGTAAAACAATCATCAATGAGCTATACAAACTGTTTGTCACTAGAATAACTAAATCAAGAGGTTCCAATTCATTGATTTTTTTCATTTCCATATGCCTGAACATCTGGGACACAAAGAAACGATGCATGTGTGTTAATAAGCAATGCAGTGGTAATGACTTCTACCTACTAGAAGCAGTTATCCATTTTCTCTTTCCTATCTAATTTTACAAGAACATACTTCAGCTCAATTCTGACAAAAACTCAGAAAGAACAATGACACATATGAATATAAAGGTACTATAGTAATGGCAGAAAATCAGAGCATAAAACATTTAAGGACAGCACTGTTGGGCAGTTTTTTTACATTTGATTTGAAATGATAATACACAGCTAAAAATTATGATATTCAACTTTTTGTGTATATGTTTTTTAAATTCAATAACTAGGGTTAAGTAGTAATAAAAATTGTAGAGAATGTTGAAATGTATTTCATGTTTATTCCTCTTGTCAGAAGTTACCAGTTTCCAATGGTTCATGAGGTGTTCAATAAGTTAACATTCACATGAACTATTATAGGAATATAGTAGGAAATACACTGTGGTTTTTCATATTCTCAAGTGTATAATTCAGTGTGGAGACTACACTACATCCATATTGAAATACCATAATTATGCTCATAAACTGATGTTTTTAAACATGCAAATTAATATGGTACAATCTGAATACATATGTTTGGAGGCCAGTATAAAGCAATGACCAATACCAATGGGACTAACCAAGGAAGGTTTCTTGGGGGAAGTAAATTCTAAACTGAATTCAATATATTTTGTTTATGTAGCACTTGTTTTATGTATTGTAATTATTAAGAAAAGTATTCTCATGGTAATAAATTTGAAAATTTCAAATTAGTAAGAATAATAAAATAAAATAAGAATGTACTATCCAAAGATAATCATTATTCAGCTTCCATTCTTTTCTTTCTATTTTGTTTCCTGATACTTTCTACATGACTACCATAATATTATATATTCTGTATTACTACTTTATTTATGGTTTAGTAGTCTCTATATGCAGAGTGACACGGATGCCTCAAAAAAGAGAATTAACACCAGTCTAAACAAATATTCCACATTCACAAGCTACATCCCTATAAATAAACATTTAAGTTTTCCAGATTTTTATTAAAGTAAATAATTTCAAAAATAACTTTTTCCTGGGTATTATTTTCTCAAGATAGACTTCAAAAATCCATTATAATTAATTATAAATCATGATCATTTGAAGGTTCCTTATATCTGTACTATTTATAAATAATAAAAGCCATCACTTCTTTATAATTTCTTAATTCTGTTTTATACCTTATGACATTGTTCAGGATTCTCAAAAATGTGTCAAAAGTTAATTATTCATCCTTAGATCCCAGATCATTTAATAGTAATTAATTCATTAAATATGATGTGGTTTATAAATTTTATTGGCATGCTTGTCATGTTAGTTAAGAATACTGGTATTTCTTCTTCCATTAATTGTTTTTTTGTTTGTTTTTTTATTTATTTATTTTTTCCAAAATGTTCCACATTTTTCCCCCATTGACCCCCTCCTCCCCACTCCCGCCCGCCTCCCACCTTTTCCCACACTATTGTCTGTGTCCATTGGTTATGCATATAAGTTCTTTGGTTTATTTCTTCCCACCCCCCCCCCAACCCCTTTCCCTTTGAGGTTTGTCAGTCTAGCAATGAATTTGTGCTTCTTAATCCCTTCACCTTTTCACCCATTCCCCCAACCCCCTTCCCAACTGGCAACCAACAAAATGTTCTCTGTATCTATGAGAATGTTTCTGTTCTTCCTGTTCATTTTGTTTGTAGATTCCATTGTTGATAGATATGTATTCATTGCCATTTTGTTTGTTCATACATTTTATCTTTTTCTTCAAAAAGACCCTTCATCATTTCATATAATAACGGTTTGGTAGTGATGAACTCCTTTAACTTTTTCTTGTCTGGGAAAGTTTTTATATGCCCATCAATTCTAAATGACAGCTTTGCAGGATAGAGTAATTTTGGTTGTAGGTTCTTGGTTTTCATTACTCTGAATATTTCTTGCCACTCCCTTCTGGCCTGCAAAATTTCTTTTGAGAAATCAGCTGACAGCCTAATGGGTACTCTCTTGTAGGTAACTAGCTGCCTTTCTCTTGCTGCTTTTAATATTCTCTCTTTGTCTTGAACCTTTTGCATTTTGATGATGATGTGTCTTGGTGTGGGCCTCTTGGGGTTCATCTTGTTTGAGACTCTCTGTGCTTCCTGGACTTGTATGTCTGTTTCCTTCACCAAGTTAGGAAAGTTTTCTGCCATTATTGTTTCAAACAGGTTTTCGATTTCTTGTTCTCTCTCTTCTCCTTCCGGCACCCCCAAGATGCGAATGTTGGCACGCTTGAAGTTGTCCCAGAGGCTCCTTACACTATCCTCATTTTTTTGGATTCTTTTTTCTTTTTGCTGTTCTGATTGGGGATTTTTTGCTTCCTTATATTCCAAATCGATGGTTTGCTCCTTGGATTTACGTACTCTACTATTGAAGCTGTGTAAATTATTCTTTATTTCAGTTAATGCCTCCTTTAATTCTAACTGTGTATCCATGATTTCTAACTGGTCCTTTTTTATGCTCTTGAGGCCCTCACTAAGTTCACTGAGGTTCTCACTAAGTTCATTGAGCATCCTTATAAGCAGTATTTTGAACTCAGTATCTGTTAGGTTGCTTATCTCCCTTTCGCTTAGTTCTTTTATTGGGGTTTTGTTCTGTTCTTTCATTTGGGACCTGTTTCTTTGTCTCCTCATTTTGGCTGCCTCCCTGTGTTTGTTTCTATGTATTACTTAATGAGAGGTATGGGGCTCGCTGAGACCAGATGCTGCTCGTTTGAAAGAATTTAGGAAAAACCTGAAGCAGGATCCAAGACCGGCCAATCCTATGGTTAAGCAAGTGGCAACAGCTTGGGTGGGCTTGAAAGTTGGGCGGGGCGGGGCCTCAGGGAGTCAGCAGGGTGGGGCTACCAGTGTGGGACGGGGACCCCTCAGTCCTCAGGAAGGACCTTCCCAGCCGTGGGAGCCTCCTGATTTTTATCCACCACACTTGGATGTGGGACCAGCCCGTCTCACCTCCGCGCCACTGCTGAGCCGCCTGTCCTACCGGTCTGGATGTAGCTGCTTTTTTTTTCTTAGTTCCGTAGTTGTACGACTTCCATTCAGCTTGATTTCAGGTGGTTTTGAATGATGGTTGTTCTGTAGTTCAGTTGTAACTTTGATGTGGTTGTGGGAGGACGCGATACCGCGTTTACCTACCCGCCATCTTGACTGGAAGTCCCAGTAATTGTTTTTTTGTTTGTTTGTTTTGTTTTTGTTTTTTTTTAATCCTCACCCAAGGACATTTTTACATTTTTTGTTCAGATAGAGTGGGAGGGAGAGAGAGGAACAGAGAGAGAGAAGCATCGACGTGAAAGAGACACATCGAGTGGCTGCCACCCACACGACCCAACCAGGGCCGGGGACAAACTGCAACCGAGGTACATGCCCTTAGTGAGAACCGAACCTGGGTCTCTCTGGACCGCAGGCCAATGCTCTAACCGCTGAGCCAAACCTGCCAGGGCCAGTAATTGTTTTATCTGTTTTGTTTTTAATCAGAAATCACTCTTGCATTTTTTCAATAACTGTATGATATTTACTCCAATTTTATATTATTTTACTTTACTATAATGTCCATATTGAAACATAATCTTTATGTAACAGAAAAAGAGTGATCCTACTGTAAGATATATTGGTATTCATCCAGGCTAATTGGACACTTTTAGGTAAGCAATGAAAGGTCATTAGTGGTTTTTGAGCAGGGAACTGATATGGTCACAGAATCTGATGACCAGAGTGCCAGAGAAATGGAAAATATTCATACAGCTATTCTTAGCCCCCAATGTGTCATAGTTTGAAAACTGTGATTTTCTGGATGACACATAACAGAAATCTGTATTGAGATGTGGGAATGGAAATGATCATGAAAGGAGAGATACCTACTATATTACAAAGGAATAAAAACTGGCTAGACTTGACAAACAGTTATGCAAGGCATGGAAGAATAAAGAGCCACAGGTGACTAGGAGGGTTATGAACCTCAGTGAATGGGAATATGGTATCATTTTTAGCAGAAACTCTCAATCTTCAATGTTGAGGCACACTGATAAAAAGTGTCACAAGTAATGTATTACTAATAATAGACTCATAATTATGAATAATTTATTCATTCATGAATTAAAGAAGATTCAAGATTTTCCCCAGAATAACACCACTCACTTTCATTCCTATAAGCTTAACTGTAATGGTTGTAACAATTAAACATTTCCTCCCCTGGAGTTTACTACTCCAGAAAAAGGAAACTGAGGAAAAGCTGATCTATAGGACACGAAAGAAAAATGATAATGATAAAAATGTTTGTCATATGACACATCTAGAAAAAAGTCACTTTTTGATGTAAACTTGCTCATATAAAGTAGATCCATACATGGAAAGAAATATTCTCATCCACATCACTTGCTCATGCTATCCTGTTCCATCCATGCAGAATTAGTGCTCCTTGCTCTTTAAGCTCCTCCTTCTGGAGTACAAATCTCTCTTTTTCATGATTAGAGCTCTAATACCCAGTATAAACACAAAATTCGGTCCATTGACAAAATGGATGGTCTTTTAGGCCAAAAGATAGTCTGTATAATTTCACTGAGAAATTTGTATTGATTTATATTTACTTGAGAATGTTCTTTGTCTTTGTAAAAAAAATATATATGGTTGGCAAACAAAGAAAATATTTTATGTCATTAACTGATATAAGACTATGTTTTTTAAAAATAAGACTATATTTTTTTCCTGAAACATACTTACTTAGTAAACATATGCTTTCATGAGAAGGTATTTCCCATGGTACCACTACGATTATGTTGCTGAGTGTTGACTATACTGATGAAGTTCTGTGAAGCTGTAGGAGACTCACAAACACTGAGATTGTACATATAAAGTACAGCGAGACATACCATGTGTCACCATGGCTTGTAACATTCCTGAGTAATTTTTAAACTTAATTATCCTATTGCTTCTTGGCCTTTTGGCTAAGATCAAGTGTAAACTTAATTATCCTAAATATGATGACTGAGGAATCTTATTAGCCATATGTCAAATCCTCTTTTTATTTCTTTTAGTGCTAATCACTTTTATTTTGAAAAATTAAATTTTCACTCTTCAGATAATCAGAATTCCACTGTTGTTCATTTCATTATCCAGTCTTTCTTGCCTGAAATAATGTCATACCCAACTTACTGTAATGATGTATTTTTATACCTGTTTATTTAACCTAACTGAAATCTCAAGGAGTATTTCATTTATTTTTCTATCCTCTAATAAAAAAGAATTGAGTACTTTGCCCTTATATGATTATGAGATTCTGAAGTAATTTTCCCAGATACCAAGCAAAGTAACTTTTAAGCAAAATATTTTTAAAAGATAATATATTCTAGAGGGCAGAGGGTAGAAGCAGGCAAAGGGAGGATGAATGGTGATGGAAGGAGACTTGACTTGGGTTGGTGAATACACAGTACAATATGCAGATGATGTCTTACAGAACTGTACACCTAGGACCTATATAATTTTATTAACCAATGTCACCCCAATAAATTCAATAAAATGTTAAAAGATTATATATTCTTAATATTTTCAAGTCAGTATTTATTGGGATGAGATTTTTGTGGAGGTAGCATGGCAGGTTTTTCTATTAAGTGAATACCTTAGGAAAAAATAAAATAATTCAAGTACTGTTTTTTACTTTTGGGGATATGGGATCACAGGTGTCTAAATTAAAACAATAAAAAGAAAACTAGAAAAGTTTCAAAGGGCATTATTCCTGGTAGTCTTTAACATGCATTTTCTGGGGGGGGTTGCTCATGTGTATTTCTAAGTCATCTATGATGAGTATGTATTGTAATGTAATATTTTATTTACATCAAACTTTATATGTTTCTTACTTTATAGAGCAGGGACTTGGAAATAGTAGAGACAACCATATTTAAAATGGACCCTCACAAACCCTGATTCTGGGCTAGCATGGTCTGCCTACTACGAAAAACAAGACTAGAGCTGTAAAAGCGTTTTAAGCCGGGCACACAATGAATTCGTTTTTTAAAAAATGCAAACCAATATAAAACAGTTTTATATAGGTGGGATTTTAGTTTTAGGACGACATTACAGATCACAGTCTTTTGCTTAACAAAATATATCTGTATATTTTATAAATTCTTTGCTGTGAGGCACAGATTAAAATTGATCAGGTCTCAAAATTGTAAGTTAAAAGATTTTTGGTGCATTTGTTTGTTTTTGTTTTTTGAGAAGTTCCAGGATATTATTGTGATTTGGATTTTTCACCAGTATAATTTCATGTACATGTTGCCTTCCAAAAGTGGTTCTCAAAGTGTAATCTGGAACAATTGGGGGGCCCCAAACTCAAAACTAGTTTCATAATAATGCTAGCACATTCTTTTCCTTTTGCACTCTCATTCTGTTACAAGTGTACTTTGGGATTTCACAGAAGCTGTAATACATGTGATAACTGAACAGACTGAATGCAGACAAAAATATGAGATTCCCACAGTTTTCAATTAAGCCAGACATTGAAAAGATTTGCAAAAACATAAAGCAATCTTAATCATTTCACTGATTGTTTTTCTTTGCAAAACATAGTTATTTTTTCATTAAATTACCATTTATTTTTGATATGTAATAAATTTACTATGTCTATTTTTAAATTAATATATAAATATTTTTAATTTGGGGTAGGATATAGTTACAACCAACATATTTAGCCCACAGGCTATAAGTTACCAATTCTAGCCCTAGTCCCAAATTTATGTTTTGGAGTGTGTGTGCATGGGGTAGGGGGTGGAATTTGAAAGAAATTTAATACTTATTGGTCATTTCTAATATGTTTAGTACCTATTAAGAACTATATACTTCATTTAAATTGCTACATTTTTGTGTTTGTTATAAACAGTAATTTTAAACCCATTATATAGATGAAAAAACTGTGATATAAAAAATATGACAAGCACTAAGTATAACAGCAACTTATGTTCAGTCTCTGGTCTGACTGACTCCCAGTATGCCATATACTTGCCATCACCATCAGCATCGAGACCAGCAGCAATATTTCCATAGTACTTTTTAGTATACAAGGTGCACAGGTTACCTCATTTGATCTACACACACACACACATACACCCCTCAAACAAAACACAAAAATAACAAAATCTCTCCACCAGGTAAACCAAGTATTAGTATCCCCAGTTCACAAATTTAAAAGTGAGGTTAGGCCCTGGCCAGTTTGGTTCAGCAGTTATAGCTTCAGCCCGCAGACCGGAGAGTCCCGGGTTCGGTTCCCACTAAGGGCACATACCTTGGTTGTAGTTTGTTCCCAGTCCCAGTTGGGGTCATGTGGATGGCAACCACTGGATGTGTCTCTCCCATCGATGTTTCTCTCTCTCACTTCCTCCTTCTCTTCCTCCCACTTTATCTGAAGATAACTGCAAAAAAAATGTCCTCTGGTGAGGATAAAAAAAAAAAAGTGAGGTTAGGATTCTGTGATTTTCAGCTAGTCAGTAGAGAAGCCATGATTCTGACCATACTTTTTGTTTTTACAGGTTACTGTAGAGTTTACCCATTTTAAGATTCCTGGAATCAAATATTTTTATCTTTTTTTGATATCTAATCTTTTCGCACAAAACTTCAAAGTTATAAAATGCCCATATCTCCAATAGAGACATACAGAATGGAACATAGAGTGGAAATGTGTGTTTCATCTCCAACTCTATGTAACAGAATTCATGCTAAGTCAGTGGGAAAGCACCAAAGGTCAAAGAGATGGAAAAGACCTCAACTCAGAATTTATAACATTTTCAACGATGTATTCTTCTTTGAAGCAAAGGGTAATGGGGCTACTAGGTCATTTGTGTGAGCCAGAGTTACAGTGGCTTTCATTCATTTACACCTAGAATAAAAGAGTAGAGACCATACCATCCTACAGAACTGTGACTATAATTTGTGTCTCTTACTGACCATTTCAAAAATCCCACAATTATAAGTTGATTCATTGCTTAGTGAAATTTTTATATGTTTTGTACACGATAGAGCTAAAGATCCAATGTGGATAAATATTTGCTTCAGGAAGGAAAATTTTACAAATCTATGAATTGAACTAGTTTATACTTTTTTTTCTGAGCCCTGATAGTTAATTCAAGAAAAACATTAAATCGAACAGGATAAAATCTAAACTGATGGTAAGCGTATAAAAATAAAAAAGTTCTTTGTGTTAATGTTTCAACTGAAAAAGGGAATATTTGAGGTTCCAAATTACCCTGCATGTTCCCCTGACAAGGTCAGTTTTAGCTAATATTGTCTGTAGTAGTCTTCTTGGAGTAGTCCTACACTGTGTTCCATGCTGCCCATCAGCCATGCAGACGCCCCCACTGTCTGGATTATTCCTCTTCTCAGTTAATCTCATATACTTTCCCCGACCCTCTCAAAAAGGACTTTGGGTATAATAACAGATAGAAAGGGTGACAGTCAAAGCCTCTAACTTTTACCATCAAGCCTTCTGACATTAGATGCAAGAGACAACTATGTCATGAAAAGATGACATCATTTGAGTCTGTAAGGCACACATAAGAGAAGACATGGAATAACAGAAAAAAAATATCTATTGGATTCTGTTCCCTGTTTCTGCCACATTGCTTCTAAATTCTTTGTAATATACTAAGAACACTAGGACCATCATTTATTCTAATATGTGGTCTCTTTGACCCTGGTTCCTCACAAAGAGCTCCTGGATTTGGGTAACAGTAGTGTTTTTTGTTTTAATGAGGCAATTCTTGGTGGGCTCATAAATAGCTTCAGAATGGAAGCTGGTTCAAGCCCTGGACCAAGCCCTGGAGACCAAGCCAAGATTACAGTCTTGGAACTATCAGACCTACCCTCAACCTCTGAGAAGGGGAGAGGGGCTGGAGACTTTGTTAACAATCAATTGTAGTTATAAGATGACACTTCTGTAAGAATCCCAAAATTACAGGTTAAAATGAATACATCCACATGCTGGAAGAGAGACACTTCAATTCAATGGGGACAGAAGTTTCTGTACTCAGGATCCTTCCAGACCTCGCCCTGTGAATCTCTTCATCAGGTTGTTGTTTTTGCTTTTTGTTTGTTTGGTTGGTTGGTTGGTTTTTATACCATTTATTATATCCCTTATAATAAATTGGTAAACATGAGTGTTTTCATGATTCTCTGAACTATTCTAACAAATTATCAAGCCCAAGGAAGGGGTCATAGGATCTTGAATTTATAGCCTATCAGCCAGAAGTACAGTAACAACCTAGATTTATCTGAACCAGGGGTCAATCTTGTGGGACTGAGCCCTTAACTTGTGGAACCTGACACCCTCTTTAGGTAGATGGTGTTAGAACTGAATTAAATTATAGGATATTCATCTAGTATCAGAAAAGTGCTTGATGTGTGCAAAACCCAGACATTTGGTGTCAGAAGCGAAGCATGGTAGTGATGTGAGAAAACAACAGAAACACAGAAGGGTGTTTTTCCAACTTAAAAGGAAAACTGAGTTATATCTCCAGTAAAACTTTGATTGTGCGGCAATTATCTGATTGCAGAAGACTCAACCCAAAGAGTAACAGCAGCCTAACTGCTGAAAGCACTAAACTGAGCAGAACACTCAGCAACTGCCACAGTGACCAGCATCTGCCTGGCAGAGCTAAAGCCTAGGTGATGTAATAGGTATTTTCATCGTATGCTTCATGCTTCTCTGATAACTATAACTTCGCTTTTTTTTTTTTTTTTTTTTATTGTATTCTCCTCATTCTGAGTAACTACTTAGAATTCTTGAGTGAAAGTCTGCGGAAATCAAGCTAACAGGACCCTGAGAAGAAATGGTGAATGCTGTGTCAGTCAGCCGCTATTGATTATTTTATGTAAAGTCAGATATTACTGAAATCTTGACTGGCTGTCATTGTAGTGTTATTAAAATTCTCCTCAAGGAATTTAAAAATGAAGACAAGTATAACTTCAGAAATGGGGAACGTATAATGACAAAAATCAGTGGTTGATTTCTTAAGCTGGTTTCGCCTCCATGAATGAAATCATTACTGCGAAGAGATCAACTCAACAGACTATTTGGCAACCATAGAATAAATCGGCCTCAAATGCAAGATGGCCTTAAAATGGTATGATAGTTTAAAAAGATTCCATCACCTCAGTTTTAATATCAAGCTTCCTTATGATAATTTCTACTTTAGAGAGCTTCAGTTCACAAATTCTAGTGGGCTTAAAAATTACCTGCTTCAACAATAGTGTGCTGAAGGAAGGGAAAGAGAAGCAAGAGAGTGCCTACTGTACGTTCCATTTTGTTGAGGCTCAAGAAAAAACATAACCAATGTACTTTGAGAAAAGTCAGAATTGTGTTTAAAATAGTTGGAGTTTTGAGCAGAATTTACTAGAAAGGTGCAAGAGGAACTTTCTGGGAGGATGAATATGCTCTGTATCTTGGTCTAGGTGATCATAACACATAATTTACTCCATAAAGTATTATTTGGAAAATAATTTACTGACTATCGGGTTAGAAATGCAAATTCTTGAAACTCAGCCTCAGGGAATCTGATTCAGAGAAACTGTCCATTCAGTGTTGATTATCTCATTATTGGGAGGGGGGGATTCTCATTTTTAACATTTGCATACAGATTAAGGTTAATTATTCTTCTTTTTAAGTATAGTTAGTATACAATACTATATTAGTTATAACAGTTTCAGGTGTACAATATAGTGATTCTATTTTTTACTTTACAATGTGATCACGCACCTAATACTAGTAATCATCTCTCACAGGACAAACTTATCACAATATTATTGATTACATTCCCCTTCACTATTTTTTTTTTAACCCATCTCTCCACCCATTTCCTTCTGGTAACCATCCCTTTGGTCCCTGTTTCTATGAGTCTGTTTTTGTTTTGTTTAATTTGTTTGCTTCTTTAGATTTCATATATAAGTGAGCCCATAAAGTATTTGTTTTTCTTTTCCTGACTTATTTCACTTAGCATAATACACTCTAGATCAATCCATGTTGTTGAAAAAGAAAGATCTCATTCTTTTTTGTTGCTGTGTACTATTCCATTACACACACACACACACACACACACACACACACACACATCTTCTTTATCCATTCATCTACTGATGGACAACTACATTGCTTCCATATCTTGGCTATTGTAAATAATGCTGCAGTGAACATAGATTGCATGTATTTTTTCAATTTCATGTTTTTGTTTCCTTTGAATAAAAACTCAGAAATAGAACTGCTGGGTTGTATGGTATATCTGTTTTTAGTTATTTGAGGAATCTCCATACTGTTTTTCATAGCGGTTGCACCAATTTGCAGTCCCACTAACAGTACACAGAGGCTCTCTTTTCTCCACATGCTCACCAACAGATTTTTTGCTGAACTTTTGATAACAGCCATTCTGACTGGTGTGAGGTGGTAATTCATTGTGATTTTTGATCTGCATTTTCCTAATTATTAGTGATGCTGAGAATATTTTTATGTCAGTTAGCCAGCCATATGTATGTCTTCTTTGGAAAAAATATCTTTTTGTAGCCTCTGCCTGTTTTTCAATTGGATTGTTCACTTTTTTGTTATTAACTTGCATAATTTTCTTATCTATTTTAGATATCAACCTCTTACCAAATATATCACTTGCAAATATATGCTCCCATTCTGTAAGTTGTCTTTTCATTTTGTTAATGGTTTTCTTCTCTGTGACATAGCTTTTTAGTTATATGAAGTTTTACTTGCTTATTTTTGCGTTTGTTTCCCTTGCTCATGAAGATATGTCTGTAATGATATTTTTCATGTAAATGTCAAATAGTTCACTCTTCTATTTTCTCTTAGGAGTTTTATAGTTTCAAGCCTAATATTTAAGTCTTTAAACCATTTTGAGTTTATTTTTGTGTATGACATAAGAGAGTTATTCAGTTTTATTTTTTAATATGTATCTGTTCAGTATTTTTACTATTGACTGTAGAAGAAACTATCTGTTGAGCCATTGCATATTTTCATTTATTTTTTTGGAGATTAGTTGACCATATAAGCAAGAGTTTATTTCTGGATACTATTTGGTTCTATTGATCTATGTATCTGTTATTGTGCCAGTACCATAGTATTATTATTATTATTATTATTATTATTATAGCTTTGTAATATGGTTTGAAATCAGGGCACATAATACTACCAAGTTATTCCTTTTTCTAAAGATTGCTTAACTATCTGTGGTCTTCTGTGATTCCATATAAAATTTAGGATTATTTGTTTTGTTCTGAAAAGAATGTCATTGGCATTTTGATAGGGATTGTACTGAATCTGTAAATTGCTTTGGGGTATATGGCCATTTTAATGAAATTAATCCTGTCAATCCATGAGCACAGTATATTGTTCTTTTTATTTGTGTCCTCTTCAATTTCTTTCTTTAGTGTCCAGTAGTTTTCAGAGTATAGTTCTTTCTCCTCCTTGGTTAAATTTATTCCTAGCTATTTTATTCTTTTTTGATGCAGTTGTAAATAGGGTTGTTTTCTTAATTTCTCCTTCTGATTGTGTGTTTAGTGCATAAAAAACTATGGATTTCAATATATTAATTTTTTATTCTGGTACTTTACTGAATTCTTTTATTAATTCTATTAAATATTTGGTGGAGTCTTTAAGGTTTTCTATACATAATATCATTTCATTTGCAAATAGTAACAGTTTTAACTTTCCTTTTTAGTTTAGGTGACTTTTATTTCTTTTTCTTCTCTGATTGCTGTTGATAGAACTTCCAATTACTATATTGAGGAATATCAATGAGAACAAACATCCTTGTCTTGTTTCTGATCTTAGAGAAAAAGCTTTCAGTTTTTTTGTAATACATAGCTATTATCAAGTTGAGGATAGTTTTTTTGTTTTGTTTTGTTTTGTTTTGTTTTTTTATCCTCACCCGAGGACATTTTTCCATTTTTTGTTCAGATAGAGCGGGAGGGAGAGAGAGGACGAGAGAGAGAGAGAGAGAGACATCGATGTGAAGGGACACATCGAGTGGCTGCCACCCACACGACCAACCAGGGCCGGGGACAAACTGCAACCGAGGTACATGCCCTTAGTGGGAACCGAACCCGGGTCTCTCTGTACCGCAGGCCGATGCTCTAACCGCTGAGCCAAACTGGCCAGGGCGAGGATAGTTTCTTATATACCCTCTTTCTGAGAGTTTTTATCATAAATGGATGTTGAATTTTGTCAAGAACTTTTTCTGCATCTGTTGAGATAATTTTATGATTTTGTTCTTGGTTTTGTTGATATAATAAATCACAATTGTTTAAGTAGGCATTCATAGCTATTAACTTTCCTCTTATATCTGCTTTTACTGCTTCTCATAAATTTGTAAGTTCATGTTTTATTTGTCTCAAGGTAGTTTTTGACTTCCTGTTTGATTTTGTCTTTGATCCATTGGTTGTTCAGAGACATGTTGTTTAATCTCTATGCATTTGTGTGTTTTTTAAGTTTTCTTCCTATAGCTGAGTTCTATGAGCCACTCCAACAAATTAATCAAACCCAAGGGAAAGGTACTGGGAACTTCTATATTATAGCCAATTCATCAAAAGTCCATGTTGTTACCCGGCATCTGAAGTCCAAGGATGGTGTCACTTGACCCTCCAATGTACAACCAGTCAGTCAGAAGCACAGGTGATTACCTGTGATTGTGAGTAATGTCTATTGGGGGAAGGGCAGTCTTGTAAGACTGAGGTCTCAATCTGTGCAATTTGATGTTACTTTTGGGTAGATAATGCCAGAACTAAGTTGACATCTTGAATATTCTGTTGGTGTCTGATAATTGCTTGATGTTGTGTGGAAAGACTCACAAACAAATGTTGAGAAGATTGGGTCCAGGAACCCAAAAGAGTTACTACAATTGTACAGAAATAAAAAGGATTATGAGAGTACTATGGACAATTATATAATAAAAAAGTATATAAGTTCAATGAAATGGACAAATTCCTAGAAATGCAAAACCTATCAAGACTGAATCAAATAGATATGAAATATCTGGGTAGATATATAACTGGTAAGGAAACTAAATAAGTAATAAAAAATATCCTGACATAAGCCCTGAACCTGATTCCTTTACTGATGAATCCTACAAAACATTTAAGGTGAACTAAAATCAATTCTTCTCAAACTTACTCAAAAATTCAAGAAGAGGGAACACTTCCTAACTTGTTCTGTGAGGCTATTACCTCACATTACCTTGATACCAGAGCAAGACAAAACAATAGTAGAAAAACAAACAAACAAACAAAAATTATAAACCAATATCCCTTAAGTACTACAAAGTACTAGCAAATTGAATTTGGACACATATTAATGCCCTGTCTGGTTTGGCTCAGCAGTTAGAGCATTGGCCCGCAGACTGAAGAGGCTAACGTTCGATTCCTGGTCAAGGGCATGTACCTTGGTTGCAGGTCCATTAGGTCCATTTCATCTGCAGCCCCAGACAGGGTCCTTCAAGAGGCAAATAATCAATGTGTCTCTCTCATCTCTCTCTCTCTCTCTCTCTCCCCATTCCTCCCTCCCCACTCTCACTCTATCTGAAAATTGGTGGAAAAGTATCCTTGGGTGAGGATTAAAATTAATAATAATAAAAATAAAAGATTATACATCATGACTAAGTGTAATTTATTCCTGGAATGCAAGGATGGTTTAACATACAAAAACTTGTCAGTGTAATCAATGGCATTAATTGAATGAAGGGGAAAAACATAATCATTGATGCAGAAAAAGCATCTGACAAAACACAACACACTTTCATGATAAAAACACTCAACAAACTAGAAGAAGAAAACTACCTCAACATAATAAAACCAATAAATGAAAAACTCACCAATAGCATCATACACAGAGGTTAAAGAGTAAAAATTTTTACAATAATTATAAACAAAGCAAGTACATCTACTTTTGCGACTTCTATTCTACATACTCTGAAAATTCTAGCCAGAGCACTTAGGTAAAAAAAAAAAAAAAAAAGAAAGAAAAACCATCCACATTGAATAGAAGAAGTAAATTGATCTGTTTACAGATGGTATGATCTTATATGTACACACAAAAACTGTTAGCACTCATAAACAAATTCAGCAAATCAACATGATACAAAGTCAATACAAAACTCAGTTGCATTTCCATACACTAATAATGAACAATTGCAAAAGAAAATAATAAAACAATTCTATTTACAATAGCATCGAAAGATTAAAATACATAAGAATTAATTTAACCAAAGAGCTGAAAGATTGTACAATGAAAACTACAAAACATTGCTGAAAGAAATTAAAGAGGATATTTAAGGTAGAAACACACGCCATGTTCATGGATCAAAAAACTTAATATTGTTAAAATGACAATATTACCCAAAATGACTTAAATACTTAATCCAATCCTCATCTAAATCCCAATGAGTATTTTGCAGAAGTAGCAAACCCATCCTAAAATGCATAAGGAATTTCATGGGAACCTGAATGACCAAAACAATCCTGAAATAGAATAACAAAGCTAGAGGATTCACATTTTCTCTTTTCAAAATGTACTACAAAGCTATAGTGATAAAAACAGTATGGTACTGGTATAAAGACAGAAATAGAGACAAATGGATTAGAATAGTGAGTCCAGAAATATACCCTTGCATACATTTTCAAATGATTTTCAACAAGAATGCCAAAAATGATTAGCGAAAGGACAATCTTCAAAAAATAGTAGTGGGAAAACTGGATAGCCACATGCAATAAAAAATGAAGTTGGATCTTTACCTAACGTCAAGTACAGAACTTAATTCAAAATATATCCATGACCTAAAATTCACAACATTGGATTGGCAATTATTTCTTGGATATGACACCAAAGGCACAGGTAACAAGAGGAAACAGACAAATTCATGAAAAAATAAATAAATTGTATATCAAAAGAAACTCAACAGAGTAAAAAGGCAACCTATAGAATGGTTGAAAAATATTGACAAATCATATATCTGGGGGATAAATACCTAGGGTATTAATTATACATATAACTATTTAATTATAAGACTATATAGACAACTCCTGAAACAAAAATTTAAACATAAGCATAGGATTTCTTTAACAGCCCTTCTTCAAAGAAATACAAATTGACCAAAAGCACATAGATAGTTAATATCACTAAGCATTAGGAAAATGGAAATCAAAGCTACAATGCCATACCACTAATTAGCTACTATTAAAAAACAAACAAACAAACAAACAAACAAAAAACAGAAAATAACAAATGTTGGCAAGGATGTAGAGAAATTGGAACCCTTTAGCACTGTTAGTGAGACTCTAAAAAGATATAGCCACTATGGAAACAGTATGCTGGTTCCTAAAAAAATTAAAACTAGAATCAACATATGATCCACCAATTTCACTTCTAGGTGTACAGTATATTAAAAATAATTCAAAGCAGGGTCTCAAAAAGATAGCTGTATAACAAATTCATAGCAGCATCATTCAAAATAGCTAAAAGTGGAAGCAACTAAAGTCTCCATCAATTAATGAATGGATAAGCAAATGTGGTATAAGAAAGAACACAGCTGGGACAGTTGGCGCAGTGGACTGTGTCATCCCATGGACTGAGAGCTCCCGGTTGGATTCCTGGTCAGGGCACATGCCCAGGTTGTGGGCTCGATCCCCAGTAGGGGGCATGCAGGAGGCAGCTGATTGATTTTTCTCTCCCACATTAATGTTTCTATCTCTCCCTTCCTCTCTCTCTAAAATAATCAATAAAAACATACATTAAAAAAGAAAAAAATGAAGGACACAGGAGAAAATTCTGACATGTGCTACAACATGAACGAACGCTGAGGCATTATGCTAAGTGAAATAAGCCAGTCACAGACAAACAAATACTGTATAAATTCACTTATATCAGGTAATTAGAAGAGTCACAATCACACAGACAGAACATGGAATGGCAGTTGCTAGGCACTATTGGTAGAAGGGAATATGGAGTTATTATTTAATGGGTCTATAAAGTTTCAGTTTGGGAAGACGAAAAGAGTTTTCTGGAAATGGATGGTGGTTGCACAATAATATGAATTTACCTGATACCACTGAACTGTACATTTAAAAATGGTTTAAATAATAAATTTCTTATGTGTATTTTACTACAATAAAAGAAATTGAAGAAATGTTCTGTAAGACCCCTGAGAATTGTGCTATCAGAATATCTGAAAGACTAAGATATGTGGAAACCTCCAATTAAACATGCAAATAAATTGATATGTAAGTTACAAATAAATTATTTAATTTTTCATTTTAAAGCATAGAAAATGTCATCATATAAAAAAATACGTAAAAAGGTTTGTATGTGGCATTCATATTTAAATCATGCTTAAAGTTTGCTGTATTTCTTTCATATTATTCTCCTAATTTATTTATTTTATTTTATTTATTGATTTTAGAGACAGAGTAAGGGGGAGAGAGAGAGAGATAGAAACATCATTGAGAGAGAACATTGACTGGGCGCCTCCTGCATGCCCCCCCCCCCCAACTGGGAATCGGGCCCACAACCTGAGCATGTGTCCTAACAGGGAATCGAACTGTATACCTCTTGGTGCATGTGTCCATGCACACCGGCCAGGCTACTCTTCTAAATTAAAGTATTAAAAATTCACTACAGATACAGTTAAACCCACCCCCAGATTCATTTCTCTTCTTTCCTTCTCAAAGGAAACTACTCTCCTAAAGATGGGAAACACGATTTTAATTCCTTTTTGTAGTTCCATTCAATACGTAGGTGTCTTGAAACAATACGTTTTGGATGAGGTTTTTATTTACATAAATGGTATTTCTCTTTTTGAAAGTGTTTTCACTCTATACGATGTTTTTGAGTTTTAACTGCATTAATAAAATAAGGGGAGAGGCTGGCCTGAGTGTGGAGGGTCACCACTGAGCCAGCCCAAGGAAAAGAAAACTTCTGAGAGCTCAGAACCCAGGTGCCCACACGGGGAGCGGTGGGGAGCCGCGCTGCACCCAGGTGCCCACACGGGGAGCGGAGGGAGCCGCGCTGCCAGGGCAAAGCCAAGATGCGTCCAGACACCCGCATCCAACCCCCAACACACACTTAAGCCGTCGCTGTCATTGCCTCTTGGCGCCCACTTCACCTGGCTCCGAGCTCAGACACTGAAGACACACACAGTGAGAACGCTGGGACCGAGGCCCACACGTTTGGAAACCTCGGACGAGAAGACGACATCGACGTCGCGGTATGGCACGCGCTAGCCGTCCACGGAAAGACTGCACGCCGCGCCGAGGCCTCCGGAGCGCCGCAGGTGCAGGTCGCCAAGAGCAGGTGCAGGTGGCCAAGAGCAGGTGCACCTGGGCAAGCGCGCCTCCCGGAGCTCCGCCCAGAACACGCCCTTTAACCGGGCCGCTGCAGGTAGTTCCAAAGCCAAGAAGAAAAAAGAGCTGGTATAGAAAGTTAAATCACTTTGATTTCAATGTAATATTTAGTTGATTCAGTATACCTCATCTTATCGAAAATTGTTGTTTACATTTTTTCTATGAAAGCATTGCTGAAAAAAAAGTTATCCTAGTACATGTGTACATGTCCAAATTTTTTTCTATAAAAGAAACCAAAAAGAAAAGTTAATAGATCATAGAGCATGCTCATCTTCAACTTTAATAGGTTGCTCATCAAAGAGATTATTTAAAACCATTTTTTGTTTGAAAAATTCTAATATAATGCATTATTATGGAAAGTAACAAATTCTTTAGGAAGAAAAATTTTAAAGTCACATAGGTCAGACTCCCTTATTTTGAAATAATTCACCACATCTTTCTTCTAAGATAATAATTATATCCAAAACCTGGGTAAGACAGTTAAACACCTCAGTTAAAATGCCTTTTGGTGCACTGCTAAAAAGCCTTTCTAATGACATGAGAGCAGGAATAAACTACTGAGACTTTCAACACTAATTTTCGAGTATCCCTTCACTGGGAAAATGAAATAGATGCTTCAGCAAATTATATACATAATTAATGAAAGAGAAAAGACATATTATGGTCTTTGATAAAAACTGTTCATTTTTTACCCAATTTATCACAAATCTAGTGTGCTGTGTGGCATAGTTTGTAATAGTTTGTTATTGGCTAACAAGCACAGTAAGAAGTAAAATAACAATCATTAACCAGTGGTTCTCAACCTTCCTAATGCCGGGACCCTTTAATACAGTTCCTCATGCTGTATGTGGGCGTATCTGCATGTGGGCGGACCCACCTGGAGACGGATAAAGGAGTGGTGTCTGGGTCCCTAAGACCATCGGAAATATGTTTTCCCATGGTCTTAGGCGACCCCTGTGAAACGGTTGTTCGATCTCATGGGTTGAGAATCGCTGCAAGCAAATGCCACAGCTGTGAACCTTACGTCATATTTTAAGCCTATGTGATTATGATGATATGGTAAAAACGAAGGGCCAAAGTTACCTTCAGTGAGTTTAGGAAGTGGGATGGCAGGGCATATTATTTGAAGCAATGTTTCAGTTATCCTTGATTTTCCGAAACTCTGTAACATAAACAATTTATATATTCTAAGTCAACTTAATTTAATGCTTGAATGACATATGAATATTTAATTTTCTCTTTTTTTTCTTCCTCCTTAATCTCTTTTTTTATATGACACTTTCACAAAACTTTTTTTTAAGTATGGCTACAAATGTAATATTTCTTTCAAGATATATATTTTTATTTATCAAGGTACACCATATTCTGGCAAGTAAAACAAGTCTCAACAAATTTTAGAAGATTTAAGTCATACAAAGTAGTTCTCAGACCATAAATATATTAAACTAACATTGTGAACAAAACAATATGAAAAAAATCTCTGCATATTTGCAAATTTGAAAACACACTTCTAAATTATCCATGGGCCAAAGAGGAAGTCTCCAGGAAGTTTTAAAATATGTCAAACTAAATAAATATACAGCATATCAAAAATTTTGGAATGCAGCTAAAGTAGTGTTTAAAGGAAAATAAATAACATTAAATGCTTATACTGTACTCAAAGAGAAGAAAATCAGTAACCTAACATTCCACCTTAAAATATTTGAGAACAAAGACAAATAAGACCAAAAATTAAAAAACAAAAACAGAGGAGAAATTGAAACAATAACAACAAAGAAATTCAACGAAACCAAAGTCTGGATCTTTAAGAAGATTAATGAAATTGATAAACTTCTACCCGACTGAGGGGGGGAAGAGAGAGAGAGAGAGAGAGAGAACAAATGACTAATATCAGGTATAGAAATGGGTATATCCTAAAATCAAATGGAAAATAAAGATATGCTAATAAATTTGACAACTTATATAAAATAAAACAATTATTTGAAAAACACAAACTACAAAGACTCACTTTAGCAGAAATAAATAATTCTATATATAAAGAAATTGAATTTATAGTTAAAATTCACCAAAATATAATATCCAAATAATTTCACTAGCAAATTGTACCAGACATTTAGAGTGTAATATCAATTCTTTTCAGTCTCCTCTAGAAAATAGAAGAAAAATAAATACTTCAGAATTCATCTTATGAGGTCAATAATTTCACTATAGCAAACAAGACAAAGACATTATAAGGACATAAAATATCAAATAAAGCAATATAGAAAAAGAATAATGTATCATGGATAAAGATAACATATCATCAAGTAACATTTATTCCAAGAATACAAGTCTGGTTCAGCATTTAAAAATCAATATATGTAATTTGCTATATTAGACTATGAAAAAACAAATGATCATATTAATAAATGCAAAAATACTGACAAAATGTTGCAAAATTCAATATCCATTCATAATAAAAACTCCCAGTAAACTACAAATAGAAGACAAGTTCCTTTAAGTAATAAAGGACATCTGCAAAAATATATATATATTATAGATCAATGATTCATTCATTTATTAATTTTCACTTTAAGTGTAAAATATGTGTTGAGGTTTTTTTTTTTTTTCTCTTTTGCATATGGAGATATTCTATTGTTCTAGCACCATTTGTTTAAAAGTCGACTATTTCTTTATTGAATGATCTTTGCAATTTTATTATAAATAAATTTACCATATAATTTTACAACTATTTCTGGCTTGTAAAATCTGTTCCACTACCTATACATCATATCATCTTATCAACCCCACACTGTCTTTGTTATTAAAGCTGATGATTAATCTTGAAATTGGGTAGCTTGAGTCCTCCAACTTCATACTTACTTTCAGAATTATTTTGTTTATTCTCACTCCTTTCCTATTCCATGTACATTGCAGAATCATCTTTTAAATATCAATAAAAATAGTTGCTGGTATTTTCATTGAGATTTAGTTGAATAAATATATAGATCAAATTGAAAAGAATTACCATCTTAAATTTTATCTTTCAATTCATGAACACAGTATATCTCTCATGTCATGGCATGTGTAGTTGAAATTTGATTTCTCTTATCAGTGTTTTGTAGTATCAGGAAGCTTTATTTGTATTAATCAAACATGCAAACAACCCAAATGCTTATCAAGAGGTGAAGAGGTAAACAAATGTTAATATCTATGCCATGGAATACTACTCATCAATAAAGAGAATGAACTATTAATACATAATACAATATATCTGATTTTTTAAAAATAATTATGTTAAATGAAAGAAGCCAATAAAACAGAGTATGTTCCATATTTTCTTAATTACTTTATTTATTTTTGTTACAGATGTTTCTCCTTTTTCCCCACTCACTCCCCCTTCCCCTCCCTCCCTGCCCTGTCCCCAGCTTTGTTGTCCATGTCCATTGTTCATGCACACATGCATATAAGTTCTGTGGTTTATCACTCCCCCACTACACCCTCTTCTGGGGATTGTTAGTCTGTACCCCACTTCTACATTTCTGGAACTACCCCATTCCTCAGACTGTTATGTTCATTATATTCCACAAATAAGTGAGATTATATGATACTTGTCTATCTCTGTTTGGCTTGTTTCGCTTAGAATGACACTTTCCAGGTCCCTCCATGTCGTCTCAAAGGATAAGAGATCTTTTTTTTTTTTTTTTTTTACAGCTGCATAGTACTCCATTGTGTATATGTACAACAACTTCTTTATCTATTCGTCTACTGATGGACCCTTGGGCTGTTTCCAGATCTTAGCTATTGTAAATAGTGCTGCTATGAACATGGGGTGCATATATTCTTTCTGATCGGTGTTTCAGGCTTCTTGGGGTATATTCCTAGAAGTGGGATCACTAGGTCAAATGGCAGTTCAATTCCTAATTTTTGAGGTAACACCATATTGTTTTTCATAGTTTTATTTCCATATGATTTTATTTATTTAGAATTCTAGAGTGTGAAAGCTAATCTATAGTGGTAGATCAATGGTTGCCAGTAAGTATATGGGGTGTCAGATCAGTACTGAGCAAACTGTTGAATTTAAATACTTGCAGTTTATTCTATGGCAATTATAACTCAATGAAGTTTGTTCATTTTAGTACTGTTAAATTTGTGTCTGGACATTTGGCAGTATGTTAATAAACACTATGTCACCTGCTCCACATTTTCCCCCCAAAAAAGAAATTTGGCAACTTCATGTAGGTAATAATCCATGGAACTCTGATATCTCTATCAGGACCAGTACTTACTCTAAGGCCTATCTTTTCTAAATATATTGTAATAGCAAAGTAACCACATTATCACACATTTGTAACAAAACACTCATCTAAGTTAAAGGGATATTTTCCCAGTGGAAGTCATAAATTGTAATAATATATTGCACTATGCAATTACAATTTTGAAGAACGGATGGTGTCCCAATCAGAGTGGTTACTGTGGACTTTCTAATGGCAGTGTCACATTCATCACAGCATATAAGAGACATGACATTTAAATAAAATGGAAAGGGCATTAATGTAGAAAGGTTTTAAAACTGTCATCAGATCCATTAGAGTTGATACCAGTATTTTACATAAAAATTGCCTGCTGTGAGGATAAGGTATCTGAGATCGGATCTTTGAAGAAAATCAAATCAGATCTGTGATTGCTAGATATCATAGCTTTTAAAAGGACAGACACAAATATCAAATATATCTGAATAGAAGCTTGATGCACTGAAGGCAGAAATGTCAAGAGAAAAATTGTCTAAAGAAATAGGCTGACTCTTTGGTTACGAGCTGAAATAAAATGAAGACCTGTATTTTTCAAAATAGACCTGAGGATTATTGTTATTATTTTTGTCGATTATGGCAAAATATTCAACATGTTCATATAGTGTGGGCTCAGCCCAAGAAATTCAATTAAGTAAGTTATCAAAATGATCTTTGTTCTCTTCTTTCTTAAATCTTGTCATGGAAAATGTTACTATAAAGTTGTTTAAACTCTTAGTCTCTCAGTAGTAGGCTTCAAAATTATTGTTAACTTTTTCTTTCAATATTCTGATAGCAACTAAGACATCTATCTGATAAAAATCCAATATCAACAAATTAGTGCACAGTGCACTTCAATTTTTAATAATAAAGATGCTATCGGGAGAACTTCTGTTTAATACTAAACTGCATTCATCTGCTGCTTGCCTTGAAAATGTGGACTTTTTGGAGTTCTGAAATGACCTTATCTTAGCAGTTATGTTCAGTGTTAGCAAAATTCTTAGGGGTTCCTCTGAGGCTACTAGATTTCTTATGCTTAGAAAAGAATCGATATTTTATAAGAAGGCAACTGAAAGAAGAAGAAAGTTTTGCCCAGTGGGTTATCATGATAGGTTTTGAATGGTTTTATAACAGGGCTATGACACAGTCTGGTAATTACTGAGTCTTCCTATCACCTACTTAAAACTTCATTCAGATCTCTTTTATGATTAGCATTACTTACCAGAATGAAGGCACAGTCCTATGAAGAGTCTAAGGATCCTCACTTAACTAGAATCAGAATGGCAACCATGTGGAGAAGGAATTATAATAAAACTGCAAGAGAGAGCACTACGAACGCGTTCCTGCCTGGAAAAGCAATGTGGCTGAATTTCAGAAGGCCCCAAAAGTGTCCAAAAATATTCCCTCTTGCCTCAGTATCTTCCTCTTAATTAAGGATGACAGTAGTAGATGGGGTGACTCACAAGCAGTCCCCTCTACATCCCGTACGTTTCTCCAATCCTGTGGTCATTTATATTGTATAAGTGGATATACATGTGGTCACATGATAGTCTGTTTTTATACAACATAGTCATTCAAGCCATGTAGAACATTAAAATGTTCCTCACTGAGGAAAAAGTCCCTATGGGGATATTTTTCGTTTTTCTACTTTATTCCAAATTTAGAATGTTTCAAATGAGCTTGTATTCATTTTTCAAAGAGGAAAAGTTAATATAAACTTGAAAATAGGGTCAATCCTAACTCACAGTACATTTACAGACATAAACCTGACAAAGCAGCTAATACAAAGGAAATTTGAAGACAGACATTATACGTCTTCCATATGACAACTTGGATACATAATTGAGCAAAATAAGTGCAATGACCTACCATCTGATAGCTGCAA
Organism: Molossus molossus; assembly: GCF_014108415.1. Lineage (NCBI taxonomy): Eukaryota > Metazoa > Chordata > Mammalia > Chiroptera > Molossidae > Molossus > Molossus molossus. The sequence goes on from NW_023425344.1 coordinate 185,579,205, forward strand.
TCTTCCAGTAAACACTTTCAGTTTAGGTCACTGTTTCATAAATCATTATTTAATGTAATTCAGGGCCTTTTCACTTGACATTCCTTGGAAAGAAGAAGGAAAGCTTTATCTCAGTTGACAGTATTGTTGCAGAGTATTTGTTTTGCTTCTGTGGTCAGTCTTGGGAATAGCCGCATGAGCCAACTGGTATTAGTCCAAGTTAGTGCAGAATCCTCTTGATAGGTCTAGTTTGCCACAACCTTCTTCTTAATTCTAATGTTCCGTCTGTAAACCATTTTAAACATATGTTACTTTGGAAATATAACTGGAAATACTCCATCCAAACCATTTTAAAATTGACATTTTGGGTTGGGAAATCGCTGTGGGCCATTTATTAAAAACTTCTAATCTTATAAGGATTACATAATCCTTAGACTCATGTGGTAATTGATGGTTTCACATAAATTATGAACCATCATTATTTTAATTCTGATGATGAAATAAGATGTAACTTTTGTTCTATATTAATTAATGCTTAGTTTATAATATGAATAATTTGATTTTTCACGTGTATGTGTGTGTGTGTGTTTATTTATATCTTCTGGAATAGTGGTTTATATATAACTATATCAGTTTATTTCCTTTTAATTCTCTTTTTACTATTCCTTAGTGCTCATTTAATCTATAATCTCCAACTGGTTAATTTATCTAATTTCAAATGATGCATGCATTTATTAAGAATGCAGATTTCTTTGATTTGTTCAATAACAGTACTTTCAAAATGCAACAAAAAAATACTAGCTTTCTGTCTGTTACATTCAGTTAAATTTTTATTAGCTCATAGCCATTTGCAAATGTATTCTGCAAAAGCTGAAAATACCTTCAATTTAAAAAAAAAAAGAAAGAAAACACCTGTTTTGAGCCCAATTATGAATTGCACAGAACTATCATTTCTAATTACTAAATAGCTACAGAATTTCTATTTAAGTCAAATCAACTACACTTGAAAAGTAAACCTAGAATCTAAATGTTATAATCATTTATAATTCATTCTGCTTCTGCACACACAAACAAGGCTCAATTCAAAAGCAAGTCTATAGTAGGACATGTGTTTTGCAAATCTCACTAGGTGGTTTTAGCACAGATGACACCAAATTTTAAAAAACTGAATGAAAGGCAAGTTTTTTTCTTAAAGCACAGTTGTAAATTAATCTCAACGTAATCTTGATAGCTTCCTCTCCCACTACCCCAAGAAAAGAGAACCTGTAAAAATTCTAAACATATTTTTAATGTTTCCATTTAAATATTCTAGGAAAACCCAATATGAAACCACATTTAAGACATTTTCAGACATAAAATAAATACTTTTAATTGGTAGGAATGAGTACAATTAGATCTCAATGACTGAAGCAGAGTATCTACTAGTCATGCATTCATAGAATCGATGACCCAAAGAAATCCAATGAGAATTTCTCAGGAAAAATTACTAAGGGTATGACTTACAGATCTCAAATGCAGCTAATATTCTCCTGGGAAAAGCTAAAGTCTCCCAATATCAATCTTTAATTTGTGGACATATTTCAGTTCCCTCTGGATACTACCAATCAGTTCCCACAATGCAGGCAGCTTTCATGTTAATTTGGGGACAGAGAGCATTTCAGTCATTACTTCGTCATATATCATTAAAATATACATATTATAATTATATCTTACTTCAAAAAGACAAAACAATATGGGCTGTTATAGGAATTTTGATGAGAAAAAAAAGAGAGAGAAAAAAAAAATAATGGCCACTTCTTTTTGTAACTTGGTTTTGTTAACCAAGGCTGTTTCTATAAGGTATTTCAGACATGCTTCTTCACTGCTACTTAAAATGAGATCACAAATAACCTTGTAGGGAATAGGAAATTCTCTTCCTCTGAGAAACAACTGCTACAGCACATTCTCTGACAAAAGCATACAGTGCAGGATTGATTTACAGAGGATAGGACAACATTCACATTAGGGAGAGGGTAAAATTCAGCATTCCCTTAAGATTGTTTCATGTGTACATGACAATTTACAATCAGTCGAGTACATCTTAAATTAAACATGGGTGTGCATCAATAACAACAACATAAATCCCCATGTTACTTTTTTTCCGTTTGCATGTCCCCTTTTCCTACACTTTTTTTTTTCATGGAAGTAGTGGTGCTTTTGAGTCCACAAAGAAAAGTATGGAATTCTCAGGCCTGTAGTGGGAATCAGGATGACCCTAGAAACCCTCGCTAATCCTTGATAGTGATGGAAAAAGATCCCCGTCTGATTCCTGATGTATTGATCTGGGAAAGAGTAGCTTAGTATATATGACTTACTATCCAGCTTTTCTTCTAAAGGTAAAGAAATAGACAAACACAGACTTTGGAATTGACAGAAATCTATTTGAGTTCTGACTTTGCCACTAACGAAGTATGTGACTTTGGACAAATTCATGACATCTTTAGATCTCAGCAGTATCCCCAGAAGAATGGGAATAAAAATTGTATCAAATTCTTATAATACATATGATTCATTGATGAAATGATACACGTAAAGAAATTAGTAGTTGATGCACAACACTCAATAAGTTGTATTATTATTATTACTTCAGAGAGTGGTAAATTTTTGTCAGCTTTATGACAACAAAAATCACCAGTGAGTTTTTACAACGTACACAGCGTACAATCATAACAGATAGAATATTTCATCATCCTAAAAAGTTTCCACATAGAGTCACAGACATTTAAGACTTGAAGAAATGTTTGTGACATCTAGTTTGAGTCTCTGATTTTATAGATGAGGAAACCCAGGTACCGTGAGGGGCAGAAAATTATCCATGCTCACTTTAGCAGTGTCAAAGTCCGTTAAATATCTTAAATCTCCTTCCCCTGGACTCTGTTTTCATCTCCTTTGCCACACTGGCCCCAGGGAACTGTGAGGTTCTATGAAAGGCTTCTTACTCTACGGAACTATCCTGAGAAATGCAGCAACACATTGGACCAGGACAAGTGAAAAAATACCCGCATTTGGAATGCAAACACTAGAAAGATTACTTGCTCTTTCAGTCTGGGAGCACATACAGAATTTCTCTATTATTGGAGGTCAGAATTTCAATTGTGTATGCTAAGGATAACGTATTTAAAGGAAAATAATATGTACATAGGCAAATCAACTATGATATTTGGGGGTGGGGTGAGTGTGCTATAGAGAAAAAACACTGTACTGGGAAAACAAGAAAGACTCCACCCATCATAGGCACACACAAAAAAAATCATACGTTTTTGATCAAATTCTTTGTTGTTCTTAGGAGTATCTGATGTTTCCTGGTTGGGAGAAATGTTGGCTTATCTCAGACCAAAATATGGCCTTGTCTCTTCGCCCCCGTTGGGCTTTTCAAGCAGTACAGAGTATGTCCATTAGGGTCACAGAAGACCAGCTCTGCTGGTTATTTTGAGATGAAAGGGCCTTTTACTTTCCACCATCTTTCCTTCATAAAAGGTGAAGTAAATAAAAATAGTGACTTATAATATTTTATTTTTACCCCTAAAATAATTTTGGAAAGCTATGAATCATCCTGTATATTTTAAGTTGCTTTCCAAATTTTTCCACCATTTTAATGTTAGTTTCAAAACTGCATTAAGAGCTGGCATTTTAAAAATATATTAGCATTTTAAAACAAAATATTAGATCACTATTTCAAATGTTTCCAATGAAATCTGATTATCATTGTGATTTGATGCCCACCATCATCCATTAAAGAAAAAAAAATGAAGAGTATTCTTCAAAAAAATCTACCATTGTTCCTTTTTTATCTTGTTTTTATATTTCCAGTCTGCTTCCCCATATAATCTAGTCCTTATAAGATAAATTTAATGTATGAAAATCTTTACTAGATAATCCTATAATACTCAATTATAGCAAATCCATACAAACAAATATTTTTGTTTATAATTTTCTATGGTCATCTAAGTTTACCAAGGCAAAAAAATATTTGTTACAAACTTTAATAAATCTCCAGTAAGGATAGTAAGTAAAATGTTATTAGGAATGCATTACTTAATGAAATTGATTATGAATGCTCTTGTTTTGTTTCAATTAGTTTGTGTACCATATTTTCAAATTAAACAGGGCTCAGGATCAATTCTATTCCTATTTTTTATAGACATATTTATTATAACTTATTCTCATATGAATAGATGGGAATGAAAAGAGGTTTTTTTTGTTTGTTTGTTTGTTTTTGTGGCAGTGAAACTCAATTCATTGACCTCCTTTCAAGTTATAAGACAAAAAAAATCCCATATTGATCTCTCATTAAAAACATCAGAAATAATGTAATTACTAAATTTGTCCTTCATTTAATTTTATTGAAAACAAAAAATTAGAAACCGTCTAATTGGAAAAAAATTATTTCCCAGTCACTGATATCATTTGAAGTATCCCTTTGATAGGGCCCTCCTCCCAGAGGTAATGCACCATATAAAGATCCTCTTTGTGTGAAATCTATGAGTTTCCTTTGTAAAGTGAGAGAACAGCAATTATGAAAGAAAAATTAAGAAAGGAGAGTAACAGGAATCTTCTAGCACGTTGCATTTACCACTAGCAAATTGTCAGGCACATCGAATCTAGGAAACTACACATATGGCAGTTAAAGATTTGAAAATGGATTTCCTTAAATTATTTCTGCCTGGGTGTCTGGTGGAAAGTCTTAATGGACTCCCAGGGGAAAGCATATTCCAGCATGAAGACCCCTGGAATATCAAATATAAGACTGATTTAATCAATGAAAGATTTTTTTCTATGTTTCCCTTTGGACTTCTATTAATTTACATCATTAGAAAGCTATGTGATTCCCTAGAACCATCCTCATTGAGATATAATATATCCCTGATATTTTTGAAGGCTACGAAGATGGAGGAGTTAAAATATAAGCAATTAAGATATCCCCAACCTAGCTATGTAACTGGGGAGACTAAAATTTATTCTCATGACAATTATTATCTTTTAGGAAACTAGTAGCTTAGCTTGTTTAGTGTCAAACATTATGTATAACTTTAAATGATTGTCAGGTAAGCATGAGAGTACTATAACAGACATCTCATTTATAGAACTGATGTTTTTCTGAAACCTAATACCATACCTACACAAAGAGCTGTCGGTCTCTGATTGGAGCAGCTGCCAGAACTTCTGACAGGACTCTTGACAAGAGGAGTAACTGTAGCTGGAACAGGTGTAATCAGAGCTGGAACAGGGGTAACCGCAGCTGGAGCAGGGGTAACCGCAGCTGGAGCAGGGGTAACCAGAGCTGGAACAGGAGTAATCAGAGCTGAAATAGGAGTAATCACAGCTGGAACAGGAGTAACCACAGCTGGAACAGGAGTAACCGCAGCTGGACAGCAGTGGTAAAGAGACCTTATTGCTTTGCTTCTGCTTTCTACCAATTTTGAGGGGGGCGGGGAAAAAAAGCATGTAATCTTTGTCTAAGTCACATTGGTGTCAACATGTGAAGAAATACTTTTTGGCATTATCTTTCTTTAAGGACATACCATAATTTTTTGTTTAAATGGTATGTGAATTGGGAGACTTAGAAGTCCAGGGTAAAACCTATAGAACCTTGAGCCCATTATGGAAACCTACTAATCAGTGAGTTCTCAAATTCTAGAATCTAGGTTGTGACCCATTGAAGAAAAAAGTCTGGATATATCAAATTAAAAATGAATTACCAATCATAGTGTTTTGGGCTACAGGTTTTGGGGACATGCTAAACTGAGTCACTCATTGAACAGTGCACTAACAGATTTCTGAATGAGTAGTAATAGTCTTAATCGGGGAAAAACAAACATCACATTTATTATGGGTCCAGTAGTACCTCTAATATGAAAAACATTCTCTGAATGCAATTTTATGGGGAGAAATACTTTGAATTTAGGTTATTTAAAGAAAACTAAAGACTGCATTTAAACATACTTGTGAAACTTATGAATATTGTCTTTTATTGCTCGATACCACTGAACTATAAACCATTAGAAACCTAAATTCAAACAGAGGACTGCAATGAACAATCTAGGTATCAATGTGATGTTACTGAGTTGCCTTACAGCCTGTTTGCACTGTAATGTCCTGCTTATTATTTAAGTCAAGTCAGACATATTGCATAAGGAAGGTCTTAAAAGTTATAGTAAGCTCTGCCCTAGACAGGTGGTTTAGTTGGTTGGAGTGTCACCCCAAACACCAAAAGTTTATGGGTTTGATCCCCGGTTAGGGCACATACGTAGATTGCAGGATGTTCCAATCCAGAGAGAGAATAGAGAATATTCTGAGTGATTTTTCTCTTTGCAAAGAAATGTATGATCTCACAGCTTCTTCCAATGTAGTATAGTTAAAAAATGAGTACAAGCTTAAGAGATAGTAGATGTGTATAATGTGTGTCAAATTGTATAAGTCTGCTCCAAATTTATCTCTCAACATTTGAAGGCACTTATATGTTACCCTTTAAGAGTAAAATTTGGGGCGGGGGAGAGTGAAAAGTAGCCACAAACACAGATGTACAACTAAACCATTCAAGTTGCTCTGGCCAGTGTGGCTCAATAGTCAGAGTGTCGGCCTCTGCACAGAGAGGTCTTGGGTTTGATTGTTAGTCAAAAGCATGTACCTTACCTGGGTTGCATGTTGGATGCCCAGCCCTCTTCGGGGCATGGGGGGGAGACAACCGATTAATGTTTCTCTCACATTATTTCTCTCTCTCTCTCTCTCCCTCCTCTCTCTAAAAATCAATAAAAACATCTCCGGTAAGGAGTAAAAATAAAAATTATAGTAAGCTCTATCAAATATATGATCTCAACTCTGAAAAAGTGTGTGCACATATTTACATGTGAAAATACTGGAAAAAAATGTACATATAAAATGTTAGTCATTATCAGAAAAGAACATATGTTTTTTTTTTTTATTTTCTTCTTTGTGATTTTCTATATCTTACAAATGTTCTAGGTACGTAACATTTTTTTAATGTCATGAAGTGAAAACAAATATAAAAATGTGATAAGATTCTGACAATTTGTTTGTAGAAGACAAAAACTTGGATTGAATGTAGTCTAACTTCCAACTCTACCAGTGCAGCTGTGTGTTCTTCCTGAATAATGCTTTATCACAGTAATGTCACACTGCAGTACTAGGGAAACATTGTAAGGAGGTGGCTGTGTGTCCCTCCAGGACCGTCAGTGTGGACTTTCACTTCTGCCGTGGGCTGCATGGTCATTGAATACTTCCATGATCAAGCAAAGAATCCCATGCCTAACCCGACCCCGTCTCTAGTCCCCCTACTATTGATTTGAGTGTCCTTTCTCTAGGGCAGGCAAAACGTGCAATTATCCCAATAAACAAGAAAGTAAGTAACTGGTTGAGAAATATGCCCAGAGTCCATGTTAGATTAATTTTTATCCCAAGCATTCAATTAGTTAAGAGTAACTAGACAGAAGATAAGCATGCCTTCTAAATAGTCTAATAAGGTAAAACACAACAACAAAAACAGCTGGGACAACCCTCTTGTAACAAAATAGGAATAAATACAATTAAGTAAAGCCATGCCAGGACACCCTGGCTTAGATAATACAAAGGATAACCCTAGAAATACAAATTCTGGGAACACCTTCCAATGCCACGAAGCCTGAGGAATGAAGGGGGGGTCCTGTCCCTAATCCCTGCCTCAGTTAGCAGATGCTGTACTGTTAAATAAAGTCACCTATCTAAACCATGACACATACGAAGTAAAAGGTCAGGCGATCAGGACTTGTATAACAATGTAAATAATCAAGTGCTCCACTGCATGTTTAAGAAAGTAAACTTCCTAATTTATTTTCGCAGACCTGCTTTCCATTTGTTCATTTGTTTATTCATCTATTCATCAAACATGCGCCCAGGTTTGGGGGGCCTGAAGTTCATATCGTTTATGGGGCCCTGGATAGGAAAAAGGATATAAAATCGGGACTGCTGGCCCAAGCAAGCAAGAAGCCCTGATGCTTTAGTTTGTCAGCGTGGTAGAGATCTACCTCTGTAGCTGGGCGTCTGACCCTGTGCTCCAGTTTCCTCAATCCCAGATCCTCCACCCTGCCCCACTCAGGTCGTGGTGATCTGTGTAAGTGATCGCCTCTGTCCCATGAGAGACATGCAAACCCAGTCAATCTGCTTTGTGCCTGTGCCTTGCCCATTTGCTCACCCAGAGATAGCCCTGGAATCATCTGCCAAAGCCATCAACGGGGTGATTTAGGTTAGAAAGGTTAGACTCACTCAAAGTAAGGTTACCAGGTAAAGTGCAGGGCAACCAAGTGCATTTGAATTTAAGAAAAACAATGAGGCCCTGGACTGTTTGGCTCAGCGATTAGCGTGTTGACCCACAAACCAAAGGGTCTTGAGTTCAATTCCCAGTCAAGGGCACATACCTGGGTTGCAGGTTCAATTGCCGTCCCTGGTCGAGGTTGTGCGGGAGGCAACCAATCGATGTGTCTGTTTCATATCGATGTTTTTTTTCTCTCTCTTCCCTTACCTCCCTTCCACTCTAAAAATCAATGGAAAAGTATCTCCTCAGGTGAGGATTTACAACAACAACAAAAAAGATAAACAATGAGTAATTTTTTAGTGTGAGCATGTCCAATGCAATATTTAGACATCCTGAATTATTTTGGTTTGTCTGTTTGTTTTTGCTCAATCTTGCAACTAACTCAAAAAGCACTGTGTTCATTTCTTGGCTCAGGTGCTTAACTGATTGTGTTATGTAACCTTAAGCACATTAATTAAACTGAGACTGTTTCCTCTCCTATAAAATGGGTGTAAACATTGCTCCTTACATTACACTTGTGACAGTTAAACGAGGCCATTCATGTCTGTAGGGTGCTTTGCACAATGCCTGGCACTGGGTGGGTTCCTATTTAATCATAGTGATGAAGTCAGAAAGCAGGTCCCTGAGTTCAGCTTCTAGAACAGTTTACACAGACCACAGCAGGCCCTAGATGCTCCCTTTATTTGTTCTTTCTCCCAGAAAAATACCTGACATCTCAGAAACCTCTACAAATACTGAAGTTTCCGAGTAAGCTTAAACAACATAGCAACCCTCTGGGAAGGAATAAAGGAGTGCATCAGGCCTTAGGTAGTCTTTTCTGCTCAGTTAATTGGATTCACTGAAATCTCTTCCACAATGACAAAAAGCAAATGTTTGGAATGAAAACCTTTCCTCAGTCTAGTAGAGCACCACCATTACAAATAAACATTTTAATCAAACATTTCATCACAGGGCTTGTGTTTTTCCCACAAAGAAGCTTCTTCACCGTTGGCTCCGGTTTTCTCCTTCCCAAATATTTGCTTGGCATTTTCTGGACATGGGTTGAGGGCACCAAAAATAGAATCTCTTTGTTTTCTTTTCCCTTTCTTTTTTCAACCATCAATTTTCCAGACTCACTGTCATTATTTAATGGTTTGTTTGTTTTTTCCTTAGTGTCTTATTCAATTAAGGCCCATGGTACATGATAAGGAATATTTCACACGGAGTGAATGAAGCCTTTTACTATGTTCTCTGGCTAATTTCCTTACTTCCTAGCTTGAAAATCATGATGTCTCTTTCTTCCCATGTTCAGTCCAAATTCTGTCACTATATTTGCCCTCTTCTTTGGTTTCATCATCTTGATTCTCTTATTATTCAGCAAAACTATTTTCCAGATAATGTTTTAGACCTAGGAATACAAAGATAAAGAAACTTCAGTCTCTTCTCTCAGAGTGCAGAGAGTCTAGAGGAAGAGAGGAGCAAAGGTTCCACTATATTTTTTAAAATCTGGCACAGAAATATGTCCTGCATATTCAGGAAATACAGAAGAGAAAGTACCTAAATGTGCAAGGGGATAGGATGGGATCTGAAGAGATGAGGACAAAGAACATAACGATGAAGCCAAGCTGGAGAATAGAGGCAGGTTCCTTAAGAATGCACAAAGGGCAGTTAATTACCAAGAGGAAGAGCATATGCAAAGTTGTGCTCGCCCAGCATGGAGTGCATGGCACCTCAGGGGAAGTCGACAGAGTCTGGTAAAGCTGGCGCTTATGGTGTGTGTAACTCCAGAAAAATGGGCTGTACCTGGATTTTTAAGCAACTTTCATGTCATTCTGAGGATTTTAGGTTTTATCCCATAGGAAATTAAGACTTTAGAGCAGGACTTATGTTTTAGAAAGAGCGGTCTGGGCTACAAGTTCTGTGAAAGTTAAATAAGCAGAGAAAGAGACAGAGCTTGGGAAACTTATAAAGCTATTAAAATAGTAAAAACAAGAGAAGATGAGGTGGAGACAGGGAGAATGCAGAAGAGAGGATGAATTTAAATGTCACTAGAGACAAGGAAGTCATGCTTGATGCCTGAATTTCTATATCTGTGTGAGTCTTACAGAGAAATTAGACACACACATACACACACACGCAAACACATACACAACATACCGACAATAATATGCCGCTCAAAATATGTCGTCTGTGTACATTTCACTAGAAATTCCTAGGCAAATTGAACCATTAACTGTGTTTAACCATTTATGAATGTTATTAATATTTAATTATTATGTTATTAATAGAACATGAGGCAAGAAACCCACATGGCAATTTTCAGAAAATCTGTGATTAGTTATAGATTTTATATTCCACAAGAAAGTGGCCAAGGTCTTTTTATTTATTGAGAATAAGCACATAAGAAATTTTAGTCTAGCCAGTATACTAAGAGTGCAACTTAATACTTTCTCGTTTTTTTTAAATTATGCTATTATTACTGTTTTGAATTTTAATTGTTTTTTTTATTTATTTTTATTGTTGACACTATTACAGATGTCCCCATTTTCCCCACCTTTGCCCACCACCACCCAGTCCCCCAAGCCCACTTCCCTCTGGCCATCACCACACTTGTCGTGTCCATGGGTTATGCATGTTCTTTGGCTAATCCCTTTGCCTTCCTTCATCCAGTCTCCCCCCCACCCCGGTTGTTTTATTAATTGTAAAATATATGCAAAATTATATTTATAATATGTTGAAGTGTGAAGAATAATAGTAAAATGAAGATCCATATATTCTCCTACCCATCTCTAGAAGTGGAATGTGGCCAATACTTGGAAGCTCTGTATGTTCCTCACTGATTTCGTCACCTTCTTTCCACACACCTTACTATAGATGGCTATAAATTTGATTACTTGGAGTTCATTATCTCCTTACACTTTTTTCCAGTTTAACCAATATTCTCATATCCTTAACCAATAGTGATCATTTCACATGTAAATTAAATCTCACTTATGTACTCTTGGTGATTTTTTATCTTTTGCCAAACAACATATTTTGCGGGTTTGTTTGTACGGGCATATATAGCTGTGCTATAGACATTTGATGTAGAGGATTCATTATGAACATAACCGTTTATAGATTGCTTTATTATGAACATGTGTTTTGAACATTCTTGGTATGTCTCTTTATGCATATAGGACATGAAAATAGTTTAATCATCTGTCTTTCTGCTTAGAATTTCCTGTTATATATTCTTATATTCTTTTACTTTCAAAGATTTTTGAAGTCCTTATTTTTTAAGGATATCTCTTGTTAACTGTACTTATATAGAAATTCTGAGTCCATATAGCCACAATATAGATACAGGGAGAGAGGAGGAGGGAGAAAGAGAGAGAGACTATTAACAAGTGTAGTTAACTCCTGGAAAAAGAAAATATAAAAACGTGCTATAGCCCAGGGCTTAGTTGTTAGAGCATCAGCCCGCAGACCAAAGATTTTTGGTTCGATTCTGGGCAAGGGCATGAACCTTGATTGTGGTTCGTCCCCGGCCCTGGTTGGAGTCATGTGGGAGGCAACCAGTCGATGTGTCTCTCTCACATTGATGTTTCTCTCTCTCTTCCTCCCTCCCACTCTATTTGAAGATAAAATGGAAAAATGTCCTCGGGTGAGGATTTAAAAAAATAACCGGTTATAAAAACTTCTGTCAGCTAGTATTGGAGAGCTGCTGTTATGAGAAGAAATAAAATGAGATTCTTTCTACATTTAGGGGAAAAGAACAGAACTTCATTAATATAATATTTATACTCAGAAAGAAAGGCCACTAGGAAGGAACTGAGCATAAACAGAGGTTCCTCACAAGGAAATTGAAGCATGTGACTTAGAAAGCAGTGGTTTCTGGGAGGAGGTAGAACCCTGTCTGAAAGAAGAAAGAAAAGAGGTGATATAAAAAGAGCTTGGACTAGTTCTGGAAGATTCCCTGGGAAATTCTTGCATCCAGAGGAACAGAATGTGACAATGGACACACAGTTGTACATTAGGCTAACGATACATTAAATCCTAAGGCTGAGTGACAATTACCGTAACCATGAGTCAATAGCACCTCAGAGGAGTCCAATCTCGGGCTGGCCTGAACTCATTTGTGAGGTCAAAGTGTCTTACTTTGACAACACTACCATCCATCTTTCTTTGGCGTCGATCCATTCTTAAGGCCTTCATGCTGCCTGCCAGCTACACAGATCTCTGATATTCCTACCAAACAGCCATACATCCTGCCACTGAGCAGACATTTTCCTTTTTCCTTTCCCACCATAAACTTGTACATTGTCCAAGATCAGATATTAGCAGCCAGCATTCCCCCAGATTTTTATAAAGGTATATAATTTATTCTTATAATTAAATGTCTCTTGCACTGACTTATGGAAGAAAGAAAAGTGTATAGAGCAAGGGAGTAGGAGAGAAGCACCTTACTATGAAGTCTGGCTGACATCACGGAAAGGCAAGCTTAGTTTCAGACAACAGAGGCAAGGTCTAAAGGGGTGACACGTGAAGTGTGTGATCATTGTTCATCCTTTCACAGAGCTGCAGTCTTACACCATGGTAAGGATTGTGTCATGAACATTTTAAAGTTTTTTAATCTACCAACAATTCTAGCACTGGTAAGTACGATTCAAACACCAAATGTTTGAGGATCTCAGCAGTAGATGTAAGCTCTAACAGGACAATGACCATGTCAGACTCGGTGAACAAAGGCACATAGACAGTTGGATGAATGAATGCTTTGCCCTTGCCTTGTTCTCTACTGGGGCCAAACCGATAGACTTATTTGGCTTAACTTGTTAAGGCTGATAAAAAGTGATAATGTTTAGCTAATAGTTAAGTATTTAACAGTCAACTCAAACCCTATCACAAAGAATCCTATTTAGATGGTTAGGAATTTCAGACAAAGGGGCCAGGCCTGCAGGGAAACTAGGAATAAGGGTAATACTGAATTCAGCCTACCTCCTAAATCACAAAAATCAAGGACATGAGAATAGAACAAGAATATGTGGCAAGATTTATTTATTTTATTGTTTCCTTAAACAAGTACTGTATGAATGCATACACCCTGCCTTAATGGGAGGGCGTTGACAATAAATATAATTTAAAAATTATGTACTATATTAGAATGTATTAAGTGCTGTGGGAAAATGTTTAGAACAAAGAAGTTGAAGAAAGCAGAACGATAGAAAGTTTAAAATTCATTTATTTATTTATTCCTTCATCTGTTCACTCACTTAGTCACTGAGCCAGCAGTTTCCAAGCATCCGCTTTGCCCTCAATGTTCAGAACATAAAGACGATGGCCCTGCTTCATCTAGTTGACATACATGAGCTACAAGAAGACTCAAGCTCTCATGTTGTAAATGCCTTGGTAAAAATAGCTACAGAGTACTGTGGGGACTCCCAATAATGCCTAGCAGTTCAGGGAAGGCTTCAGAGATGAGAAGCATTTATATTAGAACTTAAGAACTGGGTAAGATTTAATCATTGGAGAGGAGAGAAAGAACATTCTAGGTGGCAGAAACAGCTACTGCAATATTATGGAAATACGAAAGAGGATAGCAATTCAAGGAAAGGTGAAAAGTTTGTTGTAGCGCAAGCATAATTAGAGTAGAAAGCAAACTGGAGGTGTGGTAAAGTCAGGTGGGGGGGGGGGGCGGGTTGCTTTGCAGGAAATGAGCCTGGAAAGAAATTCATCTTCCCAGCACACATTGAGAGTTTCTACATACAGTGAATGCATTTGTAGGCTGCCCTGCATTTTGATCATATGAAACAGCAGGCTTAAAAGTCCTGTGGAACAAAGCAGTATACTTCTGTTTTTATCGTGGATATGCCTGGTTTTTAGACCCAGAATACAAAAATCTAAACCTACAAAGCAGATAAAATAGGACGTGATTATTTTGTGAACAGAGGGATTCTTAACTTTATGAAAGGATGTATCAGGTACCACATTCGTGCCTTAGTTTGCCAAACCTCTAGACATCAGAGGTCCACCAAAATGAAGCTACCTTTTCTGACACATTTCTGACTCCTCAGGAGAGCTATGTTTTATGCTTTGGCTTTACTTTATTATTTTTTAATTTTTTTTCCTTTATTAATTTTTTAAAATATTTTTTATCTTTGTTGTTGAATGTATGGCAGATGTTCCTCATTTTTCCTCCATTGACTCCCCTCCTCCCTGCTCCTGTTCCCCTCCTGCCTTTCCCCACATTGTTGTCTGTGTCCACTGGTTATGTATATATGCATATACGTTCTTTGGTTTATTTCTTCCCACTCCCCCAACCTCCCTTCCCTTGGAGGTTTGTCAGTCTAGCAACCAATTTGTACTTCTTAATCCCTTCACCTTTTTCACCCATTCCCCCAAACCCCCTCCCATCTGGCAACCAACAAAATGTTCTTTATATCTATGAGAATGTTTCTGTTCTGCCTGTTCATTTTCTTTGCAGATTCAGTTGTCGATAGATATATATTCATTGCCATTTGTTTGTTCATATTTTTTATCTTTTTCTTCAAGAAGACCCTTTAACATTTCATACAATAATGGCTTGGTGGTGATGAACTCCTTTAACTTTTTCTTGTCTGGAAAACTCTTTATATGGCCATTGATTCTAAATGACAGCTTTGCAGGATTTAGCAATCTTGGTTGTAGGTTCTTGCGTTTCATCACTCTGAATATTTCTTGCCACTCCCTTCCGGCCTGCAAAGTTTCTTTTGAGAAATCAGCTGACAGTCTTATGGGAACTCCCTTGTAGGCAATTAACTGCTTTTCTCTTGCTGCTTTTAAGATTCTCTCTTTGTCTTGAAACTTTTGCATTTTGATGATGATGTGTCTTGGTGTGGGCCTCTTGGGGTTCATCTTGTTTGGGACTCTCTGTGCTTCCTGGACTTATATGTCTGTTTCCTTCACCAAGTTAGGGAAGTTTTCTGCCATTATTGTTCAAATAGGTTTTCCATTTCTTGTTCTCTCTCTTCTCCTTCTGGCACCCCCAAGACACGAATGTTGGTATGCTTGAAGTTGTCCCAGAGGCTCCTTACACTATCCTCATTTTTTAGGATTCTTTTTTCTTTTTGCTGTTCTGATTGGGTGTTTTTTGCTTCCTTAAATGGTTTGCTTCTTGGTTTTACCTACTCTACTATTGAATCTGTGTAAATCATTCTTTATTTCTGTTAGAGGCTCCTTAATTTCTGACTGGTCCGATTTTATGCTCTTGAGGCCCTCACTAAGTTCACTGAGGTTCTCACTAAGTTCATTGAGCATCCTTATAAGCAATGTTTTGAACTCAGCATCTGTTAGGTTGCTTATCTCCATTTCACTTAGTTCTTTTCCTGGCGTTTTGTTCTGTTCTTTAATTTGGGACCTGTTTCTTTGTCTCCTCATTTTGGCTGCCTCCCTGTGTTTGTTTCTATGTATTACTTAATGAGAGGTATGAGGCTATCTGAGACAAAATGCTGCTTGTTTGAAAGACTTTAGGAAAACCTGAAGCAGGATCCCAGACAGGCCAATTCTATGGCAAAGCAAGTGGCAACAGCTTGGGTGGGCCTGAAAGTTGGGTGGGGCGGGACCTCAGGAAATCACCAGGGCAGGGCAACCAGTGTGAGCCAGGTTGCTGGAGTCCCAGATATGGCAACTGTCAGCCACCCCAGGGAAGGGCTCACCAAAGGAACAAAGGCCTCTAACAGCATGTTTGTCCCAGAGAAAGCCCCGTCTCCAGCCCTCGCTCCAGTGCCAAACAGCTCAGTTCTTCCCTTATGTCTCTGGTGCCCCTCGAGCTGCTTCCCCTTCAAGCTTAGAGGATGAGAGTCCAATAAGTCTGTGCGCGGGCCCTTTAAGAGGAGCTTCCTGGGCCTCCAGCCGCCTCAGCCTCCCTGAGCCTTAGTTCCCGCTGGTTTTCCAGCCAGAAGTTATGGGGATTCTCTTCCTGGCACTGGAACCCTGAGCAGAGTGCCTGGTGTGGGACAGGGACCCCTCAGTCCTCAGGAAGGACCTTCCCAGCTGAGGTGTCCTCTTGATTTTTATGCGCCACATGTGGGTGTGGGACCAGCCTGTCGCGCCTCCGCCCCTCCTACCAGTCTGGATGTGGCTGCTGCTTTAATTCCGTGGTTGTAGGACTTCCATTCAGCTCTATTTCAGGTTGTTTTGAATGATGGTTGTTCTGTAGTTTAGTTGTAACTTTGATGTGGTTGTGGGAGGATGCGATACCGCGTTTACCTACCCGCCATCTTGACCGGAAGCTCTTATGCTTTGTTTGTAAAGTAAAGTTTTATATAAACAGAACTTAATTCTATATAAGACAGAAATTTGTATTTCCAATTGCTTTTAGTAAATACTGTGAGTTTAGCTTCTGACCTCCCTCCCCATCCCACATCCCATATCAATAAACAAACTGAAGGGCATAAGGGAAAGGAATCACTCAAAGAGCTCAAATCAGGACATCCCAGAGCTGGGACTGGAGCATTAACAAACAAGGCTCCTGGTGCAGACAAGGTCCTGGAATCTGTAGGGGATACTGACGGAGCCACTGAAACTGAGTTATAAGTAGCACCAAAGATTACAGATAATGAGTGGGGATTCAGGATACAGAAAAGTCATACAAGTGTCTTGATTTTCTGCATTGGAGCAAGTGAGATCATCAAAATTTTACAAGGGCGTTTGTAGCTGGAAGATAAACTTACCAAGTTCCTTAAAATATTGATGTTTCATGGGAATATGCTGTTGTCAGTTGATATCTTTATTAGTTATTTCAACTTATAGAGAAGTATGGTATGTGTTTTTTTACAATTTAAAAATAATACAAACAGGTTTGGGGAATGACCTCCTGGCACCCTATTGCCATCCCTCCTCAAAATACTAGTCCAAATGCCTTAATTTGTTAAAAGCTCAAAGTTTAGTGTTTAAGTTGATAGATATTAATACTTTTAAAGAATTCAAATGCATAAGCTATTTACCTTTTTGACCAAATATTTGTTTTTCTATAACATTAGAACGTGTGTGTGTGTGTGTGTGTGTGTCTATCTTCAGTATCTAAAGCTAAGATACTTAATGCTAAAAGATGGAATATTTGCACATTTAGTCCAGGAATAAAGGTAAAAGTGTTTATTCTCAAAACTTCTAACCAACATTGTACCACAGTTCTTAGCCAGTACAATGAGGCAAAAGAAGAGAAAAGATTATTTTTCTTAAAGACAAAAGATGGAAGAATAGAAGTAAACTTTCTTATCTATAAATTATATGATTTTCTCATAGAAAATGCTAAGAAGTAATTTTAAAAAGAAAAATAAGTGAAAAATTGTGTTTTTTTTATTTTTATATATTAGCAACAAATCATCAGAAAATGAAATTAAAATTAAGTTTATTTACAATAGCATCAGGAACATTAACTGTTCAGGAAGAAATTTAATGGAAAAGGTATAAGACCTCTGCAGTTAAAACTAAAGAGACATTTAAAAATATCTAAATAAACAGATCAACTATTTTCAAGAATTGGAAGACTCAAAGCTGTTAAAATGTTCCTTTTCTCCAAACTGATACATGTATTCAATGAAATCGCAATCATATTTCCAGCAGATTTTTTACTTGTCGATGAGCTGATTCTAAAATGTACATGAAGAAGCAAAAGATTTAGAATAGTGTTGAAAAAGAACAGAGTTAGAGGATGTACACTACCTGATTTCAAGATTTAGTATATAGCTACAATAATGATGATAACACTGTATTGATATAAAGATAAACCTACAGCCCTGGCCTGTGTGGCTCAGTGGATAGAGCTTTGGCCCACACACAGAAGGATCATGGGTTTGATTCCCAGTCAAGTGCAGGTACCTGGATTACAGGCCAGATCCTTGGCCCCTGTTGGGGTACATTTGTGAGGCAACCAATCAATGTATTTCTCTCATGTTGATGTTTCTCTCTCTCCCCCCTTCTCTCCCTCCCTTCTGTGCTCTCTAAAAGTCAATGGAAAATATATCCTCAGGTGAGGATTAACAATAACAAAAATAAAATAAACCTACAGATCAATGGAACAGAACATAGACTCCAAAAATAAATAGACTCTCTCTCTCTCTCCATATATATATATATATATATATATATATATATATATACACACACACACACACACACACACACGTGTGTGTGTGTGTGTGCAAAAGTAGGTTTACAGTTACTTCTATGGAAAAAAATAATTGATAAATACTAATACAAGAAAAAATAGTTTTCCTTACTCGCAACTGCAAAACTACTTTTGGAACACACTGTATATATGTATATTTGACTATATATATAGTCAAATAATTTTTAACAAAGGCATCAATTCAATTCAATAAAGGAAAAAGTCTTTTCAACAAATGTTGAAATAAACTATAGACTTAAATGCAAAAAAATAAAACTATAACCTTTCTAGAAAACACTAGAGGAAAACTTTATGACCCTGAGGTAATCAAAGATTTATTAGATATTATATAAAAAGCACTGGTCACAAAATAGAAAAGAGATAACAATCTTTAACAACATTAATATTTTCTTAAGCAACACCATTGCAACAAAAACATTAAGATACCTAGGAGTAAACCAAAGAAGTAAAAGACCTGTTTGCAGAAAACTACAGGACATTGAAACAAAAAATAGAAGATATAAAAAAGTGGAAGCATATACCTTGTTCATGGATTGGAAAAATAAAAAACATTAAAATATCCATACTACCCAAAGCAATCTATAGATCCAATGCAATCCCTATTAAAATACCAATGACATATTTCACAGAATTAGAACAAACATTCCAAAATTTTATATGGAACCAAAAAAGACCCTGAAAGCCACAGAAATCTTGAAAAAGAAGAACACTGTAAGACAGATCACAATGCCAGATATCAGGTTATACTACAAAGCCATTGTAATAAAAACAGCCTGGTACTGGCACAAAAAACAGGCATATAGATCAATGGAACAGACCAGAGAACCCATAAACTGACCCAAGACATTATGTTCAATTAATATTTGAGAAAGGTGGCAAGAGCTTACAATGGAGTAGACAGCCTTTTTAATAAATGGTGTTGGGAAAACTGGACAGCTACATGCAAAAAAATGAAACTAGACCACCAACTTACACCATATACAAGAATAAACTCAAAATGGATAAAAGACTGAAATGTGACTCATGAATCCATGAAAATCCTAGAAGAAAATAGAGGCAACAAAATTTCTGACATCACACGCAGCAGAATTTTCACTGATACAACACCTAAGGCAAGAGAAACACAGAAAAAATTAATGCAGGAGACTGCATCAAGCTCAAAAGCTTCTGCACAGCAAAAGAAATAAGCATCAAAATGGAAAGGGAACCCACTATATGGGAGAGCATAATTGCCAGTGAAACATCAGAAAAGGGGTTAATTGAACAAAAAATCCAATTTAAAAAATGGGCAGAGGACTTAAATAGACACCACTCCAAAAAGGGCATACAAATGGCCAAGAGATATATGAAAAATACTCAATGTCATTAATCATCAGAGAGATGCAAATTAAAACGACTATGAGGTATCATCTAACACCTGCCAGAATGTCTGCTATCAACAAATCAAACAAGTACTGATGAGGGTGTGGAGAAAAGGGGCCTCTAGTACACTGCTGGTGGGAATGCAGACTGGTGCAGCCACTATGGAAAACAGTATACTGTTTCCTCAAAAAATTAAAAATGGAACTGCCATTTGACCCAGTGATCCCGCTTCTAGGAATATACCCTAAGAAGCCTGAAACACCAATCAGAAAGAATATATGTACCCCCATGTTCATAGCAGCACTATTTACAATAGCTAAGATCTGGAAACAGCTCAAGTGTCCATCAATAGATGAGTGGATAAAAAAGCTGTGGTAAATATACACAATGGAACACTATGCAGCTATAAGAAAGAAGGATCTCTTATTCTTTCAGATGACATGGAGGGACCTGGAGAGTATTATGCTAAGCGAAATAAGCCAATCAGAGAAAGGCAAATATCACATGATCTCACTTATTTGTGGAATATAATGAATAAAATAAGGTGATGAACAAAGCAGACCCAGAGAAATAGAAGTAGGGTTTGGACTGATAAAGTTCAGAGTAGAGGCTGGGGAGGTGGGAGATAAACCAAAGAACTTATATGCATGTATGTATAACCAATGGACATTGACAACAATGCTGGGGGTGGGGGAGGGGCAGGAACAGGAGGAGGAGAAAAAGGAGAAACAGCTGTAACAAAAATAAATTAATTAAATAAAACATAATAATAATAAAAAATTAGAAAATGAAAAGGTGATCTATTGAATGGGAGAAAATATTTGTGTATCTGACAAGACTTTATTCAAATCATATACAAAATTTCTAAAACTCAATAACCAACTCAAGTCAACCAACTCAGTAAAAAATGACACAGACAAAAGAAAATATTTCCAACAGAAAAATTTTATTCCTTTTAATATTATAATAATCTGAGCCATAGGATTTTCATCATAATTATTTGGGGTATTAATAACCCAGTGATAATAACCAAGCAGAGTCCACTAGAGTGGAGGCAGAAGAGCCCTACAAATAAAACTGACAAGGTTTTTGTTTTTTTTATCTTCACCAGAGGACATTTTTGCATTTATTTCCAGATAGAGTAGGAGGAAGAGAGGGAGGAAGAAAGAGAGAAACATAGATGTGAGAGAGACACATTGACTGGCTGCCACCCACATGACCTCAACCGGGGCTGGGGACAAACTGCAATTGAGTTATGTGCCCTTAATAGGAACTGAACCCAGGACTCTCTGGTCGGAGGGCTGATGCTCTAACTGCTGAGTCAAACCAGCCAGAGCAAGCTGCTAAGGTTTTAATGAGCTATTCTGCTCTTGCACATAACCAACCCATTACAGAGTTATCATTAGCTTTCTAGTATCACAATCATATGAATGTTCATTAGCACTTCGTGCTCTTTCCTGTATCTTGGAATGATTTCATGGTTACCTATTGAAAAACAGACTGACTGCATATTAAACCCAACAGAACTGGAATGAGAAGTTTACTGTGACTTAATCAAACACACTGACAAAAATGTAATCTATCAGAATAAGGACATAAAGATGTATATGGAAATGTTCTTGTATTAGTGTATTTAATATTAAATATAATCAGAACATAATTATTTGATAATTTTCTTAATATACAGGTAAGTAATGTGTATTAAGTCAAATATCTTAAATGTCAGTCATGCTTACATAGTACTAAGAAGAGTGTGGTTAGATTTCTTACAAAAAAAGCTATATAGACGAATACCTCAAATTATGCAAAATATCACCCTCAGATTTATACTGGATCAACTTTATTCAATTGATATTTTAAATTTGAACTTATTTTTTTCTGGTTTTCAAAACAGTACATGCTCATAGGAAAAAATAAAATATACAAAGTATAAAGGAGAAAAATTTTACTTAAAACAAATGATTCAGAAGAAATCAGTGCTTCTTTTCATTATTTTTTCTTTATATGTGTGAGATTATATGTAGATATATTTCTTTAATGCTGCCTCTTTATTTACTAATATATAAATTATATATTTTAATTACCTATTTAGTTTAGTAACAAGGTTGATTTTGGACAATTTAGAAAATTATAAAAACTATAATTAAAGATTTATTTAAAAGACTCTTTATAACCCAAAACTTATAAAATCCAACAGCCAGCAGATTAGTTTTATTGTACACTGTTATATTTCCATCCAATTCCTTTTCTATGCTTTTATTCCTATTCAATATCTGTATGAAGTTTTAGATTCTCAACTAATTTATTTAAGCAACTAAATTGTAAGAAAGTACATATTTTATTACACCCCTTACTAGCACTAGACAGTATAATTTTTACAACCTATTAAATTGATGTGATATATGACTTTGTTACATAAATTTCCATGTCTTTTGAGGCTGGGCATAGTTTTATATGTTCTTTGGTATTTTCACAGTGGAATATTACTACTTTCTTAATATTTGCAACACTTTCTTAGAAATTAAAGATAATAACCTTTGCCTGTTATATCAGATGCAGAATATTTTTCCGCTTTCTATTTTAATATGCTTAGTCCTTTGCCATACAGATGTTTTCAAATCAGTGTTGAGGCAATCCAAACAATCTCCAATTGTGTAACTTCACACACTGCTTTCAAGCTTAGAAAGGCTCTACATATCCAGCCCTTTGTTGATATTCGCTCACATTTCCTTGTAATTTGTTATACAATGAAACGTTTAACCCTGTCACCAAATCTCTTCTATGTTGCTTTGGGATACTACCTATCACATGTTAAGATTTTGCATATGTTAGCATCAGTTTTAATGTTGTCTATTCTGATCCATTATTCTGATACTCAGTTCTGATACACAGAAAATAATACTTTACTCTGGTTCTGTAAGACCCTAAAATATGTATTACACCAGAGTAAGTTCTTTATGACCAATGTTCTTAGCTATGCTTATTTGTTTACTTTTATTGAAGACCTGTAGAGCCATTATCTCCTATTGAAAACAAAAAACAAACAAACAAAAAAACAAAAACAAAGAACGTTGGGTTGGTTGGAATTACCTTAAAGTAAAAATTTGAACATTTTTACAATATTAAAGAAAATGGTTTGTATTGTATTATGTGCTACGACATAATCTCTTAAAATGATTATAGTGAAAACCATTAACATCTTTCCAAATAGTAAACCACCATGCATTCCTGTGAATGAATACTATAAAATTAGAGTGGAAAAATTATTAAGTGTGGTGCTAAATATTGTTTTCTTGTACAGTATATTGTTATTGAATTGTGCCTCTCTATTATCATTGAGTTCTTTCTATACATGTGTCTTGAACACTTTTTCTTTCAGGCTGAAGATAACTTATTTAAATTATTTGTTTTGTTTCTTATGTATTTTTAAGGCTCTAGAATATTTCATGTAATGCTGTAATTACCTGTTTCTTGAAAACTCAGAAAAACTTGCTTGTGAAACTTTCCTAATAAAGGTATTTTTTAAGTAACTGCATATGTAATAAGCATTTCAAATTTTTCACTCTGATTTCTATTTTTTTCCATAAAATTAGGACTTCTCAATATTTGTTTGCAATTATGCATTGAATTGTGTAAAGTTAAAATCTCTCTCATACATGATTTTTATACTCACCTTTTTTCCTAATAATCTTCTCTTTCTAATAATTCTATTTTCTAGAGATATCCATTAAAAAATCCTGCATATTTTTATCTATTCACTTTATATTTTTTTCTATTTACTAATTTATTACTTTCCACTTTGCTGCTTTCTATAGGGCTACCTTCTTTAAAACCTTGAAACTTCTTAAATAAAATGCTTATTTCATTCATTTTATTTTTCTTAACTGATAGCGCCTAGGATATGTTTAGATTTCAGTATGTGTTTTTGACTGACCCAGAAATTTTGACATATACTATTCTCAGTTTAATTATGTTCTAAAGACATTTTAATTGTATTTTTATTCCCTCTTCAAACTGCTATTTAATGTAATCTTAATTAATTTTAAGTTTTATTTATTTGTGGACAAAAGATGTAAACTGGCCCATCTGATTTCCATTTTTTTAACTGTTGAGATTTTGCATGGCTTAGAATATGATTAAATTTTATTTACATTCCTCAAGCATTTGACAAACTATATATTTTTTATTTGTGAATATAAATTTATATTGTTCATAAGTATTTGTGCTTATTTACTTCATGTCTTAAATTGTCATAGTCTGACAGTACTCAGCTAAAGGACCTCACTACAATTGTTTTTATGTCAAATAGTTTTAATATTTTTGTGCTATATTTTGTGTGCATGAAGATGTAATACTGTTTGCCCTTCATATTGGATTTTATCTAGAATTGCCCACTGGCCCATTTAATGCTGTTTTCCTTGAGTTCCACTTTGCTATTATTATTGTGATTTTTGTTCCAACTCTCTCTTTTTTGCTTTTGCTGTTCATAGAGTTTAAGTCACATATAAATGTCATAATCAATCTATTTCATTATAGTCCTTTTATTTTATATCTCCTCTATTTTTTTTTTCTTATTTTTGCTTACTAGCGACTTTGTATTTCCTTTGCTTTATAGGTTCTGTTTTACTTGCTTTTTTCTATGTTTACCAAGTAAAAGCCTATTTTTAGTTTTACAGGGAGTAGTCCTTGAGTTTGTCAAATATTCAATATTTCTTATTTTGAAGGTAATTGCTAAGAAATGTCATTTAAAATAAATTTATTTGAACTGAGACCCAAATGATGCTGTACCTAGTCGGGGTAGGGCACAGCATAAATATGACTGGTATACCTCAGTAAAAACTGAAAACTATGACAATTAGGAAAATAGGTCTATGGTATGTTAATAAATATATTTTTATAATTGCAACTATGCTAGAATTCTTAAAAGGATAAAAAAAATTTAATCAAAGTGATGCTTTTCTTGCCAGTGTTTTCCCAGCACAATGTTATGATATCCTCTTTGGATCACTCCGCAGAAGTGCCAACCTTCATCCAACTCATGCATTTAAAATATATTTAATGATTTCCTAGTATGTTCTAGGGACTATAAACAGATCAGATACGGTACCTGCCATTATAAACAGTCAGCCTATTGAGGGAAACAGATAATACACAAGCAAAAAAGGAAGACACCCACACATCCTCCTGGCTTTTGCTCATTTTTCAGCTGTACTATCATGAGGTGGGAAGAGACCTCATATATAAGTAACATATATGAGTAAGCTCATATACTAACATGAAAATTCCAACTTAGATTTTATCTTCAGAAAGGCTTTATTTCCATTGTTTGTCTTTCAGCCAATTATGACCCTTAATATAGTCACTTGAAATTTCCCTGTGCCCAAATTTCTGGTAATAATACTGTATCTTTCACAGAGAATGATGCAGCTGAAGGGGACCTTAGAGATCTTTAGGCCTGATGTTAACTGTAGGCACCGATGCCACACTCCCACCTCCCACGGCCATGGCACACGTTGCCAATCAATCTCCATGCCCCCTTCCATCAAGGCTGGATAGAGCTAGTTCACTCCCATGACAGCATCCTAGCTACCACTAAACACCTAACGTTCTTGGATGTGAGAGGAGGCCTATTTGATACAATTCTTGTTTTAGAGTGAGCAAATTTATTGCTAGCTAAACCTTAAAAACATAAAATAATGACTAGATATATATTTAAAAGAACCTTCACAAACAATTTTGTAAGTTGGAATTTTCAAACAGGGCTTACTTTTAAAGTCAGTCAAATCAAAACGTATTCTATCAGACTGTTCATTCTTAGCCCTGTGCCTACAGCTCAGACAAATTCTAGGACTGTGTTTGAAGATCCTGAACAAGAACCGTGTCATTAGAGCTTTTGTACCCTAACTATATTCTCTCAGAATAACACTTTTCTTCCTTTGATGCAGACCCTTTCTCCAATTTTTTTTAATACACCTTACCTTTCATTTCTCATTCTATTAGGCATTATGCCCTGTTATAACCAAATGGCAATGCAAAAGCTGAGCATCAGTGTAGTCATGGAAGGAGTGTTTAAGAAGTCATTGCACAATTGAGAGCTTTATCATTTATTCAACAATACTGATTGAGTGTCTCATATGTGCTAAGGCAACGTGCTAGGCTCTCGAGATATGTCACTTAACACGCAGAAGGGGTTGCAGGCCATTGTGGAGCTTTCTAGTTGGGCCCAGCAGAGATGGAAACAAAGGACAAAGAGGACAATTGACACTGTTCTATGTTAGAAGGCAACTTTTGCTCTAAAACAGATGAAGACCATCGAGAATACTGAAAATGGTGATGGGGGACACTTAATGAAGGCCTTGTGGAAAAGGTGAAATTTAAGCAAAAGTTTGAAAGAGTAAGAGAGTTCAGTGTGCATACAGCTGAGAGAAAGATGTTCCAGGCATCGGGGACAGGAGTAGGCCTGATGTATTTGAGGAACAGCAAGGGTTCAGAAAGAACCAGAAAAAGGATGATCATTCTAGGTGGCAGAGGAGGGGAGGGAAGGGTAACTTAGGACATGCGACTTTGTACAGAAAACCAAAATGGTACACAAGGAAAAAAAAAAATCAGTAGATATTAAATATGTTAGTGTAATTACTATACTAATTAAATGTATATAGCAGATGTTAGACCAAAAGACAATAGGAACCTGATTTCCTACAAGAATCTGCTCTCCTTTCCAAGCCCTTTCAAAATTTCCCCATCTTTCCTTTAATTAAACAAGTGTCGTATTTGTAAAATATCTGTTTCCCTAGCTTTGCACACTGCCTTAACCTTACCCGCCACTTTACTAGATGCAACCTGTGTAACAGATTTTCAGATTCAGAGCTTGTGTTTTTCTACATCAAACATAACTACCTGTGAAGTGCTTTGTGATATTTCTGCAAATGAATTACATTGCAGTGTATTTTGGGCTCCATTTATGAGCTAAAACAATTGATATGAGTCCACTGCATCCTGGGCATAATGATGTGAACTGAAATACTTGTCATAAAAAATGCTAAAGGGGTCTCATGTGTACCCTTCAGTCTTCTCTGGTGGCACAGAAATGAGGTGATGATTTCATACGAACTCCACCAGCAACCTGTGTTGCTATACCTCTCCTGCTTTTCGGTGCAAGAAGAGTGAGACTCAGCTCTCAGAGCAGCAGAGTTATGTCTGGAAATTCAACTGACAGGAGGAGGACACAGCCCTCCTCCGACCCCCTCACCCCCCAGTAACAGCTGTGCTTCAGCCTAGCTCCAGGGGACACCCTTCCGGTCACACTGTGTGCAGCTATTGTGTGGCACAGTGACTCTCTGCCCAGCACTTTGGAGGCTACACTCAGATAAGGCAATGCTCACATTTTTAGCATTTGTACAATGTTTTATAAATTTCAAAACACACTCATAGCTTTACCCCGAAAAGTAGCACAATATGCTGCTTTTCGTTTTTCTAACTGGAAATGACTGGAGAGCCCAAGCATGCCTATGCAAACCAGACAGGAGCCGTGTTCCGAACTCTGCAGCCCGGCCACAACGGCGTCCTCAGTGCAGAGTCCGCCTAACTTCTTTAAGTCCTGACTCTACTGCTTACTAAATCCATGACTCCAGATAAATTACTAAACTCCCTGTGCTCCGTTCCCTCATCTGTACGTTTGGCTTAATTGGAAATTAGCAAGTATTATGCAAGGAGAGGCTTAATGCGTGCTTGCACCTTAGGACTTGTCCTCTTGGAACACCCCTTTTGGGATGTAAAGACACTCTGGCAGCTAGAGTCTAGCTGGACAACAAAATAATAGAAGGCCAGAGAAAGAGGAGCGGGCGAGGGCACCCAGAAGGTGAGAGGCTGTGGGGGACATTCCAGCCACAACAGCTCTTCCAACTGAATGTACCCACCTGAGTGACCTCAGCTATACTCTGTGGAACAGAGGAACCGTCCAATCGATCCCAGTAAACCCACAGAATTGTAAGAAATAACAAAACATTGATCTTTTCACTACTAAGTTTTAGAGTGATTTGTTAGCAATAATAGATAACTGAAACAGTCAATAGATTCTTCTTTTAGTGTAATATTTAAACCATTGAGATTTGACTTTTGCAATAAATTTTTATGTGTGATACTGGTTCAGACAATAGCCAGTCAAGGAAAGAAGAAGGGTCTATCACTGTATCTGAAACTGGATACAGAAACTAGGTGTAGCGAGGTAAAGGAAAAAAATAATTATCTCAATCTAGCAGAATTTCTCCTATGCTCAGAATTGTACTTGTTTGGAAAAAAGAATTATTCAGTTAAGTAGGCTTAGGTTTGGCAACATGTAATAGAAAAAAAAAAAAATTACATGCAAGACAGGAACAATGGCTTAAATAAAATAGATATTTATTTCTCTAGCAATCGTAAACAAAAGCAAAGGAAGACGGTCCAGGGCTGACACGGTAGTCTCTGGTTTACGGGAACCCAGGCTCCTTTATCCTAATGCTTTGCCATCGAATTGCATTGCTTTGGGGTCCAGCACACTGCTGAGGTCTGCAGTTCAGGTCTGCATTTCAGTAAGCAGGGGGAGAAGAGGTGGAGTGGACGGGGACAAAAAGGAATGTGCAAAACTTCTGTTTATAACTCAAGAAGAACTAAGCTAAAATGCCACACCCAGCTCTCAGAAATGAAGGAAAGTGTATAATTTTATATCGTTTGCAGCGTGTGGTGTGAGCATTGTATGACTGATAACTTCAGAAAGACTACCTTACTCAAATTGTTTTGTGTGGAAGGAATGTGTACGTGTGTGCTTTTGTATAATGTGGTGAACAGACAGAATCCTATTTGGGAAGATGTGAGTGGCAAAGGGACAGTGATATGAGAGGTGACTGCAGAAGCAGACGTGACCAGCACAATGGAAACCTAGAGTTTTCTGAGGAAATTGTACAAAGAACTTTATGCAAAACAGAAATTTAAGCAATCGTTTCTTTCTTTACTTCTTATTATATCAATTTTAAAACATGCACAAGATTAGAAGTAATGACATGAACCCCCTTTCCCTTAGCCAATATGCACCACCCGGTTTCAATAATTTCAACATATGGTGAATCTTGTTTCAATTGTACACCACTAACTCTTCCTCCTTCCCAAAACTAGATTATTTTGAAGCAAATACCAGACATCATATCACAGG
This sequence comes from Molossus molossus, assembly GCF_014108415.1. NCBI lineage: Eukaryota > Metazoa > Chordata > Mammalia > Chiroptera > Molossidae > Molossus > Molossus molossus. The sequence continues at coordinate 185,608,206 of NW_023425344.1, forward strand.
TTAAGGTTTTCTAGATCACAAAGGATCAAAGACCCTGAAAGCATCTGGATTAAATATGGAAAATGTATAAAGTTAATTATTTTAGAGTCAAAGAGCAGAATTGGACAATATTGAGAGAACATAGTAGATAGTGTGAGCAATATAGAATTGAATAAAAATGAAATATAAGAACAGCTTTAGGATAATTAAGTAATCAAAATAAGAACAGGAAAAAAGGCTGCATGGATAACATAAAAGGAAAGGCAGCAGATTTGTGAAAAAGTAAAAAAGACTTGTGGAAAGAAAAGAGAAGTCATTCAGGTCATAGAAACATTCAGGGAGCTGCCATTTGGATCACAAATGAAGACTTAGAAGATGAAGACAAATGGAAGAAGTGAAGAGGTCAACAGCAAACACTACTAGTTACTTGCCTAATACCCATTCTCCTTTTTCTCCGGAGTAACAGAACCCTAATTCAGGCAGCAACATGTCCAAATAAAAGTGACATTTCCCAGCTTCTCCTTTCACACAGTGTACATGAAATTCATTGCATAGAGCACGGAAAAGTCTCTTTAAAGGTCGATTCACCTGGAGGGGCCAACTTTTTACCCTCTTTGCCCTTTATCCTTTCCCTCTCCTAGTACATGAAGAAGTGATCACTGGAGTCTCATCAGCTATTATCAGCTAAGAGGTAGAGCAGGGATATTAGAGCTTGACTGTAGGGAGCCCATGTGGGCTGGGGCTGTGGCCCGCTGAACTCTGCATTCTGATGCAGAAAAGACAAAAGATACTTTTGCCTGGGAAGGGGTGGTCTCTGTCAAATGTAGCCAAGATTTTTTTTTTTTTTTTTTTACAGATAGAGTGGGAGGGAGAGAGGGGGAAGAGAGAGAGAGAAACATCTATGTGAGAGAGACACATCAACTAGTTGCCACCCACACGACCCCAACCGGGACCGGGGACAAACTGCAACCTAGGTACGTGCCCTTAGTGGAAACCGAACCCCGGACTCTCTGGTTCGCGGGCCAGCGCTCTAACCGCTGATCCAAACCAGCCAGGGCTGTAACCAAAATTTTAATTGCTATAGGTACAGGGAAAGAAAAGGAAAACGTCTTTGAAGGAAGAATGAAAATTTTTATTGAGCAAAGCAAAATGAATGAAACATTTTCCATTGATCGGTAGATGTTGCTCTTCTGTAGACAGTGTCTCTCCTGATTGAATTTTTAGATGAAAAAGGTTAGACATCAAACATTCTTTGCAGAGCAGTTCTCCAAAGCTGATCCAGAATCAAAGACTCAGAAGTGTCAACTGTTATTTCTTGTTAATTATTACTATTAGTACAAACCTCTTAAAAGTCTACAACACTTTGTCAATTTCTCAATACTTTAATATTATTCTGAGCACTTAACATGTGCAAATCATTATAGTAGACATGTCTAAGGGGATAAAGCCTGGAATCATCGTATCAAGTAAGGCAAAAAAAAAAAAAAAAATAGCCACTTTATTGATTGATTACATTGCATGAGGCACTAAGTGAAACATTATACAGACATTTTCTCATTGACTGTCATAACAACTTTATGAGGTGATTACTGTTATCCCTGGGTGTTAGGTAGAGAATTCTGATGTTCAGAGAGATTAAAAACTTGCCAAGTTCACTCAACCAGAGAGCAGAGGCATTGGGATTCAAATCAAGAGCGGTCTGACTCGCACATCTCCAAACAAATAATTCAAAATGGGGAATATAAGATGTTCTAAAAAAAAAAGTAAAAATGGTACAAGTAAGAGTTTCAAGATATAAAGTATATAGTATCAGGGTTTTTGTTTTATTTCTATGGAAGAAGAAAGTAAATTTCAGAAAAATTAGTGCCTTCCCTGACATTCCTTATTTGTCCCTCTCATGTTTCCAATACAAGACACACAAATTATCATCATTCTGCCCCTGCCCTTGGTGCAACCCAATATACATCTACCTGACAGAAATCATAGGGGAAGTGATGTAAAATAATATTTACCTACTGTTGGCCAGAATTACTGCACTGAATCCAAAGGATTGTAAATGATGGAGATTCAGTTCAAAAGAAAAAAAAGAAAGATTTCATCTTACTCTAATTTATTATTTATATAATAAATAATAGTGTGCTAAACACTATGTGTGACCTGCTGGGAAATCCTCCACTGGTGGAGTAGATTAATGGTCTATGACCAAATCTTAGAGGAGTCTCATCGTTTTCTCTTGTCTTCTGTGTGGAGCTAAGCATCAGCCCAAGGTCAGCAGCAAGGGGGTAAATCTTGTTTTTGCTTTGCTATAACATAAATTAGTCCCAGTGAAAACGGAGGGGCAGGGACAGCGGCTCGAGTGAAGGGAGAAGAATGGGAAAATGCATAAGCAATTAAAGATTTAAAAATAGGATTGGCAGATTGAGCAAAGAAAAAATACAGGGTACCTATTTAAATTTGAATGTCTGAAAACAATGAATAAATTTTGATATAAGTATGTCCCTAAATCCCAAATATTGCATGGTTCATAACAGGTTGCAAAATAGAGACAATTTATAGTCCCAAATATTGCATGATACATGGACTCACACTAAAAAATAGTATTGGTTGTTTATCTGTAATTCAAGTTTAATTAGGTAGCCTGTAATTTATCTGGTAGCTAAAATCAAAAGAGAGAGAGAGAGAGAGAGAGAGAGAGAGAGAGAGAGAGAGAGAAAGAAAGAAAGGAAGAAAGAAAGAAGGAAAGAAGGAAAGAGAAAGGAAGGGAGAAAGGAAAGGGGGAAGGGAGGAAGAAAGAAAAGAAAAATTGAATACATTTATCAAGGATCATAATTTCAGGTACTATGGCCTCTCCGAGGTCAGGAGAGCCTGGGCCTCATTTTTTTGTTCCTTTGTTTTGAGGTTCCAAATATCGCAAAATGTAAGGTAAAGTCCCAGAAAAGATTACAAAGTTTATGAAGATTAATATATTATTTCATCTTACAAATTAACACATACCTCAACAAAAACATATTTTTGCTATTCACTAATTACAGAATATCTATTTAAAAATTAACTATCACACACTTTATGCAGTATGATGAGATAGTGAAAAACAAATTTAAAATGTCAAGTTCACTTTAAGTCATATGTGTATCCATTATTGTATATATTTATAATTTGGAGATAATGACACAGTCTAAATTGGGAGGCTTTTATATACTATTATGCCGGGGGTCAAATTCCCCTTTTACTCCATCAACTGACTGGTTCTGCCAGCCACAGAAGAGGGAACTGACCAGTTGCTTGGAATAGCTTCTTCTATTTCATACTCAGGTGTGGAAAGTCATCTTCCAGATTTGGGAACTGTATTCATGCCCATTGGTTTTTATAATAAATTACCACAAATGTGGTGGCTTAAAGCAACATACATTTATGTTCATACCGTTCTTGAAACCAAAAGTCAAAATCACTTTCCCTGCATGGAAATCAACATGTAGGGCAGCACGGTACTCCTTCACCGGGCTCCTGGCGAAATCCCCTCCTTGTCTGGTACAGCTGCTGCTGGCTGCCAGCATTCCTAGGCCCGTGGCTGTGTCACTCCAGTCTTTGCCTCCCTGTTCTCGTCGCCTTTCCTCTTTGGGTGTCAAATCTCCTCTGCTTTCCTCTTGTAAGGACACGTGATTGCATTTAGGACCACTGGATAATCCAGGGTAATAACCCATCTCAAGATTCTTAACTTAATCATATCTGCCAAGTACATTTTTGCCACACAAGGTGACACTTACAGGCTCCAGGGATTAGAACATGAATGTTTTGGGGAGCCATTTTTCAGCCTGCCGTGGACACTGAGGGAACACCTTGCACAAATTGGGTTTGTTTGCGGGCTTCGCCAGGAGGCAGTTTAGCTGGGGATGTCTTTCACCAAGTGTGAAGGAAGACCTGGAGTTCAAACGTGAAGACTTGTTATCTCCCATACACACTTAAACTCATGAGCTTGAACTGTATCCCCCTCAGTTTCAAATACAGATGTTGAGGCCTGGGAACCTGGCCTGTTGGTAGAGGCCGTGGTTCAGGACAAGGCCTTGGAATTGGCTGCGCAGGCGCAGACCATGTTACCATTATATAGGCACGATACAGCCAAACCTTAGGACGCATGCGCAGTGCCCCACGCCGAGTGTCCCGCCACACGAGTCTATAAAAGCCGCTAGCTGTACTGAATAAAGCTGCTGCCTTTTGTTGATCCCTCCCGATGTCGGCTCCACCTGCTTTCTTTATCTTGGGCAACTCACCGCGGAAACCCCCTTGAAACCCACAGTCTCTGACAACAGATCACAGGTGGGGTCCATGATCCCACCAAACAAAGCAGTTTTGGTAATTTGGGCAAATCATATGCCTTCAACAACCTAAAGTTTTGTCCATTTCATTGCTTACTGTCTCTTTTTTCTCCTATGAAGCTAAATATAGATGAATAGATACTATTATTTAAAAACATTTGTTAACATCCCTTTGGTGCAAGGGATTGTAGCAGGTCATGTAGTAAGATGATCAGAGAGCAGCCTGAGAGGCAGATTGTGAGGACTCCAATCCCTGCTCCACTAATTAATGGCTAATTGACCACATCTCTGTGCCTAGTTTCCCCATCTATAAAATAGTCTCTCTCTCATAAGGTTCATGAGGATTAGATGAGCTAATAGAAGTTTTAAGTGCTTGGAGCAATAGCAGGCTGTTTGATGATGTCTCTGGCTTAATGAATGGTAGCTGCTGTTTATTTTAATGGAGAAAATAGTAAAAAGACCTTTGCAAAAATAGCTGAGGCAAGATATATGCAAATTTTTTAAGTGTAAGAGTTAGGACAATAAGCGCTACAAGAAGTCTAGCTTAAAGAGGGTTTTTGTTGTTGTTTGTTTTTTAACTCTGGCTTAAGAGGGGTCAAAGAGTTACAGAATTGGTCAAGGGAAGGGAAAAATAGGATCTTTGGAGAACAGCCAGCTGGGCAGGCACTCTGTGGAGCTGGCCGGTAGCTTTAGCATGTAGCCCTGGAGAGTCAGGGCAGGAGGGCAGCGTGATAAGAACACACAGCTAGTGCTAGTCTGAAGAAACATGGAGCCCCCCAGCACCAGCACTTAAGAGCTTTGGACTAGTGGCCTTCACCAAGTTAGAAAAAGTGGGTAACATCCATGAAGAACACTTGTTTTAAGGATTATGTTAAGGGATGTATGAGAAGTCACCAGCCAAATGCAAAAAGTTTTCTTTTTCTTTATGACCTATTAGTTGGGATACTCTCAAGCAACAGACTGGAGGCTTCATTCCTTTAGATATAATAATATAAAACCAATAATGCTTGCATTATATTTAATGGGCATTCATTCCTTGGAGAGTTTTTTGAGCATATGGTTTGTACTGGAGACTTTACTAGGAACTGCCAATAAAGTTATTAATACGACCAAGTTGTGCCTGGAGAAACTTAGGGACTGTAGTAGAGGCAGTCATGTGAAGCAAGAATACCATACAGGTAGTAAAAACTAAAATCAGAGTGCTGAAGGGCACCCTTACAAAGGAACCTCTCTAACTGTGCAGGAACAGGGAAAAGGTAATATCAAATATTTCTTTAACAGCAAAAACAAAACAAAACACGGAGGTGGGGGAGGCCGTAATAAAATAGCATTTTTGGTTTGAATTGAGCAAAAGAGGGTGTTCTGAAATTTTGCTAAGCTTTTTGCACATGGAGAAAGCTGGGGTGACAGTCCAGCCCCAAAGTCCAGTGAATAGCTGTTAGATGATTACCAAGTGACACTCTAGAATACATTTCTAATAATGTTAAAAGTGATATATGGCAGAGTAAAAAAAGAAAAAAATCCTTATATACAGTACACCATACCTAACCCATCGCATTAACAAAATCAAAATAATGGGTCTGGTGCTCAGGGCCTGGGGGCACGTGGGCGAGGCCCTAAAGGTCAGCCCGCCGCCATGCTTCCCCCACCGGCCCTGCTGGAGACCGTGGGGCTTCCGAGCAGAGGTGGGGGCTCGGGCAGGGGAAGTTCGGAGCGGAGGGAGCGGCAGAAGCACGTGGGCTGAGGGGGTGGGAGGACGCTGACGGCGGAGTAACCGTGGAAGTGTCAAAGAGGAAGGAGTGGAGGGCTGCCGAGGTGACAGGGTGTGGTCTGCGAGGGAGCAGGCGAACCGCGAGGAGGGCAGAGAGACCCCCGGGCCAGAGGCGGCAGCGAGGCGCGTGCCTGCGTCGCTGGGCGCGGTGACAGCGAGGAGCCGGCGCGGGGCCGGTGGCGAGGGGAGTTACCCGTCCTCGCGAAGTGGAGCCCAGCTCGCAGCTGCGCCAGCGCCTTTCTCCAGCGCCGCGGTGCCAGACACCTGCCGAGTGCGGCTGAACCTTCGGCCCCCAAGTAAGTCTTGTCTTTCCCCCCATTTCCCCTCCGCGCCTCAGCCTCCGTGTGTGCGCGGCGAGGAGTTCCTGTGGAGCTGCGTGCAAAGCGCCCGGGGAGCCTCGGCGGCGTCCAGGGATGCTCCAGCCTCCGCGCGCGTCCCGGCCGCGGGGGACCGGCCCGAGGCCCCGCCGCCCCGCCGCCCCGCTCGCCTGCGGGGCGCACACGGAGGCGGCGGCAGAGTTGTTGGCACTGATACTACCCGCCTTTTGTGTCTTGCCCGAACCCAGAGCCGGTGCCAGGCCGGGATGGGGTGGGGGGAAGGAGCAGAAGCCACTTTATGGCTCCTGGCCCCACCTCTTGCCTCCACCCCAAATCCTTGGGGATTTCAATGAGCCGCGGACTCCGGCGCGAATGAGTGCCACCCCCGCCCCCCAGTTGGGCTAATGGGATGGGGCGGGCAGCGGTCCGGACCGCCACGCCACCCCCCTCTTCGGATTTCCTTTGACACAGCACCTTTAGCTGGTGGGCGAGGAAGGCTGACTGGGTGATCGCCGGCGTCTGGGCATAGAGAACGACCCACCTTCTTGCTTTCCTTGGGTTCTGGAGGGGAAGAGCCAGGGGCGCCGAGAGCCCCGAGCGTCCCGCGCTAGCAGGCGTGCGCGCAGGCTTGCTCGCTGGGTGGGTCCCTTGTCTGGCTCATTGTTCGCGGTGACTGTTCTTGGGGCCGGGCTGAGCCACACAGACACCGCTCAGGGGCCATAGATAAAGTGACGACTTGGAGGAGTGAGGGGCAAGGCTGTCTGGAGAAAAGGGCTTACCCAGTTTGGAAATGGACTTCTCAGGGCTTGAAGGGCAATCATACTTGACAGCGAAAACCGCTCCTGAGTGTGAAACTTAGATCTGACTCTAATTCACGGAGACAGCCTAGTGAATTATACCCTCAGAAACAGGGCGCGGTATTTCCCCCATTGAAATTGTTTTCAAGGTAATGAAGGTGGAGTTTTAAGTGTTATTGTCAATGGGCTGCTTTCTCTTGCTAGCACCTGTTTCTCTTAAAGGTTCCTGGGTGTGGGGCTTTTTTTCTTCTTGCCCCACACCCCACTTTTTTGGAATGCGTGTTTATTCCATTTGTGCCTTCAGCCAGTCGAATTGTATGGCTCCGGGAGAAGAATCCGTTTTAAAAAATAAAGTGCATTTCCACTCTGCAAACTGCTCAGCACTGGCATAGACATCCATGGCTCCCCTCCCTAGCCACATGTACCTCATGTTCATGGAGGCGGACGTGTGCACCTGGAGTCAAAGGGAGCCTGTTATCCCCAGTTGGAGACGTCACAACACAACTAGTGCATGCTCATTTCGTTGCAGGGTAGGACACTCTGAGTATTTTCATTTCCATAAATGACAATAATATCACATGTTCACAGTTCCTTATCCCACTGTAAAGGCGGGTGCATTTTCTTGAGGAGGATTTTCCTTCTTTTTCTCAGGTGCATTGGTAATAATCAGAACAAGCATTTGACAAGAGGGATTTTAAAATGATATATAATTATATTCATATAATTTATATAATGCATATAATAAGGTATATGATTGTATTTCCACGTAAAATATATAATTAATTCGATATATGGTTGTAAACCCCAGTACTTACTAACATACGCCACTGCCCTGGTTATATGGTACTTTGACTTCCTTGATGGACTTCCTAAGTACACCAGTCTGCTGAAGCCTGGAGCTCCAGTCTCCAGGAGAAATACTATGAAAACCTTTCTCTGACCACAGGCTGATTCTACAGGGAAAAGCCGGGCAGTACGAGCATTGTTTAGGGTATGGAAAGCTGGGAGATTTATTCTCTGGTGGGCAGAGAGAGTTAGAAGAGAAATAAAAATGGAAAACTGAGTAGGCAACCAAACCATACGCACAATTCCACAAATATACGTATGTACAGTGCTCTCTCTCTCTCTCTCTCTCTCTCTCTCTCATCACTTTAATGTTTATATCTTTAATGCTTTTTTTCATCCCAGTATTTGTGCCTCTTGTTATTTGGCTTTGGGGGGAAAAGCCTTTTATATTTTTAGCCTATTATATTTTACATTTTCAATACCAATAGTGCTCATTGAATGCATAGGATTATCTTTTAAATTGTTCTTTTGTGTGTCTGTTTGCAAACCATGTTCAACTTCATATGGGACCATATGAGCAATGAATCAACCAGGTTCTAATGAAGATTAAGACATGGAAGGTATCCACAACTATGTATAAACTGTATACTCATTTAATCACCTTCCCACATGACCAATTTTACCTAGTTGCTTCTTCATCTTCTGCAGTCTCCAGACTCCAAATTCTTGTCCAGATTGATTGCTGCACTAAATCTTGATTGTACAAAGAACAGAACTTAATTATTTTGGTCTCATTTATCAGTCAGCAATGTTTTAGTGTTGCCAATTTAATTATATCATTAAAATATGCATGACTTTAAAGTATGTTGAAAAAGGTCCTTTTAAACTTGTTTCTTCATAAAGAAAGAAAGAAAAAAAAAGTCCTTCCGAAGCCATAATTTCACTGCTGTGAGACCCCCCTAGCCATTTGTGTTTATTGAGTTTACTGTTCCACATGAAGAAAGAACCATTGTTTTGTTGTCTAGGAGCTGAAGGAAGATGGAAAGTGAGAAAAGAAAAGCAAGCACTTTAAAATGCTATTATTTTCTCTACTTAGGAAAACTAACTTTTTAAGTAAATAGTGATTGTTTTCTTAAAGATACACTAAAACCTTACTAAAGGATCCAGAGGAAAAGAAAATTTCAGGATAGAAATGCTACTGGTAAATACTCATAAAAGGTTGGTGTATACAAACACTTGTATTTTGAACCAACCTCATAACACGTTTTCTTCTTTCTATAGAATTATAAAATTTTATTAAATTATTGTTATTAAACATGAAAACCTCATCAAAATCAATATTTAAATACCCTGCCTTTCTTTGCAAGTGCTTTAATTGTAATAGCCTGTTTGTTGAGATTAAAAAGAACATCATTGATGTCATGGTGTGCTTTGCATTTTAAAATAGTAGCTAATGAATTACAAACATTCATTACTCCACAACCACTTGCTGAAATTTCTCAGGACCCCCAAATAGAGAATTATTTGTACTTTATACTATCATTCAGACCCTTGCTGAGTTTATATTCATCCCCTTTTCTTCTTCAAAATAAATTGCCTTTTAAATTAATACTCTGTTGGCTCTGAAGCTTTTGTTATTTTTTCTCAGTGTCATACATTTATGTGTAAATATCTTCAGCATTGTCCTGTTAGGGAACTTCCTGTTGAAAACCTGAGGAATTAGTGGGGGCAGGGGTGGTGAGAGAGAGAATAAGTTTTATTAAACCTGGAAAGAGTCAGAGTTTATCACAGGAAAAGAAGGGTAGGTTTCACTGAATAAAATGCATTGAGGAATACTTCTTTGACCTTTAAAAGTCTAGCCTATGTAGCACATAATATACATGTGAGTAATTCAGGCACTAACTTTACACATCATAAGGCAAAGTAACAGAGTATCATAGTGTCTTTGCTTTGTTACATATGAATGGTAAGTTTAATTCCATTCACTTTTCTTCATACTAAGTAATGAAAACTACCCACTGTTTTCTTATGCTTTTTTTTTTTTCCTTTTTGCCAGAGGTGGGGCATAGGTGCCTGGGGGGGGGGGGAGGGGGAACTGTTCTATTTATGTAAAAATTAAAATTGTCATATTCATTTTGGAAACATTTTATTTAAGAAGTTCAGTGTTTACTGAGAAAGATAAAGGTTGAAACTCAACTTTTATAACCAAATGCAACCAGAAACAAATAAGCTAGGTGCATTTAAATGAATACATGTAAATATAAAATTTAGTTTTTCGTCCCATAAACTAATATGAAGGAAAATTATTATATTAGGTCTTATTTTTAATAACCAATATTCATGTAGATTTTCTTGAAAATGAAAACTAACATTATTGAATAATAAAAATGTAAGCAATTGCAAAATGAATACATAAGGCTCTACAAATTATTTATTGTATATACTTTTGTTTTATATACATAAACATTTATATATATTATAAATTAGTATTTTTAATCTCAGGATTGATGTGAGTTTTTTTACTGATTACATTTTCTGTTTTACTTTAGAAAACTCAGAGCCAATCATAGATCTAATTTATTGATCATATTAGTCTCTGTGAAATGTGCATGCCTGTTATCGTTCTCAGTGACCTTATCTTATTCTATTTATTTTCTCTGTCAAAATGTGTGTGTGTTTTTTTTATTGTGGAATGAGACAGACCATCAAAGTTAATATGAATGAGTGCTAGGAATACAGTCAAGTCTGCAAATATTATTAAAGTGTAATACTGCAAATGCTGAGGCAAACTAAGGCATTTCTGATCTAAAGATACTTATATTCTAGCTGGGTAGAGAAGACATATACAGAAATTAGCTAATAGGTGAGTCAGTAATACACACACATCTGTTGCACTAAATTGGAAACTCAGACCTCATCGTTAATCATGATCAACTTCCACTTTCTAGAAAAACACTATTAGTAGTACCAACAGGTAAAACAAAGTAACCATGTTGTTTCATTAGATATATATCTTCTGGGTATAGTCAAGTCCAAATAGTCTAAGGCTGTGAGGATAAAAATAAATGTTTAAACATCATTGTGATTCTTTGGTAACTAGAAACTTCCAGACATTTCTCCCTTTTATTTTTCCTCTTTCTCTTCCCTTCTCTTTTCCCTTCTCTGTCTTTCCTTGGCTTTTTTGCTTGCTATCCAATCAGCCAGTGGACTTGATTGACAGTAGTGGTAATTATGATGGCAAACTAAACCCACCAGGATGGCAGCTTATGAAATCTCTGGCTATGTAAATGCAATATTTGTTCTAAGTACTGTACTTAAATACAGTAGTTAAGTTTAAGTGCCCAGTAGTTGTTTCCTTTTGTACTTGAATCAACAACCATTTTCAGCTTTCAGAAGGGACCACCCATAAAACTGTTCTTTTCCACTGTAGGAAAACTTAGAGAAGGGGAAAAAAAGTAAAAACTTGAAGAAAAAAAAGAGAACTAAATTATGGACCCAGGGTGATGTGTTTATGGCTAAGGGCACAAACTCTGAATTAAACTTAAAATCTAACCAGCTACTTCTGGATATAAATCTCATTCTCATCTTCTCTGTCTCCCACATAAACATCTCCCCCACACCCCCTTCACCCACCCACCCCACCCCGACATCTCAATTACAGTTAATGTTAAAAATAATTTAAAGTCTAAAACATACTGTTGCCCTGAACTGAAGCAAATATTCAGACAGACAAATAAAAAATACTGACCATTTAAACTTGGCCTTTTAAAAGCACATTGGCTATAATGAATATCTGTGTGTTGATATACTCACTTTGCCTCCCATTATGGTATAAGTAGTGCATAAAGCTTTAAAATCTTCATCAAGTTAATGTTTCATTGACATGCAAATGTACTGCTGACATCTAAGGTGCATGCCATGTGATGATTCCTAATTGGCAAGTGAACCTCAGAGGGTTATTTATAGATTACATAGCAACAGAGTGCTGGAGCAAATTCTCATTGTGCAGCTCAGTTCACACTGATGTTTTAGCTTTGATTCCCTTCACTTTTTTTCACATCCTTTTTGATCTCTAAAGCCTCTCGGAAATAAGATACCTAAGGTGCTCAATATATAATTAATAACATTTGGACAGAGCATTTGTCTTCAAATTATTCTTAAGAGAATGGAGACCAGTTACGTGTCCCTCACCAGCTGTTCAGGTATGTCAAATTCTTGGGGCTACGAATTTAAACTCAAAGATTTGGTAACATCCACTTCCATCCAGAGCATGTAAGATAAATGTTCACATAGAAAAAGTGAGGAAGAAAGTGGAACATTTATCAAGTGAATTAATTTTTAAGAATAGCTGCCTCTACAGATCTAAGTGGAAATTCTATTTTATTTTCTAATGGCAGTCGAGTTACTTTTATCTCTACTTTTCATTATGTTTTGTGTATGAAGATTGCATTGAGAGGATTATAATGTATCTTCAATTTCCATGCTAGGTTATTAGGTTAAAATGTGGCCTTTCCTTCTATTATTCCATGTCTGTGTTTGCCTGAAGGTAGAACAACCAAGTAGAACATGAAAAAGTAAGTCCTTCCTTTATTCTTCATATTTTACGTCCAGTATGGATTTTGTACATGATCTCATGAGACAAAGATATATAAGCTATACATTTTACCTACAAAGATACAACTTACTAGAGAAGTTTACAATTTATTTACCTTTAGAAATTTTTTTATGCTTTACACAGCCTGAAATGTTCTATTTTTCCCAACTATATTGGAGAAATGCCTGTCTTTTCTTAAAGCTTTAATTAAAAGACACTGTCTATTTGAAGGAGTCCCCATGGTTGAATTTAAACTTGGCATTTTTGGAAAACTGTGTGTGTGTATGTGCATATGTGTGTGCTTTACAGTCACACTGTAAACACGAAAATGTTCAAAAATTCTAAATTCTATACAAATATAGTATTTGTTGTAACTATTATTGTCATTCTAAAGCTGAAGAGATATACTAAATATTGGATCCAAGCTACATGAGGAAGTGAACACTTTTCTTAGTATTACACTTTTGACTAGTAGTTGAAAAATTTGTTCTAGGCTTGTTACTTTTTATTGCCAAATGTCTTCATTAGTCATGCATGGTAGGGTATGGGTATGATCAAGGCAGCTTGATTTCTTGCTGGTGAAGATTTATTAGAGAACTTATCCTTTAATTAGGAAAAACTCACTTTTATTTTTTGTTTTAATTTTTTAAATAATTTTTGTTTACTGATTTAGAGAGAGAGGAAGAAAGAGGGAGAGAGATAGAAACATCGATGACAGAGAACATTGACTGGCTGCCTCCTGCATGCCCCTCACTGGGGATTCGGCCCACAACCTGGGCATGTGCCCTGACTGGGGTCAAACTGGTGACCTCTTGGTTCATGGGTCAATGCTCAGACACTGAGCCACACCAGCCAGGCAAAATTCACTTTTATTAATAAACACTGAATGAGGACTTACTACTACGCACTAGGTTTTGAGAAGGAAAATGAGCATTAAAAAAAAAAAGATCCCCACCTTGAAGGAACTTAGAATCAAATGGGGACTAGAGACACCAAATAAACGTGGTGAATGAAATGATACAAATCATCCTAGACGTTTGGGAAGCTATGAGCGATGGTGTATGCTTCCATTCGAGTGGGAGGTGGTGGACTGGGAAAGTGTAATGGGGGATTTGAAGTAGAAAGGACAAGTGGAAGGAAGTCCAGAGGTGAGGAAGCATGGACCCGGGTCTCTGGCTCAGATCTGCGGGAAGAGGAGTAAAATGAGGCACACAGAAGATCTAGAGAGTCCAGCGAGGAAGTACCACACATTAGACCCAAGACCAGCAGAGCTTCGGAAATTTAATCCTGATTAAACCCACCTGTTTTATACTCTGTGCCTACGCCCACGCAGCTGAACACTAGCTGAACACACCTAAGGAGAAGTATACAACCAAGGTTTCTTTTCATATTCATTAATCATAAATAGGTTCTTGAGGTGATCAGGCAATCTTACTATACTAGCCTATTCCATTCACTCTCCTGTAGACACTAATCATACTTCCTCTCCTTAAACACTCAGTATCTTTGTACCCTCAGGCGAAGGCCTCGCTCCCTGGTCACTGATACCATGGAAGCAATCGGGAAAAAAGTTTCCACAGACACCCACTGCCATATTTGTCCACTCACTGACATTTCAACTGTTCTATGTTAGTGGGATATGATGTAGAAATAAGTAAATGTAATTTTTCAGTGAATAAAACTATTCCTTTAGACCTTGAACTTCCATGTTTAGTAGTAGTTCAGCATTGGGAGGAATGAGTGTTGGAGTCGAAGATTTATGTAAAGTATGTTACTTAGAGGAGTGAAACACGTCGAGTGGCTGCCACCTGCACGGCCAACCAGGGCCGGGGACAAACTGCAACCGAGGTACGTGCCCTTAGCGGGAACCGAACCCGGGTCTCTCTGGACCGCAGGCAGACGCTCTAACTGCTGAGCCAAACTGGCCAGGGCTAAAAGTATTGTTTAAAAGCAATTGACAAGGTAAAAATAGATGATATAATATAAAAAGAAAAAAACTCAAAAATGTGTATAGTACAGTTTTGTACATGTACATAGGAAAGACCAGAAAAATAAGTGAACTACATTAAAAAGTTGCCTTATTGAACAGTGAAACAACAATTGTTCTGTACAGCAAATTCTTTGAAAATATACTCAGTGTGGCAGAGAAAACTTTTGGATGGAAAGAGCCTGGTGACATAAAAAGTGTCACGCGGGTTTGGCTCAGCGTTAGAGCGTCGGCCTGCGGTCCTGAGAGACCCGGGTTCGGTTCCCGCTAAGGGCACGGACCTCGGTTGCGGTTTGTCCCCGGCCCTGGTTGGTTGTGCGGGTGGCAGCCACTCGATGTGTCCCTTTCACGTTGATGTTTCTCTCTCTCTCTCTGTTCCTCTCTCTCCCTCCCACTCTCTCTGAACAAAAAATGGAAAAATGTCCTCGGGTGAGGATAAAAAAAACAAAATGTCTACTGAATAAATACAATAATGATAGCTGTCCCTGTGTTGTGATTCAGTGAAATGTTTGTCCCCAGCAGGCATTCCACTTCCCTGCCACACCCAAGCCATCAAAACCCATATAATTTACAGCTAAAATATATCACAAATCCATGTAACTTTCACCATCTCCACTGTTGTCCTTTTGGAGCAGGACACCGAAATTCCTCATCTGGACCAGGGCCTTGGCACCCAGCGGGGTTTCCCCGCTTCTGCTCTTGCAAAACTGAGGATCTGAGAGTCACTATGACACAGTGTTTGAAGCACAGACCCCATGCGTGGGCTGCCTGGGTGTACATCGCAGCGCTGCTATTTACTAGCTGTGAGACTGGTAGCAAGTTACTTGACTTCTCCTTACCTCCATTTCCCCATCCACAAAATTGAGGATATTAAAATCTATCTTATACAAGTTTGGTAGGAGGATTAAACACATGACTGGCATCAAGTAAGTACTAATACGTATTAGTTATTTGTCAAGACCTAAATTCAGTGATACCTTTACGTATTTAAAGCCTTCCAAGGACTTCTCATTGCACTTTGAATTAAGTCCCTAGGATTGCCTGCATCAACTTCAACTCTTACCACTTTCTGCTTCCTCACTATTTCCAGGAACATAGGAGGTCCATTCGATCACAGGGCGTTTGCACCTGCGATTTCCTCGGCCTGGAAAACGTCTTGTCCTTCGGGTCTCAGCGTCGGCCACCTCCTCTAAGAGCCCTGCCCTGACTTCTGCTCATCTAAGAGATACTTCCTACTGTCCTGTTTTCGCTCTCCATACCTTATTGTTTCCTTAATAGACCTTGTTACTCTTTGAATGTTTCGTTTGTTAACCATTGTCCCTCTATTTGACCATGAGAATTTCAGTTCTGCGAAATGAGGATAATGTCTGTCGTGGTTACATTTGTTTCCCCAAATGCCCAGCAGAAGGTCCGGCAGGGAGTACGAGGCCACTGGGCAAATACTGGATGGCTGATGGCTGAGACTTTAACCATGATAATCATGGAATTGCATTTCGAGAAGGGCTAACTTTGTATGTTCAAGGTCCATAGGACTTGAAAAATGCTTGTCAGAACACAAGTGCACTTTGAAGAGGTAGAGGGTTGGAGAGCGGAGAGGGGAGTGAAGAGTGGTTTGGAGGCCCTGTTCCTGAACATGCTTCAGGCCAGGGACAGCCTAAGTGGAAGCTTAAGTTTTGAGGGTGTCAGGTGGCCTTGGGATAAGGTATGAAAGTGTTGAAGTTCAGGCATTCAAGAGGAAATATCAGACCAGCATTTCACAGAGAACCAGGTTAAAAATACTTTATTAAGTAACTTCAATTGAATTTTACTTCTGGATTCAGAGAATGTTGAATAAACTGTGTCCAATATCAAAATATGTGGATTAAAGACTTTTAAAAAAGTAGTTGTTTGATGCCACGAGGAGAAGAAACAGCAGAACTGTTTTCTTTTTTGATTCAGCTGGCTTCTAAAAGGGAATTTAATCACACTGGAGTGTGTGTAGTACATGTGAATGTGTATCTCTTCAGTTTTTTTAAAGCTAGAAACACACTTCTAGAAAAGATGTTTTTATGTATTGCTTTTGGTCATAAAACTGGAAAGGCATGGAAAGTTTCATGTCGACTGATGTTCCCTTTCTCTTGCCAGGAGGTGTCACTACAGCTCACTCAAACTCACCGTGCATTCTGCAGGGACACTAGTGCTAGCATTTTATTACTGTCGGTACCCACCAAGCTCTCTACCAAATTGCCCAAAGGAAATCTGATGAAAACAGAATTCTTTCCAGGTGCCTATTTCTCCTTCAAGTAAATGTTCTCACAGTGAACTAGCTGGAAACGTAAAGACTTGTTTAATATTCTGGAAATGCAGAGTTCTAAGTTTTCCATTGTTGAGTGAGGGCAGTGGAGAGAGAAAAAACACACAAAACAACAAAAACAATAACAAAGAGAAGATAAAGGATGGGAGACAAACAGAAACATGAAAAGATGAGTAACACAGAAATGTTTCCAATGACAAAAGGCTGCCTGAAAAATCTCTGAATACAGTATAGTGTTCTCTCACGGTCTGGCTAGGCATGGAGGGTCCCTTCCTTGCCCCTGTTCTCTGCCCAGATAAGTCTAGCTTGCTTTGCCAGAACAGTTAGCATGAAAACAAAACAACTCTCTTGCGTTGAGCTAATACATTATCCCAGGTCTTTGATACATATCGTTGGTATCTTCTATGGTAATATTATAAAACGGGTGTCATTCCTAAACATTTTTCAGGTGAGGAAAATGACAATTAGAAAAGTTACTTCGTAACTGTCATTTGACCATAGGATTTCAAAAGCACACGATTAGTCTTATTTGATGTCTCCAAAAAGTCCCTCCCACTGGAGACTTTACTAATGTCCTTTGCCCCTGGCAAATGTAAGTATCCCTCCTCTGGGTCCCACGATACCTAACGTTCACCCAGTGTGAACGCTCATCATTCCTGGGCCACGACCCTCTTTTTTCTTCTCTCCATCTTCACCTGGAATTGGAGCACTTTGAGGGTGGATGCAGTGTCCTATTTCTAGAACAGGACATGTGACCCCTAATGTTGATTAAGTGGGTGGGTGAACCAGAGAAAATGTGTAGCCAAAGATCAGGTTCCAAGGTATGTGAAGATAGGGATGAGGAAAACATGGAAGGCAAGTACCCTACGGTAGGAGTGCCCACCTTCCCCCATTGCCATTGGCCTCACTTGCTTCACAACCAACTGAACAATAAAGAAGAAAGTATCAACATTCTTGGACAGAGGAAGAACAGAGTTAAATGTCCAACAAGAAGGAGATGTTTAGCACAGTCCAACTAGTAGCTCCTCTAGAAGTGGAGGGAAGGACTGGCATCACAGAAGCTGTGTTTCCTGCTGACCTCCAGGTGGCAGCATGGCCCAGCTGTCAGAGACCAGCTCAGTTCATTGACAGTCCTAAAGCTGCAGACTCAGAATTGTTTTCAGGGCATTTAATGCCCTGGGAATGATTAATGGTGCTGCCCACTCACTGTACCCCGAGGGTAATTGAGCCTGCAGTATTTCGGAGGCTGCAGAGAGACTTCCTGAGCGAGCTTCTGTCTGATAAGAAAGGGCTGCAACATTTTGGACATTATATCATTTTGGAGACATACTGAAGGCCTTCTTCTTGTGCCAGGAGTGCAGTCCTTGGCAAAATGTTTTAAAGGGGGGAAGAGACCACCACCAGCACCCCTAAGATATGGGGAAATGGTCTTAATTTTTTTAGACGTTTGTTTGCTGTGCATTCCATATTTTTTTTTTTTGTCCTTCTTTGATTCTGAGATAGTATTCCTTTCCACCTGGCTTAAAGCAAATCCCCTAGAAGGCAGCTTATGTTAACTGACTGAGTCTTTTAAAAGAATACAGGCAACGTTATGTATGTCTTTATTTAAACAAGCTGTGAGTCCTTTTATATTGGAAGCTGAGGTATTTAAAAGTAAGGTGATTGGAAATTTCTAAAGTTGAACACAGTTCAGGAGAATGTGGAACATGTTCCCATGAGCAACATAAGGGTACAGCATCCATTTATTCTAAATATACATGTAATAGCAAATAGAAGACAACCAACAGAAGATTTTAAGCCTATCGGGTTGGGTTTGCATGACCGCTTTTCATTAAATTTTTAGTAACGGGAAAAATGCCAGATTCTAAACAGTGGAAAATGGTGTCATGAATAGGTATATTAGTAAATCTTAGCGATGTTGGGGAAAAAAATCACAG
Source organism: Molossus molossus (assembly GCF_014108415.1). NCBI lineage: Eukaryota > Metazoa > Chordata > Mammalia > Chiroptera > Molossidae > Molossus > Molossus molossus. The sequence goes on from NW_023425344.1 coordinate 185,626,980, forward strand.
ATTCAGAAAACTTTTGTCTATGCAACTAAATGGGGAATCTGAACCCCTACTTTCTGTGGTTTGAATTTACATGCCTCTGGTGGTTGCATATAGGCAGTGGTTTGTAACTTCTTCAGTGAATTCTTTTAATATTACTTTGGTACTTTTTATTTTGTTCTTGTTAATCCTCACCCAAGAATATTTTTTTTGTTGACTTTTTTTTTAGATAGAGTGGAAGGGAGAGAGGGAGAGAGAGAAACATTGATGTGAGAGAGCCACATTGATTGGTTGCCTCCTGCACTCGGGGTCAGGGATCAAACTTGCATCCCAGGTATGTGCCCTTGACCGGGAATTGAACCCACGACCCTTCCATCCATGTCGATGCTCTAACCACTGAGAACACCAGCCAGGGCTCACTTTGGTACTTTTGATAATAAGTGCTCCTCTTCCAAAACTGAGATTTGACTCTCATCACAGAAGATTCTCCCTGGTAGACCATAATAATTTAACATTGTATTCTGTGTAGGGGGTTATCTTCTGGTTGTTGAAAGAGCCAATGTAACTGGTCTCCATGCGTTCACACGTAAATTTTAGCGGACAGTAAAGGTAGACTCTTTAAATTCTTGGACTAGAGTAAAAACTCAGACGAACAGTTAGGAAGGGCCCTCAAATTCTATTTTTTATTTTAGGTTTCAGGTGTTGTACAGGTGCTACTCCACTTCACTTCTTTGCTCTGTTAAATTTATCTCAGAGGTTGAACTTGCAATAGTATGTTTGTGAGAAAGACCTAGACTAGGGACTGAACGGAAGGAAGGGGTGAGGATGGGAATTTAATTGAGATAGGTCCACAATGGTTTATTCATAGCCCCAGATTTAACTCCAACAACAACAGTATTAGTAGAGAAAGAATCCTAGCGCCGCCTGAAATCCTGCTTGATGACCCATGACTCACTGAAGGGCTTTTTCCAGCCCACCAGTTTCCATTTCTTTGGCTACTCGGGTCAATTCATCAAAAATGTCTTGATTTTATCACTTGATGTAGAGATCTGTATTGCCATGCTGCCTTTAATTAACATGTCGCTTAATATATAGACACAGTATACTGTTCTAAGTATTATCATTTATACTTCCTATATTTTTTTCTGATTTTTTCAAGAACAGGTTCCAACTTTTGGTCACTATCTAATTCCTATTTTTAAAGGAACAGTTTTTTGATATATTTAAATAATTTTCTCACCGAACCAAGAGGCTTTTAACCTAGAGTTGGTACTACTTAAAACAGAGGGCCCACTGATTAACTTTGCATTTCAAAGTTTTTCTCGACTTCTTTACTTAGGCACAGTAATGTTCTTGAAAGTCAGGTATTGTTGAGGAAAAGGGATTTTCTAAATCCATTAGCTCTCAGCAAATCGAGAGTCAAGACTAGGGGAATAGATCAGAGAGTTCAGTGCATTCCAGGGGTCGAGCCAACTGAAGATGAGAGGAGGAAAGGAAAGCCAACTCCTTTGGCCTTAGGCATTGTGGCAGGAAAAATCGTTATGGAATTAGGGTGCCAGATATTTACGATCCTGACCTTACTTCTTTGAGTTCAGGACCAGAAAAAAAGAATGCCAGCAATGTACTCTCAGATTTTAGAATTTTTAGGAGAAACCATAAGATTTTAGGAGGAGCCCCCACATGACATGGACAAGAGTAGAGCGGTGGTGATGGCAGTCAGCTCGATAGATGACCCTTCAAAGGGGGTTTGGAGGCTGTGTCCCAATGAGGGCAGAGTTACGGTGTAGCCAGCAGACTAATGGAGACCTGAGGTTTGAATGACAGCTGCCTGCCATGAATGGAGTCCAGGACTAGAAGAAACGGCTCTCCCTATGGACACTGATGAGGGGCATTAGCAGTTCCTTCCAAAAGATTGGATGGGACAGGCAAATTTCAGTAGTTACCCACAGGACTTATATCTAGCAGGTCTGCAATGGCATGCTTACATCATTTATTTATATCGGTGTCTCTTCTGATAGTTTTTCTTGGACTGGCATGCATTCTGATTGGTTCGTGCCATACCCATCGTTAAATATGTTGAATACTACTCCAGGTTATTCACATAGCTAGTAGAGTAGTCCTGCTCTATCTTAGGGGCCTGAGAGAACCTGAAGTTCACTGCGTGGGCTCGAGCACCCTTCTGCTCACAGTGATAAATGTATGGTCAAGGCAGGAATTATCGAAGGAAAGAAAGGAAGAGAGGAGGAGAGCTGAAAGACTGGGCATTTACTATAAACTACTCTACAAAATGGCTATGTAAACAGCTCTGCTAAAGAGTGAACTTTGAATAGACTCAATATTTATATTTACTGAGCCTGTTCAAAATAGGAAAACATTTAAATATTATGAATTAGTTAGTTTTAGTGGGGTAGGGCAACCTAAAGAAGAATCATATCAGAGAAAGAAAGAAACTATATGTTCTTTTCACATCTCAGAACAGAATGAGTGAATTTCCACCTACCGCCTACATACTCCAGCTGAGTGCTTTGGAACCATGGTCCAGACTGACTTCTGATTTCTTCTGTTTCTACCTCTTACTGCTCCCGTGTGTTAAAAAATATACAGGAGGTCACAGGCTGCTTCAGTTAGCCTCCCTCTTTAAGTGTCTCACTGATAGTAGACATTTTCAGGTCTAACCTAGAGGTGGGAGTCATTCAATCTTCAGCCTCTTTTCGTTTCTAATCTTCCAACTACATCAACCTGAATGGATCCATTTCCAAACCGAGTGATGAACCCATTTCCTTGGGTTTGTCTCTTCACCTCTCTGATATTCTTCTCCGTTTTAAAATGCGTATCCTATTGTGGCTAAAAGCATGTTCTTCCCTAAAGCTAGTGATTGAAGACGGTGAGGTCGGTGGGATTGGAACACCTTGGATCTTACCGGTTTCCGCTCTGAGACTCTGCTCCGCGGGGCTCCCGCATTGCGCAGCTTTGTGGTGGGCCTTGCCCGTCGTCAGTGTGCAGAGCAGGCGCCGATTCCCATTCACCACTGGATAAGATTTTCTTTTTCTTTTGGGGGGAGGGAGGGCGAAAAGAGTTAATAAATTAGTAAGCAAGAGAGCCAGTGCTTTGTTTTTTCTAAATCCAGACGCCAACATGTTCATTCCACTTCATTGGCACCAATTTTGTTACAAACTCTTTGTAGCTACGGATAACAAATGTAGGTGGTGACATGGGGGAGGGCAGCTATATGTCACTGTGCTTTTGTGCCTCTGTGAAACCCCTTAATGGAAAGTATTGTGAGACTGTGAAGGACTGGAGGACCGAGAAACCAAGTACAACCAACTGACCAAGCAACTGGAAGTGGAACTTTTTTTGTGGGAGACTTGGCAGCCCTTCCCTGGCTGGGATATTACATTTCCTAAAATTCAGGTATTTTTTTGGAAACAAAAATATTTACCAAAAAACATGAAATAGTTCTGGAGTAAAGTAAAAATGCCACTTTTAATTTATAATCTTTTCATCTCAGTCAATGTTAACTATTGTTCACTGTTTTATTCTAGTGAATGGTTAAAGTAAAATAATAAAAAAAAAAAAGGATGTACTATTCTAACCAGCTAAAATTTCTGGGCTGAAGTCATTCAATTTTTCAACCTGGTGTTGGAATAAAATTGCTTATGTAATTTTGCCATTTCCCTTGTGCTGGTGTTTTGAGGCGGAGTGCAAGGCAGTTGTTGTTGTTGTTGTTTTAATTGTCTTACGAACATCATGTTAACACATTTATAAATATAAAAAGATATTTCCTAAAGTTAACTTAAAATGCTGCCCTGAGTTTCCTGGTTTCTATGCTGAGCAAAATAATTTTTTTTGACAAAAATTCCCAAAATATTGTGATGACTTAATTATTTCTTTCACCAGAGCTGTGTGGCTGTGTGGTTTCTCTGAGTGTGTTTAAAGGGGAAGAAGAAGGGAGGAGGATATGAAGAGTCAACCTGTGAGCTGCACTCAAGGTGGTCTCTGACTTTGTAGAACTGAGAGAAATCATATTTTGCCTTGTGTTAGTCATCTAGTAGAAAGCTGGTGTGATTTGCATTCTGGAATCCTCCAGCCTTTTAATTTATTTCTAAATAATTTGTTTCTACATTAGGCAGTTTTGTTTGTAGAGAACAATACTACAAAGTGATTCATGAAATAAAATGAACTAACACTGCACTCGACAAAGAGAATTTCAATATAAAACCCATTAAAGATGAATGGCATGCATTACAGAAATCTTCACCATATGTCTGAAAGGGTCTGTTGTAACCAAGCTTATTTACAAAATTCATAGACAGTAATTTATCTAAGAAATAGACTGATGATGCTTTCCGGCCAAAGAAAAAAATTAAAATGGAGTGAACATTAAAAACCCATTAATAATCTTTCCTGTGACCCTGATTTTGATCCTTTCTCTTGGATTATCTATTAAGATGCAAACCAGAAAGACTGTCTTAATGATCTAGAAATTATTCAAGCTTACCCGAACTTTTATAATGTCAATTCCTGGAGTAGGTGGTTTGGAGGATGGGGGAACTTCCAATAGCCTTACACTGATAAGATAAAGAAATTTGACTAAATTATAGGAAATTCTGTGACCAAAGAATTTCTAAGAGGTATGTTCTATCCACCATATAAAAATTACATCTCAGACACATTTTTCCCCAATAAGATTGACCATTTCATTTCTATGAAAACAAAGTGAGAAAGGTTTATAGAATTAGATGCCTGAATGTTTTTTTGTACAAAAGGAATCTGGACTCTTGCATCTTCAGGATATTCTGAATCTTCCTATTTGAATATACTCCATTGATGACACCTTTCGCTACTAAAAGTAAAATACCTTGTACATTTTAACAGTTATGAAATGAATCTCATTGTGTTGTGGATATTATAAGAAACAATATATTTCTATTTGCTTATTTTATTTGATTCTTAAAATATTATAAGTTAGTGTCATGTATGTATTGATATTTTTGCACAAAATGTAATTATTTTAAAAATAAAATATTCGCCGGGCAAATAATACAGAATAATTTGATAATACAGAATCCAGCAGTAGCCATAAAGCATTTATAACAAACAGTGCCCTTTCAACTTAGGAGAGTAACATGGTACTCTCCAAAGGGCCATTGGAATTTGATGAGACCTGAGAAGTAAGGGTCAAATTGTTATAAAAATTCAGTTTCTATTTCTAGAAATGGTCTTTCAAGGTGAATTGTGAGGACCTTTCAGGTTAGTTGTCAGCATTATTTAATTTTGCCTAGGGTTCAGAAATGACCATCTTAAGATATTCATGAGCAGCAAGGCCAAAGTGAGTGCAACATTTAACCCTCTGTGGCACTGCACCTTCCCAATGCAGTCTACACGGACACTTAGTACTTCGCTGTGAAGCATGGAAATATACCCTCTCTCAGAAGACAGTTCAATGTGTGAGGGATCATTAATGAATCAAGTAAAATATGGGGCAAGAGGTTATTGTTATAATAAGATCAAGGTCATATCGTCACAATAACATCCAATTAAATTAATCATTGTGGAATTGTTGACAATTTATTAATGATCATTCTAAGTTAGTTAAGGTGTGGATTGAATTGGCATATTTGAGCAGTTATTTTATCACAGGAATATCTGCCTAACACATTTATCTGTTTGTTTGCTTGTTTTTGCCCTTTTTTGTTTCCTTGAATACCATCCAATAGATTTCATGTGGATAGGTAATACCACAAGGAGACTGGGCATAGGTATTGGTCCTTTCTCCAAAGGTGAAACACTACAGTAATACAATATCAAATCAAAGAAGAGTTAAGAGAGCATCTAGATCAGCGGTTCTCAACCTGTGGGTAGCGACCCCTTTGGGGGTCGAATGACCCTTTCACAGGGGTCGCCTAAGACATAACAGTAGCAAAATTACAGTTATGAAGTAGCAACAAAAATAATTTTATGATTGGGGGTCACCACAACATGAGGAACTGTAGTAAAGGGTCGCAGCATTAGGAAGGTTGAGAACCACTGATCTAGATGGAAACCCCAATTCTCCCACCTATCAGCTCTATGACCTTGGTCAAATTATATAATTTCTCTAATAAATGGGATATAAAGCAGATTATATGAGTTAAATGCAGTAATATATATAAACATCTACTACAGTACATAAGACTTTTTTTTTTTTAAATGGGAAACTTTTGGTATTTCTTTTTCTTTTTCTTTTTTTTTAACCTCACCCAAGGACATTTTTCCATTTTTTGCTCAGATGGAGCAGGAGGGAGACAGGAAGAAAGAAAGAGAGAGAAACATCGATGTTAAAGGGACACATTAAGTGGTTGCAACCCGCACGACCCAACCGGGGCTGGGGACAAACTGCAACCGAGGCACGTGACCTTAGTTGGAACCGAACCAGGGTCTCTCTGGACCACAGGCCGACGCTCTAACCACTGAGCCAAACCGGTCAGGGCACATAAGACATTTTAAACTGAGTTAATAATGTTTCTTCTTGTTTTGAGGCTAGGACTAATGTTGGGGTATGGGTTTAGATGGAATTTTTGCAGGTTAAGGGATGTTAACCTAAAGAAGGTGGTATATAGGCTTAGGGATGAAGGAGAAAGAGGTCATAAAAAATCACAAAAGCACATACTATGTTTTGGACACTGTAGTAGGCACATGAAAGAAGAAAAATAAGTAAGAGAACATCAAAATTAACATATACTTGATTACAGTTTCTAACCAATTCCTTTGCACAATTTTCTGCCTCTGATAATCTGAGTTTTACTTTTAGAAGTAGTTTGCTTGTTCATGGCATGTATTAAGAAACAGTTTTGATAATTGTAGATACCTAGTATATTTTGTTGAAAGTATGCTATTAAGGAAAACTAATGACCTACTTTTTCTTCTCCTCTGTGTCCTCATGCATCTTGGAACCTGCTGTGATTAAGGCAGTGACCGCATGTGTGCTCACATGAATTTCTCTCTTTCAGAAAATAAACCATAAAGAGAAGGTGCATTCTTGTATAACCAGGTCCTAATATACTACCATTACATTGTTGTGCCTGATAAAATATTTTTAATGAATGAGTTCTAGTGAACACATGAATATATGAATCTCCAAGTCAAATCTGTGGTTTTTAAGAATAAGGTCAAAACATATTTATTAACAACTCTTTTTTCAGACACATCATGCCAGTTCTGAAATGCATAAATATTACATCATAAAAATGATCACCACCAAAGATAGTGAAATTTTGGTCAAATTGATGTGTACATGCCTTGCTGATGGCATTATCAATTAATAATCCCTTTAGAAGGTAATGTTAACATTTGTAGTGTAAGTCACAAGTATATTATATCCATTACCTTAGAAATTCCCCTTCTCTTATGGAAACATTTGAAAAGAAACAAAAGAAGCTAAACATAAAAAAAAGTGTTGCAATCAATTTTAATAGCTAAAAGTTGAAGACAAATTAAAAGCCCATCAAAATAATGATTTTATAGATTATGGTGCATCAACACAGTTTAATAATATGAAACCACTAAAATAATAATTATATAGAAACATCAAGTTATGTTTGTGATACAATATAAATGAAAATAATGAAATATAAAATATATACAATATTTTTTATTATTTAATAATTTAATAATATTTGTTTTATTTTAGTAAAATACATACATGTGTATAGATAATATGCATAAATAAAATGAGTAGTTGTGTCAGGATAATATGGGGTTTTGTATTTTAAAGGCTTTCTTTATCTTATATTACCTTTCAATACACTTCTAAAAATATCTAATTTTCTTTTGTCAAAATACATGCGTAGACACAACTGTGACTTTTATTCTAATAGTTCAGTGTCGTTACACGACCTGAGACTCATCATACATTGCTCTCATCCCTATGCTGAAAGTTTGGAGTACAAAGATGACTGGGTTTATTCTGTGTTATATTGATCTCTGGCTATATATTTTGAAAGTTTTAAAAAAATAAATCCCCAATGTACATTTATTTTATTGTTTTCCCTGAAAGTCATCTTAAAGTAAAAAGTCAAAGGCCAAAATGTATGTGTGTTTCTGTTAGTCTGGAGGCAGACAGAAACTGTTGGCCAACATGTTGGGTCTGTTGATTTTACAGATGGGGGAACCCTGGAAGGCCAGGAGATGAAGTGATTTTCAAAGGTGGGACTCTAATGCCAATGAATGGCAGAGTCAGGATTAAAATGTACATGTTCTGAGTGAGTTGAGAACTTTTCCACCCACCCCTCCTTCAGAATGCTTCCCCATCACCCTGCAGTGAGCTGTCAGCTTCCTCCCAGCTTTGGATCCATGAAGCTTTGCCCAACCTGTCACATCTGCACTGTATTCCCCTGTATAAGGAAAAGGGTTTCCGACTCAGCCAGAAATTGCTACTTTGTGCTTAACTGCACAGAGGTAAGTGCATGGCTCTTTCGTAGTCTTGTTTACATGATATCATTGGTTGCGTCTCCTCAAAATAAGGAGTTCTACTTGCCATCTCTACAGAATTTCTTCATCTAGCTACAGCATCCCTGTCTTAGCAGCCTCCCAGCACCTGCCCTCCTCACCATCCACCGACAGAAATCTTGGTCACAGCAAGCTGCTCTCACTGGCATAACTTCCAAAAATCCACAAGGAACAAATTAGTATTCCTGATTTGCTTCAGAAACAAATAGCAAAGAAGCCTTTCTATAATTCTTGAAACAAGCAAACAAACAAAAAATAGCTTCAAGGGAAATTCTATTGCTATTCTTATAAGGGGCTCTAGCAGAAGACTTCAAAAAAGATAAATGGTTGCTGAGGACTGTTTGCCCATTAGCCTGTGGTGGGCCAATTAGAATGCAGTGAAAGGGAGGGTAAGTGGTTACATTTATTGGAGGGTCCTGTGGAGCCAGCCTTGAAAGAATTTTTTTTTTTTTTTAAATATGCTCACTTGATTTAATAAATGTGGTAAAATGAACATAGATGATTATGTTTCATCTCTACATTGATGTGTAGTTTGTCCAACCAGGCATCATTTAAACATGGCTTCCTCCTTTGCTTCCATTTGTTCTTGCCCTTTTTATTCCTTCTTCTGTGTCTATATGATGAATAAGCCCTTTTGCTGTACCTCCCATTTACATTGTTTTGGGAAAATTTATGATTCTTTTATAATCAGAGAAATAGGCAATTACTAGTCAGAAAACCCTTCTTAGTCTGTTCAGAAAAAAACACTATTGTGTTGCCTTATTTTCAGTAATTTTCCCCCAGAAACCTAGACAATACATGTTAATTGAGCACCTATTATGAATCAGGCACCAGACTAGCCAGCATGGAAGGTCCACAACTGAGTAATTCTTTGTCCTTGTCCTCAAGGTTTTATAGTCTGAGAAGGGGATGTGAAGACTTCCTTATTAGCCAATCTCTCTGGCTACCCTATTTGTCCTTCCTCTTGTCCTGGCTTCTGTGAATCCAGACAGTGTCTTTGATGTATAAGGCAACCATTCAAGGGAGAAGGGTTCTAAAACAATGGCTATAAACATAGGTCACTGGAGCTGTACCTCTAGGTTAACAAGCTGTGCTTTTAAAACTGCTTGCTCTAAATGGATCAGAGTATCTTGGAGAGAGGACTGGAATGTCTGTTTTTAAGATGCTCTCTCAGTGATTCAGATACCACATCAGTGCTGGAGATCAACAATGGAGGAATCCGTAATGGAAAAGAGGGAGTTACTGTGGAAAGGGATCAGGTAAATAACCCCTGGTAGATTCATAAGGAGGCAATGTACATAATGGTTAAAGACTAGCACCAGTTGAATCAGATTACCTGGGTTTATATTCTGTCTCTGCCACTTAGATTTCGAGCAAGTTTTAAAATATGGCTTGTATTTAGTTTCCACATTTGGTAAAATGAGAAAAATAATATTACCTACCTTAGGGATTATTATAGGGATTAAATATATCAATATTTTTAAAGCACTTAGAATATTGCCAGAGGTACAGAAAATACTCAGTAGGTGTTAGTACTACTAATTCCTCCTCTTCCTCTTATTATTATTATTATTATTACTATTATCATTATTATTAAATTTATGCTTTGTGTTTTATAAAAATGCAGATGAGGAATAGAGTTCTCCCCTATTTAAATCCCCACAGTAAATAAAGCAAAAAAAAAGAAAAAGAAAGAAAACCAACCTGATGGTACATGCATCCCTCTAAATTCATCATATAATAGAATAGATGATTTTTAACTTGTTCTTTAGAGGACTGTAAGCTGTTTGGTATTTTGGGTGGTCAAAAGATGGGCGATAACTAGCCCCTACACTCATTAGTCCTCTCTACTGCTATGCATTCTGTTGCTTTCTATTTCTTCAAGTTCAAAGAGCTTAAGAACAATATCGATTATAAAGCATAAAAGAAACACTAAACACTTTTAAAATTACCTCAATTGCCTATTTGCTCATCCATGGCCACCTTAAGTGGGCCCAAAATTAATATTAATATTAAATTATATTTGTGTCAATTAATCATTTTTCTGGGCAGAATTTGGTGTGAGCCACGAGGAAGTACTCTAGCATCAGATTCAGGTTCTTATTTCAGGGCTGCTCCTGACCACCAGAGTCGTCTTGGGCATGTCCTATAATATCGCTGGGCTTATTTTTATGTTACTGAGACTGAGTTGATCTCTTGGGATAACCAAAGAGCATCCCCTTCCCCACCAGCAGTTTATCTCACTCTGCCTAGTGTGTGAATTTGAGTCACAATAAAGCAAGGCTATCCACTAATAGGAGTCCAATTGGTCCAATTTCAGGATGCTTATTGGGCCACAGACTTACCCTGTAGATCTCTAGGTTCCTCTTTTTTTTTTTTTTTTTAATGTCTTTCTCTTTGGGATACTCACTGTCTTCTGCACTGGCTGGGCCCAGAGCCATTTCATTATTACCATTAGAGAGGGTTGTCTCATGTTTCCCAAATTATCCTCTATATAGAACATTAATTCAATGAAAATTAGTACATGAGGAAAATATTTTCATGATAAAAAATATAGAGAAGTGTGTTAAGTTTAAAATGGTTCATTTTTGACTACTCATATCTGTAATGTGTTGATGTATATTGTGAATTATTACTAAGAGAATATAGTACAAAATGCTTTCAAAATATTTTGATTATGGAATCCTAACTTTCAAGAAATATCTCACAGACTCAATATTCCATTGGGTATAATTTTGCAAATGTTGGAAGAGTATCAGTTTTGGCTTTCTAAACAAGTGTTAACCATATTAAAACAAAAACAATAGAATATGTCCTAAAAAAATAAAATTAATTAATTAAAAAAAAAAAAAGTTTTTATCTGAGGTTCTATGTTAAAAAGTAACTTACCCAAAGACATATTCATTGAAAATGGAAAATTTGAAAACTTGATATATTTACCCAGCAGCACATATAAACATATTCTGTAAACATATTCTGTTATTTCAGTTCAAAGATCTCAGGAACATTGTAACTTTTATGAATATTTTATTTAAGAATGTATAAAAAAATGTGGGATGTGAGGAAGAAATCTTAAGGCCAAATTACTTCTTGGTCAGTATCACCTGTCCAGGTCTGTTGTACTGGTCCTCACTAATGTCCATGTCCCAAATAAAAATGGGGCTTATCTTCCTGACACCCAGGTTCTAAAAGGCTGGTAACTCCGACTTAGTGTTTTTGTATAAAAAGGAAAAGGTTGTGTCCAGGTGGTGTGGCTCAGTGGTTGCGCATCGACTCATGCACCAAAAGGTCACCAATTCAATTCCTGGTTAGGGCACATGCCCAGGTTGTGGGCTGGGTCCCCAGTGGGGGACATGCAGGAGGTGGCCAACCAATGATCTCTCTCATCGATACTTCTATCTCTCCCTTCCACTTTCTCTCTCTCTAAAATTAAGGAAAAAATATAAAAAAGGAAAAGGTTGTAGTTGTTACTCATGCCCATTCATTAGGCCAAAGGAGCAACCGCCAAGGGCCCATCAACCCTTAAAGTGGAGTGGCTGGTGGTTCTTGTTCTGGTGTAGACATTAGGTTTTGGTTCTAAATAAAAAATAAAAAAAATTACTGTCATCCCTTTCTATAAAAAAAAAAATTAAGTAATCACTTACTTGTGATAAGTGTCCTGTTTCTGGAAGAGTTCTAGATATTTATTCTTCTAACCTATCCCTTATGCTTCTAACTTTAATATTTTTTTAATATAGTTAATTTCTTAAATTCTACAACATTTTCTTAAAGGGAGATCTTACTAGTTTATGCTATATCCAGACTTTAGTGGAACCCTGAATATATTTCCAAGAATATCTTTTCTTATTAAGATACACATAGTCCTAAATTCACATTTTTTTGAAATACATGTAGCCAGGTATCCATCAGCATAAACAGAAATTGTAAGAGATTTGAAAGTCAGAATGAGCAGTTATTTTCCTAAAGCTGTATTCATAGAAGACTTGAAATAGAAATTTTGTTTTTCCATGATGACCTTGAATCAGAGAGGAAGACATTTAGCCACATTTACTTGTAATCACAATTTATATTATAATCTGACAGTCAAGGAAGTAAGACTAGGAAAGAGCAAAAAATAAACAGTTGTTAGTTTTATGTGCCAAGGGTTGGGTTAGGTGTTAATGCATACATTATCTTTAATTAAGGGATTATGGTTATTGATTATTTAATAATTAGCTTTTCCAAAGTTGTTTCCAGACACTGTGAGATGGATATTGCAGGCACTCAAGTTTTGATTATTTTCTTAAATGTACTCTTATTTATAACAATTCTGCCTCTATGGCTGATGATAAAACAACTAGAAAGAGGATAATATTAAGAAGGCAAAGATGGGCTAAGACTTTTTCTAATATCAACAGTAACCTGTCAGGAACATAAAAGGTGCATGAAAATTAAGTTATTCACTCTAACCTACCAACATAGCAAATTTAATGTCAGCCTTGCAAATGATTGTGAATACCAGATACAAAGTTTAGGGAAAAATTAGGAGATACCTAAGGATTAAGAAACAGGCAAATTAAAATTTAAATGAGGACTTTTAACAATGGCAATGTATTTCTTTTTTTTTTTTTTTCCCCCGCATTTGACATTATTTATTTATTTATTTTTTTAAATAAATTTTTTATTTATTTTTTTGTTACAGATATTTTACCTTTTTTACCCCATTGGCACCCCCATCCCCACCCCACCCTCGCCCCACCATCCCCGGCTTAGTTGTCCATGTCCATTGGTCATGCATACATGCATATAAGTTCTGTGGTTTATCTCTTCCCACTTCCCCCACCCCCTCACAATGGCAATGTATTTCTTCACTGACTGATATTGGACATTATCTATTCTCTCATCATTCGGTAGTGTGTACCTGTGCGAAGGCTTTGGGAAATTTTACTTGAGAAGATAAGAAAGAGGTTAATCAGTCAGACCTTTCTGCTTTCCAGATGGCTATTTTATCTCGGACAGTGACATCCTCATGAACACTTCAGAGAGTGGGTGATTATGAGCATGAAATATTGAGCACAGTAAGGATTCAAGAAATGACAACGATTGTTATAATGATCACTGTTACCTAGTTTTAGTTCTGGCAATTCACTTTCTCTAGTTTTTTTTTTAATAATGAAACTATCAGTCACTCACTTTCCATAATTCTATTTCCTTTTAAGTCTATACCATCTCTCAAAATTCCACAGTTGATATGTTTGTTGCCCAATATGTAAAGTAGCATTCCCTGTCTTCTCACATGCCTTAATGACATGGCACTTCATTCTTTAATCTCCTTTTCCTCTAATAAACCTATATTGACCGTATGAATAACATTCATGAATACATTAATGTTGAGGAGTAGAGAAAAGACTATGAGATGTTGGGTATGTGTGAATTCACATCTTTTCTGAGTCTGCTGTTAGGTCAGTGGCAAACCTGGGGTTGTGAGGATCAAATGAAGTGACATATGGAAAGCACATAACAAAGTGCTTGGCAGATCATAGGAGGTGAGAAAATAGTATTTTTCTGCTACAGCCCCACCTCTGTCCCTTACATTCTTCCCGATACTCCTTTTGGCATCCAAGAATTAGGGATGTTGTGATTCTAGAGCAGCTCTATCCAATAGAACTTTTGCAGTGATGAAAATATTCTTTATCTATGGTAGCCACCAGCCACATCTGGCTCTCTAAATTTAAAGTAAAATTTCAGTTTCTTGTTTGCACTAACCACATTTGAAATGCTCAGTGGTCACAATGCTAGTGGCTCTGCATATTGGATAGCACAAATACAGAACATTTTCCTTTACTAAGTTTAGTTAGACAGCTTTGCTTTCAAAGTATAGCCTAGAAGTGTGTGTGACTACAGAACTACAATTTTAATGTTAGTACATTTTAATTCATTTTCACCTTAATTTAAATAGCCACAGGTGGCTACTGGCTACCACATCAAACAATACAGTTATATCACCAGCACTAGTCAACAGCTTTATCTATTTTACTTTATTTATTTATTTATTTATTTATTTATTTATTTATTTATTTATTTATTTATTTTCTTTTGGTACGTGCCCCTAGCGGGAACCAAACCCGGGACTCTCCGGTCCGCAAGCCAGTGCTCCAACCGCTGAGCCAAACCGGCCACGACCAGCTTTATCTATTTTAATTGGCATATTTTAGATTTTATATGATGCCAGTGATTCTGAGGAGAGGGTGGATTACTCTGTCAACTCCAAGTGTCTGTAAGGTGTTTTGATTTCCTCTTTTCCTCTATGACTAGGCTAAACTCAGCCTATATCTGATATTATCATATAAGATAAACTTTTTAATTCAAAAACTCTTGTATCTCCTTGGATTTTACTGATCCCACTTATTCGCAAACCTAGCTGTAAAATCAATAAAGGGCTTTTTGTATGCCTAACATTGTTTAGTGAATAACAAGGTTTAGAGAAAGTGTATGAGACAATGACAGTCTGTAGCAAGAGGTCTTACCCACAGAGACAAACACACTGATGAGCTGTGATCATTTTGAAGGTGTGTGGCAGGCAATTTGTTGCTGTTAATAAAGTGTCAGCATTTGCAAATTATCCCCCTTTTTATTTTAAGAACTTAAACAGTCATGATCCCTGGTATGATGATGTTAGTCTTACTCATTTACATTCTGTCACGCCTTCCTGAGTGGGAGAGAAAAGTGGTGTTGAGTTATATCTAGCTACTGGTGGTTGCTCCCATATCTGGCTACACTTATGAGACTGGGTCAATCACTGATCAGAATGTCATCAATGTGTGTTACCATGGAGAAAACTGTTAAAAGCACCATAAGCAATATGATATCAAGCAATACATTATACTGATGCCTGGTCATGAGGTCTGATCATTTGTTTCTCATTGCTTAGATCTTGTTTTTAAAAAATCAGATGGCAGATATGTAGTAATTAGACTGTTTTGAGTGTAAAATGTCTGACTTAAATGAATGCATTTTTATGGTAAAATAGGGTCAAGGATTTATCTTGTTGACAGAAGGAAAGGGTAGGTGATGCCGTACAAGAGGTATTAGGAGATTTGAACAAAGCTGAAAAGCACACAGAGTCGGGAAGTCTTCACAAGCAAAGAGCGGTTCAAACATTTAATAGTAAAAGAGGAAAAAGGCATATTGAAGACATGGCTGACGGTCAAGAAGTAATAGAATATTGCTGACAGCATGCCGAATGATTATTTAACTGAGCTCCCTGAATGGGTTCAAGTTTATTGTGTGTGTTTGTGGATTCTGAAGACACGTGTTTATAGTACACATAATGAGGGAATTTGGAATCTGTTCTTGTCTGGTTCCATTATTTTACTTACAGCAGAACAAAATTGTTATAGAAATGATAACATGTTAGAAATTCTCATTGGACTGTAATCTTTCAGCCTAGATACAAATAAATGACTGTCTACAGAGAAGTTTCATCCTGAGCAAAACTGTGATCACATCTAATGTATATTGTTATTAAGGTAAACTGCATCTGAAGATTCGTATTTTCCAGTTTTCTTAGGATAGAGTCTGAGTTCATTCGAGAAAATGTCAGATGGACACAAAGACCCTATCAGACCTACTGACTGCTGGAGGAAGAGGGAAGTTTGGCTAATGTGGTATCATCTACCCATTTAGTTCCTCTTTCTTGACTGATGGTGACATGGATTTAAAAGCCCATTAGGGAAGAGCCTGTTTGGTCTGTAAGCAGTGGATGCACTTGATCTCATGATTGTTCTGTAAACAGACCTAAGCTTCATTTTAGACAGGAATACGTTTTCATTTATTTAGAGGCTAATTATAAATTGGAACGATATTCCTTTTGATGGACAAATCAGTTGCATTTAAATTCAAATGAACATCTGCTGTTTATACTTCATATTGTGCAGTCTACCTGAATCTAGATAGAAGCTATTAAAGATTTGTGTCTAGAGAATCTTTGTTCTCTGGAGAGTTTAAAGGAAAAAGAGAGCATTTCCCTAAACCCTCGTTATTGGAACTAGATTGTAGTTGCCCTTGAAAATCATGGATGCTTTCCTTTGTCCACAAGTACATTAAAGGGGGTTGTGCAAATAAGCACAAACACATTTTGGTACAAAGGGAACTGTTAAAAATGTTCAGCACTTTTCAAATAATATATGTCTTTCGAATGAATAATACACACATGCTATTCATTTATTTTTGTTCAGATAGTGCCTTATTTAAGAATTTAGCTTATATAAATTCATGATTACATTTCAATTCATAGATATGTTCATTCTGTCTATAGCTATACATAAATTTATGTAAATTTATGTATAGCTATACTTCATATATATGGACCACATATTTAGAAAAGGTAATATTTATCTATAGGCAGATGGACATATAGATCAATGGGCATGTATGTATGTAATAAATCAATATCTCAGAATTTCAAAACTGGAAATAATTAGCTACTACTCACAGTTTTGTGTGTTTTGCTTTTCTCTAAACAATTCTCATTCCCTTACAGTCCACATGATAACAGACCACATAGGAGCTGTGTTCATATGTTGCCAAATGCCTGAATGTCTGCTTGTCATCTGAGGAGCATGTGACGTATAATGACACTGGAGTAGAGATAATCAGTGTCAAGGATTCCTGCAGAGTTGTGGGCAAAGACATATACAATTCATTTATGAGCATTATTATTAAAATTATAGAATTGTATATTGACATATCTCCTAAAATTAATTAGACAATTCATAAAATGACAGGAAGTTCGTATCGTGTGATACTTCTGTCAAAAATCAGTCCTGTTATCTAATTTACAGCGCTGAAGAGGTAACTGAGCCTGTTGAGTAATAATTTTTATTTTTTATTTATTTTTTGTTTTTTTTATCCTCACCTGAGGACATCCTTGCATTCATCTTCAGATACAGTGGGAGGGAGAGAAGGAGGAAGCGAGAGAAAGAAACATCTACATGAGAGAGATACATCAAGTCGTTGCCACCCACACGACCCCAACCGGGGCTGGGGACAAAGCACAACCGAGGTACATGCCCTTAGCGGGAACCAAACCGGGTCTCTCTGGTCCATGGGCTGATGCTCTAACCTCTGAACCAAACCAGCTAGGGCATAATTTTTATTTTTAAGGTTAGCACTAGATGTTTTATTTTATTGTTTGAGAAGATTGTAATAGGAAATCAGTTTTAAATTATTTAAAAAAAACATATTGCATGAGCATGAGCTTGAATAACACATCAAGGTCTTCAAATTATATATTTATTTCCTAATTGTTTGTTTGACAGACTATGGTTTTGAAGCTACAAAATATGTAACCAATGTTAATCATTCACTAACTTGAACTGAGGTGAATAAGTGAGAACCTTTACAAGGATCTCAGGAGGGGCGCAGAGTTCAGAAGGTCAGTGCTCCAAATCCCTTGAATCCTCCCTGTGCAGCATCTAATCTTCTCTTTAAATGTTAAGAGCTGTCTCATGCCTCCTAACAATCCATCTCCTTAGAATGCTTCCTGGTTAGCAAAGATCAGCAGTGACCTCAGCCCTACCTTTACATTATTGTCCCATTGATGTCAAGAATGTTCCATAAAAGTTAGAATGAAGGGGAGAAGCCAGGGTGGGGGAATTACCAGAAGACACTAACTGGCTTGGCATATGGGCCACACTGAGGCACCTTGCAGAGTAGCATTATCATGGCATTAACAATGACCCCATGTATTACTCTTAGTGTTGCAGGATCGAAAAATGATTCCTTAGCTCACCAAAATTGGATCTGTCTCTGCAGCCTCACATGAGCAAAGATTCAAAGAATGTACACACAGCCCTGGGCGGTTTGGCTCAGCGGTTAGAGCGTCAGCCTGCGGTCCAGAGAGACCAGGGTTCAGTTCCCGCTAAGGGCGCGTACCTCGGTTGCAGTTTGTCCCCTGCCCTGGTTGGGTTGTGAGGGTGGCAACCACTTGATGTGTCCCTTTCACATCGATGTTTCTCTCTCTCTCTCCCACTCTATCTGAACAAAATATCAAAAAAGAAAGAAAGAAAGAAAAAAAGAATGTACACACAAATACACAGTCCTCAGTAGTATGTTTAAAACCAGGTTGCCAATTTATCACTTAAAAAAGGAAATATAACTATGACACATGCTGGAATATTTGTAACATAACATACTCTTTTGCAAGCCAATATAAGAGAAAGTCAAATTGCAATCAGAAATTTGTTTATAAAGATGAAATGGAAGTCAAAGAAGTGGCTTACTGGTAAAAAGTATTCCTTCTGGAAAAATATGCTGGCCACATGAAAAACAAAGAACCAATTCCTTGATTTATCAAAGCACCTGTATACAGCAATAAGAAAAAAACGAATGTCAAATTTTTTTAAATGGGCAAAAAGATAAATACCCAGTAAGTGAAATCAATTCACAAAAACAAGTACAAAAGATCAGTAAACACAAAAAGTAGAAACTTCAC
The DNA here is from genome assembly GCF_014108415.1 of Molossus molossus. Taxonomy (NCBI): domain Eukaryota; kingdom Metazoa; phylum Chordata; class Mammalia; order Chiroptera; family Molossidae; genus Molossus; species Molossus molossus. The sequence continues at coordinate 185,645,917 of NW_023425344.1, forward strand.
ACATAATTAAGAAAATGAAAATCAAAACAAGACATTTTTATCCTATGAGTTTGGCAACAATTTTAAAATCCAATCATATTTATCTCGGGCGAGGAAGTGAAGAAAGAAGCCATCTTGGAAAATACGAGTGGAGCTAGGAATTGATACAACATTTCTAAAAGAAATTTTGGCATTATTAATCAGAAATTTTAATTCACATAACCTTTGACCTAGCACCTCCACAGCTCAGGATTTACCCTAATAATACACTTTTGCAACAATATACTATGCTAAGGTATTTGAACCTTGTAATAGCAAATAACTGGAAAACAGAATTTCCCTTCACCGGGGGACTGACAATAAATTAATGTGTTGAACACAATAACCTGCAACTGTGAAAAAAAGTGAGTTAGATCTATTGATGAAGAAAGAGCTTTAAGATGTATTTTTAAGTGACATACAAAGTATGCACTGTATGTTCTCCTTTATGTTGTATTAGTAATAGTCATGTGTATTTTACTTGAAGAATACAGTAAAATAATAGGTGGTGGGAAATGTTTAACTTTTATATTACACCTCCCTGTATATTTGAAACATTTTATACTGTTTCCTTAGATTTCATTTAATTATGATCCAATATATATGTAAATAGACACATTACACACACACACACACACACACAAACACAAGCACATGCAAGCGTACAAACTTTTGTAAAGTATTTCTTAGCCAAATAACTTGAAAGGATCTTCCCCTATACAATGGTACCAGCTGAAGTCTATTAGCTGAAATTTTGTTTTTTGTTTTTTTATCACTTCTTGATTAGTTACTGACTTTACTGCATTCAAAATGCTCTTCTTTCATTATTTGTTATGTAACTTTAGACAAAGTAAGTTTTCTGAGGTTCTAAGTTGTTGTTGTTGTGCTTTATTTATGTTCATTGGTAGCATGAGGGAAATGCCTGTCAAGGAGATGCTATAAAAATTAAACAATAAAACTTCTGTGCACATAGGTCAAAGCCTGGAACCTAAAGGATGTGTCATAATTATTAGTTATTTTTTCATTCTTTTAATGTTTTTTATTCTTTTTCCTTTATAATGCCTCATCTCTCTTTACTGTATCTTTCTGTTCTATGACCTGGAGCCCTGCTCCTGGGACCAAGTTAAAAGTACTTTAGTCAACCACATTATGGGTCAAATATATTCTTCTGAGGTGGCCTGAGAGTCTAACCACCATGTATGAAATTGTTTCCAGAAAGTGACTCACAAATTAAGTTTTGGAACACAATCTTTGGAAATTGGATAGTACCTGGACTGTGACTAACAGCATCAAACAAAGATGCATTCTTTCTCCATTTTGCTTATTATCGGCAACTCAGTCATGCTTTTCACTGCCTCAAAGAGTGTGATTGAGCTCTTGATAAAACTCTTTCAATTTAAACACTGTGATAGCCACAACAAATTATTCATGGAGATTATGCTTTGCCTTCAACCTAGGGAACTGGCGATGTAAATTTATTGAGTACTTGCCATGGGCCCGACACTGTGCCAGTTGTTTGATACATTATCTCATTTAATCTTCACAGTAACCCTATGAGGAAAATAATTACTTTAATTACTGTGTAAAAGAGGAAATAGGCTCAGAGAAGTGAAGCCATACGGACAAGGTCATGGAGTTTGTAATGGGCAGAGCCACAGTTCAAATACAGGTCTGTCTGGTGCAAAGCCCCTGCTTTTTCCCGTGGGTGTTCACTGACTGAAGTGTGCCACTCCAAAGATGTTTACATCTTATATCTAAAGGTGTTCTTTCTTTCTTTCTTTCTTTCTTTCTTTCTTTCTTTCTTTCTTTCTTTCTTTCTTTCTTTCTTTCTTTCTTTCTTTCTTTCTCTTTCTTGTCAGCATTGGCATTACAACACTTAACCCATGTACAGTCCTCCTGTGAAGATTTAAACATGCTGTTCAAAGAAGTAAATCTTTGACGGTGGCAGAGTAATTTCTCAATGACTAGCTTATGGAAGAACACTTTTTTGGTTGGCAGGAGCCATTCGTTCGTATGGTTACTGATGCACTCACTAAAGGAGCCAGCGTGATTCTCTAATTATGCTGTGTCATGATGCTCTCCACTCGCCCACAGCTGCCGGTGGTGGACCTAAGACCCCTGACATACACACAAACACATCTACGAAGACCCACTAAGAGGAGGCTAGAGGTTGCCATGTCAAAAGCACTGTTGCTTTATATTATTTTATTTCTATCCGTCTTTTTTAAAAATTATTAATTTATTTATCTTTGTTACAGATGTTTCTCCTTCCCCCTCACTGACACCCTCCTCCTGATCCCACCCACCCCCAACCTTTGTTATCTATGTCCACTGGTCACGAATATATAAGTTTTTTGGTTTATCTCCCCCATCCCTTCCTCTGAGGTTTGTGAGGCTGAGCCTTACTTCTTTTAGGTCTCTGGGTCTGTTTTGTTCATCAACTTATTTTGTTCATTATATTTCACAAATAAGTGAGATCACATGGTACTTGCCTTTCTCTGATTGGCTTATTTCGCTTAGGATAATACTTGCTAGGCCCCTGCATGTTGTCACAAAGGATAAGAGATCTTTCTTTCTTACAGCTGCATAGTTTTCCATTGCGTATATGTACCACAACTTTTTTATCCACTCATCTACTGATGGACATTTGGGCTGTTTCCAGATCTTAGCTATTATAAATAGAGCTGCTATGAACATAGGGGTACATATATTCTTTCTGATTGGTGTTTCAGGCTTCTTAGGAAATATTTCTAGAAGTAGAATCACTGGGTCAAATGGCAGGTCAATTTTTAATTTTTTGAGGAAACCCCATATTGTTTTCTATAGTGGCTGCACCAGTCTGCATTCCCACCAGCAGTGCGCTAGAGTCACCTTTTCTCCACACCCTCGCGGGCACTTGTTGATGATTTGTTAATGGCAGCCATTCTGGCAGGTGTGAGGTGATACCTCATAGTTGTTTTACTTTGCATCTCTCTGATGATTAGTGACATTGAGCATTTTTCATATGTCTCTTGGCCATTTGTATGTCCTTTTTGGAGAAGTTTCTATTTAGGTCCTTAGCCCATTTTTTAATTGGGTTCTTTGTCTTCCTTTTGTTGTGTTGTATGAGTACTCTATATATTTTGGAAATTAACCCCTTATCTGTTATCATTGGCAGTTATGCTCTTCCATAAAGTGGGTTCTCTTTCCATTTTGATGGTTGTTTCTTTTGCTGTGCAGAAGCTTTTTAGCTTGATGTAGTCCCATGTGTTATTTTTTCCCTTTGTTTCCCTTGCCTTAGGTGTTGTATCAGTGAAAATTCTGCTGCATGTGATGTCTGAAATTTTATTACCTACATTTTCTTTTAGGATGTTTTTACATTCATGAGTCACATTTAAGTCTTTTATCCATTTTGAATGTATTCTTGTGTATGGTGTAAGTTGGTGGTCTAGTTTCATTTTTTTTGCATATAGCTGACCAGTTTTCCTAACACCATTTATTAAAGAGGCTGTGTTTACTACATTGTATGCTCTTGGCCACCTTTATCAAATATTAAGTGAGCATAATGTCTTGCATCAATTTCTGGGTTCACTATTCTGTTCCATTGATCTATATGCCTGTTCTTGTGCCAGTACCAGGCTATTTTGATTACAGCGGCTTTGTAGTATAATCTGATACTCGGTATTGTGATCCCTCCTACTTTGTCCTTCTTTTTCAAAATTGCTGTGGCTATTAGGGGTCTGTTTTGGTTCCATATGAACTTTTGAGTTATTTGTTCTAGTTCTGTGAAATATGTCATTGGTATTTTAATGGGGATTGCATTGAATTTGGAGATTGGTTTGGGTAGTATGGACATTTTAATGATATTAATTCTTGCAATCCACAAACAAGGTATATGCTTCCACTTTTTTTTTTTTATCCTCACCTGAGGACATTTTTCCATTTTTGGTTCAGATACAGTAGGAAGGATAGGAAGAGAGAGAGAGAGAGAGAGAGAGAAACATCGACATGAAAGGGACACATCGAGTGGCTGCCACCTGCATGACCAACCAGGGCAGGGGACAAACTGCAACCAAGGTATGCGCCCTTATCAGGAACCGAACTGGGGTCTCTCTGGACTGCTGGCCGATGCTCTAACCACTGATCCAAACAGGCCAGGGCTATGCTTCCACTTTTTAATATCTTTCTCTATTTCTATTTTTAATGTTCTATAGTTTTCTGCAAATACGTCCTTTACTACTTTGGTTAAGTTTATTGCTAGGTATCTTAATTTATTTTTGCAATGGTAAATGGGATTGTTTTTATTTTTAGTTTCTCTTTCTGTGAGTTCATTATTGGTGTATAAGAATGCCATCAGGCCCTGGCTGGTTTGGCTCAGCAGTTGGAGCGTTGGCCTGTGGACCAGAGAGTCCCAGGTTTGGTTCCCACTAGGGGTACATACCAAAAAAAAAAAAAAAAATGCCATTGATTTCTTGACGTTAATTTTGTATCCTACTACTTTGCCAAATTCATTTATTAAGTCTAGTAGATTTTTGATGGCGTCTTTAGGGTTTTCCATGTACAATATCATGTCATCTGCAAATAATGCCAGTTTCACTTCCTCCTTTCTAGTTTGGATCCCTTTTATATATATTTTTTATGTCTAATTGCTGTGGCTAAGACTTCCAGTACTATGTAAAATAAGAGTGGTGAAAGTGGGCATCCCTGTCTTGTTCCTGTTCTTAAGGGTAATGCTTTTATTTTTTGCCCATTGAGTATGATGTTGGCTGTAGGTTTTTCATATATGGCCCTTATTATGTTGAGATATGGTCCCTCTATCCTAACATTGCTGAACATTTTTATTAAGAATTTGTGGTGGATTTTGTCTAATGCTCTTTCAGCATCTTTTGATATCATTATATGGTTTTTATCTTTCATTTTGTTTATGTGGTGTATCACATTTATTGATTTGTGAATATCGTTCCAGCCTTGCATCCTTGGGTTGAATCCCACTTGGTCATGGCAAATAATTTTTTTAGATGTATTGCTGAATCTGATTTGCTAATAGATTGTTAAGGATTTTGGCCTCTATGTTCATCAGGGATATTGGCCTGTAGTTTTCTTTCTTTATAGTGTCGGTATCTGGTATGGGGATTAAGGTTATGCTGGCCTCATAAAACGAGCTTAGAAGTCTTCTTTCTGCTTGAATTTTTTGGAATATTTTGAGGAGAATAGGTGTTAGTTGTTCTTTCAATGTTCAGTAAAACCTCTGTGAAGCCGTCTGGTCCCAGGCTTTTGTTTTCTGGGAGAGTCTTGATTACATCTTCAATTTCCTTAGTTGTTACTGTTCTGTTCAAATTTTCTTTCTCTTCCCAGTTCTGTTTTGGGAGACTATGTGTTTCTAGAAAAATTTTTTGTTTGTTTTTAATTCTCACCTGAGAATATTTTATTGTTTAGCTTCAGATAGAGTACAAAAGAGAGAGAGAGAAGGAGAGAGAGAGAAACATCGAATGGTTGCCTCCAGCTCGACCCTGACCAGGGACAGGGATTAACTGTCAGCGAGGTATATGCCCTGGACTGGAATTGAGCCCATGCCTCTTCGGTCTACAGGCCAATGCTCTAACTACTGAGCAGAACCTGTCAGAGCATGTTGCTAGAAATTTGTCCATTTCACCTAGATTGTCCAATTTGTTTTCATATAATTGTTCATAGTATTTGTTAATGATCCTTTGTATTTCTGTGGTGTCAGTTGTTACTTCTCTTTAGTTTCTGATTTTTTTTGTTTGGGTACTCTCTCTTTCTTTCTTAGTGAGGCTGGCTAAGGATCCATCAATCTTATTTATGTTTTCAAACTACCAGCTCTTTGTTTCATTGATCTTTTGGATTTCTTTTTTTTGGTCTCTATGTCATTTATTTCTGCTCTGATCTTTACTATTTTTTTCCTTCTACTTGCTCTGGGTTTTTCCTTTTGTTTGTTTTCTAGTTATTTAAGTAGTAGGGTTAGAAAGTCAAATAGAAATTTTTCTTGTTTCTTGAGGTAGAACTGTAGTGCTATGAACTTCCCTCTTAGGACTGCTTTCCCTGCTTCCTGTAGATTTTGTGTTGTTGTATGTTAATTTTCGTTGGTTTCCAGGAGGTTTTTAATTTCTTCCTTGATCTCCTTGGTAACCCATCCATTGTTTAGTAACATGCTATTTAGCTTCCATATGTTTGAATGTTTTTCATGTTTCTATTGTAATTGATTTTTAGTTTCATGCCACTGTGATCTGAGAAGATGCTTGATATGATTTCAATCTTCTTGAACTTGTACAAACTTAGTTTGTGTCCTAACATGTGATCTGTCTTTGAGAATGTCCCATGTGCTCTTGAGAAGAATGTGAATTCTGCAGTTTTGGTATGTAATTCTCTGTAGATGTCTATTAAATCCATTTGATCTAGTATATCATTTAGACTATCTGTATCCTTGTTAATTTTTTTGTCTAGAGGATCTATCTATCCAGTGATGTCAGTGGGGTGTTGAAGTCCCCTGCTATGATTGTATTGCTGTCAATTTGTCCTTTGAAGTCCTCCAGAAGTTTTTAGATATATTTTGGTGTTTCTATTGGGTGCATATTGGGTTATATTGGGTGCATATATGCTTACCAAAGTTATATCTTCCTGTTGGATAGATCCTTTCAATTTTATGTAGTGGCCTTCTTTGTCTGTAGTTAAGGCCTTCATTTTGAAGTCAGTTTTATCAGATATAATTATTGCTACCTCAACTCTTTTTCTTCTTTGTTTGCTTGGAAGTTTTTTTTTTTTCATCTGTTCACTTTCAACCTATGTGAGTCTTTTGTTATGAGGTGGGTCTCTTGTAAACAACATATATATGAGTCATGCTTTCTTATCCCATCAGCTATTATGTAACTTTTGATCAAAGTGTTCAATCCATTTACATTTAATGTTATTATTGATATGTACTTATTTATTGCCTTTTTTGTGGTTATATTTTTCTTTCTAATTCTTCTACTAATTACAGAAGTCCTTTTACCATTTCTGGCAGTCCTGGTTTGGTGCTAATATATTCCTTTAGCTTTTTTTTTTTTGTCTGGGGAGCTCTTTATTTCACCTTCTGTTTTGAATGATAGGCTTGCTGGCTAGAGTAGTCTTGGTTCAGGTCCTTGTTTTTCATGACCTTGATTACTTCATGCCATTCCCTTCTGGCCTGTAGTGTTTCTGTTGAGAAGTCAGCTGATAGCCTTATGGTGGTTGCTTTGTAGGTAATTTGTTCCTTATCTCTTGCTGACTTTAGGATTCTCTCTTTAATTTTTGGCATTTTAATCATTATGTGTCTTGGTGTGGGCCTCTTTGGGTTCTTCTTACTTGGGGCTCTCTGTGCCTCTTGTTCTAGTATGCCTTTTTCCTTCACCAAGTTCGGGAAGTTTTCTGTCACTATTTCTTCAAATATATTCTCTAACCCTTGCTCACTTTCTTCTTCTTCTGGAACTTCTAGGATGTGGATGTTGTTACATTTCATGTTGTTCCACAGTTCTCTTATGCTGTCTTCCTGTTTTTTAATTTTCTTTTCTTTTTGGTTCTCTGATAGGGCGATTTTTTTCTACCCTGTTTTCTAATTCAATGATCCTATCCTTGGCCTCCTCTACTCTGCTGGTTATTCCTTTCAATGTGTTCTTTGTTTCTTTTATGTCATTCTTCATTTCTAGTTGGTTGGTTTTCAGTGCTTCTATATCTTTCTTCATGCTGTCAAGTTTTCTCATGATTATTACTCTAAACTCTCCCTCTGATATCTTTATCAGTTCCCCTTCATTTAATTCATTTTCTGTCTAATTATCTTGTTCTTTCATTTGGAATTTGTTTCTTTGTTTCACCATTTTGGCTACCTCAGTGGGTTTTTTGAACCTGCCAAATTTTCCCTGTGTGTGTTGGTGTTCTGCTAGTTGTGGCTCCCTCTACTGAGTTTGGATGAGTGTTGGAGGACCCACATTAAACACCACTGTCAAGTCTTACTTTCCTCGGTAGATTTGTAAGCCCAGGGAAAGTTCAGTTATCCTCTAGCTTTTTGCCTGGAGGCTGTTAGTCTCAGTTACTTTATGAGCCTGGGTTGTAGCCCTCAACTGAATGAAAAACTCCCTCAGGTGTTTGGGGTAAGAGGATTTCCAGAGGGTGGGGCAAATACTGGCTGTTAATGAGCCTGAATTTGGATTTCTCTGGCTTGGCAGGGTGGTGTTAAATTCCTGCAGGAGGGATAGTTGCTTCTCCCAGGGGCTCTTGGAAGGGACTCTTTGAGTAATATGGCTACTGTCCCAAGAGGGAGTGATTCGGGACAGAACTCCCATTGCCCTCACAGCTCTCCAAATTCTGAGCCTTTCCACACAGTTCCAGTCCAGTCTGCCCGCCCTCTGCCAGAGCCCAAGAAGAGTGGCTGTAGTTAATTTAGTGCTCTGTCCCAGCCCTCTGAGCTGTGGGAGCTGGCTTGGGATTTTAACTCCAAGAGAGCTGCTTACAGCTTAAACAGCTGCTGTCTGTGGGCTCCCAGCCCATCCTTTTACCCTCTTGCAGTTCCTCCCGGGCTCGATTCAGTGTCCTCTTTCTATCCATGGTTATATGGGTCTTCTCCTATTGCTTTTCTGTTGGCTTTTCCTGGCGATTTGTCTTTATTTTAGTTGTAATTCCAGTTTGTTCCAAGAAGATGGTCTGTGTAGTTTCCATTTGCTCTGCTGCCATTTTGGAATCTTGAAGGTAAAGGGAAGATGATTTTTCAGCCTTCTAAATGCAACTAACGGGTCCCACTTGTAAGTGTAGTTCTCCAGAGGGGTCTCCTCAGCTGGCACTTTCAACTCAGTACAATTTTAGCTGGAGGGGTGACTGAGATTGCAGCTGTTTGTCAGGAACCAGCACTGTTGCTTTAGCATACTGAAATTCAAGGTTTTAGGAAACATGATACAGAATGCCTTATGAATGTGTTTTATTTATTGGCCTTTCTCTTTATGTACTGTGGTTACCTCCCTCCTGTGTACTATACTTGAATCTGTAACTGTTTCCTTCAACTTTAGTCCTACACACAAATGTGAAGTGTTTGAAGGTGAATTTTTAAGCTACCACCATTCTGTATTTATTGGCAGAATCTCCCACTCATTTTTCAAACTCAAGAAACTTGATGTTTATATGTTACTCACATTCCTTTTAATATTGTGTACTATACTGGGCCAGACAGAGTTATATTATGTTCTTAACTATATCAATTAGCTGTTGGTACATAACAATGGACCCCAAAACATTATGGCTTAAAACAAAATTTATTTATTTTTCTCATGATTGTGCAGGTCACAAATATAAGCAGGGGTCTACTGGGTACTTTTCCTAGTCTTGGCTGGACTTCTTTATGAATTTGTGGTCTATTCATGTCAGCTGTGGACCAGTTTTACTGACCTTGGCTTGACTCTCACATGTCTGAGGCTTTTGCTGGGACAAATGGGCTGACTTGATTCTGATCCATATTATCTCTCATCCTCCAGCAGGCTAGCTCAGGGTTGTTCACATAGCAGCTTGGCAGTGTTCAAAAAGAAAAAGCAGATGCAGGAAAGGTCTCATAATGCCTAGGCTGGGAGCTGTCATCTCTGCAATATTTTACTGGCCAAGGCAAGCTGTAAGTAAACTCTTATACTGGGAGTGGGAAATAGACTCCACCCCTTCAAGGGAGGAGCTGCAAAGCCACATTGTAAATGGTATGGTGCAGGAAAGAGAGAAGAATTGGGGTCCCTGGTTTTTCCAAGCAGTTAACCAAAACTTACTTCTTTATTGCTTTTTTCTACCCCTCAACAAAGTAATTTTTAGCTCTCCACTAATCTGTGCTATGGTGCTGTCCTGGTGAGCAAGGTGACTGCAGTAGCAGATACACAATGGTTTATTTGCAATGTTTAAAAGATATGTTTTGATTAGCATGGTTACCACAAGCTGCTGTTCTCATTGGAAAAGCTGTAAAACACCCTCATTTGTCCAGGACCAAAGCTGACCATGTGGGATGTATGACATGCCCACTGGAAGAGATTGGAGTTGTCAAGCTAGGTATGAGGGGATGGCACCCCAAACGACTGTAAAGTATGGACACTTTCTCAACTATCTCTAATAAAAAATCAGGACAAAGTATCAAACTGTATAGACAGGTTCTTCCCACATTGCTCAGTTCTCAACTCTCACTGCTGCCAAATAATTATAGCTGCTCAAGAAATGTGATCTTTCTGGTATCTCACAGATGATTGCTAACTAATCTGTTACCCTGGCTAGACAGCTAAATAACTGGGTGCAGGTAAAATGCACATCCCCAGAAAATCTTAAAGCAGCATGTGCAAACTTCTGTTTTAAAGAATATTAATCCTCTATGATGAGATAAAAGTTTAGCTAAACAATACATAATTAATGTATTGAATGACCACAATACACGTTAGTATATTGAAGTGTCTGGCAAAATCTGCCCTAAAGAACCATAGTTACCTAGTGGGCCAGATTTTCTCATGTTCCTTCCCATACCACCCCGTTTTTACCCTTCCCTGCCCTCCTCTGGATCCCCTAGAGCTGAACCCCTTTGAAAAGACTCACCCAGGCTTTGTGGCAGCTGAGCTTTTGTTAGGTTGGTCCAATAGATGACTCCTGCAGAAGATAAAAAGAGCAGGAGGAGAATGGTCTTTTCTTCCCAGCTGCCTTTGCTGCTTTTTTGCCAAATCTCTGGCAGTGGCTGGCTTCCTCTGTGACGACAGCTCTTGCAGGACAGGTCCTCCCCATGGCTCCAGCCCTCTCTGCAGTCTAGAAACACTCTTTCTCCTCCCGCCTTCAGCTCCAGGCTTTGCTGCTGTTGCTACTCCCTTGTTAACTCTGCCTACACTTTCTTAAGCAGTCCCTTCATTAAGTCTGTTCCTGGGGGTTCTTAGCTTGGGGTCCAGGGACCCCAGTGGCATCTCTAGATAGAAAACAGGATTGGTGAACCTGGATGGGGAAACAAAAACCAAAACTCTCAACTTGCTAAGTAAAAAATGTGCCCCTTTATTTTCACTAACCCCTAAAATCTATTTAGCATTTCCTTCAGTTATGAATGTATGCAAAAGGCATTAGCAGTGCCTCTAAGTTTCCTATCAATAGATATTACAGTTGATATCTTGAAATAGTATTTATCGTTATTACAACTTTGACACAGGGCATTACTTATGAGACCAGGTGCTAGATCGTATTGTTTAAATGGATTGGTAGAGAAGCACACTTATTCCTAGACTAAATATTTGTTTCTTAAAAATATTTTATGTGAAATTTAATTGCTATCCTTTTGTCATCTTTGTATTTTAGGTTATCTGAAATGGTTTTGTAGGCCTCCCCAGACTCTGGATAGGTTTCATTGAGTGCTTTTCCCACCCCCAACACACAGGAGATGAAGAACTCCTGCACCATCTGCGGGGCCGTGGCTGATGCAACATGAGCTTCCATTTCATTTGACCAGGAAACCCATTGATCACGTTCATGCATTAGTATTTCATGCAACTAGTCTTTCTCAGAACACACTTAGAGAAAGGTATCCTACTGGAATGACCCATCATATGAGGTTTCCAAAAGTAGGAGCGATCAGTCATGGAGATCTGGTCAGAAAGGGACTGTTGCCCCTCAAGTCCCACTGGGTACAGGACTCAGGCTTCTCAGAGTTTCTGTGTCACTTGTATTTTTCCCCAACTTGTTTCTCTCCCAGAAGCTGCTGTGTTTTCCTCTTAGGTTCCCTGTTCTTGCCACTTACCCCCTTTTCCTCTGTAGTCTCTGCGTGAACTCTCTCTCATGTCCTAATCCTGTTTCACAAACCCTCTGTTTTCATTCCCATGGTGAGAACACACTCATGAATTACAATATTGGCTACAGCCCAACACGCCTGAAACAAAAGTCACCCAGTAGCAACCGAGAGGGCTCAATATTCATTTTTAACCTGGAACAAATCTGTTTGCTACTCTGCCTTTGTCACTGAAAACATAGTTTAGTCCTGTCAGGATAGCCAAACAGTATCACACATTTTCTTCTTCTTTATCTCTGGTTCCCTACTAATTAACCATAAAGAGCTGGAGATGACCACTATGGTGACATTACAAATGCATTGTCTCCATTAACTCTCTCTGAAAGCAACACTTCCCCTTTATTTATTTTCGTATCCTTAGGTCCTAATACCAGGAGTTCAATTACGCTTATTGAATGAATAAATGAGATGCAAATTTAAGCCAGGGCAAGGAGGCTTAGCTGATTTAGTGACAGAAAACTACACTACAGGAACTTTAAGGATAGCATTCATATTTGATTCATCATTAGACAGCTAAGGACCATGTACACAGCTGTGGATGCTTACTGACTAGGCCATGACTACAGGCTCCATCCCTATTTCTCAGAGGCAAAGGCAGAGTTAACACATTTACCATCTAGAAAGATAAACTACAATACTCACCATTGACCCTGAATATTTTGTTTCTTTGCAGATAATGACAAAAATCTTCAAAAGGGTTGTTGAGTCTCTGCTTTGTTTTTTGGTCCCATATAAATTAAAACATATTCATGCTGACTAATCTTCCAAAAAATAATTCTTTGTTATCTTTAAGAAATAGAGAAAAACCATTTGCCCTTTAATATATATATGTAAGATATTGTAATATATACAATATTATATATAAATATTCCAAAGCTTTCTGTCTTGGGTAACCATCCTGTCTCATTTTCCACACCTCTCTTTAACCAACATTTTTGTTCGAATAATGAAAAATTCTGTTTTTAAATTTTTCTAATTAAAGTCCTAGGAATCATACATGGTTCAATCAGTGAATTATTTGTATCTCTTCCAGTTAATATTTCTACAACACTTACTTTTTGAGGATTGTTTTCTACTGTTCATCTGTTCTCTGTTTTCTGCCTATAACTTTTTCTCCCAGAGGTATTTATAGGCTCCCTTCCCCCAGTGCTCTTAAGGGTCTCACTGAAGCCTGAGAGCTCTCCAAGTTTTCTCCCTTTGATGTTCCTTTTTTCTCCGTCACCTGTGGCAGCACTCTTGAAGGATTTCCACAATGAAGGCGTATTTTCAGCTGCACTCACATGGCCAGTTCTCCAGCATCGGCCTCCTGTGTTGTCCTCTTCTGTCAGATGGCTCCGAGCTACCCTTCAGCTTTGAAGGTGGACGTTTAAAGATTGCCTTCTTGCGTGTGCCTCAACTATCGATAAAGTGATCGCGTGCCTCTGTCTTACCTTTTTCCGTGGTCACTAACCTTATCGTGACGCCCAATTCTGTCTGGTAAGTAAAACTATAGATGGGAGAGGATATTATCCTGCCATATATATTATTGGGATTTACAAATGGTATGTATATTTACTTGAACTACTTCTTTTTACATCTCTAGTTATATTCCTCTACTCTCTCCTTTACCTTTTCAAGTAATATCTATAATTTACAAATCTCAGCAATAATCATGATTATTTTTTAAATGTGTTTGGCATAAGGTAGTGATCGAAATGCCAAAGCTTTATAATTCTGGACAACTGCAGTGTCTGCAGTAGAAAAGATAGAATACCATTAGGACTTATTACATTTACATTCCTTTAGCTCACATTCTAACCCTGACTTCAAGGACCAGGTTGAATATCAGCCTCTTGTTGAATCCGTTCTTACACTGTCCCATCAGAATTAATTCTTCCCTCCACTGTGCTACAGATATAGTCATAATAACATTGATTTATTATTATGATGACAGTTGTGTTAGTTGGAACTCAATGTTTTCCAGGTACTGTGCTAAGTAATTTCCATATATAGCTAACTTAATTTTAACAATAACATTGTGAGTTATATATTATCATTGTCTCCATTTTACACATAAGGGAAATGAAGTGCAGACAGACAATACAAATGAGATTTGATCTCAGGTCTCTTTAACCTCAAAACCTTGGCAGCCACTTGGGACTCTTACCCAAAAGGAAAGATTGTAGTTTATTCACCATTTTATTTCCAGTCACCAAAATTCTTATCACATGGCTGGTGCTCAGTGAATATTTGTTGAATGACTATGAAAGAAATTCTTCACATTAATGAAAAGTATTCCGTTGAACTTACAAGTACAAATCTGGGACCTACTAATAATCACAACTCAACAAAAACTGCTCTTTTATCTGTATTTAGTCTCGTCTTGATCTCATATTTCTTGTTACCCCAAACCAATAGCTTTATTTTTTCTAACTTTATCTTAGGTGCTTTCTTCCCCTCTTACTGCTCAGAGAAGATAGGGGGATGACAGAGAAGACCTTGCTTGGTTGTGTAATTCAGAGATCTTTGTTCTGACTTTGAGGTCTTGAATACCTTCTTCCCCTTCCTTATCACACCCTGGCTGGGGAGCCCCTGGCATCTTCCAGGCTGGAGTAGAGTAGAACATCATGACCCTGAGTGATGAGGTCTACTCAGTGGATGTGGTCTACTCAGAATGGTGGGTCTGTCTTTTGTCACTGGGAACTCCATCATCTTTGGAGACTTTAGTAAAAAAAAAAAAAAAAAGGCTCACCATGCAGAAGTTACATTTGTACAGGAGCCTAAAAATAGTTGTTGTTTTTTTCCTTTATATAATACACACACACACACACACACATTATTATGGGTTAAATTGTGACCTTGCATACACCAAAAGATGTTGAAGTCTTAACCCCAGTACCTATAAATATAACCTTATTTGATAAAGGATCTTTGCACATGATCAAGTTAAGACGAGGTCATTAGGGTGGACCCTAATCCAATATGACTGTGTCCTTATAAAAAGGGGACATTTGAACACAGACGCACACATGGAAAACACCATGTGAGAATAAAGGCAGAGATCTAAATGAAGAACACCAGAGATTGCCAGCAAACCCCCAGAAGCTGTGGGAGAGGCATGAAACACATTTTCCCTCAGTGCCCTAGAAGTCCTCAACCCTGCCAATACCCTGATCTCAGACTTCTAGCTTCCACAACAGTGAGACAATACATTTTTTTGTTTAATCCATCCAGTTTGATTTTCTGCTATAGAAGTCTGAAGAAACTAATGCAATTGTGTATTCACATTTGGCTAACTCTGTCTAAAGCATAGATGAAATCCAGAAATAAACCAAGAATTTACCCAAGTAACCACAGTAGATGTCATAGGTAGACCCAAACACAACTACTCTGTTACCAGTAGGCCCTCAGAGCTTGTTCATACCTTCTTAACAGATTTTTTAAATTAATTTTTAGAGAGAGACTAGGAATGAGATATGGAGAGAAACATTCATGTGAGGGAGAAACATTGATCGGTTGCCTCCCACCTGCACCGTGGCCAGGGATTGAACCCACACCCTGGATATGTGCCCTGACCAGGAATCGAATCCACCACCTTTTGGTTCACAGGACAATGATACTCCAACCAACTGAGCCACACTGGCCAGAGCTCCTTCTTAACAATTTTATCAACACTTTTTCTACTTTTCAAATACATAGCTGCAAAAGATGATGAAAAGGGCCAAGAGGGGTTTCTAGGTAGCAATGAAAGTGGTAAGATAGCAAGTTAGGAGTCAGGGAATTTAGTCAACAGTGTCAGAGACAGTCGAGGAACATAGCTGCTTATAGAAGCAACCCAGGGCCTGGCTCATTGTCCCTAGACTTCGCCTTGGAATCTTCCTCTCTCTCACGTCCTGGAACCCATTCCTTCGTCCATAACTTTGCTTTGGTTTGCTGGTTTATTTTGTGGTTTTTATTTTTTTTTAAATTGTCCCTCTTGGCTCAACCAGGCTCTCCATTCTGAATTTTTAACTTGGTAAATGTCTCATACCCAAATAGGTTTTTCTTAGAAGCTTCTTTCTGCCAGCCAAGGGAAATAGGACTCATTGGTTAAAATGCCCAAAACCACAAAAAGCAGTGATCAAGAACTCATTAGGGTAGAGCTACACATACTTGAACACATGATCATCCTCAAGGGCATCACTGTATTTTGTAAAATACCTTATCACAATGACCCTGGGTCATAAAGATATTAAAAAGACAGCTACATAGATGATAATACAAATTAGAAAAGGTTTAATTTTGTATAAATTGTTAAAAGCTCAGTTGCCTTAAAGTCATGGTGGTCCGAATTAACTCCTTATTGGTATTAAAGTGTTGTTTGTGCTCTCTCTGTTTTGTGTTCTCTCCTTCTCCTTACCACTCTGCTTTCTCTCCCACCCCTCTGTCTCTCTCTCTCTCTCTCTCTCTCTCTCTCTCTCTCACACACACACACACACACACACACACACACACACGCACACGCACACGCACACATGCACGCGCACACACACACACGCACATATCTTTTTTAAAGATGCAGGGCCGGCAGTCATATGCACAGGACCAAAACAGACCTACCCAAAAGAATCCTTGCAGTCACCTAGGACTTAGGACTTTCCAGCTCTTTTTCTCAACTACAATACAAATTACAGACGACACTACGTGAGCATATAATTCCTCATTAGGAATTGAATGGCAGGAATTATATGCGGCCCCTTAAATTGGGCTTTAAGCCTTCTACTCTGAACAACCAAAATGCATGTTGGAATGAAGTCACTGAAGTTGACATTATTATACATAAATTGAATCTATTGTTTAAACCATACTGGCAACCTGGAACCGTGCCTACGAAACGGCTGGTTTGCTGGAAAGAGCTTTGGTTTAGTATTAAGACACATCTGGGTTACTCCTGGCCCTGGAGCTTTTGACCTGGGGCATGCTTGCTGCCTAATTTTGCTGCCGGTTTACCTGTGAGGATAAGAAACCGTTATCATGAGATGGTTATGCAGATCAGAAAAGGTGATGCGAGAGAGCACCAGGGAGCCCTGATGTTTCTTTTCTTTTTTTCCTTGTTTCATAGGAATCAATTTTTGAATGAAGTCACTGATACGTAGAAAGGGGCAAAAGGATCAGAGTTCATCTTCAACTTCAGGTTACTGAGTTTTCTTTGTTTGGGATTTTGACATTTTTGAATTTGTTAGATGAATTAATTCTCACTCTCAGGAATGCTGAGGCTAGAACCCCCTAGGGAATGAAATGCAGACAGGTGGAATTTCCTTGAAGAAATATAGAGAGGGAGTAAAATAAAGATAAAGGAGAGGCAGCCGAAGCAATTCTGACAGCCTGAGTGGAGAGAGCCAGAGGCCAGCCTCTATGGAGTGCCCACGTGGGTTTCTCAGTGCAAGAACGGCGAAAGGGGCAAACTACTTGCTACACAGTTTTGCCGACTGATGAATAAATAACTTTGAATAAATAAATAACTCTCTTCATCTCCATCACAGCTCTAGCAAATTGCCTTGCATATGGCAGGCTCTCAGTAAATGTTTAATGAATGGGTGATTTATTCAGTTAATCACTGAATGCTACATTGGAAGAGCCCTGAGACATCATATAATCCCAACTGTAACATTACAGCTGGGGCACTGAAGCCCAGAGACTGTCTCACTTGTGAGGATACTCCAGAAACTAAGACCCAGAGCTACTAACTCAGACTGAGACCCGGCACTGTAGCACAGCCCTTTATTTCACACTAGAATCAGAAAACGTTTCGGGATCGGAGATCTAATTATTTTCTGATTGAAAACACCCCAAGCATCAGATTTTATTTCTGTCTTGAAGGCTCAGAATATCTGGATACTCTGCGGTGTGCTTTGTACTGAGATCTCTCCAAGTGGTCCTTGTGAAGCTGAAAAAAAAAGGGTGGA
This sequence comes from Molossus molossus, assembly GCF_014108415.1. NCBI lineage: Eukaryota > Metazoa > Chordata > Mammalia > Chiroptera > Molossidae > Molossus > Molossus molossus. The sequence continues at coordinate 185,663,638 of NW_023425344.1, forward strand.
TTTGATGGTCAGGGCTGCACATTGACTATTGATAAGGGTCAATAACTGTGCCCTAAGAGACCTTGGACTATACAGCTGGTGAGAGAATTGGCTCTGTCTGTCACGAGTGATCTTGTTCCTCTCCCCTTTTCCTCCTGTCCTTGGTCTGACTGCACTTCATCTGCGTAGTCATGGAACCAGCTTTCGGCGAATCACATTTTACCCACATCAGGACCAGCTGAAGTCATATTGGCTGATGAAACCCCCTTTCTTGACTTTCCCAGTCATAGTGGTCTGCCTCTTTGGTGCACCCTTAAAACCTCCGAAGTTTGACCACCCTTTTATTCTTAGTTGTCTCACCTGTGGCGCAGAAGATGCTCTATGCTTCTATCTTATTGACAAGACTGACGGCATAGTAAACATTCATTGAATGAATGTTTGATCAAAGTCTACTTGGATTAGAGTTGCCAGATAAAATACAGGACACCGAGTTAAATTTTAATTTCAGATAAAAAATAAAAAACTTTTTTTGGTATCAGTTTATCTCAAATAGTGCACAAAAACTTATATTTAAAAAATATTGTTTATACGAAATTCACATTTAGCTGGGTGCCTTATATTTTTATTTGCCAATTCTGGAAATTCTAACTTGAATGTGTTTCTACTTCAGACTTCTATAGACATTCACCCTTTGAATTTTCTTCTTATCAAGAATCTGATGTATACAGAGTTGTAGATCTTGGACTGAAATTTATGTGTTTTAGTAATCCTGAAGATCTATGATTATGTATAAGAACAATTAATATGTAAAAATCAGCCCACAAAGCCCACCGTTGAATTATGAGCCTAAACAGGGTGCTGTCTGCTCTGTGGGGATAAGGCTTTGCCTCTGCTGTTCTGCGCTCTGTTCTGTACCACCCAGCACGGGTGGCAGGTGCTCCGATAGAAAACTGCCTCACAGTCTGCCTTCCATACTTCATCATCCTTCTATACACTTTAGAGTCACAGGCCATCAGGATTTCTTGCTTTGTCCTCTGCTTTTCTAAGTCAGTGGTTCTCAAAATAGGGCCCCTGGACCTGCAACTTTCAGCCACACCTGGGAACTTGTTAGGGATGCACAGTCTTGGGCCCCATTCCCATCCTACTGCCTGAGAAACTGTAAGGGTGAGCCCAGCAATCTGGGTTTTAACAAGCCCTCTAGGTGATTCTGATGCCCTCTCTAAAGAAGCACTTGGACCACCAATGGATTTCTCTTTTTCTGGGTATGAAATATAGGTAACTGTGTGGAGTAATTATCTCACTGCTTAAATGTACTTGATGCAAATAAACTGAGGTCACTCTTCAGACTTGAATAGACATTTCCTCTGTTTTACTTTCTCTCCTTCCCTATTATGTTGTTCCTTGCAAAGTAAGCCTTGTTTCTTTGTTGAAAAGTTGGTATGTTGAAAAGAAAGGGCCTGGTCATCTTTCCTGTTCTCTTCTCCCCTTCCTCCTTCTCTTCGTCACCACCCACCCCCTCCTTTTTTTTCCCCCTTCTCCTCTTATTTTTATCTTATTGGTTGAAATTCCCAGTTTAGCCATTAAAATCCTTCAATCCGGCAATTTTCCCACCCTTGTCTTTCATTCATAAATGACCTTGGACCAGCATCTTCTCTGCTAATACTATAACCTCCTTCTCAAATCGCCTGAACTGGCTGCTCTTAACCAGCCTTTCTTGTCCCCCTTTCTCATTCTCTGTCTTGAAACACTTTTCTCTTTATCATATTGCTCTGTCTTAATCTTTTATACCTCTGTGAGTTCTTGCTATTCTAGCAAATCACCACCCAACAAACAATCCCCACATGATATATGCATTACTATCACTAAAATCCACTTTTTATCACCCATACTCCCACTTTCCCAGGCAGGGGTGCCATTACATCTACACACATAATTCAGGACATGAAATTTTTCACTTATACCTTACAGATTTGGCCATTCACTAAGCCACTATATATCTAATTTGTAATTACTTTTGTTTCTTATATAGAACAATTCTTCTATTTCTTATTACACAAAACTGTGCTCCAGCAGTTTATCCCTTCAGGAGATGTCAATTAGAACAAGAAATATTTCCTAATTCTTATCCTGCGTTCGTTGTTTCCAAAAAATTGTCTGAGCGTAAGCCATTGAATAGACAGAAATTAGAACCTTTCTTTGGCAATTGATTCTTATTTTTAAACACAGAATTCACATAGCATAAAATACATCATCTTAACCATTTTTTAAAGTAACATCTGAGAACTGACTCAAAAGGAATGAGATCCCCCTTTCTTGGATAACTTGAAAGATGAGTTTACTTCCTCTGGGAAGATTCAGATGGGGGTCTCTCTAGCTCTCTGTCTCCATATTTATCCAGTATTGAATGTGGTAAAATTCTAAGTACTGAATATTATGATTGAAAACATTCTGTAGGACCAAGATCAGTAATTTTGCAATTAATAACCAAATCATAAATTTATGCAGCCTTTTGAAATTCTGACAAAAGTACTATGTATTATCAGTTTATTTTTATCTCTCTATCATACTATGTAAAGTAGTTGTGTGTTTTTAACCTCCCCAACATAAAAGATATTTATGAGAAAAATAACTGCTATAAGATAAATTCTGCTATTGCTGAAGATTATCAGAAAGAGTAATTGCTCAAGAAAATCCATGATAGATGTAATTCATCTAAGAATCTGTTCCTCTCTGTAAAAGGGAATAAGAAAATACTTAGAAATTCTTTGCTTATCTTGAATATCATCTGACATCTTTTATAGGAAAGAGACGAACATAGATTATGAAGCAACTTGAACAAACAGCACCGGACTGAGAATCAGAATTTATTTCTAATCATGACTCTGTCACTAGTTTACTGTGTAGCCTCTCTTCTCCCTAAAGTTCAGTTTATCATGTCGCTACTGAAGGGATTTATTTATTTATTTTTAATAATTTTTCTTTATTGATTTTAGAGAGAGAGAGAGAAACAGTGATGAGAGAGAACATCGATTGGCCACCTCCTTCATGCCCCACAGTGGGGATTTGGTCCACAACTTGGGCATGTGCCCTGACCAGGAATTTAACCAGCGACTTCTTGGTGCATGGACTGATGCTCAACCACTGAGCCACACCAGCTGGGCTGAAGGGATTTACTTAGACCGAAGCTGCAAACAGGTGACAGTGACATTGGGTCCATTCTTCTAGATAATGCTTGTCTTTGGTTTGATCAAATGAATACATCTGCAGCAAAATACCACCAGCCTTTAGAATTTTTTGTGTTCTTGAACAATTTTATTTTAGAGTGTTTCAATGGCATTGGCCAGGTTATACAATTCATCACCACTCTTGGGAATAAGATTGAACTAAAGAAGAGTGTAGCCATACTGTCTAGAGTCCTGATTAAGTTCTCAGTGTGGCCAAACTCCACTTTGACTGCCAGAGCTCAAGATAATTGGGATTTTCATGTTCTGTTCCAAGTCCAAGAACACAGGGGGAGACATCTCTAGGCTGTCTGCTTTACTTATTGGTTCAACATGCAATAGTTATCTCAGGAGCATATGACAAACTACAGAGGAACTCTAACATGCCAACACTGGAAAACAAACTGTCATGATCATTCTTCTAACAGTTGTCCCACTTATCCTTCCTTCACATTGAACTATGCAGGAAGCAGGAGTCGTGTAAAAAGATCACTGTAGGAGGATAGAAGGCATAGGAATGTTAGTCCCAGCTTTGCTGCTAATTCTGTGGCCTTAGCCACATCATTTGGCTTGGTGACTTGCTGCTTTGGTCCTGCGTCTATAAATGCACTGCATCGATGACTGTTCAAGTGATGCACAGACCTCCGAGGGCTCTGTGGAGTTGCTTCAGGTGGCTCTAGGCTGTGAGGAGAGGTCTAAACTGGGACTCCACTTCTACCGCCCCTTTAACCAGAAGAGCTCTACTTTTGTTTATTTTATATATTTGAGCTATTGGATAGGAAGCTCTTTGAGGGATGATTCTGAGGCTCTGAAAGCCTGGACAGCTGCTCTTACAAATCTCCTCGGCTGATTGTTACCGAAGTCCATGTTTCTACTTTCAGCAGGACAAAACAGTACAACTTCAAAATTAATAGGAGTTCTATAAGTAGCAACCAAAGAACCAGCATCTCCCTTTAAGAAAGGTCACTGTTAGAGTGAGTTGTGGGCCGATGCCGTTTATGGAGCATGCTTGTCAAGTGTGCATTTATTGATAATGATGATGACACAAATATTCTGACAGTTGCTAGATATTTTTGGTGTATGCGTGTTCCTTTTCGCTGTAGTGCATTTTTATTTTTGTCATATTTTGCCAAACAATAAATGAAGACAACATTAATATTCATGAGAAGTTGCAAGAAGAAAATGTTGAGTTTATTTTGCTCTCAGGGACACAAACCACTGAAGAGAAGGTGCTGTAAACTCATAGATGGAGAATAAAATAGCAACCACAATAATAACGATCTACCTAATTCTCCAGGGTACATTAAAAACACACAAGGCTGTCTGAACTCTTTATGAGAGTAAAGCACATTGCAAGGCCCCATACCTCACCTTTATGTGTCTCTGTTTGACCCCTGCAGTATGCCAGAACCCATTCACATTTTCTTGCACGTAGCAGAAACCTGAACTTGGGTACAGAGCCAAAAGGGCTCCTTATTGCTATAATATTAATTGTTCTTAGCTGCCAATATTTATATTTCCCCCACTATATTGTGCTTTTCTTGAGGAAAAGAAATCGGACTTTCCCAAAGTGCCTACCATAGTATTTCATAGCATTTTGCCCATGGTTGGAACTCAGTGCATGTTTGTCAAAGTGAAATGTTGAGGGAAGTGTAGATCAAAACTCATCCTGAGGCATACAAGCCCTTCTGCAGAGCTCAGCCAGGCTTCGGCTGGGTGGGACCCGTGGAATGCAATGCCTCATTGCATACCCCCAGTTCAACTAATGAATTAGTGGAGAACGAATGGGAACTTTCATTCCAAGCAACAGGGAAGGTAATCATCCACTCTTTTCGGATTCATTAGCACTCGAGAAAAAGGAGACATTTCAACCGAAAACTCCTTCAGTTTGCACACATGATAAGATTATTACATCTCTTTCATGGAAGCCCTACCCTCAAATGCTCCTCAGATTATTATTATTATTTTTTTGCATTTATCTTCAAATAGAGCAGAAGGGAGAGAGGAGGGAAGAGAGAGAGAGAGAAACATCGACATGAAAGAGACACATCGAGTGGTCGCCACCCGCACGACCCAACCAGGGCCGGGGACAAACTGCAACCGAGGTACGTGCCCTAAGCGTAAACCGAACCCGGGTCTCTCTGGTCCGAAGGCAGAAGCTCTAATCGCCGAGTCAAACCGGCCAGGGCTCCTCAGATTATTTTAATGAGCAGCCAGGGTTGAGAAACATGAAGGCTTAGAAAGAATGCTGGCTTTGGAGTTCGAGTCCAAAGCTCAAGTCTTTGTATGGCCACATAGTCCCTAAGATAGCGATTTTCAACCGGTGTGCCGCAAGAATTTTCACAACACGCAGAACCTGAGTGTTTAGTCAGGGGCACTGACCCTCTTTCCCCTTAGACTGTCAAATTTAAAAATGTCAACAGGCAACACAACAATAGCAGTCCAGTGTAAATGAATTAAAATTATGCCTATTTTTTGTTTGTCAGATTGGCAAAAAATATATTTTGGGGGGTGCTTTAGAAATTTAGTCATTAGTTTATGTGTGCCATGAGATAAAAAAGGGTGAAAATCACTGCTTTATGATATTGAGTATGGAGCGATGCTTAAGAGCTGGCTGTTGGAGCCAGACTGTCTGGCTTTGGGGAAGTTAGCCTCTCTGCATATCAGTTTTTCATATGGTGAATGGGTAGGATACTGTTACTTAACTTAGAGAGTTATTATGAACATTAAATGTGACATATAGTAAAATATTAATCATATATATAAGGAAGGACTTAGTACCTGGCCCATTATAAATCTTATACAAATATTTTCTATTATTATTGTAGTTATTATTCACCTGTTTAAGCTTCAGTTACTTCATCTTTAAAATCAGGTTGCTAGCCCTGGGCGGTTTGGCTCAGTAGATGGAAATTTGGCCCACGGACCAGAGAGTCCCGGGTTCAGTTCCCACTGGGGGCTCGTACCTGAGTTGCAGTTTGTCCCTAAGCCCCAGTTGGGGTCGTGTGGGTGGCAGCCAATCTGGGTGTCTCTTTCACGTCGATGTTTCTCTCTCTCTGTCTGTTCCTCCTTGTCTCCCTCCAGCTCTGTCTGAAGATAAATGCAAAATAAATAAATAAATAAAAGTCCTCGGGAGAGGAAAATAAATAAATAAATAAATAAATAAATAAATAAATAAATAAATAAATAAAATTAGGTTGCTATATGTATTTTTACAGACTGATGAATCTCAGAGGGAAGGGGGTTGGGGCTTTGGGGCTGGAAGAGAGTAACCAGAGAATGTATATGCATATATGTGTAACCTATGGCCACAGACAATAGTGAGGTGGTAAAGGCCTGGGGGGGGGGCAGGAGCAGGGTGGAGGAAGTCAATGGGGGGGAGCGAAGCGGGGGGGCAGCTGTAATACTTTCAACACTAAAGATTAATTTTTAAAAATGAAAAAATAAAGACTTCATAAGACTTTCAAATAATATTTTCTGAAATCCATGACATAATAAATCTTTCTTAAATTAAAGCTCGTATTTTTATAACATTATCCTAAGTTCTGATCTCAGTTATGTGATGTGTAGTTTGAATCAGCCTGATGCTTCCTACATAGAGAAGGATTTGTCGTCCCCTATCAGGGGCACAGAAAACCTGGGGTTTGATTACAGCCGTCCCACTGAATTTGAGTAGGTCGCTTCACCCCGGCTGTCAGGCCCGTCTTGGGTGAAATGGCGCCCTGATGGAGCTACCATAGGGAGTGAGCGCGCTGGTGCAGTGCAGAGCTTCCTGCAGTGCCTCCCGGTGCTCGGGAGGCCTCACTCCCCCCTTTCCTTAACTGTAACACCAAGCCTCTGCAGTAGACTTCTTGTCTTAAAGATCATTTCCAACTTCAGTATTTGGTCTCAATATAATACTGCAGATTTGGTATACTTCATGCTTTGGCATCAACGTGGAATTTTGCATCTTGATTTCTTATGTCATTGGGGGATATTTAGTGAAACAAAGCAATATTTTAATGCTATTGAATATTAGCATTTATGTTCTCGAAATTAGTTAAACCAGATGCTGTCTAGGGAGAAGAGGGCAGATATTTGAAATATGTACATAATCATCATCGTTTGCCAGAAATTCAAATTCGTTGATTAGTCATGGCCAAACATTTTGGGATCATCCAAGGATTTAGGGAAATTAATCCAATTGTGTGGAGATATTTCCTTTGTGAATTCTATTCGTGACTATTTGGGGAAAATAAAATATGAAAACATAACTGTGGCTCAGAGAGAAATCGTTTAGGCCAAAAACACTGTGAAAGGTTTTGCTAGATTCCATTCAGAAATTCTGAAAGGTAGATTAGATAGATCGTCCTTGTTCAACCACCAAGGAAATTAAAACACCAAAAGAATGAGAGATTCTCCTCTCTCCTGACATGGCAGGGACAGTGGGGATTAGAATGCAGATGGCCTGTTACCCAGACTTATGTAAAGCATTGTGCCACCCAAAATGTTTACGTAAGAAAAATTCCTACTGTTAAGTGGTTCTGTTGGAGTGTATTTTCCCTTGTATTCTTCACTAATCCATTCCTTTTTAGCTCTGGTAGGCACTCTAAGAAACACAGAATGTCAACTAGGTGCGAGACCTTGGAAATCAGAACCCATTTCCTGGGTTTCACAAAGGACATGGCCATAAGGAAGAAAAGGAGGGATAACTGTCCTCATGACTAGGCTATGCATGTGGTCACCACCTATAGGGTAAAAAAGTCCCTACTGTTTTTTTTTATTCTAGTTCCAAATATATTCTAAGGCAAGTATATTGAAAGGAAATATTGCAGACATGACACAGAGTTGGGCTTGATTTAGGTTTTAGAGCCATTAGGCTGGGGAGAGGGCAGGGGTGGAAGTAAGGGAGGAAGGTAGGGGGCAAGAAAGAAGAAGATGCTAAAGAAAAAAAAAACCTCTATGACCCAAAGCACTGCACCAAATGTGTTTCTGGCTCATGAGGACCTTCTAGTTTTGTTTAGTTACACATTTTCTCATTAGCTTCTCTCATCTAAAAGAATCTACCTGGGTGGATGGAGGGGTGAGTTAGTATAGGGGAAGAAAACGTTTTCCTTGATCCTCTTAGGGTCCCTGCCTGGGTTTGAAAATTAAACTGACAAAGACATTAAGAGGAGACCTTGCCAGTTTGGCTCAGCTGTTAGAGCATTGGCCCGTGGACCAGAGAGACCTGGGTTTAGTTCCCTCTAAGGGCATGTACCTTGGTTGTAGTTTGTCCCCAGCCCCGGTTGGGGTCCTGTGGGTGGCAACCATTTGATATGTCTCTCTTGCGTTGATGTTTCTCTCTCTCTCTTCCTTCCTCTCTCCCTCTCACTCTATCTGAGGATGAATGCAAAAATGTCCTCAGGTGAGGATAAAAATAAAAGGCATTAAGAGGAGAAAAATCATACACATTTTATTGGAGTTTTACCTGTACATGGGAACCTTCACAAGAAAATGAAGACCCAAAGAAGTAACCAGACCAGAAACCTTTTGTAGCTTTTAGACAAAGAAACAACTAAATATATGAAGAACTGACAAAGCAAAGGGGTTTGGGTTAGAGATAGTTAGGTGGTGAAGAAGTAATTAGGAAGACAAGGGTTAGTTTAACCAGGTTTGTTTGTACAGATTTCTCAGCCCCAAATCCCCTGTCTCTGGTGATGAGGACATCTCCCTTCCTCCTGGTGTAAGGGGGTACCTTTCACATGGGAGATCGATCTCCTGCTTTCAAGTAAGAAGAGCAGGGTGAGGAGGTTCGAGTGACCTTGCTTCTGCCATTTTCTCAAGCGACAATAAAGTCAATATGCCAAGAAGCCATATTTTTGGATAGCATGTCCCAAACCTCATCATTCGGTGGATAACACATTAGCTTCCTTCCTTGCATTCCTGGCCCTACCCCTGTGAGTTTCCCGGCAGGGGCAGCGGTGCCCAGTATGGACCAGATGGCTGTAAAGAAAAGAATTGGGGTCTGGGGTCAGGGATACAGGAGTGTGCATATCAGTTTTGCTGTTTACTGCCTGTGTGATCTTGGGCAAGTCACTTAATCAGTCTGGAATCCTAAACCTACCCTTACAATGGGCATAAGAATAGTATCTACTTCACAATGTTGTTGTCACAATGTTGTTATCAGGACCTGACTCGGGGACTGGCACAGATTAAGTATTAATTACAAAATATTATTAGTAGTATAAATAAAATAGGTTTATATATATTGAGGTTATCAACCCATTCATGCCTATTGATCTAGGTTTACTTTCTGTGGTTGCTTTTCAAAGTTTTCAAGGTTCTCAAAATGGAGCTGCTTAATCAAAACTTTCCTCCCAGTTGTTCCTTTGTGTTTTGCATAACGCTCTATAAACTTTGGTCAGGCTTGATCAAGTAAGTCTTCATTCTAATTAATGACTTATGGTTGGTATGTGATGAAGAAGGAGCCATAGGGCATATGCATATGTATGCAAACTTTGGGGGTGAGGATTGAAGTTTTGTTAAATCTGCAAAAAAACTAACTGAAGTTACAGACTAATGGTAATTTGCTCAGGGGTGTGAAGGGGAAACAATTTGCAGAGAAAAGGTCATTGATAGCCTTATAGTCAACTATGTGCTAGATTAGAAATACAGTTCTTTTAAAATAATATTACTTTTGATTAAAGAAGCAGTTCCTGACCATTATAGAAAATTTAGACAAATGGGGGTAATTATGTTACCAAGAAAGTACGTTACCTTTAAGTGCATTATCCATGCAAATATATTATGCATGGTATATGTGTATATCTACTATATACACTTTTTTAAAAACTGAATTAAACTCTTTTTTTGTATATGAGTTACAAACTATAGCTACACCTCTTGATCACAGATTGTTTGAGGAGGTAGTAGCTGTATATTACCTTCTTGAGCCTTCCCAATGTAAACGTCCAGCACCTTTCAGTCACACACAAACAAGTACTCATCACGCTTGCCGAGCACCTTAGTTTATGAGCTGCTGGAAAAATGAGAATCTCCAAACCTGAGTGGAGTTTGGAATTTGGTGGGAGAAATGCAATATCAATACAAAAAAATGGAAGAGGAGTCAAAGTAAAACAAATAGCAACCAGTAACACCCAGACTAGGACATCTCACAGTTGCATACCTAGGCTGGTAGACAGGTTGATTGGATTCCACTCTTAAAGTCCACTTACCTCTCATGGAATCAAGTCATAAACTGGTTATTTGTGTGTGTTTTGTGTCCCATTATGACAAACTTCTTACACCCTTATTACTTGTGTTAAAATTGTAAGAATATGGAAGGGAAAATATGGGAAATTTTAATTTTCTTTTTTTATAGAAATTTAAGAAAATGATTTGCAAGGAACTTATGGGGTCCCAGCTCTTCAGGAAGAATTGATTTGAACTGTATGATAGGAAGAAATGGAAATTTTCATTAGACAAATTCAACGGTATAATCGTTCAACAGAAAACAGGCAATAATGGTTAGAATTTGAAAAATACCAGAATATAAGGAAAGTTAATTTTAAAACAAAATAGGAAAGCCAATAAAGAGACATTAATGCCATGGTTAGCAGGTTAGATTAGAGGTGTGTTGCATATGTCAAACACAGTGAGATTTTAAGTAGGTATGGAGCACAACAGAACAGTAGATAGTTGTTACTGCTGTGTGTACAATGGCTTGATATGGAGAATGCCTTTAAATGGCAGAGCCAAGTAAAGAGGATATATTCAGTGTGTGCATTTTATGCCCCGGTAAATGGTTGTTCCTATGAGCCTGGAAAGGAAACCAGTAAATACGTGGATTGTTCTCGTTGAGTTTACTTATTGTATAGTATTGCTTAAGAGACAGAATTTCATTCATCCATTTCATTGTCTATTCATTCATTTATATTTCATCAAAAATACTTTTGAACACCTTTTATGTTCTAAGCTGCATTTTACATGCTATGGATACAGCAGTGGATGACACTGACAAAAATCCTTGCTTGCATGAAGTCTATAATCTCAGTGGGTAAGAGGGAAAAAAGCAAATGAATATATATGATGTCAGGTAGGAAGTAAAGTAAGAAAAAGGAAGGGTTATCAAGAAAGTATGTGGTTTGCTGGTTTAAAAAGAATATTTCAAATAGAGAGGAGAGAAAAGCCAACAGTAACCCCAGGAAAATGAACCTCGGGGCTATTGATGAATACTGGGAAGGCCATGGGAGGAGCTGACAACCTTGACTGTTGAGAATGAAGAAGTCAGAGAACGGGAGAGGGTGAGTGAGCAGCATGGGTTTTAGGCTCAGGGGGATCCGAGCTTGAATCTTTTTCGTTGAACAAGAACTTTGCGACTTTGGCCAAGTTACTTAAACTCTATGAGCCTCAGTTTCATCATCTCTAAAGAAGAATATCTTTTCTGTGGGGTTGTTAAGGATTAATTATGCATGAGTTGATTTTCTTTTAAATATCCTTAACCCATTTATTGATTATAGCTGTGTGTTGTAAAGCTCTTTATAGATATTGACTCATTCAATGCTAACAACAACCCTGTGGTAGATACAATCATTTCTTTCATTATACAGATGTGAAAACGGAGACACACATCAAGCGAAGTGCCCATGTTTGTGTATTAAGTGACGGAGCCTTACTTCAAACTCCCAGGAAGCCTGACTCTGAGATCCAAGCCCTTAAGCACTGTGCCTACTTACCCAGAACAGTATTTTTGGCTCTTACTTTCCTCATTTATGAAATGAAGGAGCTGGAGTAGTTTCTCAGCACAAGCCATTAATTTGTTATGACCTGTGAGCACAGTGAGAAAGTAGTTTGTTTTTTTTTTTATCCTCACCCGAGGACATTTTTCCATTTTTTGTTCAGATAGAGTAGGAGGGAAGGAGGGAGAGAGAGAGAAACATTGACGTGAAAGGGACAGATCGAGTGGCTGCCACCCGCACAACCCAACCAGGGTCGAGGACAAACTACAACCGAGGTATGTGCCCTTAGCGGGAACCGAACCTGGGTCTCTCTGAACCACAGGCCAACGCTCTAACCGGCCAGGGAGAGAAAGTAGATTTTATTTAGGAAGTAAGGCCAGGCCTCTGGACAGCTCAGAGTGGTCTGAAATACCTGGGTGTCTATACTGATAAGGACGGTGCCCTGCTCTTATGTACCCATCTTATTGCTCACAGTCTTTCTTTCATGAATGTGCCCGTTTTGCCCCAGCTGAGTATGGAAGATAATTGAGCACAAACAAATGGATGAACTTGATCTTCGTATTTTCAGAGATGTGTGTGTGTTCTGAACATTAAATACTAAAAGGCGAGAGAGGATTCTAAGCACGAGAAATTACAAGCACAGAGAGTAAAGATCCATCAGGAAATACTATTTGTGCAATGTCGACATAGTGGAGAGGGAACAGTGGAGGTTGCAGGAATACGAGGACATCATAGGACGAGCTGGAAAATTGTAGACATGCCTCAAGGGAATGGAAAAGGCATAAGAATTTGAAGCTTCTTTCAGGGGTCAGGTGGTTTCTCATGATTCCTCCCCCATCACTCTGCTGTATGTCCTGCTCCCAAGACCATATGCACTTTCAGCAACCTTTCGTAATGCTTCAAGTTTCCCCAGTTGATGTCCTAGCAGGAAACACATGTTGAAAATAAAAATGAATAATTGAGGACCACTAGCCGAGCTGTGGGCAGGGTGAAAAGCACAAACAAAGCTTAGAGACACTCCTAGAAACCAACAACCAGGGGGTACCATTGTTGTCATGAATCATAAGCACTGATGTCAGAACCATTGATGGAGAAAATGTAGTAACATCATCACGGAGTAATATCTGCTTACTCCTTGTTCTCATTTGACATTGCTTAATTCCTTCCGGTTTCCAGACTTCTAGTCAGTGTGCATAGGTGTCGCTGGAATAATAAAGATTTTATTCTAAATATGTGAGAATAGTCTAAAATGTAAAATTCTATCAGCCATTTCATCATTTGTGAGATTATCAGACCCTGTCAGGTCAGTTAGTGTTTGATAGGCCATTTCTGTGTGTAGTGTGCTGTGAACTGTGTCAGACTTTGAGATCAAGAGGTAAGGGATGAAGTTTTAGTCCCTCCTCTGACTGGTTATGTGAACTTTCTAACCCTCAAGTTCTCATCTATAAAATAGTACTCACGGACTTGGTATGAGAAGCAAATGGTTCAAAGCTATGATACTGTTCTGAAAAATACAGAGCAGCTTGCAAATACATGCATCATGGTCTCCAAAAAGGAGCACAAATTGAACAACCTTTTCTGGCAAAAATAGGTGACAAAAGATAAGCCCAATGAAAATCAGAGCCTATTTGTTCTTATTTATTCCTAATTCAAAAAAAGAAGTTTGATTTTCCATATTGTAGTCATTAGCAAATTAGAAGCCATAAAATGAACAATTATAAAGGAAAGACAACAGCTATCATCCAACAAAGCGTCTTATCTTATTATCACGCAAGAAATGAGAAGAAAAAAACACTCAAAAGTAATGCACAGATTTTGTGGGTTTAGGAAAATCCAGCAGTCAGGTCATTTCCTGCCATGCAAAGAGCAGTTCACTCCAAGGTACCCAGAAGTCACCACTGTTTATATGGGCTGGAATAATTAATGTGTGTAATGATTACATTAAGTTATCATGGAAAGGTTAAATTATGTTTACTCAAAACAGCAGGGATATTACATTATGTATTCTACCAAGATACTCATTTAAAATGGTTAAAAATTTTAATGATATTGGTAGACTTAAAGAGTTACCTGGTAAACTGCTCTCAATATCTGAAGTTTTATTTTATGATTTCAATGATTTGCGGTACAGAAGGTTAAACATGACATTTTCAGTCATTTGTCTGTCTTCCGAAGAGGTGTATATCTACAGAGTTGAGTATGAAGTAACAGACACCTCCAAGTGCTAGGTGTCTCCTGCCGCCTCGCTTGAAGAAGTTTGGCTAACCTTGGCTTTAAGACTTGGGCTTGCAGTGGAGCCAAGGAGCTGAGCAATTTACGACATGTGTGCTTCATAACAATCGGACAGTGGGCTGAGTTCTAGGATCTCACGGTGGGCATGCCCGATGAGAGTTCACCTGTGCTGCCCGTGGTTCATTTGTACATGTATTCAGTGTCCTCGAGTGCCTTCCCCTGTGCCAGGCACAGTGTTAGGTCTGTGATAGGCTCGGGGAACACAAAAATGAATGTCAGGGAAACCTCAAAAAATTGTGTTTTTTTCTTTTTCTGTGGGTTCAGTTTCAACTCTATTCCACACACACTTCAAGAAGGTGAGAGGGGGCATCCTGGGTTCTAGGCCTTCGTATGTTGTATGTTCTGGAGAAGAACTAAAGACTCCTGGTTTAGAAGACCTATAGTCAGGGATGTAAAGACTAGGTGTGGACCAGGAGCCAAGAGCGGCTGAATCTATGTCCCGAGAGGTGGAAGAACCAGAGAAAGTGCATGGGGAGAGGTGGCAGAGCAGAGCTGATAATCTTGAGAACATGTGATTAAAGCCCTTTGGCCCACTGAGGCGTGGGGAAGGGGTTCTGGGAGCAGGGGGGCTTTTGTCTTTAATCAGACCACTTGACTTTTCTTAATAAGCTCAGCCATTAAAAAAAAGACGAAATATTAAATATTGCCATTTGTGACAACATGAATGGATCTTGAGAGTATTATGCTAAGTGAAATAAGTCAAATGGAAAAGGACCGTCCATATGACTTCGCTTATTGGGTGGTGAGTACACACCCATTGTATTCTAAAGTTGTACACCGGATACTTACGTAATGTTATTAACCAATGCTACCACAATACATTTAATTAAAATAAGAAAAATCCAAACTGTAGCCAAACTGGATTAGAGATAGAGCTCAGAGGACAAGTTAAGCTCTTGAATCCTGATATTGATAAAAAGAAAAAGTTAGAAAAATAAGTTTCTCAACAACTAGCACTCCCCATATGCCTGTAGTCTTATTCTAGGATTTTCAAACAGAACTGAGCACCGTCCAGCAGGGCAGAATCCCGGTGAGGGTTCGGACAATATTTAATTTAAATTTAAAACATAAAATAAAGTGATATTTATACACCCGAGAGTTGCGAAGCAAATTTATATCCATTAGAAATGAGTAGGTGACACATTGTGCCTTAGAGGAGCTTGCAGTCTAGAAAGATAATTCCATAAAATAAAACTAATCTCTCTGTCAGACGTTTTACCTGCAGGTTCTCTAATCTTCACTGTTAACCTGCAAGGTGGGGAATTGTCTGTATTTTATACCTAAAGGAACATACACGATGATTTATATATTAATGGAAGTGTATATAAGTCATTGTGTACTGTGGATAAAATGTGTCAGTTCTTTTAAACAGAAATTGCTGTCACGAGCCCTCAGTTTGAACTGTATCTTTAAGGAATAAAAGCAGTAAACAGTTTCTATTATGCCCTAAAAGCCTGCCACAGAAAGTGGGAGGCACAGCCCCAGAGTGAGTGAACACAAGAAGGGATGAAGGTCACTGGGTGTGGCTTTCTTCTGTCACATGCCAAGTATTATTGGACACAGTTGTAGGGACTCCAGCGTGAACAGATGTGTGCTTTTGCCTTAGAAATTTTCTAGTTACATTTTCAAAAAGGTGGAGGAATGACTCCATGAGAATCCTCTCTCTCTTTTATAAGGTAAAAAGAGGTGATGGGAAGTAACTGATACATTAAAAGGTATAGGCTCCTTGATTCACATTTACATATTGTTTTTCATCTTGAAGCAGAGATCAAAACTACCAGAACACTTCCCAGAGGGAGCGGAAACAAAGGGATAAACCAGAGAGTGCTGGAAACCCCATATACAAGATAAATGGCAATTAAAGGTAGCCAGAGGCCTTAAAAAAACAAAACAACAAAAAAAAAAAACACAGAGTTTTAGTTAAATAGACCTTAGCGCTCCGCAATTCTAGCCTTCCTCTGAATTGCACACATTCTTTGTATAACATGCCTGATGTAAATGTATCCTGTCTGCTTGAACTCATCCTGTATTTTGTGAGACAAATTAATTTTCAGGAGATACGTTGCCATGGACGTTCTACTCATAACTCTTGTTTCTAGAACATAATGCATAATATCTTCTTCCCCTTCTATACGATAGCCCTCAAAATAGTTTAAAGGTGACTATGACCAACTCTTCCCCCCAAATCTCTTTGGTTCAGGTTTCTTCAAATGTGTCATCCTGCTTGTTCTTCTCCGGAAGTGATGCCACTTCCAATTTCCTTCCTGAATTGTGTGTAAGGGACTCGAGATAGAATCTGAGTAGAACTATTCCTTATTTCATACTCTGTTTTTATCCAAATTACATATTGTTTTAACAAATATATCACAAAAGTTCAAGTGATGCAAAGAAAATACTCTTAACCAAATTTTCTCCGCCCAGAAATAACTAGTTTTAACATTTGATGATCATTTTAGACATGTCTCCATGAATATATGAAATTGACTGTTTCTGTAAATTATATCTTAAATATTTCCTTTTTTTCTTCTCTATTCTGTATTACAGCCATTCTTCATTTGGTTTAACTTTGCATTTCCCTGATGGTCAGGGATGATGAACCTCTTTTCATGTGTTTATTTGCCATCTGTATACCCTCTCCAGAAATCTCTGTAAATGTATTTTGTCCATGTTTTTAAAAAACTGTATTGTTGCATTTTAGGATATCTTTGTATTTCAGATATTTATGTGCTTTGTAAATATTTTCTCCCTTTTCATCTTCTTCACATGGGATTTCAGAACAATAGTTTTAAAATTTATTAATAAAGTTTTTAATTTTACTGACTTTTCTTTGTACACATTTTGGTTTTTTTTTTTTAATGATTTTTAGAGAGAGAGGAAGGGAGAGGAAGAGAGAGAAACATCAATGAGAGAGAACATCAACTGACTGGCTCCTGCATCCCCCACACTGGGGATCGAGCCCACAACCTGGGCATGTGCCTTGACTGGGAATCAAACCAGTGGCCTCTTGGTGCCTGGGTCAGTGCTCAACCACTGAGCCACACTGGTTGGGCTCTGATTTTTCTTTTTATGGGTCATCCTTTAGGTGTCAAGTCTACATACTCTTTGCCTAGACCTAAATCAAGATGTTTTCCTGTGGTTATTTCAAAAAGTTTTATAGTTTTGTGTTTTACCTTTAAGTCTATGATCCATTTTGAATTAATTTTTGTATAAGGTATGAGGTTTAGATTGAGGTTTATTTTTATTGCATGTGGATATCCAGTTGCTTTCTCGCACCCATTTATTGAAAAGGCTTTCTTTCTTCCCTGGCATTTTTATTTCACCTTTTTTGAAAATTAGTTGAACATTTTTTGTGTATGTTTGGTTCTGAATTCTATATTCTGTTTCATTGATCTATGTGCCTATTCTTTTACAAATACCACAGAGCTTGATTAATGTAGCTATATAGTAAGTCTTAATATTGGATAGAGTAATTCTTCCCACTTATTCTTCTTTGTCAAGATTGTTTTAGCTACTTTAGGGCCTATTCTTATCATGGGAATTTAAAAATAACCTTGTCTTATTCTAAAAAAACAAAAAACTTGCTGGGATTTTGATAGAAATTACATTAAACCTATAGATCAACTTGGGGAGAATGAGCATCCTTAGCATGGTGAGTGTTCCCTTCAATGAATATGGTATGTCTTTCCATTTATTTAGGTTTTTAAAATTTATTTTATCACCAGTTCTTAATTTAAAGTATGCACATCTCCCAACAGTTTTCTAAGTATTCATCTAAATGTTGCATTTTCTTCTCTTTGCACATGGGCAGTGTTAGCACATAGAAATGTGATTGGTATTTGTGTGTTCTTATCCTGTGAACATTACTGGAATCACTTAATACATGTAGATTCTTTTATAGATTCCTTTGGATTTCCTACGTGCAAAATCATGTCATTTGCAAATAAGAATAGCTTTCTTTCTTTCCAATCTGATGTTTGTTTTGTTTTTTTCCCCTCTTATTATGCTGGCTAGAATTTCCAGTACTATCTTGAATAATAGTGGCGAAAATTCTTGCCTTATTTCTCATCAAAGGGAAAAGCATTTTGTTTTTTGTCATTAAGTATAATGTTAGGTGTGGGTTATTTTTACATGTACTTTATCAAGTGGAAGTAATTCCCTCTAATCCCAACTTTTATCATGAATGGGTGCTGGGTTTTTGTCAAGTGTTTTTTCAATGTTAATTTATATAATTTTTGTTCTTTAGCTTGTTGATATAGTGGATTACACTAATTAATTTTCTAATTGAAATAGCCTTGAATATTTGGAATAAAAGTCTACTTGATAATGGTGTGTAATTTTTTTATATACATTGTTGAATTTGGTTTGCCAGGATGATTTTATTGAGAATTTTTGTGTCTAAGTTTTTAAGATATATTATTCTGTACTTTTTTTTGTTTTGTCTTTGTTTAGTTTTAATATCAGGATAATATTGACTTCATAAAATGATTGGAAAATATTCTCTCTTCTATTTTCTGAAAGAGATTTTTAGAATTGGTGTCCAGTGAAATCTCTACGAAATCATTTCATTTTATAGAGATTTTACTTATGAGCTCTATTTTTTTAATGGTTATAGTACATTTCAGATCATCTGTTTCGTAGTAGTTTGTGTTTTATTGAGGAAATTTTCTATTTCTACTAAGTTGTCAAATTTACGAGTAGAAATTGTTTATATTATATCTTTGTTACCCTTCAGTGGCTGCAGGATCTGTGGTAATATCTCCTGTGTCAGTGCTAATATTGATGCTTGGTGTGTCTTCTTTCTTTTAATTTTTGTTAAGCTTGCTAGAAGCTTTTTAATTTTTTCAAAAACAAACAAAAAATTCCTGCTTTTGGTTTCAATGATTTTCTCTCTTGCTTTCCTACTTTTAATTTCATTAACTTCTGTTCTTATCTTTATTACTTCCCTTTTCTGCATGATCTGAATTTATTTTGCTTTTCTCCCCTAATTTATATATGAATTTAGAGTATTGATTTAAGACCTTTCCTCATTTCTAATGTAAGTATTCAGTGTTATAAAATTTCCCCTCAGCATTGCTTAAGCTGCATCTCACATATTTTAATATGTTGTATTTTAATTTTTACTCACTTATATGTGTTTTTGGTAGACTTATTAGTTGAACTATTTAGACGTGTATTGTTTTATTTTCCCATTTGTCTCTCTGTAATCGGTTTAGTTTGATTTCGTTGAGACTAGAAAATGCACTCTCTATGATTTCAATTCTTTAAATTTGTGAAATGTGTTTTATGGTCCAATATATGATATATCTTGGTGAATCTAGCATGAGTACTTGAAAAAGAAAAGAATTCTGCTGTTTTGAGTGGATTTTTTAATATACATATGCCATTTAGATTGTTTTGATTGGTTACATTGATCAGATCCTTCTACATCCTTGCTGATTTTCTCATTTGCTGGACATGGGGAGAGTATTGTAGTCCCCACATACAGTATAAGTGAAACGTTCTCTGTTTTTCCTTTTAGCTTTATTAGTTTGTGCTTCATGTATTTGGCGGCTCAGTCATTTTGTGCACACACATTTAGGACATTATATCTTCTTGGCTGGTTGATTAACTTTATTACATTTGTCTCTAATAACTTTCTTTGTTTTAAAGTCTACTTTATCATATTAATATAGCCATTTGTATATTTTTATTAATGTTTGTATATCTTTTTACTTTTGATTTGGAGTAAGTTTTCCATACTTCACTAAAAATGGTAAATTTTGAATTTGAGTTTCTTGTTAGTAGCATGGTAAATTTTGAATTTGAGTTTTTTGTTAGCATATTATTGAATCAAATTACTTAAATTGACAATGCTAATCTCTTTCTTTTGGTTGGTATATATTTAGACCATTTACATTTAAGGTAATTATTGATATGTTAGTACCAAATATATTTTTGTGTTTAGAACCATTTTATTATCTGCCTTCTGCTTATTTCTTATTCTTTTTTCTCTTTTCTGCCCTTTTTTCTTTCTGTGGGTTACTGGAATATTCTTTTGGAATTTCATCTTTATTTCTAGTGTTTTTGAATGTATATTTTTATATAGTTTTTTATAGTGGTGTTTCTGGGTATTGCACCAGACATATTTTAATTATTCCTCTCTACGTAAGTTAACATTTTACAACTTTAAGTGAAGAGTGGAAACTTTTTAGTAGTTTGTGTCTTTCTAGGAGTCTATCCATTTCATTTCAGTTGTCTAATTTGTTGTGACACATTATTCATAGTATTGCTTTATAATACTTTTTAATATTTGTAATGTATTAATGACCCCTTTTTTCATTTTATAATCCAGTAATTGTAGTCTTCTTTCTTCTCTTGGTTAATAAAGCCAAAGACGTATTAGTTTCCTCTGGCTGCCATAGTATCACCACAAATGGCTGGCCTAAAACAACAGAAATGTATTCCATCATAGTCATGGAAGCCAGAAGTCTGAAATTAGGGTGTTGGTAGGGCCACACTCTCTCTTGAGTCTCCAGGGAAGAATTATTTCCATGCTGAGCTTTTAGATTCTGGTCTTGCAGCAATTCTTGGCATTTCTTCTGCCTTTCTCACAGAGCCTGGCATTCCTTGCTGCCTCTCTCATACTGTCTCCTCTCTCTGTATCTGGGTCAAATCTCCCTCTGCCTCTATTTTACAAGTACACTTGTGATGTCACTTTTGCCACAGATAATTTAGCATAAGCTCCTTTTTACTACATGAAGCATTAATTACAAGTTTCAGAGGTTGACATGGATATCAACTGGGTAGGGGAGAGTGATTTTTTAGCTACTACAAAAGTCAGTTTTGTGAATTTTCTCGAAGAAGAGTTTGGTTTCATTGATTTTTCCCTATTGATTTTCTGATTTCTATTTGATTAATTTCTGATCTAATCTTTATTATTTCTTTCTTTGTGTTTGCTTTAGGTTTAGTGTTCTCTTTAATTTCTAATGTCTTAAAGTGGAAGTTTATATTATTTTATTTTTTATCCTCACCTGAGGACATTTTTCCATTTTTTGTTCAGATAGAGTGGGAGGGAGAGAGAAACATCAACGTGAAAGGGACACATCGAGTGGCTGCCACCTGCACAATCCAACCAGGGCCCAGGACAATCTGCAACCGAGGTACATGCCCTTAGCGGGAACCGAAGCCAGGGCTCTCTGGACCGCAGGCCGATGCTCCAACCACTGAGACAAACCGGCCAGGGAAGTTTATATTATTGACTTGATATATTTCTTCTTTTTTACTGTAGGCATTTATAGCTACAAAAGAAGCTGAGAGGAGAATAGAGAACAAGTATATATGTGTAGCTTTTGTTGCATTAAGCTTCTTATTTTTCATAATGTCAAATATATTACATTTCTATATGTTATTGGTTAAATTATTTTATATTCATATTGTTTTTTAAAGTTGCTCATTAAATCAATTAAGAGGAAACAAGAAAAATATGCATTTATATTCTCTTATAATTACATAATTACCTTTACCAGTTTCCTTTGATTTTTCAATTGAATTCAGATACTGTCTGGGATCACATGCTTTCAGCCTAAAGAACTTCCTTTAATATTTCTTGTCAGCGTGGATGGACCTAGAAGGTACTATGCTCAGTGAAAGAAGTCAGTCAGAGAAAGACAAATACTGAAGGATTTCACTTGTATGTGAAATCTAAAGAATAATATAAATGAACAAACAAAACAGAAACAGACTCATAGATACAGAGAGAAAACTAATGCTTGCCAGAGGGGAGAGAGGGTTTGGGGACTGGGCGAAAAAGGTGAAGGGGTTGAGAAGTACAGGTTGGTAATTACAAAATAGTCATGGGGATGTAAAGTTCAACATAGGACATATAATTAATAATATTGTAATAACTATATATGATGCCATTTGGGTACTGGAAATATCAGGGTAAACATTTTGTAAAGTATATGGTTATTTAACTAATATGTTATACACCTAAAAGTAATAAAAGATAATATAGAAAAAATACATTTCTTGTATGTTATCTGCTAGTAACAAATTTTCTCACTTTTTGTTTATGAGGAAATGGTTTATTTCATCTCCCTTTTTTGCAAAGTGGCTTTATTTTCCTTTAGGATTTTTGGTTGACAATGTTATCCTTGAGTATTTAGAATAGGTTATGCCACTGCTTACTGGAATCCATGTATTCTGATGAAAAATGAGCTGTTAATCTTATTGGTGTTCCTATGTAAGTAATGAGTTCCTTTTCTCTTGATGTTCTCAAAAATTTTCCTCTTCAGCATTTTTACTATGATAGATCTGTTTTTGGATCTCTCTGTATTTTTCCTACTTGAATTCTTGAGCTTCCTGGATGTGTAGCTCAGTAGTTTTCAACAAATTTGGGAACTTTTCAGCCATTATTTTTTTTATCCTTACCTGAAGACATTTTTCCATTTGTTTGTTCAGATAGAGTGGGAGGGAGAGAGAGAGAGAGAGAAACATCGATGTGCAAGGGACACATCGAGTGGCTGCCACCCGCACGACCAACCAGGGCCGGGGACAAACTGCAACCAAGGTACATGCTCTTAGCGGGAACTGAACCCGGGTCTCTCTGGACTACAGGCCAATGTTCTAACCGCTGAGCCAAACTAACCAGGGAACAGCCATTATTTTTTTAATATTTTGTCTTTCCTTTTCTCTCACTCCTCTCCTTCTGGCATTCCTGTTACATGTTTATGTTCTTTATTAAGTCCCATTTTTTTGTGGCACTCATTTTTCTTAATTCTTTTCTCTCTCTCTGTTCTTTGGATTGCATACTCTATTGACCTGTCTTCAAATTTACTACTTTTTTCCTTCAAATCTACTCTGAAACCCCTCTAGATAATCTTTTAATTTATTTGTTGTAATTTATGTATCCACAATGTTCATGGGGTTCTTCTTAGAAAAAAAAAAAAGAACTAATATCTCTTTATTGTTGTTCTCTATTTGGTATGATGTTGTCTTATACCTTCCTTTACTTTCATTGTGATTTTTTTTTAGTTCTTTGGATATATTTATTTGGCTACTTTTAAGACTTATCTTTTAAATCTGATAACTGGTTGTTTTCACAGGCAGTTCCTGATGCCTTATTTTCTTACCTTCTCTTTCTTGTATGACCTGTGCATCATATCTTTCTGTTTCTTTGCATGACCCTTAAGTTTTTCTTGGAAACTGAACATTTTAGATAACATATTGTAGCCAGTCTGGATCATGGTCCCCAGTATGGGGCTTTCTCTTATTATTTGCTTATCTATTTAGTGACTGGCTGGATTGTTTTATTAAGTTTATCTCTCTCACAGAGTGGAAATTTTTGATTTGATATTGCTCCTTAGGGTGTGGAGCCTTGGGTATGACCACAGTCACCCTGACACGACAGTGGTTGTGGCAGGGCTTTTCCATCACTGTCTCAGTCCCTAAATACATCCAGTTGTGAGGCTGCACCAATTGCTGGCTTTTCTTCTAACGTTTTCTCTAATGTCCAAGGCATCAATTGCTCTACAAATGAATCAAATCAAATTTCAGCTCCTTCGAGGGCTAAATCTTGAGGTCAGTGTATGAGATTTGATCCTGACTCCAGAAGGGTTCCTCCCAGCTGCCTCTTTCTGCTGTTCTCTCTGGCAAACAGTACAGCCTGTTTAATCTCCAATTAATCTATTAATTTACTTTCAATTACTTTTCACCACAGCACTTCTTTTTTGCACAGCCCCTTTAGGCATGAATTTCTCCACACACTAGCACACATAAAGTCAGCTTATTTAAGAAGGGATTAGTAAATTTCCGTTTTGAGGGCTATTGCTTTTCCTGGGCAAAGTGTCTGAGCTTCAGCACCAGAGCTGCAGATGGGGGGACAGCGGCATGCTTCTTGGAGTGATAACCCCTTCTAGAGCTCCGTGCACGGGGTGGCTGGAATGGGGAGTAGCTCTAAGTCTTTACAGCTTACCTTTCACAGCATGGAACCACTGCCTTGCAAGCTGGGGGGAGGGCCCCACCTCAAGTATTCTCAACAGCACCATGCTCAAGACAGCCCTCATCCAACAAGTTGAGGCTGGGCGGAAGAAGCTCCCTCTTCTCAGCTGCCCAGAACTCAGCCACAGCAACAGGTAGCTAGCTGGTCCAGGATGAGAAGTACTAACATTCTGCTCCTTGCCCTGCCTGCCCATGAGAGATAACTCTACCTGGGAGCTGAGAAGAGAAGGAGACTTGTGTTCTCAGCCTTGGGGGTTTTGTCTTGCTGAGCTGGACGGGGAAAGGGAGGGAGCAGGCTGTGTTTCCAATATCACAGACTTTGGCTGATATTACCAAGTTGTAGTAGATTTTGTTGAATAAATGTTTCCGCATATTCTGTATAAAATCAGGATCATTTCTAGAGAATGTAAATTATATTTTTAAATAATTTTCACCAGTTTATTTGGAAAGCAGGTCCTCAGAGCTCCGCATGTATTATGCCAGAGTCACAACCAGTTTCACTCATTTTAATGTGGCTTTCTTCATTCCTGGCTTCCTCATTCTGCTTTATGTCTTGGTTGGCTCCACGTGATCCCTGAATTGTTTTTTCAAAAAGAATTCATATGTTTGCTTTCAGAGTTTACATAATTAAGAATATCTACCTTTGTATTTGTACTTGAATAAGATTAGTTACTTAAAATATTCATGGTGTTTACTTTAGTTTTCCTTAGAACTTTATAGACCTTCTTTGATTGTCTTTTGACATTGAAGGATGTTATGGAAAAGTCTGGAACTTGTTTTGTTTTCTTTTGTACTTTGAAGTAACATTTGTTTTTTTCCTGCAAACCTTTTTTTTTAAGTCTGGAAATTAAGTAACTTACTGAGACTATATTTTAACTTGAACTGTTATACACGCTGATGTATGTTGTATCTTTTTCCTTATTTAAGAGAACATTTCCGATATGTCTTGTAATATTTGTTTTCTGATCCACTTACTGGATTGTTTAATTAGGAAATACCAGGTATCCATATTGACTTATCTATATTCTTTCTAGCTTTCATTTTTCAATATTTGTGTGAATCGTTTTTACTTTTATTTTTTGTGTTTCACCCTGGTTATTTCAAAACTCTAACCTCTTCTTAACTTTTTTCCTCAATTTTTATATATCTGATAATGTTTTGATTCTCTATCCTTTCCCTTAACTTGGTATTCCTCATACTCCCCCCCCCCCTTTTTTTTTAAGTCTGCTGTCTTATGTTTTTGAGCTGATGTTTTACTTATTTAAAATTTTTATTGAGTTCTGGAGCACCAAGTAACATTCCAGATTTTGCTACTCTGTCTTCAGTTATATTTGTTTTCCAACTGGATTCTTTGACTGTCTTTGATTTTATGTTATCTTCCTTTACTTCTTTAAAAAAAAAAAAAAGGCATAATTTTCATTTTCCTCAACTTTATACTATCAGTTATATTTAGACTCTTGCTTTTCACAATGTAGTCTTCAAATCAGAGATTTTGGTGTCACCTAGAGGCTTATCAGAAATGAAGAATCAAAAACCCCACCCAAGGCACAATGAAACAGTCTGCATGTTAACAGAGATTCCCAGGCGACCCTTATGCATACTGAGGTTTGAGAGGCCCTGCTCAGACTCCACTGCATGTTCATGGAACCTGGGGAGGTTTAAAGGATACTATTGCTGGGATTCTGATTTAATCTTCACGGAATATGGCCTTGACATGAGTTATTTTAAAATGCAGTAAATTCTGATAACCACTGACCTAGACTGTCCATTTGTTTCTGATACTGTGTAGGTTATTTCTCTTTGTCATTTTTCTTTATTTAGTTGGTCATCTATCCCTTGCATCCTTCCTTCCTTTGTACACACCCAAAAAACTGGGTATTGCCTCCTATTCACTCTGAAATCCGAGAGTCATCGTTACCAATGGATATAGATGGGAAGGAGGGGTAATTCAGCTATGAATGCTGGACCTGTGCTCAGCTCTATCTCCTGAGAACCCATTAAATTTGAAACTTCACCAGCCAGGGATAGATCTCAATTCTTACGTACGTCTTTGAAAATGGCAAAGATTGATGATTATTCCATTGGAATGCTGGAACTTTTTACTGTTTTTTAAAATATGTTTTTATTGCTTGTTTTAGAGAGAGAGAGGAAGGGAGAGAGCGATAGAAACATCATTGTAGGAGAGAAACATAGATTGGCTGCCTCCTGCACGCCGCCCACCGGTGATTGTGGCGCAACCCAGGCATGTGCCCTGAATGGGAATCGAACTGGGACCTCTCAGTCCATGGGAGGACACTTAATCCACTGAGCCACAGTGGCCAGGTGGGAGCTTTCACTCTTAAGGATTAAGAGTCCTGTACTCATCTCAGGATCACCTATGCATCTTTTAGACCTGCTTCTCTCTATATTGTAGGAAATTAATGAATAACTCTTAGGATTTGTTGACTTCTTTTTTTAGTACTACTTTGGTGGGGGTGATGGTGGGATTAGGAGTTATATTAATCCATGCCATAACAGAATTTTTAGTCTTACTTTTTAATATTTAAGAGTCAAGGTTTACCACCATTCAATTCCTTTACTGCTGGTGAATTTTTACTCTTTTTTTCTTTTATTTTGTTGAGAATTGACTAGAGAGGCCCTACTTAATTTTTCCATTAATCTACATACTATGTGGCTATTCATGCAATATACATTTGCATTTGTATTTTAAGCAAATATATTTGACATTTTCTTGGCATACATTAAGCTATAAATTGTAGTCTCCAGTCAGAAGTTCTTTTTTCAATTTTATTTATTATTTTTTTATTTTTATCCTCACCCAGATATGTTATTGATTTGAGAGAGAGAGAGGAAGGGGACGAGAGAGAGAGAGAGAGGGAGAGAGAGAGAGAGAGAGAAAGAAACAGAGAAACATCCATGTGAGAAAGAAACATTGATCAGTTGAGTCGGACTGGGGATTGAATCTGCAACCTCGGTATGTGTCCTGACTGGGAATCGAACCCACCACCTTTCAGCGTATATTATGATGCTGCAGTAAACTGACCCATCTTGTTAGGGCTCTAGTCAGAATTTATTTAAATCTTAGCTATTTTATATTTGATTTTAGAAGATTTATATATTTTGCTTTCATTGTAAAAACTTATTATTTGTTTATTCAGGCAATGTATGCCTATTTCTCTATCTTATAATGATAAAAATTGTGAAACTGTATATATGCACTGTAACACATATATAAAAATAATTTGTCTGTCAAGTAGGAGTAGCTATATATTCAGGACTATTCATATTAATACTATTGTGAATACAGTAGATGAGATCTATCCAAGCATAAACACATCTGATTTAGAATTTAAATAACAATGTAGCTCATTATTGAAAAAAAAGTTAACAGTTAAAAATAGAATTTGATTTAAAGTAAAGGAGCTAAATACCCCTTACTCTTAAAAACCAAAGTGAATCTCATCACAGATTAAATTCATATATTACTATACAATAGGTTAAATTCTATTAACTTACCATACATTAATTCAAGAACTTTTAAACTTTATTTGTAAATCCCTTTCCCCTATTTTTTATATAAATGTAATATTTTATTAATTGAGTTGTCAGCCTTCAGTAAAGTTTTTCTGGGTTAACAAGGGTCTACCAACTGAATATCTAATGAGTAAAGGTTCAGTAATGTGTCTAAGGTTACTAACAAGATATATGGATCCAGATGACACTGAAATCTGAGTCACTTCACTGATTCATGTCCTTTCAGATAAGGCATCTTGTTTTAATGGTATTTTGCAAGAGTAGCAAATTAAAGGAATCTTTGTTAAGTAAGAACTAGTTCTGTTGTCTTTAAAAGTCTCCAAAGTTTATCAAGATTTGAATAAGTCACTTATATATTTTAATATATTTATTATTTTGTTTTTACTCTCAGATGTCTGAGGTCACTTGAAATTTATTTGAATCAATGAATTAATTTCAAGAGAATTGACATCATAAAAATTCGAGTCTTCTAATTCAAGAACATGGTATTTATTTATTTAGATCTTTATTTCTCTCAGAAATGTTTCATAATTTACAAAATAGAGATTCTGAGTGTCTACCTTTCATTACATTTATTCCTTGGTATTTGATTTTGTTGATACTATTGTAAATGCTATTTACAAATTTGTGTTTTGTTAATCCTTACCAAAGGATGTTTCTCATTGATTTTTAGGTTGAGTGGGAGGGAGGGAGGGAGAGAGGGAGGGAGAGAAAGAAAAACATTGATTGGTTGCCTCCCACACTACCCCAACTGGGGCCAGGGTTCAATCCTGCAACCCAGGCACATGCCCTTGACCAGGAATTAAACCCACAACCCTCTGTCCACAGGCTGATGCTCTAACCACTGAGCAAAACAGGCCAGGGCTAAAATTTGTACTATTATATAAATTATAATTAATATTTGCTTACTGGCCTTCTATCCTATGACCTGGCTAAGTTCACTTACTAGCCCTAGTAATTTTTTGTAGGTATTTTAGGATTTTGTGTGTAAACAATTATATTCTTTAAAATCAGAAGAGTTTCCTTTTATTTCCTTTTTTCCCCCCTTATCGGTAAGTCCTATAGTACAAATCTGAATAGAAATGATGAGATAGGGTCTCTTTTTCTTCTTCCCAATCACAGAGAAAAGTAATTCAGTATTTCACCAGTAGGTTTGATGTGATCACCACCTAGCCTCGATAGTTATTTCTTCACTGCGTTTGCTTAGTTACTAACCAGTGAGCAGCCCATCCCTCTATGGATGCATCAGGCCATCTCTTCTTTAAAATATATATTTGAAAGTGAGTTGCAGACATCCATTCACCTCACCTATAAACAATTAAACGTGCATATTATTAACTATGGTTCATTGCTTATTTATATTCCCATTTTTTTCTTTTGAGGTAGCATTTGTAGCCAATGAAATACACAAATCAGAGTTGTGTTATTTCATTACTTTTTGTGACAAATGCATTCACCTTTGTAACCCAGCTCCTATTGTGGAAGACAAAGTGCCCTGGATGATTAAGGAGATCATTTTATTCAGGCCATTGCAATAGAGAAAACATTCATTAGTGAGGAATACCTCAAAGAAAAGGATGTGGGCTTGGGATTTTACAGATGTAGGTAAACAAGGGACTCACACATACGTTCCATGGGAGTCAGGAGGAAGGATGGAGATGGGTCTTGCTAGGAATATGAGAAGGCAGTGGTCACTGGGAGATAGCGATCACCAGGGAAACAAAACGGACATTCGTAATAATCTGTTTTTGGGCAGACAGGGAGCAAGTAAAATTCAACATTGTCAGTCTTAATTTTTATTAAGAAGAATGATTATTGTTGCTATATACTCAGGACAGATAAGTAAGAAGGAATTCTGAGTGGGGTAAAGAAGTGTTTAAGAATTAGTCCCTCAGCCCTGACTGGTTTGGCTCAGGGGTTGGAGCATTGGCCTGCAGACCGGAGTCCCGGGTTCGGTTCCTGTACTAAAAAAAAAAGAATTAGTCCCTCAAGGATTCTTATTGCTGTCATTTCTGTATAATGGGTTAGGTCATGTTTTGAGAGTTGGTGGCAAAGGTCAGTTGTTTTAGATCCCTAGAGATCAGATATTTTAAAAGAGAAACACCTGAAATGAAATGGAAAAAATGTCAGTATAAAAAGTTGTATTAAAATAGTCAGACCCTGGCTGGCGTGGCTCCGTTGGTTGGGCATCGTCCCATGCAATGAAAGGTCGCCAATTTGGTTCCCAGTCAGGGCACAGGTCTGGGTTGCCGGCGCGGATCCCCGGTAGGGGACGTGCAGGGGGCAGCCAATCCATGTTGCACTCTCACATCAGTGTTACTCTCCCTTTCTCCCTCTCCCTTCCCCCGTCTCTGAAAATCAATAAAAAATCTTAAAAAAAAAAAAAGAAAGGGGTCAGAAACAGATCCTTGAGGGTAGTCAGTCAAATGGATTCCGAGCGGTGAGTGGAAGCACACCTTTGGCTACGCAGCACTCTGTTTCTTGAGGCTCTCAAACTGTGTGTTGATGCTTTCGGTGCCGGTAGGCCCATTCTTATACAGAGTCATACAGGACCCGGGGATTTTGCCAGACTTTCTTTCCAAGGAGAATTTTGAGCTGTGCATGATTTTCAGTGATTGTGCGTCTCTTGGGGCTGATGACCCGGCTCCAGCTTGCTGGGCTTCATCAAATGTTGAGTAGCAGCGCCGGCTGCAAGGCACTCCAGAACACAGTGAGAGATCCGGGCAGCTAGATCTTAGGTCTTGATGATGCCAAGTCAAGCAAAAGGGAGAAAAACTGAAAAGTTAGTTTGAAGAATTAGAGCCACATATGGAAGAAACTGGAAGCACTGAACATTTGGTAAGGATTGTTAATTTGTACAAGAGAATCCAGCCAATTTACATCTAGGTACCAAAGCTATCTTTTTCCGCAGTTGGATAGGAAGTCCGTTAAATCTCTACCAGACAAAATAGAGCTTGCCTGTCTATCAGTTACCTGCCACCGACAAAGAGTTGCAGAATAGCTCTAAGACACTGAGCAGGATGAGCGTCTGATAACCACAGGAGTGTGCAATAGATGAATCGTTTTCTATTGAAACACAACATCTCTCTGCAGTCACCCTTGTTTTGATAAAAAAAAAAAAATCTTAAAGAAAATTATTCTTGATCACAAAATAAGATGGTCACATTAGATTTTACCTGATTATTTACAATAATAGATACGGCAAGAATGGTAATTTACCACATAGACCTAAATTTGCTTTGCTGAAAATGTGTACTATTATTTATTTATTTATTTTTCTAAATATGTTTTTATTGACTTTTTTAGAGAGAGAGCAAGTTAGAGAGAGATAGAAACATTGATGTGAGGGAGATACATCAGTTGTCTGCCCCCTGCACGCCCCCTATGGGGGGATCGAGCCATAACCCTGGCATGTGCCCTGACTGGGAATCAAACCAGTCCACACCCACACCAGCCAGGCTCATAATCGACTTTTAAAAGCCTCTAACAGATAGCAGGGCAAGCAAAGAACTCAGCACCCGACTTCACCTATAACATC
This sequence comes from Molossus molossus, assembly GCF_014108415.1. Lineage (NCBI taxonomy): Eukaryota > Metazoa > Chordata > Mammalia > Chiroptera > Molossidae > Molossus > Molossus molossus. The sequence goes on from NW_023425344.1 coordinate 185,694,879, forward strand.
TATACATTTGGGGAATTCCTCCTCTGTCAGAGTCCCCAGATGATTTTAAGATTCTTGAGCCTCCCAACACATGACCTTCCTTACTGCCCTGGTGAGGTTGGGAAACTTGTGAATTTATTCTTATTTATACCATTGTTCACTAGTTTGTGGACGCACCATTTACTGTGAGTCCTACAGTGGATTCTAAGGCAGTATGTGCCCTTAGTTTCATGCTTCCTTTCCTATTTTAATGTCTCAAGAGCGAGCTAACGGTTCTAAAGTAGGACTCTCCCCTTTTGTCCTGCCTTAAAAAAATCGGCGCACAGAAGTCCCTCTAGTGCTTACAGTGCCCAAGCCTGTTGCCCAGACAACAACATCTGTACTTTTTCCCCAAACATTGATTTTAATAGAGATTTCCTGGGTTTGGGTACTTATAACATAGTAAGAGAACCTGAGAAAGAATAGATATCAATAGTCTATATTGCCATGTTAAATAAAAGTCTTCCAAAGTGCTAATAGTTATATAGAGGGCGAAAAAATCCTTACTTACATGATAGCATTGAGAATAACACTGAATCGAGATAGAAAATTTGTATTTGTTCATTTGTGGACTTTAGCCAGAACTCTGTCCTTAGCCACAAAACAGATTACACCCCACCTCAAAGATAATCTGATTATGCTTTCAAGGCACTTAGGAACCTTTTATATGTCATTCAGATATAAATTAGTGAATGTTATGTTTTTCTAATCACAGGTGCTATCATGATGTATTAAAAGGAAAACCTAATTGAACAGCAAAAATTCTTGAGTGGCATAGCGGTTTCAGTCAGCTCCGGTTTACCTAAGTATCATGGCAGCATTTCATTAAGTTCTCAGAGAGTACAACTGAGGATTTGAAATGTAACAGTTGACTGTTGGTGGCAAAGAAGTGATCTGTATAGTGGAGGCGGTGCTTCTGACCATGGCTGTTCTACCTGCTGTTTTTCCCACAGTCAGAGCATCTTTTTGGAATGGGCGGGGGGGAAGCCGAATTGGACTGGCCCTTTTGTAGAGCTGGGGATGGGGACCCAAACGCTTCAGAGAAACATAGCCCATGCTGAGTGGCCCACAAAGCCCCCATTATGGCTGTGTGGGCAACTCCGTTTGCATCTCATTGGAAATGTTTTCTAGCACATCAACATAAGCAATTAAAAGATAAAAGAGGAAAAACATCCGCCTGCCTGTTTAAGATGCTCAGCCAAAGAAAGGAAGCTTGAGATTGGAGAGAAAAGGGAAGGTTTGTGGTATCAAACTTCCATCCGCACCCCCTACTGAAACTTGCCTGTAAAGCTACTTTAAAAAAAAAAAAGACTTTAGAAGAAGAGAAAGGAAAAGCCCTGAAAGAAGCTTTCGTGTCTCTGCCAAAACGTGGGTTCATTAAACTGTAGATTAAGTAACGACATTTTGGTTCACTTGCTATCATAGTTACTTTGAAATAAATTGACTTCAATGTATTTAATTTCTCGGGACGTTCCTCTGGGCCATGAGTTCTATTTGTGAGTTCGATAAACACATACTACTAAATCTAGATTGATAGAGAAATAGAAGCATAAAGCTCAGAAAAATGGGAAAGGAATCCGAGCATTTGGAAGGGCGGGTCAGATGCATGGGGAGAAAGGAGGAGACAGGACTGCTGTGGAGAGCCAGGACGCTCTAAGAAGAGCGTGTGAAGGGAGGTGGCCCAGGAGCGATGTCCTCTGCTTCCCAGCTCGCACCACACCTCGGGGTTTTCTCCCTCTCTCCCCTCCCTGGACCATCCCTGTGAGAGGAAGTTCAAAGAGGGTGCAGTCTTCCCACAGGTGGAAGACGGGAATCCCTCCTTGCCTGGCTGCACCTGCCTTCTAGCATAGGGGCTGGTTCTGCAAACAGGCGGGTGGAGGCACTGTGTGCGCTGAAGCTGCAGTTCCGATCTATTCCGAACCCTTTGGCTGTGGTTCGCAGAGTAAGAATGAGAATAAGCAGGCTGCTCCTGCTATACGCCATTGACTAACTGCAACCAAATAGGCTAAGACAACATGAACTGACTGACCCACTGACATCCAGTCTCAGAAACTAGGGTGGTGGTTGTCCAGAAAGGAGAATTGACATCGACAAAGTGTGTGTTGCAGAGACAGGCGTCACATTTGGCTTAAAGGTTGCCTGCATTTTCTGCTACCAAGAGATGCAATAGCCTTGAAAAGTGCACGTATAATCATGTCACAAAGGTAGACTGTACAAAGTGAGAAGAATGAAATCTCCTTTTTTACGGACACTCAGTATATGTCATTTATCATCTCTTTAAATATTTACAACACCTCAATGATGTAGGTATTTTATGCCCACTTTACAAACTAGAAAGTCAGCCCAGCTGGTGTGGCTTCATGTACTGAGCATCATCCCATGGACTGAGAGGTCCTGGTTTGATTCCTGTCAGGGCACATGCCTGGGGCTGCAGGTTCAGTCCCCAGTAGGAGGCAGCCATTGATGTTTCTCTCTCACATTGATGTTTTTCTGTCACATCCATGTTTCTATCTCTTTTCCCCCCCTCTCTTTTGCTCTCTAAAATCAGTAAAACATCTTGAAAAAAATGAAAGTAACGCATATAGAGGTTTGCCTCAGTCGTAGAACTAGTGAGCGACTGAATCATGGTTTAATTCAACTTTGTTTAATACTCGAAACTATTCTTTCTCTACTGCAGTACTGTGGACACATCTATCCCTATCATGATAATCTTGTGCTTAGCATCCTGCTTTTTAAACCAAAGAATATACGTGGATGGTCTCTCCACAAACAGGACATTGGCTCCTTTTGACCTAACTATAATTGTTAGGAATTTGTCGACTCTTTATCACCACCTGCCCCCCACTAAGAGTAATAACTATATGGACTTCTAGTAGTATAGATGCTTTTTACCTGTTATTGAATTTTATATAAATGGAGTTATAGAGTATATACTCTTGTGTCTGGCTTGTTTTGCTTAACATTATGCTTGTATCATTATTTTTATAATAGGATACTACATAGCAATGAGAATAAATAATCATGGTATCCCATTAGGTTTTACTACAATTTATTTATCCTTTCTGTTGAGCATTCTAGTAGTATTCAGGTTCTGGTGATTATGAGCACCTGCTGCTACAAACACTCGAACAAATGTATTTTGGTAAATGTATGGACACACTTCCGTTGGATACATACCTAGGAGTGGCATGGCCATAAAATGGTCTTCTATCAGGTTTTGAAGTGTTTTAAATATTCTGTGAACTGAGGAGAGGAGACTATTATATTTCAATGTCACTCAAGAAAATTTTATGGAAAAGAAAGGTGCTAACATGTCTAAGAGCCTGTCATGTGCCAGACACTCTGCTGGATATTTTCCTGGGGACTTTCAAGTGGAGAAGGCCATGGGCCCTGGCCTGTATCTTGCCTGTGCCACGCTCCACAAAGCAGCCTCAAGGTTCAAACCATAGTTGCTTGTTTGCTTCCAGGTGGCTCCTGTTAACATTGTCAGGTGGGGCACTATGCCTCTTCTGTGATTGCTGATCTAACTCTTCCTTCAAGGTAGTCCTCCAGCGACTCTGCTCCCTCTTCCCTGTTGCCCTCAGCTGCTTCCAAATCCTCACTGTTTACCCCTTCTGTTTATCCACTACGCTTCCCTGATATTCAGCATAATAGGATCTAACATTTTTAGACTCCAGAGTGACTTTTAGTCCTGGGTTCTCTGAGGCCCAATGCTGGGAAATTACTCTAGAGCGCTTCCTTTTTCTCACTTAGGGAACAGCAGTACTTCGTATTGTCACATCCCCAACACCCCTTTCCTCTAATTTCCTTAACTTTCTAAACCCCAAAGTGGCAGGACCTAGAGTATGGTTGTTTGGCAGGCACATTTAAACAAAATCAGTAGGAGGCTGTGTGTGTGTGTGTGTGTGTGTGTGTGTGTGTGTGTGTGTATGTGTGTGTGTTCACTCCGGCACATGCCCTGTCCTGAATTACTAAATTTAAAGACCCAAGGAGGTTGTGACACCACTAGTTGGCATTGTGGACTGTAGGTAGAGACAGACTGGTTAATTGGTTGAATCATCCTTGACTCTGAGTTGGAGACTTTGATGTTTACGTACCGTGAACATCTGCCTTCTCTCAATCAATTTCTGCTGCTCTTCCTCCCAAACTCCCATCTTCTTACCTCGATCACTTTCACATTCTACTAGGAATGGCCAGGGGCACACTTGGGTCTCTTTGACCCCAAGAGGAGAACCAAGCCTCATCAGCAGTGGGTGGGTGAAGGCTCTGGTTGTTGTTTATACTCTCCCACTATGCTAGGAGAAAGGTCCAGCTGGAGAAAATTTGGGACTAGACCAGAAATATATCAAGCAAACACTTCCCGTATGTGTGCGCCTGCTTCTACCCTGCATTTAATCATAGCCAGCCCACCCACCACCCTGCCACAGCTGGAGCATGCAAACCATTCACAGACAGCATCTGCCCCAGGCCATTGTCCCAGACAGGGTCCTGATTACATCTGCTGCTGCTCTTGTACTTGCCTCTCTGGGACAGGAAGTTTTGGATCCATAGCCACAGTTTCTGTTTGACCTATTTTTAACTCACTTTCTTGACTGAGTGGACCTTGGCTTCTTTTGCTTGTATCATCTCTTTCCACTGCTCTAATTTTGGTTCTCCGGTAATGCCTTGACCCTAGGAATCCCACAAGCCTAGCTGTTGCCACCCAAACCACCACCAATCTGCACAACATTTAATTCAGTGGTTTTAGACAGTAGTCCTCCTTCTTTTAATACAAGAACAAGAGGCATCCGTTCAGCAGAGCACATAGCATCACAAAAGTGAAGGGGTTTGAGCACGTGTCAGAAGATGTACTTAAACCTATTGTTTATTTAGTGAAATTCAAACTCTTATCATTAACAATGTATGATATTTAAAACAATTTTGAAAACCTATAGGGTATAGAGAAAGAATGCTGGGTTATGTTGAGTCTACAGTTCTGGTCTGATGTTTACTACTGGATCTCGGTGTCTTAACCACTCACATACATTTATTATAATGGGTGATTCCTTAGGTCCTTTCTAGGTGTTTCAGTCAGAAATGCTTTGAGTCGATCAGCAGACAAAACTGACTGTGCTTCAAGATCTAGATTCTCCTGTAAACTCTAGATTCTACTGTAAATTTTGTGAATTCTTTTCTGTTTCCCTAGAATTTAAAAATAATAAGACCAGTTTTCCAAGGTAATTATGAAGACTGTGTCCTCGTGAATGTGTCCCAGAGTTAGGAAAAGTTCTTACTCAGAGGCACTAGCTGCCCTGACATTCTTCTGTCGGGTTTTGCATTATTTTCTTTATCTTCTTTTTAACCCAATTTTATATATTTTCTAGCGGAAATAGGACACAGTTCCTTAAAGTGTAACAATGATTTTCTTTATCATTCTGTGCTTTAGAACTTTTGCTTCAGGTACTTTTAAATGAGCAAACCCAAAATCTTGAAATTAAACTGCCAGTTATTAGAGGTGATATTTCATGCTTCACATGGGGTGCACCTCCTTTTCATATTGCGTTTGTGATAGACAGTTCTTTGCATGAATAATAGAATGGCCTTGAATGAATTCACGTCAGCTCTGCCTAAGGGAGAAACGCAAGGTGAGCTGGATGACTCCTACTAGTGTGATCCTTTGCCTGTTGACATTACTTTTAAACTTTTCTTCCTTAGACTGCAGCCATGTGTATTAAATAAATGATAAACACCATTTCTCTCACAAGGCCATCGTACCATTTGAGCTACAAAGAATGCTTTGCAGGTATTTGAGAGGTTAATATCACTGAATTATTTATTTATTCTGTATAGTTTAAACATTCCTACTTCCTGCCTTTTTTCTGACCTTTCTAGTGACGGATTCTGAGTGGGGGAAATATATAATCTCCAACAAGGACAGATTACAAAAATGGCCTCTGTCTCTGGCGGAAGAAAAAGAACACAAGTAGCACATCCTATTTCTTACTTTATTGGAGAGGAGTTTATATATTTTTTCTTTCTACAAGAACACAGTTGGGAGAATATAGATGCTTTTAAAAAAAAATAAAAAATAAAAGAAAGGCAAAGGTAACAAGATACTCTACCACAAGGGCAAACCCCAAAATTGTGCATATGTCCTGACACCTGTATTTATATAGTGTGTCCATCCCCCCCCCATAGAGTTTTTTATATTATAATAATTCAGATAAAGGGTGAATAAACTGAACAAGTACCTTCTTAAAGAGTAAATGAAAAGGAGAAGAATTACAAAAAAAATCACTCATCTTGAGGAATGAAATTGCCAGGCAGCTGATCCCACACTGCGTTATGGCTCTTTTAAAGTCCTTCAAGCATCCTCAAAATTACAAATGCAAAAATCATGGTACAGGTTCCTGCCTTTCTTTCAAGTCTCATTTCTATCAAATCTTCAAGTTTATCTTTTCCCATTGACTACCTCTTTAACTTTTACTAACATTTTGTACCCCATTAGATGACCATTTTAAAAAAGAGGTAACTTTTTTTTTTTTTTTATCACTTTTATGAGTGATAATGAACACAGGACAACCAAGCTACACTTGTTCACAGTTAAATCATTTTATCCCACCCATCATGTGAACTCTGTGCCTCATTCAAAATGCGTATCCCTGAAAGGACTTGTCTGAACCTTAGAACTCCAGATTGGACCAGTTTAGCATTCATGGTTCCTAATCTCTTTCCTACCTGAATTCATTTGCTTGACCTGCAGAAAATATAAGAACCTAGGTTGTGAGTGGGCTCTTCCAGTCTATAGATCTTGGAGCCCCATCCCCTAAGTGAATAATTCCAGCACACAGAAGTTCTGAGGAGGCTATACATTCATGAACAACATGAGTTGGTCTAGAAAGTAGTTGTCAAATTTTTTGTTCTGAAGGGAAATAAATCTTAAAAATAGACTAAAAGGCTGATGCTACATCTTTGGATGTCAATGTTCTAGCTCATAGAAATAGCTGAGGTTCTTTTAACTGATGTTGACTATATTTATTTCTTCACCTGCCCACACTGTATCCATTGTTCTAATAGCTTGAATCAGATCAGAGTGGAAGCAAGGAAAATAGAAGTCAAGGTGATGGCCTTCATTTTTGCAACCCAGGGTCAGCTCTGTTCCTAATACTTATACCTAAATTATTTGTCAAACTTACTTGTCTTTCTTGATTCCCTTCCTCAATGACAACACCCTTCTCTGAGATTACCCAATGTCAAAACATCAAAGGTACCTTTGATAAAAATCCACTGATTTATCATTCACTGCATTTAAATTATTTAAAAAGTCTCACATTGTAACCGGAACCCAAATTCTGATGCCTGCCACCACAAAAATCAAATTTGTGAGGCAGGTGCTGGTGAAAAGGAAAGAGGTTTATTCAAGTGCCAGTAACCCGAGGAGATGTGGAACTCTTGTCACAAAGCCCATCTCAATATCTCAGTGCAGGGAGAGGTTTTATAAGAAGGGAGAGGGAAAACAGAACAAAGAAATTAAGGGGAGGGTGTTGAAAAGTTCTCTCTGTGCAGGTCAGCACAGTCCCTTCCAATAAGGATGGTCAAGTGATAGTTTGGTGTGTATTATCTTGGTCTTCATCATCCTGATTCTGTGTCATCCTGACTCTATGGTTGAAGGTCTACAGATCTCCCAGAACTGGGATGACTGAAGGTTGGAGTCTGTATCTTCTGAAGTTAGTTCCTAGGGTTCTTATACAAACTTATCTGTAAGCTACATATTAGCTGGAGTCAGTATTTATAGAAACAATGTCAAAAGAACGGTGGGGTGGGTTACAATTCCCCACTGTTACAGCATCTGTTTATTTGTTCCAATTACAACTACTGAAATTACATTATTTTCTCAACTTTTTGCTTGATAAAGTCAGGTCTTCACAGTCACAAGTCTAAGCTAGCTAGCACACCTCCAGTTTTTCTCCCATACTGCAGTGCTAGGTAGTAGAAGGGGAAGTGACTTAATGGAATGTCTAATCTGAGCAATCTGAGTTGTTTTGCACAGACTATTTTACTTATTCCTTACATTATCTCTTTAAGGTAGGTGTCGATAACTTGATTTTACCAATGTTGAAATAAAGGCCTAGAAAGTTTAGGAAAACTACTTTGTTATCACAGAGCTAGAAACCAGTGAAGCTGGGATTGAAACCAATGTTTGGTTTGTCTCCCTCAGATTTTATAGAATTTGTGTAATAGCCTGCTGTCTTTCAATAAATACATAGGTGAATGGGTAAGAGACTGAGTAAATGAATGTATGAATTTGCACATGAATATATGAATGAAAGGAATAGTGAGCAAAAGACTTGTAATATGTTATATCCTTTTGAAAGTAAGGAACTGTGGTCTGTTAAGTACTACTATGTAGTAGCTGCTGTCACCGCTGCTGTGAATATTCAGTCTTTAAGTCTGAAGCAATTCTTTCACCTGTACACTCCACAGTCCACATTCTTTCTCAGGACAGCGAAACACAACTTAATAAGCTAGTATTTAAAGAATTGTGATTGGGAATGTATTAATGCTTCCTTCAATTAGTTTCCTCCAGAGCTAATCCCATTTACTTTTCCTGTTTGGGCAACCAGCTGTTTGAGGTTGCCGGGCAACCAAGAGATGAAGGGAGGGAGGTTGGGGAGAGAATGGAGACCCAGAAGCTTCAACCCAGGTGAATATTAAATGAGAATCAAATGTCAGAGACCATTTATTTTAGGGAACAAACAGATCATTTTAAAGTAAACATTAAAAAGGTGAACCAAATGCAGTATAGGACATTTGTTTTTCAGTTTTTATATTCTTGGCATAGTCTAATTTTTCTTCTGATGTAGTGTGGAAACAAAGAGCCAAGGGGATTAAATTTTGAGTGAAAGGAAAAAAGTGTGGCTTCAGGGAAAGCAAAAGTGGTCTTGAAGTGGCAGCTTTCCTCTGGGATGACTGTGTTGTTTTGTAGAAGAGGATTAAACGATGGAGTGTGTTTAATCCTGCAGAAACTTCAAAAGCACAAAGCAGGAGGCCAGATCTTATAGGAAATATTAATATTGTAGAAATGTAAGTAAGTAAGTAAATAAATACATTCTCAGGTTGGGAGTTGGGGAAAATCAGGGAATTATGTACAGATACCAAAGGTAAGAGAGGAAATGGAATTCAGGCATTCATGCCCCAGTCCCATACATTGTAGATAAATCATCCCTCCCCGAGTCAGTGTTGGGAGGGTTGATGGTTGCAGACTGATCCTTAGACAGTGGGCTAGGCCACTCGAGCTTTATCCTGGAATAAAATAATTGCCTGGGAAAGGCAGTCTCCTCTCAGACACATTGGTTCAGTGTGTAAGGGAAGGGCAGTGCAATAAACTAAAAGTAAAGAAAATATTCTGCTGATCTTGGGTAAGAAGTGTCTTTCTTTTTAGAGCCCATCCAATATGTCTTTAACATGCTGCATGTTTGACAGGGGTATTTTTCATCTAAGAAATACAAGGGTACATTCACATCTCTGGTTATTCACATAACAGAAATTGCTGTAAAGATTTCAACGAAAGCTAAAATTCCAAAGCCCACCAGGGTCATTATTGTCACCTTTGGCATGTCAAGCACTAATCCAGATTTGAAAACAATGCAACATTCTTTTTCCTGAAAATAAAATGAAAACGTTTCACTTAGCATCCAGTCCTGTATTCTCAAAAGGCAGTTATTTTTACCAGTTCCATGGGAACTTGACTGAAATGAAAGGAGACAGAGATTGAGAAACTGAGAGGTTGAGAATTGTCCAGTTCTATGTAAATAGAATAATGTATTGGTTGAAATATAAGCAATTATATGTATTTGAATTAAATAATAATAAAGCATTTTAAAACCTAAATTAACTAAATGTAAATTATATGTACATATTTCACTCACTAGAATTTATGTATATTTAGTAAAGAAAAATATATAACATACTATAAATTTAGTTATATACTCAGATTTAGAGTGACCCCTTAATGCTAGTGTCAGTCACATATTTGAACAAGTATCTTAGACATCAAGCTAAGATGATAAAAATGACCACAGCTTCATGTGTTACTACATTCCATTGGTTCTCTTCTTTCTAATATAGCTAGTATGTGGGTCCAGAAAAACAAACACACACTCACACTTGTACACAGAATAAGAAAACCATTTGTTGCATGAGGTAATTTGTTGTAAGAACTCTTTAGCCAAAAGAACAAAGTTTTGTTATTCAGGTCTCACTGTACAGATGTGAAAACAGCCTTCTTTTAGAGAACCATTTATGCATTGGCATTTCTTGCAATGAATTTCTCAGTTTTGGTGTATACCCCAGCTAACCTAGATGTCCCACTGGGTTTTACCCCAGCTAGCCTAGGTGTTCCACTGGGTTTCACATCTTCACTCAGAGCCTTGGGACAAAAGATCACAGCACAATGTTCTTCTTCATATAAAAAGTAGGTCTAAACATACAATCATTTAGCCCTGGCCAGTTTGGCTCAGTGGTTGGAACGTTGGCCTGGTCCTGGGTTTGGTTCCTGCTAGGGGCATGTACCTAAATAAACAAACAAACATACAGTCATTTAGCATCGAAAGTATTTGGTGCCACATTAATAAAGACTTTCCCAAAAAACACTAAGTTGAAAAGATATATACATTTATATTTCATTGCAGCATTATTGACCATAGCCAAGATTTGGAAGCAACCTAAGTGATCATCAACAGATGAATGGATAAAGGAGAAGTGGTGCATATATATGATGGAATATGATTCCGCCATAAAAAATAATGGAATCTTGCCACCTGCAACAACATGGACAGACTTAGAGGGTATTGTGCTGAGTGAAATTAGTCAAACAGAGAAAGAAAAATGTCATATGATTTCATTTATACATGGAATCTAAAAAACAAAATAGACAAACAACAGAAATAGACTCATAGTTACAGAGAACATTCTGTCAGTTGCCAGATGAGAGGGGAATTGGAGGGATGGGTGGAACAGATGATGGGATTAAGGAGTACGAATTGGTAGTTACAGAATAGTCGTATTATAAAGTATAGCATAGGGAGCCCTGGCCGGTTTGGCTCAGCGGTTAGAGCGTCGGCCTGCGGTCCTGAGAGACCCGGGTTCGGTTCCCGCTAAGGGCGCATACCTCGGTTGCAGTTTGTCCCCGGCCCTGGTCGGTTGTGCGGGTGGCAGCCACTCGATGTGTTCCTTTCACGTCGATGTTTCTCTCTCTCTCTCTGTTCCTCTCTCTCCCTCCCACTCTACCTGAACAAAAAATGGAAAAATGTCCTCGGGTGAGGATAAAAAAAAAAAAATTAAAAAAAAAAATAAATAAAATAAAGTATAGCATAGGGAATATAGTCAATAAGATTGTAATAACTATATATAGCATCAGATGGGTGACTAGATTTATCAGGATGTCACTTTATAAGTTATATAAATGTCTAATCACTGGGTTATAAACCTGAAATGAATATAATATTGTACATCAACTGTAATTGAAAAATTTAAAAATTATTTTCAAAACACACACACAGACATAATCTCATTTCAGGTTGAAAAAATATATTTTAAAAAAGCTAAATAAAAATTTAAACAGTAATAAAAATTAAAATAAAAAATGGGCAATGAACTTGAATAGACATTTCTCCAAACAAAATATATGAACAGCCAACAAGTGTATAAAAAGGTGCTAAACATCATTAATCATTAGGGAGATGCAAATCAAAACCACAATGAGACCCCACTCTACACCAATTGGGATGTGTATAATAACAAAAAAATACAAAATAACAGGCGTTGACAAAGATATGGAGGAACTGGAAATTGGTGCCTTGCTGGTGGAAATGTAAGATGGTGCAGCTGCTGGGTAAACCAGTATGGAGTTCCTCAGAAAGTTAATACGGAATCAGTCGTGTGATCTAGCCATTCCACCTCTAGGCATATACCCAAAAGAATTGACAGCAAGGACTTGGACAGATGCTTGCACAATAATGTTGATAATGGCATTGCTTACAGTAAGTAAAAGGTAGAAACAACCTAAGTGTCCATCAATAGGCGGTACATGTGCTACAGGCATATAATGGACTATTATTCAGCTTTAAAAAGCAATGACATTTTTCTGCTACAATATGGATGAACCTTAAAGACATTATGCTAAGTGAAATAAGTCAGTTATTAAAGGACAACTATGTATGGTTCCACCTATGTGAGGTACTTAGCATAGGCACATTCACACAAACAGAAAGTAGAATAGAGTTTACCAGGGGCTGGGAGGTATTGTCTAATGGCTGCAAGTTTCCATTAGAGAACATGGAAAATTTCTGGAAACAGTTGGTGGTGATGGTTGCAAATCATCGGGAATATGCTTAATGCCAAATTGTACACTTAACAATGGTTAAAATGACATTATTTATATTATATGTATTTTACTACATTAAAAACTTCTAAAAAATGTAAAAAATAAAAAGAGGTACACCCTAAAACTTTAGACCAAAAACACATCACAAGTTATAGAATCATTGAATGTTGGAGCACTGATTTAGCACTGATTTATTATCTCCCTCTATCCTTGTCTACATGCCATGCTTAGATGTCATGACATGATGAGTGATTTTTTTTTAATCCTCACCTGAGGATATTTTTTCATTTATCTTTAGATACAGTGGGAGGGAGAGAGAGAGAGAGAGAAATATTGATATGAGAAAGACACATTGATTGGTTGCCTCCCACACGACCCCAACCAGACCCAGACACCCAACTGCAACCGAGGTATGTGCCCTTGACAAGAATCGAACCAGTGACTCGTTGGTCCGCGGGTGAACGCTCCATATATTGAGCCAGACCAGCCAGGACATGAGTGATTTTTTAATATATACGTAGGACTTTTAAGCACAAAATTGATCAATTGCCTTTGATTAGTTATAAGCTTGAGCAGTTTTCCCACCTCGGTAGTATTTACACTCAATGCTGGGAGGAGAAATTTGGAAGGAACTGACTCCTGGAAATGAGACACTTACTGCACTCAATGTTTTCCCCATTTTCACAGTTCAGAACAAAATCCCTAGGAATCACTCAGTACTTGAGAAGCTAAACAAAAGAATATTTACCAGGTTAGGCATTCTGAGTGGTGTCCTGCAGCATTTTCTGAAGCCTTGAATTTACTTAATGATCATTCTTTATTGATCCACAAGAAATAGAGGGGTGTATGGCCCCCGATGTCTAGTATTGGTCTTCCATTGGTCCCTTTGGCATCCGAATCCAAACTTTATGGACACAGATGCCTATGGTAGTAGATTCACCAGTTTTGGCCATGGTCCCATTTGGGACTCAGGAGACTAGAGAAACCTCATAGTCTTTTTATAACTTATGGAAGTATCTTATAGTAGATATATTATTGTTTGCGATGATTTACTCTCTGGTTTCCTCTGTTTATACATTCCTACTTTTATTGACTTTAGGATTGGAGAAATTACTTGCTTTAGTCAATGGAACGGGAAGGTGTGTTACCTGCACCATTTCTGTGCAAACACTTTTAGAGGCATTGTATGTTTCTGTCACCATTTTGCTCCTTCCCCTGCATGCTTCAGATTTGGGCTGTGTCTTCAGTTCCACAATGAGAAGGAAGGCAGGGTAGAGCCATAGCAAACCTGTGTCCTACTTCTAATATGAATGAGACATAAGCCTGTATTTTGGTGAGTCACGGAGATGTGGAGAAGGGTAGGAAAGCAAAGCTGATGTCTACCTTAAAGTGTCTGCCCTTTAACTCTTTCCTCAAATAGCCAGAGAGCACATGAAGCCTTGAGAATATCTACATTATAGTATTTTTTGCTCATACGCTATTGGCTTTATCTCCAAAATTGTGTCAACTGCTTTAAAATATTTCTTGTGATCTCAGAGGCTTCTGGTCACAAGAACGTAAATAAATTAATAAATTGAAATAAATTGCTTAAATGATTGAACACTTTCTTTAAGTCAAGTATTGGAGATACAAAACAGATAAAGACAACGTGCCTGTCCTTATGGAGTGGAGGGACAGTTGAAGATAATAATAATAATAATGCAACATGATATTTCTTAAAGTGGAACATGTTCAGGAAATTATGACAGTCCATTTGTTCATGTAATTATGTGTCCTAGTACTTTATTAATCCTTCTTTATTCTTCACTTGTAGTTTCAAGATCCACATGTAAAAGGATACAATTTTGCCTAAGGTGACCCACAGACTACTCCAGCCCTTGACTACCTTATTCCTTCAACCCTTTTCTCTCACGTACCACAACTAATCCTTTAAAAAATTTTATTTACACTATCTTTAACAGATACTCAGAATCTGGTCACCTGTCAGCCACCACCATTACTACTACCCCTCTGGCTCAAGCTAACAATATCTCTTACTTAAACTATTATAAGAACCTCCTACATGATCTATCTGCCTCCAGTCTTACCTGCCCGCCCCCACCCCCAGTCAGCTATAGTGGGGGATTTTTAAGCACAAGTTAGACCATATTACTCCTTTGTCAGCCCCCGTTTCAACCAATGGAAAGCCAGAGTGCTCTCGGTTGCTTACCAGGACCTCTGAGCCCCGCCACCTGCACTCTGCCACTTTTCTGAGAGCATTTCCTGTGCCCACCTGCTTTACCCATGCCCCTCTCTGCTGCTTTGGTGTGTACCAGGCAGCCTCCCCCCACAGGGACTTGTCAGGTCCGGTCCTCCTCCTTAGCTTGCTCTTCCCCTACATGCCCGCATGACCTCCACTGTCTGCCTTCAGATCTTTGATCAAATGTCACCCCTGCACTGACCACCAAATTCTACACTGTGGAGACTAGACTTGTAAACACATACAAAAGGGACATTCTACCAGGAGACATTTTTTTTTTCTCTTTCTTTTTGGCTAAAAGGCTGATCGTGAAGAAGAAAGTTGGCCAAAAACTATAAACTGAAAACCGGTATTATTGTCCCTGAGGATGTCTGGCTGAGGTGTAGTTTCCACTCTTTCTAAACAAAAGTTGAGCATGAAGAGTGGGATGAATTAAAGCATTTTCTGGATGAAATAGCCAATGTGGGAATTTAATGGCAGCCAAATAAACCAGGGATTTGGGTGGGAGGGGGAGTAGAAGGTGGGGGGTGGGGGAGTAGGGGGTGGCAAATCTAAAATGGAAACTATTTGCAGGGCCATGAACATCGGAATGATCCTGTCTGGAGTTCCTGAGTGCTACGAGGGCAGAAGGAGCTCCGTTTTAATATGAGATCACAGCTCCCACATTGCCTGTGTGTTTGTATATTTCAGCCACAGGTGAAATACCTGGGCCAATGCCCATGTTCTTATGTTCATTATCTGACGCCTCACTGTGATTCCAAACCCTAAGCACAGGACTCTCGCTACAAAGAGGGGGGGAGGGCATCTAGGGTAGAACTGAAACCTTGATTGGAGACTTTATTGAGCCCATATTGTTGTTTGCCTCTTCCTCTCCCCTCCCCCAGCCAACTCCTTCTTTGGAAGCATTTGTTTTTCTCTTCCCATGAGGGTTTAGGGAATAGGGATCACTTCCTTGTAAACTAATAACACATTTACTCCCAAATTCTTCTTTACTCTGCCCTGGGTGGATCTCTGTTGTCCTGCCAACATCTAACTCTTGAAATAGTTTTCTCTCTACACCTTCTACCACCACTCATACATTTGACATTATTTTAGAAAGTTATCCTTGCCATCGTCGTTTTTTGATAATATCTTAACACCGGGATAGGCTGCTTGCTGTGTTTGACCATGTCTGTCTAAGCTAGATCTGCTCTTAGCTCTGCTGTCTCAAGTCCACAGTAGGCAGCAGGAAGCACACTTTGGGCTCTGGTCTCCTGTGAGATCAAGTTAACATGCTCTACCTGTTGCTATCTTTCATGGAAAAGAAATCTTGTGTGTCTGCACACCGAACTTATAGTCTTTATTTCTCAGGAAATATCTCTTCCTCGATATAGGGAGAACACATGAAAATGGATAAAGAATTCATGTTAATTTTAGGAAACAGGCCCGGCCGGTGTGGCTCAGTGGTTGAGCATCGACCCATGCACCAAGAGGTCACTGGTTCGATTCCCAGTGAGGACACATGCCCAGGTTGTGGGCCCAATCCCCAGTGGGGGCCATGCAGGAGGCGGCCAATCGATGGTCTCTCTCATCGATGTTTGTGTCTCTCTCCCTCTCCCTTTCTCTCTCTAGAATCAATAAAGAAAAATTTTTTTTTTTTTTTAATTTTAAGAAACAGGAAAACAAAAGTGGATTTGGAAGATGTACCGTTTCCCTCCTTGAAACACTGATTGAACATCGGGCATTGATTGGAAGGCCGCTGTGTTCAGGAAACTGTGACAGAAAATAGAGAATATACAAAAGATGTACCTTCATTTTGAGAGGTTTCCGGTGGGATACAGGGAAGAAAACAAACTGCAGAAGTGAGTGGCAGTGTATTGGTTGATACCTACTGGCTCTATAAAATTGCTTTTGGACATGCTTCATGATTCCTCATAAAACAAAGACTTAATAAGTTTATTTGGCAGCTGATGGGCAAAGTTAAAAAAAAGAAAATCAAATGACCTTTCTGTTTCCCTTGCAGCAGTTCCTGGCAATGCATTCCTTTTATTTTAAGCAGATGAGTTTTTAAAACAATGATTACATTTAGAACCTTCCAGAGAGCTTGTAAACCATGATTTGATGAGTTACGTCCTGAGATCTGAAATGTGAGCTAGCTCGGTGCACCCATAGCAGGGCCCAGAAGGTCTGCTATTTCCAGACACATAGAGACACCAACAGATATGATAAGGGCAGACATTATTAGCCTTGTACCATTGGAGTTGCAAACGGCAGGACATATTTTTTAGCTCCCTGAAGACTGGCATGTTAAGCTGGGGTCTGGGTCCTGTGTACGGGGTGAGCAGTGAGGGCGCCCAAACTCCGACGGAGAAAACATTTATTATTAATGCTGATCGCTTTTTTTTTTCACGGAAACCCCATTTCCTGAGTGGAGGGTATACCAATTTAAATATTTGCTATTTCATGTTGCTCGGCGGTCTTTTCTTCCTGTCCGTCTCCCAAGAGTGCTCTTGATGAGATATTTTTTTCTTATCAGGAAATTGATTTTCTTGCCTCTCTTTCTGAGATGACTGAATCCAATCTTGGAGTAGAATAACTCAATTCTTGGAAAAATGTCTAATTTGGGAGCCTGATGATGGTGGTTGTTTCTTTCCAGTCCCAGTGTTAAAGCCGACCGAGTGTGCTGGTGGTGGAGGCCGAGCAGGTGTCTCCAGGCCCGCTGGGTCCTCTCCCGTCCTGCCATCCAGCCTCCTCCAGCAGGGCTCTTGCTCCCACCAGGCTCTGCACCCCTCTGCTTGCCCCAGGACGCATCCTGCTCTGAGACAGCTTTTCACTCTCTCTCTCTGCGTCTGAATTTTAACCGAGCCATCTTGGTCTTGTCTCCTGTGCACCCTGACCAAGCCTTGCTGGGCTGTCTGCCCTTACAATGGTGCATTTTTGCCTTTTGGGGCAGAAGAACCTAAGCTCACCACTCATCCCTGGTGATGAAAGGTGACTTAGTGGCCTAACTGTTGGATTAATAAAAGCCAGATGTCTAGGTCCAGGATGGGTACAGCTTGTTGCACTTAGTATTTTTCCAGAAGAGAGGCACTAAGCAGTTGACTTAGGTGTAAGGGCCTGTGCTAGGCTACCTTTGAGAGGGGTGCTGTGTATGTTTATATCTTACCTTGGTGTTTTAATGGTCAATAGTGGTTTAGTCTACAGTGGCAACAGGGAGTCGGAAATCAGTTTGTGTGTTTGGGTCTAGTAGCTTACATCCTAAAATGAGAACTGGTTTGATCTTGATGCAGATAGTTATTATAAACAATGACGGTAAGCATGCCCAGTTTTCTGTAATTAAAATGCCTGGTATATTCAATTGATTGGAGTTTGCCCTGTGACCATTGCGCTTTTCTCTCTATGTAGAAAAGGGTATTCAGTTAAGTCTTACATAACGTGCAGTTTGTCCCCAATTTTTTTTTTTTCCAAGTTACTTGTGGTGTTGCTGGTATTTATTCTGCAACATCAGTAGTGCTTGTGGGCCAAACACAGAGTGAAGGCTGCAGTTGAAACAACATTTCTTTTTTTTTGTTGTTCACATTCCAACATTCTTAAAATTGCCTGAAAAGAAGTGTTGGAACTGTGTTGTGAAAGTACTTTTGAGAGCCCTGTACTATAGGAGAAGTAAGAACCTTATGGTTCTGAGAGGGGAAAAGGCTGTGGGAATCTCTCTCCCTTCCCATATTTAGTGGCGGTGCTAGTTCATTGAAAATCTCCTTTTCAAAACTAAAATATAAAATGTTACAAAAAGAGCTCCTGTGTTGTTTCTCATTTTCTTGTTTCTCCTTGAGGTGGGAAGAGGACAGTCTCCTTGTAAATAATGAGATGATTCTGTCTTGTGAAGAAAAAAAAAAAACTCAACCCAGTGCACTCTTTTCGCAAAATGCCTCTGGGTCTCTTCCTGCAGGATTTTAGCTCCGTACTTTGCAGAGATCTTCGTGTTTCCCCCCACTGCTAGCTGAAAGGCTAGGTGTGCGGTGGAATGTACATATTGCCTAAATATTTGCTCTTTTCTTCGCAGCTATTGCCAACAATTAACAAAGACAGAGATGGGAAACATGATCTCAATACTGGGGAAAGTTTATGTCTCTTAGTTTCTGCCCAGAATGGAACAAAATCTGAAACATTTATTTCTCTTGTGCAATATTTCTTTGTCTCTGCTGCCTCGGTTTTGAAAGGAATCATTAAGACACTTGCAGCCTTAGCCTAGCCCTGGCCTGTTCACAGAGCAGGGGGAGCCAAGACAAGCAGAACGACCAAGGGCTGCAGAGGGGACCTTGGAGTCAGGTGCTGGCAGAAAGGCCTATATTCTTTGAGCAGTTTTGCCAATGATACGACAAAGGCAAAAAAAAAAAATCATTAAAAAAAATAATTTGTTATATCTTTGCATGTGTGAGCATATCAAGTGGGATCATGTATGAAAATTATTTTTAAAAATCATAGGTTAGATAAATATAAATATTGGCCTTATTTTTTCAACTTCAGCGGGAGCGAGGATTGCACAGTTTAAAGAATGAAGATGCTCTCTTTCCGCTACTCTGCTTCCTTCTCTCTGAAGAGGCACTGACTTGGCACAGTTTGCTCCTTTTCACGGCCTAATATCACTACGAATTTGCAGATCCGAACGCCTGAAAGAATTATTGGTAGATCACAGGGAGAGTGAGGAAGACCCATCCATTGAAATAATCGCTGTGGTCCGAGTGAGGAGACTTCCTACGGTGGAGAGCTGGGCATCTTTTAAGCAATGATTTAGGAAGGATGCACTCAGTAGGTACAAATGTTTGTTATGGGCCATGCAATGATAGTGTAAAGAGTCAGATGTTAGAATGAAGCACAGAGTTAAAAATGTGGTACAGATCTAATCAGGTTTAATTAAAAAAAAAAAAAAATTGGTTTGCCATATTCTTGGTCCTACAGTTAAAAGTGATTAAGTGGGGCACCAAAACAAATGCCAGGAGATGTTGTTTCTTCTGATATTAGCTAAGAGAGTTTCCTCTTAGATGCCTGTCACAAATCTAGTCTATTTTTAGCTTCACCCCTGAAAGATTCTCCCATTATGCACATATGTAGGGGCCCAACATTGCCTCCGGGAAAAGCCTGCCGCCCCCTTGCCAGCCTGCAGAACTGGAGCTTGGTGGTATTTTCTCCTGGGCAGGTATCACTGAACTACTCTTGACCCTAAATATGCCAGGTGTCGGTTCACTGATTTAATAATGTATTTATGCTAATGTGTTAGAGGTGGAAGGCGATGTGTCAAGTTTCCAGTTTAATTAAGGACTTCCATTTCAAATTCAATTCCCTTCCTATACCTCTCCACTCCAGCTTGTTTTCCTTACCTAATTGTTTATGTGTAAAAGACTTGTTATCCAATGGAAGAGATCACAAAGCTACAGACCAGAACAATCGGATGACAGTTTTTGGAGAGATGGAGAAGTGATTTGTAAATACACACACACACACACACACACACACACAAAGCAATTAGCCTAACTCCACCAAAGTATTGCTGGTTTTCGAAATAACAGTTGCTTCCATATTGTCCCCCTTTTAACAGATAGTTGCTTTAGGACATTATGAAAAATAGATACAACTTTAGTGTAGCATAACGCGTTTCAACCTTTTTCATCCCAGGGCACACATAAACTAAATACTAAAATTCTGCAACACACCAAAAATATATTTTTTGCTGATCTGACAAAAAATAGGTATAATTTTGAGTCATTCACACTGGACAGCTCTTGTTGTGTTGGCTGTTGTCATTTTTTAATCTGACCGTCTAAGGGAAAAGAAGTCAGTGCCCCCAACTCAATAGTCAGGTACTGCATGTTTTAAAATGCTTGCGGCACACTGGTTGAAAATCGCTGGTCGAGCAGGCTGAACATTAAACAGTTGCAAAAACCCATGACCTGTCCGGATAACCAGCTGACATGTGTACATTTATTGAAGTCTCTGTAGGTGAAACGGAAAACAAAGCAAGAGGAAGTGCTAACTGGAAGACAGTGTGTGTGCCTGAACATATTTTATAACGATGTAAAAGGGAACAACCAGATATACTGTTTTAACAGAGGGTTCCTTTAGAAGGGCTGAACACAATATGGTGAATGTTTTATCAAGATACCAGAGTTGTAATGGAAAAATACTCTCTCCTTTAGTGGATGAGCAAACTCTGCCATAAATATTCACATGGTTGGTCACCAAGTATAATTTAGGACCATGGTTGGGGAACATTTTTCCATATGAATATGCTTTAACACCTGCATCCCTTTACAGCTCACTGTTCAGTGAGGGCAGTTGGTAGGCACATGGCTGGGTGGAAAAGGAAGGATTCTAAAAATCATCTTTTTGTCTGTGAAAAGGAAAATAAAATCACTGTGATTATAACAAAGCCCTCCCCACCTCCTGCCAAAACAGTTCTCAAGCTCTTTTTGAGAATTTCTTCACACTTTTCAAAATGAATCTTCAGGGAGGAGGTATTTTTCCTTGTTCAAGGGCATACAAACCTCAGCCAGAACCCCTGTTGCAAGCCAGTTGGTGAATAGGTATCATTAGTGATGCACCGTGAAATGCAGAATCAGGTTATTTTAAAAGGAATAATTAACATAAAAAATATGTTTGTCTGAGGAATATTTAGGCCCTGAGGATACAGACATTTTTATGATTTCACAATAGCTGTATAAAACAGACATTTTACCTACATATATGCATTAGTTCTTACTTTTTTCTCTTGCACAAGATTCTGGAAACTCTCTTCTAAACAACTGTCATCAGGTGAGTTTGCTATGTTAGTGATGTGGGGCCCTCTTATAGGACCCACTACTTCCTTCCACTCTCTTCTCTGGGACCCCATTCCTTTACCCCTGAATTGTATAAAGAAATCGTGAGCATAATTATAAAACATCATGCTGGTTTGCACAATATGGGCCAGTCTTGAAGGAAGCGCTCTTTGTTCATTCATTACGTACTTCATCCGTGTCTGCTCTGTCCCGGGCAGTGGCCTGGGTGTTGTGGATCCAGCAGTGGTGTAGAGGCCCCTCCTCAAAGGAACTGCAGTTCTTACTAAGAGGTCTGAGCTGGCAGGAGATCACGTCCACAACACAAGGCCAATGTAGAGCAAAATAGCTTTATTGCATACACCCGAGAAGGGATCAGCCTCGAACCCTCTTTATTCTCTGGCTTCTATAGACACAAACTACAGAAACTACAAAAAAAACCCAAAAAAACCTTCATTAAAAATAACCCACATTCTCTTGGCACCCCTTAATTGGTGCCGGGGCTGATACAAGCTGTCTCAGAGGTAAGGAATCTGCCTCAGTAGAGGTCAGGGCCATCATTAATCTGTTTCTTTTTTATCATCCCTCCAGGTTTCCCAAGGCCTCCATTAACCCCTTATCTCCATGGTTCCTCTGAGTGTCAGTCCCAGGGTTTTTAGAAAACTGCTCGGGTGTTTATGTGCAGGAATAACTGGTCAGAATGGAGTTTACTTTTGTTAAAACATTACTAACCCTTTCACTTACTAAATAAGTAAACAAGCAAATGCACCAAATGACTACCCATTGTGAAAAAGGCTATAAAGGTAATGAAAACGCTGATCAGGGAAGCCACCCATGAAGATGACATTTGAGACGAGTACGAGGAGCCGGGAGGAGGCCATGGGGAAGATGTCCGCATGGAGGGAAAGAGACGCCAGGGGGAGGAAAGAGGTCAGGGGTTGGAAGGCAGGCCAGTGGAGGCATGGAGTGGGAGGCAGAGGAGCTCCAGATGCGTTTGGAGATACAAGGAGGAGCCAGAGCACGCTGGTCCTGGGAGCCTGTGGTGGAATGTTGGATTTCATTCTAAAGCCTCATGGTTTTCTACAGGCAAAGTGACCTAATCTTATTTATGTCCTAATGAGGTGACATTCAAAGGGTGCATTTTATAAGCAAGGCAGGATCAGTCATGGGATAGGTGACGGGAAAGGGTCCCAGGAGACTGCAGGACCCACCAGGGGGTGGACGAGCTTGCGCTGGGAAGGAGTCTGTGCACTGACTGCCCGCTCAGCTCCGCGGGGCACTCGGGTGTGGTGGTTGGTGACCGACTTGGAAATTCAAAGCTTAACTTACTATAGACACACAGACATTCTTCTCACTTGGGCACACATACCTTTATTCTAAACCAAGAAAAGGGAAGTTTAAAGTACCAAAGGCATGTAGGACAGCTTGCAGCATAAACTACCTGGGAAACAGCTGCTTGATGCGGAGTAAGATGGGACGTAAAGCTCTTAGCGGTGGGACTTAGGACTGAATTGTATCCACTGAGTGCAGCATTCACCCCAAGCCCCTCATGTAGCTGTGTTCTGATTGGCCCAGTGGTGAGATGGCCCGTGATGCCCCATAGAACTCTATCAACTCTCCTTCACGCATCTGTCTCCAGCGGGCCAAAGGGATGCCGAGAGTTCAAGTCCGGCAGAGTTTCAGGCCTCAATCCCAGACCCCTCTTCCCACTGCAAGGATCCTCCGGACCCAGCTCTGGGCCCTGCTTCTCCATCACCCTGCTATTATCCTGCCCCTTACTTTGGGCCACTTGGTGAACAGAATGGTGATGATGATGATGGTGTTGACAACTATGATGATGATGATACATACTCGTGTTAATTAAATACTTACTGTGTTTCAGGTACTGTGCTGCTTTACCTACATTATCTCAATTATTCCTAGGAGTATCCTTAAATTTAAAAGGTTCACATTATTCCCATTTTAACATTAAAACCGATTATCAGGGAGACTGTGACTTTCTCAAGGCCCTGGTGGACCAGTGGAACGTGTAAGGAAGCAGAGAAGTCTGGTGCAGAGGGAAGTCACTAGAGGTGACCACTCTCCGGGTGGATGTAAATACGTGACCGGTCACACGGTCACACCGACACTTAGCATGTAAATGAACCATACGGTCTTCAGAGGCCGAACCCTCATTTTCAAACCGATTGTTTTATTCCTGGTGTGGGGCCCCACAGAATAACCAGTGTGGGATTCCAGTCTGCTTGGGATCACTTTAATGATTTAGGAACTTCCGGCCTACCTAATAAGCCAAATCTCCCTCACAGCATATAACCTTTGAAGCCTGTTTTTACTCAAATTAAAGCCAAAATGGTGCTCATCCAAATGTTCACTGAGTGTAATTTTGGATTCCTTGAGGTGTTTACCTTTGGCAGGGAAAGTAAAGCTGATCCGCATGGCCAGCAAACAACAGTGGCTCCCGTCGGAACGGCAGGAGGGCTCTCAGTCAAACAAAGACAAAAATAACAAGTAGTTCAGTATCTGGAGCTACTCCAAAATATGGACTGGGACAGACAGGATTAATGAGTCTGACATACATCAAAATATTTATATTGTTATTCTAGATGACAAATTGCCCTCCAGGGGATCAATAAATGCACTTGGGTAACCTACATGCTTCATAGAGCTGTTTCTCCCTTTGAAGCTACCGTCTATCAGAAGCCATCTTGCAGAAGTATAAGATTCTATAGATACTTGATAAAAAAAAAATTGCAGGTGCATGTATGTGAGCACTGAAATCAACACAGAGTTGGTGTGGGGAATTATTCAAGGCATTTCCATGAGTTCTCTGTTTAAGAGACCCTGAGCAGGTGTATGGAGGAGCCAGTCTCTTCCACGAATGACTATGGGGTGTGCACAGGAACAGATCAGCATACGTTTACCCTTGATGTAGCTAGTAGTTGGGTGCTGGGGAGCCTCAGAAGACTTGGGGGTTCTGGTTGGTCCGGGCAAACACGGAGAAGAATGCCATCCCGCGACCTAGGGAGCAGACGTGCTCTGCCCGGCCCGCGCGCCCTCCGCAGCGTGGCTGCGGTGCTGGCCTGCCCCTCGCTCGAGGACGTTCTCCAGCGGGTGATCCCGGGTCTGCCCCTCTGCTCCTCAGGGCATTCCGTTCTTGGCTGACTCCTCTTGTGTTGGCTGTGGTGCCAGGTGAACTGGGGCCACTTGATAAATCATGAAAAGGGAAGTTGAGAGCTGTGCCTGTTTTAGATGAGTGTAAAAAAAAAAAGCCATTAAGTGAAAATATTTGTGAGTGCCTGTTATTTGTACTGCACAGTGTTGAGTCCTGGGGGGCATGGGGGGGGGGTGATGACCTGAAGGAGAAAACACACCTGACTAATTTAACATGGTTCCTGCCATTGAATCACAGATAAGCTTATGTCCTACAACTCTTATTTTTCTATGTGTATAGCTAGGTGTTTATTTTTCGTATTATAATTAGTAATAGTAGTAGTAGTAGTGTTTTAAATAGAATAGACAGACCTGATATTTGAGATTCTTTTCTTTGAGGCTCTCATTCTGCTACCTGTAGTTTTCACCTTACTAATCAGTGATAAGGAGTGTTTGGGGCCATGGAAATTGTGAATCCGTTTTTAGAGATTTGAGGAACGTATTTACTTGCCTTCCCCCATCACTCACCCGCGTTTCCGTCTGCCACCCTTCTGTCTTCTGATGGTCCCCGAAGGCTGGTCAGGCTGGCACCGCTGTGTCGTCAGCGCCAGGCCCAGGCTGGGTGTTTTGTCCCTGACCATCCTTGCCATCCCCCTAAACCTCCCACAGCAGGCTACTGCATTTTACTGCCTACAGTCTATTCATCTACAAGAAAAGAATATTTAAAATTTAAACTATTAAATTCCCCTGGCTACTCAGCTGCGTCCTCCATGCAACAAGTGTATCTCAGGAGAGTAAGAACAAGCAGCACAGATGCGAAGTGCGGGCGAGGGACGTGCCATGGAAAGAGAGGTGAATTGGGGCGGATCAAACACAGTTCCAGTCTTGTCTTTGGGCACACCAGTCCCTTTCTCTGCGTCCTTGTCCCTCGTAGAGATGGTTGGATTCAGTGATCTCTTATAGCACCTACTGAACGTTTAATGGCTCTGTCATTCATGCCAGCAAAGGTCAGAGAGAGGCGAATCTGTATGAACAGTGACAGCTGGGGTTCCATCAGCCCCAATGCTGGGGTCTAGACATGGGTTGACTCGAGAGGGAGCTCCAGGGACCATGTCATCCAAACTACCTGGTGTGTCAGATCCTAGAAATACTAAATATCTAGTGCTGAGGGACTGGGGGCTTTACACCAACATAAGAGATGAACTCAAGACTCATCAGAAATAGGGCAGAAGTGCCAACAGGTAGCTGCTGCTCTTCCGTCCACCTAGGCCTTCTCCGAAGAAGCAGGTGGCCTAGAAGGTCACCAGGCAGATGTCCAGCTGCCCCAAGGGCGGGCTGACCCAGAGCGTCAGTGCTCACCAGATCTGTGCTTGCTAGCAGCCTTCAGCAGGAGGCGGGGCCTGGCTCCTGGGCCTCAGCCTTGCTGTGCACAGACAGCTGCTGCCACCAGTCTCTGCCAGGTGACGGTTTCTCTCAGCAACAGCTGTGAGAGGGGAGAAAAGAGAGGGGCAGTGACCACAGGGCAGTTTTCTTAAAAATAGCTTCAGGGTTCGTGCCATAGCATACTGATTTGGCCTTTGGGTGGATTTAATTTGCATAGTGACCTCAAGTGTTCCCCGAACTCTAGAGGAGGGAAAAGCAGCGATACTGATTTAGGTCAAATGCAATGTCTAGGACTAGTTTACATAGAAAATAGCTTAAAATCTAGTTCTTCATTCAGAGACTAGATTAGAGGAACTAGGAAGCAAGTGAGAGATAAAAATGTTGATGTTGATGATAAGAACAAAAACAGTAACAAGGAAATAAGTGGTGGGCCAGGGCTGTGTTCGTCCACATGGTATACAGTTGACCCTCTTACTCTCATAATCCTGAGAGGTTGCTGTAAGGAAACTGAGGTTCACAATAGTCAATTGATTTGTTTCAATTTACACAGTATTACAATATCAAAGGAGGCAATAATTTCCTTAATTTCTTCATTCTTATATTTTCTCTCTTCTACTATCCTATGGTCATCTGCTTCCCTTTTAGAAAATAGTATCCCAGAACATAGTTTCTGTTGAAATGATTGCCCATCTTTAAGAGGCCTTTCTGTCCCTTGCTAGTTTTGCAGTGACTGCTGCAATCCTTTTAAATAAAATTCTGATCAGCCTTGGAAATGTGAACAAAAGGGAAAAAAAAAAAAAGAAGACAAGCCTAATTCAATGTGGTAGGCAGAATATTGGCCCCCAGATATGTCCAAGTCTTACTCCTTGGGATCTATAAATACACTGTCTTATATGGCAAAAGGGACTTTGCAGATGTTAAGTTAGGATTTAGAGGGTATTCCGGGTGTCTGGGTGAGTCCAACATAATCCCAAGGATCAGCAGAAGTGGAAGATGGAGACTGAGCAGAGAAGATGTGACTGTGGAAACAAAGAAAGTGATCTGAGAAGAACTCAGCCCATGTTCGCCAGCTTTGAAGACAAAGGAAGAGAGCCCTGAACGAAGGGAGGTGGTCCGCCTCTGGAAAGGGGGAAAGGCAAGGGGGAAGACAAGGAAATGGATCCCACTCAGAGTCTACAGAAAGGAATGAAGTCTTACCCACACCTTGAGTTAAGCCTGGAGAGTCCCGTGTCAGATAATAAATTGGTGGTGTTCTAAACCACTAAGTTAGTGGTCATTTGTTACAGCAACCATGAAACACAAAGGCACTAACCCATAGTAAGTAGTGTAAATTTACCAGACGTATTCACGACAAGGGTTCACGGCCCCCACTCTGGAAATTGAGCTGGTGCTCTGTTTATGCTAGTTGTTTGGGGGCAAACTAAAGATTCTGATTTAATTCATCTTACTTCTTCGGATTTATGTGAGAAACTGTCCTTTCTTGGGAAAAAAACAACAGGAAAGCAGGAATAAAAGTACACCTGACAAATTCTCAAAGACATGCATAAACCAAACTTCACCACCTGCTCCTCACCATCAGTCTAAGGGAACTGATGAACTTGTGGAATTACTGAAAACACATCTCAGCCGTCTGATCTTATGCATAGCTTTGAGCTTCATGGTAAAGGTGGGTGTTTCTGCTGTGGAGTCACACCACTGAATCAGGCACTGACATCTCTTGTGATTGCAGTGGGCCTTGAACTTGCTCCTCCAGTTTCCGGCAGTGTTCTCCCTTTCTACATGGTTAACTTTCTCACTTCAATGTTATGTCTATGTGTCACCTTGGTGAGGTTCTGTTCTAACTGTTCTATTTAAAATTATGTCTCACCCTGGCCAGTTGGGCTCAGTGATTAGAGCTTTGGCCCATGGACTGAAGGGTCGTGGGTTCAATTCCCAGCCCGGTTTGGGGTCTTGGGTGAGGCAGCCAATCAATGTGTCTCTCTCACAGTGATGTCTCTCTCTCTCTCTCTCTCTCTCTCTCTTCCTCCCTCCCTCCCTCCCTATCTAAAAAGCAATGGAAACATATCCTTGGGTGAGGATGTGTTTGGACTCTCCATGGGCTTGGACTCTCTACCCCTTTGTCACTCTGTCTTTCTCCATGGCCCTTATCACCACTTGATATACTATGTCTACATTTATTTTCTTGACTTTTTCTCTCCTTCCATTAAAATATGTGCTTCATAAGGACAGAATTGTTATCTGTTTGGTCCATCTATGCATCCCCAGCATTGTCTGGCACTTAGTAGATACTCATTCAGTATTTATTCAGGGAATGAAAAATTGTTAGGCTTTGGTGGAGGGATGTTGATGAAGTATAAACCTTCCCCTCTGAATTATGTCACTCACTATACAAATTCAAGCCTAGTGTTGATGATGGCACTGTTTTCTCAGTTCTAGGAACAATCAATCGAATGGTGGAATCCTAAACTGCTTACATCTGAGAGCTCAGACTAGTTTTTGCCACCTCCTTTGATGTCAAAACAAGCTTTCCCATCCGCTTTCATCTATCCCTTACCCCCCATCACTCTCTGACTGGTCAGCTCACGTGGAAAATTAATAGGATGCAAGTTTGATTGAGTGTGGAGGATATCACATTGAAGCACACCGCCTGAGGGATTCAGACTAGTTACAATGTTTTAGCACAGGTTTTACACCATTATGTGCAAATCACATTCTTTCTCCAGAATGAGGTTGTCATATTATCTTAGTTATAATATAAGTAGCACCTCTGGGAATTCTGTATATAAAAGGTTCTGTGAGTGCCTATAGGGTTGCCTAGTCTTTATTCTCATTTTGATTCGAACTGATTATGCCACATCTGGACTGGTCTGCTCAGTGTAAAGGCACATATTCTTCCATGAAAAGGGACCAAAAGCAGAGACAAACAAATAAAAAACATGGTCTATAATACATTGCTTTTGACATAATTACTAAAGGTCTTGTCCATATTAGGCATTTTCCCCAAATAGTTCAAAATGCTCAAGTTTTATCTTAAACATCTGCTACACAGTTTAATATTTCTTAGTTACCTATTATTTGTAAATCTCAAATTATTATAGATACTCTTGTTCTGAGGACGGATGCAAATTTTTCTTTTCTCAGTTGCATTTGAGTTGAATGTGTGGCCACAATTTTTATCTGACTACCACCTCACACCTCCTTGCCCTCCAGGGAATGTACAGTCAGCTACAGTGCCGATGACTAAGGCCGTTCAGATAATGTGAAATGTGGGAGGACATTTGCCTACAACACCTGCCTAGTTTGCAATCACTCGGATATGTTCAACAATATTCCGTCTTGTTGAATCATTAATGAAGCAAATATGAAAGATGCACCCTGACCATCTCTATTCATACTTAGACGAGAGTCTATAAGGCAAACAAGAATACATTCTGTGTTATATTAGCAACTATTTTTCATTTATGGGCCTCTCCCCATACCAACTGAATCAAATTCTCTGAGATGAAGTAGGGCTTGGAGAATATGCATTTTAAACATACTCCACACATGATTATTATATGTTTTAAAGTTCAGTGCACCAAGTTAGAATACAGTGCAAACTTTCCACTGTGGGTCAGTGACGAGTGAATAGATGGATTGGTGTGGAACTGCCATGTAGATGTCCATGGTGTGGCCCGTGGAATGACCTGATGATAGCAAAACTATTGGAAATGTCTATAGGGAGGCATACCACTTACTTCTTAGCTATACGTCCTTGGACGGTACCAAAGCTACATTGGAAAAGGAGCCACGATACCTCACTGGTCATCTGCATTATCAAGGAAAAAAGGAGCACCCCTGTCCTCAGTTGCTAGATTTTATTAATAATGGCAAAGCTGATATGTTGCAGCAGGCTGTGATGCAATGCTGATTTTTTTTTCTTATAAAGAACATTTTATTGAAGACTGTCCCTACCTTGCCAATTTTATTGCCACCATCCTCTGTGTTTGGGACCAGAAGCCAGGCTACCCCTATGAGAGTGAAGTTGCCACCAAGGCAGCCATGATGAGCTGTTCACCCCAAAGGGGTCCTTTCCATATAGATCACAGCCTGCTCCTGTTCCTCTCATCACACATTCTTCTGTGTCCTTTGTCCTTGCGCTTACTCTCAGCCTTCTTCTCGTCTCTGTGTCAGAAGACTGAATTGAACTAAAATTTCCAATGAATAATTCTTAGATATCTTTCTGTAAACTCTGAAGTGCTATGCAAAATAAAAGGTGGGTTGGACTTCCAGTGGGAAGTCAAGGTTTAGTGGGAAGTTAAAGTTTAAGTTTAGTAGTAATTCATCTTCTACCTGCCTCTGGTATTAGAAATTCTGCTTTTCCTTTTTGTTTTTTTTCTTTTTTAAATTGTTTGAATTATGCAAGCCATAAATATTCATTGTGAAAAGAAATAGAGAGTACAATGAAATATAAACATATGTATATATGCAAACAAAAATAAAGATCAATTGTAATCCCACCAAGTGGAGGCACTCATTAACATTTTCCGTTCTAACAAATTATATACATACCCTTCTGTAGTGTAATTTATAGAAGATATGTGGTTCTTCAACTCCATATAGATAGATGTTTGTGCAGTTTCAACAACAGGTGGATATTTTTTGACAAAACAATGTGTATAAGTGTATATTTGCTGGTGGCAGTGCACTGTGGTATTCAAGAACACAAGCACTTGAGACAGACTTTTGCATTCATATTGGATTTTACCTCTAAATAGATGTGTGACCTAATGTGGTAAAGTCCCTGTGCTTTCATTTTCTCATCTGTATAATGGGGATAATTAATAATAGCATGTATCTCATTGGACTCTTGTGAGGATTAATGAGAAAATTACATGTTAAGCACTTAGATTAATGTTCTACACATAGGGAATGGTCAATAAATGTTAGCTGTTATTATTAATTCTCTGCTATTTCACATTTAGAATGAAGGGTTTTGTTAATTGGAAATGTATGCTATGATTTGGGCAAATCAAACCTCTTGGAAATTGTCTCTTGTGTTGCTCTTTTGCCAGGCACAGAAGACCAAGCCTCAGGGCACCTGGGAGGAAACGAAAAGATGCGATATGCATTTGAGAGGTGGGTGGTGATGAAATCTGTGGGAACTCTCGGAATTTTTTCTTCACAATTTTCCCTGCCAACTCCTGCTTTATCCTAGGCTGACGGAAAAGTATTATGAACTTTCTCAGTTCAGTTATTATAAGGTTGCCCCCCCTAAGTTCTCCAGGAAGTTCTCAGAGTTTAAACCTAAAACTCTAAACGGTCGAACTTGGGAATGTGAAGTAGGAGAGATGGTGGGTATCACTACGAACACAATGCTCATTCTAGCCCCGCCGTTTGATGGGTGCCTATCAGTGAGGTAAAGGGGGTATAATAAGGGAAAGGAAGCAATTTAAAAAATTTTTTTTTCTTTATTCATTTTTAGAGAGAGAGGAAGTGAGAAGGAGAGAGAGATAGAAATATCAATGAGAGAGAACATTGACTGGCTGCCTCCTGCATGCCCCCAACTGGGGATCGGCCCACAACCTGGGCATGTGACCTGACCGGAATTGAACTGGCAACCACTTGGTGCAGGGGTCAATGCTCAACCACTGAGCCACACCACCTGGACAGAAAATGCAGCAATTCTAATGGCCTTTGTCAGTATCTCCTCTTCATCTCCAAAATGTTTTTCATTTTCTTCTAAGTAAAATGACTGACTATTGCAAAATGGCTGATTATACTAATTAGGCTTCCCTGTTTAAAACCGTCTTCTCAAAGATGATTTATAAGAATTAAAAGAGATCTGTATGTGAGGACATACGTGTCCAATAGAAGCATATATTGTTTCCCTCTTTGACTGGAAATATTTTGATGAGGAGAGAAGTTCTGACAAGTTTTTTGTATTTGCTACCTGCAAAAATATATTAGACTTTGACCTGGCTAATTTTTCTCTAAGATAGTTGAGAAGTAAGTAACTTGACATTAAATTTATATGTTTTAGGACATAGTTTATTAAAAAGTAAGAAACCAAAAGAACAATCTTCCAGTAGTTAAATACTGGTCTAACTGTAGTCTTTTCTCCCTCATGTATGTTTTCTATATCATTGAGAAAACCTTTGCTCAAATCCCAGCCCTACCACTCAGTTACTGTCAGATAAATTACCATTCTTTTCAGGCTTCAGTTTCATTATGCATCTGATGGGAATGTGCCATATGAGGGTTAACTGAGAATACTGTTTACTGCATCTGGCATGTATTAGACACTTAATAAATATTAAGTCTTTACCCTTCCTTATCTGTTGAGTCTTAAGTCATTGTTCTTTACCTGTAATCTCTAAAATAAATAAAGATTTAAGTAAGCCTCTCTTCTTAATTAAGGAAGCCAAGAAAATCTTGAAATCTTTAGAATCAACCTCCCAACTGAGACGCAAAGGCTCGTGGGCAGATCAGTTTCATCTCTCAGAGCGACCTTTGGACAAATGACCAAATGCTCTTATATAACTGTGTTGGCGGTGGCTTCCAATATTGGGGCAGGCTCTCCATGTATCCCTGTAAAAAGACCACAGTGATCATTGACTGAAAATCAAAGTCAAATTTTACCTTTTTTCTCTTGTAACTGTAGAAAGAATATTCATGGGGGGGGGGGGGGAATGATAAGTACTCTTTTCTCTCCATTAGATTGGAACTATTTCGGACGAACACTGAACTCATACAACTGCATCAGCTCTAGTTGTTTGTAGAGTCTACAGCTAACCCATTTGAAAAGTCTTATTCTCTTTTCTGGTGTGGCATGTTATGGATGTGGCCAACGTTAAAACACACATCTGTGTGCCAAAGCCTCTGTGTCTGTCAGTCACAGCACTCACAGTGCCCCTCCAGCTTGACTGCAAGGCTGACCCTTCCTTTAAGATACGCATTAATAAAATTATAAACTACGTCGTGACGTACAATATAGCGTCATGCTTCTCCGAAGAACTCCCGACTGACTGGAAAAGGGAACATGGTTTATCTTCATCCTCATTTTCAGCTTCCCTTCTGCAAATCTCTAAATTCCTGGTCTGTGTGTGGCGTGGGCGAGAGCTGTGTGAACACATCCTTTCAAGTCTTTGTCAAGTAGGAAAGATAGATAAAGTGCGTCCTTTTCATGTGACTGGTGTTTGCTTGGTACTGACAAAACCACATGCCCGACGCTGACTTAGAGAAGGAGGGGCGACAAGCTCGGCTTACATTTTGAAACCTCACACCCCATCATAATTATGAATTGGAAGATGAGATAAAAGCTGCCAGTCGCAGTGGGGGTTGGGGTAGGGCATAGGCTTTGGGGGCTGATGATGGAAAGGATGTTAAGTTCTTGGTGTAGGTGTTTTTAAGCCAGTGTCTACATTCTGTGCAGTCGGCATGTCTCTTGTTCAACGCAGTACATCACTTATTTGAAATGCGCCACCTGCAGCTTTTACCTTTGTTACCAGAGTCTACTGAACGTGGAGACCACGTGGAAGGGGTTTGTAAAGTTCTGAAGGTATTGCCTGGATGCAAAAGGAATGCTCTCAGTACATGCAAATATAGTTCATAACTTTTAAACCTCAACTTATGTGCCCTTTGAGTATTAGTAGTAGTTATTATGAATTGTTAGGAAGAATCTACTATGTATTAGACACTTTCATCTCATGTAATCTTTATAACAACCACATGAGAGGAGATGGTATTTTCCATATATTATCTATGAGGAAACTGAGGCTGAAGATCACGCAGCTACTTCCCGAACATTACGCTCATCACAGTGCATGGCAGGACTGAGGTAAAATCAAGAAGGAAAGAAATGATGGGGTGTAATTTTCAGAAGCTGAAGATAGATGTATACATTCTAGTTCCTCCTTTGCTTTTCTTAAAAATTCCACCCAATTGTCCTTACCATGGATTAATGGCCATTGCTGAGTCACATTTCTTGATTAGGATTAATTATGTCACGTATTGCCTAATTTCTTGGCTGAAATTCTCATCAAAAGTCCAATATAATGCATACCTGGGAGGTAAAATTCCAAAGTGTGATAGCACTTTGGGAATTAATTTCAACTGAGGAGCAATCATTAACGACCACAGTGTCTTACTGCTGCCTGTTCTAGGTCTCCTATCAGCACAGTATGGCAGGAAGTGACCCAAAGAGCTTGGCTTGTATTACATCATCTATGCACCTTTGCCTTTATGCTGTGAATTATCTGTTGTTCGTTTGGCAACAAGAAGGATACATAGCGTATTCTATTTCATTAGGAAGTTCCTACAGGTAATACAGGATTTAGTTGCCCATGCACTCAATGTGACACCCTTTTTGACCACTAACTTCATTTTTTTTTAAGATACAGGAGAAGTTATTAATGCAATTGCTACCTCAGAGATGCAGCAGTAATTTTAGTACCCTTATTTGTCAAGTGTTTGCACCTCTTGATCTTTGAACATAATCTACTTTGGAACCAACAGGGGATCATGTGAGGACATTAAAGGTAACCGGAAGGAATAGTTGAGTACACACACACACACACACACACACACACACACCAGTTTCAGAATCAGGGTTTTTTTTTTTGCAGATCAGCACAGTGATATTTATAGTTATTTATATTATATTTATATTAATAGTTACCTTTTGAATTTTAAAATTTGGATCTTTTTACTTTAGCTCTGGGTCTCATTAAAATTTCAGAAACAGGAGTGAAAAATATTCTATCTAGCTTTTTCTTTCACACAGCAGTTAGCAACGAAAGTCAAGAAGCACTCTAGCTGTTCACAATCCTTGGTTGCCTGAGAGAAATCCCTGGTGAATCGTGTCCTGGGTCTGTAGGAGGCACACCAAATGTCTGCAGCAGCTGAAGGCCTCAGGGACCGTCCTGGCATTGGGTCTTAATTTTGGAGCTATCTTCTGTGACATTAGCATTTCCTGCAGCTCCCATAGGGGACTTTCCAGTTGGCTATCCTCAGCAGTTTCGATCCAATAAAACACCTTGTAGGTGTTTGTTAAGCAAAAGAACAGGTGTGGCCTCACCTCTCTGGTGTCTCAGCTCTAAGTGTGATGTTGGCTTGACTATCCCAATGCTGGGCTGAGGTTTGAATTACAGTTGCAGTTGACAGCCTCCATTCTTGCTTAGGCATCTTTCTTAGGGTTTTCTCCTCTTCCCTTTACCTTCACCGTCATTGCAAAATGCATCATTTCATCCCAGACAATAGCCATAGCTCCCTCTGCATTCTTGTCTTCAGTCTCTCCTTATCTCTGCTTCATCCCCTGTACCAATGACTCGTGTTCTTCCTAAAATAATGTTCTCATCATGACACTACCCTTCCCAGTTTCCCTCTGTTGTATACTACATATACATTGTTGTATACTACATATACATTCCCTCATATGTATACTACATAGTCATTCTCCATAAATGAATTCCCTTCTTTTTACATGTTCACCTTTTTTTATTGCGCGTCTGTCTGCTCTAGTCAGGCCAATTTCCTCATGCTGACCTGTCAGAATAATAATTGATTTTGTCTTCAGCTTCCATTTTTTCTGTTTCTTGTCTCAATTTCTGAACAGCCTCTACCTCCAAGCATGTGCCTGGACTGCCCTTGCTTTCCTCCTTACATCCTTAAATCCTAGCTCAATGTTAAGGCCAGAGCCTTTGGACCAACACTGTCCATTTGGCATATAAGGCAAGCTACATAAAGTAATTTTAACTTTTTATCAGCTATATTAAAAATGGTAACTATAAACAGATGCAAAATTTAATAATATTAGAATCAGCACATCTTATTCAACCTAGCCACATTTCAGGTGCTCAGCTGCCCCGTGGGCTTAGTGGCGACCCTGTTGAGCAGCTCAACTTTAGAATTTTTAAGCCATCCTTTTTTTCTTTTCCTTTGCCTTTCTGTCGCCCCTGTTTCTCTGACTACCGGTTGCGTATGTCTGCTTCTCAGGCTGCTCCAGCTCATCGCATCCAAGGAGACCTCATAGGGTGCAGGTCTTCATTCCAGCACCATCTACACAGAAGTCCTGGCCAGAAACCTTCCAGTCATTGTTGAAATCCCCTTTCTTCACCCCGTGGGGTCTGTTGTTAATAATATATAATAATGTTCTAACTTGTCTTCTTCCCTATGCTGCCCCCCTTCATATTTTATCTTTGCAGCAGTGAAAATTTTACCACTCAATTTCACTTAATGTGCAGTAATTCCTCATTATCTACCCTATCAAGCCTGTGCACCCCAATGTGTCATAAAGGTCCTTTCCGCCTTGGCTTTGGTCTGCCGTTCCAGCTGTACCTTCCGCTCCCTCTCCCTTTGTACCATATGCGCGGTGATCCACAGGTTTTATAACTCCGCACACCTTACCTCATTCTATGCTTCTGAATTAATAGCTGCCATTCTTCAAGCTCAGGGGGCCCTTACTTTCAACCTGCGTTCTGTCTTCAAAAATCCCCTTTCATACATGAAGTGTCAGCTCAAACATCACTTCCTCTTCAGTCTTCCTTCTTCCTGGAATAGTTTAAATGCCTCTTTTTTGTTTTAAACTTGACCACCTGTATTACATTTAAAAAAATATATTTTACTTTTTTCGTAGACTTGTAAATTCCTTGAGAGTAGAGTAAGTATGTGTTTACTTTTATATTCCTAACACTAAGCAGTGCTTATGACATAGAGTGTATTATTTCAACATGGGAATGTTTGCTGTGGTGCTGAGTGACATCTTCCCCTCACTACATGGCTCGATGCTTATGTACTACTCTGTGCTTACTTTAAAAATATCATCTTCCTCCATGCTGAATCATAAGCTACTTGGTAACAAACTTCTATATCTTATTACTCACATACATTTGCCAGGTAAAAGTTAATTTGATGTGTGTGTGTGTGTGTGTATTAGATATATACAGGTAGATAGATACATAGATTTCTGTGTATATATATATCTTGTACATATCTGTATATACATGTGTGTGTGTGTGTGTGTGTGTGTGTGTGAATATGGATATGTATCTGCCAGGTCTCATTAACTTAGTT
The DNA here is from genome assembly GCF_014108415.1 of Molossus molossus. Classification (NCBI taxonomy): domain Eukaryota; kingdom Metazoa; phylum Chordata; class Mammalia; order Chiroptera; family Molossidae; genus Molossus; species Molossus molossus. Next base: position 185,731,873 of record NW_023425344.1, read on the forward strand.
CAACCAGGAGAAGCCCTTCTCAGGAATTTACTCCCACCTTTGTGGATTCTCTCACTAGGTCAACTAAGACAGAACTGGTATCATCCAAATTTCAGATATTGGAGCTTCCCTAAAAGGGGATGCAGGGAATCAAGGCCAAGGGCTTTGCCTGGACACTTTAGGGATAGATAATGGAATACATTTATTTTATCAGTCATCTTTCAACAGTACTTATTGAGTGAAAAAAAATGTGATAATAAACTACAGTCTCAGACTCTAAAATAAAATGTTTATGTCTGTTTCAAATTTTCACTCTACCTGAGGAAACTTTTTGATAAACTATGTGTTACTATCTTTAGAAGATGTCTGTTCCTCAAAAGAAATGATCCCATTGTATAATGAACATACATGTGAATAAGTGTTAGTTCTTTATGAGGAAAATTATTGTTACCTTCTCAATATAAAGAGATAGAAACACTATCACGTGCAGCATAATGGCGGGGATGTGTTTGAAAAATTCATTGTTAGGCAGTTTTGTTGTGTGTGAACATCATAGAGTGCAATTACACAAACCTAGATGTTACAGCCTACTACACCCCTAGGCTGTGTGGTATAGCCTGTTCCTAAGCTACAAAACTGTACACTTGTGACTAGACGCAACAAGATGACGTTAAATCAAGAACAAGAGATAACCATGCAATCAAAATACGTGGTCAGTGGGAGATGTAAGAGGCATAACACAGTGCACTGCTTCACAGCACACTTTCAATTTTTTATTTATTGATTTTTTTTTTTTGGTACATGCCCCTAGCAGGAACCGAACCCAGGACTCTCTGGTCCGCAGGCCAACGCTCCAACCGCTGAGCCAAACTGGCCAGGACTACAGCACACTTTTAAAAAATAAGTATAAAGAATGCACTCTAAAGTAACTATAAAAAGTATAGTATAGCACATAAGCCAGTAACATAATCATTTACTATCATTATCAAGTATTATGTACTGTACATAATTGGATGCGCTACACTTCCACATGACTGACCCACAGTAGGCGTGTTGGCACCAGCATCACCACAGACACATGCACAATGCATTGCGCTGCATCACCACGGCTATGCTGACACTGGGCGGTAGGACTGTTTAGTTCTGTTATAATCTCATGGGACCAGCACACGTGGTTTGTTGTTGAACACTACTTTGTTATGCGGTGCATGACTGCAGTTGTTTCCTATTCCTTATTCACCTATCAAAACACAAATTTATGTGTCTGGAACTACTTAGGGACTGGCCGATTGTGTTGTGATTGATAGTTACAGAAGATAATTAAACATTTTCCAACCTACTTGTTGGGATTCATTTTTAAGTGCTTAATGAAATAATTTCCCTCCGCCTCTGATACTTTCCAGAGCAGGAAAGCCCTTTCCTGATTGGAGGGCTCCATAAAAACAGTGGGAGACACTAACATTAACATTATGGATTGTGAAAAGTCTCTTTCAGCTGCATTGTTAAGGCTCAGGATAAGTCTGTGCTAATATAAAACAGAAAACTATATGAAGAGACTAAATTTCTTTCACATCTGTGCAACAAGAATCAAGCCCAGAAGGAAGGCATGGCAATTATCCCCATTAAAAGAGTTCTATTTTCAAATAATTTAATACTTACTGAAAAGTTTCAAAATTAGTGCAGAGAGTTCATGAATTATACCCTTAACTCAGCTACCCAGCTTCCCTTAAATATAGAAAATTAATGTTGGAAAGGAAGAATACTAACTAAATTTTAGGTCTTATTCAAATGCACTCTTCCCCCCCCTCCCTTTTCCTAATGTCATTTGTCTGTTCTAAGTTCTAATTTAAGATCTCACGTTGCAGTTAGTTGCATGTCTCCTTAGTCTATTCCCATTGTGACAGTTACTCATTCTTTTCCTGTCTTTTATGACCTTAACACCTTTAATGAGATCTGGCTGGTTATTTCATACAATGTCTCTCAACTTAGGTTTTTAAGGCTTTTCTTTATAATTCAATTGCATTTATATACTTTTGTAAAGAATACCACAGAATTAATATTATACCCTTCTCAGTACATTCTGTCAGGGATACATGATGTCTATATATATTATTACTGGTGTATTAACCTTGATCACTCAGTTAAGATAACACCTGCTGGATTTCTCCACTGTAGAATGACTAATTTTCTACTTCTAACTGATAAGTATCTTGAAAGAGACATTTTTAATAGGTGCTAACATTCCATTTCTCCTCAAACATTTGTACTTCATTTTAGCATCCATTGGTAGATGTTGCCTGTATCTGTGGTGTTTGCCTAATGATGATTTTGCATTTCCCTCAGATGGCAATTATTTTTCTATCTTTTTTCCCTAGGAGAACATTGCAGCATCTACCTAGGCTCCAAGAGAATAGTTTAATTCAAAAGTTGATATATTTGCAGAATTGGTTAGTGCACTCAATTTTTTAGACCTGTTCTTATTAGTGTGTCTTATTCTTTGTCTGTCTCTCTCTACCCACTATCTGTCCATCTATTCATCCATCCATCCATTCATCCAACTAACTATCTATTCATTTTTATATCTATACATTCATATAATACACTCATGATAATAAAAGAATAGAAGGTTAAATTATTCAAACCATGTCTTATTTACTTAGCCAAATATTATAGCTCCTATAAGTATATTTCTCTCATCTTTCCATATCGTCTGGATAAGATGGATACATGTATGTACCTGAAAGACCAACCAGTCTTGAAAGTCAATACAAAGAGAGAAAGAAGGGAAAAGAAGGGAACTAACTCGTTCCTCTTTTTGTCCCTTAAATTCATTACTCTTTCATTTTGTTATCTAAACAACCAAACTCCTTTTTTAAAACCCAGTTTTGATGAGAAATAATTGATACATGTCACTGTACAAGGTTAAGGTATACAGCATGCTGGCTTGATATACATGTAAAGCGAAATGATTATCATAACAGGTTCAGCTAACGGCCATCATCTCAGATACATGCAATAAGAAGAAAAGAAAGAAGATATGGAAAAAAAATTATCCTGGAATGAGAACTCTTAGGATTTAATAACTTAACAACTTTCCTATATATCACACAGCAGTGCTAACTATAGTCATGTTGTGCATTATAACCTTAATACTTATTTTATAACTGGCAGTTTTTACCTTCTAGCTACTTTCTGAGTTGACAAATGCTATTGTTGAAATAAATTGGCCTCATGAAAGGAAAAGAAAGATCAACTTGTTTTAGGCACAAAGAATGTTTATAAGTGTCCAAAAGAAGAGATTCCCCCTGGGTGAGCAGGCGTCCTCCAGGTTGGTTACCCGGGGCAGCCCAGCAGAGAGTGCACATCTGAAGCTGTAAATATTTTGCTGTGTTATCTTAATTTTTCTTTCTTCTTTTATTGAAGTATGTAGACTAGAAGACCAAATGGAACAAATTTAAACATCATACTAAACCAAAGGCTATCAATATATAAATATGTAACGTAAGTTCACACGCATTTACGTAATTCTGAGATACTCATATTAACATTGTTTGGGGTCTAGATATTTACTTAAATATTTTTCTGTCATAAATATAAATGTTTAAATCTATAAAAATAAAATTGGTGTTGTCTTTTATGCCATACACAAAGAAATTACTTGACCTGTGTTTGTCTGAGAGGTATACATGTGTTAAGAAGCCAAGGTGAAGAAGCATATTGGTTCAAATATAATCAGCAAATAAAAAACCTTAGAATCAGGCCTTCAAAACTGCAGACGTCAAAACTTCATAATAAGCTGCTATCTGTTTGGAAAATAGTACTGTACTTCTAAGATGGGTAGTAGCAGGAATTTATTTATTTAACAACTAGTATATGATATATATATAATATATTGCATATATACATGCTATTTATATTATTTTCTATACATTATATACTTACTATAAATATACATAAGTGTATGTGTGTATATAGTAAGTGTAGGATATTGTGTGTATATATATTACACATAATATACGTATATTACAAATAAATAGATATAGTAAGTGTAGGCTATAGTATCTTTTAATCTCCTTTTTTTCCTCTTAGAAATACATTATGTGCATCCTTCAATGCCAGTGAACATAATTCAACTTTATTTTTAAAGGTTGTTATTATTCCATTGTAAACAAGTTCATTAATTTACTTGAAACATTATAGTCATTACCATTTGATTTTTGGCTCTAGGATTTGCTATTACAGACAATCATTTGATGAATGTATGTTTGTGGAGCTACTGAATCATAGGATATGTCCATTTTTATACAAGTCTCTAAAATCACACTCTAGAAAGTTGGTGCTAATTGACGCTCCTGCCAGCACAGGGCAGCCATGCCCCACCCTCTCCAAGTACTGGTGTCATCCATCCGTGTACTCTGTTCACAAGAAAAAAATAATAGTGCCTCATTTTTTTATTTCTCTGCTTTCTAGTGTGTTGGAATATTTTTCCCTGTGTTTCTTGGCCATTTTTATAGAATTCTCTGAATTCCTTTGCTCTATTTATCAGCATATGGTTCTGCAGGAAAAAATATTTATTCTCTAAATTGATCTGCCATAATTTTCCCTCAAAGCAGAAACTTTAAACCCAACCTTGTATCACTTCCCCAATCTAATTTATGGCTTTTATCTAGAATAAGCAACCCTCCATTATCCATGGCCCTTAACTCTATTACATGATCATTCAAAATAAGAGGTAAAGGTAGAGGTTTTCAGATCCAAGACCTGTTAGTAATGAACTATGAGGATTGCCCATCCTTTAAATGGATTAACTCCCAAGGCCTCTTCCACAAAAGTGAAGACAATGTAAAGCCCACTTTATCATTGAAACAGCCTCTGTGATGTTCCCGTGGCCAGAGTCCATTTCTCCGTGTACCTGCTTCATTCCGTGGTGCTCGGGTCTAATGTCCACTGTCCCCGTTCGTCTTGCTGTTTCCTTCCCTGCATCTCCTCTGTACCAGGAGATGCCAAGTCATTAATGAGAGGACTGATTTACATCTGATATTTCATTTACAATTGTTATTTTATCTTTAGACCTTCTCGTATAGCCCAAAAGAAGATCTTAAAGTTGCTTATAAGAGACATGAAGTCGCTGCGTCGAGCTGTTGCCTAGGTACCAGAAAAACAAACAATAACAGAAATCAGACCCCAAAACCCTCCTGTAACTAGTGATTAGCACCAGCACAGGTAATTGTATTTGGATTTACAGGAAATTCAGAAGATTTTCCAGAAAAAAATGGCTGCTATTAAATTACTTTTAACGTTAGGGGTCCAAACCAAAGCGGATGTCCACTGGCCCTGACGAAGGCCTCTCGAGGCTGTGCCATGTTGGAGGACAGCACCCGCGTGGGAAACCATAACAGAACCGGGCTCTCTAACGAAATTTTCACTCATTTCTTTACTGCAGGGCGTGAAAACAACAGGAACTAAATTCTCTCATAATCATGCTTAAAATCTCAAATCAGAGCAACCGACAAGGGAGTTACAGAAACGTTATAACAAATGCTCTTCCATTTTACTTAGGACAGTAATCACGCTGCTATTAACCAGTGCAGCAGTCATACTGCTGCCCCCCATGAGAAGGAAAAGGGGATCATTTCATCCCATCTGTCCTGGCCTGTTAAAAGCATTTGCTGTGCCCATTCTTGTCCAAACGGTGTTGCTTTTCTAATGCATTCCCTTGGCATGTGAAGATCAGAATTGCAAACAGGTCAGATGAAAAGTACATCTTTCTCTTCCTCGTTCCTAAGATGTGCTTCCTGTGTGCACCCTGGTTGGCATGTGCGTTTTTGTTAGTAGGGGCTGAGTTGTTTACAAGCAGTGTTGCCATGTGAACCTTGAAAATGGTTCTGACGGGATTTTGAAAGTGCTAATGTGCAGCTCAGAATGTGGGAATCAGGTCTGTAACATGCTGGTTGTTAGGCACTGGTTGCTGAAGGAAAATCAGTGACTTCCTAGAATGTGTTTGGGTTTCAGTGTTTGAGGTTTGTCATTTGTCAGGGGAGAAAGAGATTTCCCCATGATAGATTAACTCTCTTTGCCCCACTCCATCCACCCTGCCAAAGCCACACAAGGCTGATTACTCAGATGGTAACAGTAGGTAGGCCACTGACACTTCTCTGGACAATTCTTAACACATATCCCAGATTCTAGGCCTATGCCCCGAACATCTAAAAGCACCATGTTTAAGAGAAAGGCTCAGACAGCAAGAGATCTATGCCAATCCATCCCGTGACTGTAAGAGTCATCCAGAGTCAGGTTCTTTCTATCCAGTGTGGAGACCACACCCCTTGGCCGATCGGGTGTTTGTTGTATCAGTGATGCTTGAGTCTTTGAAAAGCAAATTCTACATTGATGCAGTCACACCTCGGTTCCCAAATGTCTCCCATCTTGAACAATTCAATTCTCAACCAAGTTGTTCCCAGAAAAGATGTCTTGGCTGTGGAACAAAACTTCGGTTCTGGACCTGACAACCCTTTCATGCTGATACATGAGCTTGACAAAAAGCATCTCTCCGGCCACAAACAGGGAGAGAATGTTTACCGCTAAACCTTGCATTGTTAACATCGCAGGAAATTGTGCTCTGAATATTCTTGTGTGTTTATTGGCTTTTGTTGCTGAGAAAATGGATAATTAGCACAATGTTAAAACATGAAGAGGCCTTGAAGAGTGCTCAGGTTGCCTAGGGTGTGAAAGAAACAACGGTCACAGGCAATTGAAGAGGTGGAAAAGCTGTTGATCTGGATAAATGAAAAGCAGTTAGCAGTGACAGCATCTCCAAGGCAGTGATGCCTGAAAAAATGAAGGTGCCACGTACTGACCTCCGGAATGACACCCCTGGACCAAGTGTTGAAAGGGATTCCTTTAAGGTAGTAAGGGGTGGCTCAATACATTTCAGGAAAGAAGTGTTTGTTTATAGATCAAACAGTACATTAGACAAATACGACATATAAGAAAGGTGCAAACGGAATCATTTGGGAGTCTGGAATTAATTAATTCAATTTACATTATTTCTAATGGGAAACATGATTCTGCTTTCAAACAAATCTTGTATTTGGCCTTTTTTCCTGAAGTTTTCTCACTTCTAAAATACTGATAGCCACATCTAACTCATGACATTACTGTAAGAGTCAAATCTGATCATACATGTAAACCACTCAACCTAGGCATGGTACTGACAAAACCTAGGCCAGGCACATGCTAAGCACAATATAAATCGCTATTCTCATTACATTTATAGCCCTGTACTTATATTTCTAACTTTTTTGTTAAAATCCATGAATGCGGGACCACTCTGCTCTGTTAACCATATTTATTTATGAATAGACACATTTGTGTTTGCATTCAGGGTTGTGGTAAAACTACTTTATGTCTCTGTTTACATGGCTCAGAGATTTTTGTAAGGGTGTGTTGGTGGAAAGCCCGTCTTTGTATTCCGTACATGCCTGTTCAGATACTGCTTTTTGTCCCTTAACTTGTGACTTTGAAGTAGAAAATATGACTCCTAGGTACATAGTAGATGGGATGCAAGCAACAATAAAATAAAGGATGCCCTTGGCTGGGAAATTCTTTCCTCATTAAGGAAAGGGAGAGTGTAATGTGTTGGAGGGGGACATACGGAGCCTGCTCCCGCCTTGAGAGACGGGATGTGGAATTCTCAGTGTTTGGACGTCCGGGAGGGCTTTGCAGGAAAACTAAGACCTTTTCTGAGAGACAGGGGAGGGGAAGGAAGTAATATTTCTTGAACACGTACTAAATGCCAGAGTCAGGGTACCTTTAATTCTTTTCCTCATTTAATTTTCACAGAATCATTCCTGTGATGTTTGTTGTCATTATCGCTGCTTTACAAACGTGGAGAATGAGGCTGACTGATTGGTTCGTGGATGTGTGGCAGGTGAATAGCAGAGCCAGGGTTTGAATGCAGGTGTGCTGGCTTTCAGGCCTGCGCTCCTCTGGAGGATAGGTCTTCGCTCACGGATCGGAGGGAAACTGCGGAACAAATTGCTAAAATCTGATAATTCCGGCACAAAGACAAAACCAATCTTCATTCTTGATACTCTGTGCCTTAGATGGAACAAAAAGGCAGGAAACATAATTTTTTCTCAGGATAACTCCATAACTAGCAAGAGCATGAAGGCTCTTTTTGATGCAAAACTGAAATGAATTCTAAGCTCCTAACCAACAGAGTGTATCACAATACTTGGGGGAGTTTTTTTCAAAACACTAAAGACTGTACTCTGTCTTTGAAAATCCTGCTTTTCCCACCCAGAAGACACAAATATGTTGCTGGGCAATAAACCAGAGATTCCTGAGACGGGGAAGTCTTCAAGGCACATCACAGTCCTGATCGGGTCTTGAAGGCATACAAGTTCCATTTGAAGGCAGAAACAGTGGAGAGCACCCACACTGCTATTGGTTAAATGGCAGCATTTGCTTTAGATCATCACTCTAAAGTACCTCTTCAGGTGGGGACCAAAGTTGGACGTGCGGCTCCTGTGGTCAGGCCTTCAACTCAGATGCTACCCGCACACATGATCCACCTTGATGGTGCTGGCCAGCCTCTGTCTTCCTCCAAACAGGAGGTGTGGTGCACCCCTCACTTGTTGGTGTCCTTGACCTCTTACCAATGCGGTGCTGAGTAGGAAGAAAATAAGTTGCCCATCAGACAGGTGACCATGGATTCTGTGACGGGAAAGATTTCTCTGCGTGTTTTATCATTTCAGTCTCTGGTAGCTTGTTTAATTATTCTCTCTTCAGTCAAGTCATTCGAGTAGATTTTTATCAATCAAGATATAGTTCATTCATTCTTTCAGAAAGTCTAAACTTTTTATTTCATGAGTCTCCTTTTAGCCAAATAATCTTGGAGTAGATTTCATCACTCAAGATAAAGCTCATTTATTCTTCCAGCAAAAAATGTGAGAACCTGAAATGTGCCGGGCACTGTCCTGGTGCTAGCCGTATGCGGCTGAACAAGACAGAGGGAATTCCGTCCTCAAGGAGCTTTCCAAATGGGCAGCAAGACACAGTGGGCCCAAGTAACTTAAAGTACTGCGAATGCTAGAGTAAGGAACTATAGTGTGTTTTGGTGTGACAGAATAAACGGGGGGCCAGGAGAAGCTTGGAAGGAGTGTTTAAAGTACATTGAAAAATATCATCTTACTATCGTCTTAATCTCTTTATTTTTTATTTTTATTTTTTTTTGTTATCCTCACCCGAGGATATTTTTCCATTTTTTCTACAGATAGAGTGGGAGGGAGAGAGAGGAAGGGAGAGAGAGAGAAACATCGATGTGAAAGGGACACATCGAGTGGCTGCCACCCGCACGACCAACCAGGGCCGGGGACAAACTGCAACAGAAGGACGTGCCCTTAGCGGGAACCCAACCTGGGTCTCTCCGGACCGTAGGCCGACGCTCTAACCGCTGAGCCAAACTGGCCAGGGCCTTAATCTCTTTATTAATAAGCCATGTGGCTAACAGCATGAAGCTATAACAAAGGCATCACGTTTTCATGGTGGCACACACTATATGTGTGTGTGTGTGTGTATGCACACACACATACACATATACACACACATATATATATATGTACTTATTTATTTTCCTATCTGGATGGATGGATAGATAGATAGATAGATAGATAGATAGATAGATAGATAGATAGATATAAAAATAAACAGAAACAAACTCTTGGCCTCATTATCTCAAGCCAATGAAGTATAATTAATGTCAGAATATTTTAGCTGAAGTAGAATAAATCACTGTGATTTACTCTAATGATTGTGATATACGAAAGTGAGCATCGTTTGGTGACTTTAGGTAATTTACCTCTGCCTCTTCCCCTCTTCTGTATCTCTTTTTATTCCCTTTATAGCAGTGTTTCCTTTAAGAATGGTCCTCAGACCTACCTCAGAATTCACTCAAGCTGTTGTTAAAAATGCCATTTCTTGGCCTTTACCATAGACACACAGAACCTAAATTATTTAGGGTAGGGATGACCTGCATTTTTAACAAGATCCCCAAACATTTCTCCTGCACACTAAAGCTTGAGAACCAGTGCTTTAAAGTCGTATCTTTCTCCTGTTGTCTCGTTAACATAATCATCATTGCCTCACGAGCGGATAAAGACGCTGTCTAAGAACTGCGCTCTGCCTTCGTGATCAGCCCCGTGCCTCCAGGTGGCCTCCTTGGTGAGGTGGCGCCGAAGAGAAATAGAGTTAGGCTGCTCCTCCTGTGCCTGCCTCTGTGTACAGTTAGCTACTGGTGGCTCCTTGGCTGATAAATATGCCCCCCTTTCTCCCCCGCCTGGGGACCCATCTCTCACACACAAAACATTCACGGTTTCTTGTGATGCTTTTCATTTTACATTCTGCTTTTCCTATTTTGTTCTTTCTTGTGACCTTGCCTGGCACTGGGCATGTGTATTTTGCATGCAACTATAGAAATGAGTGATGCCTCTGTGTACCCATGCGTGTCCACATGTATGCATGTGTGTGTGTGTGTGCATGACGTAGATGACCTACAGTGCATTGGTAACCAAGCACTCTATTGTTTTTTCTGCCTGGCATAAGGCATTTAGGGAAAAGTAGAGATCATTAAGTAGGTCAGAGACCTCAGGAGTTGACTAGCAATGGTGATAGTGACCAGAGTCACTGATGGATGGGCAAAGCTAGCATGTCTGAGAGGCCAGGCACTAAAATGGCAATCCCTGCTTTCATATTTTCCATGTTCTAAACCTGCCTGAGGAGCCTATTGGGGTTGTATGCAGGCGAGTGAGCCCTAGTCCCTGGTATTCACATCAGTCCCTACACTGCTCCTTAATGCAGCCACCATGTATCAGATCCCTACTCCAGACCCGCATCCGTGGCCCTACAAAGATAATAGGACGTAGCCTCTGTCTTCAGGGAGTATTGTTTGAGAGTAAGCTGCTCACACAACCAAATAATTATTCTTTAATACAAAATGTTATGGGATCTCAGAGTTAACCACAGTTTTCTGGAAAGGTCAGGGAAGGCTTCTCAGAGGAAATGTCTTTAAAGGTGGGCTTTGATGGGTGCATTGTAAAATTTCAGGTAGACGAGAGAGAGAAAGTTTCTGATTAGAGAGACACATGCAAGGGCACGTGTATCAACACACACACGTATCAAGACACACGTGTATCAAGCATTCATACGTAATTACGCATGTGAAAGATTGTTAGGTCATGCTTAGACAGGTGGCCCCTCTTTCCTGTTGTGTAGCCTTATCCTCATTCATGTTGCCCAGTTTGAATCCTTAGTTGTAGCAAAAGTGTTAGGGTCAGAATTGCCCAAGTCATAGCTTTAATTTCTGATTCAATCCCAAATGTTGCTGACAGATTCTACTTGCCATAGTGCGCTCCACCATGTTCTAGGCCACGTGAGGAAGGGTCACCCCAGGAACAGTCCAACCCTTGGCCACATTATTTTTACATTTCAATTTCCTTGAGCTAACACTCATGAGCATGAACCTTATCAATGGTCATATATTTTTCTGTGCTTGAAATGAACAGGCTAGTAGGAAGTAATTCCATACGTGTGCCAAGATATATGCTAAAGGATATTCAATGCAGGATTATTCATAAAAGTGAAAAATGGGAAACTAGTTAAATTTCAAACAATTTACTTGGGCAGGTATTGTATATTCTTATGATAGACTGGGATGCAAACATTAAAACATATTTTCATCCTAATTATATGGGAAAATGTTTATTGTATACCTTGGAAACAAAAACAGAACTCAAAACTAAATATATTTGATTATAACTAGTTTTTGTAAAAAGATAATGCGTGGACCCATGGACCAACGTGAGTGCGGAGGCAGGTTATATCAGGAAAGGCGGCAGCAAAGGAACAGTAGTAGCTTTAGGTGGTGTCGTCATAGGTAATTTTTATCATCCTCTATTACTACATTGACAGATTTTCTATAAATAAAAAAATATGAAAAGATAAAAAGACTGAGGGGCAAATGCACACAGAAGCCAACAATAGATCTGGAGCAAATGTTTCTGGTCCCTAGCCATTCTGAGAAGAGGCAACAGAAGAAAACACAGGAGCAGCAGTGACCCCCGCCTTCAGTCTGCCGGGTGAGGTCCAGGGATGCCCACGTCCTGCGTCCCGGCTCTCATCCTGCAGCAGTAGCCGCCCGATGTGGCGATGGCGGGTCAGCTCATGTCTTGGAACGCGGAGCTCAGACAGTCCTGCCTTTGCCCTGACACCTCTGCACAGCCTTGGCAAGAAGCCCACCTCCCTTTCTCTTTCTTCTCCTTCTCCCAGAGAGTGTGGGCTTTGGATGAGAAGTGCTGACTCGAAAGGCTGTTTCTCATTAGCTGACTTATCTGAGGCATGAGTGGCGGTGGCGTTAATGCACCTAACAAGGCATCCTTGGTCATTCTGCTTTTCCTTAACCATCCGCATGGACGCTGGCTGCACCAACAAACACGGCCCCTTGGTTTACGTCATAAGTGAGCTTTAAAGTCTGTGAGCATTTGTGTGATCTTGAGTAGAGATTTAAGAAAACACAAGAGAGAAGAAACTCTGGGGGCCCTCCCCAGCCTTGGTGGGCCTCCTGGGACAGGCACCGCTGGAGGGCGGGCTGCTGGCCAGTCTGAGCAGAGTCCGTGACGGAAATGGGTCCCTGCCTTGACCGGGTATCTTTAAGCTCAAGGCTTTCACTGAATTGTCTGTTGTTGAAGGTACTGCTCTGGTTAAATATAAAATAGAGCAAGATTTTGATCTGAAGAATGGTGAAAAGGGTGAAAAACTTTAAGAAATAATTTGTAAACGTGAGAGCAGAGGCATGCTAATGTGTTTCCCTTTCCTGACACACAGTTCAGACCTAGAAGTTCAGATAAAAAAAACCGTGGCCACAACCTCACTGTCCACTTTGTAACACTTATCCAAGAATCCAGATGGCAATAGCCTCACGAGTACTGGACCCCGAAGTACTACCCAGAAGGAGACGGCAAGTGTCCTAACGCATAATGGAAAATTAGCAGGTTAATTTGATGGCACATATCATTCATTCCCTCAATCAGCAGAGATTTATCGAAGACCTCTGTTTCCCCAGACATTCCTCTAGTTGCTAGAGATCGTGGAGAAACAAGTCAGACAAGAGCTTGCTGCCGTAGAAGGTACATTCTAGCTGTGGACGGCAGACAATAAAAAAAAGCAAAGTCCCAAGTGCATCGTACTCCGGACGCCGCGAAGTGCTCTGAAGAAACGTGGAGCAGGATGTGTGGGGCAGTGCTGGGATGAGGGAGGGCACTATTCTTTACAGAGTGGGTTTAATAAGGTGACATTTGAGCAAAGAACTAAGTGAAGTGAAGAAGCCATGTGAGGGAAAGATCGTTTTCGTACCTTAGGGTACGAGGGTCCTGAGTTGCCAAAGGCTTGGCAGATTTGAAGAAGCTCAGGATGCATGGAGGCAACAGATGGGCAGAGGAGCTAATCATAGGAGATGGGGTCACAGAGCTGGTGGGAGCCTGCTGCTGAGTGACAAGCCATTGTTGGAGAAGGAATTGCCGGAAACCGGAGAGGGGAGAGTGTTGGAGAGGGCACGCGAGCAAGTGAAGTGTTCCTTAGGGCCAGCTTTGTCTGTGAATCAGGCAAAACAACCTACCCAAGTGCTTATTTTTTAAAAAATATCTAAGAAAAATTTGCTTGGGAGGATGCACAACAGGAAGGATCATTCTACTGCAGACCTCTCCAGGGAGAGCAGAGGACCCTCAACCCTTTGCCGTTAGTTATTGCTGTCTCCTTGCTGTGTCCCCTTTAGGAACATGGTAAACTCCTGCTGTTGGGGGGACATAATATATGTCAGTGGTGTTGTATTTCTAGTCAAAGTCATTCTTCCTAGAAAATATTTGCTTTTTTCAGGGTTCGGGTCTGGAAGGCATCAGCTGAATCCCTAGAGTTGGGTTCAGTTGGCAGGTAGAAACATTGCTGGAGTTACATCGTGTTGTTAGGGCTGTAGCCCCAGGCTTAAAAAATAAACTGTCCTTAGCAAAAGAGGAGTGGGCAGGAGGAAAACACTGGTTCCAATAGACGCTGGAACACCACTCTGTCCTCCCTCAGGCTCCTGGCGTTTGCGGAGCTAACAGCCACCATCTCATCCTGCTGTTGCACTGGGACGAACTATTGGGAGTGTGGAGAGCTAAGAGATTTATAACTCCAGCTTAAATGGTCATTTCAAAACTATCTAGAGCAAGTAGAACTTTTTAACCCATTTTAGGTCTTAAAGTCTTGGACCTTTCACTTTTTTTTAAAGAAAAGTCCTTATATAGGAAATCATTTTAGGAGATTCAGAGCCCTTTCAGGCCTGTCAGTGGATTCAGGTTAAGTTTGTAACCCTACTAGAGAATCAAAAATGGAATTAGAAATGAGACCCACACTTATTTCTGCATGTTGACAATAGCACTCTCTTGAGAGGGAAAGGTCTGTGTTCATCCCCAATTTTGCCACTTAGTGACCACATGACTGTAGACGGGTCACATTCTCTCCGAACCTTCTCATCAATAATGTGGGGATAATTATAACTCTATATTTTTCTGAGAGTTAAAGTTGAGATAGTATGTGACAAAGTACTTTTGAACTGTAAAATTATAAAAAAATATATGTACTTTAATTATTAAACAGCTTTGTAGAATTCAAAGGATCACTCCGCAGTGATTCTCATGCACACATGTGAACGGTGAATGAGGCCCTCGTCATTTCGGAAGTAGGTGCACAAAGTTTAATGTATTGTTACGGGGCTGCAGAGGGCGCTGCTCCCTAGGGTCACTCTATGCCTTATGACATCTGGGAAGCCAAGTGTCCCTAATGGTAAGCTCACGCTTTGCTCCTTTCCCAATCTCCGTCCACCTGCAGATCAGAAAGATCACCGAGATGCCTGCACACTTTTGGAGTGCTCCAACTCAAAGCTTTTAGATTCTATAAAACTGTTCCTTGTTTACCCTGGAACACCAAATTGCTTTGCCCTTAACCATCTGAAAAGTAATGAACAATAACATCGTGTTCTGCAGTTTTTCAGGAAACACTATTAAGATAGTCACATAAGTTCTACAAATCTGAGCCTTATCTCCTTGAGCAAGAAATTCTAACAAAGGTTTATTGAATTGTTCCTGGAATGTATTGTGATTACTTACTTTAGCATAGTATTCTGGACACAGTTTAACCTTTTATTGATTGGAAATTATCATTGGGAGCTAAAGTTATAGTGTTCTTTAGTACAGTGATTACTAAAGTAATGTTTGTGGGGACAGCCCTCTTACCCCTGCACCAATAGGCCCAGATTGCTCTGCAGCCCTCAGGTTTGCTTCCTGGCTTCCAGTCCCTGCATCTCCCTGGCTGATTTCCTGTCGGTGTCAGCCCTCACCCACCTGACTTTTCCTTACTCCCTACGGTAGCGCTCCATAAATGTAGTCCTTTGGGTACTATTTTCAGGGTTTTTCCCCCCCATATCAATTTCACCTGCATTATTATACACGTAATGCTTATCAAAATAAATAGACTAGTTTTTTACTTAAAATGTTTTAAAAGGGGCCCTGGCGAGTTTGGCTCAGCAGTTAGAGCGTCGGCCCGTGGACCAGAGAGTCCTGGGTTTGGTTCCTGCTAAGGGCATGTACCTCTGTTGCAGTTTGTCCCCGACCCTGGTTGGGGTCATGTGGGTGGCAACCGGTCGATGTGTCACTCGAGTCGATGTTTCTCTCTCTCACTTACCCCTCTCGCTCTGTCTGAAGATGAATGCAAAAATGTCCTCGGTTGAGGAAAAAATACATTTTAAAAGGGAATTACATCAATACTCTATTACCAGTATAACTGTGAATTATATCTTAGTGTACATTAAAAAATTATATAAGGACATCTACTTACAACCAAGATGAAATAGCAGAGAATAGATTTACATGCCTGCCTGAAACAATGAAAGAACAAGATGTATGTAAATGACAGTTTTCCAACTGTGTCAGGCAATGAATGACAGTGATTCCCAAGAGATGGAAAAAAAGACAGGCAGGACCTATCACTGCCCCAAAGTGCTCTTTCTGGAGAGCTTCCAGACCACTGTACAAGGAGGGGAAACCAAGAAGGAGCAGCAGACACTCCCCACGTGGAGTTGAAGATCCAAAGCTGAGAGTGTGCAGAGGTCCTGAGGAGAGAATTAATTGTGCAGAGAGCTCGGAGGATGTGCAGAGCGTCCCTTTTGAGGATTCAGTACAGTACTGATCACTGCAGTATTGTGCTGGAAATTCTAGGCAGCAACGCATGGCCAGAAAAATGTCATCTAGGTAAGAAAATGAAGTAAAACTCTTTTATTTGCAGGTAACATGAATACCTATGAACAAAATTTATTGAAATCTTTAAAAATACTACTTAAACTCAGAAGTGAGTTCAGCAATGTTATAGGATATATGATCACTATACAAAAATCAGTTGTATTTTTATATATTAACAGTGAATATCTGTTAATAGAAATAAAACATCAAAGTCATTTACAATAGAATACAAAATATGAAGTACTTAGGGATAAATTCAAATGAAAGATATGCATGATCTATACACTGAAAACTATAAAACATCACTAAAGGAAATTAAAGAAGGCCTAAATGAATGGTTCGATATACTGTGTTTAGGTGTTAGAAGACATGGTATTGTTAGGATGCAAATTCTTTTCATAGTATCTATAGATACAACACAAATCCAAATCAACCTGCAGCAGGAATTTTTGTAGAAATTGGAAACTGATTCTAAAATCCATATGGAAATGCAAATGATCTAAAATACCAATATGACTTTGAAAAAGAGAAACTTGGAAGACTAAAATTATAAGATTGTGAGAGTTGTAAAGCTGCAGTTATGGGAATATAGGTAGTCGGATAGATCAGTGGAACAGAGTAGAGAAGGTAGAACTAGATCCTCTCATTCATGGACACCTGATTTTCAGCACAGGGTCAAATACAGTTCCACAGAGAAAGTATAGTTTTCAACAAATGATGCTAGAAAAAAATGAATCGCCATATGCAAAAAGAAAACAAATGAAAATAAGACCTTTGATCCATACCTCATGCTATACACAAAAAATTAATACTAAACCTTAGATAAAAAATTTGACTTGATTTTGGATCACCAAGTTTAATGTAATACCTAAAAATACAAAACTTTAAGAAGAAAACATAAGAGAAAACCTTTGTTTTTGGGGGTTAGGCAAAGATTTCTTAGATATGAAACCAAAAACATGATCCATAAAAGAAATAATTGATAAAAGTGTATTTTATTTTCTGGCCAGTGTGGCTCAGTAGTTGAACGTCAACCAATGCACCAAGAGGTCACAGGTTTGATTCCTGGTCAGGGCACATGCCCAGGTTGTGGGCCCAATCCCCAGTGGAGGGCATGCAAGAGGTGGCCAATCCATGTTCTCTCTCATCGATGTTTCTATCTTTCCCTTTCACCTCTTTTACTAAAATCAATAAATGGAAAAAAAGGTGTATTTTATCAAAGTGAAAACTTCGATGCTTCAACAGACATGCGAAGGGAATGGAAAGACAGGGCACGGATAAGGCACATAGATCATATATCCAGAACTTAAAAGAACTCTCAAACTCAATGATAAGAAAACAAACAATTCAATCAAAAATTGGGCTAATGATTGAACAGGTACTTAATCAAGATATACAAGTTCAGAAATAAGCACATGAAAATGCTCAACATCATTAGTCACTAAGAAATGCAAGTTAAAATCACAGTGAGATACCACTATGCACCTTGTAGGATCACTAAAACTAAACTAATCATTCCAAGTGTTGTCAAGGATTTTGAAACCTGGAACTTCCGTTTTTTTGAATCTGTTTGTTCACATTTTTATTTTTTAATTGTAAAAAACTGTAACCTTTATTAATTGCAATTTACATTTAATATTATTTTATATTAATTTCAGGTGTACAGCATAGTGGTTAAACACTCTTATACTTTACAAAGTGTTCCCCCTGATATTTCCATACCCACCTGGCACTGTACATGGTTATTACAACATTATTGACTGTATTTCCTATGCTATACTCTACATCCCATGACTACTTTGTAACTACCAATCTGTACTTCTCAATCCCTTTACCTTTTCACCGATCCTCCAACCTCCCTTGCCGCTGGCAACCATCAATCAGTCTGTTCTCTGTATGTGTCTGTTTCTGTTTTGTTTTTTTCATTTATATTGTTCTTTAGATTCCACATATAAGTGAAATTACATGGTATTTGTCTTTCTGTGACTGAATTATTTCACTTAGCACAATTCTCTCTGAGTCCATACATGCTGTTACAAATGGTAAGATTTTGTTCTTTTTTATGGATAAATAATATTCCATTGTATATACATACCATAAGTTTTTTATTTATTTGTCTACTGATGGGCAGTTGGGTTGCTTCCATAGTTTGGCTACTATAAATAATGTTGTAATGAACAGAGGAATCCATATATTCTTTCGAATTAGTATTCTGGGTTTCTTCATGTATATACCAAGAAGTGGAATTGCTGGGTCATAAGGCAGTTCTATTTTTAATTTTTTTGAGGAACCTCTATACTGTTGTAAAACTGGAATTTTCATACATTTATCATGGGGATGTAAAATGGTACAAGAACTTGAGAATACAATCTGTCATTTTTTTTTTAAAGTTAAATACACAGCCATTCTACACCTAGATATTCACCAAAGAGAAATAATAGGGTATGTTCATACAAACAATTGTATCTGAATGTTCATAGCAACTTTATTTGCAATATGCCAAACTAGAAATGTTTCAAATACCCACCAAGTGAAGGGATAAACAAATATGGTATATTCATATAGTGGAGTACTACTCTGCAGTTGCATAAAATGCACTATTATTTTTCATTGGGGATACATTTTTATTTTGCTAATAGGTTTTTATTGATTTTAGAAAGGGAGAGAAACATTGATTGGCTGCCTCCTGCATGCCTCCTACAGGGGACCAAACCTGCAACCTGGGCATGTTCCCTGACTGGGAATCGAACCTGAGACCTCTCAATGCATGGGATGACACCCAGCCACCTGAGCCACACCATCCAGGGTGTAAAACATGCATCGTTGACACATGCAGCAACATGATGAATTGCAAAATAAAAAAACGGAGTTCAAGAAGCCACACTTCCCCCAGATCCATTTTTTATTATCACATTTAACAAAATTTCTAGGAAATACAAACTAATCTATTAGAACAGAAAATAAATCAGTCATTACTGAAGGATGGGAGGCTGGAGGAAGTAGGAATGGCATAAAGGAACTTTTGGGGGTGATGGACATATGTGTTCTTATACTGATTATGGTGACAGCTTCCTGGGGGGGGGGGTGTGAGTATGTCTAAACCTATCCATTTGTACATTTTAAATATGGGCACTTTATTATGTGGATTATATCTCATACAGCTATTAACAATATTAAATATATAACCATTACAGAGTGTTGGTTCACTCATCACCCAACATCGTCTTGTATCTACTACCGTCGGGAAGCCCTGTTGCGACCTGTGTCAGAAGCTACAGTTCTCCAAGGGAGGACAGAACAGACACTTAGTTTAGTGATTTCCATTTGCCAACCATGTCCCGTCAGAGATCTGGTCGGCAGCTGTCTGTCTCTCCTAATGATGCGCTAGAAAAATCTGTGATACTAGATTTTCTGTTGCTTTGGGTTTTCCTTTCAAAGGCAAAACGGAGTTTTGGAAGGACGTGGAATAGCATCAGTAGGCCGAGGTTTTCGGCCTGGAATCCCCTGGATCCTTGCCTCCTTTGTTCTGTGTGTCTAAGAAAGTTATGTACTGTCTCTGGGCCACATACGGAAGACAAGGAGCTTAAATGTAATCCCCTAATGTTCTTCCATGACTGTCATTTTGCCCCCAGGTTGTAGCTGCTTGCAAGAGGGCTGAGGTGACTGGAAGGTCACTCTGCAGATGAAAGCCCCAGGTAGGGAGAAATGAGTTCTCTGGATTTAAATAAAAATCAAATCGAGCCCATTCAAATTTAGAAATAAAGTAATTATAGTGATATTCTATGGTGACATAGTAAGATTTGCTAATTTCTTTCTCTATTTTTATAAAAATAGTTTTAAAAGGATAATCTTCTCATCTAGGAAGGGTGCCAGGTTTCTGTCTTCAGTGAATGTCTGTATGTTTTTTTCTTCCTTACAACATTAAAGAAGATGTTACTGCTGTCAGAGTCCCACCTAACTCTAGCAGAACTGGTGTTTGTATAACTGATGACAACCTGCAATTCTACCATAGCTTTTATGATCCCATTCAAACAGATTTCTTCACATAAAGCCAATTTACCTTGGAATGTTAGGGACAGCTTCAGAGTAACTGGTAAAAATTAAAACCTAAATTAAAGCCCAACCCAACATACTTGGTATTTCTTCCAACAAATGGAGACCTGTTTACAGCCCGTGTTGAAACTTAAATGGAGCAGGTTCTTCTGACAGAAAGTAACTCTTCCCCTCCAAATAACAGTGAAGAATATTGATCAAAGTTGCTGGTTGTTTCAGACTACAACACTTGTGTCAGTGACCTGCTGGGCATCCGTAATCACAGTGCAGGCACTGGGGAGCTGGGACTAACTAGAGATACTTAAAAATTTATAGGTAACAATAAGAGTGTCCTAAGTAACAGTGCTTTGCTCTGTGCTTTTTCTTCTATAAAGCCAGTGAGAAATCTGCTCTTTCTTCCAAAAACGGTGAGTGCTTGACACATCTTAAAGGCTCGATAGTAGAGAGGAAGTATAGAGTCTCTTCAGTGTCGTTTCAATTCCTCCATAATCTCTTTTCCCCTTCACCAAATGTGTCCTTGGAAAACCAGTGGTCACACATTCCCTGTGTATCTCTAAGGAAATTGGATCTACTACATCTAATAGATCACGTATGTTTTGTGTCAATGAACTTGGTGTGCTATTTCCAGAAATGCAGCCATGCCTCTGTGGTAGAATTCACAAGTCCGTGGCTACGTGGGAAAGATGCTTTGGGACAGGAGAGTTTCTGAAGTTCTTCAGTCTTGTTGCAGACATACCAAGATGCTCTATTCCTGGCAGTCTCTATTCTTTGTTTCTTTTCCTCCATTAAAATCTAGTTCTTTTAATGGAGTTCAGTAATCTTTCTAATTGAAATCACTTCAAATTTGGCATTGTCAAGAACACACCTAGCACACACATTGAGGCATAAAGCTTTTATTTGCTCTTCCTTTACTTCATAACAAACACATTGCACACCCTGATCTCTAGAAGCCAGACTGCCTGGGTTTCAACAGAACCTGTATTGGTTACCAGCAGCGAGACTTTGGAAAATTATCTAACATCAGTTTTCTCATCTGTTAAAATGGAGACATTGGTACTTCATAGAGCTGGTATGAGAATTAATGACTTAATATATAAAATCTCTTAGAATAGCACTACACATATAAGAATTATATATATATATATATATATATATATATATATATATGCAATTACTAGTCCTGCTGCTGTCTCTTCCTATAAGGGCACTAATCCCATTTATGAGCCTGCTACTTTCGTGACCTCATCACCTCTCCAAAGCCTTCCCTCCAAATATCATTGCATCAGGGATTAGGATTTCAACATACGAAATTTGGGGGAACACATGTTGAGTCCATAACAACAGGTAATCTCATTATATTTCAAAGTAAGTTATTAAAAAAAAGTATAATTTTATAGATAAGAGAACGGAATTTCTGAGTTTGTAAATAGCGTGCCCAGGGTCAGTCGGCTGGGAATCACCCGCGTGGGAGTACAGAAATAAGAAACTTTGGATGGCTGGGTTTTCCGAGCCAAGCAGGCACCGGGCCTTCCCTAGACCTCTGCTCTTCACAGGTACGCCGTGGGGCAGCTGGAGGAAGGGACCCGGGCCTCTCACGGCAGATTCTGCCAAGCTCCATTCTTCCCAGCAATCCCAGAACAGATCCTTCTCTCCGTGTTTCTCTCCCTGGTGTGAGAGCAGAGCGGTTCAGCCAGTAGTCATTCATCCAAACCAGCTTCCCTCACACAGAAGGAGATCAGATTCCTTAGGAGCGGTGCTGCTAGGCATATTGATGATGACTTTTTTCTGAAAAGCAGAAGGCACGTTTTTGTGGATTTGATTTGATTCCCTCATCAGGCGATGCCATTTGAGATTTTGCAGGTGCAGCCTAACATCTCTATGAGGCAGAGGCATTTTTTATTTGTTCACCCTTTATGGCTCTACAGGGCTCATTGGTGCATCTGGTTAAGCACACAGAAGAGACATTCACAGGATTAAGCCTCACCACCCTATCACTCTGCCAAGATGCTTTGATTGTAAAGACGGGGAAATGTTCATTATCAGTGGTTCTTCTGCTCAGAAAGCCTTTGTCTGGTTGTTTTCAAATGTGAATACTCTTTTCATAAAAACTATTGTGTGGAGCTGTAGTATAAATAAGGTGTTACATGAATTTTAACTGCATTTAAACAGGGATTACAAACTACCAAAAAATACCAGAAAGAAAGTGGAATTGAGATCATTATATATATATGTGTGTGTGTGTGGATAGATAGATAGATAGATAGATAGATAGATAGATAGATAGATAGATAAGACCTATTATAAAAACAAATTTTGGTAACTGCCTGGAGTAAACTGAAATTTGGTCTCAAGCTAATGTTATTGAATACATTCAAGAATAAACTACCGGCTTGATCTTGTGGGTCCTTGGAGCTAAACTTCTCATCCAGAGAAGAGGAAGTAACCCGTGAAGGTTTCATGCCATCCCTGTGCCGCTCACGGCAGCACAACCACAACGAATGAAAAAGTAGGGTCGTTGTTGGAGAATGATTTCATGTCAGCTTCAGAGCAGTCAACTCGTTTTAGAAGTTGGTGTAATAAAAGAACATTTTATTTTTTCAACATCCCTAAGGAAATCTGTGTGTGCGTGTGTTCACAGAACCATGTGTCACGATAACCCAGTCATATCTCTTTATCACAAATCAAGTTTCTAATTTAATTTATCTTTATAAAAATCTTATAATCTCATAGGATACCTATCAAAAAGAACGCCCGGAGATAGGTATTCGTAGGCTTTTAATGAAACATCCTTGATTGTTATAAACCTGCTCTGGACTCCTAAACCAGAGCAGTCACTAGGGGAGAAACAAAGCCACTAACAGGGGCTTAAATACACCAATATTTAAGTTTGGTAGATTCTTTTTTTTAATTTATTTTTTATTGTTGGAAATATTACAGATGTCCCCCTTTTCCTCCCTGACCCCCTCCTCCCCACTCCCACCCCCCTCCTGCTTTCCCCAACCTAATGTCTGTGTCCATTGGTTGTGAATATATGCATCTAAGTCCTCCGGTTTATCTCTTCCCACCCCTCTCATCCCCCATCCCTCTGAGATTTGTCAGTCTGTTCCCTACTTCCATGACTCTGGATTTATTTTGGTTCACAGTTTATTTTGTTCATAATGTTCCCTAAGTAAGTGAGATCATGTGGTACTTGTCATTCTCTGACTGGCTTATTTCATTCAGCATAATATTGTCCAGGTCCCTCCATGTCATCTCAAAGGGTAAGAGATTTTTCTTTCTTACAGCTGCATAGTATTCCATTGTGTATATGTACCATAGCTTTTTTTTTTTTCCCTTTATTGATTTCAGAGAGAGAGAGAGAGAGAGAGAGAGAGAAACATCGATGAGAAAGAACATTGATTGGCTGCCTCCTGCATGCCCTGCACTGGGGATTGGGTCCACAACCTCAGCATGTGTTCTGACCAGGAATTGAACCAGCGACCTCTTGGTGCATGGGTCGATGCTCAACCACTGAGCCACACCGGTGGGACTACCACAGCTTTTTTATTCACTTATCTATTTCCAGAGCTTAGCTATTGTAAATAGCATTGCTATGGACACAGGGGTACATATATTCTTTCTGATTGGTGTTTCAGGCTTCTTAGGATATATTCCTAGAAGTGGAATCACTGGGGCACATGGAACATTGATTGGCTGCCTCCTCCACACCCCAGAATGGAGATCGAGCCCACAACCCCGGCATATACCCTGACTGGGAATCGAACCCAGTGACTTCTTGGTACATGGGATGATGCTCAATTCACTGAGCCAGTTCAGCTGGGTAGATTCTTAAATCTATGTACTTCATACATTTAGCATCTACTAAATAAATTTTGGAACATTGAATTTTAAACAGTAAACTTTAACATGGTGTCAAATTTTGGATATCTTTGGGATCAAAGTAATCTGTTAGCAGGGGCTCATTTTCACATGGTCTCAGTGTTTCAGGTGACAGCAGCAAACCACCGTCTGAGTCATTTCTCGGTCCTGTTCCACCAGCTGTCTCCGCAGGCCCGGCCCTTCCACTGAAACACAACTTTCGATGTTTGCTTTTTTATGTCACTTTCATAAAAAGTGATAGAGGGAGGGGAGAAAAGACAAAAATTCATTTATTTCCAATGAAAAAGCTTGTATTCATCTTTATTATTAATAGTGATAAAGCTTTATTTGCATTTTAGCTAAAATACCTAAAAAGGTGTGGACCACTAATATTTAAAAATAACAACTGTGGATGTGTTTTGGTGATTGCTTTTATGCTTAGGACAGACATTATGGATCCAAGTAGTTGGTACTTCAGTGTAAATATAAATTTTAAAGAAAAATGAGTTATCTTATTTATCTTAAAATGTATATAAACAGGCCATTCTATTTACAAAGTTTTCTTTCCCAACTTGGAGTTGGCATCGCATCAGATTGTTTTGGTTCTATGATAACATTTTATTATCAAGACTTCTAACGTGCTCTGCGTTCCCTACAGCACCAGGTCGAGTCCTCTGGTGGATGGATAGTAGCAGTCTGCCTTGACTTCTCTCTTTACACACCTGCCCAGCTGTCAAGCTGAGCAGCCTCCGATTCCCACGGATGCCTGGTGCTTTCTTGGTTCTGTCTAAGTGCATCCTCTTCCTTCTAAATAAAATGTTCTTTTCACCCATTTCCATGTGTTTATATCTTACCTTTCCTGAAATATTCAACTCTAGTGTCAACATTCTCAGAAGAACTTCCCGATTCTTAAGTTGGACTCGACTTTTCTCTTCCTCCTTCTCTCTCTCTCTCATTTATAAAATCTCTCATATGTTACATTTTATTTTGCAATTATTTTTTTCTACTTTACCAACAGCAACAATAATGATAAACACCAAATTCTGTTGTATAATATAAAATGTTCTTTGTGTACACTATGTCATTTGATTCACCAAACAATCCTACACTCTGAATGCTGTTATTATTCCTAATTCACCTAAGAGGAAGCTGTTAGAGAGGGCACAGCGGTTACCCAAGTTCAACTGGCTGGCTTGAGATCTGGATTTCTAACGTGTAGACCTTGTCCTCAACCAACAGGCAAGACTCCGCCTCCCGGCTAGTGCCTCCTTTTGCTGGTCATGTGTCGCTTTCTACTTTGTTGTAATTACCTGTGACTGAATTACTATGGTTGTTGTTCCTTGAAGGCTCAATTTAGGTCTGATTCTCCCTGCTATTTTAAACCTGTCTCAGCTCAGTGTCTCACACAAAAGTAAGGATGGTCTAAAACTATTTGGTCAACAACTGAATAATTTAGAACCTTTCAAATGTTCTTTCAGAGCTCCGACATGGAAGGGTTTTTTTTTGAGAGAGGAAAGTACTATGTTTAACTGTCATCAAAATAAAATGGAAAATATAGCTTTGACCAAAAGAAATGACATGTTTCAAAAGAATAAAATTAAGACAGGATTTTAAAATCCATTATCCAATCTATCTGAAAATAAATAAGGACAAGCCCCATGACTGAAGGAGTAAAATGTCTTTAAACTCACAGTTAGTATTTTACATATATGTTATACACACACACACACACACACACACACACGTGTGTGTGTATATATATACATATATATATTTCTAACACATATATATATATATATATATATATATATGCTAGAAATTTATTTCTACTGAAACAAAAGAGGTCATACTTGACTAAATCAAAAAATAATATTAATGAAACAATGGCTGGCCCTGGCCCTGGCTCAGAGGCTCTACCAGCCCATGGACCAAAGGATCCTGGGTTTGGTTCCCAGACAGGGGCACACACCTGGCTTGCAGTCCTGGTCAGGGGCTTGCAGGAGGCAACCAATCCATGTGTTTCTCTCTCATCGATGTCTCTCTCTCTCTCTCTCTCTCTCTCTCTCTCTCTCTATATATATATATATATATATATATATTTTTTTCCTCCCTCCCTCCCTCCCTCCCTTCTCCTCCCTCTCTCCCTCTCTTCTCCCTCTACTCTATCTAAAATCAATGGAAAAATATCCTTGGGTGAGGATTAACAAAAACAACACAAAAAACAATAGCTAGCATTAATGGTATTTTAATAAATAGAAGTGAATCGTAACATTTTTTCTGTTTATTTATATTTATATCATGCAGATGAATAATTGGCTGGCTCTTATCAAGCTGTTTGACATTGAATTGACAGAGCATCAATATTGAAGTAGGAGAAGGTGTTGAAGATAAGATATCTTATCTGGGGACTAATAACCTTTTTGTCTTTAACAAGCTATCTTATCTTTACTACTCTGCCTAAGAGCTCAAGAGAATGGCAGCTTTGAATAACACTGCTATTTCTATCATCATGACCCAAGACTGATTCAGAGAGGAAATGTCTATCAGAAGGATGAAATGTAGTTCAGGTTTATGAGGTAGCAGTCGCAGGTATACCTGTGAGGAGCTCACCTTCTAAGATTGAAGAACCTTTAGGTATGGGTCATTTATCTCAAACATCCTAACTCCATCCCCAATTGTACATTGAATGCTGAGAGTTGATTAGACCTTCTTCAGCCATCACCTGTTTATAAGGTTAAAAAGACAGATAGGGATGAAGACTTTGTCAATTCAGTGTTTGATTATATTCTCAAGGGTCTAATTGAATAGTGTGTCCTGCAAAGCTTCCTGAATGTTAAGTATATTACCAATATTACATATAGTGTGCTATAAATTCCCAATCACTCAGAAGAATTTATTTGATTACTTTCTGCCTATACATAGTGTCATGTACACACACCCAGGAAGAGTTGACATCACTATCTCTAACTAGTAATCTTCCATACAGAGGTTTATTTAGCTCTCCACAGAGATTTAGAGGAGTACTGTTAGGATCTTGATTTGATACTTTTATTTTCTATTGAAAGTTTATTAATTATAGATATAGATATAGATGATATAGATATAGATGTATAGATGTAGATATAGATATGTAATAGGTATGCTACTTTCAGTCAAATTCTGTTAATAAAGAGTCTTTATGCTTAACCTTTTCAAGCTACCTCAAGGGCCTCACAAAAGATGCTGAGTTTTATAATGGCAAATTACACTGAAACTTCCTAAAGAGTTCTGTGTTCTGGTGTTTGTTTGTTTTTTTTATAACGGAGGCCTTAGAATGGTTTAGACCAGCATTCCACTTAGGAGTCCCTTAACAATGATAAACAAATACAAAGGTTTTTTAAAGCCAACTAAATACAAATGAAATTCCTTTTCCAGGCATAAATGGTAGATCATGATGTTCGTCCTACTTCTTCCTGTACTTTATGCTTCTAAAAAGGAGGCACACCTCTGGTGCTTTCCACCTTGGTCCTTGGTCCTTGGTGCCTTTCCACGTGCTGTTCTCGTCGGGAATGTGTCACACGCAGGCCACACGTCACCTTCTCCATGGAGAGTTCTCTGATTTTGTCCAGCAGAACTGATCTCTCCAACCTCTAAACGTGGACTTCCTTTATCATGTTATTTTAAATTTTATTACAAATTTGATCTTCCCATTTGAGAATAAATTACTCGAGGTTGGAGAACATGTTAATCTCATCTTTGAGTCCACCACAGCTCCTACGACAATGCCTAAAACAGGTAGAGAGTAAACATGTCTCAGGAAAGACCTAGTAAATTGTCTTTTTTCTAAGGACAATAATGTAGCCAATTTTGTACCATTTGTGTAAAATATTGGCTAAGGCTATCTACTGTTGCATGTAGAATTTTTCTTTTTTTTGAATTGAGGCCATTAAAACTTACGAAGGATATATCTTAAGATAAATGGTTGGAAATATTTTCAAGATTTTGAAAGCTATATTTCACAAGGAACCAGAATGTAAAATATTATTTAGTTCTTTGTGTGTGTGTGTGGGGGGGGAATTATTAAATCATCTCTATTGATAAACTAACTTTCTCTCTTTCTTTTTCTTTTACTCTTTCAGTTTCTAAGGTAACTTTCGATTTCTGGCATTGTTCCATGATCTTTGGTGTGCTGTTACTTTTCTCAATAAGCCCTTTTTGAGGCTACACCTTTTGGTGATTTAAGAATAGAAGGAGATGAAAACAAGTGCACCATCTCCATTGAAAGTCATAATGGCTTTCAACAGAGGTGGATTGCTCATGATTCTAAGGATTCCGATTCTTACTTTTCCCAGGGTAGAAAAAAGTATAGAGCCACAATGCTCTTCGTTTAAATTTAATCATACATCTCATTATGTCTTTTAATGAAATGTTTTATGAATGATTTGATCCAGGTATGTAATGTTGGGTGGGGTGGGGGAGGAAATGCAAATACTGAGATGAATGTGAGAGTTCAGGAATGGGCATAGAGCAATAATTGAGGTTTTGCATGATAGCAGAGTATTTGCCAATATGCAATATTACGGTTCCTCCATCTAAGGAAAAGAAAAAGAAGACTATTATGCTTCTTGCAAGAGCTGAGAATAGCCTGAATCTTTTTCATGGTTCTCTATTTTACTTTGAACAGCACACAGCAGAATGCGTCATCAATAAAACCGGTAAGCTCTAGTCCTAGTTTGTTATAACACACTTTTCCCTTCTCTATCACATACAACTTCCTGAACAAATTTAACCATACCTTTTGTAGGAAAGAGCTGGGCCAGCATCCTCAAGTACCTCTGGTTACAAAAGGGATTTTCGCTGGAATGCATTAGGGTAGTGTTTTTATGGATTCTGTATGGTGAAGAAGATTTGGGAAATATACATCCAAATAGTATGCCCAAACTATGTTTCCATGACACTTATGTCATTGATTTTGTGAATAACTAATAGAAAAAAAGTGTAAAGAAATAATAATAGGATGTTGTGAGAGCTAAAAGGGCTGTAGAGAAAAGCACATCTAAGTCTCTCATTTCAAAGATGAGAAAACTGAAGTCTCCATGGCTTAATTGATTTTCTCAATATCATTTATCCATTAAGTGACAAAGCAAGAACATCTGACTCCTGGGCCAGTACTCCTTCCATCATACCATTAGATTCATATAAGGAAGAACTAGCTTCGGTAATTGAATTCCCTGGTGTTCATTCAGACTTTTCCTGAACAAACGTAGAGGCTTTAAACTCTACCTTTTCATTCACCAAGATACCCCATTCCATCATTGGGTAGCTGACTAGTATGAACTTTTATCTAATATTCTTCACATACTCAAAATCTAATTTCTTGTATCTTCCACTCATTATACCATGTTCTTCTCTTTGAAGAAGAACATGTTTGAAGAAACGCATTGAACCTGTTTCTTCTTTCTGGCTGCAGTACTTCAGCTATTCAATGACAACTGAGGTTTTTCTTGTCCCCACACCCCAAGACTTTCTATAATTTTATTTTCCAAGATCAGTGTTCTCAGTTCCTTTAGTCTCTCACGTGAAGAAAATAGGAAGGAAAAGTTTTGTTTTGTTTTGTTTCTTGCCATCAGTTACTAGGTTGAAATTTTTTCCTTGTATTTAATTTTGTGTTTAATTTATATAAATCACAACTAGTCATTCTTGTGGCTAGCTGATATCCCCAACACCCAGTCCCTCCCTGAAACTGAAGTGTAGGAGTCTACTGTTATCTGGCAGAGGAAAAGCAGTATGGGATTTGCCCTTGAACCAGAACATGTCCTTTCCCTGCAGCTTTTCAGTTAGCGTGTCACCTTCCAGGGAAGAGGGAGTGAGGGGGGTCAGTGGGATGGTGCATCCACGATACAGGCAGGTAATAGTTACGGTTAGTGGTGGCCACTTGCCCTTCTGCCTGGGGGAGACTTGTGTGGTCAGCAAAGGGCCTTGCAGTCCATATTGTGTCTCTATTGCTGGCAGTGTAAGTACAGGCAGAAAAAAATGGTGACAAAATGGGTTTATGTAACAGCTTTAAACTGCCTGAAATATGTGTGTCCAGCCCTAAGGGACAAAAACATTCAATAATTTCTGAAATTGTTTCAATGAATTCATCTCTTTTTTCCCCATATTATTTGAAACCAACCTAAGGGAAGGTTTAAGAGGCCAGGGATCCACATGATGAAAGATGGCAAAGGTTTAGGATTTTCCACCTGGGCCATCAAACTGTAGCTTTGTGTAGCAGGGTTCCATGCTTTCAGACTTTATTCCCCTCAGAGGCCTAACTTGTTCGAATTAGGGGAGAAAGAGCAAGAGGTGGAGGGGGCTGGAGAGGGAAATGGGGGCAGAAGGGGAGGAGGGTGTAGAATGCAAATTGCAGATTGCAAGAGTGATGGCAAAAATTGAATTCAGATAAACAACTACGATACATAAATGTTAAAACAAAAATTATACTCGAAAGAAAATAGCGGTGCTGATAACTTTATCTCCTCAAAAATTCCCCATTGTAGCTGTTGTTTTTCCTTTTGCCTCTAGATGAAAATGAACAGCTTTCTGTTTTGTTTACAACTGACATTGCCTATGAAGAAAATTCAGGAGTCAAAGATCAGAGGTGGAAAGTTATTCAATTAGATGACTGTCAGAGTAAAGTCGGCATGTAGGTATACGTGTGTGAAAGAGAAAGTATCAGAATGCATTTACCATTGATGGTAGTCTTTTCAGAGACAGATATCTGCCCTGACTCCTTAGTTTTATTATATCCTCTAACCCTCCTTTCCATTTGCTTTTCTTCTCACGACTACGCTTACCTGCTTAAATAGCTTTTAAACCAGCTCCCAGAGGAAAAGAAAACAAACTCAATACACTTGACTACAGTTAGAGAACAGCTCTTAAATCCAGCAGCAGCCTTTCCCAGCAATTTGCATTTCAGATACCTCGGATCAGACCTTCCCTCTAGGAGGGTGTGGAAATTAGAAGACCATGTTTTCCCAATGCAAAGATTATAATTACAAAAACTATTTCAGGGGCAGTGTTTTGCTGCATTAAATTGCTCTTTCAAGTTTCTATTTACAGTGTTTCTAGTTAAACAAGACATTCTACTCTGGATAGGACCTTGGAGGAAGGGAAGCCTTAGAATTTTAGATCTCCAAATGGGGACAGTCTAACCCAGAGGGAAATTCTGAAATTCTGAAAATCTGTGTGAGCTGGCTGCCTCTTTGATCCTGGGTTATTTGGTTATTCCTATTGTGCTGAGTTCTCCATTATTGGTCTCTCTCTCTCTCTCCCCTCACCATTTTAATATTCACTGAGAGAGGCAGGCAGGGTAAAAAGTGGGAAGAAAAAATAAACCTAACTCCTTAAAATATAAGGAACATTTATTCCAACAAATGTCATTAAGTACTTACTAGGTTTCGATCCAATCCCAGATAAATTAGACAAAGCAACCCCCACCAAAGAACAGAAGATCTCTACAGTCTAGAAGATGCTAGGATTATCCACTGAACATTTTAAAATATGGTAAGTGCCTCAGAAGTCACCTAGGAACACATTTGAGAACATAAGTATTGCTCGGAAAAATCAGGATATTTTGAGCCTAGATTTGAGGGCTCAGTTCACCAGGGCATATGCTGTGGGAAGGAATGGAGGAGCGAGAAGGGCGGGGACCAGAAATCGTTACAAAGCTGTGCTCAGAGGCTGTGAGAGCTGAACCACCCCTACACCCCTCTCATTTCACAGAAGGGTAAAGAAAATTGAACAAGTGCGGGTGTGTAGGTATGGCAACCACTGTTCAGGACATCCATTCTTCTGTCAGGTCTGTGCACACATCCATGTACCCCCAACTTCCCATCCATCCACCCACTTTTTCTTCCCTCCTAAAAGTCCTAGAGTTTGTTAGAAAAGCCCCTCTCCGTCCACTGCTCATTTCTGATAACACCCTAACCCATTTTATTTCATTGTATTCATGAATGAGAATAGAGTTAACCTCAGTTGTTTATAGTTATATAGGGGACTGGAGATGTTGACTATGTCAAATGGGCAGATAATCTTCAAATCCTTTCTATTTGGGTGTGAAAAGATTTTCATGCTTACATAAAATAGGGGCTGTACGTGACATTTTGGTAATGCCCCCTCAAAAGCCCAAAACACCAAGAGAGGCCCCCAGTGAGACGACCAAAGGAACCTAATACATTTTAAATGTGTGCCTGCATAGTAATATCAGACACTGACGCCTTTCCACCCACCAGAGCTGTTAACAGTACCATCAGTTGATCCAATACAGAAGGCGATTTTGGTGGGGAATGCTCTCTACAAACACATCTTCCTTAATAAGAGGGCATACCACAATAGTTTTCTAATATATTGCAAACTGACCAAATATATTTAAACTCGGTTTAGGAAAAAAGTCCGTATTTCTATAGACTTTGGGAACTTTTAGAGAACCATTTTCCCATAGTTCCACAATTTATCCCAGGCCAGGCCTCTGAGTTTCCCCTGTGGGCAGACAGTGCTGCTCTCCAAACTATGTATGCACCTGTCCAAAGGTGTGTGACCACTGCATGTGAAAGGGAGCCCCCCATGGCTTAGAATAACATGGTTGTAGTGGCCTTGGATGATCACAATGACCCACAGAAGGCCAGCTGTAGATGCCGGTAAAATCACTGTTTAGTTCTTGTCCTTTCTGCACAGTGACTTTTGTCTCCCCCTCCTCTCCAATCTATTTATAAACTATTTTAAAGTAATAATGAAATGACAAAGTATAGGCATAGCCTCTTACTACACTTGTTTCCTAGTGACGATCCCCATATAAACATGGGAGCATGTCATGGTCTCCTGGGAAGAAGCAAAAAGAAGGGTTAATAAATATAGTTCCTGTTTTCTTACCCCTGAGAGGCTTTCTGAGTCACCTTTATATGTCCCACCTTCCTGGTTTCTGAAATGGGTAGGAGACCACCGGGCTGTAATTTATTTCCTGGGGCAGAAGTGGTAATGTGTGAATGAGGTTCTTTCAACACCCCGCGGGTGGGGATCTGGAATTCATCAGTCTCAGGAAAGCACTGTGTGTGCTCCACCAGGCAGGACCTGCCTGGGCATCACGCGCAGCTGTTTAATGCGTAAGGACAGTAAAGTGTTCCGTGAGAATCTTTTCATGTTTTGAACATAATATAAGGTGTCGATCTCTGGGGAGACGATCTGAACTCTGACCTTTGGGCTCTCAGGAGACGGAGAGAAGAGAAGAATTTTCACTCTCATATTATAGACAGTTTTAGTTCTGCCCATACTTGGTCTGCCATGATTATATGGAATTTATCATGT
This sequence comes from Molossus molossus, assembly GCF_014108415.1. Taxonomy (NCBI): domain Eukaryota; kingdom Metazoa; phylum Chordata; class Mammalia; order Chiroptera; family Molossidae; genus Molossus; species Molossus molossus. The sequence goes on from NW_023425344.1 coordinate 185,765,409, forward strand.
CATCTCTTTTTTTCTTTTTTTTTAAATAATTTTTATTTTTCAATTACAGTTGACATACAGTATTATATTAGTTTTAGGTGTATACCCCAGTGATTAGACATTACATAATTACTAAGTGATTATTCTGATAAATCTTGTACCCATCTGACATCATTTTTGGTTATTAGAATATTATTGACTAGTCCGGGTGGTAGGGCTCAGCGGTTGAGCATTGACCCATGCACCAGGAGATCGCTGGTTCGATTCCAGGTCAGGACACATGCCCGGGTTGTGGGCCTGATCCCCAGTGGAGGGCATGCAGGAGGCGGCCAATCAGTGTTCTCTCTCACCGATGTTTCTCTCTCTCCCTCTCACTTCCTCTCTAAAATCAATAAAGGAAAAACAAAAAAGAATGTTATTGACTGTATTCCCTAGGCTGTACTTTACATCCTCGTGACTATTCTGTAACAAGCAATTTGTACTTCCTAATCCCTCCACCTTGTTCACCCATCTTCCCAGTCCCCCTCCCATCTACTAGTTGTCAAAATATTCTCTGTATTTATGATTCTGCTGGAGTCTTAGCCAGATGCCTATCTTCTCCCCTTTCTGGATGGAAAATTACTAGAGGGTAAAGACCCTGTATCCTGTGACACCTAGCACAGTGTTAGGTATGTGTATACCTGGCATCTGCTTGATATTTACTGAATCATCAAGCTCTTGAGCCTTTCTGTACCTGTTTCCTCGTCTATAATAGGGGCTTCATAACGGTCGTTGCGGAGATTAAATGAGCTAATCCATGTACAAGTCTGAGAGCAGTGTCGGGTACATAGTGGGAGACTGGTACTTACCTGGAATATGGAAAGCATGGGGGAGAGAAGCGGGGGAGGGATTCCCCCTCTTCTGCTCTCCAGGAATGAAGCAGAGCGAGCATGAAGACATAGGCTTCCGAGAGAACACTGGATGCAATTACAAGACATATTGATTCTGTATTTCAATTACTGAAAGTTATGAAAATTCAAATAACTGGTTTATGCCAACTAAAAGTTTCTTCTAGGGATGAGTACCTCACGATAGAATAAAAATATAAAAGAGAAAATGGAAAAAAAAAAAAAGTGATCATCACATTTTTATTTAGGTCATAAGAGCTTTTCATTCAGAGACTCTTACAAAATTTGCTTCAATCTCGTAACAAGTTCGCTGGGCATACCGTGAAACTTCGCATTGTTTGCAGGGATCAGCAGCTGAGGGCGGAGCAAACAAACTCCAAAGCAGCTTCTGAGGTGGCTGGGCTGAGAGACCAGGTGCCGCTGGACCGGAGCTGCAGCCACAGCAGTGTCTAGTGTGATTTGGGTCCAAAGGAGATTTCAGAATTGCTCTGTGTTTGACATGGCCCTTCAGGCTAAGAGTCTTGGTTTTTTGTTTTTGTTTTTGTTTTTATCTCTTCCTAGCCTTCTAAACAAGGACATAAATTTTCCAAAATCTCTATCCTTTCCGCAAAATAATGTGACACAGCTAGCCGTATCGGACAAGTGCATCCTGCTCGTCAGCGAAGGGATTCCGAGACCTAATGAATCCTTACGTCCGCTAATGGCGTCTGGCTGCTCCTGAAGCTGTTACCCTAGATTGCTTCTGACATTTGTGTCTTCATATCACAGTTTCTCCCAGTACCTGCTGAGCTTGCTTCACAGATAAGCATAGGTCTGTGTGAGGAGTTTACATTTACAGAACCTTTTAGACCTGTGAGATTCAGTATGTTAGCCATTAGCCGTGATGTGGCCATTTAAAATTAATCAAAATTTAAAAATCAGTTCCTCTATCATGCTAGCCACATCTCAAGTGCTGGACAGTCACATGTGTCCAATGGCTACCATGTTGGTCAGCACAGATTTTAAACAGACCGATTGTTGCACAAAGATGTGTGGGGTGGTGCTGCGTTCGACCAGAGGGGTGAGGCAAGAACATTACCAGTTGCTAAGAGAAAGCAAGTGTGTCTGTTTTTAAGAAAACACAAACCGAGAAAAGGCAGACTTCCAAAAGGAATAATTCAAGAAGAGTTCATTCTCCTCACTTGGCAATCAGAATAGGTTCTATTCAAATACCTCCACTGATATCCAAGTGTCTATGGATCTTTAATTACATTTCAAGAGCAGTGAGACAATAAAATACATTTATACTTTTTAATCCCTTTTTCACATAGACCCTGCCCCCCACCTGCCTCCCATCTGGCAACCATCACTTTGTTCCCTCAGTGGGTTTGTTTCTGTTTTGTTTAGTCACTAATTTTGTTTTTGCATTCCACATATAAGTAAAGTCATATGGTATTTGTTTTTATCTATCTCACTTATTTCACCCTTCAGGTCCTTTCATGTTGTCACAAATGGTAAGATTTCATTCTTTTTTTATGGGTAAGTAATATTCCATTGTATATATACACCACATGTACTTTAGCCATCCATCTATCAGTGGACATATAGGTTGCTTCCATATTTTGACTGTTGTAAATAATGCTGCAGTAAACATGAGGATGCATATATCTTTTCAAATTAGTGTTTTGGATTTTTTTTCAATGTTTATAAATTTATTTTTGTTATGGATATCCCCCCCCCCCAGTATACCTTCCTCCCCATCTTGGCCTCCTCCCCACAGCATTGTTATCTATGTCCATTGGTTATGCATACATGCATCCCATCCATCCCTTTCACCCTCCTCCTCTGAGGTTTGTCAGTCTGAACTCTACTCCTTTCAATGTCTCTGGGTCTATTTTGTTCATCAGCTTATTTTTTTCATTATATTTCACAAATAAGTGAGATCATGTGGTATTTGTTTTTCAGACTGGCTTATTTGGCTTAGCATAATGCTCTCCAGTTCCCTCCATGTCGTCTCAAAGGACATGAGATGTCTCTTTCTTACAGCTGCATAGTGTTCCATTGTATATATGTACCACAGCTTTTTATCCACTCATCTATTGATGGACACTTGGGCTGTTTCCAGATCTTAGTGATTGTAAATAGTGCTGCTATGAACATAGGGGTATATATATTCTTGTTGATTGGTGTTTCAGGCTTCTTAGGATATATTCCTAGCAGTGGGATCACTGGGTCAAATGGCAGTTCCATTTTTAATTTTTTGAGGTAACACCATATTGTTTTTCATAGTGGCTGCACCAGTCTGCATTCCCACCAGCAGTGTACTAGAGTCCCCTTTTCTCCACACCCTCGCCAACACTTGTTGTTTGATGATTTGTTGATGGCGGCCATTCTGACAGGTGTGAGGTGATAACTCATAGTTTTAATTTGCATCTCTCTGATGATTATTGATGTTGAGCATTTCTTTATATGTCTCTTGGCCATTTGTATGTCCTTTTTGGAGAGGTGACTATTTAGGTCCTGTGCCTATTTTTTAATTGGGTTCTTTGTCTTCCTCTTATTGAGTTGTATGAGCACTCTATATATTTTGAAAATTAATCCCTTATCTGTTGTACCATTGGCAGTTATGCTCTCCCATATAGTGGGGGTTCCCTTTCCATTTTGATGCTTGTTTCTTTTGCTATGCAGAAGCTTTTGAGTTTGATGTAGTCCCATGTATTAATTATTTCCTTTGTTTCTCTTGCCTTAGACGTTGTTACAGTGAAAATTCTGCTGTGTATGATGTCTGAAATTTTGTTACCTACATTTTATTCTAGGATTTTTATGGATTCATGAGTCACATTTAAGTCTTTTATCCATTTTGAGTTTATTCTTGTCTATGGTGTAAGTTGGTGGTCTAGTTTCTTTCTTTCTTTTTTTTTTTTGCATGTAGCTGTCCAATTTTCCCAGCACCATTTATTAAAGAGGCTGTCTTTACTCCACTGTATGTTCTTGTCACCTTTGTCAAATATTAATTGAGCATAATGACTTGAGTTTCTGAGTTCTCTGTTCTGTTCCATTGATCTATATGCCTGTTCTTGTGCCAGTACCAAGCTGTTTTGATTACAGTGGCTTTGTAGTATAACCTGAAATCTGGTATTGTGATCTCACCTACTTTGTCCTTTGTTTTCAAGATTGCTGTGGCTATTCAGGGTCTTTTTCATCCCAAATACTTTTTGAAGTATTTGTTCTAGTTCTGTAAAATATGCCATTGGTATTTTAATGGGGATTGCATTGAGTTTATAGATTGCTTTGGGTAGTATGGACATTTTGATGATGTTAATTCTTCCAATCCATGAACAAGGTATAAGCTTCCACTTTTTTATACTTCCTCTATTTTTTTTTCCCCCCAATGTCCTGTAGTTTTCTGCAAATAGGTCCTTTATATCTTTGGTCAAGTTTATTCCTAGGCATCTTACTTTTTTTTGTTGCAATGGTAAATGAGATTTTTTTTTTTTTTAGTTTCTCTTTCTGTGAGTTCATTATTGGTGTATAAGAATGCTGTTGATTTCTTGATGTCACTTTTATATCCTGCTACTTTGCCAAATTTGTTTATTAATTCTAGTAGATTAAATTTTTTTTCTTTATTGATTTTTTAGAGATAGAGGAAAGTAGAGGGAGAGAGAAATAGAAACATCAATGAGACAGAACATCGACTGGTCACCTGTAGCATGCCCCCCAGTGGGGATTTGGCCCACAACTTGGACATGTGCCCTGACTGGGAATCAAACCTGTGACCTCTTGGTGCATGGGTCAATGCTCAACCACTAAGCCACACTGACAGGGCAAATATAGTAGATTTTTATTGGAGACTTTAGGGTTTTCCATGTACAATATCACATCATGTGCAAATAATGACAGTTTCACTTCCTCCTTTCCAATTTGGATCCCTTTTATTTTTTCTTCATGTCTAATTACAGTGACTAAGACTTTCAGTACTATATTAAATAAGAGTGGCAAAAGTGGGCATTCCTGTTTTGTTCCTGTTCTTAAGGGTAATGCTTTTAGTTATTGCCCATTGAGTATGATGTTGGTTGTAGGTTTTTCATAGATGGACTTTATTATATCAAGATATGATCCCTCTATTCCCAGATTGCTGAGTGTTTTTATCAGAAATGTATGGTGGATTTTTTCTAGTGCTTCTTCAGCATCTATTGATATAATCATATGATTTTTATCTTTCTTTTTGTTTATGTGGTGTATAACATTTATTGATTTGTGAATATTGTACTAGCCTTGCATCCCTTGGATGAATCCCAGTTGGTCATGGTGAATAATTTTTTTTCATGTATTGTTGGATCCGATTTGCTAATATTTGTTAAGGATTTTAGCATCTGTTTTCATGAGGGATATTGGCCTGTATTTTCTTTTTTTATAGTGTCTTTATCTGGTTTTTGAACTAGAATTATGCTGGCCTCATAAAAAGAGTTTGGAAGTCTTCCTTCTTGAATTTTTTGGAATAGTTTGAGGAGAATGGGTGTTAGTTCTTCTTTGACTATTCAGTAAAACCCCCCCTTGAAGCCATCTGGGCCTGGGCTTTTGTTTGCTGGGAGAGCCTTGATTACGTCTTTAATTTCCTTAGTTGTTGTTGGTCTGTTCAAGTTTTCTATCTCTTCCCTGTTCAGTTTTGAGAGACTGTGTGTTCCTTAAAATGTGTCCATTTCGCTTAGATTGTCTATTTTATTGCTGTATAATTGTTCATAGTTTTTGTTAACAATCCTTTGTATTTCTGTGGTGTCAGTAGTTACTTCTCTTTTGTTTCTGATTTTGTTCATTTGGGTCCTCTCTCTTTGTTTCTCGGTGAGTCTAGTTAAGGATCCATCAATCTTGTTTATCTTTTCAAAGAACCAGCTCTTTGTTTCATTGATCTTTTAACTTTTTTTTTTATTTTTTGGTCTCTATGTCATTTATTTCTGCTCTGATTTTCACTATTCTTACCTTCTACTTGCTCTGGGATTTTCTTTTTGTTTGCTTTCTAGTTCTTTAACTTGTGAGGCTAGATAGTCAATTAGAAATTTTCTTGTTTCCTGAGGTAGGCCTGTAGTGCTATGAACTTCCCTCTCAGAACTGCTTTAATTGCGTCCCATAGATTTTGTGTTGTATTTTCATTTTTATTGGTTTCCAGGAAATTTTTAATTTCTTCCTTGATCTCCTTGGTAATCCATTTATTGATTAATAACATGCTACTTAGCCTCCATGTGTTCAAATATCTTTGCGTGTTTTTATTGTAATTGATGTCTAGTTTCATGCCATTGTGATCTAAGAAGATGACTGATATGAAATCAGTCTTGTTGAACTCGTAGAGATTTAGTTTGTGTCCTAACATGTGGTCTATCTTTGAGAATGTCCCATGTGCACTTGAGAAGAATGTGAATTCTGCAGTTTTGGGGTGTAATTCTCTGTAGATATCTATTAAATCCATTTGATCTAGTGCATCATTTAGAATATGTGTTTGCTTGTTAAGTTTTTTGTTTAGAGGATCTAGTGATGTCATTGGGGTGTTGAAGTCCCCTGCTATGATTATATTGCTGTCAATTTCTCCTTTGAAGTCCTCCAGAAGATTTTTAATATATTTTGGTGCTCCTATGTTGGGTGCATATATGTTTATCAAGATTATACTTCCTGTTGGATAGATCTTTTCAATATTAAGTAGTGACCTTCCTTGTCCTTAGTTAAGGTCTTCATTTTGAAATCTATTTTATCAGATATGAATATTGCTACCCCAGCCTTTTTTTTCTTTCCATTTGCTTAGAAGATTTTTTTTCCATTCCTTCACTTTCAACCTATGTGCATCTTTTGCTGTGAGTTGGGTCTCTTGTAAACAACATATATATGAGTCATGCTTTCTTATCCAATCAGCTTTGATTGGAGCATTCAGTCTATTTGCATTTAAGGTTATTATTGATATGTACTTATTTACGGCCAGTTTTGTTTATTGTGGTTATATTTTTCTTCCTATTTCTTCTACCAATTACAGTAATTTTTTAAACACTTATTGCAGTGCTGATTTGGTACTAATATATTTCCTTCACCTTTTTTTTTTTCTTTTTTGTCAGAGAAGCTCTTTATTTCACCTTGTATTTAGAATGATAGCCTTGCTGGATAGAGTAGTCTTGGATTCAAATCCTTGTTTTTCATGAGCTTGATTACTTCATGCCATTCCCTTCTGGCCTGTAGTGTTTCTGTTGAGAAGTCAGCTGATGAGAAGTCAGCTGATAGCCTTATGGGAGTTTCTTTATAGGTTGCCTGTTGCTTGTCTCTTGCTGCTTTTAGGATTATCTCTTTGTCTTCAATTTTTGGTATGTTAATTAGTATGTGCCTTGGTGTGTGCCTGTATGGGTTCTTCTTACTTGGGGCTCTGTGTGCTTCTTGAACTTGAATGTCTTTTTCCTTCACCAAGTTCAGGAAGTTTTCTGTCACTATTTTTTCAAATGTATTCCCTTGCTCATTTTCTTCTTCTTTGGGAACTTCTATGATGCAGATATTGTTATGTTTCTTATTGTCCCACAGTTCTCTTAAGCTGTCTTCCTGTTTTTTAACTGTTTTTTCTTTTTGGTTTTCTAATTGGGTGATTTTTTTCTAATTCACTGATCCAGTCCTTAGCTTCCTCTACTCTGCTGGTTAGTCCTTCCAATGTGTTCTTTATTTCTGCTATGTCATTCTTCATTTCCACTTGGTTGGTTTTTAATGTTTTTATGTCTTTACTCATGCTGTTGAGCTCTTACTCATGCTGTTGAGCTTCCTTATTATCATCCCTGGGATAACTTGCTTAACTGCATTTTATTTATTTCTTCTTCGGTAGAGTTCTCTTGTTCTTTCATTTGGGATTTGCTTCTTTATTTCACCATTTTGGCTGTCTCAGTGGGTTTGGGAGCCTGCCAAATTTTCCCTGTGTGTGTTGGTGTTCTGCTAATTGTGGCTCCCTCTACTGGGTTTGGATTAGTGTGATGGCAGGAGCCACGTTAAATACCATTGTCAAGTCTTACTTTCCTGGGTAGATTTGCAAGCCCAGGAAAGGTTCAGTTGTTCTCTAGCTTTTTGCCTCGAGGCTATTAGTCTCAGTTACTTGATGAGCCTTGGGTTGTAGCCCTGAGCTGAATGAAAACCTCACTCAGGTGTTCAGGGTAAGAGGATTTCCAGAGGGTGGGGCAGATGCTTGCTGGCTGTTAATGAGCTTCAATTCGCATTTCTCTCCTCTGGCTAGGTGGTGTTACATTTTTGAGGGAGAGGGGTTATTGCTTCTCCCAGGGCCTCTGAAAAGGGGCTCTTTGAGTAAGATGGCTACTCTCCTGTGAGGGAATGATTCAGCACAAAGCTCCCATTACCCTCTCACCTCTCCAAGCTCCTGAGTCTCCACACAGTTCCAGTTCAGTCTGCACTCCCTCTGCCTGAGTTCAAGGTGAGTAGCTGTAACTAATTTAGTGCTCTGTCCCAGCCCTCTGAGCTGTGGAGCTGGCTTGGATTTTTGACTCTGAGGGAGCTGCTCACAGCTAAAACAGCTGCTGTCTGTGGGCTCCCAGCCTGCCCTCTTGTGCCTCCACAGTTCCTACCAGGCTCGATTTAGTGTCCTTTTTCTGTCCCTGGTTATATGGGTCCTCTCCAGCTGCTTTTCTTTTGATTTTTACTGATGATTTGTTTTTATTTTAGTTGTAATTCCAGTTTGGTCCTGGGAGATGGTTTGTGTAGCTTCCATTCACTCCACCGCCATTTTGGAATCCAGTGTTTTGGATTTTTTTTTTTGGATAAATACCTAGAAGTGGTATGGCTGGGTTATATGGTAGTGCTATTTAAAAAATTCTGAGGCCCGTCCACACCCTTTTACTTAGTGGCTGTACCAGTGTGCAATCCCATCAGAAGTACAAACTGACAGTTACAGAATAGGCACAGGGATGTAAAGTACAGCACATGGCATATAGCCAATAATGTTTTAATAAATATATATGGTGCCAGGTGAGTACTAGATTTGCCCTGGGATCACTTTGTAAATTATATAAATGCCTATCCACTGAGGAACACACCTGAGTCTAATATAATATTGAATGTCAACTGTAATTGAAAAAAAAAAATTAATTTTAAATAAATAGAATACAGTAAAATAAAATGTAAAGCTATAATGAGGTCCTAAATGTAGGAAAACATGCAGCTGGATAATTTAACCACAGTAGTGGAGTGGATAGTTAAAATATATATTTATGTTTGAAATCAGCCAACTTGAATTTGCGTCCTAGTTTTGCCTTTTTCACAATTAGTGGCTTCCTTTGGCAAAACCGGGCAAAACTTATCCCACAAGATTGTCTTGAAGATTCTTTGTAGAATCATAAGTGCAACATAGGTGCTCGGTAACTTTCAGAACTACTCCCTTCTTCCTTACTTCCTGCTCAGGGTCTTCTTTTGCCTTCTTTGCATCCTGAAGCCTGGAACTTTTATGCCAGCCACTCTGTGTTTCAGGATCTAGCTGTGCTGGGGAGATAAATTCTTTTGTCTTTCTGGGACATCCCTCTGACCAGTTCTTCTGCATATACCATCCAGATGGAGCACTAGCAGTGGGAACCTCATGCCTCAGGCTAGGCCACTGATGGGGAAATTTTAGGCAACATTTCAGTATTATTTGAGTGGCATCAAAAGGGGTAAAAACATGGATGGACCTGGAGATCATAATGCTAAGTGAACTAAGCCAGTCAGAGAAAGACAAATGCCATATGATCTTACTTATATGTGGAATCTAATGAATAGAATAAATTGATGAACAAAACAGAACCAGAGTCATGGACACATGGTACAGTCTGACAGATGTCAGAGGGGAAGTGGGTGGGGAGGGCAGGATGAACGAAGGTGAAGAAAATAACCAAAGAACGTGTATGTATAGCCCATAGACACAGACAGCAATGTGGTTAGGGCCAGATGGAGGGGAGGACGGGAGGGTGGCAAAGGGAGGGAAAATGGGGGACATCTGTAATAATTTTCAACAATAAAAATTTATAAAAGGGGTAAAACCTCATTAAAGTAGAAGTCAGGAAATCTGGATATAAGTGTCAGTGCTCAGTGATTTCTGCAAATCCTGTACCTCATGGTATTCCTCATCTATAAAATGGAAAGATTGGACTGGAAAGTCTTTTATTGCCCCTTTCCATGCATACTTTAGTAAGAACCACTAACTGCCTGTCCACTAGACTGGCAATTCTGTGAAGTCAGGCACTCGGGCTGCCTGCTCTCTACCATGTCTCCCAAGGCCCAGCACAGTGCCAGCCACGCAGTAGCTGCCCAGTACAGATCTGTGGGATGAACGAATGAGAGTGGGCGCAACCTGGCTCCCTTGTATGTGCTTTTCTGTCACCGTGACCTTCACTCCACCAGCCTCCTGCACCCACTATTCCCTGATCACCCCCGCTACACCTTTTCCTTTTAGGAAGCACCAGAAACTCTTGCATTACAACGTTGTTTCATATTTTCCGTAAAGCTGGGCTGGAAAGCAAACTTTACTGTGTAATTATCCTTGTAACACTCTCCAGAAGACTTACAACTTAATCGAATTACCGAGATTTAAAAACATTAAAACAAAAATGAGCATGCTAGAGTAAATTAGGCTTCATAAATGTGTTCCCCTTTTATTAGAAAATATTGATTTCTGTGGTCGCCTTCTCTAAATTATTGAAATCTGAGTGACCTGCCTTAATTGGTAAGGAGAGATGTCATTGAGCAACTGCTATGAAAGCCAGGGAGTGGGTGTGTGGGGACGAAGAAGGAGACGAAGAGGAATGGGGAACAGAGCTGGCCACAGGATCAGGTGGAAGTCGTCATGGGGAATCTGACTCCTGCCTTTGTGAAGCTCTGTGAGAATAAGAAGACTATCATAAAATAATAATAAGTCTGAGAAAGGAGTGGACAAATAGAATGCTGAAAGGTGCAATATAAATAAAGAACCTTGGAGTTCCATAGCAAGAATGGGAATTCTTGTTTCTCAGGGAGGACAGTGTTTGTTTATGATACTACAGCTTGGCCTAAAAGCACTACCCCGGTTCTGCCCCTTTGCAGGATGACTTTGACCTCTGGGCTTTCAAGGTCCCGTTCTCACAGTCAGTGATGTCCGCTGTCCCTACTTCTCACGGGGCTCTTGTGTGGCTCGACCAGCCCCCAAACAACCCGCTTTAGACTCTGAGCTTCTTGGAGGTCATGGTAATCACTGTGGGGAAAGCAGAGTGGCCCTCGCTGGAGCCTTGTAACCACCAGTTTGGAGTGGCGAGCAGTGGCTGTGGCCAACCATAATGAAGCCCCACAGGGGCTGGTCGGAGGAGGCTGGAGGAGAGGCGGCTGCAAGCCTCGGAGTTGCTGCTGTCGATACACCATCATTCTCTCTCCCCCGGGAGGAGCCCCTTGTTACTGGAGAACTGGACAAGAGAGAGGGCTGAGTTTCTTGAATTAGGGCCAGTGGGAAATTCCAGAGGTGATGACCTCATGCTGCTCATTTGCTTTTGGGGGAAAATGAAAGCTCTCCCTCACCAGTAACCAAATCCTTCCGAGCCTGCTGAAATAGCCTGGCTTCTTTAGAAAACCTGAACATTGCTTCCCTTCCGTACCTGGATGAAGTTCAATGAGAAAGAAAAGATCCCCAGATAGTAATAACGACAACAGTAATAGTGGCTAACACGTAGCATTTCTTTACCAAGTGCCAGAAAATGTGTGAACTTTGGACGTGTTAACTCAGTTTATCCTTCCAAACCTTATGAGGTTGATACTATTATTGTTCTGTTTTTAAAATGAAGACGCTAAGGCACAAGAAGGTAACCTGTTCAAGGTCACAGAGCTAGGAAGTGTTGGAGTCTGACACTTGAACCTAAGTATTTGGTTTCGGAGTCTGGACTCTTCAGCACTATATTAAGAACAACCCCCCAAAACTGAACATTCGTGAAACACCTATTATGGGCCTAGCACAAAGCAGGCCTTGGGGCGGGGGGAGTTGCCTGTGAATCAGAGTTCACCTCCGGAGGTGGGTTAGGGGTGGGGAATACGTGCCCCCATTCGGGACTGGGTAAGTAACTGGTGGGGTTTCTGTATAAACGTGATGTAGAATGTTTAGATGGTGACATTAAGGCACACCAAGCACGGGATCTTTCTGACGGATGGCGCATGAAGCTGCCCCCGCCCCCACCACCCAGGAAATCCAAACCCAACAAGGCCTAGAGTACAAAGCAAGTAGCAGAATATCTGTAAAAGGGACGAGCCATGGGAGTGCTGGAAAGAGCTGGTTTCCAAGGTGAGGGCGTCCGGGGAAAGGTGGAGCCGGAGAAGGACCCCACGCAGCAGAGAGCAGAAGGCAGGCCTGCGGCCTCGGGAAGAAGGCTGCAAAGTGAAGACATTGTTTCCCGGGCAGGAGCCAGGATCCGCGGAGCGAGCAGAGCACATGCGCACTGGGTAGGCCTGGCACGCAGCCGTCCTTGTCCAGAGACGAAGGCTGCCCAAGGAGGCCCGGCGGGGTGGGCGAGGAGCCGTTTTCATACTTGCGGAGCTGCAGCTCCAAACCAGCCGTGGCTGATCCGTGGGTAGCGGGAGCCCAGCGGTATGATACGCTCCCGGCTTCAAATGACCATGGCCTGCACACTCTGTCTCTCAGTCTGTCACTCGAAAGAAGGGAGAGATCAGAGAAAGACAAGTTCTAAAGGAGATTTTTAGTTCTAATACACTAGATCCAGGGGGCTGCTCAGGGTCAACGTGCACGATGCTGGGGAAGGAGCAACTTAATTACCGGTATTTATAGCCCTGCCCTGCAAAGGTGGAATTTTATACAGCAGCTGTAATTTCCTTTCTCTGTAACCAGCATAGAATGTATTCCAATCCCCTGAAATGTGTTGCTTAACATGGAGAGTAGAACAGGCGGGAGTCATCTCTCCGCTCCAGGGGCCTCCCTCTACCGCCCCTCCCCCCATAGGGCTCACATCTACTTCCTGCCCCCTCTGGTCCTCTGCCCAGGACACAAATGATCCTGGTCATCTCAGAACAGTCTTGCTTGGTCTGTGTATTCTGGGCTGCATCTCAATAGGAACCGGGCACATCTGGCTACACAGCAGGAGTGCTACTACAAAGTGCAAAAATAAAAAACCACAAAAGATCAAAAGAAAAGCATCCTAGGCAAGAAATTACCCTTATCTTTATCTCCACGGAATCCATCAAGTGCAAGCATCTGAGAGATGGCAAGCAGTAGGATAACAAAAGGGAAGCTGGGAGGAAATTAAAAGCAGCCTCCAATCATTAGCCCCTGAGCTGGCCTGGTAAGGCCTAAAAGGCTCTGGGAAGGTATCCCACAGATAGATCCTTCATTAGGAATGGACTCGAGCAAAATAGACAACCTGCTGATCACCAGGCCCGAGGATGACAGCCTGGCTGAGCGGAGTTAAAGCAGGAAAGCCGATTTTATGTATACATTGCACACTGTTTCCCTCTTGCTTGGTGTGTGCTCTCTGCCTCGTCTTGGGGTTTGATGTTTTGCTTGGTGAAGTGTGGATAATCTTCATCTTTCTGCACCTACACCTAGGCCTAGAAACTCCTGCAGGGCGATGTCCCCACTGAAGCCCAAAGAACTCCTCTGTGGCCCTGTGACAGCTGTGAATACCTCTTCCTCTAATAGCAGTGTGTTTCTAACGTCGGCATCTAATCCCTTAACCGGGTCAAGTTTCTATGTATTTATGATGAAGCTAGCCTGCCCATGCTTAAGCAGATGTAGACATCATATTAGAAACAAAACCCACCAAAATTTTTCTGGAGTGTATTTTGTTTAGATTATGACCTGGGTCAGTTATGAGCTGATTAGACTCTTTGTAGTAGCAGTGTTTTATTCAAACTGGGATATAACTGATCATAAATGACAAAGAAGGTTTGGACTGGAGGTCAGAATGCCGACACTCTGATCTGTTATTTATATAGATGCCATGTGCTACCGCTGAGTCCATTTGTACCAGAGGCATCCACGTTTTTACAATCCTTACTGTTGATGCCAGGCTGCAGTGTTCAGTTGTGTAGAGAGTGCACAGCATGACCCCAGCAGAGCCATTCACATTTGTAAATGTTGTGGATGGCGCCCCCTGGAGTTGTGCGGTTTAAAATCTGCATGGTCATGTGCTCTGAGTTATGTCTGTTCTCATACAGGGACAAAGGCGTTAATCTATTCAGTAACATAGAGTAAGAATACAGAGGTGGCGATGCCACCGCTGCCTATCAAAAAGCACTCTGACAGAGGCAAATACATAAAGACAGAACTATTGCACTGACTGCCTTAACACTCTATTGGTGGTATGTAGAGAGGGCTGTTGGGAAACAGAAGAGAGTTATTAATTCTGCTTGAAGGAATGAAGGGAGACTTGACAGAGGAGATGACATTAGACCTTGGTCTGGAGGGATGAGTAGATATTACATAAAGTGAATAAAGAATTTCAGGCAGAGAAATCCCTGTGTAAAAAGATAATAAAGAAGACAGCTTGTAAAGGCCAGTGCTAGAAAACAATGAAGATGTGGGCACGGGCATGAAGGGGGGCGATGAAAGATACAGATAGAAGGTGGGATAGGGCTGGGTCACAGAGGACCCTTGTTGGACTGTTTGGACATGTAGGATAACATTTCATTAAGAAATAGATTCAATGCCGACTGCTTGGCCAGTTAAGCTCCAAGCCGAAAAATGACAGCTAATAAAGACTGTGTCTTGCCTGTGGAGGCAGTAATAAGAGCACAGGCACCGGGCTGGAAACGCATGTGTCATCACTCAAAGTTATCTCACCTCTGTACACTTCAGTTTCATTAGCTCTTAAAGGGGATTCATAACAGCGCCTGCCTCATAGAGTTGGTGTGAGTTTTACATGCGATAATCTGTGATGTAATTCATTTGCCACGGTGTCTGGTATTTTGCCATTGCACAGTAACTCTTCATTGGTCTTCTTATACTGTTGCTTGCTATACTGTTGCTGCTTTTCTTCCTGCCCTTACCCTCCCCTCTTCCTCTTCTGATTGTCATCATCATCATCGTCATTGTTGTACATTTCACAGAGCCTACAATTCAAATTTTCTCCCTAATCCTGCTCTGATTAGGTTATAAATAACTAGTCTCGTTTGAGTGGATGGTAAATCTCAGCTCATCTGAATATCTACTTGGCATGAGCAGCACTGAAAACATGAAAAACTAGGTAAATCCCAAGTATTTTTTTGCCTTCTCACATCAAGTAACACTGTTTTCCAAAGCTCCGCCCCCTGCTGGTCTACTCAGTGCGGGGCATGTGCACTGGTTACTGCTCACTGCTTTACCGTAATTTTATTTTATCACAAACTACAGCAAAAGTCAGTTTAAGCTATTTTGAAAGGAAATTTGGGGAAGGAGAACTGTTAATCTGGGATTTTGCCATTACTCTTCCCTTTGCCTTAGAGAGAAGGGGTCAAGGGAAGGGAGGGAGAGAGAGGGGGGGGGGGGATTAATACAATTGGCTTCCTTCCTAAGTAATACTACAATCCCTGTATTTAAACTGACAACACAGGCATCTCTCTGTAACATTTTAATGAAATAATGTTGGACCAAGTCTTTCTGCCTTTCTGATGACAACCCTTGGCTCACACTCAAAAACTCCCACTTTAGCTTTGACAAGATGAAGACACTTCTGAGAAACCAAGGACCCCCTGCCGCTTAGAGCTCCCTTTTTCTTTTCATGAGAACATTTGGTGTGTGACTTGAACATAATGTTTGGGCCCAACATAAAATGGCAGAAAGATAAGCCTTTCACCAGGCTTTCAGATCTCTTTCCAAAGGTGCACTCAACACGATATCTTTCTATTTAGAAACTAGTGTCCGTAATCCTAAAACCATTGCAAGAGTTACCTCTAAGATCTGATGAACCCACAGCTTATGCTGGGCTCCCCAGCTTTGACAAGCTGCAGACAGCTGGCCACGCAGGGGTTCAGGGAGGCAGCAGGGGAAGGAGATAGCTGGTGGTCAGAAACCCTTGAGTCTCGTGGCCATGAAGTCATTCCAGGAGTCCCATTCTCCAACAGTGCTCATTGAGGGGAGAGGGGGGTTGCCTGTATCATTTTCTACTTCCCTCACATGCCCACTCCACATACTGGGACCACCTTTTGGGGTATCTTCTCCCTTTGAACAGCCTTTACTGGATGTGCCAGGCACCTAGTAAGGAGTTCCACAGTGCCCTGACCTCTGCATCCAATGCCAGACCCTTTCATTTTCGTTTTTACAGATATATACTGGAAGCTGGAAGTTCATACCAGAGTAACTGAGAAATCATTGGAGTCTAGATTTATCCAATCAAAACTTTTGCCTGCTGCTACATGTCATCATTGAACGTTTCTTTACATTGCCCCTGAAGAGAGATGTGAGCTCCCTTAGAGATGGTTTTAGTCACTTTAGACTTTCAGGGACCACTCCGAGCAAACAAAACGATCTGTGGGTTTTTGACGGGGGAGCTACATCGTTGCTTTAGTCTGTAAGTGACTTGGGGGCTGCAGGATATGAGTGAGTGTTATAAACCAAGTGTGTGGAGCAAAGGAAGCCAGATGACTACCCTTTGGTTCCACTGATAAAAGTCCCCAAAGAGGTAGAACAAACTGATGATGTCAGAAGTCAAGGTGGCGGTTATTTTCCGCAGTAGGCAATGAAAGGGGCCCAAGGAGCTTCCAGGGTGCTGGTCATGTTCAGATTCATAACATGGAACTGGTGACATGGGGTTGTTAAGTTGGTGAAAATTAATCAAATCATCTACTTTTGATATATATACACTCTCCTGTATGTTTGTTCTAATTTAATAAAAACATTTTTAAAAGTGTATTGGGCTTAGAGCTCAAAGGGTTTTGAAGCAACTTCTTTGAATTATCTGACATTTTTATAATGTATTAAACTTTTCAGAGGAAAAAAAAACACAATACTAGTTTATGAAAGATAAAACACGTGAGAAAATTGCCCTCCGTATCTTCACGTTATTGCCATTGTATTCTACTGTGTTTTGCTCAGTGTGAAAATTTGAATCTCAGTCTGTTATTATGGTTTTAAGTCCTCCCGTTGAAATCCAAGAGTCACAATTCTCTTTTTTTCCCCCTTCTATTATATGACACCAATTATGATGGAAGTGGCTTGTTTTTTAACCTTCCTGATCATTATAGCAATCACTGATGCATTTTATCATATACATGAAAGGTTAGTACGTTCAAATTGTGTTGGATTACCAGCTCCTGCTAACGTAGGTGTTACTGCCGTAAGAATAAAAACAGTTTATACCCAAAAAGGAAATTTCCAAATATGTGTCTGACTAGAAAACCTCCAGACCAGGCAGTGGGTGGCTGCATCCTTTCTGGAGGCACTATCATACCATGAAAATAGCCTGCATTTATCGAGTGCTGATTATACACCAGACACTGTTGTGAGCATGTTGCATCGGGTTGGTTCCTTTATCAACCCTATGAAAGAGGTCTCTTATTAACTTTGCTTCACAGATGAGGAAACAAAAGCACACATGAGTTCTGTAACTTCCTTAAGACCACACAGCCTGTGAGAGATGGAGTTAAGACATGAACGTATTCAGCGTGGCTTCTGTCTTCTGTTCAAGGGCAAGTGTGTTATCCCCAAGGCTTCACCCCCTCACTCTCCAGTACCTAGAAAAGTCTGCTGGTATTTCAGGAATCGTTTAAAGGGAATAATAGGGAGGGCTTGACAGCCTTGAGGGAAGACAGGGGAGACAATCTCATAAATTAAAGGGCAGTGGCAATTCTATGAAGACAGTGTTGAGTTCATTTGATGGAGAGGAGAGAATAGGGGGGCAATGTAGGAGGCGGGAGAGGGAATGGCCTAACTTAGGGTGATTGTGTAAAGGACTTTGATACAGAAGGTGGGACTTGGGATGCATCTTGCTGCCAGGTAGTGCCCCCTGGGCAGGATCTGTTCACTGTGGCCAGTGCCAACCAAAACAGTGTAGGTCCAAATATTGTAGTCGGCCCAGGGTTCCCCTAATCCATGTGGACCTTCATTCTTTTTTTTTCTATTAAGGCCACAGTTCATGAAAAGCCAGTATCCACATGTTTTGTAAATCAAGTTCTTAGCCTAGGATGTCATTCTGGAGACCTTTTCCTCTGTAATGCTCATTCATCACAGAAGTGCCCCCAAAGTCCAGCTTCCTGCCAGGGGGTGACGATGAGCTCCTATCTCCATATCTTGCACGTGGGCAGAAAAGTCTGTGGCACGAAATAAGTGAACGATTATGTGATCGATTAATCAAACCCATGAATCAAGCCCATGCACCTGCTGACCATCCTGGTTGAGAAATCCTACATGCGTTTGCTACTCTCTTCCCTCAGTTAGGATCTGAACCAAATCTATGAAATCACATGATTCTGAAAAACACCCTTCTAGAAGTGTTGCAAATATCCGAAACATCAGGAAGAGTGGAATGAAGCCACGCTTCACAGACAGGACCCTTGGGTACGGCTCAGCGCTACTGTAGAGACCGATTCCCTCCTGCGCCTGTGGTGTCAGCTACCTTCTGAGTCTCAGGTGGCATTGTTTTCAGGTGACCTAATCACTTATAACTGGTGAACCACTAAAAAACACGTACGGACATCCTAAGCATTTGGAGGATAATGCTTGAGCCGCTACCACTTCAAGCTCATTTTTGCTGCTTCTTGCTGTATTGTGTGTTTGACGGTACTCATCACAGATAATATTTACTGAGTCCTTAATTGCTAGTCAGGCACTGCGTGGAGTGCTCTCCATACATTTTCTCAGTAACGACAACAGTCCTGTGAGTTAGGCAGTAATACTTCCTCTCATTCGTAGATGAGGAAATAGACCCACAACTGTCGCAAGTGGGGGTCAAGCTGGCACCCGCAGCGCTACCCGGGTCTGCCTGCGGCGATCCCAGGCCCTTGGTTCCCGTGTCCAGCTCTCAGCCCTTCACCTGTTGGACTCGGTTGGAGCTTGGGCTTCAGTGATTTGCACGTCAGAGCTCCCGCTCCGGGAGCACGCAGCCCCCTGCTTCCTGGCCCTACTGCCTGATGAAACCGAGGCCTGGCACCGCCGGTCACTTGGTTGGAACTACTTCCCGGCCTCCCTGGTCTTTAGGCAAAGAAGAAGTTAGACATACCCGGCCTAACATATGCCCTCGAACAAGAAATTTTAAAAGTTCCTATGTTTGAACGGACGGATGGAATAATATGGAAACTGCTTCTTTCTCTGTATTTGCAAAGGTAGGGCTGGACTTGAAGAAACAGATGGAAAGCAAAAACCGACTTCATATTTAGTTAGTCTCAAAATACACATGACCTAAGAGCTCCCTATTTAGCTCACCTCCCAGCTTTTGCTGCAAATGTTTGCTGATGCTGCAGCTTACCAAGTACAAATCCGCAGGGGCTCTGAGCCCCTCTGGTACACTCTTTCCCACGATTAGGTAAATGTCAGTGGAAAATCACCACGTATTTAGTGTTTTAATAAAACCACAATATTGTTTATTCTGTGGCCTCAGGTTCCAAAAGGGAAAGAAACAGCCACATTAAACTTTGCCCCTAAAACTCCAGCACCTTCCTCCAGGATACTTATAAATGTTATTCTGTTGCCACCCGAGCTATGTTTTCACTAGAACATCCTCCACTGCTAATTCTAGTCGATAATCATAGGACCGGCCAGGGTCATTTTCAGGCTCGAGGAGAGAAATAGAATCCAGATTGTGTGTCACCAGAAACATAACTTTAATTCCTAACTTCCAGCTCCTTGATGACAAGGTCACCGAATGCCAAACTTAGATTGCAGAACAGTAATTCCACCAAGAACACACAGGCATGAAATCCATCTCAGCTTCTATTTTCCTGCCTAGCCCTCAGCGGGCTTCACCACCACCTCCAACCTCAGTGTCAAGCACCAGCTTTGTGCATCACACTGTCTGGGACCCTGACAAGAATGAAGGGGTGAAGAACCCAGCGGTACATGACTTCACAGTGCCCGTCAGATCTGAGTGGCTCTGAGACATCACAGGTGCAGTTGATACAACTGTCCGCTTGCGCGTGTAGCAAGTTGTCACATAGACCGTAGGATCCTCACGGGCCAGGAAGGCTCCTCTGTCAACTCTTCTTCACCTGTTTTCTAGTGCTTGTGTGTTTGTAAAAGAAGTACGGACCCAATAATAGATACCTTGAAATGTAAATATAGCCTACATCTGAAACAGCACAAGGACATATTAATTCTCCTACATGACTATGATTAGCATCTTTTCAGAGAGGTTCTTTGTTAAGAAGGAAGAGAGAGCCCAATGGCTTTGAATATTGGAGACCTGGTGAGAGAGGAAAGGATCCTCACAGATGAGAAAGGGTGGAAGGGACGCGTTTTCCTACCTCACTTCTCCGACACACCTGTCCACGTGCAGATTGAATGCATGTGGAACAGGTGTAAAGAACATTGTAAGGTTTCTACATAGATGGTAAATAAATTGGGCATTCCCCAACCATGTGACTAAATGCCACTATTTAATTTATCACTTAGTTATTTACCTATTAATGTTCCTGATGCTTCCTGTTAAGTTCCAGGCTCTGCTTCATATCGTTGTGTATGTGTATGTGTGTGTGTGTTTACTTTTTACCAAAACTGTGTTTTCTATACTATAAAAGATCCCCTGACTTTTGAACAAAAGATTTAAATGGAAGACCTAACCATTTAGTTGCATAAAGGCATGTAATTGATCTTTCCCATTTTCCTGGGATTCTTAGGCATGGCCATGAGCAGGACAGGGCACAGGTTCACTCAGCTGTAAATATCTTGTCCATGTAACGACTAAAGACTGGACCACAGCAGAAATGAAGATCAGTGACAGAAACCAGTCTTTTTTTGCATGTGTGAGGGCACAGAATGCTGAATACTAGCAAATAAAAAGAAAACATTCATTGTGGCGACAAATATTGACTATCTTCCAATGTTAAGGACATGTAACCACCTCCCTGTATTATCCAGAACAAATTCAAGGAACTGGAACAGTCATTTGGAAGGACGGAAATAGAATCAGAATTAGGAAGTTGAAGGAGTGGGCGGGGGTGGGGCAGAGGCGGTGAGAAGTCCTCTCCTCTCTGCTTGCCCTTCCTCAGAGCTGTGAGCAATGAACCAAGCAGAACGTGGCGGCAGAGCTCATTCTTGGTTGAGGGCTGGGTCTTCTCCCCTCTTTTGGAGGAGCTCTTTAGTCAGCAAGACTGCAGTGGGTCTGTCTACTGTGTGCAAACCAAACACAAACTGACAAGATCCCAGCCCCCCAAACCCCACTGGACTCACTCTTGTCCCTCCACACGGGCCTCCCAAGGCAACACTGTCCTTTTCCCTCTGTCTAGGAGGCCTCTCCAAACCCCAGCTGTCAGTAGATGTGAAAGTTTGATTTGGCTGCTTCCACAACACCTAAGCCACACTTTTCAAGTATGAGGCTCTCCTGTGTGATGGCTGAGACCTTTTAGCACCTGCCCCAGGTCCAGGGTTATTGTGCAGACGTGACGGGCAGAGCAACCGAGGTAAGACACAGAGGTCCCCATCTCTGCCCCGCATGCCTTGCTTGTCCTGCCCAATCGGCATTCCGGGAACCTAGCGAAGGGGACACTGGCCAGATCTGGGCACCGGAAGCTGAGTGGAAACGGCGGGTGAGGACTGCAGCCATGTGCGCCCGCCTCCGGGTCAGAGTCAAGGCTGCTGCTGCAGCCCCGCTGCCCAGAAGCCGGGTGGGCAGCTGCCCGCCGCCACGTACTGTCGTCTCCTGTTCCCCACAGGGCACTTCCCACCTTTCACCTCGGAGCTCGCATAGCACTTGAAGTCTGGGCCACTCTCTGTTTCCTAACTATATCTTGTCTGCATTGCTCCTTGTGAAGTGTCTGGAAAAGCTAACTAACCATATTACGAGGCTGACAGGTGGAAGGCTAGAAGTCTCCAGGGGGTGCAGATGCTGTTAAAAGCAAAAATGTCCTGGCCCCCAAACCACAGGTCGGGAGGAGGCTGGGAGCAGCATGAGATTAATCAGAGGGTCGGGAAATGAAGGGAGACTTCGGTGCAGACAGCTGTAAACTCTCTGGAGGGCAGTTTTGAGCTGCCCTTTGCCAGCCAGGGACCCTCACTCCAACTTTCCCCTCCCCTCCCGTTTCTTGTCCTCCCTTCCCCCTCTGCTCCGCGTCCTTCTCTGCCTCTCCTGCCTCTCCACCTTTTTATTTTCTCCAGCACTCCATCTTCTCTTGAATATACCCCATCTATTTTTATTTTGTTCAAAGAAAATTACTTGTTTTAATTTTTTTCTTCCAGGTGCCCACTGCATTATAATATTGGTGCATATTTTAGTTACTTGAACTGGCTGGTGAGCAGAGAGCATGACTCCTGCCAGGCCAGAGAAGATTAAAAAAAAGGCAAATTCAGCTTCCCAACATTTCAACAAAGACTTGGTCTATTGACCCAGTTACCATTCCAATTCTTGTAAGACAAAGAGAAGGATGTGGATTAACAGATTTACAGAAGTCTGTTAAACATTAAATGAGCAGGGGTGCATAGCAAATAACAATTTCATTCCACTAAGAAATTAGGTGGAATAGGATCTAGACTGCGTTAAAAATACTTAAAAAAACAATAGACATTTTGTATCCATTTATGCTCTATTGTATTAATAGGAAAAAAATGAGTAAGAGTCCAATGCTGGTGTTTTATATGTACAAAAAAAGAAAAACCGAGTGCATTTCTGAATGAGTTTGAATCCACTCATGTTCCCAGCTGGTAATCTGTACTGTTCTCATTAATAATTGCAGGAGGTCACCCATGTATAGAAGGCAGTTGTCCAAAATGAATCTAGCACCGTGTCCTCAAACAGCGCGCATCATCAAAATGCACTTAAAAGTTTTGTGAATTTTTTTAGAAGAAAACTTTTTTTTTTTTAATTCTTACCCAAGGACATTTCTGCATCCATCTTCAGATAGCAGGGGAGGAAGAGAGAGAGAGAGAAACATCAGTGTGAGAGAGACACATTGAGTGGTCGCCACCCACATAACCTCCAGGGACAAACTGCAACCGAGGTACGTGCCCTTAGCAGGAACCTAACCCAGGTCTCTCTGGTCTGCGGGCCGACGCTCTAACCTCTGAGCCAAACCATCCAGGGCAGAAGAAAATATGTGTTGAACACCTGATCAGTTCCTCTCGGGGACGGGACTACCAGGTGACGGTGGAAGGCATAAGTGCTGCCCTGGCCGATGTATTCCCTTTGCTCAAGTTCCTCCTTCCAATCTCCACCTGCCCATCCTTGGACAGATCTGTCTTTTGGGGTGCATTCCTTTTAACTTCTTCTCTTCATCACAACCTTCATTTGAATATAATGAATTCAGCCTGCTGCTGGATGCTGAGCACAGCAAGAAACCCACATCGGCACCCCCCCCAACACACACACACTGCCTTCTACTTTCACGAAACTGAATGCCAGGCTGGTTTCACAATGGAGATGTTGCACACAAAAGTTGGCTCTGCCGCGGCGTCCACCCAGTGGTTATGTGAATGGTTGTTTATAACTCGTGTTCAGCTTTCTAGCCAAGCACTAGTGTCGCCGAAAATTGCTACTGTGAGAAAACCAAAATGCTATTTTGTAAGCCCAGACTGTTCATCTGAGTTTTGGAAAACTGCTCCCCTTTCTGCAGAGCTTGCTGCAGAAAGATAAACAACTCGACCCAGACAATGGCTAGCCGAGGAACAGTGACTCCTTATTCGGTCACATGTTACTGTGGGGACGGCGCTAGGCGTGTTTTAAACGCGGTTGCCTTCTTGTGGGGTGAAATATGTTAAATATCAGCAGTCTCCACAGATCCCCGAGTTGACCTTCTGTGGATTTGCTACTCAGAAATTGATCAGCCCTCTATTTTTACCCATGATCACATCAGAAGCATAATTTGGATATTACCCTCTATTGTTATTACGTTTTAATGTTCATTTCAACAACCCAGTTGGCTTAAAATGATCAGTAATGGGTGCCTGATAGCTGATGATCAGTGTCCCTGTTTCCCCCCTAATTATTTTCCAGACAACAACTTGCCTTCTAAAGAGGCTGCTGTGATGAGTAATTGAATGCCTGAAGATGTGTTAGGTTTCTGAGGGCAGAATACCATTTTAAATAATGTATTTGACCTGCCTAGAATTATTAAATTTCAAATGAACAAATTAATAATAAAATCTATGCAGGAGGATGGTAGTAATCTAATTTTTTCCATTTAGTCTGAATTTTGAATCAAATATATAATTCATTCAGTGATGATAAATCTGTGCCTTAATGACATAAAGTGATGCCAGGGATTGGCTGTCACCTTTGAAACCATCAGGAAATAGGTACAGTGGCCTCATGGGAAATTCAGTCATTCCTCGCAATGCAATCAGATGGAAATAGTAACGATGTCTGTCGCTGCTGCTGAGCTCCTCCTGGGCTGCAGGGATGAGAAATAGAGGGCAGTAGCTAGGGAAAGGAAACCAAGAAAGGATGTTTTATGGAGACTTAAGGATCAGAGCCTATGAGTCCTTGCAGGGAAGTGAAAAGGGTATGTGGAAAATAAGGCCTCATAGAGTGACAAACATTCCTTCATAAGTGAGAGGATCGGAAGTTGTTGGAAGATGTTCTAACCTCCTAACTAGTATGAGTGGATCCCCGAGTCAGGCAGGGAGGGAGCGGCTGGGTCTGAAAGTGGGAAGGGCTAGACGCCACCTGTACGACTGTACTTCTTAGACTGAGGGGAGCCCTGGCCAGTTTGGCTCAGGGGGTGGAGCATCGGCCTATGGACCGACGAGTCGCGGGTTCAATTCTTTTCAAGAGCACGTATGTGTCCCTCTCATGTCGATGTTTCTCTCTTTCTCTCTCCCTTCCACTCTTTCTGAAGATAAATCCGAGGGTGAGGATTTAAAAAAAAAAAAAAGAGTCTGAGGAAAAGATTAAGGTGTTTATGGACTGTGAGAGGAGTGAAGGTAAGTCCCAAAGCTGCTTAATTTCTTTTTGGTCAGGATGGTGTTGTCCTTACAGACTGATGTTTGAGAATCCTACATGGTTGCTGAGGCTTCTACATGTTTATAATGAAGTGTTTAGATGAAAGTTGACATATCCTGGGTACTTTCAATTGAATGTATTAATTGGAAATACCCTTAATGGGAGAAATGCTTAAAGACACACACCTGGGCCTTGAAAACAGTTTTAGAACCTCTCCGTAGGTTGATAATAGCAGCACAGGTCTCTCCTTTCTAGAAGCAGCACGTCCCCAGCAAGGGTGGCTACCAGAAGAACCGTGTTTAAAATAATTGCTGTGTTTCCTCTGCCTCCCTTTTTAAAACCAGACCCATGTTCTCAATGTTAAAGATCAAAGGATCCTCCTGAGCCAGCGTTTGGCCAACTGTTGGGTGTTTTATCCTGAGAGAGATCTGCACATCCTTGAACGTTTAGGGGCATCCAGTCTTTCCTCCCAATCTGCTCAATAATGCACTTGGCTGGGGAAGATAAGATTCTGCTAAATGAATACAGACTTGACTCAATCAATTCCGTAATCTGTAAAATGGGATCACTAGAAATGGTAGAAAAGTCTATTAGCATTACAACTCCGTTCCAACATTTAATGAGCTACTCACTGGGCCAGTTCCGGAATGTATATATTCTAGACAAACTGAACATTGTGGGAGCCATATTGACTCTGTCAAGTTAAGAAGTTTGTAGTCTTTTGGCAAGGGGTCTATCGGAAGACACACACCACATTTTCTACTATAATGATTCCCCTCTTCCTACAACCGGAGACTTTGTTTTAAAACAGATGGAAAGGGTGAATTGTGTTGGGGAGTCCTTCCTGGCTCTGTAACTGCCGTGGCCTGGGATATAATTTGCAATTCAGCTATGAAACTTTAAATTTATAAAGCCTTCACTGACACAGTTAAATGTGATTAAAGCCTCTTTCATTTTATATTGCTAATAAATTATCTAAATCTTTCACACTTTTTTCTGACTGAATTTCCTCAGCTTTAGGATACAAATAATGTGCTTGGAGGAACTACTTCGGCCTTTCTCAAAACTGGGATTTGCAAGGAAGAAAATATCTCTGTATATGAAATCATTTATTTAATCCATTCACTTAAATGTCTAAACTGATAGCCCAGTTTAGACATATCGGGAACCTCACTTTATAGAAAGTGCTGTCAAAGGCACTGAAGGAAATTTCAAAACAGAAAAGAAGCAGTCTTTGCCTTAGAAAAATGTATAATCTAGTTAGGGAAACAAGCCTAACAGATAAGAAAAGCATTTAATACTTGGCAGCATAAAACGAAGAAGCAATTGAAATGGGGGTAGAGTGAGCCCATATGTAATAAAGAGAGATAAAATAGAAAGGCAATTAAAATACAGATGCAACTAATCAGAGAAGCCTTCATGGAAGAGGTGAACTTTGGATGGGATTTTGATAAAAGATTAGTGGAGAGAAATCTTAAGTGGGATAAAAAGCCTTCACAACCAGAGACACGAAATGAAAAGTTCTGATGAGAGAACAGTTTTTCTTAGCATGGATAAATACCACATTTAGGAACGTGGTAAAGCCCTTTCACCTGGCATGTATTGGTTAACCAAAAAAAGAACATCAAAGAAGGGGATCATAAAATATGGAACGTATGCACCTTAAGCATTTTCACATAAAGCCTCTAACAGTACACTCAGTCAGCTTTTTTTTTTTTTTTCAACAAAATGACAGTGTGTTTTCTTGGAGATGGATTCAGTTGATTCTTCTTTCTAAAGACCCTCTTGCATTAACCACGCCCACATGTAGTAGTCTGTTTCCAGATTCAGTTTCTTAGAAGTGAGATTGGAACACTGAGACATTTGCTGACGAATATGATCACGTCCAGTCTCCTGCTGTGGTTTTTAGTCCCCCTGAAAATGTCTGCCGTTATCCCATCTACACAAAAATTGAAACTGTTTTTGTGAGTACACCTTCATAAATATCTGTACAAAACATCAGTGTAATTTCCCTAGCAACAACAATTCCCTTTATTTTCATATTCATATTTAATTGGCTAATTTGTTTGAATTCATGTATATAATTGTGATAATAACAACAATTATATTAGTGGGTTTAGGAATGTATGTGAGTGACTATTAGAAAGCAGTCAACTCGTTTTATGGGAGTGGAAGTGTATGGACTTACTAATGCTAACCTGCTGAATGAGAGGCTTCAGCATCTCATTATGCAGAGTTTAGAGAATAATGATAGGTTAAGTCAGTTAAGTAACGATCAGTTAATAGAGAGAGAGTCTATTGAAATAACTATTGTAACAAAAATTATGAAGGCAGGCTTAACGATGAGCCTAGATGTAGGAGTCAATGGAAAGTGACTCTAGGATTTGCAGTCAAAATAGCTGGAGGTCATCATATATCACTCATGACTCTAATCCTTAGTGATGATAAATAAAATGCTAAAAAGACAACGTTAAAATAGGTGCAATCAAAAAACAAGTTAAACATCTCTGTGGCCCAGACGCATAACAGAACTACAGAATGTGAAGTAAGCCAAGCTAAAGCTACCAGCCTGCTGGGCTCAGGGCCAAACATTCTTTTAGTAGATTTTACACATGGAACATCTGGTTCGACATTACTGCAACAGAGAACTCAGACTATGTCTACATGGTAAAAATCACAATGGATTATGGTGGATTTACAGTCTTCAAAATATATCATTTCAGAGCAAATTCACAGGTTCTGCCAAAAACTTGGGCAATCAAAGAAGTGGTATAAAATTCATTGGTTTAGCTCATTACTAAAAGCAGCCAATAAGAGCAATTTTTATTTTTAAGCCAAGATCCCTTTCACAGATCAGCCTGACCAAAGGCCTCATTCTGTGGGGTCACTCTCACCCAAATCAGTCTCTGGAGGGACACCTAGAGGATAGTTTCTATATCTAATCTAACCCGTGCCCCAGACTCAGGGATACACTAACCATACCTGTGTCACTGGGGCCCGGCCAGTGTGGCTCAGTGGTTGAGCCCAGCCCATGCACCAAGAGGTCAGCAGTTTGATGCCTGGTTGTGAGCCCCATCCCTAGTGGGGGGCATGCTGGAGGTGGCCAAATGATGATGTTCCCTCTTGATGTTTCTGTCTCTCTCTGCCTCTCCCTTCCTCTCTCTCTAAAATCAAAAAAAGAATAAAATTTTTTTAAAAACTCACTGGGAAGGTGATCTTTCTCTAATAGGGGTGAGTTGGGGGCTTTCTGAAAGATTTTGAAGTGCTATATGGAAGGTATCAGAGTTTATTGTAAATGAAAATGTTTTTTAGCCGAGGAAAGACAAAACAGTGACTACACTGAAAAAAGACAAAGCGTACATTGTATTTAAATGCAAAGTAGTGTGATATTAATACAAAATTAGGGGAGAAATGAGTTGCAAACCTCACCATGTTATAATCAACTTGTAGCCACCATGAACAAACCTTCTGAGGGGTGACTAATGAATCAGTGGGGAACATAAGGGCTAACTCCTCTCATGCGTGGTCATAAATGATCTTTGTCCTACCGGGCCCCTGTCTGTTCGTTCCCTCATGGAGGAGGTGTAGAACGTTTGCTCTGAGCTAGAGACTGTGCTTGAGGTTCGAGGAGACAGAGGTGAAGCAGACCCTGCCAATGTCCTGAGAATATTTTGCATTGTGTTTCTCTTTGGAAGGAAATAGTTGATGAAGTAGAGAGAGAACAGTTATCAAATCACTGCTGCCTGCTTTAAGGAGAACATTGCTAGATTAACAGAGCAAAAGAGACACAGGAATAGTATTATTATATAAACTCTCTTACAAATAAACAGTTACTACATGATGAATCAGGCTTTTAAGAGGAGATCACTGAGGCGTTTTTGCGCTAATGGAGATTTCTTTAGAAGTATAAACCGAGTCAAGAAACATTCATAGAGCTGTTATGAAACCCCTCCAAGTGCTGTTCAGCCCAGGTACAATACAGACATGGCTAAGACACGGTTTCTGTCTTCAGAGAGCCCACAGTTTGCTGGGGGGCAAGAGAAAAGCATGCGATTAGGACAACTCACATTGTACTTAACTGTTGCTTGGTAATGTCCTGCTACTATTTGGTGAAGACAGGTGACAGTCTAAATTTTACCTCTCACACTGATCCTGGGGACTGCCCCGTGTGCCTGTTTTGAGGAGAACAAAGTATTTTCCTCAGCCTCCTGCAACTCCTCAGCTCTGAATGGTCTTGGCTGATGCCCTGTTTCCAAGGACACGGAGTGTCATGATTCCCTGAGGTCAGAGAGGCCAGGTCCGAGTCTCCTCACTTCACCTCAGGAGGAGTTGTGGGCAAGGCTTGCAGCAGAGTTTCTGATGCATCTTGGGGATCCATTAGCTCAGATGGCACACACAGGAACTACGGGAGGATGTCGGGTAATAGTGCCTCCCACGCAGAGGTGAGTGGGAATCTGGGCTGTAACGGGTCTCGGACTCCTCCTACTGCCTGGCTACCGATTGATTTCTTAAACGCCAGCAGTGATGTTTCTTTAGGAGATGTAATCCTCCTCCTTGAGATCAAGCTTTCATTATTTTCACATGTGGCACTGGCCACGGCTCAGAACCCACAAAACTATAGAAATGCTTATTGAGTGCTTCCCTGTGTCAAAATAAGAGCTGAATGTTTTATTTGCTTTGCCTCACAAGAACCCTGCAAGTTAAATATTATAGGTATATCCATCTTATGAGGCGATGAAAATAGAAGCACAGAGAGGTTAACCCCTTCTCAGATTTGCAGATCTAGGGGTAAGTCTGGTCCAAACTCTGCTCTGTCCGACTCTAGAGGGAGAACTAACCACCACACTGAATGATCTCTAGCACACTAAGAAATTGTAGCACACGTTCAGTTTTCCATAACATTTTACCTTTGTTCTCAGAAGCATCTCTATGTATCTCATGATCCCAGTGCAGTCATCTGCTCCCACAGAGCACACACACAGACATATACACACTCTCACACATGAAGTCTATTTCCATGGTCTCATTTATAATAGCCTTAGTTATTTCTTATACCCAATTTCATTTGTGGCTGGGCCTTTACATGCTTTTATAAATGTTAAGAATTGCAGTAGCAGGATTTGTTTTCTTACAAATCAGAATAGGCACCTGCCAGCTTCCACACGGGGTCCCGCCTGCCAGCGACAGCAGTTGTATCAAAAGAACAGGAACGCCCAGTGTGTGCATGTTGAGCAGGACGCAAAAGGTGCTTTTAAACAGATTTGAAAAGAAACGAGCGCATTCAAAATATTTGCTGCCTTTCCGGGGCCTCTTCAGTACATGTGCTCAGGTTCGGGGCGGGGCAGCTCCCTTCTCATCCACCTCACCTTTCCCTGTCCCCGAAACGCCTTGATCAGCTTCCCACTCCTCCATCTGTCAGAAGTTCCCCTTCTCCTTTGAAATGATTTCTCAGCAAGCTGACCTCTGCAGATTTCCTCGGCCCCACCTGCTTGCACACGCTGTGACTCATTTGCACTAATTTGTGCAATGAGCAGGGAGCAGAGGCGGCAGAGACACTTGCCTGCAGAGGACTAATCAGCTACCAGCTGTGGCCGGAGGACGTCTGTGAGGAGAGCTAGGAGCTCCTCCCTCTGAGTCTCCTACCCCTGGGTTTTGATCTTGAATAAATGGTGGAACAGCAGACAACTCCAGCCCTGAGTCAGCCTCACACTGCCAAAAGCATACATAGGAGTGTACAGTTATTTTCCCATTTCTTTATTGCAAAATTAACATTCGATTACTGAAGGTTTTTTTTTTTTTTTCCCTTAGCAAAGAAAAAGAAATATGTTTCCTCTAGTCCTGGCAGATCATTTGTTGTTTTTCTCACCCCCCCTGCTTCTCCTGGGTGTGTTTGTGAAATGAGCGAAAGCTTATTTCTGGCAGAGATATTTCATGGCTTAGTTTCTCATCAAGATGATAAATCAGACTGGGTGCCTGAATAATTACATTCACGGAGCTGGACTGTAATTTTTTACTGCAGAATTCACGAGGCAGTGTTCTGACTCATTATATACAACAGTTTTCATAGCTCATGCAAATATTGCATCCAACTTTTGGAGAGATGAAGGGGTATTTTTAGGAATTTTCATCAATACTTAATAATGCAATTTTCACTACAAACAGAACATTGCAATAAAGAGTTCAGAGTGCCATTAAGTCAGGCAAGGGGCTCCATGGACCTGGTTTCCATTTACAATCCCGCGTCTCAGGGCACACGAGCATACATCTCTGTGTGGTCACCATAGACATGCACTGTTCTTTTCTGCTATAACGGCAACAAACGGGGCCCTGGCTCTGGGAACTGGGAGTACTGAATTCCACTCTAATTTTCATAACCGAATTGCTCTGTGAACTTGTAAAAATTAATTCCTTTATAACAGAGAAAAGCACCACCTGGGCTCGACTTGCTCTAGATCCTTCCTTGCAGCCTGCTTTGGCTTTGTCGGAGAAATGTAGCCATGTTCCTATGCCTCTGAACGGGGAGCATACAGGCACAGAGGTTCCTGCTCACTCCCCCAAAGGAAAAGAGCCATGTACATTAGAACTGCAGCAAAAAAAAAAAATTTAAAGAGAACTACACAATTAAGGTGAAGGCTAGGGAGCATCCCGAACCCCAAAGCGAAGGACCTGTGCCGCAGCGGGCACAGCATGTAGCTCTGCTTCCTAGGAGGTGAGGTACGAAACAGCACGAGCCAGGTAGCACTTACAGTGTCCGCAAGGGCTTTGGGCAGGGCCTGAATGGCAGTTTGAGAACAGGAGTTAGTCTACAACCGCAAATTCAAAGTCAGGTCTACTGCTAACTAGTTGTGTAGCATTGGGCGAGCCATTTAATCTCTCTGGGCTCCAATTTTCTCCTCTGGAAAGTGGAGTTGACCCTGTACCTCACAAGGGTTGATAAGCATTAAATAGATACGTTATATATGTAGAGCCCACAGTACAATGCCTGGCACAGGGGGATGTAATGTGTCAATAATTTTTGATGCCATATGTTCAAGGGGCTCAACATCTGGTCGAGCAGAAAAAATATCTGCACAGATAACCGTAATTTATGGTAAAATAACGTGTGTATCCGAAAAGGGGTGAAGATAAGACGCAACAGGAGAAGCCTCCAGCGGACATGGGGGCTTGGGGGAATCAATTATTGCTCCGTGGGAGAGGTCTGAGGGGTAGAATTAACAGTAAGCTAAGCAGCAAGAAACATTATAAATTGGTCCTTCAAGAAGCAGTGGCCAATATGAGATTAAATGTATGAAGATGTTATTAAGGGAAAGGCCTGTGAGTGGAAATGCAGGGAGAGGGGGAGGCTGGGTGGAATGGCAGACCTTGATCAAGACTGGCCCCAGGGAAGGAAGGTCCCAGACTGTTGTGCGGTCCAGTGAAAGCTCAGCAGAGCCGTCAGGAGTCCCGCAGCCCCAGCTGGGTGTTAGAGCAGTCTGCGTCTCGAGGCCGGGACCTGCCTTAGTAGCCCTGCCTACCCAGTCCTAGCCTGGGAGACACCTGGCCACTGGGCAGCCTGGTGCTGGGCTTCAGGGGTGGCAGCTGAGCGCCTTGTCAGTTACACTCCCAGCAGGTGGTGGAGGTCTGTCAGGTGTGTTCTTATGGCTGCCTCATCAGCAGTGGCACAGAGGCTAGAATTCCTGGGGTTTTGTTTGTTTGTTTTTGTTAATCCTCACCCAAGGATTCTTTTCCATTAATTTTTAGATAGAAGGGAGGAAGAGAGAGAGAAACAAACATCCATGTGAGAGAGACACATCAATTGGTTGCCTCCCACATGACCCAGACCTAAGCCGGGGATCAAACCTGCAACCCAGTTACATGCCCTTGACCAGGAATCAAACCCGAGATTCTTCTGTCTGAGGACCGATGCTCTAACTGCTGAGCCATCCTGGGTGGTTTTATCTATCGAGAATTAAATTACCCTACAAGGCAGCTGGGCTTGGCAGGAGGCAGGAACAGGTCTTGGTGAATCTGCAGACCTGCCATTTGGTAGCTCTGCGGCACTGGGCACGAACTCCAACTTCCTGAAACCTGTCTCCTCACCTGTAATGTGTACAGAATGAGAGCACAACCCTCGTAGGCTGTAAGGAGTGTGATAACTTGTTACCAAGTGCTTAGACCAGGACCTGCCTAAGTTCTGCTACTTAGAACAGTAGCAAGCAGTTGATAAATGCCATTATTATTATTTAAACTTTTGTGTTACTACTTTAAAGGTTGTTATTGTTCTGGGGTTGTACAAAGACCGTCTGGAAACAAAGCAGACAGGACGGTTGGAAAGGGAAGACTCAGGTACCATTTTCTGATCAAGTTTATTGAATGTACCACTTAAAAAAGTTAGAAGTGCTAGAGAATGTTAAAAGCAAAGAAACAATAAATATGTATCAGGGAAATGTGTTCTATGGATGTTATAGACATACTTTGCTTTTATGTGGATATTTTTTAAGGCTTGCCTGAGTCTGTTTACTTACTATTTATATCTACCTTTGTTTCATAAATTATTTAAGAAAGCTTACAAGATATATACAGTCCACCATGGTGTAAATTAAAATAGAAGTCAATGAGGAAAGTAGGGAAGGTGGACGCACAGCGGGTGAGGATACACAGGCACGGGAGAGATACAGACACCGCCACAAGCGGGAGACACTTGCTCCACACTTTTCAGGTGGAACCTCATTAGTTTCAAAGTCTGTCCAGTGAAAACCTGCCATTTACTTGGAGAAACACACAATTACTTGACACGAAACCCATCAGGTAAAATCCACTATTTCCTTAGAATAAGCACATTGATGATTTGATACAAAAGCCAGAACCAATTTCTTCAACAAGTCCAACCAAGGGACCTGTAGTGAATGAACACGTGTTTCAGCATCATCCTGACCACAGACACGGTGGATGCTACACAACTATGTTATGTGTTCTTAGGGGCAAGTTATTTAGCATCTCTGCCTCAGGTTCCTTATCTGTAAAACGGGGATGGTATTAGTACCTCCTTCGTAGAATTGTGAGGACTGTGTCAGTGAATGTATTCATAACGTGCCTAGAACAGGGTCTGGCACACATAAACATTTCATCAAGGTTTGCTGTTGCTATTGCTATCAATAGGGGCCTCAGGGAGGCTGTGACATCTCACCAAAGCCAAAGGCACGGCTCTTGGTGAACGTGCCCTTCTTCTACATTGCCCATTTCACGCCCTGCGCATGCGAAGGAATGGGCTCTCTGGAGGAAAAAGAGGCATCACTAAATCCTTTGATCTAGTTACCCCATTTCTAAAAAGGAAAATTAAATGTACTGAGAGGTTAACTATGGAGTTTTGGGTAAAAGAAAAAAAAAACTGGAAACAAACCAACGTCCAACATAAAGTAGTGACTACGTGATTTATCCTGTGCTAACTGGCAGCACAGCCATTTACACTATTCACGTGAAGAAATGGCGACATTGGAAGTCAAAAGTGTGTCACCCTGGCCAGTGGATTGAGAGTTGTCCCATGGACTGAGAGGTCCTGGTTCGATTCCTGGTCAGGGCACATGCCCGGGTTTCCGTCTCCCGTCCCCAGTAGGGGGCGTGCAAGAGGCAGCCAATCCATGTTTCTCTTTCACATCAATGTTTCTCTCTCTCTCTCTCCCTTCCTCTCTCTCTAAAAAATCAATAAAAACATATTTTTTAAAAAGTCAAAAGTGTTTTACTCTCTACCCAGTTATTTAGGCTGGGAATCTGGGAGGCACTCTTGAGTTCTTCGCTTTCCTTTCTCTCTGTATGTGACTCATTACCAAGTATTATTGCTTCTGCCCTCAAGATTAATTCCAAATCTATCCATTTTCCTTTTACTCTACTGCTACTATGATCTCCAAACGGACTCTTCCAACTGCGTCCTCCTTGCTTGGCCTCTCAGGGCAACCAGAGTGAGCTTCAATAAACATAATTTGTATCCTATCACTCCCTACTTAAAACTTCAGTTATTTTCCCAGGAGCTCTGTGAGATGATCCTCATATAGTCTTATCTGTCAGCTGTTTCCATAACAATGGTACCCTAAAGCTCAGTAGTGTAAGACAATCATTTAATCTTACCCAAGCATCTGCAAATCAGCCGGGGCTTGGCTGGCCCTGACTCCACGCTGCATGTTAGATCCATGTCTGGGACACCTGCCTCTCATCCTTCTGTTACCAGTGGGCTACTCAAGACATGCTCTTCCAACCCAGTGACAGCCTGTCCCAGAGCGAGCCTGATGGTGTCAGCGGGTTTTCAGCCTCTTGTTGCATCATGTCCGTGGATGACCCCTCGACCAGAGAAATGACGTGCTCCTGCCAGGGGAAGGCGGAAATGAACGTCTTCCTGAGGGTCATCTACCACACATGCCTTCACCCCTCCCTTCAGGTCCTCCCCTGAAACGAGCCTCATTGGTTTTATTCCGAGTTCTTCAGACAAGACAGGCTGTTTCCTGCCTCGGGATATTCTCTAATGCAATTTCCTCAGGCTCTCAGTCTTCACAGGGCTGTTCTTTCTCATTTTAGCTTAAATATCAATTCCTCAGAAAGGTCTTTCCTAGAGACAGAGATAGGAGGTAACCTGTGATTCTCTCAAGTATCCTTCTTCTATCATAACATTTTATCAGCTTATCTTTTTTTCCATTTTTACGGAAGTAACTTTGAGATCTTTCTTCCCTACTAGACCGATTTTTCCCTCCGACCTGTGCATTGTCTAAGACGTTAACTTACCCCTATGATTAGTAACGGGTGGTGGGAGCGGGAGTACTATTCGGATGCAGAGCGTAGGACTTTCGAAGGTGCGTGTGCAACTCGAGTTCTGCTGTCGCCCCGTTCTGTTCGGATCCTCCCCTTCCCAAGGGGGCTCGGCGGTGGTACGGGGGCTTTCTGTCCTGAATGCAGACCTTGCTTCCTCAGTTTACCACAGTCTGACCAATGTACCCCATTTTGTTCTGCTTCCTCTTCTGAATGTATTTCTTCTTAAGTTGTGAGATACTCTCAGTCCTCAACTAGACAGCCGCCGACCCCACTCAGCCACTGGCTGTCTTCTGCTCTCCGACCTGCTCTCGGGCCGGGGACTGGCTGAGCCACCGGCACACGGCCGGTCTGCTGTCTACCCTGCGGACCTTTCTTAAGATGGAAAACTTTCCAGATGCCGGAGTAGGTATGGCCTGAAGTTTATACCAGAGACCTCACTCAGCTCGAAATGTGTATGGTGCTGGTAATAATGAGCCTTCCAGTCTTCTCGGTGGACATTATGTGATGGTGGTAAGAGTCAATTCGTCAAACAGTGGCTCCTATTACTTGTCAAAAGACAATGTCAAGCGACTGCGGCGAGCCGACTCTCGCTGGAGTGCTTCAGTTCCCAGTCGCTGGATCGTAAATAAGCTCTCCCTGACTTGAATGTCCCGTCCACGCTAAATTGGACTGCACGTTTCACAGAGAGGCCCGAGATGAAATTTGGGGACAGAAACAACTATTGATTTTTTTTCTTTGTAAGAGGAGTGAAACTAGCTATTGTATGGTTTCTACACACACGCATTCTTGC
Organism: Molossus molossus; assembly: GCF_014108415.1. Classification (NCBI taxonomy): domain Eukaryota; kingdom Metazoa; phylum Chordata; class Mammalia; order Chiroptera; family Molossidae; genus Molossus; species Molossus molossus. The sequence continues at coordinate 185,801,840 of NW_023425344.1, forward strand.
TGGGTATTTCTTGTGGGAGTATCCGCTGAAGTATGCGAAGGTCATTAGAATAAAGGCTAGATTTTTTTTAAAGGAAAGAAAGGGAACTTTGATAGCTGGCATATTTTTGGAAGTATGGAATTTGGGGGCACCGACCATTTATATTCCCACTCGCTCTCACTGCTGTGGCCTCAATACCCCTGTCTTCGTAGATGTATTTACCCCTAACAATGCATTTTAAAATCACAACCATATGCTTTCTGAGCTCACACTTAATTTTCAGGGCTTACCCCTGATGCCTACTTCTTTATTCGATTTTTGAAAGAATTTGTAAAACTACTGTCGCTACAAACGTCTTCTCACCTGTTATTGAAGGCGCTATTCCCGGCAGGCCCTCCTTCCCCGGTCAAGTTCCTCCTCTGAATCACAGGGCACAGAAGATGCTGCGAGTGACAGTTTCCTCAGTTCTTCTGAGAGTGATGCCTAATTAGTACCATTCTAGTTGCACAAGGGAGAAATTAGTTTCTTCCAAACAAGGATGCCAGAGTAATGGCCTCCACCCAAAGATGTCCACTTCCTATCTCTGGAACCTGTTACAGTCCATGGGGAAAGGGACTCTGAAGGCTGATTAAGTTAAGGATCTGGAGACAGGGAGATGATCTGGGTTACCTGGGTGAGCCAGTCATCGCGGGTGTCCTGATAAATCAAAGGAGGCAGCAGGAGGGTCAGAGTAAGACACAGACGTGTGCTGCTGGCTTTGAAGATGGAGGAAGGGACCGTCAGCCAAGGAATACAGGCAGCCTGCAGATGATGGAAACCAGGGGAAGGAGTCCACCCGGGAGCCCCCGAAAGGAATACAGCCCTGCGGACACCTTGGTCTTAAGCCAGTGAGACACATTTCAAAAACGTCTGACTTCCAGGGCTGTATGATAATACACTGTGTCATTACAGCAGCAACAAGAAACGAATATGGATGGGTTAGGGCATTAGAGCATAATTCTGTCTGGGACACCCAGGGAAGAAGGCGGCCCCCAGGGTAAGCTAGCGCTTATAATGAAAATGAGGGGCATCTCTTGTTGCCATTGCTGTTCAGATGGCCACTAAATGTGTCTCTGGAGAGAAGTGTCTTTCTGGCAGGTCTGTGTTTTAATTCTCTTTGACCACTCCATGTGGCACATTGGGAAGTCTACTTTTATTAATTGATTGTAATGAAGAAACCTTGACTGACCTCCACATATGACTTCACAAGTTCCTAAACTTATCCGTAGAAGAAATGTCTCCCTAAAGGAAGTGGGAAAACATATATAGGCAGGGAAGAATTCTGGTATCTTATAAGTATTTCTAGTTGATTCAAAACCTGTATTATTCTAATGCCATCATACTCCTAGGCTTCAAGCACATGCTTTGATGTCCAAAACACTTAATTGAAATATTCTGCCATATTTACAAAGTGTTTTCTTGGACTCAGCTAACTATTCAGATCCCCAGGAACACTGTAGAAGATATTCAACATCATATTCACCTCAAAGGGCATGGAGGGAAACCTGGCCCCCCAGCAGGGCAGCCCTGGGGTTTCTCTTTGCAGAATTCTGTGCAGCACACTCCAGCTGCAAGGAGTTTAGGTCTGCGCTGGACAGGTTGCTCCAAAGCCTTATGCTGCCAAGAGCCAATAATAACAACAATATGGGGACAGTTTCTACAGTCCGCGCATGGGACATGTCAGTGACAAATTCAGCACATTCAGGGAGGCCCCAAGTTTTACCTTGTACCATGTATTTTATAGTTCATGTATGTACCTCCCAATCCAGGTGCACTTTATTAGTCATGGACCACATCACTGGTTAGCAGCAGCCGACACATCCCCCTATAACTGAGCAACCAAGCTGAAAGTTTAAGGCAGGTCAAATTTGCATGCAGAATGGAAAAGGTCTTGTTAACACTCTACCCGTAGATATGTTGGAAGCTGTCCAGTTTCCATGTGTAACACTGCATCATCATTTTTGTTATTGTACATAGCTGTGATTTTTGAAGATGAACATTTCTGTGAAGCCTTCTGCTTTACATGCATTGGCTTGTTCAGTCATATGAGCCGTATGAAGGTATAATTAATGCTACGTTTTCATAAGAACACTCATACTCAGAGAGGTTGAGAAAATTTCTTAATTAGCTTGCTATACTTGTATCCTTCTTATTGCCAAATCCAAGCCGTGGCCATTGTCAGAGACGCCTGTTCTGCGCCGAGGAGGACCTGCGCACCTTGGTGTACCAGAGACCTGCACGTCTGTCCACTTCGTTAGCCAAGGAGGGCACTTGCTGTGTAACAAATGTGCCCGTGAAACAAAGGCTGAATTTATACATGCTTGGTTTCTCAAACTCAAATGGAGTGTCTTTAGTGGTTTAAAAAAATGAAAGAGAAAAGAAAGGACCCGGAGGCATACAAACACTTCAGCGGTTTACAATGGTCTTTTCTGTTACACTCAGCACCGGGTGCAAGTATGCAGCCTGAATGCAGCCGGATCCCGAGAAGAGCGGATTTGTATCAAAGGGGAGTGGTGAATTGGTGGGGGGACAGCCGTAAACTTCCTGTGCAAAGGAAGGCTTCCACGTGCAGGTAGCGAGGGTCAGCGGCATGCACTAATCACTCCCTCACAAAGGCGGCCTTGGGTTCTTGCTGACATCAGTCGGAATCCTAAGTCCTTCTAGAGCATGTCAGCAGGTTCCTTTCCCAGCGGGATCACTGCCGTGTCCCCTCGCTTTTGAAATCTTACCGTCTTGACTAGCGGTTCGGTGGAGTTACACATGATTGTCTGGCTAAATCAACACGTGGCAAATCTCCCTTAGTTATAATTTGATTTAAATTAGCTTACCTTGGGAAGCTGGTCTCCGCATGTACAAATTGCCATAAAGAGCCTTCTTGGATGATTTACATAATTAAATGAAAGAATATTGAGACGTTACTGTGAAGGGGCAACCTATGATGCCTCCTTTTATAAGCAAAGAAAACGTGCCATTTTTGACTCCTTCCCTGTAGCCATGTTATACCAGAGCAGACTCATGGAGACTGCTGTGGGCTTACAGGTTCGTTGTCCTGAGACGCCAAAAATCATCACTATTCTTGATATTTTTTAAAAACTGAAAAATGATCAAATTCCTAAGTATGTAAAGGTAATGAGATATTACCATATATCTGATTTATAAAATTACATACATAATAGGTATTTTAAAATGTAGGACACCAAGAAAGACAAAGTGCTTCAATTACTTGTACTGTGGAAAATATGTTAGATGACATTGTTCCACTGAGCATGTGAGGGGGAAGAACTTTCCTTCCAAGAGTACTCTTGGGATTTCAAAAACACTTCTGCTCTGGGGGAGTGAGAGTTGGAAAATGTCATTGGAAAGGTGTGAAGTTTGAGATGCAAAATCTTCATTGGCTTTGACGATGAAGAAGTCAAGTGGAGCAGCTGGAGCCCAGGAAGCGAGCCCTGGTTTCCAACGGGAAGGCTGTGCAACGAGGCACACTGCGTGTCTTTTTACTGCTTCAGTCCCTCCGTGGATTGGCAGAAAGCTGTTTTATTCATTGTCACTTGGTATAAAAAGAGAGCATTCTTTTGAAAAAATAAAATATTTGGGTGTCATTCCCTTCTCCTGAGGAGAAGACACCTGCTAGGAAAGGCCCGTCCCGGAGGCACACGCCGTCATGTGCGGGACGCCTTGTTTCCGAGGTGGCTCTAAGTCCACTGCCAGACAAGCTACTCCAGAGGCCACGGAACAGAAAGGCCAAATGCCGGTGTTCAGATCAATTCAAAACATACAGCAAGAAGCCATGGTAGAGACACGGGCAGGTTAGCCCGACAGGGACGGGACCACACTCCCTGAATCTAATTTTTGTGGTGTTTGTACACCAGGTTGGCTACTCAATTTACTGGCCCCAGTACAAAATGGAAATCTGGGTCTCTTGTTCCAAAAGCAGGAAAAAATGTACCATAACAGGTACTAAAATACCAAGGTTTTCTTTGCATTTGTGCATCTCTTCTTCCCATACACATGCATCATTGCCTTGTTTGATCTCTCCTACAAAAGGCAGGTTCAGAGATAAAATTATTAAGAGTTTCAAGACAGTGACAAGAGAGCATGGGGCCCTACGGGTCCGCTCCTATTCCTCTGCCATATGAGCTTGTTTTCTTGATGGCCTTGAACAACTAGTAGAGGTTGGTGAAGGGTTGAGGGAAAAGCGGAAGAAATGGTTGACTCTGATTCGGACACATTTATTTGGGCCAAATTCCTAGGTCTCTGTGTAGACCAGCTTCTTAGGCCTAGCTGGGTATGTGGATCTCATGCTCATAGTAGAAATAAGGCTAGAGATATCATTCGGGGATTAGTCTGCATGCAGAGCTTCTTCAAAGCTATAAAGCAAGTAAAATCACATAGATATAGAGAGAAGAGAGTATAAATGAGAAAAAAAAAGCTAGATTGCAAGCTTCACAAGGGTGGATCACATGTTTTGATATGTTTTTGCAATTTGAGAAATGGGCAAAGAGCCTTACATGTACTAGGTGTTCGATACATGTTCAGAGAGTGAATAAACATGTAAGCAACAAGTTACTCAAAGGTACTGTTTTCCTCATAGACATTTCCCTAACTCCCTCTAATTTGGAGAGGGTTAACTTTCCCAGGAGAAATTATGCACGGATGTATCATATGCATGCTTATTAGAGGTGATTTTACTGTTTTATTTCTGTAAGTAATCAACCTGTGTCCCATGGCTTCCGTGATACTACTAGAGACTATTTAGTGTGGAATAACTCACTCGAATGTAACTTCAGCTTTTTCTAATTCTTTACCACTGTCATTGAAGATGTTGTAGCATAACTATGATATCATATCCATTATCTCTAGGAGAATCATGAACAATTTCCAGTGGCTCTTTGCTTTCCTGGTGAGATTTTGTTTGTCTGAAAAAAAATTGCCATTGCTGGTTTTCAATTCCTTGGGAAAGTGAAAAAAAATGTAAAAACAGAACAACAGTATTTTTCAAAATGTGCTTTACGTACAAATAGGCTGCTACTAGCTGATATCTCAAACTGTTACACCAAGTGAAAGGGCTTTAGCATCCGCTCTATCCCCAGCGCTAGCAGAAATCCCTAGCACTGTCTGTCTTCTGAAAAGTCTTTTCGTTCTAGCCATGGCATTTATAACTTGGCTAATTATGAAGGACAATTAAAAGATGATTAAGAACTTTTTCCCTCTTTGCCAGAATTCAGGAAGTGTTCCCTTTGTTCTCACCTATTTAATCATCTTTGCAGTCATTTCCAATCTAGCTTTGCTCCTTTTGACATATCCCAAAATAGCCTTTTTAATTCTGGCCGGAGATGTTCTTTCTTATCTGATCTGGCACTCTCTTTTGCTTTATTGGCTGCTATCAAATAAGATACCCTTTCAAACCACCTAAAGTCATGGGTGCCTCACTTGTGGTGCTATAAATCCCTGAACTCCTCCCGTCTTGGGGGAATCTTCAGAGCAGGACCCACAAACCTAGAGTTTGCATCTATGCCAATAAAATGAAAGGAGAGTTTTTTCGTTGTTTTTGCTTTTTAAGATTCTGTAATGCTAATGAAAAGCATTCCGGTTCCTACTTCCCATGCCCCTGAGGCTTCAGCTGAGTTTTATTTTATTTTATTTTATTTTATTTTATTTTATTTTATTTTATTTTATTTTATTTTATTTATTTATTTCCTTACCCGAAGATATTTTTCAATTTATCTTCAGGCAGAGGGGGAGGGAGGAAGAGAGAAAGAAAGGGAGAGAGAGAGACATCTATGTGAGAGCGACACATCAGTTGGTTGCCTCCTGCATGACCCCGACCAGGGCCGGGGATGAAGCGAAACTGAGGTATGTGCTCTTGGCCAGAATCGAACCCGCTACTCTCTGGTCCGCAGGTCGACGCTCCAACCAGTGAGCCAAACCAGCCAGTGCTGGCCTGAGCCTTTAAAGGAGTGAAGATATGGCTTGGCATGGGCAGGGAAGACAGCTTAATTGTAGATACAGGGAAGGGCCTGTGTGAAGACTCAGAAGTGAGTGCAGGGCGTGGTACCCAATGGCGCCATGGCCCTTGCTGCAGAGGTCCTGGAGGGAGGGGGTGACTGTGCGGCCATCATTCACCTCTCAGGAGCCCCCCAAGCCTTTGCCTTGGAAACTCAGGTAAGCCCCAGTGACTCCCTGTAAAGATTAGGAACCCTGGCTCAGGGGCTGCACTGCCTGGCCAAACGGACCAGAGCAGAACCTTGACTTAGGGTCTTTGTGCCTTAAAAATGGCCATTAGAGCACCTCACTGATAGACTGGGGTGACTGTGCTTTATCGACATGTTTGAGCCTCTAGTCTTGCCAACCATTTTCACATAAATACTCTACAGAAGAATAGTTTGTAAATTTGAAGATGACAACCCTCAGAAGAGGGGGTGGTGGGGAGTGGGAAGAGATAAACCACAGAACTTACATGCATGTATGCATAACCAGTGGACATGGACAACAAAGCTGGGGACGGGGGGTGGGGAATGGAGAGGAGGGTATCAATAGGGTAAAAAAGGAGAAACATCTGTAACAAAAATAAAATTAAAAAATAAAACTATGCAAAAATAAATAAATAAATATAATCTCAGCCAAAATATATATATATATAATTGTTATACATTTTCTCAATTAAACAATCAAAAAAAAAACCTCTTTGCAATTTTTATTACTTTCAATTATTATCTGCATTTTAGTGATGAAAAACATCAGAGAATAAAAGAGGTTAAGTGATTTGCTCAAGGTCACATAGCTGGTAATTCTAGGCCACTAACCCACAGGGAGATTTCTGGTCCAGTGAGATTTCTATGACAACCCGGCTCCCAACAATCTGCTTTTAATCAAGTGCCAAAGTGACATTCAACTTCCTGATTCTGCTACCAGACACCGTCCTGCGGGATCTCAAAGAACTGCACCAGACTCAGGGCTCGGAAACTACGCGTCGGCCACCTGCCCATCTTCTCTTCCCAGTCCTGGCCTCCTAGACCTCAGCTCCCTGGCTTCCTCGCCGGGCCTAGTGCTGATTTCTGATTGTCCAGATTTGTAGGACCGACAGAAAGGGTTTGCTTTTGCTCACTTGTGGTGACATTTCCAGCCATTCTCGGTTCCACTGTACTGTCGGCAGATTGTGCCCCGGCCCCTGTTAGTGTGGGTTCAGCTCCCGGTGTGCTGAAGCCCATGAAGTCAGTGGTTAGGAGTCAACTTGGAGCAGATTTGGGTATGTTTTTCCTCTAAACACTTGCCTCATTTCTCTTTTCTTGTTTGCTTTTTGACAGGATCCTATTTCCTAGGTATGCAAAACAACAACAACAAAACAAAACAAAACAAAAAAACGATGGGGGGGGGGTGTTTTGATGGTTTGAGAATATGTGCTTCCAAAAGCATCAGTTGCCATTCTCAGCAGGAAGAACATGCCCCTTGACCAGGGTGACACCCAGGCAGTGTGCTATGCTGGGAAGCCCGTGCCGCCGGCTGGCCAGGGCCCCGAGGAGGGCGAGGCCGCACTCTGAAGCAGGGGAACAAATGTGAGCGATAATTACATTACCTCACTCATCACAGTGGAAGTATGTGAGGATGAGCATCAGACTACGTGACAGAGTATCAGAGGAAAGACATTTGGAAGAACTTTCCTGAGAGGTGAGGTTTTTCTTGAGGTCAGTCAGTGTGGACACTGCCGCATTGGGCTCACCTGGGTTCAGGTATGGGCATGCACAGTGACACATTAGAACATGTCATTGAAATGGAATCCGAGAAGGTTTTAAAATAAAACGAGTTGGAGTTTTGGTCGTAGACTGAGATGTGTTTGTTTCGAAGACTTTGTCTATGACGCCTACCTCCCCATCCTTACGATGTCTAGGAGAGTTTATGTGAGTCAGGAAAAGGTTTTCCCAGACTCAGGTGGGAAGGTGATGCTTTAATTAGAAGAACAAAACTTTGTAGCAGCTAATAATCCTTCTCAATAAACACCTTCGGTGTGCCACGCACAGTACAAAACCCTTTCCATACATTCTCTTATTTAATAGTTCTTGCTACCCTCTGAGGCACTGAGTCCCGGTTTCATACGAGGCTGGTTTTTATGAGAGGTTGTCACAGGCTCGCTGTTATTAACAATACTCTGGGATTGTTGTCATGTTGGGATTATCCGAGGAGATTTTGAACCTTTCTTTGTAAAGAGACAAAATTTATCAAGCATTTACTCTTTCTATCCAGATGACCTTCTGTGGAATATTTCCGGAGCACATAGACTGGCTTACTGTCTGTTATGGTGTGAGAATGTTGTTTTGGAGATCTGTATTTAAATAAAATTATTTTGAAGCCATACTGTGCTGGGAAATAATTCAATATAAAATTGGGCACACTTGTGTCAAAAAAATGTCTAATAGTCCCTGGCCAGTTTGGCTCAGCGGTTAGAGCATCGACCTGCAGTCCAGAGAGACCCGGGTTCGGTTCCTGCTAAGGGCATGTACCTCGGTTGCAGTTTGTCCCCGGCCCTGGTTGGGTTGTGTTGGTGGCAACCACTCGATGTGTCCCTTTCATGTCAATATTTCTCTCTTCCTCCTACTCTATCTGAACAAAAAATGGAAAAAATGTCCTTGGATGAGGATTAAAAAAAAAAATGTCTAACAGAAGCAGAACAACCTGACAGTTAAGGGTGTAGATTCAAGAGCCAGTTATCTGGGTTCCAATCCCATTTTGTTACTTTTAGTTGTTTGACACATTATTTAACTTCTCTGTGCCTTTGTTTCCTCATCTGTCAAAGGGAGATAGTAATGCTAGCCTCCCTTGTAGAGCTGTGGAAAGGATTAAATGAATTCATTTATTTAAACACTTGGAATCATGCCTGATATGCAGTAATAATCTAAGTATTAGCCATTGTTTTTATATTATTGACATAGATAATTGTCATGTGTCTTATTCCTCTATACAATATAATCATTTTATTCCTCTGCTCAAATCCTTTCATAATTCCACATTCCACTGAAAATAAATCACAATAATTTCCATTTTTTATTATTTCACTTATGCCATGCACTGTGAGCACATGGTCTCACTTAACTCCATACAACAGTCATATGAGGTTGGCAGTGTTGTTAGTACCATTTTATAGATGAGAAAAATGGGATTCAAAGAGAGTTAAAATGTGCCAAAGGTCATCAAGCTAGCAGTGGCAAAGATTGCGTATAAACCCAGTTTGTGCATCACTTTAATGCTCTTACTCACAGTGTTGTCATTTGTAACCTCCCTCCCTCCCACCACCTGTTCACCAATATTCTTCAGTCCTCACGGCGTTGACTTGACCAGCCTGTTCTCATCCAACCCCCCAGAAGTTCACACTACACCCCAGGAACTCTGAATGCCCACACGTCCTAAGCTACACCCTGCAGAGGCTGCATGTTCAGTTCTCACCCACGCCAGTACCCTTTCTGCTTTGTGAAGTAGGAGAGTAGCTACTCATTCTTCAAGAGTCACATCATGTCACCTCTTCTTCGAGGTCTTCTCTTTTTCACACAAAATTCAGCTGTTTCGTCTGCCTGCACTCGTATCCCGCATTGCACAATGCCAAGTTTTTTCCTTTTTAAAAACAGTTGTTTTCCCCACTAGACTGCGAGCCTTTCAAAAACAGGTAACTTTTACTTTTGATCTTCACTTCCCCAGCAACCCAGAATTGAATCTTGTACAAAGTAAGCGAGTCATGACATTGTAAACCAAACGAATTGCTGAGTTACAGATTCAGAATATTTTCTAGAACAGCACCGTCCAAAAGAACTTTCTGTAATGAGGAAACTGTTCCATATCTGTTCTGCATGGCAGCCACGAGTCACATGTGACTGTTGAAGTCAAGAAGTTTGGGTGATGCCACTGCAGGACTGTGATTTCAATTCTGTTTTGTTTTAAGTAACTTAAATGACTACATGTGGCTAGCGGCTAATGGACAGCACAATTGTAGAGTTAGAGCTGGGCAGGATTTTACTGACGGTCTTGAGTCCTCCTCATCCACAATCCTGAGTTCTAGGCCGGACCTTGTCCTCCAGCAGAGTCAGGAGTTATGTTGGAGAACAGAGCTTTTCAGAGGCTGCAATGAGACAGCAGCACTCTTAGTGCACACAACGCCCCCTGCTGGTGAGATGATGGCTCTTCAGAGGGGAGATTCGAGCTCTGAGAGCCACCCAGGAAACTGCAGTGGTGATTTTTGTAGCAGGGTTAGCAGTCTTCACTGCCTTGGAGTTCACGGGAGGTATTCGGGACCTGAGGAAGACGTCAGCGTCAGATGCGTTCAGGTTCTCTACCGACCGGCAAATGGGCAAAGGCGTCAGCCTCTTTGTATCTGCATTCCCTGGGCCCCTCCAGCATTATGCTCATAGATCCGTTTCCCATCTGTCTTATTATACTGTTGTTATTTGTCCGCATTCTGTTTTCTCCCCATCTGGGTGACTTCATCGGGAGCCGGAGTCTTTTTCCTAAGCATCTTTATTTCCCTAGGACTTACCATAGCACTTGACATAAGGAAGGGGGTCAGTAAACGTTTGATGAGTGAATGAATGAACCTTGAATGGAGGAATGAGTCAATGTTCCTGGGACTCCAAGGAGCTCACACATCCATCACTGGAGAATGAATACCGCGGAGGGACACCGGCCCGCAGCCGTGCACCCCTACAGCGGGAGACATGTGGGCACAGAGCCCTGTCCTGTTTGCAGGGCCGTTACAAAGGGAAGCAATTATGCGCCCTCGGCCAGTCCAGGCAGTTAGATTGAGTGGGGTTTCAGTAGAGTTGGCAGTACCATCTTGCAGTCCACCTGAGGGAATTTGGATTTAGTGAAGAGAAAGCAACAAGAGGTTTTAACAAAAGACTTTTTTCATAATCCCTGGGTTGGCTAGAGAGCTTGCCCGGCCTCCCTGGGTTCTGAAATAAACTTGACCAGAAATGTGCAACTCTCTTTTTGCACAATCTTTGTCTGAAAAGGCCCGGGGTAAAATATGAGTGATGAGAAAACCCCAGAAAGGCACACGGCACACGCTCACGTAAACACACCCCGGGAAGACGCAGTGGCAAGTTAAATACTTAAATGGAGCATGAACAGGGCTTCATCCCCATTCAGTTTAATTTCGTTCAATAAAAATTTAGTGAGTATCTACTTTATGGGCAGATACATGGATAATTAAGGCAGTCTCTTCCTTTAAAGAATTCACCATCTAGCTCAGCAGTAAGAATTGTAAATTAATCATTTGTAGCAGACTGTGATGAATGCAGTACCAGAGGTGAGCTCGGTCCGGTAACACGAGGGAGGGGACAGTGAGCCCTGCTTTTGTCTGCCGTGAATGATGTGCGGGGATTCTTTAGATGTGTGGGTTGGGGAGGGATAGAGTGTGGGAAGGCAAGGGACGGGCCCTCTAATTAGAAGTAAGACCACAGGCAAAGATAAAAGTGTGTGGAAAAGCCTGTGAGGGTGTTGGGGAGACAAGCCTGGCTCTCCCACTGGGAGACTAACTGAGACGGTCATTCCACCAGGAGAGTCCTCTGCCTTCCTGGAGTTTGAGACATGATTCGCTATTATATACAGGATGGATCCACACGAGGAAAACCTCTAAAGAAGAAGGTCAGCTGGGAAGCTACCATAACAATTTTAGGGTGAGAGGTTTAGGGTCCCAGTTAGAATTGTGGCTGTGAAGAGAAAGAGCAAGACTTTCCGAGGTATATTCCAGAGAAGTGATTCTCAACCCCCTTTCTCTTTTGGTAATTCCTGAGAAATAAAATGTACAGCCGTCCATAGTAGTGATCGTACAGAACAGAAAGGTTTGTAGAAAAGAATGTGGGAATATAATTTGGAAAATCACCCCAGATGATTCTGGTCTACAAACCACATTCTAATCACCCCAAAAGGATTATCCCTTTTCTAAAGAAGAGCAGAACTTTGTGAGGGCCAGGAATTGGGCGAGGTTAAGGCTGAAAATGTCAAACATAAATGTTACCATTTATTGAGAGCCTACAATGAGCCTGCTCTTGGAAGCCATGATTTAATTTGATCTTCATACAACAGTCCTATAAGGTGGGTATTCGCATCCTCGTTTTACCCAGGAGGGGCCTGAAGTCTAGCCGGACTCTCAACCACGCTCTAGCTCCATTACTACTGGAGGCCATGCATGGATTGGAGCCAAGGGCTATTTGGTTGAGAAACCCGACTTCTTTGTAGCCCACAACACTGCCTCTCTCTGGGAGTTTTAGTACTGTGAGCTGAGAAAATCCCCAGCGTCATCACAGAAGGGTGTCATTTATAGTAAAGAAGAAATTGCCCAGAGAAATAGGTTTCGGGACAAAGATGTCTAGCGATACTCTGATCTGCTGCCTTCTCAAACTACCTCCCCCCCGCCCCCCGTTATCACCACTGGAATGTATCAAAGAATGATGAAGGATCATATGCTAATTTGCTAAAAGTATATGGGAGGGAAATGAGGAAGCCACTCAGTCATTTTGTTTTCCCCAACCAATACATATTTATTAGGCTAATATGTGTCAGGCACTTTGCTGAGTATAAAGGACAAAAAGCTATGTTTATAGGCATTGCTCCTGGCCTCCAGAAATGCATAGTTTTGTGCAGGTTAAAAATGTAAAGTATAATTCTAGTGGAGGATATGAAGTGGTCCAGTAGAGATATGTGCATATATGAATGGCCATTTTTCCCCTCAATAACAACACATTATTTTGTGTGAAAAATTGAATTTACTTTTTCACCCTGGCCAATGTGGCTCAGTTGGTCGGAGCATCAAAGGTTACGGGTTCAATTCCCATTCGGGGCACATGCCTGTGTTACAGGTCCGATCCCTGGTCTGGGCGCATGTGCAAGGCAACCGATCAATGTAGCTCTCTCTCATTGATCTCTATTTCTCTCTCAAATCAATAAAAATCTAGAAATGATTTTTTAAATCAAAGTATATTTTACATACAGTGAAATACACAGATCTTGAGTATACAGTTTGATGCGTTTTGAAAAACGTTCATGCCTGTGTGACGCACACCCTAGTCAGGTTATAAAGTATTTTTATCACCCAGGATCTCCCTGATAACCCTTTCCTACTTATTCCCATGACCTGCCTTCCTCATCCCAGCCAACTACTTTTCTGATTTCTGTGCGGAAGGCAGATTTCAAAAACCAAAACCTAACCCCTACCACTCACTGGCAATCACTGCCTAACCTTTCAGCAGCTTTTGACACACTGATCATTCTCTCTCTTGTACCCCATACCTTGAGTTGACTTTAAAAGTTTTGAATTCAATTACAGTTGACATTCAATATTATATTATTTTCGGGTGTACAAGACAGTGGTAACACATTTATATAACTTGTGAAGTGATCCCCCAGTAATCTAGTACCCACCTGGCACCATACATAGTTATTACACTATTACTATGACTTTGGAGGCATGGCACGCTCTTATTATTTCTCCCACTCGACTGGCTGCTGCTTCCCTTCTGCTTGGCTTAGTTCTCATCATCCTAATCTCTCACTGAACAGGGTCGACGCTTGGCTCCCTCCTCTTCCTGATCTGCACACTCTTCCCAGTGGTCCATGCTTTTCATGGGATCTGCTAATTGACTATAAAGAGTAACCTTTAAAAAAAAAACCTAGGTTATTCTGTTGAAATTTACTCCTGGGAGAAAATAGGTTTACAAGAGAGCAAACCTATTCGGAGCTGTACAAGAACCTCGTCCAGGGTTTTGCTTGTTCTAAGTGGCACCTTCAGCTGATGCTCCTAACAGACTGAGTTGCAGCAGTAAAAGAGGTAGAAGCAGATGGCGTGTCCCCTGGACTGTCATGAACCCAGAGAGCATAGCAAAGGGAATGACTAGCTCCTTTCTAGAGCTTTATAAAGGCTTCCCCTAGTAAGTTATGTGGCAGCTGGTTCTTGAAATATAAGATATTTGTCCAGCGGGAAAGTGAGAAGGGGTTCCAGGAGGAGGGGACAGCAGGGCAAAGGCACAGTGAACTGAAAATATTTTAAGAGATGCAAAACATTCCATGTGGGAGAGGTGAAAAGGGCTTTGTTGTATCTTCTAAGGAGGAGGAGTCTCAGCCTTGATTGTGGTGGTGATGCTGGCGCTGGAGAAGGGAATGTATAAGCGCGTGGAGGAAGGTGACATGAGCTTGGTGTCTCAGAAAGAAAAAAAAGAAAAATTGAGCACTAATGGGGAGACATTTGGTTGGAAGAGGATGGTGCCAGGAGAGCGGGATCAGACCCCAAGTCCATCTCAGGAAGACCCTGAGTCCACCCTGACTATCCCCTCCCCCACTTTACTCCCCAACACACACCTCAAAGGGTTCAGTAACTTCTGAGGTCAAGCGGGGATGGAGGAGCAATATTGACAAGCACTTGTTAGCCTGCAGAGTTCAAGGTTGAGAGGTGCATACCTACCTATAAAATGAATAAAAAACTCAAGGTCATCCCCATAGCAATGAAATTAGTCCTTGACACCTGAAAGGTTCTTGTTTCCTTTGTTCTGAAGGCTTTTTTTTTTTACCTGCACAATCTCCCCACCTAGCTGGGGGCTTCATATAAGCTCTGCAGTGCTGCTAATATCTGCTAGTGTCATCTCCAGCCCTACTACATCTTTCCCTCAATCATTCTTCAGAGCAGCTGTCACCTTGTGTAAATGAGTAATGAATCCTCCCGATTCCCAGTGGGCGACCCAGCCCCTTCCACGCAGACCCAGGCCTCTGGTCGCTCCATCCTGTGAGAAGGACATGACACATGTGTATGCGGAAACGCGTGCCTACTGTGTTCCCAGGTGCTTGCCACCTGTTCACTCACACAGGTGCACCTGCAAGGGGACCGGGGAACTGCTCTTTGGAAGGAAAGGTGCCTTCACTTTTTCTCTTGACCACTCTTCACTGTTCGTTTTGTTACCCCTGGAAGGAATAAGGACAGGCTTGTCCGAGTGTTCTCAGTAATGGATACGCAGCTTCACACACAAGTTGGCAAGTAACCACCAGTAGTTACAGGAGAAGGAGAAAAGCTACAGAGTTCAGCTCCCAGGAACATGAGGAGGGCAACGGTGTCGGCGGCCAGGTTTCTCTGACATACATCATTTTGCCTGGACAATCATCATTATGAGGAGTTAGAGTGAAGAATGTGGACTGGAAATTCCTAATAACCTGAATTTTTCTATATTTTAGAGTGTGATACAAAGACCAAAGAATGTCAGAGGAAAGCCAGGCATGGCCAGCTAGGGCGTCTGGAAGCCCAGGCAGAGAGGACACCTCTGGAGATCCTGTTACCTCACTTAGGTTCATGGTCAGAGTTTGATTGAGATTCTGGACTTTGACTTTTAATAAACCTATACTTGAATCTTAGCTGTGGTACTAACTTGTTATGTGACTGTATGCTCATCATTTTACCTTTTGTAGTAACTCAGATTCCGCATTTGTACGGAGATGATAGTATGTATCTCATAGAGTGGTTGTGAGGATTAAGTGAGCAAACATCTAACCTTTGAAATGGTGTGTGATGCACGGCAAGCTCTCAATAAGTACAGCTTTTATTGTTTTTACATTGTACATATCTCTTGGACACTTTGTTTAGTTTCATTTTCCTTATGTTTAAAATTGGACTAATAATAGCTGTTCTGTTCACATTAGGTAGCTTTTGTGGCTATGAAATAACAGTGCATGCATAGAGACTTTGCAAAGTGGAAAATTACAAAAAGTCAGAAAGTGTGGTTATTTTCATTGTTCTGGAGGCACTTAGGCTGTTACGGTTATAAGAACAGCTGGGGAAAGTCCACACAGTGGTGTGCAGAGGAACCACAGATGCAGTCACCATCAAGCCCAACGCCTGCCCACCTTTTGGTGTGAACATCTTCGAAGTGTCCCGTGTGTCTAAGGTGGATAGTGTTTGGAAATAAAGATTGGAAGGTCCTCTCTTCTATTTAACAGTGGCGTGAACAAGGTGGAAACCTGTGGTTTTACATTTTACAACTACTGAGTTGTTCTTACTCCTGCAGCTCAAAGATATGACGTGGTTGCCAAAGCCCGTCTGACAGGTCACCAGCCAGCAGCTCAGAGTCCTGCAGGTGCGGCCGGTTCTCATGGTTCTGCCCTTCAAGGCTGGCCGTCTCAGACCCATCTCCATCCTCTCTGCCCCTTAGCAGGGGAGGGATTATGGGTCTCAGAAGTAGGCAATGGACTAGCCCTTGACCAAGTTATCAGGGACCTACTGTTTATCACGGGGGCTGTCCCAGTCCCCATTCGTGGCCAACTTCAACACATTTCTTATTCCCATGACCCCATGCAGAAGTGGGGAGTGCGAGTGGGTAAGGACTACTGTGGGCACAGTCTGGCATCCTCAGAGATGGGTTTGAGCTCTATCCCCACCAACTACCCTGTGCAGCTGTTTTACCTGGGTTAACTCGCCCCCTCTGAGCCTTGCTTACTGCATCTATAAATGGGAATAACAATATATCTACTGAGCAAGAGTTTTCTGAGAATTAGATGAAATACTCCATGTGAAATATCTGGCAAAGAACATAGCATAGAGCAAGTGCTAAACACAAATATACTATCCTGTTCTTTCTCTTTGATTTGTAATAATTCATTAACAATGACTGTGTGACTTCCTCTTTCCAGACCACTCTTTCCCAACTGAAAAATAAAGTTAAACTCAATGATCTCTAATTCCTGAATTACAGAATTTCTACGGTTCAGGTGCTATAAGAGAGGAATACATAGGTTGCTCTGTACATTCTTAGGTTGGTGGGATAAAGTCATACAGGGAGATTGAGAACAGAGAATTGTATCAAGTTATTATTGGATAAGTAGGATTTTGATAAGCAAATTGGTATTGATAGAATGAGGGAAGACTTACAGAATCTAATGCTTTATTAGGTTTAATGAAAGTTGTTTGGATAAACTGATTCACATTAAGATAATAGAGATTCTCTCGTGAGCTGTGTTTGCAAATTGGAATGAAAACAACTCAAACGAAGCATGATCCCTGCTTTCAGAGAGGTGGCGGACCCAGCGTGCACGGGCCGGAATGCAACAGACTTTCCAGGCCCCTAGTTTCCTCCTGGACAGCAGCCTACGTGAGGGGGGGATCCAGTCCTGTGGTGCCAGGTGTACTTGCTAAATGTTGAACTCTGGAGGAGTATCACTGATGTACCTAAAATATTCATGTCTGAATGTGGAGTAGGATCCAGGAGAAGAGAACCTAGTGATCTTGTTATAATAGCAATTCTCTTGGAACGCTTCCCCGAGATACCCCAGAGCACTTTTGCAAATGCTGATTATTTTTTAAAGCTTGTAGACAGCATTTTCTTGCCTCTCGTACAGCTGTGAGTGTGGGAGCACAGTTCTCTGGGGACCTGAGCATATGTTTTCTCCCTGGGAAAATCTGGGAGAGAACCCCAAAGGACACATTGTACCCCTCTCTCAGCCAAAAATGGAAAATTTTATCTGAAAAACTCCCTCAGTCAATGAGTAAAGCTATACGCTGGAATAGAGTTTTATAAACTTGTGTGTGTGTGTGTGTGTGTGTGTGTGTGTGTGTGTGTTAGAATGAAGAATGAATTAATGTATGAGTCAGAAATCCTGTGTTCAGTTTTTGATCTCTCATCATAAGTATAGTATTGTAAGCTCTCTGGGCTTCATTTTCTCCCCCATAGGAGACTAGGTCAATGGACCTGGCAGGATACCTTCTAACTCAATGTTCCAAGTTTATCAGTATTTCCTGGGATTCTAGAGCTGGAAGGATACTTAAATGTTAAAAAAGAAACACTTTTATGTGATGTCATATGTACTGCCAAATTCCAAAGTTATTTTGGTTTAATAACTTTATTTGTGTGGAAAGCATCTCAACACAATGGAAACAAGTTTCGGTTTATATGCCCTCCCCCGCCCAAATAAGTATTACTCACCTGTTCTGTTTTGGTAGTTATCCCTTTAGATATCTGCTGTTTCTCTGACATGTACTTCTGCTAAATCCAATGCTCGCCTTACGTCAACTGTAAGCAAGATCACACGAGCAGGGCTGGCTAAGACAGAAGATGGTTTCTCTTGAACTGGGTCTGAAGGTGGCCTCTACTAATTCATTCTTGAATCTGAGGGCGAGGGTAATGGAAATCTCTGTCACCCTTTAAAATATGTAGTCCTGAGCCCCATCCCAGGCTTACCAATTTAGAATCATTAGGAAGTAAGGACAAATAATCTGTATTTGTTTTTTTGTGTATTTTTTTCAAACTCTCCAAGTACTTCTTATAAATACTCACACTTGAGAATTGTTTTCTTCAATATGTGCCCAAATATTTTCAGCCTTTAATAATACCAATCTAATAATAATTCTATCCTAAATGACTCTCTGGCCTTGGAAATGTTATGGTAGTGTATAATTCAGAGAGCATGTTTGAAATGAAGCTGTATTATGCTAAAGGTTTTAGTCTTCCATTTTTCAACCATAATATTTTGTCCTTCAGCTGAAATACAAGGAGTGGAGTCGCTGTGGCGAGGCTAGCGCCGCAACAGGCGCTGTGTCTGGTGGACAGACTCCGCCTCTGTGGCCTTTGCTTTAAGGAGGGTTCCCAGTAAACATTCTTATTTTTGGATTTACAATTGCATGTTTTCTTGTCGTTGAAGAATTATCCTCATAGTTCTGCTTTGTTTTTTCAATTATAAAAATATCAAGTGTATTATTCTAAGAAGTACTTCAGAAAATGACGATTATAAACCCTATATCCAGGCGCCTTCAGGGAGCTCCTGGGGATAACCATGCAGGTGCTCCTCACCTTCCTGTCTCCAGGATTTGGATCTCAAGTTCCTCACTGGGCTCACATCCCTCGTGTGTCTGTATCGCCGCTTCTGGGTTCGGACCACTCTATTCCGGTAGCAAGATTAGTCCGTTCCAGCCTCAACGCTTCCTCCCAAGAGCAATAGAGAGAACTGGGAAGCTTCCTTTGAACAGGCATATAGAGTGTTCTTGGGTACTGCACCAACTCGGTCGTGGTACTCAGTCGGAGCCCAGGTGCCCTGTACTGTCTGATGGTGGCCCAGAGGGTGCCCGCAGACTGCCCAGTCCCGTAAGCAATGCTGCATTGAGATTGGGTTTCTCCTCTTCCCCCAGAGACTATGTCCCTATTGCAGTTTATTAGAACTGCCCGTGCAGTGCTCCATTATTTGCCAGCTTATATGCATAAATGGCCTGTTCTCAATAGGAACATTCAGGTGGAGATAATAATCAGTCTCTTAGTTAGGGCAGGTAAAAAAAAATCCGCTGATGTCCTGCATTGAACTGTGTTTCGGAGGCCTCGTCGTTAAAGCAGCAGCAGCATTCATAAAGTGGCCGGCAGTGCTGGGCACGCAGGGCTAAAATAATTGTCCATCAGGCTCTGTCTCACAAATGTTTTCCTTTGACTTTTGGCAGGATCTCCAACCTGAACATATGCCAGTTGACATGGGAACACTGAGGCCAGCAATTTAAGGATTTTCGCATTTGCTTGCAGTGGTAAGATTTAAAGATATAACAATGAAGGACATCACATAGCATGGGCTCTGGATTTTTGCAGTAGATACGAAACTGAAGTGGTCTAGGTGTAATAGTTTTTGACCCAGACAGGTCTCTATTTAATTACCTTGCAAAACCACAGTAGACAAGAGAAACCTATAATCCATAAACATTGAATTTAGTAGTGTTGGGATCGATGAAAATAGGGGAACTCAGTAATATCAAGATTTCTATAATTTCTGCACTATTGGGCCAAGTGGGGGACATGGTTTCCATTTTGAACAATGAAAGTGCTGCTCTTCAGTAGACAGAGAAATGTTAGAACACAAAGGGGCACACAGTTTAAGATCAATGGAAAGAAAACAAGACAAGCAATTCTGTTTTGAACATCTGAAGGGGCAGCCCCGGCCAGTTTGACTCAGCGGTTGGAGCAACAGCCTGTAGACCAGAGAGTCCTGGGTTCAGTTCCCGCTAGGGGCACGTATCCAAAATATATATATATATATTTTTAAGGGGCAGTCATACTCTTAATGTGGGTCCAGGATGAGTTCCTAAAGGAACCAATCTGTAGTCAATTACGAGATTGCATACAAATGAAGAATACCAGATGCTTAAGGTATGGTGATACCCTGGACGCTTGCTTTCATCGGAGGCACAGCCATCTGATGTTTCTTAAAAAGGGAGTCATGATGGCAAAGATGTTAGCAGGTGGATAGCCAGCTGAGTTACTGGAAGATTGTTTTTAAAAGAAATGTTTTCTATTCTGTGTATTTACATATACGGGGTGGGGACAAAAGTAGGTTTACAGTTGTGAGTACACAAAACACGGTTTATTCTTGCATTGTCATTTATTCATTGTTGTTTTAGTTTCCATACTCACACCTGTAAGCCTGCTTGTGCGCACACACGTCTCTTAGACTGGAGACCAAGACTGATTGTTGAATAAAGTAATAATGCGCATTCTATTTTTATAAAAGAGAACAGAGACTTTGGGCACATTTCCAATGTGAAGTAGAACATGAACCGTGATGTGGTTCATTGGAGTCAAACAAGGGCACTGGGGTTTTAGGTAGAGTTTTTTGGACACTGAATTACTGAACTTAACAGATTAAATTCAGTAATTATAGCTATTTCATTCCCACCTTCAGGTTGGCAGATCTTCATAGGGTGAGACTGTATCAGCACATTCAATTCTCTGAGACCTACTGTTTTAGTACTTTTTAAACCTATGTTTGGGTCCCCATTTTCATGTGTTCTTGTGGCAGATGCATGTTACGTTGAACAAAATGTGACTTTTAGCCAAGGTCTTTGTCCATTTTTGTGTACCAGGCATGGCTATTTATCAGTGGATTTTCAAAAAATATATTTTGGCAAGTCAGCATTCATAGTTAGTCTTCTAAGTATATTCCTCTCAAATCAACCAGCTGCTTTATTCAGTTATATTATTGCGGTAACTTTTAGTTTAACAGCTTGTAGTCACATAATCTATTTGTGGAACAATGGAAGAATAATTGTGAAATAGCCTGGAACATGCATTACTTAAACTGATGCCTGGAACTGACCGTACAAATTCACACTTTTATATAAAAGAAAATGAATGAACCATTATGTTTTCTTTTATCTCCATAGCACGTTCCTCTTAAAAATTAAATTACTTTGCACTTGAGTTTTATTTCACGATTTAGATGTGCTTTCTAGGAACTACCACTAAACTGTTATTCCCATAATAAGTCATGTTTTTTCATATGTGCATAGAATTCAAGATAACATCCTAATTAGAGAGTCATTAAATCTCAGATACCAGAAGGGCCAACGTTCAGCTGAACAGGGCTTTTTAAAAAGCCCCAAGGCTGAGCAAGTTGAGGAGAAAAATAATAACAATAATAATAACAATAATAAGAGGAACATGCATGTGATTAGCCTGAATGAAACCACAAACCTCTAGGGAAGTGGTTGCTCTAATAATTCACTTCGGAACCACAGAGGTCATAGTTTTATCTGAGTTCTGTATGTTACATTAAACTTTCTGTTATCCAGAGTGAAACCTTCCCAAAGAAACTCAATAGATCATGCTAAACTGTTTTGTGCCATTTGAGGTATGAAAAGGTTTTCTTGAAACTAGGCTTGGAGCTCCTAATATCTAGAGAATCAGACAGCACTGAGTATTCTGCCACTCCTGCAGTATGAGAACACTGTTGGGCACACAGGCTTGTTTTGAGAAAAAATATATTGAGGCAAATGGTGTAATAGAAACAGCAATGATTTAGGAGTCAGCGGACCTAAATCCTAATTCTAACACTGGTTTCGCTAGATAAGGGTATTTATTTCCTTTCTGTTTGTTAGTTGTTTCTTTCTTTTTGTAATTAATTAATTTATTTATTTATTTTTGTTACACGTTTCTCCCCCCCCCCCACTGATTACCCCCTTCCCTCCCACCCCGCCCTGTCCCCAGCTTTGTTGTCCATGTTCATTGTTCATGCATACATACATATAACTTCTGTGGTTTATCTCTCCCCCACCACCCACTCTTCTGGGGATTGTCAATCTGTACCCCACTTCCACGCCTCTGAGACTACCCCATTCCTCAGACTGTTATGTTCATTATATTCCACAAATAAGTAAGATCATGTCATACTTGTCTTTTGCTGTTTGGCTTGTTTCACTTAGGGTAATACTTTCCAGGTCCCTCCATGTCATCTCAAAGGATAAGAGATCTTTCTTTCTTAGAGCTGCATAGTACTCCATTGTGTATATGTACCACTGCCTTTTTATCTATTCGTCTACTGCTGGACATTTGGGCTGTTTCTAGATCTTAGCTATTGTAAATAGTGCTGCTACAAACATAGGGGTACATATATTCTCTCTGATTGGTGTTTCAGGCTTCTTAGGGTATATTCCTAGAAGTGGGATCACTGAGTCAAATGGAAGTTCAATTTTTAATTTTTTGAGGAAACACCATATTGTTTCCCTTAGTGGCTGCACCAGTCTGCATTCCCACCAGCAGTGTATTAGAGTCCCCTTTTCTCCACACCCTCGCCAACACTTGTTGTTTGATGATTTGTTGATGGTGGCCATTCTGACAGGTGTGAGGTGATACCTAATTGTTGTTTTAATTTGCATCTCTCTGATGATTAGTGATGTTGAGCATTTATTTCTTCATATGTCTCTTAGCCATTTGTATGTCCTGTTTGGAGAGGTGTCGATTTAGTTCCTCTGCCCATTTTTTAATTGGGTTCTTTGTCTTCCTTTTGTTGAGTTGTATGAGCACACTATATATCGGAAATTAACCCCTTATCTGATATACCATTGGCAATTATGCTTTCCCATACAGTGAGTTGCCTTTCCATTTTGATGATTGTATCTTTTGCTGTGCAGAAGCTTTTGAGTTTGATGTAGTCCCGTGTGTTCATTTTCTCCTTTGTTTCTGTTGCCTTAGGTGATGTATCAGTCAAAATTCTGCTGTGTATGATGTCTGAAATTTTGTTGCCTACATTTTCTTCAAGGATTTTTATGGATTCATGAGTCACATTTAAGTCTTTTATCCATTTTGAGTATATTCTTGTGTATGGTGTAAGTGGATGGTCTAGTTTCATTTTTTTCTCATGTAGCTGTCCAATTTTCCCAAAACCATTTATTAAAGAGTCTGTCCTTACTCCACTGTATGCTCTTGCCCCCTTGGTCAAATATTAATTGAGCGTATTGCCTTGGGTCCATTTCTGGGTTCTCTGTTCTGTTTCACTGGACTATATGCCTGTTCTTGTGCCAGTACCAGGCTGTTTTGATCACAGTGGCTTTGTAGTATAACCTGAAATCTGGTAATGTGATCCCTCCAACTTTGTTCTTCTTTTTCAAGATTGTTGTGGCTATTCGAGGTTTTTTTTGGTTCCAATGAACTTTTGAAGTATTTGTTCTAGTTCTGTGAGGTAAGTCGTTGGTATTTAGATGGGGATTGCATTGAATCTATAGATTGCTTTGGGTAATATGGACATTTTAATGATGTTAATTCTTCCAATCCATGAACAAGGTATGTGCTTCTACTTTTTTATATCTTCCTCTATTTCTTTATTCAATGACCTGTAGTTTTCTGCAAATAGGTCCTTTATTTCTTTGGTTAAGTTTTTTCCTAGGTATCTTAATTTTTTGCCACGATGGTAAATAGGATTATTTTTGTAGTTTCTCTTTCTGTGAGTTCATGATTGGTGTATAAGAATGTCATTGATTTCTTTATGTTAATTTTGTATCCTGCTACCTTGCCATATTCATTTATTAAGTCTAGTAAATTTTTGACGAAGTCTTTGGGGTTTTCTACGTACAGTATCATGTCATCTGCGAATAATGACAGTTTCACTTCCTCCTTTCCCATTTGGATCCCTTTTATTTTTTACCTCTGAAATATTAACTAGTCAGTTAATAGTGGGGCCTTAGTTTTCAGTTTGTAAAATGAGGCTAATAGTCACTGTTCCCCTTTGTAGACTTCTCAAAAAATAAAGTAATACATGGGAAACACTCTGAGGAACTTAAACTTACTACACAGAATTTACTACTGCTTGCAAGTTGATGTCTTCTTATTAGAACTTGTCTTATTTAAAGTTATGTCAGCCCTGGCCGGTTTGGCTCAGCAGTTGGGGCGTCGTCCTGTGGACCAGAGAGTCCAGGTTTGGTTCCCTCTAGGGGCATGTACCCAAAGAGGGGGAGAGAGAGAGAGAGAGAGAGAGAGAGAGAGAGAGAGAGAGAGAGAGAAGGAAGGAAGGAAGGAAGGAAGGAAGGAAGGAAGGAAGGAAGGAAGGAAGGAAGGAAGGAAGGAAAGAAGGAAAGAAAGAAAGAAAGAAAGAAAGAAAGAAAGAAAGAAAGAAAGAAAGAAAGAAAGAAAAGTTATGTCAAAAAGCATCTTCACAGATCTTCATAGATGTCTTCACATTGCAAAAAAAAACAAAACAAAACAAAAAAAGCTTACAGTGCTTTGAGCTTTAATATACTTGGTTTTTCTCATTAAATCATAACATTAAAAGTCAAATATTATGACTGTCCCTGACTTGTATCTGAACCTGTCTCTGGTGTTTATGCTCCCAAATGTCAGTGTCTTCGAGTTCCTCTGAAAGGAGATTACAAGAGAGAATGGAAGTGTTTACAGTGCAATCCCTGTCAGCAGGACTGGATAGTTGGTCTCTGAGGTTGGTCTTTGAGGTGAATCATTCTTTCTCAGATCTCCCTCCCTCTAATTATTTTCAGACAATATGCTCTTTTCTAAACCAGATTCTCTGCTTATCTTCCTCTCCATCCTTTCCAGTCTCCTTTCTCCTCTCCTTTACACCTCAGACAGTCCTTTGCTTGTTTACAATCTGTTTTTTTTCTAGCTATTGACCCAGAGCCCTCTGCTTCCATAAATCCTGCTGTAAGTGTTTCATCTCTAAGGCAAATATACCCTCCATGGTCCTAGTTTACTCTCTGACTCTGTTTCATTACAGATGCTGAAGGCAATCAATGTGAACTTGAAGGAGGGTGGGATGTCTTAGGTCAAAAAACACAATTTGTTTGAACATACCATAACCCTTGTCTTTGCAAAGAACTGTGGCTCACGTGTCCTTTAAGAAGAAAGCCATAATTGTTGGAAACATTACCTAGATAATAAGCAGGAAATTCCAAAAATTATATATGTTATAGAAAATCTTCCAGAGCTCCTAGTTCACGTCCTAATGTTAGAAGCAATCAAGGACCATGAATAATGGATGAAGTTAAACATAGTGGTCCAAATTTTTATTCAGAGAGCTAGAGAAGAATGTTAACATAATGGATATGGGTCAGAGAAATTAGCCGACATATGAAATACCAACCCAAAGTATCATCATTTGAGTTTTTTAGGGATAAAATCTGAACACCATCCAAAGTTCACCATGTAGAGATGCTTATCTATGTGCACTACCTTCCTCTTCCCTGGTCCCAAGAGCCCCAGTTACAAGGAAGCATCATTTGTATTTGTTCTGACTCATAAAACTCATCCTCATTTCCATCAATTTATTCTCCCAAGAGAACAGAAATATCTAATGCTCTCTGCAAGCCTGAGTATAGTTCATTTTGTCCTCGAGTTAGAACCTAGACGGACTCTTCTTCGGGTCACCATTGTCTAAGACTTATCTGGGAGAGTAACCAAAGAAAGTTAAGATATAGAAATAAAGTGAAATATACAATATATTATCCTGGAATACACCATCCACATTTCCGTGTATTTATAACTGACCCAATTAGCCTGAACATGGTAGTTTTAAATCATCATAGCAGACCATACTGCTAACAATTCAATGAGCCAATTTTCTTGGGCTCTGGCTGATCTTGATACTTCTATTATTTCCAATGTTCCCAACTCAAAGGTAATTTCTTTTTTTAATCATTGGCCTCTACTTCTCTCAAAGTCAAAATTGAGGTGAGACATAATCAGCAACGAGGGCTCCTTAGGACCCTTCCCTGTGGTGGGATCATGAAATGATGGAAATTGACAGAAACTCAAGTAGGGCCTCTAAACTCTCAGCTACTTTTAATAGCATTTCACCAAAGCCCCAGAAAACTCTAAGTATTTTGTATTCCAGTCAGCCACTATCACTTTGCAGCTGATCAAAATAACCCATGACTAATAATAGGAACCACAGAACCACCATATCAGCAGTGGTCCCATCTATCACTCAGACATTTTTGGTGTAATAAAGTCAAAAGTGAATTTTCATCTGTTATTTTCAAGTTTTGCATCTAAAAAAATGTCATTAGAGCACAGTGACTTATGAAAAATTGGGGTAGATTGAATACCTCTGATAAAAGGCAGTGTTTATATCACTGAAGGGTTTTATTGAATTGAGGGGGCAGGGGAGAAATCGTTTTTAATAATGTGTTCTCTGGTGTCTTATCAACCATCTTCAAAAAATTCTAGTTACTATGTAAAGATATGTTATAAAATACATTATAAAGGCACAACTATCCTGGAAAAAATATAAACTTTGTTTGATGAGGAACGTCAGTTGTGTGAGCATACTGTGATTTCATCCTAATACAAGGCAAGAGGACATGCTCTGACAGCCTGTCCCTCGGTCGTGTACGTCATCTCTTAGACTCTAGCTGCTTATGTGGTGTGTGTGGTGGTGGTGGTGGGGTGGATGAATGTCTGAGAATGTACAAAGTGAAAAATGAATCTTTTACAAGTTACCTGAAAAAGCAAGACTAACCAAATATCTCTTTCTTCAAGGAGTGACAATTATTGCCGAGATTAAATATGTTTATTTTAGAAGTGTTCAAGGATTTGCTTTAATTCTTTTTTTTTTTTTTTTTTTTTTTATCCTCACCCGAGGACATTTTTCCATTTTTTGTACAGATAGAGTGGGAGGGAGAGAGAGAGAGAAACATCGATGTGAAGGGACACATCGAGTGGCTGCCACCCGCACGACCAACCAGGGCCAGGGACAAACTGCAACCGAAGTACGTGCCCTTAGCGGGAACCGAACCCAGGTCTCTCCGGACCGCAGGCTGACTCTCTAACCGCTGAGCCAAACTGGCCAGGGCAATTCAGGTTTTTTTTTGTTTTGTTTTTTTTTGTGGTATGTGCTCCAGCAGGAACCGAACCCGGGACTCTCTGGCTCGCTTGCCGACACTCAACCGCTGAACCAAACTGGCCAGGGCTGCTTTAATTCTTGATGTTTCTGTGTTGCTCAGTGAGCCATACTGTTCTATTGTCATGGCACCACTATGACAATGATTGTGTATTAGGATCCCTCTGAAATCTTGATTTCATAAACAGGAGATCTCATAGCAAAAATAGACATCTCTGAATATTATTTCTCCATCTGACAAATATAACTTGCTTTTTTCTCCTTTGCTGGTCATTCTTATACCCATTTACTTGTTGACTCATTCATTGAACAAATATTTATTGATTGCCTACTAGGCATTGCTAGGCATTATTTTGTGTACTGGGGATATTGAAGAAAACCCAACAGATGAAAAGTGTTGCCTTCATGGATTACTTTCTAGTGGAGGACATGAGTAATGAGCACAAATCTAAAGACACAAATCTAAAATATACAGTGTTTGTATGCTTTGTACACCCACGTGTATTTTATATATAGATGAGTGCTAAAGAGAAAAAATAGAGAAAGAGATATGAAATGTCACAGGGTCACGGTGGCCTAGTAAATAAAGCTTTTTTAAATGGTAGTCTAGTAAAGCTTTTTTATGTCAAAAACTTTTGAAAAAAGACTTGAGCAAAGTGAGGCAGCTATCCCCGGGGGAACAGTTTTGTAGGCTGCGAGAACAGGAGGAGAGGTAGCCCTGGGCCTGAGGTCAGAAGGTCAGGTGGAGCCAGGTCACGTGGAGCCCTGATGCCAGAGGAAGCTTGGCTCTCACTCAGTGAGATGGGAAGCCTACAGGATTTGGATTAGGAAAGTGGCATGGTGGATGTGACTTATATTTTTACAGGGATTATTCTGGCTGCCATGTTGAAAGTGGACTCTGGGAGGTAACATGTGGGGTGGGAAGGAAGCCATAGGTGGAGAGACCACTTAGGAGCATGCTGCAATAATTCCGGAAAGAGAAGGAAGGATAAAGTATTCTGCCTAAATGGAGAGGCTAACCTAGACTATGAGCACAGAGAACTTATCCATAGTACAGGAGAGATGTGGATGGGTGGGCAGACATAGTAGTGAAAACAGGTGGAGTTCTCTTTTGATTACCTATGACTACCAGTGCTATCAGGCTACATGAATATAGGTGTTGAGTGGTTGTTTGACTGGCTTTAATGAGAGTTAAGGGTTCGCAAAGAAAGTTCACCAAAGCAAAACAGGAGCTAGGATATTATAATAATTATTATCTACGGAAAGGAGGCAAGAGAGGATATTATTGGGGAGATATCTCAGGGCACTGAGAGAGTGGATTTTAGGTCCTCGTGAGATTGTAGAATTGTAGGATTTGGGGTTAGAAGGAGTAGACAGGAAAGATAAGAAGTCATGACCAGAGGAAAGAATATGGAACTGAGATTTTGCAGGGGCTGCAGTTATGGGTAACAAGAGGATCAAGAGAGCAGCTAGGGGAGTGAGTGGCTCGGGAATCGTGGCTGATGAAATCTTTGGGAAAGAGGAAGTCCAGGAACTGAGGGGCCTGGATATTGGGAGCATCATCCTATTGGATATGGAAATGACCAAAATTTAAAAAGGAATAATGTTAGAGAGCATGATCATGAGCGAGGCACCAAAATCTCCAATTAATTGAGGGGCAATGAACTGGAGAATGCGTGGAAGAAGCACTATTAGGGATGGAGGGTGATACGGCATGATGACCTAGAAGAAAAAGCTGGGATTTTGTAGAGGAATAAGGGAGAAAGGATTGGATGCAGTGATAAGCAAGGACACCCAGCATATTTTCTGACTTCTTGGTGATAGGGATCTGTGAGAAGAAAGCTACCTCTTGGAAGGGCTTCTGCAGAATCTGTTATTGTGGAGAGCCAGGTTTCAAGTACTGCAAAAAGTGAAAGGGAAGTTTCCAAAGGAAGTTGAGAATAATTGAACTTACTGGTGATTGATCTAAAGTCCTAGAGAGTGCAGAGAAATGGTTTCAGTGGGCTTGGGGCTGGGGTCAGAACCCAGAGTAAACAAAGTCCTGTGGAAATTAAAGAAGAGACAAGAGACGAGGGTGACACACAGAGGCCTATTCTGATAGTCCTGCAGGTGGCGGTGGTGAGGCTGTGAGGGGTGGGAACAAGGAGAGTGTTGAATGCAAGATTCAAGGGTGGTGAGGGAGACCTTTCCAAGAACATGAGAGTTCTAAGGTTCCCACTAGACTGTTGCTGAGGAAACAGTTGTCCTTCAAAAGAGCCATATGACTCAGAATACACAGATATTCTCTTGACTCGATCCAAATAGTAGTCTTCAGCAAAGTGGTCTTATAGAGAATGGACTGGCTCCCTCCGAGCTCATGTCAGAACCCAATGGCTCATCTTTCGTTGGAAGACAACTCCCCCCTTAAATTCTTGTATCAGCAGAGCGTTGTACTATTTGGCCCATCAGATACAGAGATACAGACTCCATTGGGGAACTCAGTGCACTTGAATAGCCTTCTTCTGGGATCTTTGCTTTAACTCTTTCCCATCAACCTACTTATGAATCCTTCCTCTTTTCCCTGTTTTTCTCCCCCAACCTGTTTTATGTCTTGATGCAGTGGGTAAATGAGTATCTGTCCACAATACTGTGTCCTCCATTTTTTTTAGAAGGGCTCTATTCTCTTATTCTGTACCTTCTCTGAAATACTGGTTCCCTCGCAGTTTTGCTTCTCTGGGATGTCATGCATCTGTACTGAGTGAAGGTGTGTGCTATGCCAGTTCTAGTGACCCTTTTCTCTGTCCTGACCTTCTGTCTGCGCAGAACTGAGTTGAGAGCTACAGCTGAATCATAAATGACTCTTAACTTTTCATCATTCCATCAAAAACGTTTCTAAAACCAACATTGTTCTGCGAAGGATGGTGATACACAGGTTTTTGAGGCACTGCAGATGGTCATTCACTCCATGGAACTAAAATGCAAGTTGTAATTAAATCTGAATCCTCAGGCCCAATACCTGTGAAAAAATAAAGCTGTTTGTGGCCTTCAGAGAAACTATTTAGTTCTCTCAAAAAGTAAAACATATGCACACAAAATTTGATTCCAATGGGATCACAATTAGAGACACAGACCATCAGTGCCAATGAGGTTATTATGAATTACAAAATTACTGATTTCTTTTTTTTCCCCTACAATGTAGATATATTGAAAGGATTTTAAAGTATAATATTTTTGTGCTTTTAAAAATTAAAATGTTTTAATGTTCACACTATTGCAATGTCCCCCATCCTTCCCCCTTTGCCCACCTCCACCCCCTTCTGCCCCCCCACCTTGGCCATCACCACACTATTGTCTGTGTCCATGGGGTATGCATATATGTTCTTAACCATAGACGAACCTTGAGAGTAGTATGCTAAGTGAAATAAGCCAGTCAGAGAAAGACAAATACCATATAATCTCACTAATAAGTGGAAACTAAAGAACAAAATAAATGGGCAAACAAAATGGAATCAGAAGCATGGTTATTTTTGTACTTTTTATGAGAAGCAAATGCTATGAGTCAGTGAAGAACACATGATTTAGATGAATGAACTTAACAGTTAAAATTATTCATTATTAATTCTCACCTATACCACTGGTTATTTCTGTATCCCCACTTCAATACTAAACTCAGTCTTCATATATTCCTGAATCTCCCTAATGCCCCCCACCATCTGCACTTATAGAGGGAAGAGCAGGGGACGTGGTATCAAAGGGCTGGTATTTAGAATTTTTTTTTTTAATCCTCACTGGAGGACATTTTTCCATTTTTTGTTCAGATAGAGTGGGAGGAAGAGAGAGGAAGAGAGAGAAACATCGATGTGAAAGTGACACATAGAATGGCCGCCACCTGCACGACCCAAGCAGAGCTGGGGACAAACTGCAACCGAGGTACATGCCCTTAGCGGGAACTGAACCCGGTCTCTGTGGACCACAGGCCGATGCTCTACCGCTGAGCCAAACCGGCCAGGGCAAAGGGCTGGTATTTAAATGCTGCCTTTGCTACTTACCAGCTGCACAATGTTGAGGAAGTTTGTAAGTGTATTTATTATCCTCTGTTTTCTTATTACAGGGTGGTGGTGGTCACTGCTCTGAGGTATTTGAAAGTGCTCAGCACATCACAACTTATAAATAGTAGATGCTTAATAAATATACATTGATAGTGTTTTATCACCTGCGCCTTGGTTTCAGGCTCAGGTCCTTGGTTAGCGTTCCCATTTTGAGTTTCTTGGCCACCTCCATTGTTGACCCCTTTTCCGCTCAAGCTTGGTTGCCTTTGCACTCCACTTGACCTGTGAGAGTGCCCTTGGATGAGCTTTGTGGCTGGGAAGGGGAGGGGTCAGCAGTCTCTTTTTTAGATAAGGGAGATCTGAAGGAAAGGTGCTAAGGACATGCATGACAAAAGGAAATATTTATGGAAGAGAAGGGAAAGAGATAACATCATGGGAAACTGAGTGTCAGCTGATGGTACAAAACTTTTGTAAACCAAACTTCTAGCTATATCTATGGTATGTTGAACTACTGAGGGGTAAAAAAACTTGCCAAAGAACATTGACAATCTTTTCTAGAATCTGTTAATCCATCAATTTAATAAAATAAAATTCTGTTGTTTTTATGGAATTATAGATGTGTACTTTTATGTTGTGAATTGTATTTCCTAACGTATCTTTTTCAGCACACGGGCATAGCCCAGCACCAGGAAGACTGTTAGCATGCTGAAGTCGGCAGACAGAAACTAGTCAATGAGCAGCAAGACCCAGTACTGCAATATTAAAGGGGGAGGGGTCTATATATTGATTTTTTTTTTAAAGAATGAAAATCCAAGAACAAGTGATTTAAAATAAAAACTTTCCTGTTTGGATCTTTTTTTTTTTTTTGCTGCATAATGTTAAAGTTTTCAATCATGTATCATTGAATTAAGAAAACAAATCTAGTAATCACTGTCCTTAGTGATGAAATAATGTATGGTGAAACTAAACAAAGAGACGATTGAAACATATGTTTCCAAGCCCGGTTTCTTGATTGATACTGTATTTTCAAAAACAATTGGGTATTCCAGGTCATTAAAATAGCCAGAGGAAAAGAGAATATATTCTGCCTGACTATGTGTCTTGGGCCATCTTTTCACAGTCCATTAGAGGCTTTCTCCAACGTTTGTATTCAGAGTTCATTGTATTTTTCCGGTGCTAGGAGAAACTTCAATGAGGACATGATGAATGTCCATATTAAACTGGGTCCCCCTCCCCTTTTTTTCTAAGGTAATTTACATTTAATTTTATAATATTACTTCAGTGAACCATCTGACTCCAGATGTTGGATGCACTTGTTTTTATTTCTCTTCCCTCATAATTGTACCTGTAAAAGATTTATAGCTGCAGGAGACATTTGGAGCCTCTGACAGCACTCTGGCTTACGTTTCATGGGTGATTGGTAACATGATCAATTAACATCCTGAAATGTTGTTCTGTCCCCCAGAATAGTTTTAATTGGATAAGTTCCTTAATTAGCTTGAACTTTAAACAAATAATCATCTTCAAGGAAATATTATCATGAAAATCACTTGGTTGAAACGGAAGGCCAGCCTGCAGAGGAAATTGGTAGCAGTGAGGAGAAAGGACGGTTGCGCCCAAAGAACCTTTAACAAAGATATATGCCTGAAAGGCGGGGATGGCTTTTTGCTAAAATAAGAGCTGTAAGCAGAGTTCCTGCTCCCCTGACCGACTCCGTGTACATTGCACCTCAGATGCTACAGAACCACGGCCATACCTCTTGAGGTCGGGAACGATGAATCCTGGCTTTCAGCGAGAGAACTCATGGAAGAGAACCACCCACGCAGCTCCTACTTGGTGGAAAACCGAAGATGGAGGTTCTTAAAAGAGTGTTTGTGTATTTAAGAAACATGGAGCTCCCTGCGGGCCTGGAACTTAGACTTACTCCATTGATACACTCTCTTTACCATCGCCCCCTGTCAGGCAATCTTAGAGCAACACAAAAGATTACTCGTAATTAGCCTTTCTTATTACAAGAATTATGTGAGCACTCACAACCCCTCTGAATCTGACGTCCTGCTCTCTTGGTCAAAGCATATCTAATAACATACTTGATAGCTCAGCTGGGACCCTGTCCAGTGAAATTCCTAGTCTTCGTCAGGATAATGTATAGTACTACAACTAAAGCCTTGGATGGCGTACTAAAGGAAAACAGCAACTACAAATCTACAGGATAAAAGAATCGATGTTTTTCCTCAAGTGAGAAATTATACGTCATGTGTTTGATATACTGTAGAGTGTCTTGATGTATATGAAATAGTGACCACTGCAGGAAACTAATTAGACTATGGATTTCCCCCCCAGACTTAAGGGATCCAGCAAGTAAGCTCTCTCCCGATTCTTGCACAGTCTTCCTTCACCAGGACAGGGGTCTGTGTGTGCTTTCAGGTGGGAGCTGGTAACGATGACCAGGGTTAGACGTGACTGTTTCTCCGTGTGCTTTTGTTGCTTTGAGTACTGACCAAGACTAAAGTCATTTAAAAATAACAACAGACTTTGAAACCGAGCAAAAGTTGTTTGTCCATAATTGAAAGACAAGGAAATCCCAGTCTCTCCTGGTTTCTGTTACAATAAAACAAGCTCATCGAAGGATTCTGTGATTCATAGAATTTTCCAACTTCAGTAAGTTTGAAATAAAAAGTCCTGAAGGCCTAGACATGGAGCAACATCTGAAGCAGCAAAATGGCACATAGCACGTGGTCTTATTAAACCCCGGTGGTCCCCAGTGTGTGTGTTTAGACAGTAACTGCACTCATGGGAGAGGACACGGGAGACACCCCACGTCTCGATAGAAGAGTGCTCAGTGGCTGTTTGCAATACCTTTCATTCTTGCTGGGAATTAAAAATAGATGTCTACCATGGAACTATAAATAGAATAATTTAGAGTATACATGGAGCTTTAACATAGAGCATGCATTTTAAGTAATAGAAGAAAAGGAAATTAGTTTCGAAAGGAATGTATTGTGCTTTCAATTGCTCCTATAGATCATTCAGGATGAAATAAAACAAATTTAAATGAAATAAAAAATTTAATCTACCATAAGTCTTGGTTAAATCACAACCTATTGGTTTAGAATTACTTGGAAAATGCATTCAGAATGAAGGTCTAAGACACTATCTCTTTCCTCTATTTTTACATGTTTACTTATTCCTCTATTCATTCACTAACCACGTGCTGACTACCACAGGGGCGAGGCAGGTGGTGGAGCTTGAGAACCTGGAAATGAAACTCGGGGCTGGGTCTCCTGACAAGGAGAGAGGGGAGCCCATAGACAGTTACACAAGGAATGAATCGGTCTTATAGAAGAGGTCAAGATGAAGTCTTTGTCCTTCTTTATCTTACTTAGACCCATTTTCTAAGGAAAGAGATTACTGTAAGCTGACTTCAGACACAGGCACCTGTTTTTAAACATTGTCTGCATGTGGTAGATGCCCTGCAACAATATTGATCAATGCTAACCCTTCTCATACTTTGGGAAATTGCTACCGATGCTGTACGCTGTAGGCAGAATACATTGAAATAGGGCATATGAAGTCTATCTTGAACCTCCAAGTCAGCCCATGAGGCTACTGAGCTAGCAGAGGCCTCCCTTAAAAACAAATGCAAGGTCTCTGTGCTGTGCTGTAGTCCTTTCCTGCCTTAGAATAAGGCCGGTGTGGTTTGATGCCCGTCACCTTGGATGCAACAGGAATTCTCTTCACTGGACTTACATAGCAAAGGGACCTTTTGCTTCCATTTCCAAGTTTTCACAGAATCCAAGGACACTTTGGGGGCTTTGCTTCAGTGTATAATCTAAAATCTCCCTTCTAATTTCCCAGCCCAATAAGCACCTGTTCTAATTACTTTTAATTATTCTCTGCTGGAGATTTTTGTGTGCTATTGGCTACGGGCGGGTGTCGCATAATAATTGGGGGAAGTAGCCTATTAGAGACTCCTTATTTGTGCTGTTATGTACTAATAAATGCTGCCTTGTCTACTTGTCTCATCCCTTGAAAGCCTTTCTGCAAGTTTTTGCTAGGTCCCCAAATTCCAGAAAAAATAAACACACTGATTTTGTATTACCTAGGACCTAAGATAGCTTAGTGCAAGGGTTTTAATTGCTATTTTTTTTTCTGTTTTACTTGATATTTCTGTCTAATGAGGCCCCATTTTACATACAGACCTGCAGAGCTTCTAGTGTAGAGGAGAACACAGTGTATTTAGTCTTGAGCATCAGTACCCGGCATGGGAGTATCTGGATTAATTGAACCATTTCTATTCTGATCCTATCATGTGGGACACAGGAGGATGTGGTCTTTATATACAGAAAGATAGAACCTTAGGGCCATTCCTGGTGAAGTCTGTCTTCCTAAGGGTTTCTAGTTAAAAGGCATAGGAATACAGAAGGAAATATTTGAAGATATATTTTGTTCTTTTATTAACATTTTTCTTTAACTTATAAAAGCATATTCCTGATGTGTATTCACTACAGGATATAGAGACTCAAATTCTTTCTTTCACACACATACATACACACATCTATATATTATATATACCGATTATTTTTTTGGCCAGGCGGAGCCAATATTTGCAAGAACTAGTTTCAAATGTGTTTAGTAATATCCTAAGGGCTGCTGTGATTCTTACTCTTGTTACCATTGTGGTAACGAATTGTATAAATTACCTGGTTTTTCTCTGCCAGATGCAAGTCATAAATCTGAAGGAAATATTTTCTGTTAAAAAGACATAATGATCATTTTACTGATAGGGTTTAAATGGTAGAACTCACGTGCTTCTTTATATGGATTACGCTATTGTAAAAAGAAATTAGTAAGTCAGGTGCCAAATGCAATTTCAAATGCCAGCAGGGTATAATAAGGCACATTTACATTTTCTTTTGTCATCTTATTGAAGTAAGATCCATTTTCAGTGTTGGCATCATTTCTTTTCATTTAAAGACATGACAATCCAGGTATCTACAATATGAACTACTTCAGGAGGGAGAAAAGAGGCATTGATGGAGATCAGTATTGCCCAGAGTGAGTGTCCTGGGACACAAGTCTCAGGAGATGTCAGTCCACATAATGGTCCCTTGGTCATACAAGTTTGAGACACTGCACACACCTGCTTTGTCCTGCCCCGCGGCCCATGGGTCTGGGAGATGCTGCCCAGTAGAATCACAGTGTACAACCACTCATAGCGGCCGGCTCAACGCCCTGAGAAATATAGCTGCTTAACATTTTTCAAGCGATCCCCAAACTTATGTGGGCTCCTTTTCTTGCTGTCACATTTTATAACACGCCCTGGAATTATGACTCTGGAAAACATTGGTCTCCGTGGTGTTATCCTTTACGTATCATACACGAATTTGTTTTAAAAGCAGGGGAACGATACAAGCGCGTCAAGATGCTGGATGTGGCCTTAGAAAACCTGTATGAGGTTCCTGCCAGCTCTTCCCTAAATTATATGACCTCGCGAATACCACTGAAGCTGGCTATGAAATGGGGACCGTGTTATCATCTCTCACTTACAGGGGGCTCTTGGACCCACGTTTCCTCATTAATGGTGTTATTAGACCACGAAGCACTCCATTCATGGCATTATTATTATTACCATCATCATTATTATTATGAACTCTAAGAGCTGTGTCTCAGAAGTAATAAAGAAAATGTTCCTTATCCTACCGGAGCCCTTTGTGATTTCCGGAACTTGCTCCCCAGCCCTACGAGGAGGCACCTTTCGGGTGAGGCAGCAGAAGGGCGCACTGTGCACTGAGCGTGAGCCCTGGGCTCTGCGGACGCGCAGCCGGGACGGGCACGGGGCAGCGCGCGCTCTGCTGAATCAACTGCGTCCCATTGTGTGGTCAAGGCCGCTCCGCTCTGTCTTGTCCAAGTCCACCAGTAACTCAAATGTTTCCAGAGTGCTTTTAAGATATATATTTTTAAAGGTGTCTATTCTTGTCTGTGGGAGTTTTAAAGCTCTCGGAGTTTTCTGTGACCAGACCAGTTGACCTTCCCAGTGATTAGATAATACAGACAGTCGGGGGTTGAGCGGATATCCACAGAGCGTTTCCCCTACCTGTTTGCGCCTTTCAATGGTATAATACAGCCAAAGCTGCTTCGTGCAGGTTGGCCTCGAGCCCATCCCTCTGTGGGACCCATACAGCTGTATCTGAAAGTGAGAGACTCCTACGGTGAGCTAATGTGCTTCCGACCCGCCATAGCAACCATTCCTGCGAGTACCCTCAGGTGCCAGACTTTTATCAGAGGGAGGAAAAGTAATACAAATACAGTCTGCCAGCAACGCTTTGAATTTAGCATTAAATCCTTCTTTCTCCTCCTCTCCCGCCTTACCTCATCCTTCAAGGAATCTCCTCTTTGGTAGGCCACACCATTTCTCTTGCCATAGAGGGACTACCTCTTTGCTAGCATTAGAACCCACAGCAGAACAGGAGGGGCGCTCACACTCTACCTAGGGGGCCCATTTTCACCTGCACAGTTACCACAAACCATCACTTCCTTGGGGTGTGTTTGTTTGCTTGTTGTCTGTGGTCATCCAGGAAGTATTTTTCTTTCTTTGGCATCTCAGGCTAGGGGCTCATCTGAGAAAATAAGTTATGTGTGCCTCCTTCAGTATAAACTATGTATGGTTTTTAATGAGGCCGATGGAAGGGCAGAAAGATGGAGACAGAGACCAGGAGCTGGGTGTCCCCTGTGGCAGGCCACAGTGTTCAGTGTGTCGGAGAATGCTAAGGCAGAGCAGGGAGCCTGGGGGAAAAGGTGTGGATGCTGGGAAGGAAAGAACATCCACTTCCCCTCAAAGTTCTAATAGGCTCCCTGATCTCTGCTTCCACCCCAACCCCCCACAGGCCCGAGGTAATGTCTCAAAACCCAGATGAACATTGATAGGATGTGAAGACAGCTACATGCTTTCTGAAACATATGTACATTTTCTAGTTGTTTGCTGTCTGTAAAACTGCAAAAAATTTAAGACAGATTGAAAAGTAGTGAATGACATCTCTTGGAGGACTACCAAGAATTGTCAGATTGCTACCACCCTCCTCACTCTTCACCATCCCCCTGACATTTCAGCAACGGCCGGGGTGGGGGTGGGGACCCTGACCTGGGGGAGCACGCTTGCCTGGGAAACCACAGCCACTGTGTCCTCTTCTGAAGCAAGTCACAGGGGCCAACCCTCTGGATCACGGACAGTGGTCATTTCTACAGCTATTACAGAACCAAGGACCTTTAAATGGATTGGACTCTGTTTGGAGATCCAAATACAATTTTCCCAATCTCGGTTGAACCAAATTTTAACTTTTTTTCTGAAGAACAGAGATGAAACTTGTAAGACTGTTTCCCTTCCTTTTTGCACCTTCACGTGCTGTAACGCAGTCAGCGCATCTTGCATGTCGGCCAAGAGCCCACATGGCTGTATCTGAGGCGAGAGGCTCCTGGGGCGTGGATGCCTGGCAGCAGCTACTTGCTGGTCTGAAGAGGTACCCAGGCCTCTGAGCTTTGGCATCGCTTTTCCCACTACTTCATTCTAGGCCTCTCTCTTGAGGATGGATGGCTATTTATGTGTGAGGCACTTTGTCCTGTGAGTCTTAAATGTCCTCTTTATCATATAGTTAGGTATTGTTATTTGATCCTATTAAATTTAATTTAATAAAATAAATAATAAACAACTTTTATTTGGAAGGATACCCTTCGAATTCACATTTCGAAGCACAGTTTTGCAGAATACCAGCTGGAACACAGTCTGTCTCCCCTTCTAATATTGCTTGGAGCCTAAAGTGTTCAAATCCAAATCTCTGCCTGTTGCTATGCCCTGGTGATGAACTACCCTGTTTTTGCTCCTCTTCCCGCTGTTCAGCAAGCCTACATCCTCCCACAGGGGTCCCAGATCGCCACATCTTCCTGGTCGGAAGGATGGAGCTGTGGGCTGGACGGAAGGCTGGCTGGCAGCATTGCCTCCGTGGACAGCAGGACCGTTTTGTCATTGCCCCTTATGTCCAGCACGAGGAGGTGATTGAATCACAGCCTCCATTCCAAGGCCACCCTCACAAGTGCTTCCCATGGGCTCTGTTTTCAGTGCCCGCTGTTGATTCACAGGCACAGAAGAAATGAGGAGTTTAGATTGCAGACAGTACAGTGGAAGGTGCTTCGACATTAAGGCATGTCTTATGTCACTAAAAGATATCTCTGTGTTTCTGTTGAAACGAGGGCTATAATTATAAATAAGCGTATACTTTATTTCATAAATCTTCTGCATAAGTACAACATGTTGCATTCATTGAGACGGTCTTGAAAGATGTTAAAAGTATCACTTCTTTTTATTGTTTTAAATGCCCACCGCAGCCACCAGCAATGGTGCATGGCTCAGCTGAGACACCGCTCCAGTGACTGAGCAACGCCGGAGACCACTGAGCCTGCAAAATGTTTTCTCATTTTAGAGGAGAGCTGTGTGAACAAAAAATTATTAATGAATCCAAAAATTTCATAGCAGTTTTAGACCAGCCAATGCCTTCATTGACCCCAACTAGCAGAATAGCCTATATCCACTCCATAAACTATATACATTTGATTCTTACATCTCTGTCTTTACAACATAGAGATAAGCAGAAAAGGTAGGAACAAAATGTACTTCTCTGAATAAATATGACATAAATAGGGATCAGTAAAAACAAAGAGCCATTTGTATTTAGGCTGGTGAATTTTGGAAGGTGAGATATGTTTTATTAAAAGCAGAGATTTTTCTGATGCAGTCCCTGCTCTCCCTTTTTCATTTTATATATAAAACACATATATGAAACATACATGTATATATGTGTATACATGTACACACAGTTAGTGAGCAGCTCTTCTGCCCCTGCCCAAAATAAAGTGAAGTGACTAGGCTTTGCCTGAGAGGAAGCAGAATTGGCAAATGTGCTGAAAACATCATGTGACCTCACTTGAGAAGAAAAAGCAACTCTAACACTAACCACTTTAAATTAGGAGTTGGTCTGAGCATCTGGGAAGAACTCTGTTTTCCAAATTACAACAATTTCATGTAGAAAAATGAAAAAGCTGAATGCTCCAATGTATGTCCATTTTGCTTTGGTGAGAAGTGTGAATTTTTGAGATGTGAAAAATTATTTTTAAAACTAGGCCATCAATGATTTGTCAAAAACTCAATGAGCTATTTGTAAAGAGTGGGTAACATGATTCACTTATTATTTGTAAATGGATCCTTCCAATGTTTGTAAGGTACTCAAAAAAATGAACTCATTCTACAAAAATTTCCTGAGCCTTCATGCCAGACACTCGGCTAAGTGCTGAGATACAGTGTTAAATCACTCTTCATAAGCAATACATTAACTATAATCTATCATTACCAATTGTGATCATGATACTGTTTCTTTAATATTTTAGATATTATCACTTCCTTCTTAATTATACTCTTAATGTCTGTTGGTTAAGCTTTTTTCATGGACAGTGTAAAAGTAGATTTGAATCAGGCCCTTGAGTTATTTGCATTTGAAATATTAATAGAACATTTTACATTTATTGATTCTTAGACATATAACAAAGCATCTTATTATAAAAGCTATCTATATACAACAGCTTGTGATGCAAATAACAGGAATAAATGCAACAATGGAGATGTCCATGGCTTTTCATTATCCAATCAATTTCTCTAGCTAAAATAAGGATTTTTGCCTCAAAATACTAGGGTTTATATTTTAATAAAGATAGACCCATTGTATAGATATTTGTGTGATTATTGTATTTCATGCACCTTTGGCTTCATTTTACCATATCTTTTTCTGTCAAACATTGCAACTCAGTGTTTTATGAATCTCACATTCTGGGGTTGAGGTGAATGGTTAATCAGAGGAAGAGCTCACTGCAGTTGTGGAGTAGATAGAAGATTTACATAGAAGCACACCATCACAACCTCGGAATCCCTGGATAACTCTTAGTCTCTTTCCAAAGCATAAGGGGGCAAACATGAAATATAGCTTAGGTGTGACATTCAACTCAATTAGATGTGGAAAAGATTAAGAGAAAGAAATCATTAGAACTGTGAGACTCACATTCTATCTGGAGCTCCCTTACGCTTTCGAAAATGCGAACTGCAGAATGGACATTCAGTAATTTCATCAAAATTCTAAATGTGAAGAGTTTTAACAAGGGCATAAACTAAGTTTTCATTATCTCAATAAATCCTAGCTGAAAGCACTCATGATGATGTGCAGGTGGCGGAATAAAAGTGAGGTAACCGAGTGCGAGGCAACGACAGCGCTCTAGGTATGAAATGATGGGGCCTCAGTTAAGAGGGTGGCATTGCTAATAGAAAGTGAGAAAGGGTGAGTGACAAAACTGCGCAGAAGAATTAGGTTTGGGGACTGAAGCCAAAGGGGAAAACAAGATAACTGTAGGCTCAGGTCTGGAGATGAATACTGAAAAGATTGACAGAAGAGGCAGCTTTGGAGGAATGAGGGTTCAGTCCTTTTGAAATGAGCGTGTTCTGGATCATCCAGACTGAAATATTCACCAGTCTGACAGTGATGGTGATCTGAGGAGCGAGCAGGGTCCCGGCTCTAAAGGAATAAACGCTGAATCGAAGCAGATGTGCTTCTCTTCTTCCGTCTCCCGTCCCTCTGTCTCTCCTTGATACGTGCTGTCCTGATAATTTTTTGTTGTCTTCCTCATTTTGGTTGCCCCCATGAGTGGTGATATATAAATATAACTGTTCCCCCCTCAGTCTTCATAATGATTGCTCAAAGGCAGATGATAGACTATTGGACTAAAGCTACTTTGTGAGTTGAATCTGTGTTTGATCCAACTTTGCACCCTACGCAGCACGTAAAGAGTGTCTGGGATATAGCATGTATGTGTGGTCCCACATGGCACAGTTCCCGCTGTATCGTATGTGAGGGCCCATTGACTTACCTGGAATCAACCCAAGGGCAGGACCTGGTGCACAAGAGGAATATGCGTGTTTATATCAGTGGGTTCTTTTAAGAAATATACAAGATGAGGAGAAAACGGGTCCTTCCTTTGACCTTTACAGGGAACTAAACACAGCTGGACATCAGAATCAACACACACACACACACACACACACACACACACACAGACCACAATTCTTTGACAGTTTTATCGTGATCCCAAAGGAAGATAATACATGTTAAAAAATAAATAAATCACTGGATTGCCAGGGAGTAGAGAATGACCAGATTTTAAATTTAACCACATTGGAAACGTTATGTTCAAGTTTCTGTCCCTTTATATACTTTGCCTTATTCTTCCTAGATTTTGTGGTTAGCAGTAGGGGGTGGGAGGCTGGGCTTTTCTTGGAAGGTCACACTTGAAAAGACCATTTTCCCAAATGGAGAAGGAAGTATCCTAAACATCAGCCTGACATTTCCATGAGGTCGCTGCAGTAGGAGCAGGCTGTTTGTCAGCCAGCGGTTCCTGTCCTGGACCCCACAGCCCTTCAAACTGTTGCCAACAGAGCGTGTTCTTCCTTCACTCTGTCTCCATCTTCCACGAAAAGCTATGTGGCTTCTTGGGATGGAGAAACTCTGTTTTTCCAGGTAAACCTTGTGTCCTGAAATAGGTACTCTCAAAGGCCCTGAGGACGAACAAGGAACTGCATTTGGCAAGTCTGGGTGTGTGTAGCTCCCAACCCTGTTGGGCTGGATTCCTTTCCTTCTGAGACCTTAGCGAAGGGAGGTGCTGAGGCTTCCGACCCTCTGCCTGCTCTGCCTCAGTGTGACCCATTCTGACCCGGCTCTTGAGAGAGGCAAGGGGCACACTGGGCGCTCTCTGGATACAAGCACTATTGACTGGAATAATTTGATCCTTTTATCTGACTTTTATTCAGAATTAGGAAGATTTTTATAAAAATAGTTTTCCACTGACTTCTGTATACGTTGTAAAGAAGAGTCATACTTTGGGTCACTAAGATCCTATTCTTAAGTCATAGTATTGTAGTTTTGTTTTCTTAAAAAAAAACCAAAGGATACTATGGAAAAGAAAAAGGATTCACCCAATATTTTTTGTATTTGCCAGTGTCCTTGCCATGTCGTAGGGGGATATGATTGGCTCTGGCCTGGAGGCTGTACGGGGGAGTGGCAAGAGTCGCTTTCAGGCTGAGCCGTAAGAGACCCACGCTCAGTGAACCAACCTCTCACCCCGAGGAGGCTGAGCGTCCCTGCACTTTTGCCTCTGACTTATTCTGGAGGGAAGAGCCCCCTACCTATTAGTACGTAGTGTCAATAAGAGTTGGACTTCTTGTGTTAAGGCGCGGAGATTTGGGTGTTTTTTGTTACCACATCCTTGTTAGCCTGGCCTGACTAGTACAGATACTCTTTGGGATGTTTTAATAGACTCTAAATCACTTAATATCTTTTAAATATTTATCCAAAGTGGAAATGTAATCTTTTGAATCCTATGCTGTAAAAAAATGCTATGAAAAAGATGATTGCTTTGGCCCCACATTAAAAACGGACCTTTGGGTTGTCTGTTTCTCACGGACAGCAAAGGGGATTCTCTTCCTCACTCTACAAGAAAAGTTGCCAGGGGTCCCTTCAGTCAGACATCTAGTTAGCCAGCTGCTGTCCCGTGGCCACTCTGCATTGTGTTATGTGCTCATTCAGATTATTGTAAGGAACAGCTAGCCTTCTTAGAAGCTTGGAAAGCCCATATCAATCTTGGGGGCAAGGGTCATATCTTACTATGTATTTTACCCCCACCACTAATACAATCTATAATCCATAGAAAGCAATAGTACATGTTGACTGTTGAATGAATTAATGTGTCAAAACCATCATCTACAAGCATGTCAGAAAAGCTTTATATACTCAATTCCAGTCTAACGGAAAATGAATTGTATAAATTTCCCTGCACATATGTGTGTACACGATATTAATCTTATTTCCTCATTCCAAGTCATTCCCTATCCTCAACAGTCTGAAATTAGCAAAGGAACAGAGCAGCGAATAGTTAGAGAGTCAGAAATGATCGCTCACCTTGGATACCAACCTCTTTGCCTGGCTCTTAATGCTCTTAATCACTTTCATTCCCTCTGACTGAAAGAGAACCTCCTTCAAGAGACCTGTAGAGCACTAATTTGAATTAGAGACCATGCAAATGATTAAGCTAGTTTGCTATAATTATAAATTATTTTCCTAGAGGTGAGACAAAATGAAAACGTTGGGACTGGCTTTTCTTCTAAACGATAGACTACATTTTTATTCTACTCTTTGTTTGAAAGCACCAAAACGAACCCCCTAAAAATCTCTTTAATTCATGAGCCAAGGGTAGAACTCCTTCTCATTCCATGCCCTTGCTGTGACTTCAACTTCTAGCAAAATCTAGGATGAGTGAAGGGGTGGCTTAGGCCTGGGGCTTCTAACTGCTAACTGCTAACAGATTTGGATAGTGTAAACAAATCGTTTGACTTCCCATGTTCTAAAGTTAATTTTCAATCTTTATCCCCAAACGTATTCATCTTGTAGCCTTCCCCATCTCAACTTCTCAGATCAACACACCTTGGAATGCCCAGGCCAGTTTGGCTCAGCAGTTAGAGCGTCGGCCTGTGGTCCTGAGAGACCCGGGTTCGGTTCCCGCTAGGGGCA
The DNA here is from genome assembly GCF_014108415.1 of Molossus molossus. Taxonomy (NCBI): domain Eukaryota; kingdom Metazoa; phylum Chordata; class Mammalia; order Chiroptera; family Molossidae; genus Molossus; species Molossus molossus. The sequence goes on from NW_023425344.1 coordinate 185,846,643, forward strand.
TGTACCTCGGTTGCAGTTTGTCCCTGGCCCTGGTTGGTCATGCGGGTAGCAGCCACTCGATGTGTCCCTTTCACATCTATGTTTCTCTCTCTCTCTTCCTCTCCCTCCCTCCCACTCTATCTGAACAAAAAATGGAAAAATGTCCTCAGGTGAGGATAAAAAAAAAAAAACTCCTTGGAATTATCCTGGACCCCACTCTTTTCTCACATCTTACATATAATCTTTTAGAAAATCCAGTTGACTTCATATTCAAAATATATTGGTAATCTTACCACTTCTGACCCCTTTCATTGCTACCATCCTGAGACAACCTGCCAGTATCTCTTGACTACAGTAGCCTCCTAAATTTTCTCTCTTCTTTCTATCTTGATGCCCTAGAACCAATAAGAGCTAAGCAGCCAGCGTGATCTTTTAATATATATTAATATCCTGTCACTCCTCTACTCAAAACCCTATAATAGACTTTCATCTCATATACATTAAAAGCCAAAATTCTGATACCAACCTAGTATGTCCTATGAGATTTGACTCTTTATTACTTCTCTCTTCATAAAATTTCTCACACCTATTCATTGTGCTGCTGTCACACTGGTCTCCTTGCTATTCCTGAAATCTTCCTGACATGCTTCTGCCCCAGGACCTTTGCACTGGCTTTTCTACTACCAAGTATGCCCCCCGCACAGATAGCTAACTCTCTCACCTCTTTCACATCTGCTCAGACTTCTTACTGTTGCCTATTCTCACTATTTGCCCTTGCCCTCACCCCAGTATCTCTAATTCTGTTTATCACTTAATTTTCTCCTTAATGTCATTTATTGTTTGTGTTTATGCTCTATAATGTAAACTTAATGCAGGAGAGGGTTTGTGTTGATTTGGCTCATTATTGGACCCTATGCTGAGAAGTGTTGGTGACACAGTAGATGTGTGTCAATATTTAGTGAATGAATGCCTTTGAGGTGGTGGTCTCTCCCAGCAGTCGGTGGGCAGTTGGAGTGGTGGAGTGACATTTTAGGAATGAGTGGAAGGAGGAAGAATGAATCACTGGAATCTACCAATTTAAAGAGAGAAGCTAAAAAATCATCTGAGAACTGGAGATTTTATGACCTTTTAATTTCTGATGTCTGTGCCATTAAAGAAGGGAATCACCTTGTATTCTTCGCATGTTCTAATTAAAGCTTTGTGCCAATGAATTTGAGCATATACTTTGGAAATTATTTCATTAGCAATGTTTTATTTCTGTAATCAAATAATTGCTATGTACCAAGAACTAAGTAGTTTGTGTACATATTTAATGATGTTTGTGAGTCAGTTCACTTCTACTTTAAAAACCTGTATAAAATTAATACTTACAGTCCCTGTATTTATACATATCAGTTCTCTAGAAGTCTTTAATTACAAACCGCTCAAGAGTCTGTGCTTCTGTTTCTATAGTTACTAGAAACAACTGATAGAATTCAGCCTGAACTCTGCCAACATTGTAATTTTGAATGTACTTTCTTCTTTGAATGTGTGCACTCTCCTTCACAGAGAGAATTTATCATGTGACCTAAGTGATGATATGATCTACCCAAGGTCCTCTTGGCCACGGTGTATCTTTCATTACAGGCTTTTCCTTGCGGGATTTCTCATTCACTTTGCAAAGGCAGAGCTCAAAAGTAGTGCTGTTGCTGTTCTCATGATGGAATGCTTTCTACCTAATTTCAGCCCTGTGGGTTTAGAGGCCAAGTTAAGAAGACGATAAAAAAGTATCTGTGAGGTCTCAAAAAAAAAAAAAAAAAAAAAAACACAGACTCACTTAAATCTTTAGAAATCCTTCACCAAGACACTACTAAAATTTTTCCAGATCGCAATTGCCAAGAGGAATTTGAATGCAAAGATGGTAGTTTCATTTGAAAAAGCATTCCAGGCAGTGAGGGAAACAATGTATCCAACAGAGTCTCAAGTGACAGGAAGTGTCACCCTCAAACTTTCATTGAGCACACACTTTATGGTGAGTCTGGAGAGCTACATAAAAGCTAGTTGCTCACATATATGTTAAACTTGGGGGAGGAAAAGGAAGGATGAAAATCAGGGGTTGACAAATACACTGGAGATAGGATGAAGACTGGCTTTTCAAACAGAAGAGGAACATCTGTAAGACATACAAGCGAGAAAGAAATACAGGGACTTGGCAGAATGAAGAATTGAAAGAGAGAACTTAAAGATATCCTCCCATGAGTAAGAACACAAGAAGGAAAGATTATCTTTACCATCAATAAAGCCAAACAACGTGACAGGAAAGTGGGTGTTTGCAGTAAACTGTGAATAGGAATTTTATAAGTAACTTGGCCGTGGTTATATTTCACTTGTAATTGGCAAGAAATTTGTGTCCCACCAAGCTATAGTCAGTGAGAAATATTAGGCGGAGGACCATGCTGGGAGTCAGATGCAAACATGTGTTGGTTGGGTGGGACTGTGGGAGTCAGTGGCTGGAAAGGAACAGAGCACCTAGGAAGAGGTACAAGACCCCCACCCAAGCTTTGGAAGAGAACCACCATTCATATGTGAGGGAGATGGGAGGGTCACTTGTTAAGAGTGACTTTGGCAGGCATCCAATGAGAAAGGAAAGCTAGTTTTTAATGCTTCTGAAGATAAAGCCAAGGAGATGATATTGAATGATGTCTAAATGGGAGTCTCGGAGTTCAAGAACAGAAGCTAGACGAATTGGTCAGGTCATTGGTGACCTCATAGGACATCTTTTTGATCTAAAAGAAATGTAGCCAGGTTGTTTCAGATGAACAAGACTAGTGGTGGGGACATGGAGGCGATTCAAAATATATGTATTCAGATAGTTTAGCCCATAAAAAGGATAATAGAAAAAGAAAGTGAGAATTGAGACAATTTTTTGTGGAGTCTTGAAGCACCTATTACTAGGACTCACATTTATAATTCTTTTCTTGACCTTTAGCAGACCAAACACTGCAACCAAACTCGTCTGTTTATTATCAACTTGTTCCTTCTTTTGCATTTGAAATGCCACCACCCACCAGCTCTCTGCGGCCCTGTGAGCTTGATCATAACTAGCCCTCTTAGCCTTATGACCCTCACGTTCCATAACACTACTTTGTATCTATTTATGAGTCTCTTTGGGTCTTTCTTAAGTATGTATGACCTGTGTCTCCTAAGTAGATAACATGCCTTTCAAGACAAATGTCCCTCTTTCCTGGAAAGCCATTCCTAACTCCCCATATATTATTATTATTATTACTATTATTTTTTACAAATTTTTACCTCATTATTGACATTTAATGGAAAAATACTCATATGGAAAGTGAAAGACAAGTTAAACAGAGGAGGGAAGTCCAGAACAAATGATATTGGGAAAAAAAACGAACATGGACAAAAGCCAGAGGGAAAAAGAAATTTGTAATGCAAATGAAGAGGATGGGAGCAAGAAATGACCTAGGCAAAGATAAGATGGAACATTCGTGTTACAACAAACAAGATAGTGATATGTTTATTACTGTAAAGAAATGTAAACACAGTGCTATTTATAGAATAGTTTGATACCCCTTTTGTCTTTTATATGTTTACGGGCAGGACTTTCGAAATGCACAGCTATCTTTGCAACCTTAGACGCTGCACGATTTCTGGCAACAGCAGATCTCAGTTGACTGAAAAAAAAAAAAAACTGGCCTTGGAAGATTCCATGTACTCAAATGTTTTCTGGAATCATAGCCAATACATTTTATTTTTAATAAGGTTGATTTGAATATGTTCCAAACCGTGATGTAGTAGGAATATCTGTTAATAGCCTTTCAATCCGAAGAGTAAAGCAAAGAACACATTTGCAACCTATGGCTGATTTCCATATGGTTCCTTCGGTTGGGAGGGATGGGGTGTGGGAGGGAGAATGCCCCATCTCTGCACTGAGAGGTCACCTGCAAACCCAAATCCTCAGTCTGCTACTGATATTAGTGTAACTGAATGAGATAATTAGTCAAATTTTTAACTCATGGATTCTTACCACTTTCTAGCAAGTTTATCACACCTCCATATAGTATACAATTTTTAGCATTATAAAGGCAGCTAAAATCCATCCTAATTTCACTCAATATACTATAATTGGAGTAAATAGCTTGGATAGAGATTTTGAATGTCTAGCAAACTTTGTATTCACAACACATTGACAACATTTTCACTGAAGTTTGGTTAAAATCCATTAATAATCTTTATATAGTACACATCAGATTCAGAGAATCGCCAGTGTTTCCAAGGTGTGTGACCTGCCTGACAGTCTTTGGGACGTTTGGAACTCCACAACTGCCCCCTTCTCCTCCTCTTCCTGAGGGAGTGGGCTCTGACCACACTTTCACAGGATACCCTCTTATCTCTGTGGCCTCAGAAAAGTATACATCCACTTCACTCCCAAAGCTGATCAGGAAGGAGCCCTAGTCTGCAGCTGGGGGTCCTGCTCTCTGTCACCAGCTCTCCACATGACCAGTGTCCCTTGATCTCTCCGTGCCTCTTCCTTTGCATCATTCCAATGAGGAAGACACCTCCCTCCCCTGGATAGGAGGCTGTATTACACAGAAACAGCCTCAGTGGAAGTGCAACCACATGTGTAAGGTTTTAAAGTTTACCACCTGACGCTGTTGGGTTAACAGCCACCTTCCAGGGAGGGAAGTGACATCACTAGCTAGCCGAGAAATGCCAGGACTGGGATGCATTTGCCTGGATCTTCAGCGGCAAGATGACAGCGTCATCTTTTCTGGTGATTCTCTGCATAGAAAAAGCTGCTCTCTGTGAAACGAAGAAATCTTGCTGCTACACAGCAGAACCCCAAACCTATAAATCTCTAAGAATTCCAAATGGACTCAAGTTATTCTTATTGGGACTCCCATCTGAGCCAGAGGGCGTGAGCGAAGGAGCATTCTGCGGCACCGAAGCGGACGGGCTGACCCCGCCAGGATCCAGGAGTGGTTGCGGAGTGTTGTGCAAGAGCACACTCACTAGGAAATTGGCTTTCTTCTGCCGGTGATGGTAGAACACTGCCTTCCGATGCGGCAAAGTAAAAGGGTTGCCAAGCACGTGGAATGCAACGATAGGTCTGTCACCTTGTGGCAATGGCATTTCTAACGATGGCCACAGCGCTGTCTCCAATCCCAACAGTCCTCCCTTTGAGAGGTGAGCTCTTCGCTCTTCTCTCTGAAACTGGGCAGGATGACTGTGGCGACTTGGGAGGCGAGGCTGTAATGGCAAATGCAACTTTCGCTTTGCTCAGTGACTCTTTTAAAGCCTGTGGAAACCATGTCAACTGTCTGACTGCTCTAAAGCCCCGATGCTGCGAGGAAGCCCAAACCAGCCCACGTGGAGTGACCACGTGGACGGGGCCGAGACTCTCTGAGCAGCCAGATGCCCCACCAGCTCCCGGTGCTCGAGCACCTGCTATCCCAGTTTCGGTCACTGTCTGCAGCCTCGCTGGAGAGTCCAGCCAGAACCAGCCAGCTGAGCTCTTCCCAAAGCCCTGACTCAGAAACCGTGGGAAACAGCAACATGATTATTCTCTTAAACCTCTAAATTTTGGAGGTGATTTTTATATAGTAATAAAAAATAAAAAAAAACTAGAATACACTGAAACAATATTATCAGATGCCCTTAAAGAAAACTTTTAAAGAGAGGTTTCCATCAAGATATAATCACCAAACTTTAGCAACTTTGGAACGTCTCAGTTGTTTGAAGGTGAAGGGGGATGCTCACACATTAGGAAGTTTTAGGTAATTAATTAATTATGGCAACCTACATTGGAAATGTGGCTTGGGACATCTAAAAACACCACCGCTTACGAAGAGCCCACTATTTCTTGACCAGGGTAAGTGCAAAGGGAGTAAGTAAGGATGAGAAACAACTGGATGATCTAGAAAACCGTGGCAGTGCCTTTGGGGCGTGGTCAGAACACCTGTCAGGGGCGCACTTGCTTTGCAGAGTCAGCCACGCTCTTGTTCGGGATGTGACCTGCACCTGGCTGACGCGTGGTGACGGAGCGTGCCATTGTCTATCTCATCAACGACTGTACCCCGGACCTTCTCCCCTGTGCCTGCTACTGCAAGCAGGACACCGAGAGGCGCAGTCCCGAGAAGTGTAACAAAGTCTCATGGAATTTTAGCATCAACACGCACACAGAGTTACTAACAATACAAAGCAGATTGTGACCCCAGAGAAGCAGTGTTGGCAGTTAGGCTGCGGGTGTTCAGAAAGGAGAGCGTTCGTACTGGGGGATGCGGAGGGATGTCTGGGCCTTGCAGATGGGATACAGGAGCCTTCGGCCAGCGCTCCTGAGGGAAGAGAGCGCTCGTGAGGGAAGAGAGCGCGGAGAGCATTGGGGCGGCTGACTTCCTTTAACTACACTGACTCCCGATGATGGCGGGGAACTTTCGGGGGTGGAAGGATGCTTCGTTCTCAGTCCTTTGTAAGTGTGAGAAGTGCATGTCATCACACAGATAATGGGGCAAATGGTCAGGTACATCCAGCATGCTATGGATCCATTTATTTGTTGGAAAAAGTAAGTACAAAATTGCTGCATGTCAGACAACATTCCCGTTTGTGTCTCAGATTATTACAGTAGTTACATGTTTATGTTTTTGTCATGATATGATCATGTGATGATACTGTCAGGTCATTAAAGAAAATTTGTGGAGCATTGGAAAAAGGAAAAAAATAAGCACAGCTCACAGATGGTCCCACCACAGTAATACATTAACTCATTGTGGCATGTGCCTCCCTGCTCAGGGCTTGGCCATACCCACTTCTGTTTCACACATTGGTAACGGTGGTGTATACCAGTTTGTATTCTACACTTGTTGACTTAACATAGTACTTAGTTTCTTAGTATTAATTTTCTTAGTACTAATTTAGCAGCTGCCTAATATTCTCTCTTTCTATGCGTTACTGTTACAGCAACAGTTCCCTTTTGCAGGATGTTTAAATTATTTCCAGTTTAGTAAAAGGGTTATTTTTTCACTTTTTAATTTTTTTCTATTCTGGTTTATATTTTCAACTTAAAAAAACAACCACCAACAGATGGCATTTTAGAAATCAAGGCATGTCCTGCTTCCCACTAGCGTGCGTTCATGTACCCCATTCAAGCTCCATTACGTGACACATATCGCCTGTTTCCAACGTCACATTCAAAGTGGGAGATGGCTCACCTCTGACACAAGTTACATCGAGCACATTCTGGCAACAGAACACAGACTTGTGGGATGGGAGGTAACGTAGGAAGTGCTTTTGGATCCACAAAGAATGCACAGTGTCACGTCCCTCTTCCTCTCCCGTAGAGGAAATGCAGTCCTTGTGAGAGAAAATAGCTGTGCACGACTGTTTTCTTTCTTACATGTACATTTCCTGCATTCCTGACCCGCCCTCTGCTCTTCATATTCCTCACTTGCCCCTGGGTGATCAGCCCTGCTAACCTACTTCTCACTCACAGCCTGTCACCTGCTAGGTAGAACAGGGAGGCACTAATCATTTCCAGGAGAGGGGTGACGACTCCTTGAACACTGGGAGGGTGACCTGGGAGAAAGGGCCATGAGCCTTGGGGGATGCCAGCCTGTACCGCTGGGGTGTTTGTGGGATGTTCTGTTCTTTGAAGTTCCAGGGGTGAACATGAGTGTATTTGCGTTTGTGTACATATTCTCATGTTCTGCCATTGCATTGCTAAGTTGCATGTACACACTATATAGAGAAATTATGCATACACTTCAGTTCTTCAGTTAACAAATTGGCTGTGTAGACACTTTAAGATAGGAACTACCAGTGCACGTATGTGTATAAAACAGTAATGGTCACTCCTTATCATAACCCACTGGTAGGTCGCAGTCTGGTGGAAAGCAAGTGTTTAGTTACAGTAATTCAGTAGGGAACTTCACAAATGGTTTATTTTTGTTGCAATAGTATCTTTATAATAAACCAACCCTCTTTTGCTTGGAATCAGACAGGCTTCTTTCAGAAAAAGAGAGAAAGCAATGGAGTTACAGCTAGTGTCCAGGAAATTAAGCAGAACATCATCAACCATGGTTGTAACGATGTTGCATGCGGGGATATCATGTTATGTGTGTTGCAGTGAATTTGAGAACTCCTGTGTTGAAATACTCAGCAAAGTGATGATGAGTTCAACAGGCCCGATCCAATTCCCACTTGTGTACTGATAACGTCCGGAAATCTCAGCGTGGCATCTGACCTCCCATGAGTTCTCTTCCCTGCATGCCCCGCCTCTTTCTCCAGCTGTTTCCGTGCACGCCAGGCTGCCGACAGGCCCGCATTGATGCCACGCTGTTGGCGTGTGGTTTCCTCCGGGGGATTAGCTCACACCTTTCCACATACCGGCACTCACCCCGCAAGACGCTCCACTCGGTCAGTGCTTCCTTGGTGACACCTTCCCATCTAGCATCATTGATCTCTCTTTCTCATTTTCCTCAGCTGAGCATGACATACATCTACGGTCACACCTCTCTCTGTTGTTATCAATGTAAACGTCTGTTGCCCCTAAATTGCTACAAGGTTCTTGTAAGCTGGGCATGTGCCTTATTTGCTTTCCGCCTCTGATACCGTTCAGGGTTAAGAGAAGCATTTAGCCCTGGCCAGTGTGGCTCAGCTGGTTGAGCACCGTCCTGTACGGGAAAGGTTACTGGTTCAATTCCCGGTCAGGGCACTTGCCTGGGTTGCACGCTTGGTCCCAATAGGGGCCACGCAGGGGGCAGCTGGTCGGTGTTTCGCTCTCACATGGCTGTTTCTCTCTCTCTCCCTCTCCGTTTCTCTCTCTCTATCAATCAATTTTAAACATCTAAGAGAGAGAGAGAAGCCTTTCAGGGTGGTTGATGAATTAATGACCTGGCAATTGAGCTGGATCTGAATGACTCCCACAACCCACCCTCTCCAAGCTACATGGACTATTTCCTTCCCTAAAAGAATATGCTCAGTGTTGTCCTCTCAGGATGGGGGTGAAACTGTAAGGCACTCTAAGAAAAACCAAGAAACGCACCCAGTTACCAATGCTTCGGGGGCCGCGGAAGCCGCACTTCGCGCAGGCTGCCTCGCTGGCGTTGCCCGCGCCCCTGCTCCGCCCCTGCACCTCCTCTCACTCCGCGTTCCCTCCTGCGTGTCCCCAGCCCAGGCTTTGTTCCCCGTGGATATGAACGACGTGAGGACCGTGGGGACTTCATGTGACCAGAGACGGGGAAAGGTTGTAGAAAGGAGCGATAGACCTGAAGGAAGAGCCTTGCTTTGGAGTTTCGCCCTGTTCACAAGAGGATGCTCATCGCGAAGGCACCTATTTTGCCCGTAGAAGCCACCGAGGTCGACAGCTTCCTTCAGTGAGAGGACTTTGTTCTGCGATGGCCCCTACCAGAGACTCACGCAAGGGGGTGTGGCCAGGCCTCTTCATCTTTCCCCCTCACCAGCTTTTCCGGGGGTCATGGTACTTTGTCCACCCAGAATTTTATTCTAGCAAGCGAACAGGTGGACAGTCGGCCTCTGCTCCATCCACAGCGTCTCTTGTGGTCAAAGGGAATTGCTGGCGTGTGCCGCTATGGCCCTGGGCTGTGGCTCTCTTCTGTGCTCATTTTGAAGAGACTGTACTGAAGCAAGAGGTGTCCTACACATGCTTCCCTGTCCAGCGGACTTCTCCCAAACCAGGGACCCGGGGATTTATTGAAGTGTGGAGAAAAACATCAGCACTTACACTCATGTTTTATTTAAAAATTAAACACAAGTTAATATTCAATATAAATGGCTTACAAGTTGATGAATAAACATATACTGGAGATACATTTACAAAAATATTTCACTAATGGAGTACTCAATAAAAAATGCTGGTGTCCATTGCTCTAGACAAATGGTAAGGTGTACGGTGCCCTGGGCTAAAAAGGTCTGGCTAGGGGAGGGGCTGCCGGATCCTAGGCAGGAACTCCCTGCAGTCAGCCATCTGCATCTAAGAGCGGGGTCCATCCCCCACCTAGAATTGTGAGAAGGCTCCTCTTACAGATTGCTTCGAACCCGAATGACCCAGTTCATGTGGATTGAGTTTGCCCACTTATGGGCTGACATGTGAGCAATTGTATTATTGCATTATTTATAAGAACAACAAAAAAAGAGTCCTTAGCCCCTCACTACATACCTTGTCTTTATGAAGAATGGGGCTCTGCATCGCAGGTGGAATTTGAGATTCTCCATGCCTCACTGACTGTGTCTCATTACCATCTCTTATCAGACATCCTGGTCTATCAGGAAAATATCATGAATTTTTTAAGAGAGTGAACACGTGTAATGCAATAGAACACAATCCTTCCAAAGGAGTTGTTATAAAGAGCTTTATTCCTTGTAAGAAAATCCCTAAATACATATTTATATTATGTATTAGAAGTCTCTAAATGCATATTTAGATGACAAGTTATAGGTTTAGCTGTCCCAGAGTACTTATTTTAAAATGTTACAAGGAATTAGGGAAACTCCCAGAGACACATCATAGTCTCCACAACTCCAAAGCCAAGGAAAGTGTTCTGAGAAGTGGCTGACCTCTTGGGCACAGGGGACTATTTGGCACTGTTTTCATTGTCTTTTTAAAATTGGATTCGAAATTAAGTGAATAGAACAAATTCAGTGCCCATCGTACAGGCAGAGAACCTCCCAAGTCATGCTTAGCTTAAATGCACATTTAATAAATCAGATAGTCCCAGTTAAAATAAATTAAAATACCTAACACATCGATTCCCTGTTCCCCCTTCTGTGCCCAGACCACGTAACAGAATGTCCCTCTTTGCATGCATCTGTTCTAGACATATCCGCTGGGGCTGCGTTGTTCCTTGGTATAGCTCTCACCCACGCACCCAGCATGCTAGTCACAGACATCACCAGGTTTGTCAATGTCACCTTGTTCGTGTGTTTAGTCAGTTGGTCCCTAAAGCAAAGCACTGTTTTTCTGTACACCCCCGTGAAAGGGGGCATCCGTGAGAGAAGGGTGAACGGAGGTGGGCTGGCCTCCGGAACAGGCTCCTGCTGCCATTGATATTCCCCATCACTTCTTAGTTTTCAGAGATTTTCAAATATCTGGCTGTTTTCAGGTGTATGCTGGATATTTTATAAGGTGGCCTCAAGTGTCCAGAATACTTATTTCAATTGTAAAAGAAAAAGGGTAGTTTGACTTAAGGGAAGAGTGTATGGAATCCTAGAATATGGAGCTAAAAGGCATCATTTAATCCAGTCCCTTCTCGTTTGAAAGATGAGCATATTGGGGATACCCAGAGGAGTCTTACTTTCTGAACATTAGACCCACAGCTAGCGGGGGAACAGGACAAAAGGAACCCTGGCCCTGTGTTCTCTCCACATGTCGCTGCATTGCCTTTCAATAAGCCACATATCAGTCCTTCACCACACACGTCTTTCTGCAAAATGTCACCTTCTGTGTAAAGTGCTGAGAGGTCTCTGCCTCAGACACGATGGAGAGCGGTGTTATGAAAGCCAAAGCCATGCTTTCCAGAGAAGGTGCTAAGGCAGGACTTAGCAGCTCCGGTGCAGAGATCTTCCTGGTTCCTTTCGCAGAGTAGGAGGTATTTCTGCCTGGTGTGCCCAGAGCAGGCAGCTGGAAAACACAAGGTGTGGGAAGGTTTGATGCTGAATACCAAGGACATCCGTTGGATACCAGGAATGGGTTTGGGGGCCCTGTGGACCACCTGACATTGAATGCAGTATTGTATGTGGAGGTGCATGTTACTAGGGAGAGGATCAAAAGCTTTCTCAAGAGGTCTGTGATCCCCCACCCCAGAAGTTAAAGAACTACTTGAGTTGAACTTTGAGTGTGATTCATGGACAGCCAGGATGGCGGGTGAGGCTACCAGCGTGGTCCAGGTTGCAGCTTCTCAATACAACAGGGCTCTGCAAGTGGCGTTTTCCTCCTATATCTAGAAGTGATGGAGGGGACGGAGGCTGTGATGAGATCTGGGGTGAGAAACCAGGAACGGACTATTGGGAAGAAACAGGGAAAGAGAGCAGGTGGCCGTCTGCCCCACAAACCCAGCCCAGTGTTCTGCCTTGCCTGGAAATTTGGTTTAGACCAAAACCTGGAATTCTACCAAGTGGGAAATCCATCTGATTTAAGTCCTCCTTTTGTTCTCTCTACTCTCCCACGTTTTAAAAAACCTGCTAGGTGCATGGTTGTAGGAGGCCAAGGGTGGGGAGGGGATTGACCGCAGAAACGCTGGAGAGAACTTGTGGGGATGATGGAAATGCTCTTGGACTTGACTGTGGTGGGCATTGAACAGCACTCTGAAAATAGATATATTTTATTGTATATAAATTATACTCCACTATAGCTGACTTAAGGGAAAAACCTAAGATTGAATTGTCTGTTGTTCGCCCCAGCTGATCGTTGCTTTTTGTGAAGGCCACTGGTGCCCTTGCTGAGCGCATACATACAGACACCTCTGTCACTCCATCCTTTCCTGGCTTCCTCCCCTGCTGGCTCTCAGTTCAAGGTCTGGTGCACCACGTGCTCTCCGCGCTCCTTCCCGAGTTCCCCACAGCGGCACGTGGACGGCAAAGAAGTCCCGTCCGCGGTGGTAAGGAGGAGGCCCCCGAGCAAAGGGAGCACTTCCTGTTGCCCAGTCACATGGAAAACTGTCTCCCTTGCGTTGTTGGCTGGAACCGTGCAAGGGTATTTTCTTGATTCACCAAAAAGTAGATTTGAAGTCATGTGACTCGTGTTCAAGTCCCAGGTTTGACATGTAATTTGGGCAAATGACTTCACTTCTCTGAGCTCCACGTTATATCTTTAAATGGAAATAAGGAAATAAGTCTTATCTCCCACCTCTTTAGGAGATATATATGGAGACGCCTCCGCAGATTATAAAGCTCTACACAATTGTTGTTTTTATAAGGTATAATTATCTTATAATAAAGTTTCTTTTATTTAAAAAAGTTGAGGTTTTAACAAAAAGTGATCTCCATTATTGAACTTTAACAAGAAAAGTTATTTTAAATATTTTTAAGATATTTCTTAAAACTTCTGAAATACTTTTATTATGTGATTATGGGGTCAAACATGGAAAAGTATTTTAAGTTATAAACAGCAAATTATCTTTAATAAATTTCTTTATTTTGGCATATTTTGGAGATCTTGATGTCATGACCATTAGTAGTTTTAATTCAGCCTGCTCGAGAACAGATATTTTAATTTCTGTTCAGTGATTGTGTTTACCAACATCAAATAATATTTATTCAATGGCAATATGAACATTTTTGCATTTTTAAATGAGCGTATTTACAGTTGAAATCACCCTCAAGGGTGTTTTTTGTTTGTTTTAGTAGGTGATTTTATGACCTCATTATTTTCTACATTCATATTTACCTTCTCCTTTGTAATTTATTTAAAAAGAAAAAGCAAAGCTCATACCACGGCAGATAAGTACCCAGAATCATTATCATTTCCTGTTTCAAAGTTAAAGTGATTTTTGAAAAGAAATCTGTGCTTTTTCAACTTTGTTCAGTATTTAAAACAATGTCAAATGTTTGCCAAGCTGGAAAGTAAAATATTAGGAGAAAATTTAATTTCCAAGTTCCAAAAGGTCAGGTTGAGGCAAATGAGGAAGATAAATTTAATTAATTTCTTTTAAATAAAAATGACTTAAGTGCCCTTTAGGGAAAAAAACCATTTCAACAAATGTGTTCTAAACGGAAGTGACAATTTCTATCGCTTTAGGAACAGATAAAAAAAAAAAAAGTAAATCAGCAATGCTAAGCCCCACATAATAATCCACAGTGAGTCAGTAGAGGTTATGACAACAGAGGCCTGAAGGGTACAAATCAGCTATTAAAATGTCTGAGTTCATTATGTGCACAAAAGCTTTGTATCCTACTGAGAGAACAGGGCTAGGAATGGTACTTAGGGTCTGTCTGTATTTCATGTTCAGAGAAGAGTCCAATTTTAAGTAGTAACTGCACGTCTCTAAGTTTTCAGTTTTATTTCATGAACTAAAACAAATAGCCCCACTCCACAAAGAGGCAGAATCAAATGTCACTGGTTTGATCTATTTCAAAACATCTTGCTTTATCACAGAAACTACTTCTGATAACTCTTTTTCAGAAAGATGGCACAGGCGGGGAATCAAGAGCCCGTGCAAGTCCCATGCTGTGGCCGGAAATTCTGACAGGCCATTCACAAGCCTGGAAGCAATTGCAGGTGAAGCAGCAAGGGAGAGCGATCCCCAAACACCTGTTGGAAATAGGAGCGCTCATCAAAAAGGCCCAGAGAGCAGTGCTGCTTACCAAGCTCATTCCCTATAGATGTTCTCTTTGGCTATGAGTCTCTGACACCCCAGTGATTGTGGCAACCACTGCTTCATAGGACAAAGGAACAAATGAGCAAAAGCATGTTGCTGCTGAACTCGTGCCCTAAGTAATGCCAGACCCGTGGCACAGACAGTGGACAATATCTAGTTTAAGTCATCATAGATTTTTCTCATGCACTCAGAGAGCATTTATTTTTAATTATATATACTAGGATTCGTGCTGGCAAGATTCAAATATGAACCAAAGGCTGTGAATCTCTGCCTTCTTAGACTTTTAGAGTATGTTTTCGCATACACTTTATGCACTTATGGTCTAGTTTTGGTAACTGAGTTCTTGCCCATTAGGGTTCCTTACAGTGAAGCATTTTGTTTGTTTGTTTGTTTCCTGAATGTAGCTTAATTTCTAAGGTAGTTTCACAACTTGTTATTTTGATGTCTCTTGGTTTTATTCCTGGTACCAGGAATTTCTTTATTCCACAGATGTGTATTGAACACCTTTTGCTAAGTAATTATCTGGGGCAACAGATAGATTGCTATCCATGAAGATTACCCAGCAAGAAAGCAATGAGATATTTTGAGATGGGGCTTTGAAGATGCCTCACAGAGAGAGTTCACCATTCCTGTGCGCGCGCGCGCACACACACACACACACACACACAGGTTTTTATTCTATTATTTACACACAGGACATGCTGAGGATTATATATATGATTTGTATTCACCTCAGTCACCTAATATGCCACCCTTTTATTTATATTTTTTGATTGCTGAAGGTTTTTCATTACAGAGTGACTTTATTTATTTATGTATTTATTTATTTTATTGATTCTAGAAAAAGGGGGAAATATATAGAGAGAATGAGAGAGAGACATTGATCTGTTGTTCCACCTACCTATTCATTCATTGGTTGATTCATTTATGTGCCCCAGCCAGGAATGAACCTGCAATCTTGGCATATCAGTAAGATGTTGCAACCAACTGGGCTACCTGGCCAGGGATAGAGTGCCCGTTATTTGTTTGTTTATTTATTTATTTATTTATTTATTTATTTATTTATTTATTTGTAATTTATCTTTATTGTTGAAAGTATTACAGATGTCCCTCCTTTTTTCTCCCATTGACCCCCCCTCTTCCCCAGTCCCCCAGCCCCCTCCCCCACCTTCATTGCACTATTGTCCGTGTCCACTGGTTGTGCATATATGCATAAAGTTATTTGGTTTACCTGTTCCTGTGCCCCCTCCCTCCTTCCCCCTGAGATTTGTCAGTCTATTCCCTACTTCCATTAAGAGTGACCCATTTCAAAATTCAGATGCTGCCTCGGCCAGGTGGCTCACTTGGTTGGACCATCGTCCCATATACCAAAAGTTTGCGGATTTGGTTCCCCAGTCAGGGCACATACCTAGATTGGGAATTTGATCCCTGGTCAGGCATGTACGGGAGGCAACTGCTCGCGGGTTCTCTCACATCTCTCTCTCTCTCTCTCTCTCTCTCTCTCTCTCTCTCTCCCTCTTTCTCTAAAAATAAAAACAAACAAACAAAAAAAACCCAAAACATCCTCGGGTAAGGAGTAAAAAAGTAGGAATAAAATAAAATGCCGATGCTATCTGAACAAATCACCTCTGCATTTTATTCCTACTACAGTAGGGTGGTGTGGTGACTAAGTGGTTTTGAGCCCAAACTCTGGAGTCAGAACGCCTCAGTTTGAATCTTGGCTGCCCTACTCATGCACTGTGTGACTAGACTTCTTTTCTGGATCTTATGAGCATCAGTTGACCTACCTGTGAAATGAGAATGACGATAATATTGTGAGTTTGTGTAAGGACTGATGGAGAGGATACAGTTGAAAACATCCTGGAGCCTGGCATGTATAGTAAGCACTCAGGAACTGTTGGTTGTTATTATTATTAGCAGCAGCAGCATTATTAGTGATCCGCAAACACCTCAGTTGGAGGACAGCTGTTGGTCGGGCAGCTGGAAAGGCACTAAAGAACCCCTGAACAGACTGCTTTCCCTGCTCACCCCATATTGAGAAAATATTTGACTCAGTAGTTAAAATTGTTAAATTTGTAGCAATGTCTGGATTCAGTGTTTTTTTATTATAATATTTTACTTTTTTTTTTTTTTAATTCTCAGAAAACCAAACTACATTAATATTTTGAACCAGTTAGGGTTAGGGTTCGGGTTAGCATCCACTATGCACAATTGCTTAGTGATGGCAGCAGAGTGGGGAGCACCAGAGGCAGGGTTCTCTGCTCTCCATGTCCCCTGTCACTGGTCCTCTCCAGTGCACCTGCACATGTCGGGAACATGGAAGACAAATCCCTCCGGGAGTCAAACATTCTGCACGGGCTCCAGAGTTCCAGGCCAGGCCTGGGAGTGGTTCTCCCCTATTTCACCAGCCCTCCACACTTCCCTACACCGTGACCTCCGCACTAACAAGGACAAAGCAGTTGCTCTGGCATTGGGAATAACTGGTAAGAATTTCAGAGACGAGGAGGAGGAACATGCCAGTCCAAAGCGGATTTACCATGAGGTTAATGAGCGTAAGTTTCAAGAATCATTACTTGCCTTTCAAGGCTCTGGGAGAGATCCTAGTAATGGGCTCAGATAGTGATACATTTTCATAAAATTGGCAAAGGGCAGACATTTTATTGATTTTTAAAAGGGGAACTTTATATTATATAGCTTCAGTTCAGTCAACACCCCCCTCCCAAAGTGGTCCTCCACCCCGTGGTGATGATGATGAGTAATCGCTAATGTTATTGTTATGAGCTTTTTGGGCGCCAGGCACACTGATAAGTGCTTTACCTATGATCCCATATAATCCTGTTGTTCCTTAGGGCCTCACTAACAGTGAAGATATAACACTAGCAGCCTGAGAACTGAGGTTTTGAGGTCGCAAATTCTGGGAACCATGACCTGATTCCCCAAATAAAAAAAATTAAGTTTCCTTGTAACAGTATTTTTTAATCCTCACCCAAGGATATGTTTTTATTGATTTTAGAGAGAGAGGAAGGAAGAGAAAGAGAAGCATTGCCATGAGAGAGAAACATTGATTGGTTGCCTCTGGTATGTGCCCCGACTGAGGATAGAACCCTAAACCTAGGTATGTGCCCTGACGGGGAATCAAACCTGCAACCTTTCAGTGCACAGGATGACACGCCGACCAACCGAGCCACCCGGCCAGGGCCTTATAATATTATTTCTGACCATAGGGTCTGTAGTTCTCCATGATGTTCATGGGCAATGCAGAGTTGCATGAACTTAGATAAGGAAAAATATATCTTCATTTTCACTAATCTCTAGCTGAAATGTAACATCCCTTTCATTATGAATGCAGGATCCAAATCTCAGTAGGATTAGCAGTTCTTGTGATTTTGCTATCAATAGAAATGACAAATGTTTTCATAATGCATACAGTTGTGGCAGGAATCTGGAAATATTATTTATGCAAAATATTGCTTTAGAGTTTAGTAATTATTAGACCTGCTGCTAGAATTTTTTAAATGTTTTAACAAAGAAACACATTTGTTACAGCAATGCAATTATTTAAAAATATCTCGATAAGTGTGTTTCAGGATAATTGGTTTACTTTGTTATCCTACCCTTTGGTTATATGAACTTGATAAGACTATTCTGAGAAGAGTGCGTAGATTTCACCAGACTGCTAATAGAGGCACTGGCACAAAAGGAAAAGATGCAGGATCTTTGTACACTTCCACTTCTAGTAATGATGAGGGACCAGAGACTACACTTCTGAACCCTCAAACAACTAAAAAACTAACAAAATGTATGAAACAACAGTTTTAAGATATTAGACAGTAGGTCAGCTAAGACAATGAGGCCTATGAAAAGCCAAAAATGAGGCAAGCCCTATGATTGCCTCCGCTTACTGCCTCAAGAGTTTCCAGGAAGGGGGACCTCAAATGGATCCCAGTATGTCCCCTGAACTTCGGAGATGGAATTGAGAATTCGGGGAGGCCAAAGACGTGGTGCTCGGCTTTGCCGAGTTGGAAGGGTACCTCCAAAAGCAGCCCTACTTTGGAGCAGTGGTTGCCAGGGTGGTCAGCTGAATTGCCAAAGGAACATTCCCATTAAACAGGAAGGAGTATGATAAGTTGGCCATTAACGACAGGCCCAGCAGTGGGCACGGAGGAGTCAGAGGGTTTGATGAGGACCTCTGGACTCCTCAGGTGCTACACATGGTGTCTAGTTGTCATGAGTCAGTCCAGATGGTGAGCAGGGTTACACTGGGGCGTCCAAAGTACGAGAAACATACAGGCTGGATGGTGGGGAACTCATGGTCAACTACTGAGCACAGGCTAGTCAGACCACACCAGTCAACCTGACCAACCATTATTCCAACCTGGAGGGCCAGGGTTTCCTGACTGGATGTGACCATGAAGTCACTATTGAAGCTGATGCCTTTTTGCCTGTGGGTGAAACCCTGATTCCTACAGAAGTTGTTCCAGTGCAAGAAACTGCATTTGACCCGAGGAAGCCAGGAGAGCTTGGGAATACTGCAGGAGTTCCACATCAGTGGCTTTAACCACGCTTTCTGTCTGAAGGGACCGAAGGAAAAGCATTTCTGTGTGCAGGTCCGTCATGCTGAAAGCAGGTGGGTACTAGAAGTGTACCCCACCCAGCCCAGGCAAACTTCCTGGACCAACACTGAAGGGCAAGAGTGGATCAGTCTCTCCCAAGCACCCTAGTTTCTGCCCCGAGCCCCAGAACGGGCCTGATGCAGTTAATCATCCCCACTTCCCTCCTGTGCTCGGAGGCCTGGTGAGAAGTATGGCCACTCCACTTGGTTCAAGCTTTCTGTGGCTGATGGGACTGTGAAGACATTCCTGCTCCAGGGCCAGGTTTGGAGCCTTTTCAGCAGCCTGGCTCCTATTCAGAGACGAGGTGAAAATTTAGAGGCTTTAAAAGGGATCCTGAGAATTAAAATTATACAAATGGTAGCTGTCATTATAACCAGTTTGAATATTGATCTCTTTTCCAGTGACTGGCTCCAGGCTGTGTTCTCTGTGTAGTTACAAGGATCCAACCACCATTCATCATCCAAGCCCTAATCCTAGCCCAGAAATAGTACCTGACCCCTGTTTTGTTGGCTCCATCTCTCCAGCCTGCCTCTTTCTTTTCTAGTTTTTATCCCTCCTGTCTTTGAGCCTACTCTCTCATTGCTTTTCTTTTTTTCTCCTTCTCTACTTCAAACTACCTTGCCCTTGAGCATCACTTTGGAGTTTTCAGAGGTCACATTAATTCATTCAACATGCTGGCCGATGGACCTCTCTACTTTGATAAGTCAGATTGATAAGTGAGGGAGCTGAAACTTAAAGAAGGTAAATGACCCACCTAAAGGCACACAGTTAGGAACAGTTTTAGCCAGGACTTGAGGTCGGGTCATGTGAAATAAAGTCCCCTTCTTTGCTTCCTCTTCTGTCTGTCAGAGCATTCCTAGGGTCACTCATGTGCACAATGGGCCCTGAGCCTTATCCAATAGATCCCGCCTTTCTTCCCAGGTTCACTTTTATAAAAGCATTAGTCTGCGGCTGATTAAATGTCTCTGAGCCTTTGAAGTGGTGTGACTTAAAGTATAAGAAAGAATCTGTAATTTGATTCTCTGCCTTTGAAGTTCACTGAAAAAGCCCAGCCTGGCCAAGGTGTGGAAGAAAGGAAGTCACTGGAGTTAGGAGCTGTGTCAGTGTGAAGAGAAGGCCTTATCTGAGGATCACACATTGCACCTAGAACATGTTGTGTTATGTAGATGAGACTGGGGCTCCCTCTTTTTCTGAAGAATTGAATCATTGCTGATGGGTTTGTGTTGGTGGTTTTTAAAGAAGTGTATCTTTTATATACTAGCAATCAGTTGAAATTAAAGGGAAAAACAAACAAACAAACAAAAGAAACACTGCACCTTCAAAACCAATACATAGGATGTGATTATCAGAATTTTGGACACTACAGAAGAAAAGATTAGTGAATTTGAAGACATGACAATGGAAAATAACAACAAATACATAAACAAACATCAGTGAAGTGTATGAAAATCTCAAGCACCTTATGTATTTGTTATTGCAGTTCTCAAAATGGAGAGGAGCATAGAAAAATATTTGAGGAAATAAATGGTGAAAATTTATAAATTTTATTGAAAATATAAACCTAGAAATCCAAAAAAATATTTTTTAAAAATTAATAATCCCAGGCACAAGATTATAAAGAAAACTATACCATGGTATATACCATAATCAAATTGCCAAAACCAGTAATAAAAAGAAAAGGTAGCCAAAGAACAAAATGACACAGCTCCTATAGAGGAAAAGTTAAGAATGACTGCAGATTTCTTATTGGAAACAATGCAAGGCAGAAGACAGAAGAGCAAGATCTTTAAAGTACTAAAAGAGCAAAATTGTCAACCTAGAATTATACCCAGCAGGAATATTTCTAAAAAAAAAAAAAACAAAAAAAAAAAAACAAGAACAATAACAACAAAAAATAAAGACTTTTTCAAGTAGACAAAAACTGAAATCTAAATCTACACAAATACATGAAGAGCACTGGAAATGGTAAACATTAGGCATATTATTGAAATACTTTTTCTTATTTTAAAAATCTCTAAAATATAATTGATTGTTTAAAGCAGAAATAATATCAACATATTGAGGGCTTTTAACATATACATAGTATTAAAATATATGATAAGAAAACAAAAGAATGGGAGAAGAGAAATAGAATTATCTGTTGTACTGAAGTAGCATATTATTACTTGAAGTTAGATAATACTCTAAATATGTATATACTACAAGTCCAAAGCAGCCACTATGAAAAAATGAGGTATAGTTAGTAAGTCAACAAAAATATAAACTAGAATAATTTTTAAATTAATTTAAATAAAAGGAGAGCAAGAAAAAAAGTATCTCTTAGTCTGCTCAAGATGCCATAACAAAAAACCATAGATGAGGTGGCTTAAACAACAGAAATTTATTTCTGACAGTCTGGAGGCTGGGAATTTCAAGATCAAGGTGCTGGCCAATTCATTTCCTGCTGAGAGCTTGCTTTCTAGCTTGAGGATGGCCATACCTTCGCTACACCCTCACATGTCTTTTCCTTGGTGTGTGCATACGGAGAGAGGGAAGGAGATCCCTCTCCCTTCTTATTCTTAAGGGACTCCATCATGAGGACCCCCAGCCTCCTGACTCAATGTAACTCTAAATATCTCCCAAAGGCCCCATTTAAAAATGTCATTACATTATAGGTCAAGGCTTCAATACATGAATTTGAGAGGGAACACGTTCAGTCCATAACAAAGGAAAAAAGGAAAACAAAGAAAGAGATGGGATACATATACAACAAAGAACAGCATGATAGATTTATATCAGAGAGATGTAACTTAAAACCACAATGAGGCCCTGGCTGGTTTGGCTCAGTGGTTAGAGCGTCTGCCCATGGTCCAGAGAGACCTGGGTTCAGTTCCCCCTAAGAGCACGAATCTCAGTTGCAGTTTGTCCCTGACCCTGGTTGGAGTTGTGTGGGTGGCAGTCGTTCGATGTGTCTCCTTCACATTGACGTTTCTCTCTCTTCCTCCCTTTTTCTCTCCCTCCCTATCTGAAGATAAATGCAAAAAAAAAAAAAAAAAAAAAAAAAAGTCCTCGGGTGAGGATAAAAAAATAAATAAATAAAACACGATGAGATATCACCTTCCATGTGCCAGAATGGTTGCCATCAAAAAATTAACCAAAAACAAATGTTGGCCTGGATGTGGAGAAAAGACAACCCTTGTGCATTTTTGATGGGAATACAGACTGGTATTTCCACTGTGGAAAACAGTATGGAGTTTCCTCAAAAAATTAAAAACGATACTGCCTTTTGACCTCAGAGATCCCGCTTCTAGGAATATATTCTAAGAATTCCAAAACACTAATTCTACAGAATATGCACCACCATGGTCATTGCAGCATTATTTACAAGATCTGGAAACAAACCAAGTGTCTATCAGTAGATGAGTGGATAAAAAAGCTGTGGTGCATTTATACAATGGAATACTATGTGGATGTAAAAAAAAAAGGAAATCTTACCTTTTAGACAGCATGGATTGACCTGGAGATTATTATGCTAAGTGAAATAAGCCAGTCAGAGAAAGACAAATACCATATGATATCACTTATATGTAGAATCTAATGAACAAAATAAACTGAGGAATAAAATATAAACAGAGAAATGGATGCGTGTAACAGACTGATGGCTGTCGGGGGTGGGGGTGGGGGGTGAGGACTGGGTAAAAGAAGGTGAAGGAATTAGCCAAAAAACATATATACATAACCATAGACACAGAAAAGAGTGTGGTGATAGCCAGATGGAAAAAGGGTGGGGTAGGTGGAAGTGGGTAAAGGGGGGTAAAAGGGATGGAAAGAGAATTTGCTTGCGGTCATGGGGGTATGATGCAGTGTGCAGATGATGTTTTATTAAGTTGTACACTTGAAACTTGGATGGTTTTGTGAACCAATGTCACCCAAATAAATACAATTATTTAAGAAAAGAACAGCATGGTAGATTTAAATATCATGATATCAGTAATTACATTAAATATAAATGGTTTAAACACTGAATTAAGAATGAGAGATTGTCAGACTGAATAAATAAGCAAGATATAAGATATACCGCCTGTAAGAAACTCACTTAAACATAAAGAAATAAATTGGTTAAAAGTAAAATGATATAAACATCATACCATGCCTGGCCAGTATGGCTCAGTGGTTGAGCATCGACCCATGCACCAAGAGGTTGCTGGTTTGATTCCCAGTCAGGGCACATGCCCAGGTTGTGGGCTCAATCCCCAGTGGGGGGCATGCAGGAGGCGGCCATTCGATGTTCTCTCTCATTGATGTTTCTATCTCCCCCCTTCCCTTCCTCTCTCTCTAAAATCAATAAAGAAAAAAAAAATAATGCATGATAAACCAATTAAAAGCTGAGTAGCTATGTTGATCATAGAAAAAGAATATGACCAGAAATAAAGAGTATGATTTTATCATGACAAAGAGGTCAACACATCAAGAGAACATAATCCTAAATACAGGGTGGAGCAAAAGTAAGTTTACAGTTGTTTGTATGTAAAATAATACAATAATTATTAAATAATACAAGAATAAACTGTTTTGTGTACTCACAACTGTAACCTACTTTTGCCCCACCCTGTACTTCTGAGCTGAAAAACTGAGCTTTCAAGTGCATAAAACAAAACTGATGTAAGAGGAGAATTAGACAAAGCCACAGTCATAGCTGGAGATTTCAAAAATCCTCTCAACAAACAAAAGAAAATATACATTAAATAAAGATATAAAAGACTTAACCGTGTCAACCAATTTGACCTGGTTGACATTTATGGAAAAATCAACCTAATAACAGAAGGGTACATGTTGTTTTCAAGTGCTCATGGAATATTTACCAAGATAGACAACATTTTGATCCAAAAACAAGCTTCTTTAATATAAAAAGGATTCTAAACATGCGAAGTATGTCCCCTAGCACAGTGGAATCAAGTTAGACCTCAGTAACAGAAAGACACCTGGCAAATCCCTAAATATGTGGAAACTAAACGAACATCTAAATAACTCGCGTGTCAGAGAAGAAATCAAAGGAAATTCAGGATGTATTTCGATCTGAATGAAAATGAAAGTATGACAAATAAAAATGTGTAGGATGCTGCTTTCACAGTGATTAGGAATGAAGAATGGTCTTAAATCAATGGCCTGAGCTTCCACCGAAAGAAACTAAGGGGGACAGCAGCAATTTAAACCAAAGTAAGCAAAAGAAAGGGAATAACCAAAAACAACTGAAAAATAAAAAATCTATAATGAAGACTATTAATTAAAATATGACAGGCAGCCCCTCAGGTAATCCCCATTGATTCCCACCTTCCTGTGTTCAAGCCTTTGTGTCATTCCTTCCCCTTAGGTGTGGGTGAGACCTGTGACTTGTTTCTAACCAATTAAATACAGTAAAGGTGACAGGATGTCTCTCCTGTAATGAGATTATATCATGTGGCAATGATGATGGGATGCAACTCTCATCATAATGTTACATTATGTAAAACTTGGTCGTAGCAGTCTTGAGCCAGAGACTTGTCATAGGCTCGATGGAGTAAGTGGCCATGTGGGAGAAACCTATGTGGCAAGGACATATAGACGGCCTCCAGGAATTTCTGATAGCTCTATGACCCAAGAGCAGCCTTCAGCCAACGCCAGCAGAAAGGTAGTCCCCTCCGTCAAACCTTGTCAAGGAAATGAATTCTGCCAACAACCTGAATATGCTCGGAGTCATATTCTTTCCATTTGAGCCTCCAGATGAAAACACAGCCCAGCCACTCCTTGATTGCAGCCTTAGGATGTATTTTGTAGATTGTGTCAGTAAGACTTGCAGTTGGATTGGATACAGTTGAAGGAGGGTTTGAGAGAGGGAAGAATCAAGAAGGATCTAGCTTGATTTGACATTGAGTGCTTGGTGATTTGCTAAACCAGGAAAGACCATGTATTAACAGATGGGATGATGAGCAAGGGAATCAGAATTCTGTTTTGACTATGCTAAGATTGAGATACCTGTGATATCTGCAAGGAGAAATATTTAAATTTTAAAACTTGTAAAAATAAAAACAAAACAAAACCTCCTAAACCATCAGTGGATTTTATTTTCCTCCTTTTCCCCCTACAGCCTTCCACTTAAATCAATACTAGATCACAGTAACAATTTCTGATGAAAACTCTGTTATAAAGGATTCCACCTCCGTGGCAATACCAGATATAACTAGCTGAGGGAAAATGTGGAATGGTGAAGAATATACTGTATTTGATCCTTCTATTTCAGTTTCCTAAATAACACATGAATTTATGAAATAAAATCCATACCTAAAAATCAATTCCACTAACTCCTCTATTGACCTTTTAAGCTCTCTAAATCCCTATTCAAATCCACAAGTTAGAGAATTTTAAAATCTTACACAGCGACTAAGAAAAACGTCTGTTTTTTAGGTTTTATTAAGACATATTTAGAGAGGTGAAAGTCTTCTTGGTAGCTATCTTATAGCTGTGTCTTTCTCATTTGCAACCAATGGACACTCAACTAAGAAGAGGAATTCTCCTCCTGTGAATTCTGAGAACTTATTTAGAAATTACGCAGAATCTAATTTTTATACCCAGGGAGCTTGGTAGGAAGGAGCCAGGCTCATTACTGCTTATCAGAAATTACCTTTCATCTCAAGTCCTTTTTTACCCTGAAAGGCCAATTCTGATAAGAAGTGAAGATCTGAGTCAACGAGGGGAAAATCGTTGCAAGCGGTGATCAATGCGGCCCAGTTAGCCAGGCTTATTCAGAGCTGCCAGAAATGTTCTTGTCAATGACCAAAACTTACAAAATAACAAGTACCCTACTCTAAATGTGCTTTGAAATTACTAAAGTGAAATTATATCTCTGCTATGATTAAAATTACATCATGGTTTTCTGTGCCTCAGGACAAAGGAGCAAAGACATGGAAAATAGGTGACTTGTGAGCAGTAGGTGGTTATGGGCTTTTTCCTTCCTTTTCCAGCCTGTTTTGTGGGTAATATTGTGAGGGGGAGAGGGGAGCATTAAAATGTACTGCAAAATTCTTTTTTTTTTTTTTCCCTCACCCGAGGACATTTTTCCATTTTTTGTACAGGTAGAGTGGGAGGGAAAGAGAGGAAGAGAAAGAGAGAAACATCGATGTGAAAGGGACACATCGAGTGGCTGCCACCCGCACGACCCAACCAGGGCTGGGGACAAACTGCAATCGAGGTACATGCCCTTAGCGGGAACCGAGCCCGGGTCTCTCAGGACTGCAGGCCGACGCTCTAACCGCTGAGCCAAACCGGCCAGGGCCAACATTCTTTTTCTTTAAATGTTTCTTTGATTTTGTTTTTGTTTTTTTTAGAAAGAGAGAGAGAAAGGGAGAGAGAGAAACATCGATTATCTGCTTCCTGCATGCTCCCTACTAGGGGTCAAGCCTGCAACTTGGGCATGTACCCTCACTGGGAATTGGACCAGGACCTCAGTCCATGGAACAGCACTCAATCCACTGAGCCACACTGGCCGGGCCATATTTTTTATTTAACCAAAATAGAATCACCAAACTGTGTAAACAACAAATTTCAATATGGATAAATGTTATTTTTTAGTAAATGTTGCAAATACCTATCTAAAACGTTTGGTACCAATGATTATCTTAACACAGTGGAGAAGACATAATGATCTAGAAACTGATTCAGCCAAATTTGCCTTGATCTTATGAAATTACTATTAATTTTTGCCCTACGCAGGTATATCCAGTCCTTTCCATGGCCCACAGGACCCCATGTGGTCTAAGTCCCACCTCCTTCCTCTTCCTGCTGCTTCCCAACCTTTTCTTCTCTCTCACTCCGCCCCAGCCCTGCTGGTCTTCACGCTTCTTCCTGAGCAAACATCTCCATCCTCAGACCTTTCTACTTGTTCTTCTCTCTGCCTGGACCATTCTTCCCTTGGTCTTCATTCAATTCATTGCTGCTTCCATCCAGTTTGTAGTTTGAATGGGACCATCTCCAAGAGGCCTTTGGTGGCCACACTGTCTAAAATCACCACACTCTCATTTCCACCACTCAGGACCATCACTGTTCATCTCAGCACACCATCATCATGTCAAAGCAGCAGGTACCTCACAATCTGAATCCCCTTCATTCATTGAATTACTTGTATATGCCTACCTCCCCACAATACACACGCACATGCGCACACACCCACAGAAATGTAAACTCCATGACCACATAGACCTTGTCCCTCCCCCACTCCGCACCATTACACCTGCATGCCCGAAGCATCACTCGGTGTACAACAGGCACTCTGTAATACTTGCTGGGTGTGTTGTTAAACTGAATGCGGTGGAACAAGAATCAGCTTTGTCCGATTTGGTAATCGCATGACAGTGTTACAGATGGCATAATTAGTAATAGTTGTAATTATTAATATAACAACTCCTCTAAGTAAATTCTTACCGATAGTGTGAGGTATATAGAATGTTAGGAAGAGGCTTCTTCTTAGAAATTTAATTGCTTTCTGTCCTTGGATGAGTCATTCTATTTGGAATGAAAAATATGGTCCTCGCATGTTAGTTTAAGGATGAGCTAAGGTCATCCTTAGTCACACAAAAATAACCCCAAAGGGATAGAATCCATAGGACTAGAACTTCTGCAGGCAGAACACATGTGTAAAATACACGAGGGATGTCTGTGTTCTGTTTGCGTACTCACGTCTCTGTCATGTTGGAAGACAGGGCCATAGACGCGCATTGGCTCCCGCCAGCCCGTGCAGATCGGATCCTGCCACGTGAGCAAGGCAGTCCTTGTGCAGCACCCGAGGTTATTGAAAGGCACCATTTGGTGGTTTGGGATATTAATCATCTTCTTCCTGGCCTTTTACATCCATCCAGCATGATTCATTTCAAATCTTGGTACTACCACAGAGTTTTTCCAGACCACTTTGATATGATATGTTCTCTCCATTTCTCTGATATCCTGTAGCACTTATTGATAGTTAAATGTGTTTCTGTCTTGTGCCGTTTTTGATGTCTCAGACTCTTTCTTGGGGTTCTTTTTGTTTTGACTGTTTGGGGCTGTTATTTAAAACTTCAGAGGTTGTGTCTCATCTACCTCACCAGATTTTCAAGGCAGAGATGACACTTTAAACCTTTTTTATGTCTCGCGGATGCCAGCACTGTGCCTTACATAGCAGGAAAAAATCCAGATTTTGCTTGACCAGCGATTCTGGAGCATGAATGCTGCATTGCTACACACCCTGCCGTGCCCCATCTCAGCCCCTTTTCTCGGCGGGAAATGTATGGCTGTCTGTGCGAAAACAGAGCCTCTTCCAACAGCGGCTGTGGGTATTGATCTGGAGCGCTGCTGCTGCTACTCGAGACACAAATGTATTTCTTCTCTCACATCAGAGATTAAATCCTTGGCTGTAATGAACTAGAATTAAGACTACCCGGTTCTTTGGGTTCTCAGATAAAATGAAAACCACATTGGTTGTGGTGGTTTGTTACTGGTTTTCTTTTCCTGTTTCTGTGAGCCATAGCAAATTGTGATTACTCTGCTCCCGAGGCATAGATAAAAGACCTTCTCCTTTTCATTGTTAAGGTTAGACAAGAATGCAGGTCATTTTATCTCTTATAAAGATTCCTTAATTCACCTTTAATAGAGAGAGGGAAGAGTAAAAGTAAAGCTAAAACCTGTTCTTCAAGAACTTGGCCCTGGGTGTTTGCTGCAGACCTAGATTTTAATTTGTTAAACCCTTTAGCAAAACAGATGGCATTGAAAGAGGCACTCGGGCAAAACGAAAAAGCCTGACCACAAAGAGATGTCACTACAGGACCAATTCAATAATACATTTGGATGTGGGAAATTTTTTTTTTTTTTTTTTTTTTAAGAAAAGGATTTTCAGTAACTAAATAATATCTCAGATTCCAGAAGGGATAGTAACAATCCACCATAGCAATAATGGAAACAACCAGGATCTAAATCTAGTTAGCTTTTCACTTCAGTACGAGACTTTCTGTTGTAAACTGTACTCTGCATGGGGCTTGTCGTTTTCCCCTTGAAGCATTGCTCAAGCTGTCCAATTACATGCTCCCTTTCCCCCGCAATCCCACGTCTTCTCCTCCATAAACTTTTTCCTCATCATCTCTGCCCATGACAAGCTCTCTTGACTCAACTCCTGTAGCCCTTACTGCATACTTCTCATTTAAATCTTCACAAATCCACCAGTTTTTAGTGCATTTCCAAATAGAAGGTGGTACTGATGAAGCAAATGCTACATGCCTTTCAGAGAAAGCCCAAGAGCTGTGGGTTGAGGGCATACCACAGCCATCCCAGAGGGGCCCAAAGAGACAGATTTTACAGTCAGAGAGCTTAAATCTGAAACATGTCTTTTCTTCTCCGGTGTTAGTTGTGTGACTGTATCAGTTTCCTATGGCTGCTGAAACAAATGATCCCAGATTGCGTGGCTTGAAACAGAAATGTGTGCTCTCATAGTTCTGGAGAATGGAAGTCTGAAATCACTCCTCTGAAGGCTTCAGCGAGGATCTGCCTCTTGTCCCTTCCAGCTTCCAGTGACTCCGGGCTTGGGGTCCAAGCTGTACTGCTGTGTTCACATGGCCTCTTCCTCTTCTGTGCATTTTCTGCTGTATGTCTGTCCCAAACCCCTTTTCCCCTTTCTTACAAGGATACATGTGATTACATCGAGGGCCCACCTGAATAATCCAGAACAGACTTCTCTTCTCAGGAGTCTTAACTTAATCACGCTTTTTGCCCGATATGGTAATATTCACAGGTTGCAGGGGTTAGATCATGGGCATATATTTTAGGGGTCACCATTCAACCTATACAGTGACCCTAGCAAGGGATTCCAGTTCTTTTGAGCTACAGTTCCTCATCAGTAAGAGGAGGACAATGACCTTTCATTGTCATGGCTGTTTAAATATATTGTCCACGTAAAACATATTTCTCAAGGTCACATACATGGTAAAAAGTATTTCTCTGGATGGATCACCCACTGCTTCATAATAAACTCAGCCCCTGCAGCACCCTGGCCCTCGAGGTGTCTCATTGTACTCATTAAGAGATGTATTCACATGTCATATGACATTAGCCTTCCTCCCCACCCCATCCTGCTCTATATGCCCTTGGTGACACCTGTCCTCTCTGCTGCCAGCCGAGCCACTGCTGTCAGTGTCCAGGTCCACGTGCAGGGCCAAGCGTCCTGAAATACCCTCTGTGTATTCCACAGCAAGGCCCGGTGTTCACTGTTCTGAGCTTATTGGTTTGAGGAGCTGTTGGAATGATGCCACGGGGGGGGGGGGGGGGGGGCGGTGTGCTGCCCCCGCTGTGACATGGCTGATTGACTCACGCTCTTAATGGTGCCAGCGTTGTGTTCTTTGTCGTCTTCCACGTCTTCCACAAGCCACCCTGCCCCCCTGCCAAAATCGAACGACTCTCTTCTCTCTCTCTCCTGTTTAATGTAAATACCTCTTTAATTGACAAGTACCAGATGTATGAGTCCATGTACAGTTTGGTCAAACACAAATCAGGGTTACAGTCCCATAGAGTGTCCTACCCCATTGATACATGAAGGGCTGTCGTGGACCATGTGGGTTTGTCTGAAGTAGTACTCTCGTAAGAAGTCCTTAAGTTCCTTGAGCAAATAGATAAGCGCACAATTTTGCCAAATATATGTGAATTCCAGTGATACCTACAGCTGAGACTCAAACTACAACACTCCATTCCTCTCTCCTACACTTTCTCTCCCTCCCTGTCACCCCACTCTACCCCCCACAAGCACCTAGTATATGGTAGGTGCTCAATAAACGCAAGACGTTCTTTTGTCTGTACCCATAGCACTTTACATAGATTAAGTAGTCAGTAAATATGCTTTGACTAGTGAATAGACGGGTCTTTATTATACAGGAAAAATGGAAATAGCCCTCATAAAATTACAATCACTTAAACTTGCCTTCTAACTTCAACCTTGACCACTGTTAATTACCTTATTAATAATAAGCCCCTAAACATAGACATTTGTACACTTATATGCATGTAAGTAATTGTCATTTCCTAAAGAGTTGCTTTGCAGTATTGCCACTTGTGCTAAACTCTTTTATAACCTATAAAGGTGAAAGGTCGCTGACTTTATGTTGTAAACCTATGGGAGAATCTTGCTAATTCTATATTTACATAGTGGTTTTCCTCTAGGGGAACACATGCTATTTTTGACATACTTTTTAAAAAAGCTTTGTCGATGCTAAAATGCTCATATTTGCATGGAGAAAAAAAATAAAGATAATAATGTTGATCATTGTTTTATAAATGAGAACCCAAGGACTTAGAAAATCGTAACTTGCTCACATCCACATGAAGGCCCCGTGTCCTCCCTGATTCAAAGTCGGTCGTTTCCGAAGCAGTGTGCCAAGTTTCAGCGTTGATTGAGATTCATGTTTCATGGACCAACAATCATCTCTTAACCCTGAAATCATTCTGGAGTGACACACTCCAGGTCTGGTTGGGGCCCAGGGAATTAAAATGATTATGATGTAAACATATTCGTATTTGTGCTAATACTTGCTGGAAAATGCAACCTCAGGAAGGTGGATTGCCCTAAAGCCCTGCACCCAGTGTGTTTTCATCCAACATTTGAAGGCTGAAAATACAAGAAGGCTGGAAAATTTGTGAGGGAAAAAATAACTTGCAAATGTTAGCTAAATGGCAGATTTAGCAGTAGAGAAAGGAATGGAATTTTTTTTTTAAAAAAAGGCTATTTAATTAGGGAAAAACTTGTAAGAGTTGACCTGGATATATGGGAAATTGGAGTAGGGTGGTTTCTCTACCATCCCTTTCACACATGATGGCATTTTGCCTGGGACACTGTCTCTTTTCTTTCTCTAACAGGATGCTAAGAAAAAAACTGTTGCAGTTCTTTAACATTATAGGTTTCCGTAGGGCCTAATCTGGCAGCACTGATGACATTTAATAGATGTTCCTGGTAGAGCAGCCAGTCATAAGAAGACGAGTTTGAATCCCTTCCCCTACTAGCGATGTGATCTGGAAAAAGTCTGTTTGCATCTATGGGCAATAATAATATTGACAGGGTTGTTATGAGGTCCAGATGAGACAGTTTATGGAACAGTGCTTGGCTGGTACACGTGTCATATAAATAACGGGCTGTGCACTGTTTATCACCTGCTGTGCTAGGCCTGACGTCTTCTTGCTGGAAATAGAGTACAACAGAGGAAGTTAGCAACTGCAACCTCCTTTCTGATGAAAATTATATGCGGTATTATATATGCATGTGTATATTCCTATATATGTGTGTGTATGCATGTGTATGTACATAGATATTTTTTCATATCTACGTTACTTCTCTGTTGAAACATTGGGTGGTGCAGACAGTGATTTCCATGATTGGAATTTTCTTATGGCAGCAGATTTGGCTTAAGTTACCAGCGTTAGTGGAAATGGAGACTGCTTCACTCCTTGTGCCTGAACAGGGCATTCAGTGGTCTGGAGACAGTGGTTTAAACCCCGAGGATGACTTCAGCCAGGAAACTGGCCACGAGAAGCAAACATCATCAGATTCATGCTCTTAGTTTGAGGGAATGATCTCTGGGATCGGAGGAGGGAGACAAGCCAGCGGACTCACCGCCAGCCAAGGGGAAAACTCTGGAAGAGGTTCCACTCGACATGAGGTGAGCTGGGGTACAGCCGCCAAGTTCAGAGCAAAGAGGCAACTTCTCAAGAGCCCCTGCTCCAAAGCCTTCCCTCCGGCTGCTGACCGACCACAACCCCTTGCTTTATACTGGTCACAGCTGATAGGCGGCAGGCATCAAAGCAGCAGCACTTTCTTTGGTTATCTTCTGAAGTAATGATATCAACAAAGCACAGGTCTATTACAGTATTCGATATCCAGGATTTGAATGGAACACAGGAAATTACCGCACAACCGGTAGACACTCAGACCAGAGGAAGGGGTCCTGCCCCTGGGCTGTATCCATTTACCTTCACCAACACACCGGACTTCGTTCAGAACAGTGCCCAGGACCACCCCCTTCTACTCCTCCTCATCCAGGGTTTTTCTGAGGAGACCTAAGATTTCCCTAGATTTCCTTTCCCATTAACCCTTAACGTCTTGAGATCTCTGGGTACAAAACATCTGTCACTGGCAAAATCCATATCAGCATAATTTCTCACTTAGTTTAGGTAAATAGCCCATAATTTCTAAACCCAATAGTGTACCAAGTTGGGCGATGGAAGCTATCTTCCTGGTGGAAAGTATTTTGTCATTGACCTAGCTGAGGATTGTCAGTGTGTGGTGATGATAAAAAATAGATCGGCTTTTAGTCAGATATATTACTGGTTTTACACTCTGTACAGCAGGGCCTACCCTATTGTCTAAATCTCAGGCAGATCGCCTGGCTTGGAATACTGTTGTCTTAACCCAGAGACTTTTGGAACTATTGCTCTAAGGTTGGTTTTGGGGGCTGAGGGGGCAGGTGTAAGACATCAAAATGGCCTTTAGTATTTTGCTTTTATTCTCTGAGGAATTTTCTTAAGTCAAGATGTTTAACCTGGTTGGCGTGGCTCAGTTGGTTGAGCACAGTCCCATGCACCAAAAAGTTGATGGTTTTGCACATGTCCAGGTTGTGGGCTTGATCCCCAGGAGGGGGCGTGCAGGAGGCAGCCGAACAATGTTTCTCTCTCATCTATGTTTCTGTCTCTCTCTCTCGCTCCCTTCCTCTTTCTCTAAAAACTCAATAAAACATATATTTTGTAAAGACATTAAAATACGTTCAGTTATACAGTCATAAGTATTCGTGGAGTGCTGTGAGACCAAGCCCTGTATTAGATGCTAGAGATAAGGTTAACATAAAAATACTTGATAGTCTTGATACAGTATGTTTACCTCTCTTATTTATATCAATAGACACAAATATAGTCACCTAATTATTACCTTCATGATGGTTCCTGTATTGGTATATCAAAAGTACTATTATTTACTTAGTTTCTTTAAATTGATAGTTTTAAATTTCAAACCATTTTGAAGGGGACCACTTTGTCTCTAGGTAGGTAAATGGAAATTCCTATGGCTTGTGATAAATATAATATATATAAATATAAATACAGTGGAAACAAACCTGATTAATAAACTATAGCTGAATCTTGTGGACTGCCTAGCCCTCAGTTAGCTAAAAGAGGTTAGCAAAGATGAGGGCATACTTTGACCAATAGAAGACTTTTTTCCCTTAAATTTATCAAAATTATTGAGAAGAAAGTAGCATTATTATGTGCCTTGTTTCACCGAGCAGGGTCT
Organism: Molossus molossus; assembly: GCF_014108415.1. Taxonomy (NCBI): domain Eukaryota; kingdom Metazoa; phylum Chordata; class Mammalia; order Chiroptera; family Molossidae; genus Molossus; species Molossus molossus. The sequence goes on from NW_023425344.1 coordinate 185,880,863, forward strand.
TGTTACCTACCTGTTAACCACATGGCATGCCTTCTAAGACTTTGCTGCCTCACCTATTGCTTTTGTGTAGAGAAATCTTTTTTGGTCAAGGGCCTGGAATGCTTAGGTAAATACGGATTGTGAATCTAATTCCAATTTATTTTCTCTTTCTTTAGCCATTTGTAGGCAGTGCTTTTCACCACATGTGTGGCTGTCCTAATGTCTTTTTGTTCGTTTACTTCTCTGTTTACTTTAGAATGCGGAGTCCTGCATTTCTCGGCCGTAGATTGACAACCTGGAATTCTAAAGATCAAGACGCCTAACGGTAAGGCTTGGCGCCTCTGCCAAAATGCCTCTTCCACGTGGGATGGTACTCCTGTCTGAATGAAGTTTGAACTTGGGTGATTCATTCTTCTTTGGGAATTTTATATCATCTGCTCTGAATTTTTGCTTCAAAGTGGCACTAGACATGCTTAACTAAGTGGTCAGGATAGATTAGCTTTTCAGATTGTATTTTTGATTTAGTGTGGAAAATTCAAGATTCATTATTATTTTTTAAACCCTCTTGGCCAGTTTGGAAAAGCATGATAGGATGAGAACAAAGATAAGTAAGAGAAGCACTTGGAGCATGTCATTTGAATAACAATCTAGTTCCCTTTGCTGCTTGCCATACTCTGAAAAAGCTTTATGGAGGTGCTTCCAAATTTTAGTTCAGGTAAAGTGTATTGTTTCAGTAACCAGATATACAGACTGTAATGACCATACCTGGCAAGGGTTTGGTGGAGCAAGGCAAGCTGTGTGGGGTGTACAGAGAAAAACTCCTGATTTTTACCAGGTATTAAGAGTAGAAGTGACTGAGTATCACAGAAAGATTGTTGATTGACTGGGACATGTGACCATTATGCCTCGTGAGTACTTGCAGATGCTGGGTCAGGGTGGTGAGCAGTTCTGTTCAAGCAGTGAGTGTGTGGTTGACTGAGTGAGTACCACGGCACCTGTGAGGGGCTGTACGGACCCTGTGAGCACCCACAGCCCATCCTAGTGATTGTGTGGAAATGATCACTGATTCTTAGTGCAGTTTTAAGCCTGTTAGTCACTATAAAAGTTTCTCCAAGATTCTAGTACTTTTCAAATTTCTGTTTCCCTATAAAAGAGATGGGACTTTCTAATTCAGGATTCTTCTTTCTTCTAAGTCACTTTTTTTTTTTATTTCTTGAATCAAGTGCTGATGTACTCCTTGCTTAAACTATAACTCGTTCAGTCATTCCCTAGTTCTTTTCAACCTTCATGTCGTGAGCCGTCTGTCACAAAGACGGCTATTCTGGTGAGCAGGGCCCTTCATGTGTATCTCTGAGTGTCTGTCTCAACCACAAGGTTGATGCTTATAAAAGCTGACCCACCATGCGAGAGCAGCCGGAGACAGGCCGCGGAGCCTGGCAGACAAGCCTGTATTACATGCTTAGTTTTTGAGCCAAGCTAGGGGCTGGACCTAGTGGGAGGAGATAAATGACCAAGGTAAGCTGCTTTTGATTTTGTTTATCTGGGAATGCCTTTCTGAAGAGGGAGCTAGGCAGAGCTGTTAGGGAAAGTCCCTGATAGTAACATCCAAGGTCAATAAATAAAGAGAAAGAGAAATAATTCCTGAAATATACCAACCTCAGGTGATCAGTTATGCCTGGTGGTCACATTCTCTCTCTCTCTCTCTCTTTCTCTCTCTCTCTCTCTCTCTCTCTCTCTCACACACACACACACACACACACACACACAGATTGATTGAAAGGGAAGGAAGGAAGGAAGGAAGGAAGGAAGGAAGGAAGGAAGGAAGGAAGGAAGGAAGGGAGGGAGGGAGGGAGGGAGGGAAGGGGAAGGGAGGGAGGGAGGGAGGGAGGGAGGAGAAGAGAGAAAGAAAGAAAGAAAGAAAGAAAGAAAGAAAGAAAGAAAGAAAGAAAGAAAGAAAGAAAGAAAGAAAGAAAGAAAGGATGAGAGAAGACATAAGAAGAGAAGACAAGGGACATACATGTTTTATCATTGGGAAGCAAAGCTAAGTGAGTTCAGCAAAAAACCAGAAGTCACTTGTGACTGATGGGGAGCCATTTAGGACCCCTAGGCTTTGTGACCACATATAGGCATTGCATCCTCCATTTTTTTTTCTTTTATTGATTTTAGAGAGAGAAGAAGTAAGAAGGGGAGAGAGAGAGAAACATTGACTGGCTGCCTCCTTCATGCCCCCCCCCCACCTGGGAATTTGGCCCACAATCTGGGCATGTGTCCTGACCGGGACCAAACTGGCAACCTCTTGGTACATGGGTCAATGCTCAACCACTGAGCCACACCAGCCGGACTGCATCCTCTATTCTTCAAGGGGCCAAAGTGCCAATGGAGTAGACACTAGAGTAAGTTCTAATATCCTGTGTATTTTAAATATTCCCTATTTAACACAGAAATCAGAAAATGTTAAAAATGGATGACATTTTCAAAAAATGCCATGTTTCAGCCCTGAAGGTGACATGTTTTGACTTGGTTAACTAGTGACAGTGTTAGGGTTAGAGGTTCACTATCCTAATTATGAATAGCTTATCTTTTTAAAACACAAGAGCAGGAGAAATTTGTAATTTTTTTCCAAACAGAGAAGATATTCAAAGAGTCTAGCCATGGCCGATTTGGCTTAGCGGTTAAAGCATGAGCCCACGGACCAGAGAGTCCCAGGTTCGATTCCTGCTAAGGGCATGTACCTCGGTTGCAGTTTGTCCCCGGCCCTGTTTGTGGTCATGTGGGTGGCAACCACTCGATGTGTTTCTCTCATGTCAATGTTTCTCTCTCTCTTCCTCCCTCTCTCCCTCCCACTCTATCTGAAGATGAACACAAAAATGTCCTCAGGTGAGGATAAAAAAAAAAAAGAGTCTGAAACTTAGTCATTCTAATTTTTCTTAATTAATATTTTGTCTTATAAAACAAAATTTGGGCCATTAGGCAGTTCTTGGTATTATGTCAGGTTGTCTATTAAGTTAACTTGGTAGTCAATTCATGTGCCACAGGATCCCTCAGAAATTGTATCCTTAGAGGATACATCAGTAGTCATATCATTCTTTCTTCACTCTTATTTTGTTCCTAAGTAAGAAGTCTAAAAAAGCAGGACACCCGGTGTCGTGTTCTGTGTTCCAACTTCCCTTATCTTCAAGGAAAACCTTTTATGAAACCTCAACATATGACACAGGTAAAGCAAATTTGGCAGAGAAAATAAGGGTGCTAGCATCTTACCTGCTTCCCAGCCATGCTATCCTCACCATCAGAATGGCCCCAGGAATACACTGGAGGAATGTGTGTGCCTTGGTACGGTCAAGGGGCTTTGTAGCTCGAAGCAGCTGGAGTCAAATCTTGCCTCCATCGTTGATAATCTCTGGGACACTCATCTTGTTACTTAATATGCCCCGAGCTTCCGCTTCCTCACCTAAAACATAGGAATCACATTGATATAGTAAACCTGTGTTGACGATTGAATGAAGCACACATATGTATACAGGAGAGCTGGGTGCAAACTGAACTTGACACTGTCTCTGCTGGGAATCACTGGTTTGGTGATTGGAACTGGATTCTGCAGCCTCAGTAGGAAGGCCGATTCACTTTTAGGGTTAAATGTGCTTTTGTTCCGTCAAGAACCCCTTGCCAGGTTGCCGATAGTTATGCAGACACAGCATAAATGGAGATCCATTTCTGGAGGAAGAGCCTAAGAGGGTATTTTGCCTTGTCCAGGAGCTAGCATTGGAAGCTGGAGTAAATGAAGTTAGACAGTGCTGTGCCCACAGTGTCGTGGGAGCTTTCTAGGAAAACCGAAAGGGGGTGGAGGGATTCAGACAGTATCTGAAAAGGGATTCAGCCTGAGAAAAAACAATACTAATATTGTTGGTAACCTCGGAACCTCGGGCATGGGCTCAAGGGTGTGCAGAGGAGCCAGGCAGCCCTCTGTGGCCAGGTGGGGTGGCCCCACTGGCACACGGCTCGGGCAGACCTGCTGTGCACTGGGCCTCTCCCCTCAGCTCTGCGGAAGCCGCTTTGGTGCCAGATCCAAATGGCCCAGGAGATGTGTGGCTTGTGGAGCCCTGAGGACCCCTGATAAGTCCAGGACAAATCAGGGGGTCAGCGCCACTTGCAAGAGGTCTGTGCCTGGGTCTGGGAGACTCCTGGGCCGAGAGACAGGAAGGCCAGTCTGGGGAAAGATCCACGTCACGGGCTGAAGGCAGGGACCGGGCTCCAGGCCCCTGGCACACACTAGCACAGTCGGGAGGAACGAGTGTCTCTCGCTGCCTTCTCCCCAGGTCCCAGCAGGTCTCTGCGTGAAGCAGAGATCTGGTACCCATGTTCGCGCCTCTTCATTAAGGATGAACTTAAATGGTTTATGCATTAGAGAATTGGGGTTGATACTCAAAACGAAAACTTCTCATAAAATAAAACTAACAACGCGGCTCTGAACAGATCTCAGAAGCAAGGCTGCCAGCCTGCCTGGGTCTCCTGGAAGGAAAGGCCTTCTCTGGTTGTCCGCAGACTTTGGGAAAGCAGCACCCCACTGCTAGAAACTTGCCACTTTCCTCCTCTTGGACCCGTAAACTCTTTCTTTCCTCCTTGATCTCAGACCTCTGTTAGTGACCATTCTGTGACAGCAGCTTTGTAACCTCCCAGCTCTGGCTCTTGAGTGGCGCTTGGCGAGCTCAGGGGTCTGGACAGGCCGCCCCTTTCCCACCGGCCCGGGAGCCGGAAGCCTGAGAGGCGGCCGCGGGCGGGCGGGCGGGCCAGGGAGCCGGAGGAGGGGCTGAGGGCCCCGCTGGCCGGCCTCTGACGCCGCCTCCCCCTTGGCTCACGCAGCACAGTGAAAGGCCAGGAATCCTGGCTCCGTTCCTGTCAGCTTGTCGCCTTGTTTGCAGGTTGGTGGAGTGAACTGAGTCCGGAAGGAGCCCGAGGGCTGCCTGAGAAAGGCTTCTAACAGCCTGGAGGAAGACAGACCCTCCCTGTCGCCAGTGGGGTCAGCTCTCTCAGCCAGAAGCCTCTCTCCTTTGTGTTTAGAGAAATGGATGGAGGAGTAAATGACCTAATTAGCCGTGGAATGTTTGCTCAATACATTGGGGATCTTTTCTATTTTCCCATGAAATTACCGCAAACGTAAACTGAAACTGCTTTTATTTCTAAGCATTCCCAAACCTTATCACACTCATCAAGAGTACATGGCATTAAGTCTCACATTTGTGAATATATATATATATAGGTGTGTGTGTGTGTGTGTGTGTGTATATATATATATGTATATATATATATATATATATATAGTGCAGTAAATGTTACATTACTTCAAAAATCATCCTAAAGTATGATTCTTCTCAAAGAGACTTGTTTGACCTCGATGTAATGCTTATTTATGCAACATCAGTTTAATAGGTGCTGGCTTCATTAAAACTGTTCAATGTCTATGTAACATGTTACATACAAGATGGCACTAAGTCTTAATCATTTTTGTTTCTCCAGTGCTTAACAGAGTATTTCTTTACAGTTTTATTGAAATATAACTGATAGACAAAAACTGCACATTTGATGAGCTTGGACATATGCCCACATTCATGATATCACCACCAACACCAGGGCAATAAACATATCCATCACCTTCCAAAGTTTCCTTGTGTTCCTTTGTTTCGTTTTTGCTTTTGTTTATAGTAATAACACTTAACATGAGATTTGCCCTCTTAAATTTTTAAATGCACAATATTGTATTGCCAACAATAGGCATTATGTTGTGTAGCAGATCTCTAGAACATACTCATCTTGCATAACTGTAACCTTATATCCGTGAACAACTCCCTGTTTCCCCTCCTCCAGTCCCCTGGCAACCACCCTTCTGTTTTCTTCTTCTACACATTTAACTAATTTAGATACCTCATAGAAGTGGAATTATACAGTCCTTATTCTTCCCTGACTTGCTTATTTCACTTAGAGTAATGTCTTCCAGATTCATTTATGTTGTTGCAAATAGGATTTTCTTCTTTTATAGGGCTGAATGGTATTCCCTAAATGTATATATCACATTTGCTTTTTACATTCATCCATTGATGACTATTTAGGCTCTTTACATATTCTCGACTATTATAAATAATGTCACAATTAATATAAGTGTGAGGGTACCTCTTTGAGATCCTTATTTCAATTCTTTTGGATGTATACCTGGGCATGGGATTGCTGGATTATAGTAGTTCTATTTTTTTTCTTTTTTGGAGGGAATCCATACTGTTTTCCATAGCAGCTACACCATTTCCATCAACAGTATATAGGTATATAGGTTTTCCATTTATCTAAAACCTCACCAACATTTATCTTTTTTTTTGATGCGAATCATTCTAACAGGTGTAAGATAGTATCTCATCATGGTTTTGATTTGCATTTCCCTGAGTTTTATAGTTGTGTGTTACACATTTAAGTCTTTCGTTCATTTCGAGTTCGTGTTTATGTATAGTATTGGATAGGGGTCTCATTTTATCCTTGTGTATGTGGATATCGTTTTCCCAACACAATTTGTTGAAGAGACCACCCTTTCCCCATTGTGTGTTCTGGGCACCTTTGTTGGCAGCCAGTTAACTATATAGGTGTGGGTTTGTTTCTGGGCTTTCTACTTTGTTCCATTGGTCTTTACGTTAACATGTTGTCTTAATTACTGTAGCTTTGTAATGTATTTTAAAATCAGGATATGTGATACTTCCAGCTTTGTTCATTTTCTTCCCCCAAGATTTCTTTGGCTATTCTGAATCTTCTGTAAATTTTAGGATTGTTTTCTCTATTTCTGTAAAAAAAAAAAAAAAAAAAGATATTGGTAGTTTAATGTGAATAGCATTTAATCTGCATTTTGCTTTGGGGCGTATGGACATTTTAACAATATTTTAACAGTATATTAAGGCAAAGATGGTAATGTTCAGCATATATTCTTCCCCTCCCCCCCCATGTTCCTTGACCTCTTTGCAGTTAGGCAGGGCACAGTGAGAAATTCTGGACAGTAACTTGTGAGTGGGAGTGATGAGTGTGCCACTTCACAACCGAGGAGTCAAAGCCCAGGTGCAGCTTGTCATGACTTTATGGTATGACTTTGTGGCATGCTTGTATGGAAATCAAGCGGGCATTTGTTCTAGATGGCATAGCGGTAAGTTGATGGAATCTTCATCAGCTTGCACTCCTGAGTGACTATGTGGAGCAGAGTTCCCACATTGGACATCAAGTATGAGCAAGAAATTGCTTTGTCACATTAAGTTGCTGAGATTTGGGTGTCAGTTTTGAGACTTGCATAATGGGGCTTATCCTGACTAATACCAGTGCCAAGCAAGTAGTGAGTACTTCCCGCAAATGGCTTACAGTGATGCTTCAAAATGGAGGGAAGGGGGCGATAGTGGACAACGGGGCAGAGTGTGGCTAGAACTAAGAGAATTGCTGGGCAAGGCTTGTACTACAGAGGAGGCATGTTCCAAGCAAGCAAGATAGGTAGGGCATTCTAAGCAAAAGCACAGAGATAGGGAAGGTTTCTCTATTTGAGATGCCGATGCTTCATTCATTCATTGATTTCATTGATTCGTTCAGCTCTTCTTGACACTGCTCATTAGTTGAACACAGATTTTATGGAAGGATTGGTAGAAAAATGAACTGCAAAAGTTATTTAGGATCAAGTTGGGAGGTGCTTTGTTTATCTTACTTCATTTAAGAAGAACTTTGAATAACATTTATAATCTTAAAATATACGCTTTAATGTGATGAAAGGAGATGGACTTTATTGTACTCATTTTATGTAAGTGCAGAATTTGATAATTTGATATATATTATTCTCAGGTTCAATTAAACACAAATCAGTGGTGGAGTTTAGAAACATCCTCCAAAAACACAGACAGACAGACAAAAAACGTGAAGTCATATTATTGTATTTTTGTTAATCTTCACTGGAGGATATCTTTTGCTTTTTTTTTTAAGAGAGTGGAAGGGAAGGGGAAAGGGGAGAGAGAGAGAGGGAGAGAGAAACATCAATGTGAAAGAGACACATTGATTGGTTGCCTCCTGCACATGCCCTGACTCAGGCAGATATAGAATCTGCAACCAAGGTATGTGCCCTTGACTGGGAATCAAACCCACAACCCTTTCAGTGTGCAGACTGATGCTCTAATCCCTGAGCCACATCAGTCAGGGCACCCCTGAAGTCATTTGAGAAACAGACACTGAGAATGGGGGTGGGAAGCATGGATATAGACTCGAGCTAACACGCCACAGCATGATCTGACTTAATCCAGCCAGTGTTTCATATCCTGACCATGGATTCATCCCATTCACCCAAGCCTAAGATGATTCCTGCTCCTTCTCAGATGTTTTTCCTGACTTTTATCCATTCACTTCCTTAGCATACCCTTACCCTTAAGAGGCCTTGAGCAAATGATATCTTTAAGTACAAATTTATTTTTTATCCAAAAATATCTTGGCATTTGAAGACGGAGGAGACAGTAATACGTAGTAGTCATATAAGAAAGGTCATATTGTGTGATTAAAGTTTTATGTTGTGGGAATAATGTGAATGAATCAGAAAACTGACATTTTATAATGTGGAGTATATTTTATTTTCCCTAGAATATTAATTTATTCAATCAAAATTTATTGACTAGATTCACAAACTAGATTTTTCCAAATTTTCAGAAAAATACATCTTTTCTTTGGAATAAGTATTTGGGTTTTTATTCCCCCCAAAAGATTCGTGTCTTCAAACACCACATAAACTCCTACAAGAAGTGGCATGCAAACTGTGTTATCAGTTCCAAACGAATAACCTGGGTAGATAGAGTACGCAATGAAGAATGCTGGGGTGCTAATGACGACACCTTGGGCTGACCTGGATGGGGTAACACATTTATATTTGCCTACTCATAGCTACTGAGAGGTCCCAGGCTCAGCCGTGGCCAGCTTTCTCTCCAGTTCCGCCATTACTCTATAGCAAGGAAAGATCGTGAATGACCTGACATAACCTATTTCACTATAAGAAAGAACTCAAATCCCAAATTCCAGTAATGAGGGATTAATATCACCATTTTGTATTTGGAGAAAAGCTTAGTGCTATCATTACAAATGCATTTTAGTACATTTAATGCTTTAATAGCAAGAAAAGTATTCTGGAAATATCTAAACAGCCATAAAATGTAGTGTTTTTTTAAAAAAAATGTTTTGTGTGCATTGATACAGTGAGAAGCATCTAACTAACCATTCTTTACCCAATTTGTTTTCTCAAGTTTGCAGTGGCCTTCATTGGTAAAACTGACCAAAAGGAGTTACTAGAGAGTCTGTTTTTGTACCATATACTGTGATGTAATCGAGGAAACTGTGGCAGAGAGAATATCGGCTCAGTCTCCTCATAGTTCAGCTCTCTCTATGTAAATGCCCAATCAGGTGCTCATAAAACTGAAATTATGACCTTCATTTTCTGTGGCTTGAAGTTAGAGCAAAAGTGTTCCATCAATAAAATCTTCAATGGTTTTTCAATCTTCATAATATCACCCAGCAATTCTCTCTTTGAGTTGAGATAATAGCAGCAATTAGGCAGCTTTTATTTCTCAACCCCTTTTAACTTTGCTGTCTTATAAATGAGTGCGTGGCATACATATGTAACCTCTATAGAGAGAATGCCGGCCAGTATCAGGAGCAGGGAAAAACAGTTGGTCCATTCATGAATTATCTTTTATTTTTCACTTTCGCCCCAGAGGTTAAATGTAAATGTGCTTAGTTGCCTCACTTTCTATTTTGACCACAAGTGAAAGCTTTGATGGAGTTCTGCAGAGAGTAAGAAAAGTAAAATTTGTGAAAACCAAACACACTTGCATTTATTAATGGTCACTAATGGCATGTAATTAAAGTGATTACAGGAAGGCAAACAGACAATTAACTTGTTGGAAGTGTCAAGGAAGGGCAATAACAGAGTTTAAAGTTCCTGTTTGTCTGGTTCATCTTTTAAGTCCCCCAAATATCATGAAGAAAGAGTGATGCTAACCAGAAGGGACAGGCTAATATTAGGCCTTTTCGAAGCAACCGTGGCGTCTGTGAGGGGAAAGCAAAGGGCCAAGGGCAACGTAGCAGGATGGGGTGGGATCGGAGGAAGGGAGCTAAAATCATCGGCTTCATGAAAGATGGCGCCTTAATCAGAGCTTGGACAGGCATTAGCTACAGCAGACAGCAAACAAAGAACGATGAACGTGTAAGTCTTTTCCATTATTCTGTGTGCTTCAAGTATGAACCGCATTCTGCAGCCCTAATTGGTTTTGGTCAAAAGTCACGTTTTGCATATATTAATTTTGTGTGGCTAAGTGGGTTAGAAGCTCTTCAGGGACAAAACTTTCATTTCAGGAATCTTGCATGTATTCTGCCATGCGCCGTCCAGAGCAGAGCATCATTTAATGAGTAGGGGTCTCCTGAACTGCCCATCCAGCATCCCTTCCCCGACCTGTTTCGGTATGCCAGGTTCAGGGAGGGGCAGACATGATGCTAAGTACTCAGAACTCGATCTCAGTTATTGAGCTTGACCTTCTATGAATCATAACACAGCCACTGACACACAAGAACCCTGCTAATAGTACTAATAAATGTGTATGCATCAATTATCTTGTATGCACTACACACTTTATTCTTTTTTTTCCCTCACCAGAGGATATATTTTTTTTCTATTTATCATCAGATAGAGTGGGAGGGAGGGAAAGAGAGAGAGACAGAGAGAAACATTGATATGACAGAGCCACATCAACTGGCTGCCTCCTGCACAACCCAACCAGGGTTGGGGATGAACCGCAACCAAGGTACACGTCTCTGACCGGAATCGAACTTGAGACTTATTGCTCTGCAGGCTGATGCTCTAACTTCTGAGCCAAACCGGCCAGGGCTTTATTCTTATCTCATCGGAACAACTCTATGAGGTTGTCTTATAAAGGGTAGTGGGAATATGATTTCTAGTACTTTTGTGTAAAATAAGTTGAAATTTGAGAGTAAAACTTGGAAACCAACCTTTAGGATGAATACTTTGGGTGTTCTTTTATTATTAACAGAATGATTGCAATGTACTAAGTCTAAGAGTCCTTTGCAGTTAAGGGAGTGTAGGGATAAGAAGAGAACCCCCTCCCCACAAATGAAAACCATGCCTAAAGACAAATACAGGGGGTTTGCAGTTCTCTTCAGTTATACATTGCAACATTCCTCAAAGTCATGATTTTCTCATCATTATTTCACTGCCTGTGATCTTTATTTCTCACATAGATGAAAACAGCACTTTCAACGCAGCTTCCTCAATTCCATCTCTCCCCATCTCCAGTGTATTTTATGTTTTTCTCCTACTGTATGGGAAACGGATCATATTACTGTCCCACTCAAACACCTTCCGTAGCTCTTCATGGTCTACCTGACAAAGTCCAATCACCTCTTCCTGACAGTTACAACTACCCACCAGCTGGACCCAACTTGCCTTTGAAACCATCCTGCATTCCTCTGCTGCAGACATCCTATATTTCAATTTAGATACATTTCTTGAATTTTCTCACCTCCATTTCCTAGCTCATGCTATCTCAACTATTTCTCCACACTGTGGTCCTGCTTTTATTTCAAGACCTACTTCACGGGTCCCCTTAAGGACACACCCTTCCTGAAATTTTCTCCCTGCCCTCTGCTTCTGCCTTTGAACTCCCAAAATTCTCATTGGTACCATTTTAACGTGTATGTGTTTATTCATATATCTACCTCATCTCCACAATAGCACTGTAAGGTCTTTGAGAAGATTCACTTTGTCCTACTTATTTTTGTATCTTCATAATGAAAACATAATACTTTAAATAAACACACTTCCCTCAACTCTTTATCTTCCTTGACTTAGTGAACTCCTACTTAAATAGTAAGAGCCACTTAGAACATCACCTTTTGCAGAAAGTCCTTCTTAAACCTCCAGGTTTGGATCAAATGCACCTTTGTGCTTCCTTGTCTTTTGTTCATACTATCATCTTGAATCTATGTCATTGTAGATGGAATTATCTCATTATAGGTTGTCTTCACTGTTAGACTTAGCATCTCCCCAAGGAATTACCTAGTATTGAATTCCCTGAGTCTTGATTCATAGCTGCCACATGGTAGGTGCTCAGTGTATTCTGAAGGACTCTTTAAGAGCTCAAATCCATGAAGTTTTTCTGATAAGGCTGGAGACAGTAGACGAGGACAATTTAGATAAGATTAGAGAGCCCTTTTTGAGGTGAGCAGCTGTAAAACACTTCCACTTTCCAAGGCCTAAAATTATGTTCAGCCTGGGCTTTGTCATCTTGGACTTCACAGCTGCCCCCATTTACAGCCACAGAGTAGCTTTGTACTTAAGTGCATGAAGAGGGTAAATATCTTGGAAGATTTTAAGAGTTGGATGGATTCCATGAAATAGTGAATGTTTTAAACTCTTAAGCTTTTTTAGACACCTGAGCTCCAGTTATTTGCAATGGGACACTTCCTATGGTTCTTCTCAAACCCAGTTTCGACTGTTTCCAAGAATTTGAGAATGATAGATACAAGCCTGTTTTAACTCATGACCACTGTGGTTTCCACACACGTGGGCCTGAAGATGGGCCACTGCCAACTCCCATCACGTCCAACTTGCAGATCCATTAAGCTCCGTTACTGAGTATGTCTGCAGTGCTCTGAGCAGGAGGGGAAAGTGGTATGGCTATCATTGTGGACTGTTCCCTCTACTGAACCCAGACAGACTGCTAGGAAGGAACACGGGCACATTCTATGTATAGTTCAATCGTGCCTGTTTAAGATATAGCTCTGTGGGTACAAAATCCTATCAAAATAAGAAGTAAGGTTGCATGCAGGAGTCCTGAGGAGTGCTGGAGAGGCAGTGTGATCTGTCGGGTTTTGTTAATGAGAAAGCTTATTGGAAGAAGTTATTTCTCTGAAACATGAGGGAAGTATTTGAAGGAGAGGGAGGGCAACCACTTCAGGTGCAAGATGCAGCACGGTGTAAGGAAACTTGGACAATGTCAAGCAAGCTGTGCAAGGAGAACAGGCAAATCCTTTGGCTAGAGCAAGGATTCTGAGTAGGGAAATCATTAATGATTAAATGTATGAGAATGGGGGGCTTCGCAGTGATCTGCCTAGAATTTAGGTTAAAGATATGATGACAGAAGGGAGCATTATAAATTATTGAGTGAGGGGAAAGAGCATGATAAAATATTTTTGAGGATAAATATTTTAAAACTTTTATATTAAACATATCAAAGAGGAAAGGACTAAAACTGGGGCACTGTGTGAGTTGATGAGGGCTTAGACCAAGGATGACATGCCATCATCACCTGTTCCACGACAGGTGTCCCTATCAAATGCAGAATGCTTTCAGAATGGCAACAGAACCCTCCTCAACACAACCCTCCAGGACACCTTTGCCAAACAGTCTGGGTTGGCAAGCTAGGTGATGCCTGAATGCTACTCCTGTTCTAGACCACAGTGTAACATGTGCAAATAATTTAACAGGGACCATTATGCAAAAATCTCATGTAGGATGACATGGACACAAAGAATGAGGGAAAATGAGGAATAGAAAATGACTGAAAATGTGGAAACCTAAGGGACTACACAGAGTTATTCCAAGAATGTAATAGAAAAATATGGGAAGAAATCTTGTTTAGATAAGAAAATGAGTTATTTATGAATTCATTAGGCTTAAGTCCATATGAATAGAATTAACTAAAAGGACATGGCTTAGAGAGATGATGTGATGTAGTATTGGGGTTCATGACTTTATTCATTCAGCCCTTATTTTATCTGTATTGTTGAAAGTAATATAGATGCCCCCCCCCCATTTCCTCCATTGACTCCCTTTTCCTCATTCAGCACTTTTAATAAATATATTTGGAGCAATTACTCTGTACTGGGTCCTTTTTGGGGTGCTTGGGATACACTAGTGAACAAGCCTGGGACATGAAATCCAATGAGAGGAGACCGACACCCAACAGCAGATACAATAAATAATCACATAGTTTATTAGAAGATAAGTATAGTAAAGAAAGATTTACAGCAGCATAAGAATCATTAGGAATCCAGGTGGCGTGGAAGACATTACGAGTCATTCATTTATAGACCCTCATCACTTGACCTAACATCAGAATATTTGCTAGGTCAACTTCATTCCACAAAAGAAATATTAATTAATTATCTTACCTCTGATTATAGAGACTCGCTGGCCACAGACCCTTCATGCTACAGAGGTGGGTGCTAGGACTTTTTAGGAGACCAGGGAGTTATCATCTTGACTCTTACACTGATCTTGTTGCCTTCTGGGAAAGGAAAGATATGTCCAGGTAACCTCAAGTGGTTGAATAGATGTACCATATGGCCTATTGGATTTTATGTGTTGCTTTCATGGATAAATCTGTGCTTCAAAGAATAGGGAGGACAGATTATCTAATTTTTTCCACTCAGAATACCTGAGTCTTTACTTTAATAGTCAAGTATAGTCTATCAAATTTCTATCAATTACAATACCTGGAGGAGATTTCAAATCAGAACTTTTTGAAGCCTATAGAAGGATTTGTAGAGGTATTACACCTAGTCTCTGGAATGGGAACTAAATGGATTTTACTGTCCAGTTACCATGGGTCCACCTTTACTATTTTGTTTTTCTTTATTGATTTTTAGAGAGAGAGAGAAAAAGGGACAGGGAGAGAGAGAGAGAAACATCAATGAGAGAGAACATCAATTGACTACCTCCTGCATGCCCCCACTGGGGATTTGGCCCACAATCTGGGCATGTGCCCTGACTGGGAATCGAACCAGTGATCTTTTGGTGCACGGATCAGTGCTCAACCACTGAGCCATACCAGCCAGGCATACCTTTACTGTTGAATAACCATAAATATCACTCAGGGGTGTTTAGGCTTCCATCTTCATGTCCTTCTTAGCAAGGATTTGTTATAAATCTCTAACTCTCATGGCAGAGGAATGGTATCTGTGCTAGCTCACTGTGAGCTCTCTCCTCTATTGTTGGTTCTGTTTCATGGATCCTCTTTGGTTTATTGCAAATGTCCTGCCTTGTTTCTCATACTGGGATGTGAGTTTCTGATTTCTGGGTCCTTATTAAGAGTTCTTGGGCTTCCTATCTGCAAAAGCTTCAAGTTCACTGCACATTGAACTTTTACAGAGATTTTTTTTGTTTAGCTCACCAAAATGCTGGCTGCCTGCTTTGCACATTAGCCTCATAAATGACTCTGGTCTATTTGCTAGGCCCAGCAACTCTTTTCACGCGGGAGGGCTTCCTCCTTTCTCCATTCGTTCATGGTGCAATCAGCACTTTCTCTGCGTTTTGTAGCATTCTACACATACTCTGGCAGCAGGAAGGGTATTTTCAGTCTCTTTTGGCAATAGGAGTCCTTTTCTGCCTGGCACCAAGCTGAAAACATTCCCCATCGTGAAGTGCTTTGACATTGTCTCAGCAGTAGCAGTGTAGAGGTACTTCCTATGTAACACCATTAAATGTCCCTGTCCTATCACCATTAAAAGCCCTTCAGGGACATTTTCTGTGTAGCACTATTGAAATTCCTTCCCCATCAGTAATGATACAGAGGTACTTCTTTGGTACTTTAGGCACACTGCCTACGTAACATCATTATAGTCCTTGAACCAAGAGGAGAGCAGGGATGCTTTTGGTTTTGATTATATATTGTGTTGCAATGCCACATAGTACCTCGGGATCCTTAATATTTATTTAATTTTCAACATTGTTGAAGTTTTCCCACAAACATATAAAATACTGTTATTAGGTAGTTGATAAAGCTAATATTTTATTCCCTTGTCAGAGTCACTGAAGCCATGATCCAATCACGTTTAAGGCCCCTCTGAATTATAATAGCATTCAAGAAGGAAGCAAAGCCTTATTCTATAAATATCCTGAGTGTTTTTGACTCTTCGCCCTTTAACCATAAACAACTATATATATATATAAATCCAAACCCTATCATTGTCAAGAGTAGTTGATTCAAAAAGCAGTTTCAAATTGTACAGTTGTGGGGATGAGAGAAGAGAATGCCATGTGATTTCCTGTGGAACAGATCCTGACAGTGATCGATTTGAAAAGTCGTTTATTGAAACTTTGCTGTTTATTCATCACAGGCTGCACAAGGAAGCGTACAGCATGTCACATTGGACAAATATACCTGAGAATAGTGCAGTGATTTATGAATATTTATCAATATTCAACCTAGATGAAAATTGGAATTAGTGTGGATGTGTTTTTATGCTGGGGAAGACATAGATTCACTCTGTGCTTAGAGGACATAAACGCCATGTCTGTATCACCATGACTGAACTGAATATGATGAACTCTGCTCAAAATCTGAGTCACTGTGACCTGCACAGCCAGCAGAAGAGAGATCAGTATTTCTAGGTCCATGTTAAGGTAATGGGACACAATGAGTGAAACCAACCAACATTTTTGGGGTCACATCTATATTTCTCAAGGTATCTAACATGGTCTGCTCTTAGAGAAGTGGTTAATAATACCTTGGAGAAAGGAATAAACACAAAATGACCACAATTAAACACAAAGCCCTCACCTCTCAAAAAAAAAAAAAAAAAAAAATGAAAGTGAAGGTCACTAGGAACAAGTACATCAAAACATTCTGCAGAGAGAGGGTGAAATACTCTGGCTTAATTACAATTAAATCTATACCAAAGGGAGTCGGACAATATTTAACCCAAAGGACATTTTGTCAGGCTTAATTATGTGACATATCCAGCTTTGGAGAGTGTGGTCATTCAGTTGGATTAGCTTGACTACTGTACCGATCTAGTGACACACGGAGAGGAACAAGGCATAAAACCGAAGCAAGTGGTCATCAATCTTCCATGAGAGTGGCAGACAGGCATGACACGGAGCCTCTGTGGCATCACAGCTCAGTCCATGCCAACTTCCATGTGGCCAAGAGATGTGGCACTGTTCTCAACAGTGCCCCCTACTTTGTAAGCTGTTGCATCGGCCACAGTCAGAATGAGAGAAGACAATATTGTTTTCCAAAAGGAACCAGGAATATTGAGTCCTCCAGACCAACAACACTGTTTGTTCTACACATTACTGGACTGTGTTTGGGTTAATAATAAAAGGAGGAGATCTCCCAAAAAACAAACAAACAAAAAACCACCTGCTTTGTATTGAACTGAAATAGGGCAGCAGGACCAGGTAGGAGGAGATGGTTAGGAGAAATAAAAACCAATGTCTATTGAAGTCCAGAGTTATGGCTGCTGAGAAAATGGGATTTTCAAAACTTAGTGACCAGGCATCAGAACACATTTTTAGTTAAAGCACAAAAACAATATACAGGGCAGAGTTGCAAAGAATATCAGACTGTGTAAAGGACAGCTGCAGTCAATGTTCCCACTAATATTTTCCATCCGTGTACTGAGTGAATTTGTAACGTGCAACTTAATTCAAGAAAACAAACAGATGTGCACCACCAGCAGGAACAACGATGAAGAACTGAAGGAGATTTTATGAAGACTGCACTCTTGGTGGTGTTTCTGCTGGTGAGAGGGCATGGCTGGAGAGGGTCTCCCATTTGGAAAGATGACTTCTGTTCAGGAAGATGAGGATGTTGGTATGGCCCCAAAAGCTAAATTGTTTAGGGTCCTTTCTGGTGGATCTGCATCAACTCTGAAGCACTCTCTAGCCCATTTCCATTGTGAGCACCAGTGCAGGGTGCCAGACAGCTGGACGTGCGCCACATGACGAAAACAGGCCTGCCAGAGAGTCACATCTGTTACCTTGGCCTTGTATGCACCCTGCTGAAACCAGCTATTCCACGTGGCCAAGCAAAGAGGAGAGTACAATTACATTTTAATGAATTCTTGACTAGAAAACTAGAACTGAGTTTGTACATTTTTATAGGGAGAATTTGGACTAGAAATTTAATTGATGACGCTAAGGCTAAATCTATACTATCATTGGCTATGAGTGTATTGCATGGCTTAAAATGCCCTTTGTAATGTGCTCCCTACATGCTCATCACCTTTATTAACCCTGCCATTCCCTGAATCACCCAGAGCACCTTCCAGTCCTGAAACCTCCAGTCATGGTAAGTACCGTACCCTATGCAGGTGTACCATTTTTTTTAACTTTATTGTTGAGAGTATTACAGAATACCTCCCATTTCCCCCCACTGCCCTCCCCCACTCTGTTCCTGTCCCAACCCCAGGCCTTCACCACGCTATTGTCTGTGTCCATGGGCAGTGCATAGATGCATATACATTTTTTGGTTAATCTCTTCTTGTTCACCTTCCACCTTCCCTCTGAGATTTGCCAGTCCGTTCCATGTTTCCATGCCTCTGGTTCTGTTTTCATTCATGTGATACTTGCCTTTCTCTGACTGGCTTATTTTGTTTAGCATAATCATCTCCAAGTCCCTCCATGCTGTCTCAAAGGGTAATCGATTCTTTTTAAGGGATGCATAGTATTCCATTGTGTACTGTACCTTTACTATGGTTAGATATAGAAATAGTTACCATTGCATTACAGTTGCCTGCATCATTCAGTACAGTACCATGCTGTATGGTTCTGCAGCCGAGGAACAACAGGTTATGCCATCTAGCCCAGGCATGCAGCAGGCTGTACCATCTAGGTGTGTGTCAGTACACGCTGTGATGTTCACACAATGACGGAATCACGTAACAATGTATTTCTCAGAATGTATTCCCATCTTTAAGCGGTGTATTACTGTATTAAAAATATGTTATCTGGTATATTCTTATCATATTTGTAATCATTTCACTTAGCTCTTTTCTCCATCTGAGTTTCGGTGAGGGTATTAGAGGCAGGGAGCTATTATCTGCCTCTCCCAAACCCTACCACCACATCACCGCCTCTTGCCTCAGTGCCACTTATTGACGAGAGAGCTCCTCTGTTCATGGCTGATTTGAGAGGCCACCTCTACCAAATACGGAACCTCTGCCTTCATTCTGTTCTGTTGACCTGTTTGTACGTTCCTGAATCAATATACTGCTTTTCCCTTCCTTTAGTTCCTGTCAATACTATTATTTGTTACCCAAGTAATACATAGTATTTTCTTTGCACGTGCTTCAAAGAGCATAGAAATATTGCAAGAAAACAAGAAAGAACCTTTCTCTTCCTTCCCCTGCCCTGCATCCACTGTCAACAGGTGGCTGATATTATTCTAGTTTCCTTGTGTGTTTCCATATATACATGAAGCTATGTAGCCGTATCTGGTTTTGTTCTTATTATTAATACAAACGGGATCATGCTGTACGTATGATTTCAACTTGCTTTTGTCATTTAACACTTTTGGAGACCTGTTCATATTAGTGCACACAGTCAGACCTTATTTTTTTAAGCAGTTGTGTAGAGTTCATACACACACACACACACATATGTATGTATCACACACAGACATGCTATATTTATCTATTTTTTTTCAAGCACACTGTTTTAATTAGTGCAGCTTTATAGTATGTAAATGTGTAGGGCAATTGTAAGAAAATTTTTATATTTTTATGTGGGGATCAGAGGAGAAAGCCTGAGATCGAAGAGCGCAGAGTTAGTTGGGGGACAGGGAGGCGGGCACCCACAGGCAGGCGCCAGCATACAAGGCCCGGGCGTGGCGAGCAGGGCCTGGGAGAGGCTAAAAGAAGGCCTTTGTGGCCAGAACACAGTAAGTACGCAGGGGAGCGAATGAGTTAGCCCGGGGTCAGATCCTTAGCGTCTTGAAGGCTTCTCTAAAAGAATTCATGTTTTACTCTAAAACAGTAGATTCATTGAAATATTTCAAGCATGGAAGCATTCTATACTGGGTTGAATTATAGGCCCAAAAAAGATAAATCCAAGTCCTGACCACTGGTACCTGGAAATATAATCTTACTTGAAAAAAAAAAAAGGTTTTTGTGGATGTAAGTAAGGGAAGAATCTCAAGATGGGATCATTCTGGATGATTTGGGTGGGCCCTACATCAATCCCTAGTGTCCTGATGGAAGGAGGAAGCCACGGGGAGGAGGCCACGAGAAAGGGGGCAGAGATTACAGTTGAAGAGCCAGAAGCCAAGGGCTACCGGGGGCCACCAGAGCTGGAGGGGATGCGGAGGATCCTCCCCTCGATTGGTGGAGGGACCACGGCCCTGCAGACGTCTGGGTTGCAGACGCATGGTCTCCAGAAGTGAGAACAAGCTTCTGGTGTTTTAAACCACCAGCTTTGTGGTACTTTTTACGGCAGCCCTAGGAAATGGGTAGATGTGGCTTCCTGTCTCCTTTTATTCATTCTCTCAGATATTCAACTAAGGTCTATTAAAAGGGCTCACTATATATCAAAACTGTTCGGAGTCCTGGGGTGGGGCAGTGATGAGGCGCGCACACACAAGTCCCGCCTTGGCAAGCCTAGTTTCTTCACGACACATCGCCTGTCCATGTGGGACCCGGGAGCAGCAGTCTTTGAGGCCTCACTTGCCACAGCTGGGAGATTTTACTTGCAGTTCTCACCACGGATTCTTGTCAGTGTGCCTTGGCGTGTGCTGATAAAATCTGTTTCCCACGGTTGTTAAATAGTAGCTCAGATAGTTCATCCACTTTCATGAAGCATCCTTAATGGTCCTCAGTGAGATCTCCCTGCTTCTACTACAGTACGTGTCCCACTATTTTATAATCATTTACTTGCCTGTCTTTCCCACTATGCTCTGAGCTCCTTGAAAGAAAGGGTTATATTTTTTGTGTCCCCAGGGCCTGGCATAACCCATGCACATAGTGAGTATCCGATATTTGTTTAATTTATTAAAAGTGTGCATAAAAGAAACGATTGATACGTTGTACTTTATTACATTAAAAGCTTCTATTGTCTAAAAGACACTTTAAAAATTAGAAAGACAAACCACGAACTGGTAAGGTGATGAAAATGACAGCTGACAAAGGGTTGGTATTCCAATTTTATAAAAGACTCCACGAAGCAGATAAGAAAGACACAAAACACACAATAAAAATGGATTTTAGAAATACTCACTAGGAATTTTAGAGCAGAATAAATACATTTGGTCAATAAACATATAGTAGATATGCTCATTCTCATTAGTAATAGAAAATGCTAATTTTCAATATCATTTACGCCCTTTCAACTGAAACACATTTTGAGAAGTTTGACAAAATCAAGTACTGGAGAAAACATGGTCAGGGAGGTGTCTAACATTACTAGTGGAAATGCAAAATGAAGTAACCTCTTAGGAAATATTTGGCATTACTTCATAAAGTTGAATATTCATATGCCCTATGATCTAGCAATTACACACACATACATACACACACACACACAAGAAGAAACACTTGCACATATGCACCATCAGGAGCCGTGTACAATAATTTTTCAGCAGTAAAATAACAAAATATTCTTCATCCCTGCCCCCCACCATCCCTTCTCAAATAAGCTTGTAACTAGAAACAAGATGTCTTTTGATAAAGGAGTCCAACAAGAGACTGGATAAATAGCTTGTTATATATTCTCACAATGGTATATTGGGTGGCAATGGCAATATGTAAATTCGGGTTATAAACAATGCAGATGAGTCTCATAACATGACATGGAATAAAAAACAAGTCCCAGAAACTGCATGGCATACGATATCCTTATAACAAAGCTCAAAAATATACAAAACTGAGCAAGATTTTATTTATGCACAAATACTTGTGACTTTAAAATGTTATTCTCTAAAACCAAAGCAAACTATAAACACAAAATTCAAGATGTTGTTTGCACCTTGGGGGAGGCAAGGCATTAGGCGGTGCTTACTCATCAGCAGCTGTCAGTGAGTAGTGATACTGGACAGGTGGTGAGTTCGTTACTCATTTTGTAAAGTGCTGGGTCTTGATCACAAGTGCAGGGCATTAGGCTTCGGGGATGTAGGCTGTCATGAAATGCAAAGTGGAAATTCAAGAATGTGACAACTTCCCAGTTTTGTTTATGATTGCAGTTAAGACAGGTCCTCTTAACCTGAGAAAACACATGAGTCACTTTGGCCCAGAAGCATAAGAGGATTCTTATTAGAAATGTCCATTTCAAGGGCACTCAGAGTTTTTGCAGAGTTCTGGCCACAAAGGATGGTGGCCAGTGTGCTCCTTCTCAGAGCTGTGGGGAAAAGCAGCAGCCCTCCCCCCCTCCCCCCAGGAGATTCAGCCTTCCCAGGTGAGGCAAAGAAATGCAAATAGAGGCTCATTAATAACCAACATCTATCCCACCCTCTGGAAATCCTCTTATGCAGAACACCAGGGCTACATTCCAAGGCACTGAGTAACTGAGACTACTAGCCACAGGAAAAAGGTAGAGGATAACTGAACCTTTCCTGGGCTTGCAAATCTACCCAGGAAAATAACACTTGACAGTGGTGTTTAACATGGACCCACCCAAGCTCATCCAAACCCAGTAGAGGGAGCCACAAACAGGGAAAATTTGTCAGGCTCCAAAACTAACTGAGATACCCAAAATGGTGAAACAAAGAAACAAATCCCAAATGAAAGAACAAGAGAACTCTATCGAAGATGAGATCAATGAAATGCAGTTAAGCAAATTATCAGAGTTAGAGTTCAGAGCCATGATCTTGAGGAAGCTCAACAGCATGAGTAAGGACATCAGCACCGTGAGTAAAGATATAGAAACACTGAAAACCAATCACGTGGAAATGAAGAATGACATAGCAGAAATTAAGAACACTTTGGAAGGACTAACAAGCAGAGTACAGGAAACTGAGGACCAGATCAGTGAATTAAAAGACAGGGTAGAAAAAACTCAACCAATCAGAAAACCAAAAGGAAAAAACAATTAAAAAACAGGAAGACAGCTTAAGAGAACTGTGGGACAACTGGAAATGTACAACATTTGCATCATAGAAGTCACTGAAGAGGAAGAAATGGGCAAGGGTTAGAGAATATATTTGAAGAAATAGTGACAGAAAACTTTTCTAACTTTGGGAAGGAAGAAGGCATTCAAGATCAAGAAGCACAGAAAGCCCCAAGTAAAAAGAACCCAAACAGGCCCACACCAAGACACATAATGATTAAAATGCCAAAAATTAAAGACAAAGAGAGAATCCTAAAGGCAGCAAGAGATAAGCAACAGGTTACCTACAAAGGAAACTCCATAGGGCTATCGGCTGACTTCTCAACAGAAACACTACAGGCCAGAAGGGAGTGGCATGAAGTAATGAAGTTCATGAAAAATAAGGATCTGAATCCAAGACTACTCTATCCAGCAAGGATATCATTCAAAATATAAGGTCGAATAAAGAGCTTCCCAGACAAAAAAATAAAAAAGGCTAAGATATGCAAAAAGGACTGCTGTAATTAGTAGAAGAAATAGGAAGAAAAATAGAACCACACTAAACAAAAATGACAATAAATAAATACATATCAATTATCACCTTAAATGTGAATGGTTTGCATGCTCCGATAAAAAGGCACAGAGTAGCTGACAGGATAAGAAAGCATGACTCACATATATGTCGTTTACAAGACACCCACCACACAACAAAAGACTCACATAGGTTGAAAGTGAATGCATGGAAAAAAGTCTTTCAAGCAAATGGAAAGCAAAAAAAAGCTGGCGTAGCAATACTCATATCTGATAAAGTAGATTTCAAAATGAAGGCCATAACTAGAGACAATGAAGGTCACTACATAATACTGAAAGGATCTATCCAACAGGAAGGTATAACCTTGGTAAACATATATGCACCCAATTTAGGAGCACCAACATATATTAAAAATCTTTTGGAGGACTTCAAAGGAGAAATCGACAGCAATACAATCATAGCAGGGGACTTAAACACCCCACTGACATCACTGGATAGATCTTCTAGACAAAAAATTAACAAGGAAACACACTCTAAATGAAGCACTAGATCAAATGGATTTAATAGATATCTACAGAGAATTAAAATCCAAAACCACAAAATTCACATTCTTCTCAAGTGCACATGGGACATTCTCAAAGATAGACACCATTTTAGGGCACAAACTAAGTCCCTACAAGTTCAAGAAGATTGAACTCATATCAAGCATCTTCTCAGATCACAATGGCATGAAACTAGATATCTATTGCAACAAGAACACTGAAAAACATTTGAAAACATGGAGACTAAATAGCATGTTATTGAACAATGAATGGGTTACCATGGAGATCAAGGAAAAAATTAAAAACTTCCTGGAAACCAGTGGAAAGGAACACACAACAACACAAAACCTATGGGATGCTGTAAAAGCAGTTCTGAGAGGGAAGTTCATAGCACTACAGACCTACCTCAAGAAGCAAAAAAATTTCTAATAGACTATCTAACCTCACAACTTAAAGAACTGGAAAGCAAACAAACAAAAAGAAAACCCCAGAGCAAGTAGAAGGAAGGAAATAGTAAAGATCAGAGTAGAAATAAATGACATGGAGACCAAAAAAAAAAAAAAAAAAAAACAATTCAAAGGATCAATGAAATAAAAAGCTGGTTGTTTGAAAAGATAAACAAGGTTGATGAACCCTTAGCTAGACACACCAAGAAACAAAGAGAGAGAACCCAAATACACAAAATCAGAAATAAAACAGGAGAAATAATAAGTGACACCACAAAAATACAAAAGATTGTTAACAAATATTATGAACAATTATACGGCAACAAATTTGACAGTCTAAGCAAAATGGACAAATTTCTAGAAACACACAGTCTCCCAAAACTGAACTGGGAAGAGATAGAAAACTTGAATAGACCAATAACAACAAAAGAAATTGAAAATGTAATCAAAACTCTCCCAGGAAACAAAAGCCCAAGCCCGGACAGCTTCACAGGGAATTTTACCGAACATTCAAAGAACGAATACCCATTCTCCTCAAACTATTCCAAAAAATTCAAGAAGAAGGAAGACTTCCAAACTTGATTTAGCGGCCAGCATAATTCTAATTCCAAAACCAGAAAAAGACACCAAAGAAAGAAAACTACAGACAATATCCCTGATGAATATAGGTGCCAAAATACTGAACAAAATACTAGCAAATCGAATCAAACAATACATCAAAAGAATTATTCACCATGACCAAGTGGGATTCGTCCCAGGGATGCAAGGCTGGTACAATATTCGCAAAGCAAAAATGTGATACACCATATAAAAAAAATGAAAGATAAAAATTATATGCTTATATCAATAGATGCTGAAAAATCATTCAACAAAATCCAGCACCCATTTCTGATAAAAATGCTCAGCAATCTGGGACTAGAGGGATCATATCTCGACATAATAAAGGCCATATATGAAAGACCTACAGCCAACATCATACTTAATGGGCAAATATTAAAAGCATATCCCTTAAGAACAGGAACAAGACAAGGATGCCCACTTCTGCCACTCTTATTTAACATAGTACTGGAAGTCTTAGCCACAGCAATCAGACAGGAAGAAAAATTAAAAGGGATCCAAATTGGAGAGGAGGAAGTGAAACTCATTATTTGCAGATGATATGATACTATACATAGAAAAACCCAAAGACTCCATCAAAAATTTACTAGACTTAATAAATGAATTTGGCAAAGTGGCAGGATACAAAATTAACATCAAGAAATCAATGGCATTCTTATACATCAATGATGAACTCACAGAAAGAGAAACTAAAAAAACAATCCCATTTACCATTGTGGCAAAAAATTAAGATACCTAGGAATAAACTTAACCAAAGAAGTAAAAGACCTATTCTCAGAAAACTACAGGCCATTGAAAAAAGAAATAGAGGAACATATAAAAATGTGGAAGCACATACCTTGTTCATGGGTTGGAAGAATTAACATCATTAAAATGTCCATATTACCTAAAGCAATCTATAGATTCAATGCAATCCCCATCTAAATACCAATGACATACCTCACAAAACTAGAACAAATACTTCAAAAGGTCATATGGAACCAAAAAAGACCTTGAATAGCCACAGTAATCTTTAAAAAGAAGAACAAAGTTGGAGGGATCACATTACCAGATTTCAGGTTATACTACAAAGCCATTGTAATCAAAACAGCCTGGTACTGTCACAAGAACATGCATGTAGACCAGTGGAACAGAACAGAGAACCCAGAAATGGACCCAAGGCAATATGCTCAATTAATATTTGACAAAGGGGGCAAGAGCATACAGTGGAGTAAAGACAGCCTCTTTAAGAAATGGTGTTGGGAAAATTGGACAGATATATGCAAAAATGTGAAACAAGACCATCCACTTACACCATACACAAGAATAAGCTCAAAATGGATAAAAGACTTAAATGCGACTCATGAATCCATAAAAATCCTAGAAGAAACTGTAGGCAACAAAATTTCAGACATCATACGCAGCAGAACGTTCACTGATACATCACCTAAGGCAACAGAAACAAAGAAGAAAATGAACACATGGGACTACATCAAACTCAAAAGCTTCTGCACAGCAAAAGATACAATCATCAAAATGGAAAGGCAACGCACTGTATGGGAGAGCATAATTGCCAATGATATATCAGATAAGGGGTTAATTTCCAATATATAGAGAGTGCTCATACAACTCAACAAAAGGAAGACAAAGAACCCAATTAAAAAATGGGCAGAGGAACTAAATAGACATCTCTCCAAAAAAGATATACAAATGGCTAAGAGACATATGAAGAAATGCTCAACATCACTAATCATCAGAGAGATGCAAATTAAAACAAGGAGGTATCACCTCACACCTGTCAGAATGGCCGCCATCAACAAATCATCAAACAAGTGTTGGCGAGGGTGTGGAGAAAAGGGGACTCTAGTACACTGCTGGTGGGAATGCAGACTGGTGCAGCCACTAAGGAAAACAATATGGTGTTACCTCAAAAAATTAAAAATTGAACTTCCATTTGACCCAGTGATCCCACTTCTAGGAATATACCCTATGAAGCCTGAAACACCAATCAGAAAGAATATATGTACCCCCATGTTCATAGCAGCACTATTTACAATAGCTAAGATCTGGAAACAGACCAAATGTCCATCAGTAGAGGAATGGATAAAAAAGCAGTGGTACATATACACAATGGAGTACTATGCAGCTGTAAGAAAGAAAGATATTTTATCCTTTGAGATGACATGGAGGGACCTGGAAAGTATTATCCTAAGCGAAACAATCCAAACAGAGAAAGACAAGTATCATATGGTCTTACTTATTTGTGGAATATAATGAACATAACACTCTGAGGAATGGGATAGTCCCAAAGACGTGGAAGTGGGGTCCAGACTGATAATCCCCAGAAGAGTGGGTGGTGGGGGGGAAGATAAGTCACAGAACTTAAATGCATGTATGCATGAACAATGGACATGGACAACAAAGCTGGGGACAGGGCAGGGAGGGAGGGAGAGGGGGGAATCAGTGGGGGGAAAGGAGAAACATCTGTAACAAAAATAAATTAATTAATTCATAAAATAAATAAATAAAAGAAATGTGCATTTCAAATTTGACTGAAAATCATGTAAATCTAAATTTCACTGAAATTAGGATGTGGGGCGGGGGCATGTTTTTCATATATTCTCACGGAGCCACAGTATTGAACTATAGAATAATCTCTCTACAATTTCTGGCCAAAAAAAAGCAAACATAAAGCTGAGATTCATACTTAAAAAGTTCTCTCCCACTCTGGTCCACGAGGGAGGAAAGTACCCATTACATTTCTGAGGCAGTTGTAGAAAGTGCTTGTCTAAGGCTCTGAACATCTGATCTTCAGCTAGGACCTTCATGTGAGTATGTATCACAAGGCCCTGTCTGTATTTTCATACCTTTCCACGCAATATAGAAAGTTGTTTTGAAAACTACTTGACAACCTGAATGTGGATTTGTTTCTTTCAAGCATTTTTAAAACTCTGGAAATACTTAAGTGCATTTTTAAAATACACTCCTATAATGATGTTTGGAATAGCGTGTTCTGTATCCATACTTATTTTGTAGGTAGCTTACAGTGCCTGGGTATGAGCAGTTTTATGGTGAAAACATTGGTATAGCTCTGACTGGTCTCCCTGGAGTAGAAGAGCACAGTGGTATAAAGTTTACAACAAACATTTAAAGAGAAAGACAGAGTCGACATTTGGCATACAGTTTTGATGGTTGTCTTGTTTCCAACT
The DNA here is from genome assembly GCF_014108415.1 of Molossus molossus. Taxonomy (NCBI): domain Eukaryota; kingdom Metazoa; phylum Chordata; class Mammalia; order Chiroptera; family Molossidae; genus Molossus; species Molossus molossus. Next base: position 185,909,020 of record NW_023425344.1, read on the forward strand.
TGGGTTCACATGTGTGCCAAGTGAGAATGTTTTGAAGAGTCCTCGGGGCATTACATTCTACCATGTCCATTACCAAGGTCTCTGAAGCAGGGAGAACAGGAAAAGCAACTCAGACCCCACTCCTGCCTCAACCTTAAAGGCTGAGCTTGGAGAGAAACACACTTGGATTTCAAATAAAAAAGGATTGACTGCGGAGCAAGAACTGAATTAGTATAAAAATTAGCCTCTTGAATCAGACTCTCCAAATGTCTACTGAAGCCCATAAGAGGTTCCCATGCCTCACGCTTGGCTCCCTGTGACAGGGGTGGTCAGGTACATTGGAGAAAGGTGCAGGTGAACAGTGGCCTATCCTCGATGTCTGGTGGTTTGCACAGGGAAAACTGTGCTGCCTGAAAACGTTCCTCCATCAGAGAAGTATCCTGTGTGAGGTTTTGTTAGCGACTCTCATCTCTATCAACCTTTTCATCTTGTGGTCTTTCTGTTGGCAAGTAAAAGCATCATCAGGATCAGACATGGAGGTTTCTCTTTAGAATTGGAAGTGTACACTAGCACACTATCTTGGCTGGAAAATCACATTATAATCTCAAGCACTGGGCATTGGAGACAGAGTAGTCTAACCTCACCATTCACATAAACCCTTCATAGGAAATCAGTCTATAAGCTGAACAATAGTTCACAGAAAAGGCCTTGGTATGTGTGTGAGTTCGTAATTATACTAGCTAAGAGTTCTGAGTGTTTTCTATTTTCCAGAAACCCTCTTACCTGTTTTGTGTGTATCATTTTATTTATTTCTCACTCACTATATCCCTGGGAGATAAAACACATAATGATTCTACTTTAAAGGTGAGGAAACTACAAAGCTCAGAGAAACCAAGGCAGGTGTCTAAGGCCAGGGAAGATTTGATCTCACGTCAGCTTCATCCAAATTTGATCCTCACAATCGTTCTATTATTCTGCCTCGCCTAGACTTTCTGTTTGAACATACATTGAAGTCCTTTATAAAATTCATGGCCAGGCTGTTGGAATTGGAGGGCAGTTTATAAAACTTCAACTTCAATAAAATCTGCAATGGAAAATTCAAGCCTCAAACTTATGCACCATGAAGGCTTCAGTAAGACTAAGAATGTCAGCCAGGATGGTATTTCATGTATTTCTGTAACATGTTCTTCCAAGTCCGTTCCATTCCAAAGAGCAAAGGAGCTGCTCGCTGCAGAGTTTATGGAGCACCCAGGTGCCCGCTGGTTCAGGCCATCTGCAGCTGCCAGCGTGCAGGACCAGTTATTACAGTGGCCTGATGATCATCATGGCGCCATCTCTGCAATTCACAAATGCCTGTCAAACAGTAAATAGTAGGAATTACTATAAACAGCGGTGGTGCAGTTTCAATGACTATGGCTCTCTATATTCCAGAAATGTAATCTTACACTCTACCTTAAAATTGGATATAGCACATGAACTCCTTCAACCATGCAGAAAGTGACAATGTGTATTACAGAGATCGCTGCTGTCCAGAGAGCAGCCGGGGAAGAGTCACAAAAGAAGTTACCGATGCCCTGAAGAAAATTTCAATCAGCATTAAAATCACTTATTGGGAACATGTCAAAGTCTTGGTGTACTAAAATCGAGCCTTCACAAGTTTTTGTGTTACATTTTATGCATCTTGGACATAATTTATTGATGTATCACTTCAAGAATTTTCAATATATATGACCAGTGAATAGTCACTATAACTTATTTTACATGATAAACAGCTGCTGGAGGATTTGCCAGTATCTTCTATTATAATTTAAAATACTTGGATCGTTTCTCTTATTTTTATTCTTATCCCCAAGGTGCAATATAAAATCTGCAGAATACACACACACACACACACACACACACACACACACACACAGGCCCTAATGCTGAATCATTCTGCACAGGGTAGCCGGCCATTGTTTTGATTGCTAGCATTTATATTTGCATTTCATTGTAAACACAGTTGTTGGAAAAGTAATGCAGTTCCTTGTGGGTGGAACATTTGGCTTTGGGGTTTTGTAACAATGTTTGACTATTCCCACACTTTGATAATCACACCAGTATCTCAGGGGAAGAAAACACAATGGATAGTCAATACAGATACTGAATTTTTAAAAGGTCACCTACATAAGGGATCAAGTTTCAGAGGCCTTACCTTTCTTATTTTAAAAAATCTGTTCTAAGTGGGAAATAAAAAACCTGGAAGCCATTCTTTCAGCTGTGAGTAATTGAAGAAATTGTGCAAATAATAATCCTTCTTGCAACAGGACGTTCACAGAAATAGTAGTGTTCCTCACTATAAATTATTATTTAAAGGAAAGAAAAGGTAAAAGAAAAACTCCGATTTTCAGTTTACTGATGAGTGTTATTTTCCCTTAAGTCCTACATGATACCTTGGTTATAAATTGAGACTTACGGAGTTGAATAGACTTTGCACTGAAGTCTAAGAACTTACTTTCCCAACTGAAGATACAGAGATGGAGGGGTTAGCTATTGCCTTTCTAAGATTGATTTTAGCCCTTCCCCCTGGTAACTCCATTACTATTTATGGTAAAACTCCTGTTAACAGGTTGTGCTCATGAATCTGTACATCATAAATGGCCTGACGTAGAATTTGGAAAAGGAACAAGGTGAAGAGGAGGAAGGTTCTGAGACTCCGTTTGACTTGTGTTTTCTATCAGCCTCTATTCTCGCCTAGTGTGGTGTGTTATTCTCTCCATGAATATTTAAAAACAATAAAACAGTCATCAAGTTATTTTTAATTCTGAGTAACCTTACAAAATAAATAAGGTACAGAAAGAATAAAACATATTTTAAAACTTTAAATGTTAACGTTAGTCTTATCAGTAACCAATTCTCACAAATTTCTGAAGGATGTAAAGGGTGCCCTTCGTTGAACATAAATGTATTATTCAGCTTTGTGTAGTTTAAAGACCTACCTAATGCTCTTAAAAGGTTAATCAAATTTAATGAGATTGTTAAACTAATCAATGTTTCTTTTATAGACATCCTTTTCACTTGGTCTCCTAAAAGAAATTCCCCAAAGGACATGGAACAATGTTCCCCAGAAAATGGAATATAATGAAAACACTAGGGACTTGCCTCCATTTTTCCATTAAACTCTTTTTTTAGATTTCTGATTACTGATGCTAATGTATCCTAATGGAACACTGAAGTTAAATTATTATACTTTCAGATTCAATATTTTCTCCAGCTGGCCCAAGACTAAGCAGTACAGTGACTTTCCATAATTCCCATGATTTCATCAGAACCATATTTTGTTGCCTCTGTCAGTGCTGATACTGTCTAGTCAGGGCCCGTCTGCCTCTGATCCGCTCACTAGAGGCAGGTATGTTTTTTGAAATGCATGCTCTGCATGTGTCTAACATCTTCTCCATGATTTCTTTGAAGACTCACCAACACTTTCCCAATGTCCCCAGTGCCCTCAGAACTTAACTCTTCGTTACCCTCTTTAATGGGAGCTTACCTTCCCCCCTAAATTTAATAGCTGCACCTCTGTTTCTCAGCTCCAGAAAACAGGTTTTTATTCTACCTCAGACACCTGTGGCCCAGTCAACACTTTAGATCTCATCGTATTTGAAATGGTCCTAATTCACCTCACACCTGTCAGAATGGCTATCATCAATAGATCAACAAACGACAAGGGTTGGCAAGGGTGTGGGGAAAGGGAGCCCTCGTGCACTGTTGGGGGGATGCAGATGGGCCCAGCAATGAGTTTAAACACTCTGCTGTTTTCCAATCTGTCTCAACTCTTTCTCCACACTTTCAGTAGATAAGCTCATTTCTGACAGAGTTCCCTAAATTTTCTGTCGAATGCTTCTCAAGTTATCACTGATTTGCCCTCTCTTCCTTTCTTGGTCTGTAAAACAGAATGGAAAAGGGGGGAAAGGGTTTTATTTCAAACTTGTTACCTTGCCTCCTTCCCCTCAGTGTCAAGCAAAATCTATACCTTTACTCCCTTCATTCATCTTTTTTATTGTGATAACTTGCTTTGTCCTCACAACCTTGACACTGTTATTTGGTTCCTTCCTGACATGTCTACACTCCTGTCATTGTTGTTTTCTGGTCCTCTTTTGCCTGCCTTTTCTCCCGTAAAATATGCACTCTCTCATTCAGCAAAGTAATCTATTTTTTTTTCCCATGGGTGACCCTTAAGGATATTGGTATAGCTTCAGTTTCCTTACACAACTCCAAATCTCCATCCCCAATGCTTCCCGACCAATTCTGTAAGGACCTTCAGCACCTCAACCAACATGTGCAAAATCAAGCCTATTTCCCACTGTACTTACAGCCTTTGCATTCTGTTTACTGTAGTCCCTTGCTCTCAGTCAACCACTACTGAAGCCTTAGAATCATTCTAAGCTTCCTTCTCTCTTTCTCATGCTTCCCTCTTTGGCCTCAGGTCAGTCTCCAATAGGTTATACTTCTGCAGAGGTTGACTCCGTCCGTCCTTCTAATACTACATCAGTACCTCAGGGTTTCCCATAGAAACCATCGTACAACAAATCTCCTCCCTGCTTTTCTGTCTCCTTGTACACTGCTGTCAGATCATTTTCTTAAAGCATGAGTCCAGTACCACTAACACCCTCATTTACTCCTTACTGCCTGCCAAACTAAGTCCATATTCCAAATGTGGCAATCATTGTCTTCATACTTTGGTCTATCTGAATTTGACAACCTTACCCCCCCCCCCAAACCACTTTAAGACCATGTGTTTCTAGAACAATAAAATGACCCATCATTCCAGATTCCCAAGACTAGCAAGGGAGAGGTATGGATATATACCCGATGCTCCTCAAACAAGAAAACGCCCCCTTTCTATCACAAGGATTGAGAGTTATGTACCAGCTTGAAGTAAAACTAAAGATTAGATAAATTCAAACTTGTCACCTCTCACCTCCTTTCTTGTATCTCTCACCAATCTTGATAACTACATCAAATTATCACATTGTCCTCTCGAGGCTACTAAGTATAAATCTTTGACTGGAAAAGGAAGACTCTTTCTGGGACCTTATTTTAGAATGAGGAATCCCAGGAGCCTTCATCCCTCTGGGTATAGATGTGTAGAATTATTTAGGAGATGGTAACAGTTAATGCCAAAAAAAAGTATATTTCTGCTTCTGTATAACTACAAAGTATGAAAATAGATAAACATATGTTCAACAAATTTGGAAGATATGGTTATCAAAGACTAACTCATGTGGCTATATGATTTTCAAGGACTGACTCCAAATATATGTTCTAGGCTGTGTGAATGATTTACCTTGGGGACCTGGGAAACAGCTCAGAGGAATTGGTGGTGTCCTCTGAAAGAGCTACCTAGTGTGCAGAGGCCTCATCACTGCAGGCAGGGCGAGTCATGATGTGGGCAGAGAAGACAGTGGCCTCAACTATGAGCTGGAAATTATAAGTTGCAGGGTGGAGTCCTGGCCAGGTGGCTCAGTTGATTGGAGTGTTGTACCATACACTGAAAGGTTATGGGTTTGGTTCCTGGTCAGGGCACACACCTAGGCTGCAGGCTTGATCCCCAGTCAGTGTGCGTATGGAAGGCAACCAGTCAATGTTCTCTCTAACATCAATGTCTCTCTCTTCCTTCCTCTCTCTCTAAAATCAATAGACATGTCTTTGGGTGAGGATACAAAAATTGCAGGGTAGATATTCCAGGTAGATTTGTAGTCCCATTGCTCCTTACATTCTCACCTGTTTATACTATGCACTATAGCTTATAACAGCAAACTTGAATTCTTGAATAATAGTCAATGATTCTCTTGAGTAAGTCAGTGGATACCACTTATGAATAATTATACAAATTATTGTTGCCACTTTATTGCGTATTCTCTGTGCATGTTGCTTATCACTTTCTATGCATCATTTTAATTTAGCCCCTAAAATGATTTCGAGATTACTGTCTATTACTGTATCTAAATGAGGAAACTGAAGGTCATGAATGCCTTAGTCCATTCAGGCTGCTATAACAAAAAAAAAGAAAGAAAGAAAGAAACACAGATGGATGGCTTATAAATAGCAGAAATTTATTCTCACAGTTCTGGGAAGATCAAGGTGCCTGCATGGTAAGGCTGTGGTGGAGGCCCCTTCCTGCTCATAGCTGATGCCTTCTTGCTACATCCTCACCTCGTGGAAGGAGTGAGGGATCTCTCTGGAGCCTCTCTCTGAGAATACTAATCTCACTCAGGAGTGCTTCATCCTCCAATTTAAGCACTTCCCAAGGGTCCCACTTACTAACTATCACATTGGGCATTAAGATTCCAACATTTGAATTTGTGGTGGGGAGGAGTTAGGGGGGACACCAACACTCAGACCATAGCGGTGATAAAGATTAATTTGTTCAAGGTTGTACAGCAGGTAAATGATGAGACTGGGAACAAGACCAAAGTCTAGGACCAAACAGCTTCTTTCCTCTCTAAGTTTCTCATTTGTTCCCAGAAAAAGTCTTTCTGTTCCAGACTCATTCACTCAAGACTTCCCCTTGCTCCCTGTCCCAGACTCTGCATATCTTCTGCTTACCTGCCAAGCCAGAGACGAACAGCCACAGATTAAATAGCTATGTCATTTGCATTAAAAATTAATGAGTGCTTTATTAATTTTAACTTCAGCAAATTATAATTCATAACAAATATTTGAATGGGATTATCCATGTCATTATGATATTTTGTATTTAAATATCTTGTCTCATAAAACAAAATGAATAGATCATGTTTTGGGGACTGATTCCAGATCATTTGATGTTTTCAGTTACATGATCTTAAGTCACATTATTTATCAAGATTATATTCCTTACGAAAGTTGGGGTTCAGCTATATCTATAAGTTGCTTATAGTCTCTTGGATGAAAACAAAGGCCGTTTAACTAAAAGATAGAACTATGTCTGTAAGGCTTGCAACTGCAGTTTTAAAGCGTTTGCAGGTAAATCATGTGTTTATAGCCTGTTATTTTTCCTCCACACAGCAGCAGGCTCCCAGATGGTGAAATGAGTAATTGTCCCTGTGGGTTCAGGCTTTTTTTTTCTTCAGTGAATAAAGACAGCACCCATATTCCTATCCACAGAAGTTCTTGACATCACCGTGGCTACCTGAAGGGTAGTTGCTTATGGTCTGGCTCTTGACCTCATCAATGATAAACCCGAACCCTCCTGTCCAGCCAGAATTTCTTTTGGTGCTCCCATGCTGCCAGCCTCTCTAGTTTCTTGTGAAGTCATTTTCATAACCAGTCAGGTGGACACTAGTAGAATGATCCCTCTGATGGAAAGAGCAGGCTTTGACTGATTTGATATCACTCTGCCCTTGAGAAAGCTCTTTATTGAATAGGCACTTGGTGGGTCACAGGACCTAATTACATTCACACTTTGCACTTCCATTCTGTCTGGAACTGTTCCACAAGTGCCACCAAATGTTACTGGGCAACTAAATTATAAATAGGAAAAATATAAAGACACCAACATCTGCTAACAGTTCCTAAACTGCATGTTTCCATGCCCAGCAATTTTGACTATGACATATATTTATGCAATTTAAAGTAATAAGACCGTGATGTAATAAATGCATATGGATTTTTTATATGCTTCCATCAAATAATCATATTGAAATGATTTTATATAAATTTAGTCAAAGAGATATCATTATAATTCCCTTCTTGGCTAGATTTGAATACCCCTCCCAGCTAGGATTTCGTTCAGTAGTTACTAGAATTGCTTGGAGGATTTGATTTTTATTTATTTATTTATTTATCTTTCTTTATTGACCCTTAGAGAGAGAGGAATGGAGAGGGAGAGATAGAAAGAAATATCAATGAGAGAGAACATCGATTGGCTGCCTCCTGCATGCCCCACTGGGGATTTGGCCCACAACCTGGGCACATGCCCTGACCGGGAATCAAACTGGCGACCTGTTGGTGCATGAGCCAATGCTCAAACACTGAGCCACACCAGCCGGGATGGAGGATTTTAGTAAATGCTAGTGCCCAGCTCAACCACAGAGGCTCTGACGCATTAGTCCGAAGTGCGACCCAGGCATGGGTGTACACTGTACCAGGTAAATTGTCACTTATGCTCTTCTCCTCCATCTATTTCAAAGGTCCCATTTGCCAAGCTTTGTATCTTCACTTGATAGAGTAAGTTGGTGAAGATTATACTCAGACAGGTACATTTGTCTCCATATATATATATATGTTCTACAGAGATGAGACAGCCTCGAACCATTACTAACCTTTAGTTTTGACTTTACTTTTTAAAAGTTGACTTAGGACATGCCTCGGTTTCTACAGCTGTGAAACAGGTATGCTCTTTGTAGAAATTACTCTAGCTGACTCACGGTGTAGAATTGCTTCCAAGCAGTAGAGGGAAGTATTGGTCTGAGTATGTCTGGAAAAGGCAATACAGAGAATTAAAGTACCTTCTGGCACCTGGGCAAATGGGGAATCCCAACAGCAAAAGAGTTTTCCTCTTCATTAGTTCAGACAAGTTCTTCAGGTCTTTAATTTGCATTGGAAATCTAGCTTTCAGTTCCCAAGCTTAAAATTAATCAGGGAAGCTCTCTAGTGCTAGGAAATATTTCACTGGCTGGAGTTATTTTCAGAGGCAGAGTTTTCTCTTCCTATCATGTTTCTTGCAAGTTCCTCACTTCCCATCCATGTCTCATGTGTTATTTCATTCTCCACTGCTATGACAAAGAAAATGAAATAAATTATACATAGAGGAATACATGAGGACAGCCCTGCCGGTTTTGCTCCGTGGTTAGAGATTGAGAGGTCAAAGGTTCAATTCCCAGTCAAGGGCATGTACCTGGGTTGCAGGTTCCATCTGGCCCCAGTTGGGGTTGTACAAGAGGCAACCAATCGATGTGTCTCTCTCTTACATCGATGTCTTTCTCTTTCTCCCTCCTTTCCACTCTATCTAAAAAAAGCAATGGAAAAATATCCTCAGGTGAGGATTAACAAAAAGAAGAAGATGAAGAAGAGGAGGAAGAGGAGTATGAAGAAGACTACATGGGGACTGACTAGGGCTTTGCCATATAGCAAAAACTTGCAAAGAACTTAGGGGAAAAAATCCTATGTGGGCCCAGAGATATATTTCTCCATTATCTTGCAAATGGACATCACTCTGTCTTCTTACTTTACAAGTTCAGATCTAAGTTTGAAATGCACAGTTTGATTTAAAAACTAGGTCTGTATCTGCTCTTGATTAATACCTGGGATGAAGCTTCTCCCTTCCTCTTGGCGTTAGGATGAAGAAGAAAGTCAGCAGAGGATGTCTGGAAATCGTTAGCAGCACTAACAAATGAGCTGGCCATCCAGGGCCAGTGAGCTGAATATGAGTTCTTTAATACACCACAACGTGATGCAACAGAAGAAATTAAATTACATCCCTTAAATTAATTGACAAAGCGATTCCTACACTGTCCATAAAGCCTGAAGAAGCCTATAAATTGTGGCACCATCTGCTGGCCGGAGGAGTTTTTGTTTCTGTTTTTGCTTTTTACTGTAAGCTCCATTGACATCATTATTTCTCCAACAGCACTCAGGCATCTGGCCTGTAGACATTCCTGTCATTGCGTTGCCTTCTTGGTCATCAGTTATTCTGGTTCAGAAATCAGAAGATAATTTTGGCTTTAGCTAGCTGAACTCGGAGTGGAATTTAAAAAAATGTACTCATGTCATGTTTCCTCAGTATTTAGTATCCACACTAACAACAATTTCAATATTTACCCAGAGACAGATGAAATAATGAGCCTAGCAAATCTGTCCCATGCACATATTTTAGCAATGACCGTAAAAAGACATCACACTTATCATATTCAGCTCTGTTCCCAAAATACATTTTTTGACAGAAGACAAATTAGATTGTCGCACTGCCTGGTGATGGGACCCATCTCTCTACAAGGGTTTGATTAAATGCCTTTGACCCGCGTCATTGACCACAGAAAGGAGAGAGAGAACATAAATATATTCTGTGATTTAAAATTGTTCTACAGAAAGTGAACTTCTCTAGGAGTCCAGCACAGTCCCCTGCATGGCCTGTGCTCCTTCATCTTGCCCTGCCCCCAAATGAAAGGGTTCCTGGGGTAAGGCCACATGGAAAGGAAGAGAGATGCTACCCTCCCACCTCTGGCCTGAGGTGTGAATAGAAAAAACTGATACAGGATAAAAACTCTAAAGGCTTTGCAGTAATTGGTAAAAAAAAAAAAAGTCTATGACCCAAACCACAAGACGATGACAAGGACATGTCACATTATGTTTGAAAGATGACCCCCTTCTGCTCAAATGAATAGAATATATCTTTTTTAGCAAATTTTCTAATTCATTCAGACCATTAAAAATATTCATTGATTCATGAAATGACTCTTGATAGTAGTCCCACCACATATTAATGCCATTCCCGATTCCCAAACACTCCTGAGTCTTATAACTCACAATAATAGGTCCAAGACACTACATGTCCTCTGACTTGGAGGAATGTTTTCATCAAACTGTATTCTCGCTGGGATTTCCCATGAAAATTGGGCCAAGTAGGAATGAAAACAATGGGTTGACCATGCTCTCTTCTACCCCTCACCCAATCTCACTTTAGTCTGGCCTCATTTTGTATGTTTGTCTTCACGTCTGACACAAAATATCAGTAAAACTAATCATTATGTTCATGACTGTGTTGTTATACCTTTAAAGCCAATACAATTTTCTTTTTGCCTTGGATGGTGTCTATTTTACTGATTATATACTATCTTATACTTGCATTGTTCGGGTAAATAATACAAAAATCGGCATCAACCATATTTTTGGAACTCAAATTGTATGTTGGATATCTTAGGGAACTTGATTTTTAGTGATATCTTGTGATAAGTTCTGAGAAAACTCTAATATCTGTCTGCTGATATGTCTATCTAGGAAAAAAAGAAATGGTTTTGTATGTGGTGATTTTCCTTGAAGTGATATATACCTGAGTCACCATTCATCATATTAGATCTTCATTTCAAATGTAAATTCTTCTTTTGCCAGAAAGAAAGCCAGAGTGAGTGGGACTAAACCAGATCCTTATAAATCTGTTGCTCATAGAAAGTGTGAGGTTGTCAGTGTGGTGAAGTCAAAAGAGGATGGATTTGGGGTATTCCATCTGATCTGTCTGTCACTCAGCAGCCAGATGGCCTTGGGCAAACTGAAGTTCCCATATCTTTGCAAAGGGGGTGATAAATAATTATCTTTACTTGATGCCTGCCACTTGCTAGAAGCTTAATGAATGCAGAAAATGCTTAATAAATGAATGTTTGTGTGCAAGATTTGCTTAATGAAGAGCTAGCTGTCCATGTTTGGGGGTCTCTAGCCAGGTTAGGATCCCAAGACCTATCTTAAGACTATAAATCTTCACAGCTCTGTGTCAGACCCAGGCTAAGCTCTGATATATAAATATTCTTCGTATTGAAAGCTGATGACCATAGCCACATATACCAAGCATGGGCCACTCCTGGTCCTAATTTCTTCTTCACAGACATATCTGTGCTATCTTTTTACAAGTGTTCACAGAGAAGGATAAGAGGAGAAGCAGTCATGAGCCAGGGGCCTCGGGAGCTGATGCTTGGCCCCTGCTGTTTGATATGATCAATCCAGTGTATTTATACTGCATCAGTCATTCAGACGGCACTGTTGCACTAGCATCTCTATTGCTCTTTATCATACCCTGTACGTTTGGTAGGACAGGCATTTAGAGAGGGACAAAGACAGACCCAGATATGTCAGGTGACTTGCTCACAACCACAGGGCTAGTAAAGGAAGGAGCCAAGATGAGAACTCACGTCTCCTGACTCTCAGTATTTTGGTTTCAGCACATGGCCTGACCATCCTCTAGACCATGGTTGTTGCTCTTGTCTTACAGCAGAGCTTGCGGGCTGCCCGGGCATCCTTCTGCGAGTTCAGCCCTCATGTAAGTGTCATGGTCGCCAAGGAGATACACCTATGAGCATGTCTTCAGTGGCAGGTATCCTTCAACACATACTTCCTTTCATCCTTAATAGCAAGCTGAGAACATCTTATAGCTGAGAAAGTAAGTTCTAAGGAGTTTACGTAACTTGCCCAAGTTCAAGAGGAGGGGCCAAAGATTTCAAACACATTTTCTGTCCGATTTCATTTCTTTCATGAATACTGTCACTCTTCCATGTTTAAAGCCACCTGCTCTCGTCTGTGCACTTTGAGGAGCAGCTGCAGGGGTCCCTTGGGAAGGGCAGCCCTAGTCATTCTGCCGGCCAAGGAGGGAGAATCAGGTGGGCGGGAGGGAGGGGCTGCCAGTGCTCCCCTTCCTGTGCACGCTGTCCCCATTGACAGGAGTGGCAGCCTGATTCTGTTCTTGAATGTGCTGTGGTCAGATCACTCTCGCCCTAACCCTAGGTCAGATCAGAGGAGTATGGGTGTCGCCGCAGGTTTCCGGGTGAGGAAGGCGCGTGGTGCTGTCTGTACTCCTTCTTTACATGCTCATGTAGAAGTCAGACCTCCTCCGTCTTCATTGGAAAGTCTGGGCTTGAGGTAGAGGTTCATTTTATTTCCTTGTGTCTCCTGCTAACTGCCTGTGAAAGACAGGGACCCTGGGTCTTCTGGGCACCTACGGTAAAGAATGAAATAGAAGCATTCCGGGGGGAAAACGGCAATAGCACAAAAAAACTGGGTGTTCAGAATTTAGTTATTTCTGAGCATTTTCTTTATGTGCATACACACACTCAAATGCGCTTACACACAGGAGCATGTGCTCAGTCTACGTATGGTCTGTGACACCTGTGTATGGTTTTGCTTCTTCTAAAGGAAAATTGAAATCTCCCTTCTAATGATACCAAATTTGGGAGAAGTTCCACAATTGAAGAATGCCACTGGGCAGCAAAAATGCATCAATTTAGTTACAGACTAGACATTTGATTTTAGCAAGTCCTTAAATCACCACAGCAGCCTGGGCTTCTTTTGTGGTTTATCATGTATAAAAGCATGATAGAAATGCAAGACTTCATTTCATTTCTAATTCAGAATACTTGATGGGTGGGGGATAGCGTAATGTATTCAGAAGTTCAGCACTTCTGTCAAAGGTTAATGTATCAGATTAATCTCCTCCAGCATACTTTGAGATTTTTGTATGTCCAGAAAGGCAGTTTTCTAACTCTGGACTAATGCAAATAGTATTTAAAATTGAGAAATTTTGTTGAAAAAATTTTCAAGTTATTACAGCTTTATAAGCCTCCTATGATACTTCCAAAGGCAGGTGTGTCCCAAACCACCACCCCACACACATCCACACACAAAACAGTGGCAGATGCTTTCTGGTTAATTTGAGAATCGAATTCAACCCTGTTCATAATGCTGATGAGGAGCAGAGGCCCAGTAGGCTTTTTCCAGTGCAAAAATGTATTGATCAAGCATTACCCTCAGCTCCAAATGAAATTCTGCTGAGTCCTGATTATTGCCGGGAATTTAGCTACCTATTTCACACGTATTCCAACATCCTCAAACAACAGCACAAGGTAGTCTTTCTGTTATTTTATAAGTGAGGAAAATGAGACTTAAGGAAGTCAAGTCACTTACCCAGAATGTCCAAAGTGTAAGTGACAGAACTGTGTCTCAAACCCCGTGCCATTAGTCTCCATATCCCGCTGTTTCACTCAGAAAAGACATAATGTGTCTTCCCTTTTGCTAGACACCTACCTTGTGCTGTGCCCTGTGCTACGTTGCTTGATCACAGGGTTTCAGAAGCTTAACTCGAGAAGCCTGTTCATACATTCAGACCTGCCCAGCACACCAAGGCTGCCAGTGAGCGTCGTCAGGACCGGGGAGCAGACCCAGGGACATAGACGTTTGGCTCATCTTGCAGGAAGGAACACGGCATCTGTGTGGTGATGGTGGAGGCGGAGGTGATGGTGTTTGGTAATTTACCTAAGCATTGGCAGCCATATAGGGATGGCATGAACATTAACTTCACTCTTTCTTGGGGGAAACATCAATAACTTTGCTTGTGTCTGTGCATGCAGGTGCGCGTGCGCGCGCGCACACACACACACAAACACACACACACACTTCTATGTGTAATAGCTCAAGGCCTAGAAAGCTGCACCTGCTTTGAATAAGACTCTTTCCTTTCTCTTCTTTCCATACTCAGAGGCAAAGTAAACATCATTCAGGATCATTTAAAGTCTTCGTGATATAGGCAAAAGGCTGAGGGACCCCAATTCTTATATTTACTGTAACTTTCATCCCCCTCATCCCAAAAACAAAAGGCTATTTATCGTCATATCTGAGGGGAAGGCTTTGTTGTGGAAATGACAGCTCCAGGCCCCTCCCAGCAGAGAGCCGGGGTGTCTCCAGAGAACCTGGTGGGCACTCCGGGGCTCACTGTCCACAGCAGACGCATTAGCCCTTGGCACCTGGACACAAACCCCCGCTCCTCCTGCAGCCCCCAGCCTCCTGGGGCAGTGCACTGCAGACAGCATTGGCCAGGTGTGCCCTGCCACCAAGGACAAAACGGGGACTTTCCCATCCATTTTCATTTTATCTGCACCTGCTTAACTGAATCATGAGCCTCTCCTCCCACCTTTTGAATTCTTCCATGGAGTCCCCGGGAAGGCCAGCTGGCTGGCTGCTGGTGTCCTCACCACCCCGTCCGCGCGGTCCTGAGTCGTCCCCACTGTGTCACAGCCTAGGCAACCTGTCTCCTTCTAGAAGGAAGAGTTCATTGTGGCAGTTTCAGTCCAGCCTGTGGTGAGGGCAAAAAGAAACAAGTGTTACTTTACTATGGTTGATTCTCTGCTAGAAAAGTTGAGGCTTCAGAGAGCCAATGAGTAAGACCCTGGTGCCCTCTGAGATGGAAAACAACAGGTACTTGCAGGCATCAGACAGTAAACACAAAAATAGCAGCTTTATTTTTGATAAAGCTAATTACAGAATGTAATGTGGCTTTGCTATGCCACCAAACAGGCACCTTCCTCTGTCCTCCAGATGGAGTGCATTCCCCGTAACTGCGCCCACCACCCATGCAGACACCCAGGGAATGCGGTGAGCACGTCAGTGTGTCTGCCTGGGCAGGCAGCTCGGAACGAGAGGGCAGGGGCTGGCGGGCATGCTCAGATCTGCCCTCCAGTTCCACCAGTCACTTCACAGAGCAGTGGGTCCATAGGCCCCCCACTATTTTGCTCTCTGTGGAGGGGAGTGCAAATTTCCTCTCCTCAGAACGAGGGCTGGGGAGGAAGGGCTTAGCCCCATCACAGGAGAAGGTGTCTCATTTCTGTCATCTGAGCCGGGGACAACACAGGCAAGCAGGCGGACACGTGATGGCGTGCAGAGTTACATCAGCTCAGCCGGGCTGCCTGCAGGGGGTGGGTTAGGCCGGGGGTAAGAAAGGAAATCAGGGCCTTGCAGAAGTTAGAGTTATGGCTGTGGGAAGTCTACGAGCAAAGGACGAGAAAGGACCATAAATGCGTCCTTCCTTCTCGGCCCCTCTGGGGGGTCCCGGACTGGGTGTCTCCTCTCCATCATCTTCATTCTTTATTGTTAAATGAGAATAAGAATGAAGTCTTAGCCATGCCCAGCGATGTTCGGGGCCACTGACGAGATGGCAAAAGTGGACACACTGAGCAGCATTTACAAATGTAGGCACCTTCTGCAAGACCACCAGCCAGACCTTCCGCAGGCGTTAGATCACACAGACCTGCGGCTCTGCTGCGGGGCAGTCGGCGAGATACCGACGTGGGCTGCACGCCCGCTGGGCATAGAGCCTCAGTGTTACACTGCCTACGTGTGGTCGCTGTAGTCATGGTTATCTAGGTGAAGCCGCTGATCTTAGAAGATGGATGTGAAAATACTTAGAAGGAAACACTCAAGAAGTCTGACTAATTCTCAAATGGTTCAGCAACAGAAAGAAGCACATTACTCAAATCATATGTACACACGCACACACTCCCACACGTACAACGAAAGAGAAAAGTAACTGTGGCGAGATGCTAAGAGTGGGTGACTCGGGTGAAGGGTCTGCTCTCCTCTTTTCCTTCCTGCAGCTCTTCTGCAGGTTTGAAATGGAAAAATGATCAAAAGTGCTGGTGAGCAGGGAAGAAAAAGCTGTGGCCAACCAGGGGGAAAGGCTGACGTGGGGGGTGTTGTGGGTAGCTGACGTCTGGAAGGTGGGGAGAAGTGGGGGTACCTTGATCTGCTGGGGATGGTCCTGGCGTCAGAGAAGAAGAGCCAGAGCGGGGAGGCGGCAGGACTGTGATGGGAAGCGGGAAGGCGGGAGGAAGGCATCTTGCTGGCACTGCTCCCCGGAGCCTGGCCTCTCTGAAAGTGTGCTCTGAGCCCGAGGGAGGGACTCCCCCTTACCAAGATCAAAATTTTTTATCCCCGCGCCTCAATGTTTCTTAGCATCCCGGGGCAGCAGATCCTGGAGAGGCACCTTCGGGTTTGGTTTGTCTTTTTCTAAAATCCATCAAGTAACAGGCCTTCATGTCAGATTTTAGAATCGTTTTGCGACTGTGGTAGCACCAGAGAAACCTTTGCTAAATTTAGCCTTGTTGCTAATTAGGAACAGAAAACATGTTAAGCTTCAGGCTTAAATACAGAACTTGGCGGGACGCCAAACTATAGATGCCGCTTGTCACTTCAGACTGGGGGGAAATCTGTGTCTGAATTGCTATGGTGGCTAACCTCGTGGATTGCCCTTTGCATCTCCTAGGCCTCCTTAACTGTGCAGGCGTGCGCACACACACGCACGCGCACACGCACACCCAGATCGTCCTGGAACATCCTGCGTGCCCTCCAGAACTCCCCGTGCCTCTTTTTCTAAATAAAGGGCAGTGGAGGCCAGGGACAGAAGCAGGGTTGGTGAAAGAGTGTCTATGTTGATGTTATACTAGAAGCTATTATTCTATGGAGAGCTGCACATAATGACATGCCATACCCACTGAGGAGAGGCATTGACACATTCTTAGTTACATGACTGCAAGAGTTTCATTATTCCTGTTACCATATTTACATCAGTCTAGGTCCAGACAGCGACTGCAACAACAGCTACACTCGTCCTCTAATCCAAGCATAAAGTAGGTCTTTCAAGTCGGGCTTTAGGCCTCTACACAGCTGTATCTCATATGACAGTGCCGCTAGTATTTAAGGGAAAAGGGGAGCAGTGCTTGGGATATTTGTCCCTCTGGGGTCTCTACCATGGAACCAAAATAACTCACACAGGGCGTTGTTCTCGTCCCTTGGGGCCCTGTGCGTTTCCCGGGGCGCTGTGGGAGGGTCCGCCTCTACCCTTTCTTCTTCCCTTCCTCCAGTGGCACCGCATTTGATGTGACAGTAGGAAAACTAAAAAGAGAAAGTAGAGTGGAGATGAAAAGAGTAAGTAGGCCCTGGCCAGTTTGGCTCAGCAGTTAGAGCGTCGGCCTGTGGACCAGAGAGTCCCGGGTTCGGTTCCCGCTAAGGGCACGGACCTCGGTTGCAGTTTGTCCCCGGCCCTGGTTGGTCATGCGGGTGGCAACCACTCGATGTGTCTCTCTCACATCTATGTTTTTCTCTATCCCTCCCACTCTGCCTCCCACTCCATCTAAAAAAAAAATAAAAATAAAAATAAAAGCAGGAGGCACACAGAATAAAGAGTAGAAAGAAAAGCTGTGGTGTTGCTGTTGCCTTGCACTCTGCTCTGCCTCTCGTGCCCAGGCAGCTGCTCCGCTGGGCTCGCAAGTGGAACCCTCCTTATATGTCTTGGCTGAGGCCAGATGCTTCCTGGACTGAGACTGACCTCTGCCCCCCTGCAGAATCGCCATTCCGGGGGGGTTTCTGGGTGCCGCAGCCAGAGCAAGAAAAAGGCAGGGTGCTGAAACCAGGCCCGCCCTCCGAGGCGCTCTCGAGCGTGCCTGCGGAGCGGTGTTCATCACACAGGAAGAACACGCTAATAGCCCTGAACTGTCTGTTTGTTCAACTCCAACTTGAATGATACCAAAGATTAAATCTTGGTTTCCAATTGTTTCATGCCAAGGCTGTTATATTTAAGGTCCAAATATGTGCGCCATATGTCATACTGGAGCTTGACAATTACCTCAAAAGGCAGTGTCAGACAGATGGTAAACATTACTACCAGGCATACGTACATTCAGAATTAGGCATTTAAATAAACTCAGGCCTGTCTTAGGCTTATTAAAAGGATTCGGGTCTGTAACGCCATTTCGGGCATCTGCATAGGCTCCAGTGTCTTTTGCATCCCGAACAGATTCGGTTTGATTCAAGCACCTTCTGGCTGCAGATGGCGGGTGACACACATTCTCTTTGAGCCCTGTACCTGCAATTAGGCCAATCATGGCAATTAAGGGAACGTAAAGAGATTTAAACTTCAGTCCTTACTATCACCACCATACATTCCCGCCCATGAAATGACGGAAAATCCTCTGCAGGGAACATCACCAACCTCTTAAAAGCCGGGGAACTTCAGAGAGGGAGATTAGAAAGCTACAAAGGGACCCGCCTCAGGACCCAGTCAGAATCTCTGGTTTAAACCTGGGGCTACAGCAAGCTTTTGACACAACTCTCGCACACTGCAAATAAAGGTTAGTATTCCACGGGAGAATTGAAAGAAGGCATCAGATGAATGTGTTTTAAGATATTTTCCCCTCGTAACTGTACCAAAAAAAAGGTCCCTTTACACTCTCTTCTTCCAGGGGGTTTTGAATCCTACTTGGCATTGCAAAAAGGTATTGTATGCTTTTGTGATAGGAAACTAAATGAGGCTGGGGACAAGGTCCTGGAATTTTATTAAGTTGCCAGTGTCGCCGAAGCTCCATTACGAGAGGATGGCCCCACGGAGGGGTCTGGTCTTGCTGGAGACCCTGCGCAGGGCCCACGTGTGTGACTCACGGCTAGAATGATTTCCCTGCTTGGAACTGCTGCTTTGCTCAGCTCTTTAAAAACAGTTGCAATCTCTGTGCATTAGTGCTTGACAAACCAGAGATGTGTAATAATTTGGAGAGGAAGGGAGGACGGGGAAAGGGAGAGAAGAAAGAATGAGAGGCCGGTCAAGACTGTCTTTCAAATGCACGTGTAACTCGGAGCCTTGCCCGAGGAGAAGGCAAGCCTCGCGTAGCGGTTCAACACACACTCCGGTTCTCGGCCTTTCTGAGTGCAAATCCTGACTCGTCCTGGGTGACCTTGTCACCGTTCTTGACTTTTCTGTGTCTTGGTTCTCTCCTCTGTAAAATAGAGATACTCATTATCTCCTTTCTGAGGATTAAATGACATAATACATGTATTGTGTTTAGAACGGTGTCCGGCACTGTGCGTCGGCCGTTACTTTTATTTCGGGAGACAGAGCTCAAACCCCATGTTTTCCTTTCTAACAAGCCTGCCTGGAGAGGGTCCAGCATCATTCTCCTTCTCTTTGGCTCTACTGGGGAGATCAAGTTTTCATTCTGGACAGCTTCTGACTTGACTTAAAGAACTATCTCTCCCTGTTCATTTTCTAAGGGGTTCCACACCTATTCCTGTAGCGTGAAGACTGAATCCTCACTCAGGGCTACAGCCCTGTGTGGGTGTAGGAAGAGGTGTGTTCTCAGTGTGTTCCCTGTGTGTTTCTGTGTGATTCACTGATAATAAAAGCAGACCCTTAAGCCCTGGGCAATGGCCCAATTGAGACCTTTGTCCCACTTACTGAGATGATCTCCAGAAACATATGGAGTGGCTTTGGAAGAACACATGTCTCTGTTCTATTTTGGTTTCCCCTTAATAAAGACAAATTGGTTTAATGACTTAATTATCAAACCCTTTTATCCAACCTTCCAGTGCCTCCTGTTGCCAGCCTCTTGGAATCTCCTTACAACACCCCTATATTCTCAATTGCCCAGTAAGTAATTCAGGTTCCCTGACGTGACATTTAAGGCCTTCAAAATAATGCCCTGAAATCTGGTATGCTCATCTCCCCATACAGCTGTCATTCCTAAACATTGTGGGGGTGTCCACACCTCTCCCCCTTTCCTCATACTGTTTACTTGGCAGAGGTGTCCTCTGCTCCTTTAAAGGAGGTAAAAATAGCTGCTGAGACGCTTTGCATTATTTCATGTCCTTCAGCTCAGTGGTTCTCAAAGTATTGCCCCTGGACCAGAGACTAGTCCATCACCGAGGGAATAATGAGAAATGGAAATGCCCAGGCCTTTTCTTTTTTAGGCATATTATTTTATTCACTTTAGCATTTATTTTTTTAAATTTATCTTTATTGTTGAAAGTATTAAGATGTCCCCCCCTTTTTTCTCCTATTGACAAGGCCTTCAGGGGCCCAGCAAGATGCGAATTCCAGATGATTCCAAGCCATTCCTAAGTTTGAGGGCATGCCTTAGCCCATCATTTGAAACGAATCCTCTCCAGGTGGCAAAACTTTTTTTCTCCCCATGACCTTTGTGTTTGACTGATTATTTGCAAATATTTTTCTCTCCTTTTTCTCTTGGTAGATGCTTAAGACAGATATTCTGTAACCCACTGATGTATCTCCCAACCTGGCCCATAGTAGTCCCTCCAAAGTCTATGAAAGTAATTCCATTCAAAACATGTTTGTTGGCCATAAAATATGTGCCAGCCTCCAGGAACTGGCCCTTGAAGAGATAAAAAGAGCAATGCATCATGGGATATTGGTCTGAAGGCATTTACGATCTAATTGGAATGTCAAGACGTGCATATATCAAATGATTAGAAGGAGAACATATAATGGTCAGAAGGCAGAGGTGGATCGGGAGGACAGGCAGTGAGTGCCACAGGAAATCAGAAAGAGGAGACACTACGCACTGGCTTTCTGGGGGCTGTTTCTGGAGAAACGGGGCTTGAGCTGAGCCTGAAGGGCAGAGGATGTCAGTGGGCCTAGGAGAATGAGGATGTGTTTTCTCGAATGGGAGCAGGGAGATTTGTCTACTAACCTCACACATCCTCAGACACCACTTTCCATATGGCACTTGGTTCTCAGAAGGCTGAATAAGATCCATAAATATTTTATGTCTTAGATTAATATGATATAATACCTAGCTAGAATTAACCAAGTGCCTTATAATCTAATTTATGAAAGAAAAATCAGGATGTATGATAAGCATTCATAACACCACCTTCTGAATAAATGCCAACATGTGCTGCTCCCAGACCCCTTAGGTTTTACATGGGGCTCAGGAAACCACCTCTTCAATACATGTGGCTGTCGAGTGATTTCTTTTCAATCTAGCATCAGCTTCCTTAAGAGCTGCCGTGGGGTGAACTGCAGAGGAGGTGGAGTTGGTTTGGTGCCTTCCTTCACCCTTGTTGGGGATTCCATTAACACCAGTAGTCTGTGTCCACGTGCTGAACAAAGATCACCATTGCAAGCCAAGACTCCATGCCGAAAATCTTCAACTTCCAGATCAGTAGTCTGCAGTGTTAGTGTGGAAAATACCTCGGCAGTCATCAGCCTAACTCCCTCGTGTTCACAACAGCTCGGGCAAATGCTCAGAGATGCAGCGTGTCTCGACCAAGGTTGCCCAGCTGGCTAGTGGTCTAACCTTTACTGGACCCCACATCCTCTGTCTCTCACATCAGCTTCCACCCCCCACCAAATATCTTAGGTTGCTCCTATTCCTTGACACTATTGTCTCCCTTTCTCCCCCACGCCCACACCTGGCTTGTAACATACTCCTTCAGAAATGTATAAGCTATATAGTCAATAATCATGATTTTTGTTAATATGACTACCAAATAGATTTTCAAGATAAAATTTTTGGAGGGGGCGAGAGGGAAAAATGAGGGAGTTGAGTATGGAGTCAGTTCAATTAATCCTGAAACCTGACTTTAACATTGAAGAGATACGCTCTGTGGCAGGGGGGAGGAGGGGACACGTTTGTAGCAAGAGTGCCTTGGGCACACCTCAGGCCACACATGCTCTGAGGACCGTTGCAGTCTGAAATGTGAACTGTCGTTTAGAATTATGCCACTTATCCTAGGCTAGCAGCCTGGCTCAGTCATGAGAAATTGTATCCTTAGTGTCTGTCACATTGTTTAACTTGATCAAGTGTTTGAGATTAGGCATACTATCTCACTTTTTTCTTTTGCGTCTGACCCTGCTATGAGACTATCGTTAAAGTTTATCTGGCTTCCAGTCATATTAAATGCTGATAATGTTAAATAGTGATGCAGATGCTGATAACCATTTAGCTTTCTAACCGAATATTTTATATTTTATTATTTTTTTATCCTCCCCCGAAGACAGTTTTCCATTTTTGTTCAGGTAGAGTGGGAGGGAGAGAGAGAAAGAGAGAGAGAGAAACATTGATGTAAAAGGGACACATCGAGCGGTTGCCTCCTGCACCACCCCAACCAGGGCCAGGGACAAACCGCAACCGAGGTACATGCCCTTAGCGGAAACCGAACCTGGGTCTCTCTGGACCGCAGGCTGACGCTCTAACGGCTGAGCCAAACTGGCCAGGGCCCACTTAGCTTTCTATAAGCATATCCCTTAGTTATTCCCAGGGTATCAGGCTGAGGTTAGCGTCGGACTTGCTGCAGAGCACAACTCCAGGGGGTGCCATGGACAGTGCCATACGCTGCACCTTTCAGACATTGCATATGGTGCCCTCTGTAATGGACCCATGTGATCTGCACAGCAGTCGCAGTGGCTCGGGTTAATATCTTTTCTTCCTCTTGCATGGTGCACATGGGAGAACAATATCATCCATGCAGCACTTGCAATATCACACAGATGGATCCAGCAGGCCGTGAGTGTGAGGGGCCAGATGACACACTTACGCAGTCCTGACAGGTGGGCAGAGCACAGAGTGGGATCACCGAGCAGGCAGACACCCCGAGAGGCAGCGTCAGGAGACGCTGTCAGCGCCAGGGTTCAGGGGAAGGACTTCCATCGCTAAGGTAGAGGGCCTGGGGACAAAAGGCAGGAAATAGTCCTCGAAGGCTGGGAAAGGTTACCAAGCTGGGGACCTCAGCACAAAAATTGTGCTGCCAGAACTGGGGTCCAGGTGCAAGGCTGATCTCAGGAACGAGACAAGATCATTTCTAGAACTGGGTCATGCAGTCTAACAGAACTGGCGGCTCGGGTGATTTCATTCTGTCGCCTAAATGTTGAAGAACTCTGTAAATCCTGTGATTAAAAGTAGGGTCGGCCCTGGAGCCTGGGCCAGGGCTCCGTCTATAGGTGGAGGACTGTGTCCCTGCAGAGAGGAGGAGCAGGCTGTGGGAGCAGGCCCCAGAGTAGGCCCTGGCAGATTTCTTCTCCACTGTCACTTTCCCAGGATGCATAAAATGCTCTGTCATTAACCCCCCGGAGGTAGTACACTCTAAAATGTCAATCGCTTCAGGAAAGGTATAGATAAATTCATGGATGAGAGATGAGAATGGAATATTAATAGAAACCAGGAAGTTGGAAGGCACACACTTACCCTTTGAGTGAATATCAGGGAATGACCATCCTCACCTCCACTGCGCCCCAAACATAGTGCCAATCAGGTGGAACACAAGGCAGAATGGACCAAGGTTTATAAGTTGCATGATAGTGTCTGTGTTCCTAATAGTCCACTTCTCTGTGGACATCAAATATATAATCACACTTACATACCCTGGCTCCTGTCTCAAGCAATCTTATAGTACTCATCTCGGTCACACCATCGTTTTCTTAAGGAGAGCGTCTGATCATCTTCAGTCCTGAACAAGCAGAGGGCCACCGCTTTGCCTTCTCTGGCTCTTAGAAACTGCAACTGGTCTTAGGCATGGGTGCGACTGAGCCAAACACGGATTCTAGGAAAATAGAAGAGCCTAGAGTTCCACTGGCAAGGCGTGGACGAAAGAGGGGTGTCAATAAACCTACCACAAGCTTGGCCAGCTGGAATGAGCAGGTTTGAGAAGTGGATCCAAGATAGGTTCCCAAGGGCAACAGAAGGTGTGGTGGTGGTGGTGGTGGTGGTGGTGTGTGTGTGTGTGTGTGTGTGGTGCAGTGTGTGTGGTGTGTGTTCGTGAAGCATCTCAAAGCAAGTTCAGCTGTTAAGGATTCCTGAAGCATTCGGATACAGTAGCTAAGACCCGCAGGTTATGTTCTCTGTAGCTTCTATATTGTTTGGGCCAGTACTTATACATTGTATTGCTCATTCTTTGCTGTTGAATGAATAAATAAATGTTCCCGCTGCTACCTCAAGTGGATGCTTGTTCTTCACCTGTTCCAACAAACTGTATAAAAACTCCGAGATGTTGCCCATTCCAGTGATAATTCATGCTGACAGATGCAGCCTTGTCCTGGAAGCTGGGACGGTGGAGGGTGAGGACGTCCACCTTTCCATCCTCTCTGTGTCGGTGGGTGTCACTGGTAAAGGCACAGTGGTGTTGGCCATGACAGAGGTGATATGGGAGGCTCGGGTGGGGACTCCAAGTGCTGCTTCTGGTGAAGCCCGAGAGAATTCTTCCCAGTCCCCCTCTGTGTTGTCTCTGGGGTGCAGGAATCCCTGAAGGAGCTCCAGGAGATGAGTGCGGCAGGGCTGTTTCTGCTCTGTTATTTTCTATCTACGCCCACTCTCTGGGTGATCTCATCCAGCTTTATGGCTTTATATATCTCTGTCAACCACTCCCACTTCATCCCCAGTCCAACACTCTCTTCCAAGTTCCAGATGCTGCCTTTTAAACATCACCAAATACATTGTGTCCAAACTGAATTGCTAACCTACCTCCAAAAACATATTCTACTTGCAGTGTTCCCCATTTCAAGCTGATGGTCACTCCATGCCCCAGAGGCTCAGGGTCCAACCCTTCAGCATTCTTTTGGTTTCTATCCCACATACAATTTCTAGCCCATCAGCAAGTTGTCATAGCTCTCCCTCCAAACATGTCCAGAATCGCATTGCTTCCTCTGATCCCTCCTTGATCCAATCATCGTACCACTTGCCCGCATACCACAATAGCCCCCCAATCGGTCTCCCTACGTCTCTCCCTTTCCCCCACTACTGTGTATTTTCAGTAGTCTCAAAGTATTTCAATGGATTTCCCACTTCACTCAGACTGAAGTCATTTACAACGCTCAAAAATTCTGCTACTCGCCCAGCCAGTGTGACTCTGTGGTTGAACGTCAACCCGTGCACCATAGAGGTCACCAGTTCAATTCCCCGTCAGGGCACATGCCCAGGTTTTGGGTCCAATCCCCAGTGGGGGGCATGCAGGAGGCGGCCAATTGATATTCTCTCTCATGGATGTTTCTATCTCTCTCTCTCTCCCTCTCCCATCCTCTCTCTCTCAAATCAATAGAGAAAAAAAAATTTTTTTAACTGCTGCTACTCAAAGTATGGGCTGTTGAGCATCAGCACCAGAGACAATGGGAACTGGTCAGCAGCAGCATCTCAGGCTATACCCCACACCAAGTAGACACGACTCTTCGTTTTCACAAGATCCCAGGGGATTCACCTACAGGAGAAAGTCAGAGAAGCACTGATCTGCAAGACCCCATGTGACTTGAGCTCCTATATTGTTTGACCTCATCCCCTCCACCCACATACCCACTCGCTCCCCCGTCGTCTCACTGGGAAGGCCCCGCCGGCCTGTTAGACACCCTGCAACATGGCAGGCTGGCTTCTCTCCCCACCACGCAGGATGTCTGATGCCAGTGCTTCCTGAGTGGCTTTCTCCCTGGACGTGCCTCTGCCTGAGGTCATCTCCTGCAGACGTCGCTGTTACCAACGCTCCCTCACATCCCTCAAGCCTTGCTGAAACATCACCTTTTCAGAGACCTATCCGGACTATTCTAAAAATGTTAACTGCCCCTCTCCTGCAATTTTCAGTCCCTCTTATCTGCCTATGCCCTTAGTTAATCCTAGCTCTTACCACCTACCGACATATTCTGTAGTTTATTCATTATGTCTGTTTTAGGAATCTGTCTTCCCCCTGCCCCTGCCGTGAATGTCAACTCCACATGGACCTTCATTAGGCATCTCAGGTGCCTAAAGTCATCCTGACACGTCGTAGACTCACAATAAATGTTTGTGAAGAAAATGAATGAATGTGGGAAAAATGTTCTGCTGATTTCTAATTTGAGGATGGAGATGACTTTCTGCAGCAGCCCTTCCATAGCAGAGAGGGGACAAAGATCTGAGAGTGCAAAGGAGGAGCTAGGACCCCTCCTGGAGGCAGCCCCACAGAGGTAGAGTTTGCAGAGAAAGTTTTCCTTTCCACTTGAAGAATCTCTGGCCCTGGCCTGTTTGGCCCAGTGGTTAGAGCATCGGCCTGCGGTCCAGAGACACCCGGGTTCAGTTCCCGCTAAGGGCATGAACCTCGGTTGCAGTTTGTCCCCGGCCCTGGTTGGTCGTGCATGTGGCAGCCACTCGATGTGTCCCTTTCACATCGATGTTTTTCTCTCTCTCTCTCTCTTCCTCTCTCTCTCCCACTCTATCTGAACAAAGATGAGAAAATGTCCTCGGATGAGGATGAAAAACAAAAAGAATCTCTGAAGAGTTGGAGCAAAGTTAGCATCTCCCTAGAACATGATCTGCAACAGGCTATTGGTAGCATATGTCTTAAGTTAGTGAAAGGCATGAGCCACGCACAGAACAACTTTTCAACGAGACTGTCTTGTGTCATGTTGATATATTTTGACTCTGTGGGCTAGACTTGGAGCAGAACCAACTGATGGTGCAATTACCTTTCCAAAAAAGACCCTTTTCACTATGTAGTCATTCTTCCGACCCTTCTTCACAGCCAAAGCTATAATTTGGGTGGATCTGAAAAGGAAGACAGAGATAGAAAGTTACTTTTGGAAACCAGAAAACCACACCTCAAATTGCGGGCAACAGGTTGGCTGCAGGACGGAGCCTGGAGCTTTTGAGCTATTGGCTTCACCTTGCACAGCTATCTCCACGGAGCCATGCGGAATGGGCGGTGTTTGTGAGGGAGCAACACCGTTATTTATGGGGACTCTGCAGACCCTGACTCCAGGAGTGCAGAGTCAGTTCATGGTGGTGTAAGTTGTACGGGCACCCAGTGATCCTGAGGTAAACTTAGCCCATTGTCATGCTAAGCCACCTAGTGCCACAGTCCAGTTCCACAATAGGAGTAGCCAGGATACTCAAGGAACTGAAATGAAATTACAAAAGGATCCTCTGTAATGAAAAGGTGTGCATTGTCTGTTTGCTCTTGGACGATCACAGCAGCCACAGACACATCAGAGTGACAGAGTCAGCTTGCTTTCCAAGGCTATTGATGTTCTAGTTTTGAATTTAACCTTTAACTGTCGAAACGAGTTGATTTAACAAAGGCCCAATTTACTCTCTCATCAATTTGTTGTACCTTCCAGGGAAATAGAAGGAAGCCTAGAATACTAACTCTTCCGAGCGCCTCCCCACTTCTCCTATGGACATTCAGCTAGGGGGTAGTAAGTCCCATCTGTCTGCCTGGTAGGAACACTGTGAGTTAGCATGTGCCACAGAACTGTGCCCTCGGCTGCAACTCTATCCAGCTGAGGAGTGAGGCGCCTCACTTCTTCAAAGAAATTAGTTAGAAGAGGACGTCATTAAAGTGATAAGTACTGATGAGTCATAAGACTTGCTCATGCAGAACAACTTCCAAGCACCAGCGTGTGTCTTCATTGCGGCAAGGAGCCCACACTCAGAAGTAGCTGTTTTAAATAATGAACTCTGTGTAACTCTGTTTGTGAAGAGACAATTTTTAAAATAACCTTTAAGTACCTAAGAAAAATGAAGGCTCATTGAGGGATGTGTTGGGCTGAAGCAGTTTCCTTGGGTACAGAGCAGTCCTTTCTAGAAAAACAATCCTTTCCAGAGCCTGTGCTGCTCTCTACTTTGGCAGCTTCTAGTGGCTCTTCGAGAAAACACAATGCCTTGGTGAGGAGAGTGTCCAGGTCTCTAGCTTTATAATGAATGAGGAGTGAGCCATCATCTATTATCCTTAGATAGTCAGGGGAAAGACACATCCCTGGGAGGCCCGTGCGCCTCACCTTGTTCCCCAGGCTGCCCGATTGTTCCAGTGTGATCACAGTGTCCGTCGCTGCTCACCAGGAGTTTTCAACGTGGGTGTGTTGGAAATTAGATCATCGGCTCTCGGATTAGAAGGCAGATATCTTCCAGGTCAGACAGTCTCCCTCTGAAATCGGTCCACTTGGAGGACTCCGGCATGACAGCTGAGCATGCCGTTTTATGCAGACCCCACTTGCTCCTTCCATGCATCGCACACCTATGCTGTGGTTCAGTGCATTCTATTTTCAGCCTTCCTTGTTCTTTTGTAGAGGTACCTCAGGAAACTGTGAGTGGGAGCAAAATACAGCCTTAAGAGCATAAGAAAGAGAGTTTTATTTTTTGTTTTTGTCACTCTTATTGCTGCTTATTTGTTTTCTCTCCTTCCCCTCCAGCACCTACACCCACCCTATCCAGGAGGTGACTCTTCTCCTGACCTTGGGATGACTTTAGCTAAAGGTCATGGACCTATAGGCAATGCCTCTGGATCCTCACCTTGAACCCTCTTTAACCCGCTAGAGCCCGACCTCTACCCCTAACAACTAACAGCTCTCTTCCAGCATTAGCACATGGGAGTGTCCTTTCTCCTGGAAATGTCTCGAAGCCATTTCCTCCACGGGTTTCCTGGCCTTCTCGTCCACGTAGCCCACCCCGACCCACTGGTGGTGTTCCAAGCTGCCCACACCAACTTTCTTCAAGACGCCGATCGCCCTGAGGAGGAGGACTCTGACTTGCCTCAGCTGTCCCTGGCCAGCCGCGCCCTGAACTTCACAGGAACGCAGCGGACGGTGACGATGGATGGTAGCGCGCGAGGACGATGACCGATGCCTCGGATCTGGCTCTTTACTTAATGTTTACACGGGAATCGTACGTGCATTTGTGCGGGTGTGAGTTCGAGTACGGCGTAGGAATTTGATTTTTAATAATAAGCAGAAAAACAAGGACGACTCGGAGACAGAAGAGAGTGAGAGAACCAAGCAGCAGAGGCATTGAAGCTCGAGGAACCCGGAGAAGGCTTGGTCTTACTTATCTTCTAAAGGGCCATGACTGAGCACGGGAAGCTTTTCGGCTTCTTCCTTTTAGGCAAAAAGAACCCAGGAACAAGAACTCAATGATAAGCAGGGAGCGATAAGTAGTTGTTTATACAGATGACAATTGGAGGGTTAAGAGGAAATCCAGTAATCACTAGTTTGTAGAAACCAGGTTTTATGCAGCAAAACATATCAGGACAACAAAAATGACTCAAAATATAAGACCAGGCAGGCCTTAATCAGTGATAAATGGTTGTTCAAAGTGTCATTTATAAGAATCAGCTGTCCTGACTTCTCTGGAGGTCTCCAAGGGGATGTAGCTCCTGGCCTGAGCCCGCACCAAACGCCCTCCCTGCCTCTCACCGTGGCTGCTGTTTGGTCAGGGGGGCAACGGGCCATCGGCTCCGGCGCAATGTGACGGCTGCTCGCGGCGGCCGCTGAGGTCATTAGCGCCTGTCCTCTTCCTTCCTCGTGGGGAAGTGGCAAGGATGATGGATGCAGGGCCTGTGAAATTCTCGGGGTGTCTTCAGAGAACTACAAGATGTTGTCGTCATTATCGTCATCACAAAATGCTGGAAAATGCTTTCACGCTGTGCTCCATGCTAGGTCAGGCTCTCTTTCCAGCACTGAACTCTCAGCCTGTGTTCCTTCTTCCTCCTGCTGCTGGCCTTCCAAGCTCTTCCCTAAAGGCGCTGAAGGAGAAGGGAGAAGAGTTTTCTCATGGAGCAAGACATTCCGCGCAGCGATGAACCGCATCCTCGCATCTTCTTGGGCCTGTCCACGTGCCATTCTCTGTCCCCATGGAACCTGGGCAGTTCCCACCAGGCAAGGTCATGGACAAACCAGTGGATGCTACGAAACAATGTTCCTTTGGTTTTAAAATATAGTTTAACAGGTATGCTCGAGAAGAATGTCCTGGGAATTTATTGTGCATGAAACAAATCCTAATAGTAAAAGAGTGTTGTGGGGGAAGTGAGACCCACAGAAGCTGAGCCACAGACCCTTAGCCAGGGCAGGGAGGGAGCAGGAACCAGGTCTCCTGGGACACAAACGAGTGTTCAGCTCTTTCCCATCATTTCACACTTTCTCGGCATGAGAAAGCATAAGACGGACCTAAGATGCTTCAACACCTTTTTACTCCCATCTTGGGCAGGACCTGCATCATGGAATTTGAGCTACCAGAAGGCTGACTCTAAAAATGGTACCTTCAAGTCCACCTGTCAGAATGCAGTGCAGAAGTTAGCCAGGAGAAGAGATACTGCTTTGTCCGGTGGCTTTCAGAAAATTCTGGAAACAAGTCACTTCCGAGAAGCATCCTGGGAACACCTGCTCTCTCAGCCACATGGCAGGGCCTCGCGGAGGTGGTGTGACACAGAGGAGCTGAGACGGAGGTGTTCCAAAGTCACATCGTGGGAGATGACACTGGAGAAGGACATCGGGTACCAGGCACTTTTTTGTTTTGTTTTGTTGTTTTTTGCTTTGGGGAATCAAAGCAAAGGGGAATGGCAGGTGCCAGGAGGCAGATGCGTCTGCTTATACCGTCTCTGGACTGGCTGGTTTTGAGGCGGATATGAGCCTCTGAAGAAGGAAGAGAACACTTGGATTTCGTGTTTCTTGAGCCTCAGTCACTCTGCTTCCGGCAGGGAGCGTGGGCTGGACTCGGCTGGGCGAGCGGGGAGCTGCGTCTCTGTGTCAGCGTCCGGAGCGGTCCGCGCCCCCGGGTGGCCTCAGAAGGCCCGCGGACAGGAGCAGGGCCGTGCTGATCCGGAGGCCATCCCGCGGGTCCCGGTCACTGTGGACTCGCTCCGTTTGCATTAGTGAGCATCACTTGGCTGACACAGGCTGCAGTCCTTTTTGAGGGCCCTTAGAAAGGACGGCATCCGCGAGGGCCTGGTGGGGCAGTAGTGGGTGTGTGCCCTGGGTTCTGAGGAAGCTCGGGTTTCTACAGACCCCTTGAGAAGAGATTTTTCACCGCCTGCTACTGGCCAAGGCCCAAGGTGGTTGCCTGTCTGCGGGTTGCTTCTCCTCCTGCCCTGAAGTCCTGGGCTGTCTGCTCCATGAGAATGTGCACTCCTCAACGAGCTGCTGGCCTGTGCCCACCCCTGCCCACCCCCGTGCCAAAGCCGAGACAGCAAACGTTCAACAGACGTCAGTTGAATAAAGAGATGCTCCTTCCATAATCACTGCATGGTACCGGTTCAGAAAATGTTTTTTCTTTGAATATGACATCACTCCAGATTGTAGTCTCCTTAGAACAGTGAACAATAATAAATTATTTTGATTTTTTACAAAAATTTTTCTTAGAACTAGAAATAAAGCTACCAAAACATTCATGATCAGGAATGCCCTTTAGGGGGTCTGTGTTCCTTTGCCTACCAGTAATCTGATTACGTTTGTCCAAATCAGCTCCAAACCACAGGTGGATGGCACAGTTCCGTGGGCTCCTGGGTGACTGGATACATGTCCCATGAAGCTGGTGTGAAGCCAGGGAAGCTGTGCACTTGGAGTTTAGAGGGAGTCTCTGATTATCCTGTGCTTTTCAAGAACAATGCAAAACATGTGTAATTATATTTCAAAGTCATGTTTATTAGATTCTCTAAGTACAGAAACCCATACAGGAAATATTTCCGTATATGAATTACAGGACATTCTCAGAAATCTGGCACCATGCATTTTTCCCTTGTACCATACTTTTTTTTTTCTTTTCACAGTTATAAATTATATGTCTTGTTTATTGTCTGACTTCCCCTAATAGTCCATAAGCTCCATCTGGTCAGGGACCTTGCCTGTCTTGTTCACACTCTGTCTCAAGGGGCAAGCACAGAGCCTCAAGACGTGATTGTTAAACAATGAATAAATGAAACGTTAAGTAGATTAGTGCCCTGTCAAAAGTCCTGACTGGTTTTTCCTTGAGGAGAGGAAGCAGAAGGGGTCTTGGCGAGGGGCGAGTGGTGGCTCCAGCGGTGGTGACGGAGCCCTCCCACCGTGGGGAGGGCGCCCTGGTGGAGATGTCGCCTTTGGTGGTATCCCTCGTTCTCCACAGGCAGAATTCAGAAAGGAAGGCACATCCATCAGAGTCCCAACAGGAAATAGATGACAACTCCCAAAACGAGTGATTGGGGAGAATTAATGAATGGACCTTTCCTACGGTGTGCACAGGCTGAGAGACCCCTACGGAGATGATGAGGTTCTCTATGCCCAGCAAAGAGAGACGCCTCCACCACTCTTAGGCTTCTGTGGACAAGGGAGTGAGAGGTCATGGAGCCACAGAGCTGTAGGAAAACGCTGTCGAAAGGACCATGGCCTTCCTGCAGTGGGACTGAACCCACCCACCAAGGAGTAGTGGGGATTTGTTGGGAGGGAGTGAAGTGTCCCTTTCGTCTTCCAGATCCTAACCGCGGCTTCACTGGCAGAATCCAGCTGAAAGCCAGAGGGGCAGGTGCACGGCAGCGCAGAGTGTGAGCCCCTCAGGGCCCAGAATCGTGTGCAGGGGAGTCGCAAGTAGATCCTGAAGGACAAATGGAATATCCAATGTAGACTGCGCCCCAAACCACGGGTCCGCTGGAGAGAGCTGGTAAGTCTCTTTCCAGCTTAAAAAGAAACACCCAAAATAACAAATTTCAACAACCAAGTAAAGCCCCATTGGTTTGGATTCTTTCTTTTTTTTTTTTTTTTTTTGTACAGACAGAGTGGGAGGGAGAGAGAGAGAGGGAAACATCGATGTGAAAGGGACACATCGAGTGGCTGCCACCCACACGACCAACCAGGGCCAGGGACAAACTGCAACCGATGTACATGCCCTTAGTGGGAACCTAACCTGGGTCTCTCCGGACCGCAGGCAGACGCTCTAACTGCTGAACCAAACTGGCCAGGGCTGGATTCTTTCTTTTAAGAATCTGTCAGTAAACACTGATTGAGCATCTCCTCGGTGCCAGGCACACGGGGGCTGCTGGCGGAAGAGTGGATGCATACGGCACGGGGCTGACCTCCAGGGGCTCCCACTCTGCTGAACATCTCTGTGCTTTAAAATGGTGCGGGTGGAGAGACTGCTAAGACAGCTCATGGAGAGGGCTCTTGACAATCATGGGCTCCTTCAGTGACAATTTCCCAGTGGAGCCCGAGCTCAAGCTGTGACTTGGAGGCTGAGAAGGAGGCAGGGCAGGGCAAGGGGAAGAAAGGAGTGGCCCGGACCCAGCCAGAGAACACAGCAGGTGCAAAGTCAGGAAGCAGCAGCGAACAGGACTATTTTGTGAAACCCTTGAAGCAATACCCAAACTTAAACAAGATGGCTTGGTGAGTCTCAGCGTGGGTTATTTACTATGTAAGCCTCATCTCACTTTGCTCTTAAGGAGGCAGGTTAAGAAGCCTTGATGGGTTCCGCATGCGTTCAGGAAAGCCTGATTTTGGAGGCTCAACCAGAACACTCGCAGACACCCCTTCAGTGATGACTGTCATCTCCTCTAAGTGTAAACGGAGCCAGAATCTCTGCCTATTATTTGCAGATTGCTTCCTCTGCAGGAAATTGTGTCAATTCATTTGGAGATGTGTGGTTTCTCCGCGCTCCCGAGCCATTGCATCATGATGTGGTAACTCAGAACTCCAGTGTCTGGTTATCAGAGCCAACTATTTCTGGGAGCCAGGAGATAGCAAACAAAGCAGCTTCATTTGGCCTATACGCATGTTAAACACCCTCAGCGGAGGACAGTGGAATACAAATACGCCTTCCTCCTGACTCTTATCAAGGAGAGGACAGAGACGTGGGATAGATATAAATTATGTGCCCTGCTTCAGCATAGGCTCTATCATAAAATCTATTGCCACTGATCCAAACTGGCTTCACTGTATAATTTAGTGACAGTTTGGGGCATTATGTCTCCTTGCTGACAAGATTGCTGCATGGTGAAATGTTGTCGTATCTAAGTATAGATGGACCTGCCTAAAGATTTAAGCCATTTTATTCCATCCTGAATTAACATGCTCAGCCTAATCCTTATCTCCCTGGGAGACTGTGAACTGGGAGGGAGGATGAACAGAAAGCTTTTCATGCAGGTGGCAGGGACTGTGTTTCCACCTGCCCGCATACCATTCCCCCTTGTGGGGCTGCTGCCTGAAACTTACTCGAAGATTACACTGGTAATAATTTGTGCCTTATCGGGGTGGGGCGGGGAGTAAACACACAACAAATTAATGAGGTTTCTGCCGATAAAAGAAATATAAAGGGCTTAGTTTCCTAAAGATGCCTGATACCATGGATAAATCACAGACAAATAGAAAGCTTGCTGTAGTTTATGCCTAATTATAAATGACTTAATATCAACTCAGACCCAAAAGATTCAGGGGTGCGATCATTCTGCAACCTAATTAGTCAGTGGGAGACAGTATCAAGATTTTATTAATGCAAGGAAGTCTCTTCTCCACTCATATTTTGCATTATCCGGGTGGCAAATAAGGAGATTTTTCTTCCCGAGTAGATGAATTGGGCTCAGGCTAGCGAAATACATTGCCTAGAAATCGCGTTATTGGACCAGGCCAAGGCAGCCAGGCCAGGGCCTTGGCTGAGACCAGCCATCGCAGAAGGTGTCTTCGTCAGTGCGGCTGCTGGAACGGAATGCCGCCGACCGGGTGGATTGAACAGCAGGCATCTGCTTCTCGGCTGTGGAGGCGGGAAGTCTGAGAGCAGAGTGCCCGCGTGGCTGGGCCCTTGGTGAAGGCGATCCTCCTGGTTTGCACGTAGCCGTCTTTTTGTTGTGTCCTCACGTGGTAGAGAGAGCGCGCTAATCTCTTTCTCTTTTTCTAAAGCCACTAATCGCATTATGGCCTCATGACCTCATCCAAACCTAATTACCTCCCCAAAGCCCCACCTGCCAATATCACCCCATTGGGGTAAGCTTTGCTACGTATGAGTTTTGGGAACATAAACATGCGGTGCATAGCAGAAGTGATTTGTGTTTATTAGGAACCAGGTAGAGCATGTGCATAATAGTGAGATGACATGGTATCTGCTCATGACAATGTTAATGGACCGAATTTCATGTGTTGTGATGACCGGAGCATCTCTCCAAGCTGTTATTCCTGGAGAAGGGCTGGCTGGGCAGGAGGTGGCTTCCCTTTCTCCTTTGGCTCCTCTTTCCACAGCCACCCGGGGTCTTTTCCTCTGCCCACTGCATCGTTCGCACCTGTCATCCGTCCATGTGCTCTGTCCCCCGGCCACAATTCTCTCTCTGCCCTGCCCCCTTCTGTCCTAGGTGATCTGGATCAATGGGGATGGATGATTTAGAGGGACAGAGACGATGAGAAATGATTGCCTCTAGGGTAACGGAAATGAGATTTATGACGGTCTGAGTCGGCCTCGCAGCACCGTGGGCCTTTTCTGTAAGCACGGCCACCGTCCTCGCAGTTGCGGCAACGGCCGCCTTATCCGCCACACACCGTGCGTGTGTCAGTGGCGCCCTGTGCTTCCGGTCAAGCCAGGTGGGCTCGGCCGCTTGGTCGGTTGCCCGAAGAAGGTCTTCAGGGCTTCCTCTGGGACTCTGCAAATTCTTCTGCCACCGAGTAAGTCGCCCTTCCGTTTCCTCTCTGTGTCCATCTCTTCGTGCTCTCCCTTTTCTCTCGTATCAAATCTTGCTTCTCAGTGTGGATTTTACACATTCACCCACAAAGATGGGTCAAAAGTTGAAAATAAATAGCACCGTTTTGACAGGGATCCCCACTTCCAAAGTAGTTGCTCTGTACTACGCATCTGCTAGAGAAGATCCAGAGTGGACCCCTGAATTGGCTGGAGCCTGGCGTCTACCCCCCTGTAAAATCCTATAGTTTAGTTTGTACAATTTTAGCTTCCAACAAGGGTGGTCGAAGCAGGAGCCATACAGGGGTCTCTGTAATCAGGGAGGCAATTTCCTATGGCATTTGCTCATGTGGCCATTTATAATAGTTTTTAAGCCCAGCCGGTGTGGCTCAGTGGTTGAGCATCGACCCATGCACCAAGAGGCTGCTGGTTCAATTCCCCATCAGGGCACATGCCCAAGTTGTGAGCCAAATCCCCAATGGGGGGCATGCAGGAGGCAGCCAATTGATGTTCTGTCTCATCAATGTTTCTATCTCTCCCTCTCCCTTCCTCTCTCTCTAAAATCAATAAAGGAAGTTAAATAAATAAAATAGTCTTTAAAAGACCACAAAACAGAAAAATGGCCCAGAGAGGTAGAAGAGAGAGAGAGCAGACCACCTACCGTAGAAGCTCTCTCTGCACCCCCTGGGGCTCAGATAGAACAGCCACCTGCTCTTCTGTGAGTGAGTCCTGTAAGCAATGTGGTAAGAAAGGGAAATGCTGTGCCTTCAGACTGCTCTCCTTTGGGCTGTTCACCAAGGTCAGTCTTTGCATCCTTTTCCCTCCACAGTTTGTACCTTAATTTTTTATTTCCATTCTTGTTGCCCACTTCCTGCTAGTAGCTGGTACCTCATTCCTACAGGACTTTGCTCTCAGCCAGCTGCCACGTACATTTCCCTTGTTCGAAACTAGTAGGAACCTGCGTCCATCCTTCTTAGAACTAGCTGCCCTTTATTAGAGAATGTAGAGGACCTCATAATTTTTTCTCAATCGTGTACCATAATTGAGAGAAAGAAAGCTGGGGAAGGGGAACTTTTTGAGGGCTGAGTTCATAGCAGCATCTCTGAAAATGTTGCACATCAGCAAATGTATATTTTACAGTGCTGGCTTTGAGGTAAGCTGAGACTTGGGAAGCACAACTGGAGAGCTGGTTGTTATTAATAATTCTCCCCAAAGACCAGCCTTATTCAGATCAAACTGTCAAGCCAGTCCTTTGGAGACATGGCCAGTATTCAGCAAAGTCTATTAGAATGTGTTGAACATTTAATTTGGAGTCTATAATCAGTAGGTCCTATCATCATTCTGGCGGTGGGCAGCCTGCTGTCCTGGTCTGCTGGATTGGTTCGTTTGTTTTGGACTGGGGTTTTGGTAGTGGTTGGCACCAAAATGGAACTAGCAGTTCTTAATTGGACTGTCCCTCATTTGCTCGCTGTCTCGGGACTTTGCTCAGCAACTGGCCCCTGACAAGAATTACCCCCAAGAGAGGAGTGTTTGCCAAATACTTTAAAGTCCTGTCAGGTTGAGTAGGTGCAAACTGGGCCTGAGTCATGATGATCATGATTTTTCTAACAAAAAAGGCAGAAATGGACAATATAATCCCCTCCAAAAAAAAAAAAAAAAATAACGCCTTCTTTTTCAAACTCACAGTGACACACTGAATATGTGCATTTGCTAAAGGGGAATTCTGAAAAGAAGAAAGAATAAATGTTTTGTTTATCGTACAAGTATTTTTTAAATGTATAAGTACTTTGGATACATAATTGGCAAAAGGCTGTTTTGACCAAAATCCTTATGGAAATGCCAAAAAAAAAAAAAAAAAAAGGGGGGGGGGTCTTGTGGAACCACATGTTGCTTATTTTGGAGTTTGTTATAGATCTAGTTCCAAGAAGAACAAGACAACTCACCTCTCAGAGGTTTTCTGTGAAAGTCGTCGGTAAAGGCGTTCTTGTGTGTGTGTTTGTGTTTCTTTTCCTAGAGAAATAAAGTGTGTGATTGAGTTCCTAGCACACAATAAGGAAGGGTTTTGTATGCCAGTCTGATAGCACGCACAGCCTTACCTTAGTCCCCACCACGGCTGTTGCCTGCAGGGCATTCGGAGCGGCAGGAGCAAAGGAGGAAAATACATTTATATTCTTCCTTAGATGCTTCCCGAAGAAAGAAAGAAAAAAAAAAAAATACTGGAAAATGCATGCGAATTTTTTTCATGAAAATTTCTGTAAAATAATCCACTGTTGAAACTGCTAACAGCTGTTTTTTCACACTCCGTAACCCCCAGCAGGTAGGAAAATCCCCTGCAGATTTCAAGATATTGCATGTCAGTGTAGTAAAGCACAGTTCTTTATTATTATTTTTTAAGGCCAGGTTTTCAGTATTACTTCAACAGGAAAGTGCCGTGTGTGTAACGGTTTCCGAGCTGACAAAAGGTAGGATCGTTCTGTTGCCAGCCAGACTCTGGATGGGTCAACACTCCAACTTCTCATGCTTGACTGCACCCAGAACGGAGCCAAGGAAAGTAGGAGGCAGCTGGTTGATGGAGTCCTGAGTCTCTGTTTTAAACTTTAATATGGATACTACATTCATTTTCAACCAAGAAGAGCATTCCCAAGAGGAAAGCCCCCCTCCCCCATATCTAGGTCTTTCTCATCACTCCACGCCTCCAAAGGTTAGAGTGTTTGAGCCTTCTTTTAAGGCAACTAAAGAGTACAGTCCTGAAACTTTACTAGAAGGAGGTCGATTGGAGTAGCACTGAAAAACAGAAAAGGTTGTCTCTGGGAAAACTTAACGTGTGTCTTACCTTCATTGTCTTATTTCCCCTCCATCCTTCTCAGTTGGCCGACAGTTAGGAGATTTGAGATTTTAAGCCTCATCTGTAATCGTGGGATGAAGGAATATTTTGTTCTCTAGGGCATTGTCCTTATACGCATGGTTCCGAAAGTTCTGCCCCATGTAACAGAATGAAGGAAGGAAAAGGCTCCTCCTTCAAGGTTGTAATACAGAAGTTTGAGGTATTATCCCCCCTCCTGTCCCACTGGTCAGAACTAGGCGACATCTAAGTGCAAGGGAGACCGGAAAATGCAGTCTTTATCCTTGGCATGCCTCTGCCCAGATGATAATTCTGTAACTCTGCACGAAGAAGGAAGTAGGTGTTGATAACAAGACTTGAGCTGGGAGGGAGGCTCCGAGTGGGGAAGGTGGGAGACAGGCTCCGTGGAGGCGGCCACCTCCTCCCCCAAGGCTAGCCAGTTCGCCCTCGGAAAAGAGGTTTCTGTTCTGGGTCTTTCCTTCTTTAACCCTAAGTAGTTGTGGCACAAGAGTCAGGCTTACTTTGAAGTATATGTCTTATTTTTCTTAATTTATTTTCTAAATCTTTATCGATGTCTTTGGTAGCCTTATTTGGAAAGAGTTTTTGTTCTACAATTGAGAATCCTTGGTCTAAGTGACTTGGAGACAGTAGGTTTAGGGAAAAATATCACAGGTAGATTATTTCTCAAAATCTACCTTTTCCTTAATTTTTAGTTCATTTCCTGGGAAGGGGTGATTGCTCCATCAGTGTGCTGCAAGTCTGTAGTACATGTTCCAGAAAGATATTTAAAGCCTCACATATTTTTTCTTTATTCTTTGGGTGATAGTCTCAGTCTGAAATGCAGCGCCCACCACAAGTCATGATTTGCCCCTGAGCTTACCAAGCTTGGAGAGAAGGAGACGCTCTCCTCAGCCCTGATCGGGCGTCAGAATGGAAGCAGATCACACCTCTTGGTTTCTCCACGTGCTTCTGCACCAAGCAGAGGTTTCGTAGTGATCTTCTCAGGCTCCGAATCACATGGCGGGACAGGAGCAGCCATGGCAAACACACAGAGCAGCAGAGAAAGGGCAGTTCCAGTTCCACAGAATCTCCTTTAGAAAAGGTGGACTCCAATTTTTTTAAATCTTCCCCACAATTCTTCCGGTCACAACGAACTCCTTCAGACAGAACATCTCACCTCAGAGCACTCCAAAAGGACTTGAACAAGTGCATCCACAGGTTCCATTCTGCATCCCAAAGGCCCTAATCTAAAATGACAAAAGTAGGCACTTCCTAATGAGTCAGTGACCCCCTAAATTAGAGCACTTGTACAAATGCCTGTTGTCGTATCGAATGTACCCCGAAACTCAAACCCTCCTTTAAAAGTGTCCTTTATGATGATTATTATTCTTTTAAAAACATCCTGTATGGTTATTTCTTTGATATAGTTAGTTTTTTAGTTTGTATAATTAAGATCCTAAGACTGTGATTTTGAATACACTGCATGTACTCAAGTGCATTTCTAAAAGTGACAAGGCAGAACTGATGTTTTTAAGGTCCAGTTTCCTAGAATACAAATTTTTGGTTAAATCATCTACCTTTATAGGGACAGAGAACGCTGTATGGCTCAGTCGTGATGATGGTAAGGTTTGGGAAGGCGAGCTTGAGTTGAGTCCTGCCATTGCAGCACATTAGCTGGATGATTTTGGAGGAAGTTACAAAACTTCTCAAACCCTCGACTTCTTTGTGTATGAGATGGGGTTAACCACGATGTTAACAGAGAGAAAGGAAAAAAAATTCAAGTTAGGGACTTAGCGCACTGTCTGGCCAAGATAAACATTTTATAAC
This sequence comes from Molossus molossus, assembly GCF_014108415.1. Classification (NCBI taxonomy): domain Eukaryota; kingdom Metazoa; phylum Chordata; class Mammalia; order Chiroptera; family Molossidae; genus Molossus; species Molossus molossus. The sequence goes on from NW_023425344.1 coordinate 185,949,286, forward strand.
TGTACATTACCATTGGTATAATTATTTTACTTTATGTATTTACATATAATAAGTTTACACACAACATAAAAATAGGCAAAAATGAATCATGATAGTTTATCCAATTTGCCTCTATGCAACTATAAAACAGAATCTAAGTGAAAATAAAAATAGGTCAAAGAGGTGTACTGCGTAGTTTCCTACCAAATGAGACTCCAGTAAAGAAAATTATATATTGTTAATTTGCTATAAATATGCACATGACAAATATTCACTTTAAAATTATATGTGCAAAGTATCAGCCTGGCATTAAGACTGTGACTGGAGCACGGAGGGAACTAACACAAACAGGAAATTCTCATTATAAACATATTTCTGCCCCCTTTCGCCCCCAGATGTATAGACAAATTATATTTGGGCTTTCATTACATGACCACACACACTGGAGTCTGCAACATAGTTCTGACCAAAATGATCAGGTATCGGAAAGGAGCCGCACACTTGGCAGATGCTATTTTTAGCTAGCACTTCCTACCATTGCATATATTTTCAGGCAAAAAAGGCTGTGCCTTTGTACATGTGCATTTGTGATGATCTCCTTTTTGCCTAATGAGTCCAATGTTTCAGGCAGTGCCCCCTCTGCGGCTGTTCATCGGAACAGGGATTGCTGGGATTCGAGGGGACACCACGGGGCTCTACCCAGTCTCATTCTCCTTCAGGGGTCAGTGTCAGGACAAAATGGAGCGCCGGCTAGCACAGGAAGGCAAGCTCTGGCAGGTTACTGCCTGCCTTCCCTTCCTTCTGCTGACTCCGCCCCTGCCATCAATACTTATTCACTTTCCAAATATGTGTGTGGTAGGGGCAGGGGCTGTGGTTCCGAACAGAATGCTCCTTGCGGTAGAATGGTGCCCATACTCTTCTCCCCACCCAGTCCACCCCAGCTCCACTCGCAGCACGTAACCCGACCCCCTCTCTCTTCCTGATACCCAAAGATCTTGGTCATGGCAGGATCCTAGAGAACTTTTTAAAGCATCAATGGGAAATGAAGTCACAATCCAGGAAGGTTTTGGGTAATGTGCATTAACACATTTTACTCCTCTAAAAACTAACCAGCATAGTTGACTATTGTCTTTATGAAGGATAGTTCAGTTTCAAAGAAACCTCACCCCACCCAGCCGGTGTGGCTCAGTAGTTGAGTGTCGAGCCTTGCACCAAGAGGTCGCAGGTTCGATTCCCAGTCAGGGCACATGCCCGGGTTGTGGGCCCGATCCCCAGTGGGGGGCATGCAGGAGGTGGCCAATTGATGTTCTCTCTCATCAATGTTCCCTCTCCCTTCTTCTCTCTCTAAAATCAATAAAGAAAAAAATTAAAAAACTAAACTAAAATAAAGAAACCTCATCCCCCCCTTAAAAAAATAAATGAATAAGAGCATCAATTTAAAGGCTATAGTAAAATCCCATAAATCCAACTCCATGAAGTACTTCTGACTTTCTTGCAACCCTGTTGATTTCTCTCCCTCTCTCTCTGGGTCGGCACCGTGATGTACCCCCGGGGGCAGGTGCTCCCTTTTCCTCCCTGCACACTGACTACTCTTCAAGGCTCTTAGTTCTGGCTCCTAACACATTGGCTCTCACGATACTGAGTTGTTGTGGCACTGATTTTGTCCCCAAACCTTTGTCAAATGTCAGAGTCAAACCCCACCTTGTCATTCGGGGTCTTTCATTTCAAATTCTCAAGAGGGAATAATTAATTGGTGGCTGGTCAGTAAGTGCATTGATTCATTTGGGGCCTCTTTTCCACTCCCGGGCCAATCAGCAGTGGCCCATAGAGATCCTGCAGATGTAGCTCCTTCAAGGCTATTATCTGTGGCCAATTCACTAAGAAGGGGAAGCTGAATATGCCTTACGAATAGACTAAATTTCTTGATTTCTCTAAAATCACGTATGAAGCTGAACATTCCATATCTCAGTACTGCTAGGTAACAGAAAATTCACTCTGGATGCATTTCAGCGTTCTTATTGCCCATGTTAGTTGGAGTATAAAGTGAAATGTATGTTGCACGGCAGAATAGCATTCTGATTTGATCACATAATAAAGATGACTTGATAATATTGATGATGGCGATAATAAATGAGACAGATAAGCCTGAAGAAGAGTCAACCCATCTCATACGTCACAGTCACAAGTAAAATAGGAAAACAAATCACTAGATATTATTAATACTTTATTGGATACCATTGATAACTGACAGAATAGCTGCAATAAAATTGGGAAACCCATGGTTTCCAAAACTTGTATCCCTAAGATAATACTGTATTTTCTTTTCCTGCCTGCCTTATATATCTGTAGCTTATTTAAAAAACCATAATGATCCCTGGGTTAAAGTTGGCAAAAAGAAAACTTAAATGTGGTTCAGGAGGTGTAGGTGTAAACCAATAAGCTTGGCAATAGAAGCATTGCAAGGCAACAGAGAGAGCGCCTCTACTCTTTTCCGGAAATGGTTTACATGATTTAAAAAGTTTTTAAAAACCTTGAGCAAAAGCATGGTGACAATAGACTGAATACAGCATTTATCTGTAACACATATCATGCAGATTATGAAATGACTGCTTACGGTTGTTTTATCTCTTGAAATCTCATAGCGATTACAGTAGTCAGCAGAAAGTTTTCACTTGATCGTTTTCTTTAAGGTTCAAAATAAAGTCTGTAGGTTTGCTCTCCGTAGGGTGTGTGGGATGTGCAGGAGGTGAAGACAAGGAGCAATGACAGTTTCCTGAGCTGAGACAGGCTGTAGGGGGTGGCAGTCTGCCTGAGGGTGAGAGAGATTACTGTTGTCAAAACTGCACCCTGGACATTGCCCACACCAGACCATTATATTCTATTTGTGGGAGGACAACGGGTCAATTGGAAGAAGAATGTGCAGAGAGAAGCTTTTGGCTTCTTAAATGGATGGGGGATGGCTGAGACTTGTTTGCTGAGTTTTACATAAAAGCCCAAACTGGGATTGTCACGTAGCCCGGTGCTACTCAGACCAAATGGGCTAGGATTGCTCCAATGGAAGGAAGATGCACGATTCAAAATCGCAGAATTGTATCAGATTTGTAATATAAGTGCTCTTTTTAAATGTATCTTTTTGGTTGAAAGTATAACAGAGTCATCACTCTGTAATATAAGTACTCATAAAAGTTTTACTGGAAAATGCAACATGTTAACGTTAAGTGAGGCACAAACATATAGATATATATATTTGATACTAAATCATTATATATGAAATCAATTCAAAGTTATATAGTCCTTTGGGCACAGACGGTCAGGTGCCGCCGAAGGGGAGAGGGCGGAGGAGAATGTGGAAATACACTAAATATGTCCTCACCCAGAGCACGTCACTTGCAGAAATGCATGTAAGGTGACGACTTATTCCCTAAAGCCAAATGCTGAAACAGACTAACAATTTTCATTACAAAGAAGTAGAATAGTTGCTAACATTAATATGCTTATGTTAAGTATATATGAATGTATTGACTGTGGTAAACAAATGTTCATGTAAACAAGTTATTTAAAGGAACAGTAACTCACTGTTGGAGCAATGTAATGCTTCTGGATATTTCTGATTCTTGAAAAATGTTGTCATGTAAAAAGGTAGTTATTCACCCAGCATCAATATTTGCCCTACCTCCCTCCTCCTTACCTGCATACACACACACACACACACACATTTCTTTTATAATTTTGTTTCTACCATAATGCTGAGTCTCCCATCTCTCTCCCTGCCACACTGCAAAAACACATTCATCATTTGCATATTACAGATCTAGTACTTTGTTCTGCGTATGGGCATTAGCCTATGCATGGTAAGTGGAAATGAAGCTATTTGTAATATTCAACTCAGGAAAACTGGACATAAACTTAATAAGGAATAGAACAACTATGGGGAGAGAAATCATTCAACACCAGATGATTGGGGATCAGACAGGAGATATGAGTATCACCCCATTCCATAGGTAAGAACATGGAGACAGACCGAGGAAGACTTACTTGCTCAAGGTCGCTGGCTAGGGAGAAGCAGAGATGGGGCATGGGCTGAGTCAGCTTGCTTCAGTGTCTATGCTACTAATCACTACACTCTCCAGCCCTAACCCTCAGCCGTAAACGGAGCCAGGGGCTCTAGACATTTCCTGATTCTGGCAAACCATTTTATCAGCAACTCAACCAATACTTTTTAAGCGCCTACTATACATGAGCCCTAGGTACCTTTGGAAATCAACAATGATTCGGACAGGCCACTACACTAACGGGATTAACACAACTATAAAAACCACTATAGCCCTGGCCAGTTTGGCTCAGTGGTTAGAGCATCGGCCCGCAGACCAGTGAGTGCCAGGTTCAGTTCCCACTAAGGGCACATACCTCGGTTGCAGTTTGTCCCCACCCTGGTTGGGGTCCTGTGGGTGGCAACCACTCGACATCTCTCTCTCTCACATCAATGTTTCTCCCTCTCTCCCTCCCACTCTATCTGAAGATAAATGCAAAAATGTCCTCGGGTGTGGATATAAAAATAAATAAATAAATACCACTATAATACTATAGGTAGAATGCAACATATTTTTAAAAAGACACTGAAGAATGGTGTGGGAGTTCTCAAAAGAGAGAGATTCATTTCCAGTTTGTAGGGGTTAAGGGATGTGCGTGTGGGGGAGGGGATGAGGAAAAGCCTCATGAAGGGGACCTTCGAAAGGTCCGTTGATTGTATGTCTCCGTGCGGTGGCTGAGGGTCGGCTGGGGATGCGGCGAGGGAGAGCCGTTAGGGAAGCGTGGGGTTCAGGAACAGCAGGCAGTGTGTTAGCTCTGTTGGCTTCGTGGGGAGCATGGGGCAGTGAAGCAGCAGAAGGGGACCAGGTTCAGGGTGTCAGGAGCCTCGAATGCCCTACTGGAGTGTTTGGATTTTATTTGGTTGGGAACTAGAAAAACATGTCCAACTAGGCTTCACTAAGGGTTACTTTAAATGCTAATGTCTGGGGTGGGAAAAGCTGTTCATTGGTGTTCAATTCAATGAAATGATCAGTTATCTAGAAACTCCCAGGAATATGGTTCTGTGGCGGGTTAGGGAATATAGAAATAAACGAGATACTGTCCCTGACCTTGAGGAGCTCTGTACGGGTTTGTGTTCTGAAAATGTGCAGAGTTCTGTGGAGGCTGAGAGCACAGGGTATGAGCTCTGACGGGCTCGGTGAGGGCTCGCAGAGGATGGATTGTGAGGGGGCTGGTCCCTCTCTTTTAGCCACAGCAAGTTCGTCACAGCTGTTAGGTTGTACCTTTGGCTCCAGACCCAGACCAAATGACTTCCCATCACCGAGGGACAATTTGGAAGAATTACTAAGTGTGCACAAATCAGCAGTGGTGTCCGACTTCACACAGAGAGTGTATCTCATTATTGGTCTCAAGACGTCTTTTCCAGGATAAATATTGATTATGACTACTGAGGGAAAAAAACACATACACACAGTCAGCTGCCCCACATCAGCATCTTGGAAGGGTAGACCCTGTGATTCTCAACAGGGTACGCTGGCCACCATGATCCCCTGGAGGTGGTACGCAATTTAGAATATCACAGTAAATATGAATTAATTTTATATTTGGGAAGGGAGAAAAACAAAAATTTATATTTTCATAATACAAATAATGGAGAGTAAAGCTTAATAAATATATAATGGCTAGCAGGGATGGGTTTATTCAGATTATAAAACAACAAAGCAGGCCCAAAGAAGATATACAATGTGTGAGGGTTAAGAGACTAGGAAGAATGTTTTGGGGTCAGAAAAGATGACAAACCAACGTTCAAGGGAGAAGCAGGAGGTGAGCCCAGCGTGAGAGGGAGTCCTTGGGGAGGGAGCTCAGCTACGTCAGGCAAAGAGGCAGATCACACGCTGTAAGGTATTTGAGGGCCATGATAATTTCCGAAAGAGGAGAAAGATGTTTAAAATTTAATTTATGGAACAGTAAACAGATGTTTTTAGACTCCATTGAAGAGAAGCAGCCAGATCTGGGGAGCACAGATCGGAGGCAGGTTTGAAACGCATGGGCCGGGCCCGGATGTAGGAGGTGAGAATGAGAAGAAGAGCGGACTTGAGCATCATCGCAAAGGGCAAATCACGGGGCTTGGTGACAGACTGACTGGGGCAGTGCAGGAAGCGAGCCCCAGCCCACCCCGAGGGGTGCGCCTCTGTGTCTGACACAGCACCTGGCTATTCACAGCAGTGGGAATGCTGAGCTGAAGACTCTATAGAGTGGAAACGATATAGTTTGGTTGTGGATGTGTGGAGTTAGAGTTGACCACGGATTATCCACATTTAAAATATGGGGCTCTATGCAGGAAGGTCAGTGGTATGGCTGTGGTCCTGAACTATGAGATGATGTGTCCTTTGAGGAGTTTGCTCAGAAAGAAGCCGGAGTGGAAGACCAAAGCTTCAGCTCACATACAGAATTGGGGCCCACAAAGGGAGACTGAGGACGTGTGATCAGAGAGGTGTAAGGATAAGCATAATGAGATTTTTCTCAAAAATTAGAGTAATTTGATAGAACATATTTTATGATTGCTCAAGACCCAGAACATTCTGAGTACAGTCAATCATTTAAATTTCTCCCTCATTTCTCTTTCCATCCTGACCCTTCCTGATTCTGAATTTGCTACACAAGCATCTCCGTAATGGTCCCTAATGAGATTTGTGAATCTCAGCCTATTTCTGGCACCATCTTTTGTCTCTTCACCAGAACAAATCCCATGAGGTCCAGAGATCTAGATATTGAAGTCCATCGTGAGAAGTTCTAGCAACCCTAATTTTTAAAGCATCTCCTCCTCCTTCTTTCCTTCCTTCCTCTCCCTTTCTTTTCCCTTCTGTTCTTCTAATCTCTCTAGATATTACCTATCATTTTGCTGCTTGTCCTAAGCCTTCAGCCTTGTGCCAGTCTCCGTAAGCCTCCAGAGTTTCTATAATAGGTCAGCTGAAATTTGTTGTCAGTTACTTCCTATTTAGATCCAATCTGTTACATACCTTCATCAAATTATGTTTCTGTCCTTGGAAGCACCTACAATAGATGCTATTTTAACTTTTTAGGTATGATGATCTGGGTGACATGGTTTCTTTCATTTGCTTCTGAGATACCGAGGGACCAAGGATGTGTTTGTGTGCTCAGTATCGTATCTCCCACAGCTAGCACAGTGACGGGTCAAAGAACATTTACCAACAGAGACCAGTACGAAGAACCTGGGAGTTGTCACAAAGTGGTTAGAGGCTTTTGCCTTATGTCTTACCTTCCTCTCTAATCCCCATAGAACTCAGGAACAGATGAGGCAAATTGAGGGCTCAGAGGAGCCCCAGGTATTTTACAGCTCTTTGGGTTAAAAATTCACACTGAATCATAATAGTAAACCTGGATTATACCAACTTCAGAAAAGAACAGCAATAGCTTAGCAAAGATATCATGTAAGGTCAAACTCATTATCCATATCAGAATCAGCTGGTCTGTTGATTGGTATGGAGAATAACATAATAGCTATTGATACTTACCATAAAATATGAGAGAGTGTGGTTGTATAAAACAGTAATGAATAGGCTTTTTAGGTCAGGCAAACTGTATTGTTCTAATAAAGAAGCCCTGGCCGGTTTGGCTCAGCAGTTGGAGCGTGGACCTGCAAAGGACCAGAGAGTCATGGGTTCGGTTCCCGCTAGGGGCACGTACCAAAAAAAAAAAAAAGTTCTGTTTTGTTGAACTTACTAATGAATAACCCTTTCAGGATTTTTGAATTGTCAGAAAGCCTACTAAAATTATGATTTGGTATCAGCATACTGATATGGCAAAATATCAGCAAAAAAATTAAGTTTAGAAGACTCAGTTGTGTCAAGAGAAAGAAAGTACAGACACACCCTCAAGCACCACGTAGAGAATGTAAACCCAGAAGAAGAAAAGAAATAATTTCCCTGGTATCAAGAAGATCTACATAGAGCTTATAGGATAAAATTAAGAAAAGGTACATTAAGCTAAGAATGCTGTAAAACGTCCTTTTTATTGAAAATGTTTGAGCTGTGACTTAAGCTTCAGGGAAATTGATAACCACACCTTTCCTGGACAAGGCGTTAGAAAGCATATTGCAAGAAATAACCTGCTCTGCTGAATTTTATGACTTAGCCAGATAATTTAGAACATAAAAATTTTTATTTCAGTCCTTTCTGTATTGTGATATGCTTGTCATCACCTAGTACTGCCATTGAAATTTCTACTAACATCTGCTTACAACTAAGTCATTAGCTACCACATGCCCTGGTGACAATTAAAACATTGTCAATTTATTCTTGAAAGAAATGAGCTCACATAATCAGAAGATTAATAGTAGTGCAATAATGTAATTTTAAATGCCTCTGAGACAAAAGCCATTCACCATATAACCCTGGACTCAGTTTTATACCAAGGAAATAAATTTGTAAACAGAAACAAAGAAAAGACATCTCTTGATTATGTGAAAACACAGACCCAACTGTACAGAAGTATAGCCCAGAAGAGAATGGACAGAAGACTGGGGTCCGGGTCTGAGCCAGGAGACAGCGGGTCTGGGCCCTTCTCTGTTGCATTCAGTTGCATTTCAGTGGGCAAAGCCTTGATCTGGTCGGTACCTATTTTCTCACCTGTAAAAGGGGATGATACCAGTTTCATAAAATGTATGAGAACGTACCGTGGAAGAGTCTGAAGAACTCTATGCATGGAAGAGATGAAATAAGAACGGGATCCAAGGAGTTTTTATATTTAGCTCTGTAATGTGCCTTTTAAATTTCTTTTGCACTTACATTTAAATATGGATGTGTCTGGTGCTCTGGGAATTCACAATACTTCAAACCATGTAGTGAAGCCACACTGTGAACACGTAATTAATTTAGAGTAGGTGCTAATTTTTAATAAGAACTTTAAAACATGGTTTATTGTGAATAAACCATAAATCAGAGAATCTACCCACATATTAATGAGATTTGCCCGTAGCTTAGAAAGATCCGCTTTAAACAGGATCTGAATAAAATGTCTGGAAACTTTATTTCCAGCTTTCTACAGTGAGCGACTTCAAAATGTAAGAGAATATTTGAAAATTTGAAAATATTTTTTGCCATTCACAGACAAGTTAGTAAATTAGTTCATAAACTTGTATTGAAAAAAATGTATTTGTTCATCTCTGTATTCATGCTGTCATCCATTAAATCTCAGTTTGTCCAGTGAATGGTGACTGGGTACATGGGCGCGCTGGGGCTGGCGGCGGGCTGCACCGAGCCAGGTGCTCCAGGACAGGACTGGAATGTGTGCCGGTGTCCTGATGGGACAACAGCTCAACGCCTGCAAAGCACTTCTGAATACACGGATGGAAAGACAAGCAAGGCTCTGGTTCCAGGGAGAGCTCCATGTCATTGAGGAGCAATATAATCAATCCTAGGGTGAAGGAATTCACTCTGTCCTCGGGAAGAGCTGGGAAGGGTGTGTAGTGCTGCCCTGGGAAAGTTCACGGGGCTCCCAAAGGAGGGTCCCAGTGAGTGGGAAGGACAGATGGGACGTCCCGGGCAGAAATGGAGAGCATGTTCCAGACCAAGGGACGAGCTGCGGGAGCAGCAAAGACGTCCGAGCAACGGTGGAGTGGAGCAGGGCAAGTAATTCGTTACTGATGGAGGGGAAACCTGGGGGAACAGGGTGGGGGAGAGCAGACCGAGAAGGGAGTAAAAACCAAGTGTGAGTGACGGATGTATGACACAGACGAAAAGGAGCATGGAAGAATGTTAATGGCGTGATCAAGTCTGTGTTGAGCACTGTGCAAAGGTACTGTGTGTGACAAGAGAGGTAGGTCCTTTCTGAAGTTCAGACATGACAAAAATTCAGGTGCAGCATAGTCGAGAAAGGCGCAGATAAGAAAGACTCAGGTATATGGTTCTGAAAGTGCTGTTAGGTGGGCTGGAGACGGGCTGAAAGCCTTCCAGAAAGATATTGTAGCTCCACTACACTAAAAACTCAACAAGCTGATTTGTCTCCCGTAACGTCTAAAAGTGTTCTATGAAAACCATGTGAACATAAAAAATTATCCAAAGACTCTGAGATGAAAGAATCCCTATAGTAAATAAAAAAATGTTCATGTCTAGGATCATCCAGATTCTCTGTTAGTTGGAGCCTCCAAAAAAAAAATCGCTTGATCTCCAATCCATTCTCTGCGGACTCAGACAAAACTGGTGTTTCTAACAGCAATTTCTATGGGACTCGGTAAAATGGTGCCAGAGACATGGGAAAGGAAAGGGAGGGGGGTGGGGGGACTGTGAATGAATCCTCTTTGCCAGTCTGGCTTCTCTTCAGAGATGGCTGTGGTTTTGCCCTTTGCAAAATAGCATTTAAAAACAGAATCCTATATCTAGAGATGATCTGGAGGAATAGCCCAGCTGTGCTTTTCATATATGCACCTAACTTATTTCAAGGGTGTTTTTGTTTTATTTTTACAGCTGCACAGTGTTAGCAATTCAAAAAGAGCTGCCAAGAGTACAATCGGATGAATTGGCTCAGGGCTGGTTTGCATGGTATATTCAAAGCTGTGCTAAATAAGTTCCCTGTGCGGTTGCTGAATATCCTGAGTGATCAGAGCTGTTTCCCAAACAGAGTCAGAATGGTTATTTCCCCATTTGCAACTGCTTATTTGATTTTAAAAAAAGACCCTTCGAAACATTTTCACATTCCCTTAAAAAGCAGTTATATATGCATACGTACAGAGTGAGGTTGCTGTTGCAACAAGAAAAATGAAGACACTGACAGTCAGAGAAATTCTGACGAGGACCAATCACAGGCCTGAACTGCAGGTGCACCTCGACGTATGCATATATTATAGAAAACAGCCAATCATAAACTCCTCTAATATCATCTTCTCTTTTCCTCTGGCTTCCACTATACTGTTCAGGAAATAGTCCTCTCCAAAGTGAAATGACCCGATGGTCTGCCATTGATTAGAAGCGTCCCTGTTCATTTCTTGGGCTATAATGCCTAATCAGATTAGAGTCTGTCTCATCTGCCGCCGCCTTGCCACAGGGCAGCCACACGACATCGTGCTTTGTTGATATTAACCGATATTAGCTCAGATTATCAACATGTATTCCCAATTTGTCCGTTTCTGAATTGAATTATATAGTCTCTTTTCACTTTGCCTGTCCAAGAATAGGTTACTCTAAATCTCGCTTCTAAGATTGAAGTAAACATCATCCATTTTAATACCTATGCATAGTAAACCTCTTCTGTCTTAGGAAAGAGCCAGGTGATGAAAAATATGCATCTTCTGCCATTCGAGGGCAGAATGGAGGAACGGAGCCCTGAAAGGCACATCTGAAGACATCCTGTCTTGTCTCTATTCAGACGTTGTCTTCTCTCCTTGGCTGGCAACACCACCTTGTTCTAGCACCTCTCCCCCAGGTCCCCCCCCAGTGTGGCAACAGTGCCGGGCCCCTTCCAGAAAGAAGCAGAGAGGAGGAAGGTACATCAGCCTAAGGGGACAATTGTAGGGGCGTGGGGATAAGTATTGCCTGAAGCCCTTCACCCAGTGTGTACACACATGCACACATGTGTGTACATTTTAGTGCCCTGTGTGTACATTTTAGTAGGTGTTGGGGGTGGGGGAGGTTGGAACTGACCGTACTGGGAAGGATAGGGGAGTTTCCAAAGTTGTTATTAACTGGCGTAGGGAATTTTCCTTTAAGGAAACTTAAAACTCCAAAACCCCAGAGGTAAAATGAGCTGGAAAAGAGTGTGACTGGTCATACTGAAAAGACAAGAAGGAGTTCAGAGTGTTGCCAAAACGAAATGGGAAAAAGACAGGTATCAAACATACCCCGTTTTATGGTTTGGGAAACTGTAACTTATATAACCTTCCCAAGGTTATAGAACTAGAAAGTAGTGTGGAATTGAGACTCTAATTTAAATTTGTCTGACTCCAAAGTTGAGCTGCTTTTTTACTGCACTGTCTTACCTTCCTAACTAATGAAATCTAGCCAATAAACTTGTATTGGATAAGATGTAAGTATCTATCTAGAAGTGTATTACATCTCTGAGTTTTTTGAAATAAGATTCTCTCTCAGTGCAGAACATGGTTTCAGATTACAATCCAGCTTTGGCTTGAGAGTTCCAGTGGGGGTGACCTAGAAACAAAAGCTGTGGATCAGAGAAGCTCTCCGCCCGTCCCTGCCAACCCTTCTTCACATCCAGGCAGGCGACCAGTACACCGTAGCCACGAAGGGAACACCCGCTGTGGTAGGGCTTGTGCGTTTGGTATTTATTTCAGTGGACATGACTGATCATACTGGGCCATTTACACTTGGATTTCCCTTGAGTTCAACCATATTCAGCTCCTAGTCAGATGACCAGGGGGCATCTGTGTCCCTAAAATACAGTTGTATCCTCTGTTCAAAGCTAATTGGTGTCCAGCCTGTGACCTTGGCCCCATCACTCCATGTTCCAACCCAGTTCTGTCTGGTACCTATGCCTCAAGAGCCAGACATTCTAGCTGACAGAAATAGGCTATTCTCAGCTTAATTGCTCTGGGGACAGTCAGCGGGGGATCGTTGCTTATAAAAATACATACACACAAAACACTTGACTTTATACACACTTGTGAAATGACACTATTTTCACCTGTAAATAAAATTATACAGATTTCAGTACTTGTTGGGAAGATTATTATTATTTCTAGGGGATCCTGATGTATGTGGCTAGGGAATTAAACAGCCTTAAAATATAAGGGGAAAATGCATTCTACCCACCAAATCCACCAGTTTATAAACCTTCACCACACAAACCCTGATACGCTTCCAGAAATAATTAGCATCACCACCATTACTACTAATCACAGTGAAATTTTTGTGGGGTCAAATTCATACTCGTCGCTTAATTTTATATAACCCAAAGCTTGAAAAAGACCTTACCAAATGCATTGTTTTCCAACTTGACTGCAAGTTTTTGTGAACTATCTTGACTGGGATTTTTGCTTTTGTTCTTGTTTTAAACATCAAATATTTCACCACTACCTGCTTTTTTGGTACTGTATTGGTTTTTTACTATTTTTTTTTAACGCTCAATATTTGGTAAGTCCCTATAAAATGGAAGAAAATGTGTTCATCCATCTTTGTTCCTCTTTAATAGAGATTTGTTTCAATCATGTTGTTATCTGCACTTGAGAAGAGCAAGCTCATAGAATCTTAGTTTGCAGCTCAAAAATGTGCAGATAGCAAGCATAAAGGAAAGCTTAGACAACCAGTCATGTTGGCCCAAAGCCTCTAAAACCCTTATAAAAATGACTGTCTAAAACGTTATTAACATCCATCCCCTACCAACATGAAAGCAATCAAAATGACTTCATTTCAGCTCACAGTGGCTCTCACCCACATTAACCAGATCAAGAAGAAAAAGACTCCATTTTCTCACCTACATTTGTGACCATTCGTCCAGAAATACGGAAGACTCTGGAATTTCCCACCTCTGGGGTAAAAACGTGTTTTCTCCCAAAACATGTAACTGCTGACACAGTCTTTCCCTTGGTTCAATTGTATCCCTGTATCCTTTTATTTGCCACACGCTCTTGGAGGAGAAGGATGTGCTTGAGATAAACCAGGGCGCTCTGCCTGCACAGGTGATGGGAGCTGCCATAGAAATGCAGAGGTGCTTACACGCTCCGATTGAGAAGCCGGGAATCCCCAGTGAAGGCTGAGGGGTAAGAAGATCAAATGGTTGGATACACAGAAGAGGGTCCGCTGCAGTCTCCAAGCCAAGAACGCTTCCAGAGCCGGCTGTGGGGCAGCGTGGGGAGCAGCTGCTGCTCCGCTGAGGGGACTGCTGGTTGCTACATGTTTTTATTATCTCAAAATCCTCACACCTGCCAGAAACACCTCCTCCTGGAACAGTTCAGCTTGCTCTTGGCCTTCTCCCTTCTGGAAGCAAACACAGAAATGGGGACGTATACAGAGTGTAGGCAGGGGATTTGCCTTGCTCTCACCCCTTCCGTGTAGCCTTCCCAGAACCCGCTGGGGTCATTCTGGTCGCCCTTTGGACGTTCTGCAAAGCAACCCGAACGTTCTTAGGAGAGCACATTGTGTTCCCAAAACATGCCTGACGGAAGGAGGGAACCCCGCCGGTATATGATCAGGTCTGTTTACCTACCTGGATACGTAGGCATATGTCATCTACATAATCACATATGTCACACGGACATGAATACATATATACATATGTAAAGATTATACACATAGATATATGATTTTTTGACTCTAAAATAACGTGGGTACATGTATCGTAAACATTTAGAAAAATACAGGAAAGCAGGATCCCATAAAATCATAATGAACTTTCCTGGGAGAACGTCTCATCTATTCCTGTCATTATAATATCATTACTATCATCAATATTATTAACAGCACCAACCACGGCGCATGAAGCATGGCATCCACGCTTTCCGAGTTGCCTCATGAGTCGTAAGGACATACTGCTGAAGATCATTACACTTTGATCTGAATCAACTCATCCGATTCTCAGGGCCGAACATGCACAGGTTCACCTCACTATGTGCATCGCAGGGTACGCTCCAGCCCCCGTGGCTCAGCGTGTCCTTTTTGCCCACAACGACTGGCAAAGAACACACGTGCAGGAGGGCCTGCAGGCAGCTCTTGAGTTGGGGCTGGAGAGCCTGTCAGGCTTCCCTGCTGGAGGAAACCTCGGACACTTTGTGCCAGCAGGGTGTGAACAGGAGCTCCCAACCTTCTGGCAGTGAGGTCTTGGTACCCTCGAGGGTCCCTTCATTCCCCAGCACGGTCTGCATATTTTCTGCACAGGCCCTGTCAGGGCATGAAGCCACTCCATGGTGCACCTGTGGCGCCGCCGGATCCTCTGTGGCTGCAGCTATTCCATGTCGTGGACATAGTATCGGGATGGGGAGTCGCTTCATTCCATCTTATTGGCAATAGAAGAAATCTTAATCTTTAAAAAAAATCTAGACTATCAACAGATTTTTCATGGTGGGTTTTAAGCACAAAGAAATAAATTCATTTGTTCTTCAAATAGAACCATAACCAAAGTTCGCTTCACAGTTATTGACACCAAGATGGTAGTTATAGCCATGTACAGTCCTGATGTGTATAACCCTGCCTCCTCCCCGCCCCAGAGTTTTAAGAAAATGAAAGAGGATCGAGAAGTATGTAAGGTGGTTCTTTCTTTGCTTCAGAGCTGAAACCAGGAGCAGAAGTGAATTCACAAGCTGGGGTTCCTTTTCCTTCCTAATTTTGAAGTTCTGGTCCTGGGGAAGAATGGCCAGTCATCTTTTCTGGGTCCATTTTTTTAATATGAGTGATGTAAAGTAAAACGGAACTCAGTAGCCCTCTAGCACCGTGGGGAGTGGGAGAGGCCCCTTTATCGTGGAAGACAGCGAAAGAGAACCATTCCCGGAGAGCGAGTCCTCCCTCCTTCTCTCCATTAAATGACAAATTGCTCGATAATACTGGCTCCCACTTTCAGTTAATTTTACATATAGATCTCTATAGAAACAACACCTTTTTTATAGGACACAAGATGCATTTGCTAATGTGAGAACCCAGCTACAGAAAAAGAACACGGAAGTGCTCTGCTCATCAGAACCTCTGTGGCCGAAGGTATCTCCACCAACTGGCTGATCCCCTGCTTAGTGGATGCCGTCCCCCCCCCCCCCCCGTGTGGGCTGCAGTGGATGAGCGAGCATCACATTCGTCAAATGCACATAGAGAGCAGTCCCTTTTTCAAGCTCAAGTGACCCTCAGAGCTCATTTGTAAGACTTATTCCCAGGTTCTTGGTGCCTGTCGTTTTCTCAGTCACTCTTGTGGCTGGGAAACTGATGTCCTGTAAACCCCAAGAAATTATCACTTGAGATGGCTTTCTCAAGCTGAAATTTTCCAAAGTGAGGACAAAATTCTATGCGGAAGGAAATGTAAGAGTAAATATGGCATTATCGTTTTCAAAAGTGCACATTGGCTATCAAAGGGACATACATTATTCATGACATTATAATAAAAATCAGACGAGAACCATCCTATGCGAAAGGTTAACGCTATGGTTTTATGAGAGCGAGAACAACTCCAGACAGCAAGCAGCTTCCAGTTATAGGGAGGTGTTCACCTTTGGATTGCATCGATCCCCATTTATCTCTGTCTCGGGCTCCCGAGTGACTCATGTGAGATGAGTGGCTGGCTCTGCTCCAGTCTCGGGATTAGATGACCACAACTCATGATCCATGCTGGTGGGAACTCAGAGAGTTCCGTTGTGTGGCCAGATGGGAACACGTGTAGTCCCCGAGCTGTTCTGCCGCCCCGGGCCCTGCCCCATGCCCAGCTCCATGGGGTCACCTTCGTGTAACTGGTCAGAGGTTGTCAGCAGGCTGTCGGAGGAAGGGCTGAATAGCCATGTATTTTCCCTGTGATATTCAGAGGCAGTTAGACTATGGCCAGAGGCCAGGTGAACCACAGTGATGCACACAGGCGGCCCTCCTATCCTGAATGAACGAGCATACAACCGCCTTAGAAGCTGGGCCTAGGTATTGAGGGAATTGAGGCAAAGAAGGGAGAATGAAGTGAGAAAGTGTGGAGACTGCGCTCCGCATACTGCTTCCCCCACTCTCCACCCTCCGAGTGTGACATCTGTGCATGTGTCTGTGTGCACGCTTGCCTTCCAATGCTGTTACATCAACACCCCTTGAACTGCAGACCAAAGGGCTTCAACCAACCGGAGATTCAGAGACATAGTAAATGCTTTAGAATCATGTGTCATGTCATTGAAACCACGCAACTAAACATGTTGCTATGCATTTGAAATATACAGAGGATGCAGATGAACGTACATATGGCAAGAAGTCATGGGAATGGATAAAACACTTTGAAAAGTGATTTGACCTTAGGTATCAAAAGCCATCGAAGTAAAAAGTGCATTTGTTTTCACCTGGTAATCTCACTGGGACTCTAGACCAAGGAAATGGAATAAAAGAAAGGAAAATCCACAAGCACATAACTGTCCATGTACCATAGTGAAACACTGGACGCCCTCTACGTGCCAAGGGTATAAGCGTAGTATAAGGGATTAGGGTGCCATCATTCGAAAAAAATATATTGTACAGCCTGTTAAAATGATGGTTGTGAAGACTACCTAACAACACTAAAAATGCATAATGTAAAATACTGCGGACAACCACAAAATGGTACATACACTATAGCTGCAACTGTGTAAAAATGTAAATGTACGTAAGCAGAGACCAAAATGGTAATGAGTAACGATAAAATAGTTATTGGAAGATGTGATGGTGGATGATTGTTTTCATAGCTACGGCTTCCAGTGTACTTTTTAACAATAACAAGGGAGAAGTGTGAGTTTATGCTTATTATCAAGAAAATGGAAAAATACAATTACAGGGCAAAGCATGAAGAAGCGCGCGCGCGTGTGTGTGTGTGTGTGTGTGTGTTTGCATGTGCACCTATTTCCGGTTTCTCAGGAGGCAGTGGCGTTTTTAGATCCTAAATTCCAAATTATGGTTGTTTGAAAAAGGAAGATTTTGAACATGAGAACTGACAGCGAGACATTTCAGGAGCTCTAAATTCAAGCAAAATTACAAGGAGAGGAGTCTGGTTTTATTTCACAGTGGCAGCCTGTTTCAGGTGCGTGGCCTTAGTCATAGAACTAATCTTTCAGAAGTTGCAGGTGAAATTACTTAAAAATGTGTCACACTTTTTGGACAGTTTTTGGAGCTCCAGTGAACATAAACATTTTTATGTGATCGCCTAATTTCCTCGAACTACTAGTTAATTTAACCATTTGGCTGTAAAATGGTTTTCCGGAGGGTGATGTCCCAGGGAGATTGCGGGAAACACCTTTGGCCCACACCCTGGCCTGCACCCTTTCCTCAGCTGGCGGACGGGAGCCTTGCCCACAGCGCGCAGTTCCTGCCTGAGAGGCACGTGACAGCCGCTGATGTACTGCACCCTGGAATGTTGGACTTGAAAAAGAGAACACCTCGGGGGAGGGGAGGAGACGGGGTGAAAAAGACCTTAAATCGTGATGAGAAATGAATTTGAAGGTGTGTGTGGTGTGCAAGCCCAGGCTTCATTCAGCTGTGTGTCAGGATAAAGCATTTTTTTCCTATATTATTCCCATCTTAAGAAGAACATTTCAGTGTTGTTTGATTAGAAGGCAAAAAAAAAAAAGGTAAATGATTTGTAAACAATTACATTGTATCTGAGGGGCTTTTCCAAACTGTTCTAAAATGTGGGTT
Source organism: Molossus molossus (assembly GCF_014108415.1). Taxonomy (NCBI): domain Eukaryota; kingdom Metazoa; phylum Chordata; class Mammalia; order Chiroptera; family Molossidae; genus Molossus; species Molossus molossus. Next base: position 185,967,591 of record NW_023425344.1, read on the forward strand.
AAATATGAAGATATGTATATATTTTTTTAATTTTTTATTTAGTCATATATTTTCCTTTCTTTTAGAGAGAGAGGAAGGGAGAGATAGAAACATTGATGAGACAGAACATCGATGGGCAGCCTCCTGCATGCCCCTCAACTGGGGATTTGGCCCACAACCTGGGCATGTGTCCTGACCGGGAATGGAACTGGCGACCTCCCAGTACATGGGTCGACGCTCAACCACTGAGCCACACCGGCCAGACTACACATATTTATTTAGAGAATTACTTGCCTAAGGTCACACAGCTACTGGGTGATAGAAGCAGTATTTGATCTCAGATATTCCAACTCAAGTCTCCATGTTTATCATCATCGTTCTCTCTAGCTTCCCTACTCAGCCATGAGGAAAGAGTTAGAAAACTCCAGATACTGAGCCGGGCGAGGAGCAGGAGCGACACGGGGACACAAGATCCAGGAGGAAATGAGGGTGGCCCATGCAGTGCCATAGCCCTTTGGAAAAAGAGGTGTTCTTTTGGAAGAGAGGGATGTAGCCACGGAAGAACACACACTTTAATCACAAGGGAGACCTGCCTAGGTTGCTCATGGCCCTGCTTAGGAAATAGGTGTTGATGATTTCAGCCTCAGCTCTTTTCTTGAAGCCCAAGGAAGCAGCTTGATGTTTGTACTCTTGTCATCCTGCTGCTCAATTTTAGCAAGACCTGCGGCTGCCAAGGCAAATGCAAAGTGACGCACAGGTAATGAACGGGGGGTTACAGGAAGGGGGTGCAGACCCTGGGGTCCTCCGCCCTAAGTCACTGCTGTAGGTAACATCTCTGATGGTCTCAGGTGAAGAGTTTGTTTTGGTTGTGTAGCTTCTGTGTGTTTTCCCTAATAAGCCCTCAGTGGGGAAGTGCTGAGACAAGGAGGTCTGTGTTCTCAGGGGGATTATGATGATCTTCGGATGAAACCATGCTCAGCAGGGCTCAATCCAGGATAAATGATTCATAATTATACGTGAAGACAAGATTTGCGCTGCACATTATTTTTGCTCTGATGGAAAATAGCTTTGCGTCTTCCCAAGAAGGCAGTATTTTCTGGACAAGAGCTGAGGCTTCAAAGCAGGCCCATTTTAAGGACTAAATCCTTAATGAATGTTCAGAGACCGGACACATCAACCTTTTACTTCCAACAAGGGAGGAGGACATTGAACCGATTTGAATGCATTGGGTGCTGGTTGGGTAGTCTAAGAGGTAGGTCACGTTTGTTTGCAGAACACAGATGTATCCCTTTCAAGGTGTCTCTTCCTGCTCACCCCCAACCGCCTCTACGACAGCCTCTCCTGCCTCACAGCGATGTCTCATCCTCTCATAACTGCTCTCTGTCCTTACACTCTCAACTCCCAAACCCTCGAGAACCTGTGTTGTCAAGGCAAACTGATAGATTAATTCAATCTAACATAGTCATGGCACGTAACATCTTAAAGCATCACCCCTTACGTGCAACACATTTGAGTGTAAACAATTTCATTGTTTTAACCTGACAGAGTGAAGTGAGTACTATGAAGTAAGTCATCAGTCCTGAAAAGGGAAAACTATGAGACCCTTTGGCTAGTGGGGGATGGGGACAAGATCGGGATGTGTTTTAGTCCGAGGGTCCTAAATATTGATTGATCCTCAGAATGCCCCAGAAGGCTTGTTAAAGTTTTCTGGGCTTACCCCCAGAATTTCTCATTCGGAACGGCTGAGGGGCTGGAGTACCTGAATTGCTAACATGGCCCCAGCGTTGTTACTCGGGGATCACCCTGGCAAGCCTCAAGGTTAGACCTGTCAGTCCTTTGGAGCATTGTCAGATCACATGATGTAATAGGGGATGACTAGAATGTGGGTCGAATTCCACTAAGGAAGGCAACCTACAGCTGCTGTTGTGGTCGTCCACGTAAAGTAGAAGCAATCTGCAGGACCATGCCGATCGGGCGGCCAGGCCCAGTCAACAGAAAGGCGGTCGGTCAGTGAGGAGCGGGCAGGAGGGCCAGGGCCCCTGGGGTTCAGGTAGAGATGACCATCATCAGTGCATCCCTCCATTGGCACGGCTGCTTGGGGATGGACTGCCCTTTGTGGCAGCAAAGATGAAGGCCTTGGCAGAAGCCAGGATTCCAGCCGAAACAGGAATGCCACCGCTGCGCTTCCTGATGGTGCGGGCACACACCTGACGGGTTCTGTTTGCCGTGGGTATTCACTGTCGTGCGCTTAAAAATTAGTTATTGCGCAAACAACACCAAAGCAGCTTTAGTAGGAATCGAATGGGAAAGAAAAAAAGTCATCCCACAGTCCCACCACGCCCAGAGATCATGCCCTCCATTTCTGCACTCTCGTCAGTGATTTTTCATCTGCACTCAATTTCCCTCGCACTCATAGCACAGGAAGGTTTTCCTCTCTGCTTTTTGCACTTCGCATTATAACTGTGTGTAATGAATACATTTGTCGTATAAAATAGACCAAGAAACGAACTTTTGTGAGGACACTTCCTTATCGAAATGTTAAATGTGTATGTATTGCTTACCTGTTACACGTGAGGCAGTGTGCCTGGCGTGGTGCATACAGCAACAGAAAAAGGTTTCTTGTCTTTCTTCACATTTTTGTTATTGTCCGTAGGCCACGTTATAGAAGTGTACACCTGAATGGCTCCCCAAAGGTATGTTGGGCATACAGAACTAAATGAGAAAATCCTGCAAATCCCTCTTCCCTGTTGCTTTTCCCTGCTGTGGGGTCCCTTTCCCCAGGGGGAGCGCCCTTGGTGCCGTGACAGGGCTGAGGCTGTGTGCATCCCCCCCACCCCCCCCGGATTAAGAGAGCAGTGACTGGAAGCAATGTCTTTGGAGTGTCCAAAGTCAAAATCAGGGATACAAATATGAAACCAGGGTGTCAGGGCTAAGGTGATCGGGGTTCAAAACCTGTCTTACTGACAAACCTCAGAGGGAAGGGGGGTGGAGGAGCAAGAAGAGATAAACCAATGAACTTATATGCGTATGTGCATAATCGGTGCCACAGACAGCAGTGCCTCCAGGGCAGTAGAGGGGGGCCAATGGGGGGAGAAAAGGAGGGACATCTGTGATACATTCAACAATAAAGATCAATTATTTTTAAAAGAAAGAAATATCCCTTATGTGGAATATCACAAATAAAAATCATGTTTAATACAAAAAAATAAAATAAACAAAAACAAAACCTGTCTTTACCCCTTACTGGTGATGTGACCCTGAGCATGGCAGTGAATCTCTGTAAGTCTTGCATACATGATCTCTAAAATGAATGTGACAATACCGAACTTAAAAGACATGTTCTGATTGAATGAGACCCTGTAGGGTATCTAGCATGTGATGCATGCCCAATAAGTATTGCTAGTTCTAGTCTTGTAGTATACACTAGGAGTCAGGATGGGTACCAGGGGAGGGGCCTGGTGAACATTCCACAGTAGCTATTAGGAGATGAAAATGTGGGTTGTTTGAAAAGGGCGGGAGGGAAGTATCTGTCTGTGAAGTTGCCTGTCATACTCTGTGAGCACCTTTGCCCGAAGTACCCTCACCCCATTAACATGAAAGCATAGATTTGACAGCTGTCTACCTAACTTACTTTGAAGAACCAACAATTATGATTTTACTATTTCTTTAATTTGGGTTTGATAGGCTCTTAAGCATCAGCAACCTCCCAAACACAGTGTTGTGCTGGTAAGCCCGGGTCAGATGTGCAGATAAGCTTTCTGCTTGAAGTCGATGCTCTGGGTGCTGCCTGCATTAAAGACGGCTAGACTGTGGGCCTGCATCAGCTCGCTAATGCTCAGCCACCTGCCAAGTGCAGGGAAATCAGCCCGAATCCCAATCTCTATAATAGATGAACCAAAAACTTACTATTGCCCTTATCAAGCAGAACTGATATTGTCATTAAAGTCTAGCAGCTGTATACTTCACAGAGAGTAGGGTCTATTTGCTCTCTGTTTTGATTAGGAAAGTCACGTCAGGTTTACATTTTCTTGTTAGTTTTGAATTTACTTCCTTGTTAAGGGCCAGTCAATACATTGGGGCCTGTTAACATCTTTCCATCAAAGGAAAAGCCTTGGCTATTAGACCTGCTAACTCTGCTATTAGAGTGGGCCCATTCATTTGTTACCCTACAGTGAGTGCAAGGTCAGCTGTACTCTTGGTGGTGAAAGGATTTGAATATAAATTCATTGACATGAAGAGAAGCACTACATGAAACTTGAAATTCTGATGAAGCCAATAGTTGCTTAGAACATGCGCAAAGCTACAGTCTCACTCTAAAAGCTACAGTCTCACTCTGCACCTCTGAGGGAAGAATGGGCAAAAGCATTGGAGGCCATCTCATCAGCCAGCCAGAGACCTCTGCCACGAACTCCCTGGATCAAGTGATTCTACTTCACTAGACCTCGGGGATCCCATCTGAAAAGAAACACCTATTGTAGACCATCTACAAATATTTTTTCCAGCACTGACCTCCTCAGTATTCTAAAAACTGATTGTAATTTATGAATCCAAGATTGAGCCTCATTCATTCATTCATTCATTCATTCACTTAGTACTCAAGTACCAAGTCAATTGTCTAGCAAGACATTCTACCAGTGAGGTTACAGAAACAAAGCCTTGCCTGAAGCCGATGTTTATATCTAACAGAAAAAGATGTGCACATGAAGCTCTGATACCAGACAGAAAGTGATAAACACCACAAAGTACAGCACACACTGCAAGTTTAGGAAGGAGAGGATTGGGAAGGGCTTCGTGAAGGAAGTATTCTATCGAGACTGAAAAGTAGGGTGATTAAGCACACCGACGCATGCTTGGTAAGAAGAGGAGTGTAAAACATCTTTTCATGATTCTAACTTTTCTGCAAGTAAAGGAGAAGATCACCAATCAGGCAACCATTCACCTGATTATATTCAATTCAACCTACTAAATCTAAATCGTGCACTAGTTATAGCTAGGATTTCAGTAAAATCTATGAGACATGCAAAATAATAATAGCTTTGCTTCTGCCTTCAATAATGTGATCTCCCCGGGGAGATAAGAAAGAATGGTGCGTAAAAAGGGTAGTTAGGAAAAGAACATATGATAGAAGCTGTGTAATCTCCAAAAATAATGGCAAAAATAAAAGCCAAAGCGTTCAAAGAAGAGAGAAATTGCAGTGAGCTGAAGTAATTAGCAACAACTTTATAGAGGAGAAAGTTCTTGAGAGGAGACATAGAATAGCAACTGGTTTGAAAAGAGGGGGATAATACACCCGAGAGAGTGCGAGCAGAGGAGAAAACTCTTGGTGCCTGAATAAGCGGGTTTTTTCTGGAGATAGAGCAAGAGATTGGAAATGAGCATCCTATCCATTTTGTCTGGCTCAGCCACCTCCAGAATGGGTCTAGTCTGTCTCCCAAGCTGCTAGGACAAAAGGCATCTGGGAAAATAACACTGTAAGGATACAGCAAAGAGTTGATGCACAGTCCTGAGGCAATCAAAGATAAAACTGTCAAACAAACAAACAAGCAAACAAACTCCTGAAATAAGAGATTCTCTTCAAGCATGACAGAATGGGAAGGTAAACAAACCCTTTCCTAAAAAACCAATTATAAGACTGGGCAGAAACAACCAACTCAACCAAAGGCATACAGCAAATTAAAAAACATTTGTTCCTGAAAAATACTGGACTTCAGCTAAGAACAGTATAAGTCTGTGGTGTTCTTGTCAATGGCTTCTCCTACCTTCCTCTCAGATCTGTTAGCTTATGAAAACCAGTAGCCTTGCCACGCATGCAGGAGAATGCTCACCTGCATTGGGTCATTGACAGTTCACGTGGTCAGCTTACTAGCAAGCGTTTAATAGGGAGATCCAGAGGCTCCAATAGCTTGAGGTTGCTATCCTATTTGGGGCAATCAAAGCACTGGGCTGTCCAAAAACCTAGAGATTTAACCAAAAGTTTTTGGATGTTAAATGGGCTTGGGGGACTGAGGAGCACTCCACATATCCTGAACTGACTGGACTCTGTGCAGATGTACAGGAAATAACTGGGACAGTCTAAAGCCATCCCAACGTTCCTGGTTGATGGAGCATGAACATATTCACGAGGGAAGTAGACGAGACCCTGGGAGGAAGCACAGTCAGGAAAAACTCGAGAATGGCCTAACGCTTGAAAGCACTCCCCAGTCTGCACTCAGGTCCAGTACCAGAGAGGGAAAAGCCTTACTGAGCCTGACTTCTGACTGGTCTTTGCCTGAACACTGAGTTAATGCAGACACCTGGGAAGTTGGTTTAAACATCAAAACAAAACAAATGAAAACAGAGCAGGGACATCAGGAGGTGTAACTTGCAAGGAGATAAATTTCATAGATTTAATGCATGCAAGTTACTAAACAAACAAATGAATAAAATAATAGAAACATCCCTTAGGGGAGAAAAGTCAGAATCCAGATTTGCTACAACTGATTATTCAAAATGTCCTCAAAACTTTTCAAAACATATGAAGAAACAAGGACGTATGATGGATATTCAATGGGGGAAATGTGGTCAATACACACTGCCCCTGATTATCCCCAGGTGTGGGGTTTAACAGACAAAGATTTCAAAACAGATTTTATTAATACGTTCCATTAACTAAAGAAATCTGTGTTTAAACAACAAAAGAAAAGCATGAAGACAATGACTAAAATAGGGAATCTTAATAAAAAGATATAGATTATAAAAAAGGGCCTAAAGAGATTTCTAGGCTTAAAAATCCTAATATCTGAAATAAAACCATTTCACTAGAGGCCTCAAGAGAAGGTCTGAGATGGAAGAAGAAAAATAAAAGTGAGAAGTTGAAGCTAAATCAATAAAGATTCCCAGTCTGAAGAACAGAGGAAAAAGATGGAAGAAAGATAAACAAGGACTCAGAGACCTGTGGAGCAACATAAAACAGACATCATGCCTGTAACTGGCCTTCTAGAGAAGAGAATGAAAGGATTAAATCCTATCCTCCAAAAAGATAATGCAGTACTAACTCCCAGTTCCTGTGAATGTGAATGTGACCTTTATTGAAATTAAGGAATTTGAACATGACCAAGTTAAAATGAGGTCATTAGGATGTGCCCTAGGGCAGTATGACTGGTGTCCTCGTAAGAAGGGGAAATTTGGACACAAAGACATGCACAGAAGGAAAACAGTGTTATGACACGGGGAAGGCAGGAACGCCAGAGCTGCCAGAGCTAGATATATATATATATATGTATATGTATATATATGTATATATATATATTGGGGGGGGTAAAATTCCCTCAAATTTATTTTTTCAAGAAGTATTAATCTACAGGTCTAAGAATCTCAATTAATCTTATTTAGAAATATACCCAAGGAGATCCATAGCTAGATATATTATAGGCTAACTGTCTATCATCTAAGGAAAAGAGAAAATTTTGAAAGCAGCAAGAGAAAAAGAACTCATCAGAGACAGGGGAATGATTAACAAATGATTTCTCATCACAAACGATTGAGTCCAGAAATCACTGGAATGACAACTTTTCCATTGAAAGGGGAAAAAAAGACACATGGACATCTGGCCAACAACTTATTTTGTCTCCAGAAAAAGCATTCTTCAAACATTGAGATGAAGTAAAGAAATATCTAGATAAACAAAAACTAAAATATATATATATATATATATATATATATATATTTATATTTTTTTTTTTTTTTTTACCAAGAGACATGCCTTATAAGAAACACTAAAGGAAGTCTTATAGGCTGAAAGGAAATTATACCAAAGATCAACAAAAATGTGAAGAACTGAAGACTACAGGAAATATTAAATGTGAGAAAATATAAAATATTCTATAAATGTGGTTTTTTTCTTGATATCTTTAAAATAGATAAGAGTGTAAAAGCAATAATTAAAACACTGTGTTGCTGAGTTTATAACACATGTAGATGTACTATATATGATGCAATAGCACAAAACAAGGGGAAGATACATTGGAGCAAAGTTCTATATTTCACCAGAACTAAGTTAGTATTTTCTGGAGCATATTGTAATAAGTTAAGATCCATGTTATAATCTTAGTGGAGCATCCACCAAGAAAATAGCTATATATATATGTATATATATGTGTGTGTGTATATATATATATATATATATATATATATATATACACACACACACACACACAGAGCAATGAAAATAGTACAACAAAATATATTTAGTTTGTATAAAGGAAGAATAGAGAAACAAAGAAAGACATGGGACAAATAGAAAACAAGTAGCAAAATGACAAATGTAAATACAAGCATATAATTAATTATAATAATTCTGAATAGGCAGAGATGATCTAACTTGATTTTTTTAAAATGAAGTATATGATATCCACAGGGACATGCTTTAGATTCAATGACAAATAGGTTGAATGTAAAGAAGGGAAAAAGATACACCATGCAAACAGTAATTATATTAGAGATGTGGCTATTTTAAGAGCAGATAAACTTTAAGACAAGAAATATTACTAGAGAGAAAAATGGGCATACATAGATGCAAAATTCCTTAACAAAATTAATTGACTTCTGCAAAATAAAAAAGATTTAAAATTATGACCAAGTTAAAGTTATCCCAGGCAGCTACATTTAGTTAAAATCTTAAAAAATTAATATACTACATCCTATTAGTAAAGAATAAAAACAGTGCCTGGCAAGTGTGGCTCAGTGGTTGAGCATCAACCAATGCACCAAGAGGTGGCTGGTTCAATTCCCGGTCAGGATACATGCCCAAGTTGTGGGCCTGGTCCTGAGTGGGGAGCGTGCAGGAGGCGGCCAATCGATGTGCTCTCTCATCAGTGTTTCTATCTCTCTCTCCTTCTTACTTCCTCTCTCTCTAAAGTCAATAAAGAAAAAAATTTTGTTTTAATAAAAAAAAAAAAAAATGATAATTTCAGTAGACCCAGAAAAGGCATTGACAAAATCAGGCACTCATTGATGATAAAAACTCTAAACAAAGTAGGAATAGACGAAAACTTACTCAATATGATAAAGAACAAGAACCCATAGCTAACATTCTCCTTAATGCTGAAAGGATGCTTTCCCTCTAAATCAGGAACAAAGCAAGGATGTTCATTCATGCTGCTTTCATTCAACATTGTACCAGATGCTCTAGTTAAATAACAGCAAGAATAAATGCTTCTAGAATGAACAAAATAGCTTGACCAGATCACAGGATATAAAATCAATCTATATAAGTCAACTTTTTCTCTATGCCTGCAAAGATAAAACTGAAATAAAATTAATTTAAAATTTTTATTTGCAATAACGTCAAAAATAATCAAATAAATTAAGAATAAATGTTACAAGAATTATAGTAAAACCTACATGAAATTGCTGAGAAATTTAAAGAAGATATAAATAAATGGAGAAATATTTATTTGTATGGATTTGATGATTCAAGATCTTTTTTAGCCCTGGCCGGTTTGGCTCAGCGGTTAGAGTGTCGGCCTGCAGACCAGTGAGTCCTGGGTTCAGTTTCCGCTATGGGCACGTACCTCGGTTGCAGTTTGTCCCCGGCCATGGTTGGAGTCATGTGGGTGGCAACCAGACAATGTGCTGATGTTTCTATCTCTCTCTCTTCCTCCCTCTCTCCTTCCCACTCTATCTGAAGATAAATGCAAAAATGTCCTCGGGTGAGGATTAAAAAAATCTTTTTTATATCAATTATCCCCCAAATTAATCTGTAGATTCAATGCAATTTTTAATAAAATCCCAGAATTATTTTGTCAGCTGGGCTTCTGACCAACAGGCAATAGATTGGAGGGTTCAACAAGCCCCTCCTCAGGTTGAATAATACGCTGGAGTGCCTGGCAGAGTCGAGAAATATTTTACTGACATCTACTGGATTTGTTACAAAAGGATATGATAAAGGATACAAAGTAGAACAAGGAATGTGAGAGGAAGTGCGAGCTTCCGCGAGCTCCCCAGGCACACTACTCTCCCAGCATCTCTCCACATGGTCACCAACTCGGAAACTTTCCCAACCCCATACTTTTGAGATTTCATGGAAGCTTCATCACTAGCTCTGTTTTCTGCATTTCTCCCTTCTAAGGAGAATAGGGGCAGGGCTGAAAATGCCAAGCTTATACCCATGGCTTGATCCTTCTGATGATATTCCTCATCCAGCTGCCATCCGGAAACCCGCCCAGAGTCTCCTGGTTAGAACAAAAAACACTCCTATCACTCAGGAAATGACAAAGACTTCTGAACTGCTATGTCAGGAACCAGGGTCAGCGACCCATATATATTTTCCATTATTTCATTATTGTCTATTTTGTATTAGCATGAAGTATTCGTGTGCCTTATCTCTTCTTCTGTCTCTTCTTGAGGACAGGAAATGAGCCTTCCTTATTTTTGTATTCCTAGCACTACGCTGGCATGTGGAAGATGCTTACCCAGTGTCTATGGATTTAATAAAAGTATCACATTTACATAGGCATTTACCATCACAAAGACCCATCCACACAATGAGCACCTTTCCCAGTGATGACTCTGACAGCAGGATAAGGAGCTGCCCTGATACTTTCCTTCACCTTCCCTGACAATGACAGGAATTGGCCGGTAGAAGCCTCTTCTTTTTTGTCATTATAAATGTGTGATCAGCATCTCCTATGCCATGCCTCCTTCGAGAGGTCCTGATCACCATCTTAATCGTGAGTTCAAGGAAGCCTGGTGCTACCTCTTACGGCATCTCCAGACCATCTCCTTTGTGCTCGTTTGTAAACCCTGGCATTCATTCATTCACAGGCCTTCAGTCTGCATGCCCATACCTAATGCTGTGCAAAGTCTCCTGGAATATGCTAAAAATACAAACACAAGTGTCAGCCTGCTCATGTAAGCTTGCCCTCCTTCTCCTTGAAAGAAGAGACCGCCCCCCCCTCCCTGGAGGCAGAAATAAGGAGAGAGGGTGGTTTTGGTTTCCAATCCCACTTCTGGCATAGAACTGTGGGAACTTAGGCAATTACTTACACTCCAAGCTGCTATTTCTTTATTTGCGATATGATAATACAGGATATTAATGCAGATCCCCAATCCCTTATCGGTCATTTAAATTCCCAGAAATCTCTCAAAACAGAGCCTTTTTTATATATATAACTCATTTGATGTCAAAACCTGACCTGATCTGAACTTGGTTGGCCACAAAACCTTACTTGAACTGATGGGAGGTTATTTATAGTCTTCATTTAATTCCCCTTAATGAGAATATTCATGCTTTTGGCCAAAGAAATACAAATGTGTTTGATTACAGGTTGCTATCTCAGATGCTGTTGGGAATGTTTTGTAATTTATGATCCATATACTGTGTTGTCCTTCTAAAATCTGAGCAATCATGAATCTGGGAGACATCTAACCACAAGTGTTTTAGATAAAGTTTTGGAGTCCTGCCCCAACTTCTTAGGTTTTCTTGGAGGGAGAAATTAAGTGAGATAACAAATGTGTAATGTGTTATATATTGCTCCCTTCCTTTCCCTTGTTCCTATCTCTGTCATTGTAAAATTCCAGAAAAGTACATTCGGAAATGCAAAATATATTTAATTTAGTGCAGAGCAGGAAGTCAGCAAAATGTTCTTCCTCATCTCTCCACCTCCCTTTAGACCCTCTCTGCCTCGACTTTTGGTGTTTCTCTCTTGGCTGTCAATCCTATCACTACACAGATGTTGTTGTTTTTTCTTAGTTTTCAACTGAGTTATAAAAGTTTAAATACTTTTTTAAGTATCTGAAAATTCCAAAGAAATAGTCTCAGAGAGTAATAAGAGAAGTAGCTTATCATAACAGGGCTTTAGGCCTTTAGAGTCACTTCCTTAGCCCGTGACCTTGGGTCGGTGACATAAACTCAGAGTCTCAATGACCTCATCATCAAAATTGAGATCATGTCTGATACCTGACAAAGGCTGACGGCTGAATGAGGTGATCTCTTGAGATCACTTCTAGCAATAAAATATGTGCGTTCCAGGGTCCACAAGAAACAGAGGGCATCTCCAGAGTCTTTGGATTACGAATGTAGGCTTCCACCTGCTCTGCTAACCTTATGAGGAGTCCAACTCCGACCACACTGAGTAGCAGAGAGAGTACTTCCTGCCAACAGTACTAAATGGAAAGGGTATGAGGTCGATGATGAGGAAGAGAAAGACAATGAAGAGGGAAGGCTGGAGTGTATTCACTTGAATGGAGTGTGCTTTGGACCAACTCTAGGTTGTTAAATGGCAAAATGTACATGAATGAAGGATTCAGAGCCCAGACAAGCTCCCACATCTGTGGGGACGAGAAGGCATTCTAGAGAACTTAAGCATGTCATTCTGTCCTAATACCAAGTGGGGGCCTGTTGAGATCAGAAGTACTTGGCTCAGATCTGGGCTGTACTACTGAAAACCGTGTGACCGTAATAAAGTCATGTAATCTCCCCGAACCCGAGTCCCCACATCTGGTAAGCGGTGGTAACAAATTCCTCTCCCAGGGCTGTTAGGAGACTTCATTGACCTAATCCGTGCCAAGTACGACATACAGCGCCTGTCACCTGATAGTGTCCAGCAAAGACTAGCAGTTCAATCCTGACAAAAATCTGAGTTTTAAAGGCAAAGAGAAAATAGTTATTGTTTGAGAAGAAAACAAGATGGTATTGCAGAGAATGGAAAAGAAAGATCCCTCACCTTTGGGTCTTCAGAACAGGTGTGAAAAATGTCAGCTTCCCTTTACCCTCTAGGATGAGATCACTACTAGAAGCTGCAAATTGTTTGGAGTTATCCAGCCACCAGTATTTATAGTGGTTGTCAAGTGGCATAGAAGAAATTACTAAGAAAAAGACCAACGAACTGAGAAATCCACCAAAATTTAAACAGGTGGCACCTGGAAGAGAAGACACATGGCCAATAAGCATATACACACATGACTACTTAAATAAATTATCTTGTGGGGATGTCTTTGCAAAGATTTGAAAATTACTGACCCAGAGTAATGTTTCTCTGTTTTCTTTTTCTGTTCTTTTTTCTTTCTCTTTAGTGCAAAGACTTTTTTATTTTAACATCAAAAAACATCTGAGTCCTTGGCTAACTTCTTCCTCTCCCATGGATTGCCCCAGCAGTCACTTTTGAGCCTTTAGGTAGAGGAAATGCAGAGACCTGTGTATTTATGAAGCCCTTGGGCTGGCTTCCACCCTGCCCTCGTGCAGGTGGGCCAGGGAGCCATTACTCACCTGGATCAGGCCTTTGATGTCATCCTCTTCAGGTGAAGTGATGCATATGGGGAGGGTACATTGACTGAATTGAAAGTAATAATTCAGGCTTCAAATGAATGTGTGACCCCTCACCAGGTCACACTGCATATGGGGAACTCTCCAATGATGTATGTGTCATAAATCCTATAATTACCTTGTAAATGGTACAATTGTGTGGACTTTTGTGGGGTTTTTTTTCTTTGTTTAAATGTAAATATTGAAATATGTCAAAATGTGGAATCTCATTTTGGATTTTCTCTATGTTTTAATATATCTTAGGCAGAGAATGAATAGGAAGTTACCACTTGAGTCCTGAGACTTCCCGAGGGCTCTCTGTATCAGAAAGGATTGGACCTCTCCCTTGAGCGTTGCCTCCCTTCTCAGCCTCTGCCAGTCAGCCTCAGCACTTCACCCCTAGTGACCCTAGTCCTGGCCTCATCTGGTCGGTGTACCTCCCCCCCCCCATCACAGTACCAAAGCTGTACTCCATTCAGTTCTGAGTCCAAGAGGCTGTCCCTTGATGCAAGACAAATTGGGGTATTTGCAGCTCTTCCCAGACTGTGCCGTCCCAGATGATTATACTGTGGCCAAAAGACACAGCAAAGTCCAACCTAAGCTTAGAGGCCCCGGGGGTCGCGGTGACCGAGTGGCCTGATGCTGTGAGAGGCCCGGTGTGTTTCAGCTATGCTGAAGGGTCGCTGAAGCACAGACGCTTTTGTGCTCTGCCAACGACACATCTGGGCTGGGGAGCTTCGACTCTACACACCAAAGCGCTGACGTACATTTTAGACTATAGCATCTTAAATGGAACAAAACAACAAACTCCATCTGAACCCCCCCCACCCCCCCTGCCCACTCCTGCCTGTCTGCAAGAAAAGTGTCTGTCTTGATCCTGCACGTCCACCATGACTGTTCTTAATTGACAGGGTCATAAGTTCCCCTCTCCCTCCTTAGCCCACTTATTTGAAATTTATTTGAGCTACACTTTAAGAGTGTAGCTATACTCACTCTGTAACTGGAATAGAAAAAAAAAAAAAAATCCCAGAGCCCAATTTGAAAATAAAACAAAGGATATTTCAGAAGCTAATGTTCCTGGAATTTATACAAGGGGTCACCACCACCACTGGTCTTGAGAGTGCCAATTGCAGATGCTTTTGCTGACTAATTAGAGAATTCTTGAGTTCAGAGCACTGCATTGAGTCAAAGGGTAGGTCTTTGAATTCTGGTTAATGAGTCTGATTAACCATTTACAACTACAGAGTGATTTAAAAACACCCCAGAACGATCACTGATCTTTCATCTGGGTTTCAGAAAGCTGAATATCTGAGCTGAGAACTCTTCTGTGGCTGGGATAGTTTCCTGAAAAAGCATTGCAGAAAATATTCTGTTAAATAGTTTTACTTAACAGCTGTGGTTTGAGCATCTTTAGAGTTCCGTAGACATTGGATAATGTTCACGAGGACCACAAATACTGAAGTTTTGTTAAGATCATTTCTTTTGGTAGAGAATAGAAAATTGCCCCAAAGTTGCTTAAATTGTGAAAATTGGACATTTGAGATTATACCTGTGTGTGTGTGTGTGTGTGTGTGTGTGTGTGTGTGTGTACACGAACATCCTTTAGTTCATCCTTACCTGGAACTAACAAAAAGAAAATGTTATTCTAGCAAAAGTCCTGGAAAAACAGAGCTTGTTATTTTCTGGTTGGAGCTGAGTTTCTTAGCCAATATTTAGTTCAAAATATTATAGAAATAGATACCAAGTTACACATTGTCCTAGGTTTAGAACAGCATCACTCTTGACTAGGTAAGGTTGAAAATTTCTGCTTGAAATATCTCCGTGATCCTGAGGCAGTGTGTGTTTCTGCAAACAAGGGCCATCCAGTTAGGACAGTAGTCCCAGGATTAGACATCATCTCCAGGGAACAACGAAGTCCAACATTTTCTTACAATGAATCTATAATGGTTACTAGTTTCCTCTGAGGGATATAGGTCATTTTGAATTTTTAAGAGACTTTTAAAGCCTCAACTCTTTTTTATTTTTTATTAATTTATTTTTGTTACAGATGTTTCTCCTTGTTCCCCCATTGACACCCTCCTCCTGATCCTGACCCCCCACACTGCCCAGCATTGTTGTCTATGTTCATTGGTTATGCATCCATGCATATAAATTTTGTGGTTTATCTCTTCTCTCCCCCCAGCCCCCTTTTCTGAAGTTTGTCAGTCTGTACCCTACTTCTCTGTGGGTCTACTTTGTTCAGCTTATTTTGTTTATTATATTCCACAAATAAGTGAGATCATGTGGTATTTATCTCTCTCTGATTGTCTTATTTCACTTAGCATAATACTCTCCAGGTCCCTCCATGTTGTCTCAAAGGATAAGAGAACTTTCTTTCTTATATCAGCATAGTATTCCATTGTATATATGTACACAGCTTTTTTATCCACTCCTCTATTGATGGACACTAGGACTGTTTCCAGATCTTAGCAATTGTAAATAGTGATGCTATAAATATAGGGCTACATATTATTTCTGATTGGTGTTTCAGGTTTTTGAGGATATATTCCTAGAAGTGGGATCACTGGGTCAAATGGCAGTATTTTTTTGAGGAAACATCATAGTGTTTTCCATAGTGGCTGTACCAGTCTGCATTCCCACCAGCAGTGTGCTAGAGTCCCCTTTTCTCCACACCCTCGCCAGCACTTGTTGTTTGATGATTTGTTGATGGCAGCCATTCTGGCAGGTGTGAAGTGATACCTCATAGTCATTTTAATTTGCATCTCTCTGATTAGTGACATTGAGAATTTTTTCATATGTCTTTTGGCCATTTGTATGTCCTTTTTGGAGAGGTGTCTATTTAGGTCCTCTGCCCATTTTTTAATTGGATTCTTTGTCTTCCTGTTGTTGAGTTGTATGAGTACTCTATATATTTTATTATTTATTATTTTTTTTATCCTCACCTGAGGACATTTTTCTATTTTTTGTTCAGGTAGAGTGGGAGGGGGAGAGAGGAAGAGAGAGAGAAACATCGATGTGAAGGGACACATCGAGTGGCTGCCACCCGCACGACCAACCAGGGCCGGGGACAAACTGCAACCGAGGTACATGCCCTTAGCGGGAACCGAACCCGGGTCTCTCGGGACCGCAGGCCGATGCTCTAACCGCTGAGCCAAACCGGCCAGGGCTATATTTTAGAAATTAGTGCCTTATCTAATATATCATTGGCAATTATGCTCTCCCATATAGTGGGTTCCTTTTCCATTTTGATGGCTGTTTCTTTTGCTGTGCAGAAGCTTTTTACTTTGATGTAATCCCATATGTTCATTTTTTCCTTTGTTTCTGTTACCTTAGGCATTGTATTAGTGAAAATTCTGCTGCGTATGATGTCCGAAATTTTATTGCCTCCATTTTCTTTTAGGATTTCTATGGCTTCACAATTCACATTTAAATCTTTTATCTCTTTTGAGTTTATTCTTGTGTATGGTATAAGTTGATGGTCTACTTTCATTTTTTTTTTCATCACCATTTATTAAAGAGTCTGTCTTTACTCCATTGCATGCTCTTGCCACCTTTGTCAAATATTAATTGAGCACAATGTCTTGGGTCAATTTCTGGGTTCTTTGTTCCTTTCCATTAAACTATATGCCTGTTCTTGTGCCAGTACCAGGCTGTTTTGATTACTGTGGCTTTGTAGTATAACCTGATATCCAGTATTATGATCCCTCCTACTTTGTTCTTCTTTTTCAAGATTGCTGTCGCTATTTGGGGTCTTTTTTTGTTCCATATAAACTTTTGAAATGTTGGTTCTAGTTCTGTGAAATATGTTATTGGTATTTAAATGGGGATTGCATTGAATCTATAGATTGATTTGGGTAGTATGGACATTTTAATGATGTTAATCCTTCCAATCCATGAACAAGGTATGTGCTTCCACTTTGTTTTTATCTCTTTCTCTATTTCTTTTTTCAATGTCCTATAGTTTTCTGCAAATAGGTCCTTTATTTCTTTGGTTAAGTTTATTCCTAGGTATCTTAATTTTTTTTTTTTTTTTTTGCTGCAATGGTAAATGGGAATGATTTTTACTTTCTCTTTCTGTGAGTTCATAATTGGTGTATAAGAATGCCGTCAATTTCTTGATGTTAATTTTGTATCCTGCTACCTTGCCAAATTTGTTTATTAAATCTAGTAGATGATTTTTGCTGGAATCCTTAAGGTTTTCTATGTATAATATCATGTTATCTGTGAATAATGAGTTTTTCTTCCTCCTTTCCTATTTGGATCCCTTTTATTTTCCTTCTTGTCTAATTGCTGTGGCTAAGACCTCCAGTACTATGTTAAATAAGAGTGGCAAAAGTAGGCATCCCTGTCTTGTTCCTGTTCTTAAAAGAAATGCTTTTAGTTGTTGCCTATTGAGTATGATGTTGGCTGTAGGCTTTTTATATATGGCCTTTATTATTTCGAGATATGATCCCTCTGTTCCCACCTTGCTGAGCATTTTTTATCAGAAATGGGTGCTGGATTTTGTCAAATGTTTTTTTCAGTGTCTATTGATATGATCATATGGGTTTTATCTTTCATTTTGTTTATGTGGTGTATCACATATATTGATTTGAGAATATTGTACCAGCCTTGCATCCCTGGGATGAATCCCACTTGGTCATGGTGAATAATGTTTTAATGTATTGCTGGATCCAATCTGCTAATATTTTCTTAAGTATTTTGGCATCTATGTTCATCAGGGTTATTGGCCTGTAGTTTTTTTGTTGTTGTTGTTTTTGTTTTGGTTTTTTTCTTTGTAGTGTCTTTATCTGGTTTTTTAATTAGAATTATGCTGGCCTCATAAAACAAGTTTGGGAGTTTTCCTCCTTCTTGAATTTTTTGGAATAGTTTGAGGAGAATGGGTGTTAGAACTTCCTTGAATGTTCAGTAAAACTCCCCCATGAAGCCCTCCGGGCCTGGGTTTTTGTTTGCTGGGAGTTTCTTGATTATATCTTCAATTTCCTTAGTTGTTATTAGCCTGTTCAAGTTTTCTATCTCTTCCCAATTCAGTTTTGGGAAACTTTGTGCTTCTAGAAATATGTCCATTTCACCTAGTGTATCCAATTTATTGGCATATAATTGTTCATGGTATTTTTTAATTATCCTTTGTATTTCTGTGACGTCTGTTGTTACTTCTCCTCTTTTGTTTCTGATTTTGTGTATTTGGGTTCTCTCTTTTGTTTCCTTGTGAGTCTGGCTAAGGGTCCATCAATCTTGTTTATCTTTTCAAAGAACCAGATGTTTGTTTCATTAATCTTTTGAATTGTTTTTTTAGTTTCTATGTCATTTATTTCTGCTCTGACCTTTACTGTTTCTTTTCTTCTAATTGTTCTGGGTGTTTTGGTTTTTTGCTTGTTTGTTTGTTTGTTTACTTCCTAGTTCTTTGAGTTGTAGGGTTAGAAAGTCAATTAGGATTTTTTCTTATTTCTTGAGGTAGGCCTGTAGTGCTATGAACTACCCTCTCAGGACTGTTTTCACTGCATCTCATAGATTTTGTGTTGTTGTGTGTCCATTTACATTGTTTTCTAGGAAGTTTTTAATTTTTTCCTTGATCTGCTTGGTAACCCAATTGTTTAATAACAGGCTATTTAGACTCCATGTGTTTGAATGTTTTTGCATGTTTTTATTGTAATTAGTTTCTAGTTTCATGCCATTGTGATCTGAGAAGATGCTTGATATGATTTCAGTCTTTTTGAACGTGTTAAAACTTAGTTTGTGTCCTAATATATGATCTGTCTTTGAGAACATCCCATATGCACTTGAGAAGAATATGGATTCTGCAGTTTTAGGGTATAATTCTCTGTAGATATCTATTAAAACCATTTGACCTAGTCCATCATTTAGTGTCTCTGTTTCCATGATAATTTTTTGTCCAGCAGTGGTCCTCAATCTCCCTAATGCCATGACTCCTTAATACATTTCCTCATGTTGTGGTGACCCCCAACCATAAAATTATTTTTGTTGCTACTTCATAACTGTAATTTTGCTACTGTTATGTCTTAGGCAACCCCTGTGGAAGGGTCATTTGACCCCCAAAGGGGTCGCAACCCACAGGTTGAGAATCGCTGGTCTAGAGGATCTATCCAGTGATGTCAACAGTGTATTGAAGTACAGTGCTATGATTGTATTTGTGTTGATTTCTCTTTTGAAGTCCTCTGGAAGTTTTTTAATGTATATTGGTGCTCTTATGTTATGTGCATATGTGTTTGCTAAAGTTATATCCTCCTGTTGGATAGATCCTTTTAATATTATGTAGTTGCCTTCTTTGTTTCTAGTTATGGCCTCCATTTTGAAGTTTATTTTATCGGATATGAGTATTTCTACCCTAGCTTTTTTTTCCTTTTTGTTTGCTTGGAAGATTTGTTTTCCATCCTTTCACCTTCAGCCTATGTGAGTCTTTGTTGTGAAGTGAGTTTCTTCTAAACAACATATATATGGGTTATGCTTTCTTATCTATTCAGCTACTCTGTGTCTTTTGATCAGAGCATTTAATCCATTTATGTTTAAGGTTATTATTGATATGTACTTATTTATTGCCATTTTTGTTTATTATGGTTATGTTTCTCTTCCTATTTCTTCTGCTTATTATAGCAGTCCTTTTAACATTTCTTGCAATGTTGGTTTGGTGCTAATATTTTCCCTTAGACTTTTTTTTTTTTCTGGGAAGCTCTTTATTTCACCTACTTTGAATGAAAGCATTGCTGGATAGAGTAGTCTTGAGTTCAGGTCTGTGTTTTTCATTACCTTGATTACTTATTGCCATTCCCTTCTGGCCTGTAGTGTTTCTGTTGAGAAGTCAGCTGATAGCATTATGGGGGTTCCTTTGTAGGTAACCTGTTGCTTATCTCTTGTTGCCTTTAGGATTCTCTCTTGTCTTTAATTTTTGGCATTTTAATTATTATGTGTCTAGGTGTGGGTCTCTTTGGATTCTTCTTCCTTGAGGCTCTCCTTACTTCTTGGACTTGTATGCCTTTTTCCTTCATCGAGCAAGGGAAATTTTCTGTCACTATTTCTTCAAATATATTCTCTAACCAGAGCTTATTTTCATCTTCAGGCATACCTATGATGCAGATTTCATGTTGTCCCACAGTTCTCTTAGGTTGTCTTCCTGTTTTTTAATTGTTTTTTTCTTTTTGGTTTTCTGATTGGGTGATTTTTTTTCTACCCTGTCTTCTAATTTACTGCTCTGGTCTTTGGCTTTCTCTACTCTGCTGGTTATTCCTTTCAATGTGTTCTTTATTTCCATGTCACTTTGCATTTCCAATTGGTTAGTTTTCAATGTTTCTATGTGTTTACTCATGCTGTTGAGCTCTTTACTCATGCTGTTGAGCTTCCTCATGATTATTACTCTAAACTCTCCCTCTGATATCTTGCTTAGGTTTATGTCACTTATTTCTTCTCCTGCAGAATTATCTTGTTCTTTCATTTGAGATTTGTTTCTTTGTTTCACCAATATGGCTTCCAATGGGTTTTGGAGACTGTTAAATTTTCTTCTGTGGGTGTTGGTGTTCTGCTGGTTGTGGCTCCCTCTACTGGGTTTGAATGAGTATTGGAGGACCCACATTAAGTACCACTGTCAAGTCTTACTTTCATGTGTAGATTTGCTAGCCAAGGTAAGGTTCAGTTATCCTCTAGCTTTTTGCCAGGAGGCTATTAATCTGTTACTTGATGAGCCTCTGTTTGTAGCCCACAGCTGAATGAAAAATCCCTGAGCTGTAACAGGACTTCTAGCAGGTGGGGCACTTGCTCCCTATCAGACTTTAGATGTTAATGTGCCTCAATTTGCATTTCTCTGGCCTGGCCTAGTGGTATTGAATTCCTGTGGGAGGGGCCGTTGCTTCTCCCTGGGGCTCTGGGAAGGGGCTCTTTGAGTAATATGGCTACTGTCCTATGAGGGAGTGATTCAGTACAAGACTCCTGGTGCCCTCTCATTCAGCTCTCAGCTCTCTCCTGAGCTAGGAGTCCCAGACTCTTTCCACACAGTTCCAGTCCAGTCCACCCTCCCTCTGCTGGAGGCCAAGGTAAGTGGCTGTAACTAATTTGGTGCTTTTTAAAACTCCTGCTTTCTCAGTGGGAAGTGTGTACCATTAATACAGCCCTCGTTGCAGTCTGTGGGCTCCTAGCCCGCCCCCATGTGCCTCTGCAGTTCCTATCGGACTTGTACTGGCTCTCTTCCAGCTGCTCTTCAGTTGGATTTTCCTGATGATTTGTCTTTATTTTAGTTGTAATTCCAGTTTGGTCCTGGGAGATGGTCTGTGTAGCTTCCATTCACTCTGCCACCATCTCCAAAGCCTCAACTCTTTTTAAAAATAAATTATTTGTATGCTAGTATCTTTGTCACTTTTTAAACTTATTATTGTGGTATAACATACATGCATACAATGCATAAAAGTGCAAAAATATTTTATAATTATTTTATTACGTAGACTGCTGATTTTTTGCCATAGAAGTTTTTATTTAAGATGGGAATCCCTATATTGAGCACAGAGGCTGTGAGAGATGCTGGGCCTTCTTTTATGGGCACACTTCTGACACCATCTTTTCAAAGGATGCTTACCACACTCTCCTGCTTTCCTAGAGAGCCAGGTTCAATTTCCAGAAGCAGGCCCTTCTATAGTAACACATTAAGAATCAAGTTGCATGCATTCATGTAAACAGATGTACACACACAAGCACACAGTTTTCTTTCCAATTTAAGAAAAACTCAAACAATCAATACGTACTATTGCTTTTCCAGGAAGTCATATTTGGAGCCCTGTACTCATTATTTTTAGTAATAAAATATTTTTTCAAGTAAATAAATCATTTATTTGTCCCATGACTTGATCCTCAACCTTGGTCAGACACTGTACTAGATAGCAAAGAAGACATAAAGTCACATATGTCTTTATGGAATTACATCCTAAAGGTAAGACAAACAAGAGCATTTGAAAAACATTATTAAATATTTATATTTAAAATTATTGACACTGGAAAAACAACATAAAGCTACGTTTGTAAAATCAAATTAATCACTGAATTATTAAATGTGCTACATGCCCAAGAGTTTGATAAGTACTATGTGTGATAAAAAGAAATCAAAAAGTATATTGTAACATGTAGTATATCTTAAACTCAGGAAGAAACAATCAACACAAATAGTGGGGACAAAAGTAAATTTGTAAGTTAAATCAAAGTAATGAAGAACTATAAAATGTTGTAATGTAACAAAAATCCACAGCTGAGCTGTATAACACAACAAAAAACAAAGTATTACCAATTAATATGAAGACTTTTAGAACAACTGGCAACTTATACAGTTTTTATTTTATAAGACAAAATTTGGACAATAAACTAAAACATTAAAAATACACTTTATAAAGCAGGCAAGGTTTAGATATAAAATGCATGCTAAAGAAATTATTTGGAATCCCCAATACATAGAAATTATTTTAATATGACAAACTTTGTTGAATTAAATGCTGTTCCTATAATTGCTAAAAGCGACTCTTATATTAGCCAGTCAGGTCTTACCGTTTCTCCTTGTGAGGTGTCTCGTGTAAACACCCCGTCTTGTCCAGACCCTCTGCCACTCCCTAGTCCAGGCCCGCCTCTTGCGTCTCACTGAGATTACTATGATGTAACCCTGTGGATCTTCCTCAAGGGCCACTTGAAAACATCTTCCTGGTTCACCATCACCATGACTCCTTACAACCAGCGAACCACTTTCTGAACTCAGCCTGCTTTTAAATTTCCTCAGGAAATCAGGCCTACCTACCCAACTATCAACCCCGTCTTTTAACATCGACATCTAAGTGAGATCCAAATCATTTTTATCCCTTTCCTACTCCGTCCTTTGGATTTCACGGTGATGCCACCTGGACCCCGCTGTGCCTACCCAGAACAAATCCCTGCAGACTCCGTGACCAGGCCAGTCTGCACTGGGCTCTCCTTTTCCTGGATTTCCGTTTCCCGCATCGCATACCGTTCTCACGAGCCTATTGTGATTCCAAGGGATTTAGATTTTTAGACCCAGTACTCAAGGACTTGGGCTCCAGTATCAAGCAGACTGCATGTAAATTTTGCTCCCACTAATGACTTGTTTGACTCTGAAGAGTAACAGTACCCAGCCAGTCGGGCAGCTTTGAACTGGTGGAGGATGCTCGTGAAGCCCGCAGTGTGGTACCTGGCATGCATTAGAACTGTGGGGTTGATAGTCATCTTAATCATTAAGCAAAATGCCTGGTGGGTGTTTCAGACCGCTATAGAATCAAACAATTACTGAGTAAGAACTAAGTTCTTTTGGATAGAGAGTGTTTTCATCCTCACGGCCCTGCGTCTCCTGTTTCCTCACAATATTAAGAATGATCAGTATGCAAAGAGTGGTATTTGCTTGGTCTTATTTGGATCTGAATACACTGATCTGCCCAAAAAAATGACTAATCGACTTTAGTTTTGGCTAAATCCTGGTCCAAATGATAAAATCCAGAGACTTTTTATCTTCCTGACAAGCGAATATAACATTCAAACTGTGATGCCAGAATGTGTATTGCATGAGAAGACTTGCGAATGGTGTTTGCTAAGCGGTACCTGTGAAGGGAAACCAGATCTGGGATCAGATCACTGAGCTGGTGGAACAAGGACGCTGTGGACGCGATTGTCATTTCACTCATGGAAATGAATTAATTGTATCAATTATGTAGTACTCTATTCCGATCTATCTTAATTCTTTTGAGAGTGCTGAAAGAAGATCAGAGCATGCATAGCTTTCTCCCAACACGTAGTCTTTCTTAAATAGACAACATTATAAAGCTGCTGAGCAGGGATGGGGTGGAACTAAGGTCATTCGGAGAGTTAAGACAGTCTTTGCTGAAGTGTCCGTGGAGCCCAGGTGGAGCAGGCTTGAGGGACCCCGGCTACAAAGCACAAGAAGGACAGGTGGACGGGAGCTGGCCGGTACGAGATGTTCCAGCAGTCAGGGCTTTGAGGTAGCCTCCAGGAGATCTCATGAAGAAATCAGTAAACATGGTGTTATCTCACCCTTGCAGATATAGGAGCTGGCAAAGGGGCACGCAGATGTAAAAATTAACAGAAAAGAACACATCGTAGGGGCTCAATACGTGCTCTTTAAATAAATACGTACCATCTCTTCGGCTCCCAGATTTTCCAGTCAGGCTGGATCAGGAGCCGTGATAGAGAAAAATTTGGATTTACCCCAGTGAAACATTTTTGCCACAAATTTTTTACATGACAAAATGATTCACAATGATATCATTCCTTTAAACTGTACTTTTTTTAATTTATTTATTTACAGCTTTACGAATTGATCATGATTTATTTTTTAAAAAAAGTTCTGCCCTGGCTGGTTTGGCTCAGGGGTTAGAGCGTAGGCCTGAGGTCCGGAGAGACCCAGGTTCGGTTCCCGCTAAGGGCATGTACCTCGGTTGCAATTTGTCCCCGGCCCTGGTTGGTCGTGCGGGTGGCAGCCACTCGATGTGTCCCTTTCACGTTGATGTTTCTCTCTCTCTCTTCCTCTCCCTCCCTACCACTCTATCTGAACAAAAAATAGAAAAATGTCCTTGGGTGAGGATTAAAAAAAAATTTTTTCTTTTAAATCTTTTAGGAACTCATGTATTGTCTATAATTATTTTTAATATTAACTGAAACCCACCTTTTGTAATGACTGGAATCTAGTTGGGAGTTTACATTTATAAATGCAGAGGGTTAGAGAAATAGAACTGAAACAAAGAGAAACTAAAATGACGTGTTAAGATTATGGTCCAAGTGCAGCTGAACTCGGCACATTTCCCATCACAGGTAAATGAGGCCGAGGGACAAATACCCACAAACAGGGACCAGAGCAGTCCCAGCACCAGGGCGAGCCGCCAGGGGTAGCTTCAGACTCAAAATGAGGATGATGGTGATGAGTCTGGTGGGAGGCAGGATGAGGTGATCCAGTCAGACCCCCACTTTGATGAATTCATCTCAGAACTTGGGTGTGCCGACACTCTCACGTGCCCCCCTCAAAAAGGACTGCCTTGTCTGAGCCTTGCCCATCCCGAGACTCGGAGACAACTTGACAAGCCATCACTGGGGTGTCCATTGTGCTGGCAAATCTAGGATTGGATTAGAGCACTGCTCAGGCCTCTTACAGAGCTGTGATTCTAAGGCTTCTTTTATTCACATGCTTACTCCACGGGCTTGGTAAGGCGCTAGCAGAATGCTCAGGCAGGGTTTTCTCTGGCTTGTGAAAAGGACTAATCCTCTTTCATTCTTCCTGTGTCCAGACTGTGTCGTCCAAGCCTTTTCTGCATCACTTATCAATCCAGAACAAAAAACTTGTGTGGATTTCAGACCCCAGCAGTCAAATGTTCTCTTTTGTTTTTGAGCTCTCGTTGCCTGTGATCGTATTTTATGTGCATGTATGTTTGGGTACTTACAAAAATTCCTCTTGGTATTTATTCACACGTGGAATGTGTGCTTTTCCCCACAGAAGAAACCTGCTGTCAGCCAAAGCATTCATTGTGTTTCTGTGTCTGCGTCTATTCCCCAAGCTAGGAGTTTTTTGTTTGAGTAAGAATGTGTGTCTTAATTATAAACATTAGTAAGTGAAAAGTGTTGGCATCTCACAAATATATATTCTGTTTTGCAGTCTTTATGGGAGAAGTCAGGCTAATGAAATATAATATTTATTTGCATAATTTTCTCTCCTTTTCCCCTGATGTTTTCACTTCAACAGCAAGAGTGAAAAAAAGTGATACAGGCACATGGGTTCACCCGAGCCATCACCATTAATCTCTGCCTTCCCCATCCCTGTTTACTTTAAGGCTGAGTTGAAGGACATCTGGATTTTCTCAACTTCTTCTACAGCCAGGCTCCACATTGCTGAACAAAATCATTTTCAACAAAAGATGGCAGGAAAGGCACATGGTTGCGGGAGTGTTTCTGAGAAAAAGACAAAGATTATTTGCAAATGATAGACAGCTGGTATTTGTGGCGTTCAGGATATTGTTTAAGCTGGAGCAGAAGCGTCGCTAAGAGGCAGCGGATTGCTGCGGCATTACTTCCCTCCCTCGTGGGATTGCGGGGACCCTGGGGACACAGGCCTCCACCTCGGTGTCCAGAGAGGGTGGGGGCCGGCGGAGAGGCGTGCGAGAGGGACCTGGACAGGGATGGAGGCATGATAGCTAAAATTAGTTCCCGCTGCCCCTCCCTCACCATTAGCAGACAGTCTGCTTCTCTAGCTGGCTTCCCTGAAGTCAGAAAGTTAACCTTTTCTCTGCCTTGTCAAGGACAAAGCATGTTTGATGCTCGCCTGTCAGTGTGGTTGGCGTTTTTAAAATGTGAGAGGAAAGATAAGTATAAAAATTGTCTTATTGATTTTTCCTTTCAAAATGGGAATAAGAGGGGAAAAGACAAGTGCCAAATATATAACTGTAGTATTTTTATGTTTAATCCATTGAGAAGAACTGGCTTTTGAGGCTTTTCTAGATGGTAGCAGTGTTTTAAGCACTTTGCATGCATCACCGTATTTTTTCCTCAAAGTAACCTTCTGAGATAGGCATTATTATTTCCAATTTACAAAGAAGAAAGTGAGCCACAGAGGTAACTTACCCACTGTCTTGGTTTTTTCAGGCTGCTAGAACAAAATACCACAGACCGGGTGGCTTATAAACAATGGAAGTATAGACCTATTGTAATTGAATGTAGCATTAAGTTGCAAATGTATTTAATATACCTAACCTACTGAATGCCAGAGCTTAGCCTCGCTTACCTCAAACATGCTCAGAACACCTACGGTTGGGCCGTTATCTTGAGTATTATCTCAAGAAGAAATTGCCTTCCTCCTCTTTTCATCAGAGGCAGGAGACACAACACACGATGGGCCTTTTGTAGAGATGATGGGATGTGAAAGCACAAAGCATAGTATCCAAATAAACGCCAACCACACAGTACGCTGGGGGGATGGGTTGCTCACCCTCCTGAGCACAGGGCTGCGTGTCCTTAGCCTGGGGAGAGATCAAAACTCAGAATCTGAAGTACAGTGTCTACTGACTGCATATCACTTTCACATCATTATAAAGTCAAAAAAGTGAGTCGAATCATTGTGAACCGGGGACCGTCTGTACATTTCATAGAGTAGGTGCTCGGGCCGTGTCTGTTAGATAGAGTTGACCCTTGTCCTGACCATGAAGCAAATCACTACTTAGCCTTTGCCCCTTCTTCATCCTGCTGTCCCTCAGACTGTGTGTGTGTCTAAAAGATTTAAACGGAACTGAACGTCGATGACCTATGTGTAATAGAAAACTTAATCACAGGGAATACTCAACACATCTATATCTTTGTAACAGTGGGATTACAGATACTTCTCAAAGTACAGTCTAAAAAGAAGAAGACAAACTAGTCAGTCAAAAACAGAAAAGTTGACGCCATCTAGGACCCTGTTTTCCCTGCCTGTTGTGTTTAGAGGTGAACCTGCTGGTCAGAGTGTTCTGTGAACCTCGGGCAGGTGCGCTCTCGCTGTGCTGAGCACCTGAAGCACCTGGGCACTTCCTGAAGACAGAGACTCCGTGACCTCACCTCCCAGAGTAGGGCTCTCTAGGTCCAGGCTGGGGCTCCGGACAGCTACGCTCTTAATGAGCGGCCAGCTTTGAGAAATGTTGACCAAGTCCATGGAGGAAATGCCCTAAGCTAAGAGGGACTGCATCTGTTTCCTCTCCCAAGACAGGAAGTAGGTTCCTGTACTTTGCTTCAGAAAACCATACGCCTAGTTTTGCGTGTATTAAATATAATCTTCACTGCATTCATTTTGCTTGGCAAGTGGCATGTGACTACAGTATATAGTAATTACATGTTCCTGAAGACTACTTGGTAATTTGCACTTAATAAGACCAAAAATAATTACCCCGTCCTCCAATCTAGGAAACATAAATAATCGTAAATATATGGTACTCACCATGTAATTACTTTGCCACTCCACTTAACTCTCCATAAGACTGAGCTGTTAACTGAGGAAGTAAAGAATCATAACAAAATATTTCCTCTTTTGCCTGATAAACCAAAGCAACTCAACCACCACGTTTGGATTTTTCTGGCACATTTTCTTAGGTTCCAAATTTAAATCAGAGAAAATTTAGAAGAGAGAGCATTTCTTAGCTCTTCTGGGGCTTTCTCATTTGACCTTTTACTTCGTAGTGCTAGACAATTTCCCTGAAATTTAAACAATTTCAAACCCCTTAGGACTATGACATAGCCCACCTGTCTGGGATGACCTTTCAAAGCCACTTTTAATTCTGTTCTCCAACCTAGTAGAAAAAGGATTAAATTCTAGGTCTTGAGAGAGAGACAGAAGAAGCTAGTTTCCCAGCATTCATCACAGAATGCCTCTCCACACACTAGAGGGTTCTGTGTAGTTTGGGGGTCCTGCCTTCACCCATAGTTCTATACTGACTCTTCAAAACAATCCATAATTAGAACAGAATATGTGTAATACATAGAAGGAGGCTTAGACAGCTTCAATACTGCGGAAGTAGAAGGACCTAGGTGGATATCACCATCATTTGCAGTAGTTGCTTTTTTCATTTTTGTGTTTGTCTTCAGAAAATATATGCCCCCCCCCCCCAAAAAACACAGCATTTATGAGACCCTTCTCATCCTACTATCATCACTCCTTTCACTAAAGGCAGCCACCACACCAGTGGGGACAACTGTAACCCTTGAAGAGCTATAACTAGTACGTGGGGAGAGAGGAAAGTTGAAGAAAGATCTATTCATTTATTCAACAGATACTGATTGAAAGCCCACTCTGTGCGTGGCTTTCCAGATGTTGATAATATAGCAATGAATAAAACAGGAACATTCCCTGATCTTACAGAGCTCATAGTCTAGTGCGGGGAGCAAACAAATGCTATCAGATCGTATTTGTTTTAAAAATGTGAATATATGGCAAAGCGACAGGCATCCGAGGGGACAGTGTGAGCACAGTGAGAATTTCGTGTCTGCTTGTGCGTGATTTCATTTATGAGAAGGAACAGCGCGTACAAACCTCCCCCCGCTGAACTGGCACGTGGCGTCATGCACGCTGGACGTGCACACACCTCAGCGCCCACCAGCTACCTCCGTCTCTGAGTGTGTGATGAGCCACCTCTGGAACTATAGCTGGCGGCCTGACTTCCCATCACCATTTTTCTACCACTTCACGATAACTCACAGGCTGCAGCCCTCCCCATGCCCAGGTCCACAAGCAAAACTCTGGGTTTTCCAAGGTAACTGACATACGTATTGTAGTGCTGATGCACGCCTTGGTCAGTAAGCATATATAAAACGGTGCTGCCACGTTTAGTTTCCATCTTGTTTTCTAAAAGTTTCACTCGGGAGGTTTTTGAATGTTGGGCCCACAACCCCATTTTCCCCATAAGCCTAGCGGTTTACATTGTGTAATTTCACGTGGCATGCTGATTGCTGGGCGCTCATGGATGTTATAGCAGAACTATTCATTAACAAGCAAACCAGCAAATGAGCAAGACCATTCCAGGTAATGATAAACGCTTCGAAAAAGTTGGACCGGGGAATGTGATTGAGAGTGGATGGCCGGGGAAGGCATTCCTTTCGACCTGGTGGCCATGGAAACCTTCTGAGAAGGTCACACTTGAACCCACTTTGTTTACAGGTGTACATCTGAAGACTGGAGACCGGGCCTTTCATATACAAGGTCACATCAGCAGACAGAACCTGGGTCTCACATCTGTTTGCATAGGCGGAGGCATATGTACGCAGCAGTCCCTAGATGAGATCTTCTTCTGGGGAGGAAGAAATTGACGGGGGAATTTTTCCAGATCGTCCAAAACAGATTCTAGATCCATTTATTTTTTCCCCTCAAACATGATGACATGGGAAAGAAGTCTGGTTTTACCAGGCCATGTCCGGAGTTCTGTTTCATTCCATCAGTGACAGGAAAAAAGACCAAACAGAATGTCAGCTGAGCCGTCATAGATGTCAGCAAGATGTGTGCGCAGCCAGTCTTGCTCAGAGCCGCTGCCAGAGCCCAGATCTACCCACCCGCACAGTGCCCGTAAGAAGTCTAATGATGCAGCCCGTGGATGTGGAGTTTGCCATCTCTGTCCTCCCACTAACTTGACATCAGACTCCAGGCATGAGAGTTTTCTGGCAGGAGCTTAAAAGGCCCAGCGATGAGTCACTGAAAGAAGTTGTAGGATTTTCTTTTCTTGGATGGATTGACACTTGTCTTTTATCAAAGCCAGTCAGAAGACAAAAGAATAAATTTAACCTGACACCAGGCTGAATGCCATAGGGCAAATGCCTTGGCCAAAGCAGCCCTTTGGGGGTTTGCTCTACACTAAGCGGAGAAGCAGCTGCCTCTGGCTTGTGGCATTAGGAGCTTGCTCCATGTCCCTTGTAGGTTGGAGCACACTGAGCTCTCCCCGCTGCTCCCTCCTCCGCCGCCCTGAGGTCCTGCCCGGTCTCCACCTCTCTGTGCACCTTCTCTCCTCCAGAAGGCTGGGGCGGGGGAGTGATGAGATGCTTCGGCAGGCCCAGGACTCTCAGGATAGGCTTCAAGGTGTTTCCTGCCCGTCCGGCCCCTCACCCCGTCAGCTGCTAGAGGGGAGGACAAGAGCCATGTGGGATTTCCATCCCCACCTTCTAGACCAGCTCTCTACTTCTTCATTCCGCATCTGCGTAATCAAGAGTCCTTTCTGTAGACAGTTGTACCTTTTCCAAAGCTACCATTCACCAAAAATATTGCCAAGCCCGCACCGCTCACAGGGTGTGAGGGGGCAGGACCAGTCCCCATGCATTAGTCCAGTTAGCGTGTACTTAGTGAGTGTCTAATCTGAGCTCAGCCCTGTTCTAGGTGCTAGGAATTGATCTATGAACAAGACAGACACCGTCCTGCTGTTCTGGGCCCCCTCGTAGAAGGTACGTCCCTGTGACAATCTATCTCAGGGGCCGATGACCTCCCTCCGCAGAGGCTGGTGTGGTACTTGCTAAAAATCCAAATTCCAGGACTCACTCCAGACCTGAAGAAACAGAGTTTTCAGGGACAGAGCCTCAGAATCTATACTTTTTTAAAGCTTCTGGGGGGGGGGGGTGTTGTATATAAACTAAAGTTTAAAAAGGACTGTCCCATAGAATGAAGGACTGCAGCTGAAGACATTCTGACTTCCCCTTCCTAGGAGCTAGGACAGATGTTCTGCTAGTGAGACCCTCCAAGGATGGTTTCTCTGGAGACTCCTTGGGTCCTGGGTTTGAGGAAATCTCTCACGCCAACAGTAGGCTCCCAGGAGCCCATGTTTTGCAGGGTTAGGTTACTTCCTTTGTGCCCAGGCGTGATCTTTTAAAATCGGATCCTCCTAGGCGTGGCTTGGCAACAAACTGGCATTGGTGTAGATAAGGGTTCCGATCACTGTTCGCGGTGATAGCCAGAAGACAGCAGGGTCCTATGGAGACGGGCATTTTTATCTCAGGGCTTGTCCAAGGTGACAAGCTGATCTTCTGGGAAGGGGAAGCCAGGCAGCTGAGTCAGCATCGCGGCTCGGAGTGTGGATGGGAAGGACGGCAGAGCGGTGTCTGGGAAAGCTGGGCTCCCCTCCCAGCTTTGCCTGAAGCTTTGCCTGCCCCCACTGGCTCCTCTGCAGGACACGCGTGTGCAGATGCATGGCCCCTGACCTGCAGCAATCTGCTGCCCCTCCCAGCTCCGATCTCTCCTGCTGGCCTGGGGTGGGGGGGCAGGTCTGTGTCTTGTCCACACAGGACTCTATCACATACCCTTGCCCTGGGCTCTTTCCTCTAGTGTGGAAACGTCTTGAGGGCAGGGCAGGGATCACCTGTGACTCATTTTTGCCACCCCAACCCTGTCTGACAGCACTTACCTGTGGAAGGTGCTGCATAAATAGTTGTCCAAAGAGCAAATGCTCTGCCTGATTCATATAGTTCCTGGCGTAACATCCCATTCAAATCGCTATTTAATGCCTTTCTCCCCCCTAATAATCATGACGGCGATAATAAAACCCCGCAAGGGAGGACTGAGGACAGGCCCTTTACCGTTGGGGTCTTCGGCTGTAATCTGCTGACGTGGGCAGCGCAGGGATAATGAAACAATGAGTGAATGGATCAGGCTGGAAATGCTGGGTCTCTGCAGACCTGTCAGCCCCTGTCGCACCCCCAGGGCAAGGCAGCCTTCTGGGGGCAGAAGGTGGAGATCATTTTTTTCCTTCATTTATTCTTCCAACAAATAAGTTGAAGCCAGACCGTGTTTCTTTTAGACAGTAACCTTGCCTCAGGGTTTCTAGATGAAGTGACTTCTTGAGGCCGCTGTCAAAGCCATGACTCTCGATCCTGCTCAGAAATGTTGAGGATATTGATGGCGCACTATTGATGAAGTCCCACCACGCCCGGGAGTTAGTGGATGTATGCGGACGGCCAGGCTCCGCCGTCTCTCTGTCGAGCTTAATTCCCGGGCACCTGGCAGAACTGCTGTAACGCTTTGCTTGGCATCTGTTCATGTCAAGTCACATCTCCTCCGAACGCCCAAATGAAACCTGATGTGACCTCACATAATGTAGGAGACGTGTCACCTTGTAGTAAGCGTCGAACAAAGGTCTTACTTGATTTTTAAATGCATCAAAATGGGAATTACTTATGATTAGATTCACCTTTCCTAAGCATTTCTGCTGCTGGTGGTAGCTACATTATACCACCTGATTAAAACAGGCAGGCGCTGTCTGCCTGTCGGAGGCGTCTTAACTTGCTATATATACTTTTGGTAAATATCACAACATTATTTTAATCTGTAAATCGGATTTGTCAGGTCTGATTCATTTAAATGGCTCACACGCCCCAAATTCTCTCTGACAGCCCCAATGCGGGAGCCTGTCCTCATCTTGAAAAGTTAATATTGCCTGGGGCTTGTTGCCGGCTTAATAGAGGCAAGAACACTGTGTAGCAAGAAATGAGAGACAGACCCCTTTCCTCTAACAGGTTCTGCAAGCGGCCCCCACCTTAGCCACACAGCTTTCCATAAACCTGGGAGAGTACTGACTGGGGCAGGGGAGAGAGCAAAAATATATTATATACACCAGTAACACAGTAGATAACAATAACAAAATGTACCCATCATTACTCTGTGCTATGCACTATGCTAAGTAATTTACAAAAATAAATTATCCTATTGAGTGACTGCAGCATCCTGGTAAAGTAGGTGCTATTTTATATGCACAGAAGCCCAAGTTGAGAAAATTTACTCAGAAGCCCCCGCCTGCAGCCCTCACCACCAAGCGTCAACCTCTCGACACGGACTTACGATGATCAACTGTATCTGTGAAGGAATAACGAGGCCGAGGGGTCATTTGTTTAGGATTACACCCCACCCAAGGCCCCCGTGGTTCTCCCAAATTCTGCAATACCCACTTCAGTCCACCTATTAACTGGTTTCTCAGCCTTTTTATGATTTATTAATATATATATTTTTTTATTTTGTTTTGTTAATCCTCACCCAAGGATATTTTTTCCATTGCTTTTTAGAGAGAGTGGAAGGGAGAGAGTGAGGAGAGAGAGAGAGAGAGAGAAACATTGATGTGAGAGAAACGCATTGTAGGAGCCCCAACCAGGGTTGGAGATCAAACCTGCACCCAGATACGTGCCCTTAAGAAGGAATTGAACCCACAACCCTCTAATGGCTGAGCTAGGGCTATTTATTTTATATTCTTCAGTTATCATTGACATACATTACTATATTAGTTTCAGGTATACACCCCAGTGATTAGGCATCACATAACTTACTAAGGGATCATCCAGATAAATCTCATGTCAAGTCACATCTCCTCCGAACGCCCAAATTAAACCTGACAACATACATCTGACAACATACATAGGTATTGGAAGATTATTGACTATATTCCCTATGCTGTAGTTTACATCCCCATGACTGTTCTGTAACAACCAATTTGTACTTCTAAATCCCTTCACCTTTTCCATCCATCCCCCCAACCACGTTCCATCTGAAAACCATCAAAATGTTCTCTGTATCTATGAGTCTATTTCTGTTATTTTGTTTATAGATTCAATTGTTGATAGATATGTTTGATAGTATTTTTTATCTTTTAAATTTTTTCTTCTTCTTAAAGAAAATCCTCTAACATTTCATATAATGCTGCTTTGGTGATAATGAACTCCTTTACCTTTTTCTTGTCTGGGAAGCTCTTTATCTGTCCTTTGATTCTAAATGATAGCTTTCCTGGGTAGAGTAATCTTAGTTGTAGGTCCTAGCTTCTCATCACTTTGAATACTTCTTGCTCCTCCCTTCTGGTCTGAGAAGTATCTGTTGAGAAACCATCTGACAGTCTTATGGGAGCTCCCTTATAGGTAACTAACTGCTTTTCTCTTGCTGCTTTTAAGGTTCTCTCTTTGTCTTTAACCTTTTGCCTTTTAAGTATGATGTGTTTTGGTATGGGCCTCTTTGGGTTCATCTTGTTTGGGATTCTCTGTGCTTCCTGAACTTGCATGTGTATTTCTTTCACCAACTTAGCGAAGTTTTTTGTCATTATTGTTTCAAATAGTTTTTCAATTTCTTGCTCTCTCTTTTCTCTTTCCAGCACCCCATGATATGAATGTTGGTATGATTGCAGTTGTTCCAAAGGCTCCTTACACTGTCCTTAATTTTTTGAATTCTTTTTTCTTTTTCTTTTTCTTTTTGCTGTTCTGATTGGTTGTTTTCTCTTTCCTTATATTTCTAATCTCTGATTTGGTCTTCTGCTTCATCTACTCCATCACTGATTCCCTGTGATGTATTCTTCATTTCTGAATGGTTCCTTTTTATGTTCTCTAGTTCTGCTTTTATGTTTCCTATCTCTGTTGAAGTTCTTATGAAGTCCTTATGCTCTTCCCCTAAGTTCAGTGAACATCCTTATAACCAGTGTTTTGAACTCTGCATCTAGTAGATTGCTTGCCTCCATGTTGTTTAGTTTTTTTTCTGGAGTTTTGTCTGTTCTTTCATTTGAAACATGTTCCTTTGTCTCCTCATTTTTGAAGCTTCCCTGTGTCTATGTAATAGGTAGAGCTGCTACATTTCAGGTTTGGTAGAGTGGCCTTATATAGTAGGTGTTCTTTAGGTCCAGTGGCACAGCCTCCCAATCACCCAAACTGTGCAGTAGAGGTGTGCCCCTTGTGTGGGCTGTGTGCACCCTCCTCTTGTAGTTGAGCCTTGATTGCTGTTGACACATCAATGAGAGGGGTTTACCCTCAGGCTGACCAGTTGCAGGGATTGGCTGCTGCCACCCACCACTGACTTCTGACCGCCTTGGAGGATCAGCTGTGCAGGGGCCCACCACACAGAGCAGGACTTACTTCAGCAGGTCTCTGGTGCCTGGTGAGTCCTCCCCTTGAGTGTGTCACTTATGAAGGTGGTTGGGTGGTGGTGCTGCAATGTGGTCTGAAGCTGTCCACTGGGTGTGCTGGCTCCGGGTCCTCTGGAGAGGTGCAGGCCAAGGTCAGGCACTGCCTATGTCCTGCCTGGGGCCGCCGGGCATGAGCTACAGAGTGATTGGTAGATGGCTGCTACTTGTGTTGGGTTTGGAGGTACTTTCTCAAGGCCAAGCTATGAACCAAGGCCACCTGCTGCCAGTGCCAGGCCTGGGGCCACTGAGCGAGAGATGTGGGGCATACTGTGTTTCTCAGCCTTTTTACGTGAGCAGTTAAAAAAAAGAGACACTTTTAATATCTGTTGATTTTAAAAATGACAAAAGGGCCCTGGCTGGTGTGGGTCACTTGGTTGAACATCAGCCCATGCACAAAAGGGTCACCAGTACCAGTTTGATTCCCAGTCAGGGCACATGCCTGGGTTGCAGGTTCAATCCCTGGTCAGGGTGTGTATAGGAGGCAACCTATTGATGTTTCTCTCTCACATTGATGTTTCTCTCCCCCTCCCCCCGCTCCCTTTCTTTCTCTCTAAAATCAATAAAAACATATATATTTTTTAAAATGACAAAATGTACCTTTGAAATGAGTTGATTATATGCTATTTATCATGGCTTCTGGAGATGTGATTGTGATATTATTTAGTGTAGAGATCGTGCTTAGTGGGCATACGAATTCAGGGGCCTTTTGCAAGAAATGATAGAGGCCCACTGTGAGATGAGAAACAATACTCTAATTTAGACAATGCAGCAAGAATGCTGGGGAAAATTTCAAAAACTTAGAAATCAAAACCTTGGTTTGGGTCTTCTCCTTCCTTAGTGTATCCTTGGTTAACTGAGCCTAAATTTACTTGTTTTTCCAAACAAATAGCCTTTTTTCTTTGATCCTCACCTGAGGACATTGCTGCATTCATCTTCAGATAGAGTGGGAGGGAGGGAGGGGGCAAGAGAGAGAGAGAAGCATCGATGTGAGAGAGACACATCGACTGGTCACCACCCACACGACCTCAACCTGGTCCAGGGACAAACTGCAACTGAGGCACATGCCCTTAGCGGGAACTGAACCCAGGACCCTCTGGTATGCGGGCTGATGCTCTAACTGCTGAGCCAAACTGGTCATGGCCAAATGAATAGCCTTTAATCTGCCTCCCAGATCGGCTGGGAAGACTAAACATGCTCACTTCTGTGAAAGTGCTTTTGTCCCCTGGATCATATTAGACACAGACCAATAAATGCAAGGTGGTCATATCATCCGAATGATCAGATGTCCAATCATTGCATATACAAACTTTTACTTTGGGGAGGTAAAACCACTTTTAAACAAGCACCATTTTAAATTGGAGTTCTATGAGCATAGCTTTCCTCATGCCCAGCAGCTGGCTCATAGTAACCGTGCTTTGCTGAATTAAATGAATTTTCCAAAACATCCTATGGAACAGATGTATTCACAAACCCCCCAACCCTGTAGCCATCAATTTGTAAAGATAGCTCTGTTTTGCTACTTGTTTTGAGCTAGAACTGCATTTAAATTCAGAGTGAGAGTTTCAAAATGAAGTTTGACGGGCTGCGTCGTTATTGGGTTTTTGTTTGTTTGTTTGTTTGTTTGCAAGACCTGCCTGTGTTTGTGTGCCCTCTTTTCTCCCCAAGTACTTCATCCACTGGGCCAGAAAAGCTGTCCAAGGAGTAGGCTGCAGGTGCAGGAGGGTCTAGGTGTGAGGGCCAGGAAGGGAAGCGCAGAGGGTGATCACAATATAGGAGCAACAGACCAGCAGAAGGGGCTTTGCCTTTCCTGGGTGGGCAGCCATGGAGGAAGTCCCTTCCGACAGCTGGAGGAACCGCGGGGCACAGGAATGGAGCAGAGATGGAAGAGGCCACATGGCAGGACAGCAGAAGGGCCCTGGGAGATGAGGCGCCCTCTGCCCTGCCTCATCCCACCAGTGACCTGCCCCTGTCCTGAGTTTTCAAAGCAGACTCATCACCTCATGGTCACTCCTCCTGTCCACACATCCCTCTCTCCACTTTGCATCCCTGCAGACTTGAGGGACCATACAGACCCTCATGGCAGCATGCCAGCCCTCTCTGTAAAGCACCATTTATTGGAAAAATAAAGAAATCTAAATGTATCTTCTACAAAAACTGTAGATGTCATATTGACAATCTCACACTCTGTTTAAGTATAGCTATAACACAGTGAAGAAAAGCAGGCAACTAGATGTTATTATTATAATTATTTTAATCTGCCTTTCTCTGGAGCTGGGTTAGCAAACTTTTTATGTAAAGGGCAAGATAGTAAATATGTTAAATACGCAGATCATGTGGTCTCTGGCAACTAATCTGTTCTGGGATTGTAAGCAGCCCTAGATGATAGGAGTGTGGCTATGTTTTGATTTATTTGCAAAAACAGGCAATATCTCAGAGCTGGCTGGCATTGCTCTGAAGCAATAACACATTTTTTGAAAGTGAGGTACCGTTGGCATCTTGGAAAACTGCAGAACGCCTGGATCCCACCCCGCTCCATTCGCACCGACGGTGCTCGCTCTTGGAGCTACGTGAGTTGAGCTGGCATCGTTGCTTTGCTCGGACAGATGTGTTCTTTCTGAAGAGAGCACTTGGAGCTCACACGTGTCCACCTACTTCCACAGGAAAGCACCGGAGAAAGATAACCAGAAGCCTAACTAAGGAGGAAATGCCCTGCTCCAGCCCGCCATGGAAAGACGGAAAGATGGAGCTGAGGTGGCCTTTTCTCCTGGCTCCCGCCCCTCCCCCACCACTTCCAGGCCCTCTGGTGAGAGTTGCCTACTCCAAGGATTCCCCCAAAGGATTGCAGTCCCTACCAGTCAAGTCTGTCCTATCACTCGCCAAGGTACCCTTCTCTCTGCGGTACCTGGCGTCTGAGGTCCCCACTCGGATGCAAATCCCGCTTACCTTTCCTGGGAACATGTTCTTTCCAGAGAGGAGCCATGAACTCAAATGCAACTCCAGCAACGCCGGCTGTCCCGAGGGAGGGATTGCAGCCATTCTCTTCTCTACTCCCGACTCTCAGACAGCAGCTGGCTCCTTGCACTGACTCCAGCGAGCTGAGTCCCTGGTGGCCGGCCTTCCCGCCGCTCACTGCTGCCCCCCTCGTAAGCCATGCTCCTCGGCCTGGCACGCACAGAGCCCTGCCCTGGGAGAAGCTTCCCGTGAGTACGAGCACTGCAGGGACCTGAAGACACCACGGCGCTGGGGACTGCAGGAAGCCGCCCTCGAAGGCGCGCCGTGAAGGCCAGCATCTGGATGTCGTCTGAGTCTGTGCCTCTGTCGGGCCCTGTCTGTAAGGGAAGTCAGGTCCCGGGGAGAATTCCGAGTGAGAGTAGAGGCTGAGAAGGCAGTCACCATTAGACATGAGCAGTATTTCCTACAGAATTGAGTTTTATAGTCTCCAGGTAATAAGCAGAGAGCCAAAGAGGGGGTTGTTAGTCATGAATTCAATGCAGTGGTTCTCAACAGAGAGCAGTTTGGAAATGCCTGGAGTCATGTGTGGTTGTCACAACCCCAGACGGGGGTATACTCACAGCATCATGTGTGTCGAGGACAAGAATATTGTTTGTCACTCATCCCACATTGTTGCAGGACAGACCCCCTCAACAAGGAACGTCCCAGCCCCAAATGTCAAGAGTGCCAACGCTGAGAACTTCTGAACCCAAGGTGTCTCATCTGAACAGCTCTGCGCTGTCAGCGGTTAAATACGTCAGGAGAGGATAGCTCAGTCTCGTAAGGGTCCCCTTCCATCAGGTGTGAGGGTGGCGGGACGGCAGAGGGCACCGCGCCCGCCTGGCAGTGCAGCGGAGAGGGTGAAGGTACG
Source organism: Molossus molossus (assembly GCF_014108415.1). Taxonomy (NCBI): domain Eukaryota; kingdom Metazoa; phylum Chordata; class Mammalia; order Chiroptera; family Molossidae; genus Molossus; species Molossus molossus. The sequence goes on from NW_023425344.1 coordinate 186,007,126, forward strand.
GGAAGCCCTTTCCCGGCCCCTGCTCCTGTCCTGAGCTGTGTGTCCCTCTGTCACGTGTCCCTCCCTTTCTGCAGAGCCCGCCTTTATCAAGGACACGGCCCCTTGCCTCCACCGCTCCAATGCCCAAGGTAGGAGCACCCCAAGGAGAGGTCCCACTTTCCTTTAGTAGCAACTGTAGGTGAGGGGGATGTCTTCCTGAGCCGCTCTGCGTGGAGGGGGAGCAGGGGGGTAGGGAGACTGCCTTGCGCCCCGACAGCCTGGGGATCCTGCTCACTTCGAGCCTGGGTCTCCCTGGGCTCGGTGGGCAGCAGGTGGTCCTCTCCACAGCTGTGGACGCGCCGGCTGTGTGTATGCTTCCTCTTTCAATCCAAGTCTATCTGCTTTCCATCTTTAAGAAATGCTTTGGTTTCTGGTCTGTTAATGTCGCCCTTCTTCGTTTATCAGGGATTTGAGGGATTTATTCTACATACTCATTTCTTTGGTCATTTTGATGGACTTCAGAACCGAAGGGAGGTGGCTAGGTAAGCTATGTCACCCTCCCAAAACAGCACCTCTGTCCACTGGATTGAACACCAAGGAGGTCACTACGGACCTCATCAAGAGTGTGCTGGCAGAAGCCAGACTCCAGGAAGGAGATGTGAATGAAGAAAGGCACTTTGGTTATCTTTTGCTGTGGGACAAACCACCCCAAAATGTAGTGACTTAAAACTCCCATTTATTATGCTCTCTCATGGGTGTGTGGGTTGACCGCACTCAGCTGAGTGACTCTAGGTCGAGGTTTGTTGTAGACTGAATTGTGTCCCTCAGAAATAATCCCTCAGAATGTAGCCTTATCTAGAAATAGGGTCCCTACAGATGGAAGTAGTGGAGATGACATCTGGACGGAGAGTGGGCTGTCCATCCAGTAGGCCGGTGTCCTCAGAAGATGAGGGAGACGCACGGCAGGATACCAGGTGCAAACAGGGGCAGAGGCTGGAGCGACGCGGTGCCGTCGAGGAGGCCAGGGACTGTGGCCGTCACCGGGAGCTGGGAAGAGGCAAGGACGGATCCTCCACCGATAGGTTTCACGGCCCTGATTTCACCTTGATTTCCGAGCTCTGGCCTCCAGAACTGTGAGAGAACGCATCTGTGCAGTTTGGGGTTACGCAGTTTGTGGCACTCTGTTGTAGCAGCCCTCAGAAATGAAGACGGGGTCTCTCATACAGCAGCTCTCAGGCCTCAACTGGGGCTGGAATCGGCTGCAGCTTCTACTGGGCTGAATGTCCAAAGATGCTCCTTTGCTCACCTGGCAGGTGCCTCTCCTGGGTGACAGGAAGTGCTCTGCTGGATGGGGCTCAGTCTCTCTCCACGCCACTTCCAGGTAGCTTGACTTTTTACATGGTGACCAGCTCCCCGAAGAGCAGTGTCCCAGGTAGAAAGTATGAGGCCTTTTTTGACCTAACTTCAAAAGTTGGTGCATTTTTCCAGCCAGGAATTGTGCCCAGTCCAGCCTAGCTTCAGAGGGAGGGAACCAGGCAAGGCCGTGAACGCCGGGGGCGGTGCCTGGCGTCGGGTCAGTTCTGTGGACTGGCTGAAGGAAATAACAAGGCTTGGAGGCGATTTTTTAAAGTTGAATTTCCAAGAAATGAAAGGTTGATGGAAAGTTGTCATTTTTTTATTATTATTATTTGAACTATTGATAGGAAAGATGCACTAACCATTGAAAGTATAAGAGACACGAGCTGGGAGGATAGGATCCAGAATTTAGAGGGTTCAGCTTTAGTCGAAGAGAAATCCCACTTTCATTGTATCAGGGGAGAAGCAGACAAGACAGGGAAAGACAGCAGGTGTATGGAGGGAGAATGGGACGTGGGGGTGGGCACAGAAGTTCCCGGATGTTGAGAGAGTTCTCGTATTGGCTTCCAGTGTCTCTGGGTTCAAAGAAGGAGGATTAGTTGCTGACACTGGTAAGAAATAGGGTGGACTTGGAAGGAGTAATGTTTTGAAAGAGCCATGGGAGAGAATGGGAGAGAAAGCTCACTGTAATAAATAGAGGCCTAAAAACCTCAACACTGACCAGCAGGAGATGACAGAATTGGGGGAGTGAAATCGAGAAGGGAGCATGTTTTCTGTCGTTAGTGACATTCTTGGTGACATTTCCCGAGTTTTTCAGCCCTAACGTAAGTCTCTGGCAGTCACTGGACTGGATGTTATTTCTGAAGTCGAGGCAATGGGAGTTGGGAAGATAGGATCGCTGTTTCATAAGCACATTTCATTAAAAATCAGTATCTGTGTGTTCGGTGGGCCACAAGAGAATGGTTAGTGGGGAAGAAAAATGTTGTGAAAAACATCTCATCCTAACATGCCTAGGGACTGTCTTGCCCTGTCGTTGTGAACACATTTACCCTGTTCTTTATCACATCCAACCATAGGCAGAGTGGGGAAACAGGACCTAAGATGGGCATTTTTCTGACTCAGATTAATGGTATCTCATCACAAGATTGTCGTCATTTTGTGTCATTTTGCTGTGATTGACTCCCTGGATATGGGCAAGATCTGATCCATTTCTTCAGTGTTAATTTCAGCGGTAAGCGTGGCCATTTTTGTCAATAATGGTGGAGTGAGTTTCTGTGATTAGTCATTTAACTGTATGGTGATTGCAAGCTAGAGTGTTATCAACAAACTTCTTGCTTAGGAGACGGAGACTATGTCAAATTACATCCCATGAAAATTACATAAATAAAAATTAGCATCTAGCAGGGCCCTTTATAAAAAATAGGATAAAATGGTCAAATGTTTTATTTGCATTGTATAGTAGCTCTATAATGGACAAACAAATTGAAACTGTAGTCCATAATACTTTCCCTCCAGCAATTATTCATTATGACTGCCTAGGTGTGTATGGCTTGGTCTATTATGGGAAAGTAACAATGTTGGCAATTACATTGTTTTTCTTATCAGATTAGTAACACAGTGCAACAATGAACATAACCTTCCAGAACAGATTCACTGATGGATTCAACAAAGCCAGGTCTGGGCACAGGACAGATCATTGGAAGATTTGTTTGCCCTTGTGCCTCTTCCTGGGGGCCACAGAGGTGCCACTCCTCTTGGCTAAGTGTACTTGGTTCCATCTTGGTCTGGAATTTCAGAAGTATTCATTATTCTTTGTCTCATGATTAATCAATACAAGATCTATACCCTCAATCCAAATAAGGAATTACATGAAAAATTCTGAAAATGAGCATTTTAATTTAAGCTCTTAGGTTTGGACAATTGCCTGGAAAGACTTTCTTTTTTTTTTTTTACATAATCAGAAGAACAGCTACAAGCATTAAGACATTCTTCCTTATTTCAAAAAAATGAAAGAAAAGATTTCAGGGTGAAGTGGCACCGCAATCGACTATGCTTGAGGGAATTTAAACTCATCAGTGCATAATTCACTGTCTCCTGCTCAGCAAGAGGGACACATGCCATTAAACTTGGAAGGATAATATTTGTTTCTCTGTAGAACTGAGATCGCTGTTTCTGGCCTAGGTACAAACACGTCCCTTGCTCTGAGCATAGAAATTTCACTTCTTTTGCCCTGACCTCACTGTTTTTTGTTTTTCTTCTCTCCTCTTTTTCCTCCTTTACCTTCTTCTTTTGCTCTTCAAAGGCCAATATTTATTCTCAAACAACTTTCCCATTTCCAAACTTAGCAAACCCAACACAATACTAACAACTAAAATACTCACATGCATGTTTCTCAGGGCCACCCACGGTTCTATTGGAAATAGGTGTTCATTGCAATCATTACAGCCTTGAGAGCATGTGCAGGAGACATTCATTTACTCATGCTTTAAAACAGCCACCGTTGTGTACGCATCGGACACTGACACTGTTCGGGGCCCTACACTTCAGGACGTACACATTTGGGCACGAAATAGACATTTAACATTTATTGAATAGGTATCAGTACCTGCTTCAAAGAAGCTCCCCATCCTGTGAAGGAGGCACACGTGTACACAGAAAAGTACGGTACAGTTTGATGAGTTTTCTGGAAATGGTAGGAATACCTGTAACCAGAGCGCAAGGCGGCAGGTCACCAAGCGTGAGTTCGTTGAGAAAGTTCCCACAGAAGTGGTGTGCAGATTAGATTTTGAGGGATGAAAGAAGAAGTGTGTCCGGGTGGGGTGGTAAGCGGAGTCTACACATCGGCATTCTAAGCAAGAGGAACAGCGTGTGCAAAGGCGCGGAGGCCAAGTACCGTGGTAGGTTCTGGAAACAGCGTGGACTGTAGCTGGGATCCAGAAGGTGTCCAGGGAGAGGAGTGGGGATAATTGAGAAAAAGGTAGGTGCTTGACATTGAAGGACTCCGTGACCTTCATTGCTCCCTGGCCCTTGCCACCAGGGAATCAGATGTTGGTCTAGTAAGAAAGATAAACATTGTATTTTAAAAAGGGTAACTCTGATTGTTACGTGGGGATGGACCAGGTTGGAATCAGTGGACAGGACAGAGGCAATGAGGAGCAGTCCAGGTAGAGTGGGTGAGGGCCAGAACCAGGCCCGTGGCTGAAGAACTCCGAGGGGAAGCCAGCTTTGGAAAACAATGGCAGCAAGTCATTTGGGGTCACGTGTCCAAGGGAAACATCCTAGGGTACCACGAGTGAAGCATCCAGAGAGAAGGAGCCCAGATTCCAGGATGATGTCTGGGGCAGAGTCCCCATTCCAGGCCTGGACCAGTGGTTCTGCAAGTGTAGCCTCAGAATCTCCCAGAGGGCTTGTTGAACCTGGGTCTGATACAGCAGGTGTGGGGAAAGTCTCAAAATGTTGCATTTCTAACAAGTTTCCAGGTGATGCTGATTCTGCTCCCCAGGGGTGGGCTTTGAGAATCACTGCTTGGGACTAGGTAAGTAATTATTTATACAAGAGAAAAATAGAAGTTATCTTATTTAAGCCACTGTCATTCCATTATGCTTACACACAGCTGAACCTACCAAAATGATCAGAAAGAGAAAAGACCTGGAAGTCAACCCTTACGTGGCTTGCTCTGATGGGGTCGGAGGACACCACCTCCCTCCTGGAGACCCAGCTGACCCCCGGGGCTTTATTCTGGCCTTGAAGCTGCCGCCTGCCATGCAGGCTCAGGTCCAATCCACTTACCTACTATTCCTTGAGCGTAGGTCAGAGAGTTCTCCCAAGTCACCACGGGAGTGGGGGGAAGGTGGGCCTGTTAACTGTAAGTGAAGGTTCGGACGGGGAGCTGAGGTCAGGGAGTTATGAAATAACAGTCTGAGAAAGTGCTATGCAGAACACTCATTTTACAGAATGTTCACAGGTGCTATGGGCAAGACTCGTTTCCTGGGGTAAAGAACTATTTTAAATGATAAGTGAAATCAGGTTCACATTTTGCCTCCTTTTAAGAGAGCTCTGAATCTATATTATCCACCAAGAATCTCTGCAGGGGGATTATACTGCCATGCACCCACCACCCACTCCTTGGGTCTAAAACCAGGAAATCCCTTGTTTAGAAGTATCTCGGGGGTTGAGTGCTGAGTCAGTTGCACCCTGGGAAATAGGGTCTCTAAGTTCTTTGTAGAACATTATAGCAGAGGCACCCAAAGAGTAGTTCACAGACCGGTGCTGGTCCTCGGCAAAATTACGATAAATCTACAGCAGCAATTTTCAACCTTTTTCATCCCGTGGCTCACATAAACTAATTACTAAAATTCTGCGGCACACCAAAAAATACATCATAATTTTTGCTGATCTGACAAAAAAATAGGTATACTTTCGATTGATTCACACCAGAAGGCTGTTGTAGTGTTGGCTGTTGCCATTCTTTTTATTTGACAACCTAAGGGAAAAGTCCGTGCCCCTGACGAGTCGGGTATGGCAGGTTTTAAAAATCCTTGCAGCTCACCTGTTAAAATCGCAGATCTACAGCAATACGGGAAACATAAAACAATGGAGTGTTTTACTAAGTGTTTTTTTTTTTTCAACTTCAGGGTTGTCTTTGTTTTGAAATTATGTGCTTCCTATGCTTTTAGTGCTAAAATTGTCCTTTTCAGTGAAATAATGGTGATGGGAGAGATGATCATTCCTCAAATGTTTTTATATATGTTTTAAATTAAAACTTGGCATCTTATACTAGTCTTTCTGTTTTAGTTTAATTGTACCATATTTTTAGATGCTTAGATATCATCCAGTTCAATCCCAACATTAATAGATGAAGGAAGCGAGGTCCTGAGAGTGATACAAGGAAAATGGCAGTGTCGATGGTCATTCACGCAAACTCTACGTGCAAACGGCCGTTCCCCACTCGAGGACTTCAGGGCACGTATGTAGGCACTTTGATGCCTTTCAAAACATGAGCTATAGCAGGAAAGTGAGAGGTTTGGGCTGTCATAAGGAAAACGTGGAGTGTTTCATGCACTGGAGGAAAATTAGAACAAGCAGGATGTCATGTGTCCATTTCAGTAGTATTTTGGTTCTAGGCAAATCCAAGCTAGTACATGATTAATTATGATGAATTGTATTTACTTACACTGTTCGCTTTGTGGATATTTCCATCTGAACTGGGAAGGGGTGAAATTTAAGCAGAAACTTGGGAATTATTCAAGATCACAGCAAAAACTTTCCATTAATCTTTCAGATCACTCCCATTTATAAAATAATCCTGAAGTCAGTTAATTTCTCTGCATGAAAGTTTCTTTAGACTAAATTATTTCTGAAGTCCATCCAGCTATTCATTTCAAGGATTCTATAACTTACATGGAGTTAAACAGTAAATAAGGGCCACATTAATTAGCATCTGTATTACCAAAATTTTCTCCTGTTTACAGTGATTTATAGATGCTCAAAGTGAAATTATGCTTCAGGCTAGTCATATATCTGTCTGGAAGGAGAAGGAAAGACATTTGCAAATAATGAACAAGGTGTACCTATACATCACCATTATCAGTGGAAGTGGAGTTCTTGGGGTGCTTACCGTTATCAGTGGAAGGACAGTTCTTGGGGCGATTCAAGGAAAAGCATTTCCTGAGGCCCCCATGGGAGAATGAGGGTTCATGAAAAGTTTTATTGATAATGTAAAATTAAGGGGGTTTCCCTCCAATATCCCATTCCCATCCATCCTGCCATGGAAAAATTTCACTCTTATCTTCAGCAGGGCCAGGATAAAGGCCACTGCCCACAACTTCTGTTCCATATTCAGGTCCGGTCCAGTCCATCATCTGGCTGGCTCAGCTTGTGTCCATTGCATGTGGGGTCTGCACAGTCATGGGCCAAGTGGCTGCTTAGGGCCACATGGTTATAGAGAGAGGACAGGTGAGCACCCGGGGGAGTGTGGGTGACAGAGCAAGAGAGAGGAAGAAGAAACGCTTCTTTGTCTGGGGTTTTAACCAGGAGCTTAACCAATTAACTTTTCAAGATTTTGTGCACTTCTGATGGGGTCCATCGCCTGGCCAATCCCTTGTAACTCAAGCTAGACTGACAGGCAAGTACCTCTCCTACTCATCCTGACTTTGCTGCCCATGGGCCCATCTCCCCCTGTGTTCACCCCTCCCCCCAGTGATCTGCAGGGAATGGACCGGTGGTTCCCCGGGGAGCGTGAAGCTGCAGCTTCCTGGTGAAGATGCTCAGATGACCATCCTTATCATGTCTAGCCTCTCTTTACTTCCTTTCCTTTATTCATTTTAACTAGCTAATTACAATGATAACAATTACTATTTTCTTTTTAAACTTAAATGTTGATTGAGTACATACTCTGAGATAGGATATCTACTTATTAAGCCTGTCCACCCAAGGCTTGGCCCTTAGCACTCGGCACAGCTCAAGATCACTTTTCATTTAATGACCACCTAACCATTGGCCTGGACGCCTGCTGAAAATGGACATCCCTGGGTGCCAGCTCTTTAGAGATTCAGATTCAGTAGAGCTGGGCTGGAGCTGAGGAATCTGCATTTTGAATGGACTCCCCCAAGGGGTCTCAGGCCAAGCTCAAATTGAGAAACCACTTCCCCTCAAATACAATTCATTGTGCTGGGGACAGGGCACTTGCAAATGCCCAACAATAAATACTGGAAGCAGGTCAGAGATGAGATCAGCGTAGAAGAGGATTCATATGACCAGGGTTCAGATAGTCCCTCCAGCTTTATTCTAGCCCATGGCAAGCAATTAGCTTCTTTCCTTTTTCATTCCTTGTCTTTTCTGAAAGGTCAACAAACTTTCCACTTGGAGAATCCTCTTCCTGAAAGTAGTTGAAAGTCAGTGTGGGGTGGAGCTGGAGGGAAGCAATAGAGGTTGTGGGTTTTATTGGAGAAACAATTGCCTTTATTTGTTTTTTCAAAAGTATATGGAGTTTCAGGAAACTAAGGTGATAGTATAAACTATCCAGGTGAATGTAAATGTCATAATGTAAGTCCGTTTCCAGCTAAGATAAAAACCCAGTGCACTTGGGATCATTCAGTGCAACTTAAAACACATCCATTCGATTTTAAATAAACACAAGAATTCTAATATGCTTTTTCTGTCGTCTTCCATTTTTGAAGTTCATATATATATTCTTGGATGTTGGTTTTCTTTATTTATTTATTTTTAATCCAGTCCACTACTGTGTACAAAGTGCTGTTTCTGCCCCAAGGCTAAGAATGTTCTGGGTAAACTAACCAATCAATTCTTGCCCATTAAGAAAGAGCACTAAAATAAAAAGAATCCTAACCTTTTGATGAATTTGGTAGCTGTTTTCTAAATACTTTTTTCCCAGTGGCAACACTTCAAGAAGAGAATCCGTGTTACACCTTAAAGAGAGGAAAAGCTCCCAGGTCCCAGGGCATTCCATGACATTTGGAGAAATTTTCAAAATCCTTGAGTATTGATGGACCATGGCTTCACTTGGTTGTAGCAGTGGTACTTTTAATTAAGTCTTTCTAGCCGTAGTTGGAGAATATACGTATTTAATATATAAAGTAACTGCTTCTGCAGAGCAGACTGGGGATAGGACATGATGCTCAGCTTAACCGAGCATCTAACTCAGCAATAGCTTTTGCACATTGCTGTTCAAAGTACCTTCCTTCAATTTTCAGACCCTTAGGCTTATAGATTGATGGAGTGACTGATTTATTCTGTAGGACGTGAAGTTTCCAACGTGTTACTTCCAGGCCGTGGATGTTATAGGACCAAACCTGTGGTAGTGTGTGCTGCTGCAGCCCAGCTGTTAAATTAGGGCAGTTCATGAAGAAAAATGAGATACGATGTTGCAGTCATGAAATGGTGTCTTAGCACACACACACAAAAATTTTTTTTCATGTGGAGGGAGATTAAAAAAAAAAAAAGACATAGCTGAGATCTTCAAATTGGTGAAAGTTAAAAAAAAAAAAAATGTTTCACCACTACATTGTCTAACCTGCCACAGTGTTTTACTCAGGTCTATTTCCCTCAGCGGAATCTTTTCCTAACTTAATAGTGGAATTAAATACAGAAATTGGATTCGGGGTTGAATCAAACTTGGCTTAAACCATTTTATTACTTCAAGAAGGGGTGAATTGAATTAGAAAGTGACAATTGTGGTGACAAAGGTCGGAAGTAATAGAATATTAATCCATTTCTCTTTTCTTTATTCAGGTTTTTGACCACACACACCACCCTTCTCCAAGGTAAGTTACGTTATACTCTTGCCTGATTTGTTGGGAAAATCCAGTGTAATTTTATTGACTTTGAATACATTATTGCTGTGGGGTGTTTCAAAGTGGAGTGTGACATTCAAAGGGTGCCCAGACTTAGGTTTTTATTGGCAGTGTTATTGGTAAGGGTACCCTAAGAATATAGCTTGATGGCTGGACGAGGCATGGACTGGACCAATGAGAGAGAGAGAGTTCGAGACTTTTTCTTTCTTGATTAGCCCTTTTATGAGGTAGCCGACGCTCCGTCTCTGGTGTGCAAAGGCAGGGGGTTCCTTGTGAGCAGCTGTGTGGGGCGTGCCCTCTGCTACAGCCTGCACTGGAGGAGTTACAATGCGGAGCTCCCCCGCACGGCCCCAGCCCCTGGGCTCGGGTGAGCCTCCCCGTCCAGGTCCCCCAGCACAGCATTAGCCAAGTCGTTTAACTTTCCAGGAGTATCTGTCAAAACTAGCCATTGAGGATGCGTTAATCTCATTAAAGAGCACACTAGGAACCCTTTTTTATTTCCTTAGGAAACCAGGATGCAGTGGATGTGCACCATCTGGTTTGTGAATACAGGAATACGTTTTTCAAAAGGGCACATGTCCAAGTTCTATGTTTCATATGCTTGAGAAGGAAAAACCCATAAGCAGCTCTATTTTTAATGAGAGCAATGCTCAAGCTAATAAGATTGGGGTGGGTTTTCAGTATGTGCCGTGTCTCCCAAACTGCATGTGTTTGCAGTACATTTGACAGACTTGTCCTGATTAGAGGCCGAGCTTTCCAGTGGAAAAAATGTCAAGTTCTCCATGTGTTAATTGGAAAATAGAAAGAGGCATCATTGTAGCAAAGCAGCTGGCTCCTTAGGTATTAATTATGGCTCCATCTATTATAAAGACTAGTATTTTAAAAATATCTCCCATTATTTATTATGTTACTTTTAGAAACTAAGTTTTCAAACCATAGGAAAAAAAATCCACTTAAACTTTACTATGCACTGTATGCTTTGTAAAAATGCCTTTTGGGTGTAATCACATATATACTAATCACTTATACATAATAAGCAGTAACTAAATAGTGAGAAAATACAGATTTACTATTGGTAGTCCGTGTTAGGTCCTTAAAAATATTTTTTATTTAAATAAAAATATAGCTCTGGAATGCAGCCATCTCACCATATAGTATAGCTCCATACAAGAACGTCTTTGGAGTGGCTGCTTTACAGGAATAATTCCTTCAGCTTCCTATGTGATTTTTAAAATGTTACACAGTAACAAACATGATTTGTGAGGCAGTATGGTACTCTCCTTCACCTCTCAGTAATTGGAGGCATCTTCTGTATGTATTCCACAAGTCCAGCTCCGGCTGATGAAGGAAGCATAATTATATTACAGGCAATCTCATCTACAGTAATTACAATTGTCGCCATCAATCCAATTAGAGAGGGTAACCAGCTCTGAGTCAGGGCCGCGGAGCCGAACGCAGCCCAAGTTCTGGGATCGCTGCGCAACTGAGAATTTCGAGAATTTTCATTTTCCAAAATATTATTACTTATTAAAATAGATAAGCATGTTGGGGGGTGGGTAGTGGGGAGAGAGGGACTATTAGAGGGGGTTTTTTTGTTTGTTTTTATTTGTTGTACATTCTCAGCACCAAAGCTTCGGGCCACACGAGATCTTTATGGAAAGGTTAACGTGGCATCACAACATCATCATGGTCCACTGTCCTCACCTGGCATCTCATGCCAATCGCCTTCCATCTCCTTGTTCCTTCAGAGGCTGGCTGTCTTGTTCCTCTTAAAGACACAGCGCATCATGGCCTGTCTTTGTACTCTGCGAAGGAAGTGGAGGGAGCATCATCTCCCTTGCACTAGCTGATGTGGGGTCCGTGTGGGTGACAATATGAATGACCACTAGGAATTAAAGAGGTTCCCCTTTGGTTCATACCGGAACATAAACCTTGGATACAAGACCCAGAGAACAAGAACTGAGAAAGATGTCGCTCACTGTGACTACGATTTAGAAAAGGCCCAAGAGAGATTGTACGTGCCCACCTCAGATGACATACTAGTGAAGATACTGGTGTTTTCTTTATGGTTATTCACGTATGAAGACATATAGCAGAGGAACTTAGGAGATCAGAGGGGAGTATTTGCTAGCTAACATCAGTGCTCAGCTCCCCTCAATACTCCACACTCCTTCCAGCTCTCGGATGCGTGTTCTCGTTGTCCACGTAGACGCTTCCAGTCCTGCTTTAGCACTTACGTCATCCAGGGACACAGCTCACAGAAGTGGAGGAGGGGGCAGAAAAGGGACGAGGTAGGAGAGCTGGGCTGTTTTCTAGTCCACAACTGCCCAGCCCTGCGACGTTCAACAAGTCAACAAAGCTCGCTGAGTCCAGTCTGCTCATGTGTAAGATGAAGTCGTTAACATCTATCCTGCCAACCTCATTCTAACAAGTATCTCAAATGAAATTATAAATGTGGAAAAAATCCTTCATAAATATAAAATTCCATACCATTTGAGGGATTATATATACAATCATTTATCACCATCAAGCCCATCAACTCTAGTCGTCTCCTTCGGTCGATCCCCCAGCTCTTGCAGTTTAAGTGGTGCTTCTTCAAACGCCCTACTTTGATTCCTTGGGTTAATGTTTCTGCACTTTCTGTTTCCCGCTGAGTATTTTAAAAATCTGAAGGCTGGCACCATGTTGCTGACTTCTTTTCTGTTTTTCCTGACATGAGATTAGTTCCCTGACTTCCTGGGCTAGGATGACTTGTTAAAGCATTGTACAGTTTGCTCTCCCTTTAGTTTTTCTCCAACCACTGCAGGCCCCTGGCCCAGCTGGGGCCTGAAGAGAACATGCTGCAGTGCCGGGCAATAAGCCTACGAAGGACTAGGGTTGGAACTGTAGGCGAGGGTGGCAGGGCTGCCCTGCTCTCTCCAGGGGCAGCACCCACCTACGTCAGTGTTCTCTCCAAGGTGCAGCACCCACCTACGTCAGTGTTCTCTCCAAGGTACAAGCAGCTCATAACCCACCCTCTAGGGGTTTCCATGGAGGTTTCATTTAGTCGGCGTGATTGAGTGAATCGTTGGCCACTGGTGATTAACTTAATCGCCAGTCCCTTTCCCCTTTTGGAAGGGATGCCCGGGTGGAGCTGAAAGTTCTAAGCTTCTAATGAGCCTTGTTTTTCCTGATGACCAGCCCCCATTCTGAAGCTATCTGGGGGCTGCCATGAGCACCTCATTATAACAAAACACACTTCTATCACAGTAGATGTTTTTGGTGAAGATGCAGCAAGGCCCTTGAGATACGTTTACTATATTTGGAGAGAGGAACAACGTATGTTTCTTCCTTTTTGAAAGTATATTAAAAGTATATATGACTCCTCAGTCAGTCACCACATACTCTAATCAATGCTCAAAATAGTATCTCTGGCGTGACAGTTTGGACTTGATTGACATAGATAAGTCACAGGTCATCAAGCAAGCAATCGTAAATCTTCTCTCTCACTTACATGTGGAGAAACGGGGGCCACGATAGAGCCTATGCCAAGGTCAGGGAGCAGGTGGGGGTAGCGGGAGATTTCAGTGCAGGACTCCTCTGTGCTGTTCCCTTCCACATGTCTGCCTAACAGCCAGTGGGTGTATTTTTCCTCCACTACCATAAATACATGTCTGCTTATCTTTTATTCAAAACAAACACAAACACATGTCAAGAAATGGAGTATTATTAATTTCAAGAGGAACATACCAATGTGTTTAGGACAATATTTTCATTGAATAGTATAGGCTTCATTAAGATTCAGTTTTTTATTTTGTTAACCTTGCAAATGAAAAGTCCTGTTTTAATGAAAAGAAGCTGCTTTGGAGAACCATGCAATATGGGCTTCTAGTAGCCTATTTTCCTTGACATATCTGGTATTGATAGAAGGGGTTCACTGGCTTTTCTCTGGGGAGAGAGAAGCCGGTGTCTCATGAGTGTTGCTTCTGCAGACAGGCCGAAGGCCTCGGGAGGAGACACCAGACTTATGCTGGGCTCTGCTAAACATTTCTCTGGCCACTTCATTTTTCTGTCTCTTCCCTTTGTCCATTTCTTATCCTTTCTGGGGCTCTTTGTACTATCTTTAACATAACTGAGGTCATAACTTGGACTCAGAGAGTGTAGTATGTTCCCTACTCTCAAGATTATTATTCAAAAGTTTTCCAGTTTATATGTAAACAAAGATTCTGTTCTTATTGCAGTCAAGATAATATTATTGTAGAATGGAACGTGTGTATGCCAAATGGGCGTAGACTTGGATTCGCTTCATTTCCTTAAAGGGACTTCATGGTCATTTATTTACGTAGATGATTTAAAAAGTATAAAAGTTTTTAATCCATGGATTATTGATTTATAAACTTCTCTCTCTAATTCTCTATCACTAGAAATTATCTTTCCTAGCTTAATCCTAATGATCTCTTAACGACTAAGAACTGGACTAATTAACATATACTAGGATTGGTTTTATTCACAGAGGAATTTTTGTCTGTCGAGTTCAACAATAAAATAAGAACACTCTTCTTCTTAGGACAAAGAAAAATACCTAAATTATTAGATTTCCATTACAATTGTAAAGTTACTAGATTATCTGAAAGAGAGGAGGCTACTCTTTTGTTTTGTTTTTCTCCATCATTCTCATGATAATTTATTTTCCCACAATTAAAAGGTAGTGTGTCAAGAGCTTCTAAGCATCAAATAACCTCCTATATTTGGGTATGAACACACTTTATATTATTCTTACCTATAAATGTATATTATTTACAAATTATAGATGTATAACTTTTCTATAAGATTTTCTCTGGATCTTCATTCAACAAAATGTGTCAATCACCTCCCCAAAATCAATATTTCATTTACCTGATGTGTGTGTATGTGTGTGTATCATACTTTCAGCACCTTGTGTGTTTCTGACACAATTAAATGAATATCTGTATGTCAAATCCTTTTCTCTTTGAATTGTATTATACTCCCTAATAATTTCCTAAAACTATACGTTGTATGAAAATAATCATAAAACACTTACTCCTAGGATTATTTCAGTGAACTCTGCTATTATTTAGTTCATATCCATATACATTATTCCAGTTATTCTGTATTCATACATTTTATCCTAGTTAAGGACTTGATGTGTTCTCCACATCAAGTCATTAAACTCACATAAACACTAAATGCAACAGTTTAACATTACATTGTGAATTTTCACTGACATCTGACTTGAGATGTTTAAGTGTTGTTCTGCTGATTCCAACTGTGTAAGAAAGAGAAGAAGGGAGTAGCCAGAACGCTGACCATGCATTATGCATTTAGATTATCTTCACAGCCCATCACACAGAGTTTAATAAATAAAACTTTGAATAAACAAAATAAGAAGTTGGGGGGGGGTGTATACCACACTCCAGAAGGAAGACCATGTTAAGATCTGTATTTTGAGCATAGTTGACTAACCTTTAGCATCCTGCTTCTGTGCATACAGATCTTGATATAAAGTACGAATGTGGATCCACCAGTTTAAAAACAGCAAACAGGAGTCCTTTGTCGAGACCATGTTATCATATTGCCCTGTGGACGTATGCAGCCGCTTTCCTGCCCTGTCGAGGAGCGATTCCTTCAAACATTTGAAGACAAACGTGCATGTCTTCATTGACCCCAGAGGGGGGTCTCTGAAGTTCGCTGCTTCTAAAACTTATTTAAAACTGGAGTCTTTCTGCACTAAGAGGGCTTATGTAAATCACGGGACGTGACTAAACCTGACCGCCTAGGACCCAGTTAACCTGGCTGCATCCCTGCTCCAGCAGGAACTCCAGCGCCCAGTCCATTTCCTCCTCCCCGGGTCCTGGGAGTGTCCGGAGAGGGCTCAGGGGTGCTCAGCACGGGGGTGTACTTGAGCCCACGGAGGCCGGCTCGCCCGCCCTGCTGCGAGCCCGCGGCTCTGTGCAGGGGCCCCTGGCCGCACACGTGCTGTGCTCTGCCTCACGCCTTGTCCTTCTGGACGTCTCACCTCACCTGGTCCTTGTCTCCTGCTGCCTGCTTTGAAAATACATCTCCTGTCCCGAAACCTTCAATAGAGGAAGAAGGATGAATTTCTTCGATGGTTAAAAAGGAGCCCTAAAGAAGTGTTGCTGGAACCCTGCAGAGTTAGTTTAGGATCTTTCAAACTTTGCTGCTAATCCCTCAGGACTTAGCCATGTTTCCAGGATACTGGGTCAGGTACTGGGTCATAGACACGATGCCATAAGCGGACTCCCTCTTCCCTTCCCCCGCTCCTCACTGGTACTTAAGATTTTCACCTGAGCAAGAGCCTCTCATCTGAGCCTCATCTCCCCAGGATGGATTCTTCCCACGAAAATACTCAGTGCACTGCCCACAGCCCTCTGCACCCCTGCCAGACGGCTACGGCACCACCATGAGCTCAACACGCATCCCAACAGTGGGTCCACCTTGAACCAAACCCCCCCAGCCCAAGAAAAAAGGTCGGGCTCTATTTGAATAAACATTTCTTATATAGTTTACCACAGGTGTGGTAAAAAGTTTGCAGACATGCCTGACCTTAGCAGTGAAGAGTAACAGGCCCAGGCTCAAGCTACAGTCCCACCACAATGTACATTTATACTTCCTCGCTCTTCTGAAATACTTTTCCATAAGCTGCTTCCTTTCTAGATAGATTATTCACTCAGAGGGTCATAATTTATTCTTGGTAGCATTTTTTTCCTTCCAAACCCTTCCTCACAATACTCTGTGCTGAACTGTTAAAGAAGACCTTTTCTCAGTACTTCCTTCTCTTTCTACTGCAGGAGAGCACAGTGAATAGACGACAGAAATGCCCAGGAAGAGTGTTTCCAGTGTAGAACACAGAATGAAAGAAAGCAGAACAGGCAAAGGAAACAGATACCCTTGTAGCTAACTTCAAAGTGGATTAAGTTATTTAAGGAATGACTTTATGTTATAGGGCAGTAAAAAATGATTTTGAAACAGCTTCGATGTGTTCGGAACATGTGTCTTCATGTGGCAAATGGCACCCAGATGATTGAAGCCCTGCGGTCATCCCTAATGTCTGCAGTGCCCGAGAGAAGCACGTGAAGTGCCACCGTAATGGGAGCAGCAGGAGAGGCACCTGTGCAGAGTAGTTATACTGGATTAGTTTACCCACCCCACCTTCACGCACGCACACGCACACGCACGCACGCACACGCACACGCACGCACGCACACGCACGCACGCACGCACGCACGCACGCACGCACAGGAGTCCAGGACTTGGCCTCAGAATGCAAAAGATGCCACAGTCTTTGTGCTTTTGTTCTACATTCCGGCTGCAAGACATCTTGCCTTTTTACATCCTAAATATCTAACCATAAAGAAGTGATTCAACAATGACAACGCCATCTATTTTATGACCAAAAAACAAAAAAGATTCATATGTTAAAATATATTTTTAATGCTATGGGAAAATGCTTGAGCTAAAACATTAAGTGAAAAAAAACGACAACAAAACCTTCGATACAACACATGATGAATATGTACGTGTGTGTTTATGTATGAACTACACAGCAGGCTGATCATAAGGCGGGTGGAATGACAAGGAATTTTTACTTTTTCTGTAGGATCTATAAGGAGCATATATTAATTGGGTAAAGGAAGAATGGGACATGACATAGGAAAGCAAGTCTTAGAACAATGCTTACAGGTAGCTAAGACACAGGATTATTGCAGATGGCATACACTTGGGGCACTAGCAAAAGCCTGAAATAGTTTCTGAGGAAGAAACACTTGTCCCGTAGGAGCCACTGAGGTGAAAGTCAAGAAATCAATAGTCAAAAACTCTTTTCAGAAGAGGCTTCAGTTTTGAGTGAGCTGGGATAAAGGAGCCATGTTTCGGGGGAGCCGGGGAATACATGTAAGAGCTGCTTACTAGTGGCCTAAGAAAAGGGGCCGCGGATAAAGAGGTAGCTTACCAAAGCGTGAGGGAAGAAGGAAGTCGGCGGGAAGGGCTAGGAGGGATGGGCGTTTCTGCCCTTGGCGCAGCCCTGGGTTAGGTCATCATGCCTAGGGACGTGGAATTCGCTGGCTGCAACCAGTCGGATTGCTAGGCATTGCGATGGAATGTTCCTGAGGAACAGACTCCGAGCACAAATTGTATATTAAAACACCACCTTTCTGTTGTCACCGTGCCTGCACCATTGTCTCTTTGCATGTTTGGATTTATTATAGACTCCTTTAGAGAACGGAGAGTAAATTGAGTTGTGGTGACCACATCTCAGGGCTCATGGTGACTAAGACAGAACTTTCCACTGAGAAAAATAAGCATTTTTGGAAATAAGATGAATATACAATGCAATCATCCCTTGCCTACCTAACCAGAAGAAATTCAATGTATTTGTTCCTTCAAGGCATAGCCAGCGCAATAATCTTTTTTTTTTTTTTGAATTGAAAAAAAAAAAAAATGGTGTGTGGTGTAAAAAACTCTTGTTCAAAATTATTCCAGGAGGGCTAAGCTTGTGGACGCCTTGTGTTCCTTTTCTCCAATTTCCTGGCTCTTTGCTGTCGTTTCTCACTGTCTCCAGCAGCCTCTAAGCCCTTCTAATATGCCCCCTGCATGGTGCCTGGGCTTGGAAGCCCCTGGTTAGCCTGCGCCAGAGAGCGGGCGGGAGCCTTCGTGTGGGCGTGGCCTTTATCACTCAGACTCTTGTAAAGACCATTTTGACAATGCAAAGGCCTTTTTTATTCTTTTCTGTTGAATTTATTGGGGTGACACTAGTTAACAAAATTATACAGGTTCAGGTGCACAGTTCTACAACACATCATCTGTACACTGTATTGTGTGTTCACCACCCCAAGTCAAATCTCCATCCATCACCATTTATCCCCACTATACCCTATATTCTCCTCCACCTACCTGCACCCCCCCCACCTCCAACAGTCGCCACACTGTTGTGATTGTGAGATTTCTCTCTGTCTTTCTTTGTTTGTTTGTTTCTTTCTTTCTTTTTTTTTTTTTTTTAGCAAAGGCCTTTTATTGCTTATTTTTATTTTTAAATTTTTATTTTGGATAATTGAGCTTGACAAATAAGTGGGTTCTTATAAGTGAAGAGATAAGAAACCTTTGTTCTCTTGGCAACTTGCTATAAATCTGCAAGCTTTCTAGCTTCTTGTCTAGATCTTGAAGTTATTAAGAACCTCAATAATACTCACATAGAGTTTAAAATGTAAAGCATGTTTCAGAACCTATGTAAATGTATCTATGAGAAGCATAGATAATGTTGTTTCATGGCAGAGAATTTGAAACTACGCGGAGCTTAAAGTGACAGATTATTTCTTTGTCATTATATTTGGGAGAGGAATGCATCGACTAGACTAAAATCTAAGGGACTTCAAAAGTGTATGTCTACATAACACAGAGCTGAATAACAGAAGCACCTACCCCAGCTCCCCTCCCCACAGACAAACATTTGCAAAATAAAGATTTCATCTCAATGTACTCTGTTTTACCCCTTCAATTGTGGGGGGGTGGGTCTTTAAACTTCATCTATTCATTTATTAGGGAACGTTTTAAGTTTGTCCTCTATTTCTAGCCTAGCACTTCTGTCTTTAATATGTCCTTCATTCATTATCAGATATTGATTGAGCTCCACAATGTGTAGGTACCCTTCCAGATGTCAGGGGTAACGCATTTAACAAGACAGGGGAAGCCTCTCTGGTGCTTAAAATCCTGTTGGAGGAAGATGGAATAAATGCATTTAAAATACAAAAATACTAGTTAGCACTCAGGTTGCGGTAAGATACTAAGATGGGTAACACTTGGCCTTTGTCATCGTGGTGTTTACAGGATAAAAGATAAATAAAGAAGATGTTTATAAATGCGATATATCTGGACCATTAAGAGTTTCCCCCAAAGTTTATTTCAAATCAATGTTAGTATTTGGGGGAATATTTGAACTGAGTACAACTTAGTACAATTAGTGGTAAGTGGCAGTTAAGCTTTTTCATATCCAGTTTTAATCCCTGAAAATGTCAACTAGTTAATGGATGGAGGCCTCAAAGGCCCTTTTACAGAAACCTAAGCAAAATGCGACAAAACCAAAACCAGGGAAGGTTGAATGGAGGAAGACAAAGAGCTCTGCCTGTGACGTGGTGGCAACGTGTGTGCCCAAGCTGCTTCCCTGGCGCTTTTGGGGGTGGTCAGGACGCCCCTCTAGCAGAGTTCTGAGTCCCCAGTCTCGCAGGCCAGTCCTGACCATTTAGGTGGTTCAGGCGGGTCCACTGCTGTGGTTCGCCAGTTTGTCAACCAAGGGCCAGACCCCTTTCCTGAGCCAACAAGCCGGATTTCGCTTTTTTTAAAATTTTAATCCTCACCCAAGGACGTTTTCCATTTATCATCAGATAGAGCAGGAGGGAGGGAGAGAGAGAGAGAAACATGGATGTGAGAGAGACACACATCGACTGGTTGCCTCCTGCATGACCTCTACCGGGCCAGGGGTGAACCGCAGCCGAGGTATGTGCCCTTGATCGGAATCGAACCCGCACCTCTTTGGTCCACAGGTCGACGCTGCAACCGCTGTGCCCAACCGTCCAGGGCGGATTTAACTTTTTGTGCTGCAAGTCTCTCTTTCTCTTCAGGCTGCCGATCTCTGCTGAGAGCGGAGTTTCTGTCTAAAGTTACTTGGATCTGGAGGAGCCAGAGACTTAAGCAGATAAGCCCCATTCTCTGTTCCCCTGCCTCACACACATCCGTGTTCAGGGCCCTCCGGTCTGAGTGTGTGCCCCATCCAGGGTGCTCCCACCCTCCGCCAGGGCGGGGTCCGCAGGCGCAGCTCACCCAGGCATCGCAGTGAAGGTGGACTCTGCCCTGAGGGACGTGCGACCTTCACGACTTCATCTCTGAAGCCTCTCTCTTGTCATGTGCTACATGGGATTAATCACAGTACATATTTTATACTTGATCTAATGATAAAAAAGAAATAACGATGACATTTTTAAGAAAAACATGTCAGGTTGTCGAAATATAAGGTGCATTTAAACTCATTTGAGAGAAAGGCTCTTAGTTTAACACATATTTAAATCCGTGCTGCACAGTGGCCTGGAGCCTGGTTGGAGACCACTAGAAAGCATTGGACTTTTGTTGCCATTGTCTGCCAATGTTGACCACTGTTTTTAATATTTGCTCGATACATTCAACAGATACTTTTTTCAGGGCCCTGGCATATGTCAACCACAGCATATTAAGAATAAACCTGAAATGGTTACAGTTTGGAGTGAATCCCCAGGGGCATTCTGGGAAAGTTTTCTTGAACCCAGGACATGCCACCACCTTGATCGCACCGTGTGACGGCTTCTTCACAGTTTTCTCTGTTCATACCTGTAAAACTAAGACTTCATTTATGTACACACAAACTTAAATATTTTTTAAAGCGTCTGCTCATGTGTTTATTTTGCAAAAATGAAGAAGCTTTAGGGTTTCTTTTTCACCTATTCCAAAAAATGTGCTTAATCAAAGTGAACAAATAAGAAGACCCATGGTGCATGAATTCTATTGTATTTGAATAGTCGTTCCAGGCCCTTTTATTACCACATCCAAAGGATGATAATAGAGGGGAGAGGACGGATGCCCACATAAGAGGTAACTTCTGTTTTATTGAACGCTCATGCAAGCACTGCATGAAATTTTCTCCTTGTGAAAGCATTTGTGTTAATAAAGTAAAAATATGAAAACAATTTCAGATGGATTGTTAAAAATCTGCAGTGGACAGGAGCTCTGCTTTTTGAATAAAAATATATATAATATTATGCAACAGCCCAAAACATAAAATCTTTATTTCCTGAGCCTGATGGCAAAACCACAGGTGAACCTGGAAGGGTGTTGTTTAATTGTGTAGATATTTCTGTCGGTGAATGATGCACATACGAGAGGTTTGGGGCGACAGGGTTTGGATACGTTCTTTTTGTGTGCTTGAACTCCTGGTGTCCAGGATGGAAAAGGAGATGTTGAAAAGAAAAGACTGTACACCCAGTGACAACTGTATATCTATTTTATTTATTTTTATTATTTTATTTATTTATTTTTATTTTTATTTTTTGGTACCTGCCCCTAGTGGGAACCGAACCTGGGACTCTCTGGTCCACAGGCCGACGCTCCAACCGCTGAGCCAAACCAGCCATGGCCCTTTTTTATTTTTTTAACTCCCTTGCCCCTCCCCACTTTATGGAATTCAAACTTCAACCTTCCCATCTTCTCTCAACAGTTCTATGACTTTCAGACAACACTGCCCATATGTTGAGAGGTATTTTAGATTCCCTCAGCTGCTTCGATGCAACTGCTAAGAAACAGCTGTTTTGGGCATACATGCTTTTATCACCTGAATTTCTAGTCACATATTAGCCCAGGGCCAAGACCAGCAGCAGCAAACCTAGCTCCCAGGTGTGAACATCAGCAGGCAGGAGCCTTCTATGAGCTCAACGGTGAGTCACCTGCCAAAGTCATCCGCTCCACCTTGACTTCATTGCTAGTTGAGTGCAGGCTTTCTCTCAGAAGCTGGAGCTTATTACGGCTTCTTCAAGGTCTCCTCCAAGGTTACTTAGAGTCTGTGGGAGAGAATAAATTCATCTTTCAGACTCCAGGCTGTGGCTTGAAGGTTTGTAGGAAACTGGCTGAGAAAATCAGTTAGTAGTTAATGATGGGAGAATGAAAACTGAAGGGTCTAAGAGGACCATAAAAAGGAGTTGCTGCCCTGGCCAACGTGGCTCAGTTGGTTGGAGCATCTTCCCATGCACCAAATGGTTGTGGGTTCAATTCCTGGTCAGGGCACACACCCAGATTGCAGGTTTGATCCCTAGTCGGGGTGCATGTGTGATCGATATCAACCCCCCCAGCCCATCCTTTCTCTCTAACAAATCAATAAAAAATATATATCCTCAGGTGAGAATTTTTTTAAAAAAGAAAGAAAAACAGTTGCTAATGGGACAAAGTTCTGCCATGTGTTGCATGCCAAAATCCTCCCTCTTTGTGGTCTCTTTAAACGGGGTCAGTAAAAATTTACATTATTTTAAATGTGACACTGTACTAGAAATAGGCTTTAAGGAAAGAGGAGTATGACCAATCTATATGTTTGGTTTGGTTTGGTCTCTTTGTATGTTTTCCACTTTAAAACATGAAGAAGGAGTATTGTAGAACATTTTCTCTCTTTTTTTTTTTTTTTTTGAGATGCATATAACATGGTCTAAACATACCCTTCAGAGGTAAATTACTTGGTTTAGATCCAAGATGTGTTGACCTAGGGTAATTTACCTTGGGCAAGACTCCGTTTTTTACCTGTGAAATGGCACAGTGCCTAACTCTGAGGGCTAAATTAGGGACTAACAGAATTAATCTGGGTGGGCACTTAGAAGTGCCTGGCACAAAGTACGGACCAGGTACCGTTTAACCACAGGCACTCTTAACACCTGCTTCCTATCTGAGTTTATTTCCTCCCATTAAGATTTCTCTAGGCATCCATTTGGTATTGTCCAGATAAGATGTCTCTTCTAATTCCTGTCTATTCTTCCTTAATTGAGTTGATTCTCAAGGTTAATGCTTGTTCATCAATTTATCCTGCGAAGGTGGACAGTTCAGAGAATATCCAAACTGGGAGAAACCATGTTGGCCCCAGTCTAGCTTGCTGGGTGACCTACCCTGTCTGGGTTCCAATGCCCTGTCTGTCTGTAAGATGGGGACAATGCCATCGGTCCTCTTTTAGTGCTTAGACTGCTTACCACAAAGGAGCATAGCCATATGTACACATCCAGAGTCAATGGGTACTGGGTAATTGAAATAAGACTGTCGTGAAAGACAGGCCCATTTGTTTGAACAGCAATCCAGTCCAAGGAGAGGTGCTCAGATCCTGACCTAGGCAAGCAGACCTCTGACCCAGTTTCTGAAAGGACAGCCAGGTGACTGAGAGCAGGCTGGCCAAGCAAACCAATTGGCTGGTGCTATGGTAACACTCTCAGAAGAGACTTGCCTGTAGCTGTGTCTACACAAGCCTCTGAAAAATAGAACATTCAATCAATGACTGGCATTGTCCACCTGACTCTTCAACCGATCAATGCGGCTGATCTTGTCACTGAATTAATTGGGTCTCTTTTTTGTGATGTAGCCATAGGGATTTGGGATGCTTTTCCTATTATAGAAATACTAGAGTTAATCTCCACTCTGTATTTAGCTTCACGTTTGACCTCTGCTATCGCTCTGTGCTGGAAAGGGTGGACGGAGTAAGGTAGCCAAATGAGAATACTCTCAAACATAAGTGTAGAGCGCGGCCAGAGGGGAATGACCGCCATGAAACAGAACGACATCCCGGGTAACGCGGAGCATGTATGCTGAGTGTGAATGTCAGTTTCTTCATCTCAAAGATGGAGCAAGAACAACTGTTTTTAGGGTTGGTTTGAGGATCGAAAGAGACGATGTGTGTGAGCATGCCTGATAAATAATCTAGTCTGATGTGATAGCAGTCACTCTCTCTGTCCACCTGGGTCACTTCCTGGGTGCAGGTGAAGGTGGCATTTCTGGAGTGGACCCAGGGGCCAGAAGAGTTTGCGCTGGTGACCTTCGGGGTAAAGGCGGATCAAGGGGAAGTCAGTGGATAACGCACTGCAGGGCTCAGCCCCAGAAACGTCTGCAGGCCAGGTGGTTTCCAAAGCTCTGAAACTCAGGCAAAAACAGCCAAACCACTAAAGGAAGATTTATATTAGTCAACATTTAGGCTAGAGAGATGCTACTTCCCTGTCTCTAGTGCCTTCCCTCCCGGTTATCCCCACTTGGGGGGGACTGAGCTGTGCACATAATGAGCATGTTGGGTGGGTGGTGGAGGAGGCCGTGTACCCATCGTCAAAGAATTCAAGTCGTGCTAGAGGGCGGCTGGTCGAGTCCACGGAGAGCCCGTGTTCACATGCACAGGGGAAGGGATGTGGCATCCGTGAAGAGTTCCACTTGGTCAGTGGGGTCTGCAGGACCGGAGCAGGGGGAACTGTTGCCTGGACTTGGACAAAATAAGGGTCAGCAGAAGGCAGTGAGTTCTAACCGAGCTCTTTCTTTGTAGAGGTATTCCTTCCCAGGGGGCCCATGGACCAGCTGTATCAGCACGATCTGTGGACTCGTTCGGAATGTAGACTTCAGGCCCCCAGACCTTTTGAGTCAGCATTTCAGGGGGCGAGGCCCGGGAAGCTGACCTACTGATTCGGATGCTCACTAATGTCTGAGAAACTCTGGCTTAACCGACTGCTCTCTCCTCTGAATTCAGGGCATGACAATGCCTTTTTCGAATGAAATGATGAAGGTAAATGGAGTGTTTGTCTTTGTTTATTATAACATCTTCACCACAAGAATATAAGATTAGCACCATTATTTCATTTTTGTTGGCCTGGGAAACCAAAGGCAAGGACACAGATTTCTTTTGAGGATCTTCCAAACTCAGACTTAATTATATTATTATTATTTTTTTTTGTCTCCCCATTCATGCTACATCTACTGATCAGTACAGGATGTGAGTGAGGGAACAATATGTCTTAGAAAAGGGGTGACAGTACAGTTAGGGGGTTAACCCTTGAGACGTGGTTCCAGCAGGTCTCAGCCCAGTGGCCCGCTCGTCACCTTGGCCTGAACACTAAGCATCTATGAATGCAACCGAAGTCCGTGCTGGCCTCCTAATGAGCGTTAGGTTTGTGCCTGATGTGTGCCCAGTGCGTGCCCACGCTGGACATGTGCAGTTCGTGGTTCTGAACTCCTCAAATGGGTAGTCCCTCTGCGAAGGTTCTAACCGTGTTGTGAGGGTGTGCTGGGGGCGGCCCCTGAGGGGAGGAGGCTGGGGATGCCCGGCTGGGAAGTGAAAACATCTGTTTCAGCACAAACACACTCTGCCCACGTTGTTCCCAACATCAAGGCGTGGAGACTCTTCATTCCAGGGCGCAGGGGAAAGAATAAGTGAAGTTGAAAGGTTAGAAAGTAAGATGAACGTGCGGCCTCGGGTTGGTTATTGCTGCAGTCCTGGGCTGTCTGTGGAGAGTCGGCCAGCTGCGCGACACTCGGGGGTCTGCTGTCCCTCGCTGTGCTGTCAGCCCGCCATGATCTGGGGGGGCCCAGAGGTCATAAATGAGGGGTGGTTGTTGTGTGTGCTTTTTTTTTAAAAAAAATTATCTTCCGTTTTTGCAAACATTATTTTATTGTGAGTGGGTTTTACACCTTGGGATTGGAGGGGTTTTGAGGAATATATGTTGGCTACTCACCTCTCCACTGTGGCCAGGGGAAGCAGGGACAGACCACACTTGACCCTGACCTCAGGCTGGATGACTAGTGATGATTCCTGGACAGAGATACCCAGCCTGCGTGTCCTGCTGCAGGCCATCCAGGGCCCCAGTCTGGACAGCGTGGAATCCCAAACCTGTGTAACAGGAGGGACCTAACGGCAGGGAAGACAGACCCTGGGCAACCCACAGGGTCTACAAGAAGACACCCAGGCGATGCGCACAACGGCACGCAGCTCAGAGATGTGAATCTTATACCCCCATCAGTTCACTATCAGTGGTAAGAAAATATCCATCCCAGAAGGAACCTAGCCTGTACCAGGGCAGAAGCAGCATTTTCTCTAACCTCATGCACCCACCACGACAAGCGAGAATGCTGCCAGCTAAGACCTGCAGTGCTCACTTGCATCACAGATCTTTGTCTCTAACTTCTGCGGAGAACAAAAGGCTTGCCTGTTGTCAGAAACCGCAATCAGGACAAGAACTAGAAATGTGGGAATTATAAGCTCTACAAGTCCAAACTCTTCTCCCAGGACCGAATCTCTATTTTAGCTGAATTAGCCAAAGACATAAACCCAGTGAGTCAACAGTGATGACTCACTCTGGATCTTCCTTGGCAGGGAGACCAAACGTGTGCAAAGAGAGCAGCTAGCTGTCTTGGGTAGAGGCAGCTGGGGGCTGGGGCGACATCTGGGAGCCCCAGAGTGGCTGAGTTCACAGCCACAACTCATCTCCATTTACATGCTGCCCTTAGATGCTCCTGGGTCTCATGCCCCTCGCCCCAGCCCCACCTCCTCCGCACAGAGCATAAAATCAGAAGAGTCTGATTTGATATGGCTCTCAGCTCCGCAGTTCCCTTTCTGTGGCACTAAGGACCTCACTGACCTTTCATTGCCTCAGTGTTCTCACCTGTCCATTGGACACAATTTTATTGATTTCACCTTCTTTTTTCCAACTTTTATTAATTTATTTTTGTAATAGTTGTTTCTCCTTTTCCCCCACTAGACACCCTCCTTCCCACCGCCCCCCCACCCCCAGCATTGTTGTCTATGTCCACTGGTTATGCACACATGCATATAAGTTCTTTGGTTTATTTCACCCCTCCCACCCCCCTCTTCTGAGATCTGTCAGTCTGAACCGTACTCCTTTCTATGTCTCTGGGTCTGTTTTGTTCTTCTTGACAACGCTGTTATGAAGAGCTATCAGGGTAGCACCTGAAAACTCTTAGAAGCTTTTATGAAAACTAAGAAATGACTAGTCTTCAAGCATGACACTTCAAGCCCACCCCTAATTTCCAGAGACTGTGAAAGCTAGGAGCCTCTGCCCCCTTGGTAGGCGGGGTAGTAGCTCAGAGGGTTCTGTGAATGAGCCGGAAGTTCTTAGTGGCACCACCGAGAGGGCTGATTCAACAGGACCAAAAACTCACCCTGGAATCATCAGGGCAGACTGCTGGTGGTTGAGGTCACAAATGACTTCCTGACCAAACCTTTGTGGTAGCTTTAAACCAGAGAGCCTCTCAGATCTATGCAAGGCAAACCAGCCTTTGAAAATAGGGGCAAGATTGCTGACTCAGCTGCCCTCGTGCTCAGGAAGTAAGGGTAACCAAAGTTCAACTTCCTCGTGTCCGGAGAGGCTGAAACTCTGCTTGCTTTCCAAGAGGTCTCCTCTGCTGTTGCTTCTGCCCTGAATACGAAAGAGAATTGTACTGGAGCCAGGAAATTCAGCCTATCCTGACAACACAGAAGCTGCTGGAAAATCAGTCCAAGTCTAGAGAGCTGAGTTTGTCTTCGGTGCCCTTGGCCTTTTACTGCCTCTCTCCAAGCTTCCATCTTCTGGTTCCCAGGAGGTCCTGCAGAAGCAAACCCTGGAACAAGCATGCGAGTGTGCGTGGCTACTAAGGAAGGGTTCCAGAGAAATGAGCAAGGGAGGGAGGAGGACAGACGTGGACAGAGAAGTTCAGCAAGTGTGAGTTCAGGCAAAGTCCCAGCCTGAGACTCGGGGGGAGCTCTGGAGCACAAATGACACCTTGGGTTGGTTCCCCTGAAGGCGGGGGAGCTGGGTTTTCCTAGGCTGCACTGGTCCATCACAGGAGAGGGCTCCTGGGCTTTGTGAATGCTCAGACATTTCTGTCCCTCTGCAGGACTAGGCCCAGGGCTCCCAACAGCCCTAGACAGTCCTCAGGAGAGAGTTGCAGGTATGGCTCTAAGGCCCAGAACACAGAGGCTGGGGGAGGGGTGCGTGGGAACAGCAGAGAGGAGCCAAGAGGATCTGGACAGAGTCCAAAGTCCACTACCCACGACAGTGCCAGCTTTTTATTCCAGAACTACCCTTCTCTTCCTGCCTGTCCCTTTGGCATCTCTCTTTTCAAGTCAAAGAGAAAGAATTATGTCAAGTCACGCTTCTATCTGCTTGAGGGGCTTTTAGCTTTACTTGTAGAGTTATGTTCAAGCTCCATATTATAGCATACGAGCCCCCCACCCTGACCTGGCTGGGCCGGCCTCTCAAGGCTCATCTATTGCTCTGACCAGTGTCAACTCTGTGTGTTCATTGAGTCTTCTGTTATCTGTAGCTAAAAGAATTATAATAATCACAACATAATACTTAGCATTTACTGAGGGCCCATTTCTGCTAGACACTAGATTATGCACTTACATTAATTTAATCCTCACCATAACCCAATTATATAGGTAAATTTATCATCTTTATTTTAAAGATAAGACAACCAAAGTAAAATCATGTTTTCTGAGAGCCAGTACCTCCCAGCCAGCCCACAGAACCGTCATCCTAGGGAGGCTCTGGGATGCATCGTCAAGCAAATCATCAGCAACTGCTTAGAAAATGAGGCTGCTCTGATACGAAATGCAAACAGCGTTTTGTGAAGAGCACGGAGTTGACTCAGTTTAATTTTCTCCTGTAATAGAGTGGTAGCCGTGATCGACAAGGGAGAAGGTGCCGATGTGATCTATCTTCTTTCATGTACTCAATGTATTTTCAAGGGCTTGTGCCAGGTGGTGAACAGGAAATGAGAAACAGACCTCGGTCCTGTTTCAGGGTATGTATAGCCCAGATGGGAAGATAAGACACACGTACCGATCACCATAGCATCCCTAGTCTTCAAATCTGGCCCTCTCGCTAATCCATTCATCACGCTGAAGGGAGAATACTTTTTAATTTTCCACAAAACCGTCTGAGAGTGTCAGGATTCTACTGTCTTTCCAGTGACCGCAACGTTCATCCTTGCTCTGGCTGGCGAGGCCCCTCGTGGACTAGATCTGCCCACCTCCCCAGCCTCGCCTTCTGCTGTGCCCCCACCCCTGTGCCATGCCGAGCTGCCGGCAGTCCCCAGAAGAGATATGATCTGGCACCCTCCCCTTCAGACCCTTGTACCTGTTCTCCTGGCCATATTTCACCTGCTTTAGCAGAGATGTCACCTGTTGTTGGGAGACTTCCTTGCTCTCCCGAGCCTGTTAGGAGCCATATCTGCCTGCTCCCATGGCTCTGGGCATTTGTCCACATCACTGCACCTGCCCCACCGCCTTGTACATTTCTTTTAGCCTAAGGTAAGAAGATAAAACACGTTATTAATGGCATTGACCTGGGAAGCTCTCTCAAATACCTTCTGGTAGAGAATATGTCCTTTTATCGCCACTATGAAAAACGTACAAATATATTTCTCAAATGTGCACCTAATATTAAATTAGCTGGGGTTACCAGAATTCCAGATATGGGGAGACAAAATAGAATGTGTTCTTGAAAGATTACAGAATGATTTCATCCACAAAGCTGCAATGTAATAGGTAAATGCCAGGTCATCCTCCAAAGAGCACAAATCCGGTAACAAATATATAGGATGGCTAAGCATAAACACAGTGGAAAAACACTTAGGACGCATAACTAACCACGAGATAAATGCGCGTCGGCAATGAAGTGCCATTACGGAGGGAAACGCGGGACAGATTCATATTTCCCAGGTGCACTCAATGAGGTTTGATGGACTCGGCTGGGAAGGGATTTTGCCTCCACTGCGGCTTCTGCAGGGTGAAGCGCACGCACCTTCCGTCACCGAGTCATAAACTAATGCGATATATTTTGAGGGGATATTGGAGAAAATGAGGTTATTTAGTGTAGAGTGGAGGAGGGAACACTGTTTCTGAGAATCAGAAATGCTACTTTGTTACATTTTTAAACTGTTCCAATCAACAACATGCTACATTAA
This sequence comes from Molossus molossus, assembly GCF_014108415.1. Taxonomy (NCBI): domain Eukaryota; kingdom Metazoa; phylum Chordata; class Mammalia; order Chiroptera; family Molossidae; genus Molossus; species Molossus molossus. The sequence goes on from NW_023425344.1 coordinate 186,037,275, forward strand.
TGAACATCGTGCCATTCAATTTTTACAACTGGCTTTCGGTTTAAATATTATTGCGACCATTTTACAGATATACAAAAACATGTATATGCATATATATTTTTTATGAGAAGGTTGAAATGTTTTTTGTGTGTGTGTTCAGGAAAGACTGGGCTTAAAATTCTAGTATTTTTCTCCCAAAGTATTTTTCTCCCAAACACTATGTTGGGGAAATAGCTTGCTCGTGGGGAGGAAAAATAATTCTGAGCCAAAGCCATTTACCTAGCTTATGGCCTAATTGTTATATGCTATAATAATTTTTAAATGATTGAATGATTGAAGTGAATGGATGCATAAACACACACAGCAATAAAATGTTTAGATGAGTCAGTTCTGAAGGCTATAAAATCTCTCTCCTTTAGAAGGAGATAAACCATCATTTGTCAAGCAGGGTTTTGATGGGTGGGCTCTGCAAATTTGGTGTTGGCATCTTGATTAGTATAATATCTATTGAGAATAGATTCAAAAATGTGCATACTTATTTATTTATAAATTTATTTATTTATAAATTAAATGCATGATTATGTACTATGAAACTTTATACACTTACCCAAAAAATGGAATTTAAGAGGATGCAAGGAATTATAGGCAAATACCATTTCAGGTCGTTTCCTCCTACACCTTACTATAAGAATTTCCACGGCTCTCTCTGGAGACCACTCGTTAAGACATCCACTTGCTGAAGATTTCTCGGGCCTTGAATCAGCAAGAGATTATGAAAAGCCAGGGAAGCGGGGGGGGGGGAAAGAGTGAGAGAGAGAGTGAGGGATGAGGGAGGGGGGAAGAGAGACTAAGCATGAGTAAACTTTTCAATACATGTCATGCCTCCATCACCAACTCTTCCCAGGCAAATAGAGCTCCTAGGCCAGAAGACTCCTCCAGCCAGGTGTCTGGTCAGATCTGGCCCCTGGAAATGCCTGTGCCTGGCTCAGGGGGACAGAGAGCAGGCACGGAGTCCCCCGGAGGCGCGGATGCTCCGATCTGTGACATGAGAGAATGTGAGTCTCTGAATGTGCGGCTGACCTCCAACAGCAGGTCACAGAGACTCGAACTCAGAGTGCTCCCCTCAGAAAACTATGTCTGTGGACTTTTTGAATGACTCTTGTTATCAGCTTCCCAAAGATTCGAAGCAATAGAAGCTATTCAATAAAACCCTACATTTGTCATTCTGAAAAAAATAAAAGTGAGTTTTCAGTATTTTCATTAAACCGAGAAAGATGAATTCGAAGGCTCTGAAATGTTAGGGTAGTTATTGCTGCAGCTGCTGTCGCCGTTATGTTTCCCTGAAACGCCCTTCCGCATACACCTCTCCTGCCCTTTTTATTGTTCACTTTGTTCTCTTTTAATTTTGGAAATGCATAACAACAAGTCACCTTGCTCAAGAGGGTGGGTTGTTAAACAGGTAAATGGAAGTCAGCCTTGAACTATCTACTAAAAAAATTAATGCTTTGGCCGATGGAGATGTTGCAGAATGCATGCGATTTTCCATTTCGGGGATGGTCAGCATTTAACTTCCTGATACTTAAAATCATCTGACAGAACAGGAGGCACAAAGGAACACTAGCAGTAGGAACATTGTATGAAACAAGACAGACAGAGTTTCTTACCAGGAAAGTTTAGTTCTGGAAAAGCAAGTTGGTGGGAGAGAGCGAGCTTGACATCTCATCATGACCAAGCGTTCTTTGTTTAGCTCGATGAGGGTGATTCGTGGGACTGGCTCAGCAACTGCTACCAACCTCCTTCTGTCTTGGTGATGTGGCTCTGGTGGGAGGGAGGGGAAGATCGTGTGAAGAAACAAAAATAAATGCATCTTTGTCTTTGACCGTATTATTCAGATTTATTTATATATTCTCAGATCCATTTCTAGCAAATGCTACTTTGAATCTGTCGAGATCGTAAAGGAATACCACTGAGAGTGTTTACATGTACCCAATAAGCAAAAGTCACGGTGATAGGGAATTAAGTAAATGAAATAATTTATTGATCACATTGATCTGTGTTCCAACTTCTTTCCAGTTCGACCAGGGTTAAAATTCTAGCTGTGACTCTATCAATTATGTTTCTAAATCAACTTCATTCCCATCTCTAAGCCATTACTGTTTCCCATCTGTAAAATGGAACAGTAATACATACCTCACAGAGATATTGTGAAAAGCATTCTGCACCCTGGCCGGTTTGGTTCAGCGGTTAGAGCGTCAGCCTGTGGTCTAGAGAGACCTGGGTTCGGTTCCCGCTAAGGGCATGTACTTTGGTTGCAGTTTGTCCCCAGACCTCGTTGGGTCGTGCGGGTGGCAGCCACTCAATGTGTCCCTTTCACGTCGATGTTTCTCTCTCTCTCTCTCTCCCCCTCCCGCTCTATCTGAATTTTTAAAAAATGGAAAAATGTCCTCAGGTGAGGATAAAAAAAAAAAAAGCATTCCGCCAAGTGTCTGCCACATGGTAAGTGACCGGTAATGCTAGCCCTCTTCTCACCTCTATTCGATTATTTTTAATTAAGTTTTTCACTTTGAGATAATTGTAGATTCACATGCAGTTGTAAGAAATCATACAGAGAGATCCCCTACACACTATAGCCAGTTTCCTCCTATGGTAACAGCTTACACTACCATAACCAGGATACTGACATTGACACAGTCAAGATAGAAGACAGTTTCATGACCACAGGGATCTCCTCGTGCCCTTCTATACTTTTGTATTTCAAAAATGCTAAATAAATTGAATTATGCAATATGCAACCTGCTGAGATTGGCTTTCTACGCCCAGAATAATTTCCTGAGGATTCATCCTCATTGTTGCATGGGTCAGTAATATGAGTTGTTGCCTCTTATTTGCTAATTATTACATCTATCTTAACCTATTAGTCTATCCATCCACTAATACTACACACTCTTGATTACATGATATGGATGTACCACAGTTTATTTAACCATTGACCCACTGAAAGACATCTAAGTTGTTTCTAGTTTTAGCTACTACAAATAAAAATATTATAAAAGTGTTCTTATAAAATAAAACTATTGTGAACATTTGTGCACAGGCTTTTGTGTGCACACAATTCTTCATTTCTCAGGGATAAATGCTTAGGATTGCAATTGCCAAGCTGTGAGATAGTTGCATGTAACTTGTCTTTTCATTCCCCTAATGTGGTCTATTGCAGAGAAAATGTTTTTCATTTTGAAAAGCTCTGATTTATTATTTTTCTTTTATGGATTATGCTTTTAGTGTCAAGTCCTAGCTCCTGAAGACTTTCTCCTTTTTTTTTTTTTTTTTTTTTAATGTTTATGGTTTTACATTCAAATTTAAGTCTGTGATTTTTAGCCAAATTCTTGATAAGCTGTAAGAGTTAGATCAAGGTGTTTTTAAAAATTATTATTTATGTATTTATTGCCTATGAATATCCAGCTGCTCCAGCACCATGTGTTGAAAAGGCTGTCCTTGCTCCATTGAGTGGCTTTTATACCTTTGTCGAAAAAAATCAGTTGGGCATATTCATTTGGGTCTACTTCTAGTTTCTTTATTCTGTGTCATTGATCTATAAATCTATCCCTCTACTAATAGCACACACTCTTGATTATTGTAGCTATATAATAAATCATGAAATTTGGGAGGCTGATTTCTCCCACTATCTCCTAGGCTCTCATTTTGGAGAGTGGTTTCCCACACTTTATTATTCTTATTTTAATGATTATTTTAGCCTAAAGCCTGTGCTTTTTATACACATATTATAATAAGCTTATCTATAGCTACAAAAAAAAATTTATTGCTGGGAGACAGATAAGAATTGCATTAAACTAATAGGTGAATTTGGAGATAATTGATATCTCTACTATGTTGAGTCTTCCAGTTCATGAACGTGGTATATCTCTTGATTTATTTAGGTTTTCTTTAATTTCTATTATTAGCATTTTTAATTTTCATCATACAGATCCTACACATATTTTGCTAAGTTTATATTAGAATCTTATTGTCTTAAAATACTGTTTTTAAATTTAGTTTCCATGTTTATTATCAATTATGTAAAAATGAGATATTGATCTTGTATTGCCACCTAGATGAAATCATTAATTCTAAGGATTTTTAATGCAGATTTTTAGATTTTGACAATTGTGTCATCTGCAAATAGGAACTGTTTTGTTTCTCCCTTTTCAGTTGATATGCCTTTTCTTTCTTTTCTCTGACTGTTGCAATGACTAGGACTCCCAGTACTATGTTGAGTAAGAGTAGTAAGTGTGGATATCGCTGTTGTTCCCTATCCTAAGGCAGCATTCAGTCTTTCATCATTATGCGTGATATTCGCTGTTGGTTTTTATAGATCCTCGTTATCAAGTTTCCCTCTATCCCTGCTCTGCTCAGGTTTTTAAAAAATCATATCGGGGTGTGTTATACTTTGGCAAATGCATTTTCTATATTAACTGGTATGATCATGTGATTTTCTTTTTCTTCTTTAGCTTATTTGTATAGTGTACTATATTGACTGATTTTTTAATGTTTTACCAGGTTTTCATACCTGTATTAAATCCCACTTGGTCACGATATATAATTCTTCTTCTACATTGGTGGACTTGACTTGCTAAAGTTTTTTGAGTATTTTGGGTCTAATTTAATGAGAAATATTGCTGTGTGATTTTTTGGTTTTTTTTGGACTATTTTTATCTGGTTTTGGCATTGAGATATTAGCCTCAAAAATGAGTTGTGATGTATTCCCTCTTCATCTGTTATCTGGAAGAGATTGAATAAAATTGGTGTTAATTATTCTTTAAATGTTGGTATAATTCTTCAGTGATACTACTTAGAGCTGCCCCATTTAGTCATCTCGGTGCCTTGAACTTTGAGTATTGGACTGGGTTGCTTCATGACATGCTCCGTGTGGACTGTGTTTTCTCTACAACTTCCTAATGGAGGCCAGATGTTATAAACATTTAACTTTCCTTTAGGAAACAATTATATCGTTTCATGGCAGATGTAGAAGGCACAGACTTGGCTTGAGATTCAAGCACTCTCCACTTATGAAATAAGCAGTCCTGCTCATTGGTACTGACGTCAGGACAGGTGCTAGTCCATGAACCTTCCTCACCACATGTTCTTTCCCAGACCCTGGGTGGGCAGTTTGTGTGAAATGGTCAAGCTTCTCTGTACAAATGTATATACCAAGTGCACATCCCATATGCCAGAATGGTGTGTCCCAGAACATTGGATATCTTTGTTTTAGTCCTCTGTGATTTTTTGCATAAATTCCCCAGCTCAAATTCTAATACTCTCAACAATAAAGGTAAAAATAATAATTAAAAAAAAGAATCTATGTTAAACATGCATGTATGACTGGATTTCTCAACAGAACAGTTATTTTTTTGCTCCAGAGTAACACTGCAAGACAGAATTGCCAATGAGATATGAGGAAAAGTCACCTACTGGGACTGCGGTGCCTACTCCACATTTTCTACCCATAACAGTTTGACTCATGTTTCAAAGCCCAGCCCACAGGCCCCCACCTCTGTGAGCCTTCTCCCGTCTCTCCAGCTGAAAGCCATTGCTTCTTTATTATGTCTTTATAGAATATCTTATCATATTTCTTTCTTTGATAATACACACACCCACTTCTCTGATCCTAAGTCTATAGTATAAGCCCCTTGAAGTATCAGAATAAGTTTTATTTTTCTTTGTAATTGTCATAAAGTCCAGTATAGCCCCACAAAACCTATAGAAGGTGATCCACAAATATTTACAGTGATTATCAACTTCAGCTATACTTTAGACTTACCGAGAGCACTTTTAAAGTTATCCGTATGCAGACCCTACTAAGATCAACTACATCAGAATCTGGAGATAGAGCTCAGGAGCTGGAACGCTTGCCTGGTCCTCAGGTATGGTATCTTAGGAAGATATCTGATCTTTGACCCAGATGTTACAACAGAGCCCCCCAAATTCTTAGATTCCCTGAGTGATAGGTTGACCGGAGCGTCTTTTGTCTAGTGAAGTGAGGTTTGGCAGCTGCAATACAGCTTCAGGATGGAGGCTGATCACCAGGAAGATCAAGACTTGATTAGAAGCTTGGAACTTTCAGCCTCCTCCCCAACTTCCAGAGACAGGAGAGGGCCTGGAGAGGGAGTTAATCACCAGTGGCAATGATTTAATCAATCTTATCTGTAACATGAGTCCTCCAGAAAGACACCTGAATGACAGGGTTCAGAGAGCTTCCCAGCTGGTGAATCATCCATGTGCTGGGAGGCCGGTGCACCCCAGCTCCACGGGGCAGAAGAAACTCCTGCAATTTGGACCCTTTTGGACCTCACCCTATGTATCACTTTATTTGTATCCTTTATAATGAACTGGTGGGAATAAGTAAACCGTGTTTCTGAATTCTGTGGGCTGTTCCAGCAAATTATCAAACCTAAGGAAGGGGGACATGGGAACCCTTGATTTATAGCTAGTCAGGTAAAAATACAGGAATCCCAGGACTTGTGATTGGCACCTGGGGTTGGGGGTGGGGGGAGTCTTGTGGAGACTGAGCCTTAAACTTGAGGTATGCACTAACTGTGGGAAGTTGGTGTCAGAAGTGAATTGAGTTTTTGAACACACAGTTGACATCCAGGGAAAGAGAGAATTGGTTACTGGTGTCAGAAAACACCCCACCAGAGCACTGGAATGTGCACTCAAACTCAAGGATCTGATTTTTGACAGTCAGTCGCCACACCAGCAAGTACGCATGACAGGTGTGATGCATGTTTTAACTAAATATACAGAGTGAGAGTCAGAAATCCTCTCTTGGTTGTCATTATCAATAAACACTGCCCTTGACAAAAAAAAAAATGAAAATTTACAAATCTTCACTGCTAAAAAAAAAAATCTTATTATTGAGGAGATCATTTGATTTAGGAGCATGGAGCACACTATTATTTTTGCAGAATATGTGTAGATTGCTTTTGCTTTCAAAACTGACCAGATGGGGAGCGGCATGGACTGCAAACAGGTAGAAGAAATACTTTAGGGATGATGGAAAAACAGCTCGTAGACACTGACAACAGTATGGGGACTACCAGAGGGAAAGGGGGTGGGGTGGAGGAGGCTAAAGGGGAGATAGATGGTGAAGGAAGGAGACTGGGCTTGGGGTAGTGAACACACAATACAGTATCCAGATGATGTATTGTAGCATTGTATACCTGAAACCTATATAGTGTTATTAACCAATGTCACCGCAATAAATTCAATGAAAAAGTAAAAAATAAGTAAATAAATAAAATAAGAAGAAGGAAATCCTGCCATTTGCAACAACATGGATGACCCTAGAGAACACTAGGTTAAGTGAAATAAGCCAGTGGCAAAGGAAAACAGTGTGTTCTCACCTATATGTAGAATCTTAAAAAAAGGAGGGGGGCGTTCTAAAACTGGATTTTGTAATCGTTGCTCAACTTTATAAATATACTAAAAAAAAAAATCACTGAATTATAAAATAAAATAATATTAAAAGCACCACATAGAATTTTCTCTTTTCTGAATTAAGAGTACTTTTTCTAACTTGAATTATAGTCTTGAAAATTAATGGTGATCATGGATGAACCAATATCACACCCAATGGGGACAAGAATGCACCTTTGTCCCTGGTAAACCTCTCGGTATAAGGGGTGTTTGTGAGTCTCTCTCTCTCATTTTCAATGGGTTCTAGCCATCTCCTGAATGTGCCTGTCCCAGATCTCTCATCAAGCCGACCTGCCCTCCAGGGCCAGGCTGCACCCTCAGGGCTCCCACCTCTGCAATTACACAAACCCCAGGGAGCACCTTCTGGCCTGTCCTTTGCTGTCACTTCCTTTTATGACTTTGTGCCTCCTGACAGCAAAACATCTCATGACCAGCGAGGGACTCTCCTTGACCCCAGGGCAGTCTCACGGGTCGGGTCGGGCAGGCAGCACCATACCATCCCGGGGTCAAAGGGAAGCCAGTGGACTAGCTTCTCCCTGACAGGAGCCCTGCTGGAGGCCTGGGACCTGCAGTAGAGAAGGGCCCACAGCCCTACCTGATGCCTGCAAAGCAAGCCTCATGCCAGTGTTTCTAGTTGATCTGTCCCTGTCGGAGGGTCCCTAACCCTCTTTCACTGGCCCCAGACCTGCTCCTGGCTGCTGTAGGCTGGGCTGAGATACGTGGAGGCAGTCAGCAGGTTCGTCATTTGATGCCCAGTTAAATCGGTGTTCTTGAACCAGTCGTGAAGCATTTAAGTAGATGTGAGTGTGACGCTGTTGAAAGGAGAGCAGAGAAGGGGGCCCAGGGGGGACAGGCTCAGACCCCATTTACGGTCTCAGCAACTCAGTGGATATAACATTTGTACATCTCAGCAAAATAAAAGGCCTGCTTTGATCTGCATACATGCTCGACAAAGCACTGTGTCCACCGTGTATTTAACTGGAGCACACACCGGAGGACACCAGTGTATGTTCCAAGAAGCTAGTAAAACACTTCTTTCTATCCCAAACGGCACTCTCCTTGAAAGAGGTTCTGACTAAGATGGTATTTTGACCCTTGTTACATTTCTGCTCATGCTTCGTCACCCCTTATGGGCTGGGAGTCACGTCAGCTGCTTACCTGGCGTCTGGTCTGCTAATCTGCTAATCTGTTTACGGCCTTCCAGCCGGATCAGTGCCTCCGGGGCACTATCACTGGGCTCATCCAGGAGACACTTTTTTCCTGGTGTATCAAGGGCAGACAGCCCATGGCCTTCCTCTTTGCTCAGGATATGAAAACACTTCCCACTCACCTTCTGTTGCCAGCATGTTCCCAGTTTTCCAAGGGGAATGACTTTCATGTTGGGAATCACAGGCCAGGTGGCAAACCGTTGTGAGGCTGTGATAAGCTTTGGGGAGTGGATATTTTCAGAAAGGCTTGTAGAACCTTTCCACCACGCAGATAAAGTGGTTGAACACTGACCGAATACCAGCTTCCCTTTCTGCTAAGAATCCCTGACTCCATTACCCATCCTTTGTGGAGGGAACATTCGAACATTTGATACACACACACACACACACACACACGCCAGCCATCTTCATCGATGACCTACACTCCAACACAGGTAAGCAGCCACCGGTCCCAGACAACACATGAATCACAAGGCTTTCTTTCTTATGGCACCTACACTGTCTGAAGTATTCAGCAAACCATAGCCAGAATAATATCCGAGTAGAAAAGTTATATTTCTGGCACAAACAGATTAGCTGGAGCATAGATATCATATTAGCCGATTTGACTGAGAGCATGAGGGGGCAGAAACCTATTTAAAATTTTATTGGTCTAGTGACTGGCTATCTAGGCTACTCATTTCTTAATTTCGTTTTGCTTATATAAGACAAAAACCCAATTTCTTAGTTCCCCAGATGCTAGAATAGCAATTTCATAAGTTTCTCTGTGAAATCCTTTTGAGAAATGACAATACGCTGCACGATGATTCCATTATATTTGCTCAGTAATATTCCCCGAGAAGCTGAACCTCCTCTCTGCAGGCCTCACACTAAAGAGGCAGAAGGGCGCGTAGGACTAGTCAGGCTGTGGAATTTTTTGAGATGCTCTAATGATAAGCAAAAGTAAGTAAGGATCATTGTTACACGTTGTGTATGCATCAACCGCCTTAATTAAATTCGAGATTTTTAGAATGTTATCAGACTACTCAAGTCACTACATTAATAAAATAGACCCTAGTCCCCCTTAACAATGTAACAATGTGTATAAATCATTTATATAATTTTTTTCTGTCAAATGATGTTTGACAATAAGCAGATGATAATGAAATGTATAATTAATAAAAATGCCAACATCTGTTAGCTTGTTATACAGACTTAGTTTTCAGTGTACTATTTCAAATGTGCCATCATTAACCTAATTTATATTAAAATCTGCTAAATACAATCTGCTTTCATTAGTTGTTCATTTGGGTTGGCACATGACGCCAAGGGGATGGCTCCGTCTCTGCTCTCCCTCTCTGTTTCTCTCTCCTGTCTAAACCAGAGAGTCCCCCGAATGTCTTTTGAAACTGGCGACCTCAACTCCAATGTTTTGTCGGCAGATGGATCAGGTTGGCTGGCTGGTTGCTGGCAGCTGTAAATGATCGGTCCCCTTAGCCTGGGAAAGTAGGGCTTGGTCTCAGGAGGGCTGCCCCTCAGCTGCAACCCCGTCTGATCCTCTTCCGCCCAGTCCCTGCCTGCCTGCCGCGTCCTCTCTCACGTCCGCACACAGTGGGACCGGAAACCTGGGCCACTTTCTTAGATGGGAGGACATGACTCTGCCCCCACGAAGTACTACTTTGACTCTCAGGCTCACTCAAAGGCTGCGGGCAAATCTCTTTAAAGGGACAATCACTGGTGACCAGATGGTTTCCACCAGTGAAAAGCACATGTGCAGGAAGAGCCTGGAGCATCTTGTACTGCCAGAAAGTAAGGACTTACTTAAACCAATTTTCTAAAAAAAAAAAAAACACGTTTAAGCCAGTATATTAAGGGGAATATGAAAGTGGCATCATGTGATGCCAACTGAAAGAGCTCCCGGGGGCCAAAGCTGGAACAATTAGAAGATATACTGTTACAAATAAATTATCAGGTAGATTAATAAATGGGAAATTAGAGTCAAATCTCCTGTGCAGAGGAATTCCAGGTCATTTATAGAGGTGCAGCACCCTCAAGGAGGGGGAACGTAACTTCCACTCCTTGGCGTGGGCCGTGCGTAGCGGCTCCCTTCCGCAGAGAACAGTGTGAACCGGGGAGAGAGTAACGTGCCGGTGAGACACCCGGCACCTACCACCTCAGCCAGGTGCTCGACACCAACATCAACATCATATGTCATGTTCGCAGTGTGTACCTTCAACGTGATGTCATGAAAATGGCATTTTACCCGTGTGGTCTTTTTCCCAGGAACCCATGGTTCCAATCCTATCATGGGAAATACATCATATAAACCCCAATAGTGGACATTCTTCAAAACGCCTGATGAGCACTCCCCAAAACCGTCAAGGGCGTTAAAGACGGTCTGAGCACCGGCCACAGCCAGCAGGCGCTAAGGAGACATGAATGTAACGTGGTGTCCTGGTGGGATCTGGACACAGGGAAAGGACACCATCAGTATCGGTTTATCAGCGTAACAAAGGCACTGCGGGCCGCTGATAATAGGGAAACTCAGCGTGGGGCTAGATGGGAAGTCTCTGGAACTATCTTCTACATTTACCCAAAACTGTTCTAAAATAAAAGGTCTATTTTTTTTAGTAACTCGCCACTGTAAATTTTTTAAAGAAATATTGGACTCCGGTGATCATTTCAATGGGAAAGGCAAACGGACTGGAACTGAAACACGATTCCCAAGTATAAGTCATCTCACTACCAGCTGGAGAAGCCCAGGGTGTCTCGAGAAGAAAATAAATAGAGATTTGGGCCTGTCTTTTAAGATACAAATACATGTGTTTTATCTTCAAAAACTGGCTGTGGCTTTAGGGCCACCCTTAAAATCCTGCCTAACTCCCCCTGAGGGGGGAATGATATGAGCCTGGACAGAGCTCAGAGAAATGTCTTCTCGTCCAGTGAAGCTAGTGACTGTCTCACAAATAGACCAGTACCCATGAATAAGCTCCCAATGCACATTAAGGGCTCACCATAAAGGAAGTTGCTTATTAATTAATTAAAATGAATGTTATACATGCAAAAGATCGTGTGGAGCATTCTGTCTTGACAGCCTTAGTTGGTGTATTGGAGATGTTGCCTTCTCTCTTTTAAGAACTGGAGGCCGTCAGTGGTTGGATCCCCACCACTAGTAATGGAGCAAAGATGATGTTACGTAATATACTTCTAGGTGGCGTTAACTAGTCACACACACAAACAATTATCCTTATGTGCATCCAGTGGAATCCGATATTCATGTTAAGTATGGCCGTACATAGACCAGTCTGGGAAGAAAGCTGACAATCACATACCTATTTTTTAAGATCAGTTCTTGAACAGAAAGCTACACAGTCCTTTATACTCACAAATCTCACAGTACTTCACCAATTATTTTTCATATCCACAGGGCTCACATTTCTTAGGAAAGGAAGTCAGTGGTGATATTAAATAAAAAATAAACAGTCCCCACTGGTCTGCCTTTTCAAAGCCTGGGTAAATGGGCCAGAGTGGGCGGGGGAGGGAGGGAGTTGCTCCGGGCCCCAGGGCCCTGCAGGGTCCTTCTCTTCTTGATCCCCTTCCCACGCGTTTCTGCAGCTTGGGGATCAGGGCAAGAAAAATGAATGACTGTGGTGAGCAGGAAACAAGAACCGCATAGGCACATCGTGGCTTTAAGCAGATTTTTAAAACACATTGAAACTCTTCAAAATGTAGGGCAAAGAAGGGGTGAGACTTGGGTTTGTTGGCAGAGGATGTAGCTGTGAATCCTGGGTCTGTTACTTGTTCTTTCTATAGCCTTTGGAGCGTCTTTCCCTCTCCTCCCTCTCCCTCTCCCTCTCCCTCTCCCTCTCCCTCTCCCTCTCCCTCTCCCTCTCCCTCACCCTCTCCTTCTCCCTCCCTCTTCCTCTCCCCTTCCCTCTCTCCTTCTCTCTCTACCTCTCTTTCTCTCTTCTCCCCTCCCTCCCTCTCTCTCTGTGCTATTTTCAAATTTCCTAGTTCCTGCCTCTCAGAGTGCTGCCTGGAGCTCAGTGAAGAAGAAGAATCTGCCTCTTGGCGAGGCTTGGGTCCAGGCTGGCTGGGCTCCTCCAAAGAGCTCTTGGCCAAGAGTTTGTGCAAAATGAGGCTCCTTTTGTGAGGAAGAGGGAATTCCCCTGGCTGGTCCCACCTACGTTCCCATTCCTTAGCCAGGCATCCAGGTTGGCAGGACCGCTGAGCTCTGCGCCTCTCCAGCCGTGTCTGCCTTCACACCTTCTTGCCCTTCCCCACACTGAACTGTTTTCAGTTCCCCGGAGTTCGATTTCTGTATTCATCGCCCTCTGCCAGGAAGCCCCGTGCTCCCCAGCCCTGCACACCGGTACTGCCCACTCTCGAAAACTCACCCGGACTGTCACCTCTTTGACCGCCCACGCCTGCTGCGGGCGTGCTCGGCGTGCGGCTCCGAGGTGGGGCAGGCGGCTCCGAGGTGGAGCAGGCGTGCGCGCTGTCCGCTGGTTCTCTGCCTCTCCCTGCAGCTTGGGGGCTGCATTGCCAGGGCCCGGCTGCGCCGGACACACCATAGCTACTCAGTGTTTCCTGACTGAATTACGCTCTGATTCCCCAGCTCCTTAATGGAGGAAGCCTACCTAACTTGGGGATGATGACAGAATTGGATCTTTTTATATTTTCGAGAGAAATTGATGGGCGTTATTGTTCTGTGTACCGATAAGTCATACGCCCATTACAGTGGATTCTAAAGCAGCCAGTACCCATATTTCTGGGCACTAACAGAAATGGTAGAGCACATCTGAGCTGGAAGGAAACATGAGACGACTAGTTCAGCCTCGTCTTTTTACAGATGAGTAAACTGAGGTGCAGGCTTTAAACATCCTGGCAGTGGTCACTCAGAGAACACTGCAGCTTTTGGACTCAGAACTCAGTGTTCTTCTATGCGTCTGCACCCTGTGATAGAAGGAGGTAAGGACACACCCACACACACACGCTCAGTAAATAGCTGCTGAGTTCCCACTATGAGTACGGCCTTACCCTCCAAGGCTTTCGTGCCTCGCTGGAGAGGCAAGCACACATCTAGACAAAAGCAAGGTGCGATCCAAGAGGAGGCGCCAGGCATCAGAAGACCGGGGGTGGTACAGCCAGGAGCCTGATAGGAACAGTAAGGGCGACAGTGTGGTGGAGCGGAAAGAGAGTGGACCATGACCTCTGGGGGGAGATGTCTGTTCGAGGAGCACAAGAACAGGGCAGGAGGGCAGGAGAGGGTGGGGGGATGTGTGATTTTATCCTGTGCTTTTATTGTGAGTCAGCTCAGGTAGTGTTTGGAAAATGGCAGCCTGGCTGGATGTATTGAGAGATGGAAAGGAGATGGAATCAGAGATAGGAACAGAGCTGGCGAGGGAGCTAGAGAGGGAGATCGCAGTCGAGAGAGGAAGAAGCAGAGATAGGCTAGGGTGGGGATCGCGCACAGCCCAGCTCTCCGGGAGGATTGCCTGAGTGCACAGGGAGGAGGAGGTTAGAATGGTTCATGGCTCCCGAATCAGATGGGCGAGATGTCTTTTTCCGGGGCCGCCACACTGGAGTTGACAAGAAAGCAGTTTGCGATGGACACAGTGCACACGGTGAGAGCAGAGGCTTAACCCTGTTACTGTGCAGATGAGATCTCTGCTTCTCTGACGAAGAACGTATTTTGGACTAATTGGCATGAATGCGCTTGGCTCTCTCCGCCACTGAACGTGTCCAGGGCCTGCGTTCTTACTGCTCTGGGAGATCTGACAAAACCAGAAAGGGGTCTTCTTGCCCCGTGCAGCCCCCGTGCCTCCAGCAAGGCTTCTGACGCAGGCTGGAGCGAGGAAGGGGCGAGACGCAGCCACAGGCCTCAACTTTGTAACCCAGCCATTGCGTGTGACACAGCTGGGCAGGTCTTCTCACATTCTTACATACTTGCTACTCATCTGGGGACTTAATTAAAATGTAGATTCTGATTAAGTTGATCTATCAAGGGGCTTGAGGTTCTACATTCATAACAAACACACAAGGGATGCTGACATGTGTCATAAGCAAGTTTGCAAAGCATGTCTTCGAGGACAGTCAGTTAATCTCCCCTGGTCTAGACTAGTAACCCTCTTTCCTGGGTACACCTGGAGGGCTTTACAAAACTATGCCAGGTCTCCCGCCAGCCATTCTGTTTTGTTTACTGTAATGAAAAGCATTCGAAGGTCAAAATACTTGCACCATTTTTTATTCTCCTTAATAGTCACTCCTCCAAACATCACATACTTTTAAACAATTCCTCAGTCTCTGGTGCACGTGGGTCCTCAATGCATGGTTGATAATGGGGTGAAAATGGCACACACATGTTAGGTGCATGCATGGTTCAGTCAGCATAAAACCACTGTGTCGCCTGGCCAGTGTGGCTCAGTGGACTGAGCATTGTCCCATGGACTGAGAGGTCCTGGTTCGATTCCCGGTCAGGGCACATGCCTGGGTTGTGGGCTCCATCCCAGTAGGGGGCGCACAGGAGGCAAGTGACTGATGTTTCTCTCTCAGATTGATGTTTCTCTCTCTCTCTCTCAAAAATCAATAAAAATATATTTAAAAAAAACAACAGTCAAGCCCTGGCCAGTGTGGCTCAGTGGGCTGAGCATCGTCCCATGCACTGAAAGGTCACTGGTTTGATTCCCAGTCAGAGCACGTGCCCAGGTTGTGGGTTTGGTCCCAGGTCGGGGTGTATGCAGGAGGCAACTGATTGATGTTTCTCTCTCACATTGATGTCTCTCTCTCTCCCTCTCCCTTCTCTCTAAAATCAATTTTTTTAAAGAAAACAGCCAAGTTGTGAATAATGAGCATCTTACTTTCATCACCTTCTTTCTCTTCTCATCAGTGGTGTTACTGCTGTTGTCATCACTGTGACAACTTTCAACTTAAGGGGTCCCTTGTCCCTCTCTGAGGGCCCAGGGCACATGCTGTCATGTGTAACTCAGAAACACCTAGGAAACAATAGACCTTCCGTGACTTCTCCCCGTCCAGCCGGCTCCCTGGCCTTCTCTTCTCTCCCATTCTTCTTTGCACACAAACTGGTTTATTTGCAGGCCACCTCGGCTTCGCGTTGGTGGCAGAATGGGTATAAGATGTACGTATGCCAGGCAATCTGAAGAAGGATGTTTGAGAGTATAATGCCTACCCAGTGAGAATTGACTGAAAACATGTGGAAGTATCTCCATTTTTGATAAGAAAAAACACACTTCTGAAGAAGGAACTATTAGTGGAACCGTTGGGGGAAAGAGAAAATCTCCCAGGGGCATTTTCAAGATTTCTAGAGTGGAAAGAAAATCAGATTGCCATAGCTAAGTTGGAAGTGTCCTGGGGACAGTGTGACTCTGAATCACTGTATTTCCGTCTGAGCTCGAAGGGCTGAGTGTATACTGATCCATATTCATACTCAGGACCACGCATTCGCTTTCTCAGACACGATGACAAAGGCATCTGGGGAGTTAGTTCAACTTCGAGATAAGAGTGAAAGGACCCAACTGCTGTGTGAGTACAACTGGATTTACGTATTCAGGCAAACATGTCCCCTTTGGCAAAATATGTCCCTAGCTGGAAACTCTATCACCATCTACCATCTTCTCTGAGAGAAAGCTATGGTAAACAAAAAAAGAAACAGGATTTTCAGAGACTAAAAAAGCCAGCATTTAGGTTTCTTCCAGACTGAAGCTGTGGCTGAAAGTAATCAAGCAGAACCGTGGTTAACTGCGAAACCCCGCACCCTCCGGGTCCCCAAATCAGTTGCTGCTGTTCAGTGGTAGGTACAATGTTAGCTTAGCGTGGCGTTTCCGAAGACAAGACAGAGCAACCTGGTTTGGCTGTGTGGTCTAAAGGCTGTAATTACAGTTTTCCTCTGAGAGCAATATTTTGGATATAAAGTGTACTTGACAATGTAGTGGGTTTTAACTACCAAGATATACACCTTTCTAAGGAAGCCCTATTAAAACAAGTTAATAGTATGTCAACAAGTACCAATGTATACATAAACAGAACTGCGAGGTTGGTTTCCATGCAGGAGGCTAGTTCTGCTTGGGTCTATCAAGGGCCCCTGACGCTCCCCTGGAACCAACAGGATTACGTGATTGGAATTACAGTCCTTGAAGGTCTTTATTTTTCAGGCTGGCAGATGGGGGCACACTGAAGAAGTATTGACTATTTTTTGCATGTGCGAATTGTGCATGTTCACGGAGATTTCCAAATTAACACAGAACATTGATGTTTTAGTGACCGAGCCCATGTGTTTAAAAAGAGGAGAAAATAGAAACACGTTCATTCTTAAATCAGCATGATCAATTGCTGATGAAATTAAAGTCATTGGAAGTTTTTGAAGTTTTCCTAGATCACAGTTCACAGTGAGCACGATCAAGTGTGGACAGAAGACCTTGGCACTGACCGCCTTTATAGAGGCATATTGCGCAGAGGGTCCGAACCACCAGGCTTACTCTATGGGTTGTCAGGTGGGATAGCTTGTTACATAGTACAGCTCAGAAACAGTAGGACACTTCCTAAGAGTGGAATGGAGATTTAATTCCCTCCCAAAGCAGGGGCAGAGGGACGGGAGCTGAAATGTTCTTTTCTACACACTCACATTTATATTCTGGACAATTTGGGGGATATAAAACCCAACAGAAAACAAAAGAAGATTACAAACCTACTAGATGATAAACAACATAAAATATCTATGTGTAATATACATCCACCTGTATATTTATGTAGACACTATTTATGGATAAATAAATAGATAAATATATCTTCTTAGATGCCTATTTTAACATGTCAGTCCAGTGATGTCAATTAATGATACAAAAAATATACAGGGGTGGGCAAAAGTAAGTTTACAGTTGTTCACATGGAAAATAATACAATAATTAATAAACAATTAATACAAGAATAAACTCTGTTTCACATACTCACAGCTGTAAACCTACTTTTGCCAACCATCTGTATATAAAATACATGCACATGTGTATTTATGCATGAATATATATACATACTTGTGTATTTGAATGGGCCTATTTTAAGATGTATTTATAATACTGAATTTGTGACCATAGGAACACAGTCAATACTGTGAATTAACGGTCATTCCTGGAGCTCTGTGTGGCTGTCTCAGTGGCGTAAGGACAAAAAAGGCTACGGAAGGGCTTAGGTATAAAGACAGATACAAGGATTCATGTGTCACCTAAGCAGAAGCATTTGAGTCAGATAGACGGATGGAAGAGACACGGCTCCGAGATGTATCTGTGGGGCGAAAGGTGCGAAAATAAACACCCAGCGCAGATGACATTGAGTCATTCATCGCTGAACTGCATGAGCCGTCGGGGTGTTCTCAGCTGACAGGAAACAGCTCCCCAGTGCCAGTGACAGAGGCCGGCGCAGGAAGGGGCTTCACTCAAAGACCGTCCCCAAAATAGAGGGGCAGAAGGGCACCAGCCACAAGTCACCAGGAGAAAGGGCTGCAACTCTTTCTTGTGCAAGTGGCCCGAGGACCAACAGACGGCAGTTTACTTTCATAGAAGCCAAATCTCTACAACTTTTCAAAGATATTGCTCCAAAATAGCTCCTGTAGGCAGTTTCTGTAATGAAAGAGTGAGAGCTAACAGTGTACTCTTAAAATTTCTTCCTCCACCAGCTCAAGAGTCTCAGCTGAAGAAGCATTATATAGAAAAGCATATATGGGCTTTAAAAGTCATACACTGGAAGTGACCATAGCTGCTTACCACCTCCAGGTAACAAAATAGAGGTTGGAAGCCAGATTGCTGGCCTCTGGTGACCTTTCACAGTCACCGGCACCGCCACAGATAAATAGCATTTACTGGGCAACTGTGCTGTGCCAGGAATGTGCTAATTACGTTAGGCACGGACACGTCGTATCCTCCCTGCAGTCTTGGGAAGAAGATTGGGTTCACTGATTTGTGCAAGGCTGCAGTGCTGGTGGAATTCAGGGTTCAGGAATAGACCTCGTTTTGTCTAACTTTGGAGACCTACACAGTCTCATTCATGCTATCCATACCCCACCCCATAGATGAAGTTGTTAACACCCCCTGGGGAGGGGCGTGTGATGCAGAACCGGGAACCCCACTGGCCCCTCGAAAACTCACAGCTCATTGAATTTCGCTTAATTCAGACTTGATAATATGCTGCCGTCAGAGAGGCGCAACATAAATACTAATATATAGCTGACCTCCAAATCAATACTTAATTGCTGATTTCCCTGCAAATAGTCAAGGTGCCATGCATTTACGTAGTGGTTTGTATCACAGGTAACATCACTTCAAAACTCATATTTGTTGTCATTTTATCTTTACAGTAACTTTGGAACATAGGCAAAACAATCATCTTTGTCTCCACTATTCAGATCAGGAAAATGAGATTCAGCGAGGTTAAGTAATCCCTCAAAACCACAAGGCCAGTACATCGACCTGAGACACACATCCAGGGCAGTATTTCTCTGACTGCTACTTTCAATTCACAGCGACTTCACTGTGTAGCAGGCTTTGCCAAGTATATTGAGTGCAAATTAACAGTTACTGGGGAAGAAGAAGAAAAAAAGACAGTTTCTGATATACTATTAACAGTACCACTTCCATTTGTTTCTGTTCAGGGCTGCTTGCCTCGGTATCTGGTCCCAAGGAAAACCACCCCTGCCCCCATGAAGGACCAGAGTCTCAGACTGCTGTTCATGCCACAGGACAGTGCCTATATCATAAGAGGCATCGGCATCCATTACCGTTTGTTAAATGAGTAAATAATCTTAGCACAAACCTTCTATAACAAAACAAAACACAAAAAATCGAGTCTTTGCCATTAGTACCTCTGGGAAAAGAAACTGTAAGATATCAACACATGAATGACAAGTGTCCAAATACTAATTCCTTTTAGATCTGGAAAAATCATAATATGTCAGCATTTTACTTATCTATTAATCAGTGCTGTTACTCTGGACTCTCCTCTCCTCCACAACGTGCGTAGTTTGCCAAGCTATGACCTAAAGAAGTCATACTTCAAGTACACGATAGAGCATTATCTCAGAAACCTATTCGTATTTCCCAGTACTGGTCTAGCTGAGATGAGGAAGACAATGAAAATAAACAAAGTAGTTCTCGTGTTTATCCACGTAATAAACTTGGAGATAAAAGACGGACACTCGGGAAACAGAATAGACAGTAAGGAATAAACGGACGGGCTGTGTGCCTTGGGCAGTGTGGCTAGGGATTCGGCAAAGAGGAAGACCATTTTCAACAAAAGCTTCAAAGAGGTCAGGAGTTGGATTGAGTCTAGATTTTCTCATGCCCCCAGTGCCATGTCCTGAAGATTAGTCACCAAGGCCCCGGGGTCCTTCCCTTACAATCTCTTTTATACTCACCCCCCAGCTACTACCACCTCAGTTCGCAGACTTGAGTCTTTAACAGAACACTTAGGACTGTGGTGAACCAGGAGACATCCCTGGAGCCCACTTCGGAGTCTCAGAGTAGAATTTGAGTTCTGGTTTTGCCAAAAAAAGGTGTGAAATTCTTGGAGTCCCAATTTCCCCCACTTGCGGAAGCACTTCACAGAATGGTGAAATTACGTAGAAATGTACAGGATTCTTGTTCTTATCCCCTGAACTGTACTGTGCGCCCATCTTCTGTCTCCCGTCGGTACCGCACACCAGCAGGGCATCGTTTTCCTAAAGCATCCCCTACCCAGTTTGGTCCCAGACGCCCTGCTCAGCTTTCTCAGCCACTGCCATCTGCTGTGACCCTCCCTCTGCCCAGCCGTGCCAGTCACACCCTTGCGCTTTGCGACCCTAGCACCGGCCGCCTGAGCACACCTCGGAGGTCGGGCAGTCTCGGGGTCCTTCAAGAACCGCCTGCTTAAAACTGGGGCTCTTCCTAATTTCCCAAGTGGGTGGTGAGCTCATCCTACTCTTATTATTCATAACTTGATTTTCTGAATCATTTTCTTTTTTTTTCCCCATACATTATATATTACTCTACTTCACTGTAAAAAAAAACTCCTGGTGATCAAGAACTAATTAATTCTTATATTTGGAATTCCTTACTCTCTTTAAGCAGTGTTCGCACGTAGGAGTTCCACTCAGTTAATCTTAAGTGGGTGAATGCTTCTAAAATATAAAATGATAAAAGAGAAAAGCACCAAACAAGTTCATTGTTTTCATGAAAAATGCCCCTTGGTCCTTGTGTGGTTTTCTGGGTTTGCAGGGGACTAGCACATGATGGGTTAAGAAAAGTTTTACTAACGACTGCAGCTGTTTGTGGAGGAGCTCAGGGACATTATGAGATTAGCAGGAATAGGACTTTGAAGTCTGTCTTAGTGTCTGGAATTCCCCAGTCCCCCTCCCCACCCCCACCTACCCCTTTCTCTTCTTCAAAACCCACAGGCCTCTCCACTTTCCAGGGAGTGTTAAAAATGCAACTATGTATCTAGCTAGAGAATGCTGAGTACTTTTGAGTCATATACACACAGAGGTCCTTGCTGGGCATTCTTATGTCCGCTCCAAGTGTAGACTATGGTTCCTATGGCATACTAGTAACAGTGCTTAAAGACTCTACCTGTAACTGTGTCTCACACATGTAGAAAGAAAACAAGGTCCAGACAAAGACTCAGAGACTGGCTTGGTACTACGATTCGCTCATCGGTACTCCTTGCACATGGAGATGGTGGTGCCAGGAACTTGGAACGCTGATGGACTCACGCTCCGTGCCTACTTATTTCTCCAGGTTCTCTTGGCTAGGAAAGGGTACATGATAAAAATACTCTGTCTTCCTTGCAGAAAAACATGCCCATACACCTAGCAAGGTATAATGGAGGGAAGATCAGTTTGCAAGGGAAGCGCACTATAATGAGAAATCTTCTTAAATCAAGGTTGAATCACTCTTTGCATAGAACAACTTCAAGTAGAACTGTGCCCTGAAGCTGTTTTCATGGAAGTGTGCTCAGTGTGCAATGGAACCTGTACATAAAAAGAAACTTGCCCTGGCCGGTTTGGCTTAACATTTGAGTGTCGGCCCATGGACCAGAGAGACTCGGGTTCAGTTCCTGCTAAGGGCAGGTACCTCGGTTGCAGTTTGTCCCCACCCTGGTTGGGGTCGTGTGGGTGGCAACCAGTCGATGTGTCTCTCTCACATCGATGTTTTCTCTCTCTCTCTCCCCGCCTCCCTCCCACTCTATCTGAAGATAAATGCAAAAAAAAAAACAACAACAAAAAAAACTTGAATCCTGGGGAAATACTAGTGACTCTTCAAATATGCAATGAAAATAAAAATCACAAAAAGGCAGAGTAAAATCGACCACTGGTGCTAATTCCTAGTACTCACACACTTTCCAAAGCCAAGCTCCTTCACAGCCAGGCCTGCAGTGAATAGAGTCGATGGCACTATGTGTTGACTGTCCCTGTGACCGACTGGCTCTTTTCTATAGACAGTCTGAAGTTTCTCCGGAAGCCACTCACATACCCAGCACCTCTGCAAAGCTTTACCCAAACACTTGCCCAACAGCAATACTTTTTATCTTTGAGATTCACTGAGGTGTTCCTAAAATAATTATTCAGTGTGGGTTACTGGTATTTCATATGCCTTTTCTGTGCAACAAACTATAAGTGTCTTGGGGTTAAGGAAAAAGACAAAAAAGCAATTGGTTTGTAGGCTGTATGGTATACAGCCACGCGGAAGGCAAGCTTGGCCATGAACCAATGAATGGGGAATTAATCAAGAATCAAAAGTCCCTGCCTCATCCATTTCCAAATAAATGCAGTGAATCTTTGATACATTTATTACACATTTAATGAGATGTATGTTGTTCTAGGTACTGTACTGGGCTCTAAACATTTAGTGGTGAGCAAAACAGGGATATTTCCTGCCTTTGGACATTGATAATACTATTGACTCTTCCACGTTGATGGGATTGTAAATCTTCTACACCAAGGTCCAAAGAGATGAGTGTTTTTCTTAACCTGAGATGAAGAAAGAAGGGATGATGGCCTTTCCACTCCAAATGGGGAGACTCTTCCTCTGTCAGTTTAACTTGTTAGATTGCCATTTACAACTGTTTAGCCAGTTTTTAAATTGCGTGATGGATCTTTATCTTCTCTGCACACCTTTCACGTCTCCTTATTGAGGGGGATGAAGTGAATGCAGTTGGATGGCTTCTGTGTCCCCAGTTCCATAGATCTCAATCTGGCTCCACATTCAAATAACCTGGGGTGCTTTTAAATGCATTATAAATGCCAAGTCCTCACCCACAGCGATTCTGATTAACTGGCCCAGGTCGGGATTTGGGCGTACATAGTTTCTTCGTTAGCTTCCCAGGCGATTCTGATGTGAAGCTATGGTTGAGGACGACTGTCATAATTTCTGCCTCTGCATAATTATATTCTTAAATCTTTCTGAATAGAAAGTCAGGAACCTAAGAGGGAATAATATGTGCACATGTATTGTTGCTATAAATATTACAAATATCTTTTTAAAGGTTACAGGCAGTCCTGGAAAATTCCATGAATCAGCATATGACTTTTTAAGTGAGCATGCACTTTATTTTAAATATTGCTAATACATTCAGATTTCTTCAAAGAAGATGAGTTAAAAGGCTGTTATGCACAGTTGGAAGCCTGTTGTGGGAAGAACGAAAGCCTTATAATGAAACAAAGAAAGCTCTGAAAATTATTCGTGTGTCCGGCCGCGTCTCTGTCACGAGCCTCCTCGAACCTCAGCGTTCTCGGCTGTCGGTGGGGCACACCGAGGCTGCTCTCTGAGAGCTATTTTAAATGTTAAACAAAAATTCAAATATAGTTGACCCTCATTAGTCATGGGTTCTGTAATTGCCAATTAGCCTACTTGCCAAAATGAATGTGAAACTCCTAAATCAATGCATGTGGCACTTTCCCAGGCATCTGTGGACCTGTACGGAGCGGCGAGGAGTTTGATTTGCTTGACACACAGTCTCAGTTGAAGCAGAACCAGGCTACGTTCGGCTTTCGTGTTTCAGCCCTCATGCTGTGAATAGTTGTTCATTTCATGGCCTATTTAGTGCCTTTTGCGATTTTTTTTTTTTTTTTTGCATTTTCTTTGTTTTTTGTTAGTGATTTCACTGGTTCACAAAATGACTTCCAGCTGTCAAGCTAAAATGCTGTCCAGTGTTTCTAAGGACAGGAGGCTACGATGTGCATTGCAGAAAAATACCCATGTTAGATAAGCTTCTCTCAGGCATGAGTTATATAGTGCTACTGGCCATGAGTTCAGTGTTAATGAATCAATCAACGATATAGATTAAATAGGGTACCTTGAATAAAAAGACACATATAAAAAGTTATATATTGATTAGTTGACAAAAAATGGGACAGAGACTCACAGGAACCTAATCCTATATTTCCCCTAGGAGCAATGGTTCAGTATTCTCTCATTCAGTGTTTATGGTGACTTTATAGAATATAATTACTATGACTCGGTGTAGGGGACACACAATACAATATACAGATGATGTTTTAAAGAATTATACACCTGAAACATATAATTTCATTAATCAATGTCACCTCAATAAATTTAATAAAAATGTTTTTTAAAAATACTACGAATAATGAGAATTGATTGTGTAGAGTGTCCAGCATAATGCTTGCTATATAATTCTTACTAGAAAATATCAGTTTCTGTGATCTTGTCACCTATTATTATAATTTTTTATCATAGATTATTTTTATAATTAATTCCAGATATATTTATATTATACACATTGACTCTATTTGCAATACAATGGACTTGTCTCTTTATCTGTAAACACTTCCATGTGAGTGTCTGTCCAGAATGGAGCCTTCTAGAATAGCCGGGCTTCCAGAAAAACTTCAAACAGATAAACAGAAAAACACACGAATCTTTTCAGCAGCAAACACAGCTGAGAAAAACTGCCTCATGGGCAGGATGAGCTCATCAATGAAATACCAAACCTGCATTTTGCAAAAAGCTACAGAACATGCAGAAGAGAAAGATGGTGGTCAGCACGCTCGCATCATTTAGACGCAGAAACAGGCAGGGAAACCAGGAGACACTCTGATGCTGGAAAATGAGTGACAAAAGAGGAAAGAAAGAAAAGAAAACAGCTACAACTATTAGGGCACAAAGAATACCCTCTTTGATGCCTATAACCCTAGAGGATGTCAGGCTGTCATGTTGGAAACAGGTCATCCCACAAAGTGTTCTCTCTAGGTCACCCATTGTATGGAAGGCTAGAGCTGCCTTAAATATACTACTCTTAACAATGGGACATGCGCTGTCTCTCTGGTGGGTCAGAGCATGGAGACAGTGTATAGTCAGATTTGTCTTCCTCTAGTGAAAGGTAAAAGGCAGAAGCAAAAGAGCGATGCTGACATTTGTAGGCAAAAATGGGGGAGCACAGATAAATGATAACACGTCAACTGAGTGGTAAGCTTTTAAGCCCTAACATCAAAAATTAGGAAAGGGAAGTTGTTAAATGTCTGTAGGTTCTTAAAACTGTGTATAGTGGCATACTTGGGATTTCTGTATAAACAGGCAATACGATTCCCTATGTGTTCAAGTTGTATTTGTGTCTTTTAGCAGAGTTTTATGGTTTCATTCTTCGTTTTTTCCCTAAGATTTTAACATTATTATTATTGTCACGGACAGAATTTTTTCCACTTTATTTTTTAACTAGGAGGTTACAAGTATATAAGGAAGATAGTGATTTTTGCATTTCCTATTTTTTATTAAATTTACTTTAAAATTTCATTCAGAAAGAGAACGTATCTAAATGTTTATGCCTTTTGTGTTGATCCATCAGAACTTAGAATTCAAGAGAAATGTATTCCATGCAATGACAGAGAACTTCATTTCTTCATCCTGACCTTAATGTAACAGTGTAGTGTCTTACTGTAAGAAAGATGGTGGTAGTTGATTTGAGATATTTTTATGATGCTAAAGATGTGTTATTCTGCACCTAAAATGTTACTGGCTTTAAAAAAAAAAAACAGATGCTTTTTTTTTTTTTTCCTTCACCCGAGGACATTTTTTGACATTTTGTTCAGATAGAGTAGGAGGGAGAGAGAGAGAGTGAAACATCGACACGAAAGGGACACATCGAGTGGTTGCCACCCGCATGACCCAACCAGGGCCGGGGACAAACTGCAACCGAGGTAAATGCCCTTAGCGGGAACCGAACCCGGGTCTCTCCAGACCGCAGGCCGATGCTCCAACCGCTGAGCCAAACCGGCCAGGGCCTGGATTTTTTTTTTAATTAAATTTTAAATTATCCAAATCTTTCAACATTACTCAACACGTTTGTATATTTTATCCTTCATACATTTGATGTAATTGATCATATTATTAAGTATACTAAACCATCTTTGCTTTCCTGGAGTGACTGGGGGAACCTACATGGTTATAATGTATTATAGTATTTTCTCAATTCGTAGATGCCATTAATTATCATGGTAAAGAACTTTTCAACTGGAGAAAGAAACGTTGCTATGTAAGATATACATATGGATAAAAAGGTACTTCTCAAGTTCAAAAACAAGTGTGAAAAATACGTAGCTTGAAGAAAGAATTAAAGAAACAAGATAAATAGGAAATAAATTAGAAGGTTCCTGAATTTATATATCAAAGATTTACTTTTAACTTTAGCAATGGCATTCATAAATGACACTAGACAGAGCTTTGTCGGTGTTGGATAATGCAGTCTTTACCCACGATATTTCTGACTACTTGGTCCATGATTTTCTAGCTCTATCATCATATCTCCCACAGCTATATGTAATGTTTTTCACATTAGTCACAGTAGTCTACATAATAGTAGCAAGCTGTGCCCAAAGGAAAAGTTAAATTATATTAGGCATGTTCTGTTTAAGAAGGCATAGGGACTGCCACTCAACTTCCCTAAATTCATACCCACAACAGTTTAGAATATGTAACAGAAAAAAAGATACCATTTTAAATAACAACAAAAACCTAGGAATAAGCGGAACAAGAAATTGGCATGATTTTTATGACAAAAACTACTGAGGAATGAAAAGGGTGTACCTTCTCCTTGAACAGTAGGTCTCAATATTGTTAAGGTGTCAGTTTTTAGATTAGTGAATTTGATGGAATCCAAATTAAAATATCGCTGGAATTGTTTAAATTAGAAAAACAGAATCTGAAGTCTTTGTGGGGAAATGAATACATGGGAATAGCCAGAAAATTTCAGAAAAATAGAATTAATAAGTGAGATATAACTTGGTTGCTATATAAGTGTATTTCTAAAGTAAACAGTTTGGTCCTAGCACATTATATACAAATAGAAAAAATACAGTAAGGTAGAGAGTCCACTTCCAAATATATGTAGAAAATTTATTATATAATGTATGTGACGTTAAAATCAATGGAGAAACAGGATTGTTAAATAGAATAGTATTGGGAAAGTGGCCAGCCTTCTGCAAAAGAATAAAGCTATGTCTCTTACCAAATGCAAATTGATCCATCAGTCAAATGTTTTTTAAAATGAAAGTATTAGAAGAATATATGGGATCATAATTTTTGTGTTGTTTATAAACTTGAAGTGGAAAGGATTTTCTAAGCAAAGAAATGATGACAAGTTTTATTACACAATTAAGGTTTTGCATGACAAAGGTTTTTTTTAATCCTCACCCGAGGACATCTTTTATTGATTTTAGAAAGAGAGGAAGGGAGAAAGAGAGAGGGAGAAACATCGATGTTGCCTCCCACACACAGCCTGACCAGGGATCAAACTAGAAATCTGTGTATGTGCCCTGACCAGAAATGGAACCCACAACCTTTCTGTGTACAGGACAACACTTCAACCAACTGAGCCATAGCAGCCAGCACGCCAAAACTATATTTTAAGGAACAAATTTATATTTGTATCCTATGACAAAGTGATGGTTTACTTTATATATACAAAGTTCTTAAAATTCAATAAAGGAAAGGGTAAAGATCATAAATACACAGGTCACAAAAAAAGAAATACAAATGGCTTATAAATATATGAAAGATGCTTAATCTCACCAACAATTAAAAATATGCACATTAAAATTAAAATTTAACCTAAAAATTAGAGAAGTTTGATTATATGTGTTGGGAAAGGTGTGTTGAAACAGATACTCTTGGAAAGAGTAACTTGATGATACATATTAAAGTTTGAAATGCACATGCTTTTTTAGCAATTTATGTAAAATATCTAATTACATATGTACTCAAATACAATTTTAAAAAATGATGATAATTATCACTCCTGAACATTCATTATAGACCAAGCATTATTCTAAGTGCTTTACATATAATATCAATTTATTTAATCCACACAAACACCTTATAAGCTATGTATCCATGAGGAGTGCTGTTAGTTTCCAGTAACCAAATACCCACTAAAGTGAGCTAAACAATTTAGAAGTATGTTATCGAATTAAGTAAGAAGTTTGTAAGTAAGTGATCCTTGGTGCACATTTGTGGTGTAGCAGTCTGGGCTCTGGTTGGTGCCTGGGCAGTTCTCCTAGCTTCCTCACGGTGGCAAAATGGCTGCAGCAACTCTAATGGTCATAGTCTCACACAGTTCCCATGGTAGCCTCAGAATCAGGAAGTGAGCCAATGCCTCCTTAGTCCATTTCTTGGTCAGGATTAAACATCTTACTAGAAGTCTCACCCAGCACAAACTTCCTCTTAGGTTTCATTGGACAGATCAAATTAATAGCAAGTTTATTGAGCACTTACTAATTATCAGACATTGCTCTTAAGTTCTTTATATCTACTCTCTCATTTAGTCTTCAGAATGTCCTTTATACAGCAGGTACTATCGTGATCTCTGAGAAGCAAAGAGTTTAAGTAACCTGCCCAAATTTACACAGCTAATAAATGCTGGACCCAAGATTCTTACCCAAGCAGTTGACTCCAAAGTCACACTCTTAAACAATTTATTATATTATATTGCCCAATCTTGCGCCTATACTTAAACCGATCATTAACATGGGATGGCAATGCCAACCTTGCTAAGACAAACCGTTTTTTTTATGCTCTGGGACTGGATGGGGAAGAGTGGGGAGGGGAAGTCAACTTACATGAGCATTTTGTATGGCCACCAAGACAAAGTCACCATTCTAACCCTTAGAAAAGGAGGAAACAGTGGCTGGGTAGGCAATCAAAGTGTCTGACATAGCTCAGTACTATTGTTGTCCCCGTTAACAAATGAGGACACTGAAACATAGATTAAATATCTTCCCTGAGGTCATGCATCAGGGGCCTAAGA
Source organism: Molossus molossus (assembly GCF_014108415.1). Taxonomy (NCBI): domain Eukaryota; kingdom Metazoa; phylum Chordata; class Mammalia; order Chiroptera; family Molossidae; genus Molossus; species Molossus molossus. The sequence goes on from NW_023425344.1 coordinate 186,066,209, forward strand.
TATTTCTTGAAATGTTAAAATACACATCTGGAAATAATCTACACATTTATGACTAGGAGACCAAAATAAATAAATGATGGAGATAGTCACAATATGATAACTTGTTGTTTTATTGGGGTGGATCTGTATGTAGATATAGAGAGAGACCTATGTTATGTTCTAAGCTTAAAAAATAACAGTAACAAGGGACAAAAATACATATGTTTTATGTGGGCAAAAGTAACATGTAAACATGTAGACACACACTTTGCATAGGTTCTGTTTTCCTATTTCTGGATAAGCAGGTAGCTAATCATAGGAGTTGCTCTGAGGAAGTTGCTTCAGTAACCAGAGTAAGGACAAAACTTACCTTTTGGAACAATTTTTTGTAATAATTGGATTTTTCCAGAGATGTGTATTGCTTTTTTATCTTTTTAAATTTTATAAACAAATTTACAATATTATTTTTTAATTAAAATTTCTAGATTATTTTTTTAATGGTTTTGACTTTACAAGGGATATTTTTCTGCATCCAGAATGACTCACAAACTTCCTGAAGATCTTGAAGAGCTGATTTTTCACTTTCTTGACGCTTGTTTGGACAGTTTCTGACACTCGTGTTTGCAAACGCAGACTTGAATGATTGGAAAAGCAAGCAGAGCCTGCTGCCTTCATCTGTTAATAAAGTTAGGTCGGGACCAAGAAACGGTCACAATTGCCAAATATCTTCTTAGAGTGAAAAAGAGAACCTGTCAGTGTTGGGCTCTCAGTCCCCGGTACCGGCTCTTTTTCATAATTACCTAATTTTCTTAGGAAGCCAAGTAAAAGAAGAGGAGATGTCCTTTCTTGCTCAACCGCCTTCGCCGTGGTACATTTCTTTAAGGAACGTGTACCCCTTCGACAGTCCCCTTCCCGGCCTCCCTCCACGTAGGTCCCAGGGCACAGTCGGAGAAACTGCTTCCAAAGCGACGTGTGTGAAGATTAAACCCGCCTCTGTTGCTGAGATGGCCGGTGTAAACTTCTACTCCCTGCCTGCCTTTGCATCTATTTTTTTCCTACTTGAACCAAAAAAAAAAAGAAAGAAAGAGAGAGAGAGAGAGAGAGAGAGAGAGAGAGAGAGAGAGAGAGAGAGAGAGAGAGAGAGAGAGAGAAAGAAAGAAAGAAAGATTGTTGATGAAAATACCGTGGCTACCATCATCCGTGCCTACCAGGCTGAATTAAAAATGTTTTCATCTAGTTTGGCATCGACACCTTGGCCCTGCCCAGCTGAGTCTACAGTCCTTCAGATTTTCTGGGTGAGGGGTGACGCTATGGAAACTGCATGGAGAGCTCACATTCTCTCCTGAAGGGAGAAACTCGGGGAGAAAAACAGTCTCCGTGAAAAGCTCGTTCCAGGAAGTGAACAGAGGAACTGACTCTGTGGGAAAGAGGAGACTTTGAAGGTAATGATGTGTGTGCTTCCAAGAAGAAGAATGCCCAGCCTGTGTCCCGGGAAGGTGATGCTGGAGTGCTTTTGTTCAAAGCGAAACGACGGTTGCCTGGTTACAGAGAGGTTAGACTCTGAACATCCAAAGTGTAGGCAGGAGTAGAATTAGAACCCACGCCTCTGAAATAAAGCAACGTTTTAAAACGTTGTGGGGGGTGCAATAATAATAATAATAATAATAATATAGCAACAACAACTTTTGTTCCACCTTCTAAATTGTCGTGGGACTAATAACCAAATGAACAGAAGCGGGTTAGCCGGAGAAAATGTCCCCAGGTAATCATGTGAATGTACCTGTGGGAGCGTCATAAGGATACAGACCTGAAACGCAGGGGCAGGGAAAGCTTCTCTGCCCTGGAGACAAAGGAGAAGGGGCCAAAGGTCTGGGGTCCAAGGGCAACACAGGCAATTCCCAGACAAGGTGAAGAGCGACCGCGTGGGAGGCGGATTCTTGCTGGCTGTCCAGGGGCATGTGGCCCAGAGGGACATGGATCGGCTGGATTTCCTCTCATCCGGCACGTACGTGCTCATTCATCTCTGCTCGGGTGATCATGCCGAGGCTCCCTTCCTGAGGCAGGTCTCCCTGTCGAAGTCTCCTTCGGCTGTCAAGTGGCGGGGCGTCAAGGTTCTTTTTGAGCCTTTTGTTTCTTAATGTGGTTGTTCGGAACCAGCCGCCCCGAGATGTGTGTGTGGATTATGTTGAGCTGAAGGTAGCCGGACCCCACTGACTGAAGAGAAATGTGTGCTCTTCTCCTTAACTCTCTAGAAGAATTTAAATTAGGAGCCTGACCCGTGATAGGAGTTCAGAGCAATAACCATGTTTTAGTTATCTATGTGGCGGGACAAACTCGTAATTACTGGACGTGCGCTCTCCCTGCGATGACCTCCTGAGGCCCCAAGGTGCTTTACCTCGTCCCTAGCTTAAAATGTCTTACATGCCTCAGTTTCCTTTCAGTCTCTGAACCCCTTGTGCATGTGGGGTCTCTGACTCTCATGTATGTGGGGTTCCCATACGTAGGTATTGGATTTGGTTATTTTTCTCTTGTGTGTCTGTCTCATGTCTATGTGCTTATTACACCAGCCAAAGGAACCTTGAAGGTAGAGGAAAGTTTCTTCTTCCCCCCATGTTAATCCACAACTTAAAATCAATATCCCAGAAGGTGCACTTTGGGTGACTTCAACTCGAGAGCTAGTGGTGGCGTATGTTAGGGTGCCTCAGTGTGTGCCTGCGGTGTTTGGGGAGGGGACAACTTGCAATGTTCCCAACATGCTGTGCGTGCAAAGAGACATGGTGCTGGATCAGGAGTATCTCCACACACACACACATGCACACACACACGCACACACGAGTTGGAGCATGTGGCCTATGGGTGTCCCCACCGTCTCCGAGGACCCTCTGCAAGAGCAGCAGCACAGCAGTGACCATGGCTGTGATTCGCTGCTCTCTCCGAAGGCACCGCTGAAACCTGAATTAGCCACATCTTCATGAAGTGGCGTTCATCTCGGTATTATCTGATAATGACAGTGTTGTAAAACCAGGAAGGCCAGACAGTCCTTTTACTAGCTCATCACTCTGTGCATCCTTCTTAGAATGTGTCTTCCTCTGCCTCTATTTGAGCCCAAAATGTGTTTAAATATGTTTCTGCAATAACCTGCCTCCATTAGGCTCTCTCTGTGTACCCATCGCTGCATCAGTTCTTGCACTTAATGTCTTTTAAACTTGCATTTTAATCAAAGAATAAATGAACTCATTTCAACTCAATACCTATATGTTGAGCACCGCTATGTGCCAACTTTGAGTTGAATAGAGCACAAAAGACTTTTTTTTTAGCAAATGGCATTTACCTAGAGCTCAAAGTAAGAAGTTATTATTCACCCAGAAAAGTATTGACTCGCGTGGAGTGGTAAAAGTTACAGCTGTAGCAGGCGAAGGGTGTGTTTGGGGAAGAGCTGATAGCTGTGCTGTATTGGGAGAAGTCAGCTCAAAGGTCAGTTCAGACCACGCTCCAGAGCCACCGAAGATCAGAGTAAAGTACTTGTAATATATTTTTTAAGCAATTTTGATCACATCTGAAGTAACATACATAAGGCATTTAACTGTGTGGTACAGTGTAGGTGCCCAGTAAACCAGGCGTTCTCATTCTGCGGGCTCATTTCAGGGAGCCTGAATGATTACACAGACACTGATAGCTTCTGGAAAAACACTCCAGGAACACTGCTCACCGTGAAAGACGTCGGTCACGTTCGGCAACGGAAAATTCTTGGTCCCAACTAGTAAGATAGTCGGAATCTTTCACGTGTGTCGACCAGTAAACTGTTTTCTCTGACTCAGCTCAGTGTCGCTAGAACTGAATTACCTTATTTCCTGATCCTGAATTCATCCCAGATTGATCTCAAAAGTTACGGGTTCAGGACTTTGCTTTGTGCTGTTTTCACAGCAGTAATGGGTTTGGGAGCTTTGAAAAGAGACATATATTAATGGCTGCTAGACCTCCTGGTGCCCAGAAATAAAATCTTGTGAAACTTAGTGTCACAGGAAGGGAACACCTGGAACAGAGTGAGCATAGCTCTTCCCCAAAATTCTGGATACAGAATTGACCAAAAGATTTCAGGGCTTCTTCAAGTTCAAGGCAGCTGGCGTAATGTAACTTGACAACCGAACTGCTGGAATTTCTAGGACATTCTCATAGTTTGGATGGGAAAAGAGAAAGAATGTTTGAAAATGCAATAGTCCTTCAGCAAGTGCAGGAGTTGGGTGTGATGCTTGAAGCCCTGTAACCCAGACTGGGCGACACCTAGCAGATGCTCTCTCATCTCAGGAGCCCTTTATGCTTCAGAACTGAATGTCTTTCTCTGTCAAGTAGCCCCCACCTCAGCCATAGTAAATGTGTGTTGGCATGGTGGGGTTTTTTAATTAACTTTTTTTTTTAATTCTCATCCAAGAATATGTTTTCATTGATTTTTGGATGGAGTTCGAGGGAGGGAGAGAGAGAGAGAAACGTTGATGTGAGACAGACACATTGATTAGATGCTTCCCACATGACCCCAACCAGGGATGGGGATTGAACCTCAACCCAGGTACGTGCCCTTGATAAGGAATTGAACCTGAGACTCTTTGGTCCTCGGGCCGACGCTCTAACCACTTAGCCAAACCAGCCAGGGCTGTTATTTAACTTTTTATGTAAATCATGGTTATGAATGATTCTTGGTATTCTCAGTCCTCGAGTGGAAGAAGAGAGGGTCAAAGGAAAATGTTCTTTTGTTCTTTTTTTCAGCTTTAGATCATGTCCTCCACTATTGAAGGAAGGGTTTCATCTACCCCTTCCATTCTTCCTGCCTTTTCTTCCCTTGTGTCTTTTATTCAAGTTTTTCTCTTTATTTTCTGCATCTTCCCATCCTCTACACTTTTCAGAAAGCCAGAACAGTAGCTGGACAATGACGAAGACCATGGTTAGAGGGAGGGTATGGACAGAGGCTGCCTAGGGTACAGACATTCAGCCCCTTTTATTTTATTTTTTTAATATGTTTTTATTGATTTTTTTTTAAAGAGAGAGATGGAAACATCAATGTGAGACTAGAACATGAATCAGCTGCCTCCTGCACAGCCTCCACTGGGGATCGAGCCTGAAACCTGGGACCGGTAATCGAACCGGGACCTCTCAGTCCATGGGACCACTCTCAGTCCGCAGAGCCACACCAGTTGGGCACATTCAGCCCCTTTTAAAAGAACCTTCTACCTTTAGTGACATTTCAGAAACCTCTGCTCTTAGCACTGACATTTTTACAGATGAAGAAACAACCTCAGGAAATTATGTGTGGCTACAATAGAATAAAAAGTTTTCAGAATAAACTTAGTTGCAGGGTTATTTTACTGTTAGACGGTGTCCCAATTCTCAGACTGTAGACCACTGCTCTCCTACAACTAGGAACTTGTCAATAATAAGTGGATGGTCCCAGCAGCCTGGGAGTCCAGACCCCAAAAACATCCATGGTTCAATGCTGTGTGGCACCTTTCTCTGAACTCACACAAATGCTTGTGTTTACAAACTCCTATTTGAAGTTCCTTGTGGCACCGTGTCTGTATCTTCACTCTGTTGGAAGAACGATGTGAGAGAAAACAAGAGCTAGACCTGGCTTCCTGCTTCAGAAAGTTGGGTCCAGACGCATCCATCTATGTAACGTGTTTTGAGAAAAATCCCTGCTCTACCCCTGTGGAGTAACTGTACTAGCAATTGCACTGACACCAGCCTGGCTGGGGCAAAGTTGTGACATTTGAGGGATAATCCCATGCTTGGCCGTCAGCCCCTTTATTTTGATGTAGAAGAAGTGGGGAGGCCACACCTAAGAGAATGCTTTGGAGCAAAGCAAGTGGCCTCCTTCCGAAAACAAACATGTGTAGGCGGAGTAACTCAGAGACAAAACCCTGTGTCTGCAAACCCCGGTGTGCAGAGCGCAAGGCTGAATGACTCTGCCCCTACCGAGTTCTTTCTGCAGAGAGCCACGCAAACGCCGAGCGCCCTACCTGTGGGAGCGCGGCTCCTCTGGCCCCACACTGGGGAAGGTCTGTTCGGCACATCATGAGCTGCAGATGAAGCGTCTCAGTGTGATGCGTTTTCAGTGTTTGAAAACAAAAAAAAAGTGCTTGCTCAATTGCTGTCATTGTCATGGTGGCTCTTACATGGCCCTAAATAAGCTACGATATAGGATGTCCAGCTGCCCTGAGGCTGTCATGCTGGGAGAAAGTCCAAGCCATATGGAGAGGCCGCTGCCAGGGATCCAGTGGACAGTCCCACCCGAGCGCAGCCCGGGAGTCACCGCAGCCCGTCAGCTTCCAGATGATTCCAGCACCCAGAAGTCCCGTCCCCCCCAGCCTTTGGGTCTTTTCAGCTGAAGCACCAGAAGTCGTGCCACACGGCCAAGCCATCCGCACTGTGCCCTGGCCAAACGCGTGACCCGCAGAATCGGTGGGTGTACTCAGCCGTTTTACGCCGCTGTGTTATGGGGTGTTTGTTACAGAGCGAGACTACCCAGAACAATCAGCATCCTCATCATTCACGAACTTGTCCTCATGAAGTTTGGATTTTCTGAAACCCGAAATGGCCGTGCAGAACACAAAGGGTATTTAAACCGTCAGTTCCAGCACAGTGTAGTCTAACTTCCTGCGGAGCTGAAGCCTTCTCCAGCACACCAGACCTCACGCTTTACAGAAAGCTACGTGGGGGGCCTAGTTCCTCAGACGGGGGTCGCATGGAGCCCAGACAGCTCCATGGACTGTGACACGGAGGGGCATGGCCAGGGTCTGGGGTGACCTGGGCAGGTTCCAGGATGAGGAGAGTGTTTCCCTCTGCATTTATTCCCATCATTGCTTATTCTGTCTCTATTGTGACATCGGAGAGTTTAATTTTTTGTTTTAAAATCTTCTTAAGCAAATGCAATTCCCTAGAATTTTCATGAAATTTGTTTTGAAGAAGTTACTGCCTCAGCAGTACAGCTGTGGTGTATTTCTTTCTCTCCAAGATTACTTAAAAGCATCACTGATACTGAACTCCACTGACTTATTTCCTCTTTGATATACCTTGTCGCCTCAAATACACTCTGTTGGGACAACAATCTAAAACAATGCCCAGTATTAATGGCTCTGAAATAACTGGAGTCAGTTTGTCCTGTGTCATACTAGAAACATCTAGTTGATCTAACACTGGAAAGCATTAAGACTGAAATGAAATCTGACCTATTCCAGCCTGTTCTCAGCCAACTAATTTCCACACTGCTGTTTATAACGTTTACACTATTTCAACATCTTATGTATAAAGAGCCCAGTAATATATAGGCTCTGTTCTGCTCCTAGCTGCTCGCCCTGGTTTCATACATCTCAGAAATTACAAAATCAATGAGATAAATGCCACCCTACCTTCCTTCCACCTCTCTCTGCAGGCTCCACTTCAAGGCACCAAAAGCTTATTTGAACGTACAGAGTGAGACCCTCTGCAGATTGGGACGGAACAGTCTCTTCCAACACTTGATTATCATTGTTCTTTGACCTCATGAATAAATTCCTTTTCCTGACCATGACTGGCCTCTCTGCCCCTGTCTCTGCCCGCCTACCCCTTTGCAGCAAGGTTCTAACCTTTCCGAACGCTGTTGCTGGCCCGTCCCATCCAGGCTGTCTCGCCTCCACGCGTGGTGGCCTCCTCTGCTGGAACACCTTCCGGTCTTCCAGCTCCTCCTCCACCCTCAGCCCTCGTCCGCCAGCAGGAGAGACATTACGGTCCAGTTCTCATTGTAGGGTATTTGCTTTTGTTCTCTGCCACTTGTTTGTTTGTTTTTAATTCAAGATTACACAGAGGTTGGGAAATATCACAGCAAACACCTGTATAGATGCACCAACGATCACTTTTCTGCCTTTGACTTTGTCCACATCTTTCTATCTCTCTTTTCTTTCATTTTGCTGGATGGTTTGAAAGTAAGTTGGACGGAGCCATCAGGTCATGTCACCTCTGACTATTTGGGCACACAGCTTCTCAGAACAAGGACATTTTAAAGCACCACTTTTGAAGTCCTTCCCGGCACCTTTCCCAGCACACAGACGGACGCCTCGCTCTGCCTGGCAGCCTCCCCCTCTCTGCTTCTCGCACATGCACGTCTCCCTCCGCATCTGTAACTCATACGTGCATGGAGTTGTCTGTCCTGCCCTGTCTCCTTCATCAGCTGTGAGCTCCTCAGGGTGGGGCTCCTTTGCTTATGCTTCTCTGCAGCATCAGTGCTTGGCCCAGCACCCGGCATACGATGCTTGTGTGTTAACTGCTCACCAGATGGATACATCACTGCCCGTGATTAGTCCCCTCCTGGTTTCCCGTCCCAGAACTCCAGTCTTTCATCCCCTCGGCCATCTGCCACGTCTGCTTTGGTGACCACGAGACTTCCTTTCTCGTTCTCCTGGGCTACTATGTAGAACTCTGATCACTCTTACCCTAAACTTGCTCGTTTTACGATCCAAAGATGACTCACCTGTCTCTTCATCCATCTCTGTCACTTTCTCCATCAACTTCCTTCTCAACTCCTGCTCTGTCATTTCCTTCCCAGTTATCTCAGAGAAAGAGGCGTCTTTCTTCCTCTGAATCTGTGAGTCAGCACATCCCGTTCAGCGGGGTGTAGGACAAACTGAACTGGACTCGAACCCTCGCTCTAAAACGTGGCCACTGCTACCAGCCTCCCTTCTTCCAGAATACGGGAACGTATTGTTATCAGAGGTCATTGTAAGCTTCAGTAGCCTTTGTGAAACAACCACCGGGCACATGATGATCAGCTTGCATTTGTCCCATCCTTGTTCAGTTCCCCGAAGCAGACCAGTGTGTTCCCTCCTTCTCTGTCTTTGGGCAAGTTGCCCCTGCTTGAATCATCCCTAGCACCTCTCCAGTCGGAGAAATTTTGCACATCTTTTAAGATCTTGTTCAAATGACATACTCACCGGGAGGCATTCCTGCAGTATCACCGTCTCCACTTGAATACCCACGAAGCGAAAACAGTATCAGTCATTTCCTTTTCTGTGCTCCCTTAACATTCAACAAACACCCTGCAAAGTATTTCTCATGTTGCATCGTGCACACCTGTGGAGGGTCTGTCCTGCTCTGAGCTGTGGTGTCCTCACTGGTCCCACACACGTGTGCTGAGCCCACCACCAAGGACGTGGTTCATTATCTGAGAAACAGCCACGCCTCGTAAGTGTCTTGAGAAGGGCATGGTGTCCGTGTGTCTGTCCCTGCCTGCTCAGCAGTGTGCTTGGCTGAAGAACCAGGACAAAGACTCTGGGGAGATGGGGTCACCTCACAACAGAAAGCCAGTGAGACCTGGGGACAGATGCACGTGGCAAAGCCTTGCCTTGCTGATATCCTCTTGGCAATGGAGACTCCTCGAAATGAGGCTTAGGAAGTTCTCCCTTTCCATATGAGCAAGAGAAGGTTTCCAAGGAATTAAAATAGTTAGGAAATCAAAGTTTGAAGAACGAAAGGAATCCCCAGTGTGTCTCAGGTGCTCACACATACACTTCAACGAGGGTCCCCTCACCTCCCGCTCCCCTCACTCATTGTTAAAGGGCCACTATTAAACCTGTAAGTCCAGTCTTTGTGTTGTTATTTTTTTAATGTTTTCTTTTTGCTTTTAGAGAGAGAGGAAAGAAGAGGGAGAGAGAGATACAAATATCGATGAGAGAGAACTTCAATTGGCCGCCTCCTGCATGCCCCCACTGGGGATCAGGTCCACAACCTGGGCCTGTGCCCTGATCAGGAATCGAACTGGTGACCTATTAGAGCATGAGTTGACGCTCAACCACTGAGCCGCACCGTCTGGGCAAGTCCAGCCATCTTCTCGTTGGCATCTGCATTTCCCTCCTGCTTTGTGCATCACTAGGCGTTAGCTAATCCCATTTTTGGTAGCAATAGTGTTTTATCAGGATTTTGGTTTCCATTTAATTACTTTCAATAAGAACATTTTGTAAACCAAGTTGGTGTTCCGGAGAAAACAATGAAGACAATGGTATTGTTGAAATGATAGCTTTGGATTTAGATTATATGTTGATCATAGAATATAGGAGAAAAAAATACCTTTGTGCTTTTATTCTGTTTTCAAAGAGATTGGTGGTGGGTTTTTTCCTTTTAATTTAAACGTTTCCCTGCAGTGTTGATAACTCAAAGCAAATCTCATTCTACACACTGCATACGAACCAGAAAATGATGCTGAATTGAGTTGAAAAATGAAACAGTAGTTTTGGCTAGATACGGTGGTCCTGAGAATGTTTGAAATATCCATCATCTGCATGTCACTGTACCAGGCCATGCGGGGTCTACAAGAGGACTGTGAGAAGCTGCCTGTGCCCTCCAAGGTATATAGAAAACGCGGACACAGTTCAAATTGTAAAATAAGGCAATGAAGTCTCTGTTCCCGTGGCAAGTGTGTGAAAGGTGTCGATGAGGCCTGCAGGAATAGACGCGATGCAGAATGCCTGCGAGCTGGGACCAGACCTTCGCAGGGAGGCAGGGAGGTCTGAGCGGGTAGGAGGACTTCCGCCAGGAGAAAAGGGATCGTGAGCACCGCTTTCTGGAAGCAGTAGGAATAAATCAGCCTGACTGCAGAACTGGGTAATGGAAGGCAATAACGTATTTGGGGCCCAGAGATGGAAAGCGTCGGTTGACAAAGTAAGGAGTCTGGATAGTGGGGATCCAAGTAGTAACTACGCAGGGAAAACATGTCTTTTAATTCCACCAAAGATGGATGGGAATGGGAGGAGATGGGAGGCAGGAACGGCCGTTAAGAGGCTGTAACAGTATTTTCCGTTTGAAAACGTGGTAGGGGTGGCAATGCGTGGAGTCAGAGATGGGAAAGGAGACGCCATGAGGCCTGTAGCTGGGTCACCACAAGGGCAGGCACGAGAAGAACCTGAGCTGCCCGAGAGGGCGGAGCCAGTGTGCACAGCGGGGGAGGTGGGCTGTTCTGCCTGAGGACAGGGCTGTGTGGGTACCTGTAAAAATGACAGTAAAAATGACAGCCACTACTCCTTACTGATCACGCACTGCGTGCCGGGGAGTCTGCTGATGATGATAGCGAACACTCGCATTGTGAGTCCGCGGCGCCAGACACTGTTCTAAACACGTCACCTAGAGGAACCCTGGGAGACTTAAACACCCTTACGTGCTATTATTATCCCCCATGTAATCCGTACAATACCCCCGTGTGATGTAGTCATCTCCAGGTTACCCAGGAAGGCGCTCAGGCACAGAGAGGCGAAGTGCCCTGCCAAAGGTCACACACAAAGCCTGGACATAAACCAGGTAGCCCGCTCCTGGTCTAAACTCCACACAGCTGTGCGACGCGCTAAGCGTTTTACACGCCTCAACTACACAGAGCAGCAGAGCCCAGCAACAGGGGCAGGGACTCTCCTGATTATCCTCATTTTATACATCGAAAATCGACTCTTAGGAACTGAAATATTGGGGAAAATGCCCACTGCTCTCTTGACCATAAACCACAAAAGCTTACGAAAAAAGGCAAAACCAAAGTTATATGGAAAAGTCATGGAGACAAACCCCGAACGTGGTTAAGCAGTGCAGAACATAGGGTTAAACCCTGAGTTTTAACAGAAAGATATGCCAATAATATTTTAATTAACTTCAAATAATTATATGACTGATGTAATTTATTCTATCACCGAGCTGTATTAAAATGTTTATTGGCAATCCTGAGTACATGTATTAATGATACCAATAAAAACGTTTGTACTAGGTTTTATTTTCCTAATTGCATCAGCTTCTCTTTCTGGTTAAATATGATAATTGCATAACATCAATATGAAAATTTCACTCAACTTCAGTTGCTTCTTTTTCCACTCCAGGCGATGTATTAATAATTATCAGAATAATTCAGTGCAACCTAATAAATATGACTTAATAATATTTAATTACATTAATAATGTAAATTGCAAAACTTAAACGACATTCAGAAATGCTCCTAAAATTTTAACAAGTTGCTTGGGTTATCAGAATGACAAGGAACTTTTTTCAAACGGGATTTGTATGGCAAGCCATCTTCTTCAGCCTCTGCGGCCAGAGGCAGAAAGATCCGTCATCTCCACGGTGCTGTCGAAGACACGGGAGGACCACTTCTGCACGTCTCACTGGGTCCTGAATGACGTTTGCCCCTAGCCTGGCGATCTTCCCGCACCCCCAGAAAATCCCCCACCGGCCAACTATCCACTGGAGCCGCATCCCGACAATTACTCTTTGCAAAGGGAAAAAGAACTAAATTATTTGCAAGCGTAAAATCTGTACCCAATCATAAGAAGCCTGAAGCTAAAAATCTGTTGTATACTTTTCTTCTTTCCGAAATAATATTAAGCTTGAGCATATATAATTATACAGGAACCACCAGGCTGTGAAGAATGAGAAAATAAAACACAATTATCTCTTCACAAACCACAACTGAAATCTGACAGAAATCAACATGAGCCGAGAACAGGCTGCCCCCTCCCCGTCTCCTCCCCAGCATAACCCCTGCTTTCTAATGGCTGTCAACCAGGATCCGCGGCTGGGGGTGCTGCCTACGCACCTGTCACATGAGGACTGGGCTGGTCCGGCAGGTAATCGTGGAGGATGTCGCGTTCAATCCGAGGATAAGGTCTGCAGGGAACGCTTGTGGTTTTAATGCAAGGGCAGTGCTGGAAGCTTCCTCACCAGCTGAGAACCAGCCCAGTCTACGGGGCAAAGCCAGCTCCGCTCAGGAACTGCGGTGAGGAAGGACACGGAGGAAGGAGATATGTATTTAGATGAGAGTGGAAGGGCCAGATGCGCACCAGGATAATTGAGAGAAGAAAAATCATGAAAAGAAATCAAGGACTTAATTTCCCAACTAACCTGATACCCACAGAAGCACCCCACTGCCCACATAGGAAAACTTGCAGGTGTACCTAATAAAGGTTCCCGTGGGAAAGTGATGCTATGTTTCCATCCCTTAGGGCGTGTCTTTGGGCTATGTGCTCTGTCCAGTACTTTTTCAAGCTGGTTTTTCTGTGTCTTGATACCTCTGCTGCTTATCTCATTGTCCCCCACATGCTTACTTCCTGTCCACTCAGCAGTTTTGTCTAACTTTGTCCCTAGACACTGCCTGTCGATTCCCTTCACACCGTGCAAACTATGGTGCAGCCCACCTCAACACAAAATTAGCCCTGGCTCCCGGGACCCCACTGGGAAAAAGGGCCCCAGGGGCCTATTGCTTCTGAACCTATATAAAATGAAATATGGAAAATATGCTGTTGGAAGAAGAATCAATTCCAAATAAGGACTCAGTGTGTGTTTCAAAAATCATGTTTTCAGGTAATTTTCAAATCTCTGAAGTATCCTCAAGCCTGGCTTTTTCTCCGAGTAGCACAGGGAGTGGCACAGAAGAGTCGGAAGAAAGAAGCAGACTGTGGAAATAGCGTCTGCTTCTCCAGCCACCATCATCGTTGTCATCAGAAGTCACTGGGGCCATGTTAAACGCTTGTCGTTCAACTTGAATAAAGCACAGTTTTGAGAAAGCTGGATTCATGTTGAAAACATCAATTAACTCTTTCTTTCTTTCTTTCTTTCTTTCTTTCTTTCTTTCTTTCTTTCTTTCTTTCTTTCTTTCTTCTTTCTTTCTCCTTCCTTCTTTCCTTCCTTCCTCCCTCCCTCCCTCCCTCCCTTCCTTCCTTCCTTCCTTCCTTCCTTCCTTCCTTCCTTCCTTCCTTCCTTCCTTTATGTTACAGATGTTTCTCCTTTTTCCCCCACTGACACCCTTCCCCACCCCCACCCTGTCCCCAGCTTTGTTGTCCATGTCCATTGGTTATGCACACATGCATGTAAGTTCTGTGGTTTATCTCTCCCCCAACCCCCTCTCCTGGGGTTTGTCAGTCTGTACCCTACTTCTACGTCTCTGGGACTACCCTGTTCTCCAGACTGTTATGTTCCTTATATCCCACAAATAAGTGAGATCGTATGATACTTGTCTTTCTCTGCTTCAATTAACTATTCTTTAACTAAGAAGATAACTTGAAACCTGGCCAGTGTGGCTCAGTGGTTGAGCATTGACCCATGCACCAAGAGGTCGCTGGTTTGATTCCCGGTCAGGGCACGGGCCCAGGTTGTGGGCCCAATCCCCAGTGGGGGGCATGCAGGAGGCGGCCAGTCGATGTTCTCTCTCATCGATGTTTCTGTCTCTCTCTCTTTCCCTTCCTCTCTCTCTAAAAATCAATGAAAGAAAAAGAAAACTTTTAAAAACAGAAGAACAAGAAAACTTGAAATTCCCACCTGCCAGGTCACTTCTGACCCCTTGGCACCACCCTCTTACCCTATTTGTAGCCATTGTGATGAGAGGGTGGGAAGTCCATTTACCACTACCCAAGACCATTTCTTTTCTAAATACCAAATTACATCTTGAGAAGCAGCCCGGTCCAGCCAAAAGCAAGCTTGGAGGGGAGGGACGGCAGCTGGACCAGCCTGGGGTTTTGTGGTCTCTGACGGCGCTGTGTACATGCGGATTAAGGTGGAGCTAATTATAGGAACAAACTGGGGAAGCAACTCCGCTTTTGCAGCTGCCTCTTGATTGAGGATTCTTGGAGCATCTGCCTCTCTTCCCCTGCAGAAGTGGGGATTCCTATTAGTTGAGGGGTTAGCGAATAATTAGCACCTGCCAAATTCTAGGTCTCTTGAAAGACTCCTGGCTCAGTGATCTAAGTGAAAACTAATGGCGGAGCCTCCCCATGAGCAAATAAAACACTGGGCTTCACAACGTCCGTCAACAGTGCAGAACACAGAGCAGGACTGAGAGGTGTCTAATCAGGGAGTGACCACAGTATTAGAAAACCGCATGAAAATGCCTCGTAGATTATTTCGGTATTATCAACACTAGTACTTCCTAGGTAACATATGTAATTTAGATGGACTTAATTCTCCAATGCTCTGATTTTTTTCTTTTTACCATGTGTTATAGGCTAAATATTTAAGCCCTAACCCCGGCCCCCTCCAGTACCTTAGAATGCGACCATATTTGGAGATAGGGTCTTTAGAGAGGTAATTAGATTAAAATGAGGCCATTGGGTTGGGCCCTAGTCCAGTTGGACTGGTGTCCTTAGGGAAGAGGACTACGGACACGGAGGGTCTTGCACACACACACAGCAAAGCCTGTGTGAGGCTGTGGCAGGAAGGTGGCCTCTGCAAGCCACGGAGAGGGACTCCGGAGAAATTAATCTTGCCTACACCTTCCTCTTGACTTCCAGCCTCCAGAAATGTGGGAAGTCCCTTTCTCTTGTTGAGGCCCCTGTCTGTGGTATTTTGTTATGGTAACTTTAGCAAAACTACTACTTTTTCCTTCCTAACAGGCATTAATACCCATTAGTATTGTGCTTTGCTGGGTATAAGAGAACATCCAAAATAATGACAACTTACAGATGATCGGCATCTATTCTGTGTGGCAATTGGTGATCGTCAAGGCTCAGCCTCCTCCTGTCTTTCTGGTTCTCCATCCCAGCACTGTCCTGTGTGGTGGTCCTCGGCTCACTGGATCTTCAGAATCATTATTAACCCTTCCCCTGGTCTGCCCTGCATGCAGGGAACCTGGTCTCTGCAGTGTGTATTCCCCTGGCTGCTGAGATCACTGGCTTCCAACTGAGTTTAGCCAGTAGGAGGCAATGGCCAGAGTTCAGGGGACAGGAGGAAGGAAGCAGCAGCTTTTCCACCTTGGGTGTCCGATCTGGAGCAGTCGTGTCTCTCGGGGCTCCAGCTGCGGCAGGACAGGTCCACTGTGTGCAGAGTGTACTGGGTGACTGCACTCTGGGAGCCACACTGCCTCCTTCCTTTGCTGCCAGCATGACACTGGCAGTGACCACCCACCGTTGCTCATCGGTAGGTCTTAGCACCATTTTCTGTGGCTTCGCAGCTATTCCAGTATCTGTGCCACTAATTCCCTGCTTCGAAGTCAGTCAGTGCAAAATACAAAGTGTAGTTTTGTTTTCCTGGTGAGACCCTGCCTGATGAAATTTCTGTTCTCAATATCACCTCATTTTTCATGTTAGCTTCTGGGGCTCCCGGTTCTAGGAAAGAAGAAAAAGGAACGAAAGAAGAATGGAAAGGTCTTGCCTTGGCTAAATCAGCTCTTTACGTAACCTTTCTGAAAATTGCATCCGGCATTTCGGCCTATACCCCATTGGCCAAAGTTTAGTCACATGACTACTACTAGCAACAAAGGGAGCGTTGAAATGTATAGGAGAAATCTAGTCTATTAATTGGGTCCACTGACATAAATAAATTAGGATTCAAAGAGGATGGGGAAAGAGGATATTGGTGACAAATAGCTCTTTCTGCCACTGGGTCTCTAACAAGTACTTCCATATCTCTACGCCTGACTCCTTTCCTATCAAACGCTATGAGATCTGATACTTTAGGAGACATCTAGTCCAACGTGGGCAAGCAGAGAGACCACGGAAGTCTTCCACCCAGGCAAGAGATGGCAGGGGACCATTGGTGCAACTGGGGAGTTCCGACACTATGTTGTCCTTCCACTCACACTCAAATGAACGGCTCTCACTTCACAATTCTGTGAAGCAGTTGAGACCAGAGTACTAACTACTTTATCCTAATCCCAAGGAGTTTGAGAAGTGGTGTGATATCAAAACATAGTGTGGAAATCTGAGAGCCAATGAAGTGCGGTGTCCTCTTCAGGCTATTTATTGCAAAGCATCCCAAAACGTGTATCTTAAAACATGTTTGTTACTTGTCATGGTTCCGTGGGTAGGCTGGACTCAGGCGGGGAGTTCTCCCTTGGGCTGCCTCATGAGATCCCAGATGGTGGCCAGGCTCCAGTCTTACGAAGGTCTCACTGACCTGGATGTCCACGGAAGCACGCTCCTGGGTGGGAGCAGGTGCTGGTGATGCGCGGGGGGCGCGGCTGGGCTGCTGACGGCGTCGCCTGCGCACAGTCTCTCCGTGTGCCTGGGCCCCTCACTGCAGTGGGCTAAATTCTCGACAGCAGCACCCCAAGAGGTCCAGGCAAAACTTGCTAAGGTCCCTCATGACCTACTTTTACAGTTTTCTGATGTCTCTTTGTCACATTCTCTCTGTCAAGCAGATTCGAGGAAAGAAGAATTAGCCTCCATATCTTAATGGGAGAATGGCAAAAATCACACCACAGACAACCATGTGGGAATAGGAAATAATATACAATTATCTTTAGAAAATGTAGTATGTCCCAGTTACCAAGAACCAGGAGATTGGGGTCCCTTCCTGTGTGGCCTTGGTTAAGAGGCCTTCCCTCTCTGAGCCACAGTTCTTACATGAAGGAACTGAACACGAGACGTTTTGACAGTTCATTCACGCCGAAGACACCCAGCGTTTGGCCCTTTGTGAACACTGACATGTGTATCTATCGAGCTATAGGTCCTGAAACCCAGGAAGTAGTAGAAAAGGAACAGCTTAAATTGCCAACAATTCTCATGATGTAGCTTTTAGACAGAGAATGTAAGAAATTAGATGATTAAAGGCTTTTCGCAAAAGCACACCATGTTTGAAAGCTGCAGAGCAGCAGAGAAGCGTTGTGATTCCACTAAATTAAAAAGCCTCA
Source organism: Molossus molossus (assembly GCF_014108415.1). NCBI lineage: Eukaryota > Metazoa > Chordata > Mammalia > Chiroptera > Molossidae > Molossus > Molossus molossus. The sequence continues at coordinate 186,083,796 of NW_023425344.1, forward strand.
ATAGAGGAAGGGAGTGCGGAAACTGGGAGCATCCTTTCTCACTGAGAACCACCCTGTGAACATTCGTTTTCTCCTGCAAATCTCAAAGCATTTGACACATGCACCAGCCTAAGGTTTTACTATTTTCTTTTTATTGCAGAGGTACTACTGGCACCGAGAACATAATTTTATCTTAGAAAATTAGAGCTGAGGGGGACCTCAAGGTCATCTTACCCAATGCAGCGATACAGGCGGAAGAGTACAAATTATATACACCCACTGAGATGGTATCTAGAGATTAAATGATTTCCCCAGCATCAAACGATGAGTCAGTGCCCAGGCTCTGGCAAGGAGGTTAAGTTCTCAACTTTGCAGCCACAGACTAGCAGAGGCCCCTCTTCAGCTCCTGACAGTCAAAAAATGCTTTAGGATTTTCAAATGTTTTCATGTCCTCCCTCCCTCCCTCCCTCCCTCCCTCCCTCCCTCCCTCCCTCCCTCCCTCCCTCCCTTCCTTTTTTCCTTCCTTCCTTCCTTCCTTTGTCGATCCTTTCTATGGATAGGTTCTATATCAGAAAGTGCTAAGTTATTTCATTTGATCCTCACATCAACTCTGTGAGGATGTATCAACTACTAAGTATCACCGTCCTCTGCATTTTACAGCTGAGGGGAGTGAAGCCCTGCTAAGAATCCTGCCGATTCTCAGCCTTGCCAGAGAGGCTACGCTGCGTCTGTTTTGTTTGGGCTTCGTAACTCCCCCCAAAGTGCTTCGTGGTGTGTTTTGTTTTGTTTTATCTTTATTGTTGAGATTATTGCAGATGTTGTATTTTGCAATTGATAAAAATTAAAATCGGTTTTCTCTTGACAAAGTTTGCAAATGTTAAAACACCTGAAGAAAAAAAAAATCATTGTAATAATCACAACCAATATGTCTGTAACATTCTGCAGATATTAAATCATTTTCCCATTCTTGGCTCATTCGGGCCTCAAACCAATCCTGGTTTTCTCAGAGGAGAAACCTGGGAATCGAGATCCTGGATTGTCTCCTATCTCCAAACTCTTAAGTGGCAGAAATGGGCCTTAAAGCCACTGGATGTAGCTTAAATTCATGCCGAGGATCCCAGGGTCCCAGGACCACCAGCAACTCCCCGTCACAGAGTTGCCCCACTTCCCTGATAGACCCTGAAGAGAATGCCCAGAGGGTAAACAGGCCCCTCCCCGAGGTGCCCAGTAAGACGATGGGAACCATCATTCCCTCTCTCTGACCCACAGCAAGAATCTGCTTCTGTTGCCCTTTCCCTCCCATGTCTGTGGCAGCAACTAGCTTATACCCAAATCCTCGCACCGTTTGTTCTTCATACCGATTCCTACGATTCAGAGCCCTCCCTGAGATGCACCCCACAGTCCAGGTTCTGTTCTCCTAGGTCTGTCTCCTGTCCTCGACGCTCTCCACTCACAGGCACCAGAGTTCTTGTATCGGTGTCACGTCATTTACAAATTCTGCTCTGAACCAGAGACCAGGGTGGAAGCGTAATCAGTAAATGCATCTTCATGTGAAAGCGTGGGTACTAGTTGGTTACTGTATTGCCTCTTCCAGATAACAGCATGCATTTAAAGCACTCTCTGTCCTTACCCTTAAAGAAGTGAGGCCAACGTAGTACCTGGGCACCTCAGAAAGCCGGAGATCTATTGACAAAGCAGAGCCGTGCCCACTGCCCATGTGACAGTTACCAGGTGGTATAATATAAAGTGAAAATATACACTAGTCATACATCTAATAAGGGGTTAATATCTGAAAAATATAAAGAACCCCTATTACTCAGTAGCCAAAGACCAAATAACCTAAGGATTAAAAAATGGACAAAGAACTTGATAGACATTTCTCCAAAGAGGGCAAGCAAATGGCCAATAGATGTATAAGAGATACTCAACATCACTAATTGCCAGGGAAATGCAAATCAAAACTATAATAAAATATCACCTTGCATGTATTAGGGTGGCCATTATTTAAAAAAAAAAAAATACCCAGAAAATAAGAAGTGTTGGCAAGGATGGTGAGAAACTGGTAAACTTTTACAATATTGGCGAGAGTGTAGAATGGTGCAGTACCTATGAAAAATAGTATGGAAGCTACCCCCAAAAATTAAAAATAGAACAATCATATGAGCCGCAATCCCATACTGGGTATTTATGCCAAAGAATTGAAATTGGCTTCTCAGAGAGATATCTGCATTTCCATTTTTATTGCAGCATTATTCACAATAGCCAGGAGGCACAAAACAAACAAGTGAAAAAACTAAATGCCCAATGACAAATAAATGCATTTTTAAATGGTATATACATGTAAGAATATTATTCAGCCTTAAAAAAGAATGAAAATCTTACACGTGCTACAACAGGGATGAACCTTGAGGACATTTAGCTAAGTGAAGTTAGCCAATCGCAGATGGACAAATACAGCACGATTCCACTTACATAAAGTATGTAAAGCAACCAAAATCATAGAAACAAAAAATAGAAACATGGTTGTTAGTGGTTGGGGGAGGGGGAAATGGGTGTTGCTGATCAATAAGTACTGTTTTAGACTTGCAAATTGAAAAGATTCTAAAGATCTGTTGCACAAGATTACACTTATAGGTAACAATACTATACTTAAAATTTGTAAAAAGGGCAGATCTCCTGTTATGTTTTATTTATCACAATTTTAACAAATGGAATGAATGGAAAAATGGATGAATGAATGCCTGCTGTAGACCAATCTGTATCATTCAATCACTATATGACATTGGACATTATAATCTCTCCAGTCCTTAGGCACTACTGTCTTCTACACAGTGGCAATGTAAGATTCAAGTGAATGATTATAAATTGTAAAGCATTTTAAAGCATATAAAATGATAATTAATTGTGAAGTATATGAAATGAAAGGTGGGTTTATAATTGTTATCATAAGTTGCATTAGTGTTTCTTCCCTTGGAGGAGAGATCATCATGAGGATATGTGGTTGACATTGGCAACATTTCTCAAGTATAGTCAGTAATAAATGCATTTGTCATAAAAATTTCTGTCTAAGAAAAAGCTTCTAAGTCTAATGGCATTGTTGTTTCTAATAATATTCAATTTCTACAAAAGCCAATGCTAATTGTACCATCACTGAATAAGGTGTGATTTAGGGAACACAGATGCCTAAGGGTACAGTTAGCTGTTAGTTCTCTTAGGACCAGTAATATGTCAGGAGACAGAGGTGCCGGAACCTGCCACTTTGCGTCAGTTACATCTGCAGTGTTTACATCACTCTAAATCATGTCTTCAAATCACAAAAGAAAATATGTAAAAAACTGGTGACTTCCAGTGACTAGCTTCTCTCTTAAATCCCCCATTTCTAGGGCTTGGTTTACCCACCCTGCAGACCAAGTCTTGGATGGTTCTTCACCAGGATAGCTTAGCCATGTCACCCTACACAACGAAAAGATTATTAAACGATATTGCAAATCAATCTGTATTGTAGTCTAAGGATAACACAACTCTGCCAAGTAACAATACAATATTCCAGTTAAGCTGAAAATTAAATCATTTTTATGTGAGTTCGATTGGACTGAGCAGTCCATAAAACTCCCCTCGCAAACGTCCACTGAGAAGCATGCAGATGGGAACCCTGGACCCCACACAAGCACGGTTGGAGAGAAGGAGGACAGGCTTCCCAGCAAAAGAGCATATAAATGCTGTTGATCAATTTCCTCCTACACACAGGAACACGCTCAGGTTGGCTCCCGTGGCTGCATCGAGACCACACAGCAGACCACGGAGAGAAATTTGTGCGTCTATTTTTCTGTCGGGATCATCACCTAAAAGCGGTGGTATCCAAGTTCTGAAAACAGAAATGCTAGTAGTTTATAAAAATCTCAAAGTCCTTACATTTGAATTATATTATAAACTCTGCACTTGGAAAGTACCGCACTTTCTGTGTTTAGCGCCTACTGTTCATCGGAATGTGGTATGTTTCACTGTGTATCTTGTCTGCATTCTTCTCAGAAGAAAAGATCAACCTTACATATCTTATTTACTTATTTGTATTTTTTTGCTCTTATGTTTGTTTTGTCACTTATCGGCTCTGTTTTTATGAACATCAGACATCCGAGCATACCCCAAATGGTTACTTAAGCACTACTAGTGTTACACAGTGTTAGTGTCACACAGCTAAGTGTCAGTGTGTCTGTACTGGCACACGAATGATGCGTTCTGCTCAGGGAGCCCAGGCACTGAGGCCGTGGCTGAAGTGCAGACCGACCACACGAAGGAAACGCATTGCGTCTTCACTGAGCTCAGTTCTGCTAACATGGGACCAAGCTTACTTCTCTCCAGCAACATGCATTCCGTGACCCTCCTCAAGTTTAATACCCAGTGACAGCAAAGTCCAAGAGGTGCTGAAACAGACAATGAAGAGGCAGGATTCTTCAAAGGGATGGCTATGCTGTGTGTCAATACGGAGTCACCTTCAGTATGGCAGAGTCGGTGGTCTTGACACCTGAGCAGTTTTAGCAGAAACAAAAGCTCGGTGGGCCCCATGCCCCTGTTCCTAAAAGGTGCCGATGCCTTCCTAAGGCCACATCCAACACTCCCTTCTCTAAAAGAGGGTCATGCTTGCATTGTCTTTATGCGGCTTGTGCAGTTTTAGGGAACGAACTAATAATAAAACAACAACAACAACAAACCAACATTTCTTGAGTGTTGGCCACATGTCTGGCACTGTGTTCAAAACATGTATATTGAGGATCGCATCATAGATCACCACCTTCTCTGTTGAAAAGGTTGAGATAAGAACTCCATGCGTTTTACAGTTAATATGAAAGCACTGAGACATGGCATAGAATGGAAACTCCACAAATGCGGGAGGCTGCTGGCTATCAGCACACGTGTCCTAGGGTCTGTACAGTGCCCGGCACACACAAGGGGTCAATAGTCATCTGCTGAATATGTGAGTGACTGTAACTTGTCTAAGGTGACTATGCCAGCAATTATCCAATTATACTTGAAAGTTAAATATTTAGCAAATGGTAAGACTTTTTAATATGGGAATCTCATTTTTTTAAATCTGTATTGGCATATATATTCCAACTACAATCGGTTTCAATTATTCAATCTAGCAATTACGACAGAGAAATGACTGTGATGCCGTTCATCCATTTATTCATGCATTCATCACTTAAATATTGACCTTTAAAATATTCATTGGCTGGATTCTGTCTGCCAGATTCAATGCCAAAATCTGAGAAATTGGGAAACTGAATCTAAAACCCCAGTGACAAACACAGTGAAATCGTGGTGTATGAAGAAAGGAGAAGGAAGATGAGGAAGATGAGAGGACTGCAATGTAAGATGAACTAATACACTGAAGAACTCACGCCTAACGCAGTCCTCCTCCGATGTTCCCACCCCCTAGGTGCCGATGAGAACCAGCCTGTCTTTCCAAGGCGGCTGGGTATGATCACGGAGGGCCCACCGTGAGCTTTAACTAACTCTGAGAGTCATGTTTTATCACACTATTCTTGAAATTCTTGCACCTACCATCTGAGGAGTTTTCCTGGAATGCCTAGAAAACCCAGCCTGAGTCCTCTGCTTTCATCTAACACTTCACTGGTCAGTCGGACCGGGGGGCGGGGGGGCAGTGCAGGCAGAACCAGGAAGGGGATGAGGCCCAGAGGCAGTGGATATGAGGGCGTCACCAAGTTAGCAAACAGCTGACTGTCTGGTCGGATGGGAGTTTTTTAAAGGCCTTCTGTGGAGTTTTGTATTGCTGAGCAGTTCATTTATCTGCTGATTCTCTTCCATATTTATCCAGTTTGACCCCCAGGGAGTTATCTCCCCTACATTCTGACTTGGACCACATGGCCCTTTTAAGAACCCAGAGCAAGCCCGGCCGCTGTGACTCACTGGTTGAGCGTGGACCCATGCACCAAGAGGTGGCCGTTTCAATTCCCAGTCAGGGCACACGCCCAGGTTGTGGGCCAAATCTCCAGTGGAGGGCACGCAGGAGGCCGCCAGATGATGTTCTCTCTCATGGATGTTTCTCTCTCTCTCTTTCCTTTCCTCTCTAAAAATCAATAAAGAAAAAGTATTTTAAAAAGAACCCAGAGAAAGTCATACCACAGGTGAGGTAGATCACTGAGACCAGAAGTGGGGGGAAGGAATCCCGGAGACCCTTACAGGAGCCCCAAACCAATGCCGCTATGGTAGGACTTGTGACTAAGGATCCTGGAGACAGATGGGGCCCAAAGGCCCTGGGGTGGAGCACACGAGGAGTCTAATACAGCCTGCAAGTAAAACCGACCCCGGGGAGGGGTAGCGCACTCCGGGTATGGCTTTACGTCCCCTCCAGACCCCGCAACCTGCAGGAGGACGCGGAGCAGAGGGAGACTCCTGCCTGGAAAAGCACGCCTGCGAGGCTGCGGCCACAAGCAGCCGGACATCGCTTCCCCTGAAACCAGGGAACCAGCTCTTGACCCCCCTCTTCCGGCATTTTGGGGCTTCCCAGTTCCTACTCCTCTCTGGGCAGCGGGGTGGCCCCTGTCACCTTCGGAAGTGCTGCTGAGGAAAGCTGCCACCGGCCTCCCCCTGGACCCTGCCCACCTCGGCAGGCTCTCCCGCAGCTGCTGCGCCCGAGTCTCCTGGAGAGTCGTCCCGGAGGACGGTTCCCTCCGCCTCCACGGAGGGCCGCACGATCATGCATCTGGGGAAAGACAAGCTTCAGATCTCAGCCCAGGCCCCGGTTCTCCGTGGGCAATGTTCTGTTGTTGGTTACTTGAATATATGGCTTACAAAATTAGAATGTTACTGTTCCTGCCCCCAAAAGGCATGTCTGAGAAATGGACCAGCGGAGGAGTGTGGGCTCACCGGCACAGAGAGGGTCGACACCCACTCGGGAGGGGGGGGGGGGTTGCAGAGAGAAATAGAAATGGAAATATTGGATATTATTCATTTAAATGAAATTTGGATACGTACTGTCAGCTGCTGTCCAAATGGAAGAAGCGGGTGATGCATTCTTGCACAGTGGCAAGATAGATTGCAAAGACCTCAGTCGTTTATAAACTACCTTGCTTCCGGGAGGATAAGCCATATTGTAAAATCATTTGAAATGGTTCAGAAGTAAAATTAAAATCAAGTCATGAACTGGAGGCAGAAAGGAAAAATATTCAGCACTTAGACATCTTAGAAGGGTCATTTAACTAAGCTCCAATACCGCAACGTCCTTAAAGTGCTTCACTGACAGTTTTATCCCTGGACATGAGGGTCAGGCATATAACCATGGTTAGAAAGGCTCAAAAAATGTTTAGAGCAAAGATACACATGCTTTCATAGAGCGAGATTCTGTGAGACAGGCTAGCTCAAAGAGAGTAAGATGTTCTCAATAATAATACATTTACCGAGGTTGCTAACATTTTTGACGAACAAAACTGTGAAAAGGTATCATGCAAATTCACTGTTGCCAAACTTGGCGAGGCCGTAGGGTAGCCCCACTCTCAGTTTCTCCATCCTTCTGGTCCGCCACCCTCGCAGCTGTTCCAACTTCCCAATCACAGCCGTCGCTCAGCATCCGGGTGCATCACTCCTCTGACAGGTGTGCCAGATTCCTTGAAGAAACACACACCAGATAGCCTTATCAATACATGAGGGGACTTAAAACTAAGGTGATGTTAATTGTGGCAGACAGAATGTCCTAAAAGAATTTGAAGGACTTAAGCAATGGAACAGAGCTAGGACTAGGAAGCAATTATAGAGATAAAACAGAAGTTCCTGCACTTTTATTCTTTTACAAATAATTCTGCCCTGGCCGGTTTGGCTCAGCGGTTAGAGCGTCGGCCTGCGGTCTGGAGAGACCCGGGTTCGGTTCCCGCTAAGGGCATGTACCTCGGTTGCAGTTTGTCCCCGGCCCTGGTTGGTCGTGCGGGTGGCAGCCACTCGATGTGTCCCTTCACGTCGATGTTTCTCACTCTCTCTCCCTTCCTCTCTCTCCCTCCCATTCTATCTGTACCAAAAATGGAAAAAATATCCTCGGGTGAGGATAAAAAAAATAATAATAATAATAATTCTGAGCATCTGTTGTACACCAGCCACTGTGCCAGGCCCTGTGGATACATCAGGGGCGTGCTTGAGATGTTCTGCCCTCAAAGCACTCAGGATTCAGCCGGGACTCTCCGCAGGGAAGGAGAGCCATTAGCTATCAGAATGAAATGTGTGGCCTCATGTGATGATATTAGAAATAGTGTTAGGGTGCCCGACTTCTCTGGAGGATGTCTTGCAAGCCTTAAGAAATGACCTTTAGGCTAGACTCCAAAGCTAGTTAGCGAGGTGCGGCAGAGTTGTAGACCGTTTCAGACGGGAACAGTATGTGGCATGGTTTATTCAAAGAATTGGAAAGTGCAGCAGAAGCCAGATCATGAAAGCCATATTAAGTGATCAGGTTTTATCATTAAAGCGATGGCAGCCCATGGAACAGTTTTAAGCAGGAAAGTGACATGAGTAGATATGAGTCTTAGAAGTATTAACCTGGAAGCCTTTGCCATACAGGCATGTGTAGTAGTAATCCAGACTGATGGCCAATAACAGCAAGAATGGAGAGAGGCAGAGGGATGTATGAAGTTGAAGCAGCTGGGCATGGTAAGCCATTGGCTCTGAGAGGTGAAGGGATGGGGAAACTCGTTGATGATTCCAATATTCCCAGTTGAGCACATGATTATATGATTATGCCATTCACTGAGATGAAAATATTAGAGAGACAGAGTTTAAGGAGAGAAGAGAAGGACTAAAATCTGAGAGAAGGGCTGGAATTTGATGTAACTATAGGCTATCCAAGGACAGACAACCAGGGTATATTAGTTGGACATAAGAATCTGGAAGTCGTGAATGAGGGCTAAGCTCTCTGAGGTACACATTTGAGAGTCAACAAAATGTGATAACTAAAGCCACGGGAGTAAATAAAACCAGAGGATTGGAGACAGAACATTTAAGAGACAGGATTTGAATATACACTGCGTTCACAAAGTCAACAAGGTGATGTGGCCACCCAAAAGGCAAAGTGAGGACAGTGTGTATTCATACAGCATTTGACTCTGAATCAGGTATCAGACAGCCCGTTCTCCTTGGAGCAGAACCAGACCATGCTAAGCATCGTATGGGGCACGACACTAGAAGCAGATTCAGAAGAGAGGGTCCAGGTGATAAGGAAACTGAAAACCAAGAAGAAACCTAAGACTTACTAAAGCAAGCATGAATGTTCCATTTCAATAAAAGATGATTCTTCTTCAAAGAGTAAAAAGGCAATCAGGTAGAAGCTGTGTTAAAGTTATTATGCATTCACTTATTCCACAATTATTTATTAAAGTCGTAGAGGTAGTACATTCCTTGTCACAGGGTTATTTAAGCATACGCTGGTAAAATCTTTGTAGAGAGGATGACAAGTTCAGATAAATGGGTAGGTGAACGAACCGTGCATGCACTGTCCAACCTTGAGATGCTATGATTCACACTGGGGATGAGAAAGGAACATGTATGAGGCAGCGCAGGTTTAGTGGACTACCTGGAACAGGTCTTGTTTTGTGGCTTTGAGTTGACCCTTTCATAGTATAACCCAGCAATCTCACCAGGCTGCTCTCTGGTCTCTTCCCTGAAGATGAGGGAGTGACAGTGTTTGCTAAGGTCCTTCCATTCTGTGAAAGTTCATACTCTTGAGCTATTTTTTCTGGCTCAACTTTCTTCCCACATGTAACCAATACACTTTAATTATGCAAATGTATTACATGCCTATTTTGGTTGGATGGGAGGACTTTTGAAAAAGAGGACTGTGGAGGCGAAGGAATACGTCTTGGCTTGTTGTGCAAGTTGGCAAAGGCAGTGTGCACCAATTTTGAGTCATGGATAAAACGTTTTGAATCATGGTGAGTTTAACGAATTTAATGTTGCTCAGAGACCCACCCAGGAAAAGGAGGGTCCAGAGGCCAGTGGCGGACACCAGCTTAGATTTTGCGTTGCAGTGAGTGTGCATGATACTGGTTGACACTCATCGTGCTCAACAGTCACATTTACATGTAGATTGTTACAATGTATTCTTCTCCTTTTAGTAAGTCCTGTGAATTTCATTTGTATATGAAGAGTTGAAACATCTCTAGGTTTTGATGACCTGTGCAGAAAGGGCTAAAATCCTCAAAGTTGCCCTCAAACAGCATGTCAGTGAATTCCTTAGTAAAGGTTGGCTTGGTTCTTTCATAAATGAGCACAAATGAAATGACACCAATCAGATGGCAATTCCCAGAGAATGTCGTTCTGTTTGCCCAAGTGTGATATCTTAGAGCAGGGATCCTGGCCTTGTAAAGTCAGCGTCCAGGCCACCGAGGGGCAGGAAAGGTCATTGGAAAAGAGGTCGTCTCTTGCATTGCTTCTCAGTGTCTTCCCCAGAACGTCCCAGAGTGGCCCTGGGCATTGGACAAAATGAGACAGCGCCTCGCCTCCCTTCAGAGCCTTCAGTGGAGTCCCAGTCTGTCTAAAAGCTCTAGCAAAAGGGGGATTTGGCCTTTAAGTAGCCAGTTTCCTCTGGCCCTGCCACCTCCTGGCAGTGTACTGCCGGCTTATTTGGGAAATGAGCTGACCTGTACGTGTCAGAGCAAGGTCCTGACTCCGTCCCTTCTCCTTGGCATGCCTTTCCTCAGAGCGCCAGCTTCCAGAAGAGTCTGATGAAAGGAGCCTGCTGGGCACACAGCTTTTCTGTATGCATGGACTTGCTCATGTCATCTCCCCCATTCACAGCTCCTCGGGGGCTTCCCGGGAGAAAGCAGGGGTTTAGAGCAAAGTGGTTTCCCTGAAACACTACCTGGGCAGGCTGGTTCTGCTGTGGAAAAGCTCCTCCAGGGCCGTGAGTCTCCATTCCTTTATGTCACTGTCACAGAGACAGCGGCACGGGCTCCCTCCATCAGCAGCACCCCATGCTGCCCGTCTGCAGGCACAGCGTTTGCCTGTTTGTGAAGCGAACGCCAGCCACAGGGGACAGCTGGCAGCTACCGCAAAGCCAGGAGCTCAACGCCCAGGTGACTCTCCCTGGCGGCTCTGAGAAGTCATTGCTCCCAGAGGCTGGCTCATAATTAAATTATTGTGAACCTCTTCCTGGTCTGCTTTAGGTGTGGTATGTATAGTAAAGACACTGACCGGGTAACATCTGAATTAATCTTTCATGATAGATGGAGGAAAGAGAAACCATAAATCTTAAGAGATGGTATAGTCATTACATAGACAATTAGTATCCATTTCCTTTCTTGATTTCAGACTTGATTCATATTCTCCACAAGGAATTCCTCATCTTCCCAAGAAATGGGGGACCGGGGGGTAGCTTGTAGATGCCACACATTTTTTTTCTTGATTCCTTTTCTAGGAGATGCAGTACTAGCAAAGCATGACCACACGGTGCCTTCAGACTCTAAACGGCCTGGCGCTGCACAGTGGTCCCGGCAGCACCAAACTCAGATAGCCCAGCGTACAGGCAACGTTCTCAGCTCCCTTGGGTGGGTTTTTGTTTTAGTTTTAATTTTTAGACATTGGGACATCATTGTTGGTTTTTTGTTTTTTGTAGAAACTAGGCTGGTTTAAAAAAAAACTTTTTCATTTTGTAATCATTTTAAACTTTAAAAAGTTACAAAAATATACTGAGTGCTACTATTACCTTTGCCCAACTTTTCCCCTCATGGCAACAGTCTGCATAACCACAGAATAATCGTCAACACAGTCACATTCACTGCTGTGCAGACTGCATTTGAACTTCCCCAGTTGTCTCCACAACGTCCTTCTCTGGCTCAGGAGTCAGTCCAACATCCACTTTCACTGAGTTGTCAAGTCTCTTCAGTGCCCTGCCAGCTGGGACCTTCAGCATGACCACAGGCCGCTTTTGGAGTCCTGGCTAGTTACTTGCTAGAGTGGGCCTCCTTCGGAGTGATCTAGGTCGCCTTGCGATTACAATGAGGCCATCTATGCACTTTTCCCAAAAGTAACAAAGAAGTAATAGTGAGCCCCCCTCAGAGCGTCGTCTCAGAAGGTATTTAACGTCAGCATCGTATTACTGGTGATGGTGTCTCCCAGGTTTCTCCACTGTAAAACTTACTATTTTTCCCTTTGAAACTATTACTTTTGAAAGATAGGGTCCCAGGATGATACCCAAAAACCCACATAAGTCCGTATAGTTATCATGGAGCACCCCAGGTACTCGAAATGAAGGGAGGGCAGGGAAGCCGAAACGTGCCGGCTGTTTCTGCTTCTACAGAGGCGGAGGCGGTGTGCGCACGTCTCCTGTCTCTGCAGGGCGCTGGCCGCGTTCGGCCGCAGCTGCGGGACTGGATACTCGATAGTGACTGCAGGGACAGTGATTCCCGTGCCAAGATGAGAAAGAGATGAATGAGTCGCATTCCCCGGTTCGAATCACAGGTCTGTGGTCCTCGACAAGTTACTAACCTGCTTGTCTGAAAAAGAATGATAATGGTATCTATCTTGCAGGACAGATTTAAATATTTGAGATGATAAAGATAAGGGTCCCATGTGAGGCCAGGCTCATAGTTGGTACTTAATAAAAAGTATTAGTCATGTCTGATGGGAGATGGGGTAGATGTTTCTGTTCCAGTGAAACATTGGTCAGCTGTCCATATTCTTGAAACCTTTATTAGCCTGGTTTATTCATTCAAAAACTCTGTGCTGAGTGCCGAACACAGGCCAGGTGCTGGTTGTAAGTCCCTGCCTCTATGGGTCTTATGGGCCAGTGAAAGAAATGCCAACAAATGAATGGAAAACACATACAATGTGGAGCTCACATGAAAGGAATAATGGGAGAAGGAACATATTTAGATGGAATGGTAAAAGAAAACTGTATTGCCCAACTAGTGTGGCTCAGTGGACTGAGCATCGTCCCATGGACTGAGAGGTCCCAGTTTGATTCCCAGTCAGGGCAGATGCCCGGGTTGCGGGCTCGATCCCCGGTGGGTAGCATGCAGGAGGCAGCCGATCGAGGTTTCTCTCTCACATCTGTGCTTCTATTTCTCTCTCTCTAAAAAGTCAATAAAAACATATTTAAAAAAGAAAAAGACAAAGAAAACTGTACTGAAGAGATGACATTTACGATGACACCCAAAGGATGGCAGGGATTTCTCAGTGCAAAGAGCCAAAGGAAAAGTGTTTCTAGCAGCAGGAACAGCAAAGACAAAGACTCTAAGGTGGGAAAAAGCTTGGGGTGTTTCAGGAAATGGAAGATGACCAGAGTAGTGGAACACAGAGAAGAATTGAAGGGCTACCTGTACTTAACAGCCCAAACTCTTCAGAGAGCTTATTCACGTATTTCTTCTTCCCTTGGTTAATGATCATCGAGAATTCTGCTCAGTGTTAGGCATTTTTCTAAGTCACTGCTGTTATTAGAAATGTATTGCTCTCCCCACCCCCACTAGCCCTTATCTTAATTCTGTTCATGGTTGAAAGTGTTATTTATTCCACAGAGTTTTCCTTCCTGCTCTGTGAACATATCAGAATATGGAATGTGCACTCGCTGTCTTTGCGTTCCCACTCTCCCATGCCAACTACGGTTCTGCCACCCTGGTAATGATCTTGCTAAGGTCCACTTGCTGATTACACAATTTGCTCTGCTTTTAAAAACCCCTAAGCATGCTGCAAACATAACACCCCTTCAGCACAGAGAGTTAAACTGCAAAAACAAGGTTGTCTGGCACCTTAAATATTGTCACATTACAACAAAAACACATTAGACCTGACTCTTCGATGCTCAGAGCAAAGCAGTCATGTAAACCTCTTGGAAAATTCTTGGCTGGCTGAACTGGAAAAGGTGCTCACATGGTCTTGGGGTCTGTTTGAGATACAAGCCAGGGTGTCACCTGGATGAGCGTATCGCAATGCATACCAATGACCATCTATTTTCTAGTTGTGTAGCAATGACCCTGGAGATTCATTCTGGTATCTCCCTGCTCTGCCTCAAAGCATGGTATGAAAAACTTGGAATCTGTGATCATAGGCTGAGAAGAGAATATGTACAAAAGATTGATTCTCTGTGATTATAAAAGGCTTTGGTTTGAATAAGAAATCTGCAAAAAGGAGTAGAGAGTATCCCTTCCCCAACCCCCAGATATTGGCAATGTTAGAAAGAACAGTTATTAGTGTTATAGGTTGAATTCTTCACCCCCTCCAAATTCATGTTGAAGTCCTGACCCCCAGTACCTCAGAGTATGACATAGATGGAAAGAGAATCTTCACAGAGATAATCACATTAAAATGAGGTCATCACAGTGGGCCCTAATCTAACATGACCCATGGGTGATTTGGACATGGAAGTGAGCCCCGAAAGGAATTCTCACAGATGGAAGACAATGGGAATAGACACAGGAACAAGACTGCCACCTACTAGCTGGGGAGAAAGACCTAGAGCAGATCCTTTCCTCTGGTATTTCTTTAAGTTCTTAAAGTGATTCCATGTGACAGTGGGTTTGGGAACCTGGCATCAGTTCAGTTCAGTGGTCCTCAGCAGGTGGTCCCCAGCCAGCTGCATCTGCAGCACTTGGGAACCTGTTAGAAATGCACATTCTCAGGCCCCCAGCAGCCCTCCTGAGTCAGAACCTCCTGGGGTGGGTCAGTGTTTCCTCAGCCCCCCAGGTGATGCCGATGCATGCTCATCTTTGAAGAAGATTGGTCTGGCACATTGATGTTGTACGTGATGGCAGCTCATAGAGCCTGAAAAAAAAAAAAATGCATCTGTGCATAGTTTTTTATTTACTATCAGACAATTCAAGGTCTACCTTGGTCCATGGACATCTCAGGGTCTGAAGATCTCCGTTTAAGAACTTGATACTCCTCTCTACCTCCGACCCAACAAACCGTAAATTTAGAAGAGGGCTTTTTGCCTTTTCTGAACCACAAAATAAGCAAACTCCCCAGGAAAACCTTGCCCTGCCTGCTCACGTCCCCTCTCCAGCGAAGTCAGGGCTGCCTGGGTAAAGCCCCAGCCTCCTGCCCAGCCATCGATTTCCCCGTTGAGCTTTGCAGCCCTGGGGTGGAGCAGTGTGCTCGCTCACCTGGTGGAAAGAAAGGGCAGTACTTCTCCGGAATGAGGCTCACGTGAGTCCAAACGGCCCCGCTGTGAGATCGACGTGTGTGTGGTGGCCAGGCCGCCGCGGGTGATGTTTTGCAGCAGGGCCTACAAAGAGCACAACAGCTTTCCTCAAGTTGAAATCATTTTTATAGAAAAGTGACAAAGACAAAAAAGTCACTGAAAATACAGCTTTCATGATAGTTGGCAATTAAAATACATCTGTATTCGATTAGAGTGCATGTTACAATTACTGAGATAGGAGTAACGTGTGTGGGTAACGGGGAGGATCCAGAGCCCCAGACACCATAGAATTTTGAGCAGGGCACAGCCTTAGGCAAAAATTAAAGTTAATATTGATGGAGATTATTTATTCATTAAATGGCAACGCTGTGTCTGGCATATACACTCGGGGCTTCAAACCTAAGTTACCCAGGCAAGCAGATTGCCCAGCCACTAGGTAGTCAATGCTTGTTTGGTGGACACACTTCATGAAGTTTCTCATCTGTTTCCAAATGTAAATCGAACTTTTGTGGACTCAAGGGGATTGGTCATACCAATGCCAAACCCAAATCCTAATTTTGCAAACGCAGGAAAGATTTTGGAAAAGGGAACATGTTCCCGTTCACCTTGATGCATCTTGCTAGCGTAGCCATGTCAATTACGTTCCCTTCAATGAAGCTGTATTTCGGCTTCTCACGGTTTATGGGATCAACGACCTAGGGACATGTGGGTATCTTCATTCCCTTGCCAGATGCCAAGAATGGTCTCAGCTAAAATCAGCTGGAAAAGATTTGCTGATTTGAATTATGGAAGCCCTGGTAACTTCTAACTAGGAAGGGCAGGGGCTGTGTGTACACACACCATTGCCCCTACACAACCACACAACGTATGGGCATTGTGAAATGAAGTTCTTAATTCTTATCTGCATCTGAGGCCTTCCCTTCACCTGTCAACATTTCCAGACGAAATCTAAAACCAGTATTTATTGTTTTTCTATCTAACAAAACAGAAAATGTATTTTAATCCCCAAAGTTAGTATGAGGAGGAAAAATAGTCTCATGACTGAAGGTCCATATTGGTGTGGGAATTGAGAGCCTGGATGTGACAGTAGGTTGACTCATTGGATTTTGTATATTCTGGGCATGTGATGAATTATTGATCTGTGATAAATGACGCTGACATTTTTGTAACCAGGAAGCCATCAGTATATCCAGTAAGCATAGGTTTCAGTAATGTATTGTTACAATCAGGTCACTGGAATGTGGGACACATAAAGAACAGGCATATTTGCAACAGGGCATATCTACGTGTTTAAGTCTCTCCTCTACCCACGAGGAAATACATTTTTCCTTAACACGTATTCTCTTCACTCACCCCCAACATGCTTTCTTGACATCAGTTGATGGGTTAAGATGATGACCCGAACTCCAATTTTATTAGGAACTGAAAAACTTGTTTGCAGTCCGAAGTCTCTTTAGATGACTCAGCCGTCAAATCCAGCAGGTCATATTATCTACTCTCAGTGTTGGTTGGACATTCTGCAATCTCCACCTATCCCCAGAAGTCAACGTTGTCTGTTGCTGAAATTCTGCAAATCTGAACAACGAGGTCTCTTGCTAAGTTCAAGGGGTGGAGGGATTTTTAGGGCTTTGTCTCAGCCTGAACAGCACACTTTCCACATTGCTCTCAGGGATTGCAACTCTCAGCAGTTATTTTTAGAAGTGGGGATGGGAGGGGGCAGCGAGAGGGGCTCTCTGTGGTGAGAAAACTTGGCAAGAGCTCCTAGTGACTTCCTTGCTGCCAAAATGAAGAGAAAGGACAGAGGCAGTGGTAAGGATCCGACATCTGCTCTGCAGCTTCTTGGAGGCAAAGCGCTGTGAAAGACACTTTACCAATAACCCAGCAATGTGGGATTAATCCTCCCATTTTGCACATAAGAAACTGAGACTCGGTTCACTTATTTTCTGTAGGTCACATAGGTAGTGATAGACCTGACATTTGAGCCACTGCTGTAGGGACAGCCTACACATACAATATGCATGTAACACAGGTGACAATAATGTGTCTCATAGACTTGTTATAAACACCTATAATTAAGTACTTGACATAATAGGGACCAAACAGATGGAAAGTGCTCTTGTTGTTGTTGTTACCATCATCATGATCTTGTAAGTTCTACCCCGGCCCTATTACTGTGTCATGGTACGCTTCGCTTGGCACTGCATAGATTTCCGATACATTTTTGTGAAATTATCGAATTGGGAAAAGGATGTGTTTCTTGCTCCTCTCACTCTCGCATCAGGCCCAGGTCTTGAAGAACACAGTGGGATGTGCTGGCTGCTATCCCTTGTGCAGGAAAGGCAAGGACCGTGCATATCTGTGAACTTGCTGGGAACAAGGGAGTGGGATGTAGGGACCTGAACATCTCTCTTCCTCACTGCTGGGGCCGAGAAGCACTGGGAGGGCCCGTCTGTTCACAGGTGTGCAGTCCAAGGGTCACAGTTGTCCTGCTCCTGAAAAGAACAAGCCCTGTCCTGTCCTCTGAACTCCCATAAGGACTCAGGATGGCCAGAGCGCCCTGCTGATGGCTTGTTCTCTTCTCCTCTCCTGCTGGCAAAGGTCGGGACAGTTTTTTCTCATTGGTTGATTATTGACTAATATTCACTGGGTTTCAAAGTTGATTCTATTTTACTTCTAACATCTAATTATTTTCAGATAATAATCAGATAAACTATATTTGTTAGAATTCAGACTCCAAAACCCCTGTAGCCCATTATTTGTTTTTCAATTATCATTCAGTCTCTTTCCAAATCTATTTTCCTTACATCGAGAAGCTCTGCAGATTTGAGATGAATTCTAATTAATCTAATTTTGTCTGTTACTATCTAAACCTTCTTCCTTGTTCCACTTCGACCTACTCACCCTTTCCCTGAAACAAGCCTCCTAGCATCCTTAATACATATGCTTAATACATCTTATTTCTGACAGCTCTTTTAGGAGCAACACTTAGTAGAAAAGGCTGCGAGTGCGTCCAGGAGGCGCGGATTCCAGTTCAGCGCGGTGTGTGCCTGACTGACTAAAGCAGGAAGACCATTCAGTCCCCTGCTCAGCTTTCCCATCAGTAAAACCGAGGACTTAGCCACAGATGACCTCTAGAATCGGTTCAATATCGAGTCTATCCGATATCACTTGATCCCTAGCACGTGTGTAGAAACTAAGTGCACTTTGAAATTTTCCCTCAAAGTGGTATTTTCTATTATTAAAATATGGGTTTAGTGAGATCCCTTCGGGGTTACATATTTTCTGCATAATCCATGAAATTTCACATTTGAACAGTGCACATGATGAAGTGGGAGATGGCCAATAAACATTTAAATGCAAACGATTTTAGATGCTCTGCCTCTCTCTTTATGTAACCAATGGAAGAGACGAGAAATGAGAAAAAGAAGGCCAGTGTAAGCTTAGATATTATTTAACAGACAAAATGGTCAAATTCTCCGATGGCAAGAGTGAAATTTTATAAATGCTTTTTGCTTCTACTGCAAAACCTCTAGCAATAAAAATAAAACTCTCTTAAGATTTCTTTATAGCATGGCTGCTAAAATCTTCCTCCCAGGGAAAACTTCTCAAGAGGGAAATAAAAAAAATTTTGATATAGATGAAACCTAAAAAAGTGAATCTACTAAATGAGGACCGTTTACAAACTTGATTATCCCCTTCCTGTCTGGAAATCACCTGTTACTTTTTCTCTTCCTCCATTTCTTCTGTGGTGTAGCTGATTCACGTATATAAAATAGAAATACATGGTGCACAGGCCTCTAGTGTCTTTTGCTGTACCCATGGCAGGCATAACTAATCAATCACAGTTCTCTTTCCCCATGTCTCCTCCTGCAGCCTCAGCATCTTTGTCAATGCAACATTTCATGTAACCACTATCTATCAAAGTTGACACAACATATCACACTTACTGGCCTCCCATAAAGTAGAAAAGAACTAGGTTCCTGATCATAATAATATGGCTTTGCAGGCCCAGTTAGCCTACCACCACCACCCCCCCAAAGTAATAGCTGTAATATTCTCCATTCAATACACTTAAATTTAAAAATAGCTGTGAGAGCAAGGCAGACTTAAAGGAATTGACTAGGATTATAAAAGAGAGCGAACATGGAGAAAGAATAATTCCTAAATTGCTTGTTTATTCTAATTATCTATACAAGTTACTGACATCTACTCTGCACCCATCCAGTGAAGATGAGAAGGGTACACCTATGCCAGGCTTCCAGAGGCCTTCATTTCACTTCTCCGTTTATTTAACATGGTTCAGTTCACACCTATGTTACAGCTCTGAAACTAACCTCCATAGAATCATATGGTTTAGGTAAAAGAGCCTGAGACCTAGTTGCAAGCCTACTAAGTGCCAAGCGCTGTGCTAAGTGCTTTGTCAATGTTATCTCATATAAGTCTTTAACAACCCTGTGAAGATTGATATTATTCCTATTTTATACGTGAGAAATTCAAAATTCATTAAAGGAACCTTCCCAAGGTCAAATAGCTATCAAGAAATGGAATTGGGATATACACCTGGCTTTATGTGTCTCTGGCAGTGTTCTTTCTACCACACCAAAGTACCTTAAAAAAAACAACACCCGAGGCATTTGGCACTCCTTCTGTTAACAGAAAAGCAAACTGAGTCCTGGAGACCTCAGCTACCAGCAACAGAGAACAGGGCTGCCCCTCCACACTCTGCCTAAACATGTACCTTAAATTGTCCTCGTGCATTTAGCATCAGTTCAGTAGAAAAGGAAGAAAAATGTTTAGGGGAGAAAAAAAAAAACAGAGGAAAAGCAAGAAAATTCAAGTTAGTCCTACTTTCCAATCATCCTCTTAAAGCAGAATGTTTGTCAACAATTCCAAAAACTGATTATGATGCAAATGTGTATGCGTGCATGTTTAAAGAAAAAGATGGATGGAAGGGTTTTGAATACAGCTCTATGAATTTATTATTAAGAGTAAAAGCATTTTTATTTAAAATTTCCATGTACAACTTTTTCAGAAAAGACACAGTCTACTGACATAATCCTCCAAAAGAATGACTAAATTCTAAAGCTGAAGTGTATATTGTTAATCAAGTGTTTAATATTTGCTATAACTAGCTCATTAGCTTTAGCTAACTGTAATTTGTGGCAGGGTGAAATTGTATTTTTATTGGCTATACATTCATTTTATAGTACGTTGGGGCCTTTTGTTTAATCAATAAAAATATTTTTATGCTTTTACAAAGGGATGTGAAATATCAAGGTGCACATTTGCATATTTAAATTTATGACATTGGCTATAGCTGTTATTTATGTCATGAATATCAATAACATAACCCAGTTTTCATTAGCTATGCAATCTCTCAGGTAATCACTATTCCTATGGAAAAAGAGAAAAGAACCCATTATGAAACCACGCACTTTGTGACAATTTCCAGAAACTTCTTGCAGGGAAAAATAATGCCTGTGAAATGTGACTCCTACTCTTTGAATTTATATTTTTATAAAGCAAAGTACAAAATTAATATAATTAGCTAGATAATTCTGACAAACATAAATAAATAAATGAACCCTCCCTGAAATATCCAAATCAATAATAAAGATAAAAATAATGTTTGGGTCCACTACTAAATAATGGCCTAGTTTTCTCTCTTTTTTTAGAGAGGAGGAAAGATGGGGTAGGGTTATGTGTGCATGTGTATTATGTGTGGGAACATATTGAAAAGTTTCAAATGGTTTGAGATTTTCTTAATAAAGATTAAGATATTCTGCTAATAAAATTAATTGTTGCTTGATGAAAGAAGAAAGGTTTCTGATAGTACATGGAGTGTGTAAAAGAAAGAAAATTATTTATTTTTAAAACTTTGGGATATTTAAACATTTTGATGTATCTATAGACACACAACCCTCATTTTGGTTTTGTTTTTCAAAAATGGAAGCATATAAAATAAGCTTTTTCATAGCCTATCTTTATCTCTTAGTATATAGTACATGTATTTCTGTGCACAAAATATTAATATGTTCCATCACTTTAAATAGTTGTACGGTGGTCCACTGACAGAACACACACACATGATGTAAATATTCCCCTGTTGATAGATATTTAGGTTGTTTTGAACTTATTGCTATTATAAGTAGCCCTAAGTATTCATATATTATGTGCAGTTGCTTAATTCTCATTTAAAGAATTAATTCACGTGCACTTTGAATTTATTCTTGTGTTGGTGATCTACTTTTAAGTTTTTTGCATGTATCTGTCCAATTTTCCCGGCACCATTTATTGAAGAGACTGTCGTTACTCCACTATATGCTCTTGCCTCCTTTGTCAAATACTAATTAACCATAAAGGTGTGGGCTTATTTCTTGGCTCTCTGTTCTGTTCCACTGGTCTATATGTCTGTTCTTATGCCGGCACCAGGCTGTTTTGATTACAGTGGCTTTGTAGTATAGTTTGATATAAGGTATTGTCATACCTCCAACTTTGTTCTTTTTTCTCAAGATTGCTGAGGCTATTCGGGGTCTTTTTTTTTTTTTTTTTTTTGGTTCCATATAAATTTTTGGAATATTTGTTCTAGACCTATGAAATATGCCATTGAAATTTTAATAGAAATTGTGAAACCAGAAAAATCTTAGAAAAAAACATAGGCAGTAAAATCTCAGATGTCTCTCATAGCAATATCTTTGCAACATATATCCTCAAGCAAGGGAAACAGGAAAAAATAAACAAATGGGACTTCATCAAACTAAAAAGTTTCTTCACAGCAAAAGAAACCATCAACAGAATGAAAAGGCAGCCCACTGAATGGGAGAACATATTTGCCAAAGATACATCTCATAAGGTGTTGATTTCCAAAATATATAAAGAACTTATACAACTCAACACCAGGAAGACAAACAATCCAATTAAAAATGGGCAAAGGACCTGAAAAAACACTTCTCCAAAGAGAACATACTAATGGCCAATAAAATTATGAAAAAATGCTCAACATCACTAATCATCAGAGAGATGCAAATTAAAACCACAAGGAGATATCACCTTACTCCTACCAGAATGGCTATCATGAATAAATCAACAAACAACAAGTGCTGGTGAGGATGGGGAGAAGAGGGAACCCTCATGCACTGTTGGTTGGAATGCAGACTCGTGCAGCCACTGTGGAAAACATTATGATGTTTCCTCAAAATTAAAAATGGAACTTCCTTTGACCCAGCAATTCCACTTCTGGGAATATATCTGAAGAAACCCAAAATATCAATTCAAAAGAATATATGCACCCCTATGTTCATTGCAGCATTATTTACAATAGCCAAGACCTGGTAACAGCTCAAGTTCCTGTCACTAGAGGAGTGGATAAAAAGCTGTGCTCCTTACACAATGGAATACTACATGGCCATAAAAACAAATGAAATCTTACCTTCTGCTACAGCATGGATGTACCTGGAGGTTATTATGCTAAGTGAAATAAGCCAGTGAGAGAAAAGTAAATACCATATGATCTCACTTATATGTGGAATCTCATGAACAAGATAAACTGATGAACAAGACAGAAACAGGGGCATGGATACATGGAACAGACTGACAGCTGTCAGAGGAAAGGAGGTTTGGGGGAACATATATACATAACACATACACAGAGACAACAGTGCGTGATAGACAGAGGCAACGGGAGGTAGGCAAAGGAGGGGAAGCGGGCTTGGGAAGAGACTTTGCTTGGGGTGATGGGCACATGATACAGTGTGCAGATGATGTTTCATTAAGTTGCACACTTGAAACCTGTGTGGTTTTGGGAACCAATGCCACCCCAATAAATTCACTTTAAAAACTATAAAAACCTTAATTCACAAAGGTGGACCTTCTGGTTAAAAGGATAAGGACATCTTTCATTCAGATACACTGTCTCAAACGGCCCCCAACCACACATTCAAGTATGCTTATGTCCCCATCCAACCTCAACATTGGATTTTACCACTCTTTTGAATTATGCCAACCTACTGAATATAAATAACTCATTGTTATAATTTTTATTATTGTTTAATTCAATATCTTTTTATAGATCAGTTGGTTGAAATTATCTGCTCAATAACATTTGCCCATTTAATTGTTGACATATTTGTACTTTTTTTATAGAAGTACACTTAATATATTAAGAATATAAGTCCTTCCATATGTAAAAGAGTGAATTTGGAACTCTAAATCACACCATGTAGACTTAACTCAAAACGGATCATAGCCCTGCATGCGAAAGCTAAAGTTATTATGTTCTTAAAAGAAAACATGGAGGTAAAGCCCATGACCTTGGATTAGGCAATCGTATCTTAGATATGACACTGAAAATGCAGGCAACAAAATACAAAATAAATTGGACTTCATCAAAATTTAAAACTTTTGTGTATCAAAGGACACTATCAAGAAAGTGAGAGGACAATTCATGGAATGAAAGAAAACATTTACAAATCATGTATCTATCTGGAAAGTGACTTTTATCCATAATATATAATGACCTATTATGGCTCATTAATAAAAAGGCAAATAATCCCATTTTAAAATAGGCAAAAAATTTGAATGGACATTTCTCCAAAGACAATATACACAAGGCTAATCAGCACATTTTTAAAAATGTTTAAAATATTTAATCATTAGAAAAATGCAAAGCAATACCACAATGAGATATTTCACACCCACTAAGATGGCTGTATTCAAAAAGCAGGAAATAACAAGTGTTGGTGAGAATGTAGAGAAATTAGAGCCCTCATACATTGCTGGTAGAAATATAAAATTATGCAGCCAATGTGAAAAACAGTTCGGCGCTCCCTCAACAAAATAAACATAGGGTTATCATAGCAATTTCGCTCCTAGGTATACACATGAAAACATGTATCCAAAATCTTGTACACAAATGTTCCTAACAGTATTATTCACAATAGCCAAAAATTAAAAACAACTCAAATGTCCAAAAACTGATGAATGGGTAAATAAAATATATATTCATATGAAGGAATATTATTCAGCCATAAAAATATAACCGTACTGATAAATGATCGATTATGGATGAACATTGAAAACTTTCCATTTGTAGGAAATTTCCAGAATAGGCAAATCTATAGAAACAAAAAGCAGATTAGTGGTTACCAGGAGCAGGGGAAGGATGCTAATGAGTACAGGGTTTCTTTGGGGGATAATGAGAATGTATTGGAGTTAGATTGAGGTGGAAGCACCATTCTATCAATACACTAAAAAATCACTGAATTGTATACTGTAAAAGAGTAAACTTTTTAGTATATGAATTACGTCTCCATGTGGCTGCTATTTTTAAAATAATCTTTTTCTTCTTATATTATGTTCTTATATATTGCAAATGGTTTTCACTTGGTTCAAGTTTTATTGTTTTTCACTGTGCATAATTTTTGTATCTTTATAGAAAATATATCAGTCTTTTTCTGTTATTTTTGATTGTGTCATATTTGGAAATCATTTCCATTTTTTAGGTTTGTAAAAAGAATCACTTGTGTTTTATTATAATCTTGTTTGAAAATTTAAATATTTGATTAATTAAAAATTTATATTTTAGTGGGCAACAAAGTTCAAAATGGGATTCTAGCTTTTTTTATAGATAACCAGTTGTTTCAACTTGGTTATTTAATAATTTATCTTTTCACTATTGCTTGAAATGCTACCATATTTATATTTTCATTTGCATAGTAAGATGATTTCAACTTTTATATTAAAATTTGTGTCTATCCTGTACTCTGTTCCATTGACTTTGATGCTTCTTCCTACAACACTTATTTGTTGTAGCTTTAAAATACACATAACCTTCTATGTCAAGAACTATTCAAACTAGTCATATAGTATAAGTATAGTTTTAAATGTTTTTTAAAAGCAGTCATAAATACCCTCACAAAGAAAAAAAGCATTGGGAATTTAATTACAATTACACTTTAGAGCTTAATCTAGAGATCATGGACATATTTATCACATTAAGATTTCTCAAATAAGAATAACATCTGGTTCTTCAGATACTTGTCTTCTTTTATGTTCCTCTGAAGAGCATTATAGTTTTCTTCATATATGTCCAGCACATTCCTTTCTAAGTTTATCCTCAGGGGATCTATGTTTAATTTGCCTTTGTGTATATGGTATTTTCCCCATTATATGTTGTGATAATATTTGTGTGGTATTTGGCATATAGAAAAGCTATTAATTTTGCATTATTTTTAAACTATTAACTTTGATAAACTCTCATTCCTTCTGAAAAAAATTATAATGTTTGCCTACTTTTTTCTAGTATTTTTTACTATATTTCACTTTCTTGACTTATTGCTTTGGCTAGCACATTCAAAATCATGGGCTATAATAGCAGCAATTGATGACTGATATCCATGACTTTTTTTAAAAAAAGAATTCTATATTTCACCACTAAGAATCATATTTGATTTTGATATGAGCAGTATACATTTTTACTATATAAAGAATTATATTATTTTAGTTTTGTTTTAAAAGATGTGCTATAGTAGTAGAAATACATTGGTAATAATCTCTGTGTTATCTATCACTCACCCTGTATATTAAATTAATATGTATTTAGCCAGACACTGTCCTAAGCACTAGGGGTACAAATAGTGCCCCAGCTTTCTAGCACTCACTGCTAAGGGCAGTTACTTTAACCCTTTGATTACTCTGAAGAATTCATGGGACACAGTATAAGAGTGGATCACTAAAGCAATGATACTCAGTGAGAGAGAAGAGAAGAAGCAGACTCGAGGTGAAGGAAAGAGGCAGGTATCACTTACCAAAGTACCCCAAGTCTTATATGGCCATCAGGTTGGTCACTGGACTTTAGTAATATCTAAATGCAATATAAGGTTTTACAGTTTTACTTTATAAACCTTGTATAATGTTTTCACAAACATTAAACACTTTACTTCTAACAATAACCTCAGTTAAATATTATCTCAACATTACAGAAGAGGAAATTAAAACTTGGGATTGTTAGAATACCAAAGCTAAGCAAAAAGAAAATCTGTGCTCTTTGCACGTACCCTAATAAAACAATTGAACAACATAATATACGATTTAATAATTTCATCATCTTTAGCAGAGTTCTAGAATTCATTCTCCCATGATGTTTAACCCCAGAGTTCCCCCTTTCTCGGTTCCATCAGAGAATCACCTGTTAATCACACAGGCCATCCCAACCGGTACTTTTCCAGTCTCTCTGAATTGCAGGAATACCTAAGACCAGTCCTCTGTGAAAATCCTGTATTCGTGTCCCAAGTTGACTTGTGCTGATTGAGAGGCCATGGAGGAGGTGCTCAAATCAGGGCCAAATTCAATGCTGTGGTTTGAAGAATGTTGGCTTTCTATCGAGCCCTGATAGCTTTCACCAGAGTCAGAACCCTTTGCTGGATAGCCATACTCCCTTAACCTCAGACCAAGGGGAACCTGCCCCTCCTCCTCCTCTAGAGCGGGGACTGCCTCAGTCCCAGAGCCCTTTTCCTCATCTGCTTCATGCACAGAGCACACAGAGGAGACTGTTTCAGCAACAGAATGCTGTATTTCTCCACCTCTCTGCAACTTAAGGAACATCAGAGGAAGAAAAGTGGTCGAGAGAGCTCGGGAGGCCAGATCAGCAATTCAGTCCCTGCTGAAAACTGCTCCAGATCTCACTGCTAAAGTGGAGTCTTGAGAGCTCTCTGGCATATTAAATATTCATCAAAAGCTAAACACTACTTTTTCAACATTTGACTGAATAATACAAGTGTAGATTTGCCCTATCTCTACTTTCGATTTGCTCACATATACATAGCACTAAATTACAGTTCTAATGAAGTCGGTTTAAAAGATGAGGAAAGAATCCTTTGTAGTTTATCCCTGCCTTTCATTTCCTCTTAATTTAACCATAAACTAAACGGATCCATAAAATGTTTATAGAGGGTAATAAAATGATGTTTTTAATACAAAGGTTGCTCATGTAATTAAGCATAAATTCTATGACATTCTGTGTAATTTGGAATGGTTTGCAAGGAATTAACAAATACTTATATCTATTTTATTTCTCGTTCCATTAATGGCAAATAATAAAACAAAAAGGGGGGAGGATGTTAGTTAGTAAGTTTCTACCATTGTAAATACCTACAGTTCGAAAATTAAAGCTGTAGATGTTGCTAAAGACTATGTTTTTCTTGAAAATTCGACATTAAATTTAATTAGATTTCTCATTTGTCCTTTCTTTTCATTCACTCTTTCTTTTTTTTTTCTGCCTTTCCCCCTTTATCTCTCCTCTCTGTCTCCCTTAAATACTAGGAGGACACTATATGTTTTGACAAGGCCTACATCATACAAACGAAGAAACTAATCACCATAAGAAAAAATAAAGTGGTCACTGTTCTAATCCTGTACCTATTACACTATACATTATCTGTAAAGTACTGTTAGTTCAAAGCTACCATTAAACAATATGATGCATGTGGTCCCGGCTCTCTCTTCAAACACTTTCATTTTCTAAATAAAAAGAAAAACTATGCTTGAAGAATTAAAATCATAGTCTATTTTTCTCCCAGAGCTTTTTTTTTTGTAAAGAGAATTGGAAGTGATCTAATCTTTATTGTTATCACATATTATCATCTGACTGTCAAGATGTGATTTCTTATTCTGAAAGGATCCACTCTCTCTCATGTGTCACGTTAACATTTCAAATCAAGAAACACGGTAATGTTCGTGTTGTTTAAGATAATTACGAGAAGAAGCCACTGAACTGTATTTCTCTAAGTTCATTTAGACTTTGGCAGCAAAGATTGATCATCAGCATTGAAGGATGCCTTCCTTTACATGGAGTGATACTAGTGGAAGTAAATTAACTTTTGAGCATTTTTGTCATCTTCACCACACTAAGACGAAGGTTCCCTTCACACTTCTGCAACAATAGTTGGGATAGTTTCACAAAATATTTTAAAAGCAACGATCAGCATTGTCTGAAAAGGTACAGCTGGCTTAAAAAGGAATTAGAGCCCGGCCAGTGTGGCTCAGTGCTTGAGCATTGACCCACGCACCAAGAGGTCGCTGGTTCGATTCCTGGTCAGGACACATGCCCAGGCTGTGGGCCAAATCCCCAGTGGGGGGCATGCAGGAGGCGGCCAATCGATGTTCTCTCTCATCAATGTTTCTATCTCTCTCTCCCTCTCCTTTCCTCTATCTCTAAAATCAATAAAGAAAAAAAGGTTTTTTAAAGGAATTAGATAAATTTTGATGAATTGTTAGGTCTACCTTTCCTGTGTTTGTAAGACATGAGCGAGGAATGAGGATGACTCCTTCTTTTCCACAGTATGGTTTCCATGTTGGATGAAACAGTCCAGGAGGGAGGGATTCCGGTCCTCACTTCAGTGTTTCTGAGCACATGAGCCTTCAGCATCATGTAGGCTCACCCAGGCCGTTGGATGGAAAGCAAATTTCCTCTTATTTTCTTGTACATATTCGGCTCATTTAGATTTTGATGTCTCTCGGAAGACAGCAAGTTTCTCCTGCCCACAACTGTGGTTGTAATAACAGTTTCCCATTTTGCTGCTGGGCATGCCCCATGGACATCATACCAGTACTTCAAGCTCCACTTATCCCAACCCAAACTCAATTATGCCCCCTGCAAACCTCCTCCACCTCCTGTGTCTCCATCTCTTAAATAACTCAACTCTTCTCAAATTTGGCCAGACTTACACACTTGGAAAAATCTCCCCTGCCCCCGCTGACATCCAAGGACCAGGCCACTCTGCTACATACTCCTATTTTTCTATCCATCCCACCACCACTGAAGTCGTCTTCTGGCCTGACCTCTGCCGCCTTACCTCTGAATCCTGCTTCTCCAACCTGCCCCTCCCTCTGGTGTGACTATTGTCTCTCCAAAGCACGGGCTAGATTATGATGATCTTTTCCTCCAAAATCTATGGCTTCTAAACATCCCAAGAAAAACATTCTACCTTCAGCAACTGCCAATTCAGAAATTCCATCCGGTGATTCTGTCCTGTCCTGCCGCCACATCTCCACTGCTTCCCCCCAGGTGTGCCCATCATGCCCCCGCTGCACCAGGCCCTCCCACCCTCTCCTGCCTTTGCGGACCCTCGGCCCACGTTAACTTGGTTATGTTCCTCTAGCTTGGCTCAGCTGCTGTGCCCCCGGGTCAAGAAGTCTTTCACAGCCCACACTATTATTCACTCCCCCTTTTCTGTGCAGAGCGCTTTCCCTCCACCTCTGGATCAGCATCTGCAGCATTCTGCACGTGTGAAGTTAGCCTCTGGCACACCTGTCAAAGGTTGCACATTCTCTCACTCTTTCTGCCACCTGTCAGATTCCCAGCTGCTATTCTAGACACTAATGATACAAAGACCTAGTCTCTCTCTCAAGACTCTCAATCCAGTAGGTGATAAAAATATGTTAATAATGCAAGAGGGTGAGATACCTGTCATCAGAAAGTCCAAAGGAGAGACAGTGGAAGCACAGGACCCAGATTCAAAAGATTCAGGGGTTCAAGGTCGGGCTCTGCTATGTATCTAAGTTCTAATAAGCAAATCTCATTTCAGTTTTCCCCTCGCCAAATCAGGATCCCTACCGCCACGTGTTCTAGAAGCATCAGACTAAAATTAAAGAGTGAGTTTTCATTTGCTTCACCAGCTCCGCTCTCTGTTCTTTTTCTCTACTCTGTGCCTCTAGAAGGTGACCTCTGAGCAGGAGGGTCCTGGCCACATCACCTCCATGTCTCCAGGTTCTGCTAATTGCTTTCTCCTCCGGCTCCCCTCTCAGGGGTAGTCGGGCCCCAGGCTAACCCTGCCTGTGGTTTCCCTGCGCTCTGCCAGCACCTCTGCAAATAGTCCCTTTATTAAAGGCCCTGCAGATTACCCAAGTCAAACGTGCCATCTGTTCCCTGCCAGGACTCGATTGATAAAAATGCTTTTGAAACTTTAAGTTGCTGTCTAAATGCAAGGCATCTCTCATTTATCTCTGCACAGGGTTTTACACAAAGTAGATTACTGCTATTAGTAGCGAACAGTGAAATGGATGCGTGCAAGGATGAATGAGTGAGGATCCTGCAGGCTTCCGCGCAGCTGCGTCCCCGGGAGGACCCCCTCCTCACCTTGACTGGATTGTGTGATGCCTGATTGGATTCGCAAGGGCCGCTGTTCCCTCGGAACGCACTGTCTCTTCGGGAAAACATTTCTGCAGATAGTGTATCTCAGCCCTTATATGTTTCTAGTGGATAAGAGTGAAAGGGTTAACTTTTTTTGCAATTTCTAGAAATACCCTCCTTCTACAGACTGCACAATTACCTGGTAGCAAAAATGGATTACATGTTTGTTCATTTATTTGTATCTTTTGTTCATCCACATAAAAGATGGTGAATTAGTCCAAAGCAAGCAAATGGATTATTCCCCTTATTAAATGGGAACCAAGAGCATATTTAAGGCATCAGTAGCTTCGACTGGGGTCGTTTTTTGCAAAAGCACAGTAAAAACACAAATCATTGCCTCCACAACCCCTTTTTCTAGGGGAAACCTAGACAGAGAATGGACAACCAGGCCTCACCACATGATCTAAACACATTTAAATCACAGAATTCAGTAGCTCGATATTTACGAGGAGCCAAAATCATGACTGACTAGACTTTAATAGTAAATTAAGTTATTCCCAGAAATTATAGACTATCCTTTCTCCTGAATCCTCATGTACATCAATAAAATAGAAGATAAGCATTTTCCTCTTATTTTAATGTAAAGTTGATGATTTAAAAATGAGAAACTAACCCATGGGAACTATTTTTATAAAACATACTTTTGAGTAAACACATTTAATAGTATGCTTTGGTGCTGAGTAGGTATTATTCATTAGCAAATAATTGCATAACTGGAATTCTTAATTAAAATTTTTGATGAGAAATGAATCTGTTTATTCTGTAATTATGACCCAGAAGTTCAGAACATATTGGGGTAGTTTATGAACCCAGCTTCAAAGATTTTAATATAGCAAAGAATTCACAAAGCTTTCAAACGGGAACTCTGAGAGAAACACACACACATACACACCCTGTGTGTGTGCATGGATCCAGATGCAATAAGATTTAAAAGTACAATACAACCCTAGCATGGAAATACTCTGACTTAGTGGATGTGTGATGCCGTTAAAAACCTCTAAACAGTCCTTCTGGCCCTTTCTGGATTTTCCAGGAAGGCTCTCAGCCAAACAGTTTCTTCCTTTAACTTTGTAATTCAGACAATGGCTAACTCTGTACGGCTCCGTTTCAAAGCTTCCTCAAGAAGATAAGTTGGAAGGGATTTTTTCAGCACCCTTCACAATCCATGCTTTAGTACACCGCCCTGGGGAGGGGCTCATTCTGGATGACAGTTAAGTGAATCAGGTGATGTTTAAATCTAACTCTTTTCGAGGGTCAACCTGGTAAGAAAGTAGGTTATAAAAAATAACAGGCCTTCAATGTCTTTGCTTGGTGGCTGTCACCTGACGCTGGGTTCTTGGTTCAAAGGCCAAAGAGCTCTGGGGACAAGGAGAGCCTGAGCAGACCACTTGGCGGAACCCACCGGGTGAGACAATGGTCGGTTTCTGCTGAGCCTTCTCCTGGGACACAGGTGAAACCCCCGTGCCCGGGGCTGCTAGAGAGAGCTGCCTCCTGTTACTTCTTGTGTTGTTGCTGACTCAGTGACACCATAGCCCAGACCCAGATTTAAACGCTGGTACCAAGTGTATCTCCCCACGTGCTTCCGGGGCTTGCCACCACGTCCCAGCCTACTGGGGTGTTCGGATGTTAGACAAGTCCTGGAATTAAAGCATGTGCCGCTGAGCTTTATCTCAGAACGCCAGCTTCTTCCCGTCCCCCGTACACTACCACCCTTCAATCCCTTGCATATTAGCAGCGTAAATGTCTTTTCTTTATTGATTTGAGAGAGAGAGGAAGGGAGAGGGAGAGAGAGAGAGACACATCGATTAGCAAGAACATCGATTGGCTACTTCTTGCATGCCCCCCACTGGGGATCGGGCCCACAACCTGGGCATGTGCCCTGACCAGGAATCGAACCAGCGAC
This sequence comes from Molossus molossus, assembly GCF_014108415.1. NCBI lineage: Eukaryota > Metazoa > Chordata > Mammalia > Chiroptera > Molossidae > Molossus > Molossus molossus. The sequence goes on from NW_023425344.1 coordinate 186,115,998, forward strand.
CTCCTGGTGCATGGGTCAGTGCTCAACCACTGAGCCACACCAGCTGGGCTTAGCAGTGTAATTTTTTAAATGAATCTAATATATTCAATATTAATAAGATGGCCATAATAGTAAACATCCTATCTGAGAAGACACAGGAAAGAAAGAAACAAAAGTAGTATCCTTTGTGTTCCTTTATTTGGAAAGACATAAATTACACAGAATCTTATTCTCTCTCTCTCTCTCTCTCTCTCTCTCTCTCTCTCTCTAACTAGTGGTTCCTGGCAATGAACCGGCTCTGTACCTACATAGTACAGTCATTCTTCTGTGTACAGCATTCAGCGACTAGGGTGTTTTGCTTTTGTTTTGTTTTGTTGTGAAAGGTACAGTTGTATGGCCCTAACCATTAATTGCAACATTTATGACTTAACTAGTAAGGTTTATTTTAATAAAAACGTGCATGCTGTTAAATGGGCCATTTTCCTCATTATTTATAAGTGATTCAGAGATGCATAATAGCATTCATATACTGTAGAGAGGTTTAAATTATGCTATAAACCACATTGCAGAGTTCCTGACACTGGTTTGTATGTGACAAGCAAAAAATAGCAAAGAATTAGAAACCAAAGCACATTTTTAACCTAGCTTTGAGCGTCTAGGTGTGGGTTTTATAATGTTGTTATTTTCTGTGTTACTCAAGACATATTTTTGCAAATCTATACTCTTTTTCTTTTCCATAGCACGGTGTCCTAGAAAGAAAATTTGGCTTGAGAGCTAAGCAGGCGGGTATTAGACCCTAGACTCCATCATCCACTAGGCTGTAATCCTGCTAAGATGGTTAACTTAAACAAGCCTGGTGTCTTTGTTTCCAAATGCCTGCCTCCAGGAGCTGGGGTACAAATTAAGTGGCACTACTGTGGCCAGCCAGGATCTGGATGCAATAGGTACCCAGTTAATTTCTTCTCCGTTTGTTGATTTGAATTTTAACATTGCCTTAAGCAACAAAAAGAAAGAAAGAAGATTAGGAGGTTTGTTTTTAAAAACAAATTAAAAAGTGTTTTTAAAAAACAGATAAAAAGTTGTCATTCTCTACTACTTTGGGTTATTTTCATTCCCTTTCTTCTTTGTTAAGACATTCTAACATTTAACAGATACTATTCAGCCCCAATTCTTGAAGGTCAGAGGCTTTGGGTAAATGTGTGGAGAGAAGGCTGTCAGGAATTTAACATCTGCTGGGATGTAAGCTGGCATCCCTGTATCCTAAATATATCTTCCCAAAGTACATAGAAGTACAATTAAGCAATGCCAACTGAGTTATCATCTTTTTATTTGATCTTCCCTGAAAAAAAAATTATTTTGCTTCTGTTTGTTCAAAAGATTTTTGATAAAATGGTGATAGCCTTCCTATCTCCTGTCTGTTTTCAAAAGAGCTAGCATTATTAAAGGCTATTTGCTATCCATCTTTCTGATGGGGAAAAAAACAACAGGAGAAAACAAAAAAACTTAACTCTTTTTATTTCACTTGGGCAGCGTCCCTCCACCCTGACACCTGCAGAATCATTAGTAAAATTAGGTAAGTAACTGATTTATCATTTCTGTCAATGCATGGTGTATCCCCTTTACTCAGAGGGTACAGAAAAAAAATATTGTTCAAACTAAGGGAGAGTAACCAAAATGACTTAAAAAAGCACATTTTTATCATTCCAAACATAAGCCTCGCTGTGGTGGTATACTATCATAGTACATAATAATAGAAATGAATTGTGTCAGTAAACTCTTGAGGTTGAAGATTTACCATGATAAATATTTTTCATTAAAGTGAAATATCTTAGCAGAGTCACTTTCATGTGCAGACTGTCGACACAAGGAGGCCAGCTGTGCCTGTGCAGATGCCGAGATGCAGGTCTATATTATTAATGATGCATCGTGTCGTGGAGCCTAGATTGGTTCTGAAAGCAATTCCTTGCCACAACAGCACTTTCTATAATGTGCGAACACAGAGAATGCTATACGTGCTCTTCAAATTAAAGTAATCACAGAAGCCATAGCTGCCTCTGAAACGCCAATGCCGCTCTCTTTTTATTTTGAGACATGAAATTCTGCACCCTAATCTGTCTGGTTCATTAACATCCATACAAAATGTGATTTTTATATCAACAACTGGATAGTGAAGAGCATATCTGAATTAATAAACACATACACATAGATGAGGAAAGGAAGGCAGTGGAATGGAACCAAAGAAATGCATCGCAAACTGACGGTATCCCTGTACTTTTACTTTAAATCTCACAATGTGAGGTTGGATTAAGTTTCTAATCCAGCTCTGCAGGATTCCAAGATTGCGCGGTGTTCAGGGCATATGCGATAACATTAGCTAATGTGTATTCGGTGCTTGCTGCGTGCCAGGTACGATGCTAAACACTTCACACGCATTATCACACGGAGTCTTCATGAAATACCCTTGAAATGTTATCACCCCTGTCTCACAGATGAGAAAACTGAAGACGGTGTAGTCGAATTATACCTAGAGGAGGTGTCTGAATTTGAATCCAGGTTGTCTGATGTTCCAAAGCCTTCTGACTTCTATGCCTATATGCATAACCAATGGGCACAGACAACAGTGTAGTGAAGGCAGGGGGTGGCGGGAGCAGGGAGGAGGGTGTCAATGGGGGAAGGGGGGGACTTCTGTAATACTTTCAATAATAAAAATAAATTAAAAAAAAAAATGAAGTAAGAGGTAGGGTTCAGATCCTACTTAGTTACTACCTGTGTGGCCTTAGGTCCCTTAAACTCTCTAAGCCTCAGTTTCCTCTTCTGTAAGATGAAGATAATAATAGTACTTACCTCATAGACTGGTTGTGATTTAATATTTGTAAAATGCTTAGAACAGAGTTTGGCACATATTTAGCATTAATGCTGTGCTTAATTATTGTAATAATTAAAGAGTGGTATTCTCTGATGATTGATCAACTTTCATTGACTCTTACACACAGATTTTCTATAATTTTCAGGTAACTTTTATTCTTAAAATTATATTGCAGCCCTAGCCAGTGTGGCTCAGTTGGTTGAGTGTTGTCCCGTGCACCAAAAGGTGGTGGGTTTGATTCCTGGTCAGGTCAGGACACATACCCAGGTTTCAGGTTTGATCCCTGGTCTGGGAGCGTTTGGGAGGCAACTGATCGGTCTCTCTCTCTCTCTTCTCTCTCTCCTTCTCTCTAAAATAATTTAAAGAAACAAACCAAGACTAGATTGGAAATAAAACATAGAAATAAAATTGTGAACTTTACTCCTGAAGTAAATAAACAAACAAAAAAATATTGTGAATTAGGTTACTATTTATCATGGATGAGAGATGTATGCAGATAACACTATAAAGCATAGTCATTAACCATCTACAGCATTGAGCCCTTTAAGTATTATTTCTGGGTAGTCAAAGAACCAAATATCTTCCTCCCCAACCTTCCTTTATTATTTACTCATCAACAAACATCCTCATACAGATACTATGCCTGTCTGGGCATCCAGGTGAAGAGAGCCCTGCTCCAGAGGACCATGCAATCTAGAGATGACTATACGCTCTGGTTTGGCACATAAAAGAAGGTAAAAAGTTGTGGGTTCCATAATCAGATCTGTTTAACAAGTACTTACTGAGTACCCATTAAATAACAGGCACTGGGTTAGGCATTGAGCTGTCCAGGTGAACAGGACACGATCCTTGTTCCTAAGAAGCAGCCAGTAGTGAAGACATCCTAAACAGACATTTTCCCTTCAATTTGTAAGTTATATAAGGATACAGAAGAGAGGTGTTTATACCTATCCCAAAGGTAGTGGGATGGAGGAAATTTTGACACCTAAACAAAAGTTTTGTTAAAAGTTAAGAAAAGCACGCCCGGCCGGTGTGGCTCAGTGGTTGAGTGTCGACCTATGCACGAAGAGGTCACTGGTTCGAGTCACGGTCAGGGCACATGCCCAGGTTGTGGGCCCGATCCCCCGTGGGGGGCATGCAGGAGGCAGCCAGTCGATATTTTCTCTCATCAATGTTTCTATCTCTCTCTCCCTCTCCCTTCCTCTCTCTCTCAAATCAATAAAGAAAATATATTTTAAATAGATAAATAAAAGTTAAAAAAAGCAGAAATAAAAGTGCATCAAGTCATGGTGAATGAGTACCCCAGAAATCACAGACGCCACACGTGAAGACGTAGAGACATGAAACAGTGGGATATCGCATGGAACTACATACAGCATGGAGGGGGTGTGGCTAGAGAAGTAAACAAGGCTGACAGGTTCAAAGTGTATAAAATCAACTGAAAGGGCCAGATGCCTATAAACTGCATAAGGTGTGAGCAGTTTCCTTAGAATTCTTTCCACTAAAATCTGAGTAAAAAGAGTGTCATTTCCCTTAATAAATCAAAATTATTTTTTATCCTAACCAAAAGATGAAAGGCTGTTCTTTGGATGACAGTGAATTGTCCACTTCCTGAACTCTCTTCCCCCAGCAGACACCGGGTTGGCTCTAAGGTCTAGACTGACAATGAAAATGAAAACAGGTCTGATTTTTGGCTTAAAGTGACCTGTCACCACATCCTTCTGCAACCTAAAGGTTTTTCATTTCTGGATCTAAGAACTCAGTCTAAGACCCTGTCAAATGCACTTCCTGGGGGAGCACTTTGGAGAGTTGGCCATCACTGAATTTCATGGAAGACTTAGGAATCTAGGGGATTGAACATTTTTAATTGGCTGTGGCAGCAGACCCAGGACAACTCATGAGCTTTCTGGAGAGGTAGGTGGCAATTTGATTCCTCATCAAACCAATGGTCACCGTCTTGCATCTTCATTCAGCGCACAGAGGCCTCTGCCTGCAGCAGGGCTGGCCCCCTGGATGGAGAGTGCAGGAATGACTGGATGCCGTCAAGTAGGCACAGCTTTCTGGGTCAGAAGTTGGCTGGGAAAGGGCCCTGACTGCCAAGTACCTTGCAATAATGTCAGAACCCAGCACAACCAAAAACCACCAGCCAGCCAGCCAACAAAAGCCTTAACAACAATAGCAAAATCAGAGAGCTGTGTTGCCAAAGCTGTTCTTTCTGCCCCCTACCCCTTTCTTCCAATAGAAAGAACAGCAGGAGTAGAGTTTATATTTTAAAAGACACCCCCTCCTCCTTCCTCCTTCATTTTGGTAACAAAGGGTTAACAGTCCTGCAGCATCCGGGTGTCTTTTTTGAGTTCCTTTTTCAAGGCTGTCAGTAGAAGGCTCTGAAACAACTCGGAATAGGACATTTTCCTAAATGTAAACATGTAACTTTGTGCTGAGGAGAAAGCAGGAACCCTAAAGGAAAGGAAAATCTTTTCTCTGCCCCTTTCTTCTCTCTTTCACGGTAATTAACCATACTCAAATAAAAATTAAAAGTTTGGCAGAAAAAGCTCTCTCTTTTTCTTTTTCTTTAAATAGGGCAACATGGTTCATTCCAGCTATTTAGAGCCCTCAGTGATTCATAATTCAACTGGAAATTAATAAAACACAGCCTGTTCTTGAAAAAGAAGTTTGGGTTCAGATCCCCTTGATTTGGACTATATGACTTTTTTCTTTCATTTGTGACAGTCAATTTTAAATGATGTCACTTCAAGGACATTTTCATTTCTCCCACAACATATTACACGAAACAGTTGCCTGTAATACCGGCTCATTAGCCTGCAAAATTATACTGTACTGAATGGCTTTCATTCAAAGTAGAAATGGGATTTTTAGTAGGCAATTTCTGTATTTTTATAAAGATAAAGCAATGTTTGATTGCTTCTTCCCAGCTGTTTTAGTTAGTGGTTATAAAGAGAAATTGGAAGGGGGAGGGCGAGAAAGGTAATATGGGGGAGGGTTTGTAAAGATGTGCTTAAAAAATAAAGCTCAGATTAGGAAACTAAGGCAGAACTTCACAGAGCTACTGAGCCTGCAGCTCATCTGGGCTGCAATAATTTGTCCTCTGGACAGCCGGAGGAAAGTGAGGGAGAGGGGAAGAGGGAGGAAAGCGAAAAGGCTGCTTCGCAGGCTGCAGCGGCCACCGCGAGCTGGATGACTGACGCGCTGGGAGTTGCTGGAAGGAGCAGCTCTTCAGAGGTGGGGACAGGGAGGGTGCGCCGCGGAGCGCCCGGGCGGAGGGACGCGGAGGCCACCGAGGGGTCAGCGGGGCCGCGGCGCCGGGCTGGGGGCCTCCAGGCGGCGCTGGCCGCGGGGCTCGGGCTCGGCGAGCGCGCCGGGCCACCCGCGCCTCCTGCTGTCCGCGCCTGGGGGTGGGCCCGCGCCGCCTGACGGATTGACTTGGAGATGGATCGAATTACACCATTTGCCGTGCCTCGATTTGTTTTGCTCCTGCTTCGTCCCGCCGCCGCCGCCGCCGCCGCTGCTGCTGCTGCTGACGCTGCTGCAAGGACTGGCGGTGGCGAGTTTCAGGCTTATATCCAGGGAGCCAAGACCTGAAGAGACAGAGGGATATATATGTCTGTTTTCTCTTTTTTCTTTATTTTCTTTTTCCTTGCACGTGACAAGCTTTATTTTTGCCAGCCTCCCCCCATGAGGTAAGACCCTCTTGTGAAAATATGCTAATGCTCTGGGCGCCCGGTGGGGCTCGGACCTAGATCCTCCGAGCCCGGATCGCAGCCAGTGTGCGCGTGTGTGTGCGTGGTCACCGGAGAGTTGATTTCCTTTCTAACCAGGTTTCTCCGCCTGTCGTGCAAGGGACGTGCAGAAGGCTGGAGAGGTTTGGCGGACCCGTCAAAACTGGCAGAACTGGGAGCTTGGGGGGAGGGGCAAGTGGACCTGGAGGCCCCCCTGCACTGTGCACCCCCTTGGGGGAAAAATAGCGGAAGAAGGGGGCAAGTAAAAGTTTCTTGCCAGGCAGCGCCAGCTCCGCGCTGCCCCGTACATTCTCAGGGGCAATCCAGGCTGCTACGGTGCTGGGCACAGCGTCTCCAGCCAGCAAAGGACTGAACTGAGGCCAGCGGAGCCGGCTGCAGGCTCGGCTGCCCCCTTCTGCCCGCCGGCCCCGTAGCCGGCGCTGGGACCGCCGGAATCGGGCAGCGCTGCCCGGCGCCTGGCGAAGGGGCGCAGCGCAGCGGCAGAGACCTGGCAGCTTCCAGCGCACTCGCTACCTGTCAGTGCGCCCGGTTGTTGCGCCCGGTGCCTTGGAGCGGGAGCTCGGGGGACTCGGCCACCTCCACCCTCCAGGCTTCAGCACCGGCTCCTGCCTAGAGGGCGGCCCCTGCCCACCCTCCCTCTGCCCCTGCAGACAGAGCGCTCGGCGGATGGGCTCTGGGGCCCGGAGCTGCCCGCCGCCCACCCCACCTCCCACCCGGCGCCGGGGTTTCTTCCCCGGCCACTCTCCCCCGCAACTTTCCGTGCTTTGTTCTCGGGCTGGAAATGATTTACGGAAGCGTCTTGGACAGGGTCTCCGCCAGGCGGCAAGAGCCCGGCGCTGAGATGTGTTACGTTCTCATCTACCCATCAATTATGGATGGAAACAAATAAGGAAGAGTCAATTTTGCATGAGCCCCTTCTCAGGCGGCGAGAGGCGTCCTGCGGCCGGGAGGGAGCCTCCGCTCACGTCGCCAGCCGCTGGCACAGGGATGGTGAGGAGGAAGGTAGGGAAACTTTTATTTCCAGTCTTGACAGCGATGTTTGTTCCTGGGCTACGGAGACTGATACAGTCGCCGCCTTGGGGGAACTCGGGGAAGGGGGTGGGGGGGACGCTTCCTCTGTCGTGTCTAACTCTTGGATTGAAATGAAAGGTCACAAAGGATTTAAAGGTGTGGATGAGAACGCGGTTTGAAAATTTTTCTGCTAAATCGACCCTCGCAACCAGTGCTGTCAGGTGATTTTTAAATCCTGAACTTGGGAAAAGCTCAATGCCTTGGAGCTAACGCGGGATGAAGTAGGGGTGTTAATTACAGCATTAGAGGAAGCTTGGGGAGAGCTCCCTGTTCTGAGGTGACCAGTCAGGAACCCAAGTTCCAGCATCCCAACCCCTCACCGCTCTCAGTTGGGGGATTTCCACGCAGAAGGGACAGTGGATCATTTTTGTAGATATATAGACTTTGTAAACAGTAATTGGACCTATGTCCACCTCTACAGGCGGCTACTCTCCCATAAAAATAATGGTAATGTTTCCTGTTTCTAGGGAAAATAAGTGTCTAGGGCAATTTCCCCCAGAACTTCCAGCTAAGAATCTTAAGTCTGCAGTATTTACCCGATATTTGGGGTGATGGAGTAGATTGTTTTGTTTATTTCAAGGCTGAAGTCCTAGGGAAAGGCTTAACATTTTTCTAAATTGGATTAACCTCTGTTTCTCAGAGTAGGAGGAATACTTGTTTGGAGAATTTTTTCAAGGTTTCTTATTAGTAGAATTGAGAAATCTTATCTCAGACAGCTCAAGATGATGATTTTACTATCCTTGTCGGCAGTTGAAACAATAGATCTTAATGCTGGTTTATACATGTTGTTAAAAAATTCCTTAGCTCTCTTAGCTGTCCAACTCAGGAAATTAAGTTGTGTGTAGTCATGTTTAGTGTAGTGAGTGACAGGCATATTCTGTCAGGCTGGCAAATACTACACAAACGTTTACACTGGCTTAGATAAATAGAAATTGCCAGATAAGCTCTGAGATTTGGGCCTATATTATCATGAATTTAAACATCTGAAGATAAGTATAGCTCAGCCATTGCTGAGTCTTATTTTTCTATATTGAGTGTTTGTGTTTTGATTCAAGTCTCTAGAATGTGCCCTTCGAAAGACAGTTAAAGAAGTAACACTCAGATTTCCAAAATGTGTTGTTTAGCAGACCATTTTCCTCCACGGGCACATTTAGTTAGATTAACCACCAACTACTGCTTCTTATTGGTTCCTGCAGAATATTGCTACCTGTCCTCCTTTCTTCTGGGGGCGCTACATAGATTACCTTTTTGAGGGAACCTTTCTGGGATGCAGGACAGTGTGCCAGGAATATTGTGACTTCCCCAAAGCCAAACATCTGGTTCATTCGAGTTTGAGTCAGATCTGTGGGCATTCTGCCCTCTTCCTTGTTTTTGTTTTTTTGTTGTTGTTTTTGTTTTGTTTTGTTGTTTTGGTCATGTCTCCTCGCCTGGTTTGATAGATTTGAAAGATGGCTGTGACGCAAACCTATTAGTCCAGGGAGGGCAACTTAGAAATCCAGTGGACTTCAGTTCAGTGGCTCAGTGGCTGCTTGCTGCATGGGAGGGATCTGTCCAGTAACTGCTCTGGGTAAGTGGGCCCCTGAATCCGGCGCTGTGGTTGCTGCTGCTTGAAAGGCGCGCAGGCAAGTAGGCAGGAGTAGAGCCCTGATTCACAAAAGACGCCCATAATTTTTAAGGACTTACTGAAGCTGGGGAAGTTCTTCACTTCTTGCTGCTATATCATAATGAATCTTGGTAATTAGCTTAGTCATTGTTCTTGCATGTGAATTTCACTAAGATACAAAGAGTGAAAAATGCATGTGAAATGGGGTCATTTTTCACCCTTCTGATGCATTTTGTGCAGAGTAAAGAGCCTGGCTGAATGCCTAACCGTTATTGGTATAACCATAGGAGGTGAACTCCTCCCTTAGCATATTGCAGAATAAAATATTACTTTTTATTTCAATGAATAGACTTTAAACCTTCACCTTCTAGATTCATTTCTAGAGGAAGCAAGAGGCACTTGGGGTATGCCAACCACTCAGTATTTATTGAGCATTATCCTTTGCAAGGAGCTATGCTAGCCAATGTTCCAACACCAGGTGAGGCAGACATGTTTCTGTATGTTCCATTTAAGTAAGAATGAACAGAAATAGAGAATGGCAGCACATACCACCAGGCCAGAAATAATATGCTTTCCTTTTCCTAGAAAATTTAAACCAAGATTAATTACACCTAATATTTACAGAGGTCCAGCCTTCCTGCTTTTAACACCAATAATCCAATGTACTGTAGGTGTAAGTCATGTACTCAACGTGTCATTCGAGTGGGAGACCTCACTTTCCCATCTCACATGAATGGAGACGAAGCGCATTACAATCTACTAAAGCCCAAGTCTGAGGTTCCTGCTCATGTTGTGAAGTGCTGCCAACTTCCAGTTGGAAAAAAAAGTGTGTTTTGATTTATTCCCATGACATGCAGAGGGAATAAAAATCACGTAGTAGTGAGCCTATCATAATCCTTTTCAGTTGAGGTGGCTGTTGTCTGGCTGACTTTTCCTCTTCAGCCCCTGATGACAGTGGCTGAGCAGCTGATAACTGAAGCTGCTTCCATTCATCCCAACAGGAAAACCAGCAAACAGTCTGCTTCGAAAGGCAGCTGTGTGCGCAGCCAGAGGCGGTCAAACGAGTGGCCCACGTAGGTACCACATGAGGTGGACTTTGTTCTCAAACTTCTCTTTTCTATTAAGCTTCTGTGAACTCCCCCAAATTAGCATTTTAACAACCCTGAAGTGAACTTCTGCCATTCTCTCTACTTGGACACAGTATGTAGATCATCCATCATCCTGTCCTTGGCTACAACGGGCTGCTGGCTCCATCACCATTTGGAGCTACACAGAATCCATCCGACTGTGAACAGCACAGCTGGCTACAGCAGTTTGTTCTTCCACACCACTGGCAACATTGTCTGGCTGTGGTAACTAAAGTTAACACCCAGAACGGGAAGTTTCCATTGTTTGGCAACCTGTGCTGGGCCCCTCATCCAGCTCTGGGGGCACACCTGCGGAAAGGCTGGCTGGAACTGGTGTGTTCCAGGAAGAGGGGGCTTGTCCCAGACTTACACACCCACCGGGAAACCTCCTGAGGCTTGATACGATTAAAGCGGCACCATTAGAAGGAGCCATTCAGACACCACTCAATCCTCGACCTTCAGAATTCACTCTATTTGAAAAGAGGAAGAAAAAAATGAAGCATCCTATAGCTTGTGATCCCAAAAGGCTGAAAACAGAAAAGACCTTGTGTAGTTCTTCGGGGAACTGAACAGGTTGCAGCTTCATCCCTTTTCAGAAAGAACATGTGCTGTGCCTAAATCCGGGACACGTGTCGGGTAGTGCTCAATGCTTTCTATCACTTGTTTTGTTTGTTTACTTCTTCTTCCTCAGTAAGAGATCTGCTGCAGTAGTCAGGGCATATTAAAGCAAGAAGGACATGAATCAGGTGGATATATTTGTTAGGTTACATTGCCAACCTTAAAAAAAAAACAACTTTTATAATTAGAAGTCCTGCCCTTAGAGTTTGATGTAGGGAGGGGAGTTTGATGAGCCTCGTGTATTGGCGGGAGATAGTATTCTTGCTTCTTTTCCTAATATTTACTAATGAAATCAGCCACAAAACAGCTGGGATGATATGGTCAGGACTTAAAAAAAAAAAAAATGCTTTTCCTCGCAAGTTCTTCTGGCCGAGCTAATCATCAAATTAACAGAGAGGTTAACAGGAGAAAATCAAATTGTAATACATGTGCACGGGTAATTCACATAGGCATGAAACTTGCAGACACAGTGAGGCAATATGGGGTACAGAAGACACTTTTGGACAAAGGATAAAGGGGTAGAATGGGTATTAGATGTCAGAAGGGAGAATGGTCGATTTAGGGTCATTGAGGAAGAGGGGAACACACGTATCAGGAAAGTCCTTGCCAGGTCACCAGGAACAATGGGGCGCAGGTGGTGTCTAGCTAATAGGCCCCTGCCTGGAAGCCCTCTTATTTACCATACTTAATTCGAATTTGGCTAAGGTAAATAGCCTGAAATCTCCTTCCTGAAGCTGGGTTATCTGTCTGAGTCTCTTCGGCAGAAAAGGTTGGGGGAGGGGGAGTAGGATCAAAGGTTCTTTCTGAGTTTTTGGCTTAATATATAGCTTAAAATCAGGATCCCAAAAGGCTGCTTCAGCGTGGCAGAACTGTGGTCCCCTCTGAATGAGGAGGAGGGGAAAAGGAGGAGGAGAAACAGGCAGCCACTTACTGTTGGTCAGCTGACTAAATTCTAGGCAACATCTAAGATCTTTATCTTTCTTGTATCATGTTCCCTCCAAACAACTGCATGAGGTAGGTTCTGTTAGCATCAGTGCATTATCAGAAAAGAAGCCCAGACACCCGAGAAGTCAAGTCATTTTCCCAAGGTCACACAGCAGGAAGGTATGTGCGACTTGCAACAGGTCTGCCTTACCTGTAACCGCTGCCCTGACCTGTCTCCAGGCACAGGAGCCCTGCAGTTTTCTGAGCCCCCGGTATTTCCAACATTTGCTTTTCAATGTAAGAGTCAGAGTTTGAGAAAAATTTGCTACTGAAGGAAACGATATCTACCCCATAGGTAGGCTCTTCCACGTTAACCTTTCTCTGAACTGAGTGGTATCATTGCACTCTTCTTTCATTTTTATTCCTGTTGGCCAAATAATTATGACACGCCCTCTTTTCAAGTGTCCTAGAGCCGTCATCTCCCCCCACCGTTTTTCTCCACGTCCGGCTTTCCTGTCCAAAATCACAGTGGCAGAGGACAAATGGCAATATTCATCACTCTCCAGCACACAGCGCTTCTGCATCGGGGTGCGAGTGACATTCATTTCCCTGGTCTTGGCAGGTGAAGACCCATTATGTATCCTTGTCCCATTTCCCAGGAGAATTTATGGGCCCATCCGCAAAGACAGTGAGCAGCAGCTGTTGGCGCGTTCGCGGCACCAGGAGGGAAAGTGTGTTCCTGAAGTTTAACTGTGCGTTGTGTGGTAATAGGCATTTTTCTTCGTTATGATTGTGAGAGAATCCTTTTACCTCTGTGAGTCCTCAGACGCGTGGTGGAGAAATTGTCACCCATGCATCAGCATTTATTTTTTCTTCTTGTTCAGGATCCCTGTAGAAGGGAAGAAAAGCAAATACACATTACCACTACAATAATGCTGAAATGTAAGGTCTTCAACATATATTTATGTTGATGGAAATATGGGTTTTCAAAAGTCCAGTGTGTCAGTACATGTATAATAAGGCCTCAGGATGATCTGCAATTACTTAGCCTATTATTGGAGTCTGTATGTAAAAATAAAGTCTGGAGTTTCGACTTCGCCGGGGAACTGGCACATAGGAGCCAGAGCAGATGAAGCTCTTTGAGAAAAATAACACTTCCATTCCCCAGGTGCCGGCTGTCAGCGAGCCAGGGGCTCAGACTCCCCCGGAGTCTGCACTGGCCCAGGCCTTTCCCAGTCTAAGGGTCTCAGGGAGCTCTGTAGGTCTGCAGAGTTGTCTACATCTATCAGTAAGTCCCCAGACCTCTCCTGGGTAATCGGTCGATAGAATAAATATATTTTTAAAGCTACAGGAGGAGGGAGGCAGAGGGAGGCATAAAGAATGCACTGTTTTTACAGTATAAATAAAGAATGTCACAGAAAGGATGTTTCTGTTTTTGCCATTGCTGGGGAAGCATTTGTTCACCCAGCTAACTTTTACCAAGTGTCTGAGCTGTACAAATAGGTGCCAGGGTGGGGAGAGGGTTCAGAGAGGAACGTGACCCAGTTCCAGAGCTCAAGGGTCTTACTGAGGGGTATATGGAAAAGGCGAGGCCAACACTTAGCCAAAATAAAATGGCAAGTGTTTTAAGTGTCACAAGTATACACACAGACCTATGGAAACTGAGAGGAGTGAGAGGTTATTTCTGGCCAGGGTGGTCAGGGAAGGCTTTGTGGAGCCACTGATATTTGAGCTGGTCCTTGAACTAGGTAGGATTTGGACAGGTGGACAGTGAGGGGCGGTGGGGGAGGTGATGAGAAGGAAGGCATTCCAGGCATAGAGAACAGCTTAGGCAAAGGCCCTGGGGTGGGGGTGGAGGTTAGTTGTCCACGTTTGAGTCCTAACCTAGGACAGACTTGAGTTTCAGGTGTGAAGAGGCAGTTTGCCATGCAGTCCACAAATATTTCTCATTTCTGATTGATCTTTCATTGGCAGTGTCTCTGGTCTACTGTACTTAGCCATTCAGTGGACAGCTCCGCTGCTTAAGCCATCAGAATGAACGGGATCAATCTTGTGATGTTTTAGTGAGTAACTGTTCCAGGATCAGAACTGAACCCCCCACCCCATGTCCACTGCCCAACGGTTCAGCGTTATGTGAACACTTCAGAGGATGGCGTGATTTGCCTCAGATTTCTTGGGAAGATGGTTTCTCCCGCAGCGAACCAAACTAGAAGGTTGCTGCCTCATAGGCTTCCTCCTTTTTGAATTGTTTCACTTGAAAAGACTCTAGACATGGACTGTAATAAAGAATACATCGCGTCTATGCGGGGATTTGGGTGGTGGGAGGAGGGAATGTGGAGATGGACGAGAGAGCAGAAACTTGTTGAAACTGTGCGAATGGCAAGAGCTGGACTCTAGGTGCTCGTTAGTCGACAGCCCACACGGCTAGGCGGCCTGCACACCCCTGGGAGTCAGCAGAGTGAGGGACACATCGTAGATGTGCAGCGAGTATTTCAGTAAATTTGTTAGTTAAGTTAAACTTTTTGTTACATTGCAGTTGTAGCCTATGGTGGCTCTTAGACTGTGTAAGAAACGAGGTTGGAGCTATTGATGTCTTTTCATGATAGGGAGGAAAACATTGTAAGTGATTTGGGAAGGTACTAGTACTTCCTTTTAGAAAACCCCATCCTTGAGAGTCCCGGAGATTCGGCACCCTTTCTGGATCTGGGCTTTCGGGACAAACTCATCCCCCATCAGTGGCTACCTAGCACCCCACGTGCCCAGCCTCCTCACCTTCTCCCTCCTCCCCTCCATGTCCATCCCTACTCCAAGATATGCTGTTTGGGTATCAGGATTGCTTCCAAGACTTCATTAACCCCTTGAGTTAACATAAAATATAAGTTACCAGTGGTTAAGTTTAATAGTGGAATTGAGCCCAGCCAGTGTGGCTCAGTGCTTGAGCGTTGACCCATGCACCAGGAGGTGGCCGGCTCGATTCCCGGTCAGGGCACATGCCCAGGTTGTGGGCCTGATCCTCAGTTGGGGGCTTGCAGGAGGCAGTCAGTTGATGTTCTCTCTCATCGATGTTTCCATCCCTTTCTCCCTCTCCTTTCCTCTCTCTCTAAAATTAATAAAGAAAAAAATTATTTTTAATAGTGGAATTGATAAGCTTTGTGGGAGGAAAGACTGGAAGTTTGGTGTAGTATAATCATGCTTATTAGAACACATAATAAAGAAAAAGTAGAACGAAAACATTTACACTACAGAATAATTAAGCCAATTGCTTTGCCAAGAATTACCCCAATAGTTTTATTTCTCTTTGTATATTTAAGTCTTTTACAAGTTAATAGTTACATGACAGTCTACGAGAAGACTCTCAAGTCTGAAGAAATGCTGCGAATGAAAGATCAATCAGAAATTATAAAATAGGTCAGTGGGGGAAATGGACTAAGCCTCCACAAGTTCAATATCAGGGACTTCTCAGGAATATTCCAGGGACGTACAGCAGAGAACCTGTTGAGTCTAGTAATTAGTCTGGCTCCCACCCAGTTACGTTTTGAAGTGAAGGGCATGCTCCCTCCCCCTTCTTTGAGCACAGTTGCCTTCCAGACAGGACCTAAAATAACCTGGCGTGGCTCAACGGGACTAATAATAACAGCCAGCATTACTGCTTGCCTAGCGCCATGGCACTGCGCCTCGTGCTTTACATATGTGGTCTAATTTAATCCTCACACTGCCCCTGAGAGTGTGGGACTAATAGCTAAGAGCTAGCATTTATTGAGTGCTTACTATGTGCCTGATACTCAGTTAAATGCATATATTAAATTATTTGATCAGCATTCTGTGAAGTGGGTACTGTTATTAATAATAGCCTTGTTTTACACAGGGGAGACTGAGGGATGAGATATTTGAGTGATTTCCCCAGGGCTGAACAGCTGATGAGTGGTGGAACCCGGGGACTTGGATCCCTGAGGAACAGCGTAGTAGGGGGGTTAATAACATGAACTCTTGCCCCGCCAGTGTAGCTCAGTGCACTGAACGTCATCCTGTACACTGAGAGGTCCTGGTCTGATTCCTGGTCAGGGCACATACCCGGGTTGTGGGCTCGATCCCCAGTAAGGAGCATGCAGGAGGCAGCCGATTGATGTTTCTCTCTCACATCAATGTTTCTATCTCTCTCTACTGTCCTCTCTCTCTAAAAAATCCTTGAGAACATCTTTACAAACTTTTTTTAAAAAGGACAAGGCACCCTGGCCGGTTTGGCTCAGCGGTTGGAGCATCAACGTGCAGACCAGAGAGTCCTGGGTTCAGTTCCCGCTAGGGGCATGTACCAAAAACAAAAAAGACAAGAACTCTGAAGCCACCTTTTTGTTCTGTGGGCACTGGCTACGTGAGTGATAAGCTGTGTGATCTTGAACAAATGACACAACATCTCTGAGACTCAGTTTCACTGTATAAAAAGTGGGTGATGATGGTAGTACCTACCTGGTAGGGTTGTCGTGAACATAAATGAATTAATATTTGTACAGCATTGAGAGTAAGTAGTGCTTGGCATGCAGTGAGTGCTGTATAGATCCCAGTGTCTATCAAATAAATGTGAGTGCAGTCTGGGTCCAGAGCCCACGTGCTCACCCCTTATACTGTGCTATTCTTTACCTGTGATCGTATCACCTCTTTAACTGGTACATAAACCTGGAAGCCAGTTTCACAACCAGCCACCCTCCAACCCCCACCCATGACGCCGCAGACTCAGCTGGATTGGAAAGGGAAGTTTGGCTGGAGAGGTCCAGTGGTTTGCAGATTTACCCCAGACCCTGACGCCTAATTGCATATCCCTAACCTAGAGTTCAGCTGTTTCAGATTCATGATGTCAGAAATCTGGCTGCCGCTGTTGGTGGTGTTGAAGGACAAATGTAGATGATGGGCATGTGTTCTATGTTAGTGGCCTCTGGGAATTCAGGCACACTTCTAAACCATTCCTGCCATCGCCCACATCTTTGATCTCTACCAGTGGTCCTCAAATGTTCAAATGCGGCCAGTGTGGCTCAGTGGTTGAACATCGACCCATGCACCAAGAGGTCGCCGGTTCAATTCCTGGAAAGGCACATGCCCAGGTTGTGGGCCCGATCCCCAGTGGGGGGCATGCAGGAGGCAGCCAGTCGATGTTCTCTCTCATCGATGTTTCTCTCTCTCTCTCTCCCTCTCCTTTTCTCTCTCTCTAACATCAATAAAGAAAAAAAAATATTAAAAAAAAATGCATCAGAATCATATAGGGTGAAAATGCAAATTCCCAGGGCCCTGGCACCAATGGGTCTGGAACGGGGCCCAGGAGTCGGCATTTTTTAATCCTCACTAGAGGACATTTTTGCATTTATCTTGAGATTGAGTGGGAGGGAGACAGGGAGGAAGAGAGAGAGAGACACATGGATGTGAGAGAGACACATCGAGTGGCTGCCACCCACACAACCCCAACCGGGGCCAGGGACAAACTGCAACTGAGGTACATGCCCTTAGCGGGAACCTAACCTGGGACTCTCCGGTCTGCGGGCCGACACTCTAACCGCTGAGCCAAACTGGCCAGGGCAAAGTTGCCATTTTTAACAAACACTGCAAGGGGCTTGTGCCCGGTCTTGTACCTCTACCACACTTGGAGAAACAATGCTTTAGTATAGCCACAGCACCGACTGTCACCCAAGCAAGGCACGGGGCTCCAAGGCCAGCGTGGGCAGCCCCTGGGTAGCCGATCTGAAACCTTTTGCCTACAGCACCCGGAGAACGGTTATGAGCTGAAGGCTTCCTGGCTAGCTCATGAAAGAGCAAACAAAGTAATAAAATCTGCTCAAAACTGAGGGGGCTTTTTTTTTTTCCCCAGTTGGCGAAAGATCAGAAATTAAGAAAGAAAAAGGGCACTCACTTATTTCTGCTGACTGGCCTATATCATTTCATAAGTGGAGTCCTGGGTCAGCATTCAGAGCAACATTTTTTGATTTAATGATAAACTGAGATAAGGGCAATCAAACTTCATGCTTCAGGGCGTAAGGTGATTGCCTGCTGTGGTCAGGATGGACTTTTTCCCCTTGTGTTTTGCACAGTTGACTAGATGCATTACAGAAAGGGCTCGGGCTGAGTTTGAAGAAACAAGGGCTTGCGGCCCTGGCAGAAAACCCTGGCTAACACCACAGGGGAATGGTCTGCTGTGTGATGAACAACCCCATCATCGTCTGGCAGCATTTCTGTTTCATACTGCGTTCTGTGAGTATTTCTCTAAGCTATATGGTGACATTGGCAGCCTACTGTATTTAGAATCAGATGACCTAGATCCCAGCTCTGGCCAGCAGCATTGTCTGCGTGACCCAGGGAAAGCACTGTCCCCTCATCTTGGACTCAAAATGATAACGAGCATCAAATGAGACAGCAGAGGTGAGAGTGCTTTGTAAAAACAAAGTAAGTGCTGCTTACATGTGAGGTATTATTACGATACACGAATTACACTTGATGGAATCGCCATTTATCATAATCAGCAATGGATAAATCCCTACTCTATATGATGATGTCATATGCATAATGACAGTGAATGATTGAGTTCTTAATCTCTGCCAATCACTGAAGTGTTTTATTTACATTCTCTTATATAATCCTCCTCATATGAGCCCTTTGGGGCACATACTTTTATTTTTTACCATGGTCTAGGTGGAGGCACAGGTGTTGAAGGAGCATCAGTTAGCTATTGCTGTTTTAACAAAGTACCACCCCCTGGGAGCCGCAGACAGCACCAATACAGTACCTTACAGGTCTGGAGGTCACAAGGCCCAGATGGGTGTCACTGGGACAAAGTCAAGGGCTGTTCCTTCTCCACGCCCCAAGGGAGAATCCATTTTCTTGCCCTGCAGCTTCTAGGAGCTGTCTTTCTTTCTGCGCTTGGGGTCCCTTCCTCCATCTTCAAAGTCGGCTGTCCCAAGACTCCGACTTCTGTGTCCATAGTCACATCTCCTTGGACCAGGGCCTCCCCTCTTCCATTTTTAAAGACCCTGTGATTGCATTGGGCCCACACCGATAATCTCCCTATTTTAAGAGCCTTTATTTAATCACATATGCAAAGTCCCTCCTGCCATTTATGGTGGCATATTGACAGGTCCGGGATTAGGGGAGAGACTCTTCGGGAGGGATGGAGACATTATTCTGTCTATCCCAGTTAAGTACCTTGTGAGGAGCACACAGAGGCAGAGCAGAATTCATGCCTAAGCCTGTCTGACTTTAGAGCCCATAATCGCAACCACTTACTCTGAAACCCTTCGATTCAATCAGTGGAAGAAACAAAATCCTAGTACGTAAGTGGGGAGGAGGGCTCTGTTACTTTTAGACTAATCAATTGGGGACCTTTAAATATAAACACTATTGTAGTAATGACACAAAAGTTAACCTTACTGATCTTCATGTCCTACTTTCTAGTAAGAATACTATATATAGTCATTTCTTTCTTGTGAGAGCAAATATTTATCTAGTTAATTGCATGTATAGGGTCTGTGAATCCAGTTGTCTTTCGTGAGGTGACTGAATGAATGAGCATGTTGGGGAGCAGGGGACGAGTTTGAAAGACTATAGGAAGGTGTTCTAATGGTGCTACCACTTCAGCAAAGATTGACTGTAAGAAGGCGATGGCGATAACTGGTCATCCTTTGCTGGTGCTGGCATTGGCTCTGGCTTTGCTGGACTCTTGGCCAATTGGATGGGGTGCCTCAGGGAAAACTACTCCACCCCTTCACTGAAAGCCAAGACCATGTCCAGCTCATGGGGCTTGATGTGCTCAGACGTCAATGAGAAAATCAGGAGCCTGTGTTCACCCAAGTCTCTAAAGAACTGTAAAAAGTTGTCAGAGATCTCTTCCTCACGCTCTTCATCTCTCTCCCCCTCCCTCTCTCCCCTCCTCCCTCCCTCCCTCTCTCTCTCTCTCTCTCTCTCCCCCACACTCAGCTAATGTCTAAGGCTTCATGTAATTGTGGAGGTCAGAGTGCGCCCATCACTGACAGGGCTGTCAGAGCAGTTGAACAAGGAGCAAGAGGACAGAGCTGGGAGTCGAAACCTAGTTCCACTATTAGCCAACCACGTATCTATGGACAGGGCACTGGCCTTGCTGGCCTTGGTGTTCTCATTAGAACCAAGTAAGGTGGGAACAGGCAGCAGAGTCTAGATGATCTCAGCGGTTCTTTTCAGCAGTAGGATTCCTTAATGTGATATTTATTTTTATATTTTAATTACCTAGGTCATAGCATAAAATCTAATGGTGATTTAAAAACTACGCATCCACTTTATGAATGTGCGTATAGCTACTTTTCAAAAGAGACAGACAAAAAATAGTCCAACTTCTCAAATTTATTATTGCCATTTACATTTTACGACACTCTGCCCTTTTCTTTCGGGATCACTTAAACTTCATTGCCGCTAATATCGTTTTTAGTCTCGATTTTCAGACATACATAGATAATGTTTCCAGTTAGCAGTAACTGCACCTCATTCGGCTCTCAGGGGTCGACACGCTACCATTGCACGATGTCCCTGTAATTTTCAGTTACACCCCTGAGGAGCCGTCCCCCACTGGACCTATGTACGGGACAGACGGCCAATGAGTTTCAAAGTAGAAGCCAAAGCTGACTGCTGGGTGGCTGCTGAAGCTTGTGTCGCAGAAATGTGTAGGGCCACGGCCAAGGCCGGGGAGAAGCAGAGGGCCCTGATTGATCAGCAAACGTCTCTGTGGAAAAGGGAGGGTGCATGGTGGCCTCCACACAGAACATCCACCACCTTTGACTCAGCATTTTCTTTAGAGACACATACCTCCCTAAAAACCCTTACCCGTAAATGGTCTTCATGATAAGTGTTTAATGCGGATGTTATCTAGCCTCAAGAACAGATTTTGAAATATCTGACCCACCAGAAGGGAAATAAGTAACTCCCACTGGATAAGGCACTTTGGTAATGATCCCTTCTCCCAGTCCCTACCATTTGCCTTATTTTATTGCACAGACCCTCAATTATGCCCCACTGTTTTTAAAATTTTATCAGAGAGCCAAGAATGAGATAAATGATTGTGCTGCTAAAAATAACACCTTCCACAGAGGTGTATAAGTGTGGACATATATAAAAACACACACTACCACACATATACACAAACACATACGGAGCATTTAAATGGTAACCCCCGAAGTCAGAGAGACTAGGTTGGAATCCTGCCCTGTCTGTTAACTAGATGTGAGGAACTGGGTATATCACTGGTTTCTCTGAGTCTCAGTTCCTTGTCTCTAGTGGAGAAAACAGCCCTTATCTTAAAGAGATGTTAACTTAGAGAGAACAAGTGCAAACTGGCCAGCATGGTTCTTAGAACACAACAGGTACTCAGTCAAGCAGGTTTTGTCTAAAGGAGCAGAAAACCCAACTCAGAATTGCTTAAACAATGAAGACACGTTAAGGCACATGATATGAAGATGAGGTGTCTCAGCGATGTCATCACAGATGCCCATGCTTTCTGTGCTCTCTGCCCTTCTCGGCCCATCAGCCTCTCCTTGGCTAGCTCTTTGCACGTTCCCACTGAGACTGGCACACTGCAGGTGAGAATGAAGCAGAGCAAGAGACCAAGTCTCCCTAAGAAACCTTTCCTGCAATAGACCTCCCCTCGGTCTGCATGGATAGGATCGTGGCACCTGCTCACGCCCTGAGCCTAGTGCAGCCTCGGGCGGGAGAGGGGGCCACCACCGCCATCGACTTAAATGGAGGAGACTCACCAATGGATACAGGAACAAAATCAGCATTTTGTTACAAAGCGTTTGTATTTTACATGGTTACATAAGCATACTGTATACACACAGTGTATATAGTACATAAACATATTTATGTGTTTGGCCAGAAATTTCTTTCTGCCATTATTTGAAAATTTTGTATACCTAGAAAATTTTGTGTACCTGTCATTTAATGAAGCAATTAAAAACTATCAAAGACATGACACTGGAGGACAATACTACAAAAAGTGAAGAATATATAAAATGCATGTACCTTCATTATGCTTCCATATTTTTTTCAATTTTTTTTTCCCTGTAGCTTGTTTTAAATGAGAAATGAGATACCTCTGTCATATTCACACTTTGAAGCATCATAGTAACTACAAGCCATCATTGCGAAGGCACTTTCATCTCTTGAGAAGTAGAGACAGTAACACTAACTCTGTTCTCTTCAACTCAGACATTTCATGACTATAAATTCACATGTTCTCATGGTTCCTACTTCAAAACAGCCATTAGCCCCTGAAGATCTAAAGTTAGTTTCTTGTGTTTTGGCTACATATTGTACATCCTATAGGTACAGAGGATATTTACCCACTATTTTTCTTTCTTATCCCTTAATGAAATATATTGCAGGTTCCCTGACTGGAAATCTTAGCCTGGTTCTTCCTTCACTCCCGACAGTTTAACCTCTTTTCTTGGTACAGTAATGCAATAAATCATTCCTGAAGCTCCCATAAAATATGGGTGAGGAGGCTGTATGTGTGTTCAACTTTGTACCTGTCTTCATACAACGGGTGTGCCTTGGCAGGACGCTGGAAAATGAACCATCGGTTTTCACTATCGGAGATGTTTACTTTCAGAGCTTTATGGTTGTGTTTTTGTTCACTCAAGTGAACCTTCACCCAGGCCGTATCAAATGCCTGTCATATTGCTTAAGACCAGCCACAGGTAGCCCCTGCCGTGTGTTCTCCGAATATCTAGCCTGCACTATTTACCTTCCAAAAATCTCTTAATCTCTCCAGGGGTCCAAATGGCCCCCAGGTCAAATTCTGATTCTGCCACTCAACCACACAGAGCCTTGTTTTCCTTATGGAAAAATCAGGAGACTATATCTACCCATAGAGATGTTAGGATGTCTTTCTTCAGGAGAAAATGTATGCCAAGTACTTAGCATGGTATCAGACATAATAAAAACGCAATGCAAAGTTTTGTTATTAGTACCCTTGTTTTCAAATCAAGGATGCCTAGCAATGTGTGAAATATTCATATCTAAAGGGCTTGTAGATTTTGCATACAGATAGGTTCCATACAACATCTAACTGCAGATAGAGGCAGAAAAAAAGACAAGCCCTGGCCGGTTTGGCTCAGCAGTTAGAGCGTCGACCTGTGGTCCAGAGAAAAAAAGACAAAATAATTTTGATAAGAAGTTGGCATTTTATGAGCACATAAAAGCACAGTAATGCTACCACATGTGTACATTGCAACTCACGTTTGGGGCATGATTCTGGCCACTTATTTGTGTTGGGGCTTGGGAAGTTTTTTATGTTGTGACGTATTTTCAGATTATGAATTGTGACACTTAGATAATGGACCAGGTACTTCTGGTGTCTTTCTGTATTAACTCAGCCTGACGCGAGGTCCTAGTGATTTTCCAGGTGCCTTCCTTCACTCCTTCATTTATTCATTCATTTATCTACGCAACAGTAATGTTTGAGCTTTTTCAGTGATTAAAGAGCCATTCTTCCCCTGTGCCTCGGTGGAGTCAGAGCCCAGTAAATGAGGAGACTGCCCTGGGGGCCAGTTTATGGGCGTGTCGACCTGCGCATCTCGCTGGGCCATCTGCCCAGAATGCTCTGCGGCAGCCTTCTTGGAATGTTGAATACTTTCTGAGTAAGGAGCCCCGCATTTTCACTTTGCATTGACCTCTGCAAATCATGGAGCCTGTTCTGACTGCTCCTTTTCACCAGTGGTGTGTTGATCTGAGTGGCCAGACACGAGTTTTTGGAAAGAGTCACAGGCTGGGTCTCAGTTTCCACTGTGCGGAGGCAAGGCCTTCTCTCCCCAGGCCTCGTTCTGTCGGCTGTCAACGGAGGCAGAACAGATCGGTCTCCAGGGCCACTGCTGGTAGCCTTCACACCTCCGGACAGTAAGGCAGGAGTGTAAAAGGATGTCAAGCCTGAATTTGGATGGTGGCTATCGTGACCACACTCTGAGAACTCAGAATCAGGACATGGGGATTATGGGATCAAAAGAAAGAAAGTTGAAACCAGAACCCTTCTTGAAAAGTTGAGCTGTGTCGTTGAAACCTTTGACCTCTAGACTAGGCCTACGTAATCATGCTGTTTGGTGGTTTTGCAACATAAAATCAAATTGATTGAGCATTGGCGTTATTATGCTCATTTCATTTGGATCTGAACTCTCCTTTCGATAGATTTTATGCTAATATCCCAGAGGAGATTTAACTCACTTCAATACTTTTGCCACACTTAAAAAAAAAAAAAAAAATCTATATCAAAGACTTTAAAATTCTAATACATAAATATTGCCATCCTTGAAAATTCTCTAATTTACAGTCCAAGAAGTTTTATATAGTGCAATATGATAATCAAACTATTTAACCAGCTCTCTGGTGTAGGTGTTGACTAATTAAAATGAACACCACAGTTTGGTACCCAGTGAATGCCATCTCTGGGTGTGGTCCAGGTAGCCTTACACTTCAATGTTAACTTTTTGAAAGAGTGCCAGTGTGCTCACAGTAGCCCAAATATCCAGTTCTACAGAGACCCAGTCTCCAGAGTGTAAGAAAGAGGTACCACTGTTTACTCAGTGTGGGAACCAGGGTCTTTTCTGGTTCAGTCATTCTCACACCTTTGGAAACTGTTACAGTTTCCAAATTAAAACTTACAGTTGTTGAATGGCAAGCAAAGACTCAGATACAAATCATGTTTTGGATGTTGTTTTTTTTTAAAATCAAGTTGAGGTAACCAGCAAATTGCAGTGAATAAAGACATTTGAAAGAAAAACAACTCTAAATTAACTGAGATTCAGCAATCATCATTTGTAGATACACCTTCGGTTCTGCCTGAAGCCACCTTCTACTTGAACAAATTTTAGATCACAAGAGAATTTGCAGCTCAAAGTGTCTCTAATCATTCCCTAAACATTTGCATCATTAGTGGGCCGTTCCCCTTTACAAAGCATGCTGGTCTGCCTGTTTGAGCAAAGTGGGGACTTTCTGAGGTGTTAAAAACCCACACACAACTCCAGTGTAAGTCACAGTACCAGGAGCCAATTAAGATCAAAGCCATGATGCTTAGTATTACCGATTTTATCACTTAAATATTAAGCAGTCTTTACTTTGACATTGATCAAGAGGTGTTAATGTAGATTCTTTTAAACAACTCAAATAATTTAGACAGAAAGAGCAAGAATGATAATTTGTTTTCTTTCAAGAGCTAGAAGTATCATGTCTTTGGGCCTCCTAAAAGTTACTCAATTTAGGGGTTTATTTCCTTAATCTAATGTAACCTTATTTAGTTTTATTTTATCATGGTGGAGAACATCTCGACCTCTGCCTGTTTTATTATGTGCAGTAGGATGCTTAGCCTAGAAGCCTTGGAACCAAATAGGAGTTTACACTTTAGCTCCCAAGACATTTCTGCAGCCGTGATGGTTGATTGACGGACGTGTTTATATCTGTATTAACACTGAGTGGGCTGATTTGAAGGGGGCCACAGAGAGAGCTGAACTCTGGCTTCTTCTTGCTCTCACAGCTAGAGGCAGAATTACAGAATTATCCTTATCTGCCATGGTGTTTATTTTATGACTAAGAAAAATGGCTCCATGTGAGTAAAATTCCGAAATAGATTCAGTGTTCCAGCAGCCATTTATCGTTAAGGTAAAATGTGAACAGTTCCACTTGGGAATTAGTGTATGAAAACATGTACTTAATGTTTTGCTACACATTCAAATAAAAAGTTTACTGAATGCCTTAGATCAGTGGTTCTCAACCTTCCTAATGCCGCCACCCTTGAATACAGTTCCTCATGTTGTGGTGACCCCCAACCAAAAAATTATTTTGGTTGCTACTTTGTAACTGTAATTTTGCTACTGTTATGAATCGCCATCGGAAATATGTGTTTTCCGATAGTCTTAGGCGACCCCTGTGAAAGGGTTGTTCGACCCCCAAAGGGGTCACGACCCACAGGTTGAGAACCGCGGCCTTAGGTGGCCAGGTATAAATGTTTTGCTACACATTCAAATAAAAAGTTTACTTAGCACCTTACATGGACAGGTATTTGGTATTTGGATGGTGGTGAAATCCGGGTGCCGACTCCAGCAAAGAGCGGGAAGGCTGGCAGAGAGCTGTCTTCCTGCTGCTCACTCCCAGGACTTTAAGAGGAAGTTTGGGATTTGAAAGAACCAGGTTTTCCTTCTTCGTTTTTCTGTGCCTGTTCTCAGAGTAGAGAAGGGAGACCTTCTCTACTGTATCTGAACCACCGGGGTACAGATGATTGGGGCTTTAAATATCCAAGTACACAATTGCAGTCAGTTTTCCGTTTGCTGTTGCTGGTGTCCGTTTCCTGGAGAAGTCTCAGCCAGGTTTTCTTTCTCTGGTGTGACTGTCATTCCTAATTGTTAATGCAAAAGACGGTCACTGTATTACTAGCACTAAGAGAACAGCAGCGATTTTGAATTGGCATGAATCTTTGTGAAAATCAGATTAAAGTTCACTCTAAAAATACGAATTGTTGTTGCTGGTTTTATTTTAGCACTTTATATTTTAGAAGCCCAGGAAGAAGAAAGGAGGAGGTTGGAAGGGGAGAGAAACAAAGCCAAAATTATAATATGCTAATTTAACTGCAATCTCTGAATTACCTCCCCTCTCTTACTGAACACCCAGAGTATAAATATGGCTCATAAAATGATAGAGGGCTTATTCCCTAGGAAGTTACCAAAGCAACTTAGCATTAAGTTATCTGTTTCAACAAACATAGCCATGAGATCCAAGCATTCGTTCTTGGTTTTGTTCAACAGAAGGGCAATAACTGTTTTCACCAAAAAAATGCTCAGCCAGTTGGGTTGGAGGGTGATTTTGTTGTTTTTACAGATCATTTCTCTATCCCTTCTTTTTAAAATGTTTGAAAAAAAAAAATAGTTTTGTTTTTAAAGAGGAAAAAAATTCAATATAAACTATTATATAAAATAACTTATTTTGTCTTTTATCTGTTCCCTTTTACTGTATTTATGTGTGTCTCTGTTTTTATAAAATTGTAATCAGTGGGCATATAGTTTTATATGTATTCTGATTTTCTCCCACTTAGTATTATATCATAAGCTGAGGATTACTGGTCTTCATTATTGTCACCTTAATGACTGCATAAGATTCCATGAGTCTGGTATAATATACCTTTATTTAAACTACTTCTCCATATCTAGGAATTCAACCTGTTTCCTATTTTTTTCACCATGATAAATAAAGCTGCAATAAGCATCTTCCTCTAATAAGGTTCATTTTTTTTCTTTCTTACTTTAGATTATTCGATTAGGATAAATTATGAGAAGTGAAATTACTGAATCAGAGGTTAGTACTGTTAATACGCATGGACGGGAGTGTGTGTGTTACACATTGCCAAATTATTTTCCAAATGGTTTTACTCATTTATCCTGCCATGGGCAATATATTAATTTCATCCCAACTTCCCCGGCATTAAATATTATTCTTTAAAAAAAGCCAGCTAAGTTGACCAGTGTGAAATTGTACCTTGTTGATAATACGTATTTCTATGATTAATAAGAAGAAGCCTGATTTCAAGAGACTGGGATAAGTCCTTTTAGGGACAAGTTTTGTACTGCCTGACACGTAGAAAGACCATCTGAAGATTGTTACTGAGGGAATTGTCATAGCATCTGCATTCTGACCAAAGGCTCCCTGTGTTTCTGCACTATATCCAGCTTTGACAGCTCATTTCAGTCTTCAGCTGGCCTAACAGGAGAGAGCAGAGAAAGCAATATTTCAGGATAGAGAGAATGCCCGAAAGGATGTATATCAATTATCTAGTTACATTAGAAACCATTGCAAAACCAAGTGTGTAAAATGATCATTCATTTGATTCATGAATCTACAACTTGGGCAGAGCTCAGCAGAGAGACTCATCTCTGTTCCACGTGGTGTCAACTGGGGTGGCCCAAGTGGGGTGGAGGATCCCCTTCTGAGACGGCCCACTCCCCTGGGGGCCAGTGATGCCTGCCAGCTGGGGGCTCGGCTTCCCCACATGGGCCTCTTCACAAAAGCCTCTCCACAAGCACCTCAGGCTCCCCCGTGCGATGGTGGCTGGGTTCAACAAGTTGCCCATTTACTATGTTGTGAGCCCAGAAGCTGACACATCACTCCCACCATCTTCTATTATTCAGGCGGTCAGATCCCAGATTCAAGGGCATTTTCCCTTTATTGATTTCTAGAGAGAGACGAAGTAAGAGGGAGAGAGAGATGGAAACATCGATGAGAGAGAACATCAACTGGCCACCTCCTGCACGCCCCCCACTGGGGATTGAGCCCACACCCAGGGCATGTGTCCTGGCCAAGAATCGAACCAGCGACCTCTTGATGCACCATCTGGACTGGGGCTATGGCAGCACTGACCTCCAGCCTGCTTTCCAGAATACTCCAGCAGGAGTTCTCCTCTTACCGATCCCCCTTTCTCACCACAGCGAGCTCTGGCCAGGGTCTCTGGGCCTGACCTGCCTGGGAATCTAGGGGGCTCATCGCAGCCCAGCCTTCCCCAGAAGCCAGGTCTCGGGGCCGTCAGCCTCTGTGTCATGGCTCTTTGCTAGGAAGAGAGAGATTAGAGGCGGGCCCGAGTGATGACAGTGAATGTACTTGGCATGTGTGTACAGGCAAAATGCTTACCTTCTCGGGAGCTGACAGCTGTCTTTATGAGAATCTCACCTGGTTGCGAAGTGGTTGATGTGGCCGTTCCTGTTACTAGTAAGAGCCAGGAAAAGGAAATCACTGGAAAGCAGCTTCTTCATCCGGGCTTCCAGAGACTGTCCCAAGAGAGAACACGGAACATAGGAGATGGACTCATAGAGGTGGTCTTCAGGAAGGACTCAATGGTCCCAGGGAAGGGAGGCGCACAGTGGAGAGAAAGCAGAGAGATGCTAATGACAATACCAACAGCAATGACCATGATAATAGCTAATGGTTATTGTACCCACTTGCCAGGCACTGTTCCAAAGGGTTTCTGTCTAGTAAGCCTATAGCCCTCAAAACCCTTTAAAATAAATCCAATTAGGTTCTATTTTTGACAGATGCAAGGTGAAGTAGTTATTTCAAGGTCACATAGCAAATAGATGGTGGAGCCAGAATTTCCTTAAACCGAGTTTCCTCATTGGATTGCATGAGGGTGTTTTTACTCAGGCCTGGGGAGAAGATGACCCAGCATCCTATGGCTCCTCCCTTGGGTCTCACACACTGACACCCCTTTTTCAGCCATGTCATGGGGTATGGAGGAGATGCTCACCCTTCACTGTTCTCTTTTTGGTCACTGAAGATAGAAAGTAGGGGAAGTGGACCGGCCTCCCAGAGGAAGGACGTGCATCCCCTCATGTCCACTCTGAGGAAGAGAGTTCGGAGGGAGCCTGTGTATGACCATGAATGACCCAGGAGCCTGGGAGCCCATCCTTCCACCCTCGATCTGTTCCACGCAAGACCCCTGAGCAAGGAGGTTCCCTGACCCCCAAGGGGGTCGCTGCTGCTCCCCTGCCCTGCCATTTCTGGAAACAACTTAAAGACTTTGATGCTGGCTCAGAGATGGCAGGGAAGAGGCCTCTGACCACTTCAAAGGTGTGAACCAACTCCCAAGACCTACGGAGGCAGGATCTGAGCTCACTTCCCACATGAAACTCTGCATATTATTTTATTGTTTCATTGAAACATTATTTATTTGTCTGATACAGTTAGACTAGAGAAGGGATGTGGGGGAAGTAGTACTGTCTGCATCTGAAAATAACACCAAGAAAATCAAGCCACAAATAGGGCAGTATTTCTACCTCTTTGTCCTGCATTGCCATCTTCTGGTGCCGCGATTAAGACCACAGACAACTGGTCCAGCCAGCGTGGCTCAGTGGTTGAGCATCAACCCGTGTACCAAGAGGTCGCCAGTTTGATTCCTGGTCAGGGCACATGCCCAGGGTGTGGGTCCCAATCCCCAGTGGGGAGCGTGCAGGAGGCGGCCAGTCGATGTTCTCTCTCATCGATGTTTCTATCTCTCTCTCCCTCTCACTTTCTCTCTCTCTAAAGTCAATAAAGGAAAAAAATTTTTTTTTTAGAAAGACCACAGACACTGGAGCCATGAGCCTTCGTTTTGTGGCTGACGGCAGATTCTCTCTTGATTTCCTCCTCCGCTAATTGGGAAAGATAGGGGTGCTTATTGCAATGCCTAGTGTTTGCTTAGCATTCAGCCGTGGCTTGTTATGACCATGACTGTCTCTCCTTTCCCGTCTCCAGCATGTGCGTGTTACACAGAACTCCAGGTGCCGCATGGAGACAGAAATTAGTGTGTTGTTAGGCAAACTGCTCTCTTAGTGGGCGGGCTCAGGGAATGTTTCATGTGCTGGTGCGTGAACTTGTACCCCCTGACATGTCATAGATTCTGCCTCCAGGAACTCAGACTAATCAAAAAGACAAGCACGTAGGTGCCCAGTGCTACTCACCATGGTAAACCTCTGGTCCAAATGGGTGGAGCATTGCACAAAGAGACCAGAGAGAGATGGAAAGGGGCCCAAACTGGGCATGGGTCCTAAGGGATAGCAGGCACTGGCCAGTCAGAGGAGCCTCGGAAGGTGGCCCAGGTCCGGAACAGCGGATCCCACGGCAGGCGCTCAGTGGGCCGAGACGGGCCGAGAGTCGCTGCACTGCACGGAAACAGGAGCGTTCGTGTTTATTGGGGGCAAAGTGCAAGGGTTATCAGTGTACCGCGCTGCCGCAAACGGCAACTACATCAAGCGCTGATAATAATACTACTTCTTCACACTTGTATAGCACCTTTACAATTGACAAAGTATTTTTATTCACATTTCTCACATGTCCCTTCCAAAAACCAGGGGGAGGGAGTCAGCAGCGACACTCCCTTATCTCACGTGAAAAGAGGTGTGTGGGGGTCATAGAAGCCCTGGCAGCGGGATCCCTTCCACCCTTGTCAGCGGCCTGCAGATTTCTTTGCTGACTCTGGTTGTAACCCCACTTCATCCTTTGTACAAAAGACCAGTCCGGCAGCCAATCGATGTTCTCTCTCATTGATGTTTCTATCTCTCTCTCCTTCTCACTTCCTCTTTCTCTAAAAATCAATAAAGGGGAAAAAAAAAAAAAACTTTTTTTGAACAGATCAAACCCTCCGCCTTCCCTGGTTTTATAATCCCTTCCTTTTTTCTCGAGGAGCCACACGTCTGTAGGCAGGGTGGGCAGTACAAGGAAAGCCAGCCACACTTTCCCTCCAACGGTCACTGAGCTGTTTCAGTCTCTTCATCCGGGTTCAGCCTGTGTGCATGACTAAAGCAAGTCTTTTCCATACCTCCCCAGGCTGTCTCGGTGACTGGGACCGTCTGCGACCCCAGCCCCAAGGCACTGGTCAGAGTAGGCAGTGGGCCGGAGGACATCGCCGGGTCATTGTCCGGCCCAGGTGTGCGTCCCAGGTGGCAGTAGAGGAAGCCCACGGCGGACTGTGGGCGGACCAGCAGCTGTAAGGGGAACGCCTTCCGCACATCCACAGCTCACTCGTGCCGCTGTGTGCGCCTGTGGTCACCACCGCAGACCGTGGCCGCCTCCCTCTAGCCGTTCACCAGCAGTGGGAAAAGTGCTCTTTGGAGATTTTTCAACTCTTTTATTTTTCTTGATAAAGCACAGGGTTGCATGTAACAATCCATTCAACAAGCAACAATTAAAAACCTGTGTCCCAACCACTTGTGGAGGAATTTATTCATGACCATGGAGGACACAGTCTCTGCATTCAAGGAACTCCCAGTGCGGGGCTGGGGGAGGAGAGAGGAAGTTGACAAGGCGAGGAAATGTAATATTGTTTGCTTTGCGCACTGATAAAAAATGAGCCCAGATTTTGGTGGCAGAAGGAGGAAAAGAGGGAAAAGCCTGGTGGGAAGTGGTTTCTGATTAGGGATTGGCCATGGAAAGGACCAGAAGGGCATCCATGTGGTGGGCGCAGCGCATGCAAAGCCAGAGAGGCGGGAGAAGCCGGCGTGCTGGGGGGTGAGGGGGTCCGTACACCCAGAACATGGGGCGCTAAGAGAAGCATCTCCGAGGGCTGTCGTCTGGCTCTGCTTGGGGCTCAGGTTTGTAAGATTGCTTCTGAATGTCGCTGTGTGGAACCCAGTTTTTCTTTTTGTCTGCACAAATCCGCCTTGGGCCTCTGTGCGATTAGCCACTGATGGAGCAGTGAACCCGAGACAGGTGTTCCAGGAGCCTTCGTTAACAGCCTCACCTCGAGCAGTTCTTTGATTCTCCTCTGGTGCCACGGAGATGATTGACCAACTCCGCAAACATTGTTCGAGTAGGTACCAGTCACCGACACCATGGTGGGGGGTAAAGATAAAGAGGAGAATAGCACAGGTGTCCTCGTGATGCTGACATCAAGTGCAGTAGAGATGATCGTTTCTGCCCTAAACATTTAAGGACCAAAATAGACGAGAGGTGTTTGCTCTGGAGAGCATGAGAGGCTGTAAACATGGAAGGTCACTGCCCAGTCGCTGGCCTCTGATGAATGTTGCTGAGGCCTGGGCGTCCCTGGTCCCCAGCCTCTCACACAGCAGTTAATGAAATACCTTCATCAGCTACAGAGTACGTGTGGGGAGACCGTGAAACAGGGAGGTCCTGGGTGCTTCCGACCCGAGCTTCCCAGAAACATATCGCACAATTTAAAGAAGAAATTGGAAGTGATATATCGACCTGTGGGAGGGCCTGCACCACCTCCGCCCGGGTCCTGGGAAGCTAGAGGCGACATATAAAGGCGGTACGTCCCAAGGCCACATGATTGTGAGGGGGGAAAAGGCAACCCCTGCCTCCCCAACTGGGCACCGTGACAATGCCAAGTCCACAGTCACGGTGTCAGCAGAGCTCATCCGCTGTGCATCAGCCAGTCTGTACGACAGAGCCCAGGAGCAGTTATAGATCAGAGGCAAGATGACAGAGTGTCCTGTCTCGGGGCTCAGGGGGAGCACGTGCACTCTGTATCCAAGGCCAGTGCTCTGGGAAAAACTTAGAAGTGTTCATTGGGAATCATTTTTACTTAGGGTAAAGAACATTTTGCAACCCAGACTCTAAACTCAGAATCACAGAATCTAATGACTGGGACAGTGGGGGTGGTTTTGGGGTGAGGCGAGGTTATTGAGATGCTGGCCCAGCCTCTCCCTGCACAGACGAGGAAACTGAAGCCGGAGAGGGTGAACTGGCCTTCTCGTGGCCTCTGGGCTTGGCTGAAGGTGAGTCAGGAGTCGAATCCAGATTTCCCAACTCGCTGTGACCTCCAGGTGTGTTTGCTGTCTGGAAAAAGATTAACATCCCCTGAGGTGATTCATAAATGGAGGCAAGAATAAAGGTAGATAAGGGTCACATGATGCTTGAAGCATAACTCTCCCCAGCAACAACATGAGCACCGCACAGCCCTTCCTCAGCACCCTTAGCCATGCACAGGCTTCCTGGCGGTCATCTGACCTTACGGCACGTGCCGGGTACGCTCCTTCAGTAACTCATGGCACCCTCACAGCAACTCTGCGATGGCTGCTAGTGTTCTCCCCAGTTGACAGGGAAACTGAGGCACAGAGCAGTTAACCAGCTTGCTCAAGGGCAGGTACAGAAGGAAAAGTACCAGAAGGGCATTCCAGGTGGTGGGCACAGCACATGCAAAGCCAGAGGGGCGGGAGAAGCCAACGTGTTGGGGAGTGAGGTGAATCCGGACACCCAGAACGTGGGGTGCTAAGAGAAGCATCACCGAGGGCTGTCATCTGGTCCCGCTTGGGCCTCAGGTTTGTCAGATCACTTCTGAAGGTCACTGTGGAACCTAGTGGTTTTTGTGTCTACACAAATCTGTACTGTGGTTACTGATCAGAGACAGGTTTGCAGCTAGTTTGTGGAAGAGCCGGAACTCCTCCCTGGGCATCGACTCCGGGTTTGTGCTTGTGAGCACGTGCCCCACTGAGGACCCCCCGCCTCCCCCCCTCCCCAGGGCTGCCCAGTGTTCCTCACACCCTCGGGTGTTCAGTCCATTTAGGAAAATCAGCCACTGACACCAATATACCTAGACTCCCATTTGGCCTCTGTGGACCCAGAGGTTTCGAAAGCTCATGGATATCAGATGTGAAGCCCAGACAAAGGTCTGCAGGTGAGTCATCTAAAACTGACTCAGGCCCAGTCTGGGTCCTCGGAGAGCGTTTACTGTCCGCAAAATTCACCAGGGCCATTTACCGTCCTCACTCATGGTTACAGCTTCTTGTTCAGCCCAGGGCTGTGGGCTGAACCTAACTCCCTGGGGCCTCATTTCCATCAGTAGGACAAAGCACCCTCAGTATAGATGTATCACTGTATATATATCTATACAGATGTATCACGGGGAGTTGTAACAATAGCAGGGTTCTGTGTCCTCTCCACCCAGGAAGTGCATTTTTAAAAACAAGTCGACTGAATTTTCTAAGGCCACACGGATGATGGTAATGCTTTTCGGAACAATTAGTAATCATTCACCACATTTCCACAAACAACTGTTACTATGCTTTCAAACGCAGGGGGCAGATACAAAAGCCATATTTTTGGCAACCAAAAACCACAGGACTGGGACCAGAAATTCTTGGCTCTAAAAAACTGTTAAAAGACCATTTTTCTTCCTCAAAGAGTTGTTTACCCCTTCTGTGAACCCTTCAACCACTGTTCTAAATCATGACATCACCTGGGAACCTCTGGTGAGGTGGTTTGCAGAATATAAACCATGAAGACACGAGTTCCTTCGTATCGAGCAAATGCCTGTTGTTGTTGTTGGCAGTGATGACGAACATAGATCATCGGACTCTCATGACATCTGGGTTCTGCGCAGGCTTAACCACTCTGGGATCATAAGTCCCTGAATTTATCTTATTCTCCCCCAGGAATAGTAGCAGCAGCCCATCCCCAGTCCTTCCTGGCCTGGGTACCCGTCACACTCTTTGAAAACCTGGAACGGCACCGTGGGGGTACTGAGAGGCCTGGCATAGCGGTGCCATCGGACAGGTCGGTAGAATCGGAACAAACATGCTCTACTTCTGTCTCCTGCCCAGAGGGCAGAGCCAAGCCTGGACCCAGGCCCTGTTATCCTGAGCAGAATGTCACACGCAGGCCATATGGCAGCCCCAGCAGGTCGTCTGGTTGAATAAGCCCGTGTTCCAAAGACAGGCTGAGTCCTTTGGCATCTCCCTCATCCCTGGGAACCCTGAGCCCTTCCTTTGTCTGGGACGGTTCCTTTCCTGGAGGCCGGAGGGGAGCAGCCGGCCCGGGAGGGCCGTGCCGGGGAAATAACAAAGGAAAGGCCTTCAGGTTCTCGTGTCAGGAGTGAGCCCGAAAGCCCTGTGTCCTCCCTGGAAAACGACCCGGTCGTGCTCAGGTCGGCCCTGGCTCTTCCGCTCTCCATTGTTCTTTTGTTATTGTACAGGGTTCCTAGGTTGTATATTTTCACAGAGCTAGTCCTCAGCTTGAGCTCTTAAGAAGTCGATGTGTTTTGTCATCTGCCTGGATAGCAGATTCTCTCGTTCTTTCTGCTTCCATATGGGGCTCATCCTGTCATTAGTCTCTTGTGTGCTTTTCACTTTAAATGAAGACTGTTTCTGGGCTTTGAAATGTTACCTGCTTTGGGTAAGGGCGGACAGGCAAAAACCTGTAGGCAACTTGTCGGTAGGATTTTGCTCCTTAGAGCCATGGTTCTGGTCAGAGGTCGGATTCTGGGATCCCTGTTCAGACTTGCTTAGAATTTGGCAACGACGGATTGGATCCTGTTTTATGTCCCTTCCTGCCCAGTTTAAGTTCAGTTCCCCTTTGAATGATTAATATTTGTCCAGAAGCATCGAACCTTCTTCAGACACAAAGCAAAAAATCTTCAGTAAGAGCTGCTTTAATTTTCAAGAAAGTCCTTTAAATGGCCAGCTTTCCTCATGCATATAAAATATAATGAAAATAAACACAATGGACCCAACTTTTTGGAAAACATTGGGTATAAAAACAAGGCATCGATACAGAACACAGCAGGCTGTGCACCCCACGTGCACCCTTTTCTCCCTCCCGTGGCATCCACCGCCGCCGTCCTCGCGTGTCTCTTCTATCCGAATCTAGCTACAAAAAAAAAAATCATATAAAGGTATTCATACTGATTTCTGGCTTATATTACACTCTAACACTACTTACTTTATAACTGGAGAAAAGGCCATCAGCCAAAGAAAAGAATTTCCTATTGCAGAATCTCCAGCGTCAGCCAGCCATTAGGCAGGTTGGCTTTTATTTTATTTTTGCTGGTAGTGGGGAGTCAAGTAGGCTTCCTTCTCTGCCACTCCCCTAGGTCCCCGTCTTTAGTCTCAGGAACGGCTCCCCTTTCCTTTGTTCTGGGAAGCTGCAAAATGGGCAGGAAGAACAGCAGGAGGTGACTCAAAGCACTTACGCCTTTGGCCGGTGTTGCCCATCTGTCTTGCACCAAGAGCACTTTGCTGATGATGGGGCGGTGTGAGAAGAGGCATCTGCTGCTGATTGTGAGAACCTCTCGGTTCTGCGGCACCCGGGCACCGTGCACTGGGAGCTAACGGGGACCGTGCGCCGGCGCTGGAGGAAAGCAGCGGCAGACCCGAGACTGGGGGTTTGGGGCGATGGTGGAGAGGCGCCATCCTGTGGCACCTGGGCCACGGCTGTCTGGTCCCATATACCGCTCCCTTCTTTGATTTCTTTCTCTGTTCATAAAGATTGACTGAGGACCTCCTAGTCGCCAAGCCCTGTGCCCGAGGCTGGAGATGGAGGGTGAGTAAGATGTCCTCTGGCCCTCCCGTAGCCCAGGTTGATAGAGCAAATGCGAAAATAAGTAGCATCACTAGGAAGTGATAAGTTCTGTAATGGAAGTATTTCCGTGGTGTCCTGGTATGATCAGCCATCCGGACCAGAGCAGTGTGGCCAAGGAAGAGGGGTTTGGGGTAGGAGGAAGAATGGGAAAGGGGGGAATCCAGGGATGTTTTGACCTGGTGAGTAGACCGTTTCCAGGAAGGGCATTTTCGAGAGAACAGTGTCTATAGAAGACGCTGCGTTGGGGCTGAGGTGGGAAGCATCGGCAGCTGAAACAGAATCTGGCAAGATTGTGGAAGACCTTGTGAACCTTGGAAATGAATTTGGACTTCGGGAACCATGAAACTGCTTCTAGGGAAGTAACATGATACGTTTTGTGCTTTGGAAAGGTCGTGCTGGTGGCTTTGTGGTGAATGAGGTAGAAGTCTAGGAAAGCAGAAGCCAGTGCAGAGTTGACTCTAGAACGATGACAAGAAAGAATCAGGGGGCCACACTGACAGCCTGGAAAGAGCACATGGAAAGGGAGAGATCTAGGCCGACGCCCAGGTGAAGGCTTAAATCAAAACATCAACAACGACATTAGGAATGGCAATGATGGCAGTAATTATTGGATCCTGACCAGGTGTTTGGCTATGTGCTTTATACAGATTATTTCATTGGAAAATCATAATAATATTAGTCCTGTAATTACCTTCACTTTAGGCAGGAAAACTTGAGACTTTGAGGAGTGAAGTAACAGGCATGTCCAAGGCCCCATGGCTGGTTAAGTGCATGGGTTTGAACCTTTTGCACATACCAAATTTAAGTTGCCTATATTTACTGAGGTCAAAATATCTAGCAGAGGGTTGGACAGCTGGATCTGGAACCGAAGGGTGTGGTCTGTGCTGGACATGTACAGTCGGGATTCCTCAATTAATTGGTGGTCGTGAAGAAGGTGGGTGTAATGTGGGGTGAATCTCAAAAGAGCCCCATGGAACCGTGAAGAACCACAGACCAGGGTGTATGTGTCTGGACGAGTTCGGGATTGTTGCTGCAGGGGGCGCCTACGTGGATGAGATAACTACGAAAGCCAAAGGTGGAGTTTCAAGAACTTGGGGAGCAACAGGGAGATAATGGAGGCAGCTCAGAAACAGGGACAGTGCTGTCTGTGATGGGGGCCACGGCAGATGCTGGTGTGTAGGTAGAAGAGAAAACACCTGAGAAGCAAGGGTGTCACACAAGGACATTTATCTGAGTAGGTAGGGGAAGTGGGATTCTCCCTTCCCACCCACAGAAGGAGATCATGGACCCATCGTGAAAAAAGGTGTTCTATACCTACAGTTTACCCACCTTTCATTATGTGAGGAAACTCGGTGACCTGTCCATAGTCACACAGCACACTCATGACCCCAGATCTCCTGGTGCCTGGTCCCTTTCCTCTCCTGCTGCCATTATATTATCAGTGGGGGAAGGATCCCTGAGATGCTGCCCTGGTTTCCAGTCCCTAGGTCTCCGGAGTGGCTCTCCTTGCTCAGAATGCGTGTCCTTTCAGTTGCGGCCATGCCCACCCTGCAGACAGGGTCCGAGAGCTGCGGTCATTTCCTCAGCATGCCCGGGGGCAAGGTTTTATGTGGTTAATTATGAAGTGTCATTCACACAGCAGTGCTGGACGCCTCTTTGTCTCACCTGAGCACCCAAGTTCCTAGAGGGAGGAAGGGGCTCAGCGTTCAGGGCCTGTCAGCCACCTCTTCCCCATCCACAGTAGGGGAGGGCGCATCTGTTCATACACGGCCCCGGATCCCCAGGCCCGGGTGCAGAGGACCATTGTGTGGGGCGGGGGAGTGGGGTAGCAGCAGAGATTCCTTAAATGCGAGAGCCAGTGCTCTCCCAAGAGACCTCATCGGTAAGTCACCCGGTGAGCCTGGATGCAGGTAGCTATCCACATTGTTCAGAAGGCCCTTGCCTCAACTTTGCCTATGGGTCTTCTGGAACCCGTATGTATCTAGTGGGGGTCCATCATCCCTTTTCACTGTCTTATACTCCAAACTCTGTGCTGTCAGCCTGGTGATCATACAGTTCTGATTAAATACTGACGTTGAGACTGTTGAAAATCCATGACCTACAGAGAACACACTGCCTAGCATGTAGAAATGTGTATCTATATACATATCATCCTCTTTCGTAATTGGCCTTCAGTCACCCTGTGTCTTGGTAGACTCCAGGAAACAGCAATTAACTTGTTTCTCTGCTCTTTTCCAGTCCACCCAAACCCAGTGCTCGCTCCTTTTCCATCCGTTCATGTGGGGCTGTTGGATGGTGGCCCTGTAAGTCCTGTAACTCCGGGGACTCTCATTCCCATTGACCTCAGTGTGAACCGTGTGCCCTTGAGTGTCCTGGCCAGTGGAGTGGATGGTGCCTCTCATGCTGCAGATCTAGTTGTACCCCCTTTCCCTCCTGTAGTTCACAGCACTCTCAGCTGAAATAATGAACGCTCTCTGGAGTAGGTACCCACCCTCCCTGGGTCTACTGGCCCCTTTTGTTGTTGTTGTCCTACTTATTTAACAGTATTAAGTAAACCTAAATTAGGCAAGAGTCCAAAATGTTAATCTTGCCCTGAGAGGTTCTGCAGGGCTTTGGTGATTCAGGGCACAGGACTAGTTCTTCTGTTTATTCCTTCCTCCACACTTCATTCACAGTTTTCTCAAGTATTGAAACTGGGAGACATGCTTGCCCCAGGGGACTGGGAAGAAGCTTCCCTAGGCTCTGAAAAATTAGGAGGATTTGACCAGGCCAAAGATGGGAGAGAAGAGGAACTTCCCAGAATGAAAGTAGGAGAAGAGGCTGGATGGAAGTAGGTGGCATGACACATTCCAGGGCCAGAAACCGAGCCAGGGTGCTAGAAGCACAGGAAGAGAGGGAGAGGGACTCAAGGTAAGACTGGAGAGGGAGGCAGGACCCAGAACACGCCAGGCCGCACTACAGAGACCAGGGCTTCGTCCTTAGAGGACTAGGAAGTTATTGGAGGATTGTGTGATTATGCGATGACATTTATTTTGTAAAAAAGCTAATTCTTGCTTCATCTAGAAAGTGAATGGGAAACAAACAAGGAATAGTCAGAAAGGTAGGAAAAAGGGCAGAATTATGTGATAGAATAAAAGGCAAGCAATGGAAGTGTTTTCAAAAGCTGTGGACACTCAGCTTGTGTCTAGAGCTGTTGAGCAATTACATGAGACAGGACTGTTGCGTTTAGTCACCTGGAGGCCATCAGTGACTTTACTGAAAGGCGGTATTGAGAGAGAAGCTAAACAGAGAAAGTAGAAGAATGAGTAGGAGGTGAGGAAATGAATTTTAAAAACCTGTTTTTCAGCCGAGCTGGTGTGGCTCAGTGGTTGAGCATCGACCCATGCACCAAGAGGTCACCAATTTGATTCCCAGTCAGGGCCAAATCCCCAGTGGGAGGCATGCAGGAGGCGACCAATCGATGCTCTCTCTCATCAATGTTTCTATCTCTCTCTCCCTCTCACTTCCTCTCACTCTAAAATCAATAAAGGAAAAAAAATTAAAAAAACAAACAAAAAAAAAACACCTATTTTTCAGTATCTGTGAATGGAAGGAAACAGATAGGTGGTGGCCGGAGAAGGATCTGGGGTTACTGGAACTTTTTTACCCTATTTTTTTTTTTTAGATGAGAGAAGATTAACAACTTTATGTGTTTGCTGTATAGTATTTAATCAATACAAAGGTGCAGAATATATATAAAGAGAAAAATATTGAATTTTTCTGTTTCAGGAAAGACAAAGGGGGATGGGTTTAAACATATGGAAAGAAGTTAGGGAGTGAAATCTCTTAAAACAGGATAAAGGGAGGAAAAACTAGATGAAGATGCAATTAAATTGATAGATTTGGTACTGTGAAGTGAGGGTATGGAGGATATTCCTATCCATAACTTTTATATGTGATGGAGCTGGGGGTGGGGGACAGGAGGGAAGATTGTAGTAGAGGAGGAAGAGAGACCTGATTAGGGCCTTGAGGAAAAATGGGAAAAAATTCAGCTTACTGATGTGGGGAGTGAGCAAATCCACGAGAGAAGCACGGAGGTTTAGGAGTGCTAGCTGTAGTTGGTGATCAAGAATTCTGTGATATTACTACCAAATTGCCCCAGAGGAGGGATGCCTTCACGAGTGCTCAGTTGCTCCCAATGGGTACAGAAGGTAAATGGCCAAGTTCATTCAAGGTAAGAAAGTCTGACACAGAGACAAAAGTTGAGGGAATTCAGAGTATAGAGAAGTGTATTCTTGAAATAATTGACTATGGACTATGACATGTAAGATGGATAAAGGTGTATGTCAAGATTGGGGAAGGCTATTGAATTGAAAGAAGGAGAGCAGGTAGTAGAACAGAAGGCCCGGGTGAGAAGGATGAGCAGTCGTGGTGAAGTGGTCAGACAGACAGGCTGGAAAAACAAGCGATGGGAATCAAGAGATGGGATCATATAATACTTGATTTTATTATTTCAAGGTGAAGAAGCTACAGCTGATAATAAGTCCCAGAGGGGAACCATGCTCTGGGCCTACTGAAGTCTTTGAAATGTCTTTCTTAAAGAAAGTGACTGGGAAGTTATCAGCTAAAAGAAAGGAAAGGCAGAATGTCAAGTAAGCAAAGAATTTTTTTGGTAAGATTATGGAAGTTCAGGGTCTGGAAGTACCATTGGAAAACAGGGAGGACTGACTCCCCTTTCAGATCCTGAGGTAGATGGAATATGAGAGTCTAAACATCTCCTTTTTGAGAAGTGGCCTCTCTAGAAGAGAGCCAGTGGAGAGCTGGACCAGCGGCAAGGTATCCTCTTGGGTTCTTTGTCCTGGGAGTAAAGTCGGTCTCCTACATATCTAAATTTTCACCTTCTCTGATCTAATACAGCTTTCAGGGAAGCAAAGACTATATACCAATTTCTCTGTTTAAAAAATGCGGCCGCTGTGCTGTAACAATAAAAAGAACTTGCATTAACCAACCCTGTAAATTCTCCTGCTTAAAGAATCCCTTTTAGTATTTTTTTTTTCATTTGGGTCTGCTAACAACAAATCCCTCAGTTTTTATTCGTCTATAGCATCTTTGTTTTACCTTCATTTTTGAAGAATATATTTACTGATAATAAAATTCTAGGCTGGACATTTATTTTGTTTCAGCATTTTTAAATATGTCACTCTGGTTTACTGGAATCCATTGTTTCTATTGATAAGTCAGCTGTCAGTATTCTTCTCTGAAGGTATATGTTTCAACTTTCAACAGTCTTTTTGTCATTGTGTTTGGCATCTTGACTATGGTGTGTTTAAATGTGTTTTTCTTTATATTTAAAAGTTTTTAGAGTTTCTTGAACGTGTGACTTAATAGTGTTTTGTTTGTTTTGAAAAAGAATGCGGCCATTATCTTGTCAATATTGCTTCTCTCTCTCTCTCTCTCTCTCTCTCTCTCTCTCTCTCTCTCTCTCAGGGATTCCAGTATGTTGGCTTTTTTCACAAGATCCTATCTGTCCCTTATTCTCTCATCTGTTTTTTTTTCTCTCTGAGTTTCTGTCTGATATTTTCTACTAACCCATCTTCCAG
Source organism: Molossus molossus (assembly GCF_014108415.1). NCBI lineage: Eukaryota > Metazoa > Chordata > Mammalia > Chiroptera > Molossidae > Molossus > Molossus molossus. Next base: position 186,158,342 of record NW_023425344.1, read on the forward strand.
TTGAAACATAGACCTTAGACCTCTCTTCAGCTACAAGAAATATGTTGCTAAAAAATCATCTATTAAGAAGCTTTAGGTATTGTGCTTTTCAGTTGTATAATTTTCACCTAATTCTTTTTAAATAGATTCCATTTCTCTGGTAAATTCTCCATCTTATCATCTTTTCTCTTAGACAAAATAAACACAGTTATTTTTAAAATCTATGTTGAATAACTCTAATAGCTGGGTTACCTATGGACCTATTTCTATTGTCTTTTTTTCTTTCTTTCTTTCTTTCTTTCTTTCTTTCTTTCTTTCTTTCTTTCTTTCTTTCTTTCTTTCTTAGTCTTAGTTCTTGGAGTGTCTAATAATTGCTGCTCATATGTTAAGCATTTTATTTTTAAAAAATTTTTATAAAAAATTGTAGTCTCTGGATGATGTTATCTTTCTCTAGAGAAGATTCATCTTATCTTTTCTGCAAGTAGCCAGAGTAGGAGGAGATAGTATCTATCCAACCTAGCACTTAGCTTATCAGAGATCAAGCTGGAGTTTTGTAAGGTTTGGCCTGTCACATGTGCCTGCTCTCCTTGGGGTGTAGGTCCTCGGACGCCCAAATGAGAGCCTGTAGACATGTACGAGAACTCCTCCTTCTTGGTGGGTCCTACACTGGAGACTGCCAAGCTTTTAACTACCCTTTCATCTTTTTATAGTTTAAGAACTAACAAACCCCGTAATGTGAACTCAAGTGCTGACTGTGGGGCTCATTTCCTTTTCCTGCCCTTTCCCCAAGGATCCTGCCCGTCCAACCTGGCTGTCTTCGTATCTCTGAACTCCCTTCAAGAGCTTTTCTCATTATAATTTGGTTTTAACATCAGTAATATATTGGAGAAGCTCATATAATACTGAGGTATCCTTGTTCTCTGACTGAAAGGAATATCATAATATAGTTGTGTTCTTTAATTTTACACTTAAGGAAGGTGGTTCCCTCCTCTCCCTTGGAGGTATCTGTGTCTATGAAGCTGTACCTCGATCCTCCTAGAACACCCCTAACATTGTTACGATGGCATACATAAATAGTTTTGCAAATAGTTATACAAGTAAACATTCCCCCCACACACATCTTTTTTTTTTTTACATTTTTGCCCAGCAAGATATAACAATAATAGTCATGATAATATTCTTAAATTTTTACTAGAGATTTACTGTGGACCAGGTTCTATATTAGATGTTTTGTATAGATTATTTCATTTAATCCATAGAAGAGCCCATGATGTAGAAAATGTAATTATTTTTATTTTACACTTGAGGTTAAGTGTATTTAAGTCCCAGTGCCAGGAAGTAAATGGCACAAGAAAGTGTGAACTTAGATTCTTCTAACCCCAGGGTCTATGTTCTTGTCCAACATTTTGTCCTGCCTCTTAATTGGCCCTCTTCCAACATAACCATGTTTCATGGTTTTACTAAATCCTAGAATTCAGAGATACTTCCTTAAATAAGGTAAGAGCTAGTCTGAGGGGGTTTACATGCAAATAAATCTCCTTCCTGGTACGTTTCTCTCAGATATTTCCAGATCCTTCCCTCCCCTACTCAGCCTTACTTTATATATATTTTACATTAAATACTTTCACTTATAATTTTTATGGGAAATCTAAAAGTAATTCTTTTTAAAAATAAGGCTTTCTGCAGGGACAGGAAGCAATTAGTGGCAGGGCTTTATTTTTGGAGGATGAGATTGGCAGGGGGCGGGGTCTGAGGAGAAATCGCTTTCTGCAGTGTCAGATGAAGGAGTTATAGGAAATGATCACTCAGCCTGCAGCTTCATACTTGCCAGTGAGTCAGCAGTGACACCATCCTCAGTCCCCGTGCTGGACTCAAGCTGTGACAGACACTCTTCCCGGTCAGGCCCCTCCCTGCCCTGGTGTCTGGGGCACGGAGGCTCTGTCCCCGGGACCTGCACCGTTCAGATACCTGTCGTGGTGGAGTGAGAGTCACAGAACTGTCTTCTTGTTTTCAGGCAGTTATGTCTGAGTTTCCTCAGGATTGATTGGTCATTCTTAATTTTCACGCTGATACCCTGCAGAGCATCCCGTGACTTCACTTCCAGAGAGTGAGGTTTGGGATTGATGTCATAACAGAAGTTGGTTCTTAGGCAACATTTTTGTATTTTACCACTGCTTCAACTTTCTGGGGTCTTTATGAATGGCAAGACACTGGGGGAGAGAAAGGCAGGAAGCTGCTCCTTCGGGGGAAGTGGTAGGTTGGAAGAGGTCATCTTGCCATGATTGGAAATTAAGAGCCTGTGGCAAGAAGACCAGAACCACATATGCACAGTTGCTGGGTTAGGGTGCTGGGCTTCTTGGGTTTTGTTTTTTTGCTTGCCTTTCCAGGGTTGTGAGGACTTGAGTTGTAAAATGTATTCTAAACATAATCTTTTAGTATTTGAAAGTAACTATTCATTTGAGTGTGTGTTGGGGGGGTGGGGGGGTGGGATTGACCAAGTAGCTTTAATATTTTACATCTTTTCCCCAGACCCTTCTCAGACTCTTAGGTCAATTTGGTCCTAATATGCATGGTGTCCAGTAAACAATAGGTGAGGAGTACTGACTGCTTCAGAATCTATTTATGCCAGGTGTTTAGTTCTTTTTTTATCCTGTGTAGGAGGTGGTGTTATCCACATGTTGGAGATAAACTCCTGCTCATAGAGATTGAAGAAGCTTTGCTGGGTCAATCAGGTAGTAAGCGATCGAGTTCCCTCCGAGTCAGACCTCCAGCAAAGTCTGCAGTCTTTCAACCCCGTCCAAAATGCTGCTGCCCCAGACCCCACTCATTTACTGTGCAATTAATTATCCATTAAGAAACATTGTACTGCAATAGTGTTCCCTTTTTTTGTAGAACTAGGGTTCTACAACTCACATAGACTTGGCTTTGACTTTAGTGAGAAAGAGAAATACTGAAAACATTGCATTGCATACATGTGCCTCTGTGGTTTGACATTAAGAAAGTAAAAGAGGGCCCTGGCCGGTTTGGCTCAGCGGTTAGAGCGTCGGTCTGCGGTCCACAGAGACCCGGGTTCGGTTCCCGCTAAGGGCGTGTACCTCGGTTGCAGTTTGTCCCCAGCCCTGGTCGGTTGTGCGGGTGGCAGCCACTCGATGTGTCCCTTTCACATTGATGTTTCTCTCTCTCTCTCTGTTCCTCTCTCTCCCTCCCACTCTACCTGAACAAAAAATGGAAAAATGTCCTCGGGTGAGGATAAAAAAAAAAAAAAAAAGAAAGAAAGTAAAAGAGGCATAGTAAGTACCTGGCTGGGTGCTTGCACTCCCCAGAATCTGAAGTGACCCTCATCCTCTCCCCTAAAGTTCTTAGATAAAGGAACGTGAAGATAAGTGTCAATGTTCTTACTGTTCGGTGCAGTGGTTGTGACAGTGTGGGTGCAGGACAGGGTGGTAGATGGCAAAGGGGAGCATTTACAGTTTCACAAAAATACCCATCCCCTTGGCCCAGCAGGGCCCTGATTTATTTTTTTAATAAGTGGATGTCACTTAAAGATTTTTTTTCAATTTGACAATTAATATTATACAATTAATGATGTAATCTTGGTTAAGATATTAATATACAATATACTACACATGTGTAAATGTACATTTTGATAAAATTTAACATGTGCATACACCCGTGAAACACCACTTCAGTAAAAATAATGGACGTATTTATTATCCCAAGAAGATATGTTGTGATGCTATACTTTTGAAGATAAAAACCCATCATCTAATTTGATAAAAAGAGACTGGATGGGGACCCAGGTGATGTGGTCTGGACTGGACTCTTTTTCTAAATAGCTCCATGAAATTCACTGAGTCCCTGAATTTTTCCAGACCTTAGTTTTCTCATCTGAAAAATAAGGAGGTTGGACTAGATGGTCCCAAAGGCCCCCTATGACTCTAAAGTTTACTAAAGCTAAGAGGACAGGCGTACTTAGGGTATTGGTTTGTGTCCAGATGGTTTTATGTAAAGTGTAGAAATCCCTCGTGGTCTGGTGGCAGCTGTGCGTTTCATCCCTGCCCTGCTTTGCTTGATTGATTGATCGTGAAATCATTTCATTTCTTTTAATTCTCTGCCACCCTGATTCAAGGTCGTTCATGGCATTGCTTCCATGTTGGTGTTACTAAGCTTAGGGAACTGATCTACTTAAGAATCTCGGGCTAAGGCTTGAGCAGCGCTGGGAATTTGGCAATGCCTTAAGCAAAGCTCAGATGAGGGGAGGCAGGATATTTGCAAGGCAGCCTGGGCATTTACGAGGGGCAGAGGCAAGCTGGACTGGATGTATTTCAGGGCTGGGGGCAGGGAACAGATTGGGGTTTAATTAAAATTCTAATCCCAACATTGCCCATCTTCTTGCCAAGTCAGCAGCCAGCATTTCTGTTTGTGGTTCTGGGGATTTTGCCGTGATGACATACATGGTTACCTCAAAAACTCTTGCACATGTGCCTAAACCTTCCATATGCTCACCAGATGCTGTCATCAGGCCTGGCACACGGCCATGTTTTGCCTGTGGCACCTCCTTCACCCAGGCCAGGGCTCCCGAGGGGAGGAGGGTGTTGGAGAGAGCTGGTGGTGAAAACTGAGCTGATTACAAGTGAGAAACAGGTTCACCACAGCACGGAGGTCCTTCCCAACTGCTTCTGTCTTCCAGGCAGCCAAGTGGGATTTCTGAGGAGGGGCTGCCCTGACCGACCGCGGCCCACCATGAGGTTCTTCCTGCCCTGTGCCTACATGCTGCTCGCGATGGTTTCCCCTCTGAGGGCAGTCAGCTTCCCCGAAGATGATGAACCCCTTAACATTGTTGACTATCACTGTAAGTCATCTAAAGGACGCGCCCCTTTTCTAAGAAGGAAGCTATCTTGGTGGTGGTTTTTCTAAGCGTATTCATTTTTAGAATGAGAGTTTTATATGCCTTAAACATGTTTTGCATATTAATGTATCCATAACTGTGTTTGGAGACAATGGGACAGTTTTGTTGGGTGCTTTTCTAAAACAGCCCGTTATATAGGTTATATATTTCCAGTGAAAAGAAAAAGACCGTTTGCTGACATTTACTGTCTTTTATTCATTTATATTCAAGACCTGAAGATAGGAATTTAGTTAAAACCCCTCTACAACTAGTATATACAGCTAATCAATGCAGGATATTGATTCTTTAGCTCTATAATCCTGACTGATGGTTTAGCCCATTTTTACTTGCAGATTCAAGGCAATATCCGGTTTTTAGAGGACGCCCTTCAGGCAATGAATCGCAGCACCGGCTGGACTTTCAGCTGATGTTGAAAATTCGAGACACACTTTATATTGCTGGCAGGTAATTTTCCTCTCGTTGGTTTATTAGATTAAAATTCTTCTCTCTTGTGGCGCTTGCATTAATGTGTCTAGTTCATGAAAAACTAATATGTGATTGTGATCAAAAATTGCAAGTAGCCAAAAATATTCACGGAGAAGAGTCAGTGTTGTGTACCAGGAAGAAAATACAGAGCAAAAACCTTCAGCTGGGCTGTTTTATTACTGCCATCAAGAAATCATACATCGTCCTTTATTCCTAAAGCAGCCGGGGGTGGGGGGGGGGATCTTCCTTTACTCTTTTTAAACTTGGAATTATTCAAGCAAATATTAGAAGTATGTCTATGCTAATGCAAGAAGCAGTTTGATCCACGGCTGAAGAAAGAGCTTTCTCTGCTCCCTGACCGCAGTGATATATAAAAGCTTCTCACTAATGAAAAAGTACCCTCTGTTGACTTTGTTGGAGACAGAGAAAATCCAAATGATCTCCAAAACACAACAAAGGCAGATCTGTAAAAATAAAATAAGAAGCAGCTTAACATTTTCATGTATTCGCTGGCCATGACTTACTGCCTTGTTTCCTACAGGGATCAAGTTTATACAGTAAACTTAAATGAAATCCCCAAAACAGAAGTAATACCGAGCAAGGTAAGCTCGTGTCATTGGCAAAGTTACCTGCATTCCCTCAGAACTTGGCTAATGCCCCCTCCCCTCCCAGAACGTCCGCGGTGGAAAACTAAAGTTTGGTTTTGCTTGTTTAACGCAGAAACTGACGTGGCGGTCAAGACAACAGGATCGCGAAAACTGCGCGATGAAAGGCAAACATAAAGTAAGTAAAACGGACACATGTCTGCTACTGTGGGTCTTTCTGTGGTCTGGAACCCACCTTGTCAGCCAATGAAATGTCTAATGTTAATGTAATTATTACTTGCTTTAGGACGAATGCCACAACTTTATCAAAGTATTTGTTCCACGGAATGATGAGATGGTGTTTGTGTGTGGGACCAATGCATTTAATCCCATGTGCAGATACTATCGGGTGAGCATCTTTCATATGACGTGCTTGTTGTTACCAGTGTTTCTTCCTTCGCTAGTATGCAGTGAGTTGAATTCTCTCTGCTATTACCTAGTAATGTGCTTTAGCTCTAATGCTATGCAAGAATAAAGACAGACTTTTTCAAATAGAATTTCAGTACAAATAAAGCGGTATTGCCTTCAAACAGGTACATTGAACAGCTGTGACACCAGCTATTTATTTTTCCTTTGCAGTTGAATACCTTAGAGTATGATGGGGAAGAAATTAGTGGCCTGGCAAGATGCCCATTCGATGCCAAACAAACCAACGTTGCCCTTTTTGCTGGTAAGATTCTTTAGTGTAATGAATATAAACGAGTGATGACGTTGAAGGCCCAAAAGGAATTTCAAGGAAGACAAATAGCTCATAAATGGAATAGCTACCTCAAAATAGGGGTTCCAGAGTTTAAAAACTATGAAAAATTAATCAAGAAAGAATTAAAAGTGAGCATAGTATAACATAGTTTTCTGACACTTGGTTCTGTTGTTAATTAAGCCAGTGGCCCGGAATAAGTTGCTTAACTTTTTGTTGCTTAGATTCCTCATCTGTAAAATTAGGTGATATTATGGGCCAACCTGTGACAGGTTGATTACGAGCATCAGGTTTAGCCTTATTTCTATATGTAGGGATAATGGGGGAAAGCACTCCCAAGACTATGTACTACACTACATAGGGCAACACACTACAGGATAATTATGGTTATTTTCCTCAAATTATAACTTGGTTTCAGATGGGAAGCTGTATTCTGCCACAGTGGCTGACTTCTTGGCCAGTGATGCTGTTATTTATCGAAGCATGGGCGATGGATCTGCCCTTCGTACAATCAAATATGATTCCAAATGGATAAAAGGTATCTCTGAAGAGCACGTTGTGGGGTCGCCGAGGGCAGTGGGAAGGCCGAGTGGGAACAGGCACCCTGGGCATCAGGAGATTGCGTGCAAGGCTTTATATTATTTATTTAGAGCAATTATAAGCTGTTTTGGTTGTGAACAGGGGCATCGACAAGGAATGAAGAGACCCATAGCCCAGGCAAGAAAGTAGATCTTTATCTTAGGTGACTTTAAAAAAAAAATCTCGCCCTGGCCGGTTTGGCTCAGCGGTTAGAGCGTCGGCCTGCAGTCTGAAGAGACCCGGGTTCGGTTCCGCTAAGGGCACATACTCTGGTTGCAGTTTGTCCCCGGCCCTGGTTGGATCATGTGGGTGGCAACCACTCGATGTGTCCCTTTCTTTCACGTCCATGTTTCTGTCTTTCTCTCTCCCTCCCACTCTATCTGAACAAAATATCAAAAAAAAAAAAAAAAAAAAAATGTCCTCGGGTGAGGATTAAAAAAAAAAAATCTCATTTCGATGTGCCAATTTGCCGAATCCTCAATGCACACGATCCCCTTGCCCGCTCGCATCTACTTATCCTGGAGCATTAACAGGGAGAGTCCGTTAGGTCATGTCTGCAGAGTCATCTATTCTTCAGAGTCTAGAAATCAAGATTTTTTTTTTTTTTAATTCTCAACATAAGAGGTTTTCTTCCCTAGTTAAATAGGTTAATGAATAAATCTGTTGAAACAGAGACCTTTGCCGCAGTTCAGTTCCCGGTAGGCTTTTTACAGTCCATTAGCTGACATTAAAGGCTCGGCGTCCCCGGAGCTCCAGCTCGCCCAGCCGGGCCTCCGCAACTCAGGGGCGTGCCCAGTTCTCCCTGGCTTGAATGGAGCTCGGTGACATCTGTCAGTCATGCCCCGCAGTCCAGGTTGTATACTCACTGAATTACCTTTTCAGAACCAGTTTGTTCATAATTTTTCTTTCAGAGCCGCACTTTCTTCACGCCATAGAATATGGAAACTACGTCTATTTCTTCTTTCGAGAAATTGCTGTGGAACATAACAACTTAGGCAAGGTAAGTATACACGCCCGACTTCTACTGTGGGCTTGTCCTGCGTGGAATTGAGCGCAGGTCCTTGCGTGTTTCTCCGCATTCACTGCGGTGCGGGCCAGGTGCAGAGAGGTGAGGAGTTATCGTGAGAGTAATTGCTGCAAACACCTGAACAGCGGCTTGGATGAGAACAGCAGCCTTGGGCCTTGAGAAGCTTTCTGCTTCCTGTCTCTGCAGAGGGTGCTCTAGAGGCACCTGGAGCTCCGATTGCTTCTTTAAGGCTTTAGCAATCCGGGGCCGGTTTATTGTTTCTCTCTGTCAGAGGCAGGATGGGAAGTAGAGGCCCTTGTTCAACTTTGGGGGCTTTGGTAAAAGCCCATGTGAGTTTGAAGTGTTGCCAACCCTTCTGGACAGGTTTAAGGCACATCTCATTCGCAATGTGAGAAGCCAAGTGAGAGACGGAGCACAGGAACAGTTTCCGCTCAGCCAGGCAGCTCAGTAGCTCACTTCTTAGGAAGGTTTTTGGAAAAAAGTGACCCTTTTCTCTCACAGGTAAATCTAGTTTGCATTCTTAGACTACCGATCCTTAGAGAGAAGACTGCTAGATTCTTTTGAACCAGATGTTTCTTCAGCATTTCTTGTCCCTCCCATAAACAGCAGCTTTTGGTTTTCATTCCCTCCCCGTGCTCATAACCCCGTGCTCTGCTTCGTCCCTGGGCAGGCTGTCTATTCCCGTGTGGCCCGCATATGTAAAAACGACATGGGTGGCTCCCAGCGGGTCCTGGAGAAACACTGGACTTCATTTCTGAAGGCTCGGCTTAACTGCTCTGTCCCCGGGGACTCGTTTTTCTACTTTGATGTTCTGCAGTCTATTACAAACATCATACAAATCAATGGCATCCCCACGGTGGTCGGGGTGTTCACCACACAGCTCAACAGGTGAGAACAGATCCTTGGCACCTCAAAGATCTTCTGTCCTTGCTGGTGGGACCCACCAACGGGCCCACCTGATGGTTTTCTGACGGTTTTCCCCCTTTGCAGCATTCCTGGTTCTGCAGTCTGTGCGTTTAGCATGGATGACATTGAGAAAGTATTCAAAGGACGGTTTAAAGAACAGAAAACTCCAGATTCTGTTTGGACAGCAGTCCCCGAAGACAAAGTACCAAAGCCAAGGTAAAGAGATATGACAAAAAGGGATTTTGGCTTTAACAAAACCATCTGGCCACTGGAAGCATGCACCCCCGGAGAGCGGCGGGCCAACCCCCCAGGCTGGGCGGGGGTCGCCGTGCAGCAGGACGGAGGAGACCCGCTGGGCTCCGGAGCCAGCCCTGCTCCTTGGGTTTCGCTCACTCTCCTTTCTCTCTCGATCTCTTCTTTCAGAAGGAACACTTATTCCTTAGATACAACTTACGGTGCAGAAAAAAACACACTGTTTTCCTTTCAGGCCTGGCTGTTGTGCAAAGCATGGCCTTGCGGAAGCTTATAAAACCTCCATTGATTTCCCGGATGAAACCCTGTCGTTCATCAAATCCCACCCCCTGATGGACTCCGCCGTCCCACCCATTGCAGAGGAGCCCTGGTTCACGAAGACCCGGATCAGGTAAGACGGCTCCGCCCACTCCCATTCGGACGCCTCTTCCCATTGGTCGCCCCCTCCGACCTGGCTGCCTCGCCCGCAGGTACAGACTGACGGCTGTGGCTGTGGACCACTCTGCCGGGCCCTACCAGAACTACACTGTCATCTTCGTTGGCTCAGAAGCTGGCATGGTACTTAAAGTTCTGGCAAAGACCAGTTCTTTCTCTCTGAATGACAGCGTGTTACTGGAAGAGATTGACGCGTACAACCATGCAAAGTAGGTGTATTTTACGAGAATACTCTTCAGCCCTGCTCAAAATTTTCCGGAGTTTATTTCATCTAGTCATTTCCTTTCAGCCCTCTAAATTAGCAGTGGTTTGGCATATTAGTGGTTTGGGTTCTGTTGTGTGTGTGTGTTTTTTTTCCTCGCTGAAATAAATCCTGGCCTTGTTTACTTCCTGAGTCCACTGGGGCTTAGAGATGGGCATTTGATGAGTTTAAAAATAATTCAGCCCTTGAATTTCACCTGTGGAAGATGAGAGCACTTTAGCACCACCCCTCCTACCTGGTAGGCAAACTCCGCCGGGATGCGCACGCAGCAGACACGCAGCAGACAGTTGCAGGCACACACACACACACACACACACACACACAGAATACAGTTCTTTCAACCACTGATATAAAAGATTTTACAGACCATTAAGACAGACAAGAAATACATGAGAGACATGGAGCAAAAGAGACCGAGGAGAAACATCTAGCACAGGAAGATTTAAATGCATTAAAACATTATCCTTTTCCCCCGCTATAGTCCAACATAGTCTTCATAATTATAATTCCCTTCAATCATCAGAACAGGAAGCAATCTTAAAAAAAAAAAAAAAAAAAAAAACCTTTATCCAGCCTGAAATTTAACCAACCGTGCAGAGCAGTAGAAGATGAATCGCATAATCATTATTTCCCAAACTATGTACTTGCCCAGCTTGCTACCGAGAATATTCCTTAGGACCTCCCCAGCTCTCAGTAATCGCAAACCCCAAACCCCACTTGCCTTGGATAGTTCAGACAGCTTTTGACTTAACTAAACATATGGCTTCAAAATGTATCCCATGATATAGGTGCAATCCTGAGAATGAGGAAGACAAAAAGGTCATCTCATTACAGTTGGATAAAGACCGTCACACTTTATATGTGGCGTTCTCTAGCTGTGTTATCCGCATGCCCCTCAGCCGCTGCGAGCGTTATGGATCATGTAAAAAGTAAGCTGATATTTCCGTTCTTACCCTGGGTCTTGCAGCACTAAGACCTTTGACGACAAGAAAATCCAAGTCACTTTCGGTTTGGTTATGTGCAGGTCTTGCATTGCATCGCGAGACCCGTACTGCGGCTGGTTGAGCCAGGGGGGCTGTGGCAGAGTCACCCCGGGGATGCTGTAAGTACCTTTGTCACATGAACCAAGATCTCCACATCTGCGTCTGTCGTCACCAGGCTCTGGAAAGCTTGACATTTTAGAAAACTTCCAATAACACTATTATTACACCCCCCCCTTTTTTTTGTCATGGGAGAAGTATTAAAAAAACAAAAAGAAAAGGAAAATCTGGAGCTGTGAGAGGGAAGGAAGGTGATAGAAAGTATAAACCTAAGGGAATAGACAATTCTCTTCTCTCTTCAACATTCCAGTTACCAAACGTTGAACAGAAACCCTCCAGTTAACAAGCAAGCTATGTTGAAATGTCCATTTTTCCCCTCTCTGCCCATGCTGACTACTAATCGAGTTGTGTTTTTGGTTCTGCTCTGGTTGTCACTGTGTTTCTATGAAGGCTGTTAACTGAAGACTTCTTTGCTTTCCATAACCACAGCACTGGAGGGTACGAACAAGACACGGAATACGGCAACGCGGCGCACCTAGGGGACTGCCACGGTAAGACCCACCGCCCCGCCCTCCCGGCCTTTCTTTTTGACCACACTTGCACGTGAACATTGTTTTACAACCAGCCTTTTAATGACTCAGGACACCTACCCCCTAGCATTTAACTTAAACTTCTCAAAAGCTGAGCTGTTTGGTCGTGGGGATACGTTAGAGAAGAATCTATATATATTTTTTTTCCCTTAGAGAATCTTACTTTTTTTTTTCTTCACCATTTACAATTGCGTAGGAAATCTAGAGAAAGGTAGTCTAACCAGTAGGTAAATCTTTTCATTTATAGTCTTTTCTTTTGACTTTTTCAGTTGATTCGAATTCATACATTTTTGCTTTCTTTCGGTTACTTTTTTACTGATTACTTGTTCCTTTAATTCTTTTAGAAATTTTGCCTACTTCAACTACACCAGATTACAAAATATTTGGCGGTCCAACATCTGGTTAGTTTTTTTAATTTTTTTGAATTAACAACCTTTTCTTTCCTTCAGTTCAGCATTTTCAGCCCCCTGTCCCCTCCTTTTGCAGTTTGGCAGCCCTTCATTTTTGTGCTTTAACTCATAACCCCACTGATGGTACCAAAGGACTTTTTCTTACTCAGAACTTCACCCTGTGGAGCATGTTAACAGTCCATCATTGGCCAAGGCACATCCTCCGAGGAAACGCAAATGAGTTCACATAGACTGCATTCCAGCTGCACGCGGCCCCCGAGCTTTCTTCCCTCCTGTGCATTGTGAATGTCCCCTCTGGCCATCCGTACTGAATGGATGGCAGAATGTCATTATTCCCCCCTTCTCTCCTCGCCTCCCCTCAGACCTAGTAAACAAATACGCATTTCTTCAAAATGTGTATTTATACATTTTAGAGATCTTTTTGGAATGGTTTGCGGTAATCCCAGGGAACGTTGAATGTTGTGGTCTCCGTGGTATGAAAAGGGGCTCCTGGTTGAATGAAGCTGGTGTCTGATGTGTTAAGGCGCTCACTGGGCTCCCCACACCCCTCTCTCGGTATCTGTTTCGGAGTCTTCATCTGTGATCATTGCACCAGTCTGAATTGGGGTCTCCGGAGGTTTAACACTAAAATCATATGCTTACATTTTTGAGGGAAAGTCCATTTGGTGGGAATCGGTAATAGACATGCTAGGATGTGACGTCACTCCCAGCCCTGTGGCTGCTTCTCCAAGTCACTAGCAGTTTCGGGGGATGTCGAATCTCATGCACCAGAACATCCTAATTCCACTTGTAAATGCTGTTTCTTTTACATAAATTTCCACTGACTCTTTGGAAGGAACGCCCTGGGCATTTTGGAAGGCACGGGCGAGACTCATCTCTGCTCCAGTGCTTTCCCGTGGACAGTGAGCCCTCAGTGCAGTGGGTAGGGGTCCATGGCAAAGCAGGACAACGTAGGCAGAGCTGGTTCGTCAGGTCCCAAACCAAGTGTTTACATGGACTTACCCAGGAGCTTTCTGATGAAGCTACACTTAGGTTCCCCAGTGAGGGATAGGCAGACTCCAGCTGTCTATGAAAGTGCTTGAAAAACAGACACAGAAAGAAATGAAATGATGTTGTCGCACAAAGAGATGAAAAATGTACCAATGAATCTTTAGGATTTGCATTTCTTTTTTCATGAGTGTCATTCGTCACCCAGGGGCTTCCATTGGAGCATTTGGAGTATGCTTAATTTTTAAATCTGCTTACTATAGCTTTATTGTTAATTTTAGTTTTTAGTTTTCCCTTGCAAGGAAAGTATTTTGTCTAGTCTCTGTCGATGCATTTTTATGAAATCCTAGAACTGGTTTTCTCCTAAAATTGACTTCAACTGTACATAGAAATGCAACAGATCAGTCAGAAAAATCTGCTGGCACTGCCCACATTAATAAACATCTGTTTGCCACCACAGACATGGAGGTATCTTCATCTTCTGTTACCACAGTAACAAGCATCCCACAAATCACACCCAAAGTGATTGATACCTGGAGACCTAAACTGACGAGCTCCCGGAAATTTGTAGTTCAAGATGACCCAAACACTTCTGATTTTACTGATCCTTTATCAGGTATCCCAAAGGGTAAGGCCTCACCAGGGAAATCATCTCTCATTGAGTGGAAACCTGATTCCTAACATCTCTGGGGAGCCCAAGAACTTAGGGCTGTGGCGGTGCAGCAGGAAGGAGCTGCTGTCTGTTCCCCACCTCGACGGGCCGCAGTCACTTCACTCTTCTGTGCATAAGTTGGGGTGCATTCCCTGAAAGGTGAAGGTGTAAGACTGTTAGAGAAAGGGCCATGTCTCCGACAAAATAGTCTGTTGATTTCTGTCTGAAGAAGCTGGAGACTTCTGGAGATCAGAGAATTGCGAGGGTCACCCAGCCACATCAAAAAACAAAACTCCTAAATTGCGAATACCCAGATATCAGATATTTTGCCTAAGAGCTGTTCCCAGTCTTTTGATTAGCTACAGTTCACAGCGCCGTATGGAAAGGATCTACGAGGTGCTAAGCTGCTTGAATGCCACAAGCAATGAAATATAACAGGCCGTAATGGAAACCGTTATAACCCAGATGCCTGTGTCGGCTTATTAGATATATTACTCCAGAGAAAAAAAGAAAAAAAAAATCTGCTCTTTAGTGCTTACTAAACTATGGGATCAGGTTTCCAATCAGTTTCTATGACAATGCATTGTCATTTATGATTTACACCTGTTGATTTTGGTTTTATATGTTTTCATTGTAAACAGTTTTATAGTCCTTCTTCCTGCTTTGTTTCCTTTAGTAGTACCATTTCTACCTTTATTCTCTTTCAAAGTGCCACTGACTCTCATAACCCTGGACAGTGATTAAAAATGACTAACGTTCCAAGGCCTTGGTACTAACCTACAGAATCAAACCTTCAGAATGACTCTGGCTTACCTGATCCTGGGATAGCTGTATTTATAGCATGTAACAGACTTGGATACCTCTGAAACTAACATTTCTTTGGTTGACTGTTAGATGTCTGTGGTTGCATTAAAAATCCCAATAATTAGAACTAATTCACTCTTCTTCTAGTCTAACATAAATATTTCTAAATATCTCAAGATATTTGAGTCATATTACTTAACAAATACAAAGTAGATTTCCTTAGACTGTTTAGATTTCCTTCATAGCAGACAGTTCAAAGGTGCTTCCTCCCAAGGTGGAATGAAAAAACAAACTGTAAAAGCAAACGTGGAAGTCTGTATTTGTAGCTAACGATGAGCAAGCCGGTGCTTTTGGTTTGTGAAAACAATTACGTGTTTTTATTCCAGTTAAGGTAGCATAATTACGTTTGCATAATATACATTTATGCCAATTCGTACATTTCCCTAATCCTAGCATCTGCCTTTTAATCCTGATTTATGAATTTGGAGAAAACCATGAGATAAAACATTGTGTGAGTTTAAAACAGGCCATTTAGAAAATATACACTTTCTAATACTAATTTTTGGGTAGAAACTCTAGGAATTTCTAATGTTATATAACAACTGTTTCGGGGTGGTTGGGGGGAAGAGACGGAGAATACAGCTCAGTGGGAGGTTAGAATTATCCTGGCATTTGCAGGAATCAGATGTCTCTGGGGATTCTACTCTGATGAGAGAAAAAAGTCTTTATGGAATGTTAGAGTCTTCTTGAGCCTCCAAGCTTAGCACATAGACCATGCGAAGGGAGTGTTGGCTCAGTGGGAGCCATTGGCTGGCTGAGATGGTTTTCGAGAGCACCTCACTCAGACTCTCCCTGTGTCTGTTGCAGGTGTGCGGTGGGAAGTCCAGTCTGGAGAGTCCAACCAGATGGTCCACATGAATGTCCTCATCACCTGTGTCTTTGCCGCTTTTGTTTTGGGTGCATTCATTGCAGGGGTGGCCGTCTACTGCTACCGTGACATGTTTGTTCAGAAAAACAGGAAGATCCGTAAAGATGCAGAATCTGCCCAGTCGTGCACAGACTCTAGTGGAAGTTTCGCCAAACTGAATGGTCTCTTTGATAGCCCGGTCAAGGAATATCAGCAGAATATTGATTCTCCCAAGTTATACAGTAACTTGCTGACCAGTCGGAAAGAGCTGCCGCCCACTGGAGACACGAAATCCATGGTCATGGACCATCGAGGCCAACCTCCTGAACTGGCTGCGCTCCCCACACCTGAGTCCACACCTGTGCTGCACCAGAAGACCCTGCAGGCCATGAAGAGCCACGCAGACAAGGCCCATGGCCATGGAGCTTCAAGGAAAGAAAACCCCCAGTTTTTTCCTTCCAGTCCTCCACCCCACTCTCCATTAAGTCACGGGCATATCCCCAGTGCCATTGTTCTTCCTAACGCTACCCATGACTACAACACATCCTTCTCAAACTCCAATGCTCACAAAGCTGAAAAAAAGCTTCAACACATTGACCACCCTCTTACAAAGTCATCCAGTAAGAGAGATCACCGGCATTCTGTGGATTCCAGAAATACCCTCAATGATCTCCTGAAGCATCTAAATGACCCAAATAGTAACCCCAAAGCCATTATGGGAGACATCCAAATGGCCCACCAGACCCTAATGCTGGATCCCGTGGGACCTATGTCTGAGGTCCCGCCCAAGGTCCCCAATCGGGAGGCATCGCTCTACTCTCCTCCTTCAACTCTCCCCAGAAATAGCCCAACCAAGCGAGTGGATGTCCCCACCACGCCCGGGGTGCCAATGACTTCTCTGGAAAGACAGAGAGGTTACCACAAAAACTCCTCCCAGAGGCACTCTATATCTGCTCTGCCTAAAAACTTAAACTCACCAAACGGTGTTTTGTTATCTAGACAGCCCAGCATGAACCGTGGTGGGTACATGCCCACGTCGACAGGGGCGAAGGTGGACTATATTCAGGGAGCACCGGTGAGTGTTCACCTGCAGCCTGCCCTCTCCAGACAGAGCAGCTACACCAGTAATGGCACCCTTCCTAGGACGGGGCTAAAGAGGACACCCTCCTTAAAACCTGACGTGCCACCAAAGCCTTCATTTGCTCCTCAAACAACCTCTGTCAGACCACTGAACAAATACACTTACTAGGCCGCAAGTGTGCTGTTCCCATGTGGCTTTATCCAGTCCACATTGTTGCAAGGATGATGTTGTAAGGGTACCTTAAGATAAGAGACTCACTTGTATTTTAAGAGAACCAAGTGGCCAAAGAAACTCTCTCACTTTGGCAACATCAGAACTTAGCACATGTAGCTACTGCAACAAGGCTTCTGTGTACGCACCCAAAACAAAGGAAGGTGCTGGACATTCCATTTCTTTTGTTTGAAGCTAAGCAGAGGTGTAGCTCTGAGGGGCTGCCTTCCGGGGTAAAGAGCTGATACAGTACGCAGAAGAATCTGTGAGTAAATACTTGAAAATGGGTTCAACTTAGACTGCCATTATGCGTGGTCTTCCCATTCAATGTGAACATTTTAATATGTATGCATTCACCTTGCCTCTTGCACAAATGTCAAAAACAATGGTAATGTCTCAAAGAAACAAACTTGTGGATTACCAAACAATTTGCTAAGAAATCAGTCTTTGACCCAAACTGTAGCATTTTTTTTTCATGTGGGGCAATTTTTTTCATGCCACCAATGAACTGTGTTGCGTGCGTGCAAGTGTGTGAGCGTGTGTGTGAGTGTGCGTGTGTCCCGTATCCACCAGGATGTGTTTAGGTGCCCATTGCATCTTTTTGTGCTGCGGAGTTGTTTACATTGAGTATGACTGAACAGGGATGATAACTACTTCCCACTGCAGTCCATTGGGTTCAGCTTTGAGAAAGAAAGAAAGAAATCAAGGCTGATTTGACCATCAGTATGATTGACGTATGTGGTACCCAATGCCAGAATGTAAAGAGTTCGAAGTCATTTTGTGCTGCTATTCATTAAAACTTCGATTACAGTCTTGCCAGCTTAAAGAGACGGAGATGTTAAGAGGTATCCTTGATTTATCCAACAGTATTCAGTAGTAAAATTTACCTGTCCACTGTGAATCCGAGCCTGAGTCACTCTATTTATCCTTGGACACACTGATAAGGTTTTATTTTCATTGTGTTTGGTTTTTCCCGTGTAGTAAAATTTCTCTTCCTTGAACTCCTCCTACCCCCAAGATTTAAAAATAAAATAATGTAAAACACAAAAGAAGGAAATGTGAAAAGAATTGCAATTGGCTTAACAGACACAGTCCATGAAAACCTCAGTGGTGCAATCCTGTTGTCTATGTCGTGTTGTGTGAGAATTTTCTCCCAAGTCATGCAGGTAATGACAATATATGTAAATATTACATGTGAGTTTACCTGAATCTGTGCATTTTGTGCCTTATTCATGAGAATGATAGAAGTACTAAAATATGTCCAGTGTTTTCAGTATAGCACATCATTTACTGAGTGCCAGTTGTAAACGTTTTTCAACCAGCACCTGAAGACTTTCGGAAAAAAAAAAAAAATCCTAAGAGCAACCTAGAACAGTTAATTGTCAAACAGTCCACTCAGATAGCAGCATTATGTCCTTTGCCATGATAAACATTCCGCTCCTGCTTTCCTAAGGATGAAACAGTGATAATGTGAAGTCAAATGAGGTTTCCTGGGTAACGTGACACCTGTGGATACCACAGTCATTTATTCGCAGCGTTGCAGAAGCCACTTACAGTTGTTGACGGGCAGTCCCAATGACTGTTTCAGTTACGATGCTGCACATCACGCCATGATGTATTAACCCTAACCTAGACAGTGTCGAGGCAGGGGAAGGCTCCTGACTTAGTCAGACAAATAAGCTCAACTGACTTCTTGTGATAATGCTGACGGTACACATCACTTGGGGGAGGATGGGTGGCAGAAGACCAGAGCATTTTTATACAAAATGTAGAATACTGATACAGTTAATCTTTTCCTTTGAGAATATTGTTTTATAAAGAACATGATTCCCTGAGATCTCTGGAAGCTAAAACTTCTGTTCTTGAAACACTTCGGTTTTGCAACTAAAATATTACAGATTAATAATAAATTAAACCAACCAACGATAGACATTACTCAGTCCACCGTCACCTTACCAATATTAATCCCGGTGTGCGGAAAACGGAACAGTAACTGTGTGATTCCCGGGTAACATTTTGTAACATTGTGCTGCCTTGTCGTTTGTAATGTGAGTTCTTTCGGTATTTATGTTGAAATTTCTAACACTAAATCTAGTCTCTATCCTGTTAATTTAATTTTTAAATGCTTTATCCATTTGTGCAAAGGTAAACACAGATTGTATCTTTTTTAATGTTACGGCATAAAAAGTAACCCTAACGTGAAGTGGCTCTATACTGTTTTATAGAGAACTTTAACCTGTATAGATACCTTGTAAACTTGTATTGTGGATGTGTAAATAATATGTACTTTGGGTTTTTAACACCGCATGTAAAGTCAAAATAAAATATATAAATCATTATTTCCTGCCTTTTGATATTGGAGAGTTTCAGCATATCATCTTTTTAAAATAGTTTTGAGTCAACACCAGGGAGAGTATCTTTAAAAAAAAAATCTACCAAAGTATTCTTATCTGGAATATTTACTACCCAGTCGGGGTTACACCACCAATCTCTTCTTGGAAGATTTTCACTGATGGGCAGGTCCTGAAACAGAGAAACAGTTCCAACACCAAATGAATGCTGTTACACCAACAGTCAGATGCCACAGGGCAAACATATTACTGGCTCACATGTCCACAGATCTAGTGCAATGGACATTTCTAAGATCCATGATTTGTATTCCCACATTTTTTTTTCAATGTCATTTTAAGTCCAATATTATAGCTGGTATACCAGGTTTCTGTGAACACTTCCTGCTACTTGATATATGGCATTTCTCATTTCTATTGTTTTAACTGAACAGAACATGTTAATAGCTAGCTTCCCCAAATATTGAAATGGAAGGTATAATTATGATTCCATTTGGTTCTTCCCTTAGCATAGGATGAGCTGGTGTCTGCTGTCGTTGGCTCTTGTGCATGTCGAAGGTGTCACGCCACTTCTGGGAGAGACAGTAGGAGTGTTTGCAGCAACTGCTGCCTCTTGGGTCCAGTGGCTGCCTTGGCCGAAGCCCCTCCGCACCTCCTCCGTGGCCACTTTGTTTCCAAGAGCCCCGGCAGCATCTCTGCAGGCGCAGATGTTGATCCTTGTTTTCATACCATCATCTGATGAGGGAGCTGCATTTCAGTGTTCGGGCACCAGGAGTGCTTTCCATGCCTATCAGGGCCTGTTTCAGTGTGGAGGTGGGAGGAAGAGTGCAGGGATCCCCTCAGGGGAAAGACTGCTGGAAGGCCTGTTCGCCCTTCCCACAGCTCCCACCACTGCGCCTGTGTAGGCAGCAAGGCGGCGCCACCGGTCCTGGGGCCCAATGCGCGCCCTGCCCCCACTGCAGAAGTCTGTGAGCTGAGCCCCTCGGTGCTGGGGAGGGGGGCACCGGAAGTCCTCACTCCTCACTGACTTGCAGAAGTCCATTTGAAACTCTTAGAATTGAAACACACGAATGAAGAACAAGATAAGGGAAATATATCTTCATCCTTGTTTCTTTCTGGGCTTCTTGAGCATTGTAATTCTTTCATTTACATTCTCAATTTTCATGAAATTGGTGTTTATTATACCTTATGGCCATTATACCAGTTTTCCTGGGTTCTTTGGGTTTTTTGTTTGTTTGTTTTTTCTTTTAAAAAGTGCATCTTTCTCTTCTCCCCTGATAGACAGACTTAACCTTTTTTAATTGTGGATGTCTTTGATCATTTAATGAATGCTACAGACTGAGCTGAATTTCACTTTTCAGATTTACAGAACCCTAAAACTATCACACTCTTCAGGATAAATACTTCACTGTCGTTGGAAAGAAAGAGCTTTTCATAAGAAAGACATTGTAAAGGCACAAATTAATTAACCAAGAGAGACCACCTGTTCTCTGGTCCAGAAATCCCATTGATTAGGCATTTAGGTTACTCTGGGGTGTGACGGTTTTGAAGCCAGAGGGAACACTTGCAGTGCTGGTACGGGCTAAGAAGAAAGGTTGTCTTCCATGCAAGGCAGTGACCTGGTGGTCAAGGTGCTGGCCAAATCCCAGAAGGACTGACCTTCCGGTCATCAGAGAGAGGCCAACTTTATCCCCTCCCTTCCCAGCTCATCTTCATCCTCTTTGTCAGAGGAGGAAACAGAACAAGATGTCCAAAATAGCCCTGGGTCCAGGTCTGGGAGCTGGGTCCTAATCCTGACTCCATCAATCATCAAGCAACTTTGTGGTCCTGCCCCTCTCTCAACTTCAGTTTTCTCATTTTTGAAAAGAGAAGGTTTGACATCCATATCTCTGACAGTTTTATGTAACCTGTCAACTCTATAATTCTATTACTTATTTTATGGATGCTATGCTTAAATATTACTTTTTCAATAGCTGGGTTTGTGGGCTTTTTATGGGTGTGTGAGGTCTGTTTCTATTAGACGTGAAATTAGCAATAAAATAAGGCATGATAAACAATGCACTTGAAGCCATTTAGCTGGGGTCTATTCATGAGGTTTATCCTTTCTGCATATATAACATGCAAAACAAATCTCGGCCAAAGTTGCATGCTTTATGGTACAATAGATATGGTACCATAAACAAGGAAGAATTGGACCTGTAACAAAATCAACCATTAATTCACATGGGAATAGACATAAGGGGGTTGGGAGTGGTCAAATACTGGCTTTGTAGACCATGAATCAACTGAAATTCACACATGCAGAAAAATAGGATATTTTAGACACTGTCCCATGATAGGATTCTATTTATTTATTTATTTTAAGATTTTTTTTTTTTTTATCCTCACCCGAGGACATTTTTCGTTCAGATAGAGTGGGAGGGAGCGAGAGAGAGAGAGAGAGAAACATCCATGTGAAGGGACACATCGAGTGGCTGCCACCCGCACGACCAACCAGGGCCGGGGACAAACTGCAACCGAGGTACGTGCCCTTAGCGGGAACCGAACCCGGGTCTCTCTGTACCACAGGTCAACGCTCCAACCGCTGAGCCAAACCGGCCAGGGCTATTTTAAGATTTTTAATTGATTTTTAGAGAGAGAGGAAAGGAGAAGGAGAGAGACAGAAACATCAATGTGAGAGTGAAACATTGATGGGCTTCCTCCTGCATGCCCCCTACCAGGAATTGAGCCTGCAACCAGGCATGTACTCTGACCAGGAATCAAACCAGCAACCTTTCAGAGCATAGAATGATGCCCAACCAACTGAACCACACTGGCCAGGGCGTGATATGATTCTTTTTAAAATCAGGTATTGATTACGGGTTGATCAATCTATTTGTAACATGCAGTGTGGTTCATGTTAGCCTCTCATGCTGGGTTTAAGGGAAGGAAAGTATGAAAACATGACATTTGTTTCCATACACTGTTACTTGTAACTGTTCTTCATGTGTGTGAGGCGGACCCACCCGATGCTACTGGAAAGACTAACCTGAGGCCAGTGAGAGTAGTGGCAAGAGGGAAGGTCTGTCAGTTCCAGCAGCCCTGTCCAGTGGAGCCTTCTGTGCTCATGGACATGTCCTCTCCCTGGACTGCTCAACATGGTAGTCACTAGCATGTATGGCTTCTGGACACTTAAAACGTAGCCAGGGCCACCGAGGTGGTCTGAAAGCCACCGCTGGTCTAGAAAGCCGCCGCTGCTGCCACACGTCTGCCAGGCTGCTGCCCTGAATGCAGCAATTCCCAGGGGCACAGCACTCTGATCAAAAGGTGAGACCTGCTTTGGACGTCCTGTCCATCTCCCGTGCCTCGCTGGCAGCTGGGCTCACAGCTGCTCACCAGTCAGTCACAGAGCCAGCCGGAGGTGGTGTGTTGTTTTCCTATTTGGAAACGGTGTTGAGCGCCTCCATTGGTGCCTGAGGGTGGGCCAGCACTTGGGTTGCATGGACAGGGCTTTGCTTCTCTGAGGTTGTTTTGGAGCTTTTGAGGCCTATCCAGTTAATTATCAACGTGCTTTCTGTTGGGAAGGGGCAAGACTTGTCATTTCCATTTTCAAGGTACGGAAATTGGGGTCCTTGATGACTATAGAAATACAGATGGTGGCCACTTCAAAAATCAGGGTTCATTCCCAGAGCGCTCCATGAAAGGGCTGAAAGAGAGTATCAGTATTTAATCAGAGTGGAGGGCCTCTGTCCAGCACTTCATGTCTAAGAGGAGAGACAAACACTGTATCCAGGGGTATGTGCCAAACATCCAGTGAAAAATGAAACAGTCAGGGAATCAATCACATGCTGGGCCCTGGTCATGAACACAGCCAAGTCAACTATTTGGAAAAAAACCATGGATTGATGTGTAGGTGGAAAGCAATCAGAGGATGGACACCACAACATTAGAAGAAACTGACCTGTACCCATCTGAGTTTCTGGGCATGATCTACCTCTGTGGACAGTCAGAGTCTTGCGGGAGAACTCACTGTATTTCTTATGTTGGGATTTCCTCATGTTGAGCTGAGGTCGCATATTGGGAGTTCAACTGAGCTGTAATTTTTGCACTGCTCCCTGTGGTTGGGGAGCTACCAGAGTCAGGCTTTATCTCAGAGGAGAATGTTTTCTGAGGATCTGAGCTGCCTAGTCTTCTGTGAGGCACAGAGCAAGTACATAGAGAATGTGTCAAAGGAATCAATTCGGTGACAGCCTCTCAGAATTTTATCCTGTCAGAGGGCAGGGCCTGGCCAGGTATTCTGATAAACTTAGTAGAAGCATGCCTTGCCCCCGCCCCCTTCTTAGGGTTTGCAAATCAGGTTTGCAAGTAAGAGGATTACAGAATTCTTGACATCGTTAAACATTCTGAAAGGGGCGCTCCATGGGTTTGGGACAGCTTTACAAAGTGTAAAAAGGAAATGGAACCCTTAGGGTACTTGTGCAAATTTGAAAACCTCAGGTGTGAGTGAGCATTTGGAAATTGAAGCAGGCTCCGAAGTTCAGTGACATCTGGTCCCAGCAATCTGGACCTTTGTTGGTCAGCACATACCTGCGGCAATTCCTAACATTAAAATCAAAATTTAGGATTGAACCTGACTTGATGGCTTCTTCAGACTGCCTAAGTGAAGGCTGCACTGTGTAAGTCCATCTGCATTTCAAGACTTACTAAGCTACTGTTTCCAATTACCTATGCAACCCACCTCCAGAGAGGTAGAGACAGTTGAACTCTGGATGTCTGTTTAATTTGCATTAATATTTATCATAAAATGAATTTAATGAAAATAGCAAAATACTTAACTGAAGAATGTGATAGAATTCAAATTATCTTAAACGTCAATATACACATAGAAGAGTCTAGAAAGAAACACAAAAATATTAAAGCTGGTTAAAATCATTAAAACTAACATATGTTGAACTATGCTCCATTCAAACCTGTATTTGGGGAAAGACGCTAAGACTGATTCTAAATTTGTTTTTAAAAAAGAAAATTATGCCAGCCCTGGCCAGTTTGGCTCAGCGGTTAGAGCGTCGGTCTGCAGTCCGGAGAGACCCGGGTTCGGTTCCCGCTAAGGGCATGTACCTCGGTTGCAGTTTGTCCCCGGTCCTGGTTGGTCGGGCGGGTGGCAGTCACTCGATGTGTCCCTTCACGTCGATGTTTCTCTCTCTCTCCCTTCCTCTCTCTCCCTCCCACTCTATCTGTACAAAAATATCCTCGGGTGAGGATAAAAAAAAAAAGAAAAGAAAATTATCCCAGAAACAGCCCCTGACCTTATTTAGTTGTTTGAGTCAGTTGGTTTCAAGAAAAGTGGGACTCTGTTCACTGCTGGGAACCAACTCCCTGAAGGTGTGATTCAGCGGAAAGGGAGAGGTCACTGATCACGATGGAACACAAGATCCTTAGGTTTCTAAAGTGTATAAGCAGTGTATTTTTCTTTTTTATTTTATTTATTTTATTTATTTATTTATTTATTTATTTATTTATTTATTTATTTATTTTTCTGGAGATACTAAGACTTAACTGATGAAATGTGGACATTTCTAAAAGGCAGGAAAGAAGTTTCTGAGGAATAGGACTATGACCCAGGCAGAGTGGAACTCAACCGAGAAACTGCGTCTGCTCAGCTTTCTTCCTGTCCCAAAGGGCAGGGACACCGAAACCTACCACACAAAGCCAGATTTTCTTTGTCTTCTCCTCCCTGGATTCCAGAATAACAGAAAGCAAGGAAGCCTGTGAACAGAGCGCAGGCAAGTCTGAGGACGAGGAGATTCTGCGTAATGTCAGACTTGTGAGAGGAGCAGGTACTTAGTGGAGCACAGCCCTCCCTTCTGTGACAGGGCCAGTGGAGGCTGTGGGAAAACCACACCCCTTTCCCGTTCCCTTGGGTTCCTCCCTTCTGCCCACTCTTTAAAAAGTAAATTTTTTCAAAAAATATTTTTTTTAGCAGTGAATTTTTTCAATTGAACAAGTTCTCCCTTAGAAGTGACTTTGCCCCTCCTGTCTGTTATAGTGTGTGCCACCTTGAAGAGATTAAAGACATTCTTTTAGATAATCTTAACCAGTAGCCCGCCCAAATGAAATTCAACTTCTAAACTGGCATTTAGAGGCCTAACTAGATGTCATCATATTTTGGCCATTGGTGTCTCCACTGTTCTAACTTATATCAAAGGTGTCAACAGCCAAGACATTCAATAGATAGATCCTGTTCTCTTCAGATGCCAACAGAAGAACACTACCCACATTGTTAAACATTTTAAATCAATCACATGACTGGATGTGTGTCTCTTGGTTTTAGATTAGTCACCTAGTCCGGAGGAATGAAGAGCTATCTCCAGAGGAAGGGTACTTTTCTCACCTTTACATGTGCTATCACCCCAAGTGAATAATTTAACGGAGGCTAAAAATGCGAAGTGCGACAGTCCTCGTTTAACATTGTCGATAGGTTCTTCGAACTGCAGAGAAAAGGCATAACAAAGCCGTTGACCACAGGCAAATTGATTTGAACAAGGGTTGGGCTTCTTCAATGCAGGACAAGATGGTGTTGTTCAAATACCTGCTTGACCTCTTCTCCAGTCTCTCTGACAGTGAGATCATGGAAGCAACCCAATTCTAGCCAGCAGAATCTGAACCAAAGTCTGGGAAGGCTTTCGGAAAGGTTTCCATCCCTAACAAAGAGGGTGCATGAGGAGACACTCTCTTCCTTAGGATGGTGGTGGGTGGCAGAGGGTACATATCAGCAGCTGCCACTTGGCAGCATGAAGGTGACCTGGGAGATGGCAGAGCAGAGACAGGAAGCCCTCGGGTCCTCGACGATGCAGAGAGCTGCTGATCTCAGCAACTGGAAGCCCTCGGATTTTCTACTAAGGGAGAGCTGACGGTTCTTGGGGTCCTACTGCTGATCAGATAGCGTCTCCTCCAGCTGAAGGCAGCTTGAGAATCACGGACATGCTCCGGGCGGTTACCTCACAGCAGAGGGACCGTAAGGTAGAGTCTTCTCTCTCATCGACCTCTCTGCCTTATAGAATCTGCTCTATGTTTGTGGTTTTCAAATCTGGCTGCATATTAGAATTACCTGGGGAGCTTTTCATAAATACCAATGCCTGGGCCACATCCCAGAACAATCAAATCAATTAGATCAGCACATCTGGGGGGGGGGGCAGGCATTGGCATTTTTGAAGTGCTCCCCGCGAGGTTCTGATGGGCAGCCGGAGTTGGAATCCCCCGCTCTGTGCTCTTTCCTACGCGTTGCACAAATGTTAGCGGATGTATCGTCCTCTGTGGCTGAAATAAACAACTTGTATTTGTTTTCTGTTGCTTTATAACACATTAGCGCAAATGTACAGACATGTCAGCACACCATTCTCTGAGTCAAAGATGTGGGCAGGCTGGGCTGGGCTCTCTGCTCAGGGTCTCACAGGGCAGAAGTTAAGGTCCCGGCTGAACGAGGTTCTATCTGAGCTGCTGGGACAGAGCCCGCTTCCACCTTTCAGGCTGCTGGTGGAACTCGGTGTGGGGGTACGACAGAGGCCCCAGCTCCCTCGCTGGTGTCACCTGGAGCCACACAGCCCCTGGAGGCCGCAATACTCGTCCTGTGGCCGCTGTAGCTTTATGGCAGCAAGGGGACCACAACCCCTTCTCCTTCTTTGACTCTATGACATTCCCTTCAGCCACCAGCCAGAGGCAACTCGCTGCTTTTAAATGATCACATCAGGTCCATATCGCAAGGCAACCGATTTAGGGCTTTAAATACCTTTGAAAAATCCCTTCACAGCAGTATCTATGTTAGTATTTGACTGATTCGCAGGGAATGGGAATCTTGGGGGGTCAGAGGGCATCTTTGGAATTCTGTCTACCATGGTATCCCAAAACGTAACGGCTGACAACAGCCACCGTTTGTTGCCTCACAATCCTATCGGTTGGCAATTCGGGCGATTGGGGCTGGGACGGCTCAGCCCTGCTCCGCCTCCTGCAGGCTCGGAGGTCGGTCCCTTGGTAGAGCGGGCTGTGAGGCTGCTGGTCTGCGAGGGCCTCACACACCGGGGCATCAGCGAGGAGGTCTGGGATAGCTGGACCCCCACCTCCACCCCTTTGTCTGGCCTCATCTCTCTTCCTCTCCGTGTTTTCTCTCACCCCGCCCCCCAAAGAGGCCGTCCTAGGCTTGCTTCGAGGTGCAGAGTTCTCAGAGGGGGGAAGGGAGCTGCAGGACCTCTAGGCAGAGGCTTGGGCACCACACCGTCACCTCCTCCGCTCAGACCAGGTCATAGGCCGGCCAGATGCGGGGGGGGGAGGCACCACTGTCTGAGGGAAGGAGCTGTAAAGCATTTATAGCCGTGTATAATAGGTCAGAGTGAGTAATCAATATTTACGACGATATGTTAACAAAGAGGTGTTTGGATGGTTTGAGAGATGCAAAGAGCCCACGGAGATGGACCTGCGTTATCCTTGGCTACAGCCCACCACCTTTCCGTTGGTTGTGGTGAAGAAGTTTCTAGATGGCTAACCAAAACTGTACGTTAAGGTGTGATCATGAGGTGCCCGCTACTCACACGGCAGAAACAAACAAAACAATCTGCTTCTACAAGTCTGGCCTTTCAAATCTCACAGTGCGGTGCCTACAAAATCATGCAACCTGATGGCCAGCACTTTAAAGGGACGTAGTCATCCAAGAATTCTCTTTCCCGCAGGGGTGTTGAAAGGTGATGATTTCCTTTGCTCTGAGGTCATTTTTCTTTCTTCGTTTGAAGATAACCTTGTTCACCACTAAGGATCTAGGCATTCCTTGCGACTTTATACTTTACTTAAATGATACATAATTGAACAGATTAGTTCACACGGTTTCATGAAGGCGCATGGTCTTCCAAAGCTGTACAAAGCCCTTGGACCACAAAGGTGGAGAAAGTGTATTTATTTCCATTAATAGATAATAGAGGTTAAGGCCACCACATCTATGTTTGAACTAAAAAGCCCTTTGTTCATCGAAGGTTTTTAAAGATTTTTTTTTTTTATTGATTTTTAGAGAGAGAGGAAGGGATAGGGAGAGAAACATCAATACAAGAGCAAAACATCAATTGGCTGCCTCCTGCACGCCCACTACTGGGGGTCAAGCCCGCAACCCAGGCATGTGCCCTGACCAGGAATCAAACTGGCAACCTTTGGTGCACCGGATGATGCTCACCCAACTGAGCCATACTGGCCAGGACATTCACTAAAGCTTTTTTTTTTTTTTAATTCTCACCCAGTGATATTTTTCCATTGATTTTCAAATAAAGTGGGAGGGAAGGAGGAAGGAAAAGAGAGACAGAGAGAGAGAGAGAGAGAGAAATAGATATGAGAGAGACACATCGATTGGCTGCCTCCTGCACAACCCCAACCAGGGCCAGGGACAAAACCACAACCAAGGTACATGCCCTTGAACAGAATCGAACCCGAGACTCTTTGGCCTGCAGGCCGATGCTCTAACTGCTGAACCGAACCAGCCAGGGCCATTCACTAGAGTTTTTAGTTGTTTTTTGTTTTTGTTTTTTGTTTTTGTTTTTTGTTTATCCTCACCTGAGGACATTTTTCCATTTTTTTGTTCAGACAGAGTGGGAGGGAAAGAGAGGAAGAGAGAGAGAGAGAGAAACATGGATGTAAAAAGGAAACATCAATTGGTTGCCACCCGCATGACCAACCAGGGCTGGGGACAAACTGCAACCCAGGTACGTGCCCTTAGCGGGAACCAAACCCGGGTCTCTCTGGACCGCAGGCCGACACTCTAACCGCTGAGCCAAACCCAGGGCCCATTCACTAGAGTTTTTATTGCCACTTTTTGAAAGCTACAGAAACTTAGATGTGAGTAGACTTTGTACCACACCTACTGATCTATATAACCATCAGAGTGATCTTTCTGAAACCGCCTTAGTCGCTAACATGTTCCCTGATTGCTTATAAAGCTTCAGTCGGTCTGTAGAGGGAAAAAATAATAGTCCAACTTCTTTAGTTGTATATACAAAGCCCTTCCCAACATGGCCTCAATGGTGGGTCCTCGTTATTCTCCATTTTCCTAAGTCGTGCTTGGAAGGCAGGGTTGTTCGCTCAGTGATTTAGTCATTCATTTGTCCTAACAAGTATGCATTGAGGGCCTGCTATGGGCCACATATCCGGGGATGAGCAAATGTAGGTTTCAGGTCTCAGGAAATGAGCAGAGAAGCAGAAGAACTGGGTTGAAGGGATAAAGTAGGTAACCGGTGCTCTGAGGTTATTTTGGTTCTTTTTCCCCATCATTACCCATCATTTTCTACCTGTGATCCCTGATATAAAATGAAGTTAGAGCTTGGGAAATGTGGGGAAGGGGAAGAACTCCCCTTTCCCTCCTCTGGTTCTTTTGGTTGGCCAATAAGCAAATCAATGGGGGGCAGATTGACAAGAGAAAATCAAATTTAACATCCTACATACGGGAAGCCCACATACATAGGAGAGTCAGAGCTTGCATACGTGACAGGTGCAGAGAAGAAAAGGAGGATTGTGCATATGAGCCATCCTGAGCTAGCCAGGAGGCAAGGTGCCCTGGGGGCTTCAAAGGGTCATTGCAGGTTGATAATAAGATAAGAAGTTTTCTCTGCCTTACATCTATCTAAGTAAAAGAAGTTATCTCTGCTAACCTCTTATTATAGGCAAGACCTATAATTCAAGTTCTTCTGGGTAAAGGTAGGAGCAGGAATTTCTTTGTGCCTGAAGCTAAAATTGCCTTTAGATCAAAGTTATCTGCTTGACTGGTCCTGACCACCTCCCCTCCCCCTCCCCCTCCCCCACCCCGGCAGCTCTTTAGGCTTGGCATGCTTTTCTGATACCCCAAGGAGCCCCCCTTCATGCCCATTTGCCCTACACCCAAATCCTCCTCTCATAAAGGAGGACAATTGGAAAAGAAAACTGAGAAAGGCAATGAAAGAGGGAAGAAATATAGGTTGAAAGAAGAAAAAACATCCAGAAGGTGAAGAGAGAACAGATTCCCAGAAATAAGAAAATCTAAATCCTTTTCGTGTGCCAGAGTCTCCAGTTGAACTAAACCGTCAATTTTCTGCACACGTAGGCTTTTCCCACCATCATCACTACGACGCGTGTGCATCCTGTCTCTCCTTCAAGTGCGGGGCAGGCGCCGCCACCTCCTCTGTGCCGCCACCTCCTCTGTGGAGCTTCCTCTGAGCCA
Organism: Molossus molossus; assembly: GCF_014108415.1. Lineage (NCBI taxonomy): Eukaryota > Metazoa > Chordata > Mammalia > Chiroptera > Molossidae > Molossus > Molossus molossus. The sequence continues at coordinate 186,188,726 of NW_023425344.1, forward strand.
CTGGCCAGAAGCAGTACAGCCCCTGCAGACGCTGTAGCTCTTCTCAGAACTCCTTTTATGGCTCCTGGTGTTCTAGGCTGCCATCAAACGACATGCCTACATGTCATTTTCCAGTCTTCACTATAAGCCTATTTGTTGGAGGTGGACTCCATACCTAGCCCACCTTTGTAGTCCCCAGGAGTGCCTGACCCAATCCTGCACGTATCAGACCTTCAAATGGCTCAACACGATACCTCCGTGTCTGCTCCAGGTGTCAGCAACCACACTGTTTCCTTCATGCCTTCGTGGTATGCGGATTGCCTTGAGCTGAAGGCGAGTTCAGCAGCCAGCTCCGGAGAAATCTGCTGCCCCATCCTCCCCCCTTATCCACCAAGAAGAATCTGAATTAGAGGCCTCACCTGAACTATCACCAGAGAGAACTTCTGACCTCTCCATAGGGCAGGGCGAACTTCTGTTTCCTGAAGTTCTGCTTGTCTAATCATTGTACACTGACCTTCTTTCCACCCCCCCAGAACAATAAACACCTTTATAGCTTGAGCTAAGTAGCGGGGAGGAGGATTTACCTGCCCTTCCGGGCCTTGGTTTGCCCCAGCGAGAACTCCAGCTCCTTGCCCTCCAGCACGCGCACCTGCTGGGCCCCACGGCCGGTCCCACGTGAGGTGTGCGAGAGCTCACCCCGCCGGCCGGCTCATCGAGAAGACTGCTGATTCTGGCACTTTCCTTCCATCACATTTCTTCTGAATTTTCCTTGATCATTTTTTGTTTAAAATCTCTTCCTTTTCTGGAGTCAGCTTGGCCCCTCCTGCGGCCCAGGGACCGAGCCTCGTGGGACTCGCACCCTGTGGGCAGGGTGTGCTGTCAGTGAGCACCATGCGGTCCTTTACCGGGGCCTTGGTGTGGGCCCGTTCCTTGTTGGACATGTTCAGGACAACACCTGTGATCCTTGTTTTGTGCGGACAGCACTCTGAGCCCCAGAAGTCGCCCACGTCCAGCCTCAAGGCGCAGGACTTGTTGTGGCCTCCCGCACGCGACCGTGTGTGTGACCGGGGGGATCTGCGTGTGGCCGCAGGGCGTCCCCGCTCCCATCTTCGCCCATGTGGTAGGGCTTTCTCTTGCCCCAGGTTTTGCAGTGCTTGGTCCAGTTGTCCCGAGAGATGCCCATGGCTCAGTGCCAGCTGGAAGAAGTGCAATGACCCTCTGAAGCCCCAAGACACCTTACCTCACCCTTTCTAACTGAGCCCCCTGTGCGGGTGGGGTCTGACTCTCCCCTGTGTGTGGGGCTGCCGCACACGTGCACGTACTGAATGTGGTTATTTTCTCTTGCTAATCTAGCTCATGTTGACGGATTATCGGAACCGCCGGAAGAGCCCTGGGGCAGAGGAACGTTTGTTCCCCCCGCACAGGTCTAAGGACGACAGGTGCTGTCTGCCCTGACAGACCCCGTCCCTGCCCTTTCCTCTCTCATTCCCTTCACCCTGCCCACAATTTCCTAGTGTCTTTCTTTATTAAACTCTGCTAAAATTATTCTCATTTGAGGGTGTTGTCACTTTCTCTTCTTTTTTAAAAATGTGTTTTTATTGATTTTAGAGAGAGGGGAAGGGGGAGAGAGAGAGAGAGAAACATCAATGAGAGAGAAACAGAGATCGGCTGCCTCTTGCACCCCCCACAACCGGGTATCGAGCCTGCAACCCGGGCATGTGCCTGCACTGGGAACTGAACTGGTGACCTCTTGGTGCATGGGACGGCCAACTGAGCCACGCCGGCCAGGCATGTTGTCACTTTCTTGCTCAGACCTTCACTGCCAATGACAATAACAACTACTACTTGTTGGACCATGTCATATATTTTTTTGCCTTTCCTTTGCTCTCACAAAAAACTAAGAGCTGGGTACTTTTAACTTGATTTTACCTTTGAAATATTTAATAAGGTTAGGTAATTCACCTACCGTTGCCCAGCTTGTAAGGTCTCACGCAATTCAAGGGGTACCTTCCTATTATAGATAACCTTTCCTCCTGAGCCCACCACCTGTCACTCTCTGTCCCTTCGTAACCCGCATCACCATCAGACCTTCTCTTACTTGTTGGTGTTTTATCTACTGGTCTTATCCAATGTGAGCTCCACAGAGTGGGGTTTGTTTCCTTCATGGCTTTACCCTTGAGACACACCTGACACTCAGGAAGTGTGTGTTGAACAAATGACCAATTCTCCTTCTCCAGTCCCATGTGCCTCCCTTGTATTGTGTGTCTCTCATAACAGATTGGGATTATTTCCTTCCCATCTGCCTCTAGATCTTCAAACCCAGAGTTTAGATCATTAAACTCTACCCATATCAATTCCTTGGACCAGAAGCAGGGAGTCTCAAATTGATTCTGATGTTTAAGAGGAAAGGAAGAGCCACGAAGAAGCAAAAAGGAGGCAGAGAGAGACGGAGACGGAGACGGAGACGGAGACGGAGACGGAGACGGAGACGGAGACGGAGACGGAGACCGGGAAGAGACAAAGTGAGGGTGTCCAGGGCTGCAGCCGCCCTGGGAGCTGCCTGTGGGCCACTGATATGCAAACCTGATAAATCCTCTGGGTGGCACTGAGGGGCCTTGAGTGATTCCCAAAATAATGCAAACACTTCAACGTTGTTGAATGGTTGTTGACACAATGTACCTTAAAGCAATAAGAAAGTAAAGATAGTCACATTTCATAAGTCAATAGTCCCTGTAGAAGTTCAAAACCAAACAACCCACTGTCTTAAAAAGAATCAAATAAGAATATGGTATGACCCTGGCCGGTTCGGCCCAGCGGTTGGAGAATCGGCCTGAGGACCAGAGAGTCCCGGGTTCGGTTCCCACTAGGGTCAAATACAAAAAAAAAAAAAAAAGGAGCCCTGGCCAGTTTGGCTCAGCGGTTGGAGCGTCGGCCTGCAGTCCAGAGAGATCCGGGTTCGGTTCCCACTAAGGGCACGTACCTCGGTTGCAGTTTGTCCCCGGCCCTGGTTGGTCATGCGGGTGGCAGCCTCTCGATGTGTCCCTTTCACATCGATGTTTCTCTCTCTCTCTTCCTCTCTCTCCCTCCCACTCCATCTGAACAAAAAATGGAAAAATGTCCTCGGGTGAGGATAAGAAAAAAAAAGGAAAAATGGAATACAGTATGTACTGTATGTTCTATAAATACTATACAATCGATTCCCTTGCGGGAAAAAAATGTCCACATACTCTACTAAATGTACTGCTTATAACTATAGTATATACCTACAGAATTCCACATTTAAAATATCCAATAAAAAGATTTTCCATTCATATGATCCTTCTATACATACAAACATTTTTCAAGATAATAATAATAATAATAATAATTTTTGACTTAAAAAATTCTGGGCAGTTCTTTTTGTTCCATAAACCCACTGTCTCGGTTTAGGAAGAACAGGATTAAGTTAAACTCTCATTTCTCCCTGTGTGTTCCGTGTTCCCATTGGAACTTTCCCATGGATGTCGCTATAAGAACATCTCTGGGAGCTTTCCAAAACCTGTAGGTTGTAGTTCTCCAGGCTGTCTGTCCTTGAGCCAGGGAGCCTAGTATAGTGCTTGGCACATTAATGAAACTCAGAACGACTGATTAAGTTGGCTGGCTGGGGGAACTCAGGCTTTCTAGAGAGGATAAACAGCTTACTCGTATCATGTTGTTTTCTTTCTACAAAAGATGAGTTCTTTCCCTGTTCGGAGTCTCCATGTTTTCATACCATATTGACTAGATAAATATGACCCTTGCTCCTTAAAAACTGTTCCTACTTGAACGCAGAAGGAGTCTTACAGCCCTTAGAACTGGCATGGACCAGCCTGGACGTCTGGAGGAAAGTATCACAATTTAAAATGAGAAGAATGCTGCAGAGATGATAACGTAAGACACGAACAGGCTGAGCAACTCCCTTTCTGGCTATTCTTAGCTGGAGGCATGACACCACTGTTGCAGCTGAGATGGACCAATGGTTAACAACAAAAACAACAACAACAACAAAAAAAAAAAAAACACACCTGTGTAAGTCATAGGGTGATACATCAGCAAATCTAGGTAATTTATCTATACAGAGTTGGTTTTATTCTTGTTAGATGGGTTTTTTATATATAAAATCCTTGTTAATTCTACACAGACGTTGTTTCATCAGAGATCTTTGCAATCACTGAGATGTCACCTGACCACATCATCAAATATGGAGAAGAAATCTGTGCAGCACATGTCCCAAAGCTGGACTGTGGGGTGTGTCCACCGCGTGACTGTGAGGGCACAGCCTGAGAAGGACAACATCCTGCTGAGGCTCACTTGCCTTCAGCGAGTCTCTGGGCTTCATGCAGCTGCGTCAGCAACTCCATGGCTACGCCGTTGTCCAGGGGTGGTTTTAAATGGGGCAGTATTAGAGCAAAACTGTATAAAAATTATGAATGATCAGGGATCTGCAATTCCTTAAATCAATCTTTCTTTTGTGTTCGGGCCAATAAAATTCAAGTTTCTCCACAAAGTAAATAAACACGGTGGTATGTTTTGGGCTATCCTTACACATTCTTTCAAACAAATTCTATCCTCATCTGGAGATGAAGGAGATTGAAGACCCAGTTGCTGATCCAAACAAAAGTTACAAAGAAGATGGAGGGGTGTTTCACAGAACATCTAACTCACGAGGTTCATTGGTATTTCTGTGTTGTAACTATTCTGCAGCAAGGTTAGGGCAAAGAGCACAGGACCGGGGCTCAGGATCCAGTCCCTTCTTTGCCCTGTGAGCCTGTACCTCCATTTCCTGAGTAACAAGAGGTTGCACCAGCTGAACTCCAACATTCATGTCTTGTTTTTGCAGTGGGAGCCAGTTGACGTGGGGTGGCACCACCATCTCTGTCATTTAATAGCCTATAAACTATGTGAATTAGCCCTTCTCCAAAAAATAAACTATCCTCAGTTTAGTCATTTGTTAAATGGGTATAATAATAGTATATATCCCTCTTAGGGAGTTTGTGGAGCTTAAATGAATTTCTATATGTAAAGTGTTTAGGCAGCATTGGCACTAGGAAGTACCCTCTACATATGAGACATGCTTTATTGTTATTATTATTCTGTCTTCGTTGAGGAAAACTAAACCAACATTTCTTATTATAAGGGATAATGCAGATCAAATGATTGTTCATGTAAAAGTGGTCCAGATGCCCTGGCTGGTGTGGCTCAGTTGCTTGGGTGTCATCTCATGCACCAAGAGGTTACTCGTTGGATTCCCAGTCGGGGTACCTGCCCGGGTTGTGTGTTCGATCCCGGGTAGGGGCGTGCCGGAGGCAACCGATCGATGTTTCTCTCACATCAATGTTTCTCTTTCTCTATCGCCCTCCCTCTCTCTAGAGAGAGAGAGAGAGAGAGAGAGAGAGAGATACACATATATATATGTATAAAATCAATAGAAACCTATTTAAACATGAGCTGGGGTAGCAAGGTTCTGTGGAGGAGCTGAGGTCACGATGTGTGGACAATGGAGAAGGGACCGTCCTAATACTGCAAGCTTTCACCATGCGAACGGCTTCCCAGGGAAGTCACTTCTTCCTGGATAAACAAGTCAGGCCCTGACTGTGGCAGCATTCCAAGTGAAGCCTCCTTTCTGTGTGTGGTGGCAGTCTGAAATAAGCATTTCAATTAGATTCATTAAGACAGTTATTACTTGGTAATTGAATAGCAACAGATTGCAGAGGAACACTTATTGAGGTCTAATAAGTATGGAGGAGAGAAACCTTCTCCTTCTGTAATTCCATCAGCTATAAACCAGCGTAATTAGATTCTTACTAACACATTCAAATTGAAGGGAATGTTGAGGCATATAATTGGCACTTGGGAAGATCCCTGTATTACGTTAGGTTGCTTTCATTTACATACTTATTAAGTGTCTGTTTAAGTTGTTAAATAACTGAGACTAGTGGACACTGGTAGGTCAGGTGGTTAAGCAAGGTTTAAATTCTTAAACATAATAAATTAGGGTCAGATATATTTTAAAATATGAAATGCAACTTTATTGTCTCCCTAAATTTGCATCAATCTACATAATATTTCAGTGCTTCTCATGAACCAAATCAGAACTCTGAATTATTTTCTCAAGTACAATAGATTTATTTATTCATTCATTTGCAATGACCTTTTAAGCAACTATTATTTGTAAGGAAAAAAAGAGAATCTTATTTGCCATTGATTTGATAATGGAAATAAGATAGTTATATAGGAAAATTCCATAATTTGTGACAAGCAAAATATGCTGGGAGAGCAAGAACAGAAGTAAAAACAACAACAACAACAAAAAAACCCCAAATTCTTTTAATATTTTTCTTGTGGAACACAATCCTCTTTGGGATTTCAGTTTCCTATCAGTGATGCCACTAGATATGTCCACTTCTCAAATCAACGCACAGACTTCAGAGGCAGAACCTTACTCTTTATTATTTGTGATGCAAAACAATGACCAGGTGCTCTGTGCACAGCAAGTTAAACCTCAGATAACTTTTGGAATATATTTAAGTTTTGGAGACTTACATTTAGTGCAAGTAGATGAATAAGCAGCCCAAATTTGGATCATCTAGTTTGTGTATTCTTTAAATATGAGAGACTAGTCTCCAAAAAATCCACAGGGAAACCCAGAAAAGTGAGAAGTAACGTGCTCCACACCTGTGGTGACGGGTGGTCGGACTGTTCGGATAAGGTGGAGGCTGACCTGACTGACGCTGGTGCAGTAAGAACCGCTCTGTCCCCAAGTCCCTGGAGGCAGAGAGAAGCCAGCCCCCACCCCACCCCCACCCCTCTACTCACGAAAAAGTCAGACGTGATCATATCCACTTCTGATGTTTTTCTAATGAGTGAACCTTGCCAGAATGGGTACAGATTGCTAACAGTTCCCGTAGTTTGCAAAAGTTTCTCCTCTCCTCTCGTTAACAACTGCCTGCTTCTCTACCGGGGACAGAAAGCGAGAGAAAATGTCTTCTTTGCTACTCGGGCACCAGTGTGATTTGACTATCAAAGCCCCGGTAATACCGTATATTATAAATCCAACTTCTTAACTAGCAGACCCAGCCCTCCCCCTCTTTGGCGGAGATACCACGGTGTCTTTATGTTCACTGTCACAGGCCGGCACCGGCCAGGTCTCCTCCCCTTGCGCTGAGGAGCGGACGGCACTGCCCGGTCACTGCCCCTCTGCTCCCCAGCTCTCCCGTCTGCTAAGGCCCGACCCCCGCTTCATCCGTGTGAACGCCCACCACGGGCTCCCGTGACAACCAGAGGGATTCATCTTGGATATCAGGGGGGAATTTCTTGATCATGAAACCCTGGGAAAGGCTCCAAGGAGACTGTTGTAATGGTTAAGAGTGCAGACTCACCTGGACAAGAACCATTTAAAAACTTTGGCCCTGGCCGGTTTGGCTCAGCGGTTGGAGCGTCGGCCTGCGGTCCCGAGAGACCTGGGTTCGGTTCCCGCTAAGGGCACGTACCTTGGTTGCAGTTTGTCCCCGGCCCTGGTTGGTCGTGCGGGTGGCAGCCACTCGATGTGTCCCTTCACGTCGATGTTTCTCTCTCTCTTCCTCTCTCCCTCCCACTCTACCTGAACAAAAAATAGAAAAATGTCCTCAGGTGAGGATAAAAAAAATAAAATAAAATAAAAACTTTGAAACCTGACTTGATTCATCGGCTTATTTGGGCTCATTCTTCTCCTCCCTCGTAGGCAGTCCTTGCCCGTTCCCCCTCCAGCTCACATGTCTGCCGTCATTATTTTCCTTCAGCCGAGTAAAAGGATTTCTCTACTGTTGACGCCTTAGCATTTCTTTACAAATTCCCATCAATATCCCCCTCAAGGATCATTAAATTACTATTAAATAGAGACTAATATGTATTTATTAAGCACTTACCACGTGCCAGACAATGTTATAAACATTTTGCATATATTATCTCATTTAATCCCATAATAACCATATCAGGAAGTTACTATTATCTTATATTTCAAGTTGGGAAAATGAGATATAAGTTAAACCACTTGTACGAAGGCACATGGCTATTAAGTGGTAAAACCTGGATTTACACTAGGAAGTCCCCTTCTTAGCTACCACAGCATAAAAGAAGCCACTGAATTTCAGGTTTGTTTGTTGTTTACCTATGTAGTATGCAACTTCTTTCTTTCTTTCTTTCTTTCTTTCTTTCTTTCTTTCTTTCTTTCTTTCTTTCTTTCTTTCTTCCTCACCCAAGGGTATTTTTCCACTGATTTCCAGATAGAACGGGAGGGAGAGAGCGAGTGCGAGAGAGAAACATCGACGTAAGAGCGACACATCGATTGGTTGCCTCCCGCATGACCCCAACCAGAGCCAGGGATCAAACTGCAACCGAGGTACACGCTCTTGACTGGAATCGAACCCACGACTCTTTGGTCCACGGGCCGACGCTCTAACAGCTGAGCCAAACCGGCCAGGGCTGCAACTCCTTTCTTAATGTGGATGAGAAAGGGGCCACACAGGAAACCTGACACGCTGAGGGGAGGCCCACATGGCAGGCCTTCCCAGGGCCAAAGTCAGCACACGGTGTGGTCTGAACGTAAACATTCCCAGCTAGAAGTGGGTCACAGTGCGGAGTCTCGTCCTCAGTGTGTAGCCACCTGGACGAATACAATCTATACTTTTAGATTGTCTGTTGTCTTGGTGTATCTAAGGTAACATACATTTGAAATTACAAAGAGTTTTTCTCCCAAGCCCCTGGAAGGAACAACCTCAGGGACCAGAGCACAGGACCACATTGTCATCTCTTCCCCACACGCCATCTCTGTGCTCTACAGATAGGAACTCTCCTTACCCATCAATGGGGAAGAGCCGTGTGTCTCCCCTTTCCATTGTCAGGGCAACCTCAGAGACGTCTCCTTCCTCCCTGATCGACCACCAAATAGATTTCTCCTTTGTGTTCTCCTTCCTCCCTGATCGACCACCAAATAGATTTCACGTAACCCTCCTGTGCCTCCCTCTTTAATTCCAATGCATAAAATCAGCTGCAAAACTTCCATCATCCCAAGCATTTTCGCAATCCGTTGAGATTTTATTCCTTAGCATTTGTGGTCAGTTTGGTGCAAATAAACAGTGCTAGAACCTTTTCTTAGGCCGGACATCCCTTCGTCGACATTATTATTACCCAGATTTTAATTGGAAAAAAAAAAAAAAGTCACTCATCTTCTAACTGCCCCAGTTCTTGTGAGAAACGAGTTCCACTCACAGCTCCAGCGGCGGGCCCTTGCTGGTGAACCCAGACAAGGCATTTCATGTCCTTAGACATGTCGTTTGGATAGTGTGAGCATGTGACGTACGTGTCTCACCCTTGAAATGCTTGCTGGGTCGGCTGGAGCAGGAGTGCCCTCCCTGTCGCTGAAGGGACAGGAGCCCCACGGAGCACAGTGGCTGCCGGCATGTGGCTCAGGCCCACAGGGAGACCAGTCCCAGGACAAAGCTACCGGCCAGAAGGCAGCACGGAGACCCCGGAAACTGGTCGAGCTGTTTATGGGGGCCCTTCATGTGGAATATGCCCGGTCTGCCCAGGACAGTCCAAGTTTCTGCCTGTTGTCCTAGTATAACTCTTAGCAGTGCCTCCTTATATTCTCAAAGTCTGGATAATAAATCCCATGCCTACCCCCCTAGTTTTTCTATAACTTGGAACAAGTCCTAACTACCCCATTCCATTCTTCCTTAGTCAGATTTTGTCTTTTTTTTAATACTTTTTGCAACACCCTCCAACTTGACGTGAGACGATCAGAAAAGAAAGATCCCTGATGAAAGGAACATGGTAACTTTGACACAGCAAATTCCTGAACCCCTGTGGCTTCAGCCAGCCGAGAAAAGGGCTCTTCATGCCCCCGTCTAATGACAAGGCCACTCGGGGGTCTGGCGTCCAGTAAGTTCTGCCCACGGGCAGCCGCACCTGAACCGGGCTGAGCACGGAAGGTTGGTGCCATGAATCCAGAAGCATCTCACTCACATTCTTCTGTCCGCAGGGGAGGATGAGGCTGTCCCTGCTCCTTGCTGCTGTATAACAGTCAAAGGTGGCCCTTGGAACAGAGAGAATCTGCATCACTGAACATCAGACTGATGCCCCAGGATAGCTCACCGATGCCAACACCCCGGGAGCCAGACTGAAAAGGTGTTTTTGGCATCTGACTCAGAGCTAAGAGCGACTACGGATCCAAGCTAGGAACGCTAATTATAGCTGGGCAAAGAAAGAGAAAATGAGGAAAAAAATAGCTCTAACTGAGAATAATTGTTGGGAACTTTGGGATTGATATCCTGAAATGCAGCACAGGCTTTAGGAGTTGGAATTTGGGGAAGAGGAACGATGATTACAGAGAAAAAAAAAATTAGGATTAGCATGCCATAATTAGTTATGCACTTCCCTTCCTGAAGCATTTCCTTCCACTGAATTTCTAAGAAGGAAAAAAAAAATGGAAATTTTACCTTTTTTTTTTCTTTAACTTTAAAATAACAATCATGGCAACCAGCACAGTCTAACCGGATGGGCAGCCAGTGAGGCTCTGAGAGTCTCAGTGGCTCTCTGCATGTGGTCACGCTGCCTACAACTGCGAGCAGAGAAAAGTGGAAACTTGTCTAATGAACCTGCTTGGTCCCATGATGACGATACTTCTGAGGGTCCCAGAGGTCTGCACCCAGCGGGGGAGTCTGATGAGGAGGGACAGACAGAAAACAGAGCCTGGGTACTGAGAGAGGGTGCGGCTCTGGACCCAGCCGGGAGGTTCCTACAGAAGGTGTCCTCACCCAGGAGCCTATGGCCGCATAACGGAGCAGTCTCCAACTTAGTGAGAACATGGCCATTGTGTGCAGGTCAGGAACTGGCCGATTTCCCTGCATCATGTGGGGTTGGCCGAGGGCACTCTGCTGATGACCGGTTCATCTGGAGGGGCAGCGGCCTCGCTCATGTGCCCTGGCCTTGGCAGGGATGGCTGGAAGGCTGGACCCTGGGCCCTTGTTGTCTCCGCATAGCTGACTCCCCGTGGGTGGTGCAGGGCTCCCAGAGTGACCCAGGGCGGGAGCAGCCAGCCCTGTAAAGCCCGGGGGCAGAGCCAGGGCGGGCTCACTTCTTCCACTGTGTCTCACACACAGGCCAGCCAGAGTCACCAGGACGGCAGAGGCCCTGCTCTCTGTGGGAAACGTGTCCAAGAACTTGCTTCCATCTCTAATCTGCCCCAATCAGCCACACTAGCAGTGTGTGTGTGTGTGTGTGTGTTGAAAGAACATATCTCCAAATACATGAGGGTTACTGCTGTGATCTAGGAACTCAACTCACTTTCCAAGGTAAAAATAAAGTCCTTTTCTACCCTTACTTTTGTTGCCCTAAGCATGTCTTGCGCGTCACCCTAGACCTGGTCCGGTGACAGTGCTCATTGCGGCAGTGGTGGAGACGTGTCCACCTCGGAGCTGGATCTCTGAGGCTGCGGGCCTGCGGGCTGCTGATCTGAGCTCAGAGCTCACCACCAGGAAGGAGGAAGGAGCTAGACCACTACTCATTGTGGCATTTTGAGGCCCGAAGCTGAACTTCTGTGGGAAGGTCTTTCTTCCACCCTCATCAGCCCCGCCCTCCCCCTCTGACTCTGGAGGACAGGACAGCGATCAGGGTCTCTGGCAGCCAGGCTGGAGGTAGTGTTCCAGTTTCCTTAACATGGCGACAGTTGATTTGCAGTTCCTGCAGGAGTCAGGCAACAGCAACGGAGACAGGGGCTGCATTCTGGAATCAGAATGGTCCCTCCCTGGACACCACGGGGTAGGGCAGCCGTCTTTCAAAAATGAAGAGCATGAGTTCAGAAAGCAGAGAGATGAGCCACAGACCAATTTCCCTGGGGATGGGTGGGGCAGGGTTAAATGGGCAAGGGGCTTGGAGCCATTGAGATTGAGATATTTAAACTCAATCTGTGCTTTCAGGCTGGTGAAGGCTGAGATGGGCACATTGCATAAATAGGATTTTTTTCTTTTTAGCGGACAGAGTTCAAACATCAGCTAGCTACTGACACCCGGCTTAGCAAAAGAAAAGGTACGAACCATGGAAGAGTGATGTAAAGTGAATCCCCTGTATTCCACTCTGCACACCTTGCTTCTCTACCAGCACATTGGTGTTTCAGTCCCAGTGGGAAGAGGTCCTTACTGTGCTGCTGAGCTCCAGTGCCAGGCTTTCGGAGGGATCCCTGAGGCACCCACAGACTGATCCTGCCGCAGGCCAGAAACGGGCTGAGCACCCCTAGGATCGTTTTGCTCTTGGGTTATGTGTTGAAATTGTAAACCTGACACTTGAAAGGAATGGAAATTATTGATGGAAATATCATGCATACTCATCTTTTGCTAGTTCCCTCTTCTAGTTTATTTCTCAAAACTATGAATATTGCATCTCATGATAAATGGTACTTTGTGAAGGAAGGAGTTTAATAAAGAGAAGCTACTTGATCGTCTTCCTTTTTCTCCTCTTTCTCCTTCTCCCCTTCATCCTCCAATTCTTTGTGTTAGAAGTTTTAACCATGCAACTCACTTGGAAGAATTTAACTGTGAACCACTCAATGTCTAAAAGTAGAGCATTATTGAAAGGTCATTTATTGAAAGGTACTTACTTGAGTTGTAGTGTGACTCGGCGTCCCTCGCTGCGGCGGGAACAGAATCACGCTGATGAGCTGGAGGCAGGTGCTGGGCTCAAAGTTTTCTTTCCTTCCTCCACTTTAAGATGATTTTGTCATAAAAGTGAGAAAAAAACTTGTAATAGGACAGCTATATTACTGAGAAGAGAATAAATTGTTTAAATTAAAAATGATCTTATTAATTAAATGTTCCAAAGTAAAAAAAAAAAGTTGAGAAACTTCAAATATGTGTATGTGTATATGTTTAAAATATTAATAACCAATTTAACTACCCTTTTTATTAGACTAAGTCTCTCAGATAACATGATTAAAAGTTAATTCATCTCTTGCAAAGGAAATAAAAACTGAGGAAAATAAGAGACCGTGAGTCACTGTGTAGATAGATGTTGAATATGTAGAATATCCCAAATGATTAAATAAATGTTTTCAGCTTTACTGAGATATAATTATCATATAGCATTGTGTATGCTTGAGGAATACAATGTAATGACTTAATGCATGTATCTATTATGAAATGATTACCACAATAAGGTTGGTTAACACATCCGTCTCCTCACAGAAGTACTATTTTGTGTGTGTGTATGGTGAGAGCATTTAGGATCTACTCTTAGCTACTTTCAGGTACAGTCGGCCCTCGCCACCTCGCGCTTCGGCTTCGCGGCTTCACTCTATCGCGGTTTTTTCAAATACTATGCTGTACTGTACTATACTGTACTATACTGTACCGTACTATACTATACGATACTATACCATACAAAACCGCGGTAGAGCGAACGCCGAAGCACAAAGTGGCCAGGGACGACTGTATAGAAATAAAGAACCCTACTTCGCGGAAATTCATTTATCGCGGTAGAGTCTGGAACTGATTGACTGCAATAAACGAGGGCCGACTGTGTACAATACATCAGTGTTAACTCTAGTCACCATGCTGTACATTAGGTCCCCAGAACTTACCCATTTTATAAGTGGAAGCTTGTTCCCTTTGATCAACATCCCTCATCTCTCTCACCCCTCCCCTCCCCACCTTCACCCCTCCCCACCCCTCCCCTCCCCTCCTCCCCCTCCTCTCCCCACCCCTCCACCTCCACCAGCCACCACCCTGCTCTCTATTCCTGAGTTTGGCTCTTTTAGATTCCACATATAAGTGAAATCATACAGTATTTTCTTTCTCTCTCACTCATTTAATTTACTATAATGCCCTTGTGGTCTATCCATCTTGTCACAAATGGTGGGAATTCCTTATTTTTTATGGCTGAATAACATTTCTGAGAGAGAGAGAGAGAGAGAGAGAGAGAGAGAGAGAGAGAGAGATCTTTATCCACTCATCTGTCAACAGAAGCAGGGTGTCTCCATGTCATGGCTGCGATGAACGTTGGAGTGTAAATATCTTTTCAAGACAGTGATTTCATTTCATTCTGATACATACCCAGGAGAGGGACTGATGGATCATACAGTAGTTCTATTTTTAATATTTGAGAAACCTTCATACAATTTTCCATAGTGGCTGCACCAAGTTACATTTCCACCAACAGTGCACAAGGATCTTCTTTTCCCCACATCCCCACCACTTGTCAGCTCTTATCTTTTTCATGATAGCCATTCTAACAGGTGTGAGGTGACATCTCCTTGTGGTTTTGACTTGCATTTCCCTGGTGATTGGTGACATTGAGCATCTTTTTATGTACCTGTTAGCTACTTATATGTCTTTGGGAAAATGTCTAGTCAAGTTCTCTGCCTATTTTTAAATCAGATTTATTTTTTTGCTATTGAGTTGTATGAGTGTATCATTTTATGAAGATAAAATGATAGAAGTATATTAGGAGTACCCACCAGGTGTGTCTTTTATAGCATATGGATGTCATACTGAGGATGGAGTGGCAAATTCAATGGGAGGTGATAGTTTCTTTGAGTGGTATCTAGATACGAAATGTCCAAACCTGGTGAGCTCCTTTCTATTTACTAGAGGGGATGCTGGGATGCTGTCCAGTTCCTGAGTTGTTGAATAATGCCAATTAGATCTTTAACTTAAAAAAGAAAAAGAAAAAAGAGAAAGAGGAAGGAAGGAAGGAAGGAAGGAAGGAAGGAAGGAAGGAAGGAAGGAAGGAAGGAAGGAAGGAAGGAAGATTGAAACCTGTAGAGAATCTTTATGAGTTTATTTGAGCTAAAACCAATGACATTGCCAGGAAGCAAGATCTCAAATGCCCCAGAACAGCAGTGTGCAGTTCCTTTAATGCATTAGGAATTAAGGAATGAATGTAAGGAAGATTAAGTGACCATGCAGGAAGCAAGGTGGGGCTTGGATTACAGAATAATTAACAAGATTTCATGCTCTCTGGAAGGGTCAGAAAAGAGCCGTTTCAAAGGTGTGTTAACCTAAGGAAACAATGGACAGGGCTTGCTTAAGGCAAAGATAAACACTTTACTAAAGAAGTGATAGTATCCAGCAAAGCTATCATTTAGAACCAAAGGACAGATAAAGAGCTTTTCAGACAAGAGAAAGCTAACAGAGTCCATCACCACCAAAGCAGTGTTACAAGAAATGTTCAAGGGTCTTTTAAAAAAATTTTTTTTTTATCCTCACCCGAGGACATTTTTCCATTTTTTGTTCAGGTAGAGTGGGAGGGAGAGAGAGGAACAGAGAGAGAAAGAGAGCGAAACATCGACGTGAAAGGGACACATCGAGTGGTTGCCACCTGCATGACCAACCAGGGCCGGGGACAAACTGCAACCGAGGTACATGCCCTTAGCGGGAACCTAACCCGGGTCTCTCGGGACCACAGGATGATGCTCTAACCGCTGAACCAAACCGGCCAGGGCCAAGGGCTTTTATAAGAAGAAGAAGAAAGGTAAAAAATATGAATAATAAAATGATAATAAATACATATTTATCAATGATTAATTTAAATGCCAATGGATTAAATGCTCCATTCAAAAGACATGGTGGCTGAATGGACAACAAAACAAGACCTTTACATATGTTGTCTACAAGAGACTTGCTTCAGATTGAAAGACACACACGGACTAGAAGTAAAGGGATGGAAAAAGATATTTTAAGACAATGGAAACTGCCCTGGCCAGTTTGACTCAGTGGTTAGAGCGTCAGCCTGCAGACCAGAGAGACCCGGGTTCGGTTTCCGCTAAGGGCACGTACCTCGGTTGCAGTTTGTCCCCAGCCCCAGTTGGGGTTGTGTGGGTGGCAATCAGTCGATGTGTCTCTCTCACATCCATGTTTCTCTCCCTCTTCCTCCCTCTCTTCTCCTGCTCTATCTGAAGATAAATGCAAAAAGGTCCTCGGGTGAGGATTTAAAAAAAAGGAAACTAACAAACAAAAGCTGGAGTAGCTATACTTGCAACAAACAAAATAGAACTTGTCCGGCTTGTGTGGCTCAGTGGTTGAGCATCGACCCCATGCACTAAGAGGTCATTGGTTCGATTCCCAGTAGGGACACATGCCCATATTGTGGGCCTGATCCCCAGTGGGGGGCATGCAGGAGGCGGCCAATCAATGTTCTCTCTTGTTGATGTTCCTATCTCTTTCTCCCTCTCACTTGCTCTCTCTCAAAATCAATAAGGGGGAAAAAAATTCTCAAAAACCAAATAACCAACAAGCAGAACAGAAACAGATTCATAAATACAGAGAACATGTTGATGGTTGCCACATGGGAGGGGTATTGGGGGAATGGATAACAAAGGTGAAGGGATTAAGAAGTGCAAATTGGTTGTTGCAGAATAGACATGGGGATATAAAGTACAGTTTAGGGAATACAGCTAATAGTGTTGTAATAACTATGTATGGGATCAGATGGGTGCTAGATTTATTGGGGTGATCACTTAGTAAGTTATATAATGTCTAATCACCGGATTGTACACCTAAAACTAATATAATATTGTATGTCAACTGTAATTGAAAAATAAAAAATTATTTAAAGTTAAAAAAAAAGTTATATGCCCGGGGCAGACTACCCACCATGACCTACTCAGTTAAGAATTTATGATCAGTCCTGGCCGGTTTGGCTCAGCGGTTAGAGCGTCGGCCTGCGGTCCAGAGAGACCCGGGTTCGGTTCCTGCTAAGGGCACGTACCTCGGTTGCAGTTTGTCCCCGGCCCTGGTTGGGTCGTGCGGGTGGCAACCACTCGATGTGTCCCTTTCACATCAATGTTTCTCTCTCTCTCTCTTCCTCTCTCTCCCTCCTGCTCTATCTGAATAAAAACAGGAAAAATGTCCTCAGGTGAGGATAAAAAAAAAAAAAACTAAAAAAAAAAGAATTTATGATCAGATCACCCTGTGAGGTTACTTTTCATAGAAGGCTTTTTTTTCTTTCCTTTCTGTCCACATCACATATGGGAAGTTCAATAAGAACAGTCTCCACCCTGCCACGTTTTCTGTTTTCTATTTCATTCCAGAGAAAACCAGCAGTCTGCTCCCTCTCTCCAGCCTCTGAATCCTTCTTCAGTTCCTGTCCTGCTTTCGGGGCTGAGCCTGTGAGTTCGAAGAGCCAGAATACAAGCCAAGCTTCACTGCAGCTGCAGCCCATACACTAAAAGTAAGCACCCTGGGGTATGCTCACGCCGGGCAGTGCCGCCTGGCGACACCCCGATCCTGTGGTATGTTTAAAATCGTAAGTGTATGTTGTGCTGTTCCCCTTGGTCCCCCAAGGCTTCATTCTACACCACTTCCTTGCTTTTCACTTGTATATTAGAAGCTTATGGGTTCTTAATTTTTAATAAATGAGGTATTGATTTGTTTTGCAAATGCTCCAGCAGGTAGGCCTTAATTGACTGCTCCAAAGACCCAGGGTATAAAGAAGTCAGCAGACCCCACAATTACACTTTGAGGTTTGTTTCCCTCCTAACTTCAGGGGACATGAAAAATCACGCCCGCCTCGGTGGCACCCTTCAGGATGGCTCAGCCCCTTCGGGACAGAAGCTGTGCTCCTCACAGAGGAGTCCCCCCGGGCAGCGCTGACCTCTGGCGCCTCCATCATCTCCAGAGTGAATTTTCATCTCAGACACTTCAGCGTGGAGTCCCTCATGCTGCTCGAGGGAAAGGCGTGAGGTTGCCCCTGGCCAGCCCACGCGAGCAGGACCTCGGGGTCCCTCTGAAAACCTCTCTCTGCGGCCTACTGACCGGCTTGCTCTGCTCACTGTCAGCGCGGGAGGGGCGGAGGGGAGGGGGCAGGGTTGGAAGATCATCTGGGCCTTACATTCCAGAGTATGTGCCTGTATCTTTCCGTCAGATAATTAAATATTAACCTAGGACACAAACATTTAAACACGTGGTGATTAAACCAAGGCATGAGGCCGGCAGGCTAAACAGAAAAGTTGCATTCTTGATCCTTGGATTATGCCTTTGCGGTTTGAGGTCTGAACTAAAATGTTTGTTTTTCAAAATATGGCAAAAATCAGGATTTAACGCCACTGATAAGGCCCACACGGCATGTGAACAGGAGCCTGCAGGAGGTCCGCGTTCGCGCTGCAGTGATATTCTGGGAAGCCCTCAAGCTCTTCCAACCAAATGCTCTCTAGATGTCCTGAGCAGATGAGTGCCGGCATTTGGTGGTGGAGTAAACTTAATTGTCTACTTACGGCTTCCTTAATTCGATTACAGATTTCTCCCAGTTTGGCCTACCTGCTGCAATAGTGGTTATCCTGTCAAAAGGAATTATTTCACACTGTGCAAAGATTCAGTCGGGGCGGCATATGGTGCCGTGCAAATCAGCAAGGAGGACGCAGTTCCCCTCACGTGGCGTCTGAACGAGACGCCGAGGCTGATGCCATCAAGCCAGGGAACCCCACGTCGACAATCTCCGAACAATGGCTGCTGCCTCACAGGTGAGGCTAATAGGATTGTCCTTGTTTCCTCTAAGCACACATAGGCTTTTATTTGGGGGGAAAATAATAGCTGCTGGTAGAAAAAGAAAATCAAGCAAGAGTGCAAAAAGCAAAGGAAGAAAATCATATAAAGGCTCCCCAGTAGAAATAGGCTGTAACAGGGATGTCAGTGAACTTGAGGGAACATCAGTACAGCGATCTATGTACAGAGAGAATAAGGGAGGTTTGGGAGAAAATTTCACAGAAATGAAGTTACTACGCAAGCTATTTATATTATAATTTTTAAGTTTAATTTATATAAATGTTAACAGAATATAAACAAGTAAAATAAAACAAAACATAGTGATCTTTAGATAAACATTCTTAAAGTTTCTAAAAGATGACTAATATTTGAAAGTGAAGATTATAAATAGCATGAAGAGACTGAGAATCATTTAAAAGAAAACATCCTTATTTTTACTTTAAACAGTGTTTATTGATTTTTTATTATAATTATAATTATAAGGAAATTAGCATTCAATTTTTTCTCTTTGTCTTATGGTTATTATTTATGCTATAAAGTCTGGCCCTAACATTTGTGAGGTCTCTGGCAACAGTGAAATGAAACTTCACTTACCATGCGCCTAAGCTTTTAAGCGCTATAAATGCAAACTATTAAATGAAATTTATATTCTTCTACCTTGACAAATATACCATCATAATAACACAATTGAGCAATGTGCTAAACTGTCAGTTTTTATCTGGCTAAACACTGAGAAATATCACAGACAACAGAATATAATTGCTTTTGCTCCTACTGATGTGTTTCAATGTTTAAGTAATAAAATAAACACATGCATAATTTATAAAGTACTATCTATTTATTTTTTGTACTTTAGCCAAATCACATATTATAATTTTATCACTGAGATTTTCACGTACCTGTAATTACTATTCTACTGATAATAGTGAACCAAAAATGCATACAATATATTTTTCATTTAAGATATAAATATGTTTGCATCAAAAGTATAAATTAATGTAAACAAAATTTTTAAATCAAAATTTTTTCTTAAGGATTTTTAATATTAGTGATCAATTTCAATTTATCATTTCATGTTGTTATGAAGAAGTTTGAGGTCACTTGGATATTTTTTTCTTGTACTTTTAATTTGCTTGGATAACATAAGATTTTTTTTTTATCTTTTATCATAGTTACTTTGCTGTAGATCATTTTGTATTAGTTTTTCTGCTGACACAGTTTTCTATATTGGATAGTTTAATACACCATAAATGCCATATTTTACTATTACAACTAACATTATAATAAAAATATTTTATTGTATCTTTGAATACAAGAAGCAGTATAGCTTATGAATATGAGAGGCTCAATAGCATAGTGGTTTAAAACACAGACCCTGGAGCCAGACTCTAGGTTTCAAATCTCAGTGCTGCCACTCATCCAAGGTCACTTACAAGTCAAGTGACAGAGAACACCATGTGGACAGAAAACCTGATACAAACAAACAGCAAGCTCTTTGGGGTCTCTTCTTATAATGACACTAATCCTGTCGGATCAGGGCCCCACACTTATGACCTCATT
Organism: Molossus molossus; assembly: GCF_014108415.1. Lineage (NCBI taxonomy): Eukaryota > Metazoa > Chordata > Mammalia > Chiroptera > Molossidae > Molossus > Molossus molossus. Next base: position 186,208,792 of record NW_023425344.1, read on the forward strand.
TCACCTTAATTACTCCCTTAGAGACCCCATGTCCAACACTGGGAGTTGGTGCTTTAACCTATAAATTTGGGGAGGACACAAACATTTAGTCCATAACACCCATGAAATAAAGACTGACTTTCATAAAGAATAAAGGAGTTAGTAAGGCCTTAGAAAATATCTGATGTATAATAAGCATTATATAAATACTAGTTATTATTATTGTAAATGAATACCAGCTATATATATGTGTGTGTGTGATATACATATAACTTATAACATATACATAACATATATCTTCATTAATGATTATATATATACATACACATATATAAGATATGTCTACTTCCCATATATATCATTTTATTGCTATCACTTTATTTTTAAAAATTATATCCTGTGATTCTAAACTGGTAACTCCTTCAGACTTGCTATCCATGTCTCTGACAATGTTTACATACAATTTCTTTCTCTGCTATGTATTTTTTTTATGTGGCTTTCTTCTTTGCAATAGTTTCGTTTTTCTCTTTCATTTATATGCTCTTACAGCTCACTTTTCAACTTTTCTGCTGTCTCACCATCTTTTCTTTGATCTTTCTTATTGCTTTTTGAGGGTTTTTTTTCTTCCAGAAAGTCTACATCATCTTTTATTTCTCTAAGACTCTAAGGGACTAATCTTGTGAACTTTTCTGTGGCAATGAATTCATTTGTACTTCCTTGGCTGCAAGTGATAGACACTCAACTCAAACTAGCATGGTGTAAAGGTGGATTTATATATTCATATCACTGAAAACTCCAAAAACAATGTAATTTTTAGGAAAATCTAGGATCTCAACTGATGTCTTCAAGTCTCCATCTATTTGTTAAGCTCTCTGCAAGTGGCTGCTGCCAACTCGAGACTCATATTCTACTGCTTAGCAACACAGTTTAGAAAAGAGCATCTTGCCCTGGTCAATTTGGCTCAGCGGTTGAGCGTCAGCCTGCGGACCAGAGAGTCCCGGGTTTGATTCCCGCTAGGGGCACGTACCACAAACAAAAAAAGAGAAAAGAGCATCTTTGCTCAGAGTACCAACACAAGTTCCAGGGAAGACTCTGATTGGCCGAGACAGTCACATGCCCAAACTTGATGCTATCAGTCTGGCTTCATAAATGATTATTCTGACTGACTAGATTTGGATCACAGACCTCTGGCAGAAAAAGAGAGAGAGTGATTGGTAATCATGCCAAAGCCACATGAAAAGTGAATGAGTTAGTTTCCCAAAAGAAAAGTGAATGCTATTTATAAATTTAGGAGAAGGAATGTTGACCATCTGCCTTTGCTGTGTTCCTTCCTCCCATTCTCGCCATGAGACTTGAGGTATGACGTCTATAACAGTTCTCTCTGTTTAATGACAGTTTTGAGACCAGCTGGAATATTACCTGGCGGGGCGGGAGAGGTGAATTGGCCAAGTTCGTGTTTTAGTTAGGGTGTGCTGTGTAAATCATGTTCTCACTAAATCGACTACATCTCCCTAGGGGCGAGTCACCCCCAACCCCCAGTTTTTATTTAATTTTCCATTTCCTGGGAAAACATGAAGTCAGTGGGGGTCACAGTAATGCTGTCTAAGCTCTAGAGTCTAGACTCTCCATGGGATTACTGCTTCACTTCCTTTCCCATCGGGCGTACCTCTCATAGCCGCTCCTGCGTATCGGACCTGCAGGGCATGTCTGTTTCCCTTTATATCCATCTACCAAGTTGAAGAGAAATAAACCTGTATAGACACATTCCCCTACTACTTCAGTGGCCCATCTAGGCCCCTTCATTGGAAGCCCTCTTAGAATTGTGGCATGTTTAGAGAAATCCATGTCTTTCCTATAGTCTATTTGTATTGGTACTCAGTGTTCTACATTTTATCCCAAATTTCATTGTATTAGTCAGTATACTAGATGTCTGCTGCTGTGTAATAAGTTACTCTTAAACTTAGAGATTTAGAACAGTAAATATTTATTATCCATTGTATTTGGGGGTCAGGAGTTTGGAAGTGGCTAAGAATCTCTCAAGGGGTGACCGTCTAGGTAGTTGCCGGTGTGCAGTCGTTCGAAGGCTCAGTGGAGCCAGAGGATCCATTTCCAAGATGACTCGCTCACAGGGCTGCTGGCAGGAGGCCTCAGGTCTTCACTGCATCAGTCTGTCCACAGGCTGCCTAGGTCCTCATAACATGCCGCCTCCCTTCCCGCAGGGCCAGTGATCAAGAACACGCGCTGGAAGCCACACTGTGTGTTATGACCCAGCCCCAGAAATCACACTCCATCCTGTCCTGTTGGTTACACAAGCCAGCCTGTTCCCTGTGGGAGGGGACAATAGCAAGGGCATGAATACCCGGGCCACCTTGGGGGCTGACTCCTCGAGGCAGATATTACTCATATTTGTTTGTTTTTTTAACAGAAACGGCCTCAGAGCTTTGCGTCTGCCCCTTAATAGCTATGTGGCATTTTCGTTGCAGAACAGGCAGGAAATACCCTCCAGATCTGGAGATAAGTGCAATGCATAACCTGGGGATGATTGAAGCAAGTTTAATGTAAAGCCTGTACCAGTTTACAGTTTCGAACAGTCTAAAAATATCCAGATTTGGGGTTGCATTCATCATGTTTCCCCACGAGCAGAAGAGAACCTAGTCTGACGTGAGCTAGCACTCCTTCCCTTTCCTCTTCACATCCAGGAAGGTGGAAACTTCCAGAAACGGCGCTCTCATTGCCTGAGTCTGTGGGCTGCCCCTTCAGAACCGGGAGCGGGCACCACCCTCTGTCTCCAGGCCAGACAGCGTTCCGTCTGGCCCTTACATACCATCTCAGGCAGGGACGGCCACGGGCACGTGCCTCCCCTCTCAGCACCTTTCCTTTCTCTTGGGGTTCAGTTCCCTCCCCACATGTGTGTCCTGTTTTCTTCCCTCCAGATCTTGTTTTCAGCTAGCTGTCATCTATGTCAACAAATTTATGGAGGTATTATCTGATGGATTATACTTATCTCACTCAGAGACATTGCATTTTAATAGGGCTTACTTCAGAAACAGCCATCTTCAGCACCCAAAGGAATAAATCCTGAACAGTGAATTTTAAGCATTATGGCTGAAAAGGTGCTAGAAAGAGTTAGAGAGAGATTTCTGTGGTTAAGAGGCCCTAATTTTGCTCTTTAAATCACTGCTCACAGGTCAAATCTGCTTTGGGAGTTCAATCTTCTTCATTTCTCTCTCTCTCCTACCTCCCCTTCCAGGGTGAGTTCCCAAAGCTATGGCTCCCACACCAGTTCCCCTCCAGAGCCCCTCCAGCTCTCCTCTGCCTTCATTCAGGCTGTGTGTTTTGTGGGGGTGACTTCTTCACCCTGATTCCCCTCCCTTTTCCTGAATTTCAAAATCAGACTCATCCTCTAAATGCCAACATAAATATTCCCGCCTCTGCATAGACTTCCCCCCAGTTCTCCCGGGCCGACCTCGCTCCCTGCCTCCCAGTGTCCCCAGCCTCCTCCGATGACTTCACACAGAGCACAGGTGAGTGTTCAGTGAGCCGCTCATGGTGCGCTGTGCCCCCAATGGCTCCCGGGGCCTCATTCACTTAGTATGTCCGGCTCACAGGACAAGATTTGCACTTTCACTCTCCATAGAAGGAGGTTTTGTGTTGTTTTTTAAACAGTGACACTTACATGAAATAACCCTGTGCTTTTAGCTGAATCGTGTCTGTTTCTCTGGGCCTCGCCGTCCTCCGTTTTAAAATAAGAAAGTTGGACAAGAATTGTCCTAAAGCCTTTCCCAACAATAAATGCTACGTCACAGCATCTTAGCCCGATCTCTCCAAAGTAAAGAATTAATAGGTTCTTCACCGTGTGATAAGAATGGGTTTGTTTTGTTTTTTTGCTTTTTGTTTTTATGGTTTTTTAGAGAACTTTTGACATATGTTGATGCAAATAGAATGGCACTGACGTCTTCACTGGCTCGCTCGGCCTGGAATTCCAAGTCCGCCTACCGGAGGAGCACGACAGAAATGCTCCCCAGTGTACCGAAGTGGGGGCACTGTGCCGTGTTCATGCCCTCTCACTCCGCAGAACGGGCAGGTTCTGGGTGGCTTCTGTAGCAGAAGGATCGGGATGGCCGCCAAACACCCAGGGGTATCATCATGCCTGCCCTGGGCTTCGCCATCCACAAGTAGGAGAAACCCTACAGGAAACGCAAAGCCACGCAGGACGCACTTCTCTGACCTGGGCCCCAGAAGGAAAGACAAACGTGTTCTTCTGATGGAGGAACCTGATTGCACGTCCAGCCTTGACGGGTCCAGAGAGTGATAATAGGCTCGACTTTTTCTTTCCGCCCATCTTAAAACCTTTTCCCCGTCCTGTACCCACGCCTGCTCCTGTGGTAGATGCTGCGGCAGCCGGCCCGGATCCCCTTTCCCAGGCCGTACCGACCCCATCTGCAGGGAGATTTGGCCGCTAAGGCCTCGCTGCTGCAACCTTCTCTGAGAACCGCCCTCGGAGGACAGGCGCGCTCTTGCCTGGAAGGACAAGCTCCCTCCCCAGCAGCCCGCAGCCAATGCCTGACATACAGGGGCCTGCAGAAAGCCGATCTTCGTGTCTAAAGAGGGAGAGCTGTTCTGTGTGGGGCGAGCTCCAGAACCTTTCTCCCGCGGATCCAGCACGGGGAGGCCTTTCCCAAGAGCCCCTCCTCGCTGGGCTTCTCCCTGCCCGACGCTGTGTCAGGCTCTGCTTCCCGGGAGCTGACTGAGCTTGTCTGGCCTCTGTCTGTCACGCCACATGACCCCTACTAGAAAAACCATTTCATCTGGTAGGCAGACTGCTTTGCTACATGGCTGCCCTTTGGAGGTTTTATGTAATTTCTAGCACATTTCCTCCATGGCTTGTTTATATTTAAGGGGCCAGAGGGCTTCTAGTAGTGATGTTTGCAGATCCCTGGGGAGCAGGAAATGAGGCTTCGTGGTAGTGGAGGGGTACTGGCTTGGAGCTCCACTCCCAACAGTCATTTGGACCAGGGATGAGTTGGTAAAGATTCTGGGTCTCTGTTTATTCCTCTGCCAACTGGAGAGAGGGAAAGGACGTGCCCCAAGCCCCCCGCCCGTTCTGCCGTTCTAGGGGTTTGATTCACACTTTTTTTCCATATTGACTCAGAAAAAAACATGCAGGAAGGGACACACATGTGCAGGAAGAGATATGTAGATGGGGTGGACCCAAAACTCAATTATTCACTTCCTATCTCCGAAGCAGAGAAGCCACACACATGTTTTAGTGATATTTATTCAGCACTTAATACCTCCAAAGAGCTGGTTTTGAATAAAAAGTTCCGAGGATCCACTTTCGGGTGGGGAGCTGGTGGCGGGGCTTTGCTTCACTCTGGAGGCCACACCTGCTCTGCTGGGCTCGTGTGTTTACTGAGCTGGGGCAGCCTGCTGGGAACGCAGGGCCTGCTCAGGTCAGCCGGGGCCTCACCTGTAAAGAGAGTGCTTACTGAACCCGTTGCAGACCACAACTCCAATCTGGAGAGTCGAGTTCACTTGTTTTCCCTTCCCTTTTAATTTTCCAAAACACCTCCACATCTCTTCCTTCCTCTGGCCTTCCTGCTGACCTCGTAACATGCTAGCATCTCCGTTCGGAAAACAGACACAGAGGCCGGATGTGGTTGTGTGGCTTGCTTTTAAAGTCACGGGTCCATGTGGAAAGCAGTCCTAGGGCACAGTTCTCAGACTGTCCACTGCCGGAATTCCTACCCACTCACTCTGCCTTTCTCTATAGCCCGTGTCTCGGGAGGTGGATAACCGTTATACAAGAAGGAGTGATCTAGGATGAAATAAGTTTGGGGAAAGCTAGGTTAAGCAGGTTCCTTAAGATATTTTGGAATTGCCATGCTACTTAGGTGTTCCAAGACAAGGCAATGCACGCAGCAGAAGCAATTCCAGATGTACTTGATCATACAGACCTTTACTTCCAGGTCGTTTTGCAGCTTAGAGAATGCTCTCACTGATGATACTCACTGGTGTACACCATGCCCACAGTTTGGGTTTTGGGATGACTTCTGGTACCAAGTAGGCATAACCTACTACTGGCACTAATTCAGTGACCAGCAATCTAAGGCTTTGGCTTTGCTTGTTCATTTGAGTGTGTAGTTCATGTAGGCTGCCGAGCCCTACTTGGTTGCAATGAGTATCACTACTAGCCTTTTGTCTTTGAAAGGTTTCCCACAAAGGACCTACTGACCACTCTTACAGAACGGATGCAGAGATCGCCCTCAAAATTTCCAGTAGGCTGACGGCCTCGTGGTTTTCAACAATCAGGGCATTTGAGGTGTGCCAGCTCTGACCCAGCGGGCAGTATCTTAACTGTAAACTCCATTCCGGCTCTTTTCCTCTGAGAAGACAGTTCTTCAAAACAGGTTGAAAATCATCCATAATTACAAGTATTTAATTGCCCATATATAATACAATTTCAGGGACTATAATCATTGTCTCCATGTAGACATATTGTACATCTTACAATTAAATGCCAAACATCTGTGTCGGACTCAGCTTATGTACCTCTCCAGATGCAGATCTCTCTGCCCCACATGTCCCTTAGGTCTTGGATTTTGCTCAGTGGAGAACCCTGGCTGCTGCCACTCAGTGTTGTGTCCCCACTAGCAGCCGTTCAGGTGCCCTATTCATACCTTGTTGGATCTATAAAGGCTCAGATCCTCCTCACTTGGGGGTGTGGATGAAACACCAGGACATAAGGCTGGGGATGAGCCCCTTCCCAGAAAGGCTGAGGAACACAGCCTGAGGGACTTAAGGGGGTAGGGGGAAGATTAACACCCAATGAGACAACACCTGACCCTTAACAGGCAAGAGGCAGAAAGGAGCCAACAGGAAAACACTGCTCCTGCCCTCCGCTCAGCATATGGTTCTGAGGTGCGATGTTCCTCAAGACACGTCCCGAGCCCTGGAAGCAACTAGATGTGTTTTCTGGCGGTATATGTCCTGCTCTGAAACCACCTCCTTGGACTTGCTTCTCAGCCTTACTTCTGTGCCCTGCAATTGTACCCCCTGTCCCACCCCCAATGCATGACTGGCATTTACCCTCTACCTTAAATTCTGTTCTGGGAACCCAGCCTGACAACTCTCTACATATTCAAGGTTTTTTCCTGTTTTTAAAATAATCATTGAGTGGACTGACCATCAGCCCATGGACTGAGAGGTCACGGTTCGATTCCCAGTCAGGACACATGCCTGACTTTCAGGCTCAATCCCCGGTAGGGGCGTGCAGAAGGCAGCCGATCAATGTTTCTCACATCAATGTTTCTGTCTCTCTCTGTCTTCTTCTCTCTCTCTAAAAAAGTCAATGAAAACATATTTAAAAAAATGAACAGTCATTATCATAGCCCTTGTATACTGAACCTTACTATAGAGACTCCTCACACACAATACTTCCTACTGCCCTTTGGGTGAGAATGAAGTTGTGATAGGCCACTGTTTGTAGCCTTTGTTTACTCTATGGTTTCAAAATTAGATCGTTTCCAACCACTCTCCTGCAGAGGACAGATGTAAGTAAGAGTTCATTAAGAAAATGATTATGCTCCAGATAAGAGTGCTGCCGGGTTTCATCACTGTCGAAGCATGATCGTTAGCTCACGGTCTCCCATCCCAATCCCGGGCCAGCAATAAATGCATGCAGATAAGAGTAGGAATCGCCTCTGTGCATATGTTTCAGAGGCTGTGGCTTATGCACAGGCCTGGGAAGAAAGACAGATTAGTTTAATCATAAACTTTAACAAAGCAATTAAAACATCGGTTCATTCTCTGTCCTTCCACAGCAAAATCATGTATAGCTAAATTTTTAAGGAAACTTGGCTCTTTCTTGTGGCCTAGATAATATAAATTTCCCTGGACTGGACGTGAGAAGGACTTTTTCAAACCTTTGCATAGAGAGATGTTCCTGTGAACTATGAATATAGATTCTTCCCATGAAATATACTCCCCTTGGCAGCTAAAAGCACCCCCTCTTCCCAGAGGGATTGTGAGAGTCAGGTAGGACAGGACAGACTGCTGCAATAATCGATAATCCAATTATCTTTGTAGCCTCTCACAGTACAAGCTCAGTCCTCACTCTCTCTACAGGTCTATCAAGGGTTGGGGTGGGGATGGGGATGCTCTGCTCCAAGCCATCCTCCCTTCAGAAGCCACCATCACCGGATCACTGCCAACCACCCTGGCAGGTAAAAAAGGAGGTGATGAATTAACCTGAACTCTTAAAGCTTCAACAGAATGTCCCCAAGTTATTTCCACTCACATTTTAGTGAGCAAAGCAAGTCAGATGGCCATAGCTCATTTCCCAGGGGGTGGGGAAAATGGTTCTACCAAATTTCCTGAAGAAGAAGTATCGCAATATTTGCTTTGTCCGGCAGGTGCGGCTCAGTGGTTGAGCACTGACCCATGCACCAAGAGGTCACTCGTTCGATTCCTGGTCAGGGCACATGCCCAGGTTGTGGGCCAAGTCCCCAGTGGGGGGCGTGCAGGAAGTGGCCAATCAATGTTCTCTCTCATCGATGTTTCTATCTCTCCCTCTCACTTCCTTTCTCTCTAAAATCAATAAAGGGGAAAAGAATTAAAAAAAATACATATTTGCTTTTAGCCCTAATGACTATGGCTCAATACACCATCACCAAAGGAAGAAGTTACATCCTGGAGAAGGAAGGTCAGGAAGCATTTTGTTCTGAGCACAGCTTGCCCTGGCTGAGGTCGTAGGAGATATCCAGGGGCTCTCAGATACTGGGAGGTGTGCTACCCCTGGGCACAATCTAACACACACACACACACACACACACACACACACTCAGAATGCCCAGGGTAAGTGTTTACTTCACCACCACCACCACCCATAGAAAAGGGAGGAGAATTGGACTCCTCCTCTTTGTGCTGAACAGAGCTAGGAAGTGGGTGAAGTAGAAGCTTGCCGTCCCAATTCTGGGGGAAGATGGTATTGGGACATCATGCCTTCACTGTCCTCCACGGTGCCAAGGGCTTCCTTGTCCTCTTTCTGCAGACGTAGCCCCAGCAGGAGGATCAAGGTGCACAGGAGGTTCATTTCATGCAGACGCACCCACCTGCTCTGGGAGCCTTTGCAAATGCAGCCCCCGAGTTCTCTGCAGACAGCATCCTTTCAGCCTGGGGGTCAGCCTGTTTTGGGTGGTGCTTTCTCAGCAAGAAAAAAAAAAGCCATTTTCCAGCGGGTTCCTGTGAATGGCTCCTGTAAACCTCAATCGAAGTTGGAAGACATCTTTGGGCCAGAGGCTTTTCAGAGAAATTTCTGTTGTTTCTTCTCTCGCTTTTAAAAGACCACATCTTCAGAGACCATTTTCTTTAGCTTTCTAGGGTAAGTGGAGAATCCTGCAGGATAGTCAAAGAGGATTTTCTTTATTTAAAAAGAAAAAAAAAAGACATAAAAATCACAAAGAGTTTTTAGGTACAAGAACCAAGATGCTTTGATATTGGGCACATTTTTATCACTCTATAAAAATGTCTTTGTTTCTATTTCAATCCCATTAGATGAGACAAAAGAGAAAAGCACATTTCTCCTTTATTCCTCTGAGGTTATTCCCCCTTTATGCTGCCCTTGTGCTCAGAAGTCAGTGCATTAGCACCACCAAGGCCCCCAAAGGTCTTGCCTCTCTGCTCACCACCTCTCAGATCCTCACCCCCTGCTTACAGAGCAGACAGTGGTTTAATGAGACAAGTCCCCTCGGAGGCTCCTTTTCCCTCTAGGAATTCAGTAAGTGCTTTATATAAAACAGTAATAGGATGGTTCCGTCAGACTTGCTGCCTCACAGACACTAACTGGCGTTCCCTTTGGGAAGGAAGAGCAGGTAGCCGAGTGATAGGCCATTAGGACTGGCTGCACCGTGCAAGCCGGTGGTCCCTGACGCCACTCTCCTGGCCTGGTGCAAGCATGAAAGGAGGTGGGTGAATGGCTGATCAGAACAGACTTCTTGGTGGGATATAAAGACGTCCATGGGCCGACTCCAGAGAATAATGGGCAGAGAGTGATTTAGTGCAGTGATTACTGCTCAACGGAGGCTGGAAGCATTGGGCCCACGACGCTCAGAGGAGCTGCAGCGGGGTGATGAATGAGAAATCAGATACGCTGGCCCCGCACACGTGAGATGGCCTACTCTTGTCCTTAGAAGGGACCAAAGGTATCCTCTCAGAACTCCAGGAGACGTCAGGTTAAAGGGCCACAGATGTGAAAAAGTCTCTCTTTACATATATAATTTCACTTTTGTTCTCTCATTCAGAGATTTTTGTCTAGGCTTCAGGGGTACCTGGGCTTCTGCCTATATTGGGTTCTTTAGCCCAAGAAGTTGAGGATGCTGTAAGATCTCAACAACGATTGGAGTGGAGAAGTTAGTTAAAGCCATGAGCAGTGTCAGAATAAGGGAGGAGGGATAAGGGATAGGATGGGGCTTGGGATGGAAGCTAGTGGAACAGGATAGAGAGTGACATGAATGCAGTTTTCTCCTCCTCCTCCTCCTCCTCCTCCTCCTCCTTCTCCTCCTTCTCCTCCTCCTCCTCCTCCTCTTCCTCTTCCTCCTCCAACTCTTCCTCCTCCTCCTCCTCCAAGTCTTCCTCCTCCTCCTCCTCCAACTCCTCCTCCTCCTCCTCCTCCTCCTCCTCCACTTCCTCTTCCTCCTCCTCCTTTTTATTCTTCTTCATTTTGCATACTGTTTCTTGATATCTCCCTATCAACTGCACAAATTAGAAATTCTACTTAACTAGTGAGATGATTTTAAGATAAATCTGAAGATTCTTTAATACACCTTCCTTTCAGAAATGGAGATGAATTCCCCTCCCCTTCACTATGGACAGGACTTAGTGACTTATTTCTAACAAATAGAATAAAGCAGTGAGTGACTTTGGAGACTAGTTCAGAGCAGGCCCTGTGGCTTAATGCTTGTTTCTTTCACTCTCTGACTTGGAGCATTCATTCTGGGGGAAGCCGGCTGCCATGGCGTGGGGACCCTCAGGCAGCCTGTGAGGAGGCCACACAGTGAGGAGCTGAGGCTCCCACCCATAGCCAGGTGAGTGCACCATCCAGAGAGCAGGTCCTCCAGCCCCAGCCAACACCCTGAGTCCAGACTCACGGGTGCTCCGAGCCATAGCACTTCATAAGCTGCTCCCAAATTTCCGACCAGCAGCACATGTGAGATAATAGGTTTATTGTTTCAAGCCACTATGTTTTGGAGTAACGGGTTATGCAGTAACTATGACAACTGGGAGTGTGGTCACCGTGATACACAGTGGTCCAGAGTAATAGAAGACCAATATAAAGTCTCAATCAGTGTTCTTCTAGGTCACGCCACAGTGCATTAGCGTCTCGAAATATCTGAAGAGAAAGGAGAGGAACATGAACCCAATGCTTTCCATTCAGTGCTTGTCTCTGGGTACCTTTCCTTGGGCCAAGTGAAAAAGTCCTCCAGTTGATGTTATAGTCAAAGCTACAGTTCTGTATTCGTATGATCATCCTTTCAAGTAATTTAGAAGATTCATTTTCCAATTCTGGGCTTAGCGATTCTTTGATTGAAAAAAATTAGAGCAGAAGAAAGGGAAGAAGGAGGAAAAGAGAAGGTGAGAAAGAGAATTGAGTAAAAATGAGATCTATAGATTATATGAGCTGCCTCCAAAGCAGCAAAAAGGTAAGAAAATTTCACATTCCAGCAGCTCCGGGAAAGGTGTCCTCCCGCAGTTCAAGCTTTATGAATTTTGTCCCTAAGCTTTTTATACCCACCTTGATTTATTAGCCTTTCTCAGCATTCTGTCTTGTAGGCCTGCCAGAGGAACCCAGTGAAATGAAACACCTGGCAAATTTTCCCAGATCCTATTATGAAATATCTTCAATTTTCAATTCAATGAAAAGTAAACAAGTCATTGTCTTCCCCAGAAGTGATTCACTTTGCTGTCAGAACCGTGGGCCATGGGCGGTGGAGGTTTCTGAGCCCTCCTTGGGCAGACGGGCACGGGGGGGCTTGTCTTTTGCAGTCCGGGTTCGCGGGAGGGGCCAGGTAACTCTGGGATGCTTCACCTAAACAAACACATCTGCTCGCTCAATGAGGTGGCTAGTTTTTAAATTTTCAAGTGATGTGCTTTGATGCTGGGAAAGACTCACTTATGGATTGACATTATATCCGCAAATAGTAATTTTTTAAATTTCTGCAAAAATGTCTAGTTTTATTTCCATTCCCATTTTCCAAACACACACACACACACACACACACACACACACACACACACACACACTGCCAAGCTTAGAAGAGACAACAGAGAGAGCATGGCCATCCACAGCTGCTGGTAGTATCACACAGCCAGATTATTTTCCGGTGGGAAGAATTCCAACAGCTCTTCCTGACGTCAGTCTGTCTTGACCTTAAATTACAACACACCATATTTCTGAAAACTTGGTATTTGTTAAACAGAAAACAACGCCCAGTCACTGGAAAAGAGACTGTGAAGCAGGTGAGTATTTCCAGGGACTTTTTTTTTTTTCCAGTAAGGCATCTTTATAGCTATAACACATAAAGATACTAAGCAGATACACTTGACTGACAGGCCAGGACTGAACCGTAAGGACTTGAAACACGCACGTCCTGGCTTTGAAAGGTCCGCTGCCAAGAGATGGGGTGACAGAGAGCCAGATGACTCCGTAACAACATACGGAGAAACGGAGGTCGAATGTGGGAAAGGAACCGGGTTCGTGTTCCCCATAAATGGTGACCGTGCGGTGCAAACATGTTGGAATTGGGATGTCGGCGGAAAGGGGCAAAGAGAAACAGCTCCCAAATTCGAGTGGGTTAGCTTGATCCTGAAATCACTGCAGTAAGTCCACTGCAGAGACTCAGAAATGACCCTCCACTGGACATTTCAACTATTGCCAGCATCCGGTCCCTGTGAACCCCCGCGGCTGTCTCGCAGTCGGGGAATGGAAGGCCTCCTTTCACAAAGACAACCTCGGGAGACATCAGGTTATGAACATGCTAAGAGCAACATCGGCGACGAAGCCTTTTCAACAGCTCCCATCTCCAGCACAGCGCTGGGCACATGCGTTCAGTATTTGTTGCAGTGTAAAGGGATCGCTCCCATCATTTTGGATCACACCGTGGACATGAGCTGTGTGCGTCTCCCCTTTCTTCTTTTTGAAGCAGAACTGAGGCAGAGAGGGGCTCCCCCAGTCTCCTTCCTTGAAACCAAGGAGCCAGCTGGAAACCCTTAAACTTGAGGTCTCTAGTGGTATCATTTGTGCCATTTCTCCGTCTCTCATTTCTATTTCACCTTAATAGGCACTAAGCCTATTAACGCTTCCACCCAGGGAGGCAAGCAAGGGAGAGAAAAAGGAACAGAGCCTGCATCTTGCCTTTCCTTTTCTCGGGGAGCCACATTATGTTGTTCGTGTAAAAGCATCTCTCCTGGGCTCCTGGGGGCGGCCCCAGGTAGCCCCGCATCAGGCACGCAGCGCCTCAGCGTGGGGGCCGCTTATCTTGGTGGGGATCTGGTGGTGGCCTTTTAAAGTTGCCCACGCTGAGCTGTATGTCTGAAATTCTTAGTGCTACTTGTTAAAAAAAAAAAGAGCTTTCCTGGTGCACTGTTGTAGAAGATAGTAGTGAACATTTTTATGTTCAGCTTCCGTTTCTCTATTCCTTGCAGTTCCAGAGAGACAGGAGGCTAATGAACGTGGGATGTCTGAGGTCTCATGTTCACGTTCAGCTTTTTTGGTAAATATTATAATGTGGTACCAGGAATGCTGAACATGGGCGTGGGACGATGTCCCTGGGTGTAGGCAGCCCGAGAGTGCTGTGATCAGTGGTGTTTTTCTATCACAAATGATTATCCTTTTTGCTAAGCCTGTTTGAAAATGCTAGTCCAGGTTCCTTTCGAGTTGGCCTCAGTGGGCAAGCTTGCCGGCCCCTCAGGCCAGGCCGCCAGGAGTGACCCCGTCCCCTGCTCCGGCCTCACTGGTGGGTCAGAAGTCTCGTGGAGGAAGAGTTTGCTGCAACGTGAAAGCCAAGGGTGGCTGACACAGGGGCTAAGAGTAAATGGCCTTGGTGGTTTTTTATTTGACACCAAATCATTTGGCAAAGCTTATTCCAAAACAGCTTTGGGAGACCGGGGTTCAGAAAACTGGTCAGGAAGCGTTCGATGAGGCTAGATTCAGCAGCAAGGAGAACCGTGATTCCTCTACCGGCCCCTCACGCAGGATCAGAGAGGAGAGCTGGTGGGAAAGCAGTTGACCAGCGGCAAAGCATCTGATACAAGCGTGGGCTCTGCGCTGCTGAGTGTGGAAACGGTGTGTATCCACGGGCCTCACCGGCCTGTAGGAAGGGCCCTCGGTGACTGAGGCAGGCACTAACTCATCTCATCTGAGTGCCCGTAAAATAGAGAAAATTAAAGGAAGACCTGAAAAGTAAGAAAATAAAAATTGGCTTCGTGGCCAGGCAAGAGGACATGCAGGCAGCGAAAGGGTGAGCTGTGTGCTCTCCTGCCCGTCCGTCTGGCCCTGGCTTAGGCTGCGATCCATAGCACGCTGAGCTGCCGCTATCGTCCAGCCTAGCCGGCCCAGCAGTAAGAGAGCAAACGCAAAGTGTGTAATGAATATAGGAACAGGTAGGGAAACTACCACTTTATGCAACCGGAGACAGTTTTTCAGCCCAACAGGCAGGATGTCTGTGAGCGCAGAAGTCGTGAGCGAGGGCGGGCAGATGCTCCTCTTTCCTGCAAAGGGTTTTGGTCAGGGAGGCGGGGACACGGCCTGGTGTGGGATTGTCATGGAAAAAGGACCTAACTGGCTGTGCATAGCAAGGCGATGGTGAGACTGAGAGCTTGCGCTCATGAGAAATGAGGTTTTGCCTCCTCTGATCCAGCCTCAGTGACAGAGGAAGGACGGGAGTGGAGGAAAGGGAGTCAATCAGGTCAGCGAGGGTTCGGTAACCCTGACGTTCTACGGCCACCATCGCTGTTTGCAGTTTGGGCTCCGATCCCTCCCTCGTTTCTCCAGCCTTCGAGAGAGCCTGGTGAACGGTGAGGGCTAGGGTCCACCTGGTGGCAGTGCTGCTGTGGGTGGCTGTGCTCACGTCGCAGGTCCCAGCACCCCGGAGGCCCAAGGCGACGGAGAAAGTGAGCCCGGTTAGGAGAGGGTGCTCACGGGTGACATCAGGACACACGAGGACCACTCAGGACTTCTCAGAAATGCCCAGAAGGGCACGAAAGCTGTGATCGTCAAAATGAGGGGTGGCTGGAGCTCTCTCACTTTAATAATAAAACCACAGCTAACGCAAAAGTCGAGGACTGGAGGACATTGAGTCCCCAGACCATGAAGTGCCACTCCTAGTGACCGGTGACACAGAGACCATTTCCGTCTATGGGCACAGTCAGACCCAAAGTGCGCGGCAGGGCAGACTAACCACGTCTGTTTCGTCAATGCTGATGTCATTGCCTATACCGGCCCCACAAATTCCCAGAGAAACATCCTCAACTCCTTAACCCCTCTCCTCAAATCTCTACAGATCTCCGTGGTGCGCAGCCATTAGCAGCCTGCGTCAGCAGCCTCCCGCCAGCCAAGGTGCGTGGGAGGCTGCAATGATTTATTGGATTTATTACTTCCACCAATATGAGTCAACAGGCCAAATTGCTTTTTTTTTTTTAAGGTCAGAGATGAAACTACAACTCCTGAGATACCGTTAAGCTGAAATAAAATAATTGGTGGAGAGCTTTTGTGTAATATCATGCTAACTGTGGAATAGCACAAGGTGGACTTGCTCTCCGCTCTCTGCTCCTTCGGTGTTCTGGTCTGACTCTCGGCGTGATACCACCTGATGATGTGTATTTTCCGTCATTGAACCAGATACAGTGTTACTTCTTCATTGTCCTCAGACTTGATCAAATTACTTCATTGTGGCTGTGTTCTTTAAGTTGCTATTTCCTTCTATTATTTTTATTACTAAGCTGAGTTTACATTCAGATAATGAGTTTTGATAAATGCCTATGTAACCACTTCCCTAATCAAGACATGGAATATTCCCATCATCCCAGAAAGTTGCTTTGTGTCCTTTCTCAGTTATCCCCCCCACCTCCCTGCATTGCCAGGTAACCCCTATTCTGATTTCAAAGGCTAATTTTATCTGTTCTTAAATAGAAGCATACTGTATATAGTCTTGGTGCCTGATTTTTTTGCTCAACAAGTATTTAATATACATCCATGATGTTACCTGTGTAAATGATTTGTTTATTTTTATTGTTGAGTTGTATTCCACTGTATGAATGTACCAGAACTTGTATATTCCTTCTCCTGTTGATGGACACTTGGGTAGTTTCCAGTTTGGGGCTATTATGAATAAAGTTACTGGAAAGATTCTTGTGCAAGCCTTTTTGTGGGTATGTTTTCATTCCTCCTGGGTTGGAGTAGCATGGCAAGATCAAAGAGGAGACGTGTGTTAACGTTATAAGGAACTGCCAAACACTTTTCCAAAGCGGTTACATTTTTCATTTCCAACCGAGTATAGCACTCTGGGAGTTCCACATCCTGGACACAGTCTTTGATTTCAGCCATTCTGGTAGACGTGAGGTGGCATTTCACTGTGGTTTCATGTTCCTGTCCCTGGTGATAATGAAGCTGAGCCTCTTTGTCATGTAGTTATTGGCCCTTTGCATGTCTTTGTTTGAGAAGTGCCTATTCAGATATTTTTCCCACTTCATTGTGTCATCTTTTTATCGTTTTTGTAGAAGTTTCTATACATATTCTAGCTACAAGCTCTTTGCATATCGCAAATATGTCCGTAGTCTCGGCTTTCCTTTCCCTTTCCTTGGCAGTATTTTAAATAAGAAGTTTTAGATTTGGTAAAGTCCAGTTTGTCGATTTGTTTCTTTTATGTTTAGCATTTTTTGTTTCCTCTAGAAAATCTCTGTTTACCTGTTTGGGTGACTTTTTTGATGGAAATATTTTAAAGAATATTTTCTAAGTGTTCTCAATAATAAAAATTTCCTGATTTTCCATCTTCACAAGAATAGCCGTGTTGTTGTGATTTTTTTTTTTTTAATCATTTACATTTTAATTACCTAAAGCAGTGGTGTGCTGGAAACTGGCTCTCTGGGGCAAAGGAAGCCCTGCCTTACAGGATGTGCTAATGTCCGCAGTATAAATATGTCCATCGTGGCTAATATCAAGCGACCAGTGGCTTAACGACTGGTTTACGAAATTGCTGAATATTTAACAATCAGCTCTCACTAGCGATTCCGATTCCGTCCGGCACACTTCTGCAAATGCCACATGAGAGCAAGTGGCAAGACGTAAACCCTCTAGAAAAGGCTGTTCCTGGGGAAATTGGAAAGATGCCATGTTTTGAGGGACACTTGACGACCCAAATTGGAGAGTCGGTGACCATGACTGACAGCAGAGCCTGACCCGACTCTCAAGTGTGGCTAATGTAAACAGAAGTACAGCTATGAGTGACGCAAGAGACCAAGAGAGATCCAGGGTCACGGAAGTAGGGAACAGACTGACAAACCTCCGAGGGGTGGGGGTGGGAGGGGGGGGGATAAACCAGAGGACTTATATGCATATGTGCTCAACCAATTGACAAGGACACTAGGCTGGGGAAGGCAGGAGGGGGGTGGGAGCAAGAAGGAGGATGTCAATGGGGAAAAGGAGGGATATCTGTAATACTGTCAACAATAAAAAATAAAAGTTTTTTGTTTAAAATAAGAGTTACGATAAAATAAAAGCACTTAAAATAAGCAACCTTTTGTCCTGGAAATTAGTATGAAAGCAGAGGCTCTGCTAATATTCCAATTATTGGGGAGATCAAGGGGCAACTTCCTCTAGAATGGGAGTCTGGAGGACTTCATAGGACTGAAGGATAGACATTTAGACGATAGACTAGAAACCTCTAGGAGTGACTCATGCAAAGACCCAGGACCTGTGGACACACCTTCCCTAGAGAGTTCACTTGGAGTAGGAATTAATCATTAAACAACAAAAGCCCAGTGAGATGGGAAATGAACTCCTTTCATCCCCAGCGGCTGCGGCCAGGTGGTTTGCTTGATGTCGGGACACAGGAAATGACCATGGAATCAAGACCTTTAAGTCCTAAAATGAGTCTTACAGATGACTTTCTTTTCATCAAAAAGATAAGAAAACTTTTAGTAACGTCTTCCCACAGTAGTAAACAGAAGGAGGCATTTCATAACAATCATTCTAGAAAGAATGTTCATATTAGAGTAGAAAAAAAAAAATGTGGAGATTTGCAGCTGTCAATGATTTCCTAGAGCCGCAATAATAAAAATAGAGCAAGGGAATGCACATTTAGAAATCTGTATTCTTTCGAAATTAAGCTTTGTCCAGTTATGAACTGCGATTTAGAAGTATTTCCAGGTTATATACATTACATTAACTTTATTTCACTAAATATATCATATGTGCAAGCATACACATTGAACTTAGTTTAAATAGTAATAGTAAAGTGAATGCACTTATACTGACCACGAAGCTTATCTAATAAAACATCACCGATGCCAATACTTGTTATCCATCTCTTGATCAATTTCCCCCACTCCTCCCATTCACAGAGGAAAGTTTCCTTCATTTCAGCCCCAGTGGTTTTCCTACCTTGACTGCCTGCTCAGCCATGAACTAAAAGGGTGTTGATGTTGCTGTTCTTTCATCATTCATCCTGCAGGTTTATGTGCTCTGTCTTAGGGGTGTTCTATGGCAGGGATAGGCCATATTTTCAGAAACAGAAAGTCCATATAGTTTTTAATATCACTAAATAACAGGTGTGAGGTGGACGCGCGAGTCAAGGTGCGGGCTTTCCCGCGGCCGTTCTCCGAGCATCCGGCCGAGTGCGCAGGGGAGCGCGGGACCTGGTTCACACCCCACTCCTGCTGTCAGCCGATGGCTTCAGTTTTAGACACCTGAGACAAGGGAGACGGATAAAAACTGGAGAAATGGAGTTCAGACGGACAAACTTCCGAGGAGGGGGCGGAGGGAGGGAAGAGATAAACCAAAGAACTCACGCATTTTAGCATAATCAATGGACGTAGACAACAATGCTGGGGGGCGGGTGTCAATGGGGGGAAAAGGAGAAACATCTGTAACAAAAATAAGTTAATTAAATTTTTAAAAAATGGAGAAACAGAGATCTCCTTAGTTCATCTTGACCACTGGGTTTGAGCAGAAAATGGGGCTGCAGGTACGTACAACTTTCTCTCCTGTTGACTCTGCTCCGCAGAGAAAAGGGTTGAGGGGAGCAGCTTGAACTTTCCCTGCTGACTCTCAGCTGCACTTCTTGCCTGTGGGTGCTGGGTGCTGCTTCTTTATCCTTCCAGGGGCTGCCTCCTTTTTGTTTGTCTGTTTGAACTGCTAGTCTTCATGGCTCTCTGTTTCTTAAACTGGGTCCCCCTGAGAAAGAAAGTGTGATGGAAACTACAGGAGCCCGATGGGAGAATAAAGGGGAGTCTAGCCAGGAAAACACGAAGCTTTCCAAGCACAGGGTGAGGCAAAAGTAGGTTAACAGTTGTGAGTATGAGAAACAGAGTTTATTCTTGTGTTATTATTTATGAATGTTTGTGTTATTTTTCGTACAAACAACGGTATGCCCCACCCCATATTTCCATCAGAGGGAAGTGAATGCAGGGGCTTGGTAACCCAGGTGACGAAGCAGCTGGGCCCGGGGAGAATGAGATAATGGGGAGGTTAGCAACGGCAGGAAGTCACTGTCTTACCCTAGGCAAGAGACACAGAGGAAGGAGTGTTACTTGAACCAAGGAGTTGGGTCATGTGGGGCACCCTGTCTGGTGAGAGCTGGAGCCAAGGACGAGCCGCGGCTGCTGCCAGAGAACCGTCCAAGGCAGATGGAAGGGGAGAAATAGCTGGGCACCTGCCTTCCCCTTGTCCTGCAGACTTGTTAGTGCCTTCCACTCGGTGGATCCGGCCAGCAGCCGAATGACCCTGGGACCTGTAACACAGACAGAGCGGAGGTATGGAATGAATTTAAGGTCCTGGCCTGGTACCATGTAGAAGCAAGGACTTCTTCTCTCATCATCAGCAGAGTTAAGTAACCATGAATGTCATGTGTGTGAAAACAACCTAAATGCCCAATGATGGATACATGTTTAATTGATTATAAAATACTATGCGGCTTTGAAAAACAAAATAAAAAAACTTGTAATTATATGAGAAAATAGTCAATGTTTAAGATTAAGTTTTAAAAATATTTAAAATTTAAGAGAAAAATATTGCACAGAAGTTCAAATTTTGTAAATAACTACAACAAATATTGTGCATAATTTCAACTATGTACACTATACAGAGAGAAAAGCTGGAAGAATGAATATTAAAAAGTAAACATTGGCCCTGGCCGGTTTGGCTCAGCGGTTAGAGCATCGGTCTGCGGTCCAGAGAGACCCGGGTTCAGTTCCCACTAAGGGCATGTACCTCGGTTGCAGTTTGTCCCCGGTCCTGGTTGGTCCTGCGGGTGGCAGCCACTCGATGTGTCCCTTTCACATTGATGTTTCTCTCTCTTCCTCTCTCTACCTCTCACTCTACCTAAACAAAAAAATGGAAAAAAATGTCCTCGGGTGAGAATAAAAAAAAAAAAGTAAACATTGTTCTGTTTTGAAATAATGGGTGTTGGTATTTTCTTATTTATATGTTTTTGTATTGGGCAAATGAACAACACTCAGCACCTCTTACTTTTATAATCAGAAAAAGACTTTTCCTCAGCACTTGGAGTCCACAATGCACTGGTCACACAGCTCTCCGGAAGGTACTTGCCACTGGGGACTTTATATTAGAAATGGTACTTATGATGTCCTTCTGATTCTTATAGTATTTATATTTTATAAAACACTTTCAGTATTTTTTTATAATAACAACATGAGCTAGGTTTTCCTGCTTTGAGATAAAGACATAGAAACAGTAGAAACTCAGACTGGTAGTTTGAGCCAAAGTCAGAGCACCAACATTTGTCCCTTGTCCAAGGACACTATGGGAGTAATTTGTGCTCTTCTCTGACTATTTCATATTTTCTTCTTTCAAGACACTGATAGGAAAGCACTTCTCCCCATCCTGGGAAGCATGGTCATGGGATGTGCTTTGGCCAATGGCATGTGAGCAGAAATGATGTGGTTCCCTTCCTGGTAGAAACAGTGTGCAGGGAGTCCAGTCTCTTCCCACAGCTATGCAGATCGTGGGAACAGTTAGAAATGAAGTCTCTATAAGTCTAGGTCTTGGAGATCCCCATCCCCTTCTTTCAGTCCATAGCATGAACAAGAACTAAGCTTTCACTGTGTTAAGCCACTGAGATTTTAGGGATGTTTGTTTAGCCTAACAACCCATTTTAATCAAAACAGAAATCATTCTCTTCACAGCACCAAACTGGGTGTCTCATATTCCTATTCACTCTCGAAGATTATTGAGCAGTGACTATTTGTGGAAACCACACATTCTGTCAACAAAATAAAAATATTAGAGCAAAAAAGTCCAATATATATATATATATATATATATATATATATTATTTAATTTTTTCTCCAATTTTCAATACTTTATTTTTATTACTGATGTTTCTCCTTTTTCCCCCCTAGACACCCTCCTCCCCTTCCCCCCTCCCCAGCACTGTTGTCTATGTCCATTGGTTATGCATACATGCATATACATTCTTTGGTTTATCTCTTCCATCCCCCTGCCCCCTACTCTGAGGTTTGTCAGTCTGAACCATACTCCTTTCTGTGTCTCTGGGTCTATTTTGTTCATCAGCCCACCTTGTTCATTATATTCCACAAATAAATGAGATCATGTGGTATTTGTCTTTCTTTGATTGGCTTATTTCACTTACCATAATACTCTTGAGGTCTCTCCGTGTTGTCTCAAAAGATAAGAGATCTTTCTTTCTTACAGCTGCCTTTAGGATTCTGTTTTTGTTTTTAATTTTTGGCATTTTAATTACTATGTGTCTTGGTGTGGGGCTGTTTGGGTTTTTTTCACTTGGGGCTCTCTGTGCTTCTTGAACTTGAATGCCTTCTTTCTTCGCCAAATTAGGGAAGTTTTCGGTCACTATTTCTTTAAATATATTCTCTAACCCTTGCTCATTTTCTTCTTCTTCTGGAACTCCTATGATGCAAATGTTGTTATGTTTCCAGTTGTCCCACAGTTCTCTTAGGCTGTCTTCCTGTTTTTTACTTTTGGTTTTCTGATTGGTTGATTTTTTTCTACCCTGTCTTCTAATTTTCTGATCTGGTCCTCAGCTTCATCTGCTCTGCTGGTTATTCCTTCTGATGTGTTCTTTATTTCTGCTATGTTATTCTTCATTTCCATTGGTTGGTTTTCAATGTTTCTATATCCTTACTCATGCTGTTGATGTCCTTACTCATGCTGTTGAGCTTCCTCAAGATCATGGCTCTGAACTCTACCTCTGATGACTTGCTTAACTGCATTTTATTTATCTCATCTTAAATATAGTTCTCTTGTTTCTTCACTTGGGATTTGTTTCTTTATTTCACCATTTTGGCTTTCTCAGTGGGTTTTTGAGCCTTTCCTATTTTCCCTATGAGTGTTGCTGTTCTGCTGTTTGTGGCTCCCTCTTCTGGGTTTGGATGAGTGTGGGAGGGCCCACGTTAAATCCCACTGTCAAGTCTTACTTTCCTGGGTAGATTTGCAAGCCCAGGAAAGGTTCTTATCCTCTAGCTTTTTGCCTGGAGGCTATGAGGCTCAGTTACTTGATGAGCCTTTGATTGTAGACCTTAGGTGAAAGAAAAACTCCCTTAGGTGTTCAGGGTAAGAGGATTTCCAGAGGGTGGGGCAGATGCTGTTTTTTCAATGAGCCTCAATTTGCATTTCTCTGGCCCAGCTGGGTGGGGTTAAATCACCGAGGGAGGGGTTGCTGCTTCTCCCCAGCGCTCTGGGAAGGAGCAAGATGGCTCCTATCTTGTGTGACCAAGACTCAGCAAAAACTCTGAGCACCCTCCAAATCCCGAGTGTCTCCACACAGTTCCAGTCCACTTTGCCCTCCCTTTGCTGGAGCCCAAGGTGAGTGGCTGTAGCTAATTCACTGCTCTGTCCCAGCCCTCTGGGCTGTGGAGTCAGCTTGGGATTTTAACCTGAGGGAACTGCTTACAGCTAAAACAGCTGCTGTCTGTGGGCTCCCAGCTCACCCTCTTGCACCTCCACAGACCTATTAGGCTCAATTCAGTGTCATATTTTTCCTGTCCCTGTTTATATGGATCCTCTCCAGCTGCTTTTCTGTTGCTTTTTCCCAACAATTCATCTTTATTTTAGTTGTAATTCCAGTTAGGTCCTGGGAGATGGTCTGTGCAGCTTCCATTCACTCTGCCACCATTTTGGAACCCCCAAAATATATTTTATTTAGAATAAATAAATAAATAGTTAAGTAATTGTCTAAGTTCGAAGAGACAGAAATAACAAACGTAGTTTGGGTAAGTACTCTTAGCACTGTTCTTTGGCTCTGCCCCTTTTCTTCTTTAAAAAAAAAAAAAGCATTTGTTTCTTTCCTCCCTTTATCAAGAAGCAATTCAGGCAGTTCCAGATACGTAGTTGCTCCAGAGGAGGCAGGCCCACAGCAGGGGTTGGTGTGGAAAAGGAGGGCAGCGGCAGGTGGGGCCAGGAGAGCACTTACATACTGGGCAAGGCAGGTACTGGGGGCCGGCTTCTTACTCTCAGAGGAGGGAAATATAAATACCGGAAGAAAGAAAGCTAGAGTAAACCCTGTGCTGTTAGATTGGAATTGGATGAATCAGGGAGCACTAATGGTTTCCAGTATAGCTAAACAGATAAAGAATAAATATAGGATGTGTGTGTGTGTACATATATATGTACACACACACACAGACGCACATATACTTACACATATATACTATATATAAATGACTGATTCCCTAGGGCTGGGTCAGACAAAGAACAAGGTGAGTCTGGAACATCTGTTTTTGCGACAGAAAGTAAGAAAATGATTTAAAAAACAAAAATGATGGGACATGTCAAAAGTTCCACTGCCCAAACATGGACAATTTGAGCCTTAAAATAAGTAATATGAGAATGTATTACATGCTGAACAGAATAGGAAACCATCAGTCTACACTGACATAAATACATGAATAAATTAATACAATTAAGCTCACTCTTACTTAGGATTGGAAATCAACTAATCCATGTAAAGGAATAATGGTAGTGGAAATCCACCATCTCTATCACAGCAATAATTAATTCAGGCAAGGAACACAGCAAAGGTTGCTAAAATTTGTGGACAAATCATTGGATGAAGAATAGGATTTTATATAGTCTCAAAATATCACCTACAATAAATTTACTAATTACAAAGAAAAAAGGGTTATTTTACAGCAGTGAAGCCTGGCAGACACCATCTCAATTACGTGAGCCATTTATAGGGCAGACACATCTGTGCCACTGGATGGGATGCACTGGAGTGATATCCCTTTGTAAGATGTACAACGGGGCCTCGTCATGAGGAAGCACTGGAAAGCCCACATCGACAAACATGCCCCAAAAGGACTGGTCTGTGGTCTTTGAAAATGTCCATGTCATGGAGGTTAGGGAAGATGAAGGACCATTCCAGGTTGAAAGACTGGAGAGACTGACATCAGACTTAATGGGTGATCCTGGTGTGGACCTTCTGTTATACGGGATGTTGCTGAGACATTTAGCAAAATTGGAATGGGGCTCTAGGTCCAGAGTATATGGAGATTTTTCTACTATTCTCTTCTATAAGGTTGGGACTATCAAAATATTAAACACATCATTCTTTTTTTAATTTAATTGTTTTTTCTTTATTGATTTTTAGAGAGGCAGAAAGGGAGAGGGAGATAGAAACATTGATGAGAGAGAACATTGATTGGCTGCCTCCTGTATGCATCCTACAGGAGATCAGGCCCACCACCTGGGCATGTGCCCTGACTGGGAATCGAACAAGTGACCTCTTGGTGCATGGGTCAACACTCAGCCACTGAGCCACACCAGGCGGGACTAAACAAATCTCTTTTGCATGGCATAATATGTTCCTGGGAGCCAATAAAGAAAAGATAGGGAGCAGGGGACCCTGTGTCTGGGAGACACTGTAAGTCATTGCCAATATTTCTCACAGTATTGTCCAACAAAATCAGCCTGTGGTGAGTGCCCACTGTTCCATGGGTCTTAGTGGATGAGCGAGTGATGGGAGGAGGTGAGTCAGGGCTTCCCAACCTCTGGATGTCCTGTTTTGCATACTCAGGTAAGAGAAGAGTAATCCAGTGAGCACAGGTGAGACAAGGAGGAGAATAAGGGGAGAGGGATAAGTGAATTGAGCCCCAGAGAAACTGGAATCCCAGCAGCTAAGCAGAGAGCAGGCCCCTGGTGAGAAATGCAGAAGAGCCTGGGGGTAGAGGACCCTGCAAGGAAACAGAAGAGGAAGCTGGCGTCTGAGAAGTCAAATTCAGGAGTCAGTCAGGGTGCACAAAAATAACCCAGACCAGAGAACTGAAACAAAAATGTGTACACACTAAAGACAAAAAAAAATAAAACTATGCCAAGCCAATAAGAAGAGAAAGGTCAGTGGTCCTCATAGAGATAGGTGAATTATTTATTGGTGTTAGAAAATGAAATTACAGAAAATTGAAATAAATTATGTGCCTGAGAGTTCATGGGAAAGGCTGGTGGATGAGAGACAAAAATATAAATTCTCAGAGGGGACAAAGCACAGCCAGAAAAAGTCAGGGAGCATACGTAGCTGATGGTATAAAGACTGCACTAGCTGGAATGGGATAAAACATCAAGTTTAGCACAATCACAGCCTAGTTTTCTAAAGTGGCAGAGGAAAAAATACATAGAGATATTCCCTTTAAAAGTGCATCCTAACAACAGGAAAGGAACCCGTTCCATATCTTGCCCAGTAACCGGCGGCACACCCTGTGCTGCACCCTGGAATCCGGGGGAGCGGATGAGAGCGGGAACCCTCACCCTGCATTCCCAGTCGGACCTCCGGCTTCCGGTCCGCCCGGCGGAGGTCACAGTGTCCGGCACAGCCTGAGGGCTTCATCTTTGGATCCTCGGGGCCTAATACAAGTACCAGCTGCCCAGCAGTTGCTCAATAAATGTTGTTTCTACTCTGACAGATAAAAGTTTCTCTCAAAGGTTAGAGGCAAATACAGGAAAATGAAGAGGTCTGTATAATTAGGTGAAATCTTTGGGACAGTATCAGGAGTAAATTATTTTGGGGGAAAGAGTTACTGTACCATCTTTTAGATTTCATTGTGACTCATTTTGGAACCAACCTGTGGCAAAGATTTTAGCCAGCAATGTATCACTTTAAATGGCAGGTCTGGTAACGCTTTATAGCCAGTCTTGAGAGAGTACT
Source organism: Molossus molossus (assembly GCF_014108415.1). Lineage (NCBI taxonomy): Eukaryota > Metazoa > Chordata > Mammalia > Chiroptera > Molossidae > Molossus > Molossus molossus. The sequence goes on from NW_023425344.1 coordinate 186,235,179, forward strand.
ATATACAGTTTCAAATAGACCCTGACTACGGAAGAGAAAATAAATTATTGTAGAGAGGGGAATTTTATTTTTTTATTTTTTAAAAAGACAAAAGGGAGAGCTGTCCTTTTCTGATAGGAAATACTAAGTTTCAAGGAAGACTTGAATTCAGGAAAGACAGAATCCTGAAAAGCATAGGGAATAATAGACCACCCTGGCAGGTAAGAAGACAGGCAGGGATAGCAATTTAATTACTTGTGTTGATTTCTGTTGATAGAAAAAATGCTGGCAGTAGAGGGGAATGGCCAGAAGGGGCCAGACATCAAGTTTTCCTAAAATCACAAAGCCAGTCCAGCCGGTGGGGCTCAGTGATTGAGAATCGACCATGGACCAAGAGGTTGCTGGTTCAATTCCTGGTCAGGGAGGTGGCTGGGTTGTAGGCCCTATCCCCACTGGGGTCGTGCAGGAGGGGGCCAATCGATGTGTCTCTCTCATCCATGTTTCACTCTCTCTCTCCCTCACCCTTCCTCTCTCTCTAAAAATCAATAAAATATGTATATTTAAAAAAAAATTTTTTTTTATCCTCACCCGAGGACATTTTTCCAGTTTTTGTTCAGATAGAGCAGGAGGGAGAGAGAGGAAGAGAGAGAGAGAGAGAAACATCGACGCGAAAGGAACACATTGAGTGGCTGCCACCCTCACGACCCAACCAGGGCTGGGGCCAAACTGCAACCGAGGTACGTGCCCTTAGTGGGAACTGAACCCGGGTCTCTTTGGACCGCAGGTCAATGCTCCAACCGCTGAGCCAAACTGGCCAGGGCAAAATATATATATTTTTAAAAATCACAAAGCCATAGTGGTACCACTATAAAGGACTGTATTAGTCAGAGTTCTCCAGAGAAACAGAACCCATTGGATGTATAAAAACAGATTGATTATAAGCAATTGGCTCACACAATTATAGAGGCTGGAAGGCCCCCAATCTGCTACCAGCAGCTGGAGACACAGGGAAGTGGGGGTGTAAGTTGCAATGTCAGTCCAAAGGCCTGCACCAGGAGCACTCATGGTGGAAGTCCCAGTCTGAAGGCAAAGACCAGTGTGCCATCTCAAACAGCCAGGCACGAGAGAGGGACGTCTCCCCTCCTCCACATGCTTGTTCTCCTCGGGCCGCCGACCAGCTGGCTGCTGCCCACTGGCAGCGAGCAGGGCAATCTGCTCCGCTCAGCCTGCAGATCACATGCTAATCCCATCTGGAAACACGCTCACAGACACCCAGAGGGAATCTTTATTATGGTGCCCGACTACCTGGGCACCCTATGATCCAGTGAAGTTGACACATAAAGGAACCACCACAGGGACTGATTCGGAGAAAACAACTCAAGGAGAATCTGAAAGACACATTGTGTTGTAAACTGACGTTAAAAGCATATTAACCTCTAACAATAAAAGGCACAGAATTATATATTAAGGCTTAAAAAAAAAAAAAAAAAAAAAAAACCAACAAGAACAACCTGTTCCCTGGCTGAAAGACTTTTAAATAATGCCCTGGTCGGTTTGGCTCAGCGGTTAGAGCGTCGGCCTGCGGTCCAGAGAGACCCGGGTTCGGTTCCCGCTAAGGGCGCGTACCTCGGTTGCAGTTTGTCCCTGGCCCTGGTTGGGTCGTGCGGGAGGCAGCCACTCGATGTGTCCCTTTTACATCGATGTTTCTCTCTCCTTCTCTCTCCCTCCCACTCTATCTGAACAAAAACTGGAAAAATGTCCTCAGGTGAGGATGAAAAAAAAAAAAAGACTTTTAAATAAGCTCTTCTTGCTCAGTGATTTGGCTCGTGCATTGAACCAGATCAAGAAAACTATGAGGGCATGTACTGATCATAAAAGCACTTCTTTATACTGAGTTCTACAAACCTAGAACTCAAATGGTGACACGAAAAGTCATGGTGAGAACAAGTGTCATAAAAAACCTGAAATATGAGTTGAATTCCATTCTGCACAGTGAAGAACTCTCAAGATGAATTAATCAATATAGAGCTCAGTCTTCTCTTTCTCTTCAAAGCAGAGTTCACACACACACACACACACACACACACCACCCAGACTGGCTTTGTCTTCCTGAAATACAACTCTGGCCAAAAGGCTGCAAGGAAGATCATGAATGAGCGGATGGGCCCTCGGCACACTCTGAAGAGCTGAGGTGGAGTGACTCCCTGGGGAGCCATGTTTCAGGAAGGAAGACAAAAAAGACATCAGAGAAGCCAGAACTCCCAATAGGATCATGTAGGAAAACCCTCGATTAGACAGGATCATGAGATCCTAAGATAGAAGACATCTCCTGCATCCGTGTATTCAGTGAGCAGTGATTGAGCACCTACTCTGTGCAAAGCACTGTTGCTAGCACCACCCAAGCTCTGTTCCGAGCTTGGACTGCTAAGCAGATGTCATTGGCATCAACGAAGTGTGCGGTTGAGCATCATGGTAATAGGAAGGCAGCTGGTGAAGACTAAGGTGAAAAGAAGGAAATGACTCTTCTCTGTGTGCTAAGAAACTGGAAATTAAAGCTGCAGTGGTAAGATGCATGGATGGTGCATGCTTTGCAACCGGAATTCTCTGGGGTGGGGGATCTACATTTGAGACAATTTTAAAAATTGACTTTCTATTTACAGCAGCTTACATATGACTACAAGACAGGATGATGGAATAGCATAAACTTTTAAGGTCATCTCAGATTTAAAATTCTGTGTGATTATGTTTTCTATCTTAACTTACTTGTAGACTGTTTCTATTCTTAAATATGCTGAATGCTTAAAAGGGGTAAGTGACTGAATTAAGCAGCTTGAGGCCCAAAGAATGAATGAGACAGGGTCTCTGGCTTTAACAGACTCACAAAGAAAGATAAAAGCAAGTACCCAGATAATACTACATTTTAAAATTGCTATCAAAGCAGTAAAAATAAACCACAATCAAAAGCTACTTCAAACCAGGCGATCGGAAAAGCTGTGGTAGATTGACTGCAAGAAGTCCCCCAGGTCTTCATTCTTCCCATCCACACCCACTGCAACGTGACTTCGCAGTTTCTTCCACACGGAGCAGAGTCTGGATTCCCAGCCCCTGAATCTGAGTTGGCCTATGGCTTGCTTTGGCCGATAGAAAGCAGCAGACGTAATGGTACGCCAGTTCTGAGCCTCAGACCCAAGGGGCCATGCACAGTTCCTTTCTCTCACAACCCTGTCGCCACCACGAGACCAGACCCCAGCTAAGCCTGCAGAGTTGAAAGCAGAGTTGTCTCAGCTAAGGCTGTCTTGGGCCACCTTACAGCCAGCCAAGCCCTTACATGTAAGAGAGCCCAGCCAAGGGTAGAGGTCTTTCCATCACATAGCTGTCCACAGGTACATGGTGAACACAACTGAGACCATAAGAACCAAGCAGGTGACCTGTAGACCTGTGGGGACAAATATATGTCTACTGCAATATGCTACCCTGCTGCTTATTTATTACTCAGCTTTATTGTGACAATTAATAACTGACACCATGGGCTTCAGGAGCTAGTGATCTGTCAACAAAGCCATGAAGAATGAGGAGGATTGAGGAGTATGTCAGGCGGTATAAACGGGGAGCATGTCAGGCAAAAGTCACAGTATAAATAAAACCATGGAGAAGGCCCAAGATATGGCCGCAGAGTGGCCACAACCCAGGTTAATGAAAAGGGCTCAGAATTCCAAAATGACCATTCTCGTGATATCAACCGTAAGCGGTGGTCTGGAGCGGTGGCTACCCTCAAGGCAAGCAGCCTTGTTGAAGGAGGCTACATTCTCACACAAGTTCCCTTAGACGCTGAGGCTGGGGATACAGGCCGCCCTCCTCCCTGGCTGGGCCAAGAAGGCACAAGTTATGGAAAGAGTCAAATCTTGTCGTTGTACCTGTTTTAACACCTGCACCTGAGCAGGGCAAGGAAGCAAATACTTTCTTGAGAAGAAGATTACACGCCTGGATTGTGGAACAGAGAACTGGGAAAGGTGAATACAGATGTTTTTACGGAGACAATTCTTTTTATTTCACTGGAACTTAGAAGTACTCAAAGCAGATTTTTGTACTGGCTTGTTATTTTGCCAAGAAATAAAATTGAGGAGCCTGCAGGTGTTACTGTGACACTATCACATTGGTCTCTTTCAGAAATCTTTGCGGAAGTACATGGTGTATGAATAATCAATAAATAACTAATCCCTTCTAAAGAAACTGGAAGAAAAACAGAAACACAATGTGGATATCCGCATATTGATGGTTTGCTTTTGTTTCAAGTTTTCCCTCTCCCACTTCCGTAATTGCCAGGATGCTAGGTGACCTTTCTGTGTCCAATTGCCCCCCCCAAAAAAACATGCAAAAAATGAACGCCAGAGGAAGAGGGAGTTCCCTGTGCTGAGTGTGTTGTCAAAATAACCGAATTCTGCCCTGGCCGGTTTGGCTCAGCGGTTAGAGTCCCGCGAACCAGAGAGTCCCGGGTTCAGTTCCCACTGAGGGCACGTACCTCGGTTACAGTTTTTCCCCGGCCCCAGCTGGGGTTTTGTGGGTGGCAGCCACTTGATGTGTGTCTCTCACATCGATGTTTCTCTCTCTCTTCCTCCCTCTTTAAAAAAAAAATAATAATAATAACCGAGTTCTTGCCTCTTTCTCTGAGGTACGGGATGCTTGTTTGAAATGAACAGAGAATGAAATGGAGAAAGCATATGTCTATGAGTCCTGAGAAGGTAGACTAGGGCGGGGACAGCTAAGCAAAAACATATCTCTGCAAGTAAGAGTCTTGGTGTCATTCCTTGAAATACAGTGGTTCCCAAATGGTACATTCCTGGGAATTCTTCAAATAGAATTCTCAACTCAGATACTTCTATCAGGGAGCTCTCAGTAATTAGATCCAGTTATCTGGCCCAACCCCGTGACCATTTCCGAGCTGGTTATGCCCAGACAGAGCCTCTTGCATAAGCAACGCTGAAGAGAATGAGGAAGATGCTTCAAAGATATTGCTACTCAGTCAAGTGTCATGCACCTCTTTCTCCAGCAAGCACAGAGAAAGTAATATTAATTTCTTCTCTTATTACTTTATTTGCATCTGATGCCTTAGGTGCCCAATAAAAGCTACTTTATTGCCCTGGATTATTTCCTGATTTTAGTGACTATTTTATCTCACTATTATGGAGCTTGATAAGAGGTGCAGGGAGTGACACAGGAGAACTTCAATTTGAATTATAACACTCCTCATTTGCAGTTTGGGCACCAAACCAAAGCAGCTCAGCGTCATTTCCTAGCCCTCCAGCCCCAGTCCACACTGACAAGAAGACGGTCCACAGTCCTTGAGCCTGTGCATGCTAGGGTCATCATCTAAGTCTGTAGAGAGACATCTTGGGACTTAAGAACCTTTCATGGGAATTAAGAGAACACAGTAGTGTGGGGAGCAGGTGAAGGGGACAAAGAAGGACCTTGTGTCTATGTTAAGGGATCCGGAGCCTGTCTGTTCAGGCTGGAGATTATGGCTTTGCTTAGTGTCCAAAGCAAGATGGGTCTTAGGAATTATAGCCTTCAAAACTCCTCAATCCACCAGGGGAAACAGAGGCTAATAAAGGAAAAGATGTTTGCATACACAGGTCTTCCTCCTCCTCGTACAAGAACCCTATACCATGAACTTGATTTAGAGTCATCCATGCTTCAGCCTAAGGACTGCCCTTCCCCACCCACCACATGCACACACAGGTCTCACTAGCTCAGATTTCTGAGCACTGAGATATTCACCTCTGTCGTGCCACCCCAAAGCCAACAACCCCGAAGGGCACAGGTCAATATGTGTGCTCAATTTGCCACCTTGATGACTAATTCAAAATGTACATGGTATAGGAATAATCAATAAATAGCTAACCCTTTCTAGAGAAACTGGAAGAAAAACAAAAACACAGTGTTGACTTCTTCATAGTGATTGTTTGCTGGGTGAGCTCCACCAAACACCTGCCCATCACAGCCTGGCTCCCCAGAACATACTCCGTTAAACACAGACCCAAAGACCTGGTTGAACTACTTCAAATTACTTTCCCATTATCTCAGCAGATTGTCTGTTGATCAAAAGAAAATGAACATCCTCATCTTTACTGCATTGGACACCTTCTTTGAAGCTACCAGTCATTGAAGGGGTGATGGCCATAGAGCTTCTCAATGAGACTCATAATCCAAGCCTTCTGATCACAAAGCCCAGAAGTCCAGTCTTCAGGTGCTAGCCTGAACAAGGAATGAGTGCTAAGACTACTCAAAAGAGAGCAACTTCTCTTGTCCACAAAATGATCATGGTAACACTGCTAAAGATATGGATTTCAAAGGCTGAGAAAATGCTTCTTCACTCATGCCAAGGGAGCAACTCCTTTACCCCCAATCTTTTTGTGGTGAATAATCATTTCGCTTTGCCTATGGATGACAGTCATCAGCATACCAGCAACCATCTGTGGACATGTTAGAAGTGGTATTGGGAACAGACTTCATGGTTTATCTACCTTTCCATCATTGCCTCTTTGACTAATGCCTCCTCGTCCCCAGTTTCCTTGTGCAAGACTAGCGATTATCATGTCTGAGCTTGAGATGCTCGATTTAAATCTCTGATTTATTTTTATTCCCTTCCCCAATGCCAGTGTGGGAGAGTTCAGACATGTTTTCCTGTGCACTGAGATGTCAGAGAAATTAAAGAAGTGGCAGATTTTTCCTATCAGTCAGTTAAAGACTAATTACAACTGTGCTTTCCAACAAACCATTGATTGTAGGCTAATTTTCAGTTATGAAACAGAAACTGAGGTTAATGAGGCTAATTGTGTTTACCAGCATTCTGAACAAAAGAAAAGAAGCCAACTCAATTTCGAAGAGAGTTCTTTGTCAGGAACAAATTGGGGGAAATTGTCACAGTTGTGTGAGCATTTCCTAAAACTGCTTAGTGCCATGCCCAGGCCGCCGACATCCTTGAGCATGAGCTAGCAGTCCAGAAAATCAAGTCTTTAGACGATGAGGCTTTCCTGCTCCAAAGGGCATTGCTGCATTACAGTGATAGCTGAAATCTTGAAAGCAATACGGTGAGGAGACATTCAAGGGGCCAGCCGTCAGTTCTGTGTCATTGTGCAAGGGGGAGAGGCAGAAGGAACTGTCATAGGCTGATGTCTGATCAACCAAAATGTGGCTCTGCTGACTTCTAAAGATTGAGGGAGGTGACACGACAAGGAGCCACCTGAGAATACTGAGTCCAGGTGAGCCTAAGGTGGCCCTGTCACCCTCATGGTGAGGTGACTGTGGTACTGACTGCCTCCTGTTTGGGATTGCCCATGAATGATTCATCCATTCTTTCCAACAATTCCATCGAGCAAGAAGATTAGTTATAAAAACTCCCAGGGAAAAAAAAAAAAAAAAAAAACAGCAGTCAGGAAGCCAGCTTCCTGAGGCCATGCACTGCTCACTGTGAGACGAACAAGCATCGTGATAACGTTGGCTTCAGCCTGGAATTAGAGGCAGGGGGCCCGCCCATATTTCCCATGCAGGCTTCGCCCACTTGCTTTGAAGGCTCCTCTCCTCAGATCACACTAGCACAGTGTTAGCTCTGGACCAGGTTGACATGTGGCCATCAGTATCAGGTTGCTTTGGTTCTAAATTTAGTTTCCAAGATCTCAATGTCTCTAAAGAGGCCTCTACAGAGAGTCCTTTAGGGACATCAGGCAGAAGATAGTGGACAACAACTTTAAAGAGGAGAGCAGTATTCTGAGATACATCACAGGGCCTATTATCATTCTAAACAATACGCCCTGTTGTTGATACTCATTATGATGGTAATGACATGTCCCTGGCCCAGCCAGGGTTAATTGTGCACTTGCTGTGTGCCTGCAGAATACAAGAGTTAAAGATGACTGGGCCTGCCCTGAGGGAGTCCACTCTCTGCCAGGTAGACCAGACTCCCCCATGGCTGAAAACACTGGACATGAAACCAATCATATATTTTAAAGACTGTCATATCGTGTTTAATTAAATGCTGCAGTGCAAGATGCAAGTGCTGAAAACAATCAGAAATCAAAGACCATTCACATTCACCAAGGCTCGGTTCAAAGGCAACCTCTCGGATCTTGCTCATCTTTCTAGCCCAGCGATTTCCCACATGTGTGCCCCAAGCATTGTTCAAATATGCAATACCTGACTCTTTAGTTAGGGACACTGACCTTTTTCCCCTTAGATTGTCAACTAAAAATACAAATGACAACAGCCCACACAATGATAGCCGTCCAGTGTGAATGAATAAACATGATACCTATTCTTTTTTGTCAGATGGGCAAAACTATATATTTTTTGGTGTGCTACAGAATTTTAGTAATTAGTTTATATGTGCCATGAGATGAAAAAGGTTGAAAATCGCTGCTGTAGTCAGTCGCCCCATTTTTTCTAGGTTTCCTAAAGCACAGGGTTTCAACCTTGATTTCGCATTTATCACCCTGCCCTGTTGGTATACGCGTCTCCTTCACTAATGTCATCTTTAAATCGCAATCTTTTTCAGACAGGAAACCTAATCCACCTTTATAGTCTTCATAGCACATAATACTGACATCAAGTAGGCACTTGATAAACATTTACTAAAATGAAAATGAATGAAGGGGAGTTATTTGTGTTTTCTAGAGATTTGGGGTGAAGAGTTCTAGATAATGTGAAAGACAAGCCAGAGCCAGCAGAGCTAGAGGCACAGGATTTCGGTGAGAGAAAAGGGGTTGGCTTTTTAAGAAAGGTAGACTAGACTGAGCAAATAGAGAAAAGGGAACAAACTTTGTGGATGAGTGGTAGGAATAGGATAGGAATCAATAATGGGATAATAGGTTATAAAGGAGAAAAGTTGAGACAGATTTGGAAGATTTGGGAGAAACTAGTTTAAGTATAAGAAGCTTAAGTTTGCCAAAATCCAATTCATTGATCTCTTGCATCCCTTTCTGAAATGCATGAAGGTGTTTCTGGGATGGACTTACGCAAGCTCAGAAAGATGTTTATGACCCTGAGCTTGCAAGTCTGATGGACTTACGCAAGCTCAGAAAGATGTTTATGACCCTGAGCTTGCAAGTCCTTTAAAGGTTTACGTCAACAACAAAGGTCTAGGATTAACACTACGTACAAGGAAGTGCTTTGTTAGAAGTCAGGTCAAGAGACTATTTGGCTGTTTGTATGCACAAAATAGCTTGGCCACTCTGATTAGTCTCGTTTGACTGGCATACTAATGTGGTCTTGGCTCTTATGCGCTGAATACCAGCTTACCAGAGACAACGGTATTCATCAGTCATTTCCATTGCGGTGGCTTTTCAGATAGTACATGCCGTTCAGGGTACAGATTTCACATTTGGTTTGCCTACTTTCCCATGGGATATACAGGCTCAGTTGAGGACAAAACAAGCCTATGACCACGCTGGTTTGTAAAGACTACACAATCATGTAGGGATGGAGGATCCACTCCTTTTTCTGTGGTCACAGGCCTGAGCATGAGCATCCCCATTCATGCAGAGGGACATTTGGTCACAATAGGGCTTTGAAGTCACTTGATTTCTGACATACTACTCAGCAGTCTCCAGAACTCTCCATGGCAGAACTGGCCCATGGGTGGTTCCCAGTGGGCACAGAGGCTCAGCTCATTAGCATTTTATGTCTATGCGATAACGGCATTTTGCCCTTGAATAGAAAACTAGCACCGAGTGGCACCCGATTGTCCCCATGTCTGGGCATTCTATGCACTACTGTTTACAAAATTATTACAAAAAGATGCATTCTTGCTATTTTATAGAGGGAGGGAGAGGACAAGGAGGGGGTAGAAGAAGCCACTGCCTGATCGTTTCTCATACTTTCCAAGCCAGTGTTCCAGAAGACTCTCTAGTCTCCATTCTCAGACCTAGAATTTAAAAATATTCCAGAAGTCAAAAGAGAAAGTTCCCAGGGCAGACTCAGCCCACACGCTCTTCACAACCTGCCCTGTCTTGGCTTTGTGGTCTTGACTCACCACCCAGACCCTTCACACCAGGTCGCCTCCACACAGGCCCGGTGCTTTCCTGCCATGTCCACCATGCCCCAGCTGCATCTCCCCGCCCCCGCCGAGTGCCAGAGCACAGCATTCTCGAAGGCCGGGATCAAATACCACCTCTTCTGGGAGGTGGGCAGAGATGGCCATCTGCCCCCTAGCACGCCCACCACGTGACTTGGCACAGTGGTCCGTTACCTTAAGTGTGAGGTTGTAGTAAAGTCAGTACTTTCATGACTTTGTCCTCTGCTCACTCGTGAATTAAATAAGGGCATGAAATGCGTTTACTCTTGTATGGTGGCTGCCATGAAGTGGGCATTCGGAAGTAATGTTTACTAGTGAGCAAATGGCTGGATACGTATGTTCAACAGTAAAATTAAAGAAAGGAAAGAGCCCTGGCTGGTTTGGCTCAGCGGTTAGAGCGTCCACCTGCAGTCTGGAGAGACCTGGGTTCAGTTCCCGCTAAGGGCACGTACCTCGGTTGCGGTTTGTCCCCGGCCCTGGTTGGTCGTGCGGGTGGCAGCCACTCGATGTTTCCCTCTCTCTCCCTCCCACTCTATCTGTACAAAAAATGGAAAAATGTCCTCGGGTGAGGATAGAAAAAAAAAAAAGAAAGGAAAGAGCTCTCCTTTTTCACCTGAGTGAAACTGTTTGTAAATAAGACAAGGATACCATTTAGCACTCTGTAGATTCTTCCAGGCCTAAACTACTCTTCGAGCAGAGAACTGAAGGCTTTGAACTTAGGCTTGGAGGAACCTGGTATCTGATAGGGCAGACAGAGCCTCGGAAGAGGTAAAGAGAACGAGAGGCAGTCTGTTATCTCACTTGGAAACACGGAGAGCACATGTGCTCCTTAACAGAGCGAACTCTATTGCTGTGTGTGTCTGTGCACGTGTGTGCACTCACGTGAGGCCACACCCCCTTGTGAGGGCAGTGTGTGCACATGGGGTTGGAGGCGGGGCACGAACGAGGGGTGTGGAGCACGTGGAGAGTGACTTTGAGTAGATAGAGTTCACCACAGACTACTCACAAACATGGACAGTACTTGCACATTGAAAATGATGATAACAAAATACAAAAATTACAGAAAATTGGCAGATTTTCAGAGACAACCTTAACCTTGGGCATTTAAAAAATCAATACAAATAGGTCGTGTCTATTATTGCAAAATACATTATCCCACTCTTCTCTATAGTCTCAAACTATTGTCTTATATTCTTCTATTTTCAAAATAAATAAATAAATGAAGTGAATGTTTTTGTCACCCAAGTTCAAAGCAGGGAGCATTTCTAGCAGTCTGGGCTGCGTTCTGCCTCCCCGGCAGTGAGGGGCGTGTGCTGAGCACCCACCGGGCCCGGTCGTCAGTAAGACCATTCCTGGTAACAAATAGGGAGCATAGTGTTTTATTCTAACATTTTGGGAGAAGTGACTATGATAAGTAGGCATTTCCCAGTCCCAGTAAGTTCCAGGACATAGGAAATTTGTTTATTTACAAATATTATCTAATTTTATATACAAAAGTGTAGTTAGAATTTTATTTTTTTAAAATGAGCTGCCGCCCTGGCCGGTGTGGCTCAGGTGGTTGGGCATCATCCGGTGCACCAGGAGGTTGCTGGTTGGATTACTGGTCAAGGGCAGATGCCCAGATGGTGGGTTTGATCCCCAGTAGGGGGCGTGCAGGAGGCAGTTGATTCATGTTTCTCTCTCCCTCCCTCTCCCTTTCTCTCTTTTTAAAAGTCAATAAAAATCTTTAAAAAACAAATGAGCTGCCATTACTGACATACATCATTTAGTTAAATAAGACTGTAGATGAGTCCAATGTGCCATGTAGGGTAGGAATTCATTTAGGCCTAGTTGATACTAACAGAACAAGACACAAGGGTCAAAGAGAGTCTTTCTCTTACCCCCTCCATATTTCTTTCACTTTCCTCTAAAATTATTTGAATAGTTGACTACATTCTCTAATTTTCTTGGTATATGTAGCTGTAGATGAAAACCGGTTTTCTCTGAAAAGAAAATGCTTTCAAAAGCATTTTCTAATGCCTTCTAAATGAAGGACAAAAAAACAAAAACAAGGACAACAACAAAAAACTACGTTTTGTTGGAAGAATGTTTCAAGTTTAATTCAATTACAGAATCTCGTGATTCAGAGGAACTTGAGAGAGCATCTGATAGAAGCTTTCACTGAATTATTGAATCCTAGCCCAAGTGGACATCAGCCTCTACTTGGCTCTTCTAATGACAAGAAGTACAAGAAAGGGCATCTCATTTGTTTTCTGAAAGTTCTCATTGTTTAAAGTTCTGAGCACAATCTGCCTTCTTGAAATTCAGCTCTAGTTCTGTATACTGGAGAGACACAAAATTCTCTGTTTCACAGGTCAGCTTCACCCACCACCTCCAGCCTTGAGCGGAATTCAAGTTGTTAGGAACATGCCATTCAAGGAGGCATGTCCTACCGGAGTGATAAAATTCCACTGTGAGAAAATTAGGACAAATTCATGGTCAGCACCAACAAGCCTTCCTCTGTCCAGTATGGTAGGCATTCGCCATGTATGATGATTGAGCCATTAGCCACAAATGGATGGTCTAAATGAGATGTGCATGTGTGTAAAGTACACAGTGGATTTTGAAGACTTGTATGAAAAAAGAATAAAATATCTCATTAATTTTCCGTATCGATTACATTTTGAAAAGTAATACTTTCTATATATTGTATAAATAAAGATATTTTTATTGAAATTAATTTTAATTGCCCCACTGGTGTGGCTCAGTGGTTGAGCATCAACCCATGTACCAGAAGGTCCCGGTTCGATTCCCAGTCAGAGCACATGCCCAGGTTGTGGGCCAAATCCTCAGAGGGGAGCATGCAGGAGACCACCAATTGATGTTCTCTCTTATCCATGTTTCTCTCTCTCTCTCCCTTTCCCTTCCTCTCTCTCAAAACCAATAAAAATATTTTTTAAATAAAATTAATTTTGTTAAATCAAATTAATTAATTTTTTTATCCTTTAGTTACTAGAGAACCTAAAATCATAGAGGCTCTAGTCAATACCACTTTCACTATAGAATTTATGACAAGTTGTACCAATATGTTATTGTATGTATATGTGCATGTGCATGTGTGTGTGTGTGTTTGTCTAACACCAGTCTTTCTAGTCAAGTATGAGCTCCATGCAGAAGAGGATTTCACCTCATGCACTTTTCTATTCCCAATACTTAGCATAGTGCCCAGCATGTTGTAGGTACAAAAATTTTTGTTGAATGTTTAAATGAATGGAGCTCAAAATAACCAGGGCCAATTTCTGCAGCATGAGAGAGTCTTCAAGCTTATGGTTTTGAGATCAGAGTATTTAATTGAGGAGCCACATAAAATTTTGAGATTTGGTTGAACATTAGTGAGGACAAGGCCAAGACATGATACAGAATGCTGAGAGTGGGGACCTGAGTGGGTAGGGTGGGGGAAAGGCGGAGGCAGGCGAGGGTGGGGGGTAGGGTGGGGGAAAGGCGGAGGCAGGCGAGGAGGGGGGGTGGGGGGGGGGAAAGGCGGAGGCAGGCGAGGAGGGGGGGTAGGGGGGGGGAAAGGCGGAGGCAGGCGAGGGTGGGGGGTAGGGGGGGGAAAGGCGGAGGCAGGCGAGGGTGGGGGGAAGGCGGAGGCAGGCGAGGAGGGGGGGTAGGGTGAGGGGAAGGCGGAGGCAGGCGAGGAGGGGGGGTAGGGTGGGGGAAAGGCGGAGGTAGGCGAGGGTGGGGGGTAGGGTGGGGGGAAGGTGGAGGCAGGCGAGGGTGGGGGGAAGGCGGAGGCAGGCGAGGAGGGGGGGTAGGGTGGGGGGAAGGCGGAGGCAGGCGAGGAGGGGGGTAGGGTGGGGGGAAGGCGGAGGCAGGCGAGGAGGGGGGGTAGGGTGGGGGAAAGGCGGAGGCAGGCGAGGAGGGGGGTAGGGTGGGGGAAAGGCGGAGGCAGGCGAGGGTGGGGGGTAGGGTGGGGGGAAGGTGGAGGCAGGCGAGGGTGGGGGAAAGGCGGAGGCAGGCGAGGAGGGGGGTAGGGTGGGGGGAAGGCGGAGGCAGGCGAGGAGGGGGGGGTAGGGTGAGGGGAAAGGCGGAGGCAGGCGAGGAGGGGGGGTAGGGTGGGGGAAAGGCGGAGGTAGGCGAGGAGGGGGGGTAGGGTGGGGGGAAGGCGGAGGCAGGCGAGGAGGGGGGGGTAGGGTGGGGGAAAGGCGGAGGTAGGCGAGGAGGGGGGGTAGGGTGGGGGAAAGGCGGAGGCAGGCGAGGAGGGGGGGTAGGGTGGGGGAAAGGCGGAGGCAGGCGAGGAGGGGTGGTAGGGTGGGGGAAAGGCGGAGGCAGGCGAGGAGGGGGGGTAGGGTGGGGGAAAGGCGGAGGCAGGCGAGGAGGGGGGGTAGGGTGGGGGAAAGGCGGAGGCAGGCGAGGAGGGGGGGTAGGGTGGGGGAAAGGCGGAGGCAGGCGAGGGTGGGGGGTAGGGTGGGGGGAAGGCGGAGGTAGGCGAGGAGGGGGGGTAGGGTGGGGGAAAGGCGGAGGCAGGCGAGGAGGGGGGGTAGGGTGGGGGAAAGGCGGAGGCAGGCGAGGAGGGGGGGTAGGGTGGGGGAAAGGCGGAGGCAGGCGAGGAGGGGTGGTAGGGTGGGGGAAAGGCGGAGGCAGGCGAGGGTGGGGGGTAGGGTGGGGGGAAGGCGGAGGTAGGCGAGGATAAACCGGAGCCGGGTAGCCTTGAACTTGTCACATCTGAAAATAAGTGTCTGCCCTTTGAGCAGTGCTGTCCTGTAACATGATGTTCGCACATATGTGAGTCTGCAGAGAGTCCTGGAGAGTATCTTTCAGGAAGGGGCATCAGAGGGAAGCTCTAAGGGTAGGAAGGAGGCATCCAGGTGCAGACTGGGAGAAACAACTTTCCAGCTGTAAGAAGGTCTTGGAGCAGGAAAGAACTTGGCCACATTCGACTAAATGAAAAAAGTCCACTGTAATCAAAATGTGGAAATTGGGAAAAGATTGGGCCAGAGGAAGCTGGGGAAGGAGTCAGGGGCCACATGAGAGTCCTATTCACCAGGTTAAGAAGTTTGGACTGTAAGTATGCTGCCTGCCAACTGAAGGATTTTAAAGAAGGAAGCAGCACGAGACCCAATCAGATGAAGGTCCACAGAAGACCTTGTGCGAGTCAAGAGGCAAGTACCACCCTGTATGCATGACAAGGCCCCTGGTGGGCCCGCTTCGTGGCTTGCCAAATCTGAAGTTGCTGTTGTAAAGGGGTCTCAACATATCACTGGTTCCTCTCTGCTTTTGTCCTTCCTCATGTTCTGTAGTGAGATCTTAACTCCAATCCAGACATGCTTGTCTTCTGGAGGCAGAATGCTGCTCCCCCCCATAGTTTTAGTAGACCTGCTCCCCTCCCCACAGTCTCCTGACATCTTATATTTTTGCCATAGGTATTATCTGAAAGTCTCAGCATACATATGCAGTGTTGTTTCTGCCCTGTGTTAAAACCTCAGGTTCACTATGCTGTCCATGCTCTGAGTCACATCTCCTGAGTAAATACTCTTTTTTATAAATAGAGATTCCAAATTGCCTATGAACAATTACAAAACATGTCAAGTTCACAAAAAGGACTAGTCAGGTATGAAATAGTACAGAGAAAAAGTGTTTCAAAGCAGACAAACTGACCTAAATTCACAGTCGATTGTTCTGCATTGTTAGGATTTCACTAATGACTGTGTTTGTTCCATCTTGTCAAGGCTGAGCTGCCATTTATGCGATCCATTGATCTACAGACAAGAATTAATTGTAGAACTCCACAACTTCTGTCAAAGTAAGGTGCTTAGTTGGAAAATATAGTTTTCTGTTGCAGATCTTTGCTGATGTCTTCTAAAATTGAAGTTCAAAAGGTAACAATGCAAACACACAAAAAGGGAATAAAAAACATTGTGCAAATCAAGACTTGCCAAACAGAATTTGAAAACATGCTTTGTCTTATATTTCACACTGAGCTCCTGTATATCACACACTTTAAGTATTTCTTAAATATCTTCATTGTAATCATTTTTAGTAAAATTAAAATAAATTATTTCTCCTTAGTTGTGTGCATGACAAAAATAAGAAAGGAAAAATGCTATAAACTATTTTAAAAATAATTGGGTTTCTAATCAGTTTAATAAGATATGTCCATTTTTTTCATCTACTCATGAAACAAAAGAAATAAACAAATGTATTCCATTTGGTTACTTTTCAAAGATGCTGATTTATCTACCTCTAATTGAATGTTAATTTAATTTAATTAAAGTTACATATACATGTAATAACTCAAGAGGTAACAGGTGAAATCAGGACGTCTTACCTTTCATCTCTTGCCTCTAGTCCCATTCCCAAAAAGCAGACTCAACTCTAATCAGGTTTCAGTTGTTCTGAGGTTATCACCATACCTCCAGAGTATCTTATAACACCATGTCTTGATGTGTTAAATTTAGAAACTTTTCTATTGACTTCCAAGTATAAAAGATGAAGATCTGGGTCACTTAGGCTGACTCTTTCTCCTCTTCTGCTCTCAGCATTTGATAGTTCAATTGCTTTTTAAAAAATGTCTAGTGTTTCTCTTTGTAGCTTTAAATGCTATTCTGTGTCTTGTCCCATTGACTTTCTAAATACTTTTGGTACCTTACTTGTAAGATGAAGATATTCGTGTCCTTCCTTGCCCCCCCTTTTCTCCTCCCTTTCACTTCCCCCATTCAGTCACCTACATGTTGGCCTTGCCAAGGTTGTTCACGTGTACAGGCTTTTCCTGCACCGTAAGCAAATGTACTTTGTTCACAAATTGATAGTAAACATTGAAAAAAACAACAGGAAAAAAACTGTTTACATTATTATGGTTGCATACATTTTGTCCATTGCTGTATTAAACAGCATGCCTGGGATATTTACAATTCTTTCCTCAAAAGTCTTCCTTTATGATCCCAGAGTCATTGGTAGAAAAATTTCCAGCAACTATGTTAGAAGTATTTTAATCCATTATACTCAATGAATTGTATAAAATCAACGTTCTATTTTGCCTCATAGTGAGACCATCATGTTCCTTCTCTTTTGCTTATATTTTTGAAATTTCTAATTAAGAAAAAATTTTTTTTTTAGTTTGCATTATGGCTTTTAAGGTATCACCAAATGTTTATCCTGTGGGGACATGTGCCGATTTTTCTACTCAGAATCTAAATTTCCTTGTAATGTATGGGGAGTTGTCTACTGCTTCAGAGGTCAAAGCTCAGGTTCCTCTACTGGCAGCTCCTGCCTACACCCCACTTTCCCAAGCTCCTCTGCATCCTAGACCATGACAAAGCACCTAATATTCGCCTGTCAGATTTCTTTACTCAAGACTCTGAATTGAGAACGAGTGACTCAAGGAAATGAAGACGTGGAGCATTCGCTCTGGTGCGATGGTGGTGGTGGCTGCAGCGACTAGGATTCTGAGTGTCTGCGGCTCCTCAGCAGCCCGGTGAGGGCCCAGGGTCCAGGCCAGTAGCAGCAGCGAAACCAGGTGTTGGTGAGTCTTCCGTGGCAGGGGGAGTGGTGTCCCACCAGACCGAGCAGAGACTTCATTTTGATAACTCTCTGCTTGCTGTTCACCCAGCCTCTCCTCTACTCTTGTCAATCTGATGTAAATTGTCTGAGTCCTTGACATCTAAAAGGATTTCTCTTCTCCCATCCCACCGGAGTAGACATACAATTTTGGGTTGAACATCATTTTCCTCAAAACCTCGGGGTTGCTTGCTCGTGTGTCCTAGCATCCAAAGTTGCTTTGGAGAAGATTGATGTCAGCTGTATTCTTTCTCCTAAGTAGTTAAAAAAATAATAATTTCTGAAAGGACTGTGGGTTTTCTCATCATCCCTGGTGCACTGAATTCACGAGCCTATGTCTAGACAAGAGTTTCCATTATTTAGTCAACAATTGGTGTTCCCTTTCAATTGGAACATCCCAGTATTTTGGCTCTGGGAAAATCTTTTTTCTTACTGATTATTTACTTAACTTTGTTTTCTCAATTTTTTCTTTCTAGGAAGTTTATTAATCCAGTATGAACTCTCTGGATGTTTCCTCTCCCATGTCTCTATCTTTTCCTGAATGTTCTCTCCATTCTCTCTCTTTTCCTCTACTTTCTAAAAAAATGTTTTAGATTAAATCCTCTTAATGATTTTTGTTTTAACTTTGGCAATCGTGTTTAATTAGAAGGAGACTTCTTTTCCTCTGAGTATTTCTTTTTCATGGCATTCAAATCTTGTTTTATAACTATATATTTTTTTCATCTCTGAGTTTATTACTTGGGAAGATGGTAAGCAATTCTCTTTCATTTTATGAATCATTTCTTTTCTCCATATCCTTCTGTTGGATTATTTGGGTCCTGGTAGTTCTCATTTGCTTTGTGCTTTTTAGCTGTCCATTACTAGTTACACAGGAGATTGGGTAACAGAAATAATGTTCCTTTGACATAGTGAAAGTAAAACTGTGTCTCGCCAGCACGCAACACAATTCAAATTTGCCAAGCTTTCCTGTTTGCTGGCAATGCAAAGTCTGTGAAATTGAAATTTCTGTGTGATTGAAGTGAGGTGCTTCTCTGGACAAATCTTTTTTATGGGAAAGTCAACACAGAATGGTGGGGTGAAGTCTTATGGTGTAGCTAGAACACAGGTACAAAAACCAAAATATATGTCATCTGAGCCACAGCCCAGGCCCATGATTAAAACGCTCATCCTTTCCAGGGGCCTGAGCATCACTCTCTCCTCCTGCTGAAAGGTCTCCCCCTGGCTTCTCTCTCTAGTTACAATCTCTATCAGTCAGCTCTCAGCTACCAGAGTTAAAGAAAATGTCTAGATTGGTGCTTTGACTCTGTTCTAGATCACTAACTGCTTTGAGAATCATTCCTCCAGAAAAATGTAGAGTCAAAATTGCTTGCATATAATTATAGGAATTTCAACCCATCCATAGATCTTGTGAGCCAGAAGTTAAACACTCTATATGAAGTTCTATAAAGTTTAAGTTTAATACATTGGAAGGCTACCCAATGGGCAATGCACATATTTAACTATGTCACAAAGATTCCTGCTACCAGCATTAACCTGAGAAAAACTAGCAAAGAAATCTGATAATATTACTGTCGAGAAATCTTCAGCTGATGGATGAAAGGAAGGAGGGAAGGAGGGAGGGAGGGAGGGAGGGAGGGAACTGAAATTCCAGAGCACAAGAATTAGAAACCCAGCCTCCTCCTTGACAAGGAAATCAAAGCTGTATAAAAATGTACCTCAAAAGTGTGTCCCAGCCTGACTCTGTGCCTCTAGACTGGTAATAAACCAGTTTTCCTATTGGTGACACAAAGGACATGTCTCTGGAACTGGTGTGAACACAGGGCTGGGTTTGGTTCCAAGAAGAAGCTATGCAGGTGGGAAGGCAATTTCACAGAACCACGGTGGGGCTGACCCAGCCCACTGTTCTCTCTGAACGCTTGTCCCTCTGAGGAGATCAGTCAGCCTGGTCTGTTTCCTACTCTGGATGCTGAGAGATGGGGTCCTGCCATTTACAAAGTTGGAGCCTCATGCTCGGGTATCGCACCTTGGTCAAGGGTCACTATTATCCTTGCAGGCAATGTCCGGGGATGCATTATTTTTTCTTCTTAGAGATGAAAAACAGAAACTTGAGACTGAATATCCTTGCTTAATTTTCCGTCTACCTAATATCGCCCTCACGAATACCCCATAATCTTTGTATGGAGAAATGCATGACCTTTGGAATTCATTTATTTAGGAGTAACCACTAACTAGCTATGAAAACACATTGTGAATTGCTTTAAAAAAAAAAAAAAGCCCATACTGTGTACTTATATTAAGATGTAAGTGCTGACTTCCTAGCACACACCTTGCCTGGAAGAGCTTCTCAACCACTACGTTACAAACGTGTCTCACAGCCTTGGGTCACTACTGAGTGGCAAAGGTCAAAGACCTCCAGGGGAGACCTGTCTGTATTTCACCACCTTCTCCGGACTCGGCTGTGCCGGAACCGGGAGATGCTGACCTTTCGTCATTGAAGCAGTCTCCTGAAAGGTCAGCCCTGCCACAACGGCTGTAATTGGTGTGGTCAGAGCTGCTGAATCCCAGAGCCGTGTCCATGGAGAACTGTTTGCTGTTTCCTTTTCCAGCTCTGTGGACAGCAGCCCTACTCAGGCCGCTTGGGTTTTTACATCACCAATGAAGGGGGGGGGGGGGGAATCTGCCAAACACAACAGTTGCCACTCCTTGAGGACAGGGATTATGTCCTTTTCCATCATGGTGTGTTTATAGTATTTAGCCCAGTGGCCAAAGTTTCCTAAGTATTTATTCTGCCGCCGATGAACAAACACATGAACACATGTTCTGATGATAAATAGCTATGAAAGGCCAGCATTTTCCTGGAGGAATGTATCAAATGTTATCATTTCCCGAACACCCCACAGTCAACGGAGGTAAAGGATCCCACAGTCTCATCCCGAGCTCCCTCCAGGAGAGCGAGCCTATTTTGTGTCTTTATAACCACACCTCTCAAAATATGTTGTGATTCTCATTTTACAGAAGGGGAAGCTGAGCCTCAGAAAGATGAGAGAACATTCCAAGAACATATGGATAAGTAGCTAGGGATCTGGGATTCGAGATTCCGTCTGCCAGCACTGACATCTAAAGTATTCTCCATCCCACAGTACTGAGTTAGCCTTCTGAGTTCTACTTGTCCCCAGATGCCTCTAGCGTCCTTCAAACTCGCCATCACCTACAAAGATGGGGATGATGCCTCCACTAGGCTCCAGCTCAGGTGCAGCATAACATTGATCTAAGTGGGTCTGCAGTCCTTGTGCCTTGCTTTTTATTGAGTCAAATTTCCGTTAGGATGAACTGAAGTGGGACATGCTCTGGATCCGAGCTAAGGCCAGGGGTGTGCTGCAGAGCCTGAAATGAATGTGTGAACTCGCAGACAGCTTCTTAGGTGTACACACCGCAGAGAGATTCTCCCCTTGGCAGGGCCATGGCAGAGCCCAGGTCAGGGCATCTTCCGCAGCCGAGTCGGAAATGTATCCAATACCCCGAGAGGTCCTGTGTGATGGGAAACACTCCCGACTCTACCTGCAGAGTTCCACGAATGCCCACGGAGAAGATCAGAAGCAAAGACCAACAAAATGCCAACTGCAGGCACTAGACTCAGACACTTGGCTCTGTGGATGTCCAGCGCCAAGAGGAAGTGAGGCCCCAGGTCAGCTGTTGGTTCTAGAGACTGCTGAGTGGCCCAGGGACTTAGCGAGCATCTTCTCCCCAGGTGTGGGCACAGGTGTCTCACCCAGAGACATAGCCCTTGCTTCCAGGCATTCAACGGCATGTAACAGGAAGTCAGGTGCTCCCGGGAATATAACTTATTAGCTCCCTCCCATCCAGACTGGGATAATTAGGTGTGGTTCCAGTTCTACCCAAATGCATTTCATAAACACTGTTGTTTTTTTTTCTGAAGATTGCCCGTTGGTGTCTTTTACCTCCCTTGCATGTGGCAAGGAGAAATAAGATAATATATGTGCAATGCTCTGAGCACCTTGGGAAAGCAGCGCTCTCTAAGTGCATGATATTAATAACAGCGATATTTCTGTTACCACGAAGACAGGCGGAGTTCATCTTCCACGTGAACTCTCCAGTCATTTCCCCACGGCTGCCTCTTCTGGCAAAACGGTTCGGAATGAGCCACACAAATCTCCAGTTTTAAAATACTCATTGGGGGAAGATACTAGTTAGTCTGTTTATTACCTGGGAGGGGACTATTCTGATGTTTGTTTCCTGAAATAATGAGGCTCTGGGTAGGTCAGGAATAGGGGAGCAGTCCACCCCCAGGTACCAGAGCTGCGGAAGAGATGATCAGTGTGGAAAAAAGAAATTCACGGAAGTGCCGCCACAGCCCCTACCTGAGAGCTGGGGCCAGGTGACAAGACACTTCTTCCTGGGAGGCGGGAAGCATAGTGTTCTTGCCTTAAGAAGACAGACCGAGGGTCCCGCAGCCAGGTAGCCCCGTGTCTCATTCTGTTAGAAACACACCTTAAATACCACTCCCAGCTTTGGCAAAATACCATCATGATGATGATAGCCACCATTTATCCAAAGCCTGCCCCGTCTGGAGATGAGCTACACAATTTATATTCCTTGTCTCGTTTTATCTAATCCTCTAAACAAGACTACACAGTCGATATTAGCATCTTTTAAAACTCAGAGGGGTTTAGTGCTTTGCTCCATGTCGCACAACAACAATTTAAAATTTGAGTGAGGTTCAAGCTAAAAATAATACACTCTGGCTCTTTAAAAAAAAAAAAAAAGAAAGAAAGAAAGGCCCTGGCCGGTTTGGCTCAGAGGTTTGGCCTGCAGAACCGGCGAGTCCCGGGTTTGGTTCCCGCTAGGGGCAGGGACCAAAAAAAAAGAATGAAAGAAAAAAACGAAACCTGCTTCTTTGCCTTTGCCATGCGCTCCCCACGCCTCTCCATCCATTCAAATGCATCGGGTGCTCCCTGAGGATGTAGGAGATGCTGCTGGGTCCTGGGACCGCAGTGGTGAGGGAATAAATGTGTCCTTCCTGGAGGAGCAGGAGCCCATCCCCCAGGACAACGCGAGGGCCGAGGGCCGGGGCACAGAAGTGAGGGCTGTGTTTCCTGTTCGCCACCCGGACCACCGCCTGGAGGGCAGGCTGTGCGCTGTGGTTTCCAAGCCTCCAGCCTCTGCCCTGGGCTCCGTTGCCTGCAGTGCCTTCCTTCCTTCCCAGAGGACAGGGCGGAGCCGTGGGCGGTGGAGAGCACACCCGCAGGTAACAGCTCCAGGGAAATCCAAGCTATGTTTTTTGTTTGTTTGGTTTTTTGTTTTTTGTGTGTGTGTGCAGTGACTACATCTTTTTTTTATTTATTTATTTATTTATTTATTTATTTATTTATTTATTTATTTATTACAGATTTTCTCATTTTTCCCCCATTGACACCCTTCCCCCCTTCTCCCCCACCTGTGCTTTATCTCTTCCCCCACAAACCCCCCTCCCCTGTTTGTCCGTCTGTACCCCACCTCTGTGTCTGGGTTAATTTTGTTCAGCAGTGTGTTTAGTTCATTATGTTCCACAAATAAGTGAGATCATGTGATATTCGTCTTTCTCTGCTTGGCTTGTTTCGCTTAGCAAGCTATGTTTTAGCTCCAGATCTACCACTATGGTCAAGTCACAACCTCTCTCTCTGAGCCTCAGTTACTCATATTTTAAATGAAAATAATAGTACACATTGCAAAAGGTGACTGGAAGCACTGTCAACGAGCCCTTGCTGTTAAAGGGCCCGCGATAGGGTTGGCAGCCACAAGACCCTCAGCTACAGCAAATGCTTTTCCTGTTGCACCGTCCCAGAAGCGTATTAAAAACAACCAGGCTTTAAGAGGAAAACCTGCGGGTGACTGGTCCGGCGCCAGCGTGGCCATTCTGAAGCCTGTGAGATGTGTTATATAACCTCCTCCAGCATCCACGCTCGTCCCAAACTCCTCTCTGCACAGGCTGGTTGCTAATAAAATGGGAACAAAAGAAATCCTGAGGAAGCCATCCATTCAGCCACCAAATAAAGCCAGTGCCAACCACCCACTGCCCGACCCGAGCACAGCAGACAGGAGGGACAGGCAGGGGGCTGAGGGCGGCTGGAGAGCCCCTTATTAAACAGCCTTGAAGAGAGGGCAGCCATTCACTGGCTGCAGCCCCCCTGCGGGCCGGGATTGTCCCCCATTTCCTAACAAACACTGGCGTCCTCTATCGAGGATTGACAGAGCACTGCGCAGAATGAACTGCCCTCCAATCCAGCCCAGCGCTGGTCCTTGTTCGTAGGAAACTGAGAATGATTTTGCTATTTGGCCTTAATGAAGGACAACAAGTCTAAGTGTGAAAACGCCTCTGACTTTCCTGTGTGACTGGCAAGTGCATCTGGTTTTACTCTTTCACACCCACCACAGACTCTATTTTTTCTTCCTTGCAGAAAAATGTCATTGTGAAGCAGACCAAATATGACAATTTAAATGTGTACCCCAGGGCTTAAGTAGGACAATGCCAAAAATTCTAGTGATCCTGGTTGATACAGACAGTCTGACCCCCAGCTGCAGGCCTTGGAAAAGAAAACTGTGCTGCCCAAATACAAAACAAGTAAGGCTTTTTTTTTTTTTTTTTTTAATATAAAGGATTATATCAAGTGGGTTTTTTTTTCTTGTTGTTCTCTCTTTCTTTATTTTTTTTTTTTTTGCCTTTGCCTTTTGCCACACACAGTCCGAAGTCTTATTATGAAACTTTTTTCCCACTGTTTAAAAGCCATTTTCCTTTCTTAGTAGAAATTGTCCTCGCGGCTCTGGGCTGTTTGGCTCAGCGGTCAGAGCATTGGCGTGCAGAATGGAGGGTCGGGTTTGATTCCCAGTCAAGGGCACATACCTGGGTTGCAGGTTCAATCCCTGGTCAGGGTCGTGTGGGAGGCAACCAACTGATGTGTCTTACATTGATGTTTTCTTCCTGTCTCTCTCTCCCTCCTTTCCTCCCACTTTATCTAAAAATCAATGGGAAAATATCCCCAGGTGAGAATTAACAACAAAAAATTGTCCTGGCTTTATGTTCAAAAACGAAGATATGTAAACAAATACAATTAATTATTTTAAGGTAGAGCTTTACAATAACAACCGATTAAAGAGAAATGAAGCATAGTAGCACATACTGGCATACATAGCAGCAATCTTACGAAATCCCACAAATATACCGAAGATGCTCAGCTGGTCCCTGGGTATTAGTGTCCTCTCTTCCTTGCTGACTGAGGGGGACCTGATTTGGTTTGGGTGTTTACTCCTCACGAGTCAGAGATACATCCTGAACTGCCAAGCCAGCAATGAAAAGATGTGTTTAAAGGTGGGCATGAACGCCAGACACTGCCAATGAGACGTGAGGAGAGAATCACTGAATCTTCCAGGAAAGGTTTTCAAAAGAATTAACAAGCCCAATAGCTACCCTACGTTCTAACATTTTGTTATATTAGATAATTATCTCCCCTGATTTTTTCAAGCCTCAGTTGGATATTGCTTATTTGTCATTGAAAACATTCAAACTGATTAATGATAACTGCTCAACTCATTTTGTAATCTCCTCAATGGAAAATGCAGTCAGAATCCATTTAACACCATCACAAGGAAATGTGTGTCCCAGTCACCTGCTGCTGCCGCTCAGCATCTGCTCCCCTCTCTTAGTAGAGTAATCAGCGCTTCTCAGACTTGGATGCGTCGATGAGTCGTCTGGGGTCTTGTGAAAACACAGATTCTGATTCAGTAGGTCTGAGGTGTGACCTGGGACCGCACTTCTACTGCTGCTGCTGCCCCTACTGCTCTGCGGACCACTGTTCGCACAGCAAGGGTCTGCATGTCCACTGGGCCAAGCGGTCCTCTCCCACACTCTACAGCAGTCAGGGGACAGTGGTTTGAGAGAGTAGGAAAAGTCCACCCCTGGGCTACGGATTTCGGTTCCTGAAGATGTCACTCAATAGGAGCCTGTGAGACGGGAGATGTTTGCTGGGAACTATGGAAAAAGGAGCATTTTCGCTCTCCCAGAGAGTTACCAGAAGCGACTCCCACGATGTGGGCAAAGATACGGTGGTGAGGATGGTGCATTTCTGCTATGCTGAGTGAAGCCACGTGGGCACGAAGCCACCACTGGCAGAGCTGGGAGGAGCAGAGACACGGAGCCCTGGGGATGACGGTGCCAACCTCCGCCGACCTCCCACCAGAGAGTCTCCTGGATTTTTCAGTGACGTGATCCAGTAAAATTTTTCCCCCTTTGTTTAAGCTGTTTTAGTCTAGGTTCTCTATTGGTTGCAATTCAAATAGTCTTCGTGATGTAATTAGAATCAATGCTTTAGATTAGAACAGGAGTCGGCATAGCTCTGGAGCCGAGAGTGTTTTCTTGCCTTTTTTAATTGTAAATGAAAAAAAGGGGAAAAAAGAAGGGAGGGGGGAGGGAGGCAGAGAGGGACAGGAGAGACTTCTGCTGAAAAGGGTGATTAAGAGTGTGAGTTTGACAATCAAACTGCCTGGGCTCACATTACAACTCACTCTGCCACCTTGGGAAGTGACTTCCTTTTTGGGCCTCAGTTTCTTCATTTGCCAGATGGAGACGCTAGTAACACTACCTAGTGAGAAAACGTGTATCGGTCACACAGGCCAGTGTTTCGGAGCTGTAGGCCGGTTCCCAGGACCTCTGATGAGCTCGCAATGGGTCCCAGCCTGCCCCTCTCCTCCCGTACACGAAGAGTAAGAAACAACACAGATATCCATGAGCCTCGTGCATGACTGGGGCCTGATATTACCAGGAACAAGTGTCCCCAGAGAGGAGCTTTTCAGAGACACTTAGCAGGAGAACGGAAGGGGGAAAAAGAAAGCAGAATTGTTGGTGGGGCATTCCCTTGAGTGATTTCTGAGGGTTCATTTCTAAAGGCAAATACAGTAAACGGTCCCCCGAAGGAGGAACCCAGTGTACCAGAGGCTCTGAAAGTATGCAGATGGAATTTCTGGGATTCGTGATGTTGCAATCGGTTGTTTTCTCTTTTTTCAAGAGGAGGTCCCAAGGGGCTGGCAGCAGCTCTTCTTAATACCACAGATAAGCAAAGAGCAGCTGAGAGACACTCTCTCGCCAGTCCCCAAGGTACAGACAGGCTAATGCCCCAGCAGAACACACAAAGAGACACAATTGGCATTTATGCTAATGATGCCACACAGCTCTAATCCTGTGCCCTTTGACCCTGCACTATATTCCGATAGGTCAGAGCATCCTTGCTTGGCTTCCCTAATGCATATTATCCTCTCTGGTCAATAAAATTCCCCTCTGTCTCTGCACTGACAATAGATTGAAGGTCAGCTCGCCTCCCCCAGCTGCAGCAGCGTCTGAGCTGTCAGTGAGAATTTAAATTAAGGACATAGGTAATCACTCCATTGCTTTTAGGCAAAAAGGGAAGAGTCTGTTGCTTTGGCTGCAATCAGATTCCGGGAAGAGAAGTGGAAAGATCTCGGCTCCCAGGGGAAAATATTGCAAAGTGCTTGTGAGGAGCTAAGACACACAGTGGCCTGAAGTGATACACGTCCTAAGAGAGAGACTGTCCATTACACTTTCCCGGGGGTGACCCACCTTCTGTGTCAGCTTGCACTGTCGAGCAGTGTCGCATCCGCTGGTCGAGAGCAATTATGATTACAGTGAAATGAATTTCACGCCGAAAGAAATTCCAAGAAAAGGCAGGCAAGGGGAGATGAAGGGAGGGCTGGGGAAGGAGAGAGGGAACAGCATGCTGATTTAGGGCCTGAGCCCCAGACGACTCTGTGACTGACCACCTGCGAACCTTGGGTAGATCCATCGACCTCCCAGTGTTCTTATCAGCAAAATGACCTGGTTGAGGTTAAAAGTCCTTGAAGATCCTCTCAGGTTCCAGCGTACCCCGAGCTTACCAGTCATTTCAGCTTAGAGTTGCTTAGTGCGTACAAGTCTCATTTTATTATTACTTCTTTTTTAAAAAAAACCTTTATTATTGAAGGTACTACTGATGTGCCTCCCCTCCCCCTGCCCTTGACCCCCTTCTCCCACCCCTACACCTCTCCTGCTTTCCCCACACTGTTGTCTGTGTCCATTGGTTATGCGTACATGCATAGAAGTTCTTTGGTTTACCTCTTCCCAAGCCCCCCCACCCCCTTCCCTCTGAGGTTTGTTAGTCTGTTCCCTACTTCCACGCCTCTGGACAGCTCATTTTGCTCATGATAGTCCATAAATAAGTGCGATCACGTGGTACTTGTCTTTCTCTGACTGGCTTATTTCACCTGCTGGTCTCATTTGAGAAAGACGAGATGAGAGAGGTGGGGCACCCTCAGAATCCTCAAATCCGGTAACGCTGAGCTAGAAGAGAGCCCACAGCTGATCCTGGCCACCTGCCCTTTAGAAGATGGAAAAACAGAAGCTACTCTTCTCTTTGACTTTTTAAACCACTTTCCCTTGATCTCCTTTTTCCTTCTTTGCCCTCTTCCTGGCTCTCTTGTATTGACCTCTATTGATGGAAGATCTTCAAATTCCATTCATATTTTCTCAAGAAGTCAGTGAGAAACAGAGGAAAGGGCCAGAGAGAAGGGAGTTGGTTCACTCTTCTTCTAAAAGACTTGGAAGAGCCCTCGTGCATGCTTCATGCACAGATAACCTCCGGGATGGTTAAAGATTAAATTGTAAAAATCAAAACAACAAACTACTAGATAAAAATATAGAAAAATATATATATTTACCCTTGCTATGGGCGTGGATTTCTGAACACGGTGCTAAAGCAGAAACCAAAAATGAACAGATCAAATATATTGTAGTAACATAAAAATTAAAAATATTTGCACACCAAAAATACCTAAACACCACTAACTATCCACAGAAGAAGGTCACAGGAAAAAAATGTGTAATTCATGTGGCAGATAGAATTAGTCCCAATGTATAAAGGTTTCTTTTAAGAAAACATAATTATGTGATTTGGAAAAGGATTAGTCACAGAAGAAAAAGGAATGACCATAAAAATATAAAAATACTTCAATAATTTCCCAATAAATACAAATTTAAAGAGCTCTCAAATGTACTTTACTTGAAATTAGTACTTTTTTTTTTTGCTATGAAACTGTGGGTTTTTATTTTACTTTTGTTTTTTATAGCAACAATAACCAGCATTGGTAAAAATAAATACTTTTTAAAACTCTTATGCCCTGGCCAGTTTGGCTCAGCAGTTAGAGCATCGGCCTGTGGATCAGAAAGTCCTGGGTTTGGTTCCCGCTAAGAGCACGTACCTCAGTTGCAGTTTGTCCCTGGCCCCTGTTGGGGTTGTGTGGGTGGCAGCCAGTTGATGTGTCTCTCTCACATCCATGTTTTTCTCTCCCCTCCCCCTTTCTCCTGCTCTATCTGAAGATAAATGCATTAAAAATAAATGTCCTCAGGTGAGAATTAAAAATAAATAAAAACTCCTAAAAGTGTAAATGGGTATAGTTGGTAATTGGACAACACATAAAAATCTTTAAAACTGAATATACGCTTTAACCCAGAAATTCCACCTTTAGGGATTTCGCATCTAGGGATGAATTCCAAGGCAGTAGTGAGGGGCGCATTATTAGAGCCCCCTCTGGCACCGACTATAGGGGGAGTCACATCTGAGCCCAGAGACAAATGAACTCTCACCTCTGCAAACCCACAGGGGGCCCCGAAGAGGGAGAGCTGCCTCTCCATCTCTTCACCTTAACCTCCCAGCACCACCATAGAAGAGAGCCGCCATGCACTGGTTTGCTCAGGTTGCCATGACAAAATGCCAGGCTGGGTGACTTAAATAACACAAATTTACGTTTTCACAGTGCTAGAGGCTGAAAGTCCCAGAGCAGGGTGCCAAGGTGAGACCCTCCTCCTGCGTGGCAGAGGCCACCTTCCCACTCTGCCCTCGCATGACCTTTCTCTGTGTCCGGTGTCGTTCCCTCTTCTCACGAGGACGCCAGTCCCGTCAGATTAGGGACCCACTTTTATGACCTCATTTAACTTTAATTATATCCTTGAAGGCCCCATGTCCCCATACAATCACATTGGGGGTTAAGTCTTCAACATATGGATTCTGGGGGACAAAACTCAGTCTACAATACCCAAAGTCAGCCTCTTTATTAGACCATTCAGCTGTTCATTTAACCAGTATTTATCCGACAGTGATAGCTGCGCAGCAGCGTGCTCCACCTGGGGCGTGTGGTTATTATGCTTGTCTTTCTTCCTTGACCTGTGAGGTGCATGAATCTGGGCTGCGGTGGCATCTACCCCAAGTTTTCAAATCGCCACACCCAAAACGAGAAAGACAGAAAGCGTGTGTCAATACAAACACCTGTACTTGAATGTTTATAGCAGTTTTTCATAATTGCCAAAACTTAGCAGCAGCCGAGAGGTCCTTCACTAAGTGAATGGATAGACAAACTGCTACCTCCTTATGATGGAATAGTACTTGTCAATAGAAAGAAATGAGCTATCGAGCCACAAAAAGACATGAAGGAAACTTAAATGCATATAATTAAGTGGAAGAAGCCCATCTGAAAAGGGTACACATTGTATGGTTTCAGTTATTCCCCATTCTGGAAAAGGAAAAACTACAGAGACAGCACATAGAGGATTTTTAAGGCAGTGAAACTACTCTGTTTGATACTGTAGAGGTGGACACACGTAATTATACATTTTTCAGAATGTATATTGAATGTACCCATAAAACATACATCGCCAAGAGTGAACCCTAATGTCAAGTATGGACTTTAATTCATAATTACGTATCAATATTGGCCTATTGATTGTAACAAATATACCACTAATTCAAGATGTTAACAATAGGGAAAAAGGGTGGAGGGAGGGTGTATATGGGAACTCACTGTTCTTTCCACCTATTTTTCTCTAAACCTAAAACTGCTCTAAGAAAACAGTCTATTAATTTATTTGAAGAACCGGGGCAAGGGGGTGATAGGCACTCCTCTCCACATCCTCGCTCCCTCCATCCACACGTACACGCTCAGTGTTCCCTGACCGAGCCACTGAGAAGCCTACGCATAAACTTATTTTAGTACTGGGGACCCTGCCCAGGCCACCTCTCTGGGATTGGTGTTTTTCTGTTCGGGCGGGCGCTGCTTAGACTCAGTGTGCCGCCCTGATAGCACTTGTCAAGCGTACAGGAGAGAAGTGGCCATGGCCACCCAGGTACTGCTGTCCCAGTTCAGACTCCATGAGCCCCTGGTGTGGCACGCCAGCCCAGGAAACACTTCGAGACAGAAGACCCGTCTCCCCACAGTTATCCTGTTGTTGTTCCCCAAATCACTCACAGGCAAGAGAGTTCCATCGAGTCCCAGTGGACTTCAACTTGAAAAGTAGGGATGGGGGCAGAATTGCTGAGGATTTCAAGTTAGCTGATCTGGGGATTTTCTTTTTCAACACATGCAATAGAGGCCTGTTGTCTTTAAGAATAATGAAATCTGAGTCTAAACTTTGATGCTCTATGAATGGGGTCAGGAATCTGTTACATAATGTGAAAGTTAAACTTTCAAAGACGTTTCTATTCAACTCCAATGTCCACTACTCTGCCTGGTCATCAGACCCTCACATGGATACTGCAGAGCGTGGCTAATTTCCTCATGTCTGGTTGGCAGGTGTGGGCACTGGCCTGACCTTGCAGGCTACCTACCTACCCCATCCCCCATGTTCCACAGCTGGCCCTCTGACACTGTGCAAGGAAACATTTAGTCTGATCCGAAAGGACACAGGACAAGGGGCACAGTGCCACTTCCACAGCTCTCGTCCTTAGACAGATAAGGGCATTTGATTACCAACGCAATTCTGGTCTTAAAGGGAAAGAAATAAACCCAATGACAAGCAAAAAAGCAAGTGATGCTTTCAGATGCTGTGTCCAAACATTTGGTTATTAGAAATTTACTCTCAGCATTTAGGCTTTTAAAAAACACTAATTATAAGAGTACACATTTATGTCTTAGGTAAGGGCAAGCCCCCTCCCAGCCCCACAGCAGACACTATGTATGGGACCACTCCCCTCTGAAATGGCATGACTCCAGATGGCTAGGAGGATGTCAGAAGCCAAGCCAATGTGGCATTTCTCATCTCCCACACAGATGGCCGTTCTGCTCCCTTGTAAGGGTAAGAGTACATCATTGTAGCAATAATGCATTAAATGGTGTTCTAAGTGGCTTTAAATAGTTAATAGACCTCTTTAAGCACCTTTCTTCTGAGGAAGGATTAAGACACAGGGAATGATGAGGCTTACAGCTTATTATTTGTACCATGTGGGCTCAAGATAACCAACGAGAGCTCCCTTTCTAGCCTCATAATAATAACACGGCAAATTGAAATGCATTGAGCATCTCCATCTGTAAATTAGTCAAAACTGAAGCTGTGTCTAATCAACTGGAATGAAAACACCATGGAGCAATAGAACCCGTCACTTTGGATCACCGTGGCCTGTCTACTCAGTCCAGATGGATGTGCCTCGTGTACCCTGGCCACTCAGAGGGTGATGCCCTGTTAAGACGGTACAGCGGCTGGCCCAGCGATGCTTCCGGCTGGTCATTTCACAGGGCATGACTTTGAATCGAGCCATTCATTCTTAGCATCTGGCAAACAGTGTTCGAAGATTTAAGTATTTGAATTTTTAAACTGATGGCTCTTTCCCCCTCCAAATTATATGCCAAGAAAAAAAGAATTATGTCTGAAAAATAACATTCATCTGTCCCACGAGATGTTAAGTTAATGCCTCTGTGTGAAGTTTTGCTAAGGGGGAAAAAGGCAGGGCTTTTTGTCCAGCCCACAAACTCACACAGCCCTGCTGGATAAATTGGCCTTAAATGACCCCCACCAGAGCTATGACTTTTTTTTTCTTTCTACGTCTCCATTATCCATTGTCCATTTGTCCAGTTGTGGGTGACAGACTAGAAGGAGTGTGAGATTCCGCAGCGACTAGAAGTCTTACATTTTGCCAAATGTCCTGGTTTTATGGGTCTGGCTTCTCGTGCCAGTCGATTTTATTGACATGATTGTTTGTCCCAGTTCCAGTATATAATTGGCTAATTTTTTATCTGTGACGATGCGTCACTTATTTCTCTTTGATGTTAATTGTATGGAAAGCGGCTGAGAGCGGAGCTCGTGTTTCTCCTCCATCTTAATGGGAAGCATGGTTGAAAGTCAGAACAGAGGAATGAGAGAATCCGATTAGTCAAATGTGCCTTTGGGAGATAAATGACGGTCACTGATTGTGTTAGGAGATTCGATTTCCGAAGGATCCCCAGTGCTCAGAAGCGCCGCACAGCACCGACTTCAGCTGACGTCACGTTGCAGGTCCGTGGTCAGTCTGCTTTCAAACAAAAACGCCAGAGTCTCACCAGAATTCCTGCTTGAACCAAAGACTCTCTCTTACTTTGTGTTCCCTGCAGGTCTATCCTGATTTGGGAATGATCCAGAGGAGCAGTGCCAAGTGTCCAGAATGCATGACACTTTCCACTTTGTGTACAAACGAACGGGTGTCACCGGAAACCAGTATTTCAGAGACCAAGCAGAGAAACCTGGAGAAACTTGCTGTTCAACTGCTTGCAAGACACTTGTCTTTGATTACTAATATGTTTGTTTTAGGAAAGCATTTCAGAACCTAGAGAATACAACTCTTTGACTTAAAAGTATTTGCTATCATCTCTTGCTTCTCAGTTTATGTGTTTTTTCCAGAAGTCTGCCCATCAAGACCCTAAGAAGAATTCTTTCTAGTTTCACCATTCCCCGGAAACCATATCAGGACATTTTCCATTAGAAAAACAGTGATTGACAATTAAAACCAGTAAGACAATAGATTTTTTTTAAAAATCTAAATTCAAGTCATAATTTTCTTTGGCTTAGATGTAGAAATTTAATGTGAGATCAGGTATGCATCAATGCTCTAGAAGGAATCTTAAAGTAGTAGAATGATTATTAGTGCAGTATGTAAGGACCAAGATGGCCATACATAACCACCAAATTGATACAAGCCTCGTGTTCATTATCATGTAATGATCCCATTTTCACCTAATTGTCATATCTAGCCTGTTTTTGTTGAGCTCACATGGTATATTGAGTGCTTGATTGACTAATAATTTACACTATACAATTCCTAAAGATCATGAGAGTAGCAATTTAGAAGCATATCAGTGCAATTTGTTTGTTGTGCTGAATCAATCAAAATATTGTTCCCAGTCTCCATTTAATGGCTTACTGAAGCAATTTAAATATTCTGCCATTAGCCATCCATCTTTGACTCTTTCCTTTTTGAAACTACATACGAATTTTAACTTGGGGTGTGGGTAGAAATGTATGAAGGCACATACACAGAAATCTGTTCTTCTTTTTAAATTAAAGCATTTCTATTAACTTTGTTCTCAGGACAATTTATACAGGTATTGCTTTGAAATGGGAAGAGATTTGATAAAGTATAACAAGATGTTTGGCTAGGCTGGACTTAGAGCTCAGATGTTTCTGATTAATAATTTGGTAAGTAACACCTTTTACCCCTTCAAATATTTATATTTATTCCCTGCATTATTTAGGGGTCAGAGAGACTCCTAGGGGAACAATGAGTAAAGACACATTAATCAGAGTCACAAAAATAAATTTATAATTAATGCCATTTCAGAGCAAACATTCTAAAGCAGTTTAAGAAAGACTTTCAGGGGTACTGATGTTTGAGTTGACACCTAAAGAAGAGACACAAATCACTAGTTGAAGAGGGGCAGTCTGGAAATAAAGGTGCATGGACGGAAGAAACCCGGCAAGCAAAGGCGCTGTCGTGAGAAGAACCATGCAGGATTTAGATAGATGGAGCCGTCCAGTGTGGTTGGTTCACAGAGAGCACTGGGAGGGTGTTGAGGAGTGAGGTGAGGTAGTGGGGCCAAATTGTGCATAGCCCTTTTAAGGATGCTGGTCTTTAAGAGCAATGAAAACCCTTACAAGGGTCCGTTAAGCCTAGTCACATTAGTATTACTCTGATTCTATGTAGGAATGAACTGGAGGAAGCCAGTTAACAAATTATCAAAGTTGTCAGTGATAGATAATGGTAGCTTGGACCAGTGTGGTATGACATCAACAGAAACAAGTGGACAGATCTAAGGCATTTGGAACCCAGGTTTGGTGATGGTCATCATTTGGTGAGGAGGTAGGTGAAGTAGATAATTTCTAGTTTTCTCACTTGTCTAACTAAATGGATATGATATTTGCTAGCTAGATAACCTTGGGATAGGACCAATTTGAGAGGAGGTGTGAATTTGTTTTTGGATAAATTAAACTTGAGATGCTCTTGAAATATCCCAAGGAAGATGTCATGTAGACAATGGCCTACATGATCTAGAACTCAAAGAAAAGATATAGGCTATAAATATATATTTTTATATCATCGGCATATAAATAGTAATTAAAGTAGAGGACATGAATATATTTCTTAGGAAGAATGTATAGAATGATAAGAAAAGAGGAGCAGAACTCAGCCATGAAGGACTCAAATATTCATCATCAGGTGGAGAGAAATAGTCAAGGGAAGACTTTGGACAAAGGGAAGTCAGAGAGCCACCAGGAAGGGTGGTCTCACAGTGACCAAAGGATAAGAAATCCTTAAGAAAGGGAGCGTGGTCAACAGTACCAGAATTGGCAATAAAGAGCACTGAAAATATATTCATTGCATTTGGAGACCTGGAAGCCATGATCAGAACCATTCTCCATCACAATGGGAAGAGAGGCCAGGTTGGAGGTCAAGGCAACAGTGGAAAGTGGGGACACAGAGACCTCAGGTAGAGAAAATCTTGTCAACTTGTAAGACCCTGTGTGGACTCCTAAGAGTAATTAAGGCCGGAGACGCCGTGGAAGTGCCGTGCTAGTGGAGACTCTGACCATGAGAACTAGGTGTTCATGTTCTTATTAACCTTACCTTTGCTGACTTCAGCTTAGAGCTTGATCAGTACTCCACAAAGCCAGTAAACCTTAAACAATTAACCAAAATATGATCAGATGACATTTTGCACCTTAAAAACTTAGATCATAGAGCTCAGAAAACCAGGTGATTACTTGGCAGTTGGCCTACAATGATCTATCCACCTGGATCTGTCCTAAGTGCACCACAGTCAGGCGTCCATCCACTCATGCGGGCATTTGGTGCCAACTAACGTTGAAGCAGCTGAGGGAGTGGTGTCTCTGAGAAAAGGGTGTCGCAGAGGACAGGGAGGTCATACACACGACTTCAAAGCAATTGTGAAAAACGAGAGAGAGTACGAACCCCCCCCCCCAAAGAGCTGCTACCACTCTGTTCAAGCTATTGATAGCTGTGGGAAATGCCAGACATCCAAGGCTTTATGTGAAATCTGCCAATAGGCCATTATGTCAAAATTTTGAAGATATTTCTGGCCTAAGGCCTGCCAGTTTGTGACTTCTGTTGGGGGATGAAAAACTTTAATCTAGAGGATGTTTCATGAGTACTTGCTAACTGCGACTCATGACACCTGCTTGTGGGGAAGCACAAATGGCATGGGCCCTGCTGCCCCAGAGACCATTATCTAGTGAGGGGACAACGGGAGCCAACTACTCTAGGAGGCAGAGGGATGCAAATGCTAAAAGGAGGTACAAATTACAAGCTGCCAGAATACAGAATAACGAGCTATTGACTTGGGCTGGAGAACGGGATGTTTGAAGACTTTATAAAGGTGGCATTTGTGCTCGGCTTTGAAGGACTTCAGTGGGGAGGAAGGGAATGGAGAAATAAATAATTATTCAGCAATTCCCCAAATCTTCCTCTATAATATAAAATGTAATGTTCAAAATCAGAACAAATGTCGGCACAATGTGTAACTTGTTCAGGTTCAAAGAGCTTTGTTTTGACCTGGTAACAGCACCAACCCAGGTGGAATCCTTTCCATCAGAAGAGATGATTAATTAGCAAAGGACATCACCTGGTAATTTGCTGGTGGCTGCTAATGAAAAGAGTAACGGTTAACACATCTATTGCTTTATAGTTTACCTGTCGTTTTCACTCCCTTTTTCTCATTCATGGATGTGATTTAACCAAGACTCTCCCCAGCCAGGATGGCGACCGCAGCACCCAACTTATTGGAGTTATTTGTGCCCAGAGCACCCTGCCCTCTGGTTCTGTTGCAGGGACAGCACACCACACAGGGCTTACCTTCTCGTGAACAGTCCTCAGCACTAATTCCTGCCAGGCATGGTGCAGTGCAGGCATTTTCCATGGTTCTCAGGAGCCTTTTCTGCAGGAGAAGGCTTATTCCCTTCATGCCGGCAGCCACAAGATCCCACCGGTACAGACAGCTCAGCTGTGCCCCGGTCCAGCATCCCTCCTCCTGTGTATCACCAGGAGCAGAACTAGGTTGGCTTAAAAGGGGGGGGGGGGGTTAAAACAGGTCAGCTTAAAATGTCCCTGGTGGTTCCCAATCCACCCGCGTGATTCAGGGGCCCCAGTGATATGGGGCACACAGTAAAAATACGGCCACTGTAAAGGGATGTTTTCACACAGAATGTGGGCAGAAGTGTTGTTTGTAGGAAGCATCTTTTAGTCACATCTGAAATCAGGCCTCATTCCCTTCAATCCCAACCCCATGGCTCAGTGGTTCTTAAACATTTATGTGCCCCCAAATCCCCTAGGCATTGTCATCAATGCAAATTCCTGAGACCTACCCCAAGGATATTGACCCAGAAGGTCTAAAGTGGGGCCCAAGAATAAACATTTTTTAATGGCAGTTCCCCAATGATTCCCGGTGACAGTCCATTGACTTGCCTGTGCGAACATTGATAAGAATCACCTGCTTCCTCACCTCCTGCTACCAAGCCTTCCTCAGCATCACGAAGTGGAATGGAATCGGTGACCGTGGCCTACCAGGAGGGTGAAAGGAATGGGTCCTTGTGGCCTGGCCCCCATTCAGTCACTGCCTGAAATGCAAATTTCTGCTATTATTTGCATATCGTTATTTATATATGTAATTGCAGAGATGAACCAACAGGATTGAAAAAGATGACCTCTGTTAATTAATTTTAAACGTATGCCTTGTTACTAGGCTAAAATACTTACAGGTGACAATTTAAATTTTAAAATAAATCCCCTAATTATGTTTGAAATAGCACCGTTTTATTAAAGTGTATTTTCTGTGTTGAATGTGCTAATACCTTAAATGCAAATTTTTAATCTGTATCAGCTTTTGTAACATTTATTTTAATTTTAAAATACACCAAGAGCCCCAAAACATAGAAGTGACCTGGACCTCTCTCATTGTCAAGAAGTCATCTCAAGAGATCAAAAATTAAAAGATAAACTTTCAAAAATGTTGCTCAGTAGGATTTTAAATACGCACCACTCAGCTAGAGTCATTATTCCGTCTGAGTCTCAGGTTTAGCGTGGCTGCATTCCTTCCCAGTTGTACCTTAGCACTGTGAGATGGGGAAACCAACTTTTCACTCTCAAAGCCTGAGCCAGAAGAAAGCCTTCCTCTAGTGGTCACTAAGCTGAGCTGTCCCTAAGCAGGCTAACAAAACATGCATTCACTGTATGGAAGTCTGCAACGTTGACTTACCATTGACTGACTCCTACTGGATATTTACCATAGATTTATGCTCTCTCTCTCTCTCTCTCTCTCTCACACACACACACACACACACACACACTCACACATTCACACATTTACACGACCAGGTCTTCAATGGATATAACTGGCACATCAGTTGCAGAAGCCATCTCCAACTTCTTATTTCATGACTTCCGGACCGCTGCACTGTTTCCTTAGCCAATTCCACAGAGGGTGGCCCATGGTAGATATTTAGTGGAACTATACAGTTAATGGGCTGCTAGGCAATTTTGTCAAATTAGTTGTTTTCTAGTGACTTATCTGTAATACTGAGGGAGCTACACAATCTTATCTGTTTGTAAATAATTGGAAATCCATCCTGAGCTTGCAGGGGGAAATGCTTTATGGCTAAATGGAGTTGATTCCCCTGGTAGTTTAGTTTTCTTACATAAATCTCCTTTGCTGACCTCAAACCAACACCTACATTCTCTCATCCTTTTTTTTCTCCCTGGAGGAGAAAAAAGCAAATAAACAAAACCAGACTTGTTAGAATACAATAGTTTGTTAACAGAGAGCTTGATTAGTTGGTGATTAGTGTTGTTTTAATTAAATAGGATACAAAGATGGAGCCCATGGGAAGTTATCTACCTTTGGAGGAAATACATTTAAAGGGAGAGATTAGCACTGGGCTTCTACAAGCGGAGAGAGATCTTTGTTTTGTAGTTTGGTGGGCACTGTTTTTCAAGACTATACTCCATCTGGAGACCAAGGACCTTATTAGACAATTTTTAAACATTTAATTTCTCAGGGTCAATGAAAATAACAATACCTTTGTACTGTGCTTTCAATGTACAGAATGCCTTGATAGACTTCAGTTTTCCTTTCTCGATACCCTGTCCCAAATTGGGTGGCCTTTAACCCATCTATGGCAATTACATCAAATAGGAGTCCCTAGTTGAAATCTCAAAGGTCTTTTAAATGTTTCAATAGAGAATAGTAATCTTGAAAAATATTTAAAATTTTTAATTAAAATGCCCTCTCTGTTCATGTACATTTTCCACTGTACAGTGAAAGAAAATCTGCGCCCTGATTTGGCTATGTTCTGGGCACAACCGCGGGAGCTGGGAGACCAGCCTTGGCAGAAGCCCTCTGCTTCCACGTGACTCTGAAGGGTAGGCGGTTGGAAGCTGTGGAGACACCAGTAATTGTCAATGAGGAAGAAGGGAATTGGTATAAAACATGCATCCCGTTAACCAAATGGACTTGACTCCCAGTGTTAAATGACAGCTAGACACAGGAGCCTCCTGTGAAGGTCCCAGACTGCAAAGGGACTGATCTGTGTGTGTGCACGTTGTGTGTGTGTGTGTGTGTGTGTGTGTGTGTGTGTGTGTGTGTGTGACACAGCTGCTTCTGATGGATGAAGGACTCCAGCATCCCCTGCAGCTGGGGAGGGCATGGAACAGAACAGCAGCCCCTGGTCCCCCTGATGTCTCCTGCCTTGAAGAAAGCCTGGGACCCCAATCAAAAGTTCATTAATCATGAAAGAGAATATTTTAGAGAAAAATGAGAGTTAATAAAAGGCCTTTTTAAAATGTTTAAATAAAGACAGAAGAAGTAAATAAGCTAGAATTGGGGTCACAAAAGGAGAAACTAGACCTAGAAATAAGTGTATTTTGCTGAGATCACCAAAGAATTAAACGCTGCTCCTTCAGAGAAAATTTGCTTTAAAATCAGTGTCAAGAACTCATCGGTTCCATTTCCCAGAGCCCTCCTCCCCTGTTTCTCTGCCTCTTTCTGGTACCAGAGCTTGGCAGTCAACCCCAGGCCAGCAGACATGGCGGCAGACACATTCCAGATGGAAAGATCATTTTGTTTCTAGACACTGTAACAAAGGACTTGGCAGTTGGTGAGTAACCCTCCTGCTGGGAGCAGGTGTCTTCCCTTTGACAAGGCTGCATTTTATACAGAAGAGCCTGAAGTGGACTGGAACTGGTCGCAGGTCAGACAGTGGGGGTGTTTGAGGAGCCTTGGTTAACCAGCTCGAGGTGAGGAGCAATGACACGGGAAATGAATTACCCGTTTACTAATGTCACAATAATTCAGCCATTCGTTTTGAGAGCAGCACCCAGTGTGCAGGCTCTTTACTGCCAGGCTGAGGTTCTAGCCACTGAAAGAAACGGTTGTTAGGACAGTAAATTCAAAGGCACAGGCACACACACAGAAAAACATAAACTGGATTTTGGAAAATAATTTCATAGTGTGCACCAGTAATTCCTTCAGTGAAATATACCATACTCCTAAAAGGTGAGTTTTTTACCTCTGAGTTAACGTCTTCTGCAAGCAATTCAACACTATAAAAAATCTTTAGGATAACTCCCCAAATGCCTGACTGGAGTAGCATGGTTAACTAACTGAACTGTGATTTGGTTGCACCATAGATGAACAATTACAAATGCATGCAACATTGTGGTTTATTCTTACAAACCAAAGATTGAGTATGAGATGTAAGACCCTGGAAAAAGTACATACGGCATCATTCCACTTATACATACCAAAAAGGATTGTATGTGTAGTATATATAGTTAGAAGGCAGCAGAGTGGTTATTCAAGATTGCGAAGAGGTGGGGGTTTGTTCGTGACTGAAAAGGAGTCTGCGGGGAGACTTGTAATGTACTGTTTCTTGATCTAGGTGTTGCTTACATGAATACATTCAGTTTGTGATGATTCATCAAACCAAATACTACATGCACTTTCTCATATGTATATTTTACCTTCATTTAAAACTATAACTTAAATCCCCTTATTACATAAGAGGTTCTGATAAGATCTGATTTACACATTAAACCTTTAGGATAACAGTTTAGTGAACTGCTATAGAACAATAAATTAGGCTTTCATTTTATTCTTGATATGTGATAGCTGTGTCTATGGCTCAGAGAGTCCTGGACCATGAACAGACTCGAGACATCTGTAACAAGCAATGAGTGTCTTATGGGTAACTTCAAGCACATGTTTTCAATTCCCTTCTCAATAAAATTCCAACCATGACCTATCTTTGGTTAACCTTAAATTGGAAACGCATTATACTTCCGTCTCATGTTGAATGTAAAATTGTGCCTGGTATATAAAACTAAATTAGTTGAATGAAGTATGCATGTGAGCTTCGGGGACAAAGTTAAATGGAAACCTTTTTCCCCTATATTTTTCTGCTTCCTCCATTACAGATATTCACCTACCAGATCTTTTTCCCATTCAATGCATTGAAAGTTGCTACTGTCACTTCGATTATTATTAAGCGGTGAATTGTATGACAGGACATGGGTGATAATGGATTCAAATAAATGTTGGGAATGTTGACATCTCATTTCAGCTTTTCTACTTCCTCACATGAGAATCGTAGGTAAATTACTTCCTCCCTCAGAGGCCTCAGTTTCTTCATCTGTAGAATGGGCTAGTTGAAATGGACAATCTGTTAAAGATTCACGAATCAACACAAACAAATGACAAAGGTTTGGCAAAGCTAGATAAATGCTTTGCCAGAAGCATTTCTCAAAGTCTCTTATGGACAATTTAAAGGGGGTGAGGAAAAGAAAGCCCCTAGGATTGACTGAATTATGGCAAAGAGTGTTCTCACCTATTCTATAGTAGAAATTATTTCAAATGGCATTGGGATGACAGTGGAAGGTTCAGAAGTTATAATGAGATTTTTGTTGGACCTCAATCTTGTGGCCATTATCATTGTTGTCCTCACTTAAAATACTGCACTTCTAATTAAAAAAATAACAACAACAACAGAAAGTGCACCCCCCCTCAATGGAGTATGTCAAACCAAGATGACATTTGTCCTTCCAAGTCAATAAAGGAAGCCTTAACCTGAAGCTTGGGAACACTGTAATTATAGTAAATCTACTCCAGCAGCTTGTAACTGGGATTATAATATTGGCTTGGCCCATAGTCCCATTTCCTAGAGGAGAAATGGTTTATGAAGAACTGGCATGTTTGAAGTTAAGGGAATGCTCTCAACCTGAGTAGATATCGAACCAAGCGATACTATTGTCACAAAGGGGCCATTTTCAACACTGTAAATTTTCCTTATTTCTTCTAAGATTAGGGTTGGTATAAGGTACAAGTCTATCAAAGGAGAGAACTTAAGTCCTTCTGGGCAAATAATTCAAGGTTTGGAATGTGAGAAGAGGTGCCATGTCAAATCGGTTCAATTCTATTTCCACCTGTCAACTTTGATAATTGATTGCTGCTTGGCACCTATTCATGGAGAACTGCAAACAAACAAACAGAAACAGACTTTCAGGATTAAGTGCCTCAAGCTGGGGACATATTAATGAGAAAAGTCACCTTTGAACACACTGAAATTTAATTTGCGGAAGCAATTTCATAGTATCATTCAACCTGTTTATAACAGTTTTGTTTTTTTTTAAGTGAGGGTGACTGACTCTGATGCTTCTCAAGGTGGTAGTGTGTCCATGAGATTTGCCTCCTTTCTTTCCTAAGGTTGTCTTCTCAGAATTAGAAATATCCCCAGAAGAATTGCCTGTGAGACACTTGGAATCCTGTCTGCTGTGGGACCTCATTGAATCTCCACAATGCATCTTTCTGACAGGTGAAGGGAAAGCAACTGAAAATACAGCTTTGATCGTATTGGGTGGTTGTGGTAGTTGTTATTTTATAAATTTCGTTATGAAATGTACAAGGCATAAAAGGAAAAAGGTGTCTTACCTTGTCCAAGTTACAATAGCTTATCAGAGTTTGGAGGGGAGAGAAAGGGCTGTTATTGGCTTGTATCTGGGTGAAGTAAGCCAATTCTCTCACTTATATACAATGGACCTTGTTTGCAAAGGATGATTACAACATTGTACTTGAGATCAGAATTTGTTTTCAATGGGTGTTACTCCCAATCAGTTAGTTTCCCAGTTAGGGTGGGTGATTTTGCATTGTCAGTACAAATATTTTAAACATTGGGTAGTAATTTCAGCTTTACATACCATATATGCCTTATTCATTCATTCAAGGATTTCCAATCCTGTTAAATGAATTCTCTTTGCAAATAATTTCTGTATTGGATTCTTACATAATTTCACGTGGGCTCTACTTGGAGTACCCCTAGACTCTATTACACTGTTAACAGACTTGTAATTTTTCAATGCAAAAGTAGATACTGTCTGGCCCTTAGAACACAGTATTTCTTTATAATAATAATCTTCAAAAATGAGTTATACATGTTAACACTGTAATTTGAACTAATTTCATCGTATCTAATTTCATCTGAAGCAATTTTAGATAAAGGCTACAAAGATACTCCATGTAGGTAATGTTTGATTCTAAAATAAATGAGGTAAATTGTATATTACTAAAATGGCAGAATATGTGTGTATGTGTGGGAAAGGAGGTGGTATAACTGATACTTTATTTTTGGTTAGAGGAAAAAAACTCTCAATTAAGGAAAAGTAAACAGTATTTGAGTGTTAAGTATGCATACATATTCAAAGGACTGTAAGTGCCACTGGGCTACTCATCATTAAAATATTGAAATACTTCTTCCATACCAATTGAAAAACAGCCTCTCCCCCAGCCTAAAAGTGTCTGCCACAACTCTTCTTAAGGGTCCTAGAATCTCCTCCAGATCTGGCAATTAAAGGGATTTAACTGACACAGCAGGGGGCCTCCAGGACTCTGTGGAGCATTGTCACCTTAATCAGCCCACCTGGTTGAGTCAGGAATAAACCCAGGCCAGCAGGAATGTTTGCATGTGCTATCAGTTAGTATCATGAGCCAGCATCCTGGCTTCTCCCATCAGTAGTTGGGTGACCTTGGGCAAGTACTTAACCTTTCTGTGCCTCAGTTTCCTTATCTGTAAAATGAGAGAAATAATAGTATCTACCATGAAAATTTTGATACAATTAAGTTGAGTTGCTATGTGTAAAATGGTTAGAACAGAACCTCTGTGTCAGAGATGATGATGGTGATAAAGTTGATGAAAACAATGATCGGAACACAAGCAAGACCACCTGGTCATGAGGTGACTCTGAATAAGCGGAGTGTTTGACACCCAATGATACGAACTAACCTGACCATAGCCTCTCTCTTGGGAATTATGGTTACTAATATGCACAGAGATAATTTGTTCTTTGAGTTTGAATAGTATTTCAAACAGTGTCAAGCTACCATTCTTACTCTCCATGAGGCCCAGTGACGATACCACAGGGAGTGCAATGAACCCCCATTATCAAAGTGATTCTGGGTTTCATTCTCCATGGTGCCTAAAAGAACATAAATGAGGCAGCTAGATGAAGGAGACTTCTGTTCAGTGAATCATGTATCTATGCCAAATGCCTATTATGGGCAAAACATAAATTCCCAGAGCAGTGTGTCTCAGTCTTTAGAATAACATCTGCTGGTCTCCGAAGGTCCCCCAGACTATCTTTAGACCAGTATAGGGTAGCATTTTTGATCTGGGTGAGGTCCATGGCCAGTGCAAAAGTTTAAAAAAAAAACCAAAAAAAAAAAAAAAAACAAAGAAGAAAGAAGAGGGGAAGAATGAAAAGGAAAGGAAGAGATTATGCACCTTGTGTGATGCTAAAGCAACCTCTTCCCAGCAAAGCATGAGTGCTCTGGATGGATTTAAAGTGATGTACCCAATATTATTACTGGTTTAAATGGAAAA
Organism: Molossus molossus; assembly: GCF_014108415.1. Lineage (NCBI taxonomy): Eukaryota > Metazoa > Chordata > Mammalia > Chiroptera > Molossidae > Molossus > Molossus molossus. The sequence goes on from NW_023425344.1 coordinate 186,280,034, forward strand.
TAGACCACAAGACCTTTTGAGACAAAGGCAAGGAACACTGTCTATAGGTGAGGAGCAGAAAGAATGCTAAAGGGACCAAAGTTTTGCCACCCTGAAGCTGCCTTTTGGGGATACTGATTTGAAGCTGTTTATTAAGAAACAAGACTCAGAAAGAAGCTTTGACCCTCCCCCCCTTTCCTGCCCATTCAGATGGAGAAACCTGCTTCAGGAAGGAGATCTTCGGATGCCTCCTTAGCCTAGTTTGATAAGTGTGGTAAACAAGAGGACTTGCACCAAGAGCCTGTTAGCTAGGTACCCCTGCACCCCATCCCGTAGTTTCCGAGTTCCCAGCAAGGCTCTTCCTGCCATGTGTGCTCTGCTGTCCATCAACTCATTCTGAAATCTAAGACCCCTTCCACCCACTCCTCCCCCGCCATTCTCCTTTGTCCAAAAATGTTTTATGTACCCAGTGTTGCCTCAATGTCTTTGGAATGTTCATGCCTATGTGAATTCCCCATGTACAAGTATTAAACGTTGATTTTCTCCTGTTCATCTGTCTGTTAATTTGATTATTGGCCCAGTCAGAAGAACTTAGAAGGTGGGAGAAAAAGTATTAATATGTTTTTAGCCCTCACAATGCAAAAGTGTGGATGAAAAAAAGTACATCTGATGGGTTGACCCAGACCTACCCTCTATTTCCCTCCCCACATCTCATTTTCCTTCTCAGGGCACCACCAGGAGCCAGAGCCAGAAATGAAGTAACAGCGCATGACTTTGTTAGGGTGGGGAGCCAGTCTCCCCAGTGTGCCACCCTGGCATGCAGATTGTTTCAAGCAGAAAATAATGAAAGCCCAACAAACTCAGTAAGACTTTCTTACCTCCCCCTTACCTGCCTAAAAAGGTTCAGATAGAAAAACCTACCTCAGGAAGGGGACCTCAGCATATTTACCTTAGCACATATCAATTGAGTGTGGCAGACAGGGAGGATCCAAGCAAAATCTGTTCCCTTTGTTAATGTAGGTAGCTAGTTAGTGTTAATAAAGGAAGGGAGCAAATAGAATCAGGCATTAAGCCTAATAAACCAGGGAGCTGAAGCGAACATTAAGCCTCTTTCCGTAGGAAGCTATAACATTCACAGGCTCCCCAGGGAACCACAGCATCCTCCACTCTTGGGACCTAATCCCCAAGCAATCCCCTAGCAGGCAGGAAGAATCTCCCCAAGGAACAATCAGCCGGTACTAGTATGGGATTACTGGGGGGGTGGGGGCACGAGGAAGAAAAGTTCTTTGTTGGGCACATTAGAAGTCAAGGTGGGATGGGGGTGGTAAGCACATGCTCAGTAGAAGCCAGACGCCGCAGAATGTTGGGGCATGCGCAGTAGGAGCCAAACGAGCACCATAAAGGGGCGGAGTCTAATCTGGGAAAAGAATCCGATTGGATAAGGGTGTGGGACCCTGAAAGGTTCAAGAAAGGGATTGGTTAGGAGGAGGGCTCAGCAAAGGCCCAAGAAAATCCAGGAAAGAGGTTGGATAGTTTGAAAGAAATTTTGCTTCTTCCAGAAAACTGAGAAGAGATGTGAAGGATTATCAAAGATCTCCGAGCAGTTGCTACTAGAGCCTACCAGCCTTCTACATCCTGAGAGCACATTACTTCCCCTCACCCCAATACATCTTGGCACTACAGTTTCCCACGCATGTGCCCTTTGAAAGTCCTCCCTGGGGACACCACAGGGACCCATACACACCAGCAACATCTCGGTCCCCTTTGGGGCCCACTGTTTCTGGATGGCCTGAGAGAATATCCTACCTCCCCACCTTCCCTCAGTCCAAAATGACATATAGACCTCATTTTACCTCACTGTCTTTGGGATTTTTCATGCATATGTGAATTCCCTGCGCACACATATTAAAATTTTATTTTATTCTGTTAGTTAATGTGCTGTATGCCATTTGAATTATTTGACAAGCCAGAAGAACTGAAGGGTAAGGGGAAAGTTTTCCCTGGCAGAGACAACCCCAATCACCATGACTGGAGTGCATCAAAGGGCACGCCCCTTGGGGTTAGAGACTATTGAAGAAACCACTTAGCCCATGACCGCTGTCGTGCCCACGGTCCATTCCCTCTACTGTAGCAAGTAGGTTCACCGAACAATGCAGGAACCTTAACTCAAAGAAGTCCATGTAGTCCAAACACTGGACAAGGACTATTTTAGATAAATCAAAGTACACTTTATGCCTTGTACCATCACAGAGAGCCAGACAGGGAAAAACCCTTATAGGGAATAAATAAAAGACCGGCATATGTCCTTGACAGTCCACCGGACTGTGTTCCTTGGTCTAATCATAGTCCTCACATGCAGAATGAGGACATCTGAGAGATGGCAAACGGGTCTCAGTGCACTCGGAATCTTAATGGCACTTTTTTCTTTCCTCCGCACTTGGAGCTGCACAGGAGTCCGTTGCCAAATAGTAGGGGAGCTCGTGACTCTGCCATTTATCTTGCTTGTTGTTGTTATTATTTAAGATTCCTTAACCCACAGCACTACAAAGAGAGAATGCGTGCTTTTGGTATGAACAAGAATTGTATTTACTAAATAGTCACAAAGTACAAGCCGAAATGAAAGCAAACAAGCAGGTGCCCTGGAGGAGTTCTGGTCAAGAGACTCACACATTTTGCAGAGCAGAGTGAGAGAGTAATCTCATTTCCCGAAATTCCCAAACAGGTCAAGGTCAGTGAGCCCGCCTCACCTCTGATTTATGCACAAAATGCTGACAGCAACAGAGCATTGTGAGTGGGGAAGGGAACACAGTCCACAGACTTCCTTCAATCCCATAAGCAGTCTTGAAAACCCTGAACAGATTTTTGAACGTTAGTCACCAAGCTCAGAGCTCTGAAATGCTGTAGATCCTTACCCTTAACTGTTCTATCCACTGGCATCTTTGCTTCATCAAGGGGCTACAGAATGAGGCAAAGCTGTCAAGAGGACATAAAGATTACCCCCAATTGCTCACAGCAGATGGTGGCTAATGGCAAGTGTTTTTAACAGAGCTTTATTGTTCCAGGTTGAGGCTTTACCGTGTCTCTGTGGGGGTTTGCTGCCTTTATTTATTTATTTTCGATTTTAAAAAGTCACTTTGTAAGATGACAGTGTGACACGCATTGTAATTTTGGGCTGGCACTGAGTTCCCATGCCCTATTTGTCTCCTATTTTCCTGACGTGGGAGTGACATTTGGGATCCACCAAAAGCGAGGTTGTATTATCTTTAAGTCGTGACGATTAATAAGGAAGGCATCAATCCTTCCAAATCAGAGCGAGGAATTATTACCCCATTTTCTGAGCAATTGCCAGATCTTTGAAATCCAAGTGAAGGTAGGCTGTTTTCACATATGAGGTGGGTTTAGCTCCGCTCGATGTAAACAGCCCCAAACCTACTTGTTCCAGCTACAACTGTTTAGTAACCTCAGAAGTAAAAGCTTCTTCACACTTCTATTTCTCTAACAAAGCAACTTTAGCCACTGCAGATTTATCTGATTTCTAGGTGATTATCTTTTTTCTTTTATTTTTTATCCTCACCCAAGGACATTTTTCCATTTTTTGTTCAGATAGAGCGCGAAGGAGAGAGAGGAAGAGAGAGAGAGAGAAAAACATCAATGCAAAAGGGACACATCAAGTGGCTGCCACCCTCACGACCAACCAGAGCCGGGGACAAACTGCAACTGAGGCATGTGCCCTTAGCGGGAACTGAACCCGGCCTCTCTGGACCACAGGCCGACGCTCTAACCACTGAGCCAAACCGGCCAGGGCCTAGGTGATTATCTTTTTGTTTGATTTCAAAATCCCAAGTACTTTGTTGGACTCCAGCATGTTGTAACTAAAGCGTAGGGCAGTTGATTAATGCAGACCTTTTCTTTTTCCTTAAACACTTTTCTCCCCATCAGAGTTTATCCCAGTTATTAGCAGAGGAAGATCATAACAGGTGAAAAACTAACCTCCCTCCCATCCACCTCCCTCCCTTGCTTTAGTCCAGCGACCTGGGGAGTCTCAGACTCAGTATCCCTGAGGTGCACCCCAGGGGGGAGTTAGGGGACAGCAGGATTGTAAGGAAGCAGTGCATTTCCTGCATCTCTATAAAAGTCTGAAACACATTGCTGGACTCTAGACTATTCCTTCTCCTTTCCTCTTCCCAGCAACCTTTTCCCGCTGACTAATTAAAACATGTTTTCATGTCTTAATAAAACTAGATGCAGTAGAGTTGTGATGGTGGGCGCTTTGGGATCCAACTTGCAATCATCTTCCATGGTTGTGCGTAGATGGGTTGGAGGGAGGAGTGGGAAGGAAGGAAGAGTATCTGTTGTTCTTGGGGTATTTTTCTATCTTGACACACATTTTCAGAGCATTGTCTTCCTAGGGAGGAAATTCTGGAGCAAGTCCTTCGTCCTCAGGCAGACACCCCCCTGCCACACTGGAACTCCAGCCAGCCCCCAGACCTGCCTCGTGTGCCCAGGACGGCTTCACAGCGGGAGCCTGAGATCCTTGGCCACCAGCTGTTTCCAATTGTAAAGGGAAATAACAAACAGCAAACGGAACAAAACCAAAGATCAGGGTCTTCATCTGGCAGTCATCCGCTAATTAGAACTGTTGTATTCGCTCAGGAAAACTTGGAGAAATGCTCCTACCCTTTTTTAACGGCAAAGCAAGCAGCTCAGCCTCAGAGACGCCACCATTGCCACTGGGGGAAGGTGCCAAATACACAGGTTTCCTGCATCCGTCCTTCCTGCCTGCAGCATCAACCATCTTGGGCAGTGTTTGCACCTCAGGAGAAAAGGAAAGAAAAAGCAGAGAATTGTGTACTTTCTAGGCAAGAGCCCGGTTACTAATTAAACCCAGCAGCCTGAACACCGAAGCATCAGGCAGCGGGTACCTCCAGCAGCCTCAGGAGGTTCTGTTGAAATGGGTGACGGAGTTTTTGTGCCTCAGGATTCAAGAAGTAGCCCGATGTCCCACCTTGCAGCCTCCTCATTTCACATCCAACATCCCTCCCCGCACCGGGAAGTTGGATCTCTCAAATCGTTTCTGCCCCTGGACTTCAGATCTTACAAAGACCGGTTGGGTGGTGATTAAACCAAAAATTCTTAAAGATTGCTATTGTATCCATTAGGATGATTTGAGCTGTTACAGAACACGCTGAAATATAACAGAAAGTCCTACCTCGCCTGGCTTAAACAGGAAGGACAGTGAGGATTCTGGAATGCAGGAGGAGAAATCCTAGCATAAGTTGTCTCTGGGGTGGCTCCCTAAAACAACTCAAGGGCAGCAGGGCCTTGGTTCACTCTTCTTTCCATTATGCCAACCTCAGCATACTGGCCTTGGCAAGCTCCCCTCCAACGTGTGAGATGACATCCAAAACGACAAGCATCATTGGCAAACCACAATGTGCAGAAAAATGAGTCTCATTAGTCTTTTTAATAAAGAAGGATTCTTTTGCTAGAAAACTCCCACCAGATCTCTTTTCAATTCTCATTGCCTGGGTCTCACGCCCACCCCCAGGCTCCCCTCCTGGCTAGGGAAACAAGACTGTGCCGATTGACTAGAATGAATCAGGATTTCGCCAGAGCCACGTGGGGAAAAGGAGAAGTCTGAGCGAAATCAGAGGTTTGTGAGCAAAGGAGAGCAAATGGCTGCTGGTTTGTAGCTGACCTCACTGGCCCAGATTCAAAAGCCAACTAGCCCCTGAAAGCCATTGACCCATCATTCCGTGCAGCCCTGCAGCCCGGGGTGGGGGGAACGAAGAAATGCTTACTTGTCCCCATTGTCTGGCTCCAGCGTCGGAAGCTCCAGAGGTAAGACTCTGTAGGGACATCAAGACTAGAACAAAAATACGCACATCGTCTTTATTTCTCTAGGCTTATTTTTTCACCACACTAAAACCTTGGAGGTTTCAGAGACATTATTTTGGTGAGAGTATCTTCCTTTCAAGATTTTCTTTTCTTCAAGTTTTTTAGAAAGGCAACATGTCCTTCCCCACTACCCGCACTGAATAACTGGTTATTGGATGGACGGGAGCCTCCGTGTCGTCGTAAACTAGCACATGTGAATCTTGCCCAGCAGAGGGACTCTCTAGACCTTAAGGTTCTCAGAGTGCATCTAATTGGTCACCGTGCCCTGAACCAAAACTGTGGATGAGGCACAGTGTTGACCCAGCCACAACCTTTTCTCATAGTGATGGGAGACAAAATAAATTCCAATAAATAGAGAATATGTTCACATTTAAGAATGTTATATTCTCAAATTAAAAATCAAAATACATAGTGACGGGAGACACATCTCGCAGTGATGGAAGCTGGAGAGCAGCCAGGACCAGAGTTCTCCATACACATATCCATGGCGTATGGATCCCATACCACACTGTTTGGATCATTTTTCTTGACTACAGAGGCCACAAAGAAGAATTTCTTGCATCTGTTTCACCAAATAATAATTATATTTTCTACTGCACCACATAGTTTTAGGACCCATTTGCAGAAATAGTGAATCATGCTGTGATGGTACATTATGCATCAACTTGACTGTTCTAAGGGATGCCCAGAGAGCAGGCAAACATTATTTCCAAATGTGTCTGTGAGGGTGTTTCCCAAAGAGATTAGTATTTGAATCGGTAGATGGAGTTAAAATAAATAAATAATAAAGCCCTTCCCACGTGGACGGGCGGCACCTGATGTGTTGAGGGCCCGAATAGAACCAGAGGGCAGAGGAAGAGGAACTTTGACATTCATCCTCTCCTGTCCTCGAACAGTCTTGGGCCTTCAGACTAAATCATACCACTGGCGCTCCTGGTTCTCCCGCTCACACTCAACAGATCACGGGACTTCTTGGCTTCCGAAAGTGTGTGAACCAATGTCCGTGATAAATCTCCCCTTACCCATCTATGTGTAGACTGTGAGTTCTGTTTCTCCATAGAACTCTCACTAACACGCACCAATTATCCAAAGTCTCTTGTTGGCAAACCCATGTGTTCCATCGACTGGAATCATTTAGAACTTGACGTGTTTAATGGAGCGTACAGGCCATGCGGCTGCAGGGCCCGGCAGGCCCGGAAGAACTCGTGGTGGGAGGAGTCTGGACTTGGAGAGACCGCAGATGAAGATAATCCGGCAATCCTCCAGCTATAAAGCCTGAGATGATGCTGCAGAAAAATAACACAACGAGATGTTTAAATGTGCAATACACTCACAAGTAAAAAGAAGAATGGCAAGTTGTCTGAAATAAAGGTGAGACGAGATGGAAGCATGGGGTGGAACAGGACTGCGAGAGTGGGGCTGCGCTGGGGCCCCCTAAACTCTGTGCAGGACCAGACAGGGCCTTTGAACCAAGTGAGACGGAGGAGGAACCCAGACTCAGAAATAAAGCCGGAGCTTCCAGTCTGAGAGCCTCTAACTTGTAACAGGTGAATGTTGTTCATTTATAATAATTATGATCACTGATATAATTGACTTTGTTTCTTTCATAATATTTGTTCTGCTAATTGACCATAGTTTTTCTTTGCCTCTTTTTCCTTCTTAATTGCATTCGAATGATAATTTTTAGGATCACTAAAATAAAGGTGCTAGTCCAACAGTGAGCATGACAACATGCAAAAAGATAGATGATTGTTTAAGATGCCAATTTACTGGACTGTGATTCTTTTGTTTCCTTTTTACTTTGTACTAGCTTGGCAGTTACATATTCCATCTCTAATTTTTTTAATGGTTGCTCTTTGAACTTTAGATTGTATACTTTTCTCAACAAAGTCTAAAGTTAATCAGTTTTCTCCAAATTAATCTAAATTCAATGCAATTACAATAAAAACCCCAGCAGGCGTTTTCTGGAACTTAACAAGTGAGCATTAACAACTGTGATTTGATTCTAAATATATATGGAAAATAGCAAAAGGCCACGAATAGCCTAGGTCGTTTTGAAGATGAAGAAGAAAGGAGACAGTGGAAGGATTTACTTCCTTAGATAATAAGACTCACTATAAAGCTAAAGTAAATAATGTGATATTAGCACAGTGATGAAAAAACAGAGTAGAACAGAGAGCCCAGAAATAATCTCTTCCTCCTCCCTCTCCCCTTGACCACTCCCTCTTTCACTCCCTCTGTCCCTCATTAACACACGCACAAATGCACACACAGCATTGGAGTATGACAAATGTGTTATTTTAAGCCAATGGGGAAAGAATAGCCTATTTCATATATGATGCTAAGATAATTAGATACCTCAATAGATAACTTTATAAAATAAGGTGAAATTAAGTTTTAAGTCACTTCATGATAACACACACACACAATATTAAATGAATTAAAGACGTAAATGTGAAAAAGCAAAATCTAGCATTAAAAAAACACAGAAGAATAAAAAATGGTAATAAAGAATTTGTGAATTAAGATACAAAATATATGTTATAAAGCAAAACACTGGGAATTTGATATTAAAAATTAAAACCAATGTATGATAAAAAGCATTTTAAAAGTTGGAAAACATCTGAGACAACATGGATGGACCTTGAGGGCATTATGCTAAATGAAACATCAGACAGAGGAAAACAAGTACCATATGATCTCATATGTGAAATCTGAAAAAGCTGAACTCATAGAAACAGAGTAGAGCCCTGGCTGGTTTGGCTAAGCGGTTAGAGCGTTGGCCTGTGGATCGGAGAGTCCAGGGTTCAGTTCTCGCTAAGGGCACATACCTCCATTGCAGTTTGTCCGGGGCCCCGGATGGGGTTGTGTGGGTGGCAACCAGTCCATGTGTCTCTCTCACATCGATGTTTCTCTCTCTCTTCCTCTCTCTCTTCCTCCTTCTCTATCTGAAGATAAATGCAAAAATGTCCTCAGGTGAGGATAAAAAACAAAAACAGAGTAGAATGGTGATTTGGGGGGTAGGGGAACAAGGGGAGGAGATTGGGGAAATGTCAATCCAAGGGTACAAACTTCCAGTTATGAGAAGAGTAAGATCTGGAGATCTAGTGAAAAGCACAGTGACAGTAGTTAACAAGACTGTGTTATATACTTGGAAGTTGTCAAGAGAGTAAATCTTCATTGTTCTTAACACACACACACACACACACACACACACACAATGGAAACTGTGTAAATTGATGGATATGTTAACCAACCACACTGTAGGAATTATTTTGCAATATATTACTGCATCAAATCATTACACTGTACACCTTAAACTTACATGATGCATATGTTAATTATATCTCAATAAAGCTGAAAAAATTTTTTTCAAAAGTTGGGGAAAATGAGCCCTGGTCAATTTGGCTCAATTGGTTGAGCATCGTCCCATGTACTAAGAGGTCACTGGTTCGATTCCCAGTCAAAGAACATGCCCAGGTTGTGGTCTTGATCCCCAGTAGGGAGGCAGCCAATCAATGTTTTTCTCTCTCTCCCTCTCCCTCTCCTTCCCTCTCCCTTTCTCTTTCTCTCAAAATCAATAAACACACGCACACACACATGTTTAGAGGGAGAGAGGAAGGGAGAGAGAGATATAGAAGCATTGGTGTGAGAGAGACCATCAACCCACTGCCTCTTGCACGCCCTTTACTGGGATCGAGCCCGAAACCCAGGCATGTGCCCTGACCAGCAGTGGAACTAGGACCTCTCAGTCCATGGAACAATGCTCCGTCCACTGAGCCATACCGGTCAGGCAATAAAAACATATTTTTAAAAAAAATTGTAGAAGACATTGCAGTCTCTTTATAACAGACATAAAAATTAATATCTAAAAGGGATCTGACAAATTAATGACAAAAACTATAATCCAATAAAACACACAAAAACTATGAAAAGGTAATTCTCTGCAGAGGGAATGGGAATGGCCAATAATCACGACAAGGTACTCAACTTCACTAATGACCAGAGAAATGCATATTGAGCCAAACTAATGAAACACTAATTCTCACCCATCACACTAGCAATAGTTGTCAGATAACACTGAATTGGGGAGAAATGTAGAGAAATAAAAATGTTTGTATCTGGCTGGTAAATGTGAAACCATTTGCGGCAATGTTGGAGAACAGTTTGTCGGTAATTAGAAAGCTTGCAGATGTGCTCACCCTGCACCTGCGGGTCTCCCCCTGGGAAGTCCCTGTGTACGCATAAGGAAGCACATGAAAGACCTAACTGCAGCAGTGTGAGCAGAAGCAGAGAACAAACACCACCAAAGCGTCCATGAGCAGGAGAGGAGAGAAATCCAGCAAGGTTTCTTAATACAAAGCAGCACCATTATGGCAGTTAGAATGGACTAGAGCTACATGTAGCAGAAAACTGTGCTGTGCCCTAGGAATACACCCAAGGGAAGTGAAAATGTCTGTCCACATAGCATGTGCATGGATGTTTATAGCAACACTGTTCTTAATAGACAAAAGGAGGAAACAACCCATATATCCATCAACTGATAAACGGATACACAAATTGTGGTATATCCACATAATGAACTATTGTAACATAGACAAACCTTAAAAACAAGTGGAGGCAACCCATCATAAAAGCCACCACCTATTTATGGCTCCACTGATATGAAATGTTCAGAATAAGAAAATCTACAGAGATAGAAATTAGATTAGTGGTTGCTTACGCTGGGGGCAGGGAGGATCGATAGAAGACTAGGGAGTACTAGCTTAAGGGCACAGCGTTTCTTTCTGAAGTGATTCAATGTGATAAAATTGACTGTGGCTATGGTTGCAAAGATCTGTGAACATGCTAACAACCATTAAATTGTACACATCAAATAGATGAATTGTATCTTACAGAAATGTTTATCTCAAAGTTGTTTTAAAAAAGAAGTAGAGCCCTGGCCGGTGTGGCTCAGTTCGTTGAGTGTTGTCCCATGTCCCGAAAGGTCTTGAGTTCGATTCCTGGTCAGGGCACATGCCCGGGTTGCAGGCTCGATCCCCTGTCAGGTGCATGTGGGAGGCAGCCGATGTATGTTTCTCTCTCACATCAATGTTTCTTTCTTTCTCCCTCTCCTTTCTTATCTAAGTATTAATAAAAATATTAAAAAATAAACAAATAAAGATATATACTAATATAACATTTAGGTAAGTAAAAACACAAAAGTAGATATTGTTTGGGGACATACACATACATAGTAAAATTTCCCAATATGCATTGCAGTGGTACAGATCAACCTCAAGGTGGAAGGTACCACTGTGGAGGGAGGAGGGGAAATGAGAGCACTGGAGTGTGTCTGTAACAGTATTTCTTTGAAAAAGGCATATCTGAAGAAATATAGAAAAATGTTCATGTAAGTTTATTCTTGATAATTCATACATAGATACTGTTATATTATTTTCTGGGTTTTAAGTCTTTCGTGATTCATTCACCAAATGTTTAAAACAAAAGAAAAATTTCTTAGAGCCTGTTAAATTCACTGAAACAAGTTTCACCTTCAAGACGGAAATAAAGTATTTTACTCCCTTGCTCTGATCTTGTAGACAACAAATCTATTCTCTATTTCTCCCTTCGACAGTGTTTTATAATTGTAGAAGGTGGTCTCAGGTCTCAAGTAATAGTTATTTGAGTCTATAAAGTGAGTTTTGCATGGATTACACCCATTTCAAATGAACGTGGTATTAATTTCAGCAACAGAGAACTCCAAAATGGTCCTTTTTGTTCATTTAAAACGGATTTTGTTAGCCCTTGAGGAATCATATGAATTGAATCATTCTTCTCCACGATAACATGATGGCACATTGTAGCCTCAGCTTGTAAAGGGATCACAGTGGACTGCGTTCCCCAAATGTAGATTAGTAGATGGCATAGTGCTGCTGGTGGTAAGAAAAACGTAGGCATTTGGACAGTTTTTTAAAATCCAAAAAGAGTTGGGTGTCTCTTTACATTCAATCTGTCAAAACATGAACTTGTTGGTTGTGAAAAATGTAAATGTTTTGTAGTCTAACTAAATTCAAGTTTGAAATGTGAAAGGCACATAAAAATCAGTATCGTGCTCTCGTATCAGAAAAGAACTCTTTTATTGCAAACTGTAAAATAGACTCAGCTGCTCCAGTCCTTCTGAAATGGCATATTAAACCGGTATCTGCAGTGTTTGAGGATATCGTGACTGTAGCAAAGTAAATGACAGAAAGCTGTGCTGTACATGAAAAGAAAACTAATTGCAAAATGCACAGCATGCTGGGATCATTTTTGTTAGAAGATAGTAGAAGTGACTTTGTAGATTTTGTTTGGGGGGAATTTATGGCATATCCCTGAAGTGTCTGAAATCACTGATACAAGATGCTGGCCAAATCCACTACGCTTATGGGCTTAGCTGACCATCACACCCAAGAGGAAAGATTTTTTTATGGAGAAAAGTCTTTTAAAGATGTGACTGACTGCTAATAGAAGAAACCAATTACCCAGGAAATTAAAATGAATAGATGGTTAGTCATCACTGCTTGCATTACTGTAATAGCCTGTTTGTGACTAGACGCGCTTCCTCCATAGACAATGAGATACCCTCTGAGGACAAATACCATGTTCTTTCATAATTTATTTCATTAGAAATTACCCTTGGTGGACCCTTCTGCACCTCTATAATCCACCAAGGTGGTGGTTTATAAGGAACTTCAGCACACTCTGTGTATATATATCCCTTGAACCAGCCAGTATGAAGTCTATTCTTTTTTTTTCCTGAACCATTTTCAAAAGAAGTTTTTGAGCAATCGACTTGGCCATGAAATCAATCTGATGTGTTCTTAAAACAGCCGAAAACATTGGATCAGCTATATTTGGCATGAATGTGTAAGTCACATAAACATTCCCCTGATCAACGGATTAATAGAGCAGTCCCGAGAGCCTGAATAATCCGTTTCAGATGCAGTACATAAAGGTATTGAATCATTCATGCTTTTATGATCAACATCAAATTCATATTATGTCAGTGAAAAAGCTGAGAGGAACGGAATTTTCTTAGTGTTTGTGGAAAGTTTCTGGAAAGGGTCTCCAGGTTGACAACTTGAGAAGCACAATCTAAGATCCTAGCAAACTAACTGTTAGTTAGAATGTGGAGGGTATTTAGACCACCGCTTCCTAAAATGGGTTCGTTCTCCTTCAGTACCAAGAGATGCTACTAAAATGGGAGGAGGATCAAAGGAGAGGGTCTCTGGGGTCTAATACTTGTCAGGAAAGAGTGTACTTTGGCCTCTTTTCAGAGGATCCCAGTGTGTGTATTGGCAGACTTAGGACTCTGAGAACAAAAAAAAAACTAACCCGAACTCAGCAACATCCATATATATTTGATCAACAAATCTTATTTTTTCCTAACACTTATCCCACACAATATATATTCCAAATCACCAATGGAGACGTCTCTATCTCTTATGAATAGAGGTGTCGAACTTTTGAACTAAGTACCCAAGAGCACAGGAGCACTTAGCTGAAAAGTCAGGTGTCCTGGCTCCCCATCTGGCTGCTTCCTAGGATGATCCAATTGAGGTTCTCTAAATGATACCCCAAATTATGTGAATTTTTAAAAGTAATAAAAACAGTAGATTAGTAATTACCAATAAACCTAAGAATATTTTATTTATTTTATATTTTTTATTACAATTGATGTACAATATTATATTAGTTTCAGGTGTACAACCCAATGACTAGACATTTATGTAACTTATGAAGTGATTACCTACCCTGATAAAACTATTTACCCATCTGACATCATGCAGTTCTTACAATATTATTCACTATATTCCCTATTCTGTACTAGACATCCACATGACTATTCTGCAACTACCAACTTGTACTTCTTTTTTTTTTTTTAATCTTCACCCGAGGACATTTTTCCATTTTTTGTTTAGATAGAGTGGGAGGGAAAGAGAGAGAGAAACATCTATGTGAAAGGGACACATGGAGTGGCTGCCACCCGCACAACCCAACCAGAGCCGGGGACAAACTGCAACCGAGGTACATGCCCTTAGCGGGAACCGAACCCGGGTCTCTCTGCACCAAAAGCCGACGCTCTAACCTCTGAGCCAAACTGGCCAGGGCCAACTTGTACTTCTTAATCCTTTCACCTTTAACAAACCTAAGAATAGTTAGACATTGTCCCTCTCTCTGGTTTAGAAATAGCTTTGCAGTGGATAGGACTAATCAGGTAGAGATTCAACACTATACAGCAGGTAATATCACCTCGCTCTGAGTTAAAGCAAAGGCCTCTCTCTTCTCTCCTCTGCTTCCTCATTTTCTGGATTGGTACTGATGCTCTGTGCCCAGCTCACCACTGAAAAAGTGTTTATTAGATCACAAAAGCAGTGATGGGACTGAGGTCTCCATAACCCAGAAAGTTTTCATATTTACATCATGCTTCCAATTATACACCAGTCCTTGTGGGAGACCCTCGGGAAAATCCCTGTCTGTGCCTGAGAATCCTCTGACTTCACCATGTAACCATTTTCCTTCCCATCAGATGCAGATGGAATAAATAGACTGTGACAACTGTCTATTGTTCTAAGCAAGTTACGCCATGATCTGCATGCCTCTTTCCCAAAAGATGGACAGCGGAGAGCAGTGAGAAATGAGAATGTGTAATGTCTGCAACTTTCTTGTTAAAAGTCCCTCTTTGTTTGGAAATTATGCTAGCTTGACTTTTTGCGCTCTATTGGATAATATAAGAATCTTGATCCCTAGGGTCCCTGATAAAATTAGACTCGTAATTGGGTGTCACTAAGGTCTCACAATTTTCTGCCTTGAGGAAGCATAAAACAGGGGTCAGAACATCTCCTCCACTAAAAATGAAGTTCTTCAGGCCTCTGTACACCCCACTACAGAGCCAGTCAACCCCATTTGGCATCTGTCCACACACCGCAAGAGAGCCAAGTCTGTTGGGAGTCAGAAACATTCATGGCCCTGGCCCTGGCTCAGTGGTTAGAGTATTGTCCCAATATATCAAGGTTGTGGGTTTGATCCATAGTCAGAATATGTATAAGAATCAACCAATGAATACATAAATAAGTGGAACAACAAATCAATGTCTCTCTCTCTCTCTGTCAAATCAATTTGAAAGGAACCAAACAAAAAAATGCAGATTCTTGAAGAGCTCGGCCCCAGGCAGAGGGCGAGAAGCTGGGTGGGTACTGTCTGATTTAGTCGTCAACAGCCTAGTCTTCAACAGGGAATAAAGATGGGAGAGGCCCTTTAATTTCTCTGAAATTTTTACCTGTACTCAAAAGGATGCCATCCCCAGTTCATGCAGTTCCTGAGCTGATATGATTACACTTTTCCACAGTGATTAGTTATATAGTTTATGCTTCTGTTGTAATAAACAGTGCACTTTTTTTAATGGGGAAATGTCTGGTTTGTGGATATCTGCTTATATCAATCATTCATGTCTGTTTATCCCTTGCACTTACAAAAACTACCCCCCTAGAACTCCAGAAGGAATCTAGGCAGGCAGAATAAAACAAACTATTATGTTTTTAGTATCTACCGTGTGTTCACACTTTGCTAAGTCTTCTATATAGTATTGCCAACCTTAGAAAAGTAGCCTTCATTGTCATTACTATTACAATGAAAAACTAAGAATCAGAAAGGATCATTTAGACCACACCATCAGCACTTACTGCCTCCCAATTTGAAGGAGAAGAAGGAGAAGGAAGAGAAAGAAGAGAAAACATTAAAGAAGCAAAGAGGCTAAGATAGTCTCAACCCTTTCTCCTCAGAGCATGGCCTGCATCAGCCTCAACCAGATGCTTGTGCAAAATGCAGAGCCTTGGGCCACTCCTGATCTACTGGGTCAGAATCTGCTGTAATATGACCCCTGTCTGAGGAGCATGGTCTACCCAGTTAGTACCTGACCCGAAGGGAAGGGAAGGGAAGGGAAGGGAAGGGAAGGGAAGGGAAGGGAAAGGAAGGGAAAGGAAGGGGGACAGTTTCTGTAGGCAAGACAGACAGAGGGGGAGTTGTAAGAAATGAGAGAATCAAGATCTTGAAGGCCGTTGTGTGTCTAGGTGACTGAGAGTGTGGTTGGGGAAGGAGCATTTTAACACTTACGTTTTTCCTGTGGCTTGTAAATTAGATAGCCTTTTAGTGTTCTTCAGGAGAATACATTTCACTTTTGAACTTTATTTTCAATTATTCTTGATATCTGGTCTGACCCTGGACTTCCACGGCACCGTGAGTCTGCCCAGCTTTCAAATAGGTTGTCATTTGATCGTGCTTGCTGAGCTTATTGAATGGAGAGAACGGATGGGATTTGCTGATTCCATAAGGGAAGATCCTGGCGCATGGTGCTCCTGTCTTCTCTTCTGTTCTTTCTGTTTATTGGGCCCTAAGAAGCTTGATTTCACCTACGAAACTGCACAGGAGTCAAATTTTGGACAGCAAATCAGGGTCCATGAACTGTTGAGGGTCTCGAAAGCCATACCACCTCCCCTCCCCTCCTGCTGCCCTGGGGCCCCAAGGATTCTTGTCACTCAGCATGCACATCCTTGGACGCACAGCACTGACATCACCTGGGAACTTGTCAGAAACGCAGTGGCTAAGCCTCCCCCTCAGGCCTACTGAATCAGAACACGCGTTTCACGGAGACACGGGTCATTCGTGTGCACTCCAAAGTCTGACAACGCTGTCTTAGCAGTTCCACGTCACTGTTGATAACGTCTTTCCTCAAAATGATCTCCCCTTCTGTCTAAGTCTGTTTGAGCTGCTGTAACAAAATACCACACGCTGGGTGGCTTATGAAAAGCCGAAATGTGTCCTCACAGTTCTGGAGGCTGGAAGTCTGAGGTCAGGGTACAGCACAGTTGGGTGAGGGCTCTCTTCTGGGTTGCGAACTTTTCCTTGTACCCTCACATCCTGGAAGGGGAAGGGGAGTTCAGTGGGGTCCCTTTTATAAGCACAAATCCCCATTCATGAGGGCCCTGCCTTTTTCATGACCTAACACCTCCTAATACCTTCACCTTGGTGGCTAGGTTTCAGCATATGAATTGATGGAGCACATTTAAAGGGGGCATACCATTGCACCTCCCAAAGCTCTCCACACCCCAAACCTGTCCTAGCCATACACACAGGGGCATGGTTCATTTTTTGCATATTTTTCTACAAATATCTCCTAGGCCAGACCTCCCAACATGCCTCAGGAGAGAGGGATTTTGAACAGATGCCAAATGTAATTTTTGGCAAAGGTGGAGTGAAAATCCTGAATTACCTGCTCTAACTACACTGGAGGGCAGAGGGATGTTCCCTTCTCTGGGTTTTGTTTACTTAATTATAAGGTCATTTGTGCTGTGGCTCTTCTGACTCCAAGTTTTGGATCTAAATATACAAGATGTCACCACTATCTAATTTGGACCCTTAGGGATTTTCATAATCAGTGTCTAGTTCGGTTCTAGTGATTCTGATAGCAGGGTCTTCTTTTTGTAGACACGTAGAAAAATGACTGGTTTTCCCATATGACCCAGCAATTCCACTCCGAGGCAAACACCCAAGACAAATGAAAGCAATGATCTACACAGAACCTTGTGGAAGAATGTTCCCAGTGGCATTAGTCATAGCAGCACCCAGCGGAAACCACCCAATGTCCATCAACTGATGAAGAGATAAATGAAATAAACTAAATGTGGTCTATCCAGGCAATGGAACGTTACTCAGCTGTAACAAGGAATAGAAATGACTGATACGTGCTATGACATGGATGAACCTCTAAAGCATTATGCTAAGTAAAGTAAGCCAGAGACTAAAGGACACATATTCTATAATTCTATTTATGTAAAATGTCTAGAATAGGCAAATCCATGGAGACAGAAAGTAGATTAGCGGCTGTCAGGAGCTGGGGGGCGGAAGGAGGACTAGGCAACGGTTGCTAATGAGTGTAAGATTTCTCTCAAGGATGTCGAAAAATTGACTACGGTGATGATTACACAACTCTGAATTACAAACAAACAACCTGGAATGTATACTCTAAAGGATGAATGCTATATTATGTGAATAAAGTCACAATAAAGCTGTTCTTTACAAATCTGCGGGAAGGCTGTGCGCACCCCCTGGCTGGGATGAGGGACCCGGAGAAGCGCAGCCCCGTGGCCACCGGCTCTCCTGTCACAGGCTCCCGCCCGGGCCGCTGAACGTGGAAGGTGCTTCTTAGCACCCGGATCCCAGAAACGGAGGTGTGCTCGGTGTGACTCCCTTCTCCCTGAGACAGGCATTTCACACCAACCGTGCTTTTCTGCTCCCAAACATGAATCTCATTTCGTTTTTCACTAAGTCACATGCCAGAACATAGGTGCCTGATGGGATAATAATAAAGAAGCTAATCATAATTGGAAGTTTGCCATCCATTCTTCTCTGTTCTAAGTTTAGCTTAAGCCTCTGTGGGGGTGTCTGGAGCCCGTGGAGAAGCTGCTTCTCCTCGAGGGAATCGACTCTACCTTGTGGGGCAGGGGCCATTACAGACGGGAGACGAGTGCTGTGAGATATGGGTCCTGGTGCAAAAGGAAACTGCAGAGCCCTTGTTCATAGGTTCAAAGATTTCAAAACGGCGCCAGCAGAGCGCGCACGGAGGCCTTCGAGGACGAGACCTGGGGATGCACAGGCCACCGGAGCCGGCCCTGGGCAGAGAGAGAGAAGGCTCATTCTGATGAGCTTGAAAATAAATGTATGACCTTTATTGGACATGCTGCTTCTTGTTAATGAAAGATACTTCAAACTGGCATATTATTAGGTAGAGCCTGGAGGAAACAGCATGAAATAGAATCTGGTTTTTAAGAAACTTTTCCAGTATTTTATTAAAATAGTCATTTCAAGGGCTTTCATTTGAAAATTACTTTATCTTACCTCCCAACATTATTGTGATGTTGAAAAAGACAAAATTTCAGCATCCGTGTTACAAATTGAGAAACTGTCACGTGAATTATTTTAGGGAGATATCCAAAGGTAAGGGAGGGCCGAGAGAGGCAGCGTTTTGTTTCTGCCAACTCTTTTGATAGGAAGCAATTGCATCTATGATAGTCTTATGGGGAGACTGCATATTAGTTCATAATAACAACATACAATGTATTAATAATAATGACAATAATGAATACGTAACCAAATGTTTACAAATAACAGGCACTGTGATAATCCCTTTTTCCATTTTATAGGGTTTTATTTTTACTCCAAAACTCTTACCCAAGTTGATCATTTGTGCACTGAGAGATACGTACGTGTCTGTGTTAAATTATGTGTGTACGTGCCTAGGTGTGTGTGTCGACAGAGTACACGCCTAAATTAGCTTCAGTTAGCAGGAATTTTAACAGAAATATTTTATGTAAACCATTCCCCCAAAATGCCCAAAGTTGACCATTGATTATATTGTGAACCTCAAGAGGCCTTCTGTTCAGAGAGACAGGACAGCCTGATGGGGACAAAAGTGCACTTGGGGGTCAGACGCCTGCAGGTCACAATGCTGGGGCGTCCATCTTCTCCATACTGCTCGCTAGCTGTGACCTTGAGCAAGTCAGTTACTCTCTCTGTGACCTGGATTTTCTCTTATGAAATGGAAATTACAGTAGTTCTCACCATAGGGTTCTTGTAAGGACCAAATGAGTCTATATCCCAAGTAGTGTATTAAACCAGTTCTGTCATTGTTACATAGAAAATCAGATCTTAGCACCACAGGTTATCAGCTGAGATTGTCCACCAGTGTTGTTCCTATGTACACAGTATGTCTTGATATTTGGCTAAATCATATTTAAGTACAGTGCAGGGTGGTTCTCTAGGAAGCAGGATAACAGCCACTGGGGCCGAACAAGTGGTGCGAAATTAGGGGCTGCAAAGGCTCACCCCTGGACCAGGAGGAACAGGGAGAGAGCAGGGCCAAGCTCTTCTAAAATGTGCAAACCAGCATCAGTCTCAGCCACAATTCCAAGGACAGTTGTTTTCTAACTGGGCTCCCAATCAGGCCAGCAAGGAACATTGCCCCAAACTAAATCCAGACAGCAGAGTACTTGGGAGAGGGGCAACCATCCTGCAGGCTCTCTGGGGAGCAGGTCTCAGCCACGGGGCTAGGGTCAGGGGTAAAACTTCTCATCCCACAGGAGAGGAGAGGTCATCGAGAGGAAGGCAGAGCCGTACAGCTCTAGGTCCGGGCACCTGGATATAGCAGGACTCCAGTCTTAGTGGCTCAGGCAGCTGGACAGGAGGTGAGCTGTAACTTGGAGGAATCTGATTGCAGGCCTCACTCCAGAGGCACCAGTCAGTCTAGATCTGATTAGCGGGTAAGGAGCAATGTCAGGAATCCTGCAGGTGTGGCTGGGCCTGGTCGGCAGTGCTGACGTGAATCTGGGTGCAGCTCCTGGAGCAGAAATAGCACGTGGCTGTGGACACGCCTGCAGTCTGCATCTGGACTGGCAAGAACAGGACCAAGAGGGAGACTACAGTGGGGGACTCGCCGGTCCAGCTGTGAGGAAATGGGGACCCCAAGGAAACGAAATGAGGCCACACTGTCAGCCCCGCTTCTCCTGCCGCCTGTGCCCACCTGGCTCCAGTCCCAGGCAGACCTGTGACCCTGTGAGCCCTGTATGCTATGGCCCCCTGGGCAGGAATTACCTGTCTGTTCTTCTCCACCAAGAACTGCACTTGCTGTTAAGGCCACCCTGAGGCCCCACACCCATTACGGGCTCCCTTCCTGGCTTCCTCTCTTCTTTGAGGAGCCGGGCTGGGCACTCGGCAGTGACTTAGCAGGGCTGCAGCTGAGCGAGGAGCTGAGGGCTCCGCGCTGATGCCGACCACTCTGGAGTTTATCCTGGAAACTTCTATTGTTCTCCTGTAAAACCCCAAGGAAAAGCAACACCTTGAGCAGGGTGACTCAGTCCCCCCATCTGCACGTCTGCGTTGTAGTCTGTGGGTTGTCTTTATGCTATTCTTTTCACACTTCAAACTAGAAGTTAATTTTGCCCTGATACTGCTTATATAAAATTATTGGGAAGAATTGGAAGGGTACAATTGGAAACAAATGTAGTTTGCTTTGAACCTAACTCTCTAAAATGGCCTTATATCAGGCACATAGTAGGAACTCTAAAATCTTTAGTAATGAGTGGACAGAAAAAAGAATTCTTGTTAATATTCTGAGTTTGTAGTGGGCTGTCTAATGTCTAAGGGCTCTGTTGAACAAGAGAAGAATCAGTGTATTAGGGTAATACATTCACATAATAAGGTTTAAAAAATGCTTAGTACATCCAGAGCATAAATTACCTTCTCCTTGGATGCTGTGTCATCATGCCCATACTTCAACATAAGTCTAAAGGAAGAGGCAGAGGGAGAAAGATTCAAGGCCCTGACCCTGAATGGAATCGGGAGGACAGAAACCCTTGGGTAAGGCACATCTGAGGCATATAAATGTGTATTTTTAATTCCCCCAGTTGCTTAAACAGTTTGCCCACGTAGAACACGCCAGCTTATGTAGAGCTCATGCCCCACACCATGAAAGGCAGGAGACGCAGAATGCAGCCACAACTTCACAGCGACAAAACAAAAAGAACCTGCAGCTTCCTGACAGCTTTCTGCACTGAGACACTAAAGCGTGCCTGTTGGTTCCCTGGCCAGTGCGGTTCGGTGGGTTGGGTGTGTCCCCTGCACCAAAAGATTGCTGGATGGATTCTTGGTCAGGGCACATGCTGGTGTTTCAGGCTCAATCCCCGGTAGGGGGCGTGCAGGAGGCAGCTGATGGATATTTTGATCTCACATCTGTGTTTCTCTCTCTCTCTCTCCCTCTCCCTTCTTCTCTCTCTAAAAATCAATAAAAAAAATTTATAAAACAAAAAAACCTGCAACAACTGAAGTTGAGGGATGGTCGGAAGCAATCTGAGTGGGATGTTTTTCAAGCTAGTTCTAGCAGCCAGCTTCTTAAAAGCAGAATGTGCTAAAAATGCCCATGCCTGAGGTGTACCTCAAAGAGTCAAACCTAAGGTCATGAAGAATGACTTTCAGGAAAGTTAAGTAACTTCTGCAATATCAGTAACTTAACCTTCTAGACTCAGACCCAGCCATGAACATTTGGGCTTCAATAAAGTGATGACATTAAGAAAAACACACCTATTGTTTTTTAATGAATGATGGTCAGCCTGGGGTGGATAGCTGTTCGTCAACAGGTTGGAAATAATATTGACTCTCATGCTCCAAGTGAAAGATTTGAGAACTTTGAGATATGGAGATTCTATTTGACGTATAATGACTTCATATGGGAATTAAACCAGGGTATGAGTTGAAATCTGTTGTTTAAATTTTGCTCTCTTTTGCTGATGCTCATAATTGTGGCCCTAATGGTTTCTGGGGTTTTTTTCACCTCCTGAAGTACAGATTTATTGGCATGTCCCATTACTGTCAGAAATGAGGGCTTTGAGTTAGCCAATATCATTTCCCTCCACGCATGCTGCTGAGATTTTAGGAGTTACAGAGAAATGAACTATTCATGATTTCCCTCTAATTATTTTTATGTATGCGCTCTAATTTAGCATGTTTTTTTAGGGATAATAGTTTAGAATCATTTTGTGTTCCAGAAGGGTATTGATGTACCGTAATAATGACTCCAATGTCTCCCATGAAATTACTAAATCATTGACAATAGAGATATTTGTGCCTGAGAATACATAATGTGTTAATTAATTTAGTCAATAAATACCTAGTCATTAAGAGAGGCATAATGAAATCCCCATGTTTAAAATCCCTAGATACATCTGTGCAAAACCAGAATATATAAACATCATCTTAAATGCCCGTCAGCAACCCCAAACACCCACATATGTGAAGCCAAGGTGAACAGAGTTATATCAGTGAACAAAAATATCCACCACAAAACGTCAGTAAAAACTGCCAAATAGCCCAAATTCCCTGAGCCAGGTAATTTCAGGTGGAATCATCTTGACTTCTGCTGGGAAAATCTCAGCTGATACGAACAATCACATTTTCATCATCATTTTTGTTGCTGTCAGTCAATGACATCAGGCTTGGCCAGAGCTACTGGCATGTGAAGTCCTCTCGTACACAACACACAGCTAGCATGCACACGCCTTGGAACACAACTTGAAGAAGACTGTTGACTTTCTACTTTCTTGTGACCCTTCAAACTCACAGCTTCTTACTTCTGTCTCCAAAACATTCAGAATGAATCAGGACATTCCCATATGCAAGTGTACACCCAGGCTTAGAGCAGCACAATCACCTAGTAGTGTTGTAAAAATGAAACAGACCCAAGTACATTTCCAGGCTGACAGCACTTGGACCCTGGTCT
The DNA here is from genome assembly GCF_014108415.1 of Molossus molossus. Lineage (NCBI taxonomy): Eukaryota > Metazoa > Chordata > Mammalia > Chiroptera > Molossidae > Molossus > Molossus molossus. Next base: position 186,303,258 of record NW_023425344.1, read on the forward strand.
TCTGGAGAGAGTCCACATCGGGTTGACTTGTAGCTGGACTTGGGCAACCAGCTGTGGATGAAAGTGACTTAGAAACTTACTCTAAATCGGTTTTCTGGAGAAGCTGTATTAATTTCATCTATATCTTAGTCGGGGATCCTTTTTTGTACACGAGACAAAACTGCACTTGAGATAGGTTAGGCCAGGCCACGAATGCAGTGCCATCGACCGAAGGCTCTCCCAGGACCTGAAAGGTGAAACTCAAGAACTGTGAAGCTGCTTCCCTGTCGTTAAATGGACACCACGGACTTTGACTCCTCGTCTCTTCTCTTGGCAGACTGAGAAGCTTTACTGCTCCCCCAAACTTTCAGTTTGCGTGAGAGTTTGCTTGGCCCCCCAAATCCATATGACTTCAGTCCATCTTTTCTCCATTACAGAACTCTGGGCTCCTCCAGCTGTGTCCGAAGACCAGTTTGTGAAAAGATTGTTATCACTCTGTAAAAGAAAAAGTGCAGAAATTGAGAGTAAATGTTTAGAAATGTTCATGGCAATTTGATCTCACCCCACCATCCCAGTGCACGACAGTTAGACTTGACTTTTTGTGTGAGATAGAGACCAGTGTGGGTGGTACTACATTCTGGTGGTGAGTTGCATGAGACACACGTTATATGCAGCAGAACTTTGTTACAACATGTGATAGTTTAAGGTTATTTTGTGTACTGTAACCCAGACATGTATACAATTCAGAATTCATAAGAAAATTTAAATATAATTGTAATTGTATATGTTTAAGTTTTTATATCTGGCTACTGAAACAAATGGAAGATAAATTTTGAAAATATACCATCACTTACTTCATTTTGGATAGAAGTTAATATCCTGAGCTCATAGGAATTCCTTTAAAATATCTTCTTTCATTTCTATCAACCTACTTCTGTAAGGTTGGCTTCTCTGTTATGAATGCTGTTAAAAGAAAACACAGAGGCAGTTTAAATACAAATTATCCTATGTAAGTAGTATCATAATCAATACAACCTAGATTCGATTAGTTAGCAAGCAAGGCATAAACTCATTAAAACCTTTAAATATTGATATACATAGTATTCATTCAAAACAGGTATGTACTATGTAGAATTACTATTAAAATCGTAAATTTTGCTTAGCTATGTTTATGGAACAACTAAGTTACAAGTGTAATAGTGACTCTGTATTAATTGCCTTTATGTATACTTCCAATGAACAATGTGCATAATATTGTAATTCTTTTCCTTATTTCCATAGGCTATGTTTGTTCTATTTATATTTATTGAAAAGTAATTTTATGTCAGCTAGATCTAATATAAAAATTTGGGTCTTATAGTTTGTATATCCTTTTTCCAATTTCATTTTTTGGTAATTCATTTTCATTGTATTTTGCAATAATATTGGCCCATGGCACTTTGGAAAATAATGGAAACAACGTGATCCATCTCAATAAATGACCTGAAAGGCACTGCTCTTTGTTCCTCTGGGCTGCAATTCAAGATTCGCAGGATGGACCTATTAACTCATGTTGGACGATGTGTTCAGCACTGGCCCAGAGAATTGTGGGGATGTGGGGGAAGCAGCGGCTATCTGCTGACACAGGGCTGCTCTTTCCAGAGGCTGGCGTGGACTTGGAGGTCAAGTCCACAGCCATATTCTTGGTCTGTTTCATTAACAGCACCCTCACATTATTCTTAGTTTAACATGATAAAACGAAATCATCGGTATACTGCCAATCAATTTTAACTCCAAGCTCCGTGTAGAGCTTCTCTTGGCTTGATTACTGGGGGGAATATGTACACTCCACAAACAAAGAGAAAAGGCAAGCCTGTGTCAACTGATGGAAGAAACGGTGCAAGGAATCCCTGGAAATAGTCAGAGAGTGCAGCAGAGATGCTTGGAGAACTTTAGAAAGTACATACGCATTTCTCCTCTGACATACGTAGTGTGAGGATAAGTCTCAATAAGAAGTAAGTAAATTGTTTAGAAAACATGCATTGAATATCTATTATGTATCATGCTCTGTGCTATGTTCTATATTTAAAAAAATAAAAAGAGGTTTTCCTTCCTTCAAGGAGCTCAAAATCTACTTAAAGAGAACACAATGCAATGTGATGAGTAAGGTAGACACAGATATGCACCACCTAGATTCCTTCTTAAGAAACGACGTTGCCCAGCTATCAGCAACTTCGGGGTCAGCCTCAGCTACAAAGGACTGTCTTGCCCAAAGGCCCACCCTTCTAGGGACACCACATCCATGGATTGGGTCAGGCAGAGTTATAAAGTTCCCGCTATTTTGGCTGAATACTGCATACTCTGATGGGCAAAACCTTCTCTAGAACTCCCCCCGGGGTTGGCTGAAGCTTTCTCAGATCTCCATCAGAGGTAGATGTCTTCTCCTACCCAGTCCTGCTTCCTCCATCTTCCATTCAAAAATATTGGTCCTGAATAAGTATTTTGTAGCCCAAACTCTGCAATCAGCATCTGCTTCCAGGTACTCAAACCTATGCAGTGCCATTTTGGTCTCTCACGTAGGAGACATGTGAGTCAAGAACAAGGGAACTAACCCAGCTATGAACCAGGGCTGCTCAGAAAAGACTCTCCAGGAAGGAGTGACATTTCGGTTGGAAAATAAATATAAAACAGAGGCAGGGAACAGGGCAAGGTGGCCACGTTCCTGGAAATAGATGGTGCAACAACAAGGAGGCGTGCTATTGGCATAGAGGGCTCTTGTCCTTCTGGTCACAGCTCAACCGCGACCTCCTCCAGAAGACTTCTCTGATCTCGCAGTGTAGAGAGCCACGCCGTTGCTGACAAAGTCACACTCACCTTTGTGGAAATGTTAAGAAACGCATGTGGAATTGTAGGCAGGGAGGACACCAGAAAGGGCTGAGCAAGTCAGAACTTGACTCGGAAGGCCACAGGAGGACTTTGGGACTTTGGGACACTGCCAATCTCCTGCACCATCTGAGTTGTGCTTTCGGAATGTACTTGGCAGCCACACGAAGACGTCAATGAAGTGGCATAAGAGTGGTGACGGGAAGATCAGTTCAGAGGCTTTGTAGTGAGACCGATGTCAAAGAGAGAGCCCAGAGGAGAGCGTGACAGACCATGTCAAGCAATGGTTCTCAAACGTTAAAGTCACCTGGGAATTGCGTTAAAATGCATGTTCTGATACAGGAGCTCTGGGGTGGGTTTCAAGACTATGTTTCCACAAGCCTCCCAGCGATAATAATGCTGCTTGTCTACAGGGATATCAACCATCTTCTCGGGAAGTCATTAACCAGCAGTTGATGTGCACCTTTCAAATATGGAGAGGACTACAGATGTTCATAATTCTGTAAGGCACAGCCATGATTCCTGATGCCAAATGACCAGGATACATATGCATAGGTTTTTAATGCATAAAGAGTTGGAGGCATACCAGTCAAAGAGATGGCTATCTCATCCCAAATGATCATAAACCTCTCCAAGTGTGATATTCGGGTATGCGGTTCATTTAACTATGGCTTCCTGTTGCCTGCCATTGACCAGGAATTAGATCATTTAACTACAAACAAATTGAGTCAGCTTTTGGCTGCTACTCAAGCCCTAGATTCATCATACTTTCAGCTGTTGTTAGTTCATCCAAAATGTGGTTTTCAGAGGAAAGAACCCACCGCTAGCCAAATTCTTCTCTTGGTTAACATTATGCAACATTATTGTTAAAGGCAATTATCAAATACGCCTTCAATGGCAATTTTAGATGAGTGCATCTGAGCACTTAATTCCCTGTTGAAGTCAGCTGCAAATGCACTTTCACTACGGCTGGGCACGGATACTTGCCTACCAGACTCAAGCAGCATTGCCCATTTTTAGATGAGATGGTTGGTCTCTTTTTCTCTTTTCTCTCTCCCCGCCTGTCCCCCACTTCTGCCCCCATATCCATTAGATATCTGTCACCCAGCTAGATATGAAATTCTTGGCCCCTGACATTGAACCTCAGTTATTTTGAAATTGAGTTTTCTTCTTTTGTGTCTTTAAATCTGGTTGGAGAAAACTTGGAAAGGCTTCAACTTGTTAATACATTTTAATCTGGTATTGTTTTCTTCTGCATATTGATACATGGCTGCCAAATAAAATGAACATTATCTTTCCTATTGATCATCTGTAAAATTATATGGTGATTTAAAAATACTTCTTTCTACACACACAGTTGTGTGTGCACAGGCACATATATTGCTAAATAGAATTTAGATTCACACACTTCTAAATATTTTAGCTTTAAAAATAAGATTTTTTTTCTTAAACTAGGGACTTTGAGGGAAGGGTCAATATATTTACATGTGATTACATAGTTATCACTTGGATCTTATTCTTTAATTGTCTCTTCAGGGAAAATAAAAGTACCGAGTGCTCTCCTCAGCTCACATGGCAACATGCAATCTGTGAAGAATAAATACTGTGATGCGCCACAGGGACTGACCACTTCACACAGGGAGGAGGGACAGGAAATATTAATTATAAGGTTGTGATTCAATTTGGAGGAGTCCACACGTATTGTCTCAAATCAGAATGGATGTGTCACAGAGCGTTCGTGAATGTGCCCCTCACCGCTAGTCATTTCCGCCTGTGTCCTAAACTTGCTTTAATTAAGACTGAACCTCGTGAGCTGAACAACATATAATACTGTTGCCAGAGCAAACTGGCAAAAAGTCACAGAATTTTAGGATGAAATTAGAAATTTTATATGGGGCCAATAGCCATTTTTAAGGCAAAAATAATGGTACAAGCAGATTAACGTATCTGAAACTGCATTGAAAAGTATAACGTATTGTAAACGTAGGGGATTATTACTATCATTATTTGAAAGAACGCTGCGAGAGGGAGAGGTGCGTCTCAGTGGGAAAATCAGCAACCTCAGGCTCGGGAAATAAAATAAATGCAGCCCTGAGGCAGAGGGAACAACACAAGTGTGGAGAGCAAACAGGAGCCGCGTGAAACCCGTTTGTGTATCTGCTGCTGGGGTACCTTCGTGCACACTGGTTGTATGCAACAGGCCGTTGGAGCTCAGCTGCACTGTGGCTGTCTCCAGGGGATATTTTAGTCCCACAAAACAGTTCCAGAAGACCCATGAACAGGGCCCAGAGTGCTGTAATGACATTCTTGCTCAGTCACCTGGGATTTGCATATTGTAATTAGCATGGGTTCAGTAAGGAGTCAATAAAGCCGAAGCGTAGAGGGCCCTCACTTGCGTGGCCCTGTGAAGGTGGGGAGTGGTGGGGAGTGTGCGTAGTGTTCTAGGTGGCAGGTGGAAGGCAGGTGGCACTCAGGAACCAGTTCTGGGTGAGCACTTTTGGTCAACTGCCTGAAGAGATCACAGAATCACAGGGTCCTGCATTGCCTGAGCCCCAAAATTTGTCATGAATCCTTTTTTTTTACTCCATGTAAGCATGTGCACCCACATTGAATTTTGTATTTGATACAAAGATTAAGCATCTGACTTGATCTCTTCCCTTTGAGGTACACATTTTAGTATAACAGGAGGTTTAATACCAGTATCATTGGTGGAAATGGGGGATCCCTTTCCCCACTGAGTGCTGGAGGTCAGGTCCTTGCAATATCTCGAGACAAATAATTTTCTGAGAATCTCACAGGAGAATGAGTGATTTTTATTTGTGTGGAATTACATCCTTGGGTTTCCAAACTCCTATTGCCCCTAATCTAGTCCTGGAAGAAGTATAACTGGGGCTTCAGCAGAACTAGAAGCAAAGCCAGAGTCCAAACTTTCCCTTCCACATTGGGATTGGGTCCAGTTTGGCATCAGGCTAATTGCAGTCCATCCGTCCATTGTGTGGGGTCCACATGGCCATGAGCCGTGGGGGTGAATGCAGGAGAGCCAAGAGAGTGTGCCCCCTGCAACAAGAGAGCCAGGAGCTGAGAGAGCAAACTCTTTTGTTTAGGGGATTAAATATCTCAAATCTTACTGCTCTTGCAGTGGTCCCACCTACTCTGGCCAATGACCTGTTCCCAGGTGTGAATGACAAGCAATTACCTTCCCTATGTCATTCAGACTTTACTGGGCATGCATCTGTTCTCCCCTTGTTCAGTCCTTTCCCCCAGCGATCAGTGGGGAATGGACCGGTGGCTCCCTGTGGAGTGTTAAACTGCAGCTTCCTGACAAAGCTACACAAATGGCATGCCCATAATATCTGGCCTTCCCTTTGCTCCCGTCCTGTTATTAGTAACCAGTTAATTACAATGGTATCACAAGCTGACCTGTCTCCGTTTTTCAACAGAAACTCTAAAATGCCCACAAGTCCGATGTATTCATCAGCCACCAATTCCTTATTGAGCAAACATGATGTCACTAGACCATCTAGAATGGTCTAGATGTCTTGCTCACAACATCTGGTGCTACATCCTAGAAGGCACATCTCTCTGACATCACTGAGGAGCTCATCTCATATGCCACACACTCAGCCAAGTATTGCTCATCTTCCCTCTGTTTCTCTTCACACATTAACATTTACCAGTTTGCAAGTCCTGTTATCAGGGTTTTGTAGACATTGTTTTATGACAACTCTTAAGATAAGTACTAGCCCTGGCTGGTTTGGCTCAGCGGTTAGAGTGTCAGCCACAGACAAATGAGTTGTGGGTTCAATTCTAGTCAAGGGCATGTACCTTGGTTGCAGTTCATCCCTGGCCCTGGTCTGGGTTGTGCGAGAGGCAACCAGTTGATGTGTCCCTCTCACGTCAATGTCTCTCTCTCTCTCTCTCTCTCTCTCTTTCTCCCTCCTTTGCATTCTATCTGAGAATAAATGGAAAAATATCCTTGGGTGAGGATTTTAAAAAAAAAAAAAAAAGATAGGTACTAGCCCTGGCTGGTGTGGCTCAGTGGTTGGAGCCTCAGCCTATGTACCTAAAGGTGGCAGATTTTCAGTCAGAGCACATACCTAGTTTGTGGGTTTGATTCCTAGTTGGGGAGTGTATGGTAGGCAACTGATTGATGTTCTCACATTGATGTTTCTCCCCATCCCCCATCTAAAATCTATGAAAATATATCCTTGGTGACGAGTTAAAAAAATAGATAGGTGTTAATACCATCCCCACTTTAAAGAACTCAAGGGAAGCTACCCAACTGTTGAGCGGTTTGCTCTTCATTCAAGACAGGTGGTCTTCCTCCAGAGCCAACATCTTAATTGAAGTCCCCATGACTCCTTGTCAGCATTCTTTCTCCAGGGCACGTTGGTTCCAGTCCACCCAATAAGCCAGTGGTTCTCAACTAGGGGCAGTTTTTCCCTGAGCAGATGACATGTTGCAGACATTTTTGATTGTCGTGACCGGGGAGGAGCTCCTGGCATCCAGTGAGTAGAGGCCAGGGATGCTGATAAACATCCCACAGGGCAAAGGCAGCTGGACCCAAATAGCACTATCACTGCTGAGAAACCCTGTGTTAAATCAATAGCAAATGATCTACCTCAAACACATCACCCCTCTTCAGTGGCTCCTGCTCCTTTCCAGATCAAATTGATAAACTGGGCACTTGAAATTGCATTCCATGAGATGTCCTTTTCTATTTTTCCACTTTTATTGTTTCAACTTTGCCACCACCATCTTCATCCCAACACAGCCTATAGGAATTGTACTGAACCAAGAGGAAGCAAACCTGGGCTTTGCTCCTGCCTCCATCATGCATCAGTTGTGTAACCGATGGCACATCACACAGCCTGCTAGGTCTCTGTCTCCTCATCTGCAAAATGGTGCAATTAGGCTGTGCAATTATTTGAACCCCTCCCAGCAGGGCCACTCATCCCCAGCAGGAAGGCCCATCTCTCTGCCTGGCACTGTGCTGAGATCCAGCTGTGTTACTGGAGCAATGAGAGACAGAAGTGCCCCAAGGGCAGATGCTGGGCTGCAGGCAGGGAGGGAGGATGGGAAACAAGACACACGATTTTACACTGTAGGTCATGAGCAAAGAAAGGATGAGTAAAATGGGGATGACCGAGGGGGGGGGGGGCTCTTTCTCAGCAGGTGTTAGATGCCCACCTACATCGCCGGACATGCGTCCAGATGTCAGCGGACTCTAAATGGGAGCCTCCGTGTCAGCTTCTGGCCACTGTACTGCCACCACCCAAGCAATGAAGAGATTCTTCTTTTTAGTTCTGTGTCCCTCTGCCTCCTGGCACCTTTCCTGTTTGAGAAACTAGACCATAATACTCTAAATAACTGGGGTTTGTTTGTTTGTTTGTTTGTTTGTTTGTTTGTTTGTTTGTGGGAGCATGTGAAACAATCTCAAATGGACAGAAAAAGTGCAGGAACAGTACAAGATTTTTTTTTTTTTCTGAACCATTGAAGAGTAACTTGTTAATATCCTGCCCATCATTCCTGAATGCTTTCGTGGATAATTCCTACAAACAAGGACCTTCTATCATGTCAATCGATATAATCACCAAAACTGGGAAAGTAACAGAGATAACTACTACCATCTAATTCTCAGACCCATTCAAGTATCACCAGCTGTCCTTTACAGCAAAATTAACTGGTCTAAAATCACACGTTTCATTCATCTATCATGTCTCTTTAGTGTCCTTTATTTTGAAAGATTTTTTCAGTCTTTCATAACCTGGGCATTTTTTAATTACAGAGAAGTTATTTTGTAGACTGGCCCTCCTTTTGAGGTTGTCAGATGATTCATCATGATTAGATTCCAATTATGCATCTTTGCGAGGAATGCCACTTAAGCGATGCTGTGTTCTCTTCACTACAACCTTATTAGGTGGCACATGATTTCAATCTGTCCCATCGCTGGTGATGTTAACTTCGATCAGTTGATTAATGTGGTGTCTCCATCTTCTTCACTGTAAAGTTACCTTTTTGGTCTTTGTATTTAAGACATATTTTAAAGGGATGTGCTTTGAGATTTGATAAGTATTCCACTCCTCATCTATCTTTCAGTCTGTTCATTTGCTCATTGATATCATCATAGGCTCATAGATGCCTGTTCTATTCAGTGGCTTATAATTCTTATTTTTGTTGCACAGACTCCCAGATTTGCTCAATCGGAGCCCCTTCGGGCTGATTTCTGCATCCATCCGTCAGATGCCCTTCATTCACGGGCCTGCCCTTATTCTCTGGCACAGTGCAGCCTTCTAGGGTTGCTTGTATTTTCTCTGCCCCACATCTGAGATTTCTGCAGGGGTCTTTTTCAGTAGAGAATGGCAGTTAGTTACCAAGATCTGACGTTTAATGTGTTAATTGCTCCTGGGGTGTCACCGCTCCCGGACTCCAGGGATAGAACTAAAGAATATATATGCAAGTTGCATACACATTTACATCTGTATTTGTTTATCTCTCTCTCTAGCTATATATCGATCTATAAAAAAACTGTGGCTTCACATCAGTATCTCCAATTCCAACCTAATACCATTGGGTTTATTCTAGTTTTCTCTCTTTTCATATTTGTAACTCCCTTCTCTTACAATAACATTTGCTCCCATTACCTTTGAAATATTTACTTATTTTCTCAAACCCCCCCCCCTGTATATATGTAATCAACATCCTGTTGCTGCTGGATTTCTTCTCACCCTATTGCATGGATGCCCTCTTTTAAAAAATGTTTTAAATACAAATTTTAATTAAAGTCCATATTCAGTATTACTTTGTGTTAGTTTCAGGTGTATAGCACGGTGGTTAGACAACCATATACTTTACATAGTGCTCCCCCTGATGTTTTCAGCCCCCAGCTGATAGACAGCATCTTTATCCCACTCAGGCTGAAACCAGACCCTAAGTTTCCCCCTTACACACACCCCTACACTCACACAGATGTCATCCTCCTGGTCTCATGCTCCAACCACCCCACATCAGCCCACTGCCAACACCGCTCCCCTGCAAGGATCCTTTCTTCACTCTGCACTGGCTCCTCCCATCCCAGCCACACAAGCAGAGGGACCGTGTCCTCACCCTGCTCAGGCTCCGACATCCTATACCACCCATCTCCCATGAGTGTGCCTTCCTTGCCGTGACCAGGCTTTGATACCCCTGGGCAGGCACCTCCTTGTAAGGACACACTCCTTACTCTTCTGTGGCTTCAGACTACCACTGCCTCCACCCTCCCGCTGGATGCCCTGCTCACCCACCTGGGCTCTAATGCCCCATACCAGGTTGCCCGACCTGTGGATGCCTATCTTGCTCCACCCACCAAAAGGCTTTTAGATTGAATTGTACAGGAAGGGAAGAGAAGGAACACAGAAAAGGGAAAGAGGAAGGCAACCACTGCTCTTTTTATTATTTTATTTTTTAAAAAAGGTTTTTGTATGCACTCCTCGGCCAGCCAGTGTTCATGTAAAAAACAGCAAACCACTCCAGGAACTTTCAGCAGAAAGGTATTTAGTTCAGGTCACTGGATACTTACATGTTCATTAAAGGAAGAGCAGCAGATTCTCGGCTGAGCCTTTGCAATGACTTCTGGGAAAATGCAGACTGAGGCTGCTGGTGCAGCCTGAAGCGGCAGCCCCTCCCACAGCAGCTCTGGACACCCGAAGGCCATGAAGGACATCTAAAAACGTTAGCCACGTGTCAGGGAGTCAAAGCGAGAGAGCTGCTGCTACCACCACTGTGTCTTGACACCCAGGAAGCTGGAGAACACACTTCAGAAATTGCTGCAGAAAAACTACAATCTTTCTATCCGGTGGCAACAACCAGAAGCCAACCCATGTTTCTCACTTTTGTTTTCTAAAAGTCATACATGTGCATCTCGTTGGAGAAAACAAATTCATCAGTGCTCGAGTTTCAGAAGGTTCTGGCAGATGTTTATGGTTCTCAGAGAACCAGTGTTTTGTTTTGGTTTCTCTGTTCCTTGGAGTGTGTCTTTTAGATTTTCAATCTATTTAAATAGAAGGAGGGATAACCACAGAACTTATATGCATGTACGTGTAACCAATGGACATAAACAACAATGCTGGGGACCAGGCAAGGGTGGGGTGGGGGATGGGGAGAAGGGTATCAATGGGGAAAAAGCAGAAACATCTGTAACAAAAAAAATTAATTAAAAAAATTTAAATATATACATAAAAAATAAAATAAATAGGAGGGTGAAGTGGAGATTCAGTGGCCAATCCCAGGAGCTCCCCTCTCCTTTGCTTTCTCTTTCCATTATTTTATCCAGTTATTTATCATATCAAGGGATCTATGTTTTGCAGTAAATATAATTAAATATTAGCATTTTAATACATAAGATATTAAAGCCTTTTTATTGAAAGATCCAAATACATACATTACAAATTCCTAAGTCAATATATTTTCTTTTAAAGTCAAATAAAACATTGCCTATGAGAAACTCCATGGCCAGTGGGCTAGCCTGTGGCCATTCCCCTTTTCTGCTCTCACACCTAGAATCCTCCAAGCTACCCAACCTCCTAATACATCTCCAATCAGCAGCCTTTAGATCCCGCTTGTTTTTTTTTACCATCAATTTTCTTTTTCTCTCATTTTCCCCTCCACCCTTAGACTTTTTTTCATTGGTTTTCTTTTGCAACGATGAATGACTCACCAGCCTTCCCCCACACACAGAGGAATAAGATTTTAGTTCATTGCTTCTTCTCCCACCTTTAATGACTCATTATTGGCATGAAAACAGGTTCATTTACCTTTACCTTGTCGCGATTGACTTTGCCTAAGGCAATTGTCCAGTGAGTTGTTACCTACAGAATAACCGTGGGATTAGCCAAGGGGTTGCGCTAGCGGGTGGAAGATGCTACGCTGGGTTCCAGGGGCCTTCAGCCTGCTTCCCCTCCAGCGGCGGGTCTGCCTCTCTGTCGGGGGGCTGCCCTCAGCTACTGGACCCGCTACACGGAGGGAGGAGAGCCGGTGCCAGCGGAAGTCCACGCTCTCTCCCCGAGTTTCTTAAACAATGGTCGGGGGCGGGGAAGGACTCAGCTTCCTGAGTCCAGGACTCTGAGGCCGACTCCAGGGCAATCCTGAGGGACTGAGGCAGTTTCCTTCCATTCAGCCTCACTGCGGACCTCACCTTTGCTTTGCCTCTTTCCTGTCCCAGGCCCCCTTTCCTTGGACACACTTCCTATCACTTCCTCTAACATCCATTTCCAGGGCCTGATTTGGGGAACCCAATCTAAGGCACATGGAGAGAAGAAATCCATTCTTTCAGTTCCTCTCCCAAGAAGGCATTTTGTAAGCTTTATGCTTACTTCTGTTCATGCTCTTCTACCAGTATAGCCGTGTTTAACAGTTCCCATTTCTATTTGAAAGATGTTTTGTTTTGTTTATTATCCATTGAAACTATTATTAACACTTGCAAAAGAACAAGAGGGGCTAACAAGATTCTCAATTTACACATGATTTTCTAAAAACAATAATCTTGTTTTCTAACCAGCTGTTAAAGATGAAAAAACTTCCAACTTCTCCAGAAAAAAAATAAAAACAGGAGGACAAAGTGAAACCAAAAAAAAGAATGCCATTTCTTAATTATTCCACTAGCAAAGATTTTGAAAATTATCTTGTTCAATCTTGACAAAGGTGAGGTGAGATATATTCACACAGTGCTTCTGCTAGTATAGATTGGTACCACCCTCTGGAAAAGCAATTTATCAAAATATTTTAAAAGGCTTAGAAATGTTCCAGCCCTTTGGGGCAGTTTATACACCTTCGGGCATCTATCTCAGGGGAAATAATTTGAAAATTTGGATAAAGATTTATGCACAAAGATGTTTATTGTCCCACATTGGAAAAAAATATAAAGTTCAAAAGAGTGCACTGATAAAGGAATAGTTATTTTATGGAAGAATTTTATACAGCTGTTAAAAGATAAAAGGAATGTTTAATAATATATGTTTTCTTTAAAAAAATAGAATAATAAATTGTATATGCCATCTAGAAATAGTATTTCAACTATTCAAAAATGTATCCTAAGGAAAAAAGATAGGAAGGAAATATAGCAAAATCCAAAATGAAAATAGCACATTGTTTCTGTCTGTTTGGGGGGAACTGCAGATTCTGGATGATTTTCTTTCCTTTTCTTCCTCTCTTTCTTTCTTGAATCTCAACATTTTCCGCTATATGCATATATTAGTTTTCTAAATAAAAAACATATTCTTCAAATCATCACAAGTTTTTACCCTCTGAGTGTCTCCAGAACACACACCCTTGAAAGACGCTTGATTTCTTTGTTTCTCTTTTCTTCATCCTTATAATGCCAGTTTTAAGGTCTACTTTAAGAGGAAGCTTTCTTGTAAACAATGAATTGGAATGCAGGTGATAATCGATATTAAGCTTTAAGGAAACATCCTTGATGCCACTCCGGGTGCACAGCTCCCTTTGCATGAGTCTCTCCTTTGCTCTTCCTTCCTTATACATTCATCTGCAAAGAAAGTTTGTGGAGTTTTAAAAGTATTCCTCTATCCGAGTGCCTGTCCTGTCACAAAAACCATAGGTGATAAAACGGCAGTAATGCAACCTACTGATAATGGCCTCTGGACCTTCCTATCGGCCAAGAGGGAAATGAGGGGGGCCTGCCAAAAAACAGGGAACAGAAAGCTTGAGTTTAAAAAAGCAATAAAACAATGCACATGGAAATGTGTGTGTGTGTGTGTGTGTGTGTGTGTGTGTGTAAAATAATCAGACCCCGATTTCCATTATGAGGTTTATCAAATTTTCTTATGATTTAGGAACATTATAAGAACATTTATGATTTGCTCCTGTTTAACACTTACTAATCATCAATTAAGTTGTCTCTGTATATAATGGAAAACAGGCTTTTCTGTATTATAATTTTGAAGCTTCTAATAAAAATAAGTCCCCTGATCCCAAGCCACCTTAGAAAAGCATTAAATATTACAATACAGACCTCTAAAAAAATATAATGAAAATTGCTATCTTTTTTAATTTTATATTTGTTGGAAATATGCTCTGATTCTCTTGGTAGATTAAAAACAGTTGACTTTAAAGGCTTTAGACATGATAATAGATATAATATGTCATCAGTGATTGAGAGGCAAGAGGACAATAAGCGAGGAAATAGCAATTGGATACACTTGGGTAGTGAGTCCCTCAAGGGAAGAGATGCCTAAATGAGAGAGGATTAGGGAAAAGGATGAGATAAACCCAGGAAAATGAGCTACAGTGGGTGGCCAGGAAGTCTGCAGCTGGCGTTTAAGAGTGGCCAAGAGAGAGAAGAGGAGAGAAAGTACTGAAGAGGGACTTGAGCGATTGAGGGGGCCTAGGGAGGGAAGTGTGTTCAAAAGGTCCTGGGAAATAATCCAAGGAACCATGCACTGGTTTAACAAGGCCCCAGTGGTTGCTAAGAGCGCAGATTTGGCATGGAGTCCGGGGTTGGGCTTGGAAACCTATAGAAAAGAACAAGTCATTCCCTTGAAGGCCAGTGCTAAGAATCAGTTGTCTGACCCAGAGGAGGGACAGAGAGGAGAGAAAGAGAGAGAAAGAGAGAGAGCACTCAGTTCTTTGGAAAATGGATCTGATTTGAATCAGTCTAAGTGAGCAGGTTGGGTCCATGTGGTTTGCCTTTTCTCTAGGAGCCTTTGGTGGCTAATATTCCTGTGGCCTGCTTTGCTTTGGGGGCATCACCGAATAATAGGTGATGCCGGATGAAAAGTAGAAGCGATAGTAAAGTTTCCAGGAACTCTGAAGCTCAACATCACAGAGAGTGATGAGCTTTCTCAAGCAACACCCTGGGAAGGTGCCCAGAAGTTGTATGAACCACCGCTTGCAGCCCGCGCAGTGAGCAGCAGGGAAGGGCCTTGAGCAAACCGGGGGCGTGATGATGCTCAGTCTGCATCGGTTGCCTTTCCCAGGCCACTCAGGCAGTTTCATCCACAAGCTGGAAAACACTTTTTTCCTGATGGAACACAAAACCAAGTCTTGATTCTGGTGGTTCCAATAAGAAAAGAAGAGAACTCTCTGTACCCTTGAGTGATTCCAGTTTGAGAGCACCTAACTCTCTTTGCACAGAGACCTACACCCCAGAGAGTGGGAAGCAGAACTTGGAACTGTGAGCGGAAATGTGCCCACCTTCAGTTCTAGCCTGGCTTTCTTGTCAACACATTTAGAGGAGGATTTACAGTTGGTCCTCTATGTCCTTGACTGGGTCCCTCAATAATCTCCCTGCTTTCTCCATCAATCAAAGGGAATTAAGAACATTTGCTCCAGGGCCAGGGAGCAGCCAGAAGTTCATTCAAGTCTTTGCAACTAAGGTGCAACTCCCTGGAACTCAATGCACAGCATGGTGTGCCAAACGGAGGGCTGTCAAGCTGTGCCAAGATGAGAAGATAGAGGCCCTAGGTCTGTGAATAGAGTGAGAAAACACGGAAGTTCAGATTCTTCTATTTTTACCTGGCAGTCAGGTGGTTCATCCTGGGACAAACGCCCAGCCTGGGAGAGGCCCGGGCATCTCCCCAGGAATCCCACTTGTAGCTTCCTGTTTTTATTATGTTAGAGAAGCAAACACGTAGAGGGTGCCTTGCTGAGAAGACTGGCTGTGACATGAAGTTTGCATGGGGAATCCAGGAAAGGAGAGGGCTTGGCTTCTTCCATGAATTTCAAGGCAAATGTGTGAAGTAAGCCAAGTCTGCTATGGGTATTTTCCTATTTCTTCTTTCTGTCTCCCTATCCTGTACCATCCATACTGACTGGACTGCCCGGAAACTCTTTATGCATTGTCCCCTCATTTGTCATTCAAACATGAATTGAGTATCTAATACAATCCATGCATTTTGGTAATAGTTGGATATATGGAGCTGAATAAGGCTGGGAACTCACAGTCTTATATAGAGACAAACAAATTTGCTACTCTGTAAGTTCTAGGAGAAGTGTATAAATATGCGATGGAACCACAAGGAAGGGAAACCAAAGTTTTCAGGTCCAAGAGTGAGAACCTAGGGTTGGAGAGTGAAGAGTCTAGGTGGATCTCTTCAAAAGAGGTGACATTTTAGTCAGAGAAGGAATGGATCCAGGGACTAGCCTAAGGTTAGGACAGTGTGCAAGGCACTCGGGGAAGACAGAAGACCCCCAGGGACATTAAAGTATGGGATAAATGATGATGGGAGGAAGGGGAGACAATGGCCAGGAGGAAGCCTAACTGGGAGGTTTGAATGTCTTGAAGGAGAAGTTGACCTTTCTAGACAGTGACGGGTCCCTGAGTGCTTTAAAGCAGGAGAAGAGTATTGCTTAGAAAGAGTGTTGCAATACAGGATGGAGAATGAATAGTAGGAGGAGAAATCTGGTTATATGTTTAATTCAATAGACTGGATATGGGATGATAAGAATCTAAAATAGGGGAGTGGCAATGAAGAGAAGAGAAAAGGGGATGTTTGGAGAGACAGTTCAGAAAGAATGAACAGGATTGGTTGATCATGAAATATAAGTGTTGCAACTGAAATGCAAGATAACTCTTGAGTTTTCTAGCTTGGGCAGTGGCTAGAGTGGTATGTACGTGGACTGAGACTGGAGTTTGATGGAAATGCACAGAGGAACTGATGAGCTCACATGGGACCTGTCGAGCTGTAGGTGTCTACAAGATGACCAGATGAGTTGAAATCCAAAGCTCAGGGGAGAGCCAGGGCTGTGGACATCAGTTAGAGAATTATAAATATATTGTTGAGAGATGTCTGAAGAAAATGGAGAAAATCAACCAAAGAGGGCCTTTAAAGTCTTACTTTGGATGATGCCTTATATTTCAAAGTTACTTCTCTCTTTCTCCCCTATGAATTACAACTTTCAATCCTTCCATGCCATAATCTCAAAACACTCTTAAGAAAAAAGCAGATGTTTATGTTATGTCTAACTAAAGGGTGAATGACTGATTGCTAGCTTGTTGAGGAGAACTTGCCTTTGACGTCAAATCTAAAATCCCACAGATAAGGGTAAAGAGTTCATACCACTGGAACTGACATCACCACCATGTAATTTTATAATACCCTTAGGAGGCATCTGGAACTAAAATAGTATTAACTTTATTACACAGGTGAATAATCTAAGGTTTAATAATTTAATGAATTAATCTAAGATTTAGAATAATGTAATGACGTGTCTGAGTTTATATGACACAGTTGGGATTTGTACTGTTTTCCTAAATCCTGTTTTAGTAGTTTCCCCCCTATGCTAGCCTGCCTTTCCAAAACAACAGGTAGAAAGGCCAGTGTACTTGACCGCTGTGGGGAACTAAGGAGCACCTTCCTTCCTCATTGTGAAGGGGGAAGAGGGAGGTCAATGGAAGATCTACGAGGGCGAAAATGCCCAGGAAGCCACATTTGGGGAGTATTTCTCCAGATTTGCTCTCTCACAGGATTTCAAAGGCGGGTGCTTCTTTGCCCAAAGCCACGCATTTCAACTGTCGGGTTGTGGCAACCATGGAGCTTCTCGGGTCACAACAGCCAGGTGCCCACTCGGCAGCTGGCCCCCTAAAATCTGCCCTATCTTTCAATTCTAAGCCAAACTGTCATAATTCAATGCAAATTTTCAAGCAAAATCACTCCAATATCAATGCTAAAACAAGACTCGCACTTTGAGAGTTCTGTGTGTTGTAAATATTCCATAGTTTTCAATCCCGGAGTAAGTAGCATAATCTCAACCATTTTTCATTCTAACGCCCTCTTATTTACCCATCCTGACTGGGAAAGGGAAAGAGAAAACCTTGACCTTTTGCAGCTGTTTAAACGTGTATTTTATGGTCTGCATCATCAGGTGGTGGTTGTTTCAGCTATATTTTGTCCCGTAATCGATGTTATAGACGGCTTCCGCAGAGACTAGCAGCGGGATTTTCATTCGATTTACATTTTTTACATTTACAATGCAATTTTCTCTGGCATGTTATTTTTCTTGTAAGTTTCACTAAAACATGGTGTAATAAGTAGATTACAGTGCCAAATTAAAAAACCAGAAAAATAATAAATTAAACTAGAATCAAATGATTACTTTTTTTAAAGACTGGGTCAATATACACATTTGATTATGCTTAGAAACTGGAAGATTTCAAAAGATATAAAACACAAATAATTTTTAAATGCCTTTACAGAGTGGAAAGACAACCGTAGAAAATGCTCTTTGAAAATGAAGGTCAGTTTCACCACAACTTCATTGGCATTTGTGCATCCAACCGATGTTTATTAAACGCTAAATTATAATCATGGAACTGGTGCTCAGGATAAAGCAGTCAATCACACAGTAATAGTTTTATCCCTCATGGAGCTTTTATAACCTAGAAGTGTAGAGAGTGTGTGTATGTTTCTTCACAGGTAGATGCTATGCATGCTTAAATTTACACACACATATATGCATGCAAATACATTATGTATGAAGTTACACACGCATTTTACTAATTCACTAATTTAATGAAGAGATTATATCATTGCAATTTTAGCTGACATTTGATTTCTAATGAGCTTAAATATTCTTTCATGATTTTCATAGCTTTACTTACTCTTGTCTTAATAATCCTTTTTTATCAATTTGAATGATATATTTATATAATCATATCCTGTTTAATAAAAATGTTCCTCAGCTTTATATACATATATATGAAACTTCTCTCTATGAACATAGATAAGTTACTATATAATCAACCTTATCAATCTTTTTTTTTCTGACCGATGTTCTTATTTCCAAGCTTAGAAAGCCCCACCCAGCACCTACTCCCCCTTCTTATACCAGCCTGGGTCTGACAGGGGAGAAAGAAAGGAAGACTAGCATGCTTTGTGACCCTATCTCTATGTAAACTGACTTATGTATGTGGTACTTACCACATATTATTTTATAGACAATAAAAATAGAATCATAATATATCTATTTTCTTGTAAACTGTGATTTTTGCCTTTCTTAAAATAATAAACATTCCTCCATGTCAATAACTACATATATAATCATGTTTATTGGCCATATATAAACAATTTATATACCCTTCATTAATGAATGCTTAGATTTGTTTCAAATTAAAAATAAGGTCGAGATGGACTTCTTTGTATATTATTTTTCCTCAAATTTTTTTCTTAAGATATATTTTTATAAATATAATTTTAGGGTCAAAAATTTGGGGGTCAAAAGAGTAATATTTTTTTTAGATTTCTCTATCCACATTGCCAAAATGCTCTCCCAAACAATTATGCATCTGGTAGGAGATGAGGGTCCAAAGACAGAGAGACTGGGAGAATTTGAGGTCATAGACTCTAAGACAGAACATGATGGCAGCTGGAGGCTGAAGCTGAGGCAGTGGAGTTCAAGAGACCTGGGCGAGACAGGGATGGGCCAGCTACATGCATGCTGAGTTCACCCAGGAGGACTCACTCACTCATTTATCTGTTCGTTAAACAATTACAGGAGGGCTTCCCATGAGGTAAATACTGTTTTAAAGAAACAAAACAGACAAAAATTACTGTCTTTATGGAACCTATTTATATTCCAGTGGAGGAAACAGACAATGAGCAAATACGATAAAATATGGAGTATGTCAGATGGAAGAAGAGCTTTGAAAAGACAAAGCATGAAAAAAAAAACAAAAAAAAACAGGGACTGCTAATTTGAGAGTCTTAGAAGAGGATGTCAGGGAAGGCCTCATTTTAATGAAGTTAAATGAGAGCCATGTGGAAATTTGAGGGGAGAGATTTGGGATTTGAGGGGAACGGGATAAACAAAGGCCCTGAGGCAGTATGCCTGGTGTGTTGGAAAAGAAGCAAGAAAACCAAAGAGTGTTTGGTACCAATGAAGAAGGATGCAAGACATGGGATGATAGAGAATAATGAATCGTGGGGCCAGAAGAAAGGAGTTTGCTTCACAGGAGGATGCTATTTTATAAATAAAATGGAAAGTGGTAATTTGAAAGTAGCAACAACAAAGGGACTTCAGGAGGGGCTAAGAGAAAAAGGAGTCTTCGGTGACAACATTGAGAATGAATGGCAGTTTCTTAAAAAGACGAGAGGAGAGAGAAAGAAAAAGAAGCCATTACCAAAGCCACAGAGTGCCTGTGCTAGTTTGTTTGCTGGTGGTGGGAAATGGGGAGGAGGAGGCTTAACAACAATAAGGGATTGATAGTTTAAAAGTTATCATGT
Source organism: Molossus molossus (assembly GCF_014108415.1). Lineage (NCBI taxonomy): Eukaryota > Metazoa > Chordata > Mammalia > Chiroptera > Molossidae > Molossus > Molossus molossus. Next base: position 186,323,312 of record NW_023425344.1, read on the forward strand.
GATGGTGGGAGAGGGAAAATGAAGAAGAACAAAAAGGAACTGGCCAGGCAGCTAGCCAGTTAAGAAGGATGAAAACCTATCTCAGTGGTTTCCAAAAAGCAAAGTCTGGTACTCTGGAAGCTGAGACAGAGAGAGAGGAGTGGGGGAGGGAGAGAGCATTTTAAGAAAGATGGAGTAATCAGTAGTGGCAAACGAGGTTGAGAGGTTGAATAATTCAAGTGCTGAGAATTGACCATTGGATTTGCTAAGATGTGAATCTCTTAGTCGTAGTGGTACGTTGGGACTGAAAGTCTCAAGAGGCAAGAGGAGGTAAGGACAAGTTCACAGTGAGTCAAAGCAAATTACATGGGGTGTTTGGCTTTAACAGAGGGCATTGCTAATAATAGGGTGAGAGAGGAAGAAAGACAAGTTCTGGGCAATATTTTTAGTATGGGAGAAGTTGGGGTTTGAGAGAATCCAATAAAAATCATCCCCTTTATCTGCACACATTCCGAATCTTCTGAGAGATAGGAAACAGGCAGCCAAACACTAGAATATTACTTTCATTACTGACAAAACAATTGGAGTAGGCAGATTTACGTCAGTCAGTCCATTATGCTTGGTAATATTTTACAGAGAAGTAAGCAGACTCACTGGCCCAGTTTCTGGCAGTGCTGAGCAACTGTAGACCTTCCCTACTGGAGTCTGCCCTTGTAAAACTTATAATTTGAAGAAAAGGAATAAAAAGGGGGCTTTCCTTAGGGGGTGAATTTCCAAAAAGGAAAGAGAGGAAGAAGTAACTGAGCAGAGCTTCTTTACTTGCAATCACATAACTTACTCCTCCACTCCAGGAGGCTGAATGAAGAGATGACTCGCCACGTCTGTGTGTTGACAGACAGGACCCCGAAGACACGGGGAGACTGATGATCCAGGAGAGAGGGGAAGACCAGAGCTCCTGAGCAGTTTATAGAAGATGAGATCCAGTACACACGCATTTGATAGGAACTAGGAAAGTTATTTCATTTATCAGGAGAGAAGACAAGAGATAGAAGTACAGATACAATTCAATTGACAAAGTTGGTGTTGGAAGAGATACTTTCCTCTTCTGATTGTTCTTATTTCTCAGCGAAATAGCAGTGAGATCATCAGTTATGAGGGAGAACCGGTTTGAAGAGACAGAAGGTGTGAAGCAATCTCCTCAAAGAGTAGGGAAGGAAATGGACTAGGGAGATGAAGAAAATTGGCTGAGCAGTGCTGAGGATCCGCTTGAGCTTTGTAATTGTAAATTTAGAGGGAGTCCATGAGGCATGATAATAGATTTCTGTCCCCTGGCCATAGTCTGCTCAGACGCAGGAAAAGAGGAGGCAGAGAGTTTCACGTGACCAGGGTTGTGGTTTTCAGGTGACTCTTGCAGAGAGAAAAAGGGGAAAGGATGTTTAGGTTGTACGCAAGGGAAGGGTGGAGCATGGATCTTTGTCTAGTTAAAGAAGATAGAAATGAGAAGAGAGAGACAACATAAGGAAAAAGAGGGATGGGCAATAAAATGAATGAAGTTACCAAAGAGGCAAAGAAATGTTGTGATTAGAGTGCTGGGATTAACATATTAAAAAGCCAGGAGTGATTGTCAATAGAGTTCTTGAAATCAAGATTTAGAGATGTTAAAGGTAATGATGAGGACTAGAGTTTAACCATGAGAGTAAGTGGCTGAGGTGGGTTGGTTGAAGACATCATTTCAAGTGAAGAGGTAAAGGTTCTGGGAGGACAGGTTGTTGAATGGACCATGTACATGATTGCTGAAGTCACCAAAAATGATAACAGAAATTGTTACACAAACAGACCGTGAGTCAAGTGCTACAATCTTAATGAATTGTAGGTCTGAAAGATCAGGGAATGATTGCAAGAAGAAAGAGCAGAAGGTAGTTTGATCTAATGGCATATGCTTCAAAATATTTGGGGAGTTCTGAGAGAAGACTAAAACCATCTGGAAAAACAATGACAAATTAGGAAGGCACCATTAAATATCTCTTGGGTCCATGTATGGGCATTGTGTGGGGAAAAAGCAGGCACTGCGTGAGAGGGATTCAAGAAAAGTGGCTGGAATCCACCTTCCTTGACCTATTTAGATAGATCATAAAGGGGGAGAGTGTTCAGAGGAGGGACTAGGGATGTGGAAGGTTATGCCAAAGAGAGAACGTAAGTGACAGAGAACAGAGTAGAAGGATTTAGATGATGTGGGATGCAGACCTTTATACGTGGAGATAGTTTTGTGTTCTTTGATGACATGGCTTTTTGAACTTCTGGAAGAGACTGAGGTATATGAGACACACAGGCGATAGTCTTGATGGTTTCTTAGGGGAAGGTGGGTCATCAATCCCATGGTCTTTTTCTTGGTTCTAATAGGGAGTGATAGCAAGTCTTACCACGGGCCTATAGAAATATGAGAAAATTTCTAAAATTCAGCTGAGTAGTGTTACAGTGTACTGAGCGACCCACTTTGCTCATTTCTCCCCCAGAATTTTCTTTCTATTCTGGTCTGTTTATTCTATTGCATGTAATGTGATATTATACTGCAAAAGATAATATTTGATGTTAATTAATTCATAAGATGGATTTGGAGCTTAATAGAAAAATACCAGAATCCTTCTCTTCCTTCCGCTCAAAAATAAATTCTCTCTTTTTTTTCATAACCCTTTACTTGAATCTCTCTCTTGTAATATTTTATCATAATTATTTTTGTGAATGCCTTATATTTATGACTTAAAAATTTTTCTATTACACTACAATGCTCAACTCAGTGTCTTACATACAGTAGATCTTAAATAAACATATGTAAATGTATAAACTAAAAAAGCAATGAACAAGCTGGGAATCAGGAAGTCTGCATTAAAGAATCATTCTGCCTCTAACTATATACATAACCTTTAGCGAGTCATATAACTTCTCACGTCTGCATCTGTAGGTAAGAACAACAGCCCCGTCTACCTACAGGCTGCTGGAGTCCTAAGCAGTGTGAGAATTAGAGGCAGCATTGGAAAATGCTGGGCAAACTCATTCTAAACAAGCTATTTCAAAACTGACACTCAAAAAAATATTATCACGCATTACAGGACAATTTGATAATTTGCAGGAAGCACTTTATTATATGTCCAACAATTATTTTTTGGCTCAGACATATCTGGAAATAAAAAGGCTGGCTAGGACTTGGATGATAACCAGGCTGTCCCATCCTGCCATCTTTAGCGTACCTCAGGACAGCAACCATGAACGACTATAGGTTTCAGCTCCAAATTCAACACAAATTTTCCATGGCTTCATACCATACCTGAAATCCCAATATTACTAATTTAATTCCTGAAGTTAAACAATGTCTTTATTCTCCAAATTGTATTTCAGAGAAAACAGAGAAATAGCATCGTATGTGTAGCTTAGACTTGAATTCCAATTTTGCGATTTAGTGGCTCAATGACTTTCACAGTTTCCTAATTTGTAAAATAGATACAGTGATAGTATCATCCTCTCAAGTTATCATGAAGACAAAATGAGCTAATGTATAAGATATTTATGTAGCATTTTGGTATGGTACCTGACTAATGCCAATCTCCCAATAAATGTTAGGTATTTTTTAAGTCATCATAAAATCTTTAATAACATAGTGAGAATAATAGATGCGATAGAAAACAAAGGTATAACACAGAGAATCAACAAATCCAAAAGACTGTTCTTGGAAAAAGATTAATAATATAACCAAACCTATGGGGAAATCGATTGAGGAAATAAAAAACAGGTAGAACACAAAAGAAATGCTATAAATGAAAGAAGGATATAACTGCAGATCAGCATAGATTAAAATTTAATAAGAAAATATTGTTAATACTTGATTCCAATAAATCTGAAAACTTAGACAAAATAGATACATTTCTAGAAAAATATCATAGATTACCAAGTTTAGGCAGAAACAGAAAGTGAGACTGTTTCTATGACCATTAAAGAAATGGAATCAGTGTTTTTTTTTTCTCACAACAGGTTTGGATAATTCTGTAAATGAGTTATAACAAGGTTTCAGGGAAAAGATGATATCCTCATTCAACCTAGAGAAAGGTGAAAGAGGCAATACACCCCCAACCCATCTGCAAGAAAACTATAACTTTTTTGGGGGGATTTTTTAAAATTAATTAATTTATTCATTTTTGTTACAGATGTTTTCTCCTTTTCCCCCACTGATTCCCCCTTCCTACCCCTCCCCACCCTGTCCTCAGTTTTGTTGTCCATGTCCATTGTTCATGCACACATGCATATAAGTTCTGTGGTTTATCTCTCCCCCAACACCCCCTCTTCCGGGGATAGTCAGTCTGCACCCCACTTCCACATCTCTGGGACTACCCTGTTCCTCAGACTGTTATGTTCATTATATTCCACAAATAAGTGAGATCACATGGTACTTGTCTTTCCCTGTTTGGCTTGTTTCGCTTAGGATAATACATTCCAAGTCCCTCCATATCGTCTCAAAAGATAAGAGATCTTTCTTTCTTACAGCTGCATAGTACTCCATTGTGTATATGTACCACTGCTTTTTTATCCATTCCTCTACTGATGGACACTTGGGCTGTTTCCAGATCTTAGCTATTGTAAAGAGTGCTGCTATGAACATAGGGGTACATATATTCTTTCTGATTGGTGTTTCAGTCTTCTTAGGGTATATTCCTCAAAGTGGGACCACTGGGTCAAATGACAGTTTAATTTTTAATTTTTTGAGGCAACACCATATTGTTTTCCACAGCGGCTGCACAAGTCTGCATTCCCACCAGCAGTGTATTAGAGTCCCCTTTTCTCCACACCCTCGCCAACACTTGTTGTTTGATGATTTGTTGATGGCGGCCATTCTGGCAGGTGTGAGGTGATACCTCATTGTTGTTTTAATTTGCATCTCTCTGATGATTACTGATGCTGAGTATTTCTTCATATGTCTCTTGGCCATGTGTATGTCCTTTTTTTGGAGAGGTGTCTATTTAGGTCCTCTGCCCATTTTTTAATTGGGTTCTTTGTCTTCCTTTTGTTGAACTGTATGAGCACTCTATATGTTTTGGAAATTAACACCTTATCTGATGTATCATTGGCAATTATGCTCTCTCATACAGTGGGTTGCCTTTCCATTTTGATGATTGTTTCTTTTGCTGTGCAGAAGCTTTTGAGTTTGATGTAGTCCCATGTGTTCATTTTCTCCTTTGTTTCTGTTGCCTTAGGTGATGTATCAGTGAAAATTCTGCTCCGTATGATGTCCGAAATTTTGTTGCCTACATTTTCTTCTAGGATTTTTATGGATTCATAAGTCACATTTAAGTCTTTTATCCATTTTGAGTGTATTCTTGTGTATGGTATAAGTTGATGGTCTAGTTTCATTTTTTGCATGTAGCTGTCCAATTTTCCCAACACCATTTATTAAAGAGGCTGTCTTTACTCCACTGTATGCTCTTTCCCCCTTTGTCAAATATTAATTGAGCATATTGTCTTGGGTCCATTTCAGGGTTCTCTGTTCTGTTCCATTGATCTATCTGCCTGTTCTTGTGCCAGTACCAGGCTGTTTTGATTACAGTGGCTTTGTAGTATAACCTGAAATCTGGTAATGTGATCCTTCCAACTTTGTTCTTCTTTTTCAAGATTGCTGTAGCTATTTGAGGTCTTTTTTGGTTCCATATGAACTTTTGAAGTATTTGTTCTAATTCTGTGAAGTATGTCATTGGTATTTCGATGGGGATTGCATTGAATCTATAGATTGCTCTGGGTAGTATGGACATTTTAATGATGTTAATTCTTCCAATTCATGAACTAGGTATATGCTTCCACTTTTTTATATCTTCCTCTATTTCTTTTTTCAATGTCCTGTAGTTTTCTGCAAATAGTTTCTTTGTCCTTTTGGTTAAGTTTATTCCTAAGTATCTTAATTTTTTTGCCATGATGGTAAATGGGATTTTTTTTTAAGTTTCTCTTTCTGTGAGTTCATGATTGGTGTATAAGAATGCCATTGATTTCTTGATGTTAATTTTGTATCCTGCTATTTTGCCAAATTTATTTATTAAGTCTAATAAATTTCTGATGGAATCTTTGGAGTTTTCTGTGTATAATATCATGTCATCTGCGCATAATGACAGTTTCACTTCCTCCTTTCCAATTTGGATCCCTTTTATTTATTTATTTTTCTGTCTGATTGCCGTGGCTAAGACTTTCAGTACTATGTTAAAGAAGAGTGGCGAAAGTGGGCATCCTTGTCTTATTCCTGTTCTTAAGGGAAAAGCTTTTAGTTTTTCCCATTGGGTATGCTGTTGGCGCTAGGTCTTTTACATATGGCCTTTATTATGTCGAGATATGATCTCTCTATTCTCAAATTGCTGAGCATAGAAATGGGTGCTGGATTTTGTTGAATGCCTTTTCAGTGTCTAATGATATGATTATATGATTTTTATCTTTTATTTTGTTTATCACATTGATTTGTGAATATTATACCAGCCTTGTATCCCTGGGATGAATCCCACTTGGTCATGGTGAACATTTTTTTTGATGTATTGCTGAATTCTATTTGTTAGCATTTTGTTCAGGATTTTGGCATCTATATTCATCAGGAATATTGGCCTGTAGTTTTCTTTCTTTGTAGTGTCTTTCTCTGGTTTTGGAATTAGAATTATGCTGGCCTCATAAAATGAGTTTGGCAGTCTTCCTTCTTCTTGAATTTTTTGAAATAGTTTGAGGGGAATGGGTATTAGTTCTAGAAAACTATAATTGTGATATCAGAATCAGCAATAAGAATATGAGAACATAAAATCACAGGTTAATCTTACTAATAAACATAGATTAAGTGATTCTAGTGAAATCAAAAATTAAGAAACCAAGTCCATTAAAACAAAAATACAATTTATAAGAATATGTCTAAAATGTTTATGCAAGAAATAGAGTTGGAACGTTATCAATCTATTGATACAATTTAACAAGTTAATATAAAGATCTTAGTAGATGCAGATAAGGCAGTTGAAAAAATTCAACAATCTTAGCAAAGTAGAAATCTTCCTTAACTTGATAAAGTGTGTCTACCAAAAATCACAATAATGATGAAAAATTAAAAGCATTCCACTTAAATTCAGGAATAAAGTGAGGGTATCTCCTATTACTACTTTATTCAATAACATCCCAGAGATCTGAGCTGGAACAGTAAGGCAAAATAAAGATGTACATATATCAAAAAGAAGTGTATTAGTCTGCTTGGGCTACTATAACAAAATATCATAAAAAATGATATTTTGGGTGGCTTAAACAACAAAAATTTATTTCTCACAGTCCTGGAGACTGGGAAGTCCAAGATCGAGGCACTAGCTAATGTGGTTCCCGCTGAGGGCTCACCCCCTGGCTTGCAAGCGGCCATCTCCTGCTGTGTGCCCCCATGTGGGAGAGACAGACCAAGCTCTCTGGTCTCGTCCTGTAAGGGTTCTGATCCCATCAGGAGGACCCCAGCCTCATGGCCTCCTCTAAACCAAATTACGCCCAAAGGCCCCTTCTCCAAATTACATCACATTGGGAGTTAGGGCTTCTACATCTGCATTGAGGGGTGGGTTACAGGGGACACACAATTCAATCCATTGCAAGAAGATATCTACACAGAAAACCAAAATGGATCTATAGACAAACACTGTTAATAACTGTGATTATTAAAATGGCTGGAATGAGATTAACAGGCAAATATCAGTTACAGTTTTTCCACCAGAAACAAACCAACAATAAATATTTTGCAATATAGAATTTGAAATAGTATTAGAACACATACAACATGAAGAATACAGCTTAGAGAGTATGTGTAAGAATTCATAGAAAAAATTAGAAAACTTTATTAAATAATATTTAAAAAGATTTAAATACATTCTAGAGAGAAAACATTGTGCTAAGTAAAAAAAGCCAGACAAAGACAAATAGAGCTGACCCTTGAACAACTCTGGAGTTAGGGGCACTGAACCCCCTTCCCCCTAGTTGAAAATCCATGTATAACTTTTGACTCCTCCAAAACTTAACAGTAGGCTCTTGGTGTCCACGGGGGCGTGGTTTCAGGACTGCCTGCAGATATCAAAATCTGCCGATGCTCGAGTCTCCTATTCAACGGCCCAGAACAATGCACACACTTGGCTTCCACATCGCAGAGTTCTAACCTCAAACTGAAAATACTGTTTTGGACCAGCAGGTGGTTGAATCCATAGATGTGAGACCTGTGGATACGAAGGGCTGACAGCATTTCTTGAAAAAAATCTGCAGTAAGTGGACCCGCACAGTTTAAACCCATGTCATTCAAGGGTCAGCTGCATTGTGCGATCTCACTTATACGTGGAGTCTAAGAAAACTGAACTCATAGAAATAGAAAACAGACTAGTGGTGGCCAGAGGCAGTGGTGGGGTAATGGGTGAAGGTGGTCGAAATCTACACACTTCTCTGTACAAGATAAAGAAGTTCTGGGGATGTGATGTACGGCATGGTAGCCATTGCTAACAATGCTGTGTTATATATACTATCTTCTATTTCTTAAGCTGCATGCCATGTACATGGGTGTTCACTTATTTTTCTTTTTGCTATATAGTTACACATACATACATAGACATACAAAATTGTGTGCATAAATGTGTTCATTCTCATATTTATGTTCATTATATTAATTTTTTACTTATTATTGTTATTATTTTTTATTAATTAATTTATTTTTGTTACAGATGTTTCTTCTTTTTCCCCCCAGACACCCTCCTCCCCACCCCCCCTCCCACCCCCAGCACTGTTGTCTGTCCATTGGTTATGCACACAGGCATATACGTTCTTTGGTTTATCTCTTCCTTCCCCCCCCCCCACCTCCCTCCTCTGAAGTTTGTCAGTCTGACCCATACTTATTTTTTACTTTTTAAATATATATTTTTTTAATTTTTTAGTTACAGTTGACACACAAATTCACTCTTTTGTATGTATGTAACATTTCATAGTAAAACTAGGAAGAAAGGAGGAGGAGAGGGAAGCTTCCTGTTAACATGTAACAGGTTTCTAGAAGCTGGGCCAGTGGGTGCTCAGGCACTGTTTCTTCCCTAAGCCTGGAATTCACCTCGCCCTGTGGCTTGATGCAAAAATAATTCCAAAAAGCATGTGGCTGGGAATACACACATTTATACAGCTTCACAAACACACACATTCACATACACACTCAATCTCTCACGTACGCTCATACACACTCACACTTTCTCTCACACACAGTAACACACATACTTTCACACTCACACACTCTCACGCTCACACATACTTTCTCTCACACACACTCACACATGCTCACACACACACTCACACACACTCTCACACACACACACTCACACACACACTCATACACACTCACACACACACACACATTGCAGCCACAGTTGCCACCTTCTTCCCCTTCTCTAACTTTACTGCTGAAACAAGCACATTAGCAGGCCCCCATCACAGATGTAAGGGTCCATGGGGAACAAAGCCAGCCAAAATGCTGAACCATCTAGATTTCCTTCTAGACCTGCAGGAGGAGGGGGCTCAGGCACCGTGAGGGGGACTCCGCCGGCCCTGGAGGGCTGTCGTGCGGAGGGAGCTGTTTGAAGAGCTCTCAGGAATGCTGGCCCGTGGGGACGGCTTGTGCGGCGCTGACCTTCTGAGAGCAGCATCAGGCGTATCAGATACACTCACTGTTCTGAGATTCCTTCTTCCGTTTGACATTGCTAAAAATGGAATCAGCTGCAAACAGTATGTGACTGTGTATGGTAATTTGCATAACGCTTGTTAAGTGTAACATTTAACCAGAAACATGGTATGGTCTGGGATCAAAATATTATTTTTAAGATGAATCGGAGTAGCATTCTGGCAAGCCAGTCCAACCTCGGAAGTTTGCCCAACCCTTCTAAAATGGCTTTCTCCCAAGATACCTCTCCAAACCCTCGCAGAGGCTGAGCAGGCCTTGGCAGCAGCTTCCCACGCCGCAGGTAAAAACACATCACTCAGCTCTAGGCAGTGCTGGGGTCTGCTCCTTCCTAACAGGACCCTGTGAGTCCTCAGCAGGGACCAGTGACATCCAGGAGAACTGGGTCGATTTTTACAGTGAGACCAAGCTTGTAAAGTCACCCTGTTTTCTCTACAGCTTCTTTTTCCTGTGCATTGACACCACCTGGTAAGAGAACAAGCTGCGTTTGGGCCTTTTACTAAAACAGAGTTTTGACATGGTTTGCCTGCCTTTGGCACTCGTCAAATCTACCTCTGCTAACAAGTACACTTGACTTGAGCTGTTTGGAATTAGAGGCACTGGAAAACCTGGGAGTCCGACCCATCAGCTGCAATAAATTTGTATTAATTTCAAGAACTGGAAAGCTTTGAAAGAAAAAAGAGCTTTATGGATTTTTTTCTAGTCATTCATGTGTGTCACCGGATATAATAAAATCATACCGCATTGTGTTTTATTTTGTCACCACAGACGCTGACCTTGAGGGACATGCCCTAGCGTGTCTCACTAGTGGAGTTAGCTTAGTAAGGGCTGTATTTAACACAGACTCGGTAAATGGTTAGCCTGACCTGGGTCTCAGGTTGGTTTTGGGTGTCTAAGTCCATTTGGGCTGCTCTAACTCTCCTGAACCGGACATTTATTTCTCAGCCTCCTGAAGGCTGGACGTCCAAGATCAGGGTGTGGCAGACTGAATGAGGCTCCTCGGGGTCACAGACGTCTCATCTGCTGTGCCCTCACACGGCGGAGGAAGAGCAAGCTAGACTCCGGAACCCCCTCTACAAGAACATGAATCCCATTCACGAGAACTGCACCCTCATCGCCTCTCCACGGCCCCCCTTCTAATGCAGCCACCCCAGGCATCTTGGTTAGGGGGACACAGACATTTAGACCATAGCTCTTGGGTTACTCCCCCGACGTCTTAACTGCTTTCCCTGGATGCTTAGTACACATGAGAGGCAAGTCAAAAGTGAGGAAAAGGAGAGATTAAAAATGGAACATAAGAAGGAAGGAAGGAGGCCCTGGCTGGTGTTGTGGCTCAGCTGGCTGGAGCGCCGTCCCGTGCCCCCGAAGGTGGCAGTTCGGTTCCTGGTCAGGGCACGTTCCAGGTGGCTGGTTCAACCCGGGGCCTGGGAGGCAACAGACCAATGTTTCCCCCTCACACGACACTCCTCTCTCTCTCCCTTCCCCTCTCTCAAAGAAAAGTGGAGAAAGAGAAGAAGAGAGTCCGGGAGAGAGATAGAAGATGAAGGTGAAATGAAGGAAGAGAAGTATGAAAGAAGAAAAGCAGAGAAGAGAAACCCCGAGTGAAACACCCGTTTAACACCTCGACCTGAGTGGTTCTGTGGAGCCTCCGGGAGGTTCCCGGGGACTCCGCCTCCTCCCTTCAGTAGAAGCACCAAGTCAGAGCTTTGACATTATTTTTACTTTTTTAGTCCCTAAAAGAAAGCACTCTATTAAATTAACGTGTAATTTGAGCTTGGGGCCTGTGATGTGTAATTAAGATTTAGTTCCCAGAAAGAAACTGGAAAGGTGCTCAGTATCCTGAGCCCCTGTGCTCATGTTTGACCTTTTGACCTTTCAGCGATGCTCACAATGGCATTCAATGGACAGCTCTCAGCTGGGGTTTGCAGAAACACAATTTCATCTGGAAGGTATATAATGTTTTACCCCCCTTTAGTTTTGTTTATTTAACTTAAACGCACACACACACATACACACACACACACAATGCTTCAATTTAAGGCTTTTCAAGTAATTAAGCAGAAGCATCTTCGATATCATTGTATTTTTTCGCAGCACAACAACACGTCCGAGTTTTCAGGCCAGTGTTGACATCCTGTCGTGATTCTCTAACGGGGCCACTCCTCCACATAATCGCTGGCTCGTGGGCTTCGGTGCCCCATTTTTTCTAGTGTCAGCAGCCCTGAATGACAATGTCACTCTTCCTTTCTTATGGTTCCGAGGACAGGCAGATAGGGAGTTTATTATTTATTTGCTTAACAAAAAGAAGAGCTCATTTCAAAAGCAGACTGTGCAGGGGAGCTGGGTCGTACCAGCTAAATCCTACTTTTGTACTTGATGAGCTTTATCGAGGATTTGCACACTCAGTGAGGAAAACGGACACTCCATCTGATCCACGTTATTATTTCACCACCTATCAATGCCACTTTTGTCCAGTTTGAGCCCCTGGGATGTTCCTCTCAATTTTTATAGTTTTGTCATTCCCATAGGGGTCCAACCTGAGCAATGTCACCAGAATGAAATGGTGAGAGAAGGATGATGTCCATTGTAAAGGACATTGGAAAAGAGAAACTAAGTCATGGTTCTATAGCTAATAATCTAACATGTACTTAATATTTGATTATTAAAACATTTTGGGAATATTATTTGAAGGAAACAACAAAGGATCACACATAGAGCACAGCGTGGTGTCTGACTCAGTCACTCACTGGACCACACACAGCTTACATATTATGTCTTCACTGCAAACCCAAGAGGCAAGTATCATTGCCCCCATTTCACAGATGAATAACCTGACACTGAAAGAAGTTAAGTGACATGCCAAGGTCATTAGCTAGTAAATGGAAGAGAAGTGATTCCAACCCTGGCTGACAGACTCGAAAACAACATTCCTTATCTCTGCCTAACTCATGTCCTGAATTAGACTGGGTTCAAATCCTGGCTTAGCCACGCTGTGTGTCTATCACTGATATATGACCATGAACTGGTCACTCAACCCCTGTACTCAGTTTTTTTTAGTCATAAAATGCACATAATAATAGGAGCTTCCTTCGAGAATGAAGTGAATTGATAAGTTAAGTGCCTAGAACCGTGTGTGCACTTAACCCCGCACATGGTAAGCTCCCATAAATGTAGTTGTCAGTAAAAAGGTTTGTAACTAGACATAATCACCCTTCATTGTTTGGTACTTGTTACTTTATCCTGGTTCTAACAAATCTATTATACATGGGCCTTTTCTTGAAAGCCTACTCAAATCTGTTTTGGAAGTAAAGTGGGTATAAGTAACAAATGCTTGAATTAATTCCATAATTTGCTGCACTGAAGGGCCTGTGGCAGAAATGCTTGCCCTGGCCCCTTACAGGGGACCTGAGCAGTAACTGTCCGTCTCCATGAGGACACCATCTGGTGACTCCGAAAGGGTGCGCTCACAGCATTCCATCGCCAGGAAGACAGGCAGCAGATGATTAGTGAAGATAACATTCTAGTTGGAAACTATTTGGGCACAGTTCTACTTCACATATGGGCAAAGCCTGACCGGAACTGGGGAGCCCTTCCCTTCTTGGTTTCTTTTCAAGGTCTTGAGAGAAGCTCCCATGCCATCTGGGCTATTTGTTTTTTTCTTTATAATTGCGACTTCTAAAAGTAAACTTGGTCAGAGAAGATATTTAGAATAGAATAATCTAATTAAATTCTTGTCCCTTCATGGGGTTGCTCTAAGTCTCAGTCACTTATTTATTCATTTTTTCTTTTAGTCTCCTAATCATTAATTCTGAAGCATCCGTTATGTCCGAAGAAGTGTGCTGGGGTGAGAAATTCAGAGATGAATATCTTATTAGTGACTATTTATTGGATCTCTGTTTATTTAGCTCACTATGAGGAACAGAAAACCCTACACCAAAGAGCTCAAGCAAAATAAGAAATTTATTGGATATAAATAAAACTGGTAAACCCCATCCTTTAGCAGGGCTTGATCCAAGACCTCAAGTGATATCATCAGGGCCCATCTCGCTCGCTCTCTCTTTGCTTTTTAATTCTGCTTCCCTCTGCAATAGCTTTAGGCTCTGCAGACCTTCAGGATACCCACTCATAGCTTCAGGACTGTGGCAGGAAAGGCACTTCTTCTTGCCAGTTCCTTCAGCAAAGTCTCAGGGTCGGTCTAAGTGGGCGTGTTTGGCCTGACTGAGATCGCATCCCCATCTCCGACCGGCCCCACCTGGAGCAGTCGTCATCCACTGGAGTCTGGAATAAGATTCACCTAAGGGTCATGGATTGTGAGATGGGAAAGGATGGTGCCCAGAGGAAAGAACAAGGTATTGTAACTGGAAAAAGGGAAATGAAATGAAATGCCCATTATGATCGAATGACTTAACAAGCTCTCCAAATTTATTCTCTGACTTTTAGTTGGGCTCAGGGCCATGTTGGTAAAGAAATACGCTCCAATTTCCAACTAGGTTGTGGGATGCAAGCAGAAGGGTAGGACAGTTTCCAGGTACCTTCCTTGAAAGACAGTAGGTGCTTGTCCTTTGTACTTCTCACCTTCATCCCCATCACCTGGCTGTGTTCTGAACCGGAAGCAAATGGCCGTACCCTAGGGCCTAGAAGAAACTGAGACATGCCAAGGCCGGAATTCAAGCAGAGACTGGTTTGGCTTTAAGTCTGCTGTTCTCTTCCACTGAGCCATTTCCTCAAGGACTTATACACAAACAGTTTCCTCAATAGCAGACGTAAGACAAGCGCATAATATACGAAGAGATATCTGAGTGGAGTCTGAGCAAGTTCACAGCTCAGTATTGACTTTGTGGACTTTGGAGTGTGAAGCTTCTCTTCCTACTAAGTGTTATTATGGGCAAATAAAGAAAACTTTCTAAGTATCAGTTTCCACATATGCAAGGTGCATAATGACATTGCAAAGAGGTAAGGAAATAATCAATGTAAAGTGACTAGGACAGTTCCTGGCACAAAAATGGTAGCCACTCTCTACCCTCATTCCTCCTCCAAGTTAGAGTGTGATAAGTACCAGAATAAAAGCACTAAATGTTTTATTTACTTTTTTTTTTTTAATCCTCACCTAATGATACTTTTCCATTTATTTTCAGACAGAGTGGGAGGCAGGGGGAGAGAGAGAAAGAGAAACATCAATTGCTTGCCTTCTGCATAACTTCAACCAGGGCTGGGGACTGAACTGCAACTGAGGTACATGCCCTTGACTGGACTCGAACCCATGACTCTTCGGTCCTCGGACCAACACTCTAACCACTGAGCCAAACTGTCCAGGGCACAGCACTAAATATTTTAAAGAGAGAAGTTAGTTTGAGCTGAGTCTTAAGAGTAAATGTTAATTCAGTTCTTTGGGATATTCAGGGAAATTCTGGGGCTAGGCCTAGAAATTTGCATGTTAAAAAGTATCTTTGTTGATTCTTCTTTGCATGAACCACGAACATTTTGGGAAATGATTGGTTAGAAGATAACACTGGAGAAATAGGTCAAAGGAGGAAAGGAAGAAACGAAGGGAAAAGAAAAAGGAGAAAATGCAAGATGAGGGTAAATACTGGAAAAACTCTAAATGCTGAGCTACAAAATTTGAACTTGATAGTTAATGGAGACATTTTATGTTTTTGAATAAAGCTTTTGATCCCACCTTTAATTTATAAAAGGTAATCTGATCGTTGAATGTCGGAAGTCTTAAAGGAATGTAACTGAATCAGGCAGCTCATGTGTGTGCCACTACAAGGCTAGGTAATCGAAAGAACTGATTGAAATGAGAACATTTTTAAAAATGCTGTTTGGGAGATGAATGATGAGGGACTGGAACTTGGATGTGTTCTATTTAAGAGGCCATCAGGGCCTCTAGCAGCCAGTGAAAAGGCAGATCTGTAGGTATTTAAGAAATCAATGAAATTTTATGTCACTGAGCCAGCTTTGAGCATTCTTCACAGTGGGTCTCTTCCTCTTCTGCTGGCTCAGCTATGGCAGCTGTGAAGACCCTGAACCCCAAAACCAAGGTGGCCCAAGCCCAAGCAGTCAACATCAGTGTGGCCTGGGGGCTGCAGGACATGCTGAGGACCAACTCGGGGCCTAAAGGCACCATGAAGATGCTTGTTTCTGGTGCTGGAGACATCAAGCTTACTAAAGATGGCAATGGGCTTCTTTATGAAATGCAAATTTAACACCCAACAGCCTCCCCAGCAGCCAATGCAGCAAAAGGCCAGGATGAGATAACTGGAGATGGTACCAACTCCAATGTCCTAATCATTGGAGAATTGCAGAAACAGGTGGATCTCTACATTTCTGAAGGTCTTCCTCCCGAAATAATAACAGAAGGATTTGAAGCTCTAAAAGAAAAGCCACTTTAGTTTTTGGAACAAGTCAGAGCAAGTACAGAGATGGACAGGGAAACACTCATAGGTGTGACCAGAACATCTCTGCATATTCAAGTTCATGCTGGACTTAGTGATGCCTTAACAGAGGCTGTAGTTGACTTCCTTTGGCCATTAAAACACAAGATGAACCCATTGACCTCTTCATGGTTGAGACCATGGAGATGACGCATAAAGCTGAAACCAATACAAGCTTAATCAGAGGTCTTATTTTGGACCATGGGCATGGCATCCTGACATGAAAAAGAGAGTAGAAGATGCACACATGCTAACGTACAACGTGCCATCAGAATATGAAAAAACAGAAGTGAATTCTGGCATTTTTATTTTACAAGAGCTGAAAGTAAATTTATTGCAGATAGAGTTTAAAAAAAATAATAGAACTGAAAAAGAAAGTCTATGGTGACTCAGATAAAAGGTTTGTTGTTATAAATCAAGGGGGAGTTGACCCATTTTGCTTAGATGCTCTTGCAAAAGAAGGCACAGTAGCTCAGCACAGAGCTAAAAGGACAAATATGGAAAGGCTGACTCTTGCTTGTGGTGGGGGAGCTCTAAATTCTTTTAATGACCTAAATCCTGATTGTTTTGGACATGCAGCACTTGTCCATGAGTGTACATTGGGAGAAGAGAAGTTCACTTTTATGGAGACATGTAACAATTCTTGCTCTGTCACATTATTGGTTAAAGGACCAAATAAGCACGCACTCACTCAAATCAAAGGTGCAATAAGAGATGGCGTGAGGACTGTTAAAAGTGCCATCAACGGTGGCTGTGCGGTTCCAGGCGCTGGTGCAGGGGACGCGGCAATGGCAGAAGCCCTGATTAAACAAAAGTCCGGTTTAAAGGGCAGGGCCCAACTTGGAGTTCAAGCATTTGCTGAGGCTCATTTGCCCCTTATTTACAAGATTCTTGCTCATCACTCTGGTTCTGATCCTCAGGAAACACTATTTAAAGTTTAAGAAGAACATTTGTAATCAGGTCAACTTGTGGGTGTGGACTTGAACACAGGTGAGTAGGTGGTAGCAGCAGAAGTAGGCACTGGGATAATTGTAAAGAAACAGCTTCTTCACTCCCACACTGTGATTGCCACCAACATCCTCCTGGTTGATGAGACCATGTGAGCTGAAGTGTCTTCTCAAAACGGTTGAATCGAAGCTTCCCTTGTATTCCCTGAATCACGAAGACTCCACAGAGTGATCCTAAGAATATAGCATTTTCGTCCAAGCTTCAAATGATTTTCAAAGGAATTTTCTTTCCCCCTAAGAAGAAAGGAGAGAACACTGGCACCTAGTCAAATTCCAGTCTGAAATTATAATTCCAGTATTTTTTAACTGCACTCAGTGTACACACATAAAGCAGGCTATTTTCACCCAATGCACAGGATGTTATGCTTTAACTTCTGTGATTAAAAAAAAATACATGTTAAAAAAGCATGTTATCTACCTTATTAAATATCCCTTGAAAAATAAAATGAAATTTCATGGGAGTCCCCAAATTTTGGAACTTTAAAGAAAATAATAATAGTAACACCAGCTACAATGACAATAATAATTTGGTCAAAAGTGATTATGGTTGTTCCTATTTAACTCATTTAACCACCTTGGGTTCATAGGCTGGTTCAAATTGTCATCACTGTTAGTTAGCAAGTAACTGAGCTGCCTTCAAGCAGTTAAAGAGCAAAGCAAAGTGGAATGTGTGTAACCCAATCGCACCAGTGGAGCCAGCCCACAGAGTGCATAGAGTTGCCTATAGCTGAGGCAGCATGCCCAAGCCTGTAACTTAATAATCTTGTCAAAGTAATTGGCCACAGGTGGTCCACACAGCTGGGTGAACAGCTGAGCCTGTTCACTACTTTTGAGGCTGTCTTAACAAGTTGCTGGAGTTGGGTGTGTATGATCTCTCTACCGCTCCAGTGGTTCTCACCTAGAAGCGATTTTGCCCCTCGGGGAGCACTTGGCAATATCTGGAGACATTTTTTATTGCCACAATGTGTTGCTACCGGTATCTAGAGGGTAGAGGCTGAGGATACTGCTTAAACATCCTACAATTCTCAGGACAGCCCCAAATAAGTAATTACTCAGCCCAAAATGTCAGTAGAGCCAAGATGAGGAAACCATGCTCTGTTAAAACACAGACATGGGTTCTGTGTCTCCCTCTAATAATTTATTTTGTTTAGCAGAACACAGTGACTGGGTGATGATCAGGAACCAAAATAAAGTAGACTTATCCTAGCCCTGAACTTGGCAATGGAAAAGTGTGTGTGTGTGTGTGTATGTGAGAGAGAGAGAGAGAGAGAGAGAGAGAGAGAGAGACATTGTAAAAAATAATTTTCAAGCAGAAAATAAATTTCCAAATCTGAACAGAAACAATCTTTCCATGCTCGGCCCCACAGCGCATGCCTAGCAGCGCCAGAATGGTGAGCCAGGGGGACAAATCTAACCCAACAGCCTCCAGTAAACGCACAGGAATTGTGTGCAACAGGCACACTCCCCCTTCCTCCCCAACAATGAACAACAAAGAACAAGTTAGGCAGATTCAGTCCTTCACAAAAATCCATCCTGTAATTTTCTACAGATTGGCAGTGATCACAGGAGCAGCGTGACAAGAATATTGAAAGGGCGGGGAAGAACCGGCATTCGCAGCAACAACCAGCCTGGCAGCACCTCCCTCCAAGATGGGCATGGGGAATTTCCTGAGGGGATGTACAGTATCTGCCCAGTGGGTGGTCTTGGAATCCCAAGTAGTGAGGGCGCAGCAGGACACAAAATGATAATAGGAACAGTCAACTTTTGTTCTAGTCTCACCCCTAGCAATCTGCAAGTATGAAAGCTCTGGAACTATGGCTTAGAAAGAGCAGACTAAGCAAGTTCAGAGGCCGTGTAATTTGATTATACAGGGAAAAGGTCCTTTCCCTCTTTACTTTCTACCCACCCACCTTACCTTTTCATGCAGTGTCAAGAAAACGACCCTAGCCGCCTTCAACGTTGGCTAGCATATTCCTGAGAAAAGACCGTACCAGCTCTGGAATCTGTCAACTTGGGGTTGGTGACCACAAGTGAGGACATTTTTCTTAAGAAATTTAAAATGAAAGTTGCCAGTGAATTGTCCTTCCCAGGAGAAACATTGGCTTCTCCTACGACATTCCTGCTCCCTTCACTGTTGTTATTTTGCTGAGCCTCCCTGTCCCACTGCCTTAGCATCTGTATTAGTTTCCTGTGGTCACCGCACCACATTGCTACAAACAGTGGCTCAAAATAACACAAATTTATTATCTTGTGTTCTGGAGGTCAGATGTCCGGCATGGATCTCACTGGGCTGACATCAAGGCACCAGCAGGACAGCATTCTTTCTAGAGGATCTGTGGGAGAATCTGTTCCCCTGCTTTTCCATGCTCTAGAGGTCATTTGTATTCCGTGGCTCATGCTCCCTTCCGTCTTCAAAGCTGGCGGTGGCCAGTTGACCCTTTCTCACACAGCGCCGCTCTGACATCGACTCTTCTGCCTCCCTCTTCTATCTTTTAAGAAAGCTTGTGGCCCTGGCCGGTTTGGCTCAGCGGTTAGAGCGTCGGCCTGCGGTCCTGAGAGACCCGGGTTCGGTTCCCGCTAAGGGCATGTACCTCGGTTGCAGTTTGTCCCCGGCCCTGGTCGGTTGTGCGGGTGGCAGCCACTCGATGTGTCCCTTTCACATCGATGTTTCTCTCTCTCTGTTCCTCTCTCTCCCCACCCCACTCTACCTGAACAACAACAAAAAAAAAATGGAAAAATGTCTTCAGGTGAGGATAAAAAAAAAAGAAGGCTTGTGATTACACTGGGCCCACCTAAATAATCCAAGATACTAGTCTTACTTTAAGGTCACCTACTTTCCATCTGCAGACCTTAATCTCCACTCCTCTGACCACGTAACACTTACATACAGGTTCCAGAGATTAAGATGTAGGCATCTTTGGAGGGTCCATTATTCTATCTACACAGCTTCTTCTTTGATCTCACCTTTGTAATGTTGGGTTGACAGCTCAATGGGGGCACAGGCAGTGCCAGTAAGTGTTTATAAATAAATATTTGTTAAATGAATGAATGAATAAATGGGTGAGGAAGTGTTAGTATTCAGCTTCCTGACTTAACTTTATAAATCCTGAAAATAAATGTAATCCCTGGCGCCTCAGAACTTTCACCCACACAACTGATAAATATCCCTCAGAGACTGTGAGATCCATCTTGTGGACAATATAACCATGTTTCAAACTTCATTGTTCACTTTGGTGACTCTGTCTCTTGGCCTTTTGAGGGTTTCGTAGTCTGAGACCAGACGAGCAAGATCTCTTTCCCATCTTTTCCACAGAAACACATTCAATTATGCAGAACGTGTCCCCTCACAGCTCAGTGCTTTATTTGTTGGTATTGTTTTAATCACCTCAATTCAGGATGTTTCTTTCTTAAAATCCCATGAATTTATTCCAATGAATTAACCTCTTTCCCATTCACGCCAAGGTATTTGTTTAGGAGAGACTTGACTGAGGTTGGTCAGTCGCTCTAGAGTCTTTTGCTTTTTTTTTAATTGAATTTATTGGGGTGACGTTGGTTAATAAAAGTATATATGTTTTACATGTACAATTCTATACTACGTCATCTGTATATTGTATGTGTGTTTACCACCTCAAGTCAAGTCTTTTACCACCATGTATCCCCCCTTCACCCTCTTGTACCTTCCCCACCCCCTTTCCCTCAGGTAATAACCATACTGTTGTCTGTGTCTATGAGTTTTGTTGTTGTTTCGCTCAGTCCCTTTGCATTTTTCACCCAACGACAGCTGTCAGTCTGTTCTCTGTATCTATGATTCTGCCTCTATTTTGTTTGTAAGTTTATTTTGTTTATTAGATTTCACATGTAAGTGAAATCATATGGTACATGTCTTTCTCTGACTGGCTTATTTCACTTAGCATAATACTTACCAGGTCTAAAAATGCTGTTGCAAAAAGTAAGATTTCCTTCATTTTTATGGCCGAGTAATATTCTATCATGTAAATATACCAAGCTTTGATCCACTCATCTACTGATGGGCACTTGCTTTCAAATCATGGCTATTATAAATAGTGCTGCAATGGATATAGGGGTGCATACATTCTTTCAAATTAGTGTTTCAGGTTTCTTCGGATGTAGTCCCAGAAGTGGAATCACTGGGTCATAAGACGGTTTCATTTTTAATTTTTTGAGGTAATTTTATACTGCTTTCCACAGTGACTGCACCAATCTACATTCCCACTAACAGTGTACAAGGGTTTCCTTTTCTCAACATGCTTGCCAACATGTGTTGTTTACTGATTTATTGATGATAGCCATTCTGACAGGTATGAAGTGATAGATACCTCATTATGGTTTTAATTTGCATTTCTCTGATGATTAGTGATGTTGAGCATCTTTTCATATGCCTATTGGCCATCTGTATGTTCTCTTTGGAGAAGTGTCTATTTAGGTCCTTTGCCCATTTTTTAAATTGGGATGTTTGTTTTATAAATTTTTATAGATTTTGGATATCAACCCCTTATCATTTGTATCATTGGCAAACATGTTCTCCCATTCAGTGGGTTGTCTTTTCATTTTGTTGATGATTTCCTTTGCTGTGCAAAAATTTTTTAGTTTGATGTAGTCCCATTTATTTATTTTTTCTTTTGTTTCTCTTGCCTGAGGAGAGATATCAGGAAAAAATATTGCTATTAGAAATGTTCAGTATCTTGCTACCTATGTTTTCTTCTAGGATTTTTGTGGTTTCAAGTCTTACATTGAAGTCTTTAATCCATTTTGAGTTTATTGTTGTGTATAGTGTAAAAAGGTGGTCTAGATTCTTTTTTTTTTTTCAAATATCTGTCCAATTTTCCCAGCATTATTTATTGACTAGACTATCTTTATTGCATTGCATGTTTTTGCCTTCTCTTGAATAATAACTGACCATAAGTTATTAGTTTATTTCCAGGCTCTCTGTTCTGTTCCATTGATCTATATGTCTGTTTCTATGCCAGTACCATGCTGTTTTAATTACTATGGCCTGTAGTATAGTTTGATATTAGGTAGAATGATTTCTCCAACTTTGTTCTTCTTACTCAGTACTACTGTGGCTATTCAGGGTCTTCTGTGGTTCCATATCAATTTTTGGAATATTTGTTCTAGTTCTGTGAAACACACCACTGGTATCTTTTTTTTTTTTTTCAATTTTTTTTTCTTTATTAATTTGAGAGAGAGAGAGAGAAG
This sequence comes from Molossus molossus, assembly GCF_014108415.1. Taxonomy (NCBI): domain Eukaryota; kingdom Metazoa; phylum Chordata; class Mammalia; order Chiroptera; family Molossidae; genus Molossus; species Molossus molossus. Next base: position 186,345,679 of record NW_023425344.1, read on the forward strand.
GGAGAGGGAGAGAGAGATAGAAACATTGATGAGAGAGAACATCAATTGACCGCCTCCTGCATGCCCCCACTGGGGTCAGGCCCACAACCTGGACATGTGCCCTGACCGGGAATCGAACCGGCGACCTCTTGGTGCATGGGTCAATGCTCAACCACTGAGCCACACTCGCTGGGCACCACTGGTATCTTGATAGAAATTGTGTTAAATATATAGATTGCTTTGGACAGTATGAAGATTTTAATGATGTTAATTATTCCTATTCATGAGCACAGTATATGCTTCCACTTATTTGTATCTTCTTCAATTTTTTTATTTGGTGTCTTATAATTTTCCAAGTACGGGTCTTTTACATCTTTGGTTAAATTTATTCCTAAATATTTTATAAATTATAAATACAATTGTTTTCTTAGTTTCCCTTTCTGAGAGTTCATTATTGGTGTATGAAATGCAAGTGATTTCTGAATATTTCTTTTATATGCTGCTACTTTACTGAGTTCATTTATTACTTCTAGTCATTTTTTGGTGGAATCTTTAGGGTTCTCTGTATACAGTATCACGTCATCTGCAAAAAATGGCAATTTTACTTCTTCCTTTTCAAATTGGATGCCGTTTATTTCATTATATTTTCTAATTGCTGTGGCTATGACTTCCAGTACTATGTTGAATAAGAGCGGTGAAAGCAAACACCCTGTCACCCTGTCCTGTGCCTGATCTTAAGGGAAATCACTTGTAGATTTTGCCCATTGAGTATGATGTTGGGTGTGGGTTTGTCATGTATGGCCTTTATTATGTTGGACATATTTCCTCTATTTCCACTTTGCTGAGAGTTTTTATCATAAATGGGTACAGGATTTTATCATATGCTTTTTCTGTATCTATTGATATGAGCATGTAATTTTCATCCTTCAGTTTGTTTATGTGGTGTATCACATTTATTGATTTTCAAATATTATACCAACCTTGCATCCCAGGAATAAATCCCACTTTATCATGGTGTATAATCTTTTTAATTTATTGCTGGACCCAGTTTGCTAAAATCTGGTGAAGATTTTCGCATCTGTGTTCATTAGGGATATTGGCCTAAAACTTTCTTTCTTTGTAGTATCTTTATCTGGTTTTGGAATTAGGATAATACTGGCCTTGTAAAAAGAGTTTGGGAGTCTTCCCTGCTCTTGAATTTTTTGGAATAGTTTTAGGAGAATAGGTGTTAGTTCTTTGAATGTTTGGTAAAATTCACCTGGGAAGATATCTGGTCCAAAACTTTTGTTTGTTAGGAGTTTTTTGTGTTTTGTTTGTTTGTTTGTTCTTTTAATTATTGCTTCCATTTTATTAGTTGTAATCTGTCTACTTAGATGCTCTGATTCTTCCTGATTCAATTTTGGAAGATTGTTGGTTTGACGAATTTATCAATTTCATCTAAATTGTCCAATTTTTTGGCACATAGTTTTTAGGTTTTTTTTTTTTTTGTATTATTTTCTTATAATCCTTTGTAGTTCTATGATGTCAGTTGTTACTTCTCCTCTTTCTTTTTGTGATTTTATTTATCTGGATCCTCTCTCTTTGTTTTTAATAAGTCTGGTTAAAGCTTCATCAATCTCTTGGTTTCATTGATCTTTTGTATTGTTTTTTTAATTTAGATTCTATTTTGTTTATTTCTGCTCTGATCTTGTTTTTTTTAATTCTCACCCAATAATATTTTTCTATTTATCATCAGATAGAGTGGGAGGGAGGGAGAGAGAGGGAGAGAAAGGGAGAGAGAGAGAAACATCAATATGCAAAAAACACATCAACTGGTTGCCTCCCGCGTGACCTGACACAGCTGGGGACAAACCACAACTGAGGTACGTGCCCTTGATTGGAATCAAACCTGTGACCACTGAGCAAAACCGGCCAGGGCTCTGCTCTGATCTTTATTATTTTCTTCCTTCTACTCACTTTGTTCATTGTTCTTTTTCTAGCTCTTTTAAGTGTAAAGTTAGATTGCTTGTTTGATATTTTTCTTATTTTTTGAGGTAGGCCTGTAAAGCTATGAATTTTCTCTCAGGGCTGCTTTTGCTGTGTACCACAGATTTGGGGCTGTGTTCTCATTTTTGTTTGGTTTAAGGTATCTTTTGATTTCTTCCTTGATCTCACTGTTAATCCATTAATTGTTTAGTAACATGTTATTTAGCCCCCCTGTCTTTGTGTATTTGCCAGGTTTTTTTCTTGTGGTTGATTTCAAGTTTTATACCATATGGTCCAGGAAGATACTTGATATGATTTCAATCTTTTTAAATTTATTGAGGTTTGATTTGCATCCTAATGTGTAGTCTATCCTAGAATATGTTCCAAGTGCACTTGAAAAGACTGTATCTTCTGCTGTTTTGGGGTGAAATACTAAAAAATATCAATGAAATCCTGTGATCTAGTATGTCATTTAAGGCCACTGTTTCCTTGTTGATTTTCTGTCTCATAGATCTACCCATTGATATTAATGAAATGGGTTGTTAAAATCCCCTACTATGATTGTGTTACTGTCGATCTATCCCTTTATGTCCATCAAGATTTGCTTCATTTATTAAGGTGCTACTATGTTGAGTGCATAAATGTTTACAAGGCTTATATCCTCTTACTGAGTTGATCCTTTTAGCTTTATGCAATGTTCTTCTTTGTTTCTTGGTATTGCCTTTCTTTGAAGTCTATTTTGTGAAATAAGTATTGCCACCCCAGCTGTTTTTTGTTTTGTTTTGTTTTGTTTTTACTTCTCCGTGCATGAAATATCTTTTTCTTCCCTTTACTTTTAGTCCATGTGTATCTTTTGTTCTCAGGTGGATCTCCTGTAGACAACACATTTATGGGTCTGATTTTCTTATCTATTCAGCTACTTTATGACTTTTGATTGAAGCATTTAAGCCAATTACATTTAAGTGATTATTGATAAGTATGTATTTATTGCCATTTTATTATTTTAACTATGTTCCTTTGGGTTTTTTTTTCCTTCTTTTTCTTTTTAAAGAAGACCCTTTTACATTTCTTGTAATACTTAATTGGTGGTAATAAAGTTCTTTGGCTTCTTATCTGGGAAGCTCTTTATTTCTCCTGCAATTTTAAATGATAGCCTTGCTGGGTGAAGTAGTCTTGGTTGTAGATCCCTGCTGGTCATCACTCTAAATATTTCATGCCAATTCCTCTGGCCTGAAATGTTTCTGTTGAGAAATCAGCTGACAGTCATATGGGAGTTCCCTTATAGGTAACTAGTTGTCTTTCCCTTGCTGCTTTTAAGATTCGCTCTTTGTATTTAACTTTTGACATTTTAATTATGATGTGCCTTGGTGTGGGCCTCTTTGGGTTCACCTTGTTTGGGACTCTCTGTGCTTCCTAAACTAGTGTGTCTTTTTTCTTCACCAGATTAGGGAAGTTTTCAGTCATTCTTTCTTTTTTAAAAAATAATCTAGCCCTGGCTGGTTTGGCTCAGCAGTTAGAGCATCGGCATGCAGACCAGAGTCCCAAGTTTAGTTTCTGCTAAGGGCATGTACCTCCATTGCAATTTGTCCCCTGTACCAGTTGGTGTTGTGTGGGTGGCAATCACTCAATGTGTCTCTTTTACATCGATGTTTCTCTCTCTTTCTTTCTCCCTCTCTCCCTCCCGCTCTATCTGAAGATAAAAATGCAAAAAAAAATTTTTTAAAAAAACCTTATCTAAGGACATGCTTATTCATTTTAGAGAGAGGAAAAGAGAAGAGAGAGAGAGAGAGAGAGAGAAACAATGATGTGAGAGAGAATCATTGGTTGGCTGCCTTCCCATATGTGCCCCAACTGGAGATCAACCTGCAACCTTGTTATGTGTCTTGACCAGGAATCAAACCCACAACCTTTTGCTGTACAGGACAATGCTCCAATCTAGTGAGCCACACTAGTGAGGGAAATCATTATTTCTTCAAATAGGTTCTCAACCCCTTTCTTTCTCTCTTCTCCTTCTGGTACCCCTATAATGTGGATGTTGTTATGCTTCACATTACCCAGGGCTTCCTTAACTATCCTCATTTTTTAAAAGTGGTGTTTTTGGTCGGATTGGGTACTTTCTGCTACCTTCTCTTCCAAATCACTGATTCAGTACTTTGCTTCATCCAACCTACTGTTCATTCTTTCCTATGTAATCTTCATTTAAATTACTGTATTCTTCATTTCTGACTGGTTCTATTTAATGTTTCTTATGTCCTTTTAATGCTGTTGTAGTTCTCACTAAGTTCCTTGAGCATCCTTATAACATTTTTAAACTCTATGTCTAATCAATTGTTTTCCTCCATTTTATTTAGTTTTTTTCTGGAGGTTCCTCCTGTTCTTTCATTTGGGGACTGTTTCTTAGTCTCCTTTTGGCTTCATCTTTGTGGTTTTTCTGTATGTATTAGGTAGATCTGCTATGACTCCCTGTGTTGGTAGGATGGCCTTATGTAGTAGGTGTCCTGTGGGACCCAGTGATGCAGTCTCCTTGATCACCTGAGCTGGGTGCTCTAGGAATGTCCCTTGTGTGGGTAATGTAAGCCCTCCTATTGTGATTGAGTCTTGATTTCTATTGGCCTATTTATGCATGGTGTCAACCCTCAGGCTGGCTAACTATGAACATCAACCCAGACCACAGTGTATAAGCTGCCATGCCAGTTCTGACCACATGAAGCAGATTTTGCCTCAGCAGGGCCTACTGCTTGTCAAGATCTCCCTTTGGATTTGTCACTTGTAAAGCTAATTGGATCCTGCTCTGATGATTTCTGAAGCTGGCCACTCTGTATCTTGGTTATGGGGCCTCTTGGGAGGGACTTTGGTGCAAACCAATGTCAGATACTGTCTGTGACAGGTTCTAGGAAACCAATTTGGAGCTACAAAGCAATCCTCAGTTTGTGGTTGCCTCTGCTGGGCCTGGTTGTGTGTGGGAAGGACCAAGCTGTGCACCAAGGCTGGCTTTTACCAGCACTAAATTCAGGGGCAGATCAGCGAAAGTCCAAATGTACCAGGAGATAGGCCTCCTCCTGCCTTCACCTGCTGGCTGCCTTTTAGGCTTAGTCACTGAGAGAGCCTCTGGTGGTATTTGAGTTGCATGAGGTAGGTTCTCAATGAGTCACCATGTAGAGGCAAGTGGTGTTCACCAGATTAATATAGGTTCAAACTTAGTGCCAGTGCTGAATCTGAGGCTACTCAACCAATGTCCTAGGTATGCCAAGTTCAGCTGCCTCCCACTGAGTGATTACACAGCTTTATGGTGGGACAGGGTCTCAGGGAGTGGTCAGGGTGAGGCTAACAGAGTTGATTATGTGAAAGCAAATCAAAACTTGCCGTATTAACAAGGACTCTGCACCAGTTGAGCATGCAAGGGATAAATTGTCCCTGTCCTAGAGCCATAAACTCAGTCTGCCCCAGATTCTGCAAGGAGCCCGATCTCAGCAGGAAAGACCCCTGAGAGTTGAGTGGATGGGGTCACCTGGAGCCCAGTAAGTGGGACTGGCAGATCTCCATTAAGGAGGAGGTACCAGTCAGGCTCACAGGAAAGTTAGAGGAATGGCCACTGCACCAAAGGCATACAACCCAGTCACTGACATCCCCTGAGTCTGCTCAGACCTCTACACGCTGACACAGGCAGCTGACTCCTCAGTAGGGGGAAAGCTCATCAGGGTAGGGTGACAGGGAGTTCAGAGGGTGGGGCTATTACATTCACCCAGCCTGATGCCATAGGAGGGGAATGCTCCATTCAAGAAAGATGGTGTCTGGAGTGTGGGAGAGGGATACAGCACAGGGATCCTGGTGGTGTCCATGCAACTCTATTCTGCTTTGACCTCCCGCCGTTGGAACCCAGGGTGAATGGCTACAAATAAGATGTTGTGCCTTGGCCCTTTAAGACGGCACCTGTGTTGTGTCTCTAGCAGACTGCTATGTCTCCCTGGCAGACAGAATCCCTGCTGCTTTTCACAGCCAGATGTTACGTGAGTACCTCTTCTTGGCTCTGGTGCTCTGGGCTGGGGACCCTAGCTTGGAGTTGAGACCCCATACGCCTCAGGATGGACCTTTGCAGCTGAGATCCTCCAGAATCTCAGCCACCACCCATAGGAGTAGGGCCAGCCCTTTTTGCGTCTTCATCCTTCCTATCAGCCTCGATATGACTTCTTCTGTAAATCTTTGGTTATAAGACTTATCTTTAGCTAGTCTTCAGTTGGTTATTTATGTTGATTGCTCTATATTTTAGTAGCAATTCCTCTTTGTTTGGGGAGGAGGTGCATGTAGCTTCCACCTACTCTGCCTCCATCTTGGATCGACCTAGAGTTGTTGTGTTTTTTTTAACCAGACTCCTCTGGAAAGTATTGAGCTATTCTGAACTTAGATTTATTTTTCTATTAGGCTGTGTGAAATTCTGACAGCTGCAAAAATAATTATGATGCTAAAATAGAACATAAATACATGTGGAGAGGAAAAACATTTTATCCTTCCTCAGCTAAAAGAAATGATTTGCCCTTTCATACTAGAGACTATTTAAATACACATTTAACTCTTTGTGATCTGCAGAGGACAATTTAATCAATGGTGGTTTTGCTGGAAACAAGCACTCCCATGGCAGGCTCCCTCCACCAGTCACTGGTGTCGAAAAACTACCTCATTTAGATAATTGATGTTAATTTTTAATATTAGTCTAATCAGAATACATTCCCAAAATGCTGCACTTATTTGCTTCATTTTATTATCCAACCCCTTTCCTCTGATATGTTTGCTCTAAAACAGAAGGAATTGTGTAAACATCTGGCTATCAGCTGTAACAGTCATTAATCTTAATAAGTGTTGTACCCCCATTCATTAAAGAATAGCATTTGGCCGAAAGTTACCCAATAATCAGAGACAAAGTTAATTGGAAACTACATCTTCTCACAGCCCCCCTTCCTCAGTGTTCATCAAACACATTTATCAGTGTCAGCCTGTTCCCACCAACAGCACTGACAGTGGGTAGTTAAAGCGACCACTGATTCCACTTGAGTCATTTCTGGAGATCCAGCCTTTGATATCTTGATTACACTTTTACTTAATTTCCTACAATTATAGGATGTATGTATTATCATACCCATTTCATAGATAAGAAAACTGAAGATTAACGATAGATAGTAAGTAATCTGCCCAAAGTCATGCCACTAAAAAGTGGCAGAACCAGAAACTTAATTTTTGAGAGCTAAATGATTCCAAAACCCAAATTCTGCATCTCTTATGTAACTCTTGAAGGTAGGCTTACTATTCTAAAATTTTAAAAAAGGAAGTGAATAAAGATTATAATATGAATTTTAAAATTTATAATGGAGTGGGAAAATACTTTTATGGCATAAAATGTTTAAACATTAGTTAAAATTTATCTTTAGATAGTACCCTGCTTAGTTTTATCCATAGTTTTCTTGCTGTTCAGAATGGCTACCTAGGACATGCCTCGTGTCGTTTGCCTTCATCTTGAACTTCTCAACTCAGTGACATCACTTCACAGTGTTACTCTGTGCTGATTAAACCTGAACTTTTGTTACTGGGAACTGGGGCTCCCTTATACATTATTATTTTATTTTATTTATTTTTTTCTTTAATTTTTATTAATTTATTTTTGTTACAGATGTTTTTCCTTTTTCCCCCTAGACACCCTCCTCCCTATCCCCCCTCACACCCCCAGCATGTTGTCTATGTGCATTGGTTACACTTACATGCATATATGTTCTTTGGTTTATCTCATCCCCCCAGCCCCACCCCCCTTCTCTGAGGTCTGTCAGTCTGAACCGTACTCCTTTCTATGTTTCTGGGTCTATTTTGTTCATCAGCTATTTTGTTCATTATATTTCACAAATAAGTGATATCATGTGGTATTTGTCTTTCTTTAATTGGCTTATTTTGCTTAGCATAATACTCTCGAGCTCCCTCCATGTCGTCTTAAAGGATAAGAGATCTTTCTTTCTTACAGCTGCATAGTGGTCCATTGTGTATATGTACCACAGCTTTTTTATCCACTCATCTACTGATGGACACCTGGGCTGTTTCCCTTATACATTTTTAAATGGTCCCCATCTGTCACTGGTTGCAGTAGTCAGTTCTGGCCCCTTCCTCTATCCTGCCCACACACCGTTCCTGGGTATTCTAGGGTTCTTGCTAAACTATGCCCATCTCCAGCCTCCTTAGCCACTACATGTCCATCCCACCTGTCTCCTTGCATCCCATCTTCTATGATTAAGTCCCAGCCAGCTGTGGCCCTCAGCTCTCTCTAGTCAGCAAGCATCCATTAATGACCCATTCCACTTACAACTCTATGTTCCACACTTTTCAGTCTTTCTTCTTGTTTCCTTTCTCTCACCTCTTTGTCATGACACTATTTTTTTCTATCATGCTCCAATAAGTAGTAAGCTGGGGTGAGGGGCCAGGCCCATGAGTGTATAGGGGAACAGAAATTGGGGTCCATGACTTAGGCATCTGTATGTCTTATAGTTCACAGAAGGGCCCTCTGCATTCCTCGCTCAAATCTATAGTACATCTTTCAGAACAGGGGCCAGGATGATTGCCAATAATACTTAGCTCCACCCAGGACACAAGCCTCCAGTAATATTCTCCCAGACAACATCATCACTTAGAATCAAACACGTTCATACCTACAGGAAATCTAAAAACAATATGGAGAATCATCATTTTTTCCATCTCAAACAAGAAAAGCCACAACATCTCATAAGGTAGAACACATTTTATATATCTCTATCCAGACATTTTTCACAAATTTCAATACTTGTCCATAACTTGTTCAGGAATTGTGTTATTTCATTTAAAAATTGCTCTTTCGTAAAAATATAATGGTTTTAAAATGAAATGCTCTAACCATTTATTCATCTATTCAACAGATATTTATTAGGCCCCTTTTATGTTCAAGATAAGGTATTAGACACTATGGATAATACAGGAAGTATAGAATATCCTCCTTCTACCCTAAAACATTTTACAGCAGGGGAGAGAGGAAAATAAATACAAACAACAAAACCTATCACAGTGCGGGCATTCTGATGCAAACGAGATGTTAGGAGTGTTCCCCACAATGTAGTATTCTTTTACACTGAATTCTCTGAACATGCAATTGGCCAGAGTCATTTTTAGCATTCATCAGAGATAACGGTCAAGCAGAGGTGGGTAAGGTGGATTTTTCTGTTACTTCAGGTCTCGTGTCAATGACGTTGGACAAGCCTTGCCCCTGTGGCTATGAACCACAGTGAACAGAAATTGGTAGAAGGGCTTTCTAGTCCTTGCCCATTGTTCTGAGGGAGGTCGTTTCTGGTTTCATCATCCTCAGGGTCCTTCTGTTATCCATATGCTGGGAGCAATGGCAGCCTCTTCTAAGAACCTAGATACTGAGAAAGGCATTAAAAATGAGAAGTAAGTGTTCCCTGACAGGGCTTCCCAAGTAAGCATGACCAAGCAGTCCATTTACTAAAAAGATAAACACTCTACTATCTCTTTGGCTTGTGCTGGGTACAGTATCTAATTAGGACTTCTTTCCCAGGTGTCCAGGGCTACCCCTGGGCCTTTTCTTGCCCAGACTAATGGCCAGATTGACGTTATGGAAGGTAGGAGCCCCATCCTTCCTTTCCTTCTGTAAGATTTCGATTTCTATTAAAATGCAAATATCCCACAAAGCTGACTTTTGAAGTTGTGATAACTTACTAATACATATGAATTCTCTATGAAAAAATTCTCAACTTCCGGTCAAGATGGCGGCATAGGTAACCGCGGTATCGCGTCCTCCCATAACCACATAAAAGTTACAACTAAACTACAGAACAACCATCATTCAAAACCACCTGAAAGCAAGCTGAATGGAAGTCCTACAACTACGGAATTAAAGCAGCAGCCACATCCAGACTGGTAGGAGGGGCGGAGGGGCGGAGGGGCAGAGGGGTGGAAGCGTGAGGGGTGGAGGCGGAGGGGCCGGTCGCACACCCATGTGTGGCGGATAAAAATCAGGAGGATCTTGGGCTGGGAAGGTCCTTCCTGAGGACTGAGGGGTCCCCGTCCCACACCAGGTGCCCCGCTCAGGGTTCGTGCCAGGAAGAGAAGTCCCCATAACTTCTGGCTGGAAAAACCAGCAGGAACTGAGGCTCAGGGAATCTGACATGGCTGGAGCCCCAGGCAGCTCCTTAAAGGGCCCGCGCGAACTTATCGGACTCTCTCCCTCTAAGCTTGGAGGGGAGGCAGCTCGAGGGGCACCAGAGACATACAGGGAAGAACTGAGCTGTTTGGCACTGGAGCGAGGGCTGGAGAGGGGGTTTTCTCCAGGACAAATGAGCTGTCAGAGGCCTTTGTTCCTTTGGTGAGCCCTTCCCTGGGGTGGCAGACAGTCCCCATATCTGGGACTCCAGCAACCTGGCTCACACTGGTAGCCCCACCGTGGTGATTTCCTGAGACCCCTCCCCACCCAACTTTCAGGCCCACCCAAGCTGTTGCCAGTTGCTTAATCATAGGATTGGCCTGTCTTGGATCCTGCTTCAGGTTTTCCCTAAATTCTTTCAAACAAGCAGCATCTGGTCTCAGCTAGCCCCATACCTCTCGTTAAGTACTACACAGAAACAAACACAGGGAGGCAGCCAAAATGAGGAGACAAAGAAACAGGTCCCAAATGAAAGAACAGAACAAAACCCCAGGAAAAGAACTAATGAAATGGAGATAGGCAACCTAACAGATACTGAGTTCAAAATACTGCTTATAAGGATGCTCAATGAACTTAGTAAGAACCTCAGTGAACTTAGGGAGGGCCTCAAAAACATAAAAAGGACGAGTCAGAAATGATGGATGCACAGTCAGAAATAAAGGAGGCATTAACTGAAATAAAGAATAATTTGCACAGATTCAATAGTAGAGCATGTAAATCCAAGAAGCAAACCATCTATTTGGAATATAAGGAAGCAAAAAACGCCTAATCAGAACAGCAAAAAGAAAAAAGAATCCAAAAAAATGAGGATAGTTTAAGGAGTCTCTGGGACAACTTCAAGCGTGTCAACATTCGCATCTTGGGGGTGCCAGAAGGAGAAGAGGGAGAACAAGAAATCAAAAACCTGTTTGAAACAATAATGGCAGAAAACTTTCCTAACTTGGTAAAGGAAACAGACATACAAGTCCAGGAAGCACAGAGAGTCCCAAACAAGATGAACCCGAGAGGCCCACACCAAGACACATCATCATCAAAATGCCAAAGGTTAAATACAAAGAGAGAATCTTAAAAGCAGCAAGAGAAAGGCAGCTAGTTTCCTACAAGGGAGTTCCTATAAGGCTGTCAGCTGATTTCTCAAAAGAAACTTTGCAGGCCAGAAGGGAGTGGCAAGAAATATTCAGAGTGATGAAAAGCAAGAACCTACAACCAAGATTACTCTGTCCTGCAAAGCTGTCATTTAGAATCGATGGCCATATAAAGACTTTCCCAGACAAGAATAAGTTAAAGGAGTTCATCACCACCAAACCGTTATTATATGAAATGATGAAGGGTCTTTTTGAAGAAAAAGATAAAATATATAAACAAACAAAATGGCAATGAATACATATCTATCAACAATGGAATCTACAAACAAAATGAACAGGCAGAACAGAAACATTCTCATAGATACAGAGAACATTTTGTTGGTTGCCAGATAGGAGGGGAGTTGGGGGAATGGGTGAAAAAGGTGAAGGGATTAAGAAGTACAAATTCATTGCTAGACTGACAAACCTCAAAGGGAAAGGGGTTGCGGGGAGGGAAGAAATAAACCCAAGAACTTATATGCATAACTAATGGACACAGACAACAGTGTGGGAAAAGGTGGGAGGTGGGCAGGAGTGGGGAGGAGGGTGTCAATGGGGGGGGAATGAGGAACATCTGTAATACATTCTACATTTAACAATGAAGATTTAAAAAATAATAATAAAAAAAGAAAAAATTCTCTGTACAGAGGCACAGAGTCAAGGGATACTGAAGTTATGGGTAGAAGGAAGACACTTGGTAGAGAGAAGCCTGGGAATGAGACCCCAGAAACGTATGCCACATACTTCACTATTTTGCTTGGAAGAAGTTCTGCATATAAAACCCCCTGAGAGACAGATCATCTAAGTGTTTGCTCAGTATCCCTGTTGATACTCCATTTCATTACTGGCTGGTCCTTTCTTCTTCACAATTACCCTGTGGTTCCGAGTAATCAGTGTGGGCAGCTATTATTGACAGTGACTCCACTCCCGTAAAGTGACATCCTCCCTAGAGTAGATTATGGTTTAGAGGAAAGGACAATAATACTTGTTCCTTTTCTTAGGGCCCAGATGATGGCTCTGTGATTTCTTCTAGGGATAACGGCTAATACAAAGCTTTCCAGGCACCGTGCAAAACTCACCCATAAAAGAAATGAAGGATGACTGAGCTTTTGAGGGCGTTCTCCAAGATAAGAGCAAGAATCGTTTCAGAAAAGTCAAAAAAGTGCTAACAATGCCGGAAGAAGAGGCCTTCGTGAGACTAAATGGAGGTGGAATAGGTTGGAATACAGCTACTCCACAAATCATTTGAAAAGCTTTCTTTTCTAGTGAATGGCCCACTCAGGGAACACTTGAGCTTGTAACAAGCCAGAGGAAGAAATCTACTGATGCCACATCAGAGACACAGCACCTCCCTGCCCTTTGGGCCAAGACTTCTGGAGAAGCTAAGAAGTCCTTCTCAGACTTTCAGCATCTTCAATGGCAGCTGCCATGGCTACAGCAATTCTGCAAGCCAACAGCTGCTCCATTCACACCTCCACTCAAGCACAGCCCTGCTCTGACCTCTCCAGTCAGCACCGACCTTTCTTCTTCCTGAACCCCCTCAGCACTCATAATCCACCACTTACTAATGAGCAATTAAAAATGGCCTAATTCACCATCGCAAATCCTTTTTGGGAATAAGCATGGTGTTATTTAATGTTTCATATTGTCCTTTGTTTCGCCTAGGAGAATCTTGTTTCTCCAGATTAGTAACTCTTCCAAGGAAGGACAAATATTTTATGTCTCCAAAGCAATGGGGATCTTATTTCCTCAAGTAAAATTTAGCTCCTATGGGTCCACAAGTACAGGCCATGTATGAGGATGAAGGGACAGAATATTCTAAATTTTAGATGTCCCTGAAAACCCATATATATGCTCACTATCCTCATGTTTCCTGGGGTTATATTCTCCCCCTGCAGCCAGGTTGCTGCTGAGGCCTACCACAGCCTTTTGGGGAATGTAAAGCATCCAAAAAATATCTTCCAGAAAACTTCCAGTTTCCAACTCTACATGTAAGGAACTTAGAAGTTGTCACTTCATTCTAATGACAAATGACAAGGTGAACAGGCTAAATAATCAGCAACTCTTCTTGGATCTATAAGAGATGGAGAGACAGGCAAACACAGGAGTCATAACTTATTGGGGCAGAGACTCAGGAGAGTAATACTGCTGGGAGAACCTGTATTTGGGTAGGAAAACCTGAAATGTAAATGATGAATTGGTCCCGGCCAGGTAGCTCAGTTGGTTAGAGTGTCGATTCCTGTTCAGGGCACATACAAAAATGAACCAATGAATGCATAAATGTGTGGAACAACAAATCAATATTTCTCTCTCTCTTTTTCCCTTTCTCTCTCTAACATAAAATTTTTTTAAAGTAAGTGATGAATTGGAGGAGGCTCAATGCCAACAAGTCTGAGAGTTAAAAACTCCAAGAGGACCTAGTCTTTTGTGAGTTTTACCTCTGGGAGCCCAACCAAGCCAAACTGATTCTAAAGTTCATTTGGAGGGTCAAAGCACCCAGAAGAGCCAACACAATATTGAAGGAGAAGAACAAAGTGGGAGACTGACACTACTCACCATCAAGACTTAATATCAAGCTACAGTAATCAATACAGTGTGGTAATTGACAAAGGCTGACCAAAAAGATCGGTGGAACCGTAGAGAGCCCAGAAAAAGACCTATATAAATATAGTCAATTGACCTTTGGCAAAGGAGCAGAGGCAACATAATAAAGCAAAGAAAGTCTTTTCACCAAATGGTGCTTGAACAATTCTCCATCCTTATGCAAAAAGAAAAAATAATAATAATTTAGAAACAAAATTAACTCCTCACAAAAACTAATTCAAAATGAGTCATAGACCTAAATACAAATTTGTGAAACTATAAAATTCCTAGGAAGATAATAACATAGGAGAAAATCTGGATGACTTTGGGTATGGCAATGACTTTTTAGACACCAAAAGCACAATTTCTGAGGAAAAATTGATAAGCCAGACTTCATTAAAATTAAAACTTCCGCTCTGCAAAAGACACTGTCAAGAAAATAAGATAAGTCACTGAGTAGGTAATGCAAAAGATATATCTCATAAAGGACTGTTATCCAAAATGTACAAAGAACTCTTAAAATAATAAATAACAAAACAACCTGATTTAAAAATGGGCCAAAGACCTTAGCAGACACCCCACCAAAGAAGAGATATCAATAAAAAAAGGCATATAAAATGATACTCCACATCATATGTTATCAGAAAAAGGCAAATTAAAATAACAATGAGCCCTGATTGGTATGGCTCAGTTGGTTGGGCATCATCCAGTGTGCCAAAGGGTTCCCGGTTTGATTCCCAGCCTGAGCACATGCCTGGGATGTGGGCTCAATCTCCAGTGCAGGGCATGCAGGAAGCAGCTGATCAATGTTTTTCTCTCTCATTAATCTCTCTCTCTCTCTCTCTCTCTCTCTCCCTCCCTCCCTCTCTCACTTTCTCTCTCTCTCCCTCTCTCTAGAAATCAATAAAAAAATCTTTTAAAAACCAACAGCAATGAGATACAGTACATTAAAATAACCAAACTCCAGAACACTGATAACACTAAATTTTGGTGAAGATATTGAGCCACAGGAACTCCCATTCATTGCTCGTGGGAATGCAAGATGATGCAGCCGCTTTGGAAGACAGTTTGGTAGTTTCTTGCAAAACTAAACATACTTTTATCATAGTATCCAGCAACTGTGCTCCTTGTTATTTACCCAAAGGAGTTAAAAACTTATGTCTACACAAAAACTTGCAAATGCATGTTTATAGCAGCTATATTTATAATTGCCAAAACTTGGAAGCAACAAGATACCTTTCAGTGGGTGAATAAATAATCTCTCGCACATCCAGACAATGGACTGTTTTCCAACACTAAAAAGAAATGAGCTTCAAGCCATAAAAAGCCATGGAGAAAACATCAATGCATATTACTAAGTGCAAGAAGCCCATCTGAAAAGGCTACATGATCTATGATTCCCCCTATATGACATCCTGGAAAAGGCAAAACTATGGAGACAGCAAAAAGATCCGTGGTTGGTGGGGGGGGGGGGAATAAATTGACAGAGCATAGAGGATATTTAGGGCCGTGGAACTACTCTATATGACACTATCATGGTGGACACATGTTATTATGCATCTGTCCAAACCCATAGAATGTGCACCACCAAGATCGAACCCTAATGCAAACCATGGATATGGGGTGATTGTGATGTGTCAGTGTAGGGTCATCAATTCAACACCTTGGTAGGGAACATTGATGATGAGGGATATTGATATGCACGGATAGGAGTACATGGGAAACCTACTTATCTTCCTCTCAACTGCTCTAAACCTGAGACTGCTCTAAACAAATAGTCTTTTTTTTTTTTATCCTCACCCGAAGACAATTTTTGCATTTATCTTCAGATAGAGTAGGAGGGAGAGAGGAGGAAAGAGAGAGAGAGAAACATTGACTGGTTGCCACCCACACGACCCCAATCGGGGCCGGGGACAAACTGCAACCAACAAATAGTCTTTTAAATAAACAAAAAATATCTTCCAGGAAAATTGGTTTTATCCCATGGTAAATAATCCAAACTTTATACATGAACACAAACAGATATTTTAAAGAGTAGAAAAATAGAAAATTTACACTATTTTCTAAAGTAAAACTTGATTTGAATAAAATTTCATCTTTGTAGCAGACCTTGCAGGTGATGCCAAGGTCCCTCCCCGAGCCTGTGCCAGCCCTCCCTGGAGTCTAAGTCCACACTCCTCTGTGGTTAGCCACACTTGTGTTTGTGTTTGAGAAGCTCTACTGGAAAGAGAATAAATGCTTGCTAAAGAATATGTACTGACAAACTGATTCACCATTTCTTCAAAATTCAGAGCATTGACAGGAAGTTGAAATCAAATCTTTCAGGTGGAGATGAAAAGGGTAATGACAACCTTCCTCGGACAGGAGAAGCATCCTGCTGGAGAAGCATCTGCTGAAGAAGCGTCCCACTGGAGAAGCATCCTGCTGGAGAAGCATCTGCTGAAGAAGCGTCCCACTGGAGAAGCATCCTGCTGGAGAAGCATCTGCTGAAGAAGCGTCCCACTGGAGAAGCATCCTGCTGGAGAAGTGTCTGCTGGGGAAGCATCCTACTGGAGAAGCATCTGCTAGAGAAGCATCCTACTGGAGAAGCATCCTGCTGGAGAAGCGTCCTATTGGAGAAACGTCTGCTAGAGAAGCATCCTACTGAAGAAGCAACCTACTGGAGAAACGTCTGCTAGAGGAGCATCCTACTGGAGAAGCATCTGTTAGAGAAGCGTCCTGCTGGAGGAGCATCCTGCTGGAGAAGTGTCTGCTGGAGAAGTGTCCTGCTGGGGAAGCATCCTGCTGGAGAAGCATCTTGCTGGAGAAGCATCCTGCTGAGGAAGCGTCCCGCTGGAGAAGCATCTGCTAGAGAAGCATCCTGCCGGGGAAGCATCCTGTCGGAGAAGCGTCCTGCTGGAGAAGCGTCCTGCTGGAAAAGCATTTGCTGGAGAAGCGTCCTGCTGGAAAAGCATTTGCTAGAGAAGCGTCTGCTGGAGAAGCATCCTGCTGGAGAAGTGTCCTGCTGGAGAAGCATCCCGCTGGGGAAGCATCCCGCTGGGGAAGCATCCCGCTGGAGAAGCATCCCGCTGGAGAAGCATCCTGTCGGAGAAGTGTCCTGCTGGAGAAGCATCCTGCTGGAGAAGCATCCCACTGGAGAAGCGTCCCGCTGGAGAAAGTGTTCTACTTGGCTACCACATGATGGTTTCCCACCAAAAAAATGGTTTTAGGAATGAGAACGTGGTTCAAAGGAAGAAGAAATCTTGGAGGGTGGAAGGGAGGAGTGACGGGCAGTGTGTGACAAGCATGGGCAAGAGCAGAGCAAAGCTCAGAGACGCATCTCAAAAGAAGCAAATACACTTAAGCAAAGGAACAGACGGGTCTTGTTCTCCCTGCAGACACAACTTTAAAGAACAAACAGTTGGTTCTTGGTTTTCTTTGGGCTTTGTTTTTGTTTTTCTTTTGTGCCTCAGAAAAGACCAGAAAAATGCAGTGATCAGGTGAAACCTTTATGTCCGCAGGAAAGACAAAACTCAGATTCACCGCCATGGCTCGCTCCTCGGCAGCTCCCGACCACAGAGCGAGCACCCTCTCCTGTTTCGCGAAATCCCAGCCAGAAACAAAATTGCTTAGCCAGCTTTGCCAAGAGGAATTTGTGTTAACACACTATATTTTTAACCTCATAATTTGATCATTTGCAAGTTACCTCGACATCCCCCATGACATCAGTCCCCGTGACTAAAAGGCTTTGGCTTCAGTTAGGCTATGAAGAGGGTTTTGTTGCTGGCACCTATTTGCGGAGCTTTAGCCCTGGGCTCCCTGCATCACCTCAGTAGGATAACAATGTCTCAGGAAAGAGGTGTAGCCCACCCAAGTTTTCCACATCAGCCCAGTGGAGCCGTGTCCGCAGATCTGGCATCCTGGATGTGTCAGCACTTCAGATTGATCGGGGATTCACCCAGGTTGTCAACTTGCCTGGCAGAACTTGGTCCTTTAAGGAACAGTACTACAACTCCTCTAGGCTGCCAGGCCTTGGTTTCCGGGGCAGGGGTAGGTGGCTGTGAGGGGAAGTGCAGTGGCTGGAGAAGCATGGGGGGGGGGTAGGTGCATCACAGCAGCAGCCACCTGTCTGCACGTGGTGCATTGAACAGTTATGCCCTGGGAAGGATCTTGGGGACCATCTAGTCTCTGACTCTCATTGTACAGAACTGAAAGCTGAGTTTCAAGGAGGATGAATGACCTGCTGAAGGTGTGACAACAAGCTACTTGTGGAGAGTAGAAACTGATTTTGCTTTTGCTTTTGGAGGGGAATACTCTCCAAAGGCCAGGCACTTTTCTCGATGCTCTGCATCATCTATCTTTTTAAACTTCACACATCTATATGGTAGGTAATCTCGCCATTTTAGCGGCCCTATTTTATAAAGAAGGAGGCAGGTAATGAGTCGTAAGTTAAATTTGAATCCACATCTGTCTACAAAGCCCGTGCTTTTCCTCTGTGTACCTGATGCCCATGCCCAACTCAGCAGAACCCATGACACCTTCTCCAGAAACAAACTAAGGACAGGGAACTGGGCTGGGCTCCTGCTGCCATCTGGAGGGTGGTGAAGAGGGGGTGGCATTCCGACAGTGGCAAGTTGCACCTAAGAATATATTCATGTGATTCATGTGTAGAAATAATAATAATATAAATTTATGTTTAAGTTTGCACTGTGACGACTAGAATCATCATGGGTTAAATAACCCTTTCAACCTTATTATTTGGGTGTAAAGACTTGCTCTGAGTTCTTAATTGATTTCCTTTTGTGTGCCCACTGGAGATACCATTGAAGGGCAGACTCAGAAGATCTGTAGGGAGTTCAGAGATTCTGTAAGCTCCCAGGTGATACTGATGCTGCCAGTCCATGGACCACACCTTGCAGAGCAAGACTGGACCAAATCTAATTCACATATAAGGGACTCACTGTAAGTCAAAAGCTGCTAATTAGGCTGGAGTGTCTTTTTTGCTTCTAATGGGGCTGACCTGTAAGCGAGTCCTAGTCATCTGTTTGGAAATGTTCATGCTTCCAATGTAATATAAGCACCGGCCACACCGCAGAGTCCACCTTCTTCAGGACACGACGAAGCCCTGCAAAAAAATGATCTCGACCCTGGTTTTACCATGGTTCCCGCCCAGGTCTTCTCCACTCCTCCCCTTCCCTCTCTCACAGGATGGCTCCACCAGCCACCAGGACCTGTGGGTGACCAAGACAGGACAACACACAGGGCCCCTCAAATCAGCATTTGTTAAATGGTGATTTGGCAGTTTTAGAGGAGCCCGTGAGAGCTGCCTCTGGGAGAGGGAAGGAGGGGGCTGCTGGGGGCCGTGCTCACCACACTCTGCTGCTGCAGCCTCGTACCTACAGGCTGCAGTTATGGAGACCGACTCTCTCAGAGGGATGGGCTCATCCCAGTTTGCCCAGACTTCCTTGATTTCACTTTGAAAACCCTGTGTCTGTGAACCCCCTCAGTCCCAGACGATCTGAACAGCTGGTCACTCCACCTCTTCTAGAAGGCAGTTTGGGGACCATTTTCCTGGGCTGCTGCAATGGAGGATGAGCACCTGGCTTCAGCAGAGGCGTGTTGTTATACAGTTCTGGGGACTGGGAGTCCACAATCAGGATCCTGAAAGGGTTTGTGTCTTCTGAGGGCTTGAGAAGAAATCTGCTCCGTGTTGCTCCTGCTGCTGGAGGTCTGCTCGCAGTCTCCGGCATTCCTTGGCTTGTGGAATCAACACCCGGATCTGTCTTCATGTGGACGTGGTGCTGACCCTGTGCACGTGTCTGTGTCCAGGTTCACCCTTTATGAAAGAAAACTAGTCACACTGGACTAGGGGCCCACCCTACTTCAGTATGGCCTTGTCCAACTGAACTAATTACATCCGCGAGGACCCTATTTACAAATAAGGTCACATATAGGTACCTGGGTTTAGGACGCCAACATAGGGATTTGGGGTGGGGGGACACAATTCAACCCCTAATACCTGGTGTTGGTTGCTTGGAAATCTCAACCTCCCAGCCCCATTTCAACCATCATGTGGTACATGGAGATCATGTACTATCAACCATAATCAGGAATCTCCCCATATGAGACCGGTCCATACAATTTTCTCCATCCCATTTCATTCTTCACTGTTTCAGCAACCTTTCCAGCTCAGATCCCAGGCAGCTGACAAACCAGCCCCCGGCTTTTGCCCGGGAGCCTCTCAGACTCTCCCGTTCACTCCTCCTATCCTGTGACTTTCTCTCATAACTCTCTCTCAAATTCATCTCTGTCGCCAGTGTCAAAACTTAGGGTGTCATCACATTTGGCCTTGATCATAATAGCTTAATTAACTTTTCTCTTTAGTTGTGGTCCAAAGGGACCCCTCCTAGTCTTCCCCACTGTCTGCTGCCAGAGCATCTTTTCACCTTGCCATTCAGACAAACACACCCATGCTTACAGCCCTGCGCGGCTCCCCGCAGAGCAGAGAGAGCTCAAATGCCTTTGCTGCTCACCTAGACCGTGTGACCCGACTCCTACCTGACGCTCAGCTTCATCCATCTCCTGCCCTACCCTCAAGCCCAGCAACACTCAACTCTGGCTCAACAGATCATGTTGTTGTCTCCTGTTCCTGCCTCTCCACGTGCTCATCTCTCCCTGCTTTCAATCTATGTCCCTACTTATCTTTATTTTTTTTTAACTCACCCTTATTGTTGCATGTATTACAGATGTACCCCCTTTTCCCCCCCCACTGACCTCCTCCTTCCTAATCCCGCCCCCCTCCTGCCTTTCCCACACTCTTGTCTGTGTCCACTGGTTATGCATATATGCATAGAATTTCTTTGGTTCATCTCATCCCTCCCTCCCTCCCTCCCCGCTTCCCTTTGAGGTTCATCAGTCTAACAATTAATTTGTACTTCTTAATTTCATCATCTTTTTCACCCATCCTCCCAGCCCCCACCCATCGGGCAAGCAACAAAAAGTTCTCAGTATCTGTGAGACTGTTTCTGTTCCGCTTGCTCATTTTGTTTGTAGATTCAATTGTTGATAGATGTGTATTAATTGCCATTTTACTGTTTTTATTTTTGTTCTTCTCCTTCAAGAAGACCTTTCAACATTTCATATAATACTGGTTTGGTGGTGATTAACTCCTTTAGCTTTTTCTTGTCTGGGAAACTCTTGATATGTCCATCAGTTCTAAATGATAGCTTTGCAGGATAGAGTAGTCTTGGTTGTAGGTCTTTGCTTTTCATCACCTTGAATATCTCTTGCCACTGCTTTCTGGCCTGCAAAGTTTCTTTTGAGAAATCAGCTGACAGTCTTATGGAAGCTCCTTTGTAGGTAACAAAAATGCTTCTTTCTTGCTGCTTTTACGATTCTCTCTTTGCATTTAACCTTTGGCATTTTGATGATGATGTGTCTTGGTGTGGTCCTTTTTGGGTTCATCTTGATTGGGACTCTCTGTGCTTCCTGGACTTGTATGTCTGTTTCCCCTCACCAAGTTAGAAAAATTTTCTGTCATTACTTTTTCAAATAGGTTTTCAATTTCTTGTTCTCTCTCTTCTCCTTCTAGCACCCCTATGATGCGAGTGTTGGCACGATTGAGGTTGTCCAGAGGCTCCTTACACTATCCTCATTTTTTTGGATTCTTTTTTCTTTTTTGCTGTTCTGATTGGGTGTTTTTTGCTTCCATATATTCCAAATCAATGGTTTGCTTCATGGCTTTACCTACTTTACCATTGATTCCCTGTAAATTATTTTTTTATTTCAGTTAGGGCATCTTTCATTTCTGACTTGTCCTTTTTTATGTTTTTAATGTTCTCACTTAGTTTCTTGGAGGTCTCCTTAAGTTCCTTGAAGGTCTCACCAAGTTCCTTGAGCAACCTTATAACCTGTGTTTTGAACTCTGCCTCTGATTGATTGCTTATCTACATTTTGTTTAATTCTTTTCCTGGAGTCTTGTTCTTCTCTTTCATTTGGGACATATTTCTTTGTCTCCTCATTTTGGCTGCTTCCCTGTGATTGTTTCTATGTATCAGATAGTTTGCTATGTCTCCAAGGTGTCATAGGGTGGCCTGTTGTTGTAGGTGTCCTGTAGGATCCAATGGCACAGCCTTTCTGATCTCCCAGCTGGGCCCTCGAGGTGCACCCCTATGTGGACTGTACACCCTTTCATTGTAATTGAGTCTTGATTGCTGTTGTCATGTCAATGGGAGGGATTTACTCAGGCTGATCAGCTGCAAGGACTGGCTGTTCCCACTGACCACTGGCCTCTGACTACCTTGGAGGATCAGCTGTGTACGGGCCCACCACACAGAGCAAGACTTACTTCAGCAGGGCTCTGGTACCCACTGAGTTCACTCATTGAGTGTGTCACTTGTGGAGGTGGTTGGGTGGTGGTGTTTTGATGTGGTCTGAAGCTGTCCACTGGGTGTGCTGGCTCTGGGGCAAGGTCAGCCACTGCCTGTGCTCTATCTGGGGCCACCTGACATAACCAAAAAGTTATCTGCAGATGACTGCTTCTTGTGTGGGGCTTGGAGGTGCCCAGGAAAAGCCAAGTTGTAAACCAAGGCTGGCTGCTTCTAGTGCCAGGCCTGGGGCCACTTACTAAGAAGTATGGGGCTCACTAAGACCAGATGCTGCTTGTTTGAGAGATTTTAGAAAAATCTAAAGCAGGATTCAAGACAGGCCAATCCTATAGTGAAGCCTTTGAAAACAGCTTGGGTGGGCCCAAAAGTTGGGTGGGGCGGGGCCTCAGGGAATCACCAGGGCAGGGCAAGCAGTGTGAGCCAGGTTGCTGGAGTCCCATATATGGCAGGGTCTGCTGCCCCAGGGAAGGGCTCACCAAAGGAATATCAGCCTCCACCAGCACCTCTGTCCAGGAGAAAGTCCCATCTCCAGTCCTCATCTCAAGGCCAAACAGCTCAGTTCTTTCCTGTATGTCTCTGGTGCCCCTCAAGCTGCCTCCTCTCCAAGCTTACAGGGAAGGGATAAAGTCTGAGTAAGTCTGTGTGTGGGCCCTTTAAAAGGAGCTGCCTGGGGCTCCAGAAGCCTCCCTCAGCCTCAGTTCCCACTGTTTTTACAGCCAGAAGTTCTCTTCCTGGCACTGGAACAATCAGCTGAGAGCCTGGTGTGGAACGGGGACCCCTCACTCCTCAGGGAGGACCTTCCCAGCCGAGGTGTCCTCCTGATTTTTATCCATCACACGTGGGTGTGGGACCAGCCCGTCCGTGCCCCCACCCCTCCTATCAGTCTGCATGTGGTTGTTTCTTTAATTTCATAGTTGTAGGACTTCCATTCAGCTCAATTTCAGGTGGTTTAGAATGATGGTTGTTCTGTAGTTTAGTTGTAACTTTGATGTGGTTGTAGGAGGACGCAATGCTGCGTTCACCTACCCGCCATCTTGACTGAAACTATACGTATCCTTTAAACTCCACTCAAGTATGACCTTGTGGCAAGCTTTCCCTGATCCTGCAGAATGACTTATGCTATTCCCATAGAATTTTTCACTGCACTTCCCACAAATCAATATTTTTCTTATCTGTCTCTTCCTCTTGGTCAGAAGACAAGAGGTTCATGAGTCACGATACCAAAAATACACTGTGAGCCCCCTCAACCCTTATTATTAGACGTGCACCTTAGGATAAGTCATTCAATCCTTTTAAGCCAAAGGATTCTCTGCTAAAATATGTAGATAATACAAGTACCCACTCATGATGTCATTGGCATTAAATGAGGTAATTAATGCAGAGAGCATGGCATGGTACCTGGCACATGGCGTTAATACTCAAAAACCATTGTTCTTGTCATTGTTGACATGTGTCATCATGCTCAAATCTCTGTGTCTTCATCTGTATATGCAGTTGATAACAGCTACTGCACAGATATTTGAGGATAAAATAAGCTACTTTTGAAGGATTTGGAACAAAACCGGGCCTGTAGGAAGTACTCAATATAAGTGGCCTCTAGTCCTGGCCGGTTTGGCTCAGCAGTTAGAGCATCAGCCTGCGGTCCACAGAGACCCGAGTTTGGTTCCCACTGAGGGCATGTGCCTCAGCTGCAGTTTGTCTCTGGTCCTGGTTGGGTCGTGCAGGTGGTGGCCACTCGATGTGTCCCTTTTACATCGATGTTTTTCTCTCTCTCTCCCTCTTGCTCTATCTGAATAAAAAATGGATAAATGTCCTCGGGTAAGGATTAAAAAAAAAAAAAAAAAAGTGGCCTCTAGTAAAATGCTTTCATCAGATCCCCAAAGGGGTTCAAGACCACAGACAAGATTAAAAGTCAACGCTCTAGTCTGTGAACCCCTTGAGGGAGGAAATAACCTGTAGTTCGACCACCTAGTACAGCATGGGGCATACAGTAGGTGCTCAATTTTTTTTTTTTTTTTTTAATGAATCGATGAATTGCGAATTGAGCAAAAAACCCCAAGTTAAATAATGTCACTTTTCAGGAGTTCACAAACCGAGCAACCTCATCCCTTGAGAACACGGCTGGGAGTCAGGAAATGGGGAAGAAGATGTTCCAGAAACAGAGGATAAAAGCTCACCTACTTTGTTCCGAGGAACCATAAATTGTTAGAGCTGGACTGGACCTACACGATGATCTATTACAGTTTCCTCATGTTGCAGAAGAGGAAAATGAGCTGACTCTCAGAACCGATTTCCTCTCCCTTTATATACAATTCTAAGAAGCTTCATTATCTGGCCTCCTGGCCAAAACTCATTAAGGAGAGCACATCTGGGGGGAGAGGGAGAGTGACAGCCATGTCAGTGCATGGCAAGTAGCAACAAGCGAAAGCCGGGCTGAGGCTAGGGAACTCTAAGAAGCAGACGCAAACACTGAAATCACCGGAACCTGTCAGACTGGCGTGGAAGTAAAGGTGTCGCCTCCTCCACAGGCCCTGGGGACCTGCCTGGGAGCCAGTTCCAGCCACAGAATGGATTGCAGGATGCATCTCAAAAGCAAGGTTTGCAATACGTTCAACTTCCTTTGGTTCATAATCCTCCCTATTGAGGGCCTCATCCGACTTCGTGGATTGGGAATTTGAACCTCAAGCTTTCGTAGCTCACTTCCACCCCACTCGAAGGTCATGCCAATGCTCCAAGAGATGTTAATAATGTCAGAACGTGGGTGAGATGGCCAGCTGGTCACGGGGTCCCCGAGTGTGTTCTCGATTCCCACTCTAGCTGTGGCTCGCTGCTGCTTCTCATCCCGTCTTGGAGAATGAAGATCTTCCTGCAGAGCCAGGCCCGGCCCTTCCCCGGGGTGTACCCCAACCACTTCCCTCCTGGCTCCGGTGCTTGTCTCTGTTCTCTCACCTCTCCCGTCTCCTCTCCTGCCTCTTCCCATTCTCCTCTCCACCTCCCCTGCTCCTCTACGTCTAACTCATTCCACAGGGTTATCCTCCTCATTTCTTATTTCTATGCCCCCACACTCTCTCTTTTACCTCCTCTGCGGAGCCCCAAAGTTGTTCTAAGGGCCTGGGTCTTTGAAACAAAAGCCAGGTGAATAGACAGGCTCTTTCTGTACCCCTCATACTTCTTCTCTGCCACATGTCCACCCTGTCATACTCCTTCTCTGAGACAATGAACACCCAAAGCGGACCCTACTTGGCTGAGGGGGGCGGGAGGAGAGAGAAGAGAAACAAAGAGAGGAAGAAGCATAGTGACTATCTCAAAATGTTATGCTGCCCCCGCGCAGTATGTTCCCAAACACGGTTGCCCAACTGATACTCAAAAGAGAGTTAATTTCCAGTTACCTAGCAAATCCATAGCATCGCAGTGGCTCCTTCTTATGCATGCGCAGTAAATTAATACCGTGTTCCTGTGCCAACAAAGCACTAGCAGCCTCTCCCTACACCACGTGCATATAACAGTCTGCTTTGGGCCCAGGAGAAAAGGGCTTTTCTAATCAAATGCTCATTTTTAAAATGCTCGTTCTGGTTGGAGACTCAGGAAACATCTTAGCATGTTAACGACCGAGAAGTTTGAACCGGATCCTGCATCCCATGACCATGGAACTCTGATTTGATCGATCCACCAGGGCCATGTGGAACACACGATGGGAAGATTTGGGTGAAATTTAGGCTGATGACCAATTCAAGATGAAGAAAGGTGATGTTTTTCACGTGTGTGCTGAGGACAGAGGCGGGAGTGGGTAAGTCACTGCTTCCACGGAGAGATGAGCACTAATCTCTGGACCAAGGAGCCCTGATTTTACCCTAAGCCTGTAGCCCAAGCTGTACCGACCAAAGCTGTGGGGTCCTCTGTTTGGTGGGGGTCGGGGTGAGCGTGGGGTGGGCTAGGTGGGTGCTGAAGCACTGGTCCCGGGTTTATCCCTCCCAGCATGACAGCTACTTGGATGCACAAGCTATCATGAGAAAAACCTTCTCTCAGAAGATGGTGTTCCTGGCATTCCTTCCAAACAGAACAAGCAGTTACTTGGATTACCTCATCTTCCCTCCATGCAAGGAGGAGAAGACTCAAACCAGCCAAGAAATGGCAAAACTGTTCTCTGAAAAGATGAAGACACAGAGCTGTGTAATAATGGGTGGAGAAAGGTGCTAACACAGCGAGCTCATGGGAGAGTGGTGGGCACCGGCTCCGGAACCTCCACACCCACATTCCATATGCTCGCAAAGTCATTTTGGTTTGAGAAAGATTATTGAGCCAACTTATTAGTGTTGTCACTTTGCTAGACATTATGGGATCATAAAATGTGCCATTCAAACTCTTGCACTGATCCTACAAGGCTCTCTCTGACGTCGCCACCGTCCAAGGAGTTTTAAGCCGGGATCCAGCCTTCTCTCCTCTTGGCCTACTTTCCAGACTCAGAAGTGTTTTTGCAGTTCCTTAATCTCATCCTGTGTTTCACCGTCCTATGTTCTGTGGCTTCTGCCAGGGATCCTTTCCTCCTCTGCTCACCCTCCAGTCCACGGGGACGTTTCATTCCTCCACCAAGACACAGGTCTAGTGTTGGCTCCACTGTGGAGCTTTTGCAAAAGGGCCCCCACAGCTCGGAGATTTGGTTGCCTGGCCTCCGGGCTCCCAGGTCGTTTTCTATACGTGCCTGCGCTGGAAGCATAGCAGAGTTAGAAAGGGAAGCGGGCTGGGGTCTCCTGTTCTCACCTTTAGTATAATCTTGGGTGAGTTACCTGATCTCTCTCTAGGCTTCAGCTGTCTCATCTTTAAACTGTGGGTAATGTCTCCGTCACATGATGTTTAAATAATATAAACAATGGGTTGTTAGCCCTGGCCGGTTTGGCTCAGCGGTTGGAGTGTCAGCCTGCAGTCCAGAGAGACCCGGGTTCGGTTCCTGCTAAGGGCATGTACCTCGGTTGCAGTTTGTCCCCGGCCCTGGTTGGTTGTGCGGGTGGCAGCCACTCGATGTGTCCCTTCACGTCGTTGTCTCTCTCTCTCTCTCTCACTCTCACTCTCTCTCTCTCTCCCTCCTTCCCTCCCTCCCTCCCTCTCACTCTATCTGAGCAAAAATGGAAAAATGTCCTCAGGTGAGGATAAAAAAATAAATAAAATTAAATTTTTAAAAAAATGGGTTTTTGCACAGTGCCCATTACATATGAGCATAACACACACAAAAATTGGTTATTATATTGTAATTGGTGGTTTTCTACTTTTCATCTGTGCAAGCCTCAGTTTCAAGGGCTACCTTATTTGTTCTGCATTCTTAACTCAGCACATTGCCTGACACACAGTAGGCACTCGATAAACCGCCTTAGCGAAAGCATTAATTAGCTAATGAATCGATGGAGAGATGAATGGGTCAGTTCTACAGGGGCATCGTCTTCTCTAGAAGATGAGGCAGGAATCGGAGCACCTGCATGCAGGGATAGTAGTTCCTGAGTTCCAACAGGAATGGGCTTGGCCCAGGGGCTCCAGGAGCCCAGAGTCATGAGGCTCAAGGGAGGCCCCGGAGCTCAGAGAGGGCCCCGGCAGAGGTCCCAGTGAATGCCTGCAGGAAAGACACGGTTTAGAGAAGTAGAAAGAAGCAGGTAAAGCGCTATAGGCTTGCTAAACATGAAGACTTAGATCCCTTCCCGGATATAGAGATGGGTGCATATTTGAAGACTTTAGAAGGGAAGACTCGCAGGGCAGGGAGACCCTGGTGATGACCAGGGAGTGGATGAGAGCAAATTCTGCAGCCTTAGGAAGAGTCGAGACCAAGGACACAGCAGGAGGACGAGCCCCATGTGATGGTAAACACCATCTTCTGAGAGCGAAACAAAGGAGAGAAAAGGGTTTTAGAGACCAAAAATATGATATGATGGAAAAAAGCGTTCTATGCACTTGATTTTCTCAGTAAACTAGGAACCAACATTTTCTACCGAGAGAGTAGGGATGGGAGACAACAGAGTGGTCAAGAAAGACTTGAGCTCACCCAGTGTCAAATTCTGGCACCACCACTGACCACCTGTGGGCCCTGGGAAAGTTCTATAAGCTCCTTGTGCCTCAGTTTCCTCATCTGTAAAGAGGAGAAGATGATCACCCCTACCTATTTTACAGAGTTGCTAAAAATAGTCAATGACTTAATGATTGTTGAGCACTTTTAGAATAGCCTGAACTATAATAGGTACTATAGCAGTATGTGTTTGTTGTCGTTGTTGTGTTATTATCACCGTTAGAGTCCTGTGGATATTAGAACACATCTGTACTAGCCATTACGGGAAGCGCTTGTGGAAATCGGTGAGAAGTGGCTATTCCGCAGCACAGACATTGCAGCAGGCACAGCCAGTGGGGTCCCGTGTCCTCTCTCAGTACGACAGGAAGACAGGCAGGCAGCAGAGGAAGTAGGCCTTCACCCTGGGGTGGGAAGCAAAGCGAAGTGACAGAACACAAAGTTAACCTGACAAGATTCTAAAGTTGTGACGAGGACAATGTTCAGGTTGCCAAATGCAGAAGCCCAGCCAGGCAAGGAGTCAAGGAAAGCTAGGCGTGGACGAGTGGACTGCCCAGGGGCCCACCGCGTGACCTCTATCCATTTAGTAAGGCAATAGTCATGGCTTTCAAGCTGCAATATAGTCGTTCTTTACTGGAAGTGTCTATTAAATTCAGCAGTGAGTGCCAGAAGGTTATTTGGCCTGCAATACGTGTGAGGTATTCTTTTGAGTAAAGGAACGGCTCTAAAAATAAGACAGTTATTCCAGACTTCCTTCCCATCCCTGCCCTCTTCCCTTCTTCTCGGCACTACCCTGCACACACAGGTGAACACCCAAAGCCAGACAAGACCGCGCAAGGGAATGGAAGATCCAGAAATGCTGAAGGCCAAGTTCGGTGCCTGATGGGGTGGAGAGGACCAGTCAGGAGGCTATGTTGGGAGGAAGGAGACATCACCTGAGTTCCATCTGGCTGGTTTTTAATCTCAATTTCTTCCATGGAATAGTATTGCCTTGCCATTTCATTGTGCATTTCTTTGATTATCAGTGGAATTAAATATTCATTCCTATGTGAATTATCTTCATTTTTTACCAGTTTTTCAATGGAGGTCTTAGAGTTTTTCATATTGATTTGGAAAAGCTCTTTATACATGTATATCGGTCCTGTGCCATGTTTATTGTAAGTTCCCCCACTTTGACATTTTCCAGTGTTTATTATCCATTCTGACAAACTGAATTCTTAAATTATTGTGCAGTCAAGTCTACTTTTTTCCTTTCTATTTTCTTTCATTGCTTTGGAGGGTTTTCCTGACCTGGAAAAAGTAAATATTTATTTATATTCTCCTTGTATTTTAAGTATTTATTTTCTCTTTTATATTTAAATATTCCACTAGACTAGGAATTATTTTGGTTTACGAAGTTACCAATGGAGAATTATATTTATTTTCAAAATATGCAAATAATTTGGGATAATCTTTTTTTGTTCTTGTCTATAAGACACTGCCTTTTAACTAAAGACTAAAGGAGATGAACTGTTAACCCTCAAAAGACTTTCTCATGCAATTTCAGGTTCCGTGATTAGTGGTGGACTAAATTTCAGTTTTTTGAAAGGGGTGGGAGGAGATGGGCAGGGACTATTTCTCGGCCTCTCTCAGACGGTCTCAAGCAAGCTCTAAACAAGCACCCTGAGGCTGGAAACCGGCGTCCTTCTTGCATTTACAATCAAGCACCCTGAAGGGGTGGGGCCCGTGGGCTGTGAGATCCTGAAGGGCAGCCTCTGCACAGCTGGCGGCCCAGTGCATGCTGGTCTGGGGCAGGGAAGTGTGTGGACCCTCAATAAATGATCAATCCACCAACCAATGAATCTATTCTGTGTCCATAGGAGTTTAAGGTCACCAAAGACAGACTCCCTTATCTATTTCTATCCTACAGCTCCTCTTACATAGTTTCCTCCCCCGCCCCCCAAACCTGCCCTCCTGACTAGGCGAGGTTTCAGGAAACTGGTGCCCAAACCCAACCGCTGTTCCTTGGCTCCAGAACCACCTGGCCTCAGTCTCTTGTCTCAATCCCGTGTCCAGTCCCTCACACACTCTGGGATTAAGAGGTGCACTTGTAAGCATTTATCTTTGAGGGAGGGGGCAGCGTAAGGAACAGCTAAGCCCGTGGTTGAGTTGCCAGGGTATGGCGTCACTTGAAATCCCAGCTCTGACCTCATCAGGACGAGATGGCCGTTGCTGGTCTTGTGGCTGCCAGCAGACAACGAAGCAGAGGAGAAAACGGGCTTCTCCCCAGTCATCTTCCTGGGTGGCGGTTCTGGTTTCCCAGAGCTGAAAGCACGTCAGACATCGGTGATCAGAAGCTGCTATTTCAAGCCCTGTCTTTCTTAGTGACGTAACAATAGAAGGGTTTGGGGGTGGAGGGAAGGGACGAAGAGTAGCCTGAGGCTATTGCTGGACCCGCATGCTAATATCCATACTTGCTATGTAGGGGGAGCCTGCGGCGGGTGGGGGCTGCCCTGCCCCTCCCTGCCTCACCCACACAGTGATGCTGCTTACTCTCTCAGGGGTACAGAAACCAAGACCGGCTGATCAGAGTTGCCTTCAGACCACAACTCCAGGATCCCAGGAGAAGAGTGGGAGACAGAGCCAAACACCGTGTTTATCACAGGCCAGAGGTTTCTGAGGATGGAGGAGGAGTGTACATGCTTGCAAGATGCATCACAAACAGGGACTTCCCACAAGAGGGGCCCTTCTTCCAACACCCACTCGGGGTTTTTTGCCTGTGCCCTCAGCTACACTTCGTTTCCCAGCGTCGGCGTGCATGCCCCTTGGAGAGACACCACACTTCTGCTTGAGAGGAGAACAGAGCTGGAACAAGGCCGGCCAAGGCGCCCTAAGAACTACCCTCTCCTCCATCCCTTCTTATTTGGCAGCTCGAAAGCTGGACTGCAGCTGAGGCACGGTTCCCATGGCAACAGGGACAGGCTCCAGAAAGGGGTCAGCTTTGGGGTATGTTTGGGAGGGACTCAGAAAGACTCCTATTGATCCTCGTCAGGTTTCTTCTCTTCAGGTAAGCCCGTGGAAGCTCCAGTTAGCGTTTTAATTGAATGACCTTCCATATTCACCAGGATCGCCCTGAAAAGTCTTAGAATGAGTTCATCAAATCAAAGCAGCTTTTTACAAATATTGGCTTGTGTGAGACTCCTCCATATAATATACGAACACATATAAGTTCCGAAATCTAACTTCAAGGAGCTTTGAAAGAACTGAGGTGAGTTCCAAATGGCAACAGAAGACAGCAATAGAAAACCAGTAAGAACACAGTAAATGGTTGATTGTCAATGGACAGTGTAACAATAACCCACTGAGGGATTCGTACTGGGGGAGTTAGAATCTCGGAAGGTTTACAAAGTAGGCAGAATTTGAGCTGGGCTCAAGATGGGTAGGACCTGCTTGGCTAGGAAGAAAGGAAGAGACAGCACAGTCCAGGAGAGAGCCAAAGCCTAGAGCAGAAAGAAGGAGGCATACTCAGGGGACAGTGAGGAAAGCCCTCTGGTTGAGGTGGGGGTTCAGGTGGGTTCCATGTGGGAGATGAGTTTATTGAAATAGACATGGAATGGGACTGATCTGAGAGCAAGAAGGGGTATGAGCATGAAACCCAGAGTGAGGGTGATCGGGACCACCAAGGAGAAGCACTGGGTCCCCAAGGGATGGGGCACCAAGAATCAGTGAACCCCGAAGATGCATTTACCTAATATTGTGGCTTTGCTGCAGACCAACCTTAGGGATGGGAAGCCAGTAAAATATTCACTCCAGAGCAAGCTGATCAGCATGTAGAAAGGAATTGTTTCTGACTGTCTTGGGAGCTTAATTGGTGCTTAGTGAAGCCTTAAATGCTGCCTCTAATAATATTACAAACAAAAAGCATGTGATTTGTCTGCAGAAAAGCACAGACAATATTCTGATTGTTGGTAAGATCATATGTAAGAGGGAATGTTGCACATACACGTTGTGCGGATTCCTGAGCCACCTCAGTGTCCACAAGCAGGTGCGTGTGTGACCTCGAGCTCCAACAGCAACTTCACACCGTCGCTTCTCCGTGAAGCACCCGCACACATTTTGTGGGACGCCATCTCCGATATCGTGAAATGCACACATTCATAGAATCATGCAGCACGCCATTGTTTTCTCCAGTGAGACTGTGGCACACCTACGTTTGCTTTGCCTTCTTATCAACGGGAAAGAATCTGAAATTGAAGCCTTTCCCATCTTTCACAGCCATGAAACTTTCTGCCATTCTCTGGCCCACATTGATCTTTCCAATTGTCTATATGTTTGGCTATATAATGATAGATAGTTTTTCCCAACCTCTGCCTCTACCGTCTGTAATTTGTACCCTGGGGATCTGGTCACCTGCAGTATCAGCAAAGTTAGGGAGTTGTTAGGGATGCAAAGTCTCTTTCCATCCTTAGGGGTGGAAAAGTCTTTGTGCACTTTTGCCCCAGACTCACTTCCTGTTTCTGCTCCAGGGCTCTGACATGAACTGCAGTGTTCCAGCCTTCACTCTCCCAGCTCCCCCACATGCACAGATGCCCTAACCCTAACCTGTACCCCATAGTACCCTCATACTTGTAGTGGTTCTGTTTCCCTGCCCAAACCCAGAATGCCCATAGGCACCTGATGCCCCTGGTTGGGAGTGGACTGGAGTCTTCTCGATTCCAGTTGTTCTGAGGCAAAGTCTGGATTTCTGTGGGCAAGCCAATCAATAGAGGTTTGCCCGGTGGTGTGGCTCAGTGGTTGAGCATCAACCCATGCACCAAGAGGTCTCCAGTTCGATTCCTAGGCAGGATACATGCCCAGGTTGTGGGCCCGATCCCCTGTGCGGGGCATGCAGGAAGCATCCAATCAATGTTCTCTCTCATCAATGTTTCTGTCTATCTCTCCCTCTCCCTTCCTCTCTCTCTAAAACCAATAAAGGGAAAAAAAATTAAAAAAAAAAAAATAGAGGTTTGAGTGTTTTTTCTCCTCTAAGACCTGGATACCTACTGGATAGCCACTCCAGTCAAAGAAAAGTTTCAGTAAATAAGCGCTAGAATGCTAAATTAAAAAAAAAAAAATTAAAGAAAAGAAAGAAATTCAGAACCTCAGGCTCCACCCCAGAATCAGAATCTGCCATTTAACAACAAGAGTCTGGGAGACTTGTATGCAGATTAATGTTTTAGAGGCATTTTCCTGGGAGACAGGGACCTTATTCTGTATGTTATTTGTATTCACATTTCTTTCTAATGACATGGAACCATGGCAGCCATGAAATGGATTGAACATATTCTCACTGAATTCCGTGGAAACGGTCATCAATGGCCAACCGCTCTTACGTAGGAGAAGGTGGCCTCACCATTTTATCCGATTCAAAACCACCACCTAGGGAGACATGCAAAACACTTTCCCATCCCCATTACCACATAAAGAAATGGAGGCTGGAAAGAGTGTATTCATTTCTTAAGATCAAACAAGTGAAATTTACAAAATACTCAGGACTTTCAAAGAAAATTGAGTAAAGTGATAATTAAAGGCAGATGGTCACTACCAAAGGGATAGAAAGGAAAATTTGGAAATAAATAGAAAACACATTTACCAGTTAAGAAAAGTTTTACTCTGGTTTATCTCCTAATCTTAATTTCAAGTTTCTGTTCTTTGCAAGCTGCTCACCTGTGGGATCTCCTAACGGTATCTGTGAGTAGATGTACTCCTAAGCTCTAGACTCTTTTTATTGAACCCATGGCATCTGCTAAATTATTTTCAGTCAAGTATGGACAAGAATGACTTATAACCTCTGTTGGTGTTTCTAACTGCCTTACCCTAAAATAACTTTACCTAAAAATTAAAACAACTTTTACTCAAGGTATCTTTTAGATGGAAAATGGAGAACCTAATACTTCTTTTGTCTTTGTTTTTCTCCAGGATGAATGGAGATTATTTTCAAAACAAGGATGTCTAGTTTATTTTTAAACCACTTTTAAAAAACATAACACTAGAAATGCTGGTGGTATTTATTTGAGAGAAATACAATAAATAGCCCCAAAAGATTAATAATAATTTTTAGAACAAATAAACCTAACAATCAATTGTATTTTTTAGACCCATAACAAATAGTTAGAGACACAATAAAAGATTCTATTACAATTGAATCCATTAATGGATTTTTTTTTTTTTTTACTTCAAGACATACATGATTTAATTATTCAAATAGAACTTAAAGTTTCTAATGGGAGAAATAAAAAGGATGAGAAGAACAATTGGAGAGATGTATATTGCTTCTTATTGGAAAGACCTAATACAGTAGTAATGATAATAATTCCTAAGTAAATATTTATAGATTTTATGCAAAACCAAGATCCCAAATGAATACATTATAGACTCTGACAAACTCACAGTGTAATTCATCTAGAAGAATAATTTAGCAAGAATATTGAAGTGGTCTTTAAAAAAAATCATTATAATAGCTTGCTGTGCAAGACTTTAAAACATGATTTATAGCAACAAATATCCATCAGTTATTGGGTTAAAAATAAGAAAAGTTGACCAGTGGCTTGGAATAGTGATTCTAAATGAAGTACTTAAGATCCAAATAACCAAAGCAACAGCCATACTACAGTGGTGACTTATATTGAATTTACTGTCAACTAAGACTTTAAATCTTTTTCACATACAGTATTATCTACTCAAAGTTTCCCCATTCTCTATTTTGTTAAAGGATAACTTTAAAAAAATTTTTTTTTTTTTATTGATTTTAGAGAGGAAGGGAGAGGGAGAGAGAAATAAAAACATCGATGAGAGAGAACACTGACTGGCCGCCTCCTGCATGCCTCCCATTGGGCATTGAGCCCACAACCTGGTCATGTGTCCTGACTGGGAATTGAACCAGTGACCTCTTGGGGCAACACTCAACCACTAAGCCACACCGGCCAGACAAAGTATAACTTTTAAAATTAGGTGAAATTATGATTCTCATATAGATATAAAATGAACACACATTAAAGAATTTTTTGATTCATTATCTAATGAGGGAATCAAGCAGGTGTTACTACCCATTCAAAGGAAAATTCCAAGGACAGACACATGTACAGATTAGAAATATTGAAATGAATTTGCAAATATATACAAAACTGGGAAATCCACAGTGTCAATTGAACTTCCACCAGACACCATTTATTTTTGAGTCTATAGACAAGAATTACTCTGCACTGCTATAGGTTATCTACAATTTATGTAATTGTATAGTAGCACAAGGGCAATGAAAGGTGCAGAATCTCTATAGAATCAGAACTACGGAATCCAGAAGGATGTGCCCTAAATAATGCATAGTTTGCCATTGAAGCACACATTTTTCTCTACAATTTGCACAGTTGTTTCTTTTTTATACTGAAGAGTTTTACACTTGCATTATTGATTCCATATTGATAGATTTAGTCTATCATTACCCCCATCCCTCCCAGCTTTATGCACACACATATTTAGTCAACAGCTATCAATGCCATTGTCCAAACCATTGATTTTTTTTTAGAACAGTGGAACAGGACAGGAAATCAAAGCATATATATCTCATCCACAGAGATGAAAAATCTTTCTTTGAATGAAAAAAGTAGAGGTGGTCATCTGCGATAATGGAGATAGGGAAGTATCATCCTTTCAAACAGCAAAATGAGACAACAAACCTAGAAAACAAAAAGAAGGAAGAAGAACATAGACGTCCTACTCCATTTATATAACAAGTGTTTGTGACCCACTGGGAGATGGGCACAGTGCTGGGTGCCAGAGGGCACTCTGACAAATGAAAGGCCTGTACTCATGGAGATTTATGTCTGGGGTTGAGTAGGGGAAACAGACATTAAACAAACAGTTTATACATTGCAACAGTCTTAGTGATGTAGCTAATGTGGTAAGTGATATCAGGGAGAATTACAGGCTGTTAAGCAAATGTAGAGAAGGTAGATATGAACGTATTAATCATTATCCTTTGTTTCAACCTTGTAGCTATTAGGTCTCTATCTTGTATTTCCTGTCTTTGGGGGGATGTAAGGACGTTTGAAGGAGAGAAAAACAGGTTAGAGTGGAGAGAGAACTACTACTTACCAGCACAATGATAAGAGTCAGTGGCTTGCTTGATTTTCTCCTCTTTCAGAACAGCCAATAGTACCAATCAAGTGTTGCCTTCAGGTAGGATGTGTGTGAAGCAGACAGAGATTTAGCTGTTCAGAGTCTATTGTACCCAACTGTATAAAACTCTGCTACTAAAAGCCAGACACTAGGATATAAAAAACTTTGTTATACTGCAGTGGGAATTTAGTTTTTCTGTGCACGCAGAGCTATCTGTGTATGTGCATGCAATAAATGGTGAAAATATCAGTTTCATAAAGAAATTAAAATTCAACCTACAACTAGTTGAAGACATTTGACACACATTGTAATTGACAAAGGATGCATATACTGACTATTTCAATAACCTGTAAAATTAACAGACAACCCCATTAAAATTGGGTATTCCATGGAAGAAGACATATTTATGGCCATACACATAAGAAATATGTTCAACCTCATCAAAAGGAAAAAGATAAATGAAAACCACAACGTTTTGCTCCCATCAGACTGGCAAAATGTGAACTCTGGCAATAACAAGTGTTAAAGAAAATGTAGAACAATCAGATCTCCTGTGTCACTGCCGGCAGCGGGCAAACCACACGGGGAGGAAAGCAATTTGCATCACCCAGTCCAGCGGAAGAGGTGCCCTTCCCTCTACACCACTGCCCGGATCTTGAGAGACAATACCTGGAAAGAGCCTGCATGTCCGTGGGCAAGAGTATGGATAAATGGCAGTGAATTCTTCTAATGAAATGCCACAGAGCAGTGAAATAGAATTCTCAAAGCACAGAGATGAGAGAGGAAACGCTCCAGGTGAATGAATACATCTCTACAAAATCTTCCACTTGTACAAAGTTCGAAACGATCATTTTTATCCCTATTTGGGGAAAAAAATGTGATAAAACTTTAAAAGCTTTTTAAAAAGCAAGAGAATAATAAACACAAAATTCAAGGTAATAGTTGGCTCTTGAAGGCAGGTGGCGGGAACAGAGCCAAATAAACACACAGGGCTCAGATGGATTTGTTAAGCTGTTGGTAGATTCATTGGGGTTCATGTCATTATTAGTTTTTAAGTTTACATATAAATGATATAGATGCTTTTGTATATAGGTTATATTGAATTAAAATGTGGATATACTTACAAATATATATGTATATATCAAATATTTGTCCGTGCAATGACCAAGGCTTAGAGGTCAGCCTTCAGAGAATGCAGGGTTGGTTGGTTGGTTTGTGTTTAACATGTTTCTCCTACTCTAGGTATTTGGGTAACTATTTGCTACTTCATAGATATGCGAAGCTGAAATTCTTCAGGTTTATTTTATTCCAACATAAAAAATATTTTTGCAAAATAATTGCTATAAAATGCCTTCTCTTCTGCATTGCTATGTCGGGAAGGTGCTATAAATTACCTCAACTTTGGGATGAAAAGAAAGTGATTTCTAACATGAGTGCTGTCTGGAAAGCTCTTCCTGGCCATTCTGAAGTTCTTTAAGGGGCTTCCTTGTGACACACTACCAGACATGCCACCTGGCTGAGGCAGCCGTGGACAGTGCCTGTCCACCTGTGCTGCTGTGGGGCTTGCATGCCATTTCAATGCCTCCTCCAAACAGATCTTACCAGAAGAAGCTATGTCTGTGGGTCCTGGGTCTCCCCTGTGTTCCTGTTGAGTTCTCCTGTCTGCCCTGTCACTAGTCTGAATGCCCACCTTCTAGCCGGACCAAACCTGCAGTCTGCCTCCCACTCCTTTGGAGTCTCCACCTAGAAATTTCAGGAGAAATTAGTCTCTTGACTTTCCAAACGACCAGCATCTCTTCTTGGATGCTGAATACCAAAGCATTGGGATCCCCCTTTAAAAATTTACTTCACTGTGACATCACTTGTTGCCAGGCCCCTAGATGAAGTAGCCACAGTGGGAGGGCATGCCAGGCTCTGCCGTCACCATCACGGATTCTCTCAGTTGCATCACCAAGGCCCGCCCCCATTGTGACACCTTTCCAGCATCCTGGCCCTGGGGCTGCACAGCCCTTGCCTAGGAACTGCCTCCTGGTTACCCAACTTCCCCAATGCATCCCCATCATCACAGGAAGCACAGAGGCGTGTCACTGGGGATTATCAAGGGTCTGTGTCCCTAGGGATCATAAGAGATTTTCCAGCACATTCTCAGGTATACATGTCTTTGGCCCCATGTTCTACCCTATACACGTGACATAATGGGGGCATTGACCACTCTTATAATTGATGCCAAATGTATGCAGAGCCAAATCTCTCCCCTTAGAACATGGGGCATGTCCACAAAGTTCATTGAGGGGTCAGTGGCTGAAATGTAAAACTTATTTTCATCTAAACACAGTGTTTGTAGTGTTGGTGCTGACCACAGAGTTGGCCCCAATGCCCTCTCTGACCCAAAAGCCTCAGCAATAGCTTACTATTGCAATGAAAGCAGAACACAGCATCGTTTCAAAACTAATACTAAAATGTAACATGCAACAGCCGTGAATAAGAAATCACGTGTATTTGTTTGAACTCTGGTGCTTGAGGAAA
The DNA here is from genome assembly GCF_014108415.1 of Molossus molossus. NCBI lineage: Eukaryota > Metazoa > Chordata > Mammalia > Chiroptera > Molossidae > Molossus > Molossus molossus. The sequence continues at coordinate 186,384,619 of NW_023425344.1, forward strand.
GTCCATTCATCCGGCAGAGGCAGGAAGGTAGACGGCAGCCTCGATGACTGTCCCATGGGGAACGCAGGTGACTCCCAAGGGTTTGGAGACACTGGTTCCGCTGGTTTTTAGTAGCAGTGGCGGAAGGCTTGTCGTCATAATTCACGCTTTTCACTTCAAGATTTCTGTCTTCATTGGTACATTCCTGCCACTTGTAGAACTCAAGTTATTTGTTGTTCACAATGAAATATTGGAGAATAGGGGAAAGGTGGGAAGTAAGAAAAGAGTTGCTTTCCTGGGTAAACAAAAGAAAGAAGCTTCCAGAATTGTATTCATTGATTAGAAACCCACACGGACTTAGTTAGCATCCACCATCTGACCGTTGCCACCATTTTGGTAACAACCTGTGCAGAAAAGGTGGAAGAAAATGAGGCTAGGGGCTGGGGGCCTGAACAGATGAGAAATAACCAACGACGCCATGATGTGCTACAAGTTCCATTAAAGATCGAGCAAGGCGCTATTTGGGAGAATCTGGAAATGCTCCCCCCAAAATGACAGTTAATTTTCAAAAACACAATGAGAACTTATAAGAAGGGATAAAATGTACAAAAGCACAGGCACCAAGTCGTTTTGGAAATAATGCAAGGTTCGGTCAGTGCCGGGAAGGCAGGCAGGAGATGGAGGGAGATGAGGCTGAAGGAATAAGGTGGAAATTAACCCTCCCACACGGATTGTCAAAGGAGAGTTGAAACTCAGTTCTGTAGGTAACTTGGAGATAAGTTGGAACAAGTAAGAAAATTAACCGAGATGTTATGAATTGATCTTTGCATGACTTGAAAGAGAAGGCAGCGCCAGGAAATTGTGGTTCCCTCCATGGAGACGGAGAGTCGGGAATGGTCAACAGGCATCAGATGGGAGCGCTCTCTGCTCTGGCTGCGGCTGGGACAGCTCAGTGGCCTTCAGGGGAAAGTGAAGTTGGGAAAGGGACCGGCCTGGGGGTCTGGGAGGCAGAGCCACGGTGTGTCGTGTGGGATGTTTGCAAGCACCCATCTCAGTCTCTTACAACATGATTTCATCTTAAGACTGAACGCAGAATGGATTTCATATCTCCACGTCAACGGCTGCTGATGAAATGGAAACCCCGTACTAACAGGTCATCTGCAAGTCCCGGGTCAGATGGAAACGGGGAATTCATGCTTCATCATTGACAGTAGCGAATGAACAATCACTGTCTTGTTTGAACCTCCCTTTGGCATTTCTGCAATGTGGCTCCTAGAATCATACTTTTCTTTTTCTTCCTCTCCACCCCCGACTTTCACCAATAAAAGAGAGCTTTGGCGGTTATCCACCTCTCCAGCGAAGAATGCTCTCTTACAGTAAATTCACAGCATTTCAATAGTTCTCATTCTCGCTAGTCTCTGGTTTTTTGGCTTTTCACAGATCTTAAGTTTTAGAACCTTGTGCAAAGAATAAGAATGGAGCTAATGAAATAAGAACATGACAAAACAAAAACATTTCAAATGCTAAAAAGAGCACTTGCCAATCAGGGCCAATAGAGTTCTCAGAGTGCTAAGTCCTATTGCCCTATTCCACTGCCCAGGAGGCGCTGTCCTGGGCTGGGGCAGACCGCCTAGTCGCGAACTCTCCATGCACTGCAGCCTCTGAGATCCTCAGGAAATGAGCCGGGTCAGGCATCTGGCCATGCATAGAGAAGGAAGGTACTGCCACCTACAGGTTGCAAGATTAGGGACATCATCAATTAATATTTAATTTGTAGAGAAAAAAAAAAAGTTATTCTATTAATGTACCATTTTCATAGCCTTAAAAACCTCAAAGTTAGCCAGTTTATCCTCCTGCCTTCGGGCAGATCTGTTCCTAAATATGCAAGAACTTTCATTGAGATTAAGAAGCTCAACTCTCAGACAATTAAAATGGAACCAAAGCCAGACTCGCCCTGCAGGGATTGGGAGTCAGGCGGGACTCGGCCCAGGGTGAGCAGTGAAGGGGTGGTGGGTAATTGCCTACTAATGCTCTCTCTAAGCTCAGAACTCTCCAGACCTGTTTCCTCTTTTGCAAACTGAGATAACGTATTAGGTCACCAGTTCCCAGAGTAAGGTCCCTGGCCGAGTATCATCAGCACCACCTGGGACTTGCCGCAGACTCACTGAACTGGAAACTCTGGTAAGACCCGGCAATCAGTGATGGTGATGTACACAAAAGGGGAGGAGAGTCACCAGATGAGATGATCCAGCAATATCCAAGGTGCAATTCCACATCACTGGAGTGAGGCACCTACAGTTCAACCACCTGTCTGTGGAGAGCTGGACACTGGGAAGACAGGCCTCGGCGGGGAGCAGGGCGCTGGGGAACAGTGGGAGCCCAAGACACCAGTTCACCGCTCTGCTAAATGGACATGTGGCTACTGACATACCATCTTTATGATCAACTGGATGTCTGAAATCTACTGTTCCAAAGAGAAGTTTTTTCCCTATTCCATCCACACGTACATATACCAAGCCATCACCCTGCTTGGCCAGTGTTTGACAGTCTAAAATTTAGACTAAATGAATGCCTCGCCGATGGCTGAACTCCAACTACTAAATACAGTCCTTCAAGACCCGGGTTTTCCTTCCTCCTCCACAGAGACTTTTGTGAACAGCAGGAAGTCAGTATTTTTCTCTTACTACAGGGTGGGGCAAAAGTACGTTCACAGCCACGAGTACCCAAAACACAGTTTACACTTGTATTAGTACACATTCACGATTGCATGATTTCTTTTTTTTTAAATCCTCACCTGAGGACATTTTTTCACTTTTTGTTCAGATAGAGTGGGAGGGGGAGAGAGAGAGAGAGAGAGAGAGAGAAACATCAACGTGAAAGGGACACATCAAGTGGCTGCCACCCGCACAACCCAACCAGGGCCAGGGACAAACCGCAACCGAGGCACATGCCCCTAGTGGGAACCGAACCCGGGACTCTCTGGACCACAGGCCAACGCTCTAACCGCTGAGCCAAACCAGCCAGGGCTGCAGGATTTTTCCATGTGAACAATGGTAAACCTACTTTTGCCCCACCCAGTATATAAATCCCTTTGACCCCTGAAGAGAAACGTTGCTACTTCACGACATACTGTCCTGGAGCCTTCTCAAGTGGTCCCCCATGATGACCTGGTGTTGCTCACCAGATTTCCCTGAGGATTTCGCTCACGTGGCTCATATCCTCACCACGCGGCGTCGGGCGGGTTCCCAGCACAGTGCTGGCGCACTCTGGCGTTTAACCAATTGGTGGTGATGGGTTTTCTGTGAGTTCTCTGAAAATATAAATTTGAGTCTTTGAATAGATTTTCCCATCACAGTTTCCTGCTCCATCCCCCATTGTGCTCCTGAATGATTCTGTGAAGGGGCCATGTTGACTTCAACAATAACCAAACCCACAGAAAGCAGCAGAAACGAAAGAGCCGGGGTGGTGGGGGCTCCTCAGCACGGCATTGGACCCACATGTGCAGACCGAGGGGGTAACCACAACTCAGACTTCCTCTGCCGAGGGGTACTTATTTGGGCAGTTAAAAAAATAAAATGAAAACCACACCGAACAAAAATTTGAATCATCCTTTTGAGAAAAACATAATAAAAGTTAGACTTGGATGTAGTTAGCTCTAGGAAAGACACTCAAGTGCCTACAGTCATTTCTGGTATTGTGACTACCAGGTCGTTTATCCAATAATTATTGAAAACCTCCTTGAATTGGTTCTGGTTCTCTCTCAACAGTAAGAAGGAAGCTGAGGACAGGCTGAGATGGCCTTTGGCTGCCAGAGCTACTCTAGTTTGGCGCTCTGCTGAGATCGGCTCATCTGTTGCAAAGAAGAAGAGTCAGGGGTCTTAAATTACCCCAAGCCCTTTCCTTTTCCTTTGGAAATGTGAAATCTGAATATGCCGGAAACTGTTCGTGTTAGCCTCCCAGCTCCTAGCCCAGCTCTGACACATGGCAAACCCTCTGTTAAACTGAATTAGGTCAAACACACTTCTATCCATAGTTATTTGGGGACACAAGTGAGCAAAATTCATTCTACCACTCTCAAATGTTTTTTGTTTTTGTTTTTTTTCAGTTTCCCACTTGCTTATAGTAAAGAGGTGATTTTGAATAGAACAAAAATGGGCAGGGTCCAAATTTGGATCTTCACTGTGAAACAAACCAACATCATTCTAAATGGATCCAGTCTGATTTTCTTAAGGCTGGTTGGGAGGTTGGTTTGGGTTTGTTGTGTATGTTTTGCAAAAATCCGGACTTTATGACTTGGTGTGGTCCCCCTGAGCGCTCATCAGCGTGCGACATTCTAGATGACCCAGAAGGGAGAGAGGCTTCCCGCACAGCCCAGAACAGCGGCCTGGCAGCCGCACCGCCGAGGTGGTGGCATTTCGACAGGGCAAGCCAGTGAAAGACCCCTTATTGTCTAGTGGCCGAGGACCAGGCTGTAAAGTGTATTGTGTGCTCGGAACTCCTTTGAGATAAAAGGTGCAGCAGCAGGAGAATGGACTCCATTCAGCCCCGTGGAGGGCAGAACAGAGGCTGTCTTTATGGGCCCAGCGTCTGTGCTTCGGGTGGAAGAGGGCACTGGCGGCAGAGCCTCGTGGGTGCAGAGACCCTCTTGTGGCTCCTCTGGGTGGCCCTGAGTCCAAACATACCACAGCACTGCTGAAGGATCACTGCCCTGTTGCCAGAGCCTGTGTGGCCCCCGTGAAAGACATTTTCTGTGCTCCGACGGAGGGGGGGCAGAGTTCGCCCTGAGCAGCCGAGCAGGGGCCCACACAGCTGGGGGAGGCGGGCCCAGCGCCCAAAGCGCGTTTGTAACCACCTCCCAGGCCACGGGTCCTTCCAGAGGCAGACTCCACGCAAGTCTTCAAACAGCTCTGAACAACACGCAGGGCAGGTATTAATATTCCCTTGTAGCAGATTGGGAAAACGGTATCTAAGACCTCAAGCCATGTGTCCGAACTTATGTAGCTAATGAAACAGGAGATCAGAGACCAGAACCCACATCTTTTCACCCTTGTTAAATGTTCTTCCTCCACTGCCTACAGGCAGCTTCTCAGGACCTGCCTCTCAGCATCGCCTGGAACAGAAGCCACATGGCCCCGTGGCCTGGGAAGGGCTGCCCGCCACTGGCCCCGCCTGCCTTCCCGTGCTGGTCCTGTCTTCTCTCCACGCCAAGCCAAATGCACGCTTACCACAGTCCACTCCCAGGACATGAACGTGGCAGGACATGAAGACTACCACGGCGGTAGCAGAAGTACCTTAATATCCGCAAAGGGCCAGTACTCCTGCTTCGTCAGGTGGAGTTCCAGCCTCCACCCCAACACCCGGGGCCCTGTGGAGCCTCCCAGATTCTAAGCGGAGACAAACGGGAAGTCAGAGCAGGTGCTGAGCCTTCTTTGGAAGGGGCTGGAGCGCAGGAGCTGCAGTGAGCGTACGAAAAAGGAACTTCACGAAATAGCAGAGAGCAGTCCAAGATGTTCCACATCTTCGGTCGCTCCACCTGGCCTCCAAGAAGACCACAGCACGGCAGAACACATGCGGGAAAATAGCCCCATCCACAGTGACTGTCCCTTCCTTGCCCAGACTGTCCAGGATTTCAGCACCAGATGTTTCCTGAAAATATAAAACCCAAATCACCCTCACTCCTGGGGACCGAACAGCACCAAACAGCATCAAACAGCAGCGTGGCTGAGGACCACTTCCTTTTCCGTTAAGAGGGACACCTGCCTGTTCTACATGTTTCATGGAAGGTGTGTGCGTGCGTGTGGGTGCATGTGCGTGTGTGTGTGCGTGTGTGTGCGTGTGTGTGTGTGTGGTGATAGGACAGGGGACACACTTGCAAAGGTTCTCTTCGAAACATAGAGAATTTGACCTTTTCCTAATTAGAAATAGCATGAGCACCATATGATTTCACTCATATGTGGAATCTAATGAACAAAATAACAGACAAAATAGAAGCTCTCCAGAGGGAAGGGGAGGGTGGGGGAGGTAGAAGAGGGTAGAGTGGGAATAAGTGGTGATGAAGGAGACTTCACTTGGGGTGGCGAACACACAATACAATATACAGATGATGTGTTACAGAACTGTACACCTGAAACCTATATAATTTTATTAACCAATGTCACCCCAATAACTTCAATAAAAAACTGTATAAAAATACAATGGCCATCAAGAAGAAAATCTCCATCATCTAGAAAGGCAGACCAAAGGAGATAAGTTTCATTTCCATTTAAGTTTTTAAAGATTACCTAGAGCACTGATTTGCAAGCTCTCATTGGCATCAGAGACTCCTGGGGGCTTGTTGCTGACAGCTGGGCCCCAGCACCAGAGTTCCTGACTCAGCAGGTCTGGGTGAGAGCGGAGACTGTGGCACTCGGAGCAGTCCCCAGGTGATGCCGAGGCTGCTGGTCCGGGGCCATGCTTGGAAAACCACTGACACGGGAAACATAACTAAACTGAAGGAACAGCCCTGTGCAGAAAGTCGCCCTCCTCTGAGGGCCCAGAAGTCCATCCGGGGTGGCCTGGGGTTGTTAGGTCCACGCTGGCTCTGGGTGACTTTGGAGATGGAGGAGGCAGATGCCACCTTCACAATGACACTGCCTACAGCGCTGCCATCTGTTTCCAGTCTAAGGAAGAGGCGCGCTCTGCACGCACCGAGCTCAGAAAACCTGTGGGCAGCAGGCAGCTCTGCACCTGGAGCTGAGCTGCCGCAAGGCGTGGGTTTCAGAGGACTCGGTGAAGACCTGGCTGCTGCCCCCAGCTCACCAGGCCTTGTGTCACAAGTCGCTGTTCTAAACTCCAGTTCTAAGCAGACGGACAAGTTAGACTTTCCTCTTTCTTCTACTCTCTCCCTGCCTCATCTCTGTCTTCCATAAAACCTGATGTCTCTGTCTCCCACACCCCCTCTCCCTCTCTCTCTCTGTCTCTATCTCTATCTCTTCCTCAATCTCTCTTGCCTTCAGCTAGTGATTCTCAAAATGTAATGATCTCCCAAAGTACCCAGAGGTTTTGCTAAAATGCAGATTCTGATTTACTGGGTCTGATTTAATGGTGCGTGAGACTTTGCATTTCTACCCAGCTCCCAAGGGACGCTGATGGTTCTGGCTCCTGGACCACATTCTTGGTAGCAATGCATTAAATAAGTCCTGGCTTCTTATGATTATCTGTAACTCCTATGTTTCCTTCCCTCACTACCCTCTGTTAGGTGAGCCTGGATGCTAATGAAACATCAGACATGCTACTGCTAGCCTGTGAGCTTAGCAACCATCGCCTCCCCTGGTAAGACGCGATGAGGTGCAGCATTTGGGGGCCCCTTGGAAATGACACAGCAAGGATTTACAGTCCAGGGCCCGGCCACTCAGGTGAACTTTTGGAGTTAGGGCCAGGTCTTATAATTCCCCTGGTGTGGGTCTGACCTTCATTTAGGGAGGAAAGAATCAATCCCTAAGGTGGATGGGTTGACCTGATTATTTATTTATTTGCAATTTATAGCCTATCTCCTCCTAAAATGGATTTGAAGCAAGGAGATGGGATTAAGGGTCCAGCTATCTAACTAGTAAAGGCAGGTGTAAAATTTTCTGCTATGTTTTCAATGGTCCCCTTTTTCATGAAGAAGGGGGGAACGGGGAGATAGCACTCCTGCAGGCAAGCATTCAGCCATTCTTTTACATCTCAGAAAACTCATTGTATCAGATCAAATTCACCACTGTTCTCTTCCTGTTATTTTATCTGAGAAATGGCAGCTCAAATCAAAATAACCCAGTGCCAAGAAGCAAATGAAAAAGATGATTTATCAATAATGTATGAAGTCTTCCTTGATTGACCCTTCATTCTCCCTTGTCCCCAATACCCTGTGTGTCACAATGTGCTATTTGTTCTGCCTGTCACATCGCTCTCAAGTTCACTCTGACCTCCCTCACTCCCATGCCTCAAAACAGTCCAGCCGCAGGACCTCACATCGGAGCACCATGACCGATGCCTACCTTTAGGCCAACCTGGTCTGAACCAGCCCCTCTGCTAAGAGTCCTTTATGCATTAACACCTATGTAGACTGTAGGTGTTGCCATTACATCCTCTTTACAGGGGAGATGTTTGAGGCATACCTGGACATATGGACACATTTCTGCCCAAACAAGGCTCTGTCTCCCAAGCACCCCTACTTCAGGGATGGTGTCTTCCTCCCAAAGCACAAGGAGAACCCAGAGGCTGGCCCACTCCAAACGTGACGGGGGTAGCGTGAGGCTGAGGGAGGCTCCCTTCTAGGAAAACAATACTGGTGAGAACAAAATTAGCATGATTAAAAAATACAATGGGTTGCATTCTTCTCACACCTATTGTTTAATTTTGTTTGTTTTTGTTTTTTGTGTTTTACGTTCTTTCCATTCCTCTGCGCGGTGGTCTGGTGACCTGGCCCTCAGCCTGCGTGTGCAAACTGGCTGTTGGGACACCAACGATGGTGGGTGACTAAACGGAGGTTGGCCCATGCCTTCCGAATAGTTGTTTATTCCTGGGCTTCCAGCATCAAACCTAAACCCCTCCGCTGCTTTTCAAAGCCCTTCCAGGGCCCCCTCCCAACCCGACTTTATTTCCCTTGCCAATAATAACCTATTAGCTCAGGCCCACACTTCCATTTCTGTAACAGGACTCATATAGATTTGTCACAAGCGGCTAATTTGTCACAGCTTCTAAGCATATGATATCCCTGGGACAAGGCTGGTGAATGGAGTGATTTATTGGTCCTTGTGAAAGATGCAGAACCGTCATTCTTAGAAGATATTACTGTGACTATGCAGTAGCAAGTCAATATTCAAAGAGAATGGAGATCCCTCCCTTCTCTGAACTCCCATGGGACTTTGGCTCTACGGCCCTCACAGCCTTTATCAGCAGCGCTCTGTGAGGTGGCTATTTCTGCACACGCACAGCAGCCCCTGCCGGGCTCCACGCCTCGACGGTGGTGGCAGGTGTAGCTGGTGTCCCTAGCTGTGCCTGGAATAGGAAGGCCATGCACAGTTGTTTGTTTTTACTGAAATAAAGCCATTCTTGAAAATTAGCTTTTCTTTTTCCTTTAAAAAACAAAACAAAAACAAAAAACACTTTCTTTATTGACCACTTTTTTTGTTCCAGACAAGGTGCTGGCTAGCGTACATATCCCACTGAGTTATCTCCCCGAACCCCTGGGACAAATGGATGAAGTAGGACCCCTCCTGTGTCTGTGACCTTGATTGACGTGAGCACGCCTTCCCGCCCATCCTGCCATGCTTTTGGTGGCTCAGAAAGTATCTGAGGCCTTCAAAGTGACAGAAAAAATTACAGCTCAACTTCAACGAGAAATCTAAACTAACCTCTTCCAACTGTCTTAAAGGGCTTGTCTGAGTGGGGTCTTCAGAAACAGCAGATTCACAGATACATTGGGCCAGAATTTCTGTGGGTGATTTGACATACAATTGAAATGCATATGTCTGGGCCTCTCACCTCAGATCTACCTCAGCAGAAGCCTTGGGATCAGGTTTGAAGCACGTCAGGTGTTTTTCACACGCACATAATTTTGAGAAACAGTCGTAGACTGATACCATGTGTCAGTCAGGACAGGCTAGTGATGCTGCAGTAACAAACAATACCAACATCCCAGTGACTTACTGCAGGAAGAGTTGCTATCTCACCCACAAGGTCGGCCGTGGCTATGAATAACTCTCCAGGGAGTTGCCCTCCGTGTGGTGACCCAGTGGTCCAGGCTGATCTTGGGGTGCCTCCATTTCAACATGAGGCTTGATGGAGGGTTCACTGTGTCAAAAGATGGGACCTGCCTACAGAAGGAGTTGTGAAACAACATGCCATGTTCACAATCTTCAGGAAAAAATATAGGCAAATTAGAAATACAAGTGATTACCAATAAAATCTACTTCGGGCTAGGTTGTGTTTATGTCCCCACAAGTATGCTTCGCCCTTCTGGAAAGCCCTAACTTGTTCTCTTGTTTAATGAATCCCGGAGCGACAGGTGAGACTGGAAGGTATATCGATATTTGCATCTTCCGGAGGAGTGTTTCCGACGTCCAGAGGGGAGAGCCAGCGCAAAAGTCAATGGTTGTTTGCCTCACTGTCTTCCTTGCTGTGTGTTTCCATGTCAAGAAAATGAACCAATGGTAGAATTTTCCCCATGTACGTAAAATTTTCACAATGAGGAAAAGATACAAATATAGCAAAGGAACTCCAAAGGACGCATCCTGAGGCTGCAGACTCACCTGGCGCCACGTCTAGACCCTGGAGAGGACTCCAGGGTGGTTCTCTCGCAGGACTTGGGGTTGGACCACCCACTCATGGGCTTTCATCTTTTCTGTCCCCTCCCCTCACCCCCAGTTTTCCTTCTCCTTGGTTTACCGTGGAACAAGCAACTCTACACAGTTCCTTCTTCTCCCCCACGTCCCTGAAGAAAGCACAGAAGCCCTCTTGTTTGCTGGCTACAAAAAAGAAACAGCCACAGGTCAGCATAATAATGCGGAGCTGCGGAGTAAGAGAAAACCTGCCTTAGGAAAAAGCCCAATAAAATGGAGGTCACATAAAGTCAAATGTTGATCTGCCTAATTGTCTTTTTTCTCCTCCGCGAGGAAAGAACCATGTGGCCTTTGGCAAAACGGGCTGGACGGAGGAGAGGATCCGTGAATAGGAGACAGAGGCCGGCTGTGTTTCCAATTACCTCTCGGGAGGAAGCCGGAGATGCTAGAACTGTGATGGCAAGAACCTTGAAAGGACCTTTGCAAGGTTAACAAGTTTGTTGTTTTTCTTCTTCCCATATAATAAATGGCACCCCATGCTTCGGCCAGACTTGGATGTACTATGTGTGTATGGATGGATGTACATCTTAACACGCTCTCTGACGCGCTCTTTGATGGAAGGGGGTGCTGGGGGCCAGCGTGACTGGCAACCTGGGCTCTTTCTCAACAGTACACTGCCGCTCAGTCCCAGGAAGACTACAAACGCCGTGAACTTGTTCCAATCTCTTCCCTCTGTTTGTCAGCATGAGTTTCTCAAAGTACCCTTCTCTTCAGTGTGTGTATCTTATCCTTTTCCCTGTGATGGAGTCAAGGTAAGGTGTAGTGGTGGCTAACTAGATTGGACACTCTCAGACAAAGTCCCAGACTCTGAGTGCTCCTGGGACATCTCTGGTTTCTGGCAGGAAAGTGATCTGCACTGAGTCACTGACAGAAAGCCCCAAGAGAGGCCAGGCACAGTGTCCCCGTGGCCAGGCCTAGTGTCCCTGTGGCCAGGCACAGTGTCCCCGTGGCCAGGCATAGTGTCCCTGTAGCCAGGCACAGTGTCCCCATGGCCAGGCCTAGTGTTCTCGTAGCCAGGAGTAGTGTCCTCGTGGCCAGACCTAGTGTCCTCATGGCCAGGCCTAGTGTCCTTGTAGCCAGGCCTAGTGTCCCCGTAGCCAGGCCTAGTGTTCCCGTAGCCAGGCATAGTGTCCCCATGGCCAAGCCTAGTGGCCCCATGGCCAGGCATAGTGTCCCCGTGGCCAGGCACAGTGTCCCCGTGGCCAGGCACAGTGTCCCCGTGGCCAGGCATAGTGTCCTCGTGGCCAGGCGTAGTGTCCCCGTGGCCAGGCGTAGTGTCCCCGTGGCCAGGCCTAGTTTCCCCGTGGCCAGGCCTAGTCTCCCCATAGCCAGGCATAGTGTCCCCATGGCCAGGCACAGTGACCCTGTGGCCAGGCATAGTGTCCCCATGGCCAGGTGTAGTGTCCCCATGGCCAGGTGTAGTGTCCCCGTGGCCAGGCATAGTGTCCCCATGGCCAGGCGTAGTGTCCCCGTGGCCAGGCGTAGTGTCCCCATGGCCAGGAACAGTGTCCCCTTGGCCAGGCATAGTGTCCCTGTGGTCAGACGTAATGTCCCCGTGGCCAAGCCTAGTGTCCCCGTAGCCAGGCGTAGTGTCCCTGTGGCTAGGTATAATATCCCCATGGCCAGGCATAGTGTCCTTGTAGCCAGGCATGGTGTCCCCGTGGCCAGGTGTAGTGTCCCCATGGCCAGCCATAGTGTCCCCGTGGCCAGGCATGGTGTCCCCGTGGCCAGGTGTAGTGTTCCCGTGGCCAGGCGTAGTGTCCCCGTGGCCAGGCATGGTGTCCCCGTGGCCAGGTGTAGTGCTCACATCTACTTTCACACCTCCTCACTAAAGTTTTTCTCTGGTCCTGTAAACTGAATGTAATCATAGAATGACCTCATGGGCTGATTAAATAAATGTGAACATGAATTAAGTAAATGTTGATTAAATGAATGTGATAGTTAAATGAAATAATATATATGAAATGCTCAGAACAGTGTTCAAGAAACCTTAGCTACTGTTCTTATAGTATCAAGAGTATCAATAGTATCCTAGCCCCAGGCATAGCCATTTGGACCGGGATTGTGAACCTGAACCTAGGACAGCAATTTGATTCATAGATTGGAAAGCAACCTATGCGATGGGCAATCAGGACACCGCTTCTGGGTCACCCGGCGCGTCCTGGAAATCTGAAATCAGACATGCTGGGGAAGGAGGTGGGTAGAAATGAAAGCAGACAGAGGAAAGCTTGGTACAGATGATGCCATGAGGCTTTATAAAGCAAATCAGAGCCCTGGCTGGTTTTCTCAGTGGTTAGAGCATCGGCCCACGGACCAAACAGTCATGGGTTCGATTCCGGCCAAGGGCACATATCTGAGTTGTGGTTTGGTCCCCAGCCCTGGTCGGGGTTGTGCACGAGGCAACCAATCGTGTCTCTCTCATGTTGATGTTTCTCTCTCTCTCTCTCTTCCCCTCTCACTCTATCTGAAGATAAATGGAAAAATATTCTTGAGTGAGGATTTTTTAAAAAAAGCAAATTAGAGTGACAAGGAGCTAGAAACATACGTCTGTAGAAACCAAGGTAGACCAAAGGCATGGGGTGCAAGGGGACGAGATCAGGCACGCGGAGATGGGGTTGGGGTAGATGGGGGCAGGCGCATGAAGCCACGGCAGGGGTGAGCACCAGAGTGAGGATCCCTGAGCCTGCTCGTTCTGAGGTCTCACTTCTGACACCTGCTCTTCCCGGGCCAGGCCTTTCCTGGGGTTGAGCACATGCATCCTTACAATAAGCCATCTATTACTTGAAATACCTTTAATGGATCTCTCTCTCTCTCGCAACAGCAAAAATAAAAGTGCATAATCTGACTCCAGCCTACGTCTCTCAGCTTATCTCTCAGCTTCTTCCTTCTTGCCAGGTCTAAGGTGATATAGCCATGCCAGCCACCTTCTCATCTCTAAACTCGTCCTCTGTCACCATGCTTCAGAGCCTGTGTTCACACTATAGTTTGTGCCTGGATGGCCCTACTCGCTGACCTCAAACCGTCCTCATCGACCCCAGCTGGCGTGAACGCTGCTGGTGCTTCGCAGAGATTCCTGTCACCGTGCGCCTCCGCTGACTGCCCTGTGCCAGTGTCCCTGACGGCCCACACCTGCCACCTGCGTGGGCCGCCCTCTGGCTCCTGGAGCAAGTTTACCCATAACTTCAAAGGCCAGAATGTCTGAGAGTCAACACAGCCTCTCAACACCTGCCACCGTGACTCCTAGCCAATGACCACCTCATGTAAAACCAGGAAAGCCCAGTCCCTTTGCCTGGCGACAGTCCCTGAGGGGTGACTTTGCCCGGAATTCCCCCCCAGGACAGGCTAACCTGCTCTCCATGAGATGTGATCAGAAATTTCCTCCTCGCCCGGGTCTTCTCTCGACCCTCCCTTCCTCTCCACACTCCCTTTCCAGGTTTTCCCAGGAACACTTCTTCAATAAATCACTTGCCCACTCGTGTCAGAGTCACCTTCTGGGGAACCCAAGCTAAGGCACGGGGTAAGCATCTCCTCCCAGCGCGTCCGTTGACCAGCCCTTCTTGCCCTACAATTCCAACACCACATCATGACAACTAATAACCTTCCTCCTGCTTTCCACGTCTGTCTAGACTGAGTTCCCCCAAGGGGATGCTGTCTTACTGATGTTTATTTCACCAGTGCTGAGAACAATTCTTAAAAAAATGTATCTTGAAAATATATGTGTTGTTTATCTATCTATAATAATTCTAAAAGAGAAAAAATTATATAAAGTTCCAACTTCAAATAGCCTTCGAATTTCAGTTTTCTCACATTTGAGAAGGTAGTTGTTTCTAAAGCTCCCCGGTCTGCGGTTTGGTATGTGAGGAGGATAACGATTTCTCATAATTCCTTCCAGTGAGTGTCCCCTATGCAAGAAAGGCATGAAAACCTGAACAGTTATCTTTTACCACTAAATCAAAAGATCTGATTATCCCGGAATAACGTATACTTTCTTGATTTTATATATATCTATCTATGATGCAGGAGGGTGCAAAAATATTTTGCAAACCCAGACTCACAAGTTAATTGCTTAACTTCTTATCTGACCTATATTTACTGAATGAGTACTCTGTCCACGTCGCTGGAAGCAATGGGGTGATAAAACAGGCTTGGCATACAATAATTTACAGATGTCGAACAATTTATAATTATGCTTTCATACACCTTAAGTCAACGCATTGACCATGAGGTGGTAAATATGATCTCCGTTTTACCCAGGGCTCAGCCAGGTGAAGGGGCTCACCCAAGATCACACCGCCCATCAGTCAATAGAGAGCTTGGGCCCACTGGGTCTCTGGCGACAAAACTCACGCCATTTCCGCCCCACCCATGTCTCTCTCCTTTGTAAAATACCCACATTTTTGAGCCCTTTACCACATTTTCTCATTTGTTTTAGCTCTGGAGCTAGAGGCCACCTTGAAATGTCTCAGAACATCACCCTTGAGCATGGGCCTGTTTTAAATAAGCATTGAAATATCTACTTAATGAGGTAAATACTGCTGGTCCTCATTTGAGCTCTTTTAAATCTTCACAAATAATGTGATTTTTATTCCTGAGGGAAAATGACACATTCTTTGTTGGGCACACGCACCAACCGAATAGAAATGGAGAAGCTTTTAATAGATCACACCCGTAAATAAAGTTACATTTTTATAGATGTACTCAATTCAATTACAATAATCAGTTATGCCGAAGGATATATTTACTTCTAGAAGTCTAAACATGTGCTCACGTGAGATGTCAACCTATTTCTAGATAATGGTGTCTGGCAGGAGTACAAAAAGCTTTAAAACACTTATTGTTTATTCTCAGGAAACAGGTTCAGGTTCAAAGCTTTCAAAGAGTCAGGTGGGAAGATGGCACAAAACACAAGAAAGACAAAAAACACAATAATAATAACCCATGAAATAGCTAAACAAGAGTCAGGCAGTTTACGATGAGGATTAACTCTGTCAGCCTCATGAAGTGGATCCAAGTCTCCATCTATATCAG
Organism: Molossus molossus; assembly: GCF_014108415.1. Lineage (NCBI taxonomy): Eukaryota > Metazoa > Chordata > Mammalia > Chiroptera > Molossidae > Molossus > Molossus molossus. Next base: position 186,399,987 of record NW_023425344.1, read on the forward strand.
GATGACAGCAAACAAACCGGACATTTGGGACCCTGGGTGGAGAGTGGGGTGGGGTTCAGAGGAACCAAGGGACCAGCTTTGTAAAGGAGAAGGGCAAAATGTGGGAGAGAATAAGGATGAAGACTTCTGTAACTACAAGACCAAAAATTCAAATATCACGTTTGCAAAGGTGTCTCAATAGCAATCAAGTCGTTTGGTAACAAAGAAGGATCCAGTCTCAGCAACATCATAGAGTGAGTTGCTTACCCACTGAATGGATGGCCTGTGTGCATGAGAAGGACTTGTGCACCATGGGCCACCCTACAGAATGATGACAATCTGGTCTTCCATTGTTAGATACCCAAATGTTCAAATCGTTAAGCCTTTGCTCTTAGGTCAGTTTTGCTTAAGAGAAATTTTCTAATCTCCTACTTGGGGTCCTAGGTAGAAGCCTGGCTTCCAGAAATCCAGAAGCCATTCAGAAAAGGAGTTGGTGGGAGCCTACCCTTCAGTGTGCAAACTTTAGCTTCAGCCCCCGCTTCCACTTCTGTGTCTCCTACAGCTCTGGCCGTACTGGGCATGTCTAAATCCAGAGCTTTTGTCCAGCCGGTGTGGCTCAATGGTTGAGAGTCGACCCGTGCACCAAGAGGTCACCAGTTCGATTCCCAGTCAGGACACATGCCCAGGTTGTGGGCCAAATCCTCAGTGGGAGGCATGTAGGAGGCGGCCAATTGATGTTCTCTCTCACTGATGTTTCTATCTCTCTTTCCCTCTCCCTTCTTCTTTCTCTAAAATCGATAGAGAAAAAAATTTTTAATAAAAGAAATAATAGTTTTCTATTATTTTTTGAAAGGTTTGGAAAACATCCCTTTCCCCTCAAGTCCTACTCTTGGCTCTTTTATTTAAAGAAATAAAAGAATAGTTTTCCTCATGACCCTGCCAACTCAGAGACTCTGCAGCAGGAGCCTGAGGGGAAGGCTCCGCCTACAGCAGGACAGCAGGTGTGGCAGGATCCTGTCCCAGGCCCAGGCTCCACACTAGCTGCATGATATTGGGCACGTTGCGGACCCTTCAGTTGCTTCTTTGAAAAATAGGTTTACTCACCCCTCTTTGGTTAGGTTATGAAGACTGAATGAGACAGCGCACGTGAGAGTGCCCAGCCAGCGCCAATCAACAACAGCCTGCACTGGGTCCCCCTCAGCCCTTGGGATCAGCTGTGGGCCTAGGGAATAGCCATTTCTCTCTGCTCACTGTTCTTTGCCCCATTGGAAAAGGGGTTATAGGGAAAGAAAAATAGAGCAATAAATCATATGCGCTGTAACCTTCAAATTCCGGGGAACACTGCCCCGGGCAGCTGCCGCTCCATCCAGTGACGTGTGCTGGGCCCCCTCTCTCACCCACACCGCACACCAGAGGGCTGGCCAAGCTGCTTGCTAGAGCCAAGAGTGGGACTTGGGGGCAAAGGGATGTTTTCCAAACCTTTCAAGCATGATCCTCCCCTGAGGATATGGGTCAGATGACCTCCGAGGGGAGGAGAAAGGAAAGGGAAAGACATTCCATATTCATGTGACTCTTGACCCATGGAAAGGTCGCTCCCCAAGCTGCATGGCCCCTTCCTGGGAACACTTAGCACCTGACTCTTGAGGGCGTGGTTGGCCGCTTCCTTGTGATTTAATTAGCTGCCCACAGGGCAGTTGGCTGAAAGCCCACATTCCATACAATCTTATAACTGGAGGAACCGTCAAGATCACCCATTCAGGGCTTAAATCTCAACCTCCTCCACCAGTGGCCAGTTGTCATGTGTGGACCCCTCCAGTGACAGGAAATTTAGTAACTTTGAAGGGTACCTTGTGCTATCTGTGGACAACCGTGAGAGCTACAAAGTTCTCATTTAAATCAAGTCACCCCTTCACTGACTTCTTTACATTTTGAAAGGCTAGGACCAGCAGCGAACATTGGAAGCCATCCCTGCCACCAGGGAGCTGACAGGAGAGGAGACAGACATTGAACAAGCATCAAGAATTCTAGCGGTGTGAGGACTGTGACGACTGTGCAGGTGCTAGGGGAGCATTGGCCCAGAGCACTGGTTCTCGCCTGGACTGGAGAGAGGAGGATGCTTTTAACCCTCAAGGGACCATTGGCAATACCTGGAGGCCTTTTGTTATTGTTGCAACTGAGGTTATGCTACTGGCCTCTATAGTCCCTATAACAGAATAGTCCAGCCCAAAATAACACTGCTTAGAGAAACCTGATCTAGAGGATTTAAGGAAGGCCCCTAAGGGGAAGTGAAGTTAAAGCTGTTACTCAAAGGCAGGGTCAAGGTTATCCAGGAAGAGTGTTCCAGCAAAGGGAACTGCAGGCTATAGAACCAGGGGCCGTTTGGTGTGGCCAGAACCTGGACAGGAAGGCGATTTGGGAACTGGGTTTCTGATTCAGCCTGATTCTGTCTATCAGGATCTCAAAGTGAGTTCAGTCCTCCTTCCTCAAGAGGACCCTTCAAGAGTCTGAAGGCAGCTGTGTTGGCCTGGCTGGCTTTCTCTTCTCAAAGCCTTCAGTGCTTCTCCAACAGAGAGTTTTGTGATTCTCCCAATGCCAGCTTCATTCTGTTTGCCTAACCCCCTGATTCAGGGCCACACGGACATCCCACCAGGTGTGAGGGGACGGACATGGAGACGCTTCTGGAGGTGCAGACAAGACCACAAAGCTGCTTCCCTATGGCTGCTTCCCCGGGTGGAAGGAATCAACCCTCTAGGCATGTTGAGTTTGTCATGCTTGTATGAATCATGAACTCGGACAATAACTGACCTTGAGGATTCCTGGCCTGGCCTGAACAACCGGGCTGGAAAGGCCACGCACACAGAGTGGCCAACCAGACACAGGTCTCCCAAGCCTGATCCCAGGGACAGGAAGGACTGGGGAGAGGCAAGGGAGAGAAAGGAAAGCTTTCTCCTAACACAGGCCTGACCTTCAGCCTTTCCCACCAAGAGGGTGCACACACCCCTGGAGCAACCACCGCTAGGCTGTACCTCTGCCAAATACTTTGTCAATTCCATTCCTGGCCAGGGTCAGCCTCTGCAGACTAAAGGTAAGGCAGGTTAGGGAAGGACACAGGAGTCAGGTTGGGTTACAGAGGTAGGGAGGGGCAGGAAGTAGACCATCAGAAATAGGTTTGTCCTCCTGATGTGGAGGAGGGCAGGCCAAGGTCAGCATTGGGTACAGGATAGTAGCACGCAGGGCTGCCTGGGAAAAGGGCCCAGGACTTAGCAGTCACAGTGTGGCTGTGTGAGACCACCTCCATTTGCACAGACGGCTGTAACATTTAAACACATCTGCGATCTACCTTACCAGCAACCAGTGTAGACTCGTCGCTAAAACCGGTCATTGTTCCTTCTTCCAGCATTTTGAATTAAATGTGTTCTGCTTTTATAAATCTGTTTTTAATTGTCAAGAGATAGAAGTTATTGGTGGGGATATGCATTCTAAATCTGAACAGACGAATTTATTAATTAGTTTTGAGTAGGCTCAGAAGTAACAACAGTTCAGTAAGTCGATTTAACTCAACAAACAAATTCTGGTCACCTCTGATGAGTCAGACTCTATGTTAGCTACTGAGAGGGACAAAGAAGAATAAGAAATCTGTCTGCAAGGCAGAAGTACACCCTCGTGTGCAATGGCTAAGTAAAAACCAGAGAGGTACAAGGTGCTCAAGAGCACAGAGGAAGGAGAGCGTCTCCCCGAGAGGGGAAACCAAAGACAACATGGAAAAAGCAGCATGTGAGTTGGCCTTGGAGGGTGAGTGAGATTTTGATGGAAAAAGGGGGAATTTTAGATGAAGAAGGGAGTGAGCAAGAAAGAGGAGAACAGAAGGGAGAATGACCCAGTGTGAACAAAGGGGCAGGCTTTCTTGTTCCAGCCTGTCAGGTTGACCTGGCTCAAGCCAGAAGAGCTACATCCAGGAGACATGGTCTGTTTCCCTGGAGCCGAGATGGTGCCTACCTCTCTATGGGCCTTGAGGCACAGAGGTCGCCTCCTGTTGTCCCGCAAACCTCCAGTCTGATTGGGCTAATATGTCAGGTACCCTGGTGTCACTCAACAGTCCCTGCAGTCCCAGCTAAATAAAAACCTAGTTCTGTGGTCCCCAGACAGGCCATCTGACTCACCTCCAGAACTTTTGAAAACATAGATGCTGGGGCATACCCCAGACTAATTAAAACCCCAGGCTATGGTGCAGGTAACTGCATTTTCTAACCAGCTTCCCAGATGTTTCTGCCACCTATTAAGAATTCAGAATCACTGGCATGGTTGGAAGGCTGATTTCCACCGAAGACACCCACTCACTCACGGCTATTCTATTTATCCTCACCACGCCTAGTCACAGTTGACATTGTTAAATGGTGTTGGTTCCGTGGTTAGAGCATTGGCCCATGGACTGAGGGGTCACAGGTTCGATTCCCAGTCAAGGGTTCGTACCTGGGTTGCAGGTTTGACCCCTGGCCCCAGTCAGGGTCATGCGGGAGGCAACTAATCAATGTGTCTCTCTCACATCAAGGTCTCTCTCTCTCTCTTTCTCTCTCTCTCTCTCTCTCCCCCTCCCCCTCTCCCTCTCCCTCCCTTCCGCTCTGCCTAACAATTAATGGAAAAATATCCTCAGGTAAGGATTAACAAAAAATTAAAGTTAAAAACGGTTTTCAAAATGGTGTTGAATGAATACATTTGGTCCTAACTTAATGTGGGGAACAGACAAGGAGGCAGGTCATCTATACTTCAGTCCTGTTTCTCATCTTTCTATATGAGCAGGGGAAAATCCCTAAATTCTCTCTTTCTCATAATGGAGAATACAGTTGTCTGCCATACACAGTGTGAAAATGGAATGGGATAATGTCTGAAGTAAGTGCACTGAAAAGCAAAGGCATTCTATAGCTATTTTGTGATAAGGCATTATCCGTGACTCATCTGATTCTAGCTCTTTGAGGGCGAAGAGCGCTGCCTCGTTCCTCCGGGAGGAGCCGTCCAGGAGAGTTCTGCACACAGCACAGCGTGGTGGGCGTTTCAACAAATGAAAGTCCACTGAGCTAAGGCTGTCCTCTGCCAACACACTAAAATGCCCCCTTTGTGGGAGGGTAATAACTGCAGTTACTATTTAATTAAGAAAGACTTCCGAGGAAGAACAATCACTTTGCAAATTATACTGAGTCAAAGGCAGACAAGGAAGTGCTTGGCCGTCATGGTAGCCGAAGCATACTAAGTGAGGGGCGAGTTCCGTCACACAGGCCTGCCTGCCTCTCTGCCTGTGCAGATTTACAGTCTCCAGAGTTCATCCAGGTTGTCAGCTTGGGGAATTCTGATGCATCTGTATATTTCTCGGGTCAAGGACCAAACCCACTGGGTAAAACACTATTCCTTTATCAGTGGGAGAAATGATCCATCTGAAAAAGAATATATAATTCATGACCAAATAGAGCAAAGCATTCAATCAGGGAGCCAACACCAGCCCAGTTTATGGTGTTGCTTTACTAAGTGTATTCCCCACTGTGTCATCCAACAGCCCATCTTGATCTGCAAACACCTGCTTTGGAGAAGGGGTCTGTCTTCAGCACTGGGGGAGAAAGCAAATTGTTTCAATCAGCAGCCATTCGTATGATGGAAACCTGGTGGCCCCACGCCAGCAACATATAAAAGTAAATAAAAATGGAAGTACAGGTCTCAAAGAAACAGCGACACGGTACGGCTACACTAAAATATTTATGCCCTCAGACTTTTAGACAGCCATTATCTACAGTATGTTAATAAGAATGCTAAACTGACCTTGGCCAGGACACAAAACTTCCAGCACCTGCAAAACAACCCTGCCCTCCCACCCGCCTTCAGTCATGGAGAAATGCACAAGCGAGCAGGTGGACAGACACACTGACAGGGGGCCACACTCCCGGCTTGGGATAGTGGGGGCAACTAATGACTGGGGAGCAGAGGGTCATATCTGAGTCCCAGTTCGGCCACTAATTAGCAGGGTGACGTTGGGGAAGTGGACTCACCTCTCTGGGCCTCAGATTTGACATGAAATATTTGAACATCCAGGTTGCCAGGCCCACTCCAGACTTAATCAGAAGCAGAATGAGTGGCTGCCCCACTCCCACCCCCACATTTCATGGGTAGAGAGTGAAGGGACGCCTGGAATGGACGCCTTCTGAGCTGTCCTCCCACTCTAACCGTCTATGGCTGAGTCTTACTCAGTGATGTTTCTAGGTCACAAATCCACCTGAAGAAAACCTGAGATGCTTCTTGTTGCTACAAAATCAATGGCTCTGGGATTTGGCTCAGAATCTTTGTGTGACTTTCAGTGCCCTTTTCAATCTGGCTGCAATCGCTCTCCCAGCTCTTTCCTTCTCCACAAACTCCATGCGCTTGCAACTTATCATTCCTTAAATAAGTCATTTTATTTCAAACCTCCACACATTTAGGTAAACATTTCTCATTTCCCTCAGCACCTCAAAATATGTAATCCTTCCTTCAAGATCCAGTGTTAATGTTTGCTCCCAAGGTTTGGTCTTTTCCCCATGGTATCATTATCATGTGTATGTACAACTGTGTCCCCCACCAACTTTAGGCTCCCCGCCTCTCTTGTGATACCCATGTCTGAGTGCACAGGTGGATGCCAAGGGGCTTGGGATGAACAGGATGCCGTCAACTAAGGCAATAATTTTCTTTTTAGGTTGGGAGAAATTTTTAGTACTTAAACAAACATGGATAACATTGTATGAAGTTGTAAACTAAAACAGTATCTTTCAAACGGATATGGAGAGAAACTATGGCAAGACCATTCAAGCCATGTCGCCACAACCACCAGCAGCAGCAGCCAAAGCCAGGGTGTCTCTCTATTCTCCCGCCGTGTCCTTGGCCGCCAGGATACTTCAAGGGAAAGTCCGAGAAGCACTGCCAACCCTGGTTGTAGTCGCTAATGTTCTCTCCGTTCCTCGTCTTCAGAACTATTCCTGGCACTTGGGAAATGGCCCAGGATTTTTGTATTTGTTGTCTGATTGTATGGATAGACAAATGGATATACAAGTTAAGAGTAGCAAAGTTTAGATAAACATATAGTTTCTTTATACCAAATCCCCTGCTAATGTCAAGATTTGTTTCATCCCTCTAATATCAATCTCTCTTTAAAGCAACAAAAGGAATATGGACTGTGATTGCAGGCCACTTGGCACTAAATGACAGTTTGAAACATCCATGGGGTTGGTTTCTGTTATGCTTCAGTTGGATGAAAAAACGTGCAAGCATCCGCCCCCCACCCTCACAATTCCTGAAGGCGCCCGCAGGGTCAGGTGAGACCATTCAACCAGCGCCAGGAACCCAACCAAGTGCCGGAGGGGAAAATGGCCACTGATGCTGAAAACACGAACTAGAAAGGCTTCCAGCCACCTCAGGCTAACTGTACTCCGCCGGGTCACCCGTGACAGTTAGCGAGGAGGAGGGGGTGGGGAGACTGCAGCGGGCCATGAAAGCCACATTCCAGAAGAGGGGGTGGAGACGCAGAGCCCCAGAACCAAACGCCAGCATCCCCTTTGCGTGTCCCACTCCAACACACTCATAGGCCCATGGACCTGGAAGACAAAAATGGAAAACTGAACCCAGGAGTTAAACACTGAACCCAAAGTTAACCTCTAAAGCAAAATCGTTTATGTTGAACCTGAATTGGACATTTCAGGCCGAGAGCAGAGTTTCTAAGCAAAGGAAATGAAATTAAACAGAAGCTCCCTGCTGCCTGCCAAATTGGCCTCCCCCCGCCCTGGCTATCCCTTCGTTTCTGGCCTTCCTGGCCCACTTGGGGTCCCCTCTGCCTGACTACTTCCCTGTGTTTTTGCACGTAAGCCAAGCCTCTCTGAGACTTGGCCTCCCTGTGTCTCAGTGCCTCCACCACGCTCCCTGCATGGCCACCATCCAAGTCTAAGGCTGCTCCCTGCTCTGCCCCAGGCCAGGACAATGACCAACACGGAGTCCCTGCTCCTCGTCCTTCCCCCTCCCATCCTTCTCCAAGGAGCAGAAGAGTAGACTTCAAAATGCAAATCTGACTCTATCACCCATGCGCTTAGAACTCCTTTTCCTCTCACTGTTTATAGGCCTCAAGACTAAAACCCTGACGCTGGCCCCCAAAGGTCCTTCCTTCCCTCCTTCGCCAGTCACATCCCGGCCTCCCTGCTCCTCAGGCTCGGCTCTCCGGACTCCGCCTTCGGGCCCGAGTGGGGGCGCGTGTTTCCTCCGCCTGGAGAGCGCGCCCAGGCCTATTTTGCTTGTTATCCTCTGTCCTTCCTTCAGATCCTCCCAATCTCTCCCTCTATCCAGCCTGTCACCAGTATTTTGAACAGTTCTTGGCACATAGCAGACATTCGGTAAACTGGTGGAGTGAACGAGTGAATGGATGAGTGGATGGTAGAAGGAGCAGCGTGGCAGCATCCGTGAGTCCATGACAGTAACAGCTGAGGGAGGTGTCCTCCGTCTGCCAGAAGCTGTGAGGCTAAAGCCTATGACTGTGCAGGCCTATGTACAGGAGAAATCTCTGATCCAAACACTGTCCTGCTCTCCACCAAGCCACCCCTGAGCCAAATGCTCCCAGAAAAGTTTATCATTTGTTCTGGATACACTGACTACAGCTCCCAATCCTTCCCAGGCCCAACCTCTGGGTGGCCGGGCCTGCTTCCTGTTGGATGAGATGCTGGAAGCAGCGGGACTATTTCTTTAAGGAACTCATGCACATAGTCCCCTTGCAGTGTAGGTTTGAACACGACAGATGATAGATGATAGATGATAGATGATAGATAGATAGATAGATAGATAGATAGATAGATAGATAGATAATAGATGGTAGATAGATAGATAGATAGATAGATAGATAGATAGATAATAGATAGATAGATAGATAGATAGATAGATAGATAGATAGATAATAGATAGATAGATAGATAGATAATAGATAGATAGATAGATAGATAGATAGATAGATAGATAGATAGATAGATAGATGATAGATAGATAGATGCAGATGTAGACATGGGTATAGATAACAGAATCAGTGTTCACTTTGGGGAGAGGGCCTCGTCTCCTCCGATTGCTAGTGGAGGGTAGATTTATTGCGCCCTCTCTAGAAAAAGAATTTTCTGAGGTTTGCACAGGAGAACAAGTGATTTTTATTTCTGTGAAATTAAATACCTGAGTTTCCAAAGTCCCATTTCCCTTTGTCCAGTCACAGAAGTGCAGCTGGGGTTTCAGCAGAGCTAAAATCAGAGCCAGTGTCCAGAGTTTCCTTTCCATGTCGGAGAAGGTTCCGATCCAGCTTCAAGCTAGCGTAGGTTGCGTTCCCCACTGCAGTCCATCTGCCCATGGCAGGTGGGGTCCCTAGGGCCACAGGCTATGGCGGAAACACGGGCGGATGCAAGGAAGTGAGAGCAAGCCAAGAACACAAGAGCAACAAGAGAGAGAATTCTTTCGTTTAGGGGATTAAGTATTCCCAAATTTTTGTGGGCTTGCCATGGCCCCACCCATTCTCTCCAACCATCTCTGTCCCCAGGTTTGACTGACGGACAAGTACCTTCCCTGTGTCACCCCAACTTCACTGGGCATGCATCTATCTTCTCTTTGTTGGATCCCTTCCCCCAGTGCTTTGCAAGGAACAGGCCAGTGGTTCCCTGGGGAGTACAAAGTTACAGCCTCCAGGTGAAGCTGCCCAAATGGCACATCTGTAATGTCTGGCCTTCCCCTTTGCTCCTTCCCTACTATTAATAACTAGCCAATTATAATGGCATCAGCACCAAAGAAGAGATTAACAAGATTATAAATTCTTGAGGACAGAGATGGGTGAGTTCTCTAATTTTTGTATCTTGCACAGCACTTAGTTCCCTACTTATCTTGGTACCAGTTAAACTAGATTGACACAAAAGACCTAAGGAGAAGCAAGAATGATACTCAGCCAACTGAAGCAAACAAGCAACTGTTATTTGCAAGCCCTGGGCATAGTCACCTGCTCCCTAACTGTTCTCTGTCTCTGTGATGCGAATGAATGAAACGACGTCTAAGTTCCATGAGTTCCTCAGACTAATTGTAAGTATAGTGCTAGAATATTATCGTAACACCTTTCTAGGGCTGGAGGAATTTCAGAAAGACATCACCTCGCTGCGTGAAAATGTCCTCCTCCGGGAACCCTTCGCTCCCTCCTCCTCATCAAACAAGGACACCACGGAAAAGGTCGATGTGAAACCCAAGAAACACTATCCTCTGAAATGACAAGAGCAAGGAGCATGTGAAATCAATCAGTCAAACCCAAGAAAACCAAAATGTACCTTCCACTCCTAGCAGGTATAAGGATAAAGATTCTTGATGATGATCTTTCACTTAGATATCACCACACTAACATAATTATTGGCTCATTTGAAATACCAACAATCTTTATTATTCCCTATTTCACAAGGCAAGAAATGAACACTTACAAAGGTTAAATGTCTTGTCGAAGGTCACCTAGCTAATTAGTAGGATAGCCAGGATTCAAGCCCAGATCTTCTGACTTCAGAACCAGAATATTTTCCATAACACTCCTTCCCAACAGTACAGCATCATGCTCATCTCATTAATATTATTAAATTAATTAATATTAAATTAATGTTTTGTTTTGTTTTATCCTCACCCGAGGACATTCTTTCATTTTTTGTTCAGATAGAGTGGGAGGGAGAGAGAGGAAGAGAGAGAGAAACATCGACGTGAAAGGGACACATCGAGTGGCTGCCACCCACACGACCAACTAGGGCCGGGGACAAACTGCAACCGAGGCACATGCCCTTAGCGGGAACCGAACCCGGGTCTCTCTGGACCGCAGGCCAATGCTCTAACGGCTGAGCCAAACCGGCCGGGGCTAAATTAATGTTATTAAATTAATATTATTAAATTTGTAACCAATGCCCTAAAAATTTAGTGTTAAGGAAAAAAACATCCATTGTGTCCCCTGCAAACCAAAGATGTCATTCCTGTCCCACCAGGTGAAAAACGCTTGCCAGTTGGCACCAGACAAAAAAGAAAGAGAGAGAGAGAGAAAACATGTTGACAGTGCATCATAAGTATTGAACGACGTCAGCTTTCCTCAGGTGAGTGAAAACTCCTGGCCGAATAAGAACAGATGTTCTCCAGATAGCAAGACATCACACTAAATGTCAACTCCAAGTCACTTAAAATGCTGGGCCAGGAGCCCCCATAAGCTGTCAGTCGAATCAAGTCTGCGCCTGCCTGTGTGCTTGAGCTCCTTCGGGTCCTGAGGGAGCAGCAGAGGGCAGGGTCGCTGTCCTGTGACTGCCTCGCGGAAGCTGCCTTTCAAGACCCGAGAGGAGTCGAAGCCACGCTATAGAAAAGCTCACACTTTAAAGAAAACAAATGTTGTCTGTTTGTTTGTTGTTTTTGTTTTCTTCAGGTTCATGGGACGTTTCAGCTGTGGTACTTCGGCTGAAACGATGCCACCCATGCTATTGCGGGGAAAGAAAATGGACTGCCAGGCGCAAGGTGCTGCCTTCTTTAGGAGTGATCTGAAGTGAAACGCTTTAAACCAACTCACTTCTCAACCAGAGCCCTGCAGATGCTACGCAGATGACATCTTTCTCGTTGTAAAAGTGATGGACCGCGCACAAAGGAGGGATTCGAAACCAAAGATTCCCAGAGATCACTTCATTAGACGGGTGGTGCGGACCGGGGGCTCCATCCTGGGATATTACACCTCCTGCCTCCTCATAGTCTGTTGATCTAAAAAGTCGCGGTGGCTTTTAAAGGTAATGACTATTGAATCAGCAACCAGAACTCAGTGGGGCTCAGACTCATGGAACCTAAATGCAGAATCCGAGCAGAGGACCAGCAGGCTTCCCCTGGGGGGCAGAGCGTGAACCATAGGAAGAGAAATGAACGGCTCACATGCCTCACATTCCAATAGGAACCGCAGAGTAGTGCTTCATAGTTTGCAAAACCCATTGTCATGCCCCACATCCTGGGGATAATAGGGGTATTTCCCACATTTTCTACCCTTGTCAGATAACCCAGATAAGGCACTGACGGGTTAACTGATTTTCCCAAGGTCACACACATGGACTGTGACCGAATCAGGACCTGAACTCAACTCTCCTTACTTGAGATTCCTTCTGTTTCTACAACAAGCGGCATCTGGACTGCAACAGTAATGTACCCATAGCGCTCACACTTGTCTGCAACACTTTGTAGTCCACAAGCCCTTTACGTTGCACAACCTCCTCTATCCTCTCAAAACCCACAGAAGACAAGAGGACATTTCCACCCCCTGACTTCTATCCTCTAAGTAGGATGAGCAAGAGTGGAACCATTTTTCCAGGGAGGGTGAATCGGTGAGGGGTAAACTGGAACTCCTTCCTGAACTGTTGCTGGAATATTTGCATCTCTAGCCCTTGGACTAGGTTAGGAAGCAACATAAGAACTTACAAACATCTGCACTTTTTTTGAACTAAGCCCTCCAATATCTACTATCACAACACAACAGAAGCGTCCAAGGTCTTCCACTAAGCTAGCTTATTGACATAGGCCAAGTTACTGTAAAGTTGCAAGTAATTAAAATGCACTCCTCTAAGGGACACCTTTTAATTTCGACCGGCCTCGGGCCGGTTCGTGTGCATCGTGAGAGTCGGCCGGCACGCTGACAGTTTACAAAATGCTTCCATGTGCACGACCTCACTTAATCCCTACAACAACATTATTGTTGGGGAGCAGTAGCAGTGAACGTTTACACTGGAGGTTCAAGGGTGCTGCGTGATTTGCCCATGTTTATACAACTAGGAAATGTCATAGCGAGATGCAGTTATCAGACCCCGAGCCCAGGGTTCCTTCAGGCTGCCCTGAGCGGCGTCACTGTTGTCCTCAGCCCGGCCTCCCATCGGCCCCTGACCACACCTGGAGGAGGCCTGACCTGCCCTCGCTCTTCCTGTTTCCTTTTCCACTTACACACACGCTTTCCTTCGATGTTCCCAGTCCCCGTAGTCCCCAATCCAAGTTACTTGCACCTTTTTCGCTCGCCTCCTAAAGAAACTTTTCCAAACCCTGACTCCTCCTCCCCGACGGCCTCTCTGACTCAGAAGCAGCAAGGTGCTTGTCTGAACACGAGCACCCGCAAATGTGGGGAACACGTGAAAGAGAAACAGTGAGCAAACGTGGCGAGTGTTGTCTCTTCCCCCAGCCCTTGCCGCGTTTCCTGGGTTGGCAGGAAGGCGCCGCCTGTGAGCCGGCGTCGCTGCCTCTAGGTTCGCTGGATGACACTCCCCTCCGGCCAGTTCTTCCTCATCAGTGCTTTCTTGTCCTTGCCCTCAAGGCCCAAGGACCCTTCCGGCCCGGGGAGCCCTGGGAGGGAGGGAGGAGCCCCCGGAGAGATGAGGCCCGTGGCGGGGAAGAGCAGAGGCTGGAAGGCGGTGGAGAGAGTCTCCCCCAGCGCAGCCGGCCGTGTTCACACTCCCGCTGGCCGCTTGCTGAACACGGCAACTTTTCAATGACCTTTTGGAATGTATACAAAATACATGTGTGCATATGTAGTCATATGATATGTTTTTTTAAATGCTCAGGGAGCACGGAAAGATTTGGGTGCTTCCAACATCATGCCAAGGAGTGGTTACCAGCTGCCAGAGGGGGTGTGAACGTCTGAAGACAACTGGTCACGTGTACTGGTCCACATGTATTTAGGAGCTTCTCCTTGGTCTTTATCCAGACCTCTTATTGCTTCTAACAGTGATTTGATGGGAAGCAAAGTGACTATAAATTTGTACCTACTACTTCTTTATAATAGAAGTCAGTTTGTCTTTTGGGGGAAAAAAGCATGCACTTGGAGACCAAAGGAATCTGCTTGTCCCCACGTTTGTCCCCACGCAGGTAATGGCTCTGAGTGTAGGTCTGAGCTGGGAACAGCCACAGAGTCCTACGACAAAGAGAATGAAACCACAGGCAGAGTCACTCCGTCACCCACTGGAAGCTGCTTAGCCTCCCCACACAGACAGAAAAGCAGGCACCCTCCAGATATTTCCAACAGCAGAAACAACGAGGACTGAGACTTGCCTTTGCCCTTCTCACTGGCCCAAGGGGCCTGAGTGGGTGATGCCCAGCGGGAGACCACAGTAAGGAAGCGGCGTCCTCAGTCTTCCTTGAAGAGGGCGGGACCGGGTCCTACCATGGGTCTCCCTGCAGCTTCTGCTCTTCCTGCTCGCAGCTTCACCCCTTCGGGGCAGTAGGTAACGACCTTCCCTCCTCTGGGTGCTTGGTCCCGCCTCTGACTGGAAGCAAACAGACTCCGCAGAGCTTTGTGCTGAGCCTGGCAACTCGCCACCCCCTTCCGCACCGGTGCCACCCCAGCCCACACCCAAGTCAACGGCCACCATGGTCCCTTGGACCTGAGCACCAGCCCGAGGTCCTGGCTCCAGCAAGGCCGCCGAGCCCCAGCCCCAGCCCCTCTCTGTCCAGCCTCAGCTGGGCCAGCCCGGTCGGTGCTTCCTCAGGCAGCTCCCAACCGAACTCATTGCCGGTTACGCAGAAGCCCCTCTGTGCTCCTTTTCTGTGCCTTCTGAGATTAGATTGTGGCAATGGTCCCACAAGACAATGGAGCTACTAAAAGCCATTGAACTACACACTTCACATGGGTGAATTGTGTGGCAGTTGAAATGTATTGAGTTATAGGGGTTTTAAAAATGTTACAACAGTTCTTTTTAAAACTCCTCATTAAAAGTCTCATTCTCAGTTGGGATCTGCGGACACTGCTCTCAGGGGCTCAGGAGTTCAAGAGTTGGGTGTCTTCATTTGACGAAGCACTAAACAAAATTTAAAGCCTACAGTGAGCCCAGCTGGTGTTGCTCAGTAGTTATGCACCAAGAAGTCGCTGGTTCGATTCCCGGTCAGGGCGCATGCCCAGGTTGTGGGCCCAATCCCCAGTGGGGAGCCTCCTCCCCCAGGGGGCGCGGGTGCCTTCCCCCGCGGGGCGCAGGCGTCCTCCCTCGAGGGGCACGGCTCGCTCCAGCGTGGGGTGCGATGCGCGCTCGGGGCAGCGCGCTGCGTTCCACCGGACAGCTGTGCTCAGGTCTCGTCCACGCAGCGCTTCAGGAGTCCGGGACGGAGTGGACCATACATGGTGATGTTGTTTGGTAAAAGGTGGGTTCTAATTAAATTTTATTTTGAGGTATGCTATGAGAGTGATTGGTCCATCTAATTCACAAACAAAATTTAATCCTCGTTGAAAATGATCATGATGGTGACTCAATGAGAATATCCTCATCCTCAAAGTCAAGGTCAAGAAAAGAAACATTAAACGTCAAGCACATATTTCATTTCTTTGTCATGGTAAAACACAATTTTTCCCATTAAAGTATTGATCATTTGAATGGGATGAGTTTTGTAAACTTGTTTGTATTCAATTTCTAAATGTGTTTGGTTTCATAGGCATGATGGAGACATAAAGTCATAGGTTTTGTACTTACTTTTTTTCTTTTTTTAATCCTCACCAGAGGATATTTTTGCATTTATCTTCAGACAGAGCAGGATGGAGAGAGGGAGGAAGAGAGAGAGAAACATCGATGTGAGAGAGACACATCAAGTGGTTGCCACCCACGCGACCCCAACCAGGGCTGGGGAGAAACTGCAACCGAGGTACATTCCCTTAGCGGGAACCGAACCCAGGTCTCTCTGGTTCGCGGGCCAACACTCTAACCACGGAGCCAAACCGGCCAGGGCTGTACTTACTTTTATAGTGAAACATAATAAAATACGTTCATGATACTAGGAACAAGGGAAAATTATTTTTCCTTTAGAAAGGGTCAATACTTTACACACTGTTACATTAGAATACTTCCTATTTTCCTTCCACTTCCAGAGAAAAAGTAGAAAAGTGTTCTTGTATGCTCCCCTATATTCTCAGGAGCCAAAGAATGATACTCTGTTCCCTCCTCAGTTCTCCACAGACCTCATTTCAAATCAGCTGAAAACTAAAATTATTCCCCAATAGCCAAGAACGTTTCTGACTCTAAAACCTTCCTTCTCTGCTTTGAAAGCAATGTGGGAGAACCGGGCACACAGGCCACAGGACTGACCACAACGGTGTGGGAGAACCGGGCACACAGGCCACAGGACTGACCACAGCGGTGTGGGAGAACCGGGCACACAGGCCACAGGACTGACCACAGCGGTGTGGGAGAACCGGGCACACAGGCCACAGGACTGACCACAGCGGCGTGGGAGAACCGGGCACACAGGCCACAGGACTAACCACAGCAGCGTGGGAGAACCGGGCACACAGGCCACACGACTGACCACAGCGGCGTGGGAGAACCCGGCACACAGGCCACAGGCCTGACCACAGCGGCGTGGGAGAACCGGGCACACAGGCCACAGGACTGACCACAGCGGCGTGGGAGAACCCGGCACACAGGCCACAGGACTGACCACAGCGGCGTGGGAGAACCCGGCACACAGGCCACAGGACTGACCACAGCGGCGTGGGAGAACCCGGCACACAGGCCACAGGACTGACCACAGTGGTGTGGGAGAACTGGGCACACAGGCCACATGACTGACCACGCCGATGTGCAGGGCAGACGGGGACTCCTTGGGCTCTGAGCCCCCAACACTCACTCAGACCCTCAGCTGTAGCTCATGGCAGAAAAGGAATACCTTCCCTCACAACCTCAACTAACCAAGGAAGCTGACGACCTTCCTTTTACACATTTTGGGAAGACATCTGAGCTCCTCAGGGGATAGCAGTGTGTCACACATCCCGTCAGGTCTCACATGTCCAGAGAGCGGATTCGCCAAGGAAGGTGTTCATGGCGTGTCTAACCAACAGATGTCGCAGTGACTTCTGTCCGATAGCTATCCTCAGCAGGAACTGCTTTCCGAATAAGGGTAGTAATTTGCCATTAAGGGACATTGTTACATTGGAATTAGAATAATGCAAATAGAATCTGAAATTCTCTTAAAAGTAAAAGATAAAGCTGGTTACGGGCTGAATTGTTGAAATCCTAACCTCCAGGACGCCGGAAGGTGGCTGTATTTGGAGTCAGGGTCTTCACAGAGGTGATTAAGGTCAAGCGGGGTATGAGGGCAGGCCTGGCCCTACGTGACTGGTGTCCTTACAAGAAGAGGAGATGAAGACACAGGCACACAGAGAAAGGCCATGTGAACACACCGGACGAAGACAAGCCAAGGAGAGAAGCCCTTGGGAGAAACGGACCCTGCCGACACCTTGGATCTTGGATTCCAGACTCCAGGGCCGGGAAGAGATCATTTCTGGGGGTGAAGCCTCCCTGTCTGAGGTCCTCTGTTGTAGTAGGTCTAGACAACAAATATGAGACTGTACCAAATGAACCCCTTACTTTGTGAGCTGCTTCTTAATTACAAAGCTCGTTCGCTTGCTTTGCCTTGTTTAATCTAACAATGACTCCCCTTGTCCTTATGAGACAACTGCGACGCAGATTTGCTCAGACTCACAGAGTGAATGAGTGTCAGTGCTAGAGTTCAGAGCCAGCTTTCCTGATCCCGATTCAGGGCTTTTACTATAGTACTTCAGGTCTTTGGGCTATAAATTTGAGGTTAAAAAAACCAATATGTTAATAATACCTTAAATGGGAAAGAGATCGAGCTATTTTATTTTTTTATTATTATTTTTTATCCTCACCTGAGGACATTATTTCATTTATCTTCAGATAGAGCAGGAGAGACAGAGGGAGGAAGAGAGAGAGAGAAACATCGATGTGAGAGAGACACATTGACTGGTTGCCACCCACACAACCCCATCTGGGGCTGGGGACACACTGTAACCGAGGTACGTGCCCTTAGTGGGAACCAGACCTGGGCCCCTCTGGTCTGTGGGCCAACACTCTAACCACTGAGCCAAACCAGCCAGGACTCGAGCTATTTTAAATGCACACACATAAACAACAATATTCATCAGTGCACCCCTTAGACCAAAGCCAAAGGGGCCTATGTCCTGTAGCTTACACTTTCGAGGACCCTGCCTTTATTCCCTAGTGCATTTATTCCCTAGGGCCATGTTCTCTGACCCATTTCTCCACGGATGAGAGAAATTGCAGAAAGGAACAAACAGAGGTGTTCAAGAACACTTGGGCGCCCTTGTCATTCAGGACCTGACACTTGACATTGACCCGCCTGGCCTTGAACTTGAGACATCTGCTCTGGTGTCTAACAGCATTCAGGTCCCCGGCAAACACCACTCGGAAGCTCTCGCCCTAAGTCCTCAACACAGAGAAACTGTGCCTGGAGCCGTTCTGCCCTGTGTCCATCACTGGAGGCACACACAATGCCCGTGCACAAGGGGACGTGTGTCTTGGTGAGCAAAGACACGCTAATTCCCGCCCAGTCTTGCTCTAGGATCCATGAAGGCAGAGGACTTGTGCACAATGAAGTATGTCTCCCAGTGGCACTGAGTCCACTTTTCTGATTCTCTTCGTGTTCCAGTGTGTAGTTCCACGTGGACTCATGAATCAGCGAGGTGCTCAGTCCCAGGTGGCCAGTGAGGAGTATTTTGCAATATGCAGTAGCTCACATTGCATTGGCATTTATAGATACATATACACACCATGTTTGAAGTGTGCTACGGAGGTGTTACATTGGCACCCTCCACGCACTTTGGATGCTAGAAATGTAGTTTCATTTTATAAGACATCCGACAAAGTTCAACTCTTCAAACATTACGTTTTAAAATGTTAGCTTTATTTAGGCGACTGCATTTAAAGTTTTTGAAAACGTGAAAAATAATTTTTATTTTGACTCTGGTGTGTTAATTCATCTTTTTAATGAAAATATATTTAAAACTTGTATATCTTGAATACTATTGCATTTTTAATTCCTTGGATGATCACTGTGACGAGAACCCAGTTTGTGTGAAAATCACATAATTAGTGGTTTCTGCTGGTTAATGGAAAAGAATAAGTTCAGTGGAATAAATATATGGTCGTTTATGAATTATGTATGTCTTCATCTTATTCTTATGCAAATGTCACCAACTCATTAAGAGAATTCCCAGACATGTGCATTAATATTTAAATTCAGTCATCTTTGGTATTTTGCCGACTTCCAGTCATTAAACACACAAAACTTCACACATATGTGGTATTGCCACAATGAGGGGATATTTGTCAAGGCAGGGAAATAAAATCTATTTCACGGAATAGTTTGTTAGCTTGGTTTATAAGTTCTAACTACAGTACTTAGACGTAAGCTACGCGGGCCTCCGTCTGTACCAGGCTCCAGACCTCGCCATGTGAGGGGCTGACCGTCTCCCGAGGCTTCTCTTCGCCGCTGTGTCTGTGTTCCTGACAACAGTGCCGGTGTCGTACCAGCCATGCTGTCGGTGTGGCTGGGCAGACACCAGGCCTGCTTCCCTGAGGCTCAGAGCGCGCAGGTTGGCAGCAGACACCGGTAATAGAAGTAACCAACAGCAAGGTGTTCTGCGGAGACACCTCCAATCAGGAGTGACGAACTGTATCTGGGACCGGCAGGAAAAGTACCTCACAGGAGATGGGATCTGAGCTAGGTTTGGGGGACAGAAAGGTGTTCACAAGGAGAGACAACGTGTGTGAAGGAAGGAGTCATGAAGCGACATGACTCTTACTGACGGACCCACGCCCCAGGGAATAAAGGCAGGAACAGCAGGAACTGGGCTGGGCCAGCCTGCAGGACACACCAAGGCACGTCCCGTGGATTCCCTGTGGACGTCGGGAGCCTCTGAGCGTATACAAGCAAGGGAATAACATGAATAGACTTGAACTTAGGAAAGAATACACTGGAGGGGCCATGAAAAGTGGGTTATGAGAAGGGAGGTTGGAAGCAGGAAGACCAATTACAAATCAAGGGGAGAGGGGGGCCCAGATATAGGATGAGAGAGGGGATGAACCCGAAATGACAGGCTTGAGAGACACTTTATCTTTCCAAGTATCATTTGTGATCCAAGTATAATTTCTCAAATGCATACATATTTGTATATGTGTGTCTAAGCACATCCGTGTGCCTGGCCAGACTGTTCCCTCAGTTCAGAGACCCCCCCAAAGCATCCCAGATGGCCCAGTATCAGGTGCAGCTTGAACTGATAGTATGAGAAGGCACAGTTATTCCCAGGAGTCGCCCACCCTACCATTAGACCACTCTGATGTCTGGAAACGGACCCACTATGTTGAGTAGAAACCTACCTCTACAAAACTTCACTCACTGGTCCAGTTCTGTCTTTTGTGGTAACAGAATTCTTGCCACTAGAAGTCAGAACTGTTAGGCTTTCCCGTAATCCAAGGAGTGACTGTATTTTCCCTGAGTTGTCTATTTCCAGGCTCGCTACTCCCAGTCCCTTACTTCTCTCAGATGATTCCGCGGGGTCTCGTAGTGACCCCCCACCCCGCACCCCTCTACCCCCTCCCCATGGGGGCACCAGCAGCAACATTCTGGTCACCCAGCTCCAGACACATTCTAGTTTATCAGTGTCTCTCTTAACATGTAGCACCTAGAAATATCTCACAATTAGTACTTTTCCCTGCTCACACTTTTCTTTCTCATAATTTATATAGATGGCTAAGGTTTGAATGCCATTGTTCACCTCCAGGGCACATTTCTATGAGATTTACCACAAAGGTTTCATTTCTCTACTCAGGATCTATGAAGATTTTTTAATTTACTCCACCAACAGGAGACAGAGTCGCTACTTTGCCAAAGACTTGGGATTACGATTTAAACAAAGCTCCCCAAAGGAAGGGACTTGCCAACAACGAAGTAGTTGCTGACAAATCTGCAGAGACCCTGCGTTCTGCTCATTGCCTTCTCCTTCCTTGGCATGTGGGCTGAAGGGATGATTCGCACACAAGTCTTGCTTGGTCACTGAACATTCGAGCTTGCCCACCTGATCGCCTCTGCCTGCTCAAGCCTTAACGGGATGCAGAAACGGCTGCCCCTGGTATCAGATTACACGACAAGGTATTGGGACTGTCTTCTTGTTTGTCCTGCCTTCCCTGGTTTCTTACTTTGCTTCTCCACGGAATCCCCAAACTAAGGCTAGGGGGATTTTCAAAAGAATTGAAGTCATGCCGTGCCCCTGCCCCACTCAACTCTCACCCACAATAATTAACAATAATCAAGTCCAAATCACTGCAAAGGCAGAGGGACACTTTGACAGCTCTTGGCCCCAGACTTTAAATACACCCACATGCATATAATGCATCAAGAGCTCTCTGATGTGCAATCAAGATTCTTGCCCACGTTCTAATAACACACACACACTCACACAGACTTTTTTTTCTTGTCCTCTTTCAAATAGAAGGAAAGCACCATGTGGTTTTCACTTTTATGAAAACAATGAGCCTTTCTTTTATTCCTAAGATTCCCATTTTTTAATCTGAGCATCCCATGTCCAAGAGGGGATGCTCTGCAGGCCTGGATGTGAAACTCCACGAAACGCCAGCCATCAGGAGAACCGTGCATTCCTACATTGAACTCCCCTTCCCTTACTCGAGAGATCTACAGCACCCTCCTCAAAAGGAGGAAAAAAACACATTAAAATGCTTCATTTCTTTCCCAGGATGTACAAATTAGTACACTTATTCTCCCAGGGTAAAAACATGTTTAGGTGGATTCGGGAGACTCCATTTAAAACATCCGTTACCCTCAAATCAAATTTTCGCTGCTGTGGAGTGGCAAGGAGCGATGCCCTGGGATCCTGGGCTGCTAAGATTTCTTCTGCTGGAGTGTTTAATTTCATTTTATGTTCTGCAAATAAGCATGCTTGGAGCTGATGCCTTTCCTTCCTCTGGAGTAATCGAAAAATTTAATTCACATTAAGCCAGAGAGGATGGTGTTTTTCCCTAAGGTCACCCAAGTCAAACATTTTAAACCTCTAACAGCCCATCAGTCAGATGTGCGTGTCTCATCCTTTCCAGATGAAGTGCCTCCTGGAGCCAGACAAAGCTTCCACCCCACTCTCCACCCATCCCACTCAGAGCCCGAGTGAAAGGTTACCCAGAGAGTCCAGCGGGGGTGTCTCCAGCCTTAATCCCCACCGGGATTCTTAGGATGCATAGGGTCTGGGTCCCAGGCAGCCCCTCCCTTTGGAGATGTGTGGGTTTCAAGGCTTCATTTCTGCTTAAAAGATTAATGTGAGCGGGGACTAAAGTCTCTCTGCTCCTGCAATTTGAACTGCAAGCAGCTTACCCGAGAACGAGTATTTCACCAGGGCTAGGTGATGCTTAAATCTCATCATCCCTTCCCTCAAAACTAATCACATTTTGCATGTAGGTGCTGCCTTTCATCAACCCCAGGTTGGAACTCAGATGAGTAAATCATTAATTGTTCATAATGCCTCACATAAGCACTTGCCGATTTCCAAGGACTCAATCAAGCACAATGACATCTATGCATATTTCTCTTTTATTCAGGGATAAAATGTGTTCAGTGACTTATACGTGACACTTTCTCAGGAACACAACCAAAAGCATGTCATCACCAAGATGACCTGGACCACAAAGGTGGGCGATATTCTGCTCATGGATCGCAGGCGTTGTTATCAGAAAGGTCGGAGCTCCCGGGGAAGAAGAGAGGAAGAAGGATCTAAATATTCTTATTTAGAAAAACACCTGCGACGCTCGCTTCCCCCTTCTTGTCAGTCGAACATGGCTGCTCGAGCCCTTCTTGCAAAGGTAATTCGTTCCTTTTTTTTTTTTAAGGAAAAGAAAGTTAATGTAGGAAAGCAGAGTGAGACCTTGTAAGACAGCACCTGACTCAGTGCCTGGATTTCTCCTTATCGCGATTACAGAGCTAGAATGCGTGCTGCGAGGGAGAAGTGTGCAGCCGCGGACTGAATCAGAGGGTGTGGGGTGCGGGGCCTGACCCAGCGGGGGGGACATGCAGAAAGGACAGCGGCGTGTCTGTCCCGGGGCAGGCCTGTGGCTCCCTGGTCTCATGCCTCTGGCCCTGGGAGAGAGAAGCCGCAAGCGGAGAGACACTGCTTCACACTCAAGCAGGGTTCGGCCAAGTTGGAGTGGGGTGAGCTGCTTGGCTGGCTGTCCTTCCTTTGCGTCCAGACTCAGTCCCCGCCCTTCTCAGCTATGCGAGGAGCTCGGCTGCTTCGCACCACATCAGCCCACAGCCCCCACAGGCCCCCTCACAGCTCACAGAAACCCCGGCCCCCCAGCCCTTCCTGCAGGCCTCCCATAGGGCGTGGCCACATCAGCCGCCCTTTTCCATCTTGGTGCCAGGATCTCCTCCGTGGCTGCAACTGTGGGCTCCCGGGAAGCACAGGCTGTTGCTCCACTGCAGCTCTGGGCTCCCTGCCATCACCCCCTTTCCATTCTGCGGCAGCAGGGCTGGGAGGGAGCCGCGGGGAGCAGTGGGGAGCCCTCCGCCCCACCCCCACAGGGAATTCCATCACAGGACCGTGAACACCACTGCCCTGCAGGCTTGTTTTCTCGAGATTTGATGGAGACTCTGGGGTGCAGGCCTTTTCCTTGGCTTCTTTATACAGCATCCTCACCGCCACCCCTGCCCCCCTGCTGCAGGACTGTCCTCTCACCTGGACTGGGTCTTCAACACTGCAACGTGGACGACCTTTGTCTGCTAATGACTTCATTCGATTAAACCAAAATGGAAGTTGGCTATGCTGCACTGAATTTTTTTATACGTGGTCTCATTGAACCCCAGCTCAAGGACACAAGGAGGCCTCGGGAACAGAGCAAACTCGTAACTGCTGTGCGTGGTGGCTGCCCCTGAGCGTTTCAGTGTGCCCAGCACTGTCTCTCCAGGCTGCTCAGCTGTCTCAGCTCCCCAGGTCACACAGCCCGGCTTCACATTTCAGGGAAGGAACCACGACCGGCCCGGCCTAGCTTGGGGGCGCAGCCCTGGGTTAATCTGCTGGGGCCAGTAGGTCCAGAGGGCGCCCTATTATATGGTTGTCGTGGGAGTCCACAGAGTAGAGAGGTAGTTTCCTGTAGGGGGGAAACAGGTCTTCAAGCGGTGGCCTCTGACCGAGGTTATGAATTTCGACGACTCCTCCCTGCATTATAAATACAGTGGCATGAAGGTCACTACTACCGATGGATGAAGGATGCAGGAGGCTTAATCCAGGAGGGAAAGATTCAGTCCCAGAGTCCAGTCTGTGCTGATCTCAGGAGCATCCTGGCCCCTCCCCCAGTCTCACAGCTCACCGCCCCCCACACCTACACAGCTGTTACCCCACGATGGGCTCATCCTGCTGCACACAGCTCCTTGCGGACCCCGGGCAGCCTCACATGTTGGGGTCAGGCCAGTCTGGGTCTCACATTGGTTCTGCCACTTACCACCTGAGTGTTTTCAGGCAAGTCACCTGCCCTATCTGAACCTTGGCTTGCTCAGCTACAAATGGACACATAATACCCACTGCAAAGGGTTGAAATGAGATAACGTGAGTCATGCAGTTAAAACAGTGCCTGGTGAATTGTGGGCGCTCAATAGATGGTTTCTTTTGCTATTGTTGTTGTTATTGTTAATAGTAACCTTTACAATAAAACCCACAAATGCCATTTTAGGCCACCAATCTACAGGTTGACTCCATAACTGCAGACCCTACACCACGTTCCAAAGGCCCTGGATAGCACGTTCCGATAAAACAGAGAGCGAAACACAATGCAGATGGGAAGGCCTGTTCGGGTGTTCCCCTTTAGTTTGTGTTCTCTGATACATGCAGAGAATGTCATCGTCTAATCGGAACTGTTGTAAAAATGAAATGAGAAAAAACTCATACAGCACGACGCACCATGTCTAGACGTGGCACATATTCAACATGTGATCATTATTTTTATTACTATAACTAGAATGGTTATGGTTATTATTATATTACAAGTCCTAAGGGGAAAAGTGCTTAAATGTTCATTGGCAAATCCTTTAAGGTGATCACTTTATGGGCTACTGTGCAAAGCCATGAAGCTTCCTCTCCCAGTTAAGTTTGAAATTTATGTATGTATATATGTTTATATATATATATATATATAATTTTCAGATATAAAATAACATATTCATCAATATATAAAACTCAAAGAAATTCAAAACAAAATAGTTTTAATACATTTTTATTGATTTTTCTGAGAGAGAGACAGAAACATCGATGTGAGAGAGAAGCATTGATCAGCTGCCTCCTGCACGTCCCCAACTGGGGATCAAGCACACAACCCGGGCACGTGCCCTGACGGGGAATCAAACCAGGGCCTCTCAGTCCCTGGCATGATGCTCAATCCACTGAGCCACACTGGCTGGGCAACAAAATATTTTTTAAATATTGGGTTTTTAAAATTTTTTATTTATTGATTTGAGAGAAAGAGAGAGAGACATCAATCTGTTGTTCCACTTATTTATGCATTCATTGGTTGACTCTTGTATGTGCCCTGACTGGAGATTGAACCCACACACAATCTTGGCATATGGGGACGACACTCTAACCAACTGAGCTTCCCGGCCCGGGCAAAGCAAAACGTTATAAAAACGGAGAGGAAATCCCGATCCAGGCAGCCCTGGGAGGCAGCAGCGTTTGGCGGTCGTCGCCGGCTGCCGCTCCTGCTCAGTGCCACGCTGTGCTCTTGCTCCGACAGCTTTCTCACTGCTGCCGGAAATAAGCGTCTCAAAACCTCAGAGCGACCTACACAACTTCCCGCCGCCCCTGCAGCAGCCTATCTTGGGTGTCTGTGACCCAGATTCACCATTTCCTCAAGAGGGAACAGGAGAGGGAGGGAGGAATGTTGATTTATAAACGTGGGACACCCTCCTTGCTCTGGCCTTCAACCTGGGTTGTTGGGCTGATTTGGAGTGAATTCTGAGGCCATCCTCCAGGAAGGCGTTCTGGTTCAAGAAAGGGAGGGGTGAGTGGCAATGAGGAGCGGTGGAAAGCAGAGATATCTACCATGGACCTACTGCAGAAAGGATCTCCCGTGCATAGAAAATCCACGGCTGCAGCCACGACACTTCCTGGCCAGGGCCTGGCACAGACGTCTTCTTTAGATGGGCACAAGGGAAGCGCTGCCCCTCTGGTGGAGCAAGATTTGTTCTCTGTGTTAGGTATTGATTTTCCCTTCAGTGGAATAGCAAAGGCATGAGAGCGTGAAGGAGAGAGAGGTGGGCTCCCTTCCCCCATCACAGGCTCAGAGTGATGAGTCAAAGCAACTGTGAGCCATTCCTTATCTTGCCCATTTGATGAGAAATTGAGCCGGGACTCTCTCCTCTAGAGATAGCCAGGCGCGCGAACGCGGGTGCACTCTGAGCCTCTCTGGGAAGGGCGCTTCCCTCCCCTCTTATCGCTCTGTCTCCAGTCACATACGGTCTATTCAGGGTGCTGATCACCATATTAAAATCATCCACATGCAATTTCAATATAATGAAAGCACCGCTATATTTAGATGGAATTCTCCTTTCCAAGCAGAAACTGCTGTCTTCTTTATTTCCCTAAGTTTCCCAAGAATTCTGCAAATTATTAAGCCTATTTATCAAAAGATTCTGTTTGTATCAGGGAGACTGATTCATACAATGCAAAGGTTTGGGCTGAGCTGATCCACTGATTCTGCCTCTTCGGTGGGGAAAAATTGCTTCTGTGTAAGAACTAATACCCACCTGGTTTCCAACCTTAGCCCCTGGCAAATGTGTCACAGCAAGAGACGTTTCCT
The DNA here is from genome assembly GCF_014108415.1 of Molossus molossus. Taxonomy (NCBI): domain Eukaryota; kingdom Metazoa; phylum Chordata; class Mammalia; order Chiroptera; family Molossidae; genus Molossus; species Molossus molossus. Next base: position 186,426,659 of record NW_023425344.1, read on the forward strand.
GTTTCCTTGACAGATTGGCCCAGGGCTGAAATTTAATCTAATGTGTCAAAAATGGTAGGTGGTGGGGAAAAGCAGAAAAACACTAAACCTACTCAGATTTTCACAGCAGTTCGAGACAAGTATGGGTTGGTGTTGATAAATAGTACAAGCAAACATAGCAAAATGAAGCAATCAAAGACAATTTAAACCTCTATTTTTGCTTTTTTAATGATAAAAGATTCACACCAAAAGTAAGATGTGGACATCCACATGCAAAAAGAAAGAAATCTAAATACTGATCTTACACCTTCACAAAAAATTAATTTGAAATGAATCCCAGGTCCAAATGTAAAATGCAAAACTGTAAAACTCTTGGAAAATAGAGGAGAAAACCTCGATGAGATTGGATGAGTACGGTGTTGACTATTTAGATATAACACCAAAGGTGCGATCCATGAAAGAAATAATTGATTAGCTAGACTTTATTAAAATTAAAACCTTCTGCTCTGCAAAAGACACGGTCAAGAAAATAAGAAGACAAGCCACACTCTGGGAAAAAATATTTGCAAAAGATACTTCTGATAAAGCACTGTTATCCAGAAAGTATAAACAACCCTTAAAACTCAACAATAAGGAAACAAACAATCTGATTGAAAAATAGGCAAACATCCTGAACAGATACCTCACCAAAGAAGACCTACAGATGGCAAATAAGCATGTGAAAAGGCGCACCCTCTCATGTGTCATCAGGGGTAATGCAAATTAAAACAACAATGAGCTTCTCCCCAGCTGCCCATAAGGTGCTCCTGGCAGAAGCTAAGGCCAGTGGAGGGAGGCCCTCACTTCCTCTGGCTGAGAGCACCTGTGGCAGCACTTGCCCAGCCCTCACCCACATGGCCTCTGTCTCCTCTTGCCTGCTCAGCCCTCACACTGACAACGACAAGGATAAGATCAATGCCCTTGTTAAAGTAGCCAGTGTAGATGTTGGCTCTTTCTGGCCAGGCTTGTTTGCAAAGGCTCTGGCCAATGTCAACACAGGAGCCTCCTCTGCAATGCAGGGGCTGGTGGACCTGCCCCAGCAGCCAATGCTGCCCCAGCACGAGGCCCTGCCCCGCCACCGCTGCTGCCCAGCTGAGGAGAAGGAAGTGGAAACAAAGAATCAGAGGAGCCTGGTGATGACAAGGGCTTTGACCTTTTTGACTAAACCTCTTTTGTAACATGTTCAATAAAAAGCCAGACTCTGGAGTAGAACAGTAACAGTGAGATGCCACTGTGCACCAAAACCCAGAACACTGACAGCACGGAAGGCTGGTGAGGACGCCGGGCAGTGAGGACGTGGGGCGGTGAGGACGTGGGGCGGTGAGGGCGTGGGGTGGTGAGGACGCCGGGCAGTGAGGACGTGGGGCGGTGAGGACGTGGGGTGGTGAGGGCGTGGGGTGGTGAGGACGCCGGGCAGTGAGGACGTGGGGCGGTGAGGACGTGGGGTGGTGAGGGCGTGGGGTGGTGAGGACGCCGGGCAGTGAGGACGTGGGGCGGTGAGGACGTGGGGCGGTGAGGGCGTGGGGTGGTGAGGACGCCGGGCAGTGAGGACGTGGGGTGGTGAGGATACGAGGCGGTGAGGACGCGAGGCGGTGAGGACGTGGGGTGGTGAGGACGTGGGGTGGTGATGACGCGAGGCGGTGAGGACGTGGGGTGGTGAGGATACGAGGCGGTGAGGACACGAGGCGGTGAGGACGCGAGGCAGTGGTGAGGACGTGGGGTGGTGAGGACGCGAAGCGGTGAGGAAGCAGGGGTAATGAAGGCGCGAGGTGGTGAGGACACGGAGCCACGGGAACTCTCATTCATCGCTGATGGGGATGCAAATGGTGCAGCCACTTTTGGAAGGCAGTTTGGCAGTTTCTTATACAATGAAACATACTTTTACCATACAATCCAGCAATCGTGACCCTTGGATTTTACCCAAATGAGCTGAAAACTTATGTCTGCACAAAAATCTGCACACCGATGCTTATAGCAGCTTTATTCAGAAATGCCAAAACTTGGAAGTAACACAGATGCCTGTCGTTCAGTAGGTGAATGGAAGTAAACTCAATGGACTGTTCTCCAACATAAAAAGAAATGAGCCTCAAGTCATGAAAAGACATGGAGAAAACATCAATGCAGATTACTAAGTGCAAGAAGCCAATCTGAAAAGGCTACGTGATCTATGATTCCCACTATATGACATCCTGGAAAAGGCAAAGCTATGGGCACTATTAGCAGATCAGTGGTTTCTGGGGGTTGAGGGAAGGGAGGGATGAACAGATGGAGCACAGAAGGTTTGTAGGGCAGTGAAATACATACTCTAAATGATACTCTATCGATGGCTACACCGTTATAGCAATGTTACAACATTACAATAATTGCTACGTTGTTACAACCTTGTCCAAACCCATAGACTCCACAGCACTAAGAGTGAGCCCTAAAGTGGACTATGGATTTTGGGTGATAATGATCGGGCAACGAAGGTCCATCCAGTGTAATAAACACACTCTCTGGTGAAGGATCTTCATAGTAGGGGACACTGCATGTGTGAGTCAGGAGGTATCTGGGAAATCTCTGTACCTCTTGCTCAATTTTGCTGTGAACTTAAAACCACCCTAAAAAATAAAGTCTACGTAAAAGGGGGGAAAAGATGCAGTGACATAGCAATGAAGTTCCTACCCTTGGGAAGAGAAGAAAGACGCAGAGGAAGTAGATTCACCGATCAGAGCTCAAAGCGGAACGTGCTGCCATCTCAAAGCTGCAATGACGTGTTCATTGCATAACTGGGCCTGGTTTCTGGACTCCGAACCTTCTTACCATACTATAAGTGGGAACCTTGGTCATTTCTTCTCCTCGACAGCAGGCGCCCCTCGTCTCAGATAGGATGGAGGGACACCAGCACCAGCATCCTCACTGCCTATAACTAGAAAATGTTGGTGACATACACACACATCATCAGAGAGCATTTTGCAAACATGTTGAAAACACAGCAATTTGCAAAGAGAATATCTTCATGACCCTTGTCTTCAAATATGGCCACCACAAATAGATTTCTCTAAGTAATTCCATAAGTCTCACCGAAGCACTGAAGACACAGATGCCGACCTTTCGGGGAGGAGGACTGCCTTTCTAATGTGGCAGACAGACGTACAGGCTTAATTCAACACTGGAGGACACTCAGAGAAGGGTGATCATGGAGACGCAGTTAGAATTGCACAGGTGTGATACAGAGAAGAAGGGCTCGCAGAGGAGGGGCATTCCAGAGGAATCTAGAAGGAGACACGGGCATCTCCCAGGCTGGCAGGTCAAGGAAGCTGCAGCGAGGAGCAGAAGCGGGAAGGCGTGTGGTTCTTGGAGAGGGGCCTGTGCTCCCGACGCAGCGAGACAGACGGGGTGGCCAGGGATGCATCCAGGGGAGGGTCAGCCTGGGAAAGGCCCCCAGGGCACACAAGAATTGGCCACTGCTCTGGGAGAAGCCTTCAAAGGACTTTCTGGATCAGGTTCCACATGGGGAGCGACAGGGGAGCGGACATCAGAGGGCCAGACTAGGCACAGGGCAGCACAGTGCTGGAGGGCAGCAGAGCGGTGAGCGGAGAAATAGGGTGAACGGGAGAAAGAGTAAGATGCTTCCTTTGGGAAGGGGAAGTGAGGCGTCGAGGAGGCCCCGAGGTTTCTGGCTGGTGACTCACACATGGCTGTGGTTCACAAAGGCGTGAAACATAAGGGCAGGGGCACAGACTTTGCACAGAGATGGAGATCCAGCCCCTGGCGCGAGAAGGTGCTCAGTAGTTGAATGAATGAGTGATGGAAAGATGAAATATGAAAGAGCAGGTGGTTAAATACACCTCTGCTCTACAGTGTGCCATGTCCCATATGGCATGAACACAGGAACCACCCAGTTTGCAGAATCAAAAGCTTACTAGCCGACCACCGATGTCACGTCCCAGTCCCAAGGACAGCCTCTTCCTGCTCCCCGCCGCCAGAAGCCCAGCCGCGACCTCCGCTGAGAAGGCAGCCAGAACCTCTGCAGTGCACAGGGCTCACTTCGGGTCTGAGAGCCCCGTGCCCAAGGCGCCTTCTCTTGGGTCCTCATTTCTTTTTTTTTTTTTTTCTTTATCCTCACCCGAGGACATTTTTCCATTTTTTACTCAGATAGAGTGGGAAGGAGAGAGAGGAAGAGAGAGAAACATCGATGTGAAAGGGACACTTCGAGAGGCCGCCACCCACACGACCCAACCAGGGCCGGGGACAAACTGCAGCCAAGGTACGTGCCCTTAGCGGGAACCGAACCTGGGTCTCTGTGGACTGCAGGCCGACGCTCTAACCGCTGAGCCAAACCGGCCAGGGCGGGTCCTCATTTCTAACAGAGAAATGACAGTGCCCCCTCTACCACGGCCACCCTCTATGTCCAGGCATTTTGGAAAGATAAGTTGTCTACTGTAACCAGTCACGTTGTGGGTTGTAAAAGCACATCTGTGTGAGCCCACATGTCGACACTGGTCCGTAAGACCGAAGTCTTCCAGTCCACATCATGGTGCTTCAGCGAAGCTCACTCCTCGATGTCTTTTTCTTGCTCGTGGTGTATAATCTCAGACTTCCTCTCCAAAACTGCTCTCTCACTTGTGCCACCACAGCCAACGGTTCAGGCTGCTGCTGCTGTAATGAACTGGCCGCAGTGGATGAGCACGTGTTGCTTGGCGAGCAGCGTGTTACCCGGTTATATACATTACCTCATTAGTCCTTCCCGCACCATAGCAACAATGTTAAATATCTCCATTCATCAGCGGAGGAAACGGAATCTCAAAAACGTTAATGAAAATGCCCAAGGTCCCATGCTAAGTAAATGGAGCAGCCAGGATTTATACTGGGTTGTCCAAATCTCCTAGTCATTAGGCTAAACGTGAATCAAATAGCAAATCACTGGCTTTAGAACTGCCCACAGAGAAGGACTTCACTGGCTAAAACCTAAAAGCATGTGCTAGGCTTTGCTCTCCCTGAAGTCTCCCTGCTTAGAAATGCATGGAAATCGAGGCAGAGAGGCAAAACGCTGCCAAGAGCCCTCCGACGGGCTATGTGCCTTTTAGACGGTGCCATTTTTACTTTTAAGAAAATAATAAGGATGCCTTCATCTGAAACTTCCTTCAGTTCTCAGATTCCTCTGTGTGCGTGTGTGTGTGTGCCCGAGCATGCATGCGGTGGAATTCTGCCCCAAACGTTTCATCTGCAAGGGACTGCCATTAAATGCCAGCTGACAGGAGACGGCAGGAGCCATAAGCACCAGCTATCTGTGCATTTTCTCTAACCACCCAAATGGGGGCCATTATCAGAACTAAGATCAATCACGGCACCCAAAAGCTACAAAGGAAAGTTTCTTTCCTCAGGAGACACCTTCATCAAGACCCTGTCCGATGTCAGATAGAAATCTCCCCTAGAATATTAGAAAACCACCGCAGTGTGCAGCCTCGATTTGATCCAACGCAGTACCCCTCTATTCCCAGCCACTGTTTCGAAAACTGGCATTTGTCTTCTGATTTTCTTTCCCTTTCCATCTGTTTTCCTGTCAAAGGGCTCGCTCCCCCTCCCCTCCGCGGTAGCACCACCTGACTGAATTCCACCCAGGGCTCCTGGTGGTCTTGTCCTCCGAGCTGACTTGAGGGAGCCCTTTTGCCTGTTTCATATCATCCATCTCTCTGGGAAACTGAAATTGGGCTGCAAAAATGTAGTACTTCTTGGGACCTCATTAACACCAGCTCCAAGGGAATGGGCTTCAACAGAGCAAGCATTAAGCATCTAAACAGCACACTGAGACAGCAGAGACGTCCAGAGCATGACAGACAAGTGATAGAAATCAAGTAAGTGATATAAAAAGCCAGGCGGTACACACTGGGCCAAGGGAAGCTTTTCAATTTATATTTCGTGTTAATATCACATTCGTTCCCCTGTAGCAAGGATAGGTCCTGAAAATACAGAGATGGCAGAGAGTTTGTGTGCCTCCTGGGGTCCTTAGATTCACCTGAACTGGCGCCAGAAATAATATCATAAAACTAATTTAGCCATCACACCAACAGGGCTCCTCAGCCACGAGACAGACTGGATAATTATATGTTTTCTACAGTTTCTGACACTCTGCTGGTTTCAGCAAACGGCACTTCTAAATATACATCACCTTGTTGCAGCTACCTGTCTACCTCAGTTTTTCTTCAAGCAAAAGAAACGGAACATAAAGTTAATTATAAAGATGGAAAATCCAAGTCATTTTTTTAGAACAGTCTAAGTTCATTAATGGACCCCAAAGTCAAGTGTCCTTGGTGGTCAAGGACAAAGATAATCAAGCCACCAGATTCTTAAAGTCTATGCAAGGGGTACCGTCTCAGGGCAGCTGGCTTATCCCTGTGATGCCACCCGTGAGCAAGGAGACTGGACTAAAGAACCTCTGAATTCTGTCTTGCATGGCCACTGATGTTGTGTCAGCCACCACCCTGGCCTAGCCTATTGTTTATGTTTCTTTATTGTCTGTGTTAAGGCAGAAAGATTTTCCTGATCTCTTATGCTGCCTGTCCTTTGGCTCTCTGAGTCCTTATGGATTGATACTCGATTTTCTCATGTCTTCTAAAATATACTTCAGTTCACACATCTATTCACACACACTACATTCAGTTAACAGTGAAACCAAAAGCTCTCATTTGGCAGATCAGCTGATGTAGCTAAGATAAGGACCAGGCTGAACCTCGGATGCCAAAGTCTCCAACCAGCCTGGACGGGAGTCCTGCCTACTGGGAGATCCACGCCTAGCAGCCCTTGCCCTACCTTTCACATAAAATAAAAGTGTGTTACACAAAACCACAGACAGCAGGAAAAATTAACCTTTTCCCTGTCCTAGAACCTGAACATAAAAAGGTATGCGGCGAAATACAGTTCTAATTATGGGTGACCCATAAATAAGTTATAATTACCGAGTGCTAATATGCCAAGCACTGATCTAAGGATTTAATTCCTTAGTCCGTGAGTCCACTGTAGCAACTCTTGAGGAAGGGACTATTTTTAACCCCATTTTACAAATGGAAAAAGTAGAATACAGAGAAATTAAACTACCTGGGGCCAAACAATGGGTAAGGGGAAGAGGTGAGATTTGAACCCAGATATTCATATTTCAGAAACTGCATACTTACCACTGTACGACGCTAACTATGTTTGTGAAGACGTCTTGTTGTGCCCTTTGGAAACGTTGATGAAAGCCACAGTCTAATGTGGAAGATTTCCTGAGTCGATAAGGCAAAACTCTAGCTGGGGTCTGTATGCTGAGATTCAGGTTTCTACATGTCAGATGGTAATTCGTGGCTGACTAGCAATGAGCACACCTCCACCAAGCAGGGGTGGAATGGCTGGGGGTCCCAGGCGGAAAGACAGCTGTGGAGGAGCAGAGTTCCTTGAGGAGTAAGCTTAGGGGAATAAGGACCTCGGACAATGGAACCAGGCAGCAGCGATGTCGTCACACAGACTTGATTGGAGTTCTGGATCAGCCACAGACTAGCTATGCAAGCTCAGTGTTTGGGTTTGATTGCTGTGTCACACATCACCCTAAGACTTAGTATCTTAGTACAACAATATGTGTTTTGCTTATGGGTTTGTAATTTGGGCAGGTCTGAGCCAGGTCAGCTGATCTTTGCTTCACAAGGCGAAAGCCAGGGTGGTTTGAGTTTGGGGGCTGGAATCACTGGAAGGCTTAGCAATTGTTGCTGGTTGTTGGCTAGGATCTTAGCCAAGGCTATTGGCCAAAACATCTCTATATAGCCTCCCCATGTGGCCTCAGCTTCCTGACCATATGGTGGCCGGGTTCCAAAGATGTCTATTCCTAGAGAGAGAGAGAGAGAGAGAGAGAGAGAAAACTGTCACCTTTTGTTGACCCAACCTGAGAAGTCCTACAGCATCACTTCCACAACATTCTACTTGCTGAGTCAATCACAAAGGCCTACCGAGTGTAAAGGGGAGAGAGAATCAACCTCACCTCTGGACGGGAGAGTGGCAAGACTGTAGACAAGCCATGCAAGGAGAGATCTTGTTGAGACCACATTTTGAAAGTATAATCTTCCATACTTGGTTAAGTTACTTGATTATTTGAGCCTCAGTTTCTTTACCTGAAGAATTAGAATGATGACATTTCACGGAGTACTTGTAAAGGTTAAAGGTAATGTAGGGTCACACAGTAGATGCTCAATACCAAGTGTCAGTCCAAGGTCAGACATGAAGAAGCAGAAACGATCCATTGCTCATGCAAAGGGTGCCGACACAGTTGGACCTGGACGAGGTATGAAGCTTGTTAGAACTAGAATAAGGCTAAAGGCCCAACCACCGATCCTTCAGGCTCTTGCTAATTATCCTGGGACCATCTCACCAAAATCTCTGCTGAGAAGGTATCAGCTCAGTTCTGGAATTAAGACCCTTAATTCCTCCCACATTATTGCATTCACATTAGGCCCTTTAGACTGAATGTAGTAAACAAGTAACTGAAAATGATTAGTTAAATGCTGGGACTTAGAAGGACTCCTGATCTCATTTTCGGTGTTTACTTGTGTGCGGAGGAAAACCCTTTACAAAAGCGCCGACAGAAGGACAAGCTGCTGGGATTAGTCTCAGATCCAACATGCTCTCTAAATAAGGTCTGAGCCCGAGGAATTCCTAGTGGTTCATAGCAAACCAGCTTAAAACATTTCAGACAAAAACTGATGTGGCAAACCCAATTCAGATTTTCACGTTTCAACCGAGAAAACCCATTTGATTTCTGAAGACAAGCTCATAATCTGTTGGGTGGCTCCGTGAGTTCCCCGTAAGATGGAAGTACAATCTGGGCAGAGGAGGCCCCCGGGACCATCCAGGGCACGTGACAAACCCCCACTCCAGGGAAATCGCCTCATTTCTAACCAGGTGTGGGGCAGAGTCTCATGGGAGGCCCCTCTGCTGAGCAAGTTTTCCCACAGATCCCCACTTCCCGTTCCCTCCGTGAGGACCGAGGGAGCAAAGCCAAGCAGACGGGTTAAAATGCGCTCTGTCCCAAGACAGTGCTTATGAGGAGGACGCCCCCGCAAAGAGTTTCTTCAAAGGGCAGGGATGAAAGGGGCCGCGTTCTGCTGGCGTGGAGCCGCCTGCAGCTCTGCGGAGCGACCGGGGCAGGGCGGGAGAAGGAGGCCCTTTGACTGCCCAAGAACAGTTGCACCTCTGTCAAAGCGGCCCTCGGGCCTCACGTGGCTTCGCGGGAAAGGAGGGATTGGAGCAGATGTGAGGGGGATGATCGCAGCAGAGGGAAAGTAACTTGAATACAAACCAAAGGGGGAGGGGAAGAAAAGAGAAGGGGGAGCAAAGGAAAGAGCAAAGAAAGAAGCATCTGGTGTTCGCTGACGGAGCACCTGTTGTCTGTGGAGACAACAGCACCTCCAGGAGGGAACACATTGTTCCTTCTTGACCATGAAACGGAACAACCCTGCCCAGATTGTCTCCGTGGCCGCAAACATCTCCCTTCTCTTCCGGCTTCATGGAAATGCAGCTTGGCTTACATTGGAGAGTGTGGAAACACTGACGTATGTACACTTTAATAGTATGTACCATGTGCCGGTATTCTGCTAAACTCTCTGCAGAGGTTAATTCGCTTCATCCCCGTGGCAGTCTAAGAGGCAGACAGGAAAACAATGTCCTTGCCTGCTCCCGGTCATCATCATGGTCACCGTCATCTCCATCCATCACCACCATCCTAGTATTGTTTTTTTTTTTAGGCTCTTGCTATGTACCAGGTGCTTCCTACATCATCTTGCATACCTCATCATTGCAGTCCTTTCAACAACCTTATTCATTTTTCAATGAAATGTAAGTATTAAGATTTCACAATGACTTAGAAATGTTCACCTACATGGAGTGATGAAGCCGATGAGTGGCTAACAAGAAAAGAGCCAGTTCAGCCTGTCCTCAAAGGCAGAGCTGAAACCACGGTGACTCTCAGCCACGAACCCACGAAGCAGTAATGACTCCTTGCCAATTGTCAGGCATTGGGCTCCCTCCATGAGACACTCTGGTCTCAAGGATTTCAGCCGGAAACATAGAGTTCCCTTCTATTTCCACTCTCTGGTGGGTGAGTGAGCAGAAACCCAGCAATGAGGCACAGAACACTCCACCCCCATGTACCCACACAGAGACTGAGGCCCAGAGTATTAAGTAAAGTGAGAATCAAGATTCAAATCTCACAACTTCAATCAACCCCCCCATTTCAAGAAATTCCTGGTCCAGAAAAATGGATCTGTATTGTCAGTTTTTCCAGATGTTTCCATGTTAACCAGGAGACAAAGCAGAGGACAGAATTTCATCCCTGTTCTCATAGGTAACATAACAAGGGAACTTCTCCTGTCTATTTTCTGAGTGGTCTGGAAAGAGAGTCTCCTTCTGTTGTCTGTGGATAAAACTCACATGTTGAAATGACTTCTGTGAACTCCAGAAACGTACTTAATTTCATTAAAATTAATTCAGAATTATTAGAAAAGTCTATTTGAAAACATTTGCCAATTATTTTGTTTCCAGATCATAGACAACCACAAAGCAAATCCAAGATGTATGCAGAAATGTCTTAGTAGCAATCCCAAGTTTGGTCATGATCAATTGACTAATTCCTCTGAAATTATATTCATTTTTTTTTTATTAAAACAAAGGAAAACATTTACTTTGTACAATTTATGCCCAATGAGACACGCACGAGGAAAGACAGGTTTCCAGCCCCTAAGGCACTCCCTGTAGCACAGAGGGAACAGACTCAGCTACAAAGGAAATTCAACAGCAAATTAATCAAAGACATTTACACATAGAAATTCTAAGAATAGGGATGTGAACAAAGATTGAGTTCAAAGATCTCCTTCTAATTCCATCAGCTGGATAACAATTGAATGACCATTTGCCAAAATGGTTTGAAATTGCAGAATCTCCTGATCTGCCTTCAGAATTAATCCTCAGATAATGAATGCCCAGTTCCTTCAGATGTTCAATTACTGAAGGGCCTCACTCTCCAAAGGAGAGGCTATGCAAACCCAGGAAGTGTCATGGAATCTTAACGAGATGTGGTCTTCAGAGGTCATAGAATTCAGACTTCACCTTCAGGTAAGAATTACTTTTAAAAACCTCAAAGAGAGAAACCTGACAGCCTTCTTTGTTGACAGTTTTGACAACCCTAGTGTTAGTCTGCAGTAGTAGCTTTTAATGTATATATGTTCCTCCATCGTGGCTTCTAGAGTCCCTCATGGAGACTTGACAAGAGAGGCCTGTGTTTATACTGCATTTGGGACTGAGGTCCCTGGTCCGCTCAGGTCTGGAGGAGGATCTGACGTTGTAACTGGAGGGACTGAAGACTGTGGGGCCAAAGCCAGGCTGAGGGGCCATGGGGGAGGGAAGATGGAGCTGGTGACAGCAGCTGAATCCATTCAGTGATAACTAACATCTGGACAACGCTTACACATTTGCAAAGTTCTTGAACACACACGGTGTCGTGTCATTTGGTATACAAAGCAAGGTTGGGATAACAAACTTGTAATGTAGATTATCATCTATCTTATTGAATGGAAAATGCGACTCAGAGGACCTAAGTTACTAGGTGGTAGATCTGGAACTACTATTGTTACTCTACTCCTATTTCTGATGATAATAATGATGGTGATACTAATAAACATGTATCTGTCCCAGCCACTTTGCATGGAATAATTTATCTATCTGCATAATGACCCCGTGTGGTAGACAGTTTCTAAAATTCCCATTGAACAGAAGATGAAACTAGAATTTAAAAAGATTAAGTACTTTGCCTGTGGTCTCACAGTTAACGGGTAGTCAAATGAAATTCAAACCGAAGGAATTTGATGCCGAAGCTCCTGCTCCTGCTCCTGTTATATTCATTAGCACTTTGGAAAATAACTACCATTCTACCAAAAGAGGGACTCAAAACCCTAATAAACCCCTGACCAGGTATTCCAGATGTATGCTAACCCACTCCAACAGTGACAAAACCCACATCTCCAAGTGTCTGGGACATGGTCATCTTCACCATCCAGAGCACCCCTCCCCCCCGCCCGAGAATCCCAGCATCACCTTTACCTCTGTATGCATTAACAGTGAGCTGGGTGGAGAATGTCCTCCCCACCAGGGGACACAAAGACTTGGACTGAGAGAGTGGGCTGTAATTCTCTTCTCTCGAGCCTCAGGCAGCCGCATTCTTCAAAAATAATACAAGACCATTGGTAATTTTCTTTCCAAATGTTTTCCCATCTAAGAGTCCTTGAAATTTTGTTCTATTTATTTATTTTTTTAAATGGGGAAATCGCAGGGGTCAGCACACCCGGAGCGCAATGGACAAGCCTCGCCCTGGGGAAACCACCTTCGTGATCGTGGTATCTCCCCTGCCAGGTAAGTATGAAATTTTGAGTTTTATTAGGGAAATGCCTGATGAGACACAGAGAGGCTAAATACTTAGTCAAAGTCACAAAGAAGTTAGAGGCAGAACAGGGAGTTACAGCCAGGTCTCTTGACCCATGGATCCTGCAGCACACTGGCCAACAAGTCAATTCAATAAGCTTCATGGAAAGGCTGTGGCAATCCAGGTCCTGCATTCAGTTCCCTGAGCATCACGAGGACTTCTGCATGTATTCAAAAAACCCTTACTGAGTACCTATAAGGTGCCAGGCACTGCTAGGCCTTTGGATATATAACAGAAAACAAAACAGTGCTGCTGCCTTTCTGAAGCTAAAGTGCTAGTGAGGGAAGAGAGCAACACAAGTATAAATAAGAAAATGAACATGTCAGTAAGTGCAAGGAGGGAAGCAAACAGGGTAATGAGGAGGTGGATGTGTGCAAGGGTGGGGGGCTTACTGCTTTATGAGGGGTGATACTCTGAATATAGGCGGAGACCTGGGAGAAGTGAGGCTGTGAGTTGTGCAGGGATCTGCAGGAGGAGCATTCTGGGCAGAGGGAAGAGTGAGGGCAAAGACCTCGAGGTAGGTGTGTGCTGGCATTTTCAAGGAACAGCAGAAGGGCAGCTCTGGTGGGAATGGAATGAATGGGAAAGAGGAATATTTGCAGATGATGTAAGACAGGAAGGCCAGACTCGGTGGGGCCTTGTGGGCTCTTGCAGGGACTTTGGCTTTACTCTAAGAAACCTAAGTAGCCAAAGGAGGAGAAACAGAGATGAGACATGGCTTAATTTACATCCTAAATCCTGCTCTACAGAGTCAACAGGTGGCTGGTGGCCTGGCATTCCACTGCCTTTCTTCCCTTATCCAGACTCCTCACTTCCCAGAGCACAGGCTGGCCTGGATTTCCTAATCACGTCCAGGGCCCTGGACACATTGGAGAAAGGAAAAAATCATTTCCAGTCCTGTCCTGAACTCTGACTCTTAATCATAAAGGCCCAAACTGGAGATGATATTCTAGTCATGATTTCACTGGGCTTTAAAATTTCTAGATATATCCACTATCATGCTGTTTTTTGTTTGTTTGCTTTTTGGGTTTTTTGTATGTTTTTTTGTTTGTTTGTTTGTTTGTTTGTTTGTTTGTTTGTTTGTTTTGCAAGAAGGCTAAATTATATTCTCATGCCTTATTTGTCCATTATTTATCTTTAGCTCTATTTTATGGAGTACAATGAAGTAGGCCCAGCTTGTATTTACAGCCTATCCCTATTAAATTTTATTGTTCACTTATAGCCACTTATACAACTAGCCAAGGTCTTGGTCTAAGATGACTGATTTCTAGAAGATATCCGAAATCCCTAGTCTGAAGTCATTTGTGAAGTCAATAGGTGTGTAGGCCTTATAAATCAGCATAACAATTCCAGTGGAATTTATTTTTAATCTATGGTGGATTAAGGATAACTGCAAATTCTTTGCTGCTCCTCTCAGTAAAAAGTGAATCTGCTTCTCCTGGTCCTGGGATCTGGATGGCCTTGTGCCTTGTTGTGACCAGTAGAATGCATGAAATGCTGTGGGAGAAATATTCTGGGACATCTGAAGCCAGGCCTTAAAAGAACTATTAATAAGTTAGCTGCAAAAGTGGTACAGAGGTTTCAGCTAGATTGCTGAATTATGAGAAACCACGCGTAGAGGATCTCATGGAACATAAAAGAGCAATTTGGACATTCCAGCCTCAGTGGGACTCCTGCTGAATGCAGCTAATCACGTGACCTCAGCTATAACGGGTGGAACAGAACCACCAGCTGGTCCCAGTAACCCACAGACTTGTGAAAACTAATGAACTGTTGTTGTTGTAAGGCACTAAGTTTTGGGCCAACTTGTTACACACCATCCCTGACCTGGATGCCTGCAGAAAGAGGAATGAGAGGAAGAAGAGAGGAGGTGCTGGTTAGCCTAACAATCACACTCTTAACATTTTTTTTTCCTTTCTTGAATCACAAAGTCTTTATCAGTAGTTTCTTAACATTGGTCCTCAGACCAGTGTTGACTGCACAGTGTTATCTGGGAAATTTGATTAAAATACCAATTTCTGAAACCGTTCATGGATGCTTTGGAGCCGGAGATCTGAGATGGGGCCCAGATATCTGTATCCTTACAAAAGTCTCCACGCGATTCCGATGAACATCCACATTCAGGGAGCTTGGCAGCAGCCCATGAATTACCTGAGTGCTGGAAGTAGGTTCATCGATCCCAGTGGCCTGGTAAAGTGTCTGACACATCTAGGAACGACATCAGTGTTTGAAGAGTGGGTAAATCAATTAAAGATGAATGAATCAATCAATAAATCTGAAAAGAATAGGAATACCTGTATCTTGACATCCTGTACCCTGATCTGTTCAGACCATCTCTCGACCGCTATGCACCTCTTGTGAATGTCAACACTACCCCGTGTATCCGGTTCTTCCCTTCTCTTTGCTGCCACTGCTCCCCCATTCGGAGTACTGTGGGGTCAGAAGAGTGTGCCGGTTCAGGGGGTGGGTGGGTGAGAAGGATAAAAGAGATACAGCATTAGGGCAACACATGTATGCAGAAATAAACAAACAAAGCAACACACACTTGGCACAGCCCTTGAGTTACTTGTTTCACACAAAAACAGCCCGTGAAACCTGGAAAATAAACTCTCATTTTCTCTCCTTACTTCTCTCGGTGATTCCACTTTCTGTGGGAAGACGTCCAAATTCAAGGACACTGGCAGCTTAGGGAACTTGGAGGAGGAAGAAGTAGAGGAAAGGCCGAGGGTGGTTGACAGTGGAGGAGAGGAGAGAAAGCCCAGGACATGCCAAGGCTGTTTGCTTGCTTTTTGTACCAAATTCTATTCCTGTCATGCCAAGGAAACTCAGTCGAAGGCCTTCGAGACCTGCATTTTAAAAACCTGAGAACCTGAAAGTCCTCCTCTCCCACTTGGGCTTTCAATCTTCCCTGAATACAAAAGACTGAAAAAAAATAAAGATCTTGAAAAAGAAGTCCCACACTATTTCCTGCAGCTTAATTCATTCTGACCCACCCCTACTCAAATTACCTCGGTGGCTTTGTTCTCCAACTGTTCTACTTACCAAATGAAAGGGCAAGTCTTCTAGGTACAGGGAGCGAACATACACAGAGAACCCAAGGAAAGAATTAATTTTTTTTAAATGATCTAAGTTGAAATTTAATAAACAAAATTGATATTTAAAAAAAATGAAGCAAGTTGAACCACGTTTTACAGAAATTTAAAAATCCAGCTAGAAATGTGACTACTGTTGTCTGTTTCCAAAAAGGCTTCAGATTTAAGAACATCTACTCAATCAGGAAAGAAAAATTGCCCGGCCAGTGTGCCCCAGTGGTAGAGCATCGACCATGCACTAAGAGGTCACCAGTTCAATTCCTGGTCAGGGCACATACCCAGGTTGTGGGCCCGATCCCCAGAGGGGGACATGTAGAAGGCAGCCAATTGATGTTCTCTCTCATCAATGTTTTTATCTCTCTCTCTCTCCTTCTCCCTTCCTCTCTCTCTAAACAATACAGAAAAAAAATTTTTTTTGAAGAAAAATTGTATTTTATTACACAAGGTATACACATTTGTAGTAGAAAAATAAGAATTTAAGGATAATCCCTGGCCTGTGTGGCTCAGTTGGTTGTGCATCATCCTATGCACCTAAAGGCTGCTGGTTCGATTCCTGGTCAGAGCACATGCCCGTGTTGGGGGCTCCATGTCCAGTAGGGGGCGTGCAGGAGGCAGCCCATCAGAATCACATGGATGTTTCTCTCTCCCTCTCCCTTCCTCTCTCTCTAAAAGTTAATTTAAAAATCTTTAAAATATAAAAAGAATCTAAGCAAAAAGAGAATAAACTTTCATAATCCCACCATCTAAAGATAAGTATTGTTAACATTCTACATACAGCCATCCATGTTATTATATCTAGAGCTATACTTACCAAATGTGACAGACAGTATATATACATTTGCACTCAATAACAAAACCGAACAGCTTTCTAGGTTAATTTAGATAGGCGTTAACATCATTAATGACAGTTAGTGTAGTAGAAGTAGTACACTTCTTAAAAAAAAAACTATTTTTATTACAGTACCAAATTAATATGTGCCCATATATATCTATGTGTGTGTGTGTGTGTGTGTGTGTGTGTGTGTATATACATATATATATATGTTATATATATATATATATATATATATATATATATATATATCAGTGATACCTCGGTTCTCGTACGCCTCGGTTCTCGACCAAATCGGTATTCGACCAGGAGATTCGAGAAACTTTTGTCTTGGAATCCGAACAAATATTTGGAACTCGAACTTCCGAGATGAGCCGAGTTGAGCCGAATGGCGTTCATTCGGCCCAGCGCGCCTTGCTTGCGTCATCAGTGTGCGTGCAGAGAGCTTTGTGGAGAGAGTCACGCTTTACACTGAATTTAACCCTTAGACATACTGTACACTTTTATTTCTTGTTGAGACTTATGTTTTTCTACATATTATATACAAATTAGGCCAGTAAATAGGCATTTTCTGGGGCTTGGAACGAATTAATCCAGTTTCCATTATTTCCTATTGGGTTTCATTGCTTCGGTTCTCGAACAATTTGGTTCTCGACCGTCCTCCTGGAACGAATTATGTTCGAGAACCGAGGTATCACTGTATATATATACAGACATATACACACACACACATATATATAAACACATATATATAAACACATATATATATATTTTTACACATTTTCTTAAGATAATTTTGTATCAATAGTATTATTAGGTCAAAGCTTCAGATAAATATTGCCAAACAGCTCTTTGGAAAATTTTTACTGCTCCCACTCTCATTGTCTATATGACAATGGCCATGTCCTCATATTCTTGTCATTCCAGGGCAGTATGTTTTTTCTTACTCTCAGCTGAAGGGTCAGAGTAAAAATGTTGCTCTTTATTTGAATTTTTTGTTTTGTTCTTCACTGTAGAGGTTGTGAAAGCAGAGCTGAGACCGTGAAGAATGATTCCCAGGCCTCAATTCATAGTCAAGAAATAGTGACATTTGTCCAGCTAGACTCCAGAATTCCCACTTCCGGAATAGAAGTGACATTTTTTGTGCTTTCGATGTCTCCCCTTTTTGAACAGCAATGTCTACAGCAGTCATCCAGTACCCATGCCCCCACTGTGTGGTGCTGGTGCCGGGAGCAGACAACTTGTTTCTTTAGTTTCGTAAGTGAAGAAGGACTGTACTTGAGGAGTTGCATTTAAAGAACTATACCTGCCCTGGGTGGTTTGGCTCAGCGGTTAACACGTCGGCCCATGGACCAGAGAGTCCTGGGTTCGGTTCCCACTAAGGGCACGTACCTCAGTTGCAGTTTGGCCCCGGCCCCGGTCGGGGTCGTGTGGAAGACAGCCAGTCGATGTGTCTCTCTCACATCGATATTTCTCTCTCTCTCTTCCCCCTTCTCTCTCCCGCTCTATCTGAAGGTAAATGCAAAAATGTCCTTGAGTGAGGATAAAAAAAATAAATGAATACATAAAGAGCTATACCTGAGGAGCCTCTTCCTCTCTTGGGCCTGATTTAGGTAACAAGATTCTGTATTCAAGTCGATGCTTTAGTGAGATACCGAGGGGGATGGGCGTGGTGGTGTGCAAGAATGAATGCAGATTGCATCTGGGAACGTGAGTCACTAGCAACCAGAGGGTGAGAGAGAGTAGTCAACTTCTAAGCTCCAAGACAGCCCCAGGGAATCCACATCCTGTGATCCATACTCATGCTTTCCCCACCCACTGGGTGCCAGGGGTGATCTGTGTGTCCCGCACTACTGTACAGACAGGATGGTGTGCCACCTCTAACGGGAGGTTGTGAAGCTGTGTCTTCCATCTTGGGCACTCTTACTCACTCACACGGCTCCCTCCCTCTTGAGGAAGCTCCACAGAGAGGCCAGCCGGGCCAGGATTTGAATGAAGCCTCCAGCAAACAGCCATGTTCATGGTTTTGGAAGTGGACCCTCCAATCCAGGTAAATTTCACATGGCCGCAGCCCTGACTGATACCCCAACTGCACCCCGGGAGAGGTCCTGAGCCAAAACAACACAACTGAGCCACTCCGGGCCTCCTGGCCCACGGAAACTATGAGATAATAAATGTGTGTTGTTTGAAGCTGCTGTTCTATAGAAATAGATCAATAAAACACGCGCTCATCCTCCGTTACAACCCTAAATCAGCCCTTGGACATCTCTGAAACTCGCAGATGGGCGAGGAAAAGCTGAGTCAACAACATGTCCGTTGGGAACAGAGAAGGAGCTGAGTAAGAGGACACTTCAAGCAAGGCTCCCAGGAAACTGTGGATAAGGATCATCTGCCTGAGGAATCGTAACACATACCTCTCTCAGGAGCCAGAGAGTCCACACCTGTTTCCCAGAGCAAAACAGCCAGGCAGAAGGTACCAGGTGGCTCAATGTCAACGAGTGGGTGCCTGTCCAGCTCTCGAGCTCCCGGCTCGTTCAAAGTGCCAGTGGATCTTTGAGACGGGAAACCTCATCATTGTCAGAACAAGAACAGAACTCAGTTCACTCCCACCAGTGTGCAGTAGCCACTGCTCTGCTGCGGGGGGAATGACTGACGCTTGAAGACAGCAACTGGATCGTGAGCGGTGTCGCACCGGAGGATGTAATCACCCCTCTGTGCTCCTGCTCACGTGGATTATGAAAGTGAATGCCTGGGCAGACACACTAGATCGCTATAGTCAGGGTGTGAAAGACTGAGTAAGAGAAAGAGAGAACGGACCCTGGAAGAGGCCAGAATCCAGGGAAGACTTCAGGGGAAAAGATGGAAAGAGATTGAACGATTTCCCCTATGAAGCTGCAGTGCCAGGAAAAATGTCAGGAGCCTCAACAGTGTTTAGGGTTCACTCCGAATGGATATCTCCAAGGCAGCAAAGTAATAGTGATCATCGTCCTTATCATTATCGTCGTCGTCGTCGTCATCATCATCATCATCATGGCAAATGTTAAGGACTCCGCCACATGCCAGGCATTGTTCCAAATGGCTTTTATGGATTAATTTGTTTAATCTTCAACAACCCTCGGAGATAGCTGCTATTGTTCTCCTCATTAAACAGGCACTGAGGCATAGAAGCTCCATTTCCCAGAGTCATAAGGCTGTGGAATGACAGAAGCAGGACTCAAGTCCACGCATCCTAACCCCACAACCAATGCCTCTCACCGTTGCCTCTCAGTGAGTCCCTGTGGACTGCTGGCCGAGGTCCTTGCCCACTTGCCCTCTAGAGCACATGCTGACACTTTGACTAGAGGAAGCCTAAAGTGACACAGCAAAACAGCCATCAAAGCCCCGGGTCTGGTTTTTTCTGCTCAGTTCTTCCTGGTCAGATATGGAAAAGGTCCTACTTAAAAATGCCTCTCAGACCAGCCAGGCACAGCTAACTGCCACAGCTGGCGTCCGAGTTCACCTTCCCCAGTTGAAGGAGACCAGCCAGTCCAATGCAAGGCTCTGCTCGGAGAGCACCCCTTGCTCAGGCCGCACCAGGACATTCGTCGTTTGAACCGTGTGCAGTGAACCAGCCTGGCTGAGCTGCTCCCGACCACAGCGTTGAGACCACATAAGAGCTAAAGAAACTTTATTTTTTAAAACATTATCCCATGCAGGATCTCCTGAACAAATACTGTTTCATAATACATATGAGACAAATGGTAATAGAGCAAAATTTACATCTGTGTGTTTAAATGGCATTAAGAGAAAGCTGAAACAGTGCTAAAACGAATAACAAAATAAGTTAAAAAACAAGAGTTAAGCTGGAAATATAATAACTTTTTCTTTTTTCTGTTTCTTTGGCTCTCTGTTTAGAGGATAGCAAAAAAGAAAAACTCTAAAATTCTCTTTGGTTAGTTATGCATTTGCTCTAGTGACCTGAAGGAGGCTGAACATTGTACCTCTTTGGTATTAACCCTCCTCGATGGCCAGTTTGGGTACATCTTGACCTCCACAGTCTCCCCTAAGTCATGTGCTTGTGTCTCCTCGATCAGGGGTGGGGGATGTTCTAGGCTCCGTGGTTCATGCTGTCTCTGCAGCAGGAATTCGGCTCCGCCGCTCTCGGAGGGAAGCAGCCACACAGAACACATGAGTGAATGGGCGTGGCTGTGTTCCAATAACACTTGATTTATCAGCATCGACATTTAAATCCATGTAATTTTCACGTGTCGGGAAATAGTATTTTTATTTCTTTTCCCCAACCATTTAAAAATGTACAGGCCATTGTTAGCTCCCGGGCTGTACAAACACAGAAGGTGCACTGGATTTGTCCCAAGGGCTGACTTCTCTGACCCTTGTCTTACCCTCTGAGCTATTTAAGGCCGGGCGAGAACTCACTTATCCCCTCTTCCCAGTACCCGGGCAGAGTCCGCAGCAGAGTAGGCGCTAACAGCCTTTCTTAAATGGCCGAATAAACGTAAGTAATAATTCCCCCTGGTGAAAATCTGGGTGTAGATCATTACATTCTTTACCAGTTCCATTTAATCTTAGATGCCAATTGTCATGTTTCTAATTACTACTCCCTAACTTCAACCTCCTTTCTGGGTATACCCAAATGTGTTTCCTGCCTTTGTAATTGACTCCTGCCTCAACTTCCTGTCTATTTTTTTAGAATACTGGCTTTTCTACCTTGAAATTTGTGGCATTTGACTTGGGCCTAGTGGCCATTCCTCAGGCCACCTGCCCCAGGTTTTCTCGGCCATCTTGTTTTCAAAGGTGCACCTGTGTGTAGTGAAATGTATTGACCAGGTCTCAGGGGCCCACAGGGAGTGGAACGAGGTGCCTCCCCTTTCCTTATACACATTGACATCTTCAGATGTATGGGGGTGCTGAGCAAATGGGTACAGACACGTCAGGTGGATGCAAGCTGGCAGTGGGGTCTCTGCTTGAGAAAGGTAATCGAAGGAACTGACTGGCTGAACACTGTAACACTTGAAGCCCAAGCAACCTGAGCTCAGTGCGCTGGAGAAGGTGACGACACAGACCACCAGTCCCGGGCACAGGCATGTGCCCCGTCTGTTCCAGGGGCACCAGTAGCACACCCAGATTTCCAGCTCCACCAGCACTGAGGCTACGGACATGGAGGCAGTCATAGAAGTGGAAACAAGGCTCGGTTCAGAGCAGCTGCTCTGTGCACGGAGGTCCCAGTCTGCAGAGCTCTAGCCTGGACGGCACAGCAACAGGCAGTGGTCAAGAGTGACCAGCCAACTCATGGGAATCGCCTGTGTATTCCTCAGAATTCTTGGGTCAGAGGCTCAGCGCACTTCATTTCCCAAATATAGGATCACAAATATACATGATTGTGAATTCATAGAATATCAGCCACAGCACATGCCTGGTATGCAGCCGTCACTCAATAAGCCTTTGTTAAGACTAGGACGATTGAAGACCATCTATCGCCAATATTTTGTCTGTTTAGTCTACATCGTATCTAGCACCTAAAAACCATGCCTGGCAGGCCAATGACACTCCATAAGTATTTGTTGAATGAATAAAAGTTGAGTTGGTGCCTTTTCAGTTCATTTCATTGTTTTCTATAAATGTGATTTATGAGTGAGAATATCTTTTAAAGATGTAAATAAATTAACAGATCAGGGAGTGGTCCTTTATCTTATGCCCTAATTTATGCTTTAAAACATGTAGTCTTTCTTCCTAATGTTATTCCTATGATACCCTTTCCTTTGAACCTGCAGCTACCATTGTACAGGAGCTTATAAATGAGTCCAGCCCTCTCTGGCTAACAATGCTGACAATGTTTGAATATCCATTTAACAGCAACTAGCCCTGGCGTTTTCGTAATGTGTTTTCTCTTGTAATTCCGACAGCTTTATGAATGCTCCAGTAACTTCCAGCTAAATCATCCCTGAGTTGCAATCTCCATCTTTAAGCCTTGCAGATAGATCTGTAACCATATTATGCCAACAAATAACTGCATCTCAGGTGGACGGCGGAAAATGATCTAAACAAACATACAAGGTAATGGTGTCGGTCCGTCAGCCTGCACCAGCCCTCATTCACTTATTTCCCCTTCAGTGATCAAAGGCGTATTAGGCAATTAAAAATAAAATTGGCAAATGGTGCTGACATGATTTCATTCTTGCTGTTTACTTTAGAAAGAAGAACGTTTCCGGTGAGTCGGGGCTCCCCTGGCAGTTCCCTACCATCACCGCAAAGCCCCGGAGGAAAGGGGCAGACATATGTGAGTGGCTACGATTCCCAGCTGCAAGAGAAAAGGGATCTAGAAATCATCGTCTCGGGAGCCGACTTTTCATTTATGGCTCTGGTTTCCCTGTGTCTTAATATCCCCAGATGAAAAATAAGAGATTCTCACCCTTATGGGGTGCCATTAAATATTCTTGAAAAATTCTTAGATTTCCATTATTTACTGGGCTGTCTTCCATTTATTTTAGGGAGACTTGCTTTAAAATTTACTTTTTTATTCCATCAGACTTCAGTGTTTCAGAGCTCTCAAGAGTTCCAAAAGTCCAACTGGATCAATTCCAAATTTACTATTTTTAAGACAGAGGGGGAATAAAAAGAAGCAACAAAGTGTGTTATGAATGACAAATGACTTTCTTTGGGGATCTCTGATCAGGAAAGTTGTTGATAAGTTTCCAGAACATACTGTAATTAGTGAAATGAATTTACAATCTCCATCCAGTAAATAATATAACTTACTTTGTTCCAAGTGCAGCTGATTTAGAGAGATTCATGACAACGTCCAGTCTCTTTGCACTGAATCCAGTCCAACCCAGCTCTGCTGTCCTGAGGATGGCTGTCCACCAACAAGGACTTGTTAAACATCCAGGGGCACATCCTTGTGCCAGCAGAGAATGCGTCTCCAGTGTCATAGGTTCAATGGTGCCCCCTTGCCCCACCCCCCACCAAATATATCTATATCCTAACCCCTGGAACCTGTGAATATGTCCTTATTTGAAAAGTGGGTCTTTGCAGGTAGAATTAAGCTGAGGAACTCAGAGATCATCCCAGATTTAGGGTAGGCCCTAAATCCAATGATAAATATCCTTATAAGAGAATGGCAGAGGGGGTTTCAGACACGTAGACAAACAGAGAGGGCAGAGATGAGAGTGATGTAGCATAAAGCTGAGGAACCCCTGGGGCCACCAGAAGCTGGAAGAGGCAAGGAGGGATTCTCCCTGAGAGACTTCAGAGGGAATGCGGTCCCAGAAACACCATGAGACTGAACTTTTGGTCTCCAAACTGTGAGAAAATAAATTTCTGTTGTTTTTAAGCCACCTAATTCATGGTGGTTTGTTATGTCAGCCCTAGGAAGAGAATATTATCAGGTACCAAGTTCAAAACCTCATGCTTGAAGACATGCCTAGGATTTGACTCTCAAAGACTTATTAGAATCCTTTCTGTTTTGATAAGCACTTCCCCAACTCCAACCACCGTACTCCTACCGTGCCCTGCCAAAAAGAGAAAAAAAAAAATGTTCTGGTATTTACTTTAACCATACCAGCATATAATGTTACCAAAAGAACATAGTTAAGATTTACTGACAATTTACTGCTGATAATTGGGTTGGTTAATTGTGTCTCTTACCCTTGGGTGGTCCTTCTTGTCATCTTATTTAGAGTAAAAAAGATACTGTTGTCATAATATCTCTATTTTCTCTTTGATGAAGTAACAACTCTGAGAGAGAAGGAAGATCCAGAACAATGACATAAGAGAACACAAAAGATTCATTTCAGCCTGTTCCTGGCCTTGAACATTTGAGTTTCTATAAATATGTTTATGAAACTTGGTGATTTCCATATATGTTCTCATATCTCTAGTCACTCACACATTTTAATGTCCCTAAACAGACTCCATAAAGAAAGCAGCATGATTTCCACCCCTTGGATGGTGAATAAGGAAAGTCTCCTTCCCAAGAACACACTATTGCCAAAAGTTAAAGCCAAACAGACGTACTTCTGGGTGGGAATGGAGAATTCACCTAATCAAAGAATGCTTGACAGCTGGCCAACTGAAAAGGATGTCTTCTAGCCACAACCCCCCACCTTTAAATCAGAACATAGTGTAAACTGAAAACAATTAAACCAAAACTTCTTAATCACTTACTTGGATTTCCAACTGTTATTCTTGACCTCATTAACAAAAGAAAATCCTAGCTGTAAGTGAGGCTATGTTCATCTTCCATACCTTTTGAACAGGACCATGTAACACGCCCCGAACCTGCCCCTTGTTCTCCATCTCCTCGCCTTTGCTCTCACCAGGGATGCCACTCTCACCTCCACTATGTCTGCCTATTGATCTACTCCACACAAAGTCTGGCTCAAATGCAATATCTCCCACAAAGACTCTCCTCAACTCCTTTCCCCGACTATGGCAACAGCCCTACCTTTCAATCCCACACCACTGTTTCTGTCCTCTTCCTGACTTTAGCCTGTAGTTCTTTTGGCTCCTCTGATCATCCTCAAAACCTGGGAGAACCTGGAGGGTGTGTGTGTGTGTGTGCGCACGCACACACGTGCACACATGCACAAGGACTCTCACTCATCTTTGTGACTCCATGTATAGCCCATCTTCAAGTCAAAAGAAATAGCTACTGAGATCCAAGATGGTGGCAGAGAAGGTGGAAGCTATACTCACCTCCTCCTAAGACCAAACTGGAACTACAACTAAAATATAGAGCAATCAACCTGAACAACCAACTGAAGACTAGCTGAAGAAAAATCTTATAACCAAGGAATTACAGAAGAAGCCACATCAAGACAGGTAGGAAAAGTGGAGACACAAAAAAGGCTGGCTCCACTCCCATAGGTGGCTGAGGTTCTGGAAGGATACCTCAGCTGCAAAGATTCCCCCTGAGAAGAGTGGGGTCTCAACCCCAAACCAGGCTCCCTAGCCCAGACTAACAGAGCCGGGAAGGGGCACACATAACAACTGGCTGTGAAAATCAGCAGGACTTCTCTCCACCAGGAAGACACAAGAATCTGTTAGAGACCCAGGTGCCTTTTTATTTTTTTATTTTTTTTTATTTTTTTATTTTTTTCCTCATCCGAGGACATTTTTCCATTTTTTATATAGACAGAGTGGGAGGGAGAGAGAGGAAGAGAGAGAGAGGGAAACATCGATGTGAAAGGGCCACATCGAGTGGCTGCCACCCGCACGACCAACCAGGGCCGGGGACAAACTGCAACCGAGGTACATGCCCTTAGCAGGAACCGAACCCGGGTCTCTCCGGACCGCAGGCCGACGCTCTAACCGCTGAGCCAAACCGGCCAGGGCCCAGGTGCCTTTTTAAAGGGTCTTGTTCCCAGCCACTAACCCTGGGATCTGGCAAAGGGAGCGCAGAGATTAGAGCCACCTGAGGAGAGTCTGGGGTTTCTGGCTCTGGGGAGGGTGCTAAAAGGACATCCACTGGGATTTCTGTGCTGTGTCCCTCTCCCACATGCAGATGTCATCTTTCCTGGATAGTGTACTCCCCTACTTTCAGGATCACCCTGGGAGAATACAATAGCCCCACTCTTCAAAAACCAAAATGGCCCACACCAAGATGCATCATAATTAAAATGGCAAAGAGAGAATCATAAAAGGAGCAAGAGAAAGACGGTTACCTACAAGGAAGCTCCCATAACACTGTCAGCTGATTTCTCAACAGAAACATTTTAACAGAAGATATTGGCATGAAATCTTCAAAGTGATGAAAATCAAGGACCTACTACAAAGACTACTTTATCCAGCAAAGGTATCATTTAAAATTGAAGATGAAATAAATAGCTTCCCAGACAAAGGGGAAAAAAGGAAGCTACAGGACTTTGTTACCTCCAAACCAATATTACAAGAAATGTTAGTCTTCTTGAAGAAGAAGAAGAAGAAGAAGAAGAAGAAGAAGAAGAAGAAGAAGAAGAAGAAACACAGTTAAAAGAATAAAATGGCAATAAATATGTACCTGTCAATAATCACTTTAAATATAAATGGTTTAAATGTGCCAAACAAAAGACATAGGGTAGCTGAATGGATGAGAAAATAAGATCCATGTATGTGCTGTCTATAAAGACCCACCTCAGAACAAAAGATACACACAGACTAAAAGTAAAGGGATGGAAAAAGATATTTCATGCAAATGTAAATTCAAAAAGAGAGAGAGAGGATCCAAATAATTAAAATCAGAAATGAAAGAGGAGAAGTAACAACTATGACACACAAAAATACAAAAGATTGTAAGAAAATATTATAAACAACTACATGTCAACAAATTGGACAATCTTGACAAAATGGATAAATTCCTACAAAACTTCCAAAATTGTATCAGGAAGAATCAGAAAATCTGAACAGGTAGATTATAACTAATGAAAGTGAAGTAGTGATTTTAAAACTCCCAATAAACAAAAGTTTTGGACTGGATGGCTTCCCAGGTGAATTTTACCAAACATTCAAAGAAGAGTTAACACCTACCCTTCTCAAAGTATTTCAAAAAAAATTCAAGAGGAGGGAAAACTCCCAAACTCATTTTCCAAGGGCCAGCATTACCCTAATTCCAAAACCAGGTAAAAACATTATAAAGAAAATTATAGGCCAATAT
Source organism: Molossus molossus (assembly GCF_014108415.1). NCBI lineage: Eukaryota > Metazoa > Chordata > Mammalia > Chiroptera > Molossidae > Molossus > Molossus molossus. The sequence goes on from NW_023425344.1 coordinate 186,453,709, forward strand.
CCCTGATGAGTATAGATGCTAAAATCAACAAAATAATAGCAAACTGGATCCAGCAATACATGATAAAGATCATACACAATGATGTAGTGGGCTTTATTCTGAAGATGGAAGGTTGGTAAAATATCCATAAACCAATTAATGTGATATGCCACATAAGAAAAATAAATGATAAAAATTACATGATCATATCAATATATGCAGAAAAAGCATTTGATAAAATCCAGCATCCATTTATGATAAAAATTCAGCAAAGCGGGAATAGAGGGAACATATCTCACGTAATAAAGACTATATATGACAAACCCATACCCAATATCATACTCAATGGGCAAAAACTAAAAGTGTATCCCTTAAGATTAGAAATAAGACAGGGATGTCTTTTATTTAATATTTGTCAAATTAATATTTGACAAAAGTTGGCAAGAACATACAATGAAGTAAAGATAGTTTATTTTATTTTATTTTTATCCTCACTCAAGGATATTTTTCCATTTTTTTGTATAGATAGAGTGGGAGGGAGAGAGAGGAAGGGAGAGAGAGAGAGAAACATCGACGTGAAAGGGACACATCGAGTGGCTGCCACCCGCACGACCAACCAGGGCCGGGGACAAACTGCAACCGAAGTACGTTCCCCTAGCGGGAACCGAACCGGGGTCTCTCTGTACGGCAGGCCGACACTCTAACTGCTGAGCCAAACCGGCCAGGGCAAAGATAGTTTATTGAATAAATGGTGTTGGAAAAACTGGACAGATGTATGCAATGAAACTAGACTTCTTACACCATATACAAGAATAACCTCAAAATGAATTAAAGATGTAAATGTTAGACTCAAAACCATAAAAATTCTGAGGAAAAAGATGGCAGTGGGCAAGACTGGAGGGAGGCTGAGTGCGTGAGAGAGTAAGCTGGTGTGTGAGAGAGAGTGAGTGGACGTGAAGGTGGATGACCAAACTCGTGCAGTGCAGAGACGCAGAACAGAAGGTTCCTGTGCTGTGGATGGGAGCCGCCCGCTACCGAGGTAAATGGCTCCTTAGGGCACTTCTCCCTGCACCACGGGGAGGTCCCACCATTTTGGAAGATCTCAGGTCTTCCCTGGGAGGAGGTAGTGGGAGCGTCTAGGGCCCAGCAACCTGAGCCCACCAGTGTACCTGGCACCATCAGACCAGTGGACACTCTGTGTCAACACAGACTGGTGCATAGTAGTGGAGCTCCCAAGGTGTTGATTGTGGAAGCCGCAAACGGCCAGGAGCCCAGCACCATCCCCGCAGTGGCAGCACAATCGGAATTGAGATATGCCCCCAGCAACAGAGGCTGGGGAGCAGACCTCCATCCCCAGGCAACAGAAGCACAGACCAGCAGCTGAGACCCATCCCCCAAAACTATAGCAAAGGCTGAGCAGGAGTTGAGCCCCACGGGGCAGCAGCACTCCCCAGCCACCAGCGGAGGGACCTGGGGCTCCACCGAGGCCTGTGCTACCCAGCGACCCACAAGAGTGGTAGAAAGCCGGAGCCCGAGAGGGACTGGTGTGATCCAGCTGCCCGCGGGACCTGCAGGGTACAGGGGCATTGGAGAGGCCTCTGCGACCCAGCAGCCCACAGATAGGCTCCAGCAGGGCCTGAGCTATACAGCTACAAGTGGCATCAGTGACCAGATGGAAACACAGCTCCAGAGGGGCCCAAGTGATCCAGCCGCAGCACCTACCAGGACACACCAATACCAGCCCCCAGTAGTCAATCCTCAGGATCCACAGCAGGCAAGAGGCAACACACAACAAAACACTTTGGGAAGCACAGTAGCCTTATTTGATATACAGTGAGCTGCGTACACATCCAAACATCCCTCAGCGGGTCTAGAGCTACCAGATGGCTAAAATGGGGAGACAAAAACAACACTCAAAGGAAAGAAAAAGAGGAATCACCAGAAAAGGAACTATAGGAAATGGAAGACAGCAACTTGTCAGATAAAGAATTCAAAGCAATGGTTATAAGGGTGCTCAAACAGTTTGGTGAGAACTACAAGTAACTTAATAAGAATTATGAAGAGCTCACTGGGAACTACTTCAGCTTAAAAAAAGAGGTAGAAGCTACACATAAAAAGGTAGAAGCTATGCATAAAAAATAAAGAGGAAATAAAGAATGACTGTTATAAAATAAAGGTGTTATGAAAAATAACTTAGAAGGATTTAATAGTAGATTAGACAAAGCTGAAGACTGATTCAGTGACTTAAAAGACAAGGTAGAGAAAAACACTCAAATAGAGCAGCAAATGGAAAAAAAATTTTAAAAAGCAGGAAGAAAGTTTAAGAGAGCTGTGGGACAATACAAAATGTAACAACAGCCCTGGCCAGTTTGGGTCAGCGGTTAGAGCATTGACCTGCAGTCCAGAGAGACCCCGGTTCGGTTCCCACTAAGGGCACGTGCCTCCGTTGCAGTTTGTCCCCGGCCCTGGTTGGGTCGTGCAGGAGGCAGCCACTCGATGTGTCCCTTTCACATCAATGTTTCTCTCTCTCTCTCTCTCTCTCTCTCTCTCTCTCTCTCTCTCTTCAAACAAAAAATAGAAAAATGTCTTCAGATGAAGATTAAAAAAAATAGAGAACCTGTTTGAAGAAATAATGACAGAAAACTTTCTTAAACTGGTGAAGGAAAAAGTCACACAAATCCAGGAAACACAGAGAGTCCAAGCAAGATGAACCCCAGAAGACCCACAGCTAGACACATCATAATAAAAATGGCAAACATTAAAGACAAAGAAAGAATCTTAAAGGAAGCAAGAGAAAGACAGAAAGTTACTTACAAAGAAGCTCCCATTAGACTGTCAGCTGATTTCTCAATAGAAACAATGCAGACCAGAAGGGAGTGGCATGAAGTGTACAAAGTAATGCAAGGCCAGGGTCTGGATCCAAGACTACTCTATTTAGCAAGGCTATCATTCAAAATTGAAGGAGAAATGAAGATCTTCATGGATTAAAAAAAAAAAAAAAAAAAAAAAAGCTAAAGGAATTTACCACCACCAAACCAGCATTGCAAGAAATGCTGAAGGGACTGTTGTAAGAAGAAGAAACAGAGAGACAGAGAGAGAGAGAGAGACAGAGACAGGGAGAGAGACAGAGAGAGGGGGGGAAACACCAGCATAAAATTAAAATGGCAACTAATAGTTATTGACTATATGTCAATAATTACCTTAAATGTAAATGGCTTAAATGCTCCATTCAAACGACATAGGGTTGCTGATTGGATAAGAAAACACAACCCATATATATGCTGTCTACAAGAGACCCACCTTACAACAAGACTCACACAGGATGAAAGTGAAGGGATGGGAAAATTTTTTCCAGCAAATGGAAATGAAAACAAAAAAGCTGTTGTAGCAATATTCATATCTGACAAGATAGACTTCAAAACAAGGGCCATAATTATAAGAAATGGAGAAGGTCACTACATAATATTAAAAGGAACAATCTAACAAGCGGATATAACCCTGGTAAACATATACACACCAAATACGGGAGCACCAAAATATATTTAAAAACTTCTGGAGCACTTCAAGGGAGAGATCAATAGCAACATGATCATAGTGGGTGACTTTAACATGCCACTGACACCACTGGATAGATCTTCTAGACAAAAAAATTAACAAGGACATAGAGTCCTTACATGACAAACTAGATCAGTAGGACTTAATTTATATTTAAAGAACATGTCACCCCAAAGCTGTAAAATATACATTCTCCTCAAGTGCACATGGGTCATTCTCAAAGATAGACCACATGTTAGGACACAAATCAAGTCTCTACAAATTCAAGAAAATTGAAATTATATCAAGCATCTTCTCAGATCACAGTGGCATGAAACTAGAACTCAATTAAACAACGAATGGGTTACTAATGAGATCAAGGAAAAAATTAAAAACTTCCTAGAAACCAATGAAAATGAACACACAACAACACAAAATCTATGGGACACAGCAAAAGTTGTCCTGAGAGGGAAGTTTATAGCACTACAGGCCTACCTCAAGAAACAAGAAAAATTTCTAATTGACTTTCTAACCCTACAACTTAAAGAACTAGAAAGTAAACAAAAAGAAAAACCCAGAGCTAGTAGGAGGAAGGACATAGTAAAGGTCAGAGCAGAGATAAATGACATAGAGACTAAAAAAAATGATTTAAAAGATCAATGAAACAAAAAGCTGGTTCTTGGAAAAGATAAATTAGATAGATGGACCTTTAGCCAGACTCACCAAGAAACAAAAAGAGATAAACCAAATAAACAAAATCAGAAATGAAAGAGAAGTAACAACTGACACCACAGAAATACAAAGGATCATCGAAATATACTATGAACAATTATATGCCAACAAATTGGACAATCTAGGAGAAATGGACAAATGTCTAGAAACACACAGCCTCCCAAAACTGAACCAGGAAGAGATAGAAAACTTGAACAGACCAATAACAACAAAGGAAATTGAAGATGTAATCAAGAAACTCCCAGCAAACAAAAGCCCAGGCCCAGATGGCTTCACGGGGGAGTTTTACTGAACATTCAAAGAAGATCTAATACCCATTCTCCTCAAATTATTCCACAAAATTCAAGAAAAGGAAACACTTCCAAATTCATTTTATGAGGCCAGCATAATACTAATTCCAAAACCAGATAAAGACACTACAAGCTACAGGCCAATATCCCTGATGAATACAGATGCCAAAATTCTTAACAAAATATTAGCAAATTGGATCAAGCAATACATTAAACAAATTATTCATCATGACCAAGTGGGTTTCACCCTAGGTATGCAAGGATGGTACAATATTCTCAAATCAATAAATGTGATACACCACATACACAAAAGGAAAGATAAAAACCATATGATCATATCAATAGAAGCTGAAAAAGCATTCGACAAAATCCAGTACCCATTTTTGATAATAATGTTCAGCAATGTGGAAATAGAGAGATCATATCTCAATATAATAAAGGCCATCTATGAAAAACTTACAGCCAACATCATACTCAATGGACAAAAACTAAAAGCATTCCCCTTAAGATCGGGAACAAGACAAGGATGCCCACTTTTGTCACTCTTATTTAACATAGTACTGGAAGTCTTAGCCACAGCAATTAGACATGAAGAAAAAATAAAGGGGATCCAAATTGGAAAAGAGAAAGTGAAACTGTCATTATTTGCAGATGAAATAATATTGTACATAGAAAGCCCTAAAGATTACATTAAAAATCTACTAGACTTAGTAAATGAATTTGGCAAAGTAACGGGATACAAAATTAATGTCAAGAAATCGATGGCATTCTTATACACCAATGATGAACTCAAAAAAAGAAACTAAACAACAATCCCATTTACCATCACAGCAAAAAAATTAAGATACCTAGGAATAACCTTAACCAAAGAAGTAAAGGACCTCTTCACAGAAAACTACAGGTCATTGAAAAAAGAAATAGAGGAAGATATAAAAAAGTGGAAGCACATGCCTTGTTCATGGATTGGAAGAATTAACATTATTAAAATGTCCATACTACCAAAACAATCTATAGATTCAATGAAATCCCCATCAAAATACCAATGACATACTTCACAGAACTAGAACAAACACTCCAAAAATTTATATGGAACAAAAAATACCCTGAATAGGTTATTGAAAAAGAAGAACAAAGTAGGAGGAATTACATGACCAGATTTCAGGTTATACCACAAAGCCATTATAATCAAAAGAACAGGCAGATTGATCGATGGAACAGAATACAGAACCCAGAAATTGACCCAAGACAATATGCTTAATTAATATTTGACAAAGGGGGCAAGAGCATACACTGGAGTCAAGACAGTCTCTTCAGTAAATGGTGTTGGGAAAATTGGACAGCTATTTGCAAAAAATTGAAACTAGACCACCAACTTACACCATACACGAAAATAAACTCAATATGGATAAAAGACTTAAATGTAACTCGTGAATCCATAAAAATTCTAGAAGAAAATGTAGGCAACAAAATCTCAGACATCATACACAGCAGAATATTCACTGATACCACACCTAAGAGAAACAAAGAAAAAAATGAACACATGGAATTACATCAAACAAAAAAGCTTCTGCACAGCAAAAGAAACAACATCAAAATTCAAAGGGATCCCACTATATGAGAGACAATAATCACCAATGATGCATCAGATAAGGGGTTAATTTCCAAAATATATAGAGTGCTCATACAACTCAGCAAAAGGAAGACAAAGAACTCAATTAAAAAATGGGCAGAGGAACTAAATAGACACCTCTCCAAAAAGGAGATACAAATGGCCAAGAGACATATGAAGAAATGCTCAACATCACTAATCATCAAAGAGATGCAAATTAAAACAACCACCTCACACCTGTCAGAATGGCCGCCATCAACAAATCATCAAACAACAAGTGTTGATGAGGGTGTGGAGAAAAGGGAACTCTAGTACACTGCTGGTGGGAATGCAGACTGGCGCAGTCACTGTGGAAAACACTATGGTGTTACCTCAAAAAATTAAAAATTGAATTGCCATTTGACCCAGTGATCCCACTTCTAGGAATATACCCTAAAACACCAATATAGCCTGAAACACCAATCAGAAAGAATATATGTACCCCCATGTTCATAGCAACACTATTTACAATAGCTAAGATCTGGAAACAGCCCAAGTATCCATCAGTAGATGAGTGGATAACAAGGCTGTGGTACATGTACACAATGGAATACTATGCAGCTGTAAGAAAGAAAGATCTCTTATCCTTTGAGATGGCATGGAAGGACCTGAAGAGTATTATGCTAAGCGAAATAGGCCAAGCAGAGAAAGACAAATATCACATGATCTCACTTATTTGTGGTATATAATGAACTAAACAAACTGCTGAACAAAATTAACCCAGAGACATAGAGGTGGGGTACAGGCTGACAAGCCTCAGAGGAGAGGGGTCAGGGGGAGAAGAGTTAAACCACAGAACTTACATGCATGTATGCATGACCAATGAACATAGACAACAAAGCTGGGGATGGGACGGGGGGAAGAGGAGGAGGGTGTCAATGGGGGGAAAATGACAAACATCTGTAACAAAAACAAATTAATAAATAAAAAAATAAGAAATAAAAAACCATAAAAATTCTATAAGAAAACATAGGTAGTAACATCTCAGACAATTCCATTAGCAATATTTTTTTCTGATATATTTCCTCAGGCAGGAAAACAAAAGAAAAAATAAACAAGTTCGACTTCATCAAACTAAAAAGGTTTTGCACAGCATAGGAAACCATCAACAAAATGAAAGAACAACCTGCTAAATGGGAGAACATATTCACCAATGATACATCTGATAAAGGGTTAATATCCAAAAATCATAGATAACCTATACAACCGAACACCAAAAGAAACAAATAATACAATTAAGATTGAGGGAAGGTCCTGAATAGACACTTCTCCAAAGATGACATACAAATGGCCAATAGACATATGAAAAGAAGCTCAACATCACTAATTATCACAGAAATTCAAATTAAAACCACAGTGAGATTACCTCACACCTGTTAGAATGGATATCATCAATAAATCAACAAACAAGTGTTGAGGAAGATGTGGAGAAAGGGTACCCTTTTTCACTGTTGGTAGGAATGCAGATTGATGCACCTGCTGTAGAAAACAGAATCGAGTTATCTCAGAAAATTAAAAATGGAACTGTCTTATGACCCACTGATCCCATTTCTGGAAATATGTCCAAATAAACCCGAAACACTGATTCAAAAGAATATATGCACCCTTATGTCTATTGCACCACTATTTACAATAGCCAAGATTTGGAATTAGCCCAAGTACCCATCAGAAGATGAGTGGATCAAAAGGCTGTGGTATATTTACATAATAAAATACTACTTGGTCGTAAAAATGAAGAAAATCTTACCATTTGTGACAGCAAGGATGGACATAGAGGGTATTATGCTAAGTGAAATAAGCCAATCAGAGAAAGACAAGTACCATCTGATTTCACTCATATGTGGAATCTAATGAACAAAATGAACTAACAAACGAAATAGAAGCAGACTCATACATACAGAGAACAACTTGACTGCTGTCAGAAGGGAGAGGGTTGGGGAACTGGATGGAAAAGGTGAAGAGATTAAGCAAAAACAAAATAAAAACGAAAAAGCTCATAGACACAGACAACAGTACGGTAGTTACCAGAGGGAAATTGGTGGGGAGGTAGAAGAGGGTGAAGGGAGCATTCAGACTGATGGAAGAGTTGACTTGGGGCAGTGAACACACGGAATGATATACAGATGATGCATTATAGAATTGTATACCTGAAACGTATATAATTTTATTTACCAATGTCACCCCAGTAAATTCAATAAAAAATAAAAATAAATTATGAAAAAAGAAAAAATAGATACTGAATGAAGCAAAACCAAACAAAATAAATAAATGAATTGAATGATGCAGGGAATTAGTGAACCTGGATCCCTTTTCCCTCATCCACACTTCATGGAGGATTTTAAAGAAAACATTCAACCATCTCTGATTGTCTTTCCAACCAGAACAGCATGGGCCGGCCTGGGCTCTCCTCCATGTTCAGTGTCCCTCAGGACCACCACCAATATCTCATCCTTTTCTTGCTACTCACACTGAAACCACCCGTGTCCTCCCAAACATTTGTGTTGATGGTCTTCCTGATCAGAAGGCAAGATTCGGTTTCTTAAGGTACAGTTTGTTGCCATGTTCACTCATCTATTACATATCTGACCTAATCAGGTTGAAACCCCTGGTCTTGTGCCTAAGGCCTTCCACAGGCTCGCTTTGACCAGCTTTTCCAGACTTACAGCTAACTACTTCCCATCATAAATGCCAGGCTTTAGTCAAACTAACCATAGTCACTTCCCAAATATGCCAGACCCCCTCATCTCTCTATATCTACTCAGGCCAACTCAAGTCCCCCTCACCTGCCAGGTGATAGGCACACCCATCCTTCAAAGCCAACCCAAGTGCTCCCTCTACCTTGACACCTCCCAAGCACTGCACCCAAGGAAGAGTTCTGACCTCTTCATATTTGGTGTGCAGCCCCTTCACTGAAGTTGCCAGATTCCATTTAAGAGCCGTTCTCTGAGGCCTCCACACCCTTGGGCCCTGCGTCAGCCACCGACTCCTCTCCTCTGCCCTCCCAGTCCGCTTCCTGGTGCCTCTTTCCCGAGGGCCCAGGCGGAGTACTTCTCAGTGAATATTTGCTGAACAAAAGAATAAGTATAAGAGCAAGCCATGTATTCATTCTCGCAAAAAGTCAGCTTCGATTATTGGAGAAAAAATAGCATCTGCCAAGATGAGGTTAATATAGTCCTGGCGTATATACGCCATCACTGAGTCCTTTCCCTGCCCGTGGAGAAACGGCCATGTGGGAAGGCAGAGGACCTTCCCCAGCCATGGCTCCTAGACTTTGGGCTTCCTTGCCCCATGATGGGACTGAGCTATCACACGGTCTACCCCGCGCCCTGCCAGCCTCTGAACCCTCACCCGCTTGGTGGCAGAGGGGGGAGGGATGGAGGGGCTGGGAGGAGGGAGTCTGGATCTAATCACAAAGCCAGTGAAGCAAAAGACCTAAACAAGCCTGTGGTGAACCCCAGGGGGTGCAAAGACAGCAGCAGAAACCCCAGGAATGTCTGCCCTTGGCTGCCACTCAGCCAGTTCCATGTCCCCGGGGAGATCTGCCATGTGAGGCTCGTTTGTGTCCCCCGAGCCTCCTTTCTGACCTTCTTATCACTACGGGCCTCACAACCCAGTGTCACAGAAGTCTCTCCCACTGGCAGTGGGGACACCGTGGCCGGAGCGGGGGACTGCTCTCAGCATTCCCGCTGGGACCAACCAGACAAGGTGGTGGCTGCGTCAGGCTGTTTTAAACCCTGAGCAAAGGCAGTGGACGCAGGACCCACATCCTGTGTGGGCAGCGATGGTGGAGAGAGCAGTTCTGGGAAACTGGGCCAAATCCAAGGCAAAGGGCTCTAACGGGGTGTAGAGGGCCCAAGGGTTTGCCTCGTGGTGTATGTAGGATCAGTACCAGCCAGCGTGCGAGTGAGAGCAGGTCTCACTCCTGGGAGAGAGTGTCCCCTCCTCCACACCCACCACCCCTGGCAAGGAGACACTAGCTGGTGACGCAGGCTCAGAGCTTCCTAGTTTCTCACCATCAGAACCCAATTTCAACTCAGAGGGGATTGCAGGTGAGCTGGGAGACAGGTCTGTGGGAGAAGACAATCATAAGAAATTCTGCTGTATGGGGGGAAAGAGAGAGTAGAGGCCCCAAAGAAGAAGAAAAAGGCCAACATTTGTATCTGGCCAACTGGGGAGGGGTGGCAGTGGGCGGGGAAGGAAGAGCAGGAGGAGCTGAGCCGGCCAGGGGGCCGCAGGTCCGCTGCGCCCTGAGGACAGGATGAGAACACAGCACACTTCCTGCTCACAGAGGAAGGTGTGGCCAGAGGGCGAGTAGCTGGGGAGAGGGGCACTGAGCCTTCGAGGCAGAATCATCCTCAGTTGGATCCAGGGCCCACAGGACGAATTGGCTCAGTGGGTCACTCTTTCCCAACTTGCCTGGCACAGTTAAAATACAGATTACCACCACAGAGATCCTGATTCTGTAAGTCTCGAGTTCAGTCCAGCAACTAGAAACAACTAGGAGGTACTGACACAGAAGAATCTGGATAAATAACACCTGACCAGGAGGTTATCACAACAAACATAACAGTGGTGGCGATCATGATAATAATCACTACCCTTACTGTGTGTCAAGCACCTTTGCAAACATGGTGTTACTCATCTGACCTGCACATCTGTCTCATTACTCCCACTTTACAGAAGAGGAAACTGAGGCTCAGGGCAGCTAAGGCCCTTGCGCCACATAGAGGGGCATCATCCAATGTGACCCACAGTCCCGAGGGCCTGTGCTCTGAGCCCCTCTGTTATTCGGCTCCTTGAGGCTGCAGACAAGTTCTCGGCCTTCGAAGAGGCCAGCGCCGTGCCCGCCTCGTGCAGTGGCGCTGGGTTCACAGTGCTCTCTTCACAGGAGCTCCCTTCCTCCTCCCGCCCACCCAGCTGGCAGGGAGGGGGGAGGGGACCCAGGCTCAGGAAGTCCAGGGCTTTGTCCAGTCAGATGGATGCAGTGGAACCATCCAGCACCTCCTCTTTGCTCTACTTTCTTAGCTTATTTACTGAGAAAAACGGACACTGTCACCGGAGAGTGCTGGTTTTTCTTCCTGACATTCATCTCAACAGGTCTTTTATCTCCGGGGGCCATTGGATCACGCAGCGCTGACAACAAACGGTTCAGGAGTTAAGAAACCAGAATCTAAAGATTAAACCAAACCCTACTTATCTGGGTCAGACACGTCCCCTGGTTTCTCAGCTGTAATTTCTGTGGCTTCCCCCACTGGGGCGTCTTTAAGATTCCTTTCCATTCAGGTGAGCTCTGCTGAAACCCTTGATTTTCCCTCCGTTTCTCTCCTGGGTCTCCAAACCGGATGCGCCCTTCTGCAGGCCTTGCCCCCACCTGGCCTTAAGGAACTTAGATGTGGAGGTCATTCCACCAGGAATCCATGCTTCTCTACAGCAGCTGCGGCATGAGGAGGCGACACTGGACGCTGTGGCACGAGGAGGCGACACTGGACGTGGGCACAAAAGCCCATCGTCAGGAGCCTGGAAGGTCACTCCCGGTGCCCCCAGGGTGAAACGGGACCACCAATGTGAAGGCTAAATAACACAGCGAGAATGATATGTGTTTTATAAGCAGCAAGGCACCATCATTTCCTATCGCCCAATAAATTCTCTCCAAGGCCAGGCCAGTTTATCAAAAAACGAAACTCTCCAGGTTGTGGAAGGGGTGTGTGCATTATCTCAGCACCCGACACCTGCTCAGAAGGCCCCCCAGTGCTCGGCAGTGAGTCAGAGGCCACATCAAAGAGGGGAGCAGACCAGGAGACTCTCAAGCACCTTTCCTCAGGGTTAGCCTGTCCTTGAACCATCAGGGAGGCTGGGAGGCATGTCATTTTGACCATGAATATGGTGAACTGGAAGACAGGTTTATTACCAGGAGGATCCTGGGAACCCTGTCTCCACCAACACACAGGCAGGACAAATGGGCCCATTTCATGCTAGTGGCATGTGGGATGCAAAGGACTAGCTCCCACGCTGGTTCAGATGAGCCTGGAGCTCTAGCTGGCTGCACATCAGCACGAGCAGCAGCTGGAGGGCACCTGTGCCCAGCGTGGAGAAAGCTTCGGATGTTTATTAAGCTGCTCTGGGCTTGGTGTTTGTTTCCTAACAACAAAATTGTCTCCTGAAGTTCTCCGCCACTGCATATATGAGTCTGGGGTATGAATATTAATGAAATAAAATGATATACCTTCCACCAAAACTTTATTTGTAGATTTTATTTTCTGCTTACAGGAACATTGATGTCAGTGCTAAGGTCTTTGCTGCATTTAAAGTGCCTCTTTAAAAATCTCATTTCGGGTGAATATTCCATTAATGTGTTGTAGTTTTTAGCGTTGTTCCTGTGAGTCTTGGTTGTTTGCCTCCCTACTCTCAAGGAGGGGAGGGAAGAGGGAAGCGGAGTTCTGGCGATGGGGAGGGCAGTATATACACAGTTGGCCACAGGACAGGATGAAGTGGGCAGATACTTTCTTGTATGGCAAAGGCAAATCTCGAGGGAAATTTCCACTCTCCCATGGTCCCTCAATGCGGACAATCAATTCTTTATTTTGATTATTTTCTGTATTTGTAACATCACCTTCTTCCAGAACGTATTTTTGTTTTGGTGGTTGACTAAACAACCTCTAGGAGTTCCTAAATCTTTGGCCAAATGATTCAAGCTTCCTAGGAGTGAGGTAAGATACGGAGTCAGGTTCCCAAACTAGTTTAGATAACCACGTCAGATCTGTTCAAGGGCCCGTACAAAATGACACTGACAACGTGGTGGGAACATCCTGGATTTGGACTGAGAGACTCCATCACACAGAACCCCTGAGAGAAACCCAGTCGCTGGAATTGTCAGCTCCTTTCATCAGAGTTCTCCGGAGGGTGGGTGGTGTCTCACTACACACATTCCTACAGCTCAAGCAGGTAAGAGCCTTAGTGGGGACCACACCTTCCCTGCAAGCTCTCTGCAGTAAACCAAGGCAAAGGGGGCAAGAGCTCACTGCTTCATGAGGCCAAGCTTCCCCACGGGGCTCCTTCGCAGAGTGCATCCTTGCTCCATCATAACCCTCAAAGGAGGCCTTGGGCGCCCAAAGTGCACAGCTGAGATCCGGTACTTCTATAGTAGATACTATAGTACAGGGCTCCAGAGAGAGAAGAAGATACCCAGGCAGCCAGGTTCCTACCAGGGCACCGTTTGAGGACAAGATGGCAAACACTGTCCCTAAATCTCAAGCAAAAACAGTTTCAGTGAATATCAAAGCCAACCTCCACAGAGAAAGAGGGCGAAGGTGCAAGGCTGAAGGAACAGCTAGGGGGCGGTCGTGGCTGGGCCGTGCATACAATGCTGTGTGGCCATCCCCACGAGCATCCCGGTCCACTGGCTGATCAGAACGTAAAGCATTCTAAAAGCCAATATGAACACTAAGTTAATAAGCTTAAAATTGCTAAAGGGTGAGAGAGATTCTTGATGTCACCTCTGCCAGTTTCCCAGACTTATCAGACATGCTCCTGCTTCCTTTCCCATTGCAGAGCCTGCCCTAGTTTGGGCTGGGAAGGCGGAGGCCGGTCACAGCCCAGCCCACCAGGACCCTTCTCCCAGCCACTGACAGTCAAGCTCCACAAGAAGAGAGAGTGACTGGTCTGTGCTGTTCAGGGTTGGAACTTCAGTAATAGAGTGACAGGCAGCTCATAAGTGATCAGTAATATCTGTTGAATAAATGAGTGAAGAGAAACCTAAAATACTTCATCAGTGTACCTTCAGTGGAGTTATTTGTGGTTTGGAAAAGGAAATGCCAAGGACTGGATCATAGAAATCAAGTGATGTCTGACTTCCTAGGAGTGGACATGAATCTTGAGACAGCCCAGCAAGGCCACCAGAGGAGGGTGGCAGTGAACACACTGAGGGGAATCACGTGGTATCACTAGGAGAACCCCAATGAGTTCACAACTCTTGAATCTTGGCCCTTGAAAGGATTGCAAATGTCTTCTCCTCCATTCTGCTTCTCAATAAAGGAACTCTTTTTCTATAGGATTTCCCAAAAAGAATAGAACCACTAAGGGAAGTTTTTAGGTTGCAATAAAGAAAGTAAATGAGCATCCCTGCCCCCTTCCAATCCTTGAGTATAATCAGGAGTATTATCAGAAGGGTGTTATCTTTAGAATATTTGAGTCCTTAGTTCAACAAATATTTATTGAGCCCAGGACCTCTGAAGATGCAACAGTGGTCGAGATCTAAAGCCTGGCTCCCTGGACAAGGCACCGCTTGCTTTTGTAACACATTTCAGTTTGCAGAGCACCGTTGTTTTATTAGATCACATGGCCACCTTAGGAGATGCTAGTGATACTGCTTTGGGGTATAGTCTGTTGGAACAAACTTCTTCATGGGGTCCCACCAGGAGCCCTAAAACTGAACCAGCCATTATGCCTCCAAGTTCCCAGACAAAGGGCAGCAATCATTCATCATTGTCTACCCACAAGTTTGCTCTCTTTGCTTTAATCCTTCAGATCAATAAGATAATTACTGCTATAGTCTGAAGGTTTTGGGTTTTCTGTTTATTCTTGTTGATTGCCAGTCAATTTTTAAAGTTTATTTTTAACTTAATGATTTTTATGGAGAGGTTTTCTGGTCCATTGGAGATTTTTGGATTCATGATAGGTTTAAAGAGACATAAGATTATCATTTTATCTGATTTTCTTTTCTGGGCTACAAATTGTAATTTGACAATATTTGCCAAGGCTGAGATTTTGTGAGTGTGTCTGTTCTGGTGACCAGTATATCCATGACGGTATTCATGTTTGCTGCAAAAAATAGAATTCCCTTTTGTAAAATAACAATTTGGGTGTTTGAGGCAATGAGGGAAATTCAAGGAGTGAGGATGGAGATGAATTTCATTTGGGAGATGAGGTAGGGTAGGAAAAACATAGTCTGATTGGATTGCTGGCTCAGTGATTTTGGCAGGCCACTCACCTTTCCGGAAATCTGAATTTTTCACCTGCTGTGGAAGAAGCGGTGTCAGGATTCCGGGCAGTGTGTGCATGCCCAGGGTGTTCAGCAGGCACGATGGCAATGGGGGATGTGTGGCACCAGCGCCCACAGGCAGGGGCTGCAGGGCTGGTGCATCAGCCCCTGAAGACCAGCTTTCTGCCCAGGGTCAATGGGACAAACCTCATGCATGCCTCTGCTGTGCTGACATATGAATGTGCCTCTGGCATTTGACGAACACTGAGCTGAGGGTATTCAGTAAAGGGGCATGAGGTTTGTCTCAATCTCAGAGAAAAAAATAGAGCCTTTAAAACCAAGGGGCCCATTGGGTAAGCATGGTCAGTGCCTGGGGAGGGGGGGTGAGCATCACCATCTCACTCATCTAACCCAGGGAAGTGCTGGCTCCATGACACACTCCTCGGTGTATGCCCCTCCTCTTTCTCAGCCTCCAGAAAGGTGGTGAAACAGGATGTTGCCAAGCTCTACACTTTCCTCCACTATTTAAATACCTTTCCCTCTCTCTCCCCTACCCCCTGCTGCTCAAGTGGGTCTCAGCTCACAAAGATAAATAAGAAAACCTCAGAAGAAAAAAAAATGGCAGCAAAGTGAATGGAAGCTACACAGACTGGCTCCCAGGACCAAGCTGGAATTACAAATAAAATAAAGGCAAACTATTGGAAAAACCAACTGAAAAGTAGCTGGAGAAAACCCTTATAACAAGGG
Source organism: Molossus molossus (assembly GCF_014108415.1). NCBI lineage: Eukaryota > Metazoa > Chordata > Mammalia > Chiroptera > Molossidae > Molossus > Molossus molossus. Next base: position 186,469,616 of record NW_023425344.1, read on the forward strand.
ATGGAAAGAAGACAACAAATCGAGCCTGGTAGGAACTTCAGAGGCAGGAGAGGGCAGGCTGGGAGCCACGGACAGCAGCTGAGGGCTGTTTTAGCTGTGAGCAGGTCCCTCTGAGAAGTCAGGGGTTAAAACCACAAGCCAGCTCCACAACACAGAGTGGAGGGACAGGGAAAAGCACCCACATAACACCTGGCTGAGATCACCAGAGCTGAGGCTTTATCTGATGAGGAGAGGTGCAGGGGAAAAAATGAAAGTTCCCTAATGGGCCAGAGCACTAAATCAGCTACAGCCACTCACCTTGAGCTCCTGCAGAGGGAGGGCAGACTGGACTGGAACTCTGTGAAGAAAGTCAGGGGTTCATTGCTCAGGAGAGATCTGGGAAGGAGGACACCAGGAGTCTTATGCTGAATCACTCCCTCATAGGATGCTATCCATATTACTCATAAAGCCCCTTCTCAGAGCACTGGGGAGAAGCAACGGGCCCTCCCTCAGGAATTTAACACCACCAGGCCAGGCCAGAGAAATGTACATTGAGGCTCATTAACAGCTAGAAACTACCAGCAAGCAATTGCCCCACCCACTGGAAATCCTCTTACCCTGTACACCTGAGGGATTTTTCATTCAGCTAAGTGCTACAACCCGAGGTTCATCAAGTAACTGAAACTAATAGCCTGCAGGCATAAGCTAGAGGATAACTTAACCTTTGCTTGGCCTGCAAATCTACCCAGGAAAGTAAGACTTGACAGTGGTGTTTAATGCGGGTCCTCCCACACTCATCCAAACATAATAGACAGAGCCACAGTCAGTGGAACATCAACACCCACAGGAAAAATTTGGCAGGCTCCAACCCCCACAAAGACAGCCAAAATGGTGAAACAAAGAAACAAATCCCAAATAAAAGAACAGAAGAGATAAATGAAATGGAATTAAGCAAGCTATTAGAGGTAGAGTTCAGAGTAATGATTAGGAGGAAGCTCAACAGCATGAATAAAGAGCTCAACAGCATGAGTAAAGATATAGAAACATTGAAAATCAACCAATTGAAAATGAAAAACCACCAAGCAGAAGTGAAGAATGAGATAGCAGAAATAAAGAACACATTGGAAGGATTACCAGCAAAGTAGAGGAAGCCAAGGATCAGATCAGTGAATTAGAAGACAAGGTAGAAAAAAAAAAAAAAATCACCCAATCAGAGAACCAAAAAAGAAAAACAATTTAAAAACAGGAAGACAGCTTAAGAGAACTGTGGGACAATATGAAAAAGAGATAAGCAACAGGTTACCTACAAAGGAACCCCCATTAGCCTATCAGCTGACTTCTCAACAGAAACACTACAGGCCAGAAGGGAATGGCATGAAGTAATCAACGTAATGAAAAACAAGGACCTGAATTCAAGACTACTCTATCCAGCATGGCTATTATTCAAAATAGAAAATGAAATAAAGAGCTTCCCAGACCAAAAAAGAAAGAAAGTCTAAGAGAATATATTAGTACCAAATCAGCACTGCAAGAAATGTTAAAAAGACTGCTGTGATAAGTAGAAGACATAGGAAGAGAAACATAACTATAATAAACAAAAAAGGCAATAAATAAGTATATATCAATAATAACCTTAAATGTAAATGGATTAAATGCTCCAATAAAAAGATGCAGATTAGCTGAATGGATAAGAAAGCATGACTCATATATATGTTGTGTACAAGGGACCCACCTCACAACCAAAGATTGACATCGGTTTCAAGTGAAAGGATGGAAAAATATTTTCCAAGCACAAAGAAAGAAAAAAAAAGCTGGGGAAGTAATACTCATATCCAATAAAATAGACTTCAAAATGAAGGCCATAACTAGAGACAAAGAAGGCCACTACATAATATTGAAAGGATCTATCCAACAAGAAGATATAACCTTGGTAAACATATATGCACCCAATATAGGAGCACCAAAATACATTAAAAACTTTTGGAGGACTTCAAAGGAGAAATTGACAGCAATACTGTCATAAAAGGGGACTTCAACACCCCACTGACATCACTGGATAAATCCTCTAGATTAAAAATTAACAAGGAAACAGATGAGACTCTAAATGATGCACTGGATCAAATGGATTTAATAGATATCTACAGAGAATTACAACCCAAAACTTCAGAATTCTCATTCTTCTCTAGTGCACATGGGACATTCTCAAAGATAGACCACATGTTAGGACACAAACTAAGTCTCTACTAGTTCAAGAAAATTGAAATCATATCAAGCATCTTCTCAGATCACAGTGGCATGAAACTAGAATTCAATTACAATGAAAACACTCAAAAACATTCAAACACATGGAGGCTAAGTAGCATGTTATTGAACAATGAATAGGTTACCAAAGAGAACAAGAAAGAAATTTAAAAATTTCTGGAGACCAATGAAAATGAACACCCAACAAAAAAAATCTATGGGAAACAGCAAAAGCAGTCCTGAGAGGAATGATCATAGCACTTCAGGCCTACCTCAAGAAACAAGAAAAATTTTGAATTGACTATCTAACCCTACAATTTAAAGAACTAGAAAGTAAACAAAAAGAAAAACCCACCCAGAGCAAGTAGAAAGATCAGAGCAGAAATAAATGACATAGAGACTAAAAAAACAATTTAAAAGTTCAATGTAACAAAGAACTGGTTCTTTGAAAAGGTAAACAAGATTGATGGCCCCTTGGCCAGATTCACCAAGAAACAAAAAGAGAGGACCCAAATAAAGAAAATCAGAAGCAAAAGCAGAGAAGTCACAACTGACACCACAGAAATATAAAGGATCATTAAAAAATACTATGAACAATTATTCTAAAAACAAATTTGACAATCTACGTGAAAAGGACAAATCTTCAGAATCACTCAGTCTCCAAAAACTAAACCGGGAAGAGATAAAAAAATTTGAACAGATCAATAACAACTAAGGAAATTGAAGATGTAATAAAGAAATTCCCAGCAAACAAAACCCTGGGTTCCCAATGGCTTCACAGGGGAGTTTTAATGAACATTCAAAAAAGGTCTTAAACCCATTCTCTGCAAACTATTCCAAAAAACTGAAGAAGAAGGAAGACTTCTAAACTTGTTTTATGAGGCCAGCATAAGTCTAATTCCAAAACCAGATAAAGACACTACAAAGAACAAAAAATACAGGCCAATATCCCTGATGAACATAGATGCCAAAATCCTTAACAAAGTATTACTAAATTGGATCCAACAATACATTCAAAAATTATTCACCATAACCAAGTGGAATTCATCCCAGGGATGCAAGGCAGCTACAACGTTTGCAAATCAATAAGTGTGATACACCACATAAACAAAATGAAAGATAAAAACCATATGACCATATCAATAGAAGCTGAAAAAGTATTTCACAAAATCCAGCACCCATTTCTGGTAAAAACACTCAGCAATGTGGGAATAGAGGGATCCTATTTCAACATAATGAAGGCCATATATGAAAAACTTACAGCCAACATCATTCTCAATGGGCAAAAACTGAAAGCATTTTCTTTAAGAACAGGAACCACACCAGGATGCTTATTTTCACCACTCTTATTTAACATAGTACTGGAAGTCTTAGCCACAGCAATCAGACAGGAAGAAAAAATAAAAGGGATCCAAATTGGAAAGGAGGAAGTAAAACTGTCATTATTCGCAGATGACGTAGAAAACCCCAAAGACTCCATCAAAAATTTACTAGATTGAATAAATGAATTTGGCAAAGTAACAGAATACAAAATTAACATGAAGATATCGTTGAATTGCCATTTGACCCAGTGATCCCACTTCTAGGAATATATCCTAAGCAATCTAAAACACTAATCAGAAAGAATATATGTACCCCTATGTTCATAACAGCACTATTTACAAATGGTAAGATCTGGAAACAGCCCACGTGTCCATCAATAGAAGAGTTGATAAAATAGCTGTGGTACATATATACAATGGAATACTATGCAGCTATAAGAAAGAATGATCTCTTATCCTTTGAGACAACATAAAGGGACCTCAAGAGTATTATGCTAATCAAAATAAGACAATCAGAGAAGGACAAATATCACATGATCTCACTTATTTGTGGAAAATAATGAATAGGGAGGGCTGATGAACGAAGTGGACCCAGAAACATAGAAAGGACCCAGACTGACAAACCCCAGAGTAGGGAGGCGGGGGGATGGATGAGATGAACCAAAGAACTTATATGCATGTATGTATAACCAATGGACATAGACAACAATGCTATGAGGGTGTGGGGGGCGGGATGGGGAGGAGAGAGTCTAGGGGGAAAAAATGAAAAACATCTGTAACAAAAATAAATTAGTAAGTTTAAATAAAATTTAAATTTATTTATTTAAATAAAATATAAATTAATAAATTTATTTATTTTTAATTAATAGAATTGGAGAAAAGAAAAAAAGATATTGACAGCAGTCTGGCTGGTGTGGCTCAGTGGTTCAGTGGCATGCACCAAGAGGTTGCCGATTCGATTCCCAATCAGGACACATGCCCAGGTTGTGAGCCTGATCCCCAGTGGGGAGCATGCAGGAGGCAGCCAATCTATGTCCTCTCATTGATGTTTCTATCTCTCTCTCTCCCTCTTACTTCCTCTCTCTCTAAAAATCAATAAAGGAAAAAAATATATTTTAAAGATATCAACGCATTCTTATAAACCAATAATGAACTTACAGAAATAGAAACTAAAAAAAAAAAAATTTTCATTTACCATTGCAACAATAAAATTAAGATACCTAGATAAACTTAACTGAAGAAGTAAAGGACCTGTTTGCAGAAAACTACAGGACATTGAAAAAGAAATAAAGGAATATATAAAAAGGTAGAAGCATATACCTTGTTCCTAAATGGGAAGAATTAACATCATTAAAATATTCATACTACCCAAAGCAATCTACAGATTCAATGCAATCCCCATTAAAATACCAATGATGCCCTGGCCACTTTTGCTCAGTGGTTAGAGCATCAGCCTGTGGACCAGAGAGTCCTGGGTTTGGTTTTTGCTAAGGGCATGTACCTCAGTTGCAGTTCATCCCCGCCACAGTTGGGGTCATGTGGGTGGCAGCCAGTCAATGTGTCTCTCTCACATCAATGTTTCTCTCTATCTTCTCCCCTCTCTCTCTCCCACTCTATCTGAAGTAAATGCAAAAAAATGTCCTCAGGTGAGGATGAAAAAAAATAAAATAAAATACCAGCAATACATTTCAAAGAACTAAACAAACATTCCAAAAGTTTATATGGAACCAGAAAGGACCCCAAATAGCCACAGCAATCTTGAAAAAGAAGGACAAAGTAGAAGCGATCACAATACTGGCTATCAGGTTATACTAAAAAGCCATTGTAATCAAAACAGCCTGGTACTGGCACAAGAACAGGCATATAGATCAATGGAACAGAACAGAGAACCCAGAAATTGACCTAAGACATTACGTTCAATTAATATTTGACAAAGGTGGCACGAGCATACAATGGAGTAATAAATGGTGTTGGGAAAACTGGACAGCTATATGCAAAAAAATGAAACTAGACCACCAACTCTCACCATATACAAGAATAAACTCAAAATAGATAAAAGACTTAAATGTGACTCGTGAATCCATAAAAATCCTAGAAGAAAATGTAGGCAACAGACATCACATGCAGCAGAATTTTCACGGATGCATCACCTAAGGCAATAGAAACAAAGGAAAACATGGGACTACATCATGAACACATGGGACTACATCAAACTAAAAAGCTTCTGCACAGCAAAAGATACAAGCATCAAAATGGAAAGGGAACCCACTGTATGGGAGAACATCATTGCCAATGATACATCAAATAAGGGGTTAATTTCCAAAATATATAGAGTGCTCATACAATTCAACAAAAGGAAGATAGAAATCCAATTAAAATGGGCAGAGGACCTAAATAGATACCTCTCCAAACAGGACATACAAATGGCCAAGAAACATATGAAAAAATGCTCAACATCACTAATCATCAGAAATATGCAAATTAAAACGACTATGAGGTATCACTTCACACATGCCAGAATGGCTGCCATCAACAAATCATCAAACAAGTGCTGGCGAGGATGTGGAGAAAAGGGGACTCTAGTATGCTGCTGGTGGGGATGCAGACTGGTGCAGTCACTATGGAAAACACTATGGTGTTTCCTCAAAAAATTAAAAATTGAACTTCCATTTGACCCAGTGATCCCACTTCTGGGAATGTATCCCAAGGAACCTAAAACACAAACCAGAAAGAATATATGTACCCCTATGTTCATAGCAGCACTATTAACAATCACTAAGATCTGGAAACAGCCCAAGTGTCCATCAGTAGATGAATGGATAAAAAAAAGCTGTGGTACATATACACAATGGAGTACTATGCAGCTATAAGAAAGAAAGATCTCTTATCCTTTGAGATGACATGGAGGGACCTGGAAAGTATTATGCTAAGTGAAATAAGCCAATCAGAGAAAGACAAATATCACATAATCTCCTTTATTTCTGGAATATAATGAACAAAATAAGCTGATGAACAAAATAGACCCAGAGACACAGAAGTAGGGTTCAGACTGACAAACCTCAGAGGAGGGGGGCGGAGGAGAGGGAAGAGATAAACTAAAGAACTTATATATACATATATGTGTAACCAATGGACATAGACAACAATGCTGGGGGGCGGGCAGAATTGGGAGGAGGGTGTCAATGGGGAAAAAGGAGAAATATCTGTTATAAAAATTAATTAATTTAAAAAAAGAATAAGAAAACCTCTTTAGTATTTTTGGGGAGAGTCCAGGGTGCAAGCTTGGTAATTACAGTTATAATACAAGTTTGCATCAACTCCCACATCATGCTTGGCCTGGCCTGGCCTGGAAATCAGTTTCTAGTGGGCACCGACTTCTGCTGCCTTGTGTCCCAGGGAACAAAACCAGGCCTGAGCTGCAAGGGCAGACAGTGGTGTCTCTCCCATCCCGGCTCCAGGTCAACTCCACCCTCTCCATGGTGCTTTCACGCGAAGCAGCTGATTCACTCCCCTGGGTTTCCCTAACACTCTCCCCCACTGTCCCCAGGTCCCACAGGTCTGAACATATTTTAGGAAGAGGTTTCTCTATTTTTTTTCTTTCACTTTGCTTCCAGCCTTCTCTTGGGACATTCTAGAATTTACCAATGTCTTGGCTACCATTTAAAAAAACAAAAATGTATTCACATTTTCTGCCCTAGTTTTCCAGGTCATAATCCATCTTACCTTCTAAGACAAACCAATCAAGGTGTCCCTAACAGAAGGCCCACCACTTGGGCCTTTTACGTCCCCATCCCTTCTCTTCAGCATCTTCCGGCCTCAAAATACAACCTGGAGCCAACCAGTCAGGCAAATCCACTTTACTATGGTGTGTAAGATTCTCTATGCAACTGCATAATAATTCCCAGCTCTCCATTCCCTAGAAACATAGGCTTTGAGTCTGTTTCATTCTCATGTTATCCCCACCCCTGGAGCCCAGCCCTCCACTGTTTCTCTGCCCGCCGAAACAGAGCATCTGCCCCGTGTAGGCTTTTGGGAATGCAGCGTCCTCCCTGTCTGGTTTCTGTGTCTTATGCAGAGGCTGGGCTGCACTCCAAGTCACCCTGACATTCGGAGAAGGGATCCTCCCCCTGCCTCCAGAAGACTTCTTCCTGATTCTGCGCCCCATACCCTCCAACAACCAGACTCTCCGCCTTTTTCCTCTTTCCCCAACTGTTCCAGATGGCCTCCGGCAGACTTCTCTCGTCTTCCGGTCACTCTTGACCATCCTGCAAGCATAGTCACATCTTTGGGCTTCCAGGACCCAGCTGCTAAGAACTGCCTCCCCTTTTCTTCATCCCTGCCCCAACTTTGACCAGGCCCAGCATCAGGGCCCCAGCAAGTCCCCTTCTCTGAGCAGGCAGAGCTGTGGGAAGGGGAGCAAAGCCTGGATGTCAACCCGACGTGTCCCGGGAAGGGGCTGCTAACATCCACGACTATAAACAGCAGCTCCGCCCAAGGCACAGACTTTGCCTATTAAGCAAGGGAGATACAGTAGGCAGCGGAGTCCCCAAGAAGTTGAGATATGTTCCCAAAGTCATACATCAGTTGGGGTCCCATTCAGAACTAAAACCTGTATGTCCTGGATCCCAGGCTTGGGCTCCTTGCGCTATTCCACAAAAGGGTGATAACCGTGCTCCGGACAGCGTCAGCCTGCTACACTCACGTCAAGTGGACGGTCCGCCTCAGTGGGATTCAAGTCCGCAGCACACGCAGGGGTGGGATTTCCAAGCTTCCGGTTTTCCGATGACGTCATGGCAGCACCGTCAGGCCACCTGAGCCCCGGGGGTAATTAAGAGGAGGGATGTTTATTGTATTGGATTGGGGAAGGAAATAAAGACAAATGGAGTAGAGACAAATGTATGTTTTTGTGTTAATTTTGATGTAAATGTAAAATGTCTTCCAATTTATTTTGTATTAAACCAATTAAGTGTCATCTATCTATTCGCTCGGAGGAAAACACATTTCTAAACTGCTATCTCTTTATGCTCCTTTCATAAGTAAAAACATCTGTCTTTGTTCGGGGGCTTGGGGTTTTTTTCTTTGTTTTTCTTTCTTTCTTCTTCTTCCTTTTTTTTTTTTTTGTCCTGCCTCAGGACAGCCACCCCAACGCCACAGTGTCATTAACCCAGGGTGGCTTTGACTGCTGGCTGTTACCATGGTTCCTGTGGCTGTCACCAGCCCACTGTCCTCCCCGCAGAGAGGTCAGCAGAAGCTGTAACTCATGGGCTGTGGCATTTGAAGAGATACCAGGGAGCCATCCTTTCAAAATCAGCAAGAAATCTAACTGCTGAGAACTTGGATGTGGGGAGGAGTCGGGAAACAGCGAGCCTCCTGGTGTTTGTGCCTCCACGGGCCTGAGACAAGGTGGGCGTCCCGAAAGCGAACAGCCTTGGCTCCCTCTCCTGGGGCCTGTGCTGTGCTGGTTGCTCCACCCAGTTTCTCTCATTATCTTCCTTACACTTTTTCAGACGAGGAAACGGAGTCTAAGAGAGAGAAAGTGATTTTTCTAGAGGTCACATTACCACCAAGGATGAGTTCACATAGGGGTGCTGGTTATAGACAAATTAAGACTGCGAAGGGCCTAGCATAGCAGGGTGAGGCTATTAGGAAATGAAAAGGGGGAGGAAAAACAGGGAAATGACCCCAGTATTGGCCGCTGGGCCAGAATTCAGGTGCCAGGATGTCAGTCCTCTAATAACTTGAATTTGACCCCACATCATGCCCTGGTGCGTAGCTGATACTAAAATGGCCCATTGCTCAGCTCTTGACCTAGCCCTGGGCAAGGCATCAGGTGGCCTGAAGCTAAGCAGCTACCCTCCCGACCCCTCTGACCTGCTTTGCTCACCTGTGGGCACATGGCTTCCTCTTTGGGACCAAGATGTTCACATCTACTCTGTCCAGTGTTGCTCTGGCATCTCAACTCCTCTCTTCCCACACCTCAGGGAAGAAATAAAACTGCCCGTTTGGGGGCTGTTGGCTTCTAGCCCAAAGGCTTTATCCCAGATGGGTCTGCATGTGGCGGACCACCCAGACAGGCAGGTGGTAGCCACATTTCCAGCTTGCCCAGACCATCTGTCCACTCGGCAGTAACACCTTCCTCTGTGTCTCTGCTAAGGGACCACGTGAGAAAATGTTGCTTCACTAGCTGAGCCCTTCGGTAGGAATTTCAGATGGATCCCTAGTATAATTAACTGCACCTGGAAGACCATAAAATGTTGGTCGGTTTTCAATGGAGTCCTGACTCTCTTCATAAAAACAAGGAGGAATTAGAAGAAGAAAGAGTCTTTTTTACCTCCTAGACACTAAGTATGGACCTCACAAGTCCAGTATCAGAGCAGCATGAATACCCAGTTCATTGATTCCCACGAGCACGCATTGATTCTGGGCCATACCTGAAGTTTTGTGATAAAACCATCAAGGGATGCAGCCATGATGAGATTAACTGAAACCCTTAAGGGAGGTTCAGGGGAAAATATACGGTGCTCGTTCGGCTAACTTGGAGGGTTTTATTTTGCTGAGTAGACTGTACTCTCGCTGGGGAGGGTGTGGAGAAGAGGAAAAGTGAACAAAAATGCTGTCCGAGGTAGAAATTTGTTGTGCTGTGTAATTTATGATGCACCCTTACTTCCAATAAATACTTCAGGAAACGTTCGAGAAAATCAGCATTTTCATCAATGCGTTTACAGAGTTTGTGTGCTTTTCATGGGAATCAGATGCACTGAAATGCTGTGTTGGCAGAGACTGGTAAGGAGGGCCCAGCTACCTGTGTGTTACCCAAAGTGAGGTCACTGTGAGGTGAGGTCAATGAGCTCATGAGCTGGTAGGATCAGTAAGACAATACAAGAACAGCATGGATACAGGGAAGGCTTTGGTCAGCACCCAAGTTAAGTACAAAGTCAACGCAGTTCAGAGCAGAGCAGGACATTGTGACAGTGCTGTTTCTATGGCATGCGTGCCACCCTACTGATTTCCACCGCTCTACCTGGTGATGTCGAAGGCCAGGAGAATAAGGAAGAGTGTGTGAATGTCTCCTTTGCATCTTGTTTGGTGTACCCTGAACATGTACGGTTGTAAAATGAATAGAAGAGAATTCATTTTACTAGTTCTATCCATTGGGATGGAGCGACTTTTAAGGATTATGCCAAAACTAGAAATAATAAAGAAAAAGATTAATCGGCTATGGTATCACACATAAGCACACAAATATACAAATTTAAGCCAAGTCCTAAAAAAAATCTGGAAAAATATTTGCAATATACATCAGGAGTGGTCATGTGCTTTTTTAAAAAGTTGGTTGAAGTTTACCTTGATTTTGCAGTTGGATTCTTACCTAACTCTGTCCTGCCTCAGTATAACGATGGTTTATTCAAATCATTAATCAAAATAAATACACTTGAGAAACTGTCATTGCCAAGAGGAGACAATGAAGAAATGCATTGTGGGACCCTGGACTGGATCCTGGGACAGAAGAAGGACATACACCCCAGTAAGGAAATGGACAACAGGCCCTGGCCGGTTTGGCTTAGGAGTTGGAGCATCAGCCTATAGACCAAAGAGTCATGGGTTTGATTCCAGTCAAGGGCACATACCTCTGTTCTTCAGCTGTGGTTTGGTCCCTGGCCCAAACCACATTGGGGTCATGTGGGAGGCAACCAGTTGATGTGCCCCTCTCACATCGATGTTTCTCTCTCTCTCTCTCTCTCTCTCTCTCTCTCTCTCTCTCTCTCTCCCCCACCCTCCTTCCCACTCTATCTGAAGATAAATAGAAAAACATCCTTAGGTGAGGATTTTAAAAAAAGAAAATAAAATGGACAATGGATATGTACAGATAATTCAAAAGAAGAAATAAATGTGACCAATGGAGTAAGAAAAGATCTCCAACCTCACTAATAATCAAAGGAAAATTATATTTTATACACACAAAGACAAAAATAATCAATGATATCACTTATGATAGTGCTATTAATTGGTAAAATTATGAAATCATCCACTTTTCTGTATTTATGCCTTGACTATTCTGCTACTGTTGTCTGTAATTGAGACCAGTTGTAGCTATCATCTGTCACTTAGACTACTACCATAGCCTCCCAACTTGTCAGTCTGCATTCATTCTTTCCTCTGTTCTTTGGTTCTCTCTACTTAGCCAATGTTATATTTTCAAAACACAAATAGGATCCCCAAGTCTTGCTTAGACCTCTGCTTGAGGTTGGAATAACAATAAAACTCTCACAAGACCTACAAATGCATCTATGGTTCTCCCTCATATCCCAGCCTCATCTTGCCTGTGGTCCCCCTCACTTTTTACCCAGCCACGCAGCCTTCTTCGACTCCCTGTCCTGCCACGTTTGCCAAGTCTAGTTAACTCACACTTACCTTTCAGGCCTTATCTGTAATGTCACTTTCTCCAGGAAGTCATCCTTGAACTCTCCAACTAGGACAAATTTTCTCCACTGTACTAACATTACTGTGTATCTCTTCTTAGCAACACACCAGACACCACAAGGGCAGTGACCACATCTGGTGTTGCTCACAACTGTATCCTAAATACCTAGCATACAGTACTTGGTATATAGCAGGATCTCCATAAATGTTGTCGAATGAATGATGAGTCTTTTCACAGAACATACGTTTGACAACATACGTCACAATTTTAAATATGTATATTCTTTGACCCAGGAATCTACTTTGGGAAATTTATTTTTCCCTTATTCTATTACGTACACACATGCGCACGCACACGCGCGTCCTGAGATGTTCTACTTTTTTGAGTATGTGCCTATTACTTAAAAAACAAACAATGAAAATAGTTTCATTCTTGGGAAAACATAAGTTAATAGTGTGTTATATAGGTTGTAGCAGTGTCTCAACATTAAGCAGTTGCAGCAAAGGGAGAACATCAAAATATCACTGTTGTTCAAGAGACTGCCCCCAAGCTGCTGTGACAGGGGTCATGTCAAAAGTCGGATCAGGTAGAGACTTTCAAGTAAGGATGAGGAATTACAGAGGGTTCAAGTCTTGACCCCCTTACGGAGGCTGAACCCCAATTTCTTCCTCTGAACAATGGAGATGGTAATGGTACCTCTGTCACAGAGCCATTGTGATGATTAAAAGAGATACCTCCACAAAGACAGCAAGAACTCAGAAACACCCCTTCCTCTACCCTCTCTGTAACTGCCGAGGCTCACGCCATCCAGGGGTCACTCCTGTGCACACAGAGCTAGTGAGGGCAGAACTTCGGCTTGTCCTACACTGGAGTGACCTCGTTCCAGAGGAGTGTAGGTCAACAGTGCACAGTGACGGCAAGGAGGGTGAGAGTTTGGCATTTAGGACATTGTGTGTGAGCCAGGAGGGAAAATTTCCTTCAGAACGGTGGATACAAAAGCCAGATTCCAGAAGGTTAAGAACTAGAGGCTTCTTCCCCGCTGCGGGCTCTGTTCTCGCTGTCCCATCAGCCCACTTTCTTATGCATCCCCTCGAAGTTTCTCTATGTGTGTACACAGAACACGTGGGATAGAATGGAACACTGTACCCTGTGTTCTGTGCCTCACTTACTAACACACGTCCTGGAGCTCGTCCCACCTCTGTTTGCAGAGAGCGCCTCGGTTGTTCTGTACAGCGTGGTTCTAGAGCACGGATAGACTGTGAGTCAGTCTGTTCACTGAGGAGCATTTTGGTTGTTTCCCATCTCCTGCTTTCATAGGACAATGTTGGAAGGGTTAACCGAGCACACATGTTATTTCACACAGCAGTTCTATCTGTAGGATCAATTCCCAGAGTGAAGTCGCTTACAGGACAACAATTTAATCCGGCCTATAAAGAGAATCAACTTCTGTAAATACAGAAACCAAGGCTATAATTCTTCTGTGAGGTGTCCAGTTAACAGATAATTAAAAATCCCTATAGGGAAGATAGCCCTCACTTCCGCTCTTTGTAAAAACAGAAAACAAGCCCAAACACCCATGACGGATGTGCATTCGCGTCCCCATGCGACGAGCTTTGCTCCAGATGTTATAGAAATCATTGAGTGTGGTGTACTCTGTTATAATTTTATCCACGATGCTGTTCAAGGTCTTTCGAATGACATTAGGGAGGTGGCTGAGTTCTGCAGGAATTCACACACAGAAACGTGAGTTGGAGTTGGTCAGAGCGACAACGACAGAGCCGTTTTAATGACACAACTTGAACAATGACATATTCCTAAATCGAGTTACTGGGTGAGTGGTTGGCAGGCGTACAAATTGAAATTCACATGGTTTTTCCACTCTTTCTTGGCGGCTTGCAGCACACTGACCCCCGAAACGAGCATGTAGCTCTCACTTGATAACAAGGGGCCTCTTTTTCCACGGGCCGCAAGCTCAGCCAGCCAGCGTGTCCACAGCAGCCGGCACACAGACCTGGCACTCCGACGGCGTGGGCTGAAGAGCCAGAGGAGACTACAGAGCCAAGAGGTGGCCTGTTCTCCTTATTTCTGATATCCATCATTTCCTTCCAGAAGATTCTGACAGCAAGAGAGCTGAATTTTTCCAGAGGAACCCCTTCCCAGGTCATGTCCTCATAAATCAGAATGAGCTGCCCTCCCACAGCTGACTCCAGAGACATCCTGCAGACCGAGCAGAAGGCCAGCCCCGTCTCCCCAGCAGATACTGCAAGGGGTCCCGTCTCCAAGAGGAATGTGAAAAAAAGAAAGAAAAGAAAAGAAAAGGCAAGCAGACAGAAGTATAAAAACAATGCTGTCTTGTGCTTTGTAGCATTTTCTTATCAGTTAAATCATGATAATCACCAAGAAGTACACAACTCGGGCCTCGAGGAAGAAAAAGCAGAGAGACAACCAGCCAAGCCGGATGCGGCTCCAAAGTCGGTGGCCCCCGCTGCAGCTTCAGAGACTGAGCAGGGTCACGCCGAGCAGCTCAGGAGACCAGCGAGCTGGGAAAGCCTGAAGGTGAGGCCTCGGAAATCAAAGTGCAGCTGCTCTTTGGGCTGTTTAAATCATTATATATTAGCTGCAAATTGAGTTTGTTGGCCAACGCTCAAAAGTGACATATGGCCAGTAAAAGGTTCGATGGAGTTTTCCATCTGCCGTTCAACTTGACCGAGGCTTCCCTGCGCGTGGCTCCGAGTCCGAGAAGCTGCACTTCAGGATCCTTTCGTGGACGGCGCGCGGGCGTGAGACGGGCACAGTTCCATGCCAGCGTATTTCACCAGCCCAACGGAACATTTGACAGGTTGATGTGCGTGTTCTCTGGACTCTGTTCGACACTCAGATCCAACCACCTTCCAGGACTCAAGAACAAGCAGTGCCCGACGGACAAGACCTCTGGAAGGCTGCAGGTGGGCTGGCAGAGGTGCTACCAGTGGGGTTCCGAGGCGTCCTCCGGATCCTCTGCAGAGAGCTTATGAGAGACAACTATCGCCTGGGTGCCTATTACAACTCACGCCAAATGCAAAGTGTTGGCAAGTGCCAGTGGCTCAGTTTTGGAAACCGCGCCCGTTGATATTCAAATGCAAAGAGAAGAGGTTTATTTTCCTGGCGCTGGTTTGTTCATTTCACCCACCTTGGAACTTGAGTTGCCTGCAATTGAGCAAAACCAGGCAAGCTGGTCTGGTTTATGCTCAGTCTTCACACCGGTCAGTCTGTCCTCCTTATAAATGCCATCCCACTGCCTTCTGCCACCAATACTCAGGGACACATCGATGATCCTTCTGCACTTGCCACCCTGCAACAGGGGACGCATTTTTACCCCACACCTTGGGAAGGGAAGTATCTAGATACTCTAACCCATCAAATCCTTTCCTAACCGTTGTGTTTTTAAAAGTGCAACTGGAGGATGCTATGTACAGTGACGTCTCTGTTTAAGTAAAAGAACAAAAGTTGTCCCCACAGATGATTTCATGTTAACCCAAAGGGACACCAGCAGGAGAAATACGATGCACAGTCTCTGTCTGCCCGCATTTGGATGTCACTGTCATTTTTCCGCCCTCTCTGCACCTGTCAGGAATACCCTGCCAGAGGCAGAGAGAAACTGGGGCTGGACTCCAAAGCCCTTTCTCGAACTCCTGTTTTGACTCTGTTGGCAGAGAGACAGTGGGAGGGCAGGAGAGAGCCAGGGAGGAAGAGACTTGTTGAAATACTACACAGGGATTGGTGTAAAACACCAAAAGTCCCTGAGTCTGTGAGGCGGCAACACGACAAATTATAACAATGAATCATTTGCACAGAAATGGGTTCTCGGGTCTGACAGGCAGCAGGGATTTAGAAAGATGGGTTCCTCCTGGGTTCAGCAGGAAAGTGAGGCGCGGACGCCGGCGGTGCTTGGGGCTGGGCAGAGTCGCAGGCTCTCCCTCCCACGTGCTGACGTGGCAGAAGCTCAGTCCGCAGGAGCCAGCGCCTCTGGAGGCTGTAATTTCTTTTAACCCATGTGTATTTGAGGGAAAATTTAATCTCTCTGCCTCTGACTCATTTACACTTAACTCATCAAAAAGTTGTTTTGCTTTGTGCTATTTGATGACCAGTTAGTTAGAGTCTAATTTAGAAATAGCCCGTGGTCCTGGAAAAGGACCCAAACCCAGACACAGACTCAGACCCAACTTCTGCTTTGATTACAAACTGTGGGACTTTGTTGCCTGAGTCAGACGGCAGGAGAAGGGGTGTCTACATTTTAACCCCCAGATGCCATGCTCGCACCCTCCGGTGTGTACACACACACACTCACACTCATAAACACAGTCACACGCACTCACATGCACTCACACTCACACACTCATACATTCACATGCTCACACATGCACTCACACTCACACACTCATACATTCACATGCTCACACACACTCATACTCACACAGTCACACACATTCACACTCACTCACTCTCATACACACACATGCATACTGTCACTCATACACTCGCACACACACTAATACACTCACACACACAAACTCAGCTAAGAAACCGAGTCTGGCGAAGCCCAGCGGAAGAGCATATGCTGAAAGGCTGTCTCCTGAGGTGAAATTGGGTCACCGCACACCTGTGAACAGTAGAGATTAAAGTACACCAACCTTAACCCTTAACTTACAGGCACAGGCTCTGGATGCAGACTGGCTCGGGTTCGAGTTCTGCCTCTGCCCTGTCTGTTGCACTGCCTGAGGCAGGGCCCTTCATTGTTCTGAGGTTCCGCGGTTTGATGTGTAAAATGTGGGCCCTGATCACAGAGCCCGCTTCCCAGCCGCGAGGCGTGCTCAGCAGTCGGCACAAGTGAGCGCTTACCCGGAGCCCGGGAACAAGCAGCGGACTGTAACCCTCCTGCCAGGTGCAGCAGGACACCTGTCTGCACCACCTCAGGCCCTCCCGGGCCCCCCTGACTTCTGCTCCAGCTGTCACTGCTGCTGGGCCTGTCCCCCACACCTCCTCGAGGGCCTCTCTATTGTCTTACAGGTTCTCCCAGAAACAGCTGCTGAGATGAGAATTTAAAGATGATCCTAGAAACACGGACAAAGGAGTGGGGGAGACGAAGGTGGAAGGAGAAGAAAGCCAAGGAAGGGTGTGTTAATGAGGAGGTGTTGCAGTGGAGAGCGGGGTTCCATGCCCCCGAAGCCTCCGGCAGAATGCACAGCACAAGCTTCCCCGACGGCTCACCCAAAGGAGTGACCCTGAAGTACTCAGCCACCAACTCCCGCGGTCCCAGGGATGTGAACCTCTGATCTGTGGGCCAGGCATGCTCCTGCCACCAGAGAAAGCCGCTGCCCAGCTGGGAAGCCAGGGGGTGAGTGGAAACAAGGAGTGCGGAGGGACACGGCAACCTGCCGACAAGGCGGCCAACCTGGGACCAGGAGCCCGGGACTTCTCGGGACCCGCTCGGGCCGCGCACGTAGTCAGGAAGCACAGGGCGCTGAGGACCCGTGAATGAGCTTTCGGGGCCGGTGGGGAAGACAGGAGCCGGTGGATACATCCTCCCTCGGTTCTCCCGCAGGGTCAGCTCTCTCAGACTGCTTACACATCCTCTCGGGAAGTGGTCTCAGGAGATGAAGTGACCCGTCCCACTGAGAGGAGGCTCGCTCTAGGACCGGTCCTCACCCCCCCCCCACTCTGCTCCCCGAGCGACGTCGTCCCAGGGAGCTGCCTTCTGGGGAAGCCAGGTGAAGACACAGGATCAACTCCTCATTACTCCCCGTCTCTGTCGCTGTACCTCACCCAGACCTGGTCTCATGTAGAGTGTTGGGAGGCGCGGTGTGAGATACCAAGTCACAGCTGACCCATTTCAGAGGTGAGTTACCTGGGAGAGCAGACTAGATCCCAGTTCTTGGGTGTCCCTAAGAAAAGGAAATTCATTTCCTGGGGAAAAAGAAAAAAGAAAAGGTCCATAAGTGTAAAACCCTTATTCCCCCCAAATTAGAGAAAGCAGAATTCAGGGGAGAACGGGGTTGCGCCTGGTGGGTGCCCGCGGGGCCAGCAGCAAGCACCTTGCTGCCCAGCCATCTGACGGGGCCCAGGCCTGCGACAGGCCGCTTCACCTGGCCGCTGACCCGGACAAACAAGGATGACGTGATGGAAGACGGTCCTTAACAGAAGGGCACTCGAGAAGCAGAGACCACCATTCACTTCAAGTGCTCCAGACTCATTTCCATTTTTGATAGTTAAACATAATTTGAAAGAGAAAGGCATTCCCTCCTTCCCTCCGGTGAGAGAACGGCCGTCAGCACACATCACTGCCGTGTCCGTGGCACCTGGCCGTCCCCCTCACAGCCCAGACCCCACTCCTGCCCCACGGCCCGGCTGCCTGCATACCGGAAATACTCTCTGCAAATGAATAAAGCATCGCTCTGTTTCTCCGAGGACCCTGGTCACTCTCTCACTTGCCAACATGCAAACGGACATTCCGTGAGGACCCTCAGCCTCGATGCCCACCAGGAGGAGCAGGGGTGATTTCACAACCTGCTCAGAATTTGCTGCAGAAAGACACCTGAAGCCACAGAAGAGGACACTGGCGTTTCCTGAGCACCTGTGCACTCAGTTCTGACCGCAGGGTAACTCAGGAGTGAGCCAAGTCTCTCTGTAAGGCCCAGATAGCAAACAGGCGTGTGGTGCACACTACCCCTGTGGCAACTACCCTACTGGGCGCTTGCGGCACCAACGCAGCCATGCATAATAAATACACAAAAGGATGCAGCTTGTTCCCATACATTTTTTTTTTAACCAAAACAGGATCTGGCCAGCAGGCGTAGTTTGCTGAGCCCTGGGCTAGTTTCCATCACCGTCATAAGCACTGTCCACCTTGCAGAGTTTCTCTTCAATCGCAGTTTCTCTTGAGAGAAATTGCTCAGCAAATCCCAACACCTTAGTATGATTGAATTCATCATCCACTCGTCCGGAGATAAGAAGTGGAAGAGGAGAGAGAGAATAGATGTATCAGGAAGGAGAAGAAAAGATGAGATGGGATAAATCTGGGTTGGGAAGAAGAGGAAGGAAGGGCTTTAAGGACACACTGTAACAGGGTCACACCATCCCAACGTTACAGGACAGCCACAGGCAGTATCACACCAAGGATAAAAGCAAGGTCTGGAAGTCAACTGCCTTGACATAACAGGGTCTGCTTCTGACAGCTGTTGGGACCTTGGCTAAGTTATTAATCCTACGGCAGTTTTTTCATCTGTCAAGTGGGGGTGCATGAGATTGAAGTGAGGGTTAAATGAGATAATTTAAGGAAAGGGCTTGACAGAGTGCCTGGTGTGATGTCAACATTCAATAAAATCCAACTGTTATTATTATTGTTACCTAAAATAAGCCCAAGGAAGTAAAAAGACTAGCAGAATGAAAATGCCAAGGACAAGTTCGAAGATGCTATTAGTGGATATTCCTAGCTCCTCTTCTCCTTATGACACTCATCATTGACTCAACTGGACTGTCTGGACCAAACATAATCATAAACTCAGATGTAAGTTCTGCTATGAGCTGGGGATCCATCCATCCTTGCCCCTGAGACATCTTAAATGTGTTATCTTAGCAGTTGACGACTAACACTACAGAAACTGTGGTTTCACCTAAACACTGAGGCTTGTTTTTCTGGTCATTATTTCAAGCATGCTTTCTAGAGGCCTTCGTGAAGCTTGAGTGGAAATACAAAAAAATATATAAATAAATAAAAGAGTGCAGATTAGATAAAACAATGTTTATAGAGTACACAGGATTAATTGCTTTTTAATTCTCTTTGCATGAAACCTGGTGAGACCCTGTTCATAGCTCTTGAACATAAGGAGTCAACAAGAGCATTGAAGATGAGGAATCTAGTTTCTCAGTGAAAATGTAGCCACCACCAGAAAAGCACTGGCACGTGAACGTGTCCCAGGCTGGAAATGCTCATTTATGGTGGAGCCTGCTGGCCTCACTACTCCCTCACCACCGTCGGGGCCCCAGGCCTGGTCTGCCTTCTCTGGGGAGCTTGAACTCACAGCTCGTCTCTACAGCTTCCTGGGTCCTCTCACCGCCCACAGGACAGATAGCAGCGGCTCTCAATCTGGGTGCACGTGATAATAATCCAGGGAGCTTCTAAAAAAACACAACTGCCCAAACCCTCGTCCAAGAAATCTGATTTAGTTCATCTAGGTAGTATCAGACTAGTTCCTAGCTTCTTATTGAAATGAAGTGCAGACAAGTGCTCACCTCCGGAAATGTTCACAGTGGAGCTTGCGCTCAGCACACAGATCGAGACACAACGTCCCCAGCACCCCTCAGGTGCCCTTCCAGGCACCATTGCTCCCCAGGCAAACACTTGCCTGACTTCTCAGGGCACAGGGCAAATTTCGTTTGTTTTTGCATTTGACATAAATGGAATCATACAGTATGACTTATGTTTGAATAAACGTTTACATTTTACAATGGTTTAGATTTACAGGAAAAAACAACAACAAACAGACGTGTAAATAGAACTGAGATTCTGCATCCCCTGCACCAAACTGCCTCCGCTGTTAACATCTTACATTACGACGGTACATGGTAGAGTGACACTTTTTTATCTGGTTTCTTTCACTCAGCATTATACTAAAGAGACTTATCAACACTGTTGCATGTAGCTGTCCGTCTTTCCTTCTTGTTGCCAAATGCTACCACTCCACTCCTGAGTGATCCACAGTTATTTCTCCACACACTGTTGGTCTGCGGCCGGATCATTTCCAGCGTGGGGCTCCGGGAGGCAGAGTCGCCTCGGGCGGTCCCGTGGGCATCCACAGCTTGTAAAAGCTCTCTGGGGGTTCTAAGGTGCAGCCAGAACTGGAAAACCCCTGATATGATCGAGACCAAAAACAGTTCCTCCTCCTCAGGTTGTTGCCCTGATCCTTTTACCCCTCTGTCTTTTCTCCCTCGCGCCGGGGGCGGGGTGGGCGGGGTTGGAGCGGGGCAGGTGTTCTCATCGCGCTCCTCAGAGCCACAGCCCCTTGGGGGAGGCAGAACGAGTCTTCAATAAATGTCTGTTTATTGACTAATCAATCGATTATGCTTTTACATCTCACAACACCCTTTGTTCCGGGCTGGCACTATTTCTGAGCAGCAGCGTGGGTCCCACTGACGGATCCAGCTGTGAGCGCCCCCTGACCTCATCTGGCCGGGTAGATGAGGTCATCTACCTGCTCTGCGGTCCTCACAAGCTGGATCCCGAGCACGCGTCTTTGAGACAATCTTGAGCAGAAATGTAAGCGAAGGCAAGATGCGCCATGAGCCCAGGTCATCCGGGTGGTGATCTGTTAGGCATTGGTCATTCTTCCTTTGGCTATTGATTGTTTCTCAGTTTTCTTCGTGTCTCTAAAAAGCATCTATCTTTTTCTTAGTTTTTTTGCAGCAGTTTTTCATATAGAAGGAAACTAAGCCCTGTTGTCCTCTCACATATGTTGCCTTGTTTTCAGTGTGAAGTTTGTCATTGACTTTGGACGTGGTGTGCCCTGGAAACCCCATCTCTAAGCCTTTCTTTCCCTCCCCTGGCCCTCTCCGGTGCCCATAGAGTCCTGCAGCGTGCCTGGCACCGTGAACGTTTCAACTTGTTCCCAGTGGAAGGCAGACCCCGATTTCTACTGGAAAATAAGGCTGTGTCACTGATGAGTAGCTATTTATTGGCTTCCTACGGCTACTGGAACAAATTACTGTAAGCTAAATGGCTTAAAACAACATAAATTTACTGTCTCATACTTCAGGAGGACTGAAACCCAAAATCAAGCTGTTGGCAGGATGGAGTCCTTCTGGAGGTCCACCCATCGCTCCTGACCTTTGGAGACGGCCAGCAATCTTGTAGGCAACATCACTTTGATCTCTGCCGGCATCTTCACATCATCCTCTACGTCGTCTCACCCCGCGGGCCTAGGCCTCTGTGATGGTTCATTGTGCGCGTCCTTTTGTCCGGGCCATGTTGCCCAGGTAGTGGGTCAAACGTTATGAATGGTTTTGTTGGGGTGATTGGGGTAAGATTAACATTTAAAGCAGTGGATTTTGAGTAAAGCAGATTACCCTCCCTAGTGAGGTTGGGCCTCAATCAGTTGAAGGTATAAATACAAAAAAAAATTGACCTCTCCCCCACCAAAAGATTGACTTTCCCCAGCAAGAAAGAATTCTGACAGCTGGCAGTCTTCAACTCTAATGTCGGATCTTCCCTACTACTAGCTGTGTGTGTGTGTGTGTGTGTACATGTGTATATGTATATGTATATGTGTATATGTGTATGTATACATGCTACTGGTTCTGCTTCTCTGGAGAGACCTGACTGATACAATCTCTGTGTTGTCCTCACCTATTCTTCTGAAGACGTCAGTCACCAGATTTAGATTTAGGATCTACCCTAATCTAGTACAACCTCATCTAAGCCAATTATGCCTACAAAGACTCTATTTCCAAATGAGGTTATATTCTGGCCTTCTGGACGGACATGACTTTGGAAGTATGGCACTATTCAGCCCAGTACAATCTGTATTTGCTTGGAGTTACTGAGTTACCGACATGACCCAGGGTCTTGGAGGGTCCCAGTTCACCTCCCTTTTCTTGCTCACGCTGCAGGTGTCATGGCCTCAAGGAGCAGAGGCTGCACAGCCCTCAGACTTCTGGCACCAGCCTGGCCCTTGTTCTTCAACTATTTCAGGTTGGACATGTAGGTCTCAGATAGAATTATTAGACTTGATATTGGACTCTTCTTGACTCTGGTGCCTAAAGCCAGATGGTTCCGTTCATTCAAGTGTTTATTGTCAGCAAACATTTCCTGAGCTCGGAATTTCTGAGGACAAGAGCATGGTTTCTGGAGCCTGGTGGCCCAGGTGTAAATCTGGCTCTATCCTTTCTAGCGGTGTGATCTCGGACTAGTCATTTTACCTCTCCCGCCATGAAAGGTTGTTGTAAATATGGAACAACACAAGATTTTAGAACAGTGCCCAACAATAAAAGCAATAAACATCAGCTATGTTTAGTATTATCCAGCAGACAGACAAGACTCGGTCCTTGTCGGCGGCGCTCTTTCTCCAGCTCGTCAGCCTCATGTTTGCACGTCCCGCTCTGCTGCCTCTCATCACTGCCCTCCTCGGCGCCCCGCAGCGGCCCCCCTCGCCCCCGGGAAGAAGTCTAACTGCTCAGTTTGGCAATGCAGGCTCTCCCCAGTCTCTGCCCCACATCACCTTTTCACCTCTTCTCCCACCGGACCCCGTGGGACACCCTGCAAGCTAAACACTTACCATCCCAAATCACAGGGTGCACGTCGGGACCCCAGGGCGTTCGTTCATTCTCTCAGCTTAGAATTTTCTTCTTTCCTCTTCAATTATTCATTTATTCCCTTCTCAAGCCTTGGCTCAGTTGTTACCCCATTCCAATGTATTTCTAGTTTCCCCAACAGTCTTGGCATTTTTTTTTTAGATCCACAATTCCACCGCACTTCTTAGGTACTTATTTTATTCAGTTTCATATTAGAATTCCTTGGGTGTCTGTTTCCTTCTAAGATGGAAAGGTACTTAGGGCAGAAAGTGTGTCCTATTTCCTCCATCTCTGTCTTGTATACCAGGGACACAGTAGGGCAGTAGCAGACGTTTGCAGTCGCTTGAATGGGTGGCACAAGCTCTGATTGCTGCATGCCACCTTCATCTGCTCTTGTAGCGTCTTGCTCATCTTTTTAACTTTGTGTTTGCACTGCTTGAAATTCTTCCAGAGCATGTTCTCTTAGTATGTCTCCTCATTACTCTCTATCACCCACCTGTGCTCGCCCTGAAGGAACCATTCACACGCTTGCCGTGGTGCACTTGCCTCGGGTGCCCTGCCTGGTGGGGCTGAGTCACCCCAGCACAGCTCTGCAGGGGTGACTCAGCTACGCCACAGCCTCCAACGCTGCTGGCCTCATCTTGGCCCTGTCATTGCTGTTGTGCTTTTGGTATCACACAAGCCTGTGTCCAGCCTTTCTGAGATCCGGCAAACCTACCTGTGAACTGACCATCTTGACCTGCCCAATCACAGAGCTTAACTAAGTTCTTAATTCAGGGATCTAAAAACATACACAACTGAGACATGATGGAAAATCCCAAAGTGTCCGAGTTTCAACCCCCAAACAGATGGTAATACAACCAGGTGGTGTCCAAAGAGTCAACCAGATGTCTACATACATTTATCAAGAAGCCTAACATATAAGAAGATAATTGGCATTGGAATGCCTTATGTCTGTGGTAAGAGAGGATGAAAGATTTGCATTAAGTATATTCCTGGATTCTTGGTGCAGTCACATTTAAGACTATTAGCCTGTAAGCATGGAGACAGATAACTCGACCTCTCTCTCTCCAAGCCACCCTCCACACTGTGACCAAAGAAGTCATTCTGAACTCTGACCACGTCCTTCTACTGCTTCAAATGGCCCAAGGCTCCCCATCTCAGACAAAACCATGCATAACCCCGGCCCAAGCTTCCTCTAGGGAAAGGGATCATTCCATTCTCCTCGCCCACGTTTTAACCTACCACACCACTGTCCATTTCACAAATGCACAGGGCTGTCACTCCTTCACGCTTCAGCTCAAGCTGTTTCCCTACCTGTATGCCCACCTTTGCCTGTCCTGCTGGAAAATGCAACCTCATGTGTATGTACCTTTATTTCCACTACATTGCACTGCGATGCGTCAGAAGCGGAAGCCATGGTAGACTATTTTGGGGGGAGTGGGTGTAAAAACAAGTGTTATAAAAGTATTTATAGCCTCTGGGCATGGATGAGCTTTCGTGAATTCTGGGAGCACATCCTACAACAGCCTCCTACCTTCCCCCTGCTCAGGCTGCTTAAGGTAGGGGTGCCGCTCCGTGCCACCGGCGATGAGGCCGGAACACACAGGCTGCCCTCAGAGCTTGCTCACCAGCAGGGCTCAGCAGCTCCGGGTCCACTGCCTTAGCGACTAAACGTCCTCATCAGATTCCACGCTCATCTGAGGGCCCTCACTAGAGCTTTGCTTACACAAAACACGCTATTATGAAGCAGACAAATTGAGTTTTCAAAATTGGATTTTAAAAATTAATCTATATAACACATACCCTGATTCTTACCCCATCTCTCATCCTACCCAGCTCTGACTCCCCACATCCTTGCCCCTTCCTGAGTCTCACACTATCACTCCCACCTTTCCCCTCGTCTTTAATCGGGGGAGCCTCAGACTGGTGGCAGAGAAGGAACCGGTGCATTGTGCATGAGTATGACTTGATAACTTCTTTCAAATTTAATTCTTTGCTTTGCATTCTGGTCAAAATATCCTCATACGAAATGACCTGAACCAAGATGTCATGTGACACAAGAAAAGGACAGCAGTCATTGCTATGGCTAGGATGGGGTTGGAGGGACCTTGAGGTTTCAGGGACCTTTTGCGCTTCGTATTGTGTGCATGCATTACCTTTTCACCAAAACAAAAATGAGTCTCCTTTAAGACTGTGTATGCTCTTAATAGACTTATTACCCGGGGGTCCTGGAGAACAGTGCATGCCGACTTCAGGATGGTGCAAGCTAAGATTCCTATTCATTTCAATGTATTTGCACTGCAACTTTGTTGGAGATGAGAATTTGAAGGTTGTCTTAGAAACATTTCCTCTCTGGTATTGGAAATTGAGTCTAGAATTGGCTGCAAACTTATAAATGACAAGTAAACATAGGATATAGGTTCAATAGCACTCCTACTACAGGAAGCGGAAGAATTATACAAATACGTGTCTGAGAAGCGATGGCATGTTTAGGGATGCAAACTCATGTTTCCTGATTGGAGAATCAATATTACAGTCCTATAACTCAAGACACACAGCCAGCAATCTTCAATAGTAGAGTTTATTGGCTTATTTATTTTCCAGAAACTAAACCAACAAAATACAGCATGCTGCAAATGTGTTTCATTTGCCATCTTCAGTCAACTCCACACAAGTTATTAAATGTGTTACTCTTTTATAGGAATCAATAGTTTTTCCATCAAAAAGCTATTTTAATTCATTATTGATGCTTTTTAAAAATGCCAGTTTAGCCACTGCCCTATTGATGGCAGAAGATAAAAGAGAAAACATCTGAGGAAATGAGAGACATGAATTCTGTGAGCACAACCATAGTTTTTGTTGTAATACAGTTCATTAAATTATCTCTGCTGATGCAGGTAAACTCAGCAGTATCCCCATCACCCACGGGAATCCTGGGAGCACTAACACAAATTCCCTGTACACTCCCTGCTCTGCTCCCTGAAAGCAGTCAGTGCCCATAAGCCCTGGCTGATGTGGCGCAGGTGGTTGGAGCATTGTCCCGTGCACCGAAAGGTCATGAGTTCCATCCCGGGGCAGGGCATGTACCTAAGGTTGCATGTTCAGTCCCCAGGGGAGGTACCTACAAGAGGCAGCTGATCAATGTTCCTCTCTCACATCAACATTCTCTCTCTCTCTCTCTCTCTCTCTCTCTCTCTCTCTCCCTTCCTTTCTCTCTCTCTAAAATCAATGAAAACATATCAGGTGAAGATTAAAAAAAAAAAAAAGAATTATGCTTTGGGGCTCTACGACCAGACTTGAATGCTTATTAGCTGATAACCTTGACCAACTGTCTTAACTTTTCTGCCTAAGTGTCCTCATCTGTAAAATAGGGATAACAGCTGTGTCTCCTTCATGAGGTAGTGGCACGGAGTGAATAAGGTAACACATGTCAAGAGCTTTGCAGCAAGCAAGTGCCCGGTACATATTAGCTACTGTAATGACATTGTAGCTGACGACAGCCAGCTTGGGGCCATTGTATCCAGCTGCTTCTGGTCTTCGCCATCGCCGCACGGAAGATCTTACCCATGCATGGAGCGCACCCTTCTCGTGATCTTTGTGTTCTCCACATTTCACTCCCGCATTTTTCCTTGGGCTTTGTCTGTGTTAGGCATCCAGCAGTTTATGGACACATTGACCCTTTCCTCTCCCCTCTCCCTTTCCGCTCTGGAGCAGAACAGTGAAGGCCAGTGGGCCTCACTCCAAGGGGGAGGGAGCTCCCAACCTCCGCGCCCCAGTCACCCCCATCTCTGGAGAACACTGAGCTTACATGCTGGTTGAGTTAAATCTTCAGTTAAAAGGAACAAAAAGGTGAAAAGAAAATGACATGAAGTAAAACTCTCCTAAAAAGAAATGGAACATGACTTTACCTCGTTCCAATCTACCTCCAACTGAGGCTTAAGATATTATAGACAAAACGGGGTGGATTGGACTGTCTGTGGGTTATCTTTAGGATCAAATCCACAGGCTTTAGTTGCAATACCTCATCAAAAATAGACATATAAATTACATTTTTCTTTCTGCCTACCCAAATACTCATGCCTCATTCAAGACTATTCTACAAGTATTTCATCCAGGAATAAACTCTCGTCTTTAAATGCCCATAATACCTTTTAACTTGATTTTAGTCATTAATTCCTGCCTTACTTTAAGGTTATTTGTGTGTTATAGATGTTGGTAACGATGTTCTAACTTTTCCAGGAGCTCTCAGAATCCTGAGGTCAGGGCTCCTGGCTTTATTTCTCACCCATAGCGTGTAATCCACGTTCATTTCTGTGTTGTATCCTCCTCGTTGTCCAGCCTGCAGTGACAGTCCCATCTGACGCATGAGCAACAATGATGAGAGACCCAAACTTACAGTGACTTAAGTCACAGCCTCAGAAACCATGACATAAACGTAATCAATGGCATCGTTTTTAACAGGGCAACTGAAAATGAATTGCCTGCACCAAGGCATAGAGAAGCAATTACAGCTGGAGCTGATGAGAGGGGAGGGCGGGTGTTTGATAACGTGATACAGGAAATCTCATGGAGCTACCAAGATGGGTTATCTCTTCTTAGCTCCAGATTGGAAATGGCTTTTCCCACACAAAAGGGTTGCAAACTCCATTGATAACCATCGCCCCTAAACATTCAGCTTCTGGCTCCCAAGTTGCCACCATAGTTTCTGGCTTACAAAGGGAAGGCAGCAGTTCATCCAGTCTCTCTCCACTGCCACGGAACTCAGTCCGCATGAACCGTCGGCAGTATGTTGGGGAATCCTGAAGGGAAACAAGTCCTCTGAAAAGTGTGTCTAATGGACTCAGAGCCAGGGACATGGGTGCCAGAATCAGCACCTTCCTTTTACCAACCTAAGCGTGCCCCAAAGCTCGTAGCACTCAGGGCTGGAGATATGTGGCCCCTCAGACTTTATTCCAGCTTCCAGTATTTGGAAGACATAAGAACCCCTGCAAACAGGGGCAGGTCTTCATTTTTCTAACGGTTTCTTCTGACATCTTCAAAGTCTGTGTCCACATGGTCCCTTGAATCTGACTGCTGCCAAGCAGAGAACCTACGCCTATCCCTCCCCGGGCTCCGGTGCCCTTCGCCCTCGGAGTCCTGCCCCTCCCAGAGCCCGGCTGGGAACGGGCTGTGGGTCCCAAATGCTGTGGAGACGGGGTGGCCTCCAGACCCGTTAGTATCCGAATGGCCCTGCTCCCGCCGGCCCGAAGGTGCTCCCTCTGTGCCTCTCTTCTCCTGAACACCCAACTCAGTCTCTGCGATGAAGTCAAGCTTGAAACACCCTGGAGGAGCCTTTGTCCTCAAGTAGCTCCTCTTCTCTTACCTGCAAGAGTTTCCAGGATAAAGAAGTACAGACAACCTAGTTTCCCATCTGAAATGGGGAAAGGAGAGGAAAAATGGAAAATCCTCACCACAGATAATGAATATCTGTCCTTTATTCTGCAGATAAGACCTTTTCAGGTAAGAGCAACAGGACACTCGCAGGAGAGTTTGGTCTAGAACTAACCTAATAAAATGTTTTACCTCCAAGTTCCTTAGTGAGGGGGGGAGGGGAAAGGGCAGAATCCGTTGCACACCTTTCATTTGCATCTTGAAGTCTATACATAAGAACAGCAAATGGTGTTGAATTAATCCTTCACAACACACACACCATCTTCATAAAACCCAAGGTACAGAATCCTTTCTAAATGTGCTAGAGGAGACACTAGATTTGGGTGATGTACACTGGAATACCAACCAGAGTCAAAATCAGGGGGGAAACAAATAAGAAACTCTCCCCTAAGAGGACTGGCTTAACCCCAGATTATTTCTATCTGTGCGAGCTGAATATGAAAATCACAATTTCTGAGAGGGAATCCAGGTGTCCGGGTAAGGCTTTTGCTCAGCACAGGTGATGTAAACAACTAGAAGATGCTTTTATCCAACTATTACACTTCTCAGTTACTAAGAAATGGAAATTCTGGAAGTTGGCCAGCCTTGCTTAACGTAAAGATTTGTGTTCTCCATAAAGAAATGGAGATGAGCCTCACTTATCTTTCTTATCACAGACATGGCCTACTCAGGCAGAGTTGTTCCAACCATAATATATGGTTCCCCAATTTTTTCATTTTCTTTTCCCCTCATTATTGGCCAAACAGTCTTGAAGGGAGCAACACAAGGGTCTTAAATAGGTGTGATGAACAGGCAACCAGCCTCTCTGTACACATGTGGAGAAATAATGTATAACTTTACTTCTTTTTATGCTTTTATTGATTTTTGAGAGAAAGAGAGAGAAAGAGGAGGGGGGAGAGAGAGAGAAACACTGATGCAACAAACATCGATCAGCTGCCTCCTGCACACCCCCTACTGGGGATCAAGCCCACAACCCGGGCATGTGCCCTGACCAGGAATCAAACCGGACCTCTCAGTCCATGGGACGATGTTCAATCCACTGAGCCACATGGGCTAATGTATAACTTTAATAGTGCACAAGTAATCAGGTAATACATGCGTATTGTTAAAACAAAAAAACCTAAAAATTATATAGATAAACCAATAGTGTAAATTAAGAATCAGCTATTATTCTATCACCCTGTCATAACCAGTTAGCATCTTAGTATATGTTTTGCCAGACTTTTTCAAACATACACATAAGTAGACTATATATCTAAATTTTACAAAATTAGGGTTACTGTACATATTATTTTGTAACCTATTTTTTCATTTAGGGCTATATTTTCATATGAGCAAGCAACTTATTTAATCATTTTAACATCTACCAAGCACTCCATTGTACCATAATCATTTTATTAGAAAATGTAAGCTATCTAGTTTTTTGACACTATCAACAATACTATGTGGCATAAATAGACTGTAGATGCATTTCCGGCCATTCCCTCAGGACACAGTCTTTCGAGAGGAACGGAGGTCATCACCGCCCAGATGGCACGGGCTGTGCTGGTGTGCACTGCCAACACCCTCAGAGAGCGGTGCCGGCGTGTGCTCCGTGTGCGCAGTGGGTGCAGGTCCGGAGCACTGATCAGAGCTGTGCAGGAGACACGCTGATGGGCTCCACTCGGCCGTAAGAACCTGAACCTTCCCAACCCCGCGCCGTCATGGGGACATGAGCACGCAGAGGAGCAAATGCGTGTGTGGATAAATAACATATGTGTGTTCAATCAAAACAAAAATCCTCGAGAGGTTCTCATTTGACAGTAACTCCTAAATCATATATTACTTTTCTTGTAGTCCTCATCCGAGACATGCTTCCGGGGCGGGGGGGAGGGGGAGAGGAGCG
Source organism: Molossus molossus (assembly GCF_014108415.1). NCBI lineage: Eukaryota > Metazoa > Chordata > Mammalia > Chiroptera > Molossidae > Molossus > Molossus molossus. Next base: position 186,500,220 of record NW_023425344.1, read on the forward strand.
AAACGTCAGTGTGAGAGAAACATCGATCCGTTGCCTTCCGTAGCTGCCCCCGACCCGGGACCTAACCTGAAACCCAGGCATAAGCCCTGACTGGGAACCGAACTGGCAACCTTTCGTGCAAGAGACAACGCTCAAAAAACTGAGCTACTCTGGTCAGGCGATAGTATTCCATTTTTAAATTTCTAGTTTAATCCAATCACCATTTGAGTCTCAGTTTCTTTGTCAACTAGATGTTCTCTAAGGTCCCTTTCTTCCAAAAACCTACGGTTCCACTCCACAGAAAGAAATAGGCCCAAGCGGCTGTGGGCAGAGGCCCTTGGCCTGGCCAGCCTCCCCCCAGCCCTCCCTCCCCCAGTTCCCTGCAGGGGCCTCTCGGGTCCCCTTGCTGTCTTCTGAGTGAGCCAGCCACGAGTGAAGGCTGTGTTTGGAAACGCTACCCCTCTTGACCACCACCTCTCATTCCTCCCTCCCTGGCAAACACTGCTCATCCATCAAAGTTCGTCTCCAGTAGCACCTTCTTTTTTTGGGTCCCCCAACAGTGTCACTCTTTGATTTTCCCACCCCACCCCGTTGATGCCTCTTTAACCCACTAGTAACACTCAACGCAATGCTCCTGCTCCTGTCCGTCTCTCCCCGAGACCGTGTGCTCCCTGTCTCTCCTGAGTTAGAACTGTGATGTGCCTATTAAAGCTACTAATAAGTACCTTAATAAATGTGCAAATGAGCAAGTGAATGAACAGGTCATAATTCTTCCGAGACCATCTGTGACACCTTTAAAAGCTTCAGAGATTTATTCAAATCCCCATCAACATAAAGACTGTTATTTTGCACATCGAGGGGCCAGGGTTTCTCCCGGGACTTATCCCAGATCCAGGTTCCTCTCAGTGGAGTGGTTTTCCTTCCTTCTTATGAACAAGCACCTACTACAGGTGCTCATCGCTGGACTGGAGAGAAGGTGGTAACACCCCGTCCAGACGCCTAGTGCCTTGGGACCTCCCCGGACTGTCGTAGATACTAAGGGTACCATGGGGGAGACGGGACAGTGACAGGAACTCCAGCTAACAAACGTGGGTCGGTAAACGGTACATTCCCTTCCGACCGCGACTACAGCATGGCGGGAAGTCACTGGAGGACATGAGAGGGGAACGTGTCTCCACTGCTCTCACCTTGACCACGCAGGACGCAGGCAGAGGACACTACGGGGCCTCCCCTCGGGCAATGGGAACATTCTACAGGCTCGTCGTCAGGTAGCACTTAGAAGTTCCCCAAAACACTCCCCTCCCGTCATTTCACACAGCAAAACAGATTCCCGGCTGCTTTCCAAACCGCTGTTCGCCAGAAGTGCGCTGATCTTTTCGCCGAGACACAGCAGCCTCACCACCCTGCAGTGGCCAGAGCGAGACAGCCACCCTGAGCACCGGCCAGCGGCAGCCCCGGCCCGGGGAGTGGGGTCCAGGTGGGAGCCTACCCTCAAAGCTGCCTCCTGGGCCACCGTGGTGTCGGCCCAGAACGGGAGGCAGGGAAGCTAGCGGTGAAACGTGAAGGTGGCAGGTCCGGTGCCCCTGGCCTTGAATTCCAGCTCTGCCACTTTCTACCTGCAGGACCTTGGCAAGTCACGTAGCCTTTCTGAGCTTTGGTGACCTCTTTTTTTTTTTACACACTCTGCATACCAGTCTCTTCTCCAATGCCACCTCCTCAGAGGTCCCCCCAACCACCCTGTCTGGAACGACGCTTCCCGTCACTCTCCATCCCCACCTAGCTTTGCGCTCCCCTGGCTCACTGCCACCCGCGCCCTGCCAGCGTGGTCGCCTCTTCCACGAGAGGGACACACCAAGAAAGCAGGCCTTCCCTCCCTCACTCGTGAAAAGGTGCCAACACATATGAAGAACTCAGTATGTTCTGATTGCATCAATGGGAAGAGTGATTGCACTTATCATCTATGAGGATTAAATAAGGCATGAAAATGTTTAGCATATTGCTTACCATATTAAAAGCAAAATACGTATGAGAGCTAGTAGTTCTAACAATACTACTAATAAACATTCCATCCCCAGAGTCATTTTTTAGAAAATCCAGTAGTGAAAATACGACTTTATGTAGTCTTGTTTCATGTTCTTTAATGAGTAGCCTATCCTCTCCCAAGAAAGGACTGGTCGTAGCTTACAAAAACATGTAAAACTGGCTGTGCCAATATAACTTTCACCATCCTGGGATATTTTTACAGTTGTTGAATAAAACTTTAATGCTTTCTACTTACTTATTCATCTATTTCACAGTAGGCACCGTTAACAGTCTCATTATTCTCATATACAACACTTAATAAGACCAGTGACCAAATTTTAGAGAAAGAAGCACACCGTTGTCCCCAGCCACCCCTCATGCTGTGGTCTGGTCTTGTTTCGCCCACGAAAGCGCCTTTGTTGAGGGACACCCATGTGGCCTCCTCTGTCCTGCAGGCTCGGCATTTCTATCTGCGGAGGAGGACTCTTGTCAGATACAGTAGGTGTCGCCACTAGTGCTCTGGAGTCGACTTTCCTGTAATGACACTGTTTCATGTACTTAATGTACGTGGTGACTCTCCAATACCGTGTATTACAAAACTCACGCTGTGACACGTTTCCTCTTTTTCCCTTTGATCTTCTTTCCAGTCTGCAGATTTCTGTGTCCAGGAGGCCTCTGTGCTTAGTCCTGTCGCGTTCCCCTTACCTCCCGTTGATCCCTGCAGTGCCCCGTCCGCATCTGCCACCTGGATCTCTGCTGGCGACTGCACGTGCCCATCCTATACGGTTCCCGGCTCCTTCGTCAGGGTTTTCTCTTTACTCTCCTTACAGTGTTTCATTAGGCAAATATAGGCTCAAAAATCGTATGTTTCCTCAATTAAATGAACCAAGTCTCAGATAGAAGATTTTGATTTCATTGAGAAGCAACGTTGGGTCTGGGATTAAATCCAAAATAGATGACATATTTAACACTATATGTTGTAGAAATTCTAAGCTTCACTCAAAAAAGATTAGCTGCGTATATCCTCAGAAACATGTATTCTTTATGAATGGCCATAATCTGAGGAATCTTTACCATCATGGTTTCTAAAATAACAGGCTTGCTTTTCACATGACCCCCCAGAAGCTTGCACCAATTGAAGTGGTTAAAAGAACGTTTCATCCAGCCGAGGTTTGGGGAAACACACTTTAGCATTAAAAACTCAAGAAAGATTCTAGAATAGGAAAAAAAAAAAATGAGAGGAAATCACCAAGATGAGGAAACCAGGAAAAGACAATCAGATAAAGCGAAGGGTAAAAGCATTCCTAAGAAATAGATACCACATTTTTATGCATAGTTGCTAAAGCTGAGCCTGAGCCACAACTGTGTTGAAATGGGCAAAGAGGAACACAGACTTGCTTATGAGACTCACAAAGCGTCCGTTCACTTAGGAGAGTCACAGGTCTTCCTAGCAATGAAATCCTAGAAGAATTCCCCTGTGGGTCCTAATGAAGGGACTACTGTGAGGGGTGGATCACTTCTTCAGCACACTCCTGTACTAAAACACCGTGGAGAAATAGACAGGGGTGCTTCCTACAGCATCCGCGGCGGCAGGAAAAGTCATTACCCCCGAAGCCGCTCACGAAAAGCGAGCCATGAGGAGTCAAGACAATGGTGTTCCAGGGTGCAGCTCTCAATTCAAAAATTACTTAAAATTTTTTTTTAAAGAATGGACTTATTTGTTCATTCAGTAAATATATATTGAGTATTTAATGGATCAGGTGCTATGCTGGGAATTGGGGAAGAAGCAGGGACAAGACGAATGTAGTTCCTTCCTTCAGAAGACAACCTACTTGTTGGAAAGGCAGACCAGCAACCACAAAACACTGAGACGTGTGCCCAATGAGATGCCGTCTAAACTCTGCATTTTGGCTTCTTAACCCTCTCCTTTCCAGTTGCTTTCCCCTCCATGTCCTTACAACTGGTCTAGTCTTATTATTACACACTACCCTGGACTATCACAATCAGCATCACCTCCAAATCTGTTTCTCTAGCTCACACCTCCTCCGCTGTCTTCAGCTCACTGACATAATTCCTTAACCTCAAGGATAGCTCCGAACCATCAACCACGTTCTCATTACCCACCAGAAAGCTCCCTCTTCTCTTGCCTTCTTACTCATTTAGATCACATGTCTATAATTACAACTGCCTCTTTGAAAATGTTCCCTCCTCCTTTACACCTCCCTCCTCTGTCACACTTGCCTAGAATAAAACCAAGCCTAGCTGAGTCCAATTTATCCACACTTGCACTGAAAGAATAGATACTGGAGGAAACACACACACACACACACACACACACACACACACACACAATATAGCTGACCAGTTTCACTTTAAATTCATGATCAAAAGCTCAAACTGAACAAAACACTCAATCCTTCTCTCACGTTTCCCTAGTTAAGCTTTTCCACTCTCAGTGACTATTTTCAATCTTTTTACAGTCTCATTCCTCAAACCTTCTTCAAATGTGAGTTAAACATGGCATTTTAAGTGTTTTTTATGCTTAAAAAAGTAGAAACCATCATTGCCAGAAGGGAGGGGGCCTGGGGGGCTGGGTGGAAAAGGTGAAGGGATTGAGAAGCACAGATTGGTAGTTACAGAAAGTCATGGGCACATAAAGTACAGCATAGGGAATATGGTCAATAGCACTGTAATAACTATATATGGTGCCAGGTGGGTACTGGAAATATCGGGGGGAACATTTTGAAAAGTATATGATTAACCACTATGCTGTACACCTGAAACTAATACAAAATAATATTGAGTGTCAACTATAATTAACAAATAAAATTCAAAATTAAAATGCTGTTAAGTGAAAAAAAGTAGAAACCATCAACTAAGAATTTATGCATCTTCTTCCCATCAAATCTATAAATCTCCTTTTTCTATCTCTGTCTCCTCCTCTTGTTTTAGTGGAGGAAGTGGAGCTCCTCCAACAAAGGCCCACCTGTCCTCTGGAGCTTGGAACTGACCCTCGCCCTTGGCACCCCCTTGAGGATTCCCTTCTCTCTGCTGCATTTCAGTCTCTTGCTTGTTATTGGATTATTCCCATCAACGCACAAACTTGCTATAGAATTTCCCATGGCAAAAACAAACAAACAAAAAACCAATCCCTCATCTAATATTCTCCTCCAGCTGCTAAATCAATTTCTCTTTCACATACAGAAAGAAAAAACAACACCTCTGCTCTTTCCTTATTGCAGTTGACTAGAATTTTAATTCTGCCCAAAGCACTCCAGTGAAACTTCTCTGTTAAAGTCACCCATAGCCCAGCTGGTGTGGCTCAGTGGTTGAGCATCGACCCATGGACTAAAAGGTCACTGGTTCCATTCCCAGTCAAGGTACACTCCTGGGTTGCAGGCTCAATCCCCATTGGGGGTGTGCAGGACGCAGCCGATCGATGTGTCTGTCTCATCGATGTTTCTATCTCTCTCTCCCTCTCCCTTCCTCTCTCTCTAAAAATCAATAAAAACATTAAAAAAAAATAGTCACCCATGATCCCTGTGCTGGCAAATATAATGGACTCTTTTGTATTTCACCTTGACCTGTTATCACTTCCTCTGAAAAATCTCCCATCTTCTACCCACATTCCTCTGAACTGTGTACTTACATATTCAACTGACCACTTGACACAGGTGTTGGAAGGACAGTGGGCTGTAGCATGGCAAACAGATGACACCCTTCTCAGGAGGCAATTATAAAACTCCGGGCAACAGATGATGGTAGCAGTGGATATGAAGAAGAGTGTGTTGACCCAAGAGATGTTTAGGGAAAAGAGCCATCTGGACTCAGTGACTGATAAATGTGATAGGAGATAGGAGAAGTAGGTATCAAGGATGACAACCAGGGTGATGCCATTCACTAAGATTGGGCTGTATTTAATGCACTTTTGAGAAATTTTCCAAAACCCTGATTTCTCCCAACTGAGCCTTTAAGAAGAATTAGGCAGCAAACAGAAGGTCTGAGGTTTATTCTTCAGCAAAAAATCTGATATGCAAGTATTGCCCCTCAAGAACCACACACTGACCATCTTTCACTTCCAAGAGTTCAGGAACCATGTGTATTTTGTTCAGTACTGCATCTCCCAGGACCAGCATTGCACCTGGCATACAATAGGTGCTCAGTGAACAGTTATGGAGTAACTGAAAAAGGAAAGTTAGTTAGCAACTCCTTATGAACAGTGAGACTGAATCAGAATGGATGCTCATTTCCTGTATAAAATGGAATTATTAGTAGCAACTTTCTCTTAGAGTTATTGTTAAGAATTAAACACAATAGAAGATTCCCAAATGGTGGTGGAGTAAATGAAAGCTACACAGACCATCTCCCAGGACCAAACTGGAATTACAACGAAAATAAAGACAAATCGTAACAGGTAAAAGCAACAGGAAAGGAGCTGGAGAGGACGCATATAACCAGGGACAGGACAAAAGGACACTGAATCAAGCCTGGTAGGTCTGCGGAGGTGCGAGAGGACGAGCTGGGAGCCCACGGACAGCAGCTGTTTTAGGGTGAGCAGCTCCCTCAGGGTTAAAATCCCAAGCAGGCTCCAAAGTGCAGAGGGCCGGGACAGAGCACTAAATTAGCTGTGTGGGAACACTCCGGATTTGGAGGGCACTGAGGGCACTGAGAGTCACGGATGCAAGGACAGTGGCCATCTTTCTGGGGAAGCCCCTTCCAGGATCCCTGAGGAGAAACAGCAGCCCTATTTTCAAAGATCTAACCCCACCCAGCTGGGCAAACTGAGGCTCATTAAAAACCAGCATCTGTCCGACCCTCTGGAAATCCTCTTACTCTGAACACCTGAGGGAGTTATTTATTCAGTTAAGGGCTACAACCCAAGGCTTATTGCATAACTGAGACTAATAGCCTCCAGGCAAAAAGCTAGAGGATAACTGAACCTTTCTTGGGCTTGCAAATCTATCCAGGAAAGTAAGACTTGACAGTGGTGTTTCACATGGGTCCTCCCACACTCATCAAAACCCAGCATAGGGAGCCACAACTAGCAGAACACCAACACCCACAGGAAAAATTTGGCAGGCTCCAAAACCCACTGAGATAGCCAAAATGGTGAAACAAAGAAACAAGTCCCAAATGAAAGAACAATAGAACTCTATTGAAGATGAGATAAATGCAATGCAGTGAAGCAAATTATCAGAGGTGCAGTTCAGAGCCATAATCTTGAGGAAGCTCAACAGCATCAGTAAGAAGCTCAATACCATGAGTAAGAATATAGAAACATTGAAAACCAACCAAGTGGAAATGAAGAATGACATAGCAAAAATAAAGAACACATTGGAAGGAATAACCAGCAGAGTAGAGGAAGCAGAGAACCAGATCAGTGAATTAGAAGACAGGGGTAGAAAAAAATCAACCAATCGGAAAACCAAAAGAAAAAACAATTAAAAAACAGGAAGACACCTTAAGAGAACTGTGGGACACTGGAAATGTAACAACATTCACATCATAAGACTTCCATAAGAAGAAGAAAATGAGCAAGGGTTAGAGAATATATTTAAAGAAATAGTGACAGAAAATTTCTCTATTTGGTGAAGGAAGAAGGCATTCAAGTTCAAGAAGCACAGAGAGCCCCAAGTAAGAAGAACCCAAACAGGCCCACACCAAGACACATAGTAATTAAAATGCCAAAAATTAAATATAAGGAGAGAATCCTAAAAGCAGCAAGAGATAAGCAAACAAAGGAACCCCCATAAGGCTCTCAGCTGACTTCTCAACAGAAACACTACAGGCCAGAAGGGAATGGCATGAAGTGATCAAGGTCATGAAAAACAAGGATCTGAATCCAAGACTACTCTACCCAGCAAGGCTATCATTCAAAATAGGTCAAATAAAGAGCTTCCCAGACAAAAAGAGGCTAAGGGAATGCATTAGCACCAAACCAGCACCACAAGAAATGTTAAAAGGACTGCTGTAATTAGTAGAAGAAATAGGAAGAAAAATATAACCATAATAAACAAAAATGGGAATAAATAAGTACATATCAATAATCACCTTAAATGTAAATGGATTGCGTGCTCCGATCAAAAGACACAGAGGAACTGATTGGATAAGAAAACATGACTCATATATATGTAGTTTACAAGAGACACACTTCACAACAAAAGACTCACATAGGTTGAAAGTGAAGGGATGAAAAAAAATCTTCCAAGCAGATGAAAAAGGTAAAATAGCTGGGGGAACAATATTCATATCTGATAAAATAGATTTCAAAATGAAGGCCATAATTAGAGACAAAGAAGGCCACTGCATAATATTGAATGGATCTATCCAACAGGAAGATATAACCTTGATAAACATATATGCACCCAATATAGGATAAACAAAATATATTTAAAATCTTTTGGAGGACTTCATAGGAGAAATTAACAGCAATACAATCATAGCAGGAGACTTCAACACCCCACTGACATTACTGGATAGATCCTCTAGACAAAAAATTAACAAAGAAACAGAGACTCTAAATGATGCACTGATCAAATGAATTTAATAGATATCTACAGAGAATTATACTCCAAAACTGCAGAATTCACATTCTTCTCAATTGCACATGGGACATTCTTAAAGATAGACCACATGTTAGAACACAAACTAAGTCTCTACAATTTCAAGAAGATCAAAATCATATCAAGCATATTCTCAGATCATAGTAGCATGAAACTAGAAATCAATTACAACAAGAACATGCAAAGACATTTGAACACATGGAGGCTAAATAAAATGTTATTAAACAATGAATGAGTTACCAAGGAGATCAAGGAAGAAATTTAAAAATTTCTGACACCAATGTAAATGATCACACAAAATCTATAGGATGCAGCAAAAGTAGTTCTGAGAGAGAAGTTCATAACACTACAGGCCTACCTCAAGAAACAAGAAAAATTTCTAATAGACTATCTAACCTCACAACTTAAAGAACTAGATAGCAGACAAAAAGAAAACCCCAGAGCAAGTAGAAGGAAAGAAATAGTAAAGATCAGAGCAGAAATAAACAACATAGAGACCAAAAAAAAAAAAAACAATTCAAAACGTCACTGAAACAAAGAGCTGGTTTTTCGAAAAGATAAACAAGACTGATGGACCCTTAGCTAGACTCACCAAGAAACAAAGAGAGAGAACCCAAATACACAAAATCAGAAATGACAGAGGAGAAATAACAACTGACACCACAGAAATAAAAAAGATTATTAACAAATACTATAAACAATTTTACGGCCATAAATTGGACAATCTAAGCAAAATGGACAAATTTCTACAAACACATAGTCTCCCAAAACTGAGCCAGGAAGACATAGAAAACTTGAACAGACCAATAACAACTAAGGAAGTTGAAGATGAAATCAAGACTCTACCGGCAAACAAAAGCCCAGGTCCAAAAGGCTTCACAGGGGAGTTTTACCAAACATTCAAAAAAGAACTAACACCCATTCTTCTCAAACTATTCCAAAATTTCAAGATGAAGGAAAACTTCCAAACTCATTTTATGAGGCCAGCATAATTCTAGTTACAAAACCAGATAAACACACTACAAAGAAAGAAAACTATAGGCCAATATCCCTGATGAACATAAATGCCAAAATCCTGAACAAAATACTAGCAAATCTGATGCAGCAATACATTAAAAAAATTATTCACCATGACCAAGTGGGATTCATCCCAGGGATACAAGGCTGGTACAATATTCACAAATCAATGTGATACACCACATAAACAAAATAAAGATAAAAACAATATGAGTATATCAATAGATGCTTAAAAACATTTGACAAAATCCAGCACCCATTTCTGATAAAAACGCTCAGCAATGTGGGAATAGAGGGATCAAATCTCGACATAATAAAGGCCATATATGAAAGACCTACAGCCAACATCATACTCAATGTGCAAAAACTAAAAGCATTTCCCTTATGAACAGGAACAAGGCAGGGATGACCACTTTTGCCACTCTTATTTAACATTGTACTGAAAGACTTAGCCACAGCAATCAGACATGAAGAAAAAAATAAAAGGGATCCAAATTGGAAAGGAGGATGTGAAACTGTCATTATTCTCAGATGATATAACATTATACATAGAAAACCCTAAAGACTCCATCAAAAATCTGCTAGATTTAATAAACAAAATTGGCAAGGTAGCAGGATACAAAATTAATGTCAAGAAATCGACAGCATTCTTATACACCAATAATGAACTCACAGAAAGAGAAACTAAAAAAACAGTCCCATTTACCATTGTGGTAAAAAAGTTAAGATACCTAGGAATAAACTTACAGAAAACGATAGGACATTGAAAAAAGAAATAGAGGAAAATATAAAAAAGTGGAAGCACATACCCTGTTCATGGATTGGGAGAATTAACATCATTAAAATGTCCATACCTCCCAAAGCAATCTATAGATTCAATGCAATCCCCATCAAAATACCAACAACATATTTCACAGAACTAGAAAAAATACTTCAAAAGTTGATATGGAACCAAAAAAGACCCCAAATAGCCATAGCAATCTTGAAAAAGAAGGACAAAGTAGGTGGGATCACAATACCGGATATCAGGTTATACAACAAAGCTACTGTAATCAAAACAGCCTGGTACTGGCACAAGAACAGGCATATATATCAATAGAACAGAACAGAGAACCCAGAAATTGACCTAAGACATTGTGCTCAACTAATATTTGACAAAGATGGCAAGAGCATGCAATGGAGTAATGACAGCCTCTTTAATAAATCATGTTGGGAAAATTGGACAGCTACATACAAAAAAAAAAAATGAAACTAGACCATCAGCTTACACCATACACAAGAATAAACTCAAAATGGATAAAAGACTTAAATGAGACTCATGAATCCATAAAAATCCTAGAAGAAAATGCAGGCAACAAAATTTCAGACATCATACGCAACAGAATTGTCACTGATACATCACCTAATGCAATAGAAACAAAGGAGAAAATGAACACATGGGACTACATCAAACCAAAAAGCTTCTGCACAGCAAAAGAAACAACCATCAAAATGGAAAGGCAACCCACTGTATGGGAGAGCATAATTGCCAATGATATATCAGATAAGGGGTTAATTTCCAAAATATATAGAGTGCTCATACACCTCAACAAAAGGAAGACAAAGAACCCAATTAAAAAAAATGGGCAGAGGACCTAAATAGACACCTCTCCAAAAAGAACATACAAATGGCTAAGAGACATATGAAGAAATGCTCAATGTCACTAATCATCAGAGAGATGCAAATTAAAACTATGAGGTATCACCTCACACCTGCCAGAATGGCTGCCATCAACAAATCATTAAACAACAAGTGCTGGCGAGGGTGTGGAAAAAAGGGGACTCTAGTACAATGATGGTGGGGATGCAGACTGGTGCAGCCACTATGAAAAACAGTATGGTGTTTCCTCAAAAAATTAAAAATTGATCTGCCATTTGACCCAGTGATCCCACTTCTAGGAATATATCCTAAGAAGCCTGAAACACCCAATCAGAAAGAATATATGTACTCATATGTTCATAGCAGCACTATTTACAAATGGTAAGATCTGGAAACAGCCCAAGTGTCCATCAGTAGATGAGTGGATAAAAAAGCTGTGGTACATACAGTATACACAATGAAATACTATGCAGCTGTAAGAAAGAAAGATCTCTTATCCTTTGAGACAACATGGAGGGACCTTGAGAGTATTATGTTAAGCGAAGTAAGCCAATCAGAGAAATACAAATACCACATAATCTCACTTACTTGTAGAATATAATGAACAAGGTGGGCTGATGAACATAATAGACCCAGAGACAGAAAGGAGTAAGGTTCAGACTGACAAACCTCAGAGTAGGGGGGTGGTGGGGATGGACGAGATGAACCACAGAACTTGTATGCATGTATGCGTAACCAACTGACATAGACAACAATGCTGTGGGGGTGCGGGGCGGGATAGGGAGGAGGGTGTCTTGGAAGGAAAAAGGAAAAACATCTGTAACAAAAATAAATTAATAAAAATTGGAAAAAGAAATAAAAGAGTAAAAAAAAGAATTAAACACAATAATACCTGCAGTCTTAGAATAATATAAGATGGAGTAAGACTGATAATAGATGCTCAAAAAAGCTTTTTTAAAAGTTATTGATACTCTTTTTTTCCAGGGAACATCTATCTATTCTACCATGTGAAAGGGCCAAATAACTTTTGTAATTTTTTTTTTTTAAAGAAAGCCATGAGTCTTAAAGAAAGAATGCTGTGACGTGGGTAGAACATCTAAGCCCCGGTTCAGTATCCTGAACACATTACAGTCACATGGCAGCTCAGTTTGTTGCTCACTGTGACCCCTCTAAAAGGAAGCCAGGAATGCTGAGGGGGTGCTGAGCTAAATGCTGTAGCTCAATTCCTTTCAAGGCTGTCGGTCCTTGGGGTCTCCAGTGGCCACACCCTTCAGTGACATGAGCCCCACACGGGGACTGTGGCTGCACAGTGGGTCAACAGGCAAGCACAGAAGGCACAGGGAGAGGCTACCTTCTGAAGTGAGCTTGTTGTCCCCTCTGTGTCTAGGAGGAAGTCCGATAGTCTCTGGGTTAGGACACTCCAGAGCCAAGAAATAAGCACCCGAGTAAATAAAAGGGCAGAAAAGACAAGAGAGACAGGGGCTGAAATTAAACTATTCTAACTAGAGCCGGCTGGTGTGGCTCAGTGGACTGAGTGTCATCCCATGGACTGAGAGGTCCTGGTTCGATTCCTGGTCAGGACACATGCCTGGGTTATGGGTTCGATCCACGGTGGGGGGCCTGCTGGAGGCAGCCGATGCATATTTCTCTCTCACATCGATGTTTCTCTCTCTCTAAAAAAAATCAATAAATACAAATATATATATTCTAACTAGATTAAAGCCATTCTTGCCATCATGGCCACCGCTTCATCCCATCTGCCCAGCCTCCCAGCTTACCTGGAACAGAGCTGGCTGAGCGAGAGACTAAAGCAAGGCCAGCCCAGGTGTTGAGTGGACACCACATGGCGGGAAGAACAGCACTTTTCCATCAAAACGGCAACCACCACCAGGGGCTGCCGAGCGCTCTGGAGTTCACAAAGCTCTGTAAAAGAGATACAAGGGGGATCATGTTTTATAAATACTTTCTAGCTGTTTTTTTTTTTATTGTTTCCTCTTGCCCTGTGGCTACCCGCCCACGGAACCCATGGCATTCCTTGCTTCAAAGGAAGGGTAGACACAGCCTAGAACAAAGGAGCCATTGCTCAACGTTGAATCTTAAATTCAATTTGGTTTTTTTATCCATGACAACAACAGTTTCAAAGCCAAGATTTGCTGAAGAATAAAAGTGTTTTCTAAAATCTAAAACTCACTGTTTACATGTCTGGAGCGGGCTGGAGTTCTAAGCACAGACGTCTACCAAGCGACAGAGCAGGCTAGAGCCTCTCAGGCAGGGCACCCCGAAGCTGCTGCTAACGTGGAGTTTGGGGTGTGTGATGTTTACTGGGGTTCAGCACCTGTGAGAGGGAAGGGAGGAAGCAGAATTGGGAGGTAGAAGTTGAACTTCACGGTAGGCCCAGTGACCCCTCGGCCAAACCAGCGAGCTCCAAAATGAGCACTGCCCATAGGGTTGTCTGCGTGGGGCTGAAATGGCTGGGCTCCTATGTCCCCGCCTTGCTTAGCTGAGGGCTGGGGATGATGTGCTACCAGGTGAGGCCCCTCTCTGCAACTCGGGCAGTTCCTGACAGCACCCCCAGTCCTGGGACAAGTCCTTCCTCAAGGAGAATCCCGGACACACACATGCGTGTCTCCGACAGCGACCATCCAGTTTGGGGGAGAACTGGAAAAAGAGGGAGGAGTGCAAAAGGTGAGATATGTTGTCCTTGGGTTCTGGAAAACAGTAATAGAGCTCCAGTTTTGGGGGAATATCTAACTAGAAACAGAGGAGACTGAGTACCCAGTGGTCTGGAAAGTGAGGGCCCCTTTCACAGAGACAGGCGCAGACCATGCCTGCAGGAGACTGATCCATGAAGAATGACCATAGTCTCAGTCCCAGCAACAGTCACGGGCTGCCTGGGACAGTACACGAGCTATTCACATGGCAAGAGTCATCCTTTCTGGTCACCTGCCCTCCTTCTCCAGTTCCCCCACCCCCATCCCTCCCGCCTCCACCCCACACACACAACAGAGCTATGACGACCTCTGCTTAGCCAGGAGGGACTTCACAGCACCTGACGTAATGTGAACAGCCTATCCCAGCACAGAGAGCATTACAAAGCACTTACTGGCTTTCTCTCTCCGGGACCACATTCTCTTATATTCAGTCCCTAAGAGCTGTAGGGCACTCGAGTTCCAAACCTGGAGGAGTTTCCCTAAGGCCAGCAAGTTCTGAAGAATCCCTGATGAATGCCTTTGTCCCTATTATTCAGAGCAAAGGACGCATCAATCTCTCCACATAGGTTTGGCAGCCTTCACCGAGTGGGCTAAGGAAAAATGATGATGCTAACTCAGACCCTGAGGGGGTTTATTGTATTAAAGTAAAGACAATAAATCTCCACAGCCGGCAGTTTGAGTCTGCCCTCCACTTCCGTCTGGCTCATCCCCTCAGAGCACCGCCATGAAACAGCCCGAGGAGACAATGACCCATCCAGACAGAGGCGGCCCTTTTTCCAGGTCACTCGGAACCACCCAGCACTGGAACACTCAGGGAAGACTTTCATTTAAATTCTTAGAACAAAGACAGAGCGAGCGAAGCTGGTGCCAATGAAGTGGGAGTAAGGATATCAAAAGGCAGCCTAAAGGCAAAATTCCGTGTTTTTGTAAATACAGCTGATAAAAATCCCTTTTCTTCCCCCAGCTGATGGTCTACCAATGCATTCAATTTCATTGACAGCTAAGCCTCTGCCGAGTTCTGGTAACATAAAATGTGACCCATAGAGCTACAGTGCAGAGGAAAAGGGATGGATGTTTATGTTCTGGGTCTGTAATCACACAGCCTAGAAAGCACAGGCTGTTACGCTCATGTACTGAGGTGAGACAACAGTGGTGATTACAGACAGAAAGGGAGATGGGGAGGCAGAGGAGGTAAAGGGGCGTAAATGGTGATAGAAGAACTGACTGGGAGGGGGGGCATAAACACACAACACAATACATAGACGATGTGTTGTAGAATTGCATACCTGAAACCTGTATCATTGTATTAACCAATGTCACCCTAATAAATTCAATAAGTACATAAATAACATAAAATGAAGGTGGGGAGAATTAACTCATGTTTAGCTACTTCTAAAATTATTTCCACTCTAAAATATTTTTATTTTAAGTAATATTTAATCTGAAAAATTGAATTCCCCTTTAGTATTCAGGGAATTGGAATATGCCCTCCAGTAAAAGAAAAAAATATATGAATTTTAAGAAGACTATGAGGGCCTTCTGGAAATTGAAAATATTTTAAATAATTTTCACTGAGCGGGGCCCACACGGCAGTGAATGAAACCAATCTGAACCGGGTTGAGAACTGAAAGTTTTCAGTCATACCCTAAACCAGTGCTCAACCCTGATTTTTGCTGGAAACTCACTAAGGGTGAGGACGAGGGCAAGTTGGCAGGTGCCTTGTGAATATGGGAACCATTGAGTGGAATGCTGACCAACTCACAGACATGGCTGAGGCTCAGGCTAGCAACCCCTATGATGGTTGGACAAAATACGAAGGAGCTTGGTAGACTGAGCTGAAACCTGAGACGGGAGGGTTCCAGGCTACTCTCCTGCGCAAGCAGCCTGAGGAGGGGCCACTCATGGGACAACAGCAATCGACTTCCTGAAGGCTCCCTGTAGCAAATGCATTCACCTTCAACACTCCCTCGACCCCAGCCTTCCCAGGTTGTTCTTAATGTGGTACTATCAACCCTTCACCTTATCAAGGGTTACCTGTGGGACTCGACTCTACATATTTCATTTGCAAAAGGCCTTGGCAAAATATATGCACTTTTCTGCATGTATATAATATATCTTTCATATATGTATATATTATATATCATATAATAAAAAGTTAAAACATAAAAAGGTAGTATCAACAAGCTGGAGTCGGAACACGGGAACAGCCCTAGTTCTCTGCTTCCTTTTCCTTCCTCTGTCTTCACAGTAACAGGGACAGCCTATGAAAACTTTCATTTCAGTATTGGGGTGCAGATAATACATGGCTGAGAGTGGCCCACATTCCTAGCTCTCATTCCATGAAGGAGAATCAAAGTATCTGTTCAAATGACTTCTTCGCAGGGCTCCTAGTAGATTCTCCCAAGTTCTCCCCAACAGGAAGTTGGAAATCCCAACTGTGTTTGAAGCATCAGCAGGTGGAGCTGCAGAGCTAGTTGAGCCGCTCAGTAAGGGCACACTTCTGACAAACACTTAGACAATGGAGCAGAGACATTCTGATAGGACAAAAGGGCCAACTTACAAGACCCTGTGTATCCCTATGCAGTCCTGTGGATGTGGTCAAGGAAAAGTCACTGTGACTTTTATTTATTCGTTTATTTATTCATTCAACAGTATTTATGAGATTTCCATCATGTGCCTGGCCAGGGAAGGGAAGGGAACGGAAGGGAACTGAACAGAAGAGGAGGGGAGGGGAGGAGAGGGGATGGGAGGGGAGGGGAGGGGAAGGGGAAGGGGAATGGGTAGGGAGGGGGAGGAGAAGGGAGAGGGAGGGGAAGGGGAAGGGAGGGGAAGAGAGGGGGAGGGGTAGAGGGGAGAGGAGGGGCGGGAAGGGAAGGGAAGGGAAGGGAAGGGAAGGGAAGGGAAGGGAAGGGAAGGGAAGGGAAGGGAAGGGAAGGGAAGGGAAGGGAAGGGAAGGGAAGGGAAGGGAAGGGAAGGGAAGGGAAGGGAAGGGAAGGGAAGGGAAGGGAAGAGATGGTTTGCTCTGGGACGACTCTGTTTATTTTTATTTCCATTCTGAGTGCAAGCCACCACTAAGTTTAATAATGTCTATGATGCTAGTAAGGAGAAGAATTAAGACCATATCTGAGAATCATGTCTAGTTCAGCCCTTGCATTTTACAAATGGGAAGCCCTAAAGAGTGAAGTAATTTTCCCAAGATCAAACATCCAATAGGTTCAGTTATGTTGTGTTTGCTCGTCACGGACCTATCGAACAATTTAGCTGTATGCAGCTTTACATAATAGAATGGTTTCCTACTGGTTGTATGTAAATAAGATCTTTGTAAAGTAAAGCATTTGTTCAATGTACTAAAAGAACTTTCTGGCTATTCTTAAACTATGAATCCCTTCGGTTGGAAACAAAAAGGTTTTTCGAGATGGAGACAGGAGTGGCATGGTTTTTCAACCTCCCAAATCTCTGCATAGAGACCGATCAAGCCACTAGATAGCAAGCCCAAAGACAGTATCTTAAATAAAACTGAGTCAACCTAGCTCCATAAACACCAAATACAAATAAGTGGGGACAAACCACCCTGTGACACCAGTCATGCATGGTATCAGCTTCTGTGGGGGAGAAAGCAGAGGAAAGGCAAAGAAAATCTGAGAACAGCAGTCGAAACTAAACAAAGGTTTAGCTCGGTCCAACAGCGGGTGAGTACCAGGGGTCCCAGTAAGGTCTGATGGATGTGAACTCTAAAAATTATCAATCAGAGCTCCCTTCTCGGTCGGGGGCAATGCACAGAGATTTGATATTTCTAGTCGTGGAATAAAAGGATAGAGACATCGGATTAAAAAAAGGAAAGAGAAGTTCCCAATAAAAGTAGGAGTGAAGGACAGAGCCAGTAAATCTCACTATAAGAAAACTTTAGAAGAGGTATCTCTGTGAATTGAGAAAAGCTATACTAAACATCTACTTCTTCTAAAAGTTCAGGAAAAAGTAATTTCGCATGAAAGTGAGAAAACAAAAGGTGCGGAGGTCAAATCCTACACAAAGTTATAAGAGTAAAAGACACGGAGGGGCAGAATAACATCCCTTCAGATAATGGAAGCAACCCAGGTTGGAGCCTAGATTTTTTTTATCATGGTCGTGGTTCACTTTGCAATTAAAAAAATAAAGATCCATTTTGGATAAATGGCTGGTTTTATGTATAAAATGAGATTGGAACATCTTTCTACAGCAGGTAGTAAGATCACATCAAAGACCCTTAGAAGACAACCTAAGGAAGCTCCCACCAGCTGAAGATGAGACAATTTGAGCTTCAAAAAAGATAACTGCTTCCCTAGCCCAGTGGCTCAGCTGGTTGGAGCATCGTCCCACACACCAAACGTGGCAGGTTTGATTCCTGGTCAGGGCACGTACCCAGGTTGCTGGTTCCATCTCAGTCAGGGAGTATATAGGAAGCAACTGATCAATGTTTCTCTCTCACACTGATGTTTCTCTCCCCGCCCCCCTAAAATCAATAAACATATACTTTGGTGAGGATAAAAAAGATAACTGCAATCGGAACTTGTCAAATATATTTAAATACATTAACATATAATAATTTTAAAAAATCTAATTGATTATATTTGGGAAAAAAAAAACAATAATCTTGAGGACTGATAAAGGTAAAGAATCAAGCATGTATTTTGCTGTTCCTATATAAATTGGGTATCCTGGTACCCAAAGAGTAGACGACAGGAATCATGTCATTGTAAAATATCCCAAGTAACAAATGAAAAACAAATTATAGAATTAGAATGCCATCCTTTTTTAAAAAATATTTTCTTAAAATTTTTTTCTTTATTGATTTTTAGAGAAAGAGGAAGGGAAAGGGAGATAGAGAGAGATGGAAATATCAATGAGGGAGAACTTCAACTGGCCGCCTCCTGCATGCTCCCCACTGGGGATCGGGCCCACAACCTGGGCATGTACCCTGACCAGGAATTGAACTGCAACCTCTTGGTGCATGGGTCAGTGCTCAACCACTGAGCCACACCAGCGGGGCCACTTTTGCAACCTCTGAAGAACAAATGGATTAAGGGAATAAATATGAAAGGCTGCTAATGTCACAAAGAGAGAGACAAACAGACATTGTGTGCTTCTGAGGAAAGCTCACAGCACTGCCTATAGTCTTGCTAAAGGGAGAGAACTGATTCCGATCAAGACTCTGCATCCATGCCCTGGCTGGTTTGGCTCAGCGGTTGGAGCGTCGGCCTGTGGACCAGTCCCAGGTTCAGTTCCCGCTAGGGACATGTACCAAAAAAAAAAAAAAAAAGACTCTGCATCCAGCTGCCAATTAACAAAAATAAAAGAAAACAGAGGAACATATCAAGCTATACTATGGGACATAATCAGCAAAATCTAGGAATCCCTACAGATCAAATGCCCTGGGGTTTTCCAACAGATAAATTATAAGGAAAAGAAAAGGAAGAAGGGGAAATTTATACACTAAAAGAGACTTAAAGGCTTTTTTTAAAAGGCTAAACGATATTATCCTAAGGATACACCCAGTTAGGGATGGGTGATAAACTATTAAAATACATACACGATAGTGACTACCATACAAGTCAGGAGTCTGGTTATCTTCAGAGACGAGGAGGACAGGAAGCACATGAATTGATTTTTAGGATGACTGGTAAAGTTCTATTTCTTAACCTGGGGTGTTTATCATATAAACATAACAATAGCAATAATATAACAATAAACTACAGCTATTTTGTGTGGCTTTCTTTATCTGTGTTTTATTTTACAATAAAAAGCTTTTTAAGATCCATTTGCAAAATGAAGAATAAAAGTCCAAAGCAAATCTAATTAGCCTCCTAAATTCCCTTTTCTTGGTAAATCCTTATTTTATTATATAGTTTTTCAGAACAAGTACATGTTTGTTCTTGGAGTATACTTTAAAGAATTACTACAATGTAATCAATCAACAAATGTTTATTAAGGACCTATTACACACAAGACATTGCTATCCCATTGTAATTGGCTTATATCTTTAGATACTTCCTCTGTTTCCTGGATTAACACCATGCATTGGAAGTATTCACGATGGTTTGAGTTTTTGTGCTATTTGGTTTGTTTATAATGTTTAGTTTTGTTAATGGGATGAACTAGTGCATTTTGGAGAAGAAAGGCTCGTGAAACACTTCTACTCAGTACAAAAGCCTCTTCCCCTGGTCTTGGCACCGCTGGTCCTGAGGCCGTGGTCGGGTGGTCCGGGGCGTCTCCTCCTGTGGTACGGGCAACAGGAACTCGCTTGCTGAGAATCCGCTGATACTAGGCTACACTCAGTGACTCACCACCCAGCTCACAACCACACCACAATCTGAATAGCCAGTTCCTTGAAATGACAGTTTCAGAGAGGTTTATAGTAGGTACCAATTCCCAGCAGAACTAAAGGAAGTTTGAGAATTTTTACCAACCCAAGATCACAAATATTTAAAAGCAACCCTTTTCCAGAAAAACTTAGTTTCTAAATCGAAAAGTTAGCAAGCATATCCTTTTTCTGCAAAGCAAAGAAACTATGAGAGCTGCAAAGCTATAAAATTCCTTTAAGGCCAAGAAGTTTCTATCTCAATCAAGACTAAAATGATGATAATAATAATAATAAAAAGATCAATGATAGAGACAGAACATTGACCGCGTGGAAGAGGCTGTTCCAAGCAAATGACATGCATTCATTTATGCAATCCTCACCACAACCCAAATAGAGGTGCTGCTAAAACATTCCCATTTTACAGATAGTGGAACTGAGCAGCAGAGGTGAAATAACCTGCCCAAGGTCAGATAGCTAAGTAAGTAGCAGTGCTAGGACTCAAGCCAAGTGGCCTGGCTGCAGGGCCTATGATAGGTGCCACCAGTTCGTAGCACCTTGGCAAGCCCAGTAAAGGTTAGGGCAGGAGAGACAGTGATCTATATGTGAACACTCCCTGCCTTGTCCAAGGTGCATTTTAGATAACAGCTTCTGGCAGAGCGCACAGCTAATCAATGACCAAGGAGCATCCGCTGTCTCCGTAATAGTTCTCGAGCTGTCGATTCCGCCATCCCCATTGCCACTGCTTTGGTTCAAGCCAGCACCACTCCTCCGCCAGATAATTGCAGGAGCCTCCTAAGTCACCCTCCTTCTTCTAGCCCAAATTGGAGATAAGGATGAATGGCAAAAACAGAAATATACAAAGACGCCAAGCTAGCCAGAGAATACGTGTACAGCAGCCCCAGCAATTCCCAGAAGCCAGGGCTGGAGAGAAGTGGAAGCAGTGGCAACGCTCGGATTCTCACAGATCTAGGGAAGGAGGACAGCAGAGGCAGCATAAAGACATGAAATTAAACAACCCCACCACGTGCGAGCCTCCAGGGTCTGCCCTCAGGGACTGCGGGCCCAGAGCAGTTGTAGATGCACATTGTCTGCTCGCCTTTCTTCCTCCTCCAGCCTCCCTGGGGCTTGGGGGTCCTGAGCAGAGGCGTGGCTGGCTCCAGTCACCCTCCCTCCTGCACTGGCCCGGCTGCAATGTTGCCCTGGGCAGGGCACTGGGCAGGAAGGAGACTCCTCACATGATCCAGATTAACCCTCCTTTCTTCTCTTCCGCAAGCTGCACACCGCAGTGAGAGCCAGCAGAAATGCAGACAAAAGGGGGTCTGCGATGGACCAGAAGGGCCCTGCTCCTCGGCATCCTCTGCACTACTGCACACCTGCCTCTCCCAGGAGCCTCCCTGCCCCAGCGTCTCCCAAGGGCTACAGGTAGGTGGACCCCGGGGTCAGCTACCCCTGCTGCTGCTGCCTGCAGATGAAGGGACAAGGGGGAAATGCTCACCTGACCCTTTTGCTTATGCTTCCTCCTGTACTAGCTCTTATTTTAGCATTTGGAAGAATATGAAACACCTCTGATCCCTCAAATAAGGCCTCAAAGATAGCACTGAAATAACTCACAGACCTCACGAAGCAGGAGAGCCTCCTGTTTTTATGGTTGGAAACTTCATCATTAAAAAAAAATCTT
This sequence comes from Molossus molossus, assembly GCF_014108415.1. NCBI lineage: Eukaryota > Metazoa > Chordata > Mammalia > Chiroptera > Molossidae > Molossus > Molossus molossus. Next base: position 186,522,166 of record NW_023425344.1, read on the forward strand.
TCATCCTAGAAATCCACTCTGCCCACCGTGGGTGCTTTTCTGCAGTCCTGTGGACAACTCGGGCTCTGAAATGGGAAACAAAATTGTACAGATATTAGACATCGTTACAATCAGAGATACAGTTTCTACTTGAGGAAGAGGGTCCCGAATTCCCTCTTAGAAATGAAGCAGGAGAGGAAGCGTGATTTCATGATTTCCTCTTTTTAATTCGCTCACGATCAGCTCACTTCATTAAAGCATCTCTTTTGGGTCTCAAAGACTAGTTTTCTTTTGGAGGATCTACAACTACATCATATTCACATACATTTTCACCGGGATTCTTAAAATTCCACCCCAAAACTGCACACTTTACATTTTTCTTAAGCAATTTCCCTTTGTGGGCTTGAGATGTGTCTCCAACCCCCTTCAAACTTTCACCTCCTTTTCCTTACCAGGAAATAGCACCCAATGTGTTATTTCTCCATCATCGGAGTTTCCCGAAGGGTTTTTCACAAAACAGGAGCGTGCAGATGGAGGCATCGTAATCTACATCCTAATTATCCTTTACATGTTCCTGGCCCTGTCTATTGTCTGTGATGAGTACTTCCTACCCTCCTTGGAAATCATCAGTGAATGTAAGTGGCTGGAAATCTCCCCTGTGACCTTCCAGAATAGTTGTGCCACGCACCCATAGGGCTGTTTTTGAAATAGCTTAGCAACAACTCTGTCTCTCTCACCCGGTTGCAGAATGTCGCTGTTCGTAATTAAGCTTTGTTACTGGTATCTGAAATTAACATCTACCAGTTTAAGCCCATTGGTTGTCTCCTGTCAGTCATGGACAGCACCCAGAATTCTGAGACAGACTTTTCATTGGTGCCCTGGTCCCTAAAATCATGGTATCAGTGATGTTTTATGTCAGAGAAGCAGAAATGCCAGCATTCCCAGTCTGTCTCCTACTTGGTTAGTTTAATTATTTGAGCATGCTCACTTCAGAGAAAGTCAGAGTTAAGGGCTAGGTTACCTATTGGATGGAAACAGCATCCCCCCCACCCAAACAGCTAGCATTTCTGCACAGAGGGGAAAAGCATGCGCAAAACCGCCCCCACCTCCGCTGAAACACAAGGCGCCTGTTTTTCTCTCTTGTTCACTACAATATAGCAGCATCCTTAGGACCTAAAACAAGACCTGGAGATAGTGGGGACACTCAACACATATTTATTAAACAAAAAAAATAATTATAGACTAGGTCAGCATAAGTTTATTCTAATTATTAACTTAAGTAGATGTAAATACATTTTTACACTGACATTGTTCTACATTGATATTGTTTTTCTTTTAATAGAAAGTAAATTACTTTAACATAGTGTTTTTACTGGGATTGATGGAATACAAGAAAAAACAGAGGGGGAAAAAATAAAATCATCTACATTTCCATCACCCAGATATCCCCACAGTTACCACTCGAGGTGTTTCCTTTCCGTCTTTTGGATCTTGCCAAAGACGTAGTTTAAGGTCTTTTCCTTTTTGTCATATACTGTTGTGTACATTTTCCCATTTATTAAATGCTCTTCAAAAGGATGATTTTTTTTAGTTCATTTTTTAATTTTACTTTTTAAATTTATCTTTATTGTTGAAAGTATCACAGATGTCCCTCTTCCCTCTCCCCCACTGGTAGCATGATACTTTAGGACTCTGTATGTGATCTGAGCACCTAAAACTGCTTTTTATGTATAGTAGGCACCATGTAGAAATTTATAATTTTTAAAATTAATTTTTAAAATTCAGAAGACATTTGATTTTTTTGTTGTTGTTCCAAATAATGGTATGCCCGTTTGTACAAAATCTCTGCAAACTTCTCTGATCATTTCCTGATGAAGCTGCAGCACGGTGCATATTTTAAGCTCTATCGTACATATTGCCAAGAGCATTTCACGAAGAGTGTGCGAACTTAAACATCAGAGTGTGTGGTAGCTTCCATGCCAGAAAATCATGAGTAATATCATTTTAAATGTCTCTGTTAATTGCTTTGAAAATGAAACTTTATTGTATAAAATTTGTATTTATCTTATATCTTATTTGTGAGGTTAACATTTTACAATTTTATTGAAATTTGTTTTTGGTGTGTGTTTTATTGCTCATGTTCTAATGGGGGTGGGAAGAGATCCTTTGTCTTTGTCTTACTGATTTCCAAGATTTTTTTTTTACTATAAGGACATTAACCTTTTTTCTAATGTAATTTTTATATCATGTGCTTTTTCATGTTTTGTTGTTTGCATTTGTATTTTGTATGTTTATCACATTGAAATTTTACATATTTTATGTAAATTTAGAAATAGTTTATGATTCTCCTTTTGGCTTTATACATTTTTATCCCTAGGTCAAAAAAATTTTTATATTTTATTTTACTTATGGTTTTTTACATTTATTTCTTCCCCCTACGGATTTGTCTTGCTATAGCAAGATACAATGCTATTTTTTTCAAAAGTTGATCAGTCATCATATACTAATTTCTTATATATATGTGGGTCTCTTTCTATACTCTCAACTCTGTTGCAATATTCTATCTGTTCATCCTTGTGGGAAGAATCGTACTTTCAAATAGAAAAACTAAATAGATAATGTTAATTATATATAAGTGTAAGAAACTTAAAATTCAAGGTACTATATCCCACCTAGAATCCTACTCTTTCTGGAAAGTAAAATAATGACTTTTACAAAATTCTGGCTCTCACATTTCCAAACAATGACTTCACTGAAAGAATAAATCCATAAAAAACTGTCTTCAGGGTAGTCAATAAATAAGTTTACTGGCCCTGCAGAAAGATACTACCGTATTCAAGTTTAGATTGCTACTTCAAAACAGTCTTCATTAAGTGACTTCACAGACTATCTAACAATCACTTCCATCATGCCACGAGTGGAATTACCCTGAAACATCAGCAACAACACATGCTTCTCAAGTGCACTGCTCTCTGTACTGAAACCGAACACAGCAGTTACACGGACGTGTGGCTGATGGACACCACGCCACTGCCCAATCTTCCTCCGCAGCTGACAGCGGACCTTGGGCTGGAGTACTGAAAACACTGGCAGCAAAATGAGGCAGAAATAGCGCTAGCCCAGTTCGTGTTTAAATTAATTCTGTCATTTCTCTTTTCAAGATCTAGCATGGTCTCCTCCAAATTAGGACAGAGCAATAAAAAGCAACCTCCCTGGAAGTTGTGTACATCCACGGAACAGTCTGCAGATGCGTTCTGTTCCCCCACAGTTCTGTGGTGAGCACTGAGTTACAGTAGTTCCACCCACCCTGTCAGCTGATAAACACCACCCTCAAAACAGTTTACTGAAGCATTTCACAAAGTCATGGAGTGTTATTTCTTTATTAGTTAGTTAGTTATCATAAAAACAATGATAGAAGACAAAGCATGGTTCTAAATTAAATATATATGGTTTCATTTAGTCTTCACAAAGCCCTACGAAGTTGGAACTATTAGGCTGCTTTTACTGAAGAGAAAAACGAGGCTGAGAAGATATGCAATTTCTCAAGACTATACAGTCAGTATCCATACTGCAAAGCCCTGGCCTCTCTCATGCCAAAACCCAAGCATGTTCTCGATCGCCATATGATACGGTTTTAACGTCCTTGTTTGATATTAGCTGCTTAACACGGTTGTTTCAGCAGAACTGTTCTACATGAGCAATCTTAAAAGATGTTCCTCTCCCAATGGCACTGAAAATTTTGACCCGCCACAAACCTCATCAAATACCCACTGAAATGATGGAGAAAGTATACTACAAGTAAGAAGAATTCACTTAAAAAAATCAGCTTAGACTTTTGGCAATCTACTGGGGGTTGCACACTAATGTTGTGAACATTTACCCACAATAATTAAACGCTGAGACCTATATATTTTGTAGGCCTATACATGGGATCATAGTATAGCTCTATGGAAGCAAATGATCCTGTATGATGAGATGACTCTCTGTGGGGTACACGTTCTGAGTCCCAACCTCGAATCCAATGGTAGGATCGGCAGGCCCTGGCCCACCCCAGCCCCATTCTGCCCGCCCGCCCCGCCCAAGTCACCAGCAGCGTGCGTCTGGCCAGCAGGAGCTTCAGCAAGGTGAAGACTAGAGGAGGCTCAGGAACGGAATCTCCGTGCAGGGCTCGGAGGAGGGGAGGGCAGAGCCTCTTGCTGACACCCTGCCCTGCTCAGGCGAGCAAGTGCTCTTCGTCTGTGGCTGTACATGTTGGCCTTGCCATGTCCCCTAGAGCTGCCACTGCCTGAGGCTTCCGGCAAAGATCTTTCCCTTCTCCTTGTTCTGCTCGTAATCATAAAAGCCACACAACTTCTCCTCCTCAACTCAACACTGGAGCGCATGCGTATACCACTAGGCAGCCTGAGACACTGCTGGCCCCCTCCCGGGCACACCCAGTGTGAGAAACGCTATCGCTGCCCTCCCTCCCTCCCTGTCTGCTTCTTCCCACGTAGGTTCGACATGGGCTAGCGATGCGTCTTTGACCACACAGGGCTGAAGTGACATTAATCCACATTATTAGAGGGGTAAACAGGTTGGGGATTCAGGTACGGGGTTAAAAGATGTCAGCAGAGGGGGGATAATATCTGAGACAATTCGAGCTAAGGGTAATGGGGTGAGGAAAGAAACAACGGAGAGCACCCTCATTCCCATCAGCTGTGCTGCTCTAGACAGTACGCGGGTGCACACTCGTGTGTGTGTGTGTGTGTGTGTGTGAGAGAGAGAGAGAGAGAGAGAGAGAGAGAGAGGGAGACATAAAGACAGAAACAGAGGATTCCAAATGACAACCAGGAAGCAAGGGGAGCCTCGTGGTCTCTGGTCATTCATGTGAGCCTGACTTAGGAAGCTTGGTCTACATTCTCATGCCCGGGCTGTGAGGTCAGTCCCATTCCCTTGTAGTCGTATCTGGCACTGCTTGCTTGGGGCTCCGTCCACTTTGTTCTGCCGCTGACATCCTTGCTGGATGGTCTCTGACCATGCTGAGGATCTCGGAGGGCTGGAGGGGAGAATGCCATTCTAGGCTCTCGTGAGATGGCTGAAGGGTCCACCCTGGAGCCTGACACAGCCTAGGTTCAAATCACAGCCCCACCATTTACTAGATCCGACTTTGGGCAAAGTGCTGAAAGTCTCTCTGCCCGAGCTGTCTCAGCTGTGCAGCGAGAGCGGCTGGAGCTCTCCATTCACGGAGCTGTGTTGCCAAATACATAAGAAGTGAAGAAGGGGAGCGATCAAATCACTAGCAGTATGTCTGAGGCATATACCAAATCTAGGGTGCACCTGCTACAGCTTGGAAAGCAAGTAAACGCAAGTACTACATCACAAGGTAGGACGTGAGTTTATGAAATCTATTCTTTTCTTTCATCTAATAACCCTTTTGGCAACTTTAAATGATACCTTAAGCACCTCTAGAATATTGTCTTAGAGTTCCTTTTATTTCTTTCATGTTAAAATCCATACCATTTTATTCCATCTTTAGCAGTCTTTCATTGTTTAAAGAATATTTTAAAGTGTACGTAATTTAAGTATAAATTAAATTAAAGATATAAACTACATTTACTTATAGGACTATTATCTCTCAGTTCATTTTTAGAAACACAAAAGCTCAGTAGAAAGCCAAAACAAATCCTTTTTCAATATTTTTATATGTAATGGGGATAAATAAATTCTCCTATAATTATTTAACCACTGTTCAGAGTAGCTTGTTTGGTTTTTAACCTTTTCCAAACTATGTACACAGAAAACTGAGAACCCCTTAAGACTGTTCACTTGATGTAGCCCAAAGTGCACACTGAGCTAGCTATGAATTTTTTCATTTTAAATGTCACACGAACATACTATTCAATTAGAAATTATAATCCCTCCCCCATGTTGGTCCTTTGATGTATAACAGGTCTTAAGTGAAAACGATCGTAATAAGGTATGGAGATATAATGAAATGAAATATTTACTTTTTTATTTAAAAAGTTATTTTTATTCACTCTGCTTTGAGCTAATATTTGCCCATGCTCCACTTTGTGTTTCAGAAATAGACAATAAGAAAGGAATGCAAGTTTTAATTCCAGGTAGATTTGGTTCTAAGTTGATAAAATTGAAAGGGGGTCAAAGTAATTCTGTGCGTATGACATTTGGACAGTCTACAGTTTCAGTGTTCGATTCCCTTAATCCTCGTGAAATTTACAGAGGCAAAGCCTTCCCAGAGAACAAAGAGCCTAGGAATAGTGCTTCCTCCTTGCCACACGGGCACTCATCCTCCTAAGAGCATTTTCATCCTCTTGTTTTTCTTCTCTCTCTGATCTAAATTGTGGTCCCCTTGGATTGTAGCTACATCTGCCCCAGGTGTGTGGATCTAAATAAGTGCCAAGTTGTTAGGATATTGCCAAGATACTAATGCAGGAACAGGCAGTAATAATAATTGAAAGGGTTAATAATGTTTTAACAAAATTAAAGTCCATTCTGATACCCGAGCAGTTTTCTAAAAAACCTGGGACTGACACCCAGAGGAACCATAAAGATAAGGAGTTAATGATGGCCCTGGGAAACTTGGAGGAGATTGATGATGGCCCAGACCTCGGCTGGAGCAGACTCCTTACCTCTGAGGACATTTGTATCAGCCCTGACACCAACTCCGTGGTGCCAAGAGAATGTAGATTTTTTTAGTTTTGAATGTAGTGTTTCTGAGTTTCTGTAGTTTGGGCCTATAAAACCCAGAGAACAAAGAGATTTCGAAGCTGGACTCTTAAGGAGTCGGCCTGCCTGCACCCAGGCGTGTGCAATAAAGCCATCTGGCTCTACACTGGCCTTGCGTTGTGGATGTGACCTCCCGCCAGCTCAGACCTTTTAATAATAATAATGATAATAATAATAATAATATCTCTTCACTTTATCGACATGGATGACCAAAAGAGCAGTTTTTTAAAGTAAAAATGATCTATGTGCCCACCCATCTCTACAATACTATGTGACCTTGGGCAGATAATGTTTGGGGATAAAATGTCTTGCATGTGCTGTATATAATAGGCTTAGGGCAGTGGACATTCACTGTATTTTTACAGCTGTGAGACTGGGGGTGAGGAGAGCCCTTTTCGGTGGAATCGGGCATTGACAACCCTTGTACAGGCTTACAGAACTCATTCCATCACAGCTCTGACAAAATATAAGGTGGTAACTCTCAAGTGCTGGAAATGTTCTTATTTCTTAAGAACCTCACACACATCCGTGCAGTTGTACACTGAGAGGCAGGCATTGATTCCAATGGGGCTAACTTTACTCAAAATATTTCTAGAAAAGTATTTGAAATGAATGTCAAGACGAGCTTCGCAAACCATGAGAGACTTTGGTTTGCTCTCACACTTCATTTTGGACCCTAAATAGAATCAGTCAGCATGACTACCCACTCTAGTCACTGGAGTTGGGTCTGAATGACTTTTGATTGCTTCAAAACTCAAATTCATTCACAAAGCATAAAAATGTGCTATCACTGAGGACTTTTTAAAATGCTGCCAGAGGATACCAAATTGCATATAGCCTCAAGTTGTAACTCCATTAAAATGTGAAAAGAACTGGAACTACATTAAAATGCTAGCGGCCCTTAGCATTGTAAGAGTGTAACTATTTCCTCTATTTTCCTCCATCTTCTAAATTTTCTATAATATAGGGATTTTTAAATTATGAAATTTATTTAACATAAAACGTGGTACAAAGTTGAAGACAGAATTCATGCTCTGCATTTTGAGTAAAAATTGATAAAATTAGACAATACCTTAAAGATTGTGTGGTCCAACCGCCCAGTTCACAGATGGCAAAATACAAGCCTTGTGTGAACGACTTGTCTGCAATCTCAAATAAGGTACTTATGGCAGGGCCAGACTCCAGCTCCCACTTCAGTTTAAAACGCTTCCTACTGTATTTCCTGACGTGGACTTTCAAAAACTGTTATAAACGTCCCATCGTGGCATCCTAGAAGATAACACACTTAAGAAAACGTCTGATGAGTTTTAGTAATCAGTTCTTTATCATAAAGTTTCACTTTATTTAAACAGTGTGATATATAAACTCTTAAAGCAAACTCACCTTAAATATTTCTACTACATCCTGGAGGAAAATGTGATTATTCCTTAAAAGTAATAGAGAGAAAAGAAAGGAATAGCTCGGGGGAGGGGTACCCAAAGAATTTATCTTTAATAATAAACTGTAGGCGAGAGATATGCCATCCCAAAGTCGGAGAACATAAAGCCAGTCTAAAGTTCGGATGTATGAACCATCCTTACAAAATATGCTTAGAACCTTAAGATCTAACTTGTTAAAATATCTTTGAAGTTTTACACATCCATCGACACAAGCCCCCTGAAGAGCAACACATGGTGTTGTTACTGCCTTTTGAGAGAAAGTGTTCGAAAGGGCTACCTGTGTCCCTACCTTGCGACAGTCCGATAGGTCACGCTGGAGAATGGATTTCTGATGTAGCACTCTTCAGCTCAATGAGGATTGGTCCTCACCTCTTCAGTTGTACCAAGTGTGGACAGTAGCTTCAAGATAAAGCATCTGATTCTTTTTATCTAGCCCTGATTTGATTTGAGAATTCATGATAATACCCAATATTACTAAATTTCTACATTCTCCGGAATAAGCTAGAAAACTTCCTAAGTACCTCTGACTCCCAGTAACTGTTATTCCCTGGAAGGAAGGAATAAATTGGGGGCAGTTATAGGCCAGTGCCACGAGGCAGAGAAGAAAATAACTCAGTTGCATTATAATTGAGTTATAGCCTGACTGCCATTCTTACATTGGGTTTTTGTCACAAAATTGAAATAGCACTGGACGTAGAACCTATACCTGGGGTTTATGTAGTAACTTCTCACATTTAAGATCCTTACTATACACCTAACTTTGAGTTACTTAACCTCCTGGACCTGTTTCTTATCTGTGAAATGAAAATACCACCACTCATATTTGAAGGTAGTTGAGATTAATAAATTATGTATGTGAGAGTGAATTGCATACCATCAATGTAAGATATTATCTACTTCACAATTAAAATGAAAAAGAGTTAATCACAGAGCAGTATGCTTTATCTTGTTCTGTTTTGTTTCATGGCCAATTGATCTTACTATACACATCACAGAGTTGTAATAAGGGTATGCATATATACATATAAATTATATATATTATATATTATAATTGTTATATATTATATAAAGTGATATATATACACATATCTCACTCTAGGCAGTAAAAGAAATACCATGAACTATAGCTTTCATTAATCATTACTTCTCTCCCTGCATTCGTCACTGTAGGTCGAGGTTCATCAAGCGACATGACCAAAGACAATAGTGAGGAATAGGGTAGAGGGCCTGGATTGGAACATCCAAACTACCCTGAGAGGACTTTTCACAAGGCTGAGCAGGTGGCCAAACAGCTCAGACTGGAGCTTGTTGGGCCTCTGAGACCAAATAACCTCACAGGGATTTACAAGAAAAATGACTGATGCTGGTATCGTCAGCAGGCAGTACGTGGATGGCTTTCCAAGCACTTCCCATATCTTTCAGAAAAAACAAAAGTCCTTATCCTTACGTGATCCGGCTACCTGTTACCTTTGACCTTACCGTCTACCGCTCTCCCTTCACACACTCAATGCCGACACGCTGGCCTTCTGCTTCTTGAACACACGGGCAAGCTCCCAGCTCAACCTTTGCACTCCGGCTGCTGCCTGGAATACTTCCCGCAGGCGCGTGTGCTTAGCTCCCACCCTCTGAAGTCTGTAAGTTACCACTGCCTCAGTGAAGTCCTTTCTGGTAGCTCAATCTAAAACTGCAATCTTTCCGTCGTGACATTTGTCCCTGCTCCGTGCTTTGTTCTTTGCTGTGTCCTCACTAGAATTGAAGCTCACAGGAGCAGAAACACGTGCTTTGTTACGACCATATTCCCCGCACATGAAAAGGCATCTGGCACAGTAGGTAAACGCAACAAGTCAATGAACAATAGCCTGGGACTCCTGCTTAACAAATCACCCCAAAACTGGGCTCAGCTAGGTGGTTCTTGCTCAGGGCAAGGAGGCTGGGATCATCTGAAAGTCCCCTCCCTCAAATGGCTGGTGCCTGGGATGGGCTGGTGCCTGGGATGGGGAGATTCAAAACAGCAGGGATTCCTCAAGCATCTCTATTTCAATATGGGCTCTTCATGAGGTCTCTCCAGTAATGGGAGTTTCAAGGTAGCCAGATTTTACTTTTTTATTAATTTTTTAGTGAGGGAGAGAGGGAGAATAACATGGATGATTGGCTGCCTTCTACATGTCCCCCACTGAGGATGGGGCCTACAACCAGGGCATGTGCTCTTGACCAGGAATCAAACCTGGGACCTCTCAGTGCATGGGACACACTCAAGCAACTGAGCCACACTTTTAATGTAGTGACTTATGGCTCTAAAACAAATGTCCTTAAGAGAACATGGGAAGGTTTATCACCTTTTATGTCCTAGTCTGGCAAATATTATGGCTCCGCCACACTCTCTCAGTCAAAGTGAGAGTAACAAAGGCTTACCCAGGTCCAGGAGGAGACATAATATAAACTCCACCCCCTTTAAAAATAATAGGATGAAAAGATTCTGGGAAATCATGTGGACAGGAATATTGTAGCCATTTTTGTAAAATACAATCTGCCACATCAAGGAATAAAAAAATCAGCCCTGGCTGATTTGGTTCAGCGGTTAAGAGCGTCAGCCTGCGGCCCAGAGAGACCCAGGTTCAGTTCCCGCTAAGGGCACGTACCTCGGTTGCAGTTTGTCCCCGGCCCTGGTTGGTCGTGCGGGTGGAAGCCACTCGATGTGTCCCTTTCATGTCGATGTTTCTCTCTCCCTTCCTCCTACTCTATCTGAACAACAAATGGAAAAATGTCCTCAGGTGAGGATAAAAAAAAAAAAGGAATAAAAAAAAAATCAGTAAAGTCAAAGGCAGATGTCCCAGCAGAGAGATAGAATATGCAGTGGACCTGAGAATGAGCAACACGTGAATGATCCCTACAGGCAAGAATAAGGAAATAATGACCACAGGTGACTCAACCAAGCACACCAGTATTTGAGGGTCCCAGAAAGACTGGAGTGTCAAGAATCAATAGGTATAATAAACAATAAACATCAACAAAGGATTGCTATCAAGAGCCTTAGAAACCTAAATTTTAGTCCTAATTTTGTGACCTAGGGTAAATAACCCGCAGCATGATAGAATAAAAAATGCTATCAGCTATTTTTTATTCCACCAATAAAGCCTGATTGGAGACTTGATGCAACCTTGTCTCAGCCTTCCTAAAGCAAAGTGGTTTCTTCAACATGGCTTTCTCTTTACTTATCAGAGTAGGTTCCTAAGCTCTAAAATCGAAGGAGCAAAACTTTTTTTTTTTTTAACCTCACCTGAGGATATTTTTGCATTCATCTTCAGATAGAGCAGGAGGGAGAGAAGGAAAAGGTGAGAGAAACATTGATGCAAGAGAGACATATCAAGTGATTGTCACCCACATGACCCCAACCGGGGTCGGGGACAAACTGCAACCAAGGTACATGCCCTTAGTGGTACATGCCCTCTGGTCCGCAGGCTGAAGCTCTAACCGCTGAGCCAAACTGGCCAGGGCGAAGGAGCAAAACTTTAAGACTCTCATCCTATCAATCATTGAGGATAATGGGTTTGCATGCTTGTAAACATAGGGAATACACACAATCTGAAGAATATTTTCCTTTATTTCCTACTCTGGAGCTGTTCCCATGGTTCCATGTTTGACATTAATAGTGTTATTGTGCAATAGGTCAATTTTTGTTAACTAATTTCATCATTTGTATTTAGACAAGGTTGAAATTGCCAATTTGTGAAAGCACTTCTTAATTCAGCTTCACTTATAGATTTTAAAGACTACCAATATTCACTTTTTCTCCTCTTTCAAGTTGGATTAGGGTTCCTGAATTACCATAATTATCTCAGCTCCTATTAGAGCATTGAGTTTTTAAGCCATGCTACTACACATATACCTTTCTTTTCTTGGTCCCAAAAATCCATCTTTGCACTCAGAACACTGAGTTGCAGCATAGTTTCAATATACTTTTGGCCTCATCTCCCTTTCTACAGAAGCTTTAAAGAAAGCAAGACACTTGCCCTGCCAGTGTGGTTCAGTTGGTTGAGCGTCATCCCATACACTAAGAATTCCTGGTCAGGGCACATGCCTGGGTTGTGGGCTCAATCCCCAGTAGGGGGTGTGCAAGACAGCTGATCAATGTTTCTCTTCCTCCCTCTCTCTCTCTAAAATCAATAAAAAAAATTTTTTAAATATTAAAAAGCAAGACACTGGATTCCTCTATTTCTTAACCTGCACATTTTACTTTTCCAGTTGAAGTCAATATTGGTGTTCTTCTGTGAAGCTGTAGTTTAGAGTATCTATTGCATTTAGTTATAAAGACATACTCTCATTTGTCACTTTACTGGGCATAACATAATCTCATTTGTCTTCAGCCCTTGGATTGTCTCAGGATGTTGCAGGTGCAACTTTTATGGCAGCCGGTAGTTCAGCTCCTGAATTAGTTACTGCTTTCCTAGGTAAATATTGCACCTTATATTTTTTGCTAACCCCATGTGATTTTATCTATTTCAAATCAACACTAACTTATCTACTATCTTGCTCACAGGTGTATTTATCACAAAGGGAGATGTTGGCATTAGCACCATTCTCGGATCTGCAATTTATAATCTCCTTGGCATCTGTGCAGCCTGTGGCTTGCTATCTAACGTGGTATGCGCAACTTTACTCAGCAAAATGTATTGTCTTGACAAATTAAAAAATTGTTTATAGTCTAGAACAAACAAGGCATTAATAATGTGTTCAATCAAATTTATTAATCAGTAGAAAAACAACATGTATTCAATTTTAAGTTAACCCACAAATAGCTCTTGGTCAAATTTATGAAAATCAGAGGTGTAGAAACAATTTTCCTTAAAGTTCCTTTTTCTCTAGGCAATATGCAAAAGATAATATTTAGCTACAAATATACAAACCATTTTTTTACATTAAGCATGTACTTGAAGAAGTTACAGTGTAATGGAAACAGTAAATTATCCTTTTGTAGGTTTCAACACTGTCATGCTGGCCCCTGTTCAGAGACTGCACGGCATATGCGATTAGCGTAGTGGCAGTTTTCGGCATAATATTTGACAACCAAGTGTACTGGTAAGCTTGAAATCATGTTCTTCTTATGTAGAACACAATTACAGAGAAAATTTTATGAAATGCTAATGGTTTAGTAACATTGTCTCCCAGAAATGCTAGAGCAGTCACTTCTCAAACATCTGCCACTTCTGCACACTTTGCCCCAGGTCTCTGTGCTAAAGCTCATCAGTCGCTGGTTGTATTTTTCTCCCTTCTCTGCAATACATCAGTTGTCAGTCTCCTGTCTCAGTAATCACTGGATGTTACCATCCTTCCTTCTCCCCACTGACTGTTCAAAAGTCTCCCAACTTTTTTTGTCCATTAAAACTCCTAACAGTTAACTTTTTTATCTAACAGTTGACTTTTTTATCTATTGGGTTATTGTTCACTTGACCAGTTAAAAGTGCTCATAGTCATAAGATTAGAGAGATGGTAATGGAGGAAGTAAACGTCCCTTTGAATTCCTGCAACTTTCTCTCTGACGTTCATTTAGGAAGAGGAACTATAGCCTTCTTCCTCTAAGAATCAATATTTATGTTTCAATGTTAAAAATCGTTTGTGTTATTTATAGTCCCATGTCTTGCAGTTCCAAGAAAATAAAAAAGGGAGTCACTTAGTGGACAGATAACTTTTCAGCTAACATGCATCAGGTATCTATTAGGCATTTATCACTATGCTGACCATCATCATAAGGGACAAAGAAATGTAAAACAGTTGTGTGCCTGGCACAGTGCCAGAGAACACCAGGAAAATAGAAAACAATGTAAATAACTTCCCTGTGAAGTACAATTTAGCAGTGCTACAGAATACCTGCTATCAAAAAACAAAATCCAAATCTAGCAGAGTAAAATTTCCAAATGAATTATTCTGAACTCTAGTCTGTCTCCCAAAGAAAAACTGTTGCTTACGGTCGGGATATTTCTGGGACTCAGCAGCTGTCTGCAAGGGGACCATGACTGTGAGAGTGTCCCTCCACTAGGGAAATCAAGAACTCTGAGCTTCCAGCTGTAGCAGAGATTCACTCACTATAAAATAAAAGGTAAATGTAATGGTATTAGTTAATCACAATTCTTTAAATAGGAAACCACAGTAGAGGAAAATAGTTCTCAGTGCCTAAGGTATAATGTTATGTTTGAGAATATCGCCTTGTTTTCTTGTGAATTTAGTTGTTAATTTTACAAAAAATAAATAAAATAAAAATCTCTGTATAGGAAATTGAAAAGCCCCAGCCAAAGCCTAACATATTCTGAATATTTTACACAAAATTCCTACATTATAAAATTTGAAGACACAGCTGAAAAGAACACATGCTATAGTCTTTTGTAGTTACGTATTTTGGGGAATGGATTCTGTCAGTGAACTGAGATGAAGAATGCCCATTACTATCCATTAGTTTCATTTTAATTTTGAAAATCTATTATTATTTTCAAAGTATTTTTATGCCTACCATCGTGAAGAAATCTATAAATGAAGATGAGTTTCCAATCCTCTTTTTTTTAAATATAGAAAAGACAGAGTCAAGCTCCTATCACTACATTTATAATAATGCTGTACAAAATCAAAGTATATCTGGAAACATATGACTGTTCTATTGCTGCATTAAAAATTAAGCAGAGCCCTGGCTGGTTTGGCTCAGCAGTTATAGAGTATTGGCCCGCGGACCAGAGAGACCTGGGTTCGGTTCCCGCTAAGGGCACATACCTCAGTTGCAGTTTGGCCCCGGCCCAGGGGTCGCGTGGGTGGCAGCCAATGTGTCTCTCTCACATCGATGTTTCTCTCTCTCTCTTCCTTCCTCCCTCTCTCCTGCTCTATCTGAAGTTAAATGCAAAAAAAAAAAAAAAAGATTAAGCAGATACTGCTCAAAAGCTATTAACTTTTAAATAACTTTTTATGAAAACACAAATTTCTCTAATTTATTTATAGGTATGAAGGAACTTTACTACTTTTGATATATGGATTATATGTTTTGGTGCTGTGTTTTGACATTAAAATTAACCAATATATTATAAAGAAATGCAGTCCCTGCTGTACCCGTCTTGCCAAAGCTATGGAAGAGAGAAGTGAACCACCACTGATGGGATGGGAAGATGAAAGTCAACCATTCATCTGTTGGCAATCAAGAAATGACAGTGGAATATTTCATGAGGATTCTGGTTATTCCCAGCTTTCTATAAGTTTGCATGGTCTTAATCAGGTTTCTGAAGGTAATAATCACATCCTGCCCACTATTAAAAGTCTATTCAACCAGTGAAACCTAATCTCATTTCAATTCAGCAAGTACTATATACTTATTATATAAAATACACAATGGAAATTCAGAGCTGAAGAGGCAGTCCATATCCTTACGAAGCATCCGATACTGCAGGAAAAAAACAACTAAAATATGAAGGTTTACGTACATAGAAAAAGAAATTAAGTGTAATTGTGTTTACTAAATGAGATAGATTATTTAAAATTTGATGAGAACGGTTAAATAGGAAAGACTATCAGACAAGGGAGCATTTGAACTGAGCCTTATAGAATAGGTTAAGATTTTAACTGATAATCTGATTTATAACCAATAAGTAACAGCTACTGAAGTTTTTATTTAGACAAATGATACAGAGGTATGAAAAAAAGTATATTCAACGGATTGAAGCCAAGAAAATAAGACGTGCAAAACACTTGTTCAAGTACTAGTATAACTGAGTGTGAAATGTGCACAGTAAGAAGGCAGAGGAAAGGTGGAGAGAAAGGAATAGGATAGGAAGAGACTTAAATGTTGTGTAAGAGTCTTTGCAGGTTTATGAGCAGGAAATTATTGGAACTGAAACATGGGATAAAAGACAGAGGTCTGTTAGAGGCTACTAAACAGCTGATGCATTTAACAGATGCCTAGACAGTGGGAATGGAAGAGAACAGACATGAGACAATGCAGGGAAAGCATCATGAAGACTAGTCAATTAAAGGATTATACGGGGCCAGAAAAGGGAGCAGACAATTCTAAAGCTTTGATCACAACTGACTTAAAAAAAATAGAACACCGCTTACAAAAACTAAAAATTTAGGGAAAAGAGCTGGTGAGAAAAAGATAACAGTTGAATTTTAAATATGTCATTTGAAGAGTAAATATGTTTAATAGAAAGTTGAATTCATTTATGACCAGAAATATAAATTTATGGGTTACTTCTTAATAAAATGGTAGTATAAAACAGATTCTAAATTTAATTTAGTATATTAGGAAGAAAATTTATTCTAATTTACTACCTAAAAAAATTAAAACAAGACTTTTCCCCATCTTACAAAAATTAGTTTCTAATCTTTCAGGTACAAGAGTTACACAACTCTAAGTTAAATTTTATAACAAGAAACTCAAAAGAATCAGTCCAATTTTTATTATTTACACTAAAACTATACCTAATATTACTTAATGGCCCATTGACTGAGGCTTGTAAAAATTTTTGTTATTTTACTAGCATTAGTTGTAATGTGAGTTAACCAAATATATGGGTACATTATTTTACAAATGCCATACAGATTTTAAACAATTTCAAAATGAATTCCCATTTTAGCCAATATATTATTTTCTCCAACTTCATAAAACAAATTGAATAAACAAACATACAAGTTTTATAAATTATATGTAGATCCTATACTAGTTCCTCTTAAGGTTCTTTCTAAGATTTGTGGTGAATTCTGAATGTATTAATCAAAAACAATGAAACAGGCCCCTCAAAATCACTTACAATGAGAATTAGAATAGAATATTCAACTTAATAAAAAAATTATGCTCTATTTTATAATCCTTAAGTATACATTATCTGATACATAGGGCAGGCTATGGCATCATCAATATTGGGAAGTGGAGATGACTAAATAACTACAGTAAAAGCCAGGTTAATCCCATATGCAAAAAAAAAAAAAGAAAAATTGCTAAGGACCATCACATTTTAGAAAACCAAGAGACACTTCATAAACATTATCTGTAACATATTTAGTGAATGACATTTTGGTGGATTTAAGGCCCCAAATCAAGAAACGCCGAGTATCATATTTTACAGTCTGCCCTAAAATCTCAATTAGTTTCTTTTTGCCAGAAATATCAGTAATGAGGTATTCAAATGTTTTAAATAGCCTCTTAAAAATGGATAAAGCTGATTTATTTCAATATATGAACATTTCAAACTTAATTGCCCATTTAAGAAAACTCAGAATCATTTAATTTTTCTCAACAGATCCACCAAGTGTTTTCAACATGCCTGAAGCAGATTTAAAAAGAATTTTTTGGGTACTATCCCTTCCTATTATTACACTACTTTTCCTAACCACACCAGATTGTAGAAGAAAGTTTTGGAAAAAATATTTTGTGATAACCTTTTTCATGTCGGCACTATGGATATCTGCATTTACATATATCCTGGTTTGGATGGTCACAATAACTGGTATGTATCTAAAGTACAAGAGCACTATTTAAAAAGAAAATAATCAATTTCATATAAGAACTCCATATATTCACTAAAAGTAGTCTAGCTAAGAAGTAAATTTCTTTTTCAGCAAAGAGTAAAGTATAATGCTATTTACCAAAAAACTAAATATTATTATACCAATCATCCAGGTTTTGTGAGTTGCATATTACATAGCAACTATATTCTCAGTTATAGTCCAGGGGTACAAGTCAAGGGACCATCTCATAAATGAAATACATTCACAGGATATCTATTAGACTAATAATTAAATATAGCAAGATGCCAGTGTTTTGGGAAAACAATGGGCGCTTACTATTTAACTGGAATACATTTTATTTTACCTTTTAATGTGACAATATAAATGTACTATGAAATGAGTAAAAAGGATATAAAATAAAATTTCATTTTAGGTTTCCATTACCTTCATGATTAAGATTTAACTCTTATTGCTTGGCCATAATCAGTTCTAGTCCCACAGAATTCCTAGTCCAGAGGGAAAAACTGAATATAAGCATAGAACAAAAAACTCAGGAATTTTTCCCCAAAGGTTTACCTGAATGAACTAGTATCAGAGTTGAGCAAACTACCTCCTGTGTGCCCAAATCACTGGGTCTCCTGTTTCTGGTAACCAGGTCCACTTATTTACATATTATCTAAAGATATTTTCGCACTACATTGGCAGAGCTGAATAACTGCAACAGAAACTATAGCCTGCAATGACTAAGATAATTAGTGTCTGGCCCTTTACAAAAAAGTTTGCTGATCTCTGACTTTTTCCAAATTAATATGTGACTTAGAACAGTATGCTAGCAAAAAGCAGAATTTTTTTTCTATTTTTAATGAGGAAGATAAAAAAGTCCAATTAGCTTGCATAGTGAATCTCTCCAAACTTTCTCAGCCAGAACATATTTGACATTAGGAAAACATGAGAAGAGCAAAATCAAGTAACAGATCATAGAACACCCCCCAAGATGATAAATATTAGTGTTATTTATGTACATACAAACTCTGGCCAACCAGTAAAGAAAATTAACAATCAATTACAATTCCAATATCAATATATATAAGCATGCAATCAATAGCTACTTAAAGTTTGTTTAAATTGATACTTGAAAAGAAGGAAAGAAAGAATGATTCTAAAGCAAGTTTTCAATTATAACATTAGAAGAGCAGTTACATGTACTTTTTTTTTTTAATTTCCCACTGGTTCTGTTTCCTAGAATGAATATGTTTCTGAAAAATGTTGAACTGACATCAAATTTAACAGAAGTATTAATAAATTGGGACTATAATGTTAGAAAGACTCAAGAAGAACCCTATTTTGTTTTCCTCATATTTATGGTACTTTCTCAAAGAAAACACTAAATTAAGGTATTTGACTAAAGTAGGACTTGAAAATGTATACAATGTTAACACATTGACAACTTAAAAATAGCTATAATCTGCTTAGCAATGACCATTTCAAGAAAATATTTTTAAAAATAAAAAAATTACCAATCTATTAGTATACATTAAGCAACAGCCTTGGTGATGTAACAGTGATGACATCCAAAACTTCTGTAAGAATATTAAGGAGGGGAATTACTCCTTGGTAGAATTTTGTCTAGTAAATAAATGTCTTTAAAAATCTGTCCTAACTGCCCTGGTAGAGTAGCTCAGTTGGTTGGAGCATCACCCCATACAGCAAAAGGTTACAGGTTCCATTTCCAGTGAGGGCACATACTTAGGTTGTGGGTGCACTTACGGGAGGTCACCAATTGATGTTTCTCTCTCACATCAATGTTCTCTCTCTCCCCCTCGTTCCTCTCTCTAAAATCAATAAAAACATATCCTCTGGTGAGGATTAAAAAAAAAAATCTATGTTATCCATGTTACCCAGTTTACAAATCTTATTCAAATATTTTGCTAACTAAAATCTAAGTATATACATATTGGCTCTGTAATCTAACATACATATTGGCTCTGCAATCTAAATGTGCCTTTTTATCTGTAATATCTGCAGAGAATGGTTAGTGAATCTGTAAGATTTGTAACTTATAATATCTATGTTTATTACAGGGGAAACATTAGAAATTCCAGATACAGTAATGGGCCTTACTTTATTAGCAGCAGGAACAAGCATACCAGACACAATTGCAAGTGTGCTGGTTGCAAGAAAAGGTAAGAATTAGGTCCCTCGAGCTGCAATACTCACTCTTCAAGCCTGGCTGAACTACACTAAGCAGAGGTGCCTTTAAAAATATTTATTCCTCAGTAACAAACTTTGAAGGGAAGAAAAAGAGTTAAGAAAAAAGATTTACTATTTAATAACAAGCAGATTCATTTAACTAAACCTAATTTTCCAAATAAAATTAATCTGAAATGTGTACTAACTTGTAAACATGGTAAATTAGAATGAAAAGCAACCAGTAATCTACATACCTTATTGAAAAATGCTTTAATAAAGATAATTATTAGATAAATAAATGTTACTACTTTAAATACTAACTTCCCCAAACTAAAAATACAAATTCAGTAAGACTTTTGCTCTAATACAATTTTCCAAAACCAACAAACAAAAAAAAAGTATCCAGTGTCTTTTCTTATGAAGCTTATTAATAAAATACAGTATTGGTATGCACATTTTAACAACATGCTTTTTCTTGCAGGCAAAGGAGATATGGCTATGTCTAACATCGTGGGATCCAACGTGTTCGATGTGCTGTGCCTAGGTGTTCCGTGGTTGATTAAAACTGCATTTATAAATACATCAGCTCCTATAGAAGTGAACAGCGGAGGACTAACTTACGTAACCATCTCTCTCAACATTTCAACTATTTTTCTTTTTTTAGCAGTTCACTTTAATGGCTGGAAACTAGACAGAAAGTTGGGAGTAGCCTGCCTATTATTATACTTGGGACTTGCTACACTCTCAGTTCTATATGAACTTGGTATTATTGGAAATAATAAAATAAGGGGCTGTGGAGATTAATATTAATAGTGATAGGTGGAAAATGTGAATGACAGGGAGGCAGAGAAGAAACATTCCATTTCTTCATTCAAGTAAAATAAAAAATATCCTGTACTTTAGACTCTAAAACTTACGGTAATTCTTTATCATCAAAAAAAGTAATTAAAAATCAACCAAAATCATATCCTAATTTGTCTGAGTTCTTTCTTATCAAGAACAATTACATACAGATAACAGAAGTTTTGAAAGAACCATCTATGTTTTACCTTACAATAAATAAGTTGATAAAAGCTGGAGAAACTTGAACAAACAAATCCCACTATGAAGTACTGAAAATAACATGGAAATGGCTTATTTCATTAAAAAACAGTATAACCATTCATTTAAACTGAATGACCAGACTTGCTGTCTTTAAAAACCCAAACTTGAGATTAACAAAAATCACAGTATATTTAACACTATACTGTTAAAAGCTGGTGGGAGTTCTAAAAGTTCATTTTTACAGCTTTTGTAAGCATACAATAATACTTAAAAAAATGATTTTTACTAGGAGATTCAGCAAAACAGATGTAAGAATGTTCCAACCGTGGTTTGAAATTACGCATTACGATCCAAGCGAACATCAATTTCTCTGCCACTGATTTTTATGCCATTCATTATTCTGCAGGCTTTTTCAGCTGATTCTGGGGAGTCAAATCTGACTGTTCCGCAGCCTTTTGACTTTCCATTCTCCATTTTAATTTCTGCAAACATTACATGACCTGTAAAAAAAAAAAAAGATTATAGAATTACCAGCCAGTTTAAATAGGTTCCATATTTCACTACACAGGTTTGCAATTTCTCATGGCCAATGAATATCAGTGAGCTGACTAGAAACATTAACATTAATGATTTAAAAATAATATACATAATCATTATTTACATCATTTTATATTTGAAATATAATGTAATTCATTAAAGTGATAGAATATACAAAACTGGACTCAAAACAAATGTGCTTAGGATTTAATATTGTATTAAAACAAAAAAATTTTACTTTTTATGTTAAGTCCTTAGTTTCTGAAGTAAATTTTATAGCAATAAGGCAAGCTAGCACAAGATGCCACCAATTCACCACGCCCAATGACAAACTACAAATTTAAAATTATTCTTAGACAAAATTATTGTTGTCTGGCCAATCTCCTTTCTCTTCCCTTTTATCCTCCATTTCAACGCCTTGATCCCTGAAAATAGTAGCAACTACCCAGAAATTTAATTTTTACCAGGTCATGAAGGGCCCCACTAATTCTGCTTTTCAACCACAGTGCCAAAATCATTTATTCAGTATCACAATTTGAACTCCAAGCGTAAGAGTGGCACCAAATATGTTGTGGAAATAGGCATGGAAGAGCTACTGAAGATTTAAATCAATAAAGGTAAAAACAGTTGTGGTAAGAGCACAAAGAACCTCAAAGGAGTTTCCCGAGAGAGGAGGAGAACTAGATAATTATTCCATATACACTTACTATCATTGCTGACTCTAGAAACTGGTGTTTGAAGTAAATCAATTATCATTTATCAAATATGAAGTGGCTATAAAATCTATCATCCAAACCAGAACACTGGAGAGAATATATGACACATGTAAAGTGAGATCATCCCCAGGCAAACTGGGATGTATGATCGCCCAATCCACAAAGATTAAAGTGTGATGTATGTGACTACTTACCACAGTATTTCCCTCCCCTTGAATATTGTAGTTGCCAGATCACTATGTGCTAATTTTAGTCTGGCAACAAAATCAGAGAGCCAGACAAATTTAGTTCATATTTAGTTCTTGTTATAAAGGGGGAAGAAGGAGAAAGATAAGAGCAAAGGGCTTAGCAAAAAAATTCCATAAGCTCTTTTCAGGCAATGGGAACAATTTAATCTCATTGCATAAGTAAGATTTTTTTTTTTCGTTTTAAATATTGATTTGACTGATTTCTTATCTACAACATCCTCAACTACCTTCCTACTGTTTTTTCACCCACCATAACTGGTTTTTTTTTAATCCTCACCCGAGGATATTTTTCCACCCTTTGTACAGATAGAGTGGGAGGGAGAGAGAGGAAGGGAGAGAGAGAGAGAAACATCGACGTGAAGGGACACATCGAGTGGCTGCCACCCGCACGACCAACCAGGGCCGGGGACAAACTGCAACCGAAGTACATGCCCTTAGCGGGAACCGAACCCGGGTCTCTCCGGACCGCAGTCCGACGCTCTAACCGCTGACCCAAACTGGCCAGGGCCATAACTGGTTTTTTTAAAACTAACTGGTAGTGAGTCATTCACTCACTCAGAACTAATTAAATAGTCCAAGATAATAATGTTATGTTGAGACAAAACCATGATTTTATAACCCAGACCAGGAAGTCTTTATCTGTGTTCTAAAAGTGATAAAACAGATTAATCTTCAGAGAAATTATATTACAGTGGTTAAAATAGACCCAAACAATAATTACCCTACAGCTAGTTAAAAATACACACATATACACACATACAGGAATCAAATTTTCTAATAAACATCATAAAATGATATTGGAAATTTTATTTTTTTTAAACTTTAAAATAGATATAGAGTGATTTCTAGAGTCCTCTTAATATCTTGAATTCTGGCACCTGAAAAAAAGCAAGTTTAATTAAAGAAGTATACCTTGGTAAATAAATGGCAGCACTTAACATTAATTTTAAAGGGGACTGTGGATAATTTTCAAGGGCTTTTAAAGTTAAAGATCTGTCCTCATTCTAATCTTATCTAAAAATATAGAATTTTTCTTAACATAAGTATCCTACCTAATATGTTTCTTAGCAATAGTAAGGTTCACTCAAACAAGAAATTTTTAAAACTTCAAAGAAAAGTATGTAATTATCCCTTGCAAAATCTGTCTCAATCTTTCAGGGCAAGTATCTTTTCTTTTTCCCCCTCTTAAATTCTGTTTCTTGGTTTAGGGATCATTACTCAGACCCCCAAATTGCTGACCTCACAAGGTCTCTTAGCAAAGATAGTTGAAACTTCTTATAGTGTGGACATTCAGGTTGTACAGAAAGTGGCCTACAAATACTTGTTTCACGGTTAGACTGCCACATAAACCCCAGTAGGCACAGAACCATAAAGAATTGTATGCTTCCTAAGTTTCTTCCTAATCCCATAAAAACAATTGAGCCCTGGTCAGTTTTGCTCAGTGGTTAGAGCGTCAGCCCGTGGACCAAAGAGTTGCAGGTTTGAATCTGGTCAAGGGTACAAACCTTGGTTGTGGTTCAGTCCTGGATGGGGTTGTGAGGGAGGCAACCCATCGATGTATCTCTCTCACATCAATCGATCTCTCTCTCCCCCTCCCTCCCACTCTATCTGAAGGTAAAAGGAAAAAAAATATCATCGGATGAAGATTAAAAAAACAAACATCAATTGAAATATTTTCCTTTCTTAAGATAAATATTTAAAGAGAAAAAATTTAGTCTCATAAATGATTAAAATCAGACCTCTCTGGCTTTTTACACTCTCTGAGGACTTCCTTAAATGACTTAAATATCTACAAATATCTTGTATGATTCCAAGAAAAATAAAAATAGGATGATTTTAGTAACAATATAGGACAAAACAATATGCAGCGAGAAATCAGTATCACAGTATAATCAAACATATTGCTGTTACATTTACTAGTTATAAAAATGATTTATCCTGCAGTGAAAGGAAACTTTCTACTTTATTTAATCTAGCCTATTAACTTCTTGTGGTGTGTACTTTAGGAAATGCATATATCAAAGCATATCTAAAAGTAGACCAAATTAAAGCACGAATAAATAAATACATAATTCAATGAAATCTACTTCCAAAGCAAAGCTGTAACATAGGAAAAGGAGAATAAAAAAGCAAAATCAGACATTCTACAAAAGAAATAATTATAAGAAACCAAAAAACAAAGTTTTAGTGTTTCTTTACAAGTAAAAAAGTGACAGTATCAATAAATGTTCTTCATATGTTATTTTTACTGTCACTGCATTATTTTTACTGTTAAGTTCCAGAGTCAAAGTCCACTCTTCATGCTTGAAGCAGCATGTGTTTTCTAGTAAACAAAATCTATTAAGTTCCCATTTTCTATGCAATTAAGCATACTCAGGTAGAAAACTACACAATGGAAATCTGTGGGTAAAAGCAGTATTTGTTCACAAAGTTTATAGCTGTACAAATGTCAATTTGGATACTAATTTTTCCTTTCAGAAAATGTCTTTGAATTGTTGATGTCCTCTGGTCAAAACAAGTCCACTCCAGCTAGAAGTCCACCAAAAAACCTCAAGTTTGCTGCAAGCCTTACCCATCCCTGACATCAAAGGAAATCTGTCTACACATGATAAAAAACAGTCAACTGTTTTTTGGTCACATTTTGATTAATGTCATTTGTTTGCCCTACCTTGTTCTTTATCTTGTTTCATTTCTACTTTCTAAAATAATGTCTTATCTCATTTGGAGATATTTTTTCCCCACTGAAAGCAAAACGGAAATTATCTATACTTGCTGCCATTGCCCTGCATTTAATATACTTCAGTGAAGACCCTAGAATGTGCATCCATTCTTCTGTAATCTATGAGGCTCATGGCCAGATGCTGCTTACTCAATCCTGGTAGATCTTCTTACTCCTACAAAGACTACCAACACCTCAAAACAACTTCATAATTCTGTTTTGTCTTCATGGTGACTGTTTACTAGCTGACTCAATTTCAACTAAAATTTTAAATTAAAAAAACATTTAGTTTCTCTTCTTTGAATAAAATATTTTTAAAAGATGATTTAAAAAAAAAGAGGCCAAAAGAACATCCTAGATAGACTCACACTGAATGTTCTTTGAGGGTGGAGATAATACCTTAGAGTTTGTTTGCCTTACAAATACTAAAGACAACAGGCTACCAAAAATATAGTATTAGTAGATTTAATGACTAGATAACTAAATAAATGAATCTCTGCTCAGAATGTTTAACTCACTTAAAAACATTTAGCCCTGGCCGGTTTGGCTCAGCGGTTGGAGTATTGGCCTGCGGACCAGAGTCCGGGTTCGGTTCCCGCTAGGGGCACGCACCAAAAAAAAAAAAATATTTTTTTAATAAACTCTTACTGTATAAACAAAGAGGCAATAAAAGGTACTAGAATAAAAGAGATGGTTCTTTCCCTCAAGAGCCTCCATCCAGGAGGGAAGAAAACATGTGAGCAGATTATCACACTAGAGTTAGGTATAAAGTACTCTGAGAACACAGTAGAAAATAGATTCCACAATGAGCACCTTTGATCACAAGTGATCAATCACTGTAATAAGTGGATACACAGGCTATTTTTGTGAGAGAACATTAAACTTATCCCCTTCATAATCTCAAAAAATTAAAGATATATTCCTAATACTTTGAACTTTTCATTAACTCTCAAAGGCTGAATGTACCATTTTTAACCCTTTTTCATCATTATATGCCACCTATATAGCTTATTATTGTGATTATAGTTTCTAAAACACCACCGAATAGCAGAAAAAGCTGTTACTTCGTTGCACTCACACCAATTTTCTCATCATCACCAAAAAAGAGCCACTTTTAAAAGTACTAAACTAGCCCTGACCAGTTTTTCTCAGTGGTTAGAGCATGGCCCCACGGAGCGATGAGTCACGGGTTCAATTCCAGTCAAGGGCATGTACCTCAGTTGCAGTTTGTCCCCAGCCCTGGTCGAGGTTGTGTGGGAGCCAACCAGTCAATGTGTCTCTCATATCAATGTTTCTCTCACTCTCTTCCTCTTTCTCCCTCCCTCCCACTCCATCTGAAGACAGAAAAATATCCTCATGTGACGATGAAAAAAAAAAAAAAAAATGTAAGTACTAAACCAGATAATCTTCTACAGACCCAATGAACATATTAAGGTATATTAAGGCCTGGCCAGTGTGGCTCAGAGGTTGAGCGTCAACCCATACACTAAGAGGTCGCCGGTTTGATTCCCAGTCAGGGCACATGCCCAAGTTGTGGTCCAAAGCCCCAGAGGGGGCAGGCAGAAGGCAGCCAACTGATGTTCTTTCTTATTGATATTTCTATCTCTCCCTCTCCCTTCCTCTCTTTCAAAAAACAATAAAGAAAAAAAAATTTTTTTTTAAAAAGGTGTATTAAGGTTGTATAGGTAGCATCATTATAGCCAAGAACCGTTTATAAGAGAATTAGAAGGGCCACCAGAATGTACCTATGTCTAAGCAGTTCCAGGTGGTGGGTTCTATGCTATTAGGTAAGTTTCCTGTGCTGTTTAGGCAATGAAATATGTAGAATGGGTCACCTATTAATTCCATATATAACTCAGATGTCACAGCATTTCATTAGGTCATGCTGACAATGTACTACACTATACTATAAACAAGGAAATAAATGTATCATTCATTAGTATTTCCCACAAGAAAAAAAATCTTTTTAAATGTGAACCATCATGATACATCAAAATTTTAATACTCAGGTAATAAAATAAACATCTTCTTTATCCACAGGAGACAACGACAAGCTCTATTCTAAATCATGCTATGTAGTAGCAATTTGTACTGCTTTAGGTCTGAGTAAAGCAAAATAAATAACTTATTTGAAGTAAAATTAGACTACCAGAAATAAGCACATGGACAAGGTAAAGGTCTAAACATAGTCTTGAAAAATTTTAAATCAGATATTTAAGGATGGCAGCGGAGTGAATGAAAGCTACACAGACCATCTCCCAGGACCAAACTGGAATTACAACTAAAATAAAGACAAATCACTGGGAAAAACAACTGAAGAGCAGCTGGAAGAGAGCCAATACAACTGGGGACAAGGAGAGGATGCCAAATCGAGCCTGGTAGGAACTGCAGAGGCATGAGGGGTCAAGCTGGGAGTCCATGAACAGCAACAGACGGCTCTATTAGTACTGTGCACTTCCCACTGAGAAAGTGGGGGTTTTAAAAACCACCAAATCAGCTACAGCCACTCACGTTGGGCTCCTGCAAAGGGAAGGCAGACTGGACTGGAACTGTGTAGAGAGAGTCCGGGGCTCCTGGCTCAAGAGAGAGCTGAGAGCTAAACTGGAGGGCATCGGGAGTCTTGTACTGAATTAGTCCCCTCAAAGGACAATCGCCACCTTACTCAATGAGCCCCTTCCCAGCATTTCCTGCAAGAATTCAGCACCACCAGGCCAGACTAAAAAATGCAAATTGAGGCTCATGAACATCTAAAGTCTATAAGGAGTAAGTGCCCCACCCGCAGGACATCCTCTTACAGCTGAGGGATTTTTCATTCAGCTGCAGGCTACAAATCCAGGCTCATTAAGTAACTGAGACTAATAGCCTCCAGGCAAAAAGCTAGAGGATAGATGAACATTTCCTGACCTTGTAAATATACTCAGAAAAGTAAGACTTGATAGTGGTGTTTAACATGGGTCTTCCCACATTCATAAAAACCTAGTAGAGGGAGCCAAAACGAGTGGAATACCAACACCCACAGGGAAAATTTGGCAGGCTCCAAAACCCACTGAGACAGCCAAAATGGTGAAAGAAAGAAACAAATCCCAAATGAAAGAACAAGATAATTCTGCAGGAGAAGAAATAAATGACATAAAATTAGGCAAAATATCAAAGGGAGAGTGCAGAGTAATACAGTGATACCTCGGTTCTCGAACGCCTCAGTTTTCGACCAAATCGGTATTCGACCAGGAGATTCGAGAAACTTTTGTCTCAGAATCCGAACAAATATTTGGAACTCGAACTTCCGAGATGAGCCGAGTTGAGCCGAATGGCGTTCATTCGGCCCAGCGCGTCTTGCTTGCGTCATCAGTGTGAGTGCAGAGAGAGAGTCACGCTTTGTGGAGTCACGCTTTCCTATTGGGTTTCATTGCTTCGGTTCTCGAACAATTCGGTTCTCGACCGTCCTCCTGGAACGAATTATGTTCGAGAACCGAGGTATCACTGTAATCATAAGGAAGCTCAACAGCATGAATAAAGGGCTCAACAGCATGAGTAAAGATATAGAAACATTGAAAACCAACCAATTGTAAATTACGAATGACATAGAAGAACTAAAGAACACATTGGAAGAAATAACCAGCAGAGTAGAGGAAGCTGAGGACCAGATCAGTGAATTAGAAGACAGGGTAGAAAAAAAATCACCCAATCAGAAAACCAAACAGAAAAAACAAACAGAATGACAGCTTAAGAAAACTGTAGGACAATATGAAACATAACAACATCTGCATCATAGGTGTGCCCGAAGAAGAAAATAAGCAAGGGTTAGAGAATATATTTGAAGAAATAGTGACAGAAAATTTCCCTAGCTTGGTGAAGGAATAAGGCATACAAGGTGACCAATAAGCACAGAGAGCCCCAAGTAAGAAGAACCCAAAGAGGCCAACATCAAGATACATAATATTTAAAATGCCAAAAATTAAAGAAAATCCTAAAGGCAGCAAGAGATAAGCAACAGGTTACCTACAAAGGAGCCCCGATAAGGTTATCAGCTGACTTCTCAACAGAAACACTACAGGCCAGAAGGAAATGGCATGAAGTAATCAAGGTAATGAAAAACAAAGATCCAAACCCAAGACTGCTCAATCTAGCAAGGCTATCATTCAAAATAGAAGGTGATATAAAGGGCTTCCCAAACCAAAAAAACAAAAAACAAAAAACAAACAAAAAAATGGCTAAAGGAATACATTAGCACCAAACAGCACTCCAAGAAATCTTAAAAGGACTGCTGTAATAAGCAGAAGACATAGGAAGAGAAACATAACCATAATAAACAAAATGAGCAATAAATAAGTACATTATAACCTTAAATGTAAATGGATTAAATGCTCCAATAAAGACACAGAGTAGCTAAATGGGCAAGAAAGCATGACTCATATATATGTAGTTTACAAGAGACCCACCTTACAACAAAAGACTCACACAGGTCGAAAGTGAAAGGATGGAAAAACATTTTCCAAGCAAACAAAAAGAAATAAAAGCTGGGGGGTAGCAATACTCATATCCCATAAAATAGACTTCAAAATGGAGGCCATAACTAGAGACAAAGAAGGCCACTACATAATATTACAAGGACCTATGCAACAGGAGGATATAACCTTGGTAAATATATATGCACCTAACATAGGAACACCAAAATACATTTAAAAACTTCTGGAGGACGCCCTGGCCGGTTTGGCTCAGTGGTTAAGAGCGTCTGCCTGTGGTCCAGAGAGACCCGGGTTTGCTTCCCACTAAGGGCACATACCTCAGTTGCAGTCTGTCCCCAGCCCTGGTTGGGTTGTGCGGGAGGCAGCCACTCAACGTGTTCCTTTCACGTCAATGTTTCTCTCTCTCTCTCTCTCTCTCCTTCCCACTCTATCTGAACAAAAAAATGGAAAAATGTCCTCGGGTGAGGATTAAAAAACAAACAACTTCTGGAGGACTTCAAAGGAGAAATTAACAGCAATACAATCATAGCAGGGGACTTCAACACACCACTGCCATCACTGGATAGATCCCCCAGATAAAAAATAACAAGAAAACACAGACTCTCAATGATGCACTACATCAAATAGAATTAATAGATCTTTACAGGAAATTACATCCAAAACTTCAGAATTCACATTCTTCTCAACTGCACAAGGGACCTTCTCAAAGATAAATCACATGTTAGGACACAAACCAAGTCTCTACAAGTTCAAGAAGATTGAAATCATATCAAGCATCTTCTCAGATCACAATGGCATGAAACTAGAAATCAATTAAAACAAAAACACACAAAAATATTCAAATACATGGAGGCTAAATAGCATGTTATTGAACAATGAATGAGTTACCAAGGTGATCAAGGAAGAAATTAAAAATTTCCTGGAAACCAATGAAAATGAACACACAACAACACAAAATCTATGGGACAAAGCAAAAGCAGTCCTGACAGGCAAGTTCATAGCACTACAGGCGTACCTCAAGAAACAAGAAGATTTTCTAATTAACTTTCTAACCCTACAACTTAAAGATCTAGAGAGTAAACAAAAAGAAAAACCCAGAGCAAGTAGAAGAAAAGAAAAAGAAAAGGTCGGAGCAGAAATAAACAACACAGAAACTAAGAAAAAAAAAAGAAAACAATTCAAAAGATCAATAAAACAAAGAGCTTGTTCTTTGAAAAGATAAACAAGACTGGTAGACCCTTAGCCAGACTCACCAAGAAACAAAAAAGAGAGGACCCAAATAAACAAAATCAGAAACAAAAGTGGAGAAGTCACAACTGACACCACAGAAATACAAAGGATCATTAAAAAATACTATTAAAAATTATACGCCATCAAATTGGACAATCTAGGAGTAATGGACAAATTTCTAGAAATACACAGTCTCCTAAAACTCAACCAGGAAAAGATAGAAAACTTGAACAGACCAGTAATAACTAAGGAAACTGAAGATGTAATCAAGAAACTTCCAGCAAACAAAACCCCGGGCCCCAACAGCTTCGCGGGGGAGTTTTACCGAACACTCAAAGATCTAACACCCATTCTCCTCAAACTATTCCAGAAAATCCAGAAAGTGGGAAGACTTCCAAACTCATTTTATGAGGCCAGCCTAATTCTAATTATAAAACAAGTTAAAGGACACTACAAAGAAAGAAAACTTGAGGCCAATATCCCTGATGAACATAGATGCCAAAATCCTGAACAAAATATTAGCAAATCGGATCCAGCAATACAACAAAAAATTATTCACCATGACAAAATGGGATTCATCCCAGGGATGCAAGACTGATACAATATCTGCAAATCAATAAATGTAATACACCACATAAACAAAATAAAAGATAAAAACCGTATGATCATATCAATAGACGCTGAAAAAGCATTTGACAAAATCCAGCACCCATTTCTGATAAAAATGCTGAGCAATATGGGAATAGAGGGATCATATCTCGACATAATAAAGGCCATATATGAAAAACCTACAGCCAACATCATACTCAATGGGCAAAAACTAAAAGCATTTCCCTTAAGAACAGGAACAAGACAGGGATGCCCACTTTTCACCACTCTTACTTAACATAGTACTGGAAGTCTTAGCCACAGCAATTAGACAAGAAGGAAAAATAAAATGGATCCAAATTGGAAAGGAGAAAGTGAAAGTGTCATTACTTGCAGTTGATATGATATTGTGCACAGAAAACCCTAAAGAATCCATCGAAAATGTACTAGAGCTAATAAATAAATTTGGCAAATGCAGGGTACAAAATTAATATCAAGAAATCGATAGCATTCTTATACACCAATAATGAACTCACAGAAACAGAAACTAAAAAAACAGTCCCATTTACCATTGCAGCAAAAGAACTAAGATACCTAGGAATAAACTTAACCAAAGAAGTAAAGGACCTGTTCTCAGAAAACTACAGGACGTTGAAAAAAGAAATACAGGAAAATATAAAAAAGTGGAAACATATACCTTGTTCATGAATCGGAAGGGTTAACATCTTTAAAATGTCCATACTATCCAAAGCAATCTACAGATTCAATGCAATCCCCATTAAAATACCAACAACATATTTCATGGGCCTAGACCAAATACTTCAAAAGTTTATATGGAACCAAAAAAGACCCCAACTAGCCACAGCAATATTGAAAAAGTATAACAAAGTAGAAGGGATCACAATACCGAATATCAGGTTATGCTACAAAGCCATAGTAATCCAAACAGCCTGGTACTGGCACAAGACAAGCATATAGATCAATGGAACAGAACAGAGAACCCAGAAATTGACCCAAGACATTATGCTCAATTAATATTTAACAAAAGTGGCAAGAGCATACAATGAAGTAAAGACAGCCTCCTTAATAAATAGTGCTGGGAAAACTGGAAAGCTACATGCAAAAAAATGAAGCTAGACCACTAACTTACACTATACACAAGAATAAACTCAAAATGGATAAAATACTCAAATGTGACTTGTGAATCCATAAAAATCCTAAAAGAAAATGCAGGCAACAAAATTTCAGACATCATTCGCAGCAGAATTTTCACTGATATAATGCCTAAGGCAAGAGAAACAAAGGAAAAAGTGAACATATAAGACTACATCCAACTAAAAAGCTTCTGCACAGCAAAAGAAACAACCATCAAAATGGAAAGGAAACCCACTATATAGGAGAGTATAACAGGCCAATGATAATATTAGATAAGGGGCTAATCTTCAAAATATATAGAGTATTCATACAACTCAACAAAAGGAAGACAAAAATCCAATTAAAAAATGGGGCAAGGACCTAAATAGACACCTCTCCCAACAGGACATACGAAAAAATGCTCAAGGTCACTAATCATCAGAGAAATACAAATTTAAATGACTATGAGGTTTCACCTCACACCTGTCAGAAAGGCTGCCATCAACAAATTATCAAACAACAAATGCTGGTGAGGGTGTGGAGAAAATGGGACTCTAGTACACTGCTGGTGGGAATGAAGACTGGTGCAGCCACTATGGAAAACAGTATGGTGTTTTCTCAAAAAAATAAAAATTGAATTGCCATCTGATCCAGTTATCCCACTCCTAGGAATATATCCTAAGAAGCCTGAGACACCAATCAGAAAGAATATATGTACCCCTATGTTCATAGCAGCACTCTTTACAATTGCTAAGAT
This sequence comes from Molossus molossus, assembly GCF_014108415.1. Classification (NCBI taxonomy): domain Eukaryota; kingdom Metazoa; phylum Chordata; class Mammalia; order Chiroptera; family Molossidae; genus Molossus; species Molossus molossus. The sequence goes on from NW_023425344.1 coordinate 186,555,416, forward strand.
CTGGAAGCAGCCCAAGTGTCCATCAATAGATGAGTGGATAAAAAAGTTGTGGTACATTTACACAATGGAACACCATGCATCTGTAAGAAAGACAGATCTCTTATCCTTTGAGTCGACATAGAGTGTCCCGGAGAGTATTATGCTAAGTGAAATAAGCTAATCAGAGAAAGACAAATATCACATGGTCTTACTTATTTGTGGACTATAATGAACAATACAAGCTGAAGAACAAAATAGACTCAGAGACATACAAGTAGGGTACAGACTGACAAACCTCTGAAGAGGGAGCCAGTGGGGGGTAGGGCGAAGAAGAGATAAACCACAGAACTTATATGCAAGTGTTCATAACCAATGGACATAGACAACAATGCTGGGGGTAGGGGGTGAGCGGGATCGGGAGGAGGGTGTCAAAGGGGTAAAAAAGAGAAACATCTGTAACAAAAATAAATTTTAAAAAATAGATATTTGATAAAAATAAGTAAATAAAAGTTTAAATTCAATTTTTCCTCTATAATCACTATCAACATATCTACAGTCATTGGCATACTTACCACACTGACTGAATTTTTCTTTTAGTTTCTGCCAAGTCAAGTCAAAAGGCAGCTAGAATGAAAAAAGGTATTAGTAACAGATATACAAGGCAAAAAATAATTTTAAGTATCCTTTATATTTAGTTGCTTACATTTCTGACAAATATCTGGTTGCCTTTGGAGCCTATTCTGTCTCTTATTCCGCTTCCCATCGGACCTGATAAAAATCCTCGATCCATATCGATGCTTCTTTCCAGTATAGCTCCTATACCTGGTCCCATTCTATCAAAGCTGGAACTCATCCGATCCAGTCCCATCCCCATTCCTCCAGTCACACTGTTCATGCCACCCATTCCACCACCTGGATTTTAGGGAAGGGACAAGAGGATTTGGAAGTTTGGTGTTTTTGTTTTAAAAACATAAGGAGAAAGAAAGGGAGGAGAGGAAGAGGAGGGAAAGAATCATTTTTGAGAAAGAAAGAGAGAGAAAAATTAATTCGTTTATGTAATTTGATAATACGTAAGCATAAAATTATTTTCATAGACACAATATAACAATCTTCTAAGGAACAGAATTTAATTTGGTACACATTTGGTTAGTTGAATGTTAATGGCTGATTGGATTTGTTAATTTTAGCCACTAGGTAATACATTACATACATATACTTCTATAAAATTATGCTCTGATCATAACTCATTATATATAAGATATAAATTTTTTACCAATTACTTTATCCATAATGTTATAGTATTTATCCTTATTTTTATTTTCTAATACATTAAGTTTAATAATTGCTAGAACAAAAATATATGAGACAAATTCAAATTATTACAACTCCAACACACCAACTGTTGCTCTCATCATACTCTCCTACATAATATTCTTTTCCTAGCCTCCCTTTCACCTCAGTACCTTCTGTTTCACATGCAATTTCTCTTTTTGCATAAATTCAATTTTTTCAACAACCACAAAAACATGTAACTTTTTAATCTCAATGTTATACAAAAACTTGTGGAGGTAGCGACAAAAAATGAAATCGCACCACTTTAGCCAGAGCTTGAGAATTTAGCTCAGAGAGCATACACACTTCATTCTTATGCATTGAGTCCCCTTTAACTATTCCAGTCCTACTCATGCTCAAAACTTATCCTTTTTTCTCATACCTAAAATCCTCATATATAGAAATTCTAAAAATTAGCATCACCCTCAAATTGGTTTTCTGTGAACAACAAATATAAAATTAAGGAAACAGAAATGTAAACACTGAGGTGAAAAAGGAAAGGTAGGGAAGTTACCATTAACAGGAAAATGGCCAAAGCTGAAAAGATGATAAAAAGAAGGAATAAAATGAGAAGCAAGGGACAATGGAAATAGGTATCTTCAGCTGACAGGATTTTTTAATTCACTCTTAGAACAGTTCAAATAGATTGTGTTTCCTATTTATGAGATTTCAATCAGGAAGTCAATAAAGTATGGAGAGCTCACAGAGACATGGTTCAGTAAGCAACAGAAGTCAAAGACTAAGCCATGTGGTTAAGCCTTAAGATAAGGCCTAAAATGTGGTAGTGGAAACAGATGGAAGACATTCAGCACTCCCAGTGTTTCAACTATGCTTGATTCTACCACAGGAAAGGTTTAAGAGGAGAGGAAATAAGCATCTCTTTCAACCTTATCCTTCAAATTCAGGAGGTCTATTTAGAAGTGTTATATCTGGGGAAACTCACCTGCGTCTTTCAAAAGACAAAAATAGTATTCACAGATGAAATAAACTGGCAACCAATAACAGTCATAGAGAATAAGCAAGGAAATTAAGTTGGTATTAATGCAAAAGTTGTTCTTGACACACGATCAGAGAAATCACCAGAATTCTTAGTTGGAAAGGAGATTCTTGGGTTGGCTTATAGTTAACACATAGTCTGGTGTTAGTTTAGAATATCAAAGTAGTAAAATTCAATGTTACTTTAGAAATTTCAGTGATCAAACAGAAAAGCTCAATAATTATTAAAGTTTCTCTAAATTGTAACAAGATAGTATTAACATAAAAGAACAAAGTATTACTATACTACAATAACTACTCTTGCAAAGTCTTTTGCAAGCACACAAATATTACTGAACAAATTCTAGTAAAATTTAAACCTACTTATTCCAGATCCTACTGGACCCATGTTAGAAGCTCCTATTCTTCCTGCAAACCCTCCAATCATTGCACTGCCTAAACAAGGATGGAAAGATAATATACTAATTAATTTAAGTAATCATACTTTAAAAGTCCCAAGGTTCTATACTCTCAGAAGATGTATAGTAACTGAAAAGTATAGTCTTCTAGAAATAGGGTACAAATATGTAAGATACTAAAAAAGACAGCTAGTGCATTAAAATCCATAAAGTCTTTTTCTCTAGTAATAAATTGTATGAAACGTTATAAATTTCCAATTTTTCACACAAAACAGAGGAAAAATCTTTAAAAAATATAACCTGCAAAAACAAAAGAAATATGCAGCCAGCCTACCAAGTCTACCAAAGGAATCTCCAAAGCCTCGATTTATTCCAATATCACCACGTCCAAAATCTCTCTCCATGCTACTAGTCATTGCACCACGGTATAACTCTGAAAAAATTATGCAACAAATTAACCCTTTTTTCAAGTATATCAATACACAGTAATCCATTTAGGAACACACTGAAATTAAGCAACAGCAAAAGTCACAAATACAAAAATGTCTGTGATTTACCCAACTTACCTCACATGCCACATATATCCTGTTTCACCATGCCTGTCCCTACTACCAAGTGCCCACATATGCCCTCTGAAAACATCTATAGTACCCATCCCTAAGTAGGGGGGAATATTTTAAATATAAGTTAAACTAAATGTAGTATATACATCCCACTACATATATTTACCTACCTCCCATTCTGCCAACTCCTCCAAATCCTCCCATGCTACTCACTGCTTCCAGACCACCAAACCCAATTCCTATGGAATAAAGATTAACTTTGAGATTTGACTGTCAGTTGTACAGCTGAAAGGTACATTTATAACTGTTAAGTCTTAAGTCTCACCAGTAAGCTCTTCATCTACTCTACCTTGTGCAGCTGCTTCTTAACACATCATCTTCCATATCCCTTAAGTACTACTGGGCTCAATTTCTGCCAGCAGCCTTTAGGAAGTGGGCCAACATTAAACTATGCTTTTTTCCCTTGGAATTCTCAACACAGTTCCTTATTTACTAAAAATGGTGATGGGTACATACAAAAAAACAAGTGCTTATACATACCTCCTCCAATTCTATTCATTCCTCCAAAACCTGGACCATCCATTCCCATACCTCAAATAAAATACACAGTATGTACTTTCAGTAAATCTTGTTTTTATGACTAGAGAATGACATAACGCAACACAGAAAAATAGATACCACTGATATAGTCACAATGGAGCACTAAGAGAAGCAGCGAGACACAGGTGGGATGGTCTAAGGTGCTATGCCTTAGCAGTTGTCTAATGACTCTTCAAAAGCCTTCTTTGAATATTTCTTAGACAAGAAAACAAAATTCACTGGTCATACTCAAATTTACTGGTCACACTCACCTTCAGTTAGAAAATATCCAGGACTACATTTTTTTTTTTGCAGAACAGACAAAAAATATCACTATCACTGATTTTTTTTTTAAGACAAACACAGAAGTATCACTATAGCACATTTAGACATCAGGTCAGAAAGTTAAGCACTCCTTAATACAGAATAGATAAGGGAGCAGTAAAAATCTAAAGAATAAAAATAATATATATTTAGGAGGGTAGAGGGTCTAAAAGTAAGGAATAAAACTTCCATCTGTTTGGATCAGAATGATTACCATAACCACCCTCATAATTTGAAGTGTGGCTATAGCATCTAAAAAAAAAAAAAAGTATCTGATCTCATTTATCAGTCTATTAATTAAAACAGCAGTTCTCAAAGTATGGTCTGGGGACCCTCAAGGGTCCAACAGGTCAAAACTACTTCATTCACACTAAGAATTATTTGACTATTTAACTCTCATTCTCTCATGAGTATAATGTGGAATTTTCCAAAAACTACTACATGATGCATGACAGTGTAACAAACTAAATGCAGAAAATATAACGACACTGCTGTCTTGCATTAAGCCCAACATTAAAGAGATGTACAAAAAGGCAAAATAAACACCACTCTTTTCACTAATTCTTTTGTATTGGAAAATATAATTTATTTTCTTAAAAAGTATATTTATGGGCCTGGCCGGTGTGGCTTAGAAGGTTGGGCGTCGTCCCATGCACTGAGGGGTTGCTGGTTTGATTCTCAGTCAAGGCACATGCTCAGGTTGCAGTCTTGATCCCGGATAGAGGGTATACAGGAGGCAGCTGATCAATGTTTCGCTCTAGCATCAATGATTCTCTCTCTGTCTCCCTTTCCCTTCCTCTCTCTCAAAAAAATCAATAAAAAATCTTTTTAAAAAAGTGTAAGTTAACATAATGGGTTTATTATTTTTAAATAAATTTATAAATGTTTTAATTTCTAATATAGTAAATATTGATAAATACAATCAAATAAACAAAAGCATTTTGGAACCCTCAACAAACTTTAAGAGTACAAAAGAGTTCTGAAACAAAAATGTTTAAAAGTCAGTCTTCGAAAATAAAGTGTAAGTTAGCCCAAGTGAAGAACCAAACACTATCTAAAAAGCTATTTACCCAACTACATATGTAAATATAAATTGTTTATGATATGGTAGCCTTTCAGCCATTCCACAAATAATGTATGTCAATGATATACAAGACACTATGTTGAACATTCTCCTTCTGCCTTAAATCCATTACAAAAATCCACAGTGCTGAAAGGCTAGCTACAGTACAGCTCACCTCAGAGAATATCCTGACATCTGCTCATCCTCTTTCATGTTCTCTGCTCCCCAATGTTCCATTCCTTTTTCAAACTAAAGTAACATCCTAAATATCCAACTATAAAATATAGTCCTCTAAACATTATTACAAACTAGTACACGTGAGCTTTATGACCTAGCGAATGTATCATTTAAAAAGAAGTAAGAAAGTTAGAATACTCACCACTTGGACCTAAATTTCCCATTACACCACCTATGTTCAACTGGCTGGCACTAATAGGCTGTCCACCTGGACCAAGTCCCATTCCAATGCCTCCAAGACCACCTGAAACAGAAATATAAGAATATTACCAACCCATATATGACTAAATAACTGGCACTACAATTTTTTAAGAGCTATAAACTTGTAGTGGCATCTTTAAAATTTTGCAAATTTGTAAATAAGTTCTTATTTTCATTGGAATGCAGCATACTGAACCCTCACCATAATATCATTTATAAATAATAAATGTTTTATGAAGTAGGTCCATCTTATATCCCAACTAAAGGCATATTGAAAAGGACTAATAAAATACTAAGAGGATTTTAAATATTATATCACCTTGTAAGTGGCATACATATTTGAAAATGAGACTTTCTCAAATTTGTAGTACCACTAAAAACCTAAGAATTACTTTTAAAATGGTTCAAACTAAAAGGTCAACTACCATAAAAATACTGAATAAAACAAAGGTTACATTACCTAGTTTTATCACAGACACAAACATTTATTTGTATTAATATGGTACTGTAAGTGTTTTCCCATATATAATCCACAGATGAGGAAATTTTTGAGACCTTAAGTTTCTTTCATTTAGCTATGAGGTTAAGACTAGAATTTAAGTTTTCTATCTCTAAATCCAATATTCTTTTTACTATTTCTCTTAAAAGAAACTAATTAAATTCATTGAAAATAGACTTTAAGAAGATAATTGGTGACCTTAAAGACAGAATTAATTAATATTTAAGTAGGAACTGTTTTATTATACTTTTAAAAAGTTGTTGCTAGTTAACCTAGCAATTGGGGTTGCAGAAACCATATACTTCATATATACATACATGTATATATGTGTGCAATATATCACACACACACACACATATTTTAAGATAAAGAAGCATGTTGTGTTAAATTGGAAAGATAATGAGACCTAGTATTTTTTCAGCTCAGTCCCTAAAAATGGTCTAAAAGAAACAGCACATCTGAACATCAAAAATGCTCATGTCTACACCAGCACTCATATTTTCATCTCTGATATTATTCTTCACTGAAAGGAACTAGGACTCCTTGAAAGTAGGTCAATTCCACGTATTCGAATAAGAAAAATCTTCATGGTTCTGGGAAATCCTGTTTTTACCAAAAAGTAAGTATATCAGAGGCAGAGGAAATGAGGAGGCTCCCTACTTCCTAGTTATTTGAACAAAGAAAGGGAGGGAAGAAGAAAAAAAAATATGGGGAGGTTAATAATAATTAACATAATTAACAAATGGATTCTGTCAAAATCTATGAGTTCATATTATACATCAATAGAGAAGAGTATATAAAAATGTAAATCTCAAAAAAAAAAACAAACAAACATGAAAAGTAAGTATAAATTTAATAGAAGGTTTCCTTTTCATCTAAATAAATAAAAGAGTATTAATAGTTGAAAAGTAAATTGGGAGATCCTGTGTAAAGCCAGGGTCTTGAAAGATGACATCCTGAATAATAAGGCAAACTTGGAGGAGACGGAAAGAACTGCCTTATAAAAGGAAAAGGGACAATATTCAAAGACACGTGTGATGAGAATTTTCTAGTTTATTCTTTAAAAATTAGATTATGAAAGCTTAATAAATAGTAATCCACACCACCCACACTGTAGTGAAACTGCATACCAAAGACAAAGATCTTAAAATCAGCTATATGAAGAACACAGCTTACCTATAAGGAAAGGACAATTCAACAGACAGCTGACTTAGTAGCAACAATGGAAGCCAAATGACTGTGGAATATTTTCAAAGTGCTAAGAGAAAATAACTATCAGTATTAAACTATATAACCAATGAAACTATCTTCAAAGACATTTATAGAAAAATCAAAATGGAGAGAATTTACTAACAATAGAGCCTCACTGAGAAAGCTTTTAAAATACATGCGTCAGGGGGAAAAATCGGTGCCAGGGTCTAAAAAAAGCAGAGAAATGATGAGACAAAAAATGGTAAATAATAATAATGTTTGATTTGTGGAATTAAAAAGAGCAATATAGTGCCCTGGCTGATTTGGCTCAGTGGTTAAGAGTGTCAGCCTGCGGACCAAAGAATCCCAGGTTCGATTCCCACAAAGAGCATGTACCTCGGTTGCAGTTTGTCCCCGCCCCGGTTGGGGTTTGTACGGGTGGCAACCAGTCGATGTACCTCTCACATGGATGTCTCTCTCTTTCTTTCTTTCTTTCTCTCTCTCTCCCTCCCACTCTGTCTGAAGATAAATGTAAAAAATGTATCCTCGGGTGAGGATTGAAAAAATAAATAAATAAAAAGAACAATATAGAAATAAAACACTGAGCAATAATAGCATATAATTCAATAAAAAATTATTAGAATTAAAGTATTCAAAGGCCACTCAAGTACTGAGTAAAAGAATAATTACATTAACAAGAGACTTTATAAAGACATATTAAATTCTCTAGAATAGCCACTAAAAGAAAAAGAAAGATAGGAGAAAAATAAGATAATGGGAATTAATGCAAATAAATGTGAATAAACAAAACAAAGCTGTTGTAGCTACATTAATATTAGACAAAAGACTAAGTAGTAGTTACTAAAAATAAAATCACTATAATGATAAAAATTTGATTTACTAGGAAAACATACATTTTCTAAATGTGAAAGCAACTACTAAATCAGCTTTAAAATATTTAAAGTAAAAAAAAAAAGAAAAACTAGACAAATCCATCATTCTGGTTGGATATATTACCATATATATCTCTTAGTAATTGACAGCACAAGCAAACAAAATTATTAGGAAATATATTATTAGGTGGTAAAATTAAAAAGAATGTTTCTCCCCTCATGTATATAAACTGACCAAATTTTAAAGTACATATTATTTTTATAATGAGGAAAAACTAACAAAAAGAGGGAAAAAATGGCACATATTTACCTTCTCAGTCTTACTACTCAACTGTGCCAAACTATCTCCGTAACTCCAAACTAACTCCAAAATTTGGACAACTTGGGATATAAACACGAAAATAAAAAGTTCTGCTTAACACATAGTAAAATTGAAAAACAATAGTTTGCATTGTTTCTAACAGCTTTTACTCACGTGGTAATTGTGGCGTTTTACTGTCATGTGAACGGTAGTCTTCATGAGGGACAGACTTGTCATCCTAATTGCAAAAAAGTTTATTGTAAGGTTAATATGTAACTAAAAAGATCTGTAACATAGAGGAGAGCAGATAAGGCTTGAAAAGTTTGGAGAGACAAAGTGATATATAGAAACTCACCATTTTCACATGCATAGGTCTATCAAACAAAAACTGTCCATTGAACATAGCTATTGGTTCAGTCAAGGAAAGCCAGTTAAGACAACCATAAAATTATAATATTTTTAATAATCTTATTTAGAGTCAGACTACCTTTAATATTTTAATCAACATCTTTAATATTTTACTCATTTGTATAAGTCTCTTCCATACACTAAAAAACTTCAATTCTTTGCTTTATAGTTTATTTATACATAAAATATAATCTTTTAATTTAATCATTGAAAAAAGAAAATTAACAAGGCTTCATTTAAAGCAATTATATTAATTTACAGTGGATTACGTAACTGTCAAGAGCATGAATACAAACAACTGTGACAGGAAGAGAAAATAGAGAAAGGTTTGTATCGGGCCCGTACAATATGGTTAATTCAAGCTTTAAGAGTGACTTTAGTACTTGGACATAGAAAAGGTTTTACGTACTGAAGACTAAAGTCTAACACACATTTTTAAGCCAGGTAACCTTAAATTCCAGGACTCCTACAAAATAGTATTGAGCTTCTTCAACCTTATTAAATAATCCTAAAGTGCAAATCAGGATACAAATTGCTTGAACTGCTTCAATTGCTTGTTCAAAAGTGACTGTGCCCATTCCTCTGCTCTTGCCATCTTTGTCTTCTTTAATATCTGCCCGCTTTACAGTTCCAGCTATGCTGAACACTTCCTTGAGCTTCTTCCAACCAACTTTGAAGTCAAGCTTAACATAAAATTATATAAAGTTACATACCTAAGAAACCCGTCTCCCCATTTATAAATAATACAAACAAAAACTATAAAGAACTATAATTCCTGTTAAACAGGATATCAATAATATTAAAATGAGGCCTTAAGTTGTTTAAAATTAGTTAAGCTACATCTCTGATGTTTATCCTTCTTAATTTTTTTAAATTCCTAAAACAGTCTCTTACCTACTCAATCCTGTTTTGTACATTTGAAACTTGCAAATCTATTTTTACTGAAGAGAAATTCAGATTTTTAGAAAGTACTACTGATATCATTGACTTTCAAAAGCTTAGAACAAATGACAAACCAACTACAACATGGACATTCAGAAATATCAATTAAAGCTAAAAAAATCCACTTACCAATATGAACAAAAATCACGTACAATAAAAGTAATATAAAGAACTGCTAAGTGTTTATAAATTCCAGTTTTTTTTTTTAAATTCTAAATGTATATATACAAGCTAATCATATATACACACACACATATATATATATATAAATTTAAATTAGGTTTCCGTTTATAATCATTTATGTTTGGTTTACTTTAGTTAAAAATAAAATGTTCTATAAACCTATAACCCATTCATCTAAATAATCTCATAATTAGAACTATATATCTGAATGACAAAATTTTAGACTAAAGCTTAAACTTACATTAGCAACAAAAATTGTGGAACCAAGTCTACCAGCCTGCAAATTACTGATAACCTCAGGAGGAATGTTTGGATTATTGAGAATGGAAGGTGGTAAATTCATCAACCCTGATCCCACATCGGGTACATGTCCTCCTGGAAATGATGCTCCTGTCCGTTGCAATGCCCTACGAGCATTTTCTCCATCAGGATCCTATAACACATATTGAATATTAAACGCCACTAGATACATCAGAAAATCTATATAATTAAAACAACAACTTCAAATTCTACAGTAGCTATTCCATCTGGGTTAAATTATTGGCCCTTTTGAAGAGTGAGCTTTTTCCTCATCCGGAAAATTCAGTCCCATAAAACCTGTAGACAGATAAAAGATTACAGTCTCCAGGGATGTAAATTAAATACCTCTTTCCAATCACTAAAGTCACTTAAGAACTTGAAATTTTAATTTACCCTTGTACTAGTGTGAAAGTTTATGACACATACACATAACTCAAAGAGGAACAAAATACTTACTGTAATGCTTTTCTTTCCCAAATGCACTAATAGTGAATTGTCACCACTGAATGACCAATGCAATGCCAAACTAAGACTAATTCAAAGCTTTACAATAGCAGACTGGTGTTATAAAACCCAGGAGTATTGGGGTAGAGGGGAACTACGATAATGTATAAATTTTATTCCTGAACAAATAAAATATAATTAATCCACCTTCCAACCTTTCCCTCCTCAATATGATTATGATCTAAGATTGGGGGTGGGGGGCATAGAATAAAGAAAGGCCAAATGAAGAATGATAGTAAACACTGCGTTTTTTTAAGTTCATTAACTTTGTAAGAGAAATATTCTACTTTTAAACCAAAGAAAAGCAACTATAAACATACTTCTCACTCATCTCACTACATGAAATACAAAAAATAAAAAAGCATACATAAATATAGTAATAGGGTATCATCTGCAATACCATATGATTATGCTATATGTAACCATCAACTCTACTCTGTTGGCCTGTCTGGCAATACTAATAAAAAGAAAGGTTGGTGGCTTCAATAAATTCTCTAGGAAGGCTGGCAGAACAGAAGGTAAAAAAGTCATTGTAAGAATAAAGGTATTCTGGCTTCCAATATATTTCTTCACCAAGACTAAAAAGAAATACAGAAGTAAAGAAATAAATGTTTTTAAAGAATACTATAAAATAATAAATGCTTCAGGTCTAAGGTTTTAAAATCTTGCACAAATACAAAATTTAGGATTGTGGTTACCTATGGAGGAGAACACAGTAAAACATTCTTCATGAACTATTAAGATAGGTTGATTGTTCTTATCTTAACATTAATAAAGTATATTACTGTTTTGACTTGTCTTTTAGATACATGACATATATAAACATATATATAAGACATACACAGAATAAAATTTATATAACACAAATTACCTACTATATAACACCATTTTTATTCCTCTCCCTGGATGTCAGCCTCCCCATAGTTTTTGCTATTAGAGAGCCTATAATAAGTTTACAACTGCTACTAACCCCCACTGAATTACATGAAAAAGTGCAATTCTAATACCTGTAAAGGAACATTGGAAATAAACTTTTCCTCAGACTCTCACTAGTAGTTCTCAGCAATGACCTCAGCCACCCATTTGTAAATCAGATATTCCCAGAAAAGGGACCTTTAATGACATTAATCCAAAAAAAAAGTTAATTGAATAAAGAACATTTCATCGCTTAGTTAAGCCAAGCTATACCATGTTTTTTCCTCTTAAACAGGTTAAAAAATAGAAGTATCTTATATTGGCATGGATCACATAACTATTCTAGGGTCTATGACATATTACTGAGGATCTATAATGTGGTAAAACTTAAAAGAACACAAACAATATGGATCTGGCCTTTAGTATCCAATAAACTATTTTTCCAATTAAAAATAAAACCACTGAGAATCTATAATACTTGTCTTTTGAAGAATAAGAAACATCATAAAACAGTAAATCAATTTCCCAGAACAGTGGTTATTTGAAATGCCACCCTTATGGGAAATTATTTAGGAATCAACACATTTCTGGAATACTGGTCCTGGCTTACACATAAAAACCATGAAATAAATGACTGGCACAGAACATAACAGTCTAAACTTTCTCTACCAATTCTCCACTTCCCAGTCAGAAATAAATAAATAAACCCCAGGCTCAAAGAGGATTAGAGGAATTCAGAAGCTAACTCGAATAAAGGGATTTAGGATACTTGTATATGTTGGTAGCATGGCCTTTCATTTTAGGCGATAGCAGTACCTGCTTATTCATGGTTTCCCTTTCCCTGGCTTCAGTTACCCATGGTCAACACAGTCCGAAAATATTAAATGGAAAATTCCAGAAATAAACAATTCATAAGTTTTAAATTGTGTGCCATCCTGAATAGTGTAATGAAATCTTATGCTGTCTCACACCATTCAACCTAGGACATGAATCAGACCTTTGTCCGATGTTAGCCACAATGCACACACTACCCATCCTTTAGTCACTTAGTAGCCACCTTGATTATCAGATCAACTATTGTGGTATCACAGTACTTGTGTTCAAGTGACCCTTATTTTAATTAATAATGGCCCCAAAGTGCAAGAGTTGTGATGCTAGCAATTCAAATATGCCAAAGGGAAGCTGTACAGAGCTTCCTTTAAGTGAAAGGTATGTATGTATAAGAAAAAAAAACAAAACAGTATATTTAAGGTTCAGTACTATTTGTGGTTTCAAGCATCCACCAGGGGTCTTGAAATGTATCCCTTTTGGATAAGGGAGAAGGGAACTACTGCATTATCACCTCATACTCAGGAACAAGAGAACAATGACCAATAATATTCCTACCTTGGACAGGAATAGCAACAATCATAATTATTATTACAGCTAACATTTATTATGTAGTTACAATATTTTGAGCACTATGCTAAGTGCTTTAAATAATATCACAATTATAACAAATAGACATTTATTAAATGTGTTATATATTATTAACTCTGACTCCTTATAACACTATCAATAGGTTCGAGTACTATTCCCTTTCTGAGATAAGAAAACAAAGAAATAGGTTAAGTAATTTGCCCTGAGTCACACAGGTTCTCTTAAGCCACAGACTGAGTTCTTTACCATGTATCTGATTTAATCCTCATAAAAACCCTATTAGGTATTATCTGTAGTACTATTATAATTACTCAGGTTTAGAGAATAAGGAACATGCCTACTCACACAGCCTGGAGGTAATAGAGCTGGGACTCAGATCACCACTATACTCCATTAAATTGTGACTCAGTACTGCTCTATTACCAATAATTAACATCCTTGCTAGTGGAAATTCTTTAGGGTCCCAAAGTTATATCTTCTACCTTTTTAGATATAGACTTTAGTAAGGATATATGTATAACTGGACTGTGATCAAACTATTCAGATAAGATTAACAATGTGACCTAAAGGAAGCCAGGAAAATGACTGCTATTCAAGCTAATTATTTCTAAGGTCAATTAAACCTAACTATAAATAGCTTTTTTAAAATGTATCTTCCAATCACTCTTTTATCAATGTATTTATATTAGAACAATTCCATACAAAGGGAACATCTCCATTTTAGGGGTTTCCAAGTTTCAGTTATAATTGACATAATCGCTAGTTGACATAATTTTTTACAATTTTAATCTGGCATAATTTCAGGTTAATGTTATTAAAAATGAATATCAATTTTATTCACATCTACAGGTCTTCTGCATTATTAAGCAAACATTGTTATCAACCACACTATCTACTATATTTCTCAAATTAAACAACACAATCTAAAAACTAAAAATGTACAGACCAAATAAAGTCAACACCTAAAGTGGGTCATCTTTAAATTTTGTTTTTTCAAGAATAGTTTATTGATTTTTAGAGAGAGAGAAAGAAACATCCATGTTTGAGTGCAACATCAGTCGGCTGCCTTCTGCAAGCCCCCTACCAGGGGATCATGCCTATAACCTCCTGGTGTATAGGATGATGTCCAACAAACTGAGCCACACAAGCCAGGGCTTGGGTCCTGAAACTTCTTTAAATCATGTACCTTTGCTTATAATAATTTGGAGCAAATCAAATATATAGGATAACTGCTTAAGAGCAAATAGAAAATCATGTACAAGCAAAATTATCATCAATAGACAATGCTTTAATAAGCATCTATGTTTTAAAAAAATGCTATAATCAGATAAATACATTACCAAAGACAAAAATCCAAAGAAAACATGTCCATATATTACAATGTTCAAATTATCCAAATATTGGCAATCTTACCTCTTTAATATTCAGGGGTCTTCCACTAAGATCATATTTGTTCATGGTTTCTAGTGCTTTCTTTACAAATTCTTCATCTTTAAATTCAACCACACTTAATTGAGAAAAAAATTGGGAGGAAAATTTTTATGTATTAAGGTTATTTTTTACAACCAGAAGTTTAAATTTGACTTAAGATACTTAAAAGAAAAATTCTTACCCACAACCCTACATCCAGGTAGATTTGTCAATATATGCAAAAGAAAAAAAGTTTTATTAATAGACGAAGTTAATGGTAGAGTCTAACATTTAAGTCATTAAAAGTAATCAATTAATAGTCATTTTTTTTGTCTTTTATACTTCCAGAACATAAAAGGCAAGTGACCACAAATTCTGTAAATTTTAAATATCTGTTTAAGATAATAGATCTAGTGTAACAAGCTTAAAGCACATTTTAGGTGACTCTCCAAGTTTAAACTAATGTAATGTCACTCACAAATCCAATCAAAAGTAATTCAAAGAAATAACCAAAGGCTCCAATATACCTATCCTTACAGTTACAAATATTTTCAAAAGCTGTATTGTGCACAAATCGTTTTTCATATATGTTTTCAATTTTATTAAAATCAAAATAGGAAATATTAACCTCACTTTTAACAAAGTTCTCAAACTGGCTGCACACAATTTAACAGCATCCAGTTTTAAGAATGTAAAAAAGTCACCTATTGTAAAGAAGCAAATTTGCAGTTTAATTTTTTAAATAATTCCTTGTTATAGTTACTGTTCAAATTGCCACTGAATGTAATGACAAAGTCTTTATTTTTCATGAACCCAACTGGTTCTTTATAATAAAATTAAACACTATTAAGAGCTTTCCATTGTATTCTTCAGCATATTCGTTCTTGTTGCTAAAAACCAAAATTGACTGTCACCCAATTCCTTCTGTCAATTTAATAATCAGTGTCATTCATACCAACTAGAACACTGCCTCTTATGTAGTCCTGTAGGCTCCCAAATTAAGTTTTTTCAGTATAAATTCCAAACATACATTCTGAATTAACACGTTTAAGTTATAGCTCTCTCTCATAGAACTCTTAGGGAATATTATCAACTCAGTGACTTTTAAAATATCCTTGAAGACATCAAAACACAACAAAATAAATCCTATTTATTAAAATCTATTGTCTAAGAAGAAGCATTACCTTAGAGCATTAAAAAAGTGATTACCCTTTATGAGTATATACAAAACCCATCCCTTCCAGGCAGCTAGCTTGATTTGTATAAATGTCAGACTTGCTGGTATAAAGCCTCAAATCTTGCATAATAAAGTAAAACAAAATGAAACTTAAGTTTCCAAAAACTGGTACAAGTATTATACAGAAAGTAAACTGCTGAGGAACTTTTAAACCTCAAGCAGATTACTGCCCACAGCACTTACCCTTGATTTTCCTTCCGCATCCTTAAAGAGCTCCACGTATGTAACCTCACCAACTACATAAGACATACAAAAGGAAGATACCAAGAAACAATACATTTAAACACCAATATCTTGCTTTACTGCACACCTGTGCACAACTCTACAGAAAAGCACCTATTATTCACCAACAATCAAAACCAGACCAACATACCTCCTGTCAATGGCTATGTAAATTTAACTAATTTTCAGAAATGTACATCATCCACGTTCTCTAAAAAAGCTAACAACCATATTAACCTAATTCATACTACAGATCATATTTTGGCCAGCATGATATAGTTGGTGAACAAATGCACATATACATACAAATAGTCCCTTAGCCTATCATATTAAAAACATCAACATTAGCACTTTTCAAATAACTTTAGTCGCCTACACACAACGCTGTTTTAAGGTGACTTCCTACCTGAATGTCTTCAATCATGTTTGCCATCAAACTAAATTTACAAGTCATGCTTCACAGCAAGCCACACACTTTCTAAATAAAGTCAATGAATAAAACCAATCAAATAGTTGTCACCTTACAACAGATACACCAATGCAATTTTTTAAAAAGTTATTAGAGGAGAGCAGCCTCAAAGCCAAGTACATAGTTTGCAGGACTGTTGAAACTCAATTTTTCAAGAGATAACAAAACTAACTTTTACAAGATCAAGTATTAAAATTATTTTCCCCCAAAACCAACCATGTATATAAAATGAAGGTTTTCAGGTTTTTCTGAAAACAAAACTGCAACAGCAGTAACGCAATTTTAATATAGAACTGCAGAAACAGTATCATCGCGTTCATGACAATGCAAACAAAATGAATTCCACAGCCAGATTCCAGACTCCACCAAGATAATAACAAAACAGCTTTTGGAAAAAAAATAATCAGACCTTATTATTCATACTTTAACAGCTAAATGTATTGCTTAACTAATGCAATAGTCCTTTTAAAAATCTATAAAAACTTCAACTAAACAAAGCAATCACTTTAACAAAATTCTTGGTGGCATGCATATGCTGGCTCGCTACTATCCCACTGAAATAACAAAAAGAAAAGAAAAATAACTGTATTTATCCATACTACCTTGTAATGAAATTGTGTCAAGTGAAAGAAGAGGAAATGATTAATTCATGTGTTAAGAAAGAAACAAAAATCAAGTTTTTGAGTCTGTGTGGCTCAGAGGTATAAAAAATGTTTGATTAGTTTGCTCCCCCTTCTATATGAAGATTATCCAACAACATTGGGTTTATCAAAGATGATTACCTTTTTCTCTCATTAGATCTTTAATAGCTTGCCATTTCATGTCATATGGGATATTGCTAATGAAAACTCTGTTACGATTTGGACCCTTCTTTTCTCCAGTGCCTGAATTCTTGTCTTTTGAATAAGGATGAAATCTATGGGCCTTCTTATTTCCTGTAGATTTTTCCTTTAATTCAGATTTCTCTTCTTTCACTGATTCATCATTTTCCCTATAAATTAAAAACACAACAAAATACAAGTCTATATTAAATATTCAATATTTATCACTTTAGTTCACAAAACTCTCCACAAAGTTAGATCTCAACAAAGCAGCCGGAGAGTCAGATGCTTGCTGGCTCTGAAATTTCCCAATGCCATTTCAAAGCAAGGAGTTGAACATATCAAAATTCTCATTTCACAATCCCTTTTTTCTATATTAAATAGCTGTAGCATCCAAACAATCACCCAGTTTTTCCCATCATAATATATAATAAATGTTATTAGAACTTAAGAGAGGAAGATATGTGATTTTATTCCTACAATATGTAAAATTGCCCCCATTAATGGAGAATTAACTTTCTGGGCCTTACTCAGAAATCTAAATAATTAATTTACAAAATGATACCCTGGAAAATTTCATCTCTTAAAAGTTAACAGTTTCTTCCCAGAATTTTTCTCCTCCGTTGCTTAAAAACATAGTTAAAATACATAGTTATATCTACATACCTGTACATGTATACTCTCCCATACAATTCAAAATTTCTTCTATTTTCAGTTTTGATCAATATAGAAAACTGATAAGGTATTCTAATATTTTCATGCTCTACATTTTCTGTGTTTTAACCTATAAACTAGGACAGGATACGTAATAGAATCATATCATTTTTATTAGTATTACCTATAACGGGGGGATGGAGTGGAGGAGGGAAGCAGTACAACACCAACCAGAATTTTATAAATCTACTTTTTAATGAGGCCCTAACTGAAAAATTATTTAATTTATAAAACTGTAATCATAATTTAACTATGTGATGCTATCCACCAACTATCTGTAGGAAATAAGTATACACTTAAAGTAAATCCTATAAATAAAAATTTAAATATATATTTTTAAAATGCAATTTACTTTTCAAAAGAAACATTTTTTTACAGAACAATAGATTACTTTTAAATCACTGATTACACTAGTGAGTTTAAAACTTTGATTTTCAAAGCAATTTTTCATAAACATATATTAATAAAAATCTCTGGGAATGACATCCAGGATTCTAAATCTTTTAAAGCTTCCTGGGTTATTCTGACAATCAATCAGGCTTCATAATTCAGGCTCTAAATTATCTTCTAAGCCAAGCAATTGTGGGAATATATACATTGCAGTGCTCCACACACACATCTTACTCTAGTTGCTTGCTCCTTGATATATAGAACTTCTCATACACCCCTTTTCTGAGCAGGTAACAACATAGCCATAAATATAGTTTTTAAAACTCTACAAGAACATAAACTATCTGTGTTGGTATCAGTAGCATCTAGCATGGTAACTGCACACAACAAGTGCTTGATAAATATTAATTATTGAGTGAGCGAACAGTCAGATGGTACTGCTGTCTGCCAGAAAAATTGCTCAATTTAAGAGATATTAGAGCCAAACTTGCTTTGCCATTTGTTCAGACCCTGACAGGGACACCACCTTCACTGTCAAACATATTCCCTCATCAGAAATGGCACAGCCTAAAAGGGATCATTTCATCTCACTTGTCCAACTCTAGCAAGTACTACTTGTCTGCTGAGTTGCACTTCTGAAAATGGCAACTGCTCACCTATAATGCATAATTAAGACTATCTATGGAAGTTAGATCAGTTTAGAGCTAGTAAGAAACTAAGCTATAATTACTCAATTTCGAATTCCTTCTATGCCCTAAATACATTATGGAAGACACAGTAAAAATTTATGTAAAAACTCTTAGGAAAATAATGCTATATTATATTATCAAAATATTGGCATTATATCCAGAATTCCATGTAATAATTCCCAAGCTATTCGTTTAGACAAATCTTCCTCGTAATGGACTTGAAAATACAGAATGTGACTATTCCTTTTTAAAAAAATTTTATTGAATTTAGTGGGGTGACAATGGTTAATAAAATTATATAGGCTTTAAGTGTACAACTCTATAATACATCATCTGTATATTGTATTGTGTGTTCACCACCCAAAGAAAGTCTCTTTCCATTACCACTATTCCATCTTTACCCTCTTCTACCTCCCCTCAACCCCTTCTTCTTTCTGGTAATCACCATTCTATTGTACATATTATGAACATTTTAGGTCACAAAAAAGTTATCTACTCTTAAGACTGAATTCTGCCTACTGAAATTATAACATAAATTTCTGAAAAATCAATATTGACATCAAATGAGAAAACATAGTTTTAATATAATTTTAAAAACATAAAAGCTATAGTATGAGATCCAAAATTAAGCCTAGTTCCATTCTTTACTACTAATATGATTAAAAAAAAATACCACTCTACTTCAACCACTTCACCCTACTCCAATGCTTAATATTTTATACCAGTACCCTAATGTAACTCCCGACCTCCATGGCATTTCTTAATCACACTTGAATAATAAGGAGTTATAACAATACTATTTTCCCTCCTATTCATTTAATGTGAGCTAGTATACCGTTTGACACAGAGAAAAAGACTACATCTAGGAAAACATCTTTAATTTCTTGTCAAAAGATGTGAACATGCCCACTAAATCCTCTATATATGAGTTTCATGATTATAAAAGCTTGCTTATACACTTAAACAAATATTAATTGGGTCTTTTTAAACATAAGGCCTTGGGGATAAAAATGAATAAGACATAGTTGTCTCCAACCTCAATGACTATGGATTAACCTCAGCAAAAGTCATTTCAATCTTGATAACAAGAGGCACTGGTGTTCACTTCTAAGCAATATATATTTTAAGGCAATATTTGGTCATTTTTATTTTTATGAGTTCTTGTCATTAAAAACAAATCGAAATCAACTTAAGTTTATGCTTTGGGTTGTTAACTACTCCTGTTGGTTCACAGGATCAAAAAAAAGGTTGTTAGGTTCATAGAGGTAAATATTTATCCCTAGTTATTCAGTGTGAGTGACCCATGCTGGATTGTTATATATTTTCATGGAATAGACAGTACAAGAAACCCTGAAAGTGAACTGTCCTCTTCACTCAGCTCCTTGGAAAAGAGGATAGGAGAGAGATGAACTAAAAGCAATATGAAATGAATCTGCATTTGTATTTATCAGTGCCATTCCTTAATCACCTATATTCTTTCTCCTCAATTAGAAGTCAGATTCTTTTTCCACCTCTCTCACCTTTCTAGCTAAACCACAGTGAGGCTTTAAAAGGGATTAGAGACATTTAGCTCTGATGGGGTTTTAGATACCAGCTTTACCTGTAGTGACATCACCACACTGTTCATATCCAAGTACAGTAGGGCTTCCCTCTGTAATCCAAGGCTGTACTTTTTGTTCAGGAGAAAAAGGTGGCAAGCCCCATGTTTAGACATTGTTTAAAAGCACATTTTAAGTTTATCATTTCACTGCTTTTCATTCATATGAAAGCCCACATTTTGGTAGGCATGGTAGAAAGCGCTTCACTCCCTTTTGGTTCCTCAGTTCCTGGGGTGCACGACCTTCCACCTAGGAACTAACCCCAAGGAGGCAGACTGCCTTACACCTTCACCTCTGTCCAGGCCCTGCCCATCCTATTCAAACCCAACTCAGAGCAAGAGTGTCATCACCAACCGTATCTGCAATCAACCCTTCAACAGATTGGTCCAGATTCACTACACCGTTTCAAACATTTTTCTACGAAAGAAAAGAAAGAACATTCCCCTATCTATTGCAGTGTGAGCATATATTCACTGCTTTCTACTCTCGAGGAATAACAGAGAAGGAAAAGGATGTTTTCACTAAATAACAACATGCTTTTCAACTTCAGGTTTAAAGAGCTGGGCACATGCAAATAAATGCCTGACTTCGTACACCCCCCAGATAACAACAACGGGGAGCATAACATTTCTTTATTGTTTAACTAGAAATGAGGATGAATTCGCGTCAACTAAATTCTTTACAGGCTCGAACGACAGGTGCACTCTTAAAAGCAGTGGGTTTCCTTCCATTAAAAAAACATGACCCATACCATTATACCCAAACTGGGAACCTGCCATCACACCCAGTTTCTAAAGAGGAGCCTGCGGGGCGGACAGACGAGTGGGGGCCGGGGAGGGTGAGCGAGGCGCATTTCCCTGTTAAAGTCTCTCTTCCACTTCCAGGGGGACACAATGGAGTCAGCCCAGCGGCGCCTTCCCCCGCGTCCTCTGGGCACGTAGGGGTTCGGGGTGGGCAGCGACGTGGGGCAACGGCAGCTGGAGGGCGGCAAGCCCCGCACGAGCCGGCCCGCGGCGCCCGAGCCGGAGGAACTGCCCGATGATGTCATCCCTAGATACTCCCTAGTGATGAGCGCTCGCTACTGGCCTTTAAAAGCGGGACCATTTTCCAGCGCAGCGCGGGGGCCGCCGGGCTCGGCGCAGAAGTTCTCCGGCCGGAGTCGGGGCAGAGGGGGCGAGCCGCCACCTCCGGCTGGAGACGGGGAGGGGACGCCGGCCCCCGCCCGCACCCCGGGGCGCCGGGCCGAGGCGGGCGGCTGGGGCCTGGGAGCGCCCGGCTGCACCTGCTCCTCCCGCCGCCCGCGGCCCCAGGCCGCTGTCCCCGAGGCCCAGCCCGGCCTCCCGCCCCCCCGCCGGCCGACTTCCCGCCCCCCACCTCGTCCGGGTCCCCGGAGGAAAACACAATACATTTTAACGCCATTGGCGCTGCTGCTGTGCTGAGGGGGCTGCTTCTCCGTCTCCGGCGGGTGCGGTTCTCGCCGCGGCTCCCCCGGCGGCTCCGCGGGCTGTGGGTGTGGGCTGTCGTGGCCGGCGGCCCCGGGCACCTCGGCCTTGTCCGCGTCCGCCATCCCGCGGCACCGCCTCCGCCCGGCCGCCTGCGCTCAGAGGCTCCGAGCGTGACAATGGCGGCAGCCTGGGAAGCGGTAACGGATCCCGATTTGAAAAGGCCCCGAGCGCTCAGTTGCCCGGATCTCGCGAGAACCAGTCGGGGCCCGGCGACTGGGAGATGGTGTGAGCCGGGGGTGGGGGGTGGGAGGTGGGAGTGCGGGGTGGGGGAAGGGCAGGGATGGGGTGGCCGGCCGGGGCCGCCATCGCCGCGGTCGGCCCTGCTCCGCGCGGCGCAGGGCTTGGCGGCCCGGAAGCCCCAGGTGGGGTCCTGTTCTGCCCACGGGCCGGTCCGCTTGGCACCCAATGGGGTCTTCGCGCAAAAGTCGGCCCTGGGTGTTAGAAACCTCTAGAGCTCTACTTAAGTTAGAGAAGCACACACCACTTTGCATCTTTAAAGACATCTGCAAATCTCCAGCTCCCCTTAGAAATCCTTTGAAAAATGCAAATAAATCACTTGGCACTTTAATGCCTAGGCACCCTGTAGACATTCAATAAGCAGTCATGGATGACTGGTGGAGAGTCACCAAAATGAATGGCTTTGAATTTCTTGTGAGTTCTGGTTGTTCTTGACAATGAGGCTTTCCTTGGAACTCAGCTATCAGCTTATAAAAAGACAGCTGAAGTTGTTTAATTCTCCGGGCAACAATCAATGGGGAGAACCTTTTTTGTTTGTTTGTTTTTGTTAATCCTCACAGAGGATATTTTTATATTGATTTTTAGACAGAGTGGAAGGGAGGGGGGAGAGAGAGAGCGAGAGAGCGAGAGCGAGAGAGAGAGAGAGAGAGAGAGAGAGAGAGAAACATCAATGTCTCACATGGACTGGTACCTCCCACATGACCCCCACCAGTACTGGGGCCAGTGATGCAACCTGCAACCCAGAGTGTGTCCTTGACCAGGAACTGAACCCACAACCCTTCAGTCCGCAGACTATTCTAACCACTGAGCCAAACCAGCCAGGGCAGAACCAATAATTTATATAAAAAATCTATTAGATTGGCTAATAGACCTTTTGGATTTTGGTTATGTCTTTATTATATTCTGATGGAAATGATATTTGAAGCAGTTATAGATTCTCAAACAAATTTAAGTACCATATGGAGTTTTAAAATATAGTCATAGATTTTCCCCTTAAGTATGAAAAAAAAATCTATTAAGCTTATCTCCTAATTCTTGAGTACTTGAGTTTCACATTGAAATAACCATTTCAGCTGAAAAGTTCAAAGACTTTCCCCAACATTTCTTCTCATAAAGAAGCAAACATGTATGATTTACATACAGAATATCGCACACATTAGTGGTAAAGTTGTAGTTAGAAACATACTCAAGTATTACATAATTCCCCATTCTTTGAAATTTCAATATGCAGGTTTATGCGCTTAATCATAAAGCATTTGATGCTATGCTAAAAGAGTTCATCTATGTCATTGAACACACACATAAAAATCAGAACAATTTGAATGAGTACATTGGGTAAAATACTGCTGTTTAAGGTGCTACTGACATTGTTTCATAAACACAACAATGCTATTAGAGTTGCTCTATTAAATTGTTTCTCCTCAGTCAATTCTAATGTCACTGGAGAAATGCACGTGTGGTCTTTATCCATTGCTAGTGGGAGTGGGGTTCTTATAAAATCTTGAGAAAAAGAATTTTTCTAAGCCTCACAGGGGAGGATGAGTGATTTTTATTTGTATGGAATTACATCTCTCAGTTTCCAAAGTCCCATTTCCCTTAATCCAGTCCTGGAAGAGGTGCATCTGGGGGACTCAGCAGAGCTTGAAGCAAAGCCAGTGTCCAAAGTGGAGTTGGGTCCAGTTTAGCATTAGGCTAGTTTCAGTCCATTAATCTATTGTGTGGTGGGTCCACATGGCCATGGGCCACGTGGCAAATGCAGGAAAGTGTGAGCCCCACAAGCCAGGTGTCAAGCACTACACACCAAGAGGTAAGAGAGTGAACTCTTTTGCTTAGGACATTAAAGATAACAGCTTCCAGCGTTTACAGTGGCCATGGCTACTCTGGCCAATGACCTGTTCCCAGGTGTGACTGACAGGCAAGTACCTTCCCTATGTCACCCAGAGCTTACTAGGCATGCATCTATTGTGCAGTCTTTCCCCCGGGATCTGCAGGGAATGGACCTGTGGTACCCTGGGAAGTGTTGAACTGCAGCTTCCTGGCAAAGTTGTACAAATGGCATAACCATAATATTTGACCTTCCCCGTGTTCCTTTCCTGTTACTTAGTAACTGGGTTATTTACAATGGT
Organism: Molossus molossus; assembly: GCF_014108415.1. NCBI lineage: Eukaryota > Metazoa > Chordata > Mammalia > Chiroptera > Molossidae > Molossus > Molossus molossus. The sequence goes on from NW_023425344.1 coordinate 186,580,061, forward strand.
ATCACTAAGACTCTGTGTTTAAAGAAGAAGGGAATGGGATTTTTGTATATATGTTTTTATTGATTTGAGAGAGAGAGAAACATCAATGTGAGAGAAACACATCAATCGGTTGCCTCCTGCATATATCCAGACCAGGGATGAACCCACAACCTGGGCATGTGTCCTGACCGGGAATTAAACCAGTGACCTTTCTGTGCATGCGACAACGCTCAACCAACTGGATTTTGACACAGAAAACCTAGGATAGAATGCCAGCTCTGCCCCTTTCTTCCTGAACTCCTTAGGCAAGTCACTTCTTAATTTCTCAGTCGTAAATAAGAATAGGAATACATACCTTGAGGGACTATGGTGAGGATTAAAAGAAGGCACTTTCTATAGGGCAAACTGCTCTATGACTGTAAAGTAGTATTACAATTCCCTGTCTCTCCAAGTTGGGCAGGGTTTTAGTCAAAGAAAAGTCAGGTGATATTCCCAAGAACTGAATTAAAGTTCTTTAAAAACATTCATCACTGTTTTTTATTCTTTTGCTATAGTTGAATTTAATAATGAAAATGTAACCCTGTAGTCCCTAGTATATTCTTTCAAAATCCTTCAGTAGATCCAATTTGATATTTTTAAGAGACCTTTATGCTTAAAACAGAGTAATAGGTACATGAGGAATAAAAAAAAAAAAAAAAGAGTATAGGCCTGTTGAGAGAGGATGTTTATAAAAAGCATGATTTGAGTTCTGTAATAAAAATAAAAGCAAAATATAATTTAAAATTTATTTACAAAAACAGGAGACCAGTCTGCATGCTGTAATGTGATAATAAAAATATTTCATTAAACTATTTATTGTGATTATTGAGCTTTTTTTGGCCCCCTTTTAAATTTTGGCCTAAGACAAATGCCTTACTCACTGTACATTAGTCCTGACTCTCTAAATGCATACAGGGCAGAGGTTAATTCCTAAAGGGGGATGCATGAGAGCTGCACAGAAAAGCTGGATGTTAAAAGATGAAGAGAATTGGGGGCAGCTTCTGAAGAGAAAATGATTGATCCTTACCACTCCGTCTGACTGCTCTGTAGATTGAGCTTTCCTTCCTCTTTTGCTATTAATATTGTACTTACCTTAGCTAAATCTGCACAACAATGAAGAAAAAAAATTATTAACAGTTGATTGCTGTAGTTTCCTCTTTCGTCCTCTACTTTTTTAAAGTCCATATATACATGCTGTAAGATAATTGAGTATGCTTTAGTTTTTTTCTTTCTTACAGTTCCCATTACAAACGTTATCCTTTGCAATTGCACAAAATGTTAATAGTACAACTTCACATGACCACTTAGTTTTTTCTTACAAATTGAAATGTGTGTGTGTGTGTGTGTGTGTGTGTGTGTGTGTGTGTGATTGAGAGAGAGAGAGAGAGAGAGAGAGAGAGAGAGACCATTTTACATATCTGGAAATTTAACCCTAAAATCCCCAAATATCATCAATTAATATTTAATATGTGTATCATTTAGGAATTGTGTTCACCTACTAGTAGCAGAGACTGGAAATAAAATAATAATGTCCAAAACAAGATAGAAGTTATTACTCTCTTGAGTAAAAGAAGTACAGAGGGCGGCATCTCAGAGAAAATGGGTAGCTCCACAGTCATCATGGACTAAGGTTCTTTCTCTCTTAATCTGACACCACCCTAGCGTGAGGCCTCCATTCTGAAGGTCGCCCTCTGGCCAAAGGTGGCTGCTGTAGATCTAGGCACCTTGTTGGCATTGAAGTCCAGGAATGAAGCGTGGTATCCAGAATTTTCACACAACACTTCCATCGTGAGTCAGAAATCATGACACGCCCAGCTGTAGGGAAGGTTGGCAAATAACTTTTCATTTGGGCTCACTGATCAGAGTTCTACATCCAAAGAAGAGATTCTAGTGGCAACTAGACTGTGATCATCCTTGTATTTTGGCATTTATGGTACATATATATATACAATGAAATATTACTCAGCCATAAATAATAATTAAATCTTGCCATTTCCAACAACATGGATGGACTTAGAGGGTACTACACTAAGTGATATATCAAAGACAGACAAATATCATATGATTTCACTAAAAAAAGCACACAAGACAGAAACAAATTTATAGATACAGAGAACAAATTGATGGTTGCCATACAGAAGGAGGGTTGAGGGGGGACAGATGAAAAAGGTGACAGGATTAAAATTACAAATTGCCAACTACAAAAGTAGTCATGGTAATGTAGAGTATAGGGAATACAGTCAATAATTTTGTAATAACTATATATGGTATCAGATGGGTCCTAGACTTATTGGAGTGATCACTTCCTAAGTTATATAAATGTTGAATCACTATGCTGTACACATAAAATTAATATAACACTGTATGTCAAGTATAATTGAAAAATAAAAAAAAAATGTTTAAGGATTAGATAGCAAAGACCAAAAATGTGAAGTCAAACAGAAAGTATAGTATGATTTTTAAGTCAATTTACTTGGCTTTATAAAATTAAATGGCTGAATTTGAAGCTATTGAGTTTATAAACTTCAGAGAATTAAAACTTAAAAAGGAATTTATAATTTTAAAAATATTACAGGTTATATCTGTAATCCATATATAGTTTCCTTTTGCATCATAGAAGTTCATTCTATAATGGGAAAGTGGATGTTAGCTATTGTCACTAGAAAGAAAATATAGTCTTATTCTGACAATCAACTATTTACTATTTCTGTCCCCCACCCCCATTGCTCTGCTTAATTTAAGAACCTTTTTTTTAGCATTTAGCTTTCTAAAAATACATCCTGAAGAAAAGTCTCTACCGTGAAGTAGTATTTAGAATTAGGGCAATTATCTGAATAATCCAGGTTGAAATCCCATTTTTACCTCAGTTATTCAAATAACTCAGATAATACCAAGGGTTTTGTTTGAACTTCTTATAACTGTTACATCTTTTCAACTTTACAATGCAAGGGTTATTGTCCAATAACAGATTTCCTTTTGAGTTTTGTAAGAAATATTAAGACTTTTTTTTAAGACTAAGGATTTCTTTAATTCCCAGATATTTACTTGAGTCTCAATTTTTATTTATGTTCCAATTTCTTAATTTAAATCACTTAATTTAAAATTTTAATTAAATTTCTTAATTAATTTTTTTTTAATCTTACCCCAGTAACTCCATTAAAAGGAGACTCAGCAGAACAAGTTTTTGAGAGCTCTGCCCTACCTCCTTTCCTGTGTATAGTTACTCTCTTCTCCTTAATAATTCCATGAATTGGGCTTTCTTTGTCCAAAGCCATGGATATCATATGATAATATTTTTAACTATTCTAAGTTTGATATCCTAACCCAAAAAGTCTAGTAGTTCCCCTTTATTCACAAGGGATATGTTCTGAGACCCACAGTGGGTACCTGAAATTGCAGATAGTGCTTAATCATATATACCTGTATGTATAGGGAAAAACCATAGTGTATATAAGTGTGTATATGTGTGTGTGTACATACATATCTATGATAAAGTTTAATTTATACACTAGGCAGAGTAGGTGATTAACAAAAAGAATAATAAAATAGAAGAGTTATAACAATTTACTGCAGTGAATGTAAAGTGAATGGCTTTGGGGTCATCCTTAAGTAAAATAAAGATGACTTAAACACAAGCACTGCGATACCACAATAGATCTGATAACCAAGAAGGCTACTAAGTGACCCAGGGGCAGGTAGTGGGTGGATTATATGATGTGGGTACGCTGGACAAAGGGATGATTCATGTCTCTGGCAGAACAGAGCAAAATTTCATTGTGCTACTCAGAAAGGCATGAATTGTTCACTTCTGAGATTTTCCATTTAGTATTTTCAGACCATGGTTGACCACAGATAACTGAAACTGTGGAAAGCAAAACCAAGGATAAGGGGGGACTACAGTATTAATGAAAATGATTGCTTCATAGCAAATACTGCTTTTTTTTATTTATTTATTTATTTATTTTTATCCTCACCTGAGGACATTTTTCTATTTTTTGTTCAGGTAGAGTGGGAGGGGGAGAGAGGAAGAGAGAGAGAAACATCGATGTGAAAGGGACACATCGAGTGGCTGCCACCCACACGACCAACCAGGGCCGGGGACAAACTGCAACCGAGGTACGTGCCCTTAGCGGGAACCGAACCCGGGTCTCTCGGGACCGCAGGCCGACGCTCTAACCGCTGAGCCAAACCGGCGAGGGCAGCAAATACTGCTTTTAATGTAAATACCCACTTTAGCAATATCACTCTCAGTTTTCAATTACAACATTTAAAAAGAAAATAGATTTCTTAGAGTGAAAAATAAGGTTCAATCCACATGCTGTCTGTGCATTTAAAGGTAATCCTATAAATGGTGATCATAGAAATAACTGACACAATCCATATTCCTCTTATTTAATAATAGAAACTTATTTAAGGTGACTATGAATATTGCTAAAAGTCCAATTTCCTAAGAACCCTTGCAGCTATGCACAGCTGCATAACTATGTTCTGGCCAGTAAGATATAAGCAGAAATGTGAGGACTGTGTAGGAGATTTCCCAGAAGGAACTCACTTAACTGGAATAGCCTTTTGTCCTCTCTGGTCTCCTCCTGCTGCAGGCTTGGAATGAACAAATGATGTCTGTAGCAATAGCAACCATCTTGGACCATGAAGTGACCTTGTAATTGGAAGCTTGTGCTGAAAATGGTATAACAGGAAAAAAGAATTAGGGTCTCTGATGTCAACATGAAGCCACAGTGGCAACTCCCATGTTCCGACCATGAACTTGTTTTCAAGACTAGGAAATAAATTTCTATCCTGATTAAATTGCTACTATTTAGACACTTTCTATTTTACATAGTGTAACTTAATCCTGATGGTTATTATTATTTTTTAATTGAAATAACTGATTTGCTTCAATAGTTTCTTCTACACTCTGGTCACACCAACACTACTTTAAATGTTTATTTTGCTGAAGATGTCATTTACATTGGTTTTTGTTTTATGCTATGGAACATTGCTTTATGCTTTATAAAATACCACAAGTTTCCTATCTAATATTCATTCTCCCTTTTTTCCTTATTGACAGAACCACAATTTTGTTTAGAGTAGCAATGTCCCAGATAAACTATGGGTCCATAGGACACAAGTCTATCTAAGAAGTTGTACAAAGAAATGTGTTATGAATTAGAAGGATCTTTCCTAGTAAATTCTTTGTGTTCCTTCTTTTCTGCTAGACTTGAGGATGGAATACCCCTCTTGAAACCACGAGGCAACAGTTCTGAGGACAAAAGCTGCAAGCTAAGGATGACAGAGCAGTAGTTTAGGGGATCAAAACATCAGTGGCCTCATAGAACCATCATACAAGGCCTGGATTGCCTATATCCAAGCTTCTTGTTTTGAAAGAAAAATAACCCACATTGCCTTTAGGCATTGCCATTGGATTTCTGTTACCTCACTTTTATGAAACTGAACAGAATCCAAAAATTCTACCATTTGCAGTTTTTTAACAAGGGCCACGCCATCCCTGATGGCTACTTACGAGCCTCATTTGTTAGAAGCAGTGATTTTTCAGTAGTATGCAAATGTGATACATTCTTCATGGTGTATTGTAGAATAGTAGGCTGAAATTATTTCATGTCATTTCAATTCGCTATTTAAACATGTTAAAAATGTATATATATATATATATGCACATATATACACATAAATATGTATTTAACAAACTTGATTAGGAGTATTTCCATGGTGTTCATGTCTTACTTTATTCAGCAATCAACCCAAGAAAAGAAATAAAGCTTTGTGTTAAATCAAACAATATGGGTATCTCCTGTAGGATTTAATGCACAAAGACTTAGAGGTTTACCACAATAATTAGTAGAGCTGGGGGAGCAATGGTCTAGGAACGATTGCTAGATTTTTAAAAATTGGCAGGGGCAGGAACCATATTGCACCATCACTAATGATCCTTGTTGCCTGTGGCAGCAAGTCTCAAAATTGTCTTATACCTAAAAGCCACTGGCGTAACATCTCATCTCACCAGCCATTTGCCAATACCTAAAAGGGTACTGTTGCTGAGATGAATGGTTTCTCTTCATCTTCCTCTAAAATTTTGCACCAGTGCCTCTCAGTGGTAGAGTTCAAATTGGAATGCTGCAGGCCACAGTCTGAGAACTGTTTTATAGAAGAGAATTTCAAAGGATAAGAATGATGCCGAGCATCAATAAGTAATATTTGGCACACTTTATAAGCCATATGACATATGTTCTCAGGTATGCAAATACAAAGGAAAAAATTGCTATATTCATTCATTCATTCATTCATTCATATTCATTCATTGTGTCTGTTAGATTTGGGAATGCCTGCAATTCTAAATAAGAGTAAATATGTAAAAATACATAACTTATGTTATCTCTTGACTCCACTAATGAATCTTAATTTTGAGTTCCCCCATATATCCTTCAGATAACTAAGGAGACTGCATGGTAGCACTGTCAAGGTATATGTTCTGACAGTCCTGAAGTCATTGAGGAAATGTAGGCTTGCATAACCATCCATTACTTCCACCTATATTTCTGCAGCTAGCCTCCTAATATTTCTGGATACCCATGTCACAAACATTTCTGGAACTTCAGACCTTATTCTTCCCAACTGTTTATTGCTTTGCACATTATCTAAAGTTCTGGGACAGTCATATAAGAAAAACTGTGTACTATATATAAAATACTTTGTAAAAATTATTAAATCAATCAGTCCTTAGAACATTGTCTATGCATTCTCCTTAAAATATTCATATTTTAAATATTCTTTTATAAAATAGTCACTAACTTCAACTTATTTTATACTAACTTGTAGGTAGCATTGAAAGATAAGGCCCTTTGTAAGTCTTTCCAATTGTCTTCTAAACTTGCCCAAAGTGACGTTGTATCTTACTAAATACTCATTCAGTGTAATTTTGCTTAAAATATGAAGGGTGTGAGTTTTATTTAGCTAGCTTAGTTTTAGAAGTGTGATATCAAATATGCAAGTGTTGCATTTTTAACAACACACACATTTCTGAAAAAAACAACAATAACAACACTTCATGTTCTACAAAATAATGCACTAAAAATAACTGGCAACCCAAGAAAATGAAAAGACAAGCTCCAATTGAGATAAAAATGTTTGCAAAACACATGTCTGATCAAAGACATATATATTCAAAATATACAAAGAATTCTTAAAACTCAATGACAGGAAATTAAAAAATGGAAAAAGATCTGAACAGACACCTCACCAAAGAAGATAAACAGATGGATAATAAGCATAAGATGTTCAATATTTTATACCATTAGAGAATCAAAAAGAAAAACAACAATGAGATACCACTACATGGCTATCAGAATGGCTAAAATCCAAAACACTGCCAACACCAAATGATGATGAAGAATGTGGAGCAACAGGAACTCTTACTTATTGCTGGTAGGAATGCAAAATGGTATGGCCACTTTGAAACACAGTATTATAGTTTCTTACAAAGCATAACATACCTTACCACTTAATCCAGCAATCATACTCTTAGTTATTTACCAAAATGAGTTGAAAACTTATGTTCATACAAAAATCTGCACATGAATGTCTAGAGCATCTTTAGTCATAATTTCCAAAAATTGGAAGCAACTGAGATAAGCTTCAATAAGTTAATGGGTAAACAAGCTGTGGTATACCCATGCAATGGAATGTTACTAAGCAATAAAAAGAAATGAGCTATCAAGCCATGAAAAGTCATGGAGGAAACTTAAATGCATACTGCTAAGAGGAAAATGCCAGTCTGAAAAGGTAACGAAGTGTACATGACTCTATACATACATTCTGAAAAAGACAAAACTTTAGCTACAGTAAAAAGATCAATGGTTTCTGGAGGTTGACTAGGGGTTTGGAGTAGGGGAGGAATGAATAAGTGGAGCACAGGGAATACCACAGGAAGTGAAACTATTCTGTTATGATATATAATGGTGGATACATGACACCATGAATTTGTTAAAACCCATAGAACTAAGTAGCACAAAGAGTGAACTCTAATGTAAACTATGAATTTTACTTAATAATATGTTATCAATGTTGGTTGATCATTTGTAACACATGCATGTACTAATGCAAGATGTTAACAACAGATTAAACTGTGGTAAGAGAAAGGAGGTATATGGGAACTTTCTGTATTTTTGGCTGATTTTTTCTGTAATCCTAAAGCTACTCTAAAAAATAAAGTTTATTCAATTAAAAAACAGCTGGAGTCTGGCCCTTGTGGCTCAGTTGGCTGACTGTTTCTCTCTGATGGATGTTTCTATCTCTCTCTCCCTCTTCTTTCCTCTCTCTAAACTCAATTAAAAAACATTTTTAAAAATTAAAAAAAGACCTGTAAATATTTAGGACAAAATCATTTTGAGGAAAAAATCCAATGCAAAACTCCTGCAACTTCACAACCAGCGCACTAAAAAACATTTACAAACCTAATGAAAATACTAGCACAGTTCAATATGAAAGTTAAAAACATACATTACAATACATAGAACTTCGCAAAAACATTTAATTAAGAAAGAATGATGCAAAAGTACAAGGAAAAGTTGAATTATGAAAATAAGGGCCAATGCACAAAGATTAGTAAAAACTGTTCAATATGCAATTCTGGACACAGTAGGTGGCGAAGTTGAGTGAAGAGAGGGAGGAGTGGGGAATGGGCGAGTGTCGGGACTGCGTTCCTCTGCAGCTTACTGCATTCAGCTGTCTTAGTGGAGTTCGAGTTCAGCTGCTTTTACTTGGCAGTCCAAGTGCTAATGTACTGGAGAGCAACATGTATAAACCAATTGCTTTCCACACTTTATTGACATCCTTATTTGCCAATAAATGATTCACATTGTAGAAACATAGACCATAACAGAATAAACTGCTTTTGTTTCCCTATTTCTTTATGTTTCTCTAACCCAGCAAAATAACTCAAGCCAATTAAATATATCATACTGTAGTTACAGCTCACACATTTGTGGAGATTTTGCCCAAGGTACCCTATCATACTTATTAGACTCAACAGTAAATATAGAGTAGAGGGTTTGAAGTACACTTTAAGTGAATCAATTTAAGGCTTCTGAGCAGTAAAATTAAAACAAATTAAATAAAACTTCATAGGTCATTCTGAGTTGAAATATTTACTACATTTTTTTTTTTTTTGCAGAAAAGTTTACCAGCAAAACGTAACATCTAATTTTCAGTGGGACTCGTCAAATAGACAGTGGTAGATCATTAGCTATGCACAAGTGTCATCATGCTCAATTCATTTATGAGTCCACTTAGATAATTTCTTCATTGTTGACGAAAATCGCACACAGCTATTTTCTAATCAAATCTAACCACCCTATTACTGTAGTCTAATTCTATTTCAGAATATTTTGCACTGGCTACTTTCTAGAGATCAAATGGCAAAACAACTCCATCTAATTTCCAAGGAAATCCAAGGGGAAAAAAACAGAAAACTAATGGGATGGTTCACACACACATACACACACAAGTCTTTAAGTCGGTCAATACTTAGTTGTAAAACTGAGAATGAGATCATGGATCATTCATTTATAGCAGAAACTTTAAAATTGCTCCTTGCACCGGGCTGGTGTGGCTCAGTGGTTGAGCATCAACCCACGCACCAAGAGGTCACCAGTTTGATTCCTGTCCAGGGCACATGCCCAGGTTGTGGGCCCAATCCCCAGTGGGAGGCATGCAGAAGGCAGCCAATTGATGTTCTCTCTCATCTCATCGATGTTTCTCTCTCTCTCTCTCCCTCTCCCTTCTTCTCTCTCTCAAATCAATAAAGAAAATAATTAAAAAATAAAATAAAATTTCTCTTTGCATTACTTTGGGATTAAAGAAATGGACTTCCAGGGGGGCCATGATGCCTTGAGTTGTAAGCAAAATTATCTGCATCTGTGTATTTTTAGGCAGAAAGCATATATTTCTTATTGAAATTTCAAAATTCATTCTTGATCTTTCAAAAATATTAAAACCTTTTATGTAGAAAAAAGTATGGGTAGCTCCAAATTACACTCAAAATAGGTAGAAATGCATTTAAAAAAAGAAACAGTTGACTTTTGGATATAGCTAATTATCTAATACTATCTAAAGCTAAATAAGCATTTAATTGATTTCTAAAATGTTTAGAGCAAAAGTAATTTATATTTGTCTTTAATCATTTTTAAGTTTTTTATTTGAAAACTTTTGTTTTAATATTTTTTTCTTTATTGATTTTAGAGAGAGAGAGGAAGGGAGAGGAAGAGAGAGATAGAAACATCCATGAAAGAGAACATCGACTAGCCACCTCCTGCATGTTCCTGATTGGGATTTGGCCCACAACCTGGGCATGTGCTCTGACCGGGAATCAAACTGGTGACCTCTTGGTGCATGCACTGATGCTCAACCACTGACCCACACCAGCCGGGCTATTTGAAAGTTTTAATATCTAACATTTGAGTAAATGACATTTCATATAAAAAGGCAAGGAAACATTAAAACATGTTAGCTCAGAATGAATAATCAAATTTAAGCCAGACAGATTTCCATGAAAAGCTGAAAGGTAACATGTTGGTCTAATAAGTTCAAGAAATGATTTCACTATAGAAAATGAGAGCAAGAAGTCAACTGGAGCCTAGGTGGCAAGAATTCATAGCAAGCAATATTTTCCTTTGAAAAGAACTCTGAGTTGACATGTCAGAGGAAATTCTTGCTTTCAGTTTCTTTGTGACACCCTCATTTTAGAGTATATTCATTACAGTGGAGCTGTCATGTTCTTTAAATTTCTATAGTTACCATGTCTGCTAACAAGGTAGATAATTAACATTTCTACTCTCTGACAACAAAAAGTCCTAGTCATATAAGAGATGCTATTTATAGTATATGGAATGAGAAAGAGGGAAACAAAATGTTTAGAAATAAAGCTGATCTGTAGTTATATAAATTGAAATTTTCTTCTGATGGCTTAACATTTATTATTTAGTCATAATAAATTAGATTTTATCCTCATAGCTAACTAAATGATATTTTTTCTAGATTTTAGTATCTTGTTAAAAACAAATTTACAAAATAACCATATATACCTACCCCATAGTCAAAAATTTTGGCCAAAAAGTAGAGAAATAAATGTGTTAATGTATTTTTTATTTATGATGCCATTTCTGGTTTTATGAGAACATTTACATGAGCGCATAGATTTAAATAGATAATTTAAATAAAATAATGCACCAAAACCTGAGAAAACAAAATTGTATCAGTCAAGACCATAGAGAAAAACACATACATATAGGCCTTAAAGTCTTATATAGTTAGTAATTTGAAGCTATTAATTTGACTCTGACATCCCTGGTAACTAAAAGGAAAGGCAAATGTGATCAATGCATGATATAATATACTGTATACAAGAAAAGAACACACCCCATACCTTGGGATGGTTTCAGTGAGGAGGAGCGGTGTGAGAGTTAAATTAATGACATTGATATTGAAAGAAATGTTTTTGGAGGGATGATGTCATAAAGGAATAGAAAGTGATGTGTTGTACAAGTCTTTAGTAACAATCCTATAGTAGATATAGAGCAGGTTGTATAAGCTGAGGGTGATTTTATATAGAATGTGTATAAGCTGAAAATGTAATGTCTAAGCATAATAAAGGCAATTCTGTTTGGGGGTGGTCAAGACAATGCCACCCACATATTTACCTTTATAATAATTTTGATTGCTCTGAAAATAAATCATAGACTATCCAGAAGTATAGATTAACAACATGTTCCTTAGAAGACCATTCACATATTTGATATCTTTCAACAACTTTTTAAAAATAAAAGTTGGGCAGCAGACATTGGTAAGAATTTAAAATACAAGTATTCTGGGTTTTATTATATTCATTACTTTTACTATTACTATTCTTCATAACTTCTTTGGTAATAGAGAATAAAATATAATTTTTTAATCTCTGTGCTTCTATAGAACTTTGTAGACATCACCAAATTGTTCTGCAATGTATCTCATCAAGGGCAGATACTAAATCTCATCTATCTTTGTGTCCCAGCATCTAGCAAAGGAAGTGAAACATAATGGATTTTCTAATCCATTATGCTTTCCCAAATAAGCCATTTTGCAGACTGTTCAGAGCATCACCCTTGTTCATATAGCTTGAAAAAGGGCAAGGTCATGCACCAGCTATCACCAAGGAACCTAATTTATAGTCAAAATTTTTCTTTGGCATCAATTCAAATTCATTAACTAAAAGCACTGTATCAACTGATGGGTATGGATTTTTTAAAACATCAGAAAATTATCCAGAGAAACCTTCAAACTCTAACTATACCTGTGTTATGTTGATGACATGACAGATCAGCTTTCACTCAAATGATCTATGAAACAATGGTCATATTCCACTTTCTAAACTGGGTGACAATTATATCTGTAACATCCAGATTTTTAAAATCAGTGTCATGAGCACTACTATGGAGCCATATTTAAAGTCATAAAATTACAAGTCAAGGTCTCCAGTAATAATAAATTACTGGACTAGGGCGCATATATGAACACTAAAATCATGTAACTTAGTTATGCTTCCTTGAGTTGGGCTTGAAAAGAGAATGAGTGATTGTAGACCATAGAAATATAGAGTGGAGTAAACTATAGCGTGTGTCCAGACAATGTCAAAATCAAAATCAAATGATCAAATTCATAAAGTGTGTTGTTAATATTGTGCAAACAAAATGGCTAACCCCTGAACTTACATGAATAGAATATTCTTGCAACAGTTTAGAAACATACATAGAATAATAGATGGACCTCCTTTCCCATACTTGATAAATGACTGCATTGCCAGAATACATATTTCTAATGTCATGCTACTTGAAACATGGTTCTGAGACTAGTAACCTCTGGCATCACCTAGGATATTGTTAGAAATGCAGAATCTGAGACCCAACCTCACATTTACTGAATGACAATGTACATTTTAGAAAGATACCCAGGGGATTCATATGCACATTAAATATCAAGAGTCGCTGCTTTAGCACCTAACACCCCCCCTCCCCCCAAAAAAAGGATTTTAGTGAGATTTAAAATAAAATTCAATAAAACCATGGCTATGATCATGTGACTGGAAGAAAATAATTCTATATTTTTTCTTGGTGGGCAGTTAATTCGCCTATAATATAGAGTATTTACTTGTTTTAAATAAAAAATAATATATTTTTTTTTGTTTTTAGTGAAGTCTTGTATGAACTCTCAGTTATGTATTGCCCATTTTTGTAATAATATAAAAATTTCTAAATTACTAAATACTCCAAATGACCACAAAGTTTATCTTCTTATTATTAAACTATATCACACCTTTACATTATTTTACTTTTATATGAACGATGAGCCAATTCTTTATTTACATTTTCCCCAATCGCTGACAACTTAATAATTCTTAAGGTCAATAATTAAGTGTTTTGGAAATCTACAGGTGTTTACAACTTGTAGGTTCTGGATATAGTATCCAAATATGAATAGAATTGGAACCTTATAACTGAGATTGGAGAACGACAAGATCCCTAAGTAAGGATGAGATGAGAGATCTTTGTGTTTTTTTTTTTTGTTTGTTTTGTTTTGCTTTGCTTTCAATGAGGTTTAGGCTTGGATTCTATATATTTAACACGCTTTAGAAAACCGTGCCTCCCAACTACATAGGAGCTTTATGGGAGCAACCCTCGCCCGGAGTCTTCCAGCTCTGTGTGGGAGGTAGGTCTTAATACGCAATGCTTCAGCACTACGGACAGCGCCTAGGCACCTACTCCTAAGAAAGGGAGGGGATCTGGTTGGGTTTGCCTGGAGGAGAAACGGTGAAGCAGGGGAAAATAACCCAAAATGCAGCACGCAGTACCCACTTAAACCCTTCATGTGCGCCTTTCCCGTATCGGAGGAGAAGAAAGGCATATTAATGAAGAGTCCTCAAACCCACGCGCGCGCCCGCGCGCAAAGATTAACACACTGCTACATCGAAGAAATCTATGCACATTTTCCTGCAAATACACTCGAGCGCGCACACGTACTTCGCGGGCTCCCACGTCTTCTGCCTCTCACCGACAGATACATTTACACAGGTAGGCCAGGAAAGCGCTAACCACAGTCCTATGACTCCACGCAGGTTCCCGGACACGCCTTTTACATTATTACTGAACCGATCAGCGAACACGGACAAACCTGCCAACACTTAAATCTACTCGCTGGATTTCATCTCCATGACAACAAGCATGGAAGGTGAGACAACCCTGCCTAAGAAGTAACTTTCTCCCCCTATCCTCCGCATTAACTGAAGGATTCCAGTGCAGGTCCAGATGAGAAGCATGTCCTCATTCTCTTGTATTTCTGAAGCTTGGAAGAGGGAAAGGAAGAGGGGGAAAGGAGCCTGCAGGTCTGGTGAGTTCAAATTCTAAAGGAGAAAGAGCGCTAACGTCTCTGCTGCTGTTGCTGCTGCTGCTGCTGCCAAAAACAAAAAGCAAAACATAACAAAAAGGCATGTGTGTGCAGTCAGTTTGCTGATGTTTCTCCCATGTTTTGCAGGAGGTTTCTATGCTTCTTCAGTTTAATATGTCCAAAGAGAACTGGAGACAAACAAGGCAGAATGATAATGATAGTCTAGGTCTCTCTAGTGAGACATTTTGAGAATTTTCAGACAAGGTTTTCAGTGCTTTAAAAGGAATGGATGTCAGAGTCCTTGAGGATCATCCAAAGATTTTCTTAAGAAGGAAATTCTCTTAAGGTTGAAATCTGAAATGTTGGTGGGGTGGGCTTTGTGGGGGTTGGATTCTGGCAGACCCCAAGGCTTTGGGTCCCTGGGAAGGCCTGAAATTTGTGCACTTCATCACGATGAAGACAACTGGGTTTGTAATTTAAGGTTTCCTTTGATTCCAACACATTCCATTCTTAATGATTAACTAGCTCTGTGCAGGTGTGGCCTGAAAAATGTTTCATTTCTCTCTTTACTTTTAATGGGATTTA
Organism: Molossus molossus; assembly: GCF_014108415.1. NCBI lineage: Eukaryota > Metazoa > Chordata > Mammalia > Chiroptera > Molossidae > Molossus > Molossus molossus. The sequence goes on from NW_023425344.1 coordinate 186,595,091, forward strand.
ATAACCTTGATATATATGGTGAGGGAGTGTATGTGTAAGGGAGGATTCATTATTTTTTAAGCTTGGGTTTTCTTATGTCTCACCTCATGAATTGTAAATGTTCATATTATTATTAACATTAGAGATTATTATATCTAATGACCAATAGAAAAATACTCTTTACCCAGAACATCATATTCCACTATAATAGTTGTTATTTCAGATTTATTGTTTGGAATATTATTAATAGATAAATAAATGGGAGAAAAACCTGTTGATTAAAATAAAATACAGAAGGTTCTTTATTTTTAATGGGCACATACTTTTCAATATTGTTTCTGCAATTACACATTGCTGCATGCAAATTAAATACCTATGTGTTTCTGAAAATTGAATTTTTATACCATTAATCAGTAAAATTATTTTATAGAGAAAACAAACATCACATATAGCATTCATCTTTATAAAAGTATTTATATCAGGTATAAACATACTGTTATTTCTCATAAATATTTATTCATGGTTTTGTAATTCATGGTCTAAATTTCTCTCATTTTTCTTTCACTTACTATTTCCCAGGAAACAGGATTCCCTCTGAGTCACGCATTAAAATGTTTGTTGGGCAGCAGAAAACACCTGCTAATTCAGTTTGTTTGTTTTTTGCTTTTCTTTCTCTTCAGGGATTGGAGAAACTGAAAATGTATTGTTTATCCACAGTTGTTGAGCAATTTTTGATACTTATTAATTATGAAGAAATCAGTGTTGTAATGGAAGACTTCTCTTTATTCTTAACAATATATTATTATTAACTGCTTTTATATCATATTATCCTCTATCAATAGAAATGCTCAAAGTTCAGCACAGTTAGTATTTTCTCAGACACTTTAAGACTTGGTGTTGAAATGAGACAAGTTGTTCACTTCACAGAGCAAGAGAAACAGAAAGTTTGGGCAAATGTTTGAAAAAGTTAGGACTGAAAATACTGATATTTCAACTGCTGTGTATATGGCTTAAGTTACCAAAAGCATCTATTTGTTGAAGATATTGTTAGGCAGTTGCTTAACTTTTTACTTATTTGCTTGTGTAGACATAGCCTACAGCAATGATGAGATTTTCTTCAACCTTGAATACTACCCCTTCAGTTATTCTCCTTGACTTGTATTTTATTTTCATTTTTATCAGAAGGTAGAATTTTAAGATTAATATAAAAGTCAAAGTTATTCCTTTTAAGATTTTAACAAAGCATCTGTTCTTTCTCATCTCAAAATTTTTATTAAAAATGGAAATTTTACAGTTCTTTTCAACCCTAATTGAATTCACTCAGCTCAATTTTTAAATACTGAATATATAGTCACATCCTTATTATTGAAAGTATTTAGTCTAATGATCTCAATTTCTGTACTTTTAACTTCTGTGCAAATAAAACTTCTTTTCCATCAAGTTTCCTTTAGGAACTGACTCCATTTTCTCTTTACCCATCATTCCTAAACCCTCTTTAATTTAGTGTCCCTCCTGGACATTCAACTGAATTTTTTATTTTTAATTGTTTTAGAGAGAGAGGAAGTGAGAGAGATAGAAACATTGGTGTGAGAAACATCAATCAGCTGTCTCCTGCACGCCCTCTACTGGAGATCAAGCATGCAACCCGGGCATGTGCCCAGACTGGGAATCGAACTGAGACCTCTCAATCCATGGGACAACTCTCAGTCCACTGAAAAAAATCCTGAATGGCAGTGTCCTGTTTTTCAGTGCTTAGTTCCATTACCACTGCAGACTTTAACACTGTTTATCCACACCTTTCAGACACAGGAGAAGTTCCTACCACAGATTTACTTCTGTCTCTGATCACTGCTTATACAACTCCACAAGCAGACCCAATTTTCTCCTTGTAAGAGAAACATTCACTAAGGCTCATTCCTAGGCGTCTCCCATCTTCAATCCTTTCTAATACCTGCAAAGAGAACCTTAATGGAATTACAACAAAAACTGCCTTCTGGATCAATCCAGAACAAACAGATCTGGCTTTCTAGAGGATCACACTTCAAATATTTGAATGCAGTTGTTGTCCTTCTTAATCTTTCCTTTCCTAGGCAAAACTCCACAGTTCTTTCCGTCTTTTAAATTTCTATCTGTGAAGTCTTGATGCTTCTATGTATTGGGCTCTCTCCATCTGGGATGCATTCTTCTACACAAACTTTATTTGACAATTATGCCATTAAGATATTCTCCCCGCCGGCAATTTTATGCTGGACAAAATGATCTGGATTAATTTATTTAGAACTGCCCATTAAACTATCTACTGTGTGCCACTGATTCACCAAGTCCAGAACAAAACTCTTCATTTACTGTCTAAATTTACACTTTGCTCATATTTTCTTTATTTGGGTTAACGAAAATGCTGTCTTTATACTTGTCCAGTGATAATGAAGTAGAGTCACCTTTGATGCCTCTCTTTCCACAGCCCACTGTATTAGTTGCCAAGTCCTGTCCCTCGTATCTTTATAAACATCTTTCAAACCCATACCCTCTTCCTAGCCCAGGCCCTCACTGCTTCTTACTTGGTCCATTTCTTTTCCATGATGCTTCCTCCCTAAAATGTCTAATTTAGTCTCATCATCAAGCCACTTAGCCTTTAGGTAAATAAATTTCAAACTCATCCTGATAGTCAAGATACTTCACATTTTGGCTTTAACCTACCTTTCCAGTGGTCTATTTTCCATACTCTGCTTTGTTTGGGCCAAATTGCTCACTGTCCTCTGAATAAATCCAGCACTTTCTGCCTTCATATTTATTATCATGCTGTTTTCTTCTCCACATATCTAAATTCTCTGTATTTCTGTATTTCAAGACTCAGCTCAAAGACAATGTCTTACATAGAAACCTTTCCTGATCCCTAAATGGGTAAAATTTCTATCTTCTCTAAACTTGTTTACCCTCTTTGAATCTCTTTTTTCATCAATATGTTAAAGATAATATCAACGTTGAATTGTTGTAATAGAGATTAAATAAAATACCATGTAAAGTAGTGAAGCCAGAACTTTATTCATCAAAAATTTATTTTTAATAAATTTACTTTAATTGAATTCAGATATTTATTGAGTACCTACAATATGCCATGAACTATGGCCACTCCTTAAGAAGTAATTATTTTTCTATTAAAAATGATAAGTAATTCATAGACTATCTAAGATTCTAAGAACAAAGCATTATCTGATATATGTTAGACAAATTATAATGTAAGGGATTTATGTCTCTAATTATGAAGATACCTTGTTTTATTTCTTTTGATAACCATTCACATTCAATACTATTTTGCATTAGTTTCAGGTGTGTAGCACAGTGGTTAGATAATCACATACTTTGCAAAGTGTGCCCTGCAATTTTTTCAGTACTCACCTCGCACCATACATTGTTACAAGAATATTATTGATTATATTCCCTGTGCTGTACCTTACATCCCCATGACTATTTTGTAACTATTTGTAAGAAGATCTCTTGTTTTAACTTAATAGTGACAATGAGTTTAGTGTTTTTATTGCCACAACTAGAGAGCACATTTGTTTGTTTGCTTGGTTGGTTGGCAAGTTGGTGGGTTTTAATAAGAATAACAGAATCTAGTGGATTAATCACTGGCCAAGAGCCAATTTAATAGGACTTAACTCTTCTAATGATCAGCTGTGACCCTGTGTCTGCTTATGATTTTTAAAAACACATAAAATTTAGCTAATATCATAATTATACTCAATTTAAGCTATTTCTATACAATAGCAAAAGGAACTAGCTGGAAAATGTACAGATCATTGAAACTGCCCAGCTGTTTCAACTTGAGTGATACCAATGGTTGCAGGTTGGAGTCCTCAGAAACCAGACGCTGAGACAGACTCTCGTGTGCAGGATGTTTAGGAATCAGTGCCCTTGGGTTCAATCCCTGTGGAGGAAGAGTGGGGGATTAAGCAGGAGTCGGCAGCAGTTGAACTAGAATCAAGAGCAGCCTGGTTTATCCCATGTGGAACTCCAGAGCTAGAATGGTCCTTCAGAGTTGTGCCCCTTTGAGTCAAGATAGTCTGGTATTTTCATTCTTGCATCAATGGTCATTGAAAACAGCCCAAGGAAGTGTCCTGACCTCATGAGGCAGCTCTGTGCTGCAGAGGCCAACAGGTGAGACTCGGCTGGCAGCACTTCCGGCTGCCGGGTAATGAGCCATTCGTGGAAGGGAGTCGGCTGACCACACCACGGTGTTCAGTAAACCAGGTTTATTGCCTCCTTTTACCCACATGTCCCCTGAAATATCCTAATGGAATAGCCTAGTAAGGCCATGGCTCTACTGAAAAAATAATTCAAACAAGGTACTTGGCTGACTCAGTCACATGCCCAATGTTTGGTCCAGCATCTCCAAGTAGACACATCCTGCTTGTCAGTTTCTCCACACTCTAAACAAATGAACCAGAGCCTGTATTGATCTCAACGAAAGACCTTCAATTGACAAAAGCAATAAAATTAGAGATTTAGACAGAAAAAAAGTTCTAATTAAGTCCCAAGGTCATTAGATATTTAGTCCTGTTTCCTATGCCTTCTGTGGGATAAATTGTACAAGAACTCAACCTTCAGAAAAAACATTCTGAGACACGTAAATGATTCTAAATTTTAAAAAAGTATATTCACTATACCATACTTATTAGGACATAAAAAATGATCTGATGAAAAGAAATTCAACACAGGGATTGAAACAGTATTTTTTTTTCCTTTTATTAAACAAAAAAGTCAAATAACCAGCATACTCCAGAATGTATTGCAATCCAAACCAGTATAAAATAAAATGTAGTTTGATACTAACTGGTGTATTAGTTGGCAAATAATTTTGAAAGCTACAACGCTTGTTCTTATTAATTATGTCCTTTCTCCACACCTATCCAAAAATAATCTGAAGGTCCAGTCATTTTAATAACCATAGTTCTTAAAAAATTATCAGAAGGAACAGAACCCCAAACCAAAAACTAAACCCCAAAATGACAACAAACTAAAACGGAAGCACTAAATCATTCTCAGTTACTGGATGACAAGCTATTTGGTGACAGTCCTGTCAAGAAGGGTGGCTATAGATTAGTAGACATTGATTCAATTAATCAATTTGAAGTATATTTAATCTAATTAACATTAAGACATCAAGTGCAAAGAAATGTTTGCTTCAATTCAACACACAGTTTCCCAACACTTTCGTTGTAGTTTTAGAATCTCTGTGCAGTAGGAGTTTAGGGGTGGGAATCCGGCTGGGAGGGGACTGAGGAGCTTGCTTGAAGTTGCCTTTGAATGGAAAACATGCCGTTTAATTTGGGTTTTAGGTTTACGTAGGGTGTTCTGAGAGCTAATGGAGATGGTGGAGAGGTGGCTCATGGCAAGCCACTGTTGCTTGCTTCTTCCAAGCTTCTGTGTTGGGTACGGCACTTACAAACAAAATTTTAAAAGCTTAATTTCTTTTTTTTTATACTCACCAGAGGACATTTTTGCATTTATCTTCAGCTAGAGTGGGAGGAAGAGAGGGAGGAAGAGAGGGAGAAACATTGATGTGAGAGAGACACATTGACTGGTCGCCACCCACACAACCACCCCAACTGGGGCTGGGAACAAACTGCAACCGAGGTGCGTGCCCTTAGCGGAAACCAAACCCAGGTTTCTCTGGTCCACGGGCCGACACTCTAACAGCTGAGCCAAACAGGCCAGGGCCATAATTTCTCTCTTTAACACATTGAAATTTAGTGTACTGTATTGAGTAGTCGTAGAAAAGAAAATATATGGACATAAGTCTAAAGGCTAAGGAGCGAAAAAGACAGAAGACATTAAAAGGATCAGAACCTGTATCAGGCAAAATAGCACTACAGGCAGACCTGGAAACGTGGACTTCAGAGATTTTGACCAGCTCACAGTCTATTATTATTTATGGTAGTGTCTACACATGTGAAAATTAGATGACAATTCAGATTAAAGAAGCAGTGACTTAACTACCTCGCAATGCTTTTAATTAAAAGCTCTTAGGGTTAATTATTTGAATATTTGCCTTTATACTTGATTTTATATTTAGCATATATAGGTACAGTTTTATGTGTCCATAAAGCTGATTCTGTAATTACTATAATAGTAACATCGCCAATGCTAATTTGATCCTAATTTGCATCTAATGATGTTTTCAAACATCTTTTGTGAGTTCAGTCAAGAGGGTTTGAAAAATGCCAGATTTCATGAAAAATGACCTGCTCCATATCACACACACAGATACAACTAAACTGATTCCAATTTTGTATCTAGGTCAAGGGGTGACCCCAGCTGGAATTTTGAAGAGCCACAACGATGTGACAGTGAATAATGAGTAGTACCCACTGTGGCAACTCTTCAGCCAAGATGAGTGTCAACGAAGTATCAGCTTTCCCATTGACTTTGGAGCAAAAAACTGGCTTTGCTTTTGTTGGGATTTTGTGTATTTTCTTGGGACTTCTTATTATCAGATGCTTCAAAATCCTGTTAGACCCGTATAGTAGCATGCCTTCTTCTACATGGGAAGATGAAGTTGAAGAGTTTGATAAAGGGACATTTGAATATGCACTCGCGTGACAGTTAAAGCTGTATAGTTTTTAGTGTTATGCTATTGGGACATGTGGTGGATACAATTGTAATTACCCTGAGTGTACTAGAGAGAGGCTCATTTCATTCACTAAATTCAATAAATGCTTGTAATTAATTTATCTACCATGCTGTGTGCATGATAAACCATTGTTGGGTTTCCTCATTTTCCTCTATCCCCTAATATTGCGGTGTCTAATGAATAGAGTAGAATGATCACTTCAGCCATATATACTATCTTTATTCTTATCTCAAACATCTGCCTTAAATCTCTGCTTCCTTTTTGTGCTAATGAATTGTGCTAAAGGCTTTCTGCCCAATTGTGCTAGAGGCTTTCTGCCCAACTCTGCTTCTGTCCCTCTGCAATGCCAAGACACCCTTACATTTCCAACTCCAGACTGCTTAACATTAGAGGATCAAGTGTCTTAAACATAAGGGACCCTTGGTCCAAAGGACAAATCAGATATAGTTTTTCTAATAATATCCATTGGTCAAAAATGTTCACGGGTGAAAAACAATTTTACAAAACTAATACACAAACCTAAAGGTAGCCAGAGGCCCTAAGATCCCCCAATCTCACAGTGCCCTGGCCCTTCTAATTATTCTCCTTCTAGCATCGCTTGCAATAAAACTCCCTAGCTTGAGATCCAAACCAGACCTGTTTTATACATATACTTCCTCCTCCTTCCCTTTTTTTAAGTTAGGTTTATTGCAGTGACATTGGCTAATAAAATTATAGTCCTGGTGATTTGGCTCAGTGATTAGAGCATCGGCCCCAGACTGAAGGGTCTCGGGTTCAATTTCCAGTCAAGGGCATGTACCTCAGTTGCAGGTTTGATTCCCGGCCCCAGTCAGGGTCGTTCGGGTGGCAACCAATCTATGTGTTTCTCTCACATTGATGTTCTCTCTCTCCCTCTCTCTCTCTCCCTTCCTCCCTCTCACTTTATTTAAAAATCAGTGGGAAAATACCCTTGGGTGAAGACTGAAAAAAAAGAATAAAATTATGTATGTTTCAGGTGTGCAATTTTATGATACATCATCTGTATATTGCATTGTGTGCCCACCACCTAAAGTCAAATCTCCTTCCATCATTATACACTTCACTACCTCCCCATCCCCATTCCCTTTTGGTAACCTCCATACTGTTGTCAGTGTCTATGAGTCTTCATTTGTTTGTCTTGTTGGTCCTTGTTGCTTTCAGTTTTATATCCCACATGTGAGGGAAGTCACATGGTGCTTGACTTTTTCTGTCTGACTTATTTCTCTTAGCATGATATGATACATACATACAATGGAATACTACTCAGTCATAAAAAATGATGCAATACTGCCATTTGTGACAACATGGATGAATCTTGAGAATATCCTTCTCTGCTTTTATAAACAGCACAAAAAGAGCAGTTTCCAGCATGACCTAGTGGAAAGAGCACTTTTCCAGAAACACGAAGTCCAGTCTCCGCCCTGCCCCCCCCCCCCCTACAGCTCTGAGAATGTGGTTAAGTCATCTAATCTCTGTAGACTTCAGTGAGGAAGCTAACTAGAGGATTTTTAATGTCCTTTCAACCCTAGCGTCCTGTGGACTCTACAAATACGCCTGACAACCCGGAGACTGAGATGAATGAGGACTTAAAATGTGATGAAAACTTTTAGTTTAGGAGCCGAAACACAGATGTTGGCCCAGCCAAGAACAAGATTTATGACCTAGAAATTTACCAAAGGGGACTTATTTTCCACATCTACAAAGCAAGGATAAAGAAACCCATTCTTCATACCTTGCAGGAATGCTGAGAGGACTAAGTGACATAATGAATGCAGAAGGAATTTTAAAACCATAAGATCTGGTTTAAACATACCTTTCCACCACTATTTATTATCCTCATTGGTAACAGTAATAGAGGTTTTCAAACCTTAAAAAGCAATTCTCTTCATACGATAAGTAAAAGAATAGAAATATATAATTCCAAAATTCTTTCCAACTATGAAATTCTGACTCTCCATAATCACTAGATGGAGGAATAGCAGGGAATAAATAAATACAAAAATATTTGTATCATGTGAGAACACAAAACTGCCAAATACACCAAAAAGAATGACTTATATTTACTGAGAGCACTAAATTAGGTGCTTTGCATCTATTATGTGATTTGATACTTTCATCAATCCTTTGAGTTCAGTATTACTATTATCATATTCTCAGTTTCACAGATGGGAAACCAAAGTTGAGGGAGTGTAACTAATGTCCCAAGATTACCAAGCTAGGGAGCAGTTGTGTTGAACTTGGCAATCTAATGTCAGAGTCCTTGTTTGTAAACATCCTGCTGTATCCCAACACTGTCCTCATATTTCTGCGTATCTGACAAATGGTCTATGGCACTCCAAAACCAGCTGTCTCAGTGAGATTCTCAGATACTTTCTCTCTCCCAGTAGATTTAGAACATACCTGTGTTGGCTATGGATCTTCTGGACCAAACTCACACCTCAACAAGGTTCTTTGACCCCAGTAGGTACAGGAGTGTCAGCCTGGGACATCTTATAGCTGGTTAATAATTTGGTCCAAAAACACCTCATTGAGCTACATCAGCTGGACACACTGAAGGCTGTATGTGCCAGGACACTAGGCATATTCTTTGTGACCCAGGCTTTAAAGTACTCACTAGGATATATGTCTAAGTACCAGATATTCCATCTGTCTCCCAGGGAAGACACCTACCAAGACCCTTTATTTTGGTGACTAGAACATAACAAGTCCAGATCTTCATTTCAAAAAGGAAAAAAAGGCCCCAAAATCAAAAGACAAGAAAACCTTATGAAGTATGAGCATTATTTCTGAAAATTCAATCTCCCATTTTTTTTTCAGATCTCATCAACTTCACCATAAAGTTATTTCAATCACGCTAAAGCAGTGGTTCTCAACCTGTGGGTCACGACCCCTTTGGGGGTGGCCTAAGATCATCGGAAAACACATATTTCCAATGGTCTTAGGAACCGAGACACGGCTCCTCTATCCGTCTCCAGGCGGATCCGTCCACATGCAGATCTGCCCACGTACAACATGAGGAACTGTATTAAAGGGCCGCAGCATTAGGAAGGTTGAGAACCACTGCCGTCTAAAGGGAAATTATTTTAACCAAAATTGCCTTTAGCCACAGGATATATTCATGGCCTACTGTGCACCTTAGACTTCATGTGGAGAAGAGAAGAAAAAGAGGTCAGCATCTGTATTTTCAGAGCAAGAAACAATATTAAAGATATAAAAGGCAGGTTCTAATATGGACACAACATAGAGAGTCCTGAAATGTTAAGTCTTCTAGGAATAGATGTCCAATGTCATAGCCAGGTTATCCCCTAGCTACTCTTTTCCAAGAGCCCTGTCAGGGAAGACAGGAGGAAAGATAGAGGAGCAAACCTTCAATAGCTTCCTCTTGGTACCTTACTCACCTGTCTGAAATACCTACATTGGGTTTGCCTTTCAAGGTTGGCTTTATGGATGGTATAATTTCATCCATATCCCTCAAACCATCTCCCATCTGCTCCAGGAAGTTTGAATCTTTTTTTTTATTATTATTAATTAATTTATTTATTTTTGTTACAGATATTTCTCCTTTTCCCCCCACTGATTCCCCCCTCCCCCCCTCCCTGCCCTGTCCCTAGCTTTGTTGTCCATGTCCATTGTTCATGCACACATGCATATAAGTTCTGTGGTTTATCTCCCCCCCCCCACCCCCTTCTGGGGATTGTCAGTCTGTACCCTACTTCCACGTCTCTGGGACTAGAGAACAAAGACTTTAATTTCACAATTAGAGGTAAAAAGCATAGAATAAAAATGTCTGCTTGATGTAAGACCAAAACAAAAACTAATTCACACTACCCTGTAGTCAAGCAGTCAGCAACTAAAAAGGAAATTGACCACTATCAAAGGCATTCACAGTCTTTGGTAGAGTAAAAAATATAAGAAGTAAATAAGCAGAACATATGGTAATTATATTTTTTATTAAAGTATAGTTGCATATAATATTATATTAATTTCAGGTGTACAACATAGTGATTCTATGCTTATATACCTTACAATGTGATCACCATGGTAAGTCTAGTAACCATCTGTCACCATACAAAGTTATCACTGACTATATTCCCTGTGCTGTACATTATATCCCTGTGATTTATTTTACAATGGGTATATACACCAATAAATTTAAAACAAGGTCTCAAAAACATAATTTGTACATCCATATTTATAGCAGCATTATTTACAATAGCTAACATGTAAATTTTAGGAAGCAACCTATGTGTTCATCGATGGATGAATGTATAAGTAATTGTAGTAAATACATACAATGGAATATCATTCAGCCTTGACAAGAAAAGGAATTTTTCAATATGCCACAACATGGATAACCTAAGGACATTATGCAAAGTGAAATAAGCCATTTACAAGAAGGAAAATACTGTGTGATTCCACTTACATGAGGTACTTCAAGTAGCCAAAGTTAAAAAAACAAAACAGAATGGGAAACAGAGGAGAAGAATGGGGAGTTACTGTTTAATAGGTATAGAGGTTTTTTTTACAAGATGAAAAGAGCTGTGGAAATGGACGGTGGCGATGTTTGCCCAACAATGTGAATGGATTTAATATCACCGAACTGTACACTTAAAAATGGTTAAGGCAGTACATTTTGTTAAGTGTATTTTACCACACGCAGAACTGCAAAAGCAAAAACAACAAACCTGCCTAGCACCTAGAGGTCATGGAATATAATAAATGCCCATTCTATCTCTCTCCGTACCAAAAAATAAAAAGACAGACAGAAGTGGGTAGGCTTCTGAAAGAGGGTAGGTGCTGGCGATCAGCTGAAGGAACGGAGGCCAGAGGTGGCAGAAGTAACTGCAAGTCCACAGCTCCTGTCCAAGGCCAGTGACTGGGACGTGTTTTCATCTCTGCTGATATCAATCACCAGCCCCACCTAGCTGAGTCTGACATGTGACTAGTTCCTATGCCTGACTGACCACCTTCTCCTTGGGGAGTCAGAAACCTTTGTAGAACAGATAAATGACATATTCCAGTGGCCTTTTGAGAGCAGAAAGAGTTATAGATACATACTTGTAGTTCTGTCTCTCTATATAATACAGCCTCGTGACATTAGCATGACTGATTAGTATGACACTGACTTGACTAAGAGCAACTAAGGGGTTTTACTTTGGCACCTCCAGTCCCCTTCCTACACAGCCTGGTACCTGCTCACCAACCTATGTTTCTCCCTATTTTAATAGACTTAGTAACCTATCCCACTCTCCAATGATTCACCCCAGAATCTTGGATGGAGCCAAGTAAAAGTCACCAGTTGAAAATATTACTGAAATAGTAAAAGTGAACACTAAGTATAAACACAAATTGACTCATTTAATCCTCATAATAACTTCACAACAAGGTTCGTACCACTATTATCTCCAAATGCATTTTACAGATGAGAAAATGAAGGCAGAGGGAGACTGAGGAACGTGCAAGGGATCACACAGACAGGGAGAGGCAGGGTCGGGATGGAAACGGAGCATTCTGACTCCGGAGACTACCACCGTGCCACACCCAGCCATGCTGCTCAGGCCACCGGAGCTCACGCACATGGTTTCTTGGAAAACACAGGGAGGACTCCTTCGATCTTTGCAATGGAAAACCATGGCAGACCCTCCACGGAGGAATTGTTTGTGCTCTTTTAATAATTACCACCTCACTGATGTGAGCCAAACCTTTCCCTCTACAAAACTGAAAAACCGGGTTTGATAAAAATGTTTCCCAAAGGGAGACAAAAAGGTCACGTAGCAGGGCCACTGGGAAACTTACGCACAGTTTGATTTCTTCTTGAAACATTTTTCCCACTGGGAAGAAATATTTTCAATAAATCATTGACTGTTCCCTCAATCTGCTCACTTCCCATGCAGAGAAGGGTCAAAGTAATAAATACTATAAGCAAGATAAATAATCTCAAATAGCATTTTCTAGTTACAAAGGATAGTTTGTAACTATAGAAAATAGAGTCTCTGGAGGACTATCTTTTCTGCACAAGCTAAGGAGGACACTAAGAATCATACGAAATAAGAAGACAGGACTGAATTTATTTAGTCCCAAACAACTAAAGCACTGCCGGTATTTTGTTGGATAATTGCTGTTGAGTAATACAACTACCCTTATGAATTAAAGAAACTTTATTTTACTTTCTATCTAAAAGAATTAATGGTTTACTACTAGTTACTAGTTGATGTAGTACTTAAGGTTCCTCAGGGCTAATGACTGGGCAGGACATACAGTATTTTTGCAGGCCAATCATCGCTCAGTCGTCTCTTTCAAGGAAGATTCTAACCAATAAGAAGAAGCCTACGGTTTCTAAGCTGAAAGCTAAGTGCCTCATATATGCCTGAGTGATGCTGAAGCAGGTTATGTTTCCTGAGAAGGCTCCCAGTGGTAAGTTAAACATTTCTGGGCAGGGTAAAAAATGACACTTTATATTATGTCATAAAGTAGATTTTGAGGAGTAGAATAATAGTAGGATACCAAGAACTATAAAGAGAAGTGGGATATTTCATAAAAACTAGAGAGATAACAGACTTACTTAGGATTTCCCTAGGAAAGTTTACTTGAGAATTAAGTTGAAATTTTTTTAATTCAAATAAATAGTTTCAGTAATTTCAGTAGAGAGGCAAGGTTTTGTATTTATCTTTCTAGAACTTTCTTTGAAAAGACACATTTTAAGGTATAAATAATAGGATATTACTCTAAAGAAAAAAATGTTCTAAAACAGATGAGATTATACTATGGATTTGAAAATGATTATGTAGTCTGCTTATCTAAAAGTCAAATATAAAGTTCTCAGTGAAGACCCAAAGGACTCCATTAAGGGGAATCAGTGGGGCATGATTCTGGGTGTAAATATCACATACAACTTTATTAAGGACTGTGATTTATGTCCTTGCCCTGAATAATCATATTTTATCTTAAAGAGTTTATAGTAGCATTTGAAAAACAAATTTATGAGCAAATCAAAATCAAACGTTTTGAAGGCAAGTAAAAGATCTGATAATTTAGAGAGATATATCGTCTTGACAGGATGTATTTTAAAAAACTAACAAGAATGTATTTTTAGAAATTTAAATATTTTTAAATTTTACTCATTATTTAATGTATATAGATATCAATCAGAATACTTGGCAGTTTTGATGTTTAGCACTGGCGAAGAATATTCTCACCAGCTCTGACTGTACTAAACCAGTAGTCATATATTTTCTAAAGTCATATTGAATCCTACTGCACAGAGTGTAAGCAAATACTATAAACACTGGTCACAGGTTCATGACTCCACTGGAAATTCTGTTTGCTGCAGCAGGTCCTCAGTTATTTGCTATGGAATTTAATCACTTGGGTGCTTAAGGTTTCTGGACAGGTAATTTTTTAATTGAATGAATTCAAAATTGTATGCCTGTGAAAGAAGACTGTTTCCTCACACATCGTCCCTACTTAAACATGTTTATATTGCTTGGAACGAGTTTAATTTTCTTTTTCAATGACAGCTTTGAAGAACAAGGTGAAGATTGTGCAGGAGGCAATAGAATCCACTTGAGACATCAAGAATCTACTTACTGGGTTTTTCCAACACATTAGTGTTTATTTTGAGGAGGAAATATCTAGATTTAGAACAGAACAAACAAACAAAAAAAATCATAAAGTGAATAGCTGAGTCCAAAATAAAACATCTAGTTGGGAGATGTCACTGAGCACTTCCTCCAGCGTATTTCTGGACCCGGTGCCCAGTAATACCAATCGCTTCCAAGTCAATGTCATAAACGAGGGCCCCGAGAGCAGCGCTGCGGCGGACAGCGCCGACCCCCCGCATTACGAGGAGACCTCTTTTGGGGATGAAGGCCAGACCAGGTTCAGAGTCAGCTTCAGGCCCGGGAAACAAGAGTGCTATGACAATTTCCTCCAAACTGGAGACTCTGCTAAAACAGATGCCAGTTTCCACGCCTATGATTCTCACACAAACACGTACTACCTGCAAACCTTTGGCCACAACACCATGGACGCTGTTCCCAAGATCGAGTACTACCGCAACACCGGCAGCCTCAGCGGGCCCAAGGCCAGCCGGCCCAGCCTGCTGGAGATCCACGAGCAGCTGGCCAAGGTGAGGGCGCGCTCCCTCCTCCTACTCCTCCTTCGGGCGGGGTCTGTTCTTTGATCAATCTAGGGTGTAAAGGGGCTGGAGAAGGGGTCTATTCCGAACCGTCCCTCTCACTTACACGACTGTCCCTAGTTCCCAATAAACAGAAAATACACAAAAGTGTTTCACAAATGTTTACTGACTGAGGACAGGACTAGAGAATTGACTCCGAAAGTGAGGCAATATGTCATAGCTCGTTTACAATTGCAGTCTACTGGATTCACTTGGTTAAACCTGTCAAACTGAATACTAAGCTGATTTCACCTTAGGATTAATGCTTCTACAACAGTTGTTTTAAAAAAAAAATCCCTGGTGCTTGCTGTAGGTAATACTGTGGGACCAGCCTTTGGTGCACATGGGGGTGTATATATATATATATATATTCTTTAAAGAGACAGGAGAGATTTATAAGATTCAGCATTTTATCCTTTCCTCTTCAAAGCTTTGCCTGAGGCTCCTGAGTGCACTTAAGCATATAAAAGTAACTAAATTAAAGTACAGAAGCAGCAGATGGGGCTAAACTTTTTGGTATTTAAGGAATATAGCCACAGTTTCCAAATCTGCCAGAAACATGAGGCAGCACTTTTTCTAATCTTGTAGCAAATCATTTCTAAGCTTCATAGATTTCTTCTTCCATAACTTGTTCTAAAATATGTTGATGCACTTTATCTTCCTGTTCTTCTGTAACACAGTTGTGAATGAATATCATTTTTATGGACAGAATTACTTGCTAAGAAGAAGAATTAGCTGTCACATATCTAAATATAGTTTACTCCTGCCCGAGTGTTGAGATAAGAAAAGGGGATTGATTGTAACAATTTATTTCAAATTCATTCATTCGTTCATTCAACAATTTTTTAAATTAAATTATTACCCACTCTGGGGATTATAGGAATGCTGATCTCATGAACAATGCTAACAAAGGTGAAAACCTTCTTTTAGTTTCTGCTCATCCTTCCTTTCCCAAGGAAACACATCTCCCGATCTTGTTCCCCTTGCCTGTCCTGGACTCTGGGTTCTACCAACCAGAGATGCAGTGACTTCCCAGGAAGGAGCCCATGTTCTGAACTTTGTTCGTATTTCCTCTCCCCACCAAACCTGATTTGTACTGTGTACTGTATCGACAACACTCAGCTACATGGCTGGTTCCTTCCTTCCTTCCTTCCTTCCTTCCTTCCTTCCTTCCTTCCTTCCTTCCTTCCTTCCTTCCTTCCTTTTTTCCTTCCTTTTTAAAATCCTTACCCGAGAATATTTTTCCATTTATCTTCAGATAGAGTAAGAGAGAGAGTGGTAGAAAGAAACATCAATGTGAGAGAGACACATCGAGTGGTTGCCTCCCGCACGACCCCAACCAGAGCCGGGGACCAAACCACAACCAAGGTACATGTCCTTGACCAGAGTCAAACCCAAGACTGTTTGTTCCACGGGCCAATGCTCCAACCGCTGAGCCAAACCAGCCGGGACACATGGCTGGCTTCCTTATAGAAATAAGATATAGACTGCATCTGGGATCTTTAATGCTATAATCAAGAGAAGTCAGCAATGTGGCAATGTCGGACAAAATGACAGGCTTCAAAAAGATTTTTGAGAAGGGGGCAATTTAAAAGCAGACTGAGGTGTCACTTTTCTTTTCTATGTGAGGTCAGAAGAAAGGAGAAGAGAAAAAGGGAGAGGGAAAAGGCAAAAGTAG
Organism: Molossus molossus; assembly: GCF_014108415.1. NCBI lineage: Eukaryota > Metazoa > Chordata > Mammalia > Chiroptera > Molossidae > Molossus > Molossus molossus. The sequence goes on from NW_023425344.1 coordinate 186,611,576, forward strand.
GCGGAAAGAAGAGGATACAAGGAGTTTCCAAGGTGTGGGAGGAATAGAAAGAGAAATTTAGGGCATTTTACAGAGATTTCAATAAATTCTGAAGAAGTAAAATGAGTCCAAGTCCTCTTTAAAAAAAACCTGAAATTCCGTTCTACCACACTCTACATCATTACACATGATAACTTTTAAAGCTGTATCCTTCATAAAATTGTTATCAAAATTTAATGTTCTCATTTACTCCCTTCCCCACCTTACAACAAGGGAAAATAAAATTCTAACTCTATTAAAAAGAAAATGGAATAAACTCACGTTGTTCTTAGGACTGGTATTCTGGAGACAGAAGAGTCGCTTATTTACAATTTCTAAAGCCATAACATGTACACCTTTATATATGTGAAGAAAATCTCTGGGAAAGTTGTTAAAAAGCCATCTGATTTGGTAGAAATGCAATAGCTGCATTTGGCAGACATGATAACTGGGATATCATATTCTTTTTGAAAAGATAAAATGAGACAGAGGACTTAACTTGGACTTAAAGCATTTTTTTTTTCTCTCAGATACAAAGGATTGGCAAATTAAATAAATTGAAATTTAGCTTTAGGTCTCATGCCCTGAATAATCATTCTGAATTAGTGCAGTAATAAGTTACTCTTTGTATGAACTTGACCCTTACCTCATCTAGGGTACTTTGTTTTGAATAAATCATACAGAAGTATCTGCATAGCCAAATTGGAAGCAGAATTCAAATACAACCGCAGCATCTATAATGGGTGCATTCGGATAGCCAGGGCCACTACAGTGTCACTAAAGTTGTGGGGACGACGGACTCGTGCGTTCAACCCCGTGATATCCTCTGGTTGTAGACCTTAACAGTCAGTACCTTCTTCAATTCATCTTCCTTGCTGGTCAGTGAATTTGCTACTACTCTTTCCCCTGCTTTTCTTTGCCCCACACCCCCAAATAAAAGCTGAGACCTGCAATGTAATGTCATGTAACTTTATTGCCACCTCCCTGTGGCCCTTGATATTTTTATGGTGGTTTCTCAAATCACAACCAGAGCAAATATTATATGATAATACTCAGATATGTCACAGATTTTGTATGCAAGAAGAAATTGTAAATGATAGCATTTACTTAATTTAAAACTGGAAAGTAATTGACATATTACAAGTTTGGTGACCTTTTGTATCCATGATTATATTGCTTTAAAAAGCTCTATAAAAACAGTACATTTATACTAAACGGCAGAACATATTTAGTCAGAAACCAATTGGATTTTGTGCAAATCTTGGTTATAATTTCCAAGTCAGAGAAAAAAATTACATGACAAGTTTGTCCTAATCAATAAAATAAAAAAATAAGTTTGAAAGATCTTATTTTAAGTCTCAATCTCAAATAAAACTCTAGGGGTAATTCATATTGACAGAATTTGTAATCCCAATGATTTGAGATCATAGATGAAGAAATCTTTTTCATTTTCTGTGTAGTAAAGAGTTAAATGCCTATACTGGTGACTATGAATTAAGGATTTCTGACTAATTAAAAGCAGGAAAAAAGTATTGCGTTCCTTACTTCTCTTCAGTATTATAATTTCATCACTTCTACATAACTTCAACTGATCTTGCTAGGTGCTTGTGAATATTAATGTTTATATGCACATAAAGTCTAGCACATTACCTCCAATGGATAGAAAGTCAAAAAATGTTGATAATGATGATGGTAATTTTTATTTTAAAGTTATTTAAAATTTATCCTCTTCAGGGGAATCATTACTGAGAGTTTCTTATAAATCTGTCCTGAAATTGTCTTTGCCTATCCTAACACACACACACACACACACACACACTCCTATCTATCTAATTTTCTGCCCATGTTCTTTTTTCAAACATGTATTAGGACATATCTTACACATTGTCCTGCACTCTGCTGTTTTCACTAAACAATATACTTTGGAAAGCTGTCTATATCAGAACATGTGTGATGACTATTATACATCTGGCAAAGATTAATCTAGTATTTTTACTTAGTAAAAATTATCCCACTTTTGCCTGGGCAATGTGGCTCAGTTGGTTGAGCATCATCCTGTGCACCAAGAGGTTACCAGTTCAATTCCTAGTCAAGGGCACATGCTTGGGTTTGGAGCTTAATCTCTGGTAGGGGGCATGCAGGAGGCCTCTGTTAGATATTGTGCTCTTACATTGATGTTTCTCTCTCTCTCTTCCTTCCTCTCTTTGTAAAAATCCATAAACTATTCTTTTTTTTTTTTTTTAATGTTTAAAAAAATAATCCTACTTTTAGTATCCAGTCTAATTCTTATAGCCGCCTCTCATGGAACTCATTTTCATCCTTACTAACCACCTTGCTGTTAGCATTTCAGAAAAAATATAATTACAAGGGAATCAGAGAAATACCTAGCTTTTCTATCAAAGTCAGTGTTCTAATGTTATTGAAATAAATTATCCATGAAATGTATAAAAATACTATAAAATTAAGATAAAAATATTATTCTTAAGTAAACCAACTTTCAGAAACTGATTCAAAATAAAAACAATAGAATGACTTAACATTTGGATCATTAAGTTGTTAGCAACTAAAATACATTTATGGATAAAAGCATTGTGTGACTACGATATGTAATAACAAACTTTTTACTGAGAATTTTTATGTATCAGGCACAATGCTCACACTTGACAAATTCTCAATCTGTATAACAACTCTTCAAGTTAGGTACTACTATTATTTTTATTTTATAGATGGTGAGAGTTTTATACAATCCTATGGACCTTTGAAGATAAAACAATGACTTAGAGAACTCAAACTTCCAAAGTCGAGAAGCAAAGGTCACATGGCTGATAAGTTGAAGCCGTTCCTACATGACTCCAGAGTCCACGCTCTTTACTACTGTATATCATCCTCAGCCTCCTCTCCCAGCCCCCTTTGCCTCAGCTTATGCCTTGGCTATAGGAAGTGGGGGGACTCGGGCACAGAGAAGAAATCACACCTCAGTCGTGATGGGTTGATCAGGAGATCTCAATTCCTTCCTGATTTGGGGTATTGTGCCAAGAGATTATGTTGCTTCCCCTACAGAATGAATTATAGGTCTCAATTTTCATTGTCATCATCAAAAGTACTTATTGGCCATTTATTACAAAGATGCTGTATAGCCCTGGCCAGTTTGGCTCAGCGGTTGAGCCTGAGGACCAGAGAGTCCCGGGTTCGGTTCCTGCTAGGAGCACGTACCACAAAAAGAGAGAGAGAGAGAGATGCTGTATAAAGCAAGTTAAAGAGATTTGATCTCTATTCTCTAAAATTTTATTTTATAAGTCAGATGGTATTACTATGGGAAGAAATAAAGGATAGTCAAGTTAACAAGCATTAAACCACAGAAGTCAATGTAGAAATGCTTGTCTTCTGTAAAAGGACAAAGAAAATGTACAAATTTCTTCCCTAGAAAATAATCTTTTCTAAAGTGTTTCAAAGTTCAAATTTGGAACTTTAGCGTTCAAATCAGGGTATTAGAAATATCACCAAGACAAATAAAATAGACATTAAAATTGACGCAATAAATTCCTTGAAGGCCAGTGATGACCGGAAGCTACCCCTAAAACATTTGTTGGAGTAAAACTCTGCAACTAAGGGTTCATTCTAACACCTGTTGAGTTTTTAGTACCCAAGACCACACCTGGGAGCTCTCACTATTAAAATACTCTCTGGAAACAGCCTTGCCAGTTTGGCTCAGTGGTTAGAGTGTCAGCCCTTGGACCAAAGAGTCACAGGTTCGATTCCTGTCAAGGGCACATATCTCAATTGTGGTTCATTCCTGGCCCTGGTTGGGCTTGTGTAGGAGGCAACCCGTCAATGTGTCCCTCTCACATCGATGTTTCTTTCTCTCCCTCTTCCTCACTCCTCCTCTACCTGATGATAAATGAAAAAATATCCTCGGGCGAGGATTTTTTTAAAAAACTCTCTGGAAACAAACAAAAAGGATTAATTTTCCATTATAAATAGGTCAGTGATAGATGTTGAGTAGAGTAGGAGTTCCCTTAAAGTATACTTGGAAAATACTAGGTATCATTTCATTTTATTTTCTTATTCTGGTTTGTCACATATAACTACCTTTTGGCCCAAGTTATCAAACATATAAGTCAATCTGTGTGTGAGCCAAGTGTTTTCAGATGTAGTAAAAAGACTGTGATTAGCCCTGGCCAGTTTGGCTCAGCGGTTAGAGTGTCGGCCTGCGGTCCAGAGAGACCCGGGTTCGGTTCCTGCTAGGGGCATGTACCTCGGTTGCAGTTTGTCCCTGGCCCTGGTTGGTTGTGCGGGTGGCAACCACTCGATGTGTCCCTTTCACGTCAATGTTTCTCTCTCTCTCTCTGTTCCTCTCTCTCCCTCCCACTCTATCTGTACAAAAAATGGAAAAATGTCCTCAGGTGAGGATAAAAAAAAAAAAAATACTGTGATTATAATATTGTAACTTTGGTGGGATTTAGAGGCGTGGTCTACAGTAACTTCTAGAACAACAAAAAAACCCTCTTGTTTCCTTTTTTAAAATTTATTTTTGTTTTTTTTTGTTTGTTTGTTTTTATCCTCACCCGAGGACATTTTTCCATTTTTTTGTTCAGATAGAGTGGGAGGGAGAGAGAGGAAGAGAGAGAGAGAAACATCGACGTGAAGGGACACATTGAGTGGCTGCCACCCGCACGACCAACCAGGGCCGGGGACAAACTGCAACCGAGGTACGTGCCCTTAGCGGGAACCGAACCCGGGTCTCTCTGTACCGCAGGCCGACGCTCCAACCGCTGAGCCATACCGGCCAGGGCTAAAATTTATTTTTATTTATAGCTGACTATATTACATTAGTTTCAAGTATACAACATAGTGATTAGATATTTATATACCTTACGATCGATCACCAGGATATCACCATACAGTTACTACAATGTTATTGACCATATACAGTAGGATATTACATCCCCATGACTAATTTTATAACTGGCAGTGTGTACTTCTTAATCCCCTTCATCTTTTTCACCCATCCTCAATCCCCCCACTCCACCTGCCTGGCAACCATCAGTTTGTTCTCCATATCTATGAGTCTGTTTCTGTTTTGTTTTATTTATTTTCACAATTTAAAATACTCCCCTTTATCAGAAAGGGCTAGAAATGTACAAACCTAATAATATTGATTATTAAGATATAGAAATATGATTAGAATCATATCTTTTTAATTGTGAAATGAACCTTAGGAATTATCTGGTCCCTACTGGAATTAGTTTCAGAACAACCCAGTGGCAGCGATCAGAGAGGTTTAGGGGATAATATTGGCTATATGTTGAAAATTGTTGAAACTGAGTGATAGGTACGTGAGATATATGTTTCTCTTTATTATTGCATATGTTGAAATATTTCAATAATGAAAGAAAGTTTAAAACAATAGGGAGGGCATCATGTTGGCATAAGTATTTATGGAACTACTTCTCAGTGATGGTCTATAATTTCTTACTATCCTGAGATTAAAGGTTAAAGAGTTAAAAATGTATCTAGGTAGAACTTAAAAAATAAATAAGTTAATTTTCTTTATTTACCCCTTAATCTGTGTGTGATTGAAGCTGTACTAGTTTATCAGTATTAGGGGGCAAAGTTTTTTTTTTTTGTTTTTTTTTTATCAAATGGTCTTTCTCTTTTTTCTTCTTTTTTTCTAAAGTATTTTACCTTCTCTGCATACTTAATGCACAGGTAAAAAGTCTCAGTAAATAAACAATCATTCTCTAAAGCTATGCAATTTAAAATACATTTATGAAAGGTTGTGAGCCATCATTTATGGTAATGGACTGTGAACAAACAAGTTAATTCCAAGTATAAAGGAAAAAAACTGGTTTCAGGCAGTAAGCATCAAACTTTTATTAGTCTTTGAGACCTTGGTCCCAAGAACACGCAGCAGCCAGGAGTCCGCTCGCCCCTGATTATCAGTCACAGCCCCCGAGTCCCCACAAACCCTCCGCCCAAAGTCTTGTTCAGTACTTTATAATTGCTGTTTGGGCTTGCAAAGGAGACATTTATTAAGAGGTGGAAACCAAGTTTTGCTTTGTCCTGTCAGAACAGGAAGACAGCAAACAAAGAAAAATGAATTTGCCTTAGAGTAAACTACTTCAAAGTAAGATTTTCAGAAAACCCAGTGGATTTTTCCTCATTTGCAGTATCCAGGAAAGGTTAAGTAATTTGCTGGAGGACACACCTTGAATTAATTGCAGAGCCAAAACTGGATTCCAAGTCTTCTAGTTTATATGGTGCAGCAGTGTTTCAACTCCCGCAGGAGAGTGAGCAATGGAAATAGATTCTGTACTTAAAAATTTACTATCAGACCTTTACAGTTAATAGAAGAAATATATACAGTCAATGTTTTCCCCCCCATCTAAGGTATAAATATATTGAAACTTTGAAAGTCTAGCAGGTTGAACATACTTACCTCAGGGAGGGTTATACATCCTACATTGACTTAATTTTGGAAAAGTTGAGAAAATTATTGCCTTACTAATTTCCATATATAATGATTTCCCTGACATGTCTTTATCGAATATTCTTTTTGCTGTATATGTAGAGATAAGTTGAAGAACTATTAAATGTGACTAGAAGGGCATCAATCACATAGAAATGTTCATTTAAGTGGAAATATTGAATCTCCTATTCATCCTTTAGTCTACTTTGTAAGATGCTTTTGAATAGTCATCGGTATTCTCATTAATCCAGATCTAAGGGTCACAGTGCTTCTCGGAGTTCATCAGAGAGCAGAGCAATTTCCTGGACCAAACCCTCAAGTTCAGGTTTAATCATAAAACATGGGTTTTATTCCCAAGATTGTCTTTATAAAGCAAGTGATTAAGGTTTAGTCTCATAGGATTCCCCAATTAATCCAGGAAAAGGAAATTGTCTTCTCCCTGAGTGAGTGGCTCCTGATGGTCTAGCTATGGGATCTTTTCTTTCCAAAGCATATTAACATTTAAATAACAATTTTTAAAATTAATTTATTTTCCAATTATAGTTGATATGCAGTATTATATTAGTCTCAGTGTACAACATAGTGATCAGACATTTATGTACCTTTTGAAGTGATCATCCATATGACACTATATATTCAGTGTTATTGACTATATTTCTCATGGTGTACTTTCTATCCCCATGGCTATTTTTATAATTGGCAATTTGTACTTTTTAATCTGGCCATGAGATCTTGATTAACTAGAATACTGACAATTTTAAAAGTTTTTTTTTCTCACATTAAGTCAATAAATGAATCTCCTAACCAAATAATCTCTTCAACAGTCATGGACATTTTAACACGTTTTTCAATTCCCTGCTCTCACTGATTTGCCAGTTGTGGGAAATGAAAGTTACATTTAACCTACCTAGCTGCCTCATGTACGTAGAATCCTCTCAGAGAAAAGTTGAATTTTTAATTGACGGAAGAACAACCCCCACTGTTTCACCCCTCTGTAACCGGCTGCATCATACAGACGTGTGCCATCCCGTGTGCTAGCCGCCGGTCACATGCGGCTGGTCCAAACTGAGGGGTGCCGCCCGTGTAGAACACACACCAGCTTTCAAAGACAGAGTACGAAAAAACAGATGTACACTATCGCACTAATCTTGTTATAACAATTACATGTTGAAATGGTATTTCATATAGATTCTATTGAGGAAAATATATTATTAAGACAGTCTGTGATTCAGTTTCCTCCTACCAGGTGGGGAACCACAACTGTGAACAAATATTTACGTTGCAAATACAGGAAATAGGATAGTCTGCAGAAATTAGATATATTTTTAAAATTGAAGGGTCCATATCTGAACCCATGTTATTTTACTAGTTTCTTGTTATTTTTTTTTTAAGTAGCTACCGGAAAATTGTGACTTACATGCATACCTTGCCTCTGTGGCTGGTACAGAGCACCGGGTTCTGCCCCGCTAGTTCAGCCTCCACTTCCGGGGGCTGTGTTTATCCACGCCTTACATCGATGCAAACATGCTGTCAGCTTTCGGTTATCTGTGCAAATGGAAACTTAAGGATGCTTAAGATTAAGATATACTTCAGGTAAATCATAACTAAATTTTAACTATTAATTTGTGTCCTTTGTCATTTAACATTTCCCCCCAATGCTGACATAAGAGAATAAAATAATCTGGCTTGGGATTTATTCCTTTCCTCTCCCTTTTAAAATGTGGCCTGCACAAAGGAAACAGTGGGAAACGGAATGCCCATAGGGAAGGAAGAGAAAAGAAATAGGAGCAAGAATGGATAAGGAACTAAGTTATCTGCTCCTAAGTGATAGATACCGCGTGGCCTTCAAGTCCACTTTTTGGACTCAATGCTGTTTATTGCTGGCCTGCTGGATGAGGCTGTTGGTTGGCACTGGAGGAGTAACCCACACCACCAATTTCCTTCGTTTAGTTGACACACGATGACTCTTATTGCATCGTGTTACATTGACTACCCAAGTGTCAATTCATATCATGAAAAAAGTCTTATGCAAGAACAAAGCTGGGAGAAATCCTTCCTTACAGAGAGAAGTAAAAAAAAAAAAAAAAAAAAAAAAAAAAAATGCTGGAAGAAGGAGACAAGAAATCAAAGTCATTTTGTGTAAACAGCCCAAATTAGGGTCAGGTTACAGTGAGTAGGCTCGTGGTACACCAAAGCCCAAAGCAGCAAGAATCCTTAAGCATGGCAAGGGCAGGAAATTCGACCACCCCCAAATAAGGTCCTTCTAATTAATACTGAATATTTCATGCCAGTTCCATTTTAGAGGGGGGATATGCCCTTTTCCAAGATCTCTTAGCTGGTAATATCAGAACACATCATTCTAGGCTTAAATCAATGTTAAACATTTAAACAAAATTAGGTTACTCTTTTTGTTTTTTAATTATTTTATTTTTGTTACAGATATTTCTCCTTTTTTTTCCCATTGGCACCCTCCTCCCCATCCCCCCCCGCCCCGTCCCCAGCTTTGTTGTCCATGTCCATTGGTTATGCATACAGGTCCTGTGGTTTATCTTTCCTCCCCCCACCACCCCCTCTTCTGAGGGTTGTCAGTCTGTACCCTACTTCCATGTCTCTGGGTCTACCCTATTCCTCAGACTGTTATGTTCATTATATTCCACAAATAAATGAGATCATGTAGTATTTGTCTTTTTCTGCTTGGCTTGTTTCTCTTAGGATAATACTTTTCAGGTCCCTCCATGTCATCTCAAAGGATAAGAGATCTTTCTTTCTTACAGCTGCATAGTATTCCATTGTGTATATGTACCACAGCTTTTTTTATCCATTCATCTACTGATGGACACTTGGGCTGTTTCCAGATCTTAGCTATTGTAAATAGTGCTGCTATGAACATGGGGGTACATATTAATAATGGTAATTAGGTGTTGAATTAGAAGACTTCCCTAATGGTCTCAAAACCTTTCCTGGGAAAGGTTGCTTTGGGAAGCACAATGGAGTGTAGTCTAACGGTTAAAGAGTCAGGTAGGAGCCAGATGGGCTAAATTAAGTGGATGCTTCTGAAGTTCATAAAAGTCATGCCTAGAAGAGAAATCAGAGAATTGTTCTTGAGAGAAACAGCTATTTCCACCCACACTGAATTCAGACTTCCTACTGATGAGGAAGGTATTTTTCAAAATTAGGTGACAAGAAAAATATTAATAAATAAAGGTTTTAACCTTTTTTATACTACGTATTTCTCATTTCTACTCAGCTTGTCTTTCTAATTGGGAGACCCCTCTCCTTCTGTACAATGCCGACGGCACGGCCAACCGTTCTCCAGCAGAGGTCCATCGCAGCTAAAAGTCATTTTCCCTGTAGGAATAGCGTTCTTGTAGCCATATGGTGCTTTTAAACCCTTTTCTTAAAAAAAAAATTAAAATAAAAAATCTGTGTTCTTGTCTTGAATCTTCTTAAAGATACTCGGACATGAGTAGAAAAGTTTTATCATCATCATCATCATTCTTTTACATGAATAAAATGAAGCCTAGAGAGAGTAATGGGAGGAAGGCCAGGTGCTGTGTGTCAGGAAGGAAGGCTAACGTTCAGGGCCTCTGACCAAGCCTTCTCAAAGGCCCTCACTCACTTTCCACAGACTTTCCTCCTTTATTGCACCCCTTCTCTCTTCTGATCCTTTTGTGTTCTAAACACATCCAAATCTGGTCATTTTCTCCCAAAGTAATATTTTCACCAGTAGAACTGCCCAGGTTCCTTCACCACACCTGTAGTCTTGATGCCTAAAATCACTCAGCTTCCCAGGGCAAGTATTAGTTATCCCGTTAAAATGTCGAGAATTATTTGTGTGTGAAGGTTCATGTCCATCGTTTTGATTTGCTCTGAAATGTGGATGATGCCTTGTGTCTGCCGACCGTGTACTGTGTTTCTGCTCTCTGTAAATACGCAGAATGTGGCAGCGGCCCCAGGTTCAGCTGACAGGGTCGCCAACGGTGATGGGATGCCTGGAGACGAACAAGCCGAAAACAAAGAAGACGACGACAAATCGGGTGCTGTGAAGTTCGGATGGGTGAAAGGTGTGCTGGTGAGAGAGCTCCTCTGTTTACAAATGAAAATTACCCAGTTATTGTTTCTGTAGTCTGAGTGTTAGCAAAGCCTGGACACCCGGGTTACAAAGACCTGGGTTTTGCTCGACCATTTCTCACGTCCCTTTCGATGCTCCTCCAACCCACAGGTAAGATGCATGCTGAATATCTGGGGTGTCATGCTCTTCATTCGCCTCTCCTGGATTGTTGGAGAAGCTGGAATCGGTAAGCATGTTTCCCTCATCTATGTATTTTTTGATGTAAATTGTAAGCTCGATAAGCAGTTTGTGTCCACCATTAATGCTGAATGTGAGATGAAGGTCACAGGAGAGCATCTGGGCTCTTTCACTTTGCCTCTCGGACGTATTTGTCAGAGAGAAAAGGTGAAGCATTAACTCCCGGGAGATGGTAATTTTCCAGCTTGCCAACCAGATAAATGCTCAAGGAAATATTTCTATATTTTCATAGAGTTTTAGGTGTACAGGTATATACATACACATTTGTTTTAAATAATAGCATTCATATTTGTGACATACTGGCATTTATCAGAGTACCCCTCATATGATTATTGGCAAAATTTTACTAAGTAAAAATAACTTGTGGAAAACAAGTGACCTGACTAATAAGAATGTTGAATTGTTGAACATTTTCCAAAGAAAATAATTGTGTTACTTTCAGATAGCAGCATGAACACAAAGGTTAATAAAGTAGTGCCCGATAGAAGCTTAAAGGGATAGACAAAATGACGGACAGCCAATGTCTAGAACTCTTGCTAATTTTTCTAAATAAAAAATGGATGATGTTGAAATTATTATGAGTGGTTATTGAATGTTTTTAAATATTATGTTCCATTTAGAGTATTATTTCCTGTGGCAAATCTTTTTATTGAGAGTATATTAATAAAATTTATATGAAAAATTCATTTGAATTTTATCAAAGTTCCTGATTTAATGTGATAAAAATTGATGGTGCTCTACTCTCTATATGGAAAATACATTATGGATTTACTCTTGGGGAGGACTTATAAATCATTAGTATCAAGAACATAGGTTTGGATGTACTTTCAGATACGATTCAAAAATGTATCTCAATTCGCATTCAGAAGGTACTTGGTCATTATTTCTTGCCTTCGCTCCTCAAAATGCATTGGGAATCATCAGAAGACTACCTCGAAAAAGCAAAGGGCTGGGTTGTAAATTGAAAAACTGGAACCAGTTCCCATCGTTTTTCCATGTTTCATGTTTGGCAACTGCCTGGTCCCTGACTAAGGTCTGCTTGCTGGCTTTATGATGCATATCAAATGAATGCTTACAGCCGCAGGGTCCAAAACAAGTATGTGCTGTTCCATGGAAAATCTGCATCTTAATATTGCCAAGTGTTTGCTCCAGGGTTTCATGCAAAATTAGGTTTCTAAGGGCAGTTTAGTAACTTATTGAGATCATCAAGGAACATTACTTTGTTTGGAGGTGTGAGCATAGCCAAGAGCAAGAGTAATTCTTTTTAATGCAATTTATTTAACATCCATATGTTTGGGCAATAATCTGAACTTTAATCAGATCTTACATTACTCTTCACAGTCAATCCAGTTTCGTGTTTATTGCAAAACTATAAAATAGGAAGAATCCCATCTTCTGCTAAACTGTTTCTTATGCTTCCAGACATCAGTATTGTTTTAATGAGGACCTTTTATTTAAGTAGTTCAATCTTACTTTAGAAGAGAGCAGAGTTCTATGTAAATGGGTATTTAAAAAGTTTTGCGTTACCCTTTCCTTTGAATAAAGGGTTTGTTGTTTGTGTTTTTTTTTTTAATTTTCAAAAAATAGACTTTAGTGAGTAATAGAAACTTATTACCACCTTACTCAGTTTTACTGGCCTTTGCTCTAAACTTAAAGCTAAATGGGTTCATTAAGTCACCACCTGGGTCCCATTTGAGTCCCGTTTATTGGGTAAGAAAAGAAACAGTGCAAGGAGTTTCTTTTTGCTTTGGGGATAGTGTGGAGAAGAAACCTGAATACACTCAGCCTCCACCCTGGGAACAGAGCTGGAAGGAAGTTGGAGCCAGGACTAGGTAACCATTCTGAGGTCATGAGTTTTGGCTGTCTTGTCCCCAAAAGCAAATGGTAGAATGAGCCAATAATCCTGTCTTGTTCTTCTCTGCCTTGAAGACTTTGGCTGGGGCCAGATGGTTTCCTATAAACGTAACTATCAGGCAGGGAAGAAGGGTGTGAAAAGCAAGTATGACCTGAAGCAAGTCATTTATACTCTGTGAGTGTCATTTACTCATCTAAAAATTAGGGAGATGGATTAATTGTTTCCCAATCAATTCTTTGAAGATAATGCTAAAGAACCTTGCTGAACAGGCGGATACAAATTGAGACAGGCTGAGGGTAGTGCAATCATTATCAGGCTGTGGGGTGCATAAGAATTACCTGGGAAGTTAAGTTATAAAACTGCAGAATCCAGTGATTCACTTAGAAAGATCCAAACTCAGTAGGTCTGGGCATTTTTAATAAGCACCTCAGGCACTTCCTAGAGCAGGTGATAAAAGAATTGTACTTTGAGGAAACTATGAACTGAATGTTCTCTAAGCTGCCTTTTACCCTGGCATTTTTATGTTTGTACGAGAGAAGCAAATCCCTCGCTGTTTAAATGTATAAAATGTATTTCAGGCTTTCATATTAAAGCAATACATGCAATGCCAAAGGAAAAATTAAGAATTGTTGGGAGCCTGGCCAGTGTGGCTCAGTGGTTGAGCATCAACCTATGCACCAAGAGGTCCCCAGTTCAATTCCCAGCCAGAGCACAATCCCAAGTTGTGGGCCAAATCCCCAGTGGGGGACATGCAGGAGGCGGCCAGTCAATGTTCTCTCTCATCGATGTTTCTATCTCTCTCTCCCTCTCCCTTTCTCTCTCTCTAAAACCAATAAAAAAAATTAAACAAACAAACAAAAAAAGAATTGTTGGGAAAATAGAGGCAAGGGGAAATTAAAGTATGGAAATAATAAAATCAGAATAAGTTTAATGCCCTGAAATGCAAACTATATGGTTCTGTACAGTTGCTGGAGTGAGCTAAACATCTAATATCAAACTTACCTAAAACAAAGTCAAGAGCAAAATGATGTGCAACATATCAAAAGAAATTGCCTTTAGAGGTACAAAGAATTGAGGCCACATAGTGATGAAGAGGTGATGCTCACTCCAGGATCCCCACAACAGATATGAAAAATTCAGAGCAACTATTTCTTACAACATCAAATTTTTAAGAGTGTATAGGGCCCAAAGCAATGTGGTCCAAGTTTGTTTGTTGTGCCCACAGTTAGCCTCTTCCTACTGCACTTTAACCTGTAAAGTAGCCTAGAGGTTTCTGCTGGAGCCAGGATATGTAGCTGGGAGCATCAAAAGAGCCATTACTATCTACTCGTTCCCATTTCTATCCTTAATCTCCCTTGACTTCCCTTTCTCCCAGGGAATGTCCAGAAAGAGCACAGCCTCTCTTGGCTGATAACCCTTCTAATTATTCTTGGAACCAGAGACCCTGCCAACAATTATGGAGCACCCATTTTAGTAGGGGATCATACAAATCAGGCCAGGCAAGAACATTCTGGCTGGAGCCAGGATGATCCTGTGCCTGTGACCCCACAATTTCTCCCTGAATTCTGGGTCAGCCTTCACTGGGGAAGATATTGTAGAGGAGGAAAAACCGTGTTCCCTCGACCCATGTTAGGCTCGTTGGCTAGATCCCTATAAACTCGACTGACAAAAGACAGATTAATAAAAGAAAAACAATCAGTTTACTGACATGTGGAGGGTCAGCAACGAGTAACTCAAAGGGGTGGTTAGAACTGGGGCTAATACAGCATCTTTAAAAGAATGACACATTTCTAGAGAAGTGACAAGACAAAGGAAAAGGTCTGAGTTTCCAGGGGGGCATTGTGGGAAGGCAAATCTACGGGGGAACTAAAGGAAGATAAGTAACGTTTGTTATGTTCCTTTGGTACCAATTTCAGCTGATACGGTTCTAGAATTGTCTTTGTTGCCTTTACAAATTTATGGCCTGATTTTAGGCAGATAGAGAGACGTATCTGCTTCTTCTCAATTGCCTTTAGCTCAGAATAATCCTTAGCTGAGGACACCCTTGCCTTCCTTTGAATTCTGGCTTGCTACTCTCTGCCTCTCATAACCATTGACCTCTGTACCATAAGATCCTTGAGGGCAGCTTTCTTCATTTCGTTGAATTTGTTCCTTGCATTTCTCATGTTATCTAACACCTAGCTGCATATAGAGTAGGCTTTTAATAAACACTAGTTACTGTGCCTGTTGTGCATCTGATCACAAAGCAGTGTACCTGCTGTATACTGTGCACTATGCGCTATGCTAGCCGCTTCACACACGCGTTCTCTCTCATTCCACTACCTTTTTGACTCAGAAAATAAGTAACTTTTCAGAGGTCACGTAGCCAGTGAGTGAAAGTACTTCCATTTGATTCTTTCCACATGGCTTCTCTGCCAGATGAGCATTTTGTAAAATTGTATGTAATTTTCCACTCCTACACAACCAAATGTACCTAAAAGGATAGTTCCCTGGAAAGATGGACATTTCTTCTTTAATTATATTAACTGCTTTGTGTTGCATAGACCAATTATTGTGCATATAGATGTCTTTAGGACTTCGCCATCGTCAGTGGGGTTCACGTTACGTTTTGACCAGCCATAGTTGCTTAGCTGTGTGCAACTTCACAACTCTACATCCCAGCTCTTGAGTTTGTAGGCTCTGTGCTACTCTGGCCAGAACACTGGAAAACTGAACACTTACTCTGTGGTGGTTTTTAGGCCAACTTGTTCACTCAAATGTGGTCCTTTGGTGATTCCCCTAGTCCTATCTGCTTTTATGTAAACAGACTGTTCCACCGATTAATTGCTTTTATTTTCCCTCTCTCAACTGAGGTCTTGGTGTGCTTATCATCTGCTTAGCCGTGACAGTGACTGCTATCACTGGCTTATCCACCTCTGCTATCGCCACAAATGGATATGTCAGAGGAGGTAATTAAACTTGTGACCCGCATGCTCATTGGTAAGGTAAAGGCAACACAGGCCCAAATAGCTCACCACTGACCTTTCTGGAGTGTTTTTAAAGGTAATCCAACGTGGATCTGCCACTCCCCACCCCTGGCAAGAGAGATGCAAGAAGAATGGGGAAGGATTTAACCTTTGTCAACCCTCCAGCTTTCTCATTCAGGTTCTTCTCAAGCAAGAGAGAAGGTCAAATGTCATGTTTTCTCTTTTCACCGCCAGGGTAGTTTCTCTCCCAGGACACCGGCGTAAGTCAACTTTTCCTTTCCAGGGCTGCCGCCTAGATTGTGTTTACTCTTGGAAACCATCCTTCATCGTAATGAGCAGTTCTCCGGCTTGATCGTTATGCCAGGCAAACCAGTTTCTCTTTAGCACAAAGGAACTCCGTTGGGGCCCAAGTGTTGGACGTGAAAACTTAAATTAAAGGCAGTATAGTTTGTGGCAACAGGGGATCCAAGGAAGAAAAGTAAAGTGTAATATCTTTTATCTTTCATTGCTGACAGGTCTCGGAGTTCTCATTATTCTTCTTTCCACCATGGTAACTTCTATTACTGGGTTGTCAACATCTGCAATAGCAACTAACGGGTTTGTTCGTGGAGGTAAAGTTTCTAAGCTATCTAATGCTCTCATCACTTGCGACGGGTAGGCAAATCTCTTTATATACTTCTTTTTTGATGGGTACGAGAAAGTAGCCCAATGTACTTGAAGGCTGGCTAACTCTTTGGATGACCTGGATGCTGAAAGAAACACGAGGTACTGTGAGCATGGTCCGGGTCCACTCCGGTCAGCTGTGGTCTCATTTCTAACGGACTTTTTGACCCATTGCAGGGCACAGCTTCCAGATGCTCACCTTCCTTGGACGAATGTTTTATTTTCCAGGCTAGTCTGCACTCCTCTCGCTGGTGTTCCTTAGACAACCATTCTCAGGCATGGCTTCCATTGTAAAGTTTAGTACATTTCAGGCGGTCCCTAGACCTTCGTGGAGTGGGGTTCTTTAGAACATTTCAGCTTTTTCGTGAGGAGGCGGATCCCTCTGTGGCGAGAGCCGACTGCTGTCTCCTGAAGGGCTGGCACTTCTCGAAGTACAGAACCAAACCCTTTTCTCGGGGGATTTTGCAGGTCTTGGAGTCATCATCATTGGCCTGAGTGTGGTGGTGACAACACTCACAGGTATTTCTATGTCTGCCATTTGCACTAATGGAGTAGTAAGAGGAGGTAAGCCAATTTGTCTACTTATGACCGCACCCTTGACTGTGTAGTAATGCCTAGGGTTGGTTTAAGTTGTATATTGATAATTAGTCTCCAAAGCCTTAGAAGAAAACAAAATAACCCCCAGATGTAAGGAGTAAGGCAAAATTCTTCTCCTATTAAGAGATCTCCAGAAAAGACTTCTTCAGCTTATTTCCAGTGATGAAGCATGGTAATAGCGTAGAGAGTGACCAGTGTCTAGAAGGAAAGCGTTTCTTGGTGCCTTGGATGAGCCCTGCTGGCTCTCTCCCCGGCCCCCAGTGCCCCAGCTGCCACTGCTGAAATTTCCCCTCAGATTCACCCCAACACTCTGCTTCCAGTGGCCAGCAGCCACGAGAAGATCTTTACAAACAAAAGAAAAACAAATAAAACAAAAGTTTTTTTTTTTCCAAAGTATCTAGGAACAAGCAGACCTACGCAGAAAATGAAGTAGCTAGAGTTCATCGATGTCCTAACTTCCTTTCTTCCCCCTTTTACTCTGCTTTTATTCTTCAGGGTTTCCACTTGGGTGCCTTATCCAAATCTCCCCACCCCAGCTTCTAAAACACCATTCTACCCCCAACATACCTCTCCTCGCAACTTCTGCCTGGCTCCCGTTTTGATCAAGCCTAAGTAACCGGCTAGCCAATTCATTCAGTGTAATCTGGACAAAGGTGATAGTAGGGATTTGTGCCAATTAGACAATAGGTTACATTTTTAGAGAGGACTTTGACCCCTTAACCCTTAGGCGTTACTATGGTGGAGGAGATTCCTCTTCAGGAAAAGATCATTTTGTTTTGTTCTTAGATATGCTTGTTCAATGTCATTTCCCTACCAATTCTGTCCACCTCTAGGCCTAGCTTGTTATAGAAGTGATTAATTAAGTGGTCTGTGGTGACAACGAGTCCCCCAGGCCTCTCAGTATCTAGTCTTTTTGCCTTCACTGAGATGCTCTGGGTCCCCTCTCAGCAGGTACCTAGTCCAGCTCAGGCCTTCATGTGCGCAGAGGAACACAGCCACACACCGAGCTACCTTTTTTCCAAGGTCCAGGAAGAAGCAATTGCTTCAAACCCTCTCTACTTTCCCTCCCATTTCTCACCTCCATACACATATAGGTATTTAGCAATAATCATGCCTTCTTGAGCTAAAAATATTTTTTAAGTCTGGTTTATAGTGAATAATACACAGCACTATACAGATACATTGTTTTTCCTTATTGATATTAGAGAGAAAGAGGATGGGAGAGGGAGAGGGAGAGAGAGATAGAAATATTGATGAGGGAGAACATCACTGGCCACCTCCTGCATGCCCCCCACTGGGGATTGGGCCCACAACCTGGGCATGTGCCCTGAGCGGGAATCAAACCGGCAACCTCTTAGTGCATGGGACAATGCTCAACCACTGAGCCACACTGGCTGGACCACAGATACTTTTTTTTACACAGTAAATACGTACCAGGAAATTATAACAGAAAAGGAGTTAGAATAACAGTGATAAACTTCATCCTCTTCATTTTCTGCCTAGCCTTGCCTGTTCTTGGAAATGTCACATATATAGAGAATTTTACCTCAGCTACATTATTGATTTGAACTTTCCAATTAATTTTTACAAAAGACAAAGCATTTTTGGTAAAGTTTGCTATATTCTTATTTATAATATTTGTGTATAATTAGGTTTTAATGAGTTGGGTTTCATGAAGTCAGGATAGTTCTATTGTAGATAATATAAGGAGTGCAAGGAAAACGTAAGCTATTCATTAAGGTGACACAAGATTCCTAAAAAGATTAGAAAATTGTCATCTTTTTATTGGAATAATTACTATTTCAAATGTTCTCAGATGTTCAACATTATTTTGTCACATGAACTAAATCCCTTAGTGGTTCCTCAACGTAAAGCATGTCCCTCTCTGTTTCAGGTGGGGCCTACTATCTTATTTCCAGAAGCTTAGGGCCCGAGTTCGGTGGGTCTATAGGCTTGATCTTTGCTTTTGCCAATGCAGTGGCGGTTGCCATGTACGTGGTGGGGTTTGCTGAGACTGTGGTAGACCTTCTGAAGGTAAGCAAAAATTTTTCTTTTTTTTCAGCCAAGCAAGCTAATTTGGCTCAATTTGCTTTTCCAGGGCACTAGGGCATACAATTATGGCAAGATGAGAGGAATTAGATTTATTCTGCAGAATGTGGAGGTTGGGTATGGTGGAAGGAGCCCTAGGTTTGGCATCAGAACTGGCTTAAAATCCTGGCTCTCACATTCACCAGCTGAGAGAGATCTTGGACCAGTTCCTCTGTTCATCTTAACTTTGTTTTCCAAATCTTTAATATGGGTTAATACTGCTCTATGCATTTCATAGGAATGTGATACAGATCAAATTAAGTAATGTACATGAAATATTGCATAAAATACAAACCATCCAATAAATAATAGGTACTGTTATCAGCAGCAATACAGTAGTCCCACCCTGTTCCCTGAGGATACGTTCTAAGCCGTCCAGTGGATGCCTGAAACTGTGGATAGTACTGAACCTCATGTATACTATGTTTTTCCTGTACATAACTATGATAAAGTTTAATTTACAAATTAAACACTGCAAGAGTTTAACCACAATAACTCAATAAAATAGAAAAATTGTAAGCGTATGCTATTATAAAAGTTATATAGTCTCTCTCTCTCTCTCTCAAGACTTCTCTCTCACTCTACGACTTCTCTTTGGCATGTCCAAATGGTCAGCATCACTAGTCTTGCACCTTGAAACCGTTAAGTAAAATTAGGTTACTTGAACACAAGCACCAAGATATCATGAGAGTTGATCAGATAACCTAGAGGACCGCTGAGTGGCTGCCAAGCAGGCGGGTGGCGCATGTAGCATGGACACACTGGACAAAGGGGTGATTCACATCCAAGGTGGGACAGAGCAGGAGAGCACGAGATTTTATCACACTTCCCATTTAAAGCTTATCAACTGTTTATTTCTGGAATTTCCCATTTAATATTTTTGGACCATGTTTGATTGTGGGTAACTGAAACCACAGAGAGTGAAACCATGGATTAGGGGGAGACTACTGTATTACTATTATGATGATAGATTTCCAAACAGAAAGTTCAAACATTAGAATAACTGGCTGCAGAAAAGTAGGCATTTCCTGGTGCCGATGCCCCATCTAGATGGTACACATGGGTGCACGTGGATTAGCCGGTACGTGAACTAACGTCTAGTCCTCTATTTATGGCAGTGATAGCATTCACTGAATTTAATTGGTAACAGTACATCTATTCAAAATTTACCTGAATAAATGAGTGGCTTATATGTTTACAGGGTATGCTGTCTTCAAGAAATACATTATCTGCTTTGTGTTGTTTGTTCTTTAATTGAATAACATTTATATTCCAAAATTCACATTGGAAACCACTCATTTTTATTCCTCTAAGATTTCCCTGACACACAAAAATAACTAGTCATTCTCCTAAAACAAAACATGATATGTGTATGTACACATACTTTTACTTAGAGCTGTAATAACTTCCAAAGCTATGATTAGAATGAATCTCTAAAATTTGCAACTCCTGCCCTGGTCATTTAGGCTCAGTGGTTAAAGCATCAGCCTGCGGTCCAGAGAGACCCCGGTTCGGTTCCCGCTAAGGGCATGTACCTCGGTTGCAGTTTGTCCCCGGCCCTGGTTGGTCACGCGGGTGGCAGCCACTCGATGTGTCCCTTTCACGTCGATGTTTCTCTCTCTCTCTCCCTCTCTCTCCCTCCCACTCTATCTGAATAAAGAATGGAAAAATGTCCTCGGGTGAGGATAAAAAAAATAAAATAAAAAATAAAAATAAATAAATAAATAAAATTTGCAACTCCTAACCTTGGCTATCAAAGGCCTATTATCATAGGAAAAAATAACGTTAGGTTTATCTTCTCAAATTCATGAGCACTTTATTTTTTTATTATCCTATATATAGCCCCAACCATTAGTGCACAGTATCTCATCTTACTGTTAAATGATACAATAAAATATACAAGACAAAATAAAATAAAAGCCACACCTCTAACCATTTTTTGTGATTTTTTTTTTCCAGGAGAGTGATTCAATGATGGTGGACCCAACCAATGATATCCGGATAATAGGCTCAATCACAGTGGTGATTCTTTTAGGAATTTCAGTAGCTGGAATGGAATGGGAAGCAAAGGTGAATTTCACAAAATGAGGTTATCAATAGCTGTTGGTCAGGCCCTGAACAAATTACAGGTATAGAGGAAGCTCACAATTAAAAAGAATTGCTGCTATTACTTGCTATGGAAAAGTTGCAGGTTAGCGCTAGGTGGGACACCGAGCCCTCAAAGCACGAGGTGCAGGTGGTCACGACTCACAGCTCATCTGTGACACCAGACCTGTGCTTTGTCCTTTATGCTATCATCACAGCGACACAACCACCCAGGTTGGTGCCATCTTCATGTGCAGATTCCCCTATGATCTTAGCAACGGTACATACTGGCAGCCTGTGTCTCTCAGTCACACTCCTGGTGACCCCGTTCCAGGAGGCTGCGGTGCCAAAACCCAAAAGAAATGGCCAACGTGTGGGGAGAAGGTAACACAGGCAGAAACAATCATTCTTTGAAATCCAGTACTTCAGCAGCAAATTAGAGGGCATCATAGGCCTTGCAACTAGGGGATGCCTAGATTAAAATAGCAGTAAAACAGTTAGTAAATTTCTAAGTGATAGGGAGCGTGTTTTTTGCACACTTTGTAACTCTCCACAGTGACTGGTATCATTGAAACTGAACTTATTTACCTGGAGATGCGTAACTAGACTTCCAGTGCTCACCGGCAATGGGAAGACGCCAAAGCCTTCCACCTCACAAAGCAATAGAAAACATTCCCACATTGCACTTACGTATGGATTATGCATTCACACATTAAACAGAAATTGATTAAGTGCTAACATGTGCTGGGCATTCTGCTAGGCACTGGATATTCAGTTGTGAACAAAACAGGCACAGTTCCTACGGGTCTATGAGGATGTGAGCAATGATCAGGGAGATAACAACTACATATAAAATGGGAAATTGTAAAAGTACTATGAAGGCCACTGAGATAGAAAATAACGGGGAATCTCCTTTCATTGACTTTATTCCCTGAGGGTGGCAATGTGGTCTCATGGCCATCATGAGTAGAGGTTAGAGCTCCAGCTCTTGTCACAATGCCTGGATTCCAATCTAGTTTATAGCCATGTGACCTTTAATAAACTGCTGAACCCACCTGTGCCTCACTTTCTTTAAATGATAACAATACCACCTACTTCATATGGTCATCGGTGGTGTTACTTATCTGAACGAACACTGGCAGAGTTAAATCTGCGGCTGTTATAGGGTGAGCCCTCGGTGAACATCAGCTGTTATTCATTCAGGTTCAGTGGCCGGGAAAGGCCTGTCTGAGGAGCTCACTAAGACTGAAAGGCAGAGTTCTGCAGAGAAATGCCTTCTTCGCAGAGGGAACAGCCCGTGGGACTGCCAAGACCATTAATACCTCGAAATGGATAAAGAGCTGTAAAGAGAACATTTGGCTGGTCAGCCTGGAGACTGTTTGTGCTGGGCACACACTGGCCGCCCAACATCCAAAAGCATTAGGGGAATTCTATGAGTCATTCGCACTGGGAATGGGAGGAACCCAAGGTGCCCTGCCTGAAAAGGAAATACACTCTCTCAGTGTTATATTCCTGAGGGCACTGCCGTAAGTTACCTACCCAGTACTTAGTGTTCTTGTCATGTTGCCTTGAAGTACCCAAGCACATGCTCCCATTGAAAATGTAACGTCCATACTCAAGTCAAATAAGGCTTATTGAGATGTCATCCTATACGGATGACACTTACCATGTAATCTGGGTAGTAGAGTCTTAACTGGAATAATAGATAGAGTCTTTCTTCCGTGGACACATAACTTTTATGATTATGTAAAAAGTTGTTCAATAAATCGAATTTGACCTCCTTTTACTTTGCCATTCCAGGCTCAAGTGATCCTTCTGATCATTCTTCTTATTGCTATTGCAAACTTCTTCATTGGAACAGTCATTCCATCCAACAATGAGAAGAAGTCCAAAGGTTTCTTTAATTACCAAGGTATGTGTTACAGATGAGTTGCTCTGCAGTAAATGGCTCTTCATTGCTCCCCTCCATCACCGTCCCTCTGAACCCCACTCCAGCCTTGGAATCCCTTAATCCAGGGAAGAGCCTGAGGTTGGATTCAGGAGAGCCAGAGCAAGTCAACCCTGCTGCTTACCCACTAGATGGCTCACCTAACATGTTTGGGTCTCAGATTTTCATGGTACAGTGTGAGTGATATAAATAACTTCCTGATGGGGTTTGTAAAAAGCAAATAAGACAGTGTATGTAAAAGTGTTTAAAGTGCTAGACAACTTGTTGCTGTCAAAAGAGTAGAAACAGAGTGCTTGTACAAAGAAGAAATCTCAGACCATTGGTTCAACCATCGGAGCACTAAAGTCAAACAGAGTCAATTTTTCCTGCTAGGCTTTTGTGCACCTTGCTTTTGAATAGCATTACCCACTTAAGGATCACTGTCAGGGTGTCAAGCATGAAGGATGTAGGAACTGTTTAGGGTAGCATGAGGCGATGATGCCACTGAGCATGGGATTTGACTTCTCTCCCCTATTCTACTCCACCAATCCACCCTTTCCCAGCTCTCCACTCTAGCATACTCAGGAATCCACTGCTGGGATTTTTAAAAGATTTCCCTTCCTGTGCTTAGTTGTCAGTATTCATTTCCTTTTTATATCTTTCTTTCTGCTTTTTCTTTGTGAAGATTGTCTGCTTTGCTTTGCATGTCAACATTCTTTTCCTTTTTAGTCTTATCCCTCCTCCAGCTCCTGCTGTATCTTTTCTGATGCTACAAATTTTCTTTCCTTATTTTTGCATTATTCCAGATTATTTTTTCCCCCACAATTTTCTTCCATCTCTTGCTTCCTTTACCTTTCTGTGTTTCTTCTAGATTATTTCCTTTTCATTTAAGTGATTTGGTGACAACCTGGGGGATAGCATTATTTTATGATCAAAGCTCCTCATGATATTCTCCCAAATATGAGAATTTGGTATAAGGATTTAAAACTCAATCTTAGCAAAGAGTGAGTGGGTCAGAATATTAACAGCAAAAGTGTAAGGTAGCCTCACCCACAAGGTTCTGCAATTGTATTTTATTTTTATTTTTTAAATGTTTTTATTTATTTATTTTATTTATTTTTTATCCGCACCCAAGGACATTTTTTGTTCAAGTAGAGTGGGAGGGAGAGAGAGGAAGAGAGAGAGAGAGAGAGAAACATCGATGTGAAAGGGACACATCGAGTGGCTGCCACCCGCACGACCGACCAGGGCCGGGGACAAACTGCAACCAAGGCACATGCCCTTAGCGGGAACCGAACCCAGGTCTCGCGGGACCACAGGCTGATGCTCTAACCGCTGAGCCAAACTGGCCAGGGCAATTAAATGTTTTGATTTTTTAAAGAAACAGAGAGAGATGGAAACATCGATGTGGGAGAGATATATCAATTGGCTGCCTCCTACATGCCCTCTACTGGGGATTGAGCCCACAACCTGGGCATGTGCCCTGACTGGGAATCGAACTGGACCTGTCAGTCCATGGGATGATGCTCAATGCACTGAGCCACACTGTCCAGGCAAGGTTCTGCAATTTTAAAAAGGCATAGAAAAGCTGTATGTTAATTAAGGTATTTATGCATGGGCGAATGTAGTTGTATGTGTGTAGAACAGCTTATATGTGTGGTATATTTGTGAGTATATCTTTGTAACCATGGGAGAGTTCTCCCTTGCCTCCTTTTCCAATCTTCTAGATTCAAAGAAGTCCAATGGTCTGGGTCTCTGTTGGCACAAAATGTATTGATTTTCAGAGCTCTGTTCTAGAGATCTGAAACCTTGTGATATGTATTTTGACTTTTGACAAATATTAACATGAGGTTTATCAGAAGTACATCAACATCTTTGAGTTCATGTCATTTAGATTATAGGAACCCATTTGCATTTAGTGCTATAGAAGCCAAAGGCAACTTTATCTCCTACTCTACGAAAAATGTCTACATGATTATTTTCTCATTATTTGTGTTGCAGCATCAATATTTGCAGAAAACTTTGGGCCAAGCTTCACAAAAGGCGAAGGTTTCTTCTCTGTCTTTGCCATTTTTTTCCCAGCAGCTACTGGGATTCTTGCGGGTGCCAATATCTCGGGAGATTTGGAGGTATGTTGTTTTCTGTTTCCGTAGTCCTGGGAGGTGCTGGGGCAGTTGGCAGGCAGCACAAGGAGCTGTCGACAGTGACTGTGTTTCTCTACAGTGTTCAACCCATAAAATTTCTGTAAGGTTTTCTGATTATTTGCAAATTATCTTTAAGTGCCAAACTATCCTATTCCCGACAGTCCTTCCGAAAGTCTTATTCAGTGGTGCCAGAAAGACAGAGTATGACTGTGTGGCACATTTTCAACAAAATAAATACAGTTCAGTGAAAAAAATATCAGAATCACCACTTTCTCTTTTAAACACATAATGTGTAAAAACATGGAACATTTAAGGGGGAAAAAGACAAATTACTTAATTGCTGAATGCTGATATTAAATTTAGGGATACATTTGCTCATTTAATTGGTGTTTATTTAACACTCATATTATTCTATGTTACGTACTCTAAGGACCATTGTATTAGGATATTGGTTTGTGTGTTTTATAAAAGACCGGTAATTTTTACCTAAACAAGATAGAAGTTTTCCTAGTGAATAAAAATTTGAGCACATAGCCACCCAGTGGAGTAAGAAAGAGCTGCTCCAAGAGGTCGACCAGGAACCCAGATGACCTCCCTTGGTTCACCATTCCCTTGGGGATTGCCCCCTCTGCAAGGTCAAAGATGATGGATCATTTTCAAGACCACGTTCCAGTCCATAGGAAGGGGAATAAGGAAGTAGAGGACAAGCAATTTCTGGTCCTTCAATGTATCACTTCTGCTGACATTGCATTGGCAGGAATTTAGTCTGAGGCCTTCCCTAGTTGTAAAGAAGGCTGGGAAATGTAGTCTCTAGCTGGGCTGCCATGTGTCTACAGACAATTTTAGAATGTTCTAATATTAAAAGGAAGAAGGTGAGGAAGAATATTAGGAGACAACTTCCGGTCAACATGGCAGCGAGGTAAGCGCAGTATCGCGTCCTCCCACAACCACATCAAAGTTACGACTAAACTACAGAACAACCATCATTCAAAACCGCCTGAAATCAAGCTGAATGGAAGTCCTACAACTACGGAATTAAAGCAGCAGCCACATCCAGACTGGTAGGAGGGGCGGAGGCTGACGGGCTGGTCCTACACCCACGTGTGGTGGATAAAAATTAGAAAGATTTTTATCTTCTCAACTGAGAAGGTCCTCCCTGAGGACTGAGGGGTCCCCGTCCCACACCAGACACCCTGCTCAGGGTTCCAGTGCCAGGAAGAGAATCCCCATAACTTCTGGCTGGAAAAACCAGCAGGAACTGAGGCTCAGGGAGGCTGAGGGGACTGGAGCCCCAGGCAACTCCTCTTAAAGGGCCCGCGCACAGACTTACTCAGACTTGCTCCCTCTAAGCTCAGAGGGAAAGCAGCTTGAGGGGTGCCAGAGACATACAGGAAAGAACTGAGCTGTTTGGTATTGGAGCGAGGACTGGAGAGGGGGCTTTCTCCTGGACAGATGTGCTGTTAGAGACCTTTGTTCCTTTGGTGAACCCTTCCCTGGGGCAGCAGATTGCAGCCACATCTGGGACTCCAGCAACCT
This sequence comes from Molossus molossus, assembly GCF_014108415.1. Lineage (NCBI taxonomy): Eukaryota > Metazoa > Chordata > Mammalia > Chiroptera > Molossidae > Molossus > Molossus molossus. The sequence continues at coordinate 186,638,233 of NW_023425344.1, forward strand.
GGCTCATACTGGTTGCCCCACCCTGGTGATTCCCTGAGGCCCCACCCCACCCAACATTCAGGCCCACCCAAACTGTTGCCATGATTGGCCTGTCTTGGATCCTGCTTCAGGTTTTCCTACATTCTTTCAAACAAGCATCATCTGGTCTCAGCATCTTACTTCCTCTCATTAAGTAATACACAGAAACAAACACAGAGAGGCAGCCAAAATGAGGAGACAAAGAAACAGGTCCCAAATGAAAGAACAGAACAAAACTCCAGGAAAAGAACTAAGTGAAATGGAGATAAGCAACCTAACAGATGCTGAGTTCAAAATACTGCTTATAAGGATGCTCAATGAACTTAGTGAGAACCTCAGTGAACTTAGTTAGGGCCTCAAGAGCATAAAAATGGACCAGTCAGAAATGAAGGAGGGACTAACTGAAATAAAGAATAATTTACACAAATTCAATAGTGGAGTAGGTAAAGCCAAGAAGCAAACCATCGATTTGGAATATAAGAAAGCAAAAAACACCCAATCAGAACAGCAAAAAGAAAAAAGAATCCAAAAATATCAGGATAGTGTAAGGAGCCTCTGGGACAACTTCAAGTGTGCCAACATTCACATCTTGGGGGTGCCAGAAGGAGAAGAGAGAGAACAAGAAATCGAAAACCTATTTGAAGCAATAATGGCAGAAAACTTCCCTAACTTGGTGAAGGAAACAGACATACAAGTCCAGGAAGCACAGAGAGTTCTAAACAAGATAGATCCCAAGAGGCCCACACCAAGACACGTCATCATCAAAATGCAAAATGTTCAAGACAAGAGAGAATCTTAAAAGCAGCAAAAGAAAAGCAGTTAATTACCTACACGGGAGTTCCCATAAGGCTGTCAGCTGATCTCTCAAAAGAAACTTTGCATGCCAGAAGGGAGTGGCAAGAAATATTCAGAGTGATGAAAAGCAAGAACCTACAACCAAGATTACTCTATCCTAAAAGCTATCATTTAGAATCAATGGCCATATAAAGAGTTTCCCAGACAAGGAAAAGCTAAAGGAGTTCATCACCACCAAACCATTATTATATGAAATGTTGAAGGGTCTTCTTGAAGAAAAAGATAAAAAATATGAACAAACAAAATGGCAATAATACATATCTAACAACAATTGAATCTACAAACAAAATGAACATGCAGAATAAAAACATTCTCATAGATACAGAGAACATTTTGTTGATTGCCAGATGGGAGGGGGTTGGGGGAATAGGTGAAACAGGTGAAGGGATTAAGAAGTACAAAGTGGTTGCTAGACTGACAAACCTCAAAGGGAAGGGGGGTTGGGGCTGGGAAGAAATAAACCAAAGAACTTATATGTATATATGCATAACGAATGGACACAAACAATAGTGTGGAGAAGGCAGGAGGGGGGTAGGAGTGTGGAGGAGGGGTCAATGGGGGGAAAAGGAGGAACATCTGTAATACATTCAACAATAAAGATAAGTTAAAAAAAAAAAGAATAACATAAAAAAAAGAATATTAGGAGACAATAAATAGTATCTAACACACACACAGTAGAAGATACAGGTTTAACCTCAATACATTTATAATCTACTTTGGAAGACAAGAAATATTTGAAGAGCCATCAAGAGATATGTATAAATGAAAACCATATGCACTTCCCAATGAATCGTGAGATAAAAAATAATGAAAGAATAATTCTTAATTTAAGGATGACTTTCTCATAGCAGTAACACTCGAGTGTGAACTGAAAGCAAAGGCAGAGTACTGACTATTGGTGAGAAAATGTACTACAGGCTGAGAAGACAAAAGAACGGTCAGGCAAAGGGAAAAAGGAGCAGTAAGGATCTCTCACAGTTTAACTGGAGTAACTCATGAGACTGGAAAACCTTATAAGGGAAGGAGAAACAGCTGTTAGGGTGACCTGAGTGAGAGGTGCTTGCCCTGGAATATAATCCCGTGAAAGTGGAGTCTTTGCCTTTGGTTTTGTTCATTTTGTATCCTCAGAGCTAGTAAAGCTTCAATAAATATTTATTGAGTGAATGAATAAAGGCTTTAGGGTTTGTTCTATTAAGGACCACAGTGCCACGGTAAATTCTTGAGCAGAGATATGGCATTAAAAAAAAAGATTAGGCTAAGGCTCAGAAAAATAAAGTTGTTCAAAATGATTCAAGTAGTAAGTATCACTGCTTCATGAAATTTAGCTATGGATGTTGAGCTTTTCAGATTTGGAAAAGTACCAGATGCCACTGATTCAAGTTTCTACAAACTGTAAATAGACATTTGAATGGAAGAATTCTGTGCTTTCCTCAGACTCCTTAGAGATGATTTTGTATTAGATGCTAAGTAGTCAGTTCAGCTCAGCCAATGCTTCCTGAGTGCCTATTACACCAGGTACTGGGGAAGCAAAGAACTCAGTCCTTCCCTCCAGGAGCTCATGGTCTAAGGGGGAGACAGGTGTGCTCTAATTAAGTCGTAAGAAACAAAAACAGATCACATGCAAGGTAAAGAAGGAATAATTACTGTTTCTAAAGGAGTAAGTGTGGCTTTCAGAGGAGGGACACACAATCCAGACTTCAAGGGATGAGTAGGAGTTCATCAACAGAACAAAGCAGAGAGGGACACTTGGAACCGAAGGAATGGAATGTAAGATGGCACAGAACTAGATGCTGCTGATGGGAATTATTTTGCATGTGAAATGGGACACACAAAGAACATCATTTCATCAATATATTAATAAACGTATTTTTAAAGGACCCTCTCTGTGTCCCAGGCTCTCTGGGAGTAAACAAAGAAATAAAACATATTAGTGTCTAAAAAGGCAAAACTTACCATTTCTTTCTCCCAAGATAAATGCTAAATTGGGTTAGGGATGCTATATTAGTCAAGATTTTTACTTATCCATCAATCTGTACTGAGACATCTCTGATTTTGGTTTTACATGTACAGAAAACACAGAGGATATCTCATCATGATTTCCAGGGCACAAGTGGTCATAGGATTGTTGTAAAAAGGTTTCTCTTTCAATTTAAAAATACTTTGGTGATTTTACAGTTAAGCTTCCCTTTTAGCACATACCCTCATGTATACTCTTAAATAGAACTCAGAGGTCCTTTAAACTACAGACAACAGAGTTTGGATATTATCCTGAAACTAGCTAGAAACACTGAGGAGGTTAGATCAAGATTAGATATATGTTTTAGAGAGAGCCTGCTAGCGGATTGTGAGGATAGATAGTGGGGGGTGGGGTGAGGGAAGTGTGTAGGTTGGGAGACTGGAGGCAGAAAATCAATTAGAAGATATCACAGAAGTCTGGACAAGAGAGGACAGGCTTGAATTAAGGCTACGGCAGGGGAAATGGATCAGAAGGGTCAGCTTTCGTTAGACTTAGAAGAGGAAATGAAAAGGATGTTTTATTTTACTACGATTTGCAGTTTTTAAAAAACGATACATCACAACCAAACATACACATACAAAATTTTCCCCAATCAATTCTTTACTACAAATGACGTCTTCTGATTATTTTCACATCAGTTCTCTACTATTGTATTCGTTTCACGCTGGTTGCAACCTACTGAATTGATGCCATGGTGTAATCGATGAGGAAAAAACAGCTCCTATTTGGCCATTGAGGCTGACGTGGTAGAAGGACGTCAGAGTGGAGAAGTCTGGGTGTGGAGGTAGACCTGTGAGTCTGGGTTCTGGAAAGGAGCTAGGGCGAGACCCAAAGCCATGGCATGCGTGAGGCCATCCAGGTCTGCGCACAGGGGAGGCGAGGAGAGCACCAAGGCAGCACTCAGGGAAACAGACCTTCGAAGTATTGATGGTGGAAAAGGAGCCCTTGGAGAAGACAGAGGAAAAAGCTGCCTGAGACCAAGGGGAACCCAAGTCAGAGTGGGGTCCTGAAAGCCGAGGGAGGAGAATGGGTTGAGAAGTAACACGTCATGATCAAAGCCAGCGCGGTCCGGTATGCGAAGGACTGACGGGTGACTGCATGCTGGAACACGGCGAGGACATTGTAGCACATGCTTCTCCCTCAGAGTAAAACTAAACATAACAAAGACATAACGGATTCAGTTCAACTTAGCAAACATTTGTTTTTTACACACTCTAAGAATATGTAAGATGCTATCTCTGCTCGCAACCCAGCAACCTTCTGAAGGTGGCAGTCAGTGAGAGTTGGCACAAAGTTCCTTCCTGAACCTTCTATTTATTAACATTAACTCATTGATAATCTGCAAATATGTGCCTGGGAGAGAATCTGGAAGACACCCAAGTCTAACCAAGAGTGTTAAGATGTAGATTCAGAGATGCAAGATTAGGATCTGGTTGACGTACTCCAAAAGCCGCAATTTAATAAAATGTCTGTATTGTCTTAAAATAAATATGTAATATTTAATGAAAGGAGAAGGGAAGTTAGATTGGGTTTACTGCTGGGGGAGCGGGGACTAACATTTAGAATGAAAAGTAAGCATTTGTTGAGGTCCTGAGCCCTGTCTGGGGGAGCTGTAGCCAGACCAGATGACATGAACATATAGACCCTGCATTAAAGTATTCTGATTTATATCGGGTCAGGTTGGATCTTCACATAAGTTCTAAATAAGTCCTTTTAGAGCTTGGAGCAGGTGGTTCTAAACAAAAACTAAGTTTTTGTGTCGTAGGTATAAGACTGCCTTCCATCGTCCCGCTTCTTGTCCTTTCTTCCCACTCAAATCAGTCCTTCACATTTCACTCAGACCCTACGAAATCCTTCATCAAGAAAATGAATTTTGAAATGTAACACGAATTAGGAGATTGAATGGGGCTCACTCCAGCCACGATTGCCTCCTTCCTCCTACGTGCTGGCCAGAGTCATGCACCTGCCACAGTCACTTCAGGAGACAGGAGGCTGCACGTGTGTGTGTCAGACCCACGGTTTTCAACCAGTGCGCCGCAAACATGTAAACATGTCGCCCCTCACTGTTTAGTCAGGGGCACTGACCTCTGTTCCCTTAGAATGTCAAACAAAAAATATGACAACAGCCAAGGCAAAATAGCCATTCGCTATGGATGAATCAAAATTATATATATATTTTTTTGTCAGATGGGCAAAAAATATAATATACTTTTGGTTTGCCGCAGAATTTTAGTAATTAGTTTATGTGTGGCATGAGATGGAAAAGGTTGAAATCGCTGTATTAGACCAACCGTGTGTGGAAGTAATTCCTAAAGGAGTGGGAAGGAATTAATGATCACGGAGGGACTCCACCGGGACGGCTTACTCCTGCGTGGGGACAGATTTGCTTGATCAGGCAGCTGAGTCTATATTTGTCGTGAATTTACCTTTCTGAAAAATTTGATCAGCTGGTTTAAGCTAAAATCTAAACAAAAAAACAATTTCATACTTTAACCGCATTGATTTCTTATTTGTATTGATGAGTCTCATGTCCTCTGATGGGGGAACTAATGCCTCTGGGACTATACTTCCCTCAAGTCAATATTTATCGACTCCTACTATAGGCCAGGCACTGTCCTGTATAATCAATAAATACATTAGAATCTCTATTTAATAATCTCTGTTAAGTTGAATTCAATTATTTAGAAGTTATGCTGCCTGGAATTGATGATGATATGATTTTGCTCCCCCCCCTCCCCAAATAGGATATAAAATGGTATGTTATATATGATGTGAGTTCAACTCAGTGAATTTTTACACATTTTTCTAAGCAAGAGAAAAGCCCATTTTCTGCTATAAGCTTAAATTTGCCTCTTTCTTTATGTCTGCTTCTGGAAATTAAATCTCTCCCGTTGTAGTCATTCCTGAACTAGATTTCAAATGGGAAATTTGAGGGATTGGAGAATTTAGCAGATCATCCTTTTTGCTCAGCCAAAAGTAATTTTTTTGTAAAGGTATGCTTAAGCTTAGTGAAAACACACACACAGAGAAATATCGTCAATGTGCCGGTTAACTTTGGATATTTCTCCTAATAATTTAAGGATTAATAAATCTACATGAAATTCACAGGAGATAAAGGAGAGAGAGAGGCGTTAGTGAGTGAACTAACTAGTATATTTTTCTATAGAAACTCCCTCCTGGACAACTAGATATCTCTTCTGTTTAGTGCAAAATTCTAAAGATTTCTTTATTCACTCTAAGCACTTTGTCTTTATCCCAGAAGAATTTGAGCTCACCATTTTGCTATTAGCTTAATCTTTTTTAAAAAACTTGCTCAGCAAGAGTTACCTAAAAATTAAAAATACAGAAATAACTCCAACTGATCTGTTTCTCATTCCACCCTGTCTCCTTGTACCTCCACATTGTTTTTTTTAAAGGATCCCCAAGATGCCATCCCCAGAGGGACCATGCTGGCCATTTTCATCACCACCGTCGCCTACATAGGGGTTGCTATTTGTGTAGGTAAGTTGTATGTCTCTGGTGTTGGAGTCCGATGGATTTTCATTTCCAGTGGGCTTTCAATGAACCGTAAGTAGTGCATTTTTAAAGAGGCGACAACTGTTAATTCCCCTCTTAGATGCTCTAGGGGTTTGAATGCAATGAAACTCTTTACCTGAACACAAGATGGTCCCATTTTGCTACTCTAGGTGATAAGAATCCAACTGCCAAAGAAGACATCACTTCCGGTCCCCACCTTCTTTTCCCTGCAGAGGGAGGCGAAAAACTAAGAAAGAGAAAAGCCCCGAACCAGACAAAAATGACAACAAAAACCTTAGAAAAGTATGAAAGACAGAATTGATGACGGTGTCCCCTCCTCACACTGCTGTCCCTAACAGGGAAGTCACTGTCACCAATCAGCAGGAAACCAGAACAAGACCCAGCAGCCAGCAGTGTGGGTGACGAGTCCCCCCATTATCCACTGAGCAGAACGAATGCGGATTCACCTGCTCTTCCTAAGCAGGCTTTTGTTCTGCCTGCTGCCTGCAGCCGCACCTCCTCCGGGTTGGGGCTCAGCTCATGCTTGTTGAACACCCAGAGAAGAACAATTCTCTACACACCAGGGAACACAGCTCCAGGCTGGACCACTTTGGAGGCCTGGATGACGATGCCATCAAAGGCCACATCGCAGTCTCCTCTGTTTACTACGAAGCAAATCGGGAAAGTACATATGCCTTGAGTTGGTCTCTAAAGGAAAACAGCAAAATAATTCACTTAGTTTCTTGTTTCTCTCACTGCTTCTTATTTGAGGAAACTGGATGATGGTGCCAACTGCGTTGTTGTGGCATTTCCAAGCTTAGTGACATGTGAAGGGATTTTATTCCAATGCAGTATATCGACGCATTTTAAAATACCATTGAAATTACTTAAAGTTAAATTTCCCAAATGGTTTTCTTTCTCACACAAAGTAAAAATAAAGGGCTAAATGAAGCTGTAGACCTGATTGCAAAGACTCTTTTAGTTTTTGCTCCTGCTGGGTGGGAAAATCTTTGTTTCTATACTTTTCCCAAGATAGGAGAAGGATAGTCAAGGGGTCATTAGTGTAAATAATGGTTCATGTCTTCCCTTCAAGGGAAATTGGGGAGTTCTATTATGCAGAAGTTAAAATACATGATTTAGAAGAGTCAGCTCAATGTAAATGAACAACACAAAGAAGAACAATCTGGAATAGATCGTTTTCCATGATAACCACATCCATAATTTCAGGTGTTCACAGAGCTGGCAGGCCACGATAAAAAAAAAAAAAAAAAAAAAAAAAAAAAAAAAAAAAAAAAAAAAAAATCCTTGCCCTGACTGTTTTAAGTGGTTCTTTCAAAAGAAAAGTCTGTGATTGTTAAGTCTTTCTTGTATTTAAGAATATGAATTCATGGCTAAAACTGAGGGTTCCCATTATTACCTACCCATCACTGGGACCTCTCTTCTAGTTATTAGCAAGGAATGAGAACGCCCTCTGGCTGGAGCTGGAAAAGCAGAATGAACAGTTTTATTGGTTGGCATTAGTTTGTAAAGTATTTATCCCACAGGTAGTTCAGAAAAGTTTGTATATATTTCACACCTATGTTCATATAGTTCAAGAATCCTATTAAGTGCGTAATGCCAGAGATTACAGTTAGAAAAATTCATAAGGAATGTCGGTGATTAAAATATATATCGAGGATCCTTAAAAAGTTTATATATCCATTACTTGGGATCTATCCTAGAGTAATATTTTGAAATACAGAAAAAAAGTGTATGCACAAAGATGTTCATAGAATATTTATAATAGAAAATAACAAAAACACCTAAATGAATGAAAAAATTGAATAAACAGGTAAATATTTGATAGAATATTATTTGACCATTACTCTTACTTAAGAAATCTTAATATTTTATCCCCAAATATTTTATGTATTGTTTAAATCATTAAAAGTATATATAAAGTAAAATTATAACTATTTCAAAAATTGTGCAAGGAATAGCGTTAGTTGAAAGCAAGGGCTTGGGTCTCATAACTACTCAAATTCAATAATGCGATCCCTTGTTTCTCTCACAGATGAGACAATAAATCCTACTTGAAAAACACGGAATAGTAGTATTAAAGCTATACATCTGAATTGAGCGTGTATTATGTGCAAAGCACTGTATGCACATTTTAAGGGATCAGAAAGTGAGGTATTCCAAGCCCCCAAGTGTCTTCCAGAGGCAGGTGACAGCTAGGAATGACACCACCCCAGGCAGTAGAAGTGGCAGCTTGTTAGACACTGGGGGTGCTCCCAGGCTTCGGAGGATGGGAACCTCCAGGTACCATGTCCTGAGAAGCAATGGCAATGAAGACAAGATAGTCAGTGGACCTGCTCAGACTCAAAGCAAACTAAGTATGTTTTTAAAGGAAACCCTAAGGGAACAGAACTCTTCATATAAAGAAATGACAAGCCAACACATGGGACTACATCAAACTAAAAAACTTCTGCACAGCAAAAGAAACAACCACCAAAATGGAAGGCAACCCACTCTATGGGAGAGCATCATTGCCAATGATACATCAGATAAGAGGTTAATTTCCAAAATACATAGAGTGTTCATACACCTCAAAAAAAGGAAGACAAAGAACTCAATTAAAAAATGGGCAGGGGAACTAAATAGACACCTCTCCAAACAGCACATACAAATGGCCAAGAGACTTATGAAGAAATGCTCAGCATCAGTAATCATCAGAGAGATGCAAATTAAAACAACAATGAGGTATCACCTCACACCTGTCAGAATGGCCACCATCAACAAATCATCAAACAACAAGTGTTGGCGAGAGTGTGGAGAAAAGGGGACTCTAGTACTGGTGGGAATGCAGACTGGTGCAGCCACTATGGAAAACACTATGGTGTTACCTCAAAAAATTAAAAATTGAACTGCCATTTGACCCAGTGATCCCACTTCTAGGAATATACCCTAAGAAACTTGAAACACCAATCAGGAAGAATATATGTACCCCCTTGTTTGTAGCAGCACTATTTACAATAGCTAAGATCTGGAAACAGCCCAAGTGTCCATCAGTAGACGAATGGATAAAAAAGCAGTGGTACATATACACAATGGAGTACTATGCAGCTGTAAGAAAGAAAGATCTCTTATCCTTTGGGATGACATGGAGGGACCTAGAGAGTCTTATCCTAAGTGAAACAAGCCAAGCAGAGAAAGAAAAATACCACATGATCTTACTTATTTGTGGAATATAATGAACATAACAGTCTGAGGAACAGGGTAGACCCAGAGACGTGAAAGTAGGGTACAGACTGACAACCCTCAGAAAAGGGGGGGAGGGGGGAGGGAAGAGATAAACCATAGAACTTATATGCATGTACGTATAACCAATAGACATGGACAACAAAGCTGGGGACGGGGTGGGGGGGTGGGGAGGAGGGTGTCAATGGGGAAAAAAGGAGAAACATCTATAACATAAATAAATTAATAAAAAAAAATTTTTTTTAAAGAATTAAAAAAACAGAAATGACAAGCCACTGCTGTTTCCGCAGGGGCCTGTGTGGTCCGAGATGCCACTGGGAACATGAATGACACCATCATTTCTGGGATGAACTGCAATGGTTCAGCAGCCTGTGGGTTGGGTTATGACTTCTCAAGATGTCAACACGAACCATGTCAGTATGGGCTGATGAACAACTTCCAGGTTGGAATGCAATAATTACAATAATGCTTATTGCCATTGTTTTCATGTTCTATAACATCGTGTATAATGAAACTTCTGACTCTACAACTGATTGATTATTGACTGATTTGAATTCAGCAAGGAACAGTTGTGAGAGGAAAGGGAGTCAGATAGGCATATGAGTAGAAAAAATCCAGTGGTTACATTTACTGCGGTGGGGAGAGAACAGGCACTTGAATGAATTGCACCACTAGGGATGGATCACCACCCAACATTGTGTATCTTCCCATCAGTTGTGCAAGAGTTCATGGTGGGGAGAAGGAGAGACAGGTGAGTTAGCCTGGGATGCATTTCATGCATGGGCTTCGCTTAGGGGAAGCCGGTGCGGTGGTCCTGGGGGGCCTGGGAGACGGGGCCCGCAGGAACATTGTGAGTGGCAGAGGGGTGGTAAGTGAGGGGGAAGCAACAGGGGAAGTGGGGAACACTGTAAGACTTGAAACACATTAATTTGCCTGAATGATTCAGAAGCAAATGTGTCACGAAGGCTTCATTCATCTATTTTAACAACCAACAAAGAGAAATTAACTCAGCTGAAGTCACTATTCCAAAATATGACTTAAATGGATAGAATCTCATCATGTCTCAGATCTAAAATTATGTTTAATGAGCACAGAAGCAGCAAAGGTTTGAAAAGCCCCTATGCGCAGGAAGAACAAGAAAGACTAATGCCTTTAAAAAGACTGGTAAACAGCTGAGTCCCTCCCCAAACTTATTAAAATACCACTTTCTGTGAGATAGAATTTCCCATCCTGAAAGAAACATATGCTCACAGAGGACAGAGGGCAAATTGCTGTTAAAATCCTAGAAACCTCCTTCTTTATTCTTTCCAGTCTCTTCTGGGTGAATTGTGGTGAGCATTAATTATTTTTATAATCAACTGAATTGCCATTTCCATTTTGAAAACAAAACTGGAGAATGAAATGTGTGGGAGGAGGGGGTGGTTAGAAACAATGAGCTTATAAAGGAGATTCCATTCACAGAAAGTGGAAAGGGAAGCATTTGAAGAAAAATGTGGCTATTTATTTGTTTATTTATTCATCTGTTGGTTTGCTGTTACTGCCTGCTGGACGAGTTTCCTGACTTGGACCTGTCTTCTCCAGGTCATGAGCATGGTGTCAGGGTTCGGCCCCCTCATCACGGCTGGCATCTTTTCTGCAACGCTCTCCTCGGCCCTGGCCTCCCTCGTCAGCGCCCCCAAAGTGTTCCAGGTGAGACAGGAGTGTGTGTCCCTCCCTGCTGCTGTTGCCACTGACCAGGGATGAGCCGACATAGTCATTCTCACTGGCCATCATTTTCCATCATTTTCCAAAACACTTTAATGGGTGTATCTAGCTGCAGTGCTATGTCTGCCACATAGTCAAGATCAATTCAAAAAACGGGAAGAAGGATGGACCTCGGTGCTCACCTGTGCCTCATGCTGTGCATCACTCCATCTTTCGCCCAGGCGTCTTGTTTGAATCACCCAGGGAAAATGACTGTCCAGAGCTAAATGACGAATTTCTCCTCTTCCTTCCCGTTTAGGCTCTATGCAAGGACAACATCTACAAAGCCCTGCAGTTCTTTGCCAAAGGCTACGGGAAAAACAACGAGCCGCTGAGAGGATACATCCTCACCTTTGTCATAGCCATGGCGTTCATTCTTATTGGTTAGTAGAGTTCTTGCTCTTCCTGAAAGCCTGTAATTCTTCTGGTGCTCATAAGGTTTTCCTTTAGCTAGAGAGTTACCTGTTCTAGGCTCCATTTTCCATTGAGGAATAGAGGAGTCTGTCCAAGAAGGACATGAGAAATCCTTGTGGGAAAAGAGCCTTGGAAGACTTGAGGTGGACCTTGGACTTTAATCTCCTCTTTGCATCTGAGGGTTGGAAATCCATCCAACCAAATGTAACTGAATGCATCCTCCCACCTGCCTGTTATGTCTAATCCCGGAGTCTCCCCAGCGACCCCCATCTCTACACCTCCTCGCCTGGCAGCTAGCAGGAGAGTTGAAGTGTCTGTTTTCAAAATGTGGTCCACTGACCACCTGCGTCAGAACCAGATTATCTGCAGGTTTGTTAAGGGCAGATTATTTAGGCCTGACCCAAGAGTGAGAATCAGAATCTCCGGTGACACGGAATCTGCATTTTCACAAATTTCTCAGGAGAGTCGTAGACCACTCAAGTTTGAGAACCACTTCTCCTAGACTTTAATCTCGTCTCCTTCTCTGGAAATAATGCAGAAACAGCTGCCTGATCTTGGAGAGGCACATGCACCCCTGCAGCCGGCACACTCCCCACCGCTCCCTCAGGCCTCACTCCTGCTGGCGAGCACGTTGGAGGGAAAAGACTGAGATGTCAGGACGATGGGCAGAGCCTCCCTCAGCACAAAGGTGCCAAACAATGAGGGCTCTTAGCACAGAAACTCAGGGCGTGACTCCAATTCACGAATTCTCATAAGACTGCCACGAGGTTGAAAATTTTTGTTAAAGGTAACAGGTTTGTTCGAGCGTTTAAAAAAAAAAAATTAAACTAAAAGGTGATTCTGTATAGATGTTTCAATCATGTAATTTAAGCTTCTGTATCCTTGCCCTATGCTGCATGTAAGTGATCAAATAGGCAACGCTTTAAAAATTGTACAAATTAAATAATATCCTTAAAAATCACTCTTTTAGAACAATGCAGATGAGCTCCATGGCACCAGTTTGGTGGCAGCTATTTACGTCCTTGCTGGCCCCCAGGTTGTAGACCCACACCTGGCCGCCACCTGCTTTTGCATCACTGAGGTTGCTAGACATCAGACATTCAGAGAAATAGGGCTATCACTAAATTATTTCTTCTATCACAGCATACACAATTCAACTGGGATTAAATCGTACTGGATATTTAGCTACAGCAGTAAAACCTTTTTTTTTGGACAAATCTTGGGAGGTAGAACTCTCTAGAGATGTAGAGAAAGTACAAAGGACTAACAAGAGTTCTGAAAGTCAGAGAGAGCAAGTCGGGTATGTGCAGAGAGATTTCCAAGTAGGCATTTTCTGGTGCACTGGTATTCAACTAATGTGTGCCTCTGCAGAGCCTTGGTGTACAGAGCAGATGAAGAACACAGGACTTGGAACCTCTGGAATAGCCACAGGGGAGTTTGTCCTCTGCCCATTCCCAAACCCTCAATGCATTCCCACTCACATTTTTTGCAAGTAGAGGTCTTGGTTGCCTTTATTCTGATTGGTAGGTTTTCTTGCTTCTTACTTTATGGGAAAGAAACTCTGGCAAAGAATAGGTTTTAAAATGAATGCAGCCCCAAAGAAAAATCACTAACTTCTTAAACTTTGACAGATGCTAGCTATGTTTTCAATCTCCAAATAAAGCCAAGCTTCCAGGCGGCAACAGCTGTTCAGGCCCTGGCCTCATCACTCATGTGCACGCTCAATTCTGCTTTGTTCACAGCGGAGCTGAACACCATCGCTCCCATCATCTCCAACTTCTTCCTGGCCTCCTACGCACTGATTAACTTCTCCTGCTTCCACGCCTCTTATGCCAAATCTCCAGGTAAGCTGACATTCCAAAACGAAAATAAGCCTAAGCCAACAGGTAGGGTCAATAAAATGAAATAAATCCGCGAGAGTGCTTAATTTGTGTTTATCTGTTTCCTTCTATCCTAGGGGGTCAGTGTAATCCACTTTGTTTGGGCGAGTTGGGGGATGCCTTCTGAAATAGAAAAAGAATCATTTGAGCAGTGGCCTTTTTGACCAACCGTAAAGTCAATTTTCTCCCGTGGCAATAAATTATTCATTGCGAGAGAAACCACATTTATTTCAGCAGTAGAAAAACACCGCTATTTATTTCCATGGTGAAAGTGACCACAGAAGTGGAATAAATGTATATATTTGAAACTCCCTTACTACCAATTTGTTTGCTGCCCGTGGTGCAGAAGAGAAGGATGAGTAGCTCCCATAATTACCTGCTGAGAGTCGTCAATGCAGATTCACAGTGAAGCTGGTGACATTCCGCCCTCTCAGACTGTGGTTTAAAGTGGTGCAAAATTTCACACCCAAGAACCGTCCCCTGTCTAGTCACCCCTCATCTCTTCCTTGCTTCCATTGGCCAATAGAATTTCTCCTGCCTTTCCACCAGAAGAGAGACTTGTCATTGTCGACCTTCAGAAAGTTCTTCACCACGAGGACTTCTGTCAGGGGTAGAAACACATTTCCACTTGTCTAGGGCCGGCCACAAGTGAGCCTCCTTTGGAAAAGCTGCTGCCAATAAGACAAAAGGTAGATGGAAGGGGAACCTTCACCCACCCAAGACCACCAGGCTCCAGAATACATGGAGGACTTTTTGTTTCTGTTTTGTTGTCTTCTCATAAGCAGAGAACAGAAAGTTCTAGTCAGAGAATACAAAAAAAATCATGGAAATGTGTGCCTCCATGCCGTGTTATACCCGTTTGCAGAAAACAAGGTGAAGTGGTAGAAGTGGGCAGGGAGAGATTGAAAATGAATGGGGGAAAGAGGAAGAGAGAAAAAGAGAGGAAAAACAGAGAAGCACATAGAGGACACAGAAATATACAGACCCAGAAATGAAGATTCTCTCCCTCCATCTCTCTGTCCCTCTCTATTTTACACACACACACACACACACACACACACACGCAGCCAGACTCAGAGTCAAATAAGGGCATTTCCAGTGATGTTCTCAAAGTGCTATATCCATCTTGTGGCCATTTGGGAAACTGCTCCGGCAGACTTGAAAAGCTCTGTTGTATTTTGGCAACTCCAAATTTAATATCTACTTCATCCAGAGACCAAATGTGCCCTTCAAATCAGAGCGTCCCCATCCTGACCATCCGGTCTCACAGCTTCTTTAATTTCCGGGAGCTGATAAAACATGGGAAACCCCCTTGCATGTAAGAACCATGAGAAATAGCTTCATTGCAAACGCAAAACATATGAATGCGTCAGGTTTAAGACGACGTTGCGGATGCAGTGCTCCCTCTTTTCCCATCGAGTATCATTCCTGAAGGGGTAAGCACTGTTCTCTTCGGTGAAGGAGGAACTAGCAGGAAGTCAGTGGATGGAGTGACGATTGCTCTGCCTTCTTCATGGGAAAACGAGCCCTTTGTCTTCACCTTCTCTTTTTTCGTCCACCAAGGAATTTGCCCTATCTTTCCCCACAAGACTCCACTTTTCCATCCTTCCTGCCTCCTTTGAACTCCGAATGGCCTAGATATCAGATGCTCAAGCTTCCTAGTTTAGGAAGACAATCAGGAAAGTGAGGAGAGGCCATGAGAGATGGACTTTTCTGTGGTCCACAGCATCCTTGTTTGGTATAATTACACTTTCATTGGCCAGGGATCCAAGGTCACAGAAAACTAATAATGGAGTTGGAAGCTTGACCTGAAAGCTCTGATTGCTATGCTACAGGAAGAAACCTGCTACCTGTATGCTGATACTATGGAGTGGCAGGATGGTGGTAGCATGGAAGATTTCCTTGTGCACACAGATTTTTTTTTTTTTTTTTTTGCGCTTTCAGGATGGAGACCTGCGTATGGAATCTACAACATGTGGGTCTCTCTCTTTGGAGCTGTCCTGTGCTGTGCGGTCATGTTTGTCATCAACTGGTGGGCAGCTGTCATCACCTACGTCATTGAGTTCTTCCTCTATATCTATGTGACCTATAAGAAGCCAGGTGAGATAAGAAGACTACGTAGGAATGTGTTTACAAAGCAACCTCGAACTACCCATTTATTCAGTGAACAGTTATTGAGCAGCTCCCATGCGCTTAGGTGTGTCATGTGTATGGCGATATTAATAACATAATGTAATATAACATAGTTAACTTTGCTGAGCACCTATTATATATCATGCACTCACAATAATACTGTACGTTAAGTATTGGACCCATTTTACAGATGAAGAAACTGGAGTTCAAAGAGTTGACCACTTGCCAAGGGAAAGGTCAGGATCTGATGGAGTTGACATTTTATTTATTTATTTTTGTTAATCCTCATCTGGGGACGTTTTTCCATTGATTTTTAGAGACAGTGAAAGGGAGGGAGGGAAGAAGAGAGAGAAACATGCATGTGAGAGAGACACATTGATTGGTTGCCTCCCACATGTGCCATCACCAGGGCTGAGGATTTAACCTACAACCCAGGTACCTGCCCTTGATCGGGAATCGAACCTGTGACCCTTGCCAATGCTCTATCCATGGAGCCATACCAGCTAGGGCTGATGGAGCTAACATTTTAACTGCAGCATGTATGATACCAAACCCCACAAGGTTTTCTTTATAACACTTTCTATGTCCTGATAAATGAGATGTCCTGTCCTCAAGAAGTCAACAGATCACATATTAGCAATGAACTTATAATATATAATATAATATAATATAATATAATATAATATAATATAATATAATATAATATAATAATATAATATATAACATAACATAACATGTAAAGTGAGAGTTGCACGAACAAATTGCTGAGAAAAGCAGAGACATGGACAGGCTGCAGGAGGGAGAGGCCGGAGACCACAGAGTCAGGGCCTGAGGTCCAGCCTCAGGCTGAGCCACCCCCACACTCCCCTGACTCTTACTCCGCAAGTGAAGCAGAGAAGCCCCTTGGAGAGGCTTGTTTGTTGCTTATTCTTCTTACTTCATGTATTTTTAACATGAGGTATAATTTACATATGGTAAAACTCACCTCTTTTATTTATTTATTTTTCTGGGGTTAAGGTAAGTCCGCCTTTACTGAAGTTTCATAAAAATGTAGCTTTCATGATTTCTTTCCTTTCAATCAAATTCAGATATAAAAATCTTAATGTGCAATTAGCAAGAAAGTCATGGTGCCCTTGATGTGTTAGGTTAATGTTGACCTGGCTTTTACCATACGATATCTGATTGGAGAGAACGTCGAGAAATGACAGGATCACTACACACTGATGGTGGAGTCTTTCCCTCACGTTTCCCACTTCGGATTAAGGCGTTTTGTAAGTGGAATCCCAAGGAACTTGAGTGACACCTGCTCCAGCTCACCCCTTTGCATGCACAGTCTATAACTTCTGACAGACTTAGCCACTACCACAGTCAAGACAGAGGGCGTTTTCATCATCACTAGAATGTTCTTTGCAGTTTATCTCTTCCCTACAACGCAGCCCCTGGCAATCACTTTTCTGATTTCTGTCCTAATAAGGACATTGCCTTTTCCAGAATATGATATGGAATCATTTATGATGTAGCCTTTGTGTGTGCTTCCTCTCACTTGGCATGACGCTTTTAGATCCATCCATGTTGCTGTGTGTGTAAGGACTTGTTCCTTTGGTTGCTGAGTAGCATTTCATTGTGTAAGTATGTCTCAGATTTTTTTTAAATGTATTCACCAGTTGACGGGCATTGGCATGTTTTCCGCTTGAGGTGATTATATAGAAAGCTACTGTAAGCATTCACACACAGGACTTTATGTGGACCTATGTTTTTATTTCTCCAGGAGTGAAATTTCTAATTATATAATAAATGTAGATGTAACTTTGTAAGAAACTGCCACACTGTTTTTCCACAGTAGCAGTATCATTTTCAATTCCTACCAGCCATAAATGACATTTGGAAATGACATCATTCATCATAACCTGGATAAATGTCCCAGTTGCTTCATATCCTTGTCAGCACTTAGTATTGTCAGTTGATTAAACACACACACACGTTCTAATAGAAGTGAAGTCCTATCATTCTGTGGCTTGGTTTGCATTTTTCCAATGACTAATGATGTTGAACACCTTGTTTGCCAACTCTCTATCTTCTTTGGTCAAGTGTCTCTTTAATTCTTTTGCCCATTTTTTGAGTTACTATTCAGTTGTAAAAGTTCTTTATAAATTCTGGGTACACATTCTTTAGCAGTATGTGTTTTGCAAATAGTACTTACAGGTTTGTGACTTTTTATTTTTCTTAAACACTAGCTTGTTTCAAAGAACAGATAGTTTTAATTTCTATAAAGTCTAATCTATTGATGTTTTTATCTTTTACTGTTTGGCTTTTTGCTTCTAATCAAGATACCCTTCCCTACTCAAAGGTCACAAACTTCTACAAGTTTTAATGCTTTAGATTTTAAACTTATGTTTATTATCCGTTTTGAGTTAATTCTTGTATATAATGTGAGGAATGCGTCAAGGTTGATTTTTTTTTTTTTTTTTTTGCGTATAAATATCCAATTGACTAGTAGGGGTTTATAAGAATAAATTAATTTATGGTATGCTACATGCCTGCATAGTCAGCATTTAATCAATTTTAATCTTCTTTCTCTCGAGATTCTTACCCTCCACCATTTCCCTGACTCTTCAAAGCAAGACTGGGAGATGGCTCTGTCTGCCATCTGGAGTGAATCTGTACATTCCCATCAGAGACCTTCTCTTATAAAATTTAGAGAATCCATCTAATATTTAATTATTTTTAAAGGCAAAGTATGGTAGTACTTACCTCCCTTATTATGAAGGTTAGGTTCTAAAGATCAAATGAACTTGCTTAATAATGGTTTGCCCTCTTCGAGGGTGCCCAGAAATAAGAATCACTGAGCTATTCAGTGTTACGATTCCAAATATAAAGATTGCTACACACTATCTGTGCATACAAATGGCTTTTTTTTTCAGCTTAAGAATTTGTGAGCCCTTAAATTTATTCAGGGGCCGATCATTTTCCTCAGTCTGCTGTGGTTGTCACCCAGCCTCTCTGCACAGCGGGATTTGGGGTGGGGGGGGGGGCTGCAGCTTTCAAGTCTGAGCTTTAGCTGGAAAGAGAGGTCTCACTTTTAAGAAGTCACAAAGTGCTCATAGAAGAACACTGCTTTTTCTAAGCAATCTTACACTACACGTTCTCCGATGTGGGCACTCGTCACTGCTGACGTAGCCAGAGAAAACCATGGAAGGGAATCACTTGTAAAAATTATTCACGGTATGCAGAGGGAGGGTCGATACTTCTTATGCCGTGTCCCCCCTTGTCCGCAGACGTGAACTGGGGTTCCTCCACTCAGGCTCTTTCCTACGTGAGTGCTTTGGACAATGCTCTGGAATTAACTACAGTGGAAGACCACGTGAAAAATTTCAGGTAAAACTGGCTCCCCAGGCATCCTGGTGCTGCTGCACATTAGAAGTTGCTTTTTTTCATGGAGGACAAATGTGCTAGAGTAGTTATATATTCTGTCGGTACAGCATAAGACTAAGCAGTCGTACAAACCACCACCTTTTCATGACAACACCTCCTGTAAATAAGTGTTTCTTCTCTTTCACTCTGAGCTATGTCCACCCCCAGCTAGAACTCCTCATAGTGCCAAGGGTCACCTTCCATGCATGGGGACACCCAGGGGATCTAAGGGATGTGATTTCAGGGAGATGTCCCCGCATGCCCACAAACCTTAATCCTTGGTGCTGTCTCCATTCAATTTAATGCTTCGTGGCTTACTGAATTCTCTGAGAAGTAACACTTTCAGCTCTTTATTAGGTATATTTTATTTAGAATGGAACCTCAAAACACAAGTTTTGCAAAGAGGATGAAGGAAAGTACTGGGTGGCAGTGGACAGGCTGTGTTGGGGTTTGGAACAGAATGGTGTCCAGAGGGAAAAAGACAGCGGGAACCCAAAACCACCTTTCCTGTCTCTACATTTGAGCGATCACTACCTAAACTAAGAACGCAGAGAGAGCAAGATGGGCAGGCAGGATGATGGAAGACTTCTGGGGAGAAACCCAAGAAGTATTTAGTGGAAAGTTGTTCCCATTTTGCCAAGCCTCTGTACTTGCCATTTCCACGGGGGTAGTTCTGAGCCCATAGACTTCCTGCAACGGTGAGTTCTCACATCTTCCTTTCTCCATTTCCAGGCCCCAGTGCATTGTCCTAACGGGGGGACCCATGACGAGACCTGCTCTCTTAGATATAACGCATGCGTTTACCAAGAACAGCGGCCTGTGCATCTGCTGTGAAGTCTTTGTGGTAAGAGTCCTTTCATCCCAAAAAAGTGCTTTTTCCTCGCTGCTCACCTTGTGCTATGTTAGGTGAGCCAGCGGGCACATGGAGTGATGGGAGACTGGCGGGCATTTGGGACAGGAGCCCTTTCCCTTGATTCATGTGCCAAGGACTAGCAGGGGCCCGTGATCCTGAATTTAAATGAGTGGATAAAATGTGTTTCTGATTTCATAGGAGACCAACTAAAAGTGATAAACATTTCCAAATGATGACCTGTGAGTCGAGAAAAAAGAAAACTGGCTCAGAAATAAATAAATAAATAAATAAATAAATAAATAAAGGCATTTGGGGTCATAACAATTGAAACAAGAAAGGATGGAGCGAGCCGGAGAGGGCTATTATACAGATTACCTGATGAGGAGAGAACCAGACAGAATGGCCCTAAATGAGAGCACATAGAATTTAGATTAGATATTTGGGTAAAATTGATGACACTACAGATAACTAGGGAATTAAACCGAGTTTTCCATGTCTTAGGTAAACATTTAGAACTGAATCAGTTCCTTTTGTTCAGTAAGTATGTGGCAGACTAATGATAACGTATTGGTGGTTTTCCCAAAAGGTATCAAAGTAGACCCTAAAAATTTAACCATAATTATTGACCAATAACCAATTTCTAAAGTGAGCAGAAAGCATTAAAATGATAACAAAATAATATAAGTTCTCCAAAGGAGTCTACCTCTGCTTGTATCTTATATTCCTGTAACTCTCTCTCACACACATACACCACTCGAAATTCGTAGCTACCTCTTCAGCGTCTTTTTGTAATAGTTACCTATTCTTCAAAGCATTTTCCTACAGTTTTTATTTGATCTACGTAACAGCCTAGTGGGGCAGAAAGGAAAAGAACCCTTGCTCTCACTTTACTGAGGGGAAACGTGGGATTCGGGAAGATTAAGTTATGGCACAGGGTCAAATGACAAGAAAGGGACAGAGCCAGGATGTCCGTCTAGGCCACCCAACTGTGCTCTGTTGTATCATGAGGAAAAAGCTTTAGCAGACTTGTATCCTGAGAAAGAGATCAGAGCACCACTACCTAAACATCCAATACCTGTCAGTGAACAATAGGGCCCATAGGAAGCGGTGTGACCCTGGGGCCAGTCAACTGCACCATCACGCAGGGGTTAATTTATCATGTTCATCATGACCAGCACTTAAGCATCTTTTTACACTTGGCAGTTCTCTAAATGCTATATGAAGCCAGTTGGTCATATTTTCTTTCCTCTTGGTGCTTATGTGATAGTAACTCAAACAATAGAACTCAATGTAATTATCCGGTCGGCGGGTGAAAGGGATCCTACTGACTACATGAGATTGACAGGCTAAGTAATGACCAACTGCGACTCCAGGGGATTTTAAAAATCTCATCAAGCACCCTTTTCTCATATTACCGACATCGGTGCCCTGGAAGAGTAGATTTCATTTTGGCCAATGTGATATAGGAGTGGGTTTTGATGGAATAAGCAGTTTGGGGTGTTTTTCTTCTCCAGCAATTTAGAGAAAACTTGGTTTAGCAGGCAATAAGGCATCTTCAGGGCAGGAGAAATGAACTGGGCGCGTAAACAGTCATCTACTGGCAAGGGAGGAAGGTCTTTTTTATAGAGACAAAAGATATTGCTTTTAATTAACCCTTTGCTACTTGAACTAGAATAAAAGAGTGTGATTCAGGAATATCATTTCCTGTGACGTCGGTACCGCAGTCTGGGCCGCCAGCAGCCCTGGTTGTTTGACGTGTATATCGGACCACGTTAGACATCACTCGCTGGTCTCCGAGTCTTACTCCCAGGTGCCGCGGTTCTCTTGGGAACAGAAAATAGTTACTGCTTCAGTTAGTGTCTTTCCAGTTAGTTACCTTCTGTGAGCTCCTGGGGCTGCAGAGGCTGTCAGCATTTTTCAACTCCATGTTCAGTCGTCAAAGAAACAGATGGAAAGAAACAGATGGAAAAATCTTTTCAAAAGCACCGTGGTTGGTGGTTAGACCACCCTTGTGGAAAAGGTTAAATAGTAACGGTGATGTTCAGAGATGACAATTTAATTTTTAGTGCTAGGAAGCAACTGCTCATGGGCTTTTGAGACACATGGTCAAGATCTGAATCACTGTTTTGCCATGTATTGGATTCGAGTCCTTTAGGCACATAATTTAGTTTCCTTATGCCTCAGTCTTCTCAGGGTTGTTGTGAGAATTCTACAAGATAAGCTTTCTACTGCTCAACTCAGTGTCTTTCCAGTAATAAATGCTCAATTAATTTGAGTTATTATTGATATTGTGATTATCATTATCGTTATTTTGGTATATACCATAGTTGCCATCAATATATCCCCTTCAACAGAAACCTGAAGTCCTCGCCCTTAAACAAACCAGGTCCAGACACTGGATCTTGGACTATTTAAGTATCCAACAGCTTGGGAATGATAGAACAGTGAGAAAGGTACCCCCTCTGGCCTAACCACAGGACAGCAGGCTCTGTGCTCAGTCCCTCTGGGGGCCTTCAGTCATTTGAAGTGTGGTTACACTACAAGGAAAGAGCAAGACTCGGACTCACTGAATTGGATGCCGATGGGAGATGGAGAGCATGTGGCCACAGCTGCTGTTTCCTACATCCAGAGCATTTTTAAAGGACGAGATGTCATAGCCCTCAGAGCTGCTGACATTGATAGAAAGAGAGTGATTACTATACTATAGCCCACACTGGGGTCCTCCCACTACCCAACCAACTCTTCCTCCCTCCCACGAGAGTCACTTCCTTCTCTCATGCCTTTTCCTACTCAGCCTAAAATTTCAGAGGAGGGACCCTTCAGCAAGACAAATATGGGGATCCTTTTTAAGGAATCCAGCTTGGTCATTTAAAATGTCTAGTTTTCTCCTTTGAATTACCATATAAAAAAATCAGTGACACGCTTATATCCCAAGAGGCTTAATATTCTACTTCTCCCAATAAACAACTGTTTCCATTTACTTTTTAAACGAAATAAACCGTTACAGATCAAGCTGAAGTCTTGATCGATAATCTTACAACCACTTAGCCCCATGGCTCTTCTCGCTCTCCAACGGAACTGCTACCCGGATTTCGTCGGCGTCCTTCTGGTCATTTCACATATGGGGACCAAGATGTAAATTTCTTTTGATTCATGTTCTTTTTCTCTCTTCAATATGCTTTAAACCTTGAATGTCCTGTCCTTTTCTCTTGCTGTAAGGGAAGGCAGTTCAAGCACAGATAACCCAGGGAAAACTAAAATTTTTATTCTCTCTTCTATCTTCAACCTTTTCTTCATCTCAGCTTTCACGTCCACGGAGAAGAAAGTGCACTCTTTTTTAGGTGCATCTATTCTCCTGAAATCAATGAGTTTCTGTCATGGTGTAAATAAAAGAGGAACATGACCAAATACAGGGAGAATAAAATGACCTGTGAATGGGCCCTAGGAAGCATGGCGAGGAAAAAGGTGGATAAATCAGAAAAGGAAAAATTCTCTTTTTCACAGTTCCAACCAGAGCGGCGATAGAAGCATAAGCAGAGCAATAGGACACTCATTGTTTTGAAAAATAAAAGTTGGAGCCTGGCCAGTGTGGCTCAGTGGTTGAGTGTCAACCCACACACCAAGAGGTCGCCAGGTCAGGGCAAATTCCTGGTCAGGGCACATGCCCAGGTTCTTGGCCCAATTACCAGTGGGGGCATGCAGGAGGTGGCCAATTGATGTTCTCTCTCATCAATGTTTCTATCTCTTTCTCCCTCTCCCTTCCTCTCTCTCTAGGATCAATAAAGAAAAATAATTTTTTTAATAAAAAATAAAAATAAAAGCTGGAAAGGACAACACACTTGGCCCAACTTCCTCTATATAATTCTAAGGATATTGGATTTCTTTGCAAATTCTTTCTTACAATATTCATTTATTTGAAGTAGTGTCGTATCAACTTCTTCTCCAGACTAAATAATTATACTTTCTTTACCCTTCCCTCAATAAATGTCAAAGTTATAACATATTCAAGATGTTTAGAGCTTCTTTGTTCAAATCCTGAATGAATTTATATACTCATATTTTGGATCCTAACTGAGCCAATCTCCGTAATATTTTAATAGGGTGGTAAAATCCATTTTTGTGACTGTGACATATTTGAATGTTGAGTAATTATTCTCCAGTATGTCTTCACTCTTTGTTAGTTTACTTTTTTCTCACTACATTTGTATTGCAGCCCTGCCTTACATTAATAAGTGTGCTAAAAGGATATTGTAATTTTTTTTTTTAGCCAAGACAGATTCTACATGAAATATTTTTATGACTTCTCAATATGGCAAATTTAGGCATTAAAGTAAATCTCTCTGTCACAATTAATGTTTAATCTGTGTTTCTGTGTTACAAATAGACACACTGTTCCTCTGTATTATTTAAAATAAATGCCTGCTTCCTCAGCGATTCACAGTCACTGTGGCACAACTCAATGCAGTGATGGTCCACTGCCTTTCCCAGGTGTTGGTTGTTGTTTCAATTTTTTTTTTTTTATTGATTTTAGAGAGAGAAGAAGGGAGAGGGAGAGAGAGAGATCAAAACATCAATGAGAGAGAACATCGATTGGCCGCCTCCCGCATTCCCCCTACTGGGGATTGGGCCCACAACCTGGGCATGTGCCCTGACCGAGAATCGAACCGGCAACCTCTTGGTGCATGGGCCAACGTTCAACCACTGAGCCACACTGGCTGGGCCCAGTAGTTGGTTTTTCTTCTATTTCATGGCTGTTGTTATTATCAAGCCTACTTGAGTAAAATATTCCTTCTTACTTTTGAAGGTGATGGAGTCCAAGGACTAATGGTTCAAATGTTTTGACAATCTAGAACCCAGAGGAAAATTTGACCCATAATGACATGTCTTTCCTTATAAGTCTTTTGCTTTAATAACTACCCTCCTTGTATCTTTACCTTCTCCAGTTCATTGAGGGTTCTTGATTTGTTTTGTTTTTTAACTTTAATGTAAGTCATCCAAACTGTTTTTGAAAAGTTGTCACACATTCTAGAAAATATTCTGGTAAAAATAAGTACATAAAGAATCTGATCCAATTTACATAGAATATTAAAGTAGAAGGGACCCCAGAGATTATCTCATGTTGTGTAATAGAAAGTTAATATATGCCACAAATATAATTTAAATTTTCCTAGTAGCCAATTTAAAACATGAAAAAGAAACAGGTCAAGTTAACTTTAATAATATGGTTCAGCCCTGCCTGGTTTGGCTCAGTGGTTAGAGTGTCAGCCTGTGGACCACGGAGTCCCGGGTTCAGTTCCCACTAAGGGCATGTACCTCGGTTGCAGTTTGTCTCTGGCCCTGGTTGGGGTCGTGTGGGTGGTGACCACTGGATGTGTCTCTCTCACATTGATGTTTCTCTCTCTCTCTCTCTCTCTCTCTCTCTCCCCCTCTCTCCTTCCTGCTTTATCTAAAAATAAGTACAAAAATGTCCTCGGGTGAGGGAAAAAAAGGAAATAATAATAATAATATGTTGCATTTGATGTAATGTATTCAGAACATGATTTTAAAATGCAATCAATATAAAATTATAAATGAGATCTTTTACTTTATTTTTTATACTAATTTTTATACTGATTTATACATATTTAAAATTTCTAGCATATCGTGGACCAGCCCCATTTCAAAGGTTCAACAGCAACATAGATAAGGGGCTATCAGAGTGGGCAGTGATAACCTCAACAATTGCCTTCTTCTTTCAAACGTATAACCCATATCAAAAGAGGACAAACGGCATACCCAGGGTGTCAGCTAGTCAGTGCCAGAGCTAGACCTAAACCCAACACTTGGTTCCAGTTCAGCCTCTTCATCTGAGTTGCAGAATTAGGTTGGGGGCTTCGACAAGATTGTGAGCACTCAGTTAAGATAATAAAAATCAACTTTAGACAACTACCTACTACACTGCAGACATTATACTAAGGACTTTATCTTCACTACTTAAAGCAACCTTGCAGGATTAGGATTTTTATCCCTGTTTTCAGAATAATATCTAAAAGCTCAGAGATAGTCAATTGCCTTCAAAGAGGCCAAGCTTAGATTGGAAGCGGGTTCTCTCTGACTGCAAAGCCTCGTATCTTTTTCATGCATTGAAGCCTTTTGCTCCAATATAAGACCCTCTAAGACTGTGACTCCTAAGTGCAGTCTGAGGACCAGCAGCACCCATGTCACCGGGAGTTGTAGAAATGCAGAATCTCGTGTCCTATTCCAGACCGACACACTGCATTTACCAAGATTCCAGGTGGATTGCATGAAATGCAAGACAATTCAACAAAATTCCAAATTTCTCCATGAATTGAAATTGTTTCCCAAGAAAATAATAGGTCTGTATCCTGTGGGCACATCACAGATACCTTTGGGATTGATTTGAAACATTCAAGGAAATGCTAGATTGGGTCTTTAAGGTAGGAGAAATCAGAATAAATTTTTTAGTTCAAAAATGGGTTTCCAGAACTCAAATCTTGAAATTATAAAATGTTCTATCTAGCATGACAAAACCTGCCTCCTTCTCTCCTAACCTCTTCTATTCTTCCTATGCCATAAGTATGTGGGCTTCTGTTCCCACCAGATCCATGGAGTGAGTGGGAAATGTTAATTTATCTGAATGGGACGATGTCAACTTTACATGGGGAAAAAAGTGGTGCAGGGAATCCTTATCAGACACAAAAAGCAATCAGTGGGTAATAGAACAGTCAAGACGTGGTCGTCCACGGCAGAATTTGCAAATCATCATGCACTGGCTCCCAAGAGTGCCCTCCATGACTTGCAATTGGGCTCTAACTCTAATTGGTGTTCTTAAAAGCAGCTCTCGCTATTGAGTCAAATGTTGATCGTGAATTTATTCTGAATCTCTGCAGTCACATTTTTAGTATTTTCCTCCTGTGCCATGATGCCCTCAGCTCTTTCTATCATTCATCATGAGGCAGTTAATTAAGCAGGTATTAATACATCCGGACATTCTGGGTAGAACGTGAATGATGGGAGCGGCACGGGTCCTCTCCAAAAGGCTGGGTCTGCGTGAACCCCATTTACCGAGGTGTTTTCCCTCTTTCCCATTTCTTAACTCAATGGGGCATTGCCAGCTATTTTTGCCTTTCAGAAAACAACAGCAGCGCGACGTGTCACCGCAGGGCCTCTAACCAATATTTCATTGTGTCACGCAGGGACCGCGCAAGCTGTGTGTTAAAGAGATGAACAGCGGCATGGCGAAAAAGCAGGCCTGGCTTATAAAGAACAAAATCAAGGCATTCTATGCTGCGGTGGCTGCGGATTGTTTCAGGGATGGTGTCCGGAGTCTCCTCCAGGTAAGGTCGGCAGGGAGGGGGTGAGTACAGAGGCGGAAGACAATCAGCCTTCCAGGTTAATGAAGCTGCCGGAGCAAATGGCTCCACGTAGGCAGTCCAACCTCAGAGATCCATGCAGATGTTTGAGGAATTTGTTGTGAATTCCCGGGGACAGGCACAGCGAAAACGAAAGCGGAGAAGCTCGATTACAATGGATGATGAGTGATACACTGGAAATGGAAAATGAGGTTGCGTTTGGCCAACAGCATACATTCTGTCCTCATATTTATTGAAATGCAGATTTGTTCTGATAGTTGACGACATTCAGGATCCTATTAAAACTTCAAACTATTTTTGCATTGAACAATGCTCAAGTCAGGCCTTCTTTTCCTTTTTTTTCTTTTGCAAATGGTGTGAGGGCAGCTGCTAGACTAAATAAATGCATGGTGATCTGGGCAAAAAAATAATCTCTCTGTCCTCCTAAATTATTTCCAGAATGTTGAATAAAATGTAATAATCTCTGTGGTCCAACACAAAAGCCCACAGTTCTTCCATCTTTTCTCACTTATTCTTTCTATTTTCCTCCCCTTCTATATTAAGTACCTAAATTCCTCCCCTTGTTCTGATCTTCCCAATTCAGAGAGCCAGAGTTTCCTCAAAATAATCCAAGAGTTCGGCTTTCTAATTATCTTGGCATTAACATGGCTGAGTAGCCCTGATTCTACAGATCCTGAATGAGTCATTTCACTTTCCGGGTTACCACACAGGTGTGTCAACACTCCAAACAGCATCCGGCTAACTCTGATGCTGGTGTAGGCAGAAAAGAAAAGGCATGGGTTAATTTGAAATATTTTGGGGATCAGGAGTCTCTGATGCACCGCTGTCTCTGACACCCCCGATGGACACGTGCATCATGACCGCACATGCAGAGAAGCCATTTCTGAAGGACCTGTCACCTCCATGAGCCTCTTCTCATCGGCTCTTAATTCACTAATCATGGAAAGAGAGGTCATTGTAAGACACCGATTTTTCTTTCAGTCTCAAGCTACTTTTCAGTAGCTCTTTGGTCAAATATATTGGGAAGGTTACACATTCCATGGAAAATTATCACAGTAAATTGGAAAAATAATAAAAATTTTCACTGGGAGTAGCACAACAGACAGCAGAAGAACCGGGAGAGAAAAGACATAGGTATGAAAATCTACTCATATAATAATCCAGAAGAAATTGTAAAAAAAAAATAAAACAAAAATGGCAGGGCATAAGGTTGTTCTCATGAGTTTCTTCAAAGAGGAGTGGAGTCCAGAGGAGTCATGACGAAGGGCAGGACAGAGGTAGCACAGGGAAGCACTGACGTGATACCATTTTGGATGAAGACTTCTTTGCATCTAAGAAGTTGTAGTACGCCCTGGCCGGTGTGGCTCAGTTGGTTGGGCATTGTCCCATGCCCATTTCTGGTTTCATTCCTGGTCAGGGCACATACCCGGGTTGCAGGCTTGATCCCTGATAGGGGGTGTGCAAGAGGCAGCCAATCAATGTTCCACTCTCACAGGGATGTTTCTCTCCTTCTGCCTTTCTCTCTCTCTGAAAATCTTTAAAAAAAAAAAGACGCTATGTATGGCCATATCCCCAAACTGTAGTCATGGAAAAGACTAACATACTGCCATATATCTGCGGAGGGTCAAATGAGCTGTTCTTTACCTGTACATTTCTAAGAGCAATACACCAAAGGTGGTGGAAGCAAAGCTTATTTGAGGAACTCTCCATCAATGCCTATCTTCTTCTACATGCTACTGACCTTTCTAAAATGTCCTGTTTTGGTCATTTGTTTCACTATCCTCGTGACCCAGAATGTCCTTCCTTCACGCCACTGCTCTCCTTATCTTTACTTGTCAACATCTAACCAACTGCAAGATCCAAGACCAATGCCACCTCTCCCATGACGCCGTCCATGAATCCTCAACTGGAATTCAAGGTTTCTTTCTTCATGCCTCCAGATATTCCTACTGTGTTTGCACTTGAACTAAAATGATTTGTGTGTATCTTGTTTCTTCCCCTTTATCCTAAGCTCCTTAAGACCAGAAACAACACCTCACCACTGTCCCACAGCACCTAACAGTACTTTGCAATTAATAAGAGCGCAATAATATTGCTGGATTAAATTTAATTAACTGGAAGTCATATCCTGTCATCTAATGGGGGGAATGAAACTTCTGATGTGGAAGATGGCTATTAATAAGACTGTCAGATAAAAGAATTAGGTTCTGGAAACATAGCTCAGTTACTCTTCAATAAATAATGTTAAGTAAAAGTTTCAGTGATTTCTGTATATAAGAATTTTCCAAACATGGATTTTATTGCTAATGGCATTATGGATATAACAGGTGGAAATTAGCTTTGAACCACTAAGTTATAACATGCATGCCAACAGTTAAGTCAACCCTCACTCAATTTTAAATTATTGAACCATTTTAATGAGGGTGTCAGAAGAAATGCAAATGACTGCTAATTTAGAAAAGCTACATTTCTGTCATCTAAAATCCATTTATGGCTGAGATGATTTAGAACTAATCTTCCTATTTTATGCTGGGGTGTGGGCATGAAGGACATGCGCTGAAATGTAATCTAATCTCCAGAATCACCGGAACATTACTTCTGCGCTCTTTTGGACATTTTTTTCATTTGCCAGGGTGGTTTCCTAGCATGGTCAGGATTTCCCATGTGTTTATCTCCTCTGTTTAGGCCTCGGGCTTAGGAAGAATGAAACCAAACACTCTGGTGATTGGATATAAAAGAAACTGGAGGAAAGCTCAGTTAACAGAGATTGAAAACTACGTGGGAATCATACAGTAAGTGATGGCTTTCGAGATGTGTTCTTGTTTGTAAAGCACTAACCAGGGCAGTACATGACATTGTTAGACTACATTAAATTGCCCGAGAAGAGGACATTCCCCTGGCACTCTGAATTCTTGACCAAGTGAAAATATACTGCCAAGAAAAGAACTTGAGGGAATCGTAGCATCAGAGGAAAGAGGGTGGGGGAGAATTCGGCGTCAAAGCAAAAGGTCAATATTAAGAATTATAACCTTAAAACCTATTTATGAGATTAAAAGCAAAGGCCAGGTAGGTAAGAAAGGAATTTTTCTTTCCAAACAACTGGACTCTTGGATTAGCTGGTGTGCCCCATTCAGCCATTGTCTTCCCCCTGAGCCTTGGGTAATGAAGTCACGGGCCCAAACCCTCAGCTCTCCCTTTGTTCATGGGAGGGTTGCACGTGCCAGGTGCCTGTGCCATGTAGTAGGGTTGGTGTATGTGCACAATGTCAGTTTTAAATGGTACGTGACACCCGATACTTAAATATCGGAAGAGTCTCGGGATAAAGGTAATAATGATAGTCGTTCAAGAATGAACAGGCACCAGGCTAATGTCTTTAACATGAGTTATCCCTTTTAATTCTCACAAGAAGGCTTTGGAGTAAGCACTACTACTGCTCCCATTTTATAAGGCGAGACAGATATTAAAAATTAAGTAACATGCAGCACATGACAGAGTTGCATAAATAACAGAACTAGAATTTTAGCCCAGGACCATCTGAATTCCAAGCGTCAGCTCCTGACCACCTGTTAGGCTGCCCCCAGAAGAACACACGTACCCTGAGCTCTGCCTGGCCTGGCTCCTTCTTTTGCATCAGAGAAGACAAATGCTACACTTATGGAGAGGCCCAGAGTCCTCAGTGACCATTCTAGAAAAGGGATCCTTTCTTCCAGGCTTGCAAATACTTCACCAGGTCCACCTCAAGGGAGGCAACATGAGCTGTGGACAGCAGCCATCCTTTGTGTCAACAGCTCTGAAAATGGAAGATTTCCTCGGCCCGGGCCTGGCTTCCGTCTGATTTCATATCACAGGGTAGAGAACATGCCTTAAGAGGTCTGAAAAGTCCATAATACACAGGAAAGAAACCCTCACCCAGCAAAACAAGCATATTCTCAGCACTTCTCCCAGGCCATGTCTGCTGGCCCCTGCTAGAAGGAGCACCACATTTCTCGTCATTTGGGGGAGATTTAGGCAACACAATCAATGCATTCTAATATTAGTTCTACTGAAAAGAAGCCTAAGAAAATAATGTTTGTCTTCTGAAATTATACGCATTACTGACCAAACAGAAATCCATTTAGCCTTCCTAACATGGGAGACCCGTGCATTAAATGCTGTCTCCTGAAACGTGTTCTGCAAACATACAGAGTCCAGAAGCCACGAGCTGCCTCCTGACTCCTGCAGGTGCTCTAGGTGAAGTAGGTTAAGCCTAAACCAGGTGATCAGGGTTAGAATTTCGCCAGGCTTAGCGAATAGCATTTTGATATGTTTAGAATTACAGTCACTTGCTGACCTGACGTTCTTGGAAATGGATTTAGATCTGTTGTCTGTTATTCAGATTTTTCAGTACAATTTCATCTTTATCTATGGGGGAAAAGGGGATCAAGGGGAAAGAAATTTTACCTTCACTTTTGGGAACCAAAAAGGGGTGGGACATATAAGAAGAAATATGTAATTCTTTAGTCATAGAGTCCATTATTTGATACAAAATTACCTGGAATCGTCTTCTAACCTCCTCACCACCCCAAACAGTCTTTGTGGGGTCGAATGACCCTTTCACAGGGGTAGCCTAAGACATAACAGTAGCAAAATTACAGTTATGAAGAAGCAACAAAAATAATTTTATGGTTGGGGGTCACCACAACACGAGGAACTGTATTAAAGGGTCATGGCATTAGGAAGGTTGAGAACCACTGGTCTAGGTATTCAAAGGGACCAAAATAATCAAACCTAGTAATATTAAGCTAAGGAAACTTCTGACTCTTATACCAAACTAATAATTGGTCTTCTTGGTGATAAAGTTCAGTGTTAAGGTGGCTCAAACTTGTACTAGTATAAAATGTAGCTGACTTGGTAAAGTAAAATGACTACCATAGCAAAGGGGTCAATATAGAAGGAAGACAACGATACACCGTATTGTATGGTATTTGTCTTTCTGACTTTGGTTTTGTTTTGTTTTCTTTTCTTTTATGACTTAAACACTGTATTATTGTTACCATAAGGATATTATTACAATAGTTTAGTATTTTACCATTCTTAATAAAATATTTAAATGCCTATAATATTCTTAATATGGTTTGATTTTCATTAGAATCTGTACTAGTTTTTGTTGGCTGCATTAGCAAATCATCTCAAACTTAGTGGCTTAAAATAACACATATTTATTAGTTGATAGTTGCATGGGTTAAAAGTCTGACACTAGCTCACTAAGCTAAAATCAAGGTGTGGGCTGGGCTGTGTTACCTTCTGGGGGCTCTAGGAGAGAATGTATGGTGTTGCCTTTCCTAGCGTCTCCCAGAGGCTGCCCGTTGCTAGTGGCCCTCTTCCTTCGTCGTCAAAGCCCTTGATGAGTCAAATTCTTCTCACCTCACATTACTCTAACCTCCTCTTTAGCCTCCCACTTCACCTTCAGGGACCCTGGTGATTACACTGGGCCCACCCAGGGAATTCAGGATAATCTCCCCACCTCAAGGTTCTTAACCTAATCACATCTGCAAAGGCCCTTTTGCCATGGAAAGTAACATATTCACAGGCTCCAGGGATTAAAAAGTGCATGGCTTTGGGGGTCTGAAATTATTATGCTTAACACAGAATCCAAATTTTATTGTGGAACACACTGTCTACTTTTTATAATCTAGGACAATTAGAAACAAAATTCATCAGGAATTTACTTTGGGGCACTTTTACTAGCATGGATCTATTTTGTTAAGTGAAGATCACATAGTTTGAATTTTGAGTGAATATTCATATTATACTGAACATCTTTATGTCATTATTTGAAAATTCAAGTTTACTTTGGCTGATGAAGTCTTGTTGGTATATAGAGATTTGATCACAAACTGCATAGTTTCTGGGGAAGGATGACCCAATGGTAAGGGTCTTGATCTCAAGAGCCGTAGAAGATTGAACAAAGCAACTCCCAAGGAGAAAGTTTAAATGAACTCAAAGTGCTAATTGGTTTGCCATACATTTACAGGCAGAGAAAGGAATCTACCATAAGAATGGAGATCAAAGAAAGTCTTTCTTTCCCTTCTAGATAATCTGACCTCATTGGGTTGGGTGTAGAGAAGGCACAACAGCCAACTTCAACAGCACAGGGTTGCCATGAAGAACTTGGCTTCAAATGGTCTGTCCAAAGTCAAGGGTGAAAGTTCCTTCCAGGAACTGGAGACATTTTTAACTGGGAACTTGACCTCAGAAATGTTGTTTGATGCCCACTCAATGGGCAGAGATTTGGTTGATCATTTCTAAGGGTCTTTACAGTCTGAAAACTCTCTGTTATAAATATTTCAGTGATTGTTTTGCTTACATTCAAAAGGAGTCAACTTTTACAAATTACATTACAAGCTCTTAATCAAAGTTCTAGTTGATAGTCTATTTGACTAAATTGGTCCCAAAGTAAATGAGTTAGTTACCGTTCCACAGAATACATTTTTTTTAAAGGTAGAAAGGGAGAACAAACAAACAGAAAGCCTTCAGCTCTTGGTTGTATTCTCAAGTGAATTTTCTTTGTCTGATTACATTAAAATCCTAGAAGCAAATTTAATATTTGTCCAAAGCTTGAGGATGAAAGAGTCATTTAAATTACTAACCACTTTCCTTCCACTTACAGCGATGCATTTGATTTTGAGATTGGTGTGGTCATAGTCAGAATCAGCCAAGGGTTTGACATCTCTCAGGTTCTTCAAGTGCAAGGTATGTACTTTATTTATTCAATCCACACACATTTATTGTGCCCCTACTCCATGCTGGCATGGAGTTCTAGGTGCTGGGGTAGACCAGTGCACCATACAGACAAAACCCTGTAACAGTGGAGCTTACGTTCTTGTGCTGACCTGAGGTTTGTACACTTCCCGTGCTTCCCCATTGCTAACGCCAGTGGCCTTTGTCCTGCTGACCAGAAATATAGAATAATCCAGAGCTGTCATCAATTATTCTTCTTATCACAAAACCACAAAGCCAGCATCACTGAAAATAAATGCCTTTGGTAAATTAACCTGTCGAATTAATTTCTGCAAGATGTTTCCAAAAAAGGGAAGGTTCTTTCCCCAGAAAACCATGGATTTTGTTTTTAAGAGTCTATGATCTAGTTTACAAGTAACATGGAAATGAACCTGAATGCAGCAGGCTACGAATCACTAATCTACGTCAGACGCAAAATCACTAATTCAGATTAGTGACTCTGCTTTTTCCCTATGGAGGATAGTGAGCCCACTGATACAGGATTTTTTAAAATTGACCTACACAGTTCAATTGACTGCCATTCAACTGCACCTCCTAGTTCAATTGACCCGCGTAGTTCAAACCAGCATTATTCAAGGGTCAACTATACTTGTTTAGTCTTAAAGTTTAAACATACTCTTTTGTGTATGAAATAAAGAACACATCAAGAAAGTCAGTGAAATATTAGGACAGGACACTAATCCATGACTTATCTCTTTAACTAAACTTTATAATAGAGTCCACTGAAAACATGGCACTAATACAAAGGATTTTTGGAGGTACCTCTTATGCAGCAGCCATGATGTAGGTAACAGTACTGGGTACACCATTACTAGGAAGAGTATTGAAAACAAGTATATTACTGTGATAATGGTATAACAAGGTATTATGGGAAAGGGAGGAGAGACATCTATCTCCAAGAAGGTCTCCTGGAAAAAGTAACCTTTGTTTTGGGGATCTAGTGGATGAGAAGGAGTTAACTAGGCAATGTTGGGGAAGAAAAAAATGAAAGAGTTTGGGGACTAGCATTCCTGGCAAAGAGAGAGCATTAGCAAAGGTGTGAAGATGAGGGACTATGGGGGAATGCAATGTAGGGCAACAAAATGCAGAGCAGTGTCACTTACATGAAAAGCTGAAGCGGACAGTAGTGAAATATGGGGCTGCTGAAATAAGATCCTGATTTTAAAAGCCCTCATTAGCCATATTAAAACATGTGGATCATATTCTGTAAGCAATTAGGAACTCTTAAGGAGATTTAAGTGAGAGAGTAATGTGGTCAAATTTAGGTTTTAAATCTCATATTCTTTCAATTACATTGGCATGGACTCAGTGAGGACCATAAATGGAAACGGAGAGACAAATCAAAAAAGATTTTCATATCAATCAAAGCTAGAGACAGTGACAGTCTGAACTAGAGCCAGGGAATGGAGAGAAAAGAACAGAAATACTTTGGAGGTACAAAGAACAGCATTTGGGTTGGTTGGATGTACAAAGTATGGGAGAGGGAAGAGGGGAAAAAGGTTCCTTGTCTGACTAAATGAATGGTGGTTCTACCAATGGAAATGGGAAACACAAGAGGAAGAGTAGGTTTAGTGAAGTGATGCCTGGTTCACTTTTAAAGAACCTCCTGTGGGAAACCCTACTGGAAATGTCCAATAGGCAGTTAGACAGCTCCGGTCTTAAAGGAGAATTGTGAGTTGTAGATGGAGATTTAGGAGCTATTATGGACCAAACTGTATTCCCTCAGAATTCATATATTGATGTCCTAACCTCAGATATGACTGTATTTGGAGATAGGTTCTTTAAAGAGGTAAGTAAAGTAAAATAGATCAATAGAGTGGGCCCTGATCCAATAGGACCAGTGTCCTTATAAAAAGAGATTAGGACCCAGACAAGCACAGAGGAAAGGGGGGTGATGGCCATCTACAAGCCAAGGAGAGAAACATCAGAATGAAGCCAACCGAGCCAGCACCTGGGTCTTGGACTTCTGGTCTCCCGAATTGTGAAACATTTATGTTGTTTAAGCCACGAGTCTGTGGTATGTATTATGGTAACCCTACCAAACTAATACAGGAGACATCATAGTGAAGGTGAAAACTGAAACTATCGTACTGGAAAATACAGCCAAAAGAGTATGTGTAGCCAAGAGCTCAGGGCACCAGAAAGGTTCACAGAGAAGGAGGAGGAAAGGAGCGATCACAAAGGCAGAGGAGCCAGAAGGCTGGTGTCATGGCAGCAGAGTGCTCAAAATGAGAAGAATCATCAGTATCGGGGAAAACACCAGAAAGATTTGTGAATAAAATGTAGTTGACACAGCACAGATAATCTTAGTGAGAGTAATTCCTGTAGACCGGTGTTGATAGAATCCATATTACAGTGGGTTGAGGAGAGAATATGAGATGATGACACAGAGAAGATGGATGTGGCCAACCATTCTGAGAAATTTAGATGCTAAGGAGAGGAATGAGACTGAGGAGTTTCACTATAAAAAGACCTACAGACCTTAGAATGGGAGAGAGAGGCATGTTTTCAGATTGAGAGAGTGGGCCCAGGAGAATGGGAGAAATTGAAGATAAAGGTAAAAAAAGGAAGGGGGAGTATAACCCATGGAGTAAGATCCCGGAGGAACAGGAGGAGTCAAGGAAAGGGTAGGGATGAAAGAGTCGGCCTGAAACAGAAGAAAAATGCTTCATCTTCTAACATCAGAGCAAGAGGTGAAGATTGATGAGGTGTGTGGTTTTGTAAGAGTGGAGTGATCAATCGAGGAGGCTCGTGCACAATAGTCTCAATTCTTTTTCTGAAGTTGGAGCGATCTCTCTAGTTGTCCAGTTTTTCTCTAGCAGCTTTGCTTTCCAGGATTTAGGAGGACCGGGACTTTACTGGGTAGGTCCAGCAGAAAGGAAAAGCCTGCAGGGACTTGAGAGCACTGGCACCTGATGGGTCCAGGTTCTCTTCGGTCCTTCCACAATCATCTCCACCACAGAGAAGGAGACCTGAGTGGGTTAGGTGAAGTTTGGGATGCAGCCATTCTGGTATATTGTAAGGGAGGAGGAGAAAGAAGAAGACATACAGATAGAGTTTGTATAGGGTAAAAAACCACTATCTGATATGTATAGTCTATGATTATGTAGGAAGAGCTTTAAAAAAATTGAGAATAGACTCCATCCTATGCAAAATTGTAGCATAGAGGTTATCTTTAGTACTTTCAGTCTTCATTTTTTATGCCCCTTTCTCTTTTTATGGACCTTTGACATTTACAGACCAGATATATTAATTCCCTCTCGGCATTCATGATTCATTTATATATTCCTTCCTAGTTGAACTTAATACACTAT
This sequence comes from Molossus molossus, assembly GCF_014108415.1. Classification (NCBI taxonomy): domain Eukaryota; kingdom Metazoa; phylum Chordata; class Mammalia; order Chiroptera; family Molossidae; genus Molossus; species Molossus molossus. The sequence continues at coordinate 186,675,780 of NW_023425344.1, forward strand.
TAGTAACAATAGCTAACATTTTGAGTATTTACTCTGTGCCATGTATTATATTTCATGTTCACATATATTACATTTATTATCCCGACTATCCTATGAGGAAAATATGACCATTGATCCCATTTCACAACTAATGAAATGGAGGCTTACCCAAGATTCACAAGGCTAGTAGAGCTGAGATTCAAACACATGTCTGTTTGAAGCACTGGTCTACCTTTAAGAAAGGAAAGCTAGAAAGGACTATGACTTACATATTGAGAGTCAATGGTAAAACCTGAGATACAGGAATGGAACAAGGTTGCTTCTACCTATCCCTTCAAAAATCTAACACAGAGGTTGCCTGTCTGTGGTAAGAGAGACTGACGTTGAGGACCAGTATAAGAACCTAATATTGGCTGGTTTGGCTCAGCGGTTAGAGTGTCAGCCTGCAGTCCGGAGGGACCCAGGTTCGGTTCCCACGAGGGGCACGTACCTCTGTTGCAGTTTGTCCCTGGCCCTGGTTGGGTTGTGTGAGCGGCAACCACTCGATGAGTCCCTTTCACATCGATATTTCTCTCTCTCTCCCTCCCACTCTATCTGAACAAAATATCAAAAAGTGTCCTCGGGTGAGGATAAAAAAAAAGAACCGAATATTGAGAGACCTGTTGTGTTGCTCAATTTCTATATTTTACTTTAAGTTTGTCTGCCTTTTGTGCTATAATGTTTTTCTATCTAAACAATGAGAATACAAAATATGCTTGTATTGAGATTATATATTTGCTTCATCTGTTATGATGATCTCTTCAAGCTGAAAGGTGTGATGTGGCTGAAAAAACATGGCTCCCACCCATCACTGCTCCATCCACCAAAATGCGCCATCAATTTTGTTCTATAAAGCAGTACAGCAGCTTGTTCTGTGTGTAGTATTTCTGAGAGAATCCTGGCAGTGAACCGCATCCCCTTTTAATTTCCCAAGGGATGTATCTGATTTATATCAACTTTGATGTTTGAAATATTTCTGCTTCTTAGTCAAGAAAGGGAAAATACAGTTGGATGCTAATAAAATAATTATAAGTACCAATTATCTAGGGTAAACAGAAAACAATGTTATGCAAATACATGAAGAACGGGCAGAAAAACAACAGCATAAATGATAGGAATTAACTTTACGCCACATTTCCATGCATTGTTTTGAAGTTTTTGTAATTTATGCCACAACCATCATATTAGATTTTGAATTGGAAGAAATAAGCTTGTGTTTCATTATATTATACTGTAATATAAGGCTTAATAAGAGCCAGATAAATCTTAAGTATTGCATTACACTATGTTAATGATTATCATCATAGCTTTTCCAACATAGGCACCAAGGTGTCATCACACATTATAATTTAAAGAAAATATTAGCAATTCTGAGAGCCCATATACTGTAGTTAATAAAGCAGTGAATAGAAATCAGCTTTATAGGTAATTTGCCAGCTAATGACAATTATTTCTATACTGTGTCACAGGGTTATGTGAAGAGAATAACTTCTGTATAAATAAGATCGACGCTCATACCACTCTAGTTTGTATACTGCAGCAACTCATCCAGTACTGGTGGCTGACAGTGTCTCTTAATAAATTAATTTATCGCCTGACAACACAAAATACACAGTATTTCATGTTGCTCATTTCCCAAGGGTATTTAGCAAGTTTGCCAACTTCAACAGGGAGTCCAGATTATTCTGGTAGGAACGAAAGTGATGACACGTGATTTGCGATATGTTGCAGGTGAGTGGTCCGTGTAAGCATGGCACGATTTATGACCATCTCAGGGCACAGGGATTCTGCTGCCCCTGAGGAAGTGGCTTAGCAACACAAAGACAGACGGCAGCGTAGTTCATAATTACCTGATCAGACAGTGACCACTGCAGGATTGCTTCCTGCCTTCCGTTCACCCAGACGTCACCAGGGCTGCGGCATGCAGATTCCCGTGAGCATTTCCAGCTTCGAGTTGACTGACCAAGGAAAGAAGCGTAATTTAATAATTAATGAAGTGGGAGGGGATGCCATTCCCCAGGAGGCTTCCCAGTTCTCCCTCCTGTTGTAAGAGAATTGACTACTCCTTCTTCTTAAGATTCAAGTGAATTGTAATGAGTAGACTCCTGCCTATTTCTAAAAAGCATCTCAAAAAAAAAAAAAGACTGAGGATAGAATATTGGAGGCGATCTAGGCAACTAAATTGAGTTTCAAAATATGGTCACGCTGGTAGGTTACCATACAATCAATTTATAAAGCACTTGAGAATAGAGTAACTACTATCCACGTGGTTTGGTATTTGCATGAAGACGCGGCTCAGATTCTCTCTCTGTTTTTACTGTGAGAACTGTCTGGGGCTGTGTATGAACAACCGGTTAGAAACCCCCTCAACAGGGAGACCCTAAAGTCTAAGCTCTTTTATCCAGCCTCAGGAATTCTCTTCATCTTGGAATGAGAAAGGGCAGGATATTATTCTCTCTCTCTAGTATTGTGGCTTTGCAAGTTATGATGGAGTATGGAATTATCTAACATGGGAGATTAAAATGTCCACCTGATGCTCAGGTGGTGGGCCTTTCCAGGGAAAAAAACCCTTTCCTTGCCTTTTATTCTTCTGATTAGTCCCACCTGTCCTACCTTCTGTCACATTCCAGCCTGGTTTATACCACCAGCCCCTGTTAGTGCCTCTTTTTAGATTGTCTCTAGCATTAACTCCACTTTTTTCAAACATTGTCATTTGTACCCGCCCCCTCACACGTTACATACCCCATCCCTGACAACTGTTTACTTACTTATCACACTCCCTTTGAACTTCATTAATAGTACTGGCCTGTTCTTTCATTTCAGCAAACTACCCTTGAGTTCTCGTTATGGTGGTAGGCACTAGCGAAGAGGTGTGGACTCAACTAAGAATGTGAGAGAGGGAGTATGTGAAGTCTAAACACAGGTTTGGAATCTGACAGACCTGGATTCAAATCCTGGCTTGACTCTTTTGGGCTATGGGGCCTTAGTCAAATTATTCATCCTCTCTGTGTTCCACTTCACATTTGCAAATTGGAATAGAGTACCTACCTTACAGATTTATTATTTTGCATTAAAAGATATGATGGTGGTCAAGTGTTTAGTATTGTACTTGGCACACAATAAACTCTCAGTAAACGATGGTAATAAGATATAACCTAAGCTACACTCCAGGAGTTTGCAGTCTAGTAAAATACACATGTAACTTAAAACTCTATTCTGTGTCACACAGACTGGCACTGGAGTAAAGGTTGCTGCAGTGTATTCTGGAAATGTAGAACATTATGTACATTTCTCAGATTGGAAAACTTGGGGGTGGTTTCTTTAAAAAAATGCAGATTGGGCCCTGGCTGGGTGGCTCTGTTGGTTGGAGCCTCATCCCATACACCAAAAGGTTGCAGTTTCAATTCCTGATCAGGGCACATACCTAGGTTGTGGGTTCAATCCCTGGTTGGGGACATATGAGAGGCAACTGATCAATATCTCACTCTTTCTCTCTCTCTCTCTCTTTCTCTTCCTCTCTCACTAAAATCAATAAAAACATGCCTTGGGTGAGGATTCAAAAAAATGCAGATTGGGTATTTCTTCAACAGGCAGATGTTGGCAGTCAGGGACATCACTGAGGAAGGATGATGAAGAGGGGTGAACCCCAGAATTGGAAGCAGAAGACGGGTGACTAGCTGTCCAACCTCAGACAAGTCACTGGAACTGACAGAACCCAAGTTCCCTTTCCATTAAAATGGGGAGACTGTCGCTAGCTCTGCCAGCATCCCGGTACTGCTGTTAGGATCAGATGAGACACTGTGTGGATAGGGCTTTGTGAACCCTAAGATCACAGGGGGAGCAGTGACGGTGGTGGTGGTACCAGTGATGAAATGAGTCGTAGTCACTGTCAGCTTTGTGGTGGTCAGTTCACATCTCTCCGTTCGGTCTACCTCGGCTCTCGGTCAGCTAGGCGGCACTCCTGTTGGCAGACATGTTCTGACCAAGTCCGCTCTTGATCTCTTATGCAAACAGAGGCAAGCAGTACACCAGAGAGATGATTCAGAACAGAGCATCAAAACATCACTTCTCAGTGCTGAAATGAGAAAAGGAGGGGGTGAGCTGAAGGAGGCCTTAGGTCACCTACAGTGTGAATGATTCAGAATTAACTCTGATAAGAACTTGCAAAATCCCTGTGCCGAGGATCGTACCGCTGTGTGGATCCGAAAATTCCAGACGGCCAACCAAGCCGAGTTTAGCCTTTAGAATAGACGCTGTCTCCACTGTCTTTGAAGGCACTGCTGAATCTGCCTCATTCAAGCAAAGGCTGGTTTTGTTTCTCAGACCTGGAAGTTTGCAGTTTGCTGTCCGGGGACGGGCTGTGTACATACCTTCAAGCAAATTGTTGGAGCGGCTCCCGGTGCACTCAGCCAGCTGACTCTGTTGCAGAGGAGGATTTATCTTCTCCTTTGTCCAAACTGGAGGACAAAGAACATGGCAACCAGTGGCTGATCACAGGGCATGCCAGCCAAAAAAGGAAAGCAAAGGAACCCCCAACTGTCCTTGCAGTTGCCCCCCAAGAAGCTCACAAATGTGTACCTTCCAGATGACTGCATAGAGCAGTTACTCCGCAGATGCCCCAAAATGTGGGTGATAGCTAGGGGTACAGTGCATAAATACATGGTCTATAGAATGCACCAGTCGCTTTGTTCTTTAAGAAGCTCCAAAGCACTAGGCAGAACCGTTGTTTATTCTTTTTGCAATGCTAGGGAAAGGGAAAGGTTACAATTTTCCATTTCACAGATAGGAAATCAGAGGCATAGAGAAAGTCAATGACTTGCTTAATGTCACATAAAGCCAGCAGCAGAGCTATAATCGGTCACGACGCCACGTGGAATGTCGCTTGTGTTCATCTTTCAAAAGTCGGGGGTAAGCAACTCCTGTCTGAACTTTAATACCGTCAGTCTAATTTCTCAGATTTTCTATAGCTGCTGATCTTGAGAACCTTTGAAGCTTTGGGGAAATCACATGGGTGATTTGACCTTAAATCTCATGCCACTGGCAAAAGATTAATTGCTAAGACCTGGAAAGGGGCCAGACAATTCTGTGTAGCTGAATAACAGCACGGGCTAGGGATGTGACTGTCCTGACAGATTTAGTTAGTGCATAATTGATAAATCTAGAGTTTGTATAGCTTCGCTTCCCAGATAGATTAGGCAACAGACTCTGAGGGTTGACATTTACAGAGGCCCTGGCAGTGTTCCGTAACATTGAATCTAGGTTTTCTACTCTCTGTCTCAGAACATTGCTCATTTTCTAAGGCTCTGTTCTCAGCAGGCAAGAAGATGAGGGGATCTGCCAAGAGGCCACCTTGCTCTCTGCAAGCCAGAACGCCCATCACTCTTCAGCACTGTCATATGACTGCTTTTAAGGTCTTTATTTATACCCTCATCCAGAGCAGGCTGGGGTGAGAGAATGAGGCAACGCATTACATAGCAGCTAGAGATTTTTCGTCACAATCCGAATCCAAAAAAGATAAAAGGCAGCCAGACACAACCACAGTTTGGATAGTGGGTCTAAAGCATGGACAGGAAATTCTGCGTAGCCTGACTCTTTTTCCAGACTCAAATGTCGTGAGACCCTTTTAGTCATTTGAACTCAGACAGGCACACAGACGTCTCAGCTTTTACTTCTTTCGCTGTGATCGCTCCAGGAAGTATTTTGCTTATTGGGAAGAATTGTTTTGGTGGATATTTTTCACTGTAATTTGGATTCAGAACCCATGAAGTTTATTATAAGATTTGGTTATCTCTCCTTACTTCTTGTTCTCTGGCTTTGTGTTTTAATTCGGGAGGCATTGTTGGGTGCCTGATATACCCAGTATACTTCTGTCACTCTATCACTTCAGCGGTAACTTCTCTGACCCCGGAGCTCAGGTCAGTGAATCAGTGGCTTTCAGTGTATAAGAACTTATGTACAGTGGACCTGGCTTTGGGGGTTTTGCTGGAAGTGAATAAAAATGTCATTTAATAGCCCTTACAACTAAAATCCTAGTGACTTTATATCATGTTATAATAATCATTTCATTGCAGATATACCATTTTAAATATTAAAAATCGTTCATAAGCGTGTTCCTAAAAACGCTGTCTCTCCATGGAAGTAGGGTACAGACTGACAACCCTCAGAAGAGAGGGTGGCGGGGGGAGGGAAGAGATAAACCACAGAACTTATATGCATGTATGCATGACCAATGGACATGGACAACAAAGCCAGGGACGGGGTTGGGGGGGTGGGGAGGAGGGTGTCAATGGGGTGAAAAAGGAGAAACATCTGTAGCAAAAATAAAATAAAACAAAAACAAAAAAAAAACAACCCAAAACTGCTGTCTCTCTGAGCTCAGTAAGTGACTTTGTCTTCTCTCATCAGATGAACTAGAGAAACTGGAACAGGAGAGGCTGGCTCTGGAAGCCACTATCAAAGACAACGAAAGCGGAGAAGGCAACGGGGGCATCCGAGGCTTGTTTAAAAAAGCTGGCAAGTTTAACATTACTAAGCCCACTTCTAAGAAAGGTAAGTACTTTTACATTTATGGGCGGGATTACAAGGTGCAGCACTCCTACAGACTTGTGTATCTGTAGGGGTGAGAAGTCAGCGTCTAAGCCCCCGAGGCATTGAGTAAGGACTACAGACGAAAGGCAGCATGGGTGAAAAGTAGAAGTCCTTGCCAGTTATCAATACTGTGAAGCTCTTTGTACTATCTTACTTTCTTTTGAAATGATAATATTTGGTTTGGGAGCAGATTGAGTGCCATGAAATAGAAATTTCTTAGTTAAGATGAAAAGGGGATAGAAATTTAAAAACCAGTACCCAAACTGGTTTATCTACATCCCCTACCACACACACACACACACACACACACACAAATACACACACGCACACACCTTACAGACATTTCAGAAGTTTGAATAAGAGATCCAGCTAGAGCTCCAATTTCAAAAAATATGTTTGTCACAAACCAGGATTCTGGACTAGAAATTTTATTGATACTAGTTATCTGTAGATTTTGGCTGAGTAGTACACTTATATCTACATATCAGGTATACATCCCAGGAACAGAGGACCGGAAAATAAGAAATCTTGCTATAAAATTTTATAAACTGGTGAATCAAACATCTGATATATATTTTTAATTGCTCTTTGCAGAAACAATGCAGCTTTGCATTTAATGAGGTCCACAGCGACCTCTGCTGGTAGAAAATTGGAATGTTAACATTTATTTCTGCCCTGTACAAGTAATCCTATGGTTACTAAAGTCATTCCCTGGTGTGAGGCCTGAGAACGGTCATTCTCGTAGGAGTCAAATAGCAAGATCCAAACTGAGATTTGGCAGGCTTCTGAGTTAGGCTAACAGAATCCAACCTTTTGAATAGGCTATCTCCACCCTGGAAAAGCTTGGTTTTGTTTCCTTGTTTTCCTACGATAGCCCAAGGGTGAAATTTCACTGTATATATATAAATTATTTATAAAATATATTTTTATATACTCCTTCAAATATTATAGGTACCCTCAGGTACCTGGAACATTGCATGGGCTAGTAAGTAAGCCAAATATGTATTGGCACCCTAGGAAAATGATGTGTTTAAATCTAACAGTGGTGGTTTATCAGGACTTTAAGGATATAGATTTAGACTAAGACAATCTGATGCTAACTAATATCTTTTTTCCTTTCCCAATATTTGGTTTATTCATGAGAATCTGCTCTATTCAATAGTGAGTCTGGAAAGGCAATGGAAAAAATCAGAAGTCCTAACTCAATACTATACATTAGCTGATGGGAAAGAGGGAAACATTAATGTACTTACATGAAAGGGGACTTGTGATATATTCTGGAAACTTGTTTCTGCATCAGTACTTTTGGCAAAAATGCACTCCTCTGGCCCTGGCTGGTTTGTCTCAGTGGTTCAAGCCTTGGCCTGTAGACCAAAGGGTCTTGAGTTTGATTCCCAGTCAAGGGCATGTACCTGGGTTGCAGGTTGGATCCCAGCCCTGGTCAGGGTCATGCAGAAGGCAACCAATTGATGTGTCTCTCTTACATATCTCTCTCTCTCTCTCTCTCTCTCTCTCCCTCTCTCCCTCTCTCCCTCTCTCCCTCTCTCCCTCCCCTCTTTCCTCCCGCCCTCCCTTCCACTCTACCTAAAAATCAATGGAAAATATTCTCAGGTGAGGATTAACCAAAAAGAAGGTGTGCTCCTCTGAAAGTCAACATGTCTCATTGTTTGGAAAAGCAAAATAATGTTCTGTTTTATATTGAACACCTAAAATTCAGACACAGCTTAATGTAGGCCCTTTCACTGCTCTGGGCTTTTGTTGGTTAACAACTCTTTTGAGTTCTAGATCAAGGCCAACTCTGCTCCAGGTGCTCATACTTGGTCCCCTGGATGCTTTGATGTGCATGTAAGTGGGGGCAGAATTTGGACCATTTTGTAAATGCATTTACTTTCTCCCTCGGCAGTCCTAGGGAGATAAAAACAATATAAGATAATTGCTTCAGAATGGACAGGCCCAAAACATGAAAACAGCAAAAGACAGAACAAAGGATCCTTAGAACCCTTAGATCAGAGAGGAAGCTCCGAGCGGCTGTCAGCTCTCCTCTAAGCACTACAGTGACACCATCTCTTTGAAATAAGCAATAAAGTCACCACTTTAAAAGACATGGAAATAAGAAATAATATATACAGTGTAACAAAGAAACCCCTACTGGCAAATAGAAACAAGGGCCCTATTCAAGCACTGGCCTAGTTCCCTGGAACACGTTCATTGTGTCCATGTTAGATTGAAAATTGCATTAAAATTTTTTTTAAGTATTTTATGTCCACCCTTCATTATAACGCAAGTAAGGAAGTTTTATCTTTCCACATTTCCTGGCGTTCTCATCTCATTCACAGAAATTCAAGTAGCTCAAATGGCTCTATCTTAGCTTCACAAAACTCCTTGAAAAGAAAGCAGAGGAGTAAAGCCGTTTGAGGATAGGACCAAAGGGTCATACAAGGTCACGATGCACGTGGTCCCTGGCCACCTTTACAGCCCAGGCACTCGTGGGATTTACACCGAAAATTGCACTCAAGTGAATGAATTGTCTAATGAAGGAATACTTCCGACTCAATTGCTTATTTCCAGAAAAATGATCACCACATGTTTCACTTTCAAGTTCATCTGAAAATATGATTGAGCCCTGGCCAGTTTGGCTCAGGGGTTGGAGCGTCGGCCTGCAGACCAGAGAGTCCCGGGTTCGATTTCTGCTAGGGGCATAAACAAACAAAAAAAAAGAAGTAGAAAATATGATTTAATTATATCTGAAATTTGGAAAAGTCCGAATTTTTTTCCAGATAATTTAGCATTGTTATATGTCTAAGTAATAATTCCACTCTGAGACCAATTACTCAGGACCTGAAAATAATCCTCAATGAAAACTATAACCATAAAACCAGTATCAAAAAAGTTTGAACTACTGAAGGTGATATAAATTACTGTGGTCCTCTATTTTCCTGAATAGATTTACTGGAAAGTTATTCTGTTTCTTTCCTCAAAAGACAAATGGATATCCTATTTTTCTGTCATTACAGACAGCAGCATTAACACAATCCAGTCCATGCATGTGGGGGAGTTCAACCAGAAACTGGTGGAAGCCAGCACCCAATTTAAAAAGAAGCAAGGAAAAGGCACAATTGATGTTTGGTGGCTGTTTGATGACGGAGGTAAAGTTTTCTGGAATATACACCAGGGAGCAGAATTTCCGTGTTGTTAATAAATTTCACAAACAGCATGGGAAGGTATATAAAAAAGGTAGCAGTTAGAGAATAACATTTCTGTGTTCTCCAAAGACTTTAAATTATTTAGGAGCTGGGAATGTGGGAATGAAAAAAAGATGTAAAGCCATTGATTTCCTTTCAGTTGAATATACTCATCTTTTCTGTATAATTTACTTTTTTTTTTTTCTTTCAGGGTTAACACTCCTTATCCCCTATATCTTGACTCTCAGAAAAAAATGGAAAGACTGTAAATTAAGAATCTATGTTGGAGGGAAGGTTAACCGCATTGAAGAAGAAAAAATTGCGTAAGTCACTTTACCATGCGTGTGTTAGAAAAACGTGGATGTTTGTTGTTCTAATGCTTTAATTCATAAGAACTGTAAGTGTCTTAGGGAGACAATAGATTTAAAAACAAAGCCACCACGACCAGCTGCATGGTTACTTGGTTTTCTGGTCAATAAATTATCTGCGTAAGTTTTCTCATCACTGTCTTCAAGTCCTATCCCTGGCCACAGACACTTTCAGAAAGGATTTGTCCCCAAAGCCTCATCTCAGGTCTTGGATGACATTCTCATGATCTTGTATAATGTTCATCGAGTTCTTCCCGGAAAGAAGAGCCTGAAGGAAGTCGTGTCCAATAGCTTCTTCCGGAAAACTCAAAGGCGCAGCCTCTAGCACACCTCCCTTAAACGAGAACAAGGAGCCCTGGCTGGTTTGGCTCAGCGGTGAGAGCATCGGCCTGGAGCATCGGCCCGCGGACCAGGGAGTCCCGGGTTTGGTTCCTGCTAAGGGCATGTACCTTGGTTGCAGTTTGTCCCCGCCCCGGTGGGGGTCGTGTGGGTGGCAACCATTCGATGTGTCTCTCTCACATCGATATTTCTCTGTCTCTTCCCCCCTCTCTCCTTCCTGCTCTATCTGAAGATAAATGCAAAAATGTCCTCGGGTGAGGATAAAAAAAAAAGGACAGAGAGATTGCACCTGGTCCTCCTCCAGCCCTGACACCAACCAGTCACTACACATATCTGGGTCCCCGGCTTCTCATTTGTTCTTTGAAAGAGTTAAAACGGATGACTATTAAAAACACTTCTAGTTAAAAAATTAAAAGTCTCACTGTATTAGTCTGTACCTTTATTGATTTACTCACGGAGAGCTGGTGGGAAGTTGTGAGGACAAGCCTGCCGAGTGTGGTGCAGCCAGAGGTCTCTGGCGGAAGTCTGAAGAAGAACCTTCAGCCATTCTCAGCCCCTCTGGCCTGTCTCCGTCCTGAGCCCTTCCTGGAACCTACTTTCAGAAATCACAAAATAATGCTGGGCTTTTTCAGTCGTGGTTCTGTATCTTCTCCCCCTTCCTAGGAGGTACTCTACGTTTAATTTCTCTTAAACAGGGTCATATTAAAATGGAAATGACCATGATGTCTTTGACAATTACATTTTCCTAAAGCCTCCAGTGTCTTATTGGGACAACTAATAAAAGTTGAAAATGGTTAGTGGATTGGATAACAGTATGATACCAATGTTAAATTCCGGGATTTCAAAATCTGTATTCCATATAAGAGAATGTCTTTGGTAGGAAGGTGGGCAGGTAGGTAGAAAGCAAGCAAAAAAAGAAAAAAGGAGAGAAAGAAAGATGTAGATAAAGACATATATAAAGAAAGAAAAAGAGAATAATAAATCAAATGGGGCAGAGCAGAAACAATTGATGAATCTGCGATTTCTTTGTACTATCCCTGCAATTTTTCTGTAACTTTGAAATTATATAAAAATTTTCCATTGCCAGTGGGGAAAACCTTCAATATATAATAATATATTGTCAACTGATGGTTGTTGGTATCAATTCAACGCCAGCAGGAATCCCCAGTTTGGGGTGTGGTGAAGAAGGAAACTTCATTCAGTGCAAATAGCTCAATTGTGATACAGCGTGTCTGTGAGAGCAGCGGGTTGTGAGGCGGCCCTGGGAGAGGTGGCCCTGGCTGAGGTGGCCCTGCTCCGCTCCAGTGTGCTCCACCTGCTCTGACCCAGTCTGTTCTTCCTGCTCCACTTTGCCCTGCTCCACGGAGCCTCCTTTGGTGTTTCAGCTCCAACTGGGAAGAGGCCGTCTCTGTCTTTGGAGCAAAGGTGAAGTGCACTCTCCAAGCTTTGGAGCAAAGGTGAAGTGCACTCTCCAAGCCAGAGAGGAGCAGACTTTTATAGAGAGGAGTCCCCACCCCTAGTCCCTGACTGGTTTGTCCTCATGCAAATGAGTACTCCAAATCCTCTCAGTTTCATTGGTCCAAAAAGCACTGTCTCGATTGGTCAGAATGGAGCCACTCTGATTGGTCAGTGAAGATGCTGATGAGGGTATAGCTGTGCAGTTCTGATTGGACCAGGAAAGCCTCAGTCCTATTGGTTGAAATACAATTACAACAGGCAGGCAGTTCAGTGCAGGCTTCTCCCTAAAGTGCGGTGTGTGTGAGAGGGCCCTGTGTAGAAACGGCTGCTAGGCTCTGCTTTTACATTTGAGCCCAGTAAGCCACCAGGAGCCCTCCTGGGTAGGCATCTCCTTTCTCAGGGTCCACAATACAATTATTAGTTAGTATTTTGACAGTAAACTCTAAAAATTATCAGCAAAATAACAGTAAGTATGAAAACACGTTCTTTTTTCAAATGATGACACTTGGACAGCTCTAACTGCTTTCCCTGAAACACGAATGCAGGGCTGGGTTTGCTCCTTCCGGTGTCTGCACCCACAGGGGTTTCTCTTTGCCCCCAGTGGAATAGCTTGGTCCACACTTAATACATCCCTCAAGCACGATAATGAAAATCAAACACTGACAAAGATCTTTGTCTGAAAACTAAGTGGAAATAAGACATGATTGCTTAAACACCAAACTCTTTGATTGAAAATATGGCATGACGAAGTGGGTTTTTTTTTTCTTGTATTTTCAGAATGGCTTCCCTCCTGAGCAAATTTAGGATAAAATTTGCAGACATCCATATCATCGGTGACATCAACATGAAACCAAACAAAGAAAGGTATGAAACATTTAGCACAGTCCATTTTTATTTATTTATTTTTTATCTGTGATACTCTCTCATCTCTTTTGTGTTATTTTTTTTTTTTTATTGGTTTTAGAGAGAGAGGAAGGGAGAGGGAAAGAGAGAACACCGATTGGCCGCCTCCTGCATGCCCCACACTGGAGATTGGGCCCACAACCTGGGCATGTGCCCTGACCAGGAATCGAACTGACAACCTCTTGGTGCATGGGCCTATGTTCAACCATTGAGCCACACCGGCCGGGCTTGTGTGGATTATTAAAGGGTAAAAATGTTATGCTTTACTGCAGTGACTTCCTGACAGGATATAATAAAACGGGACTTCAAATAATCATGACCTAGCACTATCAAGTACATTCTGAGGGAAGGAAAAGTTTTATGAGGATGAGTTTGAGAGGGAGAATTGCTGAAACACAGCTTAGTTGACATTTTAGAATTGCCCTCATGTTCTTGGTGTCTATGGTGGCAAGAACAGCAGGAAGTACAAGCTGAGAGGACTCTGACCTGAGCAGCTAGGGCAAGCTTTCATTATTTCCAGTGACTGGTCGGGCATCCTGGATGGAAAGTTCTGATGGAGGAGATGTGGAAACAGCTGTGTCTTCTTGGCACAATGACTGTACCAACCCACTATGGCCATTTTAGCTTTTAGCCACTAGGATTCAACACTTAGAGCCTATGAGCGCTCAGAGGGGTTCTTTAAAACTATCGGAAGCCTTCCAAGCAAATGTATTGGCTCCATAATTGAAAAATAACAAAATTGAAATAATTGTTGAAATGTCTTCAAAACATAACATTATTTTAAGCTTCCTTAGCTATTAAATTTGTCAAGCCCAGGATATTTTAAAACAATGTATAGGTTAGATCTTCACAGGTGTTCCCAGAGGTGCAAGAAGAAAGAGGCTCTGGAAATTATAGCTGGTTGTAAAGTTAAGTGAACTAGTCAGAGCGATAAGTTAACAACTTGAAGATGTTCTCCATTGTTTACAGTCCAAAATCATGTTTATTATTGCATCCAGGTGTAACTTCATACATTTGATTTGGTGTGGAGTGGGCTTCCAAGGGTTAGAGCAGAAAGAGTTGAAAGGTCTCGGTGTGGCGTAGTTCCTCGCTGTCTGTTGGACTTCTTCTCATTTCTATTGACCATCATTTCCCTTTTCTCCTGTGGTTCCACATTCCTCAAGTCTTCCTGCTCTTCCCTTATTTTGATCCATTGTTATCCTATATGAGCTTAACCACTAACTGAAAATCATCCAAATTTAGGATGCATTCTCACTTACCGAACAACAACCTTAAACTGCCTGCTGTTTGAGGGTATTCATGATTCCTCTAGGGCTATGGGTCCCTTAAAATGGCTTTAGAAACACCTTGATTGTGATCAACTATCATCGACAGGGTCTACCTAGGTTCAGGATGTAATATTTCCTTATACCATATACACCGCTAATGCCTTGCATTCCTACATTTTACAGTTATAAATACTTAGGAAAAATTAAGAACAGATTTACAGTTCTCCTTAGTAAGTGGAATTAATATTGTGATATGAACTGGGTTGACATGTGATCATCTCTGGTAGCCTTGCACATTTCACTGGAAGAATTTTAATTCCTAAGATATTGCCTCTTGGCATTTGCAGCGATGTGATCAGATGAGCTCATCGAGTGGCTCTAATTGGGGGAAATGCATTCTCTTTCATAACACAGCAGGTCCGGTGGTTCCCCAGCCTGTGCCACTCAGCAGCAGCAGTCCAGAGTCTGCCAGGGCTCTGCAGTACAGACAGGGCCATCGACTGTCATCTTGAGAGAAGTCAATGTGTCCCCTACTGACTGTGGATTTTCTATCATCCTTGGCTCAATCCTGGCACAAATTAGTCACCTACAGGCAGGCAAATTCTTCTTCTTCTTGTCTTATCAGCATTTAAGGACTGCCTGTGCTTGCTGATGAATGTGTTCCTACATCTGGGCCTCTTTACCCATCAACATGGTTTTCTCTACCCAAGTCCTTGCTCCCTTCCCTTCCTTCATGCCAGTCTCTGCCGTGGCCACCCCCTCATACGCGTCATTTCTGTCCCACCACCAAGAACGTCAGTGTGCCTCTTCTCTAACCATGCCTCTTCATTCTCTGATTGCCCCGCATAGCCTAGCCCCCCCTCATCTTACCACCCCCGACCTTTGTGCCATGGCTTCTGTCTTCATGGATGAAACTATGAACAGTAGTCAGAAGCAGAGACACAGGCATTTCTGCTTTTTTCCTAGTGTCTAAATTTGATTTTAGACTCCATTTTATTTGGGTGTTTCTTACATAGCCTCCTCTTCCTGCAGTGAAGAGATCTATTTCTCTTTCTCGGGAGGAAAACAATGCATTTGTTTCCACCATCTCGGAGATTTTTTTCTGACACCTCAAGGTCTTGAAGAAGAGGCAAGGTGCCGGGGGAGGGGAGTGAAATCTTTTCTTACTGGAATTAGAGAACATTTGCAGTCAGGTACCCTGGTACAGAGACTAAAGGCCACCCAGAAGCAGCGTGCTGGGAGTGCCCTCCTCCCTCGGTCTCCCATAACTGGCGCCATGTTACTTGATCAAGCAGTCACATATCTGGTGTTGGCGATGGCTGTTCGGTGTTTCAAGGTAAACTGTAGAACGCAGACTGGTCATTCAGTAAGTCACACACCAGGCTGCTGGTAGCACATCTGACAGCTTTGTGATCATTTTATTTTATTAAAAAATTTCTTTTCTTTATTGTATTAGAGAGAGAGCGAGAAACATTGATGAGAGAGAACACTGATTGGCCACCTCCTGCATGCCCCCCACTGGGGATAGGGCCCACAACCTGACCAGGAATCAAACTGGCGACCTCTTGGTGCATGGGTTGGTGCTCAACCACTGAGCTACCCTGGCCAGACTTTGTGATCATTTTAAAAAGGCAACTCCTTTGAGTGGTTCAATTGGAGAAAGAGAACTCTTCCTCCGGGCTGATGCGGCCCTGCCCCCGGGCCCAAAGCTCAGAGCACAGTGTTTCAGCTCCCACCTGGGCCTTCCTGGCCCAGCAGCCCTTATCATTACCAACTGTCTCCCGATCACCGCTCTTTGTTTGGGGTCACCAGATGACACCGAATGTCAAAACCAGTTTGTCAGTGATGTCCATGTTGGAGGCTAAAGTTAAATGCCCTTAAATTGCATTCAGTAAATCTTTCAGCTACCTATAAAATATCAGTAAGCCTTGACGGAGACATTTCCTTATGTAAACAGTATCTATAATATGACGGAGCAGGGGTCACAAGGGAGTACAAAAGCAAAGTTAATGAGAAAACTAATTGAGCCAGGAAAAACTGAAAAGCTCTTGTGGTTGAATTTCATTTTTTATTGTGTAGACTGAATTAAAAGTCATAGGCCAAAAAGACAATAATCTTTATGTAGAAATCAAAGAGGAACTAGAAGCAATTAACTAGATAATTTAGTTTAAAGATGCTAGAGTGGTCATAAAAATAACTAGTACATTAATTGGAGAGAAGAAATCCTGTATGAATTAGGGGGACATTTTTATACAATTAAAAAACTTCAAACTTTGTTATTATGAAGAACACGATGAGGAAGGCAGGGCAACTAAAAGTTCATTTTTTTAAAGCAATTGAATTAATTATTTATTTTTAATAGCATGTAATGCTTGGCCTATTCTAGAGTCAATTAGAAATACTTATAAGGCCCGGCTGGTGTGGCTCAGTGGATTGAGCATCATCCCATAAACTGAGAGGTCACCAGTTCCAGTCCAGGTCAGGGCACATGCCCAGGTTGTGGGCTCAGTCCCCAGTGGGGGGCACCCAGGAAGCAGCTGATCGATGTCTCTCTTTCACATCAATGTTTCTATTTCTCTCCCCCTTCCTCTCTCTCTCTCAAAAAATCAATATAGCCCTGGCCGGCTTAGCTCAGTGGTTAGAGCATCAGCCTGCGGTCCAGAGAGACCCAGTTTCAGTTCCTGCTAAGGGCACGTACCTCAGTTGCAGTTTGTCCCCGGTCCTGGTTGGGTGGTGCAGGAGGCAGCCACTCGATGTGTCCCTTTCACGTCGATGTTTCTCTCTCTCTCTCTCTCTCTCTCTCTCTCTCTCTCTCTCTCTCTCTCTTCCTCTCTTTCCCTCCCACTCTATCTGAACAGAAAATGGAAAAAAATGTCCTCAGATGAGGATTAAAAAAAAATCAATACAGACATTCTTTTAAATTACTTATAAGAAAAATCACATTTAATGAGAATCGAAATAGAAATCTTGAGCTACCTTTGGATCACCTAGCTAGGAGACAGAAAATGACCAGCTCAGGGGTGAATCTTGGCATGGAGAAATCAAAGATGACCCTCAGCAAACAGCAGCAAGGGTTCGGAGAAAACTAATGGCAAATATAACCGCATGATAACCGTCTGTGTCGCTTCAGCACGTTTCACTAGCAAGTAAAAGAAAACTCATAGTGGTTTAAGTAATAGAAATTATTGTCAGACATTACTGAAAAATACAAATATATTTTGGCTTTCAGGCAAAACTTGATCCAGAGGGTTAATTTTGCAATCAAGGACTAATTCTCTTTCTTTCTCTCCTTCCATTATGAAATCATCCATCAAATTTGATTTTGCTAATAAAAACAAGAGGACTGCCCATAGCTGCCAGGACTACACATGTGCTGATTTATGTTCAGAGAGAGAGAAAGTTTGTCGTCTCTTCTCTAGTCATTGAATTCAGGTCATAGGCACCATGTAGGTCGTACCAATCCTAAGCCACTGTACACTCTCCATGGTCAAGTGGAATGCTAGGTTCCTATTCGTCAAGCCTGCCTGGGTTGTGTGCCCATCTTGACCGACCACTCTGGCAGAAGGAATAGAATTGTGCTGATTGGCTGATGCTGGGATGGAGTCATCCCCACCCAGACTACAATAGGGAAGCATAGCATAAATGCTGGGAAGACAACCAGCAAACTTCATTCCACCTTCTATTTCTTAGGAAACCATTTTTGAACTGGTCTTTCTGCACTTGGGCTAAGATGCAAAGAAAACTTATATCCTGATCAAAATAAGTGTATGGGGAGCTCAAACAGAGCCTGGCGATTGCTGACCTCAGCCCTGTGGCTGTGCAGGGACAGCGATGCTTTGCTTTCGCAGGGAATGGCACCCTGTTCATAGCCCTTTCACCCAAGTCATCACACTGAGCCTCATACCAGTCCTCATGCCAGCTCTGAGCAGCCATCCTTGCCCCCTTTTAGGGTGAGGTGATCCATGGCGAGGACAGCAGAAGAGCTGGAGGGAGAACCTAGGCCCTTCTCTCCTCGTTCAGCACTTTTCGCTGGTGACTGTCACAGGTCTCTGAAAGCAGGGCCCTGTTGGAATGAACTGCAAATAGAAGGACTGTGTGGTTGAAAGAATAATAGGACCTATCAGTGTTATTCCTTCCCTGCCATTGTCTATCCCTCTAAAGAAGCCCAAGTGTCAGGAATCCACTACATTTGTACCTTTCCAGGCCCTTAACTAAGGCATACTGGTCCGGACATGCTACTCCTTTGTAATCTGTGCACTCTGACCTGCGAATCCCAAATCACTCCCACTGATGACGTCATTGAACTCATGGCTTTGTGTTTAGATTTTTTTTTTAAATCTTTATTGTTGAATGTATTACAGATGTTCCTCACTTTTCCCCCAATGAAACCCCTCCTCCGCACTCCCGCCCCCTTCCCGCCTTTTCCCACACTGTTGTCTGTGTCCATTGGTTATGCATATATGTTCTTTGGTTTATTTCTTCCCACCCCCCCAACCCCTTTCCCTTTGAGGTTTGTCAGTCTACCAATGAATTTGTACTTCTTAATCCCTTCACCTTTTTCACCCATTCCCCCAACCCCCTTCCCATCTGGCAACCAACAAAATGTTCTCTGTATCTATGAGAATGTTTCTATTCTGCCTGTTCATTTTGTTTGTAGATTCCATTGTTGATAGATATGTATTCATTGCCATTTTGTTTGTTCATATATTTTATCTTTTTCTTCAAAAAGACCCTTCATCATTTCATATAATAACGGTTTGGTGGTGATGAACTCCTTAAACTTTTTCTTATCTGGGAAAGTCTTTATATGGCCATCGATGCTAAATGACAGCTTTGCAGGATAGAGTAATCTTGGTTGTAGGTTCTTGGTTTTCATCACTCTGAATATTTCTTGCCACTCCCTTCTGGCCTGCAAAGTTTCTTTTGAGAAATCAGCTGACAGCCTAATGGGAACTCCCTTGTAGGTAACTAGCTGCCTTTCTCTTGCTGCTTTTAAGATTCTCTCTTTGTCTTGAATCTTTTGCATTTTGATGATGATGTGTCTTGGTGTGGGCCTCTTGGGGTTCATCTTGTTTGGGACTCTCTGTGCTTCCTGGACTTGTGTGTCTGTTTCCTTCACCAAGTTAGGAAAGTTTTCTGTCATTATTGTTTCAAACAGGTTTTCGATTTCTTGTTCTCGCTCTTCTCCTTCTGGCACCCCCAAGATGCGAATGTTGGCATGCTTGAAGTTGTCCCAGAGGCTCCTTACACTATCCTCATTTTTTGGATTCTTTTTTCTTTTTGTTGTTCTGATTGGGCATTTTTTGCTTCCTTATATTCCAAATCAATAGTTTGCTTCTTGGATTTACGTACTCTACTATTGAATCTGTGTAAATTATTCTTTATTTCAGTTAATGCCTCCTTCATTTCTGACTATGCATCCATCATTTCTGACTGGTCCTTTTTTATGCTCTTGAGACCCTCACTAAGTTCACTGAGCATCCTTATAAGCAGTATTTTGAACTCAGCATCTGTTAGGTTGCTTATCTCCATTTCGCTTACTTGTTTTCCTGGAGTTTTGTTCTGTTCTTTCATTTGGGACCTGTTTCTTTGTCTCCTCATTTTGGCTGCCTCTCTGTTTGTTTCAGTGTATTACTTAACGAGAGGTATGGGGCTAGATGAGACCAGATGCTGCTCGTTTGAAAGAATTTAGGAAAACTTGAGGCAGGATCCCAGACAGGCCAATCCTATGGTTAAGCAAGTGGCAACAGCTTGGGTGGGCCTGAAAGTTGGGTGGGGTGGGGCGGGGCCTCAGGGAGTCACCAGGGCGGGGCTACCAGTGTGAGCCAGGTTGCTGGAGTCCCAGATATGGCGGCTGTCTGCCGCCCCCGGGGAAGGGCTCACCAAAGGAACAAAGGCCTCTGACAGCATGTTTGTCCCGGAGAAAGCCCCCTCTCCAGCCCTCGCTCCAGTGCCAAACAGCTCAGTTCTTCCCTGTATGTCTCTGGCGCCCCTGGAGCTGCCTCCCCTCCATGCTTAGAGGGAGAGAGTCCGATAAGTCCATGCGCGGGCCCTTTAAGGAGCTGCCTGGGTCTCCGGCTGCCTCAGCCTCCCTGAGCCTCAGTTCCTGCTGGTTTTCCAGCCAGAAGTTATGGGGATTCTCTTCCTGGCACTGGAACCCTGAGTGGGGCGTCTGGTGTGGGACGGGGACCCCTCAGTCCTCAGGGAGGACCTTCCGAGCCGAGGTATCCTCCTGATTTTTATCTAAGACATGTGGGTGTGGGACCAGCCGGTCTGCCTCCGCCCCTCCTACCAGTCTGGATGTGGCTGCTTTAATTCGTAGTTGTAGGACTTCCGTTCAGCTTGATTTCAGGCGGTTTTGAATGATGGTTGTTCTGTAGTTCAGTTGTAACTTTGATGTGGTTGTGGGAGGACGTGATACCACGTTTACCTACCTGCCATCTTGACCGGAAGTCTGTTTTAATTTCTTAGCCTCACAAACAACACATTGAATCTATCACTCATTCTAAAGTTACTAAATTCAAAGTAAGCTACATTATATAAAACCACAGAAAATGATGTGTATTTAAGATTATCTTAGAATAGCATACCATAGGCAACTACTCTCATATATTATAAGTTTTGTTGTGTTCTATCATTTTAAAGAAATATATCTTAGGAGATTGTGATGAAAGACAAGAGTGAGGATGTTCAGCAGTTGTTAAATGTTCCACAGCGCTGACCTGCTGCTGCTCCTAGCTTCCTACGAATGATTTCTTCTTAATCACACTGACGTGGCCTCAGATTTTTTAGACATGAAAATATTATTGATTTTTTTTCTCCTTGCTGCTAACATGCACCTGCACAGTAGTCATTTGAAAAGCTCAGGCGACAACAGCAGGAGGCTGCATTATTTGCAGCAAACATTCACATTGTTCTATAGCCATTCAACTTGCTATTCACACACCTGCCCACAGCCTCCTGCCTGCCATGAGTGACAGTTGGCCATGTGGACTCAAGATGAGGAGGGCAGCCCTACCCACCTCTCAAGGAATCTAGTTCATCTCCTACCTTAATCCATGCCAGTCTTCCCTGGAATATGTAAAATAAGCTGATGGAAACTCATCTGTGGATTGAAGTGTCTACGTTACCATTTTGTTCGTTTCTACTGTGTCTTTGACTGTCCTATGTAGCAAATGTATTTGCAGAATAATCACTATCTATGTATTTGTGTGTTTGTATTGAGGATCTAATACCTAGATGGGTAACAAAGCCTCAGAGGTGGTAAGGCCTTTCCTGGGATTGGGAGGCAGGGCCACAGTCATGATTTCACTCACAGTGGGTCCCCGGCAAAGATAACTCTTAAAAGATTTGCATGGCGGTTCCGCAGCAAGCAGAGCCGGTCCAGCCCGGAGTGTCTGTGAAATAATGAGTTAGTTTCCCACTGTGAGGCCTCCTTTATAATTCCAATTTCAGCTGGAAAGTCTTTGAAGAGATGATAGAACCATATCGTCTCCATGAAAGCTGCAAAGATGTAACAACCGCCGAGAAATTAAAGAGAGAAACTCCGTGGAAAATCACAGATGCGGAACTGGAAGCAGTCAAGGAAAAGGTAAAGGCTTGTCTACCCTCGTTTCTGCTTGGCCGCCTAACTAGCTGGAAAAGAAAACAGTGGTTGATTTCAAGATCAAACGTAATGTATCTATTATAGAATTTTATTAAGATCCAGGGTTCCGGCATTTTCCGAGTGCTTTCCAATTATACTACCAGCTACGCGGATTTAGAACACTTATTTATTTAATTTAAAATCAATTCCTTTTAATGGTTTTTAAAAAAAAAAACCACAGGTTATTGTTACATATTGTGAAGTCTCCTTTCAAGTTTAATTTTATTGAACAGGAGACAGAGCCATCAGTCTAAAATAATTTAAGTCAAGTCAATATGTATGCAAAGTAGATAAAGATAGATTGACTCACAATTTGACGCAATAACAGAGAATTTTAACCTGATAAAGAGAGCTATGAAAACTAGCACAGAGACCTGAGAAAATAGGTAATTGAAATAATGAAGAAGAAAATTGGATCAGGCACACCTTGTAGGACGGATGTAAAATGCTGAGCTTTCCTAGAAAACCCAACAAGATGGGAGCTACCCCATCCGGTCTGCACTGCACAGGGTTGTGATGATGAGGAAGAAGAAAAGGGACATAAGAATAAAGCGGAAGAACTGACATTTGAGTTGGAATGGGCGTTCAAGGAGACGGAGCGCAAGAACCTCTAAACTACAAAATTCAAATAAACTACATCAGGAGCTGAAGTTGAACAAGTTAGAGCAAGAGACAGTCAAAGCCTTTCAAATGTAGTGGGGAAATTAGTGAGCTAAGAATCATGAACTCTGTGTGTAATAAACTGCCCAGTTCTAACAACAGCTTTTCATATAGTTGAGCAAATCACATATCTGGAATCACAGTTCTGAAACCGGTGAAATATAATAATACATTATTCCTCTTATCACTGCAAAATAGTTCATTGCAATCATTTTCCCAAGTTAGTCTTTTGGTGACTTTTTACTTGAAACCAGTCCCCTATGCTGATAAAATATCCAAAGGGTATAAAGGAAGGTAGTTTAGGATATAATCTACACTCTTAAATATCTATACTCTTACAATATCAAATGGGTATCAAGATTTGGTTTGCTTTCCTCAGCCACAAAGCTTGTCCCCAGAACTGGTCCTCCTCATGTTCTTTTTACTGTTATCCATGTGGTTTGCTTGTTTTCTCTTCTAGAATTTAATAAGCCACTAAAGCACAAGGACAATCCGGTTTTATACTTTATTTATTTATTTTTATTTATTTATTTATGTTTTTAATCCTCACCCGAGGACATTTTTTTTTTCCCATTTATCTTCAGATAGAGCATGAGGGAGAGGGAGGAAGAGAGAGAGAGAGAAACATTGATGTGAGAGAGACACATCGAGTAGTTGCCACCCGCATGACCCCAACCAGGGTCGGGGACGAACCGCAACCGAGGTACATGCCCTTAGCGGGAACTGATCCCAGGACTCTCTGGTCCGTGGGCTGATGCTCCAACAGCTGAGCCAGGGTTGGTTTTATACTTTATATATCTAAAGTTTCCCATAAGTTTTTAAAACACTGTATGTTTCCAAACCTGAATGAAATAATTGTAATATTTTTTTAAAAGTGAGGTTTTTCTACTCATCCATAATTTGAGGTAAGAAGAGAAATTCTTATTCATGATTCTGGGAAAACTGCCCTGAACAGAATCTGAATGTTGTCCACAGAGTTACCGCCAAGTCCGTCTGAATGAACTCTTACAGGAGCACTCGAGAGCTGCTAACCTCATCGTCCTGTAAGTACTGCGGCAGACACTGAAGAATGTGACGGAGAAATCTTAGAGGCAAATGGGTTCATCAGTTTAAAAGCTCATGCCTACTCAGATGGAAAGTTAAAAAATTGGAACATGTGGGATGTTAGAGTGAAGGAAAATAAATGTCACCCTGAGACCTAGAAAACGGGGGCCCATGGGCTTTAGAAGGCCCTACTTGCTCCTCGCCCAGGCATGCCTGACCCCTGGGGCCAAAGCAGTGCCCACCTAGAACCTGACCCTGGAATTCCCTGCCTAGCAAGCTCCAAGCTGGCCAGCGGGGCTCATAGCCCTCTTCCCTGGGTAGTTGCAGAGTCCACTGCCTGTTTACGAGGCTCCTGGACATGTGGGGATAGGCCAAGGTGAGGCCCTCCACCCCACAAATGTTCTCCTGAATTCATTGGTTCAAACAGCTGGTTTCTCAGGTTTCTCCCAAATATAAGAGATTTAAACTATTTTAAAAAATTATTTCTGACGAAAAAGGGTTGAAATATTTGTCGATCAAATGTACTATCTAAAGAGGAGTGAAAATTTATAGTTGTGTTTTGTCTCTACAATGCCCAAATCTAGTTTTCTGCTTTATAAATATTTGTGATTATCTGAGAAACACATCCGTGTACTATCTATATTCAAAATAACGTCTGTGCTTTCCTTTTGGGGAGGAGATATATCAAAGTTTCAGGTCAATGTTTACTAAGTGGCTCAGGTAACTAGGGACGTTACTGTAGTAACTCTCACCTCTGTTTTTCTTCCTGTGGTCAGGAGCCTTCCAGTGGCAAGGAAAGGATCTATATCAGATTGGTTGTACATGGCCTGGCTGGAAATCCTCACAAAGAACCTCCCTCCTGTCTTACTAGTTAGAGGAAACCATAAGAATGTCCTGACATTTTACTCTTAAAGCATGAACAATTAGAACACATTTTCCCTGTATGTATGGATAATGAAGAACCGGCCCAGTACTTTATACTGTAAATCTGATCTGCGGTTATGCAAACCTCTGGAGACCATACCGCAGGATTCTACATAAACGTTCTCACTATTTTTTTTTCTTAATTAATGGGAGCTTTTCTTTTTTTTTTTCTATCAACTTAAGAGCAGTGTCAAAGCTAATGGTACACCTCAAAAAAATATCTTTGTCATCGCTGATGATAAACAAAGTAAGCAAACCTGTGCTGACTGATGCTCATGGAAACCAGCGACTTGATTGTCAGCTACTCCAGGCAAACCTAATCTTTTGTTTGCTTCTCAGCCCGGTAGAGGCCTCAGCCCCACAGCAGGTTCTCATTAAAGGCTTATTGACAGGCTGGGAGAAGAACAGGGGTGGTTATCAAAGGCAAAGACCGGCTGGGCAGGAACCCTGAGTGCGCCTGCCCTTCTGAGAGGCTTACACCTACAAAGAAGATTTGAAAATCAATAACTGAAAACTTTAAGACGGACTTGAGTCTACACAATGTTCAAAGCAGTTGCCTAAATAAGGTTATTTAATGTAATACAGATTATATACTTAGAGTGATCTGAGCAATCATTGATAACATACGGCTTCAGTTTGCCGCTGACTAAAATGTATATTAGCTGGATTAGAAGGCAACGTATATTCTTCTTAAATGAAATATATTCCATTCTTAAGATGTAAACTTTAACTTTTTTCCCTATTAAATATTTTGAAATTTCCAGCATAGTAATACTTTGCATGTTTTTCTAATTAAGTGGTTAGCACAGAGGAAATCTTCATAGATGTCTAGTCGTTAAAAACCAACCACCAAAAATTTTCAAACATTATTAAAAAAAAAAGATATCCTGAATCATTTAGTTACTTTATATAGTGGTCGTGTGGATTTAAAAGAGCAATTAAAATGTGAAGTGGAGAAAGCTGCAAAATTTGAAATATAGAAACACTGATTTTTTTTTTCCATTTTTGTTTGTATTCCTACAATACTCAATCACATTGAAAAAACAACAACAAAATTTTACTTTCTGATGAATGACTTGATTTTTTCTGACATGTTTGTCTGTGAGTGCTAATGGGTAAAATAGAAGGCAGACAATGAACCTGGAATAAAAGCACTGAAATCCATTCGCTCGGGCCTGGGTCGTGTTTTCCTCTTCCGTCCCTGAGATCACAGTGCAGTGGTGTAGCAGATGTGGGCCTGGAAATCTGTCCTGTGCCTCATCGGAAGGTCGTCTGAACCTGGGATTTCAGATTAGGACTTCAGGCCCGGACTCGGCTCAGAAGGATGACCCCAGAGGCAAAGGAGCCAACAAGGCTGCAGCCACAGGCTGTCCCCATTCCTGCTGCGGGAGAACGTGACTTAACTCAGCCCCAGACTAGACCCTCTCCCTTGAGCCCAGTGCACCTGAAGTCCAAAAGACCAGGCACAGTGCCGGTGACCAGGGGAAGGAGCCCCAGCTTCAGCTGGGCCTCATGGTCTCGGAACCATGGGAGGGCGCTGGGGAAGGTGTGAGTGGTGACCTGTAACAGCCACGTCCGGCTCTTGCTCCTCCCAGAGGCTGTCTCAGTTTGGGTTCCCTGGGAAACAGTCTCAGAGAAAGCTCAGTGTTTACTAAGGAGTACCCTTGGGATGGACACGGGTGGGAGGAGGGGAGGAAGCAGGAAGGGTGGAGGAAAAGGTGCAGGCCCCAGGACAGCCTCAGCTGACCCCACAGGGTGCTCTGGAGACACAGGGTCCCTTCAGAGCTGTCCCATGCAAGGCTGGGAGGGCCAGGCCTGTATCCACCCTCACCGATCGGCACTGGATGTGGCCTGCCAGGACGGGTGTGAGCCTGGGGCAGGCAGCTCTCTGCAGCTGCAGTACCCCTGAGGGGCCTGAGAGCTGATGTCTCCCAGCTGGGCCACTAAGTCCTTCATTAAACAGGCCTGGGTGGGGCATCACCACGCCAACCAATGGCGCCACATAATGGTTCAACAACACCACACACACTCACTCACACACACACCTTCAGACTAGTCTCACCATTTATTAGTTGTTTGACCTTAAACTAGTTATTTAATTTGCTGTGGGCTACTAGCAAGAGAGTAACTGAAGTCCCTTGATGTCTAAGGTGACAGAAGAGAAGGCCGGGACTGAGAGCTGGGATGGGTGGCAGTGAGCACTGGCGGTTTTAAGGTCGGGAGCAGCTGTCTGGGAATAGGTGAGAGCGGCCGAAATGTGAAGGGGTAGGGCTGTGGTCAGGTGCCAGCAGATTCTGTAACCCCAGCGGCCTGCCCTTGTCCTTTGCTTCACCCAGCTCTGTCAGCCCAACCCCCAGCGTCCCCAGGTCTACACCCAGCTTCTCCGCCAGAGGAAGCTCCACAGGTGTGCACTGACGTCCAGCCGCCTCCGCCTCGCACCCCTTCACAGTTCTCATCAGCCTCCCCCGTGACAGTGTTTCGCAGTCTTCACCACTTTGTCAGCTGACGACCCTGCCACCATCCCTACAGCACATCCATGCACGTAGCACCGTAAAACGTTCCTACACCAGGAGGCCATGCTGGAAGCACTGCCTTACAGTTCTTCTCTTAGTGCGCAATGTTAGCGTTCATTTAGTGGAAACGTTAAAACGGTTGCAGATTCTTGGAGGCTGCCGGAGACCTGCCAAGTTAAAACCTCTGGGAGAGGGGCTGATGATCTGCCGGATTTGAAACGAAGGCTTTGGGCTGTCTTTCCCCCTCCAGGGACGTGACTGCCGCCACAGGCTGACATGTCCCAAATTTCTGTTTCTAACCCAGATCTCCCTAAGTCTCAGATACATATTTTTAATCACTGATTTTCATAGTGTTTCTCTTTGTAAGTCCTGCAGACATCCTCAATGCAGGATGACTGGACTTCTGTTAAAAACAAACAGAAATCTCAAACCACGCAACTGGAGCAAATGCATTTAATTTTCCTTCTCCTCTATCAGACCCCCTCCCCTCAAATGACCAAAGAAACATACAAATAGGAAAAATCAGCATCACAGTAGGATACTAAGCAAGAATGCCATCCACATGGTAACATTTTTAAAACTACAATTTACCTGGGAGAGATTGCAGGAAGCGATCAAAGGTCAGCTTGCAACCAATGCCCCTGAGAAAATCGTTTTAGGAGACCCTGAGAATTGCACTACTTCCTCCCACCACTTGCTGCTGGAGGGGAGAAGCTCGAGGTAGGAGAGCACAACAGTGAGTGGGATCCCTTTTGCTGGATGCCCAGGGCATTCAGAAATGGCTCCCCGGAGAGGCCAAGCCATATGCTTGGTGGGCACTTGAAGCAGACGTGGGGCTTGTAGTGGGGTCTCATGAATGCCCTTGGAAGGCACCAGAAAGATGTCTCCTGCCACAGGGGCTGAGCCAAAGAGAGAGTCCGCCCTCAGTGCACAGCTTCTCCTACCACAAAGAAAACACTTGCAGGGTCTCCTGACCCTGGGCCTCACTGTTCTCAGGCTGCTGGGTTACTAACCTGGTACCGCAAGTTGACATTCACCGGGCCTCTCTCTAAAATCGAACCGGGGGACTGGAACCATACCACGTGGTGTGGCGGAGGGCCCTGTGCCAACTGCAGAAGCCCAGCCACAGCTGCTTGTCAGTGGGTGTGCAGGACTTAGCATCCACAGGGTGCCTGCTGGCTGGCTGGCTGGCGAGCGCAGGTCACTAGACATTTCGAACGTTTTCCTTGCAGAGATGTGGGGGACACACTGACACAAGGATGAGATCTGTCTGGACTCCACAAGGGGAGGAGAGGAGAAATTCCTCTTGGGGTGAGACTCGCTTTGGTGCTAAGAGGTCCCAGTTGCTGAGAGATCGTCCCCACCAGCTGCGGGAAGACCAAGAGGGGAGGCCCTGCTCCAGGCCAGCACCGAACCCAGGACTCTCGCAGAGCCCGGCTCCCGCAGAGCCCGGCTCCCGCCCACGCCTGCGCTGCAGGTGAAACCTCTTCTCCACAGCAGGCCACACCTGAGGGTGATGTTGAAAATAACACTTTCAGGCCTCCCTTTTTTGTGCAGAAAAAGTGTTTTCAAACAGAACCTAAAAGCGTTCGTCTCGTCCGTGACACCATTCTAAACACACCATTATTTTAGGTCCCACTAAGGAAGAAAAATCTGCCACTATGACAAAATATTCTATCACTTAGCATGTTTGTTGTATTAATTGAGATACCTTATGAAGGCTTATAGAGGTATATAAAAATTTTAATTCATATACCATATGTGCGCATATAAAAAAGGGAAATAGAAGAAAAATAAATGTGGTTCCACTCTAAGTGCCACCCTGCCTTTGACCTTTCACCAGAGTGAGTGTCTCCGTTCCCAACACGGCAGGACTCCAGCACCACCGGGGTGCTCCGGACGCAGTGTTTCTTATAAGGGAAAACCAATAGACACTGTTTGAGTATTGGCATTAGTCATTTGGATAATTATAGATGTGAGTATGATTTTTTTAAAATAGCTTACATGTGTCTTTTAATGGAATTTAAAAATTGCGTATAAATTCCAATACATAAAAAGCATAAAAACAAGAAAAAAAATCTAAAAGAGAAAAGTCAGAAAAAAAATTTCATTAAAAAGAGAACAATTATGTAATACAATAGGATTATTTAGAATAGAAGAAAGATCACACAAAATAAATAAGAGAAAGATGCCCGGCCAGCGTGGCTCCGTGGTTGAGCGTTGACCCATGCACTCAGAGGTCGCCAGTTTGATTCCCGGTCAGGGCACATGCCCAGGTTGTGGGCTCGATCCCCAGTGGGAGGCATGCAGGAGGCGGCCAATCGATGTTCTCTCATCGATGTTTCTATCTCTTCCTCTCCCTTCCTCTCTCTAAAAATCAATATAAAAAAGGAAAAAAAAAATCAAAAAATAAAAGGACTCTCAAATTTAATATAAATAAATTAAATTAAATTAAGGTATCTGCTAGTACTATATCCTAACTTATATATCAAAAAGGCCAAAAACAAAAGAATAAACAAAATATATAGAAATGTTCAAATAAAAAGAATAGGGTTGGCAATCTTATTCAAAGTTAAAGGCTAAGAATTAGGAAGAACAGGAGAGTATTATTTCATGTTTATAAAATATATATAGGCACAATATAGCTATAATAATAATGGAGCTTTATGTAAACAAATAGCATGGTATTGACATAAATAATATAAGAATTTTTT
Source organism: Molossus molossus (assembly GCF_014108415.1). Lineage (NCBI taxonomy): Eukaryota > Metazoa > Chordata > Mammalia > Chiroptera > Molossidae > Molossus > Molossus molossus. Next base: position 186,705,404 of record NW_023425344.1, read on the forward strand.
GAAATAGAAGAAGAGAGTCACAGAAAGTCAATTTTCTTAGGAAACAGCTCACCTATATCACCATCTTTGACAAATCAAATATAGGAGAAATCAAACTACATAACAAAATGGACTTAACAGGTACAATAGTACTCACACATAGAGAATACAACATGTTTTAAAAATCTATAGATTGTTTATAAAAATATATTGTATGCTAGATAACTCCATAAATCACAAAATGTCGAAATAGTAAATATCACATTTATATCACAATGCAATAAAACTAACATTATTTACAAGTATATAAACAATAACATCAAAATCTTACTCACAGAAAAGAAAATTCTTCTAAATAAGGCAAGTAAAAAAAAGAAATTTTAGATCCTAACGAAAAAGACACTGAGAATTCTATATAACAAAAGATATTTTTATGCTGATCAAGCAGTACTCAGAGATAGATTCGTACCTATAAATAGATTTATGAATAAATAAGAAAAATGAAAGTTTACATTCCACTCAAGAAGTTAGAAACTGCATAAAGCAACCAAAGAAAAGCATGAAGAAGAAATTAAGAAAGAAAAGCAGAGAAGTAAAATTAAAAGCTGAGGTGCTAGAGTCAGAGAGAAAGGGGTTGAATCTTAGTTTCTTCACTAGTAGTGGAGGGATCATGACCCAGCCTCCTGGAAAACCAATTTTCTCATATGTAACTGGAGGGTTATTAAAAGAATCTGTCCTTGAGGGGTGTGGCAAGGAAACAAGATTGTGTGTATTAGCAGGAGCACAGTACCCGGCTGGGCACTTTATGGTAAACACTTGTTGCCATGTTAGACTTTAGTTTCAGAGAGGACAAATCCAGGGCAGCTGATAAACTCACAGTGCTGTTTGTTGCTATTTGTTGCTATTTTAAAAAAGAGAGAGAGGGAGAGAGGGAGAGAGGGAGGGAGGGAGGGCGAGCCCTGACAGGTTTGGCTCAGCCATTAGAGCTAGAGCGCCAGCCGGTGCAGACTAGAGAGACCCAGGTTCGGTTCCTGCTAAGGGCACGTACCTAGGTTGCAGTTTGTCCCCGACCCCACTTGGGGTCGTGTGGGTGGCGGTCGTGTGGGTGGCAGCCAGTCAATGTGTCTCTCTCACATCAATGTTTCTCTCTCTCTTCCTCCCTCTCTCCTTCCCACTCTATCTGAAGATTAATGCAAAAATGTCCTCGGGTGAGGATTAAAAAAAAGAAAGAAATGTCAAAGGATAAAATATAAATACACAAGTATACAAATGAGCAAGGGACCTATGGGTGAAATTTTGGAGAAGAATGCTCCTTAAAATTCTGGACTGGAAGTTATTAAATTCCAATTAAATGTATCAATTTCTAGTAAAATATAAATTACTAAAATTAACACAAGAAATAGGATACCTGATAAACTAATACAAAGACTGCCGAAGCATTAGCTTCAAAAGAATATCAACTGAAAGGATTTTTTCTAGGTGGCTTTTTTTAAAGTTTTAAAGTAAAGATAATTACCATTGTATTTAAGCTATTGCCGAACAGAGAAAAAGAAAACATTTTTTTTCCCTTCCTCAGTTATTCTGTGAAACTAGTACAAATTCAATACCAAAATATAACAGACTACAAAACCCAGAAAGTACAAATCACTTTCATGTATGAATAAATTTGTGAAAATTCAAAATATTTTATTTTTAGCAATATATTCAATTTTATCAATATTTGCAAGTAATAACCCACCATAAAGAGGAATACAGAAAGAGCTTATTGTTAGAAATTCAGCCCTGGCCGGTTTGGCTCAGCGGTTAGAGTGTCGGCCTGCGGTCCTGAGAGACGCGGGTTCGGTTCCCGCTAAGGGCATGTACCTCGGTTGCAGTTTGTCCCCGACCCTGGTCGGTCGTGCGGGTGGCAGCCACTCGATGTGTCCCTTTCACGTCGATGTTTCTCTCTCTCTCTCTGTTCCTCTCTCTCCCTCCCACTCCACCTGAACAAAAAAATGGGAAAATGTCCTCGGGTGAGGATAAAAAAAAAAAAAAAAAATTCAGTTAATCTAATTCCTAACATTGACTGGTGATTAATAATTAATACTTAATAATTATTGGAATATTTGTAATTGCATAGAATACCAATCGAAGAATGCACAAGAAACTGGTAAAAGTTGATGCTGAAGAGAAAAATGAGATGAATAAAAGGACAAGCATGTGAGAGAGATTTATTTTATACCATAGACCAATAATTTCTCAAAAATAATATTTTAAAAATTAAATAGACTTCCTGACTTCCGGTCAAGATGGCAGCGTAGGTAAACGCGGTATCGCGTCCTCCCACAACCACATCAAAGTTACAACTAAACTACAGAACAACCATCATTCAAAACCGCCTGAAATCAAGCTGAATGGAAGTCCTACAACTACGGAATTAAAGCAGCAGCCACATCCAGACTGGGAGGAGGGGCGGCGGCGGAGGGGCTGGTCCCACACCCACGTGTGGCCGATAAAAATCAGGAGGACACCTCAGCTGGGCAGGTCCTTCCTGAGGACTGAGGGGTCCCCGTCCCACACCAGGTGCCCCGCTCAGGGTTCCAGTGCCAGGAAGAGAATCCCCATAACTTCTGACTGGAAAAACCAGCGGAAACTGAGGCTCAGGGAGGCTGAGGCGGCTGGAGCTCCAGGCAGCTCCTTAAAGGGCCCGCGCACGGACTTGTCGGACTCTCTCCCTCTAAGCTCGGAGGGGAGGCAGCTCGAGGGGCACCAGAGACATACAGGGAAGGACTGAGCTGTTTGGCACTGGAGCGAGGGCTGGAGACGGAGCTTTCTCCAGGACAAACATGCTGTCAGGGGCCTTTGTTCCTTTGGTGAGCCCTTCCCTGGGGCGGCAGACAGTCCCCATATCTGGGACTCCAGCAACCTGGCTCACACTGGTAGCCCCGCCCTGGTGACTCCCTGAGGCCCCCCCCCCCAACTTTCAAGCCCACCCAAGCTGTTGCCACTTGCTTAATCATAGGATTGGCCTGTCTTGGATCCTGCTTCAGGTTTTTCCTAAATTCTTTCAAACGAGCAGCATCTGGTCTCAGCTAGCCCCATACCTCTCGTTAAGTAATACACTGAAACAAACACAGGGAGGCAGCCAAAATGAGGAGACAAAGAAACAGGTCCCAAATGAAAGAACAGAACAAAACCCCAATAAAGGAACTAAGCGAAAGGGAGATAAGCAACCTAACAGATACTGAGTTCAAAATACTGCTTATAAGGATGCTCAATGAACTTAGTGAGAACCTCAGTGAACTTAGGGAGGACCTCAAGAGCATAAAAAAGGACCAGTTAGAAATCATGGATACACAGTTAGAATTGAAGGAGGCACTAACTGAAATAAAGAATAATTTACACAGCTTCAATAATAGAGTACGTAAATCCAAGGAGCAAACCATCGATTTGGAATATAAGGAAGCAAAAAATGCCCAATCAGAACAACAAAAAGAAAAAATAATCCAAAAAAATGAGGATAGTATAAGGAGCCTCTGGGACAACTCAAGCGTGCCAACATTCGCATCTTGGGGGTGCCAGAAGGAGAAGAGAGAGAACAAGAAATCGAAAACCTATTTGAAGCAATAATGGCAGAAAACTTCCCTAACTTGGTGAAGGAAACAGACATACAAGTCCAGGAAGCACAGAGAGTCCCAAACAAGATGAACCCCAAGAGGCCCACACCAAGACACATCATCATCAAAATGCAAAAGGTTCAAGACAAAGAGAGAATCTTAAAATCAGCAAGAGAAAGGCAGCTAGTTACCTACAAGGGAGTTCCCATTAGGCTGTCAGCTGATTTCTCAAAAGAAACTTTGCAGGCCGGAAGGGAGTGGCAAGAAATATTCAGAGTGATGAAAAGCAAGAACCTACAACCAAGATTACTCTATCCTGCAAAGCTGTCATTTAGAATCGATGGCCATATAAAGACTTTCCCAGACAAGAAAAAGTTTAAGGAGTTCATCACCACCAAACCGTTATTATATGAAATGATGAAGGGTCTTTTTGAAGAAAAAGATAAAATATATGAACAAACAAAATGGCAATGAATATGTATCTATCAACAATGGAATCTACAAACAAAATGAACAGGCAGAACAGAAACATTCTCATAGATACAGAGAACATTTTGTTGGTTGCCAGGTGGGAAGGGGGTTGGGGGAATGGGTGAAAAAGGTGAAGGGATTAAGAAGTACAAATTCATTGCTAGACTGACAAACCTCAAAGGGAAAGGGGTTGGGGGGGTGGGAAGAAATAAACCAAAGAACTTATATGCATAACCAATGGACACAGACAATAGTGTGGGAAAAGGTGGGAGGGGGGCGGGAGGGGGGAGGAGAGGGTCAATGGGGGGAAAATGTGGAACATCTGTAATACATTTTATATCCAACAATAAAGTTTTTTAAAAAATAAAAATAAACATGCAAAAAATAAATAAATAAATAATAAAAATTAAATAAACTCCTTCCTACTAGACTGTTTATTAACTCATGCTTGAAGTGACATTTATTGTATAGGTCATATGTAATAAACTTTAAAAATTTTATAAAACACTCAAAAATGTAAGATATTATATGATCGTTATAGTCTGTATGCTTATAAAATAAGTAAGCAACTGAAATATTATTGTATAAAAAAAAGTTGAACCCACCACATCCCTACTAATAAGTTTAGTTTTATTTCATTTTGGTTATTTAAAGACCATGAGTATTTTTATTTTCTTTTTAACATGATTCCTGGGTGAACAAAGGGATAGAGAAGAGAAAGGTTGGGTTGGATTGGCCACTAGAGCCCTGCATATTTTATTTTTTAAGACTGAGGAATGACAATAGGTTCTGAGGTTTTATTTCCTGGGCTGCATAAAACTCAGGAGTGATATTATCCACAGCAGGATGGGCTAATTATAATAATATAATTAAGCTTCTGTAAACTCATGCACTCATTGCAAGTGTGGTATATTCTTTTTGTCCTTTAAAATACAAAATCCAAACTGTATTAATTTTCCATTAGTGCATAATAAATTATCACAAACTTATCAGCTCAAAAAAATCCCCACTTATTACCTCAGTTTCCATGAGTTGAGAACACAGACATGGCTTAACTGGAGTCTTTGCTCAGGGTTTCTCATCACTGAGTCGAGGTGAGACTGGGACCGCAGTCTCGGAGGCTCAGGGTCCTCTTCCAAGCGCACGTGGCTGTGGTCACATTGATTTCCTTGCTGCTGGAGAAGCCACGGCAGCTTCCTTCTTCAAGGCCAGCTGGAGAGAAAACCTCTTGCAACCCTTTAATAGGGTTCCTCATGTTGTGGTGACCCCCCCCAACCATAAAATTATTTTCATTGCTACTTCGTAACTGTAATTTTGCTACTGTTATGTCTTAGGTGACCCCTGGGAAAGGGTTGAGAACCGCTGCTCTAGACCCTCTTTTAAAGGGCTTGCCTGAGTAAGTCAGGCCCACCTGGGTCAATCTCCCTTTTGATTAACTTAAAATCAACTGATTAAAGACTTTAATTACATATTCAAAATCCTTTCACCTTGCCAAACATGTAAGATAACCGACCTGACATTGTCATGGCGTCCCATCATACTCAATAGGCCCTCCTGAGACTCAGGGGAAGAGATCACACAGGCCACGAACGTGAGGGGGCAGGAAGCCTCCCACAAATGTTATCTTACATTTCTGAAGACCATGTCTCACCTACTTGAGAGTCAAGCTGGGAATCAGATAGTAAGTTAAAAATGGCCTGTAAAGTATCCAAGTAAATGCTCCACTATTTACACACAATATATCATGCCCACTTTTCAGCAAATCTTCAACCATAAAAATAAGTTAAACCTCAAAGATCCTCTACTACTAAAACAGGGTCCTCAGACAGAATATTGGTGCACAATCCTATTAACATGGATTCCCAGTCAGTATTTCCAGCATGTTAAATGAGCAGTAACCAGCAATAAACCAGGGACGATGCAGCAAAACATCAAAAACATTTTTAAAAAGCAAACACAACCTCAAAAACGTGTTAGTCTGCGGTCATATGTACAGGAGGCACAGACCCTACATACTAGAACCTGAGGACATCATCACTCAATGAGAGAACAGCCTAATGGCAGAATAGTTCAATTTTGTTCCATGCACTCTGGTTAAAAAAGCAAGAATATGTGCAGTTCATCCTCAGAAAAATTCTCCTTCATTGGTTGACATCATAGGATGGCGAAGCTTCAGTTATCTGGAAAATTAATTTGCGTGGAGTGACTGTGGGAAGCAGCGTGTACGGTGCGCGTGTGTTGAGACTTAAAGAGTGTATTTTCAGGTTGGGTAGTTCAAGATGAGGATTGAGGAAGAGCTCAGAGGCTGAGGTCAAGATCCAGGTAAGGAATGTCAGTGCTTCAGAGAAGGTGACAAGGAATGACATCTGGAGCAAGGAGACTTGGCTTTCTTTCTCAGCCTGGGATATCTCTCAGCAGAAGATTGTTGGGGCCAAAGCTAAGCAGTCAACTTTTTAGAGAAAGGCTTGCGTAACTACCAAGTTGTGGACTAGCTGCGGAGCCCTGGGGGCCAAAGCACAGGCCTCTGTTCCTGTGCAGCTCTTTCTCCAAAGCTGGAGGCTCCGCCGAGCTTCTGAATGCAGTTCGTCTGCTTCAGATGTCCAAGAGATCAGGAAATGGAGATACTTCCCGTACAGACTTCTCAGATACTATTTCCAAAGCAATTATGTTCTTGCATTTTCTAAGTTTCCAACACAGAAGTGGTAGAAATAGTCTCGGGAAAGTGAGAGGCTCAGAGAAGTAAGCAATATCACATCTTGAAAGCTGTTTCAACGACTCCAACAGCTAATGCAAACAGCACATTGGGAGGATATGATCAGCAGTTCTGTGATTTTCTAACGCTCACAGGTACATTTACAAAAGGAATTCTACATTTTTAAAAGGTATCACTTGTGGCCCTGGCCAGTTTGGCTCAGCGGTTAGAGCGTTGGCCTGCGGTCCGGAGAGACCCGGGTTCGGTTCCCGCTAAGGGCATGTACCTCGGTTGCAGTTTGTCCCCGGCCCTGGTTGGTTGTGCGGGTGGCAGCCACTCGATGTGTCCCTTTCACATCGATGTTTCTCTCTCTCTCTCTCTTCCTCTCTCTCCCTCCCACTCTATCTGTACAAAAAATGGAAAAATGTCCTCAGGTGAGGATAAAAAAAAAAAAAAAGTATCACTTGTGCACTTTGGACATTATGTGTCCAAAACCGAGCTCTCAGTCTTCTTTCCCAAAGCAGCCCTTGAAGCACTCATCCTAATCTCAGTAAATGGCAACCGTCCTCGCCACAAATCCTGCAGTCATCTTTGACTTCTTTCCCTCACCACACCTCTGACCCATCAGCAAATCCTACTGGCTTCAGAATATATCCAGAATCTAATCACTTTCCACCATCTCCACTGCTACCTCCCTGATCTGTGCTACCAACATTTCTCACCTGGATCTCTGCCTCAGTCCTTGACCCTTTTCTGTCTCAATTCAGTATAACCGCCCAAGCGTTCGTTTAAATGAATTAAAATCTCCTTTTTAAATCCTCACCTGAAGACATGCTTGGAAAGAAAGAAACATTGATGTGAGAAACATCCCATACAGGCCCCGACTGGGGATCGAACCTGAAACCCAGGTGTGTGCCAGACAGGAATGGAACCAGCAACCTTTCGGTACACAGGACGGCGCTCACCCGACTCATCCACTCCATTGGGTGAATTAAAATCTATTTAAATAAAATAGAGCCCCTCCTTCCTCTTACGAAAATCTTCCAATGGCTTCCCATCTCACTCGGGGAAAGCCGCAGTCCTTATGGAAGTTTATAAGGCCCTACTACTGCACCCTTCATCCCCCGAATGTGTGCCCTCATCCCCTACAACTGTGTGACCCTCTGCCACTCTGTGCAGGCCGCACCAGACCTCTCACAGGTGAGTGTGCACCTGGGACCTGAGTGTGCTGCACCCTCTGGCTGGAATGCCTTTCCCTTAGATCTCACTTCCTTCAAGTTTGGTTCAACACCGGCTGCTCACCCATCCCCGCACCTGGCAGATAGCATGTTCTCACCGAGGCCTTCCCGTAATACTTTTTCCTTAACACTCAGCACTGTTTTAATACTTCTTATATTTACTGACTTATTTTTGTCTGGTCTGTTCCCTGTCATGTCCTCAGAGACTAGACCAGTGTCTAGCACATGGGATGCATTCAACAATTATTTGTTGAAAAATAAATAAATCAGGACCCAGGGGTGGGAAATAAAAAGTATAAAGCCTTTGTTCTAAGCTCTTAAGATATAAGAAAACCATGTCCTCTGCCCTCAAAAAATTAATGGTCTCGCCCTGGCCAGTTTGGCTCAGTGGTTAGAGTGTCGGCTTGTGGACCTGAGAGTCCCGGGTTCGGTTCCTGCTAAGGGTATGTACCTCTGTTGCAGTTTGTCCCCAGCCCCTGTTGGGGTCGTGTGGGCGGCGGCCACTCGATGTGTTCTCTCACATTTCTCTCTCTTCCTTCCTCTCTCCCTCCCACTCTATGTGAAGATAGATGCAAAAATGTCCTCGGGTGAGGATAAAAAATAAAATAAAAATAAATTTTCAAAAAGTTGATGGTCCAGACAGATGAGCAAACAAGTACACAAAATAATTATGGATTATGAAAAATATTGTGAAGGAAATAAAGAGGAAATGATGACAGAGAATAATGAAAGGGAAGTACTTAGGGTATTCAGGGAAGGTGTCTATGAAGAAATGTTTGATGAGAAAGTACTGACAAGCAAAAACCTTAGTTGGGCCCTATGTTCTTGGAAAACAGTGATAGTTAAATTTCCCCAGCCTTTCTCCCCCACCCCAATTCCCTAACCTTCTGTGTTCTAGAAAATAGCTAACTGCAATGACCCACAGCGCCCCACATGGCCTAGATGAGATGTGCTGTCCATCCACTCTTTCTCGTGATTCCCATAAGACTTGTGGAGGATTTCCATGTTAACCTGTGACAAAACCACACCAAGATGCGTCCCTTTCGGCCTGAATCTGTTGACTTATGAATGATTAGCAAAGGACTGAATAGTCTGTCCTCCTGAAACTAGCTAGACTCTGAAACAAACATTTCCTGTTTCACCAAAACTTCTTTTGATTGAAAAAAACAATTCCAACTGTAAATAACCCCGCCTGTAACTCCCCCCTGTAAAAATCTAAGGCAAAAGCACCCTCCTGAGACACACTGCAGCAGACTGAACAACGGCCCCTAGAAGATGTCCAGGCCCTACTCCCTGGGATCTGTGAATATCACTGTACAGTCGTCCCTCGCCGCTTCGCGCTTCACCTATCCTATACTATACTATCCTATCCTATCCTATCCTGTACTGTACTATACTGTACTATACTGTACTGTACTGTACTATCCTATCCTATCCTGTCCTGTACTATACTATACTATACTGTACTGTACTGTACTGTACTATCCTATCCTGTCCTATACTATACTATACTATACTATACTGTACTGTACTATCCTATCCTATCCTATCCTGTACTGTACTATACTATACTGTACTGTACTGTACTGTACTATCCTATCCTGTCCTATACTATACTATACTATACTGTACTGTACTGTACTATCCTATCCTATCCTATCCTGTCCTGTACTATACTATACTATACTATACTGTACTGTACTGTACTATCCTATCCTATCCTATCCTGTACTGTACTATACTATACTGTACTGTACTGTACTGTACTATACTATACTGTACTATACTGTACTGTACTGTACTATACTATACTATACTATCCTATACTATACTATACTGTACTATCCTATCCTATCCTATCCTGTACTGTACTATACTATACTATACTATACTGTACTGTACTATCCTATCCTATCCTGTACTGTACTATACTATACTGTACTGTACTGTACTGTACTATCCTATCCTGTCCTATACTATACTATACTATACTGTACTGTTCTGTACTATCCTATCCTATCCTATCCTGTACTGTACTATACTATACTGTACTGTACTGTACTGTACTATACTATACTGTACTATACTGTACTGTACTGTACTATACTATACTATACTATACTTGAAAAAACCGCGGTAGAGTGAAGCCGCGAAAGTTGAAGCACGAAGCGGTGAGGGACAACTGTATATAAATAAAGAATCCTACTTGGCAGAAATTCATTTATCACGGTAGAGTCTGGGGCTGATTAGCCGCAATAAACGAGGGCCGACAGTCTACGGAAAATGAGAACTGAGAGCTTGAGACGTGGCAATTACCCTGGGCTATCCGGGTGGAGCCCAGGTATCGTGACAAGCACCCTCGTAAGAGGGAAGCAGGAGCGTTGACTCCAGACAGAAGAGCAGGCGGCCAAGCAGTGGAAGCAGAGAGCAGCAGAGTCAGAGAAGACGCTGCGCCCCGGGTCCTGAAGGGAGCGGCCGGGACCACGAGCCAAGGAACTCGGCTCCGCGTGTGGGGAAAAGCAAAAGCAAACCAAAACAAACAAACATAAACACCCCCCAGATTCTCCCCTAGACCCTGCATGGGCAGCAAAGCTCATTAAGATTCATTTTGGACTCCTGGACTCCAGAACTATAAGAGAATATTTTCCATTGTTTTAAACCACTCGTTTTGTGGTTATTGTACAGTAACCATAGGAAACTAATATTCACTCTAATCTTGAGATCTGCGGTATTTTCCCTGTTGCAATAGCCTGAATCAAAGCCGTCTCCTTCCTTCTTCAGCGCTGTCTGTGGCAGTGCCCACCAAGTGAAGAGCAGGGACAAGAGTCCAGACAGAGTGAATGACGTGGACACAGGTCCTCAGGCAACAGAAAACTCGGTGTGATGAGTACAGACCAAGACGATGATGTGGAGTGATCGGAGCCTGATCAGACAGGGCCTTAGGCCACGGTAGGGAATTTGGATATTATTACATTTGTGATGGGAAATCATTAGGAGATTTTGTGCCATAAAGAGTCAAGTAGGGAGATCACTTATTAGTCCTGGTAAGAGACGATGGTGGCCCCAGAATGTGGGAAGAGTTTAGACACAGGACCGAATCGGATTGTGTTTCTGTAAGGGTCATGATATGAAACAGCACAATTCAATCAGGATAACTGGAGGAAGGTTTACTAAAGAGGGCACTAATAAAGGTATGGCCCAGGTATGGGAAGTCAAACCACAACAGAGAGTGCACTACTGAAGCTTCTGCCAGGGCCAGGCCTGCACGGAGAGGGGGAGAAGGAGCTTCCAGAGCCTGGAAGAAAGGGCAGCATGGACGAGAACACTGGTCTTCTGTCGAGAGGCATGACCTTATGACCTTGCAGAGGGGACCCTGGCCTTGTCCCCCTCTCCCTCCGACCTCCTGCTGGGGCTCTCTCCTATCAAACCCAAAAGCAAACCAGAGGACAAGAGAGCTCACTGGGGAGGCCCACACAGTCTGCCTCCTTGGTCAGACTGCAGGGCAGACAGGGACAGAGAGTGGGTCTGAAAGGAAAAAAGAAAGATGTGTTGTGAAGACGTTCCAATTAGTCCAATTTATTAAAAGGAAATGTAGAGGCTTGAATTTTCTCCATTATTTCCTTAATACTCAATTTCCCTGAGCCCGTGCCTACAGGCACAAAAACAATGGCCTTCACCTTCCTGACTTTTCTTTGAACATTTATAACTGCTCTTTTGTCCTAAAGGCAATCAGAAAAGACAGTGATGAAAACATTGAAAGGCTTATGGTGCTTTCTTCAAAGTTCAGTGGAAAACCTCTTCTGTTAAAAGTGTAAAATTTGAAGAAATGTTGCTACATGAAACATGGGTAATATCTACTTTAGACTGAAGAGAACTGGGTTTGCACAGCCTCGTAGGTAAAGGGTGTTTGACGGGGGCAGAATCCTAAATCACAATCAACCGAGACCACAGCAGGCCTAATTCACACATGTCTGCATGCATACCCATATTTTACCATTGTTTCGGTTTCTGCTCTTTCTTTTGTTTTGTTTTTTGTTATTACTCTGGAAGATAATTCAATTAGCTTTGCGCGTTTCCTCACAGAAATTTTGAATCTTATGAATATAAAAATCATGAACTTGGCCCAATTTTATTGTAATAAGGTTTTCTGTTTCCTAATTCAGGATTAACTTCCCAGGATACATGCAGAGATTTAGTAGCAAGAGCTACAGTGTACACATTTAAATATAGAGGGTTTCAGCAGCAATTTGAGTTATGGTAATTACTGGGTTTGTTTGCACAGACATAGATGAAAGGCATAACCTTTTAGTTCCTGTCTCTTTCTTTCTTTTTTTTTTAATTTGGAGAAATTGTGTGCTACCAACAGAAAAACCATACAACAGTTGTTTGGTGTCATGGAGAAAATCAGGTGCAACCAACAAGATTAAGAAATAAAGAGATCAAAACTGACTGAGGCAGTGTCTTAGCTAAGCATCCTTTCTCCTGGAGCCACCCTCCATGGTACTGAAAGACACTGTGCTCACACTCTGCTCAGAATGACTGCCACCCACACACCGTATGATTCCAGGATGGCCCCCCACGTCGTCTTCTGTTTTCACAATCATTCTCCATACCCTGCTCCCTGGTCGCATTCGTTTTATCCAGGAAGTGGGCCGGAGTTGGGCCCCAAAGGAGAAAAGAGGAACAGAAAAAGGCAGATGGTCCCAGTAACTGAGAGGCAGAGAGAGAGGCATCAGGACTCTCAGGGAGGGGGAGAAAATAAGCCCATCCCTGAAAACACTCCTGAACAGGCCAGGCCTGCTTTTGGAAGGCTTGTTGATCCTAGATCTAGATGCTGCCTCAAGATGTCCATTGTTTCATACCTTCCAGGATTTTCCTCTTCAAGGCAGCAGGCAGACAGACCTTCACATGTCTTAATATGGTGGGCAGGAGGGAAATTACCCAAGTAACCAATACTTGTTTTCAGTGTTTTCTTCCACCTCTTCCACGCCGTTTTCATATCAGACTCAATGGCCATTAACCCAGCTAAAAGGGAAGTCCTGTTGATTGCTTAAAATATCTGCTCTAGGTGCTTATGTTAAACATAGTAATGGCCCCCCAAAGACATCCATGGAACCTGTGAATATATTGCCTTACATAGCAAAAGGAACTTTACAGTTGTGATTAACATTACTGGCCTTGAGACACCTGGATTATCTGGGTAGAGTCTTTAAGGGGGAGTCCTTAAAGGGGAAGAACCTTTCCCAGCTGTGATCAGAGAAGCAGAGAGATGGCAGCATAAGAAGGAAGGACTCAATCTGCTGTTGCTGTCTTTGAAGTAGGAGGGTGGAGGTCACAAGGCAGGGAATGTGGTCAGCCCCCCGAGCCGCAAAAGGCATAGAAATGGGTTCTCTCTTAGAGACTCTAGAAAGGATTGAATCCTTGGCCACACCCTGATGTTAGCCCAGTGAGACCTGTGTCAGAGTTCGACCCAAAGAACTATAAGATAAATTTGTATTGTTTAAGCCACTAAGGTGATTTGATGTCCTTTGTTACAGCAGCAATAGAAAAACTTATACCATCTTCATTACCTCAAGCTTGGTACAGCACCACAGAAAATGTGAGGAAGTGTTCAAGAGTTTCATTCAAACTGACAAAAACTGAGAAAACTGACCTAGTCAGGAATCTCTCCATAGGAATTTTGAGCAAAAAGACAGTGATCCCAGATGGAGGTTTGAGATGCACAAAGATAAGTAAAGAAAGTGACAAAAGTCTGTGTTACATTTCTTTAAAAGACTACAAAATTAGTGATAATAATAATGCTTATTGAGATTCAAAGAAAAGATACACTTAGAAAACTAGACAATAATCATATATATGTCAAAAGAAGAGTTCACAGAGTTAAAGCCTTCTAAACTCCTTGTGTTATCCAGGAGAAAGATAATAATTTTGTTTAAGATTTTAGACACTGATGAATTAAGCATGCAGGTTTTAATTGATCTAAAGCAACAGAACCAGCAAATAAAGCTTCTAAATTAGTAGAGGGGAAAGTGAAGTAATAAAATAATTACAATAAAAATAATAAAATTTAAAGAAGGCAAGAATGGGTTTAAAAAAATCTGAAAAGAACAAGGGGAAAAGAAACACCTACCATGTGGGAAGAACTCAAGCTAGCCCAGTTTAAGTCCCTCATGGAGCTTACATGCTATTGGAGAAAACATACAACTAACGAGTGACATTAAAAAGGTGTAATTTTAGTGCGTGCGATGAAGAAAAAAACAAATGGGTAAAGCATTAGGAGGAGACTTTCATTTTTAGATAAGGGAAGATCTGAGAGGAAGAGAGAAGAAGCAGTACTCCCCGACTTTTTATCTGAGCAGGAAGAGAGGCTGAGACGAGGGGCCAGAAAGGAGACTGAGGAGAGGCAGCCAGTGCAGGAGGAACCGAGTGCGGCCCAGTGAGGAAATGTGTCAACCAGGAGGGCATTCCTAACAGAAACTAAGAATCCCTGGTTAACTTACTACAAGTCTCCTTCCCCAGACTTGGGGAACCCAGCCAACAACAGGCTCAGTATTGGAAACAGTCATCACAGTCTCATCCGGGCGCATAAACCCCCAGAGCAGAGCGGCTAAGTGCACGGACTCCGAAGCCAGACTACCTGGACTTGAATCCTGGCTCTAGGGAAGAAAAAGTCCTCTCTGTGCTTTGGTTGCCCCTCAGTAAAATGGAGGCAATAATTGCACTTGTTTCTTCTAGTTGTGATTGAGTTAATATTTATGAAACGCTTAGATTAAACCTGGCATAAAGTTATCACCATGTAAGTCTTTGTTAAAAAGGGAGAGAAAAGTCCCTATGTAGTAGTTCTCCCTTATCAGAGAGAGATACATTCCCAGACACCCAGTGGATGCTCACAGTAAACCACAGATAGTACTGAACCCTACAGATACTATGTTTTTTTTCCTATACACATTTACCTATAATGAAGTTTAATTTATATATTAGTCACAATAAGAGATAAACGACACGATAAAATAGAACAATTAAAGCAATATACTGTAATAAAATCATGTGGATGTGGTCTCTCCCTCAAAATACCTTATTGTACGATACTCACCCTTTTTCTTCTTGTGACGGATGCATTGGTGGAATCACCCCATAAACAAGATGGTTGTCGCCCACGCTTTCTGATTACGTTGCCAGAACACAGACAGATAACTTTTGGTTTTGAGAGCGTGTGGGTTCTTCGCTCTATACACTATGCCTGGCTTTATCAGATGCTCTGTAGCATTGCCACGTAGTACCAGAGTTAACCTGTCCTTCCATGTTTTATGCCCTGATGCCTCCTTTGCACTTTTATGAATGTAGTTTCTATTGGGCATCTTCTTCCAGAGTCTGGCTTTATTGCAATTGAAGAATTGCTTTGGATAGTATCCTTTCTCCATCAACTTCTTCAACTGTGCTGGAAATGTGGCAGCAGCTTCTTCGTTGGCAGATGCAGCCTCTCTAATAATTTTTCTATTTTTCAGTCCAGACCTATTCCTGAATCTGTGAAACTATCCCTTACTTTGCAGCAAATGGTTTGGTGTCACTCATTTCAGGGGATTCCCTAGCTGAAGTTTTCTTACAGGCTCAATGCTTTCTGGTCCAACATGCTGCCGTCAACTGGAACACATTTTCTATCATGTTTTCCACCCACAAATGTAATGCCTTCTCCATTTTAACTAAGCACTTATCACACACTGTGGCTGTAACTTGCAGCGTGAATGCAACAGCAAAACTAGCACGGATTTCTTTTTCTTCACAATTTCACGGGTTGCAGACTCATTCTTGCTCTAGATCTTAGCAACCTCAGCATATGATTTTATTTTTTCATTCCTAGTGAGTTGAAAACTTTCACCTTTTCACTTAAAAGAAGCACTTTACAGCCTCTCTTTGGCATATCCCTACTCTTGAAGATTACTTGAACACAAGCACTGCAATACCACCCCAGTGGATCTGAAAACTTAGAAGGCTACTAAGTGACTACCAGTCAGGAAGCATATGCAGCAGGGATATGCTGGACAAAAGGATGACTCAAGACAGGGCCTAACAATGCGTAATAGCATGAGATTTCATCATGCTACTCAGAATGATGTGTAATACAAAAGTTATGAATTGTTTATCTCTGGAGTTTTCCAGTTAATATTTTCAGACTGTGGTTGGTAGGGGTAACTGAAACCGCTGAAAGCTAAATCACAGGTAAGGCAGGACTACTGTAATGGCAGCGGTAGGAAAGACAACTCTGATTGTAAAGTAATGACTGCATTCTCAACAGGTTCCAGTTGGCACTAGACTCTTGTAATTGAATTTATCAGCATGACTGATAGGATAAGTATATTCGGATAAAGAAACAGCATGAAATAAACTATGCTTGGGAGATGTTTAGTTCTTTATTGTAGTGTCTTCATCTGTCATAAGGAAGTCCTATTAAATATTTACTGGTTCAGAACTCTAACCTGCTAACTCCTTTCCAGTTGCATTATGCACTTTTCTCTTTTCAATGTAAAATAATCTCAGATGAGCCTGGCTGGTGTTGCTCAGTGGTTGAGTGATTCCGGGTCAGGGCACATGCCCAGATTGTGGGCCTGATCCCTAGTCGAGGGTATGCAGGAGGCAGCCAATCAATGGTCTCTCTCATCGATGTCTCTCTCTCTCTCCCACTTCAAAATCAATAAAGAAAAATTATTTAAAAAATAAAAATCTTAGATGAAAAGTGACAATAATAAGGAAACACTTCCTGTATCCACATTAACAGAAGGAAAGGCTGAATACTTTCTTGGTGTTAGGTATTATAAGGAGCCAAATAAATAAGTTTTCTATAAAACATTGAAGCAGGTTTTTGACGGATTCATAAAACTTTACTACCCTTAGTAATGGGAAAGATAAAGTTCATATACATGAGATGATTACACAATTATAGTACATGGCTAATGAATGATACAGTGTTATAAGAGATAAGATAATACAGAAGTCACTACTGGTTGTAAGGATGTTTCATGAATGAAGTGTGAACTTTATCTGGGTCTGGGTAAAACTACAATCACTACGTTTTAAGATGTGCGAGGACTCAAATGATTTCTCTCTCCTGTGAACTTCCTTAGAAAAACACTCGCGTAAGTACTTTAGCAAAATGGGGATGTAAACTAAGAGCCAGATATTAGACCATAAAACCAGGGCTCCAATACCAAAGAAGGGCACGTCCCAGGAAGTGTCAGGATGACAGCTATTCAGCAAGAACATTACTTGCACACATTGGAGCAACAGAATAGAGGAGTAAGAGAAGGAAAAATGGATCTAAGAAGAGAATTTGATGTGTTTTAGTGTTTCATTTGCTGTGATAGATAGTTAAGGTACTGGATCCACTGGAGCATTTGATAAAAACAAGCAATAGATTAATTAAAAACACTGCCACCAATGAAGACAAAGAGAAAAACAAAGTGATTTTTAACTTGAGGGGAACAGGTAAAAAATATAATCATATCACATTACTTGTCTCAGCAGTGAATGATACTTACATAGTCATGATAAAGTAAATACCAACTGTTAACTTATCCAAAACCTGTTTCAAAACTATTGGAAGAATGGGGTGGAGAAGGGGGTAATAGACTGAATTTTAACTACCCTAATTCATAAGATAATTTCTATGCCATTAAAAAAAAAAAAGCAACATATAATTTAGAAATAGGAAGTAAATTCCAGTAGAAAGAGCCCCCAAAAGTCAGAAGTATTGCCTCTGAGGAGTGAGATTAGGGGAGGGTGTTTGTGGAAGGGGTTGGGCAGGGATGGCTGCTTTTCATTCATTGTAGTCCTTGTAAAAACATTATATGGAAAAAATCCTTTGATTAAAAATTAAAGGAGTAAACAGGAAAATCCAAAGACTTTGAGAAGTGATCATATACAGGAGCCCAATGGAATAAGCAATGAGATCTCTATCATTTATTCATAAAGTAAATATTTATCAAGCACCATTCTGAGCCAGGCACTAAGGGAGGCCCCAGGAATACAATGGTGAATGAAGACATGTGTGGTACCAGCCCTCATTCAGCTTATGGCTATGAGAGTAAATAGTAAACAAGAAAATACATAAAAGAAATACAGATTGCAGTAGTAAGTGGTGTGATTGGAAAAAGAAAACCAAAGTACGGTGATAGAAAATGGTAGTGTGGATAAAACAGGGCAGCTACTCGTTAAGTTTGTCAGGGAAGGCTTTTCTGAGGTGATCTGAGACTTGAAACACATGAAGTTCAGACCAAGGATGGATGCGTAAAGATTCCCAAGCAGGAAAGTCTGGTGAGTCTAGAAATTGTTCAAAAGCCACGTGGCCAGACCACCACCAGGTGAGCGGGATGTTGGTTCTAGTAGGGCCCAGATCATGCTGCTATAGGTATAAATTTGGGGAGCCCAGTAGGGTACAGGTAATATTTATAGCCATGTTAAGAGAGATGTCTAGCCATGTCTAGCCCGTAGCCGCATCCAACAGAATTCCCACATTTAGGAGCCCCAAAGGAGACGGAAAAGGTGGGGCCTGTAAGGAAGGGCACAGCAAGGAAATCTGAAAACTTCCCCAACAATGCTTCAACATTTTGGTTCAATTTTTTTAAAACTAGCCCCCACCACTACAGTGTGTATTTGTTTTAACAAAGTGCATTACAATTTGGTATTCAGATGTCAGCGTCGGTGCCGGAGATCAATTTACAATGATATAAAAAGTGTTAAGTGATTTGCTCATCCCCACTCCAAGTTATACCAATCGTGGTCCAGATCTCTGAATCGAAGCCACGGCGGGGGCGCTCCATACTGCCACGGGGTCATCCAAGACAGTGCTAGGATGTCAACTGAGTTGTCGCTGCAGTTATCCTAGTGCCCCTGCCCCTGGCCCCCGCACGTTCGGCGTTGTAAGGAATCGACCACGCGGCCTCCCCACAGCCCGGGGCGCAGCGCGGGCGCAGCGGGCTTCACGCCGCGGAGATCGGCGCCTCGGGAGTCATGGCCGCGGGCGGCGCCGCCCCTGGTGAGTCAAGAGCTGGGCAGGGCCCGAGCAATGGGCCTCGAGGGTAGTTTCGGAAAGGGGAAACTTCGAGACTAGAAGGAGGGAGGCAGAGACGGCCCGAAGACGCAGGCGGATCCCGGGCAGAGCGCGCGTTCGCGGAGACCCAGGCTGCGCCGGGCCGACGCACCGCCTCCCTGCGCCTCCGCCAAACGGCGGCGGCTACTGCTTCCGAGGTCACTGCCCGGACCGGTCCTGAGGGTGCAGACTCGGCGAGCGCCTGCGGGAGCGGAACAGCCAACCAGCGCTTGGAGCTCGGGGCAAATGACGCCCCTACGCCCTCGCCCGGCGCCCCGCTGTCTTCTCCTTCCGTCTCTGCTCCTCTCCGCGGTTCAGCACGCGGGCAGCGCGCCGCCGAGCGCCGGGACGGCCGCTCTCCGCCGGCCAGGCCCGCTCCTCCGCCCGGCCCCGCCGGGGGCGTCCCGGCCGCTGTCCAGCGCTCGCAGGCCGAGCCGAGGATGCCGCGGCGCCAGTAATGTCGGGGCCAGGCCTCCTAAGGCGTGGGGAGGATGGGAGCGCCGCCCGCCGCCCTCGCGCCCGCCCGGGGCCTGGGAGGAGGCCGGCGGAGGAGTCGGACCCGGGGCTGGGTAGGCGCGGTTAGGGGCGGGCGCGCGGCCCGACGGCGCGGGAGCGAGTCCATTCGGGTCGCCCCGGGGTGGGGGTCTGCCGGTGCGAAGGAGGCCCCGAAGACGCCGCACCCCTGCCTTCGGCGCGTGCGCGCGGTGGCAAAGCTCAAAAGGGGTCAGGAGTGGGGGGTCCCAAATCTGGTTTCGGACAAGGGTTTCCAGCCCCAACTTGGATTCCTTCTTCCCTTCTCAGCCAAGTTGTGGGTTCGCCCAGGGGGGGGCGGGGCGGGGCGGGGGTTGTTGGCGGGAAATTCAGAATTTGGGCGCGTTGGCAGCAGCTGGGTTCAATTTGCGCCTTCTTGCTCCCCTGCCGCCACTCCGCCCGCGCTGCTCTGCCATGCCGTGCTCCGAAGAGACGGTCTCCCCCAGCAAGCGGCCCCGGCCTGCGGAGGAGGGCGGCCTGCGGCTCCGCTTCGTCCGGCTGTCGGAGCACGCCACCGCGCCCACCAAGGGCTCCGCCCGGGCCGCGGGCTACGACCTGTACAGGTGAGTGGTGGCCGCGGCCGCGCGCGCTCTCCAGAGGTCGCCCGGAGCCTGGGAGGGCCGCCTGCTGTCCCCGCCATCCGCCCCCGCGGGGAAGGCTGTCCCCGAATTGTAGAGCTTTCTGCCACGCTAGCCTACATGCAGCCCCTCTGCTGCCACAGCTTAACACTTTCATTTAAAAGATTACAGAGACAAACGTGTGTTATTGTTTGTTTAGTTCTACCCCAGGGTATGTTTACTGATTTTGAGAGAGAGAAACATTGATGTGAAAGAGAAATCCACTGATTGCCTCCCTTAACTGAGACAGGGCATGGAACCCCACCAAGCCCTTGCTGAAATTTCCAGTCCTTGGGGCAAACAAACATTTATTTACTTATTCATTTAATCAGTCCTCACCAGAGGACATTTTTCCACTTTTATTCAGATACAGTGGGAGAGAGAGAGAAACATCCATGTGAAAGAGACACACTGAGTGACTGCCTGCCGCCAAGACCCCAATCAGGGCCGGACAAATCGCAACCGAGGTTCGTGCCCTTGACCCACGCTGTAATCTCTGAGCCAAACCGGGTAGGGCCAAACTGCCCCCCTTCCCCATCTATGTACGGTTTCTGACTTTATGGGGTTGAAAATTTTAGCTTACCTCTTTAGTATAGATTCAATAGGGATTTGGGCAAAGGGTGTAGAATAGTAAATATTCATGTGTCCTCTGAGGTGTTGTTTTGCAACATTTATTGCACCCTCTCCAGGTGGAAGGTAAAGATGTTTAAGACCCACCTTGGCCTTCAAGGCCTGAGCAGGATGCTGTGCCCAATAGAAAGAAAGCCACTGTGGAGCCTAGGAGCTTAGTATCAAAAGACCTAAGAAGGATTAATGAAGGCTGCTTTTGTCTTAAAGGGTTAATAAAATTTCTCCACACGTCTATATTTAAGTTTGCCCCAAGGACTGGAAATTTCAGCAAGGGTTGACTATGAAAAGCAGAAGTATTAGTAATACTTTCCTATGTGATAATTTAAAAATCCTCACAACAATCTGAATAGGTGAGTGTTATTTTCTACAGGTGAGGGGGTTTATAAAGAGCTGAATTGATAGCCTAAAGGCTTGAATGTAATAGAATTTTTGGCCCTGAATTCAGTGCTTTTTTTCCCCCTGAATTATTATGCCCACGTCTTAGGACCATGAAGTAAGTGAAAAGTGACATGGGAGATGGGGAATGGTCCAATATATTAAAAGCATTCCAGGTAATTTTAACTGAGAACTACTGGTCTACGTCATAAGTAAGTACAGGAGAAGAGAAGAAAGAAGTGTGCGATGATAGTAAGGGAAAAAAGAAAAACAAAGAAATGTTAGGTAAAGACTGTTGTAGCTGAAAGGGATATAGTCCAGGTCTCTTAATTTTCACGAATACAAATAGTTTGACAACATGTAGTTTGACTATACCATGTCTGGGCACTGTTCTGAGTTTAAGAAGAGACTTTGATTTAAGGTATTTGAGCATCCTCATGTACTGAAATAGACGTGGAAACAACTGTTCTCTTGAATAAGTTAGTGTTTAACTGTTTGAAGAGAGCAAACTTCATTGAAGGAAGTAAAAACACACTACCACTTTACCAGTCGTAATGGAAATCTTCAAAGTAATTTCCAGTTCTGCTTTTTAAAAATGTCTGTGTACTACAGTAATAACAGGAGCAGCATTTGCGGGTGGACCCAAGAGAATCAGTTCCTCAGCAGTGTACATCTCCAGAGCTGTTCAGAGTGGTCAGCTGTCTCCCTTGGCCAGTGAAAGTCACTGCCACAGCTTGTATGTTTGCTGAACTACCAAGATCAGCAGAACGGATGCAACCCAGCTCTGCCCCATTAGGTGGTCCACCCATTTCCCCCTTTCCTTCTGCACGCTTTCCAAAGTCCCTTAGACTATTATAGTGAGATAACCTGAGCTATAAAAAGCAGTTAGAACTGTGCCTGGGCATAGTAAGTGCTTAATAAATGTTAGCTATGATTTACCCTCCTTTCTTGGTTCTCTCTTTATCTTCCTTTCTTCATATTGTGTTAGTGCCTCATACACCTTTTAAAAGTTCATTTTTTTTTTTTTCCCCCTCGTGCTAAATAATTATTTCAGTTTCCCAACCAAATTTTATTCGGGGGAGAGTATGTTTAGATCTTGTTACTTCTTTCACCATAAAGATTCATAGAGAATTGCTGTATCTACATGCCAGTTATTTTCTTCCAATTTCTTCCTAGTGCCTATGATTACACGGTACCACCTATGGAGAAAACCCTTGTGAAAACCGACATTCAGATCGCTCTTCCTTCTGGGTGCTATGGAAGAGTAGGTGAGTGATTTCAGATTTATCATGCTCTTCCTTGTGGTGTTTATTCATCTTAGTTTTATCTGGGGTATAAATGAGAGAAGGGAGCCTGGGGACCAGAGAGCCCCTGGTTCCGTTCCCACTAAGGGCACGTACCTCAGTTGCAATTTGTCCCCGGCCCCGGTTGGGGTCGTGTGGGTGGCGACCACTCGATGTGTTTCTCTCCCTCTCTTTCTCCCTCTCTCCCTCCAGCTCTGTCTGAGGATGAATGCAGAAATGACCTCTGGTAAGGAAAATGAATGAATGAATGAAAGAAAGAAAGAAAGAAAGAAGAGAGAGAGAGAGAGAGAAGGGATATTGCTTGGCCTGTGCGCTAAAATAAAGAAGTGCCAACTGTGATGGCAAATACAGCTCTTTGAAAACTTTCATTTACATACAGTCATACTTTGGAGATATTGCAGTTTTTATTTCAAACGACTGCAATGAAGCATATTTCACAATAAAGCAAGTCACATGATTTTTTTTTTTTTTTTGGTTTCCCTGTTCATGTAAAAGTTCATGTTTATACTATATTATAGTCTAGTAAGTATGCAGCCGCATTACGTCTAAAAAAATGTAAATACCTTAATTTAAAAATACTTTATTGCTTGAAAAAATGCTGACCATCCTCTAAGCCTTCAGTGGGCTGTGATCTTTGTGCTGGTGGAGGGTCTTCCCTTCATTTTGTAAAAAACGCAGTATCTGCGAAGCACAGTGAAGGAGGTGCAACAGATGCCTATATCTGCTTCTGCCTCTTCGCTACTTTTCCGATTCCTGCTTGAGCTCTTAGAAGGCCCAAGAGGTTCTCACAACTAACTCACTGTGAGAAAAACTGAAAATACAGGTGATTTTTAACGGGTACGTTTTCCAGTGTTACTGCCATCTCCTCCTTCAAAAATCAGATTGCATATGAAGTCCAGATTTCTTTGTGAAGATGGTGATAAGAATGGCTAATATCTGTTAACAAAAAAATAGAGAGTCTTAGGATAATGGCCCTTGGCATTTTATGCCGGGAGAATAGAACTTCTTAACCCCTGTTGGTCCCAGAGTACATCAGGCCACTTAGCCTTTCCCCTTTGGGTTTGCCCCCTGGGGGTGTGTGAGGGTAAGGGATGTTCTTCCCTGAGGGAAGGGCCTCAAAGAGGGAGGAGCTAAGGACAAGATGGAGTACAAGTTCACAGGCTTCACTCTTCTAGAGTGATTCAGTTGTCACTGGAAAAAAGGTTTATTACAACTTCTTTTCAAGTGCGTAATTGCCTTCTGACCAACTTTAGAGTAAACAGAAAGGAACAAATGGAACTGGGACACGCCCTCCCCTCCCCGGGTTGGGGTGGGAGGTGATAACAAGATCCACTCTCTTGTTCCCCATACATGGGAGAATGGCTACTATTTCAACCTTTCCATGAGCTTTCTTTCTCTTTGGCAGCACTGACCACATTTTTAGCATATTTGGAGGGGGGAATCGGGAGATAAAGTGGGAAAAAAAAGTAAAGGCAGGAAGGGACAGCATTTATTGACTAAGTTTCCTGATTTTAATTATTCTGAAATGAAATACTAGAAGTTAGGATGATTAATGATAGGCCTGATGCTCAAGTCAGCAAGTATAAGGTATAAACATAACTTTATTTTTTCATTTTAAGAATAAAAAGCATAGTAAATTGAGTTTCTCTGGTTTAGTTTTTGGCATTTTGCTTGATTGACATTAAGCCTTTGCTCTGGTTCATTTGTTACATGCGGAGTCCCAGGTTCCAGACTAAGCTCTGCTACTCTTCAGTTAGGTTTATGCCTCTCTCCCCGCCCACTCTCCCCTTACTGTGTGCCTCCAGCCCGTCTACACTGCAACATGCTCAGGACTCCCATCTTAACACAGAAGTCCTTTTCTCAATTCCATACCCCTGCCAGCTGCCGTCCTCCCGTGTGGCCAGACTTCCTCCCAGAGTTGTCCAGGGCTGTCCCCTTGCTCACCTTTCAGTTCATTCCAGCCACCCATGGCTATGCCACCCTGGGTCTTCAGCTGACTGACCTTCTGTGGGACTGGCTCAACTTGGCTTTGAATTAAACCTCGTCAGATTTTTCTAAACTCTTCTTTTCTACTTGGGTAATCCAGTATGAGAACTATATTCTGTAATTCAGAACCGT
This sequence comes from Molossus molossus, assembly GCF_014108415.1. NCBI lineage: Eukaryota > Metazoa > Chordata > Mammalia > Chiroptera > Molossidae > Molossus > Molossus molossus. The sequence goes on from NW_023425344.1 coordinate 186,730,038, forward strand.
CTGCTAATGTTAAGATGAAGATATCAATGATAGGCAATAAGAGGAATAATATGCTTAAATTGTGTCAGTTATATTCAGTAATTGCTCTTCCCCCTTAAAATAACCAATTTCTCCTCTTTTGTTTTTTAGCTCCACGTTCTGGCTTGGCTGCAAAACACTTCATAGATGTGGGAGGTATTATATTTACATTGTTATTCTGTAAATATTTCGAAGTATTTACTTTGCAGTTTAAGAGGAAGTAATCAAAGGACACATTTTATTTTTATCTTCAAGAAAAGGAAATGTTGTTCTTGCCTTTTAGAAATGTCTATCTATAACACAATTATGATATCGTTTCAAGTGCTATTTGAATATGTTTAATTTTTAAATGACCATTATATGAAACGCATGTTATTTAACTACTAGGCTAGGATTCTGACAGATAGGATTTTTGACTTGGTTTAGTGATAATCTGCATTTAGTCCAAAAATTACTCCATTCATAGAAGGAAGTTTGCTATTATAAGGGAATGAGAAGCTTTTATGTCATTTAAGCAAAAGGTTCTAGAAAATCAGGTCTACCTTGCAAGATTTTTCTTACCTCCTTGAGAGAGAGACATCCACGTTTGGCAAAAGATAAAAATAGACTCTTTTCCTAAAGTCAGGAGAAAAGACTGTGCTTTCCTGTCTAGATTTTCTACTGAGCAAGTCCCTCCATGGCTCCTGTTTCCTCAGTAAGAAAGTCAACAGTTTCCTCACCAGGCCCCTTTCACAAAGGAGCCCTGGTCTCCTCTGCTAGCCACCCTTGTAAAATCTCTAACTGCCCCTTACTGTACAGAGATTCTCACCTTCCTGACATGCCTCCCTTGCTTTGGCTCTCTTCATTACTGGGGCACAGACCCCCCTGACGGGGCTCTCATGTCCTGGCCCTTCTTGATCCCCATCGATAGTAGCTCACAAGTGCTTCACTAACAAGACGCGTTGGCCCTCAGATAAGGGCTATGCTAGGTTCTCTGCCTCCACTTCCACATACCTACTTCGACAGGTGAAAACACGGGCTCACAGGTGAGTCTAAGTTGACACACTGAAAATTGGAATCTCCACCCACGGGATTCCAATTCTCTTGCTCTTTCCACCACGAGGTAATGCTGTGGATCCCCCTGATCCACCCACCACCATCCAAGCTCAGTCTCAGGGCATTGTCACATGCACTGCTTGGATTAAGCAGGGTTGAGCCCTGTCCTTGAGCCCTCTCCGGCCTGCTCCTTAGTGACCCCATGCTGTCACTAGGTGGTGCTGTGGGGCAAGGCAGGAGCCCCTAAGAGAAACTGAATTTGACACAACCCGGATGTCACCTACTCTCACCCACTCGGGTTGAGGGGTTTAAGGATTGCCCGGGCTCCATTATGCATGATTTTAAAAAATACTTTTACAAGGTCAAGTATGATAACTTAGGACTATAACTTAAGGATATAAAAAAATTGTATCTATTTAAAAAGAAACTTCAAAGGGTTGGGAAAGGAACATGGGCTTTGGAGTAACAGCAATGAAAATTAGTGTGCCCACCTGTGAAGGGTTGGAGGCTTAAATGATAATGTATGTAAAGCATCTGACACTATTGGGCACGTATTAGATCCTGGAAGTTGTATTTCCTGTGCCCTGGGGACATCACAGATTTTTTTTGTTTGTTTAATATGGAAACTTGGTTACTAATTTTTGCTCCGTTGAAAGCAACCCTCTGAAAAAAATGTGTGTACAAGAAATGCAAAGTTAGTTAGCCTGATGGTTGGTTTGGTATTATTTATAAAATCGCACTTTGCTGTGTTCTTGGATGCAGAGTATCTTAAAAATGTCTTTAGGCACAAATTTATCATAGTTGGCCACAGTTTCTAATTCAGAGGAGAGATGTTGTTAGAAATCCCAGGCTGTAAATAAGGGTCAAAAGAAAAAGTTGAGTATGCAGGACTGTGTTCAGAATTCACATCTGGTAGGTGCGGGCAGTTTTCACTAAAGGTTTCTGGCGAACGGCATGCCAAAGCCTTGCACAGTAACACGGCCTGAAGTCGGTGAGTCACTCTGCCAGTTCCGGTGCGTGAGTCTTCAGTGATAACTTCAGAATCCGTGCCGCTTTCTCATGAAGAGAAACATCTTCGATGTCACTAATGTCCCTTGCGTGAGTTTTTCTTGAAGATAAAATTGCCTTTGAGTGATAAATGAACTTGGAACTGTTGGGTTTTTTTTTTTATATACTTTTGGTATTCATGCTAAAAAGAAAAATTTAATTGAGAGCTTTTTTTCCCCCTGCCATACATTTTAATTCAAACAACTTCATTTCTTTTAGTTAGTTGAAGGCTTTTCCCATGTCTGTGTGCCAAGCAAAAAATCTTCATATATCACCTGGCACTGCAGAATTCAAAACACCCAGCCACTTGAGTTTGGTAGAAGAGCTTTATAGATAGATAGCAGAGACCTTTACAAACAAGGGAGTGTTTTTGTGTGGTGGAAGATAACATAAACTAAAAAAAATAAATACAAGTCATATGCAAAATAGTTAAATACCCAAACAGATAAAGGAAATTAATCGAAACAAAATGTAGAAGAGGACATGAAAGTGTGCAACATCATATGGAGGAGGAAGGTCCAGCCTCAATGGTCGTCAGGGAGACGCAGAGTAACGCCAGGAGGTACCACTGCTCATCATCACATGGGCCGGAATGAAGCAGATGGCTACCACGGGCACTGTAAGGAGTGTGGAAAGGGGCCTTCTTAAATATTGTTGATGGAAGTTTGAAGTGCTGTACACCTTTTTTGCAAATTGCCCATTAAAATTTAAAATGTACACACCCTTTGACCCAGGAAAGTGCTTTTTGGAAAACTATTTGGTGAGGATAAAAAGCATTAATTCACAAAGACATGTGTTCAGTGCTGCTCTGTGTATCATAGCAAAAATGTGAAGGCAACCTAAACCTGTGATGGATAACATGTAAGAGATGCATACAAATAATGGTTCTGTGCTTCCATATCTTGGATTTTAAAAGAATGACTAAGATTTGTACATATTAATCTCAAAGGATATGTTAAGTGGAAAAAAAGAAAGTAATATGTAAAATATATTACATAAAATATATTACATACATACCTGAGGGAGGGTAGGGGGACATTATTAGCTTTTTCTTTATATGTGCCTACTATTCGGGCAATCTAAAACTGTTCTAATAAGATAGGAACAAAAGAACACAGAAGTCAGTCCACTTTGTCTTTATCGAACACTCTAGATAGATGAGCCCCCGTCTGCTGGGCCTTGCAGAGTGGGGTTCCGTGGCCTCCCTCTGCGGCCCTCTGCTCCGGCATGGATTCCTACCGAGGGCTTTCTCCACTAAATCTCATCTGCACTGTCCCTGTGGCCAAAATTCTCTGCACATAGATAACAAAGGGAAGAGCCGGTCCTCTCTTTATATCGATTATTTCAGTAAATATTAAGGACGAATTTAATGGTCAGCTGGCAATTGGGAAAGAAACTAGGCTTCAGTGTTCTTGGAACTGGCCATCGCTGCAAGACTGTTTTTTTTATCATCCTCACCCGAGGACATTTCTCCATTTTTTGTTGAGGGAGAGAGAGAGAGAGAAACATCGATGTGAAAGGGACACATCGAGTGGCTGCCACCCGCACGACCAACCAGGGCCGGGGACAAACTGCAACCGAGGTACACGCCCTTAGCGGGAACCAAACCCAGGTCTCTCCGGACCGCAGGCCGACGCTCTAACCGCTGAGCCAAACCGGCCAGGGCCAGACTGTTTTTTTAATAATTTTTTTTCTTTATTGATTTTAGAGAGAGGAAGGGAGAGGGAGATAGAAACATCACTGAGAGAACATTAATTGGCTACCTCCTGCATGCACCACACTGGGGATCGTGCCCACAACCTGGGCATGTGCCCTGACCAGGAATCGAACCAGCTACAGCTACCTCTTGGTGCGTGGGTTGATGCTCAACCACTGGGCCACACCGACCGAGCAGGAAGACTGTTTGAATAGCACTTAAATTTTATTTTCACTCTCCCTAGTAATTCATTCATAAAGCACAGGCTTATTTAAACGTATAATTTGATCCACTGGAAAAATCTAAAATGTTTTTTCTGAGTTTCCTATGGTGGAACATTTTTTTTAAATTTACTTTTTTTTCTATATGAGAAAATGGAAAGGAAATGCTTAACCTTATTCCAAAAAAGCTTTTTTTTTTCAGTTGACCTTTTAATAATGAGTCCTGCCAACCAGCATTGGTACCCATAGAGCTAAGTTCCTGATTGCTTTTATTTTTTTCTTTGATAAGAGGGTTTTTTATTGTTTTTGTTTAAGAAGGTAGGTGTTAATAAGAAGACGTTACATGGAGCTACACTGAATGAGGTTCACATGAATTCTATCCAGCATTTTACAAGCCGGCAAAAGAGAATTTAGCATGTATAAAGGAAACTGGCGGGGGGGGGGGGGGGAGAATGACTGCTGGAAGGTTGGTGGCTTCTTTGGGAGTAATGAAAATGTTCTATATTGATTGTGGTGATGGTTGTACATCTCTGAATACACTAAAACTCACTGAACTGTGAATTAAGTCTCAATATTGAAAGACAGAAATGAGAAGGCCTGGTGTACCTATCATCCGTGCTTGTGTTTATGGAAACAGTTTAAATTCTTGGCGCAAAGATAAATGCTAGCGAGTCCGGTAAATGTACCTGTCTGGGCCAAAGCTGGGCCCTGGCTTACGTTTCTCTCTTGCCTTTATGTTTATAGTCTCAAACAGGTACTAATCACAAAGGATTCTAAGTAAAAGTGTGCTCATTATTAAGCTCGTGTGCTAATGTCTTTCTGAGCCATCATTCTTTAAGAAAAGGTGGCGGCTCAAATGAAAAGGAGAGAAAGAAGATGAACTGAAAGGTGCATGTCCATTTTTGTTATAAAAATGAAATGTTCTGCTATTTGCTAGACTGCTGCCTAGCGCTGTCCGCATCGACTTACTCCACTGCGCATCTTCAGGCTTTGTGACATTTTTATGTATGACTCAATCAGAGATCCGTGTGGACATTAGTAGGAAGCTGCTACCAAGAAAAGCCTTTAAAACCCAAATCATAATTTTCTCCTAATCTTTTTTGGCAGGTGTGCGGCAGGTAGACAGTGGCTTTGGAGAGAGCCATGCAGGATGACCTGTCAGATGCCGAGTGCTGCTCCCAGTTTAGAGTAGGAAAGTCATCATTTGTAAGGGTGACAGGTTGGAAAATAAGGACTATCTTCTAAATTCTTATTTGCTTGTTAGTAATATGTCTTAGTTTGGAGGCTTTACATAGTTACCAGAACAAGATTCACTTTCTCAGTTGTATAAAAATCTCAGAGCCACATAAGAATGATTTTGAGGTAATTATATACTCTTAGTGTTTTGTAGCAAAAAGCAAGCTAACATTATTAATTTTTTTTCCTCCAGCTGGTGTCATAGATGAAGATTATAGAGGAAATGTTGGTGTTGTACTGTTTAATTTTGGCAAAGAAAAGTTTGAAGGTATGTTAAGTACATACAGTCGCGTAGATTCAGCAAGTTTACTGAATTATGTATGTCTGAATAACACTCTAGTTCTCATTGTATACAATGCAGGGTACAGAGAATGCATTAATAAAAGATCAGTAACAAACTGTTTTGTTTTTCTCTTTGAAGTGAAAAAGGGTGACCGAATTGCACAGCTCATTTGTGAACGGATTTTTTATCCAGAAATAGAGGAAGTTCAAGTAAGTATAAAAGCAGAGTAGGGAATGAATGATGTAACATCTTCAGTGAAGGAAAATTAAAATGTTGAGGTTTTAATATGCTATTTGTAACTAGCATGTGTGACTAGTTCCATTTTCAGCAAAATTACTTAGTTTTAGAACTTCTTGAAATGATTTTCATAGCTATCATAGAATATTACTTTGGATAATAAATTATTTAAATATATAAAATTCTATTTTCTTAGCTTTTTTGAAAATTATTGAATATTTAAATTTATGGAGCTTTTTGAAAATTTAATTTTGTTTTTGTAATTTTTTTTTTTTAATCCTCACCCGAGGACACTTTTGCATTTATCTTTAGATAGAGTGGGAAGGAGAGGGGGAGGAAGAGAGAGAGAAGCATCAATGTGAGAGAGACACATCGCGTGGCTGCCACCCACACGATCCCAACCGGGACCGGGGACAAACTGCAACCGAAGTACATGCCCTTAGTAGGAACTGAACCCGGGACTCTCTGGTCGGTGGGCCGATGCCGGCCAGGACTGTTTTTTGTAATCTTTTTAAAAGATGGTATAGCGAGAATGGAAGTCTCACTAATAAGCTGGGGAGAACTGTGAGAGGGTCTGAAATGAACTGGCTCACCACCATTTTATCTTTTCAGGCTTTGGACAACACTGACCGGGGTTCCGGAGGTTTTGGTTCCACCGGGAAGAATTAAAATCTATGCCAAGGGCCCGGCCGGTGTGGCTCAGCAGTTGAGCATCGATCCATGTACCAAGAGGTTACCGGTTCAATTCCTGGTCAGGACACATGCCCAGGTTGTGGGCCCGATCCCCAGTGGGGGCATGCAGGAGGCGACCAACTGATGTTCTCTCTCATTGATGTTTCTCTCTCTCTCTCAAATTAAAAATGGCAAAAAAATTTTTAACAAAAATTAATAAATGGGAAAACATACTTTTTTCTTTAAAATAAAGAGTTTGTGTTAAGTGTTTCTGGTGTTTTGCACTTTTGTAAACTTAATAGCTGTAGCTTCTAAAAGGTTCTCTCATGGTCAAGGAAGGGTACTACGCCGCTAGGGTCCCGTAGAACTTTACTTCTGTGTTTTTCTGCGTTTGATCGTTGTATAAATCTTCATGGCAGCTTAATACAGTTTATTGTTTTCGATCAAATTTACATCAATTACCGATCCCCCCAGAACTGTATTATTTCATTCACTAAATGCTGCCCCTTCAACAATTTATTTTTCAGTTTGCTTTATAAATCGTAAGCAAAGCCTTTTGTTCAATCAGTTGGAATTCCTTCATAGGTACAAATTGTTATATAAACTGAACTAAAAGATAACAAAGAGTTATTCCTTGTTCTCTTCATTAGTGTAAAATATATATACAGAGAGAGAGAGAGTCTAAACTTTTTTTAATCTTAAGATTTCTTCGTGCAGATGGAAAGACGAGAAGCTCAGTTTGTTTTTCTATTTTTAGGTGGTGCTTTTTAAAAAATTTTTCCTTTTGGTAGTCCCCAAGTTGAATGAGTTGAGTATGTTTGTGAAAGGAAATATAACAGGAATTTCCATTTGGTTTGTTCCTCTGAATTTTCTTCCATCAAGTAAATTGCACAAGTTGTAGCTATATGGGTTTTCCTCACTGAAGTAGCAATAATAGGCTGTGTCCAAGAAAAGATGCAATTTAATCCGGGTAAAATAGATATGATGATGCTTAGTCCACTGGGTTTGTCCAACCCATGTACTTTTGTTTAACGATGTTTAAGCCACATTTCACTGCAGATAGGGGGCCGTTTCTGTGGATCGGATCAACATCTGCAGCCTCCTAGGTGTGCTTTCCTGCATTTCCCAGACCCCTTTGCTCCAGGGCTCAGTCGGCCAGGTACCCTCGTGGGGCACTGCGCTTCTGTGCATGTGGCCATGCAGCAGAGGGCTGGAGCTGGTGGCTCTGGCGCCCCCGGGCTAGAGATGATTTCCTCTGCCCTCCCAGCGGATCTCTGAGCCCTTGAGTACCTGCAATGTAGTGGTTTCCACCTGGGGCCACGGTTCCTCCGTGAGCCGTGATGTGAACGCAGTGGGTCGTAGCATTTTTAAAAATTGTAGAAAAATATCAGAGGACACTTGTCAGGTGGGTAAATATTGTAAAGATTAAATTACATATTTATAGGTACTGGATTGTGGCATAAATTATTTCTGCAGTTTAATAAAATTCAAATCTTTTCTGCTAAACTAGCCAGAGGAGATTCTGTTCCCTGAACCCTGACCGTTACTTAGTAACAGTTGAGTAAGAACAAATAGTGTGACTACAAAGAGATAGGGTCTTAATTTACACTGTAATGTTAGTTACCACTTACTGAAGTCCACCTTATTAAGCACTTACAAACTTGCTTTCTCATGGCGTACCTGTGGGAGAGGAGATAAACCACTCTTTATAGATGACAAAAATGGGCTCAGAGGGCCCTGGCCAGTGTGGCTCAGGTCGAACATTGTCCCATGCACCAAAAGGTTGCGGGTTTGATTTCTGGTCAGGACACATACCTAGATTGTGGGTTTGATCTCAAGTCGGGGGATGGAGGGACCTAGAGAGTATTATGCAGAGTGATACAAGCCAGTCAGAGAAAGACAAGTACCACATGATCTCACTTATTTGTGGGACATAATGAGCAAAATAAACTGTTGATCAAAAGAGATCTAGAGTCAGAAGTAGGGAACAGACTGACAAACCTCAGGGATGGGGGTGGGAGGGGAGGGAAGAGATAAACCAAAGAAATTATATGCATAAATGCATAACCAATGGACATGGACACTAGGCTGGGGAACGCGGGAGGAGGGTGTCAATGGGGAAAAAAGGGGGACATCTGTAATACTTTCAACAATGAAAATAAAAATAAAAAAGAAAGCTGTTCTTAGATTTTAAAGACTCATAAGGGGAATTAGGCTTGTTAGATTAAAACTACAGATGTTATCTGTGAGATAACAAAGTGTTGGTTGGTCTCTGCCCCTGGTTCCCGACACAGCCCCTTTCAAAACCCTTGTAATTTTCTTAGTGATAAGAACACTAGGAACATCTCTTGTTTTAATATTGGTCTTTGACCTCCGTTCCTGACAAAGGGCTGAAACCCTTGTAGTTTTCTGGGTGATAGAAGTGTCTGTGGTTCTAATGAGGTGACCTGGGCAGCTCCTCGATGGCTCCGGAAAGACCATGACGAGGGGGCTGGAATTTCTAGCCCCACCCCCCATTCTTTTGTGAAGGGAGAGGCCTGAAAATGGAACTAATCCGTCATGCCTATATGATGAAGCTGCCAGAAAATCTCGAAACTTCGGGGTTCAAAGAATGTCCAAGTCGGTGAACACAGAGAGGTGCTGGGAGAGGGGTGTGCCCAGGCAGGGCAAGGAGGCTCCATGCCCCTTCCCACATTCCTTGCTCTGTGTCTCTCTTTCATCTGGATTGCCACCTGTATCCTTTAGCATAGCCTTTGGTAAACTGAACATAAGTGTTACCCTGAGTTGTGTGAGCTGCTCTAGGAAGTGAATCAAATCAAGGGAGGGTGGGTCTTTGGAAACTCTAGTCTATAGATAACTATAGTCTATAGAAACTCTAGGCGATAATCAGGACCTGTGCCTGGCTTCTGAGTGTGTGCGTATGGAAGGGTGGCCTTCCTGTGGACTGAGCCCTTAGCCTGGGGGCCTGACACCTTCAGGCAGTGTCAGAATCCAGTTAAGTCATGTTATAACTCAGTGCCATTGACCCAAACTCCCAGAGGCCTTCACGACAACCAAAGGGGTTGTCAGTTTACTCATTTACTGAAGAACATTCTTCACTAACTAATCCCTAAGTAATCGCTAACCCTGGGGTAATAACTAACCCTTGAGTAATCCTGGGGTCGGCGCCAGGGATAATCTATTGAAAACATCTTGACCTTTGAGATGTCTGGGAAACTGAGTAACAGGTAATTAACTAACTGCTAAATTCCGCTTCTGTAACATGCTTGCTTACACGTAGCACCCCCCTTACAAAATCCTATAAAAAGGAGCCATTTTAGCTCTCCGGGGCCGCAGTTACTCCTGTGTGGGACATACTGCAGGTGCCTGCGGACTTAGCTCAATAAACTCCTTTTGTTAAACCCCATCTCGGCGTCTGAGTTTGGTCGATCTCCTGGGTTACAACATTTGGAGGCCCCAGTGAGATCACCTCGAGGTCCCCCTCTGAGAGGGGTCGACCTCCTCAGGCACAAGGCGAGGCGCCTCCATCCTCGCCTCTACAAATTTGATCTTCTGACTGCGGCCAGATTCGGCTTAGGGACTTCGCGCCACGTGGTCTTGGTAAGTGGATCGACCCATTTGTTTCTTTGTGTCTTTGGCTCCGGAGCATTTGGCGAGGCTGTACAGGCGGGACGCCGCGCACTGTCTGCCTCTAATCAGAGTCAGGACGCTGACTTCTGATGTTGGAAGCCTAGGTGCTTCACTTTGAAGGTGTGTGTGTTCCGTGCGGGTGTGAGACTAGTCTCAGTGATTGTTCTTGTTTGTCTTCTGATTTCGTGTTCTTGTATGTTCAGCCTCTCTTTCTGCTCTAACTGTTTCACTTTCAGGAGAGACACCATGGGTCAAGGACCATCCAGGAAACCGACCCCCCTTGAATGTCTGCTCTCTAACTTTTCCGATTTTCTCAAAAGGTCCTGTAATTACAGGAAGCCAGCAGACCCCGGCTTCCTGAGGACGCTATGTGAACTAGAGTGGCCAGCCTTTGGGGTGGAATGGCCCTCGGAGGGGAGTTTTGACCCTAACCTCCTCTTCGCCGTGCGTTCGGTTGTTTATAGGGTCCCTCACCCAGATCAACGGGTATACATAGATGTCTGGATTGACATAGTGTTAGACAAGCCTCCCTATATAACAAAATGCGGAAGGGAGGAGCCCCAAAAGGGAATGAAAGCTAAGGTAGGAAAGCATACCATTATGGTTGCAGCCCCAAAGGAGCGACCGCGGGGGCAACCAAGGAGAACCAACCAGAGTCCCCTGGGAAAGCACCCAAACCCCGGTTATATCCGGTCCCCCCAGGGGATCCTGAGGAATCGCTCCTGGAAGTAATGACGCCCCCGCCCTATGCAGGAAACGCCTCGGGCGGGAAGGCGAGGGCACCCTCAGACGAGCCTCAGGCAAGAGCCCCAGGCCCGGCTGACAATGCCAGACTTTTGAGTCCCTCACATACACGGGACGGCACCCCTTATCAACCGGCCCGGGAAGCGGACACCTCAGTCCCAATGCTCCCATTACGAGAGGTGCCCGCTGCGCCCGGCTCTATGGGCCCGGCATGAATGATCTATGTCCCTTTTTCAACTAGTGACTTATATAATTGGAAACAGCAAAACTCCCCTTTCTCGGAGCAACCACAAGCTCTGATAAATTTATTGGAGTCTGTATTCCGGACCCACCAACCCACTTGGGACGATTGTCAACAGATTTTACAAACTTTGTTCACCTCAGAGGAGAGGGAGAGGATAGGCGCTGAGGCAATTAAGGCTGTGGTCGGGGATGATGCTGGCCCCGAGGGCTTAGATGATGAACTGCCTCAACGACCCCCAGAATGGGATCCAAACACTGGGGAGGGGATGCAGAGGTTACGCACTTATCACCGAAACCTCCTCAGGAGTCTAAGGGGCGCTGCTAAGAAACCCACCAATTTAGCAAAAGTAGCAGCCACTATGCAAGGGAAGGACGAATCTCCCATGGCCTTTTTAGAAAGATTATTAGAGGCCTACAGAACTTATACCCCCTTAGACCCGGATGCAGATGGGAATAGACGGGTGGTCAACATGGCCTTCGTCTCACAGTCAACCCCAGACATCAGAAAGAAACTGCAGAAATTAGAAGGCTTTGAGGGAAAGAATAGAAGTGAGTTACTTGAAATAGCTCAGAAAGTTTTTCAGAACCGGGAGGATCCCATTAAGGAGCAAACTAGGCAACTGTCTCGAATCTTGCTGGCAACCCCTAACAAGGGACCACTAGCCACCTATAAGGGGAATAAAGAACCATCTAAAGATAGACCCCAACTTAAGAAAAATCAATGCGCCTTCTGCAAGGCTATGGGACACTGGAAGAAAGATTGCCCCAAGCTAATGGCAAGAAAAGCACAAGAAACCCCTGCACGCTTACTCCTTAGAGACTGAGGAAGATTAGGGGGGTCAGGGTTCCATCAATTTAGGCCCCCAGGAACCCATGTTAACCCTGACGGTCGAGGGAAAACAAACTGACTTCCTTGTCGACACGGGGGCCACCTATTCGGTCCTGCAGCAGGCCTCTGGAAAGCTCTCCTCCCCAAAGACATCGATTATAGGGGCAACAGGAAAGCCAAAAGCATACCCATGGACTAAAGCCAGAATCACTGATCTCGGGAAGGGCACTATCACTCACTCCTTCCTTGTAATGCCCGACTGCCCCTACCCATTGCTTGGCAGAGACCTGCTGCGAAAGCTGAAAGCAACTATAACTTTTCAAGACAATAGCACAACTCTAAGCTTAGGGAACCAACAACCTTCCACTATCATGGTTACAGTACCCCTCTCTGAGGAATATCTCCTTTAAGAGGAAATGTCACCTCCCACTGGGGAAAGTAACTCACAGGATGTCTTGACTAAATTAGCCATACAGATCCCTGAAGTTTGGGCTGAAACAAACCCACCGGGGCTAGCCTCTCACCAGCCCCCTATCATTGTGCAATTGGCCAGCACTGCTACTCCCATTCAAGTCAGACAATACCCAATTCCCCAAAAGGCCAAGGAAGGGATTGCCAAACATATTAAGAGGCTGAGAGATGCAGGCATTTTAATTCCGTGTCAGTCCCCCTGGAACACCCCATTGTTGCCCGTGAAGAAACCGGGAACAGAAGATTATAGGCCAGTTCAGGATTTGCGGGAGGTAAACAAAAGGGTTGAGTCTATCCACCCTACTGTGCCTAACCCATATACCCTCCTGAGTCTTTTACCTCCAGACAAGGTTTACTACTCAGTCCTGGACCTCAAAGACGCCTTCTTCACCCTGCCGCTTGCTGCGAAGAGCCAACCTGTCTTTGCCTTTGAATGGACAGACCCCGAAGGGGGTTTCTCAGGCCAGCTTACCTGGACCAGACACCCTCAGGGCTTCAAGAACTCTCCCACCATTTTTGACGAAGCCCTGAGCCAGGACCTCCTCAACTTCCGAGGCAGCCACCCACAGGTGACCCTGCTCCAATATGTAGATGACCTACTCCCAGCTGCCCGGACCTCCGATGAATGCCTTGCTGCCATTCGAGCCCTTCTCATTGAGTTAGGCAAACTTGGGTACCGGGTATCCATGAGAAAAGCCCAAATCTGTGTCAAGAAAGCCACCTACTTGGGTTACCATTTAGAGGAAGGGAAAGGCACCTTATCCTCAGGAAGAATCCAAGCAATCCTTGGAATCCCAAGGCCAACCACCAAAAGGCAGGTACGAGAATTTCTAGGCGCGGTTGGATATTGCAGACTGTGGATTCTAGGGTTTGCAGAAATTGCAAGACCCCTCTATTCATGTACGGGGGGAAAGGAACCTGATTTAACTTGGACTGAAAGGGAAGAAGAGGCTTTTGAAAGACTTAAACAGGCGCTTGCCTCAGCCCCTGCCCTTGCCTTGCCAGATACCACCAAACCTTTCCAGCTTTTTGTTGCAGAACGCAAAGGCATAGCAAAAGGAGTCCTAACCCAGACTCTGGGACCATGGAAACGCCCGATTGCTTATCTCTCCAAACAGCTTGACCCTGTTGCTGCAGGCTGGCCGTCCTGCATGAGAGCAATAGCTGCAACCGCTCTCCTTGTCAAGGAGGCGCAGAAGCTGACCTTAGGCCAGGACCTCCAAATCATCGGAGGCCACACCACTGAAGCCTTACTCAGGTCTCCTCCTGACAGATGGATTTCCAACGCTCGCCTCACTCAATATCAGGTACTATTATTGAACTCACCACAGGTTACCTTCTCCAAGTCTACTGCCCTCAACCCGGCCACCTTACTCCCCGACGGGAATCAAGGAGAACTGCTCCACGATTGCCACTCGTTACTAGACTCCATAGAGGGAACCAGACCGGACCTCAAAGACGAGCAAATAGCCAACTCTGACTATGACCTCTATACTGATGGGAGCAGTTTCATCAGGGATGGAACTCGGTATGCCGGGGCAGCAGTAGTCACCAATTTACAGGTAATCTGGGCTCAGGCCTTGCCCCACGGAACTTCTGCACAGAAAGCAGAACTGATTGCCCTGACACAGGCACTCAACTGGGCAAAAGGCAAGAGGGTCAACAACTACACTGACAGCCGCTATGCCTTTGCAACTGCTCAAGTGCATGGAGCCCTATACCGAGAAAGGGGGCTCCTCACATCAGCTGGAAAAGAAATTAAAAATAAAGAAGAAATACTCAATCTCTTAGCAGCCATCTGGCAACCTAAGGCTGTAGCCATTGTTCACTGCAGAGGGCACGAAACCAAGCCTAGTCAGACAAAAGAAGGAAATGACCTAGCAGACCGGACTGCTAAACAAATTGCCCTAACTGAGGTAAAACCTATAGAAATACTCCCTGCTCTTCCCCTTCGGGAATTGCCCTCCTCGCCATCCTACAATGAAGAGGAGCTCAACCTGGGAAAGAAGTTAAATTGTTCAACAGAAAAGGGGAACTGGCATCGGCTCCCCGATGGAAGACTACTTCTCCCCAAAGCCTTGGGAATTGCTCTCATTAGAGATCTCCACTATAGTACTCACCTAGGCACATCAAAATTAATCTCTCTAGTCAGTAGACACTTCTATATTCTAGATCTCAAGACTATAGCCACATCGGAGGTTACCCGATGTTCTGCCTGTGCACAGGTAAATCCAGGACCTCCCAGACCCCATGGACTTGGGGTCCGAATCAGAGGGCATGAACCAGGTGAGCATTGGGAACTTGATTTTACTGAGATCTCAACCAGCAAATTTGGATTTAAGTACTTACTAGTTTTTGTGGACACCTACTCAGGATGGACTGAGGCTTTTGCCACAAGGCACGAGACTGCTAACGTAGTTGCCAGACATCTCCTAACTGGGATCATTCCTAGATTTGGCCTGCCCTTAGTACTGGGGTCAGACAATGGGCCGGCTTTCATAGCCAAAATTTCCAAATTAATAGCAAAAGCTCTCAGAATAGGCTGGAAATTACATTGTGCCTATAGACCGCAAAGCTCAGGTCAGGTAGAGAGAATGAATAGAACTCTTAAGGAGACTCTTACCAAATTTAAGATTGAAACCGGTGATAATTGGGTAAACCTCTTGCCATTTGCTCTGTTGCGTACCCGATGCACCCCATATCTCAAGAACCTTACCCCTTATGAAATCATCTATGGGAGACCACCACCTATTATCCCTAAGATTCACTATGACCACATAGGCGAATTATCTAACCAGGGGCTTCTCAAGTCTTTGCAGGCCATCGAAGTCATCAGAAGAGAGGCCCGCCTCTCAGCCAAGGAAAGAAAACAACCCACTGAAGAGGAACCACCCCCACTGGACATTGAGCCTGGTGACTGGATTTGGATCAAGAAGTTTAACAAGGAAACCCTCGAACCTACCTGGGATGGGCCCCACTTGGTCATTCTGACAACCCCCACAGCCTTTAAGGTGTCTAATAAGAGACTGTGGATTCACCACACCCAGGTAAAGAAAGCACACCCTGATCAGATCCCAAAGAAATGGGCTCTTTTCAAGGATCCCACAGACCCTCTAAAACTCAAGTTTACTGCATCCTCTTGAGTTTGCTGTGGGTCCCTACCTTCTGCAGCATTCCAACTAAACATACCTGGGTCCTCACCAGGACTAGAGATGGCTCTAGGCTAGCCATCAATGAGACCTTCCAAACCTCCCAGGTAGCCCTTAAGACTGACTTTTCACAATTCTTCGATGACACCTCTGTCACGGAGAATTTGGTTCCCGTCACACAACCCAACCAATAACTCGCTTTGGCTCAGCAAGTAAAACTTCAGTCTGTAACCTGAGACACCTTAACCATGTTCTATGGAGCACTAAGCATTATGGTTGTCCCGAGAACCCATTCCCCAGGCATATGAGGACTATATGTGGTGGACCGGGAGAATTTTATTGTAAGGTCTGGGGTTGTGAGACCCTAGCCCTTGGATGGTCACCAGGGGGCGGCAATGATAATGATATAACCCTCCTGCGGGACCCCACACCCCATACCCACAAGGGAAAAGATGGAATAGACCCTACTTGCAAGAACCAAACTTGTAACCCCACCACTATTACTATAAAACAGCCTCTAAACTCAGCCTGGCTTACTGGAAAAACATGGGGATTGAGACTATATCTCGCTGGATACGACATTGGTACTTTATTCACCATCCAGCGACTTCCCTGGGTTCCTTCTCGGAGGGACCCGCCCAACCCTGCCGGGGGTCTACCCCCACGGCTTCCCATCGGACCAAACCACATTCTCAACCCAGTAACACCCACAGAGTCTCTAGAGAGCCGGAATAGGGCAACAGCTCCAGCCTTTGGGCCCCCTCAGGTGCCAACGCCACACCCCCTCAATTCCTTTAGCAACTCGCTTCTAACCATGTTAGATTCTGTTTTCTCCCTCTTAAATAGTTCTCAACCTAACACCACCGAAGACTGCTGGCTCTGTGTAGATCCAGCACCACCCTACTATGTTGGTATTGGGGCAAATGCCACGGGTACTCTAGCCCCCATGAACCAAACTTTTAGTGACTCAGACTCACCTGGGGAAGGAACCCTTGCCAACTGTGCCCGAGCCGGCAAGCTCACCCTAGGAGATCTTCAAGGACAGGGGACCTGCTTCATCCTTGGAAACCTCGACCTCCAGGCTTCGCCATACAAGGACAACTGCCTGACCAACACCTCTCTGCGAGCCGAAGGCTCAACCACATGGACTCTGATTGCACCTAGCGGGACTTGGTTTGCATGTTTATCAGGTATCCACCATTGCATTAGCCCCGGGAATCATTCAGATCTTTGTGTTGTTATCTATATAGTTCCCCAGGTATATCTATATGCAGGGCCCACAGGTGCAGCCCATTTTCTAGCCTCAGACTCTCATACTAGACTCCAGAAACGTGTACCCATTCTGATCCCTGTACTGGTTACCCTGGGTATTGCCGGCTCCACTGCCCTAGGGGCAGCAGCCCTCATTAAGAATGACCTTGCCCTTCGTGAGCTGTCAGCCACGTTTTCCCGCGATGTTGAATTACTCCAGACCCAAGTCAAACACCTTGAAAACCAGGTTGACTCCCTAGCCGAAGTGGCCCTCCAAAATCGCAGAGGTCTAGATCTGCTCTTCCTCAAACAGGGAGGTCTCTGTGCTGCCCTAGGAGAGACCTGTTGTTTCTATGCTAACCACTCAGGTATCATCAGACAATCTATGCAAGAGCTGCAAAAGCGATTACGAGATAGAGAGAGAGAAGAACATACCTCTACTCTACCTCATGGTATGAGAGTATGTTCAATTGGTCTCCCTGGCTGACCACCCTCCTCACAGCTCTAGTGGGTCCGCTCCTCCTCTTATTCATAGCCTTAGCCTGCGGACCTATCATCCTTAACAGAATCACTGCATTTGTCAAGGAGCGGGTCCAATCAATTAAGCTTATGGTACTAGCCCAACAGCAACATTACCAACGCTTACCCCTAATCCATGACTAATATAAATCAAGGATTTGATTAATTCACCAGAAGAAGTGGGGAATGTTATAACTCAGTGCCATTGACCCAAACTCCCAGAGGCCTTCACGACAACCAAAGGGGTTGTCAGTTTACTCATTTACTGAAGAACATTCTTCACTAACTAATCCCTAAGTAATCGCTAACCCTGGGGTAATAACTAACCCTTGAGTAATCCTGGGGTCGGCGCCAGGGATAATCTATTGAAAACATCTTGACCTTTGAGATGTCTGGGAAACTGAGTAACAGGTAATTAACTAACTACTAAATTCCACTTCTGTAACATGCTTGCTTACACGTAGCACCCCCCTTACAAAATCCTATAAAAAGGAGCCATTTTAGCTCTCCGGGGCCGCAGTTACTCCTGTGTGGGACATACTGCAGGTGCCTGCGGACTTAGCTCAATAAACTCCTTTTATTAAACCCCATCTCGGCGTCTGAGTTTGGTCGATCTCCTGGGTTACAACAGTCACAGGACACCCAGCTGTTGTCACAGAATTGCGGTATAGATTGACATGTTTGACGTGAGCAGCAAAGACGTACAAGGGAGAGGACAGAGTAGGGAAGAACTGGCGCTCAGTCATTTCCCAGCACAAACCAGGCGTCTCGTCCTGAAGTTCTGCCTCCCTGGAGGCACCCGCTGTCCTTGGCACTGTATACCTCAGAGAGACTACCAAGGGAGCCCCTACAAACCATGCTCCCTCCGTTCATTTCCCTTGCGGGTGATCTGCAGAGGAAGCCACAGACTGGCACTTCAGTCGTTGGCCTAGAGGGATGGGCGGACCGAAGCCCGGAGCACCTCTTCGTAGCGCTTTCTGTCACATGACCATCTTCAGCCCACCTGGCAGGAGATAACAAATTATTGCCTCAAATTCATTTTCCAACTCATCAGTGGAAGAATGCTGGGAGGCTAGAGGGCTAGCTATGCATGCACCTGGGGTTTTACTAAGTGAATACATCAGCGTTCTGGATTAATGAGCCTCAGAAATGTTGACATAATTACATGAGTATTGAGTCCAAGTTGTCATATAGGACATTCTCAGCAGGGCTCCTCCCCCAGTTCTCTTGCTTCGACTATCCCCAAAGCAACCCAGGTCCTCTGCCATCAGCCCCTCTTCCCTGGTATCTCGAGCTCCAGCAGTGGCCCCGCTGGAGAGTACTAGCAGTTCGCACTCACCTCTGCCCCTTCCCCAACCTCCTTTTCCTCCTGCTAACCAACCTCTCCTGCACACCCATAAGGTAATGCTGATAGACTGCCAAGAACAGTGTATCCAGGGGAGGATAGAAATTACGTGGCCAAAATTTCGTAATAGTGGTCGTGATATTTATAGATTCAGAGAGCATCCCTGTGCATAGAGAGAGCTTGACAGGATCCGTGCTGAAGGCATGTAATCATTCTGGTAAAGATAATGTGGTTGACCTTGGATTGGGCATCTAAAGCCATTTACCTGATGCTCATTAGTGTAAAATATACTATTTTATGGAGCTGACCTCACCCTTTCAGCTGAGAAATGCCCTCTCGTACTGTATCATCATCCTCAAAAGAGAGGTGGGCTGGGGAAGAATAACTTCTCAGAAGTGAAAATAAAATGCCTTCTGCTGAAAAGGCACATGCCCGTCTGCAGATGGATTAGGTGCACAGTGTTTTGACATTGTTCTTTTCCTCGCTGCAAAGGAAATGAGAAAAAGGAAAAATATAAATGAAATTGGAATTTTTGCTGAGAGAATCTTCTCAAGGAGTATATGAAGAAAAAACAGTATGTTAAAAATGGTCTCCCCTTATCACTGGTAAACATGGTTCAATCGGGAGAATTTACAAAGATCCAGGCAGTGTCTGTCCTAAAGAAAGTGTCTAACTATGAGTAAGATTATAGAGAAAGTTTAAGGTGAATTTGATTTACAAGTTACTAAATTAGGTCGTGGTTTATATCTAATTATTTAAAATGAGTCAAGAAAACTCTAATTTTTTAATTTTAAAATAAAAATTATGTCTAATTTTTAAAAATGGGTTTTACAAATGAATTTTAAAAAAACGGTGGGAAAATAAATACCAACATAATAATTATCTCTGGCTGTTGGAAATGCTGGTAATTTTTTTCCTTTTTGTATTACCTATATTTTCACATTTTTTAAACATGAAAGCTACATTACTTGGTTTATAATAAAATTTTTTGTTTAATTTTTATTATATTTTCTATTTTAATGAATATTTTGATATTGAAAAAATGTGGGGAAATTATAACTATAAATTATACGTTTTGAAGAAAAAATATACAAGTTGGTATAATGGAAAAAACAATAGCTTTGGGAGTTTAAACCCAATTTTTGCTCTTTGACTAACTCAGAGATCTGATCAGTGTCAATAGCCTTATAAATTTTCTTATCATAAAATGAGGAGAATGTATCAGATCATCTCCAGGGTCTCTTCCAGCTCACCCATTCTGTTTTGTGAATTTAAGACCAGACTTTATGGCTGTGGCAAACTACTGCCACCTGGTGGCAGTTATCTGAAGTGAGGGGGTTGCATTCCAGATCTAAAATCACTATCTTTCATTCATTCATGCTTGCATTTGCCTAACTACATATGCTAGGCAAATGTAAGCATGACATTATAATTTATTCAGTTTAGGTTTTTTTTTCTATTCATTTCTTCTTATTTTTCAATTGCAGTTGACATTAAGTATTTTATATTCGTTTCAGATGCACAACGTATTTGTATAATTTACAAAGTGAACCCCCGATAAGTCTAGTATCCACCTAGCACCATATTATTGACTACCATTCAAGTTAATGTCTTTCTAGATGATACAGGTGAAACAACCAAGACATGAGCGGGTCACCTGCTCGCCGTGCTGCCTTGAGGACATCATTGAACCACTTTTGAGTCTCTGACTTCCCACCTGAAAAATAAAGACAATACTATCCACCGAGCATTATTAGAAAATCTAGAGATGGTGAATGTAAAATATCTCACACAGTCCGTGGAAAAAAATATTGGGTCAATAAATGTTAGCAACTATTCCTAGAAAGGTTATTCATTATCTAGAAGGTGACCAGCTAATTAACATACAGAAGGTTGTCATCTAGACAAGTACACAAATCTGTGCAGTACGCCATCTGCCTTGAAAACACAAAGAAGGCACAAGGCACGTTCAGAACATGGCAAAACCGAAGTTCAAATAGACTCGAGTATACAGGGCGTGTAGGAAATTGCGAGAAGCTGTTTTGGAATGGTAGGTTTCACGTCAACTCTGGAGGGTCCCAAACACCAGGGAAGCAATGGCCACCTGTGGAATCATCTGGAGCAAAAAGTAAGATCACCAGAGCTGAGCTTTGAGAAGATTGCTATTAAAGTAAGTGTCTGCGACGGCGGTTCAGGAAGCCGTTGTCAAAACAGCCAGGTAATGAGCGCAGAGGATGGCAAAGGGGAGATGGACAGAAACCACACTGTGAAACCCACGCTGTGCGCAGCCTTCCTACGGTGACTTAGGTGCTGGAAGATTACATGTGAACTCCCTGAGACGGGGAGGCTACGAGGCGGGATGTCATGGAGCAACTAAACTACAGCAGTTGTGGGACTAGTCCCCAGGGTTCCTGATCGTGGGTCTATGCCCCCCTTTCCCACCCAGGAAAGATATTAACCTGCTTTCCACTCAGGCATGAACACTGAACCAAACGCGCGGTCAGCCTTCTCGAACGCTGCACAAGTATGTAGGAAAGAAGCCATTTTTGTGGCTATTTTCTAATGTCAGGGGCTCTGGGGATGTACTGTGACAGTATACTCCCTGCAAGTCCCTTCCCTTTGCGTGTTAAGAAGGGCATTATTCTTAGAGAAAAATACAATCCCAAGTGGGCCCCGTTTTGAAACCCTTGTAGGATTTATCATGACTTAACTTTTATCTGACATGAAATATATTTTTCTGGCATCTTAGAGAAGCGAGCAATTTTGGAGGTTATGTTTTGACAAATAGTAGCATAGATCAGGACAAATGACAGGAAGCTCCCATAAAATATTTTGACTAGAGCAAAGGCAAATAATGATATAAACCCCTGCAGCTGTATGCTTGGAATGCAGACATTCTATTGTTGGGGAAGAGAGAGGGAAAATAATATTAGAAAGAGCCTAATGCTGAGCGGCGGTCCTGCAAGGCGGGGACCGGGCGATGGGTAATTCCATAATATGTGCAATAATATGATTCAGAAAAAAAAGAAGACTACCGTTAACGGAGACTGGGTTTGATTATCATAGAAGAGATGAAACACTTTTTCATCGTCAGAAAAATCAATATACAGTCAGAGAAGAGAAGCTGATGATAAGGCAATAAAAGCTTCAAAGAGGAACTTGAAAATGTTCCCTAATTCATTTCAGCCTAAACGTATCCCGTGCGTCTCACGCCGCCCGCCAGCTCCTTCCCTGGAACCGGTTAGCCAGTCTCCTTGGAATCATTACCGGGTCTCCTTGGAATGGAAATTGTGTCAGACTTCAGGGGTGAGTGGGAGGGAAAATGGTGTTGGCAGAGAAAGAGGAAGTGTTTTTTCAATTTAGAGCCAGAAGTAAGTGCTGACATTGTCTCGCATGTGTTTGGGGACAATGGCACATGCCAATGGCAACGCGTCCACTTTTCCAGGTCCCTTGCTCAGAGGCGTTTGGCAAGTGGCAGCAGAAGCCACAGCTCCCTCTTTCTCCCTCCCCCAAAGCTCCAAGTCCCTCCCCTCCCTCTTGGACGTGTCCAAAGGGGCCATTTTCCACCTTTACATTATTAGCATAATCCAGAATGACTCTCTAGTCTACCCCCACGTGTATTTCGAAGTGAATTTTTTTTTTCCTTCCCTAACTTCACGGCCTCTCTTCATAAGCACACCTTTGGCGTGAGGGGAGGGGCTGCACATTAACCTCAGCTGACTTCTGAGCTGCACTAAGCAAAGCCTGCACTTTCTAGGCCAAAGTAGACAAAGTCAAGTTAAAGGAGCAGTTGCCAGTTGATGCTAAGATAGGGGGAAGGTTGGTTAATGGTGCTGGGCTCTGTGCCCTGTGCCTCTCGCTCGCTGCAGTTCACGGGAGTGCAGACTCCTGGGCTTGCAGAGCACCTCAGAGCTGGCTGTGCGGCTGCCGGGCAGGGCCACTGCGTGGGGCATAGTGGAGTGGCCAAGAGCAAGTCCTGTGACTTACTTTGCAGGATGGCTTTATTTATGTATGACACAATGTATCTTTTGTTTAGAAGGTAAACTAATCACTCATTTGTCATATTTGACTTGTGCTTTCTCTCCCAAGACTTCTTTCTAGGCACAGAACACTGGCCTTTTAAACTGCTTTGTCCTGCCCAACCGGTGTGGCTTGGTGGCTGAGTATCAGCCCGTGTACCAAAAGGTTGCAGGTTCGATTCCCGGTCAGGGCACATGCCCAGGTTGTGGGCCTCATCCCCGGTGGGGGACATGCAGGAGGTGGCTAATCATTGTTCTCTCTCATGGATGTTTCTCTCTCTCTGCTTTCCTCTTTCTAAAATCAATATTTCTCTCCTTTTCTCTCTCTCAAACCAATAAAGAAGAAATATTTTTTAAAAAACAATAAAATAAACGGCTTTGTCCTGTTAGACTTCTCTGTGTCAACCTTTGTTCGAACCAATTGTCAGGACTTCAATTAGAATACAAATAGGAGGAAGAGAACTAACCTTCTGAAATGCTGTCTATGCCAGTGTGTCGCTTTAACTTGAAGAGAGTATTTTGTAAACCTGGGGCAGAATTCCTCTTAGCATGAAAACGCATTTCTTTATTTTCAGGGAGCCAGCAAACCATCCTGACGGGCTGCCCAGGCGTGAGAGCGGCCCGGAGCCCACGGCTTGCTGGGGCCGCCTGAGGAGAGGCCGGGACTCGGACGCTGTGGGAGGAGGTCCCCAAGGTGGTAGGAGGCTGATCAGAGGAGGGGTTGAGCCAGTGAGACATTTCCTGCGTCAGGGATCACCAGGGAACTTATTCTTTTAAATATTTATTATGCAAATTTCAGTCACGAACAGAAGTAGAATGTACGGTGAACCTCATGCACTCCTCACTCATTTTCAACAATTATCAACTTGCAGCTGATTTTGATTCTTCTCTATCCTCACCTACTTCCTCACCCCCCACCCCCAATGAATTACTTTTTAAAATTTGAAATGAAATATACTGAGGCAACTGTGGTTAATGACATTCCATAAATCCCCGATATGCAGCATTATAACTCAGAATATCTGTACACTCCACTGCGTGCTCAGCACGCAAGGTCCAGTTGGGTTACCTTATATTTGACCGTCTTTACCCAATTCGTCCTCCCACCCACCTTCCCCTTTGGTAATTGCCTTTCTGTTATCTGAATCTGAGTTCGTTTGTGTTTGTTTTGTTAGTTTGCTTGTTCTTTTTAGTTTTATAGTCCACATACTAGAGAAATCATGTTTTTGTCCTTTTCCTTCTGATTTATTTCACTTAGCCTTAGCACCCTCATGTTGTTGCAAATGGCAATATTTCACCTTTTTTTTAATGGCTGAGTAGTACATCCATAACAAATTATTTTGAAACAAATCCTAGACATTGTATAGACACGGCATAGATTACATTTGAATCTGTTTGCTGAGCTGACTCTGATGTTGCTTCCCTCCTATCACCCAAACTTCAATCAAGTTGACTCTGCACACAGTTTTGTTGTCGGTCTTTGCAGAAGGGCTAAAAGCAACACCTGCGTTCCAGCTTCAGTGGGTAAGGAACAGCACAGTCCTAGGAAGCTTGGTGCAGAGCTGGCATTAAGAATGAGCAGAGCGCCCTGGCCGGTTTGGCTCAGCGGTTGGAGCGTCAGCCTGCGGTACAGAGAGACCCGGGTTCGGTTCCTGCTAAGGGCATGTACCTCGGTTGCAGTGTGTCCCCGGCCCTGGTTGGTCGTGCGGGTGGCAGCCACTCGATGTGTCCCTTCACATCGATGTTTCTCTCTGTCTCTCTTCCTCTCTCTCCCTCCCGCTCTATCTGTACAAAAAATGGAAAAATGTCCTCGGGTGAGGAAAAAAAAAAAAAAAAAGAATGAGCAGAGCTTGCCCGGCTGGTGTGGCTCAGTGGTTGAGCCTTGACCCATGCACCAAGAGGTCACCAGTTCGATTCCTGGTCAGAGCACATGCCCATGCTTTGGGCTTAATTCGCAGGAGGTAGCCAACTGATGTTCTCTCTCATCGATGTTTCCATCTCTCTCTCCCTCTCTCTAAAATTTATAAAGAAAAAAAAAAATGAATGAGCAGAGCTCCCATTAATTCTTGGGCAGGAGGGGATGCTAGTTTTCTATAGGAAGTCAGAGGAGGGCTTGGTGCAGGGCTGTGTGTGTGTGTGTGGGGGGGGGGGGGTTACTGAAATGAAGAGTAACTCTAAAAGACTGGAAGACTTGGGGACAGCCAGACAGCTGACATCTGGGTTACATATTCCAAGTTTCCTTTCCTTGAAAGAAAATACTATATTTAAACACCATCTTTCAATTCTTCAGTCAATAATTTCCCTTTCTGTCTCTTTCACAAATGCAGTCTCTAGACATCAGTGCAAGGTATTTATTCTCCATACAGCCTTCCAGACACATGAAATCATGGGAGAGGAGTTGTTAAACAATCCTGATCCCAACTAAGTTTTCAGCTGCTTTCTGTGTAGCCCTGGGTAAGTCACTATTCTTTATAATAACTTGTGGTGAACCAGCAAACATTGCCAGAAGTTACGGAAGGTGGACCTAGACACCTGTATAATTCTCCCATAGCGTTCTCAAGGGAAAAAACCAAAAACCAAAGCAACAGTGGAAATTAGGGACAATAGTTGGACTACATAGAGATTTGGGAAACTAATGATTATCTTTAAATTAATAAACAGAGAAACTTGGTGCTTGATATGTCATCTTCTCTTAAGAACCATCTGCATAGCTGACAACGGCCCACTGTGTTCCATGTGGAATACAACACATCCTTTCTCTGCACACATGTAGCATGTTACAGGTGAGTGATTTCCAGAATATTTTATCTTCAAGAATTGTTATTCATATGCTAATGAAAGAGATTTTTTTTCTTTCACAAAAGAAAATGACAACTTTCCTACCTGATCATCTCTCTAGGAAAAGACAGAGACTCTGAGAAACAAAAGTTTTAAGAAATCTTAATATATTGCTCAGAATATTGCTATTTAGAGGCCTTAGAAAATAATACCCAGACATCCACTAGAGGTCACTTGATGTTTGCTTTTTTGTAAATGTGGTACATAAATTTCTTCAAAAAAAAAAAAAAAGATTTATCAGCAATTATGAATCCATGGCTCCCAGAGTGGCCAGACTGGCAGAAAGCAAGATGCAATACTATTTGAGGGGAAGCAGGCAGAAGTCATTGCATGAGAATAATGGTTAAAACTTTAAGTAAAATTGGGGTGGTTGCAGGGCTTTGCATAATCACTCCTGGCTTCTGTGAGGATGAAGAGAAGCTACAAGCTTTGCTTCCTACTGTGTTTAAACAAAAAATGGAAAATGGTAACGAACAGCTAGATTTTTCTTCTTTTCCATTTTCTTTCTTCCCATTTTTAGGAGAATGCAACTTTTAAAATGATTGTCCTTTAACGAAGTTATTTTGTAGCATTTTAAGGCCAATATTAAGGCCAATATTTCTACTCACAAAATTAAAGTTGTTTTCATCCACATTATCTCAGCGAAAGGCGTGTGACGAAAGTAAATGGGAGGATGGCTAGAACTGCCGGCGGGTTCCCTGGGGTTATCCGCTTCCTGTATTTGCTCAAAATCTAATAATCGGTTCCAGTAGAGACCTTGTATCCTGGGGTTTTGTTGTGTGTAACAGCTATTTATTTTTTTTAACTGTCATTGTATTTTTGGCTTCACGGTGGTTAAATGAGTCTCAGTATTAAGTAAACTGCTCTGACCCTGCCTGTTTCCTGTCTTGTCAAACCTTCTCTTGTAAGAATAACAGTGTTCTTTTATTTGGTAGTGTGCAGCATGATGTTTTTGGCATGCTCCGCATTCTGGACTTGCAGAAATGTGTGACCTCCAGTGTGAGAGTGAATACTTGCTTCAGTACCCTGGGTCCCCATCTCCAAAAGGGTCCTGGTGCGTACACGTCAGAGTTGCGAAAGAGTGATCAGCACATCGATTCCCCAAACATCACAAGTAAGAAATAGGAATCGATTTTTTTACTGAGTGACTAAAATTATTAAACCGATGAGTACTTGTGCATTTTGCTGCTGCTAAACTTACCTAGTTCTTCAACTTGACCTCGCTATATACAAAGACATTTTATTTACCATGTTCTGTCTTAAACATTCGTATTGTAAAAAGGCATTTTCAAGCCAACACGCATTATGTGGCAATATCAATGGCTATTCCAAGTCAAAGAAGAGAAGCAATGTCTTTGTTGCCTAATCTTTAAATATCCACATCTAAGTTCTGGTTACATGGATTCTATAATATGAAAACCACCAGAATCAAAAGCCTCAACCAAGGGTTCCCCCCGACCCATCTTAAAGGGTGGCTATTTGATAGCATTTTCTCTGTCTTTTGATTTATCTTTGGTTTTTCCATCGTGTAGACATTATGAAAATAAAAACCATGTTGAATTTCTCTTACTTTTAAATATTGACAACTGCTAAATATTTATTTTGAAATGTTGAGAACTAAGTGGAACATGAAGAAAGCAGATTGTGTTGACTTGAGGATGATTTTCTGAAAGTCTCTGCTAACACATTTTTTTCTAAATAACTAAAGCAGGTAGAAATAGATAAAAATACTACCAGGTCTCTATTCTTTTTTTTTTTTATCTTTAGTCTAGAAATATTGTTCTGATAAAGAGCCTCTGTTAGGTAATAACAAAGAAAAAAACTGAGGAATGAAAAGACCCATTTATCATCCTGATCTGAAATACTTTTCCTCTAAGTGCCCGAAACACAGAGCTATAAACTCAATTTAAGATCATCTTAAACTTGTCATCAAGTTTCTCTCTATTGTTTCTTGTCACAAGGTATGTCTTCTCTTCCAGAGCTGAACCAAAAAAGATTTAAATCATATTACCAAGATGTATTCCATGTATACCCCTTACATATGCTTTCCTATACTATAGTCCAGAACACTATTTTATTGTCTTCCTTTAATAGAAATAAAAATGAAGTACAGTAATACTAGAAATTGATTTATCACCTTTTCCACTTTTTAATATAAAGCTATAGTAACACATAATAAAAATGAAAAGTATTTTAAAAATTAAAAAAACAGCATATTTTAAAGAAATACCCTTCAAATAAAGAAGATGAAAACCCAGAACAAATCCCATGAGTTACTGGCAGTCTTAGCTCTACAGCAGAGTCATTGCGGGCACGGGTCTTGAATTCAGACTGCCTCTCTGTGCTTCAGAACCCTCTTCTGGTGAAATGGGTGCAATTATACTGTTAAGTTACTTTACTTGGAAGAGTAAATAAACTCTATTTTTCAAAATGCCTAGTCCCGGACCTAACCCCTGGCATGTGTTCAGTGGGCTCTATTATCATTATCTTTATTGTAAAGCCAGACAATCATGTCCTTACAAACTTTGGCCATTTACATGACATCTGTCATATTTGCTTGATGAGAGCTTTGTAAGAGTGTTTGGGGGTAAAATTTGTATCACTAAAGCCACTGGAAGTACATCTTGAATTTGGTTTGTGATTAGTTCTACCCACCTTAATACAAACACAGAAATCAATTTGTCATAAATTCTTCATGTTTGTAATAAAAAGAAAAAAATTTCAAAAATGTGTGATACATATATACAATGGAATATTACTTGGCCATATAAAAGAATGCAGTCTTACCAGTTGCGACCATATAGGTGGACCTGGAAGATATTATGCTGCGTGAAATAAGTCAGTCAGAGGAAGACAAATACCATATGATTTCACTTATATGTAGAATCTAAAGAACAAAATAAACAAATGAAAAATACAAACAGACTCATAGACACAGAGAGTGGATTTGTGATTGCCAGAGGGTAGGGGAGTTGAGGGACTGGGTGAAAGAGGTGAAGGGATTAAGAAGTACAGGCTGGTGCCCTGGCTGGTTTGGCTCAGTGGTTAAGCATTGGCCCAGACCAGAGAGTCCTAGATTTGGTTCCTGCTAAGGGCACGTACCTCAGTTGTAGTTTGTCCCCAGCCCTGGTTGATGTGTGTCTCTCACATCAATGTTTCTCTCTCTCTCTCTCTTCCCCCCCTCTCGCTCCCACTCTATGTGAAGATAAATGCAAAAAAAAAAAAAAAAAATGTCCTCAGGTGAGGATAAAAAAAAGAAGTGCAGACTGGTAGTTACAAAATAGTCACGGGAAAGTCCCATACAGAATAGGGAATATAGTCAATAATAGTGTGATAACTATGTACGGTGCCAGGTGGGGACTGGAAATATCAGGGGGACACTTTGTAAAGTATATGAGTGTCTAGCCACTATGCTGGACACATGAAACGAATATAAAACACATTGAATGTAAACTGTAATTGAAAAATAGGAAACATTGCTTTCGAACACCTATTAATCTAGAGGGTGTTTTATAAAACAGCTGTGAAATACTTGCCCATTTAAGAGAGAATACAGTGATATTTTGGGTAAAATAAACTATATGTACTTGCCATTCATTCTCTGCTTTTTAAAAATTAGTCTAGAATATCCCCAGTATTTGTAAAACTTTGACTTGTGATAAACACAAAAAACTCACAGGACAATCTTACTATCATATTTGAGATTGTTTAGCGATCTTAATGCCAATGGGTTAAAAGGCCGTGTGATGAGATAAACAGTCTGATTAAGAGTAGAGCAGATTAAGTATTATGGCTCCACTATGGCAGCAGTTCAGCCTAAACAAGCGTGCTCATTAAATACGCAGCTGCAGTATTTACCACAAACATATTGACCAAAGGAATACAAACGGAATATAAGTGACGAAGTTCAGACATCTTGAAAGGGTCCCTCAGTCTCTCTTAAACCCAGATGCACATGAGAATATCTTTTATATGTTTGTTGAAATTATGGAATTCTCTCTGGCCGGTGTGGCTCAGTGGTTGAGTGTCGACCTGTGCACCAAGAGGTCATGGGTTCGATTCCCAGTCAGGGCACATGCCCAGGTTGTGGGCCACATCCCCAGTGGGGGCATGCAGGGGGCGTCCAATCAATGTTCTCACTCATCAATGTTTCTATCTCTCTCTCCCTCTCCCTTCCTCTCTCTCTCTATGAAATCAATAAAGGAAAAAAAAAATTGTAATAAGAAAAAGAAGAAATGATGGAATTCTGTGTTTTTCTTCCACGGCGTGGCAGTTCCCACCACCACGTGGTCTGACTTTGCAAGCCCAGCACGACAGAGGGGAGCCTTCCTCGTGGGCCTGGGCTGCGATTCCTCCCGTGGGCGCAGCCAGCCCCGGGAACCGCCCCGTGTCCACACAGGCGGCGTCAGGAGTGATCCAAGGAGGCAAAGGGTGTGTACTTTTCCCCTTGATTACACGATTTTATATTTTAAGTGCCTTATACTTACAGCTAAGTGTGACATTTCTCAGACTTCCTACTGTCTCAAAGTAGAGAAAGATCTTAAATTGTGAACTTGGGTAGCCTTTTCAGTCTGCCCGTTATTCATATTCTCCTCATACTGACTCCTCACACATGATGACTTAAAGCAAATCATCTCTGTTTTGATCCTTAGGACCACTATGTGAGATGGACATGATTATCCCTTTTTTAATATAAATGACTTAACCTAGGAATCTCAGGAGAATCCTCCGTCTCTTGATCTTTTGAACAAATTCTCTCGATGGTACCATCACTGTGCTTACATTGCTGCTTGATATGCTATGGTTTCCCCTGGGCTTGAGTTAGGAACTTTCTTAGGGTTTGACTATTATTCTGAGATCATTAGATATAATAATAATAATAACAACAAGCCTATAGCCTTTGTTTCACCAAAGCATTACGTTATCCTAGCCTTTATTCCGGCAGGAGAGACATGCTCTTTCCTTCAACAGCTTCTCATGGGAAAGGCCCCATTTGCCCTTCCAACTATCTTATTCTTTTTGACTTCCTCTCTTCAAGTTTCAACAGGAATTTCAAAAATAAGAATTTTGAGGTAGCAATAGCATGACAAGCTGAAGATGGTGCATTTGCAACTGCCAACACATGCTGAGCTTCCTCCTTTCTTAAGTACCTTTGGGGACATTCGTAGCTGTTTCTCGTCTGTCTCCCCTCCTCTCCCGACAGCTCTTTCTTCCCACGGAAGCATCAGCTGTGGGTCTAGGAAGGCTGAGTCCACTGGGTGTCCCACAGCATGTTATCTCCTGACCAGAGATGGCTTCAACAGCAGCCATGTGATCTAAGCCTGTCGAATGGGAAAAATTTGAAACCGTGGCCGGGCATTATCAGTCAAAGATGCCCACTCTTTCCCAGTGGACTTGCATAAAGAAAGATTAGCCCAGCAGAGAGTAGCAGCCATCTGAAAACCAGGAGAGGTGCCAGCCACAGGACCGAGCCAGCACTGTGGCAGGAGAAGCAGAACCACAGAGGGAATCAGATGCTTGGGGACAGCTTTCATTCAGCCTTGTCTGGAATCTCTCACCTCTGAGCATTTTAGGGGAATTAATAAGTTCCCTTTTTTGTTCTTTAAGCCACACTGACGGCTCTGCTAAGACTGCAGAGAGCCTCTCCTAGATACAGGGGGCCTCGCTTGCATGGGACTATGCTCCTTTTAACGGAACCTGATTTTTTTTTTTTTTTTTTATCCTCACCCGAGGATATTTTTCCATTTTTTGTACAGATAGAGTGGGAGGGAGAGAGAGTGAGAAACATCGATGTGAAGGGACACATCGAGTGGCTGCCACCCGCACGACCAACCAGGGCCAGGGACAAACTGCAACCGAAGTACGTGCCCTTAGCAGGAACCGAACCCGGGTCTCTCCGGACCGCAGGCCGACACTAACCGCTGAGCCAAACTGGCCAGGGCCTGGAACCTGATTTTTAAAAAGCACATTTAAATTACACAATCAGGGTTTAAAATCGTGACAAGAGGGATTACATCTAAACAACTCTAAGCCCTGGTGCAACATCCTCATGCTATTCGCTGTGACAGAGCTGACAGCTGATAGCACTTGCTTTCTCAGGACCCTATTTTCTTCGACGGAAGCACCTGGGGATGACAGTTCGATGTCTCAGCTCTCGGGATCTCTAAAAGAATTACAGCGTGATTTTATAACCTCTCATAAACACTCCTCTACCAACAAAAGTTACTAGGTTCTATAAATGTCTTTTAAAAATTAATTGGAATGCCCTGGCCGGTGTGGCTGGGTTGGTTGGAGCATCCTCCCGGAGACCGACACGTTGTGGGTTTGATTCCAGTCAAGGCCCCTGTGGGGAGCACAGGAGAGGCAGCCAATCAATGTCAACCTCTCACATCAACGTTTTTCTCTCTCTCTCCCTCCCTCTCTATGACCAAAACTTAAAATAAAAAAAAACTAATTGCAATAAAAATGTGCTTTGAAATGAGTTATAATGTTGTATTTTAAATGCCTTGCCGTTTTTTGATGTGTTTCACTGCTCCGGCGTGGTGCTGAATACTGGATGTATGTAGCTTTAGAAGCCAATGCCGTGAGCCGTGCCACAGATATAGCAGTCTCTGCTTTCTCCATCCTGTCACACTTCAACTGTTGGTCATTTTCTTTGCTTTCATATTTCCAGTAATATGCACATGCAGCCATTTCCTTTTTTTTTTTTTTTTTTAATCCTCACCCGAGGACATTCTTCCATTTTTTGTTAAGACAGAGTGGGAGGGAGAGAGAGGAAGAGAGAGAGAGAAACATCGACGTGAAAGGGACACATCGAGTGGCTGCCACCCGCACAACCAACCAGGGCCGGGGACAAACTGCAACCGAGGTACGTGCCCTTAGCGGGAACCGAACCCGGGTCTCTCAGGACCGCAGGCCGACGCTCTAACCGCCGAGCCAAACCGGCCAGGGCCATTTCCTTATTTTTTAAAAAAATTTAGGCACTCTGCCCTGGCTGGTTTGGCTCAGTGGTTAAAGCGTCAGCCTGCGGACCAATGAGTCGTGGGTTCAATTCCGGTCAAGGGCACGTACCTCAGTTATGGTTTGTCCTGGCCCTGGTCGGGGTCGTGCGAGAGGCAACCAGTAGATGTGTCTCTCTCACATCGATGTCTCTCTCCCCCTCCTTCCCTCCCACTCTATCTGAAGATAAATGGAAAAATATCCTCAGGTGAGGATTAAAAAAAAAAAAATGTAGGCACTCAACAGCTCTTCTTCTGCAGCTGATGAGAAATCAGCTTTCTTACCAAGCACACCCCTTTGCCTCCTGCCTGTCCACCCCACCTTCCTTCCTGTCCCCCCAGTGTGATTGTACAAGGCTGGCTAAATTTATTGCTCAGCCATATAGAATACTGTGGTAAAGTGTTTATGTAACGCTTTTCATTAATAATAGCCTTTTTTTTCGTTTAGCTTTTCATGTGTTTATCATTAAGTCCTCCCCAGATTCTTTGACGGAAAAACATTGTCTTGAATAGAGCTGAACTAAGATAATCTGTCCATTTCTTTTTCCTTTCCCTTTTTTCTAGATGCTCTTCTGTGGGATCGCTCTGCCTCTGCCTCCCATCAAGACTGACTGTACCCCAGCCTGCTGCAGAGCCGCTCTCCCGGGAATCAACATCTTCTCAGGGATCCCCTTCATCTCTGTCCGCTGGGCATTGCCGATCCCTGGGTCCCATGCTTTCCTGCCTAGGGCTCTATGTCCTCATTTTGGTGGATCCAGTCTCTAGTAGGTCCTTTAAAAAAATTTCTTTCAGTGGAGGTACAACAAACATAGCAAAGTGTACTAAACTTAAGGACCCAGCCCAGTAATTTTTGGTACACATATGCATTCATGTAACCACCATTCAGATCAAGAGATTGACTATCTCCAGCACTCTGTGGGGCTTTCCAGCCTCTTCCCAGTCCATACCCTCCACCCTCACCGCCCCAGCAAGGCCATCACTACTCTGACTTCTAGCACCATCAATCGTTTGCCTGTTCTTGAACTTCACGTAAAATGATCATAAAGTGTGTGCTCTTATATCTGGCTTTCTGAGACTCTTCATTAAGTTTAGGAGAGTCATTCATGTTATTGCATGTACCAGTAATTTATTCTTTTGTTTGTTTTTTACTATGGCATGTGCTATAAATGTAAAGTATTTGGATATTATAATTACAGCTGTCACCAATAGTCTTGCACAGTCTTTTGTTCAACATATGCACTCATTTCTTTTGGGTCTATCACCTAGAAGTGGAATTGCTGGGTTGCAGGGTAACCATTAACTCTTTGAGAGATGATGCAGTTAGAAATATTTTTGGTAGGTTATGTATTGGTTAGGCCAGACTATTCTACAAATGAGCCTCACAACTTATGGTTTAATTTATCAAGTCACTTCTGGCTCAGACAAGTCTGCTGGAGGTTAGGGCTGCTCTCTGTCCAGTGGTCACTCAGTGACCCAAACTACTTCAGGCCTGTGGCTCCATTTCAACATGTGGCCTCTTCAGAAAGCACGGAGCTCACACCTCTCTCTTTAATGCCTTGGCCAGGACATGGCACATATCACTTCTGCTCAGAGCCACCTGATCAGAACCCATGGTCTCGTCCAGCTTGGGGAGATCTGGGTGCCAGGAGGGAAAGGAGAAACAAATACTGGTCAGTGTAAGTGATGTCTGCCGCACTCACATACCTGGCGATACCTCTGTTCTAATGTCATGTGGAAGTGAAAGTCTGTCCAAGTGTTCAATTCTAGGTAGAGAGTAATTATTTTCTTTGGAATCTTGAAGTCATTTCTTCATTGTCTTTTAGCTTCTAGTGCTACTTTTAAGAAACCCACAGCCATTGTGATTCTTTATGTTTTTCTCTTTGAAAGTTCTTAGGATTTTTGTTACCCCTTGTATTTGGACATTTCACAATAGTATGTCTTGGTGTGGATATTTTACTTTTTATTTTTCATCATTACATTTTTGTACTATTTGCTTGAAGATTTCCTCAACTTTACCTTTCAATTATTATTGATTTTAAACATTACTTCTACTTCTATATTTTCAATTTACATGAGATGATTCTTGTTTACTTATTATTGTCTTTGTATTGCATCCTGTTGTTTTGTGAATGCAATAACTATCTATTAATAAAAGCTTTTAGTTTTTGCCCATTGGGTATGATGTTGGCTGTAGGACCATCAACTTACATCATACACAAGAATAAACTCAAAATGGATAAAAGACCTAAATGTGACTCATGAATCCATAAAAATCCTAGAAGAAAATGTAGGCAACAAAATTTCAGACATCATATGCAGCAGACTTTTCACTGATACATCACCTAAGGCAACAGAAACAAAGGAGAAAATGAACAAATGGGACTACATCAAACTCAAAACCTTCTGCACAGCAAAAGAAACAACCACCAAAATAGAAAGGCAATCCACTCTATGGGAGAGCATAATTGGCAACGCTACATTAGATAAGGGATTAATTTCCAATATATAGAGAGTGCTCATACAGCTCAACAAAAGGAAGACAAAGAACTCAATTAAAAAATGGGCAGGGGAACTAAACAGACACCTCTCCAAACAGGACATACAAATGGCTAAGAGACATATGAAAAAATGTTTAGCATCACTAATCATCAGAGAGATGCAAATTAAAACAACAATGAGGTATCACCTCACACCTGTCAGAATGGACGCCATCAACAAATCATCAAACAAGTCTTGGCGAGGGTGTGGAGAAAAGGGGA
This sequence comes from Molossus molossus, assembly GCF_014108415.1. NCBI lineage: Eukaryota > Metazoa > Chordata > Mammalia > Chiroptera > Molossidae > Molossus > Molossus molossus. The sequence continues at coordinate 186,765,278 of NW_023425344.1, forward strand.
CTCTAGTACACTGCTGGTGGGAATGCAGACCGGTGCAGCCACTATGGAAAATAATATAATTTTTTAGTGTTAACTCAAAAAATTAAAAATTGAAATTCCATTTGACCCAGTGATCCCACTTCTAGGAATATACCCTAAGAAGCCTGAAACACCAATCAGAAAGAATGTATGTACTCCCATGTTCATAGCAGCACTATTTACAACAGCTAAGATCTGGAAACAGCCCAAATGTCCATCAGTAGATGAATGGATAAAAAAGCAGTGGTACATATACACAATGGAGTACTATGCAGCTGTAAGAAAGAAAGATCTCTTATCTTTTGAGACGACATGGAGGGACCTGGAAAGTATTATCCTAAGCAAAACAAGCCAAACAGAGAAAGACAAGTATCATATGATTTCACTTATTTGTGGAATATAATGAACATAACAGTCTGAGGAATGGGGTAGTCCCAGAGACGTGGAAGTGGGGTACAGACTGATAATCCCCAGAAGAGGGGGTACGGGGGGAGAGATAAGCCACGGAACTTATATGCATGTGTGCATGAACGATGGACATGGACAACAAAGCTGGGGACAGGGCAGGGAGGGAGGGGGAGGAGGGAATTGGGGTGGGGGGGAATCATCTGTAACAAAAACAAATAAATTAAGTAAATAAAAGCTTTTAAAAGGGTTTCTTCTCTTGCATTGCCTCTCTTTTCTCTGTGGTTTATTTTTCTCCATTTATTTATAGTTGCTTTTGGTTTTTAAATCTTTTGTATTAGAGAATTTTCTTATATATCTGGAGATCTTTGGCCGTCTGTTTACATTTAGGTGTTGGAATAAAAAGTTAATTGGAAGCCTTTTGTACATAAGAAGGTCTTACCAACTAGTAAGCTTCTCTGTCCAGGGATGAATGACTTTCACATATTGGTAGGATTTATACTGTCAGTATTGATAGATGTTTTTCTTTTAATTTTTAAATTTCTGACTTGCAGATATGCTTTTATTGATTTGAAGAGAAAGGAAGGGAGAGAGAGAGAAAGACATTGATATAAAAGAGACACATCAATTGGCTGCCTCCTATATGTGCACCAACTGGGGATCAAACCCGAAACCTGGGTGCGTGCCCTGACCTGGAATTGAACCCACCACTTTCTGGTGCACGGGATGACGTGCCAGCCAGCTGAGCCACACCAGCCAAGGCAGTAGGTGTTTTCTATTAGGGCTGGTCTCTTTCCTCAAAGAAGAACTTGCCAGTCTCCTTCGCTTGGAGTGCATTCGTGGAGCTAAGGGAAAGTTTACAAGTCTCACCCTTCAGAATGTGAACTTTCACTTATTCCTATTTCTTTCTAGCTCCCTGGTGTCACCGAACCCAGAATGCTTCTGGTTCAGCATCTCCAACATCTTGCTTTCTACAAGGACAGGGGAGAGATACTCACCTGTCTGTGGGCAAAGGTAAGGGTCTATGATGCAGACTTTCAACACATCCTCCCCCTCCCCATTCCCTTTATCTTCATAAGCACCAGGGATCATACATTCCTGGCCTTTCCAAAGTTCTCTAGAGCAACTCATCTTGCTGCTTCTTGGCTTCCTCTTTTTAGGTTTTATTAGACTTTTAGGTTTTATTAGCTCTCTCTTTTCTGCTCAGTCAGCTTCTCTTCTGTCAGCTTCCCATCTTCTCAGATACAGCTGACAAGTCTTGTCTGATGTCGCCTCTACGGCACTTCTTGCCCTTGGAGTTTACACCTTTATTAATTCCCTCACTGTCGTTTCCAGTACGTTATAGAGGAAGTTCACATAAATGCTTATTTTTAATTTTCCATGTATAATCTGAGTCAATTATTTTCTAAAGCGAAAATACAATCATATGACTCCTCTTTCTAAAATCTGTTCACTTACAGCATTAATTCTAACCTTATGTCAGCACACAAAATTTTGCAGGATTTGACTCAGTAACTTTTCTAATCTTTACCCAACAATCCAACATACAGGGTGATCAGCTATTTTTCAAACATGCCTGCTCTTTCTTCATTTCAAAGGCGCACAGACTGTTCCTATTACTTGGAGTCTACTTGTCTTCTTCCCATGAAACACCTACTCATTCTTCACCCCCCCTGTGAGGCATCCTTTGACTCCTGCAGACCAAAGTCATCCTTTTCCTGGGTGTTCACATAGCACTATCTATTTGTATAAAACCAGTTCTTTCCCCCTAATGTACAGTGGGGAACTTGGATGTAGTATCCCCAGTCCCACAGGATAGGGCGGCTGCACATGTCAAGGGCTAAGATTGTGGCTTCTTTGAATTTTTCAGCACTTGGCAAAGTGACTTTGATATCTCAACATATGTATTTCAATATACATGTGGCCAATGAATGAACAAGGAGAAGAGGCTACGAGACCCCTTGGGTGCTGTGAACAAGGCACCGACGTGCAAACCCCACCTGGGAAGTGGATTTCCAGGTCCGGATGTTCGCTGGACTCGGGTTTGCAGTGTATAATCCAGCGTAACTCGCTTCCTGTTCCCAGTGTGCTCCCTTGTAGAACAGGGATCCCTCACGGAATGTCACCATTTTTTGGAAAGGAGTTGAAAACTGCTTTGAGCGCCCTGGCCAGTTTGGCTCTGCAGTGAGCGCGTCGGCCTGTGGACTGGAGAGTCCCGGGTTCGGTTCCCGCTAAGGGCACGTGCCTCGGCTGTGGTCTGTCCCTGGCCCCGGTTGGGGTTGTGTGGGTGGCAGCCTGTCGATGTGTCTCGCTCACATCGATGTTTCTCTGTCTCTCTTCCTCCCTCTCTCCCTCCCGCTCTATCTGAGGATAGATGCAAAAATGTCCTCGGGTGAGGATAAAAACAAACAAACAAACAAAAAATGCTTTGAGCTTCAGAGCCTTGTGGGCCAGCTCTAGTAAAGTCGTGGGCACCTCTGTTTCAAACTCTGTACTGAACTGTTTTTCTAACTGGGCCACATGAAGTCCTTCATCTCAAATGCCTGGAAAGCAAGGCCAGTGCCCCGGGGGAATGTCCCGCATCTAGGCGTCGTAGCTCCCCACCACCGCTGTTCTCCCTGGCAGTTGCCTCCTTCGCTAAAGGTCGCCAAGACTTTTTACGAGATGTGCCTGATCTTGTTTGCTCAATACTGACCTCCAATGAGGCTCCATGCTCCTCTGCCCCACAGCTGTCTCGCTTGGTAACCACGCCTCGGGCCAGGGGTTGTTGTGTAAAAGATCCAGCTGTAAGGAAAGTCCCAACAACTGCAAACACGTGATAGGGGGGAAGCCTCAGCTTGTCGCTGCTGACACTTTCAGGTGGGGACCCCTGAGGATCGCGCCCTCTCGGGCTCTGTCGTGATGCCCCGGAGCCTTTCCTGACAGCTGCCTGATTGGAGGCTGTTCAGACACGTTCTTCCTTCAGAGCAGCATCTGTGGAGCCAGCCCGATGGGGGATCCTGCTCTTTCATCTTCCCGATGCTGGCAGGTCTGAAACGGTTTGCACTCCCATAAAACAGGTCTGGTCGTGAGAAGCCGACAAGATCACGTGCGTAGCAACTGGCGCACAGTCGGTAACCCCTCCCGGCGTGTCTCCAAGAACACTGAGGTTCGCTCGGTTTTTCTTTCTTTTACCATGTGTCCTTTTTTGAAAGCTTAGTCTTTTCGTGCTCTGCACACTGTGTGTCCTGTTTCGTTCTTCCTTTTTACAGCACGTACATTTTTGTTATTTTAAGAGCTTAGATTGAACAAATTCGGTTCCCTTTTGATCAGTTCTCATATTTTGTTTGTTATTATTTTCTTGTTTTTTTACTTATATTTTCTTTCTTTCTTTTTTTTTTTTTTCTGGCCCTTTTTTACTTCCCTTGGTTTGGTGGCTTTAAAGGTGATCCCAACTAGAGTCACAGAGATTTTTTTTTATCTTCATGGTTGGATGGAACAGACAGGCAGGCAAGCCCACTTGTAGGGATGCTGGCAGTGGGAAGGGGGTTGCTGGGAGTGGTGGTGGGGAGGTGTGTGGCTGGGAAGCAGAGTCACAGCAATGCAAAGACAAGGAATGAAGTACCGTAAGAACTCTTGTCACCCAGAAGGTTGCCGGAGACTAAAACTACTCTTTCTAAGAATACTTTCCTCTCCTCTCTCTGTCCTGCTCTTCCTTTTCTCTATATCTGTTTTTTGTTTTAAAATTTTTTTCTTTTTATTGATTTTAGAGAGAAGAAGACAAAGAAGGAGAGAGAGAGATGGAAACATCGATGAGAGAGAACATCGATTGGCCGCCTCCTGCAGGCCCCCAACTGGGGATCAGGCCCACAACCTGGGCATGTGCCCTGACCGGGAATCGAATCGGCGACCTCCTGGTGCATGGGGATGCTCAACCACCGAGCCACACCGGCCGGGCTCTCTATCTGTTCTCTTCTCTTCCCATCAGCACATGGTCCATGTTGGCCATCCCAGCCCCCCAGTCTACCTGCTCTTCTTACAGCTAAGACGTCAGTATCTGTTTTCCAGTCCAAACATTTCAAGAAAAGAATCTAATTGGACTGGTTCCCCTTTTCTCACCAGACCACAGGTCACTGGGCTCCCGCGTGCTGAGCTGCCATTAGTCAGGGTCCCGCTGGGCCAGCGCCACTTAGAACTGTGGCTTCCTGGGCCCTTCCAGCTGAAGGGTCAGGTTCCGAGGGGACAGTGGGCCCAGGATCACAGCTCCACACACAGCAAGCAGTGCACTGGACTTGACAAAGAGAGAGATAAATATTGGGATGCTGATTTTAAATTAGAAATTTCTAAAAATACAACTGATATGTCAGAAAAAGACGACGTCCTATGATATACATTGTTTTTGGAAATATCCTCTAGTGAAAATTTGGATATTGGGTGATCACACTCTTTCCTTTGGAAATGTTTCTTTCTGTGAAAAATGCTGACAAATGATGCTGCAGTGATAGCTCCCAAATTTTAAAGTCTTACCTGTGGAAGCTCCTACGATGGGATGGGATGGCCCCTTCCTGAGCTCACTTAGGGGGAGCGGCCGGCCTCCTGCCACAGCTGAGCCCAGAGAGTGGCAGCACCTGTGAGCGTCCCCCACACAGGCACAGTCGGGACCGACAGAGGCATTAAACATGTTGTCCAAATTCTCTTTCCTCCGATGGCGTGTGTCACATTTCAAATCATGCCTCAAGTTCTCCCACGTTGATCTAGGAGAGAAATGATAAAATCTCAGGAGCTTTTCTGAGCTCTGCCCCCCCTACCCTAGTTTGCCCAGCAATCCTCTTTCCCTCCCCCTCCCACCCTCCCTTATCCGCTTCCCCAAGCTCCCCTCCACCTGCTCGTGGTAAATCCCTGTTCTCCAGCTTGGCTTTAGAACACGGCTTTAGAGGTCACCTTTAAGGAAATCTGATCAGGGCGTCCAATCCCCAAATATCATCCGAATCCTCACTCTGGGGACAACAGCTTGTAAGGCTCACATTGGCAATGTTGCTGCCTCTGGATGTGACATCTGATTTCTCCCTTTTCTTACCTTCCTAGATACCTAACGGCGAGTCCCTCGGGTTGAATAATAAAGATGCTCTACTCTGCTACTTTTCTCTTATTTCTCTTTTCGCGAAGCCAGCTTTTGTAATGGGTGGATGACAGGGAATTTGGTTCTTTTTTTTTTTTTTTTTTTTTATTTTAGGGAGAGAGGAAGAGAGAGGGAGAGAGAGATAGAAGCATCGATGAGAGAACATCAATTGGCCGCCTCCTGCATGCCCCCCACTGGGGATCCGGCCCACAACCTGGGCGTGTGCCCTGACTGGAAATTGATCCGGTGACCTCTTGGTGCATGGGTCGATGTTCAACCACTGAGCCACACTGGTTGGACAGGACAAAGCAGGCATTGTGTTCTTATTACAACCGTGAAAACTGGGAGTTAGCCCTGGCCAGATGAGTCAGTGATTAGAGTGTCGGCCTGCACACCAAAGGATTGAGGGTTCAATTTCCGGTCAAGTACACACACCTGGGCTGCAGGTTTGATCCCCAGCTCTGTCAGGGCACATGCGGGAAGCAACCAATCACTGTGTCTCTCTTACATAGATGTTTCTCGCTCTCCACACATAATACTCCCTTCCTTCCTTTCTCTCTAAAAATCAATGGAAAAAATATCCTCAGATGAGGGTTAACAAACAAAAAGAAAAACCTGGGAGTTAAATCCTCATTACTTTTCCCCACCCATTTTTATTTATTAAATCTTAAATGTTACTTTGCCTTCCTGTCCAGTTCAGTGGGCTCTTTAAGAAACAAGAGTTTAAGGTACCTCCTTCATCGACAATAGATCACTATTTTCCTACATTTTAATTTATAAAAAAATATAACATACCCCAAAGAATAGTATTTCAACCAGCTAGGTGACAAATGTCAGACAGGCAAGGGAGTTCTTTATTGTCTTCAGCAACTTTTCTTCCTTTCGGCAAAAAACCCTTTGAAAGAAATGGATCAGTTTCATGCTGTTATTAAAAAAAAAGAAAAAAAAAAATTCCAAAGTCGGTGTTAGTGTTTTAGTCTGTTTCTTACATAAAGAGTTTTTCATGAAAGACACACCCAAATAGCACAAGACCAGAGCTTGGGAACCTCCATCTGTTCCAGAAGCCAGGCTCCCACACAGCTCCATAGCGCGCTGTCTCAGGTTACCGGCTGGCCACGCTCCTGATAGCCCAGGGAGCTCAGGGCGCCCCGTGGGGAGTGTGATCACCGGGGGGGACTTGGACTGAGCGGGTGCAGCCCTCCAGAACCAACATGCACAACTCCCGGCCAGGCCGGTGCTGCACCTCGGTACTCCACTCTGGGCCAAGGATGTCCGGCAGCAAGCTTCCAAGGTCCCCCTCCTCTCAGGGGTAAGAGTGTATGTCAGCTATTGCTTCTTTGATATAAGGGTCAAGGGGAAGGACAGTATTTAATTACACTGCTGGTCTTATTTTCATGCCTCTGAAAATGCCTTTATTTCAGAATCCCCAAAATGATTTCTGATAAGATCTCTAAGTTTTCCTATGCAGTAAAAAAAAAAAAAAAAAAATTGTTCCATTCTATAACAGGTCCAGGATGGTGATGATGGTGGCTCATGATTAAATGTAGCCATTTTTGTATCAAATTTTAATCCATATCCATTCTTCCTAATTTTTAAAAAAAAATTTTTTCCTGTTATTGACTTTAGACAGAGAGGAAGGAAGAGAGAGAGAGAGAGAGAAACATCGATAAGAGAAAACATCAATTGGCCGCCTCCTGCATGCCCCCCACTGGAGATCAGGTCCACAGCCTGGGCACGTGCCCTGACCGGGAATGGAGCCGGAGACCTCTTGGTGCATGGGTCGATGCTCAACCACTGAGCCACACTGGCCAGGTCAGAATATTTTTTTCTTCAAATTAAATCTTATGCAGTTGCCCGACATCCAAAGAGACAAATGTGGCATCATGGAGGTGTTCCACCCACTGGCCTGTTGCCCCGAGGGATCTTCACAAACCCAGAGGCTCTTGGGGCACGGGTAGGAAACCGCTAACCTGCAGGGCTCTGGAAGGGGAGCGGAGGCCCAAACCTTTGCGCTCGTTTCAACAGCTGTTTCACTCAGTAATTGCAGCTTTGTTCCCGTGACCTGCCTCTGTCCGCGAGCTTCCTGGAGCCTATGCCAAGCAAGCGATGGAGGTGACCCCGAGTGAAGCTGGCTGCCCACCCCTCCCTCAATTTCTTCTCCAAGTTGCTCACCCACTTCCTGCTCTTATGAATTCCGGGGGCCTCTAGCTAAACGATCTAGACCCCAATTCCAGCGCTGCTCCTCTCCAGCGGGGAAGGGCCTTTGACCTCCCTGACACTTGATTTCTTCCTGGGTTGACAGAGAGAACGACACCTACTTTGGTTGTTGAGGGAATGAAAATAAAAAATAAGCTAATTGCATAAATCAATTGTGCAAACTATGCATTCTCTATGCTTTTTAAGTAATTATTAATACATACACCCGTGTGCTGGAGACGAGATCTATAATCAAAGACACTTGGTTAGACTGTGATCATCATCTGAAAGCATAATACCTTTGCAGGCACACACAGAGCAAACAAATTTAGGAGGAAGATGATCCGCTTTTCCCTCCAGCATCCTCCCAGTGCTGTGGATGCAGAATTGACCTTCAACCTACGGTCATGAATCTCAGAGTGTGCCAGAGGAAATTTAAGGAAGATGGACATCTCTGGTGGTAATGTGCCAAAGAGCAAAGGCTAGTCCTCAAGCTAGTCCTCTGTCAGCGCTGGGAAAACGGGGGACTTCAGAACAAGCTGGTTTAACCACGCGTCCATGGGGGGTGGCAGGCAGGCAAGGCGAACTTCACCACCACCCCCCCGGGACCCCAGTGTGAAGGTTGCCATGGAGTCCACGACTGTTTCGGTGAATTTAAGCAGAAGCTCTTAAGATCCCAGAGAGAAGGGTGATGAAGACCAGAACTGGAAAAGGGGATGCCTATTAGGACAGTGACTTAAGGCAGATCACTGCTGGGGTCACTCATACAGTGATAGAGTGTTCCAAGAAAACAAAAGAATTTGAGACTCCATGGTGCAGGAGACAGAGACCCCTGGCTTCGATGCAGCCTCTCACCTTTCTCACGATTGTGGCAGACACCACCAACCCAGCAATCAAGACTTCTCTTGGTTATCTTCGTCTACAAAATGGGATAGCGATGCGAGAATTCATGCCAGTCGCTTAGAACAGTGACTCACAGAATACTCAGAACATTTCTATATTCCCACCGAGCCCTGTTAGCACTTTCTCACTTAGCCGTGATACAGTCTCGGAATTTCTTTCACCACAGCATTACAGAAAACTATTTCCAAGAGGCAAGAAGAAACTCCTGAGCCATTTCTGATCTAATGCAACCCCCACTCCCATCCTTGCCCTGCCTCGTCCTGGGACCGAGGAGACTGAAGCCCAGGGAAGGAGAGGCTGCCTGCCCTGGACGGAGCTGCCACTGAAGACTTCTCACCACTGCAGACAGTGATCATGCCATCTGCTTCCCAGTTATGGATTGCATCTCACCTCCCTTTTAAATGTTTTTTTCCTTTATTGATTTTACAGAGAGAGAGGAAGGGAGAGGGAGAGAGAGCTAGAAACATCGATGAGAGAGAACATCGATTGGCCGCCTCCTGCATGCCCCCCACTGGGGATCGGGCCCACAACCTGGGCATGTGCCCTGAGCAGAAATCAAACCGGCAACCTCTTGGTGCATGGGTCGGTGCTCAACCACTGAGCCACACCGGCCGGGCTCACCTCCCTTTCAAATAATCCTTCAATGGCAGAGATACTGTCTTCTAAGATGTTGCTAAACTCACTCCTAAGCTAACGTCACCAACCAGTTAGTGAGATTGCTGCGCCGTGAGGTGAAGGACGGCTCCCACTCCACGAAGAGTGATGTTGGGGAAAGGAAACCACAGGGCTTTGGAGGTGAAGGACAGCAGGATGACCTTACGGACCGTGTGAGCAGCCAGTGACAAGATGGACTCCGTGAGGCTGAGCAGTGACTGTTGTACCCTTAACCAAGCACAGTTGGCCACACCAGCTGGCTCTATCCTTAATATTTTTCACTTCTTAATGTGCTGAGCTTCTTGCTGATTCCAAGTCGTTGTACGGCCCAGGGACTGAAACAAGTCTGCTGCATGAGAGACCGTGAGTCACCGCCCAGAGGTTCCCTGTGTGAGGCTGCCTGGACTCGGGCCACCCTTTCTTCTCTGCCAACCTCCCTTCTCCGCCCCACCTCTTCCCCAGATGGGCTGTTAATTCCTTTCGCTGGGTCCCCTCCCTGCCTGTCTCCACTCCGGTGATTGCTTCATCTCCCCCAGGCTGCCATTATCAGCCTTGACTCGCCCTTTGGGCACCCCCCCCCCCCCGCAGTGTGGTCTCTCTGCTCCAGCCTCCTTCTCTGCTCCCGCTCTCCCTTCCCTCATCTGTTTCTTTCCATTCTCCTCGTTCATTTCCTGAGCTCCACCCTTCCTTCTTCGTCCCTGTTTTCATCTTTTATATTTCTTCCTCTAGCCGCTTTTTAAAAATATCACGATGCTGAGATTTGAATCCAAAGGAGAAGTGCCTTTTCCCCTGTCGAGCAAACCCTCTCAAGGGCTGGCGTTTCTCTTCGTGCTCTACGTGCGCACGACGCGTCTCCTCGTCTGCTGTTAGACTCCCGCTAGTGCCACGCAGCTGGAGAGCCCAATCCACGTCGTTCTCTCTGGTTTACTGGAAGGCGCAGGAGGGTGGGGGGACAAAGAGCCGGGGAGTCTAGAAAGGGTGCTACCGGCTGTGTTGGATGATCTGTCATCCCCACCCCACGGGTCTTGCCGTTCTGGAAGCTGCGTTTTGCTTCATTAGAATTCATAGTCTCTAATTATTTCTAAGAATATACTCATTCCTTGACACACAGAAAACCTGATTGGAGTAGGGAGAGAGTGCTTTTCCTAATGAAAATGTTGGGCAAATTGCGTCTTATTAAATGAGGGGAAGTAAAGGGATAGGGATAAATGGAGCAGAATAGCACCCCTACCCCCTGCCCTGCACTTCTCCTATCAATTTGCAAAATGAGCGGTTGGGAGCTGAACTATGGCAACTGGACCAGCTTAATCTGGTTTCCAAAGATTGAGTTTCATTGGGTCTCTTGGTGGCATACTACTACGACCAGGGAGGGACCTTTAAAAATTGTGATGTGGCAGTTTGTTTTCTCTGCCTTATCAACTTGACCTTACGGTTTCACAGGTCTCCCCAAGTGGCAGGTTCATCATGATTCATATTTCAGGGTCTGTGCCTATGTGCATGAAGTGGGACCTCAGATTCTGGGCAGCTCCAGGGCGACCGCACCTGTGCTCACACGTAGTTCTGATGGTAGTGCATTCCAGCCCCTCACAGGTAGTATTTACCACCTGAAACAGGTACCTTGCCAAAAGGTCTGAGCCGGCAGGAGATCACATCCACAATGCAAGGCCAATGTAGAGCAAAACGATTTTATTGCATGCACCTGGGTGCAGGTGGGCTGAACCCCAAAATGGGGTTAGCCGCGAGTAACAGTTGGGGTGTAGGTTATATACTCTGCTTCTAGCTTCCGGCAGTTCCTGCTGACATACTCTGCATGGCCCATTATCCACTTTGCAGTTGGACTGGTCTGGTATCTCGTCCTGCATCTGCTGGGTGATTCATTGTCTTGCAGATAATCTGATAATCGGTACTCAACAGAAGACAGCAATGGTCATGCAAGCAACACATTTTTCACAGCTTCTGCCTTTTGCAAGCTTTTACCTTTCCCCTTTAAACCATTACTAACCCTTTCCCTTGCCGCATCCCGGCCCTGTGAGAATCCCTCCCTGGGCGCGAGCTCCCTCCCCTCTGTGGAGCGCTCGTTCCTGGTGCCCAAAGCTAGAGCCTGAAGGTGCTGATATGACAGCAGGTCCCTCTGAGTCTGGCTGCTCTGGGGCATTTTGTGTTCCCTGAGGTAAGTAGATGACTCTGGTAGGTGTCATGTCTGTCATCCAGGCCCAGAGCCTCTCTGTACGTAGCCTGCTCTGTGGGGCCCAGAGAAGGCACAGGAGCCCTCCGATACCTCAGTCCCCTTGCCTGCCCCGTCCCTCCCAGACGGTGCCTTCCTTCTGAAAATCAGCACATGTATGACCTCGATGGTGGTCGTGGCTTCGTGGGTGTGTATTTACCCCCAAACACATTGAGTTTTGTACATTGAATGTGTACAGCTTTTTACATGTCACTCATCCTTCAATAAAGTGATTTAAAAACATATTAGCCCAATCAACTCACAGACAGGCCACGCCTTCTGCTTTTCCTCTGAATATTGTTACAATTCTCTCTGAATAGTGACATCAATGTGTTATTTAAAGTTGTAAAAGTAGCTTATAGAAGAACTGAAAGAATTAATAGAACGATGACAAGTTATGCTAATAGAAGAATAACCCCATTATTCTAATCCTGAACAATCAGGAGAACAAGGGGAGGGACAGAGCACCTTCTTCCCGAATATCTCCCTCCTCCCCCCGGGCTCCTCGCACACTCCCAGGGCTGCCTCTCTTTCTCCGGCCCCCCCTTGGCTCCAGCTCCCTGCTTCCCCGTTTCTCTGCATCCCAGTCAAACCGCTCAGCCCTGAGTGTGCCGGATAGCGCCTGCGCATTCACGACGACCCAGGGCTGTGAGGATGGTCCTCTCCCTGAGGCCCGCAGAAAGGAGCTTGCTAGACAGGTGCTCGTCTGCGATGGAGCCATCCGCTTTCATGAATGGTCAGGGCCAGAGGTCAAAGTCGCAAGGAGGTTTTTGGTTTTGTTTGTTTGCTCTTGAAATTGCACAGTTTTATTTTTGATGAAACTTGGGGGAACTATGTTTATGAAAGTGTTCACATAACTGTGCCTATGAAAATAGTCTTAAGGCTGAGTGGGAGGTTGAGGATTTTGAATGAGGTCAAAATCAAGATCTTTCCAGATGAGGAAGGGTATCCTTGCTTGATGTTATTTAAGGATGCATGCTGGAAAAAAAATGAAAAAGGAAACCAAGGAAGAGGAGATATGAGGTTTGGGAAACAGAGGACTCACCCCACGAGTGTAGTGAAAGGGGCTCCCAGGTGTCCGTGTGACACCAGAGAAAGCACAGCTTGGAGAGGCAGCCTTGCAATGAATGGTATGACTGAGGGATTAAAAAAAGAAAAAATGCCCTGGCTGGTTGAGCTAAGCAGTAGGAGCGTAGGCCTGTGGATGAGAGAGTCCCGGGTTCGGTTCCTGCTAGGGGCACATACCAAAATAAAGAGAAAAAACAACTTCAGGGAATCGTAATAGCACATTCTTCTTTTGCCAGTAAAAAAGGCAAAGGCCGCCCTGGCCGGTTTGGCTCAGCGGTTGGAGCGTTAGCCTGCGGTCCGGAGAGACCCGGGTTCGGTTCCCGCTAAGGGCATGTAACTTGGTTGCAGTTTGTCCCCGGCCCTGGTTGGGTCGTGCGGGTGGCAACCACTCGATGTGTCCCTTTCACGTCGATGTTTCTCTCTCTCTCTCTCCCTCCCACTCTATCTGAACAAAAAATGGAAAAATGTCCTCTGGTGAGGATTAAAAAATAAAAATAAAAAAAAATAAAATAAAAAGGCAAAGGCCATTGGAAACTCCAGGAAAAAAAAAAACAAAAACAAAAATCTAGATAAGAAAGTTGTGCCCATGCCCTGGCTGGTTTGGCTCAGCGGTTAGAGCATCGGCCTGTGGCCCAGAGAGACCCAGGTTCGGTTTCCGCTAAGGGCATGTACCTCGGTTGCAGTTTGTCCCCAGCCCTGGTTGGGTCGTGCGGGAGGCAGCCACTCGATGTGTACCTTTCACATCGATGTTTCTCTCTCTTCCTTCCTCTCTCTCTCCCTCCCACTGTATCTGAACAGAAAAATGGAAAAATGTCCTCAGGTGAGGATAAAAAAAAAAAAAAAAAAGTTTTGCCCAAACATAACGAAAATAGTACAGAGCTGTGATTTTAAGCAATGGACATGTGTAAGGAAAGAGAACCCTTTGGCTCTCAGTGCTAAAAGTATTTCCCTCTACACAGTCCAGATGACTTGTTGAGAAGAAAATACAAGCCCGGTAGCTTTGCTGAACAGCAATCTTTACTCACAGGACTTATGCTTCGTATTTGCTTTTGTCTTTTAAAATTAATCAATAGACAAAGCACAGGCGCCTGGAGCGGGAAGCTTAAATAAATGTTAACTGCTTCGGTAATGCATAGGTTACGTCTATAGTTGTAGCTTATTCTAACAGAAAAGCATTGAAATGTTGACCGAGGTTGCTGGAGGATGGACTAGTGATATAAATGTGGTATTTAAGTCACAAAGGTAGCCTGTGGGAGAACGGAAAGGATCCATATGATTATTAGAGATCAGGAGGATAAAGGGGAGGGGAGGTGAAGGATAATATAAAAGAGTGAAACTATCATTTTAAGAGTAAATTGGTATTATTTAGAGTTGATAGATCAAGAAATAGAAATGTATGCTTATTAGCTAAGATGATGGATGTTGGAGGGGTTGCCTCTGGGGCATGGCATGGTTTGGGTGGGGTGGGGGTACTTTGGAAAAGGTGTAGAGAGAGGTTGCTTTAAAGCACTTCCCTGAGAAGGCAAGCCAAGTGCAGCCCCTCAGGCAGTGCAGAGACGCCCCCTGGCTTCTGTAATTCTCTTACATCTGCCAACAGCCTGAACGACCATGGAACTAGAAGGCCCCAAATGCCCGGAGGCTCATCATGTGTAAAAGGCAGCCGGAACCCAGGCTCCGGGCTCAGCCTCTGGAGGTGACTGGGCTGGGCCAGCACCTGTGCGCAGTCAGCAGTCCTTTCTAGTCCTCCACGGGCGTGCAGTCTGTCTCTTCCCGCCGACTGAATTTCTGCCACAACACTCTATTTAAAAAAAATCTAATTAACCATGAAATTAAATCAAACCCGCTTCATGTATTGGTTCCCACTCAGGACTCAGACTGTTTTTGTGTCCATTTACCACATACAAGTTCATTTTCTTTTGTTTACCACCATTTCCCTCCTAATAACAAGGCTGAGGTGGTGACTTGGGGCACTAGAATTTCATTTCTAAGAAAACAGTTGTGACCATTTTCAAGCTGGGATGTTACGGCCAACCAGAAGAGCAGTTCCTGTCCTGGGCCCAGTGTCCAGCGCCGGAAGCATCCCCCAAATGCCTCACGCCTCCTCGTTCTTCTTGGGTGGTGACACAGACGTTGTTTTCCTAGATGACCTCCTTGCGGAAACGTGGAAGGAGGACTGTGGTTTGAACCTGTTTGCCATGTTTTGTGTGCACAGCACCCTGGCAGCGCTGTCTGCCCGGAGGAGAACCCAGAGCCAGCCCTGACGGCTCCCCTCTTCTCCCCACCCCACCCCCGCCAGCTCGCCTGGGCGCTACTAAAGTTCCAGTAGGACCACGTTGCCTACCATCCCCCCACCGGCATGTCCGCAGCCCACGCACCAACAGCCACCTAGACAGCCTTTGGCAGCAAAAGGGTAGGGAGAGGGCAGTCAGGCACTTCCCAAACTCTGCAATAAAGACTGAGTCATCGAAACCCTTGTAGCTGTCAGTGTCAACATCGCTTCCGCAAACCCTTGACCTCCTCGGGGAGCCAGTTCTGCACGTCGATCGGTCTTCCACAAACCACAGAGTGAGGGGTGCAGGGTTACTGTAAACGGACCCTACGCCCTGTGAAGCCGTCGCGAACGTCTGGCTCGCCTCTTGTGGATGCACCCCTGTTGGCCACAGAGCTCAGCACACAGCACACCGCCCTTCCTATCACACAACTTCAGGTCTGATAGCGGAAGCCATTCTTAGAGGAGAGGAGAAATGAGAAGCAAGCTATTTAAGAGTCTGGATCATAACAGATAAAAAACAAAAAAACAAAAAAACAACGACAGAGTCGTGGATACAAGTGGGAATCCAGTTTCTAAAAGTTAAATAGAATTGGAACTAAAAAATAGCATCTGACTGGGACCTCCTGGGGCGGGGGGATGGGACAGGATGGCTGCCGACCAGGGCCCCTCGGAGGAGAAGGCCAGCTGGGAGCTCGGGCAGGGAGCAGGACCGGAGGAGCCAGAGGGCAGCTCTGCTTCCACTGCCCTCCTCCGCTACATGGAGTCTCCATCCCCCAATTCGGGTTGCAAGTGTAATTCATGTTTCCATGCAGAAGGTCCCTGTAGGGTACCAGGAGACACTGCGATGTAGAGTATCCAGACTCCAGGAGAGAGCTCCCTAGCGTTTCTGGGAAATGTCTTGAACCGCTCCCACTGTGACAGGCAGAAGCTCCTCGTCACTGCCTAGCTGTCAGGGCCTGTCCTCCAGCCGTGTCTCATCACTGCAGTGCCTGTCTGCGGTCACAGGCATGGCCACTGAAACCCACGGAGGCTGGCTTCTCTGCACCACAGTGCAGGACCTGGCCTCGTGTCTCAGTCCGTTTGCAGCTATAATGAGACCACAGATTGGGGGGCTTACAAACAACAAGCATTTTTTTCTCACAGTTCTGGAGGCTGGGAAGTCCAGGGTCAAGGCACTGGCGGATTCACTGTCTGGGGCAAGCTGCCCTCCTCATCCTAAATAAGAGGCAAGGCAGCTCTCTGAGGTCTCCTTTATAAAGGACCACCACCACCCCCCTGCCCTGGCCAGTGTGGCTCAGTGGTTGAGCGTTGTCCCATGCACCAGGAGGTCGCCAGTTCAATTCCCAGTCAGGGCACATGCCCCAGTTGTGGGCCTGATCCCCAGTGGGGGGCATGCAGGAGGTGGCCAATCGATGTTCTCTCATCGTTGTTTCTATTTTTCTCTCCCTCTCCCTTTCTCTCTCTCTAAAATCAATAAAGAAAAATTAAGATAAATAAATAAAAATAAAGCCATTAATCCCATTCATGAGGGCTCTGCTCTCATGACTCGGTTACCCCAAAGGCCCACGTCCACATACCACCACATGAGGGTTAGGTTTCAACATGTGAACTTGGGAGGGGAGGGACCTGGGGTGTGGCTGCCTCCCCTTGTCCTCCTGAGGCTGCTGTCCAAGAGCTGCCCCCTTACAACGCTGCCTGATGTTCCAAGCATCTTACAGGTACTGTGTGCTTAGGGCCCCCTTGTCTCCATGTTAGCAGAGGCATTTATTTCTCTGGACAGAGCAACTGTCCTCTTTTAGGATGGTTCTTTCCTGGAAGACTCATCCTGCCAGACTTCAATCCAGCAGCGAACATGACTTAGGTTCCCCTGAAAAGCCCCTTGTTAACTGTGTTCACTGTGGGCCGCGTATGTGCCCAGAACCGTACAAGTGGGGTACATTGCTCTTGCCCTTGAGAACCTTAAAAACATTGGGAAAATAAGATATGCATATAAATAGCTAAGTCACAAAGCCAAGAGAGATAGTGGTATGTGTTCAAATGGGCAATATAGAAATTAGAAGAGTAAAAGATTGTGAATCGCAATATTATGTATTGGGGTGTTGGGAAAGCTTATAGAGACACTTGAGTTTGATCTTCGCTAATGTTGTTAGTCAGCTGTCTTGGTTGTAAGTGACAGAAACCCAGTTCAAATTCCCTTAAAGAAGAAACTGCACATCCAGAGACTGTCTATGTTTAGGCAAGCTAGATGCAGTCATCAGAATTTAGTCTTCACTTTTGTTTTATGTTCAGATGAAAGTAGACTGGTGCAGGTCTTCCTTATGTGACCCAGCAGCATGTTAGTACGTTTTCTTTGTGGGCAGGATATTGACTAACAATGACATGGAGCCTTTACTAGGTGTGAGGCACATTCATTTTATAGATGAGGACGCTGGGCTAGCAGGGCCGGCTGAGGGTGCAGCCTGATACCGGACAGAGCTTGTGGGCCTGACTGTCCCCTTTTAGGATGGTTCTTTCCTGGAAGACTCATCCTGCCAGACTGCAATCCGGACTTCAACCAGACTCGTCTGAGAGTGGCAGGGCTGATGGTGAAACCTGATACTGTAGTGGTCCAACTCCCGAGTCCATGCCTTTAACGTGCTCTTTTAAGCCAATTCACTGTTGTGTCTTGTCTGTCTGTATAGCTTCACTAATGTCAGCCAACGCAGGGGTGACCGTCTGAGAGCTCGATGTCCGTGGACTGAGCCGCTGATTGGCCCCATGCTGTCCTGAGACTCTCCAGGCTCATGTCTCAGAGGGCATCCGCAGTCTGTGGACTGGCCAACAAGAGCCTGCACTGCGGTTGTAGCTCATCTTCCTGCATCAGGCACCAGGAGTGGCCGACCCCGGAGTAGAGGAGCCCAATGGCAGCAGCAGTAGAGTGCAGAAAGGGCCTGGGGTTCCTTCTCTGTGATGGACCGAGACCAGGGGTGAGATGCACCGTGGGAAATACCTACAACCCACTTTCTCGGTTTCTCTGAATGTCAGGGTCCAGGTACAAAAGACCACATGAGACAGAGCAGGATGACATGTTGAGCCTGGAATGGAAGAGATATGGTCTTGAATTGGAGGAATAAAGGGGGGGGGGCTATCTAAAATGGTTGTTCTAGTGCCCCATAAAGTAGGTTCTCATACCTTCAAGACAGTAGCTATAATTATTCCTCCTCCTCTACATCTTCTCTAACCGCTGCTCCGCTGCACTGCTGTTACAACTGCTCTACTACAACACGACACACACACGATCCAAAATATGATACACTTGGTTCCTCCTATCCCGGCTCACTGCGTTCATTTTGTCTTCATGCTACCCTCTAATGGTGAGCGATACGGAGGCAACTCTAAACATTTTCTTCTCACACATCCACATTCAAGGCTGGAGCAGGGAACCCTCCTTCCCTGCGAACCTTTTTAAGAGTGAGGAGAGAAAATGTCCCAGAAACTTCTCTGCAGTCATCACCTTTACCTTCGTGACCAGAATTGTATTTCATGACCCTCCCCAAACCAAGGACCGGCCAAGGGAAATGTAATTCTGATAACTGGTCTTGGGCATGGGGGCTATACTTCCTAAAGTTCATTTATTTCTGATACCTGAACAAAGACAGGACTTGGTTAACACTGGGGATCGACCACTGGGTGCACACCAGCAGTGTCAGCCACAGTGGTATTGCTCGAGGGGTCTCTCCATGTAAGCAACCTGATTTCAGCTGAAATTTTTTACAGTTTTATGCTTTAGATGCCTTGAGAATAGTACTAGAGTCGTGTGTATCATTCGGTTCCTCCCGGAGTGCTCACAATGGCATGATTTTGTAGTTGAATAAAGTGAAGCCATCCTGTTTTTTCCATTGTTGTGTCTTGTTTTCATTAGAGGAACTGAGATCTCATCATGCTAATAAAAACAAGATCACAAATGACTTCTACACCGAGCCTGGAACTCTCTTCACTGGGGTTGAGCATTGCTGTCAGAGCAGAGCTTGGGGAGCTAAGAAAAGCATGTCTTTTGTCTTCCTTGCAGTCTTCAGGACAGGGTGGGCAAAGTGTGCTTACAGTTGTGAGTAAAACACAGCAAAACACAGAGTTCATTCCTGTATTACAATTTATTAATTATTGTATTATTTCCCACACAAACAACTGTAAACCTACTTTTGCTTCACTCTGGATAATTTTATCAGTGTTTCAAGGAAAAGGGAGGTAGCAGGAAGTGAATATATGCCTTTGGTGGAACAAAATACAAAAAATATATATATTTATTTCAACTGATCATTGCACTAAAATGATTAAAATTAATTACCATGAGAAAAACCCATACAAGTCCTTGATCAGACTCCCTAACCAGTTATTAGAATATAAAGGTGGTATAAGGGGATGTGTGGAATGGGAAATCTAATTCTACTTATGCAAAAAACTTATCAATTGAGTCAAGAAAGTTCAGTCTACACTGCAATAACAAACCACTCCAAAACCTTATGCATAATGCAACAAAAGTTTATTTATTCCTCAAGCAAATTGTGCTGTACATCCAGGCAATCTGCCAGGGCATATGTCCTCTGTGCGTTGGCTCAGCATCCCAGCTTGATTCAATCCATGACACTTCCTAATCAACACATGCGCTGACAATTGTTGTAATGGGGAAAAAATGGGCTGGAAAGCTGAGAATCAGGACGTAATTGCCTCAACCCTGAATTGACATATGAGACCTCTGCTCAGTTTCCATTGGCCAACGCTGGTCACGTGACCACGGCTCACTTCAAGGGCTGGGGGCATGAGCACTTCCCATGGGCCTGGAGAGGAGAGCTGACCAGAAGCATCATTGATTTGCCTATCACACAGAGTTTAGTGGGAAGTAAATGGATCATGAATATGCGCTACACTAACAGAAGTGTAATCTCAGAGCTGGTAGTGGTTCCCTTTCCTGTCCTGACAGGAGCTTCCCTGAGTGTTGTGAGCATACTGTAAGGGGCATGGGCAGAGCGAGGGCCACGCTCTAACAGGTCTTCTGCGGGTGTTCCCAGGGGAGGAGCTGAGTGTGGAATGCTCAAGAACTCTTTATGTTTAGACCGGAGAAGTTTGAGGAGAAAATAGCCATTTACTCTCAAATATATGAATATTTGACTTGTTTTAAGGAGCTGTGGGTGGTAATTTATAGGGAGAAAGATTCCTGTTCAATTAAGAGTTTTTGGCAGTTAGTTATCCGTATTGCCCCAAAGTGAGGGGAGTTCCTTCTCGAGGGTGGGGTATGAGCATGAGCTAAACTTCCTCTTCAGCACAACGGTTGGGAGAAAAGGGTAATTTAAGCATCATATGCTCAATGGACTAGATGACCCTTAAAGATGTTTCAGCCCCACATTTGACAGCTGGCTAGTTCCTAAGTTGCCCATACCTCCCATCTGGACGACCGCCCCGGACCTCCCAAACCACCAGCACTTGGCGTGGACTGCCTTCCAGGACCCTGGAGCCATACGTTGCTGAGATCGGGCTACACAAATAAGAAACAGATGACTTATATCCCAAAGGTGAAGAGGATGGGGTGTGGTTCTGAGCTCTGGCTTGCTGTGCTTTATCCAGAATTGTGTTCTCAAGGCGGCTCCAAGTCATTCCAGAGCTAACTGTGGAAACACACGAGAAGCCACACACCCCATTGTCTTCCTGTAATGAATCTGGGCTGAACTAATGCAAACCAAATTTGATTTAAACCAAAAAAAAAATCAAAAATTTCTTGTTAGGCAGAGCCTTTTTATGTCATTTTATCCTCGAGTGAATTCCTTTACAGCCGAGTTGGAAACTCTATCAAATAGGGATTAGAGCTTCTTCCCCATTTCCCGGTGTGCATCTTGGCCAGCGTAAGGGCATTCTCATTCAGTGACCACTTTCTGACATCCTCCTAATCTCACACACATACTCACACACATACACACACTCTCACACATACACACACTCACACACTTACTCACACTCTCACACACTTACTCACACACACACTTGCACACACGCTCACATACACACACTCACACACACGTTTTTTCTTTTTTCAATTCATAAGCTGCACTTTCTTGGTTACTATGGCTGCAAATTGTTGATACTGGATTCATAGTCAGGTTTTTATTCCTTTCTGTCATTTTTTCCCATGAACTAATAAACCACAGTGGAGTTAAAAGTGCGAGTAAATGTGAACCTTACACAGAGCGTTTTTACATTCTATTGCCCTTCCCTTCTTACCCTTAATCATTTAGAGTTGTTAACATAAGAAAATGAAAATATTCAGCCTCCTCCTTTCCTCCCGGCCTCTTCCCTCTCATTTCCCAAGCTTCAGAGGGGAGGGGCCAGCAGCCATTTCCCATCAGGACTGTTTGTAGAGTAACACATGTCCTCAATTACTGGGATGGGAAACTGAAGACACCTTTTGGGCTGGTGACGGATGGCTGGCTGGCCCCCGCTTTCTGCTGGATGTGCACCATGGATGCCACGGTGGGAATGGCCGAGCGGAGTAGCATTTTCTCTCCTGTGATTCAGGAGGCTCTTGTTCTGGGCCACGGACCCAGTTCTCAGTGAGCGTGAGCCCAGTCTGCGTTGGTGTGTGAGCCCCCGCAGAGGGGAATCCAGGCTCACAGCTCAGTTCATGGGGAAAACATCTCAGGCTGAATCGAGAGCAGAAGTGCATACAGAGTAACCCTTTGCATGGCAAGAGAGTGGGCTCCAGAGTAAGACTGCCTGGCTGCGAACCTTGCATTTATTACTTAGCAGCTGCATGACTTTTCCCCAAGCCGTGTAACCTCGCAGCCTCCCTGTTTCCATCTTGGGAAAGGAGCTGTCATGAGGGTTAAATGAGATAATCCCTGGGAAAGACTTACCTTACTGTATGGCACTGAGTAAGCGCTCAGTAACAGCCACTGTACTAGTCAAGAACCTTTTGGTAGCAATGGACCAAAAAATAGCTCAAAACAGCTGTGGTACAGAAAGGCACTTATTGATTCATGTAAGGCATGGATGTTCCAGGGTTTGAGCAGTGTCCATAAAACCGAGTCTCCCCCTCCTCTTGATTCTGCTGTGGTGGTAGCAGGGCTCTCAGGTGCCCCAGTGATCCCTGCCTTCTGGGAACACCCCTGTGTGGTCCCCTCTCACATTGTACCAGAGTTGGTCTGTGTGACCAGTAGAATATGGAAGCGGAGAGAGTAAGTTGCTTCTAAGTTTATGTTGTAAAAGATACTCTGGCTTCCCTCTTAGCCTCTCTCTCTCTCTCTCTCTCTCTCTCCCCCCCCCACCTCCACCCTGCCTTCCTCCCATCATCACTTTGGGGGGATCCAGCTGCACTGTGTGTGGACAGCACTCGGGAGAGGCCCACATTGCAATGAATTGAAACCTCCTGACCATAGCCACGAGTGTGCCACTTTGGAAGTGGAGCCTCCAGCCCCAGTCAAGCCTTCCGATGACTGCAGCCCCTGATGACTACTGGACTGCCACATCCTGAGCAAGAGCCATCCATCTCGGCCACCCCTGGATGCCTGGCCTTCAGAACTGTGTGAGAGAATATTTGTGGTCTTAAGCTGCTAAGTCTGGGGATAATTTTTTATGTGGCAATAGACACCTAATGCAACTGTCTACTTTGATGGTGTCACTTGCAGGTGGGTCTTTCTGATGCAGCTCTTAGTAGTCCTGGGCCTACCTCATCCGCCCAGCTAGAAATCCTAGAAGAGATCTTCCCTTTCCCGAAAATGACAACAAACTCACTGAGCTAAGTCTCATTGGATAGACTTGGCTAAGTTTCCTTCCCTTAACTAATATTTTCCGCACAGTTAAAAAAATAAAATGCTATTAGCAGAAGAAGGAGGGATTTTCTTGTGCAACAAAAACAATTGATGTCTTCTGTTGTTATTATCACCAATCACAATGCAATTATTTATCATATGTAGGCAAATGTGTTTGGTAGCAATGATATTAGCCAAACTTCATTGCTGTGTGTCAGGTACTGTTCTAAGAATTTTATGTTTCACTCACGTAACCCTTGCTACAAGCCTATGAAATGGCTATTATTAGTCTCTCTATTTTATGAGGAGAAGAGCCACAGAAAGTTTAAGAAACTTTCCCAAAGTCACACAGCTAGTAATTGAGCGAGCTGGGATTTGAACCAAGACAATTTAGTTTTAGGATTCAGGCTTATAAACCACTCTGCTAAGACACAAAGTATCATGACCTTGTTAAGCTCAACAATACAACTGTCTTTCTCCTAACAATATAAATTAACTCCTAATTTAACACTGGGCTATTCTATGATCAAATGAAAATAGCACTGTTAATATGAGTAACAAGAACAACTTCTCCCTGCACAAACTTATATCAGAACAAATACATCACTGATAGTTAACAACATAATTCAACCCAACAATAAAACATTTATATAATAACTTGTTAACCCAACACAGGTGTGTGCACATTCAAGGAAAGATTATGAAAAGTTAAGTTTTGAGTTCAGGTATTATGTCCTCTTAGGTCTCGATTTTTCACTTATAGAAAACATCTCCACTGAAATAGAAATGGGGTTGACAGCCTTAACCCCGAAACAACAGACAGACACAATTCAAGACCCGATCGCGTGTGGGCGGAGTACATAAAAGCACTTTCTTGAGATGTGCATTTAGTGTCCTGCTACAAGCACCCCCTGACTGCTGAGCCATTCACACAAAGGCACCCTTTCTTTTCCAATCTTACACCACTGACAGAAAGAGAAGTGGACATTAAAACAAGGAAAAGAAGCTTTTGTGAGTATTTTGGTACAGAGGTCAGTGTGCGGAATGTCACTGGGAAGGCCCGTTTAGCCCATTTCGGTGCACATCTGGCCCTGAAATGTTTATTCGTTCCAATTAATTGTTCAACAACCTTCTCTGCCTGCCCATATTAGCAGGGAATTTGGTGTATCCTTCTGAAGCCTTTGCTCACAAATTGAACTGTACAGAAACCCAAGGGACTTATTGGTTCAGCTTTCAAGTTCCAGGTGGTTTGTGCTGCTAACGCCCTGGAGTGGTTTGCAGAGTCCGATGTGGGGAGGGGCCCTTGGGAGCCCTGCACTGCCTCTGGGTGCCCCTCCCCCCAGGCTTCCAGGCGTAGGCTCTATGGTGGAGGGTCAGCTATTGCTTCCCAAACGTAGCAACCACACCAGGGTGGATGGTCTGGGGTGAACAGGTAAGACTGTAACTCCAGCCATCCTTCTGGAACAAGCCCTTCCCACAATCCAGTAGCCCCATCACTGCACGGGTAGTTCCTCCTTGGGGTTCTTGATGTCCCGTGAGCCTGTCACTGAAAACCTTTGGAGAGGCTTTAGCCCTGCTGCGCTCCACCAGCATCTCGGTGGGGCGACACTGAGTGGAACACACCTTCTCCCTGGCCATTCCAGTGTTACAGGGGAACACCAAGGATAACCTGTCCCAGGGCGACTTTCCGGACCGCCTTGGCACAAACGCAGGTGGCAGCTTTTCTCGCTGAAGACACGTTCCGGTCAGGCTTCACCGGGGATCCTGCTGGAGAAACACCCCAACTCTGCAGCGTACCTGGGGAACCTGGGGAGGGCCCTCAGATGCAGCCAGTGCTTTTGTCCCCCAAGATCAGTTTAATCAGAGAAGTGAAGAGGCAGTTCCCCAAAGAGAAGGCATTGCCACCCCAGAAAGAGTGCGTGGCCGGGCAGACAGACGGCAGCTGACCAATACATTTAAAAGTGCTTCAGTGATGTGTTGGCTCTGAGCTTGCGAGAGGAGGGGAAAAAATCATCTTTTCAACGCAAGTTGGTCCTGTTGTCACTGTAGAAAATTAGGTATTTCCCATCATGGATGTCATTTTTACAGAAAAATTAATTTGAGCCAAATAAAAGTTGAGACAACTCATGGATTCAGAGTCAGAGGGAGTTACTGAGCATATTGGTGTCACGGACTCGAGGTCTCGAAACTCGTAAGGACTCAGTCTGTACAGCGAATTCCCCTGGGGAAAGGGCAGGGGTTCCAGCAGTTAGGAAGGTATAGGTAATTTACACGGTGGGCAGTGTCGTCTCGGAAGCAAGAGAGAAATGACAACATTTTTCAGATGACCGGAGCCGAGCGGGAAGCAGTCAGCACCTCGTCTGTCCCCTTGCCCTCCCCGCGTCCTTCTGTCAGTGAATGAGTTGCTACAGATTGAAAATGTTTGGCAAAAGCCTTTCCCTCTGGAGCAAAGGAAAACTGATTTGGGGGCCGGGTGAGGGGTTGTGGGAGGTGTGAGGATGAAGCCAGGTGTTGATGACTTCCCTGCAAATATGAGAATTTGATTAAAAGCTGCAGCCGCACCAAGAGCCCGCGCCCTGGGGAACGCGGGGGCTGAGAGGTGGATGAGCGGCCCGATGGAACCACATTCCTCCGAAGAGAAGCCCTCCCTGCACTCAGCACTGTCCTGGGACAAGGTGCTCTCTGCTCCTGGAAAATCCCAACAGGCGACGACATAGACGTGCCACCGACAAAGGGTCTTCCGACGACAGTGTCCCCGCAAGTCAGGACGTAGACCTGATTTCCCATTTAAGTGGGTCTGTCTGTTCAGCAGGGTTCCCAGGTCCCTGTCATGGGGAAGTTATTTGCTGACTCATGAAGAAATTGGAGAATTTTCAGTTTTCCATTGTACAGAGCTCTGCCTCTTTTTAGAGGAGTCTTTAAAAAAAATGTATGTAACATATGTGAACTATGCTTCACTGCTTTCAATTCCAAGAATTTAATCCCAACAAAGGGGGGTTTTTTATGCTCTCGATTCGCAGTGTAAAGGATCACAAGCCATGGCCAGTTTCCGTGGCCTAGGGTTTTGAGACAAACTGGTAAAACCTGCATCTTTTTAAAAAGCCTTGCCAAATGCTAGTAACACTTCTTACCTTTGCACGTAGGAAGTGTAGGTTCTGTCGGCGTCACTCCCTGAAGCTCCTTTACAAACTGTGCAACCAGAGAAATGAGTTTCAAAAATTGCTCCCTTTCTTTCAGTAAAAAGAAAATGGCTTTTTAATAATTCTTCAGTTGCTTTTAAACATATTCTTTCTGTTCATACACGGGTTCCATCTTCCAGTCTTGAGTGCTGACTCTGGCCAGGTAACGAATCCCAGGGTCTGGGGAGCGGAAGGACCTTAGACCCCACTAGGCCAAATCACACCTGGTGAAGGAAATCCATCCGCACCCTTGTCCTTCCCAGAGGTCGCGAAGCCTCTGCTTGGACACCCAGCGGCGTCTGCTTTGTAAAGCTATTTTCTAGAGGAGATGGACTCATTTTCAAAAATGCGCAGGACAGACTAGATACAAAGCCATCTGTTTATTCCTGCCTTTACTCATTCACTTGGCAATGTCTGAGGGCAATGTGGTCTCTGCCCTCAGGGAGCTCCCAGGAGAGAAAGAGACATTCAACAAGTAAGAGCATAGACCCTTTAACTAAGACTCTTCATTTTTTAAAGTATGGGTCAGACGGTACAGACCACATACAATGGAATATCACTCTACCATAAAACAATGAACTCTGGCCGTCTGCAACAACATGGATGGACCTGCAGGCTGTAATGCTAAGAGAAATAAGTCAGACAGAAAAGGGCAGATACCATATGATTCTACTTCTATGTGGAATCTAAAGAACAAAATAAACGAAGAAAATAGAAACAGACTCATAGATACAGAGAACAGACTGACATGGTCGGATGGGCATTGGGTTGGGGGATGGGTGAAAGAGGTGAAGGGATTAGGAAGTACAAATTGGCAGTTACAAAACAATTACTGAGATATACAGTACAGCATGAGGAATATAGTCAATAATACGTAATAACTATGCATGGTGCCAGGTGGGGGCTGGAAATATCAGGGGGACCACTTTGTAAAGTATATGATTGTCTAACCGCTATGCTGGACACCTGAAAATAATACAAAGTAATATTGAACGTAAACTAATATAAAATAATATTGAGTGTAATTAACAAATAAAATTTCAATAGAAAAAGGAGAAAGTATGGGTTAGAATTTCTTAAAATAACTACTCGGGTTAGAATTTCTTAAAATAACTACTCATTAAAAGGGGTAAGCAGTGCCCTGGACAGAGTGGCCCGGTGGTTAGAGCATCAGCCCTTGCAATGAAGGGTTGCAGGTTCGATCCCTGGCTCTGGTGGGAGGCAAACTATTGATGTGTCTCTCACACTGATGTTTCACTCTCTCCCTCCCTCTCTCCCTTCTGCTCTAAAAAAAAAAAAAAAAAAATCAATGGAAAAACTATTCTTGGGTGAGGATTAAGAAAATTAATTAATTAATTAAATTTTATAATAAATAAAAGAGGCAAGAAGTATCATACAGGTGAGAGAACTGATATACCCTAGATGTTTTCAGTAAGGGAATAGCCAAGTATTTATAATATATACTATTTGGCAATATGATGTAGCCTTAAAACTAACTTGGAAGGGGTTTTTATTGATTTCAGAAAGGCCTTATGTTCTAAGGTTAAGTAAGAAAAGTTGAAAATGCAGAAGTAATGTTAAATATGTACTCCCTGGCCCTGGCCGGTTTGGCTCAGCGGTTAGAGTGCCGGCCTGCAGTCCAGAGAGACCCGAGTTCGGTTCCTACTAAGGGCATGTACCTCGGTTGCAGTTTGTCCCCGGCCCTGACTGGGTCGTGTGGGTGGCGGCCACTCGATGTGTCCCTTTCGCGTCGATGTTTCTCTCTCTCTCTCTCTCCTCCTCCTGCTCTATCTGAACAAAAAATTAAAAAATGTACTCGGGTGAGGATAAAAATATATATATATACTCCCTGTATGTATGTATAAGACTAGAAAGCATGTGAAAATTATATTAAAATGTTTTTCTTTCTACTGTTATTAAATATAGTATAAATATGCAGATACATTTTATTTTTAATAAACTGTATACAGCAAACATCTGTGTGCCCACAGCCACATCAAGCAGAACACTGCCCGAAGGCCCCCCCATACAGCATGTGTCATACCCGCCCTCTCTTCCCTAGAGGGAAGCATTACCCCGACTTTTATGATCAGCATGTGGTTGTTTTTTTTTAATATATAGTTTGATCACTGTATGTATTGCTAAGCAATTTAAATCAGTTTTGCCCATTGAATTCATATATGTGGAATCATAGGTTTCCTGCTTCTTTTGCTCAGCCTGGTGTTTCTGGAATTCATCCTTGCCGCCTGTCCAGTTGCAGTTACTTTGCTGCTGCAGTGTTCCTTTGCATGAACGAACGCAGCAGTTGATGTGCCTGTTCCCCCGTGGGTGCGTGTTTGGGTGGTCTGCAGTTTGGGCTACCACAGAGAATGATGTGACCACTGTTCTTGTGTATGCACATGTCCATGTCCATGACACATTGAGCTTGTTTACTGTGTAAACCTTTGAGTGCACTTCCTGGGTCATGGGAGGTCCTGGTTATTTTGTCTCTACTCTCCCACTCCCACCCATTCCTCATTTTCTCGGCCCTGCTCTGTATCCCGTTAGGAACCACAGCACAGACTGCTTTGCCTCCAGCTATACTTCGGTTTGGCAAAAGGGGGGGAACAGCATGAGCTTGGGGGGCGGGAAAGGAGAACGTCTGCAGTATCATGCCCCTGACTTCCTCGCTGCCTCCCACAGCCTGGCAGCAGCTGCCCTGCATTTCTTCTTGGGTCCCAGATCTTCTCTCCCCTTGCTGCGTCAGCTTTGCAGAGGTGCAGGTCTCCCCTGGTTAGTTTCTGTGGTTCTTTTAATGCTGTTCACGCCTTTGCAAACAATCCAGGTATGAAACTCTCTTCACGACAGCCTTTTGAACATGCCACATTTTTTTTATCCCATTTAAGGTATACATTCACATAGTTGGGCATCCGTTACCACAAATTTTAGAACATTTTCATCACCCCATAAAGAAACACTGCAGCACTTAGCTATCACCCCCCCATCCTCCCATATGCCCCCAGATGTAGTCAACTACGAATCTCCTTTCTATAGGTTTTCCTATTCTGTGTATTTCATATAAAATGAACCGTACAACATGTGGTTCTTTGTCACTGGCTTCTTTCACTTAGCATAATGTGGTGTTTGTTGTTGTTGTTGTTTTTCAGAGAGAGAGAAACATTGATGTGAGTGAGAAACATCAATAGGTTGCTTCCTTTACACGCTCTGACCAGGGATCAAGCTCAAGACTGAGGTATGTGCCCTGACCTGGAATTGAACCCACAGACTTTTGGTGTACGGGACGATGCTCCAACCAACTGAGCCACCTGGCCAGGGCAGCATAAGTTGTTTTTATGGTTCATCCATATGACACGTTTCAGGACTTCGTTTCTTTTTATTGCCTAATAATATTCCTTTAGATGGATATAGCACATTTTATTAATCCATTCATCGGTCAGTGGACATTTGGGTTGTTTATACGTTTTGGCTTTTACAAATAATGCTGTGATCAACTGATGTGCCTGGTTTCATGTGGACCTAAATTTTCCTCTTTCCCGGGTATCTTTTTCTTATTGGTATGTAGAAGTTCTTTACATATTCTGGTTACTAGTTCTTTGTCAGTCATATGTGTTGCAAATTTTCTCTGACCAATGGCTTCTGTTTTTAGCTTCTTTATATTGTTTTTTTGATGGATAGAATTTCTTAATACAAAGTAGCTGAATTTATTAATCTTTTTCTTTCTAAATAGTGCTTTTTGTGTTTTTAAAGAAATGTTTCCTACTCCAAGCAAATGAAGATGGTCTCCTGCATGTTTTCTATAAGTAGCTTAGATTTAGATTTTTAGTGCACCTAGATTTTTTTTATGATGGTGATGAAAGAGAATTATTCCAAAAGAGAAGATTACATTTCTTTTGCCAAGTGGACATCCAATTGTATCACCAATTTATTGAAAAATTTGCATTTCCCCCATATAGGACTAGTTTCCACCTATGCATGGGTCTAATGTAACAGAACACTAAACTGATCTCTGAGTGACTGCCATTTTTTACTTTATTCCTTTCTGCATTTTTCAAATTTTCCAAAGTTAAAGATAAATCATCTATACAGTTGGGAAAAAAATGTTTCTAGAAAAAAAAGTTAGAAGTTGAAGATCAGTAGATAGCAAAGGACACTTAGAGGTCTTCAGACTCCTAACAAAGATTTCTCTTCTCTGCTTTTCCCATTATTCTCATTATCAGTGGCAAGTAGCCAAAGAGCTTCTTGTATCTGCAGCCTTGAGCAGAGACAGCCTCGGGCCCAGTCCTTCGAGAAACCCGAGTCCTCATCTGCATTCTCGTAGCCTGTGTCTCCAGGTTCAGGCCGAGGCCGCCTTCTCTGTCCCCCAGAGTTGCATTTCTTTTCTGAACTTTGCTGTAATCCAGGTCAAACGTATGTCTCTAGGAGACATTAGCGTCTTTGTGAAATAGATTATTCTCTTGAGCCCAGATTCTATCGACCATTTAGTAAAGCTTCAGGCTCTGTCCTCTCCCTTGTCCCTGTCTTCAGCTTCTGCTTCTCACACAGTTACTTCCATAGCTGTTCTTCACTCTCTCTAGCGATGTTTGGGCTCCAGGTAGGGATTTAGATCAGCTTGAGAGGTGAGCGAAGGTCTGACGTCAGACTGCCTGGGCTCAATCCCGGTCCTGCTATGCATTAGCTGTGTCCCCTGGAGAAGTCACTTCGCCACTCAGTCTCTTCTCGAGAGTCTCCTAGTTTGGGAAGTGGTGATGGCTGTTAGGATACAATGAATTACTCCACATAAATTTCTTAATAGTGCCTGATATAGTACGTTCTCAATAATATACTTATGGTTATCAACTGATGCCTATATAAAAACCCACCTGCCCACTGTCAGAAAGCAGATATCATATACTGAGGCAGATGGAAGGTGTTCACCCTTTGAAAAAGTTCAAAACAAGCAGATAGAGGATAGAACATGGCCAACTATATCAATTGCTTTACATCGCCATGAAGAAGCCGCCTCCAGCTCCCCTCAAACTAAAATCCTTTACAGCTTATTTTGGAAGTCAGTAGGAAGAGGTGTTTAGAAATCTGTGTGTGGGGGCGGGGGGTCACTGTGTTTGACGTTGGTACACAACACACACACCCTGCTGGAAAGAAAGAGCTTAAGCCCGGCCGGTATAGTTGAGCAGTGACCCATGCACTGAGGAGTCGCCGGTTCAATTCCTACTCAGGGCACAAGCCCAGGTTGTGGGCCTGATCCCCAGTGGGGGGCATGCAGGAGGCAGCCAGTCAATGTTCTCTCTCTTCAATGTTTCTATCTTTCTCTCCCTCTCCATTCCTTTCTTTTTTTTTTTAGTCCTCACCCGAGGACATTTTGTTCAGATAGAGTGGGAGGGAGAGAGAGAGAGAGAAACATCAATGTGAAAGGGACACATCGAGTGGTTGCCACCCACACGACCCAACCAGGGCCGGGGACAAACTGCAACCAAGGTACGTGCCCTTAGCGGGAACCAAACCCAGGTCTCTCCGGACCGCAGGCCGATGCTCTAACCGCTGAGCCAAACTGGCCAGGGCTCCATTCCTTTCTATCTAAGACCAATAAAGAAAAAAGAAAAAGTAAGAACTTAAGTGGCAGAGGAGAAGGCGATACCATAAACCCTCAGGATTTCAAAGAGACCAGGGGAAAGCATTTCATTTCAGTCTAGGGGATGGGGATGGAGACAGGAGTTGAGCCTCTTGTACCCAGATCTAAGGAGCAGAAACACCCCATCTGAGTTACTCAAGAGGTAGAGCCCAGAGTGCATTGCTGGCGCGCCCCCCCCTGCTGGCTGCTGAGCAAGGTGCTGCGGCCCTGCTCTCCCTGCTGCTGTTGGGCTCTGTCTTGGCAACGTTCCTGTGGCTAAACCATAAGGGCCGCCTGGGACCCTGGGTCTGCTCCGCCCTGGTGGTTCCCCCTTCCCTCCTGCAGCATCCCTCTGCCATCACCCCAGAACATGGGTCTCTCGCAGCCTCCGAGTCTTCTATTGTCTGCACCCAGAGTCTCTGCTCTCCGAACCCTCCATCAGCCAATTGGCTCTTGCTTGGGATTTGAATCTAACTTTCGCTCAAATGTTTTCCGTCTGAACTTCTTGTTTGGAGTCCAGAGTGTTTCCCCGTGGGGGGCCTTTGAGACAGAAGGGGACCCAGGACGGTGCCGGAGGAGAAGCCCAGATCGTAAATCCAAATGCCTGTTACGTGAGCCCAGATAAAAACCGTTATCCCCATGCGTTTCTGTCCAGAAGGCCTCAGCCCCAGAGCGGAGGCAATCAGGGCCGAGGAGGCTGGGGCCGAGCTCGAGGCCAGAGAACCGGCTTCGGGCAGGACACAGGCTCACGGCGGCACGCAGGCCTTCCGATCCTCCCTCAGCTGCCCTTCGTGGTCCTTACCCAGCCTGGCGGCCTTGCAGGAGAGCCAGCCAGGCCACAGTCCCACGCCAGCACGTGTGCAGAACCGCCACCCCTGCATGTGGAGGGCACGTCCCTTCACCCCCAAACCGCGGGTGTTCCTGTCCTCCCGCGCAGGGCAGATGAGGGCTCTCGGTGTCCTGCCTCCCGGATCCTCCTCATTCTCTGGGTCCAGGGGCTCTAAGGAGCCTCCTCCCTCGGCTCCAGCTTGGATGGACACCCCAACCACAAGCCCTTCGGTGAGCTGGGACAGCCCTGTGCTGCGCGCGGTGCGAATCCCTGTTCTACCCTTCATTCTCCGGGTGATCTGGAGCGATCCCTTTCACATCATTCACCTGTTTCTCAACTGTGACATGAAGCCAATAAGACAAAGGGGTGTGAGAATTTTAAAAGGTAACCCACACATTAGGTGGGTGATGCCCTGAGAAGCATGCTTGGTCATACTGAGACAGGAGGTAGGATCGGTGTTATGTACGGAGGGGCGGCCCCTTCTCCGCCACTGACAGGCATACAAGGTGCGGTGGGTTGCTGAGTGGAGACAAGGAACTGTGTGTGTGAACGCAGAGCCCTGTGAATGCAGAGCTGAGCCTAGCACGCGGTGTTTGATGGCAAAGCGTCCTTGCATCGAGGTGACATGGACAGGGAGAGGACAGTGGAGCAGAGCAGGTGCATTTCTGACCACCACAGTGTTTCTGGACTTGTTCCCATTGTTGGAAATGCCTGTGTGAAGGGGTCTGGCTCCTGGAACGGGCAGAGGCCCCTCAGACGCCCGGTCGTCGATGTCATTGAGGGAACGTCCCTAGGGACGCTTTGTGGAATCTCAGCAGTGACCGCTGGCAGCGGCGACCACAGCCAGAAACAATGAGGCTCCTTGGCAGACTAGGTTTTGGGTTTTATGCCCTAAGGCTGTTCTCACCTAAACTGACCCTTTGGACAGGAGAAGGCTTCCTGCGGCCTCGGAGCTCTTACATAGACACAACCCCAGACGCAGGCACTTACTGCTCGTGTGAGAGAACGTGAGCTCATTTTATATCCTGCGCGGGTGGATTGGTTACGGCACAGTGGTTAGCGCGCTGCTTTAATGGCTCCGTAATGATGCGCATTCTTATTAGGCTCGTGCCACGGCGGCCAGAGGGCAGAGCCGAGCTCCTTGGCAGCCAGTGCTCCCTATGGGGAGGGCGGCGGCTTAGGAGCTGGGCAAGGAGAGTGGAATCATTTAGCAGCTGACACATACCCAGTCCAGGGAATCTCCCATCCCAGCGAAGAAGTCGGACCCAGTTTGCTTGGCCCTTGTCCTGAGACTCTGCTTCCAGCCACGGATCTGAGCTGGGAGCATGTTTCCTCTTCGCTGCTGTGGTTGGGAGGCAGAGGGGCTGGCCGGGGTTTGCCCAGGCCTGGGAGCCTGGGGCACTAGCTCATCTCCTCCAGCACTCTCTGGGGGTCTGATGTGTGAGAAGGGAGGATGGAGGGCGTGGGGCACCTCGCGTGGTCAGGAAGGCCTCCCCTCCCTGGGAACACGCAGCAGCCAGACCCTGGGCTCATCGGGTTGTTCGTCACCCTCGGTCTTGGGGAGAGCATGCCCGTGTGATGGCGCATTGCGAGTCGAAAAGATCTTTCCAAATGCACTAGACCTCGGGCGGGGATTTAGCTATCGGGCTTCTCAAACCTCGGAGTACAGGGTCCTCTTTCAATTCTCTCAAAACGGGATTCACATCTCTGAAGTCACGTTGGGGTGGAGGTGCCCATTATCAACTCTAGTTGCAAACCTTGGGTTCCGTAATCTTGCCAGGAGCCTTTCTGCGTCCTTAAAGAAACCAGAAGAAGCCCGGCTGGTGTGGCTCAGTGGTTGAGCATTGACCCATGCACCAAGAGGTCACTGGTTCGATTCCTGGTCAGAACACATGCCCAGGTTGTGGGCCCGATTCCCAGTGGGGGGCATGCAGGAGGCAGCCAATCGATGTTCTCTCTCATCAATGTTTCTACCTTTCTCTCCCTCCTCCTTCCTCTCTCTCTAAAAATCAATAAAGGAAAAGAAAGGGTTAAAATAGTAAATTAAAAAAAAGAGAAAGAAACCAGAAGAATGGAGAGAGACATGGGCTGGGCCACCCCAGTCATTGATTCCCAGGTCTCCAATTGCTGGGGGCACAGGGGCTGGGCTCCGGGGAGGGGCGGGGCAGCAGGTGGGCGGGGGCGGTCGTCCAGGAAGGCTTCAGGCAGAAAGGTACCGTCTTCCTTCACAGCTGTGCCAGCTGGAACCCAGAAAGCCTCACCTCTGGCCGGGATCCGCCACCCATCCTGCACCGCCTTGTGTCCTGGTGGCCTTTTACAAGCTTAAAGAGTTTTTCTTCTTCTCTATTACTATTCTTTTTCAGCCACCAAGGCAAAAAGCACATTCCATAACCACTCATTTCACAAACACGCAACGAATTCGGTTGTTTACTTACATGCCTCCCATCTTCCCACGGGGTCCTGCATTCCACAGCCACGAAGCCCTGAAGACGCCACCCATCCCCTAGGCTGAGTCTCTGGTCACACTTGCTCCTCCTATCTTTTTTTAAAAAATGTTTTTCTTTATTGATTTTAGAGAGAGAAGAAGGGGGAGGGAGAGAGAGATAGGAACATCGATGAGAGAGAACATCGACTGGCCGCCTCCTGCATGCCCCCCACTGGGGATCGGGCCCACAACCTGGGCGTGTGCCCTGACCGGGAATCGAACGAGCGACCTCTTGGTGCATGGGTCAGTGCTCAACCACTGAGCCACACCAGCCGGGTACCTTTCTTTTCTTTCAACAGGGTCTTGTACAAGCCCTTTTACTGTTAGTCTTCCACCACATCTTCCATAACCCTGTCTTCTCAGTGTTCACACACAGGGGACCAGGCAACGTGGAAAACAGACAAGGAGAGAGGTGACTTTCCTTGGTCACGCAGCAGAACAGCAGCGCAGACAAAAGCACAGCTCCCCTCATGGCTCTGGCATCCAACCCCCCCTTCCCACCTGGCCGAGGCCTCCCGCCTGGACTCCTGCAGGAGTTCCTTCTTCCAACAAGTGACTGAGACAGAACCAGCCCTGCCTCATGCCTAAGCGCCCATCGAGATAAGGGGGCATCGGCCAAGGGATCGTAAATGAGCGACGGAGAAGGGCAGTCAGAGGCGGTCCGATTTGTCCCGCTGTCTCCGAAAGCCCTGTGCACTCCTGCTGGATCAGCACCCCCAACATTCCCCAGAGAGCCCCTGTCTTCCAGACTAGTCCAGGCCGGCCTTCCATCCCCTCCACGACCCCAGCCTCATGACCGCACCCTTCCCTCTCCGGGCTGAACCTGCCAGCTGGCCCTGCTGCCCGCGCTGTTCTTGCCCACGGCAGTGCCCTCGCTCAGGGTGTTCTCTCTGTTACAGCCCAGCATGCCCGCCACATCTCCGGGAAGCTTTTGCCAACACCCCCGGAGGGGATGGCTTTTCACCACCTCTGCTATACACTCGCTCGCCCAAGTTTAGGACCTCCTTTGTGGAAAAGATATAGGCTACAAGGGTTGAGGAATGAAAAGCCCCATAGTTGACAACAAAATGAGAAGACCTTGAATTATCCACCTCTTGGCTCATTTTTCAAGAGCCCAGCCCTGTCTACAGAACATTCACAATTCATCATTTCTGAGTAATTGCTCAGTTCTAGGTGCTGAGTAGCAAAAATACCACATGCGGAACATGGTCCCTAGCCTGTGAGCTCACAGTTTGAGAAGTCCCTGAGAAGCTCACAGTCTGCATCGGCTGAAAAGCACTTATGAGTCCTATATTTTTATATAGATTTGGAGAGAGAGAGAGGTGTCATTCCACCTATTTATGCATTCATTGGCTGATTCTTGTATGTGCCCTGACCAGGGATGGAACCTGCAACCTTGGTGCATCGGGGCGACACTCACCATCTGAGCCACCCAGCCAGGGCACTATCAGCCCCATTACTTTCAGAGCTGCCCTGGCTTGGGGGCTTGGCTGTGACAGATGCCACCGCGTGTCGCACACCTCGTAAACATCTCATGGCGTGACTGTGAGTGCATCACTACCTTCCCAACTTCGCATGTTTGCTTTGGTTCTTCTGAGCCAGAAACGCCTTCCTCATGCCCACTTTTCATCACCCTCCTCAGGTTCCCTTCTTTCTGCTCCAAACCTCTGCTCTCCAACTCCTTTGAACTTCTGTCAGGAGCTGTAATGTGGTACCACATAGTTCAGCTCTTCCTCACATGGTTAGAAGTGTGATGTTTAGTGGCTTTGGAGTTGGTTGCAGAGAGAGGTGGTTGACAGCCAAAGATATTTGCTCTCCATCCAACAGGTCGGGTTGTTCCTGGGACTCAGCTACCCAGACACCCCGTTGCCCAGCCGGGGCCATGATGCCATCGTGGTCAGTGAGAGGGAAGTGAGCTGCGGTGCTCTGGGGCGGGGGTTGCTACAGCATCTCCTGTGCCATCACCACTCACCCCTCCTCTTCATCCACAATCTCATGCCAGACCTTGGAAATAGCAGAGCTGCAGGAGGAAGAGGCTTGGGTTCCTGAGTCTTCACCTGGACAATAACCTCCCAGGACAGCCAACAAGGAACATCTGTAGACTTAAGGCAAGAAATAAACTCGTATTAGGTTAAATCACTGAGACTTTCCCTGACCAACACAAGTTAGATGAATTTAGGACTGCATCCCTCTCTGCCACTTGTTAGCTGAGTGATGTTGGGAAGATTCCTACCCTTTCTGGGTCTCAAATTCTCCACCAACAAGAAGGGTTTAACAGTACCTAACTTTGCAGAATGGCTATGAGACAGAGATATTTCTGAGGTTCTTGGGACATTGTAGAAACCACATACTCTCTGTAACTCTGTGTGTGTGTGTGTGTGTGTGCGCGCGTACTCTCATGCAGTGGCTTCATGTGCATTAATCTGTCACTAAGTTGTAAATCTCTTGAGCATGGTGTCATGTGGTAGACCCCTTCTGTATTTGTCATAAAGCCCAGCACAGTGCAAAACACATAGAAGATCTCAATAAAACTTGACTGAGAAGCAAAACCATCTTGGTTTAAACCAAGCGAAACTGCCTTCCGGGGCCACCTCTTTGATGACTTTCCCTGTGCCCACCCCGTCACATACCTCCCTTGCCTCTCTTCCTCCAAGACCCTCTCCTGCCTGTCCAGCTACCTCGATTTCCCACGGCCCCACCCTTCATATTGTACTTTTGTGTAAACTTGTTACTCAGTAAATGAGTAAATGGGTGTATCTCTTTGGATAAAAGTCCTTTTGTGGTTTGTAACCAATGGAGTAGAAGCCAGACAGGGAAGGGAGGGGGCCAATTATTGAGGTCTTTGGAAACAGATTGTGAGGGAACCACGCAGGAGGTGACCCTGTTTCATATTTTTATAAATGAGCTAAAGACACAAGATGTATGATGAAATCTCTAAGTTGGAAGATGTTGCTAAGCGCTCCGGCCCAGGATAAAATATTAAGCTGATGAGGATCAACCATCTCATCAGATAGGTATGTTGAGTCTTGGGGAATTGTGTCAATGTGTTTTTAAAAAGAGGACACATATTTAAAGAATAAGAGCAATGAAGGAATGATGGATTATCTGAAGTCAGTTTAGCTTATTAAAAAAAAAAAAATCAGAGTCTGACGTTCACTGATGAAGAGCAGTTGAAGTTCTTTTTAAGTCTGATAGTGTTTGACATACTTTTTACATATTTCCTAACCTCTTCCGACAAATATTCTGATGATAATAGAGAATAAGTGCCCGCCTATTAGGAGGCAAACTTGCTTCCATGAGGTACCATTGAGAAAAAGATTTTGAATATTTGGACTTTATTTATTTATATTTTACATACACATACACACACACACATACCATCAGGAAATGTAACATCTACAATTACAATAAAGTATTTAAAAATCATTTTCCTGATATAAAAATTTCATTGAGGGAGAGCTAAAATTTTCAGAAACAACCTATATGATTAGTACATATTCCAGTATCTTCTTGAAAGTTTGGGCTTTTGAACACATTTTATGGAGATAAACTGGGAATGTGGAGTGGAGGCCGTTTGGGAAGCTTACCGGGTCCTGGGTTAGAAAACACAGGTACTAAATTTATGGGCCTTGATCATAAAGAACATTTTATAAATTTGATCCCAAAGGCAAGGGAAGTAAAGACAGAAATAAATCCATGGAACTATATCAAACTAAAGACCTTCTGCACAGCAAAAGAAACTGACAAAAAACAAAAAGGCAACCAACTGAATGGGAGATGATATTTGCAAACAACAGCTCTGCCAACGGGTTAATATCCAAAATAAATTTTAAAAAATTCATACAAATCAACACCAAACAAACAAACAATCCAATTAAAAAATGAACAGAGGACCTGAACAGACACCTCTCCCAAGAAGACATACAAATGGCCAACAAATATATGAAAAGATGCTCAACTTCACTAGTACCAGAGAAAAGCAAATCAAAACTACAATAAGCTACCACCTCACACCTGTTAGAATGGCTATTCCCAACAAGACAAGTAATGACAAGTGTTGGAGAGGTTGTGGAGTAAAAGGAACCCTCATTCGCTGCTGGTGGGAATGCAGACTGCTACAGCCACTGTGGAAAATATAGTATGGCGGTTCCTAAAAAATTAAGAATGAAGTTGCCATATGACCCAGCAACCCCTCTCCTGGGTATCTACCCAAAAAACTCAAAAGTATTTCTTCGCAAAGACATATACACTCCTATGTTCACTGCAGCATTACTCACAGTGGCCAAGACATGGAGACAACCAGAGTGCCCTTCAGCTGAGGACTAGATAAAGAAGATGTGGGACATTTATACTATGGAATACTACTCAGCCATAAGAAAAGATGAACTACTGCCAATTGTGACAACATGGATGGACCTTGAGTAAAATATGCCGAGTGAAAGAAGCCAGTCAGAAGAACCTAGGAAGCATATGATTTCACTCCTGTGGGATATAAAACTGAAACTCATAAACACAGACAACAGTATGGTGGTTACCAGAGGGAAGGGGGTGGGGGTGGGGTAAAGGGTAAAGGAGGCCAAATATATGGTGACGGAAGATGATTTGACTTCAGGTGATGGGCACACAATGCAATATACAGAGCACATGTCAGAGAAATATATTTGAAACCTATATGACCCTACTAAGCAATGTCACCCCTATAAATTTAATTTTTATAAAAAGGAAGTGAAGTGCATGTAAATCCGCCCCAGACCAGGAGCAGGAGACAGCGGGGTGTCAGCTCTGGAGCGTGGCCTGCAGACTGCCCGAGGCCAGGACTGGGGCAGAACAGGTGGGGCGCTCTTCCCGAGGGCACCCCAGTCACGTGTCACCAAGATAAGTAATATTTAAAAAATTCAAACGGCAAGCTATGGGCTGGCTACCTGTGTTTGTAAATAAAGTTTTGTTGAAGCAGTATGGGCATCAGGTGGATTTTTTTTTTAGAAATGAAAGATCTCAGGTCCCACCGAAGACCTTCAAACTGGTCATCTGCATTTTGCCAAGGTCGGCAGCTGATGCCCGCGCCCAGTGAAGTCTGAGGGCTCCAGGTGTCTCCGGGCAGGCTCCGCCGACACGTGGCTGCTCCAGGCAGCCCATGACTTACAGTAGTGCCTTCAGCTAGAGACTATTTCTATGTTGTTTAACATTTACTGAGCAGAGACAGGAAGAACTGGACCTTTATCCTAAATGAAATGAATGTCTTTCTTCTATTCCACACAGGGAATTGATTACATGCATTGAATGTAACAACCTTCAAACTTATTTGCAATTATTGTTTTTTATTTCACATCTTTTTTGTCCTCTGTGGTCCGACAGTCCCTCACGTGTGAAGTACGCAGAAATATAATTGAGCATCTTATTCAAAATGTTTTAAGGTTTGTTTCCCTGACTCACGTGGGCAACATCCCGCTTTTCTGTAGTTCTTGTTTTGTCTTCAGCTTTTCTTTTGTGGTTTTCTGAACCAAAAAGCTTCTTGGAAGTCATATTCGAGGCTTACATTTTAGGTAGCAGAGCGCACCACTCACCCCTGGCAAATGGCACCACGCTGTCATTTCGGCGTTTCAAGGCCAAGTGACAGGAGCCTGGGGTCAGGTCAGGCGGGTGGTGGCCTGACCCCGTATCCCACCGTGTAAACTCACGCACTCTTAGCAGAAACGGATCGTTTCTTGAAAAGATAATTTCCACTTTCACTCCAGAGAACTATCTGCTTCAAAAGAATGAACGTACCTTTTCTGGTTTCCTCAAGGTGGTATGAGGGCATCTGAGTTACCTGGACCATAGTTCTGATTTAGGTATTTTTAGAGGGCTTCCCCAACGTGTGTCAATGAGCACACTTCACATTGGACATGTGGACTCCCTGAGACAGAACTGCCCAGTCTGGAGGCAAAAACTGCAATCTTGCCAAGGCTAGTGCGCATGACAGTCACGGGACGGGTAATGAGACTGGGCGACCACCTGCTGACCTCCACACCCGCTGCTGCTTGATTGCTCCCCGCTGATATTGCACCCCAAACTCCAGTGAAGAGATACCGTTTGCAGTCTGAACTGTCAAGGTTAATGTGGCCATGTGATAACCAATAACACATAGACCAGCAGGGGTCATAGGGGAGGGAGTTCATATCAGAATCGCCGGGTGAATTTTCCCAAGTTGCCTTTCACAACGGGCCTAAGGACTTAGAGCAGTGGTTTCAGTTTGGCTGCAAATTGGAATCACCTGGAAAGCTCTTCTACCTGATAATGGCTGGGCCTCAACTCCAGAGATTCTGAATTGATGGATCTGAGGTTTTTAAAAAACTCTGAGTCATTCCAATGTGCTGCTAAGGTTGATGTGAATTCTTTGTAGTGAAAAAAGTGGTTGTATGTAAATTACCCTGATCAATACAAATATATCTATATATATGACTCTAGACAGCCTAGGCAAATATGCATATGTATAAATATGCATATATATATTTATATATACAACAAATATATAACAAATAATCCTAAAATATCAGTAGCTAATGCAATAGACTTTACTTCTTGTGAGTGTGAATGATTGTGCATGTATATATGATTTGAGATAGAGAAGCATTGATTTGTTGTTCCACCCATTTATGCATTTATTGGTTGATTTCTGCATGTGCCCTGACCAGGGATCGAATCCATAATCTTTGTGTTTTGGGGTGAGTCTAACTAACCAAGCTACCCGGCCAGGGCAATAGATTTCTTTTGCTATACCTGGAAATGGCATATAGCACTTCTCTTGACATCTCCGTGGTTAGAATCCATCTCCCGATTTCAACCTAGCTGCGGAGGAAGTTAGGGGATGTCTTTATAAAGGCCGAGAGTGAAAAATAAAGTCGGTGAGCATCTAGTCATTTCCTGCCACATAGTAATACTACGAAAATGTGTATAACTTTATTATTTGGCATGAAGAACCATGGGCTCAGAGTTTGTGTCAACATTTAAAATTAAATTTATAAATTATATGTCTTACATTTATAGAATCAATAAAACTCTAAAGGACCTTTCAGTTGTAATTTTGATAAAAATTGTTTTGGAGGGAGTGAGTAGGGAGACCCCAGGCTGTCCAGCTCTGCTTGAACCCAAGCAGCTCTGCGTATATTTACATTAGATTTCATTAGGTACGTTTCATTTAAACCTAGGAACCCAACCCTGACAGGGTGTTCACCGCTGAAAATCGCCGTGTTTCAGCATTGTGTGGGGGAGACAGAACGGAGTTTCTCATTTTGGTGATTCATAAAGGTCACGCGGGTCTGTTAGGTGTCAACGGTGAATTGACGACAGAACTGATCTTGCGCCTGCGTCCGAGGACTGTGGGAAGTGAGGAGACAACCCTGCCACTTCCCTCAGCAGCGCGCCAAGTCCAGCCACGTCTCCCCCGAAGATGCTCGGGGAGAGGGCTGCTCTGTCACCCCTTATTTTAAAGGGCTTGTAACCCGGCTTCCTTCACCTTTGTCCCGAGAGCTTCATGCAAGCGGCCCAAGGGAAGTGCTCAAATAACATTTGTTGAGAAAAATAAAGAAAAGGGAGGAGAGGGAGAGGTCACCTAGAGAGAGAAGACATGTTTTGCTCTTCTGCGTGGGTTTTTCCTGCTCTCAGCTCCTCCAGGCTCAGCTGGTGGTCCATTCCGCACACGTGAAGTGCCCTGGGTGCCCGGCACCAGCTGGCAGTGGAGCTGTGCGCTCTCAGACGACAGACGGGCAGCAGTGGGTTACGGGCTCATGAAGAGCATTTCCTGGGGGTCTGGGGGGGCGGGGGCAGGGGAGGCAAGCGGGCTGAGCAGGTGCAGCTCGTTCTCACTCGGTTGCTGGAAGAGCGGAGAGGAGCCCAGATCTTGAATCACATGTGATGTGCAGCTTTACAGGTTCCAGCTCTGCTTTCCTACAGTATCCGATCTGTTCTCTGGGCGAGCACAGTGAATTGAGTCCATGCTGAGCCATCAGGTCTGGGGCTTTGGTCTCAGGCTACCTCCTTAAGGTGAGAAATCTTTGGCAAGACACCTGAACATGAAGATTACACGGATCTAGGACCGAGGTGAGGTTCAGGGGGACACTGTGCACAAGTGCTTTTTAAACCCGAGGTGTTAGATTTTAAAAAATCTGCATCTCTTTACCTACCTACCTACCTACCTACCTACCTACCTATCTTAGGCAATACTGAGCCTGGTGAGCATGTAGGGAAGGTGTCATTATTAACCCCAAAATACTGGTGAGGAAAACCAGACTCAGAGACATCAAGGAGCTGTCCTGGCCGAAGAACTTAGGAAGGTGTAAGGCGTGGACACAGCCTTCTGACCTCAGCCTTCCTACAGGGTCGCCACTCCGGAGCAGGGGCTCCTGAGGGCCTCAGGGCCGGACTGCACTCTCAGCACCTTCTCGTACAGGACAAGCAGAAGTCAAATTCTGTGAACCAAGATCACAGACCCTGAGGGAAAAAATAATAATAATACTTCAGACCAAGAGCACCAGCCTTTGGGATGGTGGCCCTGCGGCCAAGTCCTTTCCCAGGGGATGTGAGGCCGGTGTGGGTGGGCTGGACCAGATGGATGGGCGCGGCCAGGACCATTTGTCCTGGGAAGCTGGTTCTGCAGGGTCTGCCTCGGGCTCACTGCCTCCTGTGAACGGCCCACAAGAGAGCCTGCCCTGGTCAGTCAAACACGTAGGAAGCAGCGGGCCTTGGGGGAGCTGGTACCCCTACCTGAGATCCTGGAGCTGGATCGCAGGCCTGCCCTGGAGAAGAGCCGTGGTCATGCTGAGGGGGTGTAATGTCAGCGCAACCGAAGCCAGAAAGGCTGCAAACAACACAACGTGGTGACTTCACGTAGCAACCAAAACACAGACATAACCCAATCCTGCCAGGCTTTTGAAATTCTGACATGTCAAGGTCCCGTTAATCTTCCCTGACAGGTCTGGCCTTCCACCTAGCCAAGTGGCTGGGGACACCCAGGGCAGAGCTCACCGCACAGACACAACAGCACAGGCCTGTGACCTCTTTCTGTCAATAGCTGGGGGGCTCGATGGGATGTGAGATTATTTGTGTGATTATCATTGGGATGTTTTCAGATGTCTCCATTTCCAGGAGAAGCAAAAGCTGAGTCACTCAGGTTTGATTTCATTCTTCCCCCAGAGAGAACTTTAGGTTGAAAAGAAAACAGACCTCTTCTGATGGCTGCACCCCCGGCACAGCTGCAGAGCACACGCAGGTGGGGCACGGACGTTCCCGGGAACTGCCGAGTGCAGCACGTTGCCTGACTTCGAACCTGAGCTAGGATTTCAGACACGCTCAGTGTTTCTAGCTGACACCGGAACCAACCCTTAAGAGGCCAAAGCGAGCAGAGAGTAGTTCGTGCTGCATTTATTTATGAAGTGGGCAAAGTCACAGGGATCAAAAGTAACAATGAATATTACTTTATGTGGGACAAAAAGAACAGCGAGCAGAG
This sequence comes from Molossus molossus, assembly GCF_014108415.1. Lineage (NCBI taxonomy): Eukaryota > Metazoa > Chordata > Mammalia > Chiroptera > Molossidae > Molossus > Molossus molossus. The sequence goes on from NW_023425344.1 coordinate 186,809,473, forward strand.
TTGAGCTAGGAGGCTGCTCAGTGAAAAAGGAGGCACCTCCCACCGTCCAAGGGTAAAAATGAAACTGACATCCATTTGTAGAGGTCACGATTCAGGCGTGAATCAAGGACGCAAAACAGCTCATGTCTTCTAAAAGAGGTTTATGATCTTGTTTGCCAAAAAAGCCATTTTGGATTCATTAGCAGTGAGCTGAAATCACAGATTTTGTGAGATTGCCAAGTCCTGCCAAATGTAGGTCGGATGTCAAACGTAGACTCTCGTGTTTACGCAGACGTTTGTGAGGACATCAGAACCCTCCACTGAGAACCAGCCCTGTACGTGAACCCAGGCATGGATACTCAGAAATCCGCAAAATCAAATTCACAGTCTCCCTTATTTGTGGAATATAATGAACTAAACAAACTGATGAACAAAACAGACCCAGAGACATGGAAGTAGGGTACAGACTGATAAACCTCAGAAGAGGGGGTGTGGCGGGGAGAGATAAAGCATAGAACTTACATGCATGTATGCATGACCAATGGACATAGACAACAATGCTGGGACGGGGCGGGGGTGGGGAGGGGGTGGGGAGGGATGGGGAGGAGGGTGTCAATGGGGGAAAAAGGAGAAACATCAGTAACAAAAATAAATTAATAAAAATAACTTTTAAAAAATTTCACGGTCTCCTCGTTTCTCTCTAATTCTCAGAATAATATCGAGACTCCTTCCCTAACAATACATACTATTAGGCTCACATTGGATTTCAAAAAGTTTAATGAAATAAATTAGGTTGCTTTTTAAAAAAAAACGAGTGTGATTTAAAGTTGGCAAGGGGGAAATGACTTTCTGCAGCTGAGTGTGTGAAAACTAATCTTTCTCCCGGTAATCTGCAAACACTTAAAAGCAATGTCCTTAAATCCTTTACTGATCACACCTCCAATCTACCTCTAAGAACAGCAAAATAAAGTACATTCTGTGGACAAAGCTGACTGTGATTTTAAAACTCCTAAGACTTTTAAGTATATAATACAGCATCCACTTAATTGTCCTTTATTTTGGCTCCTCTAATTTACAAACATGATTTCTGAAGTTTAACAGTATTTGTAATGGCAACGTCCAAAGCAATTCTGGCCGAGGAAAGTGCTATTTGTTGAACAAAAATGTGGTTGTTTGTGCAAGTTTAACATTTCTCAAGGCCAGCTGAGTTCATTTCAACCCTACTTACAAAATCATTATTGGCAAATGAAATGGGGGAAGGGAGGCAGAGACAAGACGTTTTCAAGCTCCTGAGCGATTTACAAAACCAAGTTCTTCCACCATGGAAAGTGAAATGGAAGGGTCACAAACAATTAAAAAGTACAGGTTTAAGTCTCGGGATTAAACCGGTTCCAACAAGAGGAATATTTACAATGGAGCGACGAGGAAAATGTTTCGTTACAGTCAGAAACATGGAAAATATGCCGCTGGAAATGGTTGGCTCTGAAATAAATAAAATCCAGACTGAGGCCATTAAAAATATCAAAGTGATCGACTATGTGCCAACTCTATTTTCTTCTGTTGTTTGTTAGAAAGAAAATCCGTTATTGAATATAATGCAGTTCTGGTTAAATTATCAAAGACATTTTCCGTGGATGCAAACTGGCGTTGACCATATGCTCTCTGTTCTCCTCTAAGGGCTTGAGTACACTCCATCGCTGGGCCATAGGCGCAGAGTAAGAAGGAAATTTTGAGTCAGAATTTTAACTTCCTCACCAAGGTCCGAATCCTTTCCAAGATAGCCATTTGACTCATCTTGTTTGAGCACCTATTTCGAACAGGATTTTTTTTGGATGGCAAAATAAGAGATACGAAAAATACTTGAAGATGTCCTGGTAGAAGAAAGCATCCTTGTCCGTTGGCCGACATTACGCCTGGACTGCAACCATCCCGCCAGTGACAGGGAAGCCACCACATTGCAGGGACCCCCATTCTCTCAGAGGGTAGCTCCGTCATACGGCAGGTGTGTGCAAAGCCGAGCTGCACACCAACGGACCCTGGTCTTGTCTTCTGGAGCAGACCTGCTCCGCCTTCTTGCGCTGAGCTCTTTGCAGATTTTGAGAGGACTTGTCTGGTTCCTGTCTGGTTTCTTTTCCCTTCCTGCAACCATCTCTTTGAGCTTTATTTTCACTACCCTTTACCTTACTGGCCTTAGGGATTTAAAAAATCAGTTCGTATCATTTGCATGAGCTTAATTGTTAACTATTCACTATTGCACTTAAAATAAAACTGTAGTTTCAAATTATGACATTCAGAAAACAAGAGTTATAGCCTTCAATTAGATTCAATTTGGAAGTATCCCTTTGTAATCAGACGAGCACTGACTAACAACAGATGTTTAGGGAGCAAGGGATGGAACACCTCAGGCTTGCCAACACTGTGTGTATATTTGAGGGGAAGGGGCGTGATAAATCTTTTGTAATGAAATGCATGTGCTCTAAGACGACGACTACACTTAGTGTTTTAAAGCACTTAAATCTCATAGTTTAAAAGTCACCCGGGTAATTAAGCCATGTTTTAGAAATGATGCTACAATCCAAATTTCTCATTGGTGAGAAATAACACTGCTGTCCTTCATGAATTCTAGCACAGGAGGCTGACTCAAATGTTAAATTTGCTTGTAGCGGTCACACATCTGACGCCTTTAGAAGCTGTAACAGACTCAGGATAATTCGAATCCGGGAGACTGTATTTAGCCTCCAGAAGGGCCCCTCCAATCCCACATCCCTGTAAGAACACAAAGCCAAGGGGTACACTAACAAAAGAAGAGACTGTTTTATTGTGACATTTATGACATGGACCCCTTGTTGACAAGAATGACCGAGGGTGAGTTTGGCAGACTGCACAGGTGTGATGAAGGGTGCACTGGTGAGCCTCTGGGTGCTGAGGCTGGTTCTTGGTCCTCCCAGACCTCCATGCACACGTGGGCCAGTCACAGGCATTTCAATACCACTTGGTGTACACGTTTAACAAGTCTTTGGTCTTAATAAGCACCATTACAAACCCTCACATTAAGGGCATTATTATTCTAGTTTATAAATGTTTCAATGATAAAAAATAGCACGATTACAGTATACACACACTTAATTTACATGTAATGTATTATACTCATAACTGAGATAAGCTACTGCACTAACTTTGGTTGATTGAAATTAATGAAGTATTGGAGCTGAATACTTGTAATTTGGTTTCTAAGTTGTGTAAATATTACAGTGCATTTATGAGTCTAGTTTGAGAATTCACTAGCACCAAATAGATATTAGAAATGGCCAACCTAGTACTTTTATTTGGAGAAGCAAAGTTTAACAACAGAACAGTCCATCCATTGACAGCACATCCCTTTGGTCTGCTAGAAGGTGGCACGTGAGCGGGAATGGCCAAGCCCAATGGAAATACGCATCCCAGTTTTCAAGAATGAACATATATGACAAGGTAGCTTCGCTACACACATGAGAAGCCTGAGAAAGTGGTCGTTTTGAGCTAGGGTAGTCACCTGTACCTTGCTTTCAGAATACAAGAATAGTGCTTATTTATAGAAATTTATGTGGTGAAATATTGTACCTATGATATAAAATTCTGACTTGGGGGGAAAATTCAGTTCTACCTATCTATCTTTGTTTTTTAATTATTTGGTCTCTGGATGGTGAATTAATGAAGCAAAATCTGAATTTTCATCTTCAGATTATCACCCAGTTCACCACTGAGGTAGTCTTTGTCATATTTATCTTCTAGCTGATTAAGTTCTTTCTTTTTATAAAGTGGAGTACTGCTGATTTGTAATGAATAGGTTCCAGCCGCTGGCTTCTTCTTGGTGAAGTGGAGGTAGCTGATCCCTTCCTTTTGGTTGATTTTAAAGAAGCCGTTCTCATTTCCAGACTCGATCAAGTATCTGTTGTGATTCGTCAGCGTTGTGAGGGCCGGGAGGAGCTCCAGGATGCGGACCTTGTTACTGACGTGGGAAACGTTGAACGCGAACACGGCCGTCTTCTCGGCGTCCCAACTGGCGAGGCTCACGTTGGCTTCTACCCCGGGCTGGTCCTGCAAAACACGGCAATGTGTTGAATAAAATGTGAGCGTGCCACTTACTTCCCGTAACAAGGAAACAGGGACTCGATTCCCACACTGCTAGAGCTATCTTCCCAGGTGGTATGAACTACGTCGGAAAGGCACAGTCATAAAACACGTGGTTGCAACCACACAGGTGTTAAATTGGCACCTATTTATAATACTAACACATATTAAACTTATGGCAAGAAGGAAGCCGTGCTGAAATCCCTTGGAGTTGGAGGCCGCCTAGTTCAGTGTGACTCCAGGTGTGTCCTGGGCCAGCAGCATGGGCGTCGCCTGGGGTCCCTTAGAAATGCACATTCTCAGTGCCACCCTAGACCACGGAAGCAGAGACCCTGGGGTGTCCCCAGAAATCAATAACAAGCCTTCAAGATCATTCCAATGCACACTCAGTTTTGAGAGCCACTGTTTGAACAGGTTCTTGTCTTTCCAAAGACTTATCTCATTTCCCAAACCCCTGGGGAGGAGTTGCAGCGCCCACGCTGTGCCAGAGCCAGCCCCGTGCAACGTTGTCCCCGATGCACAACCATTTCCTCCGAAGGCCACGCCCATGAACCTGCTTCCTGCCTCTGACGATCTGCTAATAGTCAACGCTTTTCACCTGGCTTCGCGCTGGCCTCTCTGGGACCAGATGTGCTGGGATCTCCGGGCCGGGAGCCAGAGGTCTGGGTGAGTATCTGTGCGTTTCTGAGTTGACGGAAAGGCTGCTGCAGCCGTAGGCAAAGCAAACCGGGCTGCCTGAGCTCCATGTTGCTTTTGTCTAGAATCCAAGTTCCCTCACACTCCACATGACTCTTTTCAGGAGAGGAGCCACTAGTTTGAGAACTTGGCGTCCCTGGGTAGGAAGCATTATGTCACTTCACTATTCTGCCCACTTGCTGTCCCGGTTCAGACCTTGTCCTTTCCGCAGACTCTGGTGGGTGTTGGACTTTCTTTTTGGTGAGACAGAGGAAATGAGCAAGTATGTGAAAACCTGCGGACGGCCCCGCCCTGACAGCAGCAGGCAGGCCCGAGAGCCCCGCAGACTCCTACAAAATGCAGCCTAGAGCTCAGGGAATGTCTGGATTTTCTCCCTGGGGAGCCTTTTCTCACTTTAGAGCATCCTTAGAGGAAACCACAGGAATCTGGAAGGCCTTCGGCAGCAGGAGCCATCAGGAGAAACCACCTGCACCCACCTCGAGGTTGGAGACGTCGGTTTCGTTTGCGCTTCTCCGTTTCCTGCCCCGTTTGGGGTAACCGTTGATCTTACACTCATAACAAGCCTCCGGGGAGAGCGAGTTGTCATCCATTTCTCCGCTGGCAGGGGGCTCTGGGCCTCCCCGGCCCATGCCCATTCCAGAGACACAGTGCCTGCGGAGAAAGGGGGCGCGGACAGTGGTCACTGGGAGGGGGCCAGAGGGCGGGGCTGCGAGAGCTCTGGTGAAGCCTGGACTCTGCCTGGTGACATCCAGCCCTTGACTCTACGCTCCCTGGCCGACCGGCTGGTTCTGAGAACCATGCTGAAGTCCTCTGTGGTTGATCTCTAATTCCCAGTTGCCTGAGTTTATTGATTTTTCTCCCATCTCTCAAGGCCCCGTTTTGCACATTGATTTGCCCCTTCATTCCCCAAATCTCATGTGGCCTGTGATCAGCTGTACTTACTCTGGGGAGGAAACATGCAGTGGAAACAAGGGAAGAACAGGGGATGAGGAAAGGCCATGTGATTTGAGGGTTCGATGAAAATGTCTTCCTTTTATGAAATAGGCTCCATGGAGTGAGGAAGGCAAAGACATCCCTGTTCAGCTCCCTGCTCTCTTCCCATTAATGGCCACCATGACTGCACCTCCGTGTCTGTCACCACCACTGCCACCACCTTCCTAGCTCTGAGCAAGCTCTCCTATTATCTGACCTCTCACTCTGGCTGCAGCTACTGAAGACAAGAAGAAAGCTCTGGGTGACACCTGAGGGGCGACTCAGGAATACATTCATTGTGAAGACATGCAATGTATAAAATACATGTCTCAGGGCTTGCCCAGCTGTGGGAAATTGTTTCAAGTCATTCAAAACCACGAAGGCCCTTGGCTCTGACTCATGTGAGGCTGGACAAACAAACCCATTGCCCAAGAGAGAACAGTTCAACTGTTTTTCTTTGCCTTTCGGTTATCAAAGCCAAGTTATAGACGGAGGCTTGCGTGTTTCATGAGTACCTTGTTTTCTTACTCTGCTTACTATTTCACAGGCCACTTGGAGTGTATTCAGTAGGCTCCCCTTTCAAAATATGTTGAAATATCTGAATCACTCAAAAAGAATCTTTATTTTGGGGCCTGGTCCACTCTAGCAATTTATGGAAAAGCCCAAACTGTTATAAATGGGTAGATTTCTATTAATGGGTGAAAATGTAGACCAAATATTATTTGTCTCTTTTTCTGCATTAGTTGGCCTACTCTATATAACCCATCTTCCTTTATGCCCTTAAGATTCAATATAGGCCCTGGCCAAGTAGCTCAGTTGGTTAGAGCATCGTCCCGATATGCCAAGGTTGTGGGTTTGATCCCTCGTCAGGCATGTACAGGAATCAACCAATGAATGCATAAATAAGTGGAACAACAAATCAATGTTTCTCTCCTCTTTGTCTGTCTCTTTCTCTCTCTCCCCCCTTTCCATTTTCTCTTTAAAAATCACTAAATAAAAAAAGAAGATTCAACCCAGCCCGTGTGGCTCAGTGGTTGAGTGTCGACTCATGCACCAAGAGGTCACCGGTTCGATTCCTATTCAGGGCACATGCCTAGGTTGTGGGCCCAATCCCCAGTGGGGGGCATGCGGGAGGCAGCCAGTCGATGTTCTCTCTCATCGATGTTTCTATCTCTCTCTCCCTCTCCCTTCCTCTCTCTCTAAAACCAATAAAGAAAAAATATTTTTAAAAAAGATTCAGTATATAATGCCAATGAGCAGAAAAATATTTTTTATATTTCCCAACAATTTACAGATTCCTACTATTTTCTGCAATCCTGCCAGAGCCTAATATATTTCCTTCCCTTTTCCTTTATCTTGCGACATGAAATGTATAGAAACAATAAAAATAAATGAAGTGATAAACGCTTATTGTGTGTGTGTGTGTCTGTGTGTACATTCATTCACATAATGACTCAATTATTGAAAGGCAAACCCCAAATGTGCAGGCTTTGGTTCCTTTCTCAGAACTCCTTTCCAGTATTTTCACATCTCTGGAACACCACTTTCTGTGACTGCAAAGCCCAGCTGGCCAGAAGCCAGTGTGAAGTGTGACATTTTTTTTTTGCTGGGGAGATGGTTCTGGGATCAAACTTATACAGAATGAGTCTCCTGAGAGCCGGCACAGACATCTGGGAAGTTGTGTCCATGGCTGGCATTGTGTGTGTTCCCCATGAAGCATTCTTTCACCTTCAAGTCTACACAGACCCCAAATGAATTGCTTGACATTTGTGTCAAGAAATCAAATGCCACTAAATTAATAACATGACAAATACATGTATGTGTATGTTGTGAAATATGTAACTTTGTGTGTGGAGTGTGTCCGGGATTTAATGTTTGTGTGTTCCCAATTAAAAAGTTAATATCTGAGATCCTTCTCAGGATAGCCAAAACTCAACAGACATCCAAGTCTGGATGAACTCAGCAGGGACAAAGACCTAAACTTTGAAAACTTACCAGCACATTTACAACACTGAGTAAGATAAAAATAGGTCTTCCCTGTCCCAACTAGCACACATACAATGCAGTTAAATATTTTACCTGGAAAATATAATAACCATTTTGACTCTTATTCTAATACTCTTTTTGGCTATTGTAATGTAAATTTAAGTCCGAAATATAAAAAATACTTAAAAATTTTTTTTCTTTATTGATTTTTAGGGAGGAAGGGAGAGGGGGAGAAAGATAGAAACATTGATGAGAGAGAAGATCGACTGGCTGCCTCCTGCATGCCCCCACTGGCGGTTTGGCCCACAACCTGGGCCTGTGCCCTGAGCAGAAATTGAACCAGCAACCTCTTGGTGCATGGGTCGATGCTCAACCACTGAGCCACACCAGCTGGGCTGTAAAATATACTTTAAAACCATAAAGGACCTCACAAAAGGTATCTTTTTGATTCATCCTAACAGGAGTTGGACAAGAAGGCATTTTAAGTTAAGACAGACTCCCGCTTGCCCAAGAGAGTGACTCAACAGTATGCTACGTGAGCCCAGCTCCCATGGGCCAGCCCGTGTTTCCTGAGGAATGAATCACTTTCCAACAAGATGGGACGATCTAGAGAATGAGACAGAGAGGTCATATATTGAGGTCTTTACAATGTAGTTTCACTACTTTGTGTGACGTTCTATAATCTCCAGAAATCTAGATGTCCCCTTTCAAGTTAAATGACCTAAAACCTTTGCCAAGCTACCTGGAATTAGCTCGAGGTTTATAAAACGGATAATTCTCCTCTCTGAGACTAGGGCATTTGAGTTAAATAGACTTAATGACATAATAAACGAGAGGGCCTCCCACCAGGACCACAAGGAGCAGCGCTCACCCTTGGCCGATGCGGAAGTAGCCCGGTGGACAGCCGCACAGGTAGCCACCCTCGGTGTTGGAGCAGCCGTAGCTGCAGGGCGCCTGGGAGGAGCCACACTCGTTGATGTCTTGGCACCCTCCGCTGAAATGTTCGTACTGGAAGCCGGTGGGACACATGCACTTGTAGCTCCCCAGGGTGTTGTGACAGGAGGCTCCTCCGCAAATGTGAGCGCTGAGGCACTCGTTCTCATCTGCAGAAGAACCAGAAGACAAGGCACATGTGGGACAGCCCAGAGGTCTCTACTGAGGAGTCTGGGTCAGGCCACTGGCTGCTGGCCAGCGGGCCCTCGGCGAGGCTCTCAGGGAGGTGAGGCAGGGAGAGGTGGCTGGGAGGAGGAGAAGAGAAAGAGAGGAAGATGTGAAAATGGATGTGGGCTTTTGCTATGTGGTGAACAAATGTGGTCAACAAGGTCAGATGCACCAGGCAGAGGGCATGAGAGCATGGCATTCTGAGGACGGACGGACTCCAGTTTTCATCGGAAGCCAACAGCAGCATGTTCTGCTCCACACGAACATCCCAGGAAGAACGTGGGGTTGGTGCGGAGCTAAGGTTCAGGGTTGAGGGCGGGAGGGCAGGAATCATGCAGTTCTCTGTGTCATGGGATGACTATCTCCAAAGCAAAGACCAACTACATTCCTGGAGGTTGCTTTTCCAGCCCCCCTTTTTCAGGCCGTGCGGGACTGGCAAGGGCTGACATCCTGCAAAAAGTATCTTGCTTTTCAAAAATCTGCAAAAGCCCCCCCCCTACCCCCCAGTGCTTGTCCTGGGGATGAATAGTACCTTTGGTATGTCTGCTTCCATCTCTGAATGGGCCCCACTTATCCAAACCAGCTTCCCACCCCGAGAGTCTGGGCCGTGTCTAAAGCTAAGTATGGCTGGAAGAAATTCGTGCGAACTCGGAGCAGTTCTGGAAAACCCACAAGAGAGACAGATGGTGCAGCCTGGCTACCCACGGGGACCTGCCAAATCTGATAGTAATAAACAGGGGAAAATCTAACTTTTAAAAATCAATTGGAAGGGAGAAAATCTGGAGTTTCTCGTTACTTCTAATTGATACTTTTTTGAAATCTCCAGTATATTTCTGTAGACCTGCCTCTGTAGGTCAGGTTGGAAGCTTGCTGGTGAGTCTGTTGCTAACTGCTGCGGCCCATTTTCCGGTGTGGGTCCACTTCAGTGCAGGTAGCTTGGCCTTCTCCTCGCTTAGCAAATACTTCCAATGAAAGGGAGGAGGGGAAAGGTAATCAACATGTATTACATGCCTGCTGCATGACTGATGCTTCACATTCACTGACTTCAGCTTCCTAACAATCACAGGAGGTAGGTATTATAATCCCTGTTATTTTGTTTGTTTTTTAATCCTCCCCCGAGGATATATTTTTCTCATTGATACTAGAGAGAGTGGCAGGGAGAGAGAGAAACATCAACGTGAGAGACGAACATCGATCAGTTGTCTCTCAAACGGTCCTGGACTAGAATCGAACCCACAACCTGGGTAGGTGTCCTGATTGGGAATTGAACCCGTGACCCTTTGGTGTGCTGGACGATGCTCTAACCACTGAGCCCACCAGCCAGGGCTAGAATCCCTGTGGTACAGATGAAGAAAGCGAGGCTCAGAGGCCCCGCCGGTCTCTCGGCGGCAGCGGCGGGGCGGGCGCAGGCTCGCACCAGGTCTGCGTGACTGCAGCCGCCACCGGCTCCCCTCGGCCGCGCTTTCTCCAGAGACTGGCCTCCATTTGCACAGGCACCGCCTTCCTCCTTCAATTAGTTTTGCCTTATTTGCTACTTATTGAAGACTTTAATTCTTAGAAATGTCTTTTCATTTATTTACAAAGAACAAAAATATTTCTAATAAAATATGTTTTTTGTTTTGTTTTTATCCTCACCCGAGGACACTTTTTGCATTCAACTTCAGATAGAGTGAGAGGGAGAGAGGGGGAGGAAGAGAGAGAGAGAAACATCGATGTGAGAAGACACATCGAGTGGCTGCCACCCACATGATCCAACCAGGGCCGGGGACAAACTGCAACCGAAGTACGTGCCCTTAGCGGGAACCGAACTCGGGTCTCTCTGGACCGCAGGCCGATGCTCTAACCACTGAGCCAAACTGGCCAGGGCTCATTTTGTTTTTTTAAATACTCACCTGAGGATATTTTTCCATGGATGTTTTAGACAGAGTGGAAGGGAGGGAGGGAGGGAGACAAAGGCAGAGAGAGAGAGGGGAAACATCAATGTGAGAGAGACACATCGATTGGTTGCCTCCTGCACAACCCAGTGGATCGAACCTGCAACCCAGGTATGTGCCCTTGACTGGGAATCAAACCTGAGACCCTTCTGTCCCTTGGGCTGGTGCTCTAACCACTGAGATAACCAGCCAGGGTGAAAATACCTGTTTTTTTAAATTAAAAATATAGGTGGGTAAAAATGCTGGGGGCAGTGTGCTTGCATATCTATATATTTATATATCTAGATATATATAGATATGAAATATTCATATTTCCTCCCTCCCTCTCCCTCCTCTCTTCGCCTCCTGTCTCCTTCCTCCACCTCCCCTGTGTGGGGTCGCAGGGGGAGTAGGTGGGCAGCAGGAAAGCCGCATACTGAGCTGCCTGCTATAGCTCAGTGCTTGGCTCTGAGTCTGCTTGAGGACCCTTTACATCCAAGGACTCTCGAGTACCCACCCCAAGTCACGTAGGCTCCAAGGTTCCCAGAAGAGAAAGAATGAAATATGCTACTGTCTTTGTTCTTCTCCCCGTATTTTAGCTTAGAGATGAGGCGTGCGATAGAGACCAGTGAAGCCCGTGGGCGCCGAGTGAATGGAGCACCGTGGGTGTTTCCTTTGGTGGAGAGAATATGCCTGGGCGGCATGCCTTCTCCTCGCCCGCCGTGTCCACCTCCAGACCTTGGCTGCTCGCAGTCCAGGGGGTTCACCTGCAGGCTACTGACAGGCTCCCCTCCCTTGCCTGCTTTGGTCGGGCTCAGACATGTGTGTCCTGTCGGGACTATGGCTGACCATCTCTAAGGCACAGGTATACCTGTGGAGAAAGACCTGGCAATATAGACCTTAGATTTGTTCTGCTGTGTGTGTGTGTGTGTGTTTCCCTAAGAGGCAGAAATAGGACCAATGGTTAGAAGTTAGAGGGAGAAAAAATTCATTCTCTATAAAAAAGACATTTCTAAGAATGACAGTTTTCTATATAGCGATTGGCCTACCTTGGGAGAAAGTGAGTGCCCTTCAAGGGCGTGTTTAAGCCAAATCTGAATGACCAGAGGGGTAGGGGAAGGACTTGTATGTTAGGACTAAGGTCAGAGTAGATCATCTCTAAGGTTCTTTTTAACTTTGAGCCTCTACCTGTGTCACTATAAATACCAATTTCAGTCGAGAACTCTCCCCTGCCCTTTCCACTCCCTTTCCTATTTATTTTACATTTTTTCCCCTCCTGCAGAATCTAATAAAGTTTACATAAAAATTGCTTATCTGAGTTGAAGAGGTGGGGTAGAGGGGACTATGAATTAAGATAAGAAACTGGCAAATGTTCAATGTTTACAGCTCGAAAATACTCTGTTCACTCACCCTTTTTTAATCAATACACAAACAGCGCGGTTTGTTTAACACGCTCTGCACTTTGTCTGACCTCTTCCATCCTGTGCACCTGCGGTGAATGTCTCCACAAGGAATTTCCGACACTCCCAAATCTTGGTTTTATTCTTTCAGTTCGTACTTAAACGGCTGAGGGTTTTGTTCTTTTTATAAAAGGAGACAGTTCTAATTGCATTGAAGCAGCATTGAAGTCTCCAAAAAATACTCCTTGAGAGCAGATGGAAACCTACCCACCCTGTCTGTGGGAAGCAAGGGGCCCGCCCCGCTCTCGAGTGTGTGAGCCGAGGCACGCGGGGAGAACCTCTGGGAGGGCGCCGACTGTGGGATGGGGATTCTTTCACTCATTTTCTCTAGCTCAAAAGGGGTCAACTCCAACTGCAAGCTGGAAGTTTGACATTTCTTAGAAAACCATGCAATCCAGGGGCCCCGGATCACATACCCATCCACTTCCGAGGGTGAGCTTCAGGCTGGGCAGGCCCGAGGGATCTGTTCTGCTCTGCAGGCCCTGGGGAGGCCCTCCCAACCTTAGGGAACCCTCCTTCTCGGTAACCACTATGCTCAAGAATTCCGAGCCCAGTTTGGACTGGTATCCTTTGGGCACCAAAACCTCCCAACCCTGGCCCTGGCTAGTGTGGCTCAGTGGTTAGAGCTTTGGCTTGCACATCGAAGGGCCATGGGTTTGATTTCTGGTCAAGGGCACGTACCTGGCTTGCAGGTTCAACCCCCGGCCCAGTGGGGGCACATGTGGGAGGCAACCAATCGATGTGTCTCTCTCACATTGATGTCTCTCTCTCTCTCTCTCTCTCTCTCTCCCTCCCTCCCTCCCTCCCTGCCTTCTACTCTCTCTAAAAATCAATGGAAAAATATCTTCGGGTAAGAATTAACAACAACAACCAAAAGAAAACCACAAACAAAGACTCCCAAACCTCTTTTTGCTTCTTAGTAACTTATTCATCTATAACTCCCATCCAGGAGATGGTCTTCATGGGGCCAAAGGAGAATCCCCGGGCACCTAGGGCCTGGCCTGGCCATCTCCGCTATGCCTGGGCTGGAGGTGGGGAGAGGAGGAGGGGAAAGGAGGGTAAGCCCAGGAGTGGCAGCCCTCACCTCTCTTATCCTTCCCCCCACGGCTCTGTCCTCACTCACGGAACCTACAAAATCAGGGCAGCAATGCACGAAGCTCGCTCGGAAAGTCTGTGGACAGTGTCAGAACCTGGTCATTAAGATCCGAGGCTGCCCTGAGCTGACCATAATGAAGGCATTTTTATTAAAACCAGACAGCTGGTGAGCAAAATGTGCGGTCTAAACTCTAGCATGGGTGTCCTTTTAGCCAAAGCTATTCACTTCTGTAAAACCGTGTCTCGTAAGAAACCTAACCAGAGGGGACACTGCTCCGGTCAATGAACACACACCGAAGGACGTCTGCATCTGGAGTGAAGGGAGCGTGGCCATGCAGAGCAGCACCCGCCCCAACCCAGAAGCAGGAATTCTCTCGTCTTTGCTAAGGACAGCTCTGCACCCAAGCGCGTGGCAGCTAGGACAAGTCACCCAGCACCAGCCTGGCCCTGGTGCTCCACACACTTCTGGAGTGGAGACACGATGACTGTGATGCTTGAGAGACAGCCCCAAACCAGGAGGTTAAGAGCCTTGGGCTGTCGCTCGAGACACGTCCCGGGAGAACCGGGGTAAGGACAGCTCCCCTTTCCGCCCTGGGCTTCCGGCTCCTCAGCAGGAAAACAAACAGCTTGGGCTGCCGGATGGGTCAGGGGTCCCTCTAAACTCACACGGTTTGGATTCTCTGATGGGCTTTAGGTTATTTTCCCATGACATTGTGCAATCGAAAATGACATACTTTCAATGTCATGAGAAAGCCTGTGGGTCTCCCTTAATGTTCAAACAAATTTAGCAACCCTGGAAAGTCTTGCTGCGTCTGCTGCTTGCCCTCTGCCCCAAAGACGTGTCGAGCTGAACGGAACCACTTCTGCGTCTTCGGGCCCGAAGCCGCTCCTAATGACCTCTGGCTGGCAGCTATTTTTCGGTCCGAAGTCGGATTTTGTGAGCCCCTGAGGTGGACAGAAGTCAAGTGTGGGCTGAGGACTAGCAATGTGACAGAAGGGCAGGGGAGCACTGGGGGTCGATATACTGACTTCAAAAAAAATTTCACTTCAAATGCCCCGCTGTGCCCTCTCTCACTGTCTTCCCCTTAGTCGGCTATTTTGCAAAGGCTACACCTGCCCTCTAGTTCCCGCCAGGTTAGGGCAGTTTTCAGTGAGTGTGTGTTGCTTCTGTGACAAGAGGCAGTTTCCAGAAAGAAAGCAGCACTGGACTCGAGGAGCTGAGAGCAGCTCCCCTGGGGAAGAAGGAAAAGGTACTCGCCCACACACTGGTTCCACTGGTAGTGCTGGAGGTAGCCCTGGGGGCAGCTGCAGCGGTAGCCCCCCACGATGTTCTGGCAGCCGTGCTGGCAGCGGTGGTTGCCTTCACACTCATCCACGTCTGAAAGAGGGGGTGCAGTCGTCTGTGAGCCACAGTGCCCTGGTCTCAGAGGCTTGCTTGCTTTCTTTTTAATTCATTTACTTATTTTTGTTACGGATGTTTCTCCTTTTCCCCCACTGATTCCCCCTTCCCCTCCCTCCCCGCCCTGTCCCCAGCTTTGTTGTCCATGTCCATTGTTCACGCACACATGCATATAAGTTCTGTGGTTTATCTCTCCCCACCCCCTCTTCTGGGGGTTGTCAGTCTGAACCCCACTTCCACGTCAGAGGCTTTCTCTGAGGCGACATTGCTATGCATGCGAAAGGGGGAGGCAATTCGAGTAAGAAATCTGACCCCGAAAAACAATTACTCTATAATTTTGTAGTTTTCTGAGCTATATTTTTAAAAATTTATTTTTCAACTACAGTTGACACACAGTATTTATATTAGCTTCCAGGTGTACAACGTAGTCGTTAGATACTGCTATAACTCATGAAGTGATCCACCTGGTTAGTCCAGTACCCACTGACCCCTTATGTGGTTGTTACTATATTATTGATTCTATTCCCTATGCTGTGCTTTACATCCCTATAACTGCCTAACTTAAAAAAAATATTCTACCACCCAAAACTTTAGGAATATCTACTCTGGAGGTTTTGATAAGTCCAAGGGAAAAACATTCAGGTACCCTTGGTAAAGTCTACAAATAAAAATGATGAAGAAATGAATGCAAAGCACATAAGCATTTTAGGGGTTAGCTGTGTACATTATTTATATTTGCTTACTTGTGCCAGAATCAGAAACCAAAAAATGTCAATACAAAGGTAAAATGCTTAAAAAAAATTTAAACTTTTAATTGTATATTATCAGAAGTTATTCCTCATATGTTTAACCCTCATTAGGGGAATCATTTTATGGCTCTGAATCCAATGACCAGAAAATTAATGAATAAAAGTCAGAAATCTAGTTTTTTTTCTTGACTGGGTCATTCCTTCTTCGATCAGATTAACTGGGCAGAAATACAGAGGATGCTGATAAAGGTGATGAGAGTCACACAGGGACCCACCAGCTGGGTCAGGCTGAGGGCCCCACCCACCTTCGCAGCTGGCACCACTCTGATCCAGTGAGAAGCCCCGCTGGCATTCACAGGTGAAGCTCCCCGGCGTATTCTGGCAGATGCCCTTAGACCCACACAGGTTGATGTCAGAGGTGCATTCGTTGTTATCTGTAGGAGACAGTGTGGGTAAGGGAGGGGGCGGGGTAAAGTTCCCCTGAGCTCTCCTTGGATCATTTTTTTATTTTTTTATGGTTGAAAATATTACAGATGTCCCCCTTTTTCCCCATTGACCCCCTCCTGCCTTCCCCAGCCTAGTGACCCTGTGGATTGGTTGTCCATATGTGCACATAAGTTCTTTGGTTCATTTCTTCCCACTCCTTTCTTGTCATTTAAAAGGAAGCGAGGGGGATGATTCACTTAGAAAAGGCCTGTAACGTCTCACATGCGCGTGTTCACACGCACACACACACACGTGCACCCATGTTTTTCTGAGTTGTTGTCTTCTTCCAACAGCAGAAGGATGGAAGGAACAGCTACCTCCCACCAGGGCCTCCGCCCCCACTCACCGATGCAGGCCGTGTGGTGCTGCGTGAAGCCAGGGGGGCACTTGCACGTGAAGCTGCCAATGGTGTTCACGCACAGGAACTGGCAGTTGTGCTGCTTGGTGGCACACTCATCAAGATCTACAAAGAAATGCAAGGTGGGCACCGGGTCGGCTGGCCACGCAGGCACTAGCGCGGCCGAGCAAGGGCTCTGAGTGTCCCTCCCCACGTCTCCAGTGAGCGTGGCCAGAACACAGCCACAGCACAGGCCGCGAGCACCCAGGAGAGAGGAGCCTGAGAGAGAAAACATGCTCTCAATTTAGATGAAAAACATGTAGCTCTCTGGGGGATCCAAGGAAAATCCAATTCCCTTTAGTTAGAGGAATGTGGGAATTCCTCAAGGAAGAAATTTCAGAGAAGTTATAAAATGTTAAATAAATTATGAAATGAGGTAAGAGACTAGGGATTCTCAAAAATTTCCAGAGCACTGAAAAGATCTATTCAAGCTGCAACGTACAAAAGAAATGTTGAGGCTGGAAATCTATCCACGTAATTCTTTTCTGTTTGCTCTTTTTTATTCAGCTCAAAGGAGTTGGTCAACCAAACCAAACCATACAAAACTGACTTCTTTGTTTAGAGACCCTCCTTTGGATAAAGTGAAATTGAGCAATCAGGGAGGAAAAAGAAAGGAGAGAAAAGCACTCATTCCAACAAGCTGACAGCACTTTCGCAAACTGCCTACAGTTTTCATCCAGCGTTATTCCCCCGTCTCAGTAAAACCCTCCGCTTTGACCAGGCCTCTTTCCTCTCTGCGGGGACTTCAAGGCTCATTCTGGACCCCATTGCTATTAATAACGCCGGGAAGTACAAAGGGGGTTCCAAATTCTGGTAGAACTTTAATTTGTTGAACATCGCTGTGAATTCATAGCCCTTCTGTCCCCCGTGCTCTCTTTCCCCTGCACACAGCTGGGCTCCGAGCTGCAGACCAGTGCTCCGTCCTGGCTAGGGTGATATCCAGAGTGGACCTAGAGTGAATGAACTCCCCCGTGTGTCTCCCAGGGCTGTGCTGACTTCTCTGAACATGGAGCCAATCCTGTGCTCTGCCTACTGCTTGCGGGGTTGCTGTTCCTGCGTCTCTGGTTCCTGCATTACTGACAGCTGTGTGTCCTGCCAGCAGCCTGGCCTCCCCTCTCCGTGACGCAGGGGGCCTTGCCAGAGCACCATCCATGCCTGTGGAAGCTCACCCTCGAGAGGTACGGGAGACAACTCAGTGACTTCTTCCAACACGGTTGTGCAGCTACGACGCGTTCAGAACAGCGACACCCACTGTTCTCACCTCTGAGACCCTCTTTGCTCCCTCCTTTCTGCATCCTACCCATCTCTCAGGGGATGTGCTGGTACCACATCCCCCCGGGCCATCCTTCTGGCCTCTTTCCTCTCAGTTTCAACAGTACATGCATCTGGATCACTCATGTTGAAATTCAGTCATACATGCCAAGTATGAAGAATTGAGACCTTAGGAGAAAAGTAGGAGAAAGGGACTTGTATTGTAAGTGGGTCTGTAAAGACCACATAGCTGCTCTTTGCATTCCTAAAACCGTAAAAAGAGCGTCACTAATGCTTTTAATACTTTGTGAAAGAACGGAATGACTACTATACATTTAATTTGCATGTCTAATCTCTTAATTGTTATAAAATTTTGAGGATTTTCTGCCCCCACGGGTTAGAAAAGAACTACAAATTTGTTTTGCTCGTCACGGAGAGAAAGTTTCCCCTGAAATTTGGTTCTTTGTTTGCATGGAAAAGTGTATGGCTCTGAGTTACAGCCTCACACCGCCCAGAACTCACTGGGAAGGACAGATGTCAAGTTAGTTGAGAAGAACAAGGCTGAGCAGCTCTTCCTTTAAGACAGTCAGAGTGTTTGAGTAGGTCCCTCCACCTCCTCTCCCACAAAGAGCAGGATTACGTAAAGCTGCGCCGCACAGGAACACCTCAGGCCACTGTCCTTACATCCTCCTCTACGGCCAGCGCTTAACTCCCCCTTCCAGCAGACACAGGGAAGGGGCTGGGGGCCCTTCCTCCCTCTGCTCACCACCTTCCACGCCATCCCACCACCTCCCTTCCTTGATGTCTCTTTCTCCTCCAGGGCTTCAAGGCAGAATGCTCTAACTCTTGTTCTGCCATCTGGTCCAAATCCCCCATTTCCCCCAAGTACCCTTAAGTATGACTCACTAGCGCTGCTCACTCAACGTAGGAAGTTCTCGGTGTCCAGGAGAACTTTTACACCAACAGACTTGTGCAAAAATTCTGGGTTGATAGACTTTGCGTAGACTTTAGCTGTTTCTTAATTCTTTGTGCTATTGATGTCTCAGAGAAGCTTCCAGAGGGCAGGAATGGCCCTATTTTGCAGAACAAAAGCCTAGACAAAGTGCTTACTCATTTAGGCACAGTGTCCTCGGGGTCACGGCACTGATTAGTGTGAGGCTGGACTCTGCTGGACACCTAGGCTGACTACATAGATGCAATAGCAGAGAGCAGAAGGGAGGTGATCACGGGGAACCTTGTAGAACTGATGCAGCTGTCTCTGAGACCTGCAAGGGCGGCCCCCACCATGCCCACGGACAGGCAGCGAGGACGGCTGCTGCCACAGGTCCTCTGTCCTCGCCCTGGCCTCTGCCTCCCGCCCTCCACACACGGAGCCTCCATGAAGCCACAAACCCAGGGCAGCACCTCTTGCCTTGAGAGGGTCTCAGCAGCCTTGTGCCCAGGAGGCAGGTGAGGGGGTGAAGGCACATTCCACTTTACCTTTGCAGCTCCTCCCATCGTCCTGCAGAATGTAGCCTTTCGGGCACGAACACTGGTAACTCCCTTCTGTGTTTTTGCAGATGAAATTGCAGGGCTTGGGAGCCTGGTTGCACTCGTTCAGATCTGTGATCAAAGAGATACAGTGTGACAGCCTATCTGCCAAGATGCATAAATACTCAATCCCCACAAGGCCTGACAAAGAGTATTTGTTTTGAGAAAAGAAAACGTAAGCTCTGTGTCTTACGTTTTCTTATGAAACTGCACAGGCTTTTTAGGATTTTTTTTTAGTTGGAGAATTTTTTTTTTTTTTTTTTTGCCACCATCTACAATTTCTGCTCTGGTTAGTAAACCATCAGAAATAGAGTACTGCCCTGCCGGTGTGGCTCAGTGGTTGAGCATTGACCCATGCACCAAGAGGTCGCCAGTTCGATTCCCAGTCAGGGCACATGCCCAGGTTGTGGGTCCGATCCCCAGTGGGGGGCATGCAGGAGGCGGCCAATCGATGTTCTCTCTCATCGATGTTCTCTCTCTCTCTCCCTCTCACTTCCTCTCTCTCTCAAATCAATAAAGAAAAATTATTAAAAATAAGAAAGAAAGAGAGCACTTACCTATGCAGGCAGTTCCGGTTATATCTGGAGTGTAGCCGGTTTTGCAAATGCAGTGATAGGACCCTCTGTCGTTGACACACTCCCCGTTTCGGCAGACGTCATGGATAACCTTGCACTCATCGATATCTGTAGGTTAATAAATAGAAATTAAAATAAGAAGGCCATTAAAGTGCACAACATTCATGCATAGGGGTCGCTTCAGTGTAAGCACTAATAAACTATGTTATTAAATCATGGACCTAGGAAATCGAGGGATGACAGCCTACATTTTACACGTAGTGATAACTATTTTTAAAGGCAAAGAATAACTTGATCAGACCGTAGTGGTAAACTAATCAGGCTAGGAGAAAACTTGAAAAACAATTCTCCTTCTCAATGTATACGGTTTTCCTCGTCTCGACACACTGAGCTCCTTGCCATCCAGCGAGCCTCCAGCGAGCCTCCCGCTGACATTCCATAAATGACTCAGCAGCAGAGGATCCTTTGGACAAGGAAATCCCACTTTCTCCTAACATCGCATGTCCAAAATGAAAAGACACTGTTTTTTTCCTATTCTTTTTGTTGTGTTCAGAGTTAATCCTAAAAATATGTCAAATTATATACTACTGGGGAAATTGGACCAAACATCACTCCTCTGGGGAGGGAGGCCAGGGCTCTGGGGTGGATTACGGGGCTGCATTTTTGCAGCCTGTTAGGAGGGAGAAAGATCTGGTCAACATGCACCATCGAGCGTGGCGGCCACTGTCCTCCCCACCTTGGCCCTGACTGCCCGGTGGGGGGCCAACACCAGTGAGTTCTTAGCTTCTGATTGCCAAATAACCGTGTTATACCAACAGCTGACATTTGTCCTGAAATTTTCAAATTTACTCTGAGATGCACTTTAGCATACCTCATTGGTCTCCTGAAAGGAGCCTTTTCCAGCATTTCACTTTGTCCTCCAAGGGATCATAAATCTGCTTTGGTCACCTCATCTAATCTACCCAGTTCCACCTTTAACCATGTCCTTCCCACATGAACACAGATCCTGTGTACTTGTATGCAGAATATTTCAGTCAACTCGAAGAGTTAAAGTACATATTGGTACACTAGCTTAGGAAGTTAATGAACATTTATTTCAAGGTTTATCTAAAAATTATATTCTGAGGAATCAACAACATGTACAACAAACTTCTGTTTAACAAGTTGAAGGCTCCTGCCCTGGCCGGGTGGCTCAGTGGGCTGGCGCATCCTCCCATACACCAAAAGGTTGCAGGTTCGATTCCCGGTCAGGGCACATACCTAGGTCTCACTTTCAATCCCCAGTTGGGGTGCATACAGGAGGCAACCAATCAATGTTTCTCTTTCATATTGATGTTTCCCTCTCTCTCTCTCTAAATCAATAAAGACATATCCTCTGGTGAGGATTCAATAAATAGAAAGTTGAAGACTCCTTATAATGCAGAGGCAGGGACATGAGCACCCACCACTTAACAGGTGGACAAAGGACACTTTGACCACATGGCCTCGAATGTGTAAAACACCATAATGAAGAATTTTTGTCAACCTCAACTATGCAACTCAACAGAGGGTCATACTGCAGATTTTATGTTCTCATCTGTTTCTCATAACAAACAAACAAGTTCCCTGCGAGTATTTCAGGACAGAATGAAGTACCTGCTCCGTTGGTCATAAATCCTCGGCCATGGGGGCAGAGCTTTTTGAAAGCCACAGTACCCTGGAAAGGGCAGATCTCACAGTGGGGACCCCAGCCTCTGCCTCCGTCACAGCAGCACTCGGACTTGGTGACGGGGTTCCTGTTGCTGGAGCCGATCTGACACATGTTTTGAAGCACCTCTGTGAAGCAGTACCCTTCCCGGTTGTCTGGAAGGGACATGACATGGAAAAGAGGACTTTAGGAAAGTTTATGGACATCGCAAGGTGTCACAAATGTGGCCAGCTATGAAACGCACAAGGGAGGGGACACTTTACCCTGCGTGAGAGGAGCAAGAAGGGAAAGCTGGAGACGGCAGGAAGAGGGAAAGGACGGCCTCTGAGGAGACAAATAAGACGTCAGTGAGTAGGCAGAAAAGCACTGGTCTAGACAAGGCTGCAACTCTGTCTGCTTCCAGAGGTATCACGTAGTAGCCCCGAGGAGCAGGGAAACATGTGGACACGTCCTGAGTGAGCATCAGGGTTTCAAAAGGACAGCGAGAAAGGAATTCCAGACGAGTGATTCAGTGATACAATTAGCAAAGGAAGAACGTAGCAGCAGGGTGGTGCTCAGCCCGATGGACAGTCAGGCACTGAGTCATTTCCAAAATATGAACCTTTTTAACCTTTCCTCAAATTCTGACAGCCCCTACTATTTCAGACAGCCCGGGTTCGCAGCGTCCCGGAGGAGGCTGGGTTCCGCGCACCTGGGTCTGTACTCACCGAGGCAGGAATCCTGGGTGGGGCTGGCCGTGAAGCCGTCGTTGCACTCACAGGTGTAGCTCCCCGGGGTGTTGAGGCAGCGCCCATGTTCACAGATGCCCGGCTTGGTCTGACATTCGTTCTCGTCTGTGCCGTTTCATCGAAGGACCAAAAACAAGAGGAATCATCTGACCACTTTGTACAAGAATGGATTCTTTCTTATTTTTTTTTTTTTAATTTAGTCTGTGAATCCTAGGTAAGCTCTTCACATGGTTCCAAAATACAAAAGGTACAAAAGTATATTCGGTAAAGTTCCCCCTTGCTCCCCATCCCCCAGCCACCAAACTCCCCTCCAGAGATAGATTGCACATGTACAAGCGAATGCACACATCTGTGTATATGTGTGTGTGTGTGTGTGTGTGTGTGCACGCGCCTCCACCCTTAAAAAACATAATTGAGCCCTGGCCAGTTTGGCTCAGTGGTTAGAGTGTTGGCCCACAAACCAATGAATTGTGGGTTCAATTCCAGTCAAGGGCACGTACCTCAGTTGTGGTTCGTCCCCAGCCCTGATTGGGGTCATGCGGGAGGCAACCAGTCAATGTGTCTCTGTCACATCAATGTTTCTCTCTCTCTCCCTCTCTCCCCCTCTCTCTGAAGATAAATAGAAAAATATCCTCAGGTGAAAATTAAAAAGACAACACACAACTGATAGCATTTTATGTATACTTAGTTTTTCACTTAATAAAATTTAAAACTTTCCATATCTGCCCATAAAGAGGATTCCCAAATGAGTATTTCAAATGAAGGAAGACCATTTTTAATTTTAAAGTCAACATATTAAAGAAATATTGCAACATTTCATTAGAATAATATCTGCGATAATCTGTTTTGACCTAAGGGAGTTTGTCTATACTAATCTTCCAATATAGATTGTGCTTATTTGTAATACTTCAACAGTATTAAGAAATAATAAATAATAATTCAGTCTCCCAGGTTTAGAGAAAAGCATTAAAGTAGCTGAGGTTCTAAGAATTGTCTGATGATACTTAGATGAAAAATAATTTGCCTAGGTGGATCCCACTCAGATTAGTTCCAAACCCCCGAGGCACAGTTCTCAAGAAGAGAGACAGAGACTTGCAAGGTGACGTGTAGACGGTGTTAA
Source organism: Molossus molossus (assembly GCF_014108415.1). Classification (NCBI taxonomy): domain Eukaryota; kingdom Metazoa; phylum Chordata; class Mammalia; order Chiroptera; family Molossidae; genus Molossus; species Molossus molossus. The sequence goes on from NW_023425344.1 coordinate 186,832,767, forward strand.
AACAGGTTAAAATCCCAGTGCATAGATCAATTAAATTGGAACCTCTGGGGTGCAGCCTGGGCTCTCCTAGGGACCCAAACGCAGCTGAGGATCGGAACCACAGACCCAGGAGATCCAGCGTGTGATCATCAGTCCACACACTCTCCTGTGCTTTTAAAGTCTGCTCTTCAATTACTACTGAATTCAGTATCTTACAGAGCAAGGGGACAGGAAGGTTCTTAAGACTCTGGACGAACAACACTAAATAGGTTTTCTGACATCACTGATTATTAACAAGGAAAAGGAGGCATGTGGGAGTTTTCCAGTACTTTTCTCCAGTATGTGTGTGTAAAGCAGTGGTCAGGACACTTGCTCTCATCATAGTGATACTAGTGTTACTATAGTTATAATAGAGAGTGAATGTTTTAGACTTTGCCACGTGGTCTCTCTCGCACCTGCTCGACTCTGCTCCGCCCCTGCGGCCCGCAAGCAGCCACGGACAGTGAGTCAATGAATGGGTATAGTGATGTGCCCAGACAGCTCTATTTACAAAAACAGGTGGTGGGCTGGCAGGCCGGACTGTTCCTCACACAGTGGTTTGCCAACCCCTCTTCTGTAGGTGTGGTTTTTAATGCTGGATCCACACGATAGGACATTGGGGGAGTTTTAAATTACCCTTGCCTGGGACCCACTCAGACCATACCAGGTTCTCCGGAGGGAGCGCCCACTGGTTGAGTGATAGTCCTGGGTCAGAGGGACCTGGTACCAGAGCTCAGTGTCAGGGTACTAGTAGCAAAGTTGGGTCAACAGGGAGGCATTCCAGTGCAGTAAGCAGAACTGACCCCAAAACAAAGGAGTATAAAAAAAGTGTGAAGGAAGGAAACAGAGAAAATACCCGATATTCCAATCCTGGCAGCGACTGGGCTCAGGAAGCAGGCAAAGGCCAGCTCAGAGGGAGAAAATGACAGCGCTGGAGGAATTCACAGATAACCAAGAGGCCAGGGGACTTCCACAGGAAGTTAAGACACAAGGTTAAGAGAGGCAGATGACTCTGGCCAAAAAGAACACAGCGCCCATGAGGACTCGGCTTTGTCCCTTTTGTCCCTTGTCCCTTCTGCCCCACTCAAAGCTGCTTCTGCGGGGATGCTCTCACCTACGCAGCCCTCCCCGTCGGGTGTCCGTTGGTAGCCAGGTCCACAGATGCAGATGTACGTGCCAATGAGGTTCTTGCACTCCATTTGCTTCTCAGTACAGTCATGTTTCCCCTCTTCACACTCATCCTCGTCTGGAAAGAACGTGCAACCACACATTTAGAAAAGAGGCTGCGCTCATTTCTTGCCTCTTACACCTACAGCAGTATTAAGTAACCCACTTCCGTGTGCGTTGTTGGGCTCTGTAGTTTCCAAAGAATGAGAGGAGGTCTTCTAACCACCTATAACTTGGAGAAATTGCTCCCTAACTGTTTACCTCTTCAAAAGCAGGAAGCATGGCCCAGCCAGTGTGGCTCAGTGGTTGAGCACTGACCCATGCATCAAGGGGACACCAGTTCAATTCCTGGTCAGGGCACATGCTCAGGTTGTGTGCCCAACCCCCAGTGTGTGTGGGGGGGCATGCAGGAAGCGGCCAATTGATGTTCTCTCTCATGGATGTTTATCTCTCTCTCCCTCTCCCTTCCTCTCTCTCTCTAATCAGTAAAGAGAAGCAATGTTTTTAAAGCAGGAAGCGTGGTTTTAAATCCTTTTCGATGAATTGAGTATCTCCGTCTCGACCTGTTCATATGAACTTCTTAAATGTGGGGACATGTCTTCTTTTGTTTATATCTTCACATCCGCAGCACGGCCGGCATGCGATGCACAGTGAACCAGAAAGGGCCTCAGCGCAGCCCTGGGTGCAGCTCGAGGCCTCAAGCGACAATTTACTAGGAGAGGCAGCGATGGCAGCAATGCCCATGGGCTATAGCCGTGTTCCCCAGTTCTCAGCACTCCTGCACAGCTGGAAGCTTTGGGGGACACCTCCCATCATCGTGCTATAGCTCCCTGGCCTGGGTGACCTTGAACATGGGTGTCTCACCTTTGCACATCCTCCTGTCTTCTCTCAGAACATAGCCAGCAGGACATTTGCATTCGTATGACCCATACGTGTTTACACATCGGAAAGCGCAGAGCAGAGGATTCTGGGCACACTCGTTTATATCTGCAGCAGAGGCAGTAAGAACATAATGAACCATGGACATCAACCCCAAACACGAATCTACTTTTACCAAAAGTTGAAATGCTTCATTGTGATAAACATGGATGGACCGAGCGATCTCTGGTTTTCAGGGAGTTATGAAATGAACCGGTTATTTAATCATTGGTATAAGTGGAGTGACCATGCATCCTGATTCTCCCAGCACAGTCAAGTTCACACTTGTTGTTCCTGTGTAATTATGAATTGTCATTTAGATGGAAGAGACATTATAGATCACCCTATAGAGAGGTGGCTTTTCTACAGTTCTGGCTTTGAAGCCTCACATTGCTTGCTGGCCACTCCCAACGCCACATGGAGTGGTGATTGGTGTTACCCTGTTCAGCCAAAACAACGGCCAAGTCGACTGCTGTCAAAACAGAAGCTGACCTCTCCAAGATGGTTAACCACCTCCCTTCCCCATGTACAAGGGGCTTCTGTGAAATAGCAGTGATTCGTAGGCCCAAGCAAATCGTGTTTTGAATTATACACTTACAGAGATTCTTGGTTCCTACGGATGCCCAGGTTAGAGCCTCCCATAGGTGGGAACGACTATTCTGTTGGTGGGTCAAAGTGATTTCTGTAGATTTCACACTTTGAAACCTTCAGAATGTTTTGGACAATCAGGGTTAGCACAGACCATCCCAATTATGATGTTTCTCCCTTAGGCCACTGATGCTGAGATCAGCAGTGAGACCCCAGATCATGATTTAGTCACAGCTTTGAAGGTCCAGCCACAACTTCAACCGTGGGCATCGGCGGACCACATCTCTAATCAGAGCTCTTTCCAATACCAACGTCACCTCTCCCTTCATCTCCCCTTCATCCTTTCCTCAGACCAGTGGTTCTCAACTGGAGAATGCATCAGAGCCACCTGGAGAGCTGCTGCACCCCAGCTATGGAGTTTGCTGACTCAGGAGGTCTGGGGTGAAACCTAAAAATGTGGATCCCTAACAAGTTCGCAGGTGATGCTGATGTAGGTCCAGGACCACCCTTTGAGGACCACTCCTCTGGACACCCCTGCCTTCCTTCCCCTCCACACGTCCTCGTATACCACAGAGCAATCTCTTTTGCTGGGATGGCTGAGGGATGTGGGTGGGTATCTCAGTGGGTAGATGTTTCTATGAATGGAAAAGAAAAAGGAAAGAAGAAAAAGAAATGGAGCACGGGAGATGAAAATAAAAAAAGGAGGGGAAAAGGGAAAATAAGAAAGAGGGTAGTGAACAAGACAGGAGTTGTATCCAAATATCTGGAGTAGGGACACCGCCAAGACCTCCGCTGGTTCTGCAGCCTGACAGGTGCCATGGGCACGGACATCTCTCTCAGACACTCCTGTAGAGAGGGGGCCACACAGCGAAGACGTGATGGAACGGCCCATCAGGCCCAGGTGGTCTTTATTCTACACGCCCTGAGTGGTTTTTCATATTAAGAATTGTAATCAATAAACTGTTGCCTCCAAGGTCAGAACAGGTCACCAACTATTCTGCGTTTAAGAGGCTCACCTTCACAAGTCATCATCGGGCCAGGCTCAAATCCGTCCTCACAGGTGCATTCAAATCCTCCAATCACGTTCTTGCAGGTTCCATTTCCACACGGATTGCCCACCGAGCATTCATCAGTATCTGCAAGTGACCAGGAGGACATTAAAAACACGGTGAGGTGAGAGGAAAGGGGCCTGGAGTCAGACACTCCCTTCCGTTCTACCAGAGTACTTCGAGCTGCAATGTCTTAGTTTACTCGCATTCTGTCCTTGCTAAGAGGAGACGCACATGTCTCATCACCACGGTGCGCAGCTGTGGAATCTGCCTTGCTAAGTGGCAGTGCCTAAGCTTCTAGCCCTCACGGTGCTCTGCTCCGTGGCTTCTCCAGCCTCCCACATTTTAGAGAAGTAAACCTGCCGGTGAGACTAGGTGCTCACAGCCCCAAGACGGTGCTTCTCTCACAAGTCAAACGTTTTCACTTATTGAAAGCTGGAAACACATCTCCAGTTGGGTCTCCCATTACAACCCTCTCCAAGAAGCCTTCAACGTGACATAAAATAAAAGACTAAACTTACGCAAAAGAAGAAACCAGAGGTTAAGCAAAATTAATACAGTGGATACAAACAAGATTCCAGTAGATTTTGTTGATTCTGTTGAAACCAGATGGTTTACATTAGTCAGAAAAAGTCTAGCAAGGAATACGTTTAGGGTATGATCTCTCTAAATACAGTTTTACCAAGGAGGTCCAAAATATATATGCCTCCCAACCCACCCACCCAGAATCCTCATTCTGAAACATCTCTTGGGGAGACTATCTATCTCCTTTGGGAGAAAAAAAATTGAGGAGTGATGTATTTCAGCTACGTAGGGCACAGAAAAGTAATGGACTCTCAGCAAGGCTTCTGCCCTCTGTTGGGTTCTGCATTCAGCAATGAAACAAGAGAAAACGGTGGCGAGCCCTGGGCAGAGGCTCACACATCACATACATAGTAGCACAGACTGAAGACGCCAAAGAGAAAACCTGGCGACGGTGCCTTTGTTCTGCTATGATTGCATTTCACTGTAAGGAGTGTTCTATCTCATTTAAATGAGTAAAAATCACAGTGTCATTGCTTTTGAGAGCGGCAAGGTCATTAGAAATAATTTAGTCCACCTGCATTTTATTACATTGTAAGGCCCAAAGAACTTGCTCCGGCTCCCAGTCATCGCTGCGCTGAAATCCTCACGCCCCGATTCCTCGCGTGGAAAGAACACTTTCTAATGTCCACAAACTCTTAGCAGTTATGCCATGATTAATCCAAGTTCGGATTTCTTAGATAAACAGACGTCATACTTGGATTCCGCCTGGAGTTTGTGTGGATTAAGGGGTCAAAGGTCCGCCACGGACGCCCTTCTTTGACATTTCAACAAGAAGGTTAAAAACAAGAGGAATTACATTGGGTACATGGCATTCCACATTACTAAGTACAATAAAATCTGGGTAGATTTTCTGGTTTACATATTGAGAGAATAAAATAAGGACTACTAATTTTTTTTTTTTTTTTAAATTTCAGAAAGACTCTCATGATAACATTTCCTTTCTGCTCTCTCTCCAAGTGCGCCCGGCATCTGTCTTCTCCACCAGACTTCAGGTCCACGTGAAGAAGGCCCACGCTGGCTGGGTCCCCTGCTGTCGCCGGAGCCAGACACAGGGCCTGGCACACAGTGGGGCCGCAGCCAGCATCACCAGGTGAATGACACATACACGAATGAGCAGGACTCATCTGTGTCCCACCTCGCTGCTTGCACTTCCGCGTGTGAATGCTGCACGGCTCGCTGTGCAGCTTGTCAGGCCCCAGTGGGAGGAACCCGTTTCCACTCACCCACACACTCGTTCCCTTCCAGAACGTAGCCGAAGGGGCACTCGCAGCGGTAGGAGCCGTCCGTGTTGACGCACTGCCCGTGCTTGCACACATCCGGCTCTTTGCACTCGTCCATGTCTGAGGCAAAGGAGGAAACAAAACAGCACATAACAAGGTTGTTGTTTTTCAAACCACACAGAGGTAAATTATAACCCTGTCAGTGTTCAATCCATGAAATACTTTTCATGAAATATTGCAATAAAATATTGCAAATATAATGCCATAAGACAATTGGTATCGAAGTGGAAAGAAATAGAGCTTAATTTTTGAACACAGAGGTGAAGAAATAAGAACCAGTGGCAAGGAGCAAGGAAGAGGCTAGTGGACGCGGAGAAATGCCGAGACTCGTGTCCGGGCCACTCACCGACTGCTGAGTCATCAGGGCCCACGATGATCCCACTTCCGTAGGGGCAGATCTGGCGGAAGGCCTCTGTGGTGGACAGACACACTCGTTAACAGACAGACCAGGGGCAACAGCTCCAGGCTCCTCCCCAAGCACTGTGGGGTGGCCGAACTGCCACAGGCTGTCCATGTTGGGAAACAGTGAAGAGACAAGCCCAGAAACCAGAGACCCTTAACCAGACTCCCAGAGCCGCTGTGCCTACTACTTGGGCGGGTCCGATTCATAACAGCTTAGAAGGAAAGAACTACCTGGCTCCTGAGATAGAGTAATTTTAACGAGCATTTTAGTTAGATTTACAATGAAATTAAAGTGTCTTATTTTCCTGAAGGCCTACGGTCTTGCTCATTTTGTGGCCAGTGTGCACCCTGAATGGGCCCAAGAGAAGACAGATGGGAACCTACCGTCGGGCTCCGTGGGGCACAGCTCACAGGGGTCTCCCCAGCCTTCTCCCTTCAAGGCGCAGCAGCATTCCTGTTTGGAGTGGTTTCTGGATTTGGGTGACGAACACTTTCCTCCTTCAAACTTCGCGTAACAGTAGCTCATTCGCAAATCTGCAGCATAAAGTCCAGAGACCTTTCCGTTGCTTTCTTACTAAATCCCTAAGTCGTTAATGTATAATAATGAATAAGAAACAAGCTGTCCTGTTAAATGCGTTCTCTTCTCATTACTTTAGTAATAATCCTTGAGTGATTGAAATAATAACTGAGCTGAGGTCTTTCAAGTCATCGGCAACTTTTGTCGTGAGACCTGGATGGACCAACCTATGTGACTTTCACCATATTATTTCTCATTTTAGCCAGTTTTCCAAAAAACCAGACGTGAATAATAAAAACGAACACCTTCACATTTGAAAAATGACCTCGTCAGTGACTTCAGGATGGGGATGGCCAGAGAGGGAGTCGTTCATGAGGTCTCTGCACTGGTAGCTCTGCTGACACGTGTTTGGGGTAACATGTAGCAAGCACACTAGGTGAAGGTAGACGCCCTGCTCAGCACTTACTGTGGTATCACGCTACGCTGTTAATTCTGTGTCCCCTAAGCCCTGGAGCCAAAATAAAACCCCAGATGCCAGGCTCAAGATGTGGCGATTGTGTGGACTGGCAAAGATACCGCACCATGGCCATTTACCGCAGCGGAGACTCATGGCGTTGCTGCTGACAAAACTACGTGGAGTTTTCTGCAGATTTCACACACACAAAGACACACACAGACACACACAAACAGAAGCTTGTTGAGCTTCACAGAGAGGGGGAAGGGAAAGAGGAGGTAGGGAGGGGAGTGGATGAGAGAGAGAACAACCTCTCATTCAAAGAATATCTTTCTTTCATATCGATTATTTCTTGGTGACTCCAACATGGAATATGGGATCTTGTTCCTACAAAATTCTCCAACATCGCTTGACACAATTTTGGCAACGGACTTTTCCATTTCTTATAGTGCAAATTGGGTGACTCTTAAAAAATGAGCTCATCCAAGAGCCTGGCGTGTGTTTCCCCTCCAACTTGACTTCCAAAGCCTTGCAAACTCCTCTCGAGTTACACTGAGGCAAAGTCTGCAGGTTTTCAGGAAATGCTTGCATATCTATTTTGCACGATTCCCCTGTTTTGTTTTCGATCAGGTCTGTTCTCTCTCGTCCCTGTTTTCCCGTCTCAGGTAGCATACCATTACCATCACCGGACAATTTCACCAGCTTTTATTTAGTGACAGCTGAAACAGCGTAAGAATATCTGAGCTGCCAAAGGTCATACCAGAAAAGTTTTCATCAATTAAAGTAAAAACATCTGTCTGTCTATCTGTCTGATTTTCCAGGATCTGGTAAGTCAAATTCAACTGGCCTCCCCAATGAACTTGTTCAAGTTCTTCAACCAACTTTCCCAGATAAATTATCTTCCTGGTTCCTATTTCATGCCACATCTATTATGGATAGGACCTCACAGCACCCTTCAGTCAATTACTCTTCTGAAGGTCAAGAGCAGTTAGAAGCCAGTCTTTGTCCTGCGGCATGACTGCCAAGCAAATGTTTGCTTTGCTGAGAAGCTTCAACATTTAACAAACAATAGTTTCCTAAAGGACACCTTTTACACACACACACACACACACACACACACACACACACACCTGGGTATGTGCCCTGACCAGTCAAACCCGACACCTTTGGTGTACAGGAAGGCTCTCCAACCAACTAAGCCACACTGGCCAAGGCAAGGACACCTTTTGATTTGCTTTGTTCTTCAAGTTCACTGTCACATACAAAGCTTTCTGTTTATTGGTCCTGTTTTTATGACTTATGCCTACAACTGTCTTAAGATATAATTTAGTAATTACTCACCAATATGTCTCAACAAATATATTAAAACATAATTCCTTCGTCTTCCAGCCTGTGCTGTTTCTGTGAGACTTAGACATGTGCATGATCTAATTCTAGTCTGTTAAACTTTTTATTCTCTCTTCCTTTCCTTGCTGACCCTGTTGCCTAGCCCAGTCTCCCCAACACCACTACATCACCCCACCCCCTGAAAAAAATGTAGGCAGCACACCAAGGCTCAAACACATGAAGTTTAGGGTGAGCCTAAGTGACAAATTCCCTTCACTGAACTTTGTAAGTGGGAGCGGTTCATTTACATCTGTGACCTTCAGGTGCCAGGATCCATCACATTTGTTTCTCCAAAACATTATCTGTAGTCCTGTGCAAATTCTTCATTTCATGGGCAATCAAAGCCTGACTCCTAATTTGTCATCTTATAAGAAAAAACCCTGGTCTTACTTCCCTGGCTTCAGCAAAATCTGTGCTCTGTGGGAGATTTCCATTTGCTCGTGGTGATTCCCTGGCGTTGGTTTATTAATCAAATGTGCCTTGCATGGGGAAAGAGAACTCTTGGCCACACACTTCAACGGGGCTCTGCGATGCCTGTTTACCAGTCCATCTGCAAGGAGCCCTTCGGGACCTTTGCGATTTCATCAGAACTGCAGCCGTCGTTTTCTCTGCTTGCGTTCCTCCATCCTGGCTCTGCCCTGGGAGCCGAGCATGTGGCTGGGCTGCTCACAAGCCGGGCCAGCTCTTCCTGCAGCGTTAGCTTGCTCTGTGACAGGCCAGTGCAAAATGAATTAATAGCCTATGAGTTTCCTCTGGCCTGCCACATCGGCAGATTCACACCTGGTTTCTCACGGATTTCTGTCCAAGCTCAGGCCAAGCCAAAGGCACACAAAAACCAGGGAGTAGAATTTAGACCGTATCTGGCTGGTCTGTACCGCACAGACCCAGTATCTGCTTGAATCAAGCACCATGCCACCCACCACCTCGAAATCCACGTGGGCCTCTGATAACTACCTATGAGATCAAACCAACCAGAGAATTCTCAGTTCTCCCCTCTCTCACTTTTAAATACTAGGGAACTAAACAACCATTTGTTAAGCAAAAAGTTAATCAATTAGAATAACAAGACTATAAAGGACCCAGAAACAAACAAAGCTTTGTCACTTGTGCAGTAAGATTGGCTGGGCAGGTATTATTATTGTTTAAAACGAGAAAATTGAGCTTACAAAAGATTAGATGTCTTGCCTTAGACTAAAATGAAAGGGCTGAGACTCCAAACACAATTTTTAGAATCTTAAGTGGCATCCACCACTTCTCATTTGGTAATATGGACGCAACACACACACACACACGCACACAAGAATAACTGAACAAACAAAACAAAAACAACAAAAAGGCACTGGGGTAGGGGAGAGGGGAGAACTACATGTGTTTGTGTGGGTTTTTGTTTTCAGTCCTGAATTCATTAAATTGGTTTATGAAAGTAGACAGACACACACACACACAACTGCATTGTTAAGTAAAATCTAAACAGTTTTCTGGGACACAATACACTGTGTTATGCTTAAGTTCAGGCTCCTTTTTGATTTTTGTTTTTAAGTGCACACATATTATTCCTGCAATCAGACTATGGCCTAGCAAGAACCCTGGTCAGTTTAGATTTATTTTTCTGTTTTCTTAGCAAAGTGGTGAGGTAAGGGGTGGGAACTGTCTATCCTGGGAGCATGTGGGTTAATCGTCATTGTTCTGCCTGAAAGTCTAGGGTCTGGCCCAGATTTATCTAGGTTACCTCTTGAGAGGCTGCGACTGTGTGGCTGATGGCTGATCCCCCACTCACTGGCCTACCAGCATCTGTGTTCGTAGGGGGAGACACAGGTCTAAGAGCCAGGACAGTTGTTGCACAAGCAACCAGAACTTGATGGATGAGTGTTTAACCTTGAAAGTAAAAATGAACTCTCTGACATATGGTAATCATTAGACCGCTGGGTGCATAAAAACGCTCCATCTTCTCGTTCACAAAGAATCCAAGCTCTGCCATGGTTTAAAAATAAAACCACAACAAATAAATGCAGGGCAGTGAAAGGCTACAGCCTTCAAAGACACTTACCTTGGCACCTTCTTCCAGTGGAGGACAAAGAGAAGCCGTCTGGACACAGACACCTGAAGCTGCCTTCTGTGTTGCTGCATGTGCCCAGGGCACAGATCTCTGGCTCCTCCACACACTCATCAATATCTAGAAGAAGCACATGGGTCAAACAAAGTCAAAACGCAAAGGAGACACCATCAGGTACCACGTGCAAAATGTGGGAATACAAAGTGCAACTGACTTTTAAAATTCTCCCAATCATGAGGATATTTCTTCTGTCTCATAAGGGCTATGGATAGACATGTAGGCTGGATGACTTTGAAAAACTAGCTTTGACAGTTCTTGGAGAAATGGAACCTGCAAGGGCCGTCGAAGGGATGCATCGAGAAATATCTCTTACCCAGACTGAGTTGCTCAGCTCATTTGGAAAAGTTGGACTAATTTCGTTCTACCCTAAGCTAGGAAAGAAGCAACTAACTCCAGTCTGGCTTCCCCATGGCACACGAGCAGAAGCTCTGAAATTCTACGTGTGTCGACGTGTTACTCAGTGAGAGACCTAGGCCTCTGAACCAAATTGACTTTCCTCCACTCATCGCCAGTGCTTTTCTCAATACCTCATGCTATGGTCCCCAAGCGGTGACTTTTACAAAGACACTAATACTTATGAAAATAACCCGATGAAGTACGAACTAAAAGCTATCACAGAAGATGAGGTTCTGAACTCTCCTGTGCAAGTTAATTTTTCTGAAAACACAAGTAGCATCTGCCTGTAGTTTTTCTTCCATCATCCGATGGAAGATACACTCAGAACTCTGTCATGTGTCCTTCAGCATCTCAGCTCTTCTGAAGGGGAGATTAAGGCAGCCCAAGGGAAAGTTGGAATGGCTCAGGACACCAGATGCCCTAGTTTGCCTGGGAGTCCGAGCTCATGACTGTTGACCTGTGCTCGTTATTAATGGCGCCTACCACAAAACTGTGTTGGTTTGGTCAGCTATTTACATGATCATCCTACTTATGGAAAAAGCATAGCCACTCTTTCCGGCAGAAATTTGTAGTGAAAAAGAGGTGCTCTTAATTTTGAGTGATATTATTTTGAAGGAAATACTTCCCCCCCAATAAAACACATATCCCTTGTTGTTTGGGGCTCTTTATTCTTGTGTTTGTGCAGAGTTCTACCCACACCAAAATGTATTCCCACAAAGTCCAACTAAAGGGAAGTTAGAAAATTAATTTTATCTTGACTTAACATGGTAAATACCACATTGAATATATTTTAGACATGTGCAATGCAAAAGGATTATCTTCCTGGACAACGCAAAGCCAGCCTCTTCATCACTCCATGTTATTACGCGGCATTTATAATTGCATCATGCTTCCTGTGGTTGAAGCACAAATCTGAACTGCTGATGAAGATTGAGTTACTCCATTCCCACACTCTCTGCTCTGCAACATCCAGCCTTTGCTTAGAAGAAGAGCCAACTTTTGTAAAAATGCTTTTGTTTTTTTTGGTTACTGATTTGGTTATTATTGTTATGATTCTTTCTCTCATAGTAGAAATTAACTTGACTTCCTAAGAGGGGGGTACAAAGATTATAGAATGGGTGCACGTTTATTGATTATTCGGGAAGTTGTTTTTCTTGTTCTACATTTCCATTCTGTTCATTCTGGGGGACATTTGCAGGAATCACAGAGTGCATAAAGCTGATCTCCAGAAGTAAAATAAGTTTAATCATTTGCATCTAGACCTAATTTTGATTATATGTTTCCATTTATATTATCACTCGACTGCAATTTAAATTGAATATATAATCAAATTTCTCATTGATGATATTAAAAGTGGAGAAATTTCTTTTTCATTATGGATTAGATGCAGTCTTGTTCAAAGGCGGGAACATGGTCTAGATGGCTTCTTAAGAATCCTTTCAATCCTAGTTATTTATAAAGTTCTGTCCATTGATGTCCTTCATTTAATTCAATGGTATATGTACTGAGGAAGGCAGTACTATAAAATTTGCTATGAATTTATTTGTAGTAACACATTTCCACCTCTCTATAGGTCAAAACAACATGGGCAAATTATATAGCCACATGCATCGAACCTTGAATGTGGTCACTTAAATATTTTAACTAGAATCAGGAAGCTATTTTTACTTGCAAGCTATCGGCACTTGAAAAAATGCAATCTAAGATATTTTACATGTGGCATAAATGCACACTCGGAAAGAGTCAGGGTCATATGACCACCCCTATATATAGAGCAAATAACTTCATTAGGGATTAGCATAAGAATTAGATGTTCTCGTCTCACCATGTAATTATGAGGCGTAAGTCACACCCTCAACTCTTGGATTAGTTTTTGATGAAGTATTACAAAATGAAGACACCATCACAAAAGCTTTGACTTTGATCATGCCAGTGCAGTAACCAATACTACTTCTTTCCAAATACTGACAGGCCTCCTACCTTCACACTTGTCATTTTGTAGGCTGTATCCAGGTGGACAGATGCATCTATAGGACCCATCCAAGTTCTGACAGGTGCCTGGTGCGCATTTTTTAGGATCTAGAGCACATTCATTGATATCTGCAAAGAAGAGAGAAAAAGAAGGAAGAGGTTTCAATGGGCACAATTTCTATCGAACAATTAAAATTCAAAGAAACTGGAATCAAAGAAATACATAAAACTAATTAAAGCCCATGAAACTCTACCATGGAGAAAAATTAACGATTCAATAAAAATAAGTTTTAACAACTTTCAGAAGCATGCAATATAGCAACCATATTTTATTTGACCTACTACAAATGAAGTATTTCCAGAAAAGTGTAGCTGTAGCATGTAAAAAGTCAGTGGATATGCAGATTTTTGAGAGCAGCCAAAAAATCATTTAAGAGCTCACTACAAAGTTATCCCAAAGAAAAAATATACGAAGGGAATTACAGTTGCTTATAGAATGAGTTAATTGTCTAACTCTTTAATAGTTTAACTGTTCTCCGTGAGTACAATTTAATTTTAAAAGATGAGGGGGAAAAGTGCTATATGTGTTTGTGTGTGTGTGTGTGTGTGTGTAGTATGTGTATGTAGTGTATGTATGTGTTTATGTGGTGTGTGTAGTATGTGTATGTGGTGTGTGTGTAGTGTATGTGTAGTGTGTGTGTAGTGTACATATAGTGTGTAGTGTATATATAGTGTGTGTGTAGTGTATATATAGTGTGTGTGTAGTGTATATATATAGTGTGTATGTGTAGTGTGTGTGTAGTGTATGTGTAGTGTGTATGTAGTGTATGTGTAGTGTGTGTGTGCAGTGTGTGTGTAGTGTATATAGTGTGTGTGTAGTATATATATAGTGTGTGTAGTGTGTGTGTAGTTTGTGTAGTGTATATATGTAGTGTGTGTAGTGTATGTATAGTGTGTGTGTAGTGTATATATATAGTGTGTAGTGTATGTGTGTAGTGCGTGTAGTGTGTGTAGTGTATAGTGTGTGTAGTGTGTAGTGTATATGTAGTATGTGTGTGTAGTGTATGTGTAGTGTGTGTGCAGTGTGTGTAGTGTTTGTGTGCAGTGTGTGTGTAGTGTATATATAGTGTGTGTGTAGTGTGTGTACAGTGTGTGTGCAGTGTGTGTGTAGTGTGTGTGGTGTATATAGTGTGTGTGTAGTGTGCGTGTAGTGTGTGTGTAGTGTATATATAGTGTGTGTAGTGTATGTGTAGAGTATATAGTGTGTTTGTAGTGTGTGTGTAGTGTGTGCACAGTGTGTGCAGTGTGTGTGTAGCGTATATAGTGTGTGTGTAGTGTGTGTGTAGAGTATATAGTGTGTATAGTGTGTGTGTAGTGTGCGTGTAGTGTGTATAGTGTGTGTGCAGTGTGTGTGTAGTGTATATATAGTGTGTGTAGTGTATGTGTAGAGTATATAGTGTGTGTATAGTGTGTGTGCAGTGTGTGTGTAGTGTATATATAGTGTGTGTAGTGTATGTGTAGAGTATATAGTGTGTGTGTAGTGTGCATGTAGTGTGTGCACAGTGTGTGCAGTGTGTGTAGCGTATATAGTGTGTGTGTAGTGTGTGTGTAGTGTATATAGTGTGTGTGCAGTATGTGTGTAGCGTGCATGGAGCGTGTGTGTGTAGTGTATATAGTGTGTGTGCAGTATGTGTGTAGTGTGCATGGAGCGTGTGTGTGTAGTGTGTCTCGGTGTTTGTATGGCAGAATTACTGTAATTCTACTCTGCTTTCTCTCCCCCAGGCTTCCAGAGGAAGGATTGTGATTGAGCCCACATGATGCTTTGAGTGGTCTCTGGGGATGTCTTTCGGAGGGTCCCGCCAGGGCCGCACTCACCCACACAGGTTCTGCCGTCTGGCGCCACCTCGAAGCCTTCGTTGCACTGACACTGGAAGGACCCCACTGTGTTGATGCACTGCCCGTTTCTGCAAAGGTGCCCATTGCCAGTTGCACATTCATCAACATCTGCCAAGAAAATATCCTTTGATATATTCCAAAGAAAATGTCATAATCCCAGCAATGATCAAAACCTCTAAAGGGAAAAATACTTGTTCTGAATTTCAGTGGCCTTTGCTGGCTCAGCCACACATAAGAAATTCCAATGAAAATCTAGAACTGGCTTTAAGCACCAATCAAAACCTAACGAGATCACACAATTCTATTAATTAGAGATTGACAATGTATATTAGAATTTTACATGAGTTTACATTAATCTTCCTTTAGGTTTTATTTTAAAGGCTAACACGAAATTACTAATACACAATACAGCAGAGGGTATTATTAAGTATTCCCATATTGGAATGATATAAAATTAGCCTCAAGAACAATACGTAGTTGGTTCATTACACCATGAATAATGGCACATGTTTTCTGAGGAGGCTTTAAGAGAGTCACCAACTTACTTCTTTTAAGAGAGGCTGGAGTGCAACATGGGGACAAGCAGGTCCACATTATTCATAAATTATGCAATTTTCATATGAGGAATCACTTTTGTATGTTTTAAAATGTAATCAATTCAATGATTTAAAAATGTATTTAATTCGCAGCACACTAGACATAAAAATTATAGCTGCTCATAAGTGCTTTAATAAAAGTAATGGATGTACTCACTATATGTAACATTTAACTGGCACATTCTACTTGACAAATCTTTTAACCACTGTCGTGCATAAGATAGCGTATATTAAAATAAGGTCACCGGCACACCAGGAATGATGCTAAGTGCAGAGAGCACAGGAGAGGCGGACTTCCTCGGGGGACGCGCTATTCTGCACACGCACCTATGCAGTCGTTGTTGTGAGAAAGGATGAAACCATGATTGCAGCGGCAGTTGAAGGAACCAATTGTGTTTCGGCAAGTTCCGTTCCCACAGGCATCTCTTTCACACTCATTGATGTCTAGAAGGAGCAAAGGACACAGAGAAACATGGTTATTCACAGAAGAAGAGGGTGCATGGTCACCTGGGATGAAAGGGCATTTTGGAGTTCACAGAGTGTCATCGAGGCCGAGAACACCCTGATGTTGGTACCGGCTCTGCAGCGGCCGCTCCCTGAGAGAATCCAGCACAAGGCAAGGTTCTGAACCTCGGGAGTAAATCACTTCCTCGGTTGGCATGTGAAAGGAGGCGAGCTAAGGACATGAGAACTGGACAGGGATTATTTTCTTCTATTTACTTCTAGAATTCTCCACCCTTGCCACTCTTTGCAAATATTTTCACTTGCAAATGGAAAACTCTCTGCCCATCTGGGTCTTGATTTGCTGCCCCTTTGGCAAACTTGAGCCTTTAAGATTCTCACTCCAGTTTCCCAAAAAGCAGCGAGTGGCCTGATGTTACCCTGCAATCAGCAACGAAATAAATTAGCTTCCTAAGCTCACCTGACCTTTTATACATCTTTTCCTTTTTTCCTGTCCACCTCTAAATCCCACCACACTCCCACCAAGAGTGACTTATGTCACTGTCCCAAACACCCCGATGGGAGGCCACTTGGTTTGGCTCCTCTCACATACTCATGCTTTGTGTTGTCTTTTCATCGGTCTATGACTTTTCTCTGGCTATTTTGTGCAGCTACATGGGCATCTTGTCCGTCTTTGCCTCTTGCCACAGCAGCTAACATCCTTCTTATGAAGGGTAGGCATACATTATATTAAGAGGGAAATAAGAAATGTAAATGAAAGAAAGTTGACACTGCTGGTTCCCAAGAGTGAGGCAGAATGAGGAAGGTGAGGACAAAGGCAGGGAGGGGCATGAAGATACATCATCTGTGATCCCAAATCGGGAAGCGATTGTGGGCTCCAGAGTGACTCCAACGTGTGTGTCTGTGGTCAGCTTTAGGCTCTGTGGTAGGAGGTTGCAGAAAATTCAGATGAAAGAGACAGAAAGAAATTTGGGCAGGATCACATTAATATGCAGAGAGGTTAGCTCCCCAGTGATGAGTAGGGCTGATTCTATTCCTTTAATGTAAAACTTATCGGCTCTCAAGAAGACAAAACTTTATGAGAATGTTCCCTATTGGATGGATCCAATTATAGCCAAAGGCAAGCACTTTAAACATTACTCAATTGATTGTTCTTTTTCCAGCTGTGAAACGGATTCATGTTCATGAAGTCCCCAGAAGACTTAATGGATGTTGCTTTAAAGTGAAATAGAAATGAGGTAAAGAGAGAAAATGATTGATTACATATTTGAAGTTTATTCTAAATCAACATTCTGATTCAGTACTAAAACCTAGAAAGAGATTTAAAATCTTGAGCTCTTCTCTCCTAGGAAAATGTTTCTTTACTTTTTATGCCTTTGTAGGATCTGTAAATTTGCCTTCGTAAAACTATAAATTCATCTCAAAAAAGGCTCATAGTCAAACACTCAATAGCTGCACTCTGTTCCAATCAGCCAAACCCACAGAAAGAATAACGGGCAATTAACATTAATAAAAAGTAATTTTTTTATCTAGATATCTTTCTAAATTTATCCCCGAGTCAGAAGTTTTTCTGAACCAACAGCCAAGTGAACATCAAGGAAGAAGTTCATGATGTCCAGATGCCAAAGACTCAGGGCCAAGGGAGGCCAACACTACATGCCTGCTTGTGTTGTTATGTTATAAATAGCAAATCAACTACTGAAAGGTTGAGTATTAACTATTGTATATATGCAGTTGCAAATGAATTTTTCAATAGGGTATGAAGAAAAAAATGAAATAATTATCACGTACTCACCCAAACACATGGTTTGATCAGCATTTGTTTTAAATCCAGTGTGGCAAAGGCAATAAAAGCTTCCGACTGTGTCAATACACTGTCCATGGCTGCAGATGTTGGGGATTTCTTGACATTCATTGCGATCTGTAGGTAAAAGCATCTTTAGTATCTTAAGAGAAAACTTCAAAATCAAACTGAATAACTCACTTCCAAGTATTGCTCTCAGGAGTAATCCTAGCGCCCTATAAAATAAACCAGTAAAACAGACACTGGCATTATATTTCTTTTGGTCTCGAAATTGGTGAAAACGTATTGTCATGTATTGGGCATTTTCAGAGTATGTTAATAACACATAAAAAAAGAGAAATGGGCAGTATCCCAAAAAATGTTCTGAAAGAGAGAATTTAGAAGTAGAATGGGAAAGAAAAATCCAAGCTGGGAGAGAATCCATTTGATTATTTGCCGAAAGGCATCATCACAGACTGGAATTAATTGAAGTGTTTTGTCTAGTCAAGACTTGGGGCCTCAAATCATTGATCCTTCACAGCTTCTTTTGGAAATTTATATCCAAGTCAAACAAATCCCACTGTTACGATGGGTTTTTGTGATGGACAATCACACGGTCCCTTGTTCACCTTTCACCTGGATTGTTTTTGTCTTACTCCTGTCAACTTTTGTTCCATCCTAACCAAGTCTTCATGTCTACACAGGGCCCCTTTCAGCACTTGACAATCCTAATGATATTTCTTTCTTTTCATTCCAGTCCATTCGAAGGAAAGCCCTGCCATCTTGCTTCTGCCCGTCTTTAAGCCTTAAACTACACTTATCAGCCAAATCGTGGTCACTCTCCTGAAATCTGATCACCTGCGGGGCAGAATCTATTGCATGAGTCTCCACATGACATAATTACATGTCTACCGATGTCTCTAACTTAATTTTTTTAAAGCTCTCAGGATATGTTTAGGACAGATATAATTCTAAGAGCACCGGTTTCATCCTGATTTTCCTATTGTCACAAAAGAAAGCCAGGAGCCGACCGCCACCTTGGTTTTTGCTGCTCCCAGGCACAGCAGCACCCTGCTCTCAGATGAACAGTAAGGTGCTGCTTGCCTGCTTAGCCCCCGAGCAGACGCCAGCGGGAATGGGCGCGTCCTACGACGCGGAGCCGCAGTGCCCAGAAGACATGTTATCCCCTCATCTGAGGGCTCGGGCTGCCACCGTTACCAGCACTTCCTTCCTACACACAGAACACGTAGAGTTGTGAGGAATCACCTACTGTCGAAAAGTCTCAAGTGAGACTGAATCTTTCACTAAGAGGAAAAATTGGTATAGAGCAGTTTAGGCGCTCCTGCTGGCCTATGCAGAAATGCTCGTTCACATAACAAATTATGATTCTTTCCATTGGAGAAAATGGATTTAAAATGAGCAAACTGCCCTGGTTGGTTTGGTTCAGTGGTTAGAGCGTTGGCCTGCAGACCAAAGGTGTCACAGGTTCGATTCCTGATCAGGGGCACGTACCTGGGTGGCAGGTTCAATCCCCAGCACTGGTTGGAGTTGCGTGGGAGACAACCAATCCATGTGCCTCTCTCACATCAATGTTTCTCTCTCTCTCTTCCTCCCTCTCGACCTCCCACTCACTCTAAAAATCAATGGAAAAATATCCTTGGGTGAGGATTAACAAAAAATAAATAAAAATGAAATGAGCAAACCGCTCCCTGGGACAGGCAGAGGAAACCGCTTTCCATTGCCAAGCCCTGTGAAGGAAGCTGGTTTTCAGGAAGTGTGCCTTCAGGCC
The DNA here is from genome assembly GCF_014108415.1 of Molossus molossus. Lineage (NCBI taxonomy): Eukaryota > Metazoa > Chordata > Mammalia > Chiroptera > Molossidae > Molossus > Molossus molossus. The sequence continues at coordinate 186,852,137 of NW_023425344.1, forward strand.
TACCAGAGCTGATTCAATCCCTGAGTGCCCTCCGGTAGTACCAGGTCTGGGAGGAGGCAGGGGACAAGGTCTGACTTGTCTCTGGGGCCCACAGGGAATACACAACACTAAGGATCCTCTTAGAAATGGATGCCCAGTCAGGAATTTTCTTTCCCATGTTGCCTATTTTATGAGGATTTAAAAAATAAATAAAACATGGGCCCTGGCTGGGTTGTCTCTAGTTAGAGCATCGGCCTATGGACCAAAGGGTCGCAGATTTGATTTCCAGTCAAGGGCACGTACCTGGATTGCATCCCCAGGTTCGATCCCCAGACCCAGCCAGGGTCCTGTGGGAGGCAACCAATCTATGTAACTCTCTCACATTAATGTTCCTCTCTGTCTCCCTCCCTCCTTTCCACTCTATCTAAAAAAAAAAAAAAAAAGGAAAAATATCCTTGGGTGAGGATTAACAACAACAACAAATGAAATATGGAGTACTGTGAGATTCTATTGGTGAAACAGAAAGTTACACTTCTATAGAACTTAATTGTGAAGTACACTTTGTTTTGGACCAGAAAACTAGATTTCTCAGGCATCAGGATTTGAACTCCCAGGAGATTATGTCTGAGGTTGAGATAGGAGATTTAAACACTGTATTGGGGGATAAACCCACACAGTCAGTGGAGAGAAAAGAGACCATGAGACAGTGCTTGGGAAGAACCTGTCTCTGGTCCTGAGCCGGGTGAGAGGTTTCAGAAGCGGCTGTTATTTGCTGTAACTATCCAGCCCCGGCATCCTGGGCTTAGACATCTAACTAATTGTTCTCTCTGATCTCTCAGCAGCAATGTGGGCATTTGATTTTGGCCAGCTATGATTTTGGTTTGAAATGATGTACTAATGAATTCAAATAAAACTCTTCATTTTAAACACAGGAACAGAGCAGTATTTTGCATCGGGTCTAAAAAAAAAAAAAAAAAGCCATGCATAGGACAGCATTTAGAGACATTTAAACAGATTTTTGAAGTAAGATGTAAATGAAGACATTACCAGAATGAAGTCTTCAACCCTAAGACTAAATAGGTGCAAACTTCAAGTACATTCCCTTTCTTCTGAGGACTTCAACAAATGAGGGCAAGTGAGCTTTGGCGACAAACAATAGTCACTCACGGCATTGATGGCTGGTGAATGCCTGAAGGGTTTTATTTACGTTAATGTTCTACCAGAAAACAGGACAGGGCCAAGCCCCAGCAGGCCCTGGCTGGACATGCCGTCTTGACGTATAAATAACTTCTTGCCTGAGCGTGAGCTAGTGTGAAATGACATGTTCTATATTATCAGCAACTCTTTGTTTTGATTGGAATTATTTCACCCAGTTTCAAAGAAATATAAATTAAGAGCAAAATGCAGGGAAGTGTTCCCCATGCCAAGTTTCACGAGGGTATTGTGGTTCATATCAGAGACGTCCCCCCTTTTCCTGTCTTTTTTTTTTTTTAAATACGTGGATAACAACAGCTCTGTTGACAAAATACTAAACACTTGCTCATGTGCCTCTGAACTCAACAAAATAAGCCTTGATTCCCAAAGTGGGTTTCTGTTCTGCTGGTACACCCTCTTCCCACCGAGGGCTCACAAAACAATGCAAAATACCCTACAGAGAGCAGTGCACTTCCTACCACGGAATCACGGAAATCCAAGGAAAATCTGACCGAGTTCCCTTGTGTTGTTTCATTCACAAATGCATAAAATACCCAGGAAACTCCCTGTGAAATGAACCATAAGCAAAATAACACATTCTCCTTGACCTTTTTGCTAACTATATACTGATTTATAATTACTCTAAAACTTACACGAGAAGCATTATGAAGTATTATTTTGCTTCTGGGCTGAAATACCAGTGTTTTAATTGATACTACTGGCTACAAGGTACCAGTAGTTACTTAGTAACTTGAGTATCAATTTAAGTTGGTAACACACTCATTCTCCTTACTTCTACCATATACCTGATAAAAGTGAACGTCAAAAACTCAAACCTCTGGAAGACAGTTGCTCATTTTACTGCAGGTGGCTGACAGGTAAGAAAAGGCTGTTAATGTTTGCTACCCTCAGTGAGTGATCTTTCATCTGTAAAATGTAGAGGAGGAAGAGAGATGTTGCTGGCTCTTTTCTGCTCATTTTCTTGCAGGTTAACAAGCAGCTCAGAAGAGCTTCACTGTCTAGATTTGAGGACTGTGGCTGAAATGCTGACAACTTCACCTGCCTAAGGGGAATGATGCAAAATTAAAAGAAAAAAAAAAAAAAGTACTTGGTCCTGGATACTGGTTAGGGAAGTGCGTGCATGTCTGTATGTATTTGTGGGTGCGGCTGTTTGTGGCGGGGTAGCAGATAGGTAAATATGAAATCCAGGTATGTATGTGACTGGCTTACTGTTTTGAAAATATCTCATCTATAAAGAGGGGAAGAGGTATGTGTTGAGACATACCAACGACGTTCCGGTTTGGTGGCCAGAACCCTGCAGTGAGAAGGGACAGGAGGCCCGGAGGCGTGTCCAGCCCGCGGGGCACTTACCGGTGCACTGCCCCGTGGACGTGAAGCGGTAGCCGGGCTTGCAGTCGCAGCGGAAGCTGCCGGCGATGTTGATGCACTCGGCGTTGCGCTGGCACACCGGCCCGTTCTGGCACTCGTCGATGTCTCCAGGCACAAGAGAAGTTCATTAGGGGGGAAAGCAATCCGCCACCAAGTCAGGGAAGCCTCTCCCATAAAACACAGTTACATTTTCTAACTCTGATCAGGTCTATTGAACGGACAATGGAGGATGGAAAAGTAATTTTCTAATGTTTCCACTTGACTCAGATTTTTCACAAATGTGAGCACTTGATATACGACGACAAACGGACTCTAGTGATATTCGTGTCTAAAGAAAAAAGTCATAAAACTCAACCACTGCGGTCAGGACTTCACATGGGTAGAGACCATCATCCTGGGAAATCTTATATTTGCTCCGAGTGCCAGGGTTTTATGACTCAATTGGGTTTCTTTTGTCCACGGGGCTGAAAGACCTGGAGAGCGGAGCATCTCAAGCTGTGGAGTACGCGTGGATTACTTGGACTGTTGTCGAAAGGCAGATTCCCACCAGCGTGTCTGGGGAACGGCCTGAGAGCCTGCATTTCCAACTAGCTCCTGGGTAATGCTGGGGCTCCTAGTCTGAGCAGCACCTGGGGTGCAGGGCTGTAGAGGCTTCTGCTCAAATGACTGCCACATGGCAGTAAAGTCAAGGTAACTTGACATGTTGCACATAAAACTACTGAAAACAACCCAATTCACATTATCAAAGAAAAGAAATAAATGGATATTGCGTACATCAAAGCTTTGACGACGCTCAGGGGATTGTTTGCCCATATATATATAAAACACTTAGTTTAAATTCATGTCAATGTGATTATGTAGTTCCAATTACGTAGTAAATGTGATTAACATGTAGTTCAAATTCATGGCATCGCAAAAATTATTGCACAGCTCAGTCTATACCATGGGTCAAAATAGATGTTCCCTGCCTCCACTCCAGTGAAATAATCTAATTCACTATAAATCCAGTAAAGGAACAGCCTGTAACAGGTGGGAACCAGCTCTCAGCACCACCACTGCGGTTTTACATAGAAGTTGGCTCAGCTGAAGAAGTTCCCACAAGGGGGCGGCAAATACATCAACCTATGCCTCTTGGCCCTGTGCTTCCTGAGGGGAAAATGTCAGGACTGCTGTCAGTGGGAGTTTCTGTCTAATGTGTGTGTGTGTGGGGGGGGGGGGCTTCTTTGTGCAGCAGATACAACAGCTTGTCTTGGGTTCCAGCACCCAGCACCACTGCACCCACCAAGTCTGCCCTGCTCGTTATTAAGGGCAGAAAACACCGAGGGTAGCTTGTGTCCTTGGAGAAGCTAAAAGGTGTCACAGACAGGCATTTCCGTGCTGCATCAGACACCTAGCATCTGATTGTACGCATACTTGGGAAGAGCGGACACATAGTAGCTCCCTCTAAATCACTTCTGGAATTCATTCCAACTTCAGCGTTGCTGAGGCATGTGCTAAATCAACCTTCGTTTTCTGACTCTGAGTGCTGGGATCGTGCTGGGAAGCGGCTGACCCTGGATTAAACACTCGCCCTGCAGAGGGGTATCCTGTAAAACGGAAACCAGAAGTCGGAGCACTTGGTGATCTCAAGAGCCACTGGATGCTGTCCTGACAGCTAAGTGGCTTACGTGGGCACGCTGCAATCTCATGTGCGCGTCAGGGTCTAGGCTGGCTTGGTGGTCACAGGTGGCCGTGCTTATGGGTTCTGGCCAAGGGCTGCTGCTTCAGCAAATGTACATATGAAAGAGGCACCTGGATAAAGGAACCATCCGAGCATCTCCAAATGGAAGCAAAGAGGAGATGCCACAAGGAGGCGCAGTCATACGACTGTGGCTCTCAGGAAAGCAGCTGACCCCCACACTGTCTGATTCTCCGCTACGGGCTTCCTCTCTCTCCAGCCATCATGCCCCCTCCCCAGACACCTGATCCGTGATGGCCTCCAAATCCAGGGCCAGGCCAAGATCTGAGATGACTGTCTCCTTCGCAAGGCCTTGGCCGGCCATCGCCCCGCTCCCGCTCCTTCACCAGCAGGACAAAGGGAGGACAGAGGCGCCTCGGCTGTCGTAACCAAGAGCCCGGAGAGCAGCAGTGAGCAGACGAGCTCAGAACCACAACTTGATTCATCGTCTATCACTGTCCCGGTTTTTACATGAAAATGTTGACACATGTGCTCCAGTCCACGCTGTAAGGGATACTAACACTTTCTAACATGAACAAAAACTCTGCTGGAGGCTCCACGTTTGAATATGAAGTAGAAAATTATTCCAGCTATCCTAGGGCACATGGTATATTGACTAACCAGGCACGCCGTCCCTTTTACTGCCATGTAAAAGGACACTATCTTCCCCAGATAGAGGAAAAATATGAAGTGCCGCAGGAATGTGCAGAATCACAGCACATATGCATGGCAAAGGGTGGGGGTCTGGAAGCGAAAAAAGTACCATTTGCGTGCATGCCAACATTCTTCCTATAGAATCGAATTTGCTGTTCTTGTCACTTGAAATTCTCTCATGCATTCGGAGTCTTTGCACTAACCTTGCTTTCACTCGGGAGTAGCAAAGGCTCTATTTGGAAAAAAACCCGATTTTGAGAGTCAGCTCAAGATGACTGCCCCCCACTCAGGCTCACTTTGAAGCGATGAGAAGCAAAAGCAATCTATCGGACACACCCAGGAACTCAAGGATGTCCCGTATCAGCTGGGAGATCGAATGTACTGTGTGGAAGGGGGGAGGGGGCTGGGGAGTGGATGGCCTGCTTTTTCCACTGGGATATAGTACAATTTTTTGCATGAGATTTCATGCTGTTCCCCACGGTGCCCTTCACTCTGCTAGAGCTTGATGGATTGATGAAATTTCAGTGTTGTGAAATTGGCCAAGTGTGTGGGTGAGTAGTTCACCAGTTAGCTCATTTCTGGACACGATACAGTGACAACATCACTTACCTTCACAAACCAACAGCTTGTCATTATAGAAGAAGCCCACCGGGCATTCACATCTGAAGCTGCCCACCATGTTGATGCACACTCCGTTTTCACAGACCCCCGGGATCTCCCGGCATTCATCGATATCTGGAAACAGAGCGGCCGTGCGTGAGTGACAGCATAGCACATGGCCCCATGCAGGGGCAGTCGGGATCGAAAGGCAGCTACTTCTAACTCGATGTTCAACCGCAGTCTGAGACCAAAGAGAAAACGCGTACACATGTGTGTGGGTGTGTGCTGGCTGGCGTTGATGGAAGCGGGGGATGTCAATGACGTCACACTGAAATAACGAAACCACTTTCCACGCACTCATGTGTCAATCTGGATTGAGTGTCTGTCTTTGTTATGTTGTTTCAGAACATCCGCTTTGTCCAGGTCGGAGCCGTCTTTGTACCCACTGGGCACTGCGTGGGGGAGTAGAAAAAGGTAGCTGCTGAGAATAAACAGCCTCTCTACCCAACGTGTGTGTGATGTCTGGCTATAATGGGAAAGGGGAGCTGGTCAAGAATAAGGCCCATGGTCATAGCCAAGTCTGATCTTTCAAATTCCGCTTCAGTGCCCCCTTCCTGGTCAGGTGGGGGCGTGTAACCTGGGCCCCAGCTGACCAAAGAAGGGCCAGCACTGCGGAAGGACTATGGTAACAGACCGTGGCTTCCTCAGGCCCGGGGCTGGGCCTGGCTCTACACCACTGGTGCAGGCCCCTGGCATGCTGTTGACAAATGTTAAGTGTCAATTAAGAACCAGTATTTGGGAGCGGATTCGGTGAGCCCTTAAACAGGACCCAGGCTGCTAAAGCAGGGCTGGCCAGCTGGTGAGGGAACCTTGTGGGCAGGTCCACCCCCACCAGCCTGGTTGGTCCACTCTGTCTAACCTACTCTGAACTCCCATTCATTCAGTGCCCTCTAGAATAGCAATATGAATAGTATGAATAGTGTCTCACTTGCTGTACGCCTGATATATTTCTCAAGCAGTCACCCTGGACTTACTCGCTGAATCATCAGTCTCCCTCCAAGGTGGTCTCTCAGTGCTTTGACTGCCCCCCAACTGTGTAGCTGATGGAACTGAGGCCAAGTCAGAGGATGCAACTTGCCAAAGCCCACACAGCCAATGAGAAGCAGAAGCAGAGTTTGAAACCAGGAATCCCCTAACCAGCTGTCCTGCCTCCTTGTGTGTTTTCACATCACAATCATACAAGCTTCACAAAACCTTTATCGAAGGGCTTGTTACCCTGCAGGGCCCCTCTACCAGCCCCTCGGCAGGGTTTTACAACACTCTCCAGAAACGGGGAGGGGATATCCACATCACCAGTCTTTCCCATTCACCAGGCTTCTGTTACTGTGGTGGAGATATGTTCATTTACACATTACAGTCAGGAGCCTCTGCGAGGTGCTTTGCACAAGTTGTAAGAAGATGCCCATAGACATAAATGGAGCCAAAACAAGGTGCTATAATTTCAGAAGACTCACACTCTAAACGCAACCTGTTTTGAACGAGAAATCTAACAGGACTTACATTTATTTTAGACCCATTTCTAAAGGGCTTGATTTTGTTTGAAGGCAAAATGATGTCTTTAAAATAAATTTCTTAAAAAACTTAAAATCTCAAAAGGTAGTATTGCTATTTTGAATACAGGTAATTATGTGTTTAGATTTTTCACATATCTGTCATTCATGTTGTTAAAAACTCATGCAAAGTAAGAGTACAACTGTGTCTGAGCAGCAAACAGAAAAAAAAAAAACCGCCCCCAAAATCCAGGTGACATCCTTGTAGTATAGGTTAAAATATGAAATATTATATTCACATTTATTTGTTTTAACCATAAGTGATGTATCATCATGTTTAACAATAACAGGCTGGGCCAAATTTCTAGCCATTGTTCGGCATAAAACAGCAAAAGGATATATTAAAATTTTATATTTTCTTTTCCCGCCTGAATTTCATTTGAACTTCAACTTGGAGAAGTTTATATTTTAAGACAAGATTAATAAACTTGCTATAGTTTTAACCCCGTACGAACGGGCTCTATATGCCAGCAATCTTAAGGACTTTCAGAAGGAGAGTCTAAAGCTTAAATAAAACAAAGTTTCCCAGTCATCTAAATATTTTGTCACGGTGGAATTTGGTATAATAAGTGTACTGCTAACTATCACATTTCCAGTTTTCAAGAGCTAGAGGCAAAGCAAGTTGTGAGTCAGGACTGGATTCTGGTCCTAGCTCTGTTATTAATTAGCTAGGTGACCTCGGCCGAGTCCCTTCCCTTCTCTGGGCCTCTGTCCTCTCTACTGCAAAGCAAGGTGTTTGGACTCGATGATGTCTGGGGCCGTTCCAGCTTTACTAGTGGACGAAGCCAGTGCTGTTTCGAGTCTGACTGCTGCCAGCCTCGAAGGGCAGGCCTTGCTGGGGTGCACGCCTGGTCCCACCGCGAAGACCCGTCACTCCTAAAGATCACTCATCTCCGAACCAGAGATTCTAGGGAGATGAAAAGATCTGTTTTGGGGAGCGGAAAAACAAAGCAGCGAGGGCCAGGTGTTTTAAGCCAATGTCATTTAGCAGTTTCTCTTTCCAAACCATGAAGTTTCTTTGGACGTGGACTAGACTGTGGAGCCATATGGACTTGGCACCGAGGGAGCCAGGCTGATTGCTGGACCAGACCCTTGTTTGCTTAAACAAGGTCACTGGAAAGGCTGATGTGGACTTCAGTTTACTTATTAGGACCAAGGTGGAACAAAGCAAGTGGTGATGTTTGCTACTCCACTCAATTGCTCAGACTGAGGAGGGGTATCCAAGGATGCATATAGATCACACGGGGAAACTCCGAGAATGCAAGTGCTTTCTGCTTTCATGTTACTTGTTTCTAAGCCACAAAGGCATGGCCTCCGCGGGCTGACCGCTGTGCAGTACTTCTGAACCTTGCACAAGCATCCCCAGCACCGTCGTGGTCTCTGCTCCAGTTACCAGATGGGGCCCTCCGATTGGAAAGGTTTTTTTTTGTTTGTTTTAATTTCATATCGGAAATTCCCAAAGCAGATGACGTGAGGAGATTCCGTGGAAGGTAAAACTGATCCACAAGAATGGCTTTATGTGAACAACCTACACATGAGGAATGGTATGAAAAGTCACGTTAAACCCATGTCTTAGTCAGAAGGAAGGACTGGGAATTAGAGTCGAATCAAACGTCAACTGGCTCTACTCCCAGAATCTCTCCCTTTGTTGATGCCTAGGGTTGGTTTAACGAAGCTTGATTGTAATTTCGCGAAAAGCTTTCCAGTCCCCTTAATCACGAGCAACAAATGCCGCTGCCAATCAGGTGGAGCTACCCAGGGTGTCTGCACTGGTTCGTTCCAAACTGAGAATCAGTGTTTCAATAAAGTGAAAGGACATTGTTTAATGATTTTTCCTTCTAAGAAAAAAAAAAAAAGGAGAGAGCAAATTGAGAAAATAACAATGTGTACACCCTGTTCTTAACACAAAGGCAGAAGCAGAAAGTTCCAACAATGCCTCGTAACTTACCAACAGGTAAGCCGGTGTAGATGTCAATGACGAAGCCTGGCCTTTGGCTTCCGCAGAGTGTGGCAAATTCATCTGCAGTGATTAAACAAAGGTGGGGTGAGGGGCGTGGGAACAGGGGTCTGCAAAGAGCAATGATTAGGTTGAAAGAATTTACTTTGTAAACATTCTGGAAAGGTAGTTATCTGTATTTTGAAGAATTTAAAACAAACAAACAAAAATATCTGACAGTTCCTACAGATGTTATAATCTTGTCCTTAAGACGAGTATTGAAGGAAACGTGACCTCGTGTTGACGTAGTGATGAGGGAGAAGCAGAGGTCTCTACAACATAGGACACTCATTTGTATGAACTTGCCTGTGGGAATTTGGCTTTTTATAAGGATGTTGTTCACCTCTGAACCCAAAGACGGGCAAGAGTGTCTCCTTTCAATCTGCATTAAGGGAAATGCCTACAAAAACTCTTTTCTCCGTAGACTGGGGGGACCACAGTAAGTCTAGCCCAGTTCTTGACACCAGGTCTATTAATCACTAATTTAGGACTAACAACCAACTTACACCATTACCTCAATTTCTGGAGCTGGATTTCTTTCGGTGCTGTTCTTTTGTTCTCTCTCTCTCCCTGCCTGACTCCCCCCGCCCCCCGGCACCTCAATTCATCCAAGTTCATAAAAGAGAATGAACTAAATGTCATCTGCAGTCTCTTCTAACTCTGAGCTTCTGTCATTCCAGATCATGACTACAACTATATTAAGGCATGATATAAATGTAAGCTCCAGATGGCCATTGCCTTCCTGGTCAAACCCACTGAAAATTAGTCAGTGGTTTCTGGAGGTAAACGTAGCATGTTACCCTCCTGGTGCTTTGTGCCTCAGTCGATGAGTGTTCCAAGTGTCGTGCCAACAGACACCGGCCACCCAGACACGTTTCAGGCGCTCCCCAAGCGTGTGCAGACTGCACCGCTCAGGAAAAGCCACGATTGGATCTGGTCAATATTCAACATACAGAAGTCATCTTACATTTCAGATGACGAGTATGCGGTTCCTTGAAACTCAGACACTTCTGAAAGTAAGTGCTAGTCTTTATCAGGGGTCTCCAACGTGTTCTCCAAGGGAACATACAAAGGTCCATTAAGATAAATAAAATATGAGAACTTGTATCTATCTTTGTAAAATCTCATTTAAAAAAATTATTTTGTGTATGTCTCATAATATAACAGTTCGTAAAAATAAATTCATTTTTGATAGAATTAGAAATACACAGAGACATATACACGTATACTTTTATATGTAAATACACACACCAGGTGTGTGTCACCCACAGGTTGTTTTTTTCCTGACAGGTATGTCTGATCAAAGACAATCACACAAGATCAGGGGTCAACAAATTTTTTTCTTAAAGGGTTATAGAGTAAATATTTTAGATTTGGGGGGAAGGGTTGTGCAGTCTGTGAAAATTACTCAACTATCTCATGAAAGCAGCCATAGACATATGTGAATTAATTAGTGTGGCTATGTTTTAATAAAATTTTACTTATGGACACCAAAATTGGAAGTTCACATAAGTTTCAGATCATGACATATTTTAAAAACAGTTTTCTACCCTGGCCAGGTAACTCAGTTGATTGGAGTGTCATCCTGTGCACTGGAAGGTCACAGATTCAATTACCGGCCACACACCTAGATTATGGGTTTGATTCCCAGTCGGGGTGCATGTGGGAGGCAACTGATCAATATTTCTCCCTCACATTAATGTTTCTCTCTCTAAGATCAATTTTTTAAAAACATACCCTTGGATGAGGATTAACAATTTTTTTTTTTAATTTAAAAAATTAAATTAGATCATAACTAATAGTGACAGTCATTCTTAGCTTGTGGCCCATACACAAATAGGTGGTGGGCTAGACTGCATCCATGGGCTGTAGTTTATCAACCCTGTTCTAGCAGTATCTTGCAGAGCAAAGCAATTCATCATTCTAAGTGATAGGTACTACCTTATTTCTGGAGCAAACACTGGGCAAAATGGTGTATTTTACTAAAAAAAAATCTGTTTCATTTGTTGTCAGGCAGCAGCAGACAACAGATTTACTCCCTTACAGATCACTGCGGGGATGGAGAAGGTGCTGCAGAGCGCTCTAACCAGTACCTGCACGATAGCTTCCTGGATCTAGGTTGTCCCTCAGTCAAGGATGCCAGCATGACACATATGACCTATATCCTCTAGGATATGACAGAACAGCGACCAGAACTCCCACTTCACTCCGTTTAGTCCACGGGTTTCGATTATACATTTTAAATAACATTATACAGATTTTTTCTCTACGAGGATGGAACAAGATGGTCATTGAGACACTTCGTGACCGTTTCCCCCTCTTCCACGTGAGCTGCGGGGAAATGCGGAGCCAAGGTTCCTGCTCATCTCTGGCAAGTGTGGGACTCCTGGCTGGGCTCGGCGCATTAGCCTCGCTCCCCGCTCCAAGTTTCTGGCCCTTGTTTGCCATTTGCCTTAGGCCTTCTTATTTTACATCAGAATCTTTGTGGGCTGCCTTACATTCTTTGTGAAACAGGACTAGTTATAAATAAGTTAAAAGAATAGGAATATGGCTTGCTTGTTTGTCTATTGCTTTGCATGTTCCCAGTCTCTTAGTTACGTGGCAAAGTCCACAACAATAACAGTATCTATACCTTTGTGACACACTGAGCCTGTAAGTCTGGTGAAGAAACTAGAATGTAAGGTAGAAAGCATATTCTGTAACTTAATTTTCGGCGGAAGGGACCAGGATTAACTGTGAATTTAAGTATTTGCCTTTGTGAGTTTGTTTTTATCTTATGAAGGTACACAATGCCCTCCTTCCTTCCTGGGCTGAGACTCATTTCCCCAGCAGGCTATGAGTCATTTATCGACCTGCAGTGTTGGTAATGGTGGAACTACAACTCACCTGTGCTTGGGATGGGACACTGTTCACAGGGCTTGTTCCAGGCTCGGCCAATGTTGTAGGAACAGCAGCACATCTTCTTGGTCATGTTGAACAACAGTTCCCCGTCGCAGGTCTGGTTGTCTGCATAGTAGTTCCTGTAGCACAGACTTCTTCTCATATCTGGGAGAAAGGAAGAGGAAGGGATTGGAGATGCATGGGGAAATCAACAGATTTCTAAGGGAACACTCAAGGAGGGAGTTTCTTTTGAATTGACTTTGATAAGGCCAAAGCCTGCTCTTACAACTTTCCACCTACCTATGCTGCTCTAAGGAAAAAAAAAAAAACAACAACTTTGAGAAACGTATTCCCTGGTGTTTTGTGCCACAGAACTAAGTCTTTGTGCAGCTGTAGCGTTAATAAACTTTCCATGACTCTCCGCCCCGTGTCCTAGAAACAATTCTCCAGCGCTGCTTGGCAGTCATTTTCTCATTTCCGACTCATGATGTTTTAATACGGTGGGTCAGTGTTGTAAATATAATTGTATAAAGATACACCCAAAGTCAAACAAAAGGAGTACTATTAAACCGTTGTTTGGGATTTTCCAGCGTTACATGTTAAAGAAAACTCCCAACCACCCACAAGCAGTGGTGAGAAAAGGCCAAGCTCGTGGTTTCCAGGGCAGGAGGTTCTCACAAAGACAGTGCAAGGAGGGGCACCCGGTCCGATGATAACATCGCATCAGGGCTACTTGCTGGACTTGTAAGCCCTTTTTCTCTTTGCAGACGAGGATCGATCATGCATTATGAAGAAAAGCCCGGACTTACCCATGCAGTTATTCCCGCCATTCACTTGCATGTAGTCCGGAGGGCAGATGCAGGTGTAGTTGCCAACGGTGTTGTAACATGTCCCTGGACCACAGATTCCAGGAGTGTCACATTCATTCACATCTGTAAGCCAGAGAGAAGTGGTGTGGGAATATGGACACTCCACTCTGGAATGGCCTGGCACTCGGTGCCACGACAAATGTTGACCAGGAAGGAGAAAGTCCGCAGAGCACTTTGAAATCCAGAAAAGAGAAACAAATGCTTCCCGAGCCCGTGTCCTCGATCTGCGCTGAGGGTTTAGGAAAGGAAGTTTTGCCTTCTGGTATGAGCTCCTAATCGAGTCCATAACATCCTCAAAGGCACGCAGAGATGAAAGTGTGGAGAAAGTAAAATTCTCAAGCATCCTTCAGAAAGACAACTATGCAGAGTTCACATGTTCACAAAATCTATCTAAGGAGATGATGTATCCTGAAGCCACGGACAGCGGAGTCATGAATCTGCATCGCTAAGGGAGCCTGGACACGGGTATTTCACACCTGCTTCCCTATTTCCAAATACAGGGGTTGATTCTATTTTTTTTTTTTTTTAACTCTGTGGGTCTTAGAGCTATGTCGTGCACACTCGGATGCTCAACTAATATTCAACAAGGTTGTCACGGAGTCACCCAAGAAGCCTTTTGGAGAACGAAAGGACTATTTTCCCTCCAGGATGCACGGAAGTCTCTTCTCTAACTAGTCGTGTGATTCCTTTCGTGTAAGTGAAAACCATCTCTCTCAGCCTGGTCTATAGCCCAAGTCCTCTGCAAGCTAAAACTGGCCAGCCTTCTCCCCCTTTCCAGTAACACGGGATGAACAAGAGTCACCACTCACATCAAAGCCAAAGGGGCTCCCTGGAAGAGAAGCTCGTGTAAACGCCTTAGTGCCAGTGATGAGTGGTGGAGGACAGGAAGGAGAGCCCGGAGCTGCTCAGAATACAGAAGTCCCTGACATGACACCTGTGCTCCTCTAACAGAAACGGCTTTTCTGAAGGGCGTGGAAAACTCTCTGTAGGCATGAATGGGGCTGTGACCCAAGATAATAAAACTACACTATTCTCAGGAAAAGAGAGATCGAGGGCGTACTGGCACTACGGCAATGACATTGTGTCAGTAAGGTCAGTGCACACTGCCACCTGTCCTATTTACCTAAGTTCATATGTAGGCCATTGAGTAATATTGCTAAGTTTCTGTTTCCCTGGCTTTTGAGGTCAGTTCTCAATACTGGAAAGAACGTATCACCCTATAAAGGCCATTTACCGTCACACACTCGGGTGTCTTCGTTCAAGTAGTAACCCGCCGGGCAGCGGCACTGGAAGCTGCCAAAGGTGTTGATGCACTTGCCACCCTGGCACAGTCCGGGGAGCTCCTGGCACTCGTCAATATCTGTCAACACGGAAACAACGCATCTCCTCAGTATTGTAAACAAACCCAAGGAAGTTCAAAACAGATGCCCTTTCTCATAAAGGAAACAGAATTACCTTCCAATATAACAGTGATGGGGTTGGGTCGAAAACCTTCTCCTCCAGGACAAAGAATTTTGTACTCAGCTATGGAAACAAGGAAATCAAATTGAGTTCTTTTGGGTATAAAATTTCTAGAAATGGTATCCTCAAGAGAAAGGCCGACATAGCCAACTGAACAGATTCATTTTCAGGAATCTTCAACAGTTACCCCCACCCATCTGAGGAGTTATCGCTCCCAATTGTAAGGTCACTATCCCCAGCCTCTGAACCCACCACACTCCCCTGGCCTTACGTTCCTGTGAACTATTTCATTCCCTTACCTCCGTCATTATTTCTTTTTCAAGTTGTGCTTTCCCTTTTAATTTTCTAACAGACTCCTTCTCCATTTTTATGTTGTGTTCGGCCTACTTCCTGGAAATTACAGCTTCTGTAATAATGTTAATCAGCCGGTTTCCAAACTCCTTTCCAAACAGAGCCTGAGGAAAAGCTGCCCGTCCTTGGTCCCCACCCCCCTTCTCTCCGTAATGACTAGAGATCTTTCTTGCCCCTCTGTTTAACTGACAATAATACGGATGTCCCTGGTTTCCAAAACCAAGTTTTCACAGTACCCTTTGATTCTCCCTATTAATTCTGCCATCCAATTATTTCACTCAAAAACATTCATTTCAGGGCCATGCACCAGCAGTGTGATGCATACAGGAACACATGAGTAAGAATGAGCCCTGGCTGGTTTGGCTCAGCGGTTAGCATGTCGGCCTGCGGTCCAGAGAGACCTGAGTTTGGTTTCCGCTAAGGGCACGTACCTCGGTTACAGTTTGTCCCCAGGCCCAGTTGGGGTCGTGTGGGTGGCAACCAGTCAATGTGTCTCTCTCACATCTCTCTCTCTCTCTCTCTCTCTCTCTCTCTCTCTTCTCCCTCCTGCTCTATCTGAAGATAAATGTAAAAATGTCCTCAGGTGAGGATTAAAAATATAAAATGTCCCTAACTTGCCTTATTGCCCTGGTGATTATCTGTAAAAATCAGCTCCATCGTAGTCCTCACAGTCTTCCCAAATCTCATAATCTCTCTCTTGGGTTTCTGAAACTCTAGGTGTATATACATTCATTTGTATATGTATATATTCCAGTTTGGGGTAGGGTGGACCTTTATTTGCTAATGGTTATTAATCAATAGAGCTGACTCCCCCACTTAAACATCTTGGCTTGCTGTTTTCAATATCAATGAAATGAACTGCCCTCCTCCTCTACTTCTCCTCGCCTTCCCTTGCTGTTATCCTCTACCCCTTTTAAGTCTCCACGTTCACATCCCACCCTTCCTCCATGGCCCAGCTGGTGAGCACAGCCACCACCACCCTCTGCCCATCAGGACTGACTGTCCTTTCTGAAGAGAAGAGAGAAGGAGATGCCTGCTGAGCACTCCTCCCTGTGCTGGCTGCTTGACTCGAGTCACTGCATTTAATCCTAGGAGGCATTTTATGGATGAAGACACTCAGGCTTGCTGGGTAACTCGCCCAAAGTTACGTGAGTGGCATGGGATGGGGTCCTCACTGGACCAGGTGTGTTGTTCCTCCCACTCACATGCTGTGTTGGCCCTTCTGACATCCCTTACTGAGACCTACATTGAATTATTGCTTGTAGACTTGGGTCTTATTTTACTAGACTGTATACTCCTGGAGGGTAGGAGTATACACTTTGCACACTCAAAGTACACACTCTAGGTCCTCGACACATACTTTTAGAAAAAGTGAATAAATGACCCTTCGGTAAGGAAAGAATCAATGCCCGCCCCAATACCCTGCAGAAGTAGCAACCACTGATCTTTACCAAAGAAGCTACGTCTGACTCTGAATCATAATGGGGGACCCACTGAGAAAAATGGGAAGCCTTTTATTCTTTTTAGAAGATATTACTTAAGTCCTTAAAGTCACATTCTAGAGCTTTCTTTAAAGTCATGTATAAGAATGGAATAATCTTCCATCTCATGTTTGACTAATTGCTTCTCTTTCACTCAGGGATACTGGGTCTGTTCTAGAGCTTCTGAAACTAGCCAACAGATGACAAAGGAGAGATCAATCAGTGTGTCCCTGGAAGGGAAGTAATCCAAGTGACTGAGCCTGGGGGTGTTCTTTGACATAATGCCATCTTGCTTTTCACTCAGACAAAGGTGAGATGTTACCTGCCCCACCTGACCTCTTCGTGCAAGCCGAAGGCTGACACTTTCTGACTATCGGTTGGGAGCAGGGTCCCCCAACAAAGCAGAGAGGAGTATCTCCCTTCCCCGTGGAAGAGGAGAGATGAGTGGCAGCTCCCTCCCTCTGGGCTTCCCTTCTGTGGATCCAGCGAGGAGAATTAGCCTGGGCTGGAAGGAGGATAATAAATGAGAGGATGTCCACTTACATGTGTTCACGGCGGGGCACATCTCACAAGGAGTACCCCAGGCTTTCCCCAGAGAACAGCAGCAGGAGGCCTTGGAAACACCAACTCCGATTTCATTGCTACAGGCTGTATCTCCATTGTCTCCTCGAGGCCGGACATCCAAGTAGCAATTTCCAGAGCGGGTATCTATTTACCGGAGACAAACAACACGGCGTCAGGCAGATTCTTTCTGCGCGGAGGGTTCACGATTTAAACCCATTTCAGAAACTGTTTCAGAAACTATTTAAAAAAAACAAAATTTACTTTTACTGGGAAACTAAAAAAGAGCCCCAACACACACAACTGGGAATTTACCCACAGAAAGGGATTCCGAACGTGTAAACCAGATTTAAAAAAAATGTTTACATTTTCATATTATTACTTTTTTTTTTTTTTTAAATTTCAGAATGGAATGTTCAATGCTGCTTTAAAAATAACAAACAGCATGCTTCTCTGCAAAGTTTTTAAGGTCTTACCAACACAGCCAACTCGAGTTGGATTCAGCTCAAAATCGGGCGGGCAGTCACAGGTATAGCTGCCTGGCGTGTTGACACAGTTCCCACTGATACATGTGGTCGGATCCAGACATTCGTTAACATCTACAACCAAACAGCAAGGGGCACCACGGTCACCGGAGCCAATGCGGGGAAGACGTCACCACAACACAGTAGCACCCGGACTAGGGCTCCCAACAAGAATTTTCTACGAGTTACTCGTTAAAATCACACCTCGAAATACACGCTTCCACTTCCGAAAGAAAACCCCTCAGGAAGGAAATATATCATAGTCTTTGGTCTTTTTTTTTTTTTTTTCCCTGGAACACATTTAGCATTCAAATTTGTCATCAGGAGAAAATGGGACTTTGGAACTCAGAAAAATATTCCAGTTAAGGCAACTGAAAGCAAAACACTACTGTGACCTTGGTCAACCAAAAATTCAGACACAGGTTTTAAGAAAATATATTTAATATGCATGGCTTGTTATTTCGTCAAATTAGAGCAAGATGTCCCAGGGAACCCCCAGGAGCGGGCGACCTGTGCTTCCCCCACGGGGTGCACAGCCAAGCGTGAGCATAGACGCAAGCACGCGGCTTAGAGTGTTTCCTCCAGCCTGCTGAGGTAAGGGGCTCTTTCCTATCATGGATGCTGGGCTGAGTGTTTCCCTTGCAGTTTCTAGTCTAACAATTTGTACTGAGAACGTGGGTTTTGGTGAATTCCGACTATGGATAATCCTTTAGTTTGTGTTGAACACTCAGAAGATAAACAAGAACAGGTAAACCGATTCAGAGAGGAAAAGTTGAAAAACAAGGATGATGGCTTCTCCTTGGGACCTCCCCTTGGACCTGGAGCCTGTAGGATCCACGGTAGAAAGTGGTTGTGCTCAAATCTCATGAACTTGGTGGGACAGGGCCGGCTAAGAGAAATGAGGTTGGACAGAAGTCTGCTGATGCTGATCTGGAGTAGTGAGGAGAGGCTCTGCTACACGACCGGCAGCTCCCTGTGGTATGCTGGGGGCCCCACTTGCTTCATGATAGTCTTTAGAAAAACCAAGAGAAGAATGTGTGCCCGGCGCAGAGCAATTTGGGGACGTGCCGAGGTTGGATATGCAGCTTATGATCGTAATCTGGAGAGTCACTGAGTCATGGCTCATTTGGGTTGCTGGAAAAATCCCTTTCTTCCTGACATCCTGAGCCCACACAGAATGGAACTTGCTTCCCTAGTGTCCTTGAACGGAAGGGTGGATGAGGGTGGAGAGGGTAGAGGGCTTTCAAAGTCTTAACTCAGTGCAGAGTGAACAGAGTAGCGCTCTGAGGGCGTGCCTACAGCTTTTCTAATGATCTTCGTACGTTCCTGAGAGTCCCTTGCTCTACATGAAGATGACTGACACACCTCAAGTGGGTGCTGAGTTCTATGTACCACGTTCTCTGTGCCGACTGGCTGCCAGGGGTGGGAATGAGTGAGTGTCGCTATGGAGAAGACAAGGAGAAAACCCAGGATCCTGTGACCCTCGGAAAGAAACTGAAAATGTTCGCAAGGAGGAAAAGAATGGCTGGGGAGCCTTGTCGCTGGAGCACCCCTGGGACATTCCTCTGTAGCCACAGCTCGATTCTAAGGCTGCCAACTCTGCCCTTCAACTGTCCACTCCTTCCTCTGCATCACACACCCACTCAGTTCCAGGTCTCAGAAAATGTACTGTGACACCTAATGCTTCCTCCCAGCTTCTTGTTTGTGACTCTGCGCATATCCTCGTGGAATCCCAGCAGGGCCCCCACAGCCAAATCCCCAGGACCCATGGGAGCAAATTTTGATGCACAGGGACACCTTACCTGTGCAGTTTCCACCACTTCTGTCCAGTTCATAGCCAATCTCACACTCACACCGGAATAGGCCAGGAAGGTTATGACATGTTCCAAAAACACAGATGTTCGGGAGGGAGCACTCATCAATATCTTGGAAAGGGGTTAAAAAAGAGAGAAAGCAAAATTGTATTTCTTTTTTGCTAAAGAAACTGCCTAAGGTTAAGTAGACAACTAATGTTATGAGGACGATGACGAGGCACCTCTACAGACTTCCAGATGATTTGCTATGGACAGGGAGTCTCTCAGGGGACACTTACTTTTTCTCAGCCCCTTTAACATGCCAAGTAGTGTGCTAAGCATTTTACATACAATATCTCATTTATGGTGTTTCACATAGGTCCAACCTCACTTTTGTAAAGTGAGAGTCAAAAAGACCATATTAGCCTAAATTCTTTTCTTGTTTTTTCAATTTTATCTAAACAGCCACTGTTTTTGTTGTGGATTAAAATTCGAAGAACCACAAAGGCTTTGTGGTCACTTTTATAACCAGCTCTATAATCCTCTGCCTCCCTAGCGCGATGGAGTGCATTTGCTCTTGTTGATGGAGATCTAAGGCCTGCAGAGGCTCTTCCCGGCCTCTGGCCCTGCCTCCCATGAAAAGTCTGCTTGTGTAACTAACACTTGGGCACCTTTTCGGCCTTGAGATTGGCTTTAAATCACCAGGACCACTCTGCCAGTGATTTACACGAAGAACAAACAAACAAACAAACAAAACCTTCCCTTGCAGCCTTAAGTGCAGCTGTTTCTGTTCCCGGAGGTGCACAGGCACAGGACCTGTTTTCCTTGGATGTTCGGAGCAGCAGAAGTAAACAAGGCTCTAGGCACATGCTCAAGAGCGTAATCTGGTTTCTCAACTCAGAGGAATTTTATATCAAACTTTGCATATTTCATATAAACTGTATAAAGAACACCCAATGATTCCCTAACAAAGGAAAGTATTTATAGAACGATATGAAGGAATCCGTATACATGTCATAGCTGAAGACTGATTTTGAGTTAATGTCCTATTAACAAGCAACAACTATTAGTTAAGACATTAGTCAGGGCCTTGTTTACATTTCTACTGTCAATCATTATCATTTGTTTATAGCTATTGAAATCTTTTTAGTTCACTGTAGCCACTAATTCTGCTCAATGAGGGACAGTGTGGGCAAGGAGAAGAATCTTGTGTCTCCTAGTGGGATCCATCCTTAGCCAACAGGCTCCCAGGACTCTTCCTGTCTGAACATCACGTATCAGAAAGAGTCTTGTGCTGAGAGACATCATGACGTATGGCATTATCCCAAAGGGTCTCCTACTGAACAGATTTGCAAAAGATATTTAGAGACCACGTGAGACACATGTACCCAGGACATTATCCTACATATGGAAGAGACTATCTGCTCTGCTGTTATTTTAAAGCCTTTATTTCTAGAAACCAAACTAGCAGAGACTCGAAATTGTGTTTCCATATCTAAATGGAATCCTTCAAAGGACATTATCAGG
Organism: Molossus molossus; assembly: GCF_014108415.1. Taxonomy (NCBI): domain Eukaryota; kingdom Metazoa; phylum Chordata; class Mammalia; order Chiroptera; family Molossidae; genus Molossus; species Molossus molossus. The sequence continues at coordinate 186,872,723 of NW_023425344.1, forward strand.
GACTGGTATTTTGAGTTCCTTCCCCCAGCAACGGGGACAAACAGGCTGCACTGAGTTAACCACACTTGGTGATGTCCTCTCGCCTATGACAGCAGGGGTACTCCTGCAGACCCCCGGCCCAGGCTGGCTGTGCAGCTTACAGCCACAGAAGCTTTTCTCTGCACAAAGATAAATGATCTGGCTGGAGACCCCATCCCTCCACCAACCGAGTCGACCAAGTTGAGGCCGAAACACACTTCAGTTGAAAAAGGAAACCAGGAATGTTTAAATAACCGAATCTCATCAGGCCTGCAAGGCCCCCAGCAGCCTCCCCGTCAGTTACCTTCACAGGCTTTGCCGTCAGCGCTGGGCACAAAGCCCATGTCACAGTCGCAGCGGTACCCTCCTGGGGCATTCAGGCACTGGCCATTGCCACACAGATTCAGATTCTCGGAGCACTCATCGAGATCTACGGCCAGAAAGAAACACAAGTTACTCTTTCTCAGTTGGGAGTTCCCCAGTCCTCGGGCCTGACAGTTCTCACAGTTGTCAGCCTTCTGAGCGGAATGGTGCTTGCTCACACTTTCTACTTGACACATCTGAACTCATTTTTTCTCTCCTGAATGCTAATATTGAATATGCAGTGAACGTGGTGTTCAGATGCTAAATTTTCGCTAATGATGTAAAATGAGTAAGTTAAACAAATCTTTCCAACGAAGGCTTTTCCAAGCAGAGTCATCCACAGGGAGACACATCTGTGGCAGGAAATCACACCACGCGATTTGTGTGCATTGCTCACATTTCAGGCTGAGCTCAGGTGGGCAGCCAAAAACTAGTACAACTCTGAGGACACCACACGTGCCCGTTCCCTAACCTCAGCGAGTCTGTTCATGATCGACGGCATTACACGTCAAACACAAGCACCAGATGTGCCTAATACGTGTCAATGTCTTGTTAAAGGTAATGGGAGGTGCATGGGAACAGAATTTCACAGGGTTAGGCAAAAAGAATTTCAACCGTGATAAAACTTTCAGAGAGTTAAAAAACAATCCAGGTGGCCTGGCCAGTGTGGCTCAGTGGTTGAGTGTCAACCCATGCACCAAGAGGTCACTGGTTCGATTCCCGGTCAGGGCACATGCCCAGGTTGTCGGCCTGGTCCCCAGTGGAAGGCATGCAGGAGGCAGCTAATCAATGATTCTCTCTCATCGATGTTTCTAGCTCTCTCTCTCCCTAAAATCAATAAAGAAAAAAATATTAAAAAAAAAAAAATTCAGGTAAATCACTTTCTGGGCCTTAGCCTTGGTTAGGTTTAAATGATTTCTTATGAGTCAAGTGCTCAGGATAAATTAATGCTTCAAGTCATGAGAGCAGCTAGGCTCCCTAATAGACTATGAGAAATGGATCTCAGTATCTTATTTAATGCCAAAGCCCTAACATGAAAAGTATTATCTGTTTTTATGCATTCAGTAAGTGTATGTATCATACAGGGGTGGGCCAAAGTAGGGTTACAGCTGTGAGTACGCGAAAACGAGTTTATTCTTGTATTATTACTTTATCAATGAGCATATTATTTATTATAGTATTAATCTACTTTGGTCCACCCCTGTATTTCCATGATCACATTTCTAATCCTATATATTAAAAAAAATGTAGCAGTTCATGTTAATTTCATGACTATTAATTATAACTGAAAAAAAATGTCATTGATATATAGCAAAACTGGAAGTAAATGAGTTCTTTACAGAGCAGCTATGGAATTCTTGCTCGTACCAATGTAGGACAGTGATGACGACCGACAGCGGGAGGAGGAGACACACTGTTGACATGCTGCAGAACGTCTCAGCCCCTTCCCGCCCTCACCTTCCGCAGCCAGCTCGCTCTCAAGTACAGCATGAGAAACAAGTCAGCAGGAGAAACAGGCACAAAAATATGAAACTAAGGGTTATAAAAGGAAGCATGACTTGTTTTCAATTAATGACACATTCCGTACAGTCAGAGACGTCTGGTAGTGATAACTCTATACATCTATAATTAGCTTCTGAGGTTTCCCTGATTGGCCTCGCTCCACGTTTCCATTCCACAAGCATCTAGTCTCAAATAACTCACCTTTGATGTTAAAGTTGTCCATAGCTGACCTAGCCTTCGGTAAAGAACCGATGGTCTGAGACACATAGAACACCTTGCTTTTCCAACGGCTATTGACACAGCTGTTTCCAACACAAACCTACCTGTGCAAGTGAAGCCATCGCCCGTGTAGCCTTCCTTGCAGAGGCAGCGGTAGGAGCCCATGGTGTTCTTGCAGTCTGCATGCGGACTGCACGTGTGGGTTCCATTGGAGCATTCGTCCAGATCTGAAGGAAACAGATCACATCGTTATGAACAGAAAGTGCGTCACTTCACACCAGCAATGCACCAGTTACATTTTTCTTTACGGAATTCATCTTTTCACATGCATCATCTCTCCAGCTCGCGGCAAGCATGCCGGTGATTTTCCCACGCACCTGTGCACTTAATGCCATCTCCAATCCACCCATCGCTGCAGCTGCATTTGAAGCTTCCTGCTGTGTTGGTACATACGGCGTGTCTGTCGCAGTTGTGTGCTCCAATTTCACATTCGTTGATGTCTGAAAAAGTAAGCAGTGGTTAAAAAAAGTTTGGCACGGATGCCTTTTTGGTCTTTTAAATAATGCAGCACAATAGCAACTTAGCAACATCAAAAGTGGACTTACTTTGCTATTTCCCACAGTATAACAAATACTGGTTGAGCATCTACATACTCTACTTGTATCGAACAGGTTTAAATCTCAACTAATAAACAACAATATGATGCTACTTGCTATTATCAGCTCTAATTATTGTCCATTATTCTATGTGTCTTGTCACTGCCAAACAAAAGGAACCCTTTTCCAGTTGATGATCTTAAAAAGTGAGTTGCCTAATGTTCTGTGGTATTAACACTCATGGTCATGTGTTTCCATCCGATATTTTTATTAAGTCAACCATACAGACAAAGGAATACAATGGGTTGGCATATTAGAAAACTTTTCGCTTATATTCTATATAGTAAATATATTTTATTCTTAAATGTAAAACACTGTATTATGTAATTATGCTTTATTTCTATAAAAGTTTTATTTTAGGCATTGCTAATTTAAGCATTTGCAGGGAATTTTCTTTATGGCAGCGTGTGAACCTTCTTTTCTCTAGCTTCTTAGAGTCCTAGCACATTGGAAACCCAAGCCTTCTTGCACAGTTCCTGTAAAACTCAAATCAATCCAATGGAGATTTCTCTGTAAAAGGAGGACCAGATTAGGGTCATATTACTACAAGACTCTAAATTCTTGAAAGTTCTCCATTCTTCAAATTTTCATTTCCAAATTTAGCCAAGATAGATTCTATAATATGAAAGTGTTATAATGAAGAATATAAAAAGTAAAATATGTTTTGTTGTCTGTGACATTGTAATTTATAGTAAGATTTATACATCTGGTCTTTGTCTCCATTCCTGGCCCAGAGGTCCTAAAACCTTGGAATTTCCCACGTGATGAGCGTGAGGAAGGAAGGTGTCTTGTATCGTGTCGATAAGCTGACTCGGACCTTACCTAAGTAGGAGGCTGGTTGTGAGGAGAACCATCCCTCCGACTCGAGGGTCAGGACTTTTCATCCCACTCACCTAGGGCAAGGTCTGGGGAGAGGGGCTGGAGGCTGAATCAGTCCAAGGCCAGTGATTTGATCACTCGCACTCATGTAAGGAAACCTCTAGAACAGGATGTGAAGAGCTTCCGGGTTCATGAACACATGGGGGTTCAGCAGGAGTGTACCCTCTGGGACAGAGTTCCACCTCCCTTCCCCATGTCTGGCCTGTGCATCTCTTCCATCTGGCTGCTCCTGCATCACGTCCTTTCATAATAAACTGGCGATCTGGTGAGTAAGCTGGTTTCCTGAGTGCCGAGAGCTGCTCTCAAAAACTAATCAAACCCAAGGGAGAGGTCGTGAGGACCTCTGATTTACAGGATTTGTAGCCAGACTGTCAGAGCACAGGCGGCAAACCTAGCCTTGTCACTGGCATTCGAAATGAGGACAGTCTTGTGGAACTGAGGCCTTAACTTGTGGACCCTGACACTACCTACCTGAAGAGAGTGTCAGAATTTACATGAATTATAAGACACCTAGTTAGGGATCAGTGTTGGAATGGGTACCATAATCTTATTTCCTAAAATTAATCCTTTAGATAATGAAAGCCAGGCATTTAACCTCATAATCAATTTTTTTTATTATTATTAACTAAGAACAAGAACTCATAGGTGTGCATACTATGACTCCATAGAGAAACCGATGTCTCACACAAAACTTGGGTTGAGAAGGGTCATTTTGGCATACGAAACGTTGCAAGAATTTTCAGTGACCGCTTGAATAGTGGCATGGAAAAGAAACTGGGCAAGCAGCTTATGTTTACCCTTTTGTTTACTTAAGCCCAATTCAATGATTTGAAAGTGTTTGGAAACCCGCGGTTTGCCAACTATTTCATCTGAAGTTCTGAAATGGTCCTAGGGTCTTTGGCTTCTTTGTAGCTTCTAGAAGAAACACAAAATAGTTTGTGTAGGAAACAACAGTTTCCTACAAAAATGTTTCGCCATATCACTCATAATCACAAAGTGAAAACATGCCTGAAAGAACCTTCTTACAATTACCACGTGTTACGTAGGTGACTTTTACTGTAACCTTGGCAGCCACGTGAACCTACTGAGTGACTAAGGCAGGTCAAGAGAGGCACATACCGGGCAGCTTTAGACTTGTGACTGGGAGCTTTACCCAACTGAATGATTGAGCTCGGCACATTCCAAGGGCATGAGGAGGAAGGCCGGCCTGAGCATAGGGAGACGTGGGGATTCAAGAAAGCGCCCCTGACCTGACGGGCTCTCTCCCTCAGACAAGCACTCCCTCGGAGTTATGATGCAAACCAGCACTGTTGAAGAGTCATCTTAATTTCCCTCCTTTGTCATGATCTCTGAATTAGGTAGAAATAATGAGCTTCAATTACCTAAGTATCGGAGCCTCCAAATGTTATAAAATCAAGACATTTTCTAAGTGGAAAGAATTTAGAAGTCTGTTTTCCTAATCCTCAGTTTCCCAGAGGAAGATACAGAAGTCCCCAAAGGCACGGGGACTTTCGAGGGCCCCAAGTCAGTGAAGAGCAGAGCGAGGACCACCAGTAACTCCCTTTCCCTGTCCTCTGCTTAGTACTCTTCCCCTTAGGCCACAGCTGCCTCATTGGGTTGACTTCTCTAGATACATCACGACTTTATTCTAAGACCTGCTCTATGGAGTTTCCAAAATCTCGGTGAGTTTAAAAGACTCACAGAAGCATTCACTAATCTTTTCCACTAAGTATAATTTTCAGAGATTATCATGACCTGTCAATCTAGTGATCCTGTAATCTTTTTCTTTCCAGTTTTCTAATGACCAAAGTTACCCTTATTTTCATGTGGATTTTTTTTACCGTCCATATTTAGTGTTGCAATTAAGAAAATTACAATTTCTTTGAAAAGCAGAGTCTCCTTCCTGTTTATCATTAATCATATGCTAATATAAATTTCTAATTCAAGAAAATATGTGCAATTTTACCACACCTTTTCAAGGTGAAAAGAAATTATATTTGCAAGAGGCCGTGTATCATCATGGGCTTTACGACACTAGGAAAGAGTCACTCAGGAGCCAATATTCAATTCTTCACTTTGTGAATATTTGCATAAGTCATTATTATCTCAATGCCTAATGCTTTCAGTTTGTGACAAGTGAATTAGAAAGACTTGGCCATACAGTTTAAATGCATCTCTGAATAAAAAGTTTCTGCATGTGTGTGTGTGTGTGTGCGTGTGCATGCATGCACCAACTATTATTCATTAATCTATTCCATGGTAGACTTGGGCCTAAGACTGCACTTCATTATAAAAACAAACAGAAGGGGAAACTGAGCCATAAGGAAAACAAGCAAACAAAAATGCTATATTCAAACACTCTGGTCTTCAATAATGTGAAGGAAACATAGCACACGCTTGCCAAGAACATCTCTTTCTGTACAAATGTTCTCTTTCCCCCACAAGTTTGCTTCAGACAGAAAATTCCTTTTAAAGATTAAGAATAAGCACAAGCCAAGAAAAGCAAGGAAATTCAAATTTAGGGCTGACACTGCAACCTCCATAACCCCAGCAAAGCTCCCTCAGAGACTCAAAGGTCCTATTTGCGGGGCTCTCTGGAAGGGCAAGGGTGTGGTCTGAGCGGACCCCAGGCACGGGCTCTGGGTGTGTTCCCCTGACATTCGAAAAAAGGCTGTGCTCCGAGCGGCTCTGGCCTCCTTTGACGGAGAGCAGGAGAGGCTGTATCACCCACACGAACACCTACATTCCTGCCATCTGGGCATCCGTCGCGTGGGCCCGAATCTAGCAGAGGGGACACACTGTGGGCTGTCCTTGATTAGGCACTGAGGAAGAGGACATGCGTGAATGGAGAGGCCAAACGTGAAGGCTACTTGGATTTCTTCATTTGGATCCCATTTTGAGCCAAGACCATGTAACCGAACACCCACCGAGTTTTCACAGGCTGACCGCCCGCGGAGGACAATCAGCCAGTGATAAGAAGCTGGAAGGAAATGAGTGCAAATTCTCACTGAGTGCGGGTCATTTTGAAGCATATAATTTTCTCTCATGGACTTAGACCCACCAACAACATTTCCCAGGTGAAAAGAGGCACACCGTTTGAGAAATGACATTACCAAGAAATCCTGCTATTTTAACTGAACCCAATTCTGATTTTAATGGTATACCTTGCTAACTGATTAAGTGAGCACAGGATAGGTGGGGGGCCCTTACACATTAGTTTGTGAATCCAGGAACCACCAACGATGGCACCTAGCAGCAACCTAGTTTTTCTTTTTCTCATTGGTTGTCTCATTACAATTAGGCACAATGAGTAGCAGAAGCCTCAGACATGGGCCCCAAAAACGTTGTAATCCAGTGAGCTCCCTCAAGCCAAGGACAGAGAGCTACATTCTAGATTTCAAACAAATGTACTTTCTCCCTCCATTACATTGAACATTCCCCTCGACCCAAGATTTGGACAAAGCTTCAGGAGAAAAAAGAAACCCTTAACATCTGTGTAGGCTGGGAATGTAAGTCAGTGGGTGGATTCTGAACACTGCTAAAGTGATTGGGGGGAAAAACATGTTTATTTGTTAAAATGGAAACAATCAGTAATGACAAGGGAGCTGAAATATTTAGACAAAGATGTAATGGAATCCAGAGGACATTTTTTTAGTTCTCTTGCAACAAAATTCCTCCCTGTGAAATAGCATACATAGTTTTATAACTCCTTTACAGGCTACTTACTTTAAAATATATAGTAGGTATATCCTACTTATTACGCATGTGTAGAATACGTAGGATATTTCTTTTGTCTGTCATCCAAATCTAGTTCTAGACCTGTTCCTCATGGTTATTTGTTGTGTGGCTTGCTTATCCCATTAGGTAAGATACGTATCTGTATTTATATTAGTTGCCTGGGACATTATAAACACTTGTCTTTAACATGGCTATCACCAAGGTAACTTGCTGGTATTCTAAGTTGGGAGTGACACTAATTTTGAACTAAAAGCAGGCTAAAAGAGCCCTAGTTACATGGGATTAAAAAAACATTTTGGCTCCGATTTTTAAAAACTTGTTTTTAAGTATACCAGACGGGCTGCCAATTCCTGTTTGTGTAAGTCATTTTCCATCAAATGTGATACCCGTGGTTGTTCATAACAGTATTTACACAGGCCCTCTTTTTCTTTCTTCCCTAACGCGCCTCCTCCTTCCACACTTCACGGCAGGGTGCTCACCCGAAGGGAATGCTTGTGTGACTACGGAGCACCCTGGTGACTTCTCCAAGCTCCGGAGCCAGGGGAAGGACCAGGAATACAATCTGGAGTTCTACTGTGCCACATGAGACTACCCCAGGCCATGATGCAGTGATGTTGAAGGGGCCATGAGGCTGAAGTCTTCTCCCTACAGGGCTAGCTGGGTTTTACAAAATTAAATTTTATCTTAGGCCAGCATTTAAAAGTAGGAGGATGTCAGCCCTTGGGAAAAGACAGAGCATTTCTTGGACTTCAAATCTATGTTTCTCTTCACGTAATTTCTGGAAAAACTGCTGTTCTTCAAGTAAAACGGGTGTCATCTCATCTCACATGGAGTACACAGCTCCCCTCACCACAGTCTTAGTGTCTGTGCAAAGTCCATTAAAGCCAGCCTCTTAAAACAAGCTTTTTAATATAAAGAGTAAGATTTTCTTCCTTTAAATTGATTTCAAGTGTGTGTCAGTAGAGTAGTACAGAATTTTGCTAGACTAGAAGTTATGTCTTCAATTAAATGGCTTCTAGACACTGTGTCTGTGTCTCATTTTACAATCACAACAGTAGCTACTATTTGCTGACCAGCTACTGAAAGTCAAGCACTGTGCCAAGGGCATTATATACATTATATCTCATTTACCTCAAATGAAATTAATGTCCCATGAAAATTTAAGCTTCCTTCATGGTAAAAGGCCTAAAATAACTGGCCTCCGCACATGCCCATTAGCTGGGATTTGGAGCGTACAATTCTAGAGCTCTCTTTTTTCTTATAGCTGAAGACCATCCCATTAGATTAACGTCTCCCTTCTTAAACATCAGCATTCCCTGGGGTGAATTTCAGGGGGCTGCACCGAGCCAAACGTTGGTATTAGCCTCTACTACATCAAATACAATATGGAACTGTCCCACCTTTCTCTTCACGGCTGCCAGACCACCACCCCTTATCCCGAGTTCTATATTCATACTGGAAGCTAAAAGTAAAGCTTGAACTAGAGATACGGGGAGCTAAGCATCATTTGTACCCCAGAGACCACACGAGGAGCTGAGATTTTAAACACTGTACCATTAAAATGGACCCCTCGCCAGGCTTCATATGAAGAGTAATACAGTGAGGATGAAAGCATTCCAGCTGCGTGTTTATTTTTATAATTTGGCTAGAATCTGTCCTTTTTGAACCAATAGTAATATTATTGGTGTTATTCTGTATATCTATAACTTTGAAACTTAGTTTTTTGGGCAGTTTAAAATGATAATATATGTGGGGTTTTGCTTGAAAGATGTTGATATAATTTAGAAAAGAATCCATACACTTACCATGTTGCCAATCTGCAAATATTTTAATGTTCATTTTAAGTCACAGGGGCTTGCCAAGCTGGCTTTTGGAATTAAAGTCTGCTATTTGTAAAGAAATTATGCAGTTACCTAATTCAAGCTCACCATGGTCTCTATTATGTTTTAAATTGTGTTCTGTGCCATAAACTGTTATATTACTATAAGTAATTACAGCATATCTTTGCTCATTATTCCCATACTTAACATCATCATCTCCAGTTTGAAAATAACAGCTAAACATTTCAACACATCATTCACACAGAATGACTTCTTTTATTTGACATTTAATAGAATAATCTAGAATATAGTGAAAAGATTTTCTTATTGGTATTATTGTTCTACTGGTATTAGACAAGCAAAATTACAAATGGCTTAATTATCACTACCTAAGATTTATTTAGTCCCAGGAATAAAGACGTATTTGGGCTAATGCGAGTTAATACATCAAAAGCACACCAATTTTAAGGGACTAGAAGGCTGATAAGAATTGATGAAATATTTGAATTGTAGGATGTGCTTCTTTAAAAAGTTATAAGATGGCCTGGCCCATGTTGCCCAGTGGTTGAGCATCGACCCATGCACCAAGAGGTTGCCGGTTCAATTCCTGGTCAGGGCACATGCCCAGGTTGTGGGCCTAATCTCCAGTGAGGGGCATGCAGGAGGTGACCAATCGATGTTTCTCTCTCTCTCTCTCTCTCTCTCTCTCTCTCTCTCCCCCTCTCCCTTCCTTTCTCTCTGTAATATCAATAAAGAAAAACAATTTTTTTTTTTAAAGTTGTAAGATGCCCTGGCCTGTTTGGCTCGGTGGTTAGAGTGTTCGCCCACAGGCCAAAGTGTTGTGGGTTCATTTCCAGTCAAAGGCACGTACCTTGGTTGCTGTTCACTTCCCCAGCCCTGGTCGGGGTCGTGCGGGAGGCAACCAATCAATGTGTCTCTCTCACATCAATGTTTCTCTCTCTCTCCCACCCCATCTGAAAATCCTTGCTTGAGGATTTTTTTTAAAGAAGTTGTAAGGCCTTAAATAATAAAGTGTTGGCAATAGAGGTTATTGAGAAAGGCTCGCTTTTATACAATCAGGTGCCACTTAATGACGGACATGTTCTGAGAAATGCACAGTTAGACAATGTTGTCGTGCGAACCCCAGAGTGCGCTTACACAAACCTACGTGGTGCAGCCTCCTGCTGCCGTTGTGTGTGCTGTGCTTCGTGTGCCTGGCGTGCAGTAGGTCTGTTCACACCAGCATCACCATAAACACACTAAGCCATGACGTTGCCACAGTGACAACACTGTCATGTGACAGGCATTTTTCAGCTCCCTTATAGTCCTATGGGACCACTGCTGTACATGTGGTCTGTTGGCCTAAACATCACCATGTGATGCCCCACTGCAAAGGGATGTGAATATTGGCTAATTAGCATGTTAACTACTTTGAGATAAAATGGGATTTTAACTTCATAAAAATGTGATACTGATAGTGTTAGTTATGGTGGTATTTTCCCAATATGCCTTGTTTCACGGGTAAAGAAAAAAACTCTCAGCTTAGATTCAATCTGAAGTATGACAAATTTCAAAGAAGCACAGACTAAGTTCATGAAAAATGTTATGCAGAATGCTTTATACAGTAATTAAAATAGTAACAGTTCTAAAACTGGTACTGATCTATAATTACGGGAGCAGTGTCTCAACCAGTTACTGTTTTCTTGTCCTATTTGAACACATACCTGTACAGCCAGTTTTTCCTTTTTTGCCTGAATATCCCATGTCACAGTGGCAGATAAATGAGCCTTTAGTGTTTTCACAGGTTCCACTTAGACAGATGTTTGGATTCAGGTCACATTCATTAACATCTGTAAAACACAGGTATTAATACATATAACTGGTTTTTTTTGTATCGGTGAATACTTGTCCCCCGAGATAATACAACTGTGCTAAATAAACCAGAAAGGGTGAAATACTTTCACTCAAAAAGAAAAAAACAAAATAAAAAATCTATCAGATCTGTGGAGCTCAGCCACATGCGCTGTCTACACTGTAGGCCAACCACACACACTGACATTTTATCTGGGCCGTTAGCAGGAGGTCAAGGTATCAAACAAACTCATTAACTCTAGGTGAAGGATAGAGCCTGTTTATGTGACAGTCCAGAAAAATTTTCAAAACAGCATATTAAGTTGCAAGATGAAACTTTTAATTCAGTTTGCATGATGCCAACGATTTAGTTTTCAAATCTTAGAAAAAGGGGTGGATCAACTCGCAGTCTTAGTGCAGGTAGTTACAATTTCATTGTTTTCCTCAAATTAAAAAGTATTTACTTTTTTTTTTTGACTGTCACTCTAATTTCTGGACCTTCACAAACATTCAGTAAGGGTGTTCTGAAGATATAAATGTGATATAATTTAAATATTTTCCATGTTAAATTCTCGCTTCTGGCCAAGATAGAGGAACAGGCACAGAATTTACCTTCCTGCCTGAAGCAACAACGAAAGGACAATGTAGGCGACAAAAGGCAGTGATCTGAGAAAGAAAACAGACTAGCTGAGTTCTACGAAGCCCCAGGTTACCACATTGGGAGAGTTTTAAGGCCATGGCAAAGAGAAGGGATGGCAGATGGACCCAGGCAGTGTCCCTGGGATGAGGAGATCAAGCTGGAAGTCCAGAAAGGCCCAGGTCACTGGAGTTCACAGGGCAGAGTAGAGGACAGATGGGAGCTCCAGAGAGAAAGCTCCAGAGGTCTGCAAAGGGTCCCAGTGAATTACTCAGATGAGCAATGGTCAGTGCACTCACCTAAGGAAACCACTTGAAGCTGAGAAGTTTCACCCACAAGAATGAGAGAGAACAATCATCAGAGTTCACAGAAGGCCTGGAATTGTGCACCTTCCTATAAGTCAGTCTGGAAAATCCCAGAATTCACAGGATTTTGGGTAGAGTGTCCAGAAGGGTCTTGCTTCAGTAATGGAGCAAAATTAGCCCAAGACTAACTGCTGCTTAAGAGTGAAAAAGCAAGACTTTGAAAGGATCAGTTTCCAAATAACTTAACTGAGTTTCAGAATAAGGTTCAAGAATATTTCTAGGAATCCAAAAATATCTAGCACCTAGTAAGTCAAAGTTTATAATGTTTGGCATCCAATCAAAAATTACCAGGCATTCCATGAAGCAGGAAAATATGACCCATAATAAAGAGGAAAGTCAATTTACTGAAATGACTCAGAACTGACACAGATGACAGAATTAGTAGACCAGGACATTAAAACAGTTATTATAACTGTATTCCATATGTTAAAAAAGCCAAAGGAATGGTTGGGTATATTAAATAGAGACACAGAAGTATGAAAAAAGACCTAAATAAAGCTTTTAGAGATGAAAATTATAATGTGTGAGATAAAAAATATATACTGAACAGGATTAAAGGCAAATTAGATATTGCGGAAGAAAAGTTTAACAAAATTGAATACAGAGCAATTGAAACTCTAAAACAAATACAATCAATTCTAGAGTTGATTGCATTTTGTACGAAATAAATTTTGTTTGCCTTTAGCTAAACATTTTAAAAGCCTAAACTCTAGTTTCAGCAGAAGGAGGGCTATGTGGACAGAAATAAAGCATAGGCAAAAATAAACTCAATCTGGAATTGACCAATGACAGTTCAGTCCACATAACAGATCTGACAAAAGCATCATATCACAGTCACAAGTTGCTTTTTGAAATGCTAGTTTTGGAATATTAGTATTATAACCCTAAATATCCTTACTTTTTACATAGGATCTATCAGGTACCCAAACTAATCTTATGTAATTTAACAGTACTTTTGGATAATCAGAGAAAATGGAAATTTGTTTTCTTTGCTTACCTACACAAGTCTTCATGTCCTCAGATGCCATGAATCCATCATAACACAAGCACCTATACTCTCCAGGTATGTTGGTACATTGACCACCATCACAGATATTGGGGTTATCTTCACACTCATCAATGTCTGCAGAGAATAAAACCAACAACAGCATGTTGTTAATACTGGTTCTATTAATTCAGTGATGAAAAAGTTAACTGACCCAGGTCGAATGAACTCAGTCTACTTGCATAAAGATAATTGGTTCTCAAATCTCTATGAAGCTCTACATAGAATATCCCATCAGGTTATCCCAAGTGAAAAAGGAGAGATCCATTTTCAAGATTCACACCGTACTGTTCAAGGTCAAGGTCTACATCCACTTAAAAGTCCACCATTTAATTAGCAATTTTATATCTGATATGAGTTTATCATTCAAAAATGATCAGGAATCTCATAAATGCCGAAAGTCTATCATCTTCTGTTTTACTGATATTTCACAGTGAAAAGTGGTTGATAAGCATATCTACTTAGATGCATTTTTAATAAAAATATTTGTTTTCAAAATTTAATTTTTATAGCCAAATTTATATCTAGGGTTCTTAAGGAAAAAATTTTTTAAGGTTAGGTTCGATACTTTTGGTCTCTAAACCTAAGTTATATCTTCTTAACCCAAGCCAAAATCAATACCTACGCTATCAACCTCATTTTTCATCTCTTGCTGTCTTCATCTCTTCTAGCCCAGGGTGATACAATAGCACGTGTAAATCAGACCAGCATTTCTCAGAGTTTAGCACACATCCAAACCACATGGAGGGCTTATAAAAACAGATGATTGTGTTCCGCCCCGGGAGCTTCTGATTCAGCAGGTCTGGGTTGGGGCCCAATATTTTTCATTTCTAACACATCCTCAGGTGAGGCTGATGCTGCTGGTCTAGGCATCACACCCTGAAGAACATTGACGTAGTCAAGAGACCAGGTTCTCCAAAATTCTGACCAGGGGACAAACTATCTTAGACGCCACTTACTGAGCATGTGCCAGGATCTAAACCCCATTTTACAGATGAAAAATCAGATGCTAAGGATCGTTATCAAGGACACACAGCCAAAACATGTGACAAAACAAAGATTTGGACTCAGGACTATCTAACTCCACAGCCCAGGCCCTGAACCACTCTACAGAGGGACATGTTATTGAGAAATTTCACAGGAGGTTAACACCTACTTACCAGTACACGACCTCTGGTCAGGCATTAGTGCAAATCCTGGCTGACAGCTACATTCATAGCTACCTTCAGAGTTTGTGCAGAAGGTCTCACAACCACCGTTCATTATGCTGCACTCATCAATGTCTAGGAAAAAATAAGAACAATATTACCTTTCTCTGTGTCTACGATCATGGCATGTGTCTATAGTTTCCAGGCATGAGTCAAGCAAAGCTATTAAAAACAAACAAACAAACAAACAAACAAAGAGCATCCTACGGCAACTGGAAGTCACTACATTGTTTGATTCCTCCCAAAAATATGAATTACACACCTATTGTGTGCTGGAGATGTGACTCTAATGGTGGATGAGATAGACACAAGACCTCCCTTCATCATGCTAAACTGCAGCTGGGGAGCTAGACGAGCAACTGACCACACAACACGCAGTACACCCCATGCAGCGCGGCCGAAATACTCGGTGCTGTGGGAACATATGGGACAATGACCACACGGGGGAGATTCTCTAGGTCACACATTCCGTTATAAACTCTGCGCACAGTCTGACTGGCTGAAGTTCCAAACCTTTCAAGAACCTGAGTTGGAGTTCTGAGTTATCCTGGGCGATGTTTCAGCAGAGTCTGGGCTGATTCATGACTTTGGGTAGAAACCATGTGAGACTTGGCAGTTCCACACGATGTACACCCCAAACCACCCCAAACGGCAAAAGCTGGCCGTTTCTACAGGGTTTCACTTTGATTTGGGGCACAATAAAGTCACAGGGTTTTCTGGCCCCTCTTTCCAGCATGACCAAACCTACAGAGGGCCAGCCACAAAGCAAAAGGCTTGTCCCACAAAACCCCGTCTCTGAGGAGTGCCAGCCCTGGCCTCTGTTTCAGCGTAAGCTCTCACAGTCCTCTTTCCAATAATTCTCCTTTGAAATCTCAGCTGACCTAAGCCACCTACAGGCAGAGGCTGCACTCTATGCTTTTCATCTTTATCACGGCCTTCACTGAGCTTCATTATTTCAGGGGGTTAGTGATCACGTGCTGATTCGCCTGGTCATGAGTATGCCTAACCAGCACACGCCCTGCCATCTACCATTAAAGCAGAATGGGTCAAATTATACTCGTTAGAGCTGAAACGTTCCACATCTCTCATCCACCTGCTCTCTAAACACCCAGGGCAGGTGAGATTCGAAGATCATGAGCCACTATAAAAAGAATTTCACTTACAAGAAAAGCTTAAGTAAAAGTAACGAGTGATGGGAACAGAATCAAGAGAACGTGGCTTGAGTGCTTTAGAAAGAGACTAATAAAATGAAATAGAGAACAACATAGGACATAGAACTTACCGACACAAAACAGCCTGTCGGGAGTGGAGTGATAGCCAGGGTAGCAGGCACACTGGTATTTCCCTATGAGGTTCACACATCGGCCGTTGGGACAGAGGTTTGCACTCAGTTGGCACTCGTTGATGTCTGTGGAAAACAAGAACAGCAAACATCCAGCCACCAGCTTCTGACTCTGGCAGAGATGTGGGCTGAATGACTGACCACGAGCAAGTCGTCCGAAAGTCCTCCTCCTTACCTATGCATGCTGAGATGTTGGGGGACAGCTGATGACCACGAGGACACTCACAGCGGTAGCTCCCCTCGGTGTTTAGGCAGGAGCCTCCTCGGCACAGGAGGGGATCTCTCTGACACTCATCAATATCTGCAAAATGGAAATGACGCGCATTGAAGACGGTGGTGGTGTCCTGCCCAGAGCCCCGTGCCTAGGCCAGGGTACTCAGCGCCCCGTTTGTGGGAGTTCTGGCTGTTAATGGTTCACAGGCTCCTGCCTGAAGAACTGCTGTCCATTTCCCTCAGAAAGAGGGGAGAGATTGCATTCCCCTCCCACGCAGGGGGCCGCCCATGGCTGAGCACTGATTGAACTAATGTGGAAACAGAAAAGCGTGGTCTCCTCGTCTCCAGGTGAGACAACTCTCTGACACCATTCATACCCCCGAGTCGCCCGTGGAACCCGGATACGGCTCAAGTGCAGCTACCTCTGCTTCTCTTCTTCCCCCCCTACCCTGCCTCCCTCACACCTTTGCAGCTTCCTCCCGAGGGCACTCCCTCAAAACCATCTCCATCTCAGGCTTATTTCTAGGGACCTTGACCTAAGGCAACCAATTTCATTAATCTCCCGACCTAGAGATGTTGCACAGGGGCCCCCAACGTGACCCTGCATACAGCTTGTGTTTGAATTGTTCTCTCTTCCCTGGCGTGCCTGTTCTAGGTTTTACACTCACTTCTCAGGGACCCGTACTGGTGTCCGGGACCACCCCCATCCCTCCCACATGTCAGTCTCCAGTCGGGCAGACTGGTTCCTGACTCACTGGTGGGAGAGCAGGGCCCTGAGGGAGCAGGAAGACACCGGGGCACAGGCCACGAGTCCTCGGAGCTGCCTAGAGTCCTCGCTCTCCTGCGCTGATCCAACGGCCACACACTTACCCATGCAGTTCTTCATCATCATGAATCCGCTTTCATAGCCTTCGTCGCACCTGCATTCAAAGTCCCCAGGGGTGTTCACGCACTGGCCGCGGCCGCAGAGGTCCGGAGAGATGCGGCACTCGTCGATGTCTGCGCAGAAGCAGGGGGAGACCGCACGTGAGTGTCGGGTGGCTTACTGCTTGCGGAATGAAGACGAAGCGTTCTCAGGGGAGTCCCTCCCGGGCGCGCGCCTTCACTGACCTGTGCAGTTCCTCTCCTCAGAGTCCAGGGCAAAGCCACTGTCACACCTGCACTTGAAGCTGCCAATGGTGTTTCTGCACTTGCCGTGGGTGCAGAGGCTGGGGATCATCTTGCACTCGTTGATGTCTTCAAGGAAGAGAAAATGTGCGAAAAGTTGGTGAGCAACAAATTAAGTCGCAGTGCCTCGCATTTTAAACCCAGGAGACCGGAGGGTCTTCCTGGAAGGTCCTGGTGATATTGCTTTGAAAGACGGGGCGATGACCCATGAGAACTGGGACTGGAAACAGGTGTAGTCTTTCAAACTTCTATGTTAGAAAGCATTGTCAGAGAAGTAGAGGGCGTGTTTATTTGGTCTCCTGGAGTCCAGCACACTGCCTGATCCACACTGAACATGTAACTGCTGAATGAATGAATGGTCTGACCCACTAGTGCTGATCTGTACTTAAGGCACATAGAAGATTATTGGAAAACATTGTCCCACAACAACCAGTTGAATGTATAGAGCAGCGATTTTCAACCTTCATCATCTCATGGCACACATAAAGGAATTATACGAAACTTCTGTGGCACACCAAAACATGTATTACATTTTTGCCGATCTGACCAAAAAAAAAAAAAAGATAGGTATAATTTTGATTCATTCACACTGGATGGCTATTGTGTTGGTTGTCATTTTTTAATTTTGACATTCTAAGGGAAAAGAGGTCAGTGCACCCGACTAAATAGTCAGGCACTGCATATTTTCAAAATTTCTGTGGCATACTGGCTGAAAATCACTGGTGTAGAAAAATGAAATATTCATTTATGCTTTTTGATGTGCTTTTAAATACATCTAAAATACATGAATGTCAAAGATGACCTCATTTCTCATTTGGATTCTTTGAAAATAATGTATCACACTTAAAAATATTTTGTGGATATTATACAGCCTTCTAGTTTCATTAATATAGGTGAAAGGGTTTGTATGCTAGGAGGTGGCTTCTGTAACGTGTAATCTGAGCTTTCCCTTTTCAGGGACTTTTCAAAGTAAGACCTCAGCTCAAGAAACACAGGTCCATTTCTACATAGTGTCACGAGAGACAGAACTGGCAGATTAAATCTCAGGAACATCAAGTCCCTCTGTGGCAACGGATTTCAACAGCCTTTGGAAGCTAATCACTCAAGGCCTTTAAATTTACTTAAGAGACATTTAAGAGGGCCACCTAGAAACCATCTTTCTAGACACAACAATTTAAAAACCCAGAGCTTCTTGGACCAAATGCTCAGTAGAAATAAAAAATCTACACGTTTCCCGTAAGGATAGTTAAGTGATATTTATATACTCATTTCCCATCTGATTTAGTTATAAAATATAATAACTAGGCCAGACACAATGGGCAACCAACACAAAACTCTACACTGGGAATGTCAGCTGAACCTTTCTGAGGAATCAGAATTCTGAGTAACCAATTATGATTTCTCCATATGCTGAAGTAAACACGTTCTGTTTCATCGTGCATGGAAACGTAAATCAATTTTGGAATTAGATGAAATCTGTGACTTCTTGGTTTTTTGGCATGGATTTTAGATGATAGCATCATGAACTGAAATAGTGTTTGAAACATCATGTCACTGGAGTGTGTCTGCCACAGGAATGAATTTCACTGTATTTGGAGGTCCTGCCACTGGGTTCGTATGCCATTCACCCTCTGTTATCTATACTTGGGTGTTCGGCCGTGACATGGCAGCTCCAATCAGCAGATAAAATATCGTATCTTATGGCTTTAGCAGACGGCATGAAAATTTCCCATTTCCTTTCATTTATATGTAGCTTAGGGGAGTATTAAAATCTACTTTAACACTTAATCACGGCTAGATGTGAGAGGCAATCCTGAGATGTAAAAAAAGAAAATCCATGAGAGAGGAACCGTTTGGTTACAGATAATTCAGAAAGCAAACAATGTATACGGAGATGGTCGAGGGATGACCACACTGATGATATCTGTTGTAATCTGTAGAACTCGGGGCTCATGAACATGCATCCTGTCGGTCTACAAAGAAAAGCCATCAACCACTGACTGGAACCACTGTACCTTTGAAGAAAGGTTTTCCATTTGTAATTTCTTTCGTGGCAAATCCGGGTCCTCTGGGACAGAGCTCCTCGTACTCAGGTGTGTTTCTCACAGGACACTCCTCACATTCTTCAGTGCCCCAGGCCGCCCCCACGGAGCAGCAGCAGGCGTCCATGCGGTGGCGGCCGGCGACGGGCAGGGTGCACTCCTCATCGTCATACCGCAGGTAGCAGGTCTCCAGGCGAATGTCTGCCAGAGAACGCAGGGAGAATGAGGAGGGTC
This sequence comes from Molossus molossus, assembly GCF_014108415.1. Lineage (NCBI taxonomy): Eukaryota > Metazoa > Chordata > Mammalia > Chiroptera > Molossidae > Molossus > Molossus molossus. The sequence continues at coordinate 186,892,023 of NW_023425344.1, forward strand.
ACTCCGCGTTCACTGCCCTGCACTGCCAGTGTCGTGTTAGGCAAAGGAAAATACGCTCAGCAACTTGCTACATACTTATTGATTAGAGTTATTTTCTTCCTTAAAGGAAACCCAGGCTTTGTGGTGGGTATTTCTGCCTAATAAAGACTTTCTATCGGGTGGCTCATATTTTTTTGCACTGACGATTTGTGGAAAGTTTCCTTTCGACTTTAGGCAGTTTCTGATAGTTCTACGTAAGGAGCAGTGTTCTGAGAAATCCTGCCATGCACCCTGGGGAGATGTTTTCGTAGACATGCCTGTTACCATTGCATGCCTGCCGGGAGGTCTTGACACCTGGTCTCTAGCTACAATCAAACTACACGATCATTGGAGAACTCTGAGCTAGCTCCAGCCCCTTTTCCTCAGAGCCACTTCACTGTGGAGAGGTGGAAAGGTAAACTCCAACATGAGGAACGCCCTGCTTGAGAGGAAAGGAAAAACAGCAAAGAGAGGCCATCCACTCCTCTTCTCAAGTACGTCTTTCACTTCAACATGTGCTCATGCGCACATTCTTCTGGGTACATGTGGGGTACATCTAGCCCCGACCCCAAATTCATGGGATTATGAGGAAGAGTAGAAAGAGTAGTAGCTCAGAGGTCAGAAGACTTAGAGTTTGATCCCATTCTATGACTAAGGAGTCTGTTTGTCTTGTTAATAACCCTGAGCCTGAATTTCCACATCTGTAAGATGATATTCCACCCATCTCTCAGGAGGGTACGATGAAGTGCAAATGAAATTATGTGTCTGAACACGGTAAAGTGTAATTAAAACATAAGGCATGATAGTCCCTCTCTTTCTCCTTCACAAGGTGGCTACTAACCATTCACCTAAGGGCCTGGGCTTCCTTTAATGTTAGAAACTTTCTGAAGCTTTCTGGGCAACTTTATATGTGGGTTGCCTTTATGAAGATGGGTATTTTTAAAATACTTTCTGAATTAAACATTAAAGTATCTTTCAACTAAAGAATCTGGAACAAGGTTCTCATTAAATGCTAAACTTAGAAGCTGAGACTCAGAATGGCACTGACATCCACAGCTACACAAAGACTCTAGCCTTTGAATTCCAACTTTTCTCTTCCACACTGCTTATGTTAGAAACCATAAAGTTCTATACTTAAAGGTTTGTTTGTTCTAGTTCGTAAATGATCCAAATCCCTTAGCGGCATACCCCTCTGCTAACCACTTACGGTGCCCCTTCACTAAGAATGCTCTTTACAGTAATCAGCTTTCAGATACACAGGGGGGCTGAGCATCATTTCCATAGTCATGGACTCAGAAACCAGTGATCCAAGAGACACATTCCTACCAGTCAGAAGCCATAGTAGTAACATCAGAATAAGTCTGTCAGACCCCACAAAAGGACGATGGGATTTCAAACCTAATGCCACTATAAGTCTATAGGGCAGCTTCCTAAAAGTTCAGAGTTCTGTGTCCAGTCTCTTCCACATCATTGCCACTTGGGCGCTAGCAGTCACCTTGAGAGAATCCCACCTTGGAGAATCCCACCATGACCAAAAGTGACGGCAGCCCTGGGCTCCCTCGGGGTCACTATTTAGGACTGTGGCACTCTTCATTCCTGATACCCACAAGAGTTTCCCATAAACACCTGTCCTTCTGGCCAATAGTGGGGCATGCCTAGCAGGTATGGGTTACAGCTTTCAATTGAAATTATTCTCCCCACCATTCACCTCATTTCCTATAGCCCATGACATGTGGGGGTTTGATTTAGGAGCTCTGGAATAATAGTTGTGATGGTAATGATTCAAGGAACAACTACATATCAGTTCTCTTCACTAACATGTTCTCGACTCCTTTTATAAAGAATAAATACACCCAGATGGTGTGGCTCAGTGGTTGAGCATCAATCCATGCACCAAGAGGTCCTGGTTCGATTCGCAGTCAGGGCACATGCCCAGGTTGTGGGCCAGATCCTCAGTGGGGGGCATGCAGGAGGCGGCCAATTGATGTTATATCTCTCTCCCTCTCCCTTCCTTTCTCTCTAAAATCAACAAAGACAAAAACAAAACAAAAGTCAGGAAAGTTCTTTTTCCAGGAAACCACCACGGATCCTGATGGAAATGCTGAATGTGGGATGTGTGTGTCTGTACTTGGAACCAAAGATTCAGCTCTGTCTTATTAACTGTCGCTTTCATAATCTTCAAGAGAGGATCATTAGAAGAGGAATGAACTTAGCACTTACCTAGGCAGATCCTCCCTGTGGAATCCAGGGTCATCCCATTGGGACACTGACACTTAAAGGAGCCCTTAGTATTAAGACATTCGCCGTTTTTGCACACGCCTGGGAACACTTCACATTCATTTATATCTGTGAAGGAGGGAAAAGCATGAAGTTAGTACGTCTGTGTAACATCATTCTACTTTATTCCATTCATGGAGTCATACTTATTCTCATAACAGAAAAGGCCATTCAAACCTGATACGTTCACAAAATTCATTTGCTTCCAAACAGTGTAGGTAGAATTTCTGGGATGTCTGAAGAGCAACAGACAGAGCTCACCTGCTCCCAAAGACATAAGAGTTTCTCCACTGGCCTCAGGGAGTGGTTTCTGAGAGGAAGAAACAGGGAGCTGGTGCAAGTTGTCGGGCATAGCTCTGGGTACTGCGGCTATCTCGGGTGAGGCTCCCCAAAGCCACAGAATTAGCTTTACGAGACCAGGTGTTTAGAAATAAGTAGAGACACAGAAACCTGGTCTTTCAAACTAGCAAAGAATAAAGAGCTTGAACATGAGCATAGAAAAAACAAACAAACAAAAAACCCTACTGAGGAATCTGTGGGGCAGTAAAAAGATCCTCTTTGAGAAGTGCTAAGAAGTCCCCAGAAGGGTATTACTAGTTCTACTTCAGTGGTGGTCTCACTGTTCTGTCAAAACCTTGGTGGCCCCAGTTTGAGCTGGGGAGAGTCAAAAGATGCCCATGTCCATCCATCTATCATTCACTCAGTCTCTCTGAAAAGTGCCCTTCTGTCTCAGTTTGCTTAATGTGGAGCAGCATGTTCTCTGCATTTAACTTAGAAAAATATCCAGCTTCAAATTGATCCAAAGAAAGGCACTAACTTGCCAATGCTGAAAAAGTGGAGCATTCGTTAACAAATTCACACACACTGCATCTCTGTTTAGAAGAAATAACTTCCCAAATTTGGGATGTTGGAAAAAAAAAAGTTCCAGATCTTTGTAAGAGAGATACAGGAGAAGGAAAAATTTACCTTTTGGGTTTTTTTTGTTGCTGTTGTTTTCTGGCCACTTGTATACTAAAGTGTGCTGCTGAGGTCAGATAAGTTATTAACAGCGGGTCTGGACCAAAGAAAGGCCAAGGAATTCAGTCATCGTTTGGAAAGCAAGACCTTGGGTGGGGGTTATAGTGTTCCTCTTTATTTTAGCAGGGGAAAAACTTTATTTCATTCCACATATGGGACTAATTGCTGTTTTTAAAGTTTTTCAGCTGCTGTGTCATGTCAGGTTGTGTTAGTCACCCTGACCTATGTCTATCTGGGACTCCACGAGAAAGAATCACTGCAAACTGGGGCCACGTAGATGTTCACAAATAATGCAGCAGCGTGTGTCCTTCTAAATCATACTTGACTATGAAACAAACAAACAACAACAAAAGGACAAACCAAGAAACAGGCAAATTTTACAGCCTCATTAAAAACCTCCTGTTTTATCTTCTTGATATACAGCATTTTGAAAGTGCAGTCAATTCAAACCATGGTCAGCCCAAAACATTCTCGGCCACCCTGTACTCCGGCCATAGTGCTTTGAAACTGGCAAGAATACACACACACACACACACACACACATACATACATATATGTATGTGTGTGTGTGTGTGTGTGTGGATGGATGGATAGATAGATAGATAGATAGATAGATAGATAGATAGATAGATAGATATGCTTGTAAAATTAACATATGTTATGTTCTGCAGTTCTCATTCTTTTTCTCTCTGTGGCCAATTTCTCACTGTGAACTTGCATGACATCTTGATCCAGTCCAAGTTAACACAAGCATTCTTCAAGTACACAGAAATTTGTAGCTTATAAATAATCATAAATACCTTCACATTGTGTTCCTTTTATTCTTGAATATCCTTTACCACATATGGGATCTGTAAAAACAAACAAACAAAAACAAATTTGAGATAACAATATCCAGACTTTTTAGCTATGACCTAGCATAAAAAACACAAAAGAGGACCTTAAACATGTATTAGATTTTGTTGCTATGAATAAGTCTAGGATAACAAGGTATTTCTAAAATTGCATAAGCAAAAAAGAATAATAATGAAATGTCTCCTTAAATAAAGCTCAATTCTCCTGAGACATACAAAAAGACCCAAGGGTACCCCAGAATCATGCTAAGTTGATGACTAAGAAGGAAATTCACTAGATGTCTCTCTTGCTATTAGCCCTAAAATAGAAATCACACTATAGGATCACTGTAACATGAATATGGAAACCAAAGTCTAAAACCTAAAGATCCCAGGCCCTGCAGCACTCACACTACACAAATTCACGCATCGATAAGTCCCAACATCGAATCAACAAAATCATCAGCAAGGCTCCCAAACCTCAGCTTTGCAACAGGTTGAGAAGGTTAGTCACAAATACAGACTTCTTTATGTTAATCCGTTTTTGGAAGAAAATCTGCATCTACAAAAAGCTCAGGACCCCTAATCCTGATTTTCCCAGAGAGCCAATAGGAATTGCTGATGCAGGAAAGCAACACCAGCCAAATTGCAATGCGGTGATGATAGCAAACAATAAACTGCCAAATGACCTAACGTCATTTTCTTTGACACGTCTCCTAGTTTCCTATTTAGTAATATGTTTCATTGCGATCACCAGAATTAAATCTTCCCAAATCCCCACACCCAAATGTACAAAGCACTAGGCTTCCCCTTTCTAAGTGAAGTGCCCAGTGGGATGGGCACAGGAGCCACAGCACCCGCCCGTCTCTTACCGACTTGGCACAGGGTACAGGGGCTCCCCCAGGCGGCGCCGAGGGAGGAACAGCACTGGGACTTTAAGGTGGCGCCATTGATGTTGATCTCACACCGCCCATCGATGACAGTCTGCCAGCAAGTGCCCTTGATGGTTTCTGGGGCAGGGGGGTAAAGGGGATACTATTTAACAGATACTTAAACACAGCAGCATTGATAAACACAGGACGGTCATTCTCAGGAAGATAAATACCTATGCAGATGGTTTTTGTTGGGTCCAAGGTACTTTCAGAAGAACATTCACAGATAAAAGAGCCTTGGTTGTTTTTGCAGACTCCATTGATGCAAGGATTTGACTCACACTCATCGATGTCTAAAATAAAAAAAAGGTCTACGTTATTGCTGAAAACTGGTCTTGGGCTTGAATGAATATTGAAACTTTGGCCTCTACTGCTATCACATATTCTTCATTAGATAGTAAAGCTGGACTATACAGGATCTTCTCTAGACTAGATGGAATGCCAACAATAATAATTAAGCACGTCTCTATAGTACAGAATCCGGCCCATGGAGGAATCTTTTTATCCAGAAAATCCGGAGCAAATACAAGTGTGATTTCTGAATAACTAACTCAAATCGCATCTATGTAACGTTTCCTCCGTCTACTAAATGATAGCTAGTAAAACGCCAATCGCAGGCAAATGCAAAGTGAGTGCTTTGAAACGGCACTTAAACTCGGAATAAACGGCAAGCAACCTGCCAGCTGCAGGCAAGTGCCACCAGCAGCTTGCAAAGTGCACACAAGTGCCATTCAGGACCACAGAACCTCAGCCGAAGTGGCGTAGTCGTCTAAACTAGAAGTGACCCTAATTTATTCTCACGGTTTTCTAGTGGCATTCCAGGGGGCAGCAAAGTACATGGAATAAGAACAAAAACTGTAGCTTACCTTCACAGGTTTTTAGATCAGGTTTGTATATAAATCCCTTGGGGCAGGTACAGACAAAACTCCCAGGAGTGTTTCTACATTGTCCATTGTCACAAAGTAGACTGTTCAACATGCATTCGTTGATATCTGGAAAACCAATGAAAATGAACTTTTAAAAGAGCCCACCCCTTGAATGCAACTTCTTTGCTCTTTTAGTTAGGTTTTCTAGGTCATAATGATATGATTTATTCAGAGAGGCAAAACTCCTGTACCATTGTTTTTGCCTAAACTGCCTAATTTTAGGAAAACAGGGGCTAGACCTGATGATCTGTACATTGTATGTATGGAGTCTAAAGTCACCATACGCTATTCAATTCACTTCTTTCTTTAGCAGGAAGAAAATCTGGATGTACTGGAAATCACTCATCTTTATATAATTGTCTCATCATACCAGCATTCAAAGGATTTATCCTGTTGATTTAAGGAACTAAAGAAATATTTTTAAAGTCTGGTCCATCTTTGATATGTGTTAGTTCCAGGATGGGTGTTTCTTCTTTGGGATAATTTAAAGGGTGTCTGGTTGAGTTTATCAAGTATGAGGCAATGTGCAGAGTTTACGATGGTCACGAGGCATTAGACTCGAGCTTAGGAGAGCTGAGGAACACGCCCTGATTTCAGCTGAGTAGTGGGCCTGTCCAATGCGGAATCTAACTTTTGATACGTATGACGTAGACTAGGAAGTGTAAAAATTACACAGCTTTTTAAAGTATCCCTTTGAGCTATAACATCACGCAGCCCACAGTATAGGCTATCCATTCACAAGGGATTTTTCAGACATTGCAAGACTCTGCTTAGATCATCATTTAACCTGCTAGTAGCCCTGACATAAAGGACGTACAAATTCAGCACCGGAGAACTAGCTGCATGGGTTCACAGCATTACACACACCTAGATCAGCAACATCAGGTTCTTAATATGGGAAAATTGAGTACCAAGTTATGTAATCGAGTATGAGATAAAGTTATGAGCCAGTAGCATACTAAGAATTCTGGTAAAATAATATCAGGAATGCTAACACTTCCCAAAAGAGTCATGTTGTAATTCTTAAAACTTTGATGATATCAGAAGACTCTAAAAACTTTAAATTGACGAATTGATGATAAAAATGAAAAAATAGCCAGTTCCTGGAACCCTGTGTGGGAAATGGCTGGAGTGGATCTTTGAGTCCTAACACCTCTTAACATAATCTGAAATACAAACATACTTCTGATGCGATGATAACAGCGCCAATTTGGGGCATGCGCTAAGGCACTGAAGCCTCTCAAAGTCGCCTTTCTGCTTCCCATGGGGTGACTTCTGGATGGAGCTGAAACATCCCTGTGTCTTTCTGGCCTGCCCAAAGCAAGAATGATTTTCCATGTCTGCCCATGAAGAGAGGCCCTCATAGAAAAAATGAAAGAGTAAACCTTGTTCTCCGCTGAGTCTTGTTTAAAAGTACTTAGGTAACAACTGCAGCCTATAAAGAGGCCCTGCAAGTAAGGGTGAGAGAGAGAATTCATTTCTCAAAAGTCCGTGCAGACCACAAAGAAGGAAGGGCCATGTTTGGGCCAGCAAGACAAGCTGGCGAGAGAAAAGAAACCTTCCGTTCAAAGAAGAGGGCTCTGGTTTGGAGCTCCCCTAACCTGCTTCCATCCTCCATGTTTTCTAGATACCGGTTTAGCCAGACTCAGACGAAAGCTGATTCAAATGGGAGCAGAAAAGATGCTTTGGTCTACTGTTATTTTTCTGTGTGTGCAAATGCCGCAAACCTAGGCTGCAGGTTCGATTCCAGGTTGGGGTGTACACAGGAGGCAACCGATCTAGGTCTGGGTCTCTCTCTCACTCTCAATATTATTTTAAAAACATATCCTCAGGTGAGGATAAAAATATAAATAAATAAATAAATAATAATAAAATAAAATAAAATACCACTAATGGCAAAAGAGAGTAAACATCTAACTCTAAGCCCTAGGTGGCTTTCAGAAAGTAAAACATATTTCAGGTCTCCCATTCATCTTAAAGACTATTAATTTTCAACCTATTCCATGAAAGTATGTTTGCTTTGAGGTAAAACGTGTTTTTCTTCCAAATCAAAAAGGTGCACCATCTTTCACTTTGGTTTGGGTACATTTTGGCACATTTGCACAAGTAGGAACAGTCTGGTGTTAGAAGCCGAGCTTCAGGAGACCCGAGGCAGTGTGTCACCGTGGAATGGACAGTGCATTTCAGAAATGCTAGTCTAGGCAACAGGAGAAAGTTGAAGAAGAAGAAGAAAAAAAATGGTGCCCCTGTTGACCATTTTCTTCTCAACCAGAGAATTTAATTTAGTTACTGGCTGGCACCATCATTAAGGACTGTTAGAGCATAAAAATTATGTTTGCTAAACTTAACAGAGAACAGTGATTACTGAATATAAGCTGGGTTTTCTCTGATTAACCCTAGAAGGCGGTTGGGAGAAGAGCTGCTTCATGATAAAAAATAGGGATGCCTTGGCAGCCACACAAGAATGGCTCACAGTCTTTGCATTTCATACATCTAAGGAGCTTCTCTTTTGTGGACCGAATCTGATATATGATTATGTGTAAACTGTCAAACTTCAGCTATATGAGATTTTGTTTATCAACAACGTGTATGCCATGGTGACGCCCAGAGTGGAGCACCCGCCTGCCCAGCCCTTTACGTCCATCCGGGGCAGTTTCCTCCACCAAGGCAGACATCTGTAATTCTCTCAACAACAAAGAAAGAGAAGAGCAGGGTCCTCCAAGCACGGAAAGAAGGAAAGCAATGGGCACGAAACGTCTTAGAAAACAGGTGAAACTTCTCACCAACGCAGTTCTTCCCAGATGAATCCACTTCGTATCCAGAATTGCATATACATTTGTAGGTCCCACGGAGATTTTCACAGATTCCGTTTGGACAGATGTCAGGATCTAATGCACACTCGTTTATATCTGCACCACAAAGAAGTTCAAAATCAATGACATTCTATAGTGAACACCCAATGAACTGTCAAAAAATAACATTACAATAAATGTCATGACCCTAGGACCTTGTGAAAAGAAAAAGGTAACATTTTGATAAGAAAGCTTGATCCCTTTTTCTCTGTACAAGTTATCCTAAGTCAAATCTCCCTTCCCTTAGTCCCCTAGAGGAACTGGCATCTGGGTGGGACCTCCAAGATTTCCAATCCTTGACCAGGCTGAAGGAGAATTCCTGTACTTCTGATGCAAACACCAAGATGGAAAAGTGGATCAAACGCAGAACCCAAGTCCCTACAACTGGTCCCTCTGCCCCCAGCTGTCCATTTTCAATCTACTTTCCACACTGCCACCAGACTTAACCCCAAAACAAGGTGACTGTCATGCTCATGCCTCGGACTTTTGTAAGTTCAATAATATCCTCACACTCGAATTAAAATATGAACTCTGTTTATTGACTTTAAATTTCTCACTCTTCCATGAACATAAAACATTCTTCACTTTGTGTCAAGACTGTCTGGAGCAGAACTATGCACAGCCAAAGACACCCCCTGTTCTGGAAAAGCCTCTGCTGCTCTGCCCAGTGGAGGCTGGGCCCCCCCTTTCTGTGCCCTCAGACTGAGGGGAGTTCTAACAGGCAAAGGCCATGCAGAACGACAGTCAGTGAATGGCAGTGTCAAATCTTGGTGTCTGACGCTTCTATAAGTCAGGGTTGAAATTTTGTTTACTTCTGCAGGTCCCTAGCGCATCTTATTTACCCCCTGCTAACTCTTTATTCATTATAAATTTTCTTATTTTTCCTCTCTTGTCCTCCAAATATCCTTTCCCCATCTTTATCCACTCAAAATGATAAAATCTATGAAGCTGAATGAACTGACAATCAATTCAGCCAGTCCATTTTTTTTTCAGAACTCTCCTGAATCAAATAATTTAGTTTTATATTATATGTTAAATTATATTAATAAAATAATCCCTTTGTCTTTCTTATCACCCACTTTACACTTAATCCAATTCTTTCTTTTCATTGTAATTCCTTTTATGGCACTGATATTTCTCTACTCCTACATTTAGATAGTTCGTTCTCATCCAACTCAGTTAACTGCTGTCATTGCATGCTACAAAATATGAAATGAAAAATATAAACTATAAGATGACTCTCAACTGCCATCTTATAATGACTGAGCACTGGACAGTTAAGAAATAACAGTCCAGCTGAGCCCATAACCGTGAATTGTACCTGACAGTGGAAGACCAAAGGAAGGCTAGGCTGCCCCTTCTTGTAAACCAGCAACCACCATCATTGCATCTCATCCACCACCCTCCGAACCCTCCTGGAGAGCAACGACCCCTCAGTTCCAATCCCCACACCCTCATCCAGCCATCCCAGGACCCACTGTGACATGGTTGCTCTGCCATTGGGGGCTTCTCGGTGACCCTGGTACACCATGCAGTGATGGCCAGCCAGGGAGTCAGACCAGACTGGTGTAAAGGGACCACATGGAAACCCACAGGAAGGCCTGATCCTGCCTCTGCACATGCTTAAGGTAGTAAATTTGGAAACAAGTCCTTACCGCTGCCTGCTGATGTCATTCCTGGCCCACTGCTGCAGAGCGCCTGATATTCCGCTGCAATAAATTAGCAGATAGTAAATGATCCCCTTGTTTGCAGAACGAGTCGGTCCTGCTTTGGGCTTTGCACACATCATTTCCTCCAAAGTGAGTGGAACTGAAATAAGTGGCAACGGAAAGGAGGCATCTCCCGGGAGAGTCGCCGCTACACCACGCTCCCATTTTCCAGTCTCCCCATCACTGAGGAAAACAGGTTTGGAGGCTCTAGGCAAGTTTCAGCAATTCCCCATGCAAAGCACTTTCGGAAAAGGTGTTTTTCCTATAACTTGATTTTGCTCACCAGGGAACAGTTTACACTTGCAGTGAAATGTGCCTGTTAAAGTGTGGTTTCTTAACTGTTAATAAAACTTTCTCCCACCATCTTGGGAATAATTTTGTTTCTCAGTGCGAGCCGTATTTTTAGTTCTTAACGTTTTCTCATTTCTCTCTGCAAATTCTCTGGCCTCCACTCACAAGAACAACAGGGTATCTGTGCTTGCACTTGAGCGTACTTTTAAAGGGAATATTTTTCAGGGTACTAGACTCATTCTATATAAGTCCATAGGAGAAGTACTGTATGATGTTAAAACTGTGAGATCCTATGGAAGACATTGAAGTTTATAGAATATGTTTCCAAATTTGTGATGGATCAGATTGCTATTTCTTTCTTTCTTTTTTTTTTGTTTTGTTTTTTCCTTTATTGATTTTACAGAGAGAGAAAGGGAGAGGGAGAGAGAGAGAGAGAAACATCGATGAGAGAGAACATTGATTGGCTGCCTCCTGCATGCCCCCTACTGGGGATCGGGCCCACAACCTGGGCGTGTGTCCTGACCGGGAATTGAACCAACAACCTCTTTGTGTGTGGGTCGACGCTCAACCACTGTGCCACACTGGCCGAACACTATTTCTTCTTTTGAAATTAAACTTATTGGGGTAATACTGGTTAAAACTAATATGATGTTTTACATAGAGTTCCAACAATAGTTAGATGGACATAAGTCTTGTGGTCAAATACAAATAATTTGTGCTAAAGTGGCAGGAACCCTGAATCCCAGGGTGGGCCCTTCTGCGGGGGCCGACAGCACCTCACTGCAGAGGCAGACGGCTCTTCAACTCCTGCTAGAAAATTGCACTCCTGATGACAGTGATGCAGATGAGTCATACTATACCGAAAAAAAAAAAAAAAAAAACTAAGATGGAATCCTTCAGAGCCTATGCCTTCAAGCAAATGTAAATTTGAGAAAACTGGAGAAATCTCTTAATTTTCATGTCATCTTAAAGGGGGCGAAAAGGGGAACAAATGGAAGGTGTCTGCCACTGTGTCTTTGAAAGACAGGAATTGAGAGCAAAAAGTAACACATCCTCTTTATTCTCTCACATCAGCAACGAATTGAAACATCTACCAAAAGGTGAAGAAATACTGCAAGTAATAAAGAAGGTAAAGCAAAATCATACTAGTTTTGTAAAAAGTCGTTTTACCATTCGTGCTAAATTAGCTGATGCTTGGCTAAAGGCAGGTCAATTATTGTCATTGTTCTTTTCCATTTGGGCAAGATCTGGCACAAGAGTATTCTCTGTGGTGACTTCGGGTCAGCATGGGTTTGAATGCTCATGCCTGTTGCTGGGGGCCTTGGGAGCAAGGCTTTGCCCTCTGTTAGTTTCCTCTTCTATAAATGGGAGACCATGACACCTAATTCGCATTGCAGTTCTATGGATTTAATGAGAGGACCTGTATAGTGCTCCGTATAACACCTGGCACCGTCAAGCCCTTAAAGTGACAGGTGTTGCTGAGCTAACTCAATGTGCCATGAAGCCCGGGGTACGGGGGCAGATGAGAAAATTCCTAACGATTACACTTCCATGTATTGAATTGACCAACTTCTGTGAGGAGGAAATGCTCAGCCAGTGAGAGAGATCCTCCTATAGCCTGCTTGACCTCCAGAGCACAAAAATGAGCTTTAAATGTCATGCGGTTGGGGTTTTCTCACTAAATTAACTGAAGATATTCCTTCTGGGTATTTGCAATACACTTGGAAATTCCTCTTCTCTCCTGAAATGAGGGGTTCCTACATTCAGATCCTTCATGACTTGGCGTTTTCCTCCACCTAAGCGGTAGAGAACCACGCTGAATGAAAGCACTTTCACCTACGGACCCCTCCTGTATAAATCCATTCAAATATAAAAGAGAGGCTAGTGGCACTGGGCTTCAAGTGTAACTCTGAGCTTTACTGCTTAAAGTCTGGTCTTGCTCGGCCGGTGTGGCTCAGTGGTTGAGCGTCGTTCTGTGCACCACAAGGTCGCCGGTACAATTCCCAGTCAGGGCACATGCCCAGGTTGTGGGCCAAATCCCCAGTGGGGGGCATGCAGGAGGCGGCCAATCGATGTTCTCTCAGAGATGTGTCTATCTCTTTCTCCCTCTCCCTTCTTCTCTCTCTAAAATCAATAAAGAAAAAAAAAGGTTTTAAAAAGAAATATGGTCTCTGTTAGTCATCTTTCTATAAGCTCATTTTATTTTCCTATGTAGCACAAGCAATTCTTTGGAGATACACTTGATCCAGAGGAAAAAGGTACAAACTAAGCTCAGTACGCACCAAGCATCCTGGATTCTACATTTGCCTCTTCTGCTCATTTAGGATGTGAACAAATCACCTACAGTCTCGAACACCAGCTTTCAAGATACTTATCTAGCTTCCAAATTCAAAGTCAGCAACAAAAGTATTTTGAAAAGTTAAAGTAATGACAAAAGGCTAACAGAAATAATATGCAACTATAAAGTTACATGAAAGTATCTTTGTCGGATCAAATTATATTTGTATATTATGTAATTGAAGTACTGTAAACATGTATGTATTTAACTGATCGGTAATCACATACAAAATGATAATTTGTCTACTGGTCACAGGGGAAAGTAATCAGACAGAATAAAGCTTTTTTTTTAATTGGCACCCCCCCCCCATTTCTTTGGAAGTCTTCCCTTTAACTTTCTCTAACTTCTCACAATATATTTTAATTTCTAACTACAATTTCAAATATCATCATTTTCAAAATGACAAATGTTTAAAAATCGTGTATTAATCTTCCACTGATTTTTATCTAGGTCAGAAATGAACTAACTGAATTGTAGATGTGAATCAACCAATCAGAGTTACATGTTTTCAATATTAGATCTAACTCTATTTTAGGACATTAGAAGTCACCTGCCAAGCCCCCTTAAAATTATGTTAAAATGCAGACAGTCTATTGTTTTAATTTTAATAAACTCTTTTTGCCTTACGAATGGAAATAACCAGCAACTAGAGGGGCCCTTGTGGATTACCTAACACAAGTCATTTTGTAGATGGGAAAATTAAGAACCCCTCTTCCCTATCATTCCAAATACAATCTGTAAATTATATTTACTCATACAAGCCATCACAAACCTTTCTGAAAGTAGGTGAGGAAAGTTCCTAAGTAAACAAAAATCCATAAAAAGCAAAACCCCCTAATTAAGTGCTCCATCCGCCGTGGCTGGGAAGCAGACCCGTGACTCGCAGAGCCGTGTTCCTTTCACTATACCGTGCCGCTTCAAACAGAGGAATTACTTTTTCCCTAGGGCTGAGTGAAATCATTTAGGAACAGCCCGCTGAAGTCAACGCGGGGGATGCGAACAAAATTCACAAGGCCTTTTGGAGAAAGGTTGGCAGTATCCATGCAGCCTGACAATTATTTACTCTTGCACGGTGTACACTCCTGCTTTGTAAGTGGTTCCTGCAGAGCGCCAACACTGTGAAACGCCTTCAGAAGACAGAGTCAGCTGCATGTATTCCAAAGAGCGTGAGTGTGATTGAGGTGCATGCGGGAGCACACAGGTGCTGCCTTGCCCACGTGGTTGTGAGAATCAGGTGAGTCATGTAGATCAGACCCTGTCAGCCCCTGCCAAGACCCCAGGAAGGTACACGATGTACCTGGAGAGCATATGTAGTCTTTCCCTATGACTTCCATCAATGCAAGACTGTAGCTGGGGGTGCAAGGCTAGCAGTACCAGGCACCCCCGTGACACCACATACCTGAATTCTGTGCAGGACATGGCTGGCACGGCTCCCCGAATGCATACTCAGTGTTGGCGCAGCAGCATTCAGATTTAGTAACAGCGCCAAACAAGGGCTTGACACACTGGCCTCTCTTGTATCCACCGTAGCATGTGCTCCGCATGTGTGTGTCTAAACAGGAAGAGGCATCTGTCATCACACCGTCACTTCCAACAGATGAGAAGCCCCAGGTCAAAGCTGAAGCTAGCTTCATTTATCCATCAGCCCTGTTCTAACTCACAAAGAATGCCTCTGCTGTTAGGTCTCAATAAAAAATAATGAAACAAAACAAACTGCATTCAGCTTCCAAGCACTGGGAACGAGTGGTCAGATTCCTTCAGTTTTCCAGAGACGATCATGGTTCACCCAACAGAGAGGCACTTAAGTGCTAGAGTCATACCCCATTCATTTTGTCTTCCCCTGGCCTGTACAGAGCAGACACTTAATAAATGACTGAATGATGGATGAGGATTGACTCTCACCCCATGATAAATAAGATCTTGATGAACTGTGTGGCCTATCTCAAAATAGACATGTAGTCATTGAATGTCTGAATTAGATTTACTTTCTGTAAAGGTTCATTATATCAATCTGTAGATGTTAGTCAATAAACAGTCATCCTTAGCCTCAGGGAGGGGGCTTCCAGCTACGCCCAACCCTCTTCCAAGTCAAAGGGTTTACCAACCACCTTTCTTAAAAATAATCTGGATAACATTTATATCTATTTCTCAACTAATCTCAAACTTCTTATAAAGCCACATAAAACTATTATCATGTACGTTTCTTATCCGTATCCTTCATTGCATTCCACACTTCCCTCTGGACATGACTACTATATGCACATGTCGGCCAAGAGATAATGAGCGTACACCGGCCAATTTCAAAAGCCATTACCAACAAAGGGTGACTAGAAAAAATAGAGGACAGCTATTTAATCAGGAAAAAAAGGGAGAAAAAGAGGTGAGGATTCCCTTGCTTTTCATAATCTCAGCTCATCTTTCTATCCCTTAAATGGATACCCAAATTATCCTAAGGAGAGAACGGACCCTGTTGGTTTGTTGCTCCACAAATAGTAATCACGTCATATCGGCTACAGTAGAGTACGTTTGCTATTGGAGGGTTTTACTGATGGACAGAGCATGCATCTCTATCACACATCCAGTTATGGCTTAACCTTACCAACACACACACGTCCATCCAGCCCCACGGCCAGGCCAGGGAAGCATTCACACTTGTAGGAGCCATCGGTGTTGACGCAGCGTCCGTTCATGCAGATCCCGGGTGTTTCACACTCATTGATATCTGCGGTGTGGACAGCACGTATTAAAAATGAAGTAACTTTTATCTAAAACCATGACACATTTACAATTCTGTTACAACGTTTGGAAATAGGGGAAATGGACAATAACATGCAGCATCAGCAATAAAAGCTCAGTGAGATGCACTTTCCGTTTCCTTTGAGAGAATCGTAACAAAAAACTTAGAGAAATAACCTGGCTGACTTTATTCCATTTCAATAGAAAGCTATTTTGATACTATTCTCAAGTTTTGTTGTTGTTGTTGTTGTTTTTAATACTCCAAAATAAGAATTGCAAAGGCAAAAACAGAATTGGAAGAAGAAAAGTGACGACTAACATACGAAGGGTCTTGTGCAATGTTTCACACGGCCGTTCTCCCAGGACTGCCAGAAATCTAGCTTGATAATAAACTGCATCTTTGACCTGGGCAGGAAGCCTTTCCTTCCGGCACTCAACACCCAGACTGGCGTTCATTCTAGTGTCCCCCGTGCCTTAGCTCTCTGGGACAATTAGCATGGCCTTAAGAGACAGCTCCAAAGCCTTGGTGACACACCACAGGAAAGGAATATAAAATGAATATAGAGGATTTTGATAACCATTCCTGGCCAACAACGGCACTGTAAGCAACTGGAACCCAGCAAAGAAAAAATCTTTCATAGGCATTACAAACATTTTGCAGTATTGTATGTATTTACTTATAAATGTATACTCATCATATGTGTATGCTGATAAACGTCTTTATTGGACACATACCAATAACAGTAGAGATTTTTCCCCCTTAATGTAAGGAAGTAGAAGTGGTACCAAAATTGTGTTTTGGAAAACATATTAACACTTAGAAGCAAGTCACTTTATAGCAACTCCTTTCATAATATACAAAACTAGTGCAAGTGATCATTTTCATTCTTTTGGCTGTAAAAGGTCAATTGAGATGGAAACACCTCTGTGTTTTACTTAGCTTGTGTTATTCGGCTATGAAATATACACAGATGGTCCAAGATTCTGTGCACAGATTTGTATTTTAAAACAGCAGTTATATTTAAATACATGAACTCAGATTGGTTCAGTTATTTGATCACCTTTTTTGTTCAAGATAAGATCTGTAGTAAAACAGTGGCAACTACAACCTGAAAGGTAACACGAAGGCTTTTCTGCTGGGGACACAGATGTAACACTGATCTGGGAGGCACTGTTCAAAGTGACCAGGGAGGCCACGCTGTTCATCTGATCAGGTAGCTACAGGGGTTAAACTGGTCTGTTCAGCTTTAAACGGTCACATCTTTTTTTTTTTTTTTTTTTTTTAATCCTCACCCGAGGATGTTCTCCATTTTTTGTACAGATAGAGTGGGAGGGAGAGAGAGGAAGGGAGAGAGAGAAACATCGACGTGAAAGGGACACATCGAGTGGCTGCCACCCGCACGACCAACCAGGGCCAGGGACAAACTGCAACCGAAGTACGTGCCCTTAGCGGGAACCGAACCCGGGTCTCTCCGGACCGCAGGCCGACGCTCTAACCGCTGAGCCAAACTGGCCAGGGCTAAACGGTCACATCTTTGTGGGCGTGGAACTATGTGCTCAACACTAATAGAAAAATCTTATCCAATGATGAAAAACCACGGAAAAAAGAAATCTTGCATACAAGGGATTTTTTTCCCCTTCCTTTATTCTTATTCTTACACCAGGAAAAAAGAAGACATAGGTAAGAATATGGAGCATCCTCCCTTCTCTCTTTCATGCTCTGATTCTTAAGCCAGGATGGTAAAATCAGAACAAACCTTCCAAATCATTAGGCACTTTCAGATGAATGGAACAATCTGTTTATTGATAAGACACTATTTCACTGGTTGCAAATAGTTGCAAAAATTATTTCATCTATGAGGTCATGATGTTTTCTGAAATAGTTCCAACAGCATTATCTATTGGTCATACTTAAAGCTGAAAGACTGTGGGCTGAGTCACCAGCAGCCTATGAGCACTGACAGTGAATCTTAGTGTGATTTTTAGATAGCTAAAAGGAGAATGTGTTCTCGCAAACAGTCTGCTCACAAGGGGGCCTTCACATTTCCTTCAGTTATTTTGTTTGGAAGCCTAATTCCAAGTATTTCAGCAACCATTCTCTTCCTCTTTCTTTTTCACTTGGACAGCACTTGATCCGCACATGTTGGTATTCTGTTATAGTGTTTCACATTGCAGAATATTCCCACGTGTTAATTTTGTCTTCCCAACTATAAGTTCCTCCCTGCGTGGGGCTCAAAAATACAGAAACCATTTTCCTAACTTCAAATTTGAAAAACTCAAATGTTTTCCCTTACTGTGAAGACAGATTTGCCCAACAGTGAGAGACACTGCTGTGAAGTCCATAGAGAATGTAGGTAAACAACCAAGAGCCAGAAGCTCTTTAAAGCCTAGAGAAAAATGCATATCTTGCCAAAGACTAAATACAAGGCTTTCTTCCATAACACCTTTACCAAAGCTGTCCACCAGGGACAGCTGGAGAAGAGGCACCACTTAATCAAGCAGGACTTAATTCTACTTCCACAATCTTGAAGAGCATAATGCTCTATGCTTCTGCATCTGAACCTATGAGCAAAAGGCTATGCATGCAGCATTTCAGTAGATTTCCTGGACCTGTTTTGAGTATGAAGTTCCTTGAGAAGTCTGGTTCCAACTCAGTTCTGGACCCCAAGTGCAAAACCACTCATCCCTGACTACATAAGGCAAGAGACACTAAGCGCGGATTGATCTCCAATGACTCTTCTTAGGACCCTAGTTCTCAAAAGCACACAAAAAAATCTTCATTTCAATACCTGGAGCAATGATATTATTTCAAAAGCTACCAAGCTAACCAGTGGTGCTTGGTTCATTTATTTCTTCTGCTTAGTCCTGTTTCCCTTTTGCTTCTTTGACTTGATAAAGTCTTAAAAATGTTGTCCATAAAAAATTTTCCATCCCTTAAAATATGTGGAGGGAATTCTGAAGAAGAGATCACTGCAATGAGTCTACATCATTTGGTCCAGGTAAAGATATGAGAGGTGGCAAGTGGAAGCCATCAAAGGAGCCTAACTGTCATTATCTCCCAACTGCGAGGAAGAGGCAGAACTCAGTTTATTTAAAAAGACACTCTCATCTGTGGGTAGACCAACTGGTGGTTTGGCTTCTCATTCACGTGCCATGTAGCCCTTCAGGCTCCTTTGAGAAGACCCCAAACAGCCTTTCTGAAATAAGAACAGCCTTCTGGCACAAATTGCAGCTCTCTGGATGACTGGACTTAAGAAGGAGTTCGAGTCAGGTTTCCTAAACCAGAATTAGGGGTGGTTTAAATGGGGAGAATCAATAAGGAAAATGGTACTTCTAAGTCACGTAGGGAGGAAGAAAAGGCAGAAGAATATCATACAGAGTTCTAGAGCACACACCTTTGCAATAACGCCCATCTGATGCCAGCTGGAACCCAGGTTTGCAAATACATTTAAAACTGCCATCTTCATTGATACACATCCCATTAAGGCACATGTTCCGTATGTTGCATTCATCCATATCTGAAAAATACAATGTATTTTCTTGTGATCAGAAGAGTAAGCTTACAAAGAAGCCGACCTAGATAATATAATTCTGTTTCTTTACATTTCTTCATTTTTTTATTATAGTCTAAGGCTAATTATCATCCAAATTACAGTACACAGAGAGAGAGGGGCCATAGAAAATATATCTGTCAAGTTCTCAATTTTTGACATGTACATGCAAACTATAAGGCTAAATTAATTTTATGACATGTATACAAAATACACACATACATGTACACATATGTATATAAAATTCATATATAATTTTATGTATACACACGCACATATACATATATATATACACACACATCTCTATATATAAAATTTGACTCAATAGAAGCTACCAGGACTCTTTAAGAAGCAGTCGTTTACAAAACAAAAAGTGTGTTAGCAGCCTGATGGTTATATTTACTTCACAGACCCATATTACTTCTAATATATTGAAAATAAAAACAAAATCAAAACTAAGAATACTGGAATTTGAAATGTATTTAGGCTACTTTCTGATTCTTTAAAAAGTGGAAACCTCAGAACCAGAGGACAGCTTATAGTGTGAAGCAATTTTAAATATGGGTAGGAAGAAAATGTATTCTTAAAATGCAGGACTCACTCTGGAATACAACCATGCCAGCTAACCTTTAAGGATCCTTTGACTATGGGGATGTTTCTTTAAATTCATCAATATGTGATTTTACTTAATATGAAAGCTGTCTTGGGAGGCACTTGATCTTCTAGACATGGTGTGTTTCCACTTACAGGCTTTAGTCGGCCCAGTGTAATTTATGATTTTTTTTAATAGGATTCTATCCCAACCGAGAATTTTGGCATTAAATCTTTGAATTGAATCACTGAGATAATATTCTGCCAAAAATGTTTCTAAGAACAGTTTTGAAATTCTTTTAATGTATGAATAGATTCTTGGGATCTTTCCCAAAGACGTTGGGAAAGATGATAAGGGCCATTCTTCATTTTTTGCTCAAGGTCTAAGAAGTGGAAACTCATCAATAATTGTCATAGTTTCAATTCAGGAAAAAATGACAGGGGAAACAGACAAAATATTTGAAACAGCCCAATTCAAAATGAGATGATTAATTCAAGAAGCAATATAAAATTATGGCTGGCTCTCTATAGCCAATATTTCTCTCAATCAAATTTTACCTTTTCAGATACCTAGTAGTAGTACTTTATTACTAGCAGACACTTTAAACAAAAGGATCATATATGACCAAAGAAGACATGGGATTAATGTGTCCTATTTAAAACAATGTACAAATTCTGATTTGTATAAAATTAGGAAGTAACGATTTATCCTGTCCAAGTTTCATCAGCACCAGGAATCTTTAAATGGCAAGCTCTCCTCATATATTTAAAATGTATCTGACTCATAGAAATGGGCATCAAAGGCATGGATATCGTTGAAAATTATGCTTGCCTCCCAGATAACATTATGTGAAATACATCTGACACTTGGACCTTTCACTCAGCGTTTGACTGGGTCTCGTTAAAGGCTTCTGGTACTGACACTGCGCTGGAAGAAGGGAAATGAGCGCTACACTGTTAATATAATGTTATCACCTTCACAGTTCTTCCCATCTCGTGTGACGTGAAAGCCTGCGTTGCACACACAGTGGAAACTGCCGTCCGTGTTGATGCAGCGGCCATTATTGCAGATACGGCCATTCTGTAAGCACTCATCAATGTCTGAAATCAAGGGCAAAACGAAGGAATAGCTTTAGTTAGGGGATTCGAAATCATTTTATTTCTCCACCCCTCCACCTCCAAGCTCATGATCTTAGTCTTGGGTTTTCATTAACTAAATAATATTCTTCAAACAGAAAGCTGGTAACAAATAACACAAGAATTAAGATTGCTGATTAGAGTTTGAAAGATATACAACAGAAGAAAAGTGCCAACATAAGAGCATTCAATCTAACTCTGATTTCAAGACTCCTTAAACCTTGGTTCTGTAAATAACATAGATTCTTCTTCACCGTTTTCCTAAGTAAGTTAATGAGCCAGTATACACCATTATTCATTTTGAACTTCGGCTGCTGTCTTTCAATACAGTGTGAGGAAAAAGTAGGTTTACAGTTGTTCATATGGAAAATAATGCAATAGTAAATAATAATACAAGAATAAACTGTGTTTCATGTATGAACAACTGTAAACCTACTTTTGTTACACCCTGTACATGATAAAAAAGGCAGATCTGCCTGGCCAATGTGACTCAGCATCGATCCATGCACCAAGAGGTCCCTGGTTCGATTCCCAGTCAGGACACATGCCCAGGTTGTGGGCCCAGTCCCCAGTGGGAGCATGCAGGAGGCGGCCAATTGATGCTCTCTCTCATTGATGTTTATATCTCTTTCTCCCTCTACTTTCCTCTCTCTCTAAAAAAATCAATAAAGAAAAAAAATTTTTAAAGGCAGATCTTATAGCTTATATCAGAAAAATAAACCAGAAATACTATTTTAAAGCATTTAATTCCATCTGAAAACCATCAATCACATGACTCTGAAATGTCTACCTTTCTGACGGCAGTTCTGGTCCAAGTATAATTTTATTGTTTATTTATTCTTAGTCACTTTTATAATTTTATGAGTATTCTATCTACCAAATAAAATATTCATACTGTGGGGGACATTTCTCTTTTGTTCTATTGTATTTAATATTATGCCAAAGTAAACAACAGAACTTGATCTGGAAGTGTTAAAAAGGACAACTCGAATAAAGTTATATCTGATCTCTCATTTAAAGATTGATGATAAACCCAAATTGGACAAGACCGTGTCCCAGATTATCTGTTTCCCTTAGTTTCTAGGCTTGATACCTGGATGAACATCAGAGAGGATGAACACAAACGGCCTTGTCTACACTGCCCACAGTCTCTGCCAGGGCTCATTCCCCCGCAGACACAGACCAAGGAACTGCGTGGAATGGGAAGGGAGCAGACCTACCTATCAGAGCTGAGACCGCATGTGCCTGTTTACATGTGCCCTAAACGTCCTCCGGGGGACAAGAATGTGCACTCAGGGCACATGGGTTGCTCTGTCTGCCCTGCGTCTGCCTGGTGTCTTGTGGTTGACCCTCGGGTGCACTTTCTTTCTGGGCAGACCCAGCAGTGGTTTCCACACGAGTCATTGGACTAGCTGAGGCAGTCTGGGCTTTTCTTCTGTCTGATCTTTGTGCCAACAACCTACGATCTTTTTCTCTCTCCTTTATTTCTTAATCCTTGCTAAAATCTGACTTGCTCCACACTCCAAAAAAAATAGGAAAACCCACATATTCTTGAGACGAGGATAAAGAGTTCAGCGTTTTCTCTCCCCGCTAATTTCAGAAGATCACCAGGCTCCCTGCTGCCCTACAAGATGAATGAAAGGCTTGCCATTCAAAGTCTGTCTCTTCTGACCTCCTCTATTCAGCACGTCACCGACTCCTCGGTTCAGTTCACAGCCTTTCCCACCATTCGGTGGCAAGTTTTATTTACCCAAAAACGTGAGCGTATTATCAATTTTTCATATTTGTGATAAGCTTCACACTGGCTCTTAAAGAAGACAGTGCTGGAGACTTTTAAGTAATCCTCAGGCTCTAATAAATTCTCAGATTAAGGACAATGATATTCATCTACATGGCTGGCCGTGCCTTCACGGTGTGCTCTCAATAATGTCTTCAGATTGCTTATTCAACAGTGCAGCCTTCTGACGTTGGTTTCTCACACACTGGTTTCAGTTAATTTTCTACTACTGCAAAAATACTTAGTACATCATTTGTACATGCTAATTCTTTTAAAGTTTTAATATTAAGATGGTTCTAAATTCAGCTAATAATTAAACTATCCATATTTATAATTCAGTAGGTAGGCCATTAATAGAAATATCAGCAGACTGAAATGCTATTTACTCCCGTTTTTTCCGGCTCAAAACTGCCATTTACAAGTAGTGTACTAAAATACACCAATGGCAAGACATCTCGCAGTCAGAACCAAATTTAAAGATTTTAAAACCAGTCACTGATAAAAATAAAAACTTCTAACTCTGATATGTCTTCAACTCATGAGAGCTTTTGTGAAAAGAGGCAATAAAATTAACTCATATGAATGGGTTACAAATTTAAGTCATACAAATCTCCCATCTTTCCTTGTACTTAATTTTAACAGGGAGTTTTCTTGCTTATATGTGGCTTTATAGGATCGGTGATACAGCTCATTCTGTGCCAGATTCATGAAGATATAGACATCTGAGTTCCCTGAGGGTGGGAAGTACACCTTACTTATTTCTGTTCCAGGAACTTGGTACATCACAGTCATCCAATAAAAGGCACATTGAGTGACTTAATAAATTAGCTAATAAATAAATACGTAATTTTTATGCGGAAACACTGATAACAGTGCTTCACGAACTTGACTGTGCATACGGATCTCTGAGGGATCTTGTCAAATGCTGACTCTGCATAGCTTCTGCATTTTCAGCCAGCACACAGGCAATGCAGCCGCTGACCGCAGTAGGCAGCAGCAAAGACTTGCAGGCTACTTCCTGATCCTTTAGACCCTTCCACTAAGAAATAAATTACCCGAAACTTTCCTGTTTCTGTGTCAACAAAAGACAGCCCTATTCCCTAACTCTCAGATTAAAAATTAATAGGCGAAAAAGCAAAATGTTAACAGGCAATAGTGATGAGGCAAAAAAAAAAAAGTCATGAAAATTGGACATTCCTGCTGGCACAGAAGCATCTTCTAAAATAATTTGCATTTTTGCCAGATTTTAGGACTTGTCCTTTGGAGTAACAATATCTGGAATTAAGTACAAAAACCAGTGTGACCATATTAGCCTCTCCAGGTAAGGGTTATTTGAACTCCATTGAACTCCTTCAAAGCAAATGACTTACTTAGCATATACGCCCCACATTCCAGGCTAGGACCATACCTCGGCACTCTGTTCGGGTGAGCGTGCTCTGATAGCCAGTTCGGCACTGACAGGTGTACGAGCCCTGGTTATTAATACACTCTCCACCAGCACAAGGGTTTTTCTCACATTCATCAACATCTGAAAAATACAGTATAAAAGAGTAAGAAATTCAATAGCTATAACTTATAACTCTAAGACCATTTTATTGGTCTCCTTTACATGTGAAAACACTTTCCTTTTAATAAATAAATAGCATAACGAAAGGAACACTTTTCTTTCCGCTACAGTACATGGTGTCACTAGCCACTTGAAGACTGGTTGAGCATTTACAATGTATTCTTTTTCTTATGTCACTTTTCAGAGAAAAATGCTGAACATGTAGCAACTCAACACTCCAAGGTAATAAACATGTTTATCTTCCCTGAGTCTGGCCCAAAAGAACCAAACAGACTAACACTTCAGAAGTGGCTTCTGGGTAGGATTCTGAGCATCTCTTGAAACTTGGTTTTTCAATAGAAAGGTGTCATGATACCTAAGCATCCCCTGCTTAATTCCACTGAGAACAAAACATGGAGCCATTGTGCTTGAAAGGACACTTCTCACCCACCCTAGAATCACCTCCACCATGTCCCCAGATAGGTTCCCACTGGTTCTACAGTCATAGAGAACCATAAGTATACTTTGAGGTGAACTGGTTTATATTCCTCTGTACAGATGGGGAAGCTAAGGCTTACAGAAGACAACCTACTTGGCCAAGGTCACATGCTTCTTGTGGCAGGTGCAAGTCTCATCTCACACTCCCCAGCCCTCAGCTAGATGTTCGCTCTTCTACCCAGCTCTGGATGACCTCTAAGGATTGAATGACCCTCCAAGGTGCTGCTAGAAAAGACTTGCATATCAACAGAAAATGACACAGCACGAGAAACCAAGAACTCCTTGTTTCTGCCCGATTCATAATTATATGATTGGAATTTGAAACAGAACTAAAGAAGAAAAATTTTTTTTCAAGATTTGATGGCAGGTGGGTGTTCTTATCCAATAAAAGGTCCTCATGGGATAAGCCCTCCCTTCACTAGCTTAAATGCTTTGTCAACCATCTAGTTTCTCTCTTCAGTTTTTAATGACTAATAGAGAGAGTTGGTAAGCTGTCCATTTAAATTAATAAAATGTGCAAAAATTTTATAATTTTGAGATACTTTTAATGCCTTTTTTTAATGATCAGGCATTTGGTAAGAAGACTTAAGCTGGAGTTAACCAGCAAAGATTTGAATGTGTTTTACAATAAAAGTTAAAAGTCACTCTGTTAGGCAGAATAATGGCTCCCCAAATATGTTCATCTGCTAATCCCCAGAACCTGGAAACATGTCACATGACAAAGGGTAATTAAGGCTGCACATGAAATCTGTCCTGCGAGTCAGCAGACCTGAGATGGGGAGGGTCTCTTGAATTACACAGATGCACCCATGGTGATCACAAAGCTCCCTGAAAATGGAATTGGGGCTTGGAAAAGAGAACCAGAGAGCTAGAGAGAGATCTGAAGATGCTACGCTGCTGGCTTTGAAGACAGAGGGAGGAGCCCTCAGACGAGGAACACAGACAGACTCTAGAAACTGGAAAAGGCAAAGACAGGGACTGTCCCGAGAGCCTCCACGGGGAGCACCGCCCTGCAGCACCTTGATTTTGGCCCAGTGCAATGTGTTGGACTTCTAACTTGCAGAACTATAAGAACTAAATCTGTGTTGCCACTCGTGACGCTGCTAAGTTTGAGGTGACTTGTTCCAGCACACCTCGAGAGCCAGGGAACAGAACTTGGTGCCGACCCAGCGAGCGCTACGTACCGATGCACTCCCCGCGGAGGTCCAGCTGGAACCCTTTGTTGCACTCGCACCGGTAGCTGCCGGGAGTTGGGATGCAGTGTCCATTTTGACAGAGGTAACGAAACAACTGGCAGTAATCAGTGACGTTGACCGGCAGCACCCCTAAAGGAATAACATTGAACCCCATTAAAATGATTTATAACTAGGGTGTCTTTCATCAGCACTTAATCCGGTAATGATGGGCCAGATGCTGGATCATAAAGGAAGGAGGACACTCTTTGGGCAAAGGTCATCCAGCTCCAAGAAGGCATACTTCCATTCCTGCCCAGAGATGGCACGTGCACCGGGGCTCACGTGGCCAGGGACGAAGGCCGGCTGTCCCCTGCCCGTCTGCCTGCTCCTCTCTACCCCCTTTCTCCGCCTCACTCTCAATATTCCAGGTTGGAGAAATGACAAAGTTATTGGCATTTACTTGCAAAACTGCTTTGTATGATACATAACCCAAAGAATAATTTTACACTTCTCTATTAATTCATCCAGTAAATCAGATTTAAATCTCTCCCCAAACTTTCTCACAGTCGACTGCAAACATCAATAACAAAAGAACATTAATCTCTGGATTAAGTTTCCCCTATGCAACAGGCAAATGTTTTATACCACACTATATAAACAAAGTTTTATACCACACTATATAAACTAAAATTTAATCTAAGATTTGGTAAGCTTATTTAATGACTAAAGCAGCATAAACAACAGAAAAGGTTAACCTGACTAATGCAAGAAAAATTGGCAGATGACTTTTGAATTCTTACTTGGTGGTTCCCGAGATGGATACGGATAGTCCACTGGTGGTCGAGGGACTGGAATTGGAGGTCCCGGAGGAAAGCCAGGAGGAACAGGATGAACTGGAGGAAGGGGGCCGTGGGGTGGGGGCGGGTACACTGGTCTCTCGGGAATGACCATAGGGACAGAGCACAGCTTGTTGAAATCCTCTGGAAAAACAACACAACAGCGGAGCTGCAGCATATGTCATAGGTCCATGGAAGTCATGCTCACTTTTCAAAGAAATCTTTGCATGACATTGATCTTCAAACCACAAAGGTCAACTGAAGGGAGGGAAAAAGCCACCTGACTTCATTCCCACTCCTAATACTTATGGCAGCAGCCATACAGGGACAAGGTCCAAAACAAACTCCCCAGGGTGTGCACCCGTGTCCCTCCCAAACCTAGGAAGTCTTTACTTATATCACAGTTCATCTCAGAAAGAATAAATGCTACTTTCTCCATCTAGTCCCCGCTGCGGATCCCACAGGACTCCAAACAGCACCCTAGAAAGCCTGGATTTTATTTTATGCACAATGGAACGCCCCTGGAGGTCTTCAGCAGGGTTGGGAGCCTGATGAACATTATCAGATCATTCTTGCTAATGCACAGAATGTACTGGAGGGAGCCAAGGCTGTTGTAGAACCAAGGGCAAGAATACGATGTCTGAACAACGGAGGCAGTGATGGAACTGGACAGGAGTGGACATTTTTGAAGCATATTTTAGAGATAATGGACAGTCCTTGGTGCAGGAGTCAATGTCAGGGCCGAGGAAAAAGGAAATTGAAAACGACTCCTAATTTTCTAGTTGAGCAATTAGGTAGATGCGGGCTCCGATTACTGAGATGGGGGAAGTGTGGCGGGGGCGGACTTGGGGTATGGAAGCTGGGTTCCACTTGAACCAATGAGTTGTAAGATATCAGACATCTGACTGGAGATGTCCCATAGTATTTGTATAAGGGAGTCAGAAGCCTAGAGGAGAAGTCAGGCCGGATCTAAGGTGTGGAGTCATCAGTAGACAGGTGGTATTTAAAGCCATGGGGATGGATGAGCTCATCTAAGGAAGGTGTGGAGAATGAAGAGAAGGGAGTGCAGAGACACCTGTCTGTAAAAGACAACAAAGTATTGGCGAAGGAGCGGCCCGTGGGCTAAGGCGGGTGGAGGGTCTCCTGTCAACACTGCATAATGACCCTCTGGACTGGTACACCTGACTCAGGCTGATTCCCCTTGTTCACAGTGCCAGCTCTTTTTACAGGAATCATCTTTAGATTTACGACACACTTCCTCCTGGGCTTCCAAAGAGGTGTTTTTAAACAGTACCCAGGTTTCCAGAGATGTATTCACTGAACTCATCACTTTCATGTTTCTCACAAATAGCCATATTTTGTCATAGATACCTTCTATGAGTAAACTAACCATGTGATTTTTCATGTATTTTTATGCTCTTGCCAGAATATTGATCATTGTATTATCACTTTCACGGAAGTTCTCCCATAGATCATTTCCACATTAGTTTAACCCATTAATGGAAATTAGGCCCATAGTTTTCATTTCCTAGTGGACTAAAGTCTGATTTGTTCTAAGACACACTACAATGTCTTACCGAGACGCATGCATAGTTCAACCCCCCACTCTCAGCCTAGCCCTTAAATTGTGTCTTAACTGCATGTGTGAGGAATTCGTTCACTCTGTTGGGTTTAATTGCATGCCAATTATACTAAGGGACTCACTTTGCTTCCAAGCACCAAGAGCCTTTCTCTTTTTTTAGTCTCTTAGCATTTGTATAAAAGAAGTTGGATAGCTTATCATAATTTCTGCTAATTAGGGAAGTATATTACCTTAAGTATGCCATTAAATTCATCTCACCCTCTCCAGGAAAGTGTATCAGACTGAGTCCTGTACCCTTTCCTACTTTCTCCAGCTTCATGACTATCCATTGAGTCCCTTTATGTTCAGGATCAGCCATCTGGGACGGATTTTGTTCAGCTGATGTCCACCTTTCCTATCTCCATTGAACCCAAAGATGATACAGATTTTTTTTTTTTTTTTGCAGCTGACTCATCTGAAATATTCCTTTCTATATCATCTCTCTTCATAAGAGGCCCTAGCTCTGTAGCACTGGGGCTGGAGCATTGGAGGAAACAAACATACCCACCTGCACGGTTTCCTCTATCAGTCTGCTTCGCCCCGGGCCTGTCTCAGGCTGTGCATCTTTCCAGGGCACACCTGGGCCGGGAAACCAGGCCTGCACTGTGTCCCCCAAAACAGGTCTTCAGGCACCTAACCCTGCTCTACTTTCCTCTCTCCTCTCTTCAAGGCCGCAACGCAGGGAGAAATCCACATCAATGCTGCTGATTCCTAATTAACATATGTCCTTAAAAAGCAATTTTCCTGGGACCCAAGCCACATGTCTTAGTAGGAAAGCATGTGTGTCTCCACAGTGACCTACTAAAAGGTCCCCCTAGTGAATGAGGAGGGTGGGTTATACTTCTAGGCCAGAGACAGTGAGCAAATCAAACAAAATATATGACTTGGTATATGTTAAAATATATTGAAAGATTTTATGGCTTCTTTAACCCACACATATAATTCTCAGCAATAAACAGAAATTTTATGGCAACATCTGTGAGCAATTCTGTAACCCCTGATAATGGGGAATTCGCATTCTGAGAGTAGCATACTCTGAAGCATTTCATCAACTGGGCATGCTCTGCCCTTGGCTGCCTTGTTTCTCCTAAATGTCCCTGATGTGAGCACACTTTTCAGGAATTGGTTTGAGAAGGAGACAGAACCCCAGTTTTTACTTGGAACTGCTGGAGAAGGTGCTGTTTGTTCGCTCTACCTGAAAGCCGGCTGTGAGCAAGACTGCTGAGCACTGTGGGAGTGTGGAAAGGCCTACAGGTACACGGGGCTGTGCTGAGGAGCGAGGCCTCCGGATAAGGTTTACCCGTGGGTGAGAACACAGTGCATGAGCACACACAGGCACAAGGCCGAACCGGGGGGCTGGTGCCATAGCGATGCCCAAAGCTGGAGCACCCAGGAAGAAAAACGGCAGCATTTATTGCTCATTATTTAAGGAGATTCATGAATGAGGTCCTATCTGAGCCGATCCTTCACCAACAAGAGGGTATATAATGGGCAAGAGTGGTAGGGTGGGGAAAAGGGAGTAAGAACTTAAACAGGGGAGAAGTATTAAGAAAAAAAAACATTTGGCGGGGACTGAAGTGGGGAGGGGGATGTCCATGGGGGGAAAAGGAGGGACATGTGTAATACTTTCGACAATAAAGATATATCAAAAAACACATTTGAGTTCAGAAAGGCTGTGACTGGTTCAAGGAAAGCTGGATCATACAATTTAACTAGAAAATAAAGCTATTATAAAGAACAAGAGTTAAAAGAAGAACTGGGAGCAGATTTGGGGACTCTGCTAGGCTAAGCAGTAAAATTTTTATTTTCAAGAAATAAAGTGACTTAGACCAGTATGTATGGCCCAAGTCCATCCTGGGAAAAAATTTCTGAAAACCGTTCTCTACATTTTCCCCAGACATAATTTGTTTCAACTGATCTGCCGATGAGTTACGCTCTGGGAAATGTATGTGGCGGCTCCGGGGTTCACGGAGACCAGTTAGGAGGCTACCGCAACAGTCCAGGCGAGAGAAAATGAACATGATGTGGAAATAAATATGACAGATAAAAGAGAGATTGTAAAAATAAAGAGTCAACAAGGCTTGGCAACTAGGAGAAGGAAAGTGTCAGATGTTGGGAAGGAGGGAATGTGTGTCCGGAACAACTCCCCCGAAGACTCAGAGGGCTGCATTTTGTTCCGAGCTTTGAGGACCGTACGCGGCCAGAAGAAATAGACGAGACGAGACAATGCTTCCTGAAAAGGGTGTTACCCCGCGGTCATCCGCAAGCGAAGTAAGAGTCAGCACCTGAAAACACTATTATTTGTATGACCTCTCTATCTTCCCCATTCGTTATCTGGGGAAATTTCCCTGAAAGCCGTCTCTTTTATTTTGGGGACTCTTACTTACCTGGGTTCCCATGCAATCGGCCTCATGCACACTGCCACCAGGCACATGGGGGCCTAGGGGGGACCCCCTGCAGGAAACTGGAAGGGCTCTTACCAGTTGCTCTGATGGGACACATCTCGGGGGCAATGGTGATCCCCGGGGACCAGCATCGGCCGACGTCACAGCAGCACTGCATTTTGGTGATGGACTGTGGCAGCTGGTTAGAACAGCGTCCATTTGCCAAAGCCGTGTAACAGTATCCTGGGCGAACGTCTGAGAGAACAAAGAAACACACACACGTCCCTGAGATCAAACTTGTTCCAACACTCGGCTGCCCCGTCGCCTCCACGCTCCACACTCGGCTCCGGCAGGAGGAAAGGACACTCCCGCTGCCTGGAAGGGAAGCTGCGTGTCCGCTCAGGAACAATGCTCCGTCAGAAAGCCCTCGTCAGCTCACACCTTTTGCCCCTGCGAGCTGGTGCACTTGGCCTGGGTCCCACATTCCAGTCCCAAGGTGGGAACTAATGATTACAACCATATGCGCCATAGGAAAAGAGAGACTAAGAAAATCACGGCGGTGACAGTTAATTAGTTATAAAGACATGTCTCTGTACTGAAGGGAGCTTGTGTTGTCCTTGGTTTCAAACGACTTAATTCGAGCCACTTCAGGCAAATATTGATATAAATCTATTTTAAAAACAACATTAAGTCTGCACTATAGTCTACATTTCTAAAAGATCTTTCTTCTTTTTCAGCCTGAAACTGTGAGTCAGACTTGTGAGTTTTTTGGGTTGTTTTTTTTTTAAAGGAATGAGCCCCTTTGCAGTCAGATCTAATGCTTAGTAACATTTCCTTTTGTCCTGGGGCCCTAACACATTTTATAAGGCACTAATTGTTTACAAGTTCAAAATGCAGACAATTCCAAGTAATTAATCCTATAGGAGACAATGATTCTGGGAGAATGGGGGGGGGGGGCAGGTGTATTTTTTTTTATGTATCATTTGCATTGGGTTACATCGTGTCTGACTGTCACAACAGCACAGGCACCCAGAGGTACAGCTCTGGGCTACCAGAGCAGAGCCTGGGACACGGGAGGACGCCGTCTCGTGAGTCTCTGAGGAAGTGCCGTGCAACAGGGGCGGCAAGTAGGCAGCCGAGCACAGAGGTCTGCTTGGCATGCGTTAAGCACACGCCTCTCTTCAAGTCAAGTACATCTCTGTACAGTTCACATAAAATAACATTTTGAAATGCAGATTATATTTTTTAAAATGCCTGTCATTTAAAAGAACGTACATGGTAAATCCTTTTCTAAAGTGTGGACTTTTTTAATAGTAAAAAAATCTGTCCCTTGCACAGCTGGTGTGGCTCAGTGGAGTGAGCATCCATCCCATGGACTGAGGGCCCCAGTTGGGTTCCCAGTCAGGGCACATGCCTGGATTGCAGGCTCGATCCCCAGTAGGGGGCGTGCAGGAGGCAGCTGATCAATGTTTCTCTTTCACATGGATGTTTCTATTTCTCTCTTCCTCTCTCTCAAAAAAATCAATTAAAAATATTTTTAAAAATCTGTCCCTATGTTTTCTATATGTCTAAATGTTATACATTAAGTTTGCCCAAAGAGGGTTATACCTATCATCTTTTTCATCTACAGAATTCTACATCATTCTCAGGAATGTAAAGCTTTCAAAGCTGGACACTTGCAATAAATTAATAAAGTGAAATAAAATAAAAGAGAAGGCTAGCTTAGAAACAGTGAAATGGTTAACATCAAGTGAAGAAGGCTGCAGTAAGCCCAGATAAACCATAAAACTACGGGTCAACATTAAAAGGATACAAGATTATTTCTGAAAAGTACTTAAAACCACTAGCAAGAATTAATGGGCTTTCCAGAAATTTTCTGTGGTCCCACTGGTCAGACTAATCTTCTCAGCAAAGAGGCAGAACAAGTCTTCTTCCAGCCTGGTCGAGGGGAAAAGGCTGGAGAGGGGGTGCAGACAAGGTATGCTCTGTGAAGCCACCGGTGCACCTCTGACGTAAGGGGGGAGAGAGAATTTTCTCCATTCTAATTAGCATTACCGGAAAGCCGCTAATGCTTTGTATATTCAGGGATTCGAAACTAAAGGCTGTGAAGAATGGAAAGAGATGTTCAAAACTGGCTTATACCCCAGCTTCCAATGAATTTGGTGGCCCAAACCCAGTGTAAACCCTTGGTCAAAATGTGTACACATGATTTTCAGCATGGGCTGTCTGTCTGAGCAAAGCTGGGACCTGCAACTGCCAACAACAAACTCATCGTGGGCTAATGTCTATTCTCTTGCAAATGAACGACGACCCTGTTTTACTGCCCAGCAGCTGACTTATAGGTGACGTCAATGGGTCTGAGACTCTTGATCAAAATGTTGAATGTTGAATAAATTATGAGCCATGTTTGGGTTGTCACAGTCCTTGATTTACAAACGGCATCTGCACATCCAACAATCATTTTGCCTTTTTTGCAAAAGGGAAAGCCTTTGTTTAAAATGCAGCCATTTACACGACTTCACACGATGAAGAAAGCCTACGGACTGACGGGTAAGGGCAGAGGAAGCCTGTGGCCGGGAAGTACTGGAGGAGCTGCGCGGGCACAGCAGCCCGG
Source organism: Molossus molossus (assembly GCF_014108415.1). Lineage (NCBI taxonomy): Eukaryota > Metazoa > Chordata > Mammalia > Chiroptera > Molossidae > Molossus > Molossus molossus. Next base: position 186,925,682 of record NW_023425344.1, read on the forward strand.
AGCTGGCGACGCCATCAGGAGGCGGGGCTGCGGGAGGTGGGAAGACCATGCAGGCCCTGGAGCCCTTTGCCCAGGGGGAAAGGGGCGGCTTTAGCATCATATGAAGACCTATGGGAGCCCAGGGAGAAGAATGTCAGGATTTGGAGGAGATAAAGGGAGGCAGGGGGACCCACAGACACCGTCATCTATTTTATACCTGCCCTGGCCAAGACATCTGGCAGAAAAGGACCAGGAAACTGTCCTCCTTTCTCCCCTTCTGAAAAAACACGGCCCTTCTTCTCAGGACCCAGAAGTCACCTGATATCAGAACAACTCTATCATAAACGGGCATTTGCAGGTCATCTCAGCCTATCAACTGGCCTCTCCTATCCAACCACTAACATTGTTGTGTCCAACCAGGAGTTCAGGGCAGCGAGGCCTCATCTGGGTCCAGGACACCTTTAGGACCCCGGGGATCAACGGGACAGACGAGCTAACAGGGACAGACAACCCTACACGAATTATTATAAAGTGCCAAAGAATGATCACAGAACAAAACATAAAATAAAATAATACTGCCAGAGCTTACAGGACAAAATGGGGTTTGGGGCTGAGGAGGTCTGAGAATGTGGTGACAGAAGGTAAATTTCAAACTCAGAAGAGACACATAAGGAAATATGACCCACCACCATCTACATATGGGATTTCCTATTGGTTAGTTTTACTAATTGCAAGCAACCAACTTACCAACGAAACTTGGATTTATATATAAGTTAGAGACTCTATGTATTTTCCTGCCAATAGGGGTAATTTGGGGGAGAGGGGCTCTGTGGTTTACCATGGAAGGAAATACTAGCATTAGCAAAGGCAGAAATGTCATCTAGGTCATTTTATATGATAAGTTGCTAATTATGGGTACCAGAAAGTTCCAAAGAAGGAGAAACAGCGCTTGCCCAGGGGCATGGCAAGAAAGAGTCACTGTGTCGGCTTCATTTGGGAGGAAGCGATGGGAGGGGCCCAGACTGTGGACTGAGGCCCAGACTGGAAACCCAGCTCCCTCACTTATTAGTCAGTGAAACAACTGGACCAAATCATGTACCTGGACTCTCTAAACCCCAGCTCCTTCCCGTCCACCGCACTGTTGTGAACGCGAAGCCATACCTGAGGAGGTGACCCCTACATCCTCGCTCCCTCCCCACCCGCTTCCTTTGGGAAAAGTAAGCACAGATATATTTAGTAACAAGAAAAAAGTTTTAATGTCAGCAATATGCTATGTAAATGCATTTTAATCATTTTAATGTAGTTTGAGGCTTTCTCCCTTTGAAGGTTACAAAAAAAATCTACCTGTTATCTGGCCAGAAAAGAACTTCCCATCTACCTCTCTGCTAAGCTGTCCCCTGGAGGTCATGTGCTCACAGGGACGTTTGGGGTTGGGGAGGAGCTATAGGATGCACTTGCCATTCCTGCACTGCTGCTCTCCTCTCTGAGGACAGATCCTGGAAACTCAAGCAATCTGGGCATCCCCCTCGTTTCCAAGGAAAAGTCAGCTATCCTTCCCTCACTAGTTGCACTTACCCAAATGTCAACTGTAAGAGACTGCCCTCAGCTTTTATTATGTGTGACTAAGCCAAAAGGAATTCAGAATTTCAAGTGCAATTTCGTTTTGGTCTGCAATCCATGGCCTGTGGTGAGGATGTGAAGCTGAGTGTCTTCGAAAATATGGGCCAGAAACAAACATCAAAAGATAGCCTTCGCTTTTCTCCAAGGCCACGAGCCACGGGCTTCCTGGCTTTGTCCTCATAATAAAGAATTACTCATCTTAATACTCAACAAATACATACCGAGCGCCTACAACACGCAAGGAATTGCGCTGAGAACCACCAGGGATGTAAGGACGGCAGTTGCCAGTCTTTAAGAAGCGCTTACAACGCAATTAGGGAAATAAAAACAAGCAGACATAGAATTTCCCTGTAAGGCCACTTATGAGCGGCATGACCCCAGGGAAGGGAGAAGCTGCTTGCGTTGGGAAGAAGGGTGTCATGAGTGGTGGGTGCAACATGTATGAGCACAGGCATGAAGGAATGATGTTTTATTGAGTTGTACACTTGAAACCTGTATGAATTTGCAAACCGATGTCACCTCAATAAATTCAATAAAAATTTAAAAAACGGAAAACGAACGGCCTGCTTGAGGGTGAGGAGCAGGAGCGGTGCTGGCAGAGAGTGAAGCTTCTCAGCTAGTAGGTGGCAAACTATGGACCTTGAACTCTATTTTAGAATAACGGACTCTGAAGAGAGTCTTGGCAATTGTTCAGTCCAGCAGTTGTCAAATCTATTTTTTTAAAACAACAGAACACCTTATTTAATTGATATTTTTAATGGAAGCTTAAATCCCAGCAGAGAAAAGCAGAGGCGCCTGGGGGGCGTGGATGTGGGGGCTGGGGGTGGAAGGTAGGAGCCCTGTCCACTGGGCTTCCCCACTTTCACGGACCCCCCTCCAACCCCAGCAGTTCCGGGGGGCTTTGCAGTGCCTGAAGGATCCATGGGACTGGAAACCACGAATAAAATCCTTAATGAAAAACTACCAGAGCAAGAGAGTTATTTAATCAAAGCATTATTTTAGGAAGATAAATCTGACAAGGTAAATTGTAGAGAAGCCAGGAAGCAGGAAGACCAAGAAGGGGGCAAAAAGAGATTAACCAAAGACCTTCTATGCACATATGCATAACCACGGACACAGACAACAGTGCAGTGAGGCCTGGGAGGGGGCAGGAGCTGGAAGAAGGGGATCGACGGGGGTAAGGGGGACATCTATAATACTCCCAACAATAAAGATAATTTAAAAAATAAATAAAGATGTGTTCTTTGTAAAGGGGAGAAAACTTGTGGTAAAACTGCAGACCTAAATGAACACAGGTGCCAGGAAATGACTGAAGGTAGGGGTTAGACGAGAGGGGTCAAGGACGCTTCAAGGTCTGACACAGAACTGCAAGGTTCATTCAGAGCCTGAGGGGACCTGTAGGTCTCCTGGACCATCCCTCTTTATGGGAGGCAAAATCCCCAAACAGGACCCCAGGGTGCCCTGGTTTTTTCAGAGTCCTGCTTGACTGTTCAATAGATATCTATAAATGTACATTTTACATTAAGTGAGAAGTTACAGGTCTCCCTTAACAGACTTGTTTAGAAAGATGTCCGCAATGGAGCGGATTTACAGAAACCATGCATGCTGTTTGCAGTTTAACCTACCTATGCATCGGGTGCCATCGGGAGAGGTGTAGAAACCGGGTGGACATTTGCAGAAGTAGCTGCTGACTGTGTTTGTACATTCGCCCCCATCGCAGATTCCAGGAATGGTGCTGCACTCATCAATATCTGGAATAGAACAGAGAGTCGCAGGACTCGTGAAACACAGTATAAAGGAGTTCGTCATTCTGAGGATTCATGTAACATTAGTCAAATCATGTCGCCAGACACAGCAATCTTTACAAAATGAAAGCTGCACATAAAATCCTCAAATCAAAGAGTGGAGGCTTCTCCTCTCAACACAGGTTTACCCAAGGAATTTATCAAGGTCAAGTTATTAAAGCCAAATAAAAGAATGTCCCCCTTCGAAATCTAAAACTGTGTCCTGTGTTTCACCCAGTAACCACAGCGTGTCAACGTTCCAAATGCCATTTCTCTTAAAGTTCTGTCTTCCCTCCTCTCCATGGTTTGCACTGCGTTGAGCTTCCTCTCTATTTACTCTACATTCTGCAACCGTGCCTGCATTTAGATTCAGTCTGATTTCCCAGGAAGCAGACACTAAAATCCTACAGAGGAGACCCCATGGTCTGAGTGGTGACCAAGACCTGGTGTCCTTGGGGGCACTCAGACTGCCACTGCAATGCTTTTCTGTGGGTTCTGCGGGAGAACTGTGGGGGGCACTGGGATGCTCCACCCAGAACCCTCAACAGGGGACTTGCCCCAGCACTCAGGGTGCTGTCAGCAAATGGCCTCCAGCTCTCAGCTCCTCCCTGGTCCGCCTGAGACCTCTCATCCGAGCCTGTGCCTTTTCCAGAGCCCACACCCGGTGACTGGTTGTGGAGAGATAACAGTCTGCTCATTCCGTCCCATGGGGACAACTCTGAAAACCACTCCAACTCCCAACTGCTGGTGGGGTTGGCTGAGGCCACAATTGGGGTTAGCCTTCAGGGCCTGAGGCCACTGAGGTTAATCTGACCGTTTCCTTCAGGGGGGGCTTTTCAAGAGCCAGAATCCGACGCTGACAGTTGTCAGTAGATGCGGCATCATGGGGGCGGGAAGAAACTGAGCATTTCCTGTTTAGGCTGCAATGAGCTCAGGGTGCAGAGGTCTGCAGCCGCATCTCTAAGACAAGTGGGGCTTTCTGTGCTGACCCCGGGAGCAGTGCGGCTGGACCCAGATCTCCTGGGAGTGCTGCAGTGGCCAGATTAACCCTGTGGCATTCAGAAGGCTTCCAGTTTAAAAATACTGACACTTTTGACCAGGTTGAAGTGCTGCTCTCCACTTATAAAATGAAATCAAGATTTAAGTGGACCAGATTCAAGTACCTTCCAATTCAAGTTCACCCTGTTAGAAAGGCAGCAGCGACTGTTTATATGCAGTTTCACCTTTGGAAAAGCATAATCCCCCTTCTTCTGTGCTGGGTTAGAGGCTAAAGCAAACATGATTTCACTGCTTATACCAGAGTCAATGCGAACATAAACAGCACTGTCACTGGGAAGTGGTGGGATGGTGAAGGTGCGTGGTCTATTCCCACAGATGCATATTTCACTGGAGTCGGTGCTGTCAGGCAGAGAGACAGCCAGGGACAGAGCCAAAGGTCCCAGAGCTGGTGTAACATCCAGGCACATGTTAAGACAGCTCTTGAACTTGAATCCTTCTGCATTTACCAGCCACACTCCTACTTATAACCAACAAAAAGCCAAAAAGTACATCAAAGAGCCTAGAGGACTCAACAACTTCCTTTTAGGATAGAGGAGGATATAACTTATCACAAAGGTATTAAGAAGAATGTGCTTTTCTCAATGTGTCCCTAAAGGTTAATGTCTAATTCGTATACTATCTATCAAAGATCTTGTGGGCAGGGAGTGTCTATCGAAAGAAGTCTTTTTCTACCTGTCAGTATAAATGATTGCTTCCACTCCTATTAAGAACACTTAACATGCATCAATATCCAAAGAGATTAAGTCACAGCATATATTAGAGAGGGGGAAAAAGTCATTTAAAAGGCAGAATTAATTTGGCAGGATGGAGGAGACACCCGTCACGTGCTGGCTAGGTTAGATGCGGGCCCTTTACTGAAGATGATCACAATAACAATAATGAGTGGACAGTACTGAGTGCCAGGCATTGTCTCAATGCTCTGTGTGTGTCAACTTATCTAATTCTCACTTGTCCCTGGGGCGCCCAGGAGGCCTTCAGAAAACTGGCATGAGTAAAACCTGAAATAAGAGCAAAGAGGTTGATTTATAAAGTGATGTTAAACCCGAGTCTCCACTGCCAGGGGCCCGGGAGGGGAGGGGGCCGGCTTTCCACTTAGATGCTCGCCCTCAAAGGTCCACAGGTTAGAAAACACGCCGCAGCGAGAAGCTCCGGAATCGCACACAGATCGCGATAGAAGGCGCATGCCGTACTGCTCGACGCGGAACAGCAACAGCTCAGGATTCCCTTCCGTGTCTTCTCTTCGGTGACACAGCCTGTTTCCTTCATGGGCCTCTGGCCGCCCTACTTCCGCGAACCTCCTGCTTCTACAGCCCCAGTGCTTCCCAGTGAGGGAGGCGACAGTCTGCCTTCATGCCCGGGCGTGGGGAAGTCCCTGGGAGCAGAAGGCTAGGTATATACAGCGTTTGAATCGGAATCACGGACGCTCCGAAGTTCATTCACACTGATTTAGTATTTCTCCGGGCTCTTACACGCTGTGTTTATCTCCTTTTAATTGCATTTCAGGGGTCCCACGTGGCAGGGGGTCTGAGAACAGCGGCTTTCTCGTGTCTGTAAGTCAGTCTGTCTCAAATGCCAGCCATGAAAGGAAATCCGTTTCCGGGACCCGGTGAGCAGGGTGGCCTGGCTGGGAAGAGCTGCTTCAGTGCTCTGGACACTTCCCCGTCCCCTTGGGCAGAGGAGAGGCGGGCTGCTGGGAAGTGGCCATCCCTTGGCAGCTGCCTGCGAAGCGACACAAATTCCTCCGTATTTGCTACCCCATCCTTTGTCCCTGGTCTTCCTTCTCTTCCCTCTATCTCACCGACTCTCCCTGGGTACCCAGGGTGCTCTTCCTGTCCCTATCCTGGGAGAGGGGAGGGGGCAGGTGAGATGGAGTTGGGACAGGTTCTGGGACAGGAATCATTGGGACACTCAGCTACTCAGGACGTCCATCCAAGATCACAGACATCTACCACGTGTGAGAAATAGAGAAAACCAGTGAGCCTGCTCCGGACTGTCTGGATTATTCACTGAGTGAGAAGAAAAAAAAAACCTAAAAATCGTGGCAACGTGTAACACTAATAATTATGAATGTCACCCAGCCTGTGAGATGAACTTTGCTTTATTATACACAGGAAATCCAGTGAAAACTGTTTCTAAGTAAACAAGCTGATTCTTCAAGTCGTGTCGGAAAACCCTCAGCCATGCTATCTTAGAGCGACCCCAAGTTTGCCAACTTGCATGGTTTCTGATTCATGCAACGCCAGCAGTCTGATCACACCTGGAAAGTAACGAGAAAGAGTCTGGATGGCAGGACTGAAAAGAACTCCAGATACCGTCCTGTTCAACCTCCGCAATTGATAGTTGAAGTAGCTCAGAGCGGGTGGCCAACTTGTCCAAGATCACACAGGGGATGGGGGGCAGTACCAGGACTAAGGTCAGGTCTACCTTACTCCCAGGCCTCTTATGTCTGCACCACAGAGATTTTTCCTCAGCAACCGTATAGGGAGCCAGTGACCTTGAACAGTGAGAGTCAAGGGCGTGCAACCAGCTGCAGATGGAGCCCCATGTGTGGCACGTGGGTTAAGGAGCCCAGGAGTTCTCCTTGATGCCTGAGACAGAAGGACCCCTCATAGCAAGCAGCCATCATGGATAAACATGCCATTTTTTCAGAAAGGGAAGCCTGAGGTTTGGGGCTCACCGATTAGGGAGCACACAGACTTAAGAGCTACATTTTTTAAAAGTCCTTTGCCTCATGCAGCGCTATTATAATTGCTGAAGGATGGATTGGTGATAATCTAAATCCCCAAATATTAGTGGTTCATTAGGAATCTAAGGAACTTCTTCCAGAAATAAAACCTAATCCTTTAATTACACTTCTTATTTCTTCATTTCCTCCCACAGTAACCTATGCAAACACGGACTTGGTTTCCAAAAAGAAAACCCGCACACTCTCGAGCCATCGAAAAAAATCACCCACGAAGGTGGGCTGAACGGTCTCCCTGTTTCTCCGATCACAGCGATGACGCTTTTACTTCTTGTATTTATGAAAATTTAATGATTGTTATTTAATCGCTTCAGCTTGTTCATTTTCATTTCAAATGTACCCAAGTTATGTGTGTTGATATAAAACTTGGTACTTGTTTTTTATTTTGTTTTAAGTTTTGGGGGAAAGGAGAATATTTTAAGCCAGCAGAGTTCTCCCAAAGGAAGCTTTCACAAAAAGCTTGTTTTCAGCATCACAAAGGGAGTGAAGGTCGGCACCTTGTAAATTTGCTAAGGCCAGTTTTTGACTGAAGTGCTTTTTTAATCACTGTGGGCTTCCAGGTACCCAGTTCCTGCCTCTCCAAGCCAAAGGGAAGACACACTTAAAACGCCACCCCAAGTCATGGCAAAGGTGCCCGAACTTTTCACAGGGGCTCGGCATCGCACTGTGGCCGGACCCTCTTTCCAGGGCTCACAGGTGGTCTCTGCATCCTTTCAGCAGCGTGGGCCAGACTTTCTGAAATTCCTCCTACTGAGCATCTGGGGATCATCCTGTGCCCTGTTATGCCATCCCCACCGTGAGGTGCTGCAGCGGGAGGAGAGCAAGGACACTGGCAGGGACCCAGCGTCCTCAGAGGACTTTCCGATTCCTCTCCCACCAGGGTGAGGCTGGGCAACAATGCCCCCAGCAGCCTCCAGGGCAGAGCACATGTAGTACCAACCGGACATTCTCTTCCAATATCAATTTTGCATAGAAACATTAAAAGGAAGAATAAAAAATCATCATCATAATTTCATGTAGCAGTAGATGGCAGAGAGAGAGAGAGAGAGAGAGAGAGAGAGAAAGGTCTAGCCAAAAGTATTCTGTTTTTATCTTACTACCGACTTCAATATGTAGCTGGGAGGAGGGGGTGAGGGGGGTGGATATTTGTGGAAAAGGATTAAGTAATTCTCAGAATGAATTTTTGGTCCGTTAGATACACCACCATAATAGGTTTCTTAGCATTATTAAAAGGATTTTGAATTGTTCTTCTTTCAGTCTGAATATTCAATCTGAGTGTCTTCTGTCTAGTTCACAAGTGCAGAAAGTGATCAGTCCCAACTGAGGTTAGCTGACGGTGTGAGCGGAAGGGGCAGGAGAACAATTCTAGCCCCGCCGGAAGCTATCGTAATTCCAGAAAACAGAAAAGACTGGACACGTCCTACGGCCCATACTACCCTCTCTTAAAGTTGACTCTGTCTCAGAGGCTGAATAGATTAAGCTGGGAAAGCCTGAAAATGTCAGACGAAACCCACTGTTGATATGGATTTTGCATGAGATAAACTTTAATAGTGTATTCATGTCATAAAAAGATATGTATGATAATACCTAAGAATCTATACCATAACATTTTAAATATTTGGAAATATTAGGAAATACAGTTGTTAAAGTAGAGGCAACGGCTTACATCTAGGAAAGATGACAATGTAAGTGCTAAAGCGTGCCCGGCCAGTGTGGCTCAGTGGTTGAGCACTGACCCATGCACCAAGAGGTCGCCGATTCGATTCCCGGTCAGGGCACATGCCCAGGTTGTGGGCCCGATCCCCAGTGGGGGGCATGCAGGAGGCGGCCAATTGAAGTTCTCTCTCATCAATGTGTCCCCCTCTCCCTCGCCCTTCCTCTCTCTCTAAAATCAATAAAGAAAAAATATTTTTTAAAAAATGAGTGCTGAAGCCTGAGTAAATTTTAGCACAAATTGAATGACCTCAGACAGGGCACTAATGTACCCAAGATACAGTTCCTAATTTAACATGTGAAGGAGTGAAACCAGTCTTTCTCCTTTCAGTATCAACATTCTCTTCTTCGAACTTAATCTACAATAAAACTTTTAAAATACACTGGCCTACAGAGAATCTACCTTATTATTCTTTGAAACTTACAATGCTTTTAAGAAGTCCTACTTCTTTAAATAGAACAAATATTTTTCACAGTTTCCCTAGCTGTTTAGAGCATGTTCAAGAATATATCACTATAAACTCGACCATGATTAATAACTTAAAAACAATGAAACCCATAAAGACAATTCTATCAGAATTAGATTATTCAGCTTCAGGGCAAGTACATATTAAACTTCTTATGTGTAATTTATGCATTGCATCTCAAATTTAAATGTCTTTTGTGTGCCTGATACATGGTGGCTATCAACAAAGAAAAATGAATGATCCTAGCCCAAACAAATGAGTTAGAATGAACTATTTCTCATTGCCAGGGCTTAGGCAAATAGAAACAAATGCTTTCAGCAAGAGTGTATCTAAATAAAACCCGTATCTCACCAGATACAGTGAGCTGAGGATGAAAAAGTCTTTCTGCTGAGCGTGATCAGAGAGGCAGCCTTGAGAATGGTGTTACATTACTGTCAGACACCACATATCAGGTACATGCACTCACCAAAGAAAGAGAGTTCAGTGCCGCCTAATTACTTTCTGGGTATTTTCCTCTCGTAACAAAGGTATGGACTGCACTTGGCAGGCCGGCCTCTCTGGCACAGAGCAGTGGTGAATATGAACACATTCTCTGTGCATGTATTTTTAGAAGTTTAATCTATAAACTAAATGCAAATAAATCAATCTACCTCAAACTATTTTTGTTCGATGAACATCAAAAGGTATCCATTTGAGCCCTGGCCGGTTTGGCTCAGTGGTTAGAGCATCGGCCTGCGGTCCAGAGACCCGGGTTCAGTTCCCGCTAAGGGCGCGTACCTCGGTTGCAGTTTGTCCCCGGCCCTGGTTGGTCGTGCGGGTGGCAGCCACTCGATGTGTCCCTTTCACATCGATGTTTCTCTCTTTCTCTCTTTTCCTCTCTCTCCCTCCCACTCTATCTGAACAAAAAATGGAAAAAATGTCCTTGGGTGAGGATAAATAAATAAATAAATAAATAAATAAATAAAATAAAGGTATCCATTTGAGAGGCAGAAAAGAAAATCCTAAACTTGTACTTGGCGAACACATGAGTTAATAGATCTCTTTTTAAAACACCAAACATACATTCTAACTAGGAAAACATCAGAATATACATTATTCTGAATGATGTGTAATGATAACATGTAAATTTCTGTCTCCAGAACTATGCAGAAACATGTCTTGAACATTGTAACCCAAATGTTGGAAAAGAGGGGACATCTGTAATAAGGTCAACAATAGAAATAAAATAAAATAAAAATTTCACGTTTTCGTATTTAATTTTATTCAGATGAACCTCTTATTTGGGGTCTACAAAAGCAGAAAAAGCTGCCAGGTTTTTCTGGTCCCACAGCACAAAGGCATATTATTCCCGGTAAGAATATTATATTTACGTATTCACAGGAATGACAAAGACAAAGGAATTAGGAACAATTTACAAAAAAAGGCTTGTCACTGATTTGGGTTTTACCTGCCCCCCCCCCCCAAGTCTGATACTTCTTACCTTCACATTTTTGTGACACTTCATTAAACTTGTGTCCAGCAGGGCATTTGCACTCGAAAGACCCAACAGTGTTAATGCAATTTCCTCCTTGGCAGAGCCCAGGGATGGCCTGGCACTCATCCACATCTGTCGGATTTTAGTGGGGTGGGGGAGGAAGAGAGAGAGATTGATTTATACAGAATTCACTGATTCATATCAAATATTCTTATACTGTTTTCTATAAGAAGTTACAAGCATTCTTTATCTTTCCATCTTCCCTCATGCAGAGAAGAATATTTATACTAACTCTTGGGGGTTTTATCATGCATGCTGCAAAGTGCAAAGACACAATGTCAAAAAAGGTTGACAGTAAAAAATAGTTATTCAAGGAACTCTTAGAATCAAAATGCAACACGATCTATAGCAAAATGGTCTCTGAGTTGCAATGAATAATTCAGTTAAAATAGAATTTACTTACATCAGATCATTCAGACTACACAAGACAGCTAATGTTTTTATACAAATTAAATGTCAAATGTTCACCTTACATTCTGTGGAACTGTCTTGTGCGACAAAAATGAAACAACCCAGGAAATCAGGCCGAGAAGTGAGAGAGCTCTCCTGAAACAAGTACCTGCTGCTGGCACAGCATCGGCAAGAGAGAACCTTTCAAAGTCAGATCATGTCCGCCTCAGCTCAAAATTCAAATCTGCGATAGGCCCTAGAAGATTCTACCTAACCCCTCTACCCTCTGACCTCATCTCCTAACCTCCTCCCTCTCTCCCGCCTCTCCGTCCACATTGACGAACCTGCCTTGCCTCGAATACAGCAAGGATGCACCTGCCTTGGGCTTTGTGGTGGGGGCCCCTCTGCCTGGACTGCTCTTCCTCCCCATGGCTGCATGCTTCATGTCACCCCACCCATCAGGTCTCTGCTCCAGAGGCACCTCGGAGCAGACCCTTTCCAGACCAGTCCAATAGCAACACCTGCCCTGGCCCCCCATCCCTCACCACCCTCCTCAGCTACTCTGCTTATTTTTCTCCATCGGACGGATCACCAAGTGACCTAATACATAGGTTTGCTTTGTTTAGATTTATAAATTGATTGTCTTCAAGAGAGCAGGTTCTTTGTTCATTTCATTCATGGCTGGATCCCCAGCACCCAAGGAATAAACCTGTGGGCCCAACATGGAACCACAAACGTGAACTTTCCAGGAACAAAGGTAATCACTTTAGGGTCATCATATTCAGTTAGAAAGATGGTGGGCAGCAAGTATATTCTCTCCATCTCTTTATCCACAACATGCAAAAGTCTGGCTTAATAAAGAACCCCAGGGAGGCGGTCTAATGCTTCTTCCTCTGCTTTGGGTATTTTTTTTAGAAATCTGGAAGCCTAGCATACTCTTTAGCTTTACACTTCATTGTGTGAAGGAAGAGAGTGGTTGCCAATTGTAAGACCCCCTAGGAAAAGGGACATTACAGGGACAACTATTTATTTTGGTATAAACCTGTGGCTTACTGTTTTAGATGCAATGTCCTGGCCCACAAATTAATGACTATATGTGAAATATAATTAAATTACGTTTTCTTCCCAATCTCAATTTTGTCTTAGATCAGAATTTTCCATTCAATTGACAGGCTGACTCTGTTTATTTAAATGTTATTTAAAATTAACATTGTACACAGAAGCAAAACTAGATAGTCTTGTTGATTATGATTTTTGGCCAAGAGAAAATGTACATGAGGAAACTTCTCTACTGACTAAACATTCCAACAATGAAGACTTGAATAAGCTCCTTGATGAACCCATTTATCCGCAGCCCCTCACATCTGGCCCCAGGTCTACCAACACCAGCAAGGAGACAGAGCTCAGATTGATAGCTGACTCCCTCGGGAATGCGGGAAGATGAAGAATTTCATTTGCAAAGTGGCAATAAACTATCATTTTGATTCCATGGCTTTTCACAGATTTTCTTATAAGATATGTTTTTTCTTGGATGTTGACCAGCAGAGTCAGGAAGGCACAGGAAAAAAAAAAAATGCTGGAAAAGTCCAGATTGTGCGAAATAAAGAGCAAAGCTAGAGAGCAGTAGCTCTTTTCTCTCCCTCTTCGTTCTCTTTGCCCCCAGTTACCTAAGCAGCTCAGCCTCTGACTCATGGCCGGGCAGCTGGCTCTCAAGGTCTGGCTCTCCGGGCGGTCAGGGAGCTCATGGGCATCAGCTGACTCCAGAACACCAAGGCCAAGCATTTCTTCAAAATTCACTCAGCCGGCACCAAAGAAAAGGGGAACTAAATATACTCTTTATCTTATGAGATTGTATAATTGACTGCTTTGTAATTCCAGGGTTTCTAAGAGACTTCTTGCTGTTTCTGACACTGAGTGGAAGCGTTCGAAGGCACACAGCGGAGTTGCATGTTGTACCCAGAAGCCGGGGGCCAGCACCCAGTGTTTCTCAGAAGCAGCATTTATTGAAATATAACTTAATGGAGACCCACAGAATTGTGTGATGAAGCTCACGTTCTGTTGTACTGCATATCAGCCTTAGAATTAACACATCGAAGAAAACCAAACTTGTCTCCATTTGCCTCAGAAACGCATACCCTGAATTTTCTGCAAATATCGCAACTCGCTAAGAAAGCACTGAAGATGCCTAAAGGAAACAGATACAGCCTGGGAGTTTTCAGTTCCATCAGTCTAGTGCAGGGCTGCCTCCGTTCACTTCCTCCTCTTTCCTGCCAGACAGCCAGACAATAAAAGAATTTGTACAGCTGGAAGAACAGGAGTAAAAGCCAAAACCAGAGTAAGGGCTTCTATGGGAGGCAGGAGAAGAAGCAAGCAGGCAACATCTGGGGATATTTAAAACTGTGAACCAAATCCTAATTTATTTCTGACTTGGATTTTTTAAAAAAAAAAGCATAATGTAGTATGTAAAATGGAGAGAGACACAATTTTCTTCAGGTCAACTAAGTACAACCTACGAGACGGAGGAACTCCAACGATTTCAAATGATTTCGGGGGAGGGGAGTCAAGAAAAACAAACAACCTTGTTCACAAATGTTGCCTTGTGTTTACCCACGGCACTGCTGTCACGCACAGCACGGCTGTGGCCAGAATCACAGCACCTCGGGGAAGCACCTCTGGATCCCGGAGGAGAGTGCTGGCAAGGACAACGCCAGGGGTCCCGCCGCTCTCCTGCGAGCCACGCTTCTAGAGCCCACGCTGGATATCATGCCGTCAGCGAAATCATGCAGTTATGTCTCTGACGCTGCTTTTCCATTCTCTCCAACTTGGTTGGGGAATGGCTCTCCAGAGCAAACAAGATGAATCCATTAATAACTCCACCAGCCCGGGGTTTACCTTGACAAGCTCCTGTGCGGATATTTGGAATGAAGCCTCGGCGACAGGGGTGGGGCTGGGCAGGGCACATCTCGCAGGGGTGGCCCCAGGCTCGGCCCACGGTGGCGCAGCAGAGTGTTTTTGTGCAGACAATCCCGCTGAGCTGTCCCTGGCACATCTGGTTGCTGACCACAGTGAAACACGGGCCTGTCCTGTAATCTGAAAACAGAGAAGGAGACTTCCATGAAAGTCCAGAAAACCAAGAACCGTCACGCAGAGGAATAGCGGTGTCCCCGCCTCAGATTGGGGAATGGTCTTCAGAAACAGAACCACACATCACTGACCTCATGGGAAGCCTTGGGGAGACCATTCTACCCCTAAACCCCATTTTCCTCACCTACAAAAGGGGGATACAAACACTATTTCCTACCCACTTTGAAGATGCTGTGAGGATCGGATGAGCTAACAGATAATACTACTGTAATGCGCTGCAATAAGACACCATAATAATATTATCACATGGCCATTCACTCAAGAAAACTTATCAGTGCCTACGAGGAGTCAGCCCCACGTTTGATGTAGACCTTCAGTGATTAGGAGACAGAATCCGTGCCCTCTCCCAGCTTTCGGTCTGTTATTATTCAGAGAAAGCAAAGAATTTTAAAACGTGCAGTGAGGCAGGTCATGGCACCTTCTTCCTGCGAGTTCCTCACACAAAAGAAATGGTTTCGTTTCTTCTGGATGGAGTCCCCTCTTATTTCAAATATAAAAAAACAAGCAAACAACCAAAAAATGTTTTTCTGATTTAGCCGTGTTAAAGACAGTAGGTATTCAGTATAAAGAGTGAGGACACTGGTCTGAAATCATTGTAATCCCTGGGCCAAAGGGCCATCTTAAAGCAAACAGGAATAAGCTAAGGCCACAGGAGGACTTCCAAGCAGTCTCATCTAATACAAGCTCTGCTTTTTTTTTTTTTTTTTTTTGCTAAAGGGAGAAAGTCCCTCTGGATTCAGCAACCAACAAACAAGGAAGAATAAGATCTAGCGAGCACAGAAGACCAAAGCCAGGCGTTCTCAGTCTCCTGTGAGAGCAGTCGGGGCCATAATACCCTTTTCTGTTCTACAGGGACCTGGACTATAAGGGAGGCTGGGCTGTGGCAAGACTCAGGGGCTGCCATCCACTGCCCACACGCCATGCATCCTGGTGTCATTGTTGGAAGTGCACAGACGCAGATGGAGTGTTTCCTGTCAGTCTCTGGATGGACTCGATGACCTTAGTGAGTTCCTTTCTCCGCTGAGTTCTACGGTTTTATGAAAATCACTGGCTGTGCCAATGAAACCACTGGGTTATGTTTTCCTTTTCCTTTTCGTCTTTCTTTCTCTAAGTAGGTCATGGGACAGAGACATGCAATTTGCTAAGGACGACTCTTCGTTACAGTACCAGCAAGACTGACCTTAGACCTTTGCCCCCTCAAGTCCCTAGACACTCTGGCCTTGCCCACCTTTCCAGCCCCATCTCCCAACACGTCCTCAGTTTGTCTTTTCACTTGTTCGTGTATCTGACCCTACTGATTATTTCTTACTTTTATATAGTCTCATTCTAGGTATATTTTAATATTCTTCAAAAAGCCAGATCTATTGAAAATCTGCTACCTTCTTCCAAAGATAATGAATTTAAACAACACAAAAATTGAATGCTTGAGCTGTTGAATAAAACCTCTGCCTTCCTTTCATTCACTCAGCACCACGGCGGTTTGCAACAAAATTGCTCTTAAATGCAGTCATTACGTGGACAAGAGCAATGGTAAAGTCATCTTTCTTTCTTTGGCTCACTTCTTCCAAATATTGCCTACATAGGCATTTAATAACTACTCCTCTGACATATGGTGTTTCTTTTTCTATGTTAATATTTTATCATGTATTTTTTTATTTGAAAATAAGTATTTTAGACAATTAGGAAAAGGCAGCAACATATAAATAAGAAAATTAAAATCTACTTACAATTATTCCCATAGCCCTTCAATGTAATTACGTATAAAGAAACCCTTGATACCGTGTTGGTTATATTAGCTTATATGATTTTACATGTGCCTGTTTTGTTTTTATCATGAAATATGAGTCATACTAAATATACAATTTTAAATCCTGCTGGTTTTTTCACATGACATTGCCAATAGAATTTTCTTATGTAATTAAATACTATTCCAAAATATATTTTGATGGCTGCATAATTTTCCACCAAGTTATAGAATAATTTATTCAATAATTTTCTTACTGTATGTCATTTAAATTGCTTCCAATTTCTCATTATTATACACAACCTTTAGTGTATATTACTGATGAATTCCTTTAGCATGAAAAATGTTTAGTCTCATGCAACAGCCATCAAGATTTTTATGACCATACAGATCTTACATCTGAGACTAGAAAGATCACAGCAACATAATCTTTTACATAAAGAATAAACAAAACTTTCCACGTTAGGTAACGACAAAGAAAATTTAGGTTTATTTCTTTTCTCTCTCTCTTAATTTATTGAGACAAGTGCAAATGCTTTAATCAAACAGATTCATGTTGGCCATTTTCAATGAGAAACGTAATGAGACATAAATTTTAATTTAAAACCTTTTCTTCAGCACTGCTCAGATTTGTTTTTCCTCTCCATTTTGCCAAGATAGCCTACAGAATTACATATGAGGACTGCAAAGATTCAGGGTAGGTGCAAATACGGTGTTTTGTGAGTGACACCGGCAAAATCAGGGCACAGAACAAAAACGTTAGGAAAATCTGATCCAGTCCTGTCTAACACTGGTTCATGACTTCAGACATGAATTCCTCATTGGAAGGTCTTCATAAAGAGAAAAATAACCCTTAAGACTTTTCCAGGGTCAACAACATCTTGCTCTCATTTCAATAAGAAACACATGGAATAGAAATGGTACTTGTTAATTCTGACAATATTCATTAGTCATCTCTAGAGCCCATGGGGACCAATCTTTATTAAATATTCTGGATATTTGGCAAATGGTTTGAGTGTGTAGAACAAAATTTATGGACTTAACACATTTCCACTCTAGATCCTTATCACTGTGGACAAAGACCCAGCTTATTTGCCAGTGCAGATTAGTAAGTGGACATAAATGTATTTGTAGAGCCATATTTTCAATAAAAATTGCTGATTGCGGAGGGAGAGGCATAATCTGGATGAAACGGACTTGGATCGAAAATCTCTTGGAAGGTCAATACTGTATGAACGTGGTTTTCAAGTGCCATTCCGACTTGGCAGCCTGTGCTTTTTGTCCCATACTTCATTGAAGTCGCCAAAGTTATGCTGTTTTTAGTACAATACTCCAACCACAGAAAAAAGAAATCTGCCCACACTCCCAATTCCTCCCCAATAATCCAATTAAGTGCAATTATTCCCATAGCACTTACATGATAATAGGCAACATTTACACACTCCTTTTATTTTTTCAGATCATCCCAGAACTAGACAGGGAATGTGCCTAATTCAATGCTTGGGTAATGTCTGGCTCATTCCGTCAACGTAAATCATTATTCCTAATGCAGCTAAAATATAGTATTAAAAAGGCTTGCTTTTGCAAATTGCTCTACAATCACTTCCATATAAGACCTCCATGAACTAGGGCAACAGGCCAAGTCTTTCCAAAATTAAAATGCAATTTTACTTGTTTTTAACTGGCTTACCCTAGTACAGCCAGTTCATGGGAAATTCTGCATCTAAATGTTCCCATTCTGAGTGGTTAGGCCCAAGGATTGTTCCCCAGTCCCAAAAGATATGGCCTCAAGGCTTGAGATTTAACCAGCATGCGTCTGCAGCCTGGATCCTCAGCTCTTCCCAGCTCTGCAGCCCAGAGTGCTGCGACACCCAGCATTATTTCACTTTCATTGGGAATCAGACTTCACCCTGGGGCAGATGCATCGTTCACAAAGAATATTCTGTGGTACCCTGAATTCTTGTCACTCCTGCCCAGTCACTAAACCACAAACTGCAGGGAAGGCACAAGGATATAATTTTGGGCGCTAGGCTCCAATTATTTTAAATCCTTTTCACAAAAATTACAAACGAAAGGATGCTATATCGATTTATTCACGACAGAGAGGGCCACCGCATGCTTCTTCCTCCCAGGCAGGTGGCCCTGGGATACAATGGTTTGTCTGGGTTCCTAATACGTGGAATTTTAATACAACCTTCCAACGAAGGAGTTTAGAGAACTTTCAGTCTGAAGAAAATTAAAGAAGTTCTATGATCAGAATCAGTCTCCTAACTGTTACTGTTTCTTCTAATGCCAGTCATTCTTAACCTTAGGACATGACCAAATCACCCGGGGAGGTTTTGCAAAATACTGATGCCTGGGCCTCACCCCTGTTCCCCCACAGGCCTCCCCCATGAACTCCGACACAGTAGAGGTGGCATGGGCTAAGGGCGTCCCCAGTTTGCACAAACCCCCAAAGGATTTTGCCTTGGAGAGCTCTCAGTTGAATATGTCTCTCCACTTCTTTTGTACACTTTTTTGAGGAGTGCTTATGTTCCTTTATTAACTGGAGGTGTTTGCAAGATAGCGGAAAGCTTACCTAAAAGTTTAACCTCAGAGATGTGAGAGAGCCCATAAACCAGGGTCACTGCCACTCAACATAGTCCAGTCTCTCTCAACCAGGACCACCCCTCTAATCACGGCAAAATAGCGCTCATTTCCGTAGTGTTGACTGCTTATGGGGCACTTTACTATTTTCTTTATTAATTATACTCTCCACAAGCTCACTAAACCAAACCTCAAATCAAAATTTAAGAAGGCTAATCACCCACTGCTGGAATTGTCCTAATCGTCAACTGAACTCAGCGTCACAAAGCACATGTATGCATATAACATCACTCCAGTACCACGAACTCCGGCTTCCAGCTTCCCTGCCAGTGCTGGGGCTACTACCTGAATGAAAGTCCACAGGGATGCTCCAACCAGGATCCTAATGCAATGGTCAAACTTAGCTTCAGTAACACCAGAAGCTGACTCTTAATTTCCTATCACTATTACAGACCACTTTGAAATCCTTCCACTGGTCTTGATTTGATGAAATATAAAGCACTAAGTATTATCTATGAAGATTATGCCCCAAATCGTCAAACCTCAATCAAAGCAAGCTTCCAGACCTAACTTCCAGCTGAGAGGGTACCCAGGGATAGAAGAACAAGATAAATGACATCATAAGGGAACACTCAGAAAACCCAGAATTTGTGATTTTTCAAAGGTAAAAAAATAAGAGGGGGGGCGGGGGGGGAGAAGAAGATAGAGGGGTTATTTTAGATTCAAAAAACACAATAATCAAACTATAATTGGATACTGTTTCAAAAAAGAGGCAATGAGAAAATTTTATATGGGCTGATATCACATGATATTGTGGAATTCTTCTCTTAGATGTAATCATGATATTGGGTTATATATGGGAATGTCCTCGTTCAGAGGGAAAGGGTCATGATGCATGCAACTTCACTTTCAAGTGATTCAGCAAAACAGACAACGATTTTATATATACATAAATAGCATAATGTATAATATATACTATATAACATATAATAATACTATATAATAATGTATACAATACTACTATTTATGTATATTGTATATAAATGTATTATATATTTATAGAAATATACACACATATGCATGTATACATGTAGAGAGTATTATGTATATAAAAGTAGAAAATGTTAACAAATATTTAATGTACATGGAAGGTATCTAGGTATGCATCACATTATTATTTCAACTTTAATGTAGGTTTAAAATTTTTCAGACTAATATTTCCAGGGGAGTAGGAATTCCTTTCTGAACTACTTAACTAGGCAACATTGCCTCTCCTATTTCATTCAAGTTATGTGGTGGTTTTTTTTCTTTTAATGACAATATATTTCTTAATATTTCTATAATACACTACATGCAATATTACCTTTTGAGCATGGTCTATGGTCTACACAATGTTATTTAAAGAATATGAACTTTTGGAAAAATTTACTAAACTACAATATACAAAATATTTATGTTTAAGCAACTGTATCTGAGATACAGCTTAATTTTAATGAATGGTTTTTTAAAAAGCATTTTAGAAATAAGCATAAATAAAACAAAACTATTTATATGTTAATTTCTTCCAACTGTTAAATTCTTTAATTCATAAGTTAAAAGTATTATCATTATAAATATGGACATAAATATTACTTAAAACTGTGTCAACAAAGTGACTTGCTGCGCACCTTGTAATCTAAAATGCATACTAAGCAATTCACCGAAACCTAGGCCATAGTTCTGTGGGACCCAAGTATGTGTGGCAACGATTCAACTACAGAAAATTGTTACCACATTTCATTTTGTTCCACGATGAAGAAAACAGTAAGCAATCTTGTTCAGGAAAAAGGATATCTATTTCCAAACATTTACTTACCTGACACTATTTGTTCCCTCACTGTACATTCTACAAGTCATTACTGATTTTCATTCCCCGCCCCCAAGTTGTCTCTAAACTACCTTTATATACTAGAAAAAAAGTGGGTGGAAGGTGAACAGAAGTCAAATTCTGGTTTCAATGATGTATTTCCCATCAAGATAATATAATGATAGAATATCTTCATTTATTTTAATAATCTCAATCCAAGAATATTTTTCTATTTATCTTCAGATGCGGGGGGGGGGGGGGGGCAACATCGACTGGTTGCCTTTCACACAACCCCGACCAGGGCCGGGGACCAAACCACAACTGAGGTACATGCCCTTGACTGGAATCGAACCCGAGACTCTAGTCCACGGGCCGACACTCTAACCACTGAGCCAAACTGGCCAGGGCAGTGTCTTCATTTTTAATGGTTCGCAAATTCCATTGTAAAGAACCAGCTGGCCTTTTGGGCTTGTACGAGCACCATGTTAAACCAAACTGCAGTTTTACCATAGAGCATCAGCTATTGAACAGCAAGACAAAAACAACAGAATTATATAACCATTTATTTTGCTCTTTTATCTTTCTTCAAAGCCACCAGGTATAAAACATTCTCTACAACCCAAAAGCTAGATCAATGACATAAGAGTAACGGTCCCTGTGATCAATGATATTAGATCAACTTATATATCTTTAAACTGCCTTTCACTATTGTTTAATTTCCAAACACAAGTTCTACTAAAGTGAATTAAATTTCTGAAGAATCCTCGTAGGACATTTTATCATTAAAATTGGAAAATTATTATTACAAATGAGATTTTTCTATATAGAGGGTAAAGGCCTATGTTAGTAAAGGAGCAATAAAAATAAACTGATTCGAGGGAGCTGGATGGAGGTAGATAAAGGGAGGAAAACAGGGGACACCTGTAATACTGTCAATAATAAAAATATATTTAAAAAAGAAAATTGACAGAAGAAACTATAATGAAATAAAAATAAATAAACTAGTTCAAAATATCCCACCGCAGGTTCCACTAATATGAGGCACCTAGAATAGTCAAATTCACAGACCGGAAGTAGAATGTGTGGTTCCCAGGAGCTTGGGGGAGGGAAGAATGAGGAGTTACTGTTTGATGGGTATAGAGTTTCACTTTGGGACGATAAACAGCTCTGAAGATCAGTGGTGGTGTCGGTCACGTGACAATGTGAATGTACTTAAACCACATGGGTTTACAGTCCGGTAGGGGTGATAGTCAATAGGTAAACACATTTAAAGTAATTTTAGATTTGAGGATGCGATTCAGTCTGCAAATGCAATAAGCATGCTGCTGTGATACAGAGTAACTGGAGATATCTCACCCATCTTGGTAAGCATTATCAGAGAAGACTTCTTGGAGGAGGTGACATTTAACTGGTGCCTCAAGGATGAGAACAAGCCAGCTACGCAAAATGGCAGTAAGTCCTCCCCAGTTTGCAGAGACAGCAAGAACAGAGCTGGGAGGCAGCACTGTGGCCAGAGCTTAGAGAGCAACGGCTAAGGAGCAGTCCACAAAGTCGGAACGTTAGGCAGGGACTGGATTACACAGCACATTCCGGGCCACAGTAAGGAGCTCAGATTTGGCTCTAAGTTCAACAGGAAGCTGCTGAAAACACAAGGTGGTATTTTTAAAGAAGTGCTTAGAGGGTTCATGAATGGAAATGGGAAGGCTTGCAAAGGGTTGGCAGTAGAAGATGGTGTTGACTGGAGGAAGGTGGAGGCAGAGAAATGGAGAGAAGCGGGCATATGGGAGATGCCTTTGGGGGTAGAGCCAGCAGCACTTAAAGATGGATTGGATGTGAAAGAGGAGAAAATGAGAGACAAGAATGACTCTTAGGTGTCTGGCTGTGGCAGTAGGTGTATGGCCAGCCACTTACTAAAATGGAGCATCTGGGAGGACGGGGCTCTGAACCTTCAGTATGAAGGTTCTTCCCACCTTTCCAGTCAAGCACCAGTGATTTGAGTTGATGAGGCTGGCCCTGCATCAAACAATATTACCTGTAAACCTGGATGCTATCAAAAGAAAACAAAACTGATGTGGAACAGAGTATACCTGGGTCTGTGTATTTTAGCTTTTTCACTAAATTTCTGTCCTTCCCTTCCTCTTCGAGAGCAAGCACTGAGTCGTATCACATTCAGATATTTATACATAAACTTCATGGTTGAAGTTCTTCAAACATGTTTGGCCAGTTCTCACAGGTACCTGAGTGTGAAATGCACGTGGCTCAGCCAACAGTACTGGCCGGATCCTGGAGAGGTGGGCGGGGCTTCCCCCAGAGGAGTGGCACTCCTGTGGGTGACAGGGCCAGGGACCCCAGAGCTCCAGCATCCTGTTCACTCCACAGGAAAGAGCCGCGTGCCACCTTCCAGCGATACTGTCAATTGTCAGAGATCGGGTGGAGAACTAAAAGCAAGGACAACAGTCAGCCATTTAGGCACAACTGAGCAGTGCCTCGCGTGAACGTGGTCTTTCTGGAACACCAGACAGGACAACGGCAGTGAGAGCCTACAGATACGTTGGCTGGGAAGTGTTATTTCTGGAATTGGCTTTTTACCAAATATATATTTGCTTGTGGATATGTAATACATAGGTTGTTCTCTCTCTCTCACACACACACACATACATGCAAGTATACACACACAAGTACACAGACACACCACCGAGCTAAGTACACACACACAAGTACACACACAGACATACCACTGAGCTAAGTACACACACAGACATACCACTGAGCTAAGTACACACACACAAGTACACACACACACACACACACACCACTGAACTATGCTAATATACCATCAAGCAGTTCCCAAGGTGACCCTCCCATTCTCAGAATTTTTCTTTGGAAGAAAATTTCTTGATGAATGAAAAATTCCTGAGACCGTTTCCAGCTCGGTGTCTGGCACTGACCTCGCCTGAAGAAAGACAAGTCGGGAGAAAGTGCAAGCATTACTCAGAACACGTGAGGGAGCCTGCAAGAGACCGGCGCGGAAGCTGGGGGATGGGAGAGGCAGCGGTACCAAAGCCCAATCATGCAGGTTTGGTTCATCAACAAAAGAAGATTCCTGATTTTTAAAAAATCTGGGCATGCTCAGATATCAAAGATGGCAGAAGGCTGATTTCCTCAGACCAAAGACGAAAAGCATTATGAACCTCAAAACCGCATTTTTGCTGTTATTTAATGGTCATCCACCTTTCAGACCGACCACATGGACTGAGAACGTGCCACTAACTGGACAAGCATGGTGGCCTCTCGGCAGCTTCCTTGATAACATGCAGGTTGTGATGTTCTAGGACTTTGATATGTTTTTTTAGGTCATTACTGTTGTACAGCATAGAATAGCAATTTAACAGACATGCACTGTGTCCTTTGGAAATAATAATTATGTCCCACACAACCCAGCTGAATGGTCTGAAGAGCTAACGATCAGTTCCACACTGTACAGGCAGAGAGGCCAATCTAGTTTCAGTGCAGTTCTGCCCAGGGCAGTCAGTGGGAGAATGGAGTGCAGCTCAGAGCTTTCCATTCCGTAGAACTGGAAACAAATCTGAAGTTGCTCCTGAGACTACAAGGTCTACAACTATTAAATCGTGTGCTGTCTGAACATTAAAGAGGCACTGTGTTATTCTGTTCCCTCTTACCACTTACTAAAGATTTACACCAGCTTGGCCAGACATTGGGGTTTCATCTGAGGCAGCTAGTTAGATACGTGCGGAAAGTGCATATGGTTAGAAAATAATAAGAGACAGCATTAAAAGTGGTTTAACATGCCCCAAGAGGCAAGCCGAACACCACAATGTTCTCCAACTGTGGAAGAAAAAACAACTCAAGCCAGATTCTGGCTCTCTGGATGTATGAACAGGTCTATATTGTATTCCCCTGGATATTTACGAAGCATGTTAACAATAATTAAAATTGAATTTCCAAACCTTTAAGGGTGAAGTTAGGAATATAATATCAACGACCTTGGAGAGAGTTATAATTCAATCTACATCATATTCGCCATCCTGGGATTTAACTACTGATATTCAACATCCTCGACTCCTGCACAGAGCAAGTGTTCCCAGGCTCCACGCTTGTGCAAATACCTTCTACTCAAATGTATGCTCCATTTTCTGCAGCAGTTTTATGGCCGCAAGGCAGTGAGCATTCAAATTTCTCTAGTCCCGGGGTTCTTAACTTGCAGACCACAGCTGGGAGTCAGGAGGTCCAGAGGTGCCAAGAAGTGGTGCATACATCACGTGCACCCATGTGACAGATCTGGACATTGTCAAGTGCACCTGGTATCCGAGTGTCAGATCTAAATGCAGCAAGCACGTGCTCTCTTCCAGAAATCTGGAACTGGGATTGAGAAACACTGGTCTGAATCTTTAAAGGTGTCTGGAACCTCAGATGATGTTACCTCTGGAGCTGCGGGCCAGTATGCATGAGAGGAAGCACAGAGCAGGCCACTTCCATGGAGTAGGGACAATGTTTACAGGGGGACAGAAAGCGTGTGGTTCCAGGGAGAGGCTGACAGAGCACCTGGTCCCTGCTTCCAGCCTGCAGTGAAGCCACAGCGCACCACTGCCCCCGAGTTCCGGACGCGCCCCAGGGTCCGTATAATACACCTCCCTTTCTGCACGAGCTCCTTATTTGCAACCAGCTGGATGGATTGGACCCAATCTACAAATACATGTGCACTTGTACCTTTCTGGAGGAAGAGAGTACACAACTTTCCTCACATCTTAAAAGTACACTTGCTCAGAAAAGGTAATGAGCCTCTGCACTGTTTAACAGGTCATTAAGAAGAGCACTGCTTACGTAACTTGTCCAGATTTATCAGAAAGAGTTTTATGAACTGTGTAACATTTCGGTCTCAAAGAGAAGTGAAAATATAAAACCCTTCCCAATAAGTAACACAAGCCCAAACAAAAAAACACTTCAGCAAGCTATCCTTTACCTCAGTTGTTGTAATCCAAGAGGGGGCCACACAGAAACAGATATACTTGCAGGAGAATGATCACAGACATATATAAATCATTGGCTAACTCTCAGTAACACACCAAGTTCTAGTTTATTTCCCCCCGATGGCAGTAGGCATGTAGTGTTAAATGCCTCACCTGTTTAGGTAGAAGACACACAAGGGTAGATTCGAAAGGCAGAACGCCTAAGAAGTCAGGAGGGCTGCTTTCCAGTCTCAACTCAGCACCTCATCTCTGAGCATCTTGAGTCAGACACTCCACTTGTCTGATGGAATTTATGTGGCTGAACCATGAACCACTCAGGTGCCCTGGTGGTCTTTCAGTTGGCCTGAGTCGGAACAGCCGTAGCCGGATTAGGGAGAAAAGATTGTTTTCATCATCCAAGAAGGGTAATGTGTGCACAGAAAGATATGTCTGATAGGAGCTTGTTTTCCTCCCAGGCTTGCTCCTCCCACTTCTTACTTTGGTGAAAGGCATCACCATAGCCCAGATTGTCAAGTCTACAAACATGGTTGGGGATATCACAGAAGACCTGACACCCCATCTCTATCATCACCGCTAACCTCATAACATTTACCACCCCAACAGCTTCTTACTCTGCTCCTCCTCTGAGCCCCATTTCCTCTCACCTTCAGGTGTAAACTTACATTAGAACCTGAGTGTGGTCGCTCTGTAGCAACCCTGAGTGAGCTGGATGTGGCTCCTCAACTCATAGGGCTGTTTCCAATCTATATGCCCAGCAAATCCCTCCTCTGGAAGTCCTCCCTGACCACTTTCCTCTTCCTCTGTGGCAGCAATTAAGCTCCATGGTAATCACTGATTTATATAATTTTCTTTCATCAAACTGTGAGTCTTAGGGATAAGTATTTCATCTCATTAAACTTTGTATCTTCAGGTTTGTGGGCCCATAATAGTTTGTGGGCCCATAATAAGCAAACAAGTGCTTATGAATGAATGAATGAATGAATGAATGATGAAAAATCATATACCTTCAACTTAGTCTAAATCCACAAGCTTTTGCACTATTCATTCACTTTGCCCAAGCCATAATTAACTACCTATGATTCCCTGAATCTATCATGCTTGATTTGAATCCTAAAACTCTGATGATCAATGTGACAGTCTGAGTTAGTTTCCTCTACCTCCAGGTGCTGCATGAGTAGTAAACAAAACCATGTATATAAAATACCTGCCGGAGTCACTGGTTCATCCATTTTTCCCTCCCTCCCACACATGCCATGGCTACAGACAACTTATGTATTCTGCACTTCTTAAAAACAGATGATGCCATTGACCCACAGTCTACAAGACATACACCTTTTAATCTGTTCACAGGGCTGACAGGTTTGTTCTAAGTCATCTCTACTGTGTTGCTTGCCTTCTCTTGTAAACGAAAAATAGAGCAAAGGTAAAGGTTGACATGCAGATTAAGTCCAAGCCCTTCGTC
The DNA here is from genome assembly GCF_014108415.1 of Molossus molossus. Classification (NCBI taxonomy): domain Eukaryota; kingdom Metazoa; phylum Chordata; class Mammalia; order Chiroptera; family Molossidae; genus Molossus; species Molossus molossus. Next base: position 186,952,741 of record NW_023425344.1, read on the forward strand.
TGAGCAAGTTGAAAGGCTGACCCACCACCCCTACAACCCCTTTCTCCTTAGCTACTTTACAGCTAGGAGTGGACGTGTGCCCAGGTTTGGTTAATAAGATGCAAGTGGAGCCCTGCAGGGTGGACAATCGAGGAAGCTTTTCACTTTCTGATATAATGAAACACGCTCATCTGGATTTACTTCCTGTCCTTTATCCTTTTCTCCCTTCTAGAAAGATGCAATGCCTGGAAGTCTCCCAGCCAACTTGCAATCACGAGGACACACGTTCATGCACTAACGATGGTAAAGCAGAAAGAAAGAAGAGCCTCGATCCTTGACCGCATTTTGGATATCTCCAAGTTCATTGGTGGCATAAGAAAACTTAAGACCTTCTTGCTTACACCACTGTGGTTGGTTTTCTATTACTTCATCTACACTCATTTTTAACTGAGACACCAAGTGCATGGATTTTATAGTCATTTGACATACATGAATGAATGATCCAAGAGTAAAATATATCATTTTTGAGAATTTTTATGTAGCATGTATTTTAAAGACTGAGAGCCAAAAGATTGAGCAAAGCAGGTCAAGTGCGTAAGTAAACACCTACATTCAAAATTGAATTCCAGATGTTATTCCTTCGTGAACTGATATTCTAAAAATCAACTTAATTGTTCTGCCTGGTAACTGAATAAGGTGTGTAACGTTGGGACAAAATAGACTCTACTAATCTGTCTGAGTATTCTGCTCTCTGATATACACACATTTTTAAAATTAATCAGCGTGGCCATGGCCCATGCACCGTGGCCATCACGAGTCATCCAGCTTTCATCTGTAAGCGCGTTCCATTTTCGAAGATAAGCTTGCTGATACCCCTGCAGACCACGATTCTCTATTCCATTTTTTAAACAGTAGAGATTTTTAAAATGTGATGTGCCCCATATACTACCCTTACCTAAAAATAAAGATCACTATCCCCTCCCCCAGATTCCCAAAGGTTATATGTATTTGATTTGTTACCATAACAATCATAAAATATAAACAAATACAGTGGACATCTGGAACTAATAAAATTTTGGAGTTATTCCCAAACAGTGGCAATTTCAAACTATATGTCAATAAAAATGTACTGAGAAGAAAGCAAGGAACTATGTAAATGCCAAGGAGGTTTATGGGTAGACAGAGACTGGAAGGTCCCTGGAGGTAATTACTACATTCTAATCAACATGGGGAACTGTTCAATCTTTAAATATGGTAACAGTAGTGATACTTTATGTGAACACAGTCTACACAACCAATAAACTCAAAGTCTTAGCTTTCTAATGTATTGTTTGGGCTCAGAGAAGGGGAAGGGAAAGAGTGGTAAGTGAACTTTTATCACACTTTTCTACCCGCTCCTTTCCCCTCAGTCTTGTGAGTGTGAGAGGAACTGGTGTGTGTGTGTGTGTGTGTGTGTGTTTTAAATCCCAGATGCTGTTGTTAATTTGAAGATTCATCCAGACCTTGGAAAGTCTTCTGATGACAAGTCTGATTTGAGAGAAATGCTTAGCCCGTTAATACAGGAAATTCCATAATTATGAGCTGGTTGTGCTTCAAAAGTCAATGTATAAGATGAGCATTGGAGCCTCTCATTTTGGAACTGGGAAGGAACTTATAGAAGAAGGAAAAGAAAACACATTTATGAAGTATTGTGCTGGTGACTTTTATATGCTGTCTCCCCTAATTCTCATAACAATTCTCTGAGGAATATTTTCTCCCCTCATTTTACAGAACGGGAAACTGAGGCTGAGAGTAACAATACTTTCCTAAGGCTATACAAAGATTACGTGGCACCATGAAAATTCTAATTTTGGTGTTTCTGATTCTAAAAATCTGTGCTTTCCCCACTACACTATTTTGCCTTTCTCAAAGAGAGCATACGATTTATACAAGGGTACATTCACACTCATAGGGACAAAGGACTTTCTCAGTGTCACAACACAAGTTCATGGCAGATGGAATTAGAGCTAAGCTCTCACAGATCTCGAATCAGGTCCTTTACCCCATATCTCCTCTTAGTTCTCATTACTCCTTTTACCTTCCTGCAGCCCAGGGTGAAATCACAGCTCTCACGAGTGAAGCGATGTCTGTCTCCGTGTCAGGTCCCACTTCTCAGACTCCCATCTTTTTTTTTTTTTTTTTTCATCCTCACCTGAAGACATTTTTCCATTTTTTGTACAGATAGAGTGGGAGAGAGAGGAAGAGAGAGAGAGAGAGAGAAACATCGATGTGAAGGGACACATCGAGTGGCTGCCACCCGCATGACCAACCAGGGCCGGGGACAAACTGCAACCGAGGTACATGCCCTTAGTGGGAACCGAACCCGGGTCTCTCCGGACCGCAGGCCGATGCTCTAACCACTGAGCCAAACCGGCCAGGGCAGACTCCCATCTTTAAACGTCCTTTAAGCCCCCAGTGCCATGTTGAAATGTTTGCATGAAATGCAAATTATTCTAATTAAGTTTTTATAAATATACTCACCCCAAAGCATGATAACACAGAAGCAATTGTGGAGTCAGTTGAAAAACATATGTATTAAAATTGACAACAGAGGTAGTTGCTCTGTGGAATGAAGCAGGAAATGGGATGGGGAAGTCCACACAGGCATTGGCATTGTTTAGTGCTTATGTTGGGCAGTGTATATGCTTTTATTGGCTTCATAACTAAAATATACATGACATACATTCTTTAAATGTGTCATATATTGCAACGAAAAAAGTATTATAAAAAGGATAGGCTAAGCCACATCCATACATACACATTGTATCTGTAAACTAAGATGAAAATACCTTACACACCTGCATGATCATGAGCAAATTATTTACTCTCTGATCTCAGTTTCTTCATTATAAATGGGGATAATGATAGGGAGTTTGTAAGAACAATATGAGGTCAAGTATGTAAAATAGTTAATCTTGTGTCTAATAGTAGCTCTTTTTATTCTATGAAAATGAATAGCTCTTTTCCCATAAGATGCATCATCTGATTGGTTTCTTCTATATCAAATAGAACTGACTCACATTTGTGCACTATTCGAATACAGAGCCGCATAAAATGTATGTTAATTTCACCTATATCGTTATGGTGCTTATGCTCATTTTTATGTAGATTCCACACACCATTCCTTCACATTGTAATCCCTTCCTGGACTCTGTCCAGTGTCCTCCTCTTGATCCGAGACAAAAACTCTCGCAGTCCTGCAGCCCTGTGCCCAATGAAGGGCTGACATGCTAATCCTGGCCGCTCACTACCGAGAGGCGTGCACAACCCGTTAGCCCAGCATGAGCCTCTGGGACCCTGGTCCACCTCCACACACTCACCCAGCCCACATCTACACCCAGGGCAGAGAGCTGGGGTCACTATTTGAAACTGTTTTTATTACCCAAGGACATGTCTGGATGTCTCATCTCAGAATGCCCATCCCCCTTCAAAAGCCTCTTCATTCTTCAAGCCTAAACTTAAACATCTCATTTTGGAGAAAGTCTGTCGGACTTCATCAACCCAAATAAACATCTTCATCTTCTGAGCTCCTATGGTGCATTGCCTGTACGCTGCCTACTCGGCACTCACACCGTTTGGCTTTATGGTACAGATAAGAGCATACAGACCACATAGACTACTGAGGTACATTTCCAGTCTCTTGTGTTCTCAAAGTCTCATCCTCTGTCTCCAAATGCCGGGGACAGAGAACACTCAGTATATATGTTTATAGAACCGAACTGTTACCTGGGAACAAACGCTGTTCTTGCTTCCCTTTGGGCCACGCACAACCACCACCAAGTACACACATTCCTTAGAGGGACTCATGTGAAGTTAATTAATTCTCCAGCTCAGCAGGTTATCAGAACTGAATGTCCCCAACTCATCTACATGCTGATATAATAAGCAGGCATTTGCCTTCTCCATTTCCAATGGGGGCCTCCAGAAAACACTTCCCACGGGCTGTGTAACTCAAGTATCTCTCAAACAGAAGATTCTAAGCTAAAGTGTTTTTGCCAAGGTAGTAATAATATACCTACACTCCATAAACACCTTATCTCTGAAAGACAATTTTGCTCTACACCATTTCAGGGAAAAACGCTGCATCTATGAATTTCATTGTTTGCCCGCATAGATCATAGCCATACCTGGGTCAACAGCTTCGCAGGGTAAGATTGCAGGTGAGCACCACAGACCTGAAAGTCAGGGGCTCTCTCTTTACACCAGTGGAATACTGGTGAGTTTTGGAAGAGTCTTTATGACTCGCCTTCAATTTCCATCCACTTGCAGGATGAAACCACCATGAAACAGTGGTTGGAAGGAAGAATTTAAAACCAGGCTCCAACCATGGCAGAGTGGAAATCCAGCCAAATAGGAGCGCAAAAGTGCTCGTGAGAAGAGGCTAAAGTGTATAAAACGATTCTCTTTGATGAGCTAAGTACAAATGAATCAGAAACATATGGGTTAAATTCCCCTAGAAATCACCATGGCTTTAAAATTAAGTGGAAAACTGCTTGGCAAAGCATAAATTCCGAGCACCGGAAATGCAGTTCGAGATGATTTTCTTTGCGACCTGAACAAGAGGGGTTCCCAGAGATCTCTGGCACAAAACACCACGTTCCTCTGCAGGGGCAGGTACTTCTCGGAGCAGAGAGTGGCCGAGCTCAGGCTGTGGACACAGGCAGGTCTGACCTGAGTCCCCGCCCCGCCCATGAACAACACTGCGCCTCTGTGTAACCTCAGAGAGACTCAGTTCCCTCGGGTATCAAGTGGAGATGATAACTCCTGATAGGGTTGTTAAAGGTTTGGGGCAAAATAGGTTTCCAGTTGTTCATATGGTAAATACTACAATAATTAATAAATAATAATACAAGAAGAAAAAAAAACAGTGTTTCATGGACTCACAACTATAAAACCTACTTTTGCCCCACCCTGTAGGTAAAATACTTAGAAGTGTCCCAAGTACTTAGCTTTTATCAGTGATATTTTTGAAATCATTACCCAGAAAGGGACTGATAACACAGTGATTTAACTTAAGAAAAAGCTTCTTAAAATAATGTAAAATATCCAAGAGAGACAAATTAATAAGCAGAATCGTCTTTCCCGACTAACCAACTTTTCGAAAGCCCTTCTTTGTAGCCGAAGGACTCTGGGGCTCCCAGCCGTAGAAGAGGCAGGTGCAGGTTGCGCTGTGAAGCCGCAACAGACAGGGTCCATGTTTCCATGGGGACAGACGCAGCACGGTCGCTACAAAGGTCAGCACGTGGAACCAAAACCTCTATTCACGCAAGAATTTGCTAACATCACGCGAGTCCCTGACGTTTGGGATCAGAAAGGCCCTAACTTCTCTTTACAGATGAAAAATCGAGGTTAGGACAGGGAAATGAGGTGCCCAAGGTCATACGGCTGCTGAAAAGCAAAGCCAGCACTAGAACTCAAGTTTCCTGCCTCCTGGTCCAGCACTATTCTCACTAAATCATGTTACTGCCCTGGATGCAGGCCTCATGAACTCTGGTGCCAAGTGGCAACTGGTTTCCCCTCTAGGGGAGCAATCAAAGGGGCAGCGGAGTCCTTTTTCACCTTGAAACATGCCAGAGATGATGTCAAGAAAGCCAGGTTTAAACCAGGTCAGCCAGAAGGATTTGTCTAAAGCACAGCTGAGCAAGCTCCCTTCAAGCCAGGATTCCGTCAGTCCAGCGGGCGCGTCAGTGACAAAGCTGAGTGAACCGAGTTCAAGCCAAGCATTCATTGAGAAGGCCGGGCGAGATGGGTCCAGGTTGGGGAAGGGCAGGAGAAAGGACGAGGTGAAGGCTGAACGAAAGGTACCAGTCAGCTGGGTTTCCTTCGCGGCATTTCCTTCCACTGGGGCTACTCTCAGCCTACTTAGCTGTCCCTATGACACTGGCCATCACTGGATATATTTGCATTTGCAAGATTCTCCTTCTGAAAAAAACAACAACTGAACACTCACCTTAAACACTATGCCTAAAATATAAGTAAGCCACCAACCAGATGAATTTATGAGGATTAAGACTTTGAGGTCTGAATAACTAGGCTTCTGTTTGCGTGGCTAAGTCCAAAGTTAGACTGTTTTTTACCCCCATTCAAATAGGTTTTTCTATAAAAGAAGAAGAACTCTTAAGCAAGCTGGACATAAATAATAACGATCAGCCCAAGTCCTGGCAGCTAGACCAACCTACCATCCAACCTCATTTCCAGCCTCCGTATTTGAATTCTCTTTGCTTCATCTATACTGCTCAATCTTTGATCCTGTAATACATTTTACATATTCCTACGTTTACCCCTTTATTTTCTTCAACAATTCCCCATCCCAGAATAGCTTTCCCCAGTTTATCTCAATACTATAGTTTAGGACATAAAGGAACATACTTGAGCATCATTTTAAACATCATTTCCACATTATTACCACAAGGTTTAGTTTTTTTGCTGTCTTGCTAATTTCCAGGAGGGAGGGTTTAAATTATTAGACATATTCCAAGCCAAGATGTAAAACCTTTCTAAGCAAATACTCCCTCAAGTGTGGTGAAGAGAAGCATAAATTATCTAAGCCATCTTACAGCCCAGTCAAGCAAAGCATAAAGTTATTTTGCTAAAGTAAGGGCTGTGTTGGCCCATTGACAAACTAGCTTTGGAAATTCTATAGCTAAAAAGTTGGGGAGAATTATGAAAAGTCAAAAAGAAAATCGTATAAATTAGCCAAATATCTGGCTACAGTGTCTCCTAATACAAAAGCAGACATGTATGAATAGCAGAGGGATCAGATTTAGAGAGAAGATTATGTAGGAATGGATATCAAATGTGTTTTCAAAGCTCAAAGCCTGTGGGGTGATAGGGCTGGCTCCGTTTCTCTGGTCGCTAATTTCTATAAAGCCACAGCCATCTCTGAAGCCACATCGGAGCAGCTCTGTGTGTCCAGAGCTCTAACCCTGGTTGGAGCTTACTCAGTGAGCTCCGCAGCGCTGCATATGCGCTCACACACATCCTGCAGAGAAACCCCCACTTACCTGACTCCCAGAAAGAATGCCGTGTCAGAGCTCTCTGAATTCATACTGGGAACAAAAAGTGTGGATGATCTAAAGTTCGGACAAGGAGGCAGGTGACCAAGAAGGTCTGCCCTCCCTCCACAGATGCTCCAAGAGTTTGGGTAAATGCAAAGAGCAGACACCAGAGGTCTGCTCAGAAATAGGTTTACTCACAGTTCCTGGAAACGCCGAAGGCAGAGCACTAGAGAAGGGGGTAAGAGAGGACTGTGTACTGAAAACCATTTTCTCTATCTGAGGTATGTGTTCCTTTGACAAGTTATTGGCTGGAACAGCCTGGTTCCTTTCTTAACAAATTGTAGCCACAAATATATGATGTGTAAGGAATTCTGAGACCCCTTCGAGGGGGAGCTCGATCCAGTCCTCGAGGCTCCAGGCACTTTCGGTGTCGGCAGAGAGCTCTCCGGGAAGTCTGGCGGGCGGAGGCTGGGTCCCCCCCGGAATGAAACCCAAGAACACGCTCATTAGAGGAGTCTGACTCGAGTGAAAGGCCTGCTGAGGACACAGACCAAGGAGAGGCAGGCAGACCTGTGCAAGGAGCCAGGGTCCCGAGCAAAGCACAGCTTTTACAATCCTCAATCCTCAGAGTTCGTCTGCCAACCCAGGCAACTCTGAATCTTGCTGTGTCCATGTGAACTAAGGAAATGATGGAAATTCCCCTCACTTCCCAGAACGGCCGGGTACATGCTGACTTGGAACTGTCAAGCGGTTCCCGCAGCATTCAATGCAGAACGGACCTACTCTGGCAATCGGAAAGGTGTTAAAAGAGATGATGGCACATGAAAAAATGAGGGTGCCTGGCCAGTGTGGCTCAATGGATTGAGCATCGTCTCATGGACCAAGAGGTCCCGGTTGGATTTCTGGTCAGGGCACGTGCCCAGGTTTCAGGACTTGATCCCCAGTAGGGGGCGTGCAGGAGGCAACTGATCAATGTTTCTCTCACACCAATGATTCTCTCTCTCTCTCTCCCTTTCTCTCTCTCTAAAAAAGAATCCATAAAAACATAATTTTAAATTATGAGGGTCATGTCTAGTGGCAGAAAAATAAGGAGCAAAATATGTGGAAAAGAAAGCCTGAAAGTTTTCCATCCACAAAACCCTTCTCTTGTGCAGCAGACAAAGCCTGTCAAGTTGCTTGGTGTGCCGATCACTTTCATAATCTGTCAGAGCAGACACGTCGATTTCCACCTCCTAAACATAGGAAGCTAAATGAGGTAACAGATACCACACAGGAGAATCCGGGCTTATATAATACAGAGTTTTGAGGCAAGAACGTCGAATTCATGGGCCCTTCCTCACTGAAGGACACATGAAAAGTGACTTAAATAGCCGTTGTACGAACCAAACTTGCCCTGCGGGTTGGCGGGGCCCTCAAGTCCTCTCTACAACATACCCTTACCTGAAACCCCCCGACGGGCATGAGGTGACTCACACACCTGAAACCGGTACAGGATCCGGGTTAGTACCTGGCTCTGCCACCTACAGGCCAGTTACTTGATCCACTCAATCTCTAAATCTTGGTTTCCTTATCTATAAAAGCAAATAATACTTTTCTGAGAGTTGTGGTAAGGATTAAATGAGATACTATATAACAAATGCTTTCCTCCCCAGGTCCTCAAAGATCAGTCACTACAGTTATTGGTATTACTAATGGAAAGGACGAGCGTCGAATATTATTTCCCAGGAACTGGAATGTCCCACCCTCTTGGTCGTCAGGTGCACGGTTTGTGCTGCGATAGGAGAACTTATGTGGATATAATTTGCACTTGTGTGCACTCAGTTTGTAAGGATTCCTTGGTTTTCTTCCTAGGAGCATGTTCTGAGACACTAATTACATTGCAAACTCCTAAAACTGAGGACTCGTGGCTTCCATTTTTTTTTTCTCCGAAAGACTTCAACAAAAGTTGCCTAAGTCCTGAACAGCTCCTGTTCTCAAAGACTTTCAAGCTGGAAAGAGCCTTGAAAATTGTCTAATCCATGACACCTCATGTCACATTTTAAAAAATCCAGTAGTTGAAGTTAGACATCTCACCCTTGCATGACCCTAACCCACCTAACTTCTCTGGGCCAAAATGTCCTCATCTGAACAATAGAGATGGCACTACACTATCTGCCCCTGGGGTTGTTTTGAAGGCTAAATAATGTTTGAGAAAGAGTCGGCAAATTGAAAGGCATTACGTTTTCATCATGATTATTACAGATTGGAAAACTAAGTCCCAAGAGGGTTGAGTCATTTTTCCCAAGGTCACGGAGATGCCCAGTGCTGAGTGTGTTGTGGGAGGAGCAGGGAGATCGTGGGGATATGTGTGCAATCACGGCGACTTATCTCTTCAAGCCAGCTAGGGATTTCCTTACAACGAGCTGAATCTGCAGTCTTGCCCTTCCTGCTCTTGACCTTCAGAAATGTCCATGACCTTCTGCTACACTCAGGGAGACGGAGATTCCAGAATGTGTGTTCATGCAGCCGGGGCAGGGTCAGAGACATCACCTGCTGAGCTCTGCCAGTGAATAGCAATGCTTTAAACTGCTACATAATTTTAAAATTCAAAATAGGCAACACACTCACAGAGTTAAAACTCAAGAAGCATAGGAAATATTTACTGTAAAGTTTCATGTCCCCTTCCTTTACCCTCTGCCCAGTTCCTTCTGCAAAATAGGTAACCCCTTTATCAGTGCCTTCGACGTCCATCCAGAGAGGTTTTTATGATAACACTAACAGATGTGAATATATTAAATGTCAACTCAAGCTCTGTTTGACTCAATTCAAAAATGCAAAGAATCACATTTATCATTTTGAACTTTATCAACAATTCCCAATCAGTCCACTGGTTCAACAACCTTCAAGTGAAAATGTTTCTACTGTTACACTATCAGAAAATAATCTCTAAATTTGGGGCTCCGCCTCTTAAACTAGAGTGATGTTTTTTAGGTCACTGAACCTCATCTTTAAATGGTATACAGTCAACTTACTCAGCGGAGCAAAATTTGAAAGCAGGTGTCTCTGGGCAAGCAGACTGCTTGATGTAAGCCCCACTGAGGAGGTTATTAACATGCAAATTGCACATCCCTGCTGTTCTGATTTCATTGAGGACCAGGAATCACATTTTACTGAGCAACCCCAGCAATTATCATGTAAGTGATCAGCAGACCACATTTTGGGAAACATTAGACTGGAAGTTAGAAAAATGATTTCACGTCTGGACTCCCATCGATTAATTAGCTGCGTGACCCCTGATAAGGAACTTCAGTTCACTGGACCTTCATAGCATCCTCTACAAAAGGCAAAGACTGGGTCCGACTGTCATAGGGTGGTTCCCCTCTAGAGACCCACACTGTGATGCTGTGACATCTTAGACAACGTTGATGGATAGCAGGCCACATGAGACTATGTGTTACTGTGATGTATCTACTTCAGAGAAACTACTTATTCTGAAAGAGCTTGCAACACAGTAACCAATGGTTTTCCCTTGCTTTAATAACTTGTTTTCTTTTCTTTTTTGCCAAATGGTGGTCAGATTATGTATTACAAATGGAGAACTGAGACGCTGAAAGAAACAGCCCTTCATGCACAGGCATGAAAATGTTGTTTTTTTCCCATCTGCAAGGGGAAATGTGCATGCCTTTAAATAAAGCCAAGCTTTAGATTCATCAGAAACAGAAACACATTTTCTAAAACCAAAGCATTTTCATTTTCAAGAATAAAGTTCTGCTATTTTCAGAGATGGCACTAGTTGCTGATGGCCCGTGGAGGATCACCACTCCACCCTGGCCTGCCAACTTGCAAACAGGCAGAAACAGTTCTGCCCATGGTTTTGGGAGCGCATCGTCCCTGCAAGTGGGATCCCCGGTCTAAGTCAGGCTAGGAGAGCAGCCCACACAAGCCCTGCGCTCACAATTTCTCCGATTACAACATTTAAGATAGAAGAGAAAATTGTATATATTATAGTAATAACTATTTTGAAAGACTAAAATTTTTCATGAGACATTTAAAATCCAGTGTTCATTAACTTGTTCTTTCTTTAATGAAGAGGTTGTACTACCTTATAGTTAAATGTGTTTTCATCCATTTGTAAATTCTTTTTCTTTAATTAATTAATTTATTTTTGTTACAGATGTTTCTCCTTTTCATTTGTAAATTCTTTTAGAACAGGTTTACCCAGTAACTAGCCCACAGTCCCTGGGACATGCCAGGTACTTAATCAATGTTTGTGGAATGAATGAATGAATGAATGAATGAATGAATGAACAAATGAACCACAAAGATCTTTTCCTCATACATAGTCCTAACTAGAGTTCCTTTATGGGTCAAGTTCTATCATCAATGCTTATGGAGAACCTACTGTATGCCAGGTGCTGTTCTGGGCCCTGGAGAGACAGCAGAAAACGGGCAGCAGCAGCCTCTGCTCTCTGGAAGCTCACTTTCTAGTGGTTCTCAACCTTCCTGATGCCGCAACCTTTTAATACAGTTCCTCATGTTGTGATGACCCCCAACCATAAAATTATTTTTGTTACTACTTCATAACTGTAATTTTGCTACTGCTATGAATTGCCATCGGAAATATGTGTTTTCCGATGGCCTTAGGTGACCCTTGTGAGGGGGTCGTTCGACCCCCAAAGGGGTCAGGACCCACAGGTTGAGAACCGCTGTTCTGGAGGAAGAGTACGCTTTTAGGTTAAGTATTTTTAAAAACACAGTAATGTGATAAAGAAGGATTGGGGAAACACAACTAGAGAGGATGGGAAGACAAAATAAAGGGCTTAGGATAAATAATGAGTCTCACCTGAAGGAGCTTTCTTCTTATAAATCACCTGTCGTGAGTGGAGTGTTTGGGGGAGAGGAGGAGCCCCCAATAAAATCTGTTTTGAACAAACTACCCATAGACCACCAGTGGAACCAGTGCAAAGCTGCCAAGAGGTTTAAGTTCCAAATATATATTCACTTCCAAAACATGGATAAAATGAGGCATTTTTTAAACTTCCAAGCAATTAGGCCTTACACAGTACGTTATCTGTATGTAGCCAGTTCTCTTCTCCCGTTTTGCAAACGGACGCTCATCATCTGGTACTCTTCCCTGGCGGTCATCACCCTGCTACACGATACCCTCCATGTCCCATCTGTCTTCAGAGCTCAATGTGTGTGTACACCCTGCAGTTTCTTTCTCTAAGCAATGCTGGGAAGAGGTGCAGAGGATTAACAGGCACAGAGACCCCTGAATCAAATACAATCTTGAAAATGCATATTTTTGTGATCAGTTTAATCCTGATATAGTTCCCAAAAAATGCTCTGGAAAGGGGACTTGAAGGTGAAATGTGATCCCTCTAGTGAGCCCGCTATGAAAAAAAAGAGTGTTCAACATCTAGAAGGAGAAACCAGAAGGTACCACATGTGCTCTGCACTTCACTCATTATGTTTCTGAGCATCTGGATCCTTTTATACACGATATTGTTACAGTGGGTGGTCTGGAGACTGCAGGGGAAGGCTGCCATGTTTGGTATGGGAGGCAGGCATTCAGCAAGCCTGCGAGTAATGCGGAGGCTGCTTAAGGACAATGCACGTGTGACTCGCCGAGCTCTGCCCATTCGTTATCCTCGTCACCACGCAGACACCGTCAGCATCCTGACTACTGAAAGAGCCCCCAAGAAGGCGTGCTATTGTACCAGATACTTTGTTGGACAGCACCCCTTGCAACCAGATCAATAAAGCAAGGTTATTAGAATCCTCTGCTCGGACAGGGAAGCATTTGGGTGATATGAAGCCAGTGAGGTTTTATGTGTGCTCTGCTGTGAGGTCAGAGAAAAGACATTTTGGGGGGAATTGAGTTGAAGTTTCTGGACTCAATCTTTTCATCAGAACTGCCTTAGATGACCCAGCTCATGTTTTTTTTTTTTTTTATAGTTTTACCTTTGTCTTCTCAAATGCTTATTTTTTATTAATAATATAAACCATGTCATTAATTAAAAGGCAAAATCCCCAGGTGGCCATTACACATCTACAAAATAACTCTCTAGAGTTGCCTAACTACAAAATAAATCCTAGTTTCTCACTATCCCCCATGAAACAGAGATGCATTCTCAGAAAAATCCCGACTGTAACTTGGCTCGAAGGAATGATGGGAACAGTCAAGCTGCCAGCAGTCAGGGGTCAGTGGGATGCCCTGTGGACAGCAGCCGCAGGACCGGAGAGGCTCAGGGACAGATTCCCCCTGGCTGTAAGGTGTACGCATGTAAGGTGTATGGTCTCACCTTATCCAAGCATAGACTGAGTAATGAGCTCTCCATCCCCACAAATGCACCAAGCACAATAATCATGACCAAAGCTTCCTATGTGCCAACTATCAGACTAATCACTTTACTTACACAATCTCAATTAATCCCAAGAAAGGTATGAATTTTTTACCACTTCACAGGTGGTAATACTTTATCGGGGATACCATTTATTGGTCTCCACTGACCATACTTTAGTGAGATGATGAACTAGGGCCTGAGCTCCTCCAGGATGACAGCTGAGTCTCATCTGTCTGCCTGCCCCAGACCCGGCAACATGCCCGGCATACAGTAGGTGCATCATCTATGCCAAACATACATGCAACACTCCCTTTCTTTTGAGAGAAATAAAGCTAGACATTTTAGATTTTGTTATAGTTAGATTTGTGGTCCTTTCTACTTAAAAATTAGAAACATGGATTTTGCAGAGCATTATTAAAAATACAAAGAATTAGAAGGTAGAAAATGACATTGAACTATAATCTCACCACCCAGAAAGAACCGCTATGAAACAGTTTGATCCATGTCCTTCATAATATTAATGGATGTGTCTTAGCACATAACACAATAAGGGTTAGTCAATTAAAAATAAAAAGGTCTGCCTAGCTGACCCCATTATTATTACATGAATAAAAGGAAATCCACCAAGTAAAACATCTTGAAGATAAGCCAAGAATAACAGAAATACAGTAAGTGTGTTATTGATGTGATGTTCAATGTGCTAAATGAAAAAAGGAAAAGAAAATTATAACTTTTCACTAATCTCTCAGCAAGTAAAAACCCCAATATATTTTGGAGATGTCAAATCTCTTCACTAAGGGAAACAATTGCTCAATGGTATAAAAGACTAAAATAAAGTTGTTTTACAGTGTGAGGTCACTGCAAACTTAAATGTCACAAAATCAATACTATTTCCTTCAAAATTCTAAACAAACAATTTTAAGAAACTCCTGGGAGAAGAAGTCTGCTTTTGAATTGCATAGTGGCACTGAATGCACGACCTGCATTTGAGACGAAGGGGTTGCCAATTTAATAGAGCAGCTGAGTTTTAAAATCTCGTGGAAGAACTGAAAAAGGGATGTGAACTCTCGCACACCCCATAAACCATATATATTTTTTTTACCCAAAGAATATGTTATTCATGTGCTCTGTACATTGGGTCAATTATTAGTCACTTTCTTTGGAGGCTGACCAAATGCCTCCACCCTTCTGCAGTTTGCTGTAATCATCTGTATTAGGAATAGAAGAACCACACTAATATCTGCTGAAAACTGAGGATACCGCCCCTGGAGGTCTTGACAACACATTTCTACCACTGATTTACCACCCTTTTCATTTGCTTTTAAGCGTCGGGGAGTGGTGGTGGGGAAATGTTTCAACTGTCTCTGTCTATAAAGAAAAATGAGATCATTTTAACTTGGCTGCAATTGAAGTCTTTCAGCTATTTTGTGTCAACTTGAATTTCATAATGTAAACACCTATTTGACTCGTCTCTCCACAGTTTAGGCAAGTCAATAATTTTTGATTGGATTTCCAACTATAAGGTTAAACAAGACCCCCACCCATTTTTATTAAAACTTCAACATGAAAAAAAATTCCTTGAATGTTGTATTAATCTTTTTGGATCATCCAACGTTTAGCAAAGCATGTTTACTGTTATTTTTAAACAGCATGTTAAAAACTGTTGTAAAAGTAAGACTTTGAGTACTTGTTTTATTAGGTTTATACAAAAAGAAAATGCAAATGCATCCATAATTGTCCCTTGACGTGGATGCTTCAAGCCACAGACTGTGAGATCGGGAAGGGACTTCAGAGATCTTCTGGTTCAACCCCCTCGATTTCAAGATGAACAGATGCAGACCCGGAAAGGTTGGAGGCCAAGAAAAACAACTGATATCTAGAGAATCATGACCACTGAGCAACAATCCAACAATCTTTGAAAAAACAAAATATGTCCCAAAATAATTTATGATAGGGTTATAAAAAAGATCACATTTATTTTACTATCGCATTATATTGCATAGCCTTAGTACTCAAAGTGTGGTCTGCAGACCAACAGCATCAGTATGACCTGGAAGCTGGAGAGAAATGCAGACCCTCAGGCCCTGTCCCACACCTATTGAACTGGAGTTCCCGGGTGATTTCTACTCATGTTAAAGTCTGGGAAACATAAGTCTATGCCACTGGTAACTCAAGGTTGGTTTACAGACTTGTGAGAACTATTTCTGTCCAGTCTGTGGAGGGATAAGTACAGAAATTAAGAGTAAAAAGCCATTTTTTTTGTATTAATTTGATAGAGAATCTTATATAAGCTGAATTTATCTTATAAATGAAGCTTATATTTGTATATTTTGTAAAATTTTCCTAGTGATTTGTTTTTATTGAATTTTATAAATTTCCAGTTCACAACAGATTAGAAATGATTTTTTAAATGGAAGTTCACCATAGATTTAAAAAACAAACAAACTGTTCTTCACCTCTTCAGCATCATCCTGAGACTAGTTGAAAAAAAAAATCATTGACTCTTCTCAACTTATTTTGAGCCAGACAAAGATATCATAAGGTATCAAAGGAAACTATAGACCAATATCTCCTATTAACAAAAACACAAAATCCCTCAACACAAACTACCAAACATATAAAAAAAATTATCCACCATGACCAAGTGAGACTTATCCTAGGAATGTAATGTTGGCTTAACAGCTGATAATCAATGTAATACATCATATCAATAGAATGAAGGGGAAAAACCACACAATCTCATTAAATGTAGGAAATGCATTAGACAAAATCCAACGACCATTTATAGTAGAACTCTCAACAAAACAGAAACAGAAAGAGAAGTAAACTTCCTCAACCTGTAGTAACATTATAAATAATGGTAAATAATAAATATTTTCTTTCTAAGACAAGAAAAAAGGCAAGAACATCTGCTCTTGATACTTCTAGTAAACACTGGACTTGTGGTTCTAGCCAGTGCAATAATGCAAATTAAATAAAAGAAAAGCATACAATTTGGAAAGGAAGAAGTAAAACTATCTTTATTCTCACATAATCTTACATGTAGAAAGTTCTAAGAAATCTACAGAAAAGTACTATAATTAATAAACAAGGTCATTGAATACAAAATCAATATACAAAGAACAACTATATTTGTATATACTAATAATTAACAGTCTTAACATGAAATTTTAAAAAAACCTCATTCACAATTACATCAAAAAGAATAACATTTATAGAAATATATTTAACAACGTAAGTGCAAGATTTGAAAACTACAAAACACTTCTGAGAGAAATGGAAGAGCTTCAGATAAGTGAAGAGACATTCCTTAGTCACAGAATGCAGTAAGGGCAGAGACTTAGACCAATGGAACAAAACAGAGGGGTCAGAAATAAACCCTTGCAATTATGGTTCATTGATTTTCAACAAAAATACCAAGGAAATTCAACAAGAAAAGGGTGGTTTTTCAACAAATGGTACTAAGAAAACTGGACATCTGCAGGAAAAAAATGTGACCCTTACATCACACCATTCACAAAAATTAATTCAAAGTGGATTACAGACTTCAATTTAAGACCTAAAACTATAAACTGCTAGAAGAAAACATAAGGAAAAATTTTAAGATCTTGAGTTAGGCAAGCAGTTCTTAGATACAATTCCAAAAGTACAAGTCATGGGGAAAAAAAAAAAACATTGACCAGTTAGACATCATCAACATCAAAACTGTTATACTTGAGAAGACACCACTAAGAAAATAAAGGCAAGTCAAAGGCTGAGACAAAATATTTGCAACATCTGATAAAGAACTTGCATTGAAAACCAGAAGGAACTCTCACAACTCAATAATAAGAAAACAACCCAATTTAAAAATTGACAAAAGATCTGAGCAATCATTTCCCCCAAGAAAGATGATTGAATGAGCACGAGGAGATGATCACCATTCGTCACTAGAACTTATAAATGAAAACCACACTGAAACACCCTTTCACACTGAGTAGAATGGCTGTAATGTACACGACAGGCAGTAATAAGTTGTGGGGAGGATATGGGGAAACTAGACCCCTCATACACTGCTGATGGTGTTACCGGTGCAGTAGCCTGGTTGTTATTTAACAGGAAAGGAATAAAGGGGAAACCAGACAATACAGGCATGCCATTGGCACAGCTTCTCCAAGAAGCTTGCGAGGAACACTGCAGGTCTATTCCCCGTGTGGGGGAGGGTCTGGACAAAGGCACTCTGGACGCATGCCCAGTGAGGTCTAAGTGACATGGGAGGTGCCTACCTGTCCTTCACACCTGGGAGCGAGTCAGTGGCCAGAACAGGCATGGCCACTGCAAGCTCTTGAAACCTGAGTATATAATCTCCTGAACAAAGGAGCACTCTCTCTCTCTCCTGTTGCTGTGCAGGACTCCCAGCTTGTGGGGCTCCCACGCCCTGCCCCCTCCCAAGTGTCCCACACAATGGACTGACAGACTAAATCTAGCCTAATCCTAATCTGAACCCAGCTGCATCACAGGCTTTGGCTTTCTCTCTGGCCTTGCTAAACCCACAGCTGCCCCTCTTCTCTTCCAGGACTGGACTGAGGGACATGGGACAGCCCCGGAGTGTAACTCCATGCCAATCAAAACCATCCATTCTCCCATGCAAGTCTGAGAAAATTCACTTTCTAAAGATGTCCCCTGCATACGAGTGTGGGAGGGATCAGGCCCTTTGACCCCTCCGGCTACAGTGGGAGTGTAAAATGGGACAACCACTTTGGAAAACAATTTGACGATTTCTTAAGAAGTTAACCATAAACTTAACATATTACCCAGCGATTTCATACTCTGGTGTCTACCCCAAAAAATACATATGGCTACACAAAGACTTGTGTATGAATGTTTGAGCAGGGTTATTATAATAGCCCCAGCCCTGGCCGGTTTGGCTCAGTGGTTGGGCATTGGCCTGCAGTTCCAAGAGACCTGGGTTTGGTTCCCGGCTCCCGCTGGAGGCACATGCCTTGGTTGCGGTTTGTCCCCGGCCCTGGTTGGGTTGTGCGGGTGGCAGCCACTCGATGTGTCCCTTCACGTCAATGTTTCTCTCTCTCTTCCTCTCTCTCTCTCCCACTCTATCTGAACCAAAAAATGCAAAAGCGTCCTCAGATGAGGAATATATATATATATATAATAGCCCCAAATTTGAAACAATCCAAATGTCCATCAACTGGTAAATGAATAAGCAAAATGTTGTATATCCATATGAAGAAATATTATTCAGCAATAAAAAGAAACAAACTATTGATACATACTACAATGTTTTGCCAAGTAAAAGAAACAGACATAAAATAATACATATTATTAGATTCCATTTATATGAAAGGTACAGAAAAGGAAAATCTATAGAGCCATGAAGTAGAATAGTGGTTACTGGACTGGGGCTAGGGATGGGGTAGGGTTATAAATAAACACAAGCAATCTTTCTAGGGGTGATGGAAATGTTCTAAAACTAGATTGTGGTGATGACCGCAAAACGCTAAATTTATTCAAAAGAATTGTACACTTAGAATAAGTGAATTGTATGGTTTAGACATTATACCCCCATAAGGCTATTTTAAAAAGTTGATTGGCTCATCAATTCTTTATTTACCTAAAAGATGCACATATTGTCAACTGGAGAAACCATATACTAAGCCCTGTAAGTCTGTAATTAGATGTCCTAGTTCTATCTTAGCTGTATGGATTTGCTATTCTATTCTATTCTATTCTATTCTATTCTCTCTCTCTCTCTCTCTCTCTCTCTCTCTCTCTCTCTCTCCCTCTCCCTCCCTCCCTCCCTCTGTTTTACTTACTAGATGAGAAACCTTTCTATTTCTAATCACTTGGGGCAGATAACTAACCCATTTTGCAATTATATTTACCCTGGTTTTTTTTATTCTTTTTTTCCAAACTGACTCTAGAACTTGAAGATTTGTTTTGAGTTTCTGCTGCTATAAATGTTAGAAGAACTTTGAGGGGGCAGGGAGGAGGTGAAAAATCGGGATGCCCCTATAACTTTAGACCCTTACAGTGAGAAAGTTACTGGGAAGGTGATCCTCATGAAATGCGCTGACTCCCCAATACACCATTTCTTAACATGCTTTTCCATCTCTTTGGGCAATAAGGAGCTCACTACATTTATCTGAGCAGTTCCAAGAGCTATTCTACCCACAAAGTCTCGTTTATTTTAAAGTCAATTCTTGATCAGTCATTGAATCATTTGCCCCATAGTCATTCCTTAGAAACATACAAGCAAACAAACGAAAACCAACGTTGTTGCTATAAACCCAGTGAGAGTTTGTTCTGAAGCAGGGAAGCTAGCGAAGAAAGCCTTTCATCCGGCTGAGGGGGGCGCGCTGGCCGGCCAGGCACGCTGGCCTCCGCGGGCTGGGCTGCAGGGATGGGTGAGCAGGTCCTGGAGGAAAGGTGGCTGGAAGAGATCTGCCTACAGATGAACCACCCTGCGTTTCAGACCTCCAGGGCCTAAGGGAAATGGGTCTGTTGACTAACGCCGAGTGTGAATTACCTGCTGCAAGTCCACGAGAAAGGCCAAAAGGCCCAGCATGAACTGGCTGGAGGACAATCAGAAAGCAAGGGCACCCTTCAAGGGCAGGTGCCAGCCTTCCACTGAGCCAGAGGCACAGCGTGGGTATGGGAAGGTCAAGGTCAGCCAGCATTCAGTGACACCCATCAGTATGTTTTAAATAGCACTTCTAATAAGAATCAGGTACAAAGTGTGTGAGGTGAACCCTGGACTGATCTCCCCACCTCCGGTTTCAACAAGGCAGAGAAGGGCATTTCCGTAGCCTGTGTTAAGCCCACAACAAATCCTCAAACTGAACTACAGCATCAAATACATTTAAAAATCAAACTAAAAAAAAACTAGGAAAACATAAATCAAAATATGTGTCAAATCTTTGGAAGCAAAGGGACAATTTACCCTCAAAAGCCATAGAAATAATGACAAGGAAAATATCCATGTGTGGTATTAAATAAATATATCTACACACTAATAAACAATAAATATACGTGGGAAAATACTTAAAGCAGATGAGATCATCAAAGAGTTAAGAACTTAATTCTATAAAGAGCCGATGCCTATTGATAGGAATGAGCAAAGATTCATTTTCTTTTTGATTATTTTTTAAAAAACCCATATGTTGGCAAGAGTGAAGAGAAACCCAGACCCCGACATGCAGAGGCACACTAGACCATTTTGGCAACATGTATCAAGAGCTTTAAGGTGCCTGGAGCCATGGTCCAATCATTTCACTTTATTCTAAATGCAGAAAAAGCTCCCACTTCAAAGATGTTACACATGGTGATGTAACAGAAAAAAACTAAACAATAGAACCCAAATGCACAACAAAATGAAAACACAGGTTTATGTAATATTTTTTAAATACTTATGTATAGATAAACATGGAATGCACACTGCATTTATGTCCCGATTACAAAGTAAATGACTATGTAAAAAAACATAAGCAACAAGAGGAAATAAAATCAAGCAAATAGAAACTGTGATTATATTAGCATGGTAGGTAGTTTTTCCTTTACCTCCCTTCGCTTTCCAAATTTTCTTAAATGAGCATATTAAATATTAACAGTAGTTGCCCTGGGACCTATGGGTATTTTTTCCAATCACTTTTCAATTTTCCGACTTTTTAAAAACACTTTTCCCATCATCTACATGTACATGTATTACTTTGATATCAACATAATTTTTCAGTAAAGAATTAAATCTTTTTAAGTCTCCAAGAGGAAGTAAGAACATTACAAATAAACATTTCTCACTGCTAAAACCACCAGGTTAGTGAAAAGGTAACATGATTTCTGTAAAAACAAATTATAGATAATTCATATCAGTACCTGTAGGGGACAGGGGTTAGAAGAACAGCCAACCGAACTTCCAATAAAGTGGAGCATTACATTTAAAATTGACAAGAGTTTCACAAAACCTCTGAAGAAGCTCCAGGCCAGAAATTTTAGAAAACTTTTAAAGAAAATAAGCAACAACTGAATTTGTTCAAAAAACAATTCAGCCCTGGCCGGTTTGCCTCAGCGGTTAGAGCGTCGGCCTGCGGTCCAGAGAGACCCGGGTTCGGTTCCCGCTAAGGGCACGAACCTCAGTTGCAGTTTGTCCCCGGCCTTGGTTGGGTCATGCGAGTGGCAGCCACTCGATGTGTCCCTTTCACGTGGATGTTTCTCTCTCTCTCTCTCCCTCCCACTCTATCTGAACAAAAAATGGAAAAAGTGTCCTCGGGTGAGGATATAAATAAATAAATAAATAAATAAATAAATAAATATGTTTAATTAAAAAAAAAAATTCAAAACAAAGACCCCTCAAACCACAGGAAACAGAGATCCACTAAATCAGCATTCTCTTAGAGATCTGGGAGAGAACGTGTACAGCGAAATCGGTAGTTTCGAATGGCCATGCACTCTTCTGTAGAGTAACAGGACAAATTCATGATGGCAGTTGCCTCTGGAAAAAGAAATAGCAAACGAACTAGGGGGAAAAAAAAAAAAGACAAGCTTTATCTGAGATGTTATGGTTTGTTTATTTGATGTAGAGGCAAAATTCATGAAATGCTGACATTAGTTAATCCTAGGTGGAGAGTTTACATATGGTTGTCATATTATGCTCTGTACTTTTCTACATTTCATAAGTTTTAAAAAAAAAAAAAAAGGCAAAGGGCACAGAAAGTTGAGGAAGGCTGACCAGAGTTGGAAAAACCTGGGTGGAAAAGGACAAAGGGAGGAAGTGGGCGTGGCTCTTCAGACAAAGGAGGGGTACCTGCTGGCAGGGAGAAGTGGGAAGAGGGGGCGGGGGAGGGAGGCAAGGACCAGATCACCAGGGGCCTTGTCTGCTAAACTGAGGAGTTTGCACACTACCTGAAGCAGGAAGCTAATAAAGCATTTCAACGGAGAAAAGAATCTTTCTTGGAGACCTTCCGGGGTCGTCTCAAATTACTTTTGAAAGTCTGTATTTTGCATATATATTTATATCTACACAGTCTGAGTTATGTCACAATCATGGCCCAGAATATACAACACAATTCAAATGACATGTTGCAACTGCGTATCTGTAGCTCATGTGAAGGCCATTTGTCTCCCGTGGCACCCTGAGTGGCATCCGGTCACGTTTCTGAACTCAGCAGCACCATGACTCATAATATCCTAACAGAGCCCAATAAATCATACATTCAACAACGTGGCTTATTGTGTAATAAAAACAAAAGCACGATGCCTGTTATTATAAAACAGAACACTCTTACACGGCTAAGTGCACGAGCAGTTAAGTATTAAATAAGCTTCAGCAAATGTAAAATCATAGTAGTTCTAAGAAAAATAATCACTATCACGCTCCTAAGACATGGCTCTCAGTTGCGATGTGTGGTCCAGCCAGGAGGTCGCGGAGTCTCCTCAGTCCCTTGGAGTTGGCCATGCTTCCCTTAACCACATGCCTGGCAAACAACTGAAGAAACCCTAAGAACTAGACAGGCTTCTCACCACCCTGATCTCTCAAGAAAGGCTTTCCCGGTGAGGAACCAGGCGCATCACCACGCAAGGACTCCTCCAAAGGAGGCCAGCTAAGCAGACAAGCCAGGGACCCACAGCCTTCTAGAACCTGGCAATGCTCATTCCTCCTACCGATGCCCCGGTTCTGGGTTGGGCCTCTGCAGTCTGCTACCCTCATCTGCCGCGTCCTGCCTGCGGGGCTCCTGTCCTCATGGTGTGGAGCAGGGCCCATAGCAACAGGGTGATCCTCAGGCCTTGGCACTGGCCTGATAACCCCACTGATTCATTCAAGCCCATTACTGAGTCCTCGCTATGATCAGAGGCACAAGGTTCATCCACAGAGATGCAAAGGGAAATAAGACAGCACCTCTGTCATGAGTGCACCAGCTAGATAAGGAGTTAAGAACAAAAAGGAAAACGGCGCAATGGGTGTTATCACAGAAGTACGGACAAGACGCTTTGGAAACACTGACGAAGTTACTCTTCTGCAGTAGGGCTAGGGGAAGCTTTCACATCTGGTGGATCAGTGAGAATTTGTCAGGCAGAAGGGACAGAATGAATAAAGGCACGGAGCTGTGAACATGTATTGCAGAACATGAGTTATTGTTTGTGACGGAAGAGATAAGGCCAAAAAGATCTGCTAGTTCCAGACTGTAAATGGCTCAGTGGCTGTTGCAAAGGAGTCTGGACTTTTTCTTAAAGACAGTGAGAGACTGCTAATGATCAAATGTCTGTTTTAAAAAACCGTCTTAGCCCAGACAGTGTGGCTCGGTGGTTGAGCGTCGACCCATGCATCAAGAGGTCACTGGTTCGATTCCAGTCAGGGCACATGCCCAGGTTGTGGGCCAAATCCCCAGTGGAGGGCATGCAGGAGGCGGCCAGTCAATGTTCTCTCTCATCAATGTTCCTATCTCTCTCTCCTTCTCCCTTCCTCTCTCTCTAAAATCAATAAAGAAAAAAAAATTATTAAAAATAAATCTTAGTCATCCATTCAACAAATATGTGCTAAGCTTCTAGTTTGTGCAGGCACCATTGCAGATACATCTGCACCCAGACTTCTTGCTCCTTATCATTATAAAACAAGACCAATATACATGCAATGAGCTAGAAAATATTCCAAGAAATGTTAATGAGACGGTTAAGAACATGCGAAAGGTCGAGAGTATGCCGTGATTTCCACACAACGTCAGATCAGGACCATTAGGAGTTTCCTATTTGGAAACTCAAGCAAGACACAAAATAGCACCCGATTTTATGAAAATCACCGCTTTATTCATTTAATTTCCAATATAAATTTGAATGAACACATACAGGTGGCAAACTCATCATATATAAAGATATTGACACTAAATCTACTGAAATTTGGAGGTTGTATTAGATCAGATTAACACAAAACCACCACTTCAGTCAACAGCTAGGTTTTCCTAGAAGCTACACATAAAAACAGGTTCCAGAAGAGAACATCTGCGGAAAAGAGATCGGAAATAATTCATGCGTGTTCATTCTTTCATTCATTTGACTGTTTTCATTCATGCTTTCATTCATTTAGGGAAGGCAAGAGTATCGGGCCCACAGTCACAGATAACAAATCAGGCTGAAGGAGCCAAGAGCCACTGAACGTAGACTGTGCAGCCCTGCAACCAGATAGATAGATAGATAGATAGATAGATAGATAGATAGATAGATAGATAGGCTAAAACCAAAGTCTCCACACTCCAAACAACGTGTTGCCAGTAAATGGCAATTCTGCTTTAGAGGTCTCTCAGTTCTAAGCCTAGGATATCAAGATCAGAAGGGGCAAACAGGAAATTAGAAAATAAAAAAGTAAGATGACCAAAGATGGTTGAGTGGTCTCACCTATTTGTCTGAAGTATTATGAAGTCTCAGCGTACTGGACTCACCCAATAAAAACAGCAAAACACCTCATAAAGCCAATGGTTTTTAAATTACTGTCTGTTTTGCTTACTTCCAAACTCCATATACTCTGGCATTATCTCCATCCACAAGCTTCCTACAGTTTCCCCTGCAAATGCTGTTTTGTTCTTCCAGGCCTGCGCTTTCATCCAAGTCTTTTTCTCCATCAACCCACAAGTCCTTCTAGGTTCTAGACATCCTTAATTTTCTATTTCTCCAGAAAGTTTTTTCCTTGACCATTCAGTCTGATTTAAATGTGTTGTTGTTTCTTCTATATTCTCATTGCACTTTGTGTTGTGTCTGTCATAGCATCATCACCCCGAACTGGACTCCCTCAGTCCCTCATTCACTCCCTCATCTACGCGGCTGGATTTGTCCCAACAGACTGTAAACTCCAGGAGTGCAGCAATCTTGTTTGGATTGGCCTTTGGGCCCTAGCATATCCTCTAGGTAACTGCTGAAAGAAGGCAGGGAAGGAGGGAGAGAGAAGCCGGTGAAGGCAAGACAGACTAAAACAAAGTGTTGGCTTCTAGTTACATTGATTCATTCAACAAATTTTTACTGAGAGCCTACTATGTCTCAGACAGAACTTTGGGAGCTGAAGATGCAACAAAGTAGCTGAAGGGGGGTGGAGCCAAAAAAGGAAGCCCTCTCCTCACAACGTGGTAGAAGAGCTAGATCATAAATACGCTATACAGTGTGTTAGATGGAAGAAGCGGCGTGGAGAACTCTGACGCAGAGAAAGTGGACAGGGCTCTTGGAGGAAGGGGTTGCTGTAAAAAACAAACTACCATTCAGTGCCTCACCATCAATCTTGATTATTTTTATTTCCCTTCTTATAAGGAATTCATGCCTTCCTTCTTCAGCACCCTTCCAATGGCAATCCTTTTAGAGTTCATAATTCTCCAGTCATTTTTTTTAACCTCGGTCTTTTTTTCTGATGCCCAGCATCAATTGGGCTGTAAATCTATCACATTACTACTAGGTTAGCCCACTCCAAGTTATAACCCATGTGGTCCAGCCAAGACACAGAGATTCGCAAAAATGCTTTCATCATATCCCAGCTGGAATCTCTTAATTCATTATTTTCAGGTCTAGCCAGTACCTCCTTTGAGCACTCGCTGTACAGGAATAACTAGGTCGCAATCGTGTACTCAAGAATTGAACCCCGAATTACAATTTTCCCATGATAAAGGCATCTGTGCACAAATTTATGTGAATCAAGGTTTTTCCTTTCTCAAGCCAGCTAATATTTTCTCCTGTGTAAGCTGAATCAGAAACAAAGTTCTTGAGATTTCAAAAAAAAAAAAGTGTTTTAAGTTTATGAACCACTGATTAATTCCAAGGAAACATTCAAAAACATCTACCACCACTCTTTCCTGGCCCACTTAAATTAATCTTTATTTTTTTCCTCACTTGATCCATTGTAATACATTCTGGCATTTTCACAATAAGAGTGCAATCAGGAAACAGATGAACCAGCCTCTTAAATAAACAGAGCTTGTTCCTTCTTGAATCAAGTAGTCGAAAGAATGCTCATTGCCCTTCCTTCCCTGGAGATTAGTCAACAACTTGTGATTAGTTCAGCAGTGTCATTTTTCCTTGTATATTTCATGTGTTGGTGACTCTCCACAGTGCATTAATTAAATTAGTTAGGCAGTGAGTTGGCTAATTCAGTATGATCATCCTATTAGCAAACCCTTCCCATCAGGTCTAAGGTGGCATACATCACTAAGACTCGTTTATTTACATCTATTTTGTTGGAAAAGCAGCCTTCAGTTGACACCAAATGATTGAGTTGTGTAGCTTAACAATTCAATTCAAAAAGAAATTAAGCTGTTACAACGGACTTACTAAAATAGCATTGCTCTTTGTAACAACAAACAGCCTTGGAACACTGTGTCTACAAAAAAGAATTTAAGGTTAAAATGTGTAATTTTGGCCAGGAAAGGGATTGGGGAATCAAAAGTGATTCTACTGGTTCAACTATTTAAGAAGAAGAAAATATTTTAAAATAAAATCTTCTAAGGTTGGCACATGGTTAACATTCATTTTCAGTTCCCTCATCAAAAGGGGAAAATAGGAAGAAATTCCAAATCTCCAAGGTAAATAGCACTGGGTACCTACCTCCACATGTGTGCTCAAAAAGTTCACAGGGTAATGATGGAAAGTTATAGACAAGACAATGCTTTTGCCGGTAATGTTATTTTTTTCAGGCTTGTGTGGAAACACTCTGAATTGGATAGACTGGAAGTATTTGCGGTTTGATGTACCCTATTTTCAACTCCTAGACCTGTGTTATCCCAAGTGCATCCTGTGATTTATTTTTAAGTAAAATATATCAGCTAAAAAATGCAGCTCCAACTTGTGAAAGCTTGTAGATCGATACTTTCAGTGACCATGTACCCCAGTGGAGAACACAGCTCCGAAGGGAGGGCAGGCAAGGGAAACAGTGGGAACACCAGAGATTTCCCCAGGAGCGCTGCCAAGTCTTGTTGGGTCTGAAGATTAATGTCTGAATGTAGCAATTATAGTAGAGAATGATAAGAAGTTAATCTTTACATGTTTGTAATGAATACCTTCTTGGCAAAAGTCTATTCCTAAAAATACCATATTAATTGAATTTAGGAATAATTTCACGTATTAGGTAAAATAGTTACATGATTACTGCTAGAACTGTTACTTAATTTTAATAATGGCCCTTCCTTTTTTTTCTTTTTATATTGTGCTTTCAACTACGCTACAGTTGAACATATACTTCTATCACCCTCTCAAAAAAGCAGGGAAGGGAGTTGGTAGTTTCATTTCTTTAATATGCTATAAAATCTCAATTTCCCAGAAGCTAGCTTTCTGAAAGCTGTGGACGTCCAGAACAGGTCCGGACTCTGCAGAAGGATGAGCAGAACATTGGGGCCATCTTCTGCCTTACCTGTGAGTTCTTCGAAGCAGTCTCTAAGTCTTTTCCAGCCACATCGACCCAGAGAAGAGCCCCAGGAGAGAAGTACCTGTGCTCCATCCCTTCACAAAGTGCTGAGAGAAGTGTGTTATCCATCAGGCGCCAATGGCCTAGGAAACGCTCCTACTCAATAAACACCTCTTCCCACCTCAGCAACCTGTGCACACTTGGTCTCAACCCACCCAAAGTGTCCCCAGTGTGGAAGGGTGCACATTTTTTTTTAGCAACCATTAGGAGTAATAGGGTTATTAGTAGTAGTAACATCCTGAAGTCAAAAAAAAGGAGCCCATTCAATATATAACTTATTTATTCTAAAATCAGTTAGTCCTATATTAAAACCAATGTTTTAATATGGAATGAATTCATGAAAGAAAACTGGATAAAAAGAGCCCAAGTAACCAGAGTCTAGGGATAGATTTGTGATGGATAAAGGAACAAGTTCTTCTTTGTTTCCCAAGACAGTAATTGGCCTGCCCTGTAACATCTTTGAAATATTCTGGATGAGAATACTTGCTGTGATAGCATAATTTCGTACCAGCATTTTATACTTAGTGAAAAGGAATTTTCAAAATGTGTTTAATATTGTATAATTAGAATTTGAAGAAGAAACAAAAGTCAGTGAGTGGATAGCTATAAAAAGCAAATTAAAAATTAAAGAGCTAGGTTATGACATTTCTAATTTTTTTTTTTTTGTTACAGTTACTAAAGTTAAAAAAGAAAGCCTGAAACATCCACCCTTCTTGGTATTTCTCAATCCAACATCTTATTTTAATTTTATTTCCTTCCTCTCCAGTTTTCTCACTTGCTTTTCAGCCAACAGATCCTCATACCTACCCACACCGTGACGCTATCAGAGAAGAACACACGGCCACTACGCACGCACCATGACTAAAGGAAAATACGAGTCTTTTGGACCATTTGTTCTTGAAAATCTAATAAACGTGACATTTGTATTTCTTGAGGCAAGTGAAAAGCATCTGTGAAAAGTCTGCAGTCTCCCAGCTCTGTGAAACACAAAATATATCCCCTGCCCTTCGGAGATCAATCAATCCGTCTCTCTCTCTCTTAGCCTCTCCTTGGAAATTCCACATTATATCCCCTCTGACATTAGCTTTCCTGGCTTTCTGAGGTGCTTCCCACAGCAATACATATTGCCTCGAGTGCACCCCATAACTTGGCTCCTCCGATGCACAGCCTAAGGAAACAGACAACTCCACAGTCAAGAGACAGCATTGGGCTTTCTCAAGCAACCATGGGAAGGCATGGGAACAAAGAAACAGATCCACTTGGACCATTCCAGTGATACTGGACTATGCCAAAAGCCTCACAACCAAATTTAAATTTCTTCTGAGAGCCAGATCTCCTTGTGACCAAATGTTTCTCAGGGGAAGAACATTGATAGCATATTAATCAACGTCACTTCAGGCTACCCCAAGTAGTTCTTTTCATTCTTATCCCCCTAATTTCAGCCACACATAAGCTACAGTCACTGTTCTATTCTGTAGAGTTAAACTAAAGACAATTATAATGTCATAATCAAGTGTAATATATCAGAGCAGTAGAAACTACCCACGAAAATTGAACAGAACTGCATGCACAGAGTGGCAGAAAAGAATCCAACTCCAGCTCCAACTCATCTTGAGCTTCTGGTCACTAAGTAATGGAGGGAGATGTAGCTCAGAACATCACTACAGTGAGGCACAAGCAAATTGCATGGCCCACCCTGAACCCAGTCCTGTTGCTAAAAGTGACTAGCTGGATCCATTGCTAGATCCAGTCTTTTATTCAACAGATATTTACTGAGCATCTACTATGTGTCACGTAACATCATAGGCACTGTGACAAGACAGGCAAAAGCCCCTGTTCTGGGGGAGCTCATGCTCTAGAGAAGACCATTCTCCTACTTTCAGTCCCCAGGCATTTTTATAAGAGTGAAACTACAAATTTCCTGAAAAAAAAAAAAAAGATTACAAAAGAAAACTCCAGTACACCTGTCAACTTCACACCTGTAGAAGTTACAGCAGAAGGGTCTCCAAGGCAGAGCAACATGGCAGCTGCTAGTACATTCATTCATACATCCAGGTTTTTGGTGCCTGTGAGTTCCCAGGCCCCTTCAGGACCCCATTCTCTTCCTATTTTATTTACAGCTCAGCTTCAGCTAAACTCCTACATCCATCAGTATATTCATCATAGCCTGGGCAAAAGTGTTTTCATCATACAACGTCCACTTATGATTAAAGAAAAGCTATCCTCCAACAAATTCAATCAAAAATTTGCTTAGTCATCTAAAATTTAGAATTTTAAAGTGATTTGGAGACTGAAAGACGTAGAGAATGGCATTAGCCAAGTATTAGCAGCTCAACTGAGAATCAAAGCAGTGTGTGAGATGCAGAAGAGGACAGAACAAGATTTGAACTAAAATAAAAAGATAATTAATAACAGCTAAAAGTAAGGCTAGAGATGACTGTAGCTCCAAAAGCCAGATAAATATTTGTTGGAGAATATGGATGCACCATAGTTTGGGCTGAGTTAGAAAACACAGGTCTCATTCCTAGACACCTGCCTTAGAAGACACACAAAGGGTCCTTCCAAGCTCAGTTTCCTCAGCTGTAAAACATTCTCTCAAGATTTCTCCAAGGACCCACTGAGGCAATGTGCATGTCTATAAAGTACTGCATAGATGGAAGGGATCGTATAATTGTGGCTTCTCTGAGGTATCGACACTGCACAGAATTCGGTTGGCTATATTTGAAACTCTTCGTGGTTTTAGAAGATCGAGGGAAAGGTAAGAATTGAAAGCTGAGATGGCAGATCACTTGTTTCTCCTTCAAGTTACAAGAAATTAAAGGAATAAACTGTGTCTAAAAACTATTCATTTATTCACTGATCTAGTCAACACATACTTACTAAGCTACTATGTGCCACCTACATTGGAGATAAAATGGGATCAAGACAGATCAGTCCCTTCCCTCATGGAGCAGAAAATTACTTAAAAACTAGCAAAAAAAACCCCCACAAAACACTGAGGTGTCATTCTTAGATAAAGCCACACACCATGCAGCAGGATTTCATGTATTGTGCACAGTGGGCCTCCAACAACATTGGCTATTTAATTTTCAAAATATAGTACAGACAGTAAGAATGTATCCTTTCGAAGCCCACAAAACCACATGTGCTATTATAAAAATGGCATGACCAAACACTATGTTGCTAGGTGGTTGTTGTTATTGTTCATAAAAACCATTACAAATGTATCTAGTGGCGGAGGTGGTGGCCATGACTTGTCCAAATAGTCAATGATTTATTGATACCAGAATTGTTATGACATCCAAAGGCATGCATTCCCTGGAGACAAGTCTGCATGTGTCCACTTGAAAGCATGCATTATCTCAAAATGCCTAATGCCTGAGCAAACCATTTTTAGGGTGTACTTGTTTTATGCATTTCAAGGGCATTCTGAATTCCAATTTAGTCACTTTCCTGGAGGAAAGCTAGGGGTCAGAGCCCCTGGAGAAAACAAGGATTAGAGAAAAAGCAGTGCTAAGTAACATAAAACTCAAGATCCCACTGGTTTTGAAGGGCATTGGAAACCTACAAGAAGAACTCTCCCTCTTTACCTGGGTCGGTATTTGGGGGCTCTTTCCGGTCGATTCTCAAGAACAACCTGAGCCATCAGGCTTCTCACGCGCGGAGCTCGTCACCCTCAGGGTATCACGCACCCCTGCACTTGTCTCAGTGCGCAGAGGGCCGGGCTCCCCACGCGCCTGTGCGCTCCTCCCGCCTCCATCCGCTCACTCGCACTCACTGAGCTCTGTCCATACAGGCTGTCTGGTGTTTCCTGGAATACCTGGACCCCCTTGGAACATGTACACATCTCTTCCTTCTTCTAGAAAACTTCCTCTGGCTCTTCACACAGCTGGCAGCTTCCCATCCTTCAGAGGCCCCGACCGGGAGTCCCCACGTGTCCTGTTCTTGCCCTCGTACCCCCCACTTTCCTGCATTTCCTGTGCCGCACTGGTACTGGGGGGGTGTCTGCATTGCCTGGTTTGCTCTCTGCTTCCCCCACTGGACTGTAACTTCAGAAGGTGAGGTGAGTGTCTCGCTAGCACGTGCCCGGGAAAGGACGGTGCACACGCGAACCCTGGCATCTCCTCTCCGGCTTCTCTTCAGCGTAACGGCATACCCTCTCCACAGACACACAAAACTGAACCCCAGTGAGTGGGGCTTGAAGTTTCTGGGTTTTCTAGCTGTAGCCCCCCAGGACGAGCACTTGCAATCCTTTTCCAAAGGCTGTCTCAAGGAGGGGATGTGATTTCACTTCCACGCTACATCTCAGGAACAAAATTCCAAACTAACGAAAGTGAATCAGACTACACACACAGAGGACAGACAGACGGTTGTCACAGGGGAGGGAGGTTGGGGGGCTGTGTGAGAAAAGTGAAGGGAGTAAGAAGTGCAGACTGGGCCCGGCTGGTGTGGCTCAGTGGTTGAGCATAGACCCATGCACCAAGAGGTCGCTGGTTCGATTCCTGGTCAGGACACATGCCCAGGTTGTGGGCTCAATCCCCAGTGGGGGCGTGCAGGAGGCAGCCAATCGATGTTCTCTTTCATTGATGTTTCTTTCTCTCTCTCCCTCTCCCTTTTTCTCTCTCTAAAAATCAATAAAGAAAAAAAACATTTCTTTTAAAAAGAAGTACAGATTGGTACTTACAAAATAGTCACGGGGATATAGAATACAGCATAGAGAATACAATCAATAATACTGTAATAACTGTCTATGGAGCCAGGTAGGGACTGGAAATATCGGGGGGAGCACTTCGTAAAGTATATGACTGTCTAACCACCATGCTGCACACCTGAAACCAATACAAAATAATACTGAATGTAAACAGTAATTGAAAAATAAAATTTTTAAAAAAGAAAAGATGAGCCCTGGCCAGAGTGGCTTAGTTGGTTAAGCATCATCCTGTACAGTGAAAGGTTGCTGGTTCAATTCCCAGCCAGGGCACATACCTGGGCTGTGTGTTTGATTCCCTGGTCAGAGCACGTACAGAAGGCAACCGATCTCTCTCTTTCTCTCTCCTGTCCCCTCCTCTTTCTAAGCCTGTTCTCG
Source organism: Molossus molossus (assembly GCF_014108415.1). NCBI lineage: Eukaryota > Metazoa > Chordata > Mammalia > Chiroptera > Molossidae > Molossus > Molossus molossus. The sequence continues at coordinate 186,985,585 of NW_023425344.1, forward strand.
GGTGAAGATTTAAAAAAAAGATGATAGCTATATAGATCAATACATAAATACACAGATGCATAGATAGAAACAGGAAAAAAAACTGGCATGTGGATTCTACAAGTAAAAGCGCCACCCCACACACCCCTAAACTGCCTGCTGCCACGTTTATAGACTCAAGATCTCATACCAACCTAGAAAGCTGAATATATACTTAATAAAGGTGCTCATTTCATTTTGCTGATGAATAAGTTTCTAAGATCTCTCACTGATTTTAGAGTACCATGTCTCTACAGTAGCTGAGTACTTTTTACATTTCACTCTTAGCCTTTCCTGAAGAGACAAGTTCTCTTCCCCCTCTGTATCTGTGCAGATGTTCGTACAGGCAAACCTAAACCTTTCTGTAATCTTTGGACAGTTGTGACAACAAATGTTTTCCAGGGCTACTGCCATCACTACATTCTATGGAAATGGTTGTCTCTCACTCCCTTGCCTCTCCTTCCTGGACTGTATCTGCACCCAGCCTTTATTACCATCACAACTGGATGTGCAGTAAACAGAAGCGCATGGTTGATGTGCTACCCAGATAACAATGCTGGGCTTCATCTGAACAGGAGGGCCCAAAACTACGTTGTTCCAGTAACATAATGAGGCCTCCAAGTGGAAAACACAGTCACCATGGGGCCTCTACGTCTAGTTCTAATTTTGGTGATAGTTGAAAGCTTGATAATACTGTTTATGAAACAACTCTTTCAACCAAGCTTACTGTCACTTTCATGAGAATGAGAATGGCAATAGAAAACATTTATTAAACGTGTACTATGCATGTGCTAGGCCCCATACTAAGTACTTTATGTACTATCTCATTTAATAGCCCCAACAGTTCCATGAGATAGGTATCAGTGTCCCCATTGTACAGATAAGGAAACCGGCTGGGGGCCAGGCAGTAACTTCTGAAAGCTCTACAGTCAACAAATGGCAGGGCTTTCTTCAGAGTCTAAGTTCTTAGCCATTTTCTGGGAATTGTCAAGCAATTTTAAAAACATAACGTCTCTTAAGTAGGCATTATAATTAAAACATTAAAATCACTGTCATTTAATACTGGCAAGGTGGCAGGAGAACGCCTTTGGTATAAAATTTAGTCTTGAAAATAGCTTCCCTATCATTTCCTCTCATTCATAAAAAATAAGAAATAACAACCCAGAAGTCCTGCCGACACGGGAGCCCCATGCCGCGCCAGGCTGACTCGGTAAACGGCTGTAATGACGTCTCAGGACGTTGCCTTTTGTCTGGTTTTATGATAGCTGCTCGGCTTGGCAGTGCGGAAAACCACTGCGGAAACAAATGAAGCCTAAATAAGGTCTGAAAAGAAAGAGCTCTATCCAATTCCAAATCTTGCTTTTCTTATCTTTCTTTTTAATTAGAGAATTTTCTGTGGCATTTAAGGTTGTTTTCCTCGGAGAAGGCAATTCAACTTTCTGTTACATACTGCTTTGCAAAGCGAGGTTTACGTCATTAAGATGTGTATGCCTCTGCTTTTTATTTGTCCCCTAGTACAAGAAGAAGGTTCCAAAATGGTCCCAACTTTTCAAGTGACACTTGCAAATCATGATACAAAGAATGAATCCGAATTTACATCTGGGGGCCCATGGCTTTGCCTTTACCTTTTAAAGTTCACTAGTTTTTAATTTAAAGAATATATCACTGGCCCGGCCGGTGTGGCTCAGTGGTGGAGCATCGACCCATGCACCAAGAGGTCACCAGTTCAAGTCCCAGCCAGGGCACATGCCCAGGCTGTGGGCCAAATCCTCAGTGGGGAACATGCAGGAGGCGGCCAATCAATGTTCTCACTCATCGATGTTTCTATGTCTCTCTCTCTCTCCCCCCTCTTTTTTCTCTCTCTCTGATATCAATAAAGAAACAAAAAAATTTTTAAAAAAAATATATCACTGGAATCCCTAAAAAAAAAATCTAAGAGCTTTTTCATTGAGACTTTTAGGGAAGAAATGATCCCTAAGAGCTAATGCATATTTATTATAATTTTTTTTCAATTTGGGTAAAATGTTCCCCAAACCTGAGCTTCTCCTTTGGCCTGGCTGAGTGCCCGGCATCGGTGCAGGTCCGCGGCGCCCAGGAAAAGGCAGGCAAGACAAAGCGCTCCAGGGACAGAGAGAAATGGCCTCTTTTCTGAATTGCACCATCACAACATTCTTTATTTCCATTGTTTACTTATAAAGCTCTTCTGAAACAGTTCAGAGGGAAGGGATTGCTGTTGAGGGAATATGGAAGGAAAGTTGGAAAACGTTTCCTTTCATGTGTTCCGCAGAATACACTTCCCACACATTTCAATTATCAGTATCTGTATTCATGTTTCTATGTGCAATACAGATGCATGTGTAGGTACTGTTGTTCAGAGTACCTTTTTAAAAATATATATGTTTTTATTGGTTTTTAGAGAGAAAGGAAGGGAGAGGGAGAAAGAGATAGAAACATTGATGAGAGAGAAACATCAATCGGCTGCCTCCTGCATGCCCCCCACTGGGGGCAGAGCCTGCAACCTGGGTATGTGCCCTGACCTAGAATTGAACTGGTGACCTCCTGGTGCATGGGACGGCACTTAACCACTGAGCCACACCATCTGGACCAGAGTACCTTTTTTAAAAATGTTGCATTAAACACATATATTTAACATTTTAAATACTGGCCCTCATCCACCTCCAGATCCCACCGGTAAATTAAGTAGGTCAACAGAGATTTAAAAAACAACTACTCTCTCCACAGCACTGGGCTTGGTGTTCAATGACATAGGAAGAAGCATCAGATATGATTCTGTTCTTTGGTCTATGGCAAGGACCATAACCTGGCTGGACGACTTATATATAAATCAGCATTTATTAGCCCCCAAATTAGAACTAGATTAGCCACATTTATAATTTCCATATCATGGGGTCTGACAGGCCAAATGTACTTCGTAGAGAAAATACTGGAAAAAATTCATATATATATGTGTGTGTGTGTGTGTGTGTGTATATGTGTGTATATATATATTTACATATATGTTCATATTTGTGATGCAAATATATACTTATGTTTTAAAATTAATAGGTCATTTGTATTTCATTTGATAAAGAAAATATTTTTAAGAAAATCTGCAGTATTATAACTTGCTTATAAGGCTTCCCAAAAGCCATGAAAGAAGATTCTAGACACTTTTATTAGATATAAGTATGACAACACAAGAATCAAAAAATATATACATTAAAAAGGTTTTCTGATAAGGTGAATATGCTCATTCCTTACCTTTCAGTAAATACCATTAAAAACCATCATCCCCAAAGATAAGGAGTAGGTCACTCAATTTTTATAAAATGTAATAAAGAGCAAGAAAAACAAGAATTCATTAGAGGAATAAAAATACTAAAATGGCTGATGTAATCTTTAAAGTAAATGACAAAGACCAACATTTTAATACCATTGACCAGCCAACAGAAATGTGGACGGGGTCCAGGCGGCCCCAGGCGGTGATGTCAGTGAGGTCGCATGGAAACTGACGGGCTTTCGTGGTGGAGCTCCCTAGGGTCAGGAAAGAACTGAAGAAGAAAGAAGCCTTAACCCTGACCTTGAAAGAAACGTAACCAATCCAGAAGGTAGCTCTAGCTCCAAGATACACCTAGTTTCAGTAAGTAGGACCCCAAGGGCTGATAAGAATCAGAGGGTACACCTACCAACCACATTAAACCATTCATGACTAGGAATTCATCACTACACAATGAGATCATTCAGCTTGCCTTGATGATGCTTTAGAATATTAAAGAACCGAACCCAAGAGAATAGGTGTTTCCCATTGCCTTAATTTATGGTCAAATGCATCCTCTTAGGAACACAAAAGGGGAGTTACTAGGTGATGAAGATCTTTCTCCAAATCCCCTAGACATTTTGACAAATATTCATTTACAGATGAGGATCACATATGGATTTAAAATATCTATCTAGAATACGAAGATATTGTCAGAGAGATGTCAAATGACCTTCAAAATGACTGTCAACCTCAGAATCCAGATCTTTAGGATAAGGCTGTCAAAGGTGTTAAAGGAGAAAGGGAGAGACGGTAAAAATAATTGATCTGAAAGTGCTGGGTTAAAGGTAGTAAAAGCAGTTCCTTTCTCACAGGACTCCCAAGAGCTGGTCTGCTAATCTACCAGGGCCTCTCCAAGAAGAGGACATGGTATAGAGTTTCCAAAACGCTACAACCATGGAAACTTCATTTCATGGAATCCCCAGAGGACTAATGTTTCACGAAAAGTACTCTGGCACATCATCTGGACCACAGAGTCCCATATATTTGTTCAGCATACATTCGCAGACCAAAACTAGCAGACTCTCCAGAGGCCGTGGCTACAAGGGAACATAAACACAAAGCGTTCTCAAGGACTCTCAATTGAGCATGTAAAATCAGGCAGGGTCTCCAGACTGCTATCCTTAGGATTAGCTAAAGCAGTTTCAGAAATAGACCAGTCCACCCAGTAATTTATATACACAGAAGGGAATTTTTAAATCCCCGAACCCTGCATCACACGGAGATTGTGCTGAAGTACAGCTCAGTAGAAGGAAGGGCACCACGACGAGATCTGAACCACCCTCCATGCTTTGGAGCACAGCAAGTTGATATCAGGTTCCCCCTCTTCGTCATAGGAGGTCTCCAACCCTGAGAGAGCCTGCAGAGCAAGGAGCTCCTGGGGGTGACTGTGTGCTCCCTCTTCCCAGCCAGTTCCAGCCTCTGCACCTTTGCATACTCTTTTCCCTTCACCTGGACTTGCCCTCACCTTCTCTGCTAACCCTTTGCCCGGCTCGGTTATCTAATTATTGTATATATGCATTTTTATCTTTCCAAAACAATAATTCCAAGATGAGACAAAAACCATATATTTCCTCTTGATTCCATCAGAGTACCTGGCTTAGGGCCAAGCCTTTATGAAATACTTGCTATCACTGTTATATCTAAATAACATGACTGCAAGAGATTTTGCTTATCACTTATATTTGAACAGAATTCCGCTTAGATATCCTGAGAAACTGGACTCTAATCTGAGGTCCCTGGTTCTGTTGTGGGGGCAGGGGAGAGTCATTGGTTTACTTTTAAATACCAACACAGGTTCTAATTCTCCAAGACCGTTGCTTTCTTAAAAGTTGGAGCAGCAGCAGGAAAATTGGAGACTTAATTGAGGCCATAGGTGAAGTGTTGATGTTACCAGAAGCAAAGTTCCAGGGCTGTGCTGTCCAATGGCCACACGTGCCTATCGGCTGGGCCAGATTCCGGTACGGTGTCATGCACGCACCAGGTTCAAAACCTTAGTCCGGGAAAAGGAATGCAAAATATCTCAGTAGTTTTCAATACTGAGGATCAATGCAATGAAAACTTTTGGATACGTTGGGTTGAGTAAAATATATTATTAAAATCAATTTTATCTGTTTCTTTTTATGCGGCTACTAGAAACGTTAAAATTATTTACATGGCTCACATCACATTTCTGTTGAGTGCTGCTCCTGTGTTTTGAGCACCCGAGACTAAACAGTGGTCACAAAAACAAAAAAAAAGTGGTCCAAATAGTAAATGGGGCTACTAACTTACAAAAACTAGTTTCATTGTTTTAAGTTTAGAGTGCTGAAAAGAAAACAAACGGTCTTTGAAGATGAAACCAAGATGCTAAATCTTTGATCAAATTTAATAGCTGTATTAAATTATTTGCTTTGATAATAGAAGAGGATATTCAAATGGACATTTCTGTTGATGTACCAAGACAACAGATAGCACACTCTAAATCACGTGTGACGCTATGATCAAGATTTTCAAAGAAGGTGATGACAATCTGATCACATACCAAGAGTGTCAATGTGTCTGAGGCAGTCAGGGACAGGTGGGGGTTACCTGGGCGAGAGCTGAGCCATCATGAACTCTCTCTGAGAAACTGGTGGAACCACATTATGATGACAAGTCATGAGGGGGCTTCCAGGAGACTGCTCAGGCTACATGACATTTATCGCTACAGTGTGTAGGACACTGGGGACTGTCTAATGATGGAGACTGGATGGTCAGATGCTCAGACATGGTTCAAGGGAGAGGCTGCTACTGCCTAAGTGGGTGTGTACCGAGCAATTATCATGGTAAAAAAAAAAAAAATGCATGAGTGTCTTCTGCCAACTAGTGGTGGGCACTGCAAGGGACAGCTGAGGTGGAGTGGGCTTGGATCCTTCTCAGAGGACCCGCTGGAGCAGCAACGAGGCCTCAAATGGCTGGAGGTACCACTGGATGAAAGAAACTGTAAACAGCCAACAAGAACTAGCTCACCACAGGGAAGAAATTCTGAAAGGAACTGAAAAATTTCATCCACCAGCAGTGGGAAAACTGGCCCAGTGAGTGGGCTGAGAGGGACAGACAGTGGGAGGCAAAGATGAAACAGCTTTATAGGAGCATCCCCCAGCCCTGCGCATTCATACCAGGCGTGTGCAGCCACGAGAGACAGGGTAGCCTATGTTCCCTGCGTGCATACAGTCACTCACCCACGAAAACTGAGTTCTGTGTCAACAGATGTAGTTCCTGCAACTATTCTAGGAAAATCAAGTGTATTCAATGATCTTCCAACTGCCAAGTGTTGCAATGCCGCTCTAGAAGCATGGTAACACTTCGGGCGTCCTGCCTCGGCACACTGGGCCCGGGTTCCCGTTTAGACTGGGTACCAAAAGTGAGGTTCACAGAGGGCTTGGACATATTTTCGTAACAACAGTTTATTGCTTGTTACCTTTATGAAAAGAAAAAAAAAAAGATGCCTAGTTCATAGAGCTGTGCCTCCCAAAAGCACATTGAGAATGGGAGCTGGCCTGCGGCATTTACTCTGGGAACTTTCATAATAGCCACCTACGATGTAAAATTATGTAAAATTTGTGTCAGAAACACAGTTCTGTAAACCTTACTTCCAGAGAGAGAGAGAGAGAGAAAGAGAGAGATCTACATTTCAGTAATGCCTTCCAGAAAAAGCTCCAGGAAAAAAAGTCATGAGAAAATCAGCCCTGATTCTGTGAAGCATTCTAGATAAACAGCCTCTGTAAGAAGGTCATGTTCCTGGCTCCTCATACAAAGTAAATGTATCTGAAATGCACAACCTGGTTATTATGTATTGAGATCATTATATGTTACCCCTTCCCATTCATCAGACACAATGCAACTTTCCTGTACTTACAAAATAAATGCTTATCAATGGTTTAAGGGTTGTTTTTTGAAAATTGTTCAACGAAATCATTTAAAAACATCTCTGTGCAAAATCATCAGCTTTTTATCATTAGAGAAACTAAGTTATGATAAAAAAAAAAAACACACAGTTTCTTAGAAACCAACTGCACATATGAGGATGTAGATTTAAAAAAAAAAACAAAAACACAACTTGCCCTGGATGGTTTGGTTCAGCAGTTAGAGCATCGGCCTATGGTCCAGAGAGACCCAGGTTCGGTTCCTGCTAAGGGCACGTACCTCGGTTGCAGTTTGTCCCCGGCCCTGGTTGGTCATGCGGGAGGGGATCACTCGATGTGTCCTACGTCGATGTTTCTCTCTCTCTCTCTCTCTCTCTCTCTTCCTCTCTCTCCCTCCCACTCTATCTGAACAAAAAATGGAAAAATGGCCTTGGGTAAGGATAAAAAAAATTAAAAAAACACAACTCTTCCAGCTCCATTAACACTGGAATTCCATAGGAGGCGAGCCTGGGGAACAAAGGCTTAGCCCCCTTCCGTTGTTCCATTTCTCTGACGGAGTGAGAATTACCGCAATCCTTTCATTGTTATTCTCCTCCACATTCGCCCCACTGTTCTCTTCCTTAAAGCTATCAGTTCAACAATGCATTCCCTTATACTTTATCGACTAATAGCCAGCAGAACAGCCAACAGACTTTCTTGATTTGGCAAAACTCCAATGATTGTCTTCACAGTTTAGACTTGGGTAGGAATTTAACGCCGAACACACGAATCGGAATCCAGAAGGATCCGTGCCCCTGCTTACATTCAGACGGCACCCGTGACGACCTCCAGATGGAGGAATGAGAGAAAACTTGCTGTTATGAGCCTTCCTGCTTCCAAAAGGCTTCGTCCTCTGGTTCACATAAAGTTTGACATGAGAACATTAAGCCGATCCCATGTGCTGTAAGAGCCACGCAAGGCAATTCTCCTTGCTGCTTTTTCATCTAAGTCCAGTTTTGACCCCACACAACTGCAGTGTTGTTACAGAGGACACTGTCTGAGGCTGCTTCTGAAACCTCAAATGCCTCCCAGAAGGAGAGAGAGAAAAAAAGAGTCACATATTCATGTGAATGTATTGCTGACTCTTTCAAGGTAATTCCCTCAAAGCGGTTGCAAATATGGTTTCAACAGTTGTGATATTGTAGGAAAGCCATATAACCCTCCATGGTAACTGCACCAAATGACAATATTCACTTTGTGTGTCTCCAGTTAAGAATGTGGGCTCAGCCCTTTAGAGTCCATTATATAAATGGACTGTGAACAGACAGGGACCACCCTCTTTCCATGAGCGATTGTTATCTTTAAAATATCAAAATCAATCAAACAGAAAAATGTTCAAAACCCTGCATCAGATGCACTGAGAAATACTCAAGACTTTTTCCCTTGGCTTTTAAAATGATTTAAAAGCAACTTAACTCTACCGGAGATTAAAAACCACGTACCTAGCCAAATTTCTTGAAGGGCTTTTAAAAAAATCTATTACTTCCACATTAAAACTCATAGTTCTAGGTTTCTTCTATTGTTCCTCAGAAAACTCTCTGTGGTTACTAATGACCCCTTACAAGTGAAGTCCAAGTATAGCACAGTGATTCCATGCACAGGTGCATGAGCCAAACTGGCTGGGTTCCACTTTTGATCATACCACTTACAAGCTGTCTGACCTTGGGCAGGCTATTCGACCTCTGTCTGCCTCTGTTTACGCCTCTAGGAAAGAGGGCTCATTGTAGAAGCTTTCTCAAAAGGTTGTTGCGCATCACCAAAGTACAGAGTTCAGCACATGCCTGGCACACTCTGAGTACCCAGTACCCATCAGCTCTTGCTCTATCAAAGGGCCTCTTTGTGATTTTCATTCTTTCTTGACCCTTTGAAGAGTCGAACGATTGCCAAGCTATTTCTTGAACGGCTTCTTGCGTTTGGCTTCTTTGGCTCAACGCTCTCCTGGTTCTCTTGGTGTTGTCCCAGTGTCCTTCTGTTCTTGACTCCTTCCTCAAGCTTAGTCATCATGATCCCTCCCCATCGCCAAGTTTAGGTCTAGCTCCATCGCTCTCTCTTTTTTCATTACCTTGAGGAGCCTCCTCCACTCACATGATTCACTGTGTTTAATATAAGAGGATTTCACAAGATTTTAAATGGTCTGCATTTTGAGGCAAGATGGCAAGAGAAAGTGGGATTCCACACAGCCTTGTTGACAGTAACCATGGCAATACAAACTAGCTTGTGTTGTCATTGCCAAAACAGGCACTGACCTCATTTCAATACTCATAACAAATGCTAAATGCTAACATACTGCACCACTGAGCTTAGGCAACGATTAGTCTTCCTGATTAATCAAGGCCCAACCAGAAGGCAACATGGCGGGGGGAGGGGGGGTCAGGAAAACCATAATGCATAAATATAAATTTATAGAAAATAACTATAAGAGGAAGAACAATGAAAGAAACTTAGGGTATAAAAGAAAATAAAAGTGATTCCATCTTTGATAGAGAACATGGCAGGAAGCAGGAAACTCCAAAGCTCACAAGGGCTTGGAAGCAAGCTAAACAACTAAATGGCAGGAGGTGTTACAACAGGGAGTGGTGGAGACTGGGGCAAGCTGAAGAAGGCAACCAAAGGCACTCACAATCGGAAGGTAAAAATGTAAGTCCAACACATCTCAGGCCCTTGCTTTTCTTCCTCTAAGTGTAGAGACTGGAAATAGTGTCACTGTTACCTGCCCAGTGAGGCTGATGAGTCACAAAACTTTTTTTTTTAAATATTCAGTTTACTGGCTAAAAGCTACAAGGAAGATAAATTGGCTTCCTAACCTCATTGCACTTGCTGAGTGAATGTTGTGATTCAGAATTCAAACATGCATCCGCTGTTCATCTCCACCACAAACCAAACCACTATGTTCATGGATTAAGATTCACTCACTGGTTGAAGTGAGCCAGAACCTGCCAGGATTGTCCCCAAAGTGTATTCCACGCTCGTATTGGCTCTCTGGGGTCGTTACAGGTGTATAATAGTTCCAAGATTTCTCAGGGACAGAGCTGCTTATTCTAAGCAGGAGTTGTAGCTGACATTTTGTGTTCCCTTCTCTGTGTACTACATCATGACAGGAAGCTGTTGGTGTTTTGTGTGTTCACTGCTCCTTGGTCTGGGTCAGAACATGCCTTCTTTTCTGCATCCTTGCCAACTGAAAAATGACAGCCTCGTGTCGCTAAAAAAATCATGCTTGTAAAAGATGGGGCCAAATTCAATTAGGCATCAACACTGTAAGCTGTGCATATCATAAAACCAATGAGACATACCCAGGATTGTCACAAGTGAGCACACAGCAATTACTCCCAGGTGATGCTTATTCATATCTGATCATCATATCTCCAGGGTTTCTGGTGCTTTAAAAAAAAGTCCAGTCCCACGTGTATTATGTGCCATGCATCAGGGAGAAATAATAATATGAAACCATAGTTGCTGCTGAAGAGCTTCCTCTCCAGTGGGGTGGGGGGACATGAAAACCTGCTTCAATACCATGTGCGTGTCCTATAAAAAGAGGGGTGCAGAGAGCGCTAAGGAAAAATGCAGGAGCACCAGCTCAGCCTCCTGGAAGGAAGAGAGGAAATTAGTAAAGCCTTCCTGAGAGTTCATTTTTTTAAATAAAAAGTCACATCCCAATGAAAACATATTACAATTAGCCTAGGTAGTTAAGCAACTTAAGAAACCAGCCTAGGTAATAAGCAAGGTATTCAGTACACTAACTGACCATCAGAAGTCATCCTGACCATGCGCCTACACGTCGGTAGGCGTTCGTCCTGACGGTTCTATGTTTTTATTAACGACTCTGGAAATCACAAACATACATTTGAGTAAAAGGACATATTGCCTCTATTCTTTAAAGAAGTAATCTGATGACTTTCACAAGAGCAGAAAACAGTGAAGAGTCTATCAATGGAGATACAATTCTAGAATCTGAAAGACTCCCCTCTCCCAAGTGGTGTAATGGGAGTCTAATGAAGGAAATTATACTCATGTGTCACCCCTCCCATGGAAGGTCCTGGACTATATTCGTGGGTGGAGCAGGCAAAAGGTAATGATTAAAGAAAGCCTTCTTCCTGTTCCCAATCTCAACTACTGCAAATGCCTGAAAATCTGCCATTTAGGGACCAATTTTATTTAGATACCGTGAGGATCCTGTGGGAGCAACATATATTTAACCTCAGTGCAAATTTCAGGAGGTGAGCATTTACAGACACTCCAAACGTTGGAGAAACCCCTGAGTAATACGCCACTTTTTTTCAGGGGAGAACGCAAACACAGTCCCCCACGAATTGTGCAGTGGAGTTTCCCACCCTTGGGGAAATCGCAGGGGTCAGCACACCCGGAGTGCAATGGACAAGCCTCACCCTGGGGAAACCACCTTCGTGATCCTGGCATCTCCCCTGCCAGGTAAGTGTAATGTACCACTTCTAATTGGTAGTTTAGTGACTTAACCCATTCACGTCATTTCTTAGTCAAAAAAGCAAGTCGTTAAAGAAATAACTTTGGAATAGCTAGACACCATACCTTCTTTATTTTAGATTGTGTTATTATCAATACCCAAACTAGGAGCATCAATATCCTTTGCAGAAAATTATTAGTCATTTTCTTAGATGTAAAATGGCCTATAATTTCATCTTATTAGTGATTTTTTTCTAAAACAAATTGAACCTAGTATTATCATCTCGAAATTATTTTTACACACTTTGTCTCAAGTTACACATGAACTGTTTTAATCTCAACAATTTAAGTCCTACATCTTCATTGAGTAAATAACAAGGCCACAGAATGATACTACCTAATCGAAATATTTGTCTTTATTACTCTGGATAGCATTTGATGAATATTAGCTCCAAGTCAATAAAAATACATCTATGCAAGTGGTGAAGAGAAACAGTTTTAAGAAAGGGCTCCAGACCTGGCCAGTTTTGCTCAGTGGTTAGAGCATCAGCCTGCGGACCGGAGAGTCCCGGGTTCAGTTCCCGCTAAGAGCACGTACCTCGGCTGCAGTGTGTCCCCGGCCCTGGTTGGGGTTGTGCGGGTGGCAACCACTCAATGAGTCTCTCACATCGATGTTTCTCTCTCTCTCTCCCTTCCCTCCCCCTCCTGCTCTGTCTGAAGATAAATGCAAAAAATGTCCTCGGGTGAGGATAAAAAATATATATATTTAAAAAAAAAAACAGGAAAGGACTCCAACATGGAATCAACTGCACTGTGCAGGCCGAGAGCCCTCAATGCATCCACCACGTCAGCAGCACACAGTGGTTTATCGGCAGAGATACAAGGTGAGGTATCCAGTGATCATGAATTCACCCAGAGTCACTTGTTAAAACATGTATTCTTGCTTTATCAGCAAATAACTGTGTAAGTGAATTGGTACAAATAGAAACAGAGAACAATTTCTCATATACCACTCTCTGCTCTTTGTTTTTAAATAACATAGACTGAACATCTACTACTGAATCTTTACTTTCCGTCTTAGAATCAAAAGATCTTTAGACAACATTGGATAAAAGTCATGGTTGCAGTTTAAAATGTTCATGAGTATTTTTCAGTGAATACTCTTCATGGGTATTTTTGCAGCTTTGTATGAAATGAACCCTCCGAACCTTCACTTAAACAACTAGGAATGGTAAGAAAAATGGCCATGACTGTGGACACAAGGTGATCAAAAATGCCATAGTTCAGAGGGTGGGCAGGAAATGCAAGCACGTCACATATCTCCATACATCTCATATCATATGAATGTGTTCAACCTTCTCAAACGCAGAAGTGAGGATGACCACCCCCTCGGCAGGCTGCAGTGAGCACCCAGAAAGCCACACACCTGCAGCAGCAGACACGATGTTTCCACATGAATTCTGATTGCTGAGCTTGTATGTCGGTAGTGCCTCCAACAGGCCCTAATAGATTTGTAGGTGTGTTTTTCTTCATCCTAAATTCTTCTCTTTCCATGCAGATGTTTTGTTCAGACCCATTATTTCTCTGATTTACTAGAATAATAATGAACTCAAGCATTACCCTTATGGAAAGTTCTCCTTTTACCTTGATGCCATCTGGTACTGATGCTCACTATTGCCTCCTGGAGTCCACCGGAAAGAATTACTGAATAACACACATAGATTTAGGGCCACTCTCTTGTCACCCTAGGAACCTTCCCAGTGACCATTCGAAAAGCCCCTCAAAGTTTGGCAAAAGTCATGAAGTAGCCACACAAACCCACTGTGTGTTTAAGTCAATAACAGTTTCAGCCACCAGAACATCTCTATACCAGCTCACTTTAAAGGTTACCTCGTTCACACTGGGGTCCCGTGAAGCCGTAAGTGCACGCACAGCGATTGGGGGCCACGCACCTGCCTCCGTTGAGACAGCCGCTGTCACAGACCGCTGGAAAAGAAGGAGAGAGAAGCTGAGAAGCTTTCCCTTAGCCTGGCTAACGGAGTAACACGCACTGCCCCCTGAACCGACAATGATAATGAAACATCTAAAGAGTCGCCCTGGTATGTGTTTTAAACAGTTACTCTACAGTTCCAGCTCCTTGGACAGCCCTCGGTCAACTTGGGTAAACTGCCTGGAAGAGGTGAGTTTGTGCCTGTGTTAATGCTGACAGTTTCTTTTCCAGAAGCTCTAAGCAATGCTTTCAGTTCTGATCTAAACCTCAGGGGGAGGGGGACGAGGTAACGAGGAGGAGGGGAGGGGCGGTGGGAAGAGATAAACCAAAAAACGTACATACGTAGCCAATGGACACAGACAATAGTACCACACAGGCGGGGTGGGGTGGGAGCAGGGACAAAGGGGTCAATGGGGGGAAAAGGAAGAGACATCTGTAATACTTTCAACAATAAAGATAAATTTTAAAAAATAAAACAAAATGGTAGTTTATAAAAGACGTTACCGAACTCAAAGATACAGAGAACATTTTGATGGTTGCCAGGTGGGGGGTGACTAAGGGAATGGGTGAAAATGGGGAAGGAATTAGGACATACAATTGCCAATTATTAAAGCAGTCGTGAGGATGTAAAGTACAGCATAAGGGACACAGCTGATAATATTATAATAACTGCATGGTGTCAGGTGGGTACTAGACTTATTGGGGGAATCACTTCATAAGTTACTTAAATGTCTAATCATTGTTGTACTTGAAACTCACAGGAGCTCAGGGCCGTTGCTGTAATAAATGAGTTAATACATGTCAATGGTCTGAAAATGCGCCCAGCACGTAGTAAGCACAGAGTAGATAACCACAGATGCATGCGGTTGCTCTGGGTGTGGTTGTGGTATCCACTCCCCTTCCCTGGCTCTACTTTGGACAGAGACATGGTGTGCAGAGAGACCCTAAAACCTGACCCATGACCTCCGTTCCCACCTTCTCTCCCTTCCCCTCACTTCCCTTCGCACTGAGGCTTAGCAAAACCACAGCGCCTGCTTGGTCATGGTCCAGTACTTTGGCCTATGCTGGCCATCTGCCCGGAAGGCCCATCTCCCACCTTCTCACAAGTGAACTCCTAGCCGACCGCCAAGACTCAGCTCAAGGGCGCCCACACTGGGGAGGTTGTCCCGCCTTCCCGTGGAACTGTGGTGGGCTGCACGAGACTCAGTCACTGCAGTGTGTGGGCAGTCACGAGGGCGTTATACACATTGTAGGTTATTTTTAATAGTAAGAGTAATCGTAACAACTACATATACAATGGCAAAAATTGCAAACAACATGAATAAATGCCTATCAGTAAGAATTTATTAAATAAACAGTAAAACTTCTACATAATGAAGTATTATGCAACCATTAAAATGCATTTTTAAAAGTTTAGTAACAGGGAACATACTTCCAGTGGAATATTTAGTGGAAAAGTAGTATGAAAATGTATGCACAGGAGAAGATTTCATGTACCAAATATGCATTAAAAGACTAAAGTTAATATGTGAAATGATGGGGTTATGGATAATTTTATTTTTTACATTTTTGAACTTTTTCCAATTTTCTGCAGGGTAAATGTCTTTGCCTTGGTATAATAAAAAAGTATATAAGCTTTTTAAAAGGCATTTTTGTCTTCTGCAAAGCACAGGGACTAATAAAGAGCAAACAGTGTTTGCACAATAAACAGTGTTCATGAATGAACCAAGACTGAACTCCGTGTGATACCCATTGGAGTAGCAGAATCTAGACTGGAAAACAAGAGAGAGGCAGACACCGCTGATTACGAGAAAGGACATGTTGAGGAGAAAGATGAGACTGATTTTTGAAACACTTTATATGAGATGCTTCTGGAAAATTCAGGTGCAGAGGTTCAGCAATGGAAGGTATACAGCTGGAACGAACAATTCTGCACCTTCGCTGGTGATTGTCAGTCAAAGGGATGAGGTAAGAGGGGTTATGAGGATAAATGGGAGAGGGAAATGAATAAAACCACCCATCCCCAAGGTACCTGTCAGAAATTGGGTGCTAAGTGTGCTGGGTAAGTGACCTGTTTACCTAAAAGAGTCACTGGACATTGCCCTGGCCGGTTTGACTCAGCAATTAGAGCACTGGCCCGTGGACCAATCAGTTGTGAGTTCAATCCTGATCAAGGGCATGTACCTCGGTTGCGGTGTGTCCCCAGCCCTAGTCGGGTCGTGAGGGAGGCAGCCAGTTGATGTGGCTCTATCATATCGATGTTTCTCTCTGTGTCTGTCTCTCGCTCTCTCTTCCTCCCTCCCACTCTATCATATGATAAAAAGAAAAATATCCTCAGGTGAGCAATTAAAAAAAGAGTCACTGGACATCTGTGAAAATGTCATGTCTCAGGTAATCAATGAGAATCCATCAGTGCTTATACCTGTATTCTCTGGGTCTCCATGTCTGCCTCCATGGATTAACAGTGAGAGCACGTGTATCTGAGGTTTACTTACGCTGCCCACAGTGAGTCCCCATGTATCCTTTCTGACATATGCAGTGGTCGTCGCTGCAGCTGCCTCCATTCATACAGCGGATATTACAGTGCTGGACTGGAAAAGGAAAAACGAAACAAAGATGATTCAATTTTGCAACTGAAGTCCCTAGACTGCAACAGTTCACAGAAGTTGATTTGTAGTGATTTAAAGAGAAACTAGATAATTTATCAAGATTCATATATGTATACAAAAGTAGCCTGACTGACAATGCTAAACATGTTATCCTTTGTGTGTGAAATAATTTACCATACACAGTAATTGCTTCTTTGATGTTGACTCTAAGCATGCTAAATGACTTCCCTCATTTAGCAGAACTTAGCCACTCAACATCATTTCTGTCATTTATACCAAGAAAAGGAGTGTTTTGAGTAACCATATGAGACAAGCTTACCACCGCAATAATGTTTCTTTGAAAAGATTTAGAACGCCAGGTAGGTGCCCAGGAAAACAGAATGACAAAGTCCAAAGAACTCTGTCAGAAGAAATTTGAGTGGCAACTTAAAAAAAAAGGAAAAATCCTACATCCGCATTTAGTAACGAGATGGCCTGATAATGGAGAAGGCGGGACTTGGCTTAGAAAGAGCTGCTTGCTTCAACTGTAGCTTTAAAATAAATAAGACCTGTGGTGTCTGAAATCCATTATTTATCACACTGTCACCTGCAGAAGTAGGGTCTCTAAGGCCCAGCACAGAGGGACCACAGGCAGGCTGAGACCAGCAGACCCTAGAAGGAGCTGGAGTAAAAGACACCTACACACCTATGAGCGGGACAGCAAGGTCCGGGCTCTTGTTTCCCGAGGGTTTAGGCTGTCTCTGTTTCAGTCATTCAGGCATGCGAAGAACACTCAAAATCCTAGGCTGTTCCTTAGTTCTCCAGAACCAGTAACTACCCTACTTGGAGAAGACTGAGGGCTTGACTGAATCCACCATTAATCCTCGCTGACACATCCCTCTACAAGGAGGCCAGGACCAGGCATGGGAAGTCTGGCTTACTCGGCCCTGTCCTCTGAGCTGTGGGAGTAAATTCCTAGGGAAAAAGCCTCAACAATTTTACATAAGAAGAGACTCCTTCTTCGGTGTAAGAGCCAGAAACCAGCTGCTTATGTTTGTTCTTCTGCTCAGTCTTCCCGGAGCACAGAGGCCAAATCTTCTCCCAGGAGCAGAGGGGCCGCCTCCAGCAGCCACCTCCTTCAGTGCCCTTGTGAGGATGCTCCGCACAGCATCAAAAAGCAGCCGCTGACTGGAGGAGAAAGGGCCATTTCCATAGGAGCTACACAAACCTCAGCATGGCAACAGGAAAAGGAAGGTGTGCTAACTCAGTGCTTACTATGCCTGCACAGAGCACCAAAAAGCGAAGTCAAGGCGAAAGTGGTGCACCTTTGCGAGAACATGTCACACGCTCACTGAAATACCCTCAAAGGCTCGCATCTCTACGGTAGTAAGAATGACGTCCATCTCTCAGCATTCAAAGTCCTCCCCAGGAAGGCCCCCAGGGCTCCTTTGCAAACTGCTTGTATGTCCTATGACTCGGTCCCTGGCCTACTTACCAGCCATTCATTCACTCAACAAATGTTTCTGAGTGCCCACTACGTGCCTCCTAGATGCCAGGCACTTTGTTTGTGTTCGTCTCTTCATGGCCTCCCCTCTTTGGCCTATCTCTTTGCTTCTTTGACCCTAACTCTCAAGCCCCAACATAAAACATACACAGTTCTCACCAAATACTGAAATTGCACCTATCTCCAAGACCCTTTCATCTTTTCTGATTTCTTTTCTCTCCCCTCTCCCCCAGTAGACATGAACCCTCTTTCCTCTGACTACCGAGTACTCTACATGTCCCTTTTTAAACCTATATAACCGCCCTGGCCGGTTGCTCAGCGGTTAGAGCGTTGACCTGCGGTTCAGATAAACCTATATAACCTTTTTTTTATCCTCACCCGAGGACATTTTTGCATCCATCTTCAGATAGAGCAGGAAGGAGAGAGGGAGGAAGAGAGAGAGAGAGAAACATTGATGTGAGAGAGACACATTGACTGGTTGCCATCCACACGACCCCAACGGGGGCCAGGGATGAACTGCAACCAAGGCACATGCCCTGAGCGGGAACCGAACCTGGGACTCTCTGGTCTGAGAGCCAATGCTCTAACCGCTGAGTCAAACCAGCCAGGGCAATATATATGTATATATATAACCATTTTTTAAAGTTATGTCTCCTATCCCCAGCCCATTTGTCTAAAAGCTTCTTGAGAGTGGGAAGCATCATGATGGTTGGTTATATCCCCATAAATGCTCAGCATAGCCCTCGTTTATGTGTAGATGCTGTATAAAACTTTGCAATATTAACATCTATTTAGGTAATCATGCTACCTGATGACATTAAGAGCTATGCTCAGCAACGAAGACTGGGAATGTGCCCACTGTGTCCTGAGCACTCACACAGCCCCAAGTAGGTTGCTATTAAAAGTACTTTTATCTTCATTTCCCCCCGTATAAAAGCAGAAATAACTCCTTTGTTGGAGAATTGTTATAGAAGTCAAGCAACCCAGGAAATTGATTAAAACAAACTGTTATTTTAGGCTCCTATGATTCCATTAAAACATCTCAGCCAAAACGCTTTTTAACTAAAAAACTATTTGCAAGTACACAAAAGAAATGGTTCGGTGAAAAATTTGGACAGTATTCTAAGTAGGTCAGGAAAAGGTGTATAGTTGCTTTAAAATTTGAAGTTAAACTTAGCTTCATCCTATCTTAGCAAAACAGTGAGGACTGGGAAAAGCACAGGAAATGATGTCATCTGTCAAGCAGCAGAGGAACTCAACCCACAAACTGATTTCAATTCAAGTGGCTCATGCCAAAAGCTAATTTCCATTCCCACATGAGCAACAAAGCCATTTAGCTACTTTGAGATAAAAAGGCTAACTGTAGTTTAAATAGTGACTTTACGTTATGTGTTCAAATTAAAAAAATAGAATGAATTCTTCTTCCCGTGAAGAATGGTAATTTTACATTTAAATATAATTTTTAAATTCTCTTATATGCTTTTATGTATTTTCTGCCCTGTCTTTCAAGTGAACCTTTTCTAGCATAAAATATCCATTCTCCTTTAAAATATAAAACCACTGGACAGACTTGTGAAAAAATAAGGCATGGTTAGTTTGGTGGTCCAAATAAATCAATGAACCATGAGTCCTTGGCCTAGGGAAGCCAGCTCATCAATAGATAATAGATCTTAATCACATCTGTTCTGCCATAAACGTGTTTACCAAAAAAACTGCATTATTTGTGAGTCTCAGACCTATGGGGTGAGCAAGCACACCAGACCTCCCTACACAGCAGGAACAGGTTAGAGAGTATACATACACACCCTGGCTTTAGTTTTTTACTGAATTCTGCCATTGACGCCTATTCTACATTTACTCTGACGTGAGCAAGAATTCCAGATGTCTGGCAATTTGAAGACCAAGTTCTACGCCTCTGAATAAGCCAGTTGAAAAATAATAGTTCTACTTAAATCCATCAAGATGCTCCAGATTTACTGGATACTCCAAGTACCTCAAGTCAGAAGGTTTTCCTAAATTCAATCTGTGTTAGATATTACTAGAAACTGAAAATATAGGGGGAGTCCAAATGTCGGTGTGCAGGCCCAGGCTGCCTCGTGGGAAGTGAGGACTTCCCCTTGAAGACGGACTTCCCCTCAAAGGGTTTTCAGTAAGGCTCTCCATCCTGGAACCAACAGAGAAGGTTGCCATTATCCTGGATCCATGTAGGGTCCCCACTAAGTTGTATGTTCATTCCAGATGTCAGTCATTCATGAACACTGAATGACTTCCATTGGACAGACATCAGGAAGAATAGAAGAAACGTTCTTCAGATCACAGCCCAATGCAAATTAATTCTCAAAATAACCAATCGGAAGAGAACAAGGTGAGCACACTCCTGGAACCGGAGATGCAGGGCTGGCGCTTAAGCCCACATACCCAGGCGATGGTTTTCTTTGGGATGCATTAGGTTGGAAATGATGCCAGAGACCAGCCGTTACCTTGGCAGGCACAAGGGGCAGACGGAACATTGGGAGCAATTTGCAAACAAGCATGTGTATGGCAAGCAGGTGATTTTAATTTGGGAACTAGGAAAAGCACAAGACGGACACGTTAAACAACTGGAATGACTTCTGGACCCTCCCCCTAAGACAACAGTCCACAGGGGCAACCACAGCCACTACGGGACAAAACAAGATTTCCACGGAAAAGAATACCATTTTCTTAAATGCATAAATATCCCATGCTGCCTACAGACACACCACTCAGAAGAGCAACTTCAATGAAGTATCTCAAAAAAAACCTAACAGAGCTGGAAAAGGGCCAGAGAAAGGCAAGTTCCATGATAGCAGTGATAAGGGCACTTCCAGACAGGGCAGACTAGGAAGCAAAGAGCTCAACTGTTTCTATGGATCAGTCTGAGCAGATTCTACCGACTCCTTTCCTCTCCATCCACCTAAATCCCACACGTCCCTGAAAGCTGTTCAGAGGGTCACTCCTTCCAGAGAAGCTCTGGCACTTCCCATGCTTGAGAAGTCATCACAGTTTCAGCACGTGTTTGCACCACACCCACTGCTCCAGAATTGTTGCTGTGGCCTTCTCATACCCTCAGGTTGGACTCATGGTGGGAATACAAGCACCCCAAATTCTCACTGCATTTGAAGTGAATTGAAAATGACAAAAGTTAAAGCGTTAGGGTTTCCGTGTAGTAAAGATGTCAATACTTCTCCAACTGGCACACACGTTTAATACAATTCCTATCAAAATCCTAGTTTTACAGCTGCAGACAAGATGAATCTAAACTTCATATGAAAAGGCGAAGGAAAGAGAATAGCTAACACAATCTTTCAAAAGAAAAAAAAAGGGAAAGGAATTAGTCCACTCCATTTTCAAGACATCCTATGGCTACAGTAATCAAGACTGAGTGGCACCGGAGAGGGACAGGCACATGGACCAGTGGAATGAAACAGAGAACCCAGAAATAGACCGACAAAACTACGGCCCACTGATTTTGTACAAAAGTGCAAAAGTAATTCAATGGGCAAAGTATAATCTTTTCAGAAATAAATGTTATTGGAGCAAGTGGACATCTGTAGTTACCCACTAAACCTAGACCTCTACGTCACATCTCATACAAAGAGCATCTCAACGTGGATCACAGCTGCAAGTGGGAAATGTAAAACTGTATGTAACTTTTAGGGGAAAAAAGGAAGAAAATTTTAAGGATCTAGGGCTAGGCGACAAGTGCTTAGACTCAACTCCGGAAGCACTATCCACTGAAAATTTAATAAACTGGACTTCATCAAATTTAAAAACTTTGACATTCCTGTGAAAGACTATTAACACATTAAAGCCCTGGCCAGTGCGGGTCGGTTGGCGGGGCATCATGCCGTGCACCCGAGGGTTGCAGGGGGTGTGCAGGAGGCAGCCGATTGATGTTTCCCTCTCGCATCAATGTTTCTCTCTCCCTCTCCCTCTCCCTTCCTCTCTCTCCAAAAAAGAAAGAAAGGAAGAAAAGTTGTTTGTTTTTTTGAAAAAGCAAGCTACAGAGTGGAGGAAAATGTTTGTAAATCACATATCTGACAAAGGACTAGCACTTAAAATATGTAAAGATCTCTCAAAATAGTAAAATAGCAAACAGCCCAATTAGCATCTAGGTAAAAGACACAAAGACACATTTTACTCAGTAAGATACACAGGTGACAAACACATGAAAGGATGTTGAACATCATAAGCCAGTTGGAAAATGTACATGAAAACCACACTAAGCTATCGCTACATACCTGTCAGAATAGTTAGAATTAAAACCGGTGACAACACCAAAAGCTGGTAAAGATGCAGAGTTGCTGCATCTTTCATAAGTTGCTGGTGAGAATGTAAAATGGTACAGCCACTCCACATAACAGCCTGGCAGTTTCTTAAAAAGCTAATGTGCAATTAACTAACATACCACCCAGCAATTGCATTCCTGGGAATGGGTCCTAGAGAAATGAAAACTTAGGTTCACACAAAAACCTTCCAAGAATGTTCATAGTAGCTTTGTGTGAATAACCAAGAGACTGTAAATAACCCAGATGTCCTTCAGTAGGCGAATGGCTAAACAAACTGTGGTACATAGTGTGTACCACTACTCAGCAACAATAGGGAACAAACTGTTGATACATACAACCAGAATGCATCTCCAGAGAAGTATGCTGAGTGAAAAAAAGAAGTAAATCCCAAAGGTCACGTACTATGTGATTCCACTGATAGAACGTTATTGAAATTACAAAGTTATAGAATTGGAGGATCGATTCGTGTTTGCCGGAATTAAGGAGAACGAAGGGGCAGGAAGAAATGACTACAAGAGAGCAACAAGAAGGAACCTTGTGGTGATGAAAATGTTCCGTATCCTGACCGAACCGATGTCAATATCCTGCTTGTGGTATTGTACTAGTTTTACAAGATGTGGACATGAGGGAAATTGGGTAAAAGGCACCTCAGATCTTTATGGAGTATTTCTTACAACTGAATGTGAATCGATAGTTATCTCAAAACAAAATCCTCTTAAAAAGCATAAAGAATGAAACAGGATGAGCATAAAATTGCTCTCCAGATTCTAGAATATAAAACTTAGGGAACATCTTTTATAATATAGTACATATTATTATAGAAGATAATCTATTTTACGTCATGTATATTTAAGAAGAGTTTAGGTAGTTGATGGATCAGTCAACTGTGACAGGTGTTTATGAGAATGAGGATTACTCAGGACCCACCCAGCCTCAGCGGCTGACAGAGGGTCCTCACAGAGCTGGAACTTAAGTCTAGAAAACCCACTGTCTTCACCTCTTCTAGCCAATCTTCCCTTTTTGTCCTGGTGCCTCAATGACCAGCGGCAAGACTCCCGATCGATTCGGGGATGTCACGTCCTCCTGGTGTCTAAAGAACTGCAGACTGGCACTTTGGACCTTCTGGAAATGCGATCTCTCATTCAGACCACTAAGAGGTCATTTCCTACTTTCAGAGTCACAGGACACTCAAGTCAGAAACAACCTAAAAGAACAACCCCCCCTTTTCACTCTTTCCATTTTCAGATGAGAAAACGAAGGCCGCAGAGGGCCTACCACTTGCCCAGGCCGCCTCGACGCCTATCACACAACGAGCATAACATTTCTAGTAGGAAAAACTGGTAAGATGGTCTAAATTGACCCCCTTTGCACAGAACCACAGGCAGTGAATGCAGACATTGCATGAGTCGGGTTATCCTTCTGGTAGCAAGAGAGTTAGCAAAGTGATCTATCCTCATTTATTGTCTACCATACCGTGGCCAGAAATTCTACAGGAAGGTCTAGACAGCTCTTCTCTAGAACATCACTTCAAAAGATCCGAAATGAGTTCCGATCATCCTCAGCTGCCCTTCATTTAAGATATTCTGCCATCTTTAATTTTGCAAGCTGTTTAGACAATATTAGTTCATGTAGAGTCCAAACCAACGATATAAAAGGCTCCGAGTGCCTTGAAGATCCTGATGATCCAAATCTTCCTCCTCATACTACTCTCATCCACAAGCTACTTGGGGACTTTGTCCAGTGTTCAAGCACCACAGATGGACCCAGACCTCTTCAGAGAACATCACCCACAAGTCTTACGTTTCAATCTCTAGTCTAAATCGGGCCCCAGGACTTTACCACTCCTCCTACCTCACTGCTGGCTTGAGGCCTACAAGGACCATAGTTGTTCCCTCTGGTCTTCTCAACACTTTGTTTCCACATCTCATGACCGACATGTCCTTACTTGACAGAAAAATCATTAGTAGTTCATGCTATCACTGAAGACCAGCTGGCTCTCAGTTTTGCCTTCTGGCTGTATTTGCTTCCCCCAAAAGAGTGCAGTGTTCTTGGTTGGTTCAAGGACCAATCTGAGAGATGGGTCTATTCCCAGCTTGATATGTAGATTCTGCCCCCAACCCTGAGGCTCCCACTCCTCAGCAGCAGCCTGAGGGTCATCCTGATGGGGATGGGGACGTCCAACATGTTCCTGTGCAGCCAGCTGACCTCTCTGCCTCTTTCTATTCCCCCAGCTCGGGTGCTCTTGATATGTCAAATGAAACTTCCGTCGCTTGGAGGACATACTTTCCAAACCAAGCTGAGATCAAATAAGAATATGCTATACCCAGTGCAATAAGCAAATGGGTTTCGGCCTAAGGTGTGTGTGGGAGGGGCAGGGGGCAGTTTCTGTCCCAACCTACACCTGCCTGTGTTTGGTCCTAGGCTGTCTCTGCTTGGTTTCCACCAGAAAACTTCTGATACAATCATTTAAATGTGAGTCGTTAATTTTAGAAGTAATTTCAGGAAACACTGATAAGAGTGGGAAAGTGAGACAAGAAAGAGAAAGAAGCTAATAAAGTACACTATCAAGCCTATCTTACTGTGGGCACGAGGAGAACTTCAGGAGACAGTGCAGACTACACCTTATAGTTATGCAAACTGAGAGGCAAGGAAGCTAGGGCACTTTTCCAACACTCTCCATCTGTCATTACTTAAAAGTTGCTTCCAGGGCCATTAACCGCGCCCCCACCCCCACACCCAGCCTTTCCATCTTGCCCTGCAGACCTGGCACGCTCCCTGGCCAGGAAAATTTTACAGAAGTCTCAGGCAGAGTCATTCGTGTTCACCCATGAATGCCAAGGTATGTGAGCGGGCACCCAGAGGGTCTGCGACCCACCACTAGGTTGCCTTATCCTGCTAACTGGCTTACAAGAGCCATGCTTAAATGTTAGGACTCTGAATGGGTAATGAACCTTGACCATGCGGATGTCTCTACTTGCAACAGACAAAAGAGAAATAAATTTATTCCACAATACTTTTCCTTAAAACCTGGTCAAAAACAGAACACAATGTAAGGTGAGTGTATTCTTTCACTAGAAATGAATGGGAAATTGAAAAGGAACCTAAGATTTTTGCCTTGGGGATGGTCAAGATGTTAAGGAACATGAACTTCAACTTGTTAACAACCAATTATGACTCACCTCCTTCCCAACCGCCATATTTCCCCTAATTCACTGCTGAGGACCCCCCATTTAAACAAGCAAGCAGCTCCGGCCAGTTTGGCTCAGCAATTAGAGCATCAGCCTGTGGACCAACGAGTCGTGGGTTCGATTCTGGCCAAGGGCACATACCTTGGTTGCAGTTCATCCCCGACCCCGGTTGGGGTTGTGTGGGTGGCAACCAATGTGTCTCTCTCACATCAATGTTTCTCTGTCTCACTCTCTCTCTCTCCCTCCCTCTCTCCCACTCTATCTGAAGATAAATAGAAAAATATCCTCAGGTGAGGATTAAAAAAAAAAAAAAGAACAAGAAAGCAAAGGTCCTGAGGAATGAACTGAAAGTATGTGTTTGGCTCACAGAATGAAAAGGGCGGTAAAATTCTAAAAGGGAAAATACGTTTGTGCTTCATGATAAATCATCCCCAGGAACTGCCATATGACTTCTTACATTTCTTCTTGCAAAAGCAGGGGCTTTTAACAAGTGTTTGATCAGATTCATAGTTCAGTACCACAGGAAGAATGCCTAGTTCCCTTGAGCCAAAATGTTCATTAAACAACCACTTCATTGAGCATCTTTTATGGTGTTTGCATTGGAGATACAAAGAAAATAAGGCAATACCTACACAGAAGAAGGTCATAATCTTTATATTACTGATAGTAACTCTGCCCCATATAGCAATTTCCCTATAAAGAGTGGAGGGAAACAGAAGGCCAGACTCAGAAAAGCCATTCCAAGTAGTTTGGGCAAAACAGAGAAGGCAGATGTTCTAGTGAAAAATGTATTTCAGGCAAGAGAAAAGCCAAAAGCAAATTTAGGAGAAAATAGGGCGTAACCACATAAAATAATATTATATATAATAACATGTTATACTCACTGGATCTGGAGCCACAGGAAGGAGATATCTGACCAGATGGGCAAGTGCACATATTTGGCCTAGAACAAAATCCATCCCCACAGGAATGCCGGCAGATGGCTGTGAATGAAACCAGAGTTCGGTTAGCGCTCGGCTTTAGCACACAGTGCTTTACAGGGACCCTGGGCTCCGGGATTCCTCCCTAACTCTGCCATGACTCAGGTGACCTCAGGCCTAGGTTTATTCATCTGTGAAACAAATCTGTTGGACTGAATAAACCTGGCTGTAAAATTTGGTAATCCTTGGTCCACGCCAGTGGCTCGCAGCCTCCCGGCCTATTCTACAGCACGGCCTCTCTCCAGAAGCCCCCGACAGCCTCTGAGGGGAAAACAAAACAAACAAAAATCCTGTATCTCAACATACGTCTGCACCTACAAGCGTTCTGTTTTTATATCAGCTTTAGGATTTAACGATATAAAAATTACCAGTATTCTTAGAAGTCTGATTTATCATAAAGGTTTAATCTTTAATGATTTGTATATAAATACTGTGGCCTGCTGAGACAATTTCTCTAGATCAGATCCTGCTGGCTGAGAACACAGGATCTAGAGAAGGGCCTGTATCCTGCATTTAGTCCGATTCGAGCCACATGGACAGCCTGAGAGGAGACGGACATCCACTGCTGTGGTTCCGAGTCCACAGCCAGGAGCTGTTCGTTTTCAGACTAACAGCACACGGGTACTAAACGCTCTGCTGGTGGCCAGAACAGCGCGTTTACATGGCAAATGACTTACACTTATCACCAAACTAAGACTCGGTCACTAGTTTTTACACTCACAGGCAAGGTTACACTCACACCCACACAACCTTGCAAGAGGCAAATAAGATGCATAAGGCTAAGTAAAATACACTTGATAGAAAATGAATTGAAACAGCCAAACATCTATGGATGGAGACAAAAAACTATTAAGAAATAAGCTGTCAGAGGATCCTATAAACATTTCTTTAAATATCTGAAGTCAGCATTTCTCAGAGAGTCTACAGAACACCAGGGAAAGGGTCCCATTGTTAAGTTCATTTAGAAAACTCCAAATACCATTATATCCCTTTCTTATTGACTCAATTTTGTTTTTTAAATAAACCACAATGTGTCAAATGAGTAAGTTGCTTTTGGTCAAAATCAAGAATTGGGAAGAGGGCCCCGGCCAGGTAGCTCAGTTGGTTAGAGCATCATCCGCCTACACCAAGGTTGCTGCTTCAGTCCCCGGTCAGGGCACATTTAAGAATCAACCAATGAATACGTAAATAATGCATTCTATCTATCTATCTCCCCCTCACACCCTCCTTCTTCCTCTCTCTCTCTCTCTCTCTCTCTCTGAAATCAATTTTTTTTAAAAAGAATTTGGAAAATGATTAACTTTTTCAGGTCACCAAGAGAATATTGGTTGAAATAGTCTATTCCTTTCCACAGACCACTGTTGGCCAAGTGAGAAGGTGGAGTGAGTGACTCCTCAATGTCCTTTCAGCTCTAAATGCTCCTGTTACACCAGTGGAATTTTCTGAAAACTGAAGATGACTTTGCAGGTATCACAACTGTAGAAGTTCATGGAGAACAGGTGCCTGAAATAGTTTACCTTGGTGTCCTCGGTGATGTGCCTCCCGACATCTGTGGGGCTTTGACAATCTGGGATCTGCACAGCAGCACACTCAGAGGAATCTCT
The DNA here is from genome assembly GCF_014108415.1 of Molossus molossus. Lineage (NCBI taxonomy): Eukaryota > Metazoa > Chordata > Mammalia > Chiroptera > Molossidae > Molossus > Molossus molossus. The sequence goes on from NW_023425344.1 coordinate 187,013,425, forward strand.
GGCACCATCTGAGGTCACCCTAGTCTTTCTGCTGGTCTTCACCTGATGCTCTATCCCCTTCCTTTCCCCTTTGTCTAACAGGGAGGCCTGCCTTTCGCCACGACCACCCAGACTCACTGTACAAGGTTTGGGTAGGCTTGTGGGTGGCCAGCAAAGCGAGAAGTTACAATAAGGGAAGCAGCCAGGCACGGCATAACAGCCATGCCACACTGGTCAAAGTACTCCAGGCTCTATTCCTGTGTCTCAGAAATACTCTAAGAAGTCACTCAGTTCAAGGAGAACAGTGGCCTGACCAAGTTGATGTATATCCCAACCTGGATTCAGAAAAAGCAGGACAATCTTAGAGCTGGAAGAGCTGCAATAAACATATTACCAGTATGCAGTAAGGCCCAAATACTAAAAACTGACATGCAACCAAAACAACAGAAGAAGAACATGGAGAACGAGAGACTATTTACTTACGAACAATACACTGATTTCCACCCGGTAAGGTTTTCCATCCAGGGCAACAGTAAGCATTATATCGTGATCCACAGACATTGGGTCTGAAACAAAAACAAAAACAAAAAAATTGTAATAAGAATTCCACAAATTTTTTAAAGACAAAACTTATGACCAAATAAAAGCAAAAATTCCTCAGTTATAGGAACAGGATGGCCCTGGCCAGATGGCTCAGTTGACTGGAGCATCATCCTGCCTACCACAACATTTCAGGTTTGATTTCTGGTCAGGGCACATACCTAGGTTGTGCCCTGGTTGGGGCATCTATCAGAGGTAACTGATTGATGTTTCTCTCTTTCCCTTCCTCTCTCTCTAAAACAAAAATCAATAAAAAAACATATCCTCAGATGAAGATTTAAAAACAAGATTTTTTAAAGAACAGGGTGAATCTTTGCAGACAGAGAAAAGTAAACTTATGGGACTCAATGCTGGCTTTTTAGTTTGAGACACTTTAACATAACGATACCGCAAAGGATATCCCTTAATATCACCTGCATATACAGCACATCAGGGAAATAAAAACCACAGATGCAAAAGTCAGTCCTTCTAACACAATACACAGCCATAAATACTTGTAGAGCTATTGGAGTATAATTTAAACAATAAACTTCCTACCAATCTAGTTAAGAAAGGTCATCATAAAATATATTGCAGGTAAAGCTTTAAATTTCTATCCATTAAAGATTTGTTTTGTTTCATTTTTTTTCCTACAGCCCAGCTCACCTCTATGAAGAAAGAATGACCACATTCTTCCCTTCACCAGAATTACAGGAATGCAAATCTTGACATTAGTCAGAATAAATAAAAGCTGAAACACATAAATATTTCTTTAGCCAAAGTTTGGAAACACAGTTGATACCAGAAGTTATAGGAAAATAAAGTCAACTTTCACTTTGGGCTTCTTGTTCACAGACAGTTCATCACACATCTTAGAGCAAAGCCTCCGTTCAAATTCCAGATGATCTATATTTAAAAATTTAAGGACCCAAGTTGGTAAGGATCCAGCTAATGCCACAGTGGAAGCTAAGGCAGAGGATAGAACGTACAGAGACCCAAAAGAAACGACTCATTTTACTTTGCCTCTTCTGAAGGCCTAAATAGTAACACTAGTTCCTCGAGTTCAGGGACTAATGAGGAAGGTCAAATGTTTCGCAATCAATTTCACAAACTAGGAGCTATTTCAAGGCTTGCTGGTTTACTGTAGTCCCCTAAGCATAAGCCTCTAAGAACAAATGCATAGCTAACGTGTATTTCCAGTGGAGGGGGACGCACACATTTTCCCTCTATATGTAGATCGCCTGCAACAGCGCAGAACCCTCCTGCATTTCCTCTGAGCTCACCACTCGGACCACCTGCAGGACTGAGAACGAAGGTAAGGTCTTAGCCCTGTCCTGCACACCTTTGACAGCCCAAGAGAACCTGCAACACTCTGCAGGACAAAATGCGTACTTCAGACTGACTAATGCTAAGGTCAGAAAGAGAAGGAGGAAGAAAGGTGGAGGGACCAGGCAAAGGGCCCTAAATCCATACCTAGCAGTCCAGGGCTTCTCCAAGGCTAAACAGAAAATGATTGGCTCGAGACTTAACATGTGCATTACATGACGTTAGAGCCTCTCTGAGCCTTAGTTTGTATCTCTCCACATTAGGATAATGAACTACCAGTCTTGTAGATATTGTGTGTGTGTGTGTATCAGATGAAATAACAGATGTGAAAGTTTTGTGTATGAAGATGCAATGCAGTGTTCTCATCACGATGGAATCATCTTCTGACCTAAATCACCTACTCAGCCAAAGGAACCATAAGAGATGAAGGAAGATAAGAGATGAAAGACTTTATGAAGAATTCTTAGCCAATGGCTGTCAATTCTTTGCCCTTCCTGTGACAAAGTATTGTCCAAAACTTCAGTTCGGAGTGCCCAGAATTTCCTAGAGCAACTCAAAATCTTGCAAAGGAGACGAAGAGAAGAAGATAGGGTAAGGAGCTGGGATAGGAGGGGTCACTCAACCCTTCCAAACTTCATAAATATTCTCTCGATCTAACATGACAATCCAGGTTAAAGTCAACCACCTCCAACCTTCCCCCACCAATAGCCCGTTTACAACAACACCACTGGATGCAGTCCAACCCCAAACCGAATCCTGGAAGAGCTTCAGAGGGGCCCTGAGCCTTTGCAGGGTGTCCTGTATTTGGAGTAACTGTTTTTCAAACAAAGTCAGGATGTATTGTTTGACAAGAATGAGCATATTTATGGAGTAACAACACATGTAACAAGGTGGAAAAGTTCAGAAAAAATCCAGAATCAGTCATTTCAGTTCTACAAAGCTAGATATTCCAAAAGTTTTCCAAGGTATTTGAAAAAATTATAGAAATATGGTCATTCTTTATTGTTTTTTCAGTGTTTAGAATCAACCTACAGACAACGCATGGTGTATGTTATATCTATACGAGCTGTGTCCTCATCTTTCATGGCAAGGAGCCAGTGGGTACTGTTTAAATCTAGGCAGAGAGGTACAGGCATAGTAAATAGTGTCATGCAGACAAATATGAGAAGAACTGAAAACAGAAATGGTTGAAAGTGGCTGCCTTAAGAGCTGAGGATCTGGGGAATTGGAGAGACAATATTTTTTTTTTTGCTTTCTCATTTAATGCCCATAATGCATAACTGTTCATTTTTTAAATATACACTGTTATACTTTGATCATTTTTAAAAGTTTTTATTTTTATTTTTAGAGAGAGAAGAAGGGAGCGGGAGAGAAAGAAACATCGATGTGAGTCACATCGATTGTCTGCCTCCTGCACGCCCCTTACTGGGAATCAAGCCCACAACCCGGGCATGTGCCCTGACCAGGCACTGAACTGGCCACCTTTCGGTGCACAGAACAATGCCCCATCAGCTGAGCCACCCTGGCCAGGGTGATCATATTTTATTTAAGGCAACAACTTGCTTTAAAAGTATGAACATCTTATAAACAGGGTACTTTCTGCTTTATTAGTTATCATAGTCCCTTCCATTAGTTATCGTATTTTCATTTCACTGCATTTCTTAAGATTCTAGATAATGTTGAATTGTGATTTATTTAGTTTGCATGTTCTTTTTATTGTGAGTTTCATAACATTATCTTTTATAATAAGAAATATATTTAATTTCCGTTGTTTTAATCAATAGTCTCACATGATTGTTTTAATCTCATTACCATTCATTCTTTAAACACTAAATGCTACTATGTCATATGGCTAAATGCAAAGTATTACAAAGATGTTAGGATTTCTCCCCTGTTGACTTTGGTCTGGAGAACTGCAAACTAACAGGACGCATTCAAACAATCTGTTCTACTTACACACACACACACACACACACACACACACAAAACAGCTCTAGTTCTAGAAATAAATGAATGTCTTCTTTAAGTTGGAAAGCAGTAAGACATGCAAAGTCTAAAGGAGACATGTTAGATTATTTCCTTTATGAAAGACTTTAAGGTTTTAGCCTGAAAAGTATCAACAAAGAAGACAAGTCTTTAATGAAGCTACTTGACTGGGTGAATGGAAGCGTAGCATTCATACACCTCTTTCTCTTCCTTTTCACTTCATCAGCAATACCCACCAGCCCATCGCCAAACCAAAAGTCAGTTAAAGCTCCATGCAAGCGGCAGTAGCACTCAGCAAATGAAAGGTACAATTCAAAGGGAAAAGAACTTCATGCTAAATGCTAACGATACATTATTTCATCCTTACAGCAACCCTTTGAGGTAAGTTCTATTACTGTTGTCTTTAACACTGAGGAAACTGTGCTTAGGCCAAAGTCCCATCGCTTGGACGTAGGGAAGGGGGATTTGAACTCAGGAAGCCGTTACTCAGAAATTCACCCTCTTAACCCCTATGTTCAAGCAGAGACGTATTTAGGAAACAAAATGACATTTCACTCCATAGCATTCACGGTGGCATGAGTTACAAAAATCACAAAATGTCCATCAGTAGACCAAAGATAAAGTATAAATTACTTTCAGCTGTATTCTAATAGCTCATGAGGGGAAGGGGAAAACACATTTATATTCCATATCACCACTGTATATTGCATTGTGTGAATTGCTAAGTCTTTATCTGTAACGTCTCTTACAGACTGCTGTGAGTTCTGGCTCTGCAACAACCCTCTTCCACTCATGCTGGGGGGTGGGCGGGCCTCCCAGGCTGGATGTGCGGATCCAGTTCAGACAGCACTCAGAGATTGTGTGGGCTACAGCCCCTCTCAATGGAGCAAACAGCTGGGCTCTACCACGTCTGACCACATTATTGCAAGAATTGGCCTCTATGCAAAACGTCTGCAGTGTGTCCCGATTCCTTAGCCAGAACCCACTTCTGCGAGTCTGGCCTCTCTTCCAGCAAGATAGCCTTTCTGCTTCCTCTCCCATGTGCAAACTCCTTTTCAGACAAGGCCGGGGTCATATAAACAAGTTCGGGGGCTCCCACTGCATATGCATGAGTTTCTTAGCCTGTGCAGTGATTAAATCCTTGGGCAAGGAGAACGCTAAACAGTAGATAAAGGTGGATGAGGTGGATGAGGTGAATATTGCTCCATGAGTTGCCTGCTTTTTTGACCTTTGCAGGGAAATCATGATATAGTCTCCTTGAGTATAATTGTGGGGGGATATCTAAAGACATAGCCCACCCCACCCCCATAATGAACAGAACCAACTGCCATGTAACACACCTCAAGGCAATATCCTAATATCCCACTGTTCCAGAGTTTCACAAAAAAATTAATTTTCAAGGTCAAAATGTGATAGATGATGAAAAAATTATAATACGCAAATGAGCTACATATATTGTGAACCACACACCCTGATTGTATGAATCCGTTGACAAAATTTTTATCAGGATAAAAAGGAAAAAGAAAAGCAAAACCATTCATACTCTCTGACAAAGGGACCCCGCCACTCCTCAATAAACTCTGCAAAAGCTCCCCCTTATTTCAGTGCCGTTATTCTGGCCCTTCTCCCTGAAGACAGAGGTCAGATCTCCCAGAAGTGATTTGAATACCACATGTGACTGTTCCAACCCATCTGCCAGTCACAACAACTTGGGTAATGAAACCTCAAACCCTGGTAATGAAAACGGCTTCCATGTCCTCCTCAAGCTTCAGCTGGGCTCTCCAGACCCAGGGATTCATTTCTGGATCGTCTGGGTCAACACTGGCGGGGATGTGGACAATCCCGGCTTCTTTCTTTGAAGATGCGAGCCAGCCAACCTCACTAAGCTACTTCATGCAGTTAGAAAAGAACAGAAAGAAAAACTATTTGTATTCTGGTTTGCAAAACCTTTAACCTCGTCTTACTCTCTTTCATCTCCAGTAGATTAGTGACTCCCTTACCCTTTCTTCTAAAGCCTACATCCGTTTGTTTCTCTCTCCCTCCTTCCTTTTTCTTTCCCTTCCTTTCTCCCTCTCTCCTTTCAGTTCCTGTTCTCGGAATATTTAGAACCAAACATTCTACCTCAAACTCAATGTAACCAAGATCACACAGCTCATCTTCCTGTGTCGCCAGTAAGTTCACTTCTAGGCACACCACAGCACACACGAGTAATCACCTGCTCGCAAGTACAAAGCTGCCCAGTGGTATTTAGTGAGAATCTACTATATGCCAGCCCTGCGTTACATAAGAAAGAAAAATGACCAAGATGAGCAGACCTAACTCCCTTCGTTTCCGATACCATTTTCCATTAGAAGGAACCAGGGCTCCTGGGACAAGTAGCTGATTCTAGGACTGGGAAAGAAATATACACAATGAGCCTAGAGCATCCGGTGGTAACAGAAAGTAAGTGCTAAACGATGAGGGCATGTCAAGGGGCACGGGAGGCAAATGAAACAGATCCCAATGGCCCAAGTTAGAACCATTTGAGTGATAAAATAACAAAAGTTGTATTGGACTATAATTCAAAGTATATAATAAATGTCCATGTGTTTATAGTGATAAATACATGACTGGATAAGTAAACAAATGGGAGAGAAGAGATGAATCTCCTGTGCTGGCGAATTCCCAATAATTTAGACAGATACTCTGCCTTTGAGGAGATGGAGCCTAACTCGCCATCCTTGTGTGTGGACTACGCATAGTGACTTCCTTCCAAAGGAATCTCAATTACGGGACAATCGACAACATTCCTGACCAATATTCATCAAAACTGCCAAGGTCATCAAACACAAGGAAAGTCTGAGAAATGGACATAGCCTACAAAGACATGACGACCGAATGTAATGTGGAATCCTGGATGGGATCCTGAACGTAAAAAGGATACTCAGGTCCGGCTGGTGTGGCTCAGTGGATTGAGTGTTGTCTCATGGACTGAGAGGTCCTGGTTTGATTCCTGGTCAGGGCACATGCCAAGGTTGCAGGCTTGATCCCCAGTAGGGGACAGGCAGGAGGCAGCCAATTGATGTTTCTCTCTCACATCGATGTTTCTATCTCTACTCCCTTCCTCTCTCTCCTAAAAAAAAAAACAATTGCCCTGACCAGTTTGGCTCAGGGGTTAGAGCATCAGCCCGTGGACCAGAGAGTCTCAGTTTCTATTCAAGTCAAGGGCACACACCTCGGTTGCAGTTAGGTCCCCAGCCCTGGTTGGGGGTCATGTGGGAGGCAACCAGTAGATGTGTCTCTCTCACATTGATGTTTCTTTCTCTCTCTCTTTCCCTCCCACTCTATCTGAAAATAAATGGAAAAAGATGTCCTCGGGTGAGAATTTGAAAAAAAAAAAAAAAAAGGACATTCAGTTAAAAACTAGGAAAATGTGAATAAAGAATGCACTGTGTTTAATAATAATGTGTCAATATTGGTTCATTAATTGTAATAAATGTATCATACTTAGTGTAAGATGCTAACTGAGGAAACTGTATCCAGAGTATAAGGGAACTCTCTGTATTATCCTGGTGATTTTTTTAATAAATCTTAAACTGTTGTAAAATAAAAAGTTTATTGAAAAGTAAAATAATAATAATTTTGTAACCATGCAATTATAAATAAACTGTTACATCCTCCCCCCCCCCAAAAAAAAGTGATTAAGACACAGTCTTTGCTCCTGAAGAAGACAGGCATGCGTGTCGATACAGCAGTGTCAACGAAACAGGCAAAACCTGGGCATCAAGGTCCGCCGGGGGCTAACAGAGTCCAGAACAAGGGTGTTTCGCCTCACAATCCAGAGCAGGCCCGGAAGGAGACTATCTGAGCTATGACTTAATGTTTCCCAGCTGCTCAGAGGGGTCACTGGTTTCATTTCACCTCACTGTTGAAATTTAAATTCTCTAACTCCATGAGCAAATCCCTTGTCCAAATTCCAGTGTCTCATTGCTGGACCAATATCATGTTCTTGTTGTCCCTGACTTCCTAGTTCCTCTCTATTCCATTAGGACCGTGTATCTCAGTATCTTTCCCTGTTCACCATGATCCACTCCATCCTATGATCCAGAGACAGACCGTCACCCTTCATGACATGTGAAACATCTCACTATTGCCTTCACATCTCTACCAGGGAGGCCTGCCTACCTGCCGCTCTCATCTTCACCTGTGCCTCAACTTCCACCCTCCTGCTCTGCTCCTCTTGGCTGCCTCAGGCCCCACTCACGCACATGCTACATCCAAACTCTTCTTCCGTCTTTTCCCTTTAATGTGTCATTCCATCTCTCCCCATAGTGTTACTCCCCTGATTAATCCCACCCACCTTGCAATTTACCAACACAATTCCAGACATACCTCTCAAAAACCTACATATGCTATATTGTAATTATAGATTTAAAATAATTATATGTCTAGATTCTCACCCCTGAAACCTGCCCCCACCCACTCTGATCCCAAACTAATAGTTCTTCAAGCAGAGAAACGGTGTCTGTCATGCCTAGAATACCCTGGAGTCTTGTTCAAAGCACAGAGAACTAAATGCCTTAATAAGCACAAAGTACAATTAACAAAGATTAACACCATTGCTTTGGTGTCATAAATAGGCCAGCTATAAATTCCAACAATACGAAAGCCTGCCTAATAGTGAGAACTCTTTCTTATACATTAATCTATTTAAAGGGAGAAGATTTCAAGCCTATTTGAAAGGTTACAGGCAGTTAAACAGTAAATGTATAATGGTTTCATGCCTTGGTTACTTTGCTGACCTACTGATCATTAATTTATTCTGATCAGTGATGTTATCAGTGTTTACAACTCAGGAATCAATATACTTTCTTTGAGAAAATACAAAATCATTGTAGACAAAGTCATATATGAGTATCTGATTCTACTTATTTCCTTAGCAAAAGAAACTCAAAAATCCCAAAAGCACGAAACAAAAGTTTTCAGTTCATGAATCAGTGCATATTTTATTACGGCAGGTTGGTGCAACTGACCAAGGCCATAGATGGAGCCCACGTCACGGGGCCAGTTCCTAAAGACAACCATCACCAAGTTCACAGGTGGCCCTGAAAAGTCTGTCTGCTGTGTCATTTGGACCAAGGCTGTCCCACTGCTGAGTGGGGTGACGCACAGCACAGAGAGAGAGTCGCATTAACAGTTCCATTTCCTGTCTGCCCTAAACCGTGTTTTGGTAGAGATTTTGTGTTAATCAAAGCAATAGCCCAAGAACCTAAGAACCAAAGAATTTAGGTCACTGTATCAAGGACACACACACACACACACACACACACACACACCCTAAGCTGAAAAGACACAAAGCAGCAAAAGCAGTTCCCCAAATCTGGGGGATCATTTTAGACTGGTGACCAACTTAAACCCTGTTGGAATCTTTTATGAGTGACTAAAACATGTACATGTGTGTGATTTTCTTTGATTAAAAACTCTATATATAGGAAGAATGTAAAGCCACGAGTGCAGTGTAATAGGGAAGCAGATACCGAACCGTGAAGACCAGAAGCATGCGGACATGTGCAGCAAGCCCTGGTCCCGCGGAAGCCCAGGGCACTTCCTGCCGCTGCTGCTTCTGGGTTAAACACACTGAAAATATCAAGGCTGCACAGACTGCACCACCACCCAGTGGCCCCAGGCTTCTCAAGGTCATGCTGTGGCAGCCTTGCTGTCTGCACTGGACCTACTTCTCTCTAACGGAAGGGCCCTGGGTCTGGCCTGTTGGCATCATAGCCTTGGTGGGTGATATAAAAGGTGCTCCGCTTTGGCTGGTTTGGCTCAGTGGTTAGAGCGTCAGCCTGTGGTCTCTAGAGGCCCGGGTTCGGTTCCCGCTAAGGACATGTACCTCAGTTGCAGTTTGTCCCCATCCCTGGTTGGGTCGTGCGGGTGGCAGCCACTTGATGTGTCCCTTTCACATCGATGTTTCTCTCTCTCTCTCTCTCCCTCCCACTCTATCTGAACAAAAAAATGGAAAAAATGTCCTCGGGTGAGGATAAAAAAAATAATAATAAAAATAAAAGGTGTTCCTATCTAACCATGGAGAGAGGTGTTATTTGTTTACAAAGTTGGGGCTTTACTCTTTGACCCTACAAGGATGAAGAAGGGTTTGCTCGAAACAGGAAAACCAGTACATCTCAGATTTGCATCTCCCCAGCCTCTGAGAGGATTTGACCAATGACATCTGAAAACACATGGCTTCTGAAAAACTGCTTCCCAGAGCCCGGAAACCCCTTGACTTTGAGCTCAAGAACCTACATGACATTTTCCTTTACTGGGATATTTGCTCCATTTACACAAGCCAGAGCCACACTGTACTTTCCCAAAGGTTGGCAAAATTATAGAAATTATTGAAACACAAACACTTAGCTAAGGGGTGATCCAGAACCTGCTCCTAGAGAGGCAGGCCCAGGGCTGTCTATGGGATTCACTGCTCCCATCAGCTCCCACTGTGCCCTTCCCTCCTCTCCATCACCCACAGAACAATTGGGGGTCCAAAACCATGATTCTCACCACTTCCCAGAAATTCTCAAACCAAGAGCTCTGTCCCGGGCAATAATATCTTCTGAATGTACTGGCAGCCCCAGGAAGAGACAGGAAAACCAGCCAGTGGGGGTCAGGCTTCGGGGAATGAATGGGGTTCTTCAGGAACTGGGGGTGCAGAGTGGAGCAATATTCCAGTTCTGAGTACTGGCAGCTCCCAATTGACAAACAGGAAGGACTCCAAATGTCATTTCTATATTGGTATTTAGAACTCGGAATGGCTTTTCCAATAGAAACAATGTTAATAGGTGGTGGTTTGGTCCCCAAGCTAGTCAAATAGCAGTCTCTGGACTACATTATCAGCTAAATGGGTTATTATAGGCTGGTCTGGGAACCTGACCACAACTTAAAATGTTGTTTCTATGGGAAAACACATTCCACAGCAGGCAAGCAGAGGGAAACTTGGCCACTCAGACCCATGGTCCCTGCAGCTACAGTGAGCTGCCCAGTGAACTGTGAGAACTAAACACCTTCAGTCCAGGCCACTCCACACAGTCCGAAGAGTGCCCAGAATCGAAGCTTTCTCAGCCCCAGCCCAGTGCCGCCCCACAGCACAGACCAATAGGACCAATATGGGATATCCATAAGTCTATAAAGTAGGGGCTTAAAACTGGGAGGTAACCAGATATTCTAATCCTCACTGTACCTGATTTCTTCTAGAGACCAGAAGATCCCACCCCCCAGCAACGACCATATAAAATCAGTTCCCAGGACTGCTCCACGGAATCAGGGTTCAGTAAGCCATTCCCAGAGAGAGAAGCTTCCAGAGGAACCAAGGAAGCAGGTCAGATTTGAACTCTATTTGGCAGCTTTAATCTCACACTCAAGTTGGTAAAGCATTTCAGATCCCCTGGAACCAAAAAGTTACCCTCTCTTTTGTTTTTGTTTTTTTTTTATTGATTTTAAAGAGAGAGGAAGGGAGAGGGAAGAGAGATGGAAACATTGATGAGAGAAAACATCGACTGGCCGCCTCCTGCATGCCCCTCACTGGGGACCGGGCCCACAACCTAGGCATGTGCCCTGACCGGGAATCAAACCAGCGACCTCTTGGTACATGGGTCCATGCTCAACCACTGAGCCACACTGGCCGGGTTACCCTCTCTTTTGCAACATGAACTTCTTAAAGATAGAAAGTTCAGATTGATCTTTACCACCCAGCACTCAGCACAATACCTGAATCTTAAATGGAAAGTGAAAATTGGGGTGTCAAGTGTATATCCAACTAAGACAACATAAGGTAGACCAAATTCAGTCAGAGTAGTGAGTACTTCATTTATTGAAAAGGTAAATGTTTAGAAGCAATTCAGGAATGAAATACAAGGCTGAAAAAGACAATTAGTACTAAGAAATCAATATGATTTCATTCCCTCTTTTTCATTTTAAAAAATTCAAAAATCAAAACCATAACAAAAGACAGCCATAAGTGGAATGCATAGCGCATGAGAGTAAAGTTGTTCCATGTTTCATGTGTATTGTTTGGAAACATTTTAGAGCTACTAAAGCTTCAGAGGTCTTGTATCTCCAACTCAATTTCACGGGAGTCAACCGGGTCTTTCAAAACCTGTCTCTACCCAACCCTCTCATGAGAACAGAGACAACTCTGTTCCTCAGGAACCAAAGAAAAATCACTGAAAGAATTTAAGTTTTTGAAAAGTCAGAGGAATTTAGCTAAAAGCATGCAGTTGTTGAGATTATTCCATAGAAATGAACAGGTCACACCATTAAGGGCCAAGAACTTGACAAGTTTTTTTTCTAACTTTGAGTGTATTTCTAAACATTTGGGTATCTGGAAAACTTTTCATGAAAATGGCCTAATTTAAATTTGAGGGAATATGACTAAATCAGAACTGTTTCTAGTCCATGTGAAGTCACACTGTAGAATAAAAATAATTAACAGATTCTAGAGAGCTTTATCATTCCCAAAATTATCATGTGACTCTTCCACCAGTTCTATCCACAAAAAATGTATTCTTGTGCTCATTTTTAGATGAGGAAACTGAAATTCAGAGAAGTAAAGTAACTGTTCAGTGGTCACACAGTGGAAGCATGTCATAAATCACTAATTAAAAACCAAAAGAATGTATTTATAAAACATCCCAAGGTTAGTCCTAGAGATTTTTAGATTAGCGGTTAGAAAAAAATGTTTCCATAAATATCCCAGAAAGAATGTGTTCCCTCATAAAAACTAATTTGTGCATCATTTTTTATGTTCTGGTTTACTTTTCTTGGGTCTGCAAAACCAAAAATTTGAAGACCGATCTTACAAAGTAGATTGGAAAAGGAAAGTAGTGATAAAGAATTACATTTTAGGAACACGCGCTCCTATAGATCGGTGCTTCTGCCTCTGAAATAGCTTCTCCGTGGTGAGTATCCTGTCCTGTTCCCTCTGGTAAAAATAGCAGTCAGCTCTTAACATGTTCAGTGTTTAGGGGCTGCGGTGGGAGAGCAAAGTGGAGATGTAAAATGTGGATAACTCAAAACCTACTCGGAGCCCCAGTGGAATGTGCTTAGCACATACACTTGAACATGGGTGTGTCTCATCTTTTGAAAGGCAGCTTCAAGCAAAACCATCAGGTCACGCAACTCATTTCCACGGCCAGCACAGCTCCCCCTGAAATGCAATCCCAAAGGTTTCTCTCAGCCTGACGGATGCCAGCGCCATCCTCTCAACACCTTCTGCGCGCTGGGGAAGGTGTGACGGTGTTCGTGCTTCGAGCTGTAATTATGCAGAGGCGGTGATAATGTCGGCACAGGCTTCAACACAGTGACAGCTTCTGAGAAGGAGATGATGCTGCCAAAACAGCAACACATGTGCACCCATTCTACCTCCTAACATACCCAAAAGGTTTCCAGAGCTCTGCAGCAGCTCCCAAAGCCAAAGCCTCTGGTCTAAAAACCCGCTGGTTTGCCTGGGAGTTTGCATTAGGTAGAAATACATCAGTCCTCAAGGAACTGGGTACCTCTTTTTCACTGACATGAAATTTACACAGAAAACGGGATTTGCACACACACACACACACACACACACACACACTATTCCCCCCCATTCAGAGTGAAGCTCTTTTCCCTGCATTCCTTTCCCAAGGAGGTATGGATATACCAGTGTTTTTCAGACTCTTTCATTTGAATCACTAAAGCTGTACCACTTCTGTTTGTTTTCCAATTTTATCAATATAACTGACATGCAGCACCATATAAGTTTTCAGGTGACAGCGTAATGATTTGACTTACAACTACTGTGAAATGATTGCCACAATAAGTTCATTTATTTATTTTAATTTTTTTTTTCTTTATTGATGTAGAGAGAGAGGGAGAAAGAGGAAAAGAGAGATAGAAACATCGATGAGAGAGAACATCAACTGGCCGCCTCCTGCATGCCCCCCACTGGGGATCAGGCCCACAACCTGGGCATGAGCCCTGACCGGGAATTGAACTGGTGACCTCTTGGTGCATGGGTCAACGCTCAACCACTGAATCACACGGGCCAGGCCACAATAAGTTTATTTAATGTTACTATTTCTTAAATAAAAAAGAGTGCTCCTGAGAAAGCAATGCTGAAATGGGAATACAAACATTCACTTCTGACTGTTAAAATATCTGCAAACATCTGCTTTCCACCCCTAGTCTAAAACCTTACCAACTTTTCCTAAGACCCTGGCCTGAAACTCTTACTGTGAATAAAAATAACATACTGAGTTTCTCCACCCTGACTTTCACACAGAATCACTGGGTAAGGGCGGAGGAATATACACTTGCATCATCATATCCTTCTTTTCTGCCTCCTCGGGTGCCAGGCTCCTCTGTGTACATTTTCCACAGTTATACCTCATAATTGCTCATCCTTAGTATTAGATATTAAATAACTTTTCCACAACTCCCAAAGTTGTGGGTCAGTCTGGATAAATGCAGAAAAGCACACCTGGCAGCAGTGTAGACCATTGCTGGCTATGAAGCAATGAGCAGAAGTTCAAATCTATGTGTAAAACTTTGTAGTGTTAATAAATAAATAGGAAGGGGCAAAATTCAAATATGCCCATTCTGCCCTGGCCGGTTTGGCTCAGCGGTTAGAGCATCGGCCTGCGGTCCTGAGAGACCCGGGTTCGGTTCCCGCTAAGGGCATGTACTTCGGTTGCAGTTTGTCCCCGGCCCTGGTTGGTCGTGCGGGTGGCAGCCACTCGATGTGTCCCTTTCACGTCGATGTTTCTCTCTCTCTCTCTCTCCCTACCACTCTATCTGTACGAAAAAAAATTGGAAAAATGTCCTCGGGTGAGGATAAAAAAAACAAAAAAAACAAAACAAAACAAAAAAAAGACAACTCTTAAAAGCCCTGGCCAGTTTGGCTCAGCGGTTAGAGCGTCGGCCTGCGGTCCGGAGAGACCCGGGTTCGGTTCCCGCTAAGGGCACGTACTTCGGTTGCAGTTTGTCCCCGGCCCTGGTTGGTCGTGCGGGTGGCAGCCACTCGATGTGTCCCTTCACGTCGATGTTTCTCTCTCTCTCTCCCTCCCACTCTTTCTGTACGAAAAATGGAAAAATATCCTCGGGTGAGGATAAAAAAAAAAAAAAAACAAATATGCCCATTCTGCTGCCCTAATAAACTAATGGATCTAGACAATGATCATCAATGGCTGTTAACAACCCAAAGAGAGATACTGGCAGGTATGAAGGGCCTCCCAATAGGAGTACACCCACCAGTTACGAAGTCTTCTTGCCAAAATGTTGATTCTGAATTGGATCAGCCTCTAGCGCTAACAAACAAGTCACAGCAAACACAGGAGACAGAGGAGCACAGTAAGGACCACTACCACGGAATGCAGTCATCACCAGATTATGAGAAACTCAACAGCAGTGTGGTCCCAGGACTGGCCAGGGCTGGTCCACACCTTATATAGTACTGATCTATAATGAGATTAGGAGCTTAAGATGGAATAAATCACCTCACTGCTTTCCTCATTGAGAAAGTCTTGCCACGAAAAAAAAAGTATCAGCTGAGCTCAATAGTGCGCTCGTGACATACTGGATTTACATTCTGGCACACGTGTCTCATCTCATTACAAACTGGTGATAAGCTATTTCTGGGCTGGCATTTTAAGTAGCACTGCTCTACAGGACGTGCACCAATTTCCTCTTTCCAGCTTTACTGAGATCTAAGTGACATGTAACATTCAAGTTCAAGGTGCACAGTGTGTTGATTTGGTAGGACACAACTGCCACCCCAGCATCTCCGACCACCTCCACTCCATCACAGAGTTACCATTTCTTTTTTGTGGTGAGAACATTTCAGATCTATTCTTAGCAATTTTCAAGTATATAATACAGTATTCTTAGCTATAATCACTATGCTGTGCCTTAGAGCCCCAGAACTTGTCTACCTTATAACCAGAAAGGTATATACCCTTTGACGAATTCTCCTCATTCTGGCAACCACCCTCCACTCTGTTTCTCTGACGTTGTTAGGCTTTTTCTTTTTCTTTATTGATTTGAAAGAAAGAGAGAGGAAGGGGGAGAGAGAGAGAGAAGCATTGATGAGGGAGAACATAAATTGGCCGCCTCCTGCATGCCCCCCCCACCGGGAATTTGGCCCACAACCTGGGCATGTACCCTGACCAGGAATCAAACTGGCGATCTCTTGGTGCATGGGTCGACGCTCAACCACTGAGCCACACTGCCGGGCTCTGAGTTTGTTAGGCTTTTTAGATTCCACATATAAGTGATATTATAGAGCATGAACAAATTTCTTCAATAAATTAATTACACGGTAAAAAAAAAAATGACAAAGGGACAATCTATATATTTAAAAATATTTAAGAAACATATCAACCAATTACAAAATATAAACTTTACTTGAATCCTGATTTGAACAAACTAAAAAATAAATAAATAAAATGTATGACCTAATCAGGAAAATTTAAATCCTGGATATTCAATGATATTTTAAAATTAATGTTAATTTTAAATGTGAAAGTAGTATTATGTTTATGCTTCTTAAAGATTCCTCATATTTTAGAAATATATATTGAAATATTCACTAATTAAACTATTTTCAGGGATTTATTTTAAAATAATCTGGGGTGGGGGAGAGAAATGGATACAACAAGACTTATCATTAATAACTACAGAAGCTGGAGCTTTATTGTATTATTCTCTCTAGTCGTGTATATACTTCGAATTCTCCACATTAGAAAAGTTAAAAACGACACCTTTGCAGCAGCATCGGCCTCCTTCATCTTGATCACCACGCTTCCCTACAGACCACCACAGTAGCATTCACTTAAAGAGCCACTTCTATCTGTTATTTAACTCGACCTTCTTAAGAAGGGTGGGAATCCCCATTTACAGATAACAACAGTCCAATCCCAACATGTTAACCATCTTAAACAAGTGGTAAAAACTAACCAAAGTATTTCTACAAATTTCAAGTATGTGACTACTAAATAAAGTTACTGTTCAGTAGACAAGGACTCCAAAAGCAAATGACTTGCCCGGCCGGTGTGGCTCAGTGGTTGAGTGTAAACCCATATACCAAGAGGTCGCCGGTTCCATTCCTGGTCAGGGCACATGCCCAGGTTGTGGGCCCGATCCCCAGTGGGAGGCATGCAGGAGGCGGCCAATCGATGTTCTCTCTCATCAATGTTTCTATTTCTCTCTCCCTCTCTCTCTGAAATCAATAAAGGGGAAAAAAAAGTTAAAAAACAAAAGCAAATGACTTCACTACACTTGTGCAAATAATTACGCATGTCAGCTCAGGAGATGGGTTCCCTTGGGCATTACAACTACTTTTTGACATGATTCATTTTCATCAGGATACCGTATCTTTCTACATAAGAAACATAAGCCCATCAGTTAACAAAACGATAAGTGTGAGGGGATTGATTTGTATCAGGTCCACAAAAAGCTGAATTTTGGCTTTTCTATTCACAAATGAAGGAATTCTTGTAGTCACGGGAAATAGGAAACGAAAGGAGGACATCATTTAGCAAGAAATCCCATTTTCTGATTCGGCAAGATGTGAGAAGGTGTGTTAACCCATTTTCAAGGAAGGTCCTAAACGCAAGTGAGCAGATACGTCAATCCAAGGTCAAAGGAAACCCTGCTGTCTAGAATTCTGTCAGATAGTCAACAACATCTCTTAATATTAAGTCAGAATTTCTTACCCAAAGAAAGGAAGGAAAAAAAAAAGGGCTTGCATATTCTTGTAAAATTCCTGAAAGGCTTTCAAAACTTTGAAAAGTTTGTTTTCTTATTTGAGGTTTCTTTCTTTCTTGAGGGTTAGTAGAGCATAGAAAGTAGCCGGTATCTGTTACTTTGCTCTTATAGTTTTGCCCTTTCATAACCTTTGCAGGTATCAGCAGTTGTGTGATTTACCCTAAGGGGATGAGAAATATTGGGTGATTCGAACATTTTTAATGACAATTAGAAAAATAACTATTTTCTGTTGAAACCACTCCTTATTTAAAGCGCTCGTGTTTTTATAGGCTGCGAGCGAATACGAAGCAACCTCAGCCTCGTAGCGTTTGCTGCCCATCAGTTAACCAGAGGCCGGGATGGAAGGGTGCAGGGCATAGGAACGCGCCCAACGTTCTGCCTTGATGCACATAATGTATGTTTTGTTCCCCCTTCCCGGATGTTCACTAGTTTAAGATCTCTTGAAAGTCAACTCTCATTAAAATCAAAACGGGAATCATTAAAGGAAAATGAAAAAAAGTAAAAAAAAAAACACATTTTCAATTCTCAAGAGAAATGGGGCACAGAAGAAAAACTTCAACAAGAAGAAACCCTTTGTCCAGAATGAGCATTACGCGGCTGCAAAGCACGAAGCCGGCGGAAGGGAACGCTCAGTGGGACAGCGAAGGCCGAAGGCCGTGGCTCTGCTCAGGGGGCGCCAATCTGGGTCAGCCCGGCCCCGATGCTCTCCAGTGAGACCAGCCTGCCAAGTGCCCCGGGAGAATGGAAATAACAGAGTGAGTTGAAGAAGTCCTGGGTCTATGAAAAAGGGAGCTTTCCTGGTTTGGGTGGAGATGTGTTGTTTACCCGCCCAGCATCCCTTCCTCTTCTTTGCTGGCCAAACTCCTCTTTCCTAAGAAGAACCCATTCCCCACCGCGGAGGCCTGGCCAGCCCGAGGGCCCCATTTCCTTGGCCACAGTGATGGGCACACACACAGGACCAGTGCCGGACCTCTCCACGGGGTGTGATGTGTGGGAGCTGGGACAGAGCTTCTCTCTTTACCTCTGGGTTCATGAGCTGAAAGGTAGTGAGGTTACTTGATCATAACCAATGAAAGCACATTTCAAAAGCAGCCAGCCGCCTCACCACAGAACAGGACTATCTTTCGGGTTCCCTTTGCACTGCTGCCAAAGAAAATGGTCTCGGGCCAGTCCTTCCACTTCCTAAACTACAACTTCCTTTCACAAAGGTGCTTAAAAAAAAGTGTCCATCGGGAAAGAGACAGGCCTATTCAGCACACCTGCTCATAAAACAATACAAACTTCTCTGGAGGAGTGGAGAGGGGCGTATTAATAAGGAATACTACTGAGTAAGTTTATTTCCCAATGGAAGCAAGACAATTTGAAGGAAGGGGCACTGAAAACTACCTTATCTGCACACTGCCTTTAGCTATAACCAGAGCTCCATAGATGAAGTAAATTTCCATTAAAATTATATATATTTTTACATTTGTAAACAGTTTGTGAGATGGAGTTTTGGGGTTTTTTTTTTGTTTTTGTTTTTGTTTTGTTTGTTTGCTTTTTGAGAGGGAGAGAGAAACATCAATGTGAGAGAGATACATCAATTGCCCCCTCTATGCACCCTGACCAGGGATTGAACCCATAACCCAGGTATGTGCCCTGACCAGGAATCAAATCCACAGCCCTCTGGTGCACAGGATGATGCTCCAACCAACTGAGCCACAATAGCCAGGGCTTAACATTTTTTGAAGTTCAAGTTTGCTGCCTTTGTTTCTGAAAAAATAAAATAAAATCAGTTCCAAGAAGAGAACGTGGAGACTGTGGTATCCAGATACTAATGATTATCCAACTTTTTGCTTTGGCCATAAAAATTCAGCCTCTTTGTATGGTTCCCTCTCTCATTTTCTTTATCTGTGTCAGAATTATTTCCATCATCATCACCGCAGCTAAGCACATCAGGTACTATAATAGGAAATGGAGATGTATTATCTCATTAAACCTCGGGACAACACAGAAAGGTATTATACTCTCGTTTCACAAGTGGGGAATCTGAGGCCCAGACAGGTCAAGCCACTTGTCTGAGGTTCCTTCCTAACAGACCCCAGGCATGTCTATGTCCATACTTCCAAACCTCCCTGAAAACATGGCCCATGGTTATTAGCGTTCATTTTCGGTCCTTTACAATATAGTTAGTCCCACAAGCAACACCACTCTACGCCAGCTACCCACAACCAGGCTCAAATAGGAAACAGTGTGAGGTAATTATAACATATACCCCAGCCACTTGCTCTGGGTTTTTACGACTGAACTGCCAAATCAATCCTCGCCAACTCTTCAGGAAATGTTCAGACACTTTCTCAGATTCCAGCTAAAACATCAACTCGGTGGCCCTGGGGAGTACAGAGCTCACAGGGTGGTAATGGGATATAAAATTTGCAAACTTGAGGTCAGTGGCCTCAACTCTAGGGTGTGAAGCCCAGCAGTCCATCAAAGACTAAACACACTTTGTCCACTTGAAGGTTGCGTATCAAGTCCTTGCTTTCAGAGCACTTGTCCACATCATCTCGGACATTAACCCCATCAGCAGAGGGAGAGAAAGATATTCCAACTGTACTTCTGCCTAGAATCATTGGAAAGAAGACAATAATATCAACAGGCTTGAGACAGAGTGTTTATTCTGAGGATTAAGCATTAGGTCCAATTCAAACACGGTCAATGTTCAATAAATAGTTGTCACTTAGATTAGGCAGATGTTCTGCAAAATCATTGGGACAGATGGCATAGAAGAAAAGATGAGAATTTGGGGGGGGGGGTGTTCTTCATTGAAATGCTTATTTCATGGAATCTGAATGTATACATCAGTTTGGATAAGTGAGTCAGCAAGTTGTAACAAGAATCTGAGTGTACAGACCTAGAACTGCCACGGCCCATCCCACGACATTTGACATTTTCATTGCTAATTAGAAGTGTGACGGTGGGGTGGGGGTGCAGGGCAGTTACCTGTCAGACTCCCACAGATTCCCACTGCTCCTTCACCCACCCCATTACTGCTACCCTCACTGGTAACTACCCTCCTTTAAAAGCCCCATCCCATTCCACCTCACCTAATCCGGAGACTTCCCCTGAGGAACTAAAACTCTGGTGCCCAGTCTCCTATCAGGGTTGACCACTGAAATACTGATTAAGGCCAAATAAACGAGAATAACAATGATACATCTGCTAAGGGGCTAATTTCCAAAATATATAAAGAACTCATACAACTTAACAAAAGGAAGACAATAATCCAATTAAAATGGACAAGAAACCTAAATAGATACTTCTCCAAAGAAAACATACAGATGGCCAAGAGATATATAAAAAAATGCTCAAAGTCACTAATCATCAGAGCGATACAAATTAAAATGACTATGAGGTATCACCTCCCACCTGCCAGAATGGCCGCCATCAAGAAATCATCAAACAACAAGTGTTGGCGAGGGTGTGGAGAAAAGGGGACTCTAGTACACTGCTGGTGGGAATGCAGACTGGTGCAGCCACTGTGGAAAACAATATGGTGTTACCTCAAAAACTTACAAATAAAACTGCCATTTGACCAAATGATCCCAATTCTAGGAATATACCCCAAGAAGCCTGAAACACCAATTAGAAAGAATATATACACCGCTATGTTCATAGCAGCACTGTTTGCTATAGCTAAGATCTGGAAACAGCCCAAGTGTCCATCAGTAGATGAGTGAATAAAAAAGTTGTGGTACATTTACAAAATGAAATACTATGCAGCTATAAAAATAGAAGGCTCTCTAATCCTTTGAGATGACATGGAGGGACCTGGAGAGTATTATGCTAAGCGAAATAAGCCAGTCAGAGAAAGACAAATACCACATGATCTCACTTACATGTGAAATCCAATGAACAAAATAAACTGATGAACAAAATAGACCTAGAGACTTAGAAGTAGGAAACAGACTGACGAACCTCAGAGGGAAGGGTGGAGAGTGAGTAGGAAGAAATTAACCAAAGAACTTATATGAATATACTTAACCCATGGACACAGACAACAGTGCAGTAAAGGCTTGGGGAGGATATGTGTGTGGTGTGCAGGGGGTCAATGGGGGTCAATGGAGGTAAAAAAGGGGGACATCTATATAATACTTTCAACAATGAAGGTAATTTCTTTAAAAATGCCCCTGCCCACAGGACGCAGGTTTGCTCATTGGCAGCCAGCTGAGGACTACAGACACCAGTCACCCACTCCAGGGTATGACACAAAGGGGAGGCATAACCTCCTGCAAAAGGACACATGTCTACTTACATCAGCTCTCGCCACCAGGTGACTCAGCTTCCACACATTTCTACTTCATAGAGAAGAAAAGAAGTATCTTGAGTACTTTTTAATGAACTCTCTGGGCCTCGGTTTCAGCACTTATAAATTTTTAATGTCTGTCCTACTATCGCTCTAACTTATAATATTTTTATACAGATGGGTAGTCTGACTATAGAGGAAGATCTGAGTCATGATTTCATATGCAAAACAATTTTAAAAAGAAGTCTAAAAGTTATTCATCAAAGGCACCTATTAAGGTCTGATTATGCCATCATAAATTAGCATCAAGTAAGCAGGGGAACTGGCAGACAGTAAACCATCCTTTCCAAGGAGAGCAGGATGCACCACACTTTACATAGCACCCTATTCATAGGTGCGTAATAAATGATGGGTTGACCTTGTTTTTCCACGAAATCCCTCTAAATGTTTTACAGGAACCTTTTCTGGCATCCAGGTGTCTGTCTGTCTTTCTGGGTTCCCTGAACGGTCTGGTTGAGGCCACAGGTCAGCTGGTAGCAAGGCAGCCAGGAGTGAGGGAGCTGTCCCTAGCATCTGCCAGGGCCTGGGACCGGTCTGGCACAACCCAGCTCACTGGCAGACTGGACTCCACTCCAGAACCTCTCCCAACCCCCTTCTGCGGCCTTCCTCGCTCTTTCTCCTTCCCTCCCCTAACAAAAAACCTTTCCTCTGTTTTTCTTGTTGAACACCCCAAGAGCCCCCCACCCCTGGTAAAAATTTCACATTTTACTTAGAATTTAATTCTCTTAATGTTATAACCCTTTCTTGACATTCCTATTATCCTTGTTTTATTTGAAGCTCAGCTTATGAAGTCACTTACAAACAGAGGGACGATGAGATGATGAGGAAGAGTAAAAAGGAGAAGATATTGTTGGCCAAGAAGAAGGAAAAGAGGAAGACAAAGGAGAAGAAACAGAAAAACAGAACAAAGCCCTGTTTCTAGAACACATTCTCCTTATTAACAGAGGTATCATGATCGTTTAGGTCAAAGCCACGAACTGCAGAACTGAACAGCCGACACCATGCGTCCATCGGGCCATGGCATAGGCCGACGTAAACCCTGTCTCCCAGCACCCACAGCATAAAACGGTTGTACCATATTTGGACTTAGATGTGTTTGGATACTTATATTTGAATGTAAGTATGACTGATGGTCTAGGAATTCACAACCCTGAACATTGAACCAAATGACTGTCGAATGGAGCGGCTCCCCACTCCGGGCTGCCTGCTGTCTGGAATCCATCTTCCGCAGGGAATGGGGAGATAGGGGACTTGTCCTCTCTCCCTTCCGCTCTGAGGGGGCTGAATAAATAGACTCAATGATAACTTCAAGAAACAAGCCACTTGAGAAAGTGGTCAAGTCACAAGGACTTAAAACTAGAATGTGATAGTAGAGTGTTAGATGCACAATAAAAATTTGACTATATTCCTAATCTAGTTTTATTCGATTAACATGTGGCTGCCCCATTTATGACAAAAATAATCGCGTTCAGCTCACTGCTACACTAATTCTGCTGGCAAATTGTACATCTTCTTTTTTATAATGTGGTTTTTTGTTTGTTTGTTTGTTTTTATTGATTTTAAAGGGAGAAGGAGAGAAAGACAGAAACACTGATGAGAGAGAACATCGATTGGCCGCCTCCCACATGTCCCCCACTGGGGATTTGGCCCACAACCTGGGCATGTGCCCTGACTGGGAATCAAACCAGAGACCTCTTGGTGCGTGGGTCAATGCTCAACCACTGAGCCACACCAACTGGGGTACATCTTTCTTATCTATTAATTTTAATCCCTGATTCTTAAAAACACAAAACAAAACAAAACACTTTTGAGGTAAATTACACCAACAGATACATAAAAAATGGACTATTAATAGAAATTGAAAGTATCAATCCCATCTCGAAGGAAGGCAAAATATACCAAATACCTGATATAATAAAGTGTCATTTCTTAGGAGCTAATGCAAAAGTGGGCAAGTGAGGAGTTTCATAATTCCTATATTTAAATACAACAACATTGGCCGGTTTATTAGCACTATAATATTATTCCCAGGGTTTGTACTTCTTTAAATGTGAAACTGTGGGCAAGCTGAGAACAGTGCCCTTAACATCAGTCTAACGGAACAAGGAGACCCCTTGTTCACTTTTCATTATGCAGTCACAGTGGCACAACACCCCGAAACATCTTCAGTGGGGAACTAAGCCAGTCAGACTCAATCAAGTTAGAATTAAAACCTAATTGTCTGATTATTCTTCCCAAAAACCCAGGCCTTCCCTTTGAGAGCTAGTCTCCGAAGACGTCCCCCGCAACTCCTCCCCTTCCTGCAGACACATGCTGCGCCTCACCTCAAGAACCCGGGCTTTCTGTCCACGCCCTTGAACTGGGTGAGGCCTGTGACTCACGTGGAGTTCCAGGCCCTGCCATTCTGGGCTGCTTGCATGATCCAGAGCTGCCATGTACAAAGTCTGGCTATGCTGCTGAGGAGTCCACGTCACAAGGCCACGTGGACAGGGGGACAGAGACTACACGAAGGAAAACCGAGGAGTGCAGCCAACGATACAAACATGAGCCCAGCAAGCCCTTCCCACTGGCATTTAGCCATTCAGGTCAGTTCTGCAGCCAACATCTGGGGGTAAAGCACGTGACCCAGGGTCAAGAGGTTCTTGTTTAAGATCGAGCTACAACAGATACTCACCCTGAGCAAGGCCTGGTCGCTTCACCCGGAGCTCAGTTTCCCCATTTGAAAAAAACACTACACGCGTGGCTCCATCCCCAGGGCGGGCCCAGGCAGGAGGTTGAAGAGGAGAGAGCTTTAAAACCTGGGAGTCCCCCAACAGAGCCAGACAAGTAAGTGACTCTTTGCGTCCTTTATTCCCCTGCTCTAACTGTCCATTTAGTTAAACCACACCAAAGTAAACAGGGCTGCGGGCGCCAGTGCACAATCACGGGCCGGGAACACACGTGAAGAAGTCCCCTCGCTCCCTCCAGCCCCACTGACACTGGAGGGAGCAGAGACAAGGTCCCCCACTGTGCCCTGTCCAAATTCCTGGCCTGCAGAATCATAAGAAATAATAAAATTGTTGTTCTTTTAAGCCACTCAGTTTTGGTAATTTGTTTCATAGCAATAAGATAACCAAAACACTCACAGATGAAAATAGCTTGTTTCCTTGTAGTAGAGGGACTAGGAATGATTTCACTTCTCGTTCACGGCGCTATAATGTCTTTTATGTGTAATAAGTTTTAACAATATATGGGGGTGGGAGCACACTAGGTGTCTTCCCCCCTTTGCCTCCCACACCCTAGGGGTTGAGTGCCAGCTGGGTTACTTCTGGGACACCTTGAGCCTCTTCCTCCCCTCTCCATGCCATTGCTCAGGTCATCGACCACGCCACCCTGACTCCTACATTAGCCTCCAAGTGTCCCTGCCTCTAGCCTCTCTACTCTCTAGACCATGTACCGTTCACACCTCTGCCAGAGCGGCAAAGACTCGATGGTGTTCCCGTCTCAGAATCCTTGAATAACTCATCTTCGCCTTGCACTGGCATGTGTCCTGTTGTCCCACTCCCACCCTGACAATGTCACTGTCTATGGACAAGCACACAGGTTGCATGCTACACAACTCCAAGGGCTCTCAGAAGCTCCACTGTGAGCTGGGCCCCTTGGAGCCATGCAATACAAAGCCTGCCCTACGGAACCTACGGGACTCAGTGTCCCTCGATCACAGATACGCATACATTTACACTTCATACCTTTGGTTGTTGTTGTTGTTGTTAATCCTCACCTGAGGATATTTTCCATTGATTTTTTTTGTTGTTTTTTTAGACAGAGTAAGGGAGGGAAGAGAGAAATATCGGTATAAGAGAGACATATCAACTGGCTAACTCCCACACGACTCCAACTGGGGCCAGGGTTCGAACCTGCAACCCAGGTACATACCCTTGACCGGAAATTGAACCCTCAACCCTTCAGTCCGACACTCTAACCACTGAGCCACACAGGCCAGGGCATACCTTTTTCACTCAACTCTTTCTTCGTTTCTCTCATATCCTTCTCCCAAGCTCTAATTTATGTAATTTACCTTACCCAGTCAATCAGTCCATCCCATTAGTCAGACACTCAAAAACTGTCTATTGAACACCTACTATGTGCCCAGCTCCAAGGTAAATCTAGTAATAAATAAAACAAACAAGAACTTTGCCTTCAAGAAGCTCTTAGTCTTAATAGTCACTTATTTACCACATAGACCAGAGGTCAGCAAACTTTTTCTGTAAAGGGTCAAATAGGAATCAATTCGGTTTCTCCAGGCCACTCGGTCTTTGTCTCAACTATTCCACTCCATCCCTGTAGCACGAAAGTAGACAGATCATATGTAAACAAATGGGCATGGTTGTGTTTCAATAAAACTTTACTTATAAAAACAGGAAGCTTGGTCCAGTTTGCTGGCCCCTGGTAGACTCTCAATGTGAAGTCTTTTCTGACTAATCCCATTTCCACAATGATGATTCCTTTATCATGTGACTGCATCTGCCTTCAATAAATGTTGAGCCTTTCCCCACAGCAATGGTAGAAAATTTGGGGGAAATGACAAGTATCAAGAATATGGAAAAAAAGAATAAACTTACCAGGTATAAGGTGTATTACAATGGAGAAGCAGTAAAATACGTTGGTCAAGAGCACAGACTATGAAGCCAGATTTCCCAGCTCTCTCTCTTCCCAGTTTACATCTCTGGAGTAGTTACTAAAATTCTGCATTCCTCCATTTCTTCGTGTTAAATGGCCAAGTAGGCATAATCTCCTTCATCCAGGAGGTATGTGTTAAATGAATTAATATATATAAAGTACAATAGTGAGTGATATATCAGAGCTTGCTATTCTTTACCATTATTGCTGCAATTCAGTGTACAAATTATATATTAAAGATAACCAAGGTAAAAAAAAAAAAAAGAAACCGAATGAATTAAATAACTCATCATATTGTGTCTTAAGAACTTTAGACACATACCAGCCTTGCCTGGAAAGAGAAATATCTCTTGCAACTCTATTCTGAGGAATAGTTCTCACATGGCACATGAGAGCAAGAGATTCTGAACAACATAATGAGAAACATCTCAGCTCAGAACCCTGGGTGATGCAGAAAAGTACCAGTGATGGTTATCTGCCACTCTCAATAAAGGTCAAGGTGTCATACTAGAATATAAGATATGTGCCATCCAAAGACCCCACCCATTCTGACATTCTTCAGTCCCTTCTGTTTTATGCCTTTAGAGAAATGCTATAGAAATTTTCTTGTTTGACAAAATATTATCACCTTATTAACTATGCCTGGGATCAGGCACAAAGAAATATTAGGAATTTTAAGTGGAAGTCCCACATTTCTGTCCAGTGCTTTAGTCCCACATTTCTGTCCAGTGGAATGAAAATCCAAAACCATAACTAAAATTAATAAAGAAATTTTAATGTTAAAAATTTTTCTTTAAAACCTAATGTTTGTATGCCTCAGCTCTTCCTACTGTAAAAGGAGGCTAATAAAAGGGCCCACTTCATAGAGACGTTGTGGGCACCAAATGAGGTATCATATGTAAAAATGCCAGGTACATAAATGTCATCTAAATGTCACCTACCACTGCAACAATTGTTATTATTTATTTTCCCTTAATTCTAGACCTTATGTCCTCTACTACCTTTCTGTTGACTCTTGGCTCCTGTAATGCATTTGATTCTAATAGCAAATATTAAGCCGCTCTAGGCCATGGGCTGTATGTCTGGTATTCCACACAGCTAAATTCAGGATGGCATTCAATCGAGGCTTCCTGAGTTAATGGACTCTTTAAAATCCCATCTACCAATAAGTTAATGTCAAAATGCTCATGATGGGTTTCTTGCCTTTGATGACTTTACAACCTAATGAGGAAATCAAGCTTAACCCTCTTGCAACATTAAACTCTCATATGCCTGCCATACAACTCAGGTCTGATACATTACTGATTTCAGCTTTCTTAACAACAACAAAAAATCATGGAAAAAAGTACTAAGTTGCTTGAATGGGCCCATTTATTGGGTTAGCTTTAGAAACAGAGAAATTGTTAGTAGAGCTTATTTCTATTTCAAGAAAACATGTTTAATATCTTATTTTTACATTGAAAAGTAAGGCTAACATTCCCAAATTAGTTAGGTTGGTTATTTGGTTTTTTACAGGAAAAAGCAAACAAACTAGTGTGTAAATAGTCTAATAATTTGTTCAAGTATTTTGCTTGCTTAGCATCATCGGCATAATACCATAACTTTTTCAAGTATCTGCTACACAAGACCAGAAAGAAACAGTTCACTAGTCTTTAAAATTCCAAATAAGCTTGGAGACATATCTGTACCTCCACTTCCATTAGCCCTGATCTCATCTCACTGGAGGCTGATGCATGTTTTAATTTATTTGTAATACCAACAACTTATGCATTTTTGTAAACAACCTCTATGTCTTAAATGTTACACAATGAGTCACATAAATAAATATTTCGTCTCCATCTTCTTGCTTAAAAGGTGGAATTGCTGAAGCCTTCTACTTAAGAATATCTTTTTTAATGGTGTCTCAGTCTTTTAGCTAAGTCTTTTCAATGAATGCAAGGACAAACCATACCACGGGAGCCTTTTCCCCATATTTAATCATTAGCCTATCTGATTTCAGATGAAGTCTTAAAGTCCTCTTTGTAAAGTAAACTGGGCTTTATAAAGTCTAGAGAACTTTTTCTGTGTTCCCTGCTAACGTTCTTTATTTTAATAACAGACTTCTGTGTAATTAATCCCTAGGAGTTTGCTGTCACATAATCTACCCTGTGTATGAACTGTTCCATGTGTATTTTTTTGGGAACAAGACCTCTGGAAAAAATAAACAAATAAACAAAGACCAAAAGGAAACACGCACAAGGGGACAAATTGTGTGAAATACAACCAGTCTCATACACTTATAAACCAGGCAACAAGGATAAAACTTCCCAATTCATCTTATCAGAGATTCGGGTAAAGGGGTTTCACGCTAAAGATTTTTTTTCCCCTTTGACAGGAAACTGTAATATTTCCTTATTTGGGAGCTAAACCAATAAAGCAATCATAAATAAATGGTGCATAACTACTGCTATTCAAGTATAGTTATGTGTTTTTTAATTGGATTGTCTCCCACGATGTTTGCCTAATCACACAACTTAAGAATTTGGCTGAGAAAAAATCTGATGCACTGAAATTTGAACAATAAAGCTAGAATTTTATTACTTCTCATAAAGTCACTTCACACATGTTAAGCAATGCCCAAGCAAAGGAAAACTACTATACACTTATTATTTGAAAACACTTTTGAAATTTGCAAAAGCTCATTTCAAAATCAAGAAAAATGTCATTTCTGCAGAGTAAATGCAGACCACACTCACTCCATTAAAAAAAAGAAAATATTCCTGTAAAAACAGAAATTGGCGATTTACTCTAAGAAAACACAGCAAAAACTGGGAAGAAACTTGAGGATGCTTAAATTTCCACTGTGGAACGACTTCTGCTGCCCAGTGGGAAGGAAAAAAAAAAAACACCTGCAACAGGATGGGAGGAGAGGAAGACATGCTAGGACTATGCACCCAGACAGGGAAACACTAGGCAGGTCCCTAGTTTGTGGAAAGGACAGGAATACACATACCAAGAAGAGCAAGGCAAATTCTGTAGTCACCTGTCACATCAGAGAAAGACAGGCAGGCAGTATTTGTAGGAGAGACTAGACCAGGGCACAGCAAACACTGATGAGCTTCAAGTACCTTTTAACTAGAGGAAATATTAGTGAGGTGCTGAAAGTTGCTGCCACCAGCTGGGCACCAGGCTGACTTAGGGGTTACAAATCACTTTCACTTCATAAATGGTGCATTTCCATTAAAATGGTAAACAGGTTTTGCTGTAGTCAAAGAGGTTAGTTTTAAAGCTGGTAATATTTTAACTAGCAAAAATAGAATTTTAAGCAATAACTGGAAAAATGGAACAACTGCTTTCCCTGATGATTTATGCAGCAGGGCATGGTTCAAAGACTTATTCATGTGAGACTGTAATAGCAATAAGCAGAGAGAATACATTTTAAATGCTATTCAAATTTAACATCAGAATTGGCATTTATTTCGAATGAATCGGAAAACTTTTGACCCAGCAATTCTATTTTTATTCATTTATACCACGTATACATTTGCACATGTACACAAATAGGTATGTAGAAGAATGTTTGTAATTGCAAAAAAAAATAATAATATAAAGAGCCATCTTTAGGGAACTGTCCCAGCCACATTATGGAGTTCTTATACACCAAGAGAACACATGAGGTAGATCCATATGAGTTAATAGACAGATGCACTAAAGGTATGTAAAAGTGAGCAAGGTTTAATACAGTATGTACAGTATGTTCCATGTATTAAAAAGGACACACACACACGTGTGTGTGTGTGTGTATATATACACACATACACATATTTATTTGTATATGTATTTGTATATGTATACATATATGCCTATAATTTTTTTAAATGCCCAAGGAAATGGTCTCTGAGTGGTAGATAGAGAAATACTTTTAATTGTATATCTTTTAAATTATCATTTTTACCTCTCAAAATATGTATGTATATATATATAATCTTACAGATAATATGAGAATGATAAAAATAAAAACCCTTATATTATAAAGGTTCATTATTATATCATATTAACATATATTACTATACTGTAAAGGTTAAATTTGATTACTTTAACCTATGTAAAATCTTAAAGATATGAGAATTAGGAATAGTTGTAATTGCTGTTTTATTTAATATCATGTTTTTAGGAAGGCTTTATAAATAGTTTGTAATAGGGTAACATCTGTTTTAGTAACCAAATACTACGAGGAACAAAAAGGGTTATCTCTCTACAGTCATAAAAATGTAAAACCCAGCACAAGTGAGTGCTGGTGTGAGTAAAAGTGTGGACATCCTGTTAAGCAGCAAAGCTTAGTTTCTGTTTTCACATGGAGTCTGTGCCTCCGAAGGAAACACACTGGTTGGTGATAGCACATAGAGACAGATGTCTGGCCAGGCCTAAGGTCTCCCTGCAGACTTGCATCCACACAATTAAACCCCCACTTCCTCTCTCTCTACCGGAACAATGGCATCAAGCTTGGATATTAAGATGATAGTATAGAGCAGAAATATTTTTTGAAGGAAAAATTCTGGACTAAATGAGGTCTTTCTGAGAACATGTGGAAATCAGAGTTGCAGTCCATCTACTGAACTTGCGGTGGGCCTCACACACCCAGTGATAAATGCCGGACCAGGATCAGGCTTCACATGATAAGAAAACTTTCTTCCCAACATTGTCTGAATCCTGGGTCTACAAAGACCAAGATGGAACAAAATCAATCATAACTGTTTCCTGGGGTCAGAAAATCATATATATTTTATCACAGATTAAGTTCTTGGCTCTGACAATCATCTTGTCCCTAGTGTAGATCAGGACTCAAAAACCGGTCTGTCAGTTTAGTACACTCTTTATTCCCTACCTGGGCCATATCAACACAAATTGCACTACATAAATAAACAAAACAGCCCATAACAAAAAAGAATAAGTGAAATGTTCAGCCACAAAACCCAGGTCACTCAGAGCCCTATAATCAAGCCACAGAATTACTCAAAACAGAGCAACAATGACAATCATAAGAACTTAATGGAAAACCTCTGAGTACTTCCTGTCTGGGTTCACTTAACAGGCTCCTCCAAGGAGATAAAATAGGTCATTTACAGTCCATCCTGCTGCTTCTATGGAGGCTTGAATTTAAGCTCAGAAAGAGATTTCTTTTAAGATCTGAACAATTTTAAAGAAGTGTGTTTCCACCCTTCTTCAAAATTCATGGAACTGACAATCCTGATTTAAGTATTTCCTGCTGAAACATTTTCTATACCAGGGGCATAGGAAGCTGCTGAAATGTTCAATTGCATGTACATAACACACACACCACCGGTTGAAAACACCCTTTAAGGCCGGGGCACAGCGGCGTTACTGCCCCAGTGAAATAAAGAGCTCCTTACCACCCATAAACAAGTCCCCAGAAACTCTTGCCCTGCTGTGCTTCCAGTGTAGGCATTCGAAGAGCAATATTGCTCAGAAAACTCAGTCCCTAATTTTGATCTGCATAACTCAGAGGACTGCCAACCATTAACTGTGTCTTCTCTGTCTGCCACTGACATCCCTTCCTCTTCTTGCTCCCTTACAAATAGAGCATCTGCACAGATGCCCACAAGGAAAGTACTTTCCCCTAAACTCAACCGGATTTGGTATGAAGGGAAAGGAATGGACTTCTCTCTCGGTCGCAGCTCCTCCCCTTCTTCCTCAAAGAACCCTTCTGGCCTCCCAAAATCTGCCTCAACAATGGCCCAAGATTCCTCCTAACCATGACCTCGCCTCTGGGGCAGGGATCCTTCAAGAGTGGTTTATCCTCCAACGCACTGAAGATTGGGTGATCCTTGCATTTCTAAGGTGCCCCCCAGGAGGTCTTATCAGGGGTCCTTCCACCATCCCGAGGCGACCCCGTCAGTTTCTCTGGAGAAGAAGGAGTGGAGCCCCACACCAAAGAAGCTGACCGCTGCATTACCCTTTAAGTGCGTCGTGTCCTCCACCGCCTCTTCTCTTGGCCCGGCTGGCTCTGGTTTCCTTCACGTTCCCAACTTCCAAATTGGTATCTGCCCCATAGCTCGTGTAGGACGCTACAAGTACGGTAAATCCCAGGGCGACCTCCAGCAGCCTCCCTCGCCGCATGATGTCGAGCGGCCGCCGGCTCCCGCCGCCTCACGCCGCGCCCCGGGCTGCTCCGCGGCCGCCGCTGCGCCCTTAAGCGCGCCGCGCCGCCGGGGTCCTGCTCTCCCGCCGCCCGTCCCCCGGGCCGGGCTCCTCCCGCCTTCTCCAGGCGCTGCTCCCACTTCAGGCGGCCCGTGCCAGCTGCAACAGACAAATCGCCCAGGCGGGGAGACATTCAGGGCATCGGGATGCTGAAGCTTCGCGGTCCCCATTCCTCAGCCCAGCCCGCGCACCGCCTGCGCGTGGCGCACTTATTTTGGGTAAGTGAAGACCGTTTGGTCCGCAGCTGGCTGAAAAACCCAGGCCCCCAGCGGCAGCCGATCCAGCCAACCCCACGGCCTCCCGGACGCCTCCTGAAAAGCGCGCCGCAAAGCACCCACGTCCCGAGAGGTCCTAAGCCCCGCGGCGAGTTCGCTGGGTTTATTTTTTAATGGCACAAATTGCGCGCGTCGCGCGCTCTCAGTGTCTTAGCTACCTAGTCGGTCCCCTCCGCCAAGCCGCGGGGCTGGAAGCCCGCCGCGCCGTCCCGCCGGCTGTGGGCGCTGCCACCGCCCCCCAAGCATCTGACGCGGGGCCCGGCACCGGGAGACCCGGGCCAGGAAGCTGTCAGGCAGAAGAGGGCCAGCGCCAGCTGTGGACGTTCCGGGACAGCCCCTCACCCCGTCCCTGTCCTCAGCGCGGCGCAAACGCAAGAGCTTCCGTGGCTGGAGCTCCAGCCCCGGCGGCCGCCCCTCCAGCCCCAGTGGCCGCCCGACCCTGTTGGGACCCCAGCTGCACCCACTGGAAAAGCGGCAGCTCCGGCTCCGGAGGAAGCGGCGGCTGCCCCTCGGTTCTGGCCGCGGTAGCCGCTGCCCCGCTCCGCCCGCAGCTGTTCCAGCTGTGGCCGCCTGTCCGCCCGTGGCACCCACAGTCTCTGCCGCGGCTCCCGCGCCCCCTCCTTTCCCCACCTCTTCAAGTATCGTCTGCGCAGCGGTTTCTCGCGAGAGAAATACTTTTTTAAAAAAAAAAAAAGAAAGAAAATGACACCCCCTCCTACATCCCCCTCATCACCACCCCACCCCTCGGCCCCATCCATCCTCCCTTTCCATTCCCCTTTGCCAGCCACCGCCTCGGCGCAGGGGCCTCCCTCGCTCGCAGGATTAGCGCAGTGGGAGGAGGCAGAGGTGCTCGGGTCCTGCCCGGCCTGGGATTGTTCATCTGGGGGTGAGAAGTTGAAGGAATGGGAAGAAGTGGAGTAGCAGTGTCGCCCGCTCTGCGGCTGGGAGATCAAGAGCCAAGACTAGCCTCTCCCGTGATCTGGGAAGCCCGGTCCGCGCAGAAAGTTATGCCACCTGCATCAGGAACGCACGCTGGAGACGGCGGCCCTGGAGGCCTAGGCGGCCCCAGCGCAAGACGAGACCTGTCCTCATTGCCCGCGCCTCCTCTCAGCGCCTCGGGCTGGGCACCGAGCGGAGGTCGGAGGCCTGGAGCCAGGGGCTGGGAGCGTCGCGGGTCTCGGGGAGGGCTGATGTGCTGGCGGGGGAAGGGACTCCGCCACTGCCACTTGCCGCCTGGAGTGGAGAGCCTGCTCCATCCGCTGCTCTTCTGAGGCTCGGTTCAAGCCACCCAGGCTGGAGCCAGGATACTCCAGCAGTCTCAGTGTGATTCCCACCCAGAGGCCTGTGCGTGTTGGAACCTGGAATTTGGGGTAGGGGCAAGGAAGGGATGGTCCTCCTGCCCAGCCCAAAGCTAAGACTGGGCTTCTCTTGGATGACTCTATGTCGCCTACCCCAAACACACACGGGGGGGGGGGGGGAGCTGACTTTCCAGGACAAGCAAAGCACGGTGACTTTGGAGAATGTAGTATTTATGGCACCTTTATATGGATAAGGCTCAGTGTTGCTGCACCCTGTAAGGGTTTAAGAGGTCAGGAAATCGCACCCTGAGCCTTGGCTGCTGGAACTGGAGACCCCCAGAAAATCCCCATGTATCAGCCACCCGCTGTCAAGCCAGAAATCACAGCTCAGCACAAACAGGAATCCTCTTGAAGGGGTTTTTCCTTATTTGCAATGTGTGTGCCTAGATAATAGGCACCTGGGCAAGCTCTTGAACAGCTTTCCAGTTGCAAGATGGGAATAATAGTAATGTTGACCACACAGGTTGTAATGGGGATGATGAGCCTGCTGTACTGTTAGGACACATGAAGAAGAAAACAATTAAATTGTCAAAACAATGAGCCTATTTAAAAATCATAGTCCTATAAGTATGCAGGGTCTAGTTAAAGGTTAAAAAATTCTCTTAGCAGAGTCATGAAGTTATTTACTGAACACTAAGTACGTACCAGTTGGTGCATGGTTGAAATAGGCTCCTTGGTGAGCAAGGCAGAACGCTTTCCAGGCCGTCTACAGGGAAAGCCAGACTGGAAATAAATAAGGACCCAATTGTTACATGCCAAGAGGCAGAAGGACTGGGTGTTTGCTTGGAGGATATATAAAAGTGGGACTTGACCTAGATTGGGGCCTATCAGGGAAAGCTCCCATGAGGGTGATATTTAACTTAATTTCAAACACATGAGAAGACTTTACTTAGGGCAGTGGTTCTCAACCTTGGCTATACAGTAGAATGACCTAGGAGCTTAAAAAAATATATATCTGACACCAGGACCAAATCCCCAGAGGTTCCGATTTAAATAGTCTGGAGTGGAGCCTTCACGGAGGCATTTTTAAAAGCTTTCTGGGCAGGGAGAGGTAAGGGAGTTGTTCAGATTGGGAGAAGGTTCTGAGCAGAGGGACCATAGCTCAGGAACAGCAGGGCTGCGGGAGCTCCAGAAAGGTTTTGTCCTGCCTACCAGTTTTCTGGACTATTCTGCACCCTCTGGGGAAATTTGGAAACTGCCTGCTTTCCCTGCACCCCAGTGCCATGTGGGACACTCTGTACCCTCTCTGAGAATCTTCCACATGTGTTGGACAGCAGCAACTGAACACATAGCTTTTCTAAGGCTTTTGCCCATGAAGCAAAGAGCAAATCCTGGTGCCTTCCAAGTCCCCTGTTGCAGCGTTTCTGGACATGTCTATTACTCCTAACTCAACCCTAAACTACTTTCCAGGATTTCACGTCTAAGGGAAAGATTTAGATTTAATGCTTACTTCTGCCCTGTGACCCCTTTCCTCCCCTTTTTGTCCTTGGCCCCTTCCTCCAGTAGAGGAAAGACGTTCTACATCCTCTTCCTATGGGTTGGGAGCTCTAGCCCATACCTCCTTTCTTTGGACAATAAGTCTCAGTTTCCACCATTAATCATAATGATCAAGAATCTGCAGGGGAAGGGGCAAACACCTGATTAGTGAACGGGAAATCAACATATATATTAGAGCAGTGCGCTGCCAGGAACCAAGTTCAGTAACAAATAAAGAAAATCCATGTCTGTGCAATAAGATTTTCTTGATGCCAGATGATTCTGAAGCCACCTCTCTTCATACTTACACAGTTTATAACACTTTTTGCAAAGTAATTTCCTAGGCTAGAATGCCCTTATCCCTCCTCTTTATTTTAAAGAATCCCATCCATTCTGAGAGCATCTACTCAAATTCCTCCTTGTTCATGAGGAGTTTTAGCTCATGAGGTATCTCTCTTGTTCAACCCTCATTGCACTTATTAACTGAATTATTCATGTAATAATTTATTAATTGTAATATACAATTATAGTAGGCCCCCTACATGCTAAGCACTGTTAGGTACTGACAACTGGTATATTTATTATATTATTATAGTGAATGACATATTTTTTCTGTAGCCATTGTACTTGTTCTCCCCTAGCCGGTTTATGGATCCTCAAGGACAAGGTTGCATTTCTTATTCAAGGAAGCTTGTACAGTGTTCTAAATACTGCTACAAAAGATAACTAGTTAATTGGTAATTGTTTGATCAACTGGAATCTTCTGGCATTTTACCTTCAAAAATACTCTCATCACTTTATATCTTCTGAATAGCTGTCTCTGCCAGCAAAGGTTCTATCTACAAGCAAGAAAACTACTTCTAGACAATATAAGTTTTAAAAATGCTTCAAGTATTATCAGGTCATAAATGGCTCATTAAACCTGACTTTGTGATGAAATGGAGAGTAGCTGAGTTCTGAGTAGCAGCAGCAGAAACAAATAGAGCATCTCCTTCAGCGTGATACTATTTGAGTGGATCAATTCCAACCATTTTGGTCCTTCTGCCACCCTTCTTAGGATTCAAATTCAAAGGGTCCTATTGGCCTTGCTAGCTCAAGGGACCTGCCCACAGTTCTGGCCGGGGGGTGATGGAGAATCTTGATGGATGGTCCCAACAAGAATGCATGCCAGGGGGAAGGGGTTGGTCCATAAAGGATGACCAAAAATATTGTTACCAAGAACTGGGGAATAGAGGTTTGTCGCATAGACACAAAATGTCCAGCTGTCCACTACACCATCTCAAAAACTTTTGAGGATGTTTAGTTTACTGAGATAAAGCATTTCTAAGGGCATAAAAAGTATACTCTAAAATCAGAGTCTAGGTCTTTCACTGCAAGTTAAAACATTACTTCATGAAATGAGTTAACTAGGCTCTCATGCAGTCCCCATTCCCTCCACTGATGGTGGCTAATAGATCACGCATGATACAATCAGCTATATCATCAAGACTAGCTCTTGACTCTTAGTGAGTGTTGTAGAATTTTGCAGTTATAAAAATATAATGCATATATATCACAGCTATCAGAAACCATACCTACTTATATCAGAAAAGTGGTACCTTCACATACATAATCTCATTCAATCCACACCACAACCTTAGGTAAATTAAAAAATATGGCCACAATATTTTCTATCATCTTCCATCAAAGTGGATATTTCTGCCCAGCTGGTGTGGCTCACTGGTTGAGCATCAACCCATGTACAAAGAAGTCACTGGTTAGCCTGGCTGGTTTGGCTCAGCGGTTAGAGCATCGGCCTGCAATCCAGAGAGACTCGGGTTCGGTTCCCGCTGAGGGTGCATGCCTTGGTTGCAGTTTGTCCCCGGCCCTGGTTGGTCGTGCAGATGGCAGCCACTCGATGTGTCCCTTTCACATCGATGTTTCTCTCTTTTCCTCTCTCCCTCCCACTCTGTCTGAACAAAAAATGGAAAAATGTCCTTAGGTGAGGATTAAAAAAAAAAAAGAGGTCACTGGTTCTATTCCTAGTCAGGGCACATGCCCAGGTTGTGGGCCCGATCCCCAGTGGGGAGCATGCAGGAGGCGGCCAATCGATGTTCTCTCTCATCGATGTTTCTATCTCTCTCTCCTCCCTTCCTCTCTCTCTCTCTAAATCAATAAAGAAAAAATATATTTTTAAAAAGAAATGGATATTTCCCAGCCTTCTGAACCTGAGCTGGCCTTGTGACTTCTTCCGACCAATAGAATATTGTGGAAGTGACACTGTGTGACGTCCAAGGCTGGCATTAAGAGACCTTGCAGCATCCTCTTTCACCCTTAGATGTTGCTCTGACATGGCCATGACTTGAAGATGTCCTGGAAGAAAAACCATGTCTCATCTAAGTTGAGACCCTGGCCGAGCCACCTACTAAATGCAGCCAGATGTCCGAGTCCAGCAGATCAGCAGAAGCGTTGCCCAGTAAACCCACAGAATAAATATATCATGGTCTGTTATTCAGGACTAGATAACTAATACAAACTTAGGAAGGAAACTACGTCTGCCTCAGTTTTATAGGCAAATAAATTAACATTCAGAAAAGTTAAGAAACTTGCTCAAATTCATAAAACAAGTACGAGGCGGGGCTGGATTCAAAACCACGCCTCTGACACAAGTCAAGGGTATTTTCCATTTCATCACAGCTACCTGATCCATCTGCCACAAAAATCTCAGTCAAGATCTAGGGTTGATGTAGACTGGGGCCACTCCCAGGACCTATAATGTTTCTCTGGTGTCATCTGGGAAGCTAAGAATCAATCCATCCCTTGAGCTTTGTTGCTGGGTGAGACTATGCACGTCCCATCTGAGAGCTCCATTCACTCCGTGCTGCAGTCACCGAGTCTCCCAGGGAAATGAAGGGATCATCACAGCTGCTCCAGCCATCGTCCCAGCCTCCCTGCCTCGCTTCCCGTTCCCAGTCACCTCCCCATCCCACAGAACAACAATTCCTTGTACATAACAGATGCTTAATGAAAATTTGCCAAATGAACAGATTTTTCAAGATGGTTTTAATGGCAACGTTAAAAACTTATCCAATTCTTCCTTACCACTTTCTGTATTAAAGAAAGGCCTAAACCACCCTGGTTGGGTGGCTTAGTTGATTGGAGTGTCAGCCCATACACCGAAAAGTTGCAGATTTGATTCCTGGTCAGGGCCCATACCAAAGTTGCTGGTTTGTCCAATCAGTATTTCTCTCTCAAATAGATGTTTCTCTCTCTCTCTCTAAAATCAATTAAAAAACATCCTCAGGTGAGAATTAAAAAAAACACGCCCTAACCCTCTCTAGTCATTGACGATGTCACGTTTCCTGCTGTGCTTCAGATGTTCCATCGATCCTTCTCAGGAGGGGACGTAAATGAATGGTCTCGGCTATGAAAAAGACCTGAAAGTTGAATTAAGTGGCCTGCTTGCTAGTGGAGTACCTTTATGTATGTCATACTATTTCTTTCTCTTTTAATTACCATTGAGTTTGTTTATTCATTTAACCAATTTTAATGTAGATCCGGGCACTGTGTGCCAGGTATGGTGTCAGAAGCTGAGGCTTCCCATCAAGGAGATGCCCTTTCCCCTATAACAATCACAAGGTCTGGGCACTGGACGAGGGCCCTGCAGTGACAAGCCACATTTAGTAAGCCATGGTTGTGCAGGCACTATGCTAAGTGGGAGATTAGTAATGTTCTCATTTTATAGTTTAAGAGAGTTCATGGTTTCAGGAAGAGCAGTTTAGACAACCTATTGAATAAGAAAATATATTCACAAATGATACATCTGATAAGGGGTTAATATCCAAAATAAGGAATGCATACATTTTAACACACACAGGCGAGGGTGCGCACGCGCACACACACACATACACACACACACACACACACACACACAACCAACTCAATTAAATATTAGGCAGAGGACCTGAGTAGATATTTCTCCAAAGAAGACAAACAGATGGCCAACAGACATATGAAAAGATGCTCAACGTCACAAATCATCAGGGAGATGCAAATTAAAACCACAATGATATATCACCTCACACCTGTCAGAATGGCTGCCATCCATAAATCCACAAATAACAAGTGTTGGTGAGGATGTGGGGAAAAGGGAACCTTCGTGCACTGTTGGTGGGATTGAAAATTAGTTCAGCCACTATGGAAAACAGTGTGGAGATTCCTCAAACAAAGTAAAAGTAGAGCCGCCACACAATTCAGCAATCCCACTTCTGGGAATTTATCTGAGGGAAACAAAAAGAGTGATTTGAAAAGACATACACACTGCCATGTTCATTGCAGCATTATTAGTAATAGCCAAGATCTGGAAGCAGTTTAGATGTCCATCAACAAATGGATGGCCCTAGCCAGGTGACTCAGTTGGTTGGAGTGTCATCCCATACACCAAAAAGGCTGCAGGTTCAATTCCAAGTCAGGGCACATACCTGGGTTACAGGCTCTATCCCCATTTGGTGTGGGAGACAGCCAATCGATGTTTTTCTCTCTCTCTTCCTCTTTGAAATCAATAAACATATCTTTGGGTGAGGATACAAAATAATAAATCAATGGATAACGAAGATATGATATATAATATATATTCTGCCATGAAATTTTGCATTATTTTCGCAATGAAAAACAATGAAATTGTGCCATTTGTGACAACATGGGTGGATCTAGAGGGTATTATTCTAAGTGAAATAAATCAGACAGAATAAGACAAATACCATATAATTTCACTCATCTGTGGAATCTAAATTTTAAAAAAAGGAAGTACAATTTCAAATGACATGGATCTTTCTTTCAGGAAAAAATTGTACATGTTTTTGTCTGTATTTACACTCAAGATCCTAGGCAATTCCTAGGTTTTGTGAGGGGGACAGGTGGAGGAAACAAAGGTAAAAAATGTATATGCTAGAGAAGAATTTTATTTCATTTCCACAAGTTTTATTATAAAAATATTTTTCTACCACCCTAGCATAACTTTTTATTTGTTCTGTTCCCCCTCT
Organism: Molossus molossus; assembly: GCF_014108415.1. Taxonomy (NCBI): domain Eukaryota; kingdom Metazoa; phylum Chordata; class Mammalia; order Chiroptera; family Molossidae; genus Molossus; species Molossus molossus. Next base: position 187,054,394 of record NW_023425344.1, read on the forward strand.
AGCCTTAGGCCATGTAGTACATCTTACATAGTCTAGCCAAGGCGTGTCTATAGTTTTGCATTCTGCTAAATGGGGAGAAGAATTTGCTCAGCATGTCAGTATTTAACCTTTGCATTTTGCAGATGGGGTTCCTGAGTGAGGTTCGCCTAGCCATTCTTCTGGCAGAAAGCATGTACAACTGTTCAATTATGTTATTGAAATAACTTTCATTACCTCAATCCCCAAAAGCAAACAGATCCTCTCCACCCAAAACAAAAGCTCTGGTTCCCAGACTTTATTTCATTTGTGTTTTCCATGAGTTCTGGGACCCACCCTGGTATTCCCTGTCAATTTTTTTTTCTACCAGACATAACAGATACCAGCCCAACAGCAGAGTGAAATAAAGAAAAGGCCTGGACAGCAAGAAGGGACATAACATTGTATCCATCACAAATTAGAAACACATTGTCTCTCAGCTCCATTCAACAGTATTCACCGAACACCAGCTCTGTGCTCCAGACTGTGGCAGACCCTGCGGAAGCTACCAGAAAGTGTCAGACTGTGTCCTCCTGGAGGGAGAAAGCAAGTGTGTGCAGCAGGGGTCAGCAAACTTTCTATAAAGTGACGAATAATACATATATCTAGCTCTGTGGGGCGAGAGGCAAAAGAAAGAAAATGTCCACAGTGTTTTATTGACAAAATAAAACTTTATGGACATTGAATTTGAATTTCATATAATTTTCACATGTAACGAATACAATTATTTGGAGTTTTTTTCAACAATTTAAAAATGCACTAACCTTTCTTAGCCTGCAGGCCATACTAAAACCAGCAGTGGGCTCAGATTTGCCCCATGGACTGACTGTACTTTCTCAACCCCTGATGAATAAGACAAAGGAACGGTTGGAAAATGTCTGGGCATTAGTCCCCAAAATGGGTGGCACCCAGACCAGAGCCCGGGGGGGGGGGGGGGGGGGTGGGCTGGTCCAGTTAGGAAAACTTAATGGAAGAGATGGGATTTAAGCAGAGCCTTGAAGGGAGGGTAGGATTTGGCTGCACAGAACAGTCTGGGGAGGACATTCCGACGGAATTGATGAGCGTTGAGGCAAAGCACAGAGGGAGAAAAGATCATGGACCAGTGGAGACTGTGACACACCTCTAGCTCTCCAAGGTTTCTGTGACACACCCTGGGTGGGGTGTTTATGATGGGGAGGGGTATTTTGGGCCTGTGAGAATAGGCCTTTAAATGATTACAATTAATCATATTTATAAATATTTATAATATGCATCACCTAAAACTCCTTGAGAACACTGACATCCATCACATCTTTACTTTAAAACTGTTAGAGGACAAACTATTTTCTTTTTCTTCATCAGGAGTCATTCTAGGTTTCAATTAGTCACCTATTTTAAGGAGTTTTTGTGGAGAAGGAGCTTGTTCTCAGAATCTTAATAATATTCTAATCATATCAGAAGATGCCACATGCCCTAACCCAAATTTTCATGGCCAATCTGAAAGTCTTAATCAAGGTGGGAGTAACAAATGGCTTTGGTTAGTGACATTTATCTTTTTCTATGTATATTTTTGTCTTTACTATCAATCTGAAATTTCTCTAAGACGTTATTAATCAGCGAATATGTTTAAACATCGTTCTTTCTGGCTGACTTTATCTATTCCCATGATTTCATCTCCTACTCATAAAATGCTAATTCCCAGATCTGTATCTCCGGGAGAGATCCCCCTAACGCTTCAAATGCAGATGTCCAAATTCCTGCTGGGTGTCTCCACCTAGTCCTCCCACAGTCGGCCTGGCCAAGATGTCCTGCCATGATCGCAGATCCCCACCTCTTGGTACTCACGCCCTTGGGCAGTCCCTTCCCCCTGGAGTGTGGGCTAGACCTAGTGACTCACTTCCAGCAGACAGAGCATAGCAGAGGGGATGGGGTATCACTTCTGATATCAAGTTACCAAAAGACTAGATTCCATCTTGCTTGTCCTTCCTTACTCTCCTGCTTGCTCACCCTGCTGGGAGACGCTGCCATATTCTGGGCTGCCGCATGGAGAGGCCCTGGGCTGGGAACTGAGGAGGTCCCCAGGCCAACAGCCCTGGGTGGACTAACTTCCGCTAATGACCACATGGGGGAGCTTGGGAGTCCTCGGCTGGGACCCACACCCCAGTCAACACCTTGATCTCACCTGTGAGAGCTCTGAGCCCAAGGCACCCAGCTGAGCAGTGCCTGATTGGTGATCTGCAGACACTAGGAGGTAATAACGTGTGGGGCTTGAAGTGGCTACGTTTTGAGGTCATTTGTTCCACAAAAATAGTTAATTCATGTATCAGCGAACTCCCTAAACCTGTTTCTTCCCCTAAATTCTCTATTTTAATGGCTACGACCACCATTCACCCACTCACCTATGCTGACGACAGTTTGTGGGGGGCCCTTCATTTGGGTTTCTTACATCTACAGAAGCTCGAAAGCTTTTGTCTTTTTCAAGCACAATTGACAGGACTTAGGAAGCTGAAATTCTGCCCCCAGGAGTCGCATCTGGAAATCAAGCCATTTGGGCAACATCACAGGCTGCAGCTCGAACTTTCCCGATTTCTGCATGATTCTGCTAGCAGCAACATGACATCATCCTGGAAGTCTCTCCGCAGATAATGAGCCCCTGGGAAGGGTCCAGCGTGATAGAATGGAAGAAGGGAGAGTCTGGGAAACTTGAAAACTATGCCTGTTGCTTGAAAATCAACCGTACTCTAAGTGAGATGGAACAAGCATGGGGTGAGAAGGCAGAGATGTGGGTCCTGGTCTCGGCTTTGCTGCTGGCTGGTTGTGTCCTTGGCAAGTCATTTTCCTTCTTCAAGAGTCCCTTTCCTCTCCAGGAACGAGGGGGCAGTTCTCGGTGGAGAGCAGAATGCTTCAGGATGCATTGGGAGCTTGTTAAACTCCAGATTTCTGTCCCTAACTTACCCCATGCTGATTCAGTAGGTCTGCGATGGGGCTTAGAAATCTGTATTTCTAAAGTGACCAGCTCCTTGGCGTTTATCCAGGTTTGGAAATCCTGAACGAGATCCTCTCAAAGGACATTTAAGTTATAATACCACAGTTGCCGGTTTCTATTGTATGCCAATTCTACTTTGCATGTACATTATAAAACAAAAAATAAAATTTAAAGGATGAATTTTGGTGTGTGTGCATATGTGTATGTGCATATGTTTGTGAGTGGCTGTTTTGTTTTGTTTCATTTTTTTCTCTTCCCAAGCCCTAGTGGATCCCCGTGCATAGTCACTGGGACACATGCACCTCAGTGGGAGACCCACTGGAGGCCATGGCAGGTGTACTGGAATTGGGTGGAGAGGGACACAAAGGTCCAGGAATAATAAAGGTCCAGGTTAGGAGGTGGGCTCCTTAGAGTCACAGTATTGCTTGGCATAGTGTGGGATACTGAGAAGTAAAATCTCATGTTCCAAAAGAACTTAAGTAAAAGCTCATGTTCCAAAAGAACTTACAGACTAACTGCGCGCGCGCGTGTGTGTGTGTGTGTGTGTGTGTGTGTGTGTGTGTGTGTTTGTACAGGGAGGCCTTCTGGTCCCCACCTGACAGCCTGGCACAACACAATGTCACATTGTATTAGTCTGTTTATGCTGCCATAACAGAACACCAGAGGCTGGGCGACTAGACAACAGACGTTTCTCACAGTTCTAGAGGCTGGAAAGTCCAAGATCAAAGTGCCGGCTGACTCAGGTCCTGGGAAAGGCCATTTTCCTGCTTTATAAACCATGGTCTTCTCACTGTTTCATCATGTGTGAGAATTCCAGCAATCTCTGGCTCTTCCTCTTCTTAGAAAACCACTAATCGTGTCATGGGTGCCCCACCCTCACAACCTCATCTAACCCTAATTACTTCCCAAGGACTCCATCTCCAAATACCATCCCTCCGGGGTTAGGACTTCAACTTATGGATGTGGAGGGGACACAAACATTCAGTCCACAGCACACAAAAAAGAAACAGAACCTAACTTAATAAGAAAACATCTGACACAAGAGTCAATAAAACAACACAAGTCCTCACTGAAGCCCTCTCGAGGAGGTATAAGGGCTTTCTCTGTTGTAAAAACTCTCCCTCAAACCCTACTTTCCTGTTCTCCAAATCTCTCCCATCAACCACTTCTCCTGCCCTCACCCTGGTTCTCTTCCTCCCTGCCCCTCCCCCAGGGCCCTTCAGCCTACCCTGCTGGCCCACAGGCTGTTCGATAGGTAGTTTCCCCCCTTCTCTCGGCTTCTGCTGTGTTTCCCACAAAAGAAAAGCCTGGGATGCACTTTCTGTTGAAGGGCACAGTTATGTCTAATATAATATTTTTAACCCTATGCACTCAGAAAATTGAACTAACACTGTAAGGCCATGCATACTTACGCACTGAGTAGACGGAGAGTTGGACTGCAAGGTGTTTACAGGAGAGAAAGAGATCTCTATGCCAGAGAGGTCATGGGGAAGAGAGGAGAGAAGCCGAGGTCTGAAAACACAGGCACATCTTTTACACGTGCACAGAAGAGCCCTCCTCTCCTATGGGATGAGGAACTCCTGTAAAAGGGAGGCAAAGGCAGGCAATTACACAATCTCTTTAACAGGTAGACAAAACCAGCGGCTGCATAGAGGGTAAGAAGAATAAAACAAGATTGGAAAGTGGATTGGGGACTGTAGGGAAACACACCTCATTGAAGAATTTAGAGCATGGGAGGCACATGATTGAGAAAGTTAATTTTTAGTCACCATGCTGCAGGGAGTAAAGAACAGAAATCCTTTAAGGATGGAGGTCAGCATGCTTGGACAGCCTCTGGGTCTTGGTGTTGAGCATGTGCTCCAGGTATACATCAGCAGCCACGAAGCTGACTAGGAAAATGGCTTTGTGAGCTCACTGTAGAACGATCATGGCCAGGGAAAGCCAAAGATGACATGGAGACGTGAGACTGGTTGAATGGGGTACGAACAGAAATGAAGGATGAAGGAGGAAGTTGGGAATGTGGGAGGGAGAAGATGTCGAGTTTGATGCTTGTTTCATGTGGCAATTCTGAAGGCAGCTCGCCAAGGGGGGTAGCCTGGGCAAAGGGGGTGCAGAGGGCTGCTTTGGAGAAACTTGGGATTTAGATTTGTGAGCGTTGGTAAGAAATTATATTCACCAGCTGATTAACATTGCATTTTCCCATAGTTCAGAGTGTTGATTCCTAATAAACCTTCAAATCAGCCTGGAAGGGATGGATAACCCTCTTGTTAACCAGCATTTGTCCTTTGAATTTAAGATATATTCTTGGAAAGAGATTCTGAAGGCAAGCAGGGTAGGAATTTTGAGTAATTCAGGAGGCAAGGAGGGATACCTTTTAAATGCCAGAAATGGACTCTGCTCCTGGCAAACACCAGGAGAAAAAAAGATCTACACATCTCCAAAGGGAATGGTGGTTGGAATTCTGGGGGATAATTAAGAAATTACATTCCTGTATCTCATGCACTTCTGAATGACTTGTGAATGACAAATACAAATTGCATGTGGATGATCAACGAAAAAAAGCTATGCAATTGTTTTTATTCTTTTAAGAGAGAAGTCTTTGTTTAAAACTTGTCTACAATACACAATGGCACATTTACATTGCCAGAGTTGAATTTGTGGTTCTGGACTTAAGATTTGAGAAAACGTTAGAATTACTCTCTTGGTCAGGAACCTAGAGGTATATTCCTATTGCTGATTTTAAACCAAAATGTTTCACCTGCGACTCCAGGCTGGTAGCCTCCAACTTTTACCACTAAAGGTTTCCTATATTGATTTTTCACCAGAGACTTGTGCTTTCAAAGATTTTATCCTATATTTATTAAGTAAAATGAGTATCCATTTCCATTAGTCTACGTGCTCATCAGCATGAAATAACCAGCATTAGAATATAAATTTGATATAGTTGGTTGGGCAGAGTTATCACTGTCTCTAGGATTGACTTCTAGGCCCCTAGAAACTCGGAACTCAAAATAGTAGGCACTATTTGGGGGCTCTTTCTCTGCCCCTTGGTCCTCACCGAGCCAAATTCCATATCGTCTCTGCAAATCTCTTGCTATTCAACATGCTATTTTTACTCAAACTTTATCTCATACTCAAAATGTGTTTGTTCTTTCAAAGTGGAAAATGCTGTTCTCGGCTAAGATCTCATCTTCTAGGTGCATGTACCCATCCCCCAGTTTCTAGGAATGATAACTATAACATTGCCCTTGGCCGAAGGGAATAGCCTAACCCAAGGGGACACCCTCTCCCAGGGTGTGGTCTAATACTTTAACATTGCTGAAAGCCTGCTATAAATCATATAAGTTCATCACTGTTCAAGGTAAAAAGAGAGAAAACACAAATTACTAATATCAGGATTAAGAGTGGATGTTATTAAAAATCCCACAGACATTAAAAGGTTAAGAAGATATCTTATGAATAAATTTGTGCCTCCAGATTTGGCAACTTAAATGGAAAAATCTTCTTGAAAGGCAAATTACCAAACTGATATGAAAATAATAAAAAAGTTGAGGAGACTGTATAGCTATTAAAGAAATTAAATTCATAATTAAAAATATTTCCACCAAGAACAAACAGCCTCAGTGGTATATTTTATCAGGCATTTATGACAGAAATATTAATGACCCTGTAAAAACTCATTCAGAAAATAGAAGAGAAACAAACAATTCCCAATTCATTTATGAGCTCATCATTCTCCTGGTACCAAACCCAAACAAAGACATTACAAGAAAAGGAAAGATAGGTCCATATCCTTTAAAAATATGGGGGCAATAATCTTAAACAAAATTTTAGCAAATTAAAACAAGCAATATAGGGAAAGGAAAATGAATCATGAACAAATGGAGTTTACCCCAGAGTTTAAGGTTGGTTTAACATTCAAAAATCAATGTAATTCCCCACATTATCAGATTAAAAGAGAATCCCATATGATTATCTCATGAGATACAGAAAAAGCATTTAACAAAATTTAAGCCGAAATTATAATAAAAAGCTTTAATCAAACTAAGAATAAAAGAGAATGTCCTGATGAAGGGCATGTAGAAAAAACCTCCACTAACATCACCTGCTATCAATAGAGACAAACTCCAAGATGATCTAAAGGTTAGAATTAACATATAGGAATTTTTAAACCAGGTATTATAATTCTGATCAATGAAGCAAATGAAAATATGCCCATAACAAATGCAAAGTCAGAGAAATAGGAATTATAAAAGAGAACCAATGAATAATACTAGGACTAATAAATATTTTATATATATATATATATATATATATATATACATATTTTTTTTTTTTATCCTCACCCGAGGACATTTTTCCATTTTTTGTACAGATAGAGTGGGAGGGAGAGAGAGGAAGGGAGAGAGAGAGAGAGAAACATCGACGTGAAGGGACACATCGAGTGGCTGCCACCCGCACGACCGACCAGGGCCGGGGACAAACTGCAACCGAAGTACGTGCCCTTAGCGGGAACCGAACCCGGGTCTCTCCGGACCACAGGCCGACGCTCTAACCGCTGAGCCAAACCAGCCAGGGCTAAATATAATATTTGAAATTTTTAAAAATGTACTGAATTGAGCTTAATAGAATTTAGATAACAGAGAAAAGAGTCAGGAAACTTGAATATCAATCAATAGAAATCATCTAATATGAAACACACAAAGAAAAAACTGAAAAAGAAATTACAGAGCCTCAAGGACTTATGGGACCATATCAAAAGGTTTAACATGCATGTATTTGAAGTTATAGAAAAGAAAAAGAGAGAAGAGGTCATATAATTTTTTGAATAATAGTGACCAAAACTACCTTATTTTGGAGACAGTTGTATTTACAGATTGAAAGTGCTCAGCAAACCCTAAGAAAATAAACATGAAGGAAACAATGTTGATACTGTTGAAAACCAAAGATAAAAAGAAAATCCTGGAAAAAAGGCAAAGAAATGACATATTATATACAGGGGAACAATGACACTAATGAATATTGACATTTCATCAGAAAGAGTGGAGGCAAGAATTATATGGAACAATATCCTTACAGTAATAAAACAAAAAAAAATTGTCAGCCTGAAATTCTATATCCAGCAAAAATATCTTGAATACCAAATACATTTTTATTAAAAAACTGATATTTAAAATACCATCAAAAATACAAAATAAACTTAATTAAATATGTGCAAAACCTATACACTAAAAATTATAAAACATCACTAAAAGAAATTAAAGAAATAAATGCAAAGATAACAGTATATGCTAGATTGAAAGACTCAATATTAAGAAGCCATTTCTTCCTAAATTGACCTATAAATATGCAACCTATAAACATAATCCCAGTTAAAATCCCAGTAGGCTATTATGTAGAAATTGAAAGAGTGATTCAAAATTTACAAGGAAAATACAAAGAACCTGGACTAGTTAAAACAATTTTCTGTTTAGTAATTCTATTAATTGCTAAGAGTGAGGTATTGAAGTCCCCAACTAGGACTGCGGATTTGCCTGTCTCTCCTTTCAACCTAGTGGCAATGAGCACCGCCGGGCTCAGCTAACCACTGGACTCTAGAGACACTACCCTGTTGAGATCGTCAGAGCATGTTGGCTTCCATTAGGCAGGGAATGGAAGATTAGCTTTCCGCTCAGCCTGGGGGACTGGAAAACAGTCTATTTTTGTGGGGTGGGAGAGGAGGCTGTTGATTTTCTATTGGCATTTGGACAGAGTAGGGTGAGTATTGCCAAAAACATTTTTTGTTGTTAGGCCACCCTTTCTCCCATTCCTTGACAAGGGGAAATAGAGTTATTTGTATTTGTTTTTTTGTGTTTTTGGGGGGGGGGGGGTTGGGGGGAGGTTGGAGTTGTTTTTTTGTTTTGTTTTGTTTTGTGGGGGGTTTTTTATGGGGGGTGTGGTCTGTGCCTGTTTGTGGTTCTGGGTTGGAGGTTTCTAAGCTCCCTATTCAAGATGTATGAAAGTCTATAGGGATATTCAGAAACTTGCCACCTTGTTCTTCCTTAAATCCTGAGGTTCCTAGGTGCCTGTCTTCTTTCTTCCACCTTTCTGAGGCTGCCTGTGCTCCTGGTTGTGTTATGCCGAGAGATTTTTAGTTGTGAGGGGAAAAGAGCTGGGTGTAACGTGGCTACACAATCTTGGACAAACCAGAAGTTTCCCAAGTAATTTGAAACAAATCTCAGAGTTTAAGGATGTACACTACAATTAAGGAATCAAGACAGTAATCAAGACTGGCATGAACAAGAGAGTCCAGAAGCCCGTCCACATGTATATGAGTCATTAAACTTTGACAGAGGTGCCAAGATAAGTCAATGAAGAAAGGACAGTCTTGCCAATAAATGATGCTGAAAAATTGATAGCTACATGGATAAAAATGAGCCTTGACCTTTATCTCACACCATAGAAAAAAACTTAACTCAAAATGGAGCTATGTAAAATGTGTAATTGTTTAATTTTTAGATAAAAATATAAGGGAATATCTTTGTGAATTTGGGGTAGGCAAAGACTTTTTTAGACAGGAAAAAAAATGCACTAATCATAAAAAAATTGATAAAGTGAACATCATAATTTTAAAATTTTTGTTTATCAATGACACTTAAGAAAATGCAATGGCAAAATGAAAAATGGTTGATATATATGTAGGACTTATATCAGAATATGTAATAAACTCCTATAACTCAATAAGAAAACAACCCATTTTTAAAATGTACAAAATATTTAAATTTTACAAAAGAAGATATTCAAATAGCATATGAAATGATGTTCAGCATCATTAATTATCAGGGAAATGCAAATTAAAACCACAACGTGATCGCTATATACTGAAGGAATTCATTCATTTTATTGGTAAGTAGCCCTGTGAAACAGGACTGGTCCTGCAGCCAATACATATATAAATTGGAATCTGAAACTTCCAAGAGCAATAAGGTCCTGAAGTTCCAAGTCATATATAACAGAAATCCCTAGGGGTACCCTCCATCCCAGATCCTACATACTCCATTCCTTGGTCTGTCTGTATAGGCTGCTTGGGATGAGATGTATAGAATGCAGCTGCTGAATATGGACAAGAAATAAACTGTGCATTTTAGGATCTGCATACCCCATGGATACCAGAACATAATGTTCTTTTCATATCACCTCAGCTTTGTTGGCTGCTTCTCAGGAACCGGGAAGTAAATGAACGTTTTTTTAAAAAAACTATTTTCCATACATAGAAGCATAGAGAATGCTTCTATGGATATGGAAATTAAAAAAAAAACAAAAAACTATTTCCATACATAGAGCCTCAAGAGAATGAAAAGACAAGAAACAGACTGTAAAAATATATTTGCAAAAAAAATCTGATAAACGATTTTTATCCAAAATATACCAAAAAACCCTCTTAAACTTCCACAATTAAAAAATTGGGCCCTGGTCGGTTTGGCTCAGCAGTTAGAGCGTTGGATGGGGTCCAGAGAGACCCGGGTTCAGTTCCCGCTAAGGGCATGTACTTCGGTTGCCGTTTGTCCCAGCCCTAGTTGGTTGTGTGGGTGGCAGCCACTCAATGTGTCCCTTTCATGTCGATGTTTCTCTCTCTCTCTCTCTCTCTCTCTCTCTCTCTCTCTCTCTCTCTCTCTCTCTCTCCCCCTCCCACTCTATCTGAACAAAAAATGGAAAAATGTCCTCAGGTGAGGATAAAAAAAAAAAATATTGGCAAAAGTCCTGAACAGACATCTCACCAAAGAAGATATACAGATGGCTAATAAGCATATAAAAAGATGCTCCACATCATATGCCATAGGTAATTGCAAGGTAAAACATCAGTGAGCTACCACTACACACGTAATAGAATGGCCAAAATCTAAAATACTGACACCACCAAATGCTGACAAGAATGTGGAGCAACAGAAATTCTCATTCATTGCTGGTGAGAATCCAGAATTGTGCAGCCACTTTGGAAAACAGTTTGGCGGTTTCTTACAAAACTGAACATGCTTTTGCCCAAAGAATCCAACAATCACACTCTTCTTGAAAACTTATTCCATGCAAAAACTTTCACATGGATGTTCATAGCAACTTTATTCCTAATTCCCAAAACTTGGAAGCAAGCAATATCCTTCAGAAGGATGGATAAATAAAAGGTGGTATATCTAGAATAATGGGATATTATTAAGCACTAAAAATAAATGAGCTACCGAACCATGAAAAGACATGGAGGAACCTTAAATGTTATTACCAAGTGAGAGTAGCCAATCTGAAAAGGCTACATATTGCATGATTCTGGGAAAGACAAAATTATGGAGACAACTGAAAGATCAGTGATTACAAAGGGTCCAGGGGAGGGAAGGATGAATAAGTGGAGCTCAAAAGATTTGTCTGGCCCTGGCCGGTTTGGTTCAGCGGTTAGAGCATCGGCCTGCGGTCCGGAGAGACCCGGGTTCGGTTCTTGCTAAGGGCATGTACCTTGGTTGCAGTTTGTCCCCGGCCCTGGTTGGTCATGCGGGTGGCAGCCACTCGATGTGTCCCTTTCACGTCGATGTTTCTCTCTCGTCCTCTCTCTCCCTCCTACTCTATCTGTGCAAAAAATGGAAAAATGTCCTCTGGTGAGGATAAAAAAAAAAAAGGATTTGTCTGTGTGATAGATATTATAATGAAGGATACATGTCATTACACAGTTGTCCAAACGCATAGAATGTACACCACCAAGAGCGAACCCTAATGTAAACTATGAACTTCAGGTGCTCATGATGTATCAGTGTAGGTCCAAATGTAACAAATGTGCAGGATGTGAATAGCAGGGGAGGTTGTGCATGTGGACAATTAAGGGACACATGGAAACTCTCTATACCTTTCCTTCATTTTTGCTGTGAACCTAAAACTGCTCTAAAAAAATCGTATTATTTTCCCTGGATTGTTTGGCTCAGCAGTTTGAGCGTCAGCCTTCAGACCAAAGGGTCAAGGGTACCTACCTGGGTTGCAGGTTTGATCCTTGGTTGGGATCCTCCAGGAGGTGACCAATCAGTGTTTCTCTCTCTCCCTCCCTTCCACTCTACCTAAAAGTCAATGGAAAAATGTCCTCGGGTAAGGATTTAACAACAACAACAAAAGATATATATATCTATATATATATATGCCTGAGCAAGTCAGACGACTATTCCTGATGTATTCCGCCTGGAGCACTCTGCTAGTCTCTACGAGGCACATTCCCCCAACAGGAGAAATAGGTAGAACTCACACCTGTTCCAGGAGCCAAGAAAATAAATTTTTTCCAAACTTCTTTTCCCACTCTTCATCTTGGTTCTCCAATTAAGTCTATCCCAGTTCTTGCAGTCCCCAAATTCCACAATAGAAAATTCATTTATTCATCATTTTTAGGGAGAATATCTTAAATATTGGTAAGTACTTCTCTTGTATGAGAGTGTAGATTCAGCTCCTTTGCTTAGACCAGGTTTTGATACGAGATACTTGGCTGAAACATCCCAGAGAGGCAAAGATGGAAAAAAGAGAGAGGGAGAAAAAGAAAAATACCACAGAAATAGGAGAGTAGACATATTGAAGATAAATTCAGAGGACTTTACCAAAACCAATTTAAATGTAAACACTTTCAAATATACCTGATATCAAAATAGTGTAATTGTCAAAATGAATAATTTTTGCATATAGAAAATGTCATAAAGTGCTTTGCCATTCCCTCTGAGTTCTGATCTTGGATACATCCTTATCTTCCCCATGAACCAATTTTTTCCCAGCTGTGAAATAAAAACACTGTTTGCTTGCTTTCAAAGCCATTCTGAGAGAGGGTGAAACCTGGAATAAATCACAGTAGTGTGGTCCACCCTAAATATTCTGACATAAATGAAATCCAAATCAATTGAATATCAAGTGTAGATTTGAAGGAGACAATAAATCACAGAAAGGCCCTGGCCAGTTCTGGCCCAGCGATAGAGCGTTGGCCTGAGGACCAATGAGTTGCGGGTTCGATTCCAGCCAAGGGCATGTAGCTCAGTTGCGGTTTGTCCCTGGCCCTGGTCAGGCGGCAACCTGTGGATGTGTCCCTCTCACGTGGGGATGTTTCTCTCTCTCTCTCCCTTTTTCTCCCTGTCTCTCCCTCCCACTCTATATGAGGATAAAGAGAAAAATATCCTCAGGTAAGGATTCAAATGAAAGAAATTTTAAAAAATCACGGAAAGGCAATCTGCAGCTGCAGGGGAGCTCACAGGTGGATGGCACTGCCCAGCTGGCACTTACGGTGAAATCGCGTGGGAAAATGGGCTAGACAAAACACAGAATGAAAAGAAATCTGGTGTTTAGAGAGCTCAGAGCAATTTCCTAGAATGATAATACGTTCAGTTTGGGGAAACTCAAGTTCAGTAGAGTTCATAGTCATTCCCCACCCATTTCCTTTATTGCTGTTGCCTCGTATGGTCTCAAATCCACAGGAAAAAAAAAAATACTTCCTATGTCCCACTTCAGTGAATTCTAACTTCATGATGAAAACTAGGAAAAAATATTGTTCAATTACAGCTACTACAAAAATGCATCAGCATCACTTGCAAAACCCTGGGAGGCAGAGATATACCCTTTTCTGGGAAAAATTGGGAAAATGAATAAACATTACAGGAATGTGTCATAAAAGTGCTGAAATTACGATCCAAACTGGCAGGATTTCTTAAGCGTTTTCCTAGCCTTTGCGGTCTTCTGGGAAGGCTCTGGGCTTCCTCCACCCCGAGACTGGGCATCTCTCTAGTAGGGCTGACTAGGATGAATATGAAGACAGCCAGCTACCTCGGGCAAGGTGGTCGGTGAGCCCTGAGACACGGCCACTCATTCCTGGACGGTAACAGGTGTCTGAGTGAAATCCTGGACTTCGGACTGAAACCCACAAGCTTTAACCCTTGACCTGAGGGTTCCATGTCAAGAAGCACACACAGGTCCTGCTTTTTAAAATCAGAATGGATGAGAACCGTCCAAGGAGTAAAGACTACTTCTTATTCTTACTTCTTTTCGTTTGAATGCAGCAAGTTTTCTTGAAAGGAAAATTTTTATTCCTCCCAAGGCGGGAAAGGGACACAACATTGTTGTTGACACAGAGTCTCCCCAACATGCCAGGCCCATGCTGCCCCTATGCTGCTCAGACCCCAGTGCATATGGGGAGAGTGGAGGGGACAGAGGCATGGGTCAGAAGACGTGATGCGTGTGGGGTAGAGGAATGTTTACAGGGCGGTGCCCTGGGTGAGTAAGAGAGATGTACAAAGTCATGGGTCAGAACTCGTATTCTCTTTGGTCTGAGTTCTGCAGATACAATCCCCCTGCACTGAAAGGTCATGGAGGCTAAGTTGCACCAGTACTTTTCTTCTGTGTCCTCCAAGTTCAGGCTCCTCTCTTCCTCTGAGGTAGTGCAGATCCCAAATGGCTAGAAACATCAACATGCACATGAGATTTATAAAGAAAATCAGCTCTCCTCTCTTCTGCAGAGTTTTCTATCACCTATGGACTCTCCTAAATTAAAAGAAATGCGACTTTTGCTCTGCAGTGAAGCATGATAGAGCCTTTGGACTCTGGAAAAACCTATAGTGGATTAAAACGGTGACAGACCCACATGCAACAACGCACAGTTCATGAGCTTATTCAACACGAAATGGAGTTCCCGTCTGTATCATTTTTTTCAATTGCTCCAAGGTGATGTTAAAAAAAAACAAAAACAAAAACAAGAAGTACACTTGAAAGAAATCCAGATAGCCAAAGAATAGCAAACTAAGATATTATGGTTTACTACAATAGGGTATTCAAACATTTAGACTGACTTCTAATTTCTGATGTTTGTGTGTTCTGAGACAAGAACTAGAAACAGTCTGTAAAGTAAGTTAATTAGACTTGGATGGCTTTGATATTGAGTGGGACGTTCATGATGTATTTTATGTATCTTGCATGTGACACGATGATTACAGCATATGAGGTAATGTTATACAATACATGGTGTGCATGAATTAAGAGAGAAATATGCAGCAACATAATCATTGGGTACACAGATTCTTGACAGTCGATTTATATTCTGCAAGGAACAGAGTTTTAGCTTATTGAGTTTGAAGTTGCTTATAGTGCCAAAAAATAAACAACCATATTCCTGTGTCTTCCAGGCAAATTATTTCTCACGTTGACAGGCATAAAGTGACTGTTCTATGTAAATGATTGTAAAATCTTAGCTCTTTGACAGGAAATTATTTTTCTCCTTTGAGATCAGATGATGAGGGGATTTAAACAACAAAAAATGAGTGAGGGGTTTCATTAATTAACTAATTTAATTACTATTTCAAAATCAATATAATAGATATGGCCAAGAACCCAAGAATAAACCCTTTGCCTAAAAATGTATAATGTATCTGTGTGCATAAATAACGATTCTCAAAGATGGGATAAACATGGCTAGTTATGAATAATAAAAATCAGCTGTTATTTATTTTTGACACAGTGGAGTTATGAGAGGACAGTGACATGAAATAGCATCCTATTTCCTGGGGAGATGTGAGGTGGGGTAGAATCTACCTAAATACAATCAACCAAAAAGCTTAGGCTCAAAGGCTTAGATACAAAATTGTATCATACTATATTATAGTGTAGTACAGTGTGGTATAGTGTAGTAAAATAGAGTATATTCTTTGCAGTATAGTCTCTATTTCCTGGTCTAGGGGATTCTGATTTATTTGGGGAGATATGCTTAATATATAAAACAATGGACAAACCATTAGAGACTCATGTGGGAACCACTACAGGCAAACTGTAGAGCCGTAGACGTTCACAGGAAGGGGGCTCTGAGCTGGGCGGTGGCGTCTCCGTGGAGGATACGACACCTGAGCTACACTCCAAACGATAGATGAGTGATGGTTTAGGCTGAAGAAAGAATGGGCTGTCCAGGCTGAGGAGGAAACTTGTGAAGGTGCACGGAGTGAGCTGTGTGCGTTCAGGGACATAGAGACTTACCTGACTGAGGGCGGAGAGTACGTGGAGAGGAACATGGAACAAGCTGTCGGTTCAGCAGAGGGAAGTCAGACCATGAGGGCCTCGGAAACCTGGCAAAGGATGTCTGTCTGACAGGAGGGAGTGGTGAGATGAAAGCCGCGTGTAAGGAACACTCATCTGGTGTCCACGTGCAGGGTGGATTAGAGCAGGGCGGCCGAAGAGAGGGAGTCCCTGGGAAGTTGATGTGCTGATCCAGGAGTGAGCCGGAGAGGAGCCGGGGGTGAGGGGCCATGACAGCGGGGAGACAGAAACAGACACAAGGAACAAGATGAAAGAAGTCAGTAGGTTAGCTGACTATCAAAGAGACCAGAAGTGACTGAAGACAAGGTTTCAAACTTGGAAAATGAGAGGGAAAAACAGGTGTTGATAACAGAGACATCAAAACCAGGCTGGATAGAGGGTTGTGGAGGGACCAGTTCATTTATGGACATCCTACGTGTTCACGTGGACATCCGAGAAGTATTTTTAAACTCTAGATATAAATCAGGGGTTAAAAAGCCTTTCTTTGGCATTACAGAAGTCAAGCATGAGAGTCGAGGCTATGACTGTCGAGCCCTGAGGCTCCCCCATGGTTATAGGATTGGGGGAGACAAAGAGCCGTAGAATCTGGGAAATCATATGTTTGCTCTTCACAGCCATTGTAGGTGTGAGAAGAAAAGCGAGTGGGGAGAAAAGGTGTGTTTGACTCTTAAAATCCTTGAAAATACCATCAAAGAGACTGACAGGTAACTAAGAAGATACTCATTTTAAAAAAAAAAAAAATACAAACAGAATAGCCACCTATTGCATAAATAGAATGTGAGCACAAGATTTTTTTTCTTCGTCTGTTCATTCATGCATCCTAAGTACTAGAATAATGTCAGTACATAATAGACCCTCAATAAATATTTGTGGAGTGAATGAATGAGGAGATGGGGAAGATGAGATATGATAGAACTGATGTGTTGTCACGCAGGCCACATAGGTCCTTTGACAGAGCAAACCATGCAAATCACATTCTACTGCACAGATGGTAGGTAAATCCTTCCTGGCTCCGGGGCCAGTGTCCTGTGGGCCGGGGTCCAGCAGGGCTGAGGACGGAGCTGTACTTTGCAGGGCAGGGGAAAGGCTCCCAGGGATATTTAAAATCGTTGTTTTCTCTAACTCCCCTGTTATAGATAACAGGCTGTGTGAAGAAAGCCCAGCACAGCCGGGGTGATCTCATACTTAGTAAAATTCCCTAAAGCATGCATAGTCATTGTTTCATTCAAGGCCAATATCTGCAGCCAACATTGCTCCTCCCAGCCTAAGCTGCAGATTGGATCCACCGGGATGTCACCATCCCAGAAAACGCGGTGTTGCAGCCTCGCAGACTTTCTGCGTGTGTGATGCAGGGGTCTCCCTGAAAAGGTGAGATTTGGTTGCAAGGGGGCCTTTGTTTCGAAGCCTAAAGGGGTTAGCCCTGTTGATCCTGCTGGGTGGTTGTCTACGAGTTACACTTAATAAGCTGAGGCTGTCTTTAGTCAGACTTTGGCCTCTTTAGGCTGAGATGACTAAACTTTTGTAATTTTTCACTCCTCTCTGATTTGATTAGTGGTATTTCTGCCAGAAAGGGACAGAATTGGTCCAAAGGATTCTCTTTTCCCATCAGAAATCCTGTCTGCTGTCTAAAAGTGTGAGGGGAGAAGACCAGGGGTCAGACACGTTAAAGGTTAGAAGGGATCTTAGAGATCCTCTGGTCCAGGGTCCTAAACACATGCAATAAGGGTCAGGCTGAGGACAGAGAATGGGGAGGGGAGTGACAAGGTCTGTGTCAAGCTGGAGATGTGATGACCCACCCCAAGGAATCACAGCGAAGGACCTGACGACCCCATTCTGCCAGACCAAATACATTAGGTTAGGCCCCTGAGCCAACTCAATCCTGTTTTACAGATGAGGTACCTAAGGCCCAGCAAAGGAGCAAGAACATTTTGTGATAGAAAGAACACTGCCCTAGGAATTATGAGACCTGAGGGTCCAGACCTGACTGCACATACCAGATGACCTTGAATTAAGGTCAACTTCTTGGAATCTCATTTCCTTATCTGTGAAATGAAGAATTTCCCTAAGATCTTGTGCTCTACAACTCTAGAACTCCCCAAGGGTACTCAATTAGTGACAAATCTCTACCTGGAGCTCAGTCCTTCTGGTGTTCTTTTTACTAAAGTGAACTTCCTGACAAGACAAGGCAGAAGGGGGAAACAGCAAAAACCCTGGAAGCCTGGAAGCCAATGTTTGCTTCTTAATGACATTTGCTCATGGCTTGGGCAGGTGTAAAAACCAAGAGGGAGGGAGGGAGACGCAGAGCACCTTTTAGCCACCTGTGGGCTTTTTGATTCCTACTGAAGCATCTTTGAAAGCCCTCATGTCCCAAGCAGACCTTCTGAAGATGAGGTCTCAGAAGATCTGAGTGTATCTGCTCCTTCCCATTGAGTGTGGTTCAGCCAACACTAAAAGGATGAATCCAACTGGGAAGAGACACAAACCTCCTTGTTTTGTTTCAGTTTGAGAGAATTCCCTCCTCTGTTGGGAGGTGAAGTAAAGAGCTATCTGTGAACCTCTGCTACAGCCCAAGGCAAAACCTCATTCTAGGTTCTCACTTCCACTGTCTGTTCTTGTCCCTTTTATTATATTTTTCTGTATATGAAGGTCCTTATTAGGAGAAATTATCTTGTTTATCTATCTACTCTGGCTATCTGTATCACCCCTTTAAACATGAGTTTTATGAGAGCAGGGACTCTGTCTGCCTTGTTCACCATCATATTAGTGTACCAAATAGTGACTGGTCCAAAGTGGGGTGGGATAAATATTTGATGGATAAATAAATGACTGCTCCAGTTAGCTAATTAGTGGAGGAATCAGGTTTTATACCAAAGTCACCCAACTTTCAGTTCTTTTCCCTAAACTGCTGAGCTTCAGTAACTTTGTTAATGAATCATATGAGGAAGAGAGTACTAGGTCTGGGCACCAGGATAATATGAATTAGAAAAAAGAGCCAGTTTACCCAAGTTCTAGTCCAAGCTTTGCCACTCACTGGCATGAGACCTTAACCAAGTTATCCAATGTTTGTTGTAGACAAGATCTTAGAGATCACCTGATTCAAAGACTTCGAACACGTTTATAGCATCAGAAACTTTTTTTCAAACACAACCTTACACAGAACCCTCCTACATAAATCAGGTAAAACAGTGCTACTCTGGTCAAAGCAGAGGAGGGTCCACAGCCTACCGTTTAGGCCTCTACTTAACATCATTCAGATCACCTCTCAATTCTGTAAAACACAATTTGGAAACCACTGAGTTAGTCTAGTTACCCACCCAGTTCTAGAATTCTTAGAATCAGGGCACTCACTCCATCAGGAAAGCCCATTCTATTGCTACTATGGGTATAAGGAAGCCCAACCTCTTCTAGGCCCAAAATACCCATTTCACAAAAATGAAAGCTACCCCTCTCCAGTTCTCTGTCAGCTCTCAACGGACAAAGAGCAGTAGATATAGCCCCTATCTTAAATGAGACACCCGAGTTTGAAACCAGCCACGAGCTACTTATCTTCTCTAGCTTTTAAGTAGCTCTTTTGTAGGTTAGGAAATGATACTTATCCCATGGTCAAGGCTGTGATACACATGAAGGATAGTGATGTGAAGGATTTAGCATAACATCTGTCACAAGGTAAGTACTCACTAAATTTTAGCTCTTGTCAGGATCATCCCCTTTGTCATTTATTATCTATGACCACCTCACCACCAATAGTTACTTCTCCTCAGGGAACCTACATGCTGCTCAAGGAAGCAGCTCAGTATTCAGTAAGATGGTATGTTCCATCATGGAGATATGCACTAAATATTTTGGTAACTATTAGCCTATAGCATCAGGATACTAACTAAACACACATGATGCCCATTCATTCTCCACTATGCTTTGAGACATTCAGATTTTTCCTGAAAGTTTGGAATCATTTACGTCCTGTAAGATCTCACCACACATAGCAGCATCAGTATCATCTGGAAACTTGTGAGAAATGCACAATCTCAGGCTCCACTCTGGACCTACTGTAGCAGAATCTGCATTTTAATAGATGCTCCAGTTGTCTTAAATGTGCATTAAAATTTGAGAGATACCACAAGGTTCAATCTCTTCATCTGTGAGTTGGAGAGACAGCCATTTGCTCTGCCTGCCTCACTGGGGTTCATGCAGGAACTGAACGGGATGCCTACAGACCCCTTAGAGCAAGTCAACTGTGAATTCCTCAGTGCCTCCCAGAGTCCTTGACACATTGAACTTGTCGAACGCTGATTGACTTATGGAAGGACTCGCCCGGCAGGCCATCCTCTTTGAACTCAACATCAATTATTAAACATCTGAGCCTTCATGCTATTTTTGTCTTGTAAACTACATATGTTCTCTGTGAGCCTCAGGAAATTCCATTAAAATGATTTCTGTCTCAGACTATAGTCATGTTCTTGAGCCTTCCTGGTCCCTGTGTGGTCATCTTTCAGAATTCAATTTGACCTACAGTTATTACTCCCACTCTCTTTTATGGACCACTTTCAGCCAGCTACGTGATTTAATGGTTTTAAACACATCATTATTGCCATTATTTCATAGCTCACATGCCTAAAATAATACATGACACATTTTTAAATGCATCTGAAGACATTTTAAAATTTTATTATCTAGGAATTAATAAAATCTACTTATTAAATTTTGCCACCCAGGCTATCTAAGTCTTGGTTCTAGCTGGCAATTGGGTGGTCAAAAAAATTTTTAAGGGGGATTTACTCTGAGGTATCACCAGAAGGTTGAAGCCAGACCCCACAGGGGAAAGTGAAAACTTAGATATCAATATAGCCAATGCCCTCTTAGGTGGCCCAACACAAAAACAAATGATTCAACAGCGCAAAGACCCTAACTGATTGCACAGAAGTGACCCATGAAGGCACTTAGTATAAAATGTTCCTCAGACTCTCTAGAGGGCCAATTATGAGTTATATATTATTAGGGAAATATGAGGAAGTGGGAAGGATCCAAGGCAAGGTCTCTTAAAGTCAGAGTACAAGGCCATCCCTGCAGGCACTTAGACTGGTTCTCACCACCCCACTCAGCCGTCCCTTCATTAGAAAGTGCTGCAAAAATAAAAGCAGTTACATAAATACCAGAAAACAAAGGGGAAATGTGCCATGTTAGGGACACCACCATGACCATCTTCCCATGGTCTGGGGATCCTCTGTTGTATTCCAACATTCCCCCATGACCTCTGATCACTTACTTCCCAGTGTGGATCATTCCACCTGCAATTTCCCAGCTAGCCTTGTCCCGGGGGCTTTGGCCACCCTGTTTGAGGCATGGTGGGATGTTGCCAGCAGCAATTTCTCTCTGTGGACACACAGCAAATAATATGGCTTGATTGTGACCAGCTCTCTGTGGCCCGGTACTCACGAGAGGGAAAGCAAAACTTGGACTAAGGATTCTGCTGGCCTATAGTCTCCTCCTCTTGAGCTGTTCTATCTACTATCTTATGGTCCCTATAGCTGGACAGGATACAGAGTTCATTTAGTTCAAACCCTCATTCACACACAGCTTATCTCTGGGGTCCACCTTACATTGCTGAACTCTACCTGCTTTGTAACTTCACAGAAAACTCAGAATCCTCCTCCTCACCAGCCATTATGCAGATTCTGAACAGTCAGAGCAATCCTACCTTTACCTAAATGTTCCCCCTGCCTCTGGGTTTACTGCTAACTCTAATTAGAACCTTTTACATTATTTTGAATATTACGGTGCATCAGGAAACCAACAATGCAATGGGAGTATAACACAAATTATCCAGTTAAATGGCCTATGACAATGCTTTTGATGCAAATTATAAATTCCACATCCCTGTGGAAACCATAATACAGGTTCTTGTCAACAACTCCTCCCTTTCCCTCTGCCTCATAAAGAATGCCTGGGCTTCCCCGTGTGCACCCCCAACCGCTGCCATGGCATGGAGTGCCCTCTCCTCTTGGGAACTGTGAGTAATGAACTATCTTTCCAATGGCAATCACCTCCTCCTATGCTGGTCTTACTATATTCTCAATTTTTTAATAGTATGCTATATTTTGAAACTTTGGTCAAATATGAGCCCAAGCTTGACTGCCAATCAATGGACTTGCCTAAGGAAAAGCAGTAGTTAACCCTGCCCAAGGGTCTCCTGGCAGGTGCTGGGACAGGTGTGGGCACAGAGAAGACCCATACTGCCCATCAGGTCACCTGCTGCTGTCCTGCCCTCGCTGGTCAGGCTGCTGCAATACGTGTTCCCATCTGGGCCCTGGCTGACTCATGCTCCAGGGGAAATCCATGGCTACTCAGAGTGTAAAGACCTGGGTCACGTTGGGTGGAATCTTCCAGAGCCAGAAACCATTCCTAAAAGGGAAGTATGGCAGGCATGGGGGGAGACCAGGAGGAAAAGTGAGCACTGAGACTATGAACCAAGAGAACAAGGCTGGAAAAATCGTCCAGGCCATACCCCTCCCCAACACACACACGACCATTTCTTTCTTCCCTATAAGAAAACTTCACAAGGGTTTGAAGTTGGATGGCAGAGGTCCATTTGGCTTTCTTAGGCCTTTTTGTTGTTTATACCTTCATAAAGTCAGGGTTGGGAAGCCTGGATTATATCCCCTAACATTTTTAAAAACCAGAGAGGTAAGTCGGTCTTTTAGGCAAGTCATCTTTCTTCCTAGGCCACCAGCTCCTGGTCTACATATAACACGGTGCCGCAGCTGAGTCAGAGCCGACTGCGGAGAGTCAGGCAGCACCATCTCTCGGAGGTTGTCTGCAAACCCCTCCCAACCAGCGTGACATATTTGGGAGATTTTTACATGGTATTTGGGGCATGCTTCTTTTCTGAACTTTTTATTTTGAAATAATTTTAAACATCAAAAAAATGTAAAAATAGTACCAAAAAGCCCATATACATTAGATCCACCAACTGTTAACATTTTGATCCATTTCCTTTATTATTCTCTTTCTCTCTCTCTTTTGATCTACATACTCATACACACACACACACACACACACACACACACACACACGCACACACACACTATGAAAGTGTCCTATCAGCCCTGGCCGGTTTGGCTCAGCGGTTAGAGCGTCGGCCTGCGGTCCTGAGAGACCCGGGTTCAGTTCCCGCTAAGGGCGCGTACCTCGGTTGCAGTTTGTCCCCGGCCCTGGTCGGTTGTGCGGGTGGCAGCCACTCGATGTGTCCCTTCACGTCGATGTTTCTGTCTCTCTCTCTCTCTGTTCCTCTGTTCCTCTCTCTCCCTCCCACTCTACCTGAACAAAAAATGGAAAAAAGTCCTCGGGTGAGGATAAAAAAAAAAAAAAGAAAGTGTCCTATCAAAAAAGAGTCAGCAGCAAACCCGGAGATAATGAAAACTTCGTGGAAAGGTAAGATGGCCATTCCTGCTCAGAATCTGCAATCGGCTGCCCTTGTCCTTCCTCTCCCAGCTCAGTTAGAACGGCTCTTAAACCAGCGAACCGCCAGACGGGTGGGTTATAACCCCTTGAAGCAAGGATGTAATGAGGAAAGGGAGGGTTGTCCTCCTCTATTTTGAATTTAAAATAATTAATTTAGAATTTTTGAGGTTTGGTCAGACCATGGGCTGTGTAGAATCTGAGCTTTCGAGGAATAACGAAGAGGTTGCATACTTGACTGATTAGGAAAAATATTTATATGTGTTGAGGAAAACTGTATTTCTAAATTATATTTTAAAGTTAACATGTTGTAGCCATTTGTATATATAAGGTAAATTTTTCAGGAAGAAAAAGCCCATTAGATCAGTTGTATAGTCTTTTCATACTAATGGTGTTAATTTATACAATAAACCCGTCAAAGCATAGTTAGTGGGTTAATTTTCACTAGGTTGGTGGGTGAAATCAGCCTCCTAAGATATGGTTATCATTTTAACTGAACAGTTTTCCACATATACATTTTAACAAATGTACTTTCCTATGTTAAGTATGTATAGTCACAATTCAACAGTCCTTAAAGCATTAAAACAAAAATATGTTTGCAAACAGATTTAAATAGAAACCCAACTTTATGATAGCAAGATATAAATTTAAATTAAATTTTAATTAGATTTTAAATTAAATTAAGGTAATTAGCACATAAATATTTGCTATCTTTTCTCTATCTAAAAAAGAATTGAATGACTAACCTAGTGCTTTGATTATTTTTTTATTAAGACTTTTTTTTCCGAGAAGTTTTTGGTTCAGAGCAAAACTAAGGGGAAAGTAAAGAGATTTCCCAATACCCCTGCCCACATTCATAGCCTCCCCCACCGCTAAGACTGCCCCCCACAATGGTACGTTTGTATTTACATTACAGCTCGCTCTTGGTGTTGTGTGTTCTGTGGGTTTGGACACATGTATGGTGACATGAGGCTGTCATTATGGTATCACACAGAGTATTTTCACTGCCCTGAACATCCTCCGTGCCACGCCTCTGTCACCTGTGCCCACTGTCAACCACGGATCTTTTAACTGTCTCCGTAGTTCTCCCTTTCCAAGAATGTCATGTTGTTTTTTTTTAAACATGTTGCTTCTTAGTCTTAAAGTTTCTTACTTAGAATAATTTATGGGCCTCATGTTAATTTTAAGCAAAGCTAAATGAAAGATATTTGGCTCTTTTAAAAATGTATTAATATAGGAGGTTTCTAGGTGCAAATTTCTATTCTAGACATCATCCTCATTTTAGAAATGAACAAAACTAAGGTTTAGGAAGGCTAAGTAACTTGTCCCAAATAACACTACTTGTAAGCAAATCATGGCATTGGGACCCAGATTTTCTTACTGCAATGCTCATCATTTTTGCTACACGCCCTTAGCGTCCTTCTCAGGAGTGCAGCCACTAGATAAACAGTCCACGTGTCCTGAGGCATGACAATCTGTGCCTCGTGAGCCGGCAGGAGCGCGTGAGAGCACCTCGGGTCAGCACGGGTCACCTTGTTTTGGAAACACCCTCCAGGAGGAATGCGTGCTTCCATGTTTACCAGGTGTGGACTCTCTCTGGCCGCCTCCACTCTTCCCAGCAAGGAGTCTGCAACTGCCATGGCTGCGTCTCTCCCTCTTCAGGCTGAGACAATCGGCTTTCATGAACTGCCAATACCTGGGAAGGCATCTTAATATTTTGGAGCAAGAATGATGCTACTGCGTCATTTCTGGATGTTCTCTCTACAGACTCAGCTTCTCTGACCTTCTGTATAGCTTCAGTGATGTCACTGCTTTCTTCTTTTCACAACCCCTTGGCATAGTTCCAACTTCCAAGTTCTTTATCAAGAATCTCCATCTCCTCCTGCCCCCCAGCTTCCTACTCTGAGTACTTGATCTGTCCTAAGAATCTCTTCATCTCTTATAATAAGCCAAAATAGTGGTTTTAGCATAACTCATATCAAGTTATCCTCAAGCTCAATCCCTACTAGTAATTGCCTCATGCACAAAAACAAACACAACACAAACAAGGTTACTAAGGAAGTGTTTGTGTGTGTTCAGCCTTCTTGAATTTTAATGTAGCATTTTCCTTGAAAATGTCTACTAAAAATTAACAATAAAACTGCTAAGTTTAATGTATTGCTCAATTAATCATGCAGAGACTTCTAGAAAGTGTCCTATTAACACTGCCCAAGTACTCAATAATGTATCACTTCCTATAAATATATTATAAATATTCATATATTAAAAATATTTTCAAGTTTTTTGACTACAATTCCTCAAAAATATTTTAGCAAGAAACTTTTGTGGCAAGCCATTAACATCCATGGAACATCAATTTAGGAAATGTTACTCTAATTGTATGAAGGCATCTGAGTATATTAAAATATAGGAAATATTTTAAATATCCTCCTGGGAACTTGAAGCTGTAGTAATTTACAATTATAAACATTTGATGGACCTCTGAAGGCAAATAAATTTAACCAGTATTTGTTGAGTGGAAAATAAAGGCAGATCCTTTTTTCTTTTCTTTTTTTTTTTTTTTTTGGCCTAACAGGCATTCTTGGTATCCCTAGGAAAAATCGAATGGTGAAAACTGGAATTTCTGTCTCTGGTAACCCTAGGCAATCATCTTGCAGTACTAGAAAGCACAGTTATGGTGACCAAGTTAAATGCTAATGCTCTATAGGGCATGCAGAACGGACCCAGTTCAGTGACAAAATAAGCATATGTTAATTTTTCAGTAAAAATTGCTTAAAAGAGAATTTTCATAGAGAAAGATGAGGTGGAAAGGCATCAAGGGAAGGCTATGCCTGATGAGAAAAAGCATGGAGATCTTTCTGAAGGTCATGCCCTGAGGAGAGTCTTTTTACTTCCTCTATATGAATCCCATTATGTCAACTGACTGTGTTTATCCAACGACTACTTATTAGATCAATATTGGGTCTTGCAGCTTTATGGTATGTGGCTTATAGCAGAATTGAGATTTGATAAGTGCACCTGGAAATTAGACTATTCCAGTGGGGAAGTGGGGAGCCAGAACTTGCTTGTTATTCTCACGAGTTGACAGTGTCATGAAATTCCAGCATATAAATTATAGGATTATTTCCCCAAGGGTCTATTGTCATTGCTACATATATTAGTTTATCAGATAATTCTGAATGAGATATCTTTCCTGAGGGCCTATGGGCAAAGGAATGAGCAGACAGTCAGCACAGGCTCCTTCTGGCACAAAGAAATCTTCCCCCAAATTGGTCCAGGGTTCTCCTCTGGTCTAACATGCCATGACTTCCTCTCAAGTCAATTGCACAAAGAAGGTGGTAAAGGGGAAAGAGACCCAGGAATAGCCGAAGGAACCCACACTAAGGGCACCACCCTCCATGTGTCCCACAAGCGCAGCAGGTGCCCTCACACAGGACCTGTTTGAACAGAGAACTGGATGGTTATAAAATTTTTTTAAAAGTCTATTAAAACAGGCAATGGCAAGTCCTAAACACTTTACTTTAACCAAAGATATATAATGTAAACATATTTACCATGTTTATAACTGTTTTCTGGTCACTGTTTGTTCTTTCTCTTCTCCCCTTTTTTCTGTCTTCTCTGATATTCATTGAACATTTTGTATAATTCCATTTTATCTCTTCTTTTTACATATCAATTATATTTCTTTCAAAAGAAATGTATTCCTTCTCTGATGTTTTTTTCCCTTCTTTATATTGATCCGAGTTTCTGACCATATCAATTTCCTCCTCCCTGTAAAACTTCCTTTAAAATTTTTGCAGGACACGTCTGTTGGCAATTAATTCCATCAGTTTTGTATTCCTGAGAAAGCCTTATTTCTCCTTCACTTTAGAAGGATAATTTCACTGGATATAGATTTTAGATTGGTAGAGATTTTTCTTTCTCTTTCTATCATTACTCTAAGTACTTAACTCTCTTCTTGCATTGTTTCTGATGAGAAGTCTTTGTAATTTTTATCATTGTTCCTCTGTAGGAACGAGTTTTTCCTTTGGCTTCTTTCAAAATTTTCTCTGTCTGCAATTTGAACATATGTGTAAGTTAGTCTTTTAGTACTTATCCTGCTTGTTGTTCTCTAGGCTTCTGATTCTGTGGTTTGTTGTCTGCAATTAATTTTGGAAATTTTGTGGTCATTATTACTCCAAATATTCCTTCTGCTTTCTCTGTGGTGTTCCAGTTACATGTGTATGTTACACATTTTTAAATTGCCCCACAGGATTAAGTTCTGTTTTCATTGTTTTTTTTTCATTCATGTTTTCTCATTGTAAATACAATGAGAAATACAACTGAAATAGTTTGAGAAATTTCCTTTGCCATCTCTTCAAGCTTATTGATTCTCTCCTCAGCTATATCTAGGCTACTGATGAGTCCATTGAAGACATTCTTTCCTGTTGCAGTGTTTTCTCACTTGTAGCATTTATTTTTTATTCTTTCTTAGAGTTTCCCTCTTTCTGCTTATATCATCCACCTGTTCTTGCATGTTTTCTACTTTTACCATTGGCATCCTTAACATATTAACCATAGTTATTTAAAATATCCTATCTGATTATCTCAAATCTGTGTCATATCTGAGTCTAGTTCTGATACTTGCTTTGTCTCTTCAGATAATGTTTTTTCTTGCCTTTTACTATAAATTATAATTTTTTGTTGAAAGCATACAGTATTGGGTACTGGGAACTGAGGTAAAGAGGAGTTGGGCTGTGCTTAATGTTTGCTGTAGCTGTGAATGCCAAGGGCTTCAAATTCTTTGTGTGTTTGCTTATGTCTGCCCTGGGTTTCCCTAAGAACTTCCATTCAGATAGACTCTGAATCTCACAGCTCTTTCAGCTATAATCCACTGGAGCCCCACTGGGGACCAGGTGATTAAATCTGTCCTTTAGCAGGCCTGTGTCCCTGAGCTAAAACCTTCTCCAATGTCGTTTCCTATCTCCCCCATCGTTGTAGGTGGTACAGGGAGGATAGCAGGGGCTATCGTCAAAGAAAAGCCCTTCCTCCACATGTGTTAGGACTCTGGTAATGTTTCCCCACCCTGGACAGCAGGCTTTGGGGATGGAGAACGCTTGGTCATATTTCACAATAGTTGTTTTTCCCTTCTCCCTGCCAGAGATGATACCAGGGGATCATTCTTGGCTTCTCACCATGAGAATATGGTAAGGTTCCATAAAATGTAGAGACTCCCCTTCTAAGATTACACCCCCCAGGAGGTTTTAACTCCCAAGCTAGTCCACAGTCAGCCTCCAGCCAATAAATCAAAGAGACCACTTAAGTGTTTCATATCAGTCTATGATCCCAGTAGTTTCCCCAAGTAAGCAGAGCTCAGCTATGACTGTCTGGATTTGCCGGTCTCTTCAGATTTCAAGGTGGCGATTTATTCTACAACCTCAGTTTTCTGGTGGGTCCAAAAATGCTGCTAATTTTCAGTCTGTTCAGCTTTTCCTTGGTGTGAAGGCAGGGTGACAACTTCTAAGCTCTTTTCAGAGCTAAAACTGGAAGTGGAAGCTGCCTTCTAGTAGGTACATCAGACAGTCAATAGATACCAACCGAAGAAATACCAGACTTTTTAAAGCATCCTTCCTAATTTTGAAAACAATTAACAAACACTTGAAAAATTGATTATAAATAACTTACCTTGGTTATTCAGTAAAGCAAAACCCCTAAAGAGCATCAATAAGCAGCCTTGATTCAATACCTCTGAAACAACATTTTTTAATCCTCACCTGAGTATATGATTTTATTGATTTTTAAAGAGGAAGAGACAGAGAGAGAGAGAGAGAGAGAGAGAGAGAGAGATTGATCTGTTCCCTCCCATATGTGCCCTGACCAGAGATAGAACCCACAACCTAAATATGTGCCCTGACTGGGAATCGAACCCACAATGTTTCGGTGTACAGGACAGCACTCCAACCAACTGAGCCACACTGGC
This sequence comes from Molossus molossus, assembly GCF_014108415.1. Lineage (NCBI taxonomy): Eukaryota > Metazoa > Chordata > Mammalia > Chiroptera > Molossidae > Molossus > Molossus molossus. The sequence goes on from NW_023425344.1 coordinate 187,083,844, forward strand.
CAGGGCACAGGTTTCTTCAATATTCTGCAATTTAAACTTTTCATTCATTCAGAATTGTCTTTTGTACAATTTGTTTTCACTTAGTGATGACTGCAGATTTAATTGAGAAGGTATACGTGCATGATATGGCTCTGCTAAAAGTAATACAGCTGGACAAATATTCTAAGGGAATTCAGGGAAATGAAGTATTTCATACTTGAGCAGTTCTTTTTACAGTTAAAAAAAAAAAAAAGTGTGTACAACTGATGGTAGAAATCACACCCGGAGAATCACACGTGTGTGCACACACATGCACACAAAGAAGTTTAAGAATTAGATTGTCAAACCAAATACAGTCATACCTCATTTATCATGGTTAATCCGTTCCAGACTCTAGCGGTTGCACCTGGTGTTGAAGGACTCCTGGGGTACTCGAACACATAGGCCTACAGTCCATACGTACAGCAATTTTAATTGTAATTGTAATTGTAATTGTAATTGTAATACAGGGCTGTATAATTGACTCAGACAACCAAGCGCGTGCTGTATCATTTTCACTGTCTCGATCAACTTTTTAATGAATATATTTGAAAAAAACCGCGATAGAGCAAAGCCACAAAGTCGAAGCATGAAGTGGCGAGGGATGACTGTAAAAGAATTATTAATCTGACACCATCTTCCTAAAACATTCAGTGCCTTATTGTAGACGGCCCTCCAGTAAGTGTTATGCAAATTTGATTTTATTATTTGTCCACTAAGCCATTGATGGGAAGAAAATTCTGCCATTTCAATCTTGCTTATAATATAGGAAAAACAGCAAACCAAACCAAAAGAAAACATGTTTACATCACATTTAAACCTGGAAGTATACATAAGTAAGAGGAAGATCAGTTTGGAAAGCCCAATGTTAGACTAAGAGACTCAGAAGAACTATTCAATTTGCCTTAGATAGGACAAGAAAATAGTATTCAAACACTGATAAGCAAAACTAGCTGTTCAAATAAAGAAGACTCCTTGGTGGAGGCACAGCCTCCCAGTGGAAATGACACACATGTCACATTTCACATTTCCTGGGGTATAGAGAGTAGAGTTAAACGTTGAAAACATGCACCTGGCTCTATGACCCAGGAGATTAAACAACAGAGAACTCAGAAACAAACCAAGCCATTAACAAAAACCAGTGGAACCTTACAACAACCCAATGAGATTGTTATGGTATTGTTAGATATCTTAACAACTTCATTGGTTGTTAGTTAATTATGGTCTTTAAATGCTTTGTTTCAGGAAAAGACAAGAAGACAGATCTCTGACAAGAGCCTGATTTGGACATGACCAGCAATTACTGTTGGCGAGAAGGCCAGTTGTATTCACATTCAGGAAATCAGTCAGCAAACATCAATCAGCTAAATATCTGATGCTAGAAATAAGAAGGTTTTACGTTTAAGATGAAAAACACCTTTTCATGACCAGAAAAGGAGCAAGATGATTTCTTTCTGTAGATATATCTTTAAAATTTACTTGAAATCTACATTGCTTCATTGTTTTTTTCAGGCTACATTAGAAGCGATAGATGAAAACAGATACAGTTAGAAGAGTGAAAAAGTGTATGGCCATGAAAAATCTCTCTGGGGAAACGCAAGGTAAATAACTGTTCCAAGAAGGTAAAGTTTAGCTACCGATAAGCCTTGGGGCCCTAATCAAACTAAGGATAACTTGGGGAAAATTGTTCTTCTCAAGCTTAAGGAAAGAACCAAGTTGTAAACAGGCCATAATTGTTAACAGATATCGGTACTACAAAGGTGGAATTTTTAAAACAACAACTATTGTTTGTTTTAGCTTCTCATTTCAAGAGTAGTACATGCTCAATTAAAACCCTTGAAAATCAGAGACAAAGAGGAAAAATATATCTTCTACAATGCCACCAACCAAAGCTAACTATTTACTCTATTTCTGTCTAGCGTTTTTTATGCAGAGACCTTTGTTGTTTAACAAAAGCCTCATAATATAATATACCTACTGCTTTTTCCTTTGTAATGTGTGGTGAATATATTTCATGCCAAAAATATTTTTCCGTGTAGTATTTTAGTGTCTGTATAATATTCCTTTGTATACTATTCCCCAATACTGTATATTCAGTCAATATATGGGATTAAATATTCTAAAGCCCAATAGGCTTTTCACAAATTTTCTTATTACAATTAATTTTTGCAGTAAACAGCACAAACCTACATCTTAGTATACATCTCTAGTTATCTTCCAGATATGGAATTCCTGGGTCCAGAGGGTGTACTCATATTTTTTAAATGATTTCAATATAAGTTTTTTTTTTTAAAAAAGACTTAGTAATATAATCATATTATGTTCATGCTCTTTTAACATATTATTTTTCATAACATAATATTTTGTAAAATAATCGTTTTAATAACCAAATAACAGGTTATCTGCAACCGACGAGTGCCTGACTGCTTCCCACATTATGGGCCATTGCTCAAAAACCACCAGTTTGCGATTTAGATGAGTATGAACCATTACCAATGACCCGGTCCTTTTATCATCTCAGTCTGCAGGGTTCTGTGCTCTGACCACCACATTCTCGTATCTCCCACTGTCTCTCTTTACTGTCTCAATTCTGTTAGTTCTTCAACCCCCGAGACACTGACCCTGTCACCTGTTTACTGCCCATCGATCCTGTTGACTCTTATTTCCTTTCTCACTCAGCTCAGACACTATGGAAAGATCATAACTACCCTCTCACATTCGCCCCAGCTTCCTTCCCCTTCTGTCCCTCTGTACGTTTCCTGCCTGGGAAACTTCCTTGTGTTTGCCTGGTTGATCAGAATCCTGGCAAATCCAACTCTTCACCCACTCCCCGGGCGGGCACCCAAGCAGCTGAGTGTGCAGAAAGTCACACCACCACCTTCACTTGTCTTCATTTGGACTCATGAGCCCTTAATACTGCCTGCAACTCCTACAGTTCCCTGTTTAGTTCAATTCCACACTGTCTCCTCTCTTCTACAATGCTTTGCCCTCCTTCTTAACTCTTTTTCACTAATCTTGGTTATTATTTTACTGAGAAAATAAAAGCTATCAAAGAGGTAAATCTACATGTCCCCCTCCACTAACTCTATCATTTACCTGCATTTAGGACCTTGGACATTGCTTTACATCCCATTTCCAAGGTAGACAGACCAACTCCTATATCTAAGGCTAACATACTTCTCTCTACTGGATCATTCCCGTTAGCAGACATGCTGTCATTTCTTCTATCTTTAAAAACCAAATTTAAAAATGTATTTATCAATATCCTTCTCCGGCCCACTTCTCTGCAAAACTCCAGGAAAGAGCAACCTCTATCTGCTGTCTCAGTGACCCCGTCTCTCGTTCATTCAATGCCACTGCTCCCCTCCACAGCTCTTGCCAAAACTGTCAGCAATTTCAGTGTGGTCAGATCCAGTGCTGAATCCTCAGTCATCCCTCCCACCCACCTTTGTCCCTAGCAGTATTTGATGTAGTTGATCTCTTTCACTCCTTCATAAAACAATTTCCTCATTTGGTTCTGGCCAAGAGGCCACACTTTTTGGTTTTCCTTGTCCGTCACTGCTCACTCCTTCTCAGTTGTCTTGGCTGGCTCCCCTTCATCTTTCCAAAGTACAATCATAGTGGCATCTCAGAGTTCAATTCTAGGACCTTTTCTACCTTCTATCTACATTCACTCTTCAGACATCTCTTTCAACCCCAGCTCTATGTAACAAGTGCCCTTAAACATCTCCGTCTCTGTCCACTCACCTGAACTCTATGTCCTATAGGCTTATCTTCAGACTGTGTCCAGGATCCCACCGCTTTTCTCCATTCCACCATGACCATGCCAACCCCGTCCTTGTCACACTGCATGTGCTGCTATAGCCTCCTCTTTGGTCTGGCTTCCATTTTTGCTCCCTTTATTATAGCCTTCACCCAGCAACTGAAGTGATCCTCCTAAAAAGTAAATAAGCTCATATTACTCCTTTGATAAATGCTCGATAATGTCTCACTGTGAATAAAGGTAAAGTCCTTATCAGAGCCTATAAGACCCCACAGCTTCTTGCCCTTATCTTTACCATTTTATCCTCACTCTCTTCATTTCATTTACACTGACCTCCTTACTGTTTCTCAAATAAGCCAAGTGAACTTCTACCTCGGGGCCTTTACACCTGCTGGTCCTCAACCCGGAAAGTGCTACCCCACATACTCACAGAACTCACTCTCTCTCTCTCTCCCTCTCTTTCTCTCTCTCTCTCTCTCTCTCTCTCTCTCTCTCTCTCTCTCTTCCTCTCTCCCTCCCTCCCTCTCTGTCTCTCATTTTTTATGTCTTTGCTCAAATGTTATCCCATCATACACATCTTTCCTGACCACCCTAGAAAAAAAATATATCACATACTCACATGCATATACAGCTGTCACTATCTCCCAATATCGCTTTTTTTATTATACTTATCACCACTTTTCATATTATATATGTCAAATTTAAATGTAATTGTTTATCTCTTCTAATGAGAAGGGACTTGATTAATAGTCCCAATGTCTAGAATTCTGCCTGATACATAATAAGTACTGAACAATATTTTTAATAAATGAACAAGCAGAATAGGAATACGTACGCATTCCAACCATAAATGAGAGCTTAGAGAATAAAGGCAAATGTTTCCAAGTGATTGCAATCTGAAGGGGAAGTTTTTCTTGGCCATTCACATAAGTTTTTTGCAATTATAGTATATGAATGTGGACCATCAACCACAGGAAAAATTAAAATAAAGCTCAGGCCACAAAGAAGCAGAAAGCAATAATTAAGGGCTAGGGAAAGGATTAGACAATTAGTCACCACTTGCTTTGCCAGAATGGTTAAGAGCATAGGCTCAGGAATGAGCTAGATCTGAGTTTGAGTCCGCACTGCCACACACTAGCTCTACCACCTGGAACAAGGTAGTTACTCTCTCTGAGTCTGACTTTTCTGATCTATAAAATGCGGTTAAAACTTTCCAGAGTTGTTGTAAGAATTATACGACATAATGTTCCTAGCACAGTCCCTGCTACATAATAAGCATTTAATATATGCTGGCTTTATTCATTTATTATTTTAAATATATTATCATACTACTATTCAATTCCACCAGTATATTTTATTAAGCAACACAGCCATTGCACACACATCCTCCAACAAAACGCTCTATGGAGTAAGGGATGGTTTAGCTTTACGCACAAGATTCTTCACTTTGATTTTGTAAGTACACCCAGCACAGAAATCTACATACAATACCATTTAGAGTTCATTAATTCGCACTTACTGAGGAGCACAGAAAATAACTTAACCCACACTTAGATGATATTTCAATTCAATGAACTATACATACCCTGTTGGAATGAGTTTCTTAATGCTTTCTATTCTGCTGCACTAAGGAGCTGATGGTAAGTCTTTGCAGTGAGACCAAGGGAGGAGTCTCTCTGCTGATCTAGTCAAAGTTTCTTCTCTTTGGGTTCTATGATGCTCTTGTTCTATTACTGGTTGATCTGTGCTAGAATATCTTTTACTTTGCTTCTGCTTCTCCTGCTGCAAATCTTATTTCTAGTTTATGCACTTCAAAGTCTTCTCTGAATCTTGAGTCTACTCATTAGTCCTAGGAATAGCTAAGTGATAAAAAAAAGTCCATGGCAATCACTTTCTCCTTTATTCACTTAACAGATGTGTAAAAAAAATAAAAGCTACTATGTGATAGACCTCATGGCAAGGATGCAGAAAGCAAGACAAGCACAGTATCTGATCTCTTCTCTGGGAGTCAGAGTCAAATGAGGAACACAGATATTGAAGGTAGGGGTGTGTGTGTGTGTGTGTGTGTGTGTGTGTGTGTGTGTGTGTGTAATAGGAACTATAAGGAGTGAATTACAGAGCTCTCTGCAATACAAAGAAGTACCATAACCAGATTTAAAATACCAGGGAATTGAGGGAGTTAAGTGTAAGGAGATATTTTTCAAGTTTTTTAAATATGACTCACACAAAGAAATACAATTGAGAGTGCAACACAACACACATATGCACTCACACAGAATCAAAACAGATATTTCATTGAACAATACTTACTTTTCTATTTTATTCTATTTCAATGTTCTATACTTTATTTTCTGGCAAATACCCACTAGAGTAGGAACTGAGGGTAGCAGACACTATTCCAGGCAAAAACAAAAACATAATGCACCAAGTCCTGAAATGAGTACATGTTAATTCATTCGTTTCAGCCTCCTGTTGTGACTATGATCTGTTGGCAGCCAGCTTCTGTTCCCACTTCCTTTTTGGGTGCCTTCCTGTACTGCCAAGACTAGGAAGTAAAAACTACATTTCCTAGACTCCCTTGCAGCTAAGTTTCTACATTTGGAATAGGTTGTGCAAGTTGGCTTCAGTATCATGATTAGAAAGCTGGAATTGTAGGGTATTTTAACACCTTATTGACATCAATGGGTAGATCTTCCAGACAGAAAATTAATAAGGAAACAATGGCCTTAAATGACACACTAAAGCAGATGGATTTCATGATATCTTCAGAGTATTACACCCCAAAGCAGCAGAATATATATTGTTTTCAAGTGCACATGAAATGTTTTCTAGGAGAGACCAAATGTTAGGACATAAATTAATTCTCAATAAATTTAAGAAGTTTGAAATCATATTAACCATCTTCTCTGATTATAATGCTATGAAACTAGAAATCAGTCACAAGAATACACAAAGACATGGAGGTTAAATAACATATTACAAAACAATAAATGGGTTAACAATAAGAACAAGAAAGAATTCAAAATATACCTTGAAACAAATGAAAATGAGAACAGCAACTCAAAATCTATAAAACACAACAAAAATAGTCCTAAAAATAAAATTCATAGCATTACAGGTCTACCTCAAGAAACAAGAAAAATGTCAAAGAAATAACCTAACTTTACACTTAAAGGAACTTGAAAAAGAACAACAAAGTCCAAAGTGAGTAGAAGAAAGGAAGCAATAAATATCAGAGAAGAAATAAACAAAAGAGTCTAAAAAAACAGACCAGTGAAACCAAAAGCTGATTTTTTGTAAAGATAAACAAGATTGACAAACCTTTAACCAGATTCATCAAGAAACAAAGAGAAAGGACCCAAATAAATAAAATCAGAAATTAATGAGGAGAAGTAACAACTGACAACAAAGAAATACAAAGAATTGTAAGAAAATATTATGAACAACTTTATACCAACAAATTGGACAATCTGGGAAAAAATGAATGAATTCCTAGAAATATACAATCTTCCAAATCTGAATCAGGAGAAATCAGAAAACCTGAAAAGTCAGATTACAAATAATTCAATTGAAGCAGTAATCAAAAAACTCCCAACAAATAAAAAAGTCCTGGATGGGATGGCTTCACGGGGAAATTTTATCAAACATTCAAAGAAGAACTAACATCAATTTTCTCAAACTATACCAAAAAATTCAAGAGGAGGGTAAACTACTAAGTTCATTTTACAATGCCAGTATTATTCTAACTCCAAAACCAGAAAAAGACACTACAAAGAAAGAAAACTATAGGCCAATATCCCTGATGAACATACATTCTAAAATCCTCAACAAAATAGCAAACCAGATCCAGTAACACCTTAAAAAGATCATGTACCATGATCAAGTGGGATTTATTCCAGGGATGCAAGCATAGTATAATATGTGCAAATCAATAAATGTGATACACCACATAAAAAAATGAAGGATAAAAAACCACATGATTGCCCTGGCAGGTTTGGCTCAGCGGTTAGAGCGTCGGCCTGTGGTCCAGAGAGACCCAGGTTAGGTTCCCTCTAAGGGCATGTACCTTGATTGCAGTTTGGCCCGGACCCTGGTTGGGTCATGTGGGTGGCAGCCACTCGATGTGTCCCTTTCACGTCGATGTTTCTCTCTCTCTCTCTCTCCTTCCTGCTCTGTCTGGAAAAAAAAAAAAAAGGAAAAATGTCCTCAGGTGAGGATAAAAAAAACAAACCACATAATCATATCAATAGACGCAGAGGAAGCATTTGATAAAATTCAGCACCCATTTATGATTAAAAAAATTTAAAAAACTCTCAGAAAAGTGGAATTAGAGAAAACATACCTCAACATAATAAAAGCCATATATGACAAACCCACAGCTAACATCATACTCAATGGGGAAAATCTAAAAGTGTTTCTCCTAAGATCAGAAACAAGACAGGGATGTTTGCTTTCACCATTCTTATTCTACATAGTATGGAAGTCCTAGCCACAGCAATCTGACAGAAGAAGAAGTAAAAGGCATCCAAATTGGAAAGGAAGAAGTAAAACTCATTGTTTGCAGATTACATAATACTGTGTATAGAGAACCCTAAAGATTCCACAAAAAAACTACTAGAACTGACAAATAAATTTAGTAAAGTAGCAAGATACAAAATAAATATCTAAAAATCAGTTGCATTTTTATACACTAATACTGAACTATCTGAAAGGGAAACTAAGAAAACAATCCCATTTACAATTGCATCAAAAAAATAAAATACCTATGAATAAATTTCACCAAAGATGTAAAAGATATGTACTCAAAAAGTTATAAGACATCAAAGAAAGAAACTGAAGAAAATACAAAGAAGTGGAAGCATATACCATGTTCATGGATAGGAATAATTAACATCATTAAAATGTCCATACTGTCCAAAGCAATCTATAGATTCAATGTAATTCCTATCAAGATATCAATGGCAGACTTCCAGTCAAGATGGTGGCGTAGGTAAACACGGTATCGCGTCCTCCCACAACCACATCAAAGTTACAACTAAACTACAGAACAACCATCATTCAGAACTGCCTGAAATCAAGCTGAATGGAAGTCCTACAACTAAAGTATTAAAGCAGCAGCCACATCCAGACTGGTAGGAGGGGCGGAGGCAGACAGGCTGGTCCCACACCCACGTGTCGCGGATAAAAATCAGGAGGATACCTCACCTGGGAAGGTCCTCCCTGAGGACTGAGGGGTCCCCGTCCCACATCGGGTGCCCCACTCAGGGTTCCACTGCCAGGAGAAGAAGTCCCCATAACTTCTGGCTGGAAAAACCAGTGGGAACTGAGGCTCAGGGAAGCTGATGTGGCTGGAGCCCCAGGCAGCTCCTTAAAGGGCCCGTGCAGGGACTTATCGGACTTTCTCCCTCTAAGCTTGGAGGGGAGGCAGCTCGAGGGGCGCCAGAGACATACAGGGAAGAACTGAGCTGTTTGGCACTGGAGCAAGGGCTGGAGAGGGGGCTTTCTCTGGGACAAATGTGCTGTCAGAGGCCTTTGTTCCTTTGGTGAGCCCTTCCCTGGGGCGGCAGACAGTCGCTATATCTGGGACTCCAGCAACCTGGCTCACACTGGTTGCCCCACCCTGGTGATTCCCTGAGGCCCTGCCCCACCCAACTTTCAAGCCCACCCAAGCTGTTGCCACTTGCTTAACCATAGGATTGGCCTGTCTTGGATCCTGCTTCAGGTTTCCTAAATTCTTTCAAACAAGCAGCATCTGGTCTCAGATAGCTCCATACCTCTCATTGAGTAATACACAGAAACAAACACAGGGAGGCAGCCAAAATGAGGAGACAAAGAAACAGGTCCCAAATGAAAGAACAGAACAAAACCCCAAGAAAAGAACTAAGCAAAATGGAGATAAGCAACCTAACAGATGCTGAGTTCAAAATACTGCTTATAAGGATGCTCAATGAACTTAGTGAGGGCCTCAAGAACATAAAAAAGGACCAGTCAAAAATGATGCATGCACAGTCAGAAATGAAGGAGGCATTAACTGAAATAAAGAATAATTTACACAGATTCAATAGTAGAGTACATAAATCCAAGAAGCAAACCATTGATTTGGAATATAAGGAAGCAAAAAATGCCCAATCAGAACACCAAAAAGAGAAAAGAATCCAAAAAAATGAGGATAGTGTAAGGAGCCTCTGGGACAACTTCAAGTGTGCCAACATTCACATCTTGGGGGTGCCGGAAGGAGGAGAGAGAACAAGAAATCGAAAACCTGTTTGAAACAATAATGGCAGAAAACTTTCCTAACTTGGTGAAGGAAACAGACATACAAGTCCAGGAAGCACAGAGAGTCCCAAACAAGATGAACCCCAAGAGGCCCACACCAAGACACATCATCATCAAAATGCAAAAGGTTCAAGACAAAGCGAGAATCTTAAAAGCAGCAAGAGAAAGGCAGCTAGTTACCTACAAGGGAGTTCCCATAAGGCTGTCAGCTGATTTCTCAAAAGAAACTTTGCAGGCCAGAAGGGAGTGGCAAGAAATATTCAGAGTGATGAAAAGCAAGAACCTACAACCAAGATTACTCAATCCTACAAAGCTGTCATGTAGAAACAATGGCCATATAAAGAGTTTCCCAGGCAAGAAAAAGCTAAAGGAGTTCATCACCACCAAATCGTTATTATATGAAATATTAAAGGGTCTTTTTGAAGAAAAAGATAAAATATATGAACAAACAAAATGGTAATAAATACATATCTATTGACAATTGAAGCTACAAACAAATGAACAAGCAGAATAGAAACATTCTCATAGATACAAAGAAATTTTGTTGGTTGCCAGATGGGAGAGGGGTTGGGGGAATGGGTGAAAAAGGTGAAGGGATTAAGAAGTACAAATTTGTTGCTAGACTGACAAACCTCAAATGGAAAGGGGGTGGGAAGAAATAAACCAAAGAACTTATATGCATAACCAATGGACACAGACAATAGTGTGGGAAAAGTTGGGAGGGGGGCGGGAGTGGGGAGGAGGGGGTCAATGGGGGAAAATGAGGAACATCTGTAATACATTCAACAATAAAGATTTAAAAATAAATAAATAAATAAATAAATAAGAAAGACATCAATGGCATATTTCACAGAACTAGAAAAAATATTACAAAATGTTATATGGAACCACAAAGGCCCCCAAATAGCCACAGCAATCTCAAGAAAGAAGAACAAAGTTGGAAGAATCACACTACCTAATATCAAACTATACTACAAGTCCATAGTAATCAAAACAGCATGGTACTAGCATAAAAGCAGACATATAGATCAATGGAACAAAATAGAGAGCCCAGAAAGAAAACCATGCCTTTCTAGTCAATTAATATTTGACAAAAGGAACAAGAACATACAATGGGATAAATATAGTCTATTCAATAAATGATGTTGGGAAAATTAGACAGAGACACATACACAAAAATTAAACTAGACCACTTTCTTATTCTTACACCATACACAAGAATAAACTCAAAATAGATTAAAGACTTAAATGTTGGACTCAAAACCATAAAAATCCTAGAAGAAAACAGAGCCAGTAAAATCTCGGACATTTTGCGCAGCAATATTTTTTCTGATATATCTTTTTGGGCGAGGGAAACAAAAGAAAAAATAAACAGCCCTGGCCGATTTGGCTCAGCAGTTGGAGGGATGGCCTGCGGACTAGAGAGTCCCGGGTTCGGTTCCTGCTAGGGGCACGTACAAAAAAAGAAAGAGAGAGAGAGAGAGAGAAAGAAAGAAAGAAAGAAAGAAAGAAAGAAAGAAAGAAAGAAAGAAAGAAAGAAAGAAAGAAAGAAAGAAAGAAAGAAAGAAAGAGACTACATCAAACTAAAAAGTTTTTGTACATCAAAGGAAACCATCAACAAAATGAAAAGATAACCCACTAAATGGAAGAACATATTCACCAATACTAATCTGATAAGGGGTTAATATCCAAAATTTATAAAGAACTTACAAAACTTAACACCAAAAACCAAACAATCCAATTAAAAAATGGGCAAAGGACCTGAAGAGACACTTCTTCGAAGAGAACATACAGATGACCAATAGACATATGAAAAGATGTTCAGTGTCACAAATCATCAGAGAAATGCAAATTAAAACCACAATGAGATATCACCTCACACCTGTCAGAATGGCTATCATCAATCAATGAACAAACAACAAGCGTTGGAGAGGGTGTGGGGAAAAGGGAACCCTTGTGTACTGTCGGTGGGAATGCGGACTGGTGCGGCCAGCATGGAAAGCAGCATGGAGTTAACTCAAAGAATCAAAAATATAACTGCCCTACGACCCAGCAATTTTACCTCTGGGAATACATCTGAAAAAACCCCAAACACTAATTTGAAATAATATATGCACCCCTATGTTCATAGCAGTGCTATTTACAATAGCCAGGATTTGGAAGCAGCCTGAGTTCCATCAGTAGTAGATGAATGGATAAAAAAGTGGTGGTACATTTACACAATGAAATAATACTGGCCTTAAAAAAGAAGCAAATCTTACCTTTTGTGACGGCATGGACAAACCTGAAGCGTATTATACCAAATGAAATAAGTCAGTCGGAGCAAGACAAGTACCATATGATTTCACTCATATGTGGGATCTAATGAACAAAATAAACTAACAAACAAAAATAGAAACAGACTCAGATACAGAGAACAGACTGACAGCTGTCAGTGGGGACGGAGTAGGAGGGCTTGGTGAAAAAGGTGAAGGGATTAAGCAAAAAAAAAAAAGAGCCCAACCAAACAAAACCTCATAGACAGACAACAGGATGGTGATTACCAGAGAGAAAGGGTGGTTGGAGGAGGTAGAAGAGGGTAAAGTGGGGATAAATGGTGATGGAAGGAGACTTGGCTTGGAGTGGTGAACACACAATATAATATATAGATGATGTATTATAAAATTGTACACCTGAAACCTATATAATTTTATTAACAAATGTCACCCCAATAAATTCAATTAAAAATTTTTTAAAAAGAAAGTTGGAACTGAGTCAGACACCACATGCTCTAGATTTTAGATGGGCGGCTACAAACGAGGTCTTCAACACATGTCATGTGTCTCCCTGACATCGGCCAGGCCCGGGGTTTCGTTGCCTGGTCACCAGCTTGCCCGCAGAGAGGCAGCCGTGCCCATGATGGCAGCCGCCTCCCTTGGATTGTGGCTACGGCAGCAAGTATATCCCTGAACTAGTGATGGCCTCTGACTCCTGCTTCCGTGCAGTACTTTTGAAAGCATCTAGTTCCCTGTGTTAAATCCCTTTCTTCCTAAATTGTTCAGTCATGTCTGGAGCCATGTTTACCTAAAGCAGACCCTGATATAAGGATTTGTGTGCAAGTGATTTATTAAGGAAATGCTTCCCAGAGAAACCACTGAGAGGGTGAAGGAAGTGGAACTGGGAAAGAGCAGTTTTAGTCCTAGTTCCAGCCTCATCCAGAGCCCACAGAAGTGCTCATCCCAGAAAAATTAAATTACCCCAGGAAGTAAATTACACCTCAGAGGTTGACCTAAGTTGAGACAAGGGAGCTGGGCTTTCAAAATCTTACACTATCATCCGGCCAGTGTGGCTCAGTGGTTGAGCACTGACCCATGCGCCAAGAGGTCACCAGTTCAATTCCCAGTCAGGGCACATGCCCAGGTTGTGGGCCCGATCCCCAGTAGGGGCGTGCAGGAGGCGGCCAGTCGATGTTCTCTCTCATCGATGTTTCTATCTCTCTCTCCTTTTCATTTCCTCTCTCTCTAAAATCAATAAAGGAAAAAAACAATTTTTTTTAAAAAACCTCACACCATGTTCCACTGGCTACAGGCTACACCTTCAGGGAACTGGGGGTGCCCTACGCTTGCAGACGGAGGCTCCAGGAACCCCAGGGCAGTCTTGTGGAGAGAAGCAGGGGGTTAAAAGCAAAGGCCTGCAGAAACTGGGGGAGGGCACACAGAAATATGAGAAGGGATCCCAGGGGAACAGTGAGGACTGGGTCCTCCACAGGGTGATTTCTGTAACAGCCAACCCCTAACAGATAATGATCAGCAACAAAGTTCACAAGTTGCTGGTTACTCACTGTCAGGTGGGCTATAAGGTACCCCTACTAAAAATGCTATTCAAGTTGAATCTGCAACTAAACTAGGTTTGTTTCCAGAATTCTCATCATATATGTAATTGGGATTAAGCAAAGGCCTAGATTCAACCCTTCAGACGTCAGATTTTCTACCTCAGATACAGGATTTTGTTGAGACGTATTGGCTTTCTTTTTTCTTTTTCATAGGCATCTAGCAAGAAAAAAAGAAGAAGAAGAAAACCTGACATCTGCAGTTGAATGGGATCTTGGCATCCTAGCACATGGTGGAAGGGATGCAGCCCTATTAACCTCAACTGTTTACAGAGTGGGTGCACCACTAGGCCCCCTGGTGGTTTCTTCTGGGAACGTGCAAAGAAGTATTTCTGAGGGGGGGAGGGAGGGAAGGGGGGGGAGAGAGAGAGAGAGAGAGAGAGAGAGAGAGAGAGAGAGAGAGAGAGACTGAATAGTTTAAGTTTAGTGAGGATTTAGTTACTGTTCCACAATACTTATTTCTCCCAGAGTATTTTTCTTTCTTCAAATCATCAATTTGACAAGCATGGTTTGCCACAGGTCATTAATAAGTCATTACTAATTCCCTTCCCTTCTCCAAACCTTTCATTTAAAAACCTAGCAAAATTGGATAAATAGGATTTTAAACGTTAGAGGTAACGAGAAGAAAGTAATTTTATTACTGATAGAGGAACTGAAATTCTTTTTTCTTTTCTGATAAAATTTTCACATCCAGTCTTTAGCTGACAAAGCTGTGATTAGCAGCAAAAATATCAACTGGGACCCCAGCAACCTATATGAAGACTGTAACTGGAATATAATGCCATAGTTGGATTTGGGTAGGGGTATCTTTTTACTATTGGTAATATCATTACAAGGATTGTCACTTGTAGCTAGGCATCCTGGATCATTAGTGCCTGTCTGTCTCATTAGAAACCACGACCTCCCAGGTAGCCACTCGGTAGGGGGACCCCTGAGCTTTCTCCCCAGGGCAGCCTAGGGAGAGAACTCACATGCAGGTGCATGCATGACTGTTATACCTGTTGATACCTGGTGGCAAAATTGCTGTCTTTCCCCAAGTGATAAATATTATATTCCTTATATTCCCATGGACAAGGGAAGCGTGGGGGTGGGGGGTTGAAACAATATTCAAGGTGTCTTTTGATTTATACAAGCCTGAGTCTTTGTTCTCTGTGCAAAAGTCCACTCAGAGAACTAGCACCTGCTCTCACTTTCTTCTTTAACTAAACTAAAACATTAAGGCAACATTATCAACCAAGAAGGAGGCTACCGGGGACTTCTTTTCCCATTCTTTGTATCCTGGCAATTCCATCAGCATTTCTTGAACTGATTTTCCATTATCACTTTCTAGTTTTATAATTCTCCTCTATAATATTATATTAACTGCTCAGGGTATTATTCCTGAAACCCAGCCTATAAAAATTCTTGCATTTTACTGATCCATAAGGCGAATATGCTTTTGATTGAATATCAAGGGATTTATTTTCAGAAAGTAATACTATCCCAGGCCACAAAAAATAAAACTCAAGTTCTCAAAATTGTAAAGGCCATATTCTCTAACCACAGTGCCATAAAATTGGAAGTTTATAACTAAAGGACAAGTAAAAAAAGACCCTTAAAAATAAGAATTCATTTTTTAATATAATTTTTAGTGAAACAAGAAATAAAAGAGGCTAAAATTACCAATTTAGATATAACAAGATGCAACAAGAATGACAGGTATACCTTATAATGTGAGGTTCTGCCAAAGCTGAACTGAGGGGAAAATGCATAATCTTAATACATTTTTAATTACATTTAAAAATAACACCAATGAAAAAAGAAGATAAAGAAAATAGATCTTCTTTAATATAAAATTTATATATACGTAAAATATTTAGGCAGAGATTGTTTGAAAAGACCAATAAAAGAGACAAACTAACTAAACACACACACTCATACACGAAGGCAACAAGTAAAAACATTAAAATTAACAAAGAACCAGGCCATTGCGGCTCACTGGTTGAGCATCAACCCACGCACCAAGAGGTCATCAGTTCGATTCCTGGTCAGGGCGCATGCCCAGGTTGTGGGCCTGATCCCCAGTGGGAGGCATGCAGGAGGCGGCCAGTCAATGTTCTCTCTCATTGATGTTTGTATCTCTCTCTCTAAAATCATAAAGAAAACAAATTAACAAAGAAAGGCCCTGGCCAGTGTGTGGCTCAGTTGGTTGAAACTTTATCCTGTGCACCAAAGGGTCATGGGCTCAGTTCCCAGTCAGACCACATACCCAGGTTGCAGGTTCAATCCCTAGGCAGGGCTTGAACAGGGAGGCAACGGATCAATGTTTCTTTCTCTCTTCCTCTCCCTTCCGATCTCTCTAAAATCAGTGGAAACATATGCTTGGGTGAGGATAAAAGAAAAATTTTAAAAGGAGGTAATACTACAGATAAGAAGGAAAAATAGAACATTCACGAGAGAATGCCATATGAAACTATCACAATAAATTTTAAAATCTCCTTGTAAAGGATAATTTTATAAAGAAATATAACTGTGTTACTTCACCACTGCCACATAACAAACTCAGTAGTTTAAAACAGTAAGCATTTAGTATTATTCACGAGCCCGTGTGTCCGCTGAGTGTCTCTGCCCGTCTTGCTGGGCTCGCTCATCCGTTTACAGTCAGCTGCAGGTTAATTGGGCAACTCTGCTAACCTGGTCTGGGATCTTGCATGTTTTGGTAGATGACTGGCTACAGGCTGGTCTAGGATGGTCTTGACGCGACACTGCATTTCCCTCCACGTGCTCTCCTTCCCCAGCAGGCTAGCTCTAGCGTAATCCCATGGAGGTGGCAGGGTTCCCTGGGCAAGAGCAGAATTACACAAGGCCAGGTGGGGCCCCAGCTAGGTTATGACACACTGTCGTTTCTATCAGAATTACAAGGTCAGCCCAGATTCAAGATGAGAAGAAAGAGAATCCACATCTTGATGGAAGAGCTGCAAAACCACACTGGGAAGTGCATGGATACAAGGGGGCCATTAATTAGATCCATCCATGTAACCAACCTACCACAAAAACTCAGAAAATCTGCATATACCATGAGAGACACTGAACGGGCTGTCAAAGAACTACTAAAATATGTGTCAAACCCGATGTGTTCAAACCACTACTAATTACCAGCAAGTTCTTTCAAATACTTGAAGGACAGAGAATTTCTGTGCTATAGAGAATCCAGGGCATAGAGAAACTAGAAAAGACTTGGATTCATTCTACAAAGCTGGCATAATGCTGATACTGACATGTCAAAGAAAACTAGAGATCAATGTGATTTGGGACTATAGGTCCAAAATAGTAAATGAAATACTAGCAAATACGATAAAGAAGAATGTCCAGCCGGTGTGGCTCAGTGGATTGAGCGTTGTCCCATGGACTGAGAGGTCCCAGTTCCATTCCCTGTCAGGGTACATGCCTGGGTTGCGGGCTCGATCCCCAGCATGGAATGTGCAGGAGGCAGTCAATTGATGTTTCTCTGTCATATAGATGTTTCTCTCTCTCTCTCCCTTCTTCTCTTGCTAAAATATAAAAAATATACATTAAAAAAGAAAAAGATACAGAAGAACACATGGAATGTATTCATGGAGTTGTTTCTTTTAGGAATTCAAAGATAGTTTAATATAAAAGAACTATTAATATTATTTATCATATCAATCAAAATAAAAATATATTTCTTATCATCTTAAATGCTAAAAAGGTATTTAGCAAACATATATGCACCCAATATAGGAGAAATGAAATACATTAAAAATCTTCTGGAGGACTTCAAAGGAGAAATCAACAGCAATACAATCATAGCAGGGGATTTCAACACCCCGCTGACATTACTGGATAGATCCTCTACACAAAAAATTAACAAGAAAACACAGACTCTAAAGGAAGCACTAAATCAAATGCATTTAATAGATATCTACAGAGAATTACACCTCAAAACTGCAGAATTCACATTCTTCTTAAGTGCACATGGGACATTCTCAAATGTTAGGGCACAAACTAAGTCTCTACAAGTTCAAGAAGATCGAAATCATATCAAGCATCTTCTCAGATCACAATGGCATGCAACTAGAAATCAACTGCAACAAGAACATGCAAAAACATTTGAAAACATGGAGGCTAAATAGCATGTTATTAAACAATGAATGGGTTACCATGGAGATCAAGGAAAAAATTAAAAACTTCCTGTAAACCAATGAAAATGAACACACAACAACACAAACTCGATGGGATGCAGCAAAAGCAGTTCTGAGAGGGAAGTTCATAGCACTACAGGCATACCTCAAAAAACAAGAAAAATTTCTAATAGACTATCTAACCTCACAACTTAAAGAACTAGAAAGTAAATGAAAAGCAAGTAGAATGAAGGAAATAGTAAAGATCAGAGCAGAAATAAATGGCATGGAGACCAAAAAAAAACAATTCAAAGGATCAATGAAACAAAGAGCTGGTTCTTTGAAATGATAAACAAGATTGATGGACCCTTAGCTAGACTCACCAAGAAACAAAGAGAGAGAAGCCAAATACACAAAATCAGAAATGAAAGAGGAGAAGTAACAGCTGACACCACAGAAATACAAAGGATTGTTAACAAATATTATGAACAATTATATGGCAACAAATTGGACAATCTAGGCAAAATGGACAAATTCCTAGAAACACAGTCTCCCAAAACTGAACCTGGAAGAGATAGAAAACTTGAACAGACCAATAACAACTAAGGAAATTGAAAATGTAATCAAGACTCTCCCAGCAAACAAAAAAGCCCAGGCCCCAACAACTTCACAGGGGAGTTTTACCGAACATTCAAAGAAGAACTAACACCCATTCTCCTCAAACTATTTCAAAAATTCAAGAAGGAAGACTTCCAAACTTGTTTAATGAGGCCAGCATAATTCTAATTCCAAAACCAGAAAAAGACACTACAAAGAAAGAAAACTACAGGCCAATATCCCTGATGAACATAGATGCCAAAATTCTAAACAAAATACCAGCAAATCAAATCCAGCAATACATCAAAAAAATTATTCACCATGACCAAGCGGAATTCATCCCAGGGATGCAAGGCTGGTACAATATTTGCAAATCAATAAATCTGATTCACCACATAAACAAAATGAAAGATAAAAATCATATGATCATATCAATAGATGCTGAAAAAGCATTTGACAATATCCAGCACTTGTTTCTGATAAAAATGCTCAGCAATTTGGGAATAGAGGGATCATATCTCGATCTAATAAAGGCCATATATGAAAGACTTACAGCCAACATCATACGCAATGGACAAAAATTTAAAGCATTTCCCTGAAGAACAGGAACAAGACAAAGATGCCCACTTTCGCCACTCTTATTTAACATAGTACTGAAAGTCTTAGCCACAGCAATAAGACATGAAGAAAAAATAAAAGTGATCCAAATTGGAAAGGAGGAAGTGAAACTGTCATTATTCACAGATGACATGATATTATACTTAGAAAATCTCAAAGACTCCATCAAAAATCTACTAGACTTAATAAATGAATTTGGCAAAGTAGCAGGATACAAAACTAACATCAAGAAATTGATTGCATTCTTGTACACCAATGATGAACTCACAGAAAGAGAAACTAAAAAAACAATCCCATTTACCATCACAGCAAAAAAATTAAGATGCCTAGGAATAAACTTAACCAAAGAAATAAAGGACCTATTTGCCAAAAACCACAGGACATTGAAAAAAGAAATAGAGGAAGATATAAAAAAGTGGAAGTACTTGTTCATGGATTGGAAGAATTAACATCATTAAAATGTCCATACTACCCAAAGCAATCTATAGATTCAATGCAATCCCCATCAAAATACCAATGACATAATTCACTGAACTAGAACAAATACTTTAAAAGTTCACATGGAACCAAAAAAGACCCTGAATAGCCACAGCAATCTTGAAAAACAAGGACAAAGTAGGCGGGATCACAATATCAGATATCAGGTTATACTACAAAGCTACTGTAATCAAAACAGCCTGGTACTGGCACAAGAACAGGCACACAGATTAGTGGAATAAAACAGAGAACCCAGAAATGAACCCAAAACATTATGCTCAATTAATATTTGACAAAGGTGGCAAAAGGATACAATGGAGTAAAGACAGCCTCTTTAATGAATGGTGTTGAGAAAAATTGGACAGCTACATGCAAAAAAAAAATGAAACTAGACCATCAACTTACACCCTACACAAGAATAAACTCAAAATGGATAAAAGACTTAAATATGACTCATGAATCCATAAAAATTTTAGAAGAAACTGTAGGCAACAAAATTTCAGACATCATGCGCAGCAGACTTTTCACTGATACATCACCTAAGGTAACAGAAACAAAGCAGAAAACGAACACATGGGACTACATCAAACTAAAAAGCTTCTGCACAGAAAAAGAAACAACCACCAAAATGGAAAGGCAACCCACTGTATGGGAGAGCATAATTGCCAATGATACATCAGATAAGGGGTTAATTTTCAAAATATATAGAGTGCTCATACAGCTCAACAAAAGGAAGACAAAAAACCCAATTAAAAAATGGGCAGAGGAACTAACTAGACACATCTTCAAACAGGACATACAAATGGCTAAGAGACATATGAAGAAATGCTCAACATCACTAATCATCAGAGAGATGCAAATTAAAACAACAATGAGGTATCACCTCACACCTGTCAGAATGGCCGCCATCAACAAATCATCAAACAACAAGTGTTGGCGAGAGTGTGGAGAAAAGGGGACTCTAGTGCACTGCTGGTGGGAATGCAGACTGGTGCAGCCACTGTGGTAAACAATATGGTGTTACCTCAAAAAATTAAAAATTGAACTTCCATTTGACCCAGTGATCCTACTTCTAGGAATATACCCTAAGAAGCCTGAAGCACCAATCAGGAAGAATATATGTACCCCACAGAACTTATATGCATGTGTGCATGAACAATGGACAGGGACAACAAAGCTGGTGACAGGGCAGGGAGGGAGGGCGAAGGGGAAATCAGTGGGGGGAAAAGGAGAAACATCTGTAACAAAAGTAAATAAATTAATGAAAAAAAAAGAAATCAGCTTTTTACTAATTTATACATAAATTCAGTAGGTTCTTTGTATTCCAATATTAGTCCATTATAAATTGCAATACAGAACAACAAAAAATATAAAATACCTAGGAATAACCTTAAGGAATATATAAAACCTATATAAAGAAAACAGAAGCAATACAAGTTAAAAAAAAAAACAAAAAAACATTAAAAATTAAAAGGACAGATGTAGTATGTCTGAAATTGAAAAAGTAAATACTGCCCTGGCCGGTTTGGCTCAGCGGTTAGAGCGTCGGCCTGCGGTCCGGAGAGACCCAGGTTCAGTTCCCGCTAAGGGCATGTACCTCCGTTGCAGTTTGTCCCCGGCCCTGGTTGGTTGTGCGGGTGGCAGCCACTCGATGTGTCCCTTTCACATCGATGTTTCTCTCTCTTTCTCTCTCCCTCTCTCTCCCTCCCACTCTATCTGTACAAAAAATGGAAAAAATGTCCTCGGGTGAGGATAAAAAAAAGAAAGTAAGTACTGCAGCCCTGGCCAGTTTGGCTCAGCGGTTAGAGTGTCAGCCTGCAGACCAGAGAGCCCCGAGTTTGGTTCCTGCTAAGGGCACATACCTAGGTTGTCGTTTGTCCCAGGCACTGGTTGGGGTCGTGTGGGTGGCGACCAGTTGGCATGTCTCTCTCACATCGATGTTTCTCTCTCTCTCTTTCTCCCTCTCTCCCTCCCGCTCTATCTGAAAATAAATGCAAAAATGTCCTCCGGTAAGGATTTAAAAAAAAAAGGAAACACTAGAAAAATGGCGATTTACCTAAATTCCACAGAATTCCAATGCCATCTAAAAATTTAACCAAATAACTAAAATTGTTATCTGGAAAAAATGTTAAAAAGTCATGCACCAGGGTGGAAACCACAAAAGAACACATCTTCATGTCAAAAAGAGAGAAGCCACCATAAATATTAAAAAGGTATACAACACATTCAGGAAAATATTTGCAAGATACATGACACAAGGATAATACCTAAAATTTAAGAAAATACAAATAACATTATTCAAACCTGCATCTTAGAAACCCAGTCTCCTATATGATATTTCTTAAAATTTTTAGAAAAGACTTCCTCTTTTCGACCTACCAACTCCACTCCAAACTTTCACTTGGGTTTTCTCCTGGATGACTTCTCCCATTTCAGAACAAGCATCTGATGTCCACATGTTTACAAAAAATCCCACCTCTAACATACATTCTCTCCTCCCTCAGCCCCACCCACCTCTAGGCCTCAGCAATTTCCAGAAGTCCTTTCCCCAACATGGAATGATTAAAAAACACAGTGCAGCCGTGGCCAGTTTGGCTCAGCGGTTAGAGTGTCAGCCTGCGGTCCAGAGAGACCCGGGTTCGGTTCCCGTTACCCGGTTGCAATTTGTTCCCGGCCCCAGTTGGGTCATGCAGGAGGCAGCCACTCTATGTGTCCCTTTCACATCAATGTTTCTCTCTTTCTCTTTCTCTTTCTCTTTCTCTTTCTCTTTCTCTTTCTCTTTCTCTTTCTCTTTCTCTCTCTCTCTGTCTCTCTCTCTCTCTCTTTCTCTCTCTCTCTCTCTGAACAAAAAAATGGAAAGATGTCCTTGGTTGAGGATTAAAAAAAAAAAAAAATACAGTGCAAGGTGGGTATCATTGCTCCATGCCCTCCCGTCCAGAGTCACACTAGTATGAGTTGAAGATAATGCTTCTTCCTCCTCATTCCTCCTGATGCCCTCAAATCTCAGCTCACACAGAGACATATACATTGGCAAAGATGAAACATAACGCCAAGATCGGGAAGGTGTGAGGTAATGGGCACTTTCATGCAATAACAGAGGGAAAGGTAAGCAGTTCTATTCTAGAGGGTCAATAGTCGCTAGGCATCAAAATGCATAAAAGTACGAATGCCCTTCGACTCAGAACATTTTTTTCTTGAGGAATGTATTCCAAATAAATAGTTGGACAAATGTTTATGGATCAGGAATGCTTGTTGCAATACGGTTTATAACAGCAATAACATACACACACACATACCATGGAATAGCATACAGCCATTAGATACCATGATGCAGCTCACTCGACATTAACTGACTGAGCATCAGAATCATCAGGGGAGGCTTCCAAAATTACACATCTTGGACTTCATCTCCTGAGAGTCTGATTGATTCAGTAAATCTGATATGTGCCTAGGAAGCAGAATTTTTCAAAACTTTCTAGGTAATTCTGATACAGAATTTACCTATCAGATTTTGAAGTTATCTGAATTATAATAGTGTATGATATTGGTACCAGAACTATAGACAGAATAAACTGTCCAGAAACATGTACATTTAAGAAATTACTCTGGGAACCAAGTAGGATTTTATACCTTTGGAGAAATGATGGTTTATCTAATATAAAGCACTGTGACCACCACCTGACTACTTGGAAGTAGTTCCAAGGACTAAAAACTAAATGTAAAAATAAAACCTTAAGAATGCTAAAACAACACACACACACACATACACACACACACACACACACACACACACACACACACACATAGTTATATACAAAAGTGGTTACCCACCCTGGCCGGTTTTGCTCAGTGGTTAGAGTATCAGCCCATGGACCAGAGAGACCCGGGTTTGGTTCCCGCTAAGGGCATGTACCTTGGTTGCAGTTTGTCCCTGGCCCTGGTTGGGGTCATGTGGGTGGCGGCCACTTGATGGTTCTCTCTCTTCCCTCCTCTCTCCCTTTCACTCTATCTGAAGATAAATGCAAAAATGTTCTCTAGTAAGGATTAAAAAAAAAATGGTTACCTAGTTTCCTCAAAAAATTAAAGATGGAACTGCCATTTGACCCAGTGATCCCACTTCTTGGAATATATCCTAAGAAACCTGAAACACCAATTTGAAAGAATATATGTACCCCCATGTTCATAGCAGCACTATTTACAATCACTAAGATCTGGAAACAAACAACCCAAGTACCCATCAGCAGATGAGTGGATAAAAAAGCTGTGGTACATTTACACAATGGAGTACTATGCAGCTATAAGAAAGCTCTCATATCCTTTGAGATGACATGGAGGGACCTGAAGAGTATTATACTGAGCAAAATAAGCCAGTCAGAGAAAGACAAGTATCACATGATCTCACTTATTTGGGGAACAAAATGAACAAAATAAGCTGTCGACCAACAGAGATCCAGAATCATGGAAGTACAGAACAGATTAACAAATCTCAGAGGGATGGGGGGTGGGAGGGGAGGGAAGAGATAAACCAAAGAACTTATATGCATATGTGCACAACCAATCCACAGGGACACTAGGCTGGGGAAGCGGGGGGGGGGGGGGTAGGAGTGGGGAGAAGGGGAAATGGAAAAAAAGGGGGACATCTGCAACACTTTCAACAATTAAAAAAAAAAATGGTTACCTAATCTTGGAGGAATATCCCTGCTTAGAACTTGTCCCTAATTAAAAAAAAAAAAAATCACCCTATGTACACCTGAATTCTCAGAATTTATATTCATAATTTCAAAACCACGAAATAATGTATTTAACACATTATACAATTTTTTCATTTGTTCAAAATTTATTTTTGAGTCAAAATGCAAGTAGTTAAACTTCCTTGGGTTATAGGGTTGGAAAAGCCTCCTTTTTCCAACTTAAAGTATTCCAACATGAAAGCTTACCACAGTAGGTAATAAGTTACAGCAGACGGGTATAAGTAACATACCCTACTTTCCTTGTACCTTCTGAGGGAAAGCAAGCTGATTAATTCCAAAGAAGTCAATCTGTTATACATACCTTCTTGCATTTCTTCACAATCATTCCAAAGAAGCAAAAAATACCTGAAAAGGAAAATACCTGAAATAAACACAGTTTAATAATGACTTCAAATATTACTCTGATGAAGGAATACCTTTCAGGTTCCAAGAATAAAAACATCTCTTTAAGCTCTGAATAAATGGTCTTTTATCCAGAGAAACAGATTTTTCATATATGCGCAAAACAAAAGCAACCTGTATAATCACCTCTGCTTCGGAGGCTCATGGTAAAGAAAACAGAAGAAACCTTAGCCCACCAGGGGCCCAATGGGTCACAGTTCCTAGCACGCCTCACAGAGTGGGGCATGTGCTGACGGTGGATGTAGAGGTAGAGTTGGTTGATAGTCTGTGGGTCCCCAAGGAAATCAACTCCCTCCAAGTTTGTCAGAGGCATTAAATGGGTTTAAAAATAGAAAGTGCTTAAAATATTCCTGACACATACACAGAAATCTCTAGGCACATGTTAGCATCAGCAGGGGAGAGGAAGTATCATGGACCACGTTTATGCCTTGTGGTTTCCTCTATCTATTGGAACAGATGGATATAACTTTGACCCTTCTCAAGAGTGGCCAGGATGCTACAATATTTACAGATGAAATACTTTATTATAATGTCAGGAATTTGCTTTAAAATGCTCCAGAAAGTAAAGGTGTGTAGGGGGGGGGGGGGGGAGCGGGGATAGATAAAACAATATACTAGTATATAGTTACACACCAATCATACTTTAACATTTCAAACATACTCAAAGTCAAAGTAGTGTATTACAATCTAGTTGCATCAGCAGCTTTATATTTACAAACCAGAGGCCTCATTTAATGGACAGGGAGATTACTAATTTCTCCTGGTGAAATCCCAGTCCCAAAAGGAGACAGTCTGCCCCCACCACCACCACCACCACCGAAATGTATCTTAGAACTTGTAATTTAGCTTTGTCACTTTATTCCAGCCTCAATTTAGGATTTTTCAATTAGAGTGGGACATCTTTACAGATGTACAGGAAGCTAATAATCCCCAACATTCTGATATTATTCCCTTCAAACACATTTAGAGAATCTATCAATTCCATCGAGTAAGCAATCCCTCACAACTTGCTCTCAGGAGCAAATCCAATCACCACAGCCTGTTTGTTAAGAATTTTTTAATTTGGATATTTATCTGTTTTCTCCACATAGCATACTTTCCAGTGTTGCTAAGCAACAAGTTGTGAACCCACCTAACAGGGTTCTAGAGATTATTAAGGCCAAGTCATTACTATTCTGAGAATTCCATGAGTTTCATTTTCTAAGACAGTGGCTATTAGGTGGAAAATAAGCTAAGACCCAAAGTCCCCAAATTACTATCTTTATTTCCCCTTCACTTTAATTTTAACCAGAGGTCATTCTCATTAAAAAGCCTCTGGGGTCCTTGATAAATATAAGTTTTATACTTGCTGAGAGATCCTTGGCCCTTTCCTGTGGCTGGCTCATGCCAGTCATCCAGCTGCTATCAATTAACATTCCATCAATTTCCCTGTCAGTTTGGGTTAGGCTTGATTGAGTCCCAGGTACAGTCTACTTGGCAACATTTTTATCTCACAATGTGCTTACCATAGACGAGTTAGAATCTTTCCTCAAGTTGCATTCAACAACAAAAACATTTATTGAGCACTTATTATGTGAAAGGCACTATTAATTTGGTCTCATTCCAATGATATAGACTCATTGTTCTAATTAGTATTGGCTAAAATAATTTTTTATAAAAGGAGATCATTAAACAATTATTCTGTTAGATCAAAAATCATCTTTTTGCCCTGGCCGGTTTGGCTCAGTGGTTGGAGTGTTGGCCTGCAGACCAGAGAGTCCCAGGTTCGGTTCCCGCTAGGGGCACGTACCAAAAAAAAAAAAAAAGAATCATCTTTTGGCCCTTGTTGAAAAATTACATGAATGACTGAAAGAAGAGGGATGGAGGGGCAAGAAAGAAAATAATAAAGAGACAAGAAAATGAAAAGAAAAGATCAAGGATAGAGCGGGAAGGAGGGAGGTCAATGGGGAAAAGGGAGACATCTGTAATACAAACACAGTTCTTTGCTGAGTAGCACACTTAAATTAAACATAGGATTCAACAATAAAAAATATAAATTAAAATTTTTAAAAAGATCAAGGACAAATGAAAAGAAAAACAGAATGACAAAAAAAGGAAATAGTGAAAAGGAATAAAAACAGGAAAGTCAACAGAGGGACAGAGAGGGAAAAAAAGTAAAAAATAATTAATAATGAAAGGAAGCAAAGTATTTATATTTTCTTCAATATGCTGAATTAAGTAGTCAGAAATTTTCAAAGTATCAGATAAAAAGATATATGCTATATATATTTCATACAGTGGGAGGTTTTACTGATGTACAGCCAGCTAATGATCCCCCAAAACTCTGAACTTACACCCCTCAAACCCATCTACAGTATCTTTCAATTCCAGTGAGTAAGCAATCCCTCGAGTCATTAAATAAATAGTTTATACAGCAAGAAGTTTAGAAAAATTCTCAGAGATCCCAAATCACAAGAAAGCATGACTTGGGCGAGTGAGCCAGCACTGAAGTCGAAGGCTGCAGTAGAAATATTTGTCAGTCCCTAGTGGCCTGCAGGAGAAGGGGCATAGGAGAAGGAGCACAGGGTGCATGCAGGGAGATCAGATCAGATACCCCCACATAGAGCAAGACCCCTGCAAGGTAACACTCTTAGTGGGCAAAATAGAAAACAAAGAAACAAAAGCCCCATAGAGAGAAATGATTAAAAAAAAAAAAAAAAAAAAAAATTTGCCTGTCTCAGACTTGCCTCAGGTAGAGGAAATAAAATTTCTCTCCTGAAATTTCTAGATTCACAACATGGCGTTAAATTTCTATTACGTTCAAAACCTTTTTTTCATTTAAAAGATTCTCAGGTTGGAAAGGCCCCCATACATGCTGCAAAAGCAAACACAGTTCTTTGCTGAGTAGCACACTTTAATTAAACATAGGATTCAGTAAATTCCTAAGATTAAAGTTTCAAGGCACTTGAGTTCTCATTAAAAATGTCACCAATCTTGAAGAAAGAATATGCTTCAGAATTATACCTACAAAAACTGGATATGTGTGTGTGTGGGGGGGGGGGGACAGGGCTAATATAAAACAATTTTGTTTAATATGCTTTAAAAATAAGAACTATCAAAAATATGGCAAGAAACACCCGGGCCGGTTTGGCTCAGCAGTTGGAGCATCGGCCTGCGGACCAGAGAGTCCCAGGTTCGGTTCCCGCTAGGGGCATATACAAAAAAAATATATATGGCAAGAAAATAAGAATATCAAAAGTAGCAAGAAATCATGTATTGAAAAGCACATAAAATGTTTAGAAACTAAAATTAGAAATTCAATGACAGATTAAACACAGCTGAAAAGAGACTTTGTGAAGTGAATAATAGGGCTAAAGGAATAACTATAATGTAATTCAGTAGATACAGATATAAAAAATATAAAATAGAACATGAATCGAGAAATTTGAACTATAGTTAATCAGAGTCCTAGTGAAGGAGGTAATGGGGAGATGCAATATTTTGAAGAGATTACAGCTGAAACTTTTCCAGAATCTATTAACCTTATGAATCTTCAGATTCAGGAACCCCAATGAATCCCAAGCAGAACAGATACAAACAAATCTTTACCTAGATACATTGTAATGAGACAGTAGAACATCAAGTTAAAAAGATGATGATCTTACAAATACAGTCCATTCCCCTCTCAGTATCCCACAAAAAAAGAGTAGCCAGGGAGTGAAATAACAGATTACTTTCAAAGAAACATCATTTAGACCAAAAGTGATTTCTCACCAACAATAAAAGCATGAAATGAGATGATGTCTCAAAGCACTGAATGAAATTGTCAATTTATAAATCTATATCCAGCAAGCTTTTCTTTTAACGTTGAAGTAAAAAAGAAATTTTTTTCAAAAAGTTAGCTATTGCCATCATCATCCTAAATATTTAGAAAAAAAATTTTTTAGACAAACCAAAGGAATTAACTTCCAATATACATCTACCAAAGCAACTTCTAAAACAAGTACATCAGGAAGAAAACAGTCTCAAAATGAAAGTCTGATATGCAAGAGGAAATACTACTGAGAAAAACAATAAGAATATAGATAAATCTCAACAAACAATAACAGCATAAAACAAAAGTAATATATAATTTGTGAGATTACCTTTTAAGTGAACTAAAATTCTGCACAGCAAAAACATAAAGCATAAAGGTTGAAAGTAGAAGGATGGAAAAGATATACCAGTCAAATACTAATGAAAAAATATGGCATTGCTATATTAATTTCAAATGGAAGGGGAGCACATTATTAAAGATAATGAAGGCCACTAGGTAGTTGTTGTTTTTTTTTAATTTTAGTAAACCAAGAAGGATTAAGAATTCTAAATGTGTATGAACATGAGATAGCTTCAAAATATATAAAGAAAATTTGAAACAACCACAAGAGAAATTGATGAATTCACTGTCTTAGAGATTTCACATACCTCTTAAGATAACTGACAGACTGAGTAAACAAGAAATTGTAAGGACATAGAAAATGTAAACACATTTGTCAAACTTAATCAAATGATCACATATAAAATAAGTACCTCCAAAATGGATAATATGCATTCTTTCAAAACACACAAGGAACATGTGAAAAGAAATGGGAAAATATTGAGTATAAAACAAGGCTGACAGAAAAAGTAAAGAAATCATTAATACCTCTTCCTGAGTTCTAATACTTGCCTAAATACTAGCCAGTAGCCATTCTAAATAAGAATGAAACTCATTCATAGAATCTGAGAGTGGAGGGACTTTGGAGTTGTCTACTCCAACCCTATGCCTAATCTAAAAGCCTGCACAACATTCCCCTAAAACCTTAATCTAGCTTCTGTTTAAATGTATCCGTGTTGGGGAACTGTGGAGGTGCCTGGGCAGCCCTCCCTCACCCTGCCCCGCCCTGCCCAGCCCAGCCCCGCCCAGCAATTCAGCTGTACCTCTGAGATAACTAGTCATTATCTTAGAGTCTGGGTACAATGTCATAGGATGGGACTGGTGACGATGTAAGACATTCTACCCAGAACCCAAATGTTATACCTAGGCAATGGGGCGGTTTTATAACCATACAAGGCAAAGATGCGGCATTTCAGAACAACGTGCTTAGGTTTTGTAAACCCCACTGACGGCTTCCTGCAGCCTGGAAGGACCTCTCCTTGGTCCTAGCAGAATATATGCACATTTCCCAGGAAGAGTTTTAAAAACTTGTAATAAAACACACACACACACACACACACACACACACATATAATGAAAAACAGCAAAATCCTGCCCCATTTTTCCTACTCCCAATTCTTGTCCTCCAGGGACAACGACTTTCCATTTCTTTAGCTGTGTCTTCTGTAATTTACCTCAAATTTCTTAATAGCATATTTATGTTAATATTTCTTATATTTTTTTAGTTTTATATTTTATTTATCCTCACCATATAAAATAAAATTTTAACTCTTACATAGCCTGCTTGCTCATATATATGTATATGTGTGTGTGTGTGTGTGTGTATATGTGTGTGTGTGTGTGTGTGTGTGTGAGTGTGCTGATTATCTCAATACAGTTTTTTTCTCTTTTTGCTTAAATCGGTATAAAGTATTTACATTACTATAATAAAATAAATACTATTTGGGAATGAACCTATAGTATACATTGATAAGGTTTCTTTCCATGTGCAACTTTTTATTTCTCTAGCGGAAATACTGTCTTTTTATTTCCTCAATTTTTTTATTTATTTACCTCTCCCGACTTCAACCATAATTCTTCAACAAAACTAAAAATATTCTCTCAAGTTCAAACTTATCAGGTATCCTGCAAGTTTTATTTTTCGGTAAGAACGCCCTCTCTGGGGTCTCTCCATCCTTGTCCATTCATCTGGACTGAGTGCTGAGCGCGCTGCAGGCGCCGCACCCCGGGCCGCCCCCGCACAGCCCTCCCGGGATGGCCTTCCTGTTCCCCTGTGTCACGTTGATCCTTATTCCCTGGATCCTGTGTCTTCCACCTTTCTTTGTTTGTCACCTTGTCCTGGCAATGTACATCCCATGTTGTTTCCTAAGAAATGAGTAAATTTCTAAAGATATTGCATTATTCATCTTATTGACAGGATGAGTTTTAACTTACAAGTTGAAAATATTTTCCATCAAAATGTTAAAGCTACTGTCTTCTAATTTTATTATTTGCAGTGAAAAATTCTCATGACCTTCTGATTCTTGATTCTTTTTCTGTGTCTTCTTTTTATGTGACCATTTATGTGAAAACAATTCATGTCAATTATTTGACATAAAACACAATTTATGTCAAATAATAGAAAAGTTATTAACTTAATTTTTGTATCTTCATAAAATTTAGCCATTAAAAAATTATATTTTAGAAAATATTTAATCTCCTAATAACATAACCATAATGGAAAAGATAATATATTAATGTTTTAAAATAGTGAAAGATAATTCATCAAAATATTAAAAGTGGCACTGCTATATAATACAATTTTGAGTTCCCATTTTTAGTAACTTTTTTTATAAATGTATCGATCTTTATTGTTGAAAGTATTGCAGATGTCCCGTCTCTTTTCCACCATTGACCCCCCTCTCCACACTGCCCCCAACCCCCCACCCCAGGGTTTCACCACACTATTGTCCATGTCCATGGGTCATGCATACATGCATATAAATTATTTGGTTAATTTATTCCCTCTCCCTAACTTCTTGTTATAGACTTAATGAATGGCTGTGTCCCCCTGACAAAAAAATCATATGTTGAAGCCATTACCCCCACAATGTGGTGATATTTAGAGTTGAGGTCGTTGGGGGTAATTAGATGTAGATGAAGTCATGGGGATGGAGCCCCATGATGGGATTAATATCCTTTTATTTTTATTTTATTTTATTTTATTTTTTTTATCCTCACCCGAGGACATTTTTCCATTTTTTACTCAGATAGAGCGGGAAGGAGAGAGAGGAAGAGAGAGAAACATCGATGTGAAAGGGACACATCGAGTGGCTGCCACCCACACGACCCAACCAGGGCCGGGGACAAACTGCAGCCAAGGTACATGCCCTTAGCGGGAACCGAACCCAGGTCTCTGTGGACCGCAGGCTGACGCTCTAACCGCTGAGCCAAACCGGCCAGGGCAGATTAATGTCTTTTTAAAAAGAGGTAAAAACACTGGAGCTCTCTTCTTCTCTCAAGGTCATGTGAAAACATGGGAGAAGGCAGTTGTCTACAAACCAAGAAAAGGATTCTCACCAGGAACCAAATATGCCAACACCTGAATCTTGGACTTCCCAGTCTCCAGAACTGTGAGAAAAAATTATCTCTTGTTTAAACCACCTTGGTATAGAAACTGAGGCTGACTAAGATACTTCTATATTAAATGAATTTCTGGAATATGTATGTATGTATGTATTTATCCTCACCTGAGGATATTTTCCCATTGATCTTTAGATAGAGTGGAAGGGAGGGAGGGAGGAGAGAAACATCGATGTCAGAGAAACATTATGGATAGGTTGCCTCCCACCTGACCCCAACTGGGGCCAGGGATCAAACCTGCAACCCAGGTATGTGCCCTTGACTGGGAATCGAAC
The DNA here is from genome assembly GCF_014108415.1 of Molossus molossus. Lineage (NCBI taxonomy): Eukaryota > Metazoa > Chordata > Mammalia > Chiroptera > Molossidae > Molossus > Molossus molossus. Next base: position 187,116,307 of record NW_023425344.1, read on the forward strand.
CCAAGACCCTTCAGTCCATGAGCCGACGCTTTAACCACTGAGTCAAACCAGCCAGGGCTTGCTTTTATTTTTACATTTGGGTTTGAAAAAGTATCCTAATGCCATGTTAAAAATTTCTTTAAACCAGTAATAAATATCATCGTTACATTGGAAAAATCCATAAAGGATCATATTAATATAAATCTTTACAAACATAATTTTAATCTCATATTTCCAACATTTTATTACAAACATTTCAACATATAGCAAAGTTAAAAGAATTTGCCAATGAACAACAGTATACCACTACCTGGATTATACCAATAACATTTTCCTATACTTGTTCTATCATGTATCTATCCATCTATCCATTCCTCTAGCCATATACTGTATTAATCTTTCTTTTTTCTTTTTTTATCCTCACCCAAGGACATTTTTGCATTTCTCTTCAGATAGAATGGGAAGAAGAGAGAGAGGAAGGGAGAGCGAGAAACATCGATGTGAGAGAGACACATCGACTGGTTGCCACCCACACGACCCCAACTGGGGCGGGGACAAACTGCAACCAAGGTACGTGTCCTTGGTGGAAACTGAAGCCGGGTCTCTCCAGTCCACGGGCTGACACTCTAACCACTGAGCCAAACCGGCCACGGCAATATTTTTTATTTTTTATGTATTTCAAAATGAATAGCAAGCATCAGTATAGTTCTCTGTAAATGTTTCAGCATGCATATTATTAACTTGAGTTCAATATCATTTGTAGCAATTTTCGTCAGAGGTAATTTTTATATATAGTAAAATATACAAATCTGAAATGTAAATTCGTTGAGTTTTGACAAATGCGTATATCTGTGTAACTCAAACTGCTATCTAGATACAATATCACTGTACCACTCAGGTAAAAGGTAAAACCCTTGCAACCATATAGGTCCACTTATCAGCCACCTCCATCCTTTATGCTATAATTGTCTTATGTATTATATCCATGTACATTATAAACATTAGAAACCCATGAGACAATGTTACTAGTATTCCTTTAAACCATATATATTTTAAAGAAATTAAGAGAAAAAGTAATATTTCATGTTTACTAATTCCAGCTCTTTTTTCATTTTCCCTCCTTCCTTCCTTCCTTCCTTCCTTCCTTCCTTCCTTCCTTCCTTCCTTCCTTCCTTCCTTCCTTCCTTCCTTTTCTTCTCTCTCTCTCTCTCTCTCTCTCTCTCTCTCTCTCTCTTTCTTTCTGTCCTTCCTTTTTTCTGAAGAACCAGGTTTCTATCTGGCCTTACTTTCCATCAGCCTGAAGCACTTCTTTTAGCATATCTTTGGTGTAGTTCTGTTTACAAGTTCTCTGAATCTCCTTTTTTTTTTTTTTTTTTTTTACCTGAAAATGTCTTTATTTGTCTTCATTTCTTAAAGAATGTTCTTATTGATATAAAATATTTTCATATAGAATGTTGGGCAAACAGGTTTTCTTTTATCTCTTATAATTCTTTAAAGATGTGGTTAGTTGTCTTATCTCTTCATTGCTTCTGAGATGTTGCTGTCATTCAAATCATTGTTCCACTATACGTAATGTATTGCTTTTCTCTGGCTGCTTTCTAGATTTACTCTTTAGCCTTATTATTTATTCTTTTTTAAAATAAAATAATTACATATGTTATTGATCCTTTTTTTTAGAAAGAGAGAGAGAGAGGAAGGTATAAAGAGATAGAAACATCAATGAGACAGAAACATCGATTGGCTGCCTCCTGCACACCTCCTACCTGGGATGAAGCCTGCAAATCAGGCATGTGCCCTGACCAGGAATCAAATCCATGACCTCTTGGTCCATGGGTCAATGCTCAACCACTGAGCCATACCAGCTGAGCTTTAGCTTTGATTTTAAGCAGTTTGACTTGTACTCTGGTTTGGGGTTGCTAAACTTTTATAAACTGCAAACTTTTAATTTACACAAAATTAGGGTATTTTGGCCATTATTTCTTAAAATGTTTCTTTGTGTTGTATTTGCATTTTTTCTTACTTCTGCATCTCTAATTATATATATTTTAAATGTTTTGATATTGTACCACAAACCCATGAGGTTCTGTTTCTTTGTTTTTAAAGTGTTTTTGCTCACTGTACTTCAGATTAGATTATTGTGTTGCTTTATCTTCAAGTTCAGTGGTTCTTTCCTCTGTCTTCTCCTCTCTGTTGCTAAATTTTATATTTCAGGTAATTTAATTTTCAGTTCAAGAATTTGTTTGGTTCTTTTCATGCTTTATTTTCTTGCTGAAATTTCCTATCCACTCATTGTAAGCATATTTTCCTTTACATAATTGTGCATAGTTATAATAATTGCTTTAAAATCCTTTGTCTGGTCATTTCAAAAGCTGGAGCATATCAGGTTTCATCTTATTTGATTCTTCTTCTTTTCAAGAATAGATATTTTTTTGTTTCTATTATGTTAAATAATTTTGGATTGTATACTTGACACTGTGAACCTTATCTAGGGAGACTCTGAATTCTGTTATATTCCTTTAAAGAATATTACATTTCATTTTGGTTTTGTTGTTTTGGTTTGGTTTAGCAGGTAAGTAACTTAGTTGGACTTAAACTGCAAGTTTTTGTCTCTTCAGGACTAGCCAAAATCTACTATTTTATCCTTAGTTATACTTAAATCTGACCCACCCATAAGGAGTTCAGGGATCAGTACAAGTTTTAGCAAAAATTTTTACACAGAATTTTTGGTTCCCCTCTCTGGATTTCTCATTGCCAGAATTCTTCCCTCACTTTCCAGGAGCTATGATTGCCTTAAGCTCTATTCTCTAATTCTTCAGGCCACAAAGACTATTGATTTTCTATAGGCATTTTAGCTGCCCAATATAGCCAACTATAGTTTGCCTTGAGGCTAAAAGCTGTAAAAAGCAAAGTAAACTCACCCTTTACCATTTCCTTCTTCCAAATACCAATCTTCTCCATAATCTGTTTAATTTTGGTTCAGCCTCCATTGCTTCCAGGAAATCCCCCCATCTCATAGTTTATAGTTGTTCTCTCTGGGAGGGCCAGTCTACTAGGAACTTAATCAGACATTCCTGAAGTGAGAAACCATTGTTGGAGATTTGAATTTTCTTTGTAAATGTTTTTTTTCCTTGTTGGCTTGAGAGAGAGAGAGGGAGAGAGAGACATCAATGAGACAGAACATTGATTGGCTGCTTCTTGCATGCCCCCCACTGGAGATTTGACCCACAACCTGGGCATGTGCCCGAAGTGGGAATTGAACCAGTGACCTCTTGGTGTATGGATCAATACTCAACCACTGTGCCACCCCAGCCAGGCTTCTTTGTAATTCTTTAATATATTATCTCCCTTGAATCAGAGTTACTTTTATAATCAGGAAAATTGTTTTTTATTATATTAATATTGTATCACAAATAAAAACTATCCATTCCAAAAAATAAAAGTGAAACTTTACATTTATACAGAGAGCAATGAGAAGTAGACATTTTTTGGAGAATGATAGTAAAAGTTTTAGGAGAATGAAGCAGACCTAAAAATTGCACAGCAAAAATTCGGACTATATAATAGGAAAGTCTCTAAGACAAAGGACACCTCTGAGCAGGCATTGCACCCATCAACATTAGCAAAGAGGAAGGCAAACCAGAGCTTACCTGGTCAGTATTTTCAGCTCTGGGTATCCTAGTTAACAGTTACCCTTCCCTTCCTGGTGTGAACTCCCCTCCTCCCAGAGGACCCGTCATCCATAACACACTTACTGAATTTGATTTCCAATTTACTCCAAAGCATAAGTCTCTGCTCGGTTGATGAGCATCTGAGTGGATAGTTATAAACTTTCTGGTTCCATGGGAACCATAAGTTTATGTGTTCAATGTCATCATTAGTGATGAGAAGATCTATGTGAAACCAACTATATGATCTTGAGTGAGTCATATATCCATTGTATCTTAATTTCTTCACTTGCAAAACAAGCAGTAAACTAACAGAACTTCACGTTTAATTATTTTATCTTTAAAATTCTACAGAATTAGACAGAAATTCCATGAAACATGAACATGCTTTAAATATATGTTTTAAATTATTTTTCCCCCTCTAAAATCAGCTTATCCTATATAAAAAGCCACTAGAGGGGAGTAAAACATTAGATGAGAACATACCACAACTCAACTTGGGTATCTTGTATAAATTATATTTGCAACTGTTGCCTAATATCTGTTGTTTGAAATCAATCCCACTTAATTGCTTTAAAATACAAAGATGTGAGAGAATCACCATTTCCATGTGAAAATCTGCTTTGTGGACCACAGCCCCATGCCTGGGGCTAGGGACTCTTTGTACTCTGTAAACACACTGGCTAATGGAACAGGAGCAGTTCCTTAGAACAAGCATGCCCATTCCATTTCTAGTTTTCTATTTATTTACAACTGAGTTACAACAACCATAAAGATTCCCTAATCCTTAATTTGGAAGAGATGTTTTATCCTGACAGCTAGTTCCTACTGAACGTCAGGAGCAACCCAGTGTTCCTGACCCTCGAGTAGTTCCATGTTTAAAGAGACCACAGAACCTTGTCTGCGTTCCAAGTTCTTTGCACCCAAAGACTGAAAGAAAGATTCCTTAGGTGGGGGTTCCCTCACGTTAAGATGACTAGAGACCCTCGCCCAGTAGTTCAATACATTTACTATAATTTGCTCATCTTCTTTTCTTTCAGAGTAAATTTTTAGAAGGAGATCTGAGCCTCTGGTTCTTATTCTCAGAGAACCAGCTTCAGAGGAAGGGCAGGAAGGACAGAGGCAGAAGCAGCAAGATGGTGCTCTATCTAGTGGGGCTCCACTGAGGAACCAACTCAGAAGACCAGGTAATAGGAGAATCCATTTGCACACTTGTTCTTTGAATTCTATTTCAGGGGTGGGGGAGGGGTCTCAATGTCTTAGTTTCTCAGTAGTTACAGAATGATAAAGTAGAGAGAGCATTAACTTTGGAGTCAGTTGGACAGATCCTAGGTTGATGAATTGACTTATGTGTGACCTGGAGCTATTCATGTAACCTTTTCTGAGTCACAATATGTGAAGCAGGACTCTTGGTTACCAGGAACATTAATCAAACTCAAATTAGGCTATCTGTGTATACAGTGTCATCAGGTCTCTCTCCCGACCCCTCCTTTGTTTGTCTCTTTCTATCTTTTGATTCCAGAGTCCCTGAATTTCATTCCAATAACCCACTGCTTCCTTCATTTGGCTAATGAGGAGGATCTCAAAAACTGACATCATCCCAGAAAGACAGTCTTTCTTTCCACTGCTTTGTATAAAGCCTACAGACAGACTCTAATTGCCCTAGCTTGAGTCTTGTACCCATCTCTATGCTAACTCATGTGCTCACCTTCATGGCCACTAAGATGAATGACTAGGGTTGCCAGATAAAATACTGGATGCTTCACTAAATCTAGATATCAGAGGAGCAACAAATAATTTTAACATGAGTCCCATGGAATATTTGGGACATAGTTATACTAAAAGTGTATTTGTTGTTTATCTGAAATTCTAATTTAAATTCTAATCATCCCTTGTGATTTGGGGGGCATAGTTACCTGACCTGCACGTGAGCTAATGTAGGACTGTCTAGGAACTCACATGCCTGCCAGATAAGTTTCCGTTTGATGTTCTTGTGCCTACATGGTTTGTACCACATCCACGGAACACTACAGACATCCTGGCGCCGCTCCCTCTACCAGGAACCTACCTCCCCTTTCACATACTGCGTGAAAGAGTAGTTCAGTGTGCTGTCTTGTATGGCTGATGTTTGAAGAGATTTTGTGAACGTTTTCAGTGATTACATGTAACTGCACAGTCCCCACTGGAAGGCCACCCCACGCTTTTATGATAAATGATCTGTAGAGGACCACCCCATACTTATAAATCATTTATCTTTTTTTAATCCAGTTTTCAGTATTTTCAGGTTTCCATTATTTTGTAGCATTATACAAAGCATGTCAATCTGTTGTTCATCTGCTTGCTTTAAATGTTTTATGTACTTTTTTTTGTAATCCTCATCTGAGAATATTTTTCCATTGCTTTCCAGACAGAGTGGAAGGGGGAGAGAGAGAGAGAGAGAGAAACATCAATGTGAGAGAGACACACTGGTTGGCTGTCTCTTGCATGACACCCAATGGGGCTGGGGATCAAACTTGCAACCCAGGTACATGCCTTTGACCAGGAATCAAACCCATTACCCCTTGGTCTGCAGGACGACACTCCAACCGCTGAGCCAAATGGGCCAGGGCTGAATGTTTTATGTAAAAGTAAGGTACAGAACAGTAGTTATAATATGCTACCACTTAAAATAAGGGCTATTTATACACATACCCCTGTGTGCATAGACTCAGAGTAATAGAATCTGCTTCAAGGATGGAAAACTAAGGCACTTGGGACTAGAGTTGGGAAGGAGGTTTTTCACTATACATCTTGTAGTGTTAAACCTAACATTTGTAAGTTTAACTTACCATTAATGTTTAACTTACCAGTCATACTTTTAAAAACCATATAAACTCACTTATGAACAAATTCTCACCATATATATCTATCATCCGACCTGCTGCACCTGCAAACACACCTTTCCACAGAGGAGCTAGCCACTGCGACCCTTGACTCTTTCCCAAGCCTCTCCAAACAAAACCCGCGGGGACAGCGATGCGATACTCCACTTACAAGTGAATTCCTCCTCACAAACACGACTGGTGCCAGTCAACTCTGTGGGCGACAGCGACCATGCTCACCAGCGACCATGCTCACATGCTCATGCATGTGCTTTGTGGGAAAAGGAGAAACCCCCATAACATATAGACCCAGGATTTCTGCAGTAGCATCAGTGACAGCTCCAGAACAAAACGAGGATATGTGTACCCCATTTAAATGGAAACCAGGCATCTCCTTAGGGTGTGACCTTGGTGAGGAAACAAGCTGTACACCCTGTGGAGGAGGCAGGTAGACAGGCAGGATGGAGGTGCGCCTTCTCTGGTTCTCCGCTGACAGAAACGTGCATGATGGGTTTGGCCGTCAACAATTATCTCTTGTCTCTGGAATCAGGGCAGCAGAGGGGAATGAGAGCACCTTGGTGCCTTTTGTGTTTTAAAAATTCACAGTGAAGCCCTGAGTGACTCCAAAGCCACGGATCCGACTGAGAGTGAGCCCTGCCAGCTGGAGCCATGGACGAAAGGGCTCCTCGTGGTCAAGTAAGTGTCTTGAGAAAACAACCAGAATGTGTTGCAGGCTCAATGGAATTTGCTTAATAAGTTGCACATTTGTCCTTGTAGGTCCGTTCTTTGGGTGCCAGAAGACATAACTTCATTATATAATCAAATATTTGTCCTGACTGGAAAAGGAGCACCGAGGAGCGTCCGTCACTTGGCAGTTTCCAAAGCCGTTCTCTGGCCACGGGCGGTTCTGCGTTGAGCCCGCCATAGGGAACACTCGGGAAGCTTTGCCTGGCATTGGGCTTTGCCCCTCTGCCACTTACCTTTGCACAGTGTCTGGGAGACCATGACCTGGCCTCTAACCAGGCTGACGGGGAGGGGGAGGAGAACAGCAACATGGCAGGTCAGAGGATTCCAAATTTTTCCACTTGCAGGTTTTTATACATTTGGCCACAGACTTTATTTTTTATCTTCACCTGAGGGCATCCCTCCATTTTTTGTTCAGATAGAGTGGGAGGGGGAGAGAGGAGAGAAACATCGACGTGAAAAAGACACATTGAGTGGCTGCCACCCGCACGACCCTACCAGGGCTGGGACAAACTGCAACTGAGGTACGTGCCCTTAACAGGAACCAAACCCGGGACTCTCTGGACCGCAGGCCGGCACCCTAACTGCTGAGCCAAACCAGCCAGGGCTTGGCCATAGATTTTTGTCAGCTACAGCAACATTTAATTACTCTGAAGGACTTAAAGACAAAACATTTTCGTTTTTTGAGATCTTTTTTTCATTTTATAGTGCCCATACCCATATGTATTTGGCTCTAAAATCTCTGAAGCCCTGGCCGGGTAGCTCAATTAAACAGAGCGTTGTCTCTATACACCAAGGTTGTGGGTTTGATCCCCAGTCAGGGTACATACAAGAAGCAACCAATGAATGCATACAAAGTTTTAACAACAATTGATGTTTCCCTCTCTCTCCAAATTTAACAAATAAAAATAAAATAAACTCTTTCGGTTGCAGTTTGTCCCCGGCCCTGGTTGGGGTTTTGTGGGTGGCAACCACTCGATGTGTATCTCTCACATCGATGTTTCTCTCTCTCTCTTCCTCCCTCTCTCCCTCCTGCTCTATCTGTAAACAAATGTAAAAATGTCCTCGGGTGAGGATAAAAACAAACAAACAAACAAACAAACAAACAAACTCTTTCAAGAGTTCTTCCAAGGACAACAAAACTTCATCCCTCCTGAGTAAATCTTATAGATTTTGACCTAGTTCAGAATTTCTTCCAGTGTTCGTTTTTGCTGCAGAGTAGGAAAATACATGTAAATGGTTAGATTTGCTCCAGAGAAAAGACCTTTGCAAGTAAAATTCCAACAATATTTATTCAGGAAGGGACTAGATGAAGGTAATTTGCTTCCCATCAGTGAGATCGAGAAAGGGAATCTCACACCAGCCTGGAAGTTACACATCTGTCATTGCAGGTCTGTTCCCCTTCCCAGTGAGGAAGGAGACACATTTAGAAGGGACATTTTCCAGAAACCCTCCAGCCCTTCCCTCACTGTGTATCAGAGTCCAGCAAAACTGAATCATATGGTCACCCCTAAACCAATCACTGGCAGTTGGAATTGGGGCCACTGTGATAAGCTCATGACAGAGGAGTTGGCTCTAGAAGTGGGGCTGAGTCGTGAGGGAAGAACAGACCCCCAGCCCCCGATCTGCCAACAAGGAAGAAGCAGGGAATAACGATGGGTACACCCCAACAGTGTCAGCCACATATCCCCATTTTTCAGTGGAGGGATCTAGGTTCACTGGTGAGTGATGGAATAAAGATTCACACCACATTTTATTCCAAAGTTCTGACCCTAATCGCTACCTCAGTGTCTGACCTGAGAAAAGTCTCATTTGTACTAACTGGATTTGAGCTATTCAGCACATACCTAATCTAAATTTAATTCTTTTTTTTTAAGGATGGTACAGCAAGTCCCAACCATTTTTAGTATGAAGGCTTCTTATTAATGGTACAGTAGCATCCACATATATATTATGGGGGAAAAGCAATATCAATGTCAGAAATGTATGGTTTTGGTTTAAAGACCATGCTTGCTGAGCATATGGGCTCGTATCCACCTTCCTGTCCTTGGCCACTGTGGACAGCTGCTCGGCTGCAGGACAGTCCTTGGGTACCTTCCAGTCCTTCCCCATCTGTCAGGTGAGGATAAGAAGACCTATCTTGAAAGGCTGTTGGAAGGGTTAGGACAAAAATGTATGCAGGAGTTTAATACGACTGTTCCCAGGTATCCAAAAAGCATATGCTATTATTTTGTGTTTATACCTAGGTTAAACCTTAAGACACCTAACAGGTAAGAATTTTGGAAAATTTTTAACCAATTGAAACAGAAATGTGAACTCATGGGAAGGTTAGAAACAATTAATATGTGATTAATATTTAAGCATCCAAGAATCCAAGTAGCTAATGAACAATCAAAGTCTTGTAAATTTTGCAGAGTGAATTGTGAAATTGTATCACTTTTTCAAAAATCTCAAAAGAAAACCTCACTGGCAGCCAATAAAACCATTAATGTCCAGAGGGCCACTGTGATGATGCATGAACCGGGTTCACCCTATGTTCTTATACAAATAAACTCCATGGGGTCAGGAAGCACAAGTAGAATTTGGTCCAGTGTGTTATGTACACAACACGACTAATGAATTGTGAAATCATACTTGTTGTGAGGAAACAAAATCTTTCAGACAAGGACTGTGCCTGAACTCAAACAATACAATTTTCCATACTACATTTTTTGTTGGTTCTACTCAAATTACTCACCAGACAGTGTTTTTAAGAGCATGAGATTTAACTCAATCTCAGCATTTCCATGTTATTGTTGAACTTCATGAAAGAAATCTTTCCACTTATGTTACTTTTTGAAATGAAGTTTCCTTTAATGACATTAACTATTTTGATTTCTAATTAATTTCCTGTTCTGGCCCTTAAGGAAAAATATTATTATAATAATATCAAGGGGGTTTAGAATGGCTTATTTACTGTTAGGAAATTTCTAAATGTCTTTTTTCTTTTTAGATGAACCATTTTTGGTTGAATTTTAAAATGACAAAAGATGATTCTATGGTATTATTGTATTACCCGTTTTCTGGTTGTGTTGTAACACAACCTCCACATAATGTCCCGGTCCATAATCTCCACTAAAGGGTAAGACCTGGTTCCTTTTTGTTGTTGTTGTTGCCCTATATTCTACCCAGAAAGCCAGGTGAAAGGATTGCACATGTGGAAAAGCCTGCTGAACTCATTTCCCTTCTCAGGAGCACGAGGAGAAGGGAAGAGAGAAAAGGAAAGAACTCCCCTTGAGAATGAATTCCAGCTCACCTAGAAGCCAAGCCAAATACAGACTGAAAGACATTATAGGGATTAAGACCGTGGGCTCTGGAGCAAAAAAAAAGACCTAGGTGAAATGGGTTTCTTAGTTGTGGCAAATTCACAACTTGGTAGTGGTGGACGATGTTAACAGGGAAGTCTAGGTGAGCGGTACATGGAGACTCTCTGTAACATCGTGGTGAGTTTTTTGTAAATCTAAAACTATTTTAAGTGAAAAGTTTATTTAAAAAAAAAAAAAAAAAAGACTGGGTGTGACTTCTGGTTCTGCCATGTGTTAGCTGTGTTAACTTTGAGCAAATTATTTAACCCCTCTAAGCCTCGATTTCGTTCACCCAGAGAGTGGCCATGTGGAGCCTCTGCAGACTGCTGTGAGGACTACATGGGCTCGTGGAGTACTTGGCACGATGCTCAGCACGCGGTGTCTGTAAAGTAATTGTAACATTTATGTGCCCACCAGAGGACCAGGCAATATAGTATTTCATGGAAGGTACATCCACTGACATTCACCATGCCCTGTTTTTGCCCTGATTCTCAATATCTGTTGAGGGATAGCACAATGATCTACACAATATCCTGCACCATCGTTCAAGCTCTCAACCCCGTTTGGTGCTTCTTTTCCCTTGACCTCGTATTCAATCAGGGAGCAGGTCCTGTTCAGCCTAGTGCTGTCATAGTCTCCACCTTATCACCTCCTTTCCTACCATTTCTACCCTGGCTCCGGCCTTGTTCCCGCCTAACTATCAGGACGCGGTCCTCCTGGCTTCCCTGCCCGTTTCCTCTGCTCCGCGAAGCCCTCCGACAGCATTGCCTGCTTAATCCCTCTAAATCATGCTACCTAACCTTCCGCGACTCTTCATTCTCTCCGAACCTAACTTCTCATTCTTGAGTGCGGGCGTTCCGGTTCCTTCCCAATGGCATTTCCGACGACGCCCCTTTACACAGTCTTAGATCTCGCTTCCCTGACTCATTAGCTAGTTGTGAGATATACCTAAACATTAATGACAGCAGACACTAAGTCCCAGAGACGCTAAGAAACAAGCCACAGAGTTCATGGCAAAGCAGACTTTAGGTCATTGATGGCATTGTTAGTGGAGAACCTAATTTGGGTTCAGCAATGATGGGGGGAAAAATAGAGAAAAAAAGACAATGGTAAAACAAAAACAAAAAACAAGAAGCTATCTCCGAGAACTTGAAAAGTAAGTCACGACCTGCTCTGGACCAAAAGCAGTAGAGGCTGGGAGTTCCTGCAGAACAGCAAGGACTAAAGCACCCTACTTGCACGGGACAAAGGACAAGCCAGCTGTTTAAACAGGTAACCCGCACAGCGCTCCCTTACCCCAGGGAGACTGAAACGCTACAGTCAGTGTCTGAGGCTACAGCTTATATAAGAGCTGAGCACCGGAGAGCCTGTGAGACACAGGCAGAGCCTCGCAGCCGGACCGGGCCAGGCTGCCAGCTGGCGCAGTGACCATTCAGGAGAACGCTAATGGATCAGAAACCACCCCTACAAGACCTGATCTTCATGGGAATACAACAAGGGTCCAGGTGGAGGCAAACAGAAAAATCTAGACAGGGTAGAGGCAGATTACTCAGAAGGAAAAAACAAAGTCCTTTTTACTGTTAGACGGCAAGCTAAAACTCCATACATCTGGGGGAAAGTAAATCTACAAAAGGTAATACAAGCAACAATTTGGGTATGACCTCACTCCCGAGTGACACCATCGTTACTCTAGAAATAATTTGAAAATAAGTATTCTTGTCTTTAAAATATAAAGAAATAAAATCTACTAAAAAACCAAGATTACTAAATAAAACAAGAAGTTATACCAAACATGTAGATATAAACATACTAACCAGCAATCCTGGATATGGAATACACAAAGACAGAACTAGAAAATTGAAAGATGTGCCCTGGCCGGTTTGGCTCGGCGGTTAGAGCATCAGCCTGTGGACCAAAGGTTCCTGGGTTCAATTCTGGCCAAGGGCACGTAACTGGGTTGCAGTTCGTCCCCAGCCCCAGTTGGAGTTGAGCGGGTAGCAACCAATCGATGTTTCTCTCTCACATAGATCTCCCCCCCCTTACTCTGTCTGAAGATAAATGTAAAAATATCCTTGGGTGAGGATTAAATAAATAAAAAAATATTTCAAAGAAAAAGAAAACTAGAAGATGACACTGAGCAACACAGAAAGAGATACAAATATACCAAAAAAAAAAAGGACACAGGATCTGTGCTCAGCAAGAGATCCAGAAGCAGAGAACATAAGAAATGGTGAGCTACATTTACCTCCTTCAAATCTTTGCCCAAATAGTACTGTCTCAGTGTGATGTACCCTCACTATTGCATCTAAAGTTCTGACCACCCCTCTGCTACCCTTCCTTCCCCTTACCTGGCCTTAATGTTCCCCACAGAACCTACCAGCTTCTAACATACTTCACAAATTAAGTGTATTTATTGTCTCCCAACTAGAATTTGAGAGCTATGAGTAGAAACTCATCTGTTTTGATAATTGCTGTATCCCCCTAGAACATGAACAAGCAATTACTACACTTCATAAATATTTGTTGAATGAATTAATAATTAAGTAATGGCTGAGGACTTTTCATCATGCAAGAAGAGTGAGACCTGTTTGAAGGTAAACAGCAAAGGTCTTTTAAAAAGTTATACCCTGGACGATGTAGATCAGTAGGTTGCAGTGTCACCCCGTATACCAAAAGGTTGCGGGTTTGATCCCTCGTCAGGGCATGTACAGAAAGCAAACAATCAATATTCTCTCTCACATGTCTCTCTCTCTCTAAAAAAAAAAGATCAGTAAGCATATCGTTGGGTGTGGATAAGAAAGAAAGAAAGAAAGAAAGAAAGAAAGAAAGAAAGAAAGAAAGAAAGAAAGAAAGAAAGAAAGAAAAGAAAGAAAAGAAAGAAAGAAAGAAGAAAGAAAGAAAGAAAGAAAGAAAGAAAGAAAGAAAGAAAGAAAGAAAGAAAGAAAGAAAATTTTAAAAAGTTAAAACACAGGGAGATTCTAAAATAACAGCAGAGTGAATGTAAGCTACACAGACCATCTCCCAGGACCAAACTGGAATTACAACAAAAATAAAAACAAATCATCAGGAAAAAGCAACAGAAAAGCAGCTTGGAGGACCACATAACCAGGGACACTGACTCAATCCTGGTAGGCTTGTGGAGTCGTGAGAGGGGGGCTGGGCGCCCACAGTTGGCAGTGGCCTTAGCTGGGAGCAGCAGCCTTAGTTGTGAGCAGCGCCCTCATATTAAACTCCCAAGCTGCTCCACAGCGAAGAGCCAGGACAGAGGCTAAAACAGCCATTTACCTTGGGCTCCAACAGAGAGAGGGCAAACTGGACTGGAACTGTGTGGGGACACTTGGGATTTGAAAGGCGTTCAGAGCTTTTGCTGAGTTGCAGCCACTGAGGACAGTGGTCATCTTACTCCTTCCCAGGGCACTGGGGAGATGTGGTGGCCCCTCCCTCTGAGATTCAACCCCACCCAGTAGCCATTGAAATGCAAATTGAGGCCCTTTAACAACCAGCATCTGCCCCACCCTCAGGAAATCCCCTTACCCTGGGCACCTGAGGGAGTTTTTCATTTAACTGAGAAGCCAAGGCTCTTCAGGTAATAGCCTCCAGGCAAAAAGCTAGAGGATAACTGTACCATCCCTGGGCTAGCAATTCTACCCAGGAAAGTAAGACTTGACAGTGGTGTTTAATGTGGGTCCTCCCTGGCTCATCCAAACCCAGGAGAGGGAGCCACAAACAGCAGAATACCAACACCCATAGGGAAAATTTGGCAGGTTCCAAAGCACACTGTGATAGCCAAAATGGTGAAACACAGAAACAAAAACCAAATAAAAGAACAAGAAACCTCTACTGAAGATAAGATAAATGAGGTGCAGTTAAACAAGTTAACAGAACTAGAATTCAGAGCCATGATGTTGAAGAAGCTCAACAGCATGAGTAAGGACATGAGCACCATGAGTAAAGAAGACATAGAAATGTTGAAAATCAACCAGTTGTAAATTAAAAACCACCAAGAAGAAATGAAGAATGATGTGTCAGAAATAAAGAACACATTGAAAAGTCTAAATAGCAGAGTAGAGGAAGCAGAGGACCGGGTCAGTGAATTAGAAAATAGGGTAGAAAAAAATAAACCAATCAGAAAACCAAAAGGAAAAAAATTAAAAAACAGGAAAACAGCTTAAGAGAACTGTGGGACAACTGGAAACGTAATAACATTCTCCGGACCGCAGGCCGACGCTCTAACCGCTGAGCCAAACTGGCCAGGGCTGTAATAACATTCTCATGATAGGAGTCCCCAAAGAGAAAGAAAATGAGCATGGGTTAGAGAATATATTCCAAGAAATAGTGACAGAAAACTTCCCTAATTTGGTGAAGGAAGAAGGCATTCAAGTTCAAGGAGCACAGAAAGCCCCAAGTAAGAAGAACCCAAACAGACCCACACCAAGACACATACTAATCAAAATACCAAAAATTAAAGACAAAGAGAGAATCCTAAAAGCAGCAAGAGATAAGCAACAGGTTACCTACAAAGGAAACCCCATAAGGCTCTCAGCTGACTTCCCAACAGAAACACTACAGGCCAGAAGGGAATGGCATGAGGTAATCAAGGTCATGAAAAAAAAGGATCTGAATCCAAGACTATTCTACCCAGCAAGGCTATCATTCAAAATAGAAGGTCAAATAAAGTGCTTCACAGACAAAAAAAAAAGGCTAAGGGAATACATTAGCACCAAACCAGCACTGCAAGAAATGTTAAAAGGACTGCTGTAATTAGCAGGAGAAATGGGAAGAAAAATAAAACCACACTAAACAAAAATGGCAATAAATAAGTACATATCAATAATCACCTTAAATGTAAATGGGTTGAATGCTCCGATAAAAAAACATAGAGTAGCTGATTGGATAAGAAAGCATGACTCATCTATATGTTGTTTACAAGAGACCCATCTCACAACAAAAGACTCACAAAGGTTGAAAGTGAAGGGATAAAAAAAAATCTTCCAAGCAAACAGAAAGGAAAAAAAAGCTGGGGTAGCAATACTCACATCTGATAAAATAGATTTCAAAATGAAGGCCATAACTAGAGACAAAGAAGACCACTACATAATATTGAAAGAATCTATCCAACAGGAAGATATAACCTTGATAAACATATATGCACCCAATATAGGAGCACCAAAATACATTAAAATTTTTCTGGAAGATTTCAAAGGAGAAATCGATAGCAATACAATCATAGCAGGGGACTTCAACACCCCACTGACATCACTGGATAGATCCTCTAGGCAAAAAATTAGCAAGGAAACAGAGACTCTAAATGAAGCACTAGACCAAATGGATTTAATACATATCTACAGAGAATTACACCTCAAAACTACAGAATTCACATTCTGCTCAAGTGCACATGGGACATTCTCAAAGATAGACCACATGTTAGGACACAAACTAAGTCTCTACAAGTTCAAGAAGATTGAAATCATATCAATCATCTTCTCAGATCACAATGGCATAAAACTAGAAATCAGTTGCAACAAGAACATGCAAAGACATTTGAACACATGGAAGCTAAATAGCATGTTATTAAACAATTACTGGGTTACCAAGGAGATCAAGGAAGAAATTAAAAACTTCCTGGAAACCAATGAAAATGAACACACAACAACACAAAATCTATGGGATGCAGCAAAAGCCGTTCGAGAGGGAAGTTCATAGCACTTCAGGCCTACCTCAAGAAACAAGAAAAATCTCTAATAGACCATCTAACCTCACAACTTAAAGAACTAGAAAGCAAACAAAAAGAAAACCCCAGAGCAAGTAGAAGGAAGGAAATAGTAAAGAACAGAGCAGAAATCAATGACATAGAGTCCAAAAAACCAATTCAAAGGATCAATGAAACAAAAAACTGTTTTTTCAAAAAGATAAACAAGATTGATGGACCCTTAGCTAAACTCACCAAGAAACAAAGAGAGAGAAGCCAAATACACAAAATCAGAAATGAAAGAGGAGAAGTAACAACTGACACCACAGAAATACAAAAGATCATTAACAACTACTATGAACAATTATATGGCAACAAATTCGACAATCTAAGCGAAATGGACAAATTTCTAGAAACACACAATCTCCCAAAACTGGACCGGAAAGAAATAGAAAATTTGAACATACCAATAACAACTAAGGAAATTAAAAATGTAATCAAGACTCTCCCAGCAAACAAAAGCCCAGGCCTGGATGGCTTCACGGGAGAGTTTTACCAAACATTCAAAGAAGAACACCCATTCTCCTCAAACTATTTCAAAAAATTCATGAAGAAGGAAGACATCCAAACTCATTTTATGAAGCCAGCATAATTCTAATTCCAAAACCAGAGAAAGACATTACAAAGACAGAAAACTACAGGCCTGCCCTGGCCAGTTTGGCTCAGCGGTTAGAGCGTCAGCCTGCGGTCCGGAGAGACCCGGGTTTGGTTCCCGCTAAGGGCACATACTTCAGTTGCAGTTTGTCCCCGGCCCTGGTTGGTCGTGCGGGTGGCAGCCACTCGATGTGTCCCTTCACGTCAATGTTTCTCTCTCTCTCTCTCCCTTCCTCTCTCTCCCTCCCACTCTATCTGTACAAAAAATGGAAAAATATCCTCGGGTGAGGATAAAAAAAAAAAGAAAGAAAACTACAGGCCTATATCCCTGATGAACATAGATGTCAAAATCCTGAACAAAATACTATCAAATCTGATTAAGCAATACATCAAAAAAATTATTCACCGTGACCAAGTGGGATTCATCCCAGGGATCCAAGGCTGGTACAATATTCGCAAATCAATAAATGTGATACACCACATAAATAAAATGAAGAATAAAAACCACATGATCATATCAATAGATGCCGAAAATGCCTTCGACAAAATCCAGCACCCATTTCTGATAAAAACGCTCAGCTATGTGGGAATAGAGAGATATCTCGACATAATAAAGACCATATATGAAAGACCTACAGCCAACATCATACTCAACGGACAAAAACTAAAAGCATTTCCCTTAAGAACAGGAACAAGACAAGGATGCCCACTTTCACCACTCTTATTTAACATAATACTGGAAGTCTTAGACACAGCAATTAGTTATGAAGAAAAAATAAAAGGAATCCAAATTGAAAAGGAGGAAGTGAAACTGTCATTATTCACAGATGACATGATACTATATGTAGACAACCCAAAGACTCCATCAAAAATTTACTAGACTTAATAAATTAATTTGGAAAAGTAGCAGGATACAAAATTAACGTCAAGAAATCGATGGCATTCTTATACACCAATGATGAACTTACAGAAAGAGAAACTAAGAAAATAATACCATTTACCACTGTGGCAAAAAAATTAAGATACCTAGAAATAAACTTAACCAAAGAAATAAAGGACCTATTCGCAGAAAACTACAGGTCATTGAAATAAGAAATAGAGCAAGATATAAAAAAGTGGAAGCACATACATTGTTCATGGGTTGGAAGAATTAACATCACTAAAATGTCCATACTACCCAAAGCAATCTATAGATTCAATGCAATCCCCATCCAAATACCAATGACATACTTCGCAGAACTAGAACAAATACTTCAAAAGTTCATGTGGAACCAAAAAAAGATCTCGAATAGCCACAGCAATCTTGAAAAAGAAGAACAAAGTAGGAGGGATCACATTACCAGATTTCAGGTTATACTACAAATCCACTGTAATCAAAACAGCCTGGTACTGGCACAAGAACAGGCATATAGACCAGTGGAACAGAACAGAGAACCCAGAAATGGACCCAAGGTAATATGCTCAATTAATATTTGACAAATGTGGCAAGAGCATACAGTGGAGTAAAGACAGCCTCTTTAATAAATGGTGTTGGGAAATTTGGACAGCTACATGTAAAAAAGAAAAGAAAAAGAAACTAGACCATCAACTTACACCCTACACAAGAATAAACTCAAAATGGATAAAAGACTTAAATGTGACTCATGAATCCATAAAAATCCTGGAAGAAACTGTAGGCAACAAAATTTCAGACATCATACGCAGCAGAATTTTCACTGATACATCACCTAAGGTAACAGAAACACAAAGCAGAAAACGAACACATGGGACTACATCAAACTTAAAAGCTTCTGCACAGCAAAAGATACAATCATCAAAACGGAAAGGCTACCCACTGTATGGGAGAGCATAACTGCCAATGATATATCAGATATTAAGGGGTTAATTTCCAATATATAGAGAGTGCTCATATAGCTCAACAAAAGACAAAGAACCCAATTAAAAAATGGGCAGAGGAATTAAATAGACACCTCTCCAAACAGAACATACAAATGGCTAAGAGACATATGAAGAAATGCTCAACATCACTAATCATCAGAGAGATGCAAATTAAAACAACAATGAGGTATCACCTCACACCTGTCAGAATGGCCGCCATCAACAAATCATCAACAACAAGTGTTGGTGAGGGTGTGGAGAAAAGGGGACTCTAGTACACTGCTGGTGGGAATGCAGACTGGTGCAGCCACTGTGGTAAACAATATGGTGTTACCTCAAAAAATTAAAAATTGAACTTCCATTTGACCCAGTGATCCCACTTCTAGGAATATACCCTAAGAAGCCTGAAACACCAAGCAGAAAGAATATATGTACCCCCATGTTCATAGCAGCACTATTTACAATAGCTCAGATCTGGAACCAGCCCAAAGTCCATCAGTAGACGGATAAAAAAGCTGTGGTACATATACACAATGGAGTACTACGCAGCTGTAAGAAAGAAAGATCTCTTTTCCTTTGAGATGACATGGAGGGACCTGGAAAGTGTCATCCTAAGTGAAATAAGCCAAACAGAGAAAGACAAGTATCATATGATCTCACTTATTTGTGGAATATAATGAACATAACAGTCTGAGGAATGGGGTAGTCCCAGAGACGTGGAAGTGGGGTACAGATTGACAATCATCTGAAGAGAGAGTGGTGGGGGAGAGATAAACCACAGAACTTATATGCATGTATGCATGAACAATGAACATGGACAACAAAGCTGGGGACAGGGCGGGGAGGGAGGGTGAAGGGGGAATCAGTGGGGGAAAAAGGAGAAGCATCTGCAACAAAAATAAATTAATTAATTTAATTAAAAAAATAAAAAGTTAAAACACATTATTGACAATTGGAGCAATTTGAATAGACTGTGTGTATGTTTATGAATATTTAATTTTCTAAACATGACGATTGTGTTTATGTAAGAAAATGTTTTTGTTCTTAGGAGATGCATGCTAAAGTGTTTAAGGGTGAATGGTCATGATATCTGCAACTAAGGTTAATGGTTCAGGGAAAATATACATATTTATATATTATGTATATGCATACACACACACACACAAATAAATATAAAGCAAATGTGGAAATTTAACAGTGGGTAAATCTAAATGAAGGATATACAAGTATTTATTTTCTATAGATTACAAGGTTTCCAAGATAAAAAATTGGGGGAAGTAAGTACATAGAAAAGAGATTGACCTCCAATATCAAGCAGAATAAATAAAAATAAAGGAATTCTTGGTAAAGTGAAGAAGTCAGCAATTCCTCTCCTCCCCCCAAAATAACTATAAAACTAGTAAAAGATAGCTAAAGACAACCATTCAGGACTCTGTAAATCAGCCAAAGGGAAACAACAAATTGAGAGGCTGCTGGACTTTGGAGATCACTGGGACTCTCAGGCATTCGTCCCTGGGGTTCCCATTCTCTTCCCCATGATGTGTGAGGTAGAGCTAACATGCTAACAGGGCAGGGATGGCAGTGAAAACGAACATCTTCTCCACCAGAGTGGACTGACTTGATCAGAGGTAGAAGGCAAGGAGCCCATGCCTTTTATTGTTAGCAAAAGCAGCAAATTAAAATAACTGAGCAGAGACGTCACTAACACACAACAAAGGGGATGAGATTTTGCAGATTAAGTCCAGGTAAACTGCAAAACAACAACAAAAACCAGCAGCAACAACCCTCAGGGGAACAAAAACCAGAGTTGCTATAATGCTACATAAAATCTCATTTCCAACAAATTTATGAACCATATAAAGAAATAGAAAAGTGTGACTCATACTCAAGAAAAAAAGCTGTCATGAGAAACTGTGTGTGTGCCCAGATGTTGAATGTAATAAACGAAGACTACAACTCACAGAATGACAAATTGGTTTTACTTATACAAGATGTCTAAAACAGTCAAACTCATAGAAACAGAGTACAGTGGAGGTTGGCAGGGGCCAGGGAGAGTAGGGGGAGGAGGAAATGGAGTCACCCTTCAGTGGGTATAAATATTAGAAATGCAAGATACATAAATCCTAGAGATCTACTGTACAGTTTTGTGCCTACATTTAAAAATACTGTTTTATGCCCTTAAAAATTGTTGAGAGGGAGAAGCTCATGTTATATGTTCATAGCACATTGAAAAAAGGATACTATAAAGCAGCTTTTTAAAATGTTTAACATTTATTTTTTTCTTTATTGATATTAGAGAGAGAAGAAGGGAGAGGGAGAGATAAAAACATCGATGAGAGAGAACATTGATTGGCCGCCTCCTGCATGCCCTCTGGGGATCAGGCCCACAACCTGGGCATGTGCCCTGACTGGGAATCGAACCAGCAACCTCTTAGTGCATGGGTCAACGCTCAACCACTGAGTCATACCAGCCGGGCTTAAATGTTTAACATTTTAAATGAAACAATATTTAAAGAACAAGAAGAAAATATGGCATTGACTCAATAGGGAATGTTAATTTTTAAAAATATAGCTCGGCTGGTGTGGCTCAGTGGCTGAGCATTGACTCATGCACCAAGAAGTCGCTGGTTTGATTCCCGGTCAGGGCACATGCCCAGGTTGTGGGCCAATCCCCAGCAGGGAGTGTGCAGGAGGTGGCCAACTAATGTTCTCTTTCATCATGCTTCTATCTCTCTCTCCCTCTCCCTTCCTCTCTCTGTAAATTCAATGAAGAAAAAATATATATCAACTATAAAAAAAATTAAGTGAAAAGTGTAGAATCAAAAGTATAATTGAAATGAAAAGTCATAGGTAGGCTCAACGGCAGAATGAGATGGCAGAAGAATTGGCAAACCTGGAGATGATAAAATAATCCAATTTGAAAACAACATAATAAAGATTAAAGAAAAATGTACAGAGCATTAGAGACCTGCAGTGCAACAGCAAATATATCAATACACATGAGAGCCCCAGAAGGAGAGGAGAATGAAAAGAGGGCAGAAAAAATAGAAGGAAAATGGCCCAAAAAAGCTTCTAAATTTGATAAAAAAAAAACAGTAACCTACAAATCCCAGAAGCTCAATGAACCCTAAGCAGGCTAAATACAAACAAATGCACACCTAGACACACCATGCTCGCTGTTGAAAGCCAAAAGGATTATCTTAAAGCAGTAGGAGAGAAACAACTCTTCACAAATAGGAGAATAATAAGATACAGCTAACTTTCCATCAGAAACAATGGTGACCATGAGGCGGTGGAATGGCATAATCAAAGCGCTCCAAAAAATGTCTACCAAGAACTCTAAACCCATCAAACACAGTCCGTCAAAAATGAATTTCAAATATACTCCAAAATAAAGACTGAGAGAATTTGTTGCTGACATATTAGTCTTACATGGAGCACTCAAGTCCTTCAGATGACAGAAATGACAACAGACTTGGTGACCTAAATCCAAGGGAAAAACTGAAGAGCAGCAGAAATGGTAACTGTGTGGGTAAATATTAAGTACTATATGTATGTGTGTATATATACTCTTTATTTCTCTTAAATTCCTTACAAGACATGATTGTATAAAGAATTAATTACAACTGCATTGTTTTATATATTACAATAATACATAGATGTAATATATATGACAATAACAGCACAGAGGAAGGGGGAAAATAAAGCAATACTGGAATAAAGTTGTGTACATTCTACCAGAATTTAGTCGACATTAATCTGAAGTAGACTGTAGTAAATTAAGATGCCTATTGTAACACCCAGAGCAACCACTTAGAAAATAATTAAAAAAATACAGATGATGTATCATAGAAGTATACACCTCAAACCTATGTAATTTCATTAACCAATGTCACCCAATAAATTTAATTTTTAAAAGCCCAATACATTATTTAAAAAATAGTAAAAACCCATGAATAAATAATACCCTAATAAGTTTCTGTTTAACACAAAAGAAGGCAGTAAAGGCCCAATCCAATAACAAAAAAAGACATAAGATACAGAGAAAAAAATTAGCAAAATGACAGGTGAAAATCCAACCATAATTATATTAAATTTTATAGACTAAAAACTCCAATCCAAAAGCAAAGATTGCTGACTAAATTTTTTAAAAGCATGCAGCCCTGGCCAGTTTGGCTCAGAGGTCAGAGCATTGGCCCACTGCCAAAGGGTCGCGGGTTCGATTTCAGTCAAGGGTATGTACCTGGGTTGCAGTTTCGATCCCTGGCCCCAGTCAGGGTCGTGCAGGAAGCAACCGATCAATGTATCTCCCTCATGTCGATCTCTCTCTCTCCCTCCCTCCCTCCCTCCTTTCCACTCTTTCTAAAAATCAATGAAAAAATATCCTCTGGTGAGGATTAACAAAAAATTAAAAATAAATAAAAAGCAAGATCCAACAATGTAGTGTACCAGAGATCCACTTCAAATTAAAGATGCAAATAGGTTAAAATAAAAAGGACAGAAAAATATAGCCATGCAAATAGCAATCATAAGAGAGCTAAAGAAATATTATTAGAGACAGATATTTCATAATGATAATAGGTCAAACATCAGAAAATTATATAAATGTATATACATATATAAAGGTATATACATGTAAAAACAGAAAATACATGAAAATACATAAAGCCAAAACTGACAGATTTAAAAGAAGAAACAGGCATTTTAACAATTATAGTTGAAATTACAATGTCACATTCTTAATGATTAACAGAACAAATCGGCACAAATCGGCAAGGCTATCGCAGACTTGAACAACGTTATCAACCAACTTGACCTAAATGACATTGTAAAATACTCCATCAAACAAGAGCACAAGGCTGTATGCATTCTTGCCAGGTGTGACCATTCTCCAGGAGAGACCGTATACCAGGCCATAAAACAAGTCTCAAGAAATGTAAAAAGATTTAAATCATTCAAAATAGACAAAAAATTAAAAATAAACAACAAAGAAATTTGGAAAATTCTTTTTTTTTTTTTATCCTCACCCGAGGATATTTTTCCATTTTTTGTACAGATAGAGTGGGAGGGAGAGAGAGGGAGGGAGAGAGAGAGAGAAACATTGATGTGAAGGGACACACTGAGTGGCTGCCACCCGCATGACCAACCAGGGCCGGGGACAAACTGCAACCGAAGTACGTGCCCTTAGCGGGAACCGAACCCAGGTCTCTCCGGACCGCAGGCCGACGCTCTAACCGCTGAGCCAAACTGCCCAGGGCTGGAAAATTCTTAATGTTTGGAAATAAAGTGCTATATTTCTATATAACCCATGGGTAATAAAATAAATTACAAGGGAAATCAGAAGATATTTTTGAACTAAATGAAGACAAAAATACAACATATCAAAATTTATAAGATATGATGTAAATAGAGGGGAATTCAGAGGTTAAAATACCCATATTAGAAAAGAAAGGTTTCACACCAATAATCTAAGCTTCCACTTTAAGAACAAAGAGTGAATTAAACCTTAAACAAGTATTAGAAAGGAAATAAAGATCAGAGGGGGTGGGAATCAATGAAATAGGAAATAGAAAAAATATCAAAGAAACCAAAAGTTCTTTTGAAGAAAAAAAAAATCAACAAAATTCATCAACCTTTAGCTAGACTGACTCAGAAAAAAAGATGAGACAGAATACCAAAGTCAGGATAGAAGGGGGCACATCACTACTAACTCTACTGAAACTAAAAGAAGTGTAAGAGGTAAGTCACCAATTTAGACACATGAACAAAC
Organism: Molossus molossus; assembly: GCF_014108415.1. Classification (NCBI taxonomy): domain Eukaryota; kingdom Metazoa; phylum Chordata; class Mammalia; order Chiroptera; family Molossidae; genus Molossus; species Molossus molossus. The sequence goes on from NW_023425344.1 coordinate 187,140,891, forward strand.
TCAGAAAACACAAACTACCAAGACTAAAGAAGAAATAGAAAATCTGAATAGTGCTGGACGAGAAAACTCACTTATTACTTAAAAAATTGCACACATACACACACAAGCCCAGGCTAGACTGCTTTACCTTGTGATCTACCTATCGAGTTTTTTTGGGTTTTTTTCCTTTATTGATTTTAGAGAGAAAGGAAGGGAGAGGGAGAGAGAGAGAGAGAAACATCGATGGAAGAGAATATCGATTGGCCACCTCCTGCATGCCCCCCACTGGGGATTTGGCCCACAACCTGGGCATGTGTCCTGACCAGGAATCAAACCAGCAACCTCCTGGTGCGTGGGTCAACGCTCAACCACTGAGCCACACTGGCCGGACTACTTATTGAGTATTTAAAGAAGAAATAAAACCAATTCTATACAAATTCCTTCATAAAATAGAGGCAGGGAACTTTCCAACTCATTCTGAGACTAGTATTCCCCCCCCCCCTTTTTTTAATCCTCACCTGAAGACATTTTTGCATTTATCTTCAGATAGAGTGGGAGGAAGTAAGAGACAGAAACATTGATGTGTCTCAGACACATTGACTGATTGCCACCCACATGACCCCAACAAGGGCCAGGGACAAACTGCAATGGAGGTACGTGCCCTTGGCGGGAACTGAACCCAGGGCTCTCTGGTCCACGGGCCAATGCTCCAACTACTGAGCCAAACCGGTCAGGGCTAGTATGACTCTTTTATCAAAGCAAGACAAAGTTATCACAGAAAAACGAGAGACCGCCAATATCCTTTGTGAGCATACACATAAAAATCCGTAACATAATATTAGCAAACAGAAGCCGGCAACATAAAAAGATCAAACATCATGATGGAGTTAAACTTGTGTGACCATGACATTCATGAGCTTGTACTTGCTTTCTGTTCTGACATCATCCTTCAGAAGCAAAACCAGTAGTTAGTGCTGGTTTGGCTGTACAGTCCCTTTATTTGCACAAGAACCAGTGTACACCTACCTTCCTCGGTGGTTGTGTGTAAGGTGTTTGAAATAAAATACATGAATCCTATTGATTAGAATAAAATGTGGATATAAAAAAAATTAGGTTGAAGGTATAACATCAAAAGAGATTATGGACACCATAATAGCAGAATTCAACCTTGATGCTGAGGATTTAAATATCTGACAAGGATTTAAAACAAACAAAAAATGAAAAGGTAGGTGAACAACGAGCTAGATTCTCAGTGCAGTTATATCCAGGTCTTAAAATGATTAATCACCAAAAAGATCCATAAATTCAGCTGGTTTAAGAGTTTTCCTAGAGTCAAAATTCCTGCCAAATCATTAGATAAGGGGCATTGTGTCCTCAGGAACAGAAGTGCGACTTTGGAGAGATGCTGTGCTCCTTTCTCTTAACTGCGTGTCAACTCAAGCGCTGACATGCAGTGCTCATTTTTAGGCGTCTTTATATCTGGTCACCAGTTAAAGTGGCACAGTTTTCCAAGCCCCAGAGGTTCAGTTCTGGGTTCTTGCTTTCAGAGATGATTTGCAGCGGGAAGAGGATGCATCTTGCCACCACTCACGTTGGCCTGGTTCTGGGTGGAAAATACACCGAGTCAACCTACATGTGCACAGTCCATAATATGGCTGAGGGTGAGAGGTGAGAGAGAAGCACCTGCATACACCTTTCAAATGCATCTCTGAGAATCCGAAAAATAATTCCCCTAAACACAACAGCATTTAGGTGGTCATGCATTTCTGCATGGTTTAGAATGATAACCTTGAACCCACAGCATTCATCTTAGCCAATTTCTACTATGAATATAAAAATCTAACAGTTAAACATTTTTTTTGCTATGTGATAAGGCTTATCATTTCCATTTTTAAAAAATAGTATTTTGCCCGGCCAGTGTGGCTCAGTGGATTGAGTGGCGTCCCATGGACTGAGAGGTCTCGGTTCAATTCCCGGTCAGGGCACATGCCTGGGTTGCAGGCTTGATTCCCAGTAGGGGGCATGCAGGAGGCAGCCGATCAATGTATCCCTCTCACATCAATGTTTCTCTCTAAATAAATAAATTAATTAAACATAGTTATTTTAGGTAAAATAAAGACTATGAAACCATAAAAGAGACAAAAGAGGTCTCTGGATGTCATAGGAGATATAAGATAACACGAATGTCAACTAAAAAATGCGTGCTAGTATTTTAAATAATAATACCAGGACACAGCTACATATTTTGTGGCAATCCTTACATAACCTCTTTTCTACTAATTGAAAGCGAGGATCAAAACTGTGCATAGATACTTCCAGGAAAAGTAGTCTAGATAGAGTAGGTATATAGCCTCATGAAACATGGCCAATTTCAAAAATTAAATTTGGGCCCTGGCTGGTTTGGCTCAACAGAGCATCGGCCCACAGACCAATGAGTCACAGGTTCGATTCTGGTCAAGGGCACGTACCTCTGTTGCCGGGCCCTGGTCCGGTTGTGCAGGAGGCAACCAGTCGATGTGGCTCTTTCACATCGATGTTTCTCTCCCTCCCTCTCTCTCTCTCTCTGTCTCCCTCCCACTCTATCTAATGATAAATAGAAAAATATCCTCGATTGAGGAATAAAAAAAAATTAAATTTGGCCGATCATACATACAAATCATCAAAATTTACTTTTTTCTTGGATGAATTTCAAACATAATATCAATCTAAAATTTCTATATTATGAGTTACAAAATAATTCATAACAATTCCATAGACCATATGCAAGTTTATTAAATAATTTAACACTGCACGGAGAGCTAATTTTTAAGTACAAAAATAGGTGGTTTAGCAACCAAATATAAATACCACACGGAAACAGAGTACACAGACACTATCAGGCCTTTGGAAGATTAAGGCAATGTTAATATCTCAAGTAATTTTATGGGAATACTTTACTCGTATAATAGATGTTATTAAAACATCTCAAAATAGAGCCCACCAATTTCTCAGTATGAAGTCTTCCCTTCCAGTTTTCTTGTCAATATATTCTTCTAAAATACTGTACAACAATTAGTGAAGATCCACAAAGGGGCTATCAAAGCCGCTGTCCTGCTGGCTAGACAGAGGAGCAGTTAGTTTTCTCGACGGCTGCCGAGGCACTGAGGGGGGGTCGGTACTGCTCGGTTCTTTGAACTCTGGTGTCAACGTATCAGCCTTATGATGAGCTGGGTGTCCCAGAGTCACACTGATCTTCCCTGTCTGGGAATGCACGGCTTCTTCTGACAGGTCTGGAATGTGATCACTTCGACATTTCATCAGCTGACCATTTTTATTACTTTTCTCTTTATCTGAAAGACAACTGGCTGCTAAAAGCTGTTTGAGATGATCAGACTCAGCGGGCGTCCCCAGGGTTTCCTGTGGCTCTCCACGTGACAAAGGCATTGCGTGACTGCCGCAGGGTAGAGGGGCACAGTTGAAATGCCAGCCCAGCGAGTCACGGGGGTCCCCCCCTTCCTTGACGGGAGCTTCGTCGACACCCAAACATTCACTTTGCTCAGAGGCAGCATTTACACTTCCTGTTAGCGGAACACACTTATACACTTTTAAACCAAGTCTTTCGTCAGGACTGCGGCAAGCTATGTATGTGGATCTGGGCTCGGAAAGACTAGGGCCACTTCCAGGTGAGGATTTACTTCCGAAGGTCCCAAGAAGGGGGTATTCGGCTGCAGGCAGACAGGATCCCGGGCCGGCATCACTGACGAGGTCTTTCTTCTTGTGCACACCAAAGCCCCCTTCACCTCCGCAAGGAACAAACTCCGGAGAAACACTTCCTGCCAAAATGTCTAGATGTTTGCGATTGCTATCCTCAAACTGAAAGTCCAAATGCGAGCCTTTGGGCCCCGCGTGCTTGATGTCCCCGTGCTCCGACTCCTCCAACCGCCTGCGTAAGTCACAGGCAGCCCTCCTCCTAGGGGCTCCGTGGCACATGCTTTGGGGGAGGGTTTTCACACTGTCTGCTTTGCTTTCCGTGTGACATGACATAGTCTGATTCACATAATTGCTTTGTGGTCTTTCAACACCAGTTATCTCTGAGGTCAGGGGCAGTACTACAACATACAAGGGAACACAAAATTAGGGGAACATACAATTAGGAGAAAATTAATATTGAAAGGAAAAAAAATATTACATTTTTGTGTATTCCCAAAGAAAGCAGATTTATTTTAATCATTCTTAAAATACATCAATGCTGAACATTTTTTAAATCATCTTTTACATATATCCATTATATAAAACCAGGTAATTTTGTTATCGAAATCTGATACATTATTATGGCTATCCATACCTGACCTATTATTTTCTACAGTAGATGTTACAGCATTTTAAGAACCAACTGCAATGTCTCCAGTCCTGTTCTGATGTCAAATATGGAGTTTCTGATGAAGAAAGTGTATAAGAAGAACCCCACGGCCCAACACGTATGCCCCCACACAGCACAAACTAATCGGAGTCTCTGATTTAATTAGCTATTAAATCGATCAGAGGCAAAGCAGCCGCAGCACAGAATCAGCGGCATCATCCCGCAGAACAGTGCACCTTGGTCCCCACAGTCCATGAAAAGGGGGTTTGCTTCTACTGAGAACATCACTTGCACACTATTGCTCCAAATCTAGAAAACTCTTCTTGTTGTATAGCACTGCCCTTTTCTACCCAAGGTTCACATTACCACCCCAAAATTTACACAAATAATCTTTGGGCTCTATCTGAAGAACATTTACCCATATCAGACTCGCGGATTCGTGAATAATCTCTGCCTAAAGCTTTCCAGAGTCCAAAAATCCCATTTCCCCACAGAAACGTTCAAAATCCCCCCTGTGTGGAGTTTACCAATGTTTTCATCAGCTTTTGCTTTACATATTCTAAAGCTGGTTTTTAATGTAGAAAAAAATAAACCACGTATACAGCTTCTTGGGAGGCTATTCCTTTATCATGAATTTTGGTCCCTTTGAATGCTAACTCTGTAATGTACCTAATGCTGTATTTAATCCTATAATTTATCTAATATCAACACTGCATTTTCTTGGTACGTCACCCTCTGCCCCTTTATTCTGAATTTTAAATGTACTTCCTGTAAAAATGATGTATGTTTGGATTTTTTTAAACTGAACGTTGCGGTCTCTTAATAAGTAAGTTTAAGCTATTGCTAGTATTTCAACCAATTATTATTTTCTACTTACTCATGCTTTCTAGTTGTATTTTCCTTTTCTTGACATTGTTAGGTTGAAAACATTTTCTTCCAAGTTTTTCCTCTACCAGTTTGAAAGTTACATACTCTATTTGTGTTTCTCTGTTGGTTATCCTTAAATTTCAATACCCACACTTAAACCTGTATTATTCTAGCAATAGCTAGAGTTATCAGTATCTATATCCTCTCCTTGAAATAGTAAAAAAATCTTAGCATATTGTTGGTTTCCACTACAAGATTCTCTTAAATGTTTAACATTCTCAGATCCTGCTGTTTGTTCTAAGAATTCCATTTCCTTAGGTGTAAGTGCTGTTTTTGTTTTGAGTTTGGTGCCTTTTTTCATGGTGCTGCTTTCTCTAAACACATGGTGATTCTTGGGTGAGTACTTATCTTTTCAATGTCTCGAATGCTCTGTTTGTGCTGTTTGTTTAAAGAAGTAGGGAACGGAGAGGGAAGAAATGAGCTGCAGGGCAGAAAAACCTAAAACCTGGATCTGGCCAGGTGGCTCAGTTGGTTGGAGTGTCATCCCATAATCCGAAAGGTTGCAGGTTCGATTCCCAGTCAGGGCACATACCTAGGTTGTGGGTTCAAGCCCCAGTCGGGCACATACGAGAGGCAACTGATCGATGTTTCTTTCTCACATCAATGTCTCTCCTTCTTTCTACCTCACTTTCTTCCTCTCTAAAATTAATACACATATCCTCAGGTGAGGATAAAAAAATTTAAATTAAAAAATAAAAAAGGTGGTACTCTGGGCATGTAGGCTCAGTCCGCACCTTGGTGTGGCTGGCCACCTGGAGCCCTGCCCTGCTTCCCAGCCCGTTGTCCCTGTGCTCTTACCCAGCCCCCAACACTGGGGCTGGGAGAAGGAGAGAAGGAGAAATAAAGGGGGGACCCCACCTGGTTACTTCTGCTCTCGAACACCAACTAATTATCCTGGTGGTCTTCCCCTGGGCTTACTTCTCCTGTCATGTACCACCTCCACAGTGGGACAGTTTCGACGTTGCCCCTGCTTGGGGGGTCACCTCCTGGCAGGTCTGAACTGAGGTTCCCCTCTGCAGTCTCAGTCTCCCTTTCAGAGTTTCTCAGGGCTTCTGGTCTGTCAATGCAACTTCTCTACACCCGGTTATAACTTCTTCCTTTTCTCCTTTTACAGTTGTTGTTTATAATCTTTTCTATCATTTCTGGGGGTGGAAGCAGCAGCAGGAAGCTCAAAGGTTTGCTCAGTCTGCCTTTTGAACCGGAAACTACATTCTTTTTGTATATTTCCAGTTCAAGTAAAAAACATGCAAAAGTTAATAAATTACCTCTCACTCCCTACATTTCCTGCTCTTTTTCATTTCTAAAAATATTAAATATCTTTTTTTAAAAAAGGAGAGCAGACCCCTTCAAGCGACTCATTTTGACATACCTGACTCTGCAGTTTTGCTCTGGGATCTCTTAGCAATAGGCGTTTCCAGCAACTTTGCCATTGTAGCAAGTTTGCTAGCAGCATTCATAATCTTCTTCTCAGCTCTGTGGGAATTCCAGAACATTAAGTTAATATAATTTAAAGGAAAAAGTGAATTTCCTTCACCCCAGGATTTCTGTTTTCCTATTAGCTCTGCCAACATTAGGGGAACAGCCTTCAAGCCTCTCTTAACCCCCAGCGGCTGATCGTGTAGGAATCAGTTAATAGCGTGATTAAGGAAAATGCTTAGAAAACAACAACTCGCCACCAGGGTCCTCTAAAGACGCCGTGTTTGCTCAGACTGAGCTCACCTTTCTTGCTTTCCATTATCCTGCAGGATCTGCTGGAGGCAGGTCAAATAATACGTGCGCATCTTCCGGGTGGTTTCCTGCCGCTCGCGCAGCACCTCGGCTTTGACCATCTCGGCGGCCCTCTCCTTGCTCTCCCGGATGTACCGAAGCATGTCACCTGGGGGGGGGTCCCCGCAGAGGCACCGTTATTACCCGTTCTTCAGGAACAGGAGAGGCAGATTTGAGACCACTTTTCTAAGAGATGGATTTATTACAGGCATAATTTAAACACTTTGCTTTTCCACGGTCATTAAAATGGAATATTTCAGATCACCATTTGGGTAGACTCAAAGGAAAAGGAGTCGAAGAGTCCTTTAAGAATGCCGACAGCCAGCCCTGGCCGGTTTGGTTCAGCGGTTAGAACGTCGGCCTGCGGTCCTGAGAGGCCCGGGTTCGGTTCCCGCTAAGGGCACGTACCTCGGTTGCAGTTTGTCCCCGGCCCTGGTCGGTTGTGCAGGTGGCAGCCACTCGATGTGTCCCTTTCACATCGATGTTTCTCTCTCTCTCTCTGTTCCTCTCTCTCCCTCCCACTCTACCTGAACAGAAAATGGAAAAATGTCCTCGGGTGAGGATTAAAAAAAAAAAAAAAAAAAAAAGAATGACGACAGCCACATTTGGTAGGAGCCAGCATATTCCCTAAGGAAATGCTGTCACATTCTGAAGCATGAAGAAATGAAACATAAATACAGGGTGGGGCAAAAATAGGTTTACAGTTGTTCGTTTCTGCTGTGTGTACATTTTAGAAGTACACACACAACCCCAAGTTATCATATTAGGATGAAAAGGTGCTTAAAATTTCACTTCCCAATTAATAATGATTGGCTAAAAAAAATTGCCTTCCTCATAGTAATGGGTCCTCTGTTAGCACAAGCAACAACTGAGAAGCAAATCCTCTTCATTGACACTAAATGGGCTTTTCAAACATTTACACATGATTCCAATGATCTACCAATTATATTTGGAACCTGAGACCCGCTCCGCCCATTTTGTTAAAAATGAATGCAATTTTAGGAGGTAAATATACATTTCTTCCATATAAACACTGGTTATTGTTCTGGGGCATACATACATTCCATGCAGGACTATAATTAAGAGCCAGGAGGTATTCTACGGGAAAACATAACCGAGGAAATGTCCTACAGGGTATGCTGCACCCCCAAGTACGGCAACGGGCTTGGTAAACAAATCGTGTTCTGTGATCTAACCCAGTAGCAAAGTAACGAGAAACAAGAGAGCACTCCTCACGAGATCCATTTTACGTGGTCCTTAAAAGTTTGTGGTAGGAAAAAAAAATGCTAATTTAAAACTCATGTGACAGTTTCTTGCTACCAGCTAAATTTTAAGATTTTAAAAGTTTTAGTTTGATATCAGTGTCCAAAGAAGAAATAGGGTCATCAACAATATAAAAATAACTCTCCTCATGTCACTTCTAAAAGATATTACTTGGGCAAAAAGATCCACTACTGTTTAATAAGGAAAGGCATCAGTGATCTCTTATATAAATTGGTAAGAACCTAGAACAAGGTAGTATGAAAAATTCCCCCAAAATTACTACTGTTAGTAACAAAAAAGGCCCAAACCACCTTAAAATCTCAGGCATCTCTTTAGGGACTTACGCTTGATTTTTTTCACTGCTTTGATGTACTGCCCACGAAGTTCTTCCAAGGCCTCCTGAGAGTATGGCTGGCAAGCATTTTCAATGGCCCCTTCTGACAATGACCTGAAAACAAACAAAAGATTGCAAAAACATGGAATACAAATGAAAAACTTCCTCTGAAAAAAACATCTATCTAAATATGCCAATAAAATAAACTAAAATGTGCTTTAAAATTCATATATGAGAATCTTTATTATATGATAAAATATTTAAAATAGGAGAAAAATGAAAACAACTTAAGTGTCATGATTACTTAAGTAAATCATGGTAAATCCACGCAATAAAAATGCATGCAGTGCCCTGGCCGGTTTGGCTCAGCGGTTAGAGCGTCCACCTGCGGTCCGGAGAGACCCGGGTTCGGTTCCCGCTAAGGGCACGTGCCTCGGTTGCAGTTTGTCCCCGGCCCTGGTTGGTCGTGCGGGTGGCAGCCACTCGATGTGTCCCTTTCACATCGATGTTTCCCTCTCTCTCCCTCCCACTCTATCTGTACAAAAAATGGAAAAGTGTCCTCGGGTGAGGATAAAAAAAAATGCATGCAGCTACTGAAAAGATTATTATAGAATATCTAATGAGATGGGGAAATGTTTATCTTATAATGTTAATAAAAGGCTACAAAATAGCTTATACAATATTCTCAATTTTTAAAACGTGCACATGGTGTGTGTATATAAAGGGGCTTAAATGATATAAAACAGTAGGCTAACAGAGGGTACCTAGAGGTAAGATTTTGGAAGGTTTTCTTCTTTTTTATACTTTATATCATACAGTCATACACCACTTAGTGATTGAGGTATGTTCTGGAAAATGTGTCATGAAGCAACTTTGTCATTGTGCGAGCAACATCGCGTGCACTTACAGAAGCCTAGATGGTCCGTCTACGACAAACCTCAGCTAGATGGTGCAGACTACTGCTCCCAGGCTACAAGCCTGTACTCATGTCACTTCACAAAACAACATGAGGTTAAATCAAGCACAAGAGAAAACGTTGCATTCAAGAGACACAGTAACACAGTTATTGCCAAGTATTATATAACTCAGTGGACTTGATGACACCAGCATCTCCACAAATATGTGAATAGTGAGGTCATTTCAACAGCTATGAAGTCACTAGCAATAGGAATTTTTCAGCTCCATTATAATCTTCATATATGAAGTACATCATTAACCAAAACATCTTTATTCAACACAGAAATATATAACAACACAATAACTGATTCTCTTGGTATAATAGTATTGACATGATTGATATAAAAAATGTAAAGATACTTAGAAATAAGCAAAATGTCCATACTTCCCAAAGCAATCTACAGATTCCATGCAATCCCCATCAAAATACCAACGACATACTTCACAGAACTAGAACAAACACTCCAAAAGTTTATATGGTAACAAAAAAGACCCCAAATAGCCACAGCAATTTTGAAAAAGAAGAACAAAGTAGGAGGAATCACATTACCAGATTTCAGGTTTATTACAAAACCACTGTAATCAAAACAGCCTGGTACTGGCACAAGAACAGGCAGATAGATCAATGGAACAGAACAGAGAACCCAGATATTGACCCAAGACAATATGCTCAATTAATATATGACAAAGGTGGCAAGAGCATACAGTGGAGTCAAGACAGTCTCTTCAATGAATGGTGTTGGGAAAATTGGACAGCTACATAAAAAATATGAAGCTAGAACACCAACTTACACCATACACGAAAATAAACTCAAAATGAATAAAAGACTTAAATGTAACTCGTGAATCCATAAAAATTCTAGAAGAAAATGTAGGCAACAAAATTTCAGACATCATAGGCAGCAGAATTTTCACTGACACATCACCTAAGGCAATAGAAACAAAGGAGAAAATGAACACATGGGACTACATCAAACTCAAAAGCTTCTGCACAGCGAAAGATACAATCATCAAAACGGAAAGGCTACCCACTGTATGGGAGAGCATAATTGCCAATGATATATCAGATAAGGGGTTAATTTCCAATACATATAGAGTGCTCATACAACTCCACAAAAGGAAGACAAAGAACCCAATTAAAAAATGGGCAGAGGAACTAAACAGACACCTCTCCAAACAGGACATACAAATGGCTAAGAGACATATGAAGAAATGCTCAACATCACTAATCATCAGAGAGATGCAAATTAAAACAACAATGAGGTATCACCTCACACCTGTCAGAATGGCCGCCATCAACAAATCATTAAACAACAAGTGTTGGCGAGGGTGTGGAGAAAAGGGGACTCTAGTACACTGCTGGTGGGAATGCAGACTGGTGCAGTCACTGTGGAAAACACTACGGTGTTACCTCAAAAAGTTAAAAATTGAACTACCATTTGACCCAGTGATCCCACTTCTAGGAATATACCCTAAGAAGCCTGAAACACCAATCAGAAAGAATATATGTACCCCTATGTTCATAGCAGCACTATTTACAATAGCTAAGATCTGGAAACAACCCAAGTATCCATCAGTAGATGAGTGGATTAAAAAGCTGTGGTACATGTACACAATGGAGTACTATGCAGCTGTAAGAAAGAAAGATCTCTTATCCTTTGAGATGGCATGGAAGGACCTGGAGATCCTAAGTGAAACAAGCCAAGCAGAGAAAGAAATACCACATGATCTCACTTATTTATGGAATATAATGAACTAAATTAACAAAATTAACCCAGAGACATGGAGGTGGGGTACAGGCTGACAAGCATCTGAGGAGGGGGGTTTGTAGGGGAAGAGATAAACCACATGCATATATGCATGACCAATGAACCTAGACAATAAAGCTGGGGATGAGGCGGGAGGGGGGGGTCAATGGGGAAAAATGAGAAACATCTGTAACAAAAACAAATTAATAAATAAAACCTTTTAAAAAAATCAAATAGTAAAGGTATACCTTGTTGGAATGTTACAAAGTGTTCTCAGTTCTTCCAATTTACTCTTCATATCATTGTTTTCTTCTATTAATTCTTCAACAACTTTACTGTTCTCTTCTAAAAAAAAAAGTTTATGGTGTGTTGATTTATTAACCTCTTTTTTTCCTCAGCCTCCCATGTTCTTAGGTTCCCAATCCAAAATTTACAGAGATAACTGCAGACTTTCCAGTTGTCCCCTGTGCCACTCAGTGCCTGACGAACCCAATCTGACCACCACTCCCCGCTCAGCACGCAAAATCCACACTTCACGTTCATCTCGCTTTGAGTTACTCTTCTGGAATGGTTTCCAACTGTTTCAGATGCTTGTGTTTTGTTTCCCAGCTAGACTGAATCTGTGGAGAAACCACTAGGTTTTCTAATCCCCGGTTCCCCATGGGTCCTGGTATAGTCTAATGGTCATGTAAATGATCATTGAACAGCACTGCAATACAAAAATGTTTTTACATTAAGCTGAAGTAAGGGCCATTTTCAGAATCAGGGTAAGATTTTTCCACCCTTTGAACTTCTGAAAAGAGGAAGAAACGGACGGAGTGCATACATTCCAGAGTCAGAGACGTGGCTAGCTCTGCTTCTTACCAGTTGGATGGCCTTAGGCAAATTACATAAACTATCTGAATCTGAGTTTTTTCATATGAAAAAGGGGGATAGCATTACTACTTTGAAGATTATAACAGAGATAAAACAATAAATGCACAGCACCTTATACAAGGCCTGGCAACACCACTGCACAGTCAGTATGAACATGGCACCTCATGGATCCTACTCAGAACCCTTTCCACACCCCATAAACAGGGGAATGACTCACTCTATTCCCCCTAGTGACTGATGTTAACGTGGATACTTTTAAACCACTTATTCTTATCCTATCGCTTTCCAATAAATGCTACCAAAACAGTGGAAAGGGAATTTAAGAAGAAAAAAAAAGGAAGCAACCACACTAGCAAAAACATTATCAACAGATTTACATTAAGACAAATACTGAAATTAAACTATCAAATGACTTCAATTCTGGCCCTGATCCCTTTTATCAGCCCACTGATATGAGCTAAGTACCATCTTTCTTGGATTACTTCTAAGTCCACAAATTACAGAAGGTATCAGCCTCAAAAAGCACTATGTAGAATGATTTTATGATCACAATGAATGGTGCTAAATATTATTTATAAATAACAATTGCATCCAACTGCCCATCATTTTATTACATATTATATTTTTGGCTTTCATCTAATTTTACAGTAGCTACATTGTATCCACATCTACAGTAGGACAGATGAACTAAACAGGTAGGCAACCACTATGGGAATTGCAATTGTTAAAAAATATTCCCCCCAAATTCCACAACCCTTTTTGCCTTAATTAGTATGTATCTGTAATAGGCTCAGCAGGCAGCAGGTGGAAGCAGACAGCTTCTCTTAGTCAACAGGGCTGATAGACTGTGCTGTGATGCCAGACACTGTGCAAGTGCTGGGACAGGACCTGGTCCTCGGCAACACCAAGTCCACTACCAAGGAGATTCCAGGCGACCAATACTTGCAAAGAAGATGAATCACAGGCGGTGGGGGGAGGTCTAACCGGAGAACCTAATCCAGTCTGGGGCGGCTGGGATGACTTCCCTGAGGAAGCAGTGCACTGAGGGGCAGAGGAGAGGAGTTCGGAAAACGACGTGACCAGGATGGGAGGACTGATGTTTTGGTAAAGGGTGGGAACGCAAAGACCAGGGGGAAAAGACAATGAGATCCATGCCAGGGCTCTGTGAAAGGGCAAGAGGGCTGGGGAAAGACAGGCCAGAAGAGTTGGCAGATGCTGCCTCCTGAAGGACTTTTTAGACTCCTTTCAATTAAGTATTCGTATTTCATACTGAGGACCACATCTGGCCCCTGAAGGGCTTTAACGAGAGAGTGTGATGGTCCGATTTACCTTTTGAAAAGGTTGCTCTAAGCGCCTGATGGAGAAGAGATGGGAGGGGCAAGGCTGGACACAGAAAGACTCTGACAGTGACTGTTGTTGCCCAGGCAAGAGGGGAATGTAGGGGAAAAAGTAAAACTATCCACCTGGTCTTTTATAGATGATGCAATTATTTGGGTCCAATGGATTCAGTCTTTTGTTCACTCAGACATTTACCATTGTCTGGTACACAGTGGGCACCATCACAAGGGTGAACAAGACAAAACATTATCCTTGGGGGACTTGGAGGTTGGAAAGAGTATCAGGCAAGCAACCACCAAATTAAACAGACTGGTGACAGCGGGGCCAAGGGCTATGGGCCACACAGGAGGGCCCACCGAACCCCGGTGCGGAACACCAAGGAGCGCTCCGCCGAGAAGGCAGCTTCCCAGCTGCGTCCTAGAGCACGAAGAAGAGTGAGGCCAGGAAGAATGAGGGTACAGGCAGCACAGAGTGACAACATCACAGAGAAGATCCAGCCGTGAAAGGAAATTCCCAGCCAGTTCAGGAACCGGAACTCTTTCGAACGTGAAGAGGACAGAGCAGGGGATGCCAGTGAACAGAGAAGGTGAGAGGGTGCGCCCTCATGAGCCCAGCGATTCCCTGAAAACACTAACTGGACTGGGGGGCCAGGTCAGACCCATTCGCTTGTCCACGTCCTTTCCCTAAGCCTAGAATGCTGTTCTCTTTGGCACAGACCTTCACCTTCCAAGGCTTAGCCAAGCCTTCCTGAACTCCGAGGAAGTGTTCATTAACACTTTTTCTTCCAAGCTTACACAAACACACTGCCAGCGGTCATCAATGCTGCAATCATGTATTAACCTGCTTTTAGTTCTCTTCACTTGATCAGAAGCTTCTTGAAGGAAAAGCACAGGCTTGCACATGTCCATCTAAACTGGAATTGTGTCTGATGCACGTACCGCGGCATCCCCAGTGCCCACAACACGCTTTACACACACTGGGCACTTGATCTCCATTCAATCGACATGGGAGAACGGAATGGGACCTTTTCATCAGAGCTCCAACGTTCCTCTTTTGAGTTTAGTAATCATTTGGTTAGTAAAAAGAAGGTCCACGTTAGTTGACATTAACCCCCAAAGAAAATCAGAGCCTACATAAACGAAAATGTCACATTTGAACATTTCAACAGGATCAAAGAGAGTTATACTGGTGGTCGTGCGACCTCAAATCTGACCTCCGATTTTTTCCACTACAGCTTTGTGCTTCCGTTCTAAGTGCTGAAGGTTCCTACAGCACGTCTCCAGTTTTCTTTTCAGATCTTGACATTCCTGCTTTGCCTTTTCAAGTTCTTGGAAGCCACGTCCACAGCATGAATCTTCAATTTCAGGGATCTTTCTCTTATCTGCAAAAAAGTAAATGGTAGCATATCTTTAGACTAAGAACTGGAAGGAAGAAAGGAAGGAAGGAAGGAAAAGGGAGACGAAATGACATAACTAAAGGCTACAGTATAACTGGAAAAGTATGATGCTTAAGAGAGAGACCTGGGTTTAAATCCTATTTCCACTATTTACTGGCTGTGACTCGAAGTGTATTACTTAACCTCTCTGAGACTTAGTATTTTAATTTGTAACATTGAATAAAACCATCTATTTTAAATTGTCATGAAAAATAATGGTCAGACTTTAGTACCAAATACCATTTCCTACTAAAAGGAACCTGGGATCTTCTAGAAATGGCTGGCTCCAGTACTGCAACAGGGTATACACAAGACAAGGCTGCATACTTTGCTATTTCAGAAAGCAAGAAATTGCTAAAATATACAGGCATGTCATGAGGACACAGGAGCCAGTTTGAAGAGGCTCCACTAGCTGAATCTGGGACAATTTGAACACGAATTAAATATAGTAATAAATTACAAAATATTTTTTAAAATAGGAATTAATGAGTTATACCAGTAATCCTACTAATAATGGGATGGTGGATGGATTGACGGATGGACGGATGGACGGACGGATGGATGGATGGGTAGGCTAGTTGGTAAAAAGATGGACAGATACATAAGCAGATAGATAAATAAGACAAACTGGAGGGGAGGATTCATGATTATAACAACATGCCAAGTATCAGCTGGTAAGAGTAGAGGGAGACCTGGAATTGGAAAAAGTATAATTTTGCAACCACTACAGTAAAGGTAAGTATCATCAATGATTGCTAAATATAAGGAGAAGAATATTTTCATGATCTTAAAAGTGTCTCCCCACAGACTGCTTATTAGTTGCAAGGGGGTAGGGAGATGTCCCAGAGAAGATAACTGAACAGGACCCTGATCAGGTGCTCGAATGAACCCCACCAATAAAAGACATCACGCAGTCCCGATGTGATAACATCGCCTATGCAGTGTTCCAGCCAAGAAAACACAGCTGAATCTAATCATGAAGAAACATCAGATAAGACCAAATGAAGAAAGTTCTGTTAAAAGCCTTTGGGGATCGGGGGGGGGGGGGGGTTATTTGTTGAAGAGAGTGGAGAATATGTCTCTCAGAAATGTCAATGTCATAAAAGGCAAAGAGAGGTTATGGAAATATTCTAATATTATAGATTAAAGAAGACTAAAGAGACATGACATCTAAATGTAATGCCTGACCCTGGATACAGTCCTGTACTAGAGGGGGAAATGCTATAAAAAGACATCAGTGAGTCAACTGACAAGATATAAACAATGGATTGATACAATATTTCCATCTAATATTAAATTTACTATACTAAGTTATACAAGAAACATTTTTTTTTTTTTTTTTTTTTGGAAAATACACACTGAAGTATTTAGGGGTAAAGGGCACAATGTGTATAACTTACCCACAAATGGTTCAGGAACAGTTAAATATTCCCATCCCATACACACCCACATAGAAGAGCACAAATGGGGTAAAATGTTATCAATAGGTTTATCTAGGTAAAGGATATATGAGTGTTCTTTGCAACTGTTTTTATTTTTGCAACTTTTCTATAAGTCTAAAATGATCTCCAAATTTAAAAAAATGATTGAAAACTGTCAGGGAGTATAAATGTACAAAAATTATTTGGCATAGTACCTGGTACAGAGCAAGTATACAATAAATATACACTATACAATAAAAAATATCTGTTGCTATTAGTAATTATAACATTTAAGTAATATATAAAAATGATACAAAAAGCAGATTATGCCCTGGCCGTTTTGGCTCAGCATCGGCCAACAGACCAAAGAGTGCCGGGTTCGATTTCAGTCAAGGGCATGTACCTTGGTTGCAGTTCGTCCCCAGCCCTGGTTGGGGTTTTGTGGGAGGCAACCAGTGGATGTGTCTCTCTCACATGGATGTTTCTCTCTCTCCCTCCCTCCCACTCTATCTGAAGATAAATAGAAAAATATCCTCAGGTGAAAATTTTTTTTAAAAAGCAGATATTATTAATACAATTCATTTAATAAAGTAGAAATACAAATTGGCACAGGCTCAGAAGCCAATATCCAGTATGTTGATGTAAAATCATTGGTCCAGCCCTGGCTGGTTTGGCTCAGCAATTGGAGCGTCAGCCTGCGGTTCAGAGAGACCCGGGTTTGGTTCCCGCTAAGGGCATATACCTCGGTTGCAGTTTGTCCCTGACCTTGGTTGGGTCGTGCAGGTGGCAACCATTCGATGTGTCCCTTTCACGTCGATGTTTCTCTCTCTCGCTCTCTCTCTTCCTCCCTTTTCCTCCCACTCTATCTGAATAAAAAACAAAAAAATGTCCCCGGATGAAGGTAAAACAAAAATTTAAATCACTGGTCCAGCAACATTTTTCTTAGCTCTCTCCTGACTTTTTAGTTTCATTTAAATGGTACCATTTATGTTCATGAGCATTGAAGGATTAATAAAGCATCACTTTGGTACCATACACTGCATTTGTATTTTTCATTTAATATATGTTATAAAACTAAAAACTAGGCAAATGCCCATTAACAATAAAATAGATAAATTATTGAATATTCACACAATGAAATACTATACAGCATTTTCATACTGTATGAAAATGAATGAACTAGAACTAAATGCATTAACACTGACAAATCTCAGAAGCTTGACATTTAGTAGAAAAGGCAAGTTACAAAGACTACAATGAGTATTAAACCATTTTTACAATGTTAAAAGACACTAAATAAAGCACCAGCTTTTTAAAGATACCTATACCTATACTTGATGAAAACATTTTTTAAAAAAAGCAAGAGAATAATTTTTAAAAATCAGAATATTTGTTTCCTCAGGTTGTGAGGAAGGTACAGGAATGAAATAGCAGTTAAACACAGCAGTCTTTAACAGTATTGGTGATGTTCTGTCTCTTAAGTCTGATCGTGGGTTCCTGGTTGTTAGCCTTCACAACTTACATGAGCATTACATGTGTTTTTTGCACGTGTCACGTATTTCATAATTAATGTTTAAATTACTTTTTTTTTAATCCCCACCCGAGGACATATTTTTTTGCATTTATCTTCATATAGAGCAGGAGGGAGAGAGGGAGGAAGCGAGAGAGAGGGAAACATCGATGAGAGACAGACACATCGAGTGGTTGCCACCCACACGACCCCAACCAGGGCCGGGGACAAACTGCAACCGAGGTATGTGCCCTTAGCGGGAACTGAACCCGGGACTCCCTGGTCTATGGGCCGACGCTCTAACCGCTGAGCCAAACTGGTCAGGGCTATGTTTAAACTACTTTTTAAAATGATGATATATTAGAAGACTATAACCAGACAGCCAGCAGTGCTGCTCCCTTGTAGGAGGATTGTAAAAGACTTCATCTCTTACTATATATTTTTGGATTATTTAATCCTTTCTAATGAATTTGTTAATGTGTTTGTCTTTAGGGGGGAAAAAGACTGAAGAAAGAAAAATAAATTATTTTATAGTCTGATTTGACTTAGTTCAAAATTAATTTCTTTCATATCAACAGGAGTTCCCAAAGCCAAATGTCATCTAAAACTACCCATTTTACAAAATAAAATACAATTCTCAGGCTATTCCAAATATAAAAACAGACATAAAATGACATTGAAAAGCAAGATGCAAATTAAGGTGGTATTACCATGCATGTAATTAGCAATTAGATATTTTCAACCATCCAGATAGAACCTAGAAGTAATGAAAAAAAAAAAAAAGAACTGTCGACTGACTTCTTAGGAAAGGCAGAGAGAACGTTCTCTAAGATCCTGGTGATATTATCTACTGAATTAGAAATGTGTGGAAACTAAGATTATTGGCTTAGTACATATGATTTGCTCGGGCAATTCTTAGTTCTTTTCAGGTTACAAACAGAAAGAGTGTACATGTGTTTGTGTGGGAGCAGGGAGCAGGCTGCAAGGGGTCAATATCCTATAAGGGATGAGAGCTAATAAAAGACATGCCAACGCCTAGCTCAGAATCTCAGGGAGCGGGAATGTAAGCCCGATATTCCTCAGTGAGCACAGCACAATAGTCCTTTCTCACAATGATAACTCTACGGCATTAAGGAAGAGTTCAACTATTAATTCATCAAGTATTCAAGGACCACAAACTATGTGTCATTCCCTTTGCCATGTGTTGGGGAGTAAGAGACAAAAACACTGCCCCTGCTCTAGAGAAACCCATAAATAAACCAGAAAACACCTAATAAACTTTAGAAACATTACCAACAAAAAATGGTGGAAATAAACCAGTAATCTGAATGGAAAAGTTTCAACTATTTGGCAATTCTCTTATGTGAAACCCTTGATTTCTCAATGAAGCCAGAAAATAAGAACATGACTGCTCTATTAAAATTCTCATTATTCTCCTCCTAATCGGAATCACTTCTGAATGGAAGGCAGGCCATGAAAAGACAGAAGTAAGTGGGCCCAAAGCAACCCTGCCTTCTGAATGCAAAAGAAATCTAGGGGGAGGACACACACTGAGTAGGAGTAATGTTACACATTTGTTCACTCGAAAACAATATACATCTCTGCTCTCCTTTTATCTTCAAAGCAACCCTCTGGACCTGTGGTTACGGATGCTACAAAGATCACCAGCAATCAAATCCCATTACCAGCTTCTGCTTCTGCTTGTGAGGCCAAGACCTGAGCGTGGTGTTCAGACGTGGGCGCAGGAAGGGCGACCAGGGCTCCAGGGTCTCCTCGGCCAGTGACACCTGTAGCAGGATCCTTGGAGACCTTGGCTGTGTTTCTCTGAAACAGATTAGCTTCACAGTTGATGCCTTGTAAAAATCTTCACACAGTTCTCTATTAAACATGCTAATATTAAAAAAGCAAAAACAAAAACCCAAAAAACCCACTGCCTGAAGAAAAATCTTGCCTAAACCATCACCAATATTTTTCTTATGGTGTTAATGTGAATATTGTCATTACTACAAACTAGTCTCTGAGGACCCTATTTTCCAAATCAGAACGTTACCTGGCAGAGGGCTGGTGGCCAGCTATGAGACAGAGAGAAGGTACATATGAATTTAAGATATTTTAATAGTTCATGTGATCCAACCGTAGGTGAAATCAAACTTGTTCTTGAAAATCCAGAACATTTTCTTTGCCTTCCGTGAATTGAAAGTAACAACAGTAAAGAAAAAATTTTTTAACTGACGTAGTATGCTATGTTTCTAAATACTTTAATATGCACTGCCATTTTGAAAGGAAGGCTAGTTGAGGTCCAGTGTTAAAGAGGGAAACTGAGGCTCACCTAAGTTAAACATCTCGCACAAGACCAGTTCTTCACTAACATGCACTGAACACACTCATCATTCTAGTCTGTTACAGGCCATGTAGCTGCTGAATGAACGAATGGCGGGACATGCTTTTAAGGCAATATTTTCAGATTTTGGATAACTACTAAATGCCAAAGAGTAATCTTGAGAGGGCTGTCTCGCTTAATTCCTTAAAACACATTATATGGCTTGATTCTAGAAGCCTTGATTTTGATTGTGAGAAACTATTTCAACTGACTGTCAGGAAACCTACCCATGATTCCCAGCGAAAGCAGAGACTGGCAGTCCAGGGAAGAGGTAACTCCTAGGCATTCGAGAGGACACGGAGGGGGCTGCGGCCCCAAGGAGTGATAAAAGTGAGGCCAGGGGCCGTCAGTTTTCCAGTTTCTACTCAAAACTGAAGAAAAGCTAAGATTAAAAGAAGGGGGCAGCAGCAGTCTTTCTGAGTTAGCTTTGACTTGACTTTGGTGGTAAGAAAAGAGAGAATACACATTCTTAAGTTTACTTGAAAATTTTATTCTAACTGCTATCTTTTTTTTTCATCCACTGTGGACTGGTGTATTAATATATCATTTCCTTGGATACTTGATTTTTAATGCCTTTCATTCTTTCCATTTTAAAAAACTTTTGATCATCTATTTTAATGAGAGTCATTTTACATATTCTGATCAGTTCTCCTGTTTTAATTTTTGTGAACAGTTCTAAAAAAAAAATTTAATAAATCATCAATCACAGCTCTTCACATTTATGGCACCTATAATGCACATTTATAGTCACCTCAAGATGACTTTATCTCAAGGTTCTGAAATGAGTTAGCTTTAAAAGAGCAAGAGTCGAGTTATTACTCTATGACAAATGCCAGATTAGGCGTTTCAGAGTCACCCTTTTCTCAGGAAAGGAATCTGATCCCACCCAACTAAAGTCGCAAAAGTCTAAGTTCTTAGCCAAATTACGTGATTCTGTCTCCATAGACATGTAAGCCACATTGAGTCATACAATGATCTTATACTATTTGCACAATTATAAGCCCTATAAAAAGACCCCAGGTTTGATGACATAGTAATGGTAGGAGAAAAGTGTTACATTTTCTAGATTTTTGTAACAGAGATTGCTTTTTCAGGAAAGCATGCTTGAAAGCATATATAATATGATTTCCCCATCACTTCTCATCATTAAAACCTCTTATAGATAATTCTTATTCTAATTATCTATTTTCCCAAAAATTCTCAATAAAGTATTATAAGCAGTATTCATGGGAAGTAGTCTCATCCAATTATTAAACTGAAAGCAACTACTACGTAGTAACATCTTTGTGAAATCAAGAATTAAGCATAGCAACTAGAGTTAAATGGGATGGGACAGAGAGATCTTTCAGGTACCTTCAGCTCTAAGATTCTGGGATGCAAAAGGGCCAAGCTGCATCATGTATATCCTACCAAAACCCAAGGGATTGTACTTTCTTTTTCTAACGACCACTGATACTATATGACTACCCAAGGTAATAAGTTAGTTATCTCCATATATGAGACTAGAACTCAGATTTCTGTCCTGGCTTCTAATTCTTTCCAGGAGGTATTAATACCAAATGCTCAATCTTTGCCTTGAAAATCTTTAATCGTGCTCTCTTACTTAATTAACTCGTATCTCAACTCTTCCATCAGACAAACCTTATAATATTGGCGTGTTTTTTTTTCTTCCTCTAATTCCAAATGTTGAAATTGGCTGGATCATAATACCTACAATATCATTCTGGATTTTTCATGCATACCTAATTTCTTCAATAGTAAGGGAGCAAGACTTTGACTTTATCATCCATTCCACACAAACTAAAAGTTGGTGTCAGAAAGTATTTAATACAACAAAAGGAATACAATGAATTCATTACACACTCACATATATAGCTGCATAATGGGGCTTCAGTTTTGTGTGAGTGAGCCACACCTCTATTTGCTTCTTTCTACATCAATATTCTTTGTATAAGATGGCATATTTTTTTTTTTATCCTTACCCAAGGACATTTTTCCTTTTTTTTTTTTTGTTCAGATAGAGTGCGGGGGAGGGGGGGAAGAGAGAGAGAAAGAGAGAGAGAGAAAGATCGCATAGAGTGGCTGTCACCTGCACGACTCAACCAGGGCCGGGGACAAACTACAACCCAGGTACGTGCCCTTAGCAGGAACTGAACCCGGGTCTCTCTGGACCACAGGCTGACGCTCTAACCGCTGAGCCAAACCGGCCAGGGCAAGATGGCATTTTTTTTTGGCCTACATGATATATAGGTTCCTTGAGGGCAAGAAATGGGTTTCTAAACTCTTTAGAAGCTCTTAAGAAACCCTACTTTAGCCCTGGCCGGTTTGGCTCAGCGGTTAGAGCGTCAGCCCGCAGACTGGAGAGTCCTGGGTTCAGTTTCCGCTAGGCTAGCGGCATGTACCTCGGTTGCTGTTTGTCCCCGGCCCCGGTTGGGGTCCTGTGGGTAGCAACCAGTCAATGTTTCTCTCTCTCTCTTCTTCCCTCTCTCCCTCCACTCTATCTGAGGATAAATGCAAAAATGTCCTTGGGTAAGGATAAAAAAGAAACCCTACTTTAATATGATGCATATTTCTTGAATTGGTAATGCCCAAAAACCAAAATAAGATTGAGAGTTATTCCATTTCTGAAATCTCAGGCCCTTACAAAGAATAGCATATATTTTTTTAGAAAAAAAAAGATGCCTACAGGCTCTGCCTCGTATTTATAGCACTATCAAGAAGTAATGTTTTGGGGGCAAAAAAAAAAAAAAAAAGCAATCCCTTGGATTTGCTACAAAAAAGTTTAAACTACTGGTTAAAAAAAACACACAAGTCTTCCATCTATTAAACTATAAAATGAAAGGGAATAAATAGCATATACAACTTGTACAAACATCCTTGATGTTTAATAGCTCTTTCACTTCTCAGGAACATACCTTTTCCCATTGTGGGTTGGCATTTTCTGTAAGGAGGGAGAGTATATCTTGAAATGCTTTCTGAACGCAGGCCTTTAGTTTCTCGAAATACCGCACAGACACCCATTTTGAAGAACAAGTCGACACAAGGTCTGCAAGTCGCTTGTCTTCTGAACCACTGACGTGCTCCTTCTGGGTGTCCTTTAAGAGCAGTTCAAGGACGGTTAGAATGTCTTCCTCATACTGACAGAGCTCCAGCTGGATCCGCCTGGCCTCCTGCATAGTCCACTCCCTGCGACTCTGGTCTAGACACGCTTGTAACTCCGTCTCCTTCTGAAGAAGCAGTTCCATTTTTTGTTTCAGAAAGTCTTCTTTAGCTGCTGCAAGCACCTCGTTGATTTTATTCCGATGGTCGTCTAAAAACTGCCTGTAATCTTCCTCATTTTGTTCTTGGATTCTGTGGATCTCTTCTTGCTTCTCTTTGTTCCATTCACTCCGGGCCTTCGCCAGCTCGGCCCTGACAGCCACAGGGACTTCCTGGTCCTTCAGCTCCAGCTCTCTCTGAAGAGAATGAATCTTCTCTTCCAGTTCCTTTCCAGGCATGACGGTTTTCTTCATATTTTCAAGCTCGCTTTTCCACTTCTCTTTAGCTTCAGAAACAGCGAACAATATCTAAAGGATACAATGTACATTTGAAAGTCTTTAAGATTCTCCTCATTAATATAAAAAAAATTTTTAACTAAAATAACTATTTGGGTTAACCTCTGAACTTAATAAGAGGTTTAAAATCAGCCGTGGCCAGTTGGCTCAGCTGAGTGGAGCACTGTCCCATACACCAAAAAGTGGATTCACCAAAAGCAGGTTCACTTCCAGTCGGGGCACATGCCCAGGCTTCTGTTTGATCCCTGGTTGGGGAATATACGGGAGGCAACCGACTGATGTTTCTCTCTCATATTAATGCTTCTCTCTCTCTCTCTCTTTCTCTCTCTCAAAATAATAATAATAATGATGATGATGATGTAAACGTATCCTCAGATGAGGATAAAAAAAGAAAAGATTTAAAATCAAAATTAAGGGGAAACAGTGAATTTAGAACTTATTCTTAAAATATACTTACACTATACTTAAGGATCTTTTCCTTCATTTTAAATCACCTAACATTTTATGTTATGTTATTTAAAAAAACAGAATATCAGTTTCTTGATGAAGAACTAGAAATTTAAACTGACCAAAAATATGTATATGTAATTGATTCAAAACTAATTTTAGAAAAAAATCCATCTGTTTTCTTATATAGATGCAGTCTCAAAGGTTATCTAAGCCCCCAAAACAAATTAAGTATCTTTTACATGAAGCAAAAGCAGCCTCATAAGGAAACCTTACTATTACTTAGGAATATAATATATACCTGTATAATTAATTGCTGACACACATAATTGTATTTTGATGTAATTTTAGTAGTTAGAACAGTTCATTAAATGACAATAGCAACCAGAAAAGATCATTTTCCCCCTTAATCTACATTTCTTTTATAACAGAAAGAAATAGTAGATCTAGAAAATAAAAGTATGTAACCAAAAAGTAATAGGGACTCAAAAGCCCTGGGCTCCAGCTGTGATCCACCTAGCACAGTGCAGTGCCCCTCAGAGGACGCCTGGAGACAAGCCCTGGTGGGACCTCGGGCCCTTTCCTCAACTTCTTTGAGCCTCAGATTCCTCATCAATAAAATGGAAATAGCCCTGACCAGGTAGCTCAGTTGGTTGGAGCCTTGTCCCATACACCAAAAGGCCGCAGGTTCGATTCCCGGTTAGGGCAGAGACCCAGCACGCGGGTTCGATTCCTGGTCAGGGCGCACACCAGAGGCAACCAATTGATGTTTCCCTCACCCCCACCCTGCCACCCAGTTCCTCTCTCTCTAAAATTAATCAAATAAAAAACATGTCCTCAGGTGAGGTTTAAAAAGTAAATAATAAAATAAAATGGGGATAATTACCATGCCCACCTGACAGAGTTATTTTAGGATTAAATGACAAGGAATCATCCATTTAAAGTGCTTAGCCCAGAATATGGCAAATAATAAGGACTTAATAATGTTCTGTAGTTATCACTGCTTTTGGCTTCTCAGCCTTGGGAAAATCAATCTCTTCAGCATTTGGTGTCTTCATCTATATAACGAGCAGACTGGATAATGCCCTTGAGTCCCTTTTACTTCTAATAGTCCCTGAGTGAATCCAAAGAAGTCATTAGAATACAGCAGTGTGACAAGAAGAACTGGGCACCTCCAAAGGCTTGGCCTAGACAGTGGTAACTGCCATTAATTAATACTAAATACATGCTCTGAATGTTGAGTAGGGTATCTACTAAGTTTTCTGTTATATAATTATAGTAAACACCTTCACCTATACAGATTTATAAACACATTATAAACCTTTATTTAATAGGATATGCTCCTAAATAGTTGCATGTAATAAAAAATTTTTGAATTGCATTTTAAGTTTACTGAAGAAACCCACTGAGATGAGCTTTACAAAGGAATTCACAGTAAAATTCTTTTGCTACCAGCAGAATGGTTCAGTAATGCATGAAACATGTTTAAAGAATGCCCTGGTCAGTTTTGCTCAGTGGTTAGAGCATCCACCCATGGACCGAAGAGTCCTGGGTTCGATTCCAAGCCAAGGGCACGTGCTTCAGTTGTGGCTCACCCTGACCCCGGTTGGGGTTGTGCAGGTGGCAATCAATCGAAGTGTCTCATGTCAATGTTTCTCTCTCTCTCTCCTTCCCTCCCGCTGTATCTGAAGATAAATGGAAAAATATCCTCGGGTGAGGATTAAGAAAAGAATGCTTTGGAGAAAACAAGTCATGTCGAAATGGATGCCTGGCCTCACTGCCAGGTGACAGGTACAGTGGGGGCCCCCCGGGACTTGGACAGCCAGCCCAATCCCACTAACGTGCACAGTCTCTCAGGAAGTTTTACAAGGAGCATCCGACAGCATTTACTGACCCTGACTGTGCTGCACATCACACTCACCCGAGCACCTTTTAGACATGCGGATGCCCAGGCTGCACCCCACACCGACTGGAACACAACGTCTGGGAGTGGGAGCCAGGCAACAGGATTTTTTTTTCAGATTCTCGAGTTTTTCCAATGTGCAGCACAGTGTGGGAACCGCCAAACCAACCTGACTACTTCTGGACTCTGGAAATTGGCTTTAAATTTCCACAGACTTGATGATCACTCTAATCCTGCGAGAACGCTCCAGCCAGTGCTACAGAACGGGCCCGTGCCCACCTCCTGTGGTTTGAGGATGGATGCCCAACATGTTCACATTATGTTTTACGGCTGAATAATTATCTAGAAGAGTGCGACTCCCACCCACGTGTGGTCCAAAGACCAGCCGTGTCACGTCACCTGAGAGCCTGTTAGAAATACCAGTTCTCAGGACTCGCTCCAGACCCACCAGATCAGAATTTCCAGGAGTGCAGCCCAGGAATCTGCTTGAACAAACCCTCCAGGGATTCGTCTGCCGGCTCAGGTTTGAGAAGCAACACGCTGTCCTTTCGTTTCTTATTTCTGCATTTGCACACATCCGGGCCTTCTGAGTTCTTCAGGAATGATCTCTTGCTTATTTCCTATGTCCTACCCAACTGTATTACTCTTCTTGACGCCTCAGCTCTGGGTCCCATATGGATGCCATCATATTACTTCCTCCTTCTCTCTCCCTCCTAAATTCCTTGTGAACTATTTCAACAAACTAAGAAGTATAGAGAATAATGTAATAAACACCCAGGTACTGTCACGTCACTTAGAAATATGTTAAAAGAGATTTTTATCGATGTGGGATTATTTCCTTCATTTGTGGAATAAGATTATGAATACAACATATGAATCGTTTATAGTGCCTGTTATGCACGTTGTTTTCCTACATGTTGGCGATACTGGGAGAATAGTACATGCTGCTACTGCAATCCATTGTGCTCTGAGGATTACAGGTAAGGAGAGAGGATCTGTGCACACAGCACAAAAGGACACCTTAACTCTGACTTTGTTTGCATGCTTCCAATCCAGTAGTTATGAATGTCTTTCCATTGGTTTTGTTACTTGGAATTCTCTTGAAGATTATCTGTTCGTATTTTTGGCACATTTATTTATAGATGCTTGTTTCTCTTAACATATTTTAGTATTAACATGCCTCATGTTTAATTCATTTATTTTCCTTATTTTTAAATCAAGCTCTTTTGTTATTTTTTATTATAAAAAATGTTTTAAATGTTTGTACATATGTTATCCTATTTATCTTTGCTACTGTGTCTGTTGTCTCAAAATTTATTATGATATAGATCTGATATATTCTGTTTAATTTTTAAAAATCACTCCTTGCCCAGCCAGAGTGGCTCAGATGGTTTGAGCATCGCCCCGTGCCCTGAAAGGTGGCCGGTTTGATTCCCGGTGAGGGCACATACCTGGGTTGCGGGTTTGATCCCCAGTCTGGGAGCATACAGAGGCAACAGATCAATGTTTCTCTCTCACATCAAGGTTTCTCTCTCTCTCTCTCTCTCTCTCCCTTCCTCTAAGTATGTCCTCAGGTAAGGATTAAAAAAAAAATAGAAAAGAAAAAACTCCTTAATCAACCTAGCTTTTATGGTGAGGCAGAGCATGGGTAAACTTAAATTTTCCAAAGTGTTATTTGGCTATCATAAAGAGTATATTTTATAATATTACTTATCATTCTGTTATTTTAAAATAATTTACTCTTAGTTGGGCCTAACTCTGACATTGCATTTTACAGATTGGAAAAGAATTTTATATTTGTGACCCTACACTGTCTGAATTGTTGCTTTCCAATACACTCTGTGTTAGGGCTGGACTACTACTTCTTTTCCAGAACATCAAAAATAATCTTTAGTCCTTTTAGTTTCCCAATGAATTTTAGAATCACTGTGTCAAATTTCAAACCATGTTCAGTTGATGGTATTTTGAAGATTAATTTACACTTGCAAATTAAGTTGGGAGAATACGAACGATGACAGTGAAGGAACGTGTCATCGCCGGAAAAGCGAGCTGGGCTGGCTATTCACCAAGGAGGCTCTGTTATACGACGACTTCACCCCACAAAACAATCTTTAAGCATGTGAAAGGACACTGCACAGCTAACAAATACCTGTCCTGAATTTCTCCTGAAGATCTGGCAAGACAGAATGAAATTTCATTTCACAGGTAAGGTTATCTTCCGGATTGTGTGAGTTTCAAGACCCTAAAGTACATTCTCTCTCCCTCAGCCACCTGGAGACGATGAGAACAGGTCCCACTAGCTCGGCTCTGAGCTAACCCTTTATGAGCACTCTCATATGTAATCCTTCAACAACCCTGTGAGCGGCGCCCATCCCAGCACTGAGCTGGGAGAAGGGGCAGGGAGGCCCTCCCGAAGCTCCTTCCCGGGAGCACCCTTACCCGCTTGGCCACAGAGGTCTCTTGTTGTTCTTCCCACCTCCTCTGCTCTGCTCTGACATGTGCTTTATACTCGGAGAGCTCAGGCAGTTCTTCCAGCCATCGACGGCGAGCATTTTGCACAGCTGTTTCTACCTGGAGGAAATTGCAAGAGAAAGGTAAAAAATTTCACAAGAATCCCATTTGCAAATAGCAACTACAGTGTCATATGTCTTTCACAGTGCAGTGTACTACATCACAGTTAAAACTGACTTCAAGTACCTCACCTCACCCCAACCAGTGGAGTCTAACCCTTCCGTCTAAACCTCCCATACTGTCCCGTGCAGATGCCACAGCAGGAAGTGAGATGGATGAATGTTTGATGGCCAGGACTATTTTAAAGAGCTTTATACAAGTACTAGCTGCCATTTCCCTATCTGTGTTGGGGGAAAGCAGATGGCATGCAGGAGGGGCTAGGGGCCAGCTGCTGTTCAATCAGTACCCCACCACCTCCTCAGTCCTCATGCCCCTCCCACACGCACTCCCACACATGTATGCCCGCATGCAAGCATCAATACAATTTAGAGCCTTCTACCAGGCAAATCTTCCTGCTATCAAGAATGAGTTTGTAACTGAAGAATAAGGGTAACACATCAATTCAGGCAAGCATCTAAGACTTGCTGAGCCCTGGCTGGTTTGGTTCAGCAATTACAGCATCAGCCCGTGGACTGAAGGGTCGTGGGTTTCATGTTCAGTCAAGAGCATGTACCTGGGCTGCAGGCTCAACCCCCAGCCTGGTTGGGGCATGTGTGGGAGGCAACCAACAGACGTATCTCTCTCACATCGATGTTTCTCTCTCTCCCTCCCTCCCTTCCACTCTCTCTAAAAATCAATGGAAAAAATATCTTCGGGTGAGCCTTAATAACAACAAAGTAATAATATTCAGACATCGCCCGTCTTTTTTACTGCTGTTCTCTCAGGTGGAAACAGTATCGCTCTCCAGGCAACGCGCTGTGTGATGGTGTCATCGCCCTGACAGACAGTGCAGTACGTGCAGGAGCAGTCTTGTTCTTTAAAAAGCTCTATGTAAGGTAACCCGAGACCAAAAAATTCAAGAAATACTGTAACTGGTAACGCAGATAAATCAAACCGCTCGTCTTTATTCTGTTAACACACAGCTATACTTTTCTCAGTAGGACATTTCTTGGAAAGCAAGCGAGCAGCCCCAGTTAACAGTGAGCTAGCTTTCTGAACGTGTCCAAGGAAAGGCAGCGGCCCCGCTGTGGGGCGGGGGACGGGATCTGTCCCATGTGAGGGGCCTGCCTGCAGATCCAACTCACCACCTCGCTGCAAATAGTGCGGAAGACCGCATTCGCTTGCAGTTTGCTTACCTACAACTATTGTAGTGGAATATTTTCTACAAAATTAGACATGAAAGAGTCATCATTAAATTGTGTTTGATTCAGCTGTAAAACCACCATCTTTGACCTCAGGTATCTAAATGCTCAGTGACCCGAGAGGAGCAAAAATTTTGTAAACTGAAAGAATACGTAGAAACATTGAGGGGCAATGGTTTTTTTATTTATTTATTTTTATTTTTTAATCTTCACCCGAGGACCTTTTTTTGCATTTATCTTCAGATAGAGTGGGAGGGAGAGAGGGAAGAAGAGAGAGAGAAACATTGATGTGAAAGGAACACATCGAGTGGTTGCCACCCACACGACCCAACCGGGGCCGGGGACAAACTGCAACCGAGGTACGTGACCTTAGCGGGACCAAACCCGGGTCTCTCTGGTCTGCGGGCTGACGCTCTAACCACCGAGCCAAACCGGCCAGGGCAGGGGTAACAATTTTATAACAGAAACACAGTGAAGACAAGTTTAGGAACCAAGTAAGAGTGCTCTACCCTAGAACGCACGGAAAGTTTCAAGCGTAAGGCTATGAACAAGTTCAAGGGCAGCGTTTTACAGGCTTTTGTTAATAGACAAGCAGTTCCAATAATTTTTACTAAAATAAATCTATTACCTGTTTGGCAATGTTTTCACAGTATTTGAGTTCCAATTCAACCTCAAGTTTCTTCAAGGCCCCCTTGATGGCGATTTCCTTTTCCTGCTCTAAATCTTGCTGGATCTTTTGCTTCTGTTCTTTTATCATGATTGCCATCTCCTTCTGGGAAATAACCTCAACGGTGGTTACTTGGTCAGTCTGGCTGTAACTCTCCGAGGTCTTCTTTTTCATCGCCTTTATAGTTTGGTCCAGCTTAGACTGCCACTCCTTTTCAAGCTGTTGAAGAAGTTCTTCTTTCATCTGTTTTCAAAAGAGAAATCTTATGAGAAGAAAAATATTCAAATAATTATTCGTGAAAACTCGACTAACTGGCCAAAAGAGCAACCACAGCTGTGTCTGAAAACCATCTAGACATTGTTGTAATAATTACATGAGGTTTAGACATTCGGTCTGTGGAAATTATTACTCTCAAGTAAATCCTGAAAGTTACTCTTTGACCTTATCTACGTGACATAACTCGCAGGGAAGACTGAAATACGCTGTGTAAATCAGGCGAACTTGCTCTCAAGATGCAGCCTGCTGGCGGCTTTGACGTCGCCAATGCAAAGATGGCACGAGAGGAGGAAAGGGGGGAGGGGGGGGAGGGAGGGAGGAAAGGAGAGGGGGGAAATTTTTGCTATTAATATGTATTTTCCCATCAACACAAGGCTATCCACAAGGCAGGCACTCAGCACGTCTAATTCATAAACTTAATTTTACTCACTAGAACACATTAGAATCTTGTTTCTTTTAAAAAAAAAAAAATTTTTTTTTCCTTTATTGATTCTAGAGAGAAAGGAAATGAGAAGGAGAGAGAGATAGAAACATCGATGAGCAAGAACATCGACTGGCCGCCTCCTGCATGCTCCCCACTGGGGATTTGGCCCACAACCTGGGCATGTGCCCTGACTGGGAATCGAACCGGCGACCTCTTGGTGCATGGGTCACTGCTCAACCACTGAGCCACACTGGCCAGACAGAATCTTGTGTTTTATATTTAATTCAACTGCGTGGATTGGGCACTCAAGAGAGACTGTTCTTCCATCTCATGATTTCCTCTTTCAGCAGTGCAGGAGGATGGATTCAAATACAATCAGTCTTAGGCCAAACTGTAAAATAGTGAAATCTGCTTTCCCTTTCTTGTCTCTCACCCTCTTGGGATCCAGGGTTCTCAAACTGCTGCCCTGGCAACCAGATACTGGCTGTACTGCGTCACTTGAAGTGGTTGTCCTTCCTGACCTATAGTAGCATCAGCTGTCTATCTCAACCCCCCATAAATAACTGGATAGCAAATCCAACTAAAAAGCAATTTGCAGCCCTGGCCAGTTTGGCTCAGTGGCTGGAGTGTCGGCCCATGGACCAGAGAGTCCTGGGTTCGGTTCCTGCTAAGGTCACGTACCTCGATTGCAGTTTGTCTCCGGACCCAGTTGGGGTTGTGTGGGTGGCAAGCACTTGATGTGTCTCTCTCACATCGATGTTTCTCTCTCTCTTTTCCTCCCTCTCTCCCTCCTGCTCTATCTGAAGATAAATGCAAAGAAATAAATGTCCTCAGGTGAGGATAAAAAATAAATAAAATAATAAAAAGCAATTTGCAATATACCCCGGCTGGTTTGGCTCAGCGGTTACAGCATCAGCCGCGGACCAGAGAGACCTGGGTTCGGTTCCCGCTAAGGGCGTGTACCTCGGTTGCAGTTTGTCCCCAGCCCTGGTTGGGGTTGTGGGGGTGGCAAGCACTGGATGTGTCTCTCTCACATCAATGTTTCTCTCTCCCTCTTCCTCCCTCTCTCCCTCCCGCTCTATCTGAAGATAAATGCAAAAAAAAAAAAAAAAAAAGCCCTGGGTGAGGATTAAAAAAAAAAGCAATTTGCAATAATGTAAAAATAGGGCATTTGTTTTGTACCATCTAGATTTTTTGTTGCCGTTTATTCCCCACCCAAGGATATTTTTTTCATTGATTTTTAGAGAGAATGGAAGGGAGGGGGGAGGCAGGCAGAGAGAGAGAAACATCAATGTGAGAGAGACACATCGATTGGTTGCCTCCTGCATACACCCTGACCGGGGCCGGGAATTGAACCCAAAAACAAGGTAGCATGTGCCCTTGAATGAGACTCGAACTTGAGACCTTTTGGTGTGAGGGCTGATGCTTTGACCACTGAGCCACACCAGCCAGGGCACCATCTGGATTTTAAATATGTTGTGTAAGGTCAGGAGATGACTACTAGAAAGAATTTTAGGTGCCAGCACCACAGCATAAGATTAATGAAATGCTGTTTGGGGACGGGAATGGGCAAGGAGAAATAGGGAGGCTAAAACACAGGACACCTTCAGGTATCCCCAAACCCAATACAGTAATCTGGGGACAACAGAACGTAGTTTAAATAAGCTTGAGAATGTATTTCACTTCCAACTCAGTTTTTAAGATCATAATTTGGTTCTTGATGTTCTAGAAACCTGTTAGCATTTCCTAATCTCATTTGCTACTTAGGTAATAGAAGTAATGTTTTGTTTCTGAGTCTACCCAGTCATTACTTCTTTCTTCTCATCCATAATGTGGGCTGTTTATTTGTTAATTATAGATTGGTCTAAACTTATCAGAATCATTTCACAATATGAACTTAGATCATGGATTCATTTTAAACAAGCAAAAAGTGCCCTAAAAAAAAAAAAAAAAAAAAAACATTATATTCTGCCCGGCCAGTGTGGCTCAGAGGTTGAGCATCGACCCATGCACCAAGAGGTCGCTGGTTCAATTCCCGGTCAGGACACATGCCCAAGTTGTGGCCAAATCCCCAGTGAGGGGCATGCAGGAGGCGGCCAATCAATGTTCTCTCTCATCAATATTTCTATCTCTCTCCCTCTCCCTTCCTCTCTCTCTAAAGACAATAAAGAGAAAGAAAATCAAAGAGCTCCCATCCCAGCTGAGCCAAATTATTTCTAAGTGCCATCTGACTCCTCTCCGCCCAGCACATGCCGAGAAGACAGTCTCTGTCTGTTCAGTGCTCTGTGATGTCAGAGAATCTCAGGTGACTGAAGGACCCATTTCTTCACAATAGGTCATGGGGGCCGAGGCCGCTCTGACTGCAGGCCAGTCTCAAGCACATGGCTGAGAAAGTTGTCCCGGGTCACATCACACAACACTCCTATTACTTTTTGTCTGACTATAGAAGAAATCCTCACATCTTCATGTCTGTGTATGTCTACCCCTCAGGAGTTGCTTCCATATGTATCTGCATTTCCTTTTGACCTACAGCAGAAAACTGCTACCAATTTTCTCTGTATTTGTGGGTATATAAGTCATTTTTGCTATATAATAAACTGGCAGAAATTTAATATGCTGTGTAAGGTCAGCGTATTAAAACAACAAACCTCTCTTATTTCTCATGATTCTGTGGGTCAGCCAGGGCACTGTTCTGGTCTGAGCCAAGTCAGCCAGTCTCTGAAGGTAACCGGGGCTACCGGTCTAAGATGGCCTCACTCACATGTCTGGTGGTTAGAGTGATGTGTGCAAGGACAATCTGACCACATGTCATCATCCAACAGGTTATCCCAGATCATTCACGTGGTGGTTGCCACAGGGTTCCTAAGAGCATCAAGCTTCCAAAAGCCCCAATGCATCAATGTTTTCTAAGCCTCTTTTTGTATAGTATTTGCTAATATCCCATTGGCCAAAGTAAGTCATGTGGCCAACATCAAATTCAAGGATAAGAAACAGACTCTTCCTCTAGTGGAGAATAGCCACAAAGTCCCATTGCAAAGGGGAATGCACTCAGGGGTAGGAAGACGGTCTGACCACTTTCGCAATTCACCACAGTGAGGAAAACCTTGCTAGAGGAAAAATAGTAGATTTACTGGGTATAGGGATCTGCCATCTTAACATACTACAGAAATGTCTAATTCAGAAAGTTTTACCACTAAAGGGAACGAAATATTTGGATAGTTTTAAAGCATTTAAACTTGTTTTGCATGGCTCGAAGAGCAAAAAAACCCCTCTAACTTGTAAGGACTGGCTTAGCATGTATCATAACTAAATACATAAGCCTTAATATGTACAGGGATGGCATTATGAATGGGAATATTGAACATCTTTGCTTGTCTGTGAGTCTGAAGGGTTCTGTGTGCCTGAATTTGTTTTCCCTTTCTCTGAACAAGGCAGGTTAACATATGAGGAAAGTTCTGTGTGTTAATAAAACCTTTAAAACTTGGAACTGAGCTCCCACTAAACCCCCAGCTGGACTCAGCCACTGTTTCAGAACAGAGCACATACAAAACGGGAAAATGCAACCTTGCACTCCTGGTGTTGATTATCTTATAGACTCTGTATCCAGACCAAGTACCTGACCTGAAGCTCAGCTGCAAAAAAAAAAAAAAAAAATGGTGTATGCCCTGCAGAGGACTACCCCAAAAGCTCCCCAGTTTTGCTCCAGAGTCTAATAATATCCTTCTGTTGTGCGAGTATAAAATATATAATAGGAAGACACACTGGTATATCTTTACCTACCTCTGGAGGATATGAAATAATTGGAGTCTCTTAAATTTAAAGAAGCTCTGCTCTGACTGGCTTATAAAGATTCCTAAGCCTTATAAAGGGCTTTTCTGTATCGAAATAAAAACCTAAAGAGAAGGAAGGAATTCAAGTTCTCATGCTTTAGGTACACTGGCCCTTTAAGTGTGGGGGTGTGTCTCAACAAAGGGATAGCACAAGGGACTTTTTCAGGGTGATGAAAATGTTCTGTATCCTGATCAATCTAGACATGTGTTAAGAATGTGTAGATCTGCATACCGAATTTTAAAATGAGTCCATTTTACCATAGGACAATTTTTACATTTTAAAGGAAAGAATTTAACCCATAGTGTCTTTGGAAGAGCCAAATAACAGTTTGACTTTCCTTCCTGCCACAGCGCAGACACTCGAGAGCCTAAGTCCCAGTCTGTAGCAGCTACTAATCGCAAATGACTGATTAGCTGAGATCCGATTTACAGCCAAATTAATTCTTTATTTTTTTTAATCCTCACTCGAGGATACATTTTCAGTGATTTGAGAGAGAGAGGGAGAGAGAGAAACATGGGTCAGTTGCCTCCTGCACATGCCCTGACCAGGGATGGAACCTGCTGCCACCTTTCAGTATACGGGACAATGCTCCAACCTACCGAGCCCCCTGGCCAGGGACAGCTTGATTCTTTTAAAAGTACCAGAAAATGCCCTGGCCAGTTTGGCTCAGTGGTTAGAGCATCGGCCCATGGACAGAGAGTCCCGGGTTCAGTTCCCGCTAAGGGCATGTACCTCGGTTGCAGTTTGTCCCTGGCCCCAGTTGGGGTCGTGTGGGTGGCAACCACTCAATGTGTCTCTCTCACATCGATGTTTCTCTCTCTCTCTTCCTCCCTGTCTCCCTCCCGCTCTACCTGAAGATAAATGAAAAAGGGTCCTCAGATGAGGATAAAAAAAAAAATGTACCAGAAAATATATTCCTGAAAAGAATGACTTCTTTGAATTGCTCTTATGTTCTTGCCAATTTATTTATATATATATAAATATATAAAGAATCACATGAGAAATCTTCTCCCTATTTTAATTTTTAAAACGTTACTGAAAGCCAAGTCCTTAACTCCTGGGTAACTTGAGAGAGCCCTTTTACCTTCCACACTGCCAGCACCAACTAAAACAGCTCCCTTCAGAGAATTTTTTTTTCCAGTGCATGATACGTATAACATGGCACATTATTTTTTACCATATTAATCTACTCAAAAATAATCAAAATACTAAATGAATGGAGTTCATCTGCTCTTTACTATTCTTTTTAAGTCTGTGGTAGCAATGCCTTGCTTTCCTATAACTTATCAAAAACCTCTGTACAGAACCTTTACTCGGGCCTTTAGAAATCGTTCCCGGTCTCGAGGCAGGCAGCTTTCACAATGTGGTCCACAGGGGCCCAGTGGGAGGCAGAGGTGCGTCTGGATGAGGCTCTGGCGGGACAGGGAAGGAGAGAGGAGGCGCGACTCCACGTGTGATCTGAGCCCTGCACACTCACCAGTGGCAACCTGGACGGTCCAGGCAGTGGAGTACGTGCAACCCTCCGGCTTCCCTGAAAGAGGTCCACAACACTGACCTCTCTCCACGATCTCCGTGCCACCGCCTTCCCTGTGAGGAAACCCACGTTCAAAGGGCCACTCTGCTCCCCAGAATGAAATGATGCTTCGATCCCGGCAGAGAGGGGACCGGAGGGCAATGTCTCTGGAGGAACACTTTGCCAGGGCTCCCGGCCAGGCGGGGTCGCCTGAGCAGCCGACACGCAAGCACAAAATGAGGACCCCTAGGTTTCAGACTCCAAGCGACTCAGGTCCACTCTTATTTTCAGAACTCATTTTTGCCTCAGAATAAATCAATAAGAAAGATTGATTTTCCCCTATACATAGGCCAGTTTCTACTAAGGTGTTAATAATCATACCCACACCTTACTGTATTTTGTGGGCTGCATCAGTGTGACACAGCCCAAAGAAAAGAGACTTCTGCGTGCGCCTTCCCCAGGGCCCAAGAGAACAAGTGTGTTGGTTTCCATGACAACAGGGAGGCGGAGAAATCACAGGGAGGGAACGCGGTGTGGACCTGTACCTTCTTCTCCCGAGCCTGCTGCTCCTTCTCAAAGGTCTTCCTGAGAGCCGCTTCCAGACTGTCCTTCTCTCTGCACACCTCCAGGTAACACTCCTGCACGGAGGCCATCTCCTTATTCATCTTATCCAGTTCCGACCTTGGGTACACAAAACCAGCAACTAAATGACCCGCAGAACGAGACACGGACTGCAGCACCACTTTCTCTAAGCTCCGACCTAGGGGAACGCTGTCGTACAGCCTCAAGGGTGCCTAAGCTCTTCTCCTCACCGAAGCTGCGAGTGCGTCCCCTCATACATCTCGAAGAGCTGCTGCTTCTCCAAAGTATGCTTTGCTAACAGGCTTTCGCGGATCTGGGCCTTCACGGCCTCGTGGTGCTGCTGGTAGGTCCTCTCACACCTGTGGGCGGAAGGCAGCCAGCAGCGCCTAAGCAGTGATGACCCAGTTTCCCGCCCCTCCTCCCCCCTACTCTTCCCTAATGAAACTATGGTCAAGGTGAGATCGGTTCCCCAGCCAAAAAGGGAGCAATTTTCAAACTGTCCTTTCTTCAGATGTTTCTAGGAAAAAAATTAGAAACTTGGATGTGAGGATGTCCCAGTCCTTCAAACAGAGATAATAGTGTGTTGAGGACTTGTTCATAAAAAATGAAATGACATCATCGGGGAGTGTGGTTCCAAAATTAAACACAAATACCAGCAGTACCGAACTCACAGGTAAGTTATGTTCCAAAAGTCTGTTTCCAAGTTTATGATTTGGTATTTGGAAGACATATTTTCTCACAGATTCCTTCCTTATAAATAGCCTTTGAAACATCATTAAGCTATACCATTTCAAAGAACCACCATTCTGATGGTGCAATAGAACCCAACCCACTACGTAACCTCACTTCTATGGAAAATGAGTTCCAAATTCCAATTTGAGAAGCCAGGGACTCATCTTCTCCAATCCAAGGTCTCAGCGGGGAAGGCTTACTCCATCATTTCTCTGGAATCTTTGTGGGGGTGAGGAGGAGGAGGAGGATGGGGGAGGGAGGGGGGGAGGATGCCCAGGAGGCAGGCATTCGGCTTCTACATAGACTTTACCTATCAACAGTTTCTTGTTTATCACGATCAAAATCTTGTACCATTTGTCTCATTTGATTACATAAATCCTGATTTGTACTTCGCAGTTTTTCTTCCGTTTCTTTAAGTGCCTGTTTACAAAAGACGTGAAAGGGACACATCAAGTGGTTGCCACCCACATGACCCAACCAGGGCCGGGGACAAACTGCAACCGAGGTACATGCCCTTAGCGGACACTGAACCCAGGTCTCTCTGAACCACAGGTTGACACTCTAACCGCTGAGCCAAGCCGGCCAGGGCCATGATATCATTTTCACAACACTACAAAAGCCTCTTCATGCCTTAAGCATATAGAACCATTTATTTGACAAGTAGCTTTCCGAAAGAAGTAAAAATTAAAATTTTGTATTTAATTTGAAATATATGAAATGAAAATACTTAACCAGAAAGGTAGTGGCTCACTGATGCTTTAAAATAGTCTTAGAATTAACAGTCTTCAGTAACCTTCTAAATAAGCAAATTTCACTTTTTGGTCAAAGGCTGGCTAAGGAAGAAAAAACACCCCTGTCAGCCATGCTACTGTATAGACAGAAAACTGGATTTACACTAACCTACTTTCTAATGAAACTACTACCCCGTGACCAATAGTCAAGGAAAGAACTGGAATCCTTAACCACCTACTAATACCCTTGACTACTAACTCACATGGCTCCGTAAGAGAAAAGTCCACTACACTCTTTGCACTTAATGAGGCCATGGACATTCTCACAAAGCACTTTCTAGGAATTTAATTACCTGATTTTGTTCTTGCAAAACTTGAATTTCATTTTTAAGTCTTAGAATCTCATCTTTGGCAATCATTTCAGAAGCAGAAGAGTCGGGCCATAACTGATTAGTTGGTTTCTCTGAGGTATCTGTTTTAGTCTAAATGTTTAAGAAAAGTGAAAAGTTTTTCAGGTTTTTAAAAAAATTCCAAGTACTTGTTTTGAAATAACACCATACTTACAGCGAAATTGTAAAAACAGTACAAATAATTTCCATATACCTTTTTTTTCCCCCATATACCTTTTACCATGGTCCCCAAATATAACCACAGTACAATGATCAAAACCAGGAAATTAACTAGGATGCAATATTATTAACGAATCTACAGACCTTATACAAATTTTTCTAATTTTCCTCTAATGTCCTTTCCTGGTTTAGAATCAAATCTATGATTATACGTTGCATTTAGTGATCCCATCTCATTAGTCTCCTCCAACCTAGGACAGTCTCTGTCCTTCAAACTCACAATATTTTTGAGTACTAACGAATTATTTTGTAGGATGCCCCTCGATTTATTTTCTGATGTAACTTCATTAGTGAATTCAGGTCATGCATTTGGGGCATGAATGGCACAGGTGACCATCAACCGATGGGGGCAGTGTCCGCAAGCACCTCCGCTGTGAAATTACTATCTTTCCATTTATAACAGTAAGTATCTTATAAGGAGATACTTCAAGAGTATGCAAATATTCTATTATTCATCATACTTTCATCTACTAAATTTAGCATTCATTTATTTATTTACATAATCAGTACTGACTCACAGATACGTATTTTATTACGATAGGTACAATTTTTAAGACTCTAATAGACTTTGGTAAATTTTTGCCAGAAAGCGTGTCCAAATGTATTCTCTCATGGGTCTGTCCACTCTCTTCACCTCCGGGGCAGTGACTGTCCTTAGATGATGACTGCATTTGATGGGGGAAGGGAGCTCACAACGGCTCTCATTGGCATCCCTCCACTGCCACCAGAGTGGAACCTCTCACAGACCTTCACTGTTCATTTGTTTTACATCTTCCCAAATGTGTCTGTTTATATGACTTGGCACATTTTCCTCTTAGCATCTAAATGTCTTCCACATTTATTTTTATGAGTTCTTTATTTGAGAGGTGACAAAGATTTTTTTTTAAATACCTACATTATTGGCCCAGCAGATGGGACTCAGTGGTTGAGCATCGTCCCATGGACTGAAAGGTCCCAGTTTGATTTCCGGTCAGGGCACATGCCCAGGTTGTGGCCTCAATTCCCAGTATAGGGCCTGCAGGAGGCAACCAGTTTCTCTCTCACATCAAAATTTCTCTCTCTCTCTCTCTAAAAAATCAATAAAAAAAAAAAAAACCTACGTTATTGGACTTGTTGATTTATGTATTTACCCCAACTCTAAGCTCTCTTATAAAACATTTAAAAAATAGCCTGTACCAAGGTTCATGCCACTCACTGGGGGGCGGGGGGAGCGAGGTGTGTGTATCTCATCCCCAGGCGCGGTGACAAAACACCAAGGCTTTGGCTCAGTCTTACAACTCGCAGCGTCTTCACTCCCGAGGGAAACCGTTCCAGTTGCTGACTTTCCCTTTCCACTTGCCACCGTGTCCCAGAAGCCACTGCCCCTACCCAGTCAGAACAGAGCTAAGAATACCTACTCTGTCAGCTCCTCTCCAGATTTGGGGGTTTAGTGATTCTCTGAAAGATTTTACAGACTCGTTAGAATGGCTTTCCTTTTTTTAACTTGGCCTCTACTTTTTTTTTAATCCTTACCCTAGGATATGGTGTTTTTTTAAATTGATTTTAGAGAGAGAAAAGGAGAAACATCGATGTAGAGAGAAACATCAATCAGTTGCTTCCTGCACACACCCTGACCAGGGATCGAACCCCAAACCTGTGTATGTGCCCTGACAGGGATCAAACCCCAAACTTGTGTATGTGCCCTGACAGGGATCGAACCCACCACCCCTTTCAGAACACAGGACGACACTCCAACCAGCTGAGTCGCACTGGCCAGGGCTGACCATTGTTTCTTTTATCACTGAGTCCCACAAAACCTTGCACAAAGTTGCTTTAAAAAAAACCCTTTAAACTCAATGATTTGCTCCTTCTCCACATACATCCCAGCCCTGCTTTCTGACTTAAACTTGTGTTTATTGTAAACAAAACCACCTTTTGGCTAAATTACCATGTCCTCTCCCATTCCCCCATCTAGGAAGTGGATCAATACGTGTATTAATTCAACAAATATATACTGAGAAAATGTGCAGAGAATTACCAACACAATGCTCCCAAGAATGTCCTATGTAGCCGGGCCAGTGTGGCTCAGTGGTTGAGCACTGACCCATGCACCAAGAGGTCACTGGTTTGATTCCCGGTCAGCACACATACTCAGCAGGGGGCATGCAGAAGGCGGCCAATATTGATTTTCCCAGCAGTCTGCATTTGGTTTTTCTTACAGCGTGACTTCCACCCTTTCTGCTTACGTCTGTTCTGCTTCATCTTACTACATAGGACATTCTTTTTAAACAACAAATTTGTTTCTTTATTGATTTTAGAGAGAGAGGAAGGGAGAGGGAGAGAAATAGGAACATTGATGAGCGAGAACACTGACTGGCTGCCTCCTGCATGCCCCCCATTGAGCACTGGGCCCATAACCTGGGCTGTGCCCTGACTAGGAAGTGAACCAGCGACCTCTTGGTTCATGGGTCGACACACAACCACTGAGCCACACCATCCAGACTTAATAGGACTGTTTTAATAAATACAATTCCTAGTTTAAGGGATCAGGAGATAAACAGTACTAACATAGGAAGTAAAAAATTATTTCCATCCAGGAGGAAAGGAATACACCATCTACATTTATGTTCCTCCTTCACCTCTCCTTCTAGTTGCTAAGTCTTCGCCTTCTTGTCTGTTGGGAGTGCAGGCAGGCTTGAATGCACAATGTGGAAGGGTGGAAAAGGCAGCTGCCATGGGGGGCAACCCTGAAGATCTCTGTGGTAGCATGATCTTGGGGAATAACCCTTGCCTGTTTATTATTCCACTGTTTTAACTTCAGTCTGCCTCCAGATTGACTCTGTAACCTCAGAAGGGTCACAAGCTGCTCCAACCTCATTTTCTCACCTATAAAGTAAGGAGAGTATGGATACAGAGGTGGATCAGTGACTCCACCATAACCTGACTCTGCCTCTCCCTCGTACCACCACCACTATAAAATTCATTTCCTTACACAGAGTGACTTTCATGATAGAAACATGGGCCAGAGAAGCCTCATGGACAGCGTGCTAAATGGAGAATTTAGTTAGATGTCAGTGCACTGTTGATACAAGCCAGTCTTGGGAAAATGCAAATACTCTATTATATAGGACGGATGCTTCCTTGGATTTGGGATAAAGAAATTTTCTCTAGGTGGCATCTCATTTACTACGTGCCAAGAGTAACCAGAAAATAGGGTCCTTGGAATGACATTCTCTCTCTAAATCTTACTTCTAAGAAAGTCCAATGAACCCCTGGAAGCCAAAGGTTTAATTTAAATGTGAAAACTGTAAGCACTGTCCTTACTAAGTCTTTGAAAAATGGCGGTTCAGCTCTACCAATTCAAGGAACCTCGACCTCGATGCTTCTTACCTCCTTCTCCACTCTCTGCAGATCTTCCATTTGCTTGCGACAGCCCTGGAGGTCACTCTGCAGCTGCGCCACCAGGCGGCGCTTCACGGCGTGGCTGCCCAGCAGACGCTGCACCTCCGCTTTCAGCTTCAGAATCACCTCATCCTTGGAAAGCTCTTTGTTTGGGTCTTCTTGTGGGAAAATGCTAATGGAGACAGTATCATATTTAAAGTTAAGTCAAGTAACAGATCAAGCATGGTTATTCCTTAAAAGCTACTAACTGCAATGATGGCCAGGTTTTGTGACCTATGCAACTATATACCAGTATCTTAAACTTTGTCATACACAAGGATATTGCTTTTGCTATGTCCCCATATACAGGAATACATTTATTCATAGGACCATTCTTTTTTTTCCCCCTTTATTGATTTTAGAGAGAGAGAAAGGGAGAGGGAGAGAGGTAGAAACATCAATTGGCTGCCTCCTGCAAGTCCCACACTAAGGATCAGGCCCACAATCCAGGCATGGATCCTGACTGGGAATCGAACCGGCGACCTCTTGGTGCATGGGTCAATGCTCAACCACTGAGCCACACCAGCTGGACAGGAGGACCATTCTTAAGCTGAGTCCTGCTGCCCCACTGAAAGTTCGGCCACATGAACTTCAATATGGCTCACGCTTCTGTTTCAGGTGAGCTGCATGACATATATGCGTGTCCTTTACAACTTCATAAAAACAAAAGAAAAAAAATAGTAACCACAAGCCATCCTAACCTACAATTTCTATATCTCCTTTACTAAAACACAAGTCTAAGTGGATATCTGAGCAACTGGGGAAAAAATAACAAAAATAAAAGCCATTTAATCCCAACTTTAGTTTCAATAAATTTCAGAATCGGAATGAGAATTTCTGTTCCTTCTTGTAATGAATTAAAAGAACCAGATTTATCTTCCTGCCTCAAAAAATAAAATAAAATAAAAGGAAAACCAAATTAAATATATGAAGCAGTGATTTTCAATTATTAGACAATAGGCAGCACAGCCCAGTGACCCCTGACAAAAGGAAGGCAAGCCCGCTGAGACCTGTGCCGGCACAGCTTCCTGCCGTAGAGTTCCAGGCTGGAGCACAGGGAGAGGAAGTGCAGAGAACCGGGTCTCACTGAGTTGCAGAGAGTTCATTCACTTTGGGCAGGACAAAATGGCTGGAAACGGAGGCGATGAACACAGGGGAAAGGAAGCCATGCAGAAAGAGAGCTCTAGAGATCTGGGTGTGGATGTAAGGAAATTACCTGGAGGCCAGGAAAAGAGCCACAGGAAACGGATAGGGCTGGGAATGTTTGTATTGCAATGAGCCATAGTGGAAAGGCCTCCTAATGCACAGAGCATCAGATACTGCCTTTGAGATGGGCCAAATTAGCCCCAGGTGAAAGGCGCCTCTAAACCTAATCTAACAAAACCTTCAGAAAAGCTTTGAAAGGGTAAAATGGATTCCAGGTAACTTAACTGTGTCACAGAAAAATAATAACAATATTTTTAAATATAAAGTAAAATCTAACATCTAAAATATAAAAATTTAAATGTCTAGCATTCAATAAAAATTCACCAGGCATGCAAATAAACAAGAAAGAAAATAAGCAGGAGATAAATCAATCAATAGAAAATGAACCACCAGTGA
Source organism: Molossus molossus (assembly GCF_014108415.1). Classification (NCBI taxonomy): domain Eukaryota; kingdom Metazoa; phylum Chordata; class Mammalia; order Chiroptera; family Molossidae; genus Molossus; species Molossus molossus. The sequence goes on from NW_023425344.1 coordinate 187,185,288, forward strand.
CACAGGCAATAGGATTAATCAAATATATACCATGTGTTCAATAAAGTAGGGAGAAAAAAAAACACGATGAGGAGAGAAATGGAAGACATAAAAAAGACCCAAATTTGACTTACAGAGACAAAAAATTACAACATCTGAAATGAAAAATATACTGGATAAGATTTACAGCATACTTTGCATTGCAGAAGAGAAGATCAATGAACACAAAGATATAGCAATAAAACTTTACAGATTAAACAGAGAGAGAAGACAAAAACAGAAATACACAGTGCATGTTAAGTTTTTTACTCTTAGCATAACCGAAGTCCCAGAAGAGGATGGGGGACAGAAAAAAATTTTTTTGAAAAATTAATGACCAAAATTTTCCTATTCAGTGAAAACTAAAACACTATAAAACCAAGAAGCTCAATGAATCTCAAGCAAAACAAAAAGCCATGAAGGCCCAGTGTGGCTCAGTTGGTTGAGCATCATCTAATGCACTGAGAGGTCACCGGTTCGATTCCCAGTCAGGGCACAAACCCAAATTATAGATTCAATCCCCAGGAGGGGGCGTGCAGAAGACAGCCAATCAGTGCTTCTCTCTCTCATTGATGTTTCCCTTTCTTTCCCTCTTCCTTTCTCTCTCCCTAAAATAAAAAATAAAATAAAAAATTTTTAAATAAAGGGAAAACATGAAAAAAACTACCATAAATCACATCAACACCAAACTGCTGAAAATCAGTGATAAAGAGATAATATAGGAAGACTCCTGGAGAGAAGAGATCCAGAGAAAGGAATCTGAATTTTGTGCATAAACTTGTACAAACTGCAGTCTAAATCCCAAGCTATGCACGCACAGAACAGAACACACCCAACAGAAATGTATGCACATCATACCAAGAAATAACCAATAATCTATGGACAGAATGATCAATAAACTTTGAAATAGTCATACTAAGATTCTCTCTCTCTCTCTCTCTCTCTCTCTCTCTCTCTCTCACACACACACACACACACACACACACACGAGTTACAGCTACATGCTACAACATGAGTCTCACAAACAAAATGTTGAGTGAAGAAGCCCTCAAGAACACCTATATCTATGAAAATCCCACAGCTCACATTCATGCTTAATGGAGAATGACTAAATACTTCCCCCTAAGGTCAGCAGCAAGACAAAGATATCTGCTCTTACCGCTTCTATTCAACATTGTACAAGAAAAATAAATGAAAGGCATCCATATTGGAAAGAAAGAAGTAAAACTATCTATATTTTCAAATGACATGATCTTGAACATAAAAAAATCCTAAGGAGTCCACTAAAAATCCTTTTTAACTAATAAATTAGTTCAGCTCAGCAATGTGACAAGATTCAAGATCAATATACAACATCAACTGTATTTCTATATACTAGTAATGAACAATCTAAAAATAAAATTAAGAAAACAATCTAGCAAGGAGAATAAAATACCCAAGTATACATTTAACAGAAGTACACAGCTGGGACGATGAAAACCACAAAACTACAAAAGCAGATACCTAGTACACTAAACGAAATTAAAGAAGATCTAAATGGATGGAAAGCCATTCATGTTCAGGGATCTGAAGACAGTATCAAGATGGCAATGCTCCCAAACTTGAGCTACAGCTTCAACGCAACTCCTGTCAAAAATTCCAGCCTGTTTTGTTGTTGAAATTGACAAACTGATCCTAAAATTCATATGGAACTGCAAGAGACAGAGAATAGCCAGGAATGCAAAATGGGGCAGCCTCTTTGGAAAACAGTTGGATCGCTTCTCAAAATATTAAACTTAGCATTACCATATGACCCAGCAATTCCACTCCTAAGTACGTATCTAAAAGAAATGAGAACATATGTCCACACAAAAATGTATGCACAAATGTTCACACAGAATTATTCATAATAGCCAAAAGGTACAAAAAATCCAAATAAATGTCTATCAGCTGATGTATAAATAGACAAAATGTGGTATATTCATACAATGAAATGTTATTTGGCTATAAAATAAAATGAAGTGCTAACATAAGATGCTAAGTGAAATAAGCCAATCACAAAGACCACATACTTATATAATTCCATTATGTGAAATGTACAGGCAAATCCATACAAACAGAAAGTAGACTAGTGGCTGCCTAGGGCCTGTGGGCAGGAAAGGGTATGCAGAATGACTGGTAATGGGTGCGGGGTTTCTTTTTGGGGATACTGAAATGTTCTAAAATTCAGTTGTGGTGATGGTTGTACAACTCTGTGACTAAACTAAAAACCACTGGGCTGTACACTTAAAATGGGTAAATTTCATGGTTTGTGAAATACATAAATAAAGCTGTAGAAGAAACCAAACAAGCACAAACATCTAATGTATGAGTTCCATTCATATGAAGGAAAACCAAATCTATACTGTTTAGGTATGAATAATTAGGTCTTAAAAGAATAACAAAAAAACAAAAAACAAACAAACAGAAAATGATTGCCATAACAGTCAAGGTAACAGTTACTCTCACAGGTGTGACCGGAAAGAGGAGTATGGGCAGTTTCCTGACCCGGGCGGTGGTTCCATGGGTATGTACCTTAAAATCATTCATTAAGTGTATGCTTCATGCACTTCTCTTTATGTGTTATATTTCACAATTTTAAAAGGTTTAGAAAGTAAAATAAAACTATAAAAGTACTAAAAAAAATACCACCAACAAATAAAATTTGTTGTGATAACTCTCAGCACTGGCTAGGTCCATAGAAATAGGCACTGCCAGGGTGTGGGAAATGATACGAACTCGAGGGCTACTTGGCTGCATTCATCAGAACCTCCCAGCCCTGGCCGGTTTGGCTCAGCGGTTAGAGCGTCGGCCTGCGGTCCGGAGAGACCCGGGTTCGGTTCCCGCTAAGGGCACGTACCTCGGTTGCAGTTTGTCCCCGGCCCTGGTCGGTCGTGTGGGTGGCAACCACTCGATGTGTCGCTGTCACGTCGATGTTTCTCTCTCTCTCTCCCTCCCTCCCCCTCTATCTGAACAAAATATCGAAAAAATGTCCTCGGGGTGAGGATTAAAAAAAAAAAAAAGAACCTCCTATAATGTGCATACCCTTTCACAAGACTGTCCATCCACATCTTAAGGGAAAAATCTAAGGTGTTAATACAGACTTGGCTACAAGGATGCTTGTAATAACAATATTGTATTATTTATGATTAAAAATTTTTTGAACAGTGTATTACTAACTAGAATGTATTACATTCATTCACATACCCATTAGTAAATATATATAACAATATTTACTGACATCTAAAGATTTCATAATGTATTAAGGCACATTATAAAACAGTATATTCTATATTATTTTATCTCTTAGAAACATCAAAGCAGGTGTGGAAATTATATACCAAAACGTGTTCTGGCCAGTGTGGCTCAGCTATTCGAGCACCAGCCCGTGCAGGAGGCACCCGACTAAAGTGTCTCTCTCACATTGATGTTTCTCTCTCTCTTTCTCTCCCTTCCTCTCTCTAAATCAATAAAAACATTTTTTAAAGGAATTATATACCAAAATTTTAATAGTGGTTTTCTTCAGGGGAGGTGAAGTAACATTACTTTTCTTGTTTTCTTAATCTGTAGTTTCTATTTTTTCCTTAATATAGGAGAAAGTTACTTTTGGAAAAAATATTGATAGTATGTACCCTGAATATTATGTTATGAAAATGGAACATCACCGCTATGGTCTTCCTCCATAAAACCCATGAGGAGAACAATCATGAGAAAAACATAAAACATCAAATTCCAATAGAGGGTCTTCCTACAAAATAGTTGACCAGTATTTCTTAAAACTATCAGTGTCATCAAAAACAAGAAAATTCAAGAGGAACCTAAGGAAATAGGACTCCTATATATAATGTGGTACCCTGGATGTGATCCTGGAATAGAAAAAGGACATCAAATAAAAACTAAGATCATCTGTCGACTGTGGATATATTAGTTAATGACAATGTATCGATACTAGTTCTTTGCAACAAAGCACTGTGCTGATGTAAGATGTTAATAAGGGAAAATGGGTGCCAAGTTTACAGGAACTCTTTGTACAATATTAATTTTTTTTGTAAATCTAGAACTGTTCTAAAAAACTAACATCTATTTCTTTAAAAAGAAATAAATAGTATCTGAGTTTAAAAGTTTTACTATTTTCAGTTTCAGATGATTCCAAATGAAACATTGGTATATATACTATGTGTATACATATACAGGGAGAGGAGGGGGGGGGGGAAGAGAGAGAATGTAGAACATATTAGTTTTAACATTATAAAAGGAACTTCCAATATGCTACATATTTATTGATATACACTTTTGTATATGTAATCTATATAGCGTAAATAGGTATCTACACAACTCACCTATTTAAACCACTTCTATCTATATTGAAATATATAGACATATAAGAAATAGCAATATATAAGAAATATAATATAAAACATATTACAGTGCACCCGCCCATGCTGTAAGACGGTGAACTCACTTGAAGCAGAACTTATTTTCTCAGTGAACACATTATGCATCCCTCATTTCTTTCCTTACTGAATGCTGCCCACTGGAATAGCACATCGTGTACTCCTGGGGGGAACCAAGTCAAAGGGCAGAGAAAGTACTTGCTAAAATAATTTTCTCTTCTTTCCCCAAAGGGAAAAAGTCAGTGGGGGTGACCAGTCCTGCCTAAGGCTCACTACTGAGCCCTATGGAAGCTGGTTCCCCTGAATCCAAATAAACTGTAGTCCCTTGTGAAGCCTGCTGAGAAGACCAAAGGAAAAGGCATTCCACTTGTTAAATGTTTATTATTGGAGCTTCGCAGCCAACTATAATAAGGGAGAGGGGGAGCTGTCTGCAGGCTGTGTGCAGATTTGGTTGCTCGGATTCCGCGAATGTGAAACAGAACACTGAGGCGAACCCCTTCAGATCTACCAGGCGGTAGCTTGAGGGAGGCGGTCGTTGGGAATAAAAGCTTGGAGCCGCTAATAACTGGGTCAGTGATTTGAAAGCAGCTCAAGTCAACAAAGAACTAAAACTCTTGACACTGGAAAGACTCTTGCTTCCTCCTGTTCTGAGAATCACAGTCCAGCAAAGGAAAGGTACAGATTTCTCTCCTAGATCTCTCACTTTGATCTAAGAAGAAATATTTCTTACTTTTTCATCTGCACTGAATTCTTATCTATTAAACTGCTGGTAGGTGGGATGAATAGCTGAACCTTCCTTCACATATCCCGTGTCCCACCGACCTTCTCCTCGCTGAGCCTCAGTGCCCACCCACTAGGTTTCGGTCATTCTCCACTTGCCCAGCTGTTCGTGCTGGCATCCTTGTCCTGCCATAGTGAGGTGAGGGCTCAGGTTAGTTATCTTCGGGAATGGGCTTTTACCACAGGACCTCCGCTAGGAGTACTACTTAAACAGAAGGGGCAAAACTAGAATATATTTTAGTAGACATCATGATGAAGTCGGTCTACTTGAGAAAATATATAGATTACCACTATTATTATATACCCAATTCCTAAGCTAATTATGGCACAAATTAAAATAAGACAATAGCATACTTGGAGAAAAAATATTTTCTGGCATAAACCAAATCTTTAATCCTTTAAAATAAAAGGCATAAAGAACAAAGTTTAAGGCCACAAAGTCTGACCGTCGTGTAAACATGGAACAGGTTTATGTGACAGTCAAGTCTTGGTTTCGAGTCCTGGCTCTGCTGATAATGGTCTGTCTGCCTCCTTGGGTTCCCCAATTCTAATGTGATGACAATGGATCTGACGCTTTTCTTAAGGTTGAGATGAGGATCAAGAACTTTTTATAGCCCTGGCTCGTTTGGTTCAGCAGTCAGAACGTCGGCCCGTGGACCAAAGGGTCTTGGGTTCGATCTCAGGCCCTGGGTACAGGAGGCCACCAATCGGCGTGTCTCTCTCAGGTCAGTATTTCCCTCTCTCTCTCCCTCCCTCCCTCCCTTCCACTCTACCTAAAAAAAAAAAACAGTGGAAAAATATCCTCGGGTGAGGATTTAAAAAAGAACTTTCAATAATAAAGTATGTGTTGAGTAAGAAGTGGATTAATATAAAATCTAATCAATGGTATGTTTTAACTCATCATCTAATAACAGTAATTGCTACCATTGATTAAGTGCCTCATGCACTGAAACATATTACTTAAGGCCCTTTTTATTCATTATCTATTTTAATCCTCACTTTAACCCCCAAAGTATATACTATGATCTACTTAATCAAGAAAGCCTGATAAGAAAACAGGCTCAGAAAAGTCAAGAAACTTGCCCAAGGTCATAAAGCTACTAATAAATGGCAAAACTATGATTCAAAACAAAATCTGGATCTAACAAACACACTCTTTCCATTAGCCCCTTGAAATAATCTGGTATTAACAGGAAATGAGGCATTCACAGCAGTAAATTTTCCAGATGATATTTTAACTTTAAAATTTTTTGTGGCCCAGATTGAACATAGTCCCATGGACTGCAAGGCCCTGGTTCAATTCCCGGTCAGGGCACATGCCCAGGTTGCGGGCTTGATCCCCAGTGGGGGCCGTGCAGGAGGCAGCAGATTGATGTCTCTCTCTCACATCAAAGTTTCTATCTCTCTCCCTTCCTCTTACTCTCTAAAAAATCAGTAAAAATATATAAAATAAATAAAATAAAATTTTATGTAAATCTGTCTAAAAAATAGAACGCACACCCCCTCTTTCACTTTGATTAACTAACCACACTGAAAGCTTTCTTAGACAACTCGGGGCCATGCCGTGGACCCCGACGAGGCCCAGCAGCTCCAGCCCGCTGCTCCCATAGATCTCTCCTTGCTGAGGCTGAGCTGTCCAGCTGAACCATGGCAGTACCTCTCCCAAGCCCCAGCCCCAGCTACTCTCCCACGGCTTAGGAAATCAGAAATCTCATGGGGTGCAAACAAGTCTAAGTCAACATGGCCTGGAAGAGGTGCCAGACTCTTCCTAAATACACCACACAACTTAGTTCTGCGATTTTCTTCTTTGCTTTCTTCTGGATTGTAGCTGCGGTCTTTGGAGATGACAGTCCCTCAAGACTGACCTCCAGAAAAATGGAGCCCTACTAAATTACAATTACACCTTGTTTCACCACATTCCCCGATCACTTGAGTTTTCAATTAACTGACTCTTACCTTCAGTTCTGAAAACAGAATCCAGTGCTAAAATACATACGTTCTAACACCTATTGGAGAGCAAACCCTTCAGGAAACATATATACTTGTATTTAGCTGCATGATGCCTGAAACACAACAGGTAGTGAACACTCCCACTCAACAATAATGACGGTAAACTCTGTCTTGAACTAGAAATCAGACAGTGCTGGTGTGGGCCAGATGCATTCAAGAAAGGCTTCCCGCCCGGCCAGTGTGGCTCAGTGGACTGAGAGGTCCTGGTTCGATTCCCAATCAGGGCACATGCCTGGGTTGCCAGCCTGTCGGCTCATGCCTGGTGCCACTCATGTGCCGGGCACAGTCAGTCCCATTAGTGTAGGCTCTTCTACAGTGAACTAGGTTCTCGATACCTCTTAACTTCGGATTTTTTCCAGTTGACATTTTTAATACCCAAATCCACATATGAGTCAGTGAGTTCTGTATTTAATTCTCCTCCTGAGTCCCTTGGAAGTACTCCTAGTTTTGCGGCAGATTCATAGAGAGAAATTTCATCTTTTAGTTCTGTTAATTCTTCCTACAACACAAAATTATTAAAAGTTATTTTCATTGTTTTCCTTTAAGAATCAGTCCTTCTATCTATGCTTGAAGTTCATTTTAATGGTCAAGAGAAGGCGGAAATGCTTCTTCAAACACTTTAGCACATGTTAAAAATAACTTTATAGAAAAGGCCAGCACATATCAGGTTTTCCAGTAAACTGGATGAACAAATGAATAAGTGAATGAGAAAGGAAATGCAAGTTATGCCCAGCCAGTGTGGCTCAGTGGCTAAGCATCAACCTGTGGACCAATAGGTTTGATTCCTGGTCAGGGCACATGCTGGGGTTGTGGGCTCGATCCCCAGCAGGGGGAGTACAGGAGGCCGCCAATCAATGTTGATGTTTCTCTCTCATAATGTTTCTAGCTCTCTCTCCTCCTCCCTTCCTCTCTCTCTAAAATCAATAAAAACATATTTAAAAAAAAAAAAGAAAATGCACATCGTCTCACTCATGCTTCCCTTACACTTTTCCTCCATGAAAAGTGTCCCTTGAGCTAAAAAAGAGAGGCAGCTCCTTTTGGCTCACTAGAGCAGAAAGCAGAGTGGACTGGTTTCCCAGCAGCGTGCTGGACTTTACAGTCTGCCGGTGGTGGGAAGGCCCAGTGCTTCCTTCCAGAGCAGGTAACCCTGCACCTCTTCCTGCAGCATCTCCCTTTGCCTCCCGTGGACAATGTACATAGCACCGGAGGAGGCGGTGACAGCACTGCAGCTACACGGTAGGTTTCCCAGGCCTGCAGATCACCTTATATCTGGGACACACACACACACACACACAGACCCCTGGGCTTCACTACCCACGCGTGTGGGCGAGACTGCAAACAACTCTCATGGGCGGCTTTGGAGATGGTCCAACCACCTTTTTCATGTAGAGAAATCAAGGTTCAGAAAAGTGAAACTCTTCCGTGGGGCAACACTCACCTGCAGAGCCTTGTTCATGCTCTCGCTCATGGCATGCGCCTTCTGTGCCTGCTGCAGCTGGAGTTGCAGCTGCACCACCTCCTGGACCGAGCCTGAGGGTGGAGGAGTCACAGAACACAGCAGTGTAAATGACCAAGGCACGGATGACGTACAGGAGACATGAATCCACAGCTTTATGACCATTTTATGATCTTTTCAGGAGCACAGAGGAACAGCCAGTGGGACCCACAAGGCACAGGTCTGGTCCACACATTTCCACGATTTAGTATGGTTCCCTGTGTGTCCTTGGGAAGTGGAAGACATGACCTACTGTGACCTTGCTATGAATCAGGTCGCGTCCACAGCCCTGGACACTCCAGAAGCCCTTTAACAGGGGCGTGGCCTTCTGACTCACAGAAAGCCACAGCAAAAACTCTCACCCACTCCCACCCTCAACTGAGAAACTACATCATGTGGCCTTTAGCGTCCTTCGAAACGCTTGTATTCCCACCACCCCGACCTCGTGAACGAAGTCTATGAGGATTATGCTTCTGAAACCTTAGTAACCTGGTGTTTTAAATGTACCAAGGGAGGTTCCCATCTAATTTTTTCTTTTGTTTTTTATTTTTTATTCTTTGTGTGTGTGTGGAGGGGGCGTGTTTCCATTTACAAGGGCCTTTATTGGGTTTGCTCAAAAGAAAATGAGCATCTGGGAAATGTTTAAGCAAAGTAATGATGGCATATTATGCAACTAAAGAAAATCATATTTTCAAAGCCTTTAATGGCAAGGGAAAAGGTTCTTCAGTTATGACATGGGAAAACAAAAGAATCCAAAACTAAACAGGGACCTAACTAGAGCATGGTCCAAATTCTGCCTCCTCCAAAACATACACACACGCATTTTTAGACTGGCTTTGATGTTAGTACTTTTGACTTTTTTTAGAAAGAGACAGAGAGAGGCAGAGCGAAAGAAAACATTGATCAGTTGCCCCTGCATGTGCCCTGACTGGGGCCGGGAATCGAACCCACAACCTAACTTTTCGGGTTTTTTTTAATAAGAGAAAGCTTCTTTAGACACTCCAGAGGTAGAAGATGTGAGCTGTAGAAGAACTGGGCTCAGGAAACAAGGCACAGAGGAAAAGAAGGACCCTTGAAACTCAGGGGAGACAAAGCAAAGTACACTCGACACAACGGTTCCCGTGGGCCCACTCTAGGGAGCGAGGGCGGGAGCTGGGTTCTGTCTGGGGGGTTTGAAAGGTCGGGGTGTGAGGGGAGTTCTCAAGGGAGGGTCTCAATAGAACATTCATTAGCTTTTCCAGATGTGTCCTTTCAGGGTCCTGGTCTCCACTGATTGGTCAGTGCCAGGGCAGGGGGTCATTCGTCAATGCGGCTGGGGTAGCAGGAGGCCACTCTTCTGCCCCGTGCTCCTCCTCTAAGGGGGGTCACCGCACGCCAGGGGAGGAAAGGTCAGGGAGTCTAAGCCCCGTGACCAGGGACATGCTAGGGAAGGAAAGGTTACCCTGGGGCGAGGCCCTTGTTCTCCTAGTTCTGCTTGTTGCTAGGCCCCCACGGCTTTCTGCCCCATGGTACCTGGCCCATCGTCCTTGCTCTGCTCAGGTCCACCACATTCCCCCCGCAAGGGTCTTGGCTCTGGCTGACTTCTGAATAACCCGCTCTTACACGCACTGTAATCAGAATTGACTTCACATGCCACAGTGTGACAATCACGTATCAGTTAATAAATGACCACCGAGCTATTTTCAGTGTGAGCTACTCAGCCGCAAACAAGGCCGTTCGGTCTGGGTGGTGGTGTTTGTATAAACATGTGATTACCTTATTTCCTTGTACTCTAGTATCATTTTACAACAATGAATAGAAAATAAAAGCACGGCTAAAACTAATGATAGGAAGCACATTATCAAACCTAGTAGCATGGAGGCCACAGGAGAAATCTTAAGCGGGACAGAATCTGTAACCTCACTCGACCAGGTAAGTGGCTCTGCCACTGTGAGAGGGAAAGAAACTTAGGCAGTAACACAGAATGACAGAACTACATGATCAGAGATCAACTTTGAACAGCAAACTATAACAGGACATCGTATCATTTTTAGCTTTCAGAGAGAGAACCTGCCTTATAACATGTATTGTCTATTATTCGATTTGTGAACATCCCGCTTTGGTCTGTTTCCAAGGGCAGGGAACTGTGTACGTGTGCCCTGTGTCACCTGAAGGAAACACATTCCAATTCAACAGTCGTTACCTCTGTGCAGCAGAGATATTGGTCATTTTTATTTTTTTCACCTTATACTTGTCTGTGTTTTCCAAATTATCTAATAAATATGCAGTACCTCTTTACACATATGTAATAAGAAAAAATCCTCGCCAACGATCTTTACTGTCTCTTCTGGATCTTTATCATTCAAGGCCCCGGCCTGCTGTCGCTGCGCGGACACCGGCCTGGGGGCCGCACGGAGACACCCACCTGACTGCAGCAAGCTGGCACACTGCTTCTGACTCTCCTCCAGACTCCTGGTCAGTCTGTTAATCATCTCCGTCTTTTCTAATTTGGTTGCTTCTTGATTCCTTTCCAGTTGTTTCACTTTATCTTTCAAATGACAGCAAATGTCTTCCTAAATAGAAAAAGCGTTCAAGAGGTCGTTTTCATGGTCAGTTATTAAATATTAATCTAACAATCACCCGACGTAATCGGATTCTACGTCAAACGTGAAATCACCGCGTGGCCACATCACCTCTTCTACAAGGGCCAGTGCAGGAGACAGATAGGCGAACCGAGGCCAGTGACCGTGGGTGAGTCATCAGCTTCTCCGTTGGCTTTTCCTTTTGGAATTAACACTAGTAAAGGGTGAATTCCATGACTTCTAAAGTTCCCCTCTGCTTTGCATTCACTGTTGTTCTAAAGCTAGATTTTATCCGAGCCAAAGGAAATGTATTCCATTCCTATCTGCACGTCACTCTGTCAGTGTACGTGTACGTGTGCCTAGGAGGCAGGCCATTCTGACTCTGAACCATGGCGTTTGTATCCCCAGACAGCAGGGGTACAGAGACTCACTCCACTCTGAATATCCAAATGCTCATCCTAATCTGAGCAGCCAGAAATAAGCGCTCCCCTCTTCTGAACTTCTGTGAAACTTGATCTATTTCCCTCACGTTTTTCTTTCTACCTTTTGCATGTCTTACTTCTCTTCACTGCCTCCTTGCAGGGGCCTATGCAGGGGCCTTACACACAGTGTGTGCAACAACAACAACAAAAAACACCTACCAATAAATGACAGAGAAAAGCACACAGGATGAACATGTGTGCGTAGGTACACGCGTGTAACTGTATGGGGAGATCTAGAAAATAAAGAGCGTGCATACAATGTATTCAAGTTTCTTCAACAAGAAAATGTGTGTGGGAGTCGTGAGTCAGGTAGGAGAAATCATCACGGCTCATTCAATAAAGGCTTCAAAGGCTGCATTCCAGGTCAAAGGAGCAGGAGAGAGGCAGAGGAGTCAATTAAGGTCATTGGTTCAAGTTACCTGAAAACACCTGAAGAAATAAATAGGAAGAGGACTATCAAGAAAGCAGAAAGCAGGCATCTGGGGCCTGACCCACAGGACAGCCTAAAGCCCAACAACGCCTTCAGGATACCCACCCGAAGCACACCTCATGAGGATGCTGACTGTATCCTTAAGCAGAGGAAAGGGACTCTGGCTGAAGTCCCCTGTCTTAGCTTAAAAATCCATGTGAATTTTATATTCTATTTCATAGAAGCACCCATGCTTGCTTCAAATGTTTTCCGCTGAATGCGTGAGCAAAATGAAGCTCCAGGAAACGGGTCCGTGTTTATCCAGCGCTGCAGCCTCTGGGCGCACTGCCGCTCACCCAGGCCAGCTCCACACGCGGGGCACGGCACACAGAGGGGCACGGCACACGAGGGGCACGGCACACCAGAGGGGCACGGCACACAGAGGGGCTACGTGCATGCCAGCGTGCACGTGTGTGTGAGAGGGGGAAGAGACAACTGACATGTATGTGCTGGGAGGTCATCAGAGACTTTCTTAAGAGATTTTACAAGAAACTGCGAACTGATTTTAAAAAGGTAGATATGGAAAACATTGTAAACAGAAGGCAGAGCAGGGCCAAAATCTGACTACAAGCGTCCATCAATTAGACCATGCTGCTTCTTGCTGACAAGTTGAAGAAAACAGATCATACTCATAAAATTGTGCAATTTAAACACCAAAAACAAATAAAGCAAAATGACTGGTTCCATCTTTTCCATGATTAGCTCAATTCAAGACAAAGACAGACATCTTTTAAGACTGACTGAGGGAGACAAGTGTGGTAATAAAAGAGTACCAGCACCCTGGCCGGTTTGGCTCAGACGTTAGAGCATCGGCCCGCGGACCAATGAATCACAGGTTCGATCCTGGTCAAGGGCACGCACTCAGTTGCGGTTCAGTTCATCCCTGGCCATGGTTGGGGTTGTACGGGAGGCAACCAGTTGATTTGTGTCTCTCTTTCTCTCTCTCTCTCCCTCCCTCCCTCCCTCTCTCCTACTCTATCTGAAGATAAATAGAAAAATATCCTCGGGTGAGAATTTTTTTAAAAAAGTAATAGCTGAATCCATGGAAGCAAATAAAATTGAACAGGTTTCCAGGGGACAGAAAAACGAGAAGGCCACACACATACACAGGTCTGTGAGAGTCCCTTGGCCAGTAAAATGTGTTTAAAAGTCGAGCCTTTAAATATACCCTTAGAGGAAAGGTAGGAAATAAATCAGGTGAAGGTCATGACATAGAAACCAAAGTCCATGACTTCACCGAAAGCTGAAGGTTTCCAGGCCAATGAACAAAGGCTGTATACCATCAAGGGGACAGAGCTCTCCCTACAACACTTCTATGAGTCGGGGAGAGAGAACCAGAGATCTCGGAACATGGCACTGCTGTGAATGGGCGGAGAAGGCGATTTGGAGCAGAGAGTCTGGGAGACAGTTTGCTCTCAGGAGTTCGGAAGGAACACGACGAGCTCCAGGAAGCTCATCTGGTCTCATCTCCCTGTCACACTGAGACACCGGGGAGAACTCAGCCACAGTAAAAAGAACCATTACACTACGTTGTGAGTGCGTACTATTCTTCCTACCCAGAGAAGCGGGGGGCTGAAGGAAAACACCAAATTAATAATATAGTTTCACAAGCCATACATTTCTCAAAATATACTAGTTACACAGACATTTAAAAAAAAAAAAAAAAAACTGTATCATGGATTGCTAAATTAGGCAGTCCCCGTGTTGAATTTTGTCTTTCAAAATATAATTAGACATAAAGCCTGTTTACATCCTGATGCCTAGCTGTTGTTCAAGAAAGGTTTGCTGAACAGGTGAGATAATATAATATAATGTCGTCCTTTCTCACCAAGAATGTGTTTTTCATAAAGCAGTGGTTGCGACCTTCTTGCAAGGGGAGGCGTGAACGTCTTAGAGAGTCTGGATAAGAGACCTCTTCCCCACAGTTCAGAGGACTCGCCCATCCCCTCTGGAGCCCGGTCACGACTGCCCTGGCAGACGCCAGGTTAAGAACCTTTCTAACCAGGAACACTTCCTCCATGCGAACATCTGCTCTGGTAACACTGTGCACGTCAGACACATAGCACACAGGCAGTTGTGTGTAGCTACATGCGAGCCACTCAGAACCTAGACACCGGCAAACGCACTCAAGGTCATCTCTGAGTTATCCAGTTATTTGTACCTTACTACTACATTTCAACGCTTGTTTTACTTTTCTTTGTAATCTGCTGAATAGAGTGCAGTGGATAAATATTCACCCGAAAGGGAAATAAAATACACCTCCCTCTCTAGAAGCTTTTATAAAGAAAATGAGGGCAAGGGGTAGCATGTGAGATGTATGTGTGGTGAACGGTTACGTGAGAAAATCTAAACCAACGCCCTCTGTGTAGGACACGCCCACATTATTCAGGGTACAGGCAGGCATCTCCCTAGCTCCTTTTTTACAGCACCTCTAGAACCAGGAATTTCAATTTCCACTCTGAAATTATATGAATTGACATTTCACAAAAACTACTGCGGAGGCAACCGAGGGCCAATGGACAGCACAAGACGGACACCATGAGAAACACTCCCAGAAAGAAAAACAATCAGCACTTTGCAAAGCAGTTGTGCAGTTATACAGAGGCCTACATCAGTGCTGTGCTCTGTTTAAAGCTAAACTACAGTCACAGAACGTAACAGTGGAATAATGACCTTGATCAGCACCTTCAACGTATGGTTCAGGAGTCTGAAGCCAGTCAGCACAGAGCCAAGACTTTGTTCTGGGCTCCAGTCTAGGGTTCTTCTACTGAAGGGGGCCGAGTGGGGTGGTGGGAATGGAGAAGGGACTGGGCTCAGGAGTTGCACACACCAGGAATTCTTCCCAGGCCTCCCTGTACTGTGTCTAGTCAGCAGAGAGTGGAGAGGTCCTCAAGTAGCCCTTGATGGAAAGGCAACCAGACTCCATTCCTCCCGTCGTCCAAGGAGGACCATCCTCCAAGCCTAACTAACGTTAATGCTATTACCCAATCGTGGCCAAAGTTAATAAAACTATATCTCAAATCCATTTGTTTGTTTATTATAGAAAGTAAGTTTTCAAAACTTTGGCATAGCCTGTCATTCCCCACTTCTATATACACCCTACCCTGATCAAATTTACAATAATTTTCTAAATAAAGAGAATAAACACATATTCATGAAAATAAATCTAATAAAAACTCATACAAATACACTTAAAAATAAAATAAAATGTTATACAAACAATTATATTACCAATAATGCATCTTAAATCGCCCTACCTAAATCATGGAAAAATCTGGAGTCAGCTGTCTGTATAAGAAATAAGAACCCAAATCAGGAAGAATTTTAAGTGTAGTGGAATTTTCCACGTCCTCACATCTTATGTCTCTTCTTCTCTTCCTTTGGGTTAAATTAATTCTGAAATTGCGTTAAGAAAAATGCACTGTGAAATCTTATTCAGGGACATGATTACCTAGAGCTTTGGAGCATAAGCAAAACCACCACCTGACTTTCCACAGCTTACAACACTGTATTCCCTTCGGGGCAACAGTCATAAACACTGTGAAATATGCTCAAGTTTCAACTCCAATAATTTTAAATCAGACAACCTTCCTTATTTTATTATACTATTCTCAAAATGAACACTTCTCTCAAGAACCATTTCTAGACGATCTTGATGAGTTTCTTTCCAAACGCTGGGAGGCCCAAGAAAGGCTTCCTAGCGCTAAGCTCCTAGGACAACCTCTCACGCCCATGCCATCGCCCAGAACTCTCATTCCCTTCTGTCTGGGTTTATTCGAAGACAATATGAACAATACGTATAAAGACTCTACAAGTAAACAACTAGAACTGTGAGAATCCACCCTGCAAGAGGACTTCCAAAATCATGCCTGACTCTGGGCGAACTCATAAATAAAAATCTTTGCCTTTCAAGCTGTACTTACAATTGAAAACCTACTGCAAACCTCCACATTTTCTATATGAAGAACCACACAGTGTCTGTTACAAGACACAACCAGCTTTACGTATTGGTAACAGTTGCTCATTTGAAATCATCCCAACCTGTTCCTTCAGGGCCGCCACCGTAGCATCCAACTTGTTCTGTAAGGACAGCACTTGCTCCTCGTACTTGTTGGTGAGGCCCAGGACGATGCTCTCGTGCTGCTCTCGCGCTCGCTGGAGGGACTCGGAGTGATGAAGGTCCAGCAGCTGCTGCTTCAGGCTTTCCAGAGCCATTTCCGTAGTTCTGCACTTCTTAACCACCTGGCAAAGACACCCAGGACACCCATGTGGACAGCATTTGACTCTGTGCTCTTTATGAACTTCCACTCTAAAAATCAACCATGCTTTAATGACAGAGAAGAAAGGGTCTCCCCATGGTGGCTCTAGTGTCTCAGGACCTCCCTGTTTGGGACTCACCAGGCCCATGGTTACTGCAAACATTTATGCACCGAGGAAAAATAAATCTGTAATTACCGAGTTGGCAATGTGGGTACCAGACCAGGAATCTGGGGCTACTCTATGGTCCCGGCATTGTTTGCATTGCTCTGTGAGCCTAGTGTGGGGGCCAATCTAATTGTTAGGTCACAGAGAAATGACAGTTGTTTCTCGAAAGACTGATGGAAGCTGTCAGTGGTCACTTACTTAAAACAAAGTTCTGAAAGCTATAATTGTACAGTTGCAAAATGGTATAATAAGCTAAACACTGGCTCCCAAAAGATGTCCATGTCCTGATCCCTAAAACTTGTGAATATCTTATATGACATAGCAAGAGAAAATTGAGGTTGTGGACCAAACTGAAGTTACTAATCAGATGACCTTAAAATAAGTAGATTATCCAGGTGGGCCCAGTATATCCACACTGGTACTTAAATGAGGAAAACAAAGGCATTAGAGTCAGAACCAGTGACTTCTGGCTCTGAGGATGGAAACGGGCCATAAACCAACAAATACGTGTAGCCTCTGGAAGCTGGAAAAGGCAAGAAGAGGGATTCTCTCAGCAACACAGCCCTATTCACACCTTAGTTTTAGCCCACTCAGACCCATGTCAGCTTTCTGACCTCCAAACTGTAAAATAATAATCTGTGTTGTTTTAAACCACCACATTTTTGGTAATATGTTATAGCAGCAAACGGAAACCAAAAAACTTAGTGATTCTGTTAGTTGCTTTTACTTTATGCTTTTATTTATATTACTTTATTTTTGATAAATGTAATTTCTAACTCAGAAGATTACAAAGTGATGAGCTTTTATTACATAAAAGGAATTCAATATTTTAACCTAATAACATTATCTGTTTTCAAAAAAATGTTAATGCTCATAATCTACTGCAGTATTGTGAGTTCTCAGAAATGTTATTTGGTCATTCAAATGACATATTTGGTCTTCATCTGCAGTCCTGGCTCACAGCTTCCAAACTCGGGGAATTTCCTAAGTGTTGAGAGTGCTAAAATGTGTCTTTTGTTATGTGAATGAGGTTGACATTTCACCTAAGGAAGGGGGGGAACCACAGTGGACTGGTGGCCAATGGAGCCAACCATGGGATTAGAGTGTTAGAACTTCAGTCCCATCCCCTGACCTCCAGGGAAGGGAGAGGAGGCTAGAGGTTGAATTAACCACTAGTGACCAAAGATTTAATCAACCATGCTGTGCAATGAAGCCTCCATAAAAAAACGAAAGGAGCCCGGCTGCTGTAGCTCAGTGGTTGAGCTTTGACCCATGCACCAAGAGGTCACCAGTTAGATTCCTGGTCAGAACACATGCCCAGGTTGTGGGCCAAATCCCCAATGGGGGGGGGGGGGCATGCAGGAGGAGGCCAATCAATGTTCTCTCTCATCGATGTTTCTCTCTCTCTCTCTCCCTCTCTCTTCTTCTCTCTAAAAATCAATAAAGAAAAAAAGGAAGAAAAAAACAAAAGGGCCAGTTTGAGAGAGCTTGTGGGTTGGTGGACACCTGGACACGCAGGGCGAGCGACGCATCCAGGAGGGCACGGGAGCTCCGCGCTCCCCCCACACTGCTCCATGCATCTCTGCCGTCTGGCCGTTCCTGAGTTGTATCCTTTTCTAATAAGCCAGTGGTCGTAGGTAATATGTTTCTCTGGGTTCTGTGAGCCCCACTAGCAAGTTAATGGGACCCAAGGAGAGGGTCGAGGGAACCTCTGGTTTACAGCCAGTCAGAGTACAGGTGACAACCTCGATTACAACTGGTGTCTGAAGTCGGTGTGGCTGGGTCAGTGCCGAGGAATTCTTGGACACCTGGCTGGTAGCTGAGAACTGCTTGGTGTTGGTTTGGGAGGAAAGCAGAAGACACTTGGGAAAGGAAAACCGTGAGCAGGGCCTTCAATCAAATAGCACTGTGCCGTGGAAGTTTTGTGCACAAAAATGACATAAGACAAGAAACTTTAGGGTGAGGAGAATCAGAGAAGGGATAGGCAAGGATCAGACGGTCATCTTGATGCCACACTTCGCCCCACAGATAAAGTAGGGTCATCGAAAAGCTTTAAGCAGGGGAAAGACATAATCAGAACTGTATTTTAGAAAGCTTAACCAGATGGCCAGAAGAGATTTGCGATAGATGACAGAATCCCAAATTAGGGACTTAGGAACAGAAATGAGGAGACTCGACAGAATGGAGCAGATGGAGGGAACAGAGGAGCTGAGGCCTCCTCCAGATTTCTGGTGTCCAGAGGACTGGGCGGGGGGGAGGCCCGTTCCTCCAGGCAGGACCAGAGCCGCAGGCCTGCCCTGGAAGAAGGCACGAACTTCAGAGTTCTTCTAAATGTCGTCCTACCACACCAAAACCTAAGTAACTAAACTCTTCATTTATGGTAAAAGTAAATCACTTTTCACCATAAACAGTTAAGATAAAATATTGACCTGTTCTTCGTTGACTTTTAGTGCTTGTATTTGGGTCTCCAGTGCTTTTATTTGTGCTTCAAGCTGTAACTCTCTTTCTTTTCCATTCTGAAAGAGTTTCTGTGATTCTCGAAGGCTGAGTGTCAAACCATCCTTTTCATCTGGAACATTAAAAATGTGTACAGAGATAATATGTTACTGTAAAGGGACCCCAATTGTCACAATCTCTATCAAATATCAGATCTATATCACATATAAAGGTCATTGCATTCTATTTAATTCAGATAATGAACTTCAGTTGATGTAGAGAAAACTAAAACAGATCCAAAAAAGAATGCCCGCATGACACCAAAAAATTTAGAAAACCAGGACCACTTCCTTCAGAAATTTGACTGTATCCCTTTGGGAACCAAACAAGTTCCTAACAACGGCTTCAGCATCAGTTTACTTGAGAAGCTACATAAATGTGACAAACCTCTGCTCATCAAAAAAGGAATCTGAGGACGAATTACTTTCTATACATACTTGCAATGAACTCTTAAATTCACCTAACCTTAAATTCTTCCCACACACTTTATATGACAGCCCACAAGTTCTCTCAAAATAAAGTTTGTGATCGTCACAGAAAGACACCTTTATCCCCATCTATTACATCTGAAATGAGCTGAAATGCAGTCACAGAATTATTCTGTAGATGAAAGTTCAAGATGACCAAAACCACAGAAAACATGACGAGTGCACAACTATAATCTGAACCTGTATTTACTCTGTGTGCTTCTCCCGTGTATGGCTGCATTTTCTCCCTGGCCCACTTGAAGTTCAACGTCACTGACTCTTACTTGGACTGAAACATTACGCTACTTTGTAAGCTCAGAAAATGTCTTGTCAACTAAACACAAGTCTCTCTGGGAATTGTAATACTTCATTCAAGACAAATTAATCAACAACATTTTAGGACAGGATACTATCAGCCTAGTTAAATATTGTTCAGTTATTCTAAGAGCCTAACAGAAAGATGAGGAGGAAGAAAGGGGAGAAGATGAGGACCTCAAAATCGTATGTTCTGGAGAGAAGGAATGCAAGGGAAGGTGTCAAAAGTCCTGGGTTTTATTTCCTTCTGACTGACTCACTACATGATCCCTCTAACCAAGTTCATCAACTCTCTAAGCTACATATTTAAAATGAGGTTCTGCCCTGGCCGGTTTGGCTCAGCGATTAGAGCATCGGCCCTCGGACCAAAGAGTCTCGGGTTCGATTCCAGTCAAGGGTATGTACCTCGGTTGCAGTTCAGTCCCCAGCCCTGGTCGAGGTCATGCAGGAGGCAGCCAATCAACATGTCTCTCACATCAATGTTTCTCCCCACCCCACTCTGTCTGAAAATAAATGGGAAAATATCCTCGGGTGAGGATTTAAAAAAAATAAACAAATAAAATGAGGTTCTTGGGTCCTGGCTGGTGTGACTCAGTTGGAGTGTTATCCCATACACCAAAAGGTGGCAGGTTCAATCCCCAGTCAGGGCACGGAGAGAATGCAACCAATCAATCTTCTTTCTTGCATAATGTTTCTCTCTCTCTCCCTCTCCCCCCATCTTCCCCTCTCTAAAAAAATTAATAAGCATATTCTTGGGATTTAAAAATATATTTTTTGACTGAGGTTCTTGGAAATGACATTTAGCTCTAACATACCTCATAAACAACAGCTGTTATCTTACCTTTGATTATCAGAAGCTGGTGATTCAGATATCTGATTTGGTGCTCACTTTCATTCAACTTTTCAACTAAAGTTTCTAATTGTCTCTCTTTTGCTTTGTTAAGAACCTGAAGTTGAATAATCTGAATATTTTCTGCAGAATCTGATTTGGAATTAAAGACAATTTATTAGAAGTTAGCATACCAAAATAGAAATCTGCGGTCATTTAGGGCAGTGTTTTTCAGACTATGAATACAACTCATTACAGCATCATGAAAACAATTTGGTGGACTGTGACTAGCATTTCTTAAAAAAATAAGAAAGATAGAATATAATGGAACATATCACAGTGCACCATGTAGTACAAAGAATATTATTTTGTGGAACTACTGTTTTAGCTATACACACTTATTTAGATAGATACATCCTGGAGACTGCATCACAGTGTACAAAAATGTACTTCTTCGCGGCAGGTGTGCTCAGTGGTTAGAGAGCTGGCCTGAGCATGGAAAGGTCATGGGTTCCACTCCTGGTTGAGGGCACGTACCCGGCCCCAGTCAGGGTGTGTGCAGGAGGCAACCAATCGATGTGCCTTTCTCACATAGATGTCTCCCCACCTGCCTGGCCACTCTCTCTAAAAATCAATGGAAAAAAATATCCTTGGTTGAGGATTAACAACAACAACAAAAAATGTACTTCTTATTGTGGTCACTGCCAGAAAAAATTAAATATTCACTGGTTTAGAGTATAACCCTTCATCACTACCACTTTGGCTAATTAAAAATAAATATATACCAATGTGAACAAACAAGGGGGCTCTGTAATAAACCTGACAAGCTCAGGGGTCACATGGCAGGCCTGACCAGCTCTGTGACCATAACTAACCACACAGGATGGTCTCGATACAAATCCCTAACTGGGCAGGTCTTGGCAGGTAGTCACGTCCCAGGCCTGTGGCATCGTCACTGAAGGTTGATCTTTACCTTACGGGAGCCCTGCCCATTGTTCTCACGCATCCAGGACGACACACCTTTGACATATCAGAGTGATTTTCTTTTCCTGCCCCTCGAAGGCACAATTGAGAGAACCAGAGCGTGGGATGAACCCCTCACTGCTATCTTGTTCCCCACTCACCATCTGTGTGTTGTGAATGTTAATGCACTACCCTGGACCCACCAAGGTACAAGTAAGTGTGTGTTTCTCCATTTCGCCTCCGCCCGATCCAGGAGATTTCCCTGCTATGCTTGCTCCCGCCCCTCGATCTGCCAGCAGTGGATTCCATGCACCTTCCTCACGACGTCTCCTTTGATTCTATCGTGTAAAATAAGCTTCAGACTGCCTGTCTCCAGAGCACGTGACAACATATGTTCCCCATGTCATCAGTTTGGCTCAGACAAACTCAAAAAGATGCTCTATGGGCTTGCATGTTTCTTACAGACACCAGTTACAATGGAATGGAGTTTGATGCTCGCATAAAACTGAAAAATAAGTTTATCAGCTTCCATAAAACCAATTTTTAAAATTTTTTAGATATCCTCCTCAAAATATTTCACTGTATTCATATTTATGCTGGTACATAACTGCTAAATTAATAAAGTAGTGAAGGTTAATAAAGGATTCTGAGGTCTTTTATCATAAATGATTAAAGTCATTTTAGGGACCACTTCAAGATGACTGGGGGGGGGGGGCGGACGAAAAAAGGTGATTCATCAGAGAAGGATAATGCTTTAACTACACTACGACAAATATTCATTTTCTACTAAATCAATGCTCCTACTTCCTAGCAAACAAAGCAGGCTTCTTTTTTAAAAAGAGATATGGTTAAAAACAAAACAAAACAAAACTGCCCTGGCCGGTTTGGCTCAGCGGTTAGAGTGTCGGCCTGCAGTCCACAGAGACCCAGGTTCGGTTCCCGCTAAGGGCATGTACCTTGGCTGCAGTTTGTCCCCAGCCCTGGTTGGGTCGTGTGGGTGGCGGCCACTCGATGTGTTCCTTTCACATCGATGTTTCTCTCTCTTCCTCTCTCTCCTTCCCGCTCTATGAGTGAAAAATGGAAAAATGTCCTCGGGTGAGGATAAAAATAATAAAAATAAAATAAAATAAAAACTGAAGACTGAAAACTTGGTTACAAGTCAAAATCTTCTCCGGCCTCAGAACAGGGCTGGCGGGAATAAGCAGTGCGCCAGCCACACCTCTCTCCAAAATCATTCATTGTTTACACTGCTGTTGTTAAGAAGCTGCAATCACTAAATCAGGCACTGCTGTTCAACTACTCAATTAACTTCCAAATGTCAAATTTAGGCAAATGTGTCAAAAGTGACTTAAACAACAAATAAATCAACTTGATAAAATGCAGATTAAGAAAAGGATAAAAGGTTATGTACACAGAGCGACCAATGGAACAAGAATCGAAAGAGCTGATACCAAGGCCGCGCCCCGTGGAGGTGCTTATTTGCACAGCAAGCCCGTCCTGCCGAACACACAGCCTTCCTTCCTCATCCTCACTCCACAGGGACAGAAACAGAGGCCACCCTGCATCTGCTCTGGCTCTGTGGGCATGTGCGCCCCGCAGCCCCCGCACACACGGGAGCGGGGCTGTGAAGTCAGAGCGTCAAGTCTGGGTTTCAGTTTGGCACAGCCCAGGAAACGCAGACTGTCCCATGTGACTCTCCTCCGTTCTTCAACTTGCAACAAATGAAGAAAAAACTTGCTGTCACACTCTGGAATCACACTGATGCTTCAACATGCACGGTAATTAGAAGTCATCTCACATGTCAGAGAATAGACAGTGAAAGTTGGTATGAAAATACTAATTCAGGTTAGTCAGAGCACAGGTTTTGATTTTTGGTTTTGAGTGTTTTATCTCCTCAAAATTCTCTAGTAGCACTTTTCTCATTCTCAGGTTTATACATGTACAATCCCAAAAAAAGTTGGCAAGTGCCACTAAACCTGAGATAGGAGTCCAGCTTAAATTCTGAACATGAAGTAATTTAAGTCAGAGTTGTCTAGTTATTACACTAAAACTGTAAAGAGCAAAAGCCCTGGCCCATGTGCATCAGCCCGCACACCTAAGGGTTGTGGGTTCAATTCCTGGTCAAGGGCATGTACCTTGGTTGCAGGTTCGATCCCCAGCCTGGTTGGGGTACTTTTGGAAAGCAACCAGTCAAGGTTTCTCTCTCTCTCCTTCTCTCTCCCCATCCTCCCTTCCCCTTCTTCTCTCTCTAAAAAAACAATCAATGGAAAAAAATATCCTCAGGTGAGGGTTAACAAAATAAAAAATAAAGGAAGTGAAACAAAAAGAAAAAAATAAGATAATAATGACTGATTTACTAAATTACACTTTTTTCTTTCTTTTTTTATCCTCACCTGAGGACATTTTTCCATTTCTTGATCAGGCAAAGTGGGAGGGAGAGAGAGAAACAGAGAGAGAGAGAGAGAGAGAGAGAGAGAGAGAGAGAGAGAACCATCGACGTGAAAGGGACACATCGAGTGGCTGCCACCCGCATGACCAACCAAGGCCGGGGACAAACTGCAACCAAGGTATGTGTCCTTAGCGGGAACCAAACCCGGGTCTCTCTGGACCGCAGGTCGAAGTTCTAACAGCTGAGCCAAACCAGCCAGGGCTAAATTACATTTTTATATAATGAAAAATCTAGGATTAAAGGGAAAAATTATATTTCATTTTACAAATTAGACTTCAGTTAGAAAAATATAAAGCTAATGAAAAGTCAACCAACTGTAATGACTCAAATGTACAGTCAAGAAAATTTTATTTGTCCTAGCCAGTTTGGCTCAGGGGTTAGAGCGTCGGCCCACGGACCAGACAGTCGCGGGTTCGGTTTCCTCTAACAGCATGTAGTACCTCGATTGCAGTTCGTCCCAGCCCCGGTTGGGGTAGTGTGGGCAGCAACCAGTCCATGTGTCTCTCTCACATCGATGTTTCTCTCTCTCTCCCCCTCCCCCTCTCCCTCCTGCTCTATTTGAAGATAAATGCAAAAATGTCCTCGGGTGAGGATAAAAAAAGAAAATTTTATTTTAGTTTTTTATTATTAAAAACTTCAAATTTAGAAGAAGGTAGAGAAAAGCGCACAGTGAATCCCACAAAGTCATCACCCAGGTTCAACAAGTATGACCTCACAGCCAGTCTTGCTCCGTATCTATCCCCACCCAACAGCATCCCCAACACCACATCATTGGAAGCAAATCCTAGACGTTATCTCAGTCTCCTCGTAAATTCTTCAAGAGATATCTCTGTCAATAAGGGTTCTTTTAAAAAACCAACCACAATTCAATGACCATACTTTAAAAAGTAGTAATTTTTGAACATGCTTAAAGTGTTTACAATTCTCCAATCATGTATTAAAAAATAAATATAAACTTGATACATACTTTCGTTAGCCCCCAGAAATTGCTGTTGCAGGCCTTCAAATGTGTCACCCCCCGCTATCTCTTGGGCTGGTGGGTCGCTGTTCTGCGCAGGGGACTGGTAAGGTTTATATGCCACTGTATATGGTTCCAGCACTTGACAACTGGGACCTTGTGACCTCCCAAACTGCTATTATAAGATGATAAAGGAAAGTGACAGTTAGGATTTGGTCTTTTCCTCAAAAATTATCTGAATTAGACACCATAATTTTGTTCAGAACTTACAAAGTTGTATGTAATTATATACTTTATACAAAATTATATACACATCTCTGCTTTAAAGTAACTTGTTATTTAACACTGCTATACTGAAAGTCTGCAAATATTTCACACATCTTTTTTATTTCTTAATTGATTTTCAAGAGAGAGGAAGGGAGAGGGAGCGAGAGATAGAAACATCGATGAGAGAGAGCACCGATTGGCTGCCTCCTGCTAGTCCCCTAGGGGGATCAAGCCCCCAACCTGGGCATGTGCCGGGACTGGGAATCGAACCAGTGACCTCTTGGTGCATGGGTCAACGCTCAACCACTGAGCCACACCAGCAGAGTTAATTTCACACATCTTAATTATATTTTTGAGCATATACAATGAGCCAACTCCTTAAATAATACTCAAGAATTCCAATAAGACTATATAGATATACTCAAGAATGATCTGCCCTGGCTAGGTGGCTCAGTTGGTTGGAGCATCATCCTGTACACCAAAAGGTTGTGTGGGTTCAATTCTTGGTCAGGGTACATACCTAGTTTATGGGTTCGATTCCCAGTCGGGGCACATACAGGAGGCAACCGATTGATGTTTCCTCACTCAATGAAATAAAAGCACATCCTCAGGTGAGGATAAAAAGAAAAAGAAATACTTAAAAATGATTTCAATGATGCCAACCTCTTAGGAACATAAAAATATACATATTCAATAACAAAAGCATGTGATATAATGCTTCCTATGTAATAAATATTCAGTAACATTTTTGGAATGAATACCATTCTACAGAGATAGAAAAGAAAATGACCACTTTAAAAGAAAAAACATTATCCTGTCATTGGGTGGCACAAAATAGCTATTAGCAAAATGAGGAATTCATTGTTATGAAGAAAGTCTGAGAGCCCTGGCCGGTGGCTCAGTGGACAGAGCGCTGGCCTGCACACCGAAGGGCTGCAGGTTCCATTCCCACTCAAGGGCATGGACCTGGGTTGCAGGTTCAATCCCCAGCCCTGGTCAGGGCGTGTGCAGGAGGCAACCAATCGATGTGTCTCTCTCACATTAATATTTCTGTCTGTCTCTCTCCCTCCCTCTCCCTCCCACTCTCTCAAAAACTCAATGGAAAAAAAATCCTTGGGTTAGGATTAACCACCAAAAAAAAGAAAGTCTAAGGAACAGCTAACTGTATCCTAAGGCCTTAACTTACTTCATTCAACTCTGCCAGGGTTTAAAATAAAAGGTGTTTCTTTCCTGAACAGTCATCCTGTCTAAAGCTATATCATCACAAAACAGAGGTCAGTTTTGAAGTGTTTGACTTAAAATTTGTTATAAGGGTGGTGAACTAGAAAAATCATGGTAATTAAATGATGTCATCTACATAGATTCAACGGCTTTAAAACTATATCAAGATACCTGAACATCACTTCTCAATGAAGCTTAATAACATGGTAGAAATCAATAGCAGCAGTAAATGATGGTGGTTATTCTTCAACAAACTTTATTTTTAATGTTTAATTAACTGTCTCCTTTAATAAAGCTTCTATTTTAAAATTCTGACTTAAGACCATGATTTCATTAGATTGTAAACAGAAAACAGCGTGACTAATTCAGCAGGAGCCAGAATAAATGCACTCTCAGGAATTTTTATAATTAAAATAAATCTCACCATTGCCCTTAATATACATTTCTTAAACACACACATCTGTGTGGGAATACATATAAGCAAATTCTTGAAAGTCAAGTTCTTACAATACCTGAAAATGATTCCTTTGAGGATCTGAAAATTTAATTACATTGGCTGTTTGGTTATTAAATTCCTGCTTCTGACCACTGGTGTACGGCCTAAAGTCTTCGGGAAGGTGATACAAATCAGTCTGTTCATATTTACTTGGAGGACTATAATTCCTTCTGCCTTCATCTCCACCCTCTTCGGGATGGTACCCCGGATGCTGGTCTTCAGCCTTACTAGGGTTCTCATCCCAGACATTGCCAATCTTCTCTCCAACATATATATCCCGAATCTCATTATGGTCCTATCAGACAGCAAGAGTAAGACAAAAGCGCTCAGATCTAGTCCCACCCTCATCAAACCATTGTCCCACCAGATACTCACACTTACACTTTTAGATTTAGGCAGCACCGGGTGGTCATTCCAGTGTATCTCCGACTGCTCAGAATGATGAGGTCTTGAGAGAAATTAACACTTTACATTTAGAGCCTATCATTTATTTGGACATAGATAGCACAAAGATTTTAACATGGTTTCCCTCCAACCTTCACCTACAACATTAAGAATCAGTCCACAGTTTTATAATCACATACATTATTCTTACCTGCAGAGAATCAAAAGACGGATACTCATAGAACTCTAATATACAAAGGGAAGTGATCACGTCCTTACCCTCCCTCTGTGTCGTCCTCACTGCCGTCCGAAAGGCAGAGCTCGGGGGAGGACAGGTCATCGTCCAGCATGTCGTGAGGCAGGTCTGTGAGTAACCGCTGCAACTGAGACGGGAGAGTCAGGTCAACAGCACCCCGACATGAAAACAAGATGCCAAACCAACAGGGTCTCGCAACGAGTAACTGACTCGGGCAGTCGAAGAAGTTTCCAATTTCTACTTTTAATAAATGTCTTCAATGCCACACCAACTATGTTCATCATTTCACTTGGGGAAAGGGGGATAGGTAATTTCAGGATTTATATTAGAAGGCTCCCCGCCCCCCTACAAAGGTCTTGGATTTAAATACACATACGTTACAATAGAATTTTAAAACTTCTTTCTGGAAACACAGCAAGTTTTAATGAATGGTACAATCACTGTCTTTTGTTCTCACAGGGTGGGCGTGAGTCTCAGAATCCTGTTCTGCCAGAAACCAGACCTGGGAACTTGATCATCAGGCTCCCCCACAGAATCTGAAGAGCCAGATCCTTTGCCCAGGTGGTGAGAACGGCAGAGCAGCAGGTGGCCTAGAAGCCCTTAAGAGCTCCAGTGATGTGACACAAAACTGCGGGGGGGGGGGATTAGCAGACAGCCCTCCAATTCCAGTGGGAAAGATACCAAACACTCGGCTGTTGGGAACCAGCTGAATGGAAAAAGGGTGAGATTCCGTTTTCTCAAAAGCATAGCTCAAAAACTGACAATAGAAGCATTTGGCTTCACTCTCCACAACTTTTCTTCCAGAA
Source organism: Molossus molossus (assembly GCF_014108415.1). Lineage (NCBI taxonomy): Eukaryota > Metazoa > Chordata > Mammalia > Chiroptera > Molossidae > Molossus > Molossus molossus. The sequence goes on from NW_023425344.1 coordinate 187,213,847, forward strand.
AACTCACAAATTTAGCATTCTGACTATAAAAACTACAGAGGGAATACATTCATTTCAAGTTTCAAGATAAACTGATACAGAGATGAATGGTCTAATTTGTTAAATTTTAATATCAGTAAATGCTTTTCCTCAAATCCCAATACGATATCAAATCCCAAAATAACTGTAACAGATTCAAATATTATGTTACTAAATAGTAGGAAGACTGTTTATCATCACGTCTCATTAACAAGTTGACTGAGACGCTCCACAGTACATAAATCAATCAAATAAATTATGTAGTGAGTGCATTTTAAAGATAGTAAATACTCTGTGCAAAACCTTGGAGGAAGAAAATAAGACACTTCTAAGTCTATGACAGATTTTTTCCCATTTTATGATTATAATAAAAAATAAAGTGTAGTTATAAAACATATCTGAGTATTACATTTATAATAAAAAACTTTCATAAACAAAATACATATGGTAAAAGTTAAATAAAAATATATTTTAGCCCTGGCCGGTTTGGCACAGCTGCTAGAGCGCTGGCCCGCGGACCAAAGAGTCACGGGTTCAATTCTGGTCAAGGGCACATACCTCAGTTGTGGTTCAGTCCCCGGCCCTGGTCAATGTCTGTCTGTCTGTCTGTCTGTCTGTCTGTCTCTCTATTTCTCCTCCTTCCTCCCTCACACTCTATCTGAAGATAAGTGGAAAAATATCCTTGGGTGAGGATTTAGGGAAAAACAAACAAATATTTCAGAAAGCTCTGAAAGGTATGCTCCAATTGTTAACTTAGTTCTGGTGAAGTCAAATTTGGGAATGCAAAGCAGGTGTGTGAGGTGGGGAGGGGGAGATACTGCCTCACTCCCTCATATATTTCTGATATTCACTGGATGATTACTTTTAAAAGTTTTTCTCAATCTGTTTGGTTCTTTACAAATGAAACAAGAAAAATCTTCTATTCAATGACAAGTCATCTTTATCTCAAAATTCATTTAGTACTATTATAAACAAGTCAGGCCTTGATTTATTGGCCACCTGCTCTGCAGGGTAACTAAATAATCACTTGGAGACTTAGCCATATTAGAGTTGACCCAAAGATATAAAGAATAAGAAACAACACTAAAAATAAAACAGAAGAGCCCTGGCCGGTGTGGCTTAGTAGTAGTTAGAGTGTCAACCCTCAAACCAAATGGTCACCGATTCAATTCCCAGTCATGGTCATGCACCTGGATTGTAGGTTCGATTTCCGACCCTGGTCAGGGCACATGTGGGAGACAAACAATCGATGTGTCTCTCTCATATCAATGTTTCTCTCTCTCTCAGTCTCTCTCCCCCCCACTCTTCCTCCCTTCCACTCTCTCTAAAAATCAATGGAAAAATATCCTTGGGTGAGGATTAAAAAAAAAAAAAAAAAAAAAAAAACAGACATATCAACATATTAGAATATTATAACAAAGTGATTTTACAAACACAAAATTCACTAAGAAAAAAAAATCTATGAGGTCTTTTAAAATAGTCCAACCTATTTTGTCTATAATTATGTATCACTGCTTTAAGGAAAAAGATTACCCCCACACACTACACAGGGAAAAAATAACAAAATAAATATTTTATACTTACATCAAGTAAGGATTTCTGTACGGAAAGAATATTTTCTTCTAAATCTTCAGTGAGGTTCAAAAACATAGCCTTATAATTCAGAGGAACCTTGACAGGGACATCTGAACAGTACATTCTCCCCCCTCACAAAGACAGAAAAGGCTACGCAATGAGCAGCTCATGTAACTTTCTTTTTGACACCACAAAGCATTATCAAATGGGCAACTATAAAGGAAACGAGTATAAGCAATAAGTTCTGAGTGTTTCTGGATCTATAACTAAACTTATCAACCAGCAAAATCATCCCTATAGTGTTTACTGCCTTATAAAATATTTTATATATATGTTAACATTTTAATTCATTTCCTTCACCTTCAGAAACTTTCTCCATCAACTTCTTTGGTATAGCTGGGCCATATTCCTTATCTTCCATAACTTTTGGGGCAGAGAAAAGCTAACTGAGGTGAGTCGTCCTAATAAGGTATTCAGGAACAAAATCCCACACCAAGACTTCCATTTCCCAGGATCAACGTGTGCCCTTCTCCTTGCCAGGTGGCCCTAGGCCAGATACAAGGCAGTACCTGATGTAGGCCTGCACCAGAGCCCTGCCCAAGAGGCCCCAGAACCCACACACCTGGTGGCCAACTTCAAACCACACCAGATGACCACCCAATTAGTGCCACAAACGATACACCCAAAGGGAGGACTCAGTGAGCACCAGAGCCCCACTAAAGCAAATCCTGAGGTCAACCCCCCACAACAGCTTGACTGCCCCAATCACAGCCAGTCCTCACAGCCAGTCAGCCTGAGGGCCAACTCTATCCATTGATGTGCCAACAGCAATCAAGGCTCAACTACAATAGGAGGACACACACAACTGACCCAGGGGAACCCCTGGGGCACCCAGTTCAGGTAAACAGGGAGGTTGCACCACTGGGTCCCACAGGACATGGGCTACATTAAGCCAAGACTGGGAGAGGTAGTAGTTCTACCTGATACACACAAACAAACACAGGGAGACAGCCAAAATGAGACAAAGAAACATGTCCCAAAGAAAAAAACAGGAGAAAGTTCAAAAAAAAAAGAAAGAAATAAGAACTAAACGTAATGGAGACACACAATCTGCCAGATGCAGAGTTCAAAACACAGGTTATAAGGATGCTCAATGAACTTAGGGGAAGAATAGAGGATCTCAGTGAGAGCTTTAACAAAGATATCAAAAACAAAAAGTAACCAGTCAGAAATTAAGAAATAACTGAAATAAAGACTACTTTAAATGGAATCAACATCAGACTAGATGAAGCAAAGGATCAATTCAGCGATTTGAAAAAGTAGGTAGCAGAAAAGACCCAATCAGAATAGAAAAAAAAAAGAATCCAAAAACATGAGGACAGTTTAAGGAACCTCTAGGACAACATCAAGCATAACAACATTCACATCATGGGGATACCAAAAGGAGAAGAGAGCGAGCTAGGGATTGAAAACCTATTTGAAGAAACAAGGATGGAAAACTTCCCTAATCTGGTGAAGGAAACAGACATACAAGTCCAGGAAGTGCAGGGAGTCCCAAACAACATGAACCCCAAAAGGGCCACACCAAGACACAGCATAATTAAAATGCCAACATTTAGAGACAAAGAAAGAATCTCAAAAGTAGCAAGAGAAAAGCAGTTAGTTACCTATAAGGGAGCTCCCATAAGACCAATTTCTCAAAAGAAACTTTGCAGGCCAGAAGGGATTGGCATGAAATAATCAAAGTGATGAAAAGCAAGGACTTACCAAGATTACTCTACCCAGCAAGGCTATAATTTAGAACCAAAGGAGAGAGAAAGAACTTCCCAGACAAGAAAAACCTGAAGGAGTTTATCTCTACCAAACCAGTATTACAAGAACTGTTCAAGAGATTTCTTTAAGAACAGGAAGAAAAAAATTAAAATTATGCGTAAGAAAACAATGCAAAAGAAAACTTCTCACTGACAAAGGCAAACACATAATAAAAGCAGTGCATCAACCAACACTAAAGCCAGTACAAAGGTTAAAAGGCAAAAGTAGGAAGATCATGTATAATTACACACAAATACACACACACACACACACACACACACACACACACGCGAAGTAAAAAATGTCAAAACCATAAATGTGGAGGGAGTAAAAATGGTAGTGATTTTAGAATGTGTTCAAACTTAGGCCATCACCTTAAAATAGACTGCTATAAGCATAGCTTGGTATATATGAAGCACATGGTAACCACAACCCCAAAATCTAGAAGAGATATACAAGAAGTAAAGACAAAGGAATTCAAACACAACACTACAGAAAGTCATCAACATACCAGAGAAGATAGGAAGAGAATAAGTAACAGAGAACTACAAAAACAATCAGAAAACAATTAATGAAATGGCAATAACAACATACCTAGCAAGAATTACTTTAAATGTAAATGGAATATTCCAATCAAAGGATGAATGGATAAAGATGTGGTACATATATACAATGGAATATTACTCAACCATAAAAATTAATGAAATCTTACCATTTGCCAAAATATGAATGGACCTAGTGTATTATGCTAAGTAAAATAAGTCAGACAAAGACAAATACCACATGATTTCACTTATATATGGAATCTAAAGAACAAAATAAATGAGCAAACAAAATTGAAACAGACTCACAGATATAGAGAACAGACTGACAGTAGCCAGAGGAGAGGTTGGTTGGGGGACTGAGTGAAAAAGGTGAAGGAATTAAGAAGTACAAGTTAGCAGTTACAAAACAGTCATGAGGATGTCAAGTACAGCATGGGGAATATGGTCAATATTTACATATGGTGTCAAGTGGGTGCAAGACTTATGGGGGCATCACTTCATAAGTTATATAAATATCTAACCACTATGTTGTACACCTGAAACTAATAAATATTGAATGTCAACTGTAACTGAAAAAAAAAAAATGTTTAAGTGTGCTCTTCTCATATTCACTATCAAATGGATTTTGCTTTTGGTCATGGAACCTTGAACCATAAAACATAGAATTACCAGATCAACTTATGCATGTTACCAAATTGAAAATTTTATGAACTAAGTTTCCCTCATTAAAGATCCACCCAACTACTAACTAGACTCACGAGCAAAGATAACAATCCTTATAAATGACAAGATTTCATTCCATTACTTCCAAATTCATCAAACTGCTTTTTGGCTGCAAATGCAGTCTTCTCAGTGCAATATTACTGTGAATCAACTGAGTTTAATAATTAAAGAGATACCTTCCCTAAAAAAAAGATAGTTTGCTATTGCTAAGGCTTTCACTGAAGAGCATTCTAAACCATTCCATAAACCCCTCTCCCTTTACTACTTCACATGCGTCTTCCTTAAAAAGAAAGGAAAAAATGAGGGCATTTTACTCAAAGAACTTCAGCAAAAAAACACTTTACAATAACCCATGTAGAACATCCAAAATGCCTATGTGTAGGGGGAATGTAAAACAGAGAGCTCGTAAACCTTTTGTTAGGATTTTCAACTGAAATTAATTAAGCAGACTGTGTTCAGAGACTGTAATCCGCGACATTCGTGAAAGCAAGATTTCTCAGATTACAAACCGTGCAAGACATCTTCTCCCCAGGGCAAAGCGGCAAACGAACGGCCACAACGGCCAACACTCACGTGCCTTTTAGCAGGTTGCCTCATAAGTATGCTGAAAAGAGTCTGAGTTTAAAACGTGAATTATTAAATAATGCTTTCACGGATATGCACTAAGCAGAGTTTTCATTTTGACCCAAGAGCCAAGTTAAAAACATCTTTGAAAAGGCCCACTATGGGATGGATAACGGGCCAAATACCTTGGCAGCTGGAGCTTTAGTTGATGAATTATACACTGTGCAGGACTCAAAAACAAAACAAAACAACTATATATATATTATTGTTATCATTCCATTAGCTAACTAAATTTTATGTTTGTGGGGAAGACTTTGTCTAGGTTGCCACATCTCTGAAAAAGAAATATATGGCAACATTAGACAAATACCGGCTGCACTACAGACAACACATAATAGAACCTTGGGCCTGGAAGGAACACAGGAGCTCCTCCAAGCCAAACCTCTCCTAAAAGTCAGCAAACCAAAGCCCAGAGAAGGGAAGGGGCAGGCCCATGAACAGTGAGAGTTACAGACCCAGAGCTGACACCAGAACCTGAATCTCTCCATTTTCCACACCTATTTTCTTCTACATGACATTTAGTCATCACTAGGAGACACTTATTTCTACCTGTTTGTATATGACTTCAGCCTGCCAGAGTTCAATGTTTTTGTTCCCACGTGTTAACAGTCCCTGAAAAATACCTGTATGTTATAGGAAACTTTCAAAGGCCCAATCTAGATAAAACATAAGAAATTGTAAAGAAAAACATCAGAAAAATATAATATGAATACTCAACCATTTGTTCCTTTAATTTTTCTTGGGTGATGATAAGAAATTTCCACTAAATAAGTCAAATAATATAAAATGTAAACAAACAGTAGCTTTACAACTCCCTCTACTGGGGACAAAATATCAAAATGTTTCCATAATTATATCAAACAAGACAGTAAAAAAAAAAAAAAAAAAGTGGCAGAAAGGCTAAGCAGTGGACACCACACCTCTCCAATGCACAATGCCGAGCTCAGTTGAGCTCTGTTATTCTGTCAGAGGAATGCCAACAGAAAAACCAAGAGGGACTCAAATCGGTATCGCCAGGTGCAAGTTTCTGTTTGCCATCTGCTACTTAAACCACCTACCTTTCTACTCAAGATCATTTTCTAGGTTTCAAATATATCATCACTAAATGAACCATTATCAGCAAGTATTATCTTTTTTTTTTTTAAAGTGATTTCAGAGAGAAAGAGAGGGAGAGAAAGAGAAACATCAATCGGCTGCCTCCTGCACACCTCCTCTTGGAGATAAGCTCCCAACGTGGGCATGTGCCCTGACCAGGAATTGAACCAGCAACCTCCTGGTGCACGGGATGATGCTCAACCACCTGAGCCACACCAGCCAGGTAGCAAGTATTATCCTGATAGCACAGATTCCTAAGTACTCTGCCCCAAACCTCCAGCTCCAAAATACATACATCATTTTACTATCAAGAACCAAGCAAGAATCACAGATACTCCCAGTGGCAGTGCAGAAGTACCTGTATACTCCAGCAAACTGAATATCCCAAAGGACCGTCTACCTGAAGCCGTGGCTTTACCAATAACTTTGAAGTTTATAACAACCATTCCTATCAGAGTAACAACTACATTTCTATATCTGACAATGAAACCCCAAAGTATAGCAACTTCGGGTGAAAAATACTTTGTAAAATCACAATGTCACATTATGAATGAGTTAATAAAAGAACTTTTCAATTGCTCTTCCCTGGGCCAGCTTTACAAGAAAAGTTGGCCTAATATACTTTGGATGAGGTCTACTTAGTAGCAAGAGTATCAGTTCTCCAAAGGCGCAACAAGAAAGTAATGTGCTCCAGTAAGTTGTAAGGAGTGAGTGATATGCATATTGACTGACAGATATCATGTCTCCAAGGTCATCACTCTCACTCACCTGCACCCTAACCTGTTCTGTTTACTGGACAGGAGATAGAGTTTCAGGTGAAACACTAGGTGAGGTTGTGGGTTATGCACGTCTCTGCTCTGCCTTGGCCCACAGTAGCCAAATGTTGACCAGTATTCCATTTAGAATTGTTAACAATTTAGAAATGATTCTAGTGCCTCACCTTTCTGCAAAATTCTTGGAGCTTTTTAAAAAACAATATAGGCCCTGGCCGGTTTGGCACAGCGGTTAGAGCGTTGGCCTACGGTCCTGAGAGACCGGGGTTCGGTTCCCGCTAAGGGCGTGTACCTCGGTTGCAGTTTGTCCCTGGCCCTGGTCGGTTGTGCGGGTGGCAGCCACTCAATGTGTTCCTTTCACATCGATGTTTTTCTCTCTCTCTCTGTTCCTCTCTCTCCCTCCCACTCTACCTGAACAAAAAAATGGGAAAATGTCCTCGGGTGAGGGAAAAAAAAACAATATAGGTCTGTTTATGGTGGGCTGTGGCTTGAGATTCCACTGGTCTAAATGTTCTCTGAGCATTAAATCACTTTACTAAATCCTTTGTTTTTCTGAGGATTACATGCATGTTCTCCATTTGTCTTCAAAGCAAACAATGGAGGCAATAGAAATAGAAAATGCAAGATGATAACGAGAGCGCTGCTAATTAGGATGGCATGGAGGTTGGAATTTGACTCTGGCTTATTGACTGACTTATGGGACAGTGTAGACAAAATCCTCACTGACTCCAAAGCACCAAAATTAAAACTCAGCTTGGTAAAGGATGTTGTATTAGCAACTGACCATTCATACCAGAAGGTCAAAACCAGGATTATTCTGCCATTTACAAGAGAGGATCTCAAAATCCTTAGCAAGGTAGACCGAGTCCGATATGGCCTGCTTGGCCAGCCCTGCGGCACATCCTCGGGGATGCAGGCTATCCTCCTGCGTAAGGGAACTGAGGAGGAAGCGGCTCACCAAGTGGAGAAAGCGTGTGCGGCTGCCCACCGCTAACTCATAACCCAGCCGGCAATCCCAAAGCTGCCAACCAGGCAGGCCAGAAAAGACCACTCTTTTCGCTAACCTCTTAAAGCTATGAACTAGCTGTTCTGCTGTCCTAAGGTCAGGGAGTGAGGAGGTTTGAAAGGGCTTTTGGATATGCAAACAAACTTAGGTCTGATCAACCAATCTATTGTTTTAATTTACAGTGACCAAATATACATACAGCTGGATTTTTATTAATAAGTCTGAATTTTGTTGCTGAAAATCTAAAATTCTCCTGACTCTACTCTTATTTCTTACCTTGCAGCAATTTTTTTTCATTAACACAAAACACTTTTTATTAACACGAAGCAGTATCATCATTTTAGAGTCAAGTTATCGATGTTCTTGTCTTCCCTCTGCTAGAAACACTCATTCTTAGATACTTCACCTCTTAAGAACTTCTTTGCCTCTGGAAATTCCCTACCCCAGCATATAGTCTATCAAGAAGTGGTCCCAATGGCTATTTTATATATTATCTTATAATTACTAACTGCTTCCTTAACTAATATCCCTTTAACTTTCACCACGCTTGGCAGTAAATTCTCTCCAATACCCTACCCATCTCTCTAATATCTTTTCCAATGAAAAATCACCTGTCAGACTTTTTTATTCTTCTTTAAAGTCAATTCGAGTAATTATTTAAACTGATCCTCTCAAGAATCCCCAGTAGCTAAATTCCAGCAAACTATCCAAAGCCAGCAGGGTCATGAAAACCTCCTGCTGTGAGTTCACAAGGCAACAGACAATCCTTAGCCCCACCTTGGCACAAGTGTTGTGAGGACTGTCAAAATCCAAAATCCCTGGCCAGGGTCACAATCCCATTCCCTCAGAGACCTGGCAGAGAATTTATAAGAGCGAAGCTGGCGGGTCCAAGAGCTAAGGCGGTGCCTGTGTGAGAGGTGGGGACTGTGGCCAGCCGGGAACACACGGCCACTGTTCACCTGAGGCCCACCTGTCACACTGCCGCAGACACAGGTGCATGTGGCCAGGGCTCTGGTCATCTCAAGACAAACCAGAAAATCTGACTTGTTATAGGAAAATTTCCAATCTTTAAAAATAGATTTAATGTTTTAAAAACACTGTGCAACCAAACAATATACATCTATGGACAAAATTCACTGAGCTGCCAGTTGTCTCTGCCCTGACTCTACCGCCAGCCACATGGGCAACTGGCCCTCTTCCTTGCTTCTGGTTAATACTAATGGGCCACGGTGACTATTAAAAAGGGTTATTTTACATAGTAGAAAATGGGTCACATCAAGCATAGACTCAATCCAAAAGAAGCCTGTTATCAAGTCAATCAAGAAATTTGACTCAAACTAAACACAATCCTAACAAGTAAACTGACTTGTACCAACTGCTACCATTACTGTTGCCACCATTTACTTCACAGTTACTATGTGCCAAGAATTATATTACACACTATACATATAATATCTCCTCCACATACTCCTTTTTTCCGTTAGTCTACTCACCACACAGAGATTTTTAAAAAATCATTCAGCCCTGGCCAATGTGGCTCAATGGTTAGAGTGTTGGCCCGAGCACCAGAGGGTTGTGCATTGGATTCTCAGTCAAGGGTACATACTTGGGTTGTAGGTTCAATCGCTGGCCCAAGTTGGGGTGTGTGTGGAAGGCAACCAATTGATGTGTCTCCCTCACACTGATGTCTCTTTCTCTCCCTCTCTCCCTCCCTTCCACTCTGTCTAAAAAAAAAAGACCTGGCTGGTTTGACTCAGCGGTTAGAGCGTCGGCCTGCGGTCCAGAGAGACCTGAGTTCAGTTCCCGCTAAGGGCATGTACCTCGGTTGCAGTTTGTCCCCGGCCCTGGTTGGGTCATGTGGATGGCAACCAGTTGATGTGTCTCTCTCACATCGATGTTTCTTTCTCTTCCTCTCTCTCCCTCCCACTCTATCTGAACAAAAAGTGGAAAAATGTCCTCGGGCGAGGATAAAAAAAAAAAAAAAATCAGTGAAAAAAATATTGAGTGAGGATTAACAAAAATAATAACAATAAAAATAATAAGAATATTCTTGAGTGGAGGATTAACAAAAATAATAATAATATTCTTGAGTGAGGATTAACAATAATAATAATAATAATAATATCATTCAAAAATATGACCTGAGTTCCTTGCTTAAAATTCTCCGCTGGCTTCCCAATGCTCCTAGAATAAACTACAGATATCTCACCACGACACGCCGAGGTCTGGCCCCAAGCCACCTCTTTGCCCTATCTCCACGCTCAGCCCTGGTTCACACGATACCAACACCACAGCCTCTGGCTGTTCCGCACACACACAGGGTCTGTTCCTGAATTCTGGACTTTATTTTCATTGGTGTCTTGGCCTAGAATATTCCTCAGGCTTCTGCAAGGCTGCTCCTTCTCATGAGTCAAGTCTCAGCTCAAACATCTCCTCCTTCAAGAGACCTTCCCTCACCAGTTCCCTCCCACTTGCTTTAATATAGCCCTATTTTGTTCCCTGTCATTTATCAGTGCTAAATTATCACTCACTCCAATGACTTTATTCATGTGCTTACTTGTCTGTGGTCTGCCCCCGCCAAGATGCAAGCTAAGAACCTGTCACCCCTAGTCAAGATGATGTTCCAGTCACTAGGTTCTGGGCCTCTACCCCCAAAGCCGGCCACCACCTCCTACATAAAATATGGTAGAGAATCTAGCCATTCTAGTAGCATCATTCAGGGCTGTGTTTTATTCTCGTCTCAAAACAGGAAGCATTCCACTCATCTACCTTTTTGAAGTCCAAGTATTAATCAGGTTGGAGAGGTTAAAAAAAAAAAAAAGAAGTATAAATTCCTGATTTTGATCAGGGAATAAAGTTGTTTCGGATTGGGGCTAGTCCTTTCCCGGGCAGCTCACCTCTTTCTCCCTTGCGAAGTCCTCCTTGTCGTACTCTTCATCTTCACTCTGTGTGGGCAGTGCCACGCTGCCGAAGTCCAGCGACATGGTCCTCCTGCAGGACGAGAAAGACACCTCGTTTCTACGGCCCCCAAACTCTCGCCAGACCCCACGAGACGTGAGAGGCCACACACAGCGAGACAAACAGCAGCCAGGAAGAAAGCATACGCCACTCACGCGTGATAGATGGTTAGTATTCCAAACGTAAAGAGAGTTCCCACAAATCAATTGCGACTCACAGAATAGAGCTACATGACAGCAATTCATAGGGGGAAAAATGCAAAAAGCTAATAAACTGATAACTAGACCTTTCCAGCCTTCTGGAAAATATAAACTTAAAACAGTGAGCCTTTTGTCCACACACACACACAGATAATAAACTAGAAGTGTCCCAAAACATAAAAATGTTAAGAACACGCTCAAAGTTTCTGATTTCATGTGTTCAGTAGGGCACAGGTGGTATCCTCCACAACTGGCTTCATCCTTTGCACATCACAAATCTAAACTTCACGTATGACAAAAAGTGAGCTGTTAAATCCTGAGTTAATGATTGGAACCCAAAAACCATTTTCAATCTGGTGGACTCCACACAGCACACAACATAAGTGGTCAGTGTCCTGCTCTTACGCTTGATAACATCAGGATCCAGGAAAAAAATATACTCAAGAAAAACAGAAGCGAGGGTTCTGAAGTGGTCCCACGTGGAGCTCCAACGCCCAGCGCCAGGCGGGACTTCCCTGGAGAACGGTAACTGCTGTGGCAGAAGCAGCAGCAGGAAATGGGTTTTCAAGTACTTACAATCAAAGGGCTGCTGATTATTTGAATTATACTCAGGGATCCTGACACGACACAGAAACTACCCAGCGTTTCAAAGCTCTGAACAATCCTGACAGAAAAGTAGGCAGGCGTCATCAATCAGCCCGCGACCGCCCTCCCCTCGGTCCCTTCTGCGTGCCAGTGAAATGCACTTTGATGTGAGCCTGAACCACACCTCGTTCGCTCTGCTTTTCAGGCTCTAAACTGTCATTAAACTAGAAGTGAAAAAGCATTTTGCCATAAAGAACTCAACTCCTTCATCTGAACAGTTGAAAACCGGGATCACAAACTTTTCTGCAGGCCAATAGCTCTCCAGAAAAGGAGATTCCATTTCATCAGATCTAAGGCGCCCCGGACTGCATGACACAGCTCTGCTTGTACCACCGAGGAAAAGATGTGGCCAATTAAATTATGACACATCATTAATTTTTAAATGCAGCCTGACTTTGTAGATGTTAAACTGTGAAAAGAAAATGTGCTCTTTAATGTGCTCTTTAGAGTAGGTGAAATATGGTGTTACAGATCAACACAAATAGCACTTTCAATGCTGAAATCCCCATTGGTCGAGTTTTTGTTTTTCAAGGGCTGAATTATATTTCTTGGCCAAACTCTAATTTGCGGTACACCTCTTTTATCCCTCCCACCCTGATCCCTACACCCTGAACAGCTCTTTCACCTCGATGAACTCAAACTCCTTGCATCAACTGTAAACCCTTGAACCTCTGCTTAGACCAGACCTGCTCCTTGCTGTTCCTGTGCCAGGCTAAAGGAGGAAGGGACATGTGCTCTCTCTCCCGGAGATGGGAAATATACAGAAGTTTGGGGAGTCTAACGCTTGTCTGCACCCAGCAGCTACAAGAACCCTCTTGTGTACCAGCATAAGATGGAGATCGGAATATGAAAGAGTCGATAATATAACTGAAACGGTGAAGAAAAAACCCACAAGCTCATGTCCATGGGGTTTTTCACTACTGCAAGTGAACATCAAGTCTACAGAATCCATAGATGATGAAAATACTAGTCCAATCAAATCCTGGCTCTTTCAAAGATATGAGATTAAGCTAGACCTTAAAGACATCCCTAAAGTCTCCAGGTATAAGTAATTTTTCCTGCTCTTGATTCTTATTCATCCTCTTCCTGAATTTTATAATTAAAGCCAGAAGACAGGAATTGGGTTTCTCCTTTATTACATAAAATAAGGGAAGGTGTTCTTCCTTTTAATCTTTCACTAACATGCCACTAATGTGTTGAATACTGAAAAGAACATTAAGATTTACATGAGCCTACTTTTTCTCAGACAGAGAATAATGAATTCTACAAAGTATTTTCATTTAAAATTTTTTTTTTTATTATTTATTGAATTTAGAGAGAGAAAATGGGGAAGAGAAGGAAAGAGAAAGAAGAACATCGATTTGTCGTTCCACCCATTTATGCATTCATTGGTTGCATTTTGTATGTGTCCTGACTGGGAATAAAAACCCAAAACCTTGGCATATTGGGACGATGCTCTAACCAACTGAGCTACCCAGCCAGGGCTGATATTTTCGTTGTTGTTGTTGTTGTTTTAATCCTCACCCAAGGATATTTTTCCATTGATTTTTTTTTTTTTTTATCCTCACCTGAGGACATTTTTCCATTTTTTGTACAGATAGAGTGAGAGGGAGAGAGAGGAAGGGAGAGAGAGAGAGAAACATCGATGTGAAGGGACACATCGAGTGGCTGCCACCCGCACGACCAACCAGGGCCGGGGACAAACTGCAACCGAAGTACGTGCCCTTAGCGGGAACCGAACCCAGGTCTCTGCGGACCGCAGGCCGACGCTCTAACCGCTGAGCCAAACTGGCCAGGGCTCCATTGATTTTTTTCAGATAAAGTGGGAGGAAGGGAAGGAAAGGGAGAGAGAGAGAGATCAATGTGAGAGACACACATTGATTGGTGCCTCCCACATGACCCTGACCAGGGACCGAACCCCAACCGAGGTAAAGTGCCCTTGACCAGGAATCGAACCAGTGACTCTTGGATCCTCGGACCAATGCTTTAATGCTGAGTCAAACCAGCCAGGGCCTGATATTTTCATTTTTAAGTGACGTGAATGTAAAAGAGCAAAGCATATTCCCCCCCTCCCCCAATTAGCAATAATTGCACCTCGGATAAACCTCATTGGCTATGATACTGCCACTGTGCAAAGCTAACCAAAGTATATCTTTTTGAATGACATTTTAAATTCAAACTATGTTATTAAAGAAGAAATAAGAGCCCTGTCTGGTTTGGCTCAGCAGTTAGAGCATTGGCCCGCGGACCAATGAGTCACAGGTTCAGTTCCGGGCAAGGGCAGGTACCTTGGTTGTGATTGATCCCCGGCCCTGGTTGGGGTCATGTGGGAGGCAGCCACTCAATGTGTCTCTTTCACGTCAATGTTTCTCTCTCTCTTCCTCTCCCTCCCACTCTATCTGAACAAAAAATGGGAAAACGGCCTGGCTGGTGTGGCTCATTGCTTGAACATCGACTCATGCACCAGGAGGTCGCCAGTTCGATTCCAGGTCAGGGCACATGCCCAGGTTGTGGGCCCAATCCCCAGTGGGGGGCATGCAGGAGGCAGCCAGTCGATATTCTATCTCATTGATGTTTCTGTCTCTCTCTTCCTCTCCCTTCCTCTCTCTGAAAATCAATAAAGAAAAAAAAATGAGAAAATATCTAAAAAGGCCAAAATCTCTCTCCATTGCAGAGAGAAGATACAAACAAGTTTTCCTTCTGAAAAGTGCAAACTACCAGAGACCTTAAGAAACTATTTTAGGCATAAAGGGGAATTTGATAAACTTACTGTGGTTAAGGAAAAACATACAAAGATAATTGGTATTTTAATGAAAATTTAAAACAAAGGCTAATGTTTTTCTTTAACTTATTAATTACTAGTAATTACCACTGCTAGCAGAGACTTTACAATAATAGTCAGAACAATAAGAAATTGCTTTAAAAAAAAAAAAATAGCAAGACAGTAAACCCAGATGCCATAAAGGAAAAACTTGACAAATATTAACCGCACAAAAAAATTTGTATATGGCAAAGGACATTATAAAAACTTAATAATTATGTATGGAAAAATAGATCACTAACAAAATCAAAAGCTAAAATAGTACTAATAATGAGAAAAATATTTGCAAAACACATGACAAAAATCCAATGTACAATTCTCACAAAGAAATGAGAAAAAGCTGAGCAAGTGTGGCTCAGTGGTTGAATGTTGACCCATGCACCAAGAGGTTACAGGTTCAATTCGCAGGTTGTGGGCTAAATCCCCAGTGGGAGCATGCAGGAGGCAGCCAATTAATGTTCTATCTCTCTCTCTCTTCCTTCCTCTCTCTCTAAAATCAATGAAGAAAAAAAATTATTTTTTAAGTTTAAAAATAGGCAACTGACATGACAATTCATTTTTTAAAAAATGTAAATGCTCAATTAACTTGACAAGATGCTTATGCTCATGAAGAATTCAAAGTGCCATTTACACAATGAAATATGACTTTCAAGAAGTAAATTGAAAAAAAACTTGATAACATCTATGATAAATATTGGAAACAGACAGCCTCATGAACTGTGAGAAACATCTTGAAAAGTATTAATATTAATATATTGAAAAAGAACATTTGCCCTAGTAAATGTACTGTTGAATAAATTTGGCAGTACTATGCCACTAATAACAATGAAATATTTCTTTATTTATTGACTGATCATTAAAAAAGTCAAGATTTTAGGGGCCCATACCAAAAAAAAAAAAAAAGATAAAAAAGTCAAGATGCAGAATAAGTGTACAGTATGTTTTTTTATTTATTTTTTCAATCCTCACCCAAGTACATTGTTTTTCTATTTTAACTTCAGATAGAACAGGAGAAAGGGAGAGAGAGAGAGAAACATCAACGTGAGAGGTACACATCAACCGGTTGCCTCCTGCACAACCAGACCAGAGCCGGCCAAACAGCAACTGAGGTACATGCCCCAAACCAGAATCAAACCCGCAACTCATCGGTCCACAAGCCGATGCTCCAACTATTGAGCCAAACTGGCCAGGGCAACAGTATGTTTTTTTTAAAAGAGCATAGATAGATAACTTTTTTCCTAGATAGATAACTTTCCTGAACCTATTAACAAGACTATGTTCTGTCCTTTTGTTACACTCAGATCAGAAGGGCTCAGCCTCAGTACTCATTTTGTTTTCCCTGGTTATGTTGTCTTTACCCTGCCTGCAATGAGAAGGAAGACCAATGGGTGTTTAGTTGGACAAAATATTAAAACACAACCATACAGGGGATTCCAAAATGATGGCAGAGTGAATGGAAGTTACACAGACCATCTCCCAGGACCAAACTGGAATTACAACTAAAATAAAGACAAATCATCAGAAAAAAGCAACAGAACAGCAGCTGGAGAGGACCCATATAACCAGGGACAGGATAAAAGGACACTGAATCAAGCCTGGTATGTCTGCGGAGGCACAAGAGGGCAGGCTGGAAGCCCATGAACAGCAGCTGTTTTAGCTGTGAGCAGCTCCATAGGGGTTAAAATCCCAAGCTGGCTCCACAACTCAAAGGACCGGGTGGAGCACTAAATTAGCTACAGGCATTCATTTGGGCTCTGGCAAAGGAGGGCAGACTGGACTGGAACTGTGTGGGAGACTCGGGATTTGGAGGGTGCTGAGAGGTTTTGCTGAGTCGTGCCCTCACAGGATAGTGGCCATCTTACTAGAGAAGGCTTACCACAGCCTGGGAATAAGTGGCACCCCCTCCCTTAAAGATTTAACCCCACCCAGCTGGGCCAGAGAAATGCAAACTGAGCCTCATTAACAACCAGCATCTGCCCCACCCTCTAGAAATCCTCTTACCCTGAACACTTGAGTTTTTCATTCAACTGAGGGCTACAACCCAAGGCTCATCAAGTAACTGAGACTAATAGCCTCCAGGCAAAAAGCTAGAGGATAACTGAACCTTTCCTGGGCTTGGAAATTTACCCAGTAAAGAAAGACTTGACAATGGTGTTTAACTTGGGTCCTCCCACACTCATTCAAAACCAGTAGACGGAGCCACAAACAGCAGAACGAGCCACAAACAGCAGAACACCAACGCCCACAGTGAAAATTGGCAGGCTCCAAAACCCACTAAGATAGCCAAAATGATGAAACAAATCCCAAATGAAAGAACTAGAGAACTCTACTGAAGATGAGATAAATGAAATGCAGTTAAGCAAGTTATCAGAGGTAGAGTTCAGAGCCATGAAAGGAGGAAGTGAAACTGTCATTATTCGCAGATGACATGATATTGTACATAGAAAACCCTAAAGACTACATCAAAAATCTACTAGACTTAAATGAATTTGGCAAGGTAACAGAACACAAAATTAATATCAGAAAATCGACGGCATTCTTATACACCAATAATGAACTCACAGAAAGAGAAACTTAAAAATAATCCAACTTACCATTGCGGCAAACTTAACTAAAGAAGTAAAGGACCTTTTTGCAGAAAACTACAGGTCATTGAAAAAAGAAACAGAGGAAGATATAAAAAAGTGGAAGCACATACCTTGTTCACAGATTGGAAGAATTAACACCATTAAAATGTCCATACTACCCAAAGCAATCTATAGATTCAATGCAATCCCCATCAAAATACCAACAACATATTTCACAGAACTAGAACAAAAACTTCGAAAGTTTATATGGAACCAAAAAGACCCCAAATAGTCACAGTAATCTTGGTTGCAGTTCATCCCCCACCCCACCCCCTGTGTTGGTGTTGTGCAGGTGGAAACCAGTAGACATGTCTCTCACGTCAATGTTTCTCTCTCTCTTTCTTCCTCCCTTTCTCCCTCCCTCTTCCTCCCTCTCTCCCTCCCACTCTGTCTGAAGATAAATGCAAAAAAAAAAAAAAAAAGTCCTCAGGTGAAAATTAAAAAAAAAAAGCTGTGGTACATATATACAATGGAATACTTTGCAGCTATAAGAAAGAAAGATTTCTTATCCTTTGAGACAACATGGAGGGACCTTGAGACTATTATGCTAAGCGAAATAAGCCAATCAGAGAAAAACAAATACCACATGATCTCACTTATTTGTGGAATATAATGAACAAGGTGGACTGATTAATGAAATAGAGCAAGAGACATAAAAAGGAGTATGGTTCAGACTGACAAACCTCAGAGGAGGAGGACGAGGGGGATGGATGAGATGAACCAAAGAACATATAGGCATGCATGCATAACCAATGGACACAGAAAACAATGCTGAGGGTGTTTGAACGGGGGAGAAGGGTGTCTGGGGGGAAGGGGGGAAAAATAACAAAAATAAATTAATAAAATTGGAAAAAAATAAATAAACAAACAAACATAGGCCTGGCCAGTGTGGCTCAGTGGTTGAGCATCGATCCATGCACCAAGAGGTTCCAGTTCGATTCCTGGTCAGGGCACATGCCCAGGTTGTGAACCCAATCCCCAGTTGGTGGTATGCAGGAGGCGGCCAATCAATGTTTTCACTCATCAATGTTTCTATCTCTCTCTCCCTCTCCCTTCCTCTCTCTAAAATCAATAATTTAAAAAAAAAAAATTTTGCCCTGGCCGGTTTGGCTCAGCGGTTGGAGCATCCGCCTGCGGTCTGGAGAGACCTGGGTTCGGTTCCCGCTAAGGGCACGTACTTCGGTTGCAGTTTGTCCCCGGCCCTGGTTGGTCGTGTGGGTGGCAGCCACTCGATGTGTCTCTTCACATCGATGTTTCTCTCTCTCTCTCCCTTCCTCTCTCACTCTATCTGTACAAAAAATGGAAAAATATCCTCGGGTGAGGATAAAAAAATAAAATAAAATAAATAAAAAAAAAAAATTTTTTTTAAAGGAAACAGTATTGTCTTTGCCTCATCTAAGAGCCTACAAGCACTCTGAAGGCAGAAATTAAATATATCTACCCTACCCTTTGGACACGGTTAGGTACACAACATATATTGGTTGAATGAATATAATATATTCATGTTGCCCTATACGGATTCATTATTTCAATATAATTCTGAGCACTTACTGTGTACCAGGTTATATTCTAGATATATCTAAGGCAGGGTACTAGCTATGGGGAGCTAACAGTCACTTAAGGAAACAAACAGTGATACAAATTAATAGTTACAGTGATAAATTGTAATCAATTCTATAATAGAGAAAAGTAACAAAGCAAATAATAACTATTGCCTAAGAAGAAAGGAAGGCTGAGAGAAGTTTCACAGAAAGACTTCTAATTAAAAATAGATGTTCAAGGGCCCAATATGGCTGGAAGTAGTTAAGAATGAGGGCACTCATTCAGACAACCTGGGCCCAATCTGGCTATTATCAGCTATGCAACTTTGAGCAAGGTGTTCCCATTTCTTCATTAGTAAAATGAGGGTAAAAATAGTACCTACCTCAAAGATTGGTTATGAGGATTCACAAGATAATGCATATAAAGTGCTTAGCACTGTGTAACAACCAATACATTTTGGTTGTTATTATTATGATTTATTAAAATATTTATATATGTCTTTATTGATTTTCGAGAGAGAGAGGAAGGGAGAGATAGAAACATCGATGTGAGAGAAAAACATGGATGGACTGCCCTACGCACACGCCCTGCTGGGGATCGAGCTGGCAACGGGGGCATGTGCCCTGGTCGGAATCAAACCAAGACCTCTCCATGGGACAATGGACAAGGCTCAATCCACTGAGCCACATGGGCCAGCTACTATGACATTCTTACTGATGAATAAGAGTCAGCCAGCTACAAAAGAGATTAAAGGAACAAAGAGCATTCAAAATATCTGAGAAACAGTGAAAGTTCAGCCTGTTGGGAAACTTTAAATAACACAAACCCTTCTGAAATAAAAATGCCACCTCCAGATGCCCTCCTTATCCTGTTCCCCCATGGAATTAGTCCTTCTTTTGCACTTTTGGTCTATATTTCTTATGGCTTAAATTCCAGCCTTAAGAAAATTCTAAAGCAATTAGTTGAATGCATTCACATATCTAGGGAGTGCATATAAATAGTCCCACGTTGTGAAAGGATATGACAAAATTCTGCTTAAATCACACTCGAGTTCATGACTATGAGATAGAAAAGATTAAGTCCCATAAAAGAGGTTTTTATAGGAGCCCTGAGAGTTGGTAACTTCTACTTATTTGCTTACATGCTAACTTCTCTTCTAGAATGGAACTAGCCAGAGCACACTAGCCTGTTTTAGACTTGCAATACTAGGCTTAGGAGGCCTATTCATTCATTCAACAATTATTTACCAAGCACTGTTCAAGATCACGAAGTTTAACAGACTTGGTGAAAGAAAATAAACATGTAAACAAACAATGACAATAATCTGTGATCAGTGCTAATGACAGCAATTTAGGCAAATCAACTCAGGGATCCCAGAGGATGCAGCGAGTAAGCACCCACGGGCTGAACGAATGAATAAATCAGTGACCTTACCAAGGAACTCCGTTTGGCGTCACCTATGGCACAACAAGCAGGTACGGGAGACCGAAGCTGCCCAGGATGCCTGGGATTGCTGGCTTTGGCTGCCAACGTCACCTGCACTCGGTCGACACACGTGTACAGAGCACCCACTGTGAGCCAGGCGCGGCGCCAGGGTGACCACAGAGTGGATCCCCAGGGTAAGGTCTTGGGGTTATCCCAGCAGCCTAGAAGAGGAGAAGAAGGCCTCCCGGACGTCACTGCTCAGCAGAATGACACTTCAAAGTCAAAGGCTGAGCCCTGCAACCCACAGGCAATCCACCACCGCGGGATTTGGGGAGGGGGCGGGTCAGCCCTCCCCGAAGCCTCAGCCAGAATCCGGAGGACCCCGCACTCCCCTCTAAGTCCACCCCCAAGCCCAGCCGCGAAGCGAAACTCACCAGAGGCCCCGGTAGCTGTCACCGCGGAGAACCCCTTGCCCTGGCCAAAGTCCAACTTCTGGCAAACCCCCTTACCCTGGCTCAAATCTGCTAGTTCCTTCCTCGTCGCAACCGAACTCGGAGCGTGATGTTATTGAGGAGCAGCTGCCTCCTTCAATCGCCCACTGGAGACTCTCCTGGTGGGCGGGGCCATGTCGGTGTGGGGCGGGACATGCATGCGAAAGTCTCCGCCTTGCTCAAGCTTGGTTGAGAAGTTCACCTGCAGTTGCAGAAGGCAGGCTGTTTAAAAGCGGGCGCCAAAGGTGGCGGGAAACTGCGCCTGTGCGCCCATTGGTGAATTCGTGAGCCAATTACAAAAGAGTTGATTCCGGAGAGGGCGGGCTTATCGGTTGCCTAGAGACGCCCAAGCACTACGCCTCCAGCCTTTAGTAAGGATGAATTGGCCTTGCCCCTTCCCTCACCTGGTGCTGGAGAGTGGTGCGGGGACTCCCCGCGCTTGCCACGCCTAAACCCCAGCACACGGAATCCTTCACTTCCCCGTCGAACTCTTACCTTGGAGTTAGGCTTTCTGATTCTCCAAGGTGCCTCCTTCCCATCACCTAAACAGCTGAGATGTGTTCTAACTTTGTCTTCCTGCTTACTAGGTCCCACTTTGCTTGAATCAGTTTCTTTAATTACTAACTAGGGGCACGTTTTCCCACGTGTTTATTCACTACTTGAATTTCCTTCAGTGTGAATGTTCTTGACACTTAGATGTTAACCTGCCCCCTAAGACAGTGCTGCCCAGTTTGCAGTAAAGCCCCATACTTTATGTTCTTCCCATGGTGAAAAGGGTTCTGGTGAATATCAAGGAGTTGGTAGCAGCAGGTTCACATGTCCTTTTAAGGCTTTCTCATATATGGAGTCAAATGGTTGTTCAAGGCTCTTCATAACCTGGCTAGCTTTCTTCACTACTGTTACAGAACTTCCTTGGGATGTTCTATTCAAGAATTAGATGTAGTTGTCCCAAGGCAGTTTTATTTACTTGCAGCAAGGAAAGGAGACGGGATTCACATTCAAAGCTCTGCTTCTGGGAAGAAGAGGTTTAGCCATTGCTTATAGATACTATTTGGTCAATTTTAAGTTGATTCTTTGCAGTTGGCTACACTTACGTGGTTGAGTTCCTGTCAAGCTCATCCTGCTTACAGCTTCATCTGCAAAATATTGTGCTACATGATGCGATTTAGCAAGATAACATTAGTAAGAACTTACAGACCGTGAGACCCTGTCCTATCTAACACTACCTCACCATCCTATCCCTGTGATACCGACACTGACCCCTATAACTCCATCTGCTAGCCTATTAAGTACATAATTCGTGGCAACAGAGTGAGTGAAATCACTGGCTAAGCTACCTGTGGTTCCTAGGGTGCTTTTACTTTGCTCCAGCAATTTCTTTCATTTGTATTTGCCCTACCTTACTTCTCCACCTACTCAATCTTCAAGAAAGATGAGCACCGCCTTGGTAGCCTTTCATAACTCACACCTCCCTTCCCTGGCAGAAATGATACTTCCCACCTCTGTACTCAGTGTGCTCATCTTATTATAGTTCTAATATCTACTATAATTAGTTGTCTGTTTTACTCAGTCCAATGTTAATATCTTAAAGTACTTATTTTGCTTCTTGGACATCCGACATGCTTCATGGCCCTTGATACAGTCAAAACAAATTTGTTAAATGAGTAAATGAATGGACAAACAAATAACGAAGGGTTTTTGTGCCAGAAAAAGCAAATAAAGGCATTCAGGTAAATGGCAGTTGTTGAAACCTGAGCCAAGGTATCTGTTAGTGAGAACTAGGCTGAGGAACTTGTTAGGCCTCACTGAAGCCCATCAGCAAACTGTGTGTAGCGTCCTGACTAAAGGTTAAGATGGAATGCTATGGTAAGAATGCTAAGTGACCCCGGCCCACAAACAACTTTTTCTTAGAGAGATGAAAGCATAAAAGATGTAAGGAAGAAAAGCTCATGAGGAGACAGTGTTTATGACCCCTTACACAGTGCTTCAGAATTTGGTAAGTTCTTTCACAGACACTAGCTCATTTGGTCCTCATGACACCATCCTGTGAGGGGCTAGGACAGGCATTAGTGTCCCAGTTTACATCAGAAGAAACTGACCAAAAAAATTAAATGACTTGACCATGGCTACACAGCTAATGTGAGACAGAATTTGACCCAACATCTCCAAATCCAGAGCTTGGCACTAAATATAAAATATAAGTGAGATAGCCCTGGCCGGTTTGGCTCAGTGGTTAGAGTGTCGGTCCGCAGACCAATGAGTCTTGGGTTCGGTTCTGATCAAGGGCACGTACCTCGGTTGAGGTTCGTCCCCAGCCCTGGTCAGGGTTGTGTGGGAGGCATTGATATGTCTCACTCATGTCGATGTTTCTCTCTCCCTCTCCTCCTCTCTCTCTCTCCTTCCCACTCTATCTGAAAAAACTAGAAAAATATCCTTGGATGAGGATTTTTAAAAAAAATTATAATATATATATATATGTATGTATGAGAGATATAAGTACATAAGCACATAAGTCACAAAAGATGCAAAATAAAGAATAAATCAGAGCCCCTGGCTCTAAAAATGGATTTGAGTGGAAGTATAGATATATATTATAATCAGTGAAGTTTTCTTGACTGCCTATATCCTGTTTAATTCCTGGCTTAGGTGCCTGGATACAAAGTGTGAGGCAGAGGCAGAAAAAGACAAATACCACATAATCTTACTCATTTGTGGCATATAATGAATATAACAGTCTGAGGAATAGAGTAGGCCCAGAGACGTGGAAGTAGGGTACAGCCTGACAACCCTCAGAAGAGGGAGCAGTGGAAGAAGGATGAGATAAACCACAGAACTTATATGCATGTACGCATAACCAATGGACACGAACAACAAAGCCGGGGACGGGGTGGAGGGAGTCAATGGGGAAAAAAAGGAGAAACATCTGTAACAAAACTAAAATTTAAATAAATAAATGAATAAAACCTATTAAAAAAAAAAAAAAAACAAAGTGTGAGGCAGGACCCCTACCCTCAAGGTACCTACACTCTTTCTGGACTACAATTATACAGTTGAGTATCAACCACATGTTGAGTTTTGTAATAAACTACCAAAGTGCTTTCCACCGTGGCTGTATTAGTTTACATTCTCACCAGGACTGTATTTTGTGATCTACTTTCTCCTCATCCTAGTCAGCATTTAGTGTTGTTGCTGTTTTTCATTTTACCCATTCTGATACGTATGAGGGAATATTTCCTTGTGATTTTAATCTGCATTACCCTACTAGCTAATGATGTTGAACATATTTTCCTGTCCTTATTTGCCATGTCTATATCTTCAGAGAAATATCTGTGGGTTTTTTTGCCCATTTTCTTATTAGACTTTTTACTGTTACATTTTGAAGGGTTTTTTTAAATATATTCTAAATAATAGCCTTTTTTCCAATATGTAGTTCGCAAATATTTTCTCCCAGTCTATTGCTTGTCTGTCATCCTCTTAACAGTCTTTTACAAAAGCAAAATTTTATAATCTTGATGAAGTGCAATATCCCAGGGTTTTTTTCTTGTTTTTTGTTTTTTTTATCCTCACCCGAGGACATTTTTGTATTTATCTTCAGATAGAGCTGGAGGGAGAGAGAGAGGAAGAGAGAGAGAAACATCAATGTGAGAGACACACATCAACCGGCTGCCACCCACACGACCCCAACTGGGGCCGGGGACAAACTGCAACCAAGGTATGAGCCCTTAGTGGGAACCAAACCCGGGACTCTCTGGTCCGTGGGCTGACGCTCTAACCACTGAGCCAAATTGGCCAGGGCTTTTTTTCTTTTTTTTTTCTTTCTTTTTTTTAACCAGTGTTTCTTTTCATGGATCATGTCCAGTCTCAGAACTCTGTGCCTAACCTCTATCTTGAAGATTTGTCCCTAGGGTTTTCTTTCATAAAAGTTTCATAGTTTTACATTTTTCATTCAAGTCCATAATGCATTTGAGTTCATGTTTATGTAAAGTGTGAGATTCATTCTTTTGCCTACAGATGTCCAATTGCTCCAGCACCATCTGTTGAATACTGGCCCTAGCGCCCTTCTGCAGTCACCAAGACTGGCTGAGTCTCTCCATGGTAACCCGTAGCTCCTAAGCAGCCTTTCCACACAGCTCTCTCACCTTCAGTACCGTTCCCGCCCCTCACCCCTCATGGCCCCAAGCTGCACCCTCCCCTGCGGTTTCCCGCTCTGCCCACACCTTTGTCAAACAGAGTCCCTTTATTAAAATCTCAAATTACCCAATTTAGGCAAGCCATCCATTTCCTGTCAGGACCCTGACACATCCCACAAATGACAAATTTCCCAAATCCCAAATATCAGACATATACTGTCAACTGTCACAAAGTAATAATCATTTATTTATTTATTTTTTTGAAAAGTCATTTACAGGTATTTATAGGCAAATGGATTTTCACTGTAAGACAGATGAAGATTAGAGTGTGTCATTAAAGTAGCATGCAATCACACATTTTCTTGGTTGTTCCTTTTTGTTTTATCTGTCTGTGGCATTTGTAAGTGCAGTATTTGCTCATCCAACTCCGATACCATCACAGTCAAAGACTGATTATCCATGTGTGCCTCTCACTCATTTATACTTCCTGCATCTGTTTGCATCAGGAACTCTTTCTTGCTACCTAGTTACACTGCTCAGCCGGACTGAGACCACAGCCCTTCTCTGTCTCTGACAAAGGTGATTAGATCACCCATAAGCTTCTATGATCTCTACCCTCCTGAACACCTTCCGTTAAGCACAGATAATCAAGAACTAAAGTGTATGCAAAATTGATGAAAAATACATTATTTCCTAGTTGTACAAAAGAAAACAAACCTGTCTATGAAATTAATAGCAGAAGAAACAAAGTAAAATGATAAACCTTTTTATAACAATGTTAAGAGTTCAGTATGCTTGATTTCTGATTATTACTATCCAGAAGAAGGTTCCCATATTTTATGTAAAACCTATCAAATATATCACAATTACAAATATTAAGTTGTGTCTACATAGCCAAAATGAATGGAGTTGACTACTGTCCAGATAACTTTATAGTAATGGCCATGTGTCTACTTGTACAAGAAAGTCACAGACTGAAGCAGTTTTCTGCTACTCAACACAACCAAGTCCACCATACTTACTTATATTACTCCAGACTTTCAATTTTTTTGACTGAAAGGCTTGGAGTGTCCACTATCTGAATGTTGATCTCAGTTGTGCTGGTAATTCTGAGTGTAGACACAGACTATAAGAAAATACTTAAGTTTTCACCTTAACTATACAGACTGGTTATCAACACTAGCCCCTAATAAATGGAAATCTTGCTTTTTATAGACTCATCTTATGTTAGAGCTGAAATGGACCTCTGGATTCACCCAGCCCAGCTCTCTCATTGTACAGACAAGGAAATGGGAGTCCAGACAGGTTCAGCAACTTGCTCAAGGTCACAATGATGCCAGCCAGCCCAGCGCTTTGCCCTGCACCACGCTTCTTTATTCCATCAGTCTACATGTGGCAACTCTTCCCAGCCGTTTCACTGACCATGTTTCCTCCCTCCTGCATTCTGGCTGACGTTATCTGGAAGAGGTGTTATGGATACTCGTAGGTGAGAGACTGTCCTTTCCTCGCAACCTATCAGGAGACTGTCTCCCCACACTTCGAAATAAAGTCAGTGTTTTAAATAGCAATGGAACCAATTTGGATATTTAGTATGAAGAACACTGGTTTGTTTGCCATCTTTTAACCCATGTACTCATGAATGGGAGGGATGGAGGGAGAAATATGATGAAATCAGAAGTGACGGACAGATTGGCCCCTTCAGCGTGTGACATGCTGCAGACAGTCCAGATAGCCAAAACTGAGAAACACTTGGCCACACAACCAGGGCCCCACCCTTTACAAATGAGACGAGCCAGTGGAACAGACCTATGCTTCCAGTGGCTTTTGATTTGATTCCACTGGCACAGACACAGTCCAAATTCAATGTCTAACTGACTGTAACATTGCAGAGAAAGTGCTACTAAACAGAAAAATATAATAAAGTCAGTATCCATACAGCAAATTGCTTATTTTTGTAACAAGAAGAAACATTTTTTGGCAAATGGTTCTATAATTATAGAATATGAAGACACTTAGAACTAATCTTCCCAATATGAAAATGTCCCCAAATGATCAAGTTGAAAGGCACATACCACTGCCCTAGCAGTTCATTCAAGTTGTCTTTAGCATGTGAGATTTTAATTGTGCTTTTAGCTTGTTATCAATGCATTATGGCCTTAAAAGTGACATCCGTGCATACATATACTTTCTTTTCAAATGGACCGATCCTCTTTCCCTTCTCTGACTTCCGCTTCCTGAAGATCAGTTTTTGTCAGTCCATGATGGGCTCGGAAAGACGCACTTCATACTTCGTGTTCTACTTTATCTTGAAACCAAGTTTGAATCATCCTTGTGTCCTAGCACAAAATGGAGTTTGGTGAATTATCAGTGTGATGGTGTTCCATATTGTCATTTGTTTAAATGCAAAAGTCCTGGAATAGCATCTTTTCTCACTGGTTGTTTAAGGCTTACTTCGCTTCCAGAAGAGATGATTGGCAAACTATTATCCATGTGGTATCTGATGAGGTGGCCAACATTATCAAATACATGATCCTTGGTCCTCACCTTGAAAAGGAAGAACAAAAGCATTTAGGTTAAATGATTATAATTCTCCTGACAAATGTAAACAATCAGAGAGGGGTGGGAGAAGGCAGACATATCTCTGAAGAAGATAGTTTGCTTAATAAAAGAAGAAGAAGAAGAAGAAGAAGAAGAAGAAGAAGAAGAGGGGGAGGGGGAGGGGGAGGAGGAGGAGGGGGGGGAGGAGGAGGAGGAGAAAAGGACCCTGCTGGTGTGGTTCAGTGGTTGAGCATCGACCCATGAACATGAACCAAGAGGTCGCTGGTCCAATTCCCAATCAGGGCACAAGCCCAGGTTGTGGGCCCGATCCCCAGTAGGGGACATGCAGGAGGCGGCCAACTGATGTTCTCTCTCATCAGTGTTTCTATTTCTCCCTCTCCCTTCCTCTCTAAAAAAATCAATAAAGAAAAAAATTAAAAAGGTACTTTTTAACTCTGTATCCCTCAGTGAACAAATTTTTCATTCCCCAATACCTTTTTAAAACTGTCTCTCCCAGTTAGGAAAATGGCATGCACTTGTCACCCAATCAAATTTGCAATCAATGTCTTTGCCATATTACTGTTTGATATATTCTATCATGTCACCATTCCTATAAATATATTTTTTAATTTTTTAAAAATATTTTTTATTGATTTTTAGAGAGGGGGGCAGGAGATGAAGAGAGAAACATCGATGTGACAGGAGACATCCATCAGCAGCCTCCTGCATGCCCCCCACCGGGGATCGAGTCCACAAGCCAGGCATGTGCCCTGACCAGGAATCAAACTGGCAACCTTATGGTGCAGGGGACAATGCCGAACCAACTGAGCCACACCAGCCATGACTTTAATTTTTTTTATTTATTGATTGATTTTAGAGAGAGAGAGGAAGGGAGAGAAAAAGAGAAATATCGATTTGTTGTTTCACTTATTTATATATTCTTGTATGTGCCCTGATGTGCCCTGACTGGGGATCAAACCCACAACCTTGGCATCTCAAGACAACACTCTAACCAACTGAGCTACCCAGCCAGGGCCTACGCATTGTTGAACTGGGTTTGCTAGTGTTTTGTTAAGGATTTTTGCATCCGTGTTTATCATAGATAATGACCTGTGGTCCCCTCCCCTCCTTCTTTCTTTCTTTCTTTCTTTCTTTCTTTCTTTCTTTCTTTCTTTCTTTCTTTCTTTCTTTCTTTCTTTCTTTCTCTTTTCTTGGTTTTAGTATCAGGATAATGCTGGCCTCATAAAAGGAGTTTGAAAGTGTTTCCTCCTCTTCAATTATTTGGAAAAGTTTAAGAAGGATTGACATGACTTCTTCCTTAAATGTCTGGTAGAATCCACAAATAAGTCATCTGGACCTGGGTGTTTCTTTATTGGAAAGTTTTTGATTACTGATTCAATCTCCTTACTAGTAATTCATCTGTTCAGATTTTCTATTTCTTTATGATTCAATCTCAGTAGACTGTGTTTTTAGGAATTTATCCATTTCTTCTAGGTTATCCAATTTCTTGGCATATAACTGTTCTTGGTAATCTCTTATAATCATTTAATTTCTGTGGCATAAGTTGTTTGTTCATTTGTTGTTTTTGTTTTATAGTGCACATGAGTTAAATCTTACAGTTGTTTCTTTTCCAAATTACTTGTTTCACTTGCTATAATACTCTCAAGATTCATCCATGTTATCGCAAATTGCCATCAGTTGTAATGTCTCCTCTCTGATCTGATTTTACTTATTTGGGTCTTCCTTCTCGTTTTCTCAGCTAACCTAGTTAAAGGCTTGTCAATTTTGTTTACCTTTCAAAAAACCAATTCATAGTTTTGTAGACTTTTCCTATTGTTTTGCTAGTCTTTTTCATTTATTTATTCTCTAATATGAATTATTTCCTTTCTTCTGCTAATTTTAGGCTTAGCTTGCTCTTCTTTCTCCAGTTCCTTGACATGTAAAATTAGGATGTTTATTTGAGAGCTTTCTTTTTTTTTTTCAATGTAGGTATTTATTACTATCAACTTCCTTTATATTGCTTTTGCTGCACCCCCTAGTTTTTGTTATGCTGTGTTTTCATTTTAGCTTGTCT
This sequence comes from Molossus molossus, assembly GCF_014108415.1. NCBI lineage: Eukaryota > Metazoa > Chordata > Mammalia > Chiroptera > Molossidae > Molossus > Molossus molossus. The sequence continues at coordinate 187,243,469 of NW_023425344.1, forward strand.
CCAGATATTTTCAAATTTCTCTTTCACTTCTTTGGTTGTTCAAGAGTGTGTTGTTTAATTTCCACATATTTATAAATATTGTTGTTTTCTCTCTGCCATTAATTTCTACTTTCATCCCACTGTGATTGGAAAAGATACTTGGTAGGATTTCAATCTTATTAAATTTATTAATACTTGTGCCCTGGCCAGTTTGGCTCAGAGGTTAAAGAGTCAGCCCGTGGACCAATGAGTCGCAGGTTCAATTCTGGTCAAGGGCACGTACCTCGGTTGCGGTTCATCCCCAGCCCTAGTTGGGGTTGTGCAGGAGGCAACCAGTTGATGTGTCTCTTTCACGTCGCTGTTTCTCCCTCTCTCCCTCTCTCTCTTCCTCCCACTCTATCTGAAGATAAATAGAAAAATATGCTCAAGTGAGGATTTAAAAAAATCAACTTGCTTTGTGAGCTAACAAATAATCTATCCTAGGATTTGTGACCTAACATATTAATGTTACAAATGTGCTTGAGAAAATTGTGTATTCTGCATGTGTTGGGTAGAATGTTCTGTATATGTCTGTTAGGGTCATCTGATCTATAGTACTGTGCAAGTCCTCTGTTTCCTTGTTGATCTTCTGTGTGGATGTTCTACCCATTATTGAGGGTGTAGGACACTGAGATCCCCGAGTGTTTTTCCATCTATTTCTCCCTCAGCTGTGTCATTGTTTGTGTCATATATTTGGGTGCTCCACTGTTAGGCACATATATGATGATAACTGTTATATCTTTCTAGTGAGTTGATCCTTTTATCATTATATAATGTTATTCTTTGTCTCTTTTGACAATTTTTCACTTAAAGTCTACTTTGTGTGATATAAATATGGCCACCCCTGCTCTCTTTTGGTTATCATTTGCATGGAATATCTTTACCTATATTTTTTAAATATTTGTTATTTATTTATTTGTTTGTTTGTTTATTTATTTTTAGAGAGAGAGAGATAGAAATATCAGTGTGAGACAGAAACATCAATCAGCTGCCTCCTGCATGCCCCCCAATGGGGACTGAGCCCATAACCCAGGCATGTGCCCTGACTGGGAACTGAACTGGGACCTCTCAGTCCAGGGGACAATGCTCAATCCACTGAGCCACACCGGCTGGGCTCTTTACTTATCTTTTCACTTTCATCTATGTGTGTACTTAAATTTAAAGCAAGCCTCTTACAGAAAGCATATAGTTAGAACTTTTTAATCCATTCAACTGTTCTACATCTTTTGATTAGAGAGATTAAACCATTTACAATTAAAGTAATTATTGATAAGGACTTACTATTACCATTTTGTTGGTTTTAGTCCAGTATCATTTCTGTCTACGGGCATCCTCCACTCCAGCCATACATTTTTTTTTTTTAATTCCTCACCTAAGGAGATTTTTCTACTTATTATCAGATAGAGTGGGAAGAAGGGAGGGGGAGAGAGAAACATCGATGTGATAGAGCCACATCAACTGGTTTCTTCCCTCACAACCCGACCAGGGATGGGGACAAACCACAACTGAGGTATGTGCCCTTGACCGGAATCAAATCCGTGACCCATTGGTCCGCGGGCCAACGTTCTAAAGGCTGAGCCAAACCAGCCAGGCTCCAGCAATACATCTTTCATTGGCTTAATGGCATTCCATTGCTCTGTCCGCTCCTCTGGCTCCTTTCCTGCTCTCCAAATGCTCCCCCTTTTAAGATCATGCCCTCTTTCATCTTAATGTCAGACCCTGCAAGAGGCTTCCTGTGGGCCCCGCCTACAGCACTCCTCTGTCCTGAGAAACACCGTAACATTCTAGTTGAACTATTTATGTCATTCATCCTTATAATTAGTTATCATTCTATTTTATGGAATGATAAGCACTCTGAGAGAAAGGACTAAGTATGTGATACCAAGCAAAGTCAACTGTGAGTTCCTGTGCTTCCATGTAGGTATTCATTTAATTCACTGAATGGAATTGCGAGGGGCAGAAAAAGGTTATCCTCTACTTCCTCCTACAGGGGTGCTCCTACCAAACCCCTCCACCAACCTCTATTTAGGACTTGCTGCTCCAGCTGGAGGGCTCAAGAAAAAGTAAACCCTTAGCCTTGAACACTCTCCAACAACGTCAGGTTTGGGGCCTGTCGTTCAGAGTAACCTCCGTTACAGCATCCTGGAAGGACTATCATGAGAAGTCAACAATACCTTGCCTTCAGGATCCACCAGCAGAAGATGTTTTGCCTGGCCTCCCTGCAGTCCACTCAGCACGTACTGGCCGGGAGATGTTGCACTCTCTCGGACCAAAAAGTCCCCATCCTTCACCAAGAGGCTCTCGGCTGCCTTCCTGCTCAGCTTGCCATGGTAGCAATCTTCATTCCGCAGCTGCTGCTTAATGTGTGGCAAAGAATGTGAGCTGGCACATTCTTTGTGAGCCGTGGCACCTGGCTGCACCGTTTCTGGTGCTTCTGAAGCCAAAATACAAAAAGAGACATCACCAAGTTACCTCTTCATACATCCATTTATTCAGTCATGCATTCACTCAGCGAATATAACTTGAGGCCCTACTATGTGCCAGGCACTATTTGCCATCAGTTGTAATGTCTCCTCTCTGATCTGATTTTACTTATTTGGGTCTTCCTTCTCGTTTTCTAGTTAAAGGCTTGTCAATTTTGTTTACCTTTCAAAAAACCAATTCATAGTTTTGTAGACTTTTCCTATTGTTTTGCTAGTCTCTTTCATTTATTTATTCTCTAATATGAATTATTTCCTTTCTTCTGCTAATTTTAGGCTTAGCTTGCTCTTCTTTCTCCAGTTCCTTGACATGTAAAATTAGGATGTTTATTTGAGAGCTTTCTTTTTTTTTCAATGTAGGTATTTATTACTATCAACTTCCTTTATATTGCTTTTGCTGCACCCCCTAGTTTTTGTTATGCTGCGTTTTCATTTTAACTTGTCTCCAGATATTTTCTAATTTCTCTTTCACTTCTCTGGTTGTTCAAGAGTGTGTTGTTTAATTTCCACATATTTATAAATATTGTTGTTTTCTCTCTGCCATTAATTTCTACTTTCATCCCACTGTGATTGGAAAAGATACTTGGTAGGATTTCAATCTTATTATTATATTTACATAATGCTGTTTCTGGAACAAATGGGGTTTTTGGTTTCAGAACTTGCAACAGGCTCTAATTTAATGGTAGATCTAAACACTGCCTTTGGCTTCTGTTACCAGGAAAGGCTTGCCCAAGGGCAGGAGTTTTTCTTTCAGATGAGAAATAGAATTGACCCATGAGAAATGCTGTTATAACTGCAACAAGAGGTTTTTACATCCCAGGGGCTGTATGTTGAAGAGAAAGAAGTTTATGCTGTATCTGCATTACAGATAACTTTTAAGACTTTCCCAAATTCTTTGAAAATGTCTACAGTAACTATGGGTGATGCCAGATTTTTTTAGCATTTAGCTTTAGAAAATAACCACAAATTACTAATGTGCTTCGGAGATCTTCTAACCCAATACTTCAAAGCTATGCTGAGCCTCACAGTATTCCTATTAAATGACTACTCTGCTGGTCGAGTCATTCACTTGCCATTCGAGTATTCATTGCCTGGACAAAACAGTCAATCGAGTAAAAGAAAGCAAAGCATCAGGGAGGCGCAGCCTGAGACAGCTCCCCAGTCTCTGCAGAATAAGTGTTATCCAGAGTCGAGAACACTGGGGATGACAAGATACATCCAGATAGCACTTAATAATGCTATTGAAACTCTTAGTGGTAATAATTATTGTGTAGTTTCCATTTATCAAGTATGACAGGCACTGCTCAATGCTTTTGTTTGACTCTCAAAATCAGATAGGCAAGGAGATGGATCTTTACAAAGGTTAGATGACTTATGCAAAGTCGCACTGCTAATATGTTGTAGATCTGAGATTTGACACAGGTCTGATTCCAAAGCCCGGGTTATTAATCACCACCCTGAGGCCCTGCCTTGCCTTGCCTTGCATGTGAAAATCTTTCCATTTGCACTACTGGTCTAGCCATTCCACCTCTGTGATGCCCACAAAGGTCCTTAGAAGATAACAAGGCTGTCAGGATGATATGCAGCATCTCCAGAAGTATTAACATAAAATTCTTACATCTGAATCCATGTAAAAGTCAAATGTTCATTCCGGCAAAGTTACCAGGAAATTAACCACAGAAGTCAGACATTGTCTTTTTTTTTTTTTTTTTATCTTTATTGTTGGATGTAAAATGTATTACAGATGTTCCACATTTTTCCCCCATTAACCCCCTCCTCCCCACACCCGCCCCCCTCCCACCTTTTCCCACACTATTGTCTGTGTCCATTGGTTATGCATATAAGTTCTTTGGTTTATTTCTTCCCATCCCCCCCAACCCCTTTCCCTTTGAGGTTTGTCAGTCTACCAATGAATTTGTGCTTCTTAATCCCTTCGCCTTTTTCACCCATTCCCCCAACCCCCCTCCCAACTGGCAACCAACAAAATGTTCTCTGTATCTTTGAGAATGTTTCTGTTCTACCTGTTCATTTTGTTTGTAGATTCCATTGTTGATAGATATGTATTCATTGCCATTTTGTTTGTTCATATATTTTCTCTTTTTCTTCAAAAAGACCCTTCATCATTTCATATAATAACGGTTTGGTAGTGATGAACTCCTTTAACTTTTTCTTGTCTGGGAAAGTTTTTATATGGCCATCGATTCTAAATGACAACTTTGCAGGATAGAGTAATTTTGGTTGTAGGTTCTTGGTTTTCATCACTCTGAATATTTCTTGCCACTCCCTTCTGGCCTGCAAAGTTTCTTTTGAGAAATCAGCTGACAGCCTAATGGGAACTCCCTTGTAGGTAACTAGCTGCCTTTCTCTTGCTGCTTTTAAGATTCTCTCTTTGTCTTGAACCTTTTGCATTTTGATGATGATGTGTCTTGGTGTGGGCCTCTTGGGGTTCATCTTGTTTGGGACTCTCTGTGCTTCCTGGACTTGTATGTCTGTTTCCTTCACCAAGTTAGGAAAGTTTTCTGCCATTATTATTTCAAACAGGTTTTCGATTTCTTGTTCTCACTCTTCTCCTTCTGGCACCCCCAAGATGCGAATGTTGGCATGCTTGAAGTTGTCCCAGAGGCTCCTTACACTATCCTCATTTCTTTGGATTCTTTTTTCTTTTTGCTGTTCTGATTGGGTGTTTTTTGCTTCCTTATATTCCAAATCTATGGTTTGCTCCTTGGATTTACATACTCTATTATTGAAGCTGTGTAAATTATTCTTTATTTCAGTTAATGCCTCTTTCAATTCTAACTGTGTATCCATGATTTCTAACTGGTCCTTTTTTATGCTCTTGAGGCCCTCCCTAAGTTCACTGAGGTTCTCACTAAGTTCATTGAGCATCCTTATAAGCAGTATTTTGAACTTAGTATCTGTTAGGTTGCTTATCTCCATTTCGCTTAGTTCTTTTATTGGGGTTTTGTTCTGTTCTTTCATTTGGGACCTGTTTCTTTGTCTCCTCATTTGGGCTGCCTCCCTGTGTTTGTTTCAGTGTATTACTTAATGAGAGGTATGGGGCTCGCTGAGACCAGATGCTGCTCGTTTGAAAGAATTTAGGAAAAGCCTGAAGCAGGATCCAAGACAGGCCAATCCTATGGTTAAGCAAGTGGCAACAGCTTGGGTGGGCTTGAAAGTTGGGTGGGGTGGGGCGGGGCCTCAGGGAGTCAGCAGGGCGGGGCTACCAGTGTGAGCCAGGTTGCTGGAGTCCCAGATATGGCGACTGTCTGCCGCCCCCTGGAAGGGCTCACCAAAGGAACAAAGGCCTCTTACAGCACGTTTGTCCCGGAGAAAGCCCCCTCTCCAGCCCTCGCTCCAGTGGCAAACCGCTCAGTCCTTCCCTGTATGTCTCTGGTGCCCCTTGAGCTGCCTCCCCTCCAAGCTTAGAGGGAGAGAGTCCGACAAGTCCGTGCGCGGGCCCTTTAAGGAGCTGCCTGGGGCTCCAGCCGCTTCAGCTTCCCTGAGCCTCAGTTCCTGCTGGTTTTTCCAGCCAGAAGTTATGGGGATTCTCTTCCTGGCACTGGAAACCTGAGCAGGGCACCTGGTGTGGGACGGGGACCCCTCAGTCCTCAGGAAGGACCTTCCCAGCCGCGGGAGCCTCCAGATTTTTATCTACCACACGTGGGTGTGGGACCAGCCCGTCGGGCGGCCGCCCCTCCTACCAGTCTGGATGTGGCTGCTGCTTTAATTCCGTAGTTGTAGGGCTTCCATTCAGCTTGATTTCAGGTGGTTCTGAATGATGGTTGTTCTGTAGTTTAGTTGTAACTTTGATGTGGTTGTGGGAGGACGCGATACCGCGTTTACCTACCCGCCATCTTGACCGGAAGTCAGGCTTTGTCTTTTTTAATGCAAAGGATGTTTTGCATAAAAACCAGCCTTCACCTTTATAAATGCAAAGGAGTGTTTACAAGTCCTTATGCAAGGACCACACAAATGAAAAAATCCTCTGGATTCTGAGACTTACAATTTATACAAAACAATCCTATGAAGTCACTGATATAGGAAACCAGTGCCCTAAGGACACAATCCAGTTCTTCTGTTAATAATGTTAGTTTCATCCCTGCTTAAGAACTTCTCTACCTAACACAATTATAATGCAGTACTCACAAACTTATCTTTTTAAAATATCTTCAGTCTATATCTAGTGTCTATAAATATTCTCCCCTACAATCAAGTCTTTCTATAGTTGCCGGAAAAAGCCTGAAGTAATGTGTCTAGAGTTGATGTATAATATTTGTAGGAGCTCCTAGTGCCACCTGCTTTCAGGCATACAGGGAACTTCTGATGAGTAGCTATGTGTGTGTTTATGTTTGTGAGAACGTGTCTGTGCAAGTGTAGAGAGAAGCATATGTGCGTGGCACACAGATCTTGGTGCATGATGGCTTTTGGTTTATTCCGAGAGTGTGGTGGAGAGCTTTTGGACAAGGATGCAACAAAAGAAAAAGAGACCTTATATCATCTTGAAAAGAGGAACAGATCATGGGCCAGCTAGAGGATCTGGACAATATTTTCCCAATGATTTCCCAAATTAGCACAAGGAGAAGCTACACTGTGCTAAGAGATTTCAACCATCCAAACATTTACTAAAAATCTAATTCTACTAAAAGAGACTATCTCACAGACTTTTGTACATTTTTGTTTTGATTTTAAAAGTAACACTTGCTAATCCTTTTAAATCTTGGGAAAACAAAGAAAAGTAATCACCTACAGTCCTGTCACCAGCCATAATCACTCTCAACGTGGTGGTGCGTTATTTGCTATCGTGGTCCTTTCCTTTTACAACATTAACTTTGAGAAAGATAATCATAATTTAAATACAGTTACTTATTTGTAATTTCCATACACTATTTAATAAATTATTGACTTGCTATATTTTCTCAAAAGTAGTGAAGGTTAAGGAAACCCACTCTGGATTTAACTGAGACCAAAAAAAGAACAAAGGGACAGGAGCCATGGAAGGAAGTAACCTCATGTCATCATGGAGTTCTCATTAGCAACTGAAGACATAGTGTTCACAATCAGAACTTCATGAAAGCACATGATAGATATGAATATCCACACCCACATGCATCTGATGGGCAAAATCTCTGAAAAAGGGAATATAGCTTAAAAAAGGAGAAAAAAATCTGACATACAAAGTCTAGAATAAACCATTGCAAGTGATGCTGATGAGAGGGAGGATGACACATTTAAAGAAACAAAACCTGCCTTGGCCAGTTTGGCTCAGTGGTTAGAGCACCATCCCGTGGACCAATAACTCCCAGGTTCGATTCTGGTCAAGGGCACGTGCCTCTGTTGTGATTTGTGCGGGAGGCAGCCACTCAGTGTGTCCCTTTCACGTCACAATGTTTCTCTCTCTCCCTCTCTTCCTCTCTTTTCCTCCCACTCTATCTGAACAAAAATGAAATAGTGTCCTCGGGCGAGGATTAAAAAAAAAAGAAGAAGAAGAAAAAGAAACAAAACCAATGTGAACTGTGAAGATAGCATCTTGATGTATTCAGTTTTTTAAAAACACATGTAAATTAATGTTTTGATAATATTGATTATTATATTATCAAAGGACTGGAAAAAATTGTTTATAGAATTTAAAAATGTATACAAAAGTCAGGATAGCAGATAGCCACATACCTACAGATAAAATTAGAAGAGGGATACAAACTTGCAAGAAGAGTATCTGGGTTAGGGGACAATCCCCAGGTTTCTGTTACGGGAAGGAAAGCCTACCCTTTCTCCCCACATGTTATAACAACTCCACCTCTGACTCAGGAAGACCATCAGTAGTGAATTCTCTTTATTCATGTAGTTATATTTTATCAAGCTGCCATGAACACTGAATGAGGGAAAAGTGAACCACTGTCCCTAGGGGATATGCAGGGCGAAGTTCCTCCCAGCCTCAAGTCACAGCATTTTCATCAGTCATACAGAACCTTGTTTTACGTGTGTTTCTGTTTGAAGACACCTTATGTAGCAGATATTGCTGGTTCATTAACACTGAATCATGGCCACAGCACTGTAACTCTCCTGAATGAAGCCTGTCTAACACACATGTTTTCTTGGGAAGGCACGACACAGCCTTCCTGAGCTTAAGACTGCTAGAGAGAACTTCAGCACACTCGGAGGCCATTTTAAACAGCAGAACCATGGAGAAATAGCACAAAATGTGAACAACATGGCACTACATGGACAGGACAAGGCATCCTCCAGGCAGCAAGAAAGAATAAAGAATATTATGGGTTGGTTCATGCAAAACTGACTCTAAGTGAATAAAGCAAAATCCTACTGTTTTTTGGTAAATTACACTGCCTAAGAAATGACAGTCTCTTCTGGTCTCTGGCTGCTGAGCCGTTAAAGCAGACGCCAATCTCTCCAGCCCACACCAACAAGAAATAGGCTGTAAAGGCTGTGAAGCCCCCAAGAAAGGCACATTGTCCACTTTAGATGTACACGTGGAGGACAATGGCAGGAACATCCCAGAAGGCACAGCCGCAGCCCACGGGTAACAGCAGACAAGGAGGTCTTCTCCTAGAGCAAATCATCTTCTCCCCCTTCCAGCTCAGGGGCCTTCACAAATCCTGCCTGGAAAGATGCAGTAATCACCAGAACCAGTGACCGCTGTGCATTTCGCATGCTTCCCTTTTGTAAACACGAGTTTGCATGGTGGTTATCTTATTCCAATTCCACCAGTAATATTGGTTGTGGCAAATTATAAGAATCCCTATCTAAGCTTGATGGAGGGAACTCACATCACCCAGCTGTCATGGACTTTTAAGCTAGATGCTGTGATCAGACGGGGTATTTGCAATGTGTTCCTGTGGGAGAGGGCTAAGATGCTCCATGTGAAAAGAGCCCATGGACACTGGGGTGGCAGAAAGGTAACAGAGACAGAGATTCATCAATATCTATTCTCCCTCTCATTACATGACGGTTTTAGCTAGGCGGATGGTCACTCAGCTATAGCAGGACTTATTTACCTTCTACCAATGGCAGGAATGATGATATGGATTAATTTTGCCTTTTCACATTATTAAATTGTTTATGGCAAAAGGCAACATTTCTCTGCTTGAGTTATGAACATTTTTAACATCAAAAACTTGATTATAAAGGAACTGCAGCTGAGAACAAGAAACACAACAGATCGCCCGATTTGGGCCATCTCTCTAATATGTTGCTGCTCTGAACAGTCCATGACATAGAAGCTATCAAGTGCATAGTCTTATAAAGTTACTTTTAAAACCTGAGGTCCACACACTTTTTTCCAAAAAGCTGTCCCTCTAACAAATATTACCTTATCCACCCAGGATGCTCTCCAAGGTAGTTCAGTTCATTCTAGGAGTCTGCTATCATTGCGAATCCCATTATCCATGGCACAAGATGCCCTCTGTGATGGACACATGTACACTACCCAGATTCCCCCTCAGGGAAGGACCAAGTGCCCCCAGTGTCAGCAGCCAATCTCCAGCTAACCATTCCCTGAGGGTCTGCCCCTGTGCAGAGAGCACCCTGCCCTCAGGCAAGCCCTCGTGTGGTCTACATCCAAAGACTGAGAGAAGTGGGCCCAGTGTGGGGCAACTCTGATCGGCCCATATGCTCTGCAGAGCTGGCTGTTGTCAGACCTGCATGGTAGCTCCATCTCTCCCCTGCCCAAGCCCGCTTGCTGCACGTCCCTTCCTGACCATTGATCCCAATAAAGACGCCACATGACAAGCCCTATCTCAGTGTCTGCTGACAAAGAACCCAATAGGGATCCTTGGGAGCTGAGAATGACCTTGGAAAGCTTGTAAGAAGATGGCCCATTTGCCAACCGGCTGGCGATGAGGACCTCTGTTTCTCAGTCCAGAGAGTTAAGGTGATCTGGTGAAGCCAAAGTTTAAATTCCTTTACATTTCATTTTAAATTTCACCTTGCCATCTGGCCACACAAGCTGTAGAGCTGCCCTCGGCCATTCCAGAAGGGCTCCCAGGGCCAGGGAACGGGCTTGTTCAGCGACAGTTCCCCACCCTTGCAATGAACCACATTTGACACCAAGCCAATCTCTGAACCCAACAAGCTTCGATATTTTATAAAAAGCATGTTTTGTTTATTTATTTTTCAGTTGATTGTAGGCTTTTGGCTAGTTTTTGCTTTTGTTTATTTATATTCCTGTTTCTGCATTTATCCCTGGAAGCAACTGGCAAGAAAGTGATGTATTTTAAGATTAAGTAAAATCTTATTGTTTTCACTCATGGTATATGGTTTTAAAAAGGAGCCATCTTATTTTAGTGCTGTATAGATGACTTACCAAGGGGTTTTGAAATGAATAAAATTAACACCATCATAAACAGAACCAAAATCATGGTGTTTGTTCCTCATGCAAACCAACAGGTTCAGAAGCACCTCCTGGCTTTGAGGTCCTTCTCTCAGCAAGAGCACACAGCAGAAATCACACGTTGGGAGTCAGTTTAAAGTATGTGAAAGATTATTCACAAACACCCAAACCTTGAAATCCATTAGCATCTGTACAATGTTCTGTTAATAACTATGTTATTAACAGTTATTGTGGTGAGGGTTTGAGGTAAGAAAGACCCCTTTTAGTTCCAGAAAATGAGGCCAAGGAAATAGCCATCTTTAAGATGAGTTAGGTAGTGAGTTGAATAGTAACCCCAAAAGGATAGGTTCAAGTCCTAACCCCTTATGCCTGTGGATGTGACCTAATTTGGGAAAAGGGTCTCTGCAGATGCCATTAATGACCTCGAGATGAGATCCTCCTGGATTTAGGTGGGCCATAAGTTCAGAGACTGTTGTCTTATAAGAGACAGAGAGGGAGATTGGAGACACAGGGGTGGAGGCCATGTCAAGACAGGCAGAGGTTGGAATGATGTGTCCACAAGCCAAGATACTAGAAGGGCAGGGAACAGATTCTTCTCCAGAACTTTCAGAAGGAGCCAACCCAGCTAACATCTTCATTTGGGGTTTCTGGCCTCCAGAACTGTGAAACAATACATTTCTGTTGTTTTTAGACACCCCAGTTGTGGTAATCTGTTACAACTCCCACAGGAAACTCATAGACAGAAAGCAACTACTCACTCTCATGGTGCCATGGGCTCCCCGGCAGCTGGGCTGGGCTCTGATTTCGGGCAGAGCCGAGAGCACAGTGAAGGGCCTGCGTGTTGATGTAGCAGGGGTCGTCAAAGAGATCCCCTCGACCGGTGTGCTGCATTAACGAGGCGTCTCTCTGGGCCTGTGTCGCTCTCTCATGGGCATTACCTGCAGCGATTAGTCGTGATCAGTGTCTCATGTTCTGCTTTGCAAACAGTAACTAAAACCACATTTGAGTGTAGAACTGCTAGGAAGTGAAAAGCCACCCCATCCCCTCCAAGAAATGAATACTGACTTTTAGATTTGACTTGTAAAAATAAGATAAGCTCCCTTTTGAGGAAAAGCTCCCCCTCGTTGGTCTCCCCACCCCACTGCTTCAGACAGAAAAGGAGCAGGAAGAACTCAAAGAAGAACAGGCAGGGAGGAAAAGGGCCGACTGCCCAGCCCACAGCACAAACCCGCAGACAACACTGCTCAGAGCTGCAGCCCAGGAGTCGAGAACACACACGCCACATGGACCTTGAGTATCAATGATTTAAGCTCCTTTCCAAAAAAACTCACTGCTTGATTTAAATTATGAAGAGCAGGAAGTCTCTCTCCTCCCCATGCCCAAGGTCTTGCTCTGCCCAGCTCAGCCTGGCAACAACCGCTGGTGTCTCCTGTTGTTTAACAGAAAGCACTCCCCCTCAGGTTATCTCCTCCTCCCCTTACTCTGTCCTCTCCCTCTCCAGGCTATTCTACCCATTATGGCCCACATGACCTTTTCCAGAACTGAAAATCTGATCCTATTTCTCAGAGCTTCAGAACCCTTTCATTCCTTCCCGTGGCATCTTCAGCTGAAGCTCGGTCTTCAACAAGCCCTAGGCTCTGCTCCTGGTCACCCAGCTTCCCTGTGCCCGTCCTCCCCGGGGTCTGCCCCGGGCTCACGTTGGCTTCCTTGCAGTCTAATCTCCACCGCCAGGCCATCTTCTCTGACTGACATGCTCTTCTCTCCCCTTCCCCATCATCTTCATCCTTCAGTTGTCAGTTTAAACCCCACTTTCTCAAGAGAGCCTTCCCTGACCTCCTCAGACCAAGCTGTCTCTCTGCTTTCCTAGCAGTCTGTACTTTACCTTTGAAACCCGCGTTGCAAGAGCCATCACTTCTGTTGCTTATGTTATTATTTTTCAATGTGTGGACTACCTCTAGACTGCATGTTCCATGAAGACAGGGATCCTGTCTGTTTTGTTCACGGCTGCAGCCCTTGCTCCTAGCACATGCCCGGCACATGCAATGACATCAGCAAGGCTTTCTGGATGAATGGATATGAGCACCATATTTCACTACCTGATGGCAGGAAGTCAAAGTGCTTTGTACCACCCAGATGGATCTGTCTTGAGAATGCCAGGATGGAATGTTTTTGCTTTTCCAAGGAAACTAGTGCCTTTACAGTTTGGGCCACATGCGCTGTGAGACCACCAGGAGGCAGCACATGAGGAGAGACACTGATGTTCCATCGTCTTACTGCGAAACATCAGTCCTTCTGTTGTTTCCGTCATTCAACCCCTTTCACGTGGTCCAAGAAGGACCAGTTTCATATTGGCTTTCACATAGTGCTACGATTCTTATAGGACATAGCATGAGACACCGAGTACGGGAAGCCCAGCCAGAAGACAACAGCTCTTTCTACCTGCTCCTCCTTTACAGCTTGTCTGTCTGTCAGCTTTACATGTCACCTTGTGCCACGTCACAATCTGTATATGGGGTGTCCTCAGGGAGGAGTGGGAGGGGTTGACAAGGCACCACATTTGTTTGCAGCATTTTACAACACATGACAGTCTCAATTTGCTTGGTTAAGTGGATTTATGAAATGTATTATCTAGTTTAAACTAAACTTACTTTCACAATGGATAAATGGCTAAAAGACCACTGCAAAGAAATAAAGGACTGAAGATTATTCTTCTTAGTACAAACTCCCCCTTAGCAGCATTAGAGCTTATAAGAGTCATCTAATTAGATCCAAAGCTTGGTCTACTTGAAGTTAAAATTAAGATTTGAAATGTGGGTTTATGTCCATTTTATTTATAAATAAATGCTTAAAATGTATATTGGGCCTTGAGATATTATTTAGTGGCAGTATTCAGCCAATGTAATTTGAAGGACATGTTTTAAAAATGTGTATTTATTTTAACTTTAATTTTTACTCTAACATTTTATTTTTGTGTGTTTTATACATCCATAATACATTAGCATATGTATCTATAACTTACACATGATTGAATTATTATTTAGGGGTGCCTTCTCATAAACATTTATTCAAAGTGGAATATGGTCAGAAGTGTTTGCAAGTGGTGTGCTTCTAAATCAACATGGACCTGACTTTGGATCCCCATTTTATCTCTTACTATGTATGTGACCTGAGCCATGTGACTTAGTGACCTCTCCAAATTGTGGGGTTGGGGAGTTTGAAGATGGACATTTTGTAATCTTGTATTAATGCACTTTCAACTTTGGGTTAATACATTTTCGAAAACCTGGCCCACCCAGGTGCATTGAATGCTTCATTTGCATGTGAATAAGGGTTTGTTATCTTTTGGCTTCAAAGTCTCTTCCTGTAAAAAGCAAGAGACAAAGCTAGGGTGTATGGTTTGCAGAAATGCCATCTCAAGGAAATAATTGACATAAATCCACTTGAAACCTGGGGGTACCAATCTGCACCAATCTGCCAATAAATGAGACTGCGTCCAAAGCTCTGGAGCATTTGCTCCCTTGCAAAGCTCCCCCTCACTCCAAGCAGCATGTGCTTGTAGTTTCATTGTGTTGCACCGATACTGGCAGGCCAAGAGATGGCACCAAGTGCCAGTTTTCATATTTGTAAAATGGGGGTTGCCTTGCTTAGAATATAGTTGTGAGGATTAATTAAAGAATGTGGCTGGGACACTCAATGAGCACACAGCCTGCCTCATAGCAGGCATTCATCAAATGGTTCCTATCAAGGCTCAGGTACAGACTTATTCACTGATGCCAGGCCCTGCACAAGGTGCTTAGCTCTTGCTGTAATACCCTCCCATCCCTTTCTTTGCCTAACTTCTATTTATCCTTTAAAATTCCACTCTGAACCCACCTCCTCCAGGAAGCCTTCCCTAAGGTCTTCCCTCCCCTAGCCTGGGTAGATGCCACTTTCTGACATACTGTAGGTATCTACAAATCCCCTGAGTCCTTCAGGAGAGACTAGAATCCACTTATCTGTGTATCTTCTGCATCTTCAGTGCCTGGTAGAAAGTAGATGCTCAAAAGAAAAATGTCAGCTGAATGAACAGATGGCTGAGTGTCTACCTGTGACCCCACCACGTTCTGAAGACCCTGCGCTGACCTTGAGCACAGGGAGCTGACTCATGTGCCCCCACAAAGCACTGACATGACTGACCATGTCATGTCTGCCATCCCACAAGACTGCACAAGAGTACCAGTGTCTATACCCAGTCTCTCCTGAAAACTACCATTCCTTTTTTTTTCCAATTATGCCATTAAATTTAAGTCAGCAATGTCTTCTTACGTTTTAAAAAAGGTATCTCACCCGGTGCCCACATTTAAAATCTCTCTAGGGTGAAGTGTATGGTTGCTGAGAGCTTTGCCACACACGCCAGCAGCACGCATGCCAAAGCCTTCTGTGTGGCATTGCTCTGGGAGCCAGCCAGCCAGCCCAAGAGATCTGTGGCAGGAAATAAATACGTGCACAGGGTGTATGCTGTAAGTACCGACGTCTGTAAGTGCAAGCCTTTAGGGTTAGTGGGAATGTAACGTCTCTTTGATTAAAAATATCAACATTTCCATTTTAACTTGAAGGTTGGGAAACATTATTCTATTTTGCTCATTGCTTTTTTTTCATAAGGGAACTTATTATTAAGGATAGGAATATTTTATACATCTGGCAATAAATACAATTAACCCCAACAACCAGAAGCCTGTTGCAGTATTTGTAATACACCAGAATTCAAGTTTAAGCTAATATTTGAATAAATCAGTGTCTTGGGAGGAAAAAGCCAAACCTTATTGAAAATATTTGTATAGGTGTCTCTCAGATGTTGATGTATGAATCTCTGGGGAAAGCCATAAAAATGTCCATTTACTATTCTGGCAAGTGCTATTAATCTGCTCACTGGTCAAGAATTTCAGATCACTTTTAAAACATATGCCCAAGTAGTCACAGGCAGGCTCCAACATAGGAACACCCAATTTTTGGGTGTCTGTGGATGGAAGGACACTGAGTTAGGGATGTCCTTCTTGCCACAACGGGAGGAACCATACTTGTTGTCGCCACTGGAGCAGGGTCTGACTACTTCTTTCCCCCGCGGTCTTAGTGGCTAAGGTCTGGGGAGGTGGCTGCCTTGCATTCTGGTTCCCACTGGAAGCAAGAAACCTGCTTTTTTAAAGAAACAGTGTTGTAGCTCAGTGCTGGACCCACAGGACAATAAACAGTCACTCAGTGCATTGATGAATAAATGAAGAATAGCAAATAAGGTAAAAAGAGGCCTTGGAGATAATTCCAAGTGAGCTTCAGCACAGGCAAAAACATGGCTGCACTGTGACAAGGCGCATGTGGTATGTTCCTGCCCATTAGCCCCTCAGGTTGGGGATTCCCAGAGTCAGGGAAAGGGGGGGAAGGGAGAAAGTATAACTCCTAGGGAGCATAGTTTTAAAAAGACATTTCCAGCCCTGGCCGGTTTGGCTCAGCGGTTAGAGCGCCCACCTGCGGTCCGGAGAGACCCGGGTTCGGTTCCCGCTAAGGGCATGTACCTCGGTTGCAGTTTGTCCCCGGCCCTGGTTGGTCGTGCGGGTGGCAGCCACTCGATGTGTCCCTTTCACATCGATGTTTCCCTCTCTCTCTCTCCCTCCCATTCTGTCTGTACAAAAAATGGAAAAATGTCCTCGGATGAGGATAAAAATAAATAAATAAATAAAAATAAAAAGACATTTCCATTGACCATTCACTTAATCTGTTTTAGTCATATTATTAAGAATTAGTTTACAATTTTTAAATAACTTTAAACAATGGTGTTCAATTGTATTTCTATCAAAAGAGGCCATGTTTTTAAAGAATTTTAAATACTGCGTTAGCTTACTACTCCTATTACTTTTGCAGGTCAGAGGAAGGTGGTAATCATAGCTGTACCCAAATAATAAATAACTTATGTTCCCCACTGTATAAAAATAATAAAATAGATTACATTGACATAATTCCGTAAGAAACACCAAAGTGTCCTTGGGAGTGACGACCTCCAACACGGCAGGTTCCTGCTCGCTGATTCAGCGTCCCTAAGAGTGGTTCTCCAACTCTACCCTCCTCTGCATTGTTTACACCGTCCAGTTACCTCCCCCTGGAAAGCTGCAAGACTTGCCTTCCCAAATAAATAAATAAATAAATACTTTCAACGATTTATAAGAATGAAAAGACTCCTGGCAGTATGCCTTTTTTTATGAGGCTGTTTCCAATCTGACAGTTGATTCCCTACACCTGTGTTGTGGAAAAGCCGTGCCCAGTGTCAATTATCACAAGCAGTAATAAGCCATTTACTGCCATGGCAAGTCTTGGGGGCGGTGGGGAGGTGGGCATAATCCAGACTCTCACATTTCAGATTTATTTTTGTTCCCTTTGCCAAGCACAAATAAAAGTTTTATCTTAATCCTAATGGATTTGACAAGCATCTATTTTCACATTAGCCTACTGTCTGATCCCCTTTGAAGTGGGAGTCCCAGGAGTCTGGAGCAGAGAAAGCACCTTTCTCGCAAGAGCTTTCGGGATGTCAAAGCGGTGAAAGACCCCATGAGGCAGGACGGTAGAGGTAGGGGGAGAGCACGAGACTTCCAAGGGCCCACACGTGGACCCCCCAGAACGCGGGGAGCCTGCAGCTTCGGTGCACGCGCTTAGTTGCATGCACCTGCCTTTCCCATGCAGTGTTTAAAGCAAGGTCCACACGTGACCGCAGGACCTCAGAGGAGTGAGGAGAGTGGCAGGCGGGGAAGGGCTGCTGACCTACCTACTGCCCTGCTCTGCTCCAGACAGTTCTCGTACACACTGCTGCACGCGGAGCTTCCGGGCTGCACAACAAACCGAGACACATTTACAAACTCAGCACACGTTCCTGAACTTCCAACAATACACGAAACACGAATAATACCCCAGCAGAACACAGCAGACACTTCACTTTCTGATACATGAAGTGTCCGATGGGTAAAAAACAAAACAAAAAAAACCCCAAGGAAACAGGTTTGGGGTGGGAGTGTAGACTCCTTTCAACAGTACATCGTTTTGGAGCTGCAGAGACTGGGGTGAGGGTCATCGAGGCCCATATCCTGAGAGCTACTGCTTCTGCTTGGGAGGTCACATTCCAGGACTCAATCCAAGTCTCAGCTTGGTGAAAGGGTGATTTCCAGGACACGTGTGTAAACGCTGCCCAGTTAGCAAACTCTATCTAACCGTGAAGCGGCAGACCGCAGCTCTGCTCTGCTGAGGTTTGTGCCAGGCTCACTTTCACACTTAAAAACCTCATGCTGTCTTCAGTAATGGAATGGGATCCACTGATGCCTTTGAGAAGGGGTGACTATGCTTTGAGAAGATTAATTAGGCAGTGTCTTGCAGGAGCGTTTGGAGGAAGGAAAGCAGAGACAAGAAAGGGGCTTTCAGAATCATCTGGGCAAGTGAGGACCAGAATTTAAAAAGATGCAATAGAGTGAAAAAGGTTGGGTATATTCAAAAGATATTTTCATGAAAGAATCCTAGGTCTCAAAGACTGAGTTGATATGTGGCTCATATGAGAAAAACAAAAGACTGTAGATTATTGGAAAAGTAGCAATGCCAATCTTTAACATGTGTCAGTCAGTAGAGGAATCTGGTTTGGAGTCCAGGAGAAAATGCTCAGTTCAATCTTGATATAAACAAGCAATGCAATGCTTGTGATGCAATAGCTGGAGAGGGAGGTAATGGCTGGAAACAGAGCTGGGGGAGTGTACACATAGGTGTCAGGCCACAGGAGAAATCAGCACCAAGGGCAGTGTACTGGAGAATGCCTTCATGGTGGTAAGGTAGGGGCTTGGGTTTCCAGGAGAAGGGATGCAAGAATACAAGATAGAAAAAAAAAATGATGCAACTTACTTTGAAATGCATCAAAAATAAGATGGAGGGATGGGTTAGGGATGTTTCATAGGATGACAGAGCAAATACAGTAAAATGTTAATTGTAGGATCTAGATGGTGAGTATATGAGTATTTACCATATAATTCTTTCAACTTTTCTGTATGTTTGAAAATATTTATAACAAAAATGGAAAAACATGACAAAAGAAAGAAAAACAGCAACTAGAGATGCAGGATCAGTATCACACAATGAAGGTGTTTCAGAAGCTAACAGAAGAGGTATAAAAAAAAGATGAGACAGCCAACAGGTATCAAATGCTAGAGACAAATTCAGAATGTTGAAGAAGGAGATAGATTTAGCAATTAAACCATTGGTAACCAAAAAAAACAAAAACATTGGTGACCACTGTAAAAGTAATTTCTATCAAGTTGTCCAGTGGAGTTCAGATCTTAGAAGTGTAGTATAGATGTGAACACAGAGGTGAAGACAGTTTGTTTCCAGAAGATTGTGGGTGAAAGAAAGATGAGGAGGTGGGACATTATTAGTTGGGTTGGAGGAGACCAAGTTTGTGTGCAGGCAAAAGGGAAAGACCGGTAGACGGAGAGAGAATAAAGATTGAGACAGAGCCCTGTCCGGTTTGGCTCAGCGGTGAGAGCGTAGGCCCATGGACAATGAATTGCGGGTTGGATTCCTGTCAGGGCCACATACCTCAGCCACATACCTGGCCGGGTCATGCGGGAGGCAACCAGTTGATGCGGCTCTATCATGTTGATGTTTCTGTCTGTTTCTCTCTCTCCCCCTCCCTCCCACTCTATCTGATGATTAGTAAAAAAATATCCTCAGGTGACGAATAGAAAAAAAAAAAAGACTGAGACAGTTTGGTGGGCAGAACAAGAGCACAGAGACGGCAGGAAGGGGTGGGATCGGAGCTCAGGGGAAGACTAGCTGTGGAGACAGTAACTAAGGAAGAGCAGCAGAGAACGCAGGAAGACTTGGAGGCGGGAAAAGGTGAAGCTGAGGACAACGTGTTGGGCTGCCCTAGGGTTCCCAGCGAAGTGAGATGTGAGATCAGCAGCTGAGGCTGCCGTTGGGGAATTGGGAGTAAAAATTATCTACTCCATCAGCGATTCACTCCCTGGCTCTGTACTGAGGAAGATGATACTTTCTCTAAAGTAGCAATTGGAAATCCTCAAATTCAACTCTCTAGTGATAAGGACAGAATTGCACTGCTAGTCCCAATAATAATAAAATATGACATACCAAATAGCACAACTTTTCACACCGTATGGGGCAGTAAGCCATTTGTTCTGCGGCTTGAACTTTGACCCGCACATCTGAAACACCACCCACAGGTGGCTGCTTTCCTGGTATTTCATTGTAATACTCATGATCTTCATTCTCTTCAGCATGGCCATCAATATGCACCTCCTCACTGTAAGGGAAAAAAGAATCCCCAAGAGGCTGGGCGGGAATTCAAATGCTGTAGGGGATGCAGAGGGATCAGAACCATGCAAATCATCCTGAAAAACTTTGCATTAATGGTATAAGTTTACAGATGTGCTTACACGATGTCAAACATCTGGATGGAAGCAACCAGATGGCTGAGTTGGAGTTGTTTAGATTTCTGGGAACCATTAAAGTGGGGTAAGCCAACCAAAATGCCAAGGGTGATGCTTTTGTCTCCCCTGCGCCCCCCCTCCCCCAGTAATTAAGAAAATATATACACATAAATATGAACTCCCTGAATGTAAGACATTTTCATCAATAGGATATAAAAATACACAGTCTTGCCCTGGCCAGTTTGGCTCAGCGGCTGGAGCATCGACCTGTGGACCAGAGAGTCCCAGGTTCAGTTCCCGCTAGGGGCACGTACCAAAAAAAGAAAAAAATATATACAAAATCTTCTGGGTACCTCCAGCCTACTTTTTACCATTTCATAAATACTTTGCTCAAGAAAATGTATATATTGGGCAGAGGGCCTGGCCCAGTTTATTAAACCAAAAAGAAAAAAAGTAAAAAGCTGTGGCCAGCTACCTTGTCTGCACAAGTCTGGAGGAGTAGATGGAACTCACAAAGAAATATTAGAACCATATGTGGCAAGAGGGCAGATATATATAAACATGCATTGTTGTTAAAATTGAAACAGGGCAAGAAAACAAAGGTACCTTTCTTCCAAGTTGGAATTAGTAAAAGTTTCTTATGAAAAAATAAATCAAGTCCTTTTGGATAGAACCAATTCCATTGACAACATGCACAGTTTTGTTGGGTTCGTTACATGTCAACAAAATGACAGCCCCAAGATGTAAGTGCTATGCTGGGAGAAATTCAACATTCAGGCCTTCTGGTAACCACCTCTCCTTCACTACTCTCAACCGCCTCTTAAAGGGCAAGCTCCAAACCCAATGTTTGTTGATACACCAAATGACAAATCAGGGGGAGAAATACATTTAAAAGTGCCTAAGAGTTCCGCTTCTCAGGTGTGAATTCTGCGAGCCAGGGGCTCATTGCATTCCACCGGCCTAAAGCATCGGGCTTTCGTTGCAGCCTTTCTGTGCCTTAGACAGAACAACCGGGTCCCTGGGTCACGGTGTATGTCACCCCTGCCACTGCTTAGCTGGAGCGCATCTGTTTACATTGCAAACCAACCAGCTAACAGGAATTCCTGCAACAGACATTTGACTTATTTTGTTCTTCACTCTTGATTTTTTTTTTTTTTTTACTGATATGCAAGGGCTTTGGGGGTTGAAACAAATCTAAGAAATTTGTTGATGTTTATTATTTTATGATGCTCTTAAGTAATTCATAGCTCTCCTTGTATAACATCAGAGAAACATGGCTGATCACATCTCACTTTTGGTGTCTCCTTTAGTTTTGTTACAAACCATGAGGAAATATCTGGACAAATATAAATAGAAGACAAATAGAAAATGTTACTATTAGTTTGTACTGGAACTGTGCCCATTTATAAGAAAAAGTAAGAAAAATTTACTAATTTCAGTAGTCAATTTTAAAATGCTATAATCATTTTAAAATTCAACAAAATATAGTAAGTCAAGTTACTACAGAACTCACGGCTGACCTTTCACAGGCAGCACCCAAGGAAGGATTTTGCAAATATTGTTTAAACCGGAGCTCAAAAGCCTGCCCTATGGTGTTTATGACATCTTGGGCCATTCCGTTGCGGCATTCCAGTATGTGACAGGCTGCAAAAGGACACACACAAAAAAATTACAACAAATTTTTGGTAAGAGAAGATTAGATAAAGTCAAAATACTTCCAGAATGTGAACTGGAAATTGAATAAAAGGGTGTGGGTTTACAAGCTCTCTTCAGTTCTGAAATGGCATACCAATATCTCATATTTCATATGCACCAAACAGAAGAAACACTCATGTTTTATATCTAAATATCTCAAAATACACATTTGGGTCTCAAGGCAGGTATTTTGGGCTCACATTTTCATAAAAGTAGGACAAGTTTGACTAATACTGCAGTTCAGTGTTAGTTCTAGATTTCAATACAGGAAATTCAGGACAGCAATCTGCAGGGAAGATGAGGTTTTCAGTCTTGTCCTTGCTACAGAAGACTGAAGAAAGCTAACTTTCCCAAACTCTCAGGAAGCACTATGAACTTCTAACAAAGAGAGAGGCTTTAGAACACCCCCTCCTCTAGCCATTCCTTCGCCCTGTCATTGCTGGCAGTGATGACATGGTAATTCCCGTCTCTGAAACCCTGCGAAAGAACTATTTCCAGTAAGCATCAAAATCAAGATTTTGTGAAGATATTACTAGAAGATGCTACAATTTTCAGTAGACACTTTCTCTGAGAAGCAGTTACTGAGAAGGGCTAGTTTTCACAAGCATATTAGAGAAGTCAGTTGTGAAGCAGGCAGCTGACAGAGTACCACAAATGAGCAAACCTGCAGCTGCATGTAAAAACAGGAGCTTATGTTCAGGGGCTAGAAATCACTCTCCCGACCATCAGGAATATCATTCTTGCTTCAGTTAGAAGTTGGTGTCATGCTCAGGACCTTGCAATATGAAGATTGCATTGAATTTGAGGTTTCATAAAGATGGCTTAGAAAGAGTCCTAAGGATGACTTCAAGATGGAGGCAATGGCCCAGATGCTATGGCTCAGTGGTTGAGTGTCAACCCATGCACCAAGAGGTTGTTGGTTCAATTCCCAGTCAGGGCACATGCCCAGGTTGTGGGCCCGATCCCCAGTGGGGGCATGCAGGAAGTGGCCAATTGAAGTTCTCTCTCATCAATGTTTCTATCTCTCTCTCCCTCTCCCTTCCTCTCTCTCTAAAATCAATAAAGAAAAAAAAATTTTTTTTAAAGATAGAGGCAATGTCCAGTGAGAAATGTTTTAAAATATGCATTGGTTTGTATAGCCTGAACAATTGAGGGATGAGGAAAAGCTTGACAGTGGTGAAATGTATGCAAGAATATGTAAAAGCTGTCAGCTATTCCCTGAGAATAGGAGAGGATTAGGTGCATGATGGGGGATCAGATTAGATACATTTCTGATTCTGATACTTTGAGGTTTTGGTCCTGTTACTGGGCTGATGCTACCAACAAAATGTTCTGCTTTACTTGGGATAACCTTGCTACTGCCATATTCCTTTTCTGAGAAGATTAAACAGTACTGCCTGTCTCCGTGAAAGCAACACCACTGGACAGAAAGGCTGCCAGGGAACACACACGTTTTGACAGTGTTATTGCTGCTACTCACACGCTGCTCTGTGAATATGATCTTGGTTCTTTTTGAAGTTGGTCACGGGTCAGAATGGGAACAGGTTTTACATCACGTACAAATATGCCCATTTCCCAGGGTTGGACACACCTCCAAAAGCTCAGATAAACAGCTAGTTTGGCCAAGAATTGCCCAATCTTTAGCTAATGAGAAGGAAGAAAGACAAGCATATGAAAAGCCCCAATTCCCAGAATTTGACTTTCCAGTAAGATGATAACCTTGCATGGAGGCCTGAGCTTTGCTCTCGTGTCTGGAATCAGATGCAGACCTGGGTTCTTTCCATTCCACTGGTAGCCAGAGAGACCCACAGTTCTACCCTTGGGCATCGGGTGCTATGGTAAGTAAAATTTAAAAGAAGCTTAGATTCATATTCTTCTGTCTTTTGCATTTGGTTTCCTAATGAGATAGTCATGAAAAATGAGACTATTCTTAGAGGATGACAGACTTTTCTCTACTGTTATATATTTGTTTTGAATAGACAAGGTTTTTTTGTTTTGTTTCAGTGTTTTGTTTTTGTTACTAGAAAACAAGAAATTGAAAAATGCAGCTTTTTATGTTAACCACCAGATGGTGCTGTGGGATCGAAGCATGGAGTCCACCACCCCTCAGGAGGAAACAGCCTGAAGAAGCAAGCCAGCTGTCAGTCCATACTTAACGTGAGCAGGGCAGTAGTGCATAAATTCTATAACCATAAACATAAATCTAAATAAATGGGTTAATCTAAATTGGCTTTACAGCCTTTCGTTTTTATTTAACTTCCTTCAGAAACTCAGAACCATGGCCTTCCTATATCCAGGTAGTCCAGGTAAACCGGGGCCTCCTAACAGACCAGATTCAGAGAAAATATTTAAACCTCCTGGACAGCTACACATTTGGAGTAAGAGGTAAAGAGATTTCCTCATTTGGGGCAATTACAGGAGCAGGCTGTATTAGTCACTAAGTAAACTCAAAACATTCTTACTGGAACTTACCTTTCCTACAGAAAAGGCCTTTTATAAAATGAGGAGCTCACTAAAGGGTCGTAGCCAAGATGGAAAAAAGTGGCAACTGCCCTGACTTGAATGCACTAATGCTAACCATGAGTCCAGCAAACAGGAGACAGTGGGGACATTCACACTATTAGCATGAGGCCTGGTCTCCTCTGCCCGGCTCCACTTCCTGTCAGCCATGTGCTCATCCCTGAGGTCTGCCTCCTGCCCTTACCAGTCCACGGACAGTGTGCTTCTGAGGTGACCAATGGCCTGTTAATTGCTGGACTGAATGGCATATTCCACCTTCATTCCCCTTATGCTTCTTTTCAGTGTGAGATATTCCAGAGTGTCTGCCCCCAGGGAAATGTACTCTTCCTCCTTCTTAGGTGCTACTCATCCCCTGGTTTTCTCCCCTCCCCTGACTACTCCTCTGCTCCCTGCACACTCAGCCCTCTTCTTCCTGGGTTCCTCCTCTGGTGACCTCACTCGCCCTTACGGCTAAGAACTGTGGTTTTACCAACCCTCACCACAGAGTCCTGGCCTCAGTCATTCTGCCTCTCTCCAATCGCGGTCTCTGCCTGCCTCTGCCCACCACCGTCACCCTCTCACCCCCAGGCTTCTCCTGTCCACTGAGCATTTTCTCCCGGGTGAACCAAACTCACTAGGTCATTTTCAAACATATTCTTTCTGTTTTCACTATCTTTTGCATTTATTCAAGAATTTAGAACACTTTTATAAATATAATAAATACCATTGTAGCAGTTTTAGATAAAAAGACACCAAGAAGAAATTAAAATTACATAAAGTCTCACTATTCAGAAATAACTACAGCTAACATTTTGGTATGTGCCTTTCCAATTTTTTTTCTATGTATATCTCTTCCAAAATATTACCTAGGATCATACTATACACATTGTCTCATAATCTGCTTTTTGCACTTAATGATATTGTGAATATTTTCCCATGTCATTATTTCCTCTTCTATAGCACTAGCTTTTTTCTTTTTAATCCTCACCTGAGGATATTTTTCCATTGATTTTTAGAGAGAGTGGAAGAAAGGGAGGAAGGGAGAGAGAGAAAAAAAAAAATCACTTCGATTAGTTGCTTCCCACATGACAACCACCGGGGCTGGGAATCAAACTTGCAACCCAGGTACGTACCCTTGACTGGAATTGAACCTGAGACCTTTTAGTCTATGGGCTGATGCTCTAACCACTGAGCCAAACCAGTCTGGGCTATAGCACTAGCTTTAATTGCTATAGAGGTAGTACAGTCGCCCTGGCCAGTTTGGCTCAGCGGTTAGAGCGTCGGCCTGCGGTCCGGAGAGACCCGGGTTCGGTTCCCGCTAAGGGCACGTACTTCGGTTGCAGTTTGTCCCTGGCCCTGGTTGGTCGTGCGGGTGGCAGCCACTCGATGTGTCCCTTCACATCGATGTTTCTCTCTCTCTCTCTCCCTTCTTCTCTCTCCCTCCCGCTCTATCTGTACAAAAAATGGAAAACTATCCTCGGGTGAGGATAAAAAAAAAAAAAAAAAAAAAGGAGAGGTAGTACAGTCTATGGATGCATTTAAATACTTTGCTATTCATGAATATTGAATTAATTTTATTTTTCTCATTACATAAATAATATATGACAATGATCTTTACTGCTTTATCTTTGTGCATGCCTTAATTATCTCCTTAGAAGTGAAACTGCTAGTTCAAAAGTATTTACTTTTTTATTTTTATTTTTTTAAATCCTCACCAGAGGATATTTTTCCATCTTCAGATAGAGTAGGAGGGGGAGGGGGGAAAGAGAGAGAGAGAAACATCGATGTTAGACAGACACATCAATTGGTTGCCTCCCACACAACCCCCACCAGGGTCATAACTGAGGTACATTCCCTTGACCGGAATTGAACCCACAATTTTTTGGTCCGGGGGCTGACGCTCTAACTGCTCAAACACTGAACCACACCGGTCTGGGTATTTACTTTTTGAAAGTTCTGATGCAAACTGTCTCATTGCTCTCCAAAACACCTGGATCTACACTCCTACTAGAGGTGTTCAGAAGTAAACCACATTTTACCTTTTATCAGTGTTTGGAAATTGAAGATGAAATATGATATCTAGTTATAATGTGCATCTTCGACGGCTAGTGAGGGTAAACTTGTCACATTTCTTACATGCGTCCTGGAGCCCTGTCATGTTCTCTAGCAGACGTGTGCTCAGGGTCTGGTGTCAGTCCCGGTGCTGACTGGCTGGGTGAGCTCAGGAAACCTACCTTATTTTTCTCAACTCCAGCATTTGCATTTGTGAAAAGGAATAATATTAATACCTACCCTCTAGGGTTGCTTTGAGGATGAAATGAGACAATGCAGACAAAATACTCCTGGCATATGAGAGCATGCAATAAATGGTAGCTTTTTTTTTTTTTGGCCCTATCTTTCTATGGAGTTTTTGTCTTTTTCCCATTTGTAAAAATCCCCATTCCTTTAATGGCAACACCACTCCAAATCACACAGGACAATGATAATGGCTACCATTCATTGCATACTTACTATAAGCCTGGAATTGAGATATTTGCACTGCAGTTTCTCATTAAATCTGTAGGAATATCTGATTTCTGTTTCTTCATCAACCCTCATTATCTAAACAGTTTCCAAGTTATATTAGTTTACAAAACTGTCCAAAAGGTCCCTTCCTCCCTCAAGGCAGTTTAGAACTAATGAGATGCCCTCTGAACTGGACTCTACAATTCCAGACTGCTTTTCTGCCCAAGATCACTCTTATAGATACAAACGCCAGAAAAATGATCATTTTACAATGGCAATAGAATGATAAAAGCCAGAATAATTTTTATAAAGCTCAGAATCTGCAATAGTTCCAAATGACCTTTGGCCCAGCATTCAAAACCCTCCACAATCTGTTTCTGGCCTATCTGTTCAGCCACGGCTCCCCTACTTCTCCCCCTTCCCTTCTCTGCCACCCCACCTTTACACACACACACACACACACATACATGCGCACTAAGGCTCTCGTTACATGGCCCTGTTCATTTCTCCCACAAATTCTGACAGCACCTCTATGTTCCAGGCACTCCTACAGGTTATGTTTCTCTCCCTCACTAAATAATGAGCCCATGATGGCCAGGAATTGTTTTTTGTTTGTTTTATTGGGTCTGGGGGTTGCACGATTATTGGCTCAGGTTCTTGTATATTAGTATGTAATTAATAATTGTGGACTTGAAAGCTGTGTCAGTACCTCTGGGCAGAAATGCAAGCCCAGAGGCTCAGGTAAGGGGGAAGGATTTAACCCTAGAGGGGTGTGCAAGCAGGGGTATGTAGAGAACAGAGGAGTTACTTTCAAAAGTTTCTATAAACAAGAGAAGGGACAAGGGGACAGGAAAAGGAGCACTAAGTGTTGGAGAGGTACCACCTTTCAATCCAAAAAAATTACCCTACGTTTTAAAGTCATCTATCTACTAGATTGCCTGTTTCCCTAAGAAGAACGATGAGATGAGGGAGAAAGGAAAACGATGCTTTCTGTGTATCGTGTCAGCTACCCCTCCCCACAGCACCAGCAAGCAGATGTTATCATTCCCACTTACAGAAACTGAGGTTCAGGGATGCGAAACAACTTGACTAAGGTCATATGGAGGGATGATGGAAGTATTAGGATTCCTACCCAGTCTGTCCCAGCATCTTTCTTATTTACTATATTGTTCTGAGGCTGAAGAAAGGAAAAACTGACACCTAGTTGGACTTTTTCTGTCTTCAAATCCCACCCATGAACTCCATCAACAGTTCTCATAAGTGCCTTTTCAGAACCCCCTTGCCAGGGTCCCTGTGAATCCTATTTGAGCAGCTCAGCTCTGACAAATTCCTCAAACTCCAACCTAGGAGCTTTCCAAGCGGATGGGCTACAACATCATTTTCTCTGCCTCTCTCATTTCATTAAAAAATCAAAAGGGATATTTGCAAGCATGTAGATCCTCTTGGGCCATTCCCCTCAGGAGACAGCATTAATCTTTTAATTTCTCACCACCACTTATGGAAGAGCAATGACATGCCCAGAGATATTCAGTGACTGATGGAAAAGTTACGACACATCTAGATTTCCTGATTTGTTCTTCCTTTCACCCTGTCCTTTTCAGCTTAAGATAAAAGACTTTGCTGTTCAGAGGCCTTCCTAAAAATAGCGTGCTGTTATTCCTCAGGGAAGGCAGGCTTAATGGAAAGATGCTGCTCCTTTCCAGGACCCTTTGTTGTGTTCCATTCCTACTCCCCCGTCTCCCCTTCCCCGGTTCCTGTCTCTCCTACCCACTCTTTGACCATTATCTGTTCTTCATTGTACCATTAAGAGTGAGTCCATTTCAGTGAAGTATTGCACAGCATTTGCCACCTGTTCCTTCCTCTTCGTCTTATCGGGGCCATGTTCTTTGGGCAAGCATTTACTGAGCATCTACTATGTGCCAGGTTCTGTGCCAGCAGCTGGGCCTCACAATTTCATTTCTGATCATCACAGCAGCTTCCTGCTGTTGGCTCTCCCTGCCTTAGGGTTTCTCTCTGAACCCACTACTGCATCCAGCTGCCAAATCAACCTTCCTGAAACTCTGCTCTGTAAATAGCATCTCCACTCTTTTGCCCAAAGGATTAAGTCCCTACTTATTAGCTCTCTCCTCTATGCTCTCTAGATGCCGGCTAGACCTTTGTTCTCCATACACAATCTTCATTCTACTATGTTCTATCATCTGCTCCCAGCAAGCCATATACATTTCCACCTCTGTGTCTTACAGCTCTTTGAATTTCCAAATTCCACTCCATACGTCTTAATAAATGTCTTGGGACAAACTCTATCCCTGGAATGGCAGAGGATGCTGCCTAACTAACAGGTTCTTGTTAAGGAGGAGAAGCATCCTAACACCATCCCTAAAAGGAGTCTGAAAGATCCCGTGTCAGAAGCAGTATGAACCATGTCTGTCTAGAGAAGTCCTAGGACCTAAGGAACTTCAGGCCCTTGAACCAAAGTGCCGCTAGGAGATGAGTTTCTTGGGCTGGATCCTGAGATGAGAAATCCAATCAACTCACTCTTCCATTCACTCAGCCATTCGACAAAACAGTGATTGGGTACCCCCATGTGCTAAGCGTTGTGGTGAGTGCTTAGGGGGAAAAATAATGAAAACGATAAACAGTTCTTGCCTTTGTGGAGCCTTTAGTAAAAAATACAGACATTAAACACATCAATAAGTGAGTAAATAAAATAATAAAAATGTGGCAGAAATGTTAATAAAAAGAGAAATAAAGTGTTAATGATGCAGCAGAGTGGAATATGCTAACTGGAGAGAGGAGGTGCTCACAGCCAAAGGTGTCTCTGAAGAAGAGACATTTAAATGGAAATCCAACAGATGAGAAGCCAAAATACTCAAAGTGACACGCCAAGCTCTTGAATAGCAAGTGCATAGGCTCCACACACACACACACACATTGAGGCCAACGCAGACCAATAACCTCACAAGTCTGGGTCTTATCTATTATTCATTTGTCCATTGAAGATGTCCAGCCCTTTCTCTGACAGCCAAAATAGCTTTTCTTTTTACTTAAAAAAAAAAAACAGATAACACTTTTGGTTTATGGGTCTCTCAAATGACTGGGATTTAAATCCCACCTATATATTTGTTTCTACTTTTCTCTGCTATTTATTTCCAACTCAAATTTACATAATATTTCTAGAACCCAATATAGCACTCTAGTGATCCTCATCACTCTGTATACTGAAAATAACAGTTTAGTACATTTTAAAGTTCTTAAGAAAACTCAGAAATTGCTTTCCATACCTCGTTGATTAACTGGATCTTTAGCTACGTAGGCAACATAGTCTGTGGTATCCTATAAAAAAGGGAAAACAGTTGCATTTAAAATGAACGGATTGCACTGTTGGAAGATAAGAGTACATTTAGGACAAGCTACTGAGGGAAGGACTTAAATATTAATGTTTCTTTTAAAGAGCAAAGGAAAGCCTCTTAGGAGGGAACATAAATACACCCTTGTATAATTTAGTACTTGTGGGGTCTACATTCGCTGCCCCTTGGGGAGAGAATCTGAAGACTAAAAATTTAGAGGCAGAGTGTGTCACTAAGAATAAAAGAGAATACAGGTAGAAAATATGTTAGAACATATATTCTTTAAAAAAATGGTTGGGGACTATGATTCCAGTGTTGAAAGTTGAAATACCAGGGGTTATGCAATCACGAAGGTATTACAAACTAGGATGTGGTGCCACAATTTCCCAGTTATCAAAACAGACACTGTGTACATCGGAAAATGAGTCGAAATGCTTTGGGTTCTGTGGTTGTTAGCTTGCTTGTGTACAGTACACATTGACTGAAGGAGCAATACAGCAGAAATATGGGCATTTATTTAATCAAGACAGTGAAGGAAAAAATCATTTTTGAAAAAGAGAACCCATTAAAACTTAAGGAGTTAAAAGAGAGAGAGAGATGTGTTGCTGACTTTGTAAAAACTCACAAACAAAAAGCTACTTGGTAATGCTGATTTTTATTGAAAACGGCAAGCTGATGAATGATAAGATTTGAATAATTAAAGATGCTTTTCGTTATCTCAGTTCTCAGGAAAAAAAGACACAGTGCCATTTGAAGATTAGAAGTATGACTCTCTCGGGGGAAGATGCAATCAGCTGGCAGGAAATAAAAGCCCGTGTTTGTAATACCCTCAAGGACAATCATTTAATAACCCACAATGAATCATGCAGGAAGCGGATCTTAGGATCAGCGTAACTTGTCTTGGGTTATTTTAAAAAATAACGCACACCTAAGTATATGTCTGTTATGCAGAAAAAGAAAGGTTTGAACTATCTTGTAAATACGTAAGTTCATCTCTCTAGGCTTTGTTTTATGTTAATTTAAAAGGAAAGCCAACTGCTAGGGGCTTGGCTGCTATTTTTAAAGTTAAAGAGGTGGTATGATGCTGACAGTGTTGTCTGGTATATTAGATGATGGGAAAGAGGTCGTGGGACCTCAGTTTCCTCATCTTCAAAAGAGTGCCCAACAGTCTTATAGTTCTAAAATTTTATAACTGTAAATATCTGGGAGAATTTGAAGAATGTTAAAAGTAAAGCACAAATAGCAGGGGAAACTATGAGAAAATATATGTAATCTGCTCATTTTCGTTCATGCATTTTGAAATGGGGAAAGTATATGTAGCTACAGAAGCATTACCAAGAACTGTCTTCAAGGCTGACAGAAGACAAGTGAACTGTTTTTGAGAGAAGAGAGTAAAGGTGAGGATAGGGAAAGGTCACAGAGTAAGAATACCCAGTGTTTTCTAAACTTTGGAGAAAATATGGTAGAAAGTAGGGCACTGCATCAGGCCATGGAAACTTGGCTTCCTACCCCTTGCACCCCGTTAGCTGTGAAGTTGTAAACTACCTCAGTGACATGTGTTAGCAACATTGCCCACAGTTATCTCCTATCACTCTGTCCCTGGCAGTTTACATGCATCATTTCACTCAATTCTCATGACAGTGTGAGACAAGGGTGGTCCTTCCCATTTTACAGAGGAGGACCCTGCAGCTCAGGGAGGAGGAACAGGTCATATCTACTTGACTCCAGAGCCTGGCATTCCACCCTCCTACTTCCCTAACCTGAGGGTAAAACCTCACTGGTAGGCCTCTAATGCCAGTGTTCCTGGTGGCTCCAGTTTTCATTTCAAATCAGCAGGCTGTTGCCCCAGCTACAGGGAGCACAGAAGTCCCATGAAATTCAGTAGATTAAAACCTTCCCACAGTGGCTACAAATTCTTTACTGTTTGTTTTTGGAAACGGCAATGCTTTGGTGGGTTGAAAGAACTACAGAACTAAAGGCCCATGAAGACACTCTAAAAATAACTAGGAGTCTGCAGAACGATGATAAGCATCATACAGCGCATGCTTACGATAAATGCTTATGGTAAATAAAAGGATTTGCATCCCAATCCTAAAAATGACAGCAACTCCTGAAACTCAAAAGGGGAAATGTAAGGCAACCAGCAACAATTAATTTTCACACTACACTTCTAGAACTCACTACTTCAAGTATCTGAAAAAAAGTATTGGAATTCCTTCATGGATGACCAGACTATAATGGGTAAGAAAGAGAAAATGGGGCTGCCCTTTTCAGCCTGGATTCAGTCAACTCTCTCTGCTCCCAAACACATCCCTTGGTGTCGCCTGAGGCCAGACTGCCAGGCCGGACAGATGGGACTTCAGAGTCAGCGCTGGGTGCCCACCGCAGCTGCTGAGTGGGCGGGCACTTTGCATGTCCCCTGTCTGCTAGTGAAACCACAATTAGCCATTTGTGAAATCTCTTGGGGAAAAGGTGGAGCTCTTAACATTTGATTTACTTTAAAATGGTGACACCATGGAACTAAACTATTTATTTGAAAATAACTATACCCAAAGCTGAAAGGTAAGGAAGTATCCATTGATAAAAGAAAACAGAAAGTGATTTAAAATCCTGTAAAAGTTGCTTTGATTCCATGTGCTTCAGGCAGTTCCGAAGGCAAGCTGTCTAGGTTTGACACGCTTACATACTTTGAGTCGCCGGTATCCAGCGAGAAAACAAGTAATTATTGAAATGATTTCAAGAATGGGCTGGTTTAAATAGCA
Source organism: Molossus molossus (assembly GCF_014108415.1). Taxonomy (NCBI): domain Eukaryota; kingdom Metazoa; phylum Chordata; class Mammalia; order Chiroptera; family Molossidae; genus Molossus; species Molossus molossus. The sequence continues at coordinate 187,276,562 of NW_023425344.1, forward strand.
TAACTGTGTATTTTACACACAGAAAAGTTATGCCAACACCCAAGCAGAGGAACTTTCTTCATTCAACACATTAGATGACAGTAAAGGAAGCGATGAACAAGCAGAGAAACTTCAGGAGTTTATTTTCTTTTAAGATAGACTTATGTTTCCTTTAAATATTTAGCCTTTAGATTAAAATCAGTCAAAACTCTGTGGTGACACCAGCTGCCAGATTTGGTGTTTACGACCATTCCATACCTCTCTTGGGCTTCTTGGTTATGTGTCCTATCATTTATGACCCTAAATTTTATTCCTCAATTGGAAGAGAGGAACTAAATGTGGTGAAGAGAAAAAAAATCAACTGTGAAAGTAGATTTTATTGCCTCATTTCTGAAAGCTATACTCTTTAACAATAATGGAGAAAAGAAGGTAACCTACTGTCGGGAAGGATAGGTCTTTATATGTTCCCCATGCTTCCTTGGCGTTACTGATGTTCAGTCACTGTGAAAGTCACACCCTGCCCTCCTCTAGCCTTTAATATGTTTGCAGGTAGAAAAATGTCACAATGTCACACAGGAGCAAAGTCCTGCTTCTACTCCCTCAGTTTAAACAGAGGCCTTGTGGCCTCTTGGTAGAGAGAAACTGCAGTTCTTTCTCCCAACCTGAGCGTTATCACCGTAAGTTTCTACAAACCTGGCTGCTCAGTCTAGATCACACTTAGCTGCCATGTCTGGTGGACAGCCTTCCCTTCACGTGCCAGATCCAACTGAGTGGCAGCATCTGCCTGGAACTGTACGTGGAGAAGAGTTCTGAGAAAGGACTGGCAACACACGTGCGACATACTTGTTTCTCATGACTTTGACGTTATCTGCAAGAAGCTTCTCAGACTAGAGCTCCGTGGCTAATAACACAGTGGAGTATTATTAGCTCACTTATGAATCCAAATACTTCAAAAATCAATGACAGGATATATTTTGTCAAAAACAAATTTTTGATTACCTGCTACAAGTAGCTGTGCACAAATTCTAATAAGATACTTGGAAAGGACATGCAGTGGCAAATATGCTTTACATGGAAGTTGTTTTAACTCTTATATGAAAAGAACTCTTAAGAATCCATACTTACGGGATCCCCTCCAGAGGCAAATGAAATAGACTGCATGTGGTGATTTGCAATAATCTAGAAAACATAAACAAATTAAACATGTATGATGCTATAAATTAATTACTCCTAGTTACATACAATCTAACAGTGATGGACATACATTTGTTTTGGTTTTGCCTGAACAGCATCCATTTGAAAACCACTCCACTCACACTCTTTTTTTCTTTTCTTTTCTTTATTGATTTTAGAGATAGAAGAAAGGAATGAGAGATAGAAACATCGATGAGAGAAAACATCGATTGGCCGCCTCCTGCATGCCCCCCACTGGGGATCGGGCCCACAACCTGGGCAAGTGCCTTAACTGGGAATTGAACCAGCGACCTCTTGGTGCGTGGGTCCACACTCAACCAGTGAGCTACATTGGTGGGTCTCCATCCACACTCTATAATAAACTCACTTAGACCATGAGATTCAGGTGGGTTTGACATCCCCATCTCACTGTCCTTCTCCTTGCAGGTGGACACATGATCCAGGCCTAACCAATCGGAGAACATGTGAATACAGCAGAGTCAATCAGTGTCTTTGGGGAGAAACGGATATGGACAACAGGAGAGGACACATCTCTCTCTTTCTCTCTCTCTGCCATTAAGGACCATGTAAGCCCAAAGCTTCTCTGAGCCATCTTTTGCTGACATGTGAGACAACCCTACTGGAAAAATAAAGCTTTGCTATTAGAGAAAATCAGCTGAGAACTGAAAGTAGAAAAAAGTACAAAACTGACAGCTGTTAGAGGAGAGGGGGTAGGAAGGATGGGTGAAAAAGATGAAGGGATTAAGCCAAAAAAAAAAAAGAAATCCCTCACAAACAGACAACAGTATGGTGATTACCAGAAAGAGGTGGGGAATGTAGAAGAGGGTAAAATGGGGATAAATGGTGATGGAAGGAGACTTGACTTGGGGTGGTGAACACACAATACAATATACATATAATGTATTATAGAATTGTACACCTAAAACCTATATAACTTTATTAACCAATGTCAAACCAATAAATCCAATAAAAATAAAAATAAATAAAAGTAGAAAAAATCTAGTGGTAACATTTGTTTCATCATTTCAACCAATACAATTCCCGTCCCCTTTTACCCTTTTTTCTAATCAATTTATTTTTATATAAATTAGTTTTAATTGGGCTTCAGTCATTCACCACCAAGAGTATCCTAAGGAACTAATGTTAAGATTTCCAGTACGGAGTAAGATTATTCCAGTGAACTGCATTACTTGGCCAAGAAGACTGTCTCTTTTACTTGAGATTCTAGGATCACTTGTTTGTAATCCCCACAGTGTAAATGACCCATTTGCAGAGATGTATTTGTCATACTGCCTTGAAGGTTCATTAAAATACCAGCTGTGCACGTATTAACTAATCCTGCCTTCAGTAGTGTGTAACAGAATATACTAAAGTAGCTTATATAAAGTGACCAAGCAAGTCTACTCCTAAATGTTTATACAACAGAAGTGTGTAAATATGTGCACCAAAAGGTATGCTACAGAGATCATTACTGCCATTATCATAATAGCCCATAACTGGAAACAATCCCAAGGATGACTATTGTGATATTCAAGCGATTAACTAACTACATAGCAACATGTTTCTTGGGCAAAAAAAGCCAGATACAAAAAATAGAGGATGAATGGTTTCATTTATATAAAGTTCCAAAACAGCCAAAATTATTTTTTTCTGTTTGAAGCCATGATAGGGGTTACTTCTGAGGCAAAGGAAAAGAGAGCAAGTGGTTTTTCTGGGATGAAGTGGTATTTCTTTATCTGGGTAGTAGTTACACAAGTATGTTCATTTTGTGAAAATTAATGTGTGTACTTTTCTATACTTATGTTTTCTATGTTTACATTTCAGTTAAAATGATTGCTAAAAACAAAATCAATATACAAAGATCAATGTCATTCCTATATATCTGTGCTTGGGGTTGGAGGAAGTATATTTTACAAAAGTACCTACATATAAACCTAAAAAGAACCATGTAGAGCTTTTTTGGAAAACTTCATTGAAGGGTATAAATACTACCTGAATAAGTAAAAAGATATATATATATCACCATTATGGATTAGAAGATAATATTGTAAAGATGTCAATTCTTCCCCAAATTAATCTGTAATTTCCTTGAAATTCCAATAAAAATTCCACCAATGCTGCTTCTAAAATTCACATGTAAGACTAAATGTGCAAAAAAAAAGCAAAAGAAAATTTTTAAAAAACAAAGAGACTAGATTTTTCTTATCAGCAAGGCATATTATAAAACTATAGATTTCATTAAAATACAAAGTCTAAAAACAGACACATATTCATAGACTTTTAGTTTATGATAAATGTGGTACCAAACAGACAAAAGGATAAGTGATTAAATTAGCTGGGTTGGCTGAATTAGCTATATATATGGAAAAAATATATAAACAAATCCTGTCCTCATACTATCTATATAAATAAATGCTTGATTCATAAAATATCTACAAATACATCAGAGGACAGATAAAAGATTATGCCTGTGATCACTGAGATAGGAAAAACCTATCATAATAGACAGAAAAGACATTTTTAAAAACCACCCTTAAATTATATAAAATCTCATTTTAAAACTGTTGTCTAAGACCCCTAAAACAGGACACAAAAGGAAGAGAGAATATATTTGCAACATGTAAAACAAAAGTATTCATATACAGAGTTATAAGGAATTCTTACATATCAACGAGAAAAAGAGATAAACCCAAAGTAAGACCAGTTAACTTTCAATAGTAATACAAATGTTCAGTAAACATTGAAAAATAATCAATCTCCGCCCAGCCGATGTGGCTCAGTGGTTGAGCATCCACCCATGCACCAAGAGGTCACTGGTGGTCAGGGCACAGGTTGTAGGCCAAACCCCTAGTGGGGGGCATGCAGGAGGCAGCCAATCGATGTTCTCTCTCATGGGTGTTTCTATCTCTCTTTCCCTCTCCCTTCCTCTCTCTAAAAATAAATAAAGAAAAAAAATATTTTTTAAAAAGAGAGCTGGTTTGGCTCAGCGGTTGGAGCATCGGCCTGTGGACCAGAGAGTCCCAGGTTCAGTTCCCGCTAGGGGGGCGTACCAAAAAAGAGAGAGAGAGAGAGAGAGAGAGAGAGAAATAATCAATCTCCAAGAAATCAAGACTATCCAAAATAAAACAAGACAGATTAAATTGATAAAACTGTCAAGTTCAACAAAATCACGTGTGGCAAAGGTGTGGCTCTTCTTAAACACTACTGGCTAGAGCTTAAATTTGTGTAACAACTTTGGAAAGCAATTTGACAGTATTTACTAAAACTAAAGTATGCATACCCTATGATTTCACCTTTCCACTTCCAGTACTTGGTACGCGTGGACGTTCATTTAACCAGTTTATAGTGTCAAAATCAAAAATTATTTTTGCATAGTTCAGTCAACAATAGTACAGCTATACAAATAAAATGCTGGGGCGGGGGGGGGGGGGTGACTATATCTATCTATCCATCTAGATATTTATCTACAACACTAACAAACCTAAATCTTCAAAACATTGCTGAGGGGTTTGTTTTGTAAGTTGAAGCCAGATATGTGAGACGTTTTACTTTTTTTTTTTTATCCTCACCTGAGGACATTTTTTTTTTTTTTTTTTTTTGCATTTATCTTCAGATAGAGCAGGGAGGGAGGGAGGAAGAGAGAGAGAAACTTCGAAGTGAGAGAGACACGTGAGTGGCTGCCACCCACACGACCCCAACTGGGCCGGGGACAAACTGCAACCGAGGTACCCTGTCCTCAGCGGGAACAAACCTGGGCCTCTCTGGTCTGCAGGCCGACGCTCTAACGGGAGCCAAACTGGTCAGGGCATGTGAGACGTTTTAAAGAAGTAAGATTTTTTCCCACAAGGACCATGTAAATGCAAAGAAAAGGGATTTAAAGAATACACAGTAAATTGATAATAGTGTAAAGTTACTTCTTGCAAAAATGGGACCGAGTGTATTCTCACTACAACTTTTATACAAGACCACGGATAATATGCTCATTGGTGAATTTTACTTTTCCTAGTGAGGGCAGGTGAAGGGGGACAATGGATCCGTTCTCAGCAGGCTGCTTCGTGGTTGAGGAGACTGGATGGAGCGGGGATTTGGAAGTCATTGGCGCAGACGGAAGAGGTAGTTCAAACCCAGATGCAGGTGCGCACCGGTCGCCGTCGGAGGCGGGAGCTGGCGGAGGAGGATGCGTTGTTACGGCGGCCACGTATCTCCCCAAGTTCAGCATCAAAAGCAGGACAACGGTTAATACGGAGACAAAGTAGTGCTCATGCGTGCAGTCTTAAGACACGAATCTGATCAAGCGAAACACACACCACCACGCCCGAGGGCTCCTTCCCGCGAACAGCCTGCGCTCGCCCGGCAGCGCTCCGGGCGGAGGCGTGTCTGGGGGTCACGCTTACGCAGAGGGTCGCGCACGCCGTCGGCGCACGCGCACCACCACACGGCCGCGCAGTTGCGATCTTGCTGAAAAGGCCTGGCAGGAGGTTGAGCTGTTGGTATGATGTCGGAAATGCATGAGCTGTCCGAGCTGTATGAAGAGAGCAATGACCTGCAGATGGATGTGATGCCGGGCGAGAGTGACCTTCCGCAGATGGAGGTAGGCAGCGGGAACCGGGAGCCATCCCCGAAGCACTCCCGCAGCCGGGCCCCGCCACGGCTCGAGGAGGAAGGCCCAATGGAGGAGGAGGGGGCCCAGCCCATGGCGGAGCCAGAGGGGGGCCGAGGCCTTGCTAGCCGGCCCAGCCCCGAGGAGCAGCCAGGCCAGATCGCGGGCCCTGACTTCGAGAGCGAGGACGAGGGCGAGGAATTCGATGACTGGGAGGACGACTATGACTATCCTGAAGAGGAGCCTCTGAGCGGCGCAGGCTACAGGGTGTCAGCGGCCCTTGAAGAAGCCAACAAGATGTTTCTGAGAACATCCAGAGCAAGAGAAGCAGCCCTGGATGGCGGTTTTCAGATGCACTACGAGAAGACCCCGTTTGACCAGCTGGCTTTTATCGAAGAGCTTTTTTCACTTATGGTTGTCAATCGTCTGACCGAAGAACTCGGCTGTGATGAAATTATTGATAGAGAGTAGTTAAATGCTGTTAAAAAAAGGAGGAAACTACTTGAGGAGAGACCCAACATTCCACTGGCTCTTGGGTTTATTCCAAATAGTTCCGTGCCAATGAGAAACTTGATCTTCAAAAAAAAAAAAAACAACTTTTTTTTGTTTGTTTGTTTTGCAGAATAGAATAGGGTAGTGACTGCACAGTTGTGAAAAAGGAAAACACAGTTAAAGAAAAAGGATCTTAGGACTGTTGAAATCTGTTTATCCTGAAACACCTATGGCTTGACTTTGTGGCTGATCCAGATTATTTTCTTTGCATCGGGGAGATTTACTTGCATAGTCACTGTAAGGAATGGTTTTGCAAGAATAAATTGGGACCAAGATAAACTGCCAATAGAAGAGTCCACTGATAACTGATTACATGAGAAAAAGTAATATAGCCAACTTAGGACACCAGATGTCTCAGAGTTATTTGGACAGAAAGCCTATTGAGAAAACTTTTAAGTTTCCACTGTGTGATCTCTCTGAGCTATAGTTATCAAAGGCTAAGTTTTTAGTGTGATAAATTGAATATTATTAGTATCTCAGAAGTATAAGCAAACCCAAAAAGAAGTATGTATCATGTGTACTATATCTTAACATGTTTGCAAGGGCATCTGAAATTTTATTTGTACATGTATCTTGATCATTTTTAAAGCTACTGTGATCTGTAATTCAAGAAAATTCATTATCTTAATCATTTTTTAAAGTAAAAAATGAAGAGATCTTTAGTAAATTTTCAGATTCAGACATTAAAATGTATGTGAAAGTACAAAGAAAACAAACTATTTCTAATACCTTTATATCATAGAGAAATTTTCTGTTTTACTTTCTCTAGTTTTCATTTAACTTTACAGGGAAAAGACAGGTTGAACTTCATAACTCAAGAACTGTTAAGTGAAAATGTCAATTAAAAGGAAGGCCCTACATTGAAAAAAGACCTTATGAACAGTTACGACGTCAACCTTTAAAGGTTTTAAACCTATCCAGAAATTTCTGACGTTTCCCTGTCTCCTCCTCTAATTAAGCTTGTTGTTATTGGTTATGCACCAGCATTTGAGATAATAAAATTTCTTGTTCTGTGTATTTTGTTTGGCTAATAATTAGTATGCATACAAACTTTATATACTATCTTTATTGTATTCTGTTTTGTTGTATTATTGCAACCACCTGATGATTTAAATTTAACCACTATAAGGAAAAGTTCCAGCTTCAAATACATGATTTGCAAATTAATCTGTGAAAACTAAATTTAGTCAATTCCTATAAGAGAATTTGCCAACCTGGGGAAACTTGCCCTATTAATCAACATGTTGCTGTGGTTATTTTATTCAGGTTCTAAAGTTCTATGGTAATTATGTCAGAAGGCTGTGACCAGTAAAACAGTATATCGGGAGGTCTTATGATCAACAAAAAAGTATCAGATGTCCCCGTTCCATTATGGCAGTAAAAGATGCAACAACTTGGAGCCTTAGGGGGTTTGTTTTCTGTAAAATACGGGACTGACAGGGATAATCATAATCACTAACACTAGTTTGGTGGGGAGGAAGAGAGAGATGGGGGAAAGACTAGACAGGAGGTAACACTTACACTTCACAATTCTGCTTCTCCCATACCTGGCTTCCCTCACCGCATTTTCAGACAGCTTATAGCTGCAGTTAAGTGAGTCTGTGGATAAATGTTTGTGTGGCATGAATCAACAGTTCGGGGGGTGGGGGGAGATGCCAGTACATGATGAACTGTGACCAGCTGCATTTACCTCTAGATAAAGATGTTAGGAATTAGGCTCAGAAAAAGCAGGTCTACAAACTGGGAGGTGTAATTCTGTTTGTCTGGGACTGAATGGGGAGCAAGAGTTGGGGAGGAGGAAACCACTCCCTGTTGGGTTTGAAGGCTTATTTTTCAGAGAAAGACCTGCATTCTGCAACTGACTCCTAGTGATTGTTTTTTGGTCTTAAAAATAGGCAATGAACTGAGAGACCACTGAAATTAATACTTACTAATTTACTGAAGGTAGAAAACGGTAACATTTTCAACACTCCTATTAGGAGTGTATAATCACTTGTATTTCTATTATATATTAACGTTATCACAGACTGGAACCAACCTACCTAATTCAAATCTACGCTCCACTTCTTACTAGCTTTGTAACTAGCTAAAATAATATTTCTGCCTCGGGGTCCTGAATTGGAAGTAGGGATAATTAAATATATGTATATCTTCATTTAATGGGAAATAAAGACAAATGATAACAGAGATTAGGGGAAAAAAAGCAGTCTTCATTTAATAGGAACTAATGAAAGGATTCTGGGGAAATTCTGATCCTGGTTTTGTGATGTGGGGAAAAGGAACTTAAAGAAGCTTATGAGTGTGATTTGGGGAGCATTTTCTGGATCTGTTCATAATATTAACAAATGTGCTTAAGTAGATATCCCACATTGACTGCCTTAAGGACACACATCTGTTTTGTTTGGCTTATGCTTTTAATTTTAATTTATTAATTAAAGACCAACACTTCATAACTGAGAGAGCAGTAAAACTCTCTCTTTTTTTTCTTTTTTCTTTTTCCCCAAAGTGGGACATCTGGCAGTTCTTGACCTCCAGTGACATGGGAAAACGCATTCAGTTCACCTTTACATAGGGAAGGTATACTATTTGCCATGTTCCCCGGTGTTGTCTCCCTAACAGGGAGTCCAAGTGGCACTCACCATTTATCACTGTACTTGTACCTTTGTATTTTCTTGTATCTGAACACTGCATTACCTGCCTGGCCTCCATCAATATTTGAGACTAAAGGATGTCTCTATTTTCTGCTTGTTTTACCCTCCTTATCTCTATTACCCTTCTCAATTTCAGTAGCTGTTAGAGCTGGTGGTAGGAGATGTAGAAATGAATAAAGAAATGGTATGAATGGAAGCTACTGAGATTGACATTTTAGCTTAATGCCCTAAAATACTATATTAAAGTATGTCAAGGAAGTCTGTTGCTTGAATTTTTAAAACAAGGAATACACACACACACACACACACACAAAAAAAAAAAATTAAACCCTAGTATTTGCTTTTCCAAAATGTATTTTGCCATCCCAAAATATGGTAAGTTTTAAAAACAGCAAGCATTATGTGTTTAATATAGTTTTATTTCCTACCTCTGAGATATTTTCTGGAAGTGAATAGTTATATTTTTAAAGTTTTCAGTGGCTGAAAATAAATGTGAACCATCTGACCCATAAAAGCTCTGTCATCTATGAATGTATCTATAAACTTGGACCTGTTTATGTTTTCAGTCCAAAGTATATCTTAGAAGTTAAGGGAGAGGGAGGCATTAATATATCTTTGTATTTATCTTAGAACTTCAAAGGGTAGCTTTTTAAACGGAGAATAATGAATAAATCCGTTTCTCATGCTACATCCATGAAGTCACTTCTCTGCTGCCTTCATCCCTGGAGCATTTAAGTTGCCCCTTTGATGGAATGTACAAAGCTTCTTGAGTTTAAGCACGTGGAGTGTGGCACATCTTTTCATACACCGCCCCCCTCCCCCCAGCCATTTCCCCCAGGCCTGAAGAATAGTTCTAAATTATTTGACTTTGGTCCCCATTCGAGAAGTGAGCTGAACACAACCCCATTCCATGCCACCAGTGCAGAAAGATGGGACTCACTCTCAAAGCTACCTCATTGCTGTAACTACTGGTAGTGGAACCCATCCACATCACTGTCCCTGCTGTTCTGCCAGAAAGATGATGAATGTGTGGCAGTACCACCTCTAATTGCAGTGGCCTGGGGGAGGGAGGTAGTAGAGGTGAATGAGATGCCGAGAATAAACTAGACCCCCTACCACACACACCACATCCCTATTCTTCCTAAATTCCCCATTTCTCAGTCACCCTGTGGAAAAAGGCAGGCATTTTTCAGATGCTCATTAGATTCTGCACATAAGGCTGTCACTAGATTGGCTCTAGCTCTGCCTACTCGTCCTTCCCTATAAAACTCTGAGATAATTCAAGGGCTGCTAGATTCAATGAAATCTCATAACTAAAAAGCATTAAATATCCCTGGTACCATACTTGTGGGTGAAAACTAAAAATAAGTTTTAAATCTACAAATGTCCTGAAGATAAAGCATCTGAAAGACTGAATGTTTCTACTTCCACCCAGATACATTGCATCGTCCAAGTACAGCCCCAAATGTTCTTCTGTCATTATGCCAGTGGCATCACCTCTCTTGGATAACCAATGAGGACCCAACTGGACAGGAATCTATTTTGACTGCTTCATATTTAGCATTTTCTCTAGGATTATTTATACTACTGTGTAATCAATGTATTTTATTCTGCTTTTGAATTTTAAAAATAAAACAGCCCTCAAAACCGCAAGTGAATTTTTTGGTAAAAAATGGAAGTAAAAATGTATATAATTGTACCTCTGTGTTACTGACAATTCTATAATGTTATGTAATATGCTTCCCCTGTTAAGTACAGAGTTCTCAAAGAAGAATGCCTGAGTAAATAATAACAATAGGTGCCATGTGGCTGGCACTGTGCTAAGTGATTTGCATCCACGATCTTATCTAGTCATCTTAATACCCCTATGAGACATACTACTGCTAAATCCATCCCCTCAGAAACTCTATGAATAGGTACCATAACCCTCATTTCACTGATGAGGAAAACTGAGTGGTAGGGTAACTTGCTCATTCATAGCAAAGCCAGAATTTCAACCTTTATGTGACCTCAATATCTCTTCCTGTTTTATCACTGCCAAGTGCACACTAGACCTTCCACGAGTTCCTGATGAACAGCACTCTGTACAGTAAAACCTTAAATATTAAAATCTCAAATCACTAGATAGTATAAAAAGAAAAACTACTCTAACACACACAAATAACCTGATATAAGGAATTTAGCTTAAAAAATAAAAAGCAAGTCTAAAAGTGTCCTATTTTAAGGGACACATTCAGCCCAATGCCTGTACGTCTTTAATATTTGCTTCAGCAATGCTGTTCTTCAAGAAAAAAGGTTAGCGATGAAAACTCGGGCACACCATAGTATCATAAATCATCAAAGATTTAAAAATTATGTTTATACAATAACATTTTAGAAAGCTTTTGACCTCAAGGGTTGTAAGAAAGTGTTTTCTGCTTAAATTTCAATTAGCTATAACACAACCCTAATATCACCCTGCCTCTGTCTTTAATTCTGATCATGAAATCGCCTTCTATTTTTTTAATCCTCACCGGAAGACATGGGGAGAGGGAGGAGGAGGATAGGAGGAGGGGGAGAGGGAGGGGGAGGGCAGGGGGAGAGGGTGGGGGAGGGGAGGGGAGGGGGAGGGAGAGGGGGGAGGGGGAGGGGAGGGGGATTTAGAGATCAACCGGTTGCCTTCCATAAGGTCCCAGGCAGGGGATCAAACCCACAACCCAGGTATGTGCTATGACTAGAAACCAAACCTTTTGGTGCACAGGATGATGCTCTGCCAGCTGCACCACTCTGGCCGGGCTGAAATTGCTTTTTCTTCAGGGAGGGTTGGTGCAGAGTAATAAATGACTGATTCAAAAATAGGAGTTGCCGCCCTGGCCGGTTTGGCTCAGCGGTTAGAGCGTCGGCCTGCGGTCCGGAGAGACCCGGGTTCGGTTCCCGCTAAGGGCACGTACTTCGGTTGCAGTTTGTCCCCGGCCCTGGTTGGTCATGCGCGTGGCAGCCACTCGATGTGTCCCTTCACGTCGATGTTTCTCTCTCTCTCTCTCCCTTTCTCTCTCTCCCTCCCTCTCTATCTGTACAAAAAATGGAAAAATATCCTCGGGTGAGGATAAAAAAAAAAAAAAAATAGGAGTTGCCAAATGGTATTTACTATATTCTTTGCACCTGGTTCTTAATACAAAGCCAATTAGGTAAGGGGCAAGTATGCAAGCAGTTCAATGCCCCAGTGATGGGTTAGAAATGCTGTTCTAATTATTGTTATGTGCAAACCCTTGGCGAATTTTTCCCCCTGTGCCTTAGTAAAATTTAGGTACACTGTCTGAAACTTTTTTCTCTTTATTATGTCCAGGCTCTTTCAGAGAAATAGATAATATGTTAAGTTATAATGACATTCCTGGTCTTACCTGTTGGTTGTCAAGATTCATCAGTGTGAGGCTGCATGTTGAGATGGTCAGTTTAATATTCATTCCGGAAAACTGAAGATTACTTTTGCCAAGAACTGTTGATAGGAACTTAACTGGAGGCTTTAGAAAGAACAAAACACTCTAAGTTATGAATTTTGTTACAGAATAAATGTTTTTTAAATGTTAAAAATGGGTCAAAGTCTACACTCTTCCTCCTTATTTTACCTTACATAAATCAAGTGAGATGAAATGATACTTTTAATAAAATCTTTTTTAAAAATTGGAATGCACCTGGCCGGTGTAGCCCAGTTGGTTAGAGCATCGCCCCATACACCGAAAGGTCTCAGGTTCAACCCCCAGTTGGGGTGCCTACAGGAGGTAACCTAAGGATGTTTCTCTCTCACATTGATGTTTCTTTCTCTCTCCCCCTCTCCCTTCCTCTCTCTAAAATCAATAACAACATATCCTTGGATAAGGATCTTTTTAAATTTTGGAATGCAGCAAATTCTTTAGTAAGTAGTGAAAATAGAGCCCTCAGAACTTTTCTCATACATTCCTTTCTCCCCAAGTATTCGGAGTAGGGGCCTGGTCCATTTTATTTATTTATTTATTTAATCCTCACCCGAGGACATTTTTCCATTTTTTGTTCAGATAGAGTGGGAGGGAGAGAGAGAGAGAGAAACATTGACGTGAAAGGAACACATCGAGTGGTTGCCACCCGCACGACCCATTCAGGGCCGGGGACAAACTGCAACTGAGGTATGTGCCCCTAGCGGGAACCGAACTCGGGTCTCTCTGGACCGCAGGCCGAGGCTCTAACCGCTGAGCCAAACCGGCCAGGGCGGGGCCTGGTTTATATAAAAGGAATTCCTGTGAGAGTTTGGACTAGCGGAACTCTCCCGTCCTTTTGAACATCACAGGTATTAAAAATAAAAAGTTGCTGTCTTGATTTTTTTGTGATGATTAAGAATATGAGAAACAATATATCAAAATGTATGGGATGCCGCAGTGCTTAAGGAAAGAATTTATAGCTAATAAACTTACATTAAAAAAGAAGAAAGACCTCAAATCAATAACCTAGCTTTACAAATTAAGGCACCTGAAAAAAATAAACTAAACTCAAAACTAACAGAAGATTGGAGCACAAATAAATGATATAGAGATTAGAAAAACAAAGAGAAAAAAAAGTTGGTTCTTCAAAAAGATCAAAACTGACAAACCTTTAGTTAGATGGACTAAGAAAAAGACTCATGTGACTAAGATCAGAAATGAAAGTGGGGACATTACTACTGATTCAACAGAAATAAAAAAAAATTATAAGAACACTTTAAACAATTGAATGCCAACAAATTAGATTAGCTAAATGAGATATACAAATTTCTAGCAACATTAGACCTACCAAGACTAAGACATGAACAAGAGAAAATCTGTATAGACTTATAACTAGTAAAAAAAAAAAAAAGAAAAAAAGAAAGAAAGAAAGAAAACAGAAAATAATAAGTGTTGACAAGGATGTGGAGCAATTGAAACCTTGTGCATTATTAGTATGAATATAAGATGGTACAACCGCTATAGAAAACAATATGGCAGGTCCTCAAAAAATTGTAAGATCCAGCTATTATAGTTGTTAACACCCCAAAATTGAAAGCAGAGACTTGAACAGATATTTGGACATCCATGTTCACAGGTAAAATGTGGGAGCAACTCAGGTGTCCATTGATAGATAAATGGATAAGCAAAATGCATTATATACATACAATGGGATATTATTCACCTTTAAAAAAAAGTAAATTCTGATGCATGCTACAACATAGATGAACTTTGAGAACCTAATGCTAAGTGAAAAACACAAATACTGTATGATTCCACTTAAATGAAGTACTTAGAGTAGTTCAAATCATAGAGACAGAAAGCGGAATGGTGGATGAAATGTGCTTCCTATTGTCTATTTTCTTTATTCCAATAAAGCAGTTTCTCTCTCTCTCTCTCTCTCTCTCTCTCTCTCACACACACACACACACACACACACACACACACACACTAGAATGGAAAGAGGAATGGTAAGTAATTACTTAATGGGTATGAAATTTCAGTTTCACAAGATAAAAAGAGTTCTAGAGATGGATGGTGATGGTTGCACAACAACCTGAATGTACTTAGTATCACTAAATGGTACACTTATAAATGGTTAATAGGTAAATTTTATATTATGTATATTTTACCACAATTTTTTTAATTGGGGAAAAAAGAGTATTAGCAAATGCGAAGTACTTGGAAGAGTCCCTGGCATGTGGTAAGTATTCAATAAATACTAGCTGTCAAAGGAAATTAACAAAAAAATTTCCATTTTTATTCTTTAAAGGTGTATTTTCTGGAACAGTAGCAGCCTGGTTTGTTTTGTTTTGGGGTGTGGGCTCCCTACTCCTGAAATGAGAAAGTCTTAAATGAATGAACCTGTTTGTTGGAATCAGCCATTTGAAGCATCCTACTCACAGAAGTTCTGAGAAGTAGGAGGATGCTAAAGTCTACATTGAGGCCATGGGTTCTGTCAAAGTAACTAGAATAAGGGGTTCTAATAGAATTCAAAGGCCATGTATCAGAATTTTCCATACCATGTGGCTCATCTGAGGCATTCTGGGTTACATTGGGTTCAGCTCTATGCAAAATAATGCAGAATGATACAAAGTGAGGCAGGTGGTATGGAAATAGAGCACTAAGATGGGAATCTGAAGACCAGGCTTCCACAGCTGGCTCCGATCTTCATCATCCTAGTGACTCAAGGCAAATCTCGTCTCTGAGCCACAGTTTAGTAGCCAGCAAAATAACGGGGTTCGCCCAGAAGATATCGAAAACTTCCTTCCCTCTTAGACAGTTTACACTACTATGATTTATATAGTTATCTTAAGAGCCTTTACATCTCTCTTGGACTTTCCAAAGCAACTAAACATTCTAGGATTAATAGCTTAATAACAGTGATACTAATTACTATTATTGTTGAAAGTCTAATATGTGTCAGACACTGTGTTGGGCACTCTGTAGACATCATTTCATTTAATTTTCATACAACTCTGTAAAGTAAGTGCTATTTTCTCCCATTTTGCAGATGAGGAAACCAAGGATCCAAAAGGTGAAGTGACTTGTCCAAGGTCACACAGTTAGCAGTGTTAAAGAGAAAACCACAGACCCCAAATGGAGTCACTTGTGCTTGAAGCCCATGACACTGAGCCTAGATTTACCACTTGACCTAACTGCAGTTGCAACCTTCTCCAGGAATGTAATCCTAATCGGTAGTCTGGAATTTTCTGGTCGGTACCAGTGAGGTAATCTCTCACATGGGCTCTCTGCATCCTGAAAAGGAAACTGAGGCAATCTGTCTGATAAGACACCCCTGCCTTTCCCTAAGGAAAGGTAACCTTGCCTGAAACAATCCTTTTATTCTTTTCTTTTCTTTTGCTAATAACTTTCTTGTCTGGCAGTTTCTGCCTATAAAAGCCTTCTATATTATAGTTTCTCGGAGCACCTCTCTATTAGAGGGGATACTGCCTGATTCAAGAACCACTTGATAAAGCCAATTAGACCTTCACATTCTCTCAATAGAATTTTCTGTTCTTTAAAAGTAGGAGGCAGAGGCAGGATTTAAACCCAAGTCCCTCTAACATCAAAATTCATGCTCCTTCAACATGAAAAACTCCTTATCCCATGTTATCTTACCTCTACTGGCACCCATGTTTCCATTTGAAAACAGGCCAAGGAGTTTAAAATGTTAAAATGCAGAATATATATATTATATAATATTCAACTGGAAGGTACCAAACTGGTCATCTGGTTCAACAACTTAACTTTACAGGATCAAGAATGGAGTCTCAGAGGGAGGAGACACCACGTTCGAAGGAAAGACCCAGGCCTGGAACCCAGATGTTCGAACTTGAAACCCAGGTGCTTTCTCCCCTCTGCCACTCTGGACACCACTATTTAAGACAGTGTCAGGCAAGTCAGAAACAATTTGAGGGACCAGAGCAACTTTGAGTTGTATCTCTAATGTCATCCATCTAATAAAGGCCATCTGAACCTTAAGTCATATGGTAGAATGAACTAATAACTATTTCAGTTTTGTTTTTTCTTTTTGTTAATCCTCACCCGAGGATATTTTTTCATGGATTTTTAGACAGAGTAGAAGGGGGTTGGGGGAGAGAGAGAAAGAGAAACATTGATGTGAGAGAGACATATCAACTGGTTGCCTCCCACACGACCCTGACTGGGCTAGAAAACCTGCAACATAGGTACACGCCCTTGACCGGGAATCGAACCTAAGACCCTTGGCTCTGTAGGCCAGCGCTCTAACCGCTGAGCCAAACTGGCCAGGACCTAACTACTATTTTGATATCATCTTTCCTATAGTTGGGGGAACATAAAACAAGAAAACCACACCAATATTTACCTTTCGCTTTTTAATGGCTCCATTTACCCCAGGGACAGCTTCACACAGACGGCTTATTGCTTCCCTGTGGAAGAGAAACCATATAAAGACTTAGCATACTATCTAGCACGCAGTACATGTTCAATAGATGTTAGCAAGTATTATGACTAAAATGTACACACATATAATAGTGAGTCTGACCTAAACAACCTTCCCCACCCCCACAGGAGAAAACACCATCCTGATCACTTCTGCAGTTCAAACCCAAGAAAACCCAGCAACACCCTAGTACTGAAATTTGCTTTACAATAAGCAGTCCTACCATTCACCTTCATCTCTTTTTTTCCCTTGGCTTTTCAGGTTTATCTTTTAGTGCTGCTGGTTTTTAACCAGAAAGGAGGGGCAGAACTTTACTGTCTGAGACTATTTCACAGCTTAGCTTGAGCATAATCCTCTCTGTGGTGTTATGAATAAAAGCTTCATCGTATCTCAGCACCAAAGACAATCAAACACAAAAGAACCTGACACTGAAGGAAGTTGGAAAGGGTAGGGAGAGAACTAAACTTCAATGTGGTCTCAAATGGAGCCTTATTGACTAAGTTACTGCTACAAGCCATTGAGCTTTCGTGTAATTTCACAGAAGAAAAGAAAATCAATAACAAATTTCCTCCTTTGCTTATTTTTCTGCCCTCACTATACATTGCACTTCCTGAGAGAAAGGCACCGCGAAAATAAGCAGTTGTTCCTTAATGGAAGCGGTGAACGAACTGGCGCCCTCCTGGCCAGAAATGCTGTTAGAACTAAGAGCTTCTGTCTCTGGGACTCAGCATTCATAACCACCAGGCTTTCACTCGCGTAATATGAACCCTCGTCTTGTGGCTTTCAATACATATATTAAACTTTTCACAAAGCAAATGGAAATCTCTAAGCTCTTTCCCAGATTCCCTGGAGATCATTGTTTAAATTAGTAAACTATATTAACACACACACACACACTACAGTTTTCATATATATTATTCTATTCATGAAAATATTTTCTATGAGATGTTTTCGAATGGGGGAGCAGTCAGAGAGAGGAGAGAGAGAGAAAACGATTCTAGTAGACACTTTGGAAAGATAGTACAAGAATTCCCAAAGAATCTAGGCATCATTTTGGATTTTTAATTTATGCTTTAGTTCCAATTCTCCCCCCACCCCAGCCTCCCTGCCCACCCCCACCCAGAAAAATAAAACTCTTGTGCAAGGTATTATCTTGTCTTATTTTTGCATAATTACCTACAACCCAAAGATAGAATGACTTTGGAGTTTAGTGTATTTTCTCAGGATTTCATATTTATTGTTTCTCTAGGATTTCAAATTTTGTCTCTGGAATCAAATGGAAGGATAACATAGAGGGTTGGGTTCTTTTGTTTGGTTGATTGATGTTTTACATTATCTTAATGATTAATCAATAATTGATGAGACATATATACTTGATCCAAGTTGGCCTCTATCTAGTGTTGCCAAAGTAACTAGTGCAGGCACCCCACAATGTTGTTGATATTTAATAAAGAGGTATTATAAGAAAGGTGTTATCAGACCCAAAACTCCATGAGAGTCTACTGGTCTACTAGAGTGCTTTGGTCTAAAAGGCTCCTTGTAATTGGTTTGGAATAAAAGTAGAAACAAAGGTGGGCATTGATTATTGTAGAATAGTAGTAGTTATTATTAGAAGTTGTTACCTTTTATATAGTACCCTGTAGTTTTGTTTTTTTAAATCTTATATCATCTGTCAGTATCTTCTAACAAAAAGTCATGTTGTGAACTGGAATTAAAGAGAATGCTTGATAGCATGAGCACCTCTCAAGGATGGTTTCGAAGGATGAATTTTCCTGGCAGAGTGGAGTTTGAAAATTCTAGACAGAAGGAAGAATGTGTACAAAGACACCAAATCATAAATGATCATGGTATGAGGGGAACTACACATCCTCTATATATTGCTAGAGTGTGGTAAAGCAAGAGTGAATAAGAGCTTGATGGAGTCTGAACACCTTTTCAGTGAAGGACCAGAGAGTAAATATTTCAGGCTTCCCTGTTGCAATTACTGGGCTCTGCCATTGTAACTCAAAAGCAGCCACAGACAGTATGTAAGCAATGAGCATGGCTGTATTCCAGTAAAATGTTATTTCTAAAAACAGGCAGCTTGCGAACCCATAGATTAGATAATTCACACAAAAGCAGATGGAAATAGTTCAGTTTTAAAAAACAGTTACATTGCCCTGGCTAGGTAGCCCAGTTGGTTAGAGCATCTTCTTGATGCACCAAGGTGTGGGTTTGATCCCCAGTCAGGGCACATACAGGAATCAACCAACAAATGCATAAATAAGTGGAACAACAAATCTTTCTTTCTTTCTTTCTTTCTTTCTTTCTTTCTTTCTTTCTTTCTCTCTCTCTCTCTCTCTCTCTCTCTCAAAATCAATCAATAAGAAAATTTTAAAACGAAAATGCTTATCTTTATTATAATTTTAAAATTGAAACAACTACAAGATCCACCCTTTGCTCTCATTAAATTAGCAAAAATGAAAATTACAAAATTCAGGGAGTAGGAGTGGGAAGGAAGGGGTCAAGAGGGGAAAAAGGAGGACATCTGTAATACTTTAAACAATTTAAAAAATAAAATAAAATTGGGGATTCAACACACAAAAAATAAATTAATTAAATGTATAAGAAAAGAAAAAAATACAAAATTCTATGTAGGAAAAGATGAGAATAATTTCACTTTAGATATATTTATCCATTGCTGGGGGCCTTGGTTAGTATTCACGTAACCTTTCTAGAGAGTAAGTTGGTAAAAGACGACATAGGTCATAAAATTTATCAGCACTGTTGAGGAGGGAGGGAGAATTTGTATTGAAATAGCACTGAGTATGTATATTAAAAAACATTTATCTTAGAGTAAAACACCAACACCAAAGCTGTGATAGACATAGAGAACATATTGCCACTTGGAATGTTAAGTATGATATGAGGACTATAAAAATATGGGGGGGTAATCTATATAAATTAGTGGGGGAAAAGTATAACCTGAATGGTGTATATACATTGGTAGCAGCCACATAAAATTAATTCTGTATAAGTAATGATACAGAAAGAGTTTATAAACAGTGAGTTGACTGAGGTGGGTTTTGGGGGGGTGGGTTGTGTGTGTGTGTGTGGTTTATTTCTTGTTTTTTATTTTATTGATATTAGATGTAAAGAGCATATGTTTTATTGTGCAGTTGATTGGATAAATAATCTTTTGAAATATTCAAAGAAATGCAAGTGCGGTCCCTCGGCGGTCTGCTCCTGTGCTGTGGACATGTGAGGACACATCGAGGATGTCCCAGTGAAGAGGTGAAACGGTCTTTCTCTCTCTTGCCATCCCCACAGACAGCTGGGACAGTGTTCATGCTACAGATAATAGATCTTCTCTCTCTGCTCTCGCCCCAGCTTAGCCTTTAACTCCTAAATCCAGATTTATCTTTCAGTTCATTTGTTAGACTTGACTGTTTCCATTTCCCAAGTTCCATGAAGGGAAAACACCTTGACCAGGCACAGCAACATTTCACGCTAGAAATGCCGACTGCGGCATGCTGTAGTGGAAAGCCAGGGTTTCAGCGAGGGAGCAGCTCCGTGTGTACGGCCAGGTCCAGCCTCAGTGAGTCTAAGCAATGTCATTTCGAGGTAGGTATTTTACCCCCATTTTACAAATGAGTAAACTAAAATTCAATGGATTTAAATACCTGACTCTGGCCCGGCCGGTGTGGCTCAGTGGTTGAGTGTCGACCCATGCACCAAGAGGTTGCCAGTTCACTTCCTGCTCAGGGCACATGCCCAGGTTGTGGACCTGATCACCAGTGGGGGGCATGCAGGAGGCGGCCAATCAATGTTCTCTCTCATCAAGGTTTCTATCTCTCCCTCTCCCTTCCTCTCTCTCTCTACATCAATAAAGAAAAGAAAAAAAATACCTGACTCCAAATAATACAGCTGATAGTGAGAGAGACAAAATGCAAATCCAGGTCTGAAACAAAACCTACACTCACCCAGGGAGGGATCATGTTGTCAGGTGTATGAAAAAAACAGAGTCCCAGGCTCCTGGACCTAGGGGAAGACCTATATTGGGTGTCCTTCCTTTGCTCACTCCCTGACACAGTGCGGGCTCCTTTTTGGCTGATCCTTGTGTCAATGTGGCTGAAATATAAGGTTATAGGGCCAACTGGCAGGGGTAACCTCTGGAGGTGGCTCACCTGGAGGCCCCTACCCTTTCTCAGCCCTCTGCTTTCCATACATGGGCTGTTACCTTCTTGTGTTATCCAGAGCCCATCCCTATGCCCAAGCAGGCGGCACACACATGTGCACAGACAGTCAGAACTTCGTGGAGTTTTTTCTTTATTGATTTTTAGAGACAGAGGGAGAGAAACATCCCTGAGCGAAAACATTGATTGGCCACCTCCTGCACGCCCCCCACTGGGGATCAGGCCCACAACCTGGGCATGTGCCCTGACTGGGAATCAAACCGGGACCTCTTGGTGCATGGGTTGATGCTCAACCACTGAGCCACACTGGCCGGGCACTCAGTCAGAACTTTAAAGTCAGCTGAGGCACAGGAGCCTTCACGGATTCTGAGAATCTCTCGATACACAACTTTGCTTAGAAGAAAAGAGAGGAAACTTGTGCTTATGAACTTGCTTGTAGAAAGTAGTTATATTGTACACCATGCTCACAGCAGTATTATTCACAATAGCTAAACCGCAGACGCAACCCAAGTCTCAATCTGCATGGGGAAGCAAAATGCGATACTGCATATACATACAATGGAATATTATTCAGCCTTCAAAGGGAAGGAAATGCTGCAATAGGCCTTGCATAGATGAACCTTGAGGTCACTATGCTAAGTGAAATAAGGTGGTCACAAAAAGATAAGTTGTCATGATTGCACTTTCGTGAGTTGTCTGGAGTAGTCAGATTCATAGAGGCAGGAAGTGGATGGGGTTGGTCAGGGGCCTGGGGAGGGGAGAATGGGGAACTATTGCTTAACGGGCATAGACTTTAGTTTGACAAGATGAAACAACTGTGGTTTGGTTGGTAATGATGGCTGCAAAACAATGAGAATGTATTTAATAGCACTGAAGATACTTAAAATGTGTTAAGATGGCAAAGTGTATTTTATGTGTATTTTACGACAATAAAAAAAAAGTAGTTATTCATTTGAGACTCTAAAGGAAGTCAGACTCTTCAATAAAAGGCCTGTTTGTACAAACTTTTCTATTCAATTTTAGAGGGCCCCCCACCCCCCTCACTGACACCCCCAGAAAACCCTCCGTGGACCTCTTGGGAATCCACCGTGGTTTGGGACCACTGCTTTAACACCACCTCTGAGATTCTGCTTTCTCTGTTGATAGCAGTGTGAGCAAACTCCTGCAACTCCAGCGGGGAAGACGGATACATCCCTGCATTTTGTTGCCTTTCTTTACAAAGACCTTTTCTTCCCCTCAGACGGGCTAACTGTAATATTCAATACTCTTCTGAAGCTTCAGCTACACCCTCCCACCTAAAGCACTGTCTTTACAAATGCTGAGGAAAAAGACAACAGAGGACCCCACGCAGGGATTTCTCTCAGGACGGGGCGCCACGCCCTCCCAGCTGCCCAAGCAGCCTGAATTTCTCCGTAACCCGCTCTTGGAGCGGACCTGCCTTGAGACATCCTCCAGCTAGCAAATGTTCAGCAAACGTCTTCTCTCAGAGGAGAATTGGGAGAGTTTAAATGGCTAAAGATTTCCACCCCAGGAGCCTGTACTGGAAGGAAAGATGGAGAAATGCCCCATGGCACCAACAGTGGCCACTTTGTTTATTGTTTTGCCACATGAGAGGGAAGGGGAGAAGTGGGCTGATGTAAGCGAATAAGAATGCAGTTGAAGATTTGCTTTTAAGCATATAAAACCCTGCCTACACCATAAGACCAAAAAAAGATATTTTGTCTGTCTTCACAGAGTCCAAACTAATCAGGCAAACAAAGCCACCTTTCTTCATCAACTCCTGGCCGCTACAGCACTTAGGTTATAATTTTTCTGTGTCTTTAACCCTTAAACAGTTCGGCTCCCTGGAAGCAATGTTGCCTAACACCCCCTCCCTCTATTTTTGAGTCTGGAAGGCAGTATCACAAGCCACGACCAAGCGGAGCATTTAATGGGGGGAGGGGCTGTGGGACATTGTTTCTAGTGAATGTCAAAATGCAGTTCTTCAGTAAACAGGAAAGCCAGAACACGTGTAACATGAAACCAGGCAAATGGCCCACTGCAATGGTGAAAGGCAGTTCTCTCCACTTCACACACACACACACACACACACAGTGAAGGCGTGGTTTCAGTTTTGTCCAGGCTCACAGAAATGAGAATACATTTTAATCACAGCAAGAGACTTTCCAAAGTAATATTCAAAACTATTTAGGCAAACAAAGCCACCTGTATTTCCCAAGGGACTCTCCCTGGCTTATCCTCTCCAACATGAATCCCTAAAGAAATCAGTGATCGATGTGGAAGGGGCAAGTTGTCACCTGAACGTCTCGGACGGCCTTCATAGTGATGAATGAAGGGACCTGTAATTCAGACTCCTCATCAGTGTGGTATTATGTTGTTCCGATTGTTCTAGGGAAACGAGTACCCTTTTAAAAAAAATCTCTGCCTTTGGAACATCAAGGCTCGGTGATCCGTGTGTTCAATTTCGTTCAGCTTGGTGAAATTAAAGACATCCAAGAACTTGTGCAAGCCCTCAGACAGGACACTTTAGAACATGAGCCTGCCTCCATGGTGATAAGCACACAATGAATGCAGTCAATGCCAGGGACCAGCTGAAAGTGGAAGGCTTCAAACTCCCTTTGTGCTGTTATCAAGGGGCATCGCCCATGCACTCTAGGAGGGTAGACTCAGCCCATAAAATATATCCTTTCATTTTAGAAACAGGCACTTGGGTCCCAGGGTGGTCAAATAAAACCTTTCAGTCCTGCCCACAGCATTTACTCTCACATTGACTTATCACACCGCTCCGTTCAACCTGAATTATATTTAAAATCTGATTCTGAAGCACATTTGCAATTCTACCCAGCTCAGGCAACCACAAAACACAGGTTGTTCTGTCTACTCCCTGATTCTGCCCTTTGACTCTGGTGCAAATGTTGACCCATCAATTGCACTTCAATGAAGTGAAAGACCATCCTGTCCCCAGGATGTCACCTCCCTACAAGTCTCCCCTAGTGAACAGAAATAAAGTCATTTTCTCCTATTCCTGCAATGATTCCCTGTAATAGAATCACATGTTTCAAAATGCAAACACCTATACCCACAAACTGATGGCTTATACACCTTCAAAATATTTAAGCCCTATGAAAATGACACGAGAGAAATGGGGTTGATTTCATTAAAAACAACAACACTAGAATTTGCACCTCCAAAAGATTGTGGTCCTTTAAGATAAACTGGAATTTTCTAAAACAACTCTGTGTTAGACAAAATATTCCAAATCTTATGAAGGTATATATTTTGGAGTCAGAGAGTATATTGCTTATTCAGTGTGGTCAATTAAGAGTCCTAGCTCATCTTTTAAAACCAGATCCAACTTAATCACCCACTTATTCACCACATTTCACTACAAATGATGTTGATTGTCTTACAGAATTTAGCCTATCTTCAGAAAACGGAGACTGGCACTATTTAGATAGTTCAAACAGTTTGCCACAGAGGTACCATAACACTGAGGAAGACAGCCATTGGTAGAATGAATGAGTGTATGACTTCCATTACTGTTTGTTTTTGTTTTTTAAAAAAGACCCTGGTTTTTTTTTTTTTTTTTAAAGGGCCATTTGGCATACATATATCCTAGGTTTTATTTGGTAATTCCATCTTTTTTTTAATGTGCATGGGCAGCTCTGGAAGGAACCTGTAAGTGCCTAGCCAGTGAGCCCACTATGGGAACAATGGCAGAACAACAGTGGCCAGCTCACCTGCTAATCTTTCACTGGTATAACC
Organism: Molossus molossus; assembly: GCF_014108415.1. NCBI lineage: Eukaryota > Metazoa > Chordata > Mammalia > Chiroptera > Molossidae > Molossus > Molossus molossus. Next base: position 187,301,374 of record NW_023425344.1, read on the forward strand.
CTTTAGGTGAGTGCTGATCAAACTTTCAAGTTCTTAAGAATCAACTGGGATGCTGGTTAAAATGCAGATCCCCGGGACAGTTCCTACAGATTCGGATTCTCTACGTCTGGGGAGGGGCCTGGGAACCCGCAGTTTAACAGGCTCCCCCGGTGACTCTGAAGCAGATGGACCACACCGCTGATTACAACTTCTACTTGGACTCCCGGCGCAGGATGCCTGCTTCTGCACTCTGCAGCGACAACCAGAGGATTGCATTAGTGGATGCTAAGGAATTAGGTCACCTGTGCCTGGCGGCTAGGGGAGGGGAGGAAGGCTACACCACCTGTACATTTGATGATGTCCATTTGGGCGAAAATCTGTCTTTGATTTAGTCGCTCAGTATGCTGGGACAGATATTTAGTATAATCATCCTTTCCTTTTCCTTGGTTTCCTTCATCCCTGCCATCTCCTCCTCGGGGAGGGCTTTCACCAGAGGCCATCTGGAGGTCCTGAACCTCTTTGCTCACATCACCCCGGCACACACAGGTGGTGATGAGTGACCTGCATTTTTCCCTCCCATCTGGCAGCCTGGATGATGAGAGGCCTAGTCCACCCGCCCTCCAAATGCATTCATGCTCTAGGCCGTGTTCTCAACCTGGCTGTACACTGGGGAAACATGGAAGAGCATCTACAAATCCCGAAGACTGGATCCGATCTCCACGCTGATTGAACTGGTACAGGGTGGCGCTTGGGGACTGGAGTTCTACAAGCTCCCCCAAGTGTTTCCAACAGAGCTAAGTTTGAGAACCACTCAACAGCAGCACTTGGCAGGCCTTTGTCGTAAAGGGTTAGATAGTAAAAATGCTAAGCCTTGCAGGCCATTCAGTCTATGTTGCAACTGCTGAACTCTACAGTTGTAGCTGGAAAAGCAGCCCCAGACATCAATGAATGGGTGTGCACCTGAGCCAGTAATACTTACGAATACTAAAATTTGAATTTCATACAATGTCCACATTCACAAAATAGTCTTCTTTTGCTTCCCCTCCCCCAACAATTAAAAAATGTCAAAGGCCATTCTTGGCTCAAAAGGTGGCAAAATCAAGATCGGGCAGCAGGCTGGCTTTGGCTGGCAGGTTGTGGCCTGCTGACCCTTCTTCTGGAACACACCGGAAATGAATGTAAGAGGCTTCGGGGTCAGGTCTGCCATTAGCTTGTGCATGGCAGAAACCCTATTAGAATTCAACCTTTTGATGTTTGCAGATGAAGACTGTTTGAAAATCTTTTGGACCTGGCCTTGTTCAGCTTCTTGGTCCGGGAAGCTGGATTTTGTAAGAGATGAGTCTTCTACTATGTAAATATTAGGATTATGGAACTCCTCTTACAAACTCTAAATTACTATCTTCCATTCTTTGCCCCTCCTACCAGCACTCAGTGGAGGGAGAGACAGGGGAACTAATGTTCTTTTTAAAAAGTTAATATCAACTAAGCTTTGTTATGTGACACGGTGGGCATAATGCGGTACAACGTGCTTGGGGGAATACAGAAATAAACAAAAGTGCAAAATTATAGTTAATGATGAAAGGAAAAAGGTCGAGGGCTTCCACGTATCTATAACTCCGCTGGGATAACAGAGTGAAGACAAGCTGGTTAAGTAGGCTCTGAGAGCAGACAGCTGCAGGTGAAAATCTAGCTGCTTCTTGTGAGCTCTGACCTTGAGCAAGTGTCTAAAGCTCGCCGTGTCTCAGTTTCTTAAATATATAAAGTGGGAATAACAGTGCTTTAAACAAGGCCTCAGTAAATGCTAGCCATTGTCATTGTTTTATCCTTGTCATTTACACCTGCTTTAAGAACTGGGTCTAACCTACTTTTGACAAGGCCCAGTACCGCACAGAGTCCTCTATGTGTTATAACTGGAATGTTCTAGATCATATGTTGTACAAGAGGCCCAATTATGTCTGTCGTGCAAATAGTAATGGACAGTACAAGTTTCTACAAGGGTAGATAACCCACGGCACCTAGTAGGCATGTAGACAGCCCTATGGCATGAAACCAAGTATGGTCCTTGGCCCCTATGGACCCCACACCCCCCTTCAGAACAGATGTGCTTCTCGCCCAGTTGTTGGAATGTTCACAGCTAATGGCTCATAGCTGAGTTCCCAGAAAATGTCCTCTCTTTAAGACAGTTACCTTGCCTACAGGTATGTCCCTGCTCCGGAGGCAGCAGGCAACCAGTGACAAGTCAATCCGGGTTTTGAAGGCCTGGTCTGTTTGCCCGTGAGCTCTGCTGAGGACTCTGCTGAAAGGGCATCCTCTTCCACGTGCCGCGTGCCCAGTCTTGCACCCTCGCTCCCTCTGGATCTTGAGAGCCCTCCCAGTAAACCTCTGCATTTCACTCTCCATCTCAAAGTCTGTTTCTAGACCAGCCCAATTCCTGCTGATGAGCTGCTGCCCGAATCGTGCTATTTTACATTGGTATATACACTTAACCAGGTCTTTCCTGCTTTTTTTTTTTTTTTTTTTTTTTTTTTAACCAGTTCAACTTAAGCAGGTAAGTTTAATGATCAAAACTTCTTTTAAGAGTCTGTGTTGTCACAGATGGCTGTGGAAAAAAAAAATCATTCTCAGAGAAATTCACATAAGTAGTTCAGATGATCTGGATCAAAAAAATCCACCTTCTTACTCTTTAAACATACGTGAAAAAACACCTTCTTGGAGGAGGAGCAGCTCTCACAAGCTACAACTCATGTTTAATCAAAGGGGTCAGAGCTGAGCACTTAGTCCATTAGGCAGTTCTCAGTTTTTCTAAGGAGAACACCAGAAGGAGCTGAAACATCTGTGTGGCAGATGAAGAGATCACCAACTGTCTTGCGTTTCCTTTGGCCACAAAGCTCCCTCTTTATCTAAGAACAGACCTCTCTCAGGCTGAGATTAACCTTTAATGAATTTTGAGTGCCTCCCGTCCAGCACACTCTTGCCCAAAAGCACTGTATCACTGGTTTTTTGGCTAGATATACACATACGTATAGCAGAATTAAAAATCCCTAGGCTTTGCCCTTGTCCTTTCGAAAGCAAAACAATAAAAACCTCACGCTTTGGGGGAGTTTCAGGGGAACCACCTTTTCAAAACTAGGGGTTTCCATATGATTCGTGGTCCAGATGATCTGGGGACTTCATTTTGAAACCGCTAAGTAGGCTTCCCTTATACCTGTGGTTCTCAAAGTGTGGCCCACGGACCAGCAGCATCAGCAACATCTGGGAGCTTATTAGACATACAGATTCTTGAATCAAAAACTGGGAGTGGGGCCCAACGTTCTGTTTTAAGGAGCCAACCAGGTGACTGATTTTCTTACATGCTGTAGTTTAAGAACCACCGTCGGACACGATCTCTTTTTTCCCTCAGTAGAAATCAGAAAAAGACATGAAAAGTATCGTCACCCACAGATTAATCAGCATCTATGTGTATGAAGGTGTCTCAGAGGGAACTCACAAACCAGGAATCTGGCATCTTGAATCCAGGCCGAATTCCAACCTGAGGTTTGAACGTTTCCTTATTCTGTCTCTTCTGGCTGCAGCATTTCCCTGAGTTTGGTTCCTTAATACTCTCTCATTCTGATCGAGGTATAGCACACAAAAGCCAGGCAGATAGGATTTCTGGTTCCATCACTCAGTAGCTCACTAGGTGACCAAGGTGAGTTCTGTAAATTCTATAGGCCTCAGTATCCTCGTGGGCACAATAGGATGAACAGTAATGTCTATTTTATGAATGTAACCTTTTGTGATGGTGCTGCTGATAATAGTATCTATTAACTAATAATAAACTGCTCTGTAGACTGTTTGCTAATAGTTGAAAATCAGTTTGAGTCCCTGAACTGGAAAGAGTAGAAGTTCAGCCAGTCCCAGGTGGACTGAGAGACCCTACCCTTCATCTGAATCAACTCCTTGGACCAAACTTAGTATCTTCAGTGAATTTATTTTTATTCCTTTGTTCTGTGAGATATATACGAATGGGGCCCATGTGCCAGACATTCCACCGTGGAAGCAGGGACCTGACCCAGTTGTCTGAGAGCTTCTCATTCTGGAATCCAGCCTCATTCAGGATATCAGATTGCATGTGTATGGACTGTCATGGTCTTGTCTCTGACTACAGCAGTAACCATGGAAACTTTAGGCCCTCCAGTCATCTCAAAATCACTCGGAAGCCCTGAAACCTCTCTGTTAAGAAATATTTACTGATCTGACTATGCCCGAGGGACTATAGCTCTGAAAACTGCCAGACCCATGAACTGGGTCCAGGAATCAGAGAGCCCAAAGATGAGGGATGCTGGAGCCCTTCTGATTGCTCCATTGAAACAGGGCCCTAGGGAACACACTCTGGGGCACCTTCTGGGTTTTCTCAAGAGGCTCCCACACAACAACCGCTTGAGTATTTCCAGGAACAGTGGTTCTAAAGGTCTCTTCTACTTGCATTGTTAAATGATTCAGACCAAGGGGTGACCATTGTGTCCATCAAAATCAAATTTAGAAATCCACTCTCTTGTTCTTGGAGAACATTTGCAGAGTCTAATTAAGAATGCTTGGGGTGCTACAAACATTCAGTACTGACGTCTAACGGAAACCAAAGAGAGCCACAACAGGGAGGTACTTGATGCATTCTCACCTGGCGCTACCTGTCGTAAAGAAGGCTTGGGGCAGGGGTTGACGGTCACTGCAAAAGGCTATTTTATTCCACAGTCAGAGCTAAAAATGCTGTGGTCTCCCCAGAATGCATAGGTTTTAACATTCGTGCTTTGTTGTTGCTGTTAATCCTCTCCTGAGTATATTTTTTCAGTGACTTTTTTAGATAGAGTGGAAGGGAGGGAGGGAGGGAGGGAGGGAGGGAGGGAGGGAGGGAGGGAGAGAAAGAACCATCAGTGTGAGAGAGACATACATTGATTGGTTGCCTCCCGAATGATCCTGACTGGGGCTGGGGATGGAACATGCAACCCAGGTTCATGCTCTTGACCAGGAATCAAACCTGAGACCCTTTGATCCATGGGCCAACGCTCTAACCACTGAGCCAAACTGGCCAGGGCTCGCTTTCACTTTTTTAAGATGTCCAAAGAAACTGATCTAATGTCTTCATTTCCCTCTGAGGTAGAAATTTGTTTTGTGCTGCATCTACTACCTCCACTTTACAATGGTGTTTCTCCTCCTACTTTGTCCTCTCCCCCTCCTCCTCCCTTGGCCACTCCCCTTCCCAGTACATGACTATTAAGGAAGTACCATATTGCCACAGTGTAACTGTCCTGGCCAAAGAGGACTGATCCAGGATTAGGTCCCAGTCACCAGTTTGCCTAATACTTTGATAGTTGGAACTGAGAGAACCAGAGATGGGAAGTCTCTGCACCCCTGCTGCGGAGGCCTCGGGAGCCCAGAGCCCTGACTTCCACTGAATTGCTCACTGCTCTCAGATCCCGTGGGCTCCCTCAATATTCTTCCAAGAAATACATCTTTTGGGCCTGGCCAGTGTGGTTCAGTTGGTTGAAGGTCGAAAGGTATTAGTTTAATTCCTGGTCAGAGCACATACCCAGTTGCAACTGATCAATGTTTCTCTCTCTCTCTCTCTCTCTCTCTCCTCTCTCTCCCTGCTTCTCTTTTAAAAAATCAATAAAAATATATTAAAACATTTTTTAAAGAGAGAGAGAGGAATGGAGAGGGAGACAGAAACATTGATGTGAGAGAGAAACTTAGATCAGCTGACTCCTGCACCTTCCCTATTGGGCATCGATCAATCCGGGCATGTGCCCTGACTAGGAATTGAACCAGTGACACTAGGAATTGGTGCATGAGATTACACCCAATCAACTTAGCCACACCAGTCAGGGCCCTTCCTCTCTCTCTAAAAAAAAATTAATAATAATAATGAATAAAAAAATATTTTTTTAAAAAGAAATTCCCCTTTTTTGCTTAAGCTTGTCTTCAAGGTTTATGTCTCCCAAAATTTGTATGTTGAAATCCTAACCGCAAAAGGTATTGTGCTGGCATGTTTATAACCCCTTTAATTGATGGTTGGTAAATTATTGTGCTGCTCCATAATTGATAATTGGGAAAGTCACTGTGTGCCCTCTAGCTGAACCTGTTTAGTCAAAATAACCTCAGTAAAGTGGAATACTCCCTGAACCAAGAAATCGCTGGGAGCCGGCTACGTGTCTGACAGAGTCCACAGAGCCTGGAGGTCTCGAGTCAGAGACTCGACCTTCCCCACAATCTCAAGGAATCAGGCTTGCATTGTGTTTGTGCAGCTCGGGGCTAAGTGTGACCCAATGTACCTTGAAATACCTGAAGTACCTGGGTGTTCCTGTTATCCATAAGGCAAACTAATTCTATACAGCATTGCTGTGGCCCTGGGCATTCTATCAAGAAGATCCTGTTTGCTGTAAGGTCTAAAAGGCATGTAATAAAGCATATCGGGGCTGACTCCGAAGACTCTGTCACAGGGTGTTCGGAATCAGGCGCCGGCCGGCTAATAAACGGCTCTTATTTGCACTTCAGTTCTCCAGTGGTCTTTCTTTGACTGTTGCACCACAACAGTATTAGTGGGGGATCTTTAGGAGCTCTCATGAATGAGATTAGTGCTCATAAAACAGAACTCTCTAGCCCTTTCTGCCACGTGAGGATACAGCAGGCAGTGTGCGGCCAGAGAAAGGGCAAGTTGATCGCGGACATTCCAGCCTCCAGAACTACCAAGGAGACGTTTGTTGTTTGTCAGCCCCACAGTGTGTGGCATTTTGTTACAGCAGCACGGACTAAGACAACGTGGTTCATCGTGCTGTAGCACGTGTCGGAATTTCCTTCCCTTTCCCCCTGCTTATTGAGGTACAATGGACAAATAAAATAGCAGTAAGTTTAAATTGTACAATGTGATGACTCACAATATGAATCCATTGTGAAAGGATTCCCACAATCAGAGTAATTAACATCACCATCACCTAACATTCTGACCTTTTTTTTCTTTCTTTTCTTTTTTTTTTTTTTTTGGTGAAAACACTTAAGATTTAGTATCTTAGCAATTTTCAATTATACAGTACAGTATTATCAACCATAGTCACCATGCTCTACATCAGATCCTCAGACTCTAGTCATCTTCTAACTGAAAGTTTGTACCCTTACCAACCTCTCCCCACACCCTCCACCCCTCAGCCCCGGCAACCACCATTCTTCTTTCTGTTGCTGTAAGTTCAACTTGATTTATTTTTTGGTCCAACTTCTTTTTTTAAGATCCCACATATAAGTGATACCATGTTAGCATAAGTTTCATTCATGTTGTCACAGCTGGCAGAATGTCCTTCCTTTTTAAGGCTGTGTGTGTGTGTGTGTGTGTGTGTGTGTGTGTGTGTGTGGCACATTTTGTTTATGCATTCATCAATCAACACTTTGACTGTTTCCATCTTTTGTTTATTGTGAATAATGCTTCTGTGAACATAGGTATACAAATATCTGTCCGGGTCCCGGCTTTCAATTCTTTTAGCTATACACTCAGAGTGGAACTGCTGGATCATATGGTAGTTCTATTTTTAACTGAGGAAATCCCGTTATGCTTCCCACAGCACTGCACCATTTTACATTCCTCCAGTAACACAAGAGAGTTCCTACTTTTCCACATCCTCGCAAACATGTGGTATTTTCTGCTTTTTAAAATAGCCATTCTAATGAGTGTGAAGTACTATCTCATTTTGGTTTTGATTTTTATTTCCCTAATGATTAGTGATGCTGAGCATCTGTTCATATGCTTAGTGCCCATGCGTATGTCTACTTTAAAGAAAAGTACATACAAGTCCCTTGTCCAGATTTTAACAGGTTTTTGTTTTTGTTGTTGAGTTGTAAGAGTTCTTTATATATTCTGGATACTAACCCTTTAGGATTTGCAGGTATTTTTCACATTCTGTGGCTTGCTTTAGGAACTATATTTCTGGGCCTTGCACCTGCTCATTCAAATAGTAAGTGCACCTGTGTGTGAAAAGATGCGCTAAATGACTGAGCAAAATGGTACCATTGACTTCCATGACTTTCTCTCTTTACCCGACTCTGTCATGTGCTCAAAACTCTTCCCAATTGCTTGGAAACATTTTTTATTACTAGACCTTTCAAGTTTTCTAAATGGAATTTAATTGACTATTTCATCTTAGATATCTGAGAAGGGAGATCTCAGTCCTAAATAGATTGTGAGAAATGAGGAGTAGTTGGGCTTGAAGCTAGAAGAGGTGGTGGTTGTACACACACACACACACACACACACACACTCAAAAACTTCCTGACATCTACACATGTGTGAAAGGAAGTACTTCCACTAACACTAGGGCTTGCCTGGAGGGTTTGTTACGTTTCATTGTAACTGTTCTCACTAGGTGATACAGGTCATAAACCTTGACCCTGGAACACCAGACCCTTATTGGGGTCTTAACATTCTTTCCTGACCAATGAACAATGAAACATTTTTTATCCAACCACCTACATCTCATCTCAGCCAGAGTGCTTGATTTTCCATCCTTAGCATGAGCACTATGAACTAGAAACTTCAAACTCCTGAGATTTTTCTCCTTACCCTCTGAGTAAATTTCTTTACTGGGGAGTGTTCCCTTGTCCAGCAAGCTAATAGACTTGGACTTTTACTGCCCCCCTTTCTGATGGTCTTCATTTTGCATGTCATGTGGGCTGTAATCCTACTCTTAGCTCCACAAGATCCTCACAAATCAACACACACACCAGGTGCCATACAGTTGCTCCAAGTTTTAGGCAGAGAGGCCCATGCTTATCCATGCAGAACTGCAACCAATCCCATCTCTACAATTCTCAGGAAACATAGATCAATCCCAGCCTGCACTCAAACAGATATATTAATTTAGTTATCTATTACACAGATATTTAACCTCTACAGAACACTTGCCTTCCTAATGTTCACATTTCTTAGAAAGCACATGTACAGGTCTTTACATAAATGTTTAGCTACATCCTGGACCCCTTTGCATCTATCTAAAGGTTTCTCACAGTAATGTGCACGCATGTGAACACGAGTGTGTGTGTGCGCATGCACACACACACACACACACACACACATGCAGTATGCATTTGTCTCTGAAGAACTGCCTTTAATGTCCTGTTGAAACCAAAGAATCAAAACTTCAAGCTCGTAAACTAAATGTGCAGAGTCACTGCTCAGGAACAATAACATTTCAAACAGGAAATTAGTCCGATTACAATATCCTCTGAATTATGATCTCTGCGTCCTTGTTGCTTTACCTGGTACCAAATCACTCAAACAGCTTGCTGACTGTCTACAGTAGCAGTTGAAAAAAACGCTAGGTAGGGTTTTCCTCCGCCATGGAATGAAATGGGGCGGGTAAATAATCCATGTCGCGCAGCCCCTTAGGATCAGCTAGAGAAAATGAGTCTCAGGCCAGGATCCCAAAAGGGAACGTTCATCACCCATTCTCTAACAGCTCCCCTTTTCCCTTCACAGAACCCCCTAGGGATGGCAGTTGCAGAGTGAGGTGAGCCAGTGCCAGCCTCAGCTTCCCAGCTGTCCTGGAGCAAGGTATGGACAGCCCCTGTGCTGGGTGCCTCGCACTTTGTCTGGCTGATATTTTTTTTTTTTAAACCAAATAGGAGTTACAGATATAAGGCAAAAAATGCAAGAGGATCACAGAGAAGGAAGCCAATGATCTGGAAGTCCCTATGACCTGGAGGGCCCTATGATCTGGAGCGCCCTATGATCTGAGGGCCCTATGATCTGAGGGCCCTATGATCTGGAGGGCCCTATGATCTGGAGCGCCCTATGATCTGAGGGCCCTATGATCTGAGGGCCCTATGATCTGAGGGCCCTATGATCTGGAGCACCTATGATCTGAGGGCCCTATGATCTGGAGGGCCCTATGATCTGGAGCGCCTATGATCGGGAGCGCCCTATGATCTGGAGCGCCTATGATCTGAGGGCCCTATGATCTGAGGGCCCTATGATTTGGAGCGCCTAATATCTGGAGTGCCCTATGATCTGGAGCACCTATGATCTGGAGTGCCCTATGATCTGAGGGCCCTATGATCTGAGGGCCCTATGATTTGGAGCGCCTATGATCTGGAGCGCCCTATGATCTGGAGTGCCCTATGATCTGAGGGCCCTATGATCAGAGGGCCCTATGATCTGGAGGGCCCTATGATCTGGAGCGCCCTATGATCTGAGGGCCCTATGATCTGAGGGCCCTATGATCTGGAGTGCCCTATGATCTGGAGGGCCCTATGATCTGGAGCGCCCTATGATCTGAGGGCCCTATGATCTGAGGGCCCTATGATCTGGAGCGCCCTATGATCTGGAGTGCCCTATGATCTGGAGTGCCCTATGATCAGAGGGCCCTATGATCTGAGGGCCCTATGATCTGGAGTGCCCTATGATCTGGAGCGCCCTATGATCTGAGGGCCCTATGATCTGAGGGCCCTATGATTTGGAGCGCCTATGATCTGGAGCGCCCTATGATCTGGAGCACCTATGATCTGGAGTGCCCTATGAATTGAGGGCCCTATGATCAGAGGGCCCTATGATCTGGAGGGCCCTATGATCTGGAGCGCCTATGATCTGGAGCGCCCTATGATCTGGAGGGCCCTATGATCTGGAGCGCCCTATGATCTGGAGCGCCCTATGATCTGGAGTGCCCTATGATCTGGAGTGCCCTATGATCAGAGGGCCCTATGATCTGAGGGCCCTATGATCTGGAGTGCCCTATGATCTGGAGCGCCCTATGATCTGAGGGCCCTATGATCTGAGGGCCCTATGATTTGGAGCGCCTATGATCTGGAGCGCCCTATGATCTGGAGCACCTATGATCTGGAGTGCCCTATGAATTGAGGGCCCTATGATCAGAGGGCCCTATGATCTGGAGCGCCCTATGATCTGAGTGCCCTATGATCTGGAGTGCCCTATGATCTGAGGGCCCTATGATCTGAGGGCCCTATGATCTGGAGTGCCCTATGATCTGAGGGCCCTATGATCTGGAGCGCCTATGATCTGAGGGCCCTATGATCTGGAGGGCCCTATGATCTGGAGCGCCCTATGATCTGGAGCACCTATGATCTGGAGTGCCCTATGATCGGAGTGCCCTATGATCTGGAGCGCCCTATGATCTGGAGCCCCTATGATCTGGAGCGCCCTATGATCTGAGGGCCCTATGATCTGAGGGCCCTATGATCTGGAGCGCCCTATGATCTGGAGTGCCCTATGATCAGAGGGCCCTATGATCTGGAGGGCCCTATGATCTGGAGCGCCCTATGATCAGAGGGCCCTATGATCTGAGGGCCCTATGATCTGGAGCGCCCTATGATCTGAGGGCCCTATGATCTGGAGCGCCTATGATCTGAGGGCCCTATGATCTAGCCGATGATCTGGAGTGCCCTAAATGATCAGAGGGCCCTATGATCTGGAGGGCCCTATGATCTGGAGCTGCCCTATGATCAGAGGGCCCTATGATCTGAGGGGCCCTATGATCTGGAGTGCCCTATGATCTGGAGGGCCCTATGATCTGAGGGCCCTATGATCTGGAGTGCCCTATGATCTGGAGGGCCCTATGATCAGAGGGCCCTATGATCTGAGGGCCCTATGATCTGGAGTGCCCTATGATCTGGAGGGCCCTATGATCTGAGGGCCCTATGATCTGGAGTGCCCTATGATCTGGAGGGCCCTATGATCAGAGGGCCCTATGATCTGAGGGCCCTATGATCTGGAGCGCCCTATGATCTGAGGGCCCTATGATCTGGAGTGCCCTATGATCTGGAGGGCCCTATGATCTGAGGGCCCTATGATCTGAGGGCCCTATGATCTGGAGTGCCCTATGATCAGAGGGCCCTATGATCTGAGGGCCCTATGATCTGGAGTGCCCTATGATCTGGAGCGCCCTATGATCTGAGGGCCCTATGATCTGGAGTGCCCTATGATCTGGAGGGCCCTATGATCAGAGGGCCCTATGATGCCCTATGATCTGAGGGCCCTATGATCTGAGGGCCCTATGATCTGGAGTGCCCTATGATCTGGAGGGCCCTATGATCTGAGGGCCCTATGATCTGGAGGGCCCTATGATCAGAGGGCCCTATGATCTGAGGGCCCTATGATCTGGAGTGCCCTATGATCAGAGGGCCCTATGATCTGGAGGGCCCTATGATCTGGAGGGCCCTATGATCTGGAGCGCCCTATGATCAGAGGGCCCTATGATCTGGAGCGCCCTATGATCAGAGGGCCCTATGATCTGGAGTGCCCTATGATCTGGAGTGCCCTATGATCAGAGGGCCCTATGATCAGAGGGCCCTATGATCTGGAGGGCCCTATGATCTGGAGCGCCCTATGATCTGGAGTGCCCTATGATCAGAGGGCCCTATGATCTGGAGGGCCCTATGATCTGGAGCGCCCTATGATCTGGAGCGCCCTATGATCAGAGGGCCCTATGATCTGGAGCGCCCTATGATCAGAGGGCCCTATGATCTGGAGTGCCCTATGATCAGAGGGCCCTATGATCTGGAGGGCCCTATGATCTGGAGGGCCCTATGATCTGGAGCACCCTATGATCTGGAGCGCCCTATGATCTGAGGGCCCTATGATCTGGATGGCCCTATGATCTGGAGCGCCCTATGATCTGAGGTCCCTATGATCTGAGGGCCCTATGATCTGGAGGGCCCTATGATTTGAGGGCCCTATGATCTGAGGGCCCTATGATCTGAGGGCCCTATGATCTGAGGGCCCTATGATCTGAGGGCCCTATGATCTGGAGGGCCCTCCCACCAGCAGTGTGCCTTGCCCCTCAGGGTGTACAGGGTGGGGGAAAAGTCGGTTTACAGTTGTGAAAATATGAAAATACAGAGTCTATTCTTGTACTATTACTTATTAATTACCGTATTATTTTCCATATGAAAAACTGTAAATCTACTTTTGCCTACCCCCGTATTTTGTTTTGTGATGATGAACTACATGTCCCCATTGACGACAGTTTCCTGTGAAGTTCTGTTCTTCAGGGTTGGAAGCCAAGCCCTGTCCCACCAGCTCCTCTTACAGGTTTGCCCTTGATGGGTTTCTTCCTCCTTTGGCACCTGAGGCAGGTGCCCACCTAAACACAAAGGAAGCATCCTTAGGGGGAGGGGAAATGTATTCTTCGCATGATGTGGATGTTTACTCAAGGGAGGGAAGTGGGGCTTTATGTTTTAGTGATCTGATTTTCTCTGTGTGTGTGTGCACACGCGCATGTGTGCATGTGTGTATTTCTGATCAAATAAGGTTTTTTGTTTTCTTGAGCTTTGTTTTTAAACTCATGATGAGAAAATTTTTATGAGAGAAAAAAAATGACTATATATCATGAGCGTGATTTTCATGTTCTCCCTTTTCCTATCCTTTTGGTACTGTTTTCCAGGCATGTTGAAGACAACTGCGTCTGTGAGCCTTTGTTTTTCTAATGATCTTGTTTCTCGTTACTATGGAGGAAAACCTCCTCCTCTGCCCTTTTGCATGACTACTCAATTACTAAAAACTGAGATCTGGTCCTACATCCGTCAAGAAGATAAAAGTGGGTGAGAATTAGTGGAAGAACAGCCGTAACTGTCACTCACAGGGCTCCCTGAGGGACTACATCTGGACTGAGGTACAAGTGCAATGGGAGCTTTGAAAGTGGGTGGTCTCTTGTCCTTTGCTTTTCCTCTGCGGCGCTATTTGAGCATTTCCTGTGTTCCAGGCCCCGTGGATGCAGCCTTCAGACAAGTGGCAGACAGGTCCCTCAGAAAGACAAGAACTGTGCTCCGCCTTCTTTCTCTGTTTCACATGCTGACCCCGTGGGGGTGTGTCAGTCACAGCTCCTCCTTCATTCCCGGGAATTTCATGTTGCTGTCTCCCTGTTGTCTGCAGTAATGTGCAAGCTAGGATAGAGAGGGTAAGAACATCTTCCAGGGTGGGACATCAGCCTGAAAACAGTTGTTTGTAACTGAAGTGGCAACTCATCACACAAGTTTACCGGCGGTGACACCCCACTGATCTACGTTGCATGATGTCAAGGGATAGCCGTGGCCATGCAAAACCAAATTCTTTCTCTTGGAATTCTAAGTGGTCCACTGAAAATTATTGTCTTGCATTAAGTAAAATTATGAGCGCAATGAAACTTTGTGAATATGCAAAAGGTACATTTAAAACCATTTGAAACCTGATGCAACGGTAGTGTTTTAATGATAACATCTAAGACAACTGGTAATGAAGCAACTCGAGGAGTGGGTGAAGGTCAAAATACACAGAAGTTGAGAGAGCAAAGGAGAACGAGAGAAAAAAGGAACATTTAAAAGAGACAGAAGAAGAGTAAATATTTGGGAAGTAGGTGGAAATTAGAGGTTTTGGGGAAAGTCTTCTTATGCTGCTCACGTGAGAACGATGGGACCAGTGACACCCATGTGGCTTTGAGGGGCACACTTCACTGGATGCACCAGTCTAATATTGGGGGGTGGGGGATGGGGACCTAAAGAAAATATGCTGGTCCCAAATAGAATGTTCTCACCCAGGTAACATACAGGGAGATCTGTTGTTGTGGGCTAACACCAAAGCTTTTATCCACTTGGAGAATGTCCTACAAGACCTGGAGTTTCAAAAATCACCCCCACTTCCTGGGGCAAAAATACTTTCTTTCATACGTTGAATCTTCTTTGAAACACCAGCGAGGAATTCATTACTTAAAGGAACCCAGAGGTGCACTCTGCATGATAACTGTTCTGTTCAATAAATTTCAATTTTTGTGAATTCCTTAAAGTGAGACATACCTATTTTATATCTTCTCCTTTGTCTTCTATCTCACTTGCCTTGATGGTTTCTCTCCTCCCATCTGGATCAGGGAGTCTCGGGTCTGCTCCCGAGCCCAGCTAGCAACAAGATACAGCACCCCAAACTCTACAGGCTCCAGAGAAGGGGTTTGGGAGCTAGGAAGGGGCAGCCTAGAGCCTATGATTCTGAAGCAGGGAGACTGATGTTTAGCCGTGGTGGAGGGAGGTCAGCTTCACTGCTTTCGAGCCGTACTGGGGACAAGGTCTCTGGGCTAACGTGGCTGGAGTCTCCTGACTTCAAGCCAGACCACTTGCCCCATAGGGCAACCTTGAATTTCCCATCCAGTCAGCCCTTCCTCTCCCTGAGCTGGAGCCTACTCGTCATTTTTTGTATCACTCCTAGAAGATGTACATTCTTCACACTCTTACCAAACAACCTGCCCAGGTGTCCGGCCCTAGCAGTGTTGCTGCTGCGGGCCGACGGTGTGAGCGCCATCCCCCCTCTGCCTGCGCTGTTCTCCCTGCACTCCCGTGGCGGGTCCCTTGCTTTATTCAGGGCTTAGCTCAAATAGCTTCCCCTCGGAGAGCCTTCCCCACCTCCTAATCTATAAAAAGACCACCACCCTCAAACTCCTACAAATCTGCCCACAGCACCATCGGCCTTGCCCAAATCACACACAGATACATCCACAAGGAATTATATCCAGAAACCATCCCAGACACCTTACCTTGGGTGTATATATTAGCCACAGACTGAAACTTCATGGCACAGAAAACAATAGTCTTTTACCATGTATTAAACAATAGAAAAACACTGACTTACAAGTTTACGACAATTAAAAAATAGATCCTAACAACAATTGGAAACATGGCCGGAAGGAGGAGTATCATCTAGTATGGTTCTTCCGCAGAACGATCTAGCAATAGACATCAACAGTCTTCAAAATACTTATATTGTTTGGCCTAGTGACAGACATTGAGGACGTTATGCTATGTGAAATAAACCAATCATAAAAGACAAATACTGTATGCTTCTGCTTATGTGAGGTACCTAGTGCAGTCAAAGTCATAGGCATACAGCAGAATGGTGGTCGCCAGGGGCTGGCAGTGGGGGCAGGGGAAGGGGAGTTATTGTTGAATAAATACAGAGCTTTAAACTGGGAAGATGGGCCCTGGGCAGTTTGCTCAGTGGTTAGAGCGTCAGCCCACGGACCAGAGAGGTCCGGGTTCGGTTCCTGCTAAGGGCACGTACCTCAGTTGCAATTTGTCCCTGGCCCCATTTGGGGTCGTGTGGGTGGCAACCACTTGATGTGTCTCTCTCACATTGATGTTTCTCTCTCTTCCTCCCTCTCTCCCTCCTGCTCTATCTGAAGATAAATGCAAAAAATGTCCTTGGGTGAGGATGAAAAAAATAATAATAATAAACCGGGAAGATGGAACAGTTCTGGTCTTCGTTTCAGCTACCTCTTCAACAGGTCTCAGACTCTGTAAGGCTCCGTGTCTAGGTATCATTTTAAATACTTTAGGCACCTGAGCATGCAGCTCTGTCTGTGACTGCATCCTCTTATCAGTTCTTACATAAAACGCAGGTGCTCCGCCACAGAGCTGGAAAATCTTTCACGCGATGAGATAGAGCCACTGACTCAACCAAGGTCACTGGACTGTGTTCTACCTGCTAGTCGTGAATAACAACCCACGGTGACTTGAAAGGCTTGCAAGAAATGTCTGCAGGGAGAAACTCCCGCGACTTTAAAAAATAGTCCTCTTCTTGGGCCTCTGTGACTTGTTTCCCCAGCCCACCCAGCCCAGCTGGCTCGCTTTTTCTACCTCGGTGACCTTCTAAATAAGCTTTCTCTTATAAAATAAATAAAAACTAGTCCTCAAAGCCCCTCCCATTTTTGTTCTCCTACCTTGTGACTTGAGTTCTCATTCCAAAATCCAGTGACCTCATTGATTGCAGCACCTCAATGCAGCCCATGTACTGGAATAAGAAAGAAAAAAAAAGAACAGGTTAAAAAAAAAATAGCACAAAGATGTCTCTTAGCTTTATTGTGGTTTCCTCGGAAACACCTTAAAGCAGCTCTTGCTATCGGGTTACATTTACACACTCAGCCTACCATTGATATTTCTGACCAAGAATGGACACGTGCCTGGAACTTCAGTTCAGTCAGCAAACATCAGCTAAAGCCCAACTGTGCCATCAAGAATGCAGGCCACAAAGATGAATATGAATTCAATGGTTTAGAGCTTGAGCTCTGGGGTCAGACCATGTGATCTGAATCCAGGCCCTGCCACTTATTAGTTATGGAACCTTCACAAGTGACCCAACATCCCTGCGACTCAGTCTTGTAAAATGGGGGTACAGTTAGAATTGCTGTGAGAGTAAATGATTTCACACAGGTGTCCTCAGAGCCGCGCGTGGTATATACACGTGCTCAAATATTAGAGGAAGTAAAAATAAATACGAGACCAGTACTACAGAAACACGGGCTCTTCCAAGGAGATAAAACAAGCATATAAATGCAGACAATACAGGATTTGGTAATATAAGAAGACTTTATTTTTTGCAAAACCATGTAAGGGGATTCAAGGAAAGACAAAGCGTTAGGTCCTGCACCAGGAATGAATACATGGAACTGGAACATGAGGTATCAGAAAAGGGATGGTGACTTATAAAGGTCAAAGATGGTCTATAGCTACTGTGGCAGCAGGGGGGCCACGTCAGACTGCTGGCGAGAGAGCCCTGCATCCGTCTGTGTTTGAGGAGCCCTGTGTCAGCAGCAGGGGGGGGGGGGGAGGAGTGAGGGAATAAGTGAGGATGCGCCCCCGGGAGGGAAGTAATGACTGCCCACACCGAAAAGGGACAAGGGACGGTGGCAGGAGGAAGGAGGGGACAGATTCAAGTGGCATCACGGAAATAGACACTACATGATTCGGGAGTTGATTTGATCTAGAGAAAAAGAGAGAAGGATGAGTCAGGGATGACTCAGATGTTTCCAGCTGGGGCAGCAGAGGGAACAGTGATTCCATTAACAGAAACAGGAAAGCCAGGATGGGAAGATGAGTTGGTTTGGGACCCATTGACTGAAAGATACTGGCGGGGCATCCGGGAAATAAGCTGGTGGTTGAAAACTGGTTTCTGGGTTCGTGGGGAGGAATCAAGCCTGGGGACACAGACTTATTCGCCTTCTGGGTAGCTTTGCCACGTGAGGCCGGGGGCGTAAATCCTCTTAGCAGAACCTCATTTGATGAGGAAGAGTGTTTCAAAGAGCAGGCGCTCAGATTTGGTCTGAGAGCCAAGCGGTCTGATTGAAAGTGAGCTATCGGCTCCTTGAACATTGTATGCTTCCTGTTTAGCTTTCCTCTGGAAGCCGCCCAGCCTCCCTCTGCTTGGAAATGGCAAACACGCTGTGGAAAGGTGGCAGGGGCCGGGGGCACCTCCCCAGACACTGCGTGTAGTATTTCTGACCCCATTCTGCAGCTTTAGCATCCTAAGAGCAGGTCAGTCCACCGAGGGTTGCCTGGAGCCTGGGGCTGGGAGGATGTGCTGGCCAGGACAATCGCCCGGCTACTCTCAGCCAGACCCCTGCTCGTCACACTTCTTTGGGGGTCTCCAGCACCGACACAAACATTTTTTGAGGGTCTTATTCTGTCCCAATCACACTTAACTTCCCCAGGCTTGAGTACCTCAGGGAAGTAAGTGATGTTGAGAGATTTCTGTCCAATGAACCATAAGACCGAGTAGGAAATGATAGCTCCATTTAGGGGGGATAGTAGAGAGCCCATCTCAGAATGGTCATGGAATGAGACTCCAAGGGTCCAAGATCCATGTCAAGATGGACTGGAAAGATGGTTTTCCTAACTTCACTGGCTTTTCCTGCCTGTCGGTATCTGTTCCATCCCGCTCCCGTTTCCTGCACGCCTCGGGCTGGAGGGGTGGACTCCCTGAGCAGGAGGGAGACAGGTCCCTGCTACACCTCCAGTCCCTGTCAGGGCCCAGGTGGGTGTCCTTTTCCCCTTCAGTGTAAGTCATCTATTTAAGACGAGGTGACTCAGCCCATCAAGGCACCCTTTAGGAAACCATGACTAAGCACCTACATTTGACTTTTCAAAAATGAATAGCAGAACCTGCCCCTCCACTGCTTACAATCCCTGGCGTGTATTGTCAAGACAAACCCCATACTGTAAACCTAGCCCCTGTGTTTCCTGGTCTGGCCTGCTTGTCCACTCCATCGGTGTCACTCCACTAGACACTTGGCTGCCACACAGCCTCCTTCTGGTCCTCGAACGCTCCCAGCCCCCCGCCCCCCCCCCCCCCAGCACAGGCCTCTGCAGGAGCTGCTCCTCTCCCTGCGCTGCTGGCTCCGCCCCGCTCTTCCCTGTGGCCCCGCAGGACTGCCTCCTTCTCATCCTTCAGGTTTCCATTCAAATGTCACTTCTCAGAAGCCCCCACCCCATCACCCTTCATCACAGCCCACATTTGTCACCTTCATGCCACTGACAGATTATCAGGTTTACTTGTTAATTTGCTTGTTACCTGTCTTCCTTCCCTTGCCTGTAAGCACCCAAGGATAAGGACCACGATCACCACTGTGTTCCTGTCACCTGGGACAATGCCTGGGACACGTTAATACCGATGAAACAATGAATACGTATGGCATTGCAACAAAAAAGAATGAACACAGCTTCTGTTGTTCATCTCCAACGGTATCTTTAAAGTGAGGAGGGGGGACTGAGGGACGTGGAGGTTCGACGGGGAGTACGTGAGGGGTGCAGGAGAACTGGGGACTCAGAACGAGACTCAGGAACTACAGGCTAAGAGGATAACCTTTGGAAAGCTTCTAGGTTCCTTGTTATTTCCTCCATGTGTGTTCCTTCTGTTATGCCCCCGCCTGAGAGATTGGCAACAACCTGAACAGACAGGGTTTGTGGTGAAAGGGACTGTGGAGAACGGGGCACTCCTCAGGGCTGTGGGGAGAAGCCCTAGAGGGCAGTGAGCCCTACAACGTGAAAGGCCGTGTCTCCGGGGCCGCTCTCCACTCAGTGAGGGGGTCCCCAGTGGCCGAGTGTTAGTGGAGAGTGGGGGAGGAGGGCTGGAGAGAGGGGCCTTCCAGGGTTTGGGTCTCAATCACATTCCATGGTGCTAACTACCTCGTCTCCTTCCTCCTAAGGCAGCCCCCCCTCACGGAAAGCTCTGCTTGGCTTTGAACACTTGTCTCAGCCACAGCACAGGCGACCCTTCTGCCAGCCTCCCTGAGATAAGCTGGAGCTTCTGCAGGAGCATGAGTCACGGGTGCCCGTGGAAAGGCGTCTGAGTCGTGGAAAGGCGTCTGAGTGCCCTGAGCTCACCACTTTCTCACGCCCAGTGGGCCCTCAGGCGGCCCAGGGCGGCCGTGACCATGAGGGCAGCCCCCACCCTGGGCCATCGGGACACAGCGAAGGGAGGGAGTCAATGCCCGACTGTTGCCACAATTACCCCAAATTCCAGAATGGGGTTGGCCTCCCCGTTGACTCACGCAGTCCATTTCACTCAGAAACCACTGCTGTGAGGGAGCCGGAGCCAGCAGCCCATGGAAATAATCTACCCTCGTCTCTGCTTAGGTACTGATGGCTGCCTGCGCGGAGAGCGGCTGAACGTCGAGGCCTGAGGGAGAAGTTTAGCTCATCGATTCAGGTATAAACTGGGGATGACAATACCTCTCATTCACTTATTAAATACAGATCTGTGTAAAACGTGAGCTCTATTTTTTGTTGTGGTGGTGGTGGTTAATCCTCACCCAGCAATATTTTTTCCATTGATTTTAGAGAGAGTGGGAGGCAGGGAGAGAGAGAAACATTGATGTGACAGAGACACATGGATCGGCTACCTCCCGCACAACCCTGACCCAGGCTGGGGATGAACCTGCAACCCAGGTACATGCCCTTGACTGAGAATCAAACCCAAGGCCCTTCAGTGGGTGGGACAACGATCTAACCAGTGAACCACGCCAGCTAGGGCAACATGGTCTCTGTTCTTAAGAACCCAGCCCCATAAGGATAGGATAGCTGTGAAGAGACGACTTTTCTTCCTAGGAGGTTAGTTATTGTTGTTAATTCCATTTCATAGATGAGGAAATTAAAGCCTATTAAGGGAAAGCGCCTGGCTCAGGTTCGTTCGTTCAGCGAGACTAAATCAGGGTTTATTCTAGAGTGTAAAGTCTATTTCTGGGACTTTATGTGTAACTCTTGTATAACAAAAATGAAAAAGCACTAGGGGTCATCCAGCTGGCTCTGTAGTCTACCCGGGTGGGTAAGGAGGTGACGAGCCTGGGGGCCACCTGGTATAAACAGGCATGAGCCCAGACTCTTCTGGGGACTGCAGGAGGTGGCACACGAGACAGAAGACACTCCCTATTTGTTGCTGGTGAGATGAGGGGCGGACACTGAAGCCTTGATTAGAGGCATACAGGGTGGTGAGAACGTGGTGGATCTCAGCAATGCTCAGACAACTTCCCCTCCAGCCCCTGACAGACAGCTCACCTGACTCCCAGCTCACTCTCCCTCGTGCCCGAGGCAGTCGTAATATTTGTGTGCAGTCTGGGCTTCAACCTCCAGCTCTCAGGGAGAGGTGGGCAGCCCACTGACAGCCTTACGCACCTCGAGCTTTGCATTCCAGACAAGAAATTACTGGGGCTTTCAGAGAAAAGGAATGATGGTTACCTATGGGAACTTCTCACCCTGACTCTCACAGGATAATACCTTCTTCTATCCTCAGAAAGAATGTCTGAGGACACATAAGAAACTGTTAACAGCCCTGGCCGGTTTGGCTCAGCGGTTGGAGCGTTGGCCTGTGGACCAGAGAGTCCCGGGTTTGGTTCCTGCTAGGGGCACGTACCAAAAAGAAAGAAAGAAAGAAAGAAAGAAAGAAAGAAAGAAAGAAAGAAAGAAAGAAGAAAGAACTAGAGAGAGAGAGAGAAAGAGAAGAGGGAGGAAGGGAGGGAGAGAGGGAGGGAGGGAGGGAGGGAGGGAGGGAGGGAGGGAGGGAGGAAGGAAGGAAGGAAGGAAGGAAGGAAGGAAGAAAGAAAGAAAGAAAGAAAGAAAGAAAGAAAGAAAGAAAGAAAGAAAGAAAGAAAGAAAGAAAGAAAGAAAGAAACTGTTAACAGTGGTACCTCTGGGAATGGGAGAGAGGCAGCCTTTCTTGTTTACTTTACATTTTTGTATTGTTTATATTCTAAAAAATAAGTAGGTAGTATTATTTAGAGTTAAAAATTAAATAAAGCCTGCCCCTTAACGTCTGGGAACCAGAGTTTGTTAGTCACTAAGTAGGGTTAAATCCCAGCCCATTGCACATTCCCTTCCTTAGGGTGTGCCTGTCCCTGAGCTGGGAGTACAGAGGGATGTTGTTCAAGAGAAGGTCTAAGGCAGGGGCCCTGCACTAGGACAAGGCAGTAGGGTACTTTGTAGCCGTCAGTGCACTGAGAACAGTACATAATCAAGGATGATAGGACAAGGTCTGACCTTCAGGCAGTAAATGTTCAACAATGATGAGAACCACCAATGTGGCCCGAAGTCACTGCAAGATGTTTCTGCCACCTTTAAATAACTTCTAGTCTTTCCCATTTCAAAAAGGGGGAGGGGGTATGCTCTTCATTGTCTTGAGACATTGTCTCTGCTTTCTTACTTTCCACTCATGCTTCTGCTTACTACAGCAGTGTCTGCCCCAAGACTACTGGAACCGTCTGGGCAACCCAACTGCCTCCTCACTGTCCGCTCTAGGGACCTGTGTCTGGTCTTTGGCTCACCTGCCTCGGGCATCTGCCATCGCCGACCTCTAGACACCCTCTCTGTACTCTGAACCTCTCTATTCTTTGTTTTCTTGAGAGTATTTTCTGGTTCCTCATATTTATCCTCTAACTAGTCTCAGTCTCCTTTGCTGAGAGAAAATGTTTCCACATCATATATCTAATAAAGGACTTTCCTCTAGAATGTATAAAGAACTCTTACAACTCAATAATAAAGACACGTAACCTAATTTTTAAATAGGCAAATGATGTGAATAAACATTTCTCCAAAGAAGATATAGAAATGGCCAATAAGCATAGAAAAACTGCTCAATATTGTTCATTGGCAGGGAATTGCATATCAAAACCACAAAGAGACGTCAATTCATACCCTCTGGGATGGCTGTACTTTAAAAACAAACAAACAAACAAACTGAAAATAGCAAGTGTTGGCAAAGAGGTGGAGAAACTAGAATTTGCAGACATTCTGCTGGGAATGTGAAGTGGTGTGGTCACTAGGGAAAACAGCTTGGTAGTTCCTCCAAAAGGATTGCTTGGAATTCCGGTATGACCCAGCAATTCCACTCCTTGTACACACCCATGAAAACTGGAAACATGTGTCCACCCTAAATTTTCACAGCAGCTTTATTTATAATGCTGAAAAAGTAGAAACAACTCAAATACCCATCAACTGATAAATGGATCAATAAAATGTGGTATATCATGTAATGGAATAGTATTTGGCAATACAAAGTGCTGATACATGCTGTCACATGGATGAACCCTGAAAATATTATTCTAAGGCAAGAAAGGCAGTCACAGAATACCACATGCTGTACAATTTCATTTATATGAAATGTCCAGCCCTGGCCGGTTTGGCTCAGCGGTTGGAGCGTCGGCCTGAGGACCAGAGAGTCCCGGGTTTGGTTCCTACTAGGGGCACATACAAAAAAAAAAAAAAATGTCCAGAATCAACAACTTCATAGAGCTGGAAAGGGGGGCTGGAAGGTTGAGGGGACAGGGTGTGACTGCTAAACTGTACAGAATTTCTTTGGGGGTTGATGAAGGTACTCTAATATTGGTGATGGTTGCACAACTCTGTGACTATGCTAAAAAACATTGAATTGCATGCTCTTGATGGGGAATTGTATGGTATGTGGATTATATCTCAGTGGAGCTATTACCAAACAACAACAGCAGGCCACACAAAGAGTATCTGCAGGCAGTGTGTGGCACGAACATAAACTATTCAAGGAAATACGTGTGAGTGAATGGATGATGAGTCAGTGAATGAGGCGTTAGAAATCATTACAGTTGTTTGAAACCTTCTTCAGCACCCTTGAAGCAGAGTTTCTTGCTCTTCCTTTGGGCTCCCAGAGCATCTTGGTCGCACCCCAAGGGTGCAGTCTCCAGCAGTGCTGCAATTTATCTGTTTAAATGTCTTCGCCCACTGCTGGACTGTGGGCTTCTCAAGGGCAGGGAGTGAGTCTTAGTCATCATTATCCCCGGCACCTCTTCCAGGGCAATAAATGATTTATTTGAATGAAGTAGCCAAGAAATGATGTTCAGGAAGTCTCAAAATAACCTGCAGCCTAACTGGACTGTCTTTAATGTGTTCCTTCTTAAAGGGATATATTGCCAGCTAAAATAACCCTGAAGTTAAGCTGGTCAAAGCCTTCCTTGTGCCAGGTTTGAGTCAGGATGTACACTGTGTGGGAGGGAATGGAAAGTCCTTCCCCTTTTAGTGCAGTGCGGATCTAAACGGGCAGGCAGGCAGTGGGGATGAGGGACCCAGCCTCTGGAATGGGAGCTAGTTTAGAGGGAGTTCGGTGAGGCAGACAGGAGGACAGGCCTCAGTGGAAGAGGCACAGGCCAAACACTGACTTTTCTTAGAGTGCTGTCATAGCGCCTTTGGAACTTGCCATCCAAGAGCCCGGGGCTGCTGACACCTTCCCTCTCGGCACTATTCTCTGTGCCCTTGTGTTTTGCTCCGGAGCCCTTGTTGACAGTACTGTGTGTTTGTTTGCTGTCTCCCCCACTGGAAGGTTAGTAGCAGAGGGTCAGATGGCCCTGTCCCCAACACCTAGATACTGTGTGGCCCACAGTAGCCCCTCCGAATAAACTTTGGTTGATTGAATTGAATACGTTTTTTAAAAAATCCAAACATCTGCTCTGTTGAAAGCTCCTTCTTCTGCTCCAGGTTCAAAAGCCTGAAAATCTGGATTTGTTCATTCATTCACATCTGAGGTCTCGGCAACCAGGGGATTTCAACCCTCCGAGTCCTTAAGGCTCACCAAGGTGACTCTTCTAAACGCAAGCTGTGTGCTCCGTGTGTTCTTCCTAAGGTTCCTGGCGGAGCGGGAGCAGGGCTGTGCAGGGGCCGCGCCTGTCACCCGGGCTGAGCCCCCGCCTTGATGCCGTTTCCCTGGGTAGACTCCTTCGTCCACAGCACAGGGAGCGACCACCCGTTTTCTAAAACTCCATTCCTAGTCCTTCAAGGGCAAGCAGAACTCACAGCATCTCTGGAAAACCTCATGGGGAATTTCAGAATTAAATATGGGAAGTTTTATGTTGATGGAGAAGTAACAGTCTTTCTGTGACAGTGGGCACCTGGGACCCTGCACGCTCAGTGTCTTGAGTGCCCAAAGCCCAGATAAACAATAAAGATCTCGGTCTGGTTGACACCTTGGTGATACTCAAATGGACTAGGATACAGGCTAGTGTCCAAAGAAACCTCCTAATTCAAAAAAAAAAAAGTACTGGTTGTCTGTGGGCAAGAAAAATATGCCAACCATCTGCATCACATGAGGCAGCTCTGTGGTGCCTCATACCAACTGTCTTACTCCCACGGAGAACCCCTTACACTCAGGGAATTGTTTGAACTGACAGAGGTTTCAGTTCTGCCTACAGACGTGAGCACAGCCGGTCACTGGGACGAAGGTCATTCCCGTGGCGAAAACCACCCCGAAAGCATTTGGAGGGCTGTGACCTGTGTTGGGAGACTCGAGCAGCTCTTTCTTTGCTGGGCGCAGCAGAAAAGCCAGCCTCTGTGATCACATGCGTTTGCACAAGCAGAGATTTACACTCTGTCTATTCTCATGAGCGTGATCACAGTGAAACTGTGACAGGACCTGGACGGGCGTACGATACCCTCTTACAGATGGGAAAACTGACTCTCAGAGGTGCAGTGGTCTGCTCAAGGCCCACAGGGCTGGTTAATGGAGAAGAACCCAGATGTCTCGATGCTTAGAGCTGTGCTATTCCACATCATCTGCCTGACCTGGAGAAGGTTCCCACCCGGGGGGACGCCAAGCCCCACTCTGTGGCATACACTAGACAGGACACAGTGACGTTGAGCACTGCCTTAACAGACCCAGTGCGTTAACAGACCACAGTGTGGAGGAGACATCTGCTGACAGAATTCCCTCATGGTACCTGGGCCAGGTAGGAGGAGTCTCCCCGTGACGCTTACCCCGTGCAGTGCCCCATGCTCTCTGATGGGTAGAGTTGGCGGAGATCTTTAAAATGAAACTAAAATTTTCTGCATTGATGGTACTGAATTATAGCTCTCCTCTACCCACCCACCCACCCAAACAATCTCTCTCTCCATATATAAAAATAATTTTCCATGAAGAAGAGAAGAAGCGCAGCGAAGCCAGGTACCCCCTACAGGTGGAGACGGCTCAGGCTCTGTAATAACGGACAGGGACTTGGGAATGAGGACCCGGCATCTGCGCCGGAGACAACAGGCATGCTAGGTCGGCCACCCTCGGTGTTTTTGAAAAACAGGAAATGTATGGTCCAAAGGTGAATTCTCCTTGACCAAGGGTGCTTTTTGCAGAAACTCCGTGAGGGCTTTGTATCTTATATTCCATTTTAATGTTGAGGAGTTTCAAAAGCCAGTCCATCCCAACTGACACAACCAATAGCTTTAAGTCCTTTGTGGGGAGCGGGGAGTTGTTGACACTCTGTCCCAGCCTACTCAGAAACTTGTAAGGGATTTTTGTCCCTTGTAGGCGGAACCCTAGGAGGCCAGGAATGCTTTTTTCTGTTGTTCTCGGAGAAAGTCTCTAACCTGGTGGGACGGGCTCCCCGTAATGAAAGCAGGAATTGGAAGACTGGCCCTACTCGGATTAATTTGCCTTGGCGATAGCAATTGACTCCCCTCTCCTGATGGACCCGGTGAAATCCCAGGTTGTGTCAAAGCATTAATGCATTCAGAGAAGAACCCTTAACGGTGCTGCTTACAGGAAGAACTGAATAATTGATCCCAACAGCCGTTTAACTAGAGACCTAGGGTTAAAAAGGCAAGCTTTCTCTTCTTCCCTGGAAGGGCCCATTGCCCCTCTCTGCACGTCACTTTCCTCTTTCGTTTCCACCTGTACCCTCCCCCCAGTCCTTCCTTCACGCCGTACAAGGTGGGCATCATTAGTGCTGTTCCACAGGTATGTCCAGCATTTCGCCCTCCCAGAACATAGTCGGGCACTTCCATTGCCCCTTGGAGGCTGGGCGTGGCTCCTGACAGGTATTCGAGTGGACTATCCCATGGGTGTGATTTTGCACACCCCCTCTCACCTGCAGTTGGGAAGCGCGGAGACAGAGCCTCCCTCAGCCCAGTCCTGGCAGAGAACACAGAGCAGAGCCCCAGCCAGCTTGCTGTAGACACGTGGCATGAGCAAGAGATAAAGCTTTTTTGTCGAAGCCACTGAGACGCTGGGGTTGCTCGTTAACACAGCAGGAGCCAGTCCATCCCGACGGATACAGTAACCACAAAAGGGCAGCCGGACTGTGCCGCGGTGTCGGAGTGTGGGCTCTGAGCGCAGGCCTGGGTTCGAATCTCTGTGTGCACTACCAGTGAAACTCCGGGCAAATGACTTTACCGCTCAAGGCCTGTTTTCTCGTCTGTAAAATAGGTACAATAACATATCTGCTTCATAGGGTCATTAGGCGCTGAGCACAGCGACTGGCGAGTGGAAAGGGCTCAGCAAATGGCAGTGACTATACTGGGACGACAATGTTTTTCCTCCGATCCTCTCCTGTTTCACCTGGCTCCTAGTGTGGGGAGCTGATAGGTAAGCCTCTACTACGAGGGACCTCAGTCAAGAGCCCTCTTTGTAGGGCTGTGAGAGACACTGGGATGCCAGCCGCTAAGGGAGTGTATAGGAGGGTCTCCAACCCAACCTCTGCGAATCAGCGAAGATTTTTCAGAAAAGGGGACGCTGCTGTGAGTCATGGGGCAACTAAGAAAAGACTGAGAGAGGGTATTTCCAGGCAATGAACACAGCATGGGCAAGAGGTAAGGGCAAGAATAAGGGGTGCTCTCCAAACACCCAATTCTTCAGTATGACTGGAGTCCAGAGATATGGCTGGGGTTATGGGCAGAGGCTGCAGCATATCAGTTTTCTAGTTGGTTGTCTGCCCACACAATTCAGTGGGCTCTTGGGGGCCAGCAACGGGGTCCCACTGATCTCTCACCCTTAAGGTGCGGCACACAGTAGGCTCTCCGTCAGTGTGCACAGACTGCGGGGTGACTACAACCACATTTCAGGCCACCTGAGTTTGAGTAGGATGCCCATTTCTCTTCATTTTTCCCTAAGTTTCCAGACGACAGTTCCGCCCAGCCCACTTCTCAGACCCAAATAAATACAAGCTAAAAATATAGCCCAGGTCATGAATCATAAATGAGATTGGAAAAGCAGTGACTCACAGACGTTCATGTTTCCCAGGAGAGTGTTGCTGCGTGTCCTTTGCTCCGAAAGGTGAGGCAGAATGCCAGCACCGTCCTGCGCAGGTAAAGCTAACGCGACTCCCAGGCCTGCCCCTGGGTGCCCACCTGGTGGCCTACGACCCCCATTCGGAGGGCCCAGGGCAGCAGCCTTGCATCCCACAGAGGCTATCGAGGACGCCCTGGGTGTGTGCTCAGGAATATGGTCCCGGGCCCCGCCTGCTGTCTCAGTGGTCCAACGGATCCACCATCTCGTTGACTGTGGCCTTAATTTGGTTACTGCTGTAGCCAAGGCAACACCTTTGCAGAATGGCTTCCCAGATGACCTACCAATTATATTTTGTATCCTTGACTAAGTAAGTTGGAAACGTAATCTAACCTAATAGTGCTGGTGTGTGTAGGGTCTCTCCTGCCAACCTATAATACAATTAAAATCCTACCTCTTTGGGTGTTTATGACCTTATTTCTCAGTTCTGAGCTCCTGAAAACTGTGAAATAAATTAAACCCTTGACCCCAAAATAATACAAATCTGACTCAGCCTTGAGTACCTGGAGGTTTGGGTTGTACCAGGACCGAGAGTGTTTGGTTGAGTCCAACACTTACTGGAGGAACAGCATGATCACAAGTAAGGCGAGTGCAAGTCCAGCCACAGGGGACACAGACCTGACGGCCCGTCCTCCCCACCCAACGGCGTCTACACCTGCCCCGCTTCGGAAATTCAAATACCCTTTCAAGGTTGCTCCTGCCCCTGCCTATCAAAGTAAATCCCACTCTCTGGGAATAATCTGAAATCTCGAATAGCAGTATATATAACTAAATCACTATTAAAAACCGGGTGCTAGCCCTGACTGGTTTGGCTCAGCAGTTAGAGCGTCGGCCCACAGACCAGAGAGACCCGGGTTCGGTTCCCACTAAGGGCACGTATCTTGGTTGCAGTTTGTCCCTGGGCCCGGTTGGGGTCGTGTGGGTGGCAGCCACTCAATGTGTCTCTCTCACATTTATGTTTCTCTCTCTCTTCCTCCCTCTCTCCCTCCCGCTCTGTCTGAAGGTGAATGCAAAAATGTCCTCGGGTGAGGATTTAAAAAAACAATCAAAAAGAAAAACTGGATACCATTTCACTGTCACTGAAAAAGACGAACTGGGAAACGCCAACGTTTTTGTCATCCATTGCCATGTTTAGTCCAACCCTGTGCCCCAGCAGGAGCCTCTGTGTGAGGGAGGTTTCCGTCTTCCCGGCTCTCTAGGACTGTAACTGTGCCCAGTGTGTGGTCACGTCTGGAGGTCACGGTGGCCAAAGAGCCTCATTCACAC
The DNA here is from genome assembly GCF_014108415.1 of Molossus molossus. Classification (NCBI taxonomy): domain Eukaryota; kingdom Metazoa; phylum Chordata; class Mammalia; order Chiroptera; family Molossidae; genus Molossus; species Molossus molossus. Next base: position 187,330,949 of record NW_023425344.1, read on the forward strand.
ACACACCCCCAGTCACAGCACTGAGTCGCACATGAATGGAGAGTTGTTCTGTGTCGCACTGGAACCACAACTCCCATTACTCAGGCTCCCATGTGGTGATAAACTGCTAAGTGATGTCGTGCTGGTTTGCAAGCTTTTATGGCCTCTCTGAAAGAAGCAGCCAACAATATGCCTTTGCCGAATTGCCGCCCAAATGTTACTCATCCCTCATCACATGTCCTTTTACACGAAACACAAGAGTTTACTGTCGCGCAAGTCAGTGAATCCCGGCTCCTGATAATATGACGGGACCCTCGAGATGATCCATTCCAGCCCCTCTTCTTTTCATGAAACACCAAGTGGCACATCTGATGTCGCTCAGCATTTAAAGAGCCCACAGAGCCTGGCTGGTGTTGAGCATCGACCCCTGCACCAAGAGGTCACCGGTTCGATTCCCGATGAGGACACAGACCCAGGTTGTGGGCCCAATCCCCAGTGGGGAGCATGCAGGAGGCAGCCAATTGATGTTCTCTCTCATCCATGTTTCTATTTCTCCCTCCCTCTCCCTTCCTTTCTCTCTAAAATCAATAAAGAAAGGAATTGTTTAAGGGCACACAGAGTACAGCCTACCAAAGACATGAAACAGAAGTCAGAAATGCACAAGGAGAACCCGCGCGTGTGGTGTGGTGGACATCAGGCACACGGAGCTCCAGGAGGAGACTGGTCACTGAATGGAGGGCCGCAGAGAGGACCACTGTGCCGAGGGGCTAGAAAACGCCCACTGGAACCTTGACCTCCGGTGTCTGCGGGGCAAGGGCAGTGGAGTGGGCAGCAGAACCAGAGAGTGAGAGGGTTAGCGGGTGCCACGGGGGTGAGGGAGTCAGCCAGCCAGCGCTGCGTTTTGGTTTTCTTTCTCTTCTGAGAAATTCATATTTTAACAAAAGAGGAAAGATAAGCTAAGGGGTGGAGATTATTTTAAGGATGGAACAGACCTTCGCGTGCTCATGGGATAGAAAGGTTGACAGTGACAGGAGGGGAGAGGACGGAGAGACGCAGCCCCTGGGGAGGCAGGAGTGGAAACTGTCCGTGAAAAGCGTGAGGCTGAATTCAAATCAATTATTTTAATCATGCATCAGATTCTCCCAAGTGCCCAAATCAAATAGCCTTCAATGTTGGAGGAAACATTTGCCCTTTTCATATGTCTGGATACTATTTAGGGATTCTTAAATATTCTTATAAATAATCAGCTTGTGTAAATGGAAGCTTTATGGTGAATAGAGGCAAAATCCTATGACTTCAGCAACCACAGGGCTGCTTCAGAATTAAATTACAGAGGCATAATGATCAGAGCTAGAAAGAAGTGACCTGTTAGTCAATATTTAAAAACAAAACCCTAGACTCATAAAACCTTTGCATTGGAAAAGTCTATCTGCACTAACTCCCTTATTTTTGAAGCATGTGAGTGATTTCAAAAGTTCATGCAATAGGAACAGACCAACGAATCTCAGAGATTCGTTGAACTTAAGTGCACATATGCATAATCCATGGACACAAACAATAGTGCGATGAAGACCTGGTGGGGAGACAGCAGGGAGGAGGGTGTCAGAGGCGGGAAAGGGTGAGGGGGACATCTGTAATACTTTCAACAATAAAGATAGATTTTTTTTAAAGTTCATGCAACATAACAAAGCTCTAAACAACTATAGAAAATTGCTAACCTGTTCCCTCTATCATAGACATCAAGTTCTCAACAAATTCTAAGATAGATTTGTGAATCAAACTCAAATGATGCCTGTAGGTTACTTAAAGTGACACCTTCAGAAAAAGAAAAAAAAATCTCAACTAGAATCTCAAGATTAATTTGCTTATTTTGTAGCTTGTACTCTTTTTTCAAAACCTCAGCATTTTTATTATGTGTTTTTTTGTCCTCATCCGAGGACATTTTTTGCATTTATCTTCTGATAGAGTAGGAGGAAGAGAGGGGTGAAGAGAGAGAGAGAAACATCGATGTGAGAGAGACACATCAAGTGGTTGCCACCCACATGACCCCAACCAGGGCCGGGGACAAACAGCAACCGACGTACGTGCCCTTAGTGGGAACCAAACCTGGGTCTCTCTGTTCTGCGGGCCGACACTCTAACCACTGAGTCAAAACAGCCAGAACCAAAATCTCAGCATTTTTAGCTGAATACAAAGAAAAGAGTACAAGGAAGATCTCTATTTCCTTTAAAGTCCCTTTGCATGGGGTAGATTATTAGTACTCTTGCTTATTACATTGAGGAATGACTTTCTACAAGCATATATAGTTCAATGTAAGCGATCAAAAAGATAGAAATGTGAAGGACAATTCCAGAGGTGGCAGAGGTCAATTGGTGATAACAGCTAACAATGGGAGTTGAGTTCAGTTTTGAGATTCTCATGGAAATCAATAAGCTTCTTTCCTTTCCCAGCCACTGACTATACTCCAGACCACCAAACATTGCCCTGAATACCCCTGGCCAATAGCATCCACTGAGGATGCAAATGGCACCTAGAATGGGTGACGCTTGTGCAGGTGGCTTGGACCAACCATCCCCTCATACAGAAGGTCTCTGTTCATAGCATCGTTTCCTTTAACATCCTTCTGAAATTCCATGTCCTCCAGAAAGTCCTCTGATCCTTCCACTGGAGAAATAAGATGGACAATTCAATCATCACCAAAAATCATCCTTTTCAACAACGTAAGCCTACAGACATTGAAGTGGTCCAGGGATGGGCTGTCGAAAGTTCTGCACAGCTCTGGGTGTAACACTGTGTGATGACCTGCCTTTGTCTCATCTATCTTGACCCATGAGCCCAGGGCAGAGACTCTGGGTCACCTACCTATACCCTTTCCCTGTTTTCCCTTTCCTCCTTTCTTCCTTATTAACAGAATCCTCAGTATGAACAGCTTAAAAATTGCCATTTCCCAGCTTCCCTTGAAGCTAGGAGAGCAATGAGATGTAAGACGATGTCACTGGGTTCGAGGAAAGCTATTTAAAAGGGCTAACTCAGCCTGAGGTGCACCATTTCTGTCCTTGCCCTTACTGACTGCTGCCTGGAAGACAGGCATGATGGCAGGTGCTCCAGGGGCCATATTGCAGTCTTGAGGGAGCCTGAGGAGGAAGCCCCGTGCTAAGGACAGCCAAAATGAAAAGATGCAAGGAGCCCGGGTTACAGATGACTGTGGAACCACTGTGAAGCCCTGGCCTGCCTACCTCTGGACTTCTTTCACATGAGTCAAAAAGTAAACCTCTGATTTGTTTAACTCCACTTACTTGAGTCTCTGTAAAAACCTAACCCGAAGTGATACAGACGCCTTTCAACCTGTGTTTACAGATGGCAGTCGGGGAGTCAGGGCTTCTCTGTGGCTCCCTTTGCATCAAACGAGAGTTTTGTGCAAAGGTTTGGGACGGGAATCAGTTCAGCGATCCTTCGATCGCTTTTCCCACAAACCAGCAAAAGTAACAATGTACGGGTCATAATCTCTGTTATCGGAAAGTAGAGCCTTTGTACACTAACACCTTAGCTGGAGGTCTCATCCTTGACAACTTCGAGTGTCCTGAACATGACTGATGACTTGGAAATAACTGCCCAAGCAGATTTATTTCTAAATGAGGTCGGCACTAAAGCTTGTGCTTGTGTCTTTCCCTTAGGAGAGCGCCTCTGTCCTCCATTCAGAGCCTTTACTCTTGACTTAGGTACGGTCTTAACGGGCTGTCCTCTCAGGAGCTCAGGGGCCCAAATTGAAGTTTTGGGTTCTCCTGGACACGGGCTCACTGTCCAAAGCAAAGAGCGACAGCTGACTGAGCAGAAGGAGTCTGGAAAACATAGACATACAAATGTTTAAAGCTCACCTATTTGGGGCTCAGAGTTCAGGGGCAGCCGGTGCACTGCACTCGCCAGCGTCTGAGCGTGTGCCCCGGTCTGTCGGCACCAGTCAGAACCAAATCTCCAATCCCATCTGCGTCCACTCACGGGCGGTGCTTAGACCCGACAAAGTTGAAAACTCATGTCCACACAAACATGTGTACATGAATGTTCATAACAGCACTACTTACAAAAAACCAAGAGTGGAAACAACCCAAACATCTATCAACTGCTCAATAAAATGTGGTATATCCACCCAATGGACTATTATTTGATCATTAAAAAAATAAAGTTCTGATACATGTTACAATGTGGATGAACCTTGAAAATATTCTGCTAAGTAACAGACCCAAAGGACAACATATTATATCATTCCATTTATATAAAACGTGCCCAGTAGGAGAATCCATGAGACAGAAAGTTGATTCGCAGCTGCCAGGGGCTGGAGAGTGTCACAGGGAATGACTGCTAATGGGTACGTGGCCTCTTTATGGAGTGATGAAAATGTCCTAAAATTAGACAGTGGCTATGGTCACACTATTCTGAGAATATACTTGAAACCAATAAATCGTACACTTAAATGGTGAATTTTATGGTATGTGAATTATATCTCAATAAAATTGTTACAAAAAAATATGCCCTGGCTGGTGTTGCACAGTGGTTAGAGCATCGGCCCTCAAACCAAAGAGTCTCCGGTTCGATTCTGGTCAAGGGCATATTTCAGTTGCAATTCGGTCCTGGCCCTGGTTGGGGTCATGCAGGAGGCAACTAATCAATGTGTCTCTCTCAAATCAATGTTTCCCTCTCTCTCCCCTTCTCCCACTCTACCTAAAGATAAATGGAAAAATATCCTCGGGTGAGGATTTAAAAAAAAACCAGTTACGAAAATAAAACAGCTCTAGAGGGAAACAACAGTGGCATTTCCCTCTCAAAATTTTTTTTTCAATCAATTATTAAGCATCTTTGAAGAGAAAGAAGCATATGATCTTCATTACACAAAGGTTTCCGTGTAAAATGTTTTCGGTTGTAAAAGATTGACTTCTAAAGGGAGAAGCTTCCGTTCCCTGAAAAATTTAGCGATGTCCTGGTGATGTCAACTAAACGAGCCTGACTGTGTCCGGATTCCTGCCCGTGGATATTGATAGTACCTGTGGGCACGTCGTTCAGGAGGAACAGCCCCCTCTCCGCTCACTTAAACAGCCGGCGATGACTCACAGGGTTCCTGCCCTTCACTCTTTGCAGCCTTGCTCAGTGTGTGTGCAGGAAGCATTAACTCACTAGCAGGTGAGCCACATCAAACCCTTTTCTGGAAGTCAGCAGGCTCTAAATCATAAATAAATGTATTATCCGTGAGTCTGCACATTATGCTTCCTGAGGCCTCCAGGATCAATACTCACTCCTTGCCGAGACCCAAGGGCCTCCCACAGCAATGCCGACCTCCCACCTCGTCCTCCTCGTCGTCCTCCTGCCCCCGTTCCCTCTCCCCCCTTCCCTTTGTTTCACGTTGGGCTCTGTTGCCTGGCACCCCCCCTGCTCAGTGATCTTTCTCGCGGTGCAATACGTTCTGAACATTCCCCCCTCAAATCCTATCACTGAACTAGGTGCGGGGACAGGGTGCCCGCAGACTTAGTCTTTATTTTCACAGAACTTTGCAACTATTTGCTGTTTGTCATGAGAGATAAAGAACTGAAGATCTGGTGTTGAATAAGGGTTTCTTTGTTTCTGAGTGGACGGCTTCTAGGTGCTCCTGCTAAGTTAACATATTTTCTAAACTCATCTCTGTATTTGAAGGGATTGAGGAGAGATACTGGGTAACGTAAGTCCTGAGGGGCCGGCATTATGCAGATGGGTATGTGTCGTTAGCTCCTGTGGGCTGTCTATCTATGATGCATATATTGGGGAGTTGGGGTGGGATGCAGTTAAAGCTACTCCGAAAAGTTTTAGGTATTTATTTCAAACTTTCAGTACTTCTAAGATAGTTTATTTCCAAATAAAGAAACTCTTACCCAGCCAGTGTGGCTCAGTGGATTAAGCATCATCCCATGGACTGAGAGGTCCCAGTTCGATTTCCGGTCAGGATACATGCCCAGGTTGTGGGTTCGAATCCCAGTGGGGGCGTGCAGGAGGCAGTCGATTGATGTTTCTCTCTCACATTGATGTTTCTCTCTCTCCCTCCCTCTCTCTCTAGAAAAAAAATCAATTAAAACATATTAAAAAAAAAAAAAAAACTCTTGCCAAGCATCTCTTCATCTAACCAGAATAAGTATCTTTAACATCATTTCAGAAACCAAAAGAAAACCAGAATAAAAATAGATGAGCCTCTGGTCAGGGTTCTCCTCCATCCTACTCACAGACTACATTCCTGGCCCAAGTACAGGCCTGTGTTCTCTGCAGCAGCGTCTCGCTGGTCAGGGGGCAGGAGAGAGGGCCCAGCCTGCCCGGCGGTCTCCCTCCGCGCCACCGTCTGCACCTTCTCTCATTTGCTCAGGGGAGTAGTTCTCTTCACACATGGCTGGTTTTGACTTCTAGAAGCTGAGTTGTAGTTGATGGTGAAAGAGAAACCCAGAGCCTAAAAAGATGTCATCCTTTCCAGCCCTAAATAAGCGAGTCTGTACACTAGCATGAACCCATTGGTAGCCAAAAATGCACACCAGAATTTATTTAATTCCAGTGTTATTCTCTGATAGAAATACATCCGACAAAGGTGTTTTGCTTTCTGAAACAACTACACACTCACCTTTGCAAACCGCCAGCCACACACAGGTGGCTAATCTTAGTTAAGATTCTCTCACCTCCTCAAGGAAATGGTCTGTCTTAATGGACCGCAGCTTCTCCAGCTACACAGTTGCCAGACTGAGGACCGGAATCCCCCGTCCCCAGGAACACCCACCTCCTGGGGGCTGGGTGGGGGAAGCAGCTGTCTGCAGGGAAGGAGGGCAGCTGAGGGCAGAAGACAGCAAGGCGAAACTGCTGCAAAGGTGAGGGTCTCCTCCCAGGGTCGGGAAGTCAGGGGATATGGAAAACGTGTCCCCTCCTCTGGGACTCTGTACTGCCTTGCAAGGGTACCCCAATCTACCAGTCAGAGAGAAAAAGCATGTTGCAGGACAGTGGGCATGGTATGTCTTCATCCGTGTCAACAAGTGTGTGTGTGTGTGTGTGTGTGTGTGTGTGTAAATATGCGATGCTTAGGGAGAAGTCTGAGAAGATACAATTCAAATCATCTGGATTGCCCTAGAGACGGGACAGTCGCCTTTTACCTTCTGCATTGTTTGAATTTTTTCCCAAGTAAGTAGTATGTGTTGCCTTTGACATTTCAGAAAATACAATAAATGAAAAATAGGTTAAACAAAAAGAACTCAAAAAAGTTAGTCCTCACTGCTCTTCCTTATTCTTCTGTTTTCGAACAATACAAGTGAGAGTGCAATCTCATTCACCAGGCTCCGTGCCGGGAGCGCCGGGTGAGTGAGACAAATATGTCCATTTTGTTGAGTAAAGTACCTTGGTTTCTGGCAAACAGATATGTAAAACCAAACTGGTGTTTCCAATTGTTAATGTTATCACACCTGAGGAAGATACGTATATGTTTCAAATGACAGATAAAGGCAACTGATAAATTACATCTGCCCTTGTAACAAACTTATTCTATTTGTTTAATGTTTACAAAATGTTATGGAGATACAAATAGCACCCTGTGAAATGCAGATTGCTGATAAGAGAAACAAAAAAAGAGATGGTCTTGACTTAAGTCTTAAGCTGGTAAAAATGTTGGCAAAATTGGGGGACACTCAAACCTCACATGCTTTGGGTTTTCTTTGTAAAGAGAACGGCTTAAGGTCATAGATGAGTTTCTAAATTTAAACCTCCATCCCTAGAGATGCCCTTCCAGTTGCTGGTTCAGTTTCATCTTCTGAAAACAGGGTCTTGGACAGGACTCTGCAATACAGCAGTTGGAATAGCTGCTGTATTCCTGGCTGTGTTTGTATTTTCCAGTTTGCCTTGGGACACTCTATATGTCACCTTCCCAGAACAGAAACTGTTTGGAGACTAAGAACAACAGTATTCATTCAGTGCTGTCTGCTCTTCAAGGGCAACATGTCGTTGTCAAGTTTAGTAGAGGAAAGATTTGTAGGACGCAAAACATACTTATTGAGTACAACTCTGCAGCAAAGCATTTATATGTGATGACAAAAATCAGAAATGTATTGTGAGACATATCAACAAATCAGTTGCTGAACTTTAACACACAATGCTACAATAAAACTGCTAACGAGATACCACTTAACCAATTTGCCTTAACTCCACCAGGCTACTAGAAAGTCCATACCTTCTGCAGCCACAATTTGAATTGTGGACTTACCAAGAATCCCACACACTTGTAGCAATTGTGATAGCCAATGAAATCATATTATTTAAGTAGATATTAAACAAACTGATAAAATAGGAATGTGGAATTTTTTTAAAGGTAGTCATTTCTATGAAAAGTAAGTCAAAAGCTTTGGAAAGACTTTATGAAGACAAGTTGCTTTTTAAATTTTATTTTATTTTATTTTTTTACATTTTTATTGATTTTTAGAGAGAGAGAAAGGGAAAGGGAGAGAGATAGAAACATCAATAAGAGAGAAACATCAACATCGATGGGATGCCCCCCCCCCCCCCCCCCGGGATCCAGCCTGCAACCTGAGCATGTGCCCTAACGGGGAATTAAACTGGTGACCTCTTGGTCCATGGGTCAATATTCAACCACTGAGCCACACTGGCTGGGCATATGTTGCTTTTCAAAAAAATTCTCACCCAAGGATATGTTTTCACTGATTTTGAGAGAGAGAGACTGAGAGAGAGAAACATCGATATGAGATGTAAACATTGATCTAACAGGGATTGAACCCACAACCAGGGCATGTGCCCTGACTGGCAACTGAACCAGCAACCTTTCGGTGCACAGGACAATGCCCAGCCAACTGAGCCACACCACCCAGGGTACAAGTTGCTTTCAAAAATAATGTTAGATGTGGATAAGACAACTCTAAAAGATTTTTTTAAATAAAACTGATTCTGCACTCAGATTGCTTTGAAGATGTCTCTAAGATCTCACTTGAAAGAAACTTAAAGGAGGAATGTAGATAAGAAACTATGGGTAGAATTCATGGGAGAACAATGAAAGGTGATATTAATCAATGTATTTATAAAACTGAGACAAAGGCCTTGACTCCACGAAACAAAAGTGCATTTATGTAAGTGTAACGTAAATGTCAAACAAATATATGAAACATTTTCATCCCGAGAAAAGGCCTTCCACTATATTGTATTAAGAAACACTACATTCTTCCACCCTCGAACATGACCTAAAATCCATCTGCCTTGGGGGACAAGTGTCAGGTAAGGAAGGGTGCCCAATCGCCTGGCTTCACCCAAAGTGCACACCAGGCTGAGGCCCCCCGACTCCGCCTGCCGGCTGGACACCACCCTCTCTTCTAGGTGACTGCAACCTCCAGCTCAGTGTGTGAGAAATCAGACGTCTCACCTCCTCGACACTGTTCTCCTGTGGTCCCCCATGTCTTTCACAGGCATGTCTTCCCACCCCACCCCAGGCCTTTTACCTCAAAACCTCAGGCAGGTTGGATTGGAATCTGCCCCTCCTCTTTGCCCTCTTCATCAAACTCTTCTTCCACAACATCTCTACCAGCGTTTCTTAACTTCACTTGCTCTATTAAGACCCTGACACAGAACTTCTTGCCTTGACTACACAGATCAGCCCTGATGCCTCTGCTCAGACATCTAAACATCTTATCCTGGTATCCAAGGCCGGTTATAATCAGGCTCAAATCTTTATTATCTGCCCGTCTTTTCCAAGCAGCTTCTAACCTAACCAAACTAAAGTCAGTGCTCTCCCTTGTGTGTACCCCATATTTCTTTATCTCTGTCCCCTCCATTTGGAATACCCTTTTAAAAATATACATGTCCTGTGGTTAAACTTCCATCCATTTTTAGGGACCATCCCAAATGCCATAATCTGCCCTGGAAGACATTTCTGATCACCCAGCTGGAAGTTGTCTCCACCTCTGAGAGTTCATTACACTGATGTATTTGACTGTTCTGTAGGTTGTGTATCATTTTCTACCACGCACTATGATTGCTCATCTCCTGGCTTCAACTGAGAGTTCCACCAAGCGCGTCTGACAAAACAGGAGTTCCAGAAAGACGCTGACCAGTAAGATTGCAAACGCTGCCTGCTACCGTCCCCACCTTAGGAATCCCAGGGTGGATGGAGAAAAATGAACGTGATTGGAAGCGTCATACAGGGGGAACTGAGCGGCCTGGGTAACCGAGGGCTGTGAGGAGCGAGACGGAGGGAGGGTCTAGGACGACTTCCAGATTTCTGACGTGAACAGCTGGGGGTGGCCACTCGCTGAGCGGTGAGGGAGGTGCCCGTGCCCAGTGATGTCCGGTTTGCCACAGCTGAATGTAGTATCTTGGTGGAGAGGGGCAGTCAGAAGACAAAAGGCCAAACTTGTGGCTCTTTCTCAGTTCCCTTCTTCCTTGAATTCTCCATGAGTTCTGACTTAGTTTTGTCCAGACTCTTTCTCCCCGAAGCTCTCTCCTCCCTCCCCAGAGGACTCCTGTCTGCACCCTGCTCCTCGCTGCCAGTCCTGTCCCGAAGCCTTTCCTTCCTCTGCCCCCCAAAACACCCAGCATGGCGCTCAGAGCCTCTTCGGGCCCCACACTCCCCTTTGGGCAGCCTTGTCCGTTCCTGGCATCTTGATGATAACAGCGGCAGAAATCATTTCTCCTCAGCCCTAAGTATTCTATTTTCTGATGGAGATTTCCCCCTGGATGCTTGAGGTCACCTCAAAAGCAGCACATGCAAGACAGAACTGACCTCCAAATGCTCCCCACTCCCCGATCCTCCTCCGATGGGTCCCCTCGTCCCTCATTTCTGCCGCCACTGCCTCTGTTCCCACACCGCTTCTCACCACAGCTCCCTCTTCCAATGGCCTCCTTTGGGGTCCCCTCTGAGCTCCCCCGCCCGAGTAATCTTTCCAAAACATCCCTCTGAGCTTGTCATTCACCTATTTTTTAAAAATATTCCATGGTCTTCTGTTGGAAAACCCAACTTGTCAGACATTCTGCAACCGTGTTGGAGAAGCAGTCCGTCTTGTTCTCCCTCACAGCTCCTCCCTACACCGCAGGCCCTCTGCAACCAAGCCAGGGGCTCACTCCTTCCCAAAGGCATCCTCTGCTTTCCCGCCCATGCCTCCCTCCTGTCGCTTCTTTGTCTGGAATGTTCTTCCTCCATCTCTGCCTGTGGAAACTCCACCTATTTCTCGAGCCTCAGTTAAAATGCCTCCTCCTTCATGAAACCTTCTCTCATCCCTCACATGGAAGGAGTCCGCTCTCCTCCCCGACATGCATCATTTTGGTGTCGGTTATTGTACACTGTCTTATCTTTTTTTTTATCCTCCCTGTAGGAAATTTTTCTATTTTTTGTTCAGATAGAGTGAGAGAGAGAGAGAGAGGAAGGGAGAGAGAAAGAGAGAGAAACATCAACATGAAAGGGACACATTAAGTGGCTGCCACCCGCACAACCCAACCAGGGCCGGGGACAAACTGCAACCGAGGCACGTGCCCTCAGCGGGAACCGAACCCGGGTCTCTCTGGACCGCAGGCTGACGCTCTAACTATTAAGCCAAACCGGCCAGCGTATACACTCTCTTATAGTAATCTGTGTGGACATCTCTGTCTTCCTTCTATACCCTCCATACTATAACCTTCTCATGCAAGAATTAGGTCTTATTCACAAAAGGTACTGAAGGAGCACTGGCCCGGGAGTCAGGAGACTGGAGTTTTAGTCCTTGCTCTGCTGCTGATGAGCCCTGTGACCTTGGACAGTTTAACTGGCTATAAAACAGAACTTTGTGATCTAACAAATCAGTCAGAGTCCCGAGTCCAGGGTTAAAGAAGCCATACTGAGAGGGGTGGGGGGGGGGGACAATGCTTTCCAAGAACCTACAGCTGGCAAAGGTAAAACAACAAAAAAATCAAGTTTGAATGATACATTTCACCATTTCCTCATGAATGATGCCTATAAGTTATTATCTGGTGTCACTGAGGGGGAAAGTCCAGTGTCTGAGGTTGTCTTCGGAGCGCTTGGGCCTTCTCCTCCAGCCAGGGCTTCGTGGTACCTCCCCCTTCTACCCAGAGGGGTTCCGCCGCAGGCTCCGGGCTCGGCACTCACTTAACTTAGTTGTTAAAACTCTTCCTGCATTCCGCTATGGAAGTGACGGCATCGGCAATGGTAGGATGCCTGGTCAGGACACCAAGCTGCCTGTAAATGCCTTGTCGCCCAGAGAGCACCTGGGAGAAGGTGGGATCGGCCGCCAGCGTGGGGCCCCCCGATACACAGGTGCGCACTGGCAGCGAAGGGCCGATTGCCCACGCTCGTTCCTGTCACTTAAGACCCCGCAGTGGAAGCCTGGGAGTTCTGTTTGGGTGGGGGTGAGAGACTGAACTATGACATTCAGAGAATCTGTGGATTTAAAGAAGACAATTTGAGAAAATTAGAAGTAGATTATGTTACATTTTTCAGGAGCCAAAAGCCTAATTAATTGTTTCTTCTTCTATTCACTGTGACCTCCTCATGCACACCCCGGTTTATGCCCTGCAGACCATGGACTCGCTGTCTCAGCCTCAGTACCGCTGACATGTTGGGCCTGAGAAATCTGTGTTCTGTGTCCTGTGCACTGTAGTGTATCTGGCCCTACCCCCGGCCTCTAGTCACTGAAGGCCAGCAACACTCAGGCATACACACACCAGTTATGACAACCAACAATGTCTAGTTGCAAAATCATCTCCAGCTGAGAACCACTGCACAGGTTCTAGACTCGACAGAGGTTCCCGAACTTTCTGTACCTCAGAATCACAGCTCGGTGCCCGACTCTGGCCGCCTGTGGACATGTGGGACGGCCCGCCCGGTGCTGCCTGCTTGTTAAAAGGCAGGTGTCGGGGCCAGACTCGGAGAGTCGACCAGTACGTCCAGGATGGAGGCTGAAATCTGCATTTTTAACTGACATAGGTGGTCCTCGGCAAACTTCAGGAAATACCACAATGAAGACTCAATGAAATAAGTATTTTTGCAAAGGCAAATACTTTTCACTTTTGCATTGAGGGAAAAAGACACTCTTGGAGAAATAATAGGCAACCTTAGGGGGGAGCACCTTGGGAAAGTCTCAGGGAAGAAGTGCCACCCTGATGCCCAGGAGAAAGGATGCCAATGGGTCATGATAAAACACCAAAGTCGAATTTAGTCTACTTCCAGAGCTTTTGCCCAAATGCAGTCCTGGGCCTTTGAATGTTCATTCTCCCCACACGCGGGACTTGCGGTGGGAAGGCTCGATGCTGGGCTTTCACGTGTATTTTCTCACTGAAACGTCTCCCTGACCACGTGAGCGAACGTGTTGACATTTAGCATCGTCGCCCTGGGAAAATGCATTGTCTCAGAGAACTGACGACAAACTAACTTTGGACCCACAGCCTGTTCACGAAATCGGGGCGACCCGCACTAGTCCTGGAGCTCTGCTGCCCCCCAAGACTCTGCAGCTGTGTTAGAAGGGGAAAGGCTCTCTGAGCTGAGACGGCAGGACCCCTCTCCGTGGGTCTCACCCAGCCCACTGCCTCCTTGCACAAAAGCAGCCCTGGTATGTGGCGCAAGAAGAAGCCAGCTCAGCTTTTCTCCCAGGTGTTCTGAATTAGAAAATGAAAGTCACAAGTGGGTCTGCAAACCCAGCTCCCCTGGGGGCAGACAGAGGATGGAAGCGGTGACCTGGATGGCACCGTGTCCAGCTCTGGATGCCTGTGGACACGTGGGATGGCCAGCCCGGTGCTGCCAGTGTGTGAGCAGCTAGAAAACCAGTGTTATTTGGAATTTCTTAGTTTCTACATGTTATCCATGAATGTGAAATCTAAAATACAAAATGAATGAACAAGCAGAACAGAAACAGACTCATGGGTAGAGAGAACATTTTGACAGTTGCCAGATGAGAGAGGGTGTTGGGAGAATGAGTGAAAAATAACAGAATAGTCACAGGGATGTAAAGTACAGCACAGGGAATATAGTCAATATTGTAATAACTGTATATGGTGTCAGATGCGTACTAGATTCACTGGGGTGGTCACTTTGGAAACTACCTAAATATCTACTCACTGAGTTGTACACCTGAAACTCATATGATATTAGACATCAACTGTAATTGAGAAATAAAATTCTATTTAAAAATAAATAAATAAATGAACGTTGGCAATTAATCCAAAAACATTGTTTTTGTTCTAATCTGACCAAACAAAACATGTCAGTAAGCTCTTGGTTTAGGACCTCTGTGTACCAGATTCTTTCTCTCCCCCGCCCTCCCTGCCTCTCAACGCCGACAACCTCCCACAGGCAGTATCATTTCCCACGCCTCCGCCTCCCGAGCCGCCTCGGGACTCCTTTCCCTTCAGAAGCCTTGGCTGCCAGGGTCTGACCCTGACCAGTGGGAGCAGCTCTGTAGACCTCATTCCATCTTTCCGCAGCCTCGATGTCTCCCTGGGTGGGCTGTCCTTTCCTCTGTGTCCTCTGCTGTGTCCTCCTTCCCTTGTCACCTCCTTCGCTTGCTGGCTGCTTCTGGATTTCCTGTTAACTCGCTTCTGACGTCTGTCCTCCCTGTCCTTCGGGGCAGCAAGCAGGAAGACGGACGGCCAGCTGATAGCGATGGGTGTCCGAGCATTATGAACCCTCAACCTGCACCCTGGCCAGGCCCTGGGGAAGTGGCCCAAGGGCAGTGGCTGGAGAGACCGCTAGTCAGGCTAACTTCTCAGCAAAGGGCCCCCAGAATGGGTAAAGATTATCTAGGGTGAAAACGGAGGCCTAGACACAGGGGCGCCTCCTGTCTTAAAGGGACTATCAACATCCTAAACAGTGAACTGAAGGTCAGAGGCCTTTCCGCCATTTGGGGGCATCAAATAAGCTCCCTGATTCACTATGTGATACTGGTTAGATGTTAGAGGGCGAGTAATGACCAAAACTGAAATTATTGCCAGTCAAGCAGGAAAGGGCTTGGTGGTAGCTTTGATGTGATTTAATGGCATTTCTTATACAGCTAATTTTCTATTTACTTATCATCACTGCTATGAAAAAGTTATACTTACTTATCATCATTGCTGTGATAACAACAAATTTCACATGACTGCAACCAATGTGCTCAATCAAAAATCCAGTTCTTGGAGATCTCGCAACTTTTCCAAATACCCCTTGCAAAACCCTCCTGTCTCCTGTAACGGCCCTTTGTGGGCAGCGCTGAGACCTGCATCGCTTGGTCACCGTGATCTTGGCACGTCGATGCAGATATGACCAGGAGCCCTGAGCGCCAAAGTGTGTATCTTTTAGGAGAGGGAAAGAAACCCCAGCTACCTCGTATCCCTACTGCTGGTGGGGAGGGGGCGAGGTGTCACCTTGCCTCATGAGCTGTGTGCATCATTTAGATCACTGTCCTCGTGATGGAGCTGTCACATTGGGAACTGTCCTATATTGGGGAGCAGGGTTGGTTCAATACTCTCCATGAGGTGACATGGTATTTTGGCTTTAAAGTAACATAAAAATGGAAGTGAGGCCCTGGCCGGTTTGGCTCAGCGGTTAGAGCGTTGGCCTGCGGTCTGGAGAGACCCGGGATCCGTTCCCACTAAGGGCACGTACCTCAGTTGCAGTTTGTCCCCAGTCCTGGTTGGTCGTGCGGGTGGCAGCCACTCGATGTGTCCCTTTCACATCGATGTTTCTCTCTCTCTGCCCCTCTCTCTCCCTCCCACTCTACCTGAACAAAAAATGGAAAAATGTCCTTGAGTGAGGATTAAAAAAAAAAAAGAAAGAAAAATGGAAGTGAGAAGACAAGTCCTATTGGGAAATAACCCCAAAGGGTTGTGGGGGACAAATGAAACTGCGCCAAACTATACATGTTGTACAAGTACTGGTCCAACAAGGACACATGTCATCCACAGGAACCTCCCTAAGCAAAAAGGTGGAGTTGGCAAAAGCAAAGCTGTTCGGGTTCCCTCCCTCCTTCCTTACTTCCTTTTCCCTTCTTGCTGCTTTTCAAAGAGTTTTCCTATTAGAAAAATTGTTTTCATTCTGGTCTTTTAAAAAGGACACGCACAGCATTTTAATCAAGTAGACATATTTGGCATAGCACGTGTAGTTCAGGGAGTGAGGGACGGTGATGCAAGATACGGGTAGAACACAGAGCATCGTACACACAGCTGGAGTTCCTGTCTGGGCTCCGCCACTAAGTTGCTGTGTAGCATGGGGCAAGCCACGTCACATCTCTGATCCTCTGTTTCCTCTACTATAAGTAAGGTTGTAAACTTGGTGATCTCTAAGACTCTTTCTTCTAGTTAATGCTCTAGCGGCCAGAGGTGGTCAAGGGCTGGACAGACCAAGCCATGTATGAGGTTTAAAGAGAGTAACAGGAACAACAGGTCAAGTCTATCAGGATTTCCCTAAGCTCTAGCAGAGTCTACTTCTACATCTACTCCAAGAAAGAAACAGGAAGGAAAATAAAATATTCTCCGTGCAAATTGTCAGTTTTAGCTCAGATTATTTCCTCCCACCCTTTCTACTTCCTTTTTAACCACCAATAACTTAGAGCAAAAGGGAGAAAAGCAGAGGCAGAAAGCCACCTCCCTTCGTTGTGAGTACCTGACCCAGACCTCTCAGGTCTGCCTGTATCTCGCTCAACCGTGGGACTGTCTCTTCAGGGGTTGCCTAGAGTTACAAATCTCCCTCTTTCAAGGTCAGAGTTGCCAGACTGTCTGTGTGGGAGGCAGGGCCTTTTTCTCTTAGCGCTTTGTCTGTAGAAACTAGAGAAGGGTTCACTGCTGCTGCTCCTACAGTCCTCAGGCTGGACACCAACCCCACCCTGGCCTGGCTGACCAGACCCGTGAGCAATGCCAAGTTCTCAGGGTCCCAGCCACCATGATCCACCCCGGCCTGCGGCCTGGACCAGCCCGCCCTCTGCCCTCCTTACAGCCCTACGCTCAGCTGCTGTGCACAGCCCGACTCCTCTCTCACCGTTTCTCTGAAATTGACCACCTACACCCTTGCCAGTGTAACACACCCCTTTCCGCTTGACCGGTGCAGCCAGCGCAGGGTTAGTAAGAGGGTGCTAAGGGCATTCCTTCTCCTCTCTATCAACAAAGAGACGTGAGCAATTCTTTCCTGCAGAAAACTGTCTTGAATCTGTTTTCTAACCAAAAGAGAGCCTGAGAGAAGGAGATTTAAGACCAGTGGGAAGGGAGACCTGGAGTCTCAAGATCTCAGACAGCATTTTGGTCAAACTTCTTATTTTAAATCTGAGAAAGTCAGAGAGGTAAGGTGACCCACCCAAGGTCACACAGCTATTTAATGTGAGAGCCATTACTCTTACCCAGATCTCATCACTCCTAGACCTGTGCTCTCCTGTGGAAAAGATACTTGGGGCAGACAGAACATTGCAGCTCTATGGACCACATCTAAGCTAGACAATAGACAAGACAAATCTATTGGCTCAATATTAAGACACAACATTAGCCCTGGCTGGTATGGCTCAGCGGTTATAGCGTTGGCCTGCGGACCAAAGAGTCCCGCGTTCGATTCCAGCCAAGGGCACATACTTCTTCCCCGGCCCCAGTTGGGGTTGTGTGGTGGCAACAGATTGATGTGTCTCTCTCACACTGATGTTTCTCTCTCTCTCTTCCTCCCTCCCACTCTGTCTGAAAATAAATGTAAAAATATCTTCGGGTGAGGATTAAAAAAAAAAAGACACAACATTAGACAGGAGGGTAGAGGAGAATAGACAGTAAGCGTAGACTATGAGATTTACAAGGGAAGTAAAGAAAATACCTCTGTACAAATTTGTATTTGCATACAAAGCTGATGAGTCCAATGCTCAAGAATATCTATGTGGGCAAACAAATGTTTGCAATTAATGTTCTGGGAGACTGTTATGGCTTGAATTACATTGCCTAAAAACAAGATTGAAGTCTGAACCCCTAGAACCTATGACTGTGACCTTATTTGGAATTAGTCTTTGCATATGTAATCGAGTTAAGATGCAGTCACACTGAATTACTATGGGCCTTAATCCAGTGACTGGTGTCCTTATAAGAAGAGGGCAACCTGGCCCTGGCTGGTTTGAGCGGTTAGAGCGTCGGCCCGCAGACCAGAGAGTCCTGTGTTTGGTTCCCACTAGGGCACGTACCTCGGTTGCAGTTTGTCCCCAGCCCCGGTTGGGGTCATGTGGGTGGTAACCACTCAATGTATCTCTCTCACATCAATGTTTCTCTCTCTCTTCCCCCATCTCCCTCCCACTCTATCTGAAGATAAATGCAATAATGTCCTCGGGCGAGGATTAAAAAAAGAAAAGAAGAAGAAGAGGGCAATCAGAACGTGGATACACAGGAGAGAAAGCCATGTGAAGACTGCGGCAGAGATTAGAGTCACATCTACAAATCAAGGAATGCCAAGGACTTGCTGGCACCCACCGAAAGCTAGAAGAGGCAAAAAAAAATCCTCCCCTAGAGCCTTCAGAGAGACCCTGGCCCTGCTGATAACTTGATTTCAAAGTCTAGTCTCTAGAACTGCAAGAGAATACATAACTGTTGCTGTAAGCCACCCAGGGTGTGATATTTGTTACAGCAGCCCTAGGACACTACTAGAGTCTGAGGCATTGGAGGGGCTGAGTTGGGATGAAGCGAGGAGACTGAAACCATGCAAATGAATGCCACGCAGCAACTTGTATGGGCTGGTCCTGTTATCAAACCATCCCGCACAGTGTGGTCCTTCACCTACACTGCGTTCACAGACTCCCAGGACTGCCTGGAAGAAGATGCGCAGTGAAGGGAGACAAACCTGGGCTGAATCTGTCTGTACTTAGGGTGTAAAGTGCAGGGTAGACAACATACCTCTGCGGTCTCCATGTCCTCACTTGAGAATGCAGCCTCCATCAGAGGGTCAGTGTGAGAACTACTGTGTTTTACTGTAGCAGCAGCCCAGTCAAGGTTCGTTTCTTTGTCCTTGAATTAAATTACAAGCAGTTTGGGGGTTGAGGATGGGAAGGTTTAAACCCTTCCCACTGGAGAAAGGAGCCGAGAGTCTAAATGCCGGTGCTGGGCCATGTAGACTGACCCTCTCATTGCAGAGATGAGCACACTGGTCACATCATATATTTTCCACACTCACCTCAGACAGACAGTTGGGGCACCTGGGACACCTCCAAGTGCATGTCTGTTGACAAATGAAGTGACTTGGGAAGACCTCACAAAGAAATGAGAATTAATCTTATGGTGAAATAAACCACGTGGCATCGTGTAACAGCCTTCACGGGCCTCACTACTTTGCCCAGACCTGGCTGTCCATTCCTGGCCCCGTAGCTCTCGAAGAACAGGTTGCTAGCCCACCGTCCTTGAGAGACCTTCAAGGGATCAAGGCCTGCGCTCAAACGAAAGTGACTCAAAAACAGGTGCTCAGGTATTTTCAGCTGCATAGCTGATTCTATATCATAAGACCAAATGAAGAGTCCTTTTAGAAAAGGATATTTAACCCAAAGTCAACTCCAGAGTAGATGGCAAATACAGTCCCTTTTGTGAAGATCAAACATGCAAGAATAATGAACTATGCAACACCTGCCGCCGCTACCCAAGCCGCGCCTTCCGTGTTCCCCTGCCGTGCTGTGCTCCTGTCACTTACCACAGTGACGTGTGTATCGACTTGTTTACTCAGTGTCCCCCGGGCCCTCTCTGCTCACTGGAACGTAAGCTCCACCAGGCTCAGACCTGGTGTCTTTTATTGATTTACATATCCCCAGGGCCTGTAACAGTCCCTGTCACATAAATTGGTTCACAGTACATATTTGTGGAATAAATGAGTGAATGAATAAACATAAGTTTGGGCAGGGAGGGCGGCAGTCATAGGAAGTGGGTAAGGGAGCGGGATGTGTGGCTGCCTTTTGCCTACAGAATTCGCCCCTAAACCCCTCACCATTAAGAACTCCTCTGCCCCGACTCCATCGTCACCACGGATTTAAATCTTCCTATGTGCATGTTTCTATATAGGGATCACAATTTTGGTTTGATATTTTTTGCTGTCAATTAACAGGTGGACTCTTTTTTTTTAATTGGTTCACATCTCAAAGAATTCTGAGGAACAGAATCTCAACCAGGATGAAAACCTGTGGTGAAAACAGCAAAGAACAGCACGCAAGGGACTTGGGTTCTAGATCTAAGTGTCCTTTTGATTTCTGTGTGGCCTTAAAAAAAATCATTGGCCTTCAGTTTCCCTGTAGAGGCATTGAACTCCATGCCTCCTGAGTCCCTTCCATCTTTCAAAGCTAGGATTCTATAGAAATGATTAAAGTAGGCTCTCCCATGCATTTGGGCTTCCTAAGAGAGGTGTTGACTGGTATCTTGCATCACTGTCTAATGGCAAAATAGTGTGGTTCACTTGGGTCACAGGTCAGCACTTTCCCTGGGGTCAGTTGTCATCACCAGAAAAAGACAGATGGTGTTCTTATTAAAAATGTAAAATGCCGGTGGAGGCATTTCCCAGGGACAATGGAGATCACACAGACACTCTTCTCCCTTTTGAAATTGTCCAGGTGTGTGGGTGTGCAGGGGTGGGAGGAGGTGCAGGAGGGCAGGAAAGGCACAGCCAAAGGTAGAGAAGGGGAAGGCAGGTGCCCAGACCACGGGTTTGGAAAGTCACTCGTTTTCCTGTTAGAAAAATGACACTTAAGCTTGACAAATGAGAATGTGCCCATGAACTTTTAGTAGATACGTGAAACTGTTTCCATTATGAGCCATGTCACTGTGGGGGAGGGCAAGAGCTGAGTGTCCCATACATTTATCTTCCTTAGAGGTTTTAGTTATCCACTTGCCAAGGCTGCCCCAAGTCTGCTCTTTGTAAGCCTTCCAATGTTCGTTACTGGTCTTCCTAGAGATCTGAATTGTCTGTTTGTAATGCAGTTATTGGCTAGCTCTCAAAATTACACCTTCAGATGAGACTTCTCGCCTGAGTGCTAGTCTTAGGTGACTGCCTACCTACAAATAAGTACCACTTAGATATCATTACTTTATCCTCACCTGAGGACATTTTTTTTCTTTCTTTTCTTTCTTTTTTTTTTTTTGCATTTATCTTCAGATAGAGCAGGAGGGAGGAAGAGAGAGAGGAACATCGACGTGAGAGAGACACATTGGTTGCCACCCACACAACCCCAACCGGTGCTGGGGACAAACTGCAAACAAGATAGGTGCCCTAAGTGGGAACCGAACCCAGGACTCTCTGGTCTGCGGGCTGATGCTCCAACCGCTGAGCCAAACCAGCCAGGGCTAGATATGATTACTTTAAATGTAACAAGTCAAGGGCAAATTTAGCAGAGTCTCCCCAATTCACTCAGTCTCTGTCACTCACATCACTAATCTCGTTCTTAGGCTTAAGTCTGAAGGTATTTTTCACTCCTCACAGCCCCCGTCAGTAGTCATCCACAATTCCAGAAACAATAACAAACTCACCAATCTGCCCATTACTCAATAAATGCTGGCTATTCTGCCATTTGTATTATGACTTGAAATGATCTGACCCATCACCCAAAACTGTTGAGGTTTTTCAGTCTCTCACGTTTATTTCTTTTCTCTCATCTCCACCTTCATCCACGTTTTCATCCTTCTTGCCTAAACTTCCAGAGCAACTTTCTTCCTGGCCTTCCAATCTCTAATATGTCCTTGCTGCAATCCATCTCAAATAAATCCACAGGTTGATTTTTTTATTTTTTGACACCACTTTCGTGAAGTCACAGTTTGCCTACGAGGGATCCTGTGTGCCGGTCAGTGTTTGAAAACTCCTCAATCGGCATCTAAGAGCTTTGGTCAACTGTCCCTCCTCCCCAAGCTACCCACGATCGACGCTTGCCTTTATTCCACTCGTATTTGTATGAGCACGGACTATGTACCAGCCACTCTCTCTATCACCCACTGCCCTCCAGCATCACCCCTGCTCTGCAGTTAAGCCCAGCTTCTGTGATGCCCTGCAGCCTCCGCGGTGATACCTGCCTTTTGGGCTGTGCTCATATTCTTGCCCTGCCAGGAATCTCTTCCTTCCTGTCAATCCAGGTCTGCTCTCTCTCCGGAAGGTTTCCAGTGAAGGAACCCCAGATCACAACCCTTCCCTTTATCTGAATTCCCTCAGCATTCTTACACCAGATATCTATTGCTAAGTATATTTCTCTTATTATTTCACAGGCATTTGTTGGTCTTCCCATGTGAGCCCCAGAAGGGCAAGGACCAAACCTTCTTTTCTTCTTTGACCCAGATCAGGAATGGGCAAGAAGGGATGCAAAGCCAGCAGGGACCTTGGTTTTGCACACAGCTCATGGACAAGGCCCACTTGCCACCGTATAGGCAGTAAAGGCAGAAAATGGGCACCAAAGACCTAAGACTAGATCCTCATACAAGGCTAGAGATTTGGCCATGTTTTGAGATGTGTTTGTAAATGTGGAATTAAATTGTTTTAAATAATTCAAGTTCCTTACACAGCCTATATTCCTCTAGCACAGAAATCTCTACTGAAATACAATGGCCAGTATAACCTACCAGGTCTCAATCACTAATCAGATGTGAAATTCTTGACTCTTCTTGGCCAGAACGATGGGTCCAGTGGGGACAAGAAGGCGCCATCTCAGCTGTCCCTATCAGAAGTTGCCCCTACACCTGGCAACCACCCACAAGTTAGCACCAGTTCATGCCCTTGACCAAAGTTGTCCGGATCCAGTATAAGCCAGCTATTTCGGAACCTGTAAGCCCAGCTCGCCTGTCCCCTGGGTCCAGCTGCACAATGGCTTGCCCAAACCTAGACCACAGTCAGGTGATGTGCGGCCCCTGGCAGAAAGCAGAGGAGATGCCCCTCTCCCCAGGAGTTCCTAGGAGTGCAAAGAGGGGAAAGGAAATGGACTTACCTTCACATAGTAGTTCATGCCCAACCCCAAGAGGCGCTGCAGAAAGGGCCGGTCCTGCCTGCTCCCGGGACTCGGCTCCCCAGGGCCCGGAAGCGGGCAGGCATGGGGACTTACGGAGGTTGCCCTGTGCCCCACCACGTCCTGCTGCGGCAGAGGTGCAGACCCGGACCTATTTAGACTGTTTTCAGGGGAAGCCGGGCTGCTGGGAGCCGGATCCTGGCTTTCCTGGAGCTTCAGCCGGGGTACCTCTTTGGTACCCAAGCAAAAGTTTTTCAGGCTCAGCAAGCTGGCTGGGTTGGCTAACTTCACGCTGGCCATCCGCGGGATCAAGGTGCACAGTGGGGTGGGGCTCTCCTGGGGCGCCAAGGTGGCATCTTCAGCTGGCAAGTGAGGTGCCAGGGCGGGATAGGGAGGCTGCGGCGAGCCCTTGTTCCCCACGGAGCCTCCGGGACTGGCTTCGTCCAAGGACGTGATGGACTCGTTCCGAAAGCGGCTGTACTTGGCCCTGTGCAGCATCCCGGGGTGCCCGAAGAGTCCTACATACAGCACGAGCCCTGCCAAGCTGTCCTGACTGCGTTCTCGCATAGCCTTGGCAGTGCTGAAACAGGATACTGTTGCATAAATCGCCTCGTCGTCTGCGCGATGAACGTACGGAAAACAAATGTCCCAACGCCCCGTGCAACTCACAGCGGCCACTTCTCCAGCTCGGCTCGGGAGCGCTGGGGGCTGGAAAGAGTCCTCCCCTGCACCGGTGTCCTCGCCTCGATTCCTGCTGGAGCCTGGGTGCAGGCTGGCGGCGGCAGGACCGCTCCAGGCCGGCTCAGGAGCAGAGCGCTCGCTCGGGCCAGCCGGTCCGCAGCACCGGCAGAAACACTTAGCGCCCCCCACCCCCAGCCGCCCCTCAGCACACAGGAACTTTCAAACCTGCTCCCTCCGGTTCCCACAGGGCGGGGCAGTGACTGGCCTATTAACCCTTTGTTTGTCCCCGTGATTGTTCATTTTAAAAAGGGGGGGAAAAAAGAAAAGGTATTATAGGAGCCAAAGCGCCTTCCGTCTGAGTTCGCTGATTCTGATGGCTTCCCTCTCTTGGAAGATCTTGTCTTGCATCCCGTCTGGGCCACAAGCCAGCAGAACTAGTGACCGGAGCTGCTCGGCATGATTTCACGGACTTGCCATCCTCGGCTTCCTCGGATCCCCCCAGCCTGCCCACCCTGGCTCAGAGCATCCCTCCCTCTCCGAGCTTCTTTCGGGAGCGCGGCGGCAGCGGGAGGCTGAGATGTGCGGGCTCAAACGCAGTGTTGAAATTTTTATGAATGAACTTTGCTGAATGAATTTCTCTGTGTGTGCAAGCTAATAAATCTGTGAATGAAGCTGAGAATAGCTGTAATTGACTGATGGTCTCAGGGGTGCTTGGTTTTTATCCAATCAGGCGGCAGCTTGGTGACTCAAGCACCATAAATAGACTAAGCTAGTAGCCAGGAGAAATAGAGCTGGAGGGAGAGATTCTATTTTGTGATAGCTGAAGAAAGGGTTAAAGGGAAAGGCAATCATTTACTATAAGTCATCAGTAAGCTGGGCAGCCGCAGGTTAGAAGGTCTATTTTCTTTTTTTTTTTGCTGTTGTTGAGATGGCCAGGAAAGCCAAGCAGAAGAGCTAGAAATTAGATCCATTGTTCCACGGATATTAGGACATATGGTACATAACTCCTGTGGGAAGCCAGTGATGCATTTTTCTTAGAAACATAGTTCTTTTTTTATTGATTGCCGGTTTCATCTCCTGTCTGGTGCAACTTCCTGGACCTGTCAGATGCATTCTGAAGACGTGATGACAACTGCAAGAGGCTTAGCACACAGGAAGCCAGGAAGGAAGCCAGGAGAGGGAAATGCAGGTTCTTTCGGGAATGGGGAAGAGGAAACTGCTGAAACACTGGGAGGATGTGGAAATCACATATCAGAAGAAACTAAACCTCTGCTGAAGGTTACATTTGTTGGTGGGCCAAGGCTCTGGCATGTGAAATTGCTCATTCATGCAAAAATGAAAACGAACTAGCCTAGCCGAGGTGGCTCAGTGGATTGAATGGCGTTGCATGGCCTGAGAGGTCCTGGGTTTGATCCTGTTAAGGGCACATGCCCAGGTTGTGGGCTCTATCCCCAGTGGGGGGGCGTGCAGAAGGCAGCCGATCGATGTTTCTCTCTCACATAGATGTTTCTATCTCTCTAAAAAAAATCAATAAAAACATATTTAAAAAAAATTAAAACTGTCCAGCTGGTGTGGCTCAGGGATTGAGTGTCGACCCATGCACCAAGAAGTCACCAGTTTGATTTCCGGTCAGGACACATGCCCGGGTTGTGGGCCTGATCCCCAGTGGGGGGCATGCAGGAGGTGGCCAATTGATGTTCTCTCTCTCCCTCTCATTTCCTCTCTCTCTAAAAATCAATAAAGGAAAAAAAATTATAAAAAAAAAATTAAAACTAACCAGCAACCCCAGGAATCACGGATGCCACCTTTGTTGTCTTATTGCCCATAAGGCTGCATTTGGCTCATGCATTCATGACTTTAGTGGCTTGAGCTCCTTTGGGATCCAAACACAGGTTCTGAATTAAATGGTTGCTTGTGACCACCCACAAAGGCATCCTCACTGGCTTGCTGCTCCCCTACAGAAGTAACGCACCTCTTCACATCTTGTCTGCCAAACCTGTTAGGATGTATTTTTCCTCAGGAAGGCCCTTTTGCATCTTCATAAACCTTCCCTTCAATCCTTGCTAACCTCTCGTCTGGCAGGGGTGTGGCTAAATCAGTTGCTAGTCGCATCCCCGGTGCTAAAGAGACAGGTTCTGGGCAAGACTGTGAAGTAATCTTCCTCTTTTTCCTTTTCTCTCTTCTTCCCCTTCTGGGGACTCCTTGCTTGTTATCACAGACCCACGTGCTGTGCTGCTTGAGAAAGTTGCTTTACCACTCTGTGCCTGCATGCCCTCATCTGTTAGCTTTCTAATGGAGTTGTTATGAAGGTTCATGAGATGACTCTAGTTCCTGTAAAGCACCTGGCACCATGCTCCACACAGTGAGTGCCTGGCTCATAAGTACATGCCAGACCGTGTAAAGAAAGGCCATTTGAATGAGGACCACCTGCCCCTACAGTCTACACCATTCTGGCAATGAAAAGAAACATTTGCACAAATTAGAAGCCAATAAAGCTAACACTGTACAAAGAAACAATTTCCTGACAATTGTGCGGGCCTGGAACAACAGAGGCCCATCTGGCTGCTGTGAGTCCTTGCTGAGGCCTCTATGACTGGAGGAGAGGGTGCCCAAGGGATCCAGGTACCCAGGTATGCACCTCACCAGTCAGAGTCCAGGGGCCCAGACCAGCTCACATTCCTCGGGAGGTTAGAGTCCTGGGAGTGAGTTGGAGGGGAAGGAAAGTGTGCTCCAAGGAGTGCACTAACGGGAGGGTCTTTCTAGGAAGCAGAGTGGGGGGCAAGGGAGCTATTAGCCAGGAAGAAAGAAAGGGTTGTTTGGGGCTCAGACATCTTTTGGAGGAAAGAGAAAGAAGAGGGGTTTCCCTGTGTAGACCGCCTCTTCTTTCAATGAGGGAAGGAGAGGGCCTATGTGACAGGTAACCTTTCTGGTGCTGGACCAGAAATTCCTGACTGGTTGATTAAGGTTATGTTTCTGGGAGAGGTTGAAACTGCAGTTAGATCAGGTATTAAATCTAGGTTCTGGTATCATGGGCTTTTGGTGTGAGTGACACCCTTTGGGGCCTGTGGCTTTTTCCTTTAACACCTGCGTTCTCATTTACTCCCCACAGTAACGTTTGGAGGCTGGGACGACTTTCCTCTCCGCCTTACACACTGGAAAGGAGCCTCAGAGCCAGGTCAGTGACTTGGCCAGGGCCCCCTGACGGTTGAGCGATGACGCTGGGGTCCCTCCAGCAGCGCTGCCTGGCTGCCAAGGCTGTGCTGTGGCCGCTCCACTCTGCTCCCGCCCAGGGCGCCGGAGAGCTCAAGTGCAGACCCCTGGCCCATCATCTCCGCGTGCAGGAGAGACAGTCAAGGCTCTGAGTAGACGGGAAGCCACGCGGGTTAACTGGCTTGTCTAAGCCCCACAGACAGTCAGTGATGAGTCTGGGGTAAAACCAAGCACAGGCCCCTGCCCACCGTGATGTCAGCCAGCATATGCAAGAACCCACCTCACACTGGCACACGCTCAGTGTTCGCGCTTGCTCTCTTCCCGAATCCTTGGAGATCACATCTGTAACATCCACCCTGAATGCCTCACAGGACCACCGGGAGTAAAAACATGAATAATAGATCAGAAAAGCCATTGTCATTGAGCCATCAGAGGGCCATCAACCCGGAAAGCAGGGCTCTGCAGCCCACTGCAGTCCGCCTCCTGGGCTTTGAGACAGCCCCACGCCAAGGCCACCTGCTCCTGATAAAAACCAGCTTCCTAAGGGGCAGCCTGCTGTGGCTGAGCTTCTGGGGTGGGACAGGCAGGTGCAAGAAAGAGCTGGGTCAGGCTGGCCCATAATAGAGTTAGCCAGTTTCCTGCCAGGATTTCTCCAAGGAGTGACCGAGAAGGGGACCTGGGCAAAATTGCCTGCCCAGCTCTGGAAGGTAACCCAGTGCGGGATTTGGGTGAAGGAAGGGCGTGCCAGGGAGTGCAGGGAGATGAAAGCAGAACGAGACAGAAATAACTCGGGGGGGGGGGGGGGCAGGGGGGGGAAGTAGGCCAGTTGCTACTTTGGAACAAAGTGGAGCAGGCAGCATCGGCGCGCGTCGTTTCTATCGCAAAGCAGACCTACTCCTGAAGAACTGACAGCGAGCAAGACCTACCCTGAAGGCTTTTCCCTGAGAATGAGTCCAACAGTCCACCAAAGAGGAATGAAGACACTGTGGAAGCTCTATTTCAGAGAAAATAAAATCCACGAGATAACATTTATATAAAGCTCTTGCCAGACACCAAAATACCATCTGAAGGGTGGGGCAGTGAGAGGTGTGGAAGGGTTGAGTCTCTGAGAGTCAGGGCCCAACGTCACAGCAAATGGAGGCAGGTCCATTCCCCCCAGAGTTCCTTTTGTCTCCTGATCAAAAGGTTTACGGTTTTTTCAGTCTTCAACCTTGGTCGGGAAACAGCTTTCTGAGGGTTGCTGTTGGCCTACTGGTTCTCCTGGAACCAGGACCAGCTAGAAGCAGCACAGGAAAACAGCTCTTTTCCCGTCTGTTGAAAATGAGGTGATGTCCCTGAAAGTGCTATGTACACGGTCAGACATCACGCAGATGAAGAGTAGATGAGTCACTCAGGGTCAGGTGCAGTTGCAGATAACATAAATCCAAAAGAACAGTGGCTTAAACAAAACACTTACTTTCCTGGAAGTGGAAAGTCCAGGGATAGGGTCAGCTCTGGGCCATCCTTAAAGTATACCTCTTCTCCTCATAGTCCAAAATGGTTGATGGAGCTCCAGCCATTCAATCTGCATTCCGGGCAACAAAATGGATGAAAGGGTAAAGAAGGGCATGCCTACTCTCTTTAAAGAAACATCCTAGAAGTCCAAAGGAATGTTTCCAGTTACATCACATTAGCCAGAACGCAGTCACAAGGCTGTGCCCAGCGGAGGGAGAAAATGAAGTCTCCGTCTTTGACTAAGTGCATGGCAGCTGCACACAAAAGCATAGTCTGGTACTGGGGAAGGAGTGGAGAATGGATATTGTGGTAGACAACAGCATCTCTGCCATTGTAATATTTTCAGAAGAATTTCAACCTAGATAGACTCTAAAGCTAGCATCAGATATCACTTCTCAGCCTTTAGGCTAGGATCAAGTGTAGTAACACCAGCATAGAATAAACGGTGTGGTCAGTGTAGTCCATTTTCCTCTTTTACACACACACACACAGCTTAAAAATAACAGGCGCTGCCAGAATCAAAGCTTTTCTTGCCTAGGCAATGGGACGGGTAGAGACTATGGGCCTCTGAAAGGTGGTCAGGGGCTTCCAGGGTCAGCATCCGGCATGACAGGGAGGGCACCCGGGCCGCTGCAAATGGCAGTCCCAGTGGTGAATGGGCTCAGAGATAGCACACAAGAAGCAGTGAGTGGGTGTTGGACGGGGTCGGAGCACAGTCATTAGGAGGTGTCTGCCGCAGGAGCAGGATTCCAATGCTAATTGTGGACTGGCAAGAGAAAAAGGCCCAGGCGGGGCCCTGGACAGATTTAAACTCTAGCACTATGAGTTGGCTAATCCAAACTTCATTTCCAATCCTCGTGTCCTTTGCCCACCTCTACCAGGGAAAGCTAAATGTTTAATTTCTCAGGCTTCCTTGCAAATGCAGGGGAAGTAAAATGTGAGAGGAAAGAGATAAATTGAGGAAAGAACTGTTAAACAAAAAAGAACCAGGTCTTGATTGTTTTGAAAACTCTCAGACTATCTGGATTTCCAACGATGCTAAAATTGAAAAGTTCACTGTCAGGAATGTGTGCTCCACAGGAAAAACTGAAGTGTAACACCACTGCAAGATCAAAAGGTCAGAGTATAAAGTCACCCAAAAAGGCTCTGAGGTGGAGCATGTGCCTCCCAAACACCCTCAGTCACACTAGAGAGCTTAAGGTCGTTCTCTCAGACATGTCAACAAAAAACAAAAATAGAGATGGGATTATCTGTACAAGGTCTGTGAATGAGTCTCTTGTCTAATGAAGCAAATCCGCATGACATAAATGAGAGACACACAAAGTTCTTGAGAATGTCATGCCAGTAGAAACACTGCCCAGGGGACAGAGCCACAGGTCAAAAAGGATTATTCCAAGATCATGAAACCTTGTGGCATTTGCCTAGCTATATTTAGAAATAACTTGAGATCAATGCCTCTTTTTTTGTTTTCAATGTTCTTCCTGTTTGAACTGAAATACCTGTAACTGTTATCCTATGCCAGGGATACCTGTAACTGTTATCCTATGCCTGGAATACCTATAACTTTTATCTTATGCCAGGGATACCCATAACTGTTATCCTATGTCAGGGATACCTATAACTGTTATCCTATGCCTGAACACTTGTAACTATTATCCTATGCCTGAACACCTGTAACTGTTATCCTATGCCAGGGATACCTATAACTGTTATCCTATGCCTGGGATACCTATAACTGTTATCCTATGCCTGGGATACCTATAACTATTATCCTGTGCCAGGGATACCTATAACTGTTATCCTATGCCTAGAACACCTGTAACTGTTATCCTATGCCTGGGATACCTATAACTGTTATCCTATGCCTAGAACACCTGTAACTGTTATCCTATGCCTGGGATACCTATAACTGTTATCCTATGCCTAGAACACCTGTAACTGTTATCCTATGCCAGGGATACCTGTAACTGTTATCCTATGCCTGGGATACCTATAACTTTTATCTTATGCCAGGGATACCCATAACTGTTATCCTATGTCAGGGATACCTATAACTGTTATCCTATGCCTGAACACTTGTAACTATTATCCTATGCCTGAACACCTGTAACTGTTATCCTATGCCAGGGATACCTATAACTGTTATCCTATGCCAGGGATACCTATAACTGTTATCCTATGCCTGGGATACCTATAACTGTTATCCTATGCCTGGGATACCTATAACTATTATCCTGTGCCAGGGATACCTATAACTGTTATCCTATGCCTAGAACACCTGTAACTGTTATCCTATGCCTGGGATACCTATAACTGTTATCCTATGCCTAGAACACCTGTAACTGTTATCCTATGCCTGGGATACCTATAACTGTTATCCTATGCCTAGAACACCTGTAACTGTTATCCTATGCCAGGGATACCTGTAACTGTTATCCTATGCCTGGGATACCTATAACTTTTATCTTATGCCAGGGATACCCATAACTGTTATCCTATGCCTAGAACACCTGTAACTGTTATCCTATGCCTGGGATACCTATAACTGTTATCCTATGCCTAGAACACCTGTAACTGTTATCCTATGCCTGGGATACCTATAACTGTTATCCTATGCCTAGAACACCTGTAACTGTTATCCTATGCCAGGGATACCTGTAACTGTTATCCTATGCCTGGGATACCTATAACTGTTATCCTATGCCTAGAACACCTGTAACTGTTATCCTATGCCTGGGATACCTATAACTGTTATCCTATGCCAGGGATACCTATAACTGTTATCCTATGCCTAGAACACCTGTAACTGTTATCCTATGCCTGGGATACCTATAACTGTTATCCTATGCCTAGAACACCTGTAACTGTTATCCTATGCCTGGGATACCTATAACTGTTATCTTATTCCTAGAACACCTGTAACTGTTATCCTATGCCAGGGATACCTGTAACTGTTATCCTATGCCTGGGATACCTATAACTTTTATCTTATGCCAGGGATACCCATAACTGTTATCCTATGCCTAGAACACCTGTAACTGTTATCCTATGCCTGGGATACCTATAACTGTTATCCTATGCCTAGAACACCTGTAACTGTTATCCTATGCCTGGGATACCTATAACTGTTATCCTATGCCTAGAACACCTGTAACTGTTATCCTATGCCAGGGATACCTGTAACTGTTATCCTATGCCTGGGATACCTATAAC
Organism: Molossus molossus; assembly: GCF_014108415.1. Lineage (NCBI taxonomy): Eukaryota > Metazoa > Chordata > Mammalia > Chiroptera > Molossidae > Molossus > Molossus molossus. The sequence continues at coordinate 187,362,436 of NW_023425344.1, forward strand.
TGTTATCCTATGCCTAGAACACCTGTAACTGTTATCCTATGCCTGGGATACCTATAACTGTTATCCTATGCCTAGAACACCTGTAACTGTTATCCTATGCCTGGGATACCTATAACTGTTATCTTATTCCTAGAACACCTGTAACTGTTATCCTATGCCTGGGATACCTATAACTGTTATCCTATGCCTAGAACACCTGTAACTGTTATCCTATGCCTGGGATACCTATAACTGTTATCTTATTCCTAGAACACCTGTAACTGTTATCCTATGCCTGGGATACCTATAACTGTTATCCTATGCCTAGAACACCTGTAACTGTTATCCTATGCCTGGGATACCTATAACTGTTATCCTATGCCTAGAACACCTGTAACTGTTATCCTATGCCTGGGATACCTATAACTGTTATCCTATGCCTAGAACACCTGTAACTGTTATCCTATGCCTGGGATACCTATAACTGTTATCCTATGCCAGGGATACCTATAACTGTTATCTTATTCCTAGAACACCTGTAACTGTTATCCTATGCCTGGGATACCTATAACTGTCATCCTATGCCAGGGATACCTATAACTGTTATCTTATGCCTGGCCCACCATTATGTTTTGAAATCAGGTAATTTTTTTCCCTTTCATTTACAGGCCCACAGATGGAAAGAAATTGTACCCAAGAATGGATCCTTCCCAGAACTTTACCCATAACTGATACAGACAATGGATTTGAGACCTCTGAGCTGATGCGATTTTGGACTCTGAGTTAATGCTGCAATAGAATGAGACTTTGGGGGCCTTGGGACGAGGTGACTGTGTTTTGCAGGTGGGACAGAGGTGAACTTTGGTGGCCTGAGGATGGACTTATCTATGGGAAGTTTAAATACTAAATTTGTGTTGTTTAAGCTGCTGTTTGTGGCTTTATTTTTATTTGTTTGTTTTGGGCAGCAACAGAAACTAATATAGATACTTTGTACTGTGAATCAGGGGAAAAAATGTTTATGCCCTGAGATAAATAAGCATCAACAACAACCAAAATGAACAAGTAAGTATACAAACAGGATAAAAAGGCCTGCCCCATCTAATTCTAGACCCCAAATAAATTATATCTGGGTCTTTCTTCTAGCTTAAGGACTCCCCAGCCAAACAGCGTTGGCAAGGCTGAGTGAAGACGTGTGACCTCTGCGGATGTGACCATCGGGGGACATGGCAGTTCTTCCTCCCTGAACAGACTAACTGCAGACTCGATAACCTTGGTGCTTTTGTTTTCCCTTTCAGGAACCATTGTAGTTTCCATTTTGCAGGCCAGTCTTTCTAAAGCTTGGGTTCCCTACACAACCTCCGTATATGGTGAACCTTTTTTTTTTTTTTTCATTCAAAACGCTGTCTCTGAGTCTTCCTTTCACACTATCTGCGTCATTTTGGCAACTTACTTCACCTCTCGGAGCTCCCGTTTCTCTTCATCTGTGCAGAAAACAGATAATGTCACCTCGTATGAGGCATTACTGGAAGGACTAAGTGGGCATGTGGCCATCGTATGAGACAGTCATGACTGACTGTTAGCCGAGGCCAAAGGAGGAGCGGAACCAAACAGCAAGGATGAATGGGTATCAAGCCCATACGTTCTAATCTAGAACATCTTAAAAAGTTCCCTAAATTGTGTGGGTTTTCTTTTTTTTTTTTTAAGTTCTTATCTTTTAGGGATTTATGGGGAAGTAATGAGTGAAGTAGTAATGTGATGATTGAAATTTACTTCGAAATAATCTGGCAGGGGAGAAAAAGTGGGGCCTGGGGCGCAAATGAAGCAAGACACGTTGATAACGGTTCAGGCTGAATGATGGCCACATGGGAATTAATTACAGTCTGCGCTCTGCTTTTGCAGACCCTGGAATAACATTGCTCCTACAGATGAAGCATGGAGGTCACTGCAGAAAGCAGGGCTGGGGAAGGGCACACAACAGGCAGACAAAGAACCCCATACTCTCCCTGCTCTTGTGGGGCTTATCAGGAGACCGGAATACACGAGGGGTGTGAAGTGTGGGCCAGGTCATCTGTGCTTGTCAGGGCTGCAGGATTAACTGTAGGAGCTGTTTGCAGTTTAATCTTCCACTCCTGAAACATACATTTAAGAAATGTGCTTTGTGTTCCTGGGCCTTCATTTCTACAGAGTAAAATGGGTGTGAGGAATGCATATTCTTTGCCGAAGTGTTGGGCAGTGGACTGTGTGTGGCTCTCGCCATGGGCTGGTCACTGCTGCACGGGCTGTTCATGGCAGTAGCACACTGTGAAGGAGGAGGATGTCTGCTGGTGAACCACACCGCTGTTCTCTAGACAGTCAAGGAGTGGAGAGGTTTCCCAGTGCATGCTTTTCTTCAACAACCATACGCGTGTCCATAACATCTACTAATACCCACTGCACTGCTGAACCTCAATTTTTCATGCTAGCCCAAACTCAAAGTTCCAGATTCAAACTTCTTCAAGATAATCTTCATGCTCAACAGGTCAGTTACAGCTTTTTACCTTGGTCACCAGCACCTTCTGCCCATCCACCCAGCTGTCATCTCAGACGCTTCCTCTCTTCGTGTCCCATGTTGCACCGTCAAATCTGTTCCTTTTATCTTTGAATTGCCTTTTGACTTTATACTTGATTTTCCATTCACATACATTTACAGATGGGTTGATCACTGGTCATCTCTCACTGAGACTCTCCCTCCACCCATCCAATACTCTCTTGTCTGAATTATCTTTCTTTCTAATTCAAAAATATCATCCTATCAGTTCCTGGGTTAAAACTTTTATTGAGTCCTATGATTTACTGGATCAAATTCCAATTCTTCACCATGGCTAACCCCAAATAACTTTTTAACCATTTCTCCAATCATTTTTCCTTATACATCCTATTTCTAGCACACCGTGCTACATTGGTCACTGTTAAAGAACAAAGGAACTATGTGAAAAGAACGAAGGATACTCTGGTACAACTGTCTTAAGAATTTGAGTTGATCCCTTCATCTTAAGCACCCTCTCCCAAATATTGCACCTTTCAATTTCTCAAAACCTGTTCTCAGATTCTTCATGCACACCGAGGCAAATTATTGATAACATCTCAAAATGATATTGGTGGTGATCTGCCTTTAAAGAGATTTTATTCAGCTCCTCCAAGAGAGCAGTATGGGAAGGCTGGTTTAAAAGGGATTTATACAGTCTACTAGAAAAAGTGTTATAAAATCATTTTTGCCAAATTATAAATGAAACTGGTTAATGTACAGGGCAATAAAACCATAATCTTTGGGATTGCTATTTCTACTGGACGAAAATTATTTGCCTCTTTTCCAGACAAGGTCTACAAGTTAACATGTAACTTCAGAGCCCTTAATTAACAGTAAAAAGTCAAGTTAAACACACTACATTCCCCTGGATAATTAAATAATTCTTGGTTGAGCTCATTAAATGATGCTTCAGTATAGAATTGAAAAGACATACTGTCTATCTTCTTACCTTATTTCCAAATTTTTAATAATTTTTTCAAACACATCAATGAACAAGATTAAACAGGAGGAATATCAGGAATCAATTAGCAGCTATATGAGGGTAGATTAGAATTCTAATATATGCTCCTCCCTTTAAAATCACCTGTAACAGCCCGCTGGTGTAGCTCAGTGGTTGAGCTTCAACCCATGCACCAAGGGGTCGCCGGTTCGATTCCTGGTCAGGACACATGCCCAGGTTATGGGCCTGATCCCCAGTGGGGGGCATGCAGGAGGCGGCCAATCAATGTTCTCTTTCATCGATGTTTCTTTCTCTCCCTCTCCCTTCCTCTTTCTCTAAAAATCAATTTTAAAAAAGTTTTTTAAATAAATAAAATCATCTATAATAGCAACTTTGCTGGTAAAGCAAGCTGAAATTTGGAAGGACCTTCTCTGAAAGGTTAATACCCTCCTATGAGCTCTATGATTTTTAGATCAAAGATAATATTTGATCCAGTGGGTACTCTCGTGACCCAAGTTTAGCCAAGAATTTGAAAAGCAAATTAGGCCTATATTCTGGTCAATTATTTCCTAGAACCACAAAGGCAACCTAGTTACACCAACACAGGCTGGAAGAGGGGAAACCGCTGGTTCTGGAGAAGACAGACTTGAATTTGAATCCTAATTCGACCACTTATCAGCTGATGGTCTCTGACACTGTTTCCACACACGCCGCAGTGTTTGGTCCTAGGTCGAAAACAATAGAGAAGTAGTTTCCACATATTGGTTCCCAAACCAGACTTGTCTATGAGAAACTTTTTGCCAGTTTACATAGAAATAGTAATAATTTTAAAAGTCCATAGGGAGAGACGTGGAACTTATTAGTAAGAGTTTTTATAAGATTAAATTGAAATACTGTATTTTCAAAAACAAATTCATGGATACAGACAACAGATTGGTGGTTATCAGAGGGATAGGGAGTCGGGGGAGAATGAAATGGGTAACGGGTGTGAAATACATGGTGGCGGATGGAAACTAGACTTCGGGTGGTGAGCAGGCCATAACAGAGTATACAGAAGTAGAATTATAATGTTCTACTTCTTACAAGAATTAAATACCTGGTATTTACATAATGGCATTAACCAATGTTACCTCAATTCAAAAACACCTGTTTTATATTTTGACATTGTCTTTTCTATTTTGGGTGGTAGTGTCTGTTTTGTTATAAAGTCATGGTCATCACAAACAGTAGTCTTTTTAATGGTTTTACGTGGCAAAATAAACACTGGCAACCCCATGTTTGTCTCCACATGCTCTTTGATGTTGCCCTGGGAGGCGACGTGAGAGTGTGTGCATTCACTTCCGGAACTGAAAGTGTGTGCACGGAGTGGGCTGTTACTACTGCAGCCTCTGAAAGGACCACTGCTGGAACAGTGATGACAACGTCCTGCAGCAGGTCCCAAGGTTCCCAAGGACCCGAGCTAAAGCAGCCCTCCCCTGGGAGTCTCACGGGGCCAGGCCTCTCACAGAGAAAAACTGGGGGCCCAGGGGCAGCCCAGCGCCTCTGGGTTAATCCTTGGCCCTCTCTTTAAGGAGGGTAATTCCACCCCAGAAGACTTTTCCTTCCAGTGGGGAAAGTGAATGTAGCAATGATAGGACTCTCCCTCTTCAGTGGCTGAGGAACGCCCTGGCCTGAGTCAGTGGTGAGAAAGTGGAATCCAGTTTGCTGCAGGAAAGGGGGGCCAGCGAAGAAAAGGAGGACCTGGTGCTCATGTCTGGGAAAGTGTGGGGTTGAAAGAGCTGTAACGCCAGGGCGGGTGATGCAGGGATGAGCTGGGACAGCCCCGGACCTGTGTCAAGATAAATGGTGCTAGAATAACCCTGTCTGTCTCTTGAGCTGACCACACGTTTTAAATCCTCCTTTTCACTTGACTTAGAAGTATTTCATTGAAAAAAATAAATGAAGCCAGATGAAAATTAAATTCACCCACATCCTCATTTAGTGACAATCCTGTTAACATTTTAATATATAACCTCAGGGTGTTTTTTTTCCCTGTACATGAACTTTTTTTTCAAACAAAAATAACATAATATTGTGCATATAGTTTTCTACTTGTTTTTTTTTTCTCATTTAACAGAAAAACACATTTTTCCATGTCACTAAATATACGATATTATTTTCATTGCTATGTAGCACCATTGTGCAAATGTGCCATAATTTAACAAAGGGGGGGGTATTTAGATTTCTTCTCTCTCTCTCTCTCTCTCTCTCTCTCTCTGTGTGTGTGTGTGTGTCTCTCTCTCTCTCTCAGACTGTGATGGCTCTTGTAGCTAAATCCTTCCATACAAAATGTAAATTGCAGACTAGATAATGAGTATATGAGTATCCACTGTACGATTCTTTCCATTTTTCTGCATGTTTGAATTGTTATTTTTTAGATTAGAGTGACAACAGTTAATATCCCGGTGTACAGAATGAGTTCCTGGAAGCAGCATTGCTGAGTCAAGTGGAGGCCTGTTTTCCAGGTCTGAAATGAGCGGGATGACCAGTTTCCCGGATGAACTGGCTCAGGCGGGCTCCTCCCAGGCCTACCGAGCGACCCGGAGCTGCAGGAGCTGCTGGCCGGCTCCGCGCCGCCCGGGGCGGTGCGCCTCTCCCGGGGAGCCCGGCGGTCGCAGGAGCGCCCTGTCCCCGCTTTCGCACGGCCTCCCTGAAAAAGACCAGCGGAGGGCCCGGCTGCCAGGCGCGCAGCATCAAAGCTGCAGGCGCCCGGAGAAGAAAAGGGCCAGTGTGGTTCGCGCAACTCAAAAGCCCTCTGCAGGCACAGCGACTCGCGCGGGAGGGGCGAGGGCGCAGAGACCGCGCGGCACAGTGTGGGCAGTCAGGCCGTGGGTGCCCCGCCAGGACAAAGGGCCTCAGTGCTGGAGAGAGACAGCCCCGGGCCCTGGTGGGAGCATAAAGGGAAGCTGTGTCCCTGCAGCACTCAAGTTCACCTTTGTCTTCTGAGTCCAAGTCAAAGGAAGGTTACAGAAGAGCCTGCAGGCTCTCCTCCCTCGTCGGGGGTCTGGTCCACAGGAACGGCCAAGTTCTTTTTCCAAGATGCTGGGAACTCAGATGAAAATAGAACTGCGCTTGCCTGCTAGCTAGGACAGCGGTCAGTGTGTGCATCAATAGCTGCGTCCTCTGGCCAGGGCCAAGGAGGAGGCAGGAAGCCAGTACCAATTACTGGAAGGGGTGGCCAGGAAGGAGACCAGGCAAACATGTTTCATGGCAATAGAATTTGCCATTGTTGCCCTGGCCGGTTTGGCTCAGAGGTTAGAGCATCAGCCTGTGGTCCCGAGAGACCCGGGTTCGGTTCCCACTAAGGGCATGTACCTCGGTTGCAGTTTGCCCCCGGCCCTGGTCGGTCGTGCGGGTGGCAGCCACTCGATGTGTCCCTTTCACATCTCTCTCTCTCTCTCTCTTCCTCCCACTCTACCTGAACAACAACAAAAAAATGTCCTCGGGTGAGGATAAAAAAAAAAAAAAAAAGAATTTGCCATTGGGGGGGGGGGGGGCAGGACTGGCAGGTGATCAGATTTCTTTCCACCAGAACCTAACCAGCTATCAGCAGTACAGGTGCTGCTATTGCTTCTTCCGAACAGAGAGGTCGTGCTGCATTCCGGCCTGACAGCTGCAGCCCACTGATCAGCAGGGAAGGTCGGTGGTGGAAGGTGAGAAGCTGCCTTTCTTTTTTTTTTTTTTTTTTTTTTATTGATTAATTTTTGTTACAAATGATTCTCCTTTTTTCCCCCCAGTGGTTCCCCCCTCCCCCTTCCCTCCCTGCCCCTTCCCCCAATTGTTGTCCATGTCCACTGTCCATGCATACATGCATATAAATTCTGTTGTTCATCCCTCTCTCAGCTCCCCACTCCTTAGGGGATTGTCCTCAAACTGTTATGTTCGTTATATTCCAGAAATCAGTGAGATCATATGAAATTTGTCTTTCTCTGAGAAGCTGCCTTTCTTACACCTGACCTTTGCTGGGTCTTCTCCTGGAGTTGGCACAAGATTAGCCATCTGCTGGCACTTAAAGAGAAAAAAATGCTGTTGGCTGAACAATAATTGTAGTGGTTCGAGGCAGAGGGAGGAGTCGCTGCGACGCAGAGCAGTTCACAGGACTCCCCCACCACACCCACACATCCCAGTCGTACATACATTTTGTAATCTTCCTTTGCTATGAGGGGTGACATGTTAAAAAACAAACAAATAAAGCAGCTAACACGCAAACTTTGAATCCCAGACCTGAGGTTCCTTCCTAGCTTGGCCACTTACTATCTATGACTTTGGACAACTGACAACCTCATTCACTTGCCTCATCTGTAAAATGGACATATATCTGCCTTATAGAGTTGCTGTTAGAATTGAAAGATATGTGAACGTATCTAGCATATTTGTAAGCTTTCATATAGTTTTTTATTTGTTAAACCGTGAATATTCCTAATATCATTCCAAATGGATTTGAGGCTGCTTACACAAATAGCATATTGCACCCTAACTAATGAATACTTTCAAGTTTTGTTCTATATAATTCTGTTCTTTTCGTCTTTACAACAAGAATGTATTCCTCCATTAACTTGTGAACTAGATACAGGGGTGGGCAATAGTAGGTTTACAGTTGTAAGTATGCAAAACATAGCGTTTATTTATTTATTGTATTACCTCCATACGAACAACTGTAAAGCTGCCTTTGCCCACCCCTGTACATCGAAGAACCAAGTGAAGACCACAAACAAGAAGTAAAATCGGGTAACAGCCGTGATCATATATAAAGTGTTTGACAGAGGGCAAGTAAACTTGCTAGAAGTAGGCTATCAACTTAATTCTGAGCTCCCAAGCAGCCAAGACAAAGAAGGAAACAGGATCATTTTTATAATTTGTGGTGTTCACTGATGAAAACAAACCTGTTCCTCAGGATCACAAGCTATTTCTTTAGAAAGTTTTTGTGAAAAGTGAACACTACACCTCTGTGAACATCAGCAAAGCTCTTTAAGAGCAGAGTTAATTTCATAGGGTTGCTTCTCATCATGCTCAGTGATGGCCTGGTGGCCATGGGGAACTCAGTGAGGGCACTTGTCCGGGTGGCTCGCTTAGACGACACCTTCACCCCAAACAACTGCAGTAGCACCACTGGTCTGATTAGCACTTTACAACTGGCACATCCCTTTCCTGTACACTAACTCACTTCTTCTCCAACAGTCCTGTGGCTCGAGCGAGGCCCCCTGCTGGAAGAGGGCAGAGCTGACACTCCAAACGAGATCTTCCTACACCTGTGCACTTGGCTCCACCCACATGGGCAACTGTTAGACAATGAGAGAATTTTTAAAAGAGATCTATTGTCTCGTAATAAGGTCTAATGGGCCAGAGAAGAGCTGAGGAGAAACGGAATAACAGAGGACAGCAAAACCAGTCAAGCTTGGTTAGAGGCAGATCCCAGCTACAGGGAAGGTGCGGCGTCTGTGGTGTCACAGGGCCACAAAGTCTGGCAATCTCGTTTCAAGAGGGCTATGATTCCAATTTAGCAATCATAGCTATTTCGGCCAGAAAACAAAACTTTCCTTAGAGAATCTGTTTTCAAAAGTAGAATTGGGGGTGGGGAAGAACCCCAGAGGATGTTCCAGTTTCTGAGGCACAGGGTGGAGTAGTGAGGGCCTGGGGGCTGGGGAATCTGGCCTCAGAAGGTCTAAGTGAACTTGGGCAGGTCCTTTCCCTTCCCTAGGTCTGCTTCCTCGTGTGTTCTCTCTGCACCAAAGATCCCACATCCTGGAAGCTCTGCCTGGGTTCATCTCTCCCTGCCCTGACCCATGTGCTGCCAGCCCTGGGCCTCTGGGCCTCAGACTCCAGGGTTCTGCTGTTCCCACAGCCCTGCCACCAGCACCTGGAGGCCACAGAGTGGAGAGTGTCTACCCTGAGGTGCGGACAGCACAGCAGGGGAAAATGCCACTGGCTTGACATCACACCGGAGAACCTTGATTCTCACTATCCCACTGGGGTGGGAGTCTGGGTAACAAACAGACCACGTACGTGTGTGTGCATGTATGTGTGTGCACATGTATGTGTCCATATGTAACTGTGTACTTATTATCCTGAGTTATATTCACTTTCTCCTAGAAACAAGGGGAAATCACAACCCCCGTTTTAACCCACGTAGCTGAAACACTGCAAGAGCATTGCTTCCTGTGGTTGTGTGTACGCGGGTGGTGTTCTATCATTCCATCTCCGGTATGAGTTATACCGAGGGCTTCTGGGGTTCAGCTTGGAAGTATCATCAGCACTTTAGAATGATTTATCTGAGGAAATGTTCTGAGTTCCAGCAAAGGGTTTACACATACTCAGCACACAACTATGTGTGAGTCAGGACTGCCTGTATGTCCCTCAGCTCGCCAGGGTACCTTACTCAGTCATGGGCACATACTCAACAATAACCAAGTCATTCAATTAAAATGTATTAAGGGGCACTCATTTCGTGACTTAATAAGTCTCCCTACATCTTTGAACTGCAGGGTGACCACTCTTCACAAAGTATCTGGAATTTTCTTGGCTTTAAAATTAAGTCCCGTCCAGCCAGTGTGGCTCAGTAGTTGAGCGTCGATCCACACACCAAGAGGTCGCCGGTTCGATTCCTGGTCAGGACACATGCCCAAGTTGTGGGCCGGATCCCCAGTGGGGGGCATGCAGGAGGCGGCCAATGGATGTTCCCTCTCGTTGATGTTTCTCTCTCTCTCCCTCTCCCTTCCTCTCTCTCTAAAATCAATAAAGAAAAAAAATTTTTTAAATAAAAATAAAATGAAGTTCCACATTTGAAGAGCCCGACGCTGGGACAAAGCAGGATGTGATGATTTGTAACACAGCACGGGCTTTGTGTTCCACTCTCCTCTCCGGGAATGTACAGGCTGCTCAGGCATGTCCCAGGCCCTGTCCAGGGACCCTCCTGAGGGCGTGGTTCCTTGAGAAGAGGCCTCGGGGATGTTGCTCACCAGGGCAGGGGCCCGGATTCCACCTCACGGAACCGCACACAGTGGGGTCCCCACCACTCTGGCTAGATTCGGTTGTGTGGTCTGTGTGGTCGGGGCCAGAGCGGCTCCCTCTCCCGGCCTGTGCTGGGGCTTGACTCGTGCTTTTCTTGGAGCGCTCGCTCACAGCCTTTGCCAGAGGTGCCCCCTGCCCTTCTGCTCTGCACACGCCTCCACACGCGATGGAGAAGATCACTGGAAGACGTGGGAGGGGGCACTGGCATGTGATCAGAAGCTCGGGTGAACTCTCCTCATGCTCTTCCCCAGGAAGCAGGGCAGGGGGAGGCCCGTCCAGGCCTCTGTCTGGCTAAGTCCACTCTGGAACATTAGAGAATGTCTACACCTATGGCAGAAGCAGAGGTGAGGAGCATTTGAGTGCACTGTGTGGGCACATGCCCCCCTACGTGGAGCCCTGAACCCACGGGACTAACCCAGCATCTCAGCATTAAATTAGTCCAGTTTTTCAACCTCTGCACTCTTAGTATTTTAGGTCAAATGATTCTTTGCTGTGGGGAGGGAGGCACTGCGCTGTGCATCATACAATGCTTAGCAGCTTCTCTGGTCTCAACCCAATAGATGCTAGTAGCCCCCTCTCCAGCTGTGATCATCAAAAATATTTCCAGACTTGCCAAATGTTCCCCTGGGGAGAAAATCACCCATGGCTGAGGACCTCTGAGTTAGAACAGTGCAGGTGTCCCAGTGTACCCCATCCTCCTGGACCTTCAAAGTGTAAGCAACGTATTTTGATGCAGAATACATGCAAACTGGTTCCCCAGGGTGTTCATAGTTTTTGCAGAGAGAAAGTACTCTGTGGCCCAGTAAATCCGGAGAACTCGGTGTTCCCTGGTCCAACACATTCGGAAAATGCTGCCTGACATACAGTAAATCTTTCCCCACATGGAGAGTCCGAAGCATTGGATACTGGAGCGTCTGAGGGAAAGGGTGAGGACGCCTGTCCAACACGGTCTGACCCGGGCTGCTTTCTCGTGGCCTCCAGTGGCTTTGGAGAGTCCTGTCTTCAAATCCAGGCACCCAAACCAGCTGACCCAATCAACCTTTCTCACCCCCAAATCCAAAAATCTCAAGAAAAAGACCCGTTGGCCCAGACGGGATTCACTGTTTCAGGATTCCAGACTAATCAAGGGTTTCAGGACCAGTTAACTGCTTCTGTTGCAATTAAGAAATTGTACCGCTGGTGGGGATGGGGTTGGGGTGGGGGTGGATCCATTCCGGAAAGAAGGGACGTAAGTAGACAAAACAATGGCTGCCTGGCCATAGTTCTTTAACAGCAATTTCCTGTAAAAGTTCTTTTATTTTTTTATCTGTGCTCTTCCTAAGTGCCTGGGCAGCCTCATCATCTTGATTCCTGCTGAGATTTCACGAAACCCGGTGGCGGCATACCCAAATTGCTGCAAAAGTTACAAGAACATGGAAAAGTTTTCTTGAATTCTTGGATTAAAAGAGGGCCAACATAACTGGCAAGGGTCAGTTGGCTGTGGACACAGTTCCAGGCTATGACCCAGGTCCCGAGCTTTCGCTATGATGATATCCCAGGTAGTTATCCCTTTAGAGGTTTGCTATCATGAACAGCCGAGTGAGGAAGTCTCTGAAGAGTTAAAGCAGATCGAGGCACCATGATCAGACTTACTCAATTTCTATTCTGAGCAAGGGATGCTGTCACATTCAGTGCTGTGCTCTGGTTGCTAAGGAAACCAGATAAGTGGGTTGCCAACACAATCTTCAATCTTTCTATGAAGATTAAAGCACCTTGCTCCGCTAGAGAGCAGATGGGAAAGTCATAGGTGTGGGCCACATTTCTCATTACTTGGGGAGGGTTAGGCCCGGGGAAGGAGGACCTGGCACGATTTCTGGCTCATGGGAAAACAATAAAATGTGTAGCTACTGGCTACTTATCAAACCGTAACAGTTTGCTAAATCAATCAAGACAGAGGTTTAAGACTGACTTCTGGTTTCATTTCTACCACTAAACTTTCTCTGTCAATGTATTGAAGTTAATACTTAGTGCAAACTTTGGGAAGTCAGTTATGGAAGAGAACAGCGATTTTCCACCTTTTTCATCTCATGGCACATAAACCAATTGCTAAAATTCTGCGGCACATAGAAAAATATATTTTTGCTGATTAGACAAAAGAAAAAAAGGTGTAATTTTGATTCATTCACACTGGACAGCTATTGTTGTGTTGACTGTTGTCATTTTTTAATCTGACAATCTAAGGGAAAAGAGGTCAGTGCTCATGACTAAATATTCAGGTACTGCACGTTTCTTGTTGTTGTTAATCCTCACCGGAGGATATTTTTCCATTAATTGTTAGATACAGTGGAAGGAAGGGAGGGGGAGAGAGAGTGAGTTTCACTTCGATTGGTTGCCTCCTGCATGACCCCAATCAGGGCCAGAGATCGAACCTGCAACCCAGGTATGTGCCCTTGACCAGGAATCAAACCTGAGACCCTTCGGTCCTCAGGCCAACGCTCTAACCACAGAGCCAAACCGGCCAGGGCAGGTATTGCATGTTTTAAAATTTCTTGTGGCTCATCAGTTGAAAATCACTAGAAGAGAAAATAGTTTCTTTTTTTTTTTTTTATCCTCAACCGAGGACATTCTTCCATTTTTTGTTCAGGTAGAGTGGGAGGGAGAGAGAGGAACAGAGAGAGAGAGAGAGAAACATCGATGTGAAAGGAACACATCGAGTGGCTGCCACCCGCACAACCGACCAGGGCCGGGGACAAACTGCAACCGAGGCACGCGCCCTTAGCGGGAACCGAACCCGGGTCTCTCAGGACCGCAGGCCGACGCTCTAACCGCTGAGCCAAACCGGCCAGGGCAATAGTTTCATTTTTCAGTTGGCCGTTCCTTTTGGTAATTCTCATTAACTGTCTCAAGCATATAAAAATATAAAGAATAATATACCACACTCTCAGCTACTGCTCATATGACCTAAAAATAAAACATTATAGACACTGGGAGTTGCTTGTGCATTTTGCTCCCTCTTGCTTACTTGTCACCTTCCCCTATTCTAGATCGAGTCTGTCCTATTTGAGATCCAGGGTAGTTTTTCCTCCAATCCCAAACTCTGAACAAATGTGAGAAAATACTAGTCAGGGAGTCAGCAAGTATGAATGTAAAGGCTGCACAGAGCATGGCTGTGTTGCAAAGGCTGGTTTCCTTACTTCGTCTAGCCTTTGTTCATTCATTCAGTCAACAGATTTATTGAGTGTCTATTTTGTGCCAGGCATTGTGCCGAGCACAGAGGATAAATAAGGAACAAAACAGTTTAAAGTCCCTGCCTGCAGAGCTTGGGGGGCTGGGGGCAGATAAGCACAATAGGAAGTTAGAGTTTGGTTATGGGCAAATGGGGGTGGGGGAAGAGAAGGGGAGAATAAGTGCAAATGAGGAAGAAAGAGCAGTATTGGGGAAATCGAGTGATGAAGGATATTATCATTTTGGGTAGGGTATTCCTGACTCCCAGGAGGCCTCACTATGAAAATGCATATGAGCCAAGTCCCACAGGAGGTGCGGGAAGGGGTGAGTGAACTTTTCAGCAAAGGGACAGATGGTGCAAAGGCTCTGAGGCAGCAGCTGCTTGGCATGTTCCGGACCTAGCAAGGAGGCCAGAAGAGTAAGCAAGGGTGGGGGAGAGATGCAGTAGAAGGCGAGGTCGGAGTGACTGTGTGCGTGTACACACAGGTGAACCACTGCGGAGAACAAAGGAGGCTTCTTCTCTTGGTGAGATGGGGACAACCGCAGGGTTTGGAGCAGAGGATCATTATGGCTCCTGTGTTGAGAACAAACCATAGCTCAAGAGTGAAAGCATTATGAGCAGGGGGAGATGACTGCAACAGTCCGGGTGAGAGACAGTGAAGAGGGGAAGGAACGAAAAGTCATTGGACTCTGAATACATTTTGCTGTGAAACTAACAGAACTTCCTGACAGATTGGAAGTGTGTGTGAGAAGGAAAGGGGTAAAGGATGATCTCAAGGCCCGTTGGTTCTGTACTCCCTAAAAGTAGAGTGGTAGTGGCTACTGAAGCTGCTAACGGGCTTCCACATCCACAGCCCTGCCTGAAGTACCCGGATCCAGCTGTGTCCCAGCTGCAGACATCCCCACTGTGGTCCTGGGCCGTTCTGTATGCCCCCCACCAACTACCCAAGCTGACACAAAGCTAGCTCCTGGCACACGTCACCAAAGTGGCAAGTTTTTAATGCATTTATAGTGAAGCCCTCTCTTCACAGAGCCGTAAGAACATGTGTGTTTGAAGGAACCTCAAAGATCATATATGTAAGACTCCGTTGGTTGTCAAAGGGAGATAAGTTCTCCATAGTTGAGAAAAAAAGAGTAGTATTGATCAAAAGCCCAGGAACAGGCTAAAAGCACAAGCTGTCAGGGAAGAAGGCAGCTCCTTGCTCTGTTGTGGCCTCTCCGCTGTCTCGGCACACCCATTCCACTCACTTGGTGTGGTCTCCAGTTCACACTTTCGAGGGCACTGGGGTGACTGGCTTAATTGCCATGGCCCATTCTGGGTACCAACCTACTTTGGGGGTGCTGGCCGTCTTTGGCTGTGGTGCCCAGCCCTGGTCCAACTCAAAACCATCCTTGACCAAAAGATTGGCCTTACTCTTTCCCTAAGGAGGATCCAAGTTTCAGGGTTCCATAACAGACTCAACCAGTACACCCCTCGCTGACAGAGGAGAAACTAAGAATCAGAGCATCAAGGGACTTGCCTGATGTTCCAGTCTGTGGAGAACAGAGAACAGGAGCCCAAGCCTCCCACGTGCCTGCGCTGTCGGAGCACCAGGGCCTGCTTCCGGTGGTCCTCCACACAGGCGTCCGCGCCTTCTCCACGGGGCGGAGCGGAAAGCATTTGTTTAGCATGTAAAGCCGTAACAGATGTATCGCCCTAGAAATGAAAGCAAGAACAGGGAGCAGATCCCACGAGAATGAAGTGCTGTTGGACACCATCACAATTGTAGAGGTGGGCAAGCTTTCTGTAAAGGACCAAACTCAGCAAACAGTCAGGCTTGATGGGCCGTATGATCACTGCCACCACCACTCAACTGTCACTGCAGCAGGAAAGTAGCCTCAAACAATATGTAAATGAGTTTGTGCAGCTATGCTCCAACACTTCACAAAAACAGGCTTTGGGCCCATTTGGCCACAGGCTGTAGTTTGCTGATCCCTTTAGCTGAAAGATGATGAAGCAGTAAAACTTACGAGAATAAAACTTAAAGAAATAATTGTACCTTTTCCTCTGCCATCACTGTGTTTGAAGATCTGTAAAATAGCACCATAGATCTCTCTTACCTTCCGAATTACAAATGTTACAATACTTGTCAGAAACTCGCCCTCTGCCTTAAAACACTGGCTTTAGGAAAGGGAAAGGAAGGAAAAAGAACAATGCCAGGGAAGATGGTCTCTGAACATTTCTTCCAGGATGGAGAAACCAGTAATTTCAAAACGTTTCTCACTCCTCCTTAACCAGAGCTAATAAAATTAACTGCTTTAATTTTAATACATTATCCCATTCTCAAGCTGAAGGTTTGCAAAGCAATGAAAAGTGCTCTAACGCTGGTAAACAGAGAAAACGGAAAAGTGAAGACAACCTGGGAAATCTGTGCACATCTCAGTAAGTTCCACTTTTACTAACATCTCTCTTCCCCCTGGTAGATCAGAGCGAAAACAACACTGCCTCAAATCAGAGTCCCACCTGTTCCCTCTGGGCAACTCAAGGCCATGGCCACGCCTGATGTCTCTGAGATGAAGTACTCACTCCTTCCACAGAGAACTAGACTACTCCAGGCTCCAAACCGCAGCTCACCGATTCACTGGATAAGGCATCAAGCTTAGCCAGGAGCTGCACATTTTATGCAACTCAGCATCTTATTTGCTGCAACCCTCTGCTTCCACACTAGAACCCTGGATACAGGTAGCCAGGTTGTAGCCATGCAGTTACTCAACCTATTTCTGCAAGAGGAAATGTCTTTTTATTTTTTTTCCTTTATTGATTTTACAGAGAGAGAAAGTGAGAGAGAGAGAAACATCGCTGAGAGAGAACATCGACTGGCCGCCTCCTGCATGCCCCCCACTGGGGATCGGGCCCACAACCTGGGCATGTGTCCTGACCGGGAATCGAACCGGCGACCTCTTGGTGCATGGGTCAACGCTCAACCACTGAGCCACATCAACCATACAAGGAAATGTCTCTTGACTTGCCATAGCGATGCCAAATAATTAACTCAATGTCAAAAAGATGGGAGGAATGGAGTGGAGAGAAAACATAGGGACTGAGACTAGGTCCAGAATCGAAATATTTTCCTTTTCCAGATCCTGCACTGGGGAGCTCCAGCAGGGCGAGCTGTCGGCCCTGCAACCCACAGGCTGCCACTAATACCTACTCTGTAATAAGCCAGGTGTCATTTCATACACGTCAGAAGAATCCAAGAACACCAGAAGAACCCGTCAAGCTAAAATAATTTAGAAATTTAAAATTGAACTGAACTACTTAATACATTGCCTACGTGTCTTTGACGGGGTGCTCTTTCTAAAATGGAATAATACCTACAGGTATGGTTCCCGAGTCCTCAGCTAAGGCTCAGAGCTAAGCACCTTGCAGGGGCGGGGAAGGTCCGCCCTGCAGGCCCTATAAGGCCGAGAAATCAACACCAGCTAATGTCACACACATCAACAAATGAGCCTGATCAAAGACAGCGGGCTAACTTTTAGGCTGATAATTTTGTACGGTCTTTGAATGATGTTATAAATATCCAAATGGCCCTTGGCAGAAAGAAAGGTTCAGTATTATTTATCTTCCCCACTCCCCATTTTAAAAAAATGATGTGATATGGTAGCCCTTGACTGCTTCCAGGTGCCATGCACACCCTCTTCTGGTCAGTTAGAAGAAAAACTGATCACAGCAAAGGAGCTTTATCAGATGTGGTACATGCCCTGGTCCCAAAATAAGGGAAATATTCTGATGCAAATGAGAGGCATTCTGCCTTTCTTTTCGTGATCACCAAGAATTGATTTCTTCTCACTATGAAAATTAGTGATCTTCCTATTTCTCACAGGTGAGTCTATTCTTTTCAGATTCCTTACATTTCATTGTGACGCAGTGACAAGGTCTGGGATGCCTTTAGGGAAAGAGAGATTAGGTGAGGCTGTCAGTTCAGCCCTGGCACATTTCACACCCCAGAAGACACTTCAGGAAGTGGGGGAAAGCAGTGTTCGGTTTGCATTCTCTGAGCATTTTGGGACAGCACAAAGCACAGTGAGTGGAAGCTTGGACTTTGCCATGGGGATGAGTGTGAATCCCAGTTCTGCCATTCACATCTGTGGGATCTTGGGGAAGGTTACTTAACATTTCCGTGACTGTTTCATCTAAACAGCAAGAAAATGTATTTCCTCAGAGGGCTGCTGTGAGGATTAATGAGTTAATATTGAGAAAAGGCTTAGAACAATGCTTGGCACATGGCAGCACAAAAAGGAAGCTAACGGAGCCCTCTCCTAACACTAGGATGGTCTCTGGACAGATGCCTAGGCCTCTGCCACAGATTACAGCAACCATCCCAAACGGGTATTTTCACTAATAACGTCTTCCTGCAGATTTTATAACCTTCTTTGGCAAACACATGAGAACACTAAGCAATACTACAAGCTAGACTTTTTTCTTTATCTTACGTGTTGGGCAAGTCCTAAGTTCATTAAGTACCTATTCTGAAATGACAGACTGCATTTCAATAATCATTTTATTAGTTACAGAAGAATTTTCACTAGTATTTACATAGTGCAAAAAAGCCATTATTACCCCTAAAATGTGATATAACAAGTATCCTTCATACAGCAAAAGAACTAACGAGGGAAATCCCTTTATGTTATAATTCATACTGATTTTGCTAGTTTTTAATTAGAGCATTACAATTAAGACATTAAATTATAAATTCATGTGGTATATATAGAAATTAAATTACAAAACAATACAAATACTTTTAAGGTGTGATGTGCCAACTAAGTTTAAAATTTATGATTAATTAGGATTCAGATTTCAGATCAGGCAAACAGTCTGGCTGATTCTGCGATGTGTATAAAGGTTGAAAGGGGAGGGAGAAGATGCCTGTAAATAAATTATTTCACAGAAAATTTTTAAATCAAAGAAAGATAAAGTTCTTAAATGGGTAAGTTAATGTCCCAACCTGTTGGCACAACATACAGAAAATACTTAAATGACAGGGTTTTTTTTAAGCAAACAGCAGCTTTACAAACAGTAATACTCAATTATACATATATTAAAGTAACGACATGTGGAGATTTAAGTTTTAGGTTAAAGAGTTGAAAATGAATGTCGAGTTCACTACTCATTTGCACATTATAATTACTATCCCCCCCAACCTCCCCAGCTTATTAAGAAATCAGACAAGTACATTATTTGGATATTAATTTCTCAATATTTAAACTATGTAAATTCCTTTTGACTAATTCTTTTCCAAATACTGGAAGCATATAAAATACCATCTCTGCAAAAATGACCTCCAGACAAAGCCTTTAAAAATTTTTCAATGTATAACATTATTTTTCCCATGTTTAGTCAAAAGAAATATATTACATCATTTACAAATATATTTAAACCAAAAATTAAGCTAATATGAACATTTGTCTTTTGAGAAGTAATCTTCACAGTAAACAAACCTACTGAAGCAGAAATCTAGTTTTGGGAGTGCAATTCATATTGTAATTCAGATAAATATATATTGAAATAGAAATCTAATATTAATTATTGCCAGTAAAACCATCTCTACACACTAAGAAAAAAGTCACCATGTTTTTTATTTCTTGTGACAATGACCTTCACCCCTGCCCTCAGATCTCTCCGGTCTCCACAGAGGCACTCACCCCAGATCCAACTCCCACCCCTCTCCTTAATGTCCACACCTTCTCCTGTATATAATGTACACACATTCCAGACTTATCTAAAGGAAACAGATTATAAAGACATTATTAATACTTATTAGCATACTTTCAACACATAACATTTCCTTTAATAAATTTTGGGCTGTCTTCTAGGGGTGGCCTGCCTCGTGTGACAAGGCTGTGGTCCCTTGGTCTGCTGGCAGAAGATACTGCAAGAGTTTATTGAACACGTCATCAAGCACTTCTAAAGTCTATAGCAAAATGAAAAGTTATGATGTTCCAAAGATTTCCTCAACTTCTCTTTTGATACAAATGTCAAAAATCTAAATGACAATCCTCATTCAGAAGAGATATAAAATATAAGAAATCTTTGAAAAGCCCTTACCTTGATCAAGAGTTACTGAATCACTGACACCAAACAAAGGAAATGTACACCATTAAAAAGTATGAAAAGCTTTTAAGTTCAGTTTTAAGATTGTCAGTAGTTCAAAGACTCTATCATTTCTTTAAACCAACTAACACTTCCAAACGTGTAGAGACAGTAAGATCTGCCACGTGTGAATCCATGGTGTTATTTCAGAGGCTTCATTCCTTACATGCTGTGTTTAAGTACTGGGCACTTTGTGCTTAAAAGTCTATTCTGGAGAACAGTTTAGACAGGACAGTACAGTACATCCCCTTTCAGCACACTAATCAAGTTGATGGACTGAAATTTTCTACACAGCAATGCTCTTAAAGCTTTCACAATTCATAAATACTAAATCATCAATCAAGAATCTGATCTCTCCAGTAATTAAATGCCGGCATTATAAAACATTAAAACTAGCACAGTAGTCCCAATGAGTTCAGTCAAGAATTCACCCAATTCTTCCCTCCTGCCTCTGTGAGGCAAAGCCTGCCCTATAAAACCAGGGCAAGGAAAATACCCCTTCCTCCTCAGTTCTGTGCCTGCTTTTTGGGAGCCTGTAAGTGTAAAGATGGAGTGTCTGTGTGTGTGTTGGTCAGTCAGTCGGGTGGGGTTGGAGGGAAGACAGAAAAATAGGTAATTTGTAATTCTCCAACCACTACATAAACTTGTCAAGGTCACTCACTACCAGGTGGTGACTAGCAATAAAACATTTAGCTCAGTTATTTTCCCAAGCAGGTACACACATTCCTAGAGAAGGGCAAGGATAAATAATGATCAAGTAGTAATATCTGTGTATAGCTGCATACTCTAAATCATCTGATAGTTTCAGGACAATTAAAACAACTTGCTGTTATCAAAACTTCCTCTTCCAAGCCTTGATTATCGGGATACACGGTTATAAGTTACGTAAAGTTCCTTTCCCTAACCTCCTATCAGTAACTAGGGTTAGTGTTACAATGGCATGTGCTTGAGGCTAGGGGCAAAATATATATATTTTTCAAAGGTGAAATGGTTTTTCACTCAGGACAAATTTGGATACCCATCAAATCCCTATCTCAAAGTTAGAGAGTCCTGAATCAGAAGCATGCAAGAGAACATACCAGTATAAGACTTTGTTTCTGGACCATTTACATGAAGAGCTGCAGTCATACAATCAGTTATTCAATGTCAAAATATGCCTAACTTGATGTAAATATTAGTATGTACAAAAGCATTCCTGAGGTAAGAATATAAGACGGAACCTGGAAGGCTCTATCAGGGCTGACTTTCACTATTAAATACAACATCTATCACTTTCACAAATAAGGCCATCTCTAATCATGGCGGCCCCTACGCTAACCTCAGTACTGGAGGCTCTGTTTCAGCCTACCCCAACTTTGATAGATTACAACGATCAATGACTTCTGAAACAAGCATTTGTGGACCCCCCAAAAAGTTGCATCAATTCTTAACACAAAACACTTTGTGAACTTACTTCTGCTCAGCTTTTTTTTTTAGTTTTCTAACTCTACTGCCAGTAATTTTTTAAAGAAACCCAAATGTTTTGGCCAGACAGGTTAGAGCAAAGAAGCATAGTATTGAAGCAAACACTGATAACTGCTCCTATCTGTAAAACCTTGATCTTTAACTTTCAAAATGACTCTAAGTAAGTATTTTAAATTTTCTTTAAAACTTGGTCTTGTTCTTTTCTAAATCATGGTTTTCCATAACAAAATAAGCTGAAACAATTCTGAATTTTCCACACAGTTCTTAGAAATACACTTAGATGCAAATTAAAAGCTAAGTTATAGATCATAACAAAACAAGTAAAAGCTACAAAAATATTTCTGTCAGGAATTAAATACATATATTAAATATTGAACAGTGCAAAATGTTGAGATGAAGCATAAAAGAGAATGGCTATAACCCTTACACGTTGGAGACAGAAGCTGGCATTTCCTGAGTTAAAGACCTGGGGGCGGACAACTAGAATCCGAGTGCTCGTTGCTCAGAGAGCTGCAGCTGCTGGGCTTCGGCTGCTCCAGACCGGCGTGGTCGGCAGTCCAGGCCTCACTGTCCATCCCCGGCTCCAGCACCTCAGGCACCTCTGCTTCCTCTTCCCCACTTTGCTCTGCATTGTCTTCCTCAGAACCGTTAAGGGCTTTCCCAAGCTGAAGCGTTTCCATCGTTCTCTGGGTCTCAGAGACCCAAGACTCAATTCTACTGTTGAGCTGGACTTCTACAGATATGGGTTCATGAGTATAATCTTCTTCCTCCTCCTCCTCCTCCTCCTCTTCTTCTTCAAGCATGCCAGGTACAAGAGTGCTGGTGGTGCTAGTGATGGAGGAATTCAAAATATCTCGGCAACTGCCATCCAGAGAGCCAGTCTCCGTGCTCTGCTGTGAGGCCCATTCCAGGTCATCTGGCTTCGCTTCCTCTTTGTCACTCACTGCCGATTTCCCAGGGTTTGTTGCTGAGGTAGTACAGCCTGTGGCCACTAACGATGGCTGCTTACCAACAGGGGCTGTGTCAAATGGAAGTTTACTGGATTTTTCAGATGTGCTGTATTTACAGGAAACCTCTCTCTCATTTTCTGATGTTTCCAATCCATCTGAAGTTTCCACCATGTTTCTCCAATTTGTTTCTGCAAATATCAAATAGATTTTTTAAAGCCAGTTTCAGAGTTATGCAACCCATAAAAGCGGGAAGAACAAAGTACAGAAACTTACTGGCTTACCAACTAATTGGAAAAATTGAACACTAAAGTTGTTCTAGTACTAGTGTAAATGTAATAAAGAGAAAACAAGTTTCAAAAATATGCATTTAAGATAAAAAATAAGGAGACAAAAATAAATATATTAATGTTTTGAGAATGCAGAAGATCTTATACCTATAGGAGCTCACTGATACTCATATATAATATTCATGAAACTCAGTAAACTTCCTAACTTTTTGGCCTTGAGGTGTACTGGGCCAAGGACCCACAAGACACAGATGGCAGAGCCAAGATGTCCAGCAGAAATAGTTCTGATCCAACAGGACTATACCATGCACCCTTGGCAAGCTACCCAAGCACTGTCTTAGTCTGTAACAGGATTGGGGTTTCTACTTATAAGCAAAGAAGCCATCCATACATTTCTAATATTTCTGAATATTTGTTTTATAATATACATGGCTTGGCTTACCAAGTGACAAGGACCAAAACAAAGAATTATTATATATAATACAGTGGTGATAAATCTAAATTATTTTTAATGACAGTCAGTTTAGAGTTAAAAATGTACCAATAATCTGAAAACAAAAGAACAGCTCTCATACCTCTTTGCCTCCTGTTTTATATTTTATTTTTTTATTATTGAAGTATAATTGACATATAACATTATATTAGTTTCAGGTGTACATTACAATTTTCTATTTGTGTAGACTGCAAAATGATCACCACAATAAGTCTAGTTAACATTCATCACCACACATACTTACAAAATTGTTTTTCTTCTGATGAGGAATTTTTAAATCTTCATTCTTAGCAACTTTCAAATACACTACACAGTATCATTAACTATAGTAACTATGCTATAAATTATATCCCCGTGACTTACTTATTTTATAACTGGAAGTTTGTGCCTTTGGACGCCCTTTACACATTTCGCCAACCCCAAACCCCCTTCTCGGGCTACCTCCAATCTGTTCTCTGTATCTACTGAGTGTGGGTTTGTATATATTTTTTTTTTTTAGATTCTACATATAAATGAGATCATACAGTATTTGTCTTTTTCTGTCTGACTTATTTCACTTAGCATTATGCCCTCAAGGTCCATCCATGTTGTTGCAAATAGCAAGGCTTCATTCTTTTTTATGGCTGAATAATCCATTGTATAAATATAACACATCTCCTTTATCCATTCATCCAATGATGGATACTTAGGTTGTTTTCTTATCTTGACTATGTAAATAATGATGCAGTGAACATGGGGGTGCATATACCTTTTTGAGTTCGTGTTTCCATTTTCTTTGGATAAATACCCAAAAGTGGAATTGCTGGATCATATGAGTTCTATTTTTAATATTTTGAGGAACCTCCATACTGTTTTCCATAGTGGCTTTACCAATTTCTATTCCCACAAAAAGTACACAAAGATTCCCTTTGTTCCACATTCTCGCCAACATTTGTTATTTTTTTGTCTTCTGGATAATAGCCATTCTAACAGGTGTGAGGTGATAGCTCATTGTAGTTTTGATTTGCATCTCCTTGATGATTAGTGGTGGTAAAGCATCTTTCATGTACCTGTTAATTATCTGTATGTCCTTTTTGGAAAAATGTCTATTCAGATCCTCTACCCATTTTTCAATCAGACTGTATTTTTTTTCCTATTGAGTTGAATGAGTTCTTTATATATTTTTAATATTAACCCCTTTTTGAACAAATGATTTGCAAATATTTTCTCCCATTTGGTAGGGTGACTTTTTATTGCAGGTGGTTGGTTTCCTTTGCTGTGCAGAACCTTTGATGTAGTTCCACTTGTTTTTGTTTTCAATAAAAATCCCCTTCTATTTGCATTACAGCTGCTATTACATTTTACAGGTATAATGATCAAGCTATAGTGATAAAGCAAGCCTATTCGTATTAATACATTCAACTTGTCACCTATCAACTATATAATATAGACCCTATTTTTGGTACTTGAAGTCAGGGCACATGGTTTGGAACATCTTTTCTGCAGCTTCTTCAAAGTATAAAACAGGTTCTTTCCATTCTCACTCCTACTTCATGAAAACAAACAAAAACTTCTCCTTTATTCTCATTCTCGGTTAATAACATTATCCTTTCACAGTCTCAAAAAAGAAATTTTATAGTAATCCTTCATCCTATCTTTCTCCCTTACGATATCCCTTCATGCCACTGAATTCATCTGTACTATGTCACTTCTAGCTCAAAAATTACTACACCTGGTCGCTACTGCCTCAGCATTAGCCTTCTTTACCTAGCTGTACATCTATGTCTTCCCAATTTGTCTGAGAAGTGATCACATCACTGTCTAATGGGCTTTCTATTACCGTAGTGATCCAGACAGACTCCTCAGCTTGCCATAGCCAAGCCCTTCATATGTGACCCTTATCTATCTTTCTGGTCCCATTCATTCTGACCCCCAACCATGCATGCCATGCTGAGGATCACACTGATTTCTCACTGCTCCCTGAAGTCATACTCTTTCTACTTACAACTCCTTGCTTTGCATAAGCTGCTCGTCCTGTATAAAACCTGTTTCCTCCTCTACTTTCAGACTCCTACTCCTCCTTGATAACCACCTAAAAGGTCAGTTCCTTTGTGAAGCCTTTCCTGACTTTTCTCAGAAAGACAGTCACTAACCTAAACTCCAATGACACTTTTTGCATACACAGTTCAGAGCACTTGTTTTGTGTTTGCTGTTTACCCCTTCTTCCCTCCTCATTCCCACTCCTGCTCATCTGTGTCCCCATGGTTGGCACATAATAAATGCTGGAGGGGGAGGGATCCTATTAAACAAACATTTTCACACATACATTATGCAAAAAGACATTTTAAAAGGCATAACAATTTTTAAATCTTCAGGTGCACATTTACATTTCTTTCCAACAATGTTTCTCCTTCAAGAGTACTACAAGGATTCACTTGGGGTCTTGGAAAAGTCCCACCTCTTCCCTGACAATGAGTCAAGAAACAGGAAAAAGAGGTCAGTAGACGAAGTAAGGCTGACCTCTCTTCTCAAGACTTACTCTTGGGCATTCACTACTAAGTAGGTGAACTGAAAGTCATCTTGGAAAGGAAAGGGATACAACCTTGGAAGCAGACAAGGAACTCTGCAATTAGCCATCAAGAGTCTCGTCACAATGATCAAAGAGCCACTGAGATCACATATCTACAGGGGAAGACCCAGGCTCCCACCTTAAAGTAACGGGTGAAGCTTGATCAACAACTGATGAGCACACAAACACATGAACATGACAGGGAGAGACACAGCAGGTATAAAAGTGCTGCCTTTCTCTAGGGGACAAAAGAGATCTGACTGGAGGGAAGAGGTGGGGAGCAAGGAACAGATAGAAGTCCCCTTTCAAAGAAGGGACTAGGAAGCAAGTTAAAGACAGAATCAAAGATCTCAACAAACCTGAAAATGGTTCTGATCCAAATCTACCCTGCTTCTGAATTGTTTATGTTTCCAGAACTTACTCAATAAAGTTCTTCTCTGTGTGCCCTGGCCAGCTTGGCTCAGCGGTTAGAGCGTTGGCCTGTGGTCCGTAGAGACCAGGGTTTGGTTCCTGCTAAGGGCATGTACCTCGGTTGCAGTTTGTCCTTGGCCCTGGTTGGGTATTGCAGGTGGCAGCCACTCGATGTGGCCCTTTCACGTCGATGTTTCTCTCTCTCTCTCTTCCTCTCTCTCCCTCCCACTCTATCTGAACAAAAAATGAAAAAATGTCCTTGGGTGAGGATTCAAAAAACAAATAAATAAAACATTATTAACCCTTAAAAAAAAAAAAGTTCTCTGCATATTAATCCCTTCTATGCTTTTCTGTTCTGTTTACCGGTTCTTTGTGAAATTATCTTTTTAAAAATTTTCAAGTCACCAGTAGGTTTGCCACAGCATAAGGTGTGTGTATTTATCCCTTCAGTCAGCACACACAAGGAAGCTGTCCGTCTTAGACGGTTGTGCATGGCAGAGGAACAAGCAAATGAGTTCAAGAGCCTACAGAGCAGAGGTGGTGGCAGAGGGTGAGCAGGAAAGTCAGGACGAATGGACTAGACATTGAGGTTGTCCTCCCCTCTAACTGCTTATTGAATACCTACTGGCTGGTCCTACTGAGAATTCATTCAACAGGCAGGAAATACACATCACAGTAGCTAATAGTGCAGGTTCGAGTTGGGCTTACTATCTGCGATAAGGTCTATACAATCTCTCTGTGTCTTAGCTTCCTCATCTATAAAATTCAGTACAGCCCCGGTTGGTGTGGCTCAGGTAGTTGGAGCATCATCCCATGCACCAAAAAGTGGCAGGTTTGATTCACAGTCAGGGCACATACCCAGGTTTCAGGTTCAATTCCCAGTTGGGGGATGTGTGGGAGGCAGCCAATGAACGTTTCTCTCTCACATGGATATTTTTTTCTCTTTCTTAAAAAAAAAAAGATGGTACAAAATTTCTTATCTCATAGGGTTGCTCAGAGGATTACATGCCTTAATAAATGGGAAGTGCTGACAAAATGCCTACCATGTAGCAAGAATTCAGAAAGTGAGCCATTATTTTTCTATTTTTTTTTTTACTTTTTTTTTCTTTATTGATTTGAGAGAGAGAGAAAGAGAGAGGGATAGAAACATCGATGAGAGAGAGAGCATCAACTGGCCATCTCCTGCATGCCCCCACCTGAGGATTTGGCCCACAACCTGGGCATGTACCCTGACTGGGAATCGAACCAGCAACCTCTTGGTGCATGGGCTGCTGCTCAACCACTGAGCTACACTGGCTGGGCAAGCTATTATTATTATAATATACCAAGTACCCATTATGTGCCAAGTCCCTGTTCTCAAAAAAACTTACAGTTTAGTTGGGATTTATGTTTGAAACTATTGGTTGCATGTTCAGTATGATAGAATTGAGACTCGGCTCAGGTGGAAGGAAAACAAACAAAGAAAACAAGGGGCACACAGAGGACAATAAGACTGGACTATCACAGAAGCCTTTCTATTCTTCCAAAGCATTAGCATCCCTTTCCCAGATTTGTTTTTACTTTAAACTGTGGAAATGAAAACATTTTTTAAATCTTGCACTAGGACGACATGGAAGACACTGTTTGCTGTCTACCCAACAGTCATTATCCATTTTCTTCCTGGCTAATAGAACTCCCAAACCTGGGATGGACTTGAACCCAGTCCTAGGGAGTAAATTAAAATAGTTCTTAGACCATCACGGTTACCCCATTCCGCTTTGCCAAATATTCTCTTGCCCAAGTCTCCCTTGCATGCAGCTAAAAGGAGTCAGTCACATGATCAGCTCTAGTCAAACAAGTCTGAAAATTTTCCTTCGCTGATAAAAAGAGCACACTGCCTGAACCCCCTGCTATTGACTATAGTTGTGATGCCCGGAGCCACAGCAGCTATGAAGATGATCAGCGTAAGAAGCCACAGACTGAGAATGAAAAGAATAGAAAGAAGGGAAGAGCTAGAGACCTTGATGACATTGTGAAATAATTAAACAACCTAATTTCGTAGGCCACATTAGTGGGTTTTGTTTGTTATGGAATGCACCTGATACAAACAATAACTGTATGCTTTGCTCTTAATGTTATTATGATTACTTTCACTCAATTTTTTTTTTAAAATCCTCACCAGAGGACATTTTTACATTAATCTTCAGATAGAGCTAGAGGGAGAACGGGAGGAAGAGAGAGAAACATCGATGTGAGAGAGAGACATCAACTGGATGCCACCCACATGACCCCAACCAGGGCCGGGGACAAACTGCAACCGAGGTACATGCCCTTGGCCAGAATCGAACCTGGGACTCTCTGGTCCTCAGGCAACGCTCTTACCATTGAGCCATATCGGCCAGGACACTTTCACTCAATTTTGTTGGTGTTCTGATAAATCAGCTCAGCAGGCCAGAATCTTTAAAGTTCTAAATCCATTCTTGAAATTCAACAATTAGCTCACCGAGTTGTCTCTGGGAAAGACATTTTATAGATGACCTAGACAAAACCCTCTTCACTTAAAAAAAGTTTTTTCCCCTTTATTGGTGGGAGAGAGAGATAGAAACATCGATGAAGAGAGAACATCGATTGGCTGTCTTCTGCATGCCCCCCACTGGGAACTGGGGCCACAATGTGGGCATGTGTCCTGATAGGCAATCAAACCGGTGACCCCTTGGTGTATGGGTCGATGCTCAACCACTGAGCCACACCGGCAGGAGGCAACCAATCAATGTCTCTCTCTCACATCGATGTCTCTGTCTCTCCCTTCCTACTTTCCACTCTAAATAAATAAATGTCATATGTCTAAGTTTTATAAACGCAGACTGAATATTATTCACGTCTTCTGTTTACTTAATAAATACAAAATTTCAGTAACTGAGCATAAAGTATTAGAATAAAACATCCCAGAATTTACTAAGTTACAGGCCACAGGTTACGGTGCATTTTGCTTTTTAAATCCTTCTGGGATTTTTCTTTTTTAATTTTTTTTTCCTTTATTGATTTTAGAGAGGAAGTGAGAGGGAGAGAGAACATCAATTGGCCGCCTCCTGCATGCCCCACACTGGGGACCCAGCCCACAACCTGGGTATGTGTCCTGACCGGGAATCGAACCGACGACCTCTTGGTCAATGGGGTCGATGCTCAACCACTGAGCCACACCGGCTGGTCTTTCTTTTCTTTTTAAGATTATGGAAATGTTATTAAATTTCAGGGTCTCATAGGAAACCTCAGTCCCAAAGAGTCTCCTAATTTCAAATGGTTGTGTTTACTGCAATTTTTTAAACCAAAATTTTAAGCAAAATTCGAATAATCACTTAAGATTTTTTTAAAAAGTAGCATAAGAAGTCATTTTCAAATTATCTTAATCAAAATATTTCAAAATTAAAAAAAAAATGTTAATGGTATGTAACCACTCACCATATTCCTTTTCATTTACTTCTGAGATGGGTTCAGAAATAACACTGCAGAAAGAGATGGCGCTCGCTGCAGAGGGGTTCCGAGAATGCCCCATGTGGTGTGGCACCTTTTTCACGTTCTTCAAGGCTTCCTCCGCCTGCTCTTGTTCCATTGCTGCAACCATGTCTTTATATGCTTTCCTGGCTTCCTCAGTGAGTTCTACCAACTTATTAAACAGGCTCTAAAGGGAAATAAATGTTACTGGTCTATTTTTTGTTATATTTTCTATTTCTATTATTAGCATTAAATATCTCTACTGTTTCTTTCAATCAGCACAAAATCCAAATGGTATGCCAACCACAGAACCTTATAAAATACTTAGCAACTTACATATATTATTTATTTAATGCTCACAGACTGAGGAAATTTCCTGATTCAACACTAGTCACTAAATGTGATATGTTAAAAGTTCTTGTAGAGTTTATCAATTCAACAACTGCATGCTTTAGCATGTAGCACTATAGTGGGTACAAAGACCACTGGAACACCACACCTCTCTCCAGAAACCTTCCATGTGTCTAGGAGAGAACAGGAGACAGCTATGATTCAAGGCAAAATACTGCAACTGCCTTAAGATGTACACAGTGTTTTGGCCTTTGGAGAAAATATCAAATCTAACTGCTGGGCATCAGTGAAGAATTCACGAAGTAATATGACATCTGAGCTAGGCCTTGAAAAACAGGTAGTTTTGAGAGATGGAGACTACATTCTTATTCCTGCAGGTAAAATCAAAAATAAAGATAAAGACTTTTAAAAGTAAAAGGCATGGCCCTGACCAGTGTGGCTCATTTGGTGGAGTGTCATCCAGAACATCAAGAGATGGCAGGTTCGATTCCTGGTCAGGGCACATTCGCTTGGTCAAGACACGTATGGTAGGCAACTGATTGATGTTTTTCTCTGTCTCTCTCCCTCCTTTCCGCTAAAATAAATGTGTGTGTGTGTGTGTGTATGCATCTACAGGTGGTCCCCAAAAAATGAATACAGGGTGTCTGTAGATTCTATTACATTTTGAAAATAAAATGTATTTTAATAAACACTGCCTTTATAATTATTCAAAGTTGTGTATATATTTTTTGGGGACATATTATATATACCTAGTTAAAATGAAAAAAGTACAAAACATGCTTGGAGGCACTGAAGAATCTTACGAGTTAGAATGCAAGGGAATGAGTGTTGGAGGGTGATGTCCTAGGATGCAGAAGATAGCAGTCTCCACAGGAACTGAAAGTTACCTTTAATGTTTCCTTACTGGAAAAACTTGAAGACCAAAAGAGAAGTCAGTGATTGTATAGCTAGCTGGGGTCTTGAAGATGAAGAAAATATGACACGTATATGATAGACAAGCCAAAGATACTGGCACAAAGGCAAACTATAAAAGTAGAATAAAGAGCCTGAAAGTAGAATGTAGAGCTAAATAACCATAAGTTCTTCCATCAGCGAAACAGAAAAGGAATGGTATTAAGCAGCTTTCAGAGCATACTCATGTTAATAAAAGGGCATGAGGTCTTCAATGACCATGAAGTCTAAAGATGTCCAAAAATAAATGAAGTTTCCACAGCTACCAGAAAGACAAACAACAATTACTTTTAGTACTTCTTACGTCATAATTCAACAAGCTTCTACTCCTGTTTAATGTCTTGATTTAGCAACACAATGCAACACACCCACACAGTGAGGAAAAAATTTCAGATAGTAAACATAACCTGACATTTTTAATATGTTTAATTTTATATATAAAATTATGTTTTCAGACAATGGGAGAAGAAATATAGCATAATTTTTTCTTCTTACCAAGTTGCCATCATTTAAGTATAAACCACAGCAAGACGAAAGCATGGCAAGAAGTATCATATTGCTATGAAATGATGTATCGTTGAAAACTAAACTTATGAAAGACAAATATAAGTAACCTGCTTTACCCAGCTGATGTTTTTAACCTGTTTGAAGTAGAGGTACAATAAACGCTGTTGCTAACTGTGTTAATTATTTCAGAGGGTGGGTGCTAACTACTACTAATATGAAAAATATATTCAGGCAACTTCCGGTCAAGATGGCGGCGTAGGTAAACGCGGTATCGCGTCCTCCCACACCCACATCAAAGTTACAACTAAACTACAGAATAACCATCATTCAAAACCGCCTGAAATAAAGCTGAATGGAAGTCCTACAACTACAGAATTAAAGCAGCTACATCCAGACTGGTAGGAGGGGCGGAGTCGCGAGGGGCGGAGGCAGCGCGTGACAGGCTGGTCCCACACCCACGTGTGGCAGATGAAAATCAGGAGGACACCTCAGCTGGGAAGGTCCTTCCTGAGGACTGAGGGGTCCCCGTCCCACACCAGGTGCCCCGCTCAGGGTTTCGGTGCCAGGAAGAGAATCCCCATAACTTCTGGCTGGAAAAACCAGCAGGAACTGAGGCTCAGGGAGGCTGAAGCGGCTGGAGCCCCAGGCAGCTCCTGAAAGGGACCGCGCAAACTTATAGGACTCTCTCCCTCTAAGCTTGGAGGGGAGGCAGCTCAAGGGGCACCAGAGACATACAGGGAAGAACTGAGCTGTTTGGCACTGGAACAAGGGCTTTCTCCAGGACAAACGTGCTGTCAGAGGCCTTTGTTCCTTTGGTGAGCCCTTCCCTGGGGCGGTAGACAGTCTCCATATCTGGGACTCCAGCAACCTGGCTCACACTGGTAGCCCCGCCCTGGTGACTCCCTGAGGCCCCGCCCCGCCCAGCTTTCAAGCCCACCCAAGCTGTTGCCACTTGCTTAACCATAGGATTGGCCTGTCTTGGATCCTGCTTCAGGCTTTTCCTAAATTCTTTCAAACGAGCAGCATCTGGTCTCAGTGAGCCCCATACCTCTCATTAAGTAGTACACTGAAACAAACACAGGGAGGCAGCCAAAATGAGGAGACAAAGAAACAGGTCCCAAATGAAAGAACAGAACAAAACCCCAATAAAAGAACTAAGCGAAATGGAGCAACCTAACAGATGCTGAGTTCAAAATACTACTTATAAGGATGCTCAATGAACTTAGTGAGAACCTCAGTGAACTTAGGGAGGGCCTCAAGAGCATAAAAAAGGACCAGTTAGAAATCATGGATACAGCCCTGGCCGGTTTGGCTCAGCGGTTAGAGCATCGGCCTGCGGTCCGGAGAGACCCGGGTTTGGTTCCCACTAAGGGCATGTACCTCGGTTGCAGTCTGTCCCCGGCCCTGGTTGGTCCTGCGGGTGGCAGCCACTCGATGTGTCCCTTTTACGTCGATGTTTCTCTCTCTCTCTCTCTTCCTCTCTCTCCCTCCCACTCTATCTGTGCAAAAAAATGGAAAAATGTCCTCAAGTGAGGATAAAAAAAAAAGAAATCATGGATACACAGTTAGAATTGAAGGAGGCACTAAATGAAATAAAGAATAATTTACACAGCTTCAATAATAGAGTGCATAAATCCAAGGAGCAAACCATCGATTTGGAATATAAGGAAGCAAAAAATGTCCAATCAGAACAGCAAAAAGAAAAAGGAATCCAAAACAATGAGGATAGTGTAAGGAGCCTCTGGGACAACTTCAAGCGTGCCAACATTCGCATCTTGGGGGTGCCAGAAGGAGAAGAACGAGAACAAGAAGAAATCAAAAACCTGGTTGAAACAATAATGGCAGAAAACTTTCCTAACTTGGTGAAGGAAACAGACATACAAGTCCAGGAAGCACAGAGAGTCCCAAACAAGATGAACTCCAAGAGGCCCACACCAAGACACATCATCATCAAAATGCAAAAGGTTCAAGACAAAGAGAGAATCTTAAAATCAGCAAGAGAAAGGCAGCTAGTTACCTACAAGGGAGTTCCCATTAGGCTGTCAGCTGATTTCTCAAAAGAAACTTTGCAGGCCAGAAGGGAGTGGCAAGAAATATTCAGAGTGATGAAAACCAAGAACCTACAACCAAGATTACTCTATCCTGCAAAGCTGTCATTTAGAATTGATGGACATATAAAAACTTTCCCAGACAAGAAAAAGTTAAAGGAGTTCATCACCACCAAACCGTTATTATATGAAATGATGAAGGGTCTTTTTGAAGAAAAAGATAAAATATATGAACAAACAAAATGGCAATGAATACAAATCTATCGACAATGGAATCTACAAACAAAATGAACAGGTAGAACAGAAACATAGATACAGAGAACATTTTGTTGGTTGCCAGTTGGGAGGGGGGTTGGGGGAATGGGTGAAAAAGGTGAAGAGATTAAGAAGTACAAATTCATCACTAGACTGACAAACCTCAAAGGGAAAGGGGTTGGGGGGTGGGAAGAAATAAATCAAAGAACTTACATGCATAACCAATAGACACAAACAATAGTGTGGGAAAAGGTGGGAGGGGGGCAGGAGTGGGGAGGAGGGGGTCAATGAGGGAAAAATGTAGAACATCTGTAATACATTTTACATCCAACAATAAAGATTTAAAAAAATAAATAAATAAATAAATAAATAAAAATAAAAATAAATGGAAAAAGAAAAATATATTCAGGGCTTATCTACTCTATAAAAGGAGGGAGGCTGATTGTTAAACACAGCCCCCACATGTTACATGTAACAGACTTCATAAATATTTGTTTGCAACGTTTAACAAATCATGCATTTAAGTGATGCCAAAAACAAAAACAAACCAAAAAACAGGCATATAGATAATGTGATTTTGAGATTAACACTGGTTTTTAAATATAAACAAAACATAGTACTTATTGGGAATGAAAGAAGAAAATAAAATTGAAGAGAGAAGCTATCAATGAATAAAGGCCTTGAATATCAGTTTAAGAACAGGAATCTTAATTCAAAGGGTAGTTTTATCAGATGGCAAAAATAACATCAGTGTACTACCACATTACTACAAATGGATACACTGGTAATATAATCAGTATTTCCTTTACCTCCACTTTTTTTTTTAAATCCTCACCCGAGGGCATTCTTCCATTTTTTGTACAGATACAGTGAGAGGGAGAGAGAGAGAAAAAAACATCGACATGAAAGGGACACATCAAGTGGTTGCCACCCGCACAACCCAACCAGGGCCAGGGACAAACTGCAACCGAGGTACGTGCCCCTAGCGGGAACCGAACCCGGGTCTCTCTGGACCACAGGGCGACGCTCCAACCACTAAGCCAAACCTGCCAGGGTTCCTTTACCTTCATTTTAACAGTGTATTTTGGTTTAAACAATAACTTACCTACTAAAAACACCTGATGGCAAGTGAACCACTATACAAACAAAACTGACAAGAATTTTGTAATATAAAATCATACAAATAACCTAATATATATAAGTCAGTAAGAAGTCAATACAATTAAAAATAAACATGTAGCCTGGTTGGTGTGGCTCAGTGGTTGAGCATCGACCCATGCACCAAGAGGTTGCAGGTTCGATTCCCAGTCAGGACACATGCCCAGGCTGTGGGCCCAATCCCCAGTAGGGGGCATGCAAGAGGCGGCTGATCGATCTTCTCTCTCATCAACGTTTCTATCTCTCTCTCCCTCTCCCTTCCTCCCTCTCTAAAATCAATAAAGAAAAAATTTAAAAAAAAAACATGTAAACTTTTCCTGACCCTGATCCCAGTACATTTTTATCAGGTATCTTTATATATAACACTTCTTTTTCATAAAGGTATTAATTACCCTAATTTTCACATATCATTTAGCATAGCAGGCAGGTATACTTCTACCACACAATTGTTATTTAAAATTTTTATTTCTTTATTGATATTAGAGAGAGGAGATGGGAGAGGGAGAGAGAGATAGAAACATTGAAGAGAAAGAAGATCGATCAGCCGTCTCCTGCATGCCCCCCACTGGGGATCGGGCCCACAACCTGGGCATGTGCCCTGACCGAGAATCGAACCTGCAACCTCATGGTGCATGGGTCGACTCTCAACCACTGAGCCACACTGGCTGGGCTACCACATAATTTTTAAACAACCATTTATTGGCTACTCATGCTCAAGTAATGTGAAAGGTGCCAGGGATACAAAGATAAAAAGCCTGCCCCCAAGGAACTCATGGGTAAGGGGGAAAAAACACATAAACTACAGCAAGGCAGTGTGATATCTGTAACTGAAAAAAGCAAGGGCTACTGTGGAAGCACAAATATTAATCATATACTCAGGGAGAGCAGGTGGGCAGATAATTTTGTTCATGATGGGAAAGAAACTGAATGAAGAGGGAACTGAGGGTATGCAAACATGGTGACTAGACAAGAAAGGACAGACATATGAATACATAAAAATAGTCAGGAAGAGGGAAATGGTCCATCAGTGGTGTCACAAAATACTTTAGAATCGACTTCATAAAAACGTCTTAAAGTATTACATGTTAATAAGCATTACTCTACGTAACTTTTATGTTATCAGCTCCCATAGGTAAAGTTTTGTTATTAGCTGACTGCAAGAGGAAGATGACGGTTATCAGTTACAGACTTATTCTGACAATTAGTTTAGAAATTTCATTTTTTTCTTCTTTTTTTTTTAGTCCTCACCCAAGGACATTTTTGCATATATCTTGCAGATAGAGCGGGAGAGAGAGGAGGGGAAGAGAGAGAGAGAAACATCGATGTGAGAGACACACATCGAGTGGTTGCCACCCACACAACCCCAACTGGGGCCAGGGATAAACTGCAACCGAGGTACGTGCCCTTAGCAGGAACCGAACCCGGGTCTCTCTGTTCCATGGACCGATGCTCTGACTGCTGAGCCAAACTGGCCAGGGCTAGAAATTTCATTTTCTAAAGTAACATCCTCTCCAATTAGAGGATTCTTTTCTCTCAACTCCTAGCACAAAATATACCCAACATATAAATTGAAGAAAATTATTTTATACTTTATAATATTGGATAATCTTTACCCAGCAGTTAAATAAATGATCAAGCACTATATGGTTGAACCCAGAAGAAAAAAACAGTTGTAGAAATTTGAACTAATAATCTTTTCAAAATGCTGTAGGGTTAACTTATGTAAGGGTTGCAACACTGAAAAAGGAAAATAATACTCAAGAATTTTCCACTCATTCTTGGAGAGTTATCATCTCACTTCTTCAAATGCTTCAACATAACACTGGCATGTGTCAATAGGAAATGCACTCTGTGGGGCAGGGTAGAGGGAGTGAAGGAGGGTGTGTCTTCCGAAGTCTTACCTCAGCACCAAAATAGTTGAAGATTCCCACTACACTAACAGGAACCAGCTTGTTCACACAGCGTCCTAGAGCTTTTCTTCCAAGGGCAAACACAAAAGGAATTTCTTGTTCCCGTGCCATGGCTATAACATTATAGAGAGCCTCGTCCAGGCCACCTGAGAAGGTCAACACATGTAGAGGTTTTCATTTAACTTAATTATTTCCAAAACAGAGCTATTTCAGCACCCAACAGGTAAAGCACAAAACACAGCAGCAAAGGATTCTATGAAGGCCTGTGGCGTTTAACGCTGTTCCACACATTTTCTATTTGAATTTGTACTGTATATAGATATATGTATGTATTTTCTTTCTCCCCAATTAAATTCCTAATTCCTAGTATTTTTGTCTCTCCATAGGGAGTAGCACAGCAGGAGTCAAATTTCAATACAATAAACATTTGTTTAAAAGAAATTAAGCCCCGCCAGTGTGGCTCAGTGGACTGAGCATTGTCCCATGGACTGAGAGGTCTCAGTTGGAGTCCCAGTCAGGGCACATGGCCAGGTTCCAGGCTTGATCCCCAGTAGGGGAAGTGTGGGAGGCAGCCGATCAATGTTTCTCTCTCACATCCATGTTTCTAGCTCTCTCTAAAAAAATAAAAATCAATACAAACATATTAAAAAGAAATTAATTAAAATTGTTAATAGTGGCTGATTCATTTATCCAATGTCTTGGCTCAAGCCGCAAACTTTCACATTTGTAATAACATTGTATATTACTGTTTTAGTGGTATTTCTCCCCTATTCAGAACATACCTGGTACTGCTACCTGATGCACCTGTCTACTCCAAATACCCAAAGTGCCTACTTCATGAAAAAGTACAAATAAGGGAGCAGGATGACACAGTACAGAGTATTTGTGTGCCGGCTCACCCAAGAACCTCTGTATTAACTGCTGGTTTCTAAGGGGCAAATCTCCACCATAGGCAAGAGAAAAGGGCTGTCAAAGAAAGGTAATGTAAAAATGTAAAAAAGTAGAACATTTGCAGAGGTAAAGAAATGCACTCTTACTGTTCCCCCACTCTGATTACAACAGAGGGTACACTTTGTCAACCCAACTTTAAGCCTTCACTAGTGGTCCATAGATAGGGTTTTTTTCTTTACAATCCGATCTCAATTTTATTACTTAATTTCAATAATTAAGTAATTACTTAATTATTACTGAAAGATTTTTTTTTCCTTATGCTCAATATTATATTTTATACCTAAACTCTGCTAATTCATATGACTTCCACTTTAAAGTTCACTGTATAGCCTACCATTATACTAAATAAGTATCAGAGCACTTCAAAAGTACAATGTCCATACCTTTTGACTGGATTTTTTCACAGTTTGGAGAAATTATTACACACTTGATCTTGTTTAACTTCATATGTTTGGTAACTTCCCTTAGACCCATAACCAGCCGTCTCCTCGCTTTTGCTCTCACAGGATCCTTTTGATAGATGCGTTCCTGGAAACTGACAAGCTCTTGAAGAAGAAGAGTCACACATTCATCAATCTCTTTACTAAGAACTTGATTACAATACCTGGAAAGGAAACCAAAAATAACTAAGTTTGTCCTAATTTATTTTTCTGTAATTATAAAATTACTTTAGGAAAAAACAGATCAGATAAGAGGTTTTCATAAGAAAATTAAATCTTTAAAATCTCTTCTTCCTTTAGTCAGTTAGAAAAATAGGGTTTTTCTGAGTTACGACAGATTGGCTTTTACATAAAGGATAGACCAACTTTAGGGAAGTACTATCCAAGCTCCCAGTTATTAAATTCCTAAGGACATAAATCAAATGTTAGCCTGCTAAATTAGATAAAAAACAGATATAATGTTTTTGGTAAGGAGATATAAGGTTATTTCATTCCAATGAATATTAAAGATGCTTCT
Source organism: Molossus molossus (assembly GCF_014108415.1). Lineage (NCBI taxonomy): Eukaryota > Metazoa > Chordata > Mammalia > Chiroptera > Molossidae > Molossus > Molossus molossus. The sequence continues at coordinate 187,401,014 of NW_023425344.1, forward strand.
AGTAGAAAAGAAATGTAACTTTGTAGATGCTTACTGAATACCCTAACACCAACAAGTCACCCTCCACTCTTAGATAAGTCACAAATCTCCAGCCATTGTTTTCCTCAACCACAAAAATACAGAGTTAAAGAAAGATGACCTCAATGGTCCCTCTAACTCCAAATATCTACAGCTATGGAGGGTGATCTCAGCAATTAAATTCAAGCCAAAACATATTAGGCAAAGCAAATGAATGAGGCTCTTTGTGATATATATGGTAACAATGCAAAAGAAAAAGAAAAGAAAAGAAGCGTGAGGACGCTATAGTATTTAATTTCAGGAATAAGGAACTCATCCAAGTATACTTTGCTTTTCAAATTCTAATCCCTAATCTCTACCATCAGCAAGTACTTAACAAGGAAAATTGGTGTAATTTCTAATCTAAGAATAACCAGGCAAGCAAATTTCTACTTCTAAATTACAGAGTGAAAAAAACCTAGGCCCTTTTTTAGTAAAAAAAAAAAAAAAAAAAATCTGCTTTGGGAATATTTTTTATGTTTATGTTTATTTTTAGTTTTGTTAATCCTCACCCAAGGATATTTTTCCATTGATCTTTTTATTATTTTAGAGTAGGAGAGACGGAGGGAGGGAGGGAAGGAGGGAAGGAGAGAAAGAGAGGGACAGACACACTAATTGACTGCCTCCCAAACAACCCCAACCGGGGCTGGGGATCGAACCTGCAACCCAGGTATGTGTTCTTGATCAGAATCGAACCCAAGACCCCTTGGTCCACAGGCGGAAGCTCTAACCACTTAGATAGCCAGCCAGGGCTGAAAAATGTTTAAATAAGTATGACACTACTTCCGAAAGGATGATAAAACTGGACAGAGGAAAAATTATCTTAAAGTATACAATTAAAGAACAGAACTTCAAAAATGCAATTTTCATTACTCTATTTCATATATATACAGCATTTTATTCTCCAAGAGTTTCCTTTGCTTCACATTGTTATTTGACATTTAGTTAACTCCTCAAATCTAGGCAAGTATTTGCTCAAAAGAATAGTACAAAGAAAAGGAACAAAACAAACTAATGTGGTTTGGATTCACACAGATTTTACTTTTTCCCTGGGATTTATTTGTCCATTTCTTTTTTTTTTTTTTTCCTAGTAAATGTTTTTACTGATTTTTTTAAAAAGAGAGGAAGAACCCAGCCAGTATGGCTCACTGGTTGAGCATTGACCAATGCACCAAGAGGTCACCGGTTCAATTCTCAGAAATCAATCAAGGGAAAAAAAATTTTTTTTAAACACAAAACAAATAGCTTTATGTAATAGGTTCACTTCATGTAATAGGGTTTTAGAATCTTGGTATTAATTGGTTAGAGAAGTTTTTTTTGAAGGGCCAATAATATAAATAAAAAAGTGAAAGCAATCAGAGAGGAAAAACCTCATAGTATACAGCATTTTATATATAAGATGTAAGAGGCCAAATTTCCAGGGTATAAGCACTATCTAATATAAAAAGAATATATTCACAGTCAACTCACTTTCACATGAACAATGATAGCTGATGGAAGACAAATATTTTAAATGTAATAAAACAAGCTGTTAAAATCTGAAACAACTTCAAGATCTTCAGTGTTTTATCTGCTTAATCCATCAAGTAATAATTACAAAACCATGTTCAGAACCACAATCAAGGTACTAAAGCTATTCAATCTCAGTATTGAGACTAAAACTTACTCTCTAAATCTTTTGCTGTGGATTTTGGTTATTGTTGAAGATGCCATTGGACTACCTATCCCAGAACTAGCTGGAGAGCCTTGTGACACAGGTGTCATACAGTACGGAGAGTTCTGACTTGCTGGAGAGAGCGAAGTATCACTGGGCATGCTCAGTCCAGTATCTGCAGAGATGTGGGGTGAGAGTAAAGAATTTAGAAACTTCAAATGCTAAAAGCTCTATATTAAAATCAACAATCAATAAAATTTAGAATGGCAGTTATCTCTTGCATCACTTCCAAATTCTCCAGAAGCTAACAAGTTGGACACTATTCATATCACAAACATTTCTCATACACTACAAAAAAGAAATCTTCCTATTACCTCTCAAAATATACTCTAAAGGGGAAAAAAAAAAAAAAAAAGCATGGCCTACAGGTCTCCACATTAGAGATAAGAGAAGGACAAATTATCTAAAGCATGCATTCCTAGAGTATTTAAATTGAACAAAGGTATTAACTTCTATACCAGAAGATTGTATTACCCATCTCCTACATTCCTACTTTCCCCCATTTCTTAGAAATCATTTTTGAAACTACAAAAATTCCCACTGCTGCTGGCAATGATGGTTCTACCTCACTCATTCTCTCCACACCACTCCTGAGTTTCCAGGTACCACCCCAGTTTCTTTCTCATTTGGTGTTTGTTTCTGTGCTCAGACAGCCGCATTTTTAGAGGTCATCTCCTAACTCAAATGCCCCCTTCAGTTACTGCCTCTTTCCTAAACACCTAAACTCAGGAAATGAGTTAGTATTTGTATACTCAGTCCATTAATTAGCAAAGTTATACATACAGCTTCCAATCTCCATAAGCCATAAGCTTTTTTGTAGCAAGACCAGTCCACTATATATCTTTATTACATTTCCTGACCTCCCATCCCCACCCCAGTTACTAAAGCATACATGATAGGTATTCAATAAACACTTTCTGAATGAACAGATAGGATAAATACACCTAAATACAAAGGCAATCATATTTCAGCGTAAAGGGGAATACTAACCAAATATGTCCTAGCTGTATAATCCTTAGAAGTAAATTCACTTTTCTAAAACACAATGGAACACTGCTACTAAATCTATAAATAAATCAGATTTAAATTGTTGGAAAATGTTGAGGAATATATATATACCAGCAGAAAAAAGAACCTCTCCAGGTCTCTCTTAAAACCTTTCTTCCACAGTAGTATAATTTCAGAGGAACTCTATAGATCTGCTGAGGTCTCAACTGGAATCCTAAGCCCTGGTTACTGTATGGACTAAATCTTACCGAACAAATGGACTGTGCACCATGACAGGTTGTGCAATTCTCTACTCACTGTGGCATATGCATTAATTCATTTAGGTAAAGAGAATCAAGAAAACAATTCATTTAAAAATAGTCTTGTGAAGAAGGACAGCCAACAGTGTTCCAGATATAAAGGAAGACAAAATGAAAACTGCAAGAGTTACAGAGGATGCATTGGTGAGATCATAATTATGAAGATTTACAACAAATTCAAGATTTAAGTCTCAAAAATGCCAAAGACCTACCATATAACACTACTCCCCTCCTTTTAAATATCTCCCTACAGAAGCATCTTAAAAAAAAAAAAAAAAAAAAAAAACACTCTAAAAAAGTAAAGAAATTTAGATAAAATATAAAGCTTATCCTCCAATTAGGAGAATAATATGCTATTGAGTGATGGCTTACCTATCAATTAAAATACTCTAAATCATTCCATGAGAAAATTGGGGAAAGGAGTGATCTTACCTTCCTGGGAAACAATCTCCTGTGGCAAATCATCAATAAAATCTAAGTGCATTTCTACTGGTTCCTCAGATCCCAAAAGATTGTGGTCCACAGTTAAACGGCCCTTCTTTTCCTCTCTTTCTTTCAAAATAACCTAAAAGTCATTACCAGACTTTAATTACTGATCACTCTTTACGTATGTACTGAATAATTAAAATGTTCACTATTACATAGGTACAGTAGTTCATGGACATGAGGGGTTTTGGTTGGCTATTTGTTTAATTGGCTACATAGAAAATGAATGGCAAAAAGGTGAATGTAATTTTAGGCACTGTAGCTGAAGGAAGTACTGTATCTAAAATAACGGGAGGCAATTATGCTCTATAATAGTATACTATCTAACCACATCTACACTTCAGTCTTTAAATACTGGTTGGCAACACCTAGAGTTTCCCCGAAAATGGATAAAATAAAAGTTTGGAAACCAGGTCATAGAATTACATTAGATTTATATTTTGCAGTTTTCAATTATTTGGACATGGATTATCTCCTCCTCATAACAACACTGAGTTAAATAGACCGGTGTTGTTATATAACACTTATAGATAAAGAGGATGAGGGTAAGGTTTGCCTAAAACTACATAATAAGCACTTAAGTCAGTATTAGAATCCAGAACTTCTGATTCCTAGGGTCCAATGTTTTTGGATGCTAAATGTTTAACTTTTTAAAAAATCTTATAGAAAGAATTCATTCTCAAGGGCTCTGTTCAACATAGATAGTCATGATGCTGATGACATATCCCCAACCTTGAATTAACTAGTCATCACCTTTACAATGATGCCCATAAACATTTCACGATAATCTGTTGGCTAAAATGCCACAACACTACTTTTGCAAAACAAATTTAAATTCTTATTTATCCTGTAAAATAAACATCTCAAATTTTCGTTTACCTTTTTAAGTGCTGTGGGCCGTTTTAGTTTTACAATTTCCTTCTCTTTTCCTTTTTTTGCTTTAGAGGAAGTAATGTCCAAAGAATTAAAGGATGTCAAACAGGGCTGACTTTTGGTTAAAGGTTTTCTGTTAGTAGAGTCTTTAGTGTGAAAAGAAGCTGCAGTGACCACTAAAAACAAATAAGAACATTAGTTTTACTAATACAGCCAACTCTATATACTTTGACATTTTCTAATGCTAAATCTACAAAAACAAGAACATCCTCTTCTTATGGAAAACAGACATCAAAATGTCAGAGCAGTAGATAGCCGTGCAGCATCACCTCAGATACAGCTTTTACCCAATTTTTTAGCCTCCATAAGCTAAAGACAAAGCCAATGCAATGAACTAATTTAGCAATCCAAAGCAGGAATATTTATTAGTTCTACTCTACTGCAGCAACCCTTAAGCATGTCATTTCCTGCAACTGGTCTCCAATAAGAATCACTGCACCTCTGACGTTTCAGAACTCTGCACCTCCCCTTATTCTGACTGAATCTTCCTTACAGAACTATCCGTGTATGTAGTCTATCACTCCTCTCCTCATCGCAGTCTGTCAGTAAAGAATGGTCCCCTCTCCCTCAGCTGCATTCTCAGTACTGTTCAGCAAGTCTTTTATGCCTGATGGATATTCTCCAGTGGCTATCCCCAATTCCTCTTCCAGTCCTAAACCTTTCATCTCAATCCTCTCACTCTATAACACAAGGCTTTTTCCTGCTACTTCTCTGAAAAGATATATCCAATATAAACTTAAGCTACCTGAGAGGAAGCAGCAGACATTCTCACTCTTGCCCAAGGCTCACCAATCACCTGTGCTCTTAATTTCATTTCAAGATTATTTCCTCGAGGATCTTGCTCCATCCCCTTTCCCTTTGAGTCTTTCAAGTCCTCATTAACCCCTGACTCTTTTTCCCTAACTTCCAAAAAAAACCCTCAGATCTCCTCTATCTAAAAGAAAACAAAAACAAAAAAACACAAACAGGCAAATCAATAAACCCCTCCCCTTGACTGGCTTCCCCTCAAGCTCAGGTACCATCACTCCCCATTCCTTGTTAAAATTCTGAATAGTCTGCGTTCTTATCATTGTTTCCCAAATCATTACAATCTGGCCTCTGTCCAACCCACTCTCTTGAAACTGCTATTGTCCAGATCCCATATAACCTTGCCATTGCCAAACCTAATTCTCTTGAGTCCTCATTCTATTCTTGTTTCTTTCAGCACTTGGTACTGAAGACCACATCCTCCTCCCCAAAATTCTAACTCTGCTTTCTGTAATGTAACACTCTCCCATTTTCTAACTCTTTCTCTAACTTAATTTTCTGGTTCTTCTTCCTGTTGTCCTTTAAATCTGAGCATTCCATAAGGCTCTTTCCCTGAAGCTCTTTTTTTCTAACTTTTCTTTCCCTGAAAATCTTATGTATTTCCACAGCTGCAACAACCATCTCTATTTAAAACTCACAGACTTCTAACCTAAACTGCACATACATACATAACTATAAGTTAAATGGGAGTCACCAGGATCTCCCTAATTAGCACTTCAAATACAACAAGGTCAGAGTCAGCTCTTCCCAACAAAATTCTTTCATGATCCTTATTTTGTTAGGTTATCAACACAGCCTTTACCATCCCCACACCCTCAGGACAGAGAGTTTGGAGTCATCTTTGAGGTGCTTCTGTTTTTCATCAGCAAAAGACAAACAAACCTATCCATTCCTTACAACCCTTTCACATCTCTATCATCATCTCATCTTTTTTTGAACTTCCCAAGAAAGTTGATTTCTTTGTAATCAACGTTTTCCAATTTAAACACTGGTGACAAATTATAGGTTAACCTCGTTTCCATCAGTCAAGAATCCTACTCCCACTTCAAAGCCCAGTCTAAAGGCTATCACATATGAAGTCATTCAATACATCCTCCCCATACCTCCCTATTAACATAAAGTATTCTCTCTTCTGAAACTCTGCTGGTATCTTTCCTAAGGAGCTAGTTTCTGTAAGTTATTTGTATATGTCTTTCTCCCTAACTAGAATATAAAGGTCTTTCTACAGGTGTATCTGTACAGGTGATCCAGAGCACTGCTAAGTGTCAGTTCCATTCCCTATAGTACTTTACTCTTAGTAAGATGATACCACCACTCTCCCCATCTCAACAACATGCAACTCTAAAGCTTAGTATGCATTCCATGTTATTTATGCTAACAGTTACTCAAAGCTAAGTTTCAAACTGGATGGGTAACTAACTACAGATTTAAACATTTTGCAAATGGGATTCAAGTTATACACTGCCATTTATCTTTTCACCTAAACACAAGAGATCCTTTACAAAAAAACAGAAAATTCAATTCAGCCTCTCAATATCAGTGCTTTTGATTGGTGCCTTTACCTCCCCTTTATATTATTCCTTATTTTCTAAAACAAAGACTATGAAAGGAAATGAGGAAGCACATCAGAGCTGCTGAGTTTTAAATTTGACAAGGTTTGCTAAAATAGTTACTGTTTCAGATGAAAGCCAGATCATATTCTCTCTCTCTCTCTCTCTCTCTCTCTCTCTCACACACACACACACACGCCTACACACTTTAATCAAAACTCCTGTTTCCCATTTGTTTTCTTTTTCTTTATATTTTATTTTATTTTTTATCCTCACCCGAGGACATTTTTCCATTTTTTGTTCAGGTAGAGCGGGACGGAGAGAGAGGAACAGAGAGAGAGAGAAACATCGATGTGAAAGGAACACATCGAGTGGCTGCCACCCGCACGACCAACCAGGGCCGGGGACAAACTGCAACCGACGTACGTGCCCTTAGCGGAAACCGAACCCGGGTCTCTCCAGACCGCAGGCCGACGCTCTAACCGCTGAGCCAAACCGGCCAGGGCCCCATTTGTTTTCAAATTGGATAATTTAACAGTTAGAAAGCCAAATGACTTTTGATTATTTCAACCTTTGAAGAAGAAAAAAATTTGGTTGGTTCAAAATGTACATCAACTGATATTTAAACAGAGGCCTGAAGGGCCTAAGGGGACAACTATACTGATATCTAAGGAAAGAGAGTTCCAGGAAAATGAAAACAGCAAGCACAAACACACTGAGATAGGAGTATACTGGGTATGTCTGCGAAACAGGGAGGGAGCTAAAGTGACTAGAACAGAGTACCAAGAGAGAATGGCAATGAGGGTAGAAAAATAAGAGGATAAGCTAAGACATGGCCTTAGGAGGACTCAGGCTTTACTCTAAGTGAAATGAAGAGCTACTGGAGGGTTCTGAGCAGCAGAGTGATATAATCCAACTTCCATTTAAAAAGATCACTCCTGCCCTGGCCAGTTTGGCTCAGCGGTTAGAGCGTCGGCCTGCGGTCCGGAGAGACCCGGGTTCGGTTCCCGCTAAGGGCATGTACCTCGGTTGCAGTTTGTCCCCGGCCCTGGTTGGTCGTGCGGGTGGCAGCCACTCGATGTGTCCCTTTCACGTCGACGTTTCTCTCTCTCTCTCTCCCTCTCTCTCCCTCCCACTCTATCTGTACAAAAAATGGAAAAATGTCCTCGGGTGTGGATAAAAAAATAAAAAATAAAAAAATAAAAAATAAATAAATAAAAAGATCACTCCTCGTAAACAGACTAGGGTTAGTGGGAAAGAAAGATAGGTAGGAGGCTACTGTAGTGTAGTGCAATCATAGGACTACTAGGGAACAGGAGAGGAGCTAGTGACTATACTCTGGATTCTTTAAGGTTTATATAGTTCAGATTAACAACATCCAAAGTAAATTACCAAAGCCAAATAGCAAATTGCTCAGACTACCGGTATCACCTGTGTATGACAGAGGTCTGGTATTAGTAATCTGCCGTGCTTTCATAGCTTGTTGTTGTTTCTCCAGAGCTGCTAACATATCCCCCAAATCTAGCTGCACAGGTGTTTTATTCTTTTTTCCAGCTGCCTTTGATAAAGCTTCCTGCAAGGTAAGCAAAATAAACATTTACTTTTTTTTTAGTATGAAAGTGTGGCAATTTAAGATGATTCTATTTGTTACTACTTCTGTCCATCCTTGCAAACCTACCAAATAAACTCTTACATTTGTTCATAAAAATGAACGTGTGTGTGTGTGTGTGTGTGTGTGTATACATACCTGTAATTTTTTTTGCTCCATACTTATTTCTGAATATTCTTGAGCTGTGGCAAGGGCTGCTGCTAAAGCTTTCTTCTTCTGACTTTTTGCACGTTTAGGAACTGAGGTTGTAATGGGAATTGGAGTCTGAACTATATTGATTGGTGAGTTTTCAGGTAAGTCATCCAACTATAATAACCAGAGAAAAATATTTGTCAGTGATTCCATAAAAGTCTAATCATAAGGAAAGCCAATCAAGAATGCAGGATATAGTCCTGGCCTGTGTGGCTCCATTGGCTAAACGTCATCCTATGCACTGAAAGGTCGCAAGTTTGATTCCCAGTAAGGACACATGCCCAGGTTGCAGGTACAATACCCAGTTGGGCTGTGTATGAAAGGCAACCGATAGATGATTCTCTCTCACACTGATGTTTCTCTCTCTCTCTCCCCGCCTCTCACATCAATAAAAACGTTTTTAAAAAAAAAAAAAAAAAATGTGGGATGTTCTACAGTATTACTGAACTAGACACATCAAAGGATTCTATGTCATAAAGAACATAAAGAACAAAGTGAGATGGTGAGACAATTCTGGACTGGGAAATAATAGAAAGACAAAACAGCTTGATGCAATAGGTGATGCTGTTCTGCACTCAAGAATGAAAACAAAATAACTCCAAAGTAATGTTTTGCTACAATCGGGGAAGTTTCAGTATGGGATGTATGTTGTGTGATGTCATTTAATTAATGGTATTTTCTTGTCTGTAATGAAACAATGACTTTCATAGGACAATGTCTTTGTTCTGGCTATGCTGACCTGCAATATTTCTTTTCAATATAGCCATAGTTCAAAAAATGTTCAAATATTTTGTTTATATTTTGTATTTATTTTTTAAATATGTTTTTACTGATTTTTTTGAGAGAGAAAGAGACAACAATGTGAAAGAGAAACACTGATCTATGGTTGCCTCCCATATACACCTGTCCAGGACTGAACCCACAACCTGGGCATATGCCCCGACCAGGAATTGAACCAGCAACTTTTGATGCACAGGACAATGTTCAACTGACTGAGCCACACCAGCCAGGGCTTTGCTTGAATTTTTTCTTTTTTTAAAAAAAAGAGTCACTTACTACTTTTGAAGCAAGTTTCTGTTGAATATTCTCATCTTTAGCATTCCCATTCTCATTTAGTTCTCGAAATCCATCTTCATCCTGAAAGTTTCATATTACAAAGAAATAAACTCTTATTATTATTATTATTTGCATTTATTTTCAGGTAGAGTGGGAGGAAGAGAGAGAAACATCGATGTGAGTGAGACACATCAAGGGGTAACCACCCACATGACCCCAACCGAAGCCAGGGAAAAACTGCAACTAAGGTACATGCCCTTAGCAGGAACTGAACCAGGGACCCTCCAGTCCACAGGCAGACGCTCTTACCGCTGAGCCAAAGTGGCCAGGGCAAGAAAAACTTTTTTATAATGCTTAAGAGTAATAAAAAATGGGGAAGTAACATTTTTAGTACTAATATTAAACTATTTAAAATCAGTCTTTAAAATGAAATCTCACCCTGGCTGTGTGGCTCGGTTGGTTGAAGCATTGTCCCAACACCAAAAGGTTGCGGATTCAATTCCTGGTCAGGACACATACCTAGGTTGTGGATTCAATCCCCAGTCAGGGCACGTAGGGGAGGCACCCAATCGATGTTTCTCTCTCACATCGATGTTTCTCTTCCTTCCCCCCCCCCTCTAAAATCAATTTAAAAACATATCCTTGGGTGAGGATTTTAAAAAGGAAATCTCATTTCTCCCAAAAACAGCTAATTTAATTATTCAAGGATTGGGGGCATATTCACACATGTCCATACTTTGGATTTCTGCATCTACTATTTAGTTTTTATTAATAAGTCTACCTTGATATGATAAGGTAATAGCAAGTAAATTCAAAGAGGATTTTATTACATTTAAGATAATTTGGAAAAATTTAATCATATGGCTAAATATGACATTCATTAATATATTCCCTGTCTGTATTACCATACACACCTTATCTATCACAGTTAAAAGTTAAAAACTTTAAAAAAATTTTAATTTCCCAAAGTAATTTCTTAATCAATATCCTCCTTTACATTAAAAATCTAATATCTTTAAATATAAGTTTGGAACCATCACATGGTTAAATGCAAATAATAAATCTGCCACATGTACTGTTCTTGAAAGAATAATTGAGATACACTCTCAAGTCTTTTATGTCAATTACTAGGCTTATCTAATATAATATTCATCTCTAGCCTCTGGGCTCAAGCACATTTTCCAGCTTAATCTCCATCTACTAAGCTTTTTTACAGAAACTATGAGCCAACAAAAATGAGTTACTCAAATGAGTTACCTGGGATGTTGTTCACCATCTCAACACAACCAAATCCTACTCATTCTTTTAAATCTATTCCAAATGTTATTCCTACTCTGCCCCAGTCCAAAGGGACTTGTCTCTCCTTTCAACTCCAACCATACTCAAACAAGTATTTAGGAGTGTACATGTCTACATTCCTCTACTACAAAACAACCTCCGTAAGTGTAGCATATGTTTTTTCATCTTAATGTATCAGACTACCTTCTTTTACACATATAATTAGGCCTCCAACTAGAGTCAGTTAAGATGAATAAACAACAGAAATACTGCAATTAGACCAACCAGTGTGGGTCACTGGTTGACCATCAACCCATGCACCAAGAGGTCACAGGTTCAATTCCCGAACAGGGCACATGCCCAGGTTGTGGGCCCAATCCCCAGAGGGGGGCATACGGGAGGCAGCCAATCGATGTTCTCTCATCGATGTTTCTATCTCTCTCTCTTCCTCCCCCTTCCTCTCTCTAAAATCAATAAAGAAAAAGTATTTTAAAAAACAATACAATTATAAACTTTCTGCCTGTTAGAGAAAGTAAAATAACCTTTCTTGTTCCTTCTCCAAGACTTTCCTGATTAGCAGCACAAATTAACTAGACTGAACTATTCAAATCTGAAAATGTGACCAACAGATGGAGCAATAACAAAAACTACAGAGAAAGTTTTATACTAGGTGAAATCCACATAAAATCAAGTTCTACCTCTACATGTTACCTCAAAATGATGAATATTTATGCAAAAATTTATGAAAGTAAAATTAGTGAGGTTAATGTTAGACTATACGGGGGGCGGAAAAAGAGGAACAAAAGTAAGTTTACAGTTTTCATATGGAAAATAATACAGTAATTAATAAATAATAATACAAGCCCTGGCCAATGTGGCTCAGTTGGTTGAGCACTGTCCCATGCATCAAAAGGTTGCCAGTTTGCTTCCTGGTCAGAGTACATGCCTAGGTTACAGGCTCAATCTCTGGGTGGGGAGGCACGAAGGAGGCAGCTGATCAATGTTTCCCTTTCACATCGATTCTCTCTCTCTCTTTCTCCCTTCCTCTCTCTCTAGAAATAAATAAAATAAAGTAATACAAGAATTGTTTTGCGTACTTACCACTGTAAACCTACTTTTGCCCCACCCTGTATATAACCAAGACAAAAATCAGTTAATACTTCTACGTAATTTATAATCTAATAGTAGAGTCGCAGGTTAAGACATAAAAAGTATTATCATAATAGAAGAAAATTAATTTCTTAATGGGAACATCTGCTATAACAGTTTACAAAAAGAGTGTAAAAAATACCTCAAAATATAAAGACTCAGAATTTGGGTCGCTTCTATGAGACTGACTGGGGTTTAACTGCTTATTATCTTGTCTCTTCTGCAAATTCTGTCTTCTTTCTGAGGAAGTACTATGTCCTCGGCATCTGAATCCAACCTAAGTAAACCCCAGAGGGGGGAAAAACATGTCTTACTGTTTTTAAGTAAATGTTTTATTGAAGGATAACATACTTACAGAAAAGTACACAAACATGTACAACTCAATGAATTTTCACAGAAGTGCATAATTTATTATGAAAGGTTAAAACTTTTGAGAAATAAGGTCATTATAAGGAAATAGGAAAATGTGATAATGCATGTTACTTTTCCCTCTATACATGAACATTAACACCAGTTTTATTCATAAAAGCCCCAAACTGGAAACAACCTAGATATCCTTCATTGGGAAAATAGTGAAACACACTGTGGTACATCCATACTGTAAACAGTAGTCAGCCACTAAAAGGAGTGAACTATTGACATACCCAATAATCTAGATAAATCTCTAGAGAACCATGCAAGTGAAAGAAAACTAAAAGGACTATATGAGTTCACTTATACAACAGTCTTGAAATGACAAAGTTATAGCAAGGGGAAACATATTAGTGGATTCTAGGGGTTAAGGAAAGGTTGGTGGGGTTGGGGACAAGGGAGTGTGGCTATAAAAGGGTAACATGAGGGATCCTTGCCATGATGGATCTGTTCTGCATCTTGACTGTATCAATGTCAATATCTGGGTTGTGACACTGTACTACAGTTTTGTAAGATATTAGTATTAGGAGAACCTGAATATTACCTTTTTATTAAACTACTGTAAGTCTTCCAATATCTGTTTTTATTTTTTAAAGAATTCCTAAGAAAGATTAAAAATTAAGAACCTTGTTTCCAAGAAAATAGATTTAAGAGAATAAAATTTTCATTCAGCACAAATTATTATCCTATGAGAAATTTACAAAATGTTCAACTGTCACAGGAGCAAGAAAAAAAAACATTTATAAAAAAGCATTTTAGCCCGGCCGGTGTGATTCAGTGGTTGAGCGTCAAGAGGTCGCTGGTTCGATTTCCCGTCAGGGCACATGCCCAGGTTGTGGGCCAAATCCACATAGGGGGTATGTAGAAGGCAGCCAATTGATGTTCTCTCTCATCGATGTTTCTCTCTCTCTCCTCTCCCTTCCTCTCTTTAAAAATCAATAAAAGAAAAAAAATTTTTTTTTAAAGCATGAAGCATTTGAAGAATCTTAAGACATTTCAAATTCCCTCTCTTAAGTACCCAATGCGGCTAATATAAAAGGCCACTCTCCACACCCAGCTGGTGTGGCTCAGTGGTTGAACATCAACCCATGGACCAAGAGGTCGCCGGCACATGCCCAGGTTGGAGGCTCGATCCCCAGTGCGGGGTGTGCAGAAGGCAGATTTATGTGTCTCTCTCATCGATGTTTCTATCTCCCTTCCTCTCTTTCTAAAAATCAATAAAAACATATTTTTAAAAAATAAAAATAAAATGCCTCTCTTACCCAGGACACTTACAAGACATGAACGTATAATCTTCATTATCAATTACCTAAAAATTCTAATAATTGAAAGAACTTGAAGGATACCTGGATGGACAATGCTAATATGTAGGCTCTGGACTATAAAATAAAAAATATGTACACAAAGACCTGGAACCACAGGCAATTCCCATGCTAAGCAACTGCTCTAAAAAAAACTTGCTGTAAATAGAATTTTTACACTCTTTTGGGAAGTAGGCTGTATGGCAGAACTATGGGCCAAGACAATAGTCACATAAGCATATTTGATTCTTCCTTAGAATATGCATAATGATTACTGGGCTACTTTCTATAACCTGTAAGTACCTGTCAAAAAACTAGACAATTTCCCAGATACCCAAGAGTTTCTTGGTTTTAAATATTAACTTCATTTTAAAATAGGTTCATGACGCCCTGGTCGGTTTTGCTCAGTGGTTAGAGCGTCGGCCTGCGGTCCAGAGAGACCCGGGATCGGTTCCCACTAAGGGCGTGTACCTCAGTTGCAGTTTGTCCCCGGTCCTGGTTGGTCGTGCGGGTGGCAGCCACTCGATGTGTCCCTTTCACGTCGATGTTTCTCTCTCTCTCTCTCTTCCTCTCTCTCCCTCCCACTCTATCTGTACAAAAAATGGAAAAATGTCCTCGGGTGAGGATTAAAAATTAAATAAAATAGGCCTATGAATATGGATAGAGAGACAGGAAGACATATGTGATGAAGCAAATATTAGTAAAATTTTAGATAGCATCTAGCTGGTAGCTATATGAATATTCTCTGTAAAATTATTTCAACTTTACTGTCTGTTTAGGAATTTTCATAATGAAATATTTTTTAAATTGACTCATGAAAAGTGGCTCTTACAGGGTAGTAAAACAAATGCAACTTATAATGTCTAGGTACTAAACAAACAACTTAATTCACACAAGTTAATACTGAAATTAGTACTAATAATTAAGCCCCAAGGTAGAAATGAAGAAAAAGAGAATAATTCTTGAGTTATTATAATTCTCCATTTTTTTTGGTACAGATTCTCTATATAAACAAATGCAACTTGATATTTATACTTGGAGACATAAAGCCCCAGGATTAAATTAAAACCACCAAACTAATGGTCCCAACAAAGTTCATAAGAATCAAACAATTACCACCTAGAATAACCTCATTTTTTTTCATTTCTTCTAAGAAGAGTTTTATTGCTAGAAGTGGACATAACAAATAGCATAAAGCAAAAACCACAGCTTCAAATATATACCAAGATTTTTAAATGACTAACACCAAACTAATATTAAAAGATTTACGTTTTTGCCCTGATTGATTTGGCTCAGCGGATAGAGCATTAGTCTGCAGACTGAAAGGTCTGAGGTTTGATTCCTGGTCCAGGGCACATACCTGGGTTGCAGGTTCAATCCCCAGCCCAGTTCAGGGTCATGCAAGAGGCAACCAGTCAATGTGTCTCTCTGACATGGATGTTTCTCTGCCCTCCTCCCTTCCACTCTATCGAAAAGAAAAAAATTAATGAAAAAATATCCTCAGGTGAGGATTTACAACAACAACAACAAAAAATTTGAGTTTTCATAACCCAGATATTTAACCAAAAAGGAAATACTAGAAATTGACATGAGAAATATGTACACATTTATTTTCAGAAAATTATGTAATGCTTCTGAAGAATTAAAAAATAGGAAGACATACTGTTTTTTTGCATAGAAAGATGCCACAACATAAAGGTAATCCATTCTCCCCAAATTCATAGAATGATAACCAATGGAACAAAACAGAAGGTCCAGAAATAGATTTCAATATACAAAGAAATTAATTGAACAGGTGATAAAGGTGGTTATTTCAAATCAGTAAAGGAATATATTTTCTTTTCTTTTTCAAAAAGATTCTGAGACAGAGGAAGGGAGAGGCAGAGAGAAAGAAATATGTAAGATGTGAGAGTAAAACATGGGTTGGCTGCCTCCCCCATCCAGCCCCAAACCCGGGAATGTCTTCTGACTGGGAATTGAACTGGCAGCCTTTGGGTATGAGGGATGATGCCCAACCAAGTCATACCAGCCAGGGCAAGGTATGTGGTTTTCAATAAATGGTACTGGGAGATTTGGGTAGCCACCTGAAAAACAGAAAGTAGTATCTATATCTCACACCATCCACCAAGACAAACTTCAAATGAAATAAAGATTTAAACGTAAGAAACCAAGAGCATAAACACACTAGAGGAAAATAGGCAACTTCCTTTATAACCCTGGAATAGGAACAAGGTTTTTTAAACTATGATTGGGAATCGAACTGACGTCCTCTTGGTGCATGGGTCAACGCTCTACCACTGAGCCACACCGGCCGGACTTAATAATACTATTTAAAATATAAAATTTATGTATGGAAATAACAATGAGCAAAATAAAAAAACCCACTGAAACATCTGCAACTGATATTACAGACTAAAGGCTCCTAGAAATTTTAAATATTTGATAAGAACTTGATCAAAATGATTTTAAAATGTATACAAGAGATCAAGACAAAAAAAAAAAAGGCAAAAAATATGATCAGACAAATTTACAGAAAAATACAAATGTCCTTTAAACATATGGAAAGATGCCAAACTACATTAATACATATTTTAACCTAACTGGCACAAATCCAAAACCCTGAAAACGTGTGATTTCTTCAGCTATATATAGACATGCATTCTCCACAGTACTGTTGAAATTGTAAAATGGTACAATATGGTAATATTTACCAAGTAACAGAGATGACTAACTTTTCACCCAGCAGTCCCTTATCTAGGAATTCATTCTACTACCATACACACATACTTCTAAATGACAATATAGCATGTCTAAACAGCAACAGTTTTCAAACAACTCAAATGTCCATAGACAGAACTATAGAAATCAACAAAGATATATCCATACAACACTAGGAACTATTAAAAAATAAAAGTGTGGAAGCCCTCCATATAATATGGAAATGTCTCCAAGATACATTGTTAAGTGATGAAAGGAGAGCACAGAACAGAGTGGATAAAACATAAGATACATACTTACATTTACTTATAATTACAAGAAGAAAGTTTGGGAAAATACACAAGATACTAATCAAAGCGGAACAGATATAAGGGACACATACAGGGAAGAGAAGACGACAAGGGGAGACAGGAGTGAAAGTAAGATTTTTCACTGTATAACCTTTTTTATCTCGAGATAGGGGCAGATATAGGAAAGAGGCGAAGATGGGGAGACTGGTAAACATGAGATTTTGGGGGAGATTCCAAAATGGCAGCGGAGTGAATGGAAGCTACACAGACCGTCTCCCAGGACCAAACTGGAATTATAACTAAAACACAGACAAATCCACAGGAAAAAGCAACCGAAAAGCAGCTTGCGAGGACCATATAACCAGGGAAATTGACTCGATCCCGGTAGGATTATGAAGGCGTGAGATAGGGGCTGGGAGCCCAAGGTCAGCAGCTCGGCAGCGGCCTTAGCTGGGAGCAGCGGCCTGGGGCTAAATTCCCAAGTGGTTCCACAGGGCAGAGCCAGGACAGAGGCTAAAATATCCACAGCCACTCACCATGGGCTCCAGAAGACGGAGGGCAGACTGGGCTGGAACTGTGTGGGGACACTTGGGATTTGGAGGGCACTCAGAGCTTTTGCTGAGCTGCAGGCACACATGTCGGTGGCCATATTGCTCCTTCCCAGGGCTCTGGGGAGAGGCAGCAGCCCCTCCCTCAAAGATCCAACCCCACCCTGTGGGCCACTGAATTGCAAATTGCAGCTCATTATCAACCAGCATCTGCCCCACCCTCCGGAAATCCCTTTATGCTGAGCAGCTGAGGGAGTTTTTCAATCAACTAACAACCCAAAACTCTTCAAGTAACCAGGATTGCTAGCCTCCGGGCAAAAAGCTAGAGGATAACAGTACCATTCCTGGGCTAGCAACTCTAACCAGGAAAGTAAGACTTGACAGTGGTGTTTAACATGGGTCCTCCCTCGCTCATCCAAACCCAGGAGAGGGAGCCACAAACGGCAGAACACCAACACCAACAGGGAAAATTTGGCAGGCTCCAAAGCCCACTGTGATAGCCAAAATGGTGAAACACAGAAACAAAAGCCAAATGAAAGAACAAGAAACCTTCACCAAAAATGATATCAATGTGGAGCAGTTAGGCATGTTAACAGAGCTAGAATTCAGAGCCATGATCTGGAGAAAGCTCAACAGCATGAGTAAGGACATAGAGATGCTGAAAATAAACCAATTGAAAATTAAAAACCACCAGAAGACATCAAGAGTGATATATCACAAATAAAGAACACATTGGAAGGTCTAAAGAGCAGAGTAGAGGAAGCTGAGGACCGGATCAGCGAATCAGAAGACGGGGTAGAAAAAAAATCAACCAATCAGAAAACCAAAAGGAAAAAAACGATTACAAAACAGAAAGACAGCTTAAGAGAACTGTGGGACAACTGGAAACGTAATAATATTCACATCATAGGAGTCCCCGAAGAAGAAGAAAATGAGCAAGGGTTAGAGAACATATTCAAAGAAATAGTGGCAGAAAACTTCCCTAATTTGGTGAAAAAAGAAGTCATTCAAGTTCAAGAAGCACAGAGAGTCCCAAGTAAGAAGATCCCAAACAGGCCCACACCAAGACACATAGTAATTAAAATGCCAAAAATTAAAGACAAAGAGAGAATCCTAAAAGCAGCAAGAGATAAGCAACAGGTTACCTACAAAGGAAACCTTATAAGGCTCTCAGCTGACTTCTCACAAGAAACACTACAGGCCAGAAGGGAATGGCATGAAATAATCAAGGTCATGAAAAACAAGGATCTGAATCCAAGACGACTCTACCCAGCAAGGCTGTCATTCAAAATAGAAGGTCAAATAAAGAGTTTCCCAGAAAAAAAAAAAAAAAGGCTAAGGGAATACAATAGTATCAAACCAGAACTTAAAAAAATGTAAATAGGACTGCTGTAATTAGTAGAAGAAATAGGAAGAAAAATATAACCAAACTAAATAAAAATGGCAATAAATAAGTACATATCAATTATCACCTTAAATGTAAATGGACTGAATGCTCCAATAAAAAGACACAGAGTAGCTGATTGGATAAGAAAGCATGACTCATCTATATGTTGTTTACAAGAAACCCACCTCACAACAAAGACTCACATAGGTTGAAAGTGAAGGGATGGAAAAAATTTTTCCAAGCAAACAAAAAGCAAAAAAAGCTGGGGTAGCAATACTCATATCTGATAAAATAGATTTCAAAATGAAGACCATAACTAGAGACAAAGAAGGCCACTGCATAATATTGAAAGGATCTATCCAACAGGAAGATATAACCTTGATAAACATATACACACCCAATATAAGAGCATCAAAATATATTTAAAATCTTCTGAAGGACTTCAAAGGAGAAATCGGCAGCAATACAATCATAGCAGGGGACGTCAACACCCCGTTGACACCACTGGATAGATCCTCTAGACAAAAAATTAGCAAGGAAACAGAGACTCTAAACGAAGCACTAGACCAAATGGATCTAATAGATATCTACAGAGAATTACACCCCAAAACTACAGAATTCACATTCTTCTCAAGTGCACATGGGACATTCTCAAAGATAGACCACATGATAGGATACAAACTAAATCTCTACAAGTTCAAGAAGATTGAAATCATATCAAGCATCTTCTCAGATCACAATGGCATGAAACTAGAAATCAATTACAACAAGAACATGCAAAGACATTTGAACAGATAAAGGCTAAACAGCATGTTATTAAAGAATGAATGGGTTACCGAGGAGATCAAGGAAGAAATTAAAAACTTCCTGGAAACCAATGAAAATGAACACACAACAACACAAAATCTATGGGATGCAGCAAAAGCAGTTCTGAGAGGGAAGTTCATAGTACTACAGGCATACCTCAAGATACAAGAAAAACTTCTAATTGACTGTCTAACCTCACAACTTAGAGAATTAGAAAGCAAACAAAAAGAAAACCCCAGAGCAAGTAGAAGGAAGGAAACAGTAAAGAGCAGAGCAGAAATCAATGACATAGAGTCCAAAAAAATAATTCAAAGGATCAATGAAACAAAGAGCTGGTTTTTTGAAAAGATAAACAAGATTGATGGACCCTTAGCTAGACTCACCAAGAAACAAAGAGAGAGAACCTGAATGCACAAAATCAGAAATGAAAGAGAAGAAATAACAACTGACACCACAGAAATACAAAAGATCGTTAACAGCTACTATGAACAATTATATGGCAATAAATTCGACAATCTAATCAAAATGGACAAATTTCTAGAAACACACAGTCTCCCAAAACTGGACCAGGAAGAGATAGAAAACTTGAACAGACCAATAACAACTGAGGAAATCGAAGAGGTAATCAAGACTCTCCCAGCAAACAAAAGCCCAGGCCCAGATGGCTTTTCAGGGAAGTTTTATCAAACATTCAAAGAAGAACAAACACCCATTCTCCTCAATCTATTTCAAAAAATTCAAGAAGAAGGAAGACTTCCAAACTCCTTTTATGAAGCCAGCATAATTCTAATTCCAAAACCAGAAAAAGACACTACAAAGAAAGAAAACTACAGGCCAATATCCTTGATGAACATAGACGCCAAAATTCTGAACAAAATACTAGCAAATCAAATCCAGCAATACATCAAAAAAAGTATTCACCATGACCAAGTGGGATTCATCCCAGGGATGCAAGGCTGGTACAATATTCGCAAATCAATAAATGTGATACACCACATAAACAAAATGAAGAATAAAAACCACATGATCATATCAATAGACACTGAAAAAGCATTCGACAAAAATCCAGCATCCATTTCTGATAAAAACGCTCAGCAATGTGGGAATAGAGGGATTATACCTCGACATAATAAAGGCCACATATGAAATACCTACAGCCAACATCATACTCAATGGACAGAAACTAAAAGAATTTCCCGTAAGAACAGGAACAAGTCAGGAATGTCCACTTTCGCCACTCTTATTTAACATAGTACTGGAAGTCTTAGCCACCGCAATCAGATATGAAGAAAAAATAAAAGGAATCCAAATTGGAAAGGAGGAAGTTAAACTATCATTATTTGCAGATGACATGCTATTATACATAGAAAACCCTAAAGACTCCATCAAAAATCTACTAGACTTAATAAATGAATTTGGCAAAGTAGCAGGACACAAAATTAACATCAAGAAATCGACGGCATTCTTATACACCAGAAAGAGAAACTGAAAAAACAATCCCATTTACCATTGCAGCAAAAAAATTAAGATACCTAGGAATGAACTTAACCAAAGAAGTAAAGGACCTATTTGCAATAAACTACACGACATGGAAAAAAGAAATAGAGGAAGATATAAAAAAGTGGAAGCACATACCTTGTTCATGGATTGGAAGAATTAATATCATTAAAATGTCCATACTACCCAAAGAAATTTATAGATTCAATGCAATCCCCATCAAAATACCAATGACATATTTCACAGTACTAGAACAAATACTTCAAAAGTTCATATGGAACCAAAAAAGACCCCGAATAGCTACAGCAATTTTGAAAAAGAAAGACAAAGTAGGTGGGATCACAATACCAGATATCAGGTTATACTACAAAGCGACTGTAATCAAAACAGCTTGGTACTGGCACAAGAACAGGCACATAGACCAGTGGAACAGACTAAGAGAACCCAGAAATGGACCCAAGGCAATATGCTCAATTAATATTTAACAAAGGTGGCAAGAGCATACAGTGGAGTAAAGACAGCCTCTTTAATGAGTGGTGTTGGGAAAACTGGATAGCTACATGCAGAAAAATGAAACTAGACCATCAACTTACACAAAAATAAACTCAAAATGGATAAAAGACTTAAATGTGACCCGTGAATCCATAAAAATTCTAGAAGAAAATGCAGGCCACAAAATTTCGGACATCATACAGAGCAGAATTTTCACTGATACATCACCTAAGGCAACAGAAACAAAGGAAAAAATGAACACATGGGACTACATCAAACTCAAAATCTTCTGCACAGCAAAAGAAACCATCAAATTGGAAAGGCAGCCCACTGTATGGGAGAACATCATTGACAATGATACATCAGATAAGGGGTTAATTTCCAAAATACATGGAGTACTCATACAACTCAACAAAAGGAAGACAAAGAACCCAATTAAAAAATGGGCAGAGGAGCTGAATAGACACCTCTCCAAACAGGACATACAAATGGCCAAGAGACATATGAAGAAATGCTCTACATCAATAATCATCAGAGAGATGCAAATTAAAACAACAATGAGGTATCACCTCACACCTGTCAGAATGGCCGCCATCAACAAATCATCAAACAAGTGTTGGCAAGGGTGTGGAGAAAAGGGGACTCTTCTGCACTGCTGGTGGGAATGCAGACTGGTGCAGCCACTATGGAAAACAATATGGCGTTACCTCAAAAAATTAAAAAGTGATCTGCATTTGACCCAGTAATCCTGCTTCTAGGAATATACCCTAAGAAGCCTGAAACACCAATCAGAAAGACTATATGTACCCCCATGTTCATAGCAGCACTATTTACAATAGCTAAGATCGGGAAATAGCCCAAGTGTCCATCAATAGACGAATGGATAAAAAAGCTGTGGTACACATACACAATGGAGTACTATGCAGCTGTAAGAAAGATCTTTTCCTTTGAGATGGCATGGAGGGACCTGGAAAGTATTATCCTAAGTGAAACAAGCCAAGCAGAAAAAGACAAATACCACATGATCTCACTTATATATGGAATATAATGAATATAACAGTCTGAGGAATAGGGTAGACCCAGAAATACTGAAGTAGGGTACAGACTGACAACCCTCAGAAGAGGGGGTGGTGGGGGGTGGGAAGAGATAAACCACAGAACTTATATGCATGTATGCATAACCAATGGACATGGACAACAAAGCTGGGGACAGGGCGGGGGAGATGGGGAGGAGGGTGTCAATGGGGTAAAAAAGGAGAAACATCTGTAACAGAAATAAAACTATGCGAAAAAAATAAAAATGAGATTTTGTACAACCATTTTAATCTCTCTCATTTTTCAACCTATTCACAAAATAAAACCATTTTTTAAATTAAGTTTTTAGATTCTGTCCATCATTTAGAATCAAAACTTTATCAAGGTACAGAAAGAACATGCCTTTTCAAATGTTAAAACACTGGTAAGCATATTAAAAATCACTGCATGATAGTTAAAATAGCATGCATGGTACAGGCGCAAATTTCTGATAAGTGGAATAAAACAGCCCAGAGATAGCACTTAAGATGTAAGAAATTAGCAAATGAGTAAAAGAGCAGCGCAAATCAGAGAACAGAATGGACTACAAAGTTATGACAACTGGTTAACTACTTTGAAAATCTACATCATTACACTGTACCATACATCAAAATCAATCTTGGACTTTAAGACGTTTTAAAACATTAGTTGATAAAAAAAAAAAAGCATAGCAGAAAATAAAAGTGAGTATTTGATTTCTGAGAGACTTTTTAAGCCTAAAAGTAATCAGAAATTGCAAAAAAAGAGGAAAATATTTTGAGTTAAAAGAAAAAAAAAGATTCTGCATGTCAAAAATCAGACAAATACATGCTTAAGAAAAGTATAACAAAGCATCAGAAGTAGAAAACACCTTCTTTAACATCTATCTCCAGTTCTTTTGGAATGAAGAGAAATTCAAAATAAACAAAATATACTGTATGTATTTTCATAATTTTCTTTTTCTTTTTTTTGTTCTTTCACCATGTCTCACCAGTTTTCAGGAAGAAAAGAAAATGTTTTTTCCATATCAGTATTACTCCCTCAATAGTGTGCTACTGATACCAAAGTAACAGTACAGTAGTGAGTGAGTACTGAGGCAGCAAAATTGGCAGGTCTAGCAGACACAATTCAACATAAAATTTCAGTACTTGACTAAATATTTTATAGATTTTGTTTATCTAATCGATTTAAACAATTCTTATTTTAACTCTTTTGTTTTTTAATCAAATAAAGCTAGACTGCTTCCCAAGCCTGCCACAAATAATGGCTCATTTTTGCAACAACAATAATGAAGAGGACATTATTCCTCTTGGTTTCCTGACACTCTAATTAAAGTTAGGGTACATCTGAATACTTCATTTTAGGAAGGCGAAAACAGGCAAGTATTTGATCTATTTAATCGGTTAGCAACTTCCTTGACTAGATTTAAGGAAACCAGGAAGTCTATCTAAAAGTTGAAAAGGAAAAATACTGACTAATCTACGACCCCCTGATTTCATCAACAACCAATGCAGGAAGACAATCACTGGAAGTTTGTGGCAGTATATAACTTCCACTGCCCTACTATGGCTAGATCCTGCTCCCCAAGAACAGGAAGCTGCCCAATCTGGCCACATTATGAAGAGGCAGTCATCACTGTGGCACTGCAACAAGCAGAGTGTGGCTTATGGTGTTTATAGCCAAGCAAAGTCACACGGTCAAGGCTGCAGTCCTGCCTGAAGTTCAAAGAATCAATATTTAAGGCATTAAAATTCTTTAAAAATTTTATATGGATAAGTCAGGTGAAGTAAGATTGAGGGATATTTTTTCTATTTTAAAATTATAAAATATCCAACCAGCCAGTGGATCAGTGGCTGAGCATCGACCCATGCACCAAGAGGTCACCAATTCGATTCCCAGACAAGACACATGCCCAGGTTGTGGGCATGCAGGAGGCGGCCAGTTGATGTTCTCTCTCATCGATGTTTCTATGTCTCTCTCCCTCTCTCTTCCTCTCTCTCTAAAATCAATAAAGGAAAAAAAAATTTAAAAAATTATGAAATATCCAAATATATTTCTTAAATATAGAAAAATAGAGAATGGTACCACATGCGCCCATATATGAACACCACCTACTTTCAACATTTTCCCATTTTATTTTATTACTTAAATAATTTTACTGGCTAAGCCATTTTAAACTTACAGGTATATTTTACTTTTAAATAATTCAACATGCATCTCTAAAAATTAAGGACACTGAAACTTCAAAAACCACTATGCCATCTATAATAATTCATCTCATACTAATCAGGTTTGTCCAACCTAATTCAAATTACCTGTGAATTATTTCTTTGTTCAGTCTGCCTTCCACCTCTAGAAAATGTCTGATTTTTTTCCATCCAAGGTTTTTTCTGAGTTGCCTGGCAAGTTACATTGGACCAATTTACACTACCTGTAACAAATGAGATTTAAAATATGATTTACTTATAAAAGATGCCAAAACTTAAATTGCTCAACTTTACGTACTAAAATTCAGTCACTATAAAGAAATAGTGGAAAATTTTCTACAAATTGTAAGTGGTATTCCAGTTCTTAGTTATATAAATGTCATCTGCAGAATACTTCCGGCTGGCATTTTCTCAATTTTATCAGCATGACTGTACTCTTAATTTAACTTGAATTTTTTTGGAAGATTTCTAATTTTTGCAACATCAGCAAGCTTCACGCTTAAAAGCAAAACTTTGACATGGACAAAGAAGAAAGTATAGCAAAAATACTATGCAGAAAAATTAGTACCTGTACATATAGATGATTCCACATGCTAAAAACAGAAACAAAAAAGACAATTATTTTCCACTTCAAAATCAATAGCATATACCATGCAAAATGTTTCATAATCTAGTGTAAGGACACTTATTACAATCTTACAAAAAATACTTCTCCATAAATGAGTATGTTTCATATTAATAATAAAATATACAAAGCATTTGTAACCATCTTATTAACTATAGGAATTGTTCATGAAAATAGATACTTAAGCTTTAGCAGAGGACACAAGAATGCTACTGACATAGATGACTGATAAAGAAATCAAAGCAATGTTACATACATTCATGGTGCTAGAATCAGGATTTCGTAAAGCCCCTGCAGCGGGCTGGTTGTTGCCATGTTTGGGACTGCAGTAGCCACTATCACTGTCAATATCAGCTTCACTAGCTCCCTGCTCACTAGAGGATTCGGCAGTGGGGTGGGACGCTCTTCTCCTCCTGCCTTTGGACTTCCAGAGCATTGTGGCAGAGCTCTCTGAGAGAGACTTGTTAGCAATATCTGATGGGAAATCTGCAAGGCAAGAAAAGTGTGACAGCTCTCTGTGAGGACCAAGTTGTGAAATTCTTGTTAAATTACCACTAAGGTTGAAGAAAATAAAACATCAAATTTTGGCCCTGGCCGGTTTGGCTCAGCAGTTAGATCATCGGCCTGCGGTCCAGAGAGACCAGGGTTCAGTTCCCGCTAAGGGCATGTACCTCAGTTGCAGTTTGTCCCCGGCCCTGGTTGGGTCATGTGGGTGGCAACCACTCGATGTGCCCCTTTCACGTCGATGTTTCTCTCTCTCTCTCCCACTCTATCTGAACAAAATATTGAGAAATGTCCTCGGGTGAGGATTAAAAAAAAAAAAAAAAAACATCAAATTTTGTAAATGGTGAAAACTTTTTGAAAAGATATTCCTGACAAGCTGGTTTATAACATGTTTATTATGAAGAGAATAATATAGCCCAGCCCGGTGTGGCTCAATGGACTGAGCAGCATCCCATGGACTGAGAGGTCCCGGTCAGGGCACATGACCGGGTTGCGGGTTCAATCCCCAGTAAGGGGCGTGCAGGAGGCAGCCAATCAATGTTTCTCTTCACAGTGATGTTTCTCTCTCGCCCTTCCACTAAAAAAAAAAAAAAAAAATCAATAAAAACATACTTTTAAAAAGAGAGAGAATAAAATATTAGTTTAATTAAAATATGAAAACAACCCTCCATTACTCACTTAAGAAAGAACATCACCAATCCTTTGAGGCCCAATGCATACCCCCTTTACCACTGCATCCTCTTCCTCTCTCAGAGGTTATCCTCTATTCTGAATACTGTGTTTATTATTCCTTCACTTTAAAAAATAGATTTACCACAAATTTTTGTATACCTAAAACATAAATGATGTACTCTTGTAATTTTAACTTTATAAAAATAAAATTGTGTTGTCCATATTTTCCTGTGACTTGCTTCCCACCCCACCACCCCTTCAACACCGGTTTTGAGATTCTGATGCATGTGGCTGTAATTCCTTCATGTCACTGGAATCTAGAATGCCTGTGTGTAACTACACTTATGTACTCATCCTTTGCACCACTGATGGGACACTTGGGTTGTTTGGGGGTTTTGCTATTAAACAATACTGCTATAAGCATTCTTACACAGACAAATTAATGCATATGTGTGCATGTGAAAGTTTCTCTAAGGTAAATACTGCTGGGCCTAGAAGATACACATATTAAACTTTACTTGGTAATGTAAAATCATTTTCAAAGATGGGCAAAACAGTTTACATTCCAACAGCAAGATATAAGTATCCCCCACTGGTCCACATATTCACTAAATACTTGATACTGTCTTCTAGGTTATAATTTTTGCCAATTGTTGGGTATAAAAAAATAGTTTCTTGTAAATTTTAATTTGGATTTTCCTGCTTAAAATTGAGGTTGAATATCTCTACTGATACTTTTAGCCACTAATGTTTTCCTTCTGTAAAATATTTTTTAATTTTACTTTTGGATTGCCTGATTTCTACCTATTTTTCTACTCAGATGTCTTTTTTCTTATTTTTATATTTCACAAATTGTAATCAAGGACATTAAAAAACAAACAAACAAACATAAAAAACCCTAACAATCTCCTACTAACACAACCAACTGTAAATTTTCTTTTCCCTACATTTCTGGCCACACATAATTTTTATACAGCCTCAATATAATTTTCAGTAGTGCTGTTTAAATGTATATGGTCTTGGCCAATTTGGCTCAGCAGTTAGAGCATCAGCCTGCGGACCAATGAGTTGCAAGTTCGATTCCAGTCAAGGGCATGTACCTTAGCTGCGGTGTCCCCGGCCCAGGTAGGGTCAGGTAGTGCAGGAGGCAGCCAGTCGATGTGGCTCTATCACACTAATGTTCCTCTCTGTCTCTGTCTCTCCCTCCCTCCCTCCCACTCTATCTGATGATAAACAGAAAAGTATCCGCAGGTGAGGAATAAAATAAAAATAAAAACAAAAACAAAACAAAATAAAAGTATGTACATGTTCTTCATAATTATAATGTAAGAAGACTGTATATTATTCCATTGAGCGGATGTCCTGACCTTCTCTAGACTTGTTAGCTATTACTGGACATTGGGAGATTTTCAGTGTTTTTGTTGTGCATCTTTAGCTATATTTTTTCTTATATGTTAAATTCTTTTTTTTTTTTTTAATCCTCATTCGAGGACACTTTTCCATTTTTGTTCAGATAGAGAAGGAGGGAGAGAGAGAGAGAAACATCAACGTGAAAGGGACACATCAAGTGGCTGCCTCCCGCACAACCCAACTGGGGCTGGGGACAAATTGCAACCAAGGTACGTGCCCTTAGCAGTAACCGAACCCAGGTCTCTCTGGACCACGGGCAGACGCTCTAACCGCTGAGCCAAACCGGCCAGGGCTTGTTGTGTATCTTTAATCAAACAGTCCCTTTTCTTTCCATGGAAAGATTCTATTTGGATACATTCACAGAATTGGGACAACTGGATCAAAGGAAAAATTCCAATAGTTCTGTCGAACTGTTTCAGCCCCTTGGCACTGTGTCCTAGAGGCACTGAGGGTAAGGTGGGATCAGCTTCTTATTGATTCATATAAATTGTCAGTTATATGCATAGTAAAAATCTTTTCCAAGTTTGTAGTTTGTTCTTTCACTTACATTTGATAAACAGAAATTCTGAATTGTACAGAGTTCTCTCCCTGCAGTCAAAAAAATATCTGCCTATATTTTCTTCTACATGTGGTTTTCCCATTTAATCCTTAATCCATCTGGAATAGATCTTCATCAGGTACAAGTTAGGAACCTGGCTATTTCTGTCATTTTTTAATATGTGTTTCTACATATATGTGACTATTTTGGGGCTCTCTGTTTAATTTTTGTATACTGCATTTAGTAGACTATATTTCTGTATAAGCCAATAGGAATTAAGATGGCTTACTAGGTCGTGTGTGTGTGTTTCTTTTATTTTTTTGTTGATGGATTTGAGAGAGAGAGAAAAAAACACTCACTTATTGTTCCACTTATTTATGTATTCATTTCTACCGCTGAGCCAAACTGGCCAGGGCCATTGGTCGATTCTTGCATGTGCCCTGACGGCATCAAAACCCACAATCTTGGCATGCTGGGACAATGCTCTAACCAACTGAGCTACTGGCCTGAGCTAGATTTATTACTATGCTATCCCTCTGTAGCATTCTTTTCTTTGTCTGTCCCCAAGTAAAAATCACAATGCCTTATAAACTACAGCTTTATAATATATACTTTTTTATTACTAGGTCTTGATATCCAGAGAAAAAGTACTCTTCTCAGACCAGTACTCCTTTATTTTATAATTAGCTTATCAAGTTCCCCAAAAAATTTCCACTGGAATTTTCACTGGAACTGCATTCAATCTCAGACTTAGGGAAAAACTACATTTGCAATATCAAATCATCCTGCATCAACATAATATTTAGATTTTTTTTAAATTGTCCTATAATAGCCCTGGCCAGTTTGGCTCAGCAGTTAGAGCGTCGGCCTGCGGTCTGGAGAGACCCGGGTTCGGTTCCCGCTAAGGGCACATACTTTGGTTACAGTTTGTCCCCGGCCCTGGTTGGTCGTGCGGGTGGCAGCCACTCGATGTGTCCCTTCACGTCGATGTTTCTCACTCTCTCTCCCTTCCTCTCTCTCCCTCCCACTCTATCTGTACAAAAAATGGAAAAATATCCTCGGGTGAGGATAAAAAAAAAAAAAAAAAAAAAAAATTGTCCTATAATAAAGTTATAGTTTCCTGCATAAATGTCTGGTATATGTTATATAAGGTTCATTGCCAGAAACTATATTTTTGTTGCTATTTAAATGGCATCTTTTCTTAAATTTTGTTTCTTGATAGCCCACTTAAATGCAATTAACTTTTTTTTCTTTCTTTTGCATTCATCCTCAGATAGAGCGGGAGGGAAGGAGGGAGAAAGAGAATGAAGAGAAAATTCGATGTGAAAGAGACACATCAACTGGTTGCCACCCACACAACCCAACCAGAGCCAGGGACGAACTGCAACCGAGGTACGTGCCCTTAGCGGGAACCGAACCCGGGTCTCTCTGGTCTGTGGGCCAATGCTCTAACTGCTGAGCCAAACCAGCCAGGGCTAAATGCAATTCACTTTTATATATTATTTTATATGTACCCTACTTACTAAACTCTTATTAAATAATAAAATTTTGTGCTCAAGTGTAAAAATCTGCTACAAATTCCTTCAAATTATAGTATTTCATTCCACTTCTGACTGATACTAATTAATCCTAAGAAATTAAAAACAAACTAAAGAATAAAAACACAGAGTGAATGTACAATCTTCAGAATTTAAAAACTAAATAAGAATAGTGATAGACAATATCTACTCAAATTATACCTTCATCCTTTCATTTGCTAATACTTATACTTCAGAAAGCTGATTTTGTGGTCATGATGATCAAACTAAAGAAGTACAGATAATATTTAAAGCAGTCCAGGGTTGAAAACATATACAGATGGGTCACTATGATTAGAACAACCCAAACACAGAAAAGTCTGTAATATATTACATTGTGATTCCTTTCCATAGCCACCCCAAGCATTTGTCAGAGCCTCATTGCTTTATGCCCTACAACCCACACAATGACTGTACTGTCAGCAAGATTGTTCTTTAACTGATTCCCAAAACCTTTCGTGCTCCTGGTGGATCTAAACAATTATAAAAGGGAAGAGTACTATCCTAAGCGAAACAAGCCAAGCAGAGAAAGACAAATATCACATGATCTCACTTATTTGTGGAATATAATGAACGTAACAGTCTGAGGAATAGAGATGTGGAAGTAGCATACAGACTGACCATCCCCAGAAAAGGGGGTGGGGGGGAGAGATAAACCACAGAACTTATATGCATGTATGCATGAACAATGGACACAGACAACAAAGCTGGGGACAGGGCGGGGAGGGTGGGGGAGGGGAGTATTGGAGGAGGGTGGGATGGGGGGGAGAAACATCTGTAACAAAAATAAATTTAAAAAAGAAAAAATAAACAATTATAAAAGGATAACTGAATAGAAGTCCAAAAGAAAAGGTACATCCCAAATGAAAGAAAGTATGTGCCATCTAATTCATTTTAAACCAAACTGCATTTGAGTGGAGATTGTAGAGGGGTAAAAAACGAATGTGCCTTTGAACAGATCTAACTCTTGGCCTTGGATCATTAAGGATTTTTTTTACTAGTGTCAATGACAATGGGTAAGAGGTAAAAGATCTATCTACTCTATAGCTATTAGGTAGAATTTTATGATATAAACTGGAAAGTAGCTAGAATATTATGAGACTATTAATTCTTATCTATTACCAGGATAAAGCTTTTGTATTTAATATTCATACTATCCTCTAAAAAACTTTTGGTAAAATTATATCCAGCTAGTCCAAAATTTTTACTTGTCTGAACTCATAGGTCTGGTTTAGATTTGTGCTAAATAAAATACCCAATGAAAACTTACTAATTCTTTCTATAAAAGTATAGGATGTTAGAATGTTTTTATAAAGAGTTTTAACCTAGTTATAAAGACATGTACAATTACGATTTCTACCAAAATGACTCCCTCATATTTCTACAATTTTTGAAAAATTCCATCTCTGATTTCTGAACTGCTCCACTACTTTATAAGGAAACTTCAAACCCTGCTCAAAGTTGTACATAAGCCAGCAAACAAGATGAAGAACATTAAGGACATGAACCATTTTATCCTCCTTAGAGAATTTCACAAAGTGGCAGGATAAATGGAAGAAAGAAAGTCTAGAATCATAAAGTGGTATAATTACAAAGACAATACGTGACAACTGATAAAAATCAGTGAAGTGCACTGTATATAAGAACCCTTGCCTTACCGGTTTGCTGTGAAGCATCTACCAGAAGCACGATTTTTGATCGATTATCAGGACCTACTGCATTTGTCTCTTTCTGAGTAGCTACATTTTTCACCAGTGGCCTTTTGCTTTTTATGTGCTGTTGTAAAAGCTGTTGATAATTTAAGTAAAAAAAAACAAAAAAAACTTAAGATTCTACTCAATGTACTGAACATTATAGAATACACATCCTTTACACAATATACTTAAATATATGCTCCAAATGAGTGGCTCCCAATTCACAGGGAAACAGGGCTACTGTGTTTGGATTTCATGAAATTATCTGCAGCCAATCATATAAGGTACTGTACACACATCTAAACACTACTTTTCAAATAACCATTAACACTACAGAAAATATAAATTCATTTTTAATTGTTACTTGTATTTTTAATTTTCTCAATCAATAACTAATAAATTATAGGCATATAATTATGTCATATAAGAGACTGTAAATTTTTACCTAAAAGGATAATAAAAACGGTGCTAACTTATCTAAAAGCCAAATTTTAGTTTCATGACAGGAATGAAGTACAAAGGAAATTTCTGCTTTGGAGTTTACAAAGAAAATATTAAAATCTGATCCTTGCCTTCATTTTTAAAAATATGAGTATTCACTAATCTCAATTTACACAACAGAATTCTGAATTTAACTTCCTCAATTCAAGCTGGAAATGCACTCTGAGAATCATGTTTTTTCAATATATGAAAGTTATATACCATTGTTTTATTCCCAATACTTATTTTTTTTCATTCTCAGAAGTCCCAAAAAAGACTTCCCTTGACCCAGGGTGTTCCCATGAATGAAAAACAAGTCTTTTAAAACAACCTCTGCTGCTTGTTTGTATTTTAGTTTATAAAATGTATGCCAGAAGACAACAAAGGCTTTTCACTGAAGAAGCTGGGCTAATGGAATCTACGAAAGCACCAACTCTTGATGATATAGATATAAGGTGCACCTAAGAAGTCACTCCGCTTTCCATCAGCTCAAAAGTGCTGAGAAGAAAGATGTCTTACTTATTTGCGTTGATACTAAGGCTTCAATAGAAAAGTAACCCTTTGAATAACAAAATGGTATTCCTCCTAAAAATTCACAGGATAGAAACAATGAAGTTGAAGGATCTAATGAATCACAAATGTTCTTTTCCATAATATCTCCTCCTGATATCTGAACACTAAAATTACCTGAAGTGCATTAGCCACTCAACACTGCTAGCATGAGATCCAAACTAACCACTTATTAATACTGGTATTACTATGCAATTTTTATCACTAAATTAAAATAATTTGGAAATATTTGTGTATTATGTTTATGTAAAACTCTTTGAAGGAACTTGGACATGACTATAAATCATCATCAATTAAAAATGAGGAATAAAAAACAAAAAAAAAATTATTTCATAAATATTATACCCTTAACTATTTTATGATAGTGAATGAAATGTTTTTATAGTAAATTCAGCATTAAAAGCTAATCAATCCAAGTGGCAGATTACTTATACTATTACTAACAATACAAATATCAAACATAAAAGACAATCAAAATCAGTCACTTACTTTTGGTACTACTGGTCCTCTGTTACTGTTTCTGCTTCGATGACCAGACAATGGGAAGACCTGTCCAAGCTGATTTGGACGCTCAGTGCATTCTGTGGTTATAGTATTTACAGTATTTGCAGCTTGAAAGGTGTTGGAGTAAGGTGTAGGAAAAGGATGATAGAAACCCATAACTTGGGCACATGGTGCTGGCATCAGCTGATAATAAGTATACTCTGTAGAAACAGGTGGCTGAGCAGATATAATAGGGTAGGCAAGGTATGGTCCACCAGGGTTTGGATTGGGCTGTTGCCATCGTATATCATTGTTACATAATGGAAACTGCCTGTACAAACAAATAAAAAAACAACAAATCTATTGACAATTATAAAAGTAATGCTAAAGTCTCAACTCATTTTAATGAAAACAACAACAACAACAACAAATAGTGGCTTCATAATAATTCTGAAAAACAAGATAAACTTATGATCTTATAAATTTTTTTGCTGTAGAAATTACTGTGTATGTGTAAGAACAACTTAAATGACAGTATAAAGGAACTCAACCTGATAGTTTTACTGCATTCCAAAATTTTATAAGTACATACCCCTCTTATTTGTAACTCTTCCCTCAACATCCTCACAATATTTCTACCTAAAAGTTAAACACCTAGTTGCTGGATCTGCCAACAGTCCTACGTTCCTACCCAACGCTAATAACTGTGACAGCCATCTGCAAAGAGCAGTGTAAGGTGATCATTATGTAAAGTGATCTTTACAACGGGTGACTTGATTCCTCCACATCTCCTTCTTTAACTCTGACCCAGGGCCTCTTACTCCTCTCCCATATTCCCCTTAACACTTGGCCAAGTCCAGCTCTTTTCTTGGCTTCCCTCCTTGGCAATGGAAGAAGGTTTCAGGTCCAAGGGAAAGAAGAGAAGAAAAGGTAAGCCTGTCCACTGCCGTCCTATTCCTAGCATTGGAGCTTCTTCTAGTACAGTTCCTATAAAGCACCACCAGCAGATTCTTCTTGTCTCAGCAGTCCTTCTCAGAGAAGGCTGCTTCTGACGAATAAGGGGTGATGAGGAGCTGGAGCATAGAACATTTCCTCACTACTCCTATGACAAAGCAAAATGGAAAAATGTTCACTGCTATAATTCTAAAAATATTTTTAAATAATCTGCTAGCTGGCTTACTCATGAATTCTCAAAAGATTATCTGGTAAAGTAAGAAAATTAAATTTATCATACTATACACTTGACCATTTTGTCAAAAAAAAAATTATTATTACATTTAATTTACAAATCACTTTGGACATAGTCCATATAGGTTAAAGATTTTTTAATATATAATGCTAACTTTAATTGAGAAGGATCCCTTAGTTTCTATCTGTCCAATCTCCAAAACTATTAAGAGTTTCAGATTATTAACTTGAACATTTGATTTCTGAGAGTTGTTTAGTGGTCTCATATCTCATAAATCCAGAATTTCTCAAAGAATGTGCCTTGGCACACTAGTGTATCACAATGGGTTATAGATGTATAGAGATATTGATTGCCTTAGCCCTGGAGGGCAGCTGGGCTGAGGCTAGAGCCCAGCTGCCTCATCTATTCATTCCACAGTACTAGAGAACTATAATTTTCTGTGTGTGATATAACTTGAGAGAGTCTAAAATTACTTGTATACAGCAATACAATAAACTGCACCAATGAAGTGCTTATCATCCAGACCATCTAAGCAGGATTAGAAAGGCTACCATGACTATAGGTTACAACCTAGTGGTTACTATCACACATTATCTGAATTGCAAGCATTTGGTTAAATCATTTTGTAGACAATAGCACAGAAGCTAAATTCAGAACTAGAATCAGAGTCTAGAGTTATATGCTAACTAACCAAAAAATGTTCAAAGTTAAGGACTATCCCTTGACATTTTCTTATGCCAGACTATCTTGGCAATTATGATTAGATGCCTAATCTCAAAAAAGGTTTCTATTTATCTGAGTAATTTAATCCTCCATTTATGTCAATTTATTTCAAACAAATTTTTGTTACTTATTATAAGAGACATATCCAAAGAACTCCATATCCTTTTAGAAAGAATGAGAAAATAATTCATGTTAATAATTTTCAATTTTCCACATCATTTGGTTTTATTAACTCCTCTTAAAAAATAGAAAAATGGTTCATGTTTACAAGTTGTAAAAGGAAACAATTAAGAAGCGTGCTTTGTGAATTTCTGTATTTCCCACCCCCCCACCACCACTAAAAAAAGAAAATAATAAGCACATTACCTATTGGACTGATTTTCCTGCACAAATGGATAACAAGTAATCAAGTAGCTGGGAATTGGAGTTGGTTCTATACCAGAAACATTTCCATTATCATTTGGGAGTGCCATAGGGATCATAAATGTATCGGGATTCTTCTTCTGGGGAATAAATGGCTCTACCTCAGCTGACAGTTTGACATTCTTCAAAGAAAAGGTAAAACATATTATTAACAAATAAGCAAAAAACTTAAATAATTTAAAGTCACAATTTAACAATGAGTCAATTTTTACAAACAGTAATTGGGTAGGTCTCTTTTCAGTATTCACAAAACAGCCAAAGGAACACAATGACAAATAAAAATAATTAAATACGATTAAGTTATTTAAACAAAGTCATTAAATAAAATGGGAAAAACTTATCTAAGGCTACTACATTTCCATGAAATCATGTCTTAACGTAACCAAAGCTGTTAAAACAATCAAGAGTACAAGGAAGTCAAGTCATATCTCAGAGTCCAAAAATAAAGCTGGGAGTAGTAAGAAATCTAACTCTTCACATATAACAATATGTTTTTAACTTATTTTGTTACAGGAAAAAAAACATCATTAAACCACACTCTGAAGAATAATTATGTTTGTTTGAATAGTATAAAAAAATAGTCTATTTCTGTCCATTTCCGGAAATTAGATTAGTATGGTTAAATTAAAAGGAAGGAAAATGTCTAAGATGAATAAAAAAAAAAAAGATATAAGAGGGAGAAAACTTCTGGTTCATGCTTAAACTAGGAAAAAAATAAGTACTTCAGTTTCCCTGAAGACAAGCTGAACAACCTAAAGTAATTCAGAATATGTACTCTGATTTAGTTTATTTCATATTTTTTCTTATAAAAAATCTAGAAATTTAAAAGACAGATTAAAAAAAAAACTAAAGTATTTAAGAATGTACATATGGGTGACAAAACTATAAAGAAAAGTAAGATCCGTAAGTCAGGATAGGAATTACTGTTAGGAAAGAAGGAGCTGTGATTGGGAGGAGATACTGCAGAGCCTGGCAAAGTTCTGTATCCTAACTTTAGTGATCCAAGGTATTCACCTTATAATTCAATTAGCTGTACATTGGTTTTAGGCAGTTTCCTTTCTGCATCTGTTATATTTAACAACAAATTTTTAAAATTTTAATTATAAAAAGAAAAATCTATAGGCACATTCTAGAAAAGCAGACGTTAAAAACCACATAAATATAAACCTACAGTAGGTGAAATGCAATCCAATGTTTCAACCACTCAAATCAATTACCTCAAACCAACAATCCTAACCAGAATTTTCCCTCAACAAACACACAAGGATTGCATTTATTAGAAGCTCTCACCAAGGTAGAGTTCTCAGAATAAATTTCAGGCATGTTTCTCAGAAAAGTAATCAGTAACAAATCCAAGAAAAGCTAAAGACAAGACTTGACATGCTCAATATATAGTCTTTAAAAAAATTTTCCTCTAAAAAGATTCTACTGGACATTCAGAAGTACATGTAAAAAAAAAAGAGAGAGGGAGAAGATAATCTGAACTATTATATAGCAGTATTAACTCCCTATCTTTCCTCAAATCTGATTTAACTTTGAAGTCTACCTTTATACTGTTAACCAAATCTGAAGTAGATATAGTTACTGCACTTACAAGTATCTGTGAACTAAACTCAGTTTCTTGAATTTCAACACGAGGCAAAAACTCCTTCAAATGCTAATAGAATAAGTCAGTAATTTTCACTGTGATAGTCACTAGAACTCCAAACTTATTTATTTAAGGCATAAAATAATCAACCTAATAAATGTTTTCCCAATTAGAGAAAAAAGCTGGTTTTTCAACAATAATGCACAGATAATGGAAACTTGCTTTATATAGTTCATACATATGCATAAGAAGGAAAACATATCAGATTTTAACTATACTAAAAATGTAACTTTTAGGACTTTTAAAATCAAAAAGTCCTTTTGAATATATAAGAACTCTGAACAGCTTTATAAATCTAAACTAGAAGACATTAGGATTTCTTTTAAAACAAGGAATATGAAGAAAGAGACCTCTCTTACCCTTAGAGACGACATAGGGGGACCTAGAGAGTATCATGCTAAGCAAAATAAGCCAGTCAGAGAAAGACAAGTACCACATGATCTCACTTATTTGTGGAACATAATGAACAAAATAAGCTGTCGACCAAAAGAGATCCAGAATCATGGAAGTACGGAACAGACAGACAAACCACAGAGAAGTGGGATGTGGGAGGGGAGGGAAGAGATAAACCAAAGAACTTATATGCACATATACACAACAAATCCACATGGACGTTAGGCTGGGGAAGGAAGGACTGGGGTGGAAGCGGGAAGGAGGGGGGGTCAATGGGGAAAAAAAGAGGGACATCTGTAACACTTTCAACAATAAAAATATAAATAAATTAAATTATATCATGGCACTCTGAAAAAAACAAGGAACATGGTTACATCAAATTCTCAGTCTAATATAAAAAAAGAAGCAATATTAATATAAGTATAAAGAAATAACATTTTTAAATAACAGTTTTCTTAATATCCCCCTCAAAAAAAATGTCATAAATTACTTTGGTAACAACAAATTCAAATTCTTGCTCAAGTCAAAATTTGTAAGTTTTTTATACCTAGTTTCATCTATACTTTTAAGAATTTTATGAACTTAGGGAAGTCACTGTTTAAAAAGTGTCATGCACAGCCCAGCCGGTGTGGCTAGGTCACTGGTTCCATTCCCTTCAGGGCACATGCCCAGGTTTCAGGCTGATCCCCAGTAGGGGGCGTGTAGGAGGCAGCTGATGGATGTTCTCTCTCGTGGATATTTCTCTCTCTCCCTCACCCTTCCTATCTCTCTAAAATCAATAAAGAAAAACATTTCTTTAAAGTGTCATGCATAAATTATAACTCATGTCGTCACATATACAGTATGCAGGAGTGGACAAAATAGGTTAATAATAAATAATACAGCAATTAATATATAAATAATACAAAAACTGTTTTGCATACTCACAACTGTAAACCTACTTTTACCCACCCCTGTATACCCGTAAATATTAAAGTTTGTATTAGTTTCTACGATAAGTGCAATTCTAGATATCAGAGTTCAACAATAAAATTCACAAACACTAAAATGATCCTTTGTGTTCAGCAAAAAAGAGAAGCTGCTGTAGTCAACAGCTGCACAAACAGAAGATGTCACTAGTAGGAACAGACTGGCAAACTTTCCCCTATAGTTACAATTCTGTACTATTTTAAAAGTTGTTTATTGTGACTTTGAGGCCTACAGTATCATACATCAAAATGCAGCATCTGCTGTTTTCAGACCTGAAATGTAATGTTAAGGTTCTGAACTATTCTTAAAATTCCACATAACAAAATCCATATAGATAATATGTTAAGTAAGCAACAGAGTCTATCAATATTTCAATTATATTAGCATAGAAATAAAAAATGTCTTATACAGTACAGCACAAAAACATTATGAGAAAATTAGACTAGTTACTTCATATAACATTTTTCAGTCTGAATTTTGGTCTTTAGTCTCTACCTTTGCCAAAATCTATTTTTTTAGAAATCAGAAATTTTATAGCAAGGAGTTATCTCTTAAAAGAAAATATAAATATGGTATAATCTATAAACTACAAACAACAAATTTCTGTACTATTTGCCTAAAAAAAGCAAAAAGAACTACACAGTAAAATTGTCTCTTTCAGAAATTAATTCAGAATTTTCCAAATTATTGAAAAATCATAATTTTTACATGTCCAGAAGCATGTATTTGAAAGAAAGAGTTCCACATTCATTTAAAATTTTGCACGTTAAAACAAATGTCAATAATAAAACCTCTTTGATGTGAATAATCTAGAAAACCCAAGAATTTATCAAAACATAAAACTATAATAACCTTGTTAAAAACTCTTTAAAATAAGATTTTTATTAAAAGCATTTAGATCACTGAAAGCCTACATATAATTCAATAAATATGTATTGAGCACATATTCTGGAAAGAGCACTGTATAGACAAGTTTAGGGAAAATAGGTAAACATTACTACTAAGCACCCATCAGTAGGAAATGTACACTAAATCCCTCCAAGACAGAATCTCCAGAACAGTATAAATAATCTTCCCAGATTAAGCAACAGAAAAATGTCACCCACTTAATATCAAAACTGAATGGGACTAAAATAAGGAATTCTCCCACAGTGAAATTTCAGTATGTACCACACTCCTACACAAAAAATATGATCGTGGAAAGCCTCCATGTTCTATGTGAAGGCAGAAATATGATATATCAAAATATTAAGATATTTTATATGTTATGGCCAAAGATAAAATAAATATCTTCTGGCCCTGGCTGGTTTGGCTCAGAGGTTAGAGTGTCTGCCCACAAACCAAAGGATCTCAGGTTCGATTCCGGTCAGGGGCACGTACCCCAGTTGCAGTTTGATTCCTGGCTCTGGTTGGGTCAAGCAGAAGGCAACCAACCGGTCGCTGTCTCTCATATCGATGTTTCTCTCTCCCCCACCCCCACTCCTTCCCTTCCACTGTCTGAGAAATCAAAGAAGTATCCTCCAGTGAGAATTAAAATAAATAAATGTCTTCTGAATAATAAAAAAAAAGTTAGTGTTTAAGAATACCTGCTGGCTAAATTGTTTTCTGATTGGAATGGCTTACACTGAAAGTGAACCATTTGCCACAACAAGCTGCAGTTACACATATAAGTTTTGCAAAACTTCAGAAAACATTGAGGTGGAAAAAAATCAGAACATTTAACTTAGACTCTACTCTGCCCACTTGCTTTGCTATCCAAACATTTCCCCCTTTTCTTAAAAAGAACTGCATTTAATCCTGCTAAAATCTGATGGTATTTTCTAAAACCAGTTACCTACTTTATTAATTTGTTTTTACATTTATTTTCTCCCTTGCTTTTCTGGGGTTTTCCCCCTAGCTCCTTGCCTTGGATGCTTAATTTTTATTTTCCTTTTAAAATGTTTAACAATGAAAGCATTTATGACTATGCATTTTCCTCAGAGCATAGCCACATCCATAGGTTTTCACATGTAGTATGTTATTACTTTCTCAATAACATGTAATTCTACTTTACTTCCTCTTTGATTTAAAGGCTTAGGGAAAAAAGCCATTTAAAATTTCCAAATGGCATTTTCACTAAATGAGCATTGTTTACTTTCTTTTTTGATTATAAAATTTTTTTTTTAATTTTTTTTTTTCCTTTATTGATTTCAGAGAGAGGAAGTGAGAGAAAGAAAAAGAAACATCGATGAGAGAAAACATCGATTGGCGTCCTCCTGCATGCCCCGCACTGGGGATTGGGCCCACAACCTGGGCATGTGTACTGACCAGGAAATGAACCAGCATCCTCTTGGTGCATGGGTCGACGCTCAACCACTGAGCCACTCCGGCCGGACTATGAAAATATTATTTAATAATCTGTTAAGACAGATCACTAGCTTATATCCATAAAGGCAAACTGTAAGTATTATGTATAACTATTTATAGTAATTTATTTAGAATACATTTAGTTACAGTGCTGATATTATTTGAAGTTTATACATTATTTAAAGGAGAAAATTTTAAGCCAGATAATTTGTATATTTATTGAATAACAACTCTGTATGAACTCATGTCTATTTGTTATATATTTGCTTTTCTAAAAATTAGAGACACTATTGATCAATAATTTTATAAATTATTTTTTAAACACCTATCTAATGTTAATATACTAAAAATACAGCCAATGTTTAAATTACTTGATGATACAAAAGAGAATGTAAACCTCAAATGTTCTGTCACTTCTAAGGCCATTGTTTATTTTTTCTTAAATCTCAAAACAGCCGGCTGGTGTGGCTCCCTGATTGTGCGTGGACCCATGCACCAAGAGGTCGCTGGTTCTAATTCCCCACCAGGGCACATGCCCAGGTTGTGGGCCCGATCCCCAGTGGGGGGCACGCAGGAGGTGGCCAATCGATGTTCTCTCTCATCGATGTTTCTATCTCTCCCTCTCCCTTCCTCTTGCT
Source organism: Molossus molossus (assembly GCF_014108415.1). Taxonomy (NCBI): domain Eukaryota; kingdom Metazoa; phylum Chordata; class Mammalia; order Chiroptera; family Molossidae; genus Molossus; species Molossus molossus. The sequence goes on from NW_023425344.1 coordinate 187,442,745, forward strand.
TTAAAGTCAATAAAGAAAAAATATTTTTTTAAAAAATGAAATCTCAAAACACTGTCCTAAATTTCCTAAGAAATAGAAACACTAAAGCCTTTATAAACAAATGAACTCCATGATTTATTCTTCACATCGCTTTACACCAGCTTTTTTTCTTTTCTTTAAGGACGAATAAAATGTATTATACCAAGCCATATCTGTTCTTAGAACATCTAATTCTGGCAGTTAAAATTAAGCTATTTGTTTTTATTTAAAACAGTCTTGCTAAAAAATAATATTCCTGAAATTCTTTCATATTTTTTCACATAATCATTATTGCAATTAAGACTATTATCTAGCACGTATTCCTATTAACTCACTTTTTATAATCTTGACCAAACATACACAATTTATCCTTTTAATCAAAGATTTTATACGTTTTTTTTAAAAAGAGGTACTCCAAGAACAGCAATATGAATACCTTTAGGCAAAACACAGTTTAAAACAGTTACACTGTGCAATACTCCAGGGATTTCAATTAACATGAAATGTAGAAAATTTGTATTAAATACTTTTAAAAAATCTAACTTTTATTAATTGCTAACCACTTCAATATTATAATAAGTTATAATGCCTTAGGCATTGCCAGGAATTCTGAATATAAACCAACACTGGTTTAAAATAAAAAAACAGCCCTGGCCGGTTTGGCTCATCGGTCGGAGCGTTGGCCTGTGGACCAAAGAGACCCGGGTTCGGTTCCCACTAGGGCCACATACCAAAAAATAAAATAAAAGTGAAAAAACAAATGTTCTGAGGAAAAATGGAAATTCAGCACATTATCACATATATTTTTCATGACTTTTACCTACCTAAATTCACTTCATTAGTAAAAATATAAAACTATATTCCCAATAACTTGGAAAAGCCATTACATTACTATGGTATAGTAGAAATTATCGAGAACTCCACAAAGTTGAGAAATCTCAGTTCTAGCCCCAATCTACCATGGTTCTTAGCCTTTTTTCAATGATGGATCCCTTTGAGAATATTATGAAAATAACAGAGTCTCACCCAAGAAAAATGCTAATATAAAATGAAGCACCCGCCTTCCAGATCATCCAGGGACCCCTGAATTAACTGCCTATTGCATGAACTAGGCAAAATAGCATCACTTTTTTGGGGATCTCAATTTCTATGTGGGGACAGTTGAAATTTTTCTCTTTATTTAAGATTAGCCTGGGGAGGAGGCAGGAGGTACTGGAGGGAAAAAAATGGAAAAAATTCTTCAAAGGAAAAACTACATTCCTGAGTTTTCTCTAATTCTTAAATTTCTACAAGACTTTTAAATAGGCTGTGAACTTTGGAAAAATGTAAGATGAAAGAAGAGGCTCTCTAGTTCAAATAATTTGCTCATAGCACTTGCTGTTAGGATAATCACATCCAGCCCTGGCCCTTTTGGCTCAGTGGTTAGAGCACTGGCACTCCGGAGACTAAAGAGTTGAGGGTTCGATTCTGGTCAAGGGCATGTACCTCGGTTGCAGTTTGCCCAGGGCTGTGGTTAGGGTCATGCAGGAGGCAACCAATCAATGTCTCTCTCACATCAATGTTTCTCTCTCTCCCCTCCTCCCTCCTTCCCTCCCAGTCTATCTTAAGATAAGTGGGAAAAATATCCTCGGGTGAAGACTAAAAAAAAAGATAATCACATAAAAGTTATCTAAACAGTTAATTACATTTCCTCTAGGATGAAAGGAACCCTAAGTATACATGTGGTAGCTTTGCTGGTTATAGTTCTGGCATCATGGAATAGGACCAAAATGTTTAACCCTTTCATTAGTAACACACAAACAAGAAAGTCATTCAAGAAAATTTTCTATTAATTTGTCAGACTTTGAAATCTCAGGTATTTTTAATAGATACCTTAAAACAGTTTTTCATTAAACTGGATACAGGCCTTATATAGAATACTCTGGGTAACAGGAAAGCCCATATGTGTCTGCCAAGAAGCTCCAATCAATTTTGCTTTGGTAAATCCACGTATTTTTTCATAAATTTATTTGTGTTTTCAGAGTCATAGTCACATAAAGTTTTTTTAAAAAAACAATTAAAGGTTTTGTAAAAAGAAATATACACAACGAGGAAACTGTGCTTTGCCTCCTGAAAGAGCCCAATTCCTAAATCTAAACTGGTTCTCACTAGCTACACATAATCAATCACACAGAGGAATTTGGAAAATCCTGTCTCATTTATTAAGGTGCTAATTATCCACTTATAAAATAATTAGGTAAATCACTAATCTCTCCTTTTCCTTCATCTGTTAGCCTAGTTCATCACTGGGCAAGGCCTTCAATTGAAGAGGGGAATGGATAGTGAATAAACTTCGACTTGATGGAATTTACGTCATTTCACAGAGGTCTCAAGAATGGAAAACACTGAAACTTTGGGGGGGATATAAAACGGTATTTTCTACGTTGCGATGACATCGTAAAATCCCTGCCTCTCAGCACCTACTAGCATGGATAATCAAGGATTCGGTGCAATTAAAAACAAAACAGACACTAATGGGACTACTTTATGAATCTCGAGAATGAATTCAATGCTTCGGGTCCCACACCCTTAAGATATAAGCTTAATCTATAGAAAACACTAATTTTTGCAAAATAATTAGGCAGAAGGGCCAGGGGAAACCGTAGTATTTCCTATCTTAAAGGGAGCACCCCCGTGAAACCACTGTAAAAACAAAGCTCCGCTCCATGGAACGTAGCCCAGCACCCCCCCTCCTTCTGCACTTATCACACGTTCTCCGACAGTGTTTCTGGGTGAGAAGCCTTCAAAAGCCTTTCCACCTTGAAAACACATTCCAGAACTGCAGGGAAGTGGGGTGCACATTCGCCGTAAGTTATAAACCCTCCAGTCGGCAGAGCACGGACAACTTGGGAGTCTTCTGGCCGCTTCCACCAGACCCGGGAGGAGGGGCACAAGCGAGACCGTCAACAGGGCGGAAAAAGTCCCCCTGCCCGAGGCAGCATCTGGAACAATGCAGGAGAGCGGGGCGCCGCCAGGCTCCCGGGCTGGGTAGGTCTGCGGCCTCAGGAGCCCGAGGGCGAACCCGAGCGCTCCGGCCGCCGAGGCCCACGATCCGAGGGCAGGGCCCGCCTGGGAGGAAGCTGCGAGCCCCTAGCCCCCGGCCCGGCCGGCCCGGCCCGAGCCCGCGTACCTGGTCTGCTGGGGCTCGGTCCATGGCGCCTGCAGTCGCTACGGGCCCGCTTAGTCGGTGTGGAGAGCGCCTCGGGCCGCTTTCTCCATGGCCCCCCGCTCGGGTCTAGACCGGGCTCCAGACCTCCGCCCCTCTCGGTCTGGCCCCGACACAGAGTCCGGCTACGCCACTGGCGGAGGAGGAGGCTCCAGCTCCGGGCGATGGAGGAGGCGGTGGCACCTTCGGGGAGGGATCATCTGGGACGGAAGCCGAGAAGAGCCGAAATGCGCGGGAGGCGTAGTCGAAAATGGCGGCGCGCGGGGGCCGGGCGGGGTTGGCGGTGCAGCGGGCGGAGCGAGGGCCGACGGCCCGCGCCGGCCATCAGGGGAACCTGGGTTGGCTCACCTGGAGGCTGAGGCCAGGTGGGCAGTGCTAGGAACAGGTGCCCCAGCCACCCTGCGCTTCCCATGGGACTTAGCCATGCCTCTGGACAGTTAAACTGGAGGGGTACCGAGTCACTTGGGACTCGGGACTCGCGGGTTCCCATCTTCAGGGACCTCAGAGACAATGTCATTATCCAAACCACTTCTTAGTGAAGTCGTAAGAGTTTTTTCTGCTCATTGGACATATGATTCTTTCTTATGTTACCCAGCCAAAGGGAGTCATGACTGCAAAGGGAAATACCAAGAACAGCCACCAGACAGAAACCGAGTCAGAAGTCTCCACACATACGGATTACAGATTACAGAATGCAGCGTCCAGGTGCAGGCCCCGGGCTCCCCTCCAGGCCTCCGCCTGTCTCAGAATTCCTGACCTTCCTGCCAGCCGCTAGCACACCGCCCACCAGATAATGATGTATTCCACTGCCCTTACTGATCCTTCCTTTCCTCTCCAGTTCATTAGCTCCTTGAGGAGAGAGACTGCGCTGTAACTGGACACTTGGTGAGCATGGCAGGGCCCCTCTGGGCATCTCGGCAGGCACACCCTCAACACACACCCCTTCCCAGAAAAGTTCTTGCTTGCTGGCCAGCTGCAGGGTGAGGAAGAAAAATACAAACCTAAATAAGCTAAGTTATACTGAAGTGAAAGAAGAGAGTAGAGGTTACTCCTGTTTGGGGGACTGATGGACGTGGAGATTCAAGCTGGGAAAGAGAATTTAAGAAGTTTGCTTTGTCTTGCTTCAGGGGACATCAGTAAAGAGTTGAATTGCCTTTTCAGTTAGTCTAGGTTGTTGGTCTGGTTTTACTGGGTTAGGATTCCAAGAAGAGGCTGGTCTGTGAAGTCCCTAACTGTATTGTACTTAAGTCGATAGTGTATTTTGACCTGGTCACAGATACCATATTGGGTTAACAAGACTTGCATCAATGTCCTGGCCGGTGTGGTTCAGTTGGTTGGGCGTTGTCCCCAGGTACCCTGGTGTACCAAAAGGTTGCTGGGTTTCTTGCAAGGTCAGGGGATCCTGCAGGAGGCAGCCGATCAGTGTTTGGCTCTCAAGTCAACGTTTCAGTCTTATGTTAATGTTTCTTTCTCTTTCTCCCTCTCCCTTTCTCTCTCTCTAAAAATCAATTAAAATTTTTTTTAAGTCCGGCCAGTGTAGCTCAATGGTTGAACATTGACACATGCACTAAGAGGTTGCTGGTTCCATTCCTGGTCAGGACACATGCCCAGGTTGTGGGCCCAATCCCCAGTGCGAGGCATGCAGGAGGCGGCCAATAGATGTTCTCTCTCATTGATGTTTCTATCTCTCTCTCCTTCTCACTTCCTCTCTCTAAAAATCAATAAAGAAAAAAACCTTTTTTTTAATTTTTGAAGAAAAAGACTTACAGCAAGGTTGGCAGTAGAAACCCTTTGTAAGGAGATCTCTCATTTTTAATTTTTTTAATTTTTATTAACTCTTCTGCTTCTTTAAGTTATGTGTATGTGTGTGTATATGTATTTATGTGTTTAAATGGCACATGTATGTATGAATGTTACATACAAGAGCAATTCATGTAATGTTAGGTCCCTCGTGTCTATCAATGAATACTAAATGATTTTAGGTTTGCTCAGAAAAACTAAGCTATTTATAAGATGTAGTTATGTAAACTAACAGATGATCATCCTCCTTCACAATTTTCAGATAGAAAGAACTCTGGATTTTTAGAATGTCTCCCCACTGGTGGTCTCTAGCCATAAGACAACTCCGTCTGAGTAAAAAGATAATAATAATGCAGTAATAATTCAGTCATAAATATACTACAGTACTTAGGTTTGCTTCCTGAGGAAATTAAAATATAGGATCTCTAAGGATCTTTCCATATATAGTATATTTATGTCTATGAAATAGTTCTTGTTGAGAATCTTCTATATACAGAACATTTATTTAATTTTTTTTTTTTTATCCTCACCCGAGGACATTTTTCGATATTTTGTTCAGCTAGAGTGGGAGGGAGAGAGAGAGAGAAATATCGATGTGAAAAGGACACATCGAGTGGTTGCCACCCACACGACCCAACCAGGGCCAGGGACAAACTGCAACCGAGGTACGTGCCCTTAGTGGGAACAAAACCCGGTTCTCTCCAGACCGCAGGCCAAAGCTCTAACCGCTAAGCAAAATCGGCCAGGGCTAATTTTTAAGAACAAAATTATAAGAACAAAATGTGATAGTGCCCTTCTTTTTAAACACAATCCCGGAAAAGACTGCAATAGCTATTAGAATAAAAAATTAGCCCTGGCCCTGGCCGGTTTGGCTCAGTGGTTGGAGCGTCAGCCTGCGGACCAGAGAGTCCTGGGTTCAGTTCCCGCTAGGGCACGTACCAAAAAAGTAAATAAAAAAATTAGCCCTGACCCGTTCTGCTCAATGGTTAGAGCATCCATCAGTGGACCGAAGGGTCTCAGGTTTGGTTCTTGGTCCAGGGCACGTGCCTGGGTTGCAGGTTGTACCCTGGCCCTGGTCAGAGTCGTGCAGGAGGCAACCAATTGATGTGTCTCTCTCACATCAATGTTTCTCTCTCTTTCTCTCTCCCTCTCTTCTTCTCTGTCTAAAAATCAATGGAAAAATATTCTTAGGTAAGGATTAACCAAAAATAAAATAAAATCGCTGAAGAAGAAGACATAAAAAAAATTACTACATGTTATAGATGATATGACTATACTTTAATTATTTAATGTGACAGGTGCTATGCTAAGTACTGAAGGTATATCAGTTAACAAGACACTGTGAGAGCAGAGAACATGTTTGTCTTCTGGGTAAGTCATGCACAGAACAAGAAATTACAGGTGAGCTGAGTGCCATGAAAAAGAAAGTTCAAAGTTCGGCTCAGTGGTTGAGCGTTGACCCATGCACCAAAGGTCACCAGTTCGATTCCTGGTCAGGACATATGCTCAGGTTGTGGGCTCGATCCCCAGTGGGGGACATGCAGGAGGCGACCCATTGCTGTTCTCTCTCATCGATGTTTCTATTTCTCTCTCCCTCTCCCTTCCTCTCTCTCTAAAATCAATAAATGAAAAAAAATTTTTTTTTAAAGAGTTCAGTAGGTTCTATCATGTTGTGGGGTAGAAGGTCAGGGAAGTCATATCTAAGTAAATAGCATCCTAGCAATGACCTGAAGGGTGAGTAAGAATTATGATAGTGAAGAAGTAGGAAAGTAGTTCCGAGAAAAAGAAATGACATGTGTGAGGACTCTGAGGTAAGAGAGAGAATCCAGCATTATATTTAAGAAGGTTATTCCTTGAAATGAGAGTTCACGATGAGATAGATAATCCAACAGAGCAGGGCCTCTGAGAAGGTCGAAGGGCGGAGGCTATAAAACTTAGGGGCAGTAATGGGCTCAGATAGCAGTAGACACATGTTGTCCCCAATAACAGAAGGAAAGGAAGAAAGGATAGATATGGCTGCAGGGAGATTTATAAGTTGAGGGAAGGCCTGTCTAATGGCTTGTATTTTCCCTGAAGCAGGAGGCAAGGTTATCTGCTGACAGTGTAAGGAGGCAGAGTTGTGATTATACCTTTGTCAAAACTCAGCAAATATATATTTAAGACTTATGCAGGTACTTATATATACATTTTACATCAAAAGAAAAAAACCTGTAAATAAATATTGAACTACCTATGTAACCCAAATTTCTATCGAGATATAGAATGTTACCATTACTACCTGTGGCTTTTTAAACTTCACTACTTATATCAAATTTTTATCTAATTCATTGTTGTATCCTCACTACCTATGCCAATGCCTTGCACATAGCAAGTGCTCAATAAATATTTGTTGACAAAATGAACATGTGATGTGATATTAAATCAGGATTCTTTCAGGGTTGGGTTTTGTCAGGTATGTGCATGTTACTGAATTAGCAGGATTGCATAGGATGCAAGAACTAAACCCTTGTATATTTTACTCCACTGTCTCTTCAAGTACTCTGAGGGCTACTTCTTCTACTGGCCTGGATGAAGTCTCATGAAGGTCCTGCAAACTTCATTCCAAGTTAAAGCTTTTCCTTTTCCCAAGCTCAGTTTTGCTTCAGGCTAAAAGGTTGCAGTGGGGGCATGTGGCACAGGCCACTTTTATTTTTGCTTTCTTCCTCTTTCATCTCTACCTCCTCCACCTTCACTACTCACTGGTTATGCTTTTAGATTCCTCCACTTTGGGGTTGTGGTGGGAAGGGTGGTGGAGCTTTTCAGATGCCTTAGATGCATGACATGCAGGAAGTCACTTCCAGACAACCACTTATGACCCTAACCCTCAGCCCTTGAGCTTCTGAGGTTTCAGTCCTCTGCTTGATCCCTTGTGTGGCCAGCTGTCTTCTTAGCTAGACTCCCTTTTAAACTGGCTTCAGAAATAATTCTCTCCCACCATCCCTGAGAACATTTTGCTACACTTGATTTATCACATATCTATCCATCTACCCATCCATCCATCCATCCATCCCTCTATCAGCCCATTAAACCATCTTATTTTTGGTGCATAACAGCACACTTTCCCCTGGGAAAATTTTATGTATCCACATTTGGTAAAAATGCAACTTGTTTCAAATGCAACTCTGTCTCTCTCTAGTTTGCCTTTGGTTTTCTCAGGAAAGTATCATATCCCAGGTCCCTGTATTCCTCCAGACCCCAGATGACTTGTATCAAGTTTTCCAAGTGCTTCCCTGCAAGCTCCTCTCACTATAGCTTGAAGTAAGCATCTCCCTTTTCCCCATTGGAGATGTAGATAGGTATCAGGTATCTCCAAAGCAATACTCTTATTGAGTCGTTAGTTCCCCACCCCCACCCTGTACGAGCGGGAGATGAGTGATAAATAATACTGAATCATCATTTCTTAGCATATCTTAGCAATACCCCCTCTAGGCCACGTGTCTTTGAAAGTCCCTTCAGCCTCTGAGACTCAGTTTCTTCATCTATACATTGCACCGAGTCAGTGAGAGACTCAAGTTAAGGTAATAAATGTGAGAACACATTGCGCGCTCTAGAGGAGTGGTTCACGGTCTGGGGCACTTTAAAAACTAAGGCCCCACCCTGGCCAGTTTGGGTCAGCAGTTAGAGCATCAGCCCGCAGACCAATGAGTTGTGGGTTCGATTCCGGTCAAGGCCATGTACCTCAGTTGTGGTTTGTTCCCGGCCCTGGTCAGGGTCATGCGGGAGGCAACCAGTCGATGTGGCATTATCACATCAATGTTTCTCTCTGTCTCTCTCTCTCTCTCTCTTTCTCCCTCCCTCCCACTCTATCTGATGATAAATGGGAAAATATCCTCGGGTGAGGAATAAAAAAACAACTAAGGCCCCTCCTTAGAACAATTAAGTCAGAATCTTTAGAGTAAATCATTGTACAGCCAGCCAGAGTTGCCATAAAATCTTACATCAGATCATATCACTTGTCTTTTCAAACCCTCCAATAAAATTTCCCATCTTAGAGTAAAAACCAAAGTCCTTAGAGTAGTGATTGAGGCCCCATGAGCAGGCCCCTACTTCTGGTCTCATTTCCTACTCTTTACCCTCACTCACTCATCTCTAGCCACACAGGTCATTTTGCTGTTCCCCTAACATTCTACCTGGGAGCCTTTGTCCTAGCTGCTGCCACTACCTGGAACCCCCTTCCCTGGTTTTCCAATGTGGCTGATGCCCTTGTTTCAGGCCTTTGCTGGAATGTGACCTTTGGGTGAGGTTTGATTCCTGACTACCCTCTTTAATATATCATGCATATACACAATTCCTTTTCCCTTCCCCTCCATTTTACTGATCACTATCTAAAATGCTATATATTGTCCATGTTTGTTGACTGTCATTTTCCACTCGAATGAATGCTCCATGAGGGCAGGGATTTTGTTTGTTGTTTTATCTACTTCTGGGTAATTCCAGTGCTTAGAACACTACCTAGCATATAGCAAGCCCTAATAGTTATTGTTATTCCCAATGGACACTCTGAGCATGCACCTTATTCAGCCCAACAACTTTAGTGATGGCTCACTACCTACTTCAAATGTATTTTGTGCTTTCTTCCTTCCCTGACTTTGCTCATAAGGTTCTTCTTTTTTAGTATACCCTTCCCATCCTGCAACTCATTTCCTGGATGAAAAGAATTCTTCTCAGAATTCCTCTAGCTTGTTGTGCCACATCCTGCCTTAAATTGTTTGTGTGCTGGGTATAATTATTTATGTAATTATTTCCCTGAGTGTACACTCCTCGAGAACATGAATGAGCTTGCCATTGTCGCTGACAGAGACAGTCACCAGAAGAAGGAAGAGAGGTAATTATTATCATTATTATTGTTATTTTAAAGATGTTTAATAGCTCCCAAGTAATTCAATCCTCACCAGAGGATATGTTTTGTTTTGATTCTAGAGAGATGAAGGGAGAAGGAGAGAAACATCAATGTGAAAGAGAAGCATCAATATGAGAGAGAAACTTTGATCGGTTGCCTCCTGTTTGTGGCCCAATTAGGGATCAAACCCCAAACCTGGATACGTGGTCTGACCAGGAATGGAACCCGAAACCTTTTGGTGTATGGGATGATGCTCCAATCAACTGAGCCTCACTGGCCAGGGTAGAAGAGAGGTAATTAAATGGTAGATTTAAATAGCAAACCCTCAGCGCCAGTGAGAATACAGGCTGCATGTGAGTAAAATAAAATTAGAAGATGATAACATCCAAAAATAATTTGTGGATGGTAAGATCAACCACATGAAAGATCAACAACTACAAACTGCCTTATGAATAATCTGGTTTAGGTAAGAGTGAGTTGGAGATTAATGAGTTTATTGCATAAACGGATTCCGAGAGCCAGATAAAAAGTCAGACATGGCATTTATTTTTATGGCAGTGAGGTCTTCCGGCCAAGCCAGCTAAAAACAGGAAATAACTTCCCAGATTTATTATGATGTCCTTCAGATTATTTTCATGAACTATTCCAATTCTTGGTCTTTTTTGGAGGACACTATCTTATGATAGGAAAAACAATAAATCTTTGATACTTCCTCTCCATTCGGAAATGCTATATAATCTGAAATATAAAAATCTCCTTCAACTCAATGTTTTTCTGTCCTGCTTTAAAAAATTTTTTTTGTTAATGAGCTGTCTAGCTTTTCCAAGTTAGTGACTCATATCCTCAGTTCCCCAAACCTAGGTGTTTTCTGAAATGTCCTTTCTGAACCTCCAGGAACTCACTTTATCAACAGGGCCTGCATTTTGGAGCCAGGGGGTTATGAAGTTCAACCTGTGTAACTCTTATTACCAAATTTCCTAAGGCTTCCAAGCAGCTTGACTAAGCAAGACATGGACCACCAGCCTCAGAAGGGAAAATGAGAAGTGCTAGTTAACTGACTAAAGCTGGCAGAAATAAAGCCTCTGGAAAAAATCCCTGTTCCACACAACACCATCCAAAGAAGAGTACATTGCAGATGAGAGAATTTGGTTTTATCCCTTTTCTTGAGTTTTAAATGTTTTTGCATAAATAAGATCATATCAATAGGAGCAAAAGAAAAAAGAAAATCACCCACAAAATGACCTTTCTAACATATGAAAGATTTTTTTTTTTCCTAGTCTTTGTTCATCTGTATGCATAGATTTCTATGTGGCATAGTTTGTATTCAGGTACCCTGGAGGCTCTGAAGTGCCAGCCCACTCTTAGAAATGAGGTAGGAAGAAATCACTGCTTTCCATTCCCCTCCATCCCCCACCTCCTACCCCTATGAATGAGGTCTGGGAGCTTGGGAGGAACCTGAAGCAGAGGGGGGTGGGGTCTGAGAGATGAGACCCCACCATGACTACTGATCCCAAGGTATGCCTCTGATGCCTGTCAGCCTGATGCATGACCCAAGTGGCCCAGAGACCCATCATGACCCTAGAACGCATCAGGGTTTCTCCACAAGACGTCACAAACCATTTCCACCTCTTTAAACAATAACTGGAATCTTCATGTTGATGATTATATCAAATCCATACTCTCTCGCCAAACTATCTAGGCCCTGTGTTATCTCAGCCTGTGGGTAGAAGGTAGTACTAGATAAATATTGACAGAAAAAAGATAATATATAATATATTACATTTTAGGATATATAAAATCTTAAAATTGTGTTGGAGGTAGAGAAGGCATTAATATTTCCCTGGAGTGATTTCATCCCTGAAGACCCATCAACACCAAAGTCAACAAGAAACTGTTTTTATTGTTTCACCTGCTCGTTAAACCCCACCCCCTCACCCAGTTCTTTCACAGTCTGAGCTGGTGGAACTCGTAAGGGAAACAACTGTAGCAATCCTAGGCTTGTTGCTTCTGACTAGTGACAGGCCAGCCCTGCACCTGCCAGCTGACCTTTGGGTCTCTAGAGTCCCAGCTGAGTCCTAACGTGTTACACTTCAGGAGCTTTGCACTGGTCAAGGTCTCTGGAAGAGAAACAGTAAAAACTACCCCCACCCACCAGCGGCCAAGAATACTGATTGTAAAGGTGTTTCACAGTGATCCTCTACTGAGTAGTAATAGTAGCTGACATTTATTGTGCGGAAACAGTGTTGAGCCCTTTACAGAAAGTATCTCAAGTAATCTTTACAACAATCCTTGGTAGGAATCATTGTCTTTTTTTTTCCCCAAAAGAGGAAACTAAGATCCAGTCCAGCGAGAAATGGCATAAAGAATTTGAATACAGCAAGCAAAGGAGCTTGTACTTAAAGATCTCACCCCTTCCTGATGCTGAGACGAGGCAGGAGACCCTTAACAGTTTGCCTTGGATCTCAGCCCTGTTTGGTGCTGAAGTGGGCAAGGCCTCAAATGCTGCATCTCCTCACCTGTGCCCTGGCCCTGCCCATAACTCTAGTCCTACTGTTTGCTCCTCCTTCCCGCCCAAAATGCCCTGGAGTAGAAAATAAACTCAAACCTAGTGATCAGACTGAGACAGAAAGAGGAACGAAGGGTCTGTGGGCACAAGGTCCTTCTGGCAAGTTCACGCACCTGTCACAGGGAAATGGTTTTGGATGTCCCAACCACCCGGGATTAAAGAAAAGGGGTGGCTGCTGCCACAGAGCTGCTCCAGGGACTCAGATGTCCATCTGCGTGTTAATACATTTCCCCAGGGTGCAAGAAAAATCTGTTGTCTCCTTTACAGGCAATAAATGTGTCCATTACAAATAATAGAAAACCAGTGCGCTTGTGAGGGGGAAAGGGTAAGGGGACAAGGAATATGCAATGAGAAAACCAAAAAAGAGGAGAAGAAATAAGAACAATAAGAGTGAAGTCAAAAGAGGCCTCAGGAAGTACCATGGTCATCATGGGCATGGCCTGAAGCTCTTCTGCTTCTCAACCTGCCCATTACCAACATCTGGCTGCAGAGCCAGCCCCTGAGACCATCAACAGGACAAGGGAAGGGGTTGGGGAGATTGGAGGTGGAGGGGAGCTCTGACATAATCCCACACACACCTACCATCCCTCATCTCTACCCACCGCATCAAGTCTCCCTTTATTTCTCTCCTGCTCTTCCTTCTCCATTCTGCCACTCCTTTCTTCTTTTCCATCTCTCCATTCTTTACTTTTTCCTTCTCTGCCTGTTTTCTCACCCTGTAAATGCTCTACTCAGAAGCATGCAGCCCTGAAAGCCGCTAGCCCTGGCTCTGGAGTGTGACTCATTCCGCGCTTGCTATGAACTGAGTGACACATTAAGTCTACAGCATTCAGTGTCCCTGCTCCCACTGCGGTCAGGTGCTGTGGGGAGCAGTTAGCAGCATCGCAGCACTTTCAAAGGTGTCACTCAATTCTGAGTCTTTGCCTACTCCACCCAGGACCCTGTGGCAGCCTTTGGACTACATCACAGGTAACATCTTGGAATTCCGCTGCAGCAGAGGAAAGATGTTTGCATGCTAAGGGAATCTATGACTCAGTGCTCTTATTCTTAATCCTTCTGAGATCATGGGGTTGGTGGCTCAGTACCTTTATGTTCTTGAAATTATATGTTAGTGTGATTAGTTTGAACTTAGTTTCCAAAGCATTAAGGTGTTCTTTTTACTGCCAGGGAAAGTATGCAGAGGGAAACAATGCAATGCTATAGAAAGTTCGACAATGTCAGGTGGTGAAAATCACTCTCTAGTGCTGTTGGTAAGAGAGCTAGACCATTCATTCTTTCATTCAACACATATTTAAATATGTCCGAAGTGATCAATGCTAGAAATAAAATTAAAGTTTGGTAAAGGGATAAAAAAATGTAGGAGAGGCCTCACTGAAAAAGTGACATGTAAGCAGAGCTCTGAAATAAATAAGGAGTGAGCCAGGCACGCACCTGGAGGAAATGTTCCAGACAGAAAGGACAACATATGCAGTGATCCTGAGACGAAAGTGTGCTTGGCGAGCTCGGGAACAGTGAGAAGGCCAGTCAGAATTGTCTCAGGAAGTTCGCAGAGGTGTTCAGAGCCTGCTAGGCCATCGTAAATAATCTTTATTGGATTGTAAATGTGATGAGAAATCATTGGAAGGATCTGAGCAAGAGATGACAAGATCTGATTTTTCTAATTATTATTTTTTAAATTTGTTTTAGAAAGATCACTCTGGCCTCTAGGTACAGAATAGGCACAGGAGAGCAGGGTTGGGGGCAGGAAAGCAAAGGAGAAGGCTCTTAGAGTAGCCAAAGTAAGAGGATGAGGGTGCTCAGGTTTGGATATATTTGTAAATAGAAATAAGAGGACTTGGTGATGGATTTGGATATGGGTTGTGAGGGAAAGAAAATTCAAGATCACCTTTAGGTTTTCACCCTGAGCAATGGGTGAATGATGGAGCCATTTGCTGAGACTGGGAATGTGTGGGAGGAAGGTGGTAAATCCAATGTTCAGTTTTGCACATAGTGAATTTGAGATTGCCTCAGACACCCAAATGGAGACACCAAGTAGGTGGTTGTAAAGCAAGTCTGGAGCTCATTGAGGGGTGCTGTTTAGTGTGATGTTCACTAAGACACACATCTTACCACCACTATTACTCAATAGTTAGAGCCTGCTCTCTGATTCTGTGCTGCTGGGGGTGGGGTGGGGTGTGGTGGTGGGGGGATACTAAATGAGATGTGAAGAGATCACTTGGCTTATGGAGTTCCCAATCAAATCCTCCAATTGTGCTTCTTGAGCAATTGATATTTAACATTTCAAAAGGGCCCCAGCTAGTGAGACTGTGTGCTCCTTTAAATATTGTCCATAACCTAGGCAGAGACTGAGCACAAAGAATGCATGCCCCATAGTATCTGCAGATGATTTTCAGACAGACTAACCACTTTTGGAGGATGTAGTGAATCACAGATTAAAGATGTGGAGAATGGAGTTTGGTTGAGAAAAGGGCACCTTGACAGAGCATACTGTTTAAATGCTGCTGGAGGGAAGCCCAGAGTTCATGCCATAGGATCACATCACCTGACATCAGGTGATCTGCGTTATTCACAGAACACTGAGGCCTAAGGATTCCATCATATTCAGTAAGTGGAGGAAATATGTTTCAGGATACATCAGAGTATTTAACAGGGTTAGTAAATCGCTGTACACAAATAATATTATCTCATAAGGTGTTTTGCCACAATTACTCAATAAGCCAGGACTTCTTCAATATAACAATGTTCACACAGCTGATCTTGCCAAGGACTTCTTTGTGGAGAGGGTATCACGTCCTTTCTAGAGAAGTTTCTAGGATGAAAAACAGGGACCTAGGTGCAGAACATCGGTACTATTAGAAAGTCTGATTGCAAAAGGTGTCAGCAGAATTCTCAAAGTATTCCCCAAGAGACTGGGAGCGTATAAGGTTCATTCTGGCCCTGTTCCCTTTAATTGGGTCAACTCTGTTTGTCATCTCCTCCTTCAAGCGAGTTACTCACCAACTAGATCCCATTATTATACTCATTCACTTGAAGACTAGACAGGTATATTTTTGCTATTAGAAAAACATATAAAGATTTTGGTTATCTTACCAAATAGGTCTCTTCAAATCAGTTGCATGTACCATCCTGGACTATATCAATGGTGTAGGGTTATTAACAATGGGCAGAGGCTTTGCGTGAGCCAGGTCAGAGTTTTGAGTTCACCTCTGCCGCTTACTACCTCTGGCGAGCGACCTTGAGCAAGTGTAAAATTGGAATAATGATAATGCCTACCTTATAAGGTCACTGTGAGCATTAAAAGAGTGCCTAGAATATAGTAAGCACACAATAAGATCATTTTTTTTTTTTTTTATCCTCACCCGAGGATATTTTTCCATTTTTTGTACAGATAGAGTGGGAGGGAAAGAGAGGAAGGGAGAGAGAGACAGAAACATCGACGTGAAAGGAACACATCGAGTGGCTGCCACCCACACGACCAACCAGGGCCAGGGACAAACTGCAACCGAAGTACATGCCCTTAGCGGGAACTGAACCCGGGTCTCTCCGGACCACAGGCCGACGCTCTAACCGCTGAGCCAAACCGGCCAGGGCAATAAGATCATTTTTTTTTAAAGCCTATCATCAAAGAGATTCTTTGGAACTATAGACCCAATACAAATTAGATACTTGAGTAGACATTTATTAAGTTTCGGGAGTTAGTTAACACCATGTTATTGGTAACTTAAGGGACTAAAGTTTGACATAAATCTTCAAGGTTGTCAGTGACGTTTTAAAAATTGATTTTTAGACAGAGGAAGGGAAAGAGAGAGAGAGGGAGACAGAGACAGAGAGAAACATTGATGTGTGAGAGAGGAACATTGTTCGGTTGCCTCCTGTACTCGAATCCCAACTGGGGATTGAACCCACAACTTAGGTATGTGCCCTGACCAGGAATCAAATCTGCCACTTTGGGTATACAGGACGGTGCTCCAGCCAACTGAGCCACACCGCCTTAGCAGTGACTTATTTTTTTTTTTTATTTGAGGTGAAATTCATATAACATAAAGTATACAATTTAGTGGCATTTAGTAAACTCACAATATTGTGCAACAATCACCTCTATTTAATTCCGAACATTTCTGTCACACCCAAAGGAGAGCCCTACCCATTTAGCAATCATTCCCCATTTCCTTGTCCCCCCAGTTCCTGGTAAGCGTTAAACTGCTTCCTGTCTCTATGAATTTACCTCTTCTGGATTTTCAAATAAATGGAATCCTACAACATGTGACCTATTTGTCTAGCTTCTTTCACTTAGAGTGACTTATTGTTGAAGATGAAACTGCAGATCCCCAAAGAATCACCATTCTATCATCCCATTATCTCTGATATCCTCGGAATTTTCTATTGCTTAATGGAGACCCTGTTCTCTAGGACTGCAGATTCTGTCCTCTCTCAAGAAATGCTTGAGTCAACAGTAGTGGATAGATTCTTGGGAAAACTTAAGAAAATTAAATCATTTCAACAAACCAAGTATCTTAAACAAATGATGCCTTGTACATCTGGAGATTTTGGCAATGGTGCAGTTCAACCTCGTCACTTTATAGAGCAGGACTCTAAGGCCTAGTATTTTCTTTGGCTACTATAAGACACACACAATCCCTGATGCACATATTTAAAAACAGTTTCTCTAAGGAGAGTGCATAATGTGCTAGGGCCTAATGAAAGACATAGTCTCTGACTTCAAGCTGCTCATAGTCCACGGAGAAAAAAGACAAATGGTCAGACATCGACATACAATATAATAAGTGCTGTCTGTAACTGAATTAAGCACAGGGTGCCTTGGCAGCACATTTGGAAGGACCTAACCTAACCCTACAGGAGGCATTGGAAGGGGTAATCCTTAGACTCTTATCTTTCTCTCTCACAAAAGGCTGAGTCATTGTAATGCAAGTGGGAAAGTAAATTTTATGCATTATGAGGCAATACATTTTAGAATATTAAATGGTTTTTGACTTTGGGGCCTGTGCTAATTTATCATCATAACAAAAGAGCACTATTACCATAGGTGCTTCTTCTTACTTGACTGGTTTTCTGTTTGGCCACTGATGCCAGGTGGCACTAAGGTACAGATTGCAACCTAAGGATAATGTTCCTTATTATTTGGAACAGATGTGTATTGACTAGGACATCTTTGCTCATATTGAGGGAGGTATTTTCTCCTTAAATCATTTAACAATTCAAATTCATCACAGGTTTTGGAGAGCCTCTATGCTAAGAGTAAGTATATTCTCTTAATTATGTTCTGTCTCAACCCTCTGTTACAGTCATGCCTCTGCCCCCATTATTTGCAACGTTCAAGTGTTGTCACACTTGGCCTTGTTGTCTATGCTCAATACGGGTCCGTAGCTGGATGCCAGCTGATGGTTATCACCAGCATATGGGCACAACCACTTTCATAATATTTAAAGAAAAATGGCTCTGAGCACTTGTCTCGCTCCCTCTGCAGGGATTCTTGGTTTTCCATCTCTGTGAGTCACTTCTGGCTCTGATGTCCTGCTTTTACTGAATTCTCAGTTCTTGTCCTGGGGCTCGCCCTCTGGGTGTGCTGTCCCTGTTCTGCACCACATCACTGCCTACTGCACACATCTGCTCCCTCCCCCCTCAAAATACTATTGACCAAAGCAATACCAAAATGTTTAGAGACAGTTGAAAGGGTCCTAATGCAATAGACGAGAGCAAAGAACTAAAATGGAGTATTTCAGTTTGTTCCAAAGTCCCTTTGGCCATTTCTCTCTAGCTATCCCCCACCCCCTACTTCCCCACCCCCGCCTCTTTTTCTCTCCCCCCCAATTTCCCTGTTTTCTCACACTTTATTATTCTGGAGAGCCCTCTAGGTCATTCTTATGCAAGCTAAAGTTTGAGAAGCCTTGATTTAAGCAAACTTTGACTATGTATTTATAATATGCACACATATGTAGATCTAATTCATCATTTGTGTGTTTTTGTTTTTATCCTCACCCGAGGACATTTTTGCATTTATCTTCAGATAGAGGGGGAGGGAGAGAGGGAGGAAGAGAGAGAGAGAGACATCAACAGGAGAGAGACCCATGGACTGCTTGCCACCCACATGATCCCAACCCGGGCCAGGGACAAACTGCAACCGAGGTACGAGGTACATGCCTTTAGCAGAAACTGAACCCGGGTCTCTCTGGTCTGCAGGCCGACACACTAACCACTGAACCAAACCTGCCAGGAGTAATTCATCACTTTTAATAGTTGTGTTAGATATTTAGGTTGCCTCCAATTTTAATATGTAAACATACACTATTAAAAGATCAAACTATTTTAGATGACCTTTTTTTCCCTTAAAAATTCCATCAGCCCTGGCGGGTTTGGCTCAGCGCTTAGAGCGTTGGCCTACGGTCCAGAGAGACCGGGGTTCAGTTCCCACTAAGGGCACGTGCCTCGGTTGCAGTTTGTCCCCGGCCCTGGTTGGTCCTGCGGGTGGCAGCCACTCGATGTGTCCTTTTCACGTCGATGTTTCTCTCTCTCTCTTCCTCTCTCTCCCTTCCACTCTATCTGAGCAGAAAATGGAAAAATGTCCTGGGTGAGGATAAAAAAAAAAAATTCCTTCAGTGTCATAATACTGTTTAACAACAAATGCAAATTGGAAAGAGAACAATGGTGAATTATTCATAGAGGGTAGAGGGAGAACACTCTAGTAGCCTAGGAGCTCCATGAGGCCAAGGGTCGTGTCTGGTTTGTTTATGTCTATAAACCCAGTGCCTTGGACAGTGCCTGATGCAGAATAGGTGCTTAGTAAATATTTAACGATTAATTAAGTGCTGCTGAGTCTGCATTTGCCACAGGTCAAGCTCTGGGACTTGAACTTCAGGACCAGCCAGGACTGTAACTGTGGCCCTGCTTTGTGCCCAGGGCTTGTCTGCTTTGGGAAGGTGTTCATAACAGTATGGCAGTGAAGAGCCAGGTGCGCATGTCAGCACAGATCCTTGTTCGCTCCTTTCTTCCAAAAGACCCTTCCTAGGGTCAGCAGTCTGGTTCTATGCCAACTGAATACTGGAAGATATTAAGGAATTGTTATTAATTTTAAGAATGGTATAGTAAGTATATGTATTTTAAAAAGGTATCAATTTTTACTGTATATATATGGCAAAATCATTAGGTTAGGAGAGTTGAAGAGTGGGGGGTATAGGTGAAACAAAATGTTTCCATCAGTTGATAATTGCTGAAGTTATGTGATAAGTACATGTGGACTCATAATGAATATGTTAGATATATTTTTAAAGAAGACTATAATGATTATATTATTCTCTTTTTGAAAAGTCATTAGCAGGTGCTCTCCCAGTGACCACAGCGTGGCTATCACCTGCACACCAGGTGCTGGGCACAGGTCACGTGCAGCAGAGAGCGCTCTGGGTCCGAGGCCTTCTTACATTTTAATGCTCTTAGGGCCTTCAAGTGTCTCTTCTCTCTTGTATCTTCAATTTCCATCTCTTCTCTGGATATTTACTTTCAGTGTTTAAACATGATTCAAAATCTCCCATATCAAAACTCAAACAAACACACCCTCTCCCCAGCTTAGACACCACCTCCAGTAATTGCCCTATTTTTCCTCTTTTCCAGAACAGCCAAAATATTTTTCTCTCTACATTTTTTTGCTTCTCTGTCAGTCTACTCCAGCCTAGCTTCTGTCATCATTCAACCTTAATGGCTAATGTCACCAAATTCAATGTGCACATTTCAGCTGTTAAAATAAAAGCTTCATCCCAGATACTTATCCAAAAACTTACTGACATCTCATATCCAAAAACTTACTGACATCTTTATTTGGATATTCCATGATTGCCCCAAACTCAGTATGTCCCAAACAGAACTTACTGTCTTCCTCCAGACCTGTGGTCCTCCATTTTGATGAACCATCAATAATCACCAAAACAAGAAGCACCTGGGCAATGTCTTTATATTTGCAAAACCACTTTTTGAGGTGTAATAGACATACCTCCATAAACTGCAAATAACCGATCTGCTCTCCTGTTACTATTGATTATTTTTCAGTTTTTAGAATGTTATATAAATGGAATCATATAGTATATATTCTTCTTTTATCTGGCTTCTTTTACACGGCGAAATTCTTTTGAGATGTATCCATGTTGTGTGTATTAATAATTCATTCCTTTTTATTTATTTATTTTATTTTTATTATTGTTATTTTTAATCCTCACCTGAGGATATTTTTCTATTTATCTTCACGGTTGAGAGAGAGAGAGAGGGAGAGAGAGAAACGTCAATGTGAAAGGGACACATCTACTGGCTGCCTCCTGCAGGGTCCGACCAGGGCTGGGGATGAACTGCAACCGAGGTACATGCCCCTGGTCAGAATTAAACCCGAGACTCTTTTGTCCGCAGGCCTACGCCCTACCGCTGAACCAAACCGGCCAGGGCAGTTCATTCCTTTTTATTTGGTGAGCATGCCATTGTATGGATATATCATAATTTGTTTATTACTCCCCTAAGAATGGCCAATTTTGTTGCTTCCAATTTGGGGCTATTTTAAGTAAAACTGGTATCAACATTCATGTACAAGACTTTGTATGGACATATGCTTTCATTTCTCTTGGTTCAGTCTCTAAGAGGGCAATGTTTGGATAGTATGGTAGGTGTGTTTTAATTTTAATCTTTAAAGAAATAGCTAGGTTTTTATTTGACTTTCTGTAGCAGATGTGGTTGGCTACCTTCCTCACAACCACCTCCACTTTCTACTTTCATTTCCTCTTCTACAGCAAAGGATAAAAGGTGACATTTGTTTTCCCAGCAACCTTTGCAGCTGCAGCCTGGCCATGTGGCTTCACCTGGCTACAGCAATCTGAACGGAAGTTGGCTGGGAGTGGGGGTTGGAGGAAGATTCTGGGAAACTACCAAACAATGTAACAGAAGATCCTTTGGTGCTCCTCTGAAGACACCCTCCCCTGAGAGAATAGTATCTGGGGAACCAAGGAGGCGTCCACCCCTGTCAGAGCCTGCAGCCCCCTTCTGCAGTAGTCTCTGGATATCCAAGACCCCAAATTCCCTATCCTAACCGCCTCTAGGGCCTGAGTGAGCCTCTTTTGTTGGCCTGCTCATCCTGAGACCCCAGGGGTGATCATTTGCAGAGGGAAATGCTGTAGGGTATCCACACACATGCATGTTAAGTCTCTAGATGTGTTAAGGTCTCTAAATGTACAGGAGGCAGCAGGCATGGGAAGAGTTGCGAAGGCTCTGTTTGCACTCTTGCCCAGAAAGGTTAGGGGTGGAGCAGTCAGCTCTGCCTGTGACACCAGAAAGTGCAGAAGATGTTCTGCGGCTGTGATGGCTACAGCACCAGAATGCTGAGGATGGTCCTTAAAGGCACCCTGGAGCCCCAAACATTCCCCCAGACACTTGACCTCTGGTTTGCATCACTTTTCCCCCCTCTTTATTGATGTTAGAGAGAGAGAGAAAGGGAGAGTGAGAGAGATAGAAACACCGATAAGAGAGAACATCGACTGGCCGCATCCTGCATGCCCCCCACTGGGGATCAGAGCCATAACCTGGGCATGTGCCCTGACGGGGAATCGAACCAGCAACCTCTTGGTGCATGGCTCGACGCTCAGCCACTGAGCCACACTGGCCAGGCATGGTTTACATTACTTTTAATTGAGTTCATTTATTCTGTTCCTTATGGCTCAGTGCATCCTGACTGATATTCTCCTCTTCCCTTCTCCCTCATTTCTTTCAGTCGATCACAAAATACTTGACTCAAATCTGTTCTCTGTCTCAACTGAGCTGCCGCTGTCGTAGGGCAGGGCACTGATATCTGATTACTGTAAATTCTGAAGGTTCTGCTCTTGGTGCAGCAGCTAAGTACATGTTTCCTGCAGTCGCTGGCGTGGAATCCCAGCTTGCTCCCTACCAGCTTAGTGACTTCTCTGTGCCTCGGTTAAAAGAACGTCACTGCCAAGATTGTTGTGAGAGATAAATGCAATAAAATATGTAGAGCATTTAGCACAGTTTCTGGTTTTTGAAAAGAATGCCTGTTATTATTTTTTTTTTCTAACATCCAGGTAATTGCTTGTATTATTTGGGAAATTTTCCCCAGACATCTCCAACTTGTTACATCCGTCTTGAATTTCAATCTCAGTTGAAGTGCCCTCTGCTTCAGGAAGGGTTTCTTGATCAATTTACTCTTTTATTTCCCTGCCAGGGAATAGCTACTTCACCTTGCTGAAGCATCTATCATAGCGTGTATCACACTTGATGTCTATGAAGAAGATGATGATGATGATGTTTCTGAATTTTGCACTATTTAATGATGAACTCTTTGAAGGCAAGGATGGTCTCTTTAAGCACTGAAAAAAAGCTTATTGTTATGAAGTCCCAGAAGGAGATAAGTGTTAGTTAAAACTAGGAGTCTGGCCTGACCATTGCGGCTCAGTGGTTGAGGGTTGACCCATGCACCAGTGCATAGTGTACGAATGGATACATATTATTATACATTTGTCAAAAGCCATAGAATGTACAATGCCAAGAATGACCTTAATGCAAAATATGGACTTGGGTGATTATGCTGTGTCAGTCAGGTTCATCACTTGTGGCAAATATACCATTCTGGTGCCGAGTTGGGGAACCTATACATCTGTGGGGGAAGGAGATATATGCGGACTCTATGTACTTTCTGCTCAATTGTGTTGTGAACCTAAAATTGCTCTTAAAAATAAAAGCATATGACCCGGCCAGTGTGGCTCAGTGGTTGAGCGTCAACCCATGCACCAAGAGGTCGCTGGTTCCATTCCCAGTCAGGGCACAGGCCCAGGTTGTGGGCCCGATCCCCACTGGAGGGCATGCAGGAGGTGGCCAATTGATGTTCTCTCTCATCAATGTTTCTATCTCTCTCTTCTTCTCCCTTTCGCTCTCTCTAAAAAATCAATAATAAAGAAAAAAAATTTAAATAAAAAAATAAAAGCATATGTATGTATATATATAATAAAATACATAATAAAATGTGATAGCTAGAATCTCTGAAGCTTGCTCTCTGGCATGCCTGTGACTGATGCCAGCTGTGGGCTGCAACTCTGTCTACTCTTCTGCTATTGCACTCGTACTGTATTGCAGGGTATTTGCTTATATGTCTGTTGGACTTGGTGCTCCTCCAAAATATAAAACGTATCTTTCTTATCTTTGTATCCCCTCTGTCTGGGGCATCATCCACACGGTGACTCCTCTATAAAATTCATTACATAATGAACAAATGAATGAATTCTGATCCTCACTGATAAAATATTTTTCTTTACCAAGTCCTCATAGGAACTATCCATCCCGTTTGAACACTCCTAGTGACTGGATTTTTATAGCTTTGCAAGGCTACAACTTTATTAGGAAGTTTTTCTTTATCTTTAGCCAAAATCTACTTTTATGGAAGCTTTTCTCAGTGGTTCTCATTAGGACTTGTAGAACTGCACAGAATGAGCCTAAGCTAACTTCAATTAGACATCCATCCCCTCACTGGTAACTATCAAATCACATCTACATACTCTCTGAACTCAAAACCTCAGTTCCTATCATTGTTCTTTGTGGATTTGGTTTTCATAGTTACCTCACTCTTGATTCATTCTTAGATAGCCCTGTGGTTTTTTTTGAGATAAAAGACAAGATGCCTGGAGAAATATTACTGGTGAGCCTGTGAACACAAAGGGATGCAGTGGGATAGAAAACTATTCCGAGACCAACATAAGCAAGTGGGAACAAAAGGAAATGCAGCACAGGACTGAAGGGTGAGGACATGAGGCAGGAGTGGGGGACTACACCCTATGATGGACCTTCCCTGGATAGGCCGATCGTGGTGAGAAGCAGATGGAGAACATCTGGGAAGGTAATCTGAGGCAATGGCTGATTGGAAATGGAGAAGGAAAAACAGGAGAAGTGGAGAACTCAGTTGAGACTCAGTTGCCCAGTCCTATCTTAGTGTTTCTCAAAGCATAGTTTATCGATCTTCAGAAGAATCTCAGATCCTGCTGTGAACATGCGGTCTCTGGGCTCAGCCTCACCCCTACTGGATGTGCATTCTTCAGGAACTCCAAGGTCATGCTTAATTTCACAGAACACCTTGTCTTAAGGGCTGGGGTAAGACGAGAACTGCTCATATTCATATTTAGAAGAATGTTTTTCAAACTGTTTCACAAAGCTAAAGAATCCCATGTTCTTCAGAAATTTCTTTGAAATATGAAAGGTTCCAGATCAAATGATTAGTCTGCATGCATTCCATCCCCATAGGTCCTTAACCCGACCCGTAAGGGCCTGAAAAACAATGAAAAAGAGCTGCCTTTGTCAAAAGATCCTATTACAATAACTCTTACAGAAAGGCCTCCTACCCCCCGCCCCACCTCCAGCAAAAAAGCAGTTGAAGAATTCAAGCCCATTATACATTCTTTCCATTCCCTGTCCCCAACTTGACTGAAATATTCAGTTCTTTCTTCTTCTCTACTGATAAGATTTTAAGATAGATTTCCAATAAGTTTTTAATTAAATAATGAATGGAAATGTCATGTTTAGTTGTAGTACACATTTTCTTGTGTGCTTAGAATAAGCAAGAAACTAAAATGGAATTTATCTAAAAATGATTTTTGCTCCTTTAAGCAATGTTTTAAGAACACTATGGAGTGCCCTGAGGAAAAATTAGTGCACTTTAAAAAAAAAAAATGAAGTTGTAGCAGGTGAAAATCTTACATTACTGCACAAAAACATAAGGGCAAATTTTTCACGTGCCCTGGCCAGTTTGGCTCCGTGGTTAGAGCGTTGGCCTGTGGTCCAGAAAGACCCAGGTTTGGTTCCCGCTAAGGGCACGTACCTTGGTTGCAGTTTGCCCCCGGCCCTGGTTGGGTCATGCGGGTGGCAGCCACTCGATGTGTCCCTTTCATGTCAACGTTTCTCTCTCTCTCTCTCTCTCTCTCTCTCTCTCTCTCTCTCTCTCTCTCTTCCCCTCTCGCACTCCCACTCTATCTGAGCAAAAAATGGAAAAAAAAATTCTTGCTTTAACAAAATAATTTTGCTATAGCATTTCTTTGAATAGAAGCCTTTGCCTTTTAGCCTATCTCCCCCCAACTATGCAAGTATTGATTTACAGAACAGATGGAAGGTCAATGAGAAATGGATTTTTTTTTCTTTATTGATTTAAGAGAGAGAGAAAGGGAGAGGAAGAGTGATGGAAACATCAATGAGAGAGAACATCAGCTGGCCACCTCCTGCATGCTCCCCACTGGGGACTGGGCCCACAATCTGGGCATGTGCCCTGACTGGGAATCGAACTGGTGACCTCTCGGTTCATGGGTCAATGCTCAATCACTGAGCCACATTGGCTGGGCGAAATGGATATTTTAATGAGACAGTGCTAAGTGAAGAGCTGTCCTGTGTGGGAAGAAAGTATTAGTGATGATTTCACTGTAAGTCACCAGAAAGAGAAAAAAATAAAGTTAAGGTGGATTTACCTACAGTCTTTCAGAAGCTCTGCTAAGAAAGAAATACAAACACTGACTCCTCAAATATTTATTGAGATCCCCTACATTGTGTCACTTGGGGATTAAGAGATGGCTGAGACAGGCACAATCTCTCCCTTTACGACAGAGGTCTAAAACCACCAGGACCCAAGGCACTTAATCACAATTGCGATGAATGAATTGATCATTTGAATATCAAGTTGAGGCTAACCTTAAAAGAGGGGACACATTTAAAGACTTTTTTTCCCAAGGTTCAGTTTGGATTTACTTCTTGCTTCAAAATTTGGGGAGTTGTTTGGGAGTGAGATTTTTAAAAACACGTTTCATGTGCCAATATATGTTTGTAATTTCCTAAAAGCTCCATTTTTGAGGGCAACGAAATTCACATTTATTGAGTGTGGACTCTGTCAGAGGAATTGGACCCATCTTGCCCAACAATCCAAGATGCGTGTTGCTGTGTTCCTCTTGCAAAGGAGAGAACCCAGGCGTGGATAGATGAGATAATTTGTTTCAAGTCAGCAGACTCTGTCCTTGCCACTGCACTTAGCTAGGAAGTGGAGGAAGGGACAGGGTGACAGATAAAAGGCTAATTTTACTGACAATGAGTCTATTGTTAGAGCAGCTAATGGGTTGAGCCAAAGTAATTAGAGCCAACAAAATGCTGTCTTTTTGTCAAAGTAAATGCAGGGTCTGTAGACGAAAGAACAAATGGAGGTTCTTGAGAAAGAAATAGCAGTTGAGATTTTGTGTGAAATATAGTTTGTAATAAAATGAGATCGCACTAAAATGCACGAGAGAGACTGAACATTGCATTTGGAGCACTTTTTGCTAAAAAAAGTGCTAAAATGTCAACTTTAGCAAAGTTTGTAATAGATAACAAGGTAAGATTACAGAGAACTTAAGTGAAATAGGAAAATAATTGCACAATGTGGATTTACACAATGACTTAAAGCTTTTTGTTCTAAGCAAGAGGTGAAGAAAAGAGTTAAAGCAATTGGATCAAAGGTATCATAGAAAACCAGAGTTAAGACTTGCCAACAAGCAGTAATATGGAAAATCAAGATTTGCTTCCTCCACAAGAATCATCTGTTGAGAATAGAATGTAATGACAATCATCAATATCAGTTAATTCTAGTCTTAATTTTGCTATATCTGCTCAATGAGGTCCAGATGACAGCTATTCAAAAGAGTCTGAAAATTTTATTAAAGTCCCAAAGCAGCTGGTGAGAGTGAACACATAATTCATTCTAAATTCAGACCTGCTGGGGCCTCGGCATCTGAGATGGCCAGCAAGAAGGTGGGAAGGTAGGAGACCAGAGCTAAGGGCTGCGGTGGAGATTGAGGTTTATCTTGAGGTTTTTTTTGTTTTTAATCAATTCATTTATTTTTGTTACAGATGTTTCTCCTTTTCCCCCCATTGACACCCTCCTCCCTATCCCGTTCTGTGCCCCCCCCCCCCCCCAGCATTGTTATCTATGTCCACTCGTTACACAAACATGCTTATAAGTTCTTTGGTTTATCTCCCCACCCCCCGCCCCCCGCCTCGTCCAATGAAGTTTGCCAATCTGAACATACTCCTTTCTATGTCTCTGGGTCTATTTCATTCATCAGCTTTTTGTGTTTATTATATTCCACAAATAAGTGAGATCATGTGGTATTTGTCTTTCTCTGATTGGCTTATTTCACTTAGCATAATACTCTCCAGGTCCCTCCATGTCATCTCAAGGATAAGAGATCTTTTTTCTTACCGCTGCATAGTATTCCATTATGTATATGTACCACAGCTTTTTTATTCACTCATCTATTTATGGACATTTGGGTTGTTTCCAAATCTTAGCAATTGTAAATAGTGCTGCTTTGAACATAGGGGTGCATATATTCTTTCTGATTGGTGTTTCAGGCTTCTTAGGGTATATTCCTAGAAGTGGGATCACTGAGTCAAATGGCAGATCAATTTTTAATTTTTTGAGGAAATACCATAGTGTTTTCCATAGTGGCTGCACCAGTCTGCATTCCCACCAGCAGTGTACTAGAGTCCCCTTTTCTCCACACCCTCACCAACACTTGTTGTTTGATGATTTGTTGATGGCAGCCATTCTGACAGGTGTGAGGTGATACCTCATAGTCATTCTGAGTTGCATCTCTCTGATGATTAGTGACATTCAGCATTTTTTCATATGTCTCTTGGCCATTTGTATCCTTTTCAGAGAGGTGTCTAGTTAGGTTCTCTGCCCATATTTGAATTGGGTTCTTTGTCTTCCTTTTGTTGAGTTGTATGAGCACTCTATATATTTTGGAAATTAACGCCTTATCTGATGTATCTTTGGCAATTATGCTGTCCCATATAGTGGGTTCCCTTTCCATTTTGATGGTTGTTTCTTTTGCTGTGCAGAAGCTTTTGAGTTTGATGTAGTCCCATGTGTTTATTTCTTTCCCTTTGTTTCTCTTAGCTTAGGCGTAGTATCAGTGAAAATTCTGTTGTGTATGATGTCTGAAATGTTGTTGCCTACAGTCTCTTCTAGGACTTTTATGGATTCATAAGTCACATTTAAGTCTTTTATCCATTTTGAGTTTATTCTTATGTCTAGTGTAAGTTGGTGGTCTAGTTTTCTTTTTTGGCATGTAGCTGTCCAATTTTCCCAACGCCATTTATTAAAAAGGCTGTCCTTACTCCACTGTATGCTCTTGCCACCTTTGTCAAATATTAATTGAGCATATTGCCTTGGGTCCATTTCTGGGTTCTCTGTTCTGTTCCACTGGTCTATATGCCTGTTCTTGTACCAGTACCAGGCTGTTTTGATTACAGTTGCTTTGTAGTATAACCTGATATCCGGTACTATGACCTCACCTACTTTGTCCTTCTTTTTCAAGATTGCTGTGGCTATTTGGGGTCTTTTTTGGTTCTGTATGAACTTTAGAAGTATTTGTTCTAGTTTTGTGAAATATGTCACTGGTATTTTGATGGGGATTGCATTGAATCTATAAATTGCTTTGGGTAGTATGGACATTTTAATGATGTTAATTCTTCCAATCCATGAACAAGGTATGTGCTTCCACTTTTTTATATCTTCCTCTATTTCTTTTTTCAATCACCTTTAGTTTTCTTCAAATAGATCCTTTACTTCTTTGGTTAAGTTTATTCTTAGGTATCTTAATTTTTTTGGTGCATTGGTAAATGTGATTGTTTTTTAGTTTCTCTTTTTGTGAGTTCATTATTGCTCTATAAGAATGCCATGGATTTCTTGATGCTAATTTTGTGTCCTGCTACGTTAAATGTCAATTTTTGATGGATTCTTTAGAGTCTTCTATGTACAATATTATGTCATCTGCAAATAATGACAGTTTCATTTCCTCCTTTCCAATTTGGATCCCTTTTATTTTTTTCTTCATGTCTAATTGCTATGGCTAAGACTTCCAGTACTCTGTTAAATAAGAGTGGCAAAAGTAGGCATCCCTGTCTTGTTTCTGTTCTTAAGGGAAAATGCTCCTAGTTTTTGCCCATGGAGTATGATGTTGGCTGTAGGTTTTTCATATATGGCCTTTATTATGTCAAGATAAGATCTCTCTATTCCCACATTGCTGACGCTTTTATTAGAAATGGGTGCTGGATTTTGTCGAATGCTTTTTCAGTGTCTATTGATATGATCATATGGTTTTTATCTTTCATTTTGTTTATGTGGTGTATCACATTTACTGATTTGTGAATATTCTACTATCCTTGCATCCCTAAGATGAATCCCACTTGGTCATGGTGGATAGATTTTTTGGTGTATTTCTGGATCCGATTTGCTAGTATTTTGTTAAGGATTTTGGCCTGTATGTTCATCAGGGATATTAGCTTGTAGTTTTCTTTCTTTGTAGTGTCTTCACCTGGTTTTGGAATGAGAATTATGCTGGCCTCAAAAAATGTGTTTGAAAGTCTTCCTTTCTCTTGTTTTTTTTTTTTTTTTTGGTATAGTTTGAGGAGAATAGGTGTTAGTTCTTCTTTGAATGTTCCATAAAACTCCCCCATGAAGCCATCCAGGTCTGGGCTTTTGTTTGCTGGTAACCCATTCATTGTTTAATAACATGCTATTTAGCCTCCATGTGTTTACATTTTTTTGCATGTTTTTGTTGTAATTGGTTTCTAGTTTCATGCCATTGTGATCTGAGAAGATGCTTTATATGATTTTGATCTTCTTGAACTTGTAGAGACTTACTTTGTGTCCTAAAATGTGGTCTATCTTTGAAAATATCCCATGTGCACTTGTAATGAATGCTAATTCTGCAGTTTTGGGTGTAATTCTCTGTAGGTATCTGTTAAATCCATTTGATCTAGTGCATCATTTAGAGCAGTGGTTCTCAACCTTCCTAATGCTGAGACCCTTTAATACCTTTCCTCATGTTGTATGTGGGCATATCTGCATGTGGGCGGACCCGCCTGGAGATGGATAGAGGAGCAGTGTCTCAGTTCCTAAGACCATCGGAAATATGTGTTTTCCTATGGTCTTAGGTGACCCCTTTGAAAGGGTCGTTTGACCCCCAAAGGGGTCGTGATACACAGGTCGAGAACCGCTGATTTAGAGTTTCTGTAGCCTTGTTAATTTTTTGTTTACAGGCTTTATCCAGAGATGTCAGTGGGTGTTGAAGTCCCCTGCTATGATTGTATTGCTGTCAATTTCTCCTTTGAAGTCCTCTAGAAGTTTTAAAATATGTTTTGGTGCTCCTATATTGGGTGCATATATGTTTACCAAGGTTATATCTTCCTGTTGGATAAATCCTTTCAATGTTATGTAGTGACCTTCTTTGTCTCTAGTTATGGCCTTCATTTTGAAGTCTATTTTATCGAATATGAGTATTGCTACTCCAGCTCTTTTTTCCTTTCCATTTGCTTGGAAGATTTTTTTAATCCCTCCAGTTTCAAACTATGTGAATCTTTTGTTGTGAGGGGGGTCACTTGTAAACAACATATAGATGAGTTATGCTTTCTTATCCAATCAGCTGCTCTGTGTCTTTTGATTGGAGTGTTTAATCTATTCACATTTAAGGTTATTATTGACACGTACTAATTTACTGCCATTTTTGTTTAGTGTGGTTCTATTTTTCTTCATATTTCTTCTACTAATTACAGTAGTTCTTTAAACATTTCTTGCAGTGCTGGTTTGGTGCTAATATATTTCCTTAGCCTTTTTTTGTGTGTCTGGGAAGCTCTTAATTTGACCTTCTATTTTGAATGACAGCCTTGCTGGGTAGAGTAGTCTTGGATTCATATCCTTGTTTTTCATGCCCTTGATTACTTTGTGCCATTCCGTTCTGGCCTGTAGTGTTTCTGTTGAGAAGTCAGCTGATAGCCTTACAGGGGTTCCTTTGTAGGTAACCTGTTGCTTATCTCTTGCTGCCTTTAGATTCTCTCTTTGTCTTTAATTTTTGGTATTTTAATTATTATGTGTCTTGGTGTGTGCCTATTTGGGTTCTTCTTATATGGGGTTCTCTGTGCTTCTTATACTTGTATACCTCTTTCCTTCACCAAGTTAGGGAAGTTTTCTGTCACTATTTCTTCAAATATATTCTCTAACCCTTGCTCATTTTCTTCTTCTTCTGGAACTCCTATGATGCAGATGTTGTTATGTTTTATATTGTCCCACACTTCTCTCAGGCTGGCTTTCTGTTTTTTAATTGTTTTTTCTTTTTGGTTCTCTGGGTGATTTTTTTCTACCCTGTCTTCTAATTCACTGATCCAATCCTTGGCCTACTCTACTCTGCTGGTTATTTCTTCTGATGTGCTCTTTATTTCTGCTGTGTCAATGCTTCTATATCTTTACTCATGCTGTTGAGTTTCCTCATGATTATTACTCTGAACTCTCCCTCTGATATCTTGCTCAGTTCCCTTTCAGTTATTTCATCTTCTGTCGAATTACCTTGTTCTTTCATTTGGAATGTTTTTTTTGTTTCACCATTTTGGCTGTCTCAGTGGGTGTTGGAGCCTGCCAAATTTTTCCTGTGGGTGTTGCTGTTCCACTGATTTTGGCTCTTTCTACTGGGTTTGGATGAGTGTGGGAAGACCCAAGTTAAACACCACTGTCAAGTGTTTCTTTTCTGGGTAGATTTGAAAGCCAGGAAAGGTTCAGTTATCTTCTAGCTTTTTGCTTGGAGGCTATTAGTCTCAGTTGCTTGATGAGCCTTGGTTTGTAGTCCTCAACTAAATAAAAAAAATTCTTCTGGTGTTTAGGGTAAGAGGATTTTCAGTGGGTGGGACAGACTCGTGCTGGCTGTTAATGAGCCTGAATTTGCATTTCTCTGGTCTGGCCAGATGGTTTTAAATTCCCGAGGGAGGGTCTCTTGCTTCTCTCAGGGGCTCTGGGAAGGTGCTCTTTGAGTAAGATGGCTACTGTCCTATGAGGGAGTGACTCAGCACAAAACTCCCAGTGCCCTCCAAATCCTGAGTCTCTCCCCACAGTTTCAGTCCAGTCTGTCCTCCCTCTGCTGGAGCCCAAGGTGAGTGGCTGTAGTTAATTTAGTGCTCTGTCCCAGCCCTCTGCACTGTGGAACCAGCTTGGGATCTTAATCCCTAGGGAGCTGCTCACAGCTAAAACAGCTGTTGTCCGTGGGCTCCTAGCCCACCCTCTCATGCCTCCACAGTTCCTACCAGGCTCATTTAGTGTCCTCTTTCTGTTGGTGGTCATACAGGTCCTCTCTAGCTGTTTCCTGTTGGTTTTACATGATGATTTGTCTTGATTTTAGTTATAATGTCAGTTTGGTCCTGGGAGATGATCTGTGTAGCTTCCATTCACTCTGCCGCAATTTTGGAATCTCCTGAGTTTTTATTCTCCATCAAACTCTCACCCTGTTTATTTCATTTGCAGTCCACTTATCAATGCAAGTAAGGACATTATAAAGATTATATATGTGCATGGAAATGTTAGTGGTGAATGGCACCCAATGTAAAACTTTGGTACTTGAGTGTTGGCTAAGAAAGACTCAACGGCAAGCCGATTTTACTTAGAAAGTCACAGAGGTAGAAGTGAGTCATGGAAGAAGTGAGCCAACTGAGCTGCGTGGGCTCAGGTAACAAGTCACAGAGGCAAAAGGAGGGCCATTGGAGCTTAGGAAAAAGAAAGGCAAAGAAGCCCTGACTGGTTTTGCTAAGTGGTTAGAGCATTGGCCCTCAGCCCAAAGAGTGGTGGGTTTGATTCCCTGGTCAAGGGCTCACACCTTGGTTGCAAGTTTGATCCTTGGCCCTGCGCTGGAAACAACCAATCAATGTGTCTCTCTCACATCGATATTTCTCTCTCTCTCCCTCCCTTCCTACCTCTTTCCCACTCTATCTAAAAATCAGTGGAAAGATATCCTCTGTGAGAATTAAAAAAGAAAAAGAAAATGCACCTGGGGAAGAAGAGGGGAAAGGTTCAGTCATGGGAGAGAGAGAGGGAGAGAGAAAGAGAGAGAGGAAAGTAGGGAGGAGGGGAGAGAGAGAGGGAGAGAGATGCATTGGGTCCTTTGTCTGGAGGTCTCAGGGGAGGATCTCAATAGAATGAATATTCATCAGATTTCCAGGTGTGTCTTCTCAGGGTTGTGGTCTCTACTGATTGGGCAGTGCCAGGGCAGGGCACCATTAATCATCACAGCTGGTCCTGATTTCAGCCATGATGTTGCCCTGCCTGGCCTTGCTGCTTTTTGGGGGCTGGAACTGAAACACCACTAAGTCCTAAATGTCATCTCTAGTTTGACAAAAACTCTGTCTCTGTGGTCAACAGACCCAAGGCTTTGTTCCTAAGATTATTTGATGTGAGTCAGAACCTCATTGTCTTTCAGGCTTAAAGCTTAAGGAAGAAGTTGTTTGAAGGTTTATATGGAATTATAGGAGGCTTTTCTCCACCCTCCTTGTTCTTCCTCTAAAAGTGTCTACCACTTGACTAGCAACATGCCAGGGAGGGAATGGTCAGGGACATATCTAAACTGTGTGACCAGTGATATGAAAAGTCAGGGAGTCTAAACCCTATGACCAGTGATATGCTAGGGAAAGAAAGGTCACCCTGGGGATAAGGTGCCACCCTACTATACTCATGTTTGCAGTTTTGTTCATTGCTAGGTACCCGGGGCTTTCCACCCTGGCCTATCATTCCTGCTCTGCTCATGTCTGTCTAACTGCCTACTATATCAAAAATATATGTTATATATTATAAAAATTATAGATAATATTCAACAATACTATTCTGTTGATCTGGTTATACAACATTCTCTTCAATGATAATTTTAGTAGCAGTTATCTTACAACAGCATTCTTTTTCTTTAAAAAAATTGTTTTTTTCTTTATTCATTTTAGAGAGAGAGGAAGGGAGAGAGAGATAGAAACACTGATGAGAGAGAACATCAACTGGCTTCCTCCTGCATGCCCCCATTGGGGATCAGGCCCACAACCTGGGCATTTGTCCTGACCGGGAATCGAACCAGCAACCTCTTGGTAAATGGGTCAGTGCTCAACCACTGAGCCACACCGGCTGGACAACAGCATTCTTTTTCTATAATCAACATGTTTGATCTTAATGAACTCTTCACCATTTTTTTTGTTTTAAATTATTTTTCCTTTATTGGTTTTAGAGAGAGAGGAAGGGAGAGGGAGAGGTAGAAACATTGATGAGAGAGAACATTTATCAGCTACCTCCTGCATGTCCCCCACTGGGGTTTAGGCCCACAACCTGGGCATGCGCCCTGACCGGGAATCGAGCTGGCAACCTCTTCATGCATGAGTCAACGCTCAACCACTGAGCCACAGCAGCTGGGCTCTTCACTATTCTCTATTCTACCACTAAGTAGTAATGACCAGTTGGTTATTCTCCCCTCTTCCTCTACTAAACATCTCAGTCACTTTCTAAGCAAACACAAATCCAAACTCTTAAACCACCCACCAATCAAAATAATATTCTAAAAAGTCCAGACAATTAAAGGAGGAAATGATTTAATATTAAATTTTATATAGGATATAACCTACTTTTCTTTGTGTGTTTAAGATAATTTAATTTAAAAAATTTTGAATTTATCGATTTTTTAGAGAGGAAGGGAGAGAGAGAGAAAAACATCAATTTTTTAAAACTTATTTATGCATTCATTGGTTGATTCTTACATGTGTCCTCACCAGAGATTGAATCTGCAACCTTGATGTATCGGGACGACACTCTAACCAACTGAGCTACTTGGCCAGGGCCAAGATTTTAATTTATTTACTAGATATTGTCAAGTAAAGTGTCAAGTCCATTTAGTCTTTAGTTCCTTTCAATTTATATAAGAATTTTAGCAATTTGACAGAATAAGAATCCTACCTCAGTGAAAGAGTGTTTTAAATATACATGACATATTTATGAATAAACTCAAATAAGTCTGAGCTTGTATGTCTAATATTCTCTTTTCTTTTCCTTTTTTATATTTCTTTTCTTTATTTTCTATATTCTTTATTTTTAAATGAGTTCAATTTTATATGTCTAATACTCTATTTTCTTTCTAATCACCTTTCAATCTTCCTTCTACAAAAAGTCAGGGATGGTGTAGGCACCAGGAGCAGAACATTAAGTATTGTCAGTCCCTAGAAAGCAGCAGCCATTATAACTCTGAAATAAATGCCCATGAATAAGAATAGTTCTTCAAGGTGAGATCAGTTAGAATCCTTTCTACTCAATATGGAAAGATAAATTAATTTAAAATTACCTATTGACTTACACCTTTGGAAAGAATTTTAGGCAACTTACAAAATGTATAAAATACCCAAGAGAGAACTGTAACAAAGACATATGTGGGGGGAAAAAAAAGAAGTTAAAAACAAAATAAGTGGAAATAATACAAGGCCACTCATGAGATTGGTGCACATACTTTGAAGTCCTACATACTTGCTAGAGGTGGGCCCTAAATGTGGTTCTGCGCTTTTTGGTAGTGATGAGCCATGGTCAGTAAGAGGATTCATAGGATCTATGAGAGAGAAACTGGGCTTGTATTCACGTGACACATAGGCAGTCAGACCTGCCTGGGAGGCTGTCATCTCACTTTAGACAGATGTGATAGGTTGACTGAGGGTATCATAGTCAACAATGGGACACATTGATGATCAAAGGCCAAATGTTTCATGCCATGGAATGCAGCTGAAGTAACATTATGGGGAACATTTAAAAACAGGTTTCACTAAAAACACAAAAACAAACACAAGAAACAATTCTCCATAAGCACCCATAGAAGTCTAACTTTGAGCAGTGCCTTCTGGATAAAGTTGTTTGCCAAAGGTATATAAGGAGGTAGGTCTCTGAATGAAATCACTTGCTGAATGGGTAGTAAGTTTAAGCCAGTTATATTTTGAGAGGTAGTTATCAAAATGGATGGCTTTGGCTTTGGGATGGTGATATGCTGATATGCCCCTCCCCCCATCATCTCACAACAACCAGTTCATATGGTATTAAAGAAGACTTCATCTTCTGTCTTCCCCAGTTCCACTGCTGCTGAAGGAATAACCCTCCCAACTCTGCGATACGGGTACAGGAGGACGCGTGTGGTTTCCGGGTATGTTAGTGTTAAACCTGCCTTTAGAAGAGATAATGTGTACAAAGTGCAGGCCTGAAGAATGGAGAGCCACGAAGCTGAGGAGGAAAGTCACAATCACGGGCATTGTGTTGGGCTCAATGCTCTGTGTGACTGCGTGGTGCTTGGTGGAACAGATTTTGTGGGGGTGCTATGAAAAAGCTTTTCATCCTCCAAAATAATTGAATAAAAACGAGGATGCTCTGGAACGCTGCATAACTCTGGGGAATTTGTCTGCTCTGAAAAAAAAAAAAAGACTGAAAATAGGACATTAGATAGGATATGACTTATGCAACGTTGAAGATTTTCTTAAATGTCACTTTAAGAAATTTACAAAATCTTCCCTCTATAATTTTAAACAATGCATTCAAATAGGATGGACACACGCATTTGAAGTGGTGGCAAATGGGAAGGACCCAAATAACACAGGGCTGCGATTTCCAACTGGTGTGCCGAAATAATTTTTAAAACCTACATTACCTGACTATGTAGTCACAGGCATTGACCTCTTTTCCCTTAGATTGTCAAATTTTAAAAAAATGACAATAGCCAACACAACAATAGCCATCCAGTATGAATGAATTAAAATTATAACTATTTTTTTTGTCACATGGACAAAAAATATATATATTTTGGTGTGCCAAAGAATGAGATGAGAAGGGTTAAAAGTCACTGCCATAGGATAAAGAACTCAAGGAACAAGAAAGAATGGTTTTTAAATAAAATAAGTATATATAATCATTGTAACATTAGGTGAAAAAGAGAGCAGTTGAATACACAACAAAAGTTCTATTTTGCTTACTTGTTTTGCATAATATACAAATACATGGTGATGCTCTCAGAATGCTTTAGAATCTAGATGGAAGGGTTCTAGAACTTCACTACGTTGTATTTTTTCTTATTTTACGTAATTTTTTCTATATTTATACTTCGAGTAGTATATATGCATGTATTTATTAGTAAACCTGTATTACATTTTTCTGCTGTATTCAGCCCTGGCTGGTTTGGCTTAGCAGTTAGAACTTCAGCCCGCAGACCAAAGAGTCTTGGGTTCGATTCTGGTCAAGGGCATGTACCTTGGTTGCGGTTCGTCTTCAGCCCTGGTTGGGGTCGTGCAGAAGGCTGCCAGGCGATGTGTCTCTCTCATATTGATGTTTCTCTCTCTCTCTCTCTCTCTCTCTCTCTCTCTCTCTCTCTCTCTCTCTCTCCTCCCCTCCTCCCCTCTTCCCTCCCACAGTATCTGAAGATAAATGGGAATAAAGTATCCTCGGGTGAGGATTAAAAAAAAAGGAATTCAAACAGTCTGGCTGGTGTGGCTCAGCGGTTGAATGTCAACCCATGCACCAAGACGTCCCTGATTCAATTCCTGGTCAGGACACATGCCCAGGTTGTGTGCCATGTCCCCAGTGGGGAGCGTGTAGGAGGTGGCCGATCGATGTTCTCTCTCATTCATGTTTCTATCTCTCTCTCCCTCTCATTCCTTCTCTCTGTAAAAAAAATCAATAAAAACGTATTGAAAAAAATATTTCTCATTATGACCAATATTTACCCCCCACTGTTCTCCTAGTTCTAACTTCTGGAACAATCCTAATTCTTCCCTCTCGAAATATGCGTTAAGTATTTAAAAGTAGCTATTTTATCCTCCCTAAGTCTTCTTGTCTAAGCTAAAAATCTTAAGTGATGCAACTTTTTAAAAACTCAAATACAAGATTTTATATAAATCCCTGCTAAATTCTACTTTATAACTTTAATTAATTAATTTACTCTATGAAGATATCTAAATATTTATTTTGGGATACAGTGCATTAAACACTGCTCCCAAGTTTATGTCTTCCTGCCTTTGAAATATACTGAGAAAACATTTAAGAATTATAAAAGCAGAAGTCATCTTTATTTTCCAATTTTTGAGTAATTAACAAAGGACAGTGAAGATAAAATTATTGAAACCATCTTTAAAATTTCTCATGTGGATCCACTAAAAGTATTTAATTTTAAAATGATACATAAAATAGTCATATATATACATAGGTATGTATGTATATGTTTTTAAAATATTTGAAACACTCATTTTCATTCTCATAAGACAAAATGACAGACGTACTGTACAAAAATATTTCTTGAATAATCATATTAGGCTCATGAATTAGAGATGATATATTTTCTTGTAATTTTATAAACACTACTTTGGTAATTCAGAATAATAAAAGGAATTAAATTTTCTAGTGATACATATTTAATTATCATGGCTATATTCATGGCTTTAAAATAAGATCTTCATCTATCTTTAAGTTCTGAAGAGTATGTTTTAGAGTTTTACCAAACAATTCTAATATACTTTTTGCAGAAATAGTTTAGGCTGAATATTCCTATTTAAAAAAAAAAAAAAAAATAAGGTGGTTAGGTTAAGTAATCTCTAAAGATTATTTCTGTTTTTTTTTGTTTTGTTTTTTTTTTAACCCAGTGGAGAACTATTCTTTTACTCACTGAATTATACCTTTGGAAGAGAGTTGATGTATCCTAT
The DNA here is from genome assembly GCF_014108415.1 of Molossus molossus. NCBI lineage: Eukaryota > Metazoa > Chordata > Mammalia > Chiroptera > Molossidae > Molossus > Molossus molossus. Next base: position 187,481,775 of record NW_023425344.1, read on the forward strand.
TTCAACAAAATGCTTTTAAATGATGACTCCTTAATTTTCACAGGAAGGCAATTCTCTTTAGACACGAATAATACATCAGTTATCTCTTAACCCTTAGTTAAACCTTAGCAAAAGATCAGAATAGCTAACACTCTCTAGGGGAACACACAGCCTTGCTGATCCTCAGAAAGAAAACAGATAAAAACACTTCGATGTGTTTTGTTACTGCTTTTGGATTTGGATTTTGTACTGTAGGATGCACCTCATTTGCTGGGAAAATATGTTTGAACTTGTAGAACATGTTGCAGCTCTGGGCCTGATGAACAACAGGAGGTATTGAGCAGGGACTACCAAAGCATCGGCCCCTTTTCCTTCTGAAGGCCCCCTCACTAGTGCACCCCGGCTGCATGCTGCCAGTCTGGCTCTCAGGCACACTGCCCTTCGCCTCCACCTCCGGCTACCACGCAGGCCCCCTTGTCTTCCCTTCTTTGGGTCACACCCTGACACAAAGCTGTGAGACTGGGCCAGGGTCTTCCCGAGCCCTGTCTCTCAAATGAACAGTCTGGTTCCATCAATAAACCTGACAACGATTCTTGGGACTGCTAGTGTTATGCTTACGACCCAGCATTTCATGTTTACTACTTTCGAGGGGAGTTGGTGCTGTTGACCCCCGAAAACTGAAATGCGGGATGATCCCGTGACGACTTAGCTAGCCCGATCTGCCCAGGCACTGAACCCACCAGGGCCTTCCTCCCCAGAGGCTCGGGTCTGGCCTGGCTCCCTCTGAAGCCAGACAGCCCTGGGCTGGTACATCCAGATTTGGATCAGGTTTGTTTCAAAGGAATCAAGAGGAGAGAGGGCGCTTCAGGTCCTCTCTAGAAAGGCCTGGCCTTGGGTCACAAGGCGGGAGATCTGACATTTGATCTCAACTCTGCAACCCACCTGCTCTTTGATAGGACCTTGTTTCTCTGGGCATTAGCTGGCTCATTCGCAAAATAAAAGTAAATGTTGAGACCCCTTCCACTGTACCACCTGCTCATTTTCAGCAGACTTGAAACTGCCTGTCAGCCGCAGAACCAGATAATTCACCTCACACCACACCATACCTGTCCCAGAGTGGATCAAATGTCCAGGGAGCTAGTGACACCTGTCTCCCCATCAAGCTAGTGATGGTGTCTGGATAAAGGCTTCCATTTGTGTTTTATTAGTAGTATTTGTATGGCCTTGCTATTCCCATTGCAGATAAGACATTTGAATGCACTCTAGATCACACGGTACAAGATATCCTTGAAAAAAAAAAAAAGAGAGTAGTAGCTGGTATTTGGTTTTAAGGCGAAAAAAGTTAGCAGCCAGTATTTGACATCTTCACAGAGAAAATATTTTGAGAAAAGATAAATCAGGCCATCCTGCATCGTTACAATCTCAAATCGATTTCTTTTTGCCTATGGTTAAAACAAACACAAACTTCAAACAAGAACAGAAAAGAGAACCGGATTGCCCTGGCCGGTTTGGCTCAGTGTTTGGAGCATTGGCCTGTGAACCAGACAGTCCTTGGTTCGGTTCCCTCTAGGGGCACGTACCAAAAAAAAAAAAAAAAAAAAAATTTGCCCTGGCCAGTTTGGCTCAGCGGTTAGAGCAACGGCCTGCGGACAGAGAACCGGATTTGCTCCCCTTCCCTCTAGTATGTCCTCTCCCCTCCCACAGCCCTCACGACGCTCTGAGTTTCCACATTTCCCCGACTCCTCGTGTCACAGAGAAGAAGCAGGCCTCGCAGAGCCAGTTCTCTGAGCAGACATGGAGGTGGCGTTGTCTTTCCCAGGGCAATTCATCACGAGAAACCAGACTGTTTCCCCTGGCAGGCAAGGGAGCACCGGAAAGCAAACTGTGAGAGAAGCACGACTTTTCACTCTCACTGTCTTCTCACTCCGTTTTAATTACACTTGTTTACTTTGCAGAGGTTTTCCCTCCCCGGTTGTAATGGGAGAGCGTGCGGATCGCACGTCTTGTTCTTTCTTGTTTCCACAGGACCTTGAATAGCTGTGTGCTAATCCCCAGGGATAGTGGCAGCGTTTTCTCAACCATCATTTCTGTAAGCTGGGTCTCCTCAGGTGCTTTGAGGGTTGGATGAAGAAATGGGATGGCACAGAGGGATTAGTCATCAGTGTCAAAACCGCGGGTGTGCTGGGAAGCAGATGGGGTAGAGATTATGAACATGGGTAGAAGTTCATGGCTCCGTTGTCTAGATGAGTGATGTTCAACCGGTGTGCTGCGAGAATTTTTCAAACGTGCGATACCTGACTGTTTAGTCAGGGGCACTGACCTCTTTTCCCTTAGACTGTCAAATAAAAAATGACAACAGGCAACACAACAATAGCAGTCCAGTGTGAACGAATCAAAATTATACCTATTTTTGTCAGATCGGCAAAAAATAGAATATATTCTTTGGTGTGCTGCAGAATTTTAGTAAGTAGTTGTGCTGTGGGATGAGAAAGGTTGAAAACCGCTGTTCTGGATGTGAAAGAGAAACCCCTCGTGGTCAATCTCCTTCTTTTAAAAAAAATTGTAGCCCTGGCCGGTTTGGCTCAGCGGTTAGAGCGTCGGCCTGCGGTCCGGAGAGACCCGGGTTCGGTTGCCGCTAAGGGCATGTACCTTGGTTGCAGTTTGTCCCCAGCCCTGGTTGGGTCGTGTGGGTGGCAACCACTCGATGTGTCGCTTTCACATCGATGTTTCTCTCTCTCTCTCTCCCTCTCACTCTATCTGAACCAAATATCAAAAAAAAAAAAAAAAATGTCCTCGGGTGAGGATAAAAAAAAAAAAAAAAAATTGTAAACAGTGTTTTCATTTGTTACTAGTTTTACAATTACTTATTTAAAATAATATCTCTCAAAACAAGACATTGGATTGGTAACGCCCTGTAACGTTAATTCCTGAACCCTGGTGCAGGTGCAGGGATTATCGGTGGTGCCCAGCTGCTGGCACAGGTGGTTCTCTTTTGGTCACGGATAGCAAACTGACCTTGCCCCAGGGCCAGGCTCACTTCTGGGTTCCTATTGTTGGTGCTTTGTTTTGATCTACCTACCTAAAATCCTGTCATGAGTTGGGAAAGCTGATGATTTCTTACAACTTGGATCCCTGTCAGGTTCTGGACCTCTCTTCCCTTCCCCCTCAAGCTCATTCCTGACTCCAGGTAACCACTGACACCTGGGGGGCTGTGCCCCGCCTTGGCTCCAGGCTGGAGCTCTTGGCCTTGCTGCTGACCTCTTGCTGCACTGGAGTCCTCTCCCTCTGGGCACGAATCCAAGACCCTGACACCTGCTTGGCTCAGTCCCCCGCTGCAAGCAGGTCCAGCTGCTCAGCCTCATTCTGCTGTCATCCAAGCCCTATTTTGAAATCATGAGTGACTCTCTGTACTTAAGCAGGGCTATCTTTACCAACTGAAGATAAAGAAGCCCATATTTCAAAGACCATATTTCCAAATTCAAAACTCGTAAGATACTAAGACCAGGAATAAACCAGATTGAAAAACAAGCCTTACTGGTTTTTAATTTTTTGCTTACAAAGCTGGTTAGCACGTTATTTATAATACAGCTCTATGAAATATTACTCAGCTATTGATGCTGATATTTATTAAGAGGCTTGAATGATGAGCTTAAATGCTGATAGTAGAATGTTTGGTCAGAAAATTCAGGATTAAAAATTGTGTATAAAGAACGATCTCTGCCCTGGCCAGTTTGGCTCAGCAGTTGAGCGTTGACCCATGCACCAAGAGACGTCAGTTTGATTCCCGGTCAGGACACATATCCAGGTTGTGGGCCCGATCCCCGGGGGCGGGGGGCATGCAGGAGGCAGCCAATCGATGTTCTCTCTCATTGATGTTTCTTTCTCTCTCTCCCTCTCCCTTCCTCTCTCTCTAAAATCAATAAAGAAAAAATAACAAATAAAAACTAGTGTTTCATAAACAAGCATATGTGGCATAGAGAGTTGATGCATCGTCTTTGTTCAGGTTTACACGAGAGGCCACCTGGCCCGGGTGAACTCCTGGCTTTTACTTGGATGGGCAGTGAGGGCTGGCTCCTCTTCTAGAAGAGTGGTCTGGGCTGAGTGAGGGCAGGGCTTTCTGGAAGGGAGATTCAAAAGAAAGAAGTAAAAGGTAAAACAGACACTACGTTATTTAAGCTAACACTACAGATACGCTGATTGGGGTGCACCAATAAATAGCGCAAGGGTAATAGGTGGGAAGGGAAGGGACAGGTCTTGCCTAGCAGTAGAAATTAGGTAGCACAAAGGTTAGCTTTGGCCTTTGGAGTCAGGCTGACCTAATTTAAACCTCAGCTTCCCCACTCAGCAGTTTGAGAACACATTATTCAGCCGTCATGTACTCTCTTTCGTTAAATAAAAGGAACCTGAGACAGAAGAGTTGCTGTGAGGATCAAATGAGATAATGCACATAAAGCATTCAGCAAAGTTTGGCACATAGTAGGATTAAAATAATTAGCTGGTGCCCGGCTGGTATGGCTCATTGACTGGCGTCGACCCATGCACCAAGAGGTCACCAATTTGGTTCCTGGTCAGGGCACATGCCCAGGTTGTGGGCCAAATCCCACTGGGGGACATGCAGGAGGCAGCCAGTCGATGTTCTCTCTCATCGATGTTTCTCTCTCTCTCCCTCCCTCTTCCTCTCTCTCTCTAATATCAATAAAGAAAAAATAATTAACTGGTGGAAGTTGTCTTTCTAAAATCCAAAAAGAGAAAACATCTCTTGAGCTAAAAATATGTGTTAAGCTTTCTGTGGAGCTCATTTAAACTAGCTTATAGGTCTTGAATGGTGGGAGTATCTTAGTCAAAAAATGTCATCAAACAACCCACTGGTAAAATGAGTTTTTTCACAATCCCAGTCTTTGTGACTCCGAATATGGAATGCAGTAGAAGTAGACGGGAATCCCACTCCAAGATTGCTGACCATCAGATGCATGGTGACATTTTCCCAAGATATTTGCTGGAGTTTTTTTCTCCAGATAATGAGTCATTATTGTGAGATACTATTGTAGAACTCTTGTGTTTCTGCCATAGATAGCAAAACAAAAGGTCACTTTACAGGCAATTTATGTTACAGTCAAGAAGAAAAAAATAATACAATGCTGTGTAATGTCATATTGTATGTAGCATGGTGGATACTATCTTGCTGTGCCTTTTTATATTGACTTAAAATAGACATTAGGAACAGAGCAAGCAGAAGGACACCATTTATGCAAAAATTATATGCCTTTATATGCACAGATAATTTCTGGAAGAACAGACAATAATCTTTTGATAGTGATTATATCAAAGGTCAGGATACTTTTACTTTTCATTATATACCCCCGTGCACTCTTGAGTTTAATTCTTAAACAATGAACATATAGTATTTGCAGAATAATTTTTTAAGCCATATAAAAATGCATACAGGAAAAAACCACTCTGCTGGGTTAAAAGTAGATCTGAATGTCCTAGATATAATTTAGGAAGAAGGGATAAAAATTGTGTTTTTAAAATGTTAATCTTTCAAGATAAAAGACAAACATAGTCCGGCCAGTGTGGCTCAGTGGTTGAGCATTGACCCATGTACCAAGAGGTTGCTGGTTCATTTCCCAGTCAGGACACATGCCCAGGTTGTGGACCAAATCCCCAGAGTGGGGGGCATGCAAGAGGTGGCCAATCAATGTTCTCTCTCATCGGTGTTTCTATCTCTCTCTCCCTCTCTCTTCCTCTCTTTCTATAATCAATTAAAAAAAAAAGACAAACATAGAGCTAAATGTGTGTGTTTGTGCATGCGTGAACATGTGCATGCAAAACTGTTTTAACATATGTCGGTTACTTGTAGCCTAAGTCATGTAGAGAACAAAGCCTTCCCATTAAAGATTTCCTCCAAACGCTCCCAGACTTACTCTGTATACCTGGGATGTTGAGCCCCAGCATTTTCACAAAAATGAGGAGTTCAAGCCAGAAGAAACTCTTTAGACTCACAGGGACCACAGCCTGGATCTCCTACCTAGTTGTCCACCTGGACATGTCTTTGCTGCCTGTCCCAATCTGCTGCACGCTTTTTCTTCACCGAGTCAGAAGAATGATTCCCAGGGCTGTAGCTGTATCCTGAGGGGAATGGATCCCCTGACCTGCATTAGCTCCGTACTTTGCTTTTTATCCTGCAACCTTGCCTCAACGCTTGGATGTTAGGATACATCAGAAGAAGGATCATCTGTTTTGGGTGGTCCTGAATCATCTAACCATGATGATGTCCATGGCTGAATGTAAGGAGTAGACCATGTCAATAGTTGGGGAAATTTAATCTTTCGGACCACAGTTGATAGTGGATAACTGGAACTGCAGATGAGGGGGAATGCTACATAACCCTGCCACTTTGTATCTGAAGTTACATAAACATCTCTTCTCACCTTGAGTTTCCCACGGGAAGGTGAAAGCATGCCTGGATCTAGTTCTACAGCCAGTTCTCATTCTTGGAAGGGTCCATCGGTATGAATTCAGCTACTTGCTACAATTTATTTGTAACCTGAAAGTCATCACTCCCAGTGTGCTTGTGGCCATTCATGGACATGTCTGTGTGCAGGATGATGCAAAACTTGAGTCACCAGGGTTCATGTTTCCAGCTGAGGTTAAACAAATGACTCTGCCTTCTTGTTCCAGCGCTCACACTGTAAACAACTGTCCTTTTCAAGGTCTAGTTAGTGCCACATTTTCCATATTGTTGTGCCTTTTTTTTTTTTTTTTTTTTTGGTGACTTTGCTGCTTAAAATGGCCCTCAACACAGTATTGAAGTACTGTCTAGTGTTCCTAAGAGTGAGAAGGCTGCCACGAGGCTTGTTAGAAATCATGTATGTTAGGAAAGCTTTGTTCAGGCATGAGGTAGTGTTACTGGAGATGGGTTAGTGTTAAGTAATCAATAATATGTATTAAATAAGGTATATTTAAACAAAACCACAAATAATACAAGATTATGTTTTGATCAGATGATGAACTGGTTCACAGAAACCTAGCCCTGTATTACACCAAGTTATTCTTTTTTAAAAAATCCTTACCCAAGGATATTTTTCCATTTATTTTCAGACAGAGTAGGAGGGGGGAGAGAGAGAGAGAGAGAGAGAGAGAGAGAGAGAGAGAGAGAGAGAGAGAAACATTGATGTGAAAGTGACACATTGACCAGTTGCCTCCTGCACGAACCCAAGCAGGGCTGGGGATGAACCGCAGTGGAGGTACGTGCCCTTGACCGGAATGGAACCCATGACTCTTTGGTCTGTGGGCCAACGTTCTAACCGCTAGGCCAAACTGGCCAGGGCCCTAAAGAATAATTTCATGGGTGTGTATATTAGTTTCGTAGGATTGTTTTACCGAATTACCACAAACCTGGTGGCTTACCACAACAGAAATGTATTCTCTTGGTTCTGGAGCCAGGAGTCCAAAATCCAGGTATTGGTGGGGCCACACTTTCTCCAACAGCTTTAGGGGAAATGCTTCTTTGCCCTTCTCCAGCTTCTGGTGGCTCCTGGCATTTCTGGGAGTGCAGCAGCAGCATCCCAGGGTCTGCCTCTGTCTTCACATTGCCTTCATCTTTCGCTATTTATAAAGACACCCATTTTTGCTGAGATCTTTAACTAGTCATGCATGGCTTAACGACGGAGACATGTTCTGAGAAATGCATTGCTGGACAATTTCATCACCGTGTGAACATTATAGCGTACACTTACAGAAACCTAAATGGTGCAGCCTCCTACACACCTAGGCTATATGGTATAGTCCGTTACTCCTCGGCTGAAAAGCTGTGCAGCATATTACTGTACTGAACACTTAGGCAATGATAACACAGTGGCAAGTATTTGTTTCTAAACATCGAAAGGTACAGTGAAAATAAGGTGTAAAAGATAACAAATGGTACACCATGAGGAGCCTGCAGAGTGGGTGGTGAGTGAAGGGAAAGGCTGGGGCATGACGGTGCCCCACTGTGTACACGACTCTATATACACTGTACACTTAGGCCACACCAAATGAAAATTTTTTCTTTCTTCAGTAATAAATTACCCTTAGCTTACTGTCGTTTTTTTACTTGATAAACTTTTTTTTTTTTCTCTCTTATCTTCAGAAAGAGTGGGAGGTAGAGAGGAAGAAAGAAAGAGAAACATCAACATGAGAGAGATACATTGAGTTTTTGCCACCCACAAGACCCCAACCGAGGCCGGGGACGAACTGCAACCGAGGCATGTGCCCTTAGCGGGAAACTAACCCTGGTCTCTCTGGTCCGCGGGCCGACACTCTAACCGCTGAGCCAAACCGGCCAGGGCTTACCTGATAAACTTTTAAAAATTTTGAAGTTTCAGCTTTTTTGTAACAACACTAAGCTTAAAACACAAACACATTGGACAGTGTATAAAAATATTTTTTTTCTTTCTTTTTTTTAATCCTCACCCGAGGACATTTTTCCATATTTTATTCAGATAGAGTAGGAGGGAGGGAGAGAGAGAAGCATCGACGTGAAAGAGACACATCGAGTGGCTGCCACCCGCACAACCCAACCAGGGCCGGGGACAAACTGCAACCGAGGTACGTGCCCTTAGTGGGAACGCAACCCGGGTCTCTCTGGACCACAGGCCAATGCTCTAACCACTGAGCAAAACTGGCCAGGGCAATATTTTCTTTCTTTATATCCTTATTTTATAAACTTTTAAAAAAATCCTCAACTGAGGATATCTTTTTACATTTTTATCTTCAGGCAGAGTGGGAGGGAGAGACAGAGAGAGAAACATTGATGTGAAAGAGACACATTGACTGGTTGCCTCCCACTCGGCCCCATTTGGGGTTGGGGATAAACCGCAACTGAGGTACATGCCCTTGGCTGGAATCGAACCAGGGACTCTTTGGTTCGCGGGCTGACTAACCACTGAGCCAAACCGGCCAGAGCTATTTTATAAACTTTAAAAAAAAAATAGTTTATTGACTTTTAGAGAGAAAGGACGGGAGAAGAAAGAAACATCAATGTGAGAGCACAACATCGATCAGCTGCCTCCTGCATGCTTCCCACCGTGGATGGAGCCCTGACTGGGAATCAAGCTAGCAACCTTTGGTGCATAGGACGATGCCCAACCAACTGAGTCACACCAGCCAAGGCCATAGATTTTTTTTTTTTTTATTAATTCTCTTTTCACTTTAATTTTTTTTTTTGCTAAAAACGAACACAAACACACATATTAGCCTAGGCCTACACAGAGTCAGAATCATCAATATTACTGCCTTCTACTTCCACATCGTCCCACTAGAGTCTTTAGATAGTCACATGCAGGAAGCTGTCAACTATGACGACAATGTCTTCTGGAGCACCTCCTGAAGGACCTGCCTCAGCCTCTTCTTGAGGAGGGGTCACTCTTTTCAGAAATATGTCTGGTGGTTTGCTTGGTGTGTTAATTTTTTTTCATCATAGACAACATAAACAAGTACAGAACAAAAATGGAGAAATGATCATAAATATAATGGATATTTAAAAAGAAAAATGTTATAAACTATATCTTTATAAATTTGAAGACCTAGTCTAAATAGATACATTTTTGAAAACAAATAAAATAAAGAACTCTTGAATAGATGACTAATCATATTTGAAAGGTTGAATAATCACTGGGAATATTAAAATAGTAACTTAAAAATCTATTTCTAAGAAATCAAATGAAACAACTTCAGTTCAAACATTACAAGTTCTTCCAGATAACAGATTATCTTCATATTATGCATACTGTTCTAAAAAACAGAAATAGAGTGAAAGGTCCCTACTTGTTCTTTGATGTAATCTAACCTTGATAATTAAACTGATTAAAGGTAGCCCAAGAAGAGAAAATTATAGGTCAGTTTCACTTAAGAACATAGATGGAAAAACCTCCAAATAAAATGTTGGCTAATAAATCTCACATTGTATTGAAAAAGAATATATAATCATCAGTGTGAGTTAATTCTAGAAGGTAGGAATGAGTTAACTTTAGAAGACCTATAAGTATAATTCACTACATGAATAAACAAAAAGAGAAAAATCACATGTTCATCTTACTAGGTCCAGAAACATTTGATAAGGCTCAAAACCTATTTATGATAAAAATAAATAAATAAATAAACCCATGCACCTCTTAGAACAGAAATAGGAAACTTGCTCTGGCTGGCGTTTTTCAGTGGTTACAGCCTCAGCCTGTGCACCAAAAGGTTTCAGATTTGATTCCCAGTCAAGGGCACAGACCTGGGTTGCAGGTTCATCCCTGGCCCTGGTCAGGGCAAATGCAGGAGGCAACCAATTGATGTGTTTCTCTCACATTGTATGTTTTTGCCTCCTTTGTCAAATATTAATTGACCATAGCAATGTGGGTTTATTTGGGGCTCTCTATTCTATTCCATTGATCTGTATGTCTGTTTTTATGCCAGTATCATGCTGTTTTGATTACTATACTTGTAGTATAGTTAGGTAACAGGTAGGGTGATTCCTCCAACTTTATTTTTCTCTCTTAATATTGCTGTGGCTGCTTGGGGTGTTTTGTGGTTCCATTTATTGGTTTGGATTATTTGTTCTAGTTCTGTGAAACACATTATTGGTATCTTGCTAGGAATTGCACTGAATCTATAAATTGCTTTGGATAGTATGGACATTTTAATGATGTTAATTCTTCCTATCCATGAACAAGGTATATGCTTCCACTTATTTGTATCCTCTTCAATTTCTTTCTTCAGTGTCTTATAATTTTCTGAGTAGAGGTCTTTCACATCCTTGGTTACATTTATTCCCAGGTTGTTGTTTTTAGTGCAATTGTAACTGGGGCTGTTTTTTTGTTTCCCTTTCTGATAGTTCATTATTGGTGTATAAAAATGCAATTGATTTCAGAATACTTACATCTTCCTACTTTACTGAATTCATTTATCAGTTCTAGTTTTTTTGGTGGCTTCTTTAGAGTTCTCAATATACTGTATCGTGTCATCTTCAAATAATGATAGTTTTACTTCTAATTTGGATGCCTTTTGTTTCTTCTTTTTCTGACTGCTGTGGCTAGGACTTCCAGTACTATGTTGAATAAGTGGTAAAAGTGGACCTCCCTGTCTTATTCCTGATCTTCAGGTAAACACTTGCAGTTTTTGCCCATTGAGTATGATGTTGGGTGTGGGTTTGTCAACATACAAAATTCCCATTTTGCTGAGAGGTGTTTTTATTTTTTAAATAAAAAATGGGTGCTAGATTTTATCAAATGGTTTTTCTGCATATATTGATATGATGATGTGGTTTTTATCCTTTTTTTTAATGTGGTGTAACATGTTTATTGATTTGCAGATATTGTACCAACCTTGCATCTCTGAAATAAATCCCATTTGATCATGGTGTATGGTCCTTTTCACTGTATTGTTGGATCTGGTTTGCTAATATTTTGTTGAGTATTTAGCATCTAAGTTCATCAGGTATATTGGCCTATAATTTTCTTTCTTTGTGAAATCATACACAATTGGTCCAAGGCCACCTGTTACTACTTGAGCCAAATTAAGCAGAGACAGGGTTGAATCATATATGAGCATTTATTCTAATAATGCTGGCAGTATGTAGAGAACAGCAGGCCATCCTATAAATTCTGCTCTAACCTCTTCTATTAGTTGGCTGATTATATAAAGATACATAGGAAAGGGGCTGCGTGCAAGGGGGAAACGGGGCAGGGTAAGGGCTACAGGGTCAGTGGTCCATGTGTCTCCTTCCAGGATCTTGAAGTCTGATATCAGGTAGTTAATTTTCTATGATGCTAAAACAGCTCTGCCCACTCCTGGGGCTGGAGAATGGTCAGCATTCCTGAAGCAAACTCCTGGAGGGGGCAGGATCCAGGCATAGCAATCCAAGTCAAAGTGTGTCCTGTCCTTTGTTTGTTCTCAAAATATATTTTCTTTTCTGAGTAATAGACCCATCTGGGCTCTAAGGCATCTTGTTTTTTTATACCCATTTTCCTTCTTGCAACACATCCTCCAGTTTCCCAAAGTTTGTAAGAAACCTCTTATTTATAGTTAGTAAGGTGATTAATCATTAAACAACTGTGGTCCTATTCTTATTACGTGCCCTTTCCCTTATTGTTTGTAGTGTCTTTTTGTTAAAAACTTTTTAAACCCTGGCCGGTTTGGCTCAGTGGTTGGACCATTGGCCTGTGGACCAGAGAGTCTTGGGTTTGGTTCCTGCTAGGGGCATGTATGAAAAACAAAACAAAATAAACAAACAAAAAACAACTTTTTAAAAATTGACTTTAGAGAGAGGAGGGGAGAGAGAAACATCAACGTGAGAAACCCACAACCTGGGTATGTGCCCTGACCGGGAATTGAACCTGATACCTTTTGGTGGAGGGGACAGCACTGCAACCTATTGAGCCACATGGCAAGGGCTTTTTAGTGGCTTTATCTTGTTATGAAATTAGGATAATGCTGGCCTCAAAAATAATGATGGGAGGCTTCCCTCCCCTCGACTTTTTTGGAATAGTTTGAAGAGAGGTGTTAGCTCTTCTTGGAATACTTGGTAAAATTCACATTGAGGCCATCCGGTCCAGGACTTCTGTTTGTTGGGAGTTTTTAAATTACTGCTTCAGTTTCACTAGTTGTAATCTGTCTGTCCAGATTCTCTGATTCTTCCTGATTCACTTTTGGAAGACTGTGTTTCTAGGAATTTATCCATTTCTTCCAGATTGCCCAATTTGTTGGCATACAGTTGTTTGTAATATTTTCTTACAATTCTTTGTATTTCTTTGGTGTCAGTTGTTACTTCTCTTTAATTTCTGATTTTATTTGGTTCCTTTTTTTTTTTTCTCTGTGAAAGAGAGAGAGAAACATTGATTTGTTCCATTTATACATACATTGGTTGATTCTTGTCTGTGCCCTGACTGGGCATTGAACCCACAATCTTGGTATATCAGGACAATACTCTTACCAACTGAGCTACCCGACCAGGGCCTCTCTGTTTTTTTTTGATGAGTCTAATTAAAGGTTTGTTTGACAGCTTGGCTGGTGTGTCTCAGTGGTTGAGTGTTGACCCATGCACCAAGAGGCTGCCGGTTCAATTCCTGGTCTGGGCACATGCCCAGATTGTGGGCCAAATCCCCAGAGGGGGGGATGCAGAAGGCAGCCAATTGATGTTCTCTTTCATCGATGTTTCCATCTCTCTCCTCCTCTCCTTTCCTCCCTCTCTAAAATCAATAAAGAAAATAAATGAATGAATAAATAAATAAATAAATAAAGGTTTGACAGCTTTTGTAGAAATATAAAAAAGTTAGGTAAAGCCATGGATATTATGCAACTTTATAGTAATGGATATCAAAGACAAATTTTTAAGTTAAATGCCTATATAATGTTGGAAAGGGAAAAATGGATTTTAACATATTTTATAGGAAGTGACACTTTGTAGAGGCTGTTTTTTTAATTTATTAATGTCCAGTTAAGGTCTACTGTTTCAAAATTTTCTGTTATCCTGCTTAACATTCAGAAAATATAAAAATTTTCAGTTTATGATGAGAAATGGACAGTGACTGTTTAAAGAAGGTCCTCACACTCCAGTAGAAGAGCTGGAACATCCCCTCTCCAACAACATGTTCATGAGTATCTCAAAAGACTTGTATCTTGTTAAATCCTAGGGCTCTTCTCTGCCCTCAGCTTAACCTCTTAGCAGCATTCAGTTGATCACTGTTTTAAATAACTAGCTTCTGTGATACTAGTCTTTTCAAGCTTTGTAGTTTACTTGTTTCTTTTGCTGGTTCTTTTTTTTTTTTTTTGCTAAAAATATGCATTCCCAGTCTTCCCATTTTATGTAGTGATACCACTCTATCAGCTCAGTAAGAAACCATCCTTGTCTCCTTTACAACCCTCTATTCCAATTCATAAGCAAATCCTGTTGACCTATCACAATTCTGTGCACTTCTCCCCAAAACTAGTCTAAAAGCCTCTATCATTTCTCATCCAGACCTCTGCAAAGGGCTCTTGCTGGTCTCTCCCTGGTTACACTACTGTCCCATATAATTATTTCTCCACACAATATTCAGAATCATCCTTTAAAATTGTTTATCAGACTTTAAATTTCCAGTGGCATCACACTCATTGTATTTAGAATAAAAATCTCAACTATGCCCTGGCCGGTTTGGCTCAGCAGTTGGAGTGTCAGCCCGCAGACCAAAGAGTTGCGGGTTTGATTCCAGTCAAGGGTACGTACCTCGGTTGCGGTTTGATCCTGGTCCTGGTTGGGGTTGTGCAGGAGGCAACCAATTGATGTGTCTCTCCCACACTGTTGTTTCTCTCTCTCCCACTCTATCTGAAAGTCAATGGAAAAATATCCTTGGGTGAGGATAAAAAAATCTCAACTGATTATCTCAAACTATAAACTATCCATGACCTGGTCCCTGGCCACCTCTGATCTTATTTAACATCACTCTATCTTGCTTGAATTTGATATACCCATCTCGTTTCACAGACTTAAACTCTGCCTGGACTGCTCTGCCCCTAGATTTGCATGGGCAGCTTTTTGTTCATTTACATGTGAAATCAACTTTCACATCCTCAAAGATGCCTCCCCCACCTTCATTTATTGCTTGCTAGATTGTTCTCTATCAAATTATTTTATTCATCTGCTTCTCCCATAGAATTATGCTCTCTGAGGTCAGAAATAATTTGTTTCTTATGGTATCCTTCAACCTTAGCTCATGGTAGGCAAACAATAAGTATCTGTTAAACAGCCTGGCCAGTGTGGCTCTGTGGACTGAGCGTTGTCCCATGGACTGAGAGGTCCCGGTTCAATTCCCAGTCAGGGCACATGCCCGGCGTTGCAGACTCGATCCCCAGTGGGGGGCATGCAGGAGGAAGCCGATTGATGTTTCTCTCTCACATCATTGTTTCTCTCTCTCTTCCTCTCTAAAAAATTCAATAAAAACATATTTATTCTCTTAAAAATCTGTTAAACAAACATTTTTATATACATAATACATTCATGGGTGGTTTCTGAGATATCGCAGCCCTTACAGGGTTCATTTTAAAGCACCATTTCTTCCTCCACTTCTTTTCTTGGCTTAATTTCCTGCTTAGCAGTGTTTTATACTGGAGTAATTTCTGAGAGATTTGTTTGCCACAATGAACTGTTCTAGGACAGATCATTAAACGGGGTTTACAATCTCCATGAATCCAACTACTCTATGAATGCTTCAAGGCAGAAGATAATCTTAAAAGTGAACAATATTTAAACCTTGATTTTCAACCCAAATGAACAAAATGTTCAGTACTGTTTTCTGAGAAACATTTTAAAAACATTCAAAAGCTATTTTACTTAAGCAAACATTATTAAATTACTTGATCAAATATATAAAGTATAGTTTAAAGCCACTGTGCTGGCCTTGTGCTAACTGAAATTAGTATTTACACAGTAAATATTTAAGAGGTAGATTACATAATTTTTACTACTGATAATGTGTACTTCCAGTAAAAATCCTTAAGTACCTAAGTCTTAAAGCATCTTGTGATCCATCCTGTACAGATCAGTCGATTCTCAAGTAGTAACTTGTGGGACTTCCAATTTCAAGTGGACAGACATCCTGCTACCTTCCTGGTCACCTGCTCTTTACCAACTAGTGTGAAATCAAGGAATTTGTCATATTTAATACCAGTAAGCTAGTATTTTTCTTAAGAGATAAAGAAAATTGAGAAAACTCATAATGCAACTATGTAATAAGTTGTGAAATAAAACAATTTTGTATTTTCTATTGCTCTATTTCTTGGTTGACAAAAAAAAATCTTTTAAAACAAAAATTAGATATTTAACACAGCATTAATATGCTACTAAAACAGTAACTAAGCATGTGAAAACTTTTGACAACTTCATGGGATTAAAACTTCAAGATAACGCTTTAAATCTGTCAACTCATATAGGATGAATAATGTCCAACAAACCAAGCATCCTTTATCAATTGACTTAAAGATGTCCTTTTTCAGAATTTAAAAAAAAAAATTCAACTTAATTCCTTGATTATTATGTAAATTTAAAATGTCTTCCTCATGAAACCGAGTCATAACACAGAAGTTAT
This sequence comes from Molossus molossus, assembly GCF_014108415.1. NCBI lineage: Eukaryota > Metazoa > Chordata > Mammalia > Chiroptera > Molossidae > Molossus > Molossus molossus. The sequence goes on from NW_023425344.1 coordinate 187,497,842, forward strand.
TGGTACACCGGAACTTCTTTTCATGGCATATGCCTGAGTCAGAAATGAGATATTAATAAAGACTGAAAAAAGTTGTGGTGGACTGGGTAGTGAAATTTTGACATTAAAAACTTTTTTTTTCCAATTACAGTTTACTTTCAATAGTATTTTGTATTGGTTTCAGGTGTTAGGTAGTGAATTTTGTACTCACACAAGTATACATGTGTGTGCACACAACATAACACTGGCTTGAAAGCACTGGATTAAAATTTACAATCCTGACCAATAGGAAACAAATTTGGTTGCCAATAGTAAGATAAGTATTTAAGAAATAATTTTTTGACTACCACAAGGTTTAAGGCATAGTTGGCATCTACCTTTAATGTCATACGATTTTATGGCATAAGATTGATTTTTAATTATTCCAGCAGGCTTTTAAAACTTTTTTCTTGGTGCATGGGTCGATGCTCAACCACTGAGCCACACTGGTTGGGCTCCAGCAGGTTATTAAATCTTCAAATGGCATTACTAGTCTAACTTGCCTTGAAATTCCAAAAATTAAACCCTTTCAAATTTTAGTGATTCAAAGAAAAGCATACTTAAAATTTTTGAACTGGCTAATCTATGCCATAAGAGTACACATTAGCTAGAAGATACATGGCAAAATTTAATAATCTTGAGTTAAATAGAACCTTTGACATGCTTACATTATAAAAGCTGGAGAGTAGGGATATGGACACCTAATACAAAAACAAGTAAAACCTCAAAAAAAAAAAAAAAGAGAAAAACTTTGATTTTGGTCAAAGACCTTGAACTTCAAGTCCTGAGACCCAATATCATCATCTCTTGTTCTAAGGACCTAGATAGTATTATTTAACACTTTAAAACAAAATAATTGAAGGCCAAATTAAATTAGATTGAGATCAAAAGGCTAATAAAAAGATAGACAAAATAAATCTAATCAAACCCAAAAGTACTTTACTATGATAATGACTACTAGCTACAATTTGTGAAATACATAGATCAAAAGAAAAAAAAAAGTCAATTTCTTATGTCAGTTTTATCTCCCAAAAAACTGAAGAGGCCAATTCCTTTATTTTTTGTTACATATCTCAGTTCAAAATGTTTATCTTCTTCAAGATGTATAAATCCCACATAAAGAATAAAACTATTTTTCAGAGAGAGGAAAAGAGAGAAAGATTGAATCGATTGGCTGCCTCCTGCAAGTCCCCTACTGGGGATCAGGACCGCAACCAGGCATGTGCCCTGAACTGGGACCTCTCAGTCCATGGGATGATGCTCAGTCCACTAAGCCACACTGGCCAGGCAACAACTCCTATCTTTACTAGAGTTCTGTGTGCTCAAGTTTCACTTCAAAGACCTAAATCAAATAAAAACTCAGGTTTATTTAAAATAGTACTAAAATTACATCTGTAATACTTTCAACAATAAAGATACATTTATAATAAAAAAATACTAAAATATTATTTTTAAAAAAGCAGCCTTGGTAAATAAATGGTTAGAGTATCTCTGAGTCCCTTAAAAAGGTAAGAGGAATCCATTAGGCAAATACCTTTTTATCCTATGGAATAAACTGACCAAATTCTGTCCCAACATAATCTGCTTCATATGCTGATTAGAAACCCTCAAACTCATTACTACTCCAAAACAAGTGTATTTATCTGTGTTTACTGAAGAATCATAAAGATTGATTAAAAAAAAAAGTTAAAGTTTTTTTTTTTTACCGTTATGGGTATTTTAAATATCAAGAATAGCTGTTTTTCAGTCTGTGACAAACCGATGTCTTATTATAATAACACAGAGTACTATACTGCCTATTTAAAACAGGCTTCATGAAAACTATAACCCTCAATGTGAAATCAGATACTTAGTATCTTGAAAGCAATACTTATTACATACACAGTCACCATTCTAAAAAAATGTTATGCTACATTCAGATGTGGAGAAAAAATTGTAATCAACAATTTAAAAATTAACGTAAGAGCTGGAATGAGTAATGGAAATCCAGCTGTTGTAGCAGGTAGTGTGTATGTGTGGCAGCTAAAACTTGCTGTACAGTAAATTTACCTAGGTTTGGGGGTAAAAAGAAAAAGATAAGCACATTACAATCATGTAAACTACTTGTTACTCGTTTTCACAAAAGAGACTTAACCAGCAATTTAAATGCTAAAAATTTGCCATTTCTTTTTTCTCTTCAATTTAGTTATATTTGATAAGCATTTTCTAAGATTTCAGTTCTACAAGATTTGATGCACAAAAATGATAGATAACTTTTAAAGGGAAAAGTAATATTAAGTTACCCAGATTGTTAAGATATCTCAAAAACCTGTGTTCTAGAACAAATGTTGCCCATGACTGGGAAAAAAAGAAAAACAAAACAAAACATCAAGCTTGTATCTAGGGAATATTGAACAAAGCCTATGTGATACATACAATTAAACTGAAGATTTTGATATAACTTGGGATACTGTTGTACATTTTGCCCAGAATATCAAGTGCATGCTTTTCCTCTAGAAATAGGAAAATGCACTACTAGACATAGCCAAGATATCACAGGGGGACTGGGCACTGTAAGAGTTAGAAAGTAAAGGTTAAATCAGATCACTCAAATCTTTTGAATTCTAATTCCATCACCTCAGAGTTAAATAGGGCTTTCCCCCCCAGAGTGATCACATACATATGTGAATACAGGCACAGAAACTTGTCATTTTTATTTGGGTAACAAAGGGTCTCCAAATTATACTGAAAAATCCTAATTATTATCATTCCTGCAAAAAAAAAAATTTAGCACACTTTTCACGAATTTATGTAAAAGAGAAGAAAATACACATAATTTTATATCTTAAACTTTTTTATTCCCTACCAGACATTAATTTTGTCTTGTTTTCTTTGTTTTCTACAATTTCCAACTTGTACCTGTATTTAATACTGCTTTAATCTGCTGAAGACATTAACTGATTGCTTTCCTAAATCTAAGGATTATATAGTTTTAGTATAAATATATATCACATATTTTCGTAAAATTTTGACAAAACCAAATAAGCATGCCTTGTTTTAAGTCCATGCTCCTTCCACTGTTTATAAAATCTGATTTAATGATCAAAAATTCTTGGTTGTCATTCTTCAGTTACAACAAACAGTCTTCCTTCTGAACTGCCACTCACTCTTTTTACATAATAACAAGCAATAGAAAAACCAAAGAAATTATCTTAATCTTAGTTCTTCCTTTTGACACTATAAAATAATGTGAACTTTTTTTTTTAATAAAACAAATACATCCAAAACTCAATACATTCAAATGACCTGTGCCTCCTTTAAGGGAATCACCTTGGAAGGCCACAGTTCATTCTCTTAACTATACTACCACTGCTCAAAATACCTTGAAAACTCTTTTGGGATTGCCTCCAAAGCCAGCTGCATACTTTCTACGATTACCTCAAAGACTGATTTAATTTTTGGAAACTATAAAGTTATTCGGTGTCAAATAATGGTTAACTATATAAGACAATGAAGCTTGGTAGTACCTTTTTTTTTAAAAAAAAACAACAACAACGTGTAATCATAAAGTTAATAGTTTTTGTGACTTAAATTAGCTATGAAAGCAATTCTAAAAGAGCAAAATCTGAGATTTTGAGCAATGGTAAACTGTTGGAATTAGGAAATAATTTTCCAGTATGATCACTATGCAGGGTAACATTCATTTAGCTGTCTATGTTCTGGCATATTTGTTTAAAGTGAACATTCTGAGAGTTAGAATTTATTCTTTTAAAAAGAAATATCATTCTTAAAAAAAAAAAGAATTTTATTCCTTTAAAGCATCACTGTTAAAGTAAGTACTATGAAAGTGTTCGGTTAGAAACTAGTTCTACTTACTTTATCAATAAAGACTTATTTTAAAAACGTGAAAGCAAATAACTAACTTATTTGCTCCCAGGCTTTTTAAAATTAACTGAAATTTCTAAGGTACTAAAAATCAAAACAAAAAGCCCAAGTGTAATAAAAACACATCAAGAACCAAACTACAATTTCTGAGCTGCACTGTTTATTTTGCTGCTTGAAACCTAAGTGACAGTATGCCACTGTAATGATGGGGTTTCATCTAAACCTTTACTACACTGCAGGTACAGAAATATACGGACACATTTTTGGAGAATTGACATTTTGCAAAATGCAGCAAACATTTTAATTTATACATGAGAAAAGGAAGTGTTCAAAAGGGTATGCATTTCAAGTTATTGCAGGTTATTTGTGAGAGAATTTCTGTAGGTAAAACATGTTTAAATTTAACCAACAGTAGCGTGTCAGTGTATTTAAAATCATGACAAAAATCTTCTCTCTGGTCATGTTGCCCATGACAAATTACTATGATGTTGTATGTTTAGGGCAAGATGTCAATACAGCATAAATCCCATGGCATTTTGGTTTTCTTCTGGAGATTAAAGCTGTTTTCTTGGGATAAATGCAGCAGCAAAACACAAACCAGTTGATCAAAAAAAGCACTTCTGCCATAACGCCAATAATTTTCAGGACACATCAACCGACAGTAGTTTTGCCATTCCCAGTTCTTTTAAGAATTACATCTCTGCACTGTTGCCTTAAGTATGTCTGTAAAAGCTTGTTCTCTGTTAAGCCAGTTTACTGACTACAGCCTGGTTGAGAGAATTTAGTTGGTTGGTCCATTTATCTAGTGCAGTATATCGGGCACCACCTCTCTTCTGATGATCCAGTTCAAGGAGTTGGTTGACTTGATCAATTCGGCCATGAATAGTGCTGGAAATAAATAAAAGAAGACACATCTGCAATCTGTTTTCATTAAGCATATCTTCTAGACTAATATTTCATAAATATTCACAATATCAATAAATGCCCAAAACAAAACAAACAAACCCACCCCCCAAACCCCAAACCATAAAACACCCACGCTGCCTACATTATAAAATAATTAAGTTCAGGATTAATTATAACATTCATTACCTTATTTAAACTCTAGACAGAAACCAGATTTCAGCTACCTGTCATCAATTTCACTGAAAGAATCAACAGGTGTAGACTTACCCATTTCATCAAGAGCAAATGTAACTTGTGAAGCTTTAAAAAACATACTGCTTTTAAAAAAGATAATTTCAAAACTACTATATACCACACCTTATACATAAAAAATACTACTCATTAAATAATTCTCTAGCTGTATATGGGTCATATACTGAATGAAGAATCCTTCTGAAAGAACTTAAACTTTTTCAGAGATCATGTGCTTTATATCCTCATTCATTTATTAAAAAACCATCACACATATCTCCTTTTAACAGGAAGTCATAGCCAAAGAGTGCTTTTTATGAAAAGTCGAGAATTCACCTGCTACCACATTTGCCATCATTATTCAAACTTCGTAGTCCTAAACATTTTGTGATAAAAAGTAGCCAAATACTTACTTATCCAATATGCACTGCACCAGCAAGCTCTCCACATCAGCTACATCTATGTTTAACTCCTAAGAGAAAAGACTCATTATAATTCTGATTAACTTTTAAAAAAAGTCATGATTTTATATAAACAATTACTCTGATTTTAAATTCATTTCCACTACTTTTAAAGAACAATTAGTGAAGAGAAAATTTATAACAAATTTCATTATCACTTCAAAATATTTCTGAGAATACAGGTATGATGAAATTTAACTTTGTAACTTTAAAGTGCATCTTACCATAATTTTATATGGTTGGGGTTAACCCTTTATCAATTATATTTTTAGCCACTACCCTCTCTTCTGTAATTTTTTCTGAGGCTGAAAGAATCTTTAAAAGGAAATTTAATGATCCTTATTTCTCTTTTCTGTTAACTCAATTTATACCAAGAAAACACAGAACAACTCACATTAAAAGTAAAGCTTTTACGTTATGCTGTAGTTAAGAAATGCAAATGTTACCAAGTTAGAATTACTAGTGTAAATGGAAACAGGTATACTGAATTTATAACTACAAATTATAAATATTAAAATCCATTAATATAAATACCTTAGAAATAAAAGGAATATGTATTCTTGTGTAAGGCTTAATTAATTTTATAAGCACTTGTGTTCTGATGTTTCGCAAAAGCTCTGAAAGAAAAGACAAAAATTAAGATAGTACATTTGCATTTAATAGTTTGTATATCTTTAGAAATCATCATGTACTTCTAAATCATATTAACTATATCACTTATCTTCTCAAAATACATTCGTCTGTCTGGCAAAGACATAAGGTATTTGGATCTAAAAATATTTGGGTGCAACAGATGCACAGTATGAATAGAGGCTTTCCCACAACTTTCTGTCCACACCTCCCTGATTTTGCTCATGTGTGACACTACCTAATACACCCCCTGCCTTCTCAATAATGCTCCACTGCTCATCACTTCCTCTATGGTTAACAGCTTTCAAGAAGCCGATTGACACCAGGCAAGTTCCTTGATAGTGCTTTCTCATAAAACTCAAAAGTATTACACTTTATACAATGATTTTACAATTTTCCCCAGTTTCTTCATGTGGAAGTGTCTTAAAAAAAAAAAATAGATTGGTCCTTGCTGGTTTGGCTCAGTAGTCAGAGTGTGCATCAGTGAACCAAAGGGCCGTGGGTTCGATTCCGATCAAGGGCACGTACCTGGGTTGCAGGTTCCGATCCCTGACCCTGGTTGGGGTCGTGTGGGAAGCAATCAATCGATGTCTCTCTCTTACATTGGTGTTCCTCTCTCCTTTCCCTCCCTCCCTTCTACCCTCTCTAAAAAAACAATGGAAAAATATCTTCAGGTAGCAATTAAAAAACAAAACAAAACAACAAAAATAAACAGACCGAAGTTCATGCATAAGGCTTCTACATTTTTCTATATCCACAAAGTACAGTACCAACCTAGATTCATATAAGAACTTAAAAAATGTCTGTTGAGTGAAAGGAGAATGGAAGGTAGGAAACAAAAAACATTACTTAAAAATGATCCTTTGGATTTTACTGATGCCATCTGAAATTTTAAGGTATTTAAATAAGTTGTTCCAAATGGTCATTTAAAAACCCTCAAACAGCTCCATAACAGGTGAAAACACTAGAGGTATAAAAGCAGCCTCAGAACAAAGGAATGATTTTTTTTTTGTGTGAATCCAACAGAACTTATTAAAAATCTCATACACTTACTGTTACAGTGTTAGCCTACCTTTCAAAGTAAATGCATTTCAGCATTATCTATAGTGGGCAATTTTCAAAACGTTGTTACTTGTCAAAAATAAATCCTAAAAATTAACTTTGAACCTAAGCATCAATAAGAAACATGCAACAACATTTAAATTAGAATAAAAAGGTACAAGAGACAGCCAATACTGTCCATTCTTATATGAAATGGACATCGTATAAGAACTTCAATATGTCAACCGTAAGAAACTGGCTAATGATTTCTTTAAAATGCCTTTATAATTTTAGGGAGTATTCTATTCCATGACAACATTTAGACACATTTCTACACTTTGCAATAAACAGAAGACAAACATCTTAATTTTACTTAGCTCCATTAAGAGGCACTGTTAGTGACAAAGAAAGTAAGAGAATTCAGGTAACTAAAAGAATATACCTTCAATGTGTTCCCTTATAAAAGGATCGTCCATGATGTTGCTGTGATTTGTTTTCAGAATTTTTTCAAATTCAGTGATATCATTATTCTGATAGGCACTAACAGAAAAAGAAAGGTACATATTTTGTCAAACATGAAGTCATGAATTAAATCAGATAACCCAAAGAGCCTGTCTCTCAATTTTTATATGCACAAACCTAAATTGTATTATAATTTCTGTCATGGGAATCAAGGTTAAACACACACACACCCTTCTGCAAATAAAATGAATTTCCTTTTTAATGCTTTGTTTTATAAAAGAAAGATTAAATAAATCTTTAGGGGTTATATATTTATATATAGCTAATTTAAATCTTATCAAAATCTTGGTGTTAGTAGGAACTGACAACAGTTCAATGACTGTTTAATGTCTGATGCTGTCCAAATGAATTGTATGTTTAATCCCTAAGAAGCCAAGTTTTGTGTACACTACAGTGTGGAGGAGTTTGGCCTTGTCTTTCAGATCGACAGTATATCTTCTCTGAAGCTTATTCAGAAATGCAGCTTCCTAATTTTTTTCTTCTAGAAAGCTACCAGCATCTGCCAAAACTTTTCAAAGGGAGTATTTGATTCCTAATTCTTTAGCTGAAAATTTCACTGAGCTATACAGCAGAAAATTATTTCAGGGTGGATCATTAGTGCCAAAAAGGAAACACACAAAGTACAGACTGATGGACCCTGCTGCAGAAGGCCAAAGGCTGATTTGTTTTCATGATTCTCTGAGGTATCTAGTATCTAGTCCTAAAATAATTCTGTAAGGCACTATGGGGATTACTAAAGGTGCTGAGAAGGAAGAGGCCAACCTTCTGGATATGGCACCACTGTCTGCTTTATATGTAAGACATATCATCAGCCATTCTGCACGCCCTCTGCTGTGCTTCCATCTGATGGGTCGCAATGTAACTTCATGTTAGGGGCAGGTGATTCAAGTGCTTCAACAGGAATTATTTTCCTCTAGTCTGCTGGCAACTGACTAGGAAGATAAAATTAGGAAGCATTACTTTCTTACCTACTCCAAATATATTATTTTAAATACTACAGGAGGATATATTCAAGTAGTGAAAATACTTGCACACACATACAAATATTTTTTCTTCTCATTCTTATAAAAAATTAATTTTTTAAAATTACAAATGTTCTTTTCCCATTGACAACCCCCTCCACACCCACCCCCTTCACCACACAGACTGTTGTCTGTGTCCATTGGTTGTGCATATATGCATGTAAGTTCTTTGGTTCATCTCTTCCCACCCCTGACTCTCCATCCATCCAAGGTTTGTCAGTCTGTTCCCTACTTCCATGACTCTGGATCTATTTTGTTCATCAGTCCACTTTGTTCATTATACTCCACAAATAAGTGAGATCATGCACACATACATATTTTAACTGACAGATCCTTCCACTATTTAAGTTGCTTTTAAAAAATCTTATACAAAATGTAGGACACCACAGGCAACTTGTTTTGGTCAAAATTTACCATTAAAATAAGTTTCTAAGTTCCAATATAGAGGCTTCTTCACTGAAGTAAGTTGTAAGATATAGTAAATACATAAATAAAGCTATTGTTTTGTCGAGGTCTGATAAATCAGTTCCTTAATGCATTTTAATGTATTTAACAAATTTAATTTAGATAAAATATCAAGGCCAATATTTCTTTAAGAGTTTTAAAAGTATGAACTATTGCTTTAGCAACTGAACTTTATAAACAATTTTTAACAAGTATTATGAAGTTAGTTAATCTCTAACTAAATCACCTCTTAATGTGGCCAAATGTAGATGAAATAAACTATTTGAAATAAAGATGGAAAAATTTCCTTTTATAACTAAAATCAACTTAATTCAACAAATATTTATTAAAATAGACTAAAGAAATAAATAAACTGATTTTTTAAAATGTTACAACTTAGGGTTTTTACCGCCTAACCATTCTTAGTTACCTTAAAATGAAGTCATTATTTTTACAGCTAAAATTAAGGTTTCCTTAAAAAAGAAAACCTAGTACTTATAAAAATCACAGCCAAGTAAAAACAAAGTAAATGAGAACATTTTACATGAGAATTTAAACTATATCATGAAATAGCCATTTTTTTTCAATTACATAAAATTACATGTAGGTGACTGAATTTATAGTCTAAAAGCACTTCCTGCCTTATGTCCCTGACTTCATTCATCATGCCTTTGTAAACTCAGCTGTACACTCTAAAACAACCAACTTGAAGAAACCCAGTAAGCTTCTCCTACTTTTCTACAAAGAAAGCCCATTAAAGTTTGGGCTCCAACCATTCCGGGCACAGAGGAAAATAATTCTTGCTCACTGATTTCTTTGGCAAAACCAGGTCTTTTTTTGTAGACTTTTTGCTTGGTTTAATCTTTTATAATTTTATTTAATATTATGGCAGGTTTTCCAGTTGCTAAACATCCTTAGTCATCTCTCTCTCCATTGAGGCTATCAATAAATCCTTGGGTATCTTACCAGTATGACTCCTCTGTTTCTCACCTCAGAAAATCATCTGAGGTAAACTTTTTTAAAATGATTTTTTTATCTTGTTAATTGAGAATACACTGTAAAGTCTTATTGAAAATTCTCGATTTATGTGGACCAATTCATAATTTCATTTTGAATTAACGCAGGTAGAAACAGCAAACATTGAGAAACTGTTTTAAAACATCTACAATCAGTTTCCTACTGAAAAACAGCGCACACACATACAGGTGAAAAAGCAGCATAATTTATAAAATATCATGCCTAACAGAACAGCATAATAAATGACTTCAGAAGATAAAAATTTCACAAGAGTAATTGTTGAGAATTAACTAAATGCTAAAAAGTTCTCTCCTCTCTCTCCCCTTTATTCACTTCTTTAAATTTATCTTAAGCAAAATATAAACTCTTACCTTACTAAATTCGTCATTGCGAGAATTTCTGGATCATTTTTGTACGGTTTGGCCTAAATATAGTAAAAAAAAAATTAACTACACATACAAAGTTTATTTCCATGACAGACAACTGACAGAAATGAACACACATACCTCCTGTGAGTCAAATGGATTTATTCCCGATTTCATTAGCATATTTGCTAAGACCAAATATTTTAAGCAAGTGGTTCTTCTTGGACTTCCTGATTCATCATAATTCTTGAAGGCTTCAAAAAAATCAGTGTGTGCCTTTTCAAATTCACCTTCTCTCAAGTGCATTTTACCACCACATTCTGCAAAGAATAAAACAGGAGAAAAGAGGACATTTTTAGTGTCATAACAAGACTGACCACTTTATAAAAATAAAATAAAAACCATTTCAATGGCTTCCAGTCTTTTAATTCTATAACATGAATAGTACTAGCCGTAGGGTACACACTTTACACCCTATAAAGAGCAAGCTCTAGCCCTGGCCAGTGTGCTCTGTGGTTAGAGCGTCAGCCCTTGCACCAAAGGGTCTTGGGTTCGATTCCCGGTCAAGGGTACGTACCTAGCTTGCAGGTTCTGGCCCTGGTCAGGGAGTGTGCAGGAAGACAACCAATCGCTGTGTCTCTCTCACATTGATGTTTCTCTCTTTCTCTCAAGCAACATTCACAAAATGCATATGAGGATTAACAAAAAAAAAAAAACAAAAAAAAATTTTTTTTTTTATCCTCACCCGAGGACATTTTTCTATTTTTTGTTCAGATAGAGTGGGAGGGAGAGAGAGGAAGAGAGGGAGAGAGAGAAACATCGATGTGAAAGGGACACATTGAGTGGCTGCCACCCACATGACCAACCAGGGCCGGGGACAAACTACAACCGAGGTATGTGCCCTTAGCGGGAACTGAACCCTGGTCTCTCTGGACCGCAGGCCGATGCTCTAACCACTGAGCCAAACCGGCCAGGGCAAAAAAAAAATTCTTAAATAAAATACAATAATGAATAAATAAAAAGTAAGCTCTTCATTAAACATCAGCCAAACAAGCATTTGCAAGTCTTTGTTCTCAACTGAAGGAGAAAGTAATTTTATATACATCATTATAATTCTAGAATAGAACTTATGATAAATTTTCTATTAATATATTCACTGATACAAATTTTAAAAGACAAAAATTAATCCTAATTTTTTTCTAAGACTACATCATTTCATTGACTTCACTACTTTGCCAAGTACTTTCACTCAAAGAGAAACGACCAGAGTCATTTAGTTATAGGCAATGGCGCCTTGGTATTTCCCATGACACTGCCTACCCTCTCCAAACCAAACTTGCCTCTGATGACTCCCATGATCAGTGGATGAGGGATGGCAGACTTGATGTGAAGTGACTGTTCATAGAGTGCTTTAAGTTTTTTGTTATTTTTCTGTGCTGTGTACATTTGAATTTCCAAAGCATATATTTCTAATAACTGTGTACCCTTTTTCAGGTCATCTTCTCCATCATCAGTCTAGGAAAGCAAATAATAAACTTTAGTCAAGACAGAATTTAGAGTCAGCCTCGTACTTTTTATTTGAATTGGCCTAAAACCTTACATTTATAAGTTTCTAATTTTGTGCAAGAATGCACTACAAATTTTAATTGGGACCTAGAGTCCTAAGAACACTTCCTTTAATGGCCAAAAAGGAACCCACACATCTTTTGTACTTTCCAGTCATTCAATAAGAAAAAAGTGGCCAGAGGTATATTATTCTGTATGAAATGTTATAAAGTTTCTTTTTAGCTAGGAGGTTATTTATGGTCTTCTCCAAATCTTCACAACTTTAGATCCACTGATTCAATCAAATAACACCCTGAATGCCTTCTCTGTGCCATGCACTGGGTTTGCCTTGGGGAAATAAGTTAAACAAGCCAATGTTCCTCACCTAAAAATGTTCACAATCTAGTAAATTAATCTGTTAAGAGATAAATTACATTATAAATGATGATAATTCTAGTTTAAGCATGAACCAAGTACCTAGAAGAATGGAAGGGAAAGGAACTAACTCGACTGGGGGATGTCAAAGGAATAACAGGAGTGGTGACGTTTGAGGTCAACTTTGGAAGATAACCAACATTCACAAAATGCATATGGTAAATAGTCAGAAAAATAGCATGTGGTTAATAGTCAGATAATCATAAACAGCAAATACCAAGTTACACAAAGTCAAAAACTTACTATTTATTTGGTTTTCCAATTTAAAGCTTCTCTTTAGTTATTTACTAATGAATCACAACTGACTAAACAAATATGATCTGCAAGATAATTCGTACATTCAGATTATCAAGTATCTCTGCTATACTACACTATTTACAATCCAGACAGCATTTTCCTTATGTAATAAAATAAACAAAGCAAAAATTTCACATTCCTTATGTATACACTGAGAGACCCCCTCCATTCAGAAATGGTTTCTCTACCATTTCCATTTGGCGTGTAACTGAACTCAGTTGTTTGTGTGTCAGACTAAGTGTTCCTAAGAATATGTAGATAAGATATAATTCAGCCTGGCCAGTGTGGCTCAGTAGATTGACTGTCGTCCCATGGACTGAGAGATCCCGTTCGCTTCCCAGTCAGGGCACATGCCTGGGTTGTGGGCTCAATCCCCAGTAGGGGGCGTGCAGAGACAGCCAATCCATGTTTCTCTTTCACATGGATGTTTCTCTCTTTCTCTCTCCCCCTTCCCATTTCTCTTAAAAAAATAAAGAATCAAAACATATTTTAAAATAATTTGCTATTAAAAAATATATATAATTCATAAATTACCTGCTTACTAAAGCAAAAATATTATGAAATACAAACATTTTTCTTGTTTTTAAAAACTAGAAAAAGCAAAACAAATAAATAAAAATATCTTCAGGTGATTAATTTAGAACACTTTCCTGATTAACTGACCCCCTATTTACAGAAATAATATATAATTAAAATAATAGTACATGGCTTTGAAAAAGGGTAAACTTTTAAAATCAGTATTTATACATAAAATTTAAACTAATATCAAATAACTTATTTATCAAGACAATTATATATATATATAATTACATATATATATATATATATATATATATATACAAAAAAATTATAGCCCATAGCTAAAAAGTTAGAGGGACACTGTCCAGACCACATATGTGGCTATTCAAATTTAAATTAATGAAATATAAAACTGAGCACCTCTGTCACACCAGTCACATTTCAAATGTCTACTGACATGTAGCTATTGCTACCATATTGGAGAATACAAATACAGTGTATCTCTAGCATCACATGAACTACTGGATGGTATTGTTATAGGGAATTCATACATTATAAACTAGAATATAAAATATCTTTATGATACATGTCTACAATATCCTTTTTGATTTCCACAGGGTGCATAACTAATTCAGAAAGGCTTATTCTTAGTAAGCATTATTGACTGGCCTATTTATTTATTAATACCTATGGCCTCATCCCACAAACATAAGGACTGAAATTAGGATTAAAACAGGAAGAAATGTAATACTCAGAAAAAAGTTTATTTTCCAAATTTTATTTTTGGAATGATGCTTGAATAAAAACCCTCCTAAGCAATGTTTCGAATACAAATTTTTCTTATGCTCTTTTACTATGAAGAAATGTTAATAAAAAATTAAGGAAAAATTACCTGACAGGACTGATGTAACTGGCGTAAAATTTTTTGAAGCTTTCCATATTCCTCCCGTTCTAAATACAATTTTCCAAGCTGTAAAGAAAGAAACTTATTAAAATAAAAACATTTCAACAGGAGGTAAGCATCTTTAGGAAAGTTTACTAAGGACACCCGCCCACTCTTCAAAAGAAAAAAATGTAAGTAATTATAATCGTTACCTTTGTGTTTGTCTTAAACCACAGTCTATCATTCTTAGCATCTTTTAAAGCTTCCAGTGTTGTTTCATAGAATTCCTGCAGTAAATCCATCTGACATAAAAAATCAGAATTCTATAATTGTAAACAGCAAATTTGTACCTGTTAATAAAGTTAATTTGAGCAAACTAAAAGTGCATCTTTGAACTTTAATACACATAGGATACACAACTATCTATATCTTACCATATGTCTGTGACAGTCCACAAAATACATAATACAGACCAAATTTACAAAAGATATGTGCCGAGATGTTTTCATAAAAATAAAACCCAGAAAATATCTTATACTCTAATAGTATAGGTTTGTCTTTTCTAATCTAATAACTCACTTTAAATAAACAAAATTACATGACCCATATAAAGAACTAGTTGTACTGTTTTTAATAGAGTTATCTTTTTCACTCAACTCTTATTTGGTACATACTATGTGGCAAACACTATCTCTACATAATAGGATCAAGAAGTAACAAGGACATGAGAACAGGAAAGTCTGATCCTTCCAGAAAAGGCTGCCTATTTATACATGACTACTGATGGCTTACTGAATAAGTCAAGTGCCGCCCACTCAATATCTATTCTTACTTTCAAAGGACAAATAGCTTATGTATAATAGTATGAAACAACACACAATCTTGAAGTTTTATAATTACTACCCAATCTGGCATAACATTTATAAATAGTATACCAAAAGCGTTTTGATGATACTTGTCTGTAAAACTCAGAAAACATTTTCCCATTTAAGACAAGCCATTTGATATATAACACCTCTGGAATTAGTGCCATTAAGTGCAAATGATCTAACAAAACACAAGTTTATCATCCTCTATTTTCATTACATGTATTTTAGACATAGAGTAAAAATAATAAACTGCCTCAGGAAACAAAAATGACATCTAGTAGAAAAGATGGAATGAAAGAGGCTGATTCTGTGATGAACTTTCTTTATTATAAATATAAAAATATCAAATGTTCTAAGAAATAGTAAATGATACAGAGAATACTTCTTATGCTCAAATACCACACTGTAAGAAAGCTAAAACTTAGACTACGTTGCTTAAAAGCATATAAGCAAACAATCCAATTAAAAATTATCTTAGTGATAAAAAAATTATCATTGCTTTTCTTAATAATCAAAATGTAGAATAATGAAAGCAACATCACTCCCAGTGCTCACTGAAGTTTATCATCAGCCCTTCATCACCCATCCACCTATTTACAGCAGCATTTTTTGAACCAACACTTAATGAGCAATGCCAAGCACTAACTGTATGAGTCCAGGTTCTCTCCTCAAGGATCTTTATCTAATCAAATCTACCCAAGTCATCTATGATTCACTGTTAAATAGCTCAGGATGGCTAGCTGAAGTGGTGATGGAGTTTAGAAGGATCTGTGAGCCTGGTCGGTGTGGCTCAATGGTTGAGCACATTGACCCTTGCACCGGGAGGTTGCCGGTTTGATTCCTGGTCAGGGCATATGCCCGGGTTGTGGGCCCAATCCTCCGTTGGGGGCATGCAGGAGGCGGCCAGTCGATGTTCTCTCTCATCGATGCTTCTATCTCTCTTTCCCTCTCTGTTTCTCTCTTTCTAAATCAATGAAGACAAAAAAAAAAAAAAAAGGAACTATGAAAAGGAACTATGATAGTAACTGTAAACGGGAATCTAATATAAGCTGGTAAAAACTGTGTGTAGATTATGTCAGTATCTGAAGATACTATTTAAAAAGATTAGGCTAGAGCTATTACCCCCCTCCCCCCCGTATTGATATGAGGGAGAGAGACATAGAAACATTGATGAGAGAGAACATCGACTGGCTACCTCCTGCATGTCCCCCACTGGGGATTAGACCCACAACCTGGGCATGTGTACTGACCGGGAATCGAACCAGGGACCTCTTGGTGCATGGGTCGACACTCAACCACTGAGCCACACTGGTTGGACTAGAGTTAATATCTTTTAATATTACATAATAGTACCATTATTAAGAAAATAGTACATATTATTTTAAAAGCACACTACTAGCAAAAATAACTAACTAGATTTTCTAGGCCTTAAAAAAAAGAACAAAGCCTTTAATATAAATAATAAACACATTGATAAGTACCAAGAGGAAAACCAGAATCTAACCTGTTTAGAAGTGGAGATATAATCAAGAATAGAATTAATGGATTTTTCAGAATAATTTCTTGTGACTGCACTTCGAATATAGGTCAATAGTTGTTTATATCTGTTCATCATTTCTGGAAAGTTTGTCTGTGAGGGAAGAAAAATGCATTATTAGGTATACATTTATGTATTAAAATATGTATACATCATTAAAATTGTAGTACACATATACAATGGAGTACTATGCAGCTGTAAGAAAGAAAGATCTCTTATCCTTTGAGATGACATGGAGGGGCCTGGAGAGTATTATCCTAAGTGAAACAAGCCAAGCAGAGAAAGACAAATATCACATGATCTCACTTATTTTTGGAATATAATGAACATAACAGTCTGGGGAACAGGGTAGACCCAGAGACGTGGAAGTAGGGTACAGACTGACAACCCTCAGAAGGAGAGGGGAAGAGATAAACCACAGAACTTATATGCATGCATGCAAAACGAATGGACATGGACAACAAAGCTGGGGATGGGGTGGGGGGAATAGGGAGGAGGGAATAACTTAAATTTGAAATTACTATATTTATAACGTTAGTTTACCAATAAGTACAACTTTTAGATTTTCCAAACTTCAGATATTGTTCCTCACTGTGCAACAAACATATTTATTTAAGTCATGAAAATGACTAAAATATTCATAAACCAAAAAAACATAAATAAATCCAATATTATTTTGTTGTTATTGTTGTTAATCCTGTTTGGAGGATATTTTTCCATTGATTTCTTAGAGAGTGGAAGGGAGCAGAAGGGGCGGGAGGGAAGGAGAGCAAAAGAGAGAGAGAGAGAAACATCAGTGTGAGAGATGCAATGGTTGCCTCCCAAGTAACCCTGACCAGGACTAGGATTGAACCTGCAACCCAGGTAACGGTTTTTGCCCTTGAGCAGAATCAAACCTGTGACGAAAGGTGAGTCGACACTCTAATTGCTGAGCCAAACCAGCCAGGGCAAAAATCCAACTTTTAAAATGCCTTGGGTACCAGCTATGCAGATTTCAGCTATATCATACTCTTCTAAAATTTTACCCCTTCATCAGGAAGCTCTCTAACAGTAGTTGCATGTTTCTGTTCTCCCTAATATTGCTGACTGCATTAAAATGTGAAGTACAAGAATCTCTTCAAGCACAGGTATTCAGCCCACTATCAAGAAAAGTCCTCCCATTTAGGCTCTACTCAAAGGTAGATGTAGCTAACGTTGCTAATCCTTGCAGCACTATTTGCAATACTGTGGTTATTCCAGAAAATTCGAAAGATCTGAGGAAATAAAGGGCTACTAGTAAAATTTCTAGCACAAGTATTTTGGCGGAGGGTCTATATTACCCCTGAAAGTGTATCATGTAAGCCAACTTACGAGTAGTGTAACCTTATAAACATGAATTTACAGTCCCCACAATTTCCAACTGCTGTTAATCCCCTTTTTTACTGGGTTCTCTACTTTTAATCAGGGAGGAGCACTGGCAGTTGTAACACTATTTTTCTTGACTAATAAAAAAATGTGTGTTTATTAGGGTGAAGAATGATACTGTAATTTTCCTGCTTCTGACTATGTCCTGGCTCTGGACAGTATAAGACAAGAAAACACAGGAAGCCCTGGCTGGTTTAGCTCAGCGGTTAGAGCGTTGGCTTGCGGTCCAGAGAGACCCAGATTCGGTTCCCGCTAAGGGCACGTACCTCGGTTGCAGTTTGTCCCCGGCCCTGGTTGGGTTGTGTGGGAGGCAGTCAGTGGATGTGTTCCTTTCACGTCGATGTTTCTCTCTCTCTCTCTTCCTCTCTTTCCCTCCCACTCTTACTGAGCAAAATAAAAAAAAAAGAAAAGAAAATATAAGACTACCTACAATCTTCTAAGCAAGAATTGAATTACAAAAATGAAAACAGTAGTAGGGGTGGAAAAAATAGATAGAACATGGGAAAAGCTTTAGCATTATGTATCAAACAACCTTTTTTTCAAAGTATGCCAGTACTATGTGGTGGTAAATAATAGGTAACATCTTATCAGTAAACTGCTAAAATTCAAGTTTTGGAATGTATCTTGTGACAAAAATAAAATAAAAAATATGATTCCCAATTTTGAGATTATATCTTGATACTGAAATAGGATTTTAACAAAAAGGTTGTTTTGAATTAATTTTCTTATGCTATAACAACTTTGAAGTTCACTGTTTGGAAATTGTTACTGGAATTAACGATTGAGGAAAGATTAGGTAAATTGGTTTTATCTGCAGTGGTGAACACACAGAGGAGTTGATAATGAACCCTTCCAACTTTGTACTGCCCCAAACAACTAACGGCTGAAAAACGACTCTCGTAAACCATAATGTACACAGAGATACTGCTAGAGCAAATAAAATGCAGAGAAGGAAAGTAGGCAAAATAACATAAAATACAAATAATCCTTTCCCTTACTTGTTTCCTATCTTGGCTCAAGGTAAAATGGTAAAATCAAGCCCTGTGGGTAGCATATGATTAAGTGGGTTAAAAAACTAAACCATTCTTAGTATGTTAAGATAGATTTCTTTAATTACAGCAACGTAATTTCTATAGGTTTTCTTGGTATTATTTCAAATCATGGAATGTTAAGAGTTAAACACTGGGTCCCTAATGTCATTATAATTATTTAACCAAAATCTCTAGCCCTTGAGACAGTTGATGCTTCTTCCATAGCTCTCTGAGTTACTGATTTAAATATAGTAAATATTTTCACAAACAATAAATGGAAAGAAAACACAGAGGCTTTGTGCAACACTGGAGATACTTTTGAGAATATCAGAGCAGTAGAACTAGAAAGGGTAAATGCAACAGCTATTTTCCCCTTAACTATATTTAAATGCAACCTACAGTATACTTAGTAACATTTAACATGTTGAACAGTCCTGATATTTTGGGGGAAAGAAATCAGCTAAAATATTTTGTTTCTGTAGATGTCATGGAGGAGGGTGAGGATGCCAGAGTGAGAGTACACCAAGAGCAGGATGCAAGATTAGTGCTGTTAACTGGATAAAGGCACTAATCAATTCAGGGAGTTCAATTTCAGACAGATGGGCTAGAGAAGCTAATGGGGAGAGAGAGAGGAGGCATATGATAAACACAGAGACAGGGAAAAAAGAAAGTGTTAATAGATTATCAGCTACCCTTCCGTTTGCCACAGAGGCAAGCGCTTACCTCTGTTTGTTAATCTAAGCTCCGCTTTATCTTTTCCTTAAAAGTTCCTCTACCATTAGTGATCTTAAGATTCATGTCTTTATCTAGTCCTCTCATCTACTAACTGTTCCTTTTCCCCTCCACTTTTATTCTGCATTATTTTTTTAAAATTTATTTTTATTTTTTCCTTTATTGATTTTAGAGAGAGAGGAAGTGAGAGAGAGAGAGAGAGAGAGAGATAGAAACATTGATGAGAGAACATCGATTGGCTGCCTCCTGCATGCCCCCTACTGGGGATCAGGCCCACAACCTGGGCATGTGTCCTGACTGGAAATCGAACTGGTGAACTCTTGGTGCATGGGTTGATGCTCAACCACTGAGCCACACCAGCCACACCATTCTTTTTTTTTAAAATATATTTTTATTTTTATTTTTTTAGATAGAGAGGAAGAAACATCGATGAGAGACAAACATCAATCAGTTGCCTCCTGCATGCCCTATACCGGGGATCGAGCCCACAACCTGGGCATGTGCCCTGACTGGGAATCAAACCCATGACCTCTCGGTACATGGGACGACGCTCAATCCTCTGAGCCACACCAGCCTGGCTACTCTGCATTTGTGAAGATTGGCATTCTAGGAGGGTACAATGTCATGAGAAGTCCAGCTTATCTATGAGTTCATGCAACAAAATATTTGAGCACCTACTGAATGCCAGCCACTATGATTGGTGCTAGAAATATAACAATGAATTAAACAAAGTCCTGCTCTCATGGAACTTTCAACCTATGGGTTGGGGTGGAGTGGGAGTGGCAGAAAGTCAATAAATTAAGTAGACAGATCAAGTGGTAATATATGAGAAGAAGAAAAATTGCAGGGTAAGATGACAGTAAGTGATGATGGGAAGGATGCTCTTTTATATAGGGTGGTCAGGAGAAGGACATCCTGATATGTGGTGACATTTGAACAGAGACTTGATGAAATGAGGAAAATAGTAATATGGCTATCTGTGAGGAGGATTTGGGGCAAAATAGCAAGTACAAGAATTTACACAGGAGTGTGCTTAGGTGACATGAGGAACAGCAAAGAGGCCAATAAGGTACAGAAGAGAAAACAAGATATATTTTGAAGAGCTATAAAGCCAGCTAGATTTACCAATAAATTATTTTCGGGGTGAGAGATATGGAAAGAATCAAGAATAATGCTAAGGTTCTGGCCCTAATTTGTGGAGAGGAACTTTCCATGTATCTAAAAGATAAGTTTTCTTAAAAAGCTCTATTGGAAAAAAAACCTTTGTATACTATGCAGAATTTATTTGTAGTCACAAATGAAAAGTAGCCTAAATATGGAAACATATGAAGTTATTTTGGTATAATGGTATTTTGTTGCACGCAGATTTTATCTACAGAATTTATTTTTAAAATCACTAGTTTAATGCCCCTAGAAACAAATCTTACCAACTTGAAGTTAATTTTAATCATTTGTTTCAGTGCTTTAAAGCCCCATTCTCCCTTTTCACCTTCAAGTTCCAAAACCTGAAAAAAGAAGAAATTCTTAGTCTAATTTAATAGTACTATTTTCTAATGCCATTCAATGTCTAAATTTCGAATTTATTTGACATCATATGTAAGAAAGACTTCCCCAAGAATTCTATTTCTCAATATTATTTTTTAAAGGCTTAAAAAAGAAACAAGTCTTAAAATGCTTACTTAAGGATAAGTGAGATTATTTTGAAGTTCCTTCATCAAAATATTAAATAAGAACCACTTCTTGATTCTTATACAGTTCCAGAAGTACTCCTCCCTGCCCTGAATAAACCATTGGTATGAATAATCCAAAAGTGTATTGGTTGTCAGGAAATCACATTAATAGTGAAACCACACCTGTATAATCTGTCCCCAAAAGAACAAGATTGCAAGGATAATACCTATCGCTTATCATGTTGACTCCTTACCAAAACCATACTAGTTTTTTAGGACTGTGGCCCTGGCTCTATAGATAGCTTGTCTAGAAAAAGAAAAGAACAGAATAGCCCCTTAGAAATATATGCTTGTGCTGCATAATGAGAACTTATTTTACAGGATTATTACTAAGTATCCAACACACATTTCTGAGATAAAATCACTTGTAACTTATTTGATCTAAGACATCATTTTTTTTTTTAGACATCATTTAAAAAGAAACAACAAACTTTAAAACATAGAATCAACCAGAAAAAATATGAACCTTCTGGAAACTGCTTAATGCTGCTTTTGGGTCATCTTCCTTTAACGCTTTGGAATTATAGTACTGATTTTCCAAATCCACATTCGGCTCAGAGTTACTATCTTCAGAATATTCCTGAGAGTTGGAAAAAAAACAGATGTTAAAATGAAAAAAGAAACCCATACACTGCACTGTAAAAATAAACACTGTTAAGACAGAAAAATCATATATTTATGCAAAACATAATAACTTTGAATACACAGGTAAAATGCCACAGATATTTAACTGTTATTTTAAAAACTACGGGAAAGACCAAAATCAAATAGATAGTATAATAAAATCATTTCTTTCTTTCATATCAAAACTATAGTTTCCATAGAACCAACACAAAAGCAAAGTACAAAGAAATAATGGTTTAATGGCCCCCAATTCTATAAAATTAGACCTTTTGTTAGCCAAGGAACCCGATAAAAATGTAGTAAGTGCTAATTATTCATCTTTAGTTCCATAATCAAATTTTCTCTACTCCCTAAGTCTAAAGTTCATCATTCTACCACATCTAATTACCCAGGATAATCTGTATATGGCAGAGTAGTCTATTGTTGAATATGTTTATCAGAATATTTGCCTTATGTGCATCTCGTTTTACTAAACAGCTGTTCAGTTTTATTAATGTATTTTAACTAGCTAAAAAAAATTAATCCAATAAAGCACAACAAAATGAATTTATATAATTTTACGTGATTTCCATCACATAAATTCAGTTCCTAGTACTTAAACAGTAAAGCAGAAAGAAAAGTTTGAGGAAAACAACTATTTTGGGGAGTGGTATATACAAGTTTAAAAACAGTTCCCAGGTATTCAATTTAATGATGAGGATTATAAAATACACATGGATTGGTATAATGAAAATTATTTTAGGAAGACAAGATTATCTTCTTCAGCTACAAGTCATTACAAAGGGCAAGTTTATGCCAGGTTAAGAACAGTACCTGGAAGTAAACACAAAAAGACAAGAACAGTATTGTAGAGTTATTTCTAAATCCAAATATGTACAGTTAATACTTTTTTAGAGCTATTTATAGAAAATTCTGTAATGCTTCATAAAGGCACAAGAATAAAAAAATGTATATTCTGAGTGTAGTGTTAGAAAGCTGAAAATACATAAATATAACATGATTTCTTCCTGTGACCAGTAGATGGAGGGGCATGTTTGATCTTAGTATAAAACCAATTTTATCTGACCACAGTGGCTTTGTAATGTGCGCCCTCTGGAGGATAATTATTTCATTGTGTAAGGACATGAAACATTAACACTCAGCCTCAGGTTTAAGAACAGTAATTTAGTTATGTTTAATATATGAAAATTCTCTGGAACACTGAGGAATGAGATCAAGTTTGGTGTAGTGAATAAATTTCACAATCACCTTTGAACCCTGTAATATAGATCTGACTACAACGAAACTGGTCAAACTAAACAGCAATTACTAAAGAATGAAAAGCCAACTTGTACATCAAGTGATGGCTTCTGAGCTAGGTTTTGAAAGATAAGTTGGAGTTTGCCTGCTAGACAAAATAGGAGAGAGGAAAAAGAACAGTAGATACAGAACAGCATAAGGAAGGTAACTAAAGAACTAAAAGCAGTTGTATTGTTGGAACACAGAAAATCCTTACTGACTCTACCTTCATCATAATCTATCTACTCCTCCCCTTCTCTTGCTGCCATCCTCGCCTACCAAACCCCTTTCATCTCTCTACAGACTATAGCTTCCCATCCTCCTTGTTCACCTTTAAATTCCAATCCGGCCATGGTAAGCAGCCAGAATAATCTTCATAAAATACAAATTATCTCATTCCTCTTCTAAAAAGTGGCTTTCCATTACTCTTAAAATCAAATTAAAAAATCATCAAAATGTGACTCCTGACTATATATCCAACCATATCTCCTATCAAACTCTCCCTCATTCATTTTGCTGCAACCTCTCTGGCCTTACCTTACAAGTGGCCAACTCTCCCCTCTATACGTGCCATTCCCTTCTTTTCCCACCTCTCTGCATCTGGTTACTACTGCATATCATTGCAGCTTCAGTGTCCTCCTTAAGGAAGATTTGGAGTAAAGAATCATGGCTACAAAACCTATTCTACACCTATTTCTTCTCTAATTAACTGTTCAATAGCTCTAGCTCAACCCGAAGCTGACTTTGCCTGCAGTCCCAATCTTCAGAATTCACCCCTGAACCTGGAAATAAAAAATTTTAAATTTACATCTATTCCAAAGCCTAAAAATCTGGACTCTCACTTACAGCCTATTTATTTTTGGTGTCTTATCCTGTAAAAGATTAGAAAAAACAACTAGGCCAGGATATGAGAAGCAGGAAGTAGAAGCTGAGAGGTACACATGACAGTAGTAGGATGCAGAACGGCCAACAAAGGGGGAACTGAAAATAATATTTTAGGAATTAAAGAGGTTAACTTCAATTACCTGGTGGTTAGTGAAATGATTATAACATTGATGAAGACCAGAACATTTACATTTCCTACCATGTCTAAAAGACTGGCTACCTAAAATTCTTGGCCCTGACTAGCTCCAGACTAATGATATTTCTAAATTTTAGATGTTATAACTCCCCAAAATCACAATGATCGAGATAAGACTTAATCCAACATTTTGTGAATATATTTCTTTGGCTTTCATATTATATAGATTAAGAAATGGAATGTATATTTTTTGCAGTAATTGCAATTCAACTCTTAAATGTTATTGCTTTAATGCATAAACACATAAGAACTGGCACAACTGATGTTACTGACTGGCTTCTTATAACTGGGCAGTCTCTTATTTTGATCTGTATTACCATGTTCACATGGTTTGAACCAGCCTCCATGACACCATTAACCTGTCATCTGTAGCTCAGTGAATCACACCATCAATACAACCTGTGTACTACAGCAAACCCCTTTCCGGTTATAACACTATCATAATTTTTAAACTGATGACATTTGGAAAAGTCTTTAATTCTGTTTAGATTTCTAGTATTTATACTCAGTGATAAAGATCTATAGTATATACCCACAATTAAGTACTGCTCAAACAACTGCAAATTTAGTCTTTCCCCTCAAGCTACCATGGACTGAGACCAATATGCAAACAAAACAGAATATAACACAATAAAAGCAATAGAGACACATTCTAGGTACAGTGGCAGCTTACAAAAGAAGTACTCAACTACTCTTGAGTGAACTAAAGGAAGGAAAAGTTACCTGAACCAGCTCTAAAAGTATGAACAAAGAGTTGCCAGGGATGAAGAAAGGCATCTGAAACATAGCAATTAATGTGTGCAAAGGGATGGAAGCTTGAAATGGCATTGCATATTTGGAAGAACCATGAAAAATTTGATTGGGCTGAAGCACAGGCTATGTGTAATGAGTTGATGAGAGATAACTGGTATAGGACAGAGGAACAGGACTAAAGAAGTCTAGCAAGGAGTTCAGAGCAAATGGAGAGCAATTAAAACATTTTACAGGGAAATAACCAGATCTGTGTTTTAGGAAGAGACCTGGTAGCAATGAAATAGCCCATTAGATACTCTTAAAACAGTCTGGCCAAGAGATGATGGGAGGTCTGACTCTAAGTGGTGGAATAGAAAGAAAAGGAAGGGGATATAATTAATATAGAAGATGTCAAGTGATGTTGAGAATGCAAAATAAAAAGGACCCAGCACATGGTCACAAGATAAAGGAAAATAAAGTTATCTCTAATAACTACAGTATCATTAGTCAGAATAGGAAATACAGAAAAAGTATTAAGTAAATATTGCAAAACAGAATTCCCTTATGTCAGATGAATAGGAGATAACCATGATCTGTAAAAGTTTAAATATAATGTTTTCTAAATGAGAAACTAAAATTTTAATCAATATATTAAGAATGCTTTATAAAACTAAAAAATTTAAGCAATATTTGAAAAAAGAAACAAGCACTTAAACATTGTTAAAGGTATTAAAAAAACAAAAACCCACTAATAGTTCCAACCTACTTATACAACTCATGTCCTGACAGCTCCCCAAGGCAATCTGTGATCCATCCACCACCCAAATCTGTTCTTCCTTTCTCAAATATGCCACACAATTTAAAATCTCTGCTTTGGCATAAAATGTTCTCTCTCCTAGGAATTCTAAACCACCTCCCCTCCCAAACTAACTTTCCACTTTTCTCCTATGATGCTCCTCTGCCCCAATACTCCTAGGAAACATTAATCAGGGTTTACTTTGTGATTCCTTCACCAACTCCTCTTAGCAAACTTAATCTTCTCAGTCAAGCTTCTAGATGACATGTATCTCTTTAACATGGAGCCTTGTGTGTATGCTGTTCTCTCCCCTCACCTGCCCCGCCATGAACTACTCAAAAGCAGGAACTTTTTCTTCCTCATCTTGGTATCCCCAAAGCCTGGTACACTACAAAATGCCCAATAAATGCTCGCTCAATTGAAATGAAAAGAGTCTGAATGTTCCAAAATAACACAACAGCCAGCAGGTATCGGAATGTAGTCACTATTGAACAGGGTTAGTCCCAGAGTATATCTACTTATTCCTAAGCTCTGTTGCCAACAGAGGTCTTAATAAATATGGCCTAGGAAAACAAGATTCACCATTTACACTGCTTCCCAAACCTTGACCATGGTTAGATGGCTATACTAGATGCCGGGCACACAGATAAAGGGCAATGTCCTATTACCCTTATGGACTAAATATAATCCAAGTCCTAGTTAGCCATTTGTGATTTAGCCATTCATCAAGTTATCTAAACTTTTAAAAACTTCAAATTAATGGGTCTTATTTTGTTATCAATGGTGTAAATTAGGACATTCTTTTTTGTCCTACACTTTCAGTCTTCAACTTAAATTCCCCAAAGAAAGACACCATAAAAGTCATTAGACCTGGACTCTAGTTTTGACTCTCCCACTAATTAGTTGTGTAAATTTAGGCAAGTCACTCAGATGTGATACTTCAGTTCCTCTCCTGTCAAATGTGGGGGTGGATTCCTATAGGAAGTTTCTAATTCCCACTGAGGTCTATGTGTTTGTTCATTTTGAGATATAATATACAATTATAAATTCACTCTATTGGGTATTCATAGTTTACAGATTTTTAAGTTAGACGTGAAAAGACTTAAATTTATCTTATTCTTAATCCTTACCCAATGATATTTTTTCTATTTATCTTCAGATAGAGTGGGAGGGAAGGAGAGAGAAAAACATTAAAGTGAGAGGGACACATTGACTGGCTGCCTCCCACATGACCCCAAGCAGGGCCAGGGATGAACTGCAACAGAGGTATGTGCCCTTGACCGGAATCAAACCCATAACTCATTGGTCCGTGGGCTGATGTTCCAACCACTGAGCAGAATCAGCCAGGTGCTCCCATTACTATCTTTAGTTATCCTTGTTTGAATCTCTTTCCATTTTGTTATACAGGGTACACTTATGAAGTAATGTAATAGGCCTTTTAAAAAATGTGCCAAAACTTATATTTCAAACTCATACTTTTCTTTGAAGTAGTAACTTTAAGAGGTAGTAAAATTATTCCAAATATACTGACATGGATAATTAAGTAACACTTCTGAAATTCTCAAGAAAACTAACTTCATCTGAACAGCAAAAAAAACAACCATCAAAATGAAAAGGGAAACCACTGTATGGGAGAGCATAATTGCCAATGATACATCAGATAAGGGGTTAACTTCCAAAATATATAGAATGCTCATACAACTCAACAAAAGGAAGACAAAGAACCCAATTAAAACATGGGCAGAGGACCTAAATAGACACCTCTCCAAAAAGGACATACAAATGGCCAACAGACACATGAAGACATGCACAGCGTCACTAAGCATCAGAGAGATGCAAATTAAAACAACTATGAGGCATCACCTCACACCTGCCAGAATGACTGCCATCAACAAATCATCAAACAACAAATGCCCACGAGGGTGTGGAGAAAAGGGGACTCTAGTACACTGCTGGTGGGAATGCAGACTGGTGCAGCCACTATGGAAAACACTATGGTGTTTCCTCAAAAAATTAAAAATTGATCTGCCATTTGACCCAGTGATCCCACTTGTAGGAATATATCCTAAGAAACCTGAAATACCAATCAGAAAGAATATATGTACCCCTATGTTCATAGCAGCACTATTTACAATTGCTAAGATCTGGAAACAGCCCAAGTGTCCATCAATAGATGAGTGGATAAAAAAGCTGTGGTACATATACATAATGGAACACTCTGCAGCTGTAAGAAAGAAAGATCTCTTATCCTTTGAGACGACATGGAGGGACATGGAGCGTATTATGCTAAGCAAAATAAGCGAATTAGAGAAAGACAAATACCATATGATATCACTTATTTGTGGAATATAATGAACAAGTGGGCTGATGAACGAAATAGACCCAGAGACAGAGAAAGGAATATGGTTCATAATGACAAATCTCAGAGTAGGGGAGTGAAGGAGGGATTGGGGACGAGTGTGTCTAGGGGGGGGAAAAAGCAGAAACAGCTGTAGCAAAAATAGATTAATAAAAATTTTGAGAAAAAAAAAGAAAACTAACTTCAGTAGTTAGATGTTTCTAACCTAAAACAGAATCATTCAGTCTGAAGGCCCAATTTACCAAAAACCGACTCTGGCCCTGGCCAGTGTGACTCAGTTGGAGCGTCGTCCCATACACCAAAAGGTGGAGGGTTGGATCTGGTCGGGGCCCCGGTAGGAGACAACCAACTAGGAAAAAAAGCTGAACATTGTTTTTTGTTTTTAATATTTTTTCTTTGATTCTAGAGAGAGGAAAGGAGATAGACAGAAACATTGATGAGAGAGAATATCGATTGGCTGCCTCCTACATGCCCCTGACTGGGGACCAAGCCCACATTGTGGGCACGTGCCCTGACAGGGAATCGAACAGGTGACCTCTTGGTGCACGAGTTGATGCTCAACCAGTGAGCCACACTGGCCGGGCTGAACATTGTTTATAACGGCAAAAGAAAACTGGCCAAATTCTTATCAAAAGGGAACTACCGGGTTAAAGTATAGCACATCCATATAATCACTGCAGCTTTAAAAAGAAATAAGCCATTTGAGTACTTACATGGAATAATTTCTAAGATAAATTAAAAAGCAAACCGTGGAACAATATATATAATATGCTACATCTTGATTAAAAAAGGGAGAGGGATAAAAATACGTTACCTATGGAGAAATGACAAACAAAAATGGAAGAAAAGTTTATTTTTATATTTTATGTTTTTGAACCATGTGCATGTATTACCTATTTTATTTATTTTTATTTTATTTTGTTTTTGTTGTTAATCCTCACCTGAGGATATTTTTCCATTGATTTTTGGAGGGAGAGTGGAAGGGAGGGAGGTAGAGAGAAACATCTAGGTGAGAAAGACACATTGACTGGCTGCCACCAGCACGACCCTGACTAGGGTCAGGGATTAAACCTGCAGCCCAGGTATGTGTCCTTGACTGGGAATCAAACCCTCGACTCTTTGGTGCGCAGGCCAATGTTCTAACTGCTGAGCCAAACTGGCCAGGGCTGTATTACCTATTTTAAAAAGCTAGACTCCTCAGGTTTTGAAGACAATTTCTTTTTCTTTTTTTGTTTTTTGTCTTTATTGATTTCAGAGAGAGAGGAAAAGAGAGATAGAAACATCGATCAGAGAGAACATCGACTGGCCGGCTCTTGCATACTCCCCACTGGGAATTGTAGGCCTGGGCATGTGCCCTGACCAGGAATTGAACTGGCAACCTCTTGGAACATGGGTCAATGCTCAACCACTGAGCCACACCGGCCGGGCTTGAAGACAATGTCTAAGAGGAACTCTAAAACATGTTAAGCAATGACAAAATCACTATTTGGCCTTCCAAGATCAGTAAAATATTTGTTCATCATTTGTACTCTGCAACTTGTCCCCTCTTCTCCCAGCAACAAAAGTAATATAGGTTCACTGTGAAAGGTTTGCAAGAAATGAAAAATTTTATTTTTTCTGACATTTTTCACGTTTTCCAGACATTTTTTCTATATCTCCCCAACAAAATACATTTTATTCCCATCCAATTACATTGTCATATAATATAATTACATACTTATAGTGGAGATGTATTCCCTGTGCACAGCATTTACTAACCCTTCCTTTACCAGGTGAAGGTTTTCAATTGCAGAGCTTCTCCCATAGAGGAGGCAAGCAACCCTTTCCCTCTTTACAGTGAGACAGTGTTCACAGAAAGCCATACAGACCTTCCTGGGATTTCCCCAATAGAGCTAGCAGAGAAGACCCTTTTACCTTTGGAGTTATAATACTAGGAAGATGCCATATTACATCTTACATAATGTGAAGGCAATTAAGCCAACATAGTGAAGAAAGCAGCCCTGGAAGAGAGATGTACACAGTAAAAGATGCAGCACCATCATCTAAGCCTGTGAATCCAATCATACCTATACCCTCTGGTGATGTGAGCTAAATACATGCTCTTTTTCATTTAAACTAGTCTGACATGCTTTCTTGTCCCTTATCCAAGAGCCCTGACCCATACAATTTATCAAGTTTTTCATATCACTGAATATTCTTTAGAAGCATGGTTTGAAATGCTGACATAGCATTCCACTGCATGAATATACCATAATATATCTATCATTACCTTGTTAGTATTAATAGTATTAGTATTACCCTACTATTGATAATTTGGTTCTCTTTCCAATTATTTACAAATAAACACATTATGCTTGTTTTAGAAGACTCAACTGTACAATCAAATTTCATCTTCATGAAGACCACCTGCAGAATTCCAAATGTGTGTGCAGCACAGAGAACAATGCCCTAGACTTATAAAAGGTATACTGTTTCTTACAGATCCCCAACACTTTGTTTGTCAAGTAGTAAGTTACTGGGATAACAGTCTCAAAGAAAAATAACTTATAACCTCCTAGCTCCTTATATGCACAATGAATGACAAAGTGAGAACTGTTATACTAAACTTGAAAATCTCTAAAGCTACTCTTTTGCCCTTGTCCTATATTCATCTATCAGCTCCTTTTCAAATGAGATTACATATTCTGTTCACAATAATTCAAAATCTTTTAAAAAAACAGAAGTTAGTGTTATTTTTTAATTCACTAAATCATGTTCTAAGGTTCTTTCCAACATGAGAAAGTTAAGTTCAAGCCATTATTTGTTTGCTGATCTTATTAAAATGGTGACAAATAAGAGATTCTGTAAGATATCCTATATTAAGACTCTCACCTCCCAAAGAAGTACACAAAAAAAGAAGTAAATTTTTAGGATATTAAAACTCCTATACAGTAAAACAAGAATAACAATAGTAGTAAGCATTCATTCACTAATCACAATTATGAGCTTGACTAGGACAATATAATGAGACTCACAGCTCGGAAATACATTTAACCAAGTAGAATCATTCTACTTTTTTTTGACAATTTTTTTCCTTGTAATGCATTTAAATGAAAATGTACAATGCCCTACATATTATAGGATCTACTAAAGAGTAACTTCTGGTATGAAGTCAGTCTGTTTTAAACCCTTTCTAAAAAGATTATTTAAAATACTAAGCAATTTCATGCTAGAATGACTAGAATGTGGAATTACAGTACACTGAACTTATCAATGGCCTTATCAACTTAATGAATGGCATTATAGTTATTTTTTACTATTATTACACTAGCAAATAATCTATAAATCTGTAATTAGCATTGGAGTAAAAGACATTTACCAGTACCATCTCCTACTTCTCCATTCCCTGCCACATATATTTCTATGCTTAGAAAGTTCCTGCTTCTGCCTATAATAAAAATAAAAAAGATCTTAGAAGAGGTCAAGGATGCTAAATTTCTTTTGTTTCTTCTTTTTAAAAAAACAAATTTTTTTCTTTATTGATTTCAGAGGGAGAGGGAGAGGGGGAGAGAGAGAGAGATAGAAACATCAATGAGAGAGAACAATGAAAATGACTGGCCAACCCCCAGCCCCCCATCCCCGGGGATTGAGCCCACAACCTGGGCATGTGCCCTGACTGGGAATTGAACTGGTAACCTCTTGGTACATGGGTCGATGCTCAATCACCAATCCATACCAGCTGGGCTGTTTCTTCTTTTTAAACCAAGTTAGTTCTCTCTCTCTCTTTTTTAGATATTGGGTAGAAATCATTATTTACTGTCTTGGATTAAAACTCTATAATTTTGTAAACAGATTTTTACTTTTTCCAATGGTAGCCTAACTACCCATTTCTACTACATTGGACAAGAACAAAAGGTACCTTAGGATATTAAAATTTATTAAGAGACAACCTATAAAAGA
Source organism: Molossus molossus (assembly GCF_014108415.1). NCBI lineage: Eukaryota > Metazoa > Chordata > Mammalia > Chiroptera > Molossidae > Molossus > Molossus molossus. Next base: position 187,530,154 of record NW_023425344.1, read on the forward strand.
CATGCTGAGTATATCTGTGGTCTGAAATCCTTATGACTTTAGTTAACATTTTGACTAAAATGAGGTAATGGCAAAATTTCCAACAATATAATACATTTTTTAAATTCTAAGAAACAAACAAAAAACGACCCAGGCAAATAACTATTAAAACAAAAATGAAACAGCCCCCCAAAACTTCTCTTTTAGCAACATATAAGCATGAAAGGGCAACCAATCCTTTAATCTTTTCAAAAATGTATACTAGTTTAAGAAAATTAACTAAGAAAGTAAAAAATAAACTACTAAATAAATTTTATGGCACCAAAAGAGTTTAATTAGTAGTAAACAGAGCATAAAAGCTTTCATTACTTGACATCTGAGTGGGAATCCAGAATGGTATCTATGCACGAGAGAGATGGGGAGAGGAACAACTATTCCACAGAATGCTGTGGAAATTTTTTCATTTAATTATGTAGTAGTGTAAGATCTTACTTTTTTGGTTAGAAATTTCAAAAATAGACAAAACCATTTTATGTTGTACATGTAGAATAGGACCTAAAGGCTGCAAGAACATAGTTAAGTTCAACAATGTATGTTTAATTAAAATTCTTGAAAAATTGAGTACTTCACGGGACAATAAAATTCTCATTGCCTTTTGTCCATTATATACTCAATGTAATGATGACCTTCAAGTTAATCATAGAGCTAATAATTATGTAGTAGTGTAAGATCTTACTTTTTTGGTTAGAAATTTCAAAAATAGACAAAACCATTTTATGTTGTACATGTAGAATAGGACCTAAAGGCTGCAAGAACATAGTTAAGTATGTACTGAAAACTATCGCTTAGGAAAGACATAAGCAGAAACATTTAAAAACACAAAGTAGAAATACAAACATATTTAAAAGAAACACTTCCATAATTACAAAACACCTGTAATATAAACAGTAAATATAAACAGATAAATAAAAAAGCCTAAGATATCACAGGTAATATATTCTTAATAAATGGAAACCACTGCCTACAACTGCTTTGGTTTGCGCAAACTAAAAATGTAAGACGGAAATCATAACTATTAGCAAAACTTTACATCTAACTTGAAGAATGATCAAAACCTCTATGACTTTCAGGTAATAGTAAGCACTCTCTCTCCCTTTTGCAAATGTGCCTTCTTTTAAAATGGAAAGATTAATTGGAAGTAACTTTACAAAGAAGTTTTACACTAATTAAAAAACGATTAATTAACATCTTAAGAATCTCTGGCACTTAAAATATAAGAGGAGCCAGACCTCCCTAAGCATTCCTAACTTGACAATGCAGCACCACTACAATATACAAGAACCATGCAAAACCCCCATTACCCCGCAAAAACAAAACACAAAAGCAAGTTGATGTTCGTTGATTCTTGGTCCAGATACCTTTTCTTGTTTTGAATAGCAACACGAAGTGTTTGTGAATTAAAATAAATACCTGTAAATCTACTTATAAATTAAACCTTGAATACTTAAAAATCACCATTCACCTGCAAAAATTCGTTTATTTCTTCACTGTTGATATTTTAAACTTTGAATATTGGGTATTTTCTAAGTCAAGAAAAAAAGCCACTGTGTCAATCCCCTGGTTACCCTCTCCCCCCATCAAAACAAACAAAAAGCAGAACCTCTTCCCCAGCTTTTCTCTTTACACACAAATAGTTTAAGTACTTTTTCCCAGCTATCTTTGCTCTCAATTCTCCACGGCACCTTTACTTGAAACCCAAACGAACCCTGGACAAGACTAATTAAGCTACGTTTCCAGGAGACTCATAAACGCCGTTTCATGGTCAGGCCTGGGAGTAGTAAGGCGCCCCCAGTTTTCAGACCCTTCTCCCAGCATTTCGCAGCCGCTCAGTTCAAGTGTGAAGAAGGGGGCCCGCAATGCCGGGCCCGAAAGGGCAGAGCCGGGGCCTAGACCACTACACGGTCCCCGAGGCGGCTCGGGCGGTGGAGAGGTAGCGGCACCGAGAACCGGACGCCGGAGCCAGAGGTGTCCAGTCCAAGTAAACTGAGGAGGCGCCCGGACTTGGAGCGCAATTCGCGGACCCCCTTCGCTGCCTCCTTTACCCTCCCCTCCCCCATGCGGGAGAAGCAGGGCCCCGGCCGGTGCGGGAATGGGGAGGAGGTAAACCCGTCCTGTCACTGCACCGGGAGAAGTTGGAAGGAGCACATGTTCTACGGGGAGAGGCCGCGGCCGCCCCGGCCCTGGCTCCTAAAGCTAGCCACCACCTCCAGCCCTAGAGGTCCGTCCCCTGCGCCTCACCAGGTCGTAGTCCTCCTCATCATCGCACATGAAATCATCTTCCATGTCAGACATCTTGGCCAGGAAGGGGGGAGGGGGAGGAGAAATTGGAGACAACCTCCTCCCACAATCCTCCGCGCTTCAGAGGCGTCACTCCCAGCTTCTACTTGCCTTCCCGTCGCTCCCGGAACAAATGCGCTGGGCTTTGAGAGGATTCGTTACGACGTCAAAAGGGAGCGCACCGCTCTCTCTTCCTGCGAGACGGTTGGTGCCTTAGCAACTAAACCTAGCAACTGGAGCATCGTTAAGTGCTGCGGAGCTCAGCTGAAGGGCCTTGGAAACCTTGCGTTCAGCCTCGAGCAGTTTCCAGCCTCCTAAGCTAGGGAACGGTTTCCTCCCTTGCCTGGGACTCTGGAACTATCTCATTCTGGTGAAAATAAGAGGCAGCCTAGGACCAGAAGCCTTTCGCGGAGAAAAGGGTGACATGCCCGTCCTGTATGACAGGTAGTATTATCTCTGCCATCATTATTTACATGCATTTAGCCCACACATTGCGATGGGGGGGTGGGAGGGTGGGTCTCTTTGCTGTTTGGAGACCTTTTCAGCAGTAATAGTATACACGTAATGTTTGTTACATTTGTAGTGGCAAATGAGCTGTGAGTATCCATAATTAGTTAAGCGTCAATCAGTTGAGGCGCCCAAAGTCTTATTCGGTTCAATGAATTATAAACAGACCTTTACTACCCGTGGGACCAAATTAAGGTAGCAGTTAACGACTGGTCTGTAAAAATGCATTATTATTGTACAAATCATTAGCATAATTCGAAATAAGACAATGAATTGAAGGGGAAAAATCTTCTTAAACAGCATTTTCTATATAAACTTCCAGTTCTGCCCCCTTGAGTCCATACATTTTATATAGTTATAGCACAGATAAAAGTTTGGATACTTTTTGCACCTAGTTATGTAATAGCATAGGGCATGTGTACAATATATTCTTGAGAATAATTATTTTAATAGTTGTTTAACAATCCCTCCGTTGAGTGAACCAGTACACCTTAATTTACTTAAGCTGACATTTTGATACATTTAGGCTGTTGCAAAAATAACACAATTTTAAACAATTCTGCAGTGAATATCTTTGCCATTTTATTTTGTCTTAGAAAAAAGTCAAACGATGCCCAGCTGGTTTGGCTTAGTGGTTTGAGCGTCATCCCATGGACTGAGAGGTTCCCAATTCGATTCACGGTCAGGGCACATGCCCGGGTTGCAGACTTGATCTTCAGTAGGCCGCGTGCAGGAGGCAGCCGATTGATATTTCTCTCTCACATTGATGTTTCTGTCTCTCTCTCCCTCCCTTTCTCTCTAAAAAATTCAATAAAAACATGTTAAAAAAGAAAAAGTCAAAGGAGGGCCATGCCAGTGTGGCTCTCTGGTTGAGGGTTGAGCCATGCACCAAGACGTTTCTGGTTCCATTCCTGGTCAGGACACATACCCCATTGGGGGGCATGCAGGAGACAGCCAAATGATGTTCTCTCTCATCGATGTTTCTATCTCTCTTTCCCTCTCCCTTCCTCTCTATCTTTAAAATCAATAAAGAAAAAATTATTTAAAAAATTATTTAAAAAAGTCAAAGGAGGATTATAGACTGGATTTTTTAGTAGTCACTTGAATTCCTAAAAGTGATATAACAATAATACAAAATTTTCCTAATAGGCTTTTCCTCTCAATGTCATCTTCTGAGAAATTTCAAGCATACAGTACAATTGAAAGACTAGTCCAGTGAATATGTGTATACCCACTATCAGCTTTATTTATGTGTGTATGTATTTCCTGAATCAATTGAAAGTAAGATGTAGATATCATGACATATCACTCTTAAATGCAGCTATATGTATTTCCTAAAAATAAGGACATTTGCTTATGTAATCACATCATTATTACTATCTAAGAAAATTAATTATTCCCTGATATCTAATTGCCAGTGCATGTTCAAAATTTCCTTATTAAATATATAATTTTAGAATTGGAAGAGCCTTTAATGATACCACTTTAGAGTCCAAGGCTACCCAAGCATAGCAGTTCATTAAATTATACCTTCCCATTAGTAGATCTGGGGTAGAGCTCAGCAATCTGTACTTGTAACCTTAAAACAAAACAAAATTCTCTGTAACTGGGGTGACTATCTATCCTAGTTTGCCTGGATCAACCCTGGTGTAGTACTGTTTACCCCAAATAATAATTACCAGCATCTATTACTCTCAGAAGTTTAGACAGTAAGTCACATGGTTACTCTACCTGAAATTCATAATACTTCAAAATGAAAATAGAATCCAAAGGTGGTCAAGAGATTTATTTGCTCAGAGTAATCAAAGCTATGTAATTTTGCTTTCTAGTCAATAGCAATTTTGAAATTATCAACCATGTACATAATAATTACATGTATAAAAATTCATTTACATTGAATTTATGTAAATTGCTAGGGGTTTTTTGTTTTTTGTTAATCCTCACCCAAGGATGTTTATTTATTTAGATAAAGTGGAAGGGAGGGAGAGATGAGAGAGAGAGAAACACTGATGTGAGAGAGACACATTGATTGGTTTCCTCCCACACCACCCCGACTGGGGCCAGGGCTCAAATCTGCAACCCAGATATGTGCCCTTGACTGGGAAATGAACCCTTGACCCTTTGGTCCTGGGCTGATGCTCTAACTAGTGAGCCAAACTGGTCAGGGCTGCTGCTTTTTAATGTAATTAAATACTCCTACAATAGAGAAAGAATTGTTCTAGTAAATTAATGACTAGGACCATTAGGAAAAATGCAGCTAAATTTTGAGCATACTATCCTTGACCATCACTAAATTTAATAAACCCAGTCTGGAAATTTGCTATGAGCAGTTAAAAAGGTCTTCACAGTACTTAGCACACTCCTTGAGTACCCAAGTATAACGAATGTTTGTTGAATAAATTAATGTGTTAACTAATTAATCTTTCTGTATAAGGAATGCCCTTATATCTATCTCTACACATCAAAAATTTTTTTGTCCTTCAATGTTCATTTAAATGTCACCTCATTCACATAGCCTATTCTTTGTGAAGGTAAGATATTCTTTTTCTTTCTTTCTTTCTTTTTTTATCCTCACCCGAGGACATTTCTTCCATTTTTTGTTCAGGTAGAGTGGGAAGGAGAGAGAAGAAGAGAGAGAGAGAAACATTGACGTGAAAAGGACACATTGAATGGCTGCCACCAGCACGACCAACCAGGGCCGGGGACAAACTGCAACCGAGGTACGTGCCCTTAGCGGGAACTGAACCCGGGTCTCTCTGGACTGCAGGCCGATGCTCTAACCGCAGAGCCAAACTGGCTAGGGCGATATTCTTTTTCTTGACATCAATTTTTCTCAATAATAAATAATAAACAAAATTTTATTTTAATGGTGCATTGCTGTGATATGGTGCCCTTGTCAAAGTGGATCCTATGTTTTTAAAAAACATTAAGAAGCTTTCTTGAGGCATAATTTAGCAGCTTTATTGAGATACATTAAACTGCACATATTTAAAATGTACAATTTGATGAATTTTTAAAAAATATATTTTAATTGATTTTAGATGGAGGGGAAGGGAGATGGGGAGAGAGAGAGAGAAACATCAATGAGAGAGAAACATCATCAGCTGCCTACTTCACGCCCTATACTGGGGATTGAGCCTGCAACCTGGACATGTGCCCTGACCAGGAATTGAACCAGTGACCTCTTGGTGCAGGGGACGATGCTCAGTCCATTGAGTCACACTGGCCATGTGAATTTGCTGAATTTTGACATATGTGTACACCTGTGAAACCATCACCACAATCAAGATAATAAACATATTTATTACTGCAGATTTTCCTTATTGCCCCTTGGTAGTCCATCTTCTTCTCCTCCCTTCAGTTTTTTCAGGAAATCACTGATCTAGTTTTGTCACTATAGATTGGTTTATATTTTCTGGAATTTGATATAAATAAAGCATACAGTATGTACTCTCTTTTGCCTGGCTTCTTTCACTCAGTGTAATTATTTTGAGCTTTGTCCATGTTGTTGCATGTATCAATTGGTTGTTTCTTTTTATTGCTGAGCATTCCATTGTATGGATATACCATAGTTAATTCATTCACCTGTTGATAGGTATTTGATTTTTTTCAGTTTTTGGCTAATACAATAAGCTGTTAAAGAACATTTGTCTACAGGTTTTTGTATGGACATATGTTTTATTTCTCTCGTGTAATGTGGTGGATAAACTATGGTGGTCTCCTCATTACTCATGCTTTGGCTAATCCTTTCCCTCCTTAGTGTGGGTGAGATCTGTGACTTCTTTTTTTTCAGCTTTATTGAGGTATAATTGACAAATAAATGTGACTTGCTTTTAACCAAAAGATACAGCAAAAGTTAAGTATATATGATTACATTATACAAGATTGTAAACCCATCTTGCTAGGAGAGAACCTGTCTCCTTTGCTGGCTGGCTTTTTTTTTTAAGTGGCCATGTTGTGAAGGACCATGTGGCAAAGAGCTGAGAGTGGCATCTGGCCAACAGCTAGCAAGAAACTGTGGCCTTCATGCTGACAACCTATTAGGAACTGAATTCTGCTTATATCTGTGTGATCTTGAAAATGAATCCTTCCCCAGTTGAGCCTCAGATAATACTTTGTGAGACCCTAGATCAGAGGAGTCTGCTAAACTGTGTCCTGACTCTGAACCACAGAAACTGTGAGACATAATCAATGGGTATTGTTTTGTACTAAATTTATAGTAATATTGTTATACAGCAGTAGATATGGATTTGGGTAAATACCCAGTAGTAGAATGGTTGGATCATATAGTAGGTGTATATTTAACTTTTTAAGAAACTGTCACATTGTTTTCCTAACTGGTTTTTCAATGTTGTATATCCATCAGCAAGTGTGTAAGAGTTCCAGTTGCACCATGTCCTTGCCAACATGTAGTGTGGTCAGTTTTAATGTTAGTCCTCTAGCAGGAGTATACTGGTTATCATTGGGGGTTTAATTTTTCTTTTCTTTTTTTTTTTTATCCTCACCCGAGGACATTTTTCCATTTTTTGTTCAGATAGAGTGGAAGGGAGGGAGGGAGGGAGAAAGAGAGAGAGAGAGAGAGAGAGAGAGAGAGAGAGAGAGAAACATCGATGTGAAAGGGACACATTGAGTGGCTGCCACCCACACAACCCAACCAGGGCCAGGGACAAACTGCAACCGAGGTACGTGCCCTTAGTGGGAACCGAACCCAGGTCTCTCTGGACTGCAGACCGATGCTCTAACCACTGAACCAAACTGGCCAGGGCTTAATTTTTATTTTCTTAATGACTAATGTTGAACATCTTTTCATGTCATCCATGCATCTGTGGTGAAGTATCTCTTCAGTTCTTTTGCCCAATTTTACATTGAGTTATTTGTCTTATTACCATTGAGTTATAAGAATTCTTTATGCTTTTTGTGTTGTATTTAAGGAATATTTGCCCCATCCACAGGCACTAATATTTTCTCTTATGTTTTCTTCTAGAAGATTTATTTAGTTTTAACTCTTACATTCATGTTGATGGCCCATTTCAAGCTTAATTTTTGTATATAGTGTCAGGTAAATATAGAGGTTTATTTTTTTCTGCACATGGAAATCAAATTGTTTCTGTATTGTTAAAAAGATGACCCTCTCCCTATTGAATTGTCTTGCTACCTTTGTCAAAAATAATATGCCATTTAATTCTCAACATAATTTGATTCTTTAGAAGCATATTTTTTTATAATTTTACATAACCTATATTATGATTATTTTATGTTTATTCTTTATTAAAATGAAAACTCCTTGAGGACACAAGTATCTTATTTATCTCTGACTCCTGAAACTCAGCATGTGCCTTGCCCATAGAAAATGCTCAATGAAAATGTGATGTGTTTAAGTAATCTCTAGCATTCATAATTCCTCACTGCCCTCGATTGAGACATATGGTTACCCCAAACAGGTTCATGATTTGGCATTCTTTCAGACTGATTATCTTAAAAAATATTGTTTACTACATTTTTTTTAGAGAGGCTGAACACTGTATGTTAGCAGGGCAGAAAAGGAGAACTTTTGTATTGGTCAAGATCTGGACAGGAAACTCATGGCATACTTTGGGGGATTAAATGAAAAGAGTTTAGTGAAAGGCCTATTTACAAAGATGAGGTTGGGTTTGAGGGAATCAACAATGATGGTGAAACACCCAGGGACCAACTGGAAATCATTACTACCTCTTGAAGTCTTGGAGGGACAAAGGAAAGAATGGTTTTACCAGAGCCCAGCAAGAGTGGGAGCCCTGGATGATGGACCTCCCAACAGTAGCTGTGGTTATAAAGAAACACAGCTCTGCCCTGGCCGGTTTGGCTCAGCAGTTAGAGCATCGGCCTGCGGTCCGCAGAGACCCAGGTTCAGTTCCTGCTAAGGGCACGTACCTTGGTTGTAGTTTGTCCCTGGCCCTGGTTGGTTGTGCGGATGGCGACCACTCGATATGTCCCTTTCACATCGATGTTTCTCTCTCTCTGTTCCTCTCTCTCCCTCCCACTCTACCTGAACAAAAAATGGAGGAATGTCCTCGGGTGAGGATGATAAAAAAAAAAAAAAGAAACGCAGCTCTTGCCACAGTTATGGCAAAGGTGTGGTGGTGGTGTATTTGTGAATAAATACCTCAACTTCTCTGTTCCATTGCCTTTTAATATCTTGCCAGTGACCAACCCCAAACAGAAGCCAGAGGGTAAGGAGCCCAGGTACAGTCTGTAGAGATCAGCCTCCAGGAAGATATAGGAGGGTGAAGAATGGATCCAGGGATCGAATGGGAGGTAAACACCACAGCATTATCTTGTATAATTCAGCTGTAGCTGAAATTATATACTTCACTCAGAGAGGGAATTTTCTCTCCTTCAAAGGCAAATTGGTGAATATCTGTTGTTATTGGAGCATGTTTTTTGATTTTACCATCCAACCTAATAGGCTTATCAAAATGTTATTTCCTGCCCTGGCTGGTTTGGCTCAGCGGTTGGAGCGTCGGCCTGCGGTACAGAGAGACCCGGGTTCGGTTCCCGCTAAGGGCACATACCTCGGTTGCAGTTTGTCCCCGGCCCTGGTTGGTCGTGCGGGTGGCAGCCACTCGACGTGTCCCTTTCACATCGATGTTTCTCTCTCTCTCTCTTCCTCTCCCTCCCTCCCGCTCTATCTGAACAAAAAATGGAAAAATGTCCTCGGGTGAGGATTAAAAAAAAAAATGTTATTTCCACCTACATTTAATACTTACTTCTTTCTGAGAGGAGTTCTGATAAATACAGTTTGCCTGGTCTCATACGTTTCGACCTTATAGATGAATGCCCTTGCCTAGTTAGTTCTCCTTTTAATCTGCCTCAGTCTCTTCAGATTAAGTAAAAGGATGTATGTAAACGCATGGTACTTACAAAGTACTCAATAAATGTATCATCTTCAACTCAAACTACTTACTCATACTAACCTTTCAGAATGCTTGATGCTGCAAGTACATCTTTCATCTCTAAAACTGCTATAAAAGGAATATGCAAATAGAGGAGAATTAGGCATGTTAGGAGTTTTTATTCCTTACTTTGATTTGATCTTGTAAAAATGTCTGTCATAAAAATACAATTACACAATTTTAGCAGTAACACTGTTGTTTGCCATTTTGGTGTTTCTAATGTCCGCTTGTTTTTCTTCCCACCTGGAATGGTGACCAGAGCTCCATAGTTTTGTGAAATGAACTCACTTTTCAGTAAAATATACTGTCTGGAGGCAAAGCAGGGGGCTGACACAATTACATGTACGGTAATTCCAAAATCATCTTTTGTTTCCTTCTTTACTGAAATCTATAAGTTCTTTAAGTGCATTTTGCAGCAATTCTCCCTCAACTCTCCTGTGAACTAAAGCGGCAAAGACATTCCTCAGTTGACATTTGATATGAACGATTTGTGCATAGGAATGCTGTAGCCATACTTCCTTTGCTGTTCCCCATGCAGCCTCATTTCCATCTTGGAAATGGTCAGACTTCTGCTAATTAATAGGATCTCTTCAGATTCCAGAGACTGCTGTTTCCCTCTTTTTACTAATTTTATTTTATTTTATTTTTATTATTATTATTTTTTAATCCTCACCCGAGGATATTTTTCCATTTTTTGTACAGATAGAGTGGGAGGGAGAGAGAGGAAGGGAGAGAGAGAGAGAAACATCGACGTGAAGGGACACATCGAGTGGCTGCCACCCGCACGACCAACCAGGGCCGGGGACAAACTGCAACCGAGGTACGTGCCCTTAGCGGGAACCGAACCCGGGTCTCTCCGGACCGCAGGCCGACGCTCTAACCGCTGAGCCAAACTGGCCAGGGCTCTTTTTACTAATTTTAAACCAGAGTTTTAACTCATTTCCTCTGGCTTTTGCCCATTTTTATTTTATTTTATTTTTTTTAAAAACATGTTTTTATTGATTTTTTAGAGAGAAGAAGGGAGAGAAAGAGACAGAAGCATCCATATAAGAGAGAAACATCCATCGGCTGCCTCCTGCACGCCCTCTACTGGGGATCAAGCCCACAACCTGGGCATGTGCCCTGACTTGGAATCCAACTGGGATGACACTCAATCCACTGAGCCACACCAGCTGAACTTTTGCCTGTTTTTAAGAATCTGTATCTGTCTTTTCCCTACTCCAATCTAGTGTTCCTACCCTCATCCACACCCTCAATTTAGGACTTAGTTTCAGACCTCAAGCTTCTGAATTCTGGACGAAGTATTAGTTTATTACTGCTGCATTATGGCTTAGGTTTACTTTTATGGATTGATCTGAGAATCAAAAAATAAAAGCCCCTTTTCTCTATAGAATGCAACATGCTTAGATGTTATAGGTTGCTTAACTATCTCAATTGTTTTCCTAGAAAAGTAAATTCTTGAATTATGCCAGTCACCTGAGATCCCTTGCAAAAATAAGAGGAAAGAATTTCTTAAAATAATAATCATAGCTACTTATTGAATTGGGCAACATTGGATGGTTATGGCAGGATGAGATGAAGAAAGTTTTGTCAAGTTTGAACATCTTTGGTACTATATTTAGTTTTTGGGTCAAGGAAATAAAATGAAAAAACAACATATTGTTTTAAATTGGGGAAATTTATCTGCAATTTGGCCAGTTTAATGTATTCTTGAAGCTTGAAATGCATGCTTCTAATTTCAGAATCAAGTTAATCTAAATTTTTGTTTATCAGGTTCATTTTTATTCACAGAATGTGTAACACATGCAGAGTTTGTGCCATATTTTATTTTTATTATTTTTTTTATCTTCATCCGAGGATATTTTTTTTGTTTTTTGTTCAGATAGAGTGGGAGGGAGAGAGAGGAAGAGGGAGAGAGAGAGAGAGAGAGAGAGAGAGAGAGAGAGAGAGAGAGAGAAACATCGACATGAAAGGGACATGTCGAGTGGTTGCCACCTGCACAACCCAGCCAGGGCCAACCAGGGCCGGGGACAAACTGCAACCGAGGTACATGCCCTTAGTGGGAACTGAATCCGGGTCTCTCTGGACTGCAGGCCGATGCTCTAACTGCTGAGCCAAACCGGCCAGGGCTGTGCCATATTTTTTTATAATCAGTTCCTTTATTTAGTTAAATTTTAATTTGCCACAATAATAGAACTTTTGTTCATGTTTATTGTTGTACCTCAAGTGCTTGGAATAGTGCTTAGAACACAGTAGCACTCAATAAACATTTATTAAATGAATGAATGACAGAACAATGGATGAAATATGAAATGTAATTCTAGTGGTAGAGACATAATAAATACAAACATCAATAACTAATTAATGTAATTTCAGATAGCCATAAAAACATAAAACCAGGTTTAGGGAATAAAGAATGATTGGAGGGAAGGTTGGGTGGTTTTTAAAATCTTCATAATAACTCTATGAAGTAGGTATTTTTAGATTCCTTTCATGGAGGAAAAGTTCAGACTTCCCCAGGGTCACAAAGTTAGTAAGTGATTGAGTCACTCTAATCCAGGTTTGTTAATGTATTTCTGCATTAAACATTCCTTGAGTGTTTGATAGACACTGAACCAGAGTCTATAAAATTAGAATCTGTATCCCTAACACAGGCTCCTTGATAGCTTTGAGAAAGACATGGACTTAGAAGGAAAGAAAAGAGATGTAACATTTATGAGGTACAGTGAGTAGGAGTTTTACCTGTATTACCTTTTTTTTTTTTTATTATTTTTATTTTTTTATTTTTTTGTTACAGATATTTTACCTTTTTACCCCATTGGCACCCCCCACCCCACCCCCCCTCCACCCTGTCCCCGGCTTAGTTGTCCATGTCCATTGGTCATGCATACATGCATATGAGTTCTGTGGTTAATCTCTTCCCACCCCCCCCCCCCCCATCCCCTCTTCTGAGGGATGTCAGTCTGTGCCCTACTTCCATGTGTCTGGGTCTACTGTATTCCTCAGACTGTTATGTTCATTATATTCCGTATATAAGTGAGATCATGTGGTATTTGTCTTTTTCTGCTTGGCTTCTTTCACTTAGGATAATACTTTCCAGGTCCCTCCATGTCGTCTCAAAGGATAAGAGATCTTTCTTTCTTACCGCTGCATAGTATTCCATTGTGTATATGTACCACAGCTTTTTGATCCATTCGTCTACTGGTGGACTCTTGGGCTGTTTCCAGATCTTAGCTATTATAAATAGTGCTGCTATGAACATGGGGGTACATATATTCTTCCTGATTGGTGTTTCAGGCTTCTTAGGGTATATTCCCAGCAGTGGGATCACTGGGTCAAATGGAAGTTCAATTTTTAATTTTTTGAGGTAGCACCATATTGTTTTCCATAGCGGCTGCACCAGTCTGCATTCCCACCAGCAGTGTATTAGAGTCCCCTTTTCTCCACACCCTCGCCAACACTTGTTGTTTGATGATTTGTTGATGGCGGCCATTCTGACAGGTGTGAGGTGATACCTCATTGTTGTTTTAATTTGCATCTCTCTGATGATTAGTGATGTTGAGCATTTCTTCATATGTCTCTTGGCCATTTGTATGTCCTGTTTGGAGAGGTGTCTATTCAACTCCTCTGCCCATTTTTTAATTGGGTTCTTTGTCTTCCTTTTGTGGAGTTGTATGAGCACTCTGTATATATTGGAAATTAACCCCTTATCTGATACATCATTGGCAATGATGTTCTCCCATACAGTGGGTTGCCTTTCCATTTTGATGATTGTTTCTTTTGCTGTGCAGAAGCTTTTTAGTTTGATGTAGTCCCATGTGTTCATTTTCTCCTTTATTTCTGTTGCCTTAGGTGATGTATCAGTGAAAATTCTGCTCCGTATGATGTCCGAAATTTTGTTGCCTACATTTTCTTCTAGAATTTTTATGGATTCACGGGTCACATTTAAGTCTTTTATCCATTTTGAGTTTATTTTTGTGTATGGTGTAAGTTGATGGTCTAGTTTCATTTTTTTGCATGTAGCTGTCCAATTTTCCCAACACCATTTATTAAAGAGGCTGTCTTTACTCCACTGTATGCTCTTGCCACCTTTGTCAAATATTAATTGAGCGTATTGCCTTGGGTCCATTTCTGGGTTTTCAGTTCTGTTCCACTGGTCTATATGCCTGTTCTTGTGCCAGTACCAGGCTGTTTTGGTTACAGTCGCTGTGTAGTATAACCTGATATCTGGTATTGTGATCCCTCCAACTTTGTTCTTCTTTTTCAAGATTGCTGTGGCTATTCGGGGTCTTTTTTGGTTCCATATGAACTTTTGAAGTATTTGTTCTAGTTCTATGAAATATGTTGTTGGTATTTTGATAGGGATTGCATTGAATCTATAGATTGCTTTGGGTAGTATGGACATTTTAATTATGTTAATTCTTCCAATCCATGAACAGGGTATGTGCTTCCACTTTTTTATATCTTCCTCTATTTCTTTTTTCAATGACCTGTAGTTTTCTGCAAATAGGTCCTTTACTTCTTTGGTTAAGTTTATTCCTAGGTATCGTAATTTTTTTGGAGCGATGGTAAATGGGATTGTTTTTTCAGTTTCTCTTTCTGTGAGTTCATCATTGATGTACAAGAATGCCGTCGATTTCTTGACGTTAATTTTGTATCCTGCTACTTTGCCAAATTCATTTATTAAGTCTAATAGATTTTTGATGGAGTCTTTAGGGTTTTCTATGTACAATATCATGTCATCTGCAAATAATGACAGTTTCACTTCCTCCTTTCCAATTTGGATCCCTTTTATTTTTTCTTCATGTCTGATTGCTGTGGCTAAGACTTCCAGTACAATGTTAAATAAGAGTGGCGAAAGTGGACATCCCTGTCTTGTTCCTGTTCTTAATGGGAATGTTTTTAGTTTCTGTCCATTGAGTATGATGTTGGCTGTAGGTCTTTCATATATGGCCTTTATTATGTTGAGATATGATCCCTCTATTCCTACATTGCTGAGTGTTTTTATCAGAAATGGATGCTGGATTTTGTCGAATGCTTTTTCAGCATCTATTGATATGATCATGTGGTTTTTATTCTTCATTTTGTTTATGTGGTGTATCACGTTTATTGATTTGCGAATATTGTACCAGCCTTGCATCCCTGGAATGAATCCCACTTGGTCATGGTGAATAATTTTTTTGATGTATTTCTGGATCCGATTTGCTAGTATTTTGTTCAGGATTTTGGCGTCTATGTTCATCAGGGATATTGGCCTGTAGTTTTCTTTCTTCGTAGTGTCTTTTTCTGGTTTTGGAATTAGAATTATGCTGGCCTCATAGAACGTGTTTGGAAGTCTTCCTTCTTCTTGAATTTTTTGAAATAGTTTGAGGAGAATGGGTGTTAGTTCTTTTTTGAATGTTCGGTAAAACTCCCCCGTGAAACCATCTGGGCCTGGGCTTTTGTTTGCTGGGAGAGTCTTGATTACCTCTTCAATTTCCTTAGTTGTTATTGGTCTGTTCAAGTTTTCTATCTCTTCCGGGAATAGTTTAGGGAGACTGTGTGTTTCTAGAAATTTGTCCATTTCGCTGAGATTGTCGAATTTGTTGCCATATAGTTGTTCATAGTAGTTGTTAACGATCTTTTGTATTTCCGTGGTGTTGGTTGTTACTTCTCCTCTTTCATTTCTGATTTTGTGTATTTGGGTTCTCTCTCTTTGTTTCTTGGTGAGTCTAGCTAAGGGTCCATCTATCTTGTTTATCTTTTCGAAAAACCAGCTCTTTGTTTCATTGATCCTTTGAATTGTTTTTTTGGTCTCTATGTCATTTATTTCTGCTCTGATCTTTACTATTTCCTTCCTTCTACTTGCTCTGGGGTTTTCTTTTTGTTTGCTTTCTAATTCTTTAAGTTGTGAGGTTAGACAGTCAATTAGAAATTTTTCTTGTTTTTTGAGGTAGGCCTGTAGTGCTATGAACTTCCCTCTCAGAACTGCTTTCGCTGCATCCCATAGATTTTGTGTTGTTGTGTGTTCATTTTCATTGGTTTCCAGGAAGTTTTTAATTTCTTCCTTGATCTCCTCGGTGACCCATTCATTGTTTAATAACATGCTATTTAGCCTCCATGTGTTGAAATGTCTTTGCATGTTCTTGTTGCAATTGATTTCTAGTTTCATGCCATTGTGATCTGAGAAGATGCTTGATATGATTTCAATCTTCTTGAACTTGTAGAGATTTAGTTTGTGTCCTATCATGTGGTCTATCTTTGAGAATGTCCCATGTGCACTTGAGAAGAATGTGTATTCTGTAGTTTTGGGGTGTAATTCTCTGTAGATATCTATTAAATCCATTTGGTCTAGTGCTTCATTGAGAGTCTCTGTTTCCTTGCTAATTTTTTGCCTAGAGGATCTATCCAGTGCTGTCAACGGGGTGTTGAAGTCCCCTGCTATGATTGTATTGTTATCGATTTCTCCTTGGAAGTCCTCCAGAAGATTTTTAATATATTTTGGTGCTCCTATATTGGGTGCATATATGTTTATCAAGGTTATATCTTCCTGTTGGATAGATCCTTTCAATATTATGTAGTGGCCGTCTTTGTCTCTAGTTATGGTCTTCATTTTGAAATCTATTTTATCAGATATGAGAATTGCTACCCCAGCTTTTTTTTGCTTTCCATTTGCTTGGATAATTTTTTTCCATCCCTTCACTTTCAACCTATGTGAGTCTTTTGTTGAGAGGTGGGTCTCTTGTAAACAACATATAGATGAGTCATGCTTTCTTATCCAATCAGCTACTCTGTGTCTCTTTATGGGAGCATTCAATCCATTTACGTTTAAGGTGATTATTGATATGTACTTATTTATTGCCATTTTTGTTTAGTGTGGTTCTATTTTTCTTCCCATTTCTACTGCTAATTACAGCAGTCCTTTTAACATTTCTTGCAGTGCTGGTTTGGTGCTAATGTATTCCCTTAGCTTTTTTTTGTCTGGGAAGCTCTTTATTTGATCTTCTATTTTGAATGATAGCCTTGCTGGGTAGAGTAGTCTTGGATTCAGATTCTTGTTTTTCATGACCTTGATTACTTCATGCCATTCTCTTCTGGCCTGTAGTGTTTCTTGTGAGAAGTCAGCTGAGAGCCTTATGGGGTTCCCTTTGTAGGTAACCTGCTGCTTATCTCTTGCTGCTTTTAGGATTCTCTCTTTGTCTTTAATTTGTGGCATTTTAATTACTATGTGTCTTGGTGTGGGCCTGTTTGGGTTCCTCTTACTTGGGACTCTCTGTGCTTCTTGAACTTGAATGCCTTCTTCCTTCACCAAATTAGGGAAGTTTTCTCTCACTATTTTTTTGAATATATTCTCTATCCCTTGCTCCTTTTCTTCTTCTTCGGGGACTCCTATAATGCGAATATTATTACGTTTCCAGTTGTCCCATAGTTCTCTTAAGCTGTCTTCCTGTTTTTTAATAGTTTTTTCCTTTTGTTTTTCTGATTGGTTGATTTTTTCTACCCTGTCTTCTAATTCACTGATCCGGTCCTCAGCTTCCCCTACTCTGCTTTTTAAACCTTCCAATGTGTTTTTCATTTCGGATATGTCATTTTTTATCACTTCTTGTTGGTTTTTAATTTCCATTTGGCTTATTTTCAGTGTCTCTATGTCCTTACTCATGCTGTTCAGCTTCCTCAAGATCATGGCTCTGAATTCTAGCTCTGTTAACATGCCTAATTGCTCCACATTGATCTCATCTTCGGTGGAGGTGTCTTGCTCTTTCATTTGGCTTCTGTTTCTGTGTTTCACCATTTTAGCTATCACTGTGGGCTTTGGAGCCTGTCAAGTTCTCCCTGTGGGTGTTGGTGTTCTGCTGTTTGTGGCTCCCTCTCCTGTGTTTAGATGAGCGAGGGAGGACCCGCGTTGAACACCACTGTCAAGTCTTACTTTCCTGGTTAAAGTTGCCAGCCCAGGAAACGTACTGTTATCCTCTAGCTTTTTGCCTGGAGGCTAGCAGTCTAGGTTAATTGATGAGTTTTGGGTTGTCAGTTGATTGAAAAACCCCCTCTGGTGCTCAGCCAAGGGGCTTTCACGAGGGTGGGGCAGATGCTGGTTGTTAGTGAGCCTCAATTAGCACTTCAATGGCCCACAGGGTGGGGTTGGATCTCGGAGGGAGGGGCTGCTGCCTCTCTCAGAGCCCTGGGAAGGAGCAATGTGACCACCGTCCTGGGTGGCTGCACTCAGCCAAAGCTCTGAGCGCCTCCAAACCCCGAGTGTCCCGACACAGCTCCAGTCCAGTCCGCCCTCCCTCCGCCGGAGCCCAAGGTGAGTGGCTGTGGCTGTTTCAGCCTCTGTCCCGGCTGCGCTGTGGGGCCGCCTGGGAGTGTAACCCGCGGGCGCCGCTTATATCTAAGGCCGCTGCCGAGCTGCCGACCGTGGGCTCCCAGCCCCGTCTCGCGCCTTCGCAAGCCTACCGGGATGGAGTCAGTGTCCCTCGTTGTATGGTCCTCGCAAGCTGCTTTTCTGTTGGTTTTTCCCGTCGATTTGTTTGTGTTATAGTTGTAATTCCAGTTTGGTTCTGGGAGACGGTCTGTGTAGCTCCGTTCACTCCGCCGCCATTTTTCCTTCATCCTACCTGTATTACCTTAATCTTCTCTATAACTCTGAGGAATATAGTCGTAAATGCACATATATTGCAAATGAAGAAATGGGCTCAAAAAATATATTAAGTTACCTGTCCCGGGTCATAAATGGCAGAGCCAAGGTTTGAGCCCAGTTGTGTCTGATACACTTTGCCTATTCTCTTTATACTTCTGAATGCTGACTAGCTAAATAACCAAACTTAGGTAATTTACACTTTTCCCCAATATTATTTACTTCTTGGTAAAATAATACCTTCCCCACCAATCTGTCTATTTTAATATGAGACTCAATAAGCTAGTTATAAACACTCTAATTATACTCACATAAAAGATTCCTAAGATCTAATGAGTCCAAAGAAATTTCTTTGAGAAATATAAAAGAGAAAATTAGGTTATGCAGACATTCTTTTTTTTTTTAAATCCTCATCTGAGGATATATTTAGAGAGAGGAAGGGAGAGAGAGAGAGAAGAGAGAGAAACATCAATCAGTTGCCTTCCACACATTACCCAAGCAGGGATTGAACCTGCAACCTTTATGGTGTATGGGGAGATGCTCCATCCAAATGAGTCACCTGGCCAGGGTCAGACATTCTTTATTCATTTTTTATCCATTTATCTAGTTTGTCATCTACCTTATGCAGCATTGCTTTTTAAGGATTGGTGTACTGGTGAAGGGTGGTGGCATCGGACTTCACTCTCCTGTCACTGTGGTCAGTCCACATTTTGGAGCAGGGGAGGTACAGCACTTAAGCAAGCACTCATGGGTGTGGAAGCAGAGTCCCTGAGAAAGAAGGTTTTGCATAATGGCAAGGACCATGGCAGAGAACTGATGAAGGCAAAGAGTAATCTACAAACTTATCTGGAAGCTGTAGAGTGGCTATGAACTTGGCCAGTGTGATTATAGTTTATGAGAGTTTAAATACTGACTCCCATCACAGACTACCTATGTGACTTTGGACAAACTGTGCCTCAGTCTCCCTGTATGATGTGGTGTTTTGTCTTTTTGAAAACAAAATAAATTATAAATTTAATCTGAAGAGAGAATTAATAAAAAATATCATAAAGCATAAGACACACACACACACACACACACACACACACACCAGAGTCTGTAAAACAGTTCCTGCCTTCACAGAGCTTATAGTCTAGAAATATACTGTGTAATACAGCAGCCACATCTTTCTATTGGAATTGAGATGTGCTACTGTAAGTGTAAAGTATACACTGGATTTTGGAGAGTTCCTGTGGAAAACTAAAATATCTGAATACTTTTTATATTGATTATACTTTGAAGTAATATTTTGCATATACTGGGTAAAATATATAATTGAAATTAATTTTATGTATTTCTACCAATTTAAAAATTATTTATAGAAAATTTAGATTTGACTTGTGGTGGTGAACACACAATACAATATACAGTGATGTATTACAGAACTGTATACCTGAAACCTATATAATTTTATTAACCAGTGTCACCCCAATAAATTCAGTAAAAAGAGTTAAAAAAAGAAAATTTAAAATTACGTATTTGGTTTGTAATACAGAATCTGATTCAGTGAGTTTGGGCCCAAGATTGTACATTTCTAATAAGCTCCCAGGTGATGCTGATGCTGCTGGTCTGACCACACTTTGAGTAGCAAGGCTCTTGACTAGAGAGACAAGAAAATACACAAGTAATAACAATGTTGGTGTGATAATTGCTATGACTGGACAAGAAGAGGTTGTTTAGAAGCATAGTTGTTGTTTTTTTCACTCTGCAAAACAACCTATATCTGTTAAAGCATTTTTGCACAGACAATTCTGTTCCTTTCATATTGATTTATAAAAGATTAGCATGCTAGATTTAACCACATAAATATATATCTGAATCATGAGCTTATTTTTGCATTTATTTAAATGATTATATACTAGAGAGTTGTATATATTTCATATGCAGATGAATAAGGAACATGATAAAGAAGATATTAAAGAAGTATAATGTTTTATCATAATGGAAAAATACCCAAATAGTTCACTGAATTAGATTCTCCCAATTGTGAGCAATACTTTAAAAAAATTATAAGTTGCCCTGGCTAGTTTGGTTCAGCGGTTAGAGTGTCGGCCTGTGGTCCAGAGAGACCCGGGTTCGGTTCCCGCTAAGGGCACATACCTCGGTTGCAGTTTGTCTCCGGCCGTGGCTGATCATGCGGGTGGCAGCCACTCGATGTGTCCCTTTCACATCGATGTTTCTCTCTCTCTCTTCCTCTTTCTCCCTTCCACTGTATCTTAACAAAAAAGTGGAAAAATATCCTCAGGTGAGGATAAAAAAAAAATTATAAGTCAAGATAGGAAATATTTTCTAGAAGTTGCACAAACATACTAACCCACAGAAATAACATTTCACATAAATGATGTATGGCAGAGATTTTCATCCTTTTTCATGTCATGGCACACATAAACTAATTACTAGAATTCTTCAGCACACCAAAAATTGGTATAATTTTGATTCATTCACACTGGATGGCTATTGTTGTATTGGCTGTTGTCATTTTTAAATTTGACAATCTAAGGAAAAAAGAGGTCAGTGCCTCTGACTCAATAGTCAGGTATTGCATGTTTTAAAATTTCTTGTGGCATAGTAGTTGAAAAATTGCTGATCTATGATCTTAGAGACTTAATTTTTGACGGTAGAGGTGGGGACAGGAAACGGAGAAAATTTTCTGGAGGAAATGATTTTTAAGCTAAGACCTAACACGTTGGAGGTAGACCTAACACCCATGATTTTACTTTGAATTTGGATCAAGTTTTTTTGTTTCATTTTGGTGTTTATTTTGTTGGCTACAATACTATCTAAACAGAAACAAATATTCTTTAAGGGGAAACAATGTTAAGTTTATTAATTAGATTTCTGTTTTAGAATTTATCATGAAATACTATGTTAGCTTATAATTTAGACTCTAAACGTTATGTGTCCATATGCAAAAACAAAGACCCGAAAGGTCTAAGATTTGTGAAAAAAAAAAAAAAAATACTGTAGAATTGAGACAATAAATATTTTCACTATTAGATATGTCCACTAAGGGCCAAAGGAATGTCTTAAAATTGACAAAGAAAGAATACTTTCTACTTCATAAGGATTGTTGGGAAGATTTAAAGAGATAATAATAAATGTAAAGTGCTTACTTAGCAAGGAAGATAGTATAAGAAAATAATGTGAGTTTTGTTTTTTGGTTTCTATTTGGGGTTCTGTAGTAGTTTGAGAACAAGTTATTTTAAAACCAATGTTTTATAAAAATAATAATGTGTAAATTTGGGGGTAAAAACTTACTAATTGTTTCCATAATTTTTTTAAAAGCATACTTCACTGGGGTCTCATCAAAGGTCACACACATTCAGAGGTAGGCTGGGCTAGGAGTCTAGAGACCTGGATTTTAATTCCAGCCCCACTATTTTCTTACTCTTTCACTTTGGGTCAATCATTAAAAAAAACAAAATTTTACTATAGGGTGCTTTCCAGTCTGTATGAGTTTCATTGAGACTGCAATAGAAATTTATGCAAGATCCAAACTAATGCTTTGCCATCAAATTTCATTTAGCAAAGTTAATACTTGGTCATCAAATACACAGTCAATAGGAAATATTCCTTATGAAACAGTTTCTATAGTCATTGCATTCATTTAAAAATACTGTATGAAATGAGTTGGTTTGAGACTCTTAACAAACAATATTTGCAAAACTTCAAAATTTGGTTATTGTTTAATGACCATAAAAGTGTATATTAGAAATATATCTGAATAAAAAATGATCTTTCTTTTCCCATATTTACTGATATTCCTAAAAATTTTACATTTCTTTTCTCACTTAGGTTCTCTCCCCTTTCAAACCTATTTACAGAAGTGACAATAATGTCTCCCCTTACTCAAGAGTAAACCACAATAAACATCATACTAGGATTTATTGAGGCTCAAAGAAATGTATAATCACTTCATTTACTAGTGATAAGGAGGGACTGAAATACTAGAAAATAGTCCTGAGACCAGAATAACTTTGTTTCCATGACATTCCACTTACAGTAACAATGCAAGCGGGTGCCAAGGGGCTGCAATCCCTTAGCTACACTTGATACTGTCAATTCATACTTTAGCCTTCATCTCCAATTTCCCCTTCCCCAATGTACACATATAGAAATTCTGGAGTGTATTTATTGAATCTCTCTGGGTTATGCTTCTACCCCTACTGTGTGTGTCATGTTGGCCCAAACTTCCTCAACTAGGAAAGCTTGGGATAGGTGTATTACCAGCTGCTTTAGCTACAGTTTAATCTCAGCATTCTGGGGTACAAAGTGCACTAGACTCTTAATAGACCTGGACCAAAGGGACATGTGTTGATTCCGATCAAGGGCACGTACCTGAGTTGCAGGTTCGATCCTGACCCAGTGGTCGCGGTCTTTCCAGAAGCAACCAATTGATGTGGGTCTCTCACATGGATGCCTTTTCTCTCTCTCCCTCCCTCCCTTCCTCCCTCTCTCTAAAAATCAATGAAAAAATATCCCGTGTGAGGATGAAAAAACCAAACAAACAAAAACCAATCTGCCAGGTTCTGTTTTGGGTGCTGGGGTTACACAGTTTCTACCCTCAAGTTGCTTACCTTGTAATGGTAGTGATAATGGGTGGTGACAGACAAAAAATACATAGGAAAATAAATATGCAGAATTTGTGAGAACTATGATGGAAAGAAGATAAGTAATATGGTAGAGGGATAGGGTGGGGCTGGTATGTTTCTTGATATAGTGCATCTGAGATTCCTCTAGGTAACTGAAAATTGAAGGGGTTGAATTGGATGCTAAGGGCTCTTGCAGCTTGAGAGACATGCATTTTCTTCTTTTCACTAGGTGTTTTTGGAAGGGCCCACCAAGCACCCATTCTGGAATAAATGTAAATAAATATGTTTAAATGAAGTGCTGTATCAATTTTTAGATTGCCTGATTTTGAAATAACCCCCACAAGAGGCAATAACCAAACATTTTGTAGTGGCTGGTCATTAAAGGACAAAAGCCATAACCTGAAAGAAAAAAAAGCACAACCGGAGGCGGCAATTTAGAACTCTGTGTTCAGACTTATGCCCGGGGCGCAGATAGGGAACTCTAAGTCAGCTTCGCTTGCGCTTGGCGCAGGGGCTCCAGCGAGTCCCGGTCCCCCCAAGCTCGCAGCAGCCCGGGAACTGAACCCGATAGCGGCTGGGAGAGCGCAGAGCCCCAGAGCCTAGAGAGGAGGAGCCACAGGAGGGGTGGACTAGAAGCTGCCACCTCAGCTGAGCGGCAGGACTTCCGCAGGCTGGGGGGGCTGGTGTCGCCCGGAAGAAAGGGCTCCTGGCGCAGATGCCTCGTGATTTCCTCGGGAGCTTTGCTTCGCCAGTTGAAACTGCAGAAGAAAGAAGGATCTAGCGAAATATGACTACGGAGGGCCCTGCCACGTGTCGAGTCCAGGTGGCAGAACATCCCAGGTGGGGGAGAGGAGATACGGTGGTTTGGGATCGCCTGGGTTGCCTAGGTGCAGGTGGTGTCCAGGGCTTTTGGCTCTTCACAGGGCCACTGCTGTTGCCCTCCGGAGCGAACAAGATCCTTGGGATTTTATAAGGCCGCTTTGCTGGGCTTGCAAGAAAGACCACGCCGCACTTTCCACCTTGACTCCTACCGCGGATGTGTGTTTTGCTTCATCCATGCAGATTCTTCTGTTTCCTTTCTTGGCTGAAGGTGATACGCTCTTATGCAGATATACTCAAATTAATTCTGAACCCCTTCTTTCTTTGTCTTGCCGGCCAGCTGATAGTGCTTTTTAAGGTCCCCTTTCTAAAATATTCATTGAAAACAGTCACACCCCCACACCCCCACACACCAAACAGCCCGCCCAACAAACAAACAAACACAAACAAACAAACAAACAAACAAACACACAAAGAAAACCCTTGGTGTCTTGCATCCTTTTAAACCAGTCATGAATCTATGAATTATTACTTAGGGAGTTAATCTGCTGCCAATACTTAACTTCAGCATAACTACTCGCTTAGAGATACCTAGTGGACAATCTTTTCATTTCCGGGCATATTGAAGATCCTTTGCAGAATCTGTCATTCTGACAGATTTTCTAAGGTTGGCTTCCCTCCCCCTTTGCTGTTTCTAACTTTTACTTTTTTCCCTCTGTTAACTTTTTTTCTCTAATGTTGAGTCCTCAAGTTCTTCCTACTTCCTAGTATGTAACTGTCATGTGACAATTGGCAATAAAACTTACTAAAACTTGCAAGTGCTTTTTCACCCTTAAGCCAGCAAACGATGGGTCTTTAGTTACCAGAGAGAAACAATTTTTGATTATGGAGACTACCACTGCTCTAGACTACTTGTGAATGTCTTTGGATATCAGTGTATTCTCTGGAGGGCTTTGCACAGTACAGTTGCCCTTACACATTTGAATGAATTAGAACACTTTGTTAAAGACATGCTTCCAATAAGATTCATGAAGAATTTGTTACATGAAAATAATCTGGCACCTTGTACATAAAACATATCTGTAAAAGTTTCTTCTGTCTTTCCATTTGTATGATTTTAATCATAATGCTTAATATTTCTATAGTTACCCTGTTGGAGAGGGGAAATGGTGGTAATGTACTAAAAATGAAAGTTTCTTAGAGATTTTTGCCTCTGTTGACTTTCATTTATTCTTCTGTGCTAGCCACAGAAGTGATCAAAACAGCAGTCAGATAAATTTGCACTCTTCCATTTTCTTGTTTTCAATTGTGCATTTAATATGATTGTTAGCTTTAAGAGTGTTTCAGCCACTTACTCATTTTAGTAGGGGTGACTTAAGTTAAATTTAGATAGTACATCTATAAATCCATGGAGCTGGTCATATGTCACAATATGCTGAGGGCGGGGGGGGGGGGGAGCACGAGAGTGCCAAGATCTGATTGTCTTCTTGTGGAACTCCTGTTCTTTCTTCAGGATGCCTCTTCAACTTCACAGGACACATGATCCTCTGAATAAAGGCAACAGTCAACCAAATTATACATTTTAGTAAACTTCTTATCTATTTTTTTTATATAAAAATCAAATAGAAATAGAAACTCTAATACTTTTTTCCTTCTTCCCAATCTTGCTTGCTTCCTGTATTGTAAGATTGCTTCAAATTCCTCTGTTCTAGCTTTTTTAGCAGTGGTATCTCTTCTCTTTTTCCATCTCTTTGGGACAAAGTTTTAAATGGTTGGATTATTATTTTTTTAACAGCTTTATTGATACTTAATTCACATATGAAACACTTCACCTGTTTAAAGTTTACAATGAAATGGTTTTTAATATATTCACTGGATTGTGCTATCACCATAAAGTTACAACTTTTTCATCATCCCCAAAAGAATCCTGTATCCAACTCCTAATCAATCACTAATGTACTTTCTGTCTCTATAGATTTGCTTATTCTGGAAGTTTTAAATAAATGGAATCATAGAACATGTAGTTTTTGTGACTGGTTTCTTTCACTTAATATATTTTCCAGATTCCTCCATGTTGTAACATGTTATCAATATGTCCTTCCTTTTATGGTTGAATGATATTTATTGTATGGATATACCACATTTTGTTTATTCATTCATCAATTGATGGTTTTTTTCCCATCTCTTGTCTCTATGAATAATGGTGCTGTATGAATGCATTCTCAATAGGAAAGATTTGGATTATGTAGAAGTATATTCAGTAAAGCCTGGAAATCCTACAATTCCTTTCCTCAGTATAGTCTCTGATTCCTATCTTGTGCTGCCAATCCTTCCGTTCTTAGAAGTTATCCATTTGGTTATATCCTTGTAAAATTATTTAATCTTAATCCTTATAATATCATTGTTACCATTTTATATAAAAATGGTATTATTATAGTCATATTAGTAGAATCATATTTGTTTTTCTGTCACTTTTTTTTACTTAACAATATTTCTCAGAGATTGGACATATCACTTCATACAGTTTTAAGGGCCAAGAGTGTTTCACAGTGTGAATACCATTATTTATTTAACCACTCAACTATTAGAGTGTATATTTAAGTTTCCTATTTTCACTCTTACAAACAGTGCTACAGTCAGCATTTTTGTACATATATCTTTGAGTATTTTTGTGATTGTTTCTTTTCTTTTTTTTTTTAAATTTTGGGTTTAACTTTATTTTGGCTTAATTTTTCCATTGGGTATGTACATTTGAAAATTTCATAAATGTAAAACAAAGGCTATGGAACACTGTTTTGGCATTGTTAGCCTTCATTTGGCTATAGATTGATTGATGCCATTAAATAAATTGTGAAATGTTACAGTGCCCAGCTGGTTATCCATGCTGTATCTAATCTGGCCTCTCTTTAAATTAACAATGCTTACAAATTTCTTAGTCAATCTTTGAGCCCTTTTGTAAAAATTATGCATACATTGTAAAACTGATGATTCTTGTTACCTCTTCTGTGTCTAAATAATCTATACATTTCCCAGTTTGCTTATATGTGTGTCATTGTGAAATATTTGTTAAAGGAACAGATACATGGTTACAAGTTAAGGCCAACAGCTGTACTTTTTTGAGAATAAGACCACATTTTCCTTTTCAAAAAGAAAACTTCTCTTCAGCATGGCTTCTTATAGACAAATTTGTAGGAGCCTACAATATCAATTATAGTCTTAATAGAATGTGATTGTTTCTTTAAACTCATTCATAGAAATGGAATCAGAGCCAAAGGTAATGAACATTTAAATTTTGATGGTCTGTGCCAAATGGTCCTGCAAAAAAAGATGTTATTAGATTGTCTCTTTTTTGTTAGTTTTCAGGAGCTATATATATATATATATATATATATATATATATATATTTGAATGTATGGATTTTTGGATATAAACCATTTGTTGTTGTTTGTTAATCCTCACCCAAGGATATTTTTTCCATTGATTTTTAGAGAGAGTGGAAGGGAGGGAGGGAAGAAAAGAGAGAGAGGAACATTGATGTGAGCTAGACACATCAATTGGATGCCTCCTGAATTTGCCCTTACTGGACCAGGGATCAAACCTTTCAGCCAGGTACTTGCCCTTGACTGAGAATCAAACCCGAGATCCTTTGGTGCGTAGGCTGATGCTCTAACCATTGACCCACACTGCCCAGGACACATTTGTTTGTTTGTTTTTTTAATATATTATATAATACTGTTCTAAGTCTAGCACTTTAACTGTATGATGTATTTTGTTTTGTATTTTATGGAGTGTTGAATGATAGCATTCTTGTCTTGATTCTGCTTGTAGTTGGAATGTTTTAACATTTTATCATCATATGATGTTTGCTATTTCTGGTAAATAACCTTTATTAAAGTAAGGACATTTCCTTCTTTTCTAGCACATCAAAAGTATTTATTTTTATTGTTATTTATTTATTTCAATTTTTATTAATTTATTTTTGTTACAGATGTTTACCCTATTTTCCCCCTAGAAACCCTCCTCCCCATCACACCCCCAACCTCCTCCCCATTATTATCTCTGTCCATTGGTTATGTATACATACATATAAGTTCTTTGGTTCATCTCATCCATCATACCCCCTGCCCCCCTCCTCTGAGGTTTGTCAGTCTGAACCATACTCCTTTCTATGTCTCTGGGTCTATTTCGTTCATCAGACCACCTTGTCATTATAGTCCACAAATAAGTGAGATCCTATGGTATTTGTCTTTCTCTGATTGGCTTATTTTACTTAGCATAATACTCTTCGGGTACCTCCATGTCGTCTCAAAGGAAAAGAGATCTTTCTTTCTTATAGCTGCATGGTATTCCATTGTATATATATACCACAACCTTTCTATCTACTCATCTATTGATGGACACTTGGGCTGTTTCCAGATCTTAGTGATTGTAAATAGTGCTACTATGAACATAGGGGTACATACATTCTTTCTGGTGTTCCAGGCTTCTTAGGATATATTCCTACAAGTGGAATCACTGGGTCAAATGCAGATCAATTTTTAATTTTTTGAGGAAACACCATAGTGTTTTCCATAGTGGCTGCACCAGTCTGCATTCCCACCAGCAGTGTACTAGAGTCCCCTTTTCTCCACACCCTCGCCAGCACTTGTTGTTTGATGACTTGTTGATGGCAGTCATTCTGACAGGTGTGAGGTGATACCTCATTGTTGTTTTAATTTGCATCTCTCTATGATTAGTGATATTGAGCATTTCTTCATATGTCTCATGGCCATTTGTATGTCCTTTTTGGAGAGGTGTCTATTTAGGTCCTCTGCCTGTTTTTAAATTGGTTTCTTTGTCTTCCTTTTGTTGAGTTGTATGAGTACTCTATATATTTTGGAAATTAACCCCTTATCTGTATCATTGATGATTATGCTCTCCCATAGAGTGGGTTCCCTTTTCATTTTGATGGTTGTTTCTTTTGCTATGCAGAAGCTTTTTAGTTTGATGTAATCCCACGTGTTCATTTTTTTCTTTGTTTCTGTTGCCTTAGGTGATGTATCAGTGAAAATTCTACTGCGTATGATGTCTGAAATTTTGTTGCCTACATTTTCTTCTAGGATTTTAATGGATTCATGAGTCACATTTAAGTCTTTTATCCATTTTGAGTTTATTCTTATATCTAGTGTAAATTGGTGGTCTAGTTTCATTGTTTTGCATGTAGCTGTCCAATTTTCCCAAACCATTTATTAAAGAGGCCGTCTTTACTCCATTGTATGCTCTTGCCACCTTTGTCAAATATTAATTGAGCATATTGCCTTGGGTCAATTTCTGAGTTCTCTATTCTGTTCCATTGATCTATATGCCTGTTCTTGTGCCAGTACCAAGCTGTTTTGATTACAGTGCCTTTGTAGTATAACCTGATATCTGGTATTGTGATCCCACCTACTTTGTCCTTCTTTTTCAAGATTGCTGTGGCTATTCGGGGTCTTTTTTGATTCCATATGAACTTTTGAAATATTTGTTCTAGTTCTGTGAAATATGTCATTGGTATTTTGATGGGGATTGCATTGAATCTATAGATTGCTTTGGGTAGTATAGACATTTTAATGATGTTAATTCTTCCAATCCATGAACAAGGTATGTGCTTCCACTTTTTTTTATATCTCCCTCTATTTCTTTCTTCAATATCCTGTAGTTTTCTGTAAATAGGTCTTTTACTTCTTTGGTTACATTTATTCCTAGGTATCTTAATTTTTTTTGCCCAATGGTAAGTGGGATTGTTTTTTTAGTTTCTCTTTCTGTGAGTTCATCATTGGTATATAAGAATGCCATGGATTTCTTGATGTTAATTTTGTATCCTGCTTCCTTGCCAAATTTGTTTATTAAATCTAGCGGATTTTGATGGAGTCTTTAGGGTTTTCTATGTATAATATCACGTCATCTGCGAATAATGACAGTTTCACTTCCTACTTTCCCATTTGGATCCCTTTTATTTTTTCTTCATGTCTGATTGCTGTGGCTAAGACTTCCAATACTATGCTAAATAAGAGTGGTGAAAGTGGGCATCTGTGTCATGTTCCTATTCTTAAGGGAAATGCTTTTGGTTTTTGCCCATTGAGTATGATGTTGGCTGTAGGTCTTTCATATATGGCCTTTATTATGTCGAGATATGATCCCTCTATTCTCACATTGCTGAGCAGTTTTATCAGAAATGGATGCTGGGTTTTGTTGAATGCTTTTTCAAACATGTATTGGTATGATCATATGGTTTTTATCTTTCATTTTGTTTATGTGGTGTATCACATTTATTGATTTGCAAATATTGTACCAGCCTTGCATCCCTGGGATGAATCTCACTTGGTCATGGTGAATAATTTTTTTAATGTATTGCTAGATTCGATTTGCTAGTATTTTGTTCAGGATTTTGGCATCTATGTTGATAAGGGATATTGGCCTGTAGTTTTCTTTCTTCGTAGTGTCTTTATCTGGTTTTGGAGTTAGCATTTTGCTGGCCTCATAAAAGGAGTTTGGAAGTCTTCCTTCTTTAATTTTTTGAAATAGTTTGAGGAGAATGGGTGTTCTTTGAATGTTCGATAAAACTCCCCTGAGAAGGTGTCCGGGCCTGTGATTTTGTTTGCTGGGAGAGTCTTGATTACATTTTCAATTTCCTTAGTTGTTATTGGTCTGTTCAAGTTTTCTATCTCTTCCCAGTTCAGTTTTGGGAGACTACGTGTTTCTAGAAATTTGTCCATTTCACCTAGATTGTCCAATTTGTTCTCATATAATTATTCATAATATTTGTTAACAATCCTTTGTATTTCTGTGGTGTCAGTTGTTACTTCTCCTTATTTTTTTTTTTTCTGATTCTGTGTATTTGGGTTCTCTCTCTTTGTTTCTTGGTGAGTCTAGCTAAGGGTTCATCAATCTTGTTTATCTTTTCAAAGAACCAGCTCTTTGTTTCATTTATTTTTTAGTCTCGATGTCATTTATTTCTGCTCTGATCTTTACTATTTCTTTCCTTCTACTTGCTCTGGGGTTTTCTTTTTGTTAGCTTTCTAGTTTTTAAGTTGTGAGGTTAGATGGTCAATGAGAAATTTTTCTTGTTTCTTGAGGTAGGCCTGCAGTGCTATGAACTTTCCTCTCATGACTGCTTTTGCTACATCCCATTTTCACTGGTTTCCAGGAAGTTTTTAATTTCTTCCTTGATCTCCTTGGTAACCCATTCATTGTTTAATAACATGCTATTTAGCCTCCATGTATTCCAATGTCTTTGTATGTTATTGTTGTAACTGATTTCTAGTTTCATGCCATCATGATGTGAGAAGATGCTTGATATGATTTCAATCTTCTTGAACTTGTAGAGACTTAGTTTGTGTCCTATCATGTGGTCTGTCTTTGAGAATGCCCCACGTGCACTTGAGAAGAATGTGGATTCTGCAGTTTTGGGTGTAATTCTCTGTAGATATCTATTAAATCCATTTGATCTAGTGCATCATTTAGAATCTCTCTTTTCTTGTTAATTTTGTTGCCCAGAGGATCTATCCATTGATGTCAGTGATTGTTGAAGTCCCCTGCTATAATTGTATTTCTGTCTATTTCTCCTTTGAAGTCCTCCAGAATATTTTAAATATATTTCAGTGCTCCTATATTGGGTGCATATATATATTTACCAAGGTTATATCTTCTTGTTTGATAGATCTTTTCAATATCATGTAGTGGCCTTCTTTGTCTCTAATTATGGCCTTTATTTTGAAATCTATTTTATTAGATATGAGTATTGCTACCTCAGCTTTTTTCTCTTTCTGTTTGCTTGGAAAAATTTTTCCATCTATTCACTTTCAACCTATGTGAGTCTTTTATTGTGAGGTGGGTCTCTTGTAAACCATATATATATATATATATATATATATATATATATATATATATATATATATGACTCATGCTTTCTTATCTAATCAGTTACTCTGTGTCTTTTGCTCGGAGCATTCAAACCATTTACATTTAAGGTGATTATTGCTATGTACTTATTTATTGCCATTTTTATATATTGTGGTTATATATTTTTTCCTATTTCTTCTTCTAATTACAGGAGTCCTTTTAACATGCCTCACAGTACTGGTTTGGTGCTAATATATTCCCTTCGCCTTTTTTTTTTTTTTTGTCTGGGAAGCTCTTTATTTCACCTTCTATTTGAATGATAACCTTGCTGGATAGAGTAGTCTTGGATTCAGCTCCTCATTTTTCATTACCTTGATTACTTCCTGCCATTTCCTTCTGGCCTGTAGTGTTTCTGTTGAGAAGTCAGCTAATAGCCTTATGGTGGTTCCTTTGTAGGTAACCTGTTGCTCATCTCTTGCTGCCTTTAGGATTCTCTCTTTGTTTTTAACTTTTGGCATTTTAATTATTATGTGTCTTGGTGTGGGCCTGTTTGGTTCTTCTCACATGGGGCTCTCTGTGCTTCTTGAACTTGAATGCCTTCTTCCTTTACCAAGTTAGGGAAGTTTTCTGTCACTATTTCTTCAAATATATTCTCTAACCCTTACTCATTTTCTTCTTCTTCTGGATCTCCTATGATGTGAATGTTGTTACTTTTTCAGTTCTCTTAAGCTGTCTTCCTGTTTTTTAGTTGTTTTTTTCCTCTTGGTTTTCTGATTAAGTGATTTTTTCTACCATGTCTTCTAATTCATTGATCCTGTCCTCAGCTTCCACTACTCTGCTGGTTATTCCTTCCAATGTGTTCTTTATTCCTGCTATGTCATTCTTTATTTCCACTTGGTTGGTTTTTAATGTTACTATATGTTTACTCATGGTGTTGAGCTCCTTACTCATTCTGTTGAGGTTTCTCAAGATCATGGCTGTGAACTCTACCTCTGATAACTTGCTTAACTGCATTTTATTTCATCTTCAGTAGAGTTGTCTTGTTCTTTCATTTGGGATTTGTTTCTTTGTTTCACCATTTTGGCTTATCTCAGTGGGTTGTGGAACCTGCCAATTTTTTCCTGTGGGTGTTGTTGTTCTGCCTTTTGTGGCTCTCTCTACTGGGTTTGGATGAGTGTAGGAGGACCCTAAGTGGAGCTGGCTTAGGATTTTAACCCTGAGGGAGCTGCTCACAGCTAAAACAACTGCTGTCCGTGGGCTCCCAGCCCACCCTCTCAAGCCTCTGCAGACCTACAGGCTCAATTCAGTGTCCTTTTTTCCTGTCCCTGGTTTTATGGGTCCTCTCCAGCTGATTTTCTGTTGCTTTTTCCTGATGATTTGTCTTTATTTTAGTTGTAATTCTAGTTTGGTCCTGGGAGATGGTCTGCGTAGCTTCCATTCACTCCACTGCCATTTGGAATATTTCAGGAGGGTTTTTTTTTTTTTTCCAATAAAAATTTTACTTAAAAAAACAAGAATGGCTATTGAATTTGATACATTTTTTTTTTGCATATTTTGAGAGGATCATGGAGCTCTTCCGTTTTATTCTTTTGGAATAGCGCATTTAATCAACAGATTTTCTGATACTATCTTCCTATTCTTGGAATAAACTCTTTGGTTACATATATTATAAAATAATTATCATGGATTAAATTTACCAATATTTTATTTAGAAATTTTAAAAACCTATTATCATGAATGAGAGTAGCTTATAGTTTGCTTTTTGGAGCTCTTCTTAGGTTTTAGCATCTGGGTAATGCTGGCTTCCTAAAATGAGATGTGAATACTTTCTATGGCTTTTATTGTTAGAACAATTGATAAAAACAAAGAATCATCTTTCCTTAAGGTCCTGGCAGAACTAACAAGAAACGTTTTTGTGCCTTATTGTGCAGATTATCTCTGAACAAATTTTATATATTTTTTTTATTTTTCTTCTGTCAGTTCTTAGAAATTTGTGTTTTCATAGAAAAATTACCCCTTTTTTGTAGATTAAACCTTTTAAAAATCTATTTCGAATTTTTAATGGTCTCTTATTCCTAATGTTTATTTTATACAATGATAAGTTTTTTCTATATTGTTGTGTTTATCAAAGAAAACTGTATTTTTTTTTTTTTACCAAGTCTGCTGTTTTTTTTCTAGTTCATTGAATTCTCCTTTTATCTTTTAATTAATTACTTCTAATTTCTTCATTGCTTTTTTTGATAGCTTTTCACAATATATGCATACTTAATTTATTTTCATTGTTTCTTGTTTTCTTATATTCATTGAAGGCTAGCAGATTTTCTCTGAGTACCATTATAGTTGCATCTCATAAATTTTGATATGCAAATTCCTCATTTAAAAAATTTTTCTAATTGTAATTTTGGCTTTAATGTCTGCTTTCCTCATCTTTATCTTCTAGCTCACTGATTTGTTCTTCAACTCGTTATTCATTTATTTATATTTATTTAAAAAAATTTTCTAATTGTAATTTTGGCTTTAATTTCTGCTTTCCTCATCTTTATCTTCTAGCTCACTGATTTGTTCTTCAACTCGTTATTCATTTATTTATATTTATTTACTAAATTTTCTTACAGATGTTTCTGCTTTTTTCCCCATTGACACCCTCCTCCCAATCCTGCTTCCTCCCCTCCCCCACCCAGAATTGTCTGTGTCCATGGTTATGCATTCATGCATATAAGTTCTGTGGTTTATCTCTCCCAACCCTGCCCTGCATCCCCCTTCCCGTCTTATGAGGTTTGTCAGTATGTACCCTACTTCTTTGTCTCTGGGTCTATTTTGTTCATCAGCTAGTTTTGTTCATTATATTCCACAAATAAGTGAGATCATGTGATATTTGTCTTTTTCTGATTGGCTTGTTTCACTTAGGATAATACTCCCGAGGTCTCTCCATGTCTTCTCAAAGGATAGGAGAGCTTTCTTTCTTACAGCTGCATAGTATTTAATTGTGTATATGTACCACAGCTTTTTTATCCACTCATCTATTGATGGACACTTGGGCTGTTTCCAGATCTTAGTGATTGTAAATAGTGCTGCTATGAACATAGAGTTCATACATTCTTTCTGATTGGTGTTTCAGGCTTTTTAGGGTATATTCCTAGAAGTGGGATCACTGGGTCAAACAGCAGTTTAATTTTTAAATTTTTTTAAAATCCTCACCTGAGGACTTTTTTTTTTTTTTTGATATTTTGCTCAGAAAGAGTGGGAGGGGGAGAGAGAGAGAGAGAGAGAGAGAGAGAGAGAGAGAGAAACATCAACGTGAAAGGGACACATTGAGTGGTTGCCACCCACACGACCCAACCAGGGCCGGGGACAAACTGCAACTGAGGTAAGTGCCCTCAGTGGGAACCAAACCTGGGCCTCTCAGACTGCAGGCCAGTGCTCTAACCGCTGAGCTAAACTGGCCAGGGCACAATTTTTAATTTTTTGAGGAAACACCATATTGTGTTTCATAGTGGCTGTACCAGTCTGCATTCCCACCAGCAGTGTACTAGAGTCCACACCTCGGCCAGTACTTGTTTGATGATTTGTTGGTTGCTGCCATTCTCATAGGTGTGAGGTGATACCTCATATTGTTTTAATTTGCATCTCTCTGATGATTAGTGACATTGAGCATTTTTTCACATTATTCTTGGCCATTTGTATGTCCTGTTTGGAGAAGTGCCTATTCAGGTCCTCTACCCATTTTTTAATTGATTTCTTTGTCTTTTGTTGAGTTATATGAGTACTCTATATATTTTCAAAATTAACCCCATATTTGATGAATCTTTGACAATTATGCTCTCCCTTATAGTGGATTCCCTTTCCATTTTGATGGTTGTTTCTTTTGCTGTGCAGAAAATTTTTAGTTGAAAAAAATTTTTTTTTCTCTTTATTGATTTTAGAGAGAGTG
This sequence comes from Molossus molossus, assembly GCF_014108415.1. Classification (NCBI taxonomy): domain Eukaryota; kingdom Metazoa; phylum Chordata; class Mammalia; order Chiroptera; family Molossidae; genus Molossus; species Molossus molossus. The sequence goes on from NW_023425344.1 coordinate 187,565,764, forward strand.
GAAGGAAGAAGGAGAGGGAGATAAAAACATCGATGAGAGCCAACATTGATTGTCTTCTGCATGCCCCTCACAGAGGATCGAGCCCACAACCTGGGCATGTGTCCTGACTGGGAATTGAACCAGCAACCTCTTGGTGCATGGGTCGATGCTCAACCAATGAGCCACACCGCTGAGCCACACTGGCCGGACAGAGGCTTTTTAGTTTGAATTGTTCCTATGTGTTCATTTTTTCCTTTGTTTCTTTTGCCTTAGGTCTTGTATCAGTGAAAATTCTGCTGTGTGTGATGTCTGAAATTTTGTTGCCTACATTTTCTTCAAGGATTTTTATGGATTCACAAGTCACATTTAAGTCTTTTATCTATTTTGAGTTTATTCTTGCGTTTGGTGTAAGTTGGTGGTCTTGCTTCATTTTTTTGCATGTAGCTGTCCAATTTTCCCAACACCATTTATTTATTTATTTAATTTTTTGGGTAACCCAACACCATTTATTGAAGAGTCTGTCTTTACTCCATTGTATCGCTCTTGCCATCTTTGTTGAATATTAATTGAGCATAATGTCTTGGGTCAATTTCTGGGTTCTCTGTTCTGTTCCATTGATCTAGTACCTGTTCTTGTGCCAGTACCAGGCTGTTTTGATTACAGTGGCTTTGTAGTATAACCTGATATCTGTTATTGTGATCCCTCCTACTTTGTTCTTCTTTTTCAAGATTGCTGGAGCTATTTGGGATATTCTTTGGTTCCATATAAACTTTTGAAGTATTTGTTCTAGTTCTGTGAAATATGTCATTGGTATTTTGATGGGGATTGCACTGAATCTATAGATTACTTTTGGTAGTATGGACATTTTGAATGATGTTAATTCTTCCAATCCATGAACAAGTTACAAGCTTTCACTTTTTTACATCTCCCTCTATTTTTTTTTGTCAATGACCTGTAGTTTTCTGCAAATAGGTCCTTTACTTCTTTGGTTAAGTTTATTCCTAGGTATCTTAATTTTTTTTTTTGGTGCAATGTAAGTGGAATTTTTTTTTTTTTTATATTCTTTTTCTGTGAGTTCATAGTTGGTGTATAAGAATGCCATAAATTTCTTGACATTCATTTTGTATCCTGCTACTTTGCCAAATTCATTTATTAAATCTAGTAGATTTTTGATGGAGTCTTTAGGGTTTTCTTTGTATAGTATCATGTCATCTGCAAATAACGACAGTTTCACTTTCTTTTTTCCAATTTAGATCCCTATTATGTTTTCTTCATGTCTAATTGCTGTGGCCAAGACTTCCAATACTGTGTTAAATAAGAGTGGTGAAAGTGGGCATCCCTGTCTTGTTCCTGTTCTAAAGGGAAATGTTTGTAGTTTTTGCCCATGGAGTATGATGATGACTGTAGGTCTTTCATATATGGCCTTTATTATGTCGAGATATGATCCCTCTATTCCCACATTGCTGAGCCTTTTTATCAGAAATGGATGCTTCATTTTGTTGAATGCTTTTTCAGCGTCTGTTGGTATGATCATATGGGTTTTATCTTTCATTTTGTTTATGTGGTGTATCACATTTATTGATTTGCAAATATTGTAATATCCTTGCATTCCTGGGATGAATCTCACTTGGTCATGATGAATACTTCTTTTTGATGTATTGCTGGATCCAATTTGCTAATATTTTATTAAGGATTTTGGCATCTGTGTTCATCAGGGATATTGGCCAGCAGTTTTCTTTCTTCATAGTGTCTTTTTCTGGTTTTGGAATTAGCATTATGCTGGCCTCATAAAATGAGTTTGTAAGTCTTCCTTTTTCCTGGATTTTTTGAAATAGTTTGAGGAGAATGGGTGTTAGTTCTTCTTTAAATGTTCGGTAAAACTCCCCTGTTAAGCCGTCCGGGCCTGTGCTTTTGTTTGCTGGGAGAGTCTTGATTACATTTTCAATTTCCTTAGTTGTTATTGGTCTGTTCAAGTTTTCTATCTCTTCCCAGTTCAGTTTTGGGAGACTACGTGTTTCTAGAAATTTGTCCATTTCACTTAGATTGTCCAATTTGTTGCCATATATTCATAATATTTGTTAACAATCCTTTGTATTTCTGTGGTGTCAGTTGTTACGTCTCCTCTTTTTTTCCTGATTTTGTGTAATTGGGTTCTCTCTCTTTGTTTCTTGGTGAGTCTAGCTAAGGGTTCATCAATCTTGTTTATCTTTTCAAAGAACCAGCTCTTTGTTTCATTGATCTTTTGAGTTTTTTTTTTTGGTCTCGATGTCATTTGTTTCTGCTCTGATCTTTACTATTTCCTTCCTTCTACTTACTGTGGGGTTTCCTTTTTGTTAGCTTTCTAGTTCTTTAAGTTGTGAGGTTAGATGGTCAGTGAGAAATTTTTTTTGTTTCTTGAGGCAGGCCTGTAGTGCTATGAACTTCCCTCTCAGAACTGCTTTCGCTACATCCCATAGATTTTGTGTTGTTGTGTGTTCATTTTCATTGGTTTCCAGGAAGTTTTTAATTTTTTCATTTAGCCTCCAGGTGTTTGAATGCTTTTGCTGTAATTGATTTCTAGTTTCATGCCACTGAGAAGATGCTTGATATGATTTTAATTTTCTTGAATTTGTAGAGACTTACTTTGTGTCCTAACATGTAGTCTATCTTCGAGAATGTCCCATGTGCACTTGAGAAGAATGGATATTCTGCAGCTTTGGGGTGAAATGTTCTATAAATATCAATTTAGTCCAACTGATCTACTTTTTTATTTAAGGACTCTGTGTTCTTATTAATTTTTTGTCTAGAAGATCTAACCAGTGTTGTCAATGGTGTGTTACAGTCACACACTATGATTGTATTGCTATTGATCTCTCCCTTGAAATCCTCCAGAAGTGTTTTTGTATATTTTGTTACTCCTGTATTTGGTGCATATATTTTTACCAGGGTTATATCCTCTTGTTGAATTGATCCCATTTATATTATATAGTTACCTTCTTTGTCTCTTATTATGGCCCTTGTTTTGAAGTCTATCTTATCATATATGAGTGTTGCTACACCAGCTTTTTCTTCATTTTTATTTGCCTGAAAAATATTTTCATTCCTTCACTTTCATCCTGTATGAGACTTTTGTTGTGAGGTGGGTCTCTTGTAGACAGCATATATTTGGGTCATCTCTCCTTTTTTTTTAATCCAATCAGCTACCCTATGTCTTTTGATTGAAGCATTTAAGCCATTTACATTTAAGGTTATTATTGATAGATACTTATTAGTTGCTATTTTAATTTTATGCCTGTGTTCCTCTCTCTCTCTCTACTTCTTGTTACAACAGTCCCTTGAACTTTTCTTGCAGTGCTGGTTTGGTGGTGGTAAATTTCTTTAGCTGTTTTTTTTTTTTTTTTTTATCCTCACCCGAGGACATTTTTCCATTTTTTGTTCAGGTAGAGTGGGAGGGAGAGAGAGGAACAGAGAGAGAGAGAGAAACATCGATGTGAAAGGAACACATCGAGTGGCTGCCACCTGCACAACCGACCAGGGCCGGGGACAAACTGCAACCGAGGTACGCGCCCTTAGTGGGAACCGAACCCGGGTCTCTCAGGACCGCAGGCCGACGCTCTAACCGCTGAGCCAAACCGGCCAGGGCTGCTTTTTTTTTTCTTTTTGTGTGTGTCTGTGAAGCTCTTTATTTCACCTTCAATTTTGAATGATAGCCTTGCTGTATAGAGTAGTCTTGGATTCAGACCCTTGCCTTTCATTACTTTATATATTTAATGCCACTCCCTTCTGGCCTGCAGTGTTTCTATTGAGAAATTAGCTGACAGTCTAATGGGGGCTCCCTTGTAGGTAACTTTCTGCCTCTGTCTTGCTTCCTTTAAGATTATTTCTTTGTCTTTAATGTTTGCCATTTTATTTAATTTATTTATTTTTTAAAACGTATCTTTATTGTTGAATGTATTACAGATGTTCCTCATTTTTCCCCTATTGACCCTTTCCTTCCCACTTCCTCCCCCCTGCTGCCTTTCCCCACACTGTTGTCTGTGTCCATTGGTTATGCATATATGCATGTAAGTTCTTTGGTTTAATTCTTTCCACCCCCACCCCCCTTCCTTATGAGGTTTGTCAGTCTAACAATTTGTACTTAATCCCTTCACCTTTTTCACCCATTGACCCAATCCCCCTCTCATCTGGCAACCAACAAAATGTTTTCTGTATCTCTGAGAATGTTTCTGTTCTGGTTGTTATTTTGTTTGTAGATTCAATTGTCGATACATATGTATTTATTGCCATTTTGTTTGTTCATGTTTTTTATCTTCAAGAAGACTCTTCAAAGTTTCATATAATAATGATTTGGTGGTGATGAATTCCTTTAGCTTTTTCTTGTCTGGGAAACTCTTTATTTATTTATTTATTTTTATTATTATTTTTTTTTAATCCTCACCCGAGGATATTTTTCCATTTTTTGTACAGATAGAGTGGGAGGGAGAGAGAGGAAGGGAGAGAGAGAGAGAAACATCGATGTGAAGGGACACATTGAGTGGCTGCCACCCGCACGACCAACCAGGGCCGGGGACAAACTGCAACCGAAGTACGTGCCCTTAGCGGGAACTGAACCCGGGTCTCTCCGGACCGCAGGCCGACGCTCTAACCGCTGAACCAAACTGGCCAGGGCTGGGAAACTCTTTAAATGGCCTTGATTCTAAATGACAGCTTTGCAGGATAGAGTAATCTTGGTTGTAGGTTCTTGCTTTTCATCACTCTGAATATTTCTTGCCACTCCCTTCTGGTCTGTAAAGTTTCTTTTGAGAAATCAGCTGACAGCCTTATGGGAACTCCATTGTAGGTAAGTAACTTCTTTTCTCTTGCTGCTTTTAAAATTCTTTCTTTGTCTTGAACCTTTTGCATTTTGATGATGATGTCTCTTGTTGTGGGCCTCTTGGGGTTCAACTTGTTTGGGACTCTCTGTGCTTCCTGGACATGTATGTCTGTTTCCTTCACCAAGTTAGGGAAGTTTTCTGCCATTATTGTTTCAAATAGGTTTTCAGTTTCTTGCTCTCTCTCTTCTCCTTCTGACATCCCCAAGATGCGAATGTTGGTATGCTTGAAGTTGTCCCAGAGGCTCCTTACACTATCCTGATACTTTTGGATTCTTTTTCTTTTTGCTGTTCTGATTGGGTGTTTTTTGCTTCCTTGTATTCCAAATCGATGGTTTGCTTCTTGGGTTTACCAACTCTACTATTGAATCTGTGTAAATTATTTTTTATTTCAGTTAGGGCCTCCTTTATTTCTGGCTGGTACTTTTTTATGCCCTTGAGGCCCTCATTGAGTTCACTGAGGTTCTCACTAAGTTCATTGAGCATCCTTATAAGCAGTGTTTTGAAGTCTGCAACTGTTAGGTTGTTTATCTCCATTTTGCTTAGTTCTTTTCTTGGAGTTTTGTTCTGTTCTTTCATTTGGGACCTGTTTCTTTGTCTCCTCATTTTGGTTGCCTCCCTGTGTTTGTTTCTATGTATTACTTAACTAGAGGTATGGGGCTATCTGAGACCAGATGCTGCTTGTTTGACAGAATTTAGGAATCTCTGAAGCAGAATCCAAAACAGGCCAATTCTATGGTAAAGCAGCTGGCAACAGCTTGGGTGGGCCTGAAAGTTGGGTGGGGCAGGGCCTCAGGGAATCTCCAGGGCAGGGCAAACCATGTGAGCCAAGTTGTTGGAGTCCCAGATATGGCGGCCGTCTGCTGCCCCAGGGAAGGGCTCACCAAAGGAACAAAGGACCACTGACAGCATGTCTGTCCTGGAGAAAGCTGTGTCCCCAGCCTTTGCTTCAATGCCAAACAACTCAGTTCTTCCCCATATGTCTCTGGTGCCTTTCAAGCTGCCTCTACCATGCTGGATCCTGGAGGGTGCGAGTTCAAATAAGTCTGTTTGCGGGCCCTTTAAAAGGAGCTGTCTGGGGCTCCAACTGCCTCAGTCTCCCTCAGCCTCAATTCCTACTGTTTTTTCCAGCTAGAAGTTATGGGTACTTCTCTTCCTGGCACTGGGACCCAGAGCTGGAGGCCTCGTGTGGGACAGGGACTGCTCATTTCTCAGGGAGGGCCTTCCCAGCCGAGGTATCCCTCCGATTTTTATCTGCCACACATGAGTGTGGGGCCAACCCGTCATGCCTCTGCCCCTCGTACCCGTCTTGATGTGATGGCTTCTTTAATTTTGTAGTTGTAGGACTTACATTTAGCTTGATTTCAGGCAGTTCTGAATGATGGTTGTGTTGGAGTTTTGTTGTAATTTTGATATGGTTTTGGGAGGAGGCGATACTGCATTTACCTATGCCGCCATCTTGACCCACTTGTGTCATTATTTCTTCAACAGGTTCTCTATCCCTTTCTCTGAGTCATCATCTTCTGGTACCCCTATGATGTGAATGTTAAGTTTTTTTTTTATCCTCACTCGAGGACATTTTTCCATTTGTTCAGATAGAATGGGAGGGAGAGAGAGGGAGAGAGAGAGAGAGAGAGAGAGAAACATCGATGTGAAGGGACACATCGAGTGGCTGCCACCCGCATGACCAACCAGGGCCGGGGACAAACTGCAACTGAGGTACGCGCCCCAGCGGAATCTGAACCTAGGTCTCTCCGGACTGCAGGCCGACGCTTTAACCACTGAGACAAACCGGCCAGGGCTGTTGTTATGTTTTGTATTGTCCCAAAGTTCCCTTAAACTCTCCTTCTGCTTTTTAATTATTTTCCTCATTCACTTCTATAATTGGGTGTTTTTTTCTACCTTGTCTTCTAACTCACTGATTTGGTCTTCAGCTTCTTCTAATCTACTATTGAATCTTTCTAAGGTATTTTTTTTTTTTTTAATTTATTTATTTAATTTATTTATTTTTTTTGTTACAGATATTTTACCTTTTTACCCCATTGGCACCCCCCCCACCCCCCCCCTCCACCCTGTCCCCGGCTTAGTTGTCCATGTCCATTGGTCATGCATACATGCATATAAGTTCTGTGGTTTATCTCTTCCCACCCCCCCACCCCCCCATCCCCTCTTCTGAGGGATGTCAGTCTGTGCCCTACTTCCATATGTCTGGGTCTACTGTATTCCTCAGACTGTTATGTTCATTATATTCCGTATATAAGTGAGATCATGTGGTATTTGTCTTTTTCTGCTTGGCTTCTTTCACTTAGGATAATACTTTCCAGGTCCCTCCATGTCGTCTCAAAGGATAAGAGATCTTTCTTTCTTACCGCTGCATAGTATTCCATTGTGTATATGTACCACAGCTTTTTGATCCATTCGTCTACTGGTGGACACTTGGGCTGTTTCCAGATCTTAGCTATTGTAAATAGTGCTGCTATGAACATGGGGGTACATATATTCTTCCTGATTCGTGCTTCAGGCTTCTTAGGGTATATTCCCAGCAGTGGGATCACTGGGTCAAATGGAATTCAATTTTTAATTTTTTGAGGTAGCACCATATTGTTTTCCATAGCGGCTGCACCAGTCTGCATTCCCACCAGCAGTGTATTAGAGTCCCCTTTTCTCCACACCCTCGCCAACACTTGTTGTTTGATGATTTGTTGATGGCGGCCATTCTGACAGGTGTGAGGTGATACCTCATAGTTGTTTTAATTTGCATCTCTCTGATGATTAGTGATGTTGAGCATTTCTTCATATGTCTCTTGGCCATTTGTATGTCCTGTTTCGAGAGGTGTCTATTCAGCTCCTCTGCCCATTTTTTAATTGGGTTCTTTGTCTTCCTTTTGTGGAGTTGTATGAGCACTCTGTATATATTGGAAATTAACCCCTTATCTGATACATCATTGGCAATGATGTTCTCCCATACAGTGGGTTGCCTTTCCATTTTGATGATTGTTTCTTTTGCTGTGCAGAAGCTTTTTAGTTTGATGTAGTCCCATGTGTTCATTTTCTCCTTTATTTCTGTTGCCTTAGGTGATGTATCAGTGAAAATTCTGCTCCATATGATGTCCGAAATTTTGTTGCCTACATTTTCTTCTAGAATTTTTATGGATTCACGGGTCACATTTAAGTCTTTTATCCATTTTGAGTTTATTTTTGTGTATGGTGTAAGTTGATGGTCTAGTTTCATTTTTTTGCATGTAGCTGTCCAATTTTCCCAACACCATTTATTAAAGAGGCTGTCTTTACTCCACTGTATGCTCTTGCCACCTTTGTCAAATATTAATTGAGCGTATTGCCTTGGGTCCATTTCTGGGTTTTCAGTTCTGTTCCACTGGTCTATATGCCTGTTCTTGTGCCAGTACCAGGCTGTTTTGGTTACAGTCACTTTGTAGTATATCCTGATATCTGGTATTGTGATCCCTCCAACTTTGTTCTTCTTTTTCAAGATTGCTGTGGCTATTCGGGGTCTTTTTTGGTTCCATATGAACTTTTGAAGTATTTGTTCTAGTTCTATGAAATATGTCGTTGGTATTTTGATGGGGATTGCATTGAATCTATAGATTGCTTTGGGTAGTATGGACATTTTAATTATGTTAATTCTTCCAATCCATGAACAGGGTATGTGCTTCCACTTTTTTATATCTTCCTCTATTTCTTTTTTCAATGACCTGTAGTTTTCTGCAAATAGGTCCTTTACTTCTTTGGTTAAGTTTATTCCTAGGTATCGTAATTTTTTTGGAGCGATGGTAAATGGGATTGTTTTTTCAGTTTCTCTTTCTGTGAGTTCATCATTGATGTACAAGAATGCCGTCGATTTCTTGACGTTAACTTTGTATCCTGCTACTTTGCCAAATTCATTTATTAAGTCTAATAGATTTTTGATGGAGTCTTTAGGGTTTTCTATGTACAATATCATGTCATCTGCAAATAATGACAGTTTCACTTCCTCCTTTCCAATTTGGATCCCTTTTATTTTTTCTTCATGTCTGATTGCTGTGGCTAAGACTTCCAGTACAATGTTAAATAAGAGTGGCGAAAGTGGACATCCCTGTCTTGTTCCCGTTCTTAATGGAAATGTTTTTAGTTTCTGTCCATTGAGTATGATGTTGGCTGTAGGTCTTTCATATATGGCCTTTATTATGTTGAGATATGATCCCTCTATTCCTACATTGCTGACCGTTTTTATCAGAAATGGATGCTGGATTTTGTCGAATGCTTTTTCAGCATCTATTGATATGATCATGTGGTTTTTATTCTTCATTTTGTTTATGTGGTGTATCACGTTTATTGATTTGCGAATATTGTACCAGCCTTGCATCCCTGGAATGAATCCCACTTGGTCGTGGTGAATAATTTTTTTGATGTATTTCTGGATCCGATTTGCTAGTATTTTGTTCAGGATTTTGGCGTCTATGTTCATCAGGGATATTGGCCTGTAGTTTTCTTTCTTCGTAGTGTCTTTTTCTGGTTTTGGAATTAGAATTATGCTGGCCTCATAGAATGTGGTTGGAAGTCTTCCTTCTTCTTGAATTTTTTGAAATAGTTTGAGGAGAATGGGTGTTAGTTCTTTTTTGAATGTTCGGTAAAACTCCCCTGTGAAACCATCTGGGCCTGGGCTTTTGTTTGCTGGGAGAGTCTTGATTACCTCTTCAATTTCCTGAGTTGTTATTGGTCTGTTCAAGTTTTCTATCTCTTCCGGGAATAGTTTTGGGAGACTGTGTGTTTCTAGAAATTTGTCCATTTCTCTGAGATTGTCGAATTTGTTGCCATATAGTTGTTCATAGTAGTTGTTAACGATCTTTTGTATTTCCGTGGTGTTGGTTGTTACTTCTCCTCTTTCATTTCTGATTTTGTGTATTTGGGTTCTCTCTCTTTGTTTCTTGGTGAGTCTAGCTAAGGGTCCATCTATCTTGTTTATCTTTTCGAAAAACCAGCTCTTTGTTTCATTGATCCTTTGAATTGTTTTTTTGGTCTCTATGTCATTTATTTCTGCTCTGATCTTTACTATTTCCTTCCTTCTACTTGCTCTGGGGTTTTCTTTTTGTTTGCTTTCTAATTCTTTAAGCTGTGAGGTTAGACAGTCAATTAGAAATTTTTCTTGTTTTTTGAGGTAGGCCTGTAGTGCTATGAACTTCCCTCTCAGAACTGCTTTTGCTGCATCCCATAGATTTTGTGTTGTTGTGTGTTCATTTTCATTGGTTTCCAGGAAGTTTTTAATTTCTTCCTTGATCTCCTTGGTGACCCATTCATTGTTTAATAACATGCTATTTAGCCTCCATGTGTTGAAATGTCTTTGCATGTTCTTGTTGCAATTGATTTCTAGTTTCATGCCATTGTGATCTGAGAAGATGCTTGATATGATTTCAATCTTCTTGAACTTGTAGAGATTTAGTTTGTGTCCTATCATGTGGTCTATCTTTGAGAATGTTCCATGTGCACTTGAGAGGAATGTGTATTTTGTAGTTTTGGGGTGTAATTCTCTGTAGATATCTATTAAATCCATTTGGTCTAGTGCTTCATTTAGAGTCTCTGTTTCCTTGCTAATTTTTTGCCTAGAGGATCTATCCAGTGCTGTCAACGGGGTGTTGAAGTCCCGTGCTATGATTGTATTGTTGTCGATTTCTCCTTGGAAGTCCTCCAGAAGATTTTTAATATATGTTGGTGCTCCTATATTGGGTGCATATATGTTTATCAGGGTTATATCTTCCTGTTGGATAGATCCTTTCAATATTATGTAGTGGCCGTCTTTGTCTCTAGTTATGGTCTTCATTTTGAAATCTATTTTATCCGATATGAGAATTGCTACCCCAGCTTTTTTTTGCTTTCCATTTGCTTGGAAAATTTTTTTCCATCCCTTCACTTTCAACCGATGTGAGTCTTTTGTTGAGAGGTGGGTCTCTTGTAAACAACATATAGATGAGTCATGCTTTCTTATCCAATCAGCTACTCTGTGTCTCTTTATGGGAGCATTCAATCCATTTACGTTTAAGGTGATTATTGATATGTACTTATTTATTGCCATTTTTGTTTAGTGTGGTTCTATTTTTCTTCCCATTTCTACTGCTAATTACAGCAGTCCTTTTAACATTTCTTGCAGTGCTGGTTTGGTGCTAATGTATTCCCTTAGCTTTTTTTGTCTGGGAAGCTCTTTATTTGATCTTCTATTTTGAATGATAGCCTTGCTGGGTAGAGTAGTCTTGGATTCAGATTCTTGTTTTTCATGACTTTGATTACTTCATGCCATTCTCTTCTGGCCTGTAGTGTTTCTTGTGAGAAGTCAGCTGAGAGCCTTATGGGGTTCCCTTTGTAGGTAACCTGTTGCTTATCTCTTGCTGCTTTTAGGATTCTCTCTTTGTCTTTAATTTGTGGCATTTTAATTACTATGTGTCTTGGTGTGGGCCTGTTTGGGTTCTTCTTACTTGGGACTCTCTGTGCTTCTTGGACTTGAATGCCTTCTTCCTTCACCAAATTAGGGAAGTTTTCTCTCACTATTTTTTGAATATATTCTCTATCCCTTGCTCCTTTTCTTCTTCTTCGGGGACTCCTATGATGCGAATATTATTACGTTTCCAGTTGTCCCATAGTTCTCTTAAGCTGTCTTCCTGTTTTTTAATAGTTTTTTCCTTTTGTTTTTCTGATTGGTTGATTTTTTCTACCCTGTCTTCTAATTCACTGATCCTGTCCTCAGCTTCCCCTACTCTGCTTTTTAAACCATCCAATGTGTTTTTCATTTCGGATATGTCATTTTTTATCTCTTCTTGTTGGTTTTTAATTTCCATTTGGCTTATTTTCAGTGTCTCTATGTCCTTACTCATGCTGTTCAGCTTCCTCAAGATCATGGCTCTGAATTCTAGCTCTGTTAACATGCCTAATTGCTCCACATTGATCTCATCTTCGGTGGAGGTGTCTTGCTCTTTCATTTGGCTTCTGTTTCTGTGTTTCACCATTTTAGCTATCACTGTGGGCTTTGGAGCCTGTCAAGTTCTCCCTGTGGGTGTTGGTGTTCTGCTGTTTGTGGCTCCCTCTCCTGTGTTTAGATGAGCGAGGGAGGACCCGCGTTGAACACCACTGTCAAGTCTTACTTTCCTGGTTAAAGTTGCCAGCCCAGGAAAGGTACTGTTATCCTCTAGCTTTTTGCCTGGAGGCTAGCGGTCTAGGTTAATTGATCAGTTTTGGGTTGTCAGTTGATTGAAAAACTCCCTCTGGTGCTCAGTCTAGGGGCTTTCAGGAGGGTGGGGCAGATGCTGGTTGTTAGTGAGCCTCAATTAGCACTTCAATGGCCCACAGGGTGGGGTTGGATCTCGGAGGGAGGGGCTGCTGCCTCTCCCCAGAGCCCTGGGAAGGAGCAATGTGGCCACCGTCCTGAGTGGCTGCACTCAGCCAAAGCTCTGAGCGCCCTCCAAACCCCGAGTGTCCCGACACAGTTCCAGTCCAGTCCGCCCTCCCTCCGCCGGAGCCCAAGGTGAGTGGCTGTGGCTGTTTCAGCCTCTGTCCCGGCTGCGCTGCGGGGCCGCCTGGGAGTGTAACCTGCGGGCGCCGCTTACAGCTAAGGCCGCTGCCGCGCTGCCGACCGTGGGCTCCCAGCCCCGTCTCCCGCCTTCGCAAGCCTACCGGGATGGAGTCAGTGTCCCTCGTTGTATGGTCCTCGCAAGCTGCTTTTCTGTTGCTTTTTCCTGTCGATTTGTCTGTGTTATAGTTGTAATTCCAGTTTGGTTCTGGGAGACGGTCTGTGTAGCTCCGTTCACTCCGCCGCCATTTTTCCTATCTCTAAGGTATTTTTCATATCAGCCATGTCATTCTTTATTTCCTCTTGATTTTTATTCATAGCTTCTACCTCTTTTTTTTAAGCTGATGTAGTTCCCAGTGAACTCTTTAAAATTCTCATTAAGTTGCTTGTAGTTCTCACTAAAGTGTTTGAGCACCCTTAAAACCACTGCTTTAAATTCTTTATCTGACAAATTGCTTTCTTCCATTTCATGTTATTTCCTTTTCTGGTGACTCCTCCTTTCTTTCATTTGGGTGTTGTTTCTTTGTCTCCCCATTTTAGCAGTCTGGTGGTTCTAGGCCTGGTGAGTGATGTTGGGATGTGTAGGCAGGTCATTGTGTATCAAATAAGGCCTCTCAGACTTTTTTGGTGTGTGGCACTTCTTGCTTGCTGTGGGTCCTGGTGGATTGACTACTGGTGGCTGGTATTGGTCTGTCGTGATAGGCTCTGCTGGGATGTGCTATTGCCTGGTGGGCCTCAGCTCCTGATCAGCTGCTGCTCGTGCTGCTTGGGGAGAGTGTCAGCTCTTGGTTTGTGTTGCTACTGCTGGTGCTTTTGCCTGGGGACGCTCTCAACTCCCAGTCCTCTGCTGCTGTTGGGGGCTGAGGATGCTCAGCTCCCAAGACTTGGCTGCTTCTTGGGCTGTGGCATTGCTCCTGATCAACCATTGCTGATGGTGCTGGAGATGGGTCTCAGCTGTTGATCTGTGCTGCTGCCGCCTGGGAATGGATGTCCACTCCCGAGCCTCTGCTGCTGGGGGTGTGTCTCAGCTCCTGAGCCTCAGCTGCTATTGGGGTGGGGCTCCACTCCTCTCTAGTCACTGCTGCTATGGGGGAAGGTTCTGGGCTCCCAATCTGGTGCAACTACTGCTGGGGATGGTGCTCAGCTCCAATCAGGCTGCTGCTGTGGGGGATGGTGCTCAGTTTCTGGCCATTGCAGCTTCTGCAGCAGGCACCTTGACAGTGCCACTACTATGCGCTGGCCTGCGTTGTCACAGCGGGGTCCACTGGTCTGGTGGTGCAAGGTGTACTGGTTGACTCAGGACTCTAGGCCTTAGCTGCTCCCATTGCCTCTTCCCAGAGAAGACCAGGGAATCTTCCAAAATAGCAGGGCCTCCTGGCTACGCAGGGAGAAGCGTCCTGACAAGCCTCTTATCCCGGCAGTCAGCTGCTCCCCATCCAAAGCACAGGAACCCTCTGCCCCATGTTTCTGCACTGCTCAAGGTTGCTTATCCACACTCACATCCACTCACACTCTCTCCCACACTCACCCTCGCTCCGGTCCTGCCTGCCACCATTTTTTTCTCTTCAACTCTTTATTTTAATTATTTATCCCATCTACTGTTTTTATTTTCACCATCATGATTTGTTTTATTTTCCAAGATCTCTAATATAATTATTTCACTTTTATGTTTTAATTTCTGATCTAGGAGGAATTAGTTGTGGTAAAAGGAGCAAAGTTGAGATTAAAATTTCCTCTCCTCCCCCAATGGCAATTATCCACACTTTGAAATGCCATTTTAACATATGTTAAAGTCTCAAATATAACTTATAATAAATAATAATTACTGCATACTTATAAAATTCACATAACAAACTTTTGCAGTAACTTTTATTATTCATTATTTATTTATTTATTTTATCCTCACCCGAGGACATTTTTGCATTTATCTCCAGATAGAGCGGGAAGGAGAGAGGGAGGAAGAGAGAGAGAAACATTGATGTGAGAGAGACTCATCGACTGGCTGCCACCCCCACAACCCCATGGGGACGGGGATAAACTGCAACTGAGGTACATGCCCTTAGTGGGAACCGAACCCGAGGCCCTCTGGTCTGCGGGCCGACTCTCTAACCGCTGAGTCAAACCAGCCAGGGCTGCATTAACTTTTATTATTATTCTCAATTTGTAGTTGAGGAAAGTGAGAGATAGAACAACTCATTAAAATTATGATTTTAAGTGAGGAAAAACTTTACATGTACTCTCAGGTTTAGGAGCTGGTGCCAATGAATTAAACTGGTAAAAGATAGATTAACAGGACAAAAGATTAATTTCACATGCACATGGGGGCTTTCAGAAAAGAACTGAAAACCTAAAGAACTGGTTAGGGCGGGGAGATTATATACCATTAAAAAAATTTTTTTTTCTTTATTGATTTTTAGAGAGAGAGGAAGGGAGAGGGAGAGAGAGATAGAAACATCAATGAGAGAGAACATTGACTGGCTGCCTCCTGCATGCTCCCCACTGGGGATTGGGCCCACAACCTGGGCATGTGCCCTGACTGGGAATCGAAATGGCGACCTCTTGGTGCATGGGTCGACGCCCAACCACTAAGCCACACCAGCCAGGCTATATACCATTTTAACAAAGGATAATAAGTTGTGAGAAGTGACTGGACAAAAAGAAGGGATTTAGCTTCTAGGGGTGGTAATTGGTGGGAAAGTAACCATATGGGGGAAACTAACGGAAGAAGATAAGTGTATTTTTATGCAAACTTATGTCAGTGAAGTCTCCAATGATAAGAGTCTTCCTCTCTTAGTATGGGAGACGGAATGAGACAACTTCAAAAAGGGAGATTTATGCCCTGCTTTTAGGTAGATAAAAGGAGGGTAAAGAGCTCCTCCTGTGGTTGCTGTTTCTTAGTTGTCTTCAGCTCAAACTAATCCTCATGCTAAATGATGTATTTTGGAGTGACATGTTATAATTCCCTGTACCATAAAAACATATTAACAACCAAGTATTTTTAAATTAGTTTTAAAAATTCATGTTTTCTGTAATGCCATGACTGAGTATCCTGATGTTGGAGAGAAAACAGAAGCGCAGACAGTACAGGAGACTTGTCTAAAGTCATATTGGCAGACGAAAGATACATGTCTCCTAACATTTTAATTCATTCTCCTTTGTAGTTAGCCATTTGGTCACCTGAGGGTCCTTGGAGAATCAGTCTTTATACTGAAATCTATTTCATTCACTACAGTCATAATTGTGTTCCTCAAGTTCTGTTACTAAAACTGCTGTTAAAAAAGATCTTAAATCCTGGCCGGTTTGGCTCAGAGGTTAGAGTGTTGGCCTGTGGACCAGAGAGTCCCAGGTTCAATTCCTGCTAAGGGTACGTACCTCAGTTGCAGTTTGTTCCTGGCCCTGGTTGGGGTCATGTGAGTGGCAGCCACTCGTGTCTCTCTCACATCGATGTTTCTCTCTCCCTCCCGCTCTATCTGAAGATAAAAATGCAAAAAAAAAAAAAAAAAAGATCTTAAGTCCAAAGAGCATTCAGACCACCAGATTCAGCAATTTGTGTAGTGATAATTTGACCAGTTCTGCCTTTAACAATGTGATCTTTGTAGGAGCTCTTATTTTCATTTGAAAATACTCATTGTACTGTTTTTGGAGGCATACTTTAAGTGACAGTTTAAGGATGGAGTCTTGCTGGTGACTAGCCCAGTGTGGTAAAAATACAGCTACTCCCCTAATTATAGCCATATGGCTTCATTATTAGAGTATTAGGTATGTAGTTTAGAAAAGCACTGTACACATCAGTTCTTCCTATTCTTAGAGAAAAATACTTTCCTTGTTTCCTTTTATAGCCTGTGTGCATTTGAATTTCAAAGGCAGGAATGTTGCATGGTAAGCCTCTTGGTGACAGAGTAGTTATGGTAAGGCATGAACAAGCTGCCTTTCAAGGCAGTCTGGGAGAATAATGCAAAATTTAATAACTCAAAATCACTTTATTAAAACACATTTTAGGAGACTTATTCTAACAGTGTTGTTAGTACTTCATCTTGTTTGTGTTTGCAGTGCTTGTAAAAGCAAATTAATAAGGATTCGAGTTCAGCAGAACTTGAATTTTGTCTGTGTGAGATTTTCACAGGCAGAAATAACAGCCCTTATTGAGGCTAGTGGAGTTATGTAAGCCAGAAAACAACTTCCTCTTTCCCACACCTAATTATCACGGATTCCTATGGATTAGACTTTCTTAATACCAACGGAATTTTCACCCTTGTCTATCTCCACCAATAATGTACCCTCAACACTTCTCTCTAGGTTTACTACAATGGTCGCCTATTGGATGTCTTTGTTTCTGTCTTGCCTTCATATGACCCATCTTGCATACACTTCCCAGTGAGCTTTGTCAAGTGTGAAATTGATATCACTTCATCCTTAAACATCTGTTCACATCCATTGCTTATATGTTAAAAGCCAGGTGCCTCTCCTTGGTATATAAGGTCCTTTAACATCCGAGGTTTGCTTACCGCCAGCCTTCTCTCCTACTTTTCTCTTTTAATGTATTTAAAGCCCTAATTATAATTTTCTGAATGCAGCATGCTGGGCCCTTTAATTCTATTTGCCTAGAATGCTTCACAACATCTCACTAGTCTGACTGACATCCTTTACAATTCATCTTAACTGTGCCTCTTTGGGAAGCCTTCTCTAACGTATTCTCCCCATTTGGGATTTACCCTCATCCACATTCTCCAACAGTAGGGACTAAATAGTTTTTCTCTACCCCAAAGGACTATATTTGTCTGGCTTATCACTTTATTGTCATTCTGTATTGTACTTTTTTAGCTTACCCATATTTCTCTTCTGACAGACTTTTATATTCCTAGAAGCCAATGACTATTATAATCTTTTTTAAGTAGAGTATTTAGTAAGCATCAAAAAATGCTTTTTGAAAACAAAAATCATCACCTGAGGATATTTTTCCACTGATATTCATTTATTTATTTTTTATCCTAACCTGAGGACATTTTTTTTTTTTTTTTTTTTTTTTTGCATTTATCTTCAGATAGAGCAGGAAGGAGAGAGAGGGAGAAAGAGGGAGAGAGAAACATCAACGTGAGAGAGACACATCGAGTGGCTGCCACCCACATGACCCCAACTGGAGCCAGGGACAAACTGCAACTGAGGTATGTGCCCTTAGCAGGAATCAAACCCGGGACTCTCTGGTGAGCCAAACTGGCCGGGGCTTATTTATTTTTTTAACTCATCTTTATTGTTGAATGTATTACAGATGTCCACCCCCTCTTTTTTTTCCCATTGACCCCCTCCTCCCCAATCCTGCCCCCCTCTTGCCTTCCCCATGCTATTGTTGGTTATGCATATATGCATAGAAGTTCTTTGGTTTATTTCACCCCACCCACCTTCCCCGCTTCCCATCAGTATAACAACCAGTTTGTATTTCTTAATTCCTTCATCTTTTTACCCATCCCCCCAGTCTCCTCCCAGCCCCTGCCCATCTAGCAAGCAACAAAAAGTTTTCTGTATCTATGAGTTTGTTTCTGCTTGCTCATTTTGTTTTTCGAGTCAATTGTTGATAGATATATATTAATTGCCATTTTATTGTTTGTATTTTGTTCTTTTGCTTCTTCAAGAAGACCCTTCAACATTTCACATAATACTGGTTTCGTGGTGATGAACTCCTTTAGCTTTTTCTTGTCTAGGACACTCTTGATATGTCCATCGATTCTAAATGATAGCTTTGCAGGATAGAGTAATCTTGGTTGTAGGTCGTAGCTTTTCATCATCTTGAATATCTCTTGCCACTCCTTCTGGCCTGCAAAGTTTCTTTTGAGAAATCAGCTGAAGGTCTTATGGGAGCTCCTTTGTAGGTAGTGAACTGCTTTTCTCTTGCTGCTTTTAAGATTCTCTCTTTGAATTCAACCTTTGGCATTTTGATGATGATGTGTCTTGGTGTGGACCTCTTTGGGTTCATCTTGTTTGGGACTCTGTGCTTCCTGGACTTGCATGTTTGTTTCCTTCATCAAGTTAGGAACTTTTC
The DNA here is from genome assembly GCF_014108415.1 of Molossus molossus. NCBI lineage: Eukaryota > Metazoa > Chordata > Mammalia > Chiroptera > Molossidae > Molossus > Molossus molossus. The sequence goes on from NW_023425344.1 coordinate 187,584,179, forward strand.
TGTCATTATTGTTTCAAATAGGTTTTCAATTTCTTGTTCTCTCTCTTCGCCTTCTGGCACCCCTATGATGTGAATGTTGGCATGCTTGAAATTGTCCCAGAGGCTCTTTACACTATCCTCATTTTTTTTTTTTTATTCTTTTTTCCTTTTGCTGTTCTGATTGGGTGTTTTTCTTTCTTATATTCCAAATTGATGGTTTGCTTCTTGGGTTTACCTACTCTGCTATTGATTCCCTGTAAATTATTTTTTATTTCAGTTATCCTTCACTTCTGACTGGTCCTTTTTTATGTTGTTGTTCTCACTAACTTCCTCAGAGGTCTTCTTAAGTTCTTTGAAGGCCTCACTAAGTTCCTTGAATGTCTCACCAATTTCCTTGAGCAGCCTTATAATCTGTGTTTTGAACTCCGCTGATTGATTGCTTATCTCCATTTGGTTTCATTCTTTTTCTGGAGTTTTGTTCTTTTCTTTCATTTGGGACATGTTTTTTCATCTCCTCATTTTGGCTACTTCCCTGTGATTGTTTCTATGTATTAGGTAGAGTTGCTATGTCTCCTAGGCTTTGTAGGGTGGCCTATTGTTGTAGGTGTCCTGTTGTATCCAGTGTCACAGCCTCCCTGATCACCCCAGCTGGGTCCTCGAGGTGCACCCCTAGTGTGGACTGTACACACTTCTGTTGTAATTGAGTCTGGATTGTTGTTGGCATGTCAATGGGAGGGATTTTCTTGGGCTGATCAGCTGTAAGGACTGGCTGTGCCCACTGACCACTGGCCTCTGACTACCTTGGAGGATGAGCTGTGTAGGGGCCAATCACACTGAGCAAGACTTACTTCAGCAGGGTTCTGGTACACACTGAGTCCAGTCATTGAGTATGTCACTTGTGGAGGTGGTTGGGTAGTGGTGTTTCGATGTGGTCTGAAGTTGTCCACTGGGTGTACTGGCTCTGGGGCAAGGTCAGCCTTTGCCTATGTTCTATCTGGGGCCACCCAGCATAAGCTACAAAGTCATCTTCAGTTGGCTGCTTCTTGTGCTGGGCTTGGAGGTGCCCAGTAAAAGCCAAGTTGTGAACCAAGGCTGGCTGCTCCTAGTGCCAGGCCTGGAACCATTTAAAGAGAGTTATGGGGCTCGCTGAGACCAGATGCTGCTTGTTTGAGAGATTTTAGGAAACTCTGAAGCAGGATCCAAGACAGGCTAATCCTATGGTAAAATCTTTGGAAACAGCTTGGGTGGGCCCGAAAGTTGGGTGGGGCGGGGCCTCAGGGAATCATCAGGGTGGGGCCAACAGTGTGAGCCAGGTTGCTGGAGTCCCACATATAGCGGCCGTCTGCCGACTCAGGAAGGGCTCACCACAGGAACAAAGGCCCCTGACAGCATGTCTGTCCAGGAGAAAGCTGCCTCTCCAGTCCTATTCTCAAGGCCAGATAGGTAGTTCTTCCCAATATGTCTCTGGTGCCCCTCAAGCTGCCTCCCCACCGAGCTTAGAGGGAGCAAGTCCAAGTAAGTCCATGTGCGGGCCCTTTAAGAGGATTTGCCTAGGGATCCAGCAGCCGCAGCCTCCCTCAGCCTCAGTTCCCGCTGGTTTTACAGCCCGAAGTAATGGGGACTTCTCTTCCTGGCACTGAAACCCTGAGTTGGGTGCCTGGTTTGGGACTAGGACCCCTAACTCCTCAGGGAGGACCTTCCCAGCCGAGGTGTCCCTCTGATTTTTATCTGCCACACGTGGGTGTGGGACCAGCCCCTCCTCCTCTCCTACTCTCCTACCAGTCTCAATGTGGCAGCTGCTTTAATTTCGTAGTAGTAGGACTTCCATTCAGCTCGATTTCAGGTGCTTCTGAATGATGGTTGTGTTGTAGTTTAGTTGTAATTTTGATGTGGTTGTGGGAAGAGATGAGACCATGTTTACCTATGCCACCATCTTGACTGGAAGTTGGAATCTCCACTGATATTTTTAGATAGAGTGGGAGGGAGGGAGGAAGAGAGAGAGAGGGAAACATTGATGTGAGAGAGACACATTGATTGGTTGCCTCCCACTCAACCCCAACTGGGGCTGAGGATTGAACTTGCAACTCCTTGGTCCTCAGTCTGATGCTTTAACTGCTGAGCCTAACTGGCCAGGGCAGTGAATGCTTTTGTTTTTTTTTTTTTAAATATATATTTTTATTAATTTTTTTTTTTTTTTTTGGTTATAGAGAGAGGAAGGGAGAGAGATAGGAACATCAGTGTGTGAGAGAGAAACATCGGTTGGCTGCCTCCTGCACGCCCCCTGGGGGAGATCAAGCCTGCAACCTGGGCATGTGCCCTGACTGGGAATCAAACTGGGAACTCTCAGTCCATGGGACGACGATCATTACACTGAGCCACACCAGATTGGCGCAGTAAATGCTTTTTTAAAAAATTATTATTTTGAAATAATTTAAGACCTATAGAAAAGTCAAGTATAGTAAAAAACTACTGTGTACTTTTCTTCCAGATTCCCCAAATGTTAACATTAGTCCATATTTGCTTTATAGTTCTCTCTCTCTCTTTTTATGTTGTATTTTTTCTAAGCAGTTTGAGATTAATTTGAAAGCATGATGCCTCTTTAACCTTAAATACTGGAATGTGTTTCCCAGAAACAAGAACATTTTCTAATGTAACCAGAATACAATGATCAAAATCAGGAAATTAGCATTGATAACAACATTATCTACTAAAAATGTTTTTTCTTTATTGACTTTATAGAGAGAGGATGGGAGAGGTAGAGACAGATAGAAACATCAATGAGAGAGGACATCGATTGGCCACCTCCTGCTTGCCCCTCACTGGGGATGGGGCCTACAACCTAGGCATGTGCCCTGACTGGGAATGGAACCATTGACCTCTTGTGGGGTTGATGCTCAACTACTGAGCCACACCAGCTGGGCAACATTATCTATTGACAGACCTCAAGCACTACCAATTATCCCACTGATGTTCTTTTATAGCAAAAAACTATAATATAATAATATGTTTTTTTTCCTTGGTCAGGATTCAGTCAAGCATACATGATGCATTTAGTTTTTTAAAAAAAATATCGTTTATTTTGGGAGTCAGGCAGTTCATCAGTCTTTCTGTGTATTTTATGACCAGTTATTTTATAGAATATTTCTCAATTTGGGTTGCAGAAAAAACGTGTGAAAAACTTTGAAATGGATCAAAAGATTACTGGGTGTCTCCAAGGAGAACCAAAAGTTGCCTGGCATACCTATCTTTCAGGTTATCTGATTTCTTTGTGGCTCTAAGCCTTTCATTATAGTCAAGCTCTTTTATAGAGCTGGGGGTAATAGAAAACTGATAGCAATGCAAAAGATTCTTGTCCATAGAAATTTCAAATTATTTCTGGTGGAATGCATTTGATTGTTGCTATTAACCAGTTTTAGTAGTTTTTGTGTTTACTTGTTATTACATTTCAGCATTCCTTATTTGACTATATGAGTAGTACTTTGGATTCTCCTAAGTACTACTTGTTATAATGTTTTACTGGTTTTGTCATTTAGTGAATAAGATAAAAATCTTTTACACATGTTTATTTTATACCTGTGTAATAGTTATAATTATACTTTAAAAATTTTCTCCTTTAACAGAGTTTATATAATACTTCTTCATTATTAGGTTAACTTTATGCTGTTTTGGTAAGAATACTACAAAAAAGTAATTTTGTTTTCTCAGTACATCATATCAGGAGGGACATGATGTCTTTTTATCCCATGACCAATGCTGTTTACTTGGGTCACTTGGTTAAGGAGATATCTACCTGGTTTTCCTACTGTAAAGTTACTATTTTTTTTTCTGTAATTAGTGTCTTTTGGTGAAATACTTTAAGAATATGTTAATGTTCTATTTCATATCAAACTTTCGTTTACTGGTTTTAGCATCCATTGATGATCCTTAGCTGAATCAGTTTTTACTATGATGGTCACCAAATGATGATTTTCTAGCCTTTTTTAAAAATATTTTTTACATTTATTATTTGTCATTCTAGTGTAAGGAAGTGTTTTTCTTTTTTCTCAATCAATGATTTATGTTAGCGTGGACACATCGATTTCTATTTTATTCTGTGGGTTATAATATGTTCCCGTTATTACTATGTTGATATCAGATTGTTTCAGATTGGGTGGTGGACCCTCTGTGGGCTCCTGTGTCCTGACATGTTAAGGCCATGGTTTCAGCACTTCCGTACTTCCTGGCCCAACAAGATGTGCCAGGATTATGTCTACGCAAGAACGCCCAAACCTATAAACAATTTAATAAGAGTTTATTAACTTTTTACATCTTTTGTATGCTTAGCTATACTCTTGTGTTATGTATGGGGTTATACTATTTTTATTCCTGGGGTTTTTAAGGAAGAATGTCAGGAAGAGTTTTCGCTTTTTTATGTTTAGGTGTAATTAATGATGCTAGGTATTAAAATGTTTTTGAACTTGTGTATCTTATGGATTTTTCTATCATGTGGATAGTCTGACACATTCTATTCTTGTTTTTAGATTGCTGAAGCTAAAGGAGATGTTTAACTCAAAGTTTGGATCCATTCCGAAGTTTTATGTTCGAGCACCAGGAAGGGTCAACATAATAGGTATTTCAAAAGTTCCTTCTCTAATTTTTTTCCTCCTTTGGTAAGATCCCAATTTTTGTTGATACATTATTTGAAAACATTTTCCCAGGAGAATTGAAACAATAGAATATTTCACATATATCTATAATAGCAAGATAAGTGTTTGCATGAGGAAACAAACTATACTTTGATCTTTCCCAGTCCATGTTATTAATGTTAATTTTACCCATTCACTTAAAAAATTTATAAATTTGTTGAAACTAGTTATTAATATTGTTTCATGAGGGATGAAAATATTTTTTTCTGCTTCAGGTAAAATGTTTAGACTGTGGTGAGTAATTTTGATGATTTTACATTGACTCATTGGATTACAAGAATACTGGGAAACCCTATAATTCCTCCCTCTAATAGTGTGGTGACATAAAGAATGATTCCTTTTTAAAAAAAAATTTTTTTTCTTTTTTTAGAAAAATTAATTAATTTATTTTTGTTATAGATGTTTCTCCCCCCCCCACTGATTACCCCCTCCCCCTCCCTCCCCACCCTGTCCCCAGCTTTGTTGTCCATGTCCATTGTTCTTGCATACATGCATATGAGTTCTGTGGTTTATCTCTCCCCCACCAACCCCTCTTCTGGGGATTGTCAGTCTGTACCCCACTTCCACATCTCTGGGACTACCCCATTCCTCAGACTGTTATGTTCTTTATATTCCACAAATAAGTGAGATTATATGATACTTGTCTTTCTCTGTTTGGCTTGTTTCGATTAGGATGATACTTTCCAGGTCTCTCCATATCGTCTCAAAGGATAAGAGATCTTTCTTTCTTATAGCTGCATAGTACTCCATTGTGTATATATACCACTGCGTTTTTATCCATTTGTCTACTGATGGACACTTGGGCTGTTTCCAGATCTTAGCTATTGTATATAGTGCTGCTATGAACATGGGGGTACATATATTCTTTCTGATTGGTGTTTCAGGCTTCTTAGGGTATATTCCTAGAAGTGGGGTCACTGGGTCAAATGGCAGTTTAATTTTTAATTTTTTGAGGTAACACCATATTGTTTTCCATAGGGGCTGCACCAGTCTGCATTCCCACCAGCAGTGCACTAGAGTCCCCTTTTCTCCACACCCTCGCCAACACTTGTTGTTTGATGATTTGTTGATGGCGGCCATTCTGACAGGTGTGAGATGATACCTCATTGTTGTTTTAATTTGCATCTCTCTGATGATTAGTGATGATGAGCATTTATTCATATGTCTCTTAGCCATTTGTATGTCCTGCCAAATTTTCCCTGTGGGTATTGGTGTTCTGCTGTTTGTGGCTCCCTCTCCTGGGTTTGGATGAGCAAGGGAGGATCCATGTTAAACACCACTGTCAAGTCTTATTTTCCTGGTTAGAGTTGCTAGCTCAGGAATGGCACAGTTATCCTCTAGCTTTTTGCCTGGAGGCTATCAGAGCCTTGGGTTCTCAGTTGAATGAAAAACTCCCTCAGGTGCTCAGTGTAAGGGGATTTCCCGAGGGTGGGGCAGATGCTGGTTGTTAGTGAGCCTTAGTTTGCATTTCAATAGCCCACCTGGGTGGGGTTGAATCTCTGAGGGAGGGGCAGCTGCCTCTCCCCAGAGCCCTGGAAAGGAGCAATATGGCCACCGTCCTGTGTGGCTGCAACTCAGCAAAAGCTCTGAGCCCCCGTCTAAATCTCGAGTGTCCCCACACAGTTTCAGTCCAGTCTGCCCTCCCTCTGCCGGAGCCCAAGGTGAGTGGCTGTGGATATTTTAGCCTCTGTCCCAGCTCTGCGCTGTGGAGCCGCTTGGGAGTTTAACCCAAGGGCGCTGTTCACAGCTAAGGCCGCTGCTGTCTGTGGGCTCCCAGCCCCCTTCTCGCGCTTTCGCAATCCTACCAGGATCAAGTCAGTGTCCCTGGTTATATGATTCTCGCAAGCTGCTTTTCTGTTGCTTTTTCCTATTGATTTGTATTTATTTTAGTTGTAATTCCAGTTTGGTCCTGGTAGACGGTCTGTGTAGCTTCCATTCACTCTGCCGCCATTTTGGAATCTAGGTCTAGTAAATTTTTGATGGAGTCTTTGGGGTTTTCTATGTATTGTATCATGTCATCTATGAATAATGACAGTTTCACTTCCTACTTTCCAATTTGGATCCCGTTTATTTTTTCTCCCTGTCTGATTGCTGTGGCTAAGGCTTTCAGTACTATGTGAAATAAGAGTGGCGAAAGTGGACATTCTTGTCTTGTTTCTGTTCTTAAGGGAAATGCTTTTAATTTTTGCCCATTGAGTATAATGTTAGCTGTAAGTCTTTCATATATGGCCTTTATTATGTCGAGATATGATCCCTCTATTCCCACATTGCTGAGCCTTTTTATCAGAAATGGGTGCTGGATTTTGTCGAATGCTTTTTCAGCGTCTATTGATATGATCATATGATTTTTATCTTTCATTTTGTTTATGTGGTGTATCACATTTATTGATTAGCAAATATTGTACCAGCCTTGCATCCCTGGGATGAATCTCACTTGGTCATAGTGAATAATTTTTTTGATGTATTGCTGGATTCGATTTGCTAGTATTTTGTTCAGGATTTTGGCATCTATGTTCTTCAGGGATATTGGTCTGTAGTTTTCTTTCTTTGTAGAGTCTTTTTCTGGTTTTGGAATTAGAATTAAGCTGGCCTCATAAAAGGAGTTTTGAAGACTTCCTTCTTCTTGAATTTTTTGGAATTGTTTAAGGAGAATGGGTATTAGTTCTTTTTTGAATGATTGGTAAAACTCCCCTGTGAAGCTGTCCAGGCCTGGGCTTTTGTTTGCTGAGAGAGTCTTGATTACATCTTCCATTTCTTTTGTTGTTATTGGTCTGTTCAAGTTTTCTATCTGTTCCCGGTTCAGTTTTGGGAGACTACGTGTTTGTAGAAATTTGTCCATTTCTCTTAGATTGTCAAATTTGTTGCCGTATAATTGTTCATAATATCTTAGCAATCCTTTATTTCTCTGGTGTCAGTTATTATTTCTCTTTCATTTCCGAGTTTGTGTATTTGGGTTCTCTCTCTTTGTTTCTTGGTGAGTCTAGCTAAGGGTCCATCAATCTTGTTTCTCTTTTCAAAGAACCAGCTCTTTGTGTCATTGATCTTTTGAATTGTTTTTTTGGTCTCCATGTCATTTATTTCTACTCTGATTTTTACTATTTCTTTCCTTCTACTTGCTCTGGTGTTTTCTTTCTGTTTGCTTTCTAGTTCTTAAAATTGGGAGGTTAGATGGTCAATGCGAAATTTTTTTGTTTCTTGAGGTAGGCCTGTTGTGCTATGAACTTCCCTCTCAGAAGTGCTTTTGCTGCATCCCATAGATTATGTGTGGTTGTGTGTTCATTTTCATGGAAGTTTTTAATTTCTTCCTTGATCTTCATGTTAACCCATTCATTGTTCAATAATATGCTATTTAGCCTCCATGTGTTCAAATGTCTTTGCATGTTCTGGTTGCAAATGATTTCTAGTTGCATGCCATTGTGATCTGAGAAGATGCTTGATATGATTTCAGTCTTCTTCAACTTGTAGAGACTTAGTTTGTGCCCTAACATGTAGTCTATCTTTGAGAATGTCCCATGTGCAGTTGAGAAGAATGTGAATTCTGTAGTTTTGGGTTGTAATTCTCTGTAGATATCTATTAAATTCATTTGATCTAGTGCTTCATTTAGAGTCTCTGTTTCCTTGCTAATATTTTGTCTAGAGGATCTATCCAGTGGTGTCAACGGGGTGTTGAAGTCCCCTGCTATAATTGTGTTGCTGTTGATTTCTCCTTTGAAGTCCTCCAAAGATTTTTAATATATGTTGGTACTCCTAAATTGGGTGCATATATGTTTACCAAGGTTATATCTTCTGTTGGATAGATCCTTTCAATATTATGTAGTGGCCTTCTATGTCTCTAGTTATGGCCTTCATTTTGAAATTTACTTTATCAGATACGACTATTGCTACCCCAACTTTTTTTTGCTTTCTGTTTGCTTGAAAGATTTTTTTCCTTCCCTTCACTTTCAACCTATGTGAGTCTTTTGTTGTGAGGTGGGTCTCTTGTAAACAACATATAGATGAATCATGCTTTCTTCTTCAATCAGCTACTCTGTGTCTTTTTATCAGAGCATTCAGTCCATTTGCATTTAAGATGATAATTGATAATGTACTTATTTATTGCCATTGTTGTCAAGTGTGGTTACATTTTTCTTCCTATTTCTTCTACTAACTACAGTAGTCCTTTTAGCATATCTTGCAGTGCTGGTTTGGTGTTAATATATTCCCTTAGCCTTTTTTTTTTTTTTGTCTGTAAAACTCTTTGTTTGACCTTCTATTTTGAATGATAGCCTTGTTGGATAGAGTAGTCTTGGATTCGGGTCCTTGTTTTTCATGACCTTGATTACTTCATGCTACTCCTTTCTGGCCTGTAGTGTATTTGTTGAGAAGTCAGCTGAGAGCCTTATGGTGGTTCCTTTGTAGGTAACCTGTTGCTTATCTCTTTCTGCCTTTAGGATTCTCTCTTTGTCTTTAATTTTTGGCATTTTAATTACTATGTGTCTTGATATGGGCCTCTTTGGGTTCTTCTTACTTGGGGCTCTCTGTGCTTCTTGAACTTGAATGCCTTTTTCCTTCACCAAGTTAGGAAAGTTTTCTGTCACTATTTCTTCAAATATATTCTCTAACTCTTGCCCATTTTCTTCCTCTTCGGGGACTTCTATGATGCGAATATTATTACGTTTCTAGTCGTCCCACAGTTCTCTTAAGCTGTCTTCCTGTTTTTTAATTGTTTTTTCTTTTGGTTTTCTTATTGGTTGATTTTTTTCTACCTTGTCCTCTTATTCACTGATCCGATCCTTAGCTTCCTCTATTCTGCTGGTTAGTCCTTCCAATGTGTTCTTTATTTCTGCTATGTCATTCTTCATTTCCACTTGGTTGGATTTTAATGTTTCTATCTCTCTACTCATGGTGCTGATGTCCTTACTCATGCTGTTGTGCTTCCTCAAGATCATGTCTCTGAACTCTACCTCTGATAATTTGCTTAGCTGCATTTCATTGATCTCATCTTCAATAGAGTTCTCTTGTTCTTTCATTTGGGATTTGTTTCTTTGTTTCACCATTTTGGCTATCTCAGTGGGTTTTGGGGCCTGCCAAATTTTTGCTGTGGGTGTTGTTGTTCTGCTGTTTGTGGTTCCCTCTACTGGGTTTGGATGATCCTGGGTGGGCCTACGTTAAACACCACTGTCAAGTGTTACTTTCCTGGGTAGATTTGCAAGCCCAGGAAAGGTTCAGTTATCCTCTAGCTTTTTCCTGGTGGCTAGTAGTCTCAGTTGCTCAGGGCCATGGAATGTAGCCCTGGTGTTCTGCATAAGAGGATTTCCAGAGGGTGGAATAGATGCTGGTTATTAATGAGCCTCACTTTGCATTTCTTTGCCTCACCTGAGAAAGGCTGAATCTCTGGGGGGGGGGGTGCTCCTGCTTTCCCCCCACAGCTCTGGGAAGGAGCACACTTGCCACGGTCTTTTGTGGGCACAGCTCAGCAAAAACTGAGTGCCCTCCAAATCCCGAGTGTACCCACAGAGTTCCAGCCCAGTCTGCCCTCCCTCTGCCATAGCCCCCAGGTGAGTGACTGTGGCTATTTTAGTGCTCTGTCCTGGATCTCTCTACTGTGGAGCGGGCTTGGTCTTTATTCCCCAAGGGTGCTGCTCACAACTAAGACTGTTGCTGTCTGTGGGCTCCTAGACCGCCACCCTCTCGCACCTCCACAGATCCCACTAGTGTCCCTGGTTATATGGTCCTGTCTTGCTGCTTTCCTGTTGCTTTTTTCTGAGGATATGTCTTTATTTTAGTTGTAATTCCCGTTTGGTCCTGGGAAATCGTCTGCTTAACTTGCATTCACTCTGCCTCTATTTTTCACATCTGTTATGCCTATTTTGTGCACAGCTTGGTCGCACAGGCCTCTCTGGTGCCCCTGCACCCTGCAGGTCCTGGGGATAACTAGATCTCACAGTCTCTGCTGGGTCGCACAGGCCTCTCTGGTGCTTCAGCACCCCGCAGGTCCTGTGGGTAACTGGACTGCATTGTCCCTGCTGGGTCTCACAGGTCTCTCTGGTGCCCCAGCTCCCTGCAGTTCTCGCAGGCGGGCTACAAGAACTGGCTGCGACCACTATGAAAGATCAGCTGTGCAGGGGCCCATCCCACCAAGCAGGACTTACTTTAGAGGGGCTGAGGTGCCTGCTAAGTTGCTTGTGGAAGTGGTTGCGTGGTGCTTTGACATGGTCTGAAGCTGTCCACCAGATATGCTGGCTGTGGGGCCTCCCAGGAGGTGCAGGCCAAGGTCAGCCACTGCCTATGTTCTGCCTGGGGCCACCCAGCATGAACTAAAAAGCAACCTGCAGATGGCTGCTACTTGTGTTGGGCTTGGAGTTGCCCAAAAGAGGCCAAGCTGCGAACCAAGACCAGTTGCTGCTAGTGCTGAATCTGGCGTCACTTAGTGAGAGGTACAGGGCATGCTGAGGCCAGATGCTATTTGTTTGTGAGATTTTAGGAAAATCTGAAGCATGAGCCAAGACAGGCCATGTGTATGGAAAAGCCACTGGAAACAGCTTGGGTCGGCCCACAAATTGGTGGGGCGGGGCCTCAGGGAATCACCAAGGAGGGGCAAATAGTGTGAGCCAGGTTGATGAAGATTTAAATACGGTGTTCCCCTGCTGGCTCTTTGGGGAAAGGGCTTAGAAAAGGAACAGTGGCCCTGGCTGGTTTGGCTCAGCAGTTGGAGTGTTGGCCTGCGGACCAGAGAGTCCCGGGTTCAGTTCCTGCTAGGGGCACGTACAAGGAAAGGAAGGGAAGGGAAGGGAAGGGAAGGGAAGGGAAGGGAAGGGAAGGGAAGGGAAGGGAAGGGACAGTGGCCTCTGCCAGCACTCCTGTCCAGTTCCTCCAGGTATGTCTCTGGTGCCTTTCGAGTGCTGCCCTAGCACTGGAGCTCAGAGGGAGTAAGTCAGAGTAAGTTTGTGCACAGGCCCTTTAAGAGGAACTGTCTGGGACTCCAGAAGCCCTCCATCTCACTCAACCACAATACCTGCTGGATTTTACAGCCAGAAGTTAATGAGGACGTCTCTTCCTGGCACTGGAACCCTGGGCTGGGAGTCTGGTGTGTGTCTGGGACCCCTTGGTCTTAGGGGGAAACTCCACAGCTGAGACATCCCTTCCAATTTTTATCTTCTACATGTGGGTACAGAACCAGACCGTTCTGTCTCCTCCTTTCCTACCAGTCTCAATGTGGCTTCTTTATATCCTTAATTGCAGGACTTTCATTCAGCTAGATTTCAGGTGGTTCTGAATGATAGTAGTTCTGTAGATTAGTTGTATTTTTTATGTGGTTGTGGGAGAATGAGAGAACTGCATTTACCTACACTGCCATCTTGACCAGAAGGAAGCCTATTTTATTATTTTAAAGGACACACCAATGTAGAAAGAAAAGGCTTGTTACCTGTAATAATATATAAATAGTATTTGTTTAAAAATATGATTTTGCAGTTGAGTTGCCTTCCATTCATTTTGTTTCTTATTTGATCAATATCTGCCATAGGAACAATCAGCTATAAAGACCTGGTATGGGGAAATATAAATGAGCTTGCTTAGCCCATCTTTCTTTTTTGTATTTTGGAATTGTTGTTTTGTATTTAAATCTTATGAATGACAACCTTGAGTTTAAGTGGTAATTTGAAGACATTATGGTATAACAGAAAAAAGTTCTTCCTGGTGTTTCAGGGAGGAATTAGAATGAAAAGAATAATTTTCTTTCTATATATAAAGCAGTACAGATTAAATATTCTTTTTCCAGCTTCTGTTTCTTCATTCTAGCTATGTGTAGCACATTTAACACAACTTATTAGTGCCAGTATAATTTGTTAGACATTTGGTTAGACCACAAAGAAAAATAAAGCACAGTCCTCACTTTTGGTGAGCTCATTCTCTAGTAAGGAAGATAGGGGGACTCACATAATGTTAACAGAGGAAGAGTGTGCTAAAGTCTTTAGTCATTCATATTGTAAAAGTTAACAAAAGAACAATAGAGAAAGGAGATATTGCTTCTCCTGATGCTTCATGTAGCTAGTCACATAGCGAATATTTGAAGGTGTTCATTGTGAATTAGAAAGTGGAAAAAATTTGTGAAGGTTTAAAGAAGTCTAAAAATTAATAGAAAATAATAACTAATATACTTCTGCTAACAGATGTTCCTGGCTCAGATGTCTGAGAGAAAAAGAAAACTGAATCACTTTCTGCCCATAGTATTTTTATTTTTCTGTTAAAACCTAGCTTGTGGTCAAGTTTTTCCTGTGTGTCGACTTATGTTTCTCTTGTGTTATATGTTTTCAATGATAAAAAATGCTTTCTCTTTGTTTCTAGGAGAACATATAGATTACTGTGGGTATTCTGTTCTTCCAATGGCTGTAGAACAAGATATGTTAATAGCTGTGGAACCTGTGAAAACACACACTCTTCAACTGGCCAATATGAATTCCTTGTACCCGTGAGTATTTAGGATTGCTACTGCGTGTGTGTGTGTGTGTGTGTTTGTATTTGTACCCAAATGAACTCTTTAGGAGATATCACATTTATAAGAAATTATTTAATTTATTGAAAATTTTTATCTGATTTGCAAAAGAATCTAAGGCTACTATTTAATATTTGTTTTTTTTTGTTGTTCATTTGCTCATTCATTTAAGAAATATTTACTGAAGATATACCACGTGTCTGACATTATTTAGGTACTGGGCAATACAAAAGTGAAAATAACTCTGTCCTTGCCCAGAAGGTATTTATCATCTATTGCAGTAATTATTTCCAGCAAAGTCAGAGCTGGTGTCTTTCTTATGTTACTAGGGCACCCTCTAATTCTCTTGTCATAGCATTTTAGCATGCTGTATTATCATTGTCAGCTAGCTTTCTCATTTCCCCCAGTGGATTATAAGCTTTGTGATTTCAGGTACTTTTGCCTCTCTTCTTCAACGCTGCAGCCTCAGTGTCAAACATAGAGTGGTATATAATAGATGTAATTTTTTAGTACATATGCTTTATTAAGTTAAGGATATACTTTTTGCTGTTACTGTTTTGAATTCTTAGTTTGCTAAGATTAAAATAATAATTAATGGGTATCAAATTTTATTAAATGTCTAATCAATAGTGAAGATCAGTTTAAAAAATATTATGAATTATACTGATGAATATTTAGTATTGAACAGTCTTTTCATTCCTGGGATAAGACCTACTTGCTAATAATATATTATGATGGATTTGGCTTGCTAATTACAAAAACAGATTTTGGCATATAATTGGCACATTATATTTTTTGTTTGTTGTTTATTGGACAGTGTGCCTACAGTAATGTTTATTCTGCAATTATTTTATGTGCAATTATTTTGATAAGGCATTATACCAGGTTGTGCAAGATATATAAATTCCTTTTATATGGAACTTATTATAAAAGATCCTCATTTTTCTATTTATTTTGCATAGTTGAGAATATATCTTATGTACATTTTGGACCCTTTAAAGAAAACTTTACATTATCTCAAACACAATTTTGTGTCATTGTTTGCAAACATTTAAAATTGGGTGCCGCCCTGGCCAGTTTGGCTCAGCGGTTAGAGCATCGGCCTGCGGTCCAGAGAGACCCGGGTTCGGTTCCCGCTAAGTGCACATACTTAGGTTGCAGTTTGTCCCCGGCCCTGGTTGGTCGTGCGGGTGGCAGCCACTCGATGTGTCCCTTCACGTCGATTTTTCTCTCTCTCTCTCCCTTCCTCTCTCTCCCTCCCACTCTATCTGTACAAAAAATGGAAAAATATCCTCGGGTGAGGATAAAAAAAAACTGGGTGCATAATAATTTGTCATATCGATTTACTCAAATTCACTTAACAATTCCCATCATGATAAATATGTGGTTTCAGTTTTATTTTATTTTTTCATGGTAGCAGAGCCTGAGACAGAGTAGGATGAAGGTGGAGTATTTGGGAAATGATCCCAGGAGTTGTAGTGAAAGAGCATGGAGAATGAGCTAAGGAAGCAGAGGTGAATTATCAAGGCAGGTAGTCTCTGCTGAAGATAAGGGGCTTTCCTCCACCAGGACCCTAGGAAGTATGCAGCATGCCTCCCAGAGTTCTTCACATGTTGGGGAGCATTCATTGCATGGAGATACCAGAACTTGTTATCTATTCACCACTGATGGGCATTTAGATAATTTCAGTTTTGGCTATTATAAATAATGCTGCAAAGAATAATTGTTTCCGAATCTATGTGCAGACATGTGTTTCATTTTTCTTGGGTAAATACCTAGGAGTGGACTGTTTGGTTTACTTTTAAAAAAAATTTTGCCTAACTATTTTCCAAAGTGGTTACATTCCCACCACCAGATTATGAGAGTTGCAGTTGATCCACATCCTTGCTAACATGTCTTGTTAAATTTTAGCCACTCTCATAAATGTGAAGTAGTAGTGCATTGTGGTTTGTAATTTCTCTAATAATGTTGAACATATTTTCACATATTTATTTGTTATCTGTATAACTTCTTTGTTTAAAAGTCTGTCCAGCCCTGGCCGGTTTGGCTCAGCGGTTAGAGCGTCGGCCTGTGGTCCTGAGAGACCCGGGTTCGGTTCCCGCTAAGGGCGCGTACCTCGGTTGCAGTTTGTCCCCGGCCCTGGTTGGTTGTGCGGGTGGCAGCCACTCGATGTGTCCCTTTCACGTCGATGTTTCTCTCTCTCTCTCTGTTCCTCTCTCTCCCTCCCACTCTACCTGAACAAAAAATGGAAAAATATCCTCGGGTGAGGATAAAAAAATAAAAAAATAAATAAATAAATAAAAGTCTGTCCAAATCATTTGCCCATTTTTAAGTAAGTTTTTCATCATCTATTTGACCTGTAAGAGTTTTTTAATATATTGTAGATACAAGTTCTTTGTTAGATGTATGTTTTGCAAAATATTTTATTCAGCTGGTGGCTTGAATTTTTATTTTCTTTGCTGTGTCATTTGAAGAAGAATAGTTTTTAATTTTGATGAAGTCCTATTTATTGATCTTTTTTCTTTCAGTTTGTAGTTTTTGACTGTATTTAAGAAGCCTTTGCCAAACCCAAGGTCATTAAATTTTCCCCCAGAGTTTTCTTCTAGAAGTTTTATAGTTTTAATTCTTATATTTAGGTTTATGATTCATTTTGAGTTAATTTTATATGGCATGAGATAAGGGCTGAGGTCTGTATGTTTGCATATGGTTGTTTTCCACCATTTATTGGAAATATTATTTTTTTCCCATTGAATTATCTTGACACCTTTGTTAAAAGGCACAATTGATATATATGTATGGATGTATTTCTGGACTCTATTCTGTTCCATTGATGTGTTTGTCTATCTTTATGTCAATACCACGCTATCTGAAATCTGTAGCTTTTTATTAAAAATATTTTTTCTTTATTGATTTTAGAGAGAGGGGAAGGGAGAGGGAGAGAGAGATAGAAACATGGATGAGAGAACATCGATTGGCCGCCTCTTGCATGCCCCCCACTGGGAATCAGGCCCACAACCTGGGCATGTGCCCTGACTGGGAATCGAACCAGTGACCTCTTAGTGCATGGGTTGACGGTTAACCAGTCAGCCACACCGGCCAGGCTGAAAACTGTAGCTTTATAAGAAGTCTTGAACTCAGGTAGTGTAAATCCTCTTATATTATTTGTCTTCTTAAAATTTGTTTTGGTTATACTAGATCTTTTGCATTTTCTCATTCATTTTAGAATCAGCTGTTTGGTTTCTATGAAAAAGCATGCTGGGATTTTTTTATTGAGGTTGCACTGAATATATAGATAAATTTGGGAAGAACTGACATCTTAACAGTATTTACTTTTCCAATTCACAGACACAGCATACTTCTCCATTTATTTAGGTCTTCAGTTTCTCTCAGAAGTATTTTGTTGTTTTGAAGGTACAGGTTTTGTACATCTTTTGTTAATTTTTTCTAAGTATTTATTTTTTTGATAATGTTGTTATTGTAAGTTTTCTAGCCTAGTGCCTGACACAAACAGGTTAGAAACTGGGCAATTGTTTATTGGAAGAACAGGTGAATGAATGAATAAAATGCATGAGTGGAAAGTGAATCTTGTCTGCTCATTTTGAGGACCTTTTTCTTAGCATTCTACAACATGGATGTAAGAATGGAGACAGCAGATAAATGATGTAATGCAGGAACAAAAGGTGATGGGAAAATGAGCAACTGTTTTTGAACCTTAGGAAAAGGCCAGACAGAGAGGCAGGACAGGGATACTCTAAGCAAATGACATCCAAAAGAAAGCAGGTGTAGACATACTTAGGACAAAATAGATTTCAAGCCAAAAGTGGTAACAAGATGCAAAGATGAACATTAGGTAATGATAAAGAATATATCAAGAAGATATAACATTTATTAATATATATGCACCCAACTCAGGAGCACCAAAATATACAAAGCAACTATTAATAGACTTAAAGGGAGAAATTGATAGCACCACAAAAATAGTAGGAGACTTTAACACCCCACTTACACCATTGGATAAATCCTCCAGACATAAAGTTAACAAGGAGGCCCTGGATGGGTAGCTCAGTTGGTTAGAATGTCATCCTGATATGCCAAGGTTTTGGGTTTAAATCCCTGGTCAGGGCACCTATAAGAATCAACCAATGAATGCATAAATAAACGGAACACAAATCGATGTTCCTTTCTCTCTCTCTCTCTCTCTCTCTCTCTCTCTCTCTCTCAAATCAATAATTAAAAAAGTCAACAAGGAAATATAGGCCTTAAATGACACATTAGATCACACACACTTAATTGATATATGTATAGAACATTACATCCAAAAGCAATGGAATACACATTTTTCTTAAGTGCCTGTGGAACATTCTCAAGGATAGACTATATGTTGGGACATAAAACAAGTCTGAATAAATTTAAAAAGATTGAAATCACACCCAGCATCTTTTCCAGAAACCAAACCCAAAGTCATGGAAGATTGTGATCTAAATGATAGAGAATTCAAAATGGATGTCATGAAGAAACTCAGTAAGATGCAAGAAAACTCAGAAAGGAAATTCAAGGAATAAAACTGTCATTTTATTTTTGTGATATCTTGTTAGTATGATGATTCTTGGTGCTTGATGGGTTGTTTCTCTGCTGGTACATTTGAAGTATGGAAGACTTTCTTAGGCACACCTTGATTTTTAACAATTCCGCAGCTCGGTGATTAGAGGCTCTTTTTCGCCCAGGAGGTGGTGCTATAGCACAAGGTTTTGGTTTGTCTTACCGGAGCCGGCTATACTTGGAGCCAGCGTTTCCCACCCCCACTGCCTTGCCAGAGGTGGCGCAGGTGCCCTCTTCATGGCTGCGTGTGCCTCTGGAGTCACAGGTGCCTTGCTGCCACCGGTGTCGCTGTAGACGCTGGTTTGGCTGTGGTCATGGGTGTCGCTGCCAGGGTCACAGGGATGGTGAGTGCCCTCATTGCTTCCGGAGACAATGCCTTGTGATGCAGGGATGGCAGGGTTTGGGGGGTAGGCAGGGTCTAGAGCCCTGGTACCGCTACTGCCTGGTTCCCTGTGGCTGTTCACCTTTCTGTGGCCAGGAGGTCAGAGACTCACTCCTGTGCTGCCTGCGCTGCATGCTGAGCTCTCCAGTGATGCAGCACCGCCGCCGCCAGGGGAGGCAGCCAGAGTCCCAGGCCCTTCATGTCCTACCCACCCTCTGCCCGCGGCGCCGCCATGGTCGGGACGCTGTTGCGGCCTGGTCCCCAGCGCTGCTGGCTACTGTGCTCGCTAGGGCTGTGGGCTCAGCTGCCCCCCCCTCCCCCCCCAGGGTCAGGAGCACCGTCCCTGCTGTTCCTGGAGTTCTGCCTGCCCTATGCATTCCAGACCACCACCTTGAGATGTATAGTGTGTGGCTCTCTCAGGCATCCTAGTGCCTTGAGCAGAGGAATCTTTCCTGAGCTATTGCTGTCCCACTAGTAGTAGATTGAAGGAGAGAGACAAAGGAAACGTTCCACTCTATCATGATGCTGACATCACTGTCCCAGTATATTTTAACTTCTGTAGGTGATGATAAAGTGCTTGTGATGTGGAGTCAGACTGTGTATGTCCTTGGAGTCACGAAATCTCTCTGAGCCTCCAGGAAGGACTCCTCTCTCCAACCTATTATGCTGACTATAGAAATGACGCCCTCATGTCCTCTGTCCCAACCCAGGTTACACACCATCGCGGCGCGGGACGATGGTGTGTGATCATGACTTGTGTTCATGTTGTCTCGGCTAGATTACAATGCTGAAAAGATAATCCCTTTCCGTTTTCCTTTCTATCCTTCTGAATGCCTTGCACACTGAAGTGGTCATTAAATATTTTCCTTAGGAGATGAGGTATTCATGTTACTGAGTGAAGAAAATGCATGCAAGGTACCTACTACAGTGACTGGCACATAGTATATATTCAGTAACTTATGTGAAGAGCTCTCAGTCAATATGGGGAATGTTGCTTATTTTCTCACTTTGAAATTGATTCCTACCCCCTCTTCCATTTCTCCTTTGGCTGACTTAGAAGCCTATCTATTTTTAATTTTGAAATAATTTTTGGCTTACAAAGACATCACAAAAATAGTCCTCATGCATTACATCAAGGAGGCACACAGTGTCTCTTTACTGGTGATGTTTAGGGTGGTACCCTCCTTGCAGTAAGTATCTGGTGGGGAAATGCCTGGAGTATATGTAAATATCTTGTTTCTCATCATATTTATACTCAGTAACTTTAGCATTCACTAATGTTTCTTTACTGAAACAGTTATCATGGAGTTTGCCAAATATTGATTTTTTTATTTCCATCATTTATTTTCTATATCTATTAGTTGTCATTTTAGTCAAAGGAAGAGCTTTCCCTTCTCCTTCATTTAGCTACTTACTCATTTGTTAATTTATATCAGTATAGATTTATGGCATGGTATTTTTTTTTTTTTTTAATCCTCATCCGAGGACATTTTTCCATTTTTTGTACAGATAGAGTGGGAGGGAGAGAGAGGAAGAGAGAGAGAGGGAAACATCGATGTGAAAGGGACACAGCAAGTGGCTGCCACCCGCACGACCAACCAAGGCCGGGGACAAACTGCAACCGAGGTACGTGCCCTTAGCGGGAACCGAACCCGGGTCTCTCCGGACCGCAGGCGGACGCTCTAACCGCTGAGCCAAACCGGCCAGGGCATGGCATGGTATTTTATTCAACGAGTTATGATCCATTAGAATCATTATTTGTCTTATTTATTCCATTTTTTCTTAAACTGTGCATATGACAAAATTTGATGGATGGCAGAGAGTGTGGGGAAAGAAGGCTTGAAGCACTTCTGTTCCAGTTAGAGGTACGCCAAACAGCAGGGCTAAAGGGTAAAGTTTACTAGTGTAACAACGACCATCATGAAATAAAAAGTGGTATAGATGCTAAAATACATCATTTCCTCTCTGTTTTAGGAAATAAAAAGCATCATTTGGAAGTAGTTTAGTTATTAAGGTCACTATAACTTCTCTTAACTTTCAGCAGCTGGAGATGTTTTGAGATAGACTGTGAAGCACATATATTGAAAGTAAATGAAAAATGAGATTTCAGTATCACTTTCTTGGCACAAGATGGCAGCAGTGAGCCATCGATTTTGCAGCACAGGGCCTCTAGACTGAAATTCATGGTCTCTTTTGTTTTTGCAGGGACTTCAATACTAGTACTAAAAACATTCAGATTGACAAAACCAAACCTCTGTGGCATAACTATTTCCTATGTGGATTTAAAGGAATTCAG
The DNA here is from genome assembly GCF_014108415.1 of Molossus molossus. Classification (NCBI taxonomy): domain Eukaryota; kingdom Metazoa; phylum Chordata; class Mammalia; order Chiroptera; family Molossidae; genus Molossus; species Molossus molossus. The sequence goes on from NW_023425344.1 coordinate 187,604,593, forward strand.
GTAAATTGGCTTATAAGGTACCTACTAGCATTTGAGACTATAATGTTTATTATATCAAGATTTATTTTATTTACTCTATCATTTTTGTCTCTTTTCAATGCTAATTGATATTTCTGTTCTATTTTGCTAACTCATGTGTTTCAGGGGATGGGGTGGATATGACTCTTTCTGGGTGGTATTCACAGAGGGCAGTAATGGCTGTTCATAAGTCAGATAAGTCAGGTGTGTCTGACATCTTTCTGGTTTTTAAATTTTTTTCAAATTTTCTTTTGAAGGATACATTCTAGGAATATTATTCACATTTTGTTCTAGGGATATAGAGATGTGTTTTTTAATAGGATTCATAGTTGAACAACCCCAGGTTTGAATCTGGATTCTGCCCAGCTGTATTAATGAACCTCTTAAGTCTCAGATCTGTTAGCTGTAAAATGGTGTCACTGCTGTATCAACAAAGAGCGATTGCAAGGATTATGCAACCTTGATGCACAGTAGTCATTCAATAAATGGTAAATGATATTGTTATTACCACTTCAGATGGGGTTAAAAAAGATGTAGTGAAATTTATTAGAATAAGTATTTTCCTAGAAACTTGGAATAATTACTTTGAACATCTCTAATGTCCTATACAAGAACAAGAAAATAAAATATTTCCACTTTCCTAATTAAAAAAGTATGAAGGACAAGAGTAAAATTGATTTGCTAAACCAATTTGACTTGTTATTAAAAATCCATGTTTCAGAGAGCTGTGCACCTTAGTGCTGGGTAGTCTTATCAGAAATGTTCTCATGAGTGGCCTAGGACTCAGTGGCCTATCTGTTACAGAAGTACATCACAGAAGTACATCACATTGATTTTTGATGTGTAGTCTTGTACTCTAATTATGATGGCTCTGGTCTTGGAGTTCCTCCTTTCCTCCCCCCCTCCTTCCTTCCTTTCTTTTTTCCTTCCTTCCTTCCTCTCAGACACATGGTAATAACTTACGGAAAAAGTTATTGGCAGGCTTTCAATCTTGAAATGATTTGGCTTGTCATATGTGTTAGTGGGAATTACAGTGTTTGGAAGCATTTACCTGGCAAATGCAATTTGATCTTCCTTACAGCAACATGCCTTTTGTAGCATATTGGTAAAGTGACCTAAATAATGCATGTTGCTTTGTGTTGCTTTTGAGAATTTCAGGTCCTAAAGCCTTCCTATTTGGTTTGATAACTTATGTGCAAAAACAGGTTTGTGCAATAAATTTTTGGCAGAAAAGTAATTTAAAGTTAGCCTGTTCAGAAACCTTCAAATTCAAATACTAGGAAGTTCCAGAGGATAATCTGTGTATATTAAATCAAACATATTATCCTTTTAGGATAGAGCTATTACAGAATTTGGTAAAACCTATTTGCATTTTTGAATCTGTTGTACATTTTAATTTAAACTTTGCATGATAAGTTCATAAGTATGATTCACATTCATAACACCCTGTGACTAGTTTATGGTTAAATATATAGCATTCAACAAAGATTTTTTTTTTAAAAAAACAACAACAAGCTGTCTTGATGTTCTGTATGAAAGGGCGTTAACAACAGCAGTGTTTCAGTTTATAATTTGTATTTCTGGAAAGGACATTTTTAGATGACTTGAAATCAAGAAAAGAAGTGCATCTAACTGAATCTTTTGTGGTGCATGAATTTTGCCTGTTTAGGGAAAAAAAAAAGGACAAAAAAGTAAGGGAAAAAAACTTAGTCTTTTATTTGTAGAGTTTTGTTGTTACTTTGGTTGTTCTGACTAGTTTATTGAAATTTCTCCCTAGAATAATATGTATGATGAAATGCATAATTATGTAATATAATAGTATTTTGTTCTTTGGTCTTGAGCCATTTGAGTAATTTACAAACACAATGGTAGTTTTCTTGATGAGGAAGTGGCCTTGAATTTATTTTTAATCTCAAACCACAAAGGTTATATGATCAGCTATCATCCCCAGTGTCATCCTACGTATCCGTCTAAGTCTCCTAGAGCTTTCCATGTTGAGACCAGAGTCTGCGTGTTCCGGGCTTTTCTGTGTGGAGACCTAGAGTTTCTCTGCTTTGTTTAGAGTCTGCATTCTTATTTGTGGCTGAATTCTAATTTGACCATCTTGAAAGCTACCATATGGCAAAACTGTATCTATAAAGTCTAGTAAAAATCTGGATTTCCTCATGTAGCTGACTCACATTAAACCACAGTGACAGTGTGTTGGCCCATGTTTCTGATTGCAACGGAGAAGTTCTCAACCAGAAACCAGAGACCAGGGTCCCACTTCTAGCTCTCTACATATGGTCTTGGGAAATTTAATCTTTTGGTGCCTACGTTTTTCCATAAGTAAAACAGAACTGAGAGTTTGGAGCACTTTTTCTTCATAGACCCTTCTGAAGAAATACTCCATAGAGATGAGCCACTGCTTGGTGTTAGACTTTCACAATCACAGAGTGTTGGGATTGTACTACATAGAATTTAATCTGTCTTGCTAATAATTGTGTATTTCTTTTCTTACTATTTGAGAAGTTTAATTATAACTATTTAATATTTTCCCCATATCTGTTCATATAAATTAATATTCAAGAAAAGGATAATTCAAGACAATTTTAGGAAATGGATCAGTAGTTTTTTGTTGAACAGAGTAAAAAGAAATCCTCATGTTACCATACCCTTACATAAAATGTTATAGACTCAAGTGAATGGAATTGTACAAGTAGTTTCTATAAATAGCGTAATAAGTCCATTGATACACTTTGCTCCCTGGGGAATAAAAGAACACTTTGCTGTTCCTTGAATCCAACACCGAAGTTACTAGTGCTGTCTTTTCTTCTGTTTTCAGGAACACTTTGGTCTTAGTGACCTGACTGGAATGAACTGCCTGGTGGATGGGACCATCCCACCAAGTTCTGGCCTCTCCAGCTCCAGTGCTTTGGTCTGTTGTGCTGGCTTGGTGACGCTCACAGCTCTGGGAATGAACCTATCCAAGGTACCCAACTTGAATGTGTTAGCTGCACAGAAACCTCTTTTTCTAAAGATATTAGCATCTGAATCTCAAAATTAGAATGCGTTCTTTTGATGGAAAAACTTTGTCTTACTTAAAGGACTATGCATGCATGTATTGTAACTTAACAAGTCCTGCTTGTGATAAACCACTCTAAGGTAGCTGATACCTTCCGAACAGTGAGCAGATCTGTGAATAAATATATCAAAATGCTCTTAATCTAAAAAAACCCCAAAATCTCTTAATCTAAAGTGTGGAATTGGAATGCATGGATATCTTTTAGATCACCTCATTAACAAGTTTAGAATAAGAAATTCTAGGCTTCATGGTTGGACCTGCTTATTTTCACCCAAAACCTTAAATTAAATATATAACAAGCAATAGGTAAAAACTAGGCAATAAAGGAACTGAACAGCGTATCTGTTTATGCCAGCAGGTTAGTCACTGAAATAAACTTAAAAAAAAAAAAAAATTGCATTACAAAGAGGAAGTGCTTATTTAAAGGAAACATAAATCCTACAGGAGGTCAGAAAGACTTCACTTTACAAGTTCACATAAATCTGTGCAGTTTAGAGCAGGTGTGCTTAGCTTTAATTAATGCTTTGAGTTCTGGTTTTAATAAAATGTTATCATAGGTTCTTTTTATCCCATGTACATACACTACTGAGTTTATAAACGGTTTGGGAACACAGACTGGGCATCAGGCAGATCAGGAGAAAAGACATCTACATGCTTTGTCTTTCTTAAGCCTGTTTAAACTTCCAGTTTGAATTTTTTATATGTAAGAGAAAAGAGAAAAATGAAGAAGAAAGGAAAACGTCAGATAGCGTTTTCCTTAGCTGTTATATGTAACTATACATTAATTAGCCCTTTGTTAGCAATGGTTTATTTGAAGGGAAGGATGATTTGCTTGTTATTATTTGTTTGAGAAGAGAGAAATCAAGGGAATGAAAGTCCATATATAAAATTTGTCATTGACTGACCACTGTGGCTTAGTGATTGAGCGTCCATCCATGCACCAGGAGGTTGCCGATTTGGTTCCATTTAGGGCTCATGCCCAGTTGCTATTTCAATCCCCAGTAGGAGGCATGCAGGAGGCAGCTGATCAATGTTTCTATCTCCCTTTCCCTCTCCCTGAAATCTATTAAAAGTATTTTTAAAAATTGTCATCATTTAACCATTATTTATCTAGTGGTTACTCTGTGGCAGGTAATGTTTAAGGCATTGGAGATATACTAGGTAGTTTTAACCCTCACAGTGCTTATGATCCAAAAAGGGAATAGAAACAAGTAAGTTGGGAATAAAATAGAGTGCGATAAGTGGATAAGTAGTGTGCTAGGGCAGCAGATCTAACCCAAATTTAGAGAGCATAGGGCAGCTAACCTGAGACACAAGGGCTTGTAGATGTTAGTCAAAAAGTACTGAGAGCATGATAACACTGATAATGTCAGATAGGCATGTATCCAGTAGAGGGCACAGCATGTGGAAATATCTAGAGTAAGAGAGATCATGGTTTATTGGAAGAGCTAAAATAAGCTTAATTTGGCTGAAACACAAAGTAATTTGGATGACAGGGTAGAAGACTAGGTGCTTGTAAATCATGTTGAGTAATTTGGGCTTTATCCTGATAGCAGTGTAAAACCATCGCAAACTTTTAGGAAGAGGGTAACATGATCCTATTTTAGAAAGATTACCTTGGCTCTATTATAAAATCTAGATTTGAAGGCAACAGTATTAGCAGTAGGGAGGTGATTGGGTTTCGGGTAGTGGCAGTGAAAATGGAGAGATTGCACGGTAAATTTAAGGCCCATCGCAGACAGAATCAGTGGGACTAGATTTTTGATTGGGTGTGAGGACAGGGGACAGCAAAGAGTCAAGGATTATAACCAAGTCTCTGGCTTGGTGTAAGTCATTGGAACAAGTAATAGAGATGAAAAAAATAGGTGTGGGGAAAAGCAGAAATGTTGACTATGAGGAATCCGTGGACATACTGATGAAGTTGTATAATATTTAGTTACAAACAATGTCTCTGAAGGAAGATCTGGATTTGAGATGGTCCATTGGAGAGTCATCAGTATGTAATTAGTTTTGAAGCCATAGGAATGGAGGAGACTATTCAATGGTGCAGCGTAGGAAAGAAAGATAAGGAAGAGTGTAACAGAGTTCTGACAGGCACAAGCCTTTGAGGGGTGGCAGAGGAAGAGATGTCCACTGAAGAGCCCAGGCCGTCATCAGAGGGACGGGAGGAATCCCAGCAAGGGGAGGCAGCAGCAAGGGCAAGGGAGAGAATATTTCATGGAAGGGATGGCAGTGGTGGCAAATGCTGCTGAGAGGAGAAGACAAGGACTAAGAAGTAGCCATTAGATTTAGCATTAAGGAAGTTGAATACAACTTTGGAAAAAGCAGTCTAAAATAAGAATAGTTTGAAGGGTCTATGAGAGGTAGAAAAGTGGGAAAGTTTAGTGGATACAAAAAGTCTGGCTATGACTGGAAAAAAAGAACCTGGTATCTATGGTGGATTGAGGTTGAGTAATTAATTTCTTTTTTAATGGGAGGACTGGTGAAATTTATTTTTCTTTGCATTTTTCTGGCCCTTTTATGGTATGAATATCCAAGGGAAAAAGAAAACTTGAACCTGTGGGATTCAATTTGGATGTCCCTGTGCTTTCAAAGGAAAGAATAGCAAATATTTTGGCATAAAAACAGACACATAGATCAATGGAATGGAACAGAGAGTCCAGAAATAAACCCACATGTATATGAACAATTAATTTATGACAAAGAAGCCAAGAATATGCAATGGGGAAAAGACAGTCTCTTCAATAGATGGTGTTGGGGAAACGGGACAGCCACATGGCAGAGAATGAAACTGGGCTCCTATCTTACACCATACACAAAAACTAACTCAAAACGAATGAATGACTTGAATGTAAGACCTGAAACCATAGAACTCCTGGAGGAAACATGGGTGGTAAGGTCCTTGACATGGTCTTGGTGATGATTTTTTTTGGATTTGACATCAAAAGCAACAGAAACAAAAACAAAAATAAACAAGTCAGACTACTTCAAACTCAAAAGCTTCTGTATAGCAAAGGAGACAAAACCCCAAACAATCCAATTAAAAATGGGCAGAGGATTTGACTAGACATTTTTTCAAAGGAGACACATGGTCAAAAGGCACATGAAAAGATGCTTAACATCCCTAATCATCAGGAAAATACAAATCAAACCACAATGAGATATTACCTCATACCTGTTAAAATGGCTATTATCAAAAAGAAAAGAAATAACAAGTGTTGGCAAGGATGTGGAGAAAAAGGAACCATTGTGCATTGTTGGTAGGAATGTGGATTGGTGCAGCCACTATGGAAAACAGTATGGAGGTTCCTCAAAGAACTTCCATAATCCAGCAATCCTACTTCCGGGTATTTATCTGAAGAAAATGAAGACACTAACTTAAAAAGATACACGCACGCCTATGTACATTGCAGCATTATTTACAATAGCCCAAATATGTAAATAACCTAAGTATCGGCCCATCAGTGGATGAATGGATAGAGAAGATGTGGTACACATACATTAGAATGTTATTCAGCCATAACAAAGAATGAAATCTTGCCATTTGCAACAACATGGATGGATTTGAGGGCATTATGCTAATTGAAATAAACCAGACAGAGAAAAATAAATACTGTATGATCTTACTTATATGTGAAATCTTAAAACAAACAAACAAACAAAACCTCCCCCCAAAACCACGCTAAAACATACAGAGAACAGATTGGTGGTTGCCAGAGGTGGAACGGGAGTTGGGTGAGTGAAATGGGTGAAGGTGGTCAAAAGGTACAACGTTCCATTAATTAATAAGCCATGGGGATATAATGCGCAGCATAGCATATACAGTTAATAACACTGTATGCATATTTGAAAGTTGCTAAGAGGGTAAATATTAAAAGTTCTCATAAGAAATTCTGTAACTATGTATGGTTTTGGATGTTAGCTGGATTTATTATTATCATTTCACAATAGATACAAATATCAAATCATGTGGTACACCTGAAAATAATATACTGTTGTATGTCAATTATACCTCAAAGAAAATTGGATAAATGTCAAATCAGAACTATCTTTGACTCCGTTGCCTAAAAGGAACAATTATGTAAGTTTTAGTTTTCTCTGCTAGTCAAAATTGTATTGACAATGCTTTGTTTTCTAGGGCTGAGCATAATTATTTGTAGAGTTTCTTTTTTGTAGTGAGATAGAATCTTGACTGAAAGGAAGCCTCTAATTTATTTAGTCTTTAGTTAAGTGCCAATTGTGTACTTGACTTAGAATATAAGACTTAAAGGAGGTAACTTTAGAGTTGAGCTAGTTAAAAAAATTCTTTTCCCACTGATGTATGTCAGTATCCTGTTAGGAAACAAATGGCACGCAGGATATAAATGAAAAAAAGTTAATAAAGAGACAGTTTATAGATTTGTGGGCAGGGTCAAGGGGCACAACCGGGAAGGGTTGGCTCTTTTGTGAAGCCAGACCCATTATACTGCTGGAGCTGGAGCTGTAGAATCATGCTACCTGGAATGCAGTGAGGTGGGTGGGAATGGCCACAAGGGGGAGTTGTTCATGGAGGTCAGTTTCTTGGGGGACAGAGCTGTGTGAGAATGGAGTGGCAGGAAGGCAAACAGAATAACCAACCTATGTGATAAAGAAATAAGTCCCACAGGAGACTGGTGACTAATGCTCTCGCAGTAGATAATGAATCCCCTCCCAGTCATATGTACGCTCAGTATGCCCTATACAATTGCAGATAACAATTACTGCAAAAACAGGTAGTCCTGCTTATCATATCCCATGTGGAACTTGTTAATTTATTAATAAACTAAGTGTTGTATGTCTGAATTCAGTCTAACAAGATGTCCAAGTACACCATTAATTCCTGGAAGTCAGAAATTATGAATCAGAATGAACTGACAGAGAATATGGTGTGATAAAAGACCTATGAATTAGAAAGGCTAGAGTTTTCAAGATGACAGAATGAAGACATAGCTACTCTTTCTTTTTCCATTGCTCATTTGTTGTTCTCTTCTCAAATAATCATCCCCAAACAACAGGGAAACAAGAAAAGAAGGCACAGCTTCCATCTTTGAAAAATCAAGGAGACATAAGTAACCCTAAGTCAGAGCCAAGTGTTGTGAAGGGAGGTGCTAATGGAAAGCAAGCTGGCTCACTGTAAGCAAGCTGTAAAGGCTTCAGAACTGGAGGCACCAGTACCAGAAAAAGCAGGGTGATATGGCAGGTGGACATTTATTTGAAAGTCTTTATCCATTAGCCCAGCGGTTTTTATCCATTAGACCAAGATGTGGGTCACAACCCCTTTGGGGGTTCAACACTCCTTTCACAGAGGTCGCCTAAGACCATCAGAAAACATATTTCTGATGACAATTCATAATAGTAGCAAAATTACAGTTATGAAGTAGCAACAAAAATAATTTTATGGTTGGGGGTCACCACAACATGAGAAACTGTATTAAAGAGTTGCGGCATTAGGAAGGTTGAGAACCACTGCATTAGACCCTCAGAGCCTACTGGCTAAGTAAGGAGACCATTTCCCCCCACCTTTGCAGGAGTCTCTGAAGAAGTAACATGGAGACTGTAAGCATAAAGAAAGGCAAGAGGAGCCCGGCTGGGGTGGCTCAGTGGTTGAGCATCGATCCATGTACCAAGAGGTCACCAGTTTGATTCCCGGTCAGGGCACATGCCCAGATTGCGGGCCCGATTCCCAGTGGGGAGCATGCAGGAGGCGGCCAATTGATGTTCTCTCTCATCGATGTTTCTCTCTCTCTCTCTCTCTCTAAAAGTCAATTAAAAAAAAAAAAGAAAGGCAAGAAGAGAATAGAATGGAAAACTAGGGGATTAAAGGACGTTCTGCATCTCAAGGGTGAAATCCTAACTCCCTCCCTCTGGTCAGCTCTGGCACACCGGCAGCCTTGCCACACCCTACCAGGAACACTGAAGATCCTTCTCGGAGGAAACCAAACCGTCCTGGGGAAAAGGTGCTGACTTTGTGATCTCCTCTCACAAAAATTCTCCCGCTACTCTGTTCCCCTGTTAGAAGCCCGTTTCCAAAGTTTCTAATCAGCTTTTTAGTGACTCACTATTAAATATGATAGAACATTAAAAGATAATTAGACTTTGGAAGAAAGCCTCCAACATGAAGCAAACAAACAAACAAAGAGAAAAAAGGAACTCAGAGGAAACAGAGACAATGCTGAAAGCAGAAGAATGCTTCAAAGAGGCCACGATGTCCTCAGAGATAAAAGAAAATGCTGAAGAAAGAATAGAATGTCATTTTAAAAAGAGAAACAATAAGAAAGAGCTTTTGGGTATTAAAAATATAGCTAAAACAAAATGTTCTGTAAAAGGATTGGAAGGACTCTTTGATAAAGTAGGAAATTAAAAAAGCTGAACAATAAGAGAGAAAAAAAAGGAACATTTATAGATTAATTCTAGAAATTTGATATCCAGCTAGAAAGGTGAAAAAGAGAAAACTGTCACTAGAAAATTATTTAAAATTTTTTTCTCTAAAGTAATAACATGAATTCTCAGATTGAAAGGTATTCACTAGATGTTCAACACAATACGTGAAAAAAAATCCTCAAAATATATCTCAATAAAAAAAATTTAAAAAGTACAAAAAAATATACCAAACCAAAGTATACCATCTGGAAATTTTGAAACTTGACTATTAATATAAAATACGCTAAAGCTGATTGAGAGAGCAAGAGAAAGGAAGGGAAACATAACACTCAAAGGATCAGAATGAAAATTAACTTATCAAAAACAGCTTTGGAAGATAGAAGGCAACAAAATAGTATCTTCAAAATATAAATTTAGTTTATAATAAATGAATTATTATATAGCTTATAATAAGTGTAAGGATAGACAAATATTCTCCAACAGGCACAGTCTAAATGTCTGCAGGATGTAATCCATGTGAAAACTGGGGAGTAAACCAAGAAAGAAGATGACGTGGAAATTAGGAAATGGGGATCCTATGTAAGGAGACTGGCTGGGTATTTTTTGAACATTAGCGAGGGGAAATCCCAACATAGCTTATACCCATGACATCCAGCAGTTAGAAAAACTCTCAGTATAGGTTAGACCTAGAAGAGGGAGCGAAAAAATGAAATTGATAAATCTTATCAGGAAACAAGCAAGCGAACAAACAAACACTGATAAATCTGACATGTTTGACCATGTGGAAAATGGACTGAGAGTGACATTACAGAGTTGTTTTAGGGTATGGGAAGGCTTAGCTGAACGTATAAATAAAACAAAGCAAATGAGGAAATTAAGAAGTTATTCAATTTAGGTAAAAGAAAAAAAAATAGTCCAGAAGGGAAATAAATTATTTTTCATTATTTGGCTCATAAGCGAATATTAGTGTTAGTGATTAATGCACTGAATATGGATTTAACCAAAATTTTTGGCATGCATTTATTGAGGAAGTTTGGGGAGAAGGGAAAGTGGGTATAAGAGGGCTAAAATCCTCACTTACCATAATAGGAAGGCAGCAGATAAACTTTAAAATGGAGTAACCAGGAAATAGCATGTTACTGAGATTTGATCATTTAAAGCAAGAGCTAGGTGTTGATAGTAACTCTGGCACACAGCTCTGGGGATGAGGATGAAAGGGCAAGAGCCAGGGACTGCTTTTGTTATCCTTTTAGCTTGTTTGATCTTTTAGATTATGTGCATATATTCCTTCTGTGAAAGTAAAAATTAATTGAAAATAAAGAAAAGCATAGAAGGAAGGGGTTAATGGAGTGAAAGGTAAGAGGGGCAATGGATGATCCAAATTATTGCAGTTGAAGGAGCACGAAGATGAAGAGGCAAGAAGGGATTCAGTGAGCCAAAGTTAGAGATTGAGAACAGATGAGCTACTGGACTGTGACCAGATCAGAAAGGCCCAGGGAGAGGCTTGTTGATGGGTTTTGGGTGAAAGCATCCAAGAAAATGCAGGCATCTTCCACTTAATGGCAGCAGTTCATTCCAAAAATCAGAGGTCTGCACAGGCGGGCGCCTATTTCTTATTATGTGAAATAGGAAAAATTATAATGCATTACTTAACTCCACTAATTTTCTGCAATGTTGAAAAAACACAGCAAAAACTCCTCTATATAAGGAACACAGAAATACAATGAAAAATACTTAAAACAACTTTCTTGAACATCAAACAATTAATATGGTTGTTAACAAGCAGTTACTTTACTTAGTAATACCCTGTATGTCTTCTCTGTCAACACCCGGTATCCCAGTATTTTGCACACTGTTTTGTTAACTATGTTGTATTTAGGTATTGGGATGTAAGTATATATTTTTTCTTACATAAACTTCTTTCAAAAAGTGTTGTATTGAGAGATGTTTACACTATATCTATGTGAAGTTTGAGTATCAAAACCCAGGAGGTGTTTTATCAGGAAAACGTTAGTTGGTAAGACACTCTGTAAGGTATACCTGTACTCTGTCAGCCAGGATTCAGGTTGCTAAAGACTTGTGGCCAGTTTCTTTCTGTTCTTAGAGTTTCCTTGGAGACCAAGAAAAAAGGGCCAAGTTCCTCTTAAGGATCTTAGACTAGAGATAGCTGGCTTGCTTGGGAAGACAGGTTGCAACTCTAAAGGCAAGCCTTGGATAGTAGTTGTGTTAGGTTGGCTTCTACCCACATCTTTCCTCTGCTGGGGTGAGATAGGGTGAGGTATAGATTTTAGTTTTTTTTAAACCTCACCTGAGGACACTTTTACATTTATCTTCAGACAGAGTGGGAAGGAGAGAGGAAGAGAAAGAGAGAGAAGGAGAGAGAGAAACATCGATGTGAGAGAGACACATCAATTGGTTGCCAATGCATGACCTCAACTGGGGCTGGGGACGAACCACAACCGAAGTAACATGCCCTTGGCTGGAATCGAACCTGGGACTCTTTGGTCTGCAGGCCGATGCTCTAACTGCTGAGCCAAACCAGCCAGGGTGATTTTTGTTTTTTTAAAATATTTTTTCTCCTTATTGATGTTACAGAGAGAGAGGAAGGGAGAGGGAGAGACAGATAGAAACATCCACTGGCCGCCTCCTGCATGTCCCCCACTGGGGATTTGGCCCACAACCTGGGCATGTGCCCTGACCGGGAATCAAACCGGCGACCTCTTGATGCATGGGTCGATGCTCAACTACTGGGCTATACGGGCTGGGTCTTTTTTTGTTTGTTTAATCTCACCTAAGGATATTTTTCTATTTATCTTCAGATAGACTGAGAGGGAGGGGGAGAGACAGAGAGAGACACATCGATATGAGAGGGACACAGACTGGTTGCCTCTTGACTGGAATGGAACCCGCGACTCTTTGGTCTGCAGGCTGTTGCTCTAACCTCTGAGCCAAACCAGCCAGAGCTGGTGAGGTATAGATTTTGAATTCATGAGATGGTGGACTGAGCCAGTGATAGTTCGAAGATCCACTTTGGAGGATTGGGGGGATATAGTAAAAGAATATAAGCTGTGTTGTATCCCTCATATTGAAGTATAAGGAGGAGAAATCCCTTATTACCTTGGCTGATGAATGTTGAAATGACTAGCAGGGAGCAATGGGGTAGGATGGTATTCTGTGTGTGGATATCTTTAGCATTTGTCAAAAATGTAATCCTTGTGCCTTGGACAGGTGGCTGGGGTGGTTGGAGTGTCATCCCGCACACGAAATTAAAAGGTTTTAAATTCAGTCTCCGGTTGGAGTGTGTGCAGGAGGTGGCCAATAGGTGTTTCTCACATCAATGTTTCTCTCTCTCTCTCTCTCTCTCTCTCTCTCTCTCTCTCTCTCTCTCATCAATGAACTGTATCCTCTGGTGAGGATTAAAAAAAAAATTCTTGTGATTTTGAGAAACTCAGAATATGGGTTGGGTATAAAACTTTTTCTTGAGGGTTACAGTCCATTGAGGTAGCTGGGGAAGCTCAGAGTTAGGTGTAAAGAGTCCTGTTCATCATTCAGAAGCCAGGCATAATAGGGATAACACTGGATATGTGAGGGAGTGTGTCCCAGAAAAGACAGGCTTTTCAGCCACAGTATAAACTTCCTATCCTAAGTCTTGGAAGTAGCAGTTGATGGACATTTATTGAATAACTTCTATGTGCCAGACATTGTAGTAGGCATTAAGGATACAGCTGTCAATGACATTGGTGAAGCCCCTGCTTTCATGGAACTTACATGCTGGTGGTTGTGGAGATGGTGGGAGATAATGAAAAGCTATCCAAATAAATATATAGTATAATATCAGCTAGGGCTATGAAGAAAAAGTAAGCCATAGTAAGGGGGAGTTGCTATTTTAGATGGCGAGTTAGGATAAATCCTCTTTAAAGAGGAGACATTTAAGCAGAGACCTGAGGGAGTGAGCAGAGAAGAGAGGCAGAAGGCAAAGCAAGTGCAAAATTCCTCAGGGAAAAGTGTATTTGTCATGCCCAGGAGGACTAGCAGAGGCCTGTAGATCGGGTGTGGTGAGCTGGGGAGAGGCAGGTGGGGGAAGTGAGCTGAGAGTGGTTGTCAGAGGCCGCATTGTGTAGGGTCTAACTTGGATTTCGTTCAGCTGTAATAGAAGGCCTTGGGAGGGCTGTGAGCTGAGGATGGCAGGATGTGATTTATATTGATTTGAGTTCTTTCAGCTGGGAATACCACACTGTATCCTATCCTGGCATGGGAGGGAACAATTAAAAAAAGAATGATAGCCACAGCAATCTTGAAAAAGAAGAACAAAGTAGGAGGGATCACATTACCAGATTTCAGGTTATACTACAAAGCCACTGTAATCAAAACAGCTTGGTACTGGCACAAGAACAGCACATAGATCAATGGAACAGAATAGAGAACCCAGAAATTGACCCAAGACAATATGCTCAATTAATATTTGACAAAGGTGGCAAGAGCATACAGTGGAGACAAGACAGTCTCTTCAATAAATGATGTTGGGAAAACTGGACAGTTACCTGCAAAAAAATGAAGCTAGAACACCAACTTACACCATACACGAGAATAAACTCAAAATGGATAAAAGACTTAAATGTAACTTGTGAATCCATAAAAATTCTAGAAGAAAATGTACGCAACAAAATCTCAGGCATCATACGCAGCAGAATTTTCATTGATACATTACCTAAGGCAACAGAAACAAAGGAAAAAATGAACACATAGGGCTACATCAAACTAAAAAGCTTCTGCATAGGAAAAGAAACAACTATCAAAACGGAAAGGGATCCCACTATATGGGAGACCATAATCGCCAACGATGCATCAGATAAGGGATTAATTTCCAAAATATATAGAGTGCACATACAACTCAACAAAAGGAAGACAAAGAACCCAATTAAAAAATGGGCAAAGGACCTAAATAGACACCTCTCCAAAAAGGACATACAAATGGCCAAGAGACATATGAAGAAATGCTCAACATCAGAGAGATGCAAATTAAAACAACTATGAGGTATCACCTCACACCTGTCAGAATGGCCGCCATCAACAAATCATCAAACAACAAATGTTGGGGAGGGTGTGGAGAAAAGGGGACTCTAGTACACTGCTGGTGTTAAAAATTGAACTGCCATTTGACCCAGTGATTTCACTTCTAGGAATATACCCTAAGAAACCTGAAACACCAATCAGAAAGAATATATGTACCCCTATATTCACAGCAGCACTATTTACAATAGTAAGATCTGAAAACAACCCAAGTGTCCATCAGTAGACGAATGGATAAAAAAGCAGTGGTGCATGTACACAATGGAATACTATGTAACTGTAAAAAAGAAAGATCTCTTATCCTTTGAGATGGCATGGAAGGACCTGGAGAGTATTATGCTAAGTGAAACAAGCCAAGCAGAGAAAGACAAATATCACATGATCTCACTTATTTGTGGAATATAATGAAGTAAACAAACTGTTGAACAAAATTAACCCAGAGACATAGAGGTGGGGTACAGGCTGACAAGTCTCAGAGGGGGGGGGATTGTGGGGGAAGAGATAAACCACAGAACTTACATGCATGTATGCATGACCAATGAATATAGACAACAAAGCTGGGTATGGGGTGGAGGGGGGGAAAGGGAGGAGGGTGTCAGTGGGGGAAAATGAGAAACATCTGTAACAAGAACAAATTAATAAATAAAACCTTTAAAAAATGAAAAAAAATTTAAAAAAGAATGAAAGAAAAGGAATGGATAATGCCATATGGAACTTAAATACACATCATAAAATAGTAACAGAAGACCTATTAGTTGAGCATCTATCTCATACAATGTGTGAAGTATTTTATATGTAAAAGGGGAATAGTGTTTTAAGAATGGCTTATTGGTGAAGTTAAACAGGGACTATTTTAAGTGGTGAGTCCTAAAAGAAATGTGAAGAGAGTGAAGGCTGTGTCTCGAAACAAAGTACTGGGAGAGGCCCAAGGGCATTTCAGGCAGAGTGAACCATGTGTCTTATAACAGTTCTGAGAGCCAGACTTATAAATATGTGTCAGCCGAGGCCTAAAAATTCTTATGCAGCCTCATGAAATTCCTTTTAAAACCTTATTTGACTACAGGGATGTCTTCTAGTTACTTAAGTCCCTGAACAGATTTAGTTAACTTAATTTCAGGGGCAAATTAGTTGTATAGACATGGGTTGATACTCTTTTCAGAGGAGTGTTTTTGAAGTTTGAAATCCATACTGTGCAAGGGACCTTTGAGGTTCAGGAGCAGAGTAAGTGGAATGTTCAAAGTTTTGTGCCAAATATGTTCTCCAGGTTTTTATTTTCCTGAGTTTATAAGGGCTGTTTCCTTGAGAAAGTTTAAGGCTGTATTTTTCTTTGCATATAGCTACATTCAAGTTAAATATTTCTTGGCCTTCAGAATTAGACCTTGCGCTTAAAAAGTAAAGACATGGTCTACATTATAAAATGAAAAGAATCTCACAATTATACAAAGATGTAAAGTATGATTTGAATGTTTTAATAGCAGTTTGCTACATGGTATAAGAAAAATCAGAAAACAATTTGCACTGTCACTAATTATTATGTTTAGAAGTCTATACAAGGACATTGTTTCAGTTTGCTTAGAATAACAAAAACCTCATCTATATAATGGTAAAGGAAAATGGTAGTTTAAAACATTCCAGCCAGATGTTGACTGCTAATGAACTGCAGCAGCATGGCCTCTAAGAAGATGGTAAATCCAGAATACAATCTTTTGAAAAGAATCTCTTAATTAAGTGTTGAACATGGACTGAAGCCATGTGCTCACTGGTATAAAAACCAGGAGTGCTTAGGGTTAGCACTGGGTGGCCTGGGTTTAAAATGCTTGAAAATTTAAGTTAATATTGTTAATATCTCAATATAAAATCTTTCACATAGCATAGTTTTATCTATTAAAAAGAACGAAATTTCTTTCAGTTATGTGGGATGGTGCTTGCATCTCTGGTTACATTCTTTTTTAGGAGTAGGATTGGAGACTGACTCATTTATTTAATGATTTTGAGTAATTTGGGTTCACTTAGATGATGTGACTAAGCTATTTGATTGCAGATTAGAAGCCTTACTTTGCAGAGATTGTTTAGGTCACCTCTTTTTTTTTTTTCCATTTCCTTTCCTAGGCTAAATACATGTTTGCCTTTAGCATAAACTAAGGCAAACAAGACTAATTAAGGAGCAGCAGATTGGAGGAATATGGGTCACTGTTTCCAAGTGGTTTCAAATGAAACCACTATTGCTGCAAATTCATGCCTGATTGTGTTTTACTTTTTTTGTGATCCTTAGATGCTTATCATTATTAGGTCACTGTGTTTCCAGCCTCCAAACTTTGATTTGCACCCAGCAACGCATTAAATATTATCCAATGTAAACGGACAATGCAGGTGATATTAAGTATACCACATATGTGCATACCCCTTACTACTACATTTATTGCATGCAGTGAAAATAAGTAAAAGATGAAAATACAAGGACAGCTAATCCCCTTACCAAATTCAGAAGAGTTTGTTATCTATTTTCATAAATTTATGTTTCATAGAGATGAAAGTAACCATCTTGAGGAAGAATTACCAAGACTAATATTTGATAGAGAGTAATCAGGACAAGAAAGTCTCTAAACTCGTCCCCATTTGGGACAATTTACTCTGTGACTTTTATAAAACTCCCTGTGTCTCAATTTCTGTTCCTTTAAATTCACAGGGCAAATCATTTTATTACATTTGCTGAATATTTCTAGTTCCCTGACTTTCCTGATGGGAGATTTTGGAAAAGTTTAGGGGAAGATTTTAGAAAAAAATAGATAAGCTGAGAAAATAAATTAGTAGTCAGGGAAGTTTTTGTAATGGCACAAAGTTTTTTAAATAAGGAGACAGACTACTGTATAGAAGAAGTGACTCAAAGGAAAAAGTTAACTAATGGAGACTGTTCAAGGCGTGCATTGCTCTTACGGAGACACACAGATTTGGAGCTTACTGCTGAAAAATATGACTTTAAAGTTATGTTAGAATTTATGTGAGAGTAAAAGATGCCTTTTTTTTTTTTTTAATGTCTATAGTGCCTAGATGTTATATACACATCATCTCTAAACTCACGGTAGCTTTATAAAGCAAGTTTTATTATTATTTGTTTTGCAGTGGAAAATAGTGAGGTTCAGAGCATTTATATAATGTGACCAAAGACAAACCACTTGTGAATGGAGTTGTCTGGATTCCAGCTCAGTAGGTTAGATTCAAAATAGGTGCTTTCCCCACTCAGCAATGCTGATACCTGTGGTGTAAGGTGGTCAGTATTGTAGACATAGGTAGCACACTGGAAGTGAGTCCAGCCCTAACATTCTGTGACCTTTCTGATGTCCTAAAATAGATGAAAGTGAATTATACTTTTTCATATATATATATATACTAATATGAATTACATGTTTGTTTGTTTTTTTTTAACTGGTTGACTGATTTTATACTTATTATCAAGATAATGATTATATTTTTCAACTCCTGCTACATCAAAAGCAAAGGGTTGGATGTTTAGGATACAGAAAATCCTATGTATAATCTTTGGTTTAATGGTTTTACAATTTAGTTAGGGAGATTGGATTATCACCAAAATAGAAATGTCATATTAAAATAGCATAAACAAATTCTTTCAAAGAATATGAAAAGAGAGAACATTTCCTAACTTCTTTTATGAGGCCAGTATAACCTTGTTACCAAACCAAATGTGATACCTTGATACCAAACCTGACCCAAGGACATTACAAGAAAAGAAGATTACAGGTCAATCTTTCCCATGAATCTAGATGTAAACAATTCTAAACAACATTATTAGCAAGTTTAATACAGTCATATAATAGGATGATATATCATAGCCAAATTGAGTTTATTTCAAGAATTAAAGGTAGGTTTATCAATTGAAATCAATGTAGTTTACCATAGTAACAGAATAAAGCATATGATATCTTGGTAGATAAAGGAAAGCTTTTGATAAAATGCAACATTCCTTCATGATAAAAAGAACAACCTCCTAGCAAATTAGAAGTAGAATTCAGTATAATAGCTACCTTTGGGATTAGGGAAGGGAAATGATTAGGTGGGGACATGAAAGGGACTTTCTAGGGGGCTAGCACTACTTATTTTTTGACCTAGATGGTGGTTACATGGGTATTCTCTTTGTGACAAATTATTGAGCTTTATTTTATGCTTAATACACTTTTACTATGTGTCTTATACTTTAATGAAAGAAAAGAAACTAAGACTTCCTTCAATCCCAGGACCAACCATTGTTAAAGAATTTTTATGAATCCCCAAGGAATATACTATCTACTGTAATACATACTTTTCCCCTTTTTTATGATAAACATGTATATATTTTCCCCATATCTTTTGCTTGTTCACTTATAAGTATAAAGAATCATTCCATATTAGCCCATATACAGTTAGTGACTTCCTTGTTTAATATCATATGATCATACTATAATTTATATGGCCCTGTAGTTAGACATGTTTTTTCCCAGGGTTATGTATAACATCAATTTTAATACTTATTATTATTTCTATACAAGGATATACTGGACTTCTGTGGTGGAAATTTAGATTGTTTCCAATTTTCCACTATTATAAAAGACACTCTGATGAACATTCATGCGTGCATTTTTCCCTCACACTTGATCAGTGTTTTCTTTAGTGTAAATCCCGGGACTTAGAAATATTGGGTTAAAAATATTCGCATTTTAACTTAAATTAAAAAAATTTGAGAAATTTAAAATAAATTTTATTTTTTAGAGTAGTTTTAGGTTCACAGCAAAATTGAGCAGAAGGTACAAAGATTTCCCAAATACCCCTGCTTTCACACATATATGCCCTCCGCCCCATTAAATCATTCTCCACCAGAGGGTACATTAGTTATAACTGATGAACTTATATTATCACCCTTTGCATCGGGGTTCACTCTTGGTGATGTACACTCTATGGGCCTGGACAAATGTATAAGACATGTGTCCACCATTATAGTATCATACAGAGTAGTTTCACTGCCCTCAAAATCCTGTGTCTGTTCCTCCCTAACCCCTGGTGACCACTGATCTTTTTACTATTCCATAGTTTTGCCTTTTCCAGATTGTCGTATACTTGGAACCGTACAGTGTGTTAACCTTTTCAGATTGATGTATTTCACTTAGTAATATGCATTTGAGTTTTCTACATGTCTTTTTATGGTTTGATAGGGCATTTCTTTTTAGTGCTGAATAGTATTTCATTGTCTGGATGTAAAACAGTTTATTTATCCATCCTACTGAAGGACATCTCTGTTGCTTCCGAGTATAGTCAATTATGAATCAAGCTGCTACAGGCCATTGGGAGCCATCGTGGCCTCTGAGGGGGCCGAAGCATGGGACCCAAGCTCTGACCTTGGGCGCTCTGGTTCTCCCTGCTGCGTGAGGGGAACTGCCACTGCCTCAGGCCTGTGGGGACTTCAGGTCTCTGAGGGGCAGCCAGCATAGTGACCTCGGCCTCTGGTGACAAAGCAGCAGCCTGCACGCAGGTCCCGCGCTGCCAGCCAGGGTGCTGTCGCAGGTGCGGACTAACGTCCTGTGCACTATGCACAGCTGTGACAAGATCTTGCTCAACAGCCCAATGCTCCACTGCAGCTGGTCAAGAGCCACCCACTTCAGGATGGCATAGTAGATCCAACAATAAGAAAGATCTGAAAACTGTCAGAATTCTACTTTTGTCCAGTTGAAGGATGCCCTAGAGGCCCTGACAGACCATATTCTTAATTTTTTCTTGTAAAACAGTACTTTATGAAAATGCACACCAAAAAGAAACATAAATGCAGTAAGTGCAGCAGTTCCTACGGCACTGAATGGGACTTGAACACCACAAAGAGGATTGTGGCAAGACCTTCCAGTACAGGTGTCCCTGTGCTTCAGAACTGCATTCTAATCCCAATTCCACCGAACTGGCCACGACATCCCTGTGGAACACAGGGATCTGCTTGGTAAGAAAGGGAAAACGGAAAACTGTCTGCACAACTGGAAGTTGTCCAATAAGACCATTGACTTACTGAGCAACCAACCAACCAACCCCGAGAACAGACACTCAAGGATTAGAAACTTCAGAAATAAAGCTAGTCACTTCTTTTGAAGACTTTTGGCTCTAATGCCAGAAAGCAGACTTACAACAGCTCCAAGATGTCCTCAGAAGTTGTTTTTACCAAAGCTCAGAGTGGCTTTGGTCAGACTGCCTGTCACACAGTTTTCTCCTGTGCCTGTCTTTGTGCCTACAGCTGACTCCTTGCCCAGCCAGTGGTGTTACGTGTAGATCATCAGGGCTCTGCCCTCGGGGCTGTGCACTTGCTGCCCTTGTCAATAGGAACCCTGATCCTCGGCCTTGATTCAGAGGCCTGATCTCTGACGGAGAGCCTCCTACTTTCAAAAATTGTAAATCCTGTTGCTGTTGAGCCAATTAGTACAGGTGTTCAAGTGAACTTGGGTAAAAGTCTGTCTAACCTTTTACAAGAACTAGGGAACACATGTTAAAAGAACAGCATTTCTTCAGTCACTGGTACAAACAGATCTGTCTAATGCCATGCAACACTTTATACCTTCTGCATAGTGGGTGAGTCTCGATTCCTGGCTTGTCTTGCTCTCAAACTGATTGATGTTTGGTCTTTAAGCTTCCCTTTTAATTAGTGTTCATTTTCAAATGTTTTTGACCAGTTCTAAGGTAACTTTATCTGTAGCTTCTCAGACTGTTGTGTTTTTAGGTGCCTGTTTCCAGTCAGGTGGCATCTCCAGAGACACCAGTGGAATACAAAGTCCAACAGATGATCCAGTCCAAATGGACCAAACTGTAATATGTGGAGACATTTTTGAGAGTGTCCATTCATCATACAGTGTTTCTACAGACAGTACTATAAGCAGCAATGTAGGAGGAGAGACTGTAACTCATACTTGGTTACCTCAGAACCAACCTAAGACTTTAAATCAAGATATTGAGAAATCTGCACTAATTGTAAACCTTAATGCACGGAACAGTCTGCTTCCTTCACAGAAAAATGGCAGATAATCAGATACAAACTATGAATTTATTAAGTGATTTAGAAAATGTCAAGTAATATGCCTGTTCAGACACTGGAAAATTAGTCTTCTGTTTGACGTGAATACTGGACCTGTCACCCAGCTCCCATCTGGTCCAACTCAGAATCCCGCAATTGATTTTGATATTGAAGAGTTCTTTTCAGCCTCAAATATTCAGACTAAAATTGGAAGTGAGCTTAGCACCATGACCAGTTGAGCCAGCCTTAGAATCATTGGACATAGAGACACAAGCCGACTTTTTACTTGCAGATGTTTACTTGCAGCCCTACAGTTACAGGGGAAATTCTGATTTCTTAGGCCTTGACATGTTTGACATACAGACAGACAAACTTATTTTTAGGCAGTAGCCCTCATCTGCCTGTGGGAAATACTCTGAAGCATTCCAGCTTTTCCATGAGTACTGATTCATCTGACACAGACACCCAGAATGAGGGAATCTCCACTGCTAAAAACATATATGCTCTAGAAAGCAAGGTTCAGTTAAACAGTACAAAAGGACAGATCTTACATTCTGACTTTGAAACCCTGGGGAGCTTGTTCTTCACCAGCAATGAAACTCAAACAGCAATTGCCCTGGCCAGTTTGGCTCAGCAGTAGAACATTGGCCTGTGGACAAATGAGTACTGGTTCGATTCCAGCCAAGGGCACGTACCTTGGTTGTGTTTGTCCTAGCCCTGGTCAGGGTCATGAGGGAGGCAACCAGTCGATGTGTCCCTCTCACATCAATGTTTCTGTCTCTCTCCCTCTGTCTACCTGAAGATAAATAGAAAAATATCCTTGGGTGAGGATTAAAAAAAAAAAAAAAAGAAAGAAACTCAAACAGCAACAGATGACTTTCTTCTTGCTGATTTGGCCTGGAACACGATGGAATCTCAGTTCAGGTCTCTAGAAACCCAAACTTGTGCAGAACCCCACATAGTCTCCAACTTCTAACAGTGTAGTCCACATTCGGGCCAGAATTTACAGTTTCCCTCTGGATTTAGAAAATGAAGGATGGAGACAACAGTATTAACTCTATTGAATGTAGTTGATATACAGTTGCTTTGATTCTTTGAGGTTCTTTGCCTTTTGTACTTGCAAACATGAAATTTGTGTATAAATGTGAGTGTATGATAAAGTGTAAGATGTTGATCTAAAAAAAAAAATCCATGTGTAGGTTTTTATGTGGACATAGTTTTCAACTCCTTTGGTTAAATTCCAAGGAGTGCGATGACTGGGATGTATGAAACTGCCAGACTGTCTTCCAAAGTAGCTGTACCATTTTGCATTCTCACCAGTGATGAATGAGAGTTCCTGTTGCTCTGCATCCTCATCAGCATTTAAAGTTCTGGATTTTGGCCATTTTAATAGGTGTGTACTGGTATCTCATTATTGTTTTAACTTGCATTTCCCCAATGGCATATGATGTGGAGCAAATTTTCATACGCTTATTTGTCATCTGTGTGTCTTCTTTGGTGAGGTGTCTGTCAAGGTCTCTGGCCCATTTTTTAATCAGATGTTTTGTTTTCATATTGCTGAGTTGAGAGTTCTTTGTATATTTTGGATAACTGTTCTTTACCAGATATGTCTTTTGAAATATTTCTCCCAGCCTGTGGCTTCTTATATTATTCTCTTGATAATGTCTTTTGCAGAGCAGAAATGTTTAATTTTAACCAAGTCAAGTTTTGGTGTTGTATCTAAAAGTCATTGTCCCTAGATCCTAGGCCATCTATATTTTCTCTTTTGTCATTTTTTAGGAGTTTTATATTTTACATTTAGGTCTGTGGTCCATTTTAAGTTTTGTAAAGGTATAAGGTCTGTGTTTAGATCCATTTTCTTTTGTATACAAATGTCCAGTTGTTCCATCACCACTTGTTGAGAAAAGTCTTTGCTCTATTGTATTGCTTGTATTCCTTTGTCAAAGATCAGTTGACTATATTTATGTGGGTCTGTTTCTGGGCTCTCTATTCTGTTCCATTTAGTGAATTGTCTGTTCTTTTGCTAACACCACACTATCTTTGATTACTGTTACTTTATAGTAAGTCTTGAAGTTGGGTAGTGTCAGTCTTCCGGCTTCTTCTTCAATACTTTATTGGCAACTCTAGATCTTTGGTCTCTCCATATAAACATTAGAATCTGTCAATAACCACAAGATGCCTGGCTGGGATTTTGATTGGGATTGCATTGAATCTATAGATCAAGTCGGGAAGAGATAACAATATTGAGTTTTCCTATTGATGAACATGAAACATCTCTCCATTAATTTAGTTCTTTGATTTTGTTCATCAGAGTTTTGTAGTTTTCCTTGTATAGATCTTGTACTTATTAGATTTATACTTAAGTATGTGTATTTCATTTTGAGGGGTGTTAATGTAAATTATATTGTATTTTAAATTTCAAATTCTACTTCTTCATTGCTGGCATATAGAAAAGTGATTGTAATTGACTTCTGTATATTAATTTTTTATCCTGTAACCTTGTTATAATTGCTTGTTAGTTCCAGGATATTTTTGTTGTTGTTTATTCTTTTGAATTTTCTACATAGATGATCATGGCATCTATGAACAAAAACAGTTTTATTTCTTCTTCTTCTTTCCCAATCTGTATATCTTTTGTCTCTTTTTCTTGTCTTATTGTTCTAAGTAGGACTTCCAGTATGATGTTGAAAGTAGCAGTGAGAGGGTACATCCTTACCTTGTCCCTGATCATTTTAACTTTTGAAATTCATTGTCAAATTGTCATCTAAATGATTTTACCAACAAATATGGAGCATTGCATGAGAGTTCATTTTCCCAGAACCTTACTAACACTCTAGCAATTTTTAAAAACTCTTTTCCACTCTGATAGATGCTGTCAAGGGCATAACTTTAATTATTAGATAGTTTAAACATCTTTTCTATGGCTTTTATCAGTGACTTGTATTTTTTTTTACTTCATTATATACCTAACCAGCTTATTTTCTCCTGTATAATTTATTAATAATTATTTTATTACTCCTTAAGAACTCTTGATATTAAGCATTAATATATCATATGTTGCATATATCCACCCCTTTTAAACCAATTTTCTGTTTGACTTTTTTTAAACTAATATTTCTGAAACAAAAGTCACTTTAGTCATATATATATTTTCTATTTTTGCTTACTTTTTTGTCTGGTTTCTAGTTGATCTATTTATTTCCAAGATTATATTATAAAATCTCTATTCCAATTGTTGACTTACTTATTTCTCTTTGTGTTTTTATTTTATTTATTTATTTATTTTATTGTTGAAAGTATTACAGGTATCCCCCCCCGCCCTTTTGATTCCCTCCTCCCTGCACCCACCCCCCTCCATCTTTTTCCAACTTTAGTCATATTTAAACAAATACATAGAATGCGATCATTGTATATACTTTGAATTTTATCTTCCTTAAGTTGAAAATATTCTACACCCTTTCATTTCATTTTGAAGTAAAGTACTTGGACACAAAATAGCTTCTGACAGATGCAGGGATTTATTTTTTTTTAATCCTCACCCGAGGACATTTTTCCATTTTTTGTTCAGATAGAGCGGGAGGGAGAGAGAGAGAGAAACATTGACGTGAAAGGGACACATCTAGTGGCTGCCACCCACACGACCCAACCAGGGCCAGGGACAAACCGCAACCGAGGTACTTGCCCTTAGCAGGAACCGAACCCGGGTTTCTCTGGACTGCAGGCTGACACTCTAACCACTGAGCCAAACCCTTCAGGGCCGTTTTTTTAAAAAGATTTTTCAGGAATAAGGCAACTGCTTCATTAAGTAGACCCATGGCTCTCTGGTCTACCACATATTTCACCTTGTATCTTCAGACATTCAGAGGGACTAAAATTGTAACTAATTTATATTATCAGCAGGAATGTTTCACTGGTATTATTTGTGCAGTAAGATATGTACTTTTAAATAAAAATAATGTAATTTAGCATCTGTTTAGCACTAGGAGAGATTGCAAAAAATTACAATGATCCATCTACTAGGCCACATAATTCTGTAAAATAAGGTCTGACTGCCAGTTTCTTAGACCAGAGTCTTGCCTCTCAAAGACTTCCTGGAGCCTAGCTATAGGAATATTTACTTGGCTTTTATTTTATATCAAAGAGATATGGCAGATTTCACTTTTATAACATGTTAATGTCGCCTCTACTTTCCCTTAAATCTAAAAGGACCAAACAACAACACTGGAGGGCAGTCATTGGGTGGATGGGTTCAGATGCATTCAGCCCTTCAAGTCTTTGGGGAAGCGGTGGTAACTGACGATGGAGATGTCTTTTTCATCTTAAAGGATATGACAATCTGTTAAGAACAAAAGAAATGCAGCCAGTCTGACAGGTAGTCAGTAACCTTAAAAACTTGTCTCTCTGAAGAAAGAGATGATTGTATCACTTTTTTGTGAGCATCTGTACAATGCTTGGCATAAAGGAGACAATTAATAGTTTGGATTAAATAAGTGAATTGTTATCATCATCATCATCATCATCATCAATATCATCAAATGTAAAACAGCCATTTTTGTCTATTATTAATATTATATTTGGATGAGTTAAAGAAAAACATAAAATGAATACTTTGTTTCAAAGAAATCAGTATCTTCTCCTAGGAGACTGCATTTATTTTTACTCTGAGGAATGTGGAACTGAAAAAGGCCTGGTCTGAATTCTGGTGCTGCCGTTCTCCAGTTTTATCACTGAGGGGAAGGCTTGTCTCTAGGTCTGTTCACTCACTGGTAAGATAAGTGAGTTTAGACTACTGAATCTTTGAGACCCCTTCTCTCACTAACATTTTGTGATCTAAGAGGTAAAACCATTCTTAAGGCTATCATTTGATGAAGAGATGCCTAATAATAATTAAACTCAAGCTTATATAAAAACTAAATCTCCTAATGTATTTTCTAATATTCTAGATCTTAGTGACAACAAAATCATTCATGGACCAAAAAAAACAAACAAACAAACAAACAAAAAAACAAAAAACAAAAAAACAAAAAACCCACTAGAGAGCTATATCCAAACTAGTAATATTGGAACAGTGGGGTTTAGGTACTTGTTATAACGTAATGATGTAACATGACTTTTCTGGTGTTGCTGACTGACAATTCCATCCTCAGGGAAATACCTGCTGCCTTTCTTTTTTCTGCCTTTTCCACAATAACTTTGCTTCATAAACTTGGAAATGAGGAATTTATTGGATAAAATAAGCTTTATAATCTCAGTGCCCACTAGATGGAGATACTGGGGTAACCAAGCTCTTGAATTGACCACACATATTTTTATGTCTGGGCAGAATGCTCTTTGTTTTAATTAAAATAAACGAATAAGTAGAAAAGAAAATGAAAAACAAAAGAACAACAATAAAAAATGAGAGTGAGAACTGAAAGTGAAATCCAGCTTTCCATGGCTCCAAGGACAGACTTAGATACACTGTAAATCATTGTGATGTGTTTCAAAGCTACACTGCGTATTTACTGCCCTTAAAACTTACATGTATTGACCTAATTTACAAACACCCACACTCCTTGAAGTGTTTACTATCTTTGAAAAATCTAATAAAAACTCATAAGAAAGGTTCCAATTTTTTTTTTTATCAAGTTTTCCTATTTCTCAAATTTAATTTTTAGAATTAGTTTCTATGGACATAATTTTTGTTTTCACTTTTGAATATCTTTTCTATTTACTTTTTAGTAACTCACGCTCTCAAAAGCACATTGAGCAATCTATAAGTATTAATATTTCAGAGTCGGGATGCATTTTACCAAGTATATTGTGACTTTTTTCCAACTCAGTTATTCTAAAGTCTTTGATTATTATAAAAACAAGAGGCTGGGGTCAAATCCTAGGTGAAAGTACTAGAAGTAGACAAAAAAATAATATACTTGTGGAACATTTTATTTATTTTTGTTAATATTCCTGTTTTTTTTTGTTTTTTTAAATCCTCACTCAAGGACACTTTTTTTTTTTTTTTGCATTTATCTTCAGACAGAGCGGGAGGAAGCGGGGGGAGAAACATCGATGTGAGAGAGACACATGGACTGGTGGCCACCCACATGACCCCAACCAGGGCCGGGGACAAACTGCAACCAAGGTGTGTGCCCTTAGTGGGAATCCGGGACTCTCTGGTCCATGGCTGATACTCTAACTGCTGAGCCAAACTGGCCAGGGCCTGTTTTTTTTTTTTAAAGATAAGTTTTACTTATTTATTTTGAGAGAGAGAGAGAGAGAGAGAAAGGAAAGGGAGAGAGAGAGGGAAACATCAATGACAGAGAGACACATCGAGTGGTTGCCACCCTCATGACCCTAACAGGGGCCAGGGACAAGCTGCAACCAAGGTATGTGTCCTTAGCAGGAACCGAACCCAGGACTCTGGTCCGCGGGTCAGCGCTCTAACCGCTGAGCCAAAGCGGCCAGAGCTCTGTTCTTAATTTTTTGAGGAACTGTCATACTGTTTTTCGTAGTGGCTGTACCAGTTCCCACCAGTAGTGAATGAGGGTTCCCTTTTCTCCACAACCTCTTTAACACTTGTTACTACTTGTCTTGTTGACAATAGTCATTCTAACAGGTGTTAGGTGGTGGCTCATTGTAGTTTTGATTTGCATTTTCCTACTCATTAGTGAAGTTGAGCATCTTTTCATATGTCTTGGTCATTTGTATGTCTTCTTGGGAGAGGTGTCAGTTTAGGTCCTCTGCCCATTTTTGAATTGGATTGTTCATTCGGTATTGAGTCTTATGAGTTCTTTATATTTTTTGGATATTAACCCTTTGTCAGAGCTGTTGTTTGCAAATATCATCTCCCATTTGGTTGGTTGCCTTTTTGTTTTGTTGTCGGTTTCTTTTGTTGTGCAGAAGCTTTTTAGTTTGATATAGTTCCATTCATATATTTTTGCCTTTACCTCCCTTACTTTTGGGGTTAAATTTATAAAATATTTTCTATGACCAAGGTCCATAAGTTCATTACCTATGTTTTATTCTATGTAACTTATTGTTTCAGATCTTATATTTAGGGCTTTGTTTCATTTTAGATTAATTTTTGTACATGGGGATAGACTGTAATCTAGTTTTATTCTTTTGCATGAGGCTTTTCGATTTTCCCAGCACCATTTATTGAAGAGGCTTTCTTTTCTCCATTGTGTGTTTTTGGCTCCTTTGCAAAAAATTATCTGCCCATATACATGTGGTTTTATTTCTGGGCTCTCAGTTCTGTTCCATTGATATGTGTGTCTGTTTTTCTGCCAACACCACGTTGTTTTGATTATTGTAGCTCTGTAGTATAATTTGAAGTCAGGTAGTATGATACTGCTGGCTTTATTCTTTTTTCTCAGGATTGCTTTGGCTATTCAGGGTCTTTTGTGGTTCCATACAAATCTGATGATTTGTTTTATTCTAGTTCGTTAAAAAATGACATTGGGATTTTGATGGGGATTGCATTAAATCTGTATATTGGTTTGGGTAATATGGTCATTTTAACTATGTTGATTCTTCCAATCCATAAACACGGAATGTCTTTCCATTTCATTGTTTCTTCTTCAAACTCTTAATAATGCTTTGTAGTTTTCAGTTATAGGTCTTTCACATCCTTTGTTAAGTTTATTCCTAGGTATTTTATTTATTTGGTTGCAATTGCAAAAGGAATTATTTTTTAAATTTCTTTTTCTGAAGTTTTGTTGGTAGTATATAGGAAAACTATGGTTTTTGTACATTGATTTTGTATCCTGCAACTTTACTGTATTTGGTTATTTTTTCTAATAGTTTTTTAGTGGGATCGTTAGGGTTTTCTATATACAAAACCATGTCATCTGCAAAAAGTGACACTTACTTCTTCCTTCCTAATTTGGATGACTTATTTTTTTCTCTTGCCTGCTTGCTCTGGCTAGCCCTTCTAGAACTATGTTGAATAAGAGTGGTGAAAGTGGGTATTCTTGTCTTGTTTCTGATTTTAGAGGAAAAGCTTTTAGTTTTTCGCCATTGAGTATAATACTGGCTGAGGGTTTGTCATATATGGCCTTTATGTGTTGAGGTACATTCCTCCTATTCCTGTTTTATTGAGTGTTTCAATCATAAATGGGTGCTGTATCTTATGAAATGCTTTTTCTGCACTTATTGATAAGATCATAAGGTTTTTTTTCTTTCTTTTGTTAATGTGGTGTATTACATTGATTGATTTGTGCATGTTGGACCATCCTTGTGCCTTAGAATTGACACATTTTAATGAAGCCAGTAGGCAAGGAATAATATAGGCATATAAAAATAGTTTAATAATATTTCATCCAGGTGTTTCCAAAACGAATGACCAAGGAAAAGAGTATTTAACAAATTAAATTTTCCTTGGTTACTGAATATATCAGATGTTTTAGAAATTGGAGCTTATTTAGAATTTGGATGAATTGATATAATTTCTTAATTTTAATAGTTGCACAGCTGATAAGAGATTAGAAGACAGGAAAGTAACTTGGCCTGATAAGAGAGACTGAAGGATGGATTTAAAAGAAGATGATTTCAGCTCAATCTCCCACAGTACAGTATGGTGGAAAGAGCATGGCCTTTGGAGTCAACCAGAGCTTGGACTCCTTGCTCATACCCTGAAGAGCGATGTGACCTTGGCACAATACTAACCGGTCTGAACCTGTTTGCTTGTAAAATTAGTGTGTAGATTAGAAATATACATACAGTATGGGGCCTAAGTCATAATAACTGGTAATGATCATTATTGTCATCATCACCAAATTATGATAATAATGATGATAATAATAGTAATAACAATCCATAATTTTCATTCCGGTTAGTGAAAGATAGATTTTGTCTGCAGGTGAAGCATTCTGCATCACTGGAAAATGATTGGGCTATTTTCACTGGAAGCCTTTTTACTTTCCTTCTAACTCTGAGATTCAGGGGTATCAAATGGATTAGGATAGTAGAAAAAAAACCTTACTTTTCATTCCTTTATTCAGTAATGTTTATTGAAACAGGCACTACCCTAGAATTGGGGCTAGGGCAGTAAGGTAGATGGAAAGCTTATAGTCTAGAAGGGAGACACAGATACAAGATACAAATAAATGGCAAGATACTTTCACATAGGGTTAATTTCTACAAGGAGAATGAAGTTGAGCAATGATGGATAATGACTGGAGAAAGACTACTTTAGGTTAAGTAATTCATACAAAGAATTAAAGTAAGAGAAGTGAGGAAGAGAAAAAAATTACCAATTAAAATGATTACCAATTGTGAATAAAGTTGAGTATTATTGTGGGTAGCAATAACATAAGGATATAGAGGGTGACATTTAAGTTGAAGTATATTATTAAACATTTAAGTAGTAGCTATTTCAACCTTTCTTCTCTGTATAAAGTCAACCTTGCTGGTTGTGAAAATTTTCTCCTGAGGGGAATGGTAATACTCTTTGGATGCAGTCTTGCTGATTGTGCTGATAAGGAGCTATCTATAGGTGCAGAGAGCCATGGTAGAGTGGGATACTGCAGTGCCCTGGCAGGTGGACTTCTCTCCTCCCTCAGTGGGATGTTTACGGTTAGGTGAAAGTAGAGCCACTAGGCACTCCACAAGGGCAGCTGATTGGGATCTTCTAGTGGCTTTGAAACTTTGCTTTGTCTCGTCTTCTTTCCTATTTTTTTTTATTTTTTATTATTATTATTTTTTTTGTTTTTGTTTTTTTATCCTCATCTGAGGACATTTTTCCATTTTTTGTTCAGGTAGAGTGGGAGGGAGAGAGAAGAACAGAGAGAGAGAGAAACATCGATGTGAAAGGGACACATCGAGTGGCTGCCACCCGCACGACCGACCAGGGCTGGGGACAAACTGCAACCGAGTACGTGCCCTTAGCGGGAACCGAACCCGGGTCTCTCTGGACCGCAGGCCGACGCTCTAACCACTGAGCCAAACCGGCCAGGGCTTCTTTCCTATTTTTTATGGGAGTTCCAGTTGGCGCAGAACACAGGGGACCAAGAAGTACATTTGCCTCATTCTGTCTAGGGAATCATAGATGGTCATTATTAGACTATAGCATTCAGGGGGAAAAATACAAAATCAAAGAGGAAAAACTACCTATTGAGTTTTCAGTCAAATTATTGCTCAGTATTTTAACGATTCTCCCTTGCTATATAACACTGGACTGTGAAGCTACTGAAACTGGCCTGAGAAAGTCCCAGACCTTTGATACTGGCTAGAGTTAAGTGGAAATACTGACATTACCTCAAACTGGCTAATTGTTATTATCAAATCCTATTTTCTTGTTTAGTGTGGTATAATTTATGCTTTTTACCCTTATTTCACAACTTCATTGCATTTCCCTAGTTATCATTTCACTCTTAAATACCAACGGATCCCACAATAAATGACTAAAATGAGTAATGTGAAAGCCCAAATTCGTATTTTTTTTAAAATTTCTTAAAAAATAAATCTTTTAAACAATAAAACTTTTCAGAGAAGAAAGAATTTGTCTTCTGGATATCTGGCTAGCAAAGTTAACATGTGCTAATGTTTCATTTCACATATGTAGACTATTCAACTATCACCTTGGCAATTTGACATGTTAAAGTAATTTACCCTGTAATTAAATTTCCCATGGAATTATCATAATTTCTTTGGAGCAACAATGGGAGCAGGCATGGGGAATCCCATTTCATTTTGTTTCTTATAACGAACAGAGAATGTTCTTTAAATTTTATCTTTAGAAACTCAGGTAGAGCTGTTAACACCCAGTTGCTCTGCTCTGTGTCAGCACCAATATTATCTTACTAAGGACAACATAAAAGTAGGTTGGCTTTTTTGTGTATCACTTTCAAATGATAGATGTTAATGCATGCCACCCAGGTTACTCTTTGACCAATATGTTGATTTAGTTATTTTAAGCATGCAAATAAAATATAATTGTTTCAAAGATCTTGGGTAACATCCCACATAAGAAGACATTCTGGGCTATTAACCAGTTGTTAATTTTGATTGTGTTTATTTAAATCAACTGGAAGCAGGGCCCTGTGGAACTTTATGTGTGGTCATCAAAGCCCATCATATCCTATAATTTAAGTAAGTTACAGGGAAGTTAAAATTGGTCATGACTCCTGTGGTTACAAGGACATCCAGAGAATATCTGATTAACGTTTCTTCTGATAAAATTGTGTTATTGCTTTATAAAATAGATGCTAAAATTCAAGCAGTCCGTAGAATTTAAAATAAAAGAATTTTAAATGTTAAGTTCTATGTGCTGTAAAGAACTATACACTTTAATGAGATGAAAGTTGTTCCTTTTTATTTTTATAATTTGTTGTATCATGTTTATTTTCATGACAAAATATTTTACCTACAGACATTTTAATTCCCCAAATAAAGTTGCTATACTGAAGAAAAGAAAATTTGGTATTAAAGCAAATAAGTTATCAGGAAAAAAATTTATAAATGTAACTTTCCTTTAGGAATAATTCACAGGAATATGCTTTAATGCAAGATACCTATATATTTAGAGGTTTTCACTTATGTGCTTCACTTTTTTTGGATAACATTGTAAAAAATCTGCTACTTGTTGACAATGCTAAATATCATACACACTTAATTAGATAGATTGTTAATGTAGCACTTAAAGATTTTATCTCAACTTTTTATTATGAGAAAATTTCATATGTATAGAAAAAGTGCAAAACTAGTCAGTGAACATGTATATATATCTTTTACCTAATCCTTTGCCACATATACTTTATCTTTTTCTCTACATTGTTTCCTGAATCATTTGAGAGTTAGTTGCAGACATTATTGACACAATTAATTACTATTACCTAATATGAGGTCCATAATTAAAATTTCCCAGTTGCTCCAACAATAACATACTTTACAACTTTACTGTATTTTTTCTTTTTTTTCTGATCCAATCATTGCATTCAGTTTTCCTGTTTCTTTAGTTTTCTTTATTCTAGAACAGTTACCCAGTTTTTTGTTTTTCACAACAGTAACATTTTTAAGAGTCCAGACCAATTTGGGGGGGGGGGGGTCAAAGTTCCTCATTTTTTTAGTAAAAATATTTATTTATTGAGTTTTATTCTGAACAAAATAGGACCCTGTTAAGCACTTAAACTTTTTTTTTAATTTTAATTTTTTTTTTATCCTCATCCGAGGACATTTATTGTTCAGGTAGAGTGGGAGGGAGAGAGAGGAAGAGAGAGAGAGAGAAACATCGATGTGAAAGGGACACATCGAGTGGCTGCCACCCGCACGACCGACCAGGGCCGGGGACAAACTGCAACCAAGGTACATGCCCTTAGCGGGAACCGAACCCAGGTCTCTCGGGACCGCAGGCCGACGCTCTAACCGCTGAGCCAAACTGGCCAGGGCTAATTTTAATTTTTTATTTAATTAATTTAGTTTTGTTACAGATGTTTCTCCTCCCCCCCCCACTGATTCCCCCCTCTCTCTCCCTCCCCGCCCTGTCTCCAGTTTTGCTGTCCATGTCCATTGTTCATGTATACATGCATTTAAGTTCTGTGGTTTATCTCTCCCCCCCCACCCCCCTCTTCTGGGGATTGACAGTCGAGCTGAACTTTTTGCCCCCAGCAATACTACATAGCTGATGTCCTTCTCAGTGAATCATATCATATAATTTCTGTTTATTCCATTATATTAAAGTTTTTTAGTTTGTTTTTAATTGAGTTTTAATTGACATATAATAGTATATTAGCTCCAAATGTATAACATAATGATTCAATATTTGTATATATTGTGAAAAGATAAAAATATTCTAGTATATAGAGTCAGAAGATCTGCTGCCTCCCCCCCCCCCCCCAAATGCCTTAGTTTATTTAGGTATGTAATATAAATTCTTTTTATTTAAATTTTTTCTTTATTGATTTGAGAGAGAGAGAGAAAGGGAGAAGGAGAGAGATAGAAACATTGATGAGAGAAAACTTCGATTGGCCACCTCCTGCATGCCCCCGACTGGGGATTTGGCCCACAACCTGGGCATGTACCCTGACTGGGAATTGAACCAGCAACCTCTTGGTGCACGGGCTGACCCTCAACCATTGAGCCACACCAGCTGGGCAATTCCCTTTTTATAAAGGGAATTAAAAGATAGTTTAAAAAGTCCTTTAAAAGTACAAATAGATACTGTAATATATTTAGTTAATTTTCTATTATGTGTTTTAATAATACAACACTCAATGTGTATTTGTTGAATGAATGAAAATACTGATGACTTAAAATCACAAATTCTCAGCTTTGTCAAGGAATTAAAATCCTTCATTGTTGCACTACTATTTAAGTCTTTTTATGTTCTCCTTCATTGTTTTGTTTAGGAAACAAAATGTACTAAGCTTAGAATAAACTGTTTGAGATGTCTAACATAAAAATAACCCAAGCAAATGTAATTTTAAACTGTCACTGTGTATATAGGGTCACATTATTTCAGTTGCAGTCACTCAGGGTTTGTATATATCACATTTCAGTGTAATGACATGGTTAGGTTCCAGAGAAAATACCAGTCAACATGAATTTGGTTTGACTAACAAATATTTACATGTCTCTGTATCTCTAATTATTGTAATCTTTTAAGGGGTTTATACTACACAGGCCTCATTTTTTAAAGCTTTACGTTAGATTTAAAGAGGTTGATCAGTAGTATATCTATCTAACTGTAAAAATGATGCTGGCAGCCCGTCTAGATAAATGTTGGACTTACGCCAGCGCTTCTGAGGAGAACAGGTGGACTTAAGAGCGGCCTGACATGGGCAGACGGCTGCCTGTCATGTGCGTGCTTTCTTGTGTGTATTGACCTTTGTTGCTTCCCAGGTGGGTGGTGTTGATAGATGTCATGGTGGTCATTTGATCTTTTAAGTTTCTCTGGTCATCTAGTTGGTACATTATAGGAAAGAAAAGCTAAACAGGGCTGTCCTTTGCTTGTGAGGTTGATGCCTCATCTACAGAAGGCAGACATATGGGTAGCTGTGTTGTTGGCTACTGAACCATTTGCAGGTGGTTGCTCCCTCAGTACTGTATCATTTGGCAGGCTTTCGTGAGATGGCCAACTGGAACTGTGGGTTAAATCTGTAGCTGTAAAACAATTTAATGGACATGGACGCCCCCGCTCCTTTTGATTAAAGCTCCTGTGGGACCACAACGTAACTTCTAACTTCGCGATAGTGCTTATCCCTTTACATTACAGAGATGTTCGTCTCTACATTACAATGAGGTCTTCAGTCACAGAGATTGTCCCTTTTATACTCTTTGGATCCCCAGTGTGCAGTCTGGTGCCTAAATGAATTAAGAAAAAATATATGTGTTGTGTTTCATGCAACACAGTAATTTGCTGGTGATATGGTAAATACTTATTTGGGCTTTTACTAGTATAACCACTTGAGAGTCTATCAATTTTACAGTTTACAAAACACAGGATATTTATTTATCCACATTTATTGAAGGGTTATTATGTTCCAGGTGGGGCTGATTTACCAATATCTTTCTTTCCTCTCCTATAGCTGATGCCCATTTTGAGCAGTTGGGAGTCTCTGTTCCTCACTGGTTGTTAAAAGTGTGACTATATCCCTAGTTCCAGGCATTTGTGCCAGGCCCTGGGTTCCTCAGAGGTGCTAATAGGCTTTGTCGTTCATATACATATATGACAGCACGTCCCAGTAATCCAAGCTTGTGAGTTAGTAGAGTTGTCATAGTAATGGTACTAGCAAAGACTGTTCCTCCCAGGTCCCAACTTGAATTTTCTGAATTTTATCCCCTGCCTCTTAGATTCTCAGGTGAAGGAATTATTACATTAGGAGGTGTTTAAGGAGCAAGACAGGCAACAAAACTGTAACACCCAATTAGCTACGAACAATGAAGGTGTTTGTAAAGGTGCAAATCTTTCTTGATGAATGTGGAAAATCTCCTTTATATCTAATTTTATTCTTCATACTTGTGTAATGTCTCACGCTCTCATAGTTGTATTTTCTGCTTCTTAATTTTCTCTCCACTGGAGAAAGGAGATAGGTATTATATAGCTGTTATAAAGTAGTAAAGTGACAGTTTTCGCTTGTTGACCAGAAATTTAAGATCAATTAAATATTTTCTAATTGAAATGTTATAGTTAAAACTTATAAGTATTGACTGAAAGTAATGGCAGTGAGAATACAAACAGTATGTTAAGAAATTAAATTAGATAAGATAGAATCCATAATCTTAACAATCAAAGATTGGACTCATTGCCACCTTAATTATTGTGATGAAAATGAAATCTTTTTTTTTTTTTTATTAATTTATTTTTGTTACAGATGTTTCTCCTTTTCCCCCCACTGACTCCCCCTCCTCCTCCCTCCCTGCCCTGTCCCCAGCTTTGTTGTCCATGTCCACTGGTCATGCACACATGCATATAAGTTCTGTGGTTTATCTCTCCCCCACCACCCCGTCTTCTGGGGATTGTCAGTCTGTACCCCACTTCCACATCTCCGGGACTACCCCATTCCTCAGACTGAAATCTTTGTACCTTTAAAGATAGTCCAGTTCAAGGAAACGACATTTAGCGCATGCATTGGTCAATTAGCAAAATTTTACAGCCTATCTACTTTGGGCCAGGCACTGGGGGTAGAGTAGTGACTAAAATAGTGCTTGCCGTCATGGAGCCTCATTTGATTGTGGGGAGACAGAAAACAAGTGAAAAGATGACATATGGTGGTAAAGCCTTGGACAAAAACATAGCAGGGTATGAGATGGAGAGGAACAGGGGGTAGTCATATACTTACGGAGGCGAGGGAAGTCTGTCTGGTAAGGTGGCATCTGAGCAGAGATTTCCAATGGAGAGCATTCCAGACTAAGGGGAAGGCAGGTGGGAAAACCCTGAGGTGCAGGGGGAGACTGATTCCTGGCCGGCCGATAATTATAGCCAATACTTGTTGTGCCTCACTGCAGAGTAGGCTGCTAAAATCTGACAACTCAGTGAAATGGGTAATGATTATAACTCGCATTTTGCAGAGGCAGAAACATGCTTTAACCACTGTGTGATACTGAGAAGTGCTATGATAGAGCAGAGTTAGAGCACGTAATGCAGTTCTAGGGGCCATGACAGTTTTCCAGAGAAGTTGCTGCTTGAATTTAGTGGGTGAAAGAGCAATTAGCCACAGTTTTGTGCAGGTGAGAAGCATATAGGATTTTGGTCTCATCTCTCCCCATGCTGTATCCCCAGAACCTATAACAGCTCCTTGCCCACAGTGAGCACTCAGTGAATATTTGTTGAATGGATGCAGGTGGAACAGCATTTGCAAAGACACAGGGGCATAGAGAGCATGGGATATCCAGAAAACCTGAAATTAGTTTACTTTGCCAGGAGCATGGGCTGTGATAGAAGCAGCAAGAGCTTGTGTATGGTAGAAGAAATAAGCGGAGGTCAGATCATAATCTATTTTTCTGAAAGGGCAACAGAGTGCTTACTTTGGCAGCATACATATAGCAAAAATTGATAAACAACAGAGGAGATGACCTTGGAGCTTGGGAAAGGATAAAATGCAATTGTGTGAATAGTTCCTTATACCTTTTAACTCCATGGAACAAAATGTTTAAAATTGTTTGAATGTTTGAATATTCTTTGGGCTTTTGTGAAGATAAACTTTTTTTTTTTTTAAATCCTCACTCGAGGACATTTTTCTATTTTTTTGTTCAGATAGAGTGGGAGGGAGAGAGAGAGAGAGAGAAACATTGACGTGAAAGGGACACATTGAGTGGCTGTCACCCACACAACCCCAACCGGGGCCAGAGATAAACTGCAACCGAGGTACTTGCCCTTAGCAGGAACCAAACCTGGGTCTCTTGGGACTGCAGGCCGACGCTCTAACTGCTGAGCCAAACCAGCCAGGGCAAGATAAACTATTTTTTAATGCAAATGTGAGTTAAGACTCTTGCTTGCAAGGGAAAAAACCCACTAAAGGCATATATTCTGGAATACAAAGGTGGGTATATCAGCCTTTGCTGTGTAATAAGCCCTTTCAAAAGTTAGTGGCTTAAAACACCAACCACTGGACTGAATTCAGCTTGGTAGTACTTTTACTTGTCTTGGCTGGACTCATTCACACATCTGCTCTCAGCTGCTTGCTGGTCAGCTGGGCAGGGCTGCTTCTGGGTTGGCTAGTTGTCAGCTGGGATGATGGGGCGACTGGGTCACGTGCCTCTCGTCGTGCACCAGGCTGGCCCAGGCTTCTTCAAAGAACAGCAAGAGGACAAGCTCCTAAGCACAAGTGCTCTTCAAGTCTCTTTGTATCACATTTGCTGCACATCCCATTGTCCAAAATGCCCCAGATTCAAGAAGTGGAAAAATGGATTTCACCCTTTCACGGGAGGATCTCCGAAGTCACATTACAAGGAAACAGGGAGGGGAGGAGTTGTGGCCACTTTGCAGTCTAAGACTGTGGACGTAGCTAGGTTTCAGGAACGAACAGAAACCTAGATGGTGTTAGATCTGCCCCTGTCACTTGCCTTGCTCTCTCATTGCTTATCTGTTTCATTCTTCTCGGTCTTCAGACTGGCTTCCTCTACTTCCCTGGCCTCCTTGATAACGAACAGGACTGCTGACAGCTTCTAAGATCTTATCGAACAGATTAGATACTCCCAAACGAACTCTCTCCCTGTTGGGAACATTCCATTGGAGGAGGGACTCTAGGAGGGCATCTGGTTAGTTTGTTGGTAAGGTACTCACACCTGGATCTGTGAACTGTGCTGGGGTGGGTGCGGTGGGTGTTTTGGAAGACGGGGGATTACAGTGTGTGAAGTTGGCATTTAAGTGCTATGTTGTTATAACCTTGTGATAGCTGGGTAGGAGGAGTGAGAAGGAGGGGCAGAGGGCAGTGCCCCCAGAAAATGGCAGAGATAGGTGTGGAGAGGTGGCTAGATGTACCTCTCATAAAGCTCCATTACACTGTTTTATAAATAATGTAGTAGCTTCAGGGAACTTAGTGACTGGAACGTTGGAGGAAGAGAGGTATAAACTATTTTTACTTAAATCTCTTCTGACACCAAATGTGTGTGTGTGTTTTTTCTGACAGCAACCAATTCTTCCACTTGCCAGACACCAACTTGGTGTCGTGCAATTCAATTCAGTTCAGTTCAACTGAATCCAGTTCAATGCAACTCAAACATGACCTGGATTTAGCGCTACATCCCGCATGTTAAGGACTCAGTCCTGCAAGACTGCCCCTCCTTCCGATGCCAGCTGCAAGTCCCAGACTGTCACCTGTATTTCTAACAACCAGCTATAAATTTGGGGGTTCCCACCCTCCTCCTCAGGTTCAGTCATTGCTAGAATTATTCACAGAACCAGGAAATTTCTTACTTATAATTACCAGTTTATTATTAGAAATAAAAGCATAGAGTGCGTGGAAGAGCTAAAAATTCAGCTATATAAATAAGTAATATATCTCTCAAAATAAGCAGAAGAAAAGACTCCTGAAGTGAAGAGGGACCGGGAGCAGCGCTGCTGTCGGAGGCCCAGGCTGTCAGGGCAGGGCCGGTGCTGCAGGCTGCCTGTGGCCCGTTGTCCACCTTGCCGAGCAGTCAGGCCCATCCATCCTCAATGGTATCGCGTGGAGATGATCATCGTCTTCTCCGCTCCTCTCCTGCCACCTGTTGGCACTGCGTAAAGTGCATGTGTTTTGTAACGAATTACCATACCAATTGGGCACATCTCCTGGTCTAGTTTAGTTTCTGTCCCATTAAAACTTATTTACCCTTCCTCTGAAACCTTCTGCCAATAGTTTCCTAACACATTGTCTGGCATTTCCATATTTACACCCAGGAGCGTGTTTATACGACATCATTTCCAGTGTTGTTTCTCTTTCCACCTTAGTCTTTTGCTGAACACGGTATTAATGACATAATTTGAGGGAGGGTCAGGAATGAATACATGTAGCTACTCAACAAGGAAATAAAATCTAGAGAAAGAGATTGCAATCAGACTTCTTTTTTTTCCCCCAAGGGACAAGTGTTCTCGGTCAGTTTTTCTTCCTTTTGGATTAGACTGGCATTGTCTCCTGAATGTGAATATTCCACCTGACACGTGTATGTCCCATTTTTTCTCTTACTTGTATCATGTCCATATTTACTTTCTCTTGAAAAAATTCTAGGGATTATATGACCAACACTATTTCTTCAATAAGGTTAGTAAATTACAAATAGAAAACCAGGGCAGCCCTGGCCAGTTTGGCTCAGCGGTTAGAGCGTCGGCCTGCGGTCTGGAGAGACCCGGGTTCGGTTCCCGCTAAGGGCACGTACTTCGGTTGCAGTTTGTCCCCGGCCCTGGTTGGTCGTGCGGGTGGCAGCCACTCGATGTGTCCCTTCACGTCGATGTTTCTGTCTGTCTCTCCCTTCCTCTCCCTCCCTCCCACTCTATCTGTACAAAAAATGGAAAAATATCCTCGGGTGAGGATTAAAAAAAACAAAAAAAACAAAAAAAAACAAAAACAAAGAATACCTCTTGCCCTGGCCGGTTTGGCTCAGCGGTTAGAGCGTCCGCCTGCGGTCCGGAGAGACCCGGGTTCGGTTCCTGCTAAGGGCATGTACCTCGGTTGCAGTTTGTCCCCGGCCCTGGTTGGTCGTGCGGGTGGCAGCCACTCGATGTGTCCCTTTCACATCGATGTTTCCCTCTCTCTCTCTCTTCCGCTCTCTCCCTCCCACTCTATCTGTGCAAAAAATGGAAAAATGTCCTCGGGTGAGGATTAAAAAATAAATAAATAAATAAATATTTAAAAAAAAAAAAAAAAAAAAAGAAAACCAGGGCAAAGAAGAGAAGAATGAAAACTCATCAACTATTAATTATTTAATATAATTGTTTTGTTTAAGTTTACTTACTGAGATTCTTAAAAGCCAGGGTAAAAAGGGAAACATAGTAAGTTATATAGGTCTTGTGATCAGAATAGAAATCATTCCAGATTTTCAGATGGATTCTTTACGGAACACGAACCATAGTGAAAGTGACCTCTCCAGCAGCCTGCAAACAAATGCAGAAGTTCTAGCTGACTTTCTTGCAGTGACCTTCAGTAGATGCTCTTGGGATAGCATTTGAGCACAACTCGGTGAAATCAGTTTGCCTCTTGCAACAGCTCTTAGTGCTCTGTCCCAGTTCCCAGCCCTGGAGGTTCTTCCCACTTCGTGTCAGAGTCTTTGCGAATTGAACATTGCACACGTAGACTTCTTTTTCCAGGCAAATATGTACACCAAGTTATGGATTTGTTTGATTTACATCATGATTCATGATCATGATTGTAGATTATGTTTCATTGGAGTTACTTTTTTCTCTTTGGTTTGGGTTCATTTCTGTACAGTTGGAGTCATATTGGAAAAACAAACATGTTAATTTTAACAATTATGATTAGGCTGGGGGGAAGTTGTAGTTAGTTATCTAATGCTCTCCCTTCTTTACCTTATCCCTGAGCGTCCAGATTGGTTAACAGTCAGATTTCCGGTAGGTAGGACCTTGAGGGTGGGACAGGACTGTGCTGCTCAAAACTGTGTGCGTCAGACGAGTGTATCTGAAACCGATGAACCTGAACAAGGTTGGTGGATTATATCAATGTCTGTTACGTAAGATGATATCATTGGGGAAACTGAAGGAAGGGTACACAGATCTTTCTCTATTATGTCTTACAAATGCATATGAATCTACAAAGATTTCAGAATAGAACATTTTCTAAAACTCAAACAAAACAAAAACAAAAAACTGTGTGTGAGGAGCCCTCCCTCGGAGCTGAGAGTGTCCCTTTGACCACGGGAGGGGACTTGCAGTTCCAGGACACACTTGCCAAACCACAGAGATTGCAGGCCTGCCGCCCATCCATTATTATCATTGTTATTTAACGCTTTCAAAGGTCAGAGCCAAAATAAATGGTCTGCCAGCCAAAGGAGCGACACCAGCTTTACCACATGCGCTGGAGGCCCCTTTGGTATTTAGTAGCAGTGACTTGGGTCATATTCTTGTCTGATTCCATTAATCAAGCCAGGCTTCTGCCTCTTGCTGTCTTCCCACAACTTTTTTTTTTTGAGCATTCTCTCCCTGTCACCCCCCATCTCAATAACAGTTACCGTGGTATGTGTTTGCTGCCCTTTCTCTCTTTTTTTTGGGAATGTAAACAATGAAAGGGATTGAATTAATTGTGCTAATGAGAGATAAAAGTATCCAGGGAAGGCTTTTTTAGGGCTCTTGAATTTTGGGTTCCTGTTCCACCCCCAAAACTCTGTTCCCCTTGGGGATATATTATAGTACTGTTGTCAAAAACATAGAGCCAAGACTGTGAGTTCAAATCTGACTTCAGCCACTTACTAGATGAATGATCTTGAGCAGTTAACTTGACCTCTCTATGCTTCAGTTTTTTTTTTTTTTATTATAAAATGCATTTAGTAATAAAAACCTCCCTCATGGATTAGAAATTCGTAGAACATGAAAAGTGCTTAGAGCAGTGTCTGTTCAATGTGTTAGGTGCTAGTGTGATGATAGGCTGCAGAAATCATACCAAAATGTCAGCCTTATATTGATATCATTCTGGGTTGTGGTTATTTGGGAGGGATGTGTTTGGGATTGTATTTGGGGATGGATAATGGGAAAGCCCCCAAACTTCCAACCATTCAACAAGATCATTTTTTTTTTTTTTTTTTAAACACGGGGACAAAATAAAGTTGTGATGACTCAGAAATGCCTGCATGCTAGGGCTCATGGTCAACTCTATTGTTTATTCTAAGGGAAGGGATGTTCAGTTCAGGAATGCATCTATTTTGCTCTGCTTACCAGGGCCAGTGTCTAGGTTCAGCCTCTGTTTCCCAAGGCAGGGGGACAAGGTAGCCTGGTGGACCTTGGAGCCAGACCTATCTGGCTTTGACGCTTATCTTAGTTTAGTTTATTGACCTTTTGAGCTTCAATTTCCTTCTCTACGAAGTAGCAATTATAATTCTGACATTTCAGGGTTATTTTGGAGACTAAATAAGATAGCACACACAAAATACTCTGCATGGTGTCTGGTCTTGGAAGATATTTGATGTTTGTGAGCTTCCTTCTCTTCTGATTCTCCCG
Organism: Molossus molossus; assembly: GCF_014108415.1. Lineage (NCBI taxonomy): Eukaryota > Metazoa > Chordata > Mammalia > Chiroptera > Molossidae > Molossus > Molossus molossus. The sequence goes on from NW_023425344.1 coordinate 187,648,237, forward strand.
TCTGCTTAGTTTATTAAGAAAGCCTCAGCGTAGGAAATCATTTAGAAGAGTGCTTTCAAATATAACGTGCCTACAACTTGCTAGGGTCTCTGGTGAAGTTACAGATTCCGATTGAGCAGGTCTGGGTGGGGGCTGAGTCTGCACTTTGAATCAGCCTCCAGGTGAGACCTGTGCTGTGTCTGAGGCCCTTGCTTAGAGTAGCACAGAGGTACTGTATTCTTTCCTCCCTCGACACCTCCTTGTTCCCTGTTAGATTCATGTTAGTAGTTTAATAGTCTTACCACACATCTGTACATCCAGGATCTTCACTTGGACCAATATCAAAGGTTGTATGTTATCATGCACTTAAGAAGTGTCCTCCTCCTCAACCAGGACGGGCAGTGCTCTAGAAGAAACCCAGTACAGATATTTTTTTCAGGATCCCTATACCTGGAATCCCAAACTGTTTCACGTAAATTACTGTGTTCCTGCATTGTTGAAAGCTTCCTTTCAGAATCTGGTCCCTGCATGACTCAGACTGTAGGTTAGTTAGGTTAGGGAAGTGGTCTTTGTTCCTCTCTTTATAGTTTGGAGGGAGCTGACCCAAAGACTGGGCTTCTGACTTCACTCAGCACCTCAGATATTTGTAGACCCACATGTGCCAATTACAGCCTTCTCCAGGTCCATCACATTATGTTCTCTCCCATGTGTAGAGATGGAGGATCCACTTTTATGCTGTGTTTTTTTCATGATACACATTTGTGAGTGCTTAATGCTTGCTCTTTGATGATTCTAGATTTTAGGAGTTTTTTGTTTTTTTTCTTTAGTACGTGCCCTTAGTGGGAACCGAACCCAGGACTCTCTGGTCCAGTGCTCCAACCGCTGAGCCAAACTGGCCAGGGCTAGGAGTTTTTGTTTTATTTTAGATTTACTTTTGAGAATGCTCTTCACTGTGTTTCTTTGTAGGTTCTGATTTTGTAAGTGTTTGAACTGCATGGCTTGCTGGAACTTTTCTGCCCAGCCCTCAGGCCAGCTGCATCTGCTGTGCTCATTTTGGGACCTGGCTGTCATTGTCCTCAGGCAACTTTTCTTGAAGTGAAAAATGCAAAATTACTAATCTCTGAGTTATAGCTCTTTGTGTTAGAGATGTGAAAATGAAATAATAGCCTCCTTCTTCTTTTTTTAATGAAAGCAAGTGCCTTTTAAAAAAAAAATCTTAGAATACTCCAAAATGTTTACAGGGTAGAGCTTGGTCATCAGCCATGTTACCAAACAAAGGAAGTCTAAATCTAGTCTCGTTTAGGCTTAACTTGCTGCTATTTCATGAAAAGTTTCTCCTACCTGGCTGGGCTCTACCTAATTGGTTTGCCAGTTTGGGGAAGAATTTGAAAATATCCCCAGGTGAAAACCCAGACATTTTAAAAGTTAGGGTGGAGAAAGATTTCAGGGAGAGAAAATATTTGAGGTAAAGAAAAGTCAGGGGAGCCGTTAACATTTTCACCTCATCTAGATTCATCAGTCAAGGTCACAACAGAAAATAGATGACACACTCAACAATAAAGGACAATTTATTGCAAAGGGACTGTTTATAAAATTATAGGTATAAGGAAAACTCAGGACTAGTTCTACCTGAGTTGTTATTGTTCTTGGGCCTTTAAGTGACCTTGACATGGAGGGAACCTTCCAACCCCGTTCCCCACACCCTGCTAGGGTTCTCTGTTGGAAGAACCTACTGGGAAGCAGAGTGGACAGGAGCCTCTCAATATAGCTTATGCTGGGCTTCCTCCTGAGGCAGCAAGGTGGAGGTGGGTGGAGAGCAGATCTAGAGGGGCAGATTCATACCAGTTTTATACTTTCTTTTGAAATACTTGTTCACCTGAAGACAAGGTCAATATTGTGAACTCCTTGAGTGAAGAGACTGGCCTGTCCACTGGTCTGGAGGACACTATTTAAATGATTGTTGAATGAATGAATGAATGAATGGGGCTGTTTATTTCCTCCCTTTCTCTAGACTTGTATTTAGGGTGGCCAACAATAGCTGGGTGATGTCTTGGTTAGGGCCTGTGTTTTGAATAGCAAGGCTTACCGTAGGAAGAGATTAACATTTTCTATCTAGGCAATTATTCTACTTTTCACAATATCATTAGTAAATTTGCTAAACAAAGATAGAGTTTACTGTATTAATAACTTGAATCTTTTTGTACTATGGTTGATTAAAAAAATAAATATCCAGGGTTAACTAGGAAACACATTCATGAATCTTTAGCCCTTCTTAGTGACTATTAAATCTAACCCTGTAATTTCTCCTCTTACTAGAGCTCCACTGGCCCGCAGATGGGCAAGCTGTTTAATTTGGAAGCCCACTTGACTTTTGGTTCTTTCCCAGGTGGCTTCAAGAGAAGAACCACACAAAGGACTAAATTAGCTTCATTAGCTGTCTTCAGGGGCTTTAAAAGAAGGTCTATGAATAATGCCAGGTTTCTCCTAACTGTCCAGAGGGCAGAAGTCAAAATAGAAATGAGTTTATCGGCTACAAACTTTGGAAAAGTTTCTCATGCAGTTAAATGATCTTTCCTAACGATTCTCAGACATCAGGATTTTGCAAGAAAGAATAGAACTAAATGTCACAAATGAGTAGTTTGGAGATCCCTGAAGCACTGAGTTATAAGGGCAGAAGAAAACACATTGGTGAGAAGGGAGTGAGTCTCTTTTTGATTAGTTCTTGCTGTTCTTGCTTGAAGGTTCGCAGTGTGTGTGTGTGGTGGGGAGAGAGGAAACATGGGTGAGTCTCAGAATCCCTCTGGCATCAGGGAAGAAGATAATATTCTTTGCTATATAGAATTAGGTCCTGGAATTTCATTGGACCTGTGCTTAAAGCTAACATCCGATAGGCCTCTTTCCACACATTTGTTGATTTGTTTTTGACAGCTCCTTCTTATTCTCATGAGCTCTTTTGATATCTTACATACTTTAAGTTTGTGTGGAGTGTTGATTTAGTGTTGCAAATTGCTCTGCCTGATTATAACTCTTAGAAAACAGTTTAGGGTTCTATTTCCAGTGTCTCCAAAGACAGAAAAGACATGGCAGGCTCACTTGTCTCCCTCACATCACCCAGAATGACAGACATTCTTCGCTCCCATTTATAGCCCCTGCTCTTGAGACTCTTCCACTAATGGGTCTCTGAATTCAGGTCATGCCATCTCTGGCTATGCTAGGGCCTAGCTGTCATTGTTGCTCATTGTCAGAACTATGCAAGTTTTCCTTCAACAGGATTTGGGATGAAAAAACAACAACAACACTCTTGTTTGTAGTTTTTTCCCATCTCATGACCATTTAGGATTTTACCTTTCTGCTTTTAGTATGGGGGCGAAGGGTGGGGGCCACTTGGGAAGCCTGCCTGTGGGCCTACAGTTGAAGTTTATTGGACAAGGATTTTTTTTTTGGCAGGCAGAGACCCCCTCCCCCATTTATACTGAAATGCTTTATATGGAACACACACTCCTGATTGCCTCAGGGTCCATGTCTTCCTATTATCGAATTGGTTCTCCAAGGGGCATCAGAATCTTTTAAGTTCTCTTTCCTTGAGCATTTAAAAAAATTGTTGTGTTTATTGTGGTGATCAGTTCATAAGTTACATAAATGTCTAATCACTATATTGTACACTTGAAGCTAATATAGCATTATATGTCAACTGCAATTGAAAAAATTAAAAAATATTAAAAAAAAATAATAATTTGATCACTCCAAAATTTAAGAAATAAAATAAAGTCCTGTATTCCAGAATAATTATACCTGTTTTTACATTTGGCTAGGTACTTAGCTACTCACGTGTGTTAATCAAATGATTCTCTGTTCATTATGTAAAAATAAAAAAATTAACAATTGTATAATGCATTACAGTTTATTAAACATTTCCTTTTAATTCATTGGATTATCACAATAATCCTGTGGGTAGGGAGGTGGGTGTTTTTCTTTACATTATGGATGGGAGGTAATATAGCATGGTGATTAAGAATATAGGCTCTGATGCTAGACAATTTGAGCTTTAGTAATTACTAGCCTAGTTTCAGTTTATAAACCCACTCAGTTTTCTCATCTGTAAAATGAGGTGGTACCTATCTTATAGGGTCATTATGAGAAGTATATAATTAATGCCAGACAATTAGAATCATTCCTGGCTCATAGTTAGTGTGCAGTAAATCTTACCTGCTAAAACTATTATCATTATTAATAGTATATGAAGAAATGGAAACTTGAAAAAACTGAGCAATGTATCTAAGGTAATACAGCTAATTGGCAGGAGAGTTGGGACTTTAACCAAATTTGGAAGCTTCTAGTACTGGCCTTTCCTCTGTATTTACTCCTGAATTCCTCATGCCTTCTAGGGGACTGGAAAACAAGTCATCCATTCTTCTTCCAACTTCCTTATTTTTGTTTTCTTTTTGTTTTTTCACACTTAGAACTTGTGGGTATTGCGTATCCAGTCATGAGCTCTATCTGTTAGAATTCACCGTGAGAGGTTGCAGCAAGGCATAGGGTTGTCCACAGCCTTGCAGGTGGTGCACTCTCCTTGACACAGAGGTGTTGGGGACTTCTGGGGCTCCCCTGAATTCTGTCTACATAGACAGTCTGAGAACATTAACATCCTACTTCTATTGAAGTATGCAGTTATTGCCACACATCAAGAGATTAAAAATATAGTGAGCATATATACTTCTTGATGCTTTAATGTTTTTTCCTCTTAAGAGGGAGAATACTTAAATTTTGGTGATCTCATTTATCATTGCACATCCCTTTGAGGTAGTGGGAAAAAAAGGTGATATTATCTCCATTAGGTGGGGGGCGGGGGTTGGGGAAGAAGTCATTGAGTCCACTGTGCAAAGAGCACTGGCTTTGGAGTGAGGGAGATGGGGGTCGATGGCTGGCTCCTCCATTGTCTGTTGTGTGTTCCAAGTTCCACTTTCCTCATCTGTATAATGAGGATAAGCAGAAGGTTGTTCGAAGGCTGAAGGAAACAGTGCTGACAGAAGAGATAAGGAGCATGTCAGTGTGGCTGTTACTGTGGTTGTGCGTGGGGGTAACTTTCCACACTGGCCTAGGTAACTTGTGGGTGGGACTAAGGGCTCATTATCTCTCACTGAATGCTGCATGAACTTCTTCACTGGGGTTGTTTCTTTACATTTTAAACCCCTTTTGATTACTAGTTTATTTTTAATGTGCCTATTATAGACACTGGCTCTGTGTGTTCAGCTGGCCACGTGCAATGCCCATTATGTCAAAATACCAAATTTACCATGTGTCACAAGGCAAAGTTAATGTTAGCGAATCCACATGACCAACAAGGAATATAACACAGAGTCTTTAAGATGGTGTTTGGGAAGCTTTTCTCAGAGAATGAAAGCAGCCGGCGTTTATTGAATTACTATGTGCTCAGCATTGTGTGAAGTAGGGGATACAAAAGAAACACCTACTTTATTTGTTTCTGATAGGATTGACAGTGTTTTGGGGGGAGCTGATGTGACTGAAACCTGACATAATGAAAGAACAATAATAAACATGATGTTAGTTAAGCGGGCTGTGATCTGAGCACTGCACGGGCTCTCACAGACTGGTGGATCAAGAGACAAGTACATCCACACTTACAACATGGTTTGATAAATGAGAATAAGCTTTATATATGGTGCAGAGGAGAGGTTATGTGGTGTGTGTGCATTTGGGTGGTGGTGTGCGCTCCAGGGGAGGTGATGCTTGAGTCGATCCTGATGAGTAGTAGGGGAGAAAGAAGAAATGAATGAATGAATAGTTGAGTAAATAGATGTACTCACTATAAGTGTTGTAGGTGGTCAGAGAAAGTGGATGCCATAGTGGGAAAAATATTTGAGGAACACTCTATGATGGAGGAAGATTTGAGTGGCCAGCCCAGTGACCTGCCTATAGTAGATACCCAATAAGCTGGGTATTTGATGGCAGTAAGATTTATGTGAAAGAAAGATGTAAGATGTGAAGTGGTCAAGGAGATAAATCTAATTGGAAGAGAATGGTATACAGGAACACATTGTACATTTTTGGAAGACTGTGAAATGCCAGCTTAAGGAGTTTGAACTTATTTAATTAATCAATAGGAAGCCATTGAAGATTCTTAAACAGATATTTTGACATTTTCTGTTTGGATTGGAAATGTGTTCATATTTTGGGCCTCTTCATCTTGGTTGAAGACGTGTCTGGTGAGATGATGCTAGTTCTGATTCTTTTTTTTTAAATTTAAATTTTTATTTTTGTTACAGATATTTCACCTTTTTTACCCCATTGGCACCCTCCTCCCCACCCCACCCCCGCCCCGTCCCCAGCTTAGTTGTCCATGTCCATTGGTCATGCATACATGCATATAAGTTCTGTGGTTTATCTCTCCCCCCCAACCGCCTCTTCTGAGGGATGTCAGTCTGTGCCCCACTTCCATGTTTCTGGGTCTACTGTATTCCTCAGACTGTTATGTTCATTATATTCCGTATATAAATGAGATCATGTGGTATTTGTCTTTTTCTGCTTGGCTTATTTCACTTAGGATAATACTTTCCAGGTCCCTCCATGTCATCTCAAAGGATAAGAGATCTTTCTTTCTTACCGCTGCATAGTACTCCACTGTGTATATGTACCACAGCTTTTTTATCCATTCGTCTACTGATGGACACTTGGGCTGTTTCCAGATCTTAGCTATTGTAAATAGTGCTGCTATGAACATGGGGGTACATATATTATTTCTGATTGGTGTTTCAGGCTTCTTAGGGTATATTCCTAGAAGTGGGATCACTGGGTCAAATGGAAGTTCAATTTTTAATTTTTTGAGCTAACACCATATTGTTTTCCATAGTGGCTGCGCCAATCTACATTCCCACCAGCAGTGTATTAGAGTCCCCTTTTCTCCACACCCTCGCCAACACTTGTTGTTTGATGATTTGTTGATGGCGGCCATTCTGACAGGTGTGAGGTGATACCTCATTGTTGTTTTAATTTGCATCTCTCTGATGATTAGTGATGTTGAGCATTTCTTCATATGTCTCTTGGCCATTTGTATGTCCTGTTTGGAGAGGTGTCTATTCAGCTCCTCTGCCCATTTTTTAATTGGGTTCTTTGTCTTCCTTTTGTTGAGTTGTATGAGCACTCTATATATATTGGAAATTAAGCGCTTATCTGATATATCATTGGCAATGATGTTCTCCCATACAGTGGGTTGCCTTTCCATTTTGATGATTGTTTATTTTGCTGTGCAGAAGCTTTTTAGTTTGATGTAGTCCCATGTGTTCATTTTTTTCTTTATTTCTGTTGCCTTAGGTGATGTATCAGTGAAAATTCTGCTCCGTATGATGTCCGAAATTTTGTTGCCTACATTTTCTTCTAGAATTTTTATGGATTCATGGGTCACATTTAAGTCTTTTATCCATTTTGAGTTTATTTTTGTGTATGGTGTAAGTTGATGGTCTAGTTTCATTTTTTTGCATGTAGCTGTCCAATTTTCCCAACACCATTTACTAAAGAGGCTGTCTTTACTCCACTGTATGCTCTTGCCACCTTTGTCAAATATTAGTTGAGCGTATTGCCTTGGGTCCATTTCTGGGTTTTCAGTTCGGTTCCACTGGTCTATATGCCTGTTCTTGTGCCAGTACCAGGCTGTTTTGGTTACAGTCGCTTTGTAGTATAACCTGATATCTGGTATTGTGATCCCACCTACTTTGTCCTTCTTTTTCAAGATTGCTGTGGGTATTCGGGGTCTTTTTTGGTTCCATATGAACTTTTGAAGTATTTGTTCTAGTTCTATGAAATATGTCGTTGGTATTTTGATGGGGATTGCATTGAATCTATAGATTGCTTTGGGTAGTATGGACATTTTAATGATGTTAATTCTTCCAATCTATGAACAGAGTATGTGCTTCCACTTTTTTATATCTTCCTCTATTTCTTTTTTCAATGACCTGTAGTTTTCTGCAAATAGGTCCTTTACTTCTTTGGTTAAATTTATTCCTAGGTATCTTAATTTTTTTGGCGCGATGGTAAATGGGATTACTTTTTCAGTTTCTCTTTCTGTGAGTTCATCATTGGTGTACAAGAATGCCGTCGATTTCTTGATGTTAATTTTGTATCCTGCTACTTTGCCAAATTCATTTATTAAGTCTAGTAGATTTTTGATAGAGTCTTTAGGGTTTTCTATGTATAATATCATGTCATCTGCAAATAATGACAGTTTCACTTCCTCCTTTCCAATTTGGATCCCTTTGATTTTTTCTTCATGTCTGATTGCTGTGGCTAAGACTTCCAGTACAACGTTAAATAAGAGTGGCGAAAGTGGACATCCCTGTGTGTTCCTGTTCTTAATGGAAATGTTTTTAGTTTCTGTCCATTGAGTATGATGTTGGCTGTAGGCCTTTCATATATGGCCTTTATTATGTCGAGATATGATCCCTCTATTCCCACAATGCTGAGCGTTTTTATCAGAAATGGATGCTGGATTTTGTCGAATGCTTTTTCAGCATCTATTGATATGATCATGTGGTTTTTATTCTTCATTTTGTTTATGTGGTGTATCACATTTATTGACTTGCGAATATTGTATCAGCCTTGCATCCCTGGAATGAATCCCACTTGGTCATGGTGAATAATTTTTTTGATGTATTTCTGGATCCGATTTGCTAATATTTTGTTCAGGATTTTGGCGTCTATGTTCATCAGGGATATTGGCGTGTAGTTTTCTTTCTTTGTAGTGTCTTTTTCTGGTTTTGGAATTAGAATTATGCTGGCCTCATAGAACGTGTTTGGAAGTCTTCCTTCTTCTTAAATTTTTTGAAATAGTTTGAGGAGAATGGGTGTTAGTTCTTTTTTGAATGTTTGGTAAAACTCCCCCGTGAAGCCGTCTGGGCCTGGGCTTTTGTTTGCTGGGAGAGTCTTGATTACCTCTTCAAGTTTCCTTAGTTGTTATTGGTCTGTTCAAGTTTTCTATCTCTTCCAGGCCCAGTTTTGGGAGACTGTGTGTTTCTAGAAATTTGTCCATTTCGCTTAGATTGTCGAATTTGTTGCCATATAGTTGTTCATAGTAGTTGTTAACAATCTTTTGTATTTCTGTAGTGTTGTTTGTTACTTCTCCTCTTTCATTTCTGATTTTGCGTATTTGGTTTCTCTCTCTTTGTTTCTTGGTGAGTCTAGCTAAGGGTCCATCAACCTTGTTTATCTTTTCAAAAAAACCAGCTCTTTGTTTCATTGATCCTTTGAATTGTTTTTTTTTTTTTGGTCTCTATGTCATTTGTTTCTGCTCTGATCTTTACTATTTCCTTCCTTCTACTTGCTCTGGGGTTTTCTTTTTGTTTGCTTTCTAATTCTTTAAGTTGTGAGGTTAGACAGTCAATTAGAAATTTTTCTTGTTTTTTGAGGTAGGCCTGTAGTGCTATGAACTTCCCTCTCAGAACTGCTTTCGCTGCATCCTATAGATTTTGTGTTGTTGTGTGTTCATTTTCATTGGTTTCCAGGAAGTTTTTAATTTCTTCCTTGATCTTCTCGGTGACCCATTCATTGTTTAATAATATGCTATTTAGCCTCCATGTGTTGAAATGTCTTTGCATGTTCTTGTTGCAATTGATTTCTAGTTTCATGCCATTGTGATCTGAGAAGATGCTAGATATGATTTCAATCTTCTTGAACTTGTGGAGATTTAGTTTGTGTCCTATCATGTGGTCTATCTTTGAGAATGTCCCATGTGCACTTGAGAAGAATGTGTATTCTGTAGTTTTGGGGTGTAATTCTTTGCAGATATGTATTAAATCCATTTGGTCTAGTGCTTCATTTAGAGTCTCTGTTTCCTTGCTAATTTTTTGCCTAGAGGATCTATCCAGTACTATCAACGGGGTGTTGAAGTCCCCTGCTATGATTGTATTGTTGTCGATTTCTCCTTGGAAGTCCTCCAGAAGATTTTTAATATATTTTCGTGCTCCTATATTGGGTGCGTATATGTTTATCAAGGTTATATCTTCCTGTTGGATAGATCCTTTCAATATTATGTAGTGGCCTTCTTTGTCTCTAGTTATGGTCTTCATTTTGAAATCTATTTTATCAGATATGAGAATTGCTACCCCAGCTTTTTTTTTGCTTTCCATTTGCTTGGAAAATTTTTTTCCATCCCTTCACTTTCAACCTATGTGAGTTTTTTGTTGTGAGGTGGGTCTCTTATAAACAACACATAGATGAGTCATGCTTTCTGATCCAATCAGCCACTCTGTGTCTTTTTTTGGGAGCATTCAATCCATTTACATTTAAGGTGATTATTGATATGTACTTATTTATTGCCATTTTTGTTTAGTGTGGTTCTATTTTTCTTCCCATTTCTACTGCTAATTACAGCAGTCCTTTTAACATTTGTTGCAGTGCTGGTTTGGTGCTAATGTATTCCCTTAGCCTTTTTTTTGTCTGGGAAGCTCTTTATTTGACCTTCTATTTTGAATGATAGCCTTGCTGGGTAGAGTATTCTTGGATTCAGATTCTTGTTTTTCATGACTTTGATTACTTCATGCCATTCCCTTCTGGCCTGTAGTTTTTCTTGTGAGAAGTCAGCTGAGAGCCTTATGGGGTTTCCTTTGTAGCTAACCTGTTGCTTATCTCTTGCTGCTTTCAGGATTCTCTCTTTGTCTTTAATTTGTGGCATTTTAATTACTATGTGTCTTGGTGTGGGCCTGTTTGGGTTCTTCTTACTTGGGCTCTCTGTGCTTCTTGAACTTGAATACCTTCTTCCTTCACCAAATTAGGGAAGTTTCCTGTCACTATTTTTTTGAATATATTCTCTATCCCTTGCTCATTTTCTTCGTCTTCGGAGACTCCTATGATGCGAATATTATTACGTTTGCAGTTGTCCCACAGTTCTCTTAAGCTGTCTTCCTGTTTTTTAATGGTTTTTTCCTTTTGATTTTCTGATTGGTTGATTTTTTCTACCCTGTCTTCTAATTCACTGATCTGGTCCTCAGCTTCCTCTACTCTGCTTTTTAAACCTTCCAATGTGTTTTTCATTTCTGATATGTCATTTTTTATCTCTTCTTGATGGTTTTTAATTTCCAATTGGCTTATTTTCAGTGTCTCTATGTCCTTACTCATGCTGTTCAGCTTCCTCAAGATCATGGCTCCGAATTCTAGCTCTGTTAACATGCCTAATTGCTCCACATTGATCTCATCTTCGGTGGAGGTCTCTTGCTCTTTCATTTGGCTTCTGTTTCTGTGTTTCACCATTTTGGCTATCACTGTGGGCTTTGGAGCCTGTCAAGTTTTCCCTGTGGGTGTTGGTGTTCTGCTGTTTGTGGCTCCCTCTCCTGTGTTTAGATGAGCGAGGGAGGACCCACGTTAAACACCACTGTCAAGTCTTGCTTTCCTGGTTAAAGTTGCTAGCCCAGGAAAGGTACTGTTATCCTCTAGCTTTTTGCCTGGAGACTAGCAGTCGAGGTTACTTGATGAGTTTTGGGTTGTCAGTTGATTGAAAAACTCCCTCAGGTGCTCAGCACAAGGGGATTTCACGAGGGTGGGGCAGATGCTGGTTGTTAATGAGCCTCAATTAGGACTTCAATGGCCCACAGGGTGGGGTTGGATCTCCGAGGGAGGGGCTGCTGCCTCTCCTCAGAGCCCTGGGAAGGAGCAATATGGCCACCGTCCTGCGTGGCAGCAACTCAGAGAAAGCTCTGAGCGCCCTTCTGATCCCGAGTGTCCCGACACAGTTCCAGTCCAGTCCGCCCTCCCTCTGCTGGAGCCCAAGGTGAGTGGCTGTGGCTGTTTCAGCCTCTGTCCCGGCTGCGCTGTGGGGCCGCCTGGGAGTGTAACCCGAGGGCGCCGCTCACAGCTGAGGCTGCTGCCGAGCTGCCGACCCTGGGCTCCCAGCGTCTCGCGCCTTCGCAAGCCTACCAGGATCGAGTCAGTGTCCCTCATTGTATGGTCCTCGCAAGCTGCTTTTCTGTTACTTTTTCCTGTCAATTTGTCTGTGTCTTAGTTGTAATTCCAGTTTGGTTCTGGGAGACGGTCTGTGTAGCTCCGTTCACTCCGCCGCCATTTTGGAATCCTGATTCTTAACATTTAATGGAAATGCCACAGAGACAGCATTAATTTGGACTGGGAAATGAAGTCTGATGACCCCACTTTGGCTGTGGGGAAACTGTGGAACAGTCCACTGTTGGGAGACAAAGGGAGCTGAGGTAGAAATGAATCAGTGCCCGTATGAGATTTTTGGTGATACCAGTGTAGAGAGGGATGGAACAAATAGAAAGATGGGAGAAACTGCTTGCCCTGTTAAGTCTGTTAGGGGTAGTAAACAAATGGTATGCACAGTCATTATCTCATTCCATCCCATAGCAAGCATTAATCTGTCTTGGTATGTTTTTCTATTGAGCTCAATAGTAGTCTTGGCATTTTTTGTTAACACAGTGCTCCAGGCAACTGGAATTCAAACCTATCTGTCGTGTCTGGAGTAAGAAATGGATGAGATGCCATGGCCGGTGTGGCTCAGTTGGTTGGGTGTCTTCTCAAGCACCTAGACTCTAGGTTGCCAGTTTGATTTCCAGTCAGGGCACATGCCTGGGTCATGGGCTCAATCCCCAGTAGGGGGCATGCAGGAGGCAGCTGATGGATGTTTCTCTCTCATTGATGTCCCTCTCCCTCTCCCTCTCCCTCTCCCTCTAGTCTCTCTAAAATCAATAAAAAGAAATTTAAAAAGAAATGAATGAGAAACAGATTATGATTGTACTCATGATGCAAATCATTTTTTACTTTTCCAGGTGGAACTTGCAGAGATCTGTGCCAAGAGTGAGCGTTATATTGGCACTGAAGGAGGAGGGATGGACCAGTCCATATCATTTCTTGCAGAAGAAGGAACTGTAGGTGGCATTGTGTTATTTGGAAATATCAGCTAGGAAAAGTTCACACAGAAAGGAAGGTTTTGAGATCCCCAGCATGCTTGGTTTTGGGCAGCCTAGTCTATTAGACTCTATTATAGGATGGTCTTTCTCAACTCCTTTGTAATTCAAGGCTGCCAGCAGTTCACCTATTCTGTTTCATGTTGACCACCTTTCCCTTGAGCTTCCAGTATCATTCCTCAAGTCTGTTTTTCTCTTTTGTGTAGGTTTTTTTTTTTTTTCTCTTTTCGCTCTAATTCATTGTTAGGATGATATTTCTCAACTTCCTAGTTACTGAGACCTCTTTTCCCTCTCTTGTCTCAAATCACTTCATCTCATGGCATTTTCATAATCTCTTATTGGTTTTAAAACCAAATGTTAGTTTTCTTACCACATATATTCCCAACCCCTCTTTTTATAATTTACTCTTTGGTATCATTTTTCTCTGTCAACATTTCTGGGGCTTCAGCGGTGGGGAAAAGAATGTTGATAGTAAGCCAGGAATGAATTCCTTAGCTGTATACCACTTCTCCTTGGCTATCAACTCCCTTAGGCAGAGCAGAGGTTTGGATTGTTGGTCATAAACAAAGTAGAAGCAGACATTTCTTTAAGATATTTTCTTAGTTTTTCATTAGATTCCTACAGGCTTGGCTATTTTCCCAGAATACCTGGATTTCTTCTTGTTAAGAATATTTGTTGTTGATTCCCCTAAGCCAAAGACATGAGGCATGTGGAAATTTGGTTTAATGCTTAGAAAATGCTCTGGGTGTTTTGGATGAGACCTGACAAGCAGACATGATGGCAAGAGTCCTGATGTTAATGTAAGTTAGGTGTAGAATCTGAACAAAGTCCCAATTCTTTGGGCTTGCAAAGTACTTCACACTCTGACCCCTGCTTTACCCTCCTACCTAGCCTTTTGCCATGCCTCACCCCTCAAATTCTAAGCTGCAGCTACCTTTCAATTCCCAAAGCTCTGTTAACACCTCATGGTGTTTTTCCACCTCTGAACTTGCCTATACGCTTCCCTCTTCTTGACATTCTATTTGGGTAAAGAAACCCTCTGCCTGCCCTACTCTTGCTCATCCTTTAAGACAGTTTAACTCTTCCTTTTTTTTTTTTCAGTGGAGCCCACACTAGGCCATATCTGAGCAGGTGCTTCAAGTATGTGTCTGTATAGCACCCTGTGCTTTACTATTATTGTAACACAACTGGGAAGTGTACTTGTCTACTTTTCCACTGGATTGTAAGCTCTATGAGGGCAGGGACAGTGCCTGTCTTATTCACTGTTGTATCTCCAATGCCTAGTACAGTAACTGGAAGTCAATAAATAATATCTGAATGAATGCATTTTTAGGAAAAATTTTTTACTAAGATAAATAACTGTATAAACGGTTAAAATTTTTCTGAATTTTTCTTCCAATAGGCCAAGTTGATAGAATTTAGTCCTCTGAGGGCAACTGATGTGAAACTCCCAAGTGGAGCAGTGTTTGTGATTGCCAATAGCTGTGTGGAAATGAATAAGGCAGCAACCTCCCATTTCAACATCAGGGTGATGGAGTGTCGTCTGGCTGCAAAGGTATGAACTTGGTAAACTAGTGAAACTTGAAGTAAGATTTCTCTTGCTCTTTCTTTCTTTGTTCCTCATTACTTTGTCTCTATACCTAAAATTTAGGGCACCATTCTGACTGCAGCAACATTCTAATGGAAGGTCTTTGGTTACAGAGCAATCTAATTCCAAACTCAGGAGATAAATAAGCCTATAGGTGTGCCCTGCAACCTCTAGCCATTGGGAAGCTAGATGCACTTCACAGCTGAGTCTTCCATGGTGGCACTGGGGGAAAGAGAACAGCTTGTATGTGTGAAGCGCAGGCCATGGGTTAGGTCTGTGGGTGGGGAAAGATAGTTGGAGGTAATTGATGGGAAGTGACCCTAGCTGATCATGTTTCCTCAACAAAAGTGATAGCAGCCTCAACCTTGGGTCCTCTACATGCACCATTTCTTACTAGGCCATTACTGGTTACTCTAAAAATATAGGCTTGGTTTTACCCTGCCTGTGCCCAGAAGACTTCTGCATGTCTACTAGGGAAACACAAACCAGGAGGCAGTCTTGCCAGTTCTTTGTTCCACAGTTTAGAAGACCCTTGCCAGTCAAACCTTAAATCTACTCAGGAAGTGTTCATTGGATACCAGTTGATATACAAAAGGATACAGAACATAAGAATGGAGAGAATAAAGAGTTAAAGTTACGGGGATAAGACATCCCTTTGTAAATTATATAAATGTCTAACCACTAAGCTATACACCTGAAACTAATATAAAGTAATATTGAATGCCAACTGTAATGGAAAATAATAAAAGAGAGAGAAAAAATAGAAATAGGAGATGGTTAGTATATGATCAGGTGGTATGTAAATAGGTGCTCCAAAAAGTGACACAGAAATGGAATGTATGGGCGACCAAGAAAAGTTCATGATATGATTAGAAAGCTGGAGAGAACTGAGGCTGGGATCTGGGGAGTGGAATCTGGGTCAGGAGCTCCATGGTGCTTTCTCCAGGTCATTCTTCAAATAGGAGTTAGAAGGATGGTTTAGGAATTTTTATCTGATCAGGTAATTCCCTTGTTTAACACCTTTCAAAAGCTTTTCATTTCATTGGAATAAAGTAAAAACTCCTTATCACCATCTGGAGAGCCCTGTGGATCGAAGGCCTGTGCACCTCACCCTCTTCCTCTCTTAGCACCCCCACTCCATTGCACTCTAAGTATGAGCAACTTTGCACATGCCCAGAACACTCTTCCCCCAGCCCTCTTTGAGGTCTCAGCCCAACTGACCCTGAGGGAAGCCGTCCTTGACTTCCTTATTCCCAGACTAAGGCAGGGCTTTTGTTGTATCTCACATCTCAGTAATGATACTATCCCAGCTGTTAAACATCTATCTCCTCTTTCTGATTTGATTTTTTACCTGAGAATGAAGTCTGTGTCCATATTATATCCCTAATGCCTGGCATAGTGCTTAGGCTGAAGTAGGCACAGGGTGAGCGTTTGTTAGATAAACGAGTGACTGCTGCCTGTGTACCTTCTCTGTCCTTTCTATTTTGCTCAATTTCACAATTTTTTACAAGTGCATGTTGTGTGCCCAGCACTGGGCTAGCTACCATGGAGATATGTAGGGTGTCAGTCACCTTTTAACAGGCTTACCCCTTGACCCTCACTCCCACCCCCTGGAGTTGTGAGTTTGAGGAAACTAGAGATATGATGAACCAGAAAAAAAAAGTCTTTTCTTTCTGGAAAATTTTAGGGTTAAACCTTTTTAAAAAATAATCATAATAATTATAGAATTTACTCATACAGATCCTTTATAAAAATGTTAAACAAATGTTTTAATATTACACTTCCACAGTATTTAATCAGTATATATAGGAGAAGAAGTAGTACAGTAAACTTTTCAATATCAAGGCTTTAGTGTTAGTGGCCTTTTTCTTTTTTTTCCGTTTAGGACAAGCTTCGTCCTTCCGGAGATGGAAGAAATTAGTGTCTTAATTGTTTGAGGGCTTACTGTTGTTGACTTTTTATTTTGAGGTTGATGAGTAAGTGTTGCCTTCCTGAGGAGACCTCAAACATACACAACATGTTTTCGAAGTTTTATCACGAAATTAGATATCCTCTATGAGATCCATACATGAGCTAAACCAAGGATGAGACATGTAAAATGGATTCATGTTGTGACTACTCTCTTCCAAAGACTCAGGAAGGAAGTGAGGAATACAATGTCGAGGCTGAATCTCTGTAGTGAAAGTTGTCCAGATGGGGGGAATGTCTCCTGGGAGTTAACTATAAAAAGCAGTAGCTGAAAACCTTAATTCACTGCAGAACCTCCTGTTCTCGAGGATGCCCTCTGAGTTTAACTGTCCGACTCCATATATTTTCCAGAGGAACTTTGGGCAGCAAAATTGGCATCCAAATATGTGTTTTTGCCACAAACCCCTCACAGTTGGTATAGATAAAACCATTGTTTTAAATACTCTGAATTTTTCTCTTTTTTAAAATATGGAAAAAAGAAAAGTGACTTTATTAAGATGAAGAATTGTTTCTAAATCATGTTGCTGCAAATCACTAGAACCCAAGGTTACTTATAAAAGGGAACTAAAGATAAAATTGCTGACACGGGTTACACACATTACTCTTGATGTTAAGATTATGTCTTTGCTTAGGAATATGGGCTAGAATTTTGCTAAGCATATTATCCTGACAATATGGTTCCATTTTTCCATTTTCAGTAACGTGGATGAATATAATTTTTTGTTTGGAAATGGTTTCATTGAATGAGGAAATAAATAAATTCCCATGTTAAAAAGGTAAAGAAGCTTGTCTTAATCTGTACAAATTTTCTGTTTTCAGACAATAAAATGAAGTGTCAGTGGAGAAATTACTAATTAGGATAGTTTTGAAAATGAGTCTGATTAGATAAAGATCCACATGCCAGAATTGTAATGAATAACATTTTTCTTCTCCTCCTGCCCCTCTAAACCTCTATTTTGAAAACGAATACCTTTTGTGTCTTGGTACAGGGAAGTACACTAAATCAATAAAGATGATTTTTGTTTGTTTTGCTTTCATGTTGATAGTTTCTACTATTCTTTTTAAAAATGTTATTTAAGTTTAGTTAATATACAATATTATAGTAGTTATTTTAGTCTCAGGTGTACAATATAGTGATTTGACATTTTTATACCTTGCAATGTGATCACCACACTAATTCTAGTAATCAGCTGTTCCCGTGCAAACTTATCACAATATTATTGGCCCTATTCTCCCCTCCCCCAACCCTTTGGTTGGTAACCATCCCTTTGGTCTCTGTCTTCTATTCTTAAGATTCCTTTCTCTTTCTCTCTTTTCAGCAGACTCCAAAAACTAATTGATGTAGATTCATTAAAAGTCAGAGTCTTGTAGAGCCATTTGAACTAAAATTAAAAACATTTCAAAGCAAACTCAATAGAGATTTATAATTATTACTTGCGTAAATGATACTTTTAAGTAAATCACATTTTTATGTTCCTAAATTGACAAAGTGGCCAGAAATCTTTAATGGGCACAAATTTTTCATATTTTACATGTATTCAGTGGCTTAAACTTTTCCAGAAATGTTTTATGTCTGTAAAAGAGAGTATCCTTTAATTATATTGAGGGATAAAATGTGTGATGCCAATAATAAGTATTATGGGAAATCAAAAAGGGAAGAGAAATTTCACTGTTGCTTTATGCGTGCCCTGTGCTCCTTGTGGCGACATGTGAAGCAATGAAGGAGAGAGTTTCATGTGGTCCTTTGACACTTCAAGGAAAATTTACAGTGTGATTCTTTACAAAGCTTGTTTGGACAGGGGCCATCACACACCCAGTTTCTTAGCTCCTGCCACTTAATGGTCAGTATGGAACTTATTCACTGTCTGGTGACAGAATGAGGAGAAGTAGGCATAATAGTCTCAGGGCTTTGGCAGTTTCCTTGAATTTGAGTGAGGAAAAACCAAATACTCAAGAATGTGGCCAGTTTGGGACCGTTGATTTGGTCGAGCACACTCTGCCGAGACTCCATCTAGTGTTCCTAGAACAGAGAGTCCAGGCTGCAGGACCGAGGATGCACATCCTGGGGAACAGGGTTGATGTGAGTGGTGGCAGCAGGTTGTGGCAGGGCCTCCAGTGCTGTGCAGAGGCCCACACAGCTGGGTCCTGCAAGCAGTGGGAGCCACGAATGTGAGCAGGTATTGTAGAAATATCAGACCCCAGCAGGGCCTTTGCCTGGTGGAGGAGACGTGGGTCTTGGAGTGGCAGTAGGGTGGGATAAAAAGGAAGGGGTACGAGAGAAGTTCTGACTGGACCTGCTAAGGGCTGGGAGTAAGGCTCTCTGATTGGGTTTCCGTCTTCCTTTGGCATAAATACCATTATTTGGAGGAAGCTTCTCCTGATCACCCTCCCCACTTCCACTGTGTTAAATGTCCTTTTATATGCTCTTACCACATCCTGTACTTTTCTATTATATCAGCTTAACACAATTGGATTAGATTATTTACTGTATAATTATTACCCATCTGTCTCCTCGGGTGGACTGAGCTCCATGAGGTCAGGAGCCATGAGTGCCTCATTCATTGCTGTCTGCCGCGGGCCTGCAATGTGGCAGGTGCTCAGGAACACCCACTGCACTGCATGAATGAGGGCATCGTGTTGAGTCAGTAGGGCTGCAGTCTGAAGCGGAAAGGATGGATAAAGCAGAGGGCGACCACTCATAATCGGTTTGGAGAAGGTAGGATGAAAGGCGACTGCACAGCCCTGGCCGGTTTGGCTCAGCGGTTAGAGCGCCGGCCTGCGGTCCAGAGACCCGGGTTCGGTTCCCGCTAAGGGTGCGTACCTTGGTTTCAGTTTGTCCCCAGCCCTGGTTGGGTCGTGCAGGTGGCAACCACTCGATGTGTCCCTTTCACGTCGATGTTTCTCTATCTCCTTCCCACTCTATCTGAAGAAAAAATGGAAAAAATGTCCTTGGGTGAGGATAAAAAAAAAAAAAGGTGACTGCACAGTGGGAAGTGGTAACATTTCCTCATAGAATTTTCTTATAAGTGGTTAGAAATTTGAGCTTGGAGTGTAGCTCTCAGCTATAGCCTTTGTATATAGTTGTTTTGAGATAATAGTTGAAACTAAGAGCTCAGTTCAGATCGCTGAGGGAAAGAGTGTAGCGAGAGAAGATCAGAGAGCCAGTGGCTGAACTTGGGAGACAGCTTCAATTCAATAATGAGAGGAGAAAATTGAGCTGCGGATGAAGATGATATTAGGACCAGAGAGGTGAAGAGAGGTGAGAGGGTAATCCGAAAAATGTGTTGCTGCAGAAGCCAATAAGACAGGGGATGTGAAGAAGGTAGACAGTGAAGAGTGCTAGAAGCCACTGAGAAAAATCCAGTGGCTTTGGGGTAAGGAAGGACCTCCGGGAGGCCATAGTCAGTAGTTAGTGGCTATGGATGGCCAGGAAGCAGCGACTCTGGGCCACTGATTCTAGCTGGGTAGTGAAGGAGAGGGAGAAATGAAGAGCAGTAGCTTTAGGAATAAGGAATTTTAAGACAGGAAATTTCTGTATATGTTTGAGGGCATAGGAAACAGTATCAGGTGGGAGAGAACTAACTAGAGAGGCCCAGGAATGTGGAGAGGGAAGAAAACTTGACCCTCACAGAGCGCCTCTTTCTGGGCCAGATAAGGTGCTAGATGTTTTATTATGTACCAGCACTTCTTGCTATCACTGACCCCTCAAATTCTTGTCTCAGGGTCTTCTTCCAAGATAAACCAACTTAAGACAGGGTCCTAGTACTATTTGTCTGCTTTCCATGTCTGTGGACAAAGCACTCACTGCCTGCTTTCTTGTCTGCAGAGCACAGAACAGGCTCAGGAACCTGCTGGAAGTAGTATCTGATATGAACACCTAATGTTTACAGTGGTGAAAAGAAAATGGGGAAAGTTGACAAAGAACCGCTTTTCCTTATTTTTCCACCCTGCTGCTGAGTGAGGAACTTGTGACAAAATGACCCATAGCTCTAACTCATAGACCTGCTTTGCAAATGCTCTGAAGTAGGCCAGTCACCAGGGCTGTAAGTGGCAGATTCCCTTGTGAAGTTCTGTCTGAGCAACCACGATCTTACCCACCCTCTTCCCTCATCTGCAAGTCATCTTCCTGAGCCAAATTTTAAAGGGCTTAGTGCCTTTTTATTTTATTCCCACAGTGTTGCACATACTCAATGGCTGTGCAACTGTGGTTGGGTTCATTCTTAACTGAAATACATACCAAATAGGCCATGTGGACCCTCCATCTGAGGGCTAAGTGAACCCAACAGCAAACTGTTGGTGTGAATATGAACCTCTGTACGTTAGTGCCTCTGTCTGTGGTAGAAAGGCACCTAGGGAGGCTGCCTTTGACACACCCTTGCAGGCGGCAGGCAGCCCTTGCAGACTTTCTCCTTATCCATCCTTGGGCCCGATTCCTGGGATATAGTGCCTGAGGAGTGTGACTTGTTCCAGGGGAGGCCAGGGATGGGAATTTGAAGATCATTGTTCACTGAAAGGTCCTTAGGAAGACTCTCAACACTTGGGGCCATTCCTGATGTTTTCCTTTTCCTCATCTTTGTCTTTGTCTTCTCCTTCGTCTTTGTCTTTCCTCCTCCTCCTCCTTTGAAGGAACCCATTTATCAAAGTGTTTTTAAATCACTGAATGTTTACTTCTAACACCCATCTTAGTTTATTCTTCAAAATCATTTCTAAGACTTGACTGGTGATTTAAATTCATGAGTAGCAGGACATAGATATCGGCAAGAAACAGTTATAGGACCTGCGTTCAGTTCCCCACTGTTTTTTTTTCTTTTTCTTTTTTTTTTTCTCACCAGAGGACATTTTTGCACTTATCTTCAGATAGAGCGGGAGGGAGGGAGGGAGGAAGAGAGAGAGAGAGACATGGATGTGAAAGGGACACATCGAGTGGTTGCCACCCACACGGACCCCATCCGGGGCAGGGGTCAAACCGCAACCAAGGTACGTGCCTTTAGCGGGAACCGAACCCGGGGCTCTCCAGACCGCAGGCTGATGCTCCAACCGCTGAGCCAAACTGGCCAAGGCTCCCACTGTTTCTTTGGGCAAGTCACTTAATAATCATTTCTTAAATAGACTAATAATACCTATCTCACAGAGTTGCCAAAGAGTAAAAAAAAATAAAAAAGCACATTTTAAGCCCTGGCCTGTTTGGCTCAGTGGTTGGAGTGTTGGCCTGCAGACTGGAGAGTCCTGGGTTCGGTTCCTGCTAAGGGCACGTACCTTGGTTGCAGTTTGTCCTCGGCCCTGGTTGGGGTCATGTGGGTGGTAACCACTCAGAGTGTTTCTCTCATATCGATGTTTCTCTCTCTCTCTCTCTCTCTCTCTGAAGATAAATGCAAAAATGTCCTCGGGTGAGGACTACAAAAAATTTTTAAAAAAAAAAGCACATTTTAAATCATGTAGCACCATACAATCTGCATTGCTTATCTCAGCTGGATTCGGATCTGTATTTTGAGAAAGCATCAATTTAGGAGATTATCGGCTTCAGCTCTTTTTCTGTATAAAATAAATATATTGTATGTTTTTCTTTTGCATTATGTAAGTCTTTATAAGTTTTCTGAAATTTAATGTTTGAACTATAGACCATGAATGAGTGAATTAAATGAATGAATGGATGGATCAGTCTGTGGAGATATCAGATCTAACACTGCTAATAAACACTAACAAAATGTACTAAGCAAACAAAGTCAGAAGAAAGGTTTTAGTTTGTGTCTTTGCTTAAAAAATGGCACCAGGTTCTATGAAATAATTGAACAGAAAAATATAATTCTATTGCCTCTTCTCCTAATTCTGCCTAAAATCATTAACTCCTTTCAAATGTATGAGCCAGAGGTTTAAAAAGAGGATTAACAAATATAAGAACTTCTGTTATTAACATTCTTCAGAAGTGAGTGGCCCTAAGCACAATACAATGGTCTTTTGGTGAGCCCTGCTTCCTGTTAAAAAGTAGGAAAATCAAATCATCAGCACAATAGAAGAGTAAATCAGACGCACATTTCCTTGAAGACTAATTTCCCCTTCTTCAGCTTGCTTCTTTTTGCTGCTTGTGCTGTCTGCACCTGCCGTCCTCACACCCAGGGACTGCATTTTATAGAGCTCAGGGTGAGAGATATCTTCACTGTTTTGATTGCCACCCACCTGCTCTGAAGGGCTCAGTCAATGGTTTGGGGAGAATGAGGGAAACATATTCTGGATTGGGGTTCCGTTGAGTAGACCTGGTTACAAAGGTTTGGTTTGTACTTAACCCCCTCCAATAGACTGAGGGGTGCCTCAGGACGCAATCAGAAGCCAGACTCTTTTCTTGAGGGTGGAGAAACATACAGCTCTACTAACTACCAGCAACCTAATGAAATGGTTTTTCATAAGGTCACCAATGAGGTTTTCATTTAAAATTTAGGACTTTACTCCAAATGCCCGGATACTTAAATTCATTAGCCGTTTCAAAGAGGCATGTAGTAAACAGGAAGTACTCTAATGAAATTGGGCATACAGTGTCTACCTCAGGACCCACGTCACGTGAGATTTGACTAGTTTTTTGGAGACTTTATAGAGAGTGGTATATTTGGGATGAACTGAATAGGGATAAAAGAACAAAATTATTCAAAGAAATAGCCCTGAGGAAAGTGGTGACAGGCAAAAATAAAATAAAATAAAATAAGTGGAGAATTAGTTTTTATTTTTATTTTTTTAAAGAAAAATATTTAACTAGCTTGTATCACACAAGCATGTTTAATTCCAAACATCTGAACCCAGTGTGCATTTTCAAGCAGTGGTGGGAAACGTGGATAGGTTGAATGGAAAAAACAAAACAAAACAAAACAAAAGCAGCTTAAAGTTTAATCTGGCTAATTAAAATAGTACGTATTAATTTCTGCAATGAAAACTGACCATTATCTTGGTTTCCACTTGCAGCTCCTGGCTAAGTACAAAAGCTTGCAATGGGATAAAGTACTGAGGCTGGAGGAGGTGCAGGCCCACCTAGGGGTCAGCCTGGAAGAAATGCTGTTGATCACAGAGGATGCTCTGCACCCTGAACCCTATAGCCCCGAGGAGGTCTGCAGGTGCCTGGGAATTAGCCTGCAGGAACTTCGAACCCAAATCCTGAGTCCAAACACTCAAGACGGTGAGTGTGCTGGGGAAAGGAAGGACGTGGGTTGTTCACCCACTCACAGCTGGAAAATGTACAACTTCCACAAGGATCTTGCTGGTTTTGAAGCATGCTTGAGGTGATTTGGAGAATGGGTGTGTTTTGGCAAGCTTAATTATGTAGATTCTTGGCTTCATTAAATTTGTTTCTTCATTCATCAACAAACATTTCCTGGTCTGCTACACTCTGGGTATTCTGGTGAGGCAAAGGTGAACAATACATGGTTCCTGTCCTCAAGAAGTTTGAAATTCTATAAGCTTCTATTTTTTCATCTTTTTTTATTCCTACCCATTTTTCTGATTATCATCCTATTTATATAAAAAGGTTTAGATTTGAGCATGCTCATAAATGCTATGAACAACACTCTGGAACACCAGAAAGTCTTCACTGCGTAGGTTGAAACTCAAGGCCCACGTTAGTGTGGAAGCTTCTTTTATTGGCCTACTGCTTTCAAGTAATTTATTTTATTTTTTCCATCACCATTTGTCCCCTCTCTGCCCTCTTCCACTTCCGCCCATCTCCCTCCACCCCCACAGTCACCACATTGTCCATGCCCATGAGTTGGCTCTCTTGTTTGCTCAATAGCCCCCAAGCTGTCTGCCTGCTCTCTATCCATAAGTCTGTCTCTATTTTGCTTGGTAGTTCAGTTAGTTCATTCAAGTCCCCATATTAGTGAACTCATGTGGTACTTGTGTTTCTCTGACAGGCTTCAATTAATTTATTTTTTATTTTTTATATTGATAACATCAGATATCTGAGCTGAAGGCCGGGTAAAGGTTGAGGTGAGGGATGGAGCCTTAGAGTGTCTTTTCTTTTTAGAAGTAAAGGTTGTTTATTTGTGGGAAGTCATTGCTGGGAACAGGGACATCTAGGCAAGATCCAATAGTTTCTTTAAAAAAAAAAAAATGTTTTTCTCAGAGAGAAAAACAGAGAGAGAGAGAGAAGCATTGATGTGAGAGAGAAACATCAATCAGTTGGTTCCTGTATGTGCCCCAACTGGGGATTGAACCCACCACGTTGTGGTGTGTGGGGGGACACTCCAATCAACTGAGCCACATCAGCCAGGGCTCCAATAGTTTCTTGAGGTAGAGTTGGGAGGGTGGGTGCTTAGCACAAAGATCAGCCCATTTCCATCTCATTCAGTTCAGTTCTACAATGGTTATGGAGTGCCTGCAGTGGATTTGCCTGCCAAACAATGTCTTAAAGGCTGCAACTACTGACAGCTTTAGGATACAGTAAGATAATTATTTGAGGGCAGGGGGAAGGTTTTGGTTTCCAACACTGTTAGATCCAATTTAATTTGATGAACATTTCCTGAGTCTCTCGAACTGGGTTGAGCAAATTGGCCTACAGGCTTAATCAGACTTGCCACCTGTCTTTGTATTATAAACTTTTGCTGGAACACAGCCATAACTAGCTATGGCTACTCTTACACTGAGAGAGAACATTTGAGTAGTTGTGACAGAGACTGAATAATCCACAAAACCGAAAATATTTACTATCTTACCCTTTGCAAAAAAGTTTGCAGACCTCCACACCAGAAAGGCAGTGGAGCAAAGCCAGACTGCCGGGAATTGAGTTCTGGGGCTTCTTCCCTCACTAGATTTGTGGCTGTGATCTTAGTTTTACATGAAATGGGCATAACAGGAACATCTCCTTTACAGGAGTCATTTGTGCATTCTACTAAGACAATGCTTGGCAATGGAGGTGCTCATAAATGTCAGCTACTTTTGTTATTTCTCCTTCCCTCTCCTCCTCTACCTTCTTTAGGTCCTGAGGCTGAGCACTGGGAACACTGAGATAAACACAACAGAGCTCCATCCCCAAGGAGTTTACAAACCAGTGATAGACACTGGTAAAGAAAAAGCCGATCCAGCCTGGAGTAGTGATTGCTGGGAGGGGGGTATACTTGGTCTGGGGAGACCAGAAAAGACAGAAGTCAGAGCTGGCTTTGCAAAGGAGGCAGCAATTAGACAAAAGTTAGAGAATAAATAGGAATTTCCAATGTAGACAAGCAGTCAGAAAGACTTCCAGGCAGACAAAGCAGCAATACAGAGGCAGAGAGGAGTAGGCAGGATTACAGGTCCAGAGAACTACAGCTAGTTGTGTTTCTTAAAACTAATATACATGGTGGTGAGTGATGTATCAGGCTGAGTTTGTAGATAGGCCCAGATTACCAATGGCCTTGTTAAATACTGTGTGTGTATTACATAGTTAATAAAATGTTTACTGAATGAAGAAGTTGGGTAGGACATTAGATAGGGAGAATTTCCAGGGAAATAGCCTTTATCCTTTGACTGAAGACACTGCCCAATTTCTTTAATTCAGCAAATATACATATTGATTTCACTGAGCTGGGTATTGTGCTGGATGTTGGGATACAAGGATAAGTAGGACAGGATCACTACCTTATAGTGACCTAGTGTCAAGTGGGGGAGAGTGCCCCACAACGATTCCAGTAAGTCACCCCCTTGCAACAAAGGTATTTGTCAAGAGTCTTGAGAGTGTGGGGGAAAAGGACTAAATGCCTAGAAAATGTGGCTTACATTTGAGCTGGATTTTAAAGTTACAGACTTCCCAGACTGAGAGGGGTGAGGGGCCATTCCAGGCAGAGAGTAGAGCCCGAGTAAAGACATAGAGACATGAGGAGTAGAGTATTTGAAAATGTGCTAAGAGGTACTGTGTGCAGTATGAGTTGGATGCCATAGGTACTGTTTAAAGGGATGTAAGTTAAGGGACTACTTTTCTATTTTCCATTGCATAAGAACCTGAAATAGGGGATTGTTGGTGAATATTACAATGCGTAGATTCTCAAGACTGAAAAGAAGAGTTCAGTTGGAATTAAAGATTGCCTGTGTCTAGGAAGGAAGGGAGGAAAGAGGAAAGAAGAAAAGGAGCAGAAGGCAAGGAAGGCCAAGGTAAGGATACCAAGAAAGTTAGGGAATTACAGTATGGGAAATGATTTTGGGGCAACATGATGAATGAATATATTTGTTTGGTGATATGGCAATGCATCTAAATAAAGGTGTAGAACATGTAAAATCCCAAAGTATATAATTAGATTTGGGAGTTTTTGGTGAAGAAGCAAAGAAACCTTAATTGATATTAAGGATATTTACTGTCCAGTGATATATATATATATATATATATATATATTTTTTTTTTTTTAACTTATCTTTATTGTTGAATGTATTACAGATGTTCCTTATTTTTTTTTTTTTTTAATCCTCACCCGAGGACATTTTTTTGTTTTTTTGTTCAGGTAGAGCGGGAGGGAGAGAGAGGAACAGAGAGAGAGAGAGAAACATCGATGTGAAAGGGACACATCGAGTGGCTGCCACCCGCACGACCGACCAGGGCCGGGGACAAACTGCAACCGAGGTACATGCCCTTAGCGGGAACCGAACCCGGGCCTCTCAGGACCGCAGGCTGATGCTCTAACCGCTGAGCCAAACCGGCCAGGGCCAGATGTTCCTTATTTTTCTCCCATTGACCCCCTCCTCCCCATTTCCACCCCTCTCCTGCCTTTCCCCACACTGTTGTCTGTGTCCATTGGTTATGCATATATACATATAAGGTTTTTGGTTTATTTCTTCCCACCCTCCAACCCCCTTCCCTTTGAGGTTTGTCAGTCTAGCAACCAATTTGTACTTCTTAATCCGTTTACCTTTTTAACCCATTCCCCCAACCTCCCTCCCATCTGGCAACCAATAAAATATCTCTGTATCTATGAGAATGTTTCTGTTTTGCTTGTTCATTTTGTTTGTATATTCAATTGTCAATAGATATGTATTCATTGCCATTTTGTTTGTTCATATGTTTTATCTTTTTCTTCAAGAAGACCCTTCAACATTTCATATAATAACGATTTGGTGGTGATGAACTCCTTTAGCTTTTCCATGTCTGGGAAACTCTTTATATGGCCATTGATTCTAAACAACAGCTTTGCAGGATAGAGTAATCTTGGTTGTAGGTTCTTGGTTTTCATCACTCTTAATATTTCTTGCCACTCCCTTCTGGCCTGCAAAGTTTCTTTTGAGAAATCAGCTGACAGTCTTATGGGAACTCCCTTGTAGGTAACTAACTGCTTTTCTCTTGCTGCTTTTAAGATTCTCTCTTTGTCTTTAACCTTTTGCATTTTGATGATGATGTGTCTTGGTGTGGGCCTCTTGGGGTTCATCTTGTTTGGGACTCTCTGTGCTTCCTGGACGTGTATATCTGTTTCCTTCACCAAGTTAGGGAAGTTTTCTGCCATTATTGTTTTCCATTTCTTGTTCTCGCTCTTCTCCTTCTGGCACCCCCAAGATTTGAATGTTGGCACGCTTGAAGTTGTCCCAGAGGCTCCTTACACTATCCTGATATTTTTGGATTCCTTTTTCTTTTTGCTATTCTGATTGGGTGTGTTTTGCTTCCTTATATTCCAGATTGATGGTTTGCTTCTTGGCTTTTCCAACTCTACTATTGAATCTGCGTAAATTATTCTTTATTTCAGTTAATGCCTCCTTTATTTCTGACTGGTCCTTTTTTATGTTCTTGAGGCCCTCACTAAGTTCACTGAGGTTCTCACTAAGTCTGTTGAATATCCTTATAAGCAGTGTTTTGAACTCAGCATCTGTTAGGTTGCTTATCTCCATTTTGCTTAGTTCTTTTCTTGGAGTTTTGTTCTATCCTTTCATTTGGGACCTGTTTCTGTGTCTCCTCATTTTGGCTGCTTCCCTGTGTTTGTTTCTATGTATTACTTAATGAGAGGTGTGGGGCTAGCTGAGACCAGATGCTGCTTGTTTGAAAGAATTTAGGAAAACCTGCAGCAGGATCCAAGACAGGCCAATCCTATGGGTAAGCAACTGGCAACAGCTTGGGTGGGCCTGAAAGTTGGGGGGGCAGGGCCTCAGGGAATCACCAGGACAGGGCAGCCAGTATGAACCAGGTTGCTGGAGTCCCAGATATGGCAGCTGTCTGCTGTCCCAGGAAAGGACTCACCAAAGGAACAAAGGCCTCTGACAGCATGTCTGTCCAGGAGAAAGCTGCCTCTCCAGTCCTTGCTCCAATGCCAAACAACTCAGTTCTTCCCCATATGACTCTGGTTCCTTTCAAGCTGCCATCCCCACGCTGGAGCCCGGAGGGTTCGAGTCTGAATATATTTGTGCATGGGCCCTTTAAGAGGAGCTGTCTGGGGCTCCAGTTGCTTCAGCTTCCCTGAGCCTCAGTTCCCGCTGGTTTTTCCAGCCAGAAGTTATGGGGATTCTCTTCCTGGCACTGGAACCCTGAGCTGGGCGCCTGATGTGGGACAGGGACCCCTCAGTCCTCAGGGAGGACCTTCCCAGCCGAGGTGTCCTCCTGATTTTTATCCGCCACACGTGGGTGTGGGACCAGCCTGTCACGCCGCCGCCTCCGCCCCTCCTACCAGTCTGGATGTGGCTGCTGCTTTAATTTCGTAGTTGTAGGACTTCCATTCAGCTCAATTTCAGGCGGTTTTGAATGATGGTTGTTCTGTAGTTTAGTTGTAACTTTGATGTGGTTGTGGGAGGACGCGATACCGTGTTTACCTACCCACCATCTTGACTGGAAGTGCTCCAAATGATCTTCTTAAAGCAGTCTTTTCATGATGTCACTTCTCAGCTCACAGTCCTTGAGAGGCTCACCATTACTTCATTGCCTACACTCCTTCAATGGGTGTTAAGATATTTTTCTCATTTGACCTTAACTTTGCTCTGTCCTGACTCTCGTTTGAGCCCATGCATGCTCATGTGGACTGTGCTGTCTTGGCTGAACCATTCCACTTACTAATTGCATCTTGGTCTTGCCTCTGGGCCTTTAATCCTAAATATTATTGCCCTTTTCTGACTGGAACTTTCCTCTTTTCTGAAATATAGTTCCTTTCTATCTTAAAAATGTAATATAATTTTTATCTTTTTCTTATTCTTCTCAATCCATAGCCTCTTATCTTTCTATCTTACATGTTTTTGAATTTCCCAGAAATCCTTGGAAAACACCAAGAATCATTTGCTAATCATAGTACATGCTCTTTATATATCTATTTAAGTTTTTTTCCCTTGAAGAATAATGATTACATTGTTTTTGTAAAAATTATGCTTAATCTTACCTCTTTCTCTAGAACAACTTCCCTACTGGCCCACTTGCATCACTTTCTATGACTTACTTTTGTTTTGTTTGCATGCAATAAATCTGTGTTGGATGAATGAATCCACTTTGCATTTCTCAAAAGAGTGCCCCCTTTTGATTTTGGAATGAATAAATTAAAAAAGACACACACAAAAAACTATGAACATAAATTATTCTGTGGTAGTCTAGATTATCCTAGTTGAAGTCACTTGATTTACTCTCTGGATCCAGCCATCTAACCTCACCAAATTTCCAGCTGAATTCTCTTGGCACTCATTTTTAACTTTAAGGATTAAAGTCTTTTTATATCTTTGCCTTGTTCCTTCTGGTTTGTGCTTTTGTTGGTCTAAGATGTTAAGCAAATGTTTCATTTAACCCTTTGGAAGATGTGATTTTTATTGAATGTGTCACTGTACTTACAGTATATGAATGGAGGCAAAGATGACATATGCCCCTTGAAGAGGACTCTGGAGGGGACCACCACCCCTTTATCCCAGATGCCTATACTTTAACATGCTTAGTTTTCATGTTAAACTTGAACTAATATTCTGATCATGGAAATCCATGCCTTTCTCTGAGGTATGTGGAATTCGATGTTCCATTAATGCCCAAATTGCTTTCCTTCTTTACCTGGATATATGTGTGGGTTGGGCGATACTGACCTTGAGATGACAATGTAGGGAGAGATGTTTATAATCAAACTGTGGCTTGCAGCCTCTGGTAAATCATCCAGACTTCCAAAGGCCCATGCACAATGATTATTTTCTCTTTCCATATTTCTAATAATTAGATTTAGAAATGCTCAGAGGCCACTGAAATTAAACACACATACACACGCAAAGCAAAATCCTCAGATCCTTTAGCTGTTGTTTAGGATGGCCGCAATGCACCATTAGGAACTGGCTAGGAATAATTTAAGGAATATGTGTTAGGCCTTGTCCATAGGTAGGAATTACATAAGGGTATGGTACAATGACTGGGTTTCCAGAGGCTCAGGGGCCAGGCTGACCTGGGAGGGGTGTGATCCAAGAGGAAAAGATGATGCTGTGGTCAGAACCAGGAGAGCTGGGCACATGTATCTAGCACAGGAGGTAAGTTCAGAACACACACCGGAGGATGAACAGAGGAGCCCATGAGGAACTACATGGAAACTGAGGTAGAAAATAGGTCAGATATTTTGGGTGTTAGTTTAAGAAAGGGGGGATTTATTGGGAGCGTTCCATTTGGGAGGCACAGCTTGTACTCTGTGTTGGGGTGGCCCTGCTGCTTAGATGCACTGGGTTGAGCTGGAGACCAATCTCATTGCTTGGATTACCAACTTTGCCTGTGACCATATGTTGGCAAAGTGCTGGCCATGGCTAATTTATTTGGATTCTGTGATCTCCAAATCCACAGGTGATAAGCATGGCTTTGAAGCAAGCACAGGGCACGGACATAGACTGCTCTTCAGGAGGGGCATCTAAAGTGAACCCCCCCCCCCCCAAATAACACAAAAATCTTTTATTTACTTTCTGGTTTACATACTATTCTTCACCCACATCACCTGATTTTAATCTCACAACCACCATGGGATACATGGTTATCTTCATTTCACAGATGATAAAACTGAGGTCAGAGTTACATGTAGTTACAAGACTACAGAGGTAGTAGGTGCTAGAGCCAGACCCCAAATCCCAGTCTTCTGATTTAACCCAACACTCTTTCTGCCATTACTTTTTTTCTCAGGATATTTGTAAACTGACCTTAGCAATCCTGCACCAAGAAAGGGAGATAATAATAGAATTTTGACTTTGCTTGGCTCTGATTTTTTTCTTAAAAATAAAGAAAGGTAATGAAGATGGGTTACTTTTTGATTTAAGAGTTTTGTTAGGCTATTTCCCATTCTGGTGCTCTGGCTCTAGCAGATGTAAAACTGTGTGGCATTCAGTAGTTTGCTTAATTTGAGGAGCAAACTGAACTAGCCAGAGTATGCATGAGCTGTTGTGTTATAGAAGAATTGTGAGAAGTGCTGTAGAATTTTCTCATTTGATAAAAAGTGTGGTTCTTATAGATCATCACAGTTAAGTTTCAGGACAATAGTTTTTTTGTTTGTTTGTTTTTTAATTTAATGGAAAAGTATAAAGGTACAAAAAAGAATAGTTGGTCAGTAATGTCAATTTCCAATTAAGTGTTCTCAGATATTAAGAAAATTGATTTAAAAATAGTGTGTGAAATATTAAAACTAAATTATTTGATCTCAACACATTCAAAATTTTTTTGTTTTGTATAAGAATTTTGAAAGAAAAGTTTTTCATAAAGAGCCTAGAAGAAACTCCAAAGGAAATTATTGACCTTTTTAGACTTTACAGATATTGGTGTAGCAGAAATTCTTAAAATCTGTATGACAGACATCTAATAAAACCAAATAAAAATGAGTCCTTCAGTTTTGTCTGTTGCTGCTTAGCTCCTGTTGACTTCTCAGCTGTCTGGCCACAGAGGGCAGAATCATGCCAAGAGTGAAGGCTCTTTATTTTCTAGGAAAAGCTGGGCTGAACTGTTATTCCAGATGACTTGGAGATGATGCCTCTTTCCTAGGGTTTTCTCTTGCTCTTTCAGATGTGTGCATTATATAGTCCATTGGCTCACCTTCCCTCTTCAAATATTTAAGGAACTAAACACGAATGTGAAAATACCTTATTAAATATGATTTTAGAGATATGGCATCTTAAAACTCAACTTCTGTAAGCAACCCAGAAACCGTGGGATGTCTGCTGTGTACTGGTTGGTGCCTGAGCCACTGATGGGCTGGCTGGAGCTCAGGGTCTCCCTCTTTTCTGCGTAGCCTTGTTTCTGCGTCCTGAGCCATTCTGGAGCCACAAAAACAGAATTCTGAAAATTTTATCCACTTGTGTGAGAGTTTTAAATGAGCTAAAAATGAAACAAATTCTGAAGGTGCATTTTTAGGAGGAGTTGACCCCTGCAGTAGTCTTTTTTATTTATTTATTTATTTTACTTTTATTGTTGAAGGTATTACAAATGCTCCCCCCCCCCCCATTGACACCCTTCCCCTTCGCCACACTGTTGTCTGTGTCCATTGGTTGTGCATACAGGCATATAAGTTCTTTGGTTTATCTCTTCCTGTCCACCCTACCCCACCCCCCTTTCGCCCTGAGGTTTATCTTTCTGTTCTCTACTTCCATGTCTCTGCATCTATTTTGTTCATCAGCTTATTGTGTTAATTATATTCCACAAATAAGTGAGATCATGTGGTACTTGTCTTTTTCTGATTGGCTTATTTCACTTAGCATAATACTCTCCAGGTTTCTCCATGTCACCTCAAAGGGTAAGAGATCTTTCTTTCTTAAAATTGCATAGTATTTCATTGTGTAAATGTACCATAGCTTTTTTTATTCATTCATCTACTGATGGACACTTGGGTTATTTCCAGATCTTAGCTATTGTAAATAGTGCTGCTATGAACATAGGGGTACATATATTCTTTCTGATTGGTGTTTCAGGCTTCTTAGGATATATTTCTAGAAGTAGGATCACTGGGTCAATAGCAGTTCCATTTTAAATTTTTAAAGAAGATACCATATCATTTTCCACAGTGGCTGCACCAATCTGTATTCCCACCAGCAGTGTACTAGAGCACCCTGTTCTCCACACCCTCGCCAGCACTTGTTGTTTGATGATTTGTTGATGGTGGCCATTCTGACAGGTGTGAGGTGATACCACATAGCTGTTTGCATCTCTCTGATGATTAGTGATGTTGAGCATTTTTTCATATATCTCTTGGCCATTTGTATGTCCTTTTGGAGAAGTGTCTATTCAGGTACTCTGCCCATTTTTAATTGGATTGTTTGTCTTTTATTGAGTTTTATGAGTACTTTATATATTTTGGAAATTAACCCCTTATCCACTGTATCATTTAAATATTTTCTCCCATACAGTGGGTTTCCTTTTCATTTTGATGCAGTGTTTTGTTTTGTTTTTTAATTGTGCAGAAGCATTTTAGTTTGATGTAGTCCCATTTATTAATTTTTTTCCTTTGTTTCTCTTGCCCTAGGCAATGTGAAAATTCTGCTATGTGTGATCTCTGAGATTTTGCTGCCTACATTTTCTTCTAGGATTTTTATGGATTCACAAGTCACATTTAAGTCTTTTATCCATTTTGAGTTTATTCTTGTGTATGGTGTAAGTTGGTGATCTACTTTCACTTTTTTTGCATGTACCTGCCAGGTTTCCCAACCTCATTTATTGAAGAGACTGTTTTTACTCCATTGTATGCTCTTACCTCCTTTGTCAAATATTAATTGAGCATAATGTATTCAGTTGATTTCTCCATGCTCTGTTCTGTTCTATTGATCTATATGCCTGTTCCTGTGCCAGTACCAGGCTGTTTTGATTACAATGACTTTGTAGTATAACTTGATATTCAGAATTGTGATCCTTTCAATATTTTTATTCTTTTTCAAGATTGCTGTGGGTATTCAGGGTCTTTTTTTTGGTTCTGTATAAACTTTTGGAGTATTTGTTCTAGATTAAAATGCCGTTGGTTATTTTAATAGGGATTATATTGAATCTGTAGATTGCTTTGGGTAGTATGGACAT
This sequence comes from Molossus molossus, assembly GCF_014108415.1. Lineage (NCBI taxonomy): Eukaryota > Metazoa > Chordata > Mammalia > Chiroptera > Molossidae > Molossus > Molossus molossus. Next base: position 187,682,594 of record NW_023425344.1, read on the forward strand.
TTTAATGATGCTGATTCTTCAAATCATAAACATGGTATATGCTTCTATTTTTATACATTTTCCTCTATTTCTTTTTTTTTAAATATCCTGTAATTTTCTGAGAACAGGTCTTTTACCTGCTTGGTTAAGTTTATTCCTTGGTATCTTAATTTTTTTACCACAATGATAAGTGGGATTGTGTGTTTGTTTGTTTTTTTAGTTTATCTTTCTGTGAGTTCATTATTGGTGTATAAAAATGCCATTGATTTCTGAATGTCAATTTTGTATCCTGCTACTTTGCCAGTCATTTATTAAATCTGGTAGTGTTTTTGTGGAGTCTTTAGGGTTTTCTATGTCCAGTATCTTGTCATCTGCGAATAGTGAGTTCCAGTTCCTCCTTTCCAATTTGGAAATATAGCACAGGTTTTATAGATTTAATTTAGGGGAACATAAAAGATAGACTGGCTTCACATGGTTTTGCTGCTAGGGACATCCCATAACGTAGGTTCCAATATTTTGTTATTTTCCTGAGCAGGAAACTGAGACACATAACAATTAAGCAACTTATTGTAACTCACACAGCCAAAAACAGCAGAGTTGGGATTCAAACTTATGCACCCTGACTCCAGAGCCCTCCCTCTACGGTGTTAACCACTATGTAGTATGGGGCTGTATTCATCAACGTCCTATCAGAGAAAGGGATTTATTAAAAAGATTCGACCCCATGCAATTGTTTAAAGAATCTACATAAGGCTATATCTTTGCATCTGGTGCTGGAGCCTGAAGTCAACCTGAAAGACAGGAAGTGATGACTGTTAGGAATTGGGGAGAGTGAGCACAAACTGGAGCTCATGAGGATGGACTGCAACCAGAGTCAGACTCTTACCACCTCCATCCAGGCCTCCAACTTGATGACACTGGTGTCCTGTAGGAGAAGCTAAACCTGTACCTGGCACAAGAGTCAGAGAAGCTGAAGGACATGCTGCTGGGCCCTGGAGGTACTGTGGACCTGGCTGCTGCTCCATGCCAATGAAGTGAGCCCGCCAATAGGTGACAATGCACATGAGTTGCAATTTTACCTGGTGGCCTTGCATAGACCTTTGAAGCATAAAAGATATATGCCTGCCATCATTCCTAATATATTTTTAAAGTTGCTTATTTCCCTCTCGGCTGCTCAGCCCTGACCACGACCTTGGTCCCAGCCCTGCCAGCCTTGTTGGCCATGACCTTGTAGTTCCTGGCTACCCCCTCAGCCCCAACTGCTCCTTTGACTCTGGCCTTGCTGGCCCCGCCACTCATGGCTGCCTCAAGTTAAGGAAGGAAAAGGAAAAGGACAGTTTTAAACTTTTAAATACATTTTTTCCCTCAAGTCTAGGATACATGACTTGACATTACTCAGTAAATCCCTTTGCTTTTGAATTTGTCATGGATGGTTCTCTAAGATATGTAATTATTAAAAGATCAGCCATGAACTTATTAGACATTCTGCTTTGAGTAAAATGAAGCTTCTGCAGATAGGAGGACAGCTGCAGTCTCATTTGTACCCTGTTGCCCCTCTGCTGGTTTGGATGAGGAAAACCTATTGTCTTATCTGCCTAGAGGACATAGTCTTACCATTCCCCCCCCCCCCCCCCCCACACACACTTCTTTTGCATTTGATTTGACATTTTTAGGTTCTATATAAGTAAATATCTTTGTATACAGAAGGTGCTTTTCTTAATAGTTAAATCTGTTTATTTTGGTCAGAGTGGTTATTTCCTATATTGGTGTGTTCAAGCTGATTGTGCTTCATTAACAATTCCAAAGTCTCAGTGGCTTGACCCAACGAAAGTTTATTTCTTGCCTACTCTGCATATCCAATACAAGTCAGCAAATGGTTCTGTCCATCTGAGACACTCAGTGACCTAGGCTCAGGAGCTCCTTTACTTTTCCATAACCACTGTGGCTGGAGGAAGGGAATGGTGCTAATTGCTCACTGGCTCTTAACATCTGCCAGCATGACACCATCACTGCTATTCTCACTTCATTGGCTCAGGCAAGTCATGTGGGTGTGATGAGCTGCAAAGGGTGTAGGGAAGTACAGTAGTCTGTCTTAACTTGTGTGACAATGGGAATGTTTGGAAACAGCCCTGCTGACAACCACACTTCCCTGTGCTTTGTGGCTGTGAGTCTCATCCCATCAAATCTTGGTGATACTAGTGAGAATTAGTTTACTTTCTTGTGAAAAAATATGAAGTTGACATTTCTTTCCAGACATCTGGGACAATGAATATTGTTTTTGAGCAAATACTGAATCATTTTCACTGAAGAATTAGACACACTATGACCTCTTTTTTGTTGTTGTTAATCCTCACCTGAGGATATTTTTCCATTGATTTTTAGAGAGAGTGGAAGGGAGTGAGGGGGAAAGAGAGAGTGAGAGAGAGGGAGAGAGAGAAACATCAATGTGAGAGAGACACATTGATTGGCTCCCTCCTGCACACTCCCTGCTGACCGGGCCTGGGGATTGAACCTGCAACCCAGGTACACGCTCTTGAAATCGAACCTGCAACCCTTTGGTGTGCGGGCCAACACTCTAACCACTGAACCACATCAGCCAGGACAATTACTTATTTATGTTGCACATTTCCCTCATACTGGCATGTTATCTGCCCTTTGGTGAAAGCATTAGTCCTGGCGGCTTCTCATTTTCTTCCCTGGCTTATAGAGTTCACATAGCCTCTTTTCATGAGACTGTCATTCTAGAATCTTATGGCATGGGCCAGGAAAACATTTCCTTCTGTTTGATATTAGTTGTCCTTTTGCAAAGTACCTAGCTTCAGGTGGAACTGAGTATCCTAATAAGAACTTGTAAATTAGAAACCGGGTACCTGTTACTACCAAAATGAGTTTGTTTCCAGTTTGTCTTCATGTGAGTCAGCAGAAATGAGGAACTAAGCAGGGATCCAGTGACTTTTAGTAGGTGATTGCCAAATACCAATAGTAATGACAACAAAAATGATGATCCATTGTCTCTGTATAGACATTCACAGCTTTAACTATGTGACCTCTCAACTGAGCGTCACTCATGCTATAGGTCTCCAGAGGAAAACATGACAGCACACCACTCTGCATTCGGGCAGACACATTGCATGGTTTTAAAAAACGATGGTGGAAGATGATTCCGCCTAGGTCTTCACAAGGGAATGGGGTGGAGAGACCACAAGAATGAACACCCTCAGTTCACTAGGACCTCTAATGTTGGGAAGCATTTTTTTTGTTAAGGGCTACTGATGCAACAGCAAAAAAGACCAGAGACCATCTACATAGGGAAGCAATATACTTTAGTCTTTTGATGGGAAACTATAAAGTGTTTCAAGAACAAGGAATAGAGAATTCTCTCTGATTCACACAAGAAATAGCAAGATATATGATTCACAGAAATGAATGTATTTTACTCTTTTAGGGGAAAGAGGACAGAGATGAAAATCAAGAGGGAAAGAGTCAGATGGACAAAGAAAAAGGGAAAACGAATCCAATAAAGGGGGGGAGTGCTGAGTACACACTGCTTATTTATGGAGAAGCACATAAACGCAAACAGAGCAACCACGAGCCAGCTCACTCTCCACCCTGGTCCCTGGAGAGCTGCTTAAACACATTTGAAATCACTGGCTTCATGAAATAGCAGCATCCTCAGTTAACTTTTCAGGATATCACCCGTCACATGGTAAGCATCATGTAATAGGGACATCCCATTGGAGTTTATGAAAGTGAAACCTTTTCCTCTTCCCTAATAGTGTGCCACATTTTTGAAAGTCTAGGTGTAGTGTAGGTATATTGTCTTCAGTTCTTGCCAGGAGGGAATTAAGAAAAGGGCGTATCTAGCACAGAGTTCAGAGCTCCTTGACTCCTGGTGCCCCTGGGTCAGTGCCTGGTCTCCTTCCTGGCCTGTCCAGTGCAGACCTTTCAAAAGCAGACTCTGGGCAACAGCCTGTAATCTAGTTTAGTCCTTTGCATGGTATATGACAGAGCTTCTCGCTTCCTTAAACTATGGCTGTAATTTGGTAAACTACCACTGTTTTTTTATTTTTTTTAATTTTTTTTTATCATATTGGCAAGTTAATGAGTAAGATAAGTAAATAAAAGTAAATTTTTATTTCTTTGTTTTTTGGTTTTTTTTTGCATTCATCTTCAGATAGAGCGGGAGGGAGAGAGAGGGGAAGAGAGAGAGAGAGAGAGAGAAACATCGATGTGAGAGAGACAGATCAACTGGTTGCCACCCACACAACCCCAACAGGGGCCGGGGACAAACTGCAACTGAGGTACGTGCCCCTAGGGGGAACCGAACCTGGGACTCTCTGGTCCTCAGGCCAATGCTCTAACTGCTGAGCCAAACTGGCCAGGGCAACTTTTATTTTTTTATTCAACAAATACTTTATTGGGGGCAACAATTCTAATACTATGCCAGGGACTGTGCGTCAGCAATCAGTACGGCCAGTGCAACGCTTCCCCTCATTTACTTATCATTTTTGTGGGAAGACAACAATAAAATATTGCTGACATGTTCTGACACAAATATACTACTTATTTCTCCGGTAAACACTGATTTTTCTTTTGCCTCTTCTTTATTCTTTTTGTTCCCTAACATTCCCCAGCCCCTGCCACTGGTAATTCAATCAGTAGGAGAAAGCGAAGCTGAGAACTCACTCCCTCTTACGTTAACATCCCGCACAGGCCAGCTCTGAGCCATGTGACCCTTGTTTTCGGTAGTCCTTCATTCGTCTCTGCATTGACCAGGACTCCTTCCCAGCTCCCTAGGCTCCTTTTCAAATGACTTAAGATTACCTGCTGTTTTCACTTTTTCCAAGAACAAAGTTTGAGTGAAGTTCTGGGAAGTCAATGGGGAAGTAGTTGCCTCAAGAAACAGAGGAAACATAAAAATGTGACTCATCCAGGAGGCTGCTTCAGATTCTTCCTGTGCTGAGGGGGTGGGAGCGCAAAGACATTTATTGAGGACCTGCGGTACTCAAGACATTCCCTGAGGTCCTCAGGGGCCGTGAACATGAAGGTGGCATAGTCTTTGCCTTCCTAAAGCTGTGTGATAATTATGATTAGGAGGGAACACATAATAATTAATGACTGGAACGTTCTTGGTGAGCTTCATGGAAGAGGTGGCGTATGGGTGGACACTGAGAGGTTTGGGGATCGCAGAGCCAGTCTGGGCAGGATACCCATGCTGGGCGTCCGCTCGTGGCCAGACAGCGATGGAGCGGGGTGTGTGCAAGCAGGGGTGGCCCAAACAGCCTGAGGAGCAGGAAAGGGGTAAGCACATTCAGAAGACTTGGTGTGTCTCAATGGACTGGAATGTGCGGACCTTCGTTTACTGGACAATGGAAAATATGCCAGTGTTTGATGCAGTCAAGTACTTGGAATGCCACAATCCAGATGGTGAACCGGGAAGTTTATTATGGCAGCCGTCTATAGGTTGGTTAGAGGTGAGAGGGAGACCGATTAGAAGGTAGCACAATTGTTCAGACTTGGGGGTGATAAGAATTCAAACTAGAAAGTAGAGCAGAGAATGAAAAGGAAGGGAGCAATGGGCTTCGTCTTGACATTTGAATGGCCCTGGACTTAACAGGAGCTTAGTATATTGCCAGGATGTAAAATGCAGGCGAGGGTGACTACAGCAGAGTGAACAAAGGTTTCACGGTCAAAGGAGTAGAATTCATCACAACACAGACAGTGCTGCTCCTGGAAATCTGGGAAAGTGAAGGTATAACCATGTGGGTCGCCATTACTCTCCGTGGAGAAGGTGGCGTTAGGCTGTGGATTCGAAAATATTCATGAATGCCTCTTGGAATGTATTTTTCCATGGACTCATGTGGTTTTTGTTGAAAGTGCACATATATATTTTTCATCAGTGGTTTTGCTTTTAAAAGCAGGTAGGTAAAGATATTTTCCCCTCTTAAATGTAAAATGCTAATTTAATTTAGTCTTTGCAGCATGGGAATGGGATATTAATGTGGCTGAAAACAGCAGCTTATTTTTTTGTGGGTTTGACCATTTCAGAAACGTCACATATATGAAAAATGTTATTACTAGAAAAATAAATTGGAAACCACAGTCCAACTTCCATGAGGACTGTACAGTGTTTTTCCATTCTCCTGCTTAAATACCCCCCAAATTCCACGCCTCAGAGCCGGGCCTTATGCTAACTTCTCTGCGCCGGAAACCAGAGGACTGGAGGGCGCATGCTGACGTGGTTCCCCGGTCACCGCGGGCTCGCTGTTCGTGGAAACCAGCTCCTGGTTTACCCAGCGGAGCTTTCTGTCGGAGAGGAATGCGCCAGTGGCGTGCAGCTATGAGGTTGTGCAAAAACAGTAAAACCACAATTGCTTTTAGCCCCTCACCCAAACAGTTGGAAAGTATTTTGGGGTATGAGAGTCCCAGAAGATTAATTATACACTTATGTGATAAAGATTTCCAATTCTCTCAGACTGGCATATTTATTTATTTTGTTTTGATTAATTATCCTGAGAAGTCTTTATCCAAGTTAAGTCTGATTTTCAAAATATTTACTACTTTTAAGCTTGTTAGCTGAAAACCATGCTGTGCATTCTTCTATCCCCACACAACCTTGATGCAGTTTGGCCATATGAAGCTACTTGAAGAAAGTCACAGTTGAGAAGGAGAGAGACGAAGGTCCATCACTCCCCAGACTAACTCTGAGGATGGACAGGGAGAACCATCCTTTAAGAAGGGCACAGACTGACGTGTGTTCAGAGGACTCATCAGTGAGGAAGACTTGAAATTCAGTCATGCAAGGGAAGAGAGGAGAAGACTTAAATGCTAATAGTCATGGTGCCTCATTGTGGCCAGGCCCTCCCCTAAGGAAGTCTTCTGCTGTGGGCGTGCTGGTGAGGGAGGGTCTTGCCTCCTCTGATGAAAGCTGAGGGCTGAGATTTACCTCTCGCACTTCATTGTCACCCTGGGGTCCTGGCACATTCTACGTTTGGGGCACAGGGTTTGCTGACAGTAGGGTCCACTGTCATATTCAGACTTGGGGAGAGACTTGAGCAGTGTTTCCACCTGCTTCCCTTGGCTTCTGACCCCTTTCGCCTGGTTTTCTCGCATTGTAATAGGGAATGGGAATACATCTTCCTAATAGGTTTTGTGAGCTTTCTAATATCTTTAAAATAAATTCCTTTTTAAGTTAGCTGGTATAGATTTCTGCTGTTTACAGACAAGAATCCTGACTGATGTAGTTGCTGTGATGCTTCCTTATTTCTAGCTGGATTTCAGCCTGGGCCCAAGGGCAGCGGCATGGGGTCTGTGTGTCTGCTGTGCTCTGTAGAACCTTGGGCATTCGTGCATTCAGATGGGGGAGGAGGTCCATTGCTTTTCACTCTTGGTTGAAGAAACGGAAGCTTTAAAAGTTAAAAAAACTTGCTTAAGATCAAACAACCAGTAAGTTACAGTTTAGGATTTGAGATGTCTTTCTGAAATCTCTTTTATTAGATTTTCAAGGTTCTATTACCCTAAAAAGGCCAAGAACCATTTATCTACAACCTAAACACCTCACTCCAAAGCCCTCATTATCTGGCCTCTGCCTGCCACTTTGATTTTCTCGTCCACTCTGTTTCCGGTTACTTCTGTTCATCTTCATTTCTTGCTCCAGTCACATCCAGATACCACGGATTTTCTAAAAGCACCTCATGATTTTTCATCTCCATGTCTTTGCACATGATGTTCCTTCCGCCTTATGTTTCTAATCCTCTTCTTTGTACCTTACCCACCTTATACTTGTTTTGTTGACACCTACTCTTTTAAGAGTCAGTTGGCTTTGTTTCCTTGGTGAAAGTCATGATCACTGTGTCCCATCCCCTTGGCCCACCTGACTCAGCATTGCCAGCAGTCCATGCAGCTGGTGTGATGTTTTCTTTGTTTCTTGGGGCATTCTTCAAAATCACTGCTCGGGCACATCTTTGTGAAGAAGTTAACCCCTCTGGGGGCAACATTCAAACAGTAGGTATGTCATGGATAAATGTCCATCCTTTGGTGGGCCAATTGTGAGGCGCCTTTTCTATATGGTTATTCACAGAGACCTCTGAGCAACTGGGCACTGGCTGTCCACGGTGGTAACCTGGTCATTAAATACCCTTTACTTGCTTTTCTACTTGTCTCACGTTCCTTCCTCGTTTGCTCCAGCTTCCTGGATTTCTGCTCTGTGAACTCAAGTCAGTCTGAGGTCTATTTTCAGGTTAGCTTAGATCAGGACACCCTCTTGACTCTGCGCCTCCACTTCAGTTGTGAGGAGCTGCCTTAGCATCCATTGCCCTTGATTGTGCTTATTTAAACGATCCGTCTCTAGTAGATTTAAAATTTTTTTAAATTGTTTGATTTTTTTGTTGTTGTGGTAAGAATACTTTATGTGAGATCGATCCTTTTAACTATTTTTAAGTGTACCATACAATATTGTTGACTACAGGTACAGTGTTGTACAGCAGCTCTCCAGAGCTTATTCATCTTACTTGATGCACATTTTATGCTTGTTGATTAATAACTCCCATTTCTCTTTCCCCGAACCCTGCTAACCAACATTCCAGCCTTTGAACTATGGGTTTGACTATTTCAGCTCTCTCATCCAAACGGAATCATGAGAACTTGTCTTTCTGGGTCTGGCTTATTTCACTTAGCATGGTGTCCTCAAGGTCCATTCATGTTGTTGCATATTCGAGAATTTCCTTCATTTTTAAGACTGAATAATAATTCATTGCATGTATATACTGCATTTTCTTTAAAACATTTTTTTCAATTGTGGTTGAAAAAACTGAAGCTTCAAAACTTCAGAAAACTTTCTTAAGATCAAACAACCAGTGAGTTGCAGGTTAGGATTTGAGATGTCTTTTTGAAGTCTCTATTCTTATATATAATTCTACCTTCGTGGATAAGACAATTAAATGAAGTGCTCAATTTATGAGTAATAGGTAAGAATATGGCCTCTTTTCTTTTACGTGAAGATAGAGGGTATCACCACTTGGGCAACACATTTTCTGTATCCATCTGTTGATGGACATTTAGGTTTCTTCCACATCTTAGCTATTATGAATAGTGGTGCAATTAACATGGGAGTGTTAATATCTCTTTGAGATCCCTTTCAATTCTTTTGGATATACTGTATCTTTTTTTTTTTTTTTTTTTAGGAACCTCCATCCTGTTTTTCATAGTGGCTGCACCTATTTACATGGTCACCAACAGTGTGTAAGGGTTTTCATTTCTTCTCGTCCTTGCCAACACTTGTCCTGTGTTAGACTATTACTTCTTGAGATTGAAGAACTTGTCTTATTCATTGTTTTTCCTTCAGTATTAAACGGGTACATCTTTACATAAAGACCCTTATCTTTATGTGAAAAACATAAGACAGAGCTCTCTTCAGATCACTCAAAGGCTGTCTCATGTTTACATATGTCTGAGGAACAGCATGAAGAATAAATAGTAGAGATCACATGAAAATAGAATTTAGTTCAATACAGAGCTATGGATGCACCAAAGGGAGGTGACATTTGTTAGTAACAGAGACCGTGGCTCATTATCGCATGACAGTCCACCCAGTTTGCCCTTCTCTCTCTAGCCAACAATTCCTGTTATGGAGTTTTATGGAACCAGAGTCCACACGCAGATGCCTGCAGGGGCCAGGCCGCTGAGCATCGGAGTGGGGGGAATGTGTGGAAGTGCGGTGTGTGCGCCGTGGGTGAGAGGCGTGGCTGCTCCTCAGTGCTAAGTGTGCTGTGTGGTGCTGCCAGGCCTGTCAAGGGAAAGCAGAGGTTCACATTCTCACATACATTAGAAATCAGTATGTGGATCAAGAAAGCATCGCTGTGGCTAGATCCATGTCACAGGTGGTTTGTTAGTTTTCAACCTTTGTGTAGCATGTGTACCAGAGGATGTTAAAACCTCAGACATGAGGACAGCCTCCTGGAGAGGGTGCCCCAGGTTCCAGTCGGTTTGCTCTCTTCAGGCCCATAGACACCCACTGCTGGTTCCCAGCCCGGACCTTCCCCCATCCTGTCTTTGCAGCAAGGAAGCTCTGCGGCTCCGGCCTTCTCCCATGACACTTCTTACTCCTGTTCTTCCCCCACCAAAGCCTGTCTTTAGATATCTGTTACGATTGGTCACTGTCCAGTGGTCTCATAGTTCGTCTTATCTGTTTAACTGAGTTGTAAGTTCCTCAAACCAGGGGCTTCTGTCTACATGTCTTTCCTGACACATGGCAGGTGCTCAGTAAGAACTACTGGTTGACTGTCACTAGATGGCTATTTTATGTAGTGCTTTTGGCATCACTCTTAGTAGAAGATAGGCAATAATCAGGAGGCCACCAGCTCCTGAGTGCAGAATTTAAAATGAAACCGGTGAAGCTCTTGCGGAGATTGGATAGGCATATCTCCATTTCCTGTTGACCTGCTGCTCGGCATTTTCAAGGAGAAGGTGCCAGTCACAGGCTCTTTCTCATTCTTTCCCACTGCAAATACAACAAAATATTGTTTGTGTCCTGGTTTAATTCACTGATTAGAGAGGGGTTCTGATCATAAGCTGTGTAGCCATCTTTTTAAGGTGGAAGTAAGTAGGCATCTTTTTGTTACAAAGATTGTCTAAAAGAAAAAAATATTTTAACTGATTATGCTGATCTATTTTCTGTTCCTTCACTTTTATTTGAAACACATTTTGTTTGTTTTAGAAAAAATTTCCCCCATATTTAAACTGTAAAGGCTGTTATATAAATTCACTTGTATAATGAATTTATCTGCAGCTTAAATGTACATGGCTATGGCCATTAGATCTCACAATCTGTATCATGATTTCAGGACCAGAATCAGTAATTAATCTAAGATTCACACTGGAGAAAGCCAATGCTCTAAAGTCTGTGTGATAGGTCCTGCTTTGAAATCTCAGATGTCCCATGGATAGGATAGGATGCTAGTAGCATTTTAGGAAAATGGCACCTGGTATTATATTCTTAAACTGAATTTGCATTGGAAGAAAACACTTATGGATGAAGATAGTAAGAAACAACTTCTTTCACCCTTTAATATAAGATTGCTGTGAAGGATTGTAAGAGTTTATATACAGATGGAGCATATGGTTTTAAAGTTAACTGGACAGGGAAGAAAGCTGTTACAGTTTTAGATTTTCTTGGATTTTTTGGTATCTGCACCACAGAGACCTGATGAGTTGCCAGCAAGTAACAAGCCAGAACCCTGGATCCAGAGAGCACTCGTGATGTCCAGCCAACACGGAGCTGCTTTCCCTCCCAAAGGGTGGTCTCCAAATCTGTTGTAGCCCTTAGCAAGATTTTATGTCACAACTGAAAACAGATGCCCTTTCTGCCCTCTCCACTGTTGTCTGAGTTAGCGCCGTTCCAGGGGCGTGAGCCGCGATCTCACGCACTTCGGAGTGCCCGGCGGGAGTCTGCCCGGACCTTGGTTCCAAGTCTTCTGTAAACCCGGCGGAAGACAGCAGACACAGAGGTGCCAGATGGGCGAGGTTCTGAAACTCTGCCTGGTGCATTCTCAGTGTTTTTGTCACAACTCAAGACGCCACTCCTGAGGTTTAATATAAACACATCTCTCTGGACACTTTCTACTTTAGATGTTCAATCCTAAGGGACCATGTGATCCTAAAGGAAACCAAAGCACACTCTCCCTGGTGGACTGTATTGAGTTTTGTTGTAGGATATGGCCATAAATATACTTATATTGTATGTATATGACACTGAAAACCCAGAGTATCAAAAAAATCACTTTAAATTCTCGATTAAAAGAGATTTATTAGACACAACAGAATATTGTGTGTAGACTTTGCTTGGATCATGGTGTAAATCAACTGACATTTAAATGACAACTGGGAAATTTAAATATGGACTGAATATGAGATGATATTAAGGAATCATTGTAATTTTGTTAGATGTGATGATGATCTGGAGGTTGTGTAAGAAAATAGTCTTATTTTATAGACATGCACACAAATATGTAGGGAGGAAATGTCACATCTATAATTTATTTTAAAATACTCAGCAAAACATTAATTGAAGGAAATATGGCAAAATGTTAATAATTGTTCAAGTTGGGTAATGGGCTCATGGAGTTTATATTTTCTCTACTGTTCTGTATATTTGCAAATTATTATAATTCAAAATTTTAAACAAAATCTTTGTAGGTCAGAGCATAGTACAGTGATTCATCAGCTAAATACCACTGCTTCAGGGTCATGGTGGGCGTTGCTTCATGGTGCCTTTGTGCTGTGGTCTTAAATAGCAGTGGACCTGGAAACGAGATGACTGCTTCGTCAATGGGGCATCACAATACAAATGAGCCAGTAGTCCCCCCTGACTTGCGCCCCCACCTGTGAGCATGGGAGGTGACGCCATTCGAGGGAAACTGAAACATGTGGGTTCCAAAAGCCAGTCATGTTTCTCATCCTGGAATGCCAGCTTTCCTAAATTATAGTTGACATACAATATTATATTAGTTTCAGGTATACAATGTGATGAGAGTTGACATTTATATAACTTACAAAGTGACCACCATGGAAAATCCAGTGTCCATCTGTCACCATACAAAATTATTGTGATATTGTCGACTGGATTTCCTCTGCTGTGCGTTACACACTTGTGACTTATTTATAAGTTTGCACCTCTTAATCCCGTTCCCTTTTTGCCCCCAACCCTTTGGCAACTATCAGTTTTTCTGAGTCTGTTTTATTTGTTCATTTGTTTAGATTTTTAGATTACACATATCCGTGAAATGATGCAGTGTGTGTTTTTCTATGACTTATTTCACTTAGCATCATACCCTCTAGGTCTATGCGGGTTGTCTCAACTGGCAAGGTTTTATTCTTTTTCATGGCTCAGTAACAGACACATATCAATTTCTTCGTTATCCATTCATCTATTGATGAACACCTAGGTTGCTTCCATATGGTGGCTATTCTAAATAATGCCGCAGTGAACATAGCTAGTATTTTAACCATCTTGTTTCAATATCAATTTAAAAGTACAATCTTTTTTTTTTTTTTTAACTTTCAATACTATTTTGTATTGGTTTCCGGTGTACAGCATGCTGGTTAGACAATCATATACTTTACAAAGTGTTCCCCCTGATATTTCCACCGGGCACCATGCAGTATTATTGACTGCACTCCCCATGCTGTACTTGAGATCCCTGTGACTATTCCGTAACCGCCAATTTGTACTTAATCGCTTCACCTGTCTCACTCGGCCCCCGGCCTCTCTCTCCCCTGGCAACCACCAGTCTGACTCTGTGTTTATGAGTCTGTTTCAGTTTTGTTTAAAAAGAAGAAAAATGTTAAAGTATAGTTACTGAAGTTATTTTTCTTCCTTGCAAAATGAATATTTTACAACCTGGATTTTATTAACATGTATAAAATGATTGGCACTGTCTCAGGCACTTACATGCCAATCGATGGCCCATCTTTTTCCTTCTCTGTTCAGAGATTTTGAGGAGTTATTATTAAACCTACCTGTGATCTTTCTTCAGACAGTGTGTTTTTGCCAGTGTTGGTATTGGTAAGACTTTGTACCTTGGGATATTTTGTACCTAGATCCTAAATATTCCCATTTCCATGGAACCTATTAATGGAGATACATTCACACTGCAGTGTGGGCTGATTCACATGACCTGGCTGCTGAGGAACAAAACATGTGGTTGTGTTTTTATTTCCACCTACATTTAACTTGTAAGGTTTTTTTGCTCTTATTTTTCCTCCACACTTGGTGTCAGTAGTTGCAGAATCAGTACCAAAGGGAAGCTCACTGTCCCCTTTCCTCAACCCCACTGAGCTGTTAGCACTGATTGCAAAACAACCATGGCTACATGCAGAGGTCTTGATTCTGAACCGGGGTTAAAAGTCAAGTCCTAATCACATCATTATCAACAGCAGACACCCCCGGGAGCTCCTGTCTGGAGGGGCTGTGGGTGAAAGGTCGTGGTGGAGTGCATGGAACCCGAAGGCTGCGTGTCTGTCTTCAGCAGGTGGCAGACTTTGCAGAGACAGGAGAAGCAGTCACTGTGGAAAGTATATGACGAGCACCCACATGAGTGCCGCAGACTTCAAGTGTGGTACGAATTCAGAGTCAAGAGATGTCCCATCTGGGGGCATCAAGGCTTCATAGAACATATAAAATTTAAACTGCACCTTCAGAAGGAGGTACGGCTTTGACCGGGAGAGAAAGAGCAAGACATTATTTTTGTGTGGACGAATGAGTTTACCCGGGAGCAAGAGTGTGTGGGAAACTATGAATGTGCACGTTTGGCTGAAGGGAAGAGTTCCTGCAGGGATGAGCATGTTGAGTGCAGGAACTTGGTGAAAACTGGGGACGCAGTAAAGGTTTGGGAGCATGAGTGTGGCTGTGTTAGGAGCGCAGACAGTGTTGACCTAAAGGGAGGTTGCAGGGCGGGGAGATTAAGACAGGAAAACCAGTTGGGAAATCACTGCAAAATAGTGTAAGTGGGAAAGGGAATGGAAGTATAAATTTGGGTAATGACAGTGGGAATAGGAGGGAAGAATGATTACAAAATACACTGTAAAAAGAACCAATTAGATCTGATGACTGAATTTGGGTCCTCTTTGAGAGAGAAGAAAATTGACACGAATTTGTACCATTTCATTGATGCAAGCAGTCAACTTAAGTTTAAGATGTTTTGTATGACTCAATTGAGAAACTTTGAAAGAAAACTTTTAATTCTTGATTACTTTATAGGAAAACTAGCCCACACTGATAATTACTAAACTTTTACACAAACCCTAAGAATGGCTATTCACTTCCTGGAGCCTTTGTTGCCTTTTTATACGTCTCCAAGAGATGGGAAGATGGTGCTGTGGAGGGAAAAAATGTGACCTGCAACTTTAATAGAACCTATTGGTTCATAAGTACAACGTAAAAGTACTTCTGAAAATGCAGTAATAACCTGGGGAGAGGAGCCTGGAGGCAGAGCCGGGAGGGGCCATCATGCCAAAAAGGCTGCCTTCAGGGGGTGGACAGAGCTGGCTCCAGATGGCTCTGCAAGGGGCTGGGACTCAGCCCTCTGCCCGTCCATCTCTCGTGACCCCCCTCCTTTCTCCGATCCAGATGGCAGGGAGCCTGTTGGTGTCCTCCATACAGGCCGGCCTCCTGGGGCAGATATCGGGATAGGGGAGGGCAGAGAGTAGAACTGGGGTGCAAACAGAAGGTAACAGTCACAGCATCCTCTTTACAAAACAGGCAGGAAGTCTTGGAGGAAGTTCTTCATGGAGTCATAAAATGTTAGCGCTAGACTTAAAAAGAGACATAGTATTTAGATTATACAAAAGTCTTTCAGTAAGACCTATATAAAGTCTAAGTTATTGATAATGAAGATGGAAATGGAAGTCCTCAATAACTATAGTTTTCTTTTTTTTGTTTATCCTCACCCGAGGACATTTTCCCATTTTTTTGTTCAGACTGAGTGGGAGGGAGTGGGAGGGAGAGAGAGGAAGAGAGAGAGAGAGAAACATCGATGTGAAAGGGACACATTGAGTGGTCACCACTCGCACGACCCAAGCAGGGTCGGGAACAAACTGCAGCCGAGGTACATGCCCCTAGCGGGAACCGAACCCGGGTCTCTCTGGACCGCAGGCTGATGCTCTAACTGCGGAGCCAAACCGGCCAGGGCCACTGTAGTTTTCTTTGGACTGGGTTGTCCAGTAACTATTTCTAACCATGCCCCCATCCCCTTTCTTCCTAAGTGCTCATCTTCAAACTGTACCAGCGGGCCAAGCACGTGTACAGCGAGGCTGCGCGAGTGCTGCAGTTTAAGAAGGTATGTGAAGAAGCACCTGACAACATGGTCCAGCTGCTGGGGGAGCTGATGAACCAGAGCCACGTGAGCTGCCGGGACATGTACGAGTGCAGCTGCCCGGAGCTGGACCAGCTGGTAGACATCTGCCGGTGAGGCTGATAGCAGCATGGCAGGGGCTGGGGGTGCATGGCAGGGGCTGGGGGGTGCTGCCACAGTTGTTGTTTAAATTAATGAAAAAAACCAGTAACATTTTCATACCCTTCCAAGTGAAAGATGATCCTCGCCCACTTCCTATGTGAGGAGTTGTCTGTGATACAAAGTTGCGCTGGTTCCTCCTACACGTCAGTGTGAGGAAAGACTGGGACCTGCCATGGCTTCCTGGGGCTCCAGGCTCCGAGTCGGCTCTCACAACGTCCCAGGAAAGACATTTCAGGGAGCTTTCCTCAGACACGGCCCTGCCCTTACTTCCTCCTGGTAGTTTATCCAGTGCTGCCCACCACACTGCAGCTCTGCCAGCATCTCCTGTTCGGTGTCCTAAGTTCAGCAGTTTCATTCAAAAGAAGGGAGAAACCAAAAAGAGCCTGAAGCCTGCTAGGAGTGTAGGGGGTTTGGAGGGGCTGCTGTGAAGGAGTCGACTCAGAGCAGCACTTCCTGCCTTCCTGCTCCTTAGGCAGTCGGGGAGTGGGGGCGGAAGACAGCCCAGCTTATGAATGGCTGGTCGAGACAGAAATGTAAAGAGGGAAATGTTCACAGAGCCCGAGAACAGCTCACTTGTAATTACTGGTGAATGGGGGTGGAAGGGTCACTTTACCCAGAGATTTCAGTGACCTTGGGAGAATTGAAAGGGAAATTGGGCAAACTCTCAAATGACTACATGTTATTTCCACTGTGAGCAGATAGTCCACAAAGAGAATAGGAGAACTGTCTGCAATTAGTAGTGAAAATATAATTTGCCACTTGGCGCCGATGGCTTACCTCACTCATTGCCACACTCCCAGCCTGAACAGTTTAGACCAAGAAGCTCCAGTGATTACAGATGGCATGTGTGACCCAGCTTGTTAGGAGATTTGAACACAGCATAGATGGCAGTAACTCTGCTGTCGTCAGCGTTGGCTCCCTAATCGCCAGCAAGCTGTCCAGAGCTTGTTCATGGCTAAGTGCTCTTTTCAGAAGACATCAAAGGCCCAGCAAATGGAAGGGGACAGACATTGTTCAGTTCTGGACGTAAGAGGAAGTGGAAGGATTTGTGCAAAATTGGGAAGCTCTCTGCAGGGAAGGTAGCAGGTAGCTCGAACCCCACCTGAGAAGCAGTGGAAAGGCATTTGCGAGCCTCCTGCGATTCGCTTCACTAATGAACTTTTCCTGGATGGCCCCCCTGGGGAGCTCACATTCCCACGGGGAAAGAGGAAAAACAAATCAAGTGGTAGTGATAAGTGTTATGAAAAGAAGGAGGAGGGATAGAGAGTACCACAGTTGAGTGGGAAATGTTATATGAGTGGCTGCCGAAGGAGGCCTCTCAGACGCGATGGTGTGTGAACAGAGACCTGAAGGAAGTGAAGAAATAGCACAGCAAGTAGGTAGGTCCTGAGGTGGGGGTGTGGCTGTCATATACGTGAGGTTCAGCGAGACCAGTGTGGTTGGAGGGCAGTGACGGAGGGAAGAGTGGTGGGTGAAGGAGGAGGGTGGGGGGAGCCCGACCGCCTGCACTTGGGGGCCACTGGAAAGACGGGGCTCGAGTGGAGAGAGGGCCGTGGGGCGCCGAGGGTCCTGTGAGAATGCCTCCGAGGACAAGTCCAGACAACTGCTGCGTGGGTGAGAGAAAGGAATCAGGATACTCCTGGCTATTTGGCCTGGGAAATGTCCTCGTTTCTGTAAAAGCCACATTTTGGGAAGCCAGACTTCACATTTCTGAGTCAGAATTATCTTAGGATAGCGGCAGATCTGAGAGCACAAAGAGCAGAGCTGGAGAAGGCACTGAGGGTAAGTGCTCAGGGCAGGTTAACGGAACCAGGCAGCGGAGGAGGGAAGCGAAATGGGGCCGGGAGCTCTGCCAAAGATAATCGTTAGATTTCCCTCCTGCTCCACTTGCGGTGCTTAACATTCCTTTAGTTTCCCGAAGGCCTGCTTGGAAACTGTTTGCATGGAAAGGCAACTAACTGATGAAGCGGAGGAAGCATTGCTACGCCTGAATCCCCAGGGCACTACTGCTCGCTGCAATCCGGTGCGACCTGAGCAAGGCAGGGGCCCTCGGCGACCGGACAGCGCAGAGGAAGCTGCCTCCGGACTCGCAGGAGGGGAAGGACAGCGATGGCAGGGACTTGCTGTTTTCCCCGTGGAGTCTTAACTGGTCTTCAAGAGAAATCAGCTGAGGATCCAAAGAAAGGGCCAGGGAGGGAGAAGGAAATGACACTCCTGCAGGGAGGCTGTGGATTTTTATTAATGTTAGAAAACTCCAATTATGTGAAACAAAGTATAATAATGAAGGAAAAGGATGAAGCTTGCCCAATGATAAAATAACTCTTTTTAATGAAAATGTAAATTTTAAGAAACAGCTAAATTTTAAAGTAGGATTTACTGAGGAACACAAAAGAGTTTTGAAACCGAGTCAGTTATGCTCGAGGCGGCTCATTCATCACTGGTTTTCCTGGTTGTACTTAAGAAGAAACAGTTAGGGCCGCGATGTCCACTTTGACACTGCTGGAAGCAGAGAGGACCGAGGGCCGCGTTGTTGCCCAAGCTGTTCGTGACCAATTTTAATAGACCAACCAAGGTTACAAAAGTAAATGTGCCGCTTCCTCAGAAGGCTTGCCACGCGTACCCCTGGCCCTGCTGCCCAGCCTCTGGCATCAGCTCCTGAGCAGGTTCGGGGGCGGCGAATTCGAGCGCACAGGGCTGCGCTCCTTCCGGGGTCGTAGGCGCAGTCTGCACGCTCCCAGGGAAAAGGGAGCGGCCGTTCCGCCGCCCTCTGGGCCTCTGTCTTCCACTTGTCCCTCCACCGGCCAAACACACACACACACATGTGCCCTGTGCTAGAACCAAACCAACTGCTCTCCAATGGCCTGCACAGGCTTACATTTCTAAAATAGAGTTGTAGTAATATTTTCTTTTTTTTAATCCTCACCTTAGGACATTTTTCCATTTTTTTATTCAGATAGAGCAGGAGGGAGATAGAGGAAGAGAGAGAGAGAGAAACATTGATGTGAAAGGGACACATCAGTGGCTGCCACCTGCATGACCCAACCAGGGCCGGGGACAAACTGCAACCAAAGTACATGCCCTTAGCGGGAACCGAACCCGGGTCTCTCTGGATCTCAGGCCGACGCTCTAACCACTGAGCAAACGGCCAGGGCAGTAGCCACATTTTCTTATACTTCTTCATTTAAACAGTATTTGAAGTCTGTGATTTCTTGAACCTAAAGTGATCTGAAAGTATGTTTAAACTGGCTGTAAAGATAATAGAAGTTGTTCTGTAAGGTCTGTTTTTCTGAGATTCTAGTCAGAAGATTCTAGTCTAGGCTTCAGAGCAGATGCTGGAAATTTTTCCAGGTAAAGGATATATTACTGAGTGCTTATATTAATTATATTATATTATATTATATTATATTATATTATATTATATTATATTAATATATGTCATCTCACATATAATTGACCTCAGTTCAAAATTGTTTTATGTTCTTCAGTAAATTCTACTTTAAAATTTACATTTTATTCATTTAAAGGATATTTTATAATTGGGCAAGTATCATCTTTTTCCTTTATAATTATACTTTATTTCACATAATTGAGGTTTTCTAATCTTAATTTTAAAAGCTTGAGTATATAGTTTTCTTTCTTTTTTCCATCACCATCTATCGCCCCTATGCCCTCGTCTACCTCCACCCCTCGCCCCGCATCACCACACTGTTCATGAACATGAGTCCTTTTTTTTGCTCAATCCCTCAATCCCCTCCACCTCCCACCAGACCTGTCTGCCTACTGCTGTCTATGAATCTGTCTCTGTTTTGCTTGTTAGTTCATTAATTTCCACACATAAGTGAAATCATATGGTGCTCCTCTTTCTCTGTCTGCTTATTTCTCTTGGCATAATGTTCTTCAGGCCCAACCATGCTGTCCCAAAGGGTAAAACTTTCTTCCTTTTTACAGCTGAGTAGTACTCCATTGTGTATATGTACCACAGCTTTTTCATCTACTAATTTATTGACGGGCACTTAGGTTGCTTCCACATCTTGGCTATTATAGATAACACTGCAATGAACATAGAGCAGCATATATTCTTTTGCGTTAATGTTTTGGGATTCTTCGGTTAAATTCCTAGAAGTGGAATTACCGGGTCATAGGGCGGTTCCTATATTTTGATATTTTAAAACAAATATAACAGTTTAGCAGCCAGTCCTTAGAACTTACCAAATGCCTGGAATTATGCTGGGCTGAGATTGGAGAGAGAGATGTAAGCTGTGCCTAAATTTAAGATTTTCTAAAATAATTAATTTAATATCTATTTGTACAATATAAAAATGTTTACTTATTTTGAAATAAAATTGAATTGAAACACATACAAGGAAAATTCCTTGCTCTCCCCTTTGTAGTTGGTAGCAAAGCTGGGTCTTATTGGATCTCCCTCCCACCCCCAGGTGTCCTGTGCACTGTACCTTAGCAAGTGCTACATGGTTAAATCAGTTTGTTTAAAAGTAGGGCATTTTAGTCAGGCTTTATTGGGTGCCTGGAAAATTATAAGAATATACGTTTCAGTGATAAAATGATCAAAGGGCACAATCTTAATAATCTCCATCTCTCATCTGCCCTGTCCTTTGTTTTGTAGATCATGCTTTTTTGTGTTGACCAACACTTCTACGGTATTCCAAATCCACTCGCCAGAGTCATCACAGTGGTAGTTGGAGGATTTTAGGGTTTCGGTTTTTATAACTCTTGTATTGCCTCTCAGAACCTATATTTATAATGTCTTACTGTTCTGGGGCGGGGGGGGGGGGGGGGATGCAAACGTGCAAAGTTCACCAAACATCCTTGGCTCACCTGCTTTCCGTTCTTAATTTAAAGTTTTATTGGTCTCCTGACTTTTGGCTCTCTCGGAATTTCCATGGTATCTGCCAAAGGGCGCATTAAGCGCCGGGGCGGACACTGCAGACAGGCGCGCTCTGCCTTGTGTGTAGCTGGCGGGCTGCGGACCAGCTGCCGGGCCAGACCCTGGTTTGTGATCACAAGTGCACCGGCTCAGAGCAGAGGCTATTAATAACAGCACTTATCCTTCTCTACTCGGCGAATGTGAGCCTTGGTGATTTTAGACCATGTGGTGGATGCAGTTCAGTCCATTTTCATCCACAGCAGGCAGGGTGCTGACAGAGCAGCCCTGGACATGCAGGAGCGAGTGCATTCCTCCAGGGAGACGCGAGCTCCGCGCCCGGGGAGCTGGCCGGCACTCAGGACAGCGGCCCTCTGCACAAGCCCCGTGGAGTTTGCCGCGACTTGGAAGTAACGCGCAGTTTGCGTTAGGTTCGGTTTTGAAACCACAGCTTTCAAAAGCTGCTCAAATGAAAACATGTAAGAAAATATGCATACAAGTCCATTAAAGGCCATAAAAGACCTGGTTGACTTGAATCCAGCAAAGTGGCATAATTTGGGCCTTAGAAAATCCAGGAGGGCACAGTGTTCTTCTCTAGATGAGACCGTGGTCTTCCTGAGACACTTCACGGACACTTCCATTGTTCTGGCATTTTCCACAGGAAAGATAGTTTGATATGACTGACAGCTATTTTTTAAAAAAATTCAAATAATGAAATTGCAAACTGGCCCTTTGCCAGCCTAAGAACTCAGAATAACCCTAGAATCCCAGGGCCAAGAAACTTCAGGAGTCTGGGCTCCATTCAGCTATTGGGTCATCAGCTGAATGAATGTTTGAGGGACAGGAGGAGATGAGCTATTTTTACTTATTTAAAAACATTTTTGTTTTCTTAAACATCTATTTTCATTTGAAAAGCATAGTTTAACGAATACAACAGATGAAATCAATCGAGAATCATTGAGGGGAAATGAGTTACTGGTGTGCAAAACTTCTGACGTTCTAGAGTATAGGGGTAATATTCTATTGATATTTTCTAGGAAGTAAAGTAGCTCATTTAGATGGGAAAAAGGGACAAGATTGTGCTAAATTACTTACAGAGTTTTTAATCTGCTATGAATTTGGAGTCCATTTCATTAGGAAGAGTTGGAAGTGCACGTTCCCTTTTGTTGTCAGGACACTGCATCCTGTGACGGTGAGTGGTCCTGGCACTTGTGTAGGGCCTGTTGCTGGTATAAATCTCAGGTTTGAAACTGCCTGGTTGATGGTGACTAAAACTACCTCTGCCATGTGGTGGATCACATGGTAGTTTCCGTCCCAGTCACACCTTTCAGCTGCTGGTGAATTCTGAGTTCAGCTGTCAGACCAGGGAAGAGTCCATGAACTAACCACCGGAAGAGCAGCCACCTACCACCCAGAGCCAAAGCCAGGGCTAGTTTTAGATAGTTAAATTTTAAATCACTTCTGCAACAGTACGACATCTCTAATTTACTAAAATGTTCGACAACACTGGAGAAAACCCCAGAAACAACTCTCTCTCTCTCTCTCTCTCTCTCTCTCTCTCCCTCCCTCCCTCTCTCTCTCTCTCTCTCTCCTTCTCTCTCTCTCTCTCTCTCTCTCTCTCTCGAACTTGGGTAGGCTATGTGTCCCATAAGCAGCAGCCAAATCACTCTCATTTTCATGTACAGGGTCTAATTGTTCTCTCCTCATTGTTTCAGGTCGTTTGGAGCTCAAGGGTCACGACTTACGGGAGCAGGATGGGGTGGCTGCACGGTCTCACTAGTACCTGCTGACAAGCTGCCCAGCTTCCTAGCAAACGTGCACGAAGCCTATTACCAGAGCAGCGACAGAAGCCGAGCACCCGAGCAGCAGAGTTTGTTTGCTACCAAACCTGGAGGCGGGGCCTTGGTTTTCCTTGAGGCCTAAACAATGCAGAAAATCTCAGAGAAACTATTTAGGGCATTTAGGAACTGGCAGGACTTCCTATGCCGCAGTAAATTAATCCTTTCTGTTTTGTATTATGATGAACGGTTGCTATTATCAAGAAGTGTTTCCAAAGAAATGGTTGAAAGCCCTCAATGCTTCATAATGATTATTTTTCCATCTTAAAATATGTTTTCTACCAATAAGAGCCAAAATTATGGTTGGACAGATAACTTAAGAATGCTTTACTGGGATTTATTGACTTAAAGATTGTGAAAGATAATCCTGACCTCATGGATTGGACTAGAATTAAACATACTGCTACAGTTAAACTGAAACAATGGACTTGTACACAGTATTGTTAAACACAGCTCATCTCGGGTTCTCAGTACTCCTCCTCCAGGTTGACGTCTTCTCTTGACGATGATGATGACAATGACGCCAGAAATTCTTTCTCAACTTGCTCTTCACATCGCTACAAAAATAATATATTGTTAGGAATGCACAGATTTCCTGGACATTGTACACTTCAGTGTGAGAGTCCAATTACCAAGATGAGAATTACTTAATATTTTTTGAAAGATGGATTTAGGAAGAAAATCCCAAACATTTAATTATTTTATTTTTATTTTTTTTATCCTCATCTGAGGACATTTTTCCATTTTTTGTGCAGACAGAGTGGGAGGGAGAGAAAGGAAGAGAGAGAGAGGGAAACATCGATGTGAAAGGGACACATCGAGTGGCTGCCACCCGCACGACCGACCAGGGCCGGGGACAAACCGCAACCGAGGTACGTGCCCTTAGCGGGAACTGAACCCGGGTCTCTCCGGACCGCAGGCGGACGCTCTAACCGCTGAGCCAAACCGGCCAGGGCCAAACATTTAATTTTTTTAACCATGTGATATCACGTAAACAACACTTACAATTCTTTTGGCCCTGAGCCCTATCATTTAACAGAAATTTAGATAAAAGATACTTTAAGTCTTCATCTCTATTCATACTGAAATAGAGAATTATCTGGATGATACCTGAGATCAGCTTGTTCATGGAGTTTACTTTCTTCCCACTGTACACCACCTTTCCTCTGCCTCTAACCCAAGAGGCTTGCTCACTTCCCTGGGAAGCCCACCTGCATCCTTTTACTGTGTCTAGCGGCTCTTATTCATACACGTGGGCCATATAGGGCAGGTGTGCAGGTGTGTGGATGAGAGCAGTCAAGGGCCTACAGTGGGATCTGGGTTTGGGTAGGGGTATTGGTTGGTACCTGTATATGTTTATTGAAAGTGGGCAGAACTGTTTGGCCATGTGGTGATAGCAAATGAATGTCTTTCTTTCATGGATAGAAGAGAGAAGAGCCTTCCTGAATTATATGAAGATTTAGACCAGAAGGCATTTTGGTGATGTAATCAGATAATTGAGACAGCAGTGGTCTTATGGCAGAAAATTATCACAGTTTTCTATTGTTCTATGATTGTTTTTCTCATTAATGTGCAACTCAAAGATTGGACATCATCACCTTGAATTTGTTTTGAGGCAAAGTTGGTTGAAATAGTTCTCAAAGGACAATAGTCATACAGAAAGTACTAGGAAATCTATTATTCCATTCTAAAATAAGCTTCTGATGCATTTCATTCTTAGCAGAAAGGTAAACTACACTTGAGAGAACTTAACTCAAATATTTTGAAATAATTTTGAGTTTTTAAAACTCAGTAATCCAAAATATGAATTGATTTACTGGTTTAATTCCTCACTTGAGGATGTTTATTGATTTTTTTTTTTTTTTAGAGAGAGAGAGAGAGATAAACAGTGAGAGAGAAACATGGATTGGTTACCTCTCAGACCTGCCCCACCTGGGGACCGAACCCATAACCTAGGAAAGTGCCGTTACCAGGAATCAAACTCAACTTTTTGGTGTATGGGATGATGCTCCAACCAACTGAGCCACACCAGCCAGAACAAAATCTGAATTGATTTAAAATTATAATAATTTGTTTTTAATACCTTTCCATTTTCCACAAAAGATCTGTGGTTGATACATATAATTCTTTAAAGAGACCTGCATTACAGTTAAAAACAACTTGCCATTGCTTTGCTATCATATTTAACATTTTCACCATGAGATCCCTCCCTTGCTGCAGGTAAGATTTCCAGTGTGACTCTGCCTTGCGGTCACAGTCGTTCTAAGCCAGGGATTTACTCCACGTTGGTCTTGACATCTGGCTTGAAGAAAAGAACTATTTTCCAATCAAACTGTCATCAAGTGTTATTCTAGAAATTCTGAGAGATATCAAACTTGTCTGGAAAGAACGAGGCTAGGGCCACTGGAAAAAAGCTTGATGCGGAAGATGGAATTTGAGCTTGAATCTGAGTCACCGATGGTGGAAGATCTGAGAGCACGTGGCTTCTGCTCCGACCGGCAACGTGCCCGGAGCTGCAGAGTAGCTGCCTGGGCGGCGGCGGCTCCCCAGGGCGTGCGGTGTTCATGGCTCCTTGTTTCTCCCCATACTCAGGCCATTTGTCTCTTACCAGCGAGGTCAACTAGCCCTCTGCCAGCAACCTGCAGAGTTGTTTCATTATACTAAATAAATATTTCTCTACACCCATGTCTCTAGCTGTAGTGGTTAAAAGATACCAACAAAAATGGGAGAAAGAATTATTTTGTGTTGGTGGAAGTATAGAACAGTCCTATTTATCAAATTTGAAACACCCAGGTATCTCACTCTTTTCTGTCACGAACATTCTTCTGTCTCATATCGGCATTTGATTAGATTATTTGACTCCTGTTGTTGACATTACACCAGTAGCCAATGAGGATTGCTCTAGATTTTTGAGTAGAAGCCTGACATGCTGAAAATAAAAGGTTCTCTCTATTCCCGACCTCAGATCGTCCAGCCTTTAGATACTGTACACTGATCTCCACATCTTCTAGCCGGCTGGAGGGAAGAGGGCCTTCAGGTTGCACGGGAGGGACTGCCCCCAGGCAGGAGAGGAGAGCGCAGGACAACGACCTCAAGCACCAATACTTTTCTGTTAATTTGAAAGTCTGACTGAATTTGCAAGTTTTTCAATTGCATAAAATGTCCTTGGTCAGAAGCAAGGGATGGGGGGAGTAGGCATGAGGTAGTCTGGAATCTGTGAAACAGATTATGTTAAATGTGCACGTGGGCGATTAAATAACAAGAATGTACTCTGCCCTGGCTGGTGTGGCTCAGTTGGTTGGCTGTTGTCCCATGGACTGAGAGGTCCCGGTTTGATTCCCGGTCAGGGCACGTGCCTGGGTTGTGGGCTCGATCCCTGGTGGGGGCGTGCAGGAGGCAGCCGATCAATGTATCACTCTCACTTCGATGTTTCGCTTTCTTCCTCTCCTTCTTTCTCTAAAAATAAATAGTCTTTACAAAATAAATAAAATGATCGTACTTTCTTGTGCCACTGTGACTTCATTGTAAAACCATATATTGCTTAAATATCGTCCAGTTTAGATAAGAGAAGCTAGAGAGAGAATTCTCAATTATTAAGAAAAACACACAACATACCATGTTATGTATGAACTTCTTAAAGTCATTCGCAACTTCATAAGGCTTCTTGGTAGCCTTTGCTTGGAGTCTAATCATGGAACAAAGAAAACCGTTAACCAAACTAGTTTTTATACCTACATCAACGAAGAGCCAACATTTATGAAGAGTTTAATACCCTGGGCACTTGCCGTACTTTACAAATATTAATTCAATTACACATGCAACAGTTTTACGAAGTAGCTACTACTATCATCCTGTGTTATAAATGAGGAGACAGAGTCGGATAGGCTAAGTCACCTGCCCGCAGACACAGGGCTCACAGGTAGCAGAGGATTTAAACCCAAGCAGTATGACTGCAGCCCCGATGGCCACCATGGGGCGGCGCTGCCTCCCCACAGCGAAGCGCCCTCTCCAGAGAGCTGGTGCGCACGGTGCCCTGTGCTGACCCCACCCTCCAGGCTCCAGCACATTCAGGAAGTGTCCGCGGGGGGAGAAGAGGAAAAGGGACTAGCAAGGGAAAGATGTGGGGGACAGAGAGATGGGAAGGCTAAGCTCAGGGGGAATCCGGGACGCGCATGGTTTCTGTCACCAAGTACCCACTCAAGAACTGTTTATGAAGGAGAGGGACAGGGGTCCAGAGATCCTTGGGTGAGAGAAGAGGGAGAGGTAGCCTCGGCAGGGGAGGCTAGGAGCTTGCTGAGAGAGAAGTGAAGAAGGGTACACGGCTACTAATGTCACTGTCAATTTTCAAGGGAAATATTTTAAAATTATTCTGACTTCATGAAATTTGTAGGAAGTGAAACTTTCTGAAAACTCCAAATATACTTTGTGCAAGCATGAAATTCGCATCACCGACTCTGCAAGGCCTCCTCTCGGCTTCTTTAGCGTTGAGTCTGGGGTCCCCCGAGGCACTGCAGAGACACCCCCCGGGTCTCTTTAGTGTTCCATGACGGATGACTGTCCCTCACGCGTTCTCCACTTGATCTCTGCCAACCGTATCGCCTCAGCCTGTGTTTCCAATTCACTTGTGACCCTTCGGGTCTGTCCTACCCGGCGTTTCTCAAGTGTGTTCTCACAGTTTGGGTCTCTTCCTCACAGTCTTATTTACACACACTCCAAAATACCCCTGTGCCCTTTTTCAGTAACACTCTCTTAGAATATCCTTGACTTGCAAGTCACCCTGAGACTCTGGTTCATCTCAGTTGATAGCAACCCATCTTCCAAGTCACTCCTTGCTTTAAAAAATACCAGCTTTATTGAGATATGTCACATACCATAACCTCTACCCTTTTTAAGTGTGCAGCCCTTGACCAGCTCTGGTTTGGACCGCACAGGCCTGCTTACACGTGGTTTTCTGATAACCACCTGTCCGTGTCCGCCGTGGACGAGCAGGGCTGACCGCATGGACCCACACCACTTGTAAGGACTTGAGCATCCGCCACTTTTGGTGTTTTCAGGGGTCCTGGAGCCAGTTCCCTATGGATGTGCTGGGACGACTTACAGTTCTGGGGAGTCAACAGTTCGGGATTTCTGACTGCACGGGGGTCAGCATGCTCAGGGGTCAGCTGTGTGTGCACGTCTGCAGCCACCATGCTCCCTGACCCAGCCTTCTGATTGCCGTTCTTCTCCATCAAGAGCTCATTTTCGAAAATGACGGATAGAAACTTCACGCTGTGCCCATGAGTCTAACAGGCACATGGAATTGAAATACCCAGATGCGTGTTCCCCCTTCACTTTCTCCAACAAGGTGCCAGTGTATGGGATACATCTGAGTGCTTCTCGCACGTTGCTCTCAAATCCGCTCCACATTCTCCCTTACATCTCCGTGGGGAGAAACCCCGTCCTACACAGGTTTGATTTCCGGGCACTTATCAAAGTCACCTGGGATCAGATCTCATAACTGAGGTGTTGCAAAGGGGAAAGCTGTCCGAGAGAGTTTTGGTGTAAGTGAGTAAGACTCTGAAGGAAGGGGCTGGATTTTCTCCTGTGACTGAGAACCGCGGCCTCGTGGCGGAACAGAAGTGCGGCAGCCTGGCCCACGTAGCCGTGTGGTCCCCACGGGCTTGTCGGGCTGTGCTCACCTGACGCTCATTCTCATGCGGTGGGTGAGCTGGAAGGAGGGGGTTAGTCTGTCTTTCACAGTTTCCGCTGTATACTCTAATTTAGAAAATAAATAAATGAGTCCGATTGCCTTGCTTCAGGGACAGTGTATGTGCGAGGGAAGCAGCAGGGGCAGAAGGGGCCAAAGCACAGCCCGAGACAGAGCAGCTAAGTGGGCTGTTTTCCGAGTGCACATCTTCCCTCAGAGCACGGTATGCGTATGGGCTTGTTTTTATTTATTTATTTTTATTTTTTTTTTATCCTCACCTGAGGACATTTTTCCATTTTTTGTTCAGGTAGAGTGGGAGGGAGAGAGAGGAACAGAGAGAGAGAGAAACATCGATGCGAAAGGAACACATCGAGTAGCTGCCACCCGCATGACCAACCAGGGCCGGGGACAAACTGCAACCGAGGTACATGCCCCTAGCGGGAACCGAACCCGGGTCTCTCAGGACCGCAGGCCGACGCTCTAACCGCTGAGCCAAACCACCCAGGGCAATGGGCTTGTTTTTAAAAAGCCTTGAGCTCAAGTCCCATATCTGGTAGCCTAAAAGGAGATGATGATAATTTTAGCAAGTAATTCAATTAGCAGAGTAGGTGATTATGTGGATAAAGAAAATTAAAGTGTTTCTCCAGATGAACTGTTGAGCAGAAAATTTCTTTGCAGATATGTGAGTTGGTGTATTTTTACATGATAAAATCATTGTGGTTTTATGTAACACATCTGTTCAATTAGAATGTTTTTAAGCATTCCCAAGTTGAATAAGATACAAACCTATCAAGCTCCTTGTCAATTCTTTCCTGCCGCTCTCTTAGGAGTTTGATTTCGTCATTAATTCTGCGCTGTTCCCTATAAAATCAAATATTGGGGTTAAACTTTAAAAGAAAGCAAACTTTTCTGATTGCAAAAGAGGAAATCAACAATTTGTGGACTTTCATGTGTCAGTGAAAATCCTTTACACACCAGTTCCCCAGCGCCCCTGCCCAGTGGGGACTCGGTGCGGGGACCCCCGCACGCTCTTACACACGTGCGAGGGCATCGCTCTGACACCCAGTTGGGCTGCCCTGGCTGCTCCCACAGGGCCTCTTCCTCGGTGCCCACCCCTGCTCTTCCACTGAGCCTAGGAAGTCTAAGGGCTCCCTCTCTGTGCATGTGGGTGGCAGGGAAGGGGGACCCGCGGGGAGCAGAAGCTCAGACTTTTGTTCTGCCTGCTGGACAGGACCTAGCTGGCTGCTCTTCCAATTACCTCTCTTTGATGTGAGGAGCACCAGGCACCCATCCTTTCTCCCACCCAAGACAATAAGACCTCTAGGCAGTGACTTTGACATCATAGAAGAATTGAATCCTGCCAATCTGTCCTTATAAAAATTGATGGACATCTTCTCATTAAGCCATTTCTAGCTTCCTGGCACATAAGAATACCATGGCTGGCCATGAGTAATCATTTTAATTAAGTACAAAACACTGAATATGTTTCCCCAAGGAAACATTTCAGAAAAGACCTCCCTGTCTTGCTTTCCTCAGTACGACCCCAGCTGCCACCCTGGCTCCAGGGACCTCCCTCTACTGAAGACAACTTTTCTGCTCTTCTTCCAGGGCCCATCTTTGTAAATGGACAATAATCCAATATCTAGTGGCCGGAGCTCTCTGCTGGCCCCCCATGTCGGGGTGCATCCCCCCAGTCACACCACAGCCAAGCGTCCTTCCTCCCTTCAGTCCCCGACACTCGCACGGCTCCATGGTGCCCCGCACATCCCCGACACCTGCCTCAAAAGAGTCTCCTAGTTCTAAGATGCTCAGAGGCGGCTCCTCCTCAAGAAGATAAGGAGCTGAGTGTAGATGGTTTCTAAGGTCATTTCCAGCTCTAAGAGAATATGCTTTTATATTTAGCAATAGTATGGCATCAACTTACACCCTAAATTCCTTTTGGTTCCTTGCAAATTGTCTCTTTGCCTCCTTTATAATATCACGGTAAGTCAGAGCAGGTGGTGTGAGAGGGTTGTGGTTAAGGAGAGATTTCCAATTAGGAACATTTAGGAGAGATAAATAATATTCTTGATGGGGAACCAAGGGGTGTCTGGTCTGGGCTTCTGTCATGAAGGGTCTCAAGTGTAAACAAGAATATGTCTGCAGGGAGGAGGGTGTCAATGGGGAAAAAAAGGAGAAACATCTGTAACAAAAAAAGAAAAAGAATATGTCTGCAGTGATACTCAGGACTGAAAGAAGACAATACCCATAGGACCACTTTACACTTATATCCTATTATTTTATCCTGTTATTTGGTCCACACCATCCATAGTGAGCTAGGACTTAACAGTCTCATAAATCATGTAATTACTATCTTTTAAATGATTTTTTTGTGTGTGTGCTTTAAAAGCAGCAACTTGTTAATTGTAAATATTAAAATGTACCAAAAGTTTTGTAACCTTGCTTAGACATTTCTTCATTCCTTTTTTAAAATTAAATTTACATGGGTGACATTGGTTAATACGATTATATAGGTTTCAAGTGTACAATTCTATAATTCATCATCTGTAGACTGTATGTGTGTTCACCACTCCAAGTCAAATCTCTTCATTTCTATACATATGGAGAACCTCAAAGTCTCGACCTCTGAGAGGCTCTGGAGTGACTGCCACGTGTCCGCTGCCTCCCGTAGCCTGAGCTCTGCTAACTGCACGAAGAAAGATGGTAAGCAAGCCCGCCTGGAGTGGTGCAGTTGGTTGAGCGTCGTCCTGTGCACTGAAAGGTTGCTGGTTTGATTCCCGGTCAGGGCACATACTGGGGTTGTGGGTTTGATCCCCGGTTGGGGCATGTATGGAAGGCAGCAGATCAATGTTTATCTCTCCTCTTCCTCTCTCTAGCATGTCCTCAGGGATTAAAAGAAAGAAAAAGAAAGATGGTAAACAGATGGTATAAGTGTGCTGTTAATGAGGCGGGGGCTCTTGCCCCATCTGTTTCTGGTACAGCCTGTGGCCGTGTCCCTAACCCTAATCTGAACCCATGTCTGTGTCTGGAAAGCAGACGCTGTGCTTCTGAAGTAGCAAATGACTCAAGGAGGCTCACTGATAAACGAGGAGCTCTTAAACCAACCCTCTGCATTTTCCAAGACACGGGGGACAGGACTGTTCTACAGCCCCACTCCCCGTTCTGAGCACATGTCAATATTATCTCTATTTTACTCTGAATGCAAGTTTCTCATTTAAAAACATGTATGTTCTATTTTGAGGCTGTCCTAGATGTTTGTTTTCATCTTGCCTGTCTGGTATAAGAACGTTCAGAAAGCCCAGCGGATTTGTTCCATGTGTTCTGCTCACCCTGTCTGCAGGGCTGTCCTAGTGACATTACTAGAATAGGTGCCCGTAGGGACTAGTTTTTTTCTTGATGTGAATCAACTCCTAATGGAAAAATTTCTTAAAAAAATTTTTTTTTTCCTTTATTGATTTTAGAGAGAGAGGAAGTGAGAGGGAGAATAGAACCATCGATGAGAGAGAACGTCGATTGGCGCCTCCTGCACGCCCCCCATTGGGGATCTGGCCCACAACCTGGGCATGTGTCCTGACCAGGAATCAAACCAGTGACCTCTTGGTGCATGGGATGATGCTCAACCACCGAGCCACACCGGCCGGACTAAAATTTCAAAATAAAACTTACTTAGACTGGATCCACATACTTTCAAACTGGCTCTGAGATTTCTTTCCACATAAGAAATACAGTTGATTATTCAATAACAACATTAAGGATACATTAGTCCTCAAATCCAAAAGGGAAGTAGTGTAAACCTCACTTTAAACAATTAAAGCAGAGAAAAAAAACTAAACCTTATAAAATCTACTCATTTTGACAGATGTTTCAGCAAGACAAAGAATATTATTATAAAACTATTTTAGCAGCATGAATGGTTACATTAACCAAGAGAAAAAAATTCTCCCATAATCCCACTTTCCAAACAATGAAACTATTTTTAATTTTCCATGTGTCTATCTGTCATATGCAAATATATATTCTACCTCATTGTTATGGTGTGGTTGCTTTCTTTACCCAATATAGTATCAAATTTCCCCACACATCTAGGTTTTGTACTAATTATTTTAATGTTGGCAAAAGATTTCATTGGGTGTACATTCCAGATGGGTTCTGTTGTCATAATGATTATTAACATGGTGCAAACATTTCTGGGTTTTCTTATATGAAATCACCAATTTCTCCTCTCTTCTCCAAGTGTGTGTTACAGTATGATTCCTCCCCCTACACCCCAAGAGTCTAGCAAGGGAGGACTGTCTCTCTCCTAACTCAGCTCCCTCTGAATTCTGGACAAAGATAGCCCCGGTCTTGCTTAGCTTGGGACTGGTGTGATGCACATGGTCTGAAAAGAGGTAGAGGCCCTGTTCATTATGCCCGCAGGAACTCTGAAGTCCGTTGTGCCTGATATCCACCTTCCCTTTTTTTCCCTACATGTCACAGACTGAGAAGAAGTCCAGCTACATTAGAAGAGAAGGCTCAGCAATGTTCCTCTAACAAGTGATATGTGTAGAATTCAGGCTACTTTTTTTTTTTTTTTTTTTTTTAAATTTAAGCTACTTGAATACCTGCCTTACTCCCCCTGCAGCATAAGGTGAAAGTATTTAGATTCTGAGTAAAAGGACTTCTTCTCTGAGTAAAAGTCCCCCCAAATTGAATATTGTTCTTCTTGTTGAACGCTTAGCATGACTAATGATACACTTTCCCCACAGTGTAGATGGTCTCGAGATTTAATTTGCATGCAGCTATTTCCTGCTAATGTTTAACTTCTCCCTCAAGTGCCAGTTAGAATTTCAAAGACTTTGTCCTTCTACAAAGTTATATTGTGCTCTTGAGTATGGTTTTCATTAAGTATTTGTGAGCAGGATGACATGTTTGTCACTGTGAACTAATTGGATTTTCTTTGCATTGTACATTTATTATTTACTTACTACTGGTCTTGAGACAAAGAACTATGTTTTATTATAAGTGATTAATTTTGAACCTATGTCATTATGAAATGAACTGGGTATACATTTTTTAGGAAGTCATTCTCCTTGTCCACACAATTTGGTCACAGCTGTGCATGTGTGTTGTGTAATGAGGTTCTGAACTGTATGATGTTGGTGCTGACTAAGCCTCAGCATTTTCTTGCACTGTTTAATGGTGATGGTTTTCAGTAGTCTTCTGTTAATCAATGTTTGTTAATAAATATCCTAATTTTTATTCCCTTCAGATACTTAAAGCCACCCATGTTTCCCAACTGTAGAAAAATGGAGCACTCAAAGCTTACAAATTATGACAAATGGCTACTTTCTGTTCCTTGAGGATGATTGTGGCAACATGTTTTCCAATCCCACTGTTTGGACAGACCTCACACTTATTTTCTCATGCACTGCGACATGGAGGTTACATGGCAGGACACTAAGTGGACAAGGAGCCATTTGGGAACCAATAAAGTGGTCCTGGTCACAACAGTTGTGGTTGGGACGTGACAAACCAAGACCTGGAGACATCCTAGTGGCCTCAATTCAGACTCCGGGGTCTTTGATCTCTGTTTAGAATCACAGAAACATTAGAGAAACAAGGAAATCATAGGGTCCAATTTGATTACGTTATGGAAATAGAAACTGAGGCTCTGGAAGGCAAGTGACTTGCCTTTGAGAGCTTGGGTGTGTGTGTGACTTAGAAAAAGAATGTCTGCTCCTGTCTGCCCAAAGGATTGTTCTAGAATGAGGCTGCAGACTTTGCTGCCCCCCTCCTGTCTCTTGGAGACATTCCTTGGCGTGTCCTCAGAGGTGCTCATGAGAACACCGGGGGTAGGGCCACAGTACCCATTCTACACACAACTCTATCGTGTAAGAAATAAAAGGAACCTAAGCTTCGAGCAGTGGCCAGAATCTTCTCCTTGATACACAGAAATTCATTTAATTCTTAATCCTAAAAGTGAAATTCTTGAAATAACTTATTAGTATGTGGCCCAAACTGACTTTCAAGAAGTTATATTCTGCTTGCTGTTTACCTTTACTTATACTTCAAATAGTTTCATGTTAGATTTACAGGAGCGTCAAACATCCACAACGTGGCCATGTATCTAAATTTGAAAGAAAATTACTAAACACACGTGCTTTGTTCTATGGGAGATGATACCACTGCGAGATGATACCAGATGCTACGTGGCCTGGTGCTGTGTGTAAAATAGTAACACTTACTGTCTTAGTAAGTGTCACTATTTAACCCACCATTAGCATAGTAGGACAGTCTAGAAAACTGGGGGGACAGACGTAACTAAAAGCATCCCACAAGCTCGCAGGACTTCTACCGGGCGCTGGAGCACAAAGATGAGGAAGGCACAGTGCTTGGCTTCAAGGAGTTAGGAGGAAGAAAAGGCCGCAGGCAGTTTTTGAAGTAGGAGACAAAGAACTGTAGAAAAACAAACAAACAAAAGAAATAAAGACTATTACAGTCTAGCGACCTGTTCTGCTTTAGTGCAGGGCGGCCTCAGATGGGATCGGGGAGCTCCTCTGTGCTGCCCGGGCTCGCGAGCAGGCCTCAGGCGCTGCCGCCGGTTCCCTGCCGTGGCTGCGGGGGTGCGTGGTGGCCTCACACTAGGACCAGTGCTGGTTTGTAACAGGTACCGGGGTCAGGTACCGGGGTGTTTCCTGTTCTCCACGTCCTGAACGAGCTTTCTCATCGACATCTCCAAGTAGCTGAGTCCCAGATTACATCCTGAGAAGCCTTGTTGTCGTCGGGAAATTATTTTTTGCTATATTGTTTAAGAAGTCAGAGAAGTATGATGTATATCTTTAGGGAAAATTTTCATTAAAATGGTGAACAGAGAAAGTTTTGGTGCTGCAAGAGGTCGGCTCTAGCTATCTGGGAAATTTAGTTATGGGCAACAGTTCACTCCCTCGTAAGACTGGAGAAACAAATTGTTGATTTATAGAGACCCCACCATTTCTATAGTTCATGTCCTTCAACACACACAGCTCCAGCAGTTGTCCGGAGGGACTTGGGCCATCCTTATTACTTCCATCGACCCCTCGTCCCCCTGCAAACCATTCTACATAAACACACACACTTTGAGTTTCCTTTGCCAGTTCAGGTCTGGACACATTCCCTAGCCCCCTGCGTGTGACTGGATGGTACATAAGTCCCTCCTCTCCAGACAAATTCTTGACCCCTCACTTCCCTGGGACTGACCACACTGGATTGTAAGTGATAAAAGCAAGAATGCATGTGAGGCGACTACCCAAAGGAGCCACTTTGGTTTTTCTCAAGTAGGCAGGACCTCAGCCCGAAGCTGGGATGGGGTGTCCACTCTGCGACATTGGGAGCACCTCAAGCATCTCGCGGGGTCATGAGGCGGCAGCGGTTTTCACGGGTGGACGCAAAGTCACAGAGTAGGTTTTGCTTCATTTTCGGCCGCCCAGTGGGAGCAGAAATGGGTTGGGTGAACACAAATCACAATCTAGTCCATTTTTTACAGTTTTAAAAGGTATTTCCTTTTAGTCCTAAATTTGAAATTTCAAAAAGCTATGGCTTTTCCACTTGACTTTTTAAATCAACCAGTCACTGGTATAGCAAGAATATCCATTTTTTCAACGTTTGAAGATCATTTAAACTATTTGAAAATGAAGTTTTCTTCTCTTATTTGATACAAATTGGGCTTTACCACATTTATACCAAATTAAAAGGAAAAAAAAAAACACACCAAAACCCTAAACTATTACTAATTCTCCAGGATGAAAAGCCCTCCTGCTTCCCCTCTTATTTTTCCATTGAGTCATGTTTATAATCAAAGTCCAAATTGTGGCTAAAGGATTAATACAACCTACTCCCTAGAACCTGATTACCCAAGGCAAATAAAGTCTTCCATTTATTTCACTGGTTAGTTTAATAACAAGTTTGCTGAATTGTGGTTTATATCTTGTGTATTAAAAAAGAGAAGAAAAGAAAAACCCTAACTAGAATTTAAACCAAGTCTGTAAGAAAAAAAAAGGCCGGATCTTACAAGCAATTTTGTAATTGTCTCTGCCTCAAGGTGGCTGCAGAATGCTTATACACATGCACATACTTACTTATGTGAAACAGAACCCATTTCCTCAAGTTGTTAAAAGAAATATGCTGTTCGTTCCCCCACTCCCCCACACCACTTTTTTTTTTTTTTTTAAACTTGGCCCCCACTCTTAACTGGCAGAGTTTGCAGAAAGAAGAAACTCAGCAACTTACTCAGCAAAGTTTAGACTAGCTTTACTTAAAAGTCATCTAAAAATAAAAACAACCCCCCCCCCTTTCTCTTCTAAGAGCAACATTTAAATACTTCCTGTATCCTTTATCCTATTACGCCTCCAGGGTGTTTTTCTGCTTATAAAGTGCTCTATTAAATAAGTCAAATGTATTTTTCAAAATTTAAAATCTGGCCCTTTAAGGAATGTTTGAGAGCCCAGCAGGAGAGTTATTACGTTTTCTGAGCACCAGTGGGAATTAAGTAAAGGGAGTCCATGGATGAGAAATCTGACTGTACAAAGGCAATCAGAATTGTATATAGATACAGGTCACTTACAAAGTCATAGACGTGGGGGTGTGTGTGAACAGAGAGTGACAAGCTTTCTTTTATGAGTTGAAGTCATGCTGTAAGGAGCAAAATAATCTGCATGGTGCTGAAAGTAGTTTATCTCTGAGAAAAAAAAAAGACTATGATAAAAGGGAAAAAAACCCAACCCAAAAAAGCAAAATGTAAAGGAAAATTGAAGAGTTCAGATGGGAGATTGACTTTGTTGGTAGTTGCGTATGAATGAACAATAAATGGATGAATAAAATAACATATCATTGTAGGCTCCTAAACTTCTAGAATGAGAAGGCTGTGAGTGTCACGGCAAAAGAAAGTTCTTTTGCCAAAAGACAAATAGACAAAAAGTTACCTGAAGGTGGGGATTATGGTCATATCCTTAGCACATATCATATTACCCAGCACATAAGTTTTTCTTATGTTTGTTAAATGAGACATAAGAACAGTCTGGAGTCTGGAACCAGGCAATGAAGGCATATTCAGACACTTAGCAAGATTTGATGTATCTGGACAATAATAGCTAGAGCAGGCAACACATTTAGAATTCACGGTGAGAACTGGGGCAGGAGGGGAAGCTCAGACAAGGGCCGACGGGAGCGATGTACGGGAGTGAACAGGCGCCAAGGAGAGAACACTGATAGACAGCCCAAGCTGCTGCATGAGACAGGCTTCCTCACATACAGCACTTCCCCCTTAAAAGCATGTTTTCTGGGCCATCATGTACCTGTAACTATTTGTATGCTGCACACATTCTTATAAACACCACACTGGACCAGGCAAAATCTGCCTCGCCATATGCTGTGGGCATCTCTGCATGGTCAAGGAATTGTTTTCAGACTCCCCTGCCCTTACTTAGAAACTATCCATTGTGTAGATAACTTTTTGTTGTTAGCCTTTTTTGTAGCTGTTAGAAGTCATGGAATGGAGGAATAAGAACTACATAGGCACAGTGTATTTGTTTAGGACCACTCACTGTACAAGTACAAGATTTTGTATTTTAAATGTCTTCTAAACACAAAAATGACTACTGGATATCATCGTTAGTTTAATTCAGTACTTAAATGCTCCTGCTTCTAGATCATGTTAATGAATGAACTCTAGAAAATGTGGGAAGCCATCTGGCCAATTCTGCCAAACTGTTGGAGCAGGTAGCTTCATTTCATGGTAGCAAATAAGATCCATAATACAATGTTTAATTTAAAAAATATGTAATTTCCACCCACTTTTTCCCTACTGCTTCCATTTAATTAACTATTGGGGATCCAGAGGAAAATAAGTGAGCAGTCAATGAATTGTTTTCTCTGTAATGGTGAGAACTAAACCTGATAGTGCTGTCCCTGTGTTAAATAATACTGGGAACACACTGGCCCAGGATGGGTTTTCTGCGAAGCAGACAAAAAATGAGGATCTGTTGTGCAGGAGGTTTAACAGAAAGTGTTCTTGGGACCAAAATCTGTGGTATGCAAGAGAAGGAAGTAAAATTGGGCAGAGGGAGAACCGGAACGGTGATCATGGTCCCCATGAAAGTCTAAGCTGACCTATAGGGAGTTTCAAATCTGGTATGTTCTGAGTTGGGACAAAGGGGCCTCAACCTTGGGGACCTTTGTATATCACATTAGTCAATGGACATGGGCTGCCTTGAGAAAGAGGTATGATACAGTTATCAACTGCTGCACAATTAACCCCAAACTCAGTGGCATAAAATAACAACCATCCTGTATTCTTATTATCTCTATAGTTCTGGGTGTCCACTGGGTTCAGCCAGGTGGTGCTTAGTTGGGATCTAGCATGTAGTTGTGGTCAGAGGGGGGCTGGGGCTAGAGACATCCCAAAGGCTTCCTCACTCACATGACTGATGGCTGATGATGACCGTGGCTCAGCCTCAGTGTGGTGCTAGCTCGAACACGGCCTCTCCATGTGGTCTGGGCTCCCTCCTCACACAGCAGGTATTTCTAAGAGCATTCCAAGAGCAAACACAGAAGCTGGACAGAAGAAGCCTCAGAAGTCACACTCTGTTGGTTGAGGAAAATAAATGTCTGCCCAAATTAATGGGAGAAGTGGTGAGGTCACAATGTAACAAGAGCAGGTCAGAAGGATGACATTGCTGTGGCCGTAAAAAAAAAAAAAAAATATATATATATATATATATGTTTTTTACATATATAATATATATTATATATACTTATAATGTATATTATTTACATATATAGATATAATCTGCCATAGAGAGTGACCTTGAATGAGGTCACTATCACCACCTGAGGCAATCCTTGTAAGGTATTGGCAACTGAGAGATTTCTACCATCATTATTCCACCAGCAGCTGAAAAATAAGTTCTTTATTTTAGAAGTGAACCTAGACATTCAGAGCATCCACTACATATATTTTCCTGTCCATTTTTGTTCTTTCTCCCTCCAGCTTTAATGAGATATAATTGACATATAACATTGTGTAAGTGTAAGTGTACAACACTGTTGATTTGATACACATATATATTGTGAAATGATTACCACAGTAGCATTAATTAATAACTCTATCACCTCACATAATCATTTCTTTTTTATGGAAAGAACATTTAAGATTTCCTCTCTTAGCAACTTTCAAGTACAAAATACAGTATGTTAACCATAGTCACCAAGCTGTACATTAGATTCCCCCAAATATTCATCTTATAACAAAGCTTGTTCCCTCTCACCAACATCTCAACATTTCCACTATGCCTAGTCCCTGACAACCACCATTCGACTCTCTGTTTCTGCGAGGTCAGCTTTGTCAGATTCCACATATAAGTGATATCATTGAATATTTATATTTCTCTTAGTATAATGCTCTCAAGTTCCATCCATGTTGTTACAAATGATAAGATTTCCTTTCCTGAGGTTGAATAATATTCTATTGTCTGTATAAACCCATGTTCTTTATCTGTTCATCTACTGAGGAATAATTAGGTTGTTTCCCTCTCTTGGCTATTGCAAGGCTGTAATAAACATGGGAGTGCAGATTCTGTTCTCGTTTCTTTTGGATATATACCCATATGTGAGATTGCTGGGTCATTTGGTAGCTCTATTTTTAATTTTTTAAGAAACCTCCATCCTGTTTTCCATAGTGGCTGCCCCTGTTTACATTCCCACCAACAGTGCAGAAGGGTTTCCTTTTCTCCACATCCTTGTCAACACTTGTTATTTCTTGTCTTTTGATGACAGCCATTTTAACAGATATCTCTTGTGGATTTGACTGACATTTCCCTGATGATTAATTATGTTGAGCATCTTTTTATGTACCCGTTGGCCATCTGTATGTCTTTTTTGGATGTTGAATATTTGTATGTCTATCCAGTTCCTCTGCCAATTTTTTTAATTGAGATTTTTTTTTGCTATTAATTTGTATGAGTTCCTTTTATATTTTTGATATAACCTCTTATCAGATACATGATTTGAAAATATTTTCTCCTGTTCCATAGTTGCCTTTTCATTTTGTTGATAGTTTCCTTGCTGTACAGGAGCTTTTCAGTTTGGTGAGGTTTCATGTTATTAATTTTGACTTTTGTTATTTTGCTTTTAGTGTCATATCCAAAAAGTTGTCATCAAGATCAACATCAAGGAGCTTTCCTCTGTTTTCTTCTAAGAGTTTTACAGTTTTAGGTATTACATTTTAAGTCTTTTATTCATTTTGAGTTAGTTTTTGTGAGTGGTATAAGACAGAGGTCCAATTTCATTCTTCTGCATGTGATTATCCACATTTTCCAACACTATTTACTAAAGCAATTATCCTTTCTCTACTGAGTGTTTTTGGCTTCCTTGTCAAATATTAGTTGACTATATATATATGAGGGTTTATTTCTGGGCTGTCAAATCTTTTCCATTGGTCTATGTGGCTTTTTTATGCCAACTTATCTGATAAAGAATTCAAAATAGCTGTTTTTAAAAATCTCAATAAGCTACAAGAAAACACAATTTAATAAAATCAGAAAAACAATACTTGAACAAAATAAGAAGTTTAACAAATAGAAATCATAAAAAAAAATAAACCCAACAGAAATTCT
The DNA here is from genome assembly GCF_014108415.1 of Molossus molossus. Taxonomy (NCBI): domain Eukaryota; kingdom Metazoa; phylum Chordata; class Mammalia; order Chiroptera; family Molossidae; genus Molossus; species Molossus molossus. The sequence continues at coordinate 187,723,615 of NW_023425344.1, forward strand.
GGAGTACAGTATGCAACACAACATACAACCAGTATGATATATATTTTCATGTTACTAATTACCATTCTTTCATTTCAGTTTAATTAAGTCCTTTTAGCATTTCTTTCTTTCTTTCTTTTTTTTTTTTTTTCTTTTTAATCCTCATCCGAGGACATTTTTCGTACAGATAGAGTGAGAGGGAGAGAGAGGAAGAGAGAGAGAGGGAAACATCGACGTGAAAGGGACACATCGAGTGGCTGCCTCCCGCATGACCAACCAGGGCCAGGGACAAACTGCAACCGAGGTACATGCCCTTAGCGGGAACCGAACCTGGGTCTCTCTGGACCGCAGGCTGATGCTCTAACCGCTGAGCCAAACTGGCCAGGGCCCTTTTAGCATTTCTTCAAGGCAGAATTAGTGATTATGAATCCCCTCAGCTTTTGTTTGTCTGGGAAAATCCTATCTCTCCCATTTATGAAGAATAACTTTGCTGGATAGAGTGTTCTTGGTTGGCATTTTCTTTCAGCACTTTGAACATATCATCATCCTACTCTCTCCAGGTCTGTAAGGTTTCCACTGAGAAATCCGTAGATTGCCTTATGGAAAGCTCCCTCATGAGTTACAGATTTCTTTCTCTTGCTCCTTTTTGACAGTTTTATTATGATGTGTTTTGAAGAAGATCTCTTTAAGTTGAATTTTTTTGGTGACCTATCAGCTTCATGAACTTGAATATCCAAATCTCTCTCCAGACTTGGAAAATTCTCAGCCTTTATTTAATTAAGTATCTTTATCCTTCTCCCTCTCTGCTGGAACTCCAATAATTTTCAGGTTATTTCTTTTGATGGTATCCAATACATGAAGTGAGCTTCCTTTACTCTTTTTCATTCTTTTTGCTGTGTTCTTCTCTGAATGAATAATTATAAATTCTTGCCTTCCAACTCACAGATTCTTTCTTTGCTTGATCCATTCTGATATTGATGTTCTCTATTACATTTTTTCATTTCATTCATTACATTCTTCAGCTCCAGAATTTCTGTTGGGTTCATTTTTTTTTTAATGATTTCTATTTCTTTGTTAAACTTATTATTTTGTTCAAGTACTGTTTTCCTGATTTTATTAAATTATGTTTTGTTGTAACTTATTGAGATTTTTAAAAACAGCTATTTTGAATTCTTTATCAGGTAAATTGAGATCTTTATGTCTTTGGGTTTGGTTACTGAAAGATTATTGTGATCTATTGGTGGTGTCATGTTTTCTTGATTTTTCACATTCTTTGAAGTTTTGTGTTGCTGCCTTTGCATTTGAAGTAGAAGTCACCTACCCTAATCTTTGCTAACTTCCTTTGGAAGAAAAATACCTTCTGTCAGCTCTGTTAGGGATTCTGAATTTTCTTAGACCGTCTATGAATACACCCTGCTCCACACTTCTTGCTCCCTCTTGTGGCAGAATTCTTTTAAAAAAATTTTTAATTAATTAATTTATTTTTGTTACAGATGTTTCTCCTTTTCCCCCCACGATTCCCCCTCCTCCTCCCTCCCTGCCCTGTCCTCAGCTTTGTTGTCCATGTCCATTGTTCATGCATACATGCATATAAGTTCTGTGGTTTATCTCTCCCCCACCACCCCCCTATTTAGGGGATTGTCAGTCTGTACCCCACTTCCACATCTCTGGGACTACCCCATTCCTCAAACTGTTATGTTCATTATATTCCACAAAGAAGTGAGATCATATGATACTTGTCTTTCTCTGTTTGGCTTGTTTCACTTAGGATGACACGTTCCAGGTCCCTCCATGTCATCTCAAAGGATAAGAGATCTTTCTTTCTTACAGCTGCATAGTACTCCATTGTGTATGTGTACCACAGCTTTTTTATCCATTCATCTACTGGTGGATTCTTGGGCTGTTTCCAGATCTTAGCTATTGTAAATAGCCTTCTCTTACCCTGAAACACTTCAGGATGAGTTCTGACAGCCTTCATTTTGTGTTCCCAAAGGCGGCACTAAGTCTCAAGTTTGTGGTCTCTCCCTGGCCCACAAATTTGGGCCGGCACAGGCTTTATGTATGTGCTCACTAGTCATCTACCAAAGTTCATTGCTGTTGGGAGAATGCTCAGAGAGCTCGCCATAGAGTATGAGTGTGTAAGGGTGAGGCTCATGGAGCACTGGGAGGCTTCCTGATAGAGTCTATGACCCAGTAGAATCTGCATCTATTTAATGCCCTCTGAGAGTCCCATCTGTTGTTTCTCAGCCTTTTACCACCCATTCAACTCACCATTCAGTACTCTGGATGGGGCAAGAGAAAAATGAACCCCTTTTATAGCAACCACATAGTAAGGGAAGCCATGTTGTCACTTACAAGGTCTCACTTTCTGCAACATGAGAAACCATGAGCCACTATGAGATCCACAGCAGGGACCAAGGTCTGTATGCCTATTTCCTGATGCACAGGTGGATGAGACTCCTCTTGGGTTCCTTGGTGAATGGTACTCGATCCTACAGTTTCCACAAAGTCACTTTTTTCCAAAGATTGATGCCACATCATTGTTGTTGAGAGGGGGACATGAACAAAGGGTATCTTATTCATCTATAATACTGATGACACTGCTGTTCTTGTGTTAAAAACTTGTTGCATACTTGTTGCATGCATACTTGTTGTTTTGTCCTTATATGTAACAATGTTGAGAATAAGCAAAAATAACTTCACTTTCTTCTAAAGGTAAGATTTTTTTTTTTTATCTTTATTGTTGAATGTATTACAGATGTTCCTCATTTTTCCCCCATTGACCCCCTCCTCCCCACTCCCGCCCCCCTCCCGCCGTTTCCCACACTGTTGTCTGTGTCCATGGTTATGCATATATGTTCTTTGGTTTATTTCTTCCCACACCCCAACCCCTTTCCCTCTGAGGTTTGTCAGTCTAGCAAAGAATTTGTTCTTCTTAATCCCTTTACCTTTTTCACCCATTCCCCCAACTCCCCTCCCATCTGGCAACCAGCAAAATTTCTCTGTATCTATGAGAATGTTTCTGTTCTGCTTGTTCATTTTGTTTGTAGATTCAATTGTCAATAGATATGTATTCATTGCCATTTTGTTTGTTCATATGTTTTATCTTTTTCTTCAAAAAGACCCTTCAACATTTCATATAATAATAACGATTTGGTGGTGATGAACTCCTTTAGGTTTTTCTTGTCTGGGAAACTCTTTATATGGCCATCGATTCTAAATGACAGTTTTGCAGGATAGAGTAATCTTGGTTGTAGGTTCTTGGTTTTCATCACTCTGAATATTTCTTGCCACTCCCTTCTGGCCTGCAAAGCTTCTTTTGAGAAATCAGCTGACAGCCTTATGGGAACTCCCTTGTAGGTAACTAGTTGCCTTTCTCTTGCTGCTTTTAAGATTCTCTCTTTGTCTTGAACCTTTTGCATTTTGATGATGATGTGTCTTGGTGTGGGCCTCTTGGGGTTCATCTTGTTTGGGACTCTCTGTGCTTCCTGGACTTGTATGTCTGTTTCCTTCACCAAGTTAGGAAAGCTTTCTGCCACTATTGTTTCAAATAGGTTTTCAATTTCTTGTTCTCTCTCTTCTCCTTCTGGCACCCCCAAGATGTGAATGTTGGCATGCTTGAAGTTGTCCCAGAGGCTCCTTACACTATCCTGATATTTTTGGATTCTTTTTTCTTTTTGCTGTTCTGATTGGGTGCTTTTTGCTTCCTTATATTCCAAATCGATGGTTTGCTTCTTGGCTTTACCTATTCTACTATCGAATCTGTGTAAATTATTCTTTATTTCAGTTAGTGCCTCCTTCATTTCTGACTGTGCATCCTTCATTTCTGACTGGTCCTTTTTTATGCTCTTGAGGCCCTCACTAAGTTCACTGAGGTTCTCACTAAGTTCACTGAGCATCCTTATAAGCAGTATTTTGAACTCAGCATCTGTTAGGTTGCTTATTTCCATTTCGCTTAGTTTTTTTCCTGGGGTTTTGTTCTGTTCTTTCATTTGGGACCTGTTTCTGTGTCTCCTCATTTTGGCTGCCTCCCTGTGTTTGTTGCTGTGTATTACTTAACGAGAGATATGGGGCTATCTGAGGCTAGATGCTGCTTGTTTGAAAGAATTTAGGAAAACCTGAAGCAGGATCCAAGACAGGCCAATCCTATGGGTAAGCAAGTGGCAACAGCTTGGGTGGGCCTGAAAGTTGGGTGGGGCAGGGCCTCAGGGAATCACCAGGGCAGGGCAAACAGTGTGAGCCAAGTTGCTGGAGTCCTAGATATGGCGGCCATCTGCTGCCCCAGGGAAGGTCTCACCAAAGAAACAAAGGCCTCTGACAGCACGTTTGTCCCAGAGAAAGCCCCCTCTCCAGCCCTCTCTCCAATGCCAAACTGCTCAGTTCTCCCCTGTATGTCTCTGGTGCCCCTTGAGCTGCCTCCCCTCCAAGCTTAGAGGGAATGAGTCTGATAAGTCTGTGTGTGGGCCCTTTAGGAGGAACTGCCTGGGGCTCCAGCTGCCTCAGCCTCCCTGAGCCTCAGTTCTCACTGTTTTTTTCAGCCAGAAGTTATGGGGATATTTCTCATCCTGGCACTGGAACCCTGAGTAGGGCACCTGGTGTGGGACAGGGACCCCTCAGTCCTCAAGGAGGACCTTCCCAGCCGAGGTAGCTTCCTGATTCTTATCTGCCACACATGGGTGTGGGGCCAACCCATCATGCCTCCGCCCCTCCTACCAGTCTCGATGCTGCTGCTGCTTTAATTCTGTAGTTGTGGGACTTCCATTCCGCTTGATTCCAGGCGGTTTTGAATGATGGTTGTTCTGTAGTTTAGTTGTAGCTTTGATGTGGTTGTGGGAGGACGCAATACCACGTTTACCTATGCTGCCATCTTGACCGGAAGTCCAAAAGATAAGACTTTGAACCAACTAAAATAGCTTGCTCATTAAAGCTTACTTCAAGACCCTTGCTTCACTAGAACCACCAATTCAAAATTATAATATCATTAAACTCTTCCCAGTCCCAACCAATTTCCTGCCTATGCGGCCTGACTTAAAATCGTCCAAGTTGGGCCCTAAATTCCTACAAATATCATCCTTTAATTTACCCATTTTTAGACATTACTAGAACTGTTTAATTGTGTTCTCTCTTACTACAATAAATCTACTAAACTTAGCTTTATTTGGCCAACAGGTTATTCTAGTGATGTTTTTGGATTGCTGACAGCTGAAACTGGGAAAATGGAGTCTATGTATTCTTTTTCTCAGTATAGCCTCGGAAGAACTCAGAAGGATTAACAAAATGAGAAAGTTATTTCAGAAAAAAATCGAGCTATTTACCAATTTACCAATCGATGGTGTGGAAAGTTAAATTCCTCCAACAGAATCATAAATTTCAGGATTCAAAGGACTTGAAATGTATCTAGTCCAACCCATCTGCTTGATTGATTGATGGAGCTAGAGAATAGGCTCAGATTACAGTACTTTCCCCTCTATATGCTAAAGAGGCCTCTTCAGTGCAACCAAGGGCTTTGGGTTTCCTCTCTGCTTCCTCAACTCCCCTCTTTATTCTCTTCCTTTCCACTGCCTTAATCTACCATGTCCCTGTTTACCTCTTTATAGACAACTGGAGGAAATATCAGTCCTCCATCATGTTCTGGTGAAGAGGGTTTCTATTGCCACAGGGTTTTTAGGGCTGGGTGTTTTCTTTTCTTTTCTTTTTTCCTTTTTAATTAATTAATTAATTAATTAATTAATTATTGTTACAAATGTTCCCCCCCCCCCCAATTACTCCCTTCCTTCCTCCCCGCTTTGTTGTCCATGTCCATTTTTCATGCACACATGCATATAAGTTCTGTCTCTCCCCCACCACCTCCTCTTCTGGGGATTGTCAGTCTGTACCCCACTTCCACATCTCTGGGACTACCCCATTCCTCAAACTGTTATGTTCATTCTATTTCACAAAGAAGTGAGATCATATGATACTTATCTTTCTCTGTTTGGCTTGTTTTGCTTAGGATAATACTTTCCAGGTCCCTCCATGTCGTCTCAAAGGATAAGAGATCTTTCTTTCTTACAGCTGCATAGTACTCCATTGTGTATATGTACCATTGCTTTTTTATCCATTTGTCTACTGATGGACATTTGGGCTGTTTCCAGATCTTAGCAAGTATAAATAGTGCTGCTATGAACATGGGGGTACATATATTCTTTCTGATTGGTGTTTCAGGCTTCTTAGGGTATATTCCTAGAAGTGGGATCACTGGGTCAAATGGAAGTTCAATTTTTAATTTTCTGAGGTAACACCACATTGTTTTCCATAGTGGCTGCACCAGTCTGCATTCCCACCAGCAGTGTACTAGAGTCCCCTTTTCTCCACACCCTCACCAAACTTGTTTGATGATTTGTTGATGGTGGCCATTCTGAAGTTGTGCAGTGATACCTCATTGTTGTTTTAATTTGCATCTCTCTGATGATTAGTGATGTTGAGCATTTCTTCATATGTCTCTTAGCCATTTGTATGTCCTGTTTGGAGAGGTGTCTATTTAGTTCCTCTGCTCATTTTTTAATTGGGTCCTTTGTCTTCCTTTTGTTGAGTTGTATGAGCACTGTCTATATATTGGAAATTAACCCCTTATCTGATATATCATTGGCAGTTATGCTCTCCCATACAGTGGGTTGCCTTTCCATTTTGATGATTGTATCTTTTGCTGTGCAGAAGCTTTTGAGTTTGATGTAGTTCCATGTGTTCATTTTCTCCTTTGTCTCTGTTGTCTTAGGTAATGTATCAGTGAAAATTCTGCTGCGTATGATGTCTGAAATTTTGTTGCCTACAGTTTCTTCTAGGATTTTTACGGACTCATGAGTCATATTTAAGTCTTTTATCCATTTTGAGTTTATTCTTGTGTATGGTGTAAGTTGGTGGTCTAGTTTCATTTTTTTTCATGTAGCTGTCCAATTTTCCCAACACCATTTATTAAAGAAGCTGTCTTTACTCCACTGTATGCTCTTGCCACCTTTGTCAAATATTAATTGAACATATTGTCTTGGGTCCATTTCTGGGTTCTCTGCTCTGTTCCACTGGTCTATGTGCCTGTTCTTGTGTCAGTACCAGGCTGTTTTGATTACAGTGGCTTTGTAGTATAACCTGAATCTGGTAATATGATCCCTCTTACTTTGTTCTTTTTCAATATTGCTGTGGCTATTTGACATTTTTTTTTGGTTCCACACGAACTTTTGAAGTATTTGTTCTAGTTCTGTGAAGTATGTTGTTGGTATTTTGAGGGGATTGCATTGAATCTATAGATTGCTTTGGGTAGTATGGACATTTTAATGATGTTAATTCTTCCAATCCATGAACAAGTTATGTGCTTCCACGTTTTTATATCTTCCTCTATTTCTTTTTTTCAATGACCTGTAGTTTTCTGCGAATAGTTCCTTTATTTCTTTGGTTAAGTTTATTTTTAGGTATCTTAATATTTTTGCCGCAGTGGTAAATGAGATTGTTTTCTTAGTTTCTCTTTCTGTGAATTCATCATTGGTGTATAAGAATGCCATCGATTTCTTGACGTTAATTTTGTATCCTGCTACTTTGCCAAATTCATTTAAGTCTAGTATATTTTTGGTGGAGTCTTTGGGGTTTTCTATGTATAGTATCATGTCATCTGTGAATAATGACTGTTTCACTTCCTCCTTTCCAATTTGGATCCCTTTTATTTTTTCTTCCTGTCTGATTGCTGTGTCCAAGACTTCCAGTACTATGTTAAATAAGAGTGGTGAAAGTGGGCATCCTTTTCCTGTTCCTGTTCTTAAGGGAAATGCTTTTAATTTTTGCCCTTTGAGTATGATGTTGGCTGTAGGTCTTTTATATATGGCCTTTATTATGTCAAGATATGATCCTTCTATTCCCACATTGCTGAGCATTTTTATCAGAAATGGATGCTGGATTTTGTTGAAGGCTTTTTCGGCATCTATTGATATGATCATGTGGCTTTTATTCTTCATTTTATTTATGTGGTTTATCACATTTATTGATTTGCGAATATTGTGCCAACCTTGCATTCCTGGGATAAATTCCACTTGGTCATTGTGAATAATTTTTTGATGTATTGCTGGATTTGATTTGCTAGTATTTTGTTTAGGATTTTGGTGTCTATGTTCATGAGGGATATTGGCCTGTAGTTTTCTTTCTTTGTAATGTCTTTTTCTGGTTTTGGAATAAGAGTTATGCTGGCCTCATAAAAGGAGCTTGGAAATCTTCCTTCTTTTTGAATTTTTAAAAATAGTTGAGGAGAATGGGTGGTAGTTCTTTTTTGAATGTTCGGTAAAACTCCCCTGTGAAGCCATCCGGGCCTGGGCTTTTGTTTGCTGGGAGAGTATTGATTATATCTTCAATTTCCTTAGTTCTTATCAGTCTGTTCAAGTTTTCTCTCTCTTCCCGGTCCAGTTTTGGGAGACGATGTGTTTCTAGAAATTTGCCCATTTCGCTTAGATTGTCGAATTTGTTGCTATATGATTGTTCATAGTAGTTGTTAACAATCTTTTGTATTTCTGTGGCGTCAGTCATCAGTTGTTACTTCTCCTCTTTCATTTCTGATTTTGTGTATTTGTGTTCTCTCTGTTTTTTGGTGAGTGTAGCTAAGGGTCCAGCAATCTTGTTTATCGTTTTGAAAAACCAGCTCGTTGTTTCATTGATCCTTTGAATTGTTTTTTTGGTCTCTATGTCATTTATTTCTGCTCTGATCTTTACTATTTCCTTCCTTCTACTTGCTCTGGGGTTATCTTTTGTTTGCTTTCTAATTCTTTAAGTTGTGAGGTTAGATATTCTACTAGAGATTTTTCTTGTTTCTTGAGGTAGGCCTGTAGTGCTATGAACTTCCCTCTCAGAACTGCTTTCGCTGCATCCCATAGATTTTTTGTTGTTGTGTGTTCATTTTCATTGGTTTCCAGGAAGTTTTAAATTTCTTCCTTGATCTCCTTGGTAATCCATTCATTTTTTAATAACATGGTATTTAGCCTCCATGTGTTCAAATGTCTTTGCACATTCTTGTTCCAATTGATTTCTAGTTTCATGTCATTGTGATCTGAGAAAAAATCCATTCATTTTTTAATAACATGGTATTTAGCCTTCATGTGTTCAAATGTCTTTGCACATTCTTGTTCTAATTGATTTCTAGTTTCATGTCATTGTGATCTGAGAAAATGCTTGATATGATTTCAGTTTTCTTGAACTTGTAGAGACTTTGTTTGTGTTCTAACATGTAATCTATCTTTGAGAATGTCCCATGTGCACTTGAGAAGAATGTGAGTTCTGTAGTTTTGGGGTGTGTAATTCTCTGTGGATATTTATTAAATCCATTTGGTCTAGTGCTTCACTTAGAATCTCTGTTTCCTTGCTAATTTTTTGTCTAGAGGATCTATCCAGTGATGCCAGCGGGGTGTTGAAGTTCCCTGCTATGATTGTATTGCTATTGATTTCTCCTTTGAAGTCTTCCAGAAGATTTTTAATACATGTTGGTGCTCCTATATTGGGTGCATATTTGTATATCAAGGTTATATCTTCCTGTTGGATAGATCCTTTCAATATTATGTAGTGGCCTTCTTTGTCTCTAGTTATGACCTTCATTTTGAAATCTATTTTATCAGATATGAGTATGCTACTCCAGCTTTTTTTTTCCTTTCCATTTGCCTGAAAGATTTTTTTTTTTTTTTTTTTTTTATCCTCATCTGAGGACATTTTTCCATTTTTTGTTCAGGTAGAGTGGGAGGGGGAGAGAGGAAGAGACAGAGAAACATCGATGTGAAAGGGACACATCCAGTGGCTGCCACCCGCACGACCGACCAGGGCCGGGGACAAACTGCAAACGAGGTACATGCCCTTAGCGGGAACCGAACCTGGGTCTCTCGGGACCGCAGGCCGATGCTCTAACCGCTGAGCCAAACCGGCCAGGGCGCCTGAAAGATTTTTTTTCATCCCTTCAGTTTCAATCTATGTGAGTCTTTTGTTGTGAGGTGGGTCTCTTGTAAACAACATATAGATGAATCATGCTTTCTTATCCAATCAGCTACTGTGTGTCTTTTTATTGGAGCATTCAATCCATTTACATTTAAGGTGATTATTGATATGTACTTATTTATTGCCATTTTTGTTTAGTGTAGTTATATTTTTCTTCCCGTTTCTCCTGCTAATTACAAGGGCTGGGTGTTTTCAACAGAAAGTATTTTAAAAAGACTTCCCATTCCAGGAAACCAACATCTGGTTTCTATTATCTGAAAGGTCTCATTAACTGATAATATTGTGATGTTCACATGCCTATTTTTGAAGCTGTAGGAAAGTGGGGGTTACATTTTCTGGGGTACAATATCATAAATAATGGAATAAACTTTCTAGCAGTGTAGGCTTTCCTATTCACTTCACTATGAGAATTTTAGAAGTGAGAGAAAAGGTAGCATATGTTGTCTTTACTGGAAAAATAACTAGATGAAAGGGTTCTGAATTAGAAGTTTTTTGAACACTTATCTTTTACCTAACGTTATTTAAAAATATAATTACAATATCCTTAGTAAATTTTAACTTGAAATGTTACTGATTTAAAATTGAAAAATACAATCGATAGTAACTTTAATAACAATTCACAAGCTATTGTGCACATATTAGTGAGAAAAAGTCTATGAATGTACATGTGACAATGACTTCAGAAATCTTTCTATAAATAGAAGTAAAAAGAAGTTGCACATGGCTCTGAAGAGTTTCCTGCTGGACTCTTGCTGTGTGTTACACAGAGTTGGTGACCTTTCATGAGTCTCAGGGTTTCTTCTTTTTTCCCCCACTGTTGACTATTTGCCTCCTCCACATCACAGATAATTCACAACAGATGACTTCTTTTGTATAGCTTTTATTCTTTTTCTGGGGTCAACTTTGATATATCACACATTGTTTTCAATTGTAGAGTTTAATACTCCACCCCTAAAAGTTTTTACATGTCAAAAAGCCTGTGTATGTGTGTGTGATGGTGGAAGCATGTGTTTACAGCAATACAATGCACTCATTATGACACTGCACTGAGTTTAAATTGTTTTCTAAATTGCAACTGAATATGAGCATTCTAAACTCAAGTTAGAAATATAGGTGTATCCTATGGACTTTTTTTTTTCTTTCACAAATTTTTTTTTCCTTATTAATTTTTTAGCGAGAGAGGAAGGGAGAGAGAGAGAGAGAGAGAGAGAGAGAAACATCGATGAGAAAGAACATCGATTGGCCACCTCCAACATGCCCCCCACTGGAGATTGGGCCCACAACCTGGGCATGTGTCCTGACAGGGAATCAAATCAAGGACCTCTTGGTGCATGGGTTGATGCTCAACCTCTTTTTAACAGGACCCACACCAATGACACTTTGTTCCTGAGTTTTCTTTTTGTTTTTTAAATTTGTGTTTTACATGTTAAAATGTTACTAGATTTTTGGGTATTTCTTTGTTAGTTTACTCTGAACACAAAAAGGACTTGAGATAGTTTATAAAAATACAGACAATGTGAGAAGGGAAAATTAGGAGCTACAAATACATGTTGCACCAGATTCTGCATAGTTTAAAGACACACTACTACATTCCACTCTGAGTCCTAGAAAAGGTTTTTTGTCTCCTTTTTACTCATAACTCTATGCTAAGTGAGCAAGTTAAAAAATTCAAATATCATTCACAAAAATATTCACATTTCCTACTAATAATGATTCAGTGTCATTATTCTTCTCATAAATACACATTAAAAGATCTCTCAGAATCATGAACACTGCTGTGATTTATTAGAACATTTGCTCCATCCTTCTCTCTCTCCACATACATCTGCAGTCTTTGCTGTTTATATATGAATACTAAAATATTGACAATAGCAATCCTCCCTCTTGTGACTTTGGAAAATCACTGTGAGTTAAAAGAAATATTACCTATGATATTAAATTTATTTTTAAATATATCTGTTCCATAAAACTCTAATTTAAAATTGCATAGTGACCTTAGGAACTATGCCTGGATACCTACATGCAAAAAAAAAAAAAAGAAAGAAACTCGACCACCAACTTACACCATACACAAGAATAAACTCAAAATGGATAAAAGACTTAAGTGTGACTGTGAATCCATAAAAATCCTAGAAGAAAATGTAAGCAACAAAATTTCAGATGTCACATGCAGCAGAATTTTCACTGATACAATGCCTAAGGCAAGAGAAACAAAGGAAAAAACTTATTACATGGGACTATATCAAACTTTAAAGCTTCTGCACAGAAAAAGAAATAAATATCAAAATGGAAAGGGAACCAAGATATGGGAAAACATAACTGCCAATGATACATCAGATAAGGGGTTAATTTCCAAAATCTATAGAGTGCTCATACAACTCAACAAAAGGAAGGTAAAGAACCCAATTAAAAAATGGGCAGTGGACCTAAATAAACACCTCTCCAAACAGGACATACAAATGACCAAGAGACATGAAAAAATGCTCAACATCACTAATCATCAGAAAGATGAAAATGAAAACAACTAGGAGGTATCATTTCACACCTGCCATCAACAAGTCATCAAACAACAAGTGCTGGTGAGGGTGTGGAAAAAAAGGGGACTCTAGCACACTGCTGGTGGGAATGCAGACTGGTGCAGTCACTATGGAAAACAATATGGTGTTTCCTCAAAAAATTAAAAATTGAACTTCCATTTGACCCAGTGATCCCACTTCTAGGAATATACCCTAAGAAGCCTGAAACACCAATCAGAAAGAATATATGTACCCCCATGTTCATAGCAGCACTATTCACACTTGCTAAGATCTGGAAACAGTCCAAGTGTCCATCAGTAGATGAGTGGATAAAAAAGCTGTGGTACATATACACATACACAATGGAACACTATGCAGCTGTTAGAAAGAAAGGTCTCATATCCTTTGAGATGATATGGAGGGACCTGGAGAGTATTATGCTAAGTGAAATAAGCCAAAGAGAAAAAGACAAGTAGCATATGATCTCACTTATTGGTGGAATATAATGAATAAGCTAATGAATAAAATAGACCCAGAGATATGGAAAGGAGTATGGTTCAGACTGACAAACCTCAGAGGAGTGGGGCTGATGGGAGGGATGAGATGAACCAAAGAACTTATATGCATGTACACATAACCAATGGACATAGACAACAATGCTGGGGGAGGAAGGTCAGGAGGAGGATGTCGGGGGGGGGGGAGAAACATCTGTAACAAAAATAAATTAATAAAAATTGCACAAATAAAATTGTATAGTGACCAATATTTAAGCTTGTTTAAAAGAGTGTATCATAAGAATATCTTATTAAATAGATAAAAGGATTAAGCTTTTTTTCTTTATTGATTTTTAGAGTGAGAGGAAAGGAGAGAGAGAGAAAGGTAGAAACATTGATGAGAGAGAACATTACTGGCCAACTCCTGCATGTCCCCCACTGAGGATTTGGCCTACAACCTAGGCATGTGTCCTGACCAGGAATCAAACTGGCAACGTCTTGGTGCATGGGTTGACGCTCAAACCACTGAGGCACAATGGCCAGGCTAAAATAATTTTGTAATAGAATTGCATAGTCATGCAATCTTCAATGTCTGAAGGAAAAACTGCTAAATTGATCTAATGTTGGACAACCCTAGAAATATCAATTAGCTATTTATCCTCAAGTGTGAGGGACATTATCATGGCAACCCCCACCCCCCCTTATTTTTCATCTTCTGTTGACTTCTCTGACTGTTACCACCCTTCCCCCAAACCATAATTACAATTCTCCCTAAAAGCCTGGAACAGGCTTTATCTTCCTCTGGGGCTCCACAGTCCCTGGGGAAGCAGGTCAGCACCAGCGTGTTCCAGCACCTCTGCCCTGAAACCTGGCCGCCCGGGACAGACTCCAAGTGCTGTCATTTGCTGTTCTCAGGTATGTCACCTAACTTTCCCGGGCCTCAGTTTTCTTGTTTTGAAACAATGATAATATCTAGCTCAGAAGTTCCCATGAGAATGAAATGAGTTAATAAGTATAAAGTGCTTAGAAGAGTACTTGGTACACAGTAATTATTCAATAACTTTTTAAAAACATCATTTAAATATTGGTGACTTTATAGATTGACTTTGTACCAATGACTGACAATTTTTTTTTCTTTCCTCTAGGTGTTTTTTAATTTTAAAGATTATGTCAATTCTTTTTTTTTGACAAATAAGATGAACTTTGGTCTTATCTTTATATAAAACCATGTTATACCCACCCATCAGGCATTTGTTTAGCAACTATTGCAGGCAGGATACTTTTTTCAGGTGCGAGGGATAGAGAGGCAAATTTGTACAGCAAGCCGCGTACCCTCTGTGCGCTTTGGTCTCCTCATCTGTAAAGTGCTATGAGCTGGTTTCATAAAGTATATGAAGTGTATCATAAGAATAAGATGAACATTCCAAACTCAAGAAGTTCCTGGTCGCAGGACCCTTGCCATTCCTGTGATAACATATAGGGAAATTCAACACTTGAAAAAATTGCCAAGTGCTGATGAATGTGAGGCTCTATTATGATTTTGTTCATCATTAGATCTAGAACATTTTTTCTTATCCGTGCCTATTATATTTTACAAGCTCAGAATACATTGTGGAAAGCCCCATTACTTTCCAATGGGTGATTTTTTTTTTCAAATTTTTATGGACTGAGACATATTCCTAACAGGTTTCATGCTTCAGATCTCCATCTCCTCCCCAACTCGCTCACTCGTCCCACATTCCCAGTGAACTGGTGTATGAATCCTAGCTTAGCCACTGAACAAGTCCATGCTCATCAGAAATAGAAACACAAGATTAACATTATTTTTACCATCACGATAAATATTAGTTAAAAATCAAATTGATCTACTATGAAGGTTTTTGATACCTTTCAAATTTCACTTCTAGAGATTTAAAATTTTTGTTTCAGACATAATTCAAGGTTGATGAGAATCACTGCATCATTACTTAAGTTACAAGTCTTAACACAGACTGATTTACCCATATAGTTAGCCTTTTTTCTTGTGTTCCAGAGCCATTCAAGTTAATTCCATGTGTTTGTGGTCAGTTTGACTCTAGAGGCTGGCTTTACTGCAATGGGGGAGAAATGGCCTGGGAGAGGCCTGAGAATCTGCTGGAGCAGTGGTTTCCACACTTTCCTGATCATGTATCCCGCGAGTGAAAGCTATGCGAGCATACTCCCATACAGGTGTAACTTTAAATTTGTAAATTATATATGCACATCAATCTGTATTAATATATTACATACATTATAAAAATATACAGTGGAGAAACAGAAAACAGTGAGATGAAAAAATATTTTAAAAAATAAAATTTAACATTTTTAATGGAACACTTAACCTTTAGTCCTCAAATTGCAGAGATTTGTACTGATGTCTAGACCGTGGTTTATAAATGCCTTGCAAATTAAACTGGCATACTATCAGTTGATAATATTAAAAAGTATCACATACACTTAAGGCCAGATTCATTGTTTATAAAATGATGTATATCCATATTTCAAATAGTCTTTCTGAATATTTTTATTTTTATACTTTTGGTCTACATCTTGGCAGAATTGAATAGATCACCATTGACTTCATCTCTTAGTGTGGCTGGAAGTGAGCTCCTTCAAAGAGTAGGAAAAATACGGTTCTGCTAAAATTTCTTTTCTTTTTTAATTGAATTTACTGAGGTTACAGTGGTTAATAAAATTATATAGGTTTAAGGTGTACAATTCTAGAATATATCATCTGCATGTTGTATGTGTGTTCACTACCCTAAGTCATGTCTCTTTTCATCACCACTTATCCCCCCTTTACCCTCTCCTGATTCCCCCTCCCCCATTTCCCTCTGGTAATGACAATACTGTTGTCTATGAGATTCTGTTTTGTTTTTTGC
This sequence comes from Molossus molossus, assembly GCF_014108415.1. Lineage (NCBI taxonomy): Eukaryota > Metazoa > Chordata > Mammalia > Chiroptera > Molossidae > Molossus > Molossus molossus. The sequence goes on from NW_023425344.1 coordinate 187,739,494, forward strand.
TTAATCCCTTTACCTTTTTCACCCAGCCCTCCTCTCCCCTCCCCAATGACATCTATTAGTCTGTTTCTATTTCATTTATTAGTTTATATGTGGAATCTAATTATTTCTTGCATCATAAATATTATCATCAATCCATAGTTCTTTCCAGAAATCATTTAAAGCTATTGTTCCACTAGTGAGTTGTTACTTTATTTAAAACTAGATGATATAATCTATAAATCTGCTTAACTCCCCCAAAGAAAATAGCACCATGTTGTGATGCTTAGAAAGCAACACAAAAGCAAAGAGGCCATCATTATCCCTCAACACAGTCGACTGCAGACTGAAATATCAGCTGAACAAGGTACTTGTTTACTGAACATTAGTGATGTCCAGCTTTATGTTTTATTTTCAAGACAGAAAGACATGTAAATAAGAGTCCTGATATATTTTTTCTCCACCCAGAGCTATTTATACTTCAGTTTGGAAAGCATGGTATTAGATCCATTGGGTTCATCTGAGTCCCCGTGAGCCTGGGCTGGGCTGGGTTATGCAGAGGGAGCACAGGAGTGCACATAGAACTCTGGGCCCTGCTCCTGCTGTAACCAAAGAGCTCCAATTTCATTTATTTTATATTTTACACATTAAGCTTTTTGATAAATTTTCTTTGGAACAAATGATTCTACAACAAAAACATGTTTGAAACTCTTCTGGAGAAGCCTAGAAGCCCATTACTCACAGTTCTGACAAATGTTTGAAACTGAACATTAAATACTAAGTTGCAAAGACAGTCTTTTAACTGAAGAGCTAAATATACCAGTTTCTAAAGTTCCTGGGTTTTATGTTTTGACATGAAAAATGATAGCCTTAGATCTAAAAGAGAAAATACTTTAACAAAACATGCTACAAAAGTTTTGAACATGATTAAATGCTAAATAAAAGCATTGGTTAAAAAACATTATTTTTTTTCTTAATTGAGACAATAAAAGATTTTCAATATTTTAAAAATAGATCATATTAAAGTGAAGCTTAAAAAAGGATATGGTTCTCGTGATATTTCAGTGAACTTAATCTTGCTTCGCCTAGAGGCTTTGGGAATACCAGCTAGCTCATGCATCTTAAGATAATATAAAATCAGTGGACTCTGACCTCCAAAGTTGAAGAGCACACGGTTAAACTCTGGACCAGTGCTACTATAGTGGGACTGTGAGGGAAAGAAAAAATAAAGTCAGTTATTAATTTGGTGTGTTTTTAAAGAATTATAAATAAATTATAACTGTATTATAACTACCATCTAGCATAATAAAATAAAGTAAATACTTCAAAGCATATTCTTAATAAAAGAAATTTACTAATGTATCTATGATTATATGCAATAAAGTTCTCCACGCTTTTTGCTTTATCAGCACACTTGAAGGTAGGTCAATAGAGATTATTTTGTCTAAAGAACAGAAGTAAAAAAGAATGAAGAAGATGAACAAAGGCCTAGAAAAAGGGGCAGGAAAAAATATAAAGAAATAATAACTGAAACTTTCCAAATTTTATGAAAAATATACCTAAGAAACTTAATTTCAAGTAGAATAAGCTCTTACCTAGACACATCATAGTCAAAGTTTGAAAGACAAAGACCAAAAGAAACATCTCAAAAAACAGCATGTCTAGAAACCTTAATAAGATTAACAGCTGACTTCTCATTAGAACAAAGGAGATCAAAGGCAATTGGATAACATAATCAGAGTGCTGATGGAAAAAAATGTTGACCACAAATTCTGTGTCAGGGAAATGACAGTCAGAAATATAATTGCTTCAAGATTCTATTATTGACTTCTTGTGGAAAACAAGTTCAGCATAGCAACTACTTATCTGCTAAGTCTTTCCTCAATACCTGTAATGCCTAGAAGAGAGATTTATTATTGATTCTATTTCCTATGGGGAAATAAGATTTTATTCTCTTGCTTTTATTGATACATAAAATTCTCTTGTATTCCCTTTGCTTATGGTCACTTTTTAATTTTATTAATTCATAACTGCTTCAGAATTATTTTAAAAGTGGGATTATGATAATCAAAAGCAATTTTTTGATGGTGAAAAATTAAATGTCAATATCAGATATATTTTCTATGATGTAAATCATTTCCTTTATCTTAATCTTTCATGACAATTTATATCAGGTTATATCTAGCCTGATTTTCTAAATTACATGCAAAACCAAGCCAAGCTCCATTTAGATTAAAATGAAAATTTTCCTGTCTCAAAAGATCATTTTATGACCCCTTTCCAGGCTTCTGTCTTGTATACTATAAGTCAGAAAGTCTACTTTACTGAAATACCACAAATAGATATTTTTGCTATTTTTCCATGCAATTATCAGTGTTCAATTTAGAAAAAGCACAGCTCCTTCTTCATCTAAGATAATCCCTGGTTTTTTAAGGATAGTTAACCAGGCAAGAGCAGAACTAGGCATTAAATGCAAATTCAGTGTTTTGTGGAGGCTCAGCCATTTTCTTAGATACTTTAGAGCAGAAAGTACCATGTTGCCCAAAGAACTCTTGTTAGAAATATCCACAGTGGCCCTGGCTGGTTTGGCTCAGCAGTTAGTGTGTCGGCCCATGGACCAAACAGTCGCAGGTTTGATTCTGATCAAGGAAATGTACCTCAGTTTAGGTTCACCCCTGGCCCTGGTCAGCGGGAGGCAACCAATCAATATGTCTCTCTCACATGGATGTTTCTCTCTCCCTCCCTCCCACTCTATCTGAAGATAAATGGAAAAGTATCCTTGGGTGAGGATTAAAAAAAAGAAATATCCAAAATGGCCAAAACAAGTAACAGAAGCCCCCCTGCTTCCATTCACCCTACAAAAGATATGACATAAAATTGTCAGAGAATTTTGATTCCATAAATAGGACTTTTATCATCAAAGAACTATTTGTTACTAATTTTGAAGAACCAAACAATCCTATAAATTTTGGATGGGTCACAGGGGGTGTACCAGAAAGTCCAAGGGATGGTTTTGGTGCTAAATCTTTCTGTTAATTTATTAAAAGATAATTGCCCGTACTGATTGCAAAACTAAGCTTTGATTTGCTATGTTTTAATGTGTGTCCTGTCAATGCCCATATGGATATTGGAAACCCACAGGCACCCATTCAGCATTTGGACAACTCTGGTGCTTAAAACATTATTCTTTATGTTGAACTGAAATCTGTTTTCATATAGCTTTCACCTATTTGTAAAAGTAAAATATGTTTTGGTTTGCACTAGTAAAAAAAAAATCTTTTCTGAGCCATAAAAAAAACATCTAATCCTGCTCTCTGTTAATAAGGTCTCCAGGGTTTTTTCTTTTCTAGTAGAAATGTTTTTAAACATTTTGATCATTGCTCAAACAATATGGTTTCAGAGTCCTTCATCATTTTGGTTATATTCTGTTCAGAATACTTCTAATTATCTACACCCTTTTATAATGAAGCTCTCGAAAATTAATATAAAACACAATTACTGTCAAATCAGCATAGAATTAAGTCCACATGTCTATTTAAATAGTCAAGAATACAGTAGATTTTGGAGTCAACAACATTCTACTGTTGACACATATAGATCTTACCACCAGAAATACTTCCCAAAGCTATTCGCTGCCCCCAAGCCAAGGCTTTCTCATGTTGTACCTCTGCAGTTCTAATTTTGGACCTCTATACTTTTCCACAATAAAAAGTTTATTTTCTAAGGTCAGGCTTTTTACTCTAGCCTGTTGTAAACTTTTGGTCATCCAATGTATTAATAATTCTTTTAAGTGTATGACTTCTACATATCTAATACAAATGGCAACCATATTAAAAAAATTTTTTTTTCTTTATTGAGAGAGGTTCAGAAAGAGAAGGGAGAGGGAGAGAGAGAGAGAAATATTGATAGAGCGAACATTGATTGGCCACCTCCTTCATGCCCCCCACTTGGGATCTGGCCCACAACCTGGGCATGTGCCCTGACTGGGAAGCGAACTGGCAGCTCCTTGGTGCATGGGTCGACGCTCAACTAGTGAGCCACACTGGCCAGGCGGCAACCATATTTTTATCCAAGTTGTTGATAAAGTAGTCTGCATGGAACAGGGCCAATAATGCAACAAGATGTATCTGCAATTTATTTTCTATCTTTTAATAGTGTTACCTGAAAAAGGTTGTACAGTCAGTTACAAATCCATCTCTATTTCTTCAATTGTATGTAAAGTGTAAAAGACCATTTTTAGTGCTTGCTGAAGATGAGATATACAATTTTTATTACATGTCCCTGATTTCTATATCTGTCCACCCTTCTTGCTCCCCACCCAAAAGTGTGATATTGTCATCATCCCAAATTGACTACTGGAGACCACCAGTTTCCTTGCTAAGTACTTACAAACCATTGTTGGCAGTGCTGTGAAGGCTGAAAGAGATTCTATATGCCTGGATTATCAGAGTCCAGGAAATCTGCGAATACTGACTTCCAGAAAGAGGATTTTATATAAACATAATTCAAAATTTAAAATAATGGACAGACTTGACTAGATAATTCAGACAAAATTTTAGCAATAAAGACTTCAACAGATTAAAAACCTAACTGTTTAACGAGTTATGAGATAAAACTCAAAAATTTCAAGCCAATAACCTCATTAAATCTTGGCTATAGAGACAAAAGGTGGCAAGTCCATAGGCTCTCTATTTTGGAGGCACCTTCAGGAAAGTGGAGAAACATAGCATTTACGACTTAAAGAGTAACAGTGTCTACATGTACTCAGTTATTCCAGGACCATGGCTTAAAAGATGGGGACAGGTCAACCATTACAGAAAACTCCTTTGAAATTTCCAGCAAATGTGACTGATGCTTACTGAGATCGAGCCATGTTTGCAAGTCAGTCCAAGGACAAGTAGTGCTAACAGTGTGAGAACAAATAAATGTTATGTTTTTTTCTTTTCCCATTAGAGATGAGAATTTTTAAAGAAAAAAATAAGACTTTTTAATATTAATATTAACCCAGTAAATCACTTTGATCATTACATTTTTTCTAAGATATATATCAAAAATAAAATAACCAACAATGTCTACATCAAACTGTTCAACTAATTATATTGCAAATTAAAGAAGAACGTAAAAAAAAATTTACTGCACTTCAAACCTTTGTTGTTGGTCTTAATAATTTTGATTCTTCCTTGGTTGTGGTATATGTTGCTGGGATCTTTAAAATTTTCATCATATTGAAGTCTATAGATAAAACAAACACATACAATATTTTAAAAATATTCTGGTTTTCTTTTTCTTGACAAAAGACATGATGCCCCTTCTTTCTCCTAGAAATTCACTCTAAACATGGAGAGAGGCAAAGACGGATGGGAGATGTTTAGGATATTATTATAGCTTTCCCTAGTCAGAGGAAATGAATATTTCATCCCATTTTCTCATAAATTGCTCTAAGCTACCATTTATTAAGAATACATGGAAAAGCCCAGGTCTTTTGCTTCTGAACCCAGAGCTCTTTTCATGATCTCTAGTTAAATGCAATAGGGGGCTTGGCCCTCTGCATGTTAGAATCCACCTTTTCCACATACTCACAGCACACCCATATCTGATGATTTTTCCATGCAACCAGCATGAATGCACATGAGGGTATCTAGGGAATCTTGTCATGTCTTCCAGGACTAGAGAACAGCATGATTTAATCAGCTGTGTCAATCAGCCTAAAAGTAGTTATTAAGATATCCTAACACAGAGCAGAGAAAACAGGTGATCTAAGAGGTTTATGCTAGATTCTGGCATTATTATCATCAATTACCATGTAGACTAATTAGATCTAGAGGCTGTGATGTTGATGAGAAACATCTGAGGAGTTGAGGAGAGTCACTTGGACTGATTTTTGATATTAGACATGAAAAGATTTTAAATATTAGCCTGAAATATTAGAGGCAAGTGGGGATTTATCTTTGGCTGAGATTAAATAATTGGTTAGCACCCAGCCAGTGTGGCTCAGTAGTTGAGCGTCGACCCATGCACTAAGAGGTCACTGGTTCAATTCCTGTCAGGGCACATGCCCAGGTTGTGGGCCTGATCTCCAGTGGGGGGGGGGGGCATGCAGGAGGCGGCCAATCAATGTTCTCTCTCATCAATGTTTCTATCTATCTCTCCCTCTCCCTTCTTCTCTCTCTAAAATCAATAAAGAAAAAAATATTAAAAAACAACAATTGGTTAGCAAGGAATCTACAGTTTAAAATTTTGAGTGATACCAATGTTAGATTGAGTTGGAGTTAGAATTGGCAGGAAAAGTAGTAAACCACATAATTTCTTTTCTTTAAAACTTACTCAAAAGCATATAACTTTGTATGGAGAGGAATTTGGCGATATCTACCCAAAATACATATTTTCCCCTTCACCCAGCAATTTCTCTCCTAAGAATATATCATACACAACCTCCTAAATATGAAATAAAATAGATACAAGTTTATTGATTTGTGGCATAACTTGAAAATTTAGAGATGATCAACAACCCATGTATGTAGCAGTCAAGCTGTGGCTGAATAAACTAAGGCACACCCATGTGAAGGGATACTATGCAGCTGTAAAAAGCAATGAGGAGAAGGAGAAGGCAAGATGGCTGAAGCCTAAGGAAGTTCCTTCCGCTTGCTCCTAGCACAGGACCAAACTTGAGGCTAAACTGCAGAACATTCAACTTGAAAACCACCTGAAAATAGCTGATTGGAAGCACTGCCAGTGGGAATATGGAGAGGGCACAGGAGAAGATGCCAAGTGGGTGAGCAAACTCGTGCAGCTGGGAGGAAGGGGCGGTAGCACACCTCCTGCCCTCTGGGAGTGGGGGATTCAGCCCCAAACAAGAGCATCAGAGAAGGGAAGGGGAGCACACATAGCATCGAAATCAGAGGTGAGTTGGCCCTCCAGGGTGACTCAGCACTAACCCAGGCTACAAGCGAAGGCTGTCACAACACCAGCCTGGGAAGCTCACTCTGACTGTGGGCGCTGGGAGGGGCCACAAAGCAGAATAGCAAACCCGAGGAGGGATCTGAACGGATCACACAGCAGTGAATTTGAGGGGCTGATTACTCACTGAAAGAACTTTGAAGGGGGCTAGTCAGAGTGCTGGGGAAAGAGGTGTGTTGCTCCCCACCTCCAGGAAAAAGGAGCTGTCCCTTCCCCCACCCTTGGAACAGTTCTGGGTTGGAAGTCAGCACCCCAGTGGCAGGGCCTAGGGGTGCTGGAAATTTGGATCCCCAGGTGGGAGCCTGGGCAGAAGTCCCACCCAGCAAGAGCAAGTCATGCTGAAAGATTAAAGAGCCAAGCAGGGCATTTTTTTTCTTTCTCCTTTTTCCCCCCTCAACCCTCCCCTGCTTGGGGTGGTGACCAGGGGGTGCCAGCAACCCAGCCAGAGATGAGGCACAGGAAGGAAAGAAAGAGACTGCCTGCCCCTCCTGTAAACTATAGGCACCACCCCCAGTGCAAATGTGTGTAAATTATACTGACAGAGCCCAGGCTATCCTGGAAGGGAAAGCAACCCAGAACAAATACATTCACGTGACAAGCCCTAGAGCAGACCCAGCCTCTGGTCTAGGAAAGCCCTGCCTACTGGACTGCCTGGGATCCACCCTGCAGGGCTTCAGCCAGGAGATCCAGGGCCAGGCGGGAATAGCAATTCATATTGGCCTGCACCAGAGAACTGTCCAAGGGGACAGGGACCCACACACCAAGAGGCCAGATCCAAAAACATCTGAGCAAAATCCAATGAGCTCCATAAATAGCAGATCCAAAATTTGTTGTTGTTGTTTTGGTGTTTTTATTTTCTTTTTAATTTGCATTTTTATTGTAATATTTTTTATTTTCCAATTTTTTACCTTCTTATTTTATATTTTATTCAATTTAGCATTATTACTTTCTAAAATTGTTATTATTTCAGTCATTATTTTCTTTTTTTTATTAATTAATTTTTGTTACAGATGTTTCTCCTTTTTCTCCCACTGATTCCCCCCTCCCCTCCCCTCCCTCCCTGCCCTTTCCCCAGTTTGTTGTCCATGTCCACTGTTCATGCATACATGCATATAAGTTCTGTGGTTTATCTCTTCCCCACCACCCCCCTATTTAGGGGATTGTCAGTCTGTATCCCATTTCCGCGTCTCTGGGACTACCCCCTTCCTCAGACTGTTATGTTCATTATATTCCACAAATAAGTGAGATCATATGAAACTTGTCTTTCTCTGTTTGGCTTGTTTCACTTAGGATGATACTTTCCAGGTCCCTCCATGTAGTCTCAAAGGATAAGAGGTCTTTCTTTCTTACAGCTGCGTAGTACTCCATTGTGTATATGTACCACTGCTTTTTTATCCATTCGTCTACGGATGGACACTTGGGCTGTTTCCAGATCTTAGCAAGTGTAAATAGTGCTGCTACAACATGGGGGTACATATATTCTTTCTGATTGGTGTTTCAGGCTTCTAAGGGTATATTCCTAGAAGCGGGATCACTGGGTCAAATGGAAGTTCAATTTTTAATTTTTTGAGGTAACACCATATTGTTTTCCATAGTGGCTGCACCAGTCTGCATTCCCACCAGCAGTGTACTAGAGTCCCCTTTTCTCCACACCCTCGCCAACACTTGTTGTTTGATGATTTGTTGATGGCGGCCATTCTGACAGGTGTGAGGTGATACCTCATTGTTGTTTTAATTTGCATCTCTCTGATGATCAGTGATGATGAGCATTTCTTCATATGTTTCTTAACCATTTGTATGTCCTGTTTGGAGAGGTGTCTATTTAGTTCCTCTGCCAATTTTTTAATTGGATTCTTTGTCTTCTTTTTGTGGAGTTGTATGAGCACTCTATATGTATTGGAAATTAACCCCTTATCTGATGTATCATTGGCAATTATGCTCTCCCATACAGTGGGTAGCCTTTCCGTTCTGATGATTGTATCTTTTGCTGTGCAGAAGCTTTTGAGTTTGATGTAGTCCCATGTGTTCATTTTCTCCTTTGTTTCTATTGCCTTAGGTGATGTGTCAGTAAAAATTCTGCTGTGTATGATGTCTGAAATTTTGTTGCCTACAGTCTCTTCTAGGATTTTTATGGATGCATGAGTTACATTTAAGTCTTTTATCCATTTTGAGTTTATTCTCGCGTAGGGTGTAAGTTGATGGTCTAGTTTCATTCTTCTGAAAGTGGCTGTCCAATTTTCCCAGCACCATTTATTAAAGAGGCTGTCCTTACTCCACTGTATGCTCTTGCCACCTTTGTCAAATATTAATTGAGCATATTGCCTTGGGTCCATTTCTGGGTTCTCTGTTCTGTTCCACTGGTCTATATGCCTGTTCTTGTGCCAGTACCAGGCTGTTTTGATTACAGTGGTTTTGTAGTGTAACCTGATATCTGGTATTGTGATCCCTCCAACTTTGTTCTTCCTTTTCAAGATTGCTGTGGCTATTTGAGGCCTTTTTTGGTTCCATATGAACTTTTGAAATAATTGTTCTAATTCTGTGAAGTATGCCATTGGTATTTTGTTGGGGATTGCGTTGAATCTATAGATTGCTTTGGGTATTATGGACATTTTAATGATGTTAATTCTTCCAATCCATGATCAGGGTATGTGCTTCCACTTTTTTATATCTTCCTCTATTTCTTTTTTCAATGACCTGTAGTTTTCTGCGAATAGGTCCTTTATTTCTTTGGTTAAATTTATTCCTAGATATCTTAATTTTTTTGCTGCAATGGTAAATTGGATTTTTGGCTTAGTTTCTCTTTCTGTGAGTTCACCATTGGTGTATAAGAATGCCATCGATTTCTTGACGTTAATTTTGTATCCTGCTACTTTGCCAAATTCATTTATTAAGTCTAGTAAATTTTTGATGGAGTCTTTGGGGTTTTCTATATATAGTATCATGTCATCTGCAAATAATGACAATTTCACTTCCTCCTTTCCAATTTGGATCCCTTTTATTTTTTCTTCCTGTCTGATTGCTGTGGCTAAGACTTCCAGTACTATGTTAAATAGGAGTAGCAAAAGTGGGCATCCTTGCCTTGTTCCTTTTCTTAAGGGAAATGCTTTTAGTTTTTGCCCATTGAGTATGATGTTGGCTGTAGGTCTTTCATATATGACCTTTATTATATCTAGATATGATCCCTCTATTCCTACACTGCTGAGCGTTTTTATCAGAAATGGATGCTGGATTTTGTCGAAGGCTTTTTCAGCATCTATTGATATTATCATGTGGTTTTTATTCTTCATTTTATTTATGTGGTGTATCATGTTTATGGATTTGCGAATATTGTACCAGCCTTGCATCCCTGGGATGAATCCCACTTAATCATGGTGGATAATTTTTTTGGTGTATTGCTGGATCCGATTTGCTAGTATTTTGTTTAGGATTTTGGCATCTATGTTCATCAGGGATATTGGCCTGTAGTTTTCTTTCTTGTGTCTTTTTCTGGTTTTGGAATTAGAATTATGCTGGCTTCATAAAACGAGTTTGGAAGTCTTCCTTCTTCTTGAATTTTTTGAAATAGTTTGAGGAGAATGGGTATTAGTTCTTCTTTGAATGTTCGGTAAAACTCCCCCGTGAAGCCATCTGGGCCTGGGCTTTTGTTTGCTGGGAGAGTCTTGATTACATCTTCAATTTCTTCTGTTGTTATTGGTCTGTTCAAGTTTTCTATCTCTTCCTGATCTAGTTTTGGGAGACTATGTGTTTCTAGAAATTTGTCCATTTCGCTTAGATTGTCAAATTTGTTGCCATATAATTGTTCATAGTAGTTGTAAACGATCTTTTGTATTTCTGTGGTGTCAGTTGTTATCTCTCCTCTTTCATTTCTGATTCTGTGTATTTGGGTTCTCTCTCTTTGTTTCTTGGTGAGTCTAGCTAAGGGTCCATCAATCTTTTTTATCTTTTCGAAAAACCAGCTCGTTGTTTTATTGATCCTTTGAATTGTTTTTTTGGTCTCTATGTCATTGATTTCTGCTCTGATCTTTACTATTTCCTTCCTTCTACTTGCTCTGGGGTTTTCTTTTTGTTTGCTCTCTAGTTCTTTAAGTTGTGAAGTTAGATAGTCTATTAGAGATTCTTTTGTTTTTTGAGGTAGGCCTGTAGTGCTATGAACTTCCCTCTCAGAACTGCTTTCGCTGTATCCCATAGATTTTGTGTTGTTGTGTGTTCTTTTTCATTGGTTTCCAGGAAGTTTTTGATTTCTTCCTTGATCTCCTCGGTGACCCATTCATTGTTTAATAACATGCTATTTAGCTTCCATGTGTTCAAATGTCTTTGTATGTTCTTCTTGCAATTGATTTCTAATTTCTTGCCGTTGTGATCTGAGAAGATGCTTGATATAATGTCAATCTTCTTGTAGAGACTTAATTTGTGCCCTAACATGTGGTCTATCTTTGAGACTGTCCCATGTAAACTTGAGAAGAATGTGAGTTCTGTAGTTTTTGGGTGTAGTTCTCTGTAGATATCTGTTAAATCCATTTGGTCTAGTGCTTTATTTAGAGTCTCTGTTTCCTTGCTAATTTTTTGTCTAGAGGATCTATCCAGCGATGTCAGCGGGGTGTTGAAGTCCCCTGCTATGATTGTATTGCTATCGATTTCTCCTTTGAAGTCCCCCAGATGTTTTTTAATATATTTTGGTGCTCCTATATTGGGTGCATATATATTAGTCAAGGTTATATCTTCCTGTTGCATAGATCCTTTCAATATTATGTAGTGGCCTTCTTTGTCTCTACTTATGGCCTTCATTCTGAAATCTATTTTATCAGATATGAGTATTGCTACCCCAGCTTTTTTTTCTTTTCCGTTTGCTTGGAAGATTTTTTTCCATCCTTTCACTTTCAATCTATGTGAGTCTTTTGTTGTGAGGTGGGTCTCTTGTAAACAACATGTAGATGAGTCATGCTTTCTTATCCAGTCAGCTACTCTGTGTCTTTTTATGGGAGCATTCAGTCCATTTACATTTAAGGTGATTATTGATATGTACTTATTTTGCCATTTTTGTTTACTGTGGTTCTGTTTTTCTTCCATTTTTTCCTGGTAATTACAGCAGTTTGTTTAACATTTCTTGCAGTGCTTGTTTGGTGCTAGTGTATTCCCTTAGTCTTTTTTTTTTTTTTTTTTGTCTGGGAAGCTCTTTATTTGACCTTCTATTTTGAATGATAGCCTTGCTGGGTAGAGTTGTCTTGGATTCAGATCCTTGTTTTTCATGACCTTGATTACTTCATGCCATTCCCTTCTTGCCTGTAGTGTTTCTTGTGAGAAGTCAGCTGAGAGCCTTATGGGGTTTCCTTTGTAGGTAACCTGTTGCTTATCTCTTGCTGCTTTTAGGATTCTCTCTTTGTCTTTAATTTTTGGCAGTTTGATTACTATGTGTCTTGGTGTGGGCCTGTTTGGGTTCTTCTTACTTGGGGCTCTCTGTGCTTCTTGAACTTGAATGCCTTCTTCCTTCACCAAATTAGGAAAGTTTTCTGTCACTATTTCTTTGAATATATTCTCTAACCCTTGCTTATTTTCTTCTTCTTCAGGTACTCCTATGATGCGAATATTATTACGTATGCAGTTGTCCCACAGTTCTCTTAAGCTGTCTTCCTGTTTTTTAATGGTTTTTTCCTTTTGGTTTTCTGATTGGTTGATTTTTTTCTAGCCTGTCTTCTAATTCACTGATCCTGTCCTCAGCTTCTCCTACTCTGCTTTTTAGACCTTCCAACGTGTTTTTCATTTCTGATATGTCATTCTTCATTTCTTCCTGTTGGCTTTTAATTTCCATCTGGTTGATTTTTTTTTTTTTTTTTTTATCCTCACCCAAGGACACTTTTTTATTCTTTGTTCAGATAGAGCAGGAGGGAGAGAGAGAGAGAGAGAGAAACATCGACGTGAAAGGGACACATCGAGTGGCTGCCACCCGCACGACCAACCAGGGCCGGGGACAAACTGCAACCGAGGTACATGCCCTTAGTGGGAACCGAACCCGAGTCTCTCCGGACCACAGGTCGTTGCTTTAACCGCTGAGCCAAACCGGCCATGGCTCCATCTGGTTGATTTTCAACATTTCTATGTCTTTACTCATGGTGCTCATATCCTTCCACATACTGTTGAGCTTTCTCAACATCATGGCTCTAAATTCTAGTTCTGTTAACTTGCTTAACTGCACCTCATTTATCTCATCTTGCGTAGAGGTCTCATGTTCTTACATTTGGTCTTTGTTTCTGTTTTTCACCATTTTGGCTATCACAGTGGGCTTTGGAGTCTGCCAAATTTTCCCTGTGGGTGTTGGTGTTCTGCTGTTTGTGGTTCCCTCTCCTGGGTTTGGATGAGCCAGGGAGGACCCACTTTAAGCACCACCTTCAAGTCTTAGCTTTTCTGGTTAGTGTTGCTAGCCCAGGGAATGGTCGTTATCCTCTAGCTTTTTTTTTTTTTTTGCCTGGAGGCTATTAGTAGCGGTCACCTGAAGACCCTTGGTGTCTGAGTTGCCTGAAAAACTCCCTCAGGTGCTCAGTGTAAGAGGATTTCCCGAGGTTGAGGCAGCTGCTGATTGTTAATGGGCCTCAAGTAGCATTTCAATGGCCACCAGGTGGGATTTAATCTCTGAGGGAGGGGCCTCCACCTCGCCTCTCCCCAGGGCCCTAGGAAGGAGTAAAATGACCACAGTCCTGAGTGGCTGCACTCAGCGAAAGCTCTTAGCACCCTCCAAAACCCGAGTGTCCCCACACAGTTCCAGTCCAGTCTGCCTTCCCTCTGCTGAAGCTCAAGGTGAGTGGCTGCTGCCAATTTAACCTCTGTCTAGACTCTGCGTCATGGAGCCGCCTGGGACTTTTAACCCAAGAGTGCTGCTTCCTGCCAAGGGCAGCCACGGCTGTGGCACCAGCAGAGGGTTTTGCACTCAGCAGAAGCCCCAGGACTGAGCTGCAGTAGCGAGACTCTGCCGGGGTGGCAGCAGCTTCCAGCAGAGTCCCCTCGTCCCCGCGAATCTGTGCGGCACCAGCCGAGGGCTTAGCACGCAGAGTTCACAGGAGTCAGCCTGGGTAGCAGCGTCCAGTTGAGTCCCCTGGTCCGAGCCAGTCCGTTCCAGCCCTTGCGGCACCAGTCGAGGGCTTAGCAGGCAGCAGGATTTGCAGGACTCAGGCGGGGTCACAGCAGAGGCTTTTGCAGCAACTTCCCTCCACCGCTGCTGAGTTTCCTGGCCCCAGGGAGTGCGTGCCGCACCAGCCGAGGGTTTGGGAGGCAGGAGAGTTCGCACAGGAGAGTTCGCAGGCCTGGGCGGGGTCGCAGCGGAGGCTTTAGCAGCAACTTCCCGCCACCGCTGCCGCCAAGTTCCCTGGCCCCAGCGAGTCCATGCGGCACCAGCAGAGGGTTTGGGAGGCAGGAGAGTTCGCACAGGAGCGTTCGCAGGACTGGGGCGGGGTCGCAGCAGAGGCTTTAGCAGCAACTTCCTGCCGCAGAGTTTCCCGTCCCCGCCCTGGCCGCTGCGGAGGCTTTAGCAGCAACTTCCCGCCGCGGAATCCCCCGGTCTCCACCTAGGCCTCTGCAGACCTTGGGCTCTGGCCCCCCTCTCGTGTCCTCGCAAGCCTACCAGGATTGAGTCGGTGTCCCTGGTTATGTGGTTCTCCAAGGTGTGTTTCGGTTGCCCCTTCCTGACGATTTGCCTTTATTTTCCTTGTGAATCCAGTTTGGTCCTGGGATATGGTCTGTGTTGCTCCATTCACTCCGCCGCCATTTTTTCTTCTCCCCCAGTCATTATTTTCTACTTACATTTATACTTACCCTATTTCTGGTCTCTGCCTTGTTTGCTTTCATATTCTTTTTTTTCCCTCTCGCCTAACACTTTTGGTCTCACAAATTCTAGTCTTCTTGTGTGTATGTGTGTGTGTGTGTGTGTGTGTGTGTTTTCTGTTTGTTTGTCTTTTAATCTTTTTGTTGAGGCTGTTACTATTATCATTGTTGAGGCTGAATTTTTTTCAGGTGCTTTTAAGTTTGGTAGGGTTTTGCCTTGCCTTCTTTGCTTTCATCTTTTTTCTCCCTCTTCTAATTCTTTTGGTCACATGCCTTCTAGTATTCTTCGTGTGTGTGTGTGTGTGTGTGTGTGTGTGAGATCAGTTTGTTTGTTTGTCTTTTAATCTTTTTGTGAGGCTGTTGCTTTTATCATTGTTGATGTTGATATTTTTTTCAGGTTCTTGTTGATTTAGTAGAATTTTGCCTTGCCTTCTTTGCTTTCATTTTTCCCCTCCCTCTTCTAATTCATTTAAGCTCGTGCCTCTTAATATTCTTTTTGTGTGTATGTATGAGTGTGTTTTTTGTTTGTTTGTTTGTCTTTTGATCTTTTTGTTGAGACTTGCTTTTATTACTGTTAATGCTGATATTTTTCTTGGGTTCTTTTTGCTTTGATCTGGTTTTGCTTTGTATTGTTCTGTCAACACCTATGTAACAGTTGGCATGACAGGGTTTGGGATGCAATTCACGGTCAACAACCCTGAAGGCTGAGCCCATTCACAAACAGACAATAGCAATCAAAACCAAAATTCAGCAGGAGAGACAATATAATCCACATAAGGGTCATTCCTAGAGCACCCAGCTCAGAAGATCAAAGAGACTATTCCATTGGGTCCCACAAGAAGGCCACCATACCAAGACTGGGAGACATAACAGTCTTATCTGATACACACCAACCTGCCTACATGTTCCAGTGCACCTCACCTGCCCCTAAACTTCCAGACTGCTAAATTGGTGAGACAAAGAATCCCCAAGTGAAATAAAAGGAGGAATCACCAAAAAGGGAACTAAATGAAATGGAGGGAAGCAATTTGTCAGATAAAGAATTCAAAGCAATGGTTTTAAGGGTGCTCAAATAACTTAGTGAGAATTACAAACAACTTAATGAAAATTATAAACAGCTCAGTTGGAACCACATCAGCATGAATAAAGAATAGAAGCTATGAATAAAAATCAGAAAATAAAGAATGACATAGCTGAAGTAAAAAAAAAAAAACACCCCAGAAGGATTCTACAGTAGATTAGAAGAAGCAAAAGATCAAATCAGTGAGTTAGAAGACCAGGTAGGAAAAATACCCAATTAGAGCAGCAAATTAAAAAAAAAGCAAGAGGAAGTTTAAGGGAGCTTTGGGACAATATGAAAAGTAACAACATTTTCAACATAGAGGTACCAGAAGGAGAAAAGTCAGAGAAAGTAATAGAGAACCTGTTTGAAGAAATGACAGAAAATTTCCCTAACCCGGTGAAGGGAAAAGTCACACAAGTCCACACAAGAGAGTCCCAATCTAAATGAACCCAAAAGACCCACACCTAGACACACCATAATTAAAATGCAAACATTAAAGAAAAAGAAAGACTCTTAAAGGCAGCAAGACAGACAAGAAGTTACCTCCAATTAGACTGTCAGCTGATTTCTCAATAGGAACACTGCAGGCCAGAAAGGGGCTGGCATGAATTATGCAAAGTAATGAAAAGCAAGGACTGAATCCAGAACTATTCCATCTATCAAGGCTATCATTCAAAATTGAAGTGCTCCAAAGACAAAAAAAAAAAAAAAAAAAAAAAAAAAGGCTAAAGGTGTTTAATACCCTGAAACCAGCACTGCAAGAAATGCTAAAAGAACTGTTGTAAGAAGATGAAGTAATATACAGAATGGAACACAGGCATAAAGACTAAAAATGGCAACAAATAAGTATCTATCAATAACCTTAATGTAAATGCCTTAAATGCTACAATCAAAAGACACAGAGTAGCTGAATGGAAAAGGAAACATGACCCATATATGTGCTGTCTACAAGAGACCCATCTCAGAACAAAAGACTCACACAGGATAAAATTGAAGGGATGGAGAAAGTTTTTCCATACAAATGAAAATAAAAAAATTGCTGAGACAGCAATACTCATATCTGATAAAATAGACTTCAAAATGAAGGCCATAATAAGAGACAAAGAAGGTCACTAGATAGTATTAAAAGGATCAATCCAACAAGAGTATATAACCTTGGTGAATATATATGCACTGAATATAGAAGCACCAAAATATATTGAAAAATTTCTGGAGGACTTCAAGGGAGAGATCAAGAGCAATACAATCAGAGTAGGGACATTTAACATGCCACTGACATTTCTGGATAGATCTCCCAGACAAAAAATTAAAAAGGAAACAGAGACCCTAAACAACACACTAGATCAGATGCATTTATAATTGATATTTATAGAACATTTCACCCCAAAGCTACAGAATATACATTCTTCTTAAGTGCACATGACAGTCTCAAAGATAGACCACATGTTAGGATACAAACTTAGTCTCTACAAGTTCAAGAAGACTGAAATCATATCAAGTATCTTCTTGGATCACAATGGCATGAAAATGGAAATCAATTAAATAAAAACACTCAAAAACATTCAAACACATGGAGGCTAAATAGCATATTATTAACAATGAATGGGTTACCAATGATATCAAGGAAGAAATAGAAAAATTTCTGGGAACTAATGAAAATGAACACAAACAACACAAAATATTTAGGACTCAGTGAAAGCAGTCCTAAGAAGAAAGTTCATAGCATTACAGACCTACCTCAAGAAACAAGAAAAGTTTCTAATCAATTATATAACTCTACAACTCAAATAACTAGAATGAGAACAAAACAACAACAACAACAAAACCCCAGAGTAAGTAGAAGGAAGGAAATAATAAAGATCAGCATGGGAAAAAATGACACAGAGACTAAGAAAACAATACAGCAGATCAATGAAACCAAGAGTTGATTCTTTGAAAAGATAAACAAGATTGCTAAACCTTTAGCCAGACTCACCAAGGAACAAAGAGAACCCAAATTAATAAAGTCAGAAACAAAAGAGGTGATGTAACAACTGACACAACAGAATATACAAAGGATTATAAGGAAATACCATGAACAATGATATGCCAACAAACTGGACAACCTAGGTGAAATAGACAAATTCCTAGAATCATACAGTCTTCCCAAAGTCAACCAGGAAGAGTCAGAAAACTTGAGCAGGTTAGTAACAACTAAGGAAATAGAAGCAGTAATCAATAATCTCCCAGAAAACAAAAGCTTTGGTCCAGATGGCTAGGGGAGTTTTACCAAACTTTCAAAGAAGAACTAACACCTGTTCTCAAACTATTCCCAAAAATTCAAGAGTAAGGAAGACTTCCAAGCTCTTTCTATGAGGCCAGCATAATTCTAATCCTCAAACCAGATAAAGACACTACAAAGAAAGAAAACTAAAAGCCAATATCCCTGATGAACATAGATGCCAAAATACTCAACAAAATATTAGCAAATCAGATTTAGAAATATAGGAATATATTTAAAAAATTATTTACCACAATCAAGAGGGATTTACCCCAGGGATGCAAGGCTGGTACAATATTCACAAATCAATAAATGTAGTACACCACATAAACAAAATGAAAGATAAAAACCATATGATCATGTCAATAGACACTAAAAACGCATTTGACAAAATCAAGCACCCACTTTTGATAAAAACTCTCAGCAAAATTGGAATAGAAGGATTATACCTCAACATAATAAAGGCCATTTATGACAAACCTACAGCTAAAATCATACTCAAAGGGCAAACACTAAAATCACTTTCCTTAAGAACAGAAAAAAGACAGGGATGTCAGCTTTCACCACTCTTATTCAATATGGTGCTGAAAGTCTTAGCCACAGTGACCAGACAAGAAGAAAAAAAAAAAATTAAAAGCATCCGCCCTGGCCAGTTTGGCTCAGTGGTTGGAGCATCGACCTGCGGACCAGAGAGTCCTGGGTTTGGTTCCCGCTAGGGGCATGTACCAAAACAACAACAACAAAATAAATAAATAAGTAAATGAATAAATAAATAAATAAATAGCATCCAAATTGGAAAGGTGGAAGTGAAACTGTCATTATTCGCAGATGACAAGGTACTGTACACAGAAAACTGTAAAGACTCCACCAAAACACTACTAGATTAATAAATGAATTTGGCAAAGTAGCAGTATACAAAATTAACATCCAGAATTTTTGGCATTTTTATATACCAATAATGAACACAGAGAAAGAGAAACTAAAAAAAAAAAAACCAATCCCATTTACCATTGCAACACAAAAAAATTAAGATATCTAGGAATAAACTTAACCAAGAAGGTAAAAGACCTGTTCTCAGAAAACTACGGACATTGAAAAAGGAAACAGAGGAAGATATAAAAATGTAGAAGCACGTGCCATGTTTATGGATTGGAAGAATCAACATCATTAAAATGTCCCTACTATTCAAAGCAATCTATAGGGTCAATGCAATCCCCATTAAAATACCAACAGCACGTTTCACAGATCTAGAACAAATACTCCAGCCTTGGCCAGTTTGGCTCAGTGGTTGGAGCGTTGGTCTGTGGTCCGGAGAGATCCGGGTTTGGTTCCCGCTAAGGGCGCGTACCTTGGTTAGAGTTTGTCCCCGGCCCTGGTTGGTCGTGTGGGTGGCAGCCACTCGATGTGTCCCTTTCATATCGATGTTCCTCTCTCTCCCTCCCACTCTATCTGAACAAAAAATGGAAAAATGTCCTCGGGTGAGGATTAAAAAAAAAAAAAAAAATAGAACAAACACTCCAAAAGCTTATGTGGAGCCAAAAAAGACCCC
The DNA here is from genome assembly GCF_014108415.1 of Molossus molossus. NCBI lineage: Eukaryota > Metazoa > Chordata > Mammalia > Chiroptera > Molossidae > Molossus > Molossus molossus. The sequence goes on from NW_023425344.1 coordinate 187,759,108, forward strand.
ATGTAACCACAGTAATCTTGAAAAAGAAGAACAAAGAAGGAAGGATCACAATTCCAGATATCAGGTTACACTACAAAGCCATTGCAATAAAAACAGCTTGATACTGGTATAAGAACAGGCATATAGATCAATGAAACAGAACAGAGAACCCAGAAATTGACCCAAGACATTATTGCTCAATTAATATTTGACAAAGGAGGCATGAATATACAATGGAGTAAATAAATGGAGTTTAATAAATGGTGTTGGGGAAACTGGACAGGTACACGTAAAAATTGAAACTAGACCATCAACTTACTCCATACATAAGAATAAACTCAAAATGGGTAAAAGACTTAAATGTAAGTCATGAAACCATAAAAATCCTAGAAGGAAATGTAGGCAGCAAAATCTCAAACATCATACATAGCAGAATTTTTTTTTTTTTTTTTTTTTAATCCTCACCCGAGGACATTTTTCCATTTTTTCGTTCAGGTAGAGTGGGAGGGAGAGAGAGGAACAGAGAGAGAGAGAGAAACATCGATGTGAAAGGGACACATCGAGTGGCTGCCACCCGCACAACCAACCAGGGCCGGGGACAAACTGCAACCAAAGTACGTGCCCTTAGCGGGAACCGAACCCGGGTCTCTCCGGACCGCAGGCCGACGCTCTAACCGCTGAGCCAAACCGGCCAGGGCCATAGCAGAATTTTTAATACTACATTGCCTAGGGCAAGAAAACAAGGGTAAAAAAAATTAATGGGACTGCATCAAACTAAAGGCTTCTGCATAGCAAAAGAAACCTGCATCAAAATGACAAGGAAATCCACTGTCTGGGAGAAAATATTTGCCAATGATACCTGGGGCTAATCTCCAAAATATATAGAGTAGTCATACAACTCAACAAAAGGGAGACAAAAATCCAATTAAAAAATGGGCAGAGCACCCGAATAGGCACTTCTCCAAACAGGACATACAAATGGCCAAAAGAAAAAAAAGTGCTCAACATCACTAATCATTAAAGAGATGCAAATTAAAACAGCTATGAGTTATCACCTTATACCTGCCAGAATGGCTGCCATCAACAAATCATCAAATAAGTGTTGGCAAGGATGTGGAGAAAAGGGGATTCTAGTACACTGCTGGTGGGAATGCAGATGGATGCAATAACTACAGAAAACAATACGGTTCTTCCTCAAAATATTAAAAATGGAACTGCCATATGACCCAGTGATCCCACTTCTAGGAACATATCCTAAGAAGCCTGAAACACCAATCAGAAAGAATATAGTTACCCCTATGTTCATAGCAGCACTATTTACAATAGCTAAGCTGGAAATAGCCCAAGTGTCCATCAATAGATGAGTGGGAAAAAAAGCCGTGGTACATATACACAATGGAATACTATGCAGCTGTAAGAAAGAAAATCTTTTACTCTTTGAGACAACATGGTGGGACCTGGAGAGTATTATACTAAGCGAAACAAGCCAGTTAGAGAAAGACAAGTATTACATTATTTCACTTATTTTTGGAATGTAATAAATAAAAGAAGCTAATGAAGAAAATAGATCCCAAGACATGGAAATAAGAAATAGATTGACAAACCTCAGAGAGATGGGGTGTGCAGAGGTGGGAAGAGATAAACCAAAGAACTTATATGCATATATGTATGATCAATGGATACAGACAACAGTATGGTGAAGGTGGGGTTGGTGGGTAGGAGTGGGGAAAAGGGTGTCAGTGGGGGGAAAAAAGAGGGACATCTGTAATAAAAACAAAAAATAATTAAAGAAAAAAAGGAATGAGGAAAATCCCCATAGTGATGTAGAGATCTGAAGGTCATATCATTAAATGATAAAAAGCAAGGTGCAGAACAGTATATAGAGTATATTATTTAATTCCTGTATACATATGATATTAAAGAGATATTTAGTATTAAAGAGACAAAATAAGAATATCTATTGTATTTGCCTTCATTTGTATAAAGAAGCAAATTAGCATATTAGTTAAGCATATAGGCCTTGGTGTCAGATGAACACAGATTTAAATGTCAGCTCTGCCATTTGTAGACGAAGTGACCTTGGGCAAATTAATTTCTTCAAGCTTCAATTTCTCCAACTATAACTTGAAGATGATAATAATTACCTTATATACTTGTTAACTAGATAAAAATAAGATCACATATGCAAATCATAGTGTCTGGCACATCATAAAGGTTATATGTTAGTCAATACTGTTATTAATATTTAAGGAGTATAAATTCAGGCTCACTATTACTTCATACTTACAAAAGCTTTGTTGAGAAGAAATATTAAAAATATTGAGGACTGATTCAGTTTTATCTATTCCTTTAGAAAAATCTGAGACATATTCTTTATTCTTTCATTAAGGTAGACCAGCAAAGAGCTATTAATTAGCAGTGAACTTTCCTGGCTACATGTAAACCCATTTTTACCAGATTGTGCTTTATCTTTATGTCCTTGGTCAGTATAGTGCAATGTTATAAACTCAACACTGGCTGTATTTACTATGTCAAACAGTCATTACATTAGTATGGCCATGTGGCTTGCTCTGTGCAATAAAATAAAATCTGAGTTGAAATAATTTTTTTTGAGATGAAGATTTAAAAGTCAATGCTCAGTTCATTGAATTTTCTTTGCCTGCTGCAGTGATTACTGTGAATGAGATGGAATCTTCTTTGGCGTGATGGCTGAGTTATTACACTAGTAGAGACCCTAACCTGTATGCAAGAGATACACAACATGAGTGAAAAATAAACCTTTATTGTCTGGCCAATGTGGTTCAGTGGTTGAGCATCAACCCTTGCACCAAGAGGTCACTAGTTTGATTCCTGGTCAGGGCACATGCCCAGGATGTGGGCCAAATCCTCAATGGGGAGCATGCAGGAGGCAGACAATCGATGTTCTCTCTCATCAATGCTTCTATCTCCCTCTCCCTTCCTCTCTCTCTAAAAATCAATAAAGAAAAAAACAAATACTTTTATTAGCATAAGCCACCAAGATTTTGCTGAAGCTCTTACTGGGGCATAATATAGCCTATTCTGATTGATACAGGGATTCACAGCAAAAAATACTATCTAGTCTTGGTATAAGAAACAGAGTACTTCATATGCACAAATGGTTTGTTTTTATGTTATGAATACTGCTCAGTTATGTAAGTGACATTGTCATTGCCTTTCATTGGCAGATAGAAAGCTTAGAGCCAGCCAGATCTGTGAGCCAAATCTAGCAAAAGTAAACGATTTCTCAGTAAGATTTTAAATTGTAGAATTATTTCAGACTTTCCTTTTTCTATCTCATTTTTGTTGAGCCCTCTTTTCTTAGCTGCCTATTTAACATGCTATTTTATGGCATTTTTTACATAAAACACATTTATGTAAAGCTACTAAAATCCTTACAGGAAAACAATGGGCATATACATAATTAAATATATACATCAGCATATTGCCTGTTATTTTAAAGAAGTATTTAATCATGTGATATACAATATGAACTGACCTTTGTGCTTTACCTAATATTTTATTTATCTCTTTCTTGAAATGGCCTAATGGTTAAGATACCACTGCTATGGTGGTGTGTCCATTGGAAAGCACTGTCCTCTGGAAGAGCACAGTGTTAAAAGTCAGGAATCTACATTCTAGTTTAATTCTGCCACAGCTATGTATGTAACCTCTAGCCACCCACTTCCCACTTGGGTCTCAATTTCCTCATTTGAAAAAGTGAGGTCTTTAAAAAATGTTAAATTTATGTTGAAATTGCACTCCTTATTTTAAATTATATGAATAGATTAAATTAATCTCTAATAAGTGGGGAAAATCCACAAATATAATTTCTTGAGCCTAAATCTGTTCTTTTCCACTTATTAATTTATTCACATATTCCTTCAAGAAACATTTCTTGTGGACTATGTGAAAAACACTACAAGGATCACAAGAAGTAAAAGATACAGTTCCTGGCTTCAGCAGTCTTTATAATCAAATAGGTTGATAAACTATATACAGGTAATACTTGTGAACAATCAATTCAACGTCTATTACAAAGTTAACATAAGATCAAGAGGTAAATAGCTTGGATCAGAAATAGAACGTTTAGGATAAGACAGAGACTGTTCGTGTGATGAGGTTGTCAGAGAAAGCTCGTTTAAAAACTGATCAGATTTGTGGGAGTTCAGACATGGAAAAACAATTAGGCCAATGGAGTGTACATAGGGTGAGATTGGGTAACAAGGCATTTGGGCAGAACCTTTAAAAGACCACCCTGGTTGCAGCAAAAGGTTACCTTAGGAAATGTCCTAAGACTGAAGAAGAAAAAGAGCAAAGGAGTTTATGATGGAGTGGTTATCCTAGTCTAAGCTGATTGTTACTATTTGTTTGTCAAGAAATAATGGACTGAACTAAAATCTTTGAGAATGATTGAAATAATTAGTGGGTAATTATGAGTTCATTTAAGTACTACAGTTGCTTAACAAATTATGTGAGTGATGTGGTTTCCCCCCTTAAGTCATAAAGTTGATAATGAGCCCAATTATTTCAAATTATCATACATTTCGTAAATGGAACAAAAATGGACCAACCCTACCACTGTGAAAATGATGGAGAAAACAGAAGCTGAGGAATGTATAGTTAGTTACCTGTTACCATAGAGGAATAAAGTGAAGTATTGTTAATCAAGAAATTCAAAACCTTGGAATAATGAAATCAGAGTGGCAGAATTCACATTCTGGTGAGTGTTACGTATGATTTATATGAGATACATATGTTTCTTTCAGAATGTGGGTGGAGGGGTCAAATGTGGTAGGAGAAAGCGAGGAAGAGCTCATTGTGTTTTCCTCCAGTGTCGATGTTCTGTGGAGGGTGCTGCGGTGTAGCCATACCATGTCCTCCCTGTTTGGGGCCACTGTGCTCTAATGGGAAAAGTGCTGGCAGAAGTCATAGTGACGCAGTGTCAGTTCCCCATCCTTTCACCAAAATCTTTCCATCAGAATGTTTACTGTAAGTTAGACTTCTGTACTGAACAAAGAAACTAGCATTTTATTCCATTATTTAAAAAAATAAATTATTGGCTCTCAAACCTCTTCCATGGGTGGATTCTCAATATTTACCATTAACAATGCGCTTTAAAATAATTCCGTATTTCAAGATCAAATTTGCGTATATTTGGTTCTGCTTTTAATTAAACCAAGCTCTTCGAAGTGAATGAGAAATTAATAGTTAAAATGAATGATTAGAACAGAATTGGCTGTTATAAGGCTGGTAATCTCAAATTCTTTGAACTGGCTACCACTAAGCTTCTACCCTGACTAACTGAATCTAAATTTAATTAAATCAATCATACCAAGAGAAGGAATACCATAAGAAGTTTCATTTGAAAGACCACATGTCACTAATAAAATTTATGGAAGGTTTGGATTAGTATTTTGGGAAGACCTGTCATTCTTGATACTTCCTTAGGGAGAAGGACTGAGTGCTACTAGAACATGATCTAAATACCAACTTTATTTTTACTATAATTGGTACCACAATACTACAGTGGGAAGTGCATGGGAAAGAACAGAATGTTATATACAGCAGTGTTCTTCAAATACAAAAGGGCATAAGAGACACCTGAGAATCTCCTTAAAAATGCAATTTTAACAACATCATAGGTGTTGATGATGCTACTGGTCCACGGAGCCACCTTTTGAGTGATAAAAGGTTAGATAACATGGAGCTACAACGGTTCCTCTCTAACAATGTGACTTTGAACTTGTGCCGTCAATTGTAAAATAGTACCACAATCACCAACCTTATAGAACCAAAGGAAGCATAAGTTAAATTACATTTGTGAAATGCTGGGCATAATTGACCTTAGATAGGAGCACTGAAGAGAAAGTAGAGAATATGGTAGACAATGCTGGTAATTGGGTAGATATAGTAGTAAGAGACTGTGGAAGTTCTCATTGCTTACATTTTTTCATTCAGGTAGGAAGCAAAAGTCACTACCTGGGATTGGATAGAAGAAGTGGCTGGAGATTTGAAGAGGAAAAAGGTGAAAACAGTTGTCTTCATAAAACAGGAGAAATAAAGGACAAGGGAACACAGTATGATTATCTGACAGAATTAAGGCCCATTTGTCTTAGCAATTATGATTTAGAAATGAAACTAGTCAGCATGGTTGCATGTTTCCTCTATGGATATTTAGCTGCACACTTTCAGATGTGGGAAAGGTGGGCAGTTATCTTTAATTAAATCTATGGCTTTGTCAAGAAACTGAACAAGTAGAAATCTGGAGAAGGAGTTGAAGATGAATACAAAAGAATAAATACAACTGTTGACCAAAGTATTTTGTAAGGTAAGAAGGGAAGAGAGAACATCACTGGGGTGAGGAAAAGTTGAGATTGTACTTATGACTTGGTATGTGTAAAATTAAAAAACAAAACAAAAACTATTCCATGTGTACCTGCACTTGAAAGGAATGTATAGTCTTTTTTAAAATCCTTGCCTGAGGATATGCTTATGGACTTCTTTTGAGAGAGAGAGAGAGACATTGATTGGTTATTGTCTTCTGTATGTACCCCAACTGGAGATTGAACCCACAACCTAGGTATATGCCTTGATCTGGAATTGAACTCACAGTTTTTTGGTGTATGGTATGATGCTCCCACCAATTAAGCCACATGGGCCAGGGCAGGAATGTAGAGTCTTGATTTGTTGAATATAGTGTCTTTCTCGCATACACACATCACACTTGCTAATGTTTTCCTGACATACATTCTTTTTGTCAGATTTAGCTATTATTATCTAAGAGAGGAGGATTAAAATATTACAAATTTTAAATGAAAAATTATTGATTTGTCAGTTAATCCTTGAGAGTCTGAATATTTTTGTTTTATATATTTCTAGAAAAAGTTTTTGGTACATATATATTCACACTTATTATACCTTCTGTTGGATTGTTTATCAATAGGGAGACTATCTCTTTGAATGCTTTATTCTTTAATTTTAATTTGCTTTATTTTGGTGAATATTTACATTGTATTATCTTTTTTTCTTCTTCACATTTTGTATTTCAGAGAGAAGGCATTAAGGATTCATGCCAAAAGTTTATTTGCAAACACATCTAGTATATTGTGTTCGACAGTTTGATCCATTTTTCAAATGGATTACACCTCTTAAAATGCTCCTCTTCATTTCTGTTTCATGGATTAACTAAAACATCCTTATTTCTTTTTTTTCCTATCAAGAAGTTTATTTTGCTTGTTCTTGAACTTCATTTCAATAGGACCATATAGTATGAACTCTTCTGTGTCAGCATTATGTCTAAGAGGGTTATCCAAGTAATCAAATGTATCAGTTGTTAATTATATTTTATTGCTGTATAGTATTTTATTGTATAAATATACCACAATTTATTTATTCATTTTCTGTTGAAAGACCTTTGACTTGTTTCCAGTTTGGGTCTATAATGAATAAAGCTACTATGAACATTCCTGTTTATTACAGACATAAGCACTCAGTTCTGTGGCTTATATGTTCAGTTTAGGTCATAGGGTTTATGCAGATTTAGCTTTAAAACATATCGTCAAATCATTTTTCAAAGTGGCTGTACCAATTTACACTTCTGCCAGCAATGTATAAAAGTTTCAGTTGCTCCACATCATGATCAATACTTGTTATTGTCAATTTGAAAATTTTAGTCATTTTAGTGGGTATATAGCAATATTTCATCACAGCTTTAATTTGAATTTCCTTGCTCAGCTTATTAGCTATTTGCATATTTTTTTCCTAAAATTAAAAAAAACTTATCTTTATTGTTGAATGTATTACAGATGTCCCTCTTTTTTTCCATCCTTGGCCCCCACTCCTCCCTAATGCCGCCCCCCCTCCTGCTTTCCCCACACTATTGTCTGTGTCTGTTGGTTATGCATATATGTATATAAGTTCTTTGGTTTCTCTCTTCCCACCCCACCTCCTCCCTTCCCTTTGAGGTTCATCAGTCCAACAACCTTGGTTTGGATGGTGATAAACTCCTTAAGCTTTTTCTTGTCTGGGAAACTCTTTATATGGCCATCAATTCTAAATGATAGCTTTGCAGGATAGAGTAATCCTGGTTGTAGGTCCTTGCTTTTCATCACTTTTAATATTTCTTGCCACGCTCTCTTGGCCTGCAAAGTTTCTTTTGAGCAATCAAATGAAAGCATTATGGGAGCTCCACTGTAGGTAATGAACTGCTTTTCTCTTGCTGTTTTTAAGATTCTCTCTTTGGCCCTGGCCGGTTTGGCTCAGTGGTTAGAGCATTGGCCTGCAGACCAATGACTCGCTGGTTCGATTCTGGTCAAGGGCATGTACCTTTGTTGTGATTTGTCCCCAGCCCCAGTTGGGTGGTGCAGGAGGCAGCCACTCGATGTGTCCCCTTCTTGTCAGTGTTTCCCTCTCTCTCTCTCTCTCTCTCTCTCTCCCTCTCACTCTGTCTGAACAAAAATGGAAAAAATGTCCTTGGGTGAGGATTAAAAAAAAAAGATTCTCTCTTTGTTTTTAACCTTTGGCATTTTGATGATGATGTGTCTTGGTGTGGACCTCTTTGGGTTCATTTTGTTTGGGACTCTCTGTGCTATCTGGACTTGTATGTCTGTTTCCTTCACCAAGTTAGGAAGTTTTCTGTCATTATTTTTTTCAAATAGGTTTTCAATTTCTTGCCCTCTCTCTTCTCCTCTGGCACTCCCATGATGCAAATGTTGGTACCCTTAAAGTTGCCCCACAGGCTTCTTATACTATTCTCATGTTTTGGGATTCTTTTTTCTTTTTGTTGTTCTGATTGGGTGCTTTTTGCTTCCTTATATTCCAAATCGATAGTTGGCTTCCTGGCTTCACCTACTCTACTATTGATTCCCTGTAAATTATTCTTTATTTCAGTTAGTGCATTCTTCATTTCTGACTGGTCCTTTTTTATGCTCTTGAGGCCCTCACTAAGTTCATTGAGTATCATTATAAGCAGTGTTTTGAACTCTGCATCTGTTAGATTGCTTATCTCCATTTCATTTAGTTATTTTCCTGGAGTTTTGTTCTGTTCTTTCATTTGGGACATGTTTCTTTGTCTCCTCATTTTGGTTGCCTCCCTGTGTTTGTTTCTATGTATTAGGTAAAGTTGCTATGTCTCTAGGCTTCCTAGGGTGGCCTGTTATAGTAGGTGTTCTGTAGGGTCTGGTGGCACAGCCTCCCTAATCTCCTAGCTGTGCCCTTGAGGTGCACCCCTCGTGTGGACTGTACACTCCTCTGTTGTAATTGAGTCTTGATTGTTGGTGGCACCTCAATGGGAGGGTTTTACTCAGGCTGATCAGATGCAAGGACTGGCTGTGCCCACTAACCACAGACCTCTGACTACCTTGGATAATCAGTTGTGTAGGGGCCCACCACACAGAGCAAGACGTACTTCGGCAGTGCTCTGGTACCCCGAGTCCATTCTTTGAGTGTGTCGCATGTGGAGGTAGTTGGGTACAAATTGAAAACCTATTTGAGGTGTCCCCTTCTTGTCAATGTTTCTCTCTCTCTCTCTCTCTCTTGCTGTTTTTAAGATTCTTTAGTACCCAAGATTAGTTGGGTACTAATTGAAAACCTATTTGAGGTACTTCGACATGGTCTGAAGCTGTCCACTGGGTGTGCTGGCTCTTGGGCAAGGTCAGCCACTGTCTGTGTTTTACCGAGGGCTACCAGGCATAAGCTACAAAGTGATCTACAGATGGCTGCTTCTTGTGCTGGGCTTGGAGGTGCCCAGGCAAAGCCAAGCTGTGCACCAAGGCTGGCTGCTTCTAGTGCCGGGCCTGGGGCCACTTAGTGAGAGGTATGGGGCTCACTGTGGCCAGATGCTGCTTGTTTGAGAGATTTTAGGAAAATCTGAAGTAGGAGCCGAAACTGGCCAATCCTATGGTAAAGCCACTGGAAACAGCTTGGGTGGGCCTGAAAGTTGGGTGGGGCAGGGCCTCAGGGAATCACCAGGGTAGGGGGGAGGACAGCATAAGCCAGGTTGCTGGAGTCCCAGATATGGCAGCCGTCAGTCTGCCCTGTGGAGGAAGGGCTCACCAAAGGAACAATGACCTCCACCAGCATGTCTATCTGGGTGAAAGCTGCCTCTCCGGTCCCTACCCCAATGCCAAACAACTCAGTTCTTCCCCGTATGTCTCTGGTGCCTTTCAAGCTGCCTCCCCTCCATGCTGGAGCTCAGAGGGAGTGGGTCTGAGTAAGTCTGTGTGCGGGCCCTTTAAGAAGAGATGCCTGGGGCTCCAGCAGCCTCAGCCTCCCTCAGCCTAAGTTCCCGCTGGTTTTTACAGCCAGAAGTTATGGGAACTTCTCTTCCTGGCACTGGAACCCTGAGCTGGGGGCCTGGTGTGGGATAGGGACCCCTTACTTCTCAGGGAGGACATGCCCAGCTGAGGTGTCCCTCCTGATTTTTATCCACCACACATGGGTGTGGGACAAGCCTGTCTGCGCCTGTGTCCCTCCTACCAGTCTCAATGTGGTTGCTGCTTTAATTTCGTAGTTGTAGGACTTCCATTCAGCTGGATTTCAGGCAGTTTTGAAGGATGTTTGTTCTGTAGTTTAGTTGTAATTTTGATGTTGTGGGAGGAGGTGAGTTTGGCATTTACCTAGGCTGCCATCTTTACCAGAAGTCCCATTGTATTGTCTTTTTTACATTGCTTCTTTTTAAGTTTTCCATGAGGTTTTTCTTTCAGTATTTCTTTCTTTTTCTTTTTTCTTTTGTAAGATGAATAAAGATGCTTTAAAAAATCTGCTTAAGACTTTTGCTCTGAGTAGAATGCAGTAGATCTTACAGGCCAAAGTTTCTACTTCAAAAAGTAGAAAAAAACGGGGTAAATTGCCAAAATGCTATTTAAAATTTTTTTTCTTTATTGCTTTTAGAGAGGGAAGAAGAGAGAGGGAGAGAGAGAGAAACATTGATAAGAGAGAACACTGATTGGCTGCCTTTTGCATGCCCCCCACTGGGAATTGGGCCCACAACCTGGGCATGTGCCCTGGCTGGAAATCAAACCAGCAACCTCTTGGTGCATGGGTTGACACTCAACCACTGATCCACACCGGCTGGGCCCAAAATGCTATTTTTAAGGACACTGGTAACAATGAAAACAAGACAAGTTAAAATTCCCGAGAGGAAAGAGTCCTTCCTTTGTGAGCTGACAGTCTTCAGTTATTTTCATCCCTTGAAACCATTTGATTTGGGGTACTGTTGAGGATCAGGCTTCGTATATGCAGAAGCTCATCTATTAGAGAAGAAATGAACCACCAGAGCTTTAGACACTCATGTAGACTGGTGTAAAATCTAAACGAGCCCTACATACATGGGAGCTACTTTTTTTTGTCAAGGGATATTTGATGAGTTCCATGGTGGTAAGAAAGGTTGGGGCAGGGGCTGGGCCAGAAACTTCCGAAAGTCTTCATGAAGTCTCTTATAGTTTTAAAATAGGGATTAGGAGACAAAGTCTCACAAATACTTGGTTGGTCTTCACCTCAGGACAATGTCATATTTTGAAAATGTGTGTTATTAGAGGTTAAAGAGTTGAGCTGAAAACATTCAAAGGAGAGAATTAACTGTCCCTCAGTATTTCAGGTCTGAGAATACAGAGACTTCCTACATTTTTATTTTATTTTTTTAATCCTCACCCAAGGATGTTTTTCTATTTTTGTTCAGATACAGTGGGAGGGAGAGAGAGGGAGAGAGAGAGAGAAACATCAATGTGAGATGAGATGACTGGCTGCCCCTTCACGACCCCGACCAGGGCTTGGGATGAACTGCACCCGACGTATGTGCTCTTGACCAGAATCGAACCCACAACTCATTGAGCCACAGGCTGATGCTCTAACCACTGAACTAAACCAACCAGGGTGAGATTTCCTACATCTTAAATTAAAAGCCCACAAAGGCCATGTCCAAAAAAAACAGAAAAGAAGAAGAGGTGGGGTAATCTTACCCAAACTGTAATCTAGCTCAATAACTGATTAAATCATGAAATTCAATCCCTCAACCTAAATGAGAAAAGGGAAAATCACCTGTAGTGAAAAAAAAACATCATTTGCAAGCTCTACAGTTATTTTATTTTATTATTTCATTTATTTTTATCCTCACAGGAGGACATTTTTCCATTTTTTGTTCAGATAGAGTGGGAGGGAGAGAGGAGGAGGAGAAGGAGAGAGAGAGAAACATCGACGTGAAAGGGACACATTGAGTGGCTGCCACCCGCACGACCAACCAGGGCCAGGGGACAAACTGCAATCGAGGTACATGCCCTTAGCGGGAACCGAACCCGGGTCTCTCTGGTCCACAGCCCAACGCTCTAACCGCTGAGCCAAACCGGTCAGGGCTCTACAGTTATTTTATACACAATGATTAGTGTACAATAAATGGGTGCAGGGCAAGCAAAGGGCATAATAGGAACAGATACATAGAGTTAGGTAACAAAAGGCTTTATTTTAATATTTATACACATATTCAAGAAATTAAAAGAAAAGATGATCAAAATGGAAAAATTCAACAATCATTAAGGTCCCCAAAAAAGAATAAAATATACATTCTGAAACTGATAAAATACAAGTCTGAAATGAAAACCTAATTGAGAGGATCCAGAATGGTGGGGCAGTAGGCAGAATTTACACTCACCTCCTCCCAGGACCAAACTGGAATTACAACTGAAATATAGAACAATCAACCTGAATAACCAACCAAAGACTTGCTTAACAGAAGCCTTAAAACCAAGGTTTCATAGAAGGAGCTACATCAAGACTGGTAGGAAGAGTGGAGACAAGCAAAACGCTGGCCTAACTACCCTTGGTAGCAGCTGAGATTCCTAAGGGATATCCCAGCTGCAAAGGTTCCCGCTGAGAAGCATGGGGTCTCAACGCCATGCTAGACTTCCCAGTCCAAAGCACTAGAGCCAGGAGGAGGCACCCACAAAGTATCTGTCTGTGAAAATCAGTGGGGATTCTATCCTCAGGGAGAAATTGGAGTCAGCTAGAAACCCAGGTGCTATTTTAAAGTGCCAGTGCACAAAATTTTGTTTGTAGCCACTCACACTGAGCTCTGGCCAGAAGAAGGGTGGAGCAGACTAAAGTCGTGTGAGGACAGATTGCGATTTGTGGTTCTGCGGAGAGAGCTGAAAGAAAACTGCCAGGATCCCTGTGCTGAGTCACTCTCCCACACCACAGATGCCATCTTTCTTGGGTGGTGCACTCCCCTCCTTATGGCATCAGCCTGAGGGAATGCAATAGCCCCACCCTCCAACTCCCTGTTGTACCACCCTGTGGAGCTCAAGTCCTGCAGAGCTCAGTCAGCTGTCTGGGCCCTGAGGATAGAGAACAGACAGACTCAGCGGGTGTCAGTGACTGAGTTGTGTGCGGGTGTCATTCTTGTCGCTTTCCCGCAAGCCTGACTAGGGCCTCCCTGTCATGAGAGATCCATTGGCCCCACCCTCCAGATTCCCAGCAGCTCTGCCTCCTGAAGTTGAGATCTCTAGGAGGTCTGGGCAGAATCCAAGACAGACTGAATTGTGTGGCTCTAGGACAATGGCTATTTTTCCCTTGTATACTCCACTGGTGCAGAGCTCAACCTTCACACAGTCAAATCTTTGCTGTATAAGTCTGATAAACTCTGCTGGCCACATCCTGATAATTCCCTGATATCCTGCTTCACCACAAAGGTCTGCAGGTACCCAGCAGGTGGCAGCTAGCATTGGTATTATGGCTGAGTGGCCTAGACCCAGCACTGGCGTCGAGTTTGAACTTATATCAGTCTGGTGAACACTACCTTCTCATTGAGAACCTGCCTCATGCAACTCGGTACTGCCAGAGGCTCCTTCAGTGACCGAGCCTAACAGTCAGCCAGCAGTTGGAGATAGGTAGAGGCAGATCTCAAGGTGCCTTGGGCCTTTTGCTGACCTGCCCCCAGGCTTGGTGTTGGTTGAAGCTGCCCTTGGTGAGCAGCTAGGTCCTTCCCATACACACCCAGGCCCAGCAGAGGTAGCCACAAATTGTGGATGGCTTGGAAGCTCGAAACAGGTTACCCAGGGCTAGTCACAGGCAGTGTCTGACATTGACCTGAACCAGAGTCCTTCCTAAAAGCCCCAGAACAAACATATCCAGTGGCAAGCTTTAGACAACATCAGAGCCAGATCCAATTATTTTCATAAGCAGCATATCCAAAGGGCATTCTTGGAAGGCACCAGACCCTGCTAAGGTAAATTCCACTTTATGTGGTCACCACCTGCACAGCAGCTCATACACTGTAGATTGGGTCGATCCTCATAGTCAGCCAGCTGGTGGGTCAGCCCCACATACAAATGAACCAACAGCAATCAAGACTCAATTAAAACAGGAGAGCTCACAGAACTCACACAAGGGACATTCTTAGAGCACCCAGCTCAGGTGATCAAGGAGATCACTGGGTTCCACAGGACACCTACTATATATGGCCACTTTACCAAAACTGGAAGTCATAGCAAATGTCTACCTAATACACAGAAATAAAAATAGAGAGGCAGCCAAAATGGGGAGACAAAGAAACATGCCCCAAATGAAAGAATAGGAGAAATCTCAGAAAAATAAATAAATGAAACAGAAGCAAGCAATCTACCTGATATAGAGCTCAAAAAATGGTTATAAAGATGCTCAAGGAACGAAGTGAGAATTTCAACAAAGATAAACATAAAATAGGACATAGAAACTATAAAATAGAAGCAGCCAGAAATTAAGAATGCAATATCTGAAATGAAGAATACAGTAGAAGGACTAAACAATAGGTTAGATGAAGTAGAGGATTAAATCAGTGATTTGGAAGACAAGGTATCAGTGATTTGGAAAACACCCAATCAGAGCAGTATAATTTAAAGAACCTATGGGAAAATATGAAGTGTAACAACATCTGCATCATAGGGATACCAGAAATAGAAGAGAGAGAGCAAGGAATTGAGAACCTAATTGAAGAAATAATGGCTGAAAGCTTCCCTAACCTGGTGAAGGAAAAATACACACAAGTCCAGGAAAAACAGAGCATCCCAAACAAAATGAACCCAAATAGACCCACACCAAGATACATCATAATTAAAATGGCAAAGGTTAAAGACAAAGAGAATCTTAAATGTAGCAAGAGAAAATTACTTACAAGGGAGCTCTTATAAGACTGTCAGCTCTGATTTCTCAACAAAAACATTTCAGGCTAGAAGGGATTGGCATGAAATATTCAAAGTGATGAAAAGTAAGGACCTACAACCAAGACTACTTTACCTAGCAAGGCTGTCATTTAAAATTGAAGGAGAAATAAAGAGCTTCCCAGACAAGACAAAGCTAAAATGTTTATTATCACCAAACCAGTGTTACAAGAATAGTTAAAGGGTCTTTTTTAAGAAGAGAGAAGAGAGAGAAAGGGAGGGAGGGATGGAGGGAGAGAGAGAGAGAGAGAGAGAGAGAGAAAGAGAGAGAGACTTATAAATAATAAAATGGCTTTAAACACATACCTATCAATAATCACTTTAAATGTAAATGACTTAAATGGTCCAATAAAAAACAGAGAGTAGCTGAATGGGTAAAAAACAAAACAAAACAAGACCCATATATATGCTGTTTACAAGAGACCCACCTCAGAAAGAAAGACACATACAGACTAAATGTAAAAAAATGAAGAAAGATATTTCATGGAAATGGAAAAACAAAAAAGCTGGGGTAACAATACAAATAAAATATACTTTAAAACAAAGTCTGTAGTAACAGAAAAAGAAGAACACTACATAATGATGAAGGGAGCAATCCAACAAGAGGATATAATCCTAGTAAACATTTCTGCAACCAACATAGGAGCACCTAAATTTATAAAGCAAATCTTAATGGACACAAAGGGAGAGATCGATAGTAAAAGAGTCATAGTAGAGGATTTTAACATCCCATCGACATCAATGGATAGATCTTCCAGATAGAAAATCAACAAGGAAATAGCAGCCTTAAATGACACACTATATCTGATGGATTTAATTGGTATCTTCAGAGCATTTCACCCCAAAGCAGCAGAATATGCATTCTTTTCAAACGCACATGGAACATTTTCTAGGATAGACCACATTTTAGGATACAAAACAAGTCTCAATAAATTTAAGAAGATTGAAATCATATCAAGCATCAATCATAATGGTATGAAACTAACAGTCAATCACAAGATAAAAACTGAAAAACACACCAAGACAGGGAGGCTAAATAACATGTTACTAAACAAAGAATGGGTTAACAATAAAATTAAGAAAAAAAAATAAAAGGATTCCTTTAAAGAAATGAAAATGAGAACACATCAACCCAAAACCTACGAGACACAGAAAAAGCAGTCCTAACAGGGAAATTCATAGCATTACATACCTGTTTCATGAAAGAAGAAAAATCTCAAATAAACAATCTAACTCTAAAGTAACTTGTGAAAGAACAATAATCAAAGCTCAAATTTAGTAGAAAAAGGAAATAATAAAGATCAGAGCAGAAATAAACTAAATAGAATAATAATAATAATAATAATAATAATAATAATAAAATAATACAAAAGACTGATGAAACTAAGAGCTGGCTCCTTGAAAGATAAATAAGGTTGACAAACCTTTAATCAGACTCATCAAGGAAAAAAGAGGACCCAAATAAATAAAATCAGGAATAAAAAAGGAGAAGTAACAATTGACACTAAAGAAATACAAAGTATTGTAAGAAAATATTATGAACAACTACATTCCAGCAAACTGGACAATCTGGACAAAATGAATAAGTTCTAAGAAATATGCAGTCTCTTAATACTAAATCAAGAAGAAACACAAAGTCTGAAAAGACCAATTGCAATTAGTGACACTGTAGCAGTAATCAATAAACTTCTAAAAAACAAAAGTCGTGAATTGGATGGCTTCACAGGTGAATTTTACCAAACATTTAAAGATGAACTAACACCTGTCCTCAAACTATACCAAAAATTTCAAGGGGAGGAAAGACTCCCAAGCTCATTTTATGGTGCCAGAATCATCCCAATTATTCTAACCAGATAAAGACACTACAAAGAAAGAAAATTATAGGTCAGTATCACTGATGAACATAGATGCTAAAATCCTCAATAAAATATTAGCAAATCACATACAGCAATACATTAAAAAAAATCATACACCATGCTCAAGTGAGATTTATTCTGGGGTTGCAATGTTGGTACAATATTTGCAAAGCAATTAATGTGCTACACATTAAAAAAAAAAATTGTGTTCATATCAGTAGACTCAGAAAAAGCTTTTGACAAAATCCAGCAACCATTTATGATAAAAAACTCTCAGCAAAGTGGGAATAAAGGCAACATATTTCAACATAATAAAGGGCATATATGACAATCATATAGCTAACATCATACTCAATGGGAGAAAAATAAAAGCATTTTACTTAAGATCAGGAACAAGACAAAGATTTCTGCTTTTAGCACTCTTATTCAACATAGTACTGGAAGTGCTCCCACAGCAATCAGACAAGGAGAAGAAATAAAGGCATTTAAATTGGAAAGGAAGAAGTAAAACTGTCATTATTTGCAGATGACATGATACTGCATATAGAGAACCCTAAAGAGTCCATCAAAATCTACTAGAACTGATTAATAAATTCATTAAAGTAGCAGAATACAAAATAAATATCCAGCAATAGTTGTATTTTTATAACAATAAAAAACTGTCAGAAAGAGAAATTAAGAAAACAATCCCACTTACAATTGCATAAAAAAAAAATACCTAGGAATAAATTTAATCAAGGAGGTGAAAGAGCTGTACTCAGAAAATTATAAGACACTAAAGAAAGAAATTGAAGATGAAAATAAATGGAAGCATATAATGTACTCACAGATAAAAATAATTAATATTGTTAAAATGTCCATACTATCTAATGTAACCTATAGATTCTATGCAATTCCTATAAAAATATCAATGACATATTTCACAGAACCAGAAAAAGTAATCCAAAAATTTATGTGGAACCACAGAAGAGCCTGAATAGTCACAGCAATCTCTATGAAACAAGAACAGAATTGGAGGAATCATGCCACCTGATATCACACTATACTACAAGGTGGTAGTAGTCAAAACAGCATGGTACTGGCATGAAAACAGATATACAGATCAATGCAACAGAAATGAATTCATACCTTTATGGTCAATTAATATTTGACAAAGATGGTAAGAACACACAATGTGGTAAAGACATTCCATTCAATAAATGGTGCTGGGAAAATTGGACAGATACATGCAAAAAAATGAAACTAGACTACCTTCTTATACTATACACATGGATAAACTCAAAATGGATTAAGAAGCTTAAATGTAAGACTTGAAACCATAAAATTCTAGAAGATAGCACAGGCAGTAAAATCTCATAAATTTCTCATAGCAATATTTTTTTCTGATATAATTCTTTGGTCAAGGGACACAAAAGAAAAAATAAACAAATGGTACTATATCAAACTAAAAAAAATTTGCACAGCAAAGGAAACTACCAACAAAATGAAAAGACAACCCTCTGAATGAGAGAACATATTCACCAAAGATACATCTGATAAACGGTTAATATCCAAAATTTAAAAGAACTTAAATAACTCAGCACCAAAAACAACCAACCCAATTAAAAAATGGGCAAAAAACCTTAAAAGACATTTCTCCAAAAAGGACACACAGATGGCCAATAGACATATAAAAAGATGCTAAATGTCACTAAGTATCAGAGAAATACAAATTAAAACCACAATGTTCTCTTCCTCCTCCATCATTTTATTCTTGTTTTGGGAAGTCCTTTGACCTGTTTTTTGGTACTGAATTTTGTTATCTCTCAATTTCACCACTAAAAGTGGAATTTGAAAGGGGTTTGTGCCCTTTGTTCTCCTTGTTGCTTTTGAATGTCTTCCACAAAGAGAAGGGGGAAATGCTGAATCAATGCTGCCATCTTCAAACCAGAAGTCAGCCAGCATGTTCTCCAACTTTTTACCTTAAAAAATTTGAAACTTAAGAAATGCAAAACCGACAGTAACATTTTGAGAAGATGGCGGTGGGCAGGACCAGAGGGAGGGTAAGTGTGTGAGAGAGTGAGCGAGTGTGTGAGAGAGTGTGAGTGGACGTGAAGGTGGACGACCAAACCAAAGCAGTGCAGAGACGCGGAGCAGAAGGTTCCTGTGCTGTGGATGGAGCACTGGCTACCACGGTAAGCGGCTCTTCAGGGCGCTTCTCCTTGCGCTGTGGGGAGGTCCCCCCATTTTGGAAGATCCCTGGGTCTTCCCTGGGAGGAGGCAGTGGGAGCGGCTAGGGCCCAGCAACCTGAGCCCACCAGCACACATGGCACCATCAGACCAGTGGACACTCTGTGTCAACACAGATCCGTGCACAGTAGTGGAGCTCCCAAGGTGCCAGTCATGAAAGCCATGGACAGCACGGAGCCCAGCACCATCCCCCATAGTAGCAGCCCCATCAGAGTAGAGATATACCCCCAGCAACAGAGGCTGGGGAGTAGACATCCATCCCCAGGCAACAGAAGCACAGACTAGCAGCTGAGACCCAGCCCCAAAAACTACAGCAGAAGCTGAGCAGGAGTTGAGCCCCACGGGGCAGCAACACTCCCCAGCTGCCAGTAGCGGGAACGGAGGCTCCACAGAGGCCTGTGTGGTCCAGCAGCTCACAAGAGCAGTGGGAAGCCAGAGCCTGAGAAAGACTGGTGCAATCCAGCTGCCAGCCCGCAGGACCTGCAGGGTGCGGGGGCACCAGAGAGGCCTGTGCTACCCAACTGTGCACAAGATAGGCATAGAGGATTTGAAAATGGAGGCTGAGTGAATAGAAGCTACACAGATGATCTCCCAGAACCAAATGGAATTTACAACTAAAATAAAGACAAATCCTTTAAAAAAAGCATCAGAAAAGCAGCAGGACAGGACCATATAACTAGGGACACTGGTAGGATCTGCATAGGCATGAGAGGGTGGCAGGCTGGGAGCCCAAGGACAGCAGCAGTCTTAGCTGTGAGCAGCACCCTTGGGGAATAAAGACCAAGCCTGCTCCACAGTGCAGAGAGCCAGAACAGAGCACTAAAATAGCCACAGCCACTCACCTGGGGACTACGGCAGAGGGAGGGCACACAGGGCTTGAACTCTGTGGGGACACCTGGGATTTGGATGGCACTCAGAGTTTTTTCTGAGTTGCAGCCACAAAGGACAGTGGCCAGTGTGCTCCTTCCTAGAACTGTGGGGAAAAGCAGTCCTCCCTCCCCCCACCACCCAGAGATTCAGCCTTTCCCAGGTGAGGCAAAAAAAAAAAAAAGAAAGAAAATTGAGGCTCATTAACAACCAGCATCTATCCCAACCTCTTATGCACAACACCACGGCTACATTTCAAGGCATTGAGTAAATGAGACTACTAGCCTCCAGAAAAAAGCTAGAGTCTAACTGAACCTTTCCTGGGTTTGAAAATCTACCCAGGAAAGTGAGACCTGACAGTGGTGTTTAACATGGGCCTGCCCAGGCCCATCCAAACCCAGTAGAGGGAGCCACAAACAGCAGAACATCAACACCCACAGGCAAAATTTGGCAGGCTCCAAAACCCACTGAAATAGCCAAAATGGTAAAACAAAGAAACAAATCCCAAATGAAAAAACAAGAGAACTCTATTGAAGATGAGATAAATGAAATGCAGCTAAGCAAATTATCAGAGATAGAGTTCAGAGCCATGATCTTGAGGAAGCTCAACAGCATGAGTAAGGACATCAGCACCATGAGTAAAGATATAGAAACATTGAAAACCTACCAAGTGGAAATGAAGAATGACATAGCAGAAATAAAGAACACATTGGAAGGACTAACCAGCAGAGTAGAGGAAGCTGAGGACCAGATCAGTGAATTAGAAGACAGGGTAGAAAAAAAGTCAACCAATCAGAAAACCAATAGGAAGAAACAATGCAAAACAGGAAGACAGCTTAAGAGAACTGTCGGACAACTGAAAATGTAGTAACATTCGCATCATAGGATTCCCCAAAGAGGAAGAAAATGGACAAAGGTTAGAGAATATATTTGAAGAAATAGTGACAGAAAACTTTCCTAACTTGGTGAAAAAAGAAGGCATTCAAGTTCAAGAAGCACAGAGAGCCCCAAGAAGAACCCAAACAGGCCCATACCAAGACACATAGTAATTAAAATGCCAAAAATTAAAGACAAAGAGAGAATCCTAAAGGCAGCAAGAGATAAACAACAGCTAACTTACAAAGGACCCCATAAAGCTCTCAGCTGACTTCTTAACAGAAACACTACAGGCCAGAAGGGAGTGGCATGAAGTAATCAAGGTCATGGAAAACAAAGACCCAAATCCAAGACTACTTTATCCAGCAAGGCTATCATTCAAAATATAAGGTCAAATAAAAAGCTTTCCAGACCAAAAAAAAAAGGGGACTCTAGTACACTGCTGGTGGGAATGCAAACTGGTGCAGCCACTATGGAAAACAATATTGTGTTACCTCAAAAAATTAAAAATTGAATTTCCATTTGACCCAGTGATCCTGCTTCTAGGAATATACCCTCAGAAGCCTGAAACACCAATCAGAAAGAATATATGTACCCCCATGTTCATAGCAGCACTATTTACAATAGCTAAGATCTGGAAATAGCCCAAGTGTCCATCAGTAGACGAATGGATAAAAAAGCAGTGGTACATATACACAATGGAGTACTATGCAGCTGTAAGAGAGAAAAATCTCTTATTCTTTGAGATGATCTGGAGTGACCTGGAGAGTATTATCCTAAGAGAAACAAGCTAAGCAGAGAAAGACAAATACCACATGATCTCACTTATTTGTGGAATATAACAGTCTGAGGAATGGGGTAGTCCCAGAGACATGGAAGTGGGGTACAGACAGGCAATCCACAGAAGAGGGGGTTGGGGGGAGAGATAAACCACAGAACTTATATGCATGTATGCATGAGCAATGGACATGGACAACAAAGCTGGGGCCAGGGTGGGGAGGATGGAAGGGGGGGTATCAGTGGGAAAAAAAGGAGAAACATCTGTAACAAAAATAAATAAATAAAAATAAAAATAAAATAAAATATAATCAAAATTCCACCCACCCCAAAAATAGAAATGCAAAACCATCAGAATGGAATATCCCCATGACTTTTACTTAGATCCACTGATTTTCAACATTTTTCCACCTTTACTTTCTTTGTATTTCTTCATCAAATCAATTTGAAAATAAGTTTTAGACTCTTCTATCATTAAAAAAATGAAGCACATAAAAAGCATTTAAATATCTATGATTATTACTATTTATGTCTATGCACAGTTCATATTCCAGTGCAAGCAGGTTATTGCGGGGAGTAAGGACCATGGCTTGGAGAAGGAAGAACCGGTACATAGAAGAAAAGGTAGCCAATGAAAGATGCAATATTAAGCTAGCTACCAACAGTGTTTGACTGAATTATAATCCTAGGGAAACTCTGGGAAAAAGTGCAAAACACATGAATAAGAATTATCCCAGCCAAGGGTGGGGGCGAGGGGAGTTGTGGCATTTATTAACTCTCTCTCCTCAGTGATTGGTTAATGAATTTCCTTCAGCGGGTAATCATTCTGGCCCTCCATGTGTGGACAAAGAGAGTTCTGGGAGCCCAGCAACCAAGACACAGTAGCTGGTTCATGGAAGGCAGGCTGATATGTATGAAACAGCTATAGTATTTTTTTAACAGCTAACTACACATTTGAACAAGAAGTTAGAAATAAAACTGTTTTGAACAATGTACTTATAAAAGTTTTGAAATAAAAAGACATGTAACAGGCAAAGAAAATCTTGGTAGGATCAATTATTAGATTGAGATTAGCTGTTATCTTTTGTTCTACAGGTGCCATTATATACATTTTTTTTTTTGTTATGTTGACTAAAACCTGAAGTAACAAAGTTGATGGAGCAGTGACTCACTTTTTAGTGTACCACATTAAGTATGATGTCCTACAGATTTGTTGTGTTGCCCTGTATCAACCAAATGAAGTTTTCCTATAAGTCTCAACAAACTAAATTATTTCACTTTTATTAAAAATGAATATTAAATCATGTTAAATATATTTTTGGTATCTAGTAAGACGATCATATTGTATCATTTAATTTTAGATCTGTCTTTTGCAAACACCATAGAGCTGAATTTTAATTTCTGTATGTGAATGTTTAATTTTAACTATTTCGTAGAGTCTGTCCTTTAATATGAAAATTTAACCCATTCTTATTTATTATGATGACTAATCTGTGAAATTAGTTCTCCTCTTTCAACAAAACTTTTCAGTCATTTTTATTTTACTATTTTTTAATCCTCACCTTAACCTGAGGATCTGTTTTTATTGATTCTGAGAGTGAGAGAGAGAAATATTGATGTGAAAGAGAAACATTGATTGGTTGCCTCCCATATGTGCCCTGATTGGGGATCAAACCCGGACCTAGTATGTGCCCTGACCAGGAACTGAACCCATAACCTTTTGGTATATGAGATGATGCTCCAACCAACTGAGCCACCCAGCTAGGGCTCTATTTTACTTTATAATTACATTGCTTTCTATTACTGTTCTTAATCTGCTTTGGAAGTCATAAATTCAATTTCTATTCTTCTAGGCTATAAGCTAAAATATTTAGCTTATTTTTATCAACATCTAGAATATATTGATATATCTATTCTCCCCATGAATAATCTCAAAAAATTTATTTTTCTTCCCCTAAACTACCTCCTAACACCTCCAATGTACTAATTTTGTGATTTTAATTCAAGATTGTTAAAAAAATTTTTTTTTCAGTTCTAAGATATTTTTTATTAATTGATTTTTGTTACAGATGTTTCTCCTTTCCCCCCCCAGACACCCTCCTCCCAAACCCCTCCCCCCAGCATTGTTCTCTATGTCTATTGGTTACGCATACATGCATATAAGTTCTTTGGTTTATCTCATCCTGACCCCCAAACCCCTTCTCTGAGGTTTGTCAGTCTGAACTGTACTTCTTTCTATGTGTCTGAGTCTATTTTGTTCATCAGCTTTTTTTGTTCATTATATTCCACAAATAAATTAAATCATGTGGTATTTGTCTTTCTCTGATTGGCTTATTTCACTTAGCA
The DNA here is from genome assembly GCF_014108415.1 of Molossus molossus. Lineage (NCBI taxonomy): Eukaryota > Metazoa > Chordata > Mammalia > Chiroptera > Molossidae > Molossus > Molossus molossus. The sequence continues at coordinate 187,783,244 of NW_023425344.1, forward strand.
TAATACTCTCCAGGTCCCTCCATGTTGTCTCAAAGGATAAGAGATCTTTCTTCCTTACAGCTGCATAATATTCCATTGTGTACATGTATCATAGCTTTTTTATCCACTCATCTACTGATGGACACTTGGGCTATTTCCAGACTTAGCAACTGTAAATAGTGCTGCTATGAACATAGGCATACATATATTCTTTTTGATTGGTGTTTCAGGCTTCTTAGGATATATTCCTACAAGTGGGATGAATGGGTTAAATGACAGATAAATTTTTAATTTTCTGAGGTAACACCATATTGTTTTCCATAGTGGCTGCACCAGTCTGCATTGTACTAGAGTCCCCTTTTCTCCAGATCCTTGACAGCACTTGTTTGACGATTTACTGATGGCAGCCATTCTGGCAGGTGTGAGGTGGTACCTTATAGTTGTTTTAATTTTCATCTCTCTGATAATTGTATGTCCTTTTTGAAGAGGTATCTATTTAGGTCCTCTGCCCATTTTTAAATTGGGTTCTTTGTCTTCCTTTTCTTGAGTTGTATGAGCACTCTATATATTTTGGAAATTAACCCCTTATCTGATGTATTGTTGGCAATTATGTTCTCCCATATAGTGGGTTCCCTTTCCATTTTGGTGGTTGTTTCTTTTGCTGTGCAAAAGTTTTTTAGTTTGATGTAGTCCCATGCATTATTTTTTTTCCTTCGTTTCTCTTGCCTTAGGCATTGTATCAGTGAAGATTCTGTTGCGTGTGCTGTCTGAAATTTTGTTGCCTACATTTTCTTCTAGGGTTTTTATGGATTCATGAGTCACATTTAAGTCATTTAACCATTTTTAATTTATTCTTGTATGTGGTGTAAGTTGATGGTCTAGTTTCATTTTTTTGCATGTAGCTGTCCGATTTTCCCTACACCATTTATTAAAGAGGCTGTCTTTACTCCATTGTATGCTCTTGCCACCTTTGTCAAATATAAATTGAGCGCCCTGGCTGGTTTGGCTCAGCGGTTAGAGCATCGGCCTGTGGTCCAGAGAGACGTGGGTTTGGTTCCCGCTGAGGGCACATGCCTTGGTTGCAGTTTGTCCCCAGCCCTGCTTGGGTCGTGCGGGTAGCAGGTACTCAATGTGTCCCTTTCATGTCGATGTTTCTCTCTTCCACTCTATCTGAACAAAATATGGAAAGGTGTCCTTGCGTGAGGATAAAAAAATTGACCCAAGACATAATGCTCAATTTATATATATATACATTTCTGGTTCTCTGTTTTGTTCCATTGATGTTTTTAAATTTTTTAAGATTGGGATTTAAATACATATTTAACCAATTTTTTAGTCTTCATTGCTCCCCCCACCAGTAGCACTGCTTTATGTGTGTGTCTGTGCATGTATTTATTTATTTATTTTTGAGGCATAATTTACATGATCTATTTTTTTTTTTTTACTGTTTTTGGTGTATTGTTCTATGAATTTTGATAAAAGCATATGGTTGTCAACCACTTCCAAAATCAAGATATAGAACAATCGTGTCCCACCAAAGTCGCCACAAAAAAAAAAAAAAAAAAAAAAAGAAGATATAGAACAGCTCTATTACCCAAATACTCCTTTTGTGCCCCTTTGAAGTCAACACTTGCTCCCTCTGCAGGCCTTGGCAACCATTGATTTGTTTACTGTACCTATCGGTTTTGTTTTTTCCAGTATGTAGCCTTTTGGGTCTGTCTTATTTCACTTAGCATAATAATTAGAGATTCACGCATATGCTGTAGATATATCAGTAACTGGGTTTTTGTTAAGTAGTATTTCATCTTTGATTTTTTTTGGTATCTCATATTTTCTTCTTGGAAACTTATTTTGCTGCCGTAATTCTTTTAATAAGCCAGTAGACCTTTGATGTTCTTGTTTGTGTAAAGATATTTTTATTTAAACTTGTGTCTGAATGATATTTTGTTTTAATATAATTTCGCTCAAAACTCTGTAGATATTTTGGCACTGTCCTCTAGCACCAAGTGCTACCTAATGAGATATCGGATGACAGTCACAATCAAATCCTTTATAAGCAATTTTTGTAACTTTCATTTTTTTTTTTTAACTTTCAGAATTTCCTTTTAATTGTTTGAATTCAGAGGTTTCACCAAGATGTGGGTCTTGACTCATTCTGCTTGGCCCTCTGTGGTTCATTTCAATCTTAAGGCTTGAATTTTTATTCAACTTGTGAAGTGTTCTTTCTTCTCTCTCTCTTCCTTTATATTCTCTTCTGGGATTCCTTTTGCAATGAAGAATCAACTGTCTGAATTAATCTTATATAGCATTTAACATGTCTCAGTGTTCTAGCTCTGTATTTCTGTTCTACTTTTTTTTTCATTCAACAAATATTTACTGAGCATCTAGTACGTTCCAGGCTCTATGTTCAGTTTTTATTTATTTTAATTAATTAATTAATTAATTAATTAATTAATTATTGTTACTGATGTTTCTCATTCTCCCCCCACTGATTCCCCTCTCCCCACTCCCCGCCCTGTCCCCCGCTTTGCCGTCCATGTCCATTGTTCATGCATACACGCATATAAGTTCTGTGGTTTATCTCTCCCCCACCACCCCCTCTTCTGGGGATTGTCAGTCTGTACTCCACTTCCATGTCTCTGGGACTACCCTGTTCCTCAGACTGTGATGTTCATTATATTCCACAAATAAGTGAGATCATATGATACTTGTCTTTCTCTGTTTGGCTTGTTTCGCTTAGGATTATACTTTCTACGTTTTGAATGCTATGATATTTCAAATCATTAATTTGTCCTTTAGCCATTTTCACTCTATTACCTAAGTTATTTACTCAGCCATCATATTTTTGATTCCTAAGAACTATTTTTTTTTCTGCTCTATTTTCTGTGATAATGCCTTTTTTTTTTTTTTTTTAAACAATGCAATGTAATTTCAAATAAGCTCCATGGGGAAGCTATCATTTTTTTTTTTTAATGGGGAGGTGTGATTATCATGGAATTTAGTACCACAAATCAGAGTCTGACACATAGTAGGTATTCAGTGGTATTTGTTAAATGAATGAGTTTAAAAACTCTAGGTAGACTTTGAAATAAATCTTTTGTTTTTGCTAGATTATCTTTTTCTCAAGGGTCAATTTTTTGGTGCCTTCACCTCGATCCTCTTTCAAGAATGGTTGTCATTCTTGATTTATATATATGAATTCAAGATTAGTTTTACTATTATAGATGACTGGCATGAATTTTTTCTGGAGCTGGGTAGGTGTTTTTTCTCAGCAAGTTTCTCTCCAGAACTGGAGGGCTTTCTTGCATGCTTTCTGCATGCGAACCAGCTACGTCAACCAGCACACTTCACCTAAGGTGCCACATATGTGAGAAGTGAGAAGTCGACCCCATTATGAAAATAAATCCTACATTGAAGGCAATAGTGGTTAAGAGCTCAGGTGCCAGATTAACTGTCCCAATTTATTACAAACTTTATTACCTTGGAAAAATTACTTAAACTCTCTTATGCCTTGTTTCCTTGTCTAGAAAATGAGGATAGAAGAATGCCTATACTTTAATTATCTTACTAGCTCTTACTAAATTTTATAATGAAATAATAAATACTATATATACGTATAAAAATTGGAATTATTTTGAATTTTAAATAATGACACATGATTATTGTCATTATCATTTTCCTCTTGGACAGAATCATCTATCTCCCTTTGAATTTTCCTGCGGCAACTGCTGTGGACGTCTGAAATTATCTCATGTTTTGTTCTACTTCTCTTTCTGTTCTGGCAAATCAGTTTTAAAACTAGTTTCATCATTTGCAAAATGAAGATGAAAACAGTATCAACTTAATTAGAATATGTTAATTCTATAAAACACTTAGAAAATTACCTGGCATGTAGTGCTCTTTAAGCATTTGATAAATAAAATAAAGATATGTATCAGCAGATGGATAAGTCTCTTTCTGTTTATATTATATTCATCTTCTTATATTCATCTATGCCTTTTCTGTTTATTAGGCTCATTCATGCTCTAAACATTACTATGCTCTTGTTTGCTTTTAGGCCTCCCTGCCCTTAGAAGATTCCCCTCAGTCCACCTACAACGCTGCCACTATAGTTATCTAATCACCTTCCTCTTTGAAAACTCACTGCAGGGCCTTTACATCACTCTATTTGTTTTTTGCATTCAGTCTCCAGCCATTTAGGCTTCTTCGAAAGAAACAGACTACGCATCATTGAGCCTCTACTATGAGGCACCTACCGACAGGAGCTCTTACTTTATACTTACAGCAACCTATAAGGTAGGTAGGTATTACTAATATATTTTTTACATGTGATGGACTCAGAAGTGAAGTAGCCTGCCTACAACATACAATTATTAAGAAGAACAATAATTCAAATGCAGATCTGTCTGCCTGCAGATGTACATCTGCATCCTGAAGGCTCTTCGCAGGCCCTCTGTTCCAGATTCCCTCCAAACACCGGATCCTCCCACACAGTTCGGAACTTCTGTGCATCGTTCTCTGTGATTTCTCACTTAATATTTATTTGCTGTTTCTTACTGGTTCCAATTTTTTGTCTTCCTTTCTCAGTACATATAGGCTTTGCTATCTTAATGCCCTAACACTTTGTGTATGTCATTTAACATGTGAACTCTGAAAGAATGAATTGCTAATGAGAAGCATTTTTTACTTTGTTCCCAAGATCTCTCATTTTCAAAAAATAGGTTTCCAAATATTAACTTGCTTTAAATGATTACCCAAACCCACCTCCATAAACTTTATCTAAAAAAAAAAAAGCCTGCCAAGTTAGACTACATGAATAGTTCTTTTAAAATTATTAAATAAAAGTTTAAATTACTAGAGGTTGCATCATTATGGATTATTGAAAATTGTTTGTCTTCTATAACATGAAGTTATTCTCAGAGGAATACTGATTAGAATAGAAACCAGATGCGTTTTCCAAGGCTAGACTGGAAAAAAATGAAAAACAAGTAGAAAATTAATATAAATATGACCCAAGGTGGTTTCTAGAAACCTGAAGCGTGAGTCTGATAGAAAAACCACGTCTGCATGTGTGTGCGCATGTGTGTGTGTGTGCACACTCACGTGTGTGTGTGGGAAGTTTAAAGACAAAGCAGAGGAGAAAAGTGCAGAGAAAATGAGATGGGGGATGAACAGAATGAGATGAGAACAGTTTCAGGATTCAAAACAAGACAACAATTTCTAAACATTTGTAAGTATTTGGCATCACCAAGGAATTAGCATAATTTAATGTCACCTGTAAACTGAGAAAGTAAAAAACAGGGACAAGATGGTCTCTCAGTACTAATTAGATTAGGAACATTGTTAAAAGAAAAAAAAACCGAAAACCTTTTAAATGTAAAATATGACGTGTTCTGGGTATGGTAAAATAATCCAGAAATTTTATATTTTTATCCGTTCTCTTTCACCTAATTTCAGGGACAAAAAGAACAATAATATGTTTAATGATGGTTTTGAGTTTGCTTCTTGATTTTATATTGGATTATATTAGAACTAAAGTATATTTCTTACCACAATATACCAACATCATGAGTAGAATAAAATGGAATGGAAGGAATCAAGGGAAGGGAGGAGAACATCATAAAGAATATAATTACCATTTTGAAATTAGTCTTTAATCACCCCTTTAGTTACTAAGAACCAGAATTATCCTCTTTACTTTTATTTATCCAAGGCAAAAATAATAAAGGAATGTTATCCTAATAAACCCACCTATCTCAAAATAATTTAAAATATGGTAAAACTTCATTTATTTGAAGTCCCTTTGTTACCACTGAAATTGTTTTTGGATTGAAATTCATCTTTTGCTTTGCAGATATTTCCAAGAGAGTGCAAATTAATAGAATAAATCAGTTGTCATGAGAGATTTAAAAACACTGAAGAGAGAAAGCAATTTGCAAACATCTTTCAGTACTCACATCCACACTGGCAGACTAGCTGATAAGCCAGTCCCATATTTTTCTTATTGATTCAATTAAGCCAGCGGACAGTTTGATTTATTACACATATAGCACGGCATTCATAAACAGTATTTCTTTTAAAATGTACTATAATTTTGGTTTTTTACTAATTCAGCAACTTTCTAAACTCGTGATACAATGCTTCCATCTTCCAAACTGCGTAGGCCAGGAAATCAAAGCTAGACGCACAGCCAAATCATTGTATTAGAAAGAAATCAGTCTTGGTTTATTGTTCTCCTGGCTACTATCAAATGACTGGTATGATGGCCTTTTTTCCTCCCAAATTAATCAGTTTTTCTTGGCATTAGATAAACAGAATTTTAGTTTTTGATATATTCTTTTTGTTGTGTGATTTACTGTGGTGTTATATGCTGATAGGAACTACTCAACTACAACATTCCTCTGTTGGCATGGTTCCTTGTGGAAATATAAAACACAGAAGCAATTTTCTTTTAGGTAATATAACCAGAGAGCATACTAAGTACTGATTTCTTTTTTAAAATGCCTACATTGTTAGTAAGAGACTGGTCAGTATCACAAGAGTTGACTGAACGGTGTACATAAACCTTGGAACCCATTTATAGCTAAACTCAAATAGTAAAATTGTTTTGGGCTTATGTTAAGGTTCCCTAACATAGCTTGACTTCTGATAATTTCATGTGTTAGAATACCGAGGCCTATGATATTCTGGTTGTCAGAGACATTCTTAACTAGAAAAATAAATTCTCCTCGAGCCTTAACCCCTGGTAAACTTTAACCTACTTTCTGTCTCTATGAATTTGACACCTATACTAGATGTTTCATATAACCATACAATATTTGGCCTTTGGTGTCTCACTTAGTTTACTTAGCATAATGCTTTCCACATTCATCCATGTTATTCCATGTATCAGACCTCCATTCCCTTTTATGGCTGAGTAGTATTCTGTGTCTGTATATGTCACATTTGTTTGCCCATTCCTTTCTTAACGGACACTGGCTGTTTCCTAGTTCTGGCTATTGTGCAGAATGCTACCATAAACACTGCTGTGCAAGTGAAAAAAATAAGAAAGGATGGTCCTTAACATTTTCATCAAAGTACATAACTTAATACTGCCTTGGGGGCAGCTTTCTTTTTGCACCAGGGTTCCTTAAAAAGAGATTCAGTTTCTAATTCCACACTTCTGTGGCAATTGATCTGAAAGATGCCAACAGTTCTCATTTTAAGGGAGTATGAGGTCCAGATTCCTCTGATCCAGGGTGGGTAGGGCTTTGGGTTATAGAATTCCTCTCACCTAAACTTCCTGACGGCCAGATTTCCCCGCCACTGCCCGTCCTCTCCCAGTCTTCCTTAGCTCTGTAAATAGCCCCATTATTTATCCTGTTACAAATGTCAGACATCTGGAACTTAACCTTGACTCTTCCTTTTCTCTCAATTAAACTCATCATTAAGTTTTGTCTCCAACCTTATCTTCCCCACTTTCCATCTTGCTGCCATGATCCTCGTCTGAGGTTTCATCATGTCCAACCTCAATGGCATCATGGCCTACTAACTAATGTCCTTCAACTTCTGCCATCCTCGAAACCATTCTCCACAAAGTTTTCAGAATGATCACCCTACTCACTGATTACAACTCATCCTACATAGGATCAAATCTAAAGTCCCTACCACTGGGATCGAGGCCCTATGTACATATATCACATAACATTCCCCTTGTTCACTATCATCCAGTTATATGGTTATCTTTCCGTTTCCAGAACACACCGAGCTCACGTTCACCTCAGAACTTTGGTTTTCTCTGTTACCTTTCCCTGGAGTGCACGGCCTCCATTTCTGGTTCATTCTTCTCCTTCCGATCTCAGCTTAGACACCACCTCCTCAGAGCGGCCTTTTGTGACCAGATTCCAACCTCTCCTGCCCTTGCCCTTCTGTTACTTGCTGTCATAGTAACCTATTTATTTCCTCCTGTGATATCATCACAATTATTTTTAGATGTTTATTATCTGTCCCCTTCTCCATAATTTAAGCTCCATGAAGTCAGGGACCTTGCTTATCTCATTGAACACTGTATCTCTATCATATTGTATACTACCTAAAAACATGATAAGTGCTGAAGTAATTAGCTGATTTAACAAGAATAAATAGGGCCAAGAAATTTATTGCATTATTGACAACTCAGTATGTAAAATTTCAAAGGAAATATCTGATAATTGCCTACATGACTCTTGGGTCCCTAACACAGACAGAAAAAGGAAGAAAGAGGGATGGGGAAGAGAAAGGGAGCGAGAGAGAGGAAGAGGGAGAGGGAGAGGGAGAGGGAGAGGGACAGAGAGAGAGAGAGAGAGAGAGAGAGAGAGAGAGAGAGAGAGAATGGATTTCTGAGGAGGATTTCTTCTGTTATTCCCCTTTCCTACCAAGAGGAGAAGTGGGGAGCAGGTGAATTTCTCTTCCTCCCAAACCTTGTGGGACATTCAAGTATTTGGAGATGTTAAGGATCACTGAGGATGTTGGAGCTAGGAGTTTCTATATTAGAACAATAAGGCTAGAGTTTTATTCAGAAAAAGTGGGAATATTACTTAGCAGAAAAATAACATGATTACAACTGTGTTTGAGAAAGATTAACCTGATAGCAACACATAAGATGGATTGGAGGTTGCTGAGAGGATATGTAAACAAGGAGATGGATTGGGAGTAGGGGATTGAGATGAGAGATGACAATTAGTTGACTTAGAATGTGAAGGTAGTAACTGACAGGAAGAAAGAGGTTTGGAAGAAATTGTGGTGGTAGAATTGATAATTTTTTCAATTAATTAGAGAATTAAGGAGAACACATTATAACTGAGTTAATATTAAATACCATTAAGGGGAAAATATGGGTAATATTAAAGATGGTATGAAAGTTTATTTTGAAGAAAAGCCCAAGGAGAAGTGTGAACGTCCTTTCTCTTGTGCATGAATTATTTTGTTAGCCACTGGTTTTACTGAAATCTATATTACCTGGCTTTTTGTGGATGTATCTTTATACTAAAGACGGACTCTATAACTTTCTTCTCCATCTTTACTATCAGAACTATCCTTATTCTGCTTCTTTTTTTTTTTTTTTAATCCTCACCGGAGGATATTTTCCACCTTTGTTCAGATAGAGTGGGAGGGAGAGAGAGAGAAACACCGATGTGAAAGGAATATATCGAGTGGCTTCCTCCTGCACCACCCCAACCAGGGCCGGGGACAAACTGCAACCGAGGCACATGCCCCTAGCATGAACCGAACCTGGGTCTCTGCAGACCGCAGGCTGAGGCTATAACCGCTGAGCCAAACTGGCCAGGGCTTCTTCTCACTTTTGAAAAGTTCATCTGGTGATGAAAAGTCATGGTTGTAAAGCTAATGAATTAAAAATTAAAACAATTTTGTCATTAACACATTGACGTCCATGAAACATTAACAAAATTGTTGCTATTTTAGCCCTAGTTTTCTGCTTTGCTATGTAGACAATGAGTCCTGGACTCAAAGAATGACTACTTAAAGCAAAGACTATAATAACCCCAATTACACAGGGTGTCTGTTGTTTTTCATAATGCACTCCTAGGGTTGAAGCAAACCTCTTCACACCCATTATAACACTTTTCAATGGTTCTAAAGTGCCAATAGGCTGTCAAAACCAGTTTCTAACATATAGCAAAGAGACTGATTCTTTGCTAAAGTTAAGCATTAACTTAAGAGGAATCAAGACAATAAAGGATGGGTTATACATAACTTCACTATAGAGTCATTTCCAAACTGAAAAGAAAATAACTGATGAAATCTTGCTGCAGGTCTAAAGTGGTGCAGTTATTCAGTAAATTAATAATATAATTTGAGGAACTTCAATGTGAGATTAGCATTTCAGAGAACTTTTTATAAATAGAAAATTGAATGAAACATAAATTTTTATAGACTCAGAGACACAAAGAGTCAATTACATTTGTAGACTGAGATATTTACATAGTTGAGTCACAGGCACACCACAATTTTGAGCATATGACTCAGACGTCCTATCTTATATACAGTTAGTTTTAAAATGTTAGGGCATTGTGCCAAGAGTAAGCACCAAGTTTATATAACTGAGGATTTATAGGGACCACAGGCTTGCTCAATTGCTTTTGGAATTTTACTTGAGAGTTGAAACTACTGTCTTTGACCAGGTCTACCAGGTTTGGAGAGACCCGCCTACACTCCAACTTCCTATTACACACTTAGAATAAACCTAAACTCCTATTGCCATGACCTTCAAAATTCTTTATGATCTGGCCCCTGCCTGTTTTGAAGTTTCAATTACCTCTCACTACTCTCCCCACTGCTCACGCACTTCATTCACATTGGTCTTCTTTCAGTTCTTGGAACACGCCAAGTCACTCCTGTTTCTGGAAGCTGAAAATTTACCTCCTCAGATAGGCCTTTCTTATTTAAAGAAAGGTGCCTCTACCCATTTACCTGTCCATGTCCTCTCTCCCTGAACACCTTCTTTGTATCCTAATATCTCCACCCTGCCCCAACTCCCTGCTCACATCACAGATCTATGGTTTACGTTTGTTCTCTCACTGGAATGCAGACTCTGTAAGGGTAGATAGAGATCATGACCAGAATATTCACCATTGTATTTCCAAAAGGCTGGGGCAACATCTGGCACCAAGTAGCTATGTGATAAATATTTGTTTAGTGGATGAATCAAGGAAGTAAGTACTATTGGTTGTATGGCATGATCCGAAGTTGAGGCTAAATTTAATAGAAAGGGACAGACAGAAGAATAGATGAAGACAAATCTGTAGTGTGACGACAGCTGTGGGAATGTAGTGGAAATAAATCTTGGACCACACTCTCAAATATGTAAGAAATTACATATAAATTTATGTTTATAAATCAACCTAACTTCAACTTTGAGAATTTCACCCTCCTACCCCGCCCCTAGTTGTGGAAAACTTAACCTCAGTTATTCTTGGGTTTCTCTGTTCTGCTTGAAGATGGGCCAGGGTTCAAGGGTTTGATTTAGGGCCAAAGCAAGGGCCTCTGGCTGTTGAGTCATTTCTCTACTTTGGTTACTTCTGGGGGTGTTCACTGACTCTGCTCTCACAGTTCCTCCAGGTCTGTGCTCCCTGCTGCTTCCAGATTTCTTTTAAAACATCGGAAATCTTTATGAGGGGTGCTTATGGGCCCATCTGGTTAGAGACACGAGGCAATTCTGATTCTCTGGAGCTTTTCTGCTTCTGCTGTGTGGTAACCAGAAATACAGGAGCCCGGTTCCCCACATAGACTTTTCTCTAAGCTCCCTGGTCTATGGACTCTACCTACCTTCCCTGAGCTGCTTATCAAAGGCACTTTTTATGCTTCCCTTTTCAGAGGACTTAGCACAACCCTTTGAAACAGATTTAGTCTTTACCCAAGTCAGGAAGTGGCTTTTTCCTCTTTCATCTTTCCTTTTCAAATACAAAGTTTGGCTCTCTTTTTGAAAATAGGAAGAACACCATTTAACATCTCATAGACTTATTCTGCTAATACGAATTAAATAACTCTGCCAGAATAGAAGCAGGAAGTGCAATTCTGACCATGTCCCTCTTTTACTTGACATACCACAGTGGCTTCCTACTGCTGCTAGGACACAAATCAAGCTCCTTGATCTAGCCCACCACACACTGCTGGCCTCTGCAGCCTTGCCATGCACCACAGTCCCTCTCATTTTCTCTACTAGAGCCACACTGGTGTTTCGTTGTTGAAAAGACATGTTCTCTTTTTTTTTTCTTTATTGATTTTAGGGAGGAAAGATGAGGGAGAGAGAGATAGAAACATCAATGAGAGAGAACATCGGTTGGCCACCTCCTTCACGTCCCCTACTGGGGATTGGGCCCACAACCTGGGCATGTGCCCTGACCGGGAATCGAACCAGCAACCTCTTGGTGCATGGGTTGACGCTCAACCACTGAGCCACAGCAGCCAGGCAAGACATGTTCTCTTTTAACATGTAGTCTGTGTATTGACAGGTACATCCTCATCTGGTTAAGTCTTGGTCACCTATGCTGGTGTCACTGTAGGGAAAGTTGCCTTGATGCCACCTATTGTAGACACTCACACCTTTTCTCTATACTACTGTCCACGATGGTCACTTTATCTCATAAGATGAGAAATGTAAGGTATAACTATAATAAAAAAAACCTTTTCATTTGTTAGATTAGCAAAACCCCAAAAGTTTGACAATACACTCTTTTGAATAACTAGGCACTGTTGTGTACTGCTAGTGGGATTGTAAAACTAGTACAACTTCATGGAGGGTAAGTTGGAAATATCTAAATACATATATATACCATCTGACCAGAGAAATTCTGGAAATGGATCCCATGGATATATTTACATGGTAAAAAGTGACACATTTATAACTTTCTTCTTTGCAGCACCTCTTTTTTTTTTTGTAATAAAAAAAAGACTGGAAAAAAATTAAATGTTCATCAACTGTAGGCTAGTAAAATACTCTATGATATGCCCATTCAATCGAGTACTATACAGCTGTTAAAAGGTGAAGACATTTTCTAAATACTGAGATTTTTCTATTTTTATTAAGTAAAAAGTATGCAAAGTACAGAATATTGTGTACGGTATACTACCTTTTGTATAAAAAGAGGAAAAGTAAAATAATATATACAGATATATGGATTTAGTTTGCCTGTATATGCATATGAAACTCTGGAAATATACTCAGAAACTAATAACAGTGATTACCTATATTTTGGGGAAAGGACAGGAACTAGGAGATGAATAATAGGATGGATGTAAGAATAAAAGTAATGAAAATATTTAATGATGTTCTTTTCTATTGATTTTATTATACATACTTATGCATGTGGCATAAGTTTAAAATTTATTATTGAAATACAAAATTGATTAAACTAAAGCATTTTTTTAATCATTTATCTCTTCATGAAATAGGGATATAATGAAGGTTGCTTAAGCAAAACTAGATGGTTGATTATTACTTTAACAACTGCCTATGTTTTCATCATAGTCACTGAAAGAGACTCTTATACTCTTTTTATATATTCTGTCCCCAAATCAAACCAGACAAATGTTAGACACTATTTCCTTTTGAAGAATCTCAGGTGATAATCTTTATTTTCTAAGGTTATTTTTTAGTTTTATTTTTCTTAAGAAATCAATGTTTAGGAATAGATGCAAGAATCCTTTGTTTTACAAATTTAAAGAAGTGTTTCCAGTTAAAAAGAAAGTTAATGCAATCTGAAACAACAAAAGAGGCATTTCTTCAAAATATTTCTGTGGTATGGAATACTATGCAGCTGTAAGAAAGAAAAATCTCTTACCCTTTGAGCTAACACAAAGGGACCTGGAGAGTATTACGCTGAGTGAAATAAGCCAGTCAGAGAAAGACAAGTACCACTTGATCTCACTTATTTATAGAACATGATGAACAAAATAAGCTGTCAACCAAAATAGATCGAGTCATGGAAGTAAGGAACAGACTAACAAACCTCAGAGGGATGGGGGGTGGGAGGGATGGGAAGAGATAAATCAAAGAACTTATACCTGTATATGCACAACCAATGGACACAGACATTAGGTTGGGGAAAGCAGGAGGTGGGTGGGAGCAGGAAGGAGGGGGTCAATGGGGAAAAAGGGGGACATCTGTAATACTTTCAATAATAAAAAAATATCTCTGTGTTTGGCCTATCACTATATATACACTAAATCAAGAGCAATAAATACTTGTCAACATTATTACTACTAAGAATAAAAAACAGAAACAAAAACAAAAAGAAAACAGAGGGTTATCCCTTCCAGAAATAACATAAGTTACACTTGGTTTCTGGAGAATCCCTCTTGAAGTATAATAAGGGCATAAATGAAGTTCTTCATTATAGCTGTGGTTCTAATGAAACAGGTTGTGGGCCCATCTTGAATTAATTATTCTCCATTAAGGAAATGATAATCAAATGATTTAAATATAGATCCCTTGTTGAGATTAATTTATTCATTAATCTTGCTGGGATCATATTTTCAAATTACAGAGTACAATGACACCTAATGAACTTGAAGCGCATAGATCACAATTTTATACTTACTTTGTTTCCAAATTTATAATTAACCCTACATTGCAGATTTTCAGAAGGCACCAAGAACTCTTTATCAACAAACTATCCATTTCTTTTATTTAAGTCTTAAGCATTTAATTAGAAAATTTTGACTTCCCATCTGTTGGTTTCTTAATTTAAAATCTGTAGGATCAGTGTGGAATAGACAGATTTAGTAGCTCTTGAGTACCTTTGCATGTGAACCGACAGCAATTTTCATTTCTTTAGAGGGAATATCCAAGTCCTGGGAGTTCTGATCCTGCTCATTATTGTTGCCTACAAAACTAATGGGGGTATGATTCAGAACACAGTAGCATCACTCTTTCTTTCCTTCTTCTCTTTCTTCTTTTAGAGAAATACATGATAGAATATTTTTGCAGCCATCTAGCTTTCAACAGATGCAATTATAGAAGGGCCCAAACTCCTCTGCCCTGATAAAGTTAATTTCAATATCTGGTGCTTATAAAGTACCTGGGTACATTTAAATTATTCTGTGCTCTTGATTATTCCCCAAAAGCATAGACACAAAGGGAAATCACATCAACTACAATCCAGTTGAAGGAACTTAATTTTCTTGTCCTATTTGGTCTACATGCACCACCTGGTGGTATTCAAATGCAGTGCGTGCATGCACGCGCGTGAGTGTGTGTGTGTGTGTGTGTGTGTGTGTGTGTGCGCGCGTGCACGCACATTTTGGGGGTATTAACATGGGAAAGAGAATTTTAATATACATTCCTAAATGTTGATTTAGATTAACAATGCAATTACCCTGCAACAAATATCTAATAAAACATTAGAAAACTACTATATATGTGCTGGAACACGAAGTAAAGTGGAGAACACCTCATGTTGGAAAGTAAAATAGCTTTCTTATTTACATTAACTATAGCTTTTATAGGTCCATCCATAAATTAACACTTATTTATTGTGATAATGTTCTTATTGAGGCAAGAGTCAAATACTGGTAATTAATATAAAACCATTTTCTTTATTTAAAAAGTTTAATAACAATTTTTAAAAGTATATCCTTTTCCTTATACCAGTAGTTAAAATTACAAGTCACAGAATTTTAAAACTACAAGGCAGCATGTAATCACTTAGACTACTACACTAATTTCACAAATGTAGCAGTTGAGACTCAGGAACATTAAGTGACTTGCCCAAGGTCATATTGGTAATTAGTGACCCAACTCAAATAAGAACCCTGGTCTTCTCATTTTCAGTGTAGAAATATAACATAAAAATCATATGCATATACAATGGTTAACTATTTCTGTATGAAGGGATATGCCCTTGACTCAGCTATATTGTGCTACAGGACACTGAGATGTGAGTAAATACAGATTAGCAGTTTTATTCTAACATTCTGAGCAGCACTAGAGAGTAATAGAAATTCATGTATCATAAAGCTATGGAAAAGATTTTCTAACTATTAAAAAGTCCCTTTTATATATGTTCAAAGGAATATTTTTCAACTTATATACAACTGCTATGTTGTAAAGACAGCCCAAAAATTTCCTTCTCCTTCTAACTGTTTCAGACTCAGAGAGCTGTTTCTACTAAGGAGATACCCACTTGTAGATTTAAGCATAAACCATGTTCATAGCTCCCTCTCATGACCATTGAATGAATACTATACAAGCCTCCTTTATTCTTGCTGTTGTATTCAACTAACAGCTCACTGGTTAAGTTTTAATTGCTTGCAATGAGGTCAGCAAAGGTATTTATCGAAAAGCCCTGAATAAAAGGCTCCACACACATACACACAAGCATACACGCACTCACACACGCAGAGAAAATCCTCTGTTGAATCCTGTTGATTTATGGAAACAATTATGATTCTGCTGGAGAATTTCTCAGCTGAGAAGTAGTTTGTAGCTACAGTAGACAGGCTCAAGTTGCAGAAGGCAGACAACAGACATGGAATTCTTGTGTATCCAGCTGTTATCAACAGAACAAGTAAGTTACTGTTATTTGTCTTTAAAAATAATGCTGAATGTTTTCTAGCAGTTTATCTCTTTCTCTGGTTTTGGTACTGAGGGGAAAAGTAAAGTTACCAGATTTTTGAGCCATGAAATTATCTATAGTCATTTCGCAGTAGAACTTACATAAAGATAAGGTTGAAGTTCTCCAGAGCAATCCTGACATTTAACTTGAGCAATGTGGGCAGTTCAGGAGAAAAGAATTGATTAACCACAAATGCAAAAGCATCGCATTAAGAAATCTTGGAAAAGCATTTTTTACTTTTTTAATAGTAATTTTAGAACTTAATTTAAACCAATAGCTCTAATTGCAGGATGTTTCTTATCAAATAGCAACTGGAATGATTGCTACAATCATATTTTGACTTGTCTCTACTAATGCATAACTTATATAAATCTACATATAGAGTGGTTAAGATGTTGACATCCTGTGAAAGCTGTTTTAAATATACCTTCCCAGGATACACTATACTTGATTATGTTATAAAACTATTTACCCACTGAGAGTTATACATACAATTTTTCATCTTCCTTTCTCCTGCTGTCCCTGTTCTTAATCTCTCACTGCAAACAGAAGTCAAGTAGCTAACAGCGTCACAGCAACTGCGCTTATTACTACAACCTGTTTTTATAAGGATACACCAACAGAGTGAAGGAGGAATCCTGTATTGCTATCAGGAACTAGAAGGATAAGGCTAACAATTTAGAAAGAGCAACTACTTTGTCTTAAATCAATCTACAATTCACAGATAGAAAGAGGTCAATGACCTAGGAGCAACAATCAACTCAAGATTTAATTTTCATTATGGTATTCATGAACACCCGGAGCACTACACTATAATGCGCAAATGGATACTGACATGGATCCTGCCAACTTTGCTCTACAGTTCCTGCTTTCCCATTATCTGTCTAGTGGGCACTATATCTTTAGCTTGCAATGACATGACTCCAGAGCAAATGGCTACAAATGTGAACTGTTCCAGCCCGGAGCGACATACAAGAAGTTATGATTACATGGAAGGAGGGGATATAAGGGTAAGAAGACTCTTCTGTCGAACACAGTGGTATCTGAGAATTGATAAACGAGGCAAAGTCAAAGGGACCCAAGAGATGAAGAACAATTACAGTAAGTAATGTCTTTTATTTACAGCACTACTAATGAACTGTAACAATATTGGAAAAGATCATTTTCAAGTGACATGCTTTATGTTTTCTTTTTCTTTTTTGAAAAAAATTAAATATTATCTTCTAATTTCTCTAAACTTGGATAGTTGAACTATGTTCCTGAAAACATGTCCTGGAATAGGAAAAATTTATAGTTGGAGCTAATAACCCAAACTAATTTGAAAGTATATTTTCCATGTCCTAAGTTCAAAATGCTCATAAGTTAAGCAAAATATAAATGATATTATTCACACTGAAATGTGATTTGTCTGCTAGCAAAACACATTAGGGACACTACTAATGGAGTACTCAGTAAATAGTCACAAAAACTGCTTATTAGTTTGAGGAACAGAGAATTTATTTTAAACAATAATTTGATTTTCTTTTAAGGAATATCTCTTAATGTGTGCTCAAAAAGGCACTCAGTGACTTGTGCAACTGTGTCTTGTTATGAAACAGAAGTGACTCTGTGGTACCCTCATTTATTCATGATATAATGAGCTTGCATTAAACTACTTAATTATTTACCTAGGCAGAAAATACGTTCCTCTTAACATTTTATTTATGGTAATCTATACCATAGTTTTATATTTTCTTAAGAGAAAGGTAAATGTGAAGGAAGAAATACAAGTGAGTTGGAAAAAATGTTAATTCCATGATTTTCAATTTGTAAGCCTTAGTTTTCCTCAAGAATCAGTTATTCTTGTCAGGTTGAAATATCAGGGTTGGATTTATCATTTAGCAGTTATGATTAATAGCCAATTTCAATGGCATTAAATTTCATGGGGTCAAATATATACCTCAATATATACATTAGAATTTGAAAATCCATGAGTGAAAATTAATTTTGTTTGTATTACTAGCACTTGAACAATGTTATTATTTTATCATCTTATAATATTATGTGTTACAGTCAATTGAAAAAGAATGCATGGGGATGATGGTGTAAACATTTGTCTAGGACAGTGCCAGGCTTGCTTTGTAAATATTTACAATTTTTGTTGCTTGTTTAATGAATGGCTTTCAGGCTTCTTAGCTAAATTAACTATAATTGATGTAGAATGTTAGGCCATTTTAATGGATTGTTAACAGTTATGGTTTTATAATTACTATTATTAATAAAGTTATCATGTTATTCTTATAATACTGTTCTGATTATACTAAAGTTTAGCTAAAGAAATAACTATTTGGAGGTAAGGTTTGTGGTTGGCCCCATTTTCATGTAAGCAACAAAATTTGGCTTATAATCAATTAATTTAAAAGTTATTGAGATGTATCATGGATAATGGAACCTGATGGAGAAGACCAGGTGAAGTCATAACCAATAGGTCCAACCCCTGTCTGTGAGTGACTTCAGAATGGTTTCTTACATTTTCCAATTCTCAATTTTCCATCTGTAAGATGTGGGATAGGTACAGGTGATCTCCATATATATCTTCTAGTTCTTACAGTCTGTTTTAGTCTAAACTACAGAAATTATATAACATAAATGTGGAAAAGCTAAGTACTCATAATTATCATGAACACTGAATGAGATGAAAGTGATATTACCTCAATGGTAAGGATGAGCTGTCAGAACTAATTTAAAATTGTAGTAATAAATTATTCAAACCTAAACACTGTAGAATTCTTCTCTATGACTAATTCCTTTTGAATGCTTTTTTTTCAAATAATAAAAAAATGGAAAAATTAGATGTAAAATCCAGTAAAAGTGAATTATATGTATAATTATTTGGGCTAAAAAATGTCTACAATTGGAATGCATTCACATATGTAAGTTTTATTTATGTTAAAATTTCTTAAAACCACTAAACATAGGCACTTATAAATATACACAAAATGATAAAGTTATTTTGTAGTTTGAAGTATAATTTTGCATCAACCTTGAGTAACCATAAAGCCAATTTGGTAACCATTTCTCCTCTAACACTAACTAATTCTACAGTAAGAAAAAAGAAAAAAACAAGGAAGGAAGGAAGGAAGGAAGGGAGGGAGGGAGGGAAGGCCTGAAGGAAGCGAAGGGGAATGGTAGGGAGGTGGATATAATAGCTCATGTCTCATATCTTTAGGTAATTTACAAAATTACTTAAGTTACCCTGGGTTGTGCAGATCTCACTTCAATCTTATCTTAATTATAGAGTTGTCTTGTGAACTATCTTAAATTTATATTAGAATGAAAAAGAAGAAAAAAAGTACCAAGGAACCCAACAGAAATAAGACGTATTACTAGACATATAAGCAAGACCCAGCTCTAAATGTAGGACCCATGAGAGGCCAAGAGATGCTGGACCACATTCCTGACTCTTCAGGGGAGAGGCGCTGTTGCTGGAGAACTGTTCTGAGGTTGCATACTATTATCACTCAGGAGGCAAGAACACCTCTCCTCTCAACTTGCTCTCTCTGGTGGCTCCACATTAAGCCTTGCAGTAGGTTTCTAAGGGATGAAACCAGGACCTCTCCTGAACTAACAGAAGGGTAAGCAAAGCATAAAATGCCCCTCAAAAATGAAATACGTATGTTCTCTGCGGGAGAGCATTAATAACATCATAAAGGGACTGGCAATGGATGGTCAATACTTCCACTGCTGTTGTCAGAACTCTCTGCTTGGAGACAAGGCCAAAGGGTGGATTTAGATAATTGCTGGACAAGGCAACCCATCAGCAGACAAAAACAATCACTCCACACCTGACAGAAATAACACTGCTGTTTAAGTTGGGAACTGAGGTGCTGAGTGAGAGACGGCAGCAGTGCACTGGGCAACCAACAACCGCCCTGAGAGACAGATGTGGAACAGAGAGCTCAGTCTCTCAGGATGGTGTCCTTGCTTTTGGCACCCAATTACTAAAAAGCTTTGCTGTTCCCAACAATGGTCAATATCATCCATTCCCTTTAAGAAAAAATAAATCCTTAATTGTCAGAAACCACTGATTCAAATAAAAAGGTATGCCTTACTGGTTATAGGTGAGCCTTGTAAGTTCCATAGCAAGAAAAGGGTTAGCCCTTCTGAAAACTGGCCAATGATTTGGCAATACTCTCTTTTGGATTATTAGACTGTGACGGGATATGGCCTAACAATTGGCAAAAAGCAAATAAACACAGTGTTGTTGGATTTGACTTTGGCTACAAAATCTTCAGCGACTCAATTGTCAACAATTCTTTGGATAAGCTCCTAATCAACAGTAATCTCTGCTAATAGCTACCAAACACACACACTACCCCTAAATATGGTAAACTTGCTTATGCCCTAAACAGTTCTTAGCAAGTTAACTGAAAGGACAATAATTCACATTGTCAAAATAAAAAATAAGAAAACGAAGACAACCCCACCTTTAAAAATTTTCATTAAATTGGTTTGGGCGCAGCCTGGGCCCCAGGAATTTTAAAAGCGCCCCAGATAATTCTGACACGTTGCCAAAGCTGAGAACGACTGGACTAAGGGGATCACATTGGATTACTAGGGAAACCATAGCTCAGTTAAATCGAGAAGGTGGGGGAACCGAGGTATTAATGTTTGTTTATGGTGATTTCACTGTACAGGAATGGTGGAAAACCATGAATTAATGGGACCAACGGCTCTAGTTCAGTCTGAATCCCTTCAGATGTCCCAAGAATATTTTGGAACTCTGAGAGGAATCCAGAGTTAACTTGTATTCTGCAGAATTTTGAAATGAATTATCAGGAGCCAGTTTCTGAATTGTGCGTTAAGGACGTTCTCCTGGGTCCCTCCGAACGCTGACAAATCTCAGTAGTTCCAGCAAACACCTGGTGGACGGGCCTGGCAGCGCACGCACGTGAGGGCAGCTCCCAAGCTGCTATGTAAGAAGGCTTCCTTGGTGAGTGAGCTGGTCGCAGAGTCAGCGGGTCCTGTGCCACAGTCACGTGATGACAGGCAGGTCTGAATCTCCCTGACACTTCCCAGTGGTGCCTCAGTAGGAGACCTTGGGTACAGGCTTTAGCACCAGCTAACCTGGCACTTAAATGAGCCATGTAGGACTAGGAACCCGAATGCCCCCAAATTAAGGTCTCATCGATGGCCACCCCACAGAGTTCAAAGGCAGCGACTGAAAGAGACAATTTCCAGTCTAGAACACCTGGGGGTGGGGAGAAACTCCACACCTAGAGGGTCCATCCAGATGGGTGCAAAGGATGTGAAGCCGGAGGTCTGTTCTCTTCGTAAGTATGGGATTAAGGAAAAGTTTTCTTCCTTTTCTAAGGATCCTAGCTTTCTTCCTCTGCATCAACTAATTTTGGGTAGTAGAGTAAATTCTTTTACATAACTATGAAATGCAAGATTTCTATATTTTAGTTTCACATAAGACACATGGAATAAAAGGCAGGAACTGTGTATGTCTAAGTAACAAGGAGAAAAAAAACAACTCCTTAAACAAAATAGTTTTCCATATGAATTCTTCCCTTTTCTAAACCATATCTAATCTTTCATGAAAACAACAACAACACTTTGAGATATGACTGACATACAAAAAGATGTACTTGTTTAATATATACAGCTTGAGTTTAGAGACTGCGTATATATCTGTGAAATTATCAGTACAATTTATGCCATAAACTATCCAACACTTCCGAAAGTTTCCTTCTGTTCTTTTTATTTATAATAATGATTAATATTTTTGTGACAAGAACACTTAACATAAGATTTATTCTCTTAGCAAGTATTTATGTATACAATACAATATTGTAAACTCTAAGCACTACATTGCACAGATCTCTTGGACTAGATCATCTTGTGTAACTGCAACTTGATATCCTCTGACAATGCTCCCTGTTTCCTCCTCCCCCGGCCCCTCACAGTCACCATTCCACTCTCTGCTTCTATGAGTCTGACTATTTGAGATTCATCCTATAAGTGGCATCATGTGGTATTTGTCCTTCTGTGTCGGGCTTATTTCATTTAGCATAATGTCATCCTAGTTCATATCCAATCTTTCAACATGCAGAATCGGTTGGAACATGAAGGACCTCTCTCTGTCTTTTATGTGGATCTGAAAGGACTCTCTTTAGAGTCCCCTGAACATTTAACTTGACCAAGATTTAGATTTATACCTGCATTTGAGATTCTACCTGTACCTGACTTACGTGGAGAAGCCATACCAAATTCACTAACCAAACAAATATCATTCAAGTTAGCTAGTTTTGAATGGTTTTAAAGACAAAAGGATTAGGATGGGGGAAGGAGAGAGGAGAATTATTCAATATTTCGGGTAAGACGTGCCTTTTAAATGGACAACACCATTCTCAGAGGGAAAAAGGTTGATGTACATTGGGGAGAACTAGCTCTAGAGGGTCTCTCCACTCAATTCAGTCAACTTTCCTGCAGAAGAATGTAATCACTTCTACTGGGGTGAACATGCGTACTTAATAGAGCCATTAGCGAGGGTTCTGCTAAAAATAAATAGGAAGAAAATATCTGTCTGTGAATAGGAGAGAAAAAAGCGAGAGAGGAAAGAACTTTCTATAAAAATGAATGGATTTTGCATTTTCAATATCGAGTGAATTTAAGAAAAGTATTCTCATAAAATATAGCTCTACTAACTTTTTGATGCACGTAAGAATAAGGGCAGTGGAATTCAATAGATTGATAAGATAGTAGTGGGAGGATTTCTGAGATCAAAACAAAATAGTACACAGAGGGGTTGAAATGATAATAGGATTATTGCAGATGGTACTCAAATAGAAGGCTTGAATCTACTAGTTAAATTGGTGTCAATTACTGTAATAATCTTTGCTTATTTATCAGGACAAGTCTGAAACTGAGTTTATTTTTATGATGTACGACAAGAGAGAGAAAGCATATTTAAACATCCTTAAATACCATATTTATCATGTTCTATTAAAAGCTATTATAATACTTTCCATTTATCTGCCTATTTTAACTTTAGATGTAATTATAGATAATGTTCAGAAAATTTTAAGATGAAATTCAGAGTCAACACAGCCGGCAGATTTTTCTTAAGGCAGCAATTCCAAACATTTTCTTAGATCACTAGTGTCCCTGGAGATATCAATGATGTTTCCTGCAGCAGTTTCTGTGGCTAACTAAATGGGAAATATTAAGTCAAATATTAAGTCAAATAAAGTTGAACAGGTTTTTCACAGGAAAAATTCTCTAAGCCTATATACCACACGAATATGAATTGCAAAACTCTAGGAGAAGACTATAATGATTTTCTAAATTTATTTTACAAGAGAGTATACACAACCCTCTCACCCTCCTCCTTCTCACCCCTGATTGGGTAAAACATTTAAATTTCATTACATTGAAATTTGAGAGCTTTTGGATCTGTCTGTTGTGTAGTGAAGAACTAAAATCCAACTTCCATTCTGTTCTTTGTTCCAAATAAAAAGGCTACAAGATTAACCTGAACCAGTATTTTAAGAATGACATTGAACCAAGAATTTGTGCCAAAGTCAGGAGCCTGACTATGATTTTGGACTATTAGGGTATTATTTAGGGTATGGATGCTGGGCTGAAATCCAGAGATTTGCATTAAGATTTAAGCCTAGTTTAAAGCTCTTTCTAGGTTCTGAGCAACTTTATACAATCATTCTCCTAATTTGAAATGATGACCGATACCTGTTATTTGGGCAACCTAGAAACCAATGAAAAACTAGAAACCTTTTAGGATTCCAATATGATTGAGAAGTTCTTATCTTATGTACCTGAATACAATAAGCTTTGGTTTCACTTTTCAAAAAAGTAGTCTGAACAAAAGCTGAAGTTATTTCCATTGTATCAATAAAAAACAAATTTCATTCACTGGCCAAAAACTATTTAGAAATTTGAAATTTAGCATAATCTTGAGGGAGAATTGCCAGTTTAATGAATTAATTGCAGTATCACTTGAAGCAGGCACTTACTTGAGATTTTAAATAGAACTGCCTTTCTAGCCATATACAGCAGATTTGCCTTGTCTTATGGTTCTTTACGTTTGCATTTGGCAATGCCACTAGAATGTCAGTTCTGGAAAAATTAAGCATCATGTCTTACTCTTCCTTCTATCTCCCAATGATAGAGGAAACAGCACTTAGCCCAGTGTAAGAGGTAGTAGAAGGGAGGAGGATTGGCAGTCACTTAACATATTTCTCCCTTAAGTTTTTACACATCTAAAATTAGTTATAAGCAATAAATAGATCACTGAATTATGAAAATTTGATGTGGACAAGAATGAAAAGACTTGCTGAAATAAAAGAGAAATCCACCTCTCATCTCTCACATTTTCTATCTTAAAAAATGTCTTGGCCTCTAAAACCTATTTGACTTAGTGTTTTCTAGGTAATTTCAAAGAACTAGTGGATAAGTTTCATTGTTGAGACCAATGATCTAAGAAGGTACAGTTACCACTGGTGATACTACAGGGTGATTGGCAGAGTATGGTGAAGACAAATCCTGGAAGAGCTAGGGTCCTCCTCAACACTCATTCTTATTCTCATTTTACTGTCAACTAATCCCCGTATATCACAAACTCTATAAAGAAAAAATAATAATTCATGTCTGCATTTTAAGAAAAAGAAAAGTCTTTAAGAATTAAATGAGCTATTCTGGTAAAAACAAGCAGTGGGCTGATAAATTTTGAGTAACAATCTGCCTACTTATTAGTAGCACTTACAAGATTGATCCTGGACCTGGTGAGCAATGTTGAAGGGAGGAAAGGACTTATGTATAGGGAGAGAGAGCTGGGGAGAGGTGGCAAGTTGATGAATACACTCTCAATTTGTTTTAGTGCCTGTAGCCTGATCCTCAGAGAGTCTCTTGGTGTCTTATGGTGTCTCTAACTGGAATTCTGAGCACAGGCATAGTTATAGTCTGGTCTGGTCTGCTGAGACAGTAATCTTGGGGAGTTCACCTGTAGGCAGTGGACAATTTTCTCCCTGTTTACTTCAATAATGAAGATATCATGTAAAACTTTGAAAGGTTGGTGACTTCTTTTTTCAGTCTTTTACTAATTCAATAAATGATCATTGATACTTCCCAATGCCAGACTGATGCTTCAGTAGTAAGTAGTAAATAGTTGTAAGTCCACCACAGTCCATGTTTTTAGAGAATTAAGAGTTTAGTTGGGGATGGAAGGTGAACTACAAGTCAGAGGAGGAAAATTTAGAGCACATTCGGGGTTGCCTAACTCAACTCAAGAAGGGTGGCATGGAATTCTCTTCTGGAAGAAAAATGACATGAAAAATGATCAGGATAAAAGACTTAACAGCCTTGGCCAGTTTGGCTCAGCAGTTAGAGCGTTGGCCTGCGGTCCGGAGAGACCCGGGTTCGGTTCCCGCTAAGGGCACGTACTTCGGTTGCAGTTTGTCCCCGGTCCTGGTTGGTCGTGCGGGTGGCAGCCACTCGATGTGTCCCTTCACGTTGATGTTTCTCTCTCTCTCTCCCTTCCTCTCTCTTCCTCCCACTCTATCTGTACAAAAAATGGAAAAATATCCTCGGGTGAGGATAAAAAATAAAAAAAAAGACAGAACAAATACATTACCTTCAGAGGACATAGTTTTTGTAGATTACTGGTAATAAGAGAGTATTGCAAGGTTGGGAAATGGAAAGCGATTTAATATCTTTCTAGGTATCAATGATAAGCCCACTGAGGTTAGACCCCTTTTTTTTCATATTAAAAATATGAGGAAAAACATCTGACCTTTATTAACTTTCAGACTTTTTTTATTGCCCTGTTTACTAAAAATGCCTATTTCCTTTAAAGGGTACCTTGTTTTGAAGGCATCATTTAAACTGGAATGGTAAAATAAACATAAATTAAATTGGAATAATATTGCTTTTCTGGATAACTGCATATTTTTCTATTTTTAATGCCTTTTTGATCTTTGATCATAATTGTAATCTGCTAAAGTCAAGTGTTTCTAAAAAATGAGAGAAACAATGGTCTTGAGGCATATGTTTAGCCTTTATTGACAAAATTATGGAAGTTATCTGCCAAATTCTTCAAGATAAAACAACTTTACTGTCATCAGAGTTGGATCACCTGCTTCAGCTATCTAACCAGGACACTCAGTGGTCAAGCAGCTGGCATAGTTTTACTCCCTCTAAATCATGAAGTAGGCAATGAGCTGAGATGTTTTCCCACTCAGATAAATCTGAGGTCTCTCTGTTTCTGAGAAATTGTGCTCAACCCTCTTTCTGCACAAATAATGAATTACAAAATGATGTTGGGTGTTTAATAGACATAAAAAGGTGCTGTGCACTTTGAAAAGATTCTGGCTAAATTTAGTCTTCAAATTTTCTAACTGGTTTGAAGTTGATTAGATATTGAATAATTCATTCCCAAAGAAGACAAGCACAAATCTATATATCAAGTTTGTTAAGTTGTACTTGAACTTAAAATTTATAGTAGTTTCAAGTATTATATAATAGTTTTTTTCAAATATTCACCTTAATATTACTATTAAAATTACTGCAATGTGTAGAAATAAATTTTGTTTGTTTTTGTCATAAATATAATTTAGTCTATGTCAAGTTGCACAATGTACAACTGGGAACATTTTAATGGAGTGACTAAATATAAGAAGTAGATAGCTAAATACAGATGTTAGTTCTTTAAAAAATACATATGCCAACATTGAAATTGGTGCAGTTGGACACTTCATTCCATTCTAATTACTTCTCAAAATTCCTCTTTGCTGTAAGCTTGCAGTCACCATTAGCCCATTTCATCGAAGGAAAGAAAAGACCCTCAGGAGATTGGTCAGCTTGATAAGTTTGCGAGTGTACAAGTTCTAGTTTTAAAATTATACATAGGTCTGATTTGCCTCTTATTTAGGCATTGTTAAATTCAACTAAAAAAGACTGGTGTTCAAGACTAGCTGATGATTGAAATGATCATATCAAAAATCTCTGTGCAAAATGATTGTTTTCTGGAAATCTCAGGGTGGTCAGGTGACTTACAAGGAACAGACACTGAACAGTAGGACTGGCGAGTTCACTGTGTGATGAACAGGGTTGTGCATTGAAGAGCAAGAAGTTCATGTTCAGAACACTGCTTTCAACCTCCCAGGTTCCTCACAGCCAACAAAGTTATTAAGAGACTTGGAAGGGGAAGAAGCAAGGCATTTTTAAGTAACATTTCCCCTCAGGATAAAAACACAGACCATTAACATTATTTTAATATAATAAGAACAACTACTTTAAGAGGTAAACATGTTGAGTGGTTACTATGTGCCTGGCACTGTAGACACTTTATATATATTATCTAATATATAATCTTCAGAGAGTACTAAATTTGCAGAGTTAGCCTCATTTTGCAGATGGGGCAACTTTGGCTTATAAAGTAACTTGCTCTAGGTTTCATAGCTAGTAACTGTCAGAGTTAGAACCCAAGAGAGTTTAAGTCCAAAGCATTGTTTTAGTCATCACCACATGTCACTGGTATTATTAAAATATCACATATTAATTTGCACCATGCAGTGGGATAGTTTGCATGTGAAGAACTATAAACAGCTGACATTTTCTTCTCTTTGATATGACCTAATGAGTCCTTGGCATTATCTTCTTATCAGTAAATAAAAACCCTACTCCAGCTTTCCTTGTGCATATCTCCATCTGTCTCCCTCTGAGCTGGCGTAGAGACTTTCAGTTTATTTTGCTTACAGATGCTACAAAACTTCATTTGGTTGTATTTTGAACACATTTCTCATATTTATTAAACATATTTATACTTTTGTTCATTAGTAAGTGTCCTCAATTATTTTTAGGATATATACATACATACAATTTAATTTTAGAGACTAAATCAGTTAATTTTAGGAGTATAGCCAGATAGTTTCCCTCTCCAAAGGCCACTCAATCCAAATAGAACAAAACCAAAAACAAATAAAGGAAAGAGCAGAGAGTTTGTTCTAACAAGCACTTCTGAAGGATAGGTTGAAAAAAAAATAGTTTATTGGCAAATTGGTTCCTTCTTTGTCCCAGATTACTATGTTCTCAATTTATTTCTAATCGTCTTAGGACTTTGCCCAATTAAAAGAAAAGGGCAAGAGAAAGGGAATAAAAATGACAAGTTAGTACAAAGACAATCTATCTGGGTAAATCATATATCTCTGTTTCTCAATTTTGTTTTTTCAGAGAACTAGACATAGGCATTTTTTGTGACCTGAATTTCTTTCAACACCTTAAAAAAATCTTAGAATGTTTGTATTCTATAAGTTGTAGTAGCTCTTCCCAGAAACTAGAATCCTATTTGCTGCAATATTGATTGAGCATATATTGTGTGCTGTATACTGTGGATGCATAGATAAATATGGTAAAGACCCACTATTTGGAAAACTTCAGCCTACTTGGAAAAACAACACCAAAGCCTCAATTTTTATAGAATGTGGTATGTGATAAAAATATATTCAGCAAGTTAGGGGACCATAGTGAAGGACAATCACAAAACCAGGGAGAGATTGAGAAAGACTTTTGAAGGATATTATATTTGAACTACATCTTGAAGAGCTACTGGAGTGAGCCAGGCTAGCTAGAAGGGTATAGGGAATGGGTAACAAGTAAGAACAAAGGGCACTTCTTCCTGGAGAATAGTACATGCCGAAAAACTGAGTGGTGTTTCAGTAGGTGTGTATGGGAGTAAGTGTTTCAGGAGTATCAAGTTCAAGGTAGAAATCAGGGAGAGATGAGGCTGCAGAGAAGTCTCATTTCTTGGAAAGTTGTTTTCCATTTTAGGGAACAAGTACTTTTCCCCATAGGTAATGAGGCGCTACTGAAGAAGAATGCAGAAGCAGTAACTAATAAAAGCAGTCAGTTATTTATATTATTCACAAAAATGACTTAATGGTTAATATCTGCTAATAATCTGAACACTTATTTTATTAAAAATTTAACGCCTTTTCTTACCAAAGGTTCTTATCAGAACTACCCACAAGTAGCAAAATTAGCTCATGTTCATTAATATCCATTACTTTGCTCCTTGTATAGGGCTTTATGAATGGACTAAATGTCACTTAGAGAAGAGAAAAGGAAGAAAAAGTAGGTTTAAACAATTCATTTATGATTTGTCAGTCTTAGTTTATCATACCAATAGTGCTCTTTTAGTATAAACATGAATTCATATTATTTGCACCTTAAAACTAGATTGCATTGATTAGAAAGTGAGAGGCAGCATGGGGACATGAAAATAATACTGTATTAAGTATTAGGAGACCTGGGTTTTAATGCTCTTTCTTTCAGTATTTAATTGAGTGACCTTGGGCAAGTACTTAACTATTCTGGGCCTCACTTTTTAAAATGTAAAATAAATGAGGTAAGAGCAGATTGCTTGAATAGATTTCAATTGTTGTTGTTTTTTTTAAATCTTTATTGTTGAATGTAGAATGTATTACAGATGTTCCACATTTTTCCCCCATTGACCCCGTCCTCCCCACTCCCGCCCCCCTCCTGCCTTTTCCCACACTGTTGTCTGTGTCCATTGGTTATGCATATAAGTTCTTTGATTTATTCCCCACCCCCCAACCCCTTTCCCTTTGAGGTTTGTCAGTCTACCAATGAATTTGTACTTCTTAATCCCTTCACCTTTTTCACCCATTCCCCCAACCTCCCTCCCATCTGGCAACCAGCAAAATGTTCTCTGTATCTATGAGAATGTTTCTGTTCTACCTGTTCATTTTGTTTGTAGATTCCATTGTTGATAGATATGTATTCATCGCCATTTTGTTTGTTCATATATTTTATCTTTTTCTTCAAAAAGACCCTTCATCATTTCATATAATAACGGTTTGGTGGTGATGAACTCCTTTAACTTTTTCTTGTCTGGGAAACTCTTTATATGGCCATCGATTCTAAATGATAGCTTTGCAGGATAGAATAATCTTGGTTGTAGGTTCTTGATTTTCATCACTCTGAATATTTCTTGCCACTCCCTTCTGGCCTGCAAAGTTTCTTTTGAGAAATCAGCTGACAGCCTTATGGGAACTCCCCTGTAGGTAACTAGCTGCCTTTCTCTTGCTGCTTTTTAGATTCTCTCTTTGTATTGAACCTTTTGCATTTTGATGATGATGTGCCTTGGTGTGGGCCTCTTGGGGTTCATCTTGTTTGGGACTCTCTGTGCTTCCTGGACTTATATGTCTGTTTCCTTCACCAAGTTAGGAAAGTTTTCTGCCATTATTGTTTCAAACAGGTTTTCAATTTCTTGTTCTCGCTCTTCTCCTTCTGGCACCCCCAAGATGCGAATGTTGGCACGAATGAAGTTGTCCCAGAGGCTCCTTACACTATCCTCATTTTTTTTGGATTCCTTTTTCTTTTTGTTGTTCTGATTGGGCGTTTTTTTGCTTCCTTATATTCCAAATCAATGGTTTGCTTCTTGGATTTACGTACTCTACTATTGAATCTTTGTAAATTATTCTTTATTTCAGTTAAAGCCTCCTTCGTTTCTAACTGTGCATCGATCATTTCTGACTGGCCCTGTTTTATGCTCTTGAGGCCCTCAGTAAGTTCACTGAGGTTCTCACTGAGTTCATTGAGCATCCTTATAAGCAGTATTTTGAACTCAGCATCTGTTAGGTTGCTTATCTCCATTTCGCTTAGTTCTTTTATTGGGGTTTTGTTCTGTTCTTTCATTTGGGACCTGTTTCTTTGTCTCCTCATTTTGGCTGCCTCCCTGTGTTTGTTTCTGTGTATTATTTAACGAGTTGTATGGGGCTAGCTGAGATCAGATGCTGCTCGTTTGGAAAAATTTAGGAGAAACCTGAAGCAGGATCCAAGACAGGCCAATCCTATGGTTAAGTAAGTGCCAACAGCTTGGATGGGCTTGAAAGTTGGGTGGGGCAGGGCCTCAGGGAGTCACCAGGGTGGGACTACGAGTGTGAGCCAGGTTGCTGGAGTCCCAGATATGGCGACTGTCTGCCGCCCTAGTGAAGAGCTCACCAAAGGAACAAAGGCCTCTGACAGCACGTTTGTCCCGGAGAAAGCCCCCTCTCCAGCCCTCGCTCCAGTGACAAACAGCTCAGTTCTTCCCTGGATGTCTCTGGTGCCCCTCGAGCTGCCTCCCATCCAAGCTTAGAGGGAGAGAGTCCGATAAGTCCGTGCGCGGGCCCTTTAAGGAGCTGCCTGGGGCTCCAGCCACTTCAGCTTCCCTGAGCCTCAGTTCCTGCTGGTTTTTCCAGCCAGAAGTTATGGGGATTCTCTTCCTGGCACTGGAACCCTGAGCAGAGCGCCTGGTGTGGGACGGGGACCCCTCAGTCCTCAGGAAGGACCTTCCCAGACAAGGTGTCCTCCTGATTTTTATCTGCCACATGTGGGTGTGGGACCGGCCCCTCCGCCTCCGCTCCTCCTACCAGTCTGGATGTGGCTGCTGCTTTAATTCCATAGTTGTAGGACTTCCATTCAACTTGATTTCAGGCGGTTTTGAATGATGGTTGTTCTGTAGTTTAGTTGTAACTTGGATGCGGTTGTGGGAGGACACGATACCGCGTTTACCTACGCCGCCATCTTGACCGGAAGTCTAGATTTCAATTGTTAAATGTTACCAATAGTACTAAGTAGCTGAGAGAGAGAGAGAGAGAGAGAGAGAGAGAGAGAATGTGTATGTGTATTAGCTATCCATTGCTGCATAATGAATACCTTTGGTTGCTTATAACATTTATTATCTCACATTGTAGGTAGGTCAGGAATCAGGAAGCAGCTGAGCTGAGTGGTTTTAGTTCAGGGTCTCTCAAGGTTTCAGTCAAGCTATTAGCCAGGGCTGCAGTCTTAAGACTTGACTGGGGAGGAAGGATCTGTTCCAAGCTCTCTCACATGGTATGAGCAGGCCTCAGTCCCAGCAGGCTGTTGGCCAGAGACTTTCTCTTTACCATGTGGGGCTATCCATAGGCTTCCTCAGTGTCCTTATGATGTGATAACTGGCCTCCCCTAGACTGAGCATGAGAGATAAGAGGAGAGAGGGGCAAGAGTTCATCTCCAAGATGAAAGCTGCAGGATGATGCTATCACTTCTGACTTATTTTACTGTCACACAGACCAACCGTAGTAAAATGTCGGAGGGGACTTCACAAGGGTGTGCATGCAAAGTGGAGGGACCATTAGAGGCCTAACCAAAGGCTGGCTACCATACACGGTTTTCACATCTGAAGACTGTCTAGTCAAGATGGGTTTTAAAGTAAACATACAGATTAAGTTAAAGTCTGGCCAGTGTGGCTCAGTGGTTGAGCGCTGACGCATGCACCAAGGGGTCGCCTGTTCGATTCCCAGTCAGGGCATGTGCCCAGGTTGTGGCCCAATCCCCAGCGGGGGGCATGCAGGAGGCAGCCAATCGATGTTCTCTTTCATCAATGTTTCTGTCTCTTTCCCTTCCTCTCTCTCTAAAATCAATAAAGAAAAATTTTTTTAAAAAAGATTGAGTTAAAGCAACAGAAGAGGAGGCGCAGAACACTGCATCTGTGAAACCAGCCCGAGGGGTAGAGTGCTCCTTCTGGAAGCTGCGGACTGGGCTCCCGTCTACTGAAGAAGCACGTAGCTCTCTTCTCTTACTGTGAACCAGAGAGGAGCCCTTCCAGTGTGTGTCAATACCCACTTGTAGTGTTGACAAATAAATTAGATTATTTTCTTGAAAGTACACTAACGGTTGTGTGAGGCAAAGCCAACTCCACTCGGGAGATAGACAAAATATTGGAAAATAGATTCAAAGTTTCCATAAGATTTTCAAAAGTACCTGTATTTCAAAAAGATAAAAAGTGTAAGAAGTACTGATCTAGCCATCATGCTCACCTTATTGAAGGACCTGAGACACAAAGAAGTAAAATAACTTTTCAAACTCTTGTCTTGAATTAGTGGCAATGTTTGTTTGGACTAGAATTGAAGTTTTATGGATTTCAGTTCAGAATTATTGTAGTTACATCCACAGTGTCTGCTTAGCTGGTGATTTTCCTCTATTTACACACTCTGTTACTAGTATCATTTTCCATTTTTTCTACCCATCAACAGTTAAAAACTGGGTATGTTTTTTGTAAGTAAAAGAGTCAGAGAGGGAAGAATATAGATTCAAAGTGCTCATAATGTGAAAACTCAGTGTTTATAGTGTTAGGGAAAAGAGATCAACAAATAGATAGTAGTTATATTCTAATATAAACCCAAATTCGCATCTATATATTCATTCATTCACTTGACACATGTTTTTAAGCACTTCACACATGGCAGGAACTGTGCTGGCTGTTGGGGGTGCCGGGCGATGTATAGGGCTCAGGACAGACACAATTTCTGCCCTCACACAGTTTCTAGCAGTCCTTCCCTAGCTGCCGGTTTGAATTTCTTTTTCCTAACAAACCTTTGAGTGGTATGGCAGAGTATAACGGGTGGGGGACAAGAATAAGTAGAGATTCAGGCATCATATAGAACCCAAAACAGGGTAGCATTTCAAAAAGAAGAAAAACAAATGGTGGTATATTTGAATTGTTTGGTATAAATAGCAACAACTTGTAACTGAGCTTTTCTTTTCTTTTTTTTTTTTTATCCTGTTCAATGCTTAAATAACTATGCTAGTGGGCTAAGCAACTTTAAAGGCATTGAATAAGGTGATTAGTAACTACTCTATGCAAACTATTAACCTACTAGCTGAGGTGGGAGGTGAAGAGTAAAGAAAGGGGAGGAAGTAGAACAAAGTTGAAGAGTTGATATAATAACTGTAAAGAAGAATAACACTTTAAATTCTTGGTCTAAAGTCAGAGAATATAACAATGTAATGCAGATTTTCCCATCTACATTATAATTTTACATAAATTAATAAATTTTTCACATACTGGAATAAAGATAGTGTTTTTAATTTTCTTGTACATTAAAACTATAGTATATTTTTAAATACCAATGTTTGGTTAATTTATCTTATTTACTATTTAAAAAAAAATATGTGTATTACAGTTGGGAGTAGGCTGACAACAATTTCCCTGGAGAAGACTTCTTTTAAAACTGGGAACACTCTTAAAGTTAAGAGCCACTAATCATGGAAAATTTTAACTCAATGTCACATGGATCTAAAAGGCAATTTGATCTAGTTCTTTCGGATTTAAATTAAGGATGGAATTTAAGTCAATATTTATCAAGTACCTTTCATATACAAGGTGATGCATACATTCTTTCATATTAGTGTTTGGGGTTTCTTATGTTCATTGTAATACTATTTACAATAGCCCAAATCTGGAAACAGCCCAAGTGCCATCAGTAGATGAGGGGGATAAAAAGCCGTGGTGCATGTGCACAGTGAATACTGCTCAGCCATAAAAAGAAGGAAATCTTTCCTTTTGCAACAGCATGGAGGGACATGGAGAGTATTATGCTAAGTGAAATAAGGCAGTCAAAGAAAAATACTAAATGACCTCACTTATATGTAGAATCTAATGAACAAAATAAGCTGATGAACAAAATAGAAAGAGAGGCATGGATAGGTGGACGAGACTGACAGTTGTCAGTTGGGGGTGGGGTTAGGGGACTAGATGGAAGAAGGTAAGGGGATTAAGCAAAAAATATATACATAACACATAGACAGGACAACAGTGCGGTGATTAGAGGGAAGGTAGGGTGGAGGTAGGTGGAAGTGGGCAAAGTGGGGATAAATGGCACAGAAAGAAACTGCCTTCGGTGATGATGGGTGCAGGATGCAGTGTGCAGAGGATGTTTCATTGAGTTGTACACCCAAAACCTTTATATTTTTGTGAGCCAATGTTACCCCGATAAAGTCATAAAAATGTACAAGTTGCCATTGTATAATAAGGGCTATGAAGATAAATAATATACGTTTGCCTTTAATGTGCTTCTATAGAAAAAGTTTGGTAAAAGCTGAAAGTAACTATTAAGTTTCATATGAACAAGGGAGAGAGCAGGAGAATTAGAGCGAATACTGCTGGGTGCCCCTAAAGAAGTGAGGGGACAGAGTAGAAATTTTCCTGGAAAAAGTGCATCTACACAAAAGGGGGGGGGTAGCTGGAGGATTTTGACAAAGGGTGAAGAACTTTTCAGGCAGAGAACAAAGTGTGGGAAAAGGCATGGGTGCAGCAGGGCACCGGCGAGGACTGGCGAGCGCTGCCCTGGCGCACGGGAGACCACGTGCAAGGAGGGTGGAAACACAGAGTTGGTGAGCAGACAGCATGCCTCACGACATATTTTCACTTCACATTACAGAAAGAGAAGACAGGAGAGCAAAGACAGGGTGAAAGAGGGGAGACAGAAGAGGATGTGAGGAAGTAAACAGAGAAGAGATACAAGCAGGGGAGAGTTAGAGGGAGTGAACATTACAGAGAAGGAAAAGAAATACACAGAGAAATCAAGACAGCTGGAGAGAAAAGGCAGAGTGATGCTCTGGAAGTTCTGAAGTCCACAGACACTTTGACAGGTATAGCTAGAGTAACTCCAGAGTTAGGGGATATGAGGGATTCATCTCCTTGAATAAGTGGAATGTAATCCAACTAATACCAGCCTAACCACTGGATGAAAAATCATGTAAGGTTGCAGATATGCAAGCCTGTGGTTTCCTACTCTGTTATAAGGCTTTCACAAACTCATCCTTGTAATAACTTATGGAGACCACCCACCAGACCCATGGTAAATAATTGTAAATAATCTTGTGTTGTAGGTTATTTCGTTTGACAAGTATTAAGAACTTGAGAATGGTAACTAAGAAATTACTTTTACACACAGTTGGCAAAATACTACCTGGTTACTTTCAGCTTTTTTTAGAGGGTAATTACATTTCAAATTTCTGTAAAGTTAAGAAGGCAAGATCAAAAAGCTAGTTAGTGGTAGAGCTAAGACTGAAACCTAGGCTTTTAGATATCCAGAGGTACATTAAAAAACAAAAAAGCAACCTACTGAATAGGAGAAGATATTTGCAAAGGCTATATTTGATTAGGGATTAGTATCTAAAATATAAAGGACTCATAAAGCTCAACATCAAAAACACAAATAATTTGTTTTAAAAAAATGGGCAGAAAACATATATAGTCATTTCTTCAAAGAAGATACACAGATGGCCAACAGACGCATGAAAAGCTGCTCAGCATCACTAATCATCAGGGAAATGCAAATCAAAACCACAGAGAGACATCACCTCACACCTGTCAGAATGGTTATCATCAATAAATCAACAAACAATACCTGTTGGCCAGGGTGTGGATAAAAGGGACCCCCCTGTGCATTGTTGGTGGGATTGTAAATTGGTGCAGTCACTATGCAAAACAATATGGATGTTCCTCAAAAAACGAAAAATAGAACAACCATGTGAACCAGCAATTCCGCTTCTGGGTATTTATCTAAAGAAATCCAAAACACTAATTTGAAAAGATATATGCACCCCTATGTTCATCGCAGATTTATTTACAACAGCCAAGATATGGAAGCGGCCTGTGTCATCTATAGATGAATAGATGAAGAAGTGGTACACATATACAGTGGAATATTACTCAGCCATAAAAAAGAATGAAATCTTGCCATCTGCAAAAACATGGATGGACCTAGAGGGTATTATGCTAAGTTAAATTATTCGGACAGAGAAAGATAATTACCACAATTTCACTTATGTGGAATCTGAAAAACAAAATGAATAAATAAAACAGAAACAAACTGTAGATACAGAGAACCAGCTGATGGCACCAGTTGGG
This sequence comes from Molossus molossus, assembly GCF_014108415.1. Lineage (NCBI taxonomy): Eukaryota > Metazoa > Chordata > Mammalia > Chiroptera > Molossidae > Molossus > Molossus molossus. The sequence goes on from NW_023425344.1 coordinate 187,820,054, forward strand.
AGGTGAGTTGGGGGGATGGTTGAAAAGGTGCAAGGAATTAAGAATTACAATTTCCAGTTATATAAAAAGTCATGGGGTAGAGGGAAAGTCATGGGGATGTAAAGTACAGCATAGGGAATATAATCAATAGTATTGTAATAACTATATATGTTGCCAGATGGGTACTAGACTTACTGGGGTGAAAACCTCAAAAGGTATATAAATGTCTCATCACTATTTTGTATAACTGAAACTGATATAATATTGTAGGTGAACTATAATGAAAAAATTAATTTAAAAAAAAGGTCAAAATAAAAATATGGCAATTAGCAAAGAAGTCACATGTTAAAAAAAAGTGCTTCTCAGTCTTTATGTTAACAAATTTTGTTTTGGGAATTAAGTTTTTTTTTAAATAAAAATGGTTATAAAATGAAAACAAAGGCAATAGTGAGTTAGCCCAATCTGGGTGTTTTACAGCCTTCTGAGGAGACTGAGTGGCCCTCACTGTGCCACCCTGAAGATGAGTTCAGCATCTCCGAGTCCCCTAATTGTCCCTAATGACTTAGTACAGGTTGATACTGCATTTACCAAAAATACATTTACAGCAAATTTTACATTTACTGAAATCTTTCTGGACTGCTATCTATGTTTTTACTTGGGCAATAACTTCTTCATATTCACTACTTAATAAATAACCCAGTAGTAAGAAAGAGTGGTCTAATTTCTACCCCTGGCTTAAAGCTATGACATTTTGGCCAGTTCTTTTAAATACACTGTCCATTGGACCTTACTGATTTATTTACATTGAAATATTATAGCTATATTCATATGTTTCTTTGAAATTAATATTGTAAAATAGGACTTAGGACACGGTTAACATTAGCATTTATGTGTGATCTATATAATAGTTAATGGAAAATTAATACATTTTAAACTTGTAATGAAGTAAATCTTGGAAGCAAGTGCATTGTACTATTTGTTACATTTAAAATAAATGGTCACCGTCAGTGGCATATTTGCTTGGGGCTCACTTTTTGGCAATGGGGATAAGTTTATGCGAATTAATAGATTTCAAACAATCACATTCATTTTTGAGGAAGCTATTTTGGGTAAACTTGCAGTTTGTCCATGAAAAATTGTTGATGCATTAAGAACATTTTTAAGTGGAATGACTTTGTCCTCATTATTATTGTCTCCAAACTAATTCATCTAACTTATCACCATCACGATGGAGAAAACATAAAATCAAAGATTCACAGAACTAGAATAAATAGAATAAACAGCTGGTTTGCCTTTTGCTTTTCATGCCGATTAATATCTAAGACAGAGGTAGAACCCCCAAGCTCTTGTTCTGTAGGCACCTAGTTTTGGCCTCAGCAACCAGAGAAGACTTCCCCACTCATAGGCTGCTCCAGCTACCCTCTTGATTTGAGTGTTTTAAATGATTTTAATGATGAAGAGCAGATAAAGAACTACAACCAGTAACTAACAAACTATGTTAAGTTCAAAGAGCAGGAATATGAAGCAGCACATTATGCTCCTGTTTATAGCTACAATGTTGGAGGGCCAGATGAATGGAGATGATCTCAGGAGCTCTTTCATAAATTACTAAGCCTTTTTCTTTTCAACCTTCTCCCCGGCATCTCCCTGGTGGTATTCCCGCAACTCTTGTGTTTCTTTCCACATCTCCTTCCTTCCCTTCCTTCTTACTCCCTTTTCCTCCCTCCTGTCCTCTCCCTCCTTTTCTCTCTCCTTTCTTCCTGTCTAACTCTTTTTTAGCAACTTTTCTCCATTTCTTTGCTTTACCTAGACACAATAGAGAACTGAAACACATACTAAAGAGTCATTAAAGTAATTGAGTCAATTTCCTGTACTTGAATTTAAAAATAATTTATCACATTTAAAAAAAACCTACTTATAACTACAACTTGATCAGAATGAATAAGAAAAATGATTAAAAATAGATTATAACAGTGATATGTTCAGGTGATTTTCATTTTTTAGGGTCCCAAATATTCTTTGATGAACATACACTAATTTTTTTTTATGAACATGAACATACATGTATGTATTTTTATGTATACATTTAATTATAATAAACGATGGTGCTTTTTATTCATGTGGCTCTCATTTTCCTTTGTTAGTCATATTCTGATAGGACAAGAAAGGCTGCCCAACCACCAGTAGTCTAAGAAATCCAAGACATGTAACTGTCAACCCTTTTCTTGAAGCTCTCCAGGAATGGAACCACTTGCAATCCATTCCTGTATTATACCATCCAAACAGCTGGAACGCTTTCTTTTTTTTTTTTTAGGGAAGTGACCCCTGCTTTAATTTAAGCCCTTTTCATTATGTCATTCTTTTTTTTTTTTTTGCGTATAAATAATAGATTGACATGAATAATAAAATACTTTCATATACTGAGAGAAATACTTTTCTGTCTACACTCATCTGATATTTCATCCAGTCTGATAGCTAATGACCACCAAATTTATGTCTCTAGCCTAGATTTATCCCCTAAACCTGACTCATAAATTTATTTCTACCTGGATGGCTCTTAGGCACCTCAAGTTTAACATATGATAATACCAGTTTTCCAGTTCATTGGACCCCCAAACTCTGGAATCATCCTTGATGTATCTTTTTCTTTCACATTCTACATTCAGTTTGTTATAAATCCTATTGTACCACCTCTAAAACACATCCCTGCCTGACCATTGCTCGCCACCTCCAAGTACCACCATCTGCCGCCTGGCTTACTGCAATAGCCTTCTACCCGGGCTGCTGCTCCCACCCTTGCATTCCGAAGTCTGCTCTTAATACAGAATCATATCACTTTCTGCTCAAATATCCCCAGTGTCCTCCCAATTTTCTCAGAATGAAAGCTAAAGTGTTTACAATGGCCTACAAAGCCCCAGAAGGTCTGCATCCCTCACCACCAACTCTTAGTACGACCTCCCCTGCTCATGCTGCCCTGTTCACACTGGCCTCCTTGCTGCTCCTGCAGGGCAAAGTCAGGCAAACTCTTGCATCATTTGCACTATCTGTTTTTCTGCCGGAAATATTTGCTTTCCTAGAGATTTGGGTGGCTCAGTTGCTCACTTATTTCTAGTCTTTATTGAAATCTCATCTTTTCACTGAGACCTCACCTATCCCTTCTCCCCAACACACATATTTCCTATTCTCTTCTTCCTTTATTTCCCTCCTTAGCATTTATCACTCTTTAACAAACATAGACCATTTTTATTTATCTCGTGTGTAAATGTTTTCCACGACTAGAAAAGGAAGGTGTTTTGTTCACTGTTAATATATCCAGTAACTAGAATGGTGCTGGAACATAGTAGGTGCTCAATAAATATTTGTTGAAGAGATGAATGGATGAATTCCACAACTGTTTATTGACTACTTGTTGTTAGGCACTGGGCCAAATGCCAGGGATGAAAAAGAGAACAAAGAAAATCTTATTCCTCTTTGACTACTTAGGGAAGAAAAATAAATACATATAAAAGCAGAAATTTGTTAGGGGACATTTAAATGTGAGGAGGAGGAATTTATGAATAGATGAATTTAAAGGTGACTCCATGTTGAGTTCAGTTTTATATGTTGTGGTTATGTGTGTGCATATGGCCTGAATTCAGGAATGTTAGATGACTTAAAAGATCAGTAGGTCTGTAAAATCTTATCTTCACACATTCAAATCACTCTGATCTGTTAACTAATATCAGAATTATTCTGGAAATATTAAAATGTTTTCAGACATGTTTCCCTATTTTTCCTTCTAGAGGAATCTCTAGAATAAAAATATAAAAATTTAAAAAAAGGTTTTTAAATATTAAAATGGGATTTGGGGGTTTAAATCTAAACATTAATGTTAATGTTAATTAACATTAACATTTTAAATCTAAAATGTTATAAGGTATCCTAATTTGTATTCTCATCTAGATTGTCAGAGTATAACAGTCAAAGACACTGCGGTAGTTTTCCTATAACTGCATATCCTGGCAGAATGACATAGATAGTAGACAATAAGTGAGTGGCTGGATGACCAAATGAATAAAAAACATATTTAGTTTTAATAACAGTAATGATAATATGAGATAATATTTATAAAGCCTTTATTATATACCAATAATTCTGCTAAGTGCTTCACAGGTACAGTTATTAATTTAACCTCAAAACAAATGTCATGAGGTAGGTATTATTATGTTTATATTATAAGTGAGGAAACAGACACATGAAGTATCCAAGGTCACAGAAGCAGTAGTTGGCCAGTCCAGGGTCAAATTCAAGTTGTCCGACTCCAGAGATGACACTAAACCAGTACGGGGGGAAGAGATTATGCTCAGAAGGCCTAACTAGGTAACTTAAAATAGAACTAATGTGTGAATACATGACCCGAGAGGCTTCCAATATCATAGAGTTTATGAGTTTATGAGTTAAGTTTTTAGGACTCCTATTTTTGTGCTTTAACAGCCATTATGCATACTTCCTGGTGAAACTCCCTATAGTTGAGGTGGTTTGGTAAGTAATTTCAAAGTAAGTGAGGAATTTTTCTAAGTAATATTTTAAACAACAGAGAGAAAACAATTTCTCTAATATCATTCAAATAATTATTTAGCTAGTGTAATGAACAAATTTGACACCTGAACTAGGAATCAATAGGTCAGAGTTCTGGTTCCTGATCTACCTGTGGTTTGTATTATGAACTTTGCAAATGGTTTAATTTTCCTCAGCCTCCAGTTTTTATAGGAAGATTAAACCAGGTGACTGCTAGGATCGCTTTCAGCTCTAAAATTTTAGAGTTCCCGTAATAGCTTAAAGTGGTTTTTGGCTATTTAAAATGCTGGATAGGGTCTACTTGACTAGAGAATTGAATGATACTTCCAGTCTGCAGAGAACTGTTTATTCTTTCTAGCACTAAGGCCGTATTATCAGTCCAAGCTTTTCTTGCTACTAAAAGTAATTTCCATCTACACAGGCTCATATAGAGCTTCTAATACTTAATGCTATCTACTTTTGCATGGAATATAACTATAATGAAATCAATCTACCCATAATCTAAAATAAGACTGTAAATTAGTAATTTTTTTTAATGTCTATGCCTATAAATCATCCTCTATAGGACAGTGATTTTAATATAGAAAGACAGCTATATTTCTATTTAATCTTATCTTTTCTAGGCTAAACAATGTACATTGCTTCAAGCATTACCCTTAAGTATGATTTCCTAACTCCTCACCATCCAGCAGTCCTCTGTGGATACCGTCATACGCGAGGTGCCGAGAACACAATGCTCTGAACGGAGCGGGGTGAGGCCAAGAACAGCAGGGTCGCTGCTCCCTCAGCAATGACTGCCTTCGATTAGGGCAGGAATGCTGGCCATCAATATATTTGGGAGCAGATGTGCTATTCTGTTGGCTCATCTTAAGCTTGTCTGCTCAAGGTTCCAGGTCTCTTTCAAATAAATTGTGGCCAAGTTAGGTCTCCCCTGCTTCTGTACTTGTACAGTGGATATTTTAAACTCATATTTATAGCACCTTGACATTCTCTTTCTCAAATTCTATCTTGTTGGCTTCATCTCAACATTCTAGTCAACCATAAAAAGAGTTGCATGTGAAAGGGGCCAGCTATTGCTAGAGACATCATCAGACCGTGAGTTTCTAACATTATAGTCCTTGAGTTGGGAAACAGGCTTTCAGAAACATATGGAGGGAACACTGCAGAGACTTATGAAAGAGGACAGTGTCATGTTCAATCACAATCCAGACTGTGACATTGCACATTCATACAAATGCAGTTGCGTGGACACGTAAGGAGTGGATCAACAAGGAATGTGCCAAAGTTATGTAAGTCCATAGGCCTGGGAAACAAATGAAAAACATCAAGTTGTAGGGTAAACGTGCCTTTTTAGAGGGCAATTCACTATAGAGAAATTCACCATAATGTAATTAGAATGTCAGAAAGCAAATTTCATGTATACGTCGAGACTCAGCCAACAGGAGACATTAACTCAATAACCAACGAAGTGGAGGTTCATTGATGTCCTCGTCATCTTTCAGCAGTTTGCTGTCATAGGCTCTCCCATTCCTCCAAATCTTGACTGTCCAGAGCTCCCTGCTTTGGGCCTTTGTCTCTGTCTCTGTTATTACAGATTTATTTCTTTCTCTTATTCTGATACTTCAAGACTCTCCGAAATGCCACCCCCCAGGGGCCTGCTTTCAGCCAACCATGCTAGAAATCAATTTTATAAATTGATGTTATAACAGTTAACAGCTCAATGTGTAAACTTTCTCAGAAATATTTGCCCTTTAGTTGTGTGCCCTGGGGGATATGATGCTCAGTCAAGAATATGAATAAAAGATGTAGTTTGAAGAAAAACTTTCTTCTTGATTACCAGAACCATGGATTTTCAATTAATTTCAATTACTTTCTTGATCTTTAAATCCAATTCAATTAAAAAATTAATAAAATTGAACTTGTTATGATAATGCATTTTAAAATAAATTTCATCTTACTTGTCTGTAAAGTCTGTTATAGGCAATTCCATAGTTTTCTGGAGTTGCTTAGTTATTCTTTTTCACATGGGGGCTGAGCCAGTTTAGAAAGTTCAAATAATATAGAGATGTAGTCAGTATATCTACAGAAAATCAGAAAAATATCGAACTTCTACAAAACTGTCACTTTTAACTTTAGTATTAACCACCAAAATTTTTAAGAGTTGTATATAAATTCCACAACCTAGAAAAAGTATATCAGAAAACAATTTTCTGTAGAATTTAAATGTATTTGTTTCCAAAATATTAACTAAGAATGTAGCTACTTTTATGTGAAATGAGTAACATTGTCATTGAATTCTAACCAATTTAGATTTTGCTAAAAATTTCTATTAAAATTTTGATAATTGCCCTTGCCGGTTTGGCTCAGAGGTTAGAGTGTCGGCTTGTGGACCAATGAGTTGCAGGCTCCATTCCGGTCAAGGTTACGTACCTCTATTGCAATTTGTCCCCAGCCCTGGTTGGGGTTGTGCGGAAGGTAGCCATTTGATATGTCCCTTTCATGTTAACGTTTCTCTCTCTCTCTCCCTTTCTCTCTCTCCCTCCCACTCTATCTGAATAGAAATGGAAAAATGTCCTCAGGTGAGGAAAAAAAAAATTTTTTTTAAATAATTTTCATAAGAATTCTATCATTGGAAATAAAAAGTTCTTAATACAGTTATGTATCACAGAACCTAACATTTCATAAGAGAAAAATTATAAAAAATAAAAAGTTTTATTAGGCACAAAATTAGTTCTACAGTTATCATTGGTTTTTCTGTGAAGTATTGAAACAAGTAAATAGTAAATTTTTTAATGCAGTATTCAATTGAGAGAGAAATTATTTATTGCTGAAAATAGTTAAGTTTAACAAAAATTTCAAAGGCCAAACCATTACAGAACTATAATCATAACTATATATGTCAGATTATAATATTAATAATGATATTAAATTCTGAAATTTTAATTTTACTGACATTTTAGTCTTTAGGTTATAATTTTATCTAAATCCTGTTCTGATTCTCCCAACAATTCACATTTATCTGTATTGACTATCCAATAGCTTCATTTACATTGATATTTTAAATAAACATGAAACACAATCATATGACTAACCTAATATTAATTTTTAAGTATATTTTATTTAAAAAAATTTTTATTGATTTTTTTTTTAAGAGAGACAGATAGAAACATCAATGTGAGAGATAGATAAACTGTCTGCCTCCTGCAAATCCCCTACTGAGGATTAAGCCCATAAGCCGGGCATGTGCCTTGACGGGGAATTGAACCAGGACCTCTCAGTCCATGGGATGATGCTCAATACACTGAGCCACACCAGCTTGGCAATTTTTAAGTATATTTTAAATTATGAAAGATATCTTCTAACTTTGAAGGCTTTCTTGAGGATTGCTACTCTACTTTAAAAAAAATCACTTTATTGAGGCATGACTGACACACAAAATGATGTACATATTTAATGTATAAAATGGTAAGTTTGGAGATAAGCATATATCTGTGAAACCATCATCAAACACGAGGCCATAAACATATCTATTTAAAATTATTTGCTAACTAAGATTTTTATATCAATCTATAGAAGTTAAGTAAATCCTTTGCCTAGGAAAATAAACTCAGACATATATATATATATTTTTAGGTATAATAATAGTTTATTGGATTTTGTACTGGTTCATATTTTGTTTTTTTAATTAATCAATTTTTTAATTTTTATTAATTAATTTTTGTTACAGATGTTTCTCCTCTATCCCCCACTGATTCCCCCTTCCCCCTCCCTCCCTGCCCTGTCCCCAGTTTGTTGTCCATGTCCACTGTTCATGCATACATGCATATAAATTCTGTGGTTTATCTCTCCCCCTCTTCTGGGGATTGTCAGTCTGTACCCCACTTCCACGTCTCTAGGACTACCCCATTCCTCAGACTGTTATGTTCATTATATTCCACAAATAAGTGAGATCATATGATACTTGTCTTTCTGTGTTTGGCTTGTTTCACTTAGGATGATACTTTCCAGGTACCTCCATGTCGTCTCAAAGGATAAGAGATCTTTCTTTCTTACAGCTGTGTAGTACTCCATTGTGTATATGTACCACTGCTTTTTTATCCATTCGTCTACTGATGGACACTTGGGCTGTTTCCAGATCTTAGCGATTGTAAATAGTGCTGCTACAAACATGGGGGTACATATATTCTTTCTGATTGGTGTTTCAGGCTTCTTAGGGTATATTCCTAGAAGTGGGATCACTGGGTCAAATGGAAGTTCAATTTTTAATTTTTTGAGGTAACACCACATTGTTTTCCATAGTGGCTGCACCAGTCTGCATTCCCACCAGCAGTGTACTAGAGTCCCCTTTTCTCCACACCCTCACCAACACTTGTTGTTAGATGATTTGTTGATGGCAGCCATTCTGACAGGTGTGAGGTGATACCTCATTGTTGTTTTAATTTGCATCTCTCTGATGATTAGTGATGATGAGCATTTCTTCATACGTCTCTTAGCCATTTGTATGTCCTGTTTGGAGAGGTGTCTATTTAGTTCCTCTGCCCATTTTTTAATTGGGTTCTTTGTCTTCCTTTTGTGGAGTTGTATGAGCACTCTATGTATATTAGAAATTAACCCCTTATCTGATATATCATTGGCAGTGATGTTCTCCCATACAGTGGGTAGCCTTTCCGTTTTGATGATTGTATCTTTTGCTGTGCAGAAGCTTTTGAGTTTGATGTAGTCCCATGTGTTCATTTTCTCCTTTGTTTCTATTGCCTTAGGTAATGTATCAGTGAAAATTCTGCTGCGTATGATGTCTGAAATTTTGTTGCCTACAGTCTCTTCTAGGATTTTTATGGATTCATGAGTCACATTTAAGTCTTTTATCCATTTTGAGTTTATTCTTGTGTAGGGTGTAAGTTGATGGTCTAGTTTCATTTTTCTGCATGTAGCTGTTCAATTTTCCCAGCACCATTTATTAAAGAGGCTGTCTTTACTCCACTGTATGTTCTTGCCCCCTTTTTCAAATATTAATTGAGCATATTGTCTTGGGTCCATTTCTGGGTTCTCTGTTCCGTTCCACTGGTCTATATGCCTGTTCTTGTGCCACTACCAGGCTGTTTTGATTACAGTAGCTTTGTAGTATAACCTGAAATCTGGTAATGTGATCCCTCCAACTTTGTTCTTCCTTTTCAAGATTGCTGTGGGTATTTGAGGTCTTTTTTGGTTCCATATGAACTTTTGAAGTACTTGTTCTAATTCTGTGAAGTATGCCATTGGTATTTTGATGGGGATTGCATTGAATCTATAGATTGCTTTGGGTAATATGGACATTTTAATGATGTTAATTCTTCCAATCCATGAACAGGGTATGTGCTTCCACTTTTTTATATCTTCCTCTATTTCTTTTTTCAATGACCTGTAGTTTTCTGTGAATAGGTCCTTTGTTTCTTTGGTTAAGTTTATTCCTAGGTATCTTAATTTTTTTGCTGCAATGATAAATGGGATTGTTTTCTTAGTTTCTCCTTCTGTGAGTTCATCATTGGTGTATAAGAATGCCATCGGTTTCTTGACGTTAATTTTGTACCCTGCTACTTTGCCTAATTCATTTATTAAGTCTAGTAAATTTTTGATGGAGTCCTTGGGGTTTTCTACGTTTAGTATCATGTCATTTGTGAATAATGACACTTTCACTTCCTCCTTTTCAATTTGGATCCCTTTTATTTTTTCTTCCGGTCTAACTCAGACATATTTTGAAGTCTCTTAGGCAATGACTCTTTTTATGTGTGTTTTTTTCTAGTTGCAACACAAGAGCCCAGGATCCAGGATTCAGAATATGAGAGGCTAGGTTTAATAATTAGAGAAAAAAAGCATTTAGGAAAACGTTCTGTCAGTATAGAAACCTACTTCATTACTTGGCATAGTTAGAGTTTTGAACATTATTTACCTTACTAACTTAGATATGTGACAGTTAAAATGAACTCTGGTGGACATTTATTTCTATATTATTTGTGAAAAAGGATGTTTGGTAAACCAATTAAAAAGTAAAAATAAGCTACTAGAAAAACTATTCCACTCAGTTGAATAGTCATCATCCACTCAGTTGAAAATATTACTAGAAATGATATTTTCTGGCACTTGAGTGAAGAATCTAATAGAATTGTCATGAAGTTCAAGTTGCTATATTTTTATTTAAGCGACTACATTTTTAAAAAAGCTCTTTTGTATACAATCTTCTGGAAAGTATAATAAAGAGACTACCGTTTTGGCTTCAAATCCAAGATTAGACACAAACATTATTAGTGCTGGGAAAATTACTTTATCTCTCTAAATCTTAGTTTCTTCATTAGAGCAACAGGGATAATAATGTCTAACTTATAGAATTATGAGGTTATTAGAATAATGAATATATGTGAAGCACAGCACAGGGTATAGTACATACAAGCACCCAATAAATGTTGGCTGTTGTATTTCTTACTTACTATGGTATGGACAAAAATATGACAAGACTAAATTTCTTTAAATATTTAAAATATTCCAAAGTCAGAATTTTTATCACTTTAAACTGAATTTCCTTCCAAATCTATAAATTGTTGCTTTAGTAAAAAATTGTGATGCTAATATAATAATTACTTTTCTCCTTCCTCTTAAAATTGTGGAAATAGGGCCCTGGTTGGTTTGGCTCAGCGGACAGCCCGCTGAGCATCAGCCTGCAGACCAATGAGTCTGTGGTTTGATTTTGGTCAAGGGCACGTACCTCCATTGTGATTCATACCTAGCCCTGTTTGGGGTTGTGCGGGAGGCAGCCACTCAATGTGTCCCTTTCATGTCGATGTTTCTCTTTCTCTCTCTCCTTCCCACTCTGTCTGAACAAAAATGGAAGAAACTCCTTGGGTGAGGATAAAAAAAAAATTGTGGGAATGGGGTTTTCATAAACAATCTTTGATAATCACCCTAAAATATTACATCAAAGTCAATGAAAAGTTATTGCATGTTTGGTCCCCATTTTATATTTCCTTTTTTCTTTTCTTTTTAAATTCTTACCCCAGGATATTTTTCCATTGATTCTCAGAGTGGGAGGGAGCGGGGGGAGGGAGAGAGAAACACTGATGTGAGAGAGACACATCCACTGCTCACCTCCCGCATGACCACAACCAGGGCCAGGGATTGAATTGCAACCGAAGTATGTGCCCTTGACCACAATCGAACCCAAGACTGTTCGGTCCACAGGCCGACACTCTAACTGCTGAGGCAAACTGGCCAAGGCCCCATTTTGTATTTTCTATTATGATAATTGCATTTTTTCTCTTTATACAGTCCTTGTATCTATACCCATGTCTTTGATTATGACCCATATTCTGAAATGTGAAATTCTATTCCTCTTTCTTTTCTTGAGTTCTTGGTCCATATATCTGATGGCTACTAGATAATTCTTCTGATAACCTCCAGTCATTTCAGGTTCAGTATGTTTGCTAATGAACTCATAATCTTCCTCCTCAAATCTGCTCTTGTCTTGTATTCTTTACGTATAAATTATGCCATCATCATCCACTCAGTTGACAAGCTGGAAGCTCTACTTCTCCCCATCTCCTTTAAACTCTCATTTTCGGTCACTATTACTGTTCTATCATTTAAGTATCTCTTAGGTTGGATCCTCGAAACTCCTAGGAAATTGATATGGCTGGAGAGGCAGTGTGGTATAATAGAAATGATGTGTCAGACAGGCCTGGGCTTGAAATTCGGCTTTACTCCTAATTCATATATAAATTAGAGCTAGAACATTAATGTTTCCAAACCTCAGTTTCTTCACAAAGGTTAAACTGTGTAATGTATATATAACAGGCGATTATCACTAAAGGCCACTTTCCTTCCCTTTCCTCTCTTCTACTACTAAGCCATTCCCATGGAAACTGCTTTAGTTAAGGCTTTCATTGTAACACACCCATCTCAGGTCATTGCACTAATCTTTCAAATCATTTACATCTTCTCAGCCTCCAATTATTCCTTCAGACCATCACTATGTGTCTTTCTAAAACCAAAACCTGATTATTGTCTTCCTACTTATAATGCTCACAATTTGATATTTTCCAGTGTCTATGGTTCAGATTCTAATGCCTGGCTTCCACATTACTTGCTGTGCCCCTGATCCTTTTGTTCTAGCTATACATTATTGCCTGCCGTGCTTCTAATACACCAGGCTTTTCCACACTTCTGTGTATTTCCATTGGCTGATCTTTCTCCCTTTCTTTATCTGTTGAGTAAGGAAGGAGATAAAACAAAATATACATAGGACACACTTAAAAAAAAGAGAGTGCATATATTGAACTAGACTTAGAACATATTTTCATCAGAAATATGGACTAAATAAATTGCCTTGGAATCCCTGAGACATACCATGGATCACCCAGAGGTCCACAGAGGAAAGACACTTGCTAGGTCTTCTCTTTTCCCCATTTCCACTTTAATCCCAGAAACACAGCACATACAGATAGAGTGGGGGAAGAAACACTAATATTACACTATGTAATAATAATGATAGCCAACATTTATCGAGTCCCTGCTCTGCATATAGAAAAGATTTGCCTATCAGCATAACTTCAAGCAAATTCAATTCTGTGAAATTCCCTATTAATGAGAAAGTCTTGGTTCCACTCAACTTATCTGTACTTTTAATACAGATGAAACCTTCAGGATTTAGATAGTCTCCATGGTAATTGTACTCCTAAAGCACTCTATATAGGTCTTCTGTCTCATCATCCTCCACCAGTTTCGGGAATTTCAGTGAGCTGGGATAGAAGACAAGGACCCCGTCCCTACAGAGTAGTGTAATTTAAAGTGTACTTTGGGGACCACCTGTATTAAGATCACCAATTTTATTGGCTAAAAGCATGCTCCCTAAATCTCAATTCTCACCCACTGAATCAAAATCTCTGCTGTTATTTGGCTACTCAGGTGATTTATCTGCATGCTAAAGATTAGACACCTCAAGTCTAGGTGACATTCCTGTTCATCTGTGTGTCTCACTGTGCTAGGTGCTGAATACACGGGGTTATCAAGGTGGACACATGGTACCTCTAATGTGTAGAGAGTATAGTTGTCATGAATTCATCTATCATGAAAAGTAAAGTCAACCTGTACTGCTACATTGATTTCATTTTTTAAATATGTATTGTTGATGTACAATAAAAGTGCATAAAAAGCCAGTATTTTTTAAAAAAGATCTATGTGTCCTCTTATGTAATGCAAATGTAATAAGGGCATATTAAAGTAGTAAGTGCTCTACTCTATAGGTGCTTAAATGTAACCATGAAAAATATAAGACAAATATCTATATGTATATATACATGTATATATATATAATATGTGTGTGTGTGTGTGTGTGTATACACATACATACATACACGCACACACACATTACCAAACTTATGGTTAGATCCCTCATCCCTCATTAGTTAAGAAAATTTGTAGACAAGTCTTTTAAGAAAAATGGTTAACAATTTAACTTCTTACCAGACAACTCATATTTCTAAACATATGTATTTTTAAGTGGCAGTGCTTAAAACAAATAAATGCTTTTGCTGTTTTAAGTAGATACACATGGTATATTCTTGTTCAAAAAAGGAGAAATAAGAAAATATGCTCTTAGAAAAACTGCTCTAGTTTGGGTATACTCAACAAAAGAAAATTTTCAGTTTGTCTCAAGTATGCTGTTTTTTCACTGTTGGCTATTATTGAACCTGACTTTTTTCTTTTTCTCTGGTACCCATACTTATACTACTTCCAGTTCTCAGTGTAGAGCTCTAATTGTTGGAAACTGCTCCAGAAGGGGGTATCAGGGAAACTCTGGAAGAGCTTTCATTAACAGAAACAACTAAGAACTGGCTCAACATGTAGTTACATGCTTTATTCTGTTTCTGCCTTTTCTAACTACTCTGAAGAGACATTCTAAGATTTTAAAGTCAGTCTAGACTTTCTATTAGAGAATTCTATTTTTGTTAAGCATATTTCACTGAGATTATTTTTTCAGTTCTTATTCCAGATACACTATATATTTTTTTATTGTTTACATTATTACAGATGTCCCCTTCCCCCCACCTTTGCCCACCTCCACCCAGCCTCTGCCATCCTTCCCTCACTACAATGTTTTCTGTGCCTATGCGCTATGCAAGTATGTTCTTTGGCTAATCCCTTCACCTTCTTTCATCCAGTCCCTCTCTCCTCCCTCCCCTCTGAAAGCTGTCATCTGTTCCCTGTATCCATTATTCTGTTTCTATTTTGTTTGTCAGTTTATTTTGTTCATTAGATTCCACATATAAGTGAGATCATATGGTATTTGTCTTTTCTCTGACTGGCTTATTTCACTTAGCATATTTTAGAGTTAATTTTTTACTCTATTTCACTCTGAGACTCGAATTATTACCCACATTCTCATAATGTGTTTGATGTTCATAATAGCAGCCTTTGTGAAAGAAGTAACAAGTGGAGAGTTATATTTAGAAGTTGAAAGAAATCATGGAAAGAGAAAGCAGCTGGACAGCGTCTTATATGACAGGTCATTTCTGCCAATTAAAATACTTGACAGGGTTAACTTAAGAAAGGTTAATGCAAAATGTAATGCTATGTAGGTAACATACTTGAAGTAAAATTTCTCAAAAATTATATTTCCATTCATTCAATAAATGTAGCATTTCTACCATGGGCAAGCATTTGGCTATACACACACACATACATACATACATACATATATATATTTATATATATAATTTGGATATATACACACACACACACACACACACACACACACACACACACACACATAATACTTACGGATTGTTTTTTGGCCTCTCCCTCCCAAGAAGTTAATGTTCTAAAGGGAGAGATAATGTAACTTGTTCTAAAGGGAGAGATAACTACTACACAAGTAATTATAGAATGAGGCAGAATAAAGTAAGTGTTCTTTCTTAAAAAGGTGAGAAGTATATTTTGAGAATGTCTGAAAAGAGCAAAAAGAGGGAGGATCAGGCACTTGAGCTTGGCTTTGACAGATGAACACAGCAGGGAGGTCAATTCACAGGCTAAGTGAAGAGAAGGTTTTGAGTTGTGAGAATCAGTGACAGTTGAACTTGGTGGATGAGTGAGTGATATGCTTGGAAAAGGATAGGTAACTGTTCCCACAGCACATTTGGCATTCTGTTAAGTGTATTACACATGTAGTCTTATCTACTTTAATTTTTAAAAATTCTATTGGATTGCCTCCATATTACTGAGAGGAAAACTCAGAATTGAAAAAGTGAGTCACCTTTCCTAAGAGCCAGGTGCTAAAACGGGAAGACTCCATAACCCAAGGCAAGGACTTTGCATTCCATTTCATGGACAGCGGGAACTATTAAAAGCTTATAAACAGTGTTGTTTCTTTCGGAAAGCAGGAAGCTGTTTATTGGATGGATTGGAGTAGGAAGAGAATAAGATGAGAGAGAGAATTCAGTTAATACTATAACATTCTAAATGTGGTAACAATGGTGTGTTGGTAATAGAAATAGAAAAAAGGGGGGGATTATTCTGTAGATGAAATTCATAGAAGGTGGTAATCAGATGTGGGAGATGAGAAATTAAAATTTTTAAAAAGGCATTTAAATTTAAAGGCTGATTTGGAAAATTGTGATGCCATTAACTAAAACAGGAAAATCAAGAGACCTAAACTTAAATTTGGTAAGTTAAAACTACTAGGTCAATTCTTAAAAGTCTACAGCAATATTTTTATTTTATTATATTATTTTACTTTATTGTTAATCCTCACTGGAGGATATTTTTCCATTAATTTTTTTTTTTTTAGAGTGAAAGGGAGGAAGGGGGAGAAAGAGAGATAATGAGAGAGAAACATCGATGTGAGAGAGACACATTGATTGGTTGCCTTGCACACAAACAACCCTGACCAGGGCCAGGGATTAAATCTGCAACTCAGGTACATGCCCTTGACCAGAATTGAACCCTCAGCCCTTCAGTCTGCAGGCAACACTCTCACTGCTGAGCCAAACCAGCCAGGGCTATAGCAATAATTTTTCTAGAAATGAATTTATTGTCAAATTCCTCAAATAACAAAAATTTTTCCATTTTTCAAGAGAAGAGAAACCATAGAGTGCAGACTTGGAAAATGAATTTATAAAATGGGTGTGATCTTTTTCAGAATCTCTGAAGTGATCTTAAGGTACTAATGATAATAGATTTCCAATGTATTATTAATTTAGTATTTAGAACACAAGGCGTTGTTTATTACATTATTTAAAAATTAAGAGAGTTTGTGAATATATTATATTTAAGAAACCTAGGCGTTATTATAGTCTTCAATTAAATGGCATATACTTTTGAAAGAGTTTATAATAGTAAAAAAATCGAACCGTTAAAATAATCTGTTTTGTGCTAATGTTACCATCAGATGTGTTAAACCTATTACTGATACTATTTTTCTTCAGTTAGGTAGCACTTTCTCTCTTTTTTTGGGTACGTGACCCTACCGGGAACCGAACCCAGGACTCTCTGGTCCGCAGGCTGATGCTCTAACCGCTGAGCAAAACCGGCCAGGACAGGTAGCACTTTCTTGATTGATTTTTTCCCATGACAATATTCACTTCATAGCAAAAGTGTTATTGGGAGAGCAAATGAGATAAAACATGTAAAAATCCTCTGAAAATTTAGGGCCTCAGCTTGATAAGATGGATAAGTTGAGGTATTTATAATTATCAACATAAACTATTGAGTCCCTGGGTAGAAAGAATAACAGCAAAAAAAGTACATTTAAATAGTCATAATTCACAAATAAGCTATTATTTGGCTATGAGTCATCTTTAAAGGTCATTTAAACTAAAAAACATGCACTTCCAGCTTAGTTAACTTGTGTTTCTAATTAATTATCATTTGGAGGTTTCAGTTTTATTTGGATTATTTTTCATCCAAGATTTTCCTGTTCCCTCTTTTCCAATTTAAGATTCGACACACTTCATACATTTTAAGATCATACTTACAAGAAGAAACTCTTTAAGAATGCAATGACTAGAATTTGCTTTTTACCATTGCCAAGCTCTTTCTTTATAGAAATCAGAGAGAACTTTATGTTCCCATATTTTCTGACTTTCATACAAAGTGAAAATGTAATACATCAGACAACAAAGCTGAAAATCAACGTTGATAATGTTTTGTAAAAGCAATGGGAGTAATTATAGTTGTGGATACTTTTGAAGTTCTTAAAATCTTGTCTTTAGAAATTAATTCTATAAATTTGATTTATAGACAAAAAATAAGCCTTGCAGATTAATTCAGAGATTTTTTTCCCCCTGCACATGTATTTTGTCTATTTTTTTAAACTGGGCTGCCCCAAATCCACTCTTTAATTGTAAGTTATCATTTTTTAAAATTAGGTTATTGGATAAAAATTACTATTGATTGCAAAAATATTGATCTGTAACCATGTCAATAAGACAATTCCTTTGATTATACTAGTTTCCACTTTTAAAAAACAAATACTACTCATATAATTAATACTTGACCATATCCTCTCCTTTGATGATGTAAATATAATTAGTACAGAATATCTTATGAGTTTCCTGGGAAGTGTCAAAACATCCCCACGCTGTGTCAGGAGACAGAACGTGTGTGCGCATGTGTCGCTCCTGCGGCCTTGCAGCAGGTGTAAGCTGTCCGCAGGAGGGACGTGCGCTCCCAGCGAGCTCTGTGCTCGGTGCTCTCCGGAGGAACAGCACAGCCACTCGATGCCTCAAAAACTCAAAAACTCGAGTAAACTCAAAAACTCTTTTAGAATTAGAACATCTATGATTACTAAATCTGTTGGGTGCATTTTCTGAAATTGCTCGTTCATAGATTATGCATTCCTATACTGCTGTTTTCTTTTCTTGAGATTCAAGAGTGAAAAGTGATTTTAAAACAAACCCGCATTTCAGCATCATGTTAAACGTGTATTCTTTCCCATCTGATATCTTTATCTTAAATAATATCTTCAAGTCCTCCTTGAAAAACTTTTATATCCTATTATTTTGCAAATTTTGTTCTCATGTAAATTCATAGAATTTGGGACATAGTACAACGAATGTTTGTGTAGTGCTATATATCGCTGTCTTATGCTTTAAGAAAATGATCTTACACAACTTCAGGGGCCACGGCCAGCCTATGGCTCACAGCACCACCCACACCTTCAGGGGCCACGGCCAGGCTATGGCTCACAGCACCACCCACACCTTCAGGGGCCACGGCCAGCCTATGGCTCACAGCACCACCCAAACCTTCAGGGGCCACGGCCAGGCTATGGCTCACAGCACCACCCACACCTTCAGGGGCCACGGCCAGCCTATGGCTCACAGCACCACCCACACCTTCAGGGGCCACGGCCAGGCTATGGCTCACAGCACCACCCACACCTTCAGGGGCCACGGCCAGGCTATGGCTCACAGCACCACCCACACCTTCAGGGGCCACGGTCAGGCTATGGCTCACAGCACCACCCACACCTTCAGGGGCCACGGCCAGGCTATGGCTCACAGCACCACCCACACCTTCAGGGGCCACGGTCAGGCTATGGCTCACAGCACCACCCACACCTTCAGGGGCCACGGCCAGCCTATGGCTCACAGCACCACCCACACCTTCAGGGGCCACGGCCAGCCTATGGCTCACAGCACCACCCACACCTTCAGGGGCCACGGCCAGCCTATGGCTCACAGCACCACCCACACCTTCAGGGGCCACGGCCAGCCTATGGCTCACAGCACCACCCACACCTTCAGGGGCCACGGCCAGCCTATGGCTCACAGCACCACCCACACCTTCAGGGGCCACAGCCAGGCTATGGCTCACAGCACCACCCACACCTTCAGGGGCCACGGCCAGCCTATGGCTCACAGCACCACTGCACCAATGGCCTGGAGGCAGTAGGATCCCGGAGCCAGTGCATCGTGGCTCCTGGGAACCAACAGAGAGCCTCCTTTTCCAACTCCACATTCATCTCTTAAACCATGTTGGTAGCTTGATAAGGGTGTGAAATTGGACATGTGGGAGTGTTTGCACCATGGAAATCGGCAAATACTACAAATCAGAGCTTTTCCTTTTCCTCTGGAGGGCTGGCTGTTAAATATTTACCAGCGCACGCCCTGTCTGTAGATGAAGTTTCCACAGCTACCACCTTCCTGCCTTGGCACCGAACCTCACCACTGCCTAGTTCGTCTCTACTAATTACAGGCTTCACGCTATTGTTAGTGCTGTGGCAACCTGTGCATGGAGAGGCAGACCAGAACACATCAGCTGTCATGGAAGAGGCAGGCCCTGGACTGTGAAGAGAGGGAAAAAAGTGATTTCCTTTACCTGGTATCTACTAAAGTTACTTCTGAGCTTTTAAAAAAGGCCAAAAAACCTCAATGCCCCTAAAAATGGATAAACTACACATTTAAGTGCATCATACATAATCACTGGCACACACACAGATACCAATATGCTGACCACCTATATGGTCATGCTTATGGAAGATGAAGTTGAATGTTTTAGTAGAACAAAATGTAATTTATGTGTTTTGGGTGTCCACAAAGAATCTCTGAACTGCAAAGTCTGGAATGCATGTACGCACACTAGCTCAAATTCTAAATCTGTAGTACCAGATTCCTCTGTTTTTACTACTTATATTTTGACATTTCTTCATGGTCCAGGCGATCATTACCAAATATTCGAGGTGGGAGTATTAGCGAATTCCAAAAATGTTCTAGCAACCGCCAAGTCATAAAACAAATATCTTAACCCACACACATTGTATTCATTATCATCTAAAAAAAGAAAGCTCTTGATACCAGTTATGTATATTAATGATTAAACAATTCTGAAACCCCCTCTGGTACTTGTCAAAATGGTGCAGCTTCTCTGTCTTGGCAATATGATTTTCTGCCAGAGAATATGACAGGTCAAAGCTGTGTGGTCTTCGTGTGTGAGGCAAATATCAAATAAGAGAATTGTTTGGGTGTTTGTTTTTTCATAATTCTTTTGTTTTATTTTTCATTTTTCTTTAAAGGAATATTGCCCAAGCCAAATTCTACTGCTTCCCAGTCCAGTGCTGAGAACTGGCACCCGTGTAGACCACAAATGGAGATGCTGTTTCACCTGGGGTGGCCAGCCTTTTCCTGCCACTTTTCTTAGTCTATTTCCTTCTAGTCCATTTCTTCCTGACTCAAATATTTCTCATCCCGACAGATGTTCAAGGCTATCCTGCTTTTGGAAGCTCTCCATGACTGAACTCCTGACAATGATCTTTTCTTACTACTTTGTCACTTAGTCTTCCCTGTAATGTGGGCTAATTATAGATCTCTTTATTCCCCAAAGATACTTTGTTTCTCATAGGTAGAGAGCTATCAACTTATTTTTTGTGTTCCCTGCACAATCTATCTATGTACAATATTAGACACAAGACAGGTATGCAGTCAAAACTTTCATTCATTTATTTAGATTTGAAAACTATTAAATAGACATATTCCCTGGTCATTATTGAAGTTATTAAAAAGTTGTGGCATATTTCAGATCATCTCTATTTTTCTTTATCTTTTTCTGTAGGTTTTTTTCCTTTAAAAAAAAATAATTTAATTGAATGTATTGGGATGACCCTGGCTAATAAAATTATATAGGTTTCAAGTATACATCACCTGTATATTGCATTGTGTGTTCACCGCCCAATGTCAGGTCTTCTTGAGATCACGTGGATCTCTCAGAGGGCAGACTTGAGCTGGTCTAAGCAACTGTGTATTTCATGCTCTGGCACTTCTCCACACTGAGTGCTAAATGTCTCGTGTCTTTGTGAAAGAACCATACACTCCTATTTAGCTTGGTCTCATGAGGTTAACCCTTGCAGGTGTACTGGCTAGAAGACTGTGCACAATGCATCCAGACAGTGCAGGTACAGAGTGTGAACATTCTCAAGGCATCAAAAAGGGCAATCCTGATATTTCTGAGGAAAATTTTTGATACTTGATTAAAACATAAGAGACATCATAGAAAATTAAAGTTGAACTTCCATAGGCCAATGATTGATAATGATATTGCATTAATTTAAAATCAAACCGTTGAGAACACACTATCCGTATATGGTTATTAGGGCACACTGATTTATGTAATAAACACAGTTTTGAAAAGTTCATTATTGCTTTTTTGTGCCTTCATCAAATATGAATGCACAAAAAAAGGATCCCATTCAAAACATCTCATGGAAAATCCTTTCCAAAAAAGTATTTTGAAGGATGACATATACGTCTACTAAATTTAGATGTTCTCACATGAGGTTCCTTTATATGGGGTTGTTCTACAATCCTTCCTTTCCTCCCACTGGCTAGAGATCCAGCCTCTGCCCAGACATGTCTTTAACCCAGCCCCATAGTTCTTGTTTCCAGCATGACAAATACAATGTTCTCAGCATTCCACTCTAACTTTGTGTCCTGATTCCTCGTGCATGGCCACTCGCGGTGGCACAGAAGTGGAAGAGCACGGGGAAGGGCGGGAGGGCAGGTCGCCGTGGCTCTTGCCAGGAGGAGGAAAGCTCACTTACCTTTGCTCACAGATTCTATGACTGCTCTCTGTCCCTCCTACTGTTTAACTTATTTTGCTTTTAATTAAGTGAAATCACAACTTTCAAAAATAAACAAATGAGATATCAGATATGAAAGTAGTTTAGTCTGGTAAAGATGGAACTTATAAAGGGATGACTGTATTCTGGAAGATTATTCATAAATGAGACAAATAAAAATGTTGAAATTTATAAAGGGATGACTGTATTTTGGAAGATTATTCATAAATGATAAACTTGATTTTACATCAAAATGAACAATAACCTTTTCTTCTCTAGGTCCTAACTTAGGCATGTATAAATTCAACTTTTGCACATTAAAACTATGCAGTGGTAGATATGGCATTATCAGATTTTCTAAGTATTAACAATACTTTGAAGTATTTTAACAGACTGTGTCCTAAATCACTCTAAATAGGATTGAGGATTTGTATTAACTATTTATGCAAATACAATTTATTTGAGGAAACAAGTACACTCGCCTCTAGTCCCCAACCCTTGCCTTGGACCAGTGCTACCATTTCTTCTCTGGTCTTGCCTCTCGCCAATCCATCTCCCACACTGTTAATAGAAGCACATTTCTAAACCTTTCCGTTGTTCCCTATCCCCTACAGGATAAAAATCCAAACTAAATTAGCTACATGAGCTTCTTTATAATTTGGCCCCTGATTCTATTTCTTGTTTCTTCTCCTGGCATTCTACTTGGATATGTTCCAAGCACAGCAAATTAACCTCAAAATGTCACGTGTTTTATGCTTCTGTGCCTTTCTCATAAAGTTCCTTCTGCCTCATTTTCCCTGTGTCACTACTCTGTTGCTACAAAGTATTCGTGATGTTTGTAGAATAGATGTGGAGGAACTATGCAAGGCAGTTTCTGTAACAGGAAATGTATACCTATTTACTAAAGCTCTATGAGGAAAAAGCATGTAGACAGCATTTTGTTTTTACCTTCAATTATTTGATGTGGTTTGAGAAATAAGCTTTTCTTTTTTAAAAGTCACTATTCTGATCCTAAGACAAAGCTGATTCTTTTTACTGGGGAGATGAGATACTTTTTATTTATTTATATTTATTTATTTATTTATTTATTTATTATCCTCACCTGAGGACATTTTTGCATTTATCCTCAGATAGAGTGGGAGGGAAAGAAGGAGGGAGGGAGGGAGGGAGGGAGAGAGAGAGAGAGAGAGAGAGAGAGAGAGAGAGAGAGAGAGAAACGTCTATGTGAGAGGAACACATCCAGTGGTTGCCACCCGCACAACCCCAACCGGGGCCGGGGACAAACTGCAACAGAGGTACGTGCCCTTAGCGGAAACTGGACCCAGGACTCTCTGGTCCACAGGCCGACAAACTTTTTAAAACCTGCCTTTGAATAGGTTGTGAACGTTTTCTGCCCCAGGTCCTGTTGTATAGAAAACACTTCTTTTAGTATCATTGGCTGTTACAGTGGTAAGTCCCACAAGTGATAGGTTGAGCAGAGAACAACTTGCCAAAGAAGGGGGAGAAGTATCAGGATCTTCATGGAATATGTGTAGTTTTTAAAAGTCCCTGTAATTCTAAGATTTTTTCCCCCGAAGGATGTTCTTTGCTCTACAATGCCAGCCCCTACCTCCACTTCCAGCCTATCATCCTGAAAATCAATGGTTAAATAAAAAGAAACAAATAAGAAATTAGTTTGAAGAATATATATTTTGACTGAAAATATGAAACAGTGAGATTCCTTAGGGATCAACAAAATGACTCAACTTAGGCAACATTTTCAAACAATGAGATTGCATAATGAAAATTCCAAGTTTGTAGATTATGCTAACATCTTTAAATTAGTGACATAAGCTAATGATGATAAAATGCTGGTAGAGCATATGTATGTAGGTAAGCAGAAAACTGGCAGATGAGTTTGAATGTAATATATTTTGTAATACAATTTAAATTGTATTTCTAAGATAAAGGGTTCTGAACAATAACTTCCTCACAAAAAAGGCACCAAGAAATCACTTTGGGTATTTCCTTAAAGGTATTATCTTAATGTGCAGTTGTAGCCAAAAGACCAATAGAGTGATGGGCATCATCAGGAAGAAAGTAAGACACAGAACAGAACATGTTATAGTAGTTCTGTGTAAACAACATGGTATATTCTACATCTGGAATACAGATGTCATCCTCTTTGCTTAGCATTAACAAAGACTACACAGTACAATGGAAGCATCTTGGAATTAGATTGAATGAATGAATGAAGTATGATATAGGCTAAAAAATATAGGCTATCATCTAGAATAATAAATGTTTATTAAGGTGAACATTAAAATGGACTATATTCAATGTCTATAACAATACAAATAATAATGAGACTTATGCGTCAATTCATAAAATACTAGAACTAGCATGCACTTCTTAAAGTCATAATACGCTAGATGCAAGACAAATAAATAGATATGTTATATTACATACATACAAAATATATAGCAGTTGTTACTCAGATAAGTGTTGCATGCTAAAAGTATAAATAGGTTCAAGAGAGGTTTAGCCAAAAACAAAAAAGAAAAACCTATAACTGGTTAGTAAACTAGAGATGTTTGGAGTTCTCTCACCTCTTTTGAGTTGGTATTATAAAATGCAATCTAAGATAAACAATTGTTTAAATTAATTGTGATGTTTTGTGTTTCTTATCTAAAAACTCCAAAACTATAGTGAAAATCAGAAGGAATTTAACAAATACTTCTACTTAATCAATTTTTTGACCTCAGTTCTTCTGATGTTCACTATAATGAAAACACCCACTAAGTCCTTAATTCTGGACTAATTACTAAATTTCATTTCTGATTTCAATATGACACACTCGTTAATATGAGGTTTATGTATCATTCTATCTACTTCAGCATTTAACAAGGGCCTGCCAGGTACAAACCCCTACCCTAAGTACTAGGGATTTGCAGAAGTGTAAGACAGTCTCCCTATATAGCCTGTAAGAAAAAATAGGCTAAAATTATGAGTAACAGTATGAAGAAACTTGAATTAAGTTTGGCTTTGAAAGAAAAGTATCACTCAAGTTAGTAAAAGCTATTAATATACTGATTCCTAAGCCTCACCTTCGACCTATTGGGTCAGACTTTCTGAGCAGCTGGAATTGGGCAGTTGAAAGTTTTTTAAAAGAGTTCATCACATGATTCCATGGAGCCAGTCCACCAGGCAAGGTTTGAGAAATACTAAAATAAAGATTCTATGTGATTATAGGAACTGGTGAGCAGAAGCAGGAAAATTACCTAGCAATTTGTATGGGAGACGAAGATAACAAGTAAATCAATGTATATGGGGCCAAAGACTCATGTAAGTTGTAGAGGAACAATGGGAGATTGTAAAAGCAGGCTGGAGTCAGATTTTGGGGGGGCTTCACATTCCAAGTAAAATATATTTTGCTTTGCTTTTTAATAGAGTGCACCATTGAAGGTTTTGAGATGTTTGGAGTGGAAGAGTAACTAACCTTTATAACATGTCTTTTATCAAAACATAAAAGGGTGAATATAAAGTCAGAGAGGCTGGAAGCAGAGATCTGGTTAAGAAACTATAATTATTGTTGGGGTACAAATAATGAAGGCCTGGGCTATCATGATAGCAATGGAAACAGAAGAGATGTGCTAGATACACATTTGGTAATGCAGAAAGGGTGCCTGGATCTTCTTTTAAATATTTTGAGTACCTTCCTCTTTTTCTTTTCACTTGTATTTCTATGGAAAGTGTAACTGCTCTGCATTAGAACTCATTGTTTAGACTGCTAGCAAAGAACATGTGCCTAAACATTCCAAAGAGAGCCAAGGACCCAAATGGCTTTAAATCATGCTTTCTCTTTTCAGTGCTGATTACCAGCAGGATCTGAAAACAAAGTATTTAGAATTATCTTATTGCTTGGGTGGCAGGACATTTGCATACAAGTTAAAAAGAGAAACAGGAAAGAAGGTGAAGGGATTAGCCAAAGAACATATACGCATGACCCACAGACACAGACAACAGTGTGGGGATGGCCAGAGGGAGGGGTGGCAGGGACTGGGCTGAGGTGGGCAAGGGGCGAGGGAATGCGGACATATGTAATAGTGTCAACAATAAAAATAAAATTATACAAAAAGGGAGAAACAGGAAAGATTACACTAAATGTCAACCAGACAGCAAAACTTCATAGGACATATCAATAGTACAAATAGAGGGATAAAGTGGATGCATGGTTTACTTTATAAGCTGGTGCTTCTACGGATTAGATGAAGCCTAACTAGATGAGCTAGCTGTAAGCAAAATGTTAATGAAGGTTTCCACATCTCCTTCCTTTTATGACCATTTTTCCCTTTCAGTTTCATTCTTGGTGCCCTTGTGCTAATTCCCTGCTAGCAAAATCTGATTCTGCTCTCTGAGAGGGTCTAGTCACTTATACCACAGCATGAGTTTATGTCTACGCATTGCCTTTCCCAGGTGCATTTGTGCTTTGACCTGATCCATAATCCTAAATAAAGAAAAGTGTGGTTTCCTATCGAAGATATTTTAGACTTTAGGAAAATCCAGAAAATGAGAAATTTTTCTAGGTGGTGGGAAGAGATTATTTCCATTTCTGATATTTTCCTTGTATATTCTGGTATTATAGCATCCACCCCTATTCTGATAATTGTGGAGTCATTTTTAGAACACGGTAAAGGTTGTATTTAGCAGATGTAAATACTCGACATGATCAGATAAAGACTTCTTTCTCAATAAAAGCTGAGAATTTACAGTGATTACAGAGCAAACAAAAGAGTATTTCCTCTTGTCTAGTGCAGGGAGCATGTTTTCTCTGGCCCATAGGAGATAACTGGCCCCCTTGTGTGCCAGAGAGGCCATAAATGATGAGGAAAAGGCCAGTAAATTGGCACAGAAATTTAATTCTGTGCAATATAGTTCATCAGTGTCCCCACGACATTTCTCAGTACTATGCCACTGGAATCATCCTATCTGTTGCACAACAGAACAGTTTGATTTTCATTCTGGCATGGTTTTAACCCTGCTCAAAGAAGCTGTTGCAACTTAAATTCTTTCAAAAGAAAACACTGCCATCACTGTACCACATGTTATGTACTTTCTAAAGATTATGTAATGTTTACTGATTTTCTTAATAAGTCCCTGAGCAAATAGCATGATTCTTTTTGCTTAATCTGACAAGTCATTTAAGTTGTGTTTGACATCATTATGGAATAGATAGAGCATTGCTAAGAGCTGTAATTGATTTATCTCCCACTGACGAAGATGGTGTGGAATCAATTCTCTGTTGCAGGACATTTCAGTTACATTTGATACCAGCAGTTGTGCAATCATTTGCAACTGTTTTGAGTTTCATGCTGATTTGATGGGAATTGCATTTTCTGTTTCTGTAATAATTTATCTATTTGTGTTTCTTTCTTGCTGGCTTTACAGGGCATGCTTTGTTTTTATTTTATTTTATTTTTTTTGTTTTTATTCTCACCCAAGGATATGTTTATTGATTTTACAGAAACAGGAAAGGGTAGGGAGAGAAATTGATGTGAGAGAGAAACATCGGTCAGTTGCCTTCTGTACATGCCCTGACCAGGGGTTAAACCTGCAACCTAAGTATGTGCCCTGACTGGGAATTGAACCCGCAACATTTTGGTGTACAGGATGACACTCCAACAACTGAGCCACCAAGCCAGGGCTACAGGGCATGCCTTTTTTTAGAGTAAAGTGATCCAAAGACAAGAGTGGTATTATTGGGTTAGCTTACGATAGTGGATTCTAGGGTACATGGGAAGAAGTTAGAGAGCCTGGAACCGGCTAGAGGTCACTACCTCTACAAAGTCTTTTGTGTCACCTTTTCCAAGTGAAAATCAATAAAGACATGTGGGGCAACTGAACTCACTTCCTTCCCAACTCAAACACTGAATCACTGCCTCCAGGCAGCAAACTCAGCATGTGTACGGCATAGCCACCTAATGGTGAAAAACAGAGATCTCTCATGATGGAACAAATTCAGTTCAACCTAAGATCATTTGGTATGTGTTTGTCTATTTCACTATAACTTTTGAGAAAGTTAATTTTGAATATCATACATATATTACTAAAGATCATCTGCTTATATTTCAGGTTGACACCTCGAAACAAAATACTGGTACTATACCTTCTTAATTGATTACATCTTATATAATTTTGACATTTTGATGAAAGTTGGTTCGTGATAGAAGTTGCTTACAAGAAAATAAAAGACTCATAAACCATCTTAAAAATAAAATTTAAAAAAATGAAAGTTTTAAATAGTACATTAATCGTTTATTTTCTTATAAGCAAGTTATCTACATTGGTTAATGTAAAACTTGTGTTATTCTGCTTTCAAACTTACTTGCTTTAAAGAATAATTTTTTCGGTTTGAGATAAATATATCATTCACTTTACTGAGTACTGTCTATAAAGCTATTACTTTCAGAGATACTGTTAAAATCAAATATAATTTTATTTCTATTTGAAGGGTGTGGAGCATTAAAATTAATCATCAAAATATTTTCTATTTAATTCTAATAAATTATACATGACTTACAACCATTTTATTCCATTCTAAAAATCTCAGGCCAACAAATCATTTGGCTTTTAATAGCACAACAATTTTTATTCCCTTTCTTGGAGTCAAGACAGTAAAAATTGCTTTGTTTTTGTATTCAAGGCCAAAACAGTGACTTATGGGTTAAATTATTAGATGTCACTAAGAATTCAATAAACTATTTACTTAAATACCCTGATTTTACTAAACGGCAGAATAAAAGTAGTTGAGGACCTCATTTACATCAACTGGCATCAGTGACTGAACTCAGATCAGAGATCGTGGCCACAACTAAGGCATGCCTTTAAAAATGGTTGATAATAGCAATAATATGATTGAGAAACTCCTGGGTATACTGTATTGCCATTATCTGTCAGTATTTTATGACTCTAGGGAGACATAACAATAAGCAAGTTTAAAATGAGATATAATGATAAGAGAACTGAGGAACTATCTATCCACATCACACCGAAGAATTCTCACTTCTTTAGTACAGTGAAAGTGTTCATTACAACAGAGGAAAGTATTAAGTAGAAAAGGGAATTATGCTTCAATACATGTCTTAATATCACTCATGCTAATAAACGTTAAGCCCTGAATATAAACATAGTCAAACTGAGACGTTCAGATATGCTTCATCTTTTGAAGACCTCAGTATTGTGATCAGAGCATGGAAAATCATGCAATTCCAGGATGTGCGTGCAGATTGAAAAGGGAAGCACGGGTAGGAGAGCATATGTGAGGATACTTCAAGTAACACCTACAAACAGTCCTCTTTCAACACTGGGAACATTGGGAACATTGAGTAAGTATTAAATATTAAAAGATTGAAAACACTAACATTTTATTTTTATTAGTCTGATATCTTCTGATTTTTTTTTTTTTGCTATGCAAAATGACTTTTTATTGCTAACAAACAATCCTATTAATCCTACACATCAAGCACAACTAGAACTTGATTGTGGATTTGGATCACAGAATGGTTTGCTTATGCCAAATTTAGGAACAAGATATAGAAAACAGCCATCACTTCAAGCTCAATATCTTCCTAAAACTCAAACACATTATTAGTTACACCATAATAAAAATAGCCCCCCACCCAGCTTTTTCGTCATTCTCGGAATCAGCCAAATGTGAAATGATCCTTCACTTCTCCAACTCCTTATCCTATGCCTTAGCCAAAACATCCACTGGGCCTAGAAGCTGAGGAGATGGACATAAGAAGAAGAACAAGTAGATGGGATAGAAATAATCTGAATCGATGTTGTCAAGTCTATGTTGAGTATCTGCATTCTATCATAGTTGCGGAAAGAGTCTAGGTTTGACATCAAGGTGGTTCATCCATCATTATGCTTCACTTCCTAGAAGGTTAACAAAGTATAGAGAGAATGATAAAGGGACCATCCAGAAAATGGAAAGAAATGCTTCCAGAAACTCAAGAGCTTGCTGGGAAACACTCTAGGACATAAGAACCCCAAAGGAACAATTTGGAGTGAGCTGGGATGTATCTGTTGTGTTTGTCCTTGTGTCTGCAATGGTCACCAATCATGTGTGATATAAATGTAAGCTGTTTTTCTTGGCTATATGTGAAAGTGAAAAGGCTTGAGATACCCTTTTTTTATGTTTCAGTTTATTAGAGAAGGGAAGCATTTTTAAAGGGAATAAAAACAAATTCAGGAAGGAAGCCAAGAAGAAAACAAATCTTAAGACACTGGGAATCCAAACTGTCATTAAGACTATAGCCAATAAAACAAATTGATATGAGGAGAAAGACAACAAATATGCAGAGTGCTGAACATAGTTAAGTACCCAATGAATTGTTTTCTTCACAAATTAAGTTATGATGTTCTAACCAAGAATGGCAAATCTGGCGTTTCTGAAAGATTACCAACGGCATTTC
Organism: Molossus molossus; assembly: GCF_014108415.1. Lineage (NCBI taxonomy): Eukaryota > Metazoa > Chordata > Mammalia > Chiroptera > Molossidae > Molossus > Molossus molossus. Next base: position 187,850,627 of record NW_023425344.1, read on the forward strand.
ATGTTTTATGTAACAATAAGGAGCATTCAGGAAAGCTATCTGAAACGAGGTCATTTCCTGAACACAAGTTTGACACAATTTACTAGGGGGCCTGGGGTATTCCTGACATATGCATCAAGGTGTAGAGAACCAGTGAAGACTCATCAGGCTAACTGGATGCTGGCACATGTGGGAATGAATGACAGCACCAGAAGAAACTTGGGATCTCTAGTCACACTGAGGTTCTGAATAGGAAAAAGACAGACATGAGAGCACAGGTGTCGTTTTCATTTCTTCTTCTCGTTTAATCTTACAACTTTAGAAGCTAAAAAAAAAAAAGCTATAACCTGGCTACTAACAATAGTGTTGAAACAGGACTTGTATTTCTGGTTGGTGGATTAGAGTAACTGTAAAAATGGGCTCCTGGATTTTTATGTACATTTTATTAAGAATGTGTCTCACAGGAAAATAAAATTGAGGTGCATTACTTAAAACTAGGGTTGGCTTAAACGAAATCATTTATTTCTCCTTCCAATAAACATATGTAGAAGTGACAATCCTGCTCTACAGAAACTTCTGGGAGTTTCCAGGCTCAATTCAGCTCACTTTTCCACAATTACCTGTTCTCATAATCTAAAGTAGAATCCCTCTTCCAGCAAAAGGATGGAATAAAAGAAGAAAAAGTGGGTACAAAGAGCTCCTGCTGGTTACCTCTTATGGGAGATTTCTGAAAGTTGCTATGGGACCTATCCCATGTCACATCAGCTAGAACTTGGTCACATGGCCACACTGAACTGCAAGGGAGACTGGGAAATATAATGTTTATTTTGTGCAGCTAGCTAAAAGTTCTATTGCTGTGGAGTAAGAGAATGGAAATTGGGGATCAATTAATAGTCTTTGCTCAGAAAATTGAGAAGAAAAATGCCTGTGTATGGTTTAATGAAAGAATGAATGACATTGTGTTGTCATAGCTTGAAGATTTAAGGATTGCAGATATGACGAAGAGAATAGAAAGCCCAGGATACCTCATGGGAAAAGGGGCAGGATCAAAACGTATAACTTCAAATGGTATAGAAAAGCATAGGGTTCAATGGTTAATAGTAGATGGAAAAGAAATACACTGTATATTAGAGATGAAGACAACTTCAAATTTTCCAATAACAAATAAATTAAAGGGAATACTTTGGGTGTCATAATTTTCTAATATACTCATATATCATTTATTTATGACTTATTCCCTGTCAATTTACACACAGAATTTGAGGTGGCTGGATTATAACTTAAAAAATTGTGCTACTCAGGAATACTAAATATTAGACAGAAACATACAGTTCCAAACTTCAGTGAAAAACTGAGTTGCGTGACGACAAAACATAGATGTGATTTACTCACATGAATAAAGTCTTGGGCATTTTGCAACCTCAATATAAGTCACAATTTACTAAAAAATTTCACTTACTCCTTCTCAAGAAATTATATGTGTACTACCTAGAAGTTTCTTAGGTGCTTGGGAGATTAATTTAACTAAAGGCATAAAAGAATCTTTTCCAACTTCTATATAGTTTTTTAAAAAATCAATTTTATATTTTTCCATTTTAGAAAAGGATACTTTGCCTCCACAGTTTTATCAAATATGAATGCTTGGCACTTAGAGAGATGAGATAAATTTGCTCATGACCTAGTTTATTTATCTATCCTTTAATTATTTAATCAAATCATGATTGCTTTTACTATTAAATAAATAGGTTCATTCATTGTCATATGCTGTTAAATGTATAACCTTAACAGGGTGTTGGCTAACAATAAAAAGCATAAAGGTCACTGACTTAAACATAAGTTAAGAAATATAAAATTAACTCCACAATTCATGTTTAGATACTCTTCTCCAGGTCAGTAAAGCACCTGTGCTTAGAATGGGGTTTGGCAATAGTAAATACTTGATAAATATTTGTTAAATAATTTTGTATGTTGCAGAAAATATTGTGACAATCATACTGAAATTAACTTTATTTGGGGGTATAATAATTCTATACGCTTGCAATAGTTCATTTTTGAAGCACTATTGGCAATATAACTTGAAAAGAAAATTAAAATAGAGATTAGCAAATATTTAACATATAAAATATACCATTAAGCCAGTTTCATGACTTTTAAATGCACTAACTTTTAAAAATAATTTGATAATTTTTTTTACTTGTAAGAATTCCTAAGAATGTATAATATCTACAGAAAAATTTATAGCTAATGGTAAATTCAATGAGTTCCTTTAGGCCAAATTATTTCAAAAGAACATTTATACAAAATTTTGAAATACTTAAAAATATTGTAGCTAATGAGAAATATGCATGTATTTTAATGTTTGATCTGTGTAGGGTGGTCTCAGGAATTAATAATACCTAGGGTCTATGAAGATCTTAAAACGGCCCTGATTAAGAAAAAAATCTGGAAAGTAGATTTCTGTCATTGAAAAGGAAGAGAAAAACTGAAGATGTCCAAGATAGCTAGGAGGAGATAGAATCAACAGTCTACTGTTCTTTGAGGTCAATTCTTATGAACTTAAAATAGCAAACACACACACACACGCACATGCACACAATAATAACTGAAGCAATTACATGCAGGATATGTAAAAAATATAACACTGAGATACAGGATTTTAATATGTCAAAAATACAGCACATATTTAGAAAAACTCTTTGCTACCCTTGTAATTGTGTCAGTGTACAAATATCATAGCAGTATACATACATATCTTAGCCCTGTGCTTTAATTAAAGCCACACTAACATTAAACTAGTAACCAAGCTGATCAAACATGAGATGTTTTACATAGTTTACTATTTACTTACATAATTTAATTACCATTTGCAACTTGATACTTTTAAATATCATTAGGAAATTCTCCAGACATTTTGGAGCACATCGAGCATTTCTGCATGCATGTGTCATGAAGTTTTAATTTATAAGCCATGTATAATAGAGAGTTACATAAAGTAGCCAAAGACATTCGGTGCACAGATATAAGGGTACAGCTAACAAAGTACAGTCAAACTGCAACTAAACAGACAAGACGAATAGAATTAAATTAGAAAAGCTGTTTTCAAACTTTTTAGTCTTGAGACCTTTTAAAACTCTCAAAAGCTATCGAGGAGATTTTTTTTTTTTTTTTTTAATCCTCACCCGAGGACATTTTTTCTATTTGTACAGATAGAGTGGGAGAGATAGAGAGAGAGAGAGAGAAACATCGACGTGAAAGGGACACATCGAGTGGCTGCCACCCGCACGACCAACCAGGGCCAGGGACAAACTGCAACCAAGGTACACGCCCTTAGTGGGAACCGAACCCGGGTCTCTCCGGACCTCAGGCCAACGCTCTAACCACTAAGCCAAACCGGCCAGGGCTCGAGGAGCTTTTTAAATATGCATTATAATTATTGCTTTTTTCTGTATTAGAAATTTAAAGTGAAACATTTAAAAATGTTTATGTGTTAACTTATTTAAAAATCACAATAATAACATACATAGGTCAGTGTGAACATTAATGGATATTAGCATAGGAAGAAACCTGGGTTTACCAAGTTCCTGTCATTTTCTCTTCTCATCTACATAGCAGACCCAATTAATTCCCAAAACACAATTTATATCCTGACATTTCTCAAATTTCAAACCCTTAATGCCTCCTCATTGTCTACAAACAACACTTAAAATTCCTTAAATTGACAGTAAAGGCCCTCAGCAATCTAGTCTTTACTCCATTCCACCTTCTATTACCTAGAGACACTCCCTACCCCAGCCAGCTGTAGTTTCACTCTTCTGAACATGACTTGGTATCTTTGCCTCCGTGGTCTTACATATACTTTTCCAATTAGCATGGTGTTTCCATTTCACCTTTTTCAGCCTTATCCGTCCTTCAAGATCTTACTTAAGCTTTGTCTGTTCCTCAGATCCTCCCTTCATCACCTAGGATACATGACACTCTTCTGAATTTATATTGAAGTGATTTTCCATCCTATGCATTTTAGCAATTGGCATATACTTGTGGGTATCATTCATTTTCTTTTTCTTTAGCAAAAGAAAATTCTAATTGAATTTTTATATATATTTTATTCATGTTCAGATAGTTTGATGACATCACAATTAAAGTAATCAGATGAAGTTTCTAAAATATTACTGGATCTCAGTGATTTTTCATCTCAATGCACCTGAGAGATACCACACACGTACAAGTGTGGTAGTGGTCTGTATATAGAATATTTGTATTTCCTACACTTCCCAAGGTGTGTTTGCTTTATCACCTTACTCCTCATAACTGTGCATATTTCACAAAGGAAAGTCATCAACTTGGTAGGCAGATGTTAATCCATCACTGAAGACATTATTAATAATAAACCTCACATGTACTACGTATTTGGGACTTCTGGATTGTATGATAAGAGTATGTTCAGTGTTCAGTAAGAAACTGCCAAACTGTCTTCCAAAGTGTTGGTACCATTTGCATTCCTACTAACAATGAATGCAAGTTCCTGCTGCTCTGCATCCTTGTCTGCCTCTGGTGTTGTCAGTGTTTTAGCTTTTAGTCATTCTAATAGCTGTGCAGTAGTATCTTGTAATTGTTTTAATTTGCAATCCCCTAATACAGTGGTTCTCAACCTTCCTAATGCCATGACCCTTTAATACAGTTCCTCATGTTGGGGTGACCCCCAACCATAAAATTATTTTTGTTGCTACTTCATAACTGTAATTTTACTACTGTTATGTCTTAGGCAACCCCTGTGAAAGGGTTGTTTGACCCCCAAAGGGGTCGCAACCCACAGGTTGAGAACCGCTGCCCTAATGGCTTATGATGTTGAGCAGATTTTCATATGCTTATTTGCCATCTAATGCTCTTGTGTATCTTCTTTCAGGAGCATCGTTTCAGATCTTTTGCCCATATTTTAAAATTAGGTTGCTTGTTTTCTTACTGTTAAGTTTTAAGAGCTTTTTGTCTTTGATATACTGGATGTATTTTTTGTACATATGTATGTATTTGTACATACTTCAATGGAATAATGAATGGTATCCTTAGCCCTAAATGTAGTGTAAACATACAATGGTTAAGATTTCCCACTCAACAATCTAGGCTTGACAGAAAATCATAAAAGTCATTCAACATTAAAAATGTTTTTTTTCCCCTTTGTTGACACCAATTCTTAGTTTTAATGTGCCCAAGAAAGTATATTTAAAATGGTCAAGGACAACAAAATTGACACAGAGACATAGAGGTGGGATACAGACTGACAAACTTCAGAGGAGGGGGAGTTGAGGGGAAGAGATAAACCACAGAACTTATATGCATGTTTGCATAACCAATGAAAATAGATGACAAAGCTGGGGATGGGGTGGGGGGAATGGGAAGGAAGGTGTCAATGGGGGAAAAAGGAGAAACATCTGTAACAAAAAGAAATTAATAAAAATAATTAAAAAAATAAATAAATAAAATGGTCAAGGACACATTTAAATGTTCTGATTGGCCTAATAACCATTAAACCATTGCCTCCACTTATTTCAACTTTAAAATAATGTTTAGTTATCATGCTAGCACATATATATTAATAGATGTCCCCTCCAAACTTTTAAACATAAGGCTTAAAAGATTCAGAGAAAAGAAATATTCAAGGAACTGGGATGGGGGAGCAGTGAATTTCTGTGCAATGAAACATGAAAAATATTTTTTCTGCGATCAGTTCATGAAAAGACACGGAGGAACCATTAGTGTGCATAACTAAGAGAAAGACGCCAATCTAAAAAGTTGCCTGCTGTACGAGTCCAACTAGGTAACATTCTGGAAAAGGGAAACTATGGAGACAGTAAAAGATCAGTGAATCTGTAGGAGCATCACTTCTCCATTCTGCAGTTGAACAAAAAAATGGTCACTACAGTTTCTTCATTCTTGGATTTTCTTGAATAAAAGAGGGCACAGTACATGTGGAAGGACAGACTAGAAAGGCAGTGTTGATAAGGTACTGATTCTGCCAACATTACTTAATGCTCTCCTAAGCATTCGACTTTTAAATCTCTTGATTTCCTAGTGGAAGATGTTGTTTAAATACATTAAACAATTAAGAACCCTCCTGAATCAGGAACCTTACCATTTTCAAGTCTGTTTCAATACCAGTTAAAGGTAGAATCTTAAAAGACTGAGCATCTCCCATCCAAGTACTAACCAGGCCCGAACCTGCTTAGCTTCCGAGATAAAAGACTGAGCATCTTCTCATATACTTATTGCTATCCACGTATCTACTTTGATAAGGCATATGTTCAAATATTTTGCTCACTTTTGAAGTGCACTGTTAAAAATCTAAAGATATTTTTGTATCATTAACCCTGATATGTGGCAGGATACGATTAGCAATGTTCATCACTTATTAAGCATCAGAATGCAACAAAAATAAGATGGGCAATAGACAGGCAGGGGATAGAGAGAAAAAGCGTTTAGAGGTAGGACAATATGAACATATTGTCATGACTGGACATATCATAATTAACAATACCTCTAGATAGTGTGGACAACTGGTCTATAAAGGAAAAGCCAGCAAACATTACAGATTCCATTCTCTAATTACAATTGAGCATGAAAGATACCCTAAGCCTATTCATTAGTACTCTTGTTTTTATCTAAGAAAAAATGTAATATTGAATGAAGGAAGGAAAAGCAGGAGTAAATGGACTTGAAAATAAGGAAAATATTTGACTTTATATAATTTTGCAGTGGTGAGATCTTTAGAAACCAACTACTCCATACATCCTTAAATAGATACATTTACTCAATTTTGAATGCAATGCAAATATGTTAAATCACTTCATTTCTTCAGTATTAATTTATTGTATTAGTACAAATTTAACTGAATCGGATTTTGTGGCAGAGTAAATGATTACCTTCACTGTTCCTTTAATGAACACAAGAAGAGCTAGCTACCAGTCACAGTGCTCCCGGAGCGCAGGGGTTGTCTCCGACTGACCTGCACAGAGCTGGCTCCCAGTGACCACGTGTGAAACGCTGCCCGATTGCATAAGCATTTGTGTGTTTGTAAACAATTGCTAAGGTTTCCCTCAGCCTCTTCTTCAGTGCTGTTTTCCAAAAAGTGTTTTTCAATTCAAGTTTATCTACAGATGCGTTTGCTGCTTATATTAGATTCTAACTTCTGGAATTCAGAAACCAGGGCCATTTTTCTGAATTTGTATCCTAAAATTACAGCACAGTATTATGTGTTCAGGCAATGCTCCATAAATACTTAAGAAGATTAATATCCACTCCTTTGAATTTTCTTCACTGAGCCCAGTTTCTAGATGAGCAGCTGTAGGACGCTCAAGTGGATGCGCCCTGACAGGTGCCAAGCACAGGAGACTGGAGAACGGCTTCTATCTGTAGCACATACGCGAGACATAACAAATATCAGCCAGGCTACATGAATCCCGATGAACAGGGTAACCATTTTATTCTCCAGATAAGAAAACTGAAGCAAAAAAGATTAAGTAAGGGGATGAAGTGAAGGCATGGAACAAAACATCAGATTTTCCTTTAGTTAGATGAACATTTTAGAAAATAGTTTTTGGAGTCTCAATTTATGCAGATAATTTTGACTTGGAATTTTCTTTGTATTGTGTGAGGCACAGGGAAGAGAATGTCTCATGTTTGCATCTTCATGTTGAAAGTTTAATTAACAATAATAGCATAAAAAGTTCACTAAATTTTTAATTCCCAAATTAGCTTTAAAAATTTCTTGAGCCCTGGCCGGTTTGGCTCAGCAGTTAGGGCGTCAGCCTGTGGTCCAGAGAGACCCAGGTTCGGTTCCCGCTAAGGGCACAGACCTCATTTGCAGTTTGTCCCCGGCCCTGGTTGGGTGGTGTGGGTGGCAACCACTGGATGTGTCCCTTTCATGTCGATATTTCTCTCTCTCTCTCTTCCACTCTATCCGAACAAAGTATCAAAAAATGTCCTCAGGTGAGGATAAAAAAAAAAAAATTTTCTTGAGCCCAGCCTGTGTGGCTCAGTGGACTGAGCATCGTTTCATGGACTGAGAGGTGAGGTTCCGGTTTGATTCCTGGTCAGGGCACATGCCCAGATTGTGAACTCGATCCCCAGTGCAGGGTGTGCAGGAGCCAGCCAGTTCATGTTTCTATCTCTCTCTCCCTTCCTCTCTCAAAAAATCAATAAAAGCATATTTAAAAATTAAAAATAATTTTTTTTGAGTTTTACTATATTTATTATGAGTCACTAAAATACAGCACTTAAGGAAAAGATGCATAATAAAAGATAATAGGTTAACATTCTTGTGGAAACTATATGTTTTATAAAATAAATTTCAACAAAGATTAAACAATTACTTAGAAAGGTATACATTTATAAAATAACATATGAGTAGGAATCATAATTTGGTTTCAAATCATCTTTTCATGTATCAAAAAACTAACTACAGTGATACCTCAGTTCTCGAACGCCTCGGTTTTCGACCAAATCGGTATTCGACCAGGAGATTCGAGAAACTTTTGTCTCGGAATCCGAACAAATATTTGGAACTCGAACTTCCGAGATGAGCCGAGTTGAGCCGAATGGCGTTCATTCGGCCCAGCACGCCTTGCTTGCGTCATCAGTGTGAGTGCAGAGAGAGAGTCACGCTTTGTGGAGTCACGCTTTCCTATTGGGTTCATTGCTTCGGTTCTCGAACAATTCGGTTCTCGACCGTCCTCCTGGAACGAATTATGTTCGAGAACCGAGGTATCACTGTATTAATCTTTTTTGAAGTTTAGGTCCTGTTTACCATCATTTACTATTGTTTAAGTGGATTTTTTATTTAATTTAGTATCTTCAAGAGATATTCTATTAGCAATAATTTGTAAGATACAGTTTAAGTAGAAAAGTAAAGATGTTAGCATATCGCCCTGGCCAGTTTGGCTCAGCGGTTAGAGCGTCGGCCTGTGGTCCAGAGAGACCAGGGTTCGGTTCCCGCTAAAGGCACATACCTCGGTTGCAGTTTGTCCCTGGCCCTGATTGTGTTGTGCGGGATGTGTTCCTTTCAACGTCCATGTTCTCTCTCTCTCTCTCTCTCTCTCTCTCTCTCTCTCTCTCTCTCTCTCTCTCCCCCCCTCCCTCCCACTCTATCTGAACAAAAAATGGAAAGATGTCCTCAGATGAGGATTAAAAAAAAAAAAGATGTTAGTGTATGATATACTTTTATAGTATTATATAATGATTAAGAGCTAGACCATCTGGGTTCAAATTCCACTTCTGCCACTCACCAGCTGAGAGAATTTGGGCAAATTACTAAGCCTGAGCTTCTTGATCTGTAAACTGGGGATAACAAGAGTACATGCCTCATAGTTTTGGTGATAAGTAGATGTGTTAAGGCATAAGCAAGCACTGCAATAATTAGCATGAGGTATAAGTTCATTAAACCTTAGCTATTAATGTTACTGTTATTATTCTTGTACATTAGAAATGTAATTCTAGAGAAGAAAAAGCTAAATCCAAATATGTAACTATTTCATTGAATCCAGATAAGTATATTTTTCTACAAAATGAAAAATCAATAGTTTGTACATATTTAATATGAACTAGTAATCTAGTGTTTGTGTGTATCTGCTAAGTAAATAATCACAATAATCTTAACTTCCAATTGAAACAGCAATAAAGACAAATGGTCATTCTTGCATAATCTGCAAAGTTGAATGAATAATTGACATATCTTTCTGTGATTCCTTGCAGATATTATGGAAATCAGGACAGTGGAGGTTGGAATTGTGGCAATCAAAGGGGTGGAAAGTGAATATTTTCTTGCAATGAACAAAGAAGGAAAACTCTATGCAAAGGTATTAATAATCGATAGCTTAGCTTTAATTTTTCAAACATCTTCCCTTTCTGAAAAGTAAAAATAGAATTTATTTATCTTTAACCATGCAATTTAATGATTTCATTATAATATTTTATATTCAAGCATTGAGAAAAGTGTTTTCTGTGTGACTTTGGACAAATTACTTAGCTCTCTGGACTTTGGTTTCTTCAACTGCACAATGAGTTTAACTAACCTCTAAGGATTCTTCTAGCTCTAACATTCCATGTGCATTTTAGATACTTGAAATCTAAAATTTCCATTTGTCAGTATTAAAGCTCCATTTGTTAAAGTTCACTCAATTTTCACATTGCTGACATGAAAATTCTTGGGGAAAAAAATTCAGAAGTTTGTTTATCAACATCAATCCCAAAAGCATGGGCTTTGAACTACAAGCATTCCCATTGTTCCTACTTATTACAATGTGAACTGTGTAACAGTTCATCCCACAGTGAAAAAGTACAATTGACTTTCCTTTGTAGTCCCATAGAACAGGCTAGTTACATAAAAATACAGGTTTAACTGAATGAATGAATGAATGAATGAATGATCAGATGGATGAACAAATAAATTAACTTTATTTTCTATCACTATTGTGGGCAGTATAGTAGTAAATGAAGAAAGGTTGTGAAATATGTCTTTCAGCGGAGGGGGGCAGAGCTCTGCTAATTATATATCAATCTCAGTGGTTAGGGAATGAGTGACTTGGGCAGAGTTATATGCAAGTTGCTAATAAGGAGGAAATAGCTCTTAATATTAAAGAATAGAAGCACTGACTGACAAAAGCTACATGTTTGAAATGATGTTGCTTAATTAAATGTGTATCATTTAATCTTTAAAAAAAATTTAAGATGTCTTATTTTCTTGCAGATATGCTAACCTATATCTAATAAACTTCATTATACCACTCAAAAAAGTCATGTTTTAATTCTACCAAATATTACTGCTTACTCTTTGTTTAATTGAGCCCCTCTAAAAGTCATGTGGATAATGTTGTTTGTTTGTTGTTTTAACAGAAAGAATGCAATGAAGATTGCAACTTCAAAGAATTAATTCTGGAAAACCACTACAACACGTATGCATCAGCTAAATGGACACACAGTGGAGGAGAAATGTTTGTTGCCTTAAACCAAAAAGGGGTTCCTGTAAGAGGGAAAAAAACGAAGAAAGAACAAAAAACAGCTCACTTTCTTCCTATGGCAATAACCTAATTATATATGGTCTATAAGAAACCAGTTCCAGCAGGGAGATTTCTTTAAGTGGACTGTTTTCTTTTCTTTTCTTTCCTATTCTTTTTAAGTAACCAAGAAAGGCTGGAAAACTACTGAAAAACTGATCAAGCTGGACTTGCGCATTTATGTTTATTTTAAGAGACTGCATTAAAGAAAGATTTGAAAAATAAACACAAAAATCAGATTTAGTAACTAAAAGTTGTAAAAAATTGTAAAACTGGTTGTACAATCATGATGTTAGTAATAGTAAAGTTTTTTTCTTAAATTAATTTACCCTTAAGAGTAATGATTTGATTATCTGATAATGATTATTTAAATATTCTTTTCTGCTTATTAAATGGCTGCTATAATAATAATAATGCAGATGATGTTATATAAGATAAGTCAGACCTACAGGCTGCTGGAATGATTTGTCAGATAATCAAGCCAATGCTAACTATGGAAGATGAGCAGTAGTTGAAATGCTTTCTAGTGAAACATTATAATTCACTTAATCTCTAATCAGAAAAGAAGGAATATTTTCAAAGATTGTATTATGGAATTGAATCAAATAGGTGGTTTTACAAAAGTATATTATTAGAACACTTTTGTGCCTATTAACAGGAACAAATTCCTAATGCTGCTCAAATTGAAAGGGTATTGCTATAAGGATGTCTTCAAAAATCTTGTATATAAAATAGCAACAATGATAATAATATTGTACTTCATCTCACTTGCCACAAAATAACATTTTATAATCCCTAAACGTTAAAATTCAAGTAATATAATCTATCTTTTGTATAATTCATATTCAGGAATATGGCTTTTAATAATGTTTTCCCCACAAATAATCATGCTTCTTTTTTTTTTTTTCCTCAGTGGTTACAGCATTAAACTCTACTTTAAGTTGTATATGAACTTTATTGTTTTGTTATTTAAGTTTATGTTATTTATAAAAAACAACCTTAATAAGCTGTATCTGTTTCATATGCTTTTAATTCTAAAGCAATAACTGAATCGGCTGGCTCAAGTGCAAGCTCCCGCCCCTGGTGACCAACACCAGGTCCAGCACACAGCCCCGGGCCAGCAGATCCTGGACGACAGACAAGAATGACAGTCTGCAGCTTTCTCACAATAGATGTCTTACAGGGAGCAATCCAAAAATGTGAAATATGCTTTGCCACATACTCTTGTCAATTAAGCTGACTCATATTAAGTTAAAACAACTTAACAGAAATTTAAAGTTGGACTATATTTGAGTTGTTCAATAGAAAAATACCATATTTTAAAAACATACATATTTAAAGTTAGTAATTTTTCGAATCTCTAGAAATATAGACATTCAAGTATGGTAGCACTAAAAGTTGTTTTCCTACTAGACAGCAAGAGCACAGGGCCCAAAATAGGGTATTGAGGACCAGCATATCAGAAAGGCTTGCGATCAGGCTACAGATAATGAGCTGATCAGGAAAATAAATGTCCACTCATAATTCTTCCATTGGCAGATCATGGTAGCATTTTATATATTCATTAATAGAAGGTCAGAATTTATCTAAATTATACTATTGGCATGCTCACCTTGGTATTTTTAGTTTGAAAATATTTGTCATTCAATTTCTTTTGTTCTATGCAAATATTATCTGGTAATACATTTATGGATGAGAGTTAGATGAAATGGCTAAGTCAACAGAAACAACAGGTCCAAATGATTTTCTTGTGTCTCACCCATATTATCAGGCTGCAGGGAGCTGGAAAGAACTGCCCTTCCCCAGATATACTCTGGGGAGATGCCATGAATGATCTTTTTAACTGTTATCTGACTCAAAGGCCTTACCAGCCTAGGTCTAGATTTCTGACTGAAGTATTGTGAACATGTGAGGGCAGAGGAGGACCTATGTTTTTCATATTTATCTCCTTAGTACCTAGCAGAATGTCTGCCATAATCAACTTTTATATGAATTGATTCAATGTTTGAATATCAAAGAAAATTCATAATGAAACTAATTTACTTCATCTTTAAAAGTTAGGGTGATGCTGATGCTGTTCCAGGAACCACACTTTGAGAACCATGGAACTATGTACAGCAAAGGCTGGCGATCCTTTTCTATAAAGGCCCAGATGATATATATTAGGTTCTGCAGACCACACAGACTGTGTCACAGCTGTGGCCTGACAGCCACATACAATAAATCAGTGGATGGGCATGGTTGTGTTACAATACAATGTTATTCATGGACATTAACATTTAAAAAAAGAATTTAGGGTGACACATGATTATATGGAAATGTAAGCAGAAATATTATATATACATATAACATATAAGCTTGTTAGGGCAAATATTCTTTGTCTATGAAATTATAGTTATGATCAAATTACACAGCAATGCTCAATTAAGTAAACCAATATTTAGCGGTAATTCCAATCTGCTAGTGTTTCTGGAAACACTTACTTTTAATTGTCCCCTCCTCTGTACATTCATCATGTACATTTTAGAATATCTGCACTAGTTGCATATGTTTAGAATTCTAGAATCTTAAAACTGCAAGGGGCCTTAGTCCCTCCTATTCATCTGTAGACCAAGAAATGAAGATTGTGATATATCCAAAGTCACACACCTGGTCAGGTAGAGAGCTGTCACAAGAGTCTAGGGCACTTAGCATGTGCTTCCTACTCATAGGCTGATTATTAGCTAGTGGTCTCATTAAGAAAAATTCTATTGAGAGATGATATTTATTTACATTGGCATGCAAAGATGACTTATGTTTTGACAACTCATTTCATATACAGTCGATTAGTCTATGCTGTGATGATCTTACTCAAAAGGATGAAAGAAATGATGCAATTTCTAATCCTGATTCCTATTCAACTCTTACATGTACCCCTTTATTTGCAAATGGAGAGTGTTGTGCAAAATAGCCTTAGAAATAGAGTGACCTTTTCTTAAAATGGCCTTTGAGAGAGAATATTGCTTAAATATATAGGTTTCCAATAATTAGGAAGGAAAAAATTAAAAAAATAGAAATTGTTAGCAAAATAAGTTAATCAAGAAGGTACTTTCAGTGTAGATAGTGAACTAAAACATTTTCACATAAAAAAGCCACAATATAAATTATCAGCCTTTGAGTTGGCTATACATTAAACTTGATAGAAGAGAAGAGATATGGAGATGAATTCTTAGTTTCCATCTCTTTGAGTTTGTACTTCTGGTTCTCTAGAGTGACAAAGAACACACAGATGGACTATGGGGCCAAGTATAGTAAATGCAATGGTATAACCACAAATACCCTAAATCAGTACCTCTCACAATCTTCTACTGAAATATCAATAATAGAGGTAGAGAATGAGAGTCTAAGGTCACCCACCAAGGACACTACTTAAAAAAAATCTTCTTTCTCTTAAGATTCACGTAATTTTTGCATTTTATTCCACAATACATTTGTGTTTGTTTTAATATTAAATTGACACCAGTGAGTAAAAGTGATGCATCAGAAAGATGTACACATTTACAATGTGGCTTCATTTATACCACCACCCTAGTGCCATATATTTGGGCATGAGTAAGAGACAAAGAGATCCTGCAGTCTCTGAGAGTCCAACTTTACACACAGATGACACACAGCTAAAGAAAACCAAAATGTTATCTAAAGTTCACTATGAACGAGAGTGATATTAAAAATATGTAATGACCTGCCTGAGTGGTTACTGGTCAATCAGAATATACCACAGATCTATCAGAATAGATGCAGGCCACTGTGACTAACTTGTGGGGACCAGATGACTATCAGCCTCAACCATTTCCATGATCACCCCAAAACAGAGTTTTTAGAAACTATGTATTAATTGGCCTCCGTGGTTAGAGTTCATAATGCATTATCTTAATATGAAATAGTTTATTAAAACTTTATGTCTAACTCAACATGGTCGTCAGGCTACTCTATTTACTTCCATATTTATTCAACGAAACTGCTGCTTTCGGTGAAGGTGATGTTCCTTTAGGCTCACATGTGCTCCCACTTATCCTCTGACTTTGAATGGTTTATCAAAAAAATTTGAGTTGAAGAGACTTAACAGGAAGCAAAAAATAATAAAGTCCTAGTCTTTTCCCAACAATACCCGTATTTACTCTAACCTGAGAAGATGGCTCATGTTTTTTCTCTTTTACGTTCTGATTATTATGTGGCTTCAGTTTCTAAATCCTCATCATTAAATGTGTGAGAACCTACACAAACTAATTTTCTTACATATCATCAGAACTTATATTCTAATAATTAAAATGTGAGATGAATAATAACATTTAACTAAAATTTGACAGGCCTTGCTCTTGACTAATCCAGCCATGTCTCAGTTATCTAACTGCAGTAAACACCTTATCTTAAAAGTTAGTGGCTTAAATAGACAATACTTATTATCCAATAGTTTATGTGCTCTGGAACCTGGGCATTGTTTTGATGGGTGTTTCTAGTTAGAATCTCTAATAAGGCTGCAGTCAAGGTGTTGGCCAGGCCTGCAGTCATCTATTATTTTAATGCTCACCTTGCAGAGGGATTTGTCTTAGATCCTCACTGGTTGTTGGCCCAACACACCACTTCCTCACGATGTGGGCCTCCCCACAGCATGGCTTAAAACATGGCAGTTTGTTTCCCACAGAGCAAGGAATCAAAGAGAATGAGAGAGTATGCCCCAAATGGAAGCCACTATATTTTTATAGCCTAATCTTGAAAATAATGTTCCATCACTTCTGCCTATATTCAAGGAGAGGGAATTACACATAGGCGTAACTACTAGAAAGCAGAGCTCATTGGAGGCCATTTTAAAGGCTGCCTAACATAAGTCATGAACTGGATGGTTTTGAGGCCACTACCACAGATGGGATTCCTTAGTGCCCAATTACAGCAATTCATAGCTGTTGTGAGCCAATCAGCAGAAAAAGAAATAGGTATATTATATGTGGCGACATTCTTGATCCTTCCCTGAGGGATACTGTATGATTCATTCCCTGAGGGGTACTGTATGATCCATTCTCTGAGAAAAGGTTTGAACCACAGTTCTGAACTCCTATTAGCTGGGGCTGTGCCTCCTTAGAATCCTAATATAGCTGAAAAACTAGCAATATTACTTTGCCTCCAAATGAAGGAAATGACCCTGTCTTCAGAGCCAACCTGAAGATAATCCTCCCCTCCACTGTTCTACTTCAAGAGAGTAAGATCATAGATGACAGTTGAAATTCCTTGAGCCATGGAGAGTTTGGATGGTGGAGGTAGTCAATCACAAGTTGCCCAAGACCATCTGAGGATAAAAAGACTCCCAAAGACTTGAAAAACAATTGATTTTATTGCTAGATGTACACTGGAATTATCTGGGATTTAAAAAAAAAAAGATTCTAAGGCACCACCCCAGGCCAGTTGCATCAGTGTATCTGGGGTGGGGCCCAGGCAATGGTATTTTTTATTTTTATTTTTATTTTTTTTTATCCTCACCCGAGGACACCTTTCCACCTCTTGTACAGATAGAGTGGGAGGGAGAGAGAGGAAGGGAGAGAGAGAGAAACATCGACGTGAAGGGACACATCGAGTGGCTGCCACCTGCACGACCAACCAGGGCCGGGGACAAACCGCAACCGAAGTATGTGCCCTTAGCGGGAACCGAACCCAGGTCTCTCCGGACCGCAGGCCGACGCTCTAACCGCTGAGCCAAACTGGCCAGGGCGGCAATGGTATTTTTTAAAGCTCCTCAGGAAATTCTACTGTGCCTATGCATTTGAGAGCCAATTAGCTAAATGAGGCAGGCAGGGGGTAATCTCTTTAGGAACTATACCTGGTTCTTCACCTTTGTGTCTTCCTTAAACACCCTGATAAGACTTATATTTCTTCCCATCCAATTCTATGCTTGCAAATGCGA
The DNA here is from genome assembly GCF_014108415.1 of Molossus molossus. NCBI lineage: Eukaryota > Metazoa > Chordata > Mammalia > Chiroptera > Molossidae > Molossus > Molossus molossus. Next base: position 187,867,580 of record NW_023425344.1, read on the forward strand.
TTTAGAAGTCTTCATGACTTTGGCTCCCTAGTTTTCCCAGATGTGTCTGCATTTTTGCTATTTACAATTGAGGCTAAAAGGAAATCCGAACACTAGAAAGGGTGCATTGGAACAGTTATGGAGTATAAAGTGCACAAAGGGTATGTGCCCCTTCACTCCTCCATAGTTAATTCTCAAACAGAGCAGCCAGTGTGATTTTGTTAAATTCTATTTCAGATAATGCAATAATTGTGTTTAAAACTGTAGTTGTTTTCCACATTACTCAGAATAGAAGCCAAAGTTCTTAGAGTGGCTTATAGAAAGACAATAAACAAAGTGATTAAAAACTTGTATGTTATATCAGGCATGGGAAGACACCAGGAAAAAAGTAATACAAACACAGAGCTATGTACTTAGATTGTTGGTAGATATTGAATTCTCAGTCCATTTTATAGAAACCAAACAGGGCACTGTAGATAATATTTAATGGGTATGACAATTATTAAAATTATACTCAGAGGAAAGGCCATAGCCCTGTATTAGAAATTGACAAATGAATATATATGATGTTTGAAATAAAATAAATAAGGCATGTATATATCAATTTAATGATTCCCCACTTTAATAAAAATTTTCTATTAATCAACCAATTAATGAACCTGAGTAGGCTAGATGACAGGGCTTCTAATTTTCTATTTTTATTAAATAGATCTATGGTTGGTTATTTTGGTTGTTTGAATTTTTTCACTAACAAACTTTTCTGGACATGCTTATTTACATTTCTGATTTTTCCTTAAAATGATTATAGGAAATAGAATTATTGGACCAAAAAATTTCTTTAAAAATGCAAATTGAAAACTGACTTTTCAGAAAGCTTTTTCAGATATATATTCAAACCAACAGTACTTGGGAGTGCATAAATATTTTCTCTAATAGTTTTACTCAAAATTTGGCCAGCTTTTATTCTTCTCTACATCCCTTTGACTATCAGGTATCACCAAAACCCACCTAGTTTATTCTTTCTCAACATCTCAGATGCATCTTTCTTGGTCCTTCTACAACTTCATTACCTATGTCTAGAGTATAGCAATAGTTCCCTAATCATTCTTCTGTCTCAACTTCCTCCTCATCTCAGATGCTACCTAATTCCTTCATCTTCCTAAAATATGACAGTGACTATGTCAGTTGCCAGTTGAAGAACCGATGTTGGCTCCTTACTTCCTATTGGATTTAAATTCCTTAAATAGCATCCAAAGCTGCCAAACCATTGGCTCTACCTTACCTGTCCAAACTTCTCACTGCTGAACACATACCTTAAAGTTTCCTTAGTCCCTTGTGTTTATCTCATCACTAGACCATACATTTTGTAAAGAAAAGGATCTTATCTGTTTTGTTCACTTACATATCCCAAAGCACCTTTAACAGTGTCTGGCACAGAGTAAGCCTGCGGTAAATATTCAGTGAACAAATGAATAATCCAATTCTATCTCAGTAACAGAATAATGAGCATACCTCATTGCAAAACATTATGTCAGTGTTGAAGTAAATGTAGTTGCTGCAAATGTTTTGTTCAAACTAGTGACTCGCTCAGAAGTATTCTAATTCTTGTTATTCACTTCTTCTCATGACATTTCCATATCACTCGATAGAGTATATTAATACATTTTATAATAAAATAAAAAACCATTGCTTTTTTATGCTGTCCAGCACCTCTGACAACTGTCACCAATCAATGACCAACATATTTGGGGCGGAGATTTGCAGGTCACCTTATGGCAGACCATGAAAAATTATCTTATCTTGAAAGCTAAATTAGTAATTAGAAAGTTGCTTGGTAAGCATGACATCAAAGCAAAGAGAGGTAAATGGTTTTAAAACATGTAATAACCAAATTATGAAACCTAATTCACAATCATCAAATCTGGATAGTTCTGTAAAAACACTGCCAGTGACTGTTTCTTTGGGCTACCTCTATTTTGTGCTACATGTTGTTTACCCAACTTGTGTTCATATCATCTTTCTCCATACAGTATAAAATACAACCAACAACAATACAAAAATACAACTTACTAAATTACATTGGGAATTTATATCTCTGGCCATCTTATTAGTGTCTTAGGAGTTTCCTCATTCTAGCCATGCAAATTTCTTGGTTTTCTTTCAATGATGTCTAATGAGAAGCACAATGTTGAAATTGTACTGGATTAATTTTCAGAGAGCTACCTTATGTCCAAGTTTTAAGGGTTATTTTTTAATTGTCTCTAAGCATTGGTGACAGAGAAGAGGTAGCAAATGACAGAGGTGCAAGTTAAAGTTTAACTAGCTCATACATCTGGCTAGTACTTTAAGTATTTCTGAAACATGCTATTTTCCGAGTGACAACTTGTACTTGTGTATGAGAAACTACTACCTTTCTTTTCTATTTTTATCTCCCCACAGCACCGTGTGCAGTAATTTGTACATAGGTACATAAAAGCTACATGTTAACTGATTATAAGGATTGTTAAAGGTGCTTGTTGTTTAAACTATAGGTTATTAAAAAATCATGGAGTATTTAATGTTTTAAGCTTAAAGTCCAGATAAAGAAGAAAAATTGGGTTTAAAAATTAGGGGAGAAGTATAGAAACATTTTTTTTATCCTCACCCGAGGACATTTTTCCATTTTTTGTTCAGATAGAGTGGGAGGGAGAGAGAGAAAGAGAGAGAGAGGGAGGGAGAGAGAGAGAGAGGGAGGGAGAGAGAGAGAGAGAGAGAGAGAGAGAGAGAGACATCAACATATTGAGTGGCTGCCATTCATACAACCCAGGGCCAGGGACAAACTGCAACCGAGATACGTGCCCTTAGTGGGAATCAAACCCGGGTCTCTCTGGACCGAAGGCCGACACTGTAACTGCTGAGCCAAACCGGCCAGGGCTAGAAATATTTTTTAAGTGATCTTTATCTGAGTTTGAAAGGTTATATGGTGTTATACCATAATAAGAGAAATAAATATTAAACCTTTAGTTTTGTAAATAATCTAACAATTCACCAGTTAAGGGAAGCTGGCTTGTAAATCCTGAGTGATTCCAGATACTGAATCTATAACTGCTTACATCCCAGTCCTAAAAAGGAGATATGCCACTCTGTGTGGAAGGCAAATTTTAACTATCTGCTGTCTGTTTACTTCATTACAAACAAAATCCTCTTATTTTAAAATTCTGGAGAAGGAGGGAGTCTGGGGGAAAGGGGGATTATCTGTAACAAAAATAAATTAATAAAAATTGAAAAAAATAAAATTCTGGAGAAAAGTTAACCTCACATGACAGTAAGCATCTCAAGTGTCAAGAAAAAAAAGTATGTTTTAAATATGTTTGGATTAGAAGAAGCAATTCTGAAATATCACTATACAAGGAGCATAAGCTATTTTATTCCTTGAAAGCCATATATGCACACAAGCTCGTATATACTCATGTTTTACTGCGGCTTTGCTCCTGACCTGCCTTGGCATTCCTACAGCACGCGAACTAAAGTATTAACACATGAAGGCAGAGAGAGGGAGAGAACTGTAGAGGGGCAAATACTCTAAAATAATAAATCTGAGCCACCAGTCTCTACTGCTAACTCCCCCTCAATAGTCAACAACCACTTTGGAAGATTATTCAGCTCCTATGGATATGAGTTATAGAGTCACAAATTTTAGAAAGGAGGAATATAAAAATAATTTATTCCAATCACCTCATTTTCTTTCAGGTGGAAAAATTAGGCTAAGCAGGGTTATATGATATGCTCAAGGACATTCAAGTCTTTTATGTGCAAGTTAAATATATCAGACTAGAGAAGACATTAGAATCTGTAGAAAACTCTCCAAATCAAAAAACACTTGTATCCTGAGTAGATAAATGATCTGAGTCTAATGCTAGGGATTCTACACCGTGATGATTGGGTCCACCTTGGGGATAAGCAACACAGAAACTGTAGAACTGGTAAGCTGGGTTTGGTAGTTCTCAGAGGCCAGGGTCAAGCCTTTGCAGCAATTTCCTATAGGGTAGTGGTCCTCAAACTTCTCGGCCTCAGGGACTGAACAGTCTTAAGAGTAACTGAAAACACCAAAGAATTTTTGTGTATATAATTTTCGTATCTACTAGTATTTCTTTCTCTTTTTTTTAAAGTTTTTTTTTTTTTATTGATTTTAGAGAGAAAGGAAGTGAGAAGGAGAGAGAGATAGAAACATCAATGAGAGAGATCATTGATTGGCTGCCTCCTGCATGCTCCGCACTGGGGATCTGGCCCACAACCTGGGCATGTGCCCTGACTGGGAATCAAACTAGAGACCTCTTGGTGCATGGGTCAATGCTCCACCACTGAGCCATACCAGCCGGACTCTACTAGTATTTCTTATATTAGATATTAAAACTGATAAATCTTAAGCATTTATCTATTAGTTCACTAAAAACAACAGTAATAATTCAATTTCATGTTAACATAAATAGCATATTTTTTGAAAAAAAATTATTTTAATGAAAAAGCTTTGAAAGGAGTAACATAGTTTTCCATTTTAAAAAATCTCCAACCTCTGGCAATAGGAAACAGCTGAATTCCAATATCTACTTCTGTTGTGACATGAGTTTTTGAAGTATACTTATATATTGAAGTATATAAAGAAAATCCAGTACCACACAGATAAGTACTTGGAAAAAGGACTATTTTAATAGTCTTTTTATATAATTGTGAATATTCTTTGATACTGCCCCAAAATTTTAGAAGTTGTAGTTTCGTAAGGGTGGTTAGCAATGTGGAATTTGAGACATGTCACTGTGACTTGTGTACTCTGTTACATTAAAATCCATTGAGGTGTCACGCTTTTTAAAATCCATGTATAATTATTTATACTATAATACATTGGTTATTTGAAAAATAGTGGTTCAGTGAATTGTGCAGATCTAAATGTTGACATACTTCTTTATACATATCAAAAATTCATATTTGTTAGTATCACCACTGCTTTATCATAGCAGTGAATACAAATTCTACAAAATTTTTGTCTGACTACTCAAATGTTATTACTGGCCATAGCAAAAGCACTTAATCCATAAAGAGTACTGCACTTTTCTTTAACTGTCCTCCAAAATGTGTGCTCTCTCTTCCATGGTATAGAGTTGTCACTATGTAGCAGTTTCCCCAGCCACAGTTTTTATTTATTTTTTAAATATGTTTGTATTGACTTTTTAGAGACAGAGAGGAAAGGAGCAATAGAAACATCAATCAGCTGCCTCCTGAATGCCCCTTCATGGGAATCAAGAGGGCAACTTGGGCATGTGCCCTGACCAGGAATTGAACCTGGACCCCTCGGTCCATGGGACATTGCTCAGTCCACTGAGCCATACCAGCCAGGCCCCGCCAGTTTTTATTTGCCAGCCTCCTAACATCTAGATATAGCCATGGCTAGTCCTCATTAATGGTATGTGATTATAAGGGATATGGGTAACTTCCAAGCCAAGACTTTTAAGAGTACATGCCTATTTCTCTTTTATTCTCCTGATTCAAATTACCTTTAATAACTATGGTGTTCTATAGGATGCTGACCCCAGAAGATGGAACAGCCTGGATCTCTGAATCACTATGTGGAGGAAAGGCAATCACTGAGAATTAATATAAAAACTCATAAGACAGCTTTAAAAGCAGTCTAGGGCTCTAGAGAAATATAAGAGGTTTAAAGTTCAAATAAACACATAGATTTGAATAAACTTCTACTTAAACAGATTTCCAGTAGTCACAATTTAAGCAGAAGTTTACAGAAAAGAAGTACTTTACAGAAGAAACCTCATTAAGCAATCCTTGCCTTTTTGAAATGGTATAAAGCCCCTACCAAAAACAATGGAGTGTAGCAGAGCTGTACTTCCCCAGTGGAGGTGCAGTTTCTTTCAGAGGATTAGAAATTCCAACCCACTGCTGTCATTGTATCTCTGACCACTTTGGCCTCAGTGTGGGTTTTTTCAATTCTCCAAACCATTATTCACTATTTCTAGTGAATAGTTCATCTTCAAAATTGGGAAATAAATGAGTTTCCCCTAGTCTTCTGCTCCTTTTCTTGGCACTTCTACTAATATCTTTCTTCCTTCTTTCTCATCTATTAAAATGTGATCCCAGAAAAAGATCTAAAAATTCACTCACATTAGTCATCAGTGAAGGATTGAGGCTATGATAACTCTCATAAATTACAACTCATTCTATGGTGAAAATTTTAAGCCTTAATATACTTGCAAGCCTATATAATTAAATGACAGAGGCAGGCAGTATGTAAAATAGTCGAGTTGACACTCTAAGGCCAGAATTTGCTGGCTAGGAATTCATATCTACCACTTAACAGTTCCGTGAACTTGGGGAAGTTACTGAATTATATTATGCTTTACTTGTTTCATTTTAAAAATGATCATAACTGACCTGCCACATAGAAAGATTACTAATAAAGTTTTATTAAGTTAACACACTGCATCAAGTGTATGATTCAAACTGAAGATTTCTCCAATTAAACATAAATTATTAAAATTTAATTATGAGCAGCATGTGAAAAGAAACACTCATTAAACCTCTAATCTACACCCCCAGACTCAGATGACTTCATCAATAATAGATAAAAATCTAGTCATGTTTTAGAATAAAATATAAAAGATTTAAAAATATTTATGTGTAAATAAAATATTATACATTTATAAAGAATTTCCATTAATATAAGAATCAAGTGTTTTAGAAGCAAATATAATTTCAAATGGAAATTATCATATCATTTAAATACAACATTCAACTTCTTTCAAGCATGGCAGTTTACTACCTGGAAAATTATTCATTTTAGATCGCATACAATGAATACTGAAATTATAATCACTTCTCAAGCCCTGGCCAGTGTGGCTCAGTTGGCTGGGCATTTTCTTGTGCACTGAATGTTGCCAATTTGATTCCTGGTGGGGGCATGTAGGAGGCAGCCTATGGATGTCTCGCTCTCATCGATGTTTCTTTTTCTCTCTCCCTCTCCCTTCCTCTCTCTCTAAAAATCAATTTAAAAAATTATGAATCACAATATCTTTAAAAAAAATCACTTTGGAAAGAAAAACAGGATTACCATGAAACAACATATAATTAAGGAATATTTGGAAGAAATGTAATTGTGATAAAAGCTCGAAAGTAGCATTTCCTAGAAGAAGAGAAAAACCTTTTGTACTATCTCTACAATCTATGGAGTAAATTGACTATATTCTCTTGATATTCAAAAATATTGGGTAATATCTGGTTATTTTAAATTATTGCATGTTGTTATAGTAAAATATCAACATGTAAAACAGTTTCATATATTATTTATATAAAGAAGTTAAAAAACAGTATTGTATGTTAGAATAAAAAAGAATGCCCATGCCTGGCTGGTGTGGCTCAGTGGACTGAATGTAGTCCTATGGACTAAGAGGTTCAGGTTTGATTCTTGGTCAAGGCAAATGCCCAGGTCACAGGCTCAATATCCAGATACACAGTAGGGGGTGTGCAGGAGGCAACTGATCTATGTATCTCACATTGATGTTTATATTGCTCTCTCCCTTCCTCTGCCTCTAAAAAATCAATAAAAACATATTTTAAAAAATGCCCACAAACTTCAGTATAGTCATTACCTCTGGGGAGGAGGGCCAGACTTAGGAATGGTACAAAAGATCTGTAAATCAAAGGCTTGAAAAGAAAGTATGACAAAATGTAAATAATTGTTATAGGTGGGACATAGTCTCTATACTTTCTTGCATCTTTGAATAAAATATGATAATAAAAACAATCCTAAAATGAGATCCCCGTGTAAGGTAGTGAGATGAACATAGCCACTTTTATCGCCAAGCTCTCAGTTAAAAAACTGTAAAATATAAACAGAAAAATGTGCATCAGCACCAGAAGATATACAAATTGATATATATCTGAAACCTATGAAATGGGACAAACATTTTTAAGTTTTTGATAATTAATATGCTTTATCATATGATGGGAAAGTACACAGGAGGAGGTCTTGAGAGATCCCCATCCCACAGGCAGAAACGTACTTGGAAAAGCAAGAGCTGCATTGAAATGTTGGAAATCAATTGAGAAGCCCTTTACTCAAGGTGACCTTTGCCTCTATAGTCCAGGGACATCTGGTAGAATGGTAAGCCCCTGATAGGGCTAAAACATGATGTAGAAAACTGTGGTCTTTCCTAGGGACTTGATGTTTTGCGCCTAACTTTGAGGGCCCTCTTAGTTTTCACACCTTAATAGAAAACATTTCTTGGTTTATGTAACATTTAGTGAACGAGTAGCTAGTAGAAGCCTTTTACTTATTTATTTAATCGATCCTTACATATATTCAGTTTTTATGCTGCAACAGAAGACATTTAGTCTGTCATAGTGTATCATGTGAAAACAAGCTAAGAAGCTTTTTCCTAGACATTTCATTTTCTCAGTGTCAGGGATGCCTTCCAATGGTGGAATGAAACTTGTTGCTTAAATATCTAAAACAGAGACACTTTCTGTCTCTCTTCAGTCTGGCCATATAAGTTTCTATGTCTCCCCTGAAATAATTGGCTAAGACCTTTACTAGGTCTGTGATGGAATTTCGGGAAATCCAAGAATTCTAACTAAATTTTGGCATTGGCAAAATCAAGATTGGTTTTGGTGACATCTTCAATTTTAAATACCAATTAAAAATATTGGCAACAACTAAACAAAACAAAACAAAAAGGCAAAAGAAAAAACAAAATTCCATAAATTAACTGTAAAGAAAGAAAAAAAATAGGTTGACTTTAAACTTTTTTTACTAGAGTAAATAATAGAAGATAATGAAGTAACATCTCTAGTTTAGTGGAAAAATGTGATTTGAGAATTTGATATTTAAATTGAAAAATGAGCTCATTAATTAAATAAAATATTTATTTTACATCAGCCTGACTTTCCAACAGGTAAAAGTTATAAATTTTTGAAAATATTAAAAAAAGAAAATAACCATTTGAGGATACTAGGAAATGCCAACAGAAGGCAGAAACTGGAAGGGAGTTAAATCTTGTCAGAGGGAGGCAACCTATGATAGATGTGATTTGTGTTCATGTAGCAGCAGTTTTTTGGCTGATAGTACTTTTTAGTCTATGTGGCATGTAGGTGGATGAAATTCATACAGCAGAAATATTACTGTTTTGAGCAGTCAAGTAGAAATATTGGTTAAAGGCTGCCAGTGGACTGGATAAATGAGCAAGTGGTAGAAATCAGGAAAAGAAAAGGGCTGCAGAGGGGAAGCCCCAAATCTGCATATTATAAGCTCAATTCAAACCCCTGGTTATTGTCTGAATTACTCATGCATGGGGTAGAGGGAGAGCATAAGGAAGAAAGGTGGAAAAGAAATAGCTGGATAACTAAAAGTACCAAGTGGAGATTTCAGTGGTTGACCACCACAGAAGTCATAGCATTTGGACTTTGAGTCCAGCTGAAGTAACTGCCTGCTTAAACAAAAATTAACATTGTTCAGTGGAATGTAACAGAATCCAGAGTCTCCTCAAAGTATCATTCAAAATTCCCAGAAAACATAAGGAATTACTAGACGTGAAAAGAGAGAAGAAATTGTGAATCACAGTAAAAAAAAATAAATGGGCAATAGATATCCATCTTAAAGTTATTCAAATGTCAGAATTACCAGAAAAGAACTTTAAAGCAGCTATTTTAAATATGCTTGTGGATCTAGAGGAAAATATGGTCATAATACAGAAAGAAAATCTCAGAATAAAAACGATAACTATAAAAAAAGACCAAAGAAAAATTCTTAACTGAAAAGTACAATGTATGAAATGAAATACTCATTTATTTGGTTTAAGAGTAGACTGTACACCATAGAAGAAAAAATAAGTAAACATAATATGAAATAAATAGAAATTGTGTTTTCTTTAGAACACAGAGGAAAAAGAAGTTAAAAAAACAAAAACAAAAAACCAATAAAATCCCAGTGAGCTGTGGACAATATTAAGCAATACAATATAGGTAAATTGGAGTCCCAGAGAGAAACAGAATAAATTTGAATAAATAATGGCAAAAAATTTCCCCAAATTTGGTGAAAAACATTAAACTAAAAGTTTAAGAAACTCCAAGTAGGATGAACACAAAGAAAAGTACATCAGCACATCATGGACAAATTACTAAATACCAAAAATAATGAGAAAAATCTTAACAATAGCTAGAGGGGAAAAGGCACATTAAATCTAGTAGGAATCAGCAAACTGCAGCAAATTGCAGATCCAATCCAGCTCATGACATATTTTCCATGTAGCTTCCAAGCTAAGAATGTTTTTTAAAAAATTTTTAAAGAGATTAGATGACAGAGACCAAATGCATCCAACAAAATCTAAAATATTTGCTATCTGGCTCTTTATAGAAAAAGCTTCTGACCCTACATACAGTGGAAAATGATAAAAATAGTGTCTGACTTCTTATTAGAAATAATATAAATCAAAACATAATGAAGCAGTACATTGCTAAAAAGCAAAAGAAAAGTGAGCCCAGAATTCTATATCCAGCAAAAATATCCTTCAAAAGTAAGGCAAAATGAACATTACTTTTAGATACAGAACTTGAGACAATTCATTGCTAGCAGAAGTGAACTATGAAAACTGACAAAAGGCCATTTTTCAGGTTGAAGAAAAATGATACCAGATGGAAATTCAAATTTATAGCAAGGATCGAATAATCAGAAATGGTAAATGTGTGAATAAACATAGAAGGCCATTTTAAGTCTTCTCTTAATATTTTAAAAATATGTATAATCACTTACACTTCTAGCTATGATGGTGTAACAGGACTGGATTTACTTTTCTTTTTAAACAACAAAAAATTAGAGAAAAATATGAAATGGTTTTCATGTGTTCGAAAACAGGCATCACAGGAAAGTAATCTAAAAGAAGAGAAACAAAAGAGGAAGTCCCTCATTTGTCTCATCTTTTTGTCTCTAAAAAAGAATATTCAGGGCCTACTGCAAGTGGTGGGAATCTAATCAAAACCCAGTATTCTTCTGGAGTTGAGGAAATGAAATTTAGCATTCAGGAAGTCCAAAGCAAGCTAAATTTCATATATCAGTATAACGTAGAGGAGACAGATGAAAACAAAGAGTTTTCTGGGGAATTTCAGAGGTTGGTAAAGAGCCACAGGAAGGAGCAGGCAGAACAATGCTTGGGGTTTACACAAAGTGCATGTTCCAGACAGCCAGATGGGAAACCTCCTATACATGAGCATGAGGTAGAATACTTAGATGGGTATTGCCTCAGTAGGAAAGAAGCAAGATAGGCTTAGACAAAAGATTTCTTTGGTTCTCTCTAATGAAACTTGAAAGCACGTCTTCAATGAATCAAGATATTTCTAAGTAACTGGGTAGCATTCCAGAAAAAAACTAAAAATATATTTCAAGGAATAAAATAAATATTTACACAACACTACAAGGTTCACTCAAGAAGAAATCAATAATTTGAATAGCACTGTATCTATAAGAGAAGTTAAATTTTTAGACAAAAACCTTCCCACAGAGATAATGATCATCTCCTAGGACCAAACTGGAATTATAGCTAAAATAAAGACAAATCTTTGGGAAAAAGCAACAGAAAAGCAGCTGGAGAGGACTCATATAACCAGGGACAGAAAAAAGGACACTGAATTGAGCCTGGTAGAAACTGTGGAGGTGGGAGAGGGCGGGCTGGGAGCTCACAGACAGCAGCTGTTTTAGCTGTGAGAAGCTCCTTCAGGGTTAAAATCCCAAGCTGGCTCCACAGCACAGAGGGCCCGGAAAGAGCATTAAATTAGCTACAGCCACTCACCTTGTGCCCTGGCAGAGGGAGGGTGGAATGGACTGGAACTGTGTGGAGACTCAAGAGCTCGAAGTGGTGAGAGGGCAATGGGAGTTTATTGCTGAATCATTCAGTCACAGGAGAGTAGCCATCTTACTCATATAGCCCCTTCCCAGAGTCTCAGAGAGCAGCAACAGCCTCTCCCTCAGAAATTTAATACCACCTGGCCAAGCCACAGAAATGCAAATGGAGGCTCATTAACAGCTAGTATATAACCCACCATTCTGAAAATCCTCTTACTTTGAACACCTGAGGGAGTTTTTCATTCAGTTGAGGACTACAACCAAAGGCTCAACAAGTAACTGAGACTAATAGCCTCCAGGCAAAAAGCTAGAGGATAAGTGAACTTTTTCTGGGCTTGCAAATCTACCCAGGAAAGTAAGATTTGACAGTGGTGTTTAACATGGGACCTCCCATACTCATACAGACCCAGTAGAGGAAACCACAATCAACGGAACATCAACACCCACAGGAAACATTTGGCAGGTTTTAAAATGCACTGAGACAGCCAAAATGGTGAAACAAAGAAACAAATCCCAAATGAAAAAACAAGAGAACTCGACTGAAGACGAGATAAATGAAATGCAGTTAAGCAAGTTATCAGAGGTAGAGTTCAGAGTGATGATAAGGAGGAAACTCAACAGCATGAGTAAAGTTATAGAAACATTGAAAACCAACCAACTGGAAATGAAGAAGGATAGAGCAGAAATAAAGAACACATGGTACGGAATAACGAGAAGAGTAGAGAAAGCTGAGGAGGGATCAGTGAATTAGAAGACAGGGTAGAAAAAAATAACCCAATCAGAAAATCAAAAGGAAAAAACAATTAAAAAACAGGAAGACAGCTTAAGAGAACTGTGGGACAACTGAAACATAACAACATCCGCATCATAGGAGTTCCAGAAGAAAAAGAAAACAAGCAAGGGTTAGAGAATTTATTTGAAGAAATAGAGATAAAAAAAATACCTTCCCTAACTTGGGGAAGGAAGAATGCATTCAAGTTCAAGAAGCACAGAGAGCCCCAAGTAAGAAGAACTCAAACAGGCCTACAATAAGACACATAATAATTAAAATGCCAAAACTTAAAGACAAAGAGAGAATCCTAAAGGCAGCATCAGGTTACCTACAAAGGAAATCCCATAAGGCTCTCAGCTGACTTCTCAACAGAAACACTGCAGGCCAGAAGGGAGTGGCATGAAGTAATCAAGGTCATGAAAAACAAGGATCTGAATCCAAGACTACTCTATCCAGCAAGGCTATCATTCAAAATAGAAGGTCAAACAAAGAGCTTTCCAGACAAAAAAAAAAAAAGGCTAAGGGAATATATTAACACCAAACCAGCACTGCAAGATATGCTAAAAGGACTGCTGTAATTAGTAGAAGAAATAGAAAGAAAAATAGAACCACACTAAACAAAAATGGCAATAAATAAGTACATATCAATTATCACCTTAAATGTGAATGATTTGAATGCTCCGATAAAAAGACACCTGACTGAATAAGAAAGCACGACTCATCTATATGTTGTTTACAAGAGACCCACCTAACAATAAATGACTCAAGGGTTAAAAGTGAAGGGATGAAAAAAAAAATCTTCCAAGCAAACAGAAAGGAAAAAAAGCTGGGGTGGTAATACTCACATCTGATAAAATAGATTTCCAAATGAAAGTGATAACTAGAGACAAATAAGGCCACTGCATAATATTGAAAAGATATATCAAACAGGCAGATATAACCTTGGTCAACATATATGCACCCAATAAAAAAGCACCAAAACATATTTTAAAATCTTCTGGAGTACTTCAAAGGAGAAATCAACAGCAATACAACCATAGCAAGGGACTTCAACACTCCGCTCACATCACTGGATAGATCTTCTAGACAAAAAATTAACAAGTAAACACAGACTCTAAATGATGCACTAGATCCGATGGATTTAATAGATATCTATAGAGAATTACACCCCCAAACTTCAAATTCCACATTCTTCTCAAGTGCACGTGGGATACTATCAAAGACAGACCACATGTTAGGACACAAACTAAGTGTCTACAAGTTCTAGAAGATTGAAATCATATCAAGCATCTCCTCAGATCACAATGGCATGCAACTAGAAATCAATTACAGAAAAACATGCAAGACATTTGAACACATGGAGAATAAATAGCATGTTATTAAACAATGAATGGGTTACCATGGAGATCAAGGAAGAAATTAAAAACTTCCTGGAAATCGATGAAAATGAACACACAACAACACAAAATTTATGGGACTCAGCGAAAGCAGTCCTGAGAGGGAAGTTCATAGCACTACAGGCCTACCTTAAAAAACACAAAAAAAATTCTAATAGACTCTCTAACCTCACAGCTTAAAGAATGAGAAAGCAAACAAAAAGAAAACCCCAGAGCAAGTAGAAGGTAAGAAATAGTAAAGATGAGAGCATAAATAAACAACAGAGAGACCAAAAAAACAATTGAAAGGATCAATGAAACAAAGAGCTGGTTCTTTGAAAAGATACACAAGATTGATGGCCCCTTAGCTAGACTCACCAAGAAACAAAAAGACAGGACCCAAATAAACAAAATCAGAAACAAAGTAGGAGAAATAGCAACTAACTTCACAGAAATAAAGGATTGCTAACAAATACCATGAACAATTGTACGGCAACAAATTGGACAGATCTAAGCAAAATGGACAAATTTTTAGAAACACATAGTCTCTCAAAACTGAACAGGGAAGAGATAGAAAACTTGAACAGACTAATAACAACAAAGGAAATTGAAAATGTAATCAAGACTCTCCCAGAAAACAAAATCACAGGCCCAGACAACTTCACAGGGGAGTTTTACTGAACACTCAAAGAAAAACTAACACCCATTCTCCTCAAACTATTTCAAAAAATTCAAGAAGGAAGACTTCCAAACTTGTTTTATGAGGCCAGCAAAATGCTAATTCCAAAACCAGATAAAGACACTACGAAGAAAGAAAACTACAGGCCAATATCCCTGATGAACATAGATGTCAAAATCCTGAACAAAATACTAGCAAATCGAATCCAGCAATGCATCAAAAAAATTATTCATCATGACCAAGTGGGATTCATCCCAGGGTTGCAAGGCTGGTACAATATTCACAAATCAGTAAATGTGATACACCACATAAACAAAATGAAAGATAAAAATCATATGATCATATCAATAGACGCTGAAAAAGCATTCGACAAAATCCAGTACCCATTTCTGATAAAAAGGTTCAGCAATCTGAGAATAGAGGGATCATATCTCGACATAATAAAGGCCATATATGAAAGACCTACAGCCAACATCATACTCAATGGACAAAAACTAAAAGCATTTCCCTTAAGAACAGGAACAAGACAAGGACGCCCAATTTAACCACTCTTATTTAACATAGTACTGGAAGTCTTAGCCACAGCAATCAGACAGGAGGAAAAAATAAAAGGGATCCAAATGGGAAAGAAGGAAGTGAAACTGTCATTATTCGTAGATGACATGATACTATATGTAGAAAACCACAAAGACTCCATAAAAAATTTACTAGACTTAATAAATGAATTTGGCAAGTAGCAGGATACAAAATTAACATCAAGACATGGATGGCATTCTTATACACCAACGATGAACTCACAGACAGAGAAACTAAAAAAAACAATCCTATTTACCATCGCAGCAAAAAGAATTAAGATACCTAGGAATAAACTTAACCAAAGAAATAAATGACCTATTTGCAGAAAACTACAGGTCACTGAAAAAAGAAATAGAGGAAGATATAAAAAAGTGGAAGCACATACCTTGTTCATGGAGTGGAAGAATTAACATCATTAAAATGTCCATACTACCCAAAGCAATCTATAAATTCAATGCAACCCCTGTCAAAATACCAACAACATACTTCACAGAACTAGAACAAATACTTCAAAAGTTCATATGGAACCAAAAAAGACCTCGAATAGCCACAGCAATCTTGAAAAAGAAGAACAAAGTTGGAGGGATCACATTACCAGATTTCAGGTTATACTACAAAGCCACTGTAATCAAAACAGCCTGGTACTGGCACAAGAACAGGCATATAGACCAGTGGAACAGAACAGAGAACCCAGAAATGGACCCAAGGCAATATGCTCAATTAATATTTGACAAAGGTGGCAAGAGCATACAGTGGAGTAAAGACAGCCTTTTTAAAAAATGGTGTTGGGAAAACTGGACAGATATATGCAAAAAAAATGAAGCTAGACCACCAACTTATACCATACAGAAGAAAAAAACTCAAAATGGATAAAAGACTTAAATGTGACTCAGTAATCCATTAAAATCCTAGAAGAAAATGTAGTCAACAAAATTTCAGACATCATATGCAGCAGAATTTTCACTGATACAATGCCTAAGGCAAGAGAAAAAAAGGAAAAAAATTAACACACGGGACTATATTGAACCAAAAAGCTTCTGCACAGCGAAAAAAACAACCATCAAAATGGAAAGGGAACATACTATATGAGAGAGCATAATTGCCAATGATACATCAGATAAGGGGTTAATTTCCAAAATATATAGAGTGCTTATCCAACTCAACAAAAAAAGAGACAAAGAAACCAATTAAAAAATGGGCATAGGACCTAAATAGACACCTCTGCAAAAAGGACATACAAATGGCCAAGAGACATATGAAGAATGCTCAATGTCACTAATCATCAGAGAGATGCAAATTAAAACAACTATAAGGTATAACCTCACACCTTCCAGAATGGCTGTCATCAACAAATCATCAAACAACAAGTGCTGGCGAGGGTGTGGAGAAAAGAGGACTCCCACTGCTGGTGGGAATGCACACTAGTGCAGCCACTATGGAAAACAATATGGTATTTCCTAAAAAAATTAAAAATTGACCTGCCATTTGACCCAGTGATTCCACTTCTAGGAATATATCCTAAGAAGCCTGAAACACCAATCAGAAAGAATATATATACCCCCATGTTCATAGCAGCACTATTTACAATAGCTAAGATCTGGAAACAGTCCAAGTGTCTATCAATAGATGAGTGGATAAAAAAGCTGTGGTACATATACACAATGGAATGTTATGTAGCTGTAAGAAAGATCTCTTATCCTTTGAGATGACATGGAGGGAACTGGAGAGTGTTATGCTAAGCAAAATTAGCCAATCAGAGAAAGACAAATACCACATGATCTCACTTATTTATGGAATATAATAAACAAAATAAGCTGATGAACAAAATAGACCCAGAGAGAGAGAAAGGAGTACAGTTCATATAGACAAACCTCAGATGAGGGGGGTGGGATGGATATGATAAACTGAAGAACTTATATGCATATATGTGTAACCAATGGAGATAGACAAAACGCTAGGGGGTTCAGGGAGTGGGATGGGGAGGAGCATGCCCACGGGGGAAAAGGAGAAACTTCTGTAACAAAAATAAATTAATATAAATTGAAAAACAAAACCTTTCCACAGAAAGGTTTTAAGCCTACATGGCTTTATGGGTAAATTCTACCAAATGTATAAGAATGAATAAATACAATCAGAAAGAATATATGTACCCCCGTGTTCATAGCAGCACTATTTACAATAGCTAAGATCTGGAAACAATCCAAGTATCCATCAGTAGATGAGTGGATTAAAAAGAAGTGGTACATGTACACAATGGAATACTATGCAGCTGTAAAAAAGAAAGTTCTTTTATCCTTTGAGATGGCATGGAAGGACCTGGAGAGAATTATGCTAAGTGAAACAAGCCATGCAGAGAAAGACAAATATCACATGATCTCACTTATTTGTGGAATATAATGAACTAAACAAACTGCTGAACAAAATTAACCCAGAGACATAGAGGTGGGGTACAGACTGACAAGCCTCAGAGGAGGGGGGGTTGAGGGGTGAAGAGATAAACCACAGAACTTGCATGCATGTATGCATGACCCATGAACATAGACAACAAAGCTGGGAATGGGGGGGAAGGGGAAGAGGGTGTCAATGGGGGAAAAATTAGAAACATCTGAAACAAAAACAAATTAATAAATAAAAAATAAATAAATTTTAAAAAAGAAAGAATAAATACCAATTTCACAGTAACACTTTTAGAAAAGAGTAGAGAAAGTATTAAACTTATTACTAAAATGAGATTGGATAATACAGGAAAGAAAACAAAATTTTAGTAAATTGAATTCAGTAATACAGGAAACGTTGATGTAATGGTCAAAGGGGATTTATTCCAGGAATACTATGTTGGGTTAACATTTGAAAATCAATGTAATTAACTATATTAAAAAACAAAAAAGAAAAACAATATGTTCATCTAAATAGATGCTTTAAAAGCATTTGTAAAAATTCTACATCTATTCATGTTAAAAAAAACAAAACTTTGTAGCAAGCTAGAAAAGACATGTATAATAACCTATAACCAAAATAACTCTCTTTTTTTAATTAATTCATTTATTTTTGTTACAGATGTTTCTCCTTTTTCCCCCACTGATTCCCCCCTCTCCCTCCCTCCCCGCCCTGTCCCCAGCTTTGTTGTCCATGTCCATTGTTCATGCACACATGCATATAAGTTCTGTGGTTTATCTCTCCCCCACCACCCCCTCTTTTTGGGACTGTCAGTCTGTACCCTACTTCCATGTCTCTGGGACTACCCCATTCCTCAGACTGTTTATTCATTATATTCCACAAATAAGTGAGATCATATGATACTAGTCGTTCTCTGTTTTAGCCAAAATCTCTTTAAGAATTAGTAACCAAACATTTCCCTCTAAGATCAAAGATCTTACTGTCACCTCATTTACTCAATATTTTCTCAGAGGCCCTAGCCATAGGCTAGTAAAATAAATAAAAGGCATATATAAAGATTGGTGGTAAAGAAGAAAAATGCTCTTTATTGTCAAATGACATTGTCTCTGCAGAAAATCCTACATAATTTAAAAGGCTATTAGAACTAATAAGAAAATTTAGTAAGATTGTAAAATATAAGATCAATATAAAAATATTTTTCTATAGTGCTTTCTATATACTAGCAGTGAATAGTCAGAAACTGAACAAATAGCATATACAATATCAAATTGGAAATATGTGCAACATATGTACGGTAAAAACTAGAAAGCATTGCTGAGATAAATGAAAGAAGTCTTAATAAGTGTAGACATTTGTATGTTCATGTATTGAAAAACTCAATATTGTTAAGTCTTTTTTTTTTTTATCCTCACCCAAGGATATTTTTTTTCCATTTTTTGTTCAGATAGAGTGGGAGGGAGAGAGAGAGAGAGAAACATCGATGTGAAAGAGACACATCGAGTGGCTGCCACCCGCACGACCGACCAGGGCCGGGGACAAACTGCAACCGAGGAATATGCCCTTAGCGGGAACTGAACCCGGATCTCTCTGGACCGCAGGCCAACGCTCTAACCGCTGAGCCAAACAGGCCAGGTCAATGCTCCCTGAATTCATCTATGGATTAAGCATAAATCCAATCTAAATTCTAGAGTGTGTATTTTAAAAACTGACACAAATTTTAAAATTTATTTGTCAATGAAAAAGATCAAGACTAGCCAAATATTTTTTAAAAGAAAAACAAAGTTGGAGAACTTACAGTACCTAACAAGATATATTATAAAACTACAGTTATCAGGTAGTTTGGTATCAGCATCAGTGGAACAGAATACAGAGTACAGACTTAGACCAATACACATATGGTCAACTGGTTTTTGTTGTTGTTGTTAATCCTCATTTGAGGATGTTTTCCCATTGATTTTAGATAGAGTGGAAGGGAGGGAGAAAGGGAGAGAGAGAGAAACATTGACATGAGAGAATCGCATTGATCGGTTATTTCCTGCACGATCCTGACCAGGGCCAGGAATTGATCCTGCAACCCAGGTACATATATATCCTTGATTCAGAATCAAAACTGAGACCCTTCAATCCAAGTGCCGAAGCTCTAACCATTGAGCAAAACTGGCCAGGGCTAGTCAACTGATTTTTTTTTTATCCTCACCCGAGGACATTTTTTGGTATTTTGTTCAGATACATGGGAGGGAGGGAGGGAGAGAGAGAGAGAGAGAGAGAGAGAGAGAGAGAGAGAGAAACATCAACGTGAAAGGGACACATTGAGTGGTTGCCACTCACACGACCCAACCAGGGCCGGGAACAAACTGCAATTGAGGTACATACCCTTAGCGGGAACCGAACCTGGGTCTCTCCAGACTGCAGGCCAATGCTCTAACCGCTGAGCCAAACTGGCCAGGGCTCAACTGATTTTTTGACAATGGGCAAAGGATAATCTTTTCAACAAATGGTGCTGAAATAATATGCAAAGAAATAATCCTCATTGCTTAATTCTCATAATTTGCAAAAATTACTCAAAGTGAATTAGAAACCTATATGTAAGGGCCAGAACTATCAGCTATAAAATTATACACTATAAAATTTCTAGAAGAAAATATAGGAGATAATCTTGGGGCAACTGTATTTCACACACACACACACACACACACACACACACACACATCTTAAATAGAAAACAAAAATGTACAAACTATGTTAGAACAACTGAAAGATAGGATTTTGCCAAATTACCAACTTCAGCTCTTCTGCTTTTCATTATAACATGAAAAGGCAAGCCACAGACTGGAAGAGAATATTTGCAAATTATATATTTGTTAAAGGATTTGTGTCTAGAATATATAAGGGATTCTTATAACAATTTAGTAGGACAAATAACCCAAATAAAAATAGCCAAAGAACTTAAACAGATACTTCAGTAAAGCAGATATGGAGATAAACAAGCACATAAAAAGCTCATCATGATTTGTTATTAAAGAACTTAAAACAGAACCTAACTAAAAACCAGTACATAACCCACAAGAATGTCTAAAAATAAAAAGACCATACTAAGTGTTAGTGAGGAAGTGGAGTAACTACAAACTTTAGAAAATTCCTTAAAATGCTACATACACGTATCATACTACCAAGCCATTCCACTAGTAGAAGTTTACAAAGAAATTATGTTCACAGTAGCTTTATTTATAATAGCTAAATACTGGAAGCAATGCAAATGTCCACCAACAGGTGAATGAGTACATGAATTGTGGTATATCCTTACTATGGACTATAGACAACTACTCAACAATACAGAGGAACAAATTTTCATGCATACAGCAACATGATTGAATCTCAAAAAAATTACATAGAGTGGAGTGAAGTGAAAAATGCCAGATTAAAAACAAACAAACACATAATCTGATTTACATAATTTTACATAATTTTAAAAAATGCTTATAATCTGTAGGGTCAAAAATCACACAAGTGATTGATAGCTTGGGAACTAGGTGGGAAGGAGAAATTTTTGAAAAGCATGCAGAACTTTTGGGAATGGTCGATATGTTTTCTATCTTGAAAGTTATGATAGTTTTACAGGTTTATACACATGTCAACTCATCAAATTTTGCGTTTTAAATATATGTGGTTTATTATATATCAGTTAGATCTCAGTAAAGATGAAATAAACCATGTAGCAATTTGAAGAAAAATAACACTATATAATGTGCGGATATTATTCATGCAGATCTTGTAATATATAGGACAATAGCACAAAGGACAAAGGGGAAGTACATATAACTGTACTGCTACAAGTTCCTGTATTTTTAGTGAAAATATTAACTTTAACTTTAAGTAGTATTTTGATAAGTTAAGGATGCATTTTGTAATCATTAAGACAACCTCAAAACTTACAAAGAGGCCCAGCCAAATAACTCATAGAGAAATGAAAATGGAATAGTAAAAATATTTGATTAACCAAAAGAAGACAGGAAAGGGGAAATGAAAGAGGAGAAATCAGGTGAGACAAAACTGAAAAAAAAACAAACAAAAAAAAACATGGTACAGATAAATCTATAGTTATATTGAATGTAAATGAAGTAAGCACTCTAAATCAAAAACAAGACTCAACTAAAAGCTGTTTACAAGAAATGCACTTTAGGCATAAAAACATGAATAGGTTGTATGTAAAATGATGGGAAAAGATGCAGCATGCAAACCACAAGCATAAGAAAGCTGAAGTGGCTGTATTATATCAAACAAGGTAGAACTCAAGGAGGATCCCATAGGTATGACAGAACATTTCATAATGATTAAAGGGAAGCATAATAATAATGAGTATGTGCCCTGGCCGGTTTGGCTCAGTGGTTAGAGCGTTGGCCTGCGGTCCAGAGAGACCCGGGTTCGGTTCCCACTAAGGGCACGTACTTCGGTTGCAGATTGTCCCCGGTCCTGGTTGGTCGTGCGGGTGGCAGCCACTCGATGTGTCCCTTTCACATCGATGTTTCTCTCTCTCACTCCCACTCAATCTGAACAAAAAAAATGGAAAAATGTCCTCGGTGAGGATAAAAATAATAATAATAATAATGAGTATGTGCTCAATAACTTAAAATAAGTAAAGCAAAAATTAATAGAATCAAGAGGAGAAATAATTTCACAATTAGAGTTTTAGATTTTAATACCCCCTCTCAGTATTAATAGAACTAATTAAAATATCAATAAGGAGATAGAACTGGAGTTAGCAAACTTTTTCTATTAAGGCCCAGATAGTAAATATTTTAAGCTTTGTGGGCCACACATGGTCTCTGTGGTATATGCCTTCCCACCCCTCCCCCCCATAACCCTTAAATAGTGTAAAGATCATTCTTATCTCACAGGACATGAAAACAGGTTACAGTCCAGATTTAGTCCATAGGATATAGTTCGCTGACCCTTGATATAGAAGATCTGAATAACACTGTCAAACACTTTGATCTAATTAAGATTTATAAAACAACTGCAGAATGTACATTTTTCTCAAGTGCACATGAAATGTTCACCCAGACAGACCATGTACTATACCATAAAGCAAGTCTCAATACATTGCAAAAGATCATATAGAGCATATTGTTAAATTAGAAATCAGTAACTATAAGCTACCCAGAAAATCCCCAAATATTTGGAAATTAAGTCATACATCCTTAACACATGGGTCAAAATAGAATTTATACTGAAAATTAGAATACATTTATAATTGATAATGAAAATACAACATATCAATTTCTAGAATGTAGTTAAAACAATGCTCAGAGAAATGTATAGCTTTAAAAGCTATTTAAAAAAAAGAGAGAGAGAGAATGCTCTGGCCGGTTTGGCTCAGCGGTTAGGCATCGGCCCATGGACCAGAGAGTCCTGGGTTCGGTTCCTACTAAGGGGGCACATACCTTGATTGCAGTTTGTCCCCAGCCCCGGTTGGGGTTGTGTGGGTGGTGACCATTCGATGCGTCTCTCTCACATCAATATTTCTCTCTCTCTCTCTTCCTCCTTCTCTCCCTCCCACTCTATCTGAGGATAAATGCAAAAATGTCCTCGGGTGAGGATAAAAAAAAATTACAAAAAAAAGAGAATGATAAAATAAATAGGGTAAAATTTAAACTGTTATTGGATCAGGGATACATAGGAGTTTCTTGTGCTATTCTTATCACCTTCTACAAGTTAAAATTTTAACAACATAAAGAGCTCCCTCTAAACCCCTTAATTTTATGTTCAGCTAAGTTGGTATTCACATGTGAGAGTGGGAGTAAACACAGATATGCAAGATTGGGTAAAGTACCTACCCATTCAAAATAACAACTATCTATGAAGTTCTGGAAAAACCCATGGCAACAGCAAACCAGATATTTCATGTAACTACTAAAAGATAGAAATCCGAGAGGATGAAGCTAAGGGGATAAGAGTGGGGAAAATCACAGCACAAATCCCAAGAACAGTAATTAATTTTAGAAATAGAAATCAACTAAAGAACAGCTTTCAGAAGAGTAGGTTGAAAGAGATAGGTTAGTCCCTCCATCTTCTGGCCTGTATCAAGAAGACTGGAAAGGTATTTCCTTTACATTAGTGGTTAACTTCTTCTGCACATTGAAATAATCTGGGTAGCTTTAAAAGAAATCCTGAGCAGAGATTCTGATTTAATGAGTCAGAAATGAGATCTGAGCACCAGACCTATGTTTTGTATTAGAAATACAGTATAAACAGGAGAGAAATAAACTTGCCTTACAGAGCTTGTTAATCTAGAGTAACTGAGAAGTTTTGTTCAGGACTTTGGCATGTAGCTCAAGGAACAGAAGAGAATACAAAAATATATACAAGTGAATTGATATTTCAAGTAGCCTGGAAGTACACTATACAATAAATGAGCAATTGGAAAAAATAAAACACTAGAATACAACTACCTTCCTTATAACAAAATAAATCTGAAATGGATTAACATGGTAACTAACACATGGAAATAAAAAGTACTAGAAAAAGAGAGTAGATATTTTCAAATATTAGGTAAATCCTGACATACATGCCACAAAACTGAAACGCTAAAGAAAACATTATTTAAATTTACTGAAAAAAAAATTTAAACTTATGTATTGGCAAAATACATTATTAACCAGTTAGCAATATATCTAAAAAGTAAGAATATTTGTAGTGTACCTGAAAAATTCCTAAAAATCAATATAAAAATATAATATGACAAAATGGGAAAAGAACTTAAGCACAAATAACTTAAAATGAAAAACTCAAATGTAAAGCAATATTTAAAGTACTATAAGATCACTGTACAAATAAAATGTTATTGGACGACCCTCACTAAAGCATTAATCATTAGAAAATTCTGACAAGTAAATAAATTAGTGCACTTAATTTTGGCAAATCATTATCAATGTACTTACAATCGGATATGCGCTCTTGACTTCTTTCTATCCTCGCCTTTATGGAATTTGAAGGTGCTTTCATGGTACCATGTATGGTTTTTGTGGATAGTTCTTTCAGTTTCCAGTGGGTCCAAAAGTCTTTTTGAGGTTTCAAACCTGTTAAAAAAAATATACAGTCAGAAAAGAAATTAGAATTTTGAAAGTATCTTTTTAATTTGTCAAAGCATTTTTATGAGTATAATACATTTTATTCTCACAACAGTCCTGTGAGGATTGTCAGTCTCAAGTTTCTAATCAGGAAAGCTTTATACCAAGATGTTAATGTCTTATATAAACCAGTGAATTAGAAAAGAGCTAAAGCTTGATATGTATCCTTCTAACTCACAGACATATGCTAAGTTCACATAAGAACAGAGGAGGTTAATTATTGTGGAAATTTGGAAAGGACCTAAATGTCCAACAACAGTACATCCATACAGTGGATTTCAAGTATCCATTAAAGTTATCTTGTAAGTATTTGTTAGCATAAAAAGGCATTCATAATATGTTTTTATCTGAAGAACAATTTTACTTTATATGTATAGCCTAAATGTTAACATGATTGCCTCTGAGCATAGGTGATAATTGTTTTTAAATTTTTCCTATCTGTATCTCCTATTATTTTAAAAATAATATTTAAGAATCAATTACAGTACCCCAAAAGTAATAAAGTATATTTCATTTTAAAAGTTCCACTTTTGTTCTAAAAGCTGAGTAGGGTTGAATAATTCATTTAACCATACTAAACATTTGTAGCCTGAGCAATAAAAATAAAAACAATATAAATTTATTTGTGTACTATGTATAGTTGTTCTGAAGGTTATTGAGATAATATAATGTTAAATTGTTCACTAAATGGAAAATATGCTAATATTTTACTATACATCAACATACTCATAAATACAGCCAATATTTTCTCAGTAATGAGTGTTCAATGAGGATTATTTGCTGTATTCAGCTATCAAATTAGAATTTCTAAGTGTTTTTAGATTTAGTTATCACTCATTTCACATTAGTCATCACTAGATAAAATATGCAACAGCCTTCAGTTTGATTAACTTGAATGCTTCTTGATAGATTGTTTTAAAATATAGTGTATAGTGTATTAAAATACAGTGAATTAAGAGAAAATTCGAGGGAGAGTAAAATCAACAGATCAGATGATGAACAATGAAAAGACAGTTTTTTACTCACAGTTTCCAAGAGGAGGGGGCAAGCCATGTCATGGGAGGCCACATGGGGAAGCACAGGGGTTGGCCAGGGGGCAGAGGAAGAGGGGAAACTATGGGTAAGAGCCTTTATTGCGGTTTCCGTGGGAATGAATAGATGAGACAGGGTAAACAGGCTTATCACTGGCTAGTTTGAATAATTTCAGTGGCTCTAGGGCATAGATGCTTCCCTAGTTGTCAGGTACCTGATCCTGGGATGATTAGGGCAAGTAGGTAGTGGTCCAGAGTGAGAGCCCAATAAAGGAGGTGGTTGTGGTGTGGGCTCTGGACTGTTTGCTTTGTATTTGACAAGCATGGTCATAGGTGAGTTGTTTAATATCTTTAGGAATTGGCTAATCCTGGGAGGAGCTGTCCTTCCAGGGTCAGCACAGCCCCAAATGTCAAAGCATCAGAATAGCGAAAACAAAAGAAATGGTTGGTATAGTTTAGTGTTGAATAATCCTTCCATTTCTGGAATAAACTCCACTAAGTCCTGATATATAAAGAGACATAGCATTCAAAAAATCTTTTGAAGGCCTACTATGTATTAAACTATGTATTTGACATAAGGGATCAAAAATTCAATTCAACTTAGTCATTGCCTAACATCAAGCCAGAACATTTAATGCAAGTTACCTTCTCTATTGCTTCTTTCCCAAATTAACCACCGTGACTGCATCCCCAAATTATTTACAAGCAGGAAATTCAAATTGGTAATCAAACATGGACTCTTCTAAAGAATGGCATTAATATAGGGCCATAACATCCAAATAAAGAGTGTTTTATATTTTTAGCTTTAAAAAGATTTTAAATGTTAATGTTTTATTAAGATGTTATTGATATATAACATTGTATAAGTTTAAAATTTGATTTGATACATATATATTACAATACTTATATACTATAAAATGATTACCACTATAGTGTTAACTAACTCCTCCATCATGTCACATAATTACCATTTCTTTGTAATGGTGAGAACATTTAATTTACATTCTTGGCAGCTTTCAAGTATAGTATTATCTATAATCACCTGATTGTACATTATATCTCTAGAACTTACTCATCTTATCACCAGAAGTTTGTGTACCCTTTGACCATTTCCCTATTTCCCCAACTCCTGGTAACCACCATACTACTCTGTTTCTATGAATATGGCTTTTTAGATTCCACATATAAGTAATATCACACAGTATTTGCTTTTCTCTGTCTGACTTATTACACTAAGCATAATGTTCTCACGGTCCGTCCACATTGTTACATATAGCAAGATCTCCTTCTTTCTCATGATTGAATAATATTCTAATGTCTATGTATACCCATCTTCTTTATCAATATATCAACTGACAGTTACTTAGGTTGTTTCTGTATCTTGGCTCTGGTGAATAATGCTTCAATGAACACAGGAATACAGATATCTCTTTGAACTCCTATTTTAATTTCTTTTGGATATATAACTAGAAGTAGAATAATGGGACCATATGGAAATTGTATTTTTAATTTTTTTAGGAACCTCCATACTGTTTTCCATAGTGACTGCACCAATTTACATTTCTATCAACAGTGTACAAGAGTTCTCTTTTCTCCACATCCATACCAATACTAGTTATTTGTTGTTTTTTTAATGGCCACTCTAACAGGCACGAGGCAATCCCTCACTGTGGTTTTGACTTGCATTTCCCTGATTATTAGTGATGTTGAGCACCTTTTCATGTACCTATCTGTTGGCCATTTGTATGTCTTCTTTGGAAAAAATGTCTATTCAGTTCCTCTGCCCATTTTTTCCTTGTATCTTTTGGATATTAACTACTTATCAGACATATGATTTGAATATATATTCTGTAAATTGCTTTTTCATTTTGTTGGTGGGTTTTTATTTTATTTTATTTTATTTGCTGTGCAGAAGCTTTTAGTTTGATGTAGTTTCATTTGTTAATCTTTGCTTTTCCTTTTTGGACTTTTGGTGTCATATTAAAAAAAAAAAAAACAACTGTCAAAGAACCCAGATGAAGCCCTGGAGAACATTTATAAACTCATGGAGGGCAAGGATCCAGCGACCAGTGGTGTTACTAAAGCAACAACTGTGGGTGGGGTGAGCCGGCCGACGGACACCAGCAAGTACACTGGCACCCACAAGGAATGCTTTGACGAGAGTGGCAAGGGCAAAGGCATCACAGGACGGGAAGAGATGACCGACAACTCAGGCTATATGAGTGGCTACAAGGGTTCTGGCACCTATGATAAGAAGGACAAAAACTAAGGAGTAACCTTCTCTTTGCCTGCCAGCCCTTGACCCTGCATCTTTAACACCAGGGAGCCAGGGAACAATAAACGTGTGTGTGCAAAAAAAAAAAAAAAACAACTGTCAAGACAAATGTCAAGGCGATTTTCCTGTTTTCTTCTATCAGTTTTACAGTTCACTTGTTATGTTTATGTCTTTAATCTATTTTGAATTTAGTCCATTTCTGTGAGTGGTATAAAACAGGAGTCCAATTTCATTCTTCCATATGTGGTTATCCAGTTTTTCTAACACCATTTATTGAAGAGATTATCCTTTTCCCATTGAAGTATTCTTGGCTCTGTTGTCAAACATTAGTTGACCATATTTGTAAAGGTATACTTTTGGGCTCTTGATTTTGTTCTATTGTGTCTGTTTTTATGCCAGTAATATACTGTTTTGATTACTATAGCTTTATCATATTATTTGAAATCAGGAAGTGTGATGCCTCCAAATTTGTTCTTTCTCAGGATTGCTTTGGCTATTCAGGGTCTTTTGTGGTTCCACATAACTTTTAGGATTCTTGCCCTGGCCGGTTTGGCTCAGTGGTTATAGCTTCGGCCCATGGACCAATAAGTTGTGGGTTTGATTCTGATCAGGGTCATGTGCCTTGGTTGTGGTTCGTCCCCGGCCCTGGTTGGGGTCGTGAGGGAGGCAGCCGGTTGATGTGTCTCTCTCACATCGATGTTTCTCTCTCTCTCCCTCTCCCCCTCCCTCCCACTCTATCTGAAGATAAATGGAAGAATGTCCTCAGATGAGGATTTAAAAAAATAAATTAAGGATTCTTCATTCTATTTCTGTGAAAAATGTCATTGGAATTTTGATAGCAATTGCATTGAATTTATAGATGGCTTTTGGTAGAATGGGCATTTTAACAGTATTAATTCTTCCAATCCATGTACACAGGATATCTTTCCCTTTGCTTGTGACTTCTTTAATTTCTTCCATCAAAATGCTGTAGTTTTCAGCGCACAGATGTCTGCCTTGTCTAAATGTAATCTTAAGTATTTCATTGTTATTGACGCTATTGTAAATGGAATTGATTTCTTTATTACTTTTTCAGATATTTTGTTGTTAGATGCAACTAATTTTGTATAGTAATTTTGTATCAATACACAGAAATCCGTGGTGTTTCTCTCCCCTTAAAATATGAAACACTTTCTGATAGAAATGGTTTGGTTACTGACAGACACAAAAACCAACTCCAAAATCAGTCAAAACTTGAACCAAAAGATTTGCAAGAAGGATTACTTGAAAACTGTCAGCAGTTTCTGGTAGTTCATAATAGTCTCAGCAATACTAGTATATGTCCATAATAGTATAATATTCTCAGAAAATAAAAATGATGGGAAGGCCTTCCTGGAATATAACTATACCTTAGTTTTAAATCCAAGCACCTAAATCTCTAGCTAGATACTCTAGACTAGAATTTTACTTCCCTTTAGCCATTCAATCCTACCACTCCTACCTACAAGCACATCATAATTTTAAAAATATGTTTTTTCTTTACTCAATATTATTTGTTATAAATGTTATTTCCAAAAGCAGTTTAAAATATTTTTCATCCAAATATAAAATGTATATGGCATGACTTTATTTCTGTAGCAATTCAGTTTTCTCAAGAATTCCATTGCCTATAAAATTATTTAGCTTCTAAAGTTAATAATTGATTAATTTTGGTACTATAAAATTTTCAGAAGAGACTAATCATCATTATTTTAAAACATAGCTATCCATGGCATATTTTATAAGGCAAAAAACCAACTATTCTTTTGACTGGAGCAAACAAAATCCAGAAGTTTCAGGTACAAAAATAATGATCACTACTTAAATGATAGTCATACCTGACAACCAAAGAAAAATGTTATTCCCTAGATCTTCTTTAAATTCATCATTAAAGAGATGACTGGATTCTGGAAATGCTTCCTGAAATGTTGCATAGATAGCTTGTGCCAAACAATCAGGATACACCTACCAAAAATAGTCATATTAGAGTATTGTTATATTTCATATAACATATGTCAACTACCATGTTTGTGAAATATACACATCCCTTTTTTGTTATAGCTTGCTTTTGGCCATTTATTATCTCTTTGTAAATCTAACTGGGAAACATAAAGAAGAGTTAAAAATAAAGTCAGTCAATTTGGCTATTTGATAGCATTTAGAGAACAACATTTCATTTGGAAAAAGGATGAATTTAACAATTAATATAAGGTTTGATGAATATATATTTATTTCATTTGACCTTGCTACTGTCATCTTCTTTTATAAACTGACCTATACAGGTTATTCTAATAAAAAGCATATATAAATATAATTGACATATAACAATGTATATGTTTAATGTGTATAATTTTTTAATGTGTATAAATTTGTATTAATACCTTTACATATTGCAACGTGGTTACCACCAAAGCCTTAGCTAATGCCTCTATCATGTCACATAATTATCAGGGAATAAAAAGCATAATTTTAAATAATTGAAGCCTATTTAGGTGAGTTAATATATTATAATCACTACTGCATTATTTACATATTAAAACCATGATCAGATATCAACAAATATATGGTTCCACCAGTATTCTAGTAGTAAAATTTCCTAAACTACTACATTTCTCCCAGGGAGTGATTAAACATAGAAAGATATGATATTTTTATACTAAAGGTTTAAAAAATTAGTTACTATTTTGGTACTCTGCATTTAGATAAATATTTGCAATCACACATTTAGCCCTTAATAATGTAAAATTTTAGAATCAGAAAAGCCCTTTACAGATCAGTGTCCTAATTCTTGGAGCCTGTAAATGTTAATTTATACAGCAAAAGGGCCTTTGCAAATATCATTAAGTTAAGGATCTTGAGATAGAGAGAGAATGTAATCACAAGTGTCCTTATGAGAAGGAGGCTGAGAAAAATGCTATTATAGGAGAGGAGAAGGCAGCGTGATGGCAGAAGAAGAGATTGGAGTGATGTGACCAGAAGCCAAGGAATGCTGGCAGTCACCAGAAGCTGGAAAAGGCAAGAAGTGAATTATTCCTTGGGGCCTCTTAAAGAAACTAGCCATGTTGATACCTTGATTTTAGCCCTTTAAGACTCATTTTGGACTTCTGGCCTATCTAACTGTAAGACAATTAATTTCTATTGTTTTAAGCCACTAAGTTTGTAACAATTTTTTACAGCAGCAATAGGAAACTAATAGTCACCAAATCCAGAAGTGCTCACATTTGCTGGTAAGTGATGGTATCCTTTGAAGAACTCAATGATTTTTTTGGAAGGTGGGTAGGGAGGGGAGGGGAGAACACTTTTATATATTGATATATTTAATTTTATCGAATGAACCATGAATAATTTACTACCAGAAACAATCACATATTTTATTTGTGGTACATAAAACCATACTAATGATTAAAATTAAAATGTTGACCAAGGTGAAAAAGAGAAACTTCTAAAAATGTTCTGTGAGCACCTCACCTTCAGATTAAGGGGAAAAGAGATCAAATGTCAAACTGTGTTGGGAAAATTTCTAAAGGAATACTGTATGTCACGAGAAGAGAGGGAAATAAAAACCATACTAAATGTGTTTAGATTTAGTTAATCTGTACTGAATAATGAGACCTGAAGGTAATTTCTTGATTCTTATATATTAATACATTTCTCTTCATTAGGTAAGATAAACCAGATATGAGCCTATGGTAACAAAACCCTCACTTATCTGAATGAGTTAAAAATAATGGAAATTGGTCAATGAGAGAGAGGCTCCACTTCCACTTAAATAAGTCTGAAGGGGATAAAGCTGTAGGGAGGTGGCCTGGTTCTCAAGCAAAGAAAGATTATGGATAGAGAAACAGCTGTTTTTGTCACCTCTAGACAATCTAATTACCCCAAATCCTAACCATTAACTTTTTCCTGCAAATAAGAAAAAAATTCAATATTAGCAGAGAAAATTCTAGTCTATCTTTGAGGACATCATTGTTTTACAAAACAATAATATATGAATCATGGATCTGATCATCCTCTTTCCCTGACAGACAACAAACTGTGGAACTGGGAGACTGACTGTCTTAACAAGATCTGTAATTAGTAGCAGATTCTGGACATGAAGCCAAGTCTCATTCCAAGTCCACTATTAGTTTCCTTCTGTGACACAGTATGTATATGTTTGTGAGTAAGATAGGTCAAGATTGAACATAAATATTTGACAATTTAGGTTTGTTTACAAAGGACATTTAACTATTTTTATTTTAAGTTTGCTTTACCCATGAACAAGAAATATTTACTGACTCCCAAATATGTATTTCTGATTTACAGATGTCAACACAATGAAGTATTTGAATGTGGTTTCTGCTTTGAAATACTAGATGTTTAAATTTACAAATACCCAATGAAATTCCTACCATCCTCATTTAACATTACTCAAGAATATAAATTATTTTCATCAACCCTACTCACTAGTTAATATAACAGAAAAGTAAAACAAACATTTGATTCACAAATTAGTCCATGTTCTTTACTGTAACAGGTACTTATTCCTTAGGCATAACATAAACCTTTCAAGTTCTCTTAGATCAAAAGATACATTGTAAAGAAATCCAAAATTGATAAATAATTTTGTAGATAAATATAAAAAAACAAGAATATCATAGAATAAATCAAGTCAATAGTTTTCAAATTATGAATATGCAAACAAAATCCCTATATCACACTAAGGAGATTTGAAGAGACTTTTAGTGAAGGGAATACAATATTCTGGAGTAGGGGACATAACCTTTAAAATAGTATCATAACTGCCTTGGCCTGTGTGGCTCGGTTGGTTGGAGTGTTATCCCTTACACCAAAAGGTGGTGGGTTCAAATCCCAGTTAGGGCACATACCCAGGTTGTGGGTTCAATCCATGGTCAAGGCGAGTACAAGAGGCAATCGATTGATGTCTCTCTCTTACACTGATGTTTCTCTCTCTCCCTCCTCTCTTGCTCAAATCAATAATAATAATAATAATTTAAAAAGGAAGTCCTCAGGTGAAGATTAAAATAGTATCATAACTTACTTTATTTCAGGAAATTTTGCTTTCAAAGTAACAGAATATGTTCTCATACGTGCTTAAATAAAATAACTATTATTCTATTACATTAGCTCCAAAAATAATTAGCATGACCATTTCATTTCTATGTTTACCTGAAAGAATGCATCCTTTTGACTTAGAGGTATGCTTACAAAAAGTGTCACGTAACTTTCTGAAATCCTATCAAACAAGAAATCTTGATTTTCTCTGTCGGGCTTAAAAATAAAAGATGTATGGAATTAAAATCATTAATATTACAATTTAAAATTGGAATTTGTTTGCATAATGTGGGTAATTTTATCTATTGTTAAAGAGCAGATCAGTTGCTATAGTGGAGTGAGCATGGGTTTTGGCATCATGCAGACCTGAATTTCAATGCTGGCTGTTATTTCATTAGCTGCATACCCTAGGCAAGTTAATTATTAGTTTCCTCATCTGCCAAATGTTGATAATATATACATATCTTAAAATAGTAACTTAAATAAGGACAAGGATCTGTTTTATGTGATGTATTTCACCCCTTTAGCACAGTGCCTGGCACATAGAAAACAAAAAATGCTTGATGAATTAATGAAGGTTCTTTCATAGTAGTTGGCATGCAGAATGCCTCAGTTATCTTCTATTATTCTATACCCATTCCAATTCTTTCACTACCAGTAACTCAGCAGGAAATTAAAGCAATTACTACTGGGATGAAACAGTCATAGCCAAAACTAGTAAAATTGCGACTTGATAGCTAAACTGAAAACAAATTAAGTAAGTTGCAAGAAGGAAGAAATCTATAGGTAATAATGGCAATATTTAGTAAAGTCCTAATGTAGCACCATGGATTCTTGCTTTTCTAAGCAATGAAGAGATGAATCAGAGTCCAAATCTATGAATTAAGCAATAGAGATGAATTAAAGAGTCCAAATTCATTTATGATGTCAATTATGGAAGCACCCTGGCATTAATACGTTATGGTAATAAACACCCAACATTTTCAAAGATAGTGGTAGTCTTCTATGAAATTAGCAAGCCAAATGAGCTGGGACTTACAAATGCATAGGCTCTTAGACCTAAAATGGAAGTTAGATATCACCTACATAAGTCCCTCTATTTTAGTGATTGCACTGGTGCTCAGAAAGATTAAAAGAATTATTTAAGGATACACAGTTAATTAATTGAGAGCCAGACTAGAATCCATGTATCCTAATTCCCAATACAGCTCTAATACTTGTGTAATAAATTTATGGAAGGAGATTATAGTAAAAATAATAACGATGATGTTAATAGTGATTCTTGATCACTTATGTTACAGGTAGTGGTGTTAAGATACATAATTGAATGATATTATATAAGTGATATTAAATTATATACATAATTCACTAATAAAAATAGCATGTTTCAAATACACAATCTACACTTGACATGTATGAAGAAAAAAATTTACCCAACTAGACTTCCAGAATATGTCTTTGAGTAATACAATTCAACCTAGTATCCATACCATATATACCTCCGCAGAAGACAGAGTAGAAAAATGATATGGTCTTTTTTTTTTTTTTTATCCTCACCTGAGGACATTTTTGCATTTATCTTCAGACAGAGTGGGAGGAAGAGAGGGAGGAAGAGAGAGAGAGAAACACTGATGTGAGAGAGACATATCGACTGTTTGCCACCCACACAACCTCACCCGGGGATGGGGACCAACTGCAACTGAGGTACGTGCCCTTAGCGGGAACGGAGCAGGACTCTCTGGTCCACGGGCCGACGCTCTAACCACTGAACCAAACAGGCCAGGGCATGGTCATTTTTTGGTAAATGTTATGGTATACTTGGAAAGAAAATGTGTCCTGTAGCTGGTTGGGGTATTCAAGTTACTGATATACATGTTAAATTATACTTGCATTCCAGGAATACATCCCACAGGTCAGAGAGTAATCTTTTAAATATGCTGCTGAATTTGGTTTGCTAGCATTTTGTTGAGGATTTTTTTGCATCAATACTCATCAAAGAGGATATTGATATATAGGTTGTTTTTTTGCTTCTTGTAGTATCTTTGGCTTTGGTATCAGGGTAATTCTGGGCTCATAAAATGAATTAGGAAGTGTTCCCCACTCTTCAATTTTTTTGGAAGAGTTTGAGAAGGACCCTGTGTTCTCTCTATCAATATAATAACTCTACTACTACTACTACTACTACTACTAATGATAGATGTACCCATTAAACACTCACTGTATACCTAGTTCCATGTAAAACAAAATAACTTTACATGCATTTTCTAATTTAACGCTCTCAACAAATACATAGATAGGTAATTGTTTTTGAAAGCGAGATCTCTTAACTCTAGTATAGTGAATCCCGTATTCTACATAGCATTTCACAGTTTACTAGTGTCTTCTTATTCATGTCACTTTTAGTACACACAACCCCAGGAAAAAAGCAGGGCATGCTATTTTCTACCTGTTTTTTGTTTTGTTTTTTAGAGTTGAGATAAGAGAAGCTCAGGGAGATTTTATTAATAGCCTAAAGTTTCACATTAACTACTGGAAGAACCATATTTAAATTTTAGTTTTCTGGGTTCAAGTTCAGCATTTTTTTCTTTTTTCTTTTTTTTTTATCCTCACTTGAGGATATTTTTCTATTTATCTTCAGTGGGAGGGAGGGAGGGAGAGAAAGAGAGAGAGAGAAACATCGATATGAGAGAGACAGGTTTACTCCCACACAACCCTGCAACCGAGGCACGTGCCCCCACAGGAATCAAACCTGTGACTCCGGCCGATGCTCTAACCACTGAGCAACCGGCCAGGGTCAGCATTTTTTTCTATTAGCAAGCGACCACTAAATCACAAGCAACAAACAAAATGTGCTCTTATATTAATATAGAACAATTACTGAAATAAGTTTTAGAGTCAGCATGCTATATATTATTGATAATTAAATTATATAAGTGACTCAGAGTTTTATTTTATTCCAGTTATAAAATCAGTATTATTTATTTTTTGCAAAGTGGGTCATGAATCAGATAGAATTTATATGTTTTACATTCACCTTAAAAGTGAAGGTAGAATAGTTTAAAATAGAAACTGAAATATACAAGGAGTGGATCTATTTCCACAGATGCTGGTTAAAAATGTGTGGGTGTGCCCTGGCCAGTTTGGCTCAGCGGTTAGAGCCTCAGCCGGCAGACCAGAGAGACCTAGGTTTGGTTCCTGCTAAGGGCACGTACCTTGGTTGCAGTTTGTTCCCAACCCGATTGCGGTTCTGTGGGTGGCAAGCACACAACGCATCTCTCTCATGTGGATGTTTCTCTCTGTCTCTTCCTCCCTCTCTCCCTCCCACTGTATCTGAAGATAAAATGCAAAAATATCCTCAGGTGAGGATTAAAAAAAAAAATTTTTTTTAAATGTGTTAGTATCCCATCACATTTATTTGGTGGATTTAGGGAAATAAGAGGTCATGTTATTTCTCTAGTTCACTGGCTTCAATATATACACTTAGAACAATAAACCCTCTTAGAAATAAATTCAAGGATGAAATGCAATGAACACAATAGATGAGTTCTCTCATCTCCGGCACCCAGCACGCTCCCCAGCCCTCTTTTCCACCCCCCACCACGCAGTCCTTCTCCTCCACCCCACTCCCTTCCAGCCCCCCTCATTAACATAGGGTAATGCTGCTGTGCTCCTGATGTGGGGGGGTTCCAGGCGCCACATAGGTAAACCATCTTAAAACGGTTGCCAATGGAAGAGGGAGAAGCAGATTCCTGCCAAGATGAAGGAGTTTTAAAGAAATTCCTGCCCTGGCCAGTTTGGCTCAGCAGTTAGAGTGTTGGCCCACGGACCAGAGAGTCCCGGGTTCAGTTCCCACTAGGGGCACATACCTCGGTTGCAGTTTGTCCCAGGCCCCAGTTGGGGTTGCATGGGTGGCAACCAGTCGATGTGTCTCTCTCACATTGATGTTTCTCTCTCCCTCCACCTCCTTCCCGCTCTATCTGAAGATAAATGCAGGGAAAAAAAAAAGAAAAAGAAATTCCTATTACTCATCACATTAAGGAAGGAGTTGAGAAAACAGACCCTGCATAGTTTGAGTTGCTCAAAGTTCTTTGTCAGGGATCTTTCGGAAAGGTTTTTCTTGTTAGAAAGAAGACCCGCCCTGATGCTGGGCAGCTCTATGCAATGAAGCTATATATATATATATTTTGATATTTTGTTCAGATAGAGTGGGAGGGAGGGAGGGAGAGAGAGAGAGAGAGAGAGAGAGAGAAAGCAGGAGGAGGGGTGGAAGCTGGGAGGAGGGGGTCAATGGGGACATCTGTAATACTTTCAACAATAAAAAAATAAAAATAGAAAAAGCGTATTTATTTTATTTATTTATTTATTTATTTTTTATCCTCACCCGGGGATATTTTTCCATTTTTTGTACAGATAGAGTGGGAGGGAGAGAGAGGAAGGGAGAGAGAATGAGAAACATCGACGTGAAAGGACACATCGAGTGGCTGCCACCCGCACGACCAACCAGGGCCGGGGACAAACTGCAACCGAAGTACGTGCCCTTAGCGGGAACCGAACCTGGGTCTCTCCGGACCGCAGGCCGACGCTCTAACCGCTGAGCCAAACTGGCCAGGGCAGAAAAAGCGTATTTAAAAATTCGAGACAGAGTTTGGACAAAGATGGAGAGGGATATACTGGTGGAAATAAATCATTTATTGTCAAATTGC
Source organism: Molossus molossus (assembly GCF_014108415.1). Lineage (NCBI taxonomy): Eukaryota > Metazoa > Chordata > Mammalia > Chiroptera > Molossidae > Molossus > Molossus molossus. The sequence continues at coordinate 187,905,446 of NW_023425344.1, forward strand.
ATTATGCCTTTCAGACTGAAGGGAAGCTGTATTTAATACTGGGTTTTCTCAGGGAAGGAGATGTCTTCAAAGATTACCCAAAGAAGTTCTGTGAACAGAGGAAGATGTTAACTTCTGCCTTGCAGAACCAGCCTTTACTTCGCATCATTTTTACCGATTAGAATTGTGCATAGAGACCTGACACCGAGAAACATTTAGCTTGATGAAATAAGACATATCAAGTTAACAGATTTTGGACTAGCAAAAAAATCAGTAGATCAAGAAAAGAAGGCCAACTCATTTTGTGGTACAGTGGAGTATATGGTTTCTGAGGTCATTTCTAGAGTGCTGACTGGTGGTCATCTGGTGTACTTAGGTTTGAAATACTTACTGGTACACTGCCATTTCAAGGTAAAGACAGAAATGAGACCATGGACATGATATTAAAAGCAAGATTTGTAATGTCTCAGTTTCTTAGTGCTGAAGCACAAAGTCTTCTAAAAATGTTATTCGAAAGGAATCCTGCAAAAGGTTGGGTTCAAGAGAAGGTGAGGACATCAAAAGACATTTTTTGTTGTTGTTATAAATATTGACTGGGATAAATTACATAAAAGAGAAGTCCACCCACCTTTCAAACCTACTTCTGTGAAACCAGATGATATTTTTTTGTTTTGACCCTGAATTTACTGTTAAAACACCTAAAGATTCTCCTGATTGGTCAGCTGGTGCTAATGTTTATCAACTCTTCAAAAGATTCAGCTTTGTTGCAATTTCTATTGCAGAAGAATATAAATTCATTCCTATCACAAGTGCAAATGTATTACCAATTGTTTAGCCCTGGCTGGATTGGCTCAGCGGTTAAGAGCATGGGCCCACAGACCGAGGATTGCAGGTTTGATTCTGATCAAGGGAAAGTACCGGGGTTGCAGGTTCAGTCTCTAGCCCTGGTCGGCATCTTGCGGGTGGCACCCAATCAATGTGTCTCTCTCACATAGATGTTTCTCTCTCTCTCTCCCCCCTCTCCCTTCTACTCTCTATTTAAAAAGTTACTTGGATAGTTAAAAAACAAAACAAAAAACCAGATAAATAAATGAGGAACTATTTTGGTTAAATCATGGAAAATTTGCTTCAACTTGATCTGTATCCCCAAAATGACCCAAAGAATACTAGCAGAACACTGATCCAGCTAAATCATATATTGCTCCTCAAAACGTCAAAAATCATAAGATACTGAAAATATTATTAACTTATATTTTACAATTAATTAATTTTAATTTCAGAAAGCCAGTAGTTGCTAGAGAATAGTTTAAAGATTAAAAAATCTAATTCCTTGTTATTCCAAGAATAATCCTATAAAAATAGGAGGACATTAATATTTTTGTGTCAAATCTGTAATTTGTTCAGAATAATAAAATACTATTATGGCCTGACAAAATGGTTTCTGGAAACTTTGCTAGATCGTTTCTTCAAAAACTTGTTATATATCATCCTAACAGATTTAGTGGGAAAGTAAGGTTTTTCTCTGTTGTCATGGAAAACACAAATTTGGGATTCAGATCAGGAAAAAGAAATTTACGGTCATGAAACTCTCCTGATTTCACAAATTTCCTTATGTAATCACCTTTGTAGAATCGATATGTCACTTCCCATGGCTCATTCAGCTACTAACAATATCAGAAATACTTTTACCTAGAATTACACTACAGCCTAACCAAATAGTTTGTATGTAAAATTGGTAACACCCATTTCTTCTTGGTATGACATGTCTTTGAAGATCCTCAGCAGTTTTCTGTGGGTAAACTGAGCTGGAGAAAGGTGGGGAGCTGAGTCCATTTGCAGGCTCCGTGAGGGGGTGGCACACCTTCTTACTGGTTAGACTACGACACCCTGGGTTGCTCTACTTTCCGTCCTTCCAGATCCAGAGGCTACACAGCAGTCATGTATATTCACCTCTTTTTCTAAGCTCACGTGTTTTCTAATGTAAGATTCATGTGCTGCTTATTTCCATCCTCTTATTGTTTCCCAGATACCCACTTCTTTCTCTCTTTAATCTTAATCTTAACTTTTCTGAATCAACTGAGGACTCTCTCTCTGTCTGATCTGTAGACTTCCCAAATGAAAACCTCCTTTAATGCCACGGATTTACAGTGGGCTTTCTGTTTGGTGTTTATCAGCAAATTTTAATATTGATTAAAGCTACAACTTTATTATTTACTACACTGTTTGATTTCACTATTTTTTTCCAGATTAAATGAAGACCCAGGTTCTTTGAGAACCATATTCAAGTCTTATCCTCTGAAAGAACTCTAGATTTTGAACAGGATTTCTAAACTGTGTGGAATACTAAAACTGTGAAAGGATCCAGAAAAGTGTCGTTTTTTCTTTCTTTCTTTCTTTTTTTGTACCAGTGCTGCCTCTACTGAAAAATGAATTACACTGCAAATCAATCTAAAACAGAAGTTTAAAAAACATTATACCTTAAATTTATGGAGAAACCACCACCAAAAGGAATCATGCAAAAGAGCAATAGAGGCTTCTGAGAGAAAATGAGGCCTCCAGATTTTAAGAACTTTTTCCTATGGGAAAAAAAGACAAATAGGGATAAATTAAAAAACACTATAAAACATGTCAATGTAAATAGGCTTTGTAAAGAGTATGTGTTCAATGGTTATAGATTAGCATTGTTCAATATAAATTTAATGTGGAACCACATATGTAATATTAAATTTTCTAGTAGTCACTTTAAAAAAGTAAAAAATAAACCCGACTGGTGTGGCTAGTGGTTGAGCGTCGACCCATGCACCAAGAGGTCACCAATTCGACTCCCCATCAGGGCACATGCCCAGGTTAGGAGTCCAATCTCCAGGAGGAGGCGTGTAGGAGGCAGCTGATCAATGGTTCTCTCTCACATTGAAGTTTCTCTTTCTCCTCCCTTCCTCTCTCTCTAAAAATCAATAAAAATATTTTTTTAAAAAAAGATAAAAAATAAAAGGTAAAATTAATTTTCATGACATTTATTTAACCACCTATATTTCAAATAGTATCATATAATTATAAAAAGCATTAATTAAATATGTCACAATCTTTTTGGTACTAGGCCTTTGACATATACTATATAATTTGCACTTACAGCACATCTCAATTTGAACACAAAATTTTCATCATAAATATTAAGTCAGTATTTAGACTTCATAAAATACATGGTTGTAATTTTGTTTAACCATAATCAAAAGTATTTTGATAACTGAATCAAGTATTAGTTTTTGAATTTATACATAAGTTAATTAAAATAAAATTTTAAAATTCAACTCTGTCGTATTAGCCAGATTTCATATGCTCAATAATCACACTTGGCTAGGACCTATGGAAATGGCAGTGTAGGCTAGATAAAAAATATAAAAATCTAAGATATGCTACAATTTCTCTTTTACACTGAAGACAGATATCAACAATCATAAAATTCTATCCCAATGAACCCCATTATAACTTGAGACCTTATCTAAACATGGTGTTCTTTTTAAGCAATGGATCAAAACTGGTACATAAGGTTAAATCTATTTACCATGACTATTACAGATTATAATTCTTGGTTTAGATAGGTTCATTCAATAGATCATTTTATCTTGTTCAATGAAAAGTTTTTAAATATTGGATTCAGTAGCGTTTAAGATTTCTTTTAATGAAATACATAGGTATAAATTTCTGTTCCTCAAGTACAAGTCAACAACAAAAAAATACAAACACATCATGCAAACTTTTATACCGAGAAGATTATTTATCACATATTCTGTGGGGGCACTTCTCTTTCATAGACCACTTATATTGGTAACAGCATCAACTTAGATTTAGTACTTCTTAATTACAAAGAATATACAGAAAGTACAGAAAGAAAAAAAGTAGAAAATTCAAATACAGTGTGGGAAGCTGAATACTTTTTCTTAAATTATTTGCATATTTCAAGCAAAGATGCTTTTTAGTATAAACTGCACGATTGTTCTTAGTCTTAGTTTGTTAGTTCATTATCACTAACTTTCTTTTTCTCAGGAAAACTCTAAATTCTTTAAACATATCAATAGGCAAAACAACCAAAAGATTGAAATTAGAAAAAACAAAAAACAAACCCAAACCCAGCTTAAAAAGTTAAATGATTCTTTCCTTCACATCCCCGTTCCACCTTGGTGATACTGTTTTGATTCAAGTAAATATATCTTAAAATCTATAGATTATCTGACTTGGAACTTTTTCTCCTAGTATTGACTGTAGGTTGGACAAAATTACTTCTAAAGTTTTCTTGAATTTCTATTTGTGTATACTAAGTATGCTCAGGGTTCAGCTTTCTCCTCACATCTACAATACAGGCCCCCTTTTCACAATTCAATTCAATAAAATGTTTACTGAGCATCATCTCTAGCCAAGGCTCTGTTATGCATGATACAGGGGATAATACACACTTTTGTTCATCAAGAAACTTAATCCATGACTGTATGTGCTCGAATGTGTTTGGACGGGGTAAGGGGAATTCAGTCATTTCAATAGATTCTTACACCCTCAGCATATAACAGTAGCCCTTTAACCTTCTCTTTCTGAGTATCAGATCCATAAATTCAATTTTTTTTGGTTATTGTAAGCAGTTATTTTTAAATTAAATTTATTGGGGTGACATTGGTTAATAAGATTGTATAGGTTTCACGTGCAGTTTCTATGATATATGATCTGTATATTGCATCGTGTGCCTACCAAAGTCAAATCTTCTTTCATCACCATATATTTGGCTGCATTTACCCTTTACTGTCTCCCCAAACCCCTTCCCTCTGGTAAACACCATACTGTTATCTATGTCTATGAGTTTCAGTTTTATTCCCACATATGAGTGAAATAATTTGGTTCTTAGCTCTTCTTTCTGACTTATTTCGCTTAGCATAATATTCTCAATGTCCACCCATGTTGTCACAAATGGCAGTATTTCATCTTTTCTTATGACTAAGTAGTATTCCATTGTGTATATGTACCACATCTTCTTTCTCTAAATCCTCTACTGAAGGACATTAGGTTGTATCCATGTCTTAGCCACCATGAATACTGCTACAATGAACCTAGGGGTGCATATATCATTGTGAATAAATGTTTTCAAGTTTTTTTGGGTAGATACCCAGAAGAAGGATTGCTGGGTCATATGGTAACCCTATTCTTAGTTTTTTGAGGAACCACCATACTGTTTTCCATAGTGGCTGTACCAGTCTACATTCTCACCAGCAGTGAATGAGAGTTCCTTTTTCTCTACAACCTCCCCAACATTTAGTACTTGTCTTGTTGATAACCATTCTAACAGATGTGAGGTGGTATCTCATTGTAGTTTTGATTTGCATTTCCCTAATAGCTAGTGAAGTTGAGCATCTTTCCTTATATCTATTGGCTCTTTTTGTGTCTTCTTGGGAGAAGTGTCTGTTCAGGTCCTCTGCCCATTCTTTAATTGTTTAATTTGTTTGTCTAGTGTTGGATTGTATGAATTCTTTATATACTTTGGACATTAACACTTTATCAGAGCTATTGTTTGCAAATATCTTCTCCCATTTGGTTGGTTGTCTTTTTGTTTTATTGGCAGTTTCTTTTGCTGTGCAGAAGCTTTTTAGTTTGATATAGTTCCATTCATTTATTTTTGCCTTTACTTCCCTTGCTTTTGGGGTCAAATTATTAAAATCTTATCTAAGACCAAGGTCCATGAGTTTAGAACCTATGCTTTCTTCTATGTAATTTATTATTTCAGGTCTCATATTTAGGTCTTTGATCCATTTTGAATTACATTTTGTACATGAGGACAAACTTTAGTCTAGTTCATTCTTTTGTATGAGGCTTTCCAATTTTCCTAGAACCATTTATTAAAGAGGCTTTCTTTTCTCCATTGTGTGTTTTTGGCTCCTTTGTCAAACATTATTTGCCCATACACGTGTGGTTTTATATCCGGGCTCTCAGTTCCATTCCATCGGTCTGTGTGTCTGTTTTTCTGCCAATTCCATGCTGTTTTGATTATCATTACTCTGTACTATAAGAATTTCTATAAAATAACCTTTCCTCTGTTATTTTAATTTTCTTACACTTATTTTCTCTTCAATCTAATTTCATCATCTATTTATTTTAATGCCATTGCATGTACATTCTGTGGTAAGCTAATTGAAATTTGTTTTTGAAATCCGTTAGGGGTATTAATAAACAAAACACTGGGTATTTATGCCCAGATATGCCTTTGCTACACAAACTCATAATATCCTAACCCAGCTGCTGGACATATCCACCCCCCCCCCCCCCACACACACACTCTCCATCTACTTCCACTCTTCACTTTCCTATCTCTTTCAATTATGTCAGCATCCTCCAAGTTAACCATACTAAAAATTCCTCCCCACTGTAACTTCTATGCCATGTTTATGTGATTGCCTTGTGATTTGGTATCCATGGTTTAAATGTAGTCCCATCTTAGAACACAAAATGTTAGCGCTCAAAAGAATATTATAGATGATCTAGAACAATATTCCATACAGTTATTTTAACAGTAATTATATTAATTTATTTCTATAACAATAAAACCTTTTTCCTGAGGCAATCTGAAAAATATAGTTAGGGAAAAGAATAAATATGCTCATGACACAGGCATAAGTACAATTAGCATCCATAGTTTTTTTCTAAAAAAAATGGTATCGTGTGATTAGATTAAGAGGGCAGGCTATGCCTCCCTCTCATCAAAATCCCATAAAATATGAAAGAGAATTAAAAAACATTTGTATCAGCATGGAAAGTAAGAGAGAGTGTCATTACTGAATCATTCTAGGTGGAATCATAAATTGAGGTGCCCAGTGGTTTCCTAACTGAGGGGTAAACATGAGATCCAAAGGTCAATCACACTCTACTTCTTGGAACAACACGTCTTAAAGATGGAACACAGAAGAGATATACTCTCCTTTATCTTGAAAAGGGGGCAGAAATAATGGCTGGAATGGATTCAATCAGGTTTAATGGTTGATAATGCTCCTTCTGATGAACTATAGAGGACTATAGCAGGAGAGAAAACAACAGGAATTTTGTATTGAGAAATAAAGAGCCACCTAAACCTGGGAGTGAGGGATGGGGAAGAAGGCCTGTTGGGGCCAAGACCATCTTAGAGAACTGCCTAAAAAAAAAAATCTGCCCGGGGGTTTAAACCTCCAGGACATAGGGAAATTGTTAGATAATTACCTAAAATTAAAGTGGGTGGGAAATCAATGCCAGTAACCACCCAACCCTTAACCTACTAGATCAATGGCCAATGATCTAGTTACCTTCCTATGCCTGCAGTTTTTCATCAGTTACTTTGTAGGGATATTACTCAAAAATTCCCTAGACACCTGGACACTCAATAGGTGGAGTTTTGGGGAAGAACTCTGATAAGTTATTTTGGTGTCAAAATGAGCAGGCTAAAATATCCTAAACTGAGCAGGAAGTGTGTGTGTGTGTGTGTGGGGGGGGTAATACCTGCTACAGTCACAGCCAAGATAATGCACACTAGCAACTGCAGACTCCTGAGGCAGGACCCCAGAGTCTAATAGATTATCTTCTGGTGATCAGAGTGTGAAACATCACTGGTCTTTCCTGCTAGACTTAATACTCAAAGGATTAAACCCTGCTTAAACACCTAATTTGTCAGATCTTTAAATAAAGTCTGATTTATTAAATCATATTCTCAAATTTTATCATTCAATAAAAATAAAATAATATTTACCTACATCAAAGTTATGGACTTTCAAAATAAAGAGAAAAATTCGTTCAGCATCCAAGTGTCTGGGTAGTTGAGTAAGCTCATTTGATTTGAATCCTGAGAAGTTGCAACCCTAGAAAGAGGAAATATCACATACCAGTAATTACTTCACTCTTTTCAGTTTAGCAGTTTAGTAGTCTCATATGACTACAGAAGACAGATAAATACTTAACTATCACTAGTTAATCATGTTACTTCTTTTTAGGAGAAGAATTTAAAAATATTTATCCCAGCTAAGAAAGATCTTCCTACTATCTGCTTCTCTGAATTGAAGAGCCCTGGCATATTCACATGCCTAATCCAAAAGCAAAACAAAATTATATTTCACAACTAAACTGATAGAACTCAGATGATCAAGAATGGTAGCTAGGCTACACATAAGGAAATGGACTAAGCACAAAAAGTTGTGCCTTTTCCCAACTCTCTGCTCTGGTCCCTATCTCTATTAATAGCTACATCTATGTTGTTATAAACATTCTTTTACCTCCACATAATACTTTGGTACATAATCTCATAAAACAGAAATTTTAAATACCTCTATATTCTTCTTTGTCTCCATTTCACCAGATAGCTGGAAAACATTTAAAATAAAATCTTTAAAATTCTAAATTAAAGAATTTTTATATTTGGTAAATTTGCTCAGTTAACGTGTGTGTGTCCCACTGAAGCCTAGAATGCTGCTGCTGTGTTAGATGCTGGAATACAAAGATGGTCCTTGCCCTTAAGCTAGTCAGAGTTCAAGAGGGGAACAAGATCCATGTACAAACAGAACACAAAGAGATAAGGGCTATATCAGAAATGTAAAAAAACTACCTACTGCCAGTTTGGATTCACTGGAAACAGACTCTGAGGTGGAGTTAGTGTTCAGAATGTTTACTGGGAGTGCCTGTGGGTTCAGAATCAATGGAAGGCAAGGGAAGAGTGTTTGGGAAGATGGAGAAGTCAGCTGTGATGCAAGTCTAACAACCTCAGCTAACCCTAATAAGAGCTCTGAAGCTGAAACGACCCATCATGGTTGTCCTGCATTGGGCTGAAATAGCCAGTCCTTTCTGCATCCAACTTGACCAGTCACTGGATGTAGGTGGTCCCTGGAAGAATATATCCTTGGAGCTTCTGTGTAAGTGAGGCAATCCCTAAAGGGGCTGACGGCTGAAGGGTGTACCCTAACAGCACTCCTAGCAGCTAGAGCAATAGGTCCTTCCTTGCAGGGGACTCTGTGTGGCACATCTCCATGTTCACCATACCACTTTACACAGAGAATAAGTAGCCTTCTGTATGCATTATTTTTTGATCATCTAGACAGGTTGATATATTGTTTACTAAATTCCATATCCTTACTTCCTCCAGGAATAACTAATGTTACAGGCACACACTTTACAAAACACGTATCATTATAGAGGAGATGATATAGAAAACAAATTTAAAGGATAGTAACAGATTTCTAACAGAAAGATAATTACATTATTGCATTTTTTAAAGTGTGTAAAGGAATAAAAAAGAAAGACTATTTAGAGAAAGTGAGATCAATTATGATAAAAAGAAGGCTGTGTGCTTGAGCACTTCAGATACAATTGGTCAATAGAGGTCAAATTTAGAAAGATGTTAATATTAATCTCAAAGTCCAACTTTATTCTGTAGGAAGCAAAGAAATACTGGAAGTTTTTAAGGAGCAGAGTAATAATAAAACAAAAACTAGGTGTTGGTCATACAATCTGGGAAAGATATCACAAAAATTTAAATAATACATGTTAAAATCCTGATTAAAAAATCCAATATAACATATTTAACAATAAAAATAATTATTAAAACTTCGGTTAGTATAATTCATCTAAAGGTCATTTAAATAGATTCTGAAAACTACGTGATGAAATTCAACAGTCAGAAATTTAAAAAAATTTTAAATACATAAATTATAATGAATACCATAACTACCAGTATCCCCATGTCCCCAGAACCTAGAATGGATTACTGCTGATATATTAGTAGTGTTTAAAGAGATACAAAATTTATATATAATTATATATAATAAAAGTTTAGATCTGCTTTCACAATGATTTCTAGTACTATTTGTGTGTTCTTCTTTCATGAGATAGTCACTATTATTTGTTTTGTTTGTATCCCTTCCATTTTATTAAAATAATTTTACACATATATGTACATATATATAAAGAATATGGACATTTTTGTGTATTTTTAAAATGCAGAGAAATTATATCAATTGTACATATTTTTTGGTATCTTCTTTTTTTCACTCAATATTATGTTTTGACAATCTGCCAAAGTTCATATTTATGGAACCTGTTAACTTCCACACAGCATTTCTACCAACCTACCTATGCCCTTCTGCAGAATATAAATAACAAATAAATCATTAAAAGTTCACAAGCAACTTTTACCAAACATACAAACAACAAGTGATATCCCAATATTCTAAAAACTAGTTATAGAATGGGAAGAAAGACAAAGCTAAGTAACTCATTTTCTGAGGTTAGTATAATTTTTATAACAAAGCCAAAAGAAATAATTATATCTTATAAAACATAGATTAAAAAGTATATCCTAAGAATATAAAAATGATTCAACTTCTAAAAAGCTATTAATATAATCTGCCACATTAAAAATTACAGGCTGGTATCTTGCCCAGTTTGGCTCAGAGGTCAGAATGATGACCCAAGGACCAAAGAGTCATGGGTTTGATTCCAGTGAAGGGCACATACCTCGGTTGCAATTCAATCCTCAATCCTGGTTGGGGTTGTGTGGGAGGCAATCAATCCACGTGTCTCTCTCACATAGATGTTTCTCTCTCTCTCTCCCCCCCCCACGCCCCCAATCTCTTTCCCTCACACTCTATCTGAAAATCAATGGAGAAATATCCTAGGGTGAGGTTAAAAATAAAAATTACAGGCTGAAAGTGGCTTTACTATTCATTACAGTGAATTATTTTCCTCTCCATTTCAAACCATGGAGATTTTTTTCAAGTGTTGGAGCAAAGTGATACCTGTATCTATATCTAATCCACAGGCATACCTTAGAGATACTGTGGATTCAACTTCATACAACCACAATAAAACAATTACTACAATAAAGTGAGTCATACAAATATTTTGGTTTCCCAGTGCATATAAAAAAATTATGTTTACATTATACTGTAGTCTATTAAGTGTGCAATAGCATTATGTCTAAAAAAGCAAATAATCCAATTAAAATTAGCAGGCCCTGAACAGACACTTCTCCAAACAAGACATACAAATGGCCAGGAGACATGAAAAATGCTCAATGTCACTAATCATCAGAGAGATGCAAATTAAAACAACTATGAAGTATCACCTCACACTTGCCAGAATGGCTGTCATCAAGAAATCATCAAACAACAAGTGCTGGTGAGGGTGTGGAGAAAAGGGGACTCTAGTACACTGTTGGTGGGAATGCAGACTAGTGCAGCCACTATGGAAAACAATATGATGCTTCCTCAAAAAATTAAAAATGCATTTGCCATTTAACCCAGTGATTCCACTTCTAGTAATATATCCTAAGAAGCCTGAAACACCAATCAGAAAGAATATATGCACCCCATATGTTCATAGCAGCGCTATTTACAATAGCTAAGATCTGGAAACAATCCGAGTGTCCATCAGTAGATGAGTGGATAAAAAAGCTGTGGTACATTTACACAATAGAATACTATGCAGCTGTAAGAAAGAAAGATCTTTTACCCTTTGGGACAATATGGAGGGACCTGGAGAGTATTATGCCGAGTGAAATAAGTCAGTCAGAGAAAGACAAGTACCACATGATCTCATTTACAGATTATCATGAACAAAATAAGCTGTCAGTCAAAATAGATCCAGAGTCATGACTGACAAACCTTAGAGGGATGGGGGTGGGGATGTGGGAAGAAATAAACCAAAGAACTTATATGCAAATACGTACAGCCGATGGACACAGACTTTAGTTTGGGGAAAACAGGAGGGGAGTGGGAGCGGGGAGGGGGTGGTCAATGGGAGAAAAAAAGGGGGACATCTGTAATGCTTTCAATAATAAAAACTTTATTGTTAAAATAAATGCTAATCATCATCTGAGCCTTCAGTGAGTGATAATCTTTGCTAGGGAGGTTTTTGCGTGAGTGTTGATGGCTGCTGACTGGTTAGGGGGGCCGCTGCTTAAGGTGGGCATGGCTGTAGTAATTTCTTAAAATGAGACAACAATGAGGTTTGGAGCATGGACTGACTCTTCCTTTCACAAATGACTTCTCTATAGTGTAAGATGCTGTTTGATAGCATTTTACCCACAGTAGAATAGGAGTTAATACTTTCAAACCCTGCTGCTGATTTATCAACTAAGTTTATGTACTATTCTAAATCTTTGGATGTCATTTTCAACAATTTTCATAGCATCTTTATCAGGAATAGATTCCATCTCAAGAAACTACTTTCTTTGTTCATCCTTCAGAACCAACTCCTCATTTACTGAAGTTTTATCATGAGATTGTAGCAATTCAGTCACATCTTCAGGCTCTGCTCCTAATTCTACTTCTCTTGCTATTTCCACCACACCTGCAGTGAGTGACTCCTTCCACTGAAGTTTTGAACCCTTCAAAGTCACCCAAGAGAGTTAGAATCAACTTCTCCCAAACTCCTGGTAACGTTCAAATGTTGACCTCTTCCCATAATTTGTGAATGTTCTTAATGGCATCTATGCTGATGAGTCCTTTTCAGAAGGTCTTCCATTTACTTTGCCCAGATCCATTAGAGGAATCACAAGCTATGGCAACTATAACCTTGCAACATGCATTTCTTATATAATAAGATTTTCAAGTCAAAATTACTCTTTGATCCATGGACTGCAGTATGAATTGTGTTAGCAGGCATTAAAACAACATTAATCTTGTACATTTCCATCAGAGCTCTTGGGTGACCATGTGTATTGTCAGTAAGCAGTATTTTGGAAGGGACTTTTTATGAGCAGGTCTCAGCAGTGGACATGAAGTATTCAAGTAAGTCATGTTGTAGACATTTGTGCTATCATCCAGGCTTTGTTGTTCCATTATAGAGCACAGACAGAGTAAATTGAGCTTAATTCTTAAGGGCCCCAGGATTTCCAGATGGTAAATGAGCAATGGCTTCTATTTGAAGTCACCAGCTGCATTAACCCCTAATAAGAAATCAGCCTGTCTTAGCTAGATCTTCTGTATACTTGCTGCCGCTTCTACACCAGCATTTGCGGCTTCACTTTGCACTTTTATGTTATGGAGATGGCCTCTTTTCTTAAACCTCATAACCCAACCTCTGCTAGCATCTTCCTCACCTCTCTCAGACTTCATAAAACTGAAGAGAGTTAGGGCCTTGCTCTAGATTATGCTTTGGCTTAAGAAAATGTTGTGGCTGGTTTTGATCTTCTATCTAGACTACTAAACCTTTCTCTAGGTCAGCATCAGGCTGTTTTGCTTTCTTATCACTTGTGTGTTCGCTGGAATAGCATTTTTAACTTTCTTCAAAAATGTTTCCTTTGTATTAACAGCTTGGCTAACTGGTGCAAGAGACCTAGCTTTCAGCTTGTCTCAGCTTTTGACATGCCTTCTTCATTAAGCTTAATTATTTCTGGCTTTTGATTTAAAGTGAGAGACATGCAACTCTTTCTTTCGCTTGAACACTTAGAGGCCATTGTAGGGTTATTAATTGGCCTAATTTCAATATTGTTGTGTCTTGGGAAATAGGAAGGGTTGAGGAGAAATAGAGGAAGGACCTGCTGATGGAGCAGTCAGAAAACACAGCATCCATCAATTAATTTTGTTTTTATATGGGCATGGTTCATGAAGCCTCAAAACAATTATAATAGTAACATCAAAGATCATTAATCACAGATCACCACAACAAATACGATAATAGTAAAAGAGTCTGAAATATTGCAACGATTACTAAAATGTGACACAGACACAAGAAGTGAGCAAATGCTGTTGGAAAAATGGCACCGATAGACTTGCTTGATGCAGGGTTATCACAAACCTTCAGTTTGTGAAAAACACAACACAGTGTGAGATAAAAGTAGGTTTACAGCTCTTTGTATGAAAAAATAATAATAAATAAACTGTTTCATGTACTCACACTGTAAACCTACTTTTGCCCCACTCTGTATTTACAAAGCTCAATAGAGCAAAGTGCATTAAAATGAGGTATGACTGCATATCTAATCTACATCTACATCCACATCTATATAGCTTTGATAAACTGAAAATAAAAATAAATTTCATTAATGTGAAAAAAGACAGCTGTCTAAACCTTTAAAAATTATACTTAATAGCAAAAACTAGAATTCTTTCTGAGCCAGAGACAAGATGAGAGCCCACTAACAATATTGAATAATATCCAAATTCCAGTATAATTTTCTTTCTTCTTCTTCTTTTTTTTTTAATCCTCACCCGAGGACATTTTTCCATTTTTTGTTCAGGTAGAGTGGAAGGGAGAGAGAGGAACAGAGAGACAGAAAGAAACATCGATGCGAAAGAAACACATCGAGTGGCTGCCACCCGCACGACTGACCAGAGCCGGGGACAAACTGCAACCAAGGTACATGCCCTTAGCAGGAACCGAACCCGGGTCTCTCAGGACCGCAGGCCGATGCTCTAACCGCTGAGCCAAACCAGCCAGGGCCAGTATAATTTTCTATATGCCAATAATTACCCACTTTAATACCATAATGGAAAAACAATCTCATTGACATTAGTAATAAAATTTAAGATATCCAGGAGTAAATTTAACAGAGAATGTGTGGAACTTATATGAAGAAAACCACACAAATTTACAGATGAAGCTAAAATAAGATCCTGATGTTTTACTCCCTTCCACAATATGAACAACGTATGGAATAAAATATTAAAGACACAAAAATATGTAAGAATAATACAGGAGAACACAGGTAAATATTTGCATGATCTTATGAAGAAAGCCTTCTTAAATATTATGGCAGTAAAGGTAGAATATTTAAATTGAAAATTATAGCTCCATGAAAATATAAAGTTCTATATAGCAAAAAAATACTTTCCAATTAAAAGGCCATAAAGTGGTATAAATATGTATAATATATATTACTGAGAAGGCTTAATAGTTTTAAAGCATAAAGAGCTCTTAGAAATTTAAAACAAAACAAAACAAAAAACAGCTAAAAATGCCCAAAGTTCATAAATAGGCAACTCACAATAATAGAAACACAAAGACTGATAAAAACCTAAAAACCTAAAAAACCTAAAAAAAAAACATTGTTAGTAAAATGTATGAAATTGATAACATTTATGTCTATCATTTATGCACACATTTAAATATATAATATCAAATGTTGGCAAGAAAATGGGTGAGATCTATCACAAACTCTATTTTTATAAATATAAATTGGTGCTACTTTTCTAGAGAACAATTTGTCAACATGTATCAAAAAACTTAGATTTTCATATTTCTTTTCCCATGTGGCTCCACTTCTAGAAATTTATCTTAAGAAACTACTCATGTGTGGTCAGTCTTTGTTAGCCACCACCATGGCGTACCGTCCTCATCTTCAGGTACTTGCAAACAGATCTCGGATTCAGGTATGGCTTTATGAGAAACTGAATATGCAGATAGAAGGCTGTATCACTGGTTTTGATGAGTATATGAACCTTGTATTAGATGATGTAGAAGAGATTCATTCTTAAACAAAGTCAAGAAAACAACTAGGTCGGATCATGCTAACAGGAGATAATATTATTCTGCTCCAAAGTGTCTCCAACTAGAAATTGTTGAGAAGCAATAGTTTGTGGTTTTCAGTTGTTCTTTGTTGGGGGTGTAGTTCTTAAACATTTATTCATATTGCTTTCATTACCCATATGTACTACTAGGTGACAATAAATTATGTTGTGCTGTTTTTATTTTTAAAACAAGAAAGAAACTACTGAGAAAAAAAAAATGGCGGCGAAGTGAATGGAGCGAACCAGACCGTCTCCCAAGACCAAACTGGATTTACAACGAAAATAAAGGCAAACCGTCAGGAAAGGGCAGCCGAAGGACATCTTGGAGGACCACTTAACCAGAAACACCCACTCAGTCCTGGTAGGCTTGCGAGGACGGGAGAGGGGACCCAGAGCCCAGGGCAGCGGCCTGGGCAGGGGCCAGGGAACTAAACGGGAAGTTAATTCTACCGTCTTTCTTCCCACCGTGCACGGCCCTGGGAACTCTGTAGCCAGCTAAACTCTCCGCTGAAGCCGCACAGACTCCTGGCCCCCAGGGAACTGGGCAGGACCAGGGAACTCGGCGGGACCGGGGAACGCGGCGGAAAGTTAATTCTACCGTCTCCCTTCCCGCCGTGCTCGGCCCTGGAAACTCTGTAGCCGCTGAAGCCGCACAAACTCACGGCCCCCAGGGAACTCGGCGGGACCGGGGAACGCGGTGGAAAGTTAATTCTACCGTCTCCCTTCCCGCCGTGCACAGCCCTGGAAACTCTGTAGCCAGCTAAACTCTCCGCTGAAGCCGCACAGACTCCCAGCCCCCAGGGAACTGGGCGGGACCAGGGAACTCGGTGGGACCGGGGAACTTGGCGGGAAGTTAATCCTACCGTCTCCCTTCCCACCGTGCACGGCCCTGGAAACTCTGTAGCCGGCTCAACTCTCCGCTGAAGCCGCACAGACTCGTGGCCCCCAGGGAACTCCGCGGGACCGGGGAACTCAGCGGGAAGTTAATCCTACTGTCTCCCTTGCCACCCTGCATGGGCCCTGGGAACTCTGTAGCCAGCTAAACTCTCCACTGGAGCCGCACAGACTCGAGGGCCCCAGGGAACTCAGCTGGACCAGGGAACACAGTGGGACCAGGGAACTCCGCGGGACCAGGGAACTCAGCAGGAAATTATTCCCACTGCCTCCCTTGCCACCCTGCATGGGCCCTCGTAACGCTATAGCCTACTAAACTCTCGGCTGGAGCCACACAGACTCCCGGAGAACAGGGGACGTGGCGGGATTAAAGTGGGTCCTCCCTGGTGCATCCAAACCCAGGAGAGGGAGCCACAAACAGCAAAACACCAACACCCACTGGGAAAACTTGGCAGACTCCAAAGCCCACTGTGATAACGAAAATGGTGAGAAACAGAAACAAAAGCCAAATGAAAGATCAAGAGACCTCTACAGAACATGAAATAAATGAGGTGCAGTTAAGCAAGTTAACAGAACTAGAATTTAGAGCCATGATGTTGCGGAAGCTCAACAGCATGTGTAAGGACATGAGCAACATGAGTAAAGACATAGAAATGTTGAAAATAAACCATCTGGAAATGAAAAACCAACAGGAAGAAATGAAGAATGACATATCAGAAATGAAAAACACACTGGAAGGTCTAAAAAGCAGAGTAGGGGAAGCTGAGGACCGGATCAGTGAATTAGAAGACAGGCTTGAAGAAATCAACCAATCAGAAAACCAAAAGGAAAAAAAGATTAAAAAACAAGAAGAGAGCTTAAGAGAATTGTGGGACAACTGGAAACATAATAATATTCGTATCACAGGAGTCCCTGAAGAAGAAGAAAGTAAGCGAGAGCTAGAGAATATATTCAAAGAAATAGTGACAGAAAACTTCCCTAATTTGGTGAAGGAAGAAGGCATTCAAGTTCAAGAAGCTCAGAGAGCCCCAAGTAAGAAGAACCTAAACAGGCCCACACCAAGACACATAGTAATCAAACTGCCAAAAATTAAAGACAAAGAGAGGATCCTAAAAGCAGCAAGAGATAAGGAACAGGTTACCTACAAAGGAACCCCCATTAGGCTCTCAACTGACTTTTCACAAGAAACATTACAGGCTCGAAGGGAATGGCATGAAGTAATCAAGGTCATGAAAAACAAGGATCTGAATCCAAGACTACTCTACCCAGCAAGGCTATCGTTCAAAATAGAAGGTCAAATAAAGAGCTTCCCAGACAAAATCAGGCTAAGGGAGTACATTAGCACCAAACCAGCACTGCAAGAAATGTTAAAAGGACTGCTGTAATTACCAGGAGAAATGGGAAGAAAAATAGAACCACACTAAACAAAAATGGCAATAAATAAGTACATATCAATAACCACCTTAAATGTAAATGGACTGAATGCTCCCATAAAAAGACACAGAGTAGCTGATTGGATAAGAAAGCAAGACTCATCTATATGCTGTTTACAAGAGACCCACCTCACAACAAAAGACTCACATAGATTGAAAGTGAAGGGATGGAAAAAAAATCTTTCAAGCAAATGGAAAAGAAAAAAAAGCTGGGGTAGCAATACTGGTATCTGATAAAATAGACTTCAGATTGAAGGCCATAACTAGAGACAAAGAAGCCCACTACATAATATTGAAAGGATTTATCCAACAGGAAGATATAACCTTGATAAACATATATGCACCCAATATAGGAGCACCAAAATATATTAAAAAACTATTGGAGGACTTCAAAGGAGAAATCGATAGCAATACAATCATAACAGGGGACTTCAACACCCCGCTCACATCACTGGATAGATCCTCTAGACAAAAAATTAGCAAGGAAACAGAGACTCTAAATGAAGCACTAGACCAAATGGATTTAATAGATATCTACAGAGAAATACACCCCAAAACTACAGAATTCACATTCTTCTCAAGTGCACATGGAACATTCTCAAAGATAGACCATATGTTAGGGCACAGACTAAGTCTCTACAAGTTCAAGAAGACTGAAATTATAACAAGCATCTTCTCAGACCACAATGGTATGAAACTAGAAATCAATTGCAAGAAGAACATACAAAGACATTTTAACACATGGAAGCTAAATAGAATGTTATTAAACAATGAATGGGTCACCGAGGAAATCAAGGAAGAAATCAAAAACTTCCTGGAAACCAATGAAAATGAGGACACAACAATACAAAATCTATGGGATGCAGCAAAAGCAGTTCTGAGAGGGAAGTTTATAGCACTACAGGCCTACCTCAAAAAAGAAGAAAAATCTCTAACAGACTACCTAACCTCACAACTTAAAGAACTAGAGAGTAAACAAAAAGAAAACCCCAGAGCAAGTAGAAGAAAGGAAATAGTAAGGATCAGAGCAGAAATAAACGACATAGAGACCAAAAAAACAATCCAGAGGATCAATAAAACAAAGAGCTGGTTTTTCGAAAAGATAAACAAGATTGATGGACCCTTAGCTAGACTCACCAAGAAACAAAGAGAGAGAACCCAAATACATAAAATCAGAAATGAAACAGGAGAGATAACAACTGACCCTACAGAAATACAAAAGATCATTAACAACTACTATGAAAAATTATACGGCAACAAATTCGAAAATCTAAGCGAAATGGACAAATTTCTAGAAACACATAGTCTCCCAAAACTGGATCAGATAGAGATTGAAAACTTGAACAGACCAATAACAACAGAAGAAATTGAAGATAGATGTAATCAAGACTCTTCCAGCAAACAAAAGCCCAGGCCCGGATGGCTTCACAGGGGAGTTTTACCGAACATTCAAAGAAGAACTAATACCCATTCTCCTCAAACTATTTCAAAAAATTCAAGAAGAAGGAAGACTTCCAAACTCGTTTTATGAAGCCAGCATAACTCTAATTCCAAAACCAGAAAAAGACACAACAAAGAAAGAAAACTACAGGCCAATATTCCTGATGAACATAGATGCCAAAATCCTGAACAAAATACTAGCAAATCGAATCCAGCAATACACCAGAAAAATTATCCACCATGACCAGGTGGGATTCATCCCAGGGAGGCAAGGCTGGTACAATATTCGCAAATCCATAAATGTGATACACCACATAAATAAATTGAAGAATAAAAACCACATGATCATATCAATAGATGCTGAAAAAGCCTTTGACAAAATCCAGCATCCATTTCTGATAAAAATGCTCAGCAGTGTGGGAATTGAGGGATCATACCTAGACATAATAAAGGCTATATATGAAAGACCTACAGCCAACATCATACTCAATGGGCAAAAACTAAAAGCATTTCCCTTAAGAACAGGAACAAGGCAAGGATGCCCACTTTCGCCACTCCTATTTAACATAGTACTGGAAGTCTTAGCCACAGCAATCAGACAGGAAGAAAAAATAAAAGGGATCCAAATTGGAAAGGAGGAAGTGAAATTGTCATTATTTGCAGATGACATGATACTGTACATAGAAAACCCCAAAGACTCCACCAAAAGCTTACTAGACTTAATAAATGAATTTGGCAAAGTAGCAGGATACAAAATTAACGTCAAGAAATCGATGGCATTCTTATACACCAATGATGAACTCACAGAAAGAGAAACTAAGCAAACAATCCCATTTACCATTGCGGCAAAAAAATTAAGATACCTAGGAATAAACTTAACCAAAGAGATAAAGGACCTATTCGCAGAAAACTACAGGTCTTTGAAAAAAGAAATAGAGGAAGATGTAAAAAAGTGGAAGAACATACCCTGTTCATGGATTGGGAGAATTAACATCATTAAAATGTCCATATTACCCAAAGCAATCTATAGATTCAACGCAATCCCCATCAAAATACCAACGGCATACTTCAAAGAATTAGAACAATTACTTCAAAAGTTCATATGGAACCAAAAAAGGCCTCGAATAGCCACAGCAATCTTGAAAAGGAAGAACAAAGTTGGAGGGATCACAATACCAGATTTCAGGTTATACTACAAAGCCGCCATAATCAAAACAGCCTGGTACTGGCACAAGAACAGGCATATAGACCAGTGGAACAGAATAGAGAACCCAGAAATGGACCCTAGGCAATATGCTCAATTAATATTTGACAAAGGTGGCAAGAGCATACAGTGGAGTAAGGACAGCCTCTTTAATAAATGGTGCTGGGAAAATTGGACAGCTACTTGCCGAAAAATGAAACTAGACCATCAACTTACACCCTACACCAAAATAAACTCAAAATGGATAAAAGACTTAAATGTAACTCATGAATCCATAAAAATCCTAGAGGAGACTGTGGGCAACAAAATCTCAGACATCATACGCAGCAGAATTTTTACTGACACATCACCTAAGGCAATAGAAACAAAGGAGAAAATGAACACATGGGACTACATCAAACTCAAAGGTTCTGCACAGCGAAAGATACAATCATCAAAACGGAAAGGCTACCCACTGTATGGGAGAGCATAATTGCCAATGATATATCAGATAAGGGGTTAATTTCCAATACATATAGAGTGCTCATACAACTCCACAAAAGGAAGACAAAGAATCCAATTAAAAAATGGGCAGAGGAACTAAATAGACACCTCTCCAAACAGGACATACAAATGCCTAAGAGACATATGAAGAAATGTTCATCATCACTAATCATCAGAGAGATGCAAATCAAAACAACAATGAGGTATCACCTCACACCTGTCAGAATGGCCGCCATCAACAAATCATCAAACAACAAGTGTTGGCGAGGGTGTGGAGAAAAGGGGACTCTAGTACACTGTTGGTGGGAATGCAGACTGGTGCAGCCACTATGGAAAACAATATAGTGTCACCTCAAAAAATTAAAAATTGATCTCCCATTTGACCCAGTGATCCCACTTCTAGGAATATACCCTACGAAGCATAAAACACCAATCAGAAAGAATATATGTACCCCCATGTTTGTAGCAGCAATATTTACAATCGCTAAGATCTGGAAACAGCCCAAGTGCCCATCAGTAGACGAATGGATTAAAAAGCTGTGGTACATATACACAATGGAGTACTACGCAGCGGTAAGAAAGAAAGATCTCTTATCCTTTGAGACTACATGGAGGGACCTGGAAAGTATCATCCTAAGTGAAACAAGCCAAACAGAGAAAGACAAATTTCATATGATCTCACTGATTTGTGGAATATAATGAACATAACAGTTTGAGGACAATCCCCTAAGGAGTGGGGAGGTGAGAGAGGGATGAACCATAGAACTTATATGCATGTATGCATGAACAGTGGACATGGACAACAATCTGGGGAAGGAGCAGGGAGGGAAGGGGGAGGAGGGAATCAGTGGGGGGAAAAAAGGAGAATCATTTGTAACAAAAATTAATAAAAAAAAAATTCACAGTAAAAAAAAAAAAAAAAGAAAGAAACTACTCATGGGTAAGCAGTCGTTAGCTCTAAATATATTCACAGCAATTTTGTAAATAATAATGAATATTGAACAGTAACCTGAGAATAGAAATAAAGGGCTAATACATTCATTAATTTTTAAAATGGTGTAGAAAAATATTTGTTGATAAAAAATTCCATAATACATTTACTTCATTATGAGTATATAATTCAATCAAATTTTTCTAAATTTTTAAAGGAAAATAAAAGTGACAAATAGTGAAATATATGTAATTTATCTATAAATAATAGAATTAGAATTCTTACCTTTTAGTGCTTATCTATTTCTTTTAATTTTTGAAAAGGACTATGTTAGTTATAATCAGGAAAAAATAAAAGTAATTTTGAAATTTAAAAATTAACATTTACTGAGGTGGACAGACTAGTGGTGGCACTTAAAATATTTATAGCTTTAACATTATATAATTTTAAGTGTATTTTTGAAAATGTTTCTAATAGTAACTAAAAAATGATTATAATTCTAATAAAAATCTCATTGAGATTTTTTTAATTGACAAAGTAATCCTAACAGTAATACAAAGAATTCTTAATTTTTTCTTTTTAAAATTTTTATTAAATTTATTGGGGTCATTTGGTTAATAAAATTGTATAGGTTTCAGGTGTACAATTCTATATCATCTGTATACTGTATTGTGTTCACCACCCAGTCAAGTCTCCTTCTGTCACCACTTACGGCCCTTTTACCCTCTTCTATCTCTCCCACCCTCCTTTTCCTCAAGTAATCTCCATATTGTTTTTGTGTCTGTGAGTTTTGTTTTGTTTAATCCCTTCACGTTTTTCACCCAGCCACCCAAACCCCCTATCTGTTAACAGCTGAATGCCTGTTCTCTGAATCTATGAGTCTGTTTCTATTTTGTTAGTTTACTTTGTTCATTAGATTCCACATATAAGTAAAATAATATGATATTTGTCTTTCTCTTACTTATTTCATGTAGCATAATACTCTCCAGGTCCATCCATGCTGTTGCAAAAGGTAAGATTTTCTTCTTTTTTATGGCCGAGTAGTATTCCATTGTGTAAATGTACCAATGCTTTTTTATCCCCTCATCTGTGGACGGGCACTTGGGCTGATCCCAAATCTTGGTTATTGTAAATAACGAAGCAATGAACATAGGGGTACATACATTCTATTGAATCAGTGTTTCAGGTTTCTTCAGATATATCATTGGATGTGAAATTGCTAGGTCATAAGGTAGTTCCATTTTTAATTTTTTGAGGAAACTCCATATAGTGGCTGCACAGTCTGCATTTCCACCATCAGTGCACAGTGGTTCCCTTTTCTTCACATCCTCACCAACACTTGAGTTTGTTGATTTATTGATGATAGCCATTCTGACAGGTATGAGGTGATATCTCATTGTGGTTTTAATTTGCATTTTTCTGATGATTTCTGATGGTGAGCATCTTTTCACATGTCTATTGGCCATCTGTATTTCCTCTTTGGAGAAAAGTCTAAATGTCTTCTAAGGTCCATTGCCCATTTTTAATTGGATTGTTTGTGTTTTTGGCATTCAGTTGTATAAGTTCTTTACAAATTTTGAATATTAACCCCTTATCAGATTCATCTTTGGAAAATATGTCCTCCCATTCTGTGGGCTGTCTTTTCACTTTGTTGATGGTTTCCTTTGCTGAGCAAAAATTTTTTGTTTGATGTAGCACCATTTGTTTATTTTTTCTTTTGTTTCTGTTGCCTGCGGAGGTATATCAGAAAAAAAATATTGCTCCGAGAAATGTCCGAGATTTTATTGCCTGTTTTCTTCTAGAATTTTTATGGTTTCAAGTCTAACATTTAAGTCTTTATCCATCCTGAGTTTATTCTTGTATGTGGTGTAAGAAGGTGGTATAGTTTTATTTTTTTGCTTGTATCTGTCTAATTTGCCCAACACCATTTATTAAATAAACTATTTTACCCCACGATATGTTCTTGTCAAATATTAAATGACCATAAAGCTGTGGATTTATTTCTGGGCTCTCTATTCTGTTGCATTGATTTATATGTCTGTTTTTATGCCAGTACCATGCTGATTTGATTATTATGACCTTGTAGTATAGTTTGATATCAGGTAGTATGATTCCTCTAACTTTGGTCTTCCCTCTAAAAATTGCTGTGGCTATTCGGGGTCTTTCATAATTCCATATACATTTTTGGAATATTTTTTCTAGTTATGTGAACTAAGCCATTGGCATTTTGATAAGAATTGTGTTGAATCTATAAATTGAGTTGGGTAGTATGGATATTTTAATGAGGTTAATTCTTCCTATCTATAAACATGGTGTATACTTCCACTTATTTGTATCTTTACTTTCTTTCTTCAGTGTCTTATAATTTCTAAGTACAGGTCTTTTATGTCCTTGGTTAAATTTCTTCCAAGGCATTTTATTATTATTTTTTATGCAATTGTAAATGGGGTTGCTTTCTTAGTTTCCCTTTCTGATAGCTCACTATTGGTGTGTAAAAATGCAACTGATTTCTGGATATTTGTTTTGTATCCTGCTACTTTACTGAATTCATTTATCAGTTCTAGTAGTTTGTGTGTGTGTGAAATCTTTAGGGTTCTCTATATACAATATCATGTCATCTGCAAATAATGATAGTTTTATTTCTTCCTTTCCAATTTGGATGCTTTTTATTTCTTCTTCTTGTCTGATTGCTGTAGCTAGGAATTCCAGTCCTATGTTAAATAAGAATGGCAAAAGTGGACATCCCTGTCTTGTTCCTGATCTTAAGATAAATGATTTTAGTTTTTGCCATTGAGTATGGGCTGTGGGTTTGTCATATATGGCCTTTATTATGTTGAGGTATGTCTCCCCTATTCCCACTTTGCTGAGAATTTTTATCATAAATGGGTGCTGGATTTTTTCAGATGCTTTTCTGCATCTATTAATATGATGTGGTTTTTATCCTTCATTTTGTTTATGTGGAGTAACACATTTATTGATTTGTGGATATTATACCAACCCAGGAATAAAGCCCATTTTGATTATAGTGCCTGATCTTTTCAATGAATTGCAGGATCCAGTTTGCTAATATTTTGTTGAGGATTTTTGCATCTACATTCATCAGGGATACTGGCTTATAATTTGCTTTCTTTGTAGTATCCTTATCTGGTGTTGGACTTAGGATAATGCTAGCCTTGGAAAATGAGCTTTGCAGTCTTCCCTCCTCTTGAGTTTTTTTGTAATAGTTTAAGAAGGGTAGGTGTTAGTTCTTCTTTGTTTGGTAAAAGGAATTCTTAATTTTTTATAGAGAAGGAGAACCGATATGGGAGAGAACTGCACTAAGTATAGGATATAAATTATTAAATAACATGAGAATGAAATATACACATTAAAGTAAATTTTTAAATCACTTCTAGTGATGTGAAAATGCCAACAATCTAATATTCTGTGTAAAAAGAATATGAGTCCAGCTATTTTAAAAAATAGAGAGATTGCCCAGCCAGTGGCTCAGTGGTTGAGCGTCAACACATGTACCAAGAGGTCACCGGTTCAATTCCAAGTCAGGGCACATGCCCAGGTTGTGGGCCAGGTCCCCAGTGGGGAGCATGCAGGAGGCGGCCAATCGTTGTTCCCTCTCATCAATGTTTCTCTCTCTCTCTCCCTCTCCCTTCTTCTCTCTCTAAAATCAATTTAAAAAAAAGAGATAGATAAATGATAAAAAATAAAAGGAAATTAAAAATTATCTATGGAATTATCTATATAATTACAGTAATTATATTTTCTGTGGAAATATAATTTTTCAAGAAAGATGAAAACAAATACCATACCGTTATCATCTTTTTCTTATGGTACTTCCTTAGAAATGCCTTGTATTTTTCCACTTTTTCTTGAGAACCTTTAAAAAAATGAGAATTCACAACATATATGTCTGTTTGTGTGTATATACATATATATCTCTCCTTTAAAAGAGAAAAATATTTAAATACTTTAAATAAAAAATATATAAAAGTATTCAATAGGATCAACTAGCTATTTTGATAAGCACAATGCTAGACACAGAAACTCTTGTTGAATGAGTAAATAACTATAATATCTTCTGTTTCCTTTTGTTTTTTAGAAATGTCATACTCCAACTATTTTGTCTATAGTACTTATTCCTATACATAAAGTTTTACTTCAGTCTCTTCTTACTGAACAAGCCCATGTTTTTCAAATAGCTCAGTCACTTACATTGTGGTTTCATGGTCATCTTAAATTCAAGGAAGTACATGACTTTGGAGCAAGGCCCAGTGAAAGACTATAAGGAATCTGAAGTCAGTTAACCTAGACTTGAGTCAAGCTCTGGTATTTATATATTGAGAACAATTAATATACGTAACATTAGTTTTTAGATATGTGCGCTCTTGCTCTCTCTCTCTCTCTCTCTCTCTCTCTATATATATATATATATATATACACACATATATATATATATATCTCAGAATTTGAAAAATAGAAGTCCATAAAAATATTAAATATCTAAATAATATGACTAAATTTATTTAATGCATAGAAAATACCTTATAGTTATAACCAATATCAGCATTTTTAAGGCTTATCTATGACAAGTTTGCCTGTTAAATAAAAAATAAGACAAGAATCGCTATTAGTATCTAAAAACTTTTCTGAAAGTATTAATTATATAATAACAAAGTTATACAAATACTGAAAAGAAGTAAAAATTATCACTACTAGCAGGTATGCTTTTTACTCAGTCTGCAGCTATCCAGTACTGAATACTAAATACATGAGCCCAGCTCATGTAGATCCACTCTCACCCACTTTTACTTTGGGTTTTAGGTACTTATGTTCTCATATCCTGACCCTTGCTGGCTCTCTTGTCTCTGGTACCAGTATCAGTTGATGCAACCCTGCTCCCTGATACTTGGCTACCTCTACTCCAGTTTAACAAAGTTTACTCTATCTGAGTCTATGTCTTAGCATGAATCCACATGTTCATGTTCAACTAAAAATCCGTACTGGATCATTTTATTTTTTGTTTGTTTTATGATTTTATTGTTTTTTTAGGGAGAGATAGAAACATCGATGTGAGAGAGAAACACTGATCGGCTGCCTCCTCTGCACCCCCTACTGGGGATCAAGCCCTCAATCTGGGCATGTACCCTGACAGGGAATCAAATCAGGACCTCTCAGTCCATGAGACAACACTCAATCTACTGAGCCGCACTGGCCAAGGTATACTGGACCATTTTGAAATGAAGAGGTTTAAAATAAAATAAATTTATTTTATGTTTTTAGATATTTTATACCTTAGGATTTCATTCTTTATAGCAATACACAGAGACAGGCAGGCAGACACACACACACACACAACTGACCATTACTCATATAAAAATAAAGTTTACCTGTTCCATAAATTACATTGTCCCACTCAAATATTTTAGAGGCATGTTTTTCCAAAAGAATCGAACATTCCTGTATTCTTGACTCTATGATCATGATTGCATCATATTTTCGAGGGACCTTTTCCCACAGATGTGTATAAATTGTAGAAAATGAACTATCTTCTTTTATCTTATTCACAATGCATGCCCATTTATCATCATCTCTAAAAAGGACTTCCCTTGGCCAATAATCCTACAAAAAAAACCAAAAACTTATTAAATATAACTTAAATCAATGAGCTAAAATTGAGGTTTTATTATACAGTATTATTTTTTATTAAATGTATTCTTTAAAAATTTTGAAACAATCATAAACTTTAGAAGTTTCAAATGCCTTATAAAAAACTTTTGTCCTGAATCATTTGGAAACGAGTTGCTTATCCACCATCCTTGAATATTTTAGTATGTATTTCCTAAAAACAAACAAATTATTCTATATAACCAAAATTAACCATCAGAATCAGAAAACTGGCATTGACACACTGGTTTCTATCTATTCCTCGGATTCTATTCAAGTTTTATCAACTGAACCAATAAGGCACTTTATAGCAAAAGGATCTAGTTCAGTATTACACATTATGTTTTGCTTCATACGTCATTAGTTCCTCAGTCTTTCCTGTGTACTTAAAACCATGAGTTCATACTGGTTTCTCTAATTCCAGTTCCAAACATTCTAGTTTTTTTCTCTTTCCATATTATAATTATCATCTTCAACAGTGAAAAACCTAGCTGCCATTATCTTTTTCTCCCTTTAAAAGCCTATTAAAGCCACCAATGCTAAAGGGATTAGTGTTAGGGCCAAGGTAGAGAATATGGTGACTAGTTAGACTTATCAAAGCCCACTCAACTCTAAAATTTAATGATGTGCACACTCTGCTACAGTCCTTACTGATGACCTTTACCTGGCAGGCAGGTTGTCCCTCTTTGTCCTATGTCTGTCAGACAATAGAACTGATACCTTCTGCTATGGTCTGAATGTTTGTGTCATCTCAAAATATGTATGTTGGAACCCTAACCCTAAAGGTGATGGTATTAGGCAGTGGTGCTTTGGGGAGGTGATTAGGTCATGAGGATAAAGCCTTCATGGTTGGTATTAATGGCCTTATAAAAGAGGCTCCAGAGAGCCTGCTCCTCCCTTCTACAATGTGAGGACACAGCCAGAAGGTTCTGTGTATGAGTCAGGAAGCAGATTTTGTACTAGACACTGAATCTGTTGGTGCCTTGACCTTGTACTCCCTAGCCTCCAGAACTGTGAGAAATAAATTTGTTGTTCATAAGCCAAAAAAATAAAAGCCCACTAAAGCATCATACATGTCTTTATTTATGAATTGTGCTCTCTAATGAGAACAAGTGCCTATATAATACCCAGCTTTTAATGTTAGAAAACTTTCCCAGAGGGATCTAGGTCCCTCTGCCATTTTGGAATAAAGAATATTACTTAGATACATCAGTGTACTCTCCCAAATCCTACAAACATATATTTTAAACAAGGCACACAACCACCTGGGTACTAAGTGTTGAAAAATACAAAGATCTCAGAAGAATAAGGTATGATCACAGGATACAATCCTTGCGGACAAACATGGTCAAATTAGAATGACAGCCACGTATGGGTCATTTAAATGGATGGATAGATGAATGAATAAACAAATCAATAAAACAACTATTCCCTGAATAAAGAGAATGAAATGAAATATTTTTCCTCTCAGTGATAAACTACCTTTGATCTTCTGTGAAAAAGCACACTAGGGATCTGAGTACCCTCTAAGTCTTTATTACAAACCTAGCAGGCCTGTTAACAAAATTTGACACTGATGCTCTAAGAGAAGATGAATTAAAGTATTACCAGGTAGAAATCACATCAAAGCAAAAAAAAAGGCAAGAAATAAGAAATAAAAAGCAGGGAAGATCAAATCTGATAAATAGTTAAGGAAGGATTCAAACCAACTCGTCAGTACCTAAATAACTAAAAAGGAATAAAACATGGTGATAGTACAGAGTAAGGCAGAAGAAGGAGGGTGTTAATTTAAGGGCAGGGATGTATCTCTTTTTTGTTCATTGTTGTATCTTCAATGTCCAGAACATCACCTGGCAAATAGCAGATAGTAAGTAAAATTCATTAAATGAATGAATAGAATATGAGAATTGATAATGAGACAACATTAATGGAATAAAAGGATGTCATCAAAAATGTAAAAATATTTTTATAAAAACAAAAATGGAAACAGAATGTTGATCAAGTGAAGGGGAGAAACGAGAAGAGAATGTGGGAATTGATCATAGAGATATGAGGAGAGAAATGATTGAAGGTAAGAAGGTACACAGCACTATAACAAAGGGTAGGGAGAGAGGATCGAGGAATAGAAGGTATAAAATATTAAAATGATAAAAGACAGCAATGGTGGAAATTGGCCAAAATGAGAGGGTTTTAGAGGATGTCATGAATAATAGCTAACATGTAGGTTCCAGGTCCTGTTCTAATGCTCATTAGTAGCAGAGCAAGATTTGAACATAGGCAACCTGGCAATCTGACACCAGAGCCACTACACAACTATGCAAATACATAGATTTGGTTTTATATTTTTAGAAAAAAAGAAAAAAGAAAATTAAACAGAGATACACTTTCCAGGAAGCCATAAGCAGTTTACAATATATTTTAATTTCTCGTTTGTTTTATTCACTTGTTTGTTTATATGTCTCATTTTAAAAAGAACGACATCGCCCTGGATGGTTTGGTTCAGCAGTTAGAGCGTCGACCTGCGGTCCAGAGAGACCCGGGTTCGGTTCCCGCTAAGGGCGTGTACCTTGGTTGCAGTTTGTCCCCGGCCCTGGTTGGTCGTGCGGGTGGCAGCCCCTCGATGTGTCCCCTTCACGTTGATGTTTCTCTCTCTCTCTCTTTCTCTCTCTCTCTCCCTCTCCCACTCTATCTGAACAAAAAATGGAAAAATGTCCTCAGGTGAGGATAAATAAATAAATAAAATAAATAAAAAGAACAACATCTTCATGAAGGCAAGGACCTTTGCCTGTTTTGATTCACTGATACGTTCTAAATATCTATGTGCCTGACACACAGTAGATGCTCAAAACTATTTTTAAATAAATTTGAGGAAATTATTAGTTTTATTCTGTCTATAAAATAAAAGTGTTGTCCAGCAAATAAGAAGTTAAATATCCAGTCATTTTATTCCTAGATGTTTTCAAATATCCCATAGTCCAACCTTTAAAAAAAAAACACTATAGAATACAAGTGTATTTGGTTGGGAAATCTGGACAATAAGAAAAAAATTACAGATAAACCCATAAATGACAAAATGGTACAACTGGATATGTTGTTTTACCAAATGTTATCTGATAAAAGTGGAAGGCTATCAATACAGAGGCTGACCTTTGCATACAAGGATGGTGCCTTAAGTTTGATTTTATTCTATCTTTGGTGAAGGGCTGGCATAAACCTGTGATCTTAATTTGATTACTATTTTTCTTAATTTGAACAAAATGACTGCTTTTTCACTTCAGGTAATTAGAAAATGTCATCTGATATCATCAGTTCTCCAATATGTATGATGGTATAGTTCAAATGTCTCTGTAATTATTTGCTGAGTTCGGCTTAATTTTAACTATAATCTCTTTTCCCTTGACATTAAAAAAAGACCCAAAACATTGTGATAAAGCTATTATAATTATTTACGTTAAAACAGTTGCAAAAAGTTTGTCTGAAAAGGAGTCCAGAATTTCTGGTTCTGCCACAGTGATTGAAATAAACTTTTGTAAACTAGGAACATTTTCATTTTCCATTTGCTTCTAAAGGAAACACAATCCTTTTTCAAAACATTTAAAAATGACCAAATACTATTTAAACAAATATAAGAACAGAAAATAGGTATTTAAAAATAGATATTTTTGAAACTCAATTGTTAACAGTTTAGTCACAGCAAATTCTGTTCATATTTAAGCATAAGTAAGTGCAATTAAAGCCTAATCTACTCAAAATATGTACACACCTCATTAAAAAAGCCTCCTGTTCTCTGCCTTCCACACTAATATCTTTTTCTTAGCCCTTGACATTCCTCAAAGCAAAATAAACCTGACCTTCAGATTCACAAGTGCATGAACTCAAGAGAAAACCCACACAATCCGAATAACTTCAAAAGTTAGTAGTGATACACATGGAAACTGGAGCTTTCAACATAAAAATATATTTTAAATATTTTACTCTGATTCAACATCAAAGAATGCTCATACAACACAACTGCAAATTACCTGTGAGCCTCAGTTGTGGTGAATGAATTAATGATGAAAGTAACTGTAATTGTCAAATATTCTTTAAGATGTTAATATATAAGACACAATATTATATTAGCAAAATTATATAGAAATATATCATTTCTGATAGCATATTGAACTAGAATTTTTTTTAAGTGAAAAAGAGACTAGAATAGTGACAAGAAGAAATGGCTACAAGATAAAGAGAGGGGGTAGATATTTGTAAGTGTTTCCCACATTGAAATGTATTTCCCATGTTCATTGCCATATTATTTAAAATGGCCATAATTAGGAAACAGCCCAAGTGTCCATCAGTACATGAGTGGATAATAAGCTGTGGCACATTTACATAATGGAATACTACTTGGCTGTGAAAAAGAAGGAAATTATACCTTTTGTAACAGCATGGATGGACCTGGAGAATATTGTGCTAAGTGAAATAAGCCAGGCAGAGAAATACAAACACCAAATGATATCACTTATATGTAGAATCTAATGAATAAAATAAACAAACAAAATAGAAACAGACTCATAGATAGAGAACAGACTGACCACTGTTAGAAGGGAGGGGTGCTGGAGGGCTGGGTGAAAAAGGGGAAGGGATTAAACAAACAAACCAAAACAACCTCGTAGACACAGACAGCAATATGGTGATTACCAGAGGGAAAGGGCAGTGGGGGGAGATAGAAGAAGGTAAATGGGCAATAAATAGTAATGAAGGAGACTTCACTTTGTGTGGTGAACACATAATACAATATACAGATGATGTATTATAGAATTTTACACACAAAACCTATAAAATTTTGTTAACCAATGTCACCCCAGTAAATTCAATAGAAATTAAAAAAAGAAAATGGGACTTATAAGAATTTCTGTTCTTAAAGTCTTTTCCTATGCTTTTTCCATCTTTATAACTGATATTTTAAAAGACGTAATTGGCATGTAAATAGAATGCTCTACTCACCAAATTTTGAAACTTTAAAAATTCTTCAATGTTCTTTGGAGGTACTGTCATTTCCTAATAAAGCAGAATCAATATTGTTCATTAACATAAATTCAGATTAATTATAATGCTTATACATATTTTATTTAAATAAATAAAGATACCAAACTTGTTATAATTTTCAGAGCCATAAGATGTTGTAAAATATTCACTTTGTAAAGTCCCTGCACTTTGAAAAGTGAAAGAGATCAATGTTTAAATTCTGTGCCTCCAAACCAAAAATTTGTAAGAGGCTACCCTCTGATACACTGCTCTTTTAGAAGAGCTCCACAAGAATCCTGCTAAATGTCCTCATTTCAAATTCCTACAAGAGTTCCAAGATATTTGGGGCTCTCTTGAATGGTGTCTACAACAAGTCCAGAGCCAAAATTATAATCACATGCTCCTCTTGCTGATGAAGTATTTTAAAAGCCACACCAGTGACACGGTAAAAGTACTTAAAATATTTGGATGTTTCAGTGTACAAAATAATAATCCTATTTTCACTAGTAGTTTCTTTGTAAATTAAAAACGTATCCTTTCATTAGACAAATTAATTTTAATTGAGACCACATCTTGCTCTGTGTACACATTCTTCCTGCTGCTTAGAAGGCTCCCTGTCCCAAACCCTCTCCCTCCAACCCATTCTTGGCCTATTTAACTCTTAATATTAAATATTAAATTAAAGCTAATTTTTTCTAGGAAGTGTAAGTTGGCCCCTAAAAAGATTTTCTATGGTAACAGACAGCAGGTGATTTATAGCTTTATAAGGACAGAAACTATGGTGTAATCACTGCTGAACTGTCAAAATGTCATACAGAGGCTGGCCCATGGCTAGTGCATAGTAAGTACTTTCAGTGTGCATTAATTAAAAATTAAGTGAGCAGATGAAGAGCAGAGAAATAGATAGGTACTTAATTTTTTAAAATAATAATAAACTAACATTTACAGAGAATGAAAAAACAGTGAAAAGATAAAAATTAGAGAAATTCAGAATAACCTATTATAGTACCCTAATGGTCTGATGATGACATGGCTAAAAAGACTGATTACATCTTAATTTACTAAAACACATATTTCTCATCAATAGATAAAACGATCAAGATTACAAAATCACAAGGCCATGTTCTGTAAAAATAACTACACATTTGAGGTTGAATATTCACTTTCCTAATATTAAAATACATGATGAATATAAGTATAAATATAAAACAGATAATACAGTAATAAAAATAAAGGATATAGATGACAACAAGTGTTCAGATACAAAGATGCACAGAGCTGTCAGAGAAATTTCATGGAAAGCCTGAGACTCTAGGCTTTGTCAGACTAAGAAGGGTAGGGAATAAGAGAGAAGGCACACAGTGTGTGTAGAGACAAAAACGGTCTGATATAACATCTTCAGGGATAGGGATTATAGCAATTTGGCTAGAAAGAAGTTTATTTTTAACTGCACAGAATATACAGGAGCCAAATTAAAACCATTTAAATGGTGACTTTTTTCTTGTAATGTCTGTCTAGTACAAATCAATTCTAGTACAAAGCACTATTCATAATACCCATATTTCAATGAAAGGGAATTAGAAAATGAATTAAGGAAGTGAAACTTGTGCAGGAGAGTTCCAGCTAATTTCAACATAAAAGTCCAAAGTTCTCAGTTAAAAGGAAGTGAGGCTCCTGTTAGGATGTAGGATGCAAAACACCTATGCTTACATGGTAACATGAATGACCTGGAACAAATAAAAATCTTACCTTTCTGTGGGGTTAGCAAAGAGTGGAGGATGCCAGAAAGCAGGGATAGTTATATCATTACTGACAATACAGAATCCCTTGTTTAAAAATTATTAAGAATTTTAAGATGGCAACATCAGACCATTAAACCAAGTGTAGGGCCCTCCAATCACGGGGCCCTGTGCAGCTGCAGGTCCATGAAGCTGCCTTACCTGGAAGCCTTGATGACCTGTAATCCGTAGAGATATATGCCCTTTATAAGCAAGTATAAAGCTGTGGCAGCTTCCTTACCCAGTAGAGAGATCTGCATTGGCCTGCCATAATTCAGTAACTGCAGAAATGAAGAGAAATCAGCTTATCCTTAGGCATCAGTGTGAGCTGGGGGGACAAACTGGAGTCTGAAAGACACACAAATGCAAAAAAAAAAAAAAAAAAAAAAAATTACCCCCACACCTTACTTCTAAAGTTTGTCCAAAAAAAAAGCAGCCATGAGGAGGGGCTGGGAAGTTAGAGAATTTATATAGACCAATGCATTCTTATAGTATTTGGATTCCAAGGCCCTGACAGAGTTAACTCCAAAGGTGAACCAAAAATATTTAAAACTTCAGTCCAAACTTGTTCCAACAAAATACTGATGATATATAAGAGGTGACATGAAGAGGGACATTGGAGGTGGGTTAATCACAGGTGAACTCAACCTAATGAAAGCGACAGCCAATCTTAAAGCTCAATTCAAGTCTAGGAAGATTTCCAAGGAACAGCCTCTCATTATAAATGCCAAGGTAAGAAAAAGGCTTGTGTTCTCTCAGAACTAAATTAAACATCAGCCTCCACATTTTTTTCCACATAATGTCAAGCACAATCAAATATTTATCAAACATATACAGAAGTAGGAAAATGGGACCCATATTCAAGATGAAACAGTTAATACAAACCAATTCAATGAGAGTACAGTTATTGTAATTAACAGAAAAGGACTTTAAAACAACTATTATAAATATGTTAAAGATTTACAATATACAGTGGATTATATAGTTAATAATGGGGCATTTCAAGAGAAACAGAAATTTAAAAAAGAAACTAATATAAATTTTAGAGCCATGCAAACACTAATCATGAGAAAATTGGTATGTCTATATTAATATCAGACAAAGTAGACTTCAAGATAAGGAGTATTACCATACATAAATAAGGTTATTTCATATTGATAAAAGGTTAATTCATTCAGAAGACATACCAGTGCTAAATGTGTGCATCTAATAGAAGAGCTTCAAAATAAATGCTGCAGAAATTGATAAAACTAAAGGGAAATATTGACAAACTCACAATTATATTTGGAAATCTTAACACATCTTTCTGAGTAATTGATAAATCAGGTATATGCACAAATCAGTAAGGAGATAAAAGATGTGAATGACATTATCAAGCGACTTAACTTAATTCACATTTATAGGACATACAACTGCAGAATACACAATCTTTTAAAGTAAGGGAACGCAAAACATTCATCATGATGAAGCTACACCAAACCGTTTATGAGAAATATTGGTCTGAAATTTTCTTTATTATAATGCCTTTATTAAGATTTGAAATTAAGTTTATTCTGGCCTCAAAACAAACAAACAAACAAACAAAACAAGGTGGGTAATGTTTTTGCTTTTTCTATTCTCTGAAAGAATTTGAAAATCTGAAAGATCAATATTATTTCTTCTTTAAATATTTGATAGACCTTGCTTGTGATGCTACCTAAATCTGAAGTTATGGAAAATTTTAAATTGAGAAAACGATTGTAGACTTAATTGTGTTCCTCCCCTCCAACCCAATTCCTATGTTGAAGCCCTACCCTCCAATGTGAGCATAGGTGGACATGGTTGCCTTTGGGGAGGATATTAAAGTTAAATGAAGTCATAAAGGTAGAACCTTAATTCTATAGAAGTGTTGTCCTTATAAGAAGAGGAAGAGACACCATAGAGATCTTTCTCTCCCTGAAAGCACAAAAGCCATGTGAGAACACAGTAAGAAGGCAGCCATCTACAAACCAGGAAGAGAGACCTCACCAGAAACCAACCTTGATAGCACTTTGATCTTGGACTTCTGGCCTCCACAACTGTGAGAAAATAAATTTCTGTTGTTGAAGTCACTCAGTCTGTGGTATTCTATTATGGCAACTAGAGCACACTAACACAAATACAATTTCTCAAAATTAATATAGGATTATTCAGATAGTCTATTTCCTTTTACATCAGTTTTAGCAAATTGTGTTTTTCAAGAAAAATAAAAAATGTCAAATACTTAGCCATAAATATTTGTTCTTAATATCATCTATTGTTTTTACTGTCTGCAGGATGTTTCCTTTTTGATTCCTAATATTTGTACTTTGGGTTTTTTCTTTTTTCTTGGTCAGTCCATCCAAGGGTTTATCACTTTCATTAATCTTTTCAAAGAAGGAATTTTGGCCTTGTTGTGTTTCTCCAGTGCACATTTGTTTTCAATTTTATTGATTTCTGCTCTTATCTTCATTAGTGCCTTTTATTCTATAGATGTTTGAGAATACTGCAATCTGATCTTATTATGAAGATATTTGCTTGACAATCCCTGTTCAGGCACACTGAGCTTTCTGTCATCATTTTAATTCTTATTCTTCAATATTAATAGAAATCCATGGATTATTAGATATTTAAGGAATAACTATACAAATTTTAAAGAGATAAAAACAAAAAATAGATATCCAAACAAATAACTAAAAATAAAATCTGAGAGGATACAGACAATAGGAACATGTCTTTAAGATTCTTAGAAAGATATAAGGTAATGATCCCTGAAACCAAAACAGCATATTATAAGGTAATAGAGAATTTTTAAAAAGGTACAAATATATGGTATAAATTATATATTAAACATGTTTGTGTGTGAAGAAGAAGCTGAAGAAAACTTCTGGAAACTAGAATTAGAAAGTTAAAAAAAAGAATCAGAGGACAAAAGATAGGAATTTAGAGGATTATTCCAGGAAAATTATTTCAACCTAGCAACTTAAATATAGGCAGATCATCAATTAAATATGTGATATTTTTCAGATCTGAAAGTAGTAAGAAAAAAAATCACCATTTTTCTCTGTATTAGTTTCATATTGCTGCTGTAACAAATAACCACACACATAGTTGCTTAAAACAGCACAGATTTATTATCTCACAGTTCTGGAAGTTGGAGGTCTGAAATGGGTCTACAGGGCTATGCTCCTTCTGGAGGCTGTAGGGAAGAATCTGTTCCCCTACCTTTTCTAGTCTCTAGGAGTCGTCTTCATTCCTCTATTCCTTAGCTCCTTTCTCCAACCTGAGAGTCAGCAATGTAGCATATTCTTCCTCCCTGTCCTCTTGTCTTCCTTTTATAAGGATGCTTGTGATTATGGTTGGCCCACCCAGATAATTCAGGGTAATTTCCCCATCTCAACATCCTTAATTTAATTGCATATGCAAGGTTCCCTTTGCCATATAAGAAAACACATTCATAGGATCTGGAGATCAGGATGTGGACATCTTTTGGGGTGGTCATTATGCTGTCTACCACACTCCCATTTATCTTTTCTAGGGAAGGTACTGGAGGATATGTTTTATAAAAACAAAAGATTAAACAAAGAAAAAGTAAACAAGGGATCCAACACAGGAGAGCAGTGTTGGATTGTAAAAGCAACTAATACTGAATGAACTAGAGTTTGTAATGCTCTAGAAGGACTATTTGGAAGGATAAAAAAATTAATCTTCTAGATTAACTGATGTATTTGATTGTGATGTTTTATCACTTTGGTAGAGTGTTTGAGGACATACAAGTACATATAAATATAGCATTTATTAAGACAAAGAAAAGTACAAGGTTTTACTAAAAGTTAACATGATAAGGGTTGACTGATATTTACAAATGCTGATTTAAACAAAAACTGTGATACTAGTATATTGAGAGATGAGGGGATAAAGAGTGTATGTTGGGGGTGGGGTAGGGAGAGAAGAAATGTTCACACACTTAGGGATGGTGTTATAAAAGAGCTTTATTGTTGACTTCCATAGGAGAAAGTCAATGAATAATGTCTGATATTGAAAAATTAAGAAATTGCAGAATTATATTTTGAAATATGGAGTAAATAATAGAAGAATTATTGAAAAGACTTGAATCTTCCTTTTGAGAGAACTGAAAATAGAGTGGAGAGGCTGGTGACCACAAGATTTTGGTTAAAAATCTAGAATATGACAAACTGTTAATGCTCACCAATATGTGTATGTTTCTTTACATTTTCCAGACTCCCTTGCAGTTACAGCCTTGGGACTAAATTCTGGCCAATGAAGTGTGGGAAAAGTGACTTATGCCATTTTTAGGGCTAATCTCTAAAACTTTTTGTGTGATTTACTATGCTTTCTTTCTTGTCAGATAAGCTGTGGACTCCAAGTCCCAGGAGATAGCAGAACCACTAAAAATAAAAAGAAATCTGCATCCTTGAGTCTAACATTTCATTTAACTAAAACCATCCATAATGGATTTCTTGTGAGACATACAAGTTTATTGTATTAAACCACTGAAATTTTGGGGTTTTCTGTGACAGCAGTAAATTCACTGTGTTGGTTTAAAATAAATAAATAAATAAATAAATATATATATATATATATATATATATATATATATATCTCCACAGATTTTCTGACGATATTTTGAGAAGCGGCATCTATGTCCCCTCTCCTAAAATCTGTACAGGCCTTGTGACTTATAACCAAAAGAATGTGAGAGAAGTGAAACTACATTACTTTTTGAGGTCAGAAAAGAACATGTAGTTTCTGCCTTGTCCATTGCAACATTTGATTTTGGAGCACTGGGCCTACTCTAGGGAGTCTTACTACACTGCCATACTGTAAGGAAGCTAGGCCACATGGAGAGGCCACACATTGGAGCTCTGCTAGCATTCATACTCTTCCCAGCTGAGTTAGCAGAAAAAGCTGTCCCTCTGTGCCCTATTGAACACAATTCATGACTATAATAAAATGGTTGCTTTAAGCCACATATTTTGGAGCAATGTATTACATAGCAATAGTAACTTCAATTAATAAATCATATCATCTGTTTTGTAATCTGTGCACTTGAACTAAAGTAGTTAAAAAAGAATAAAGTGTGAATTATTTATTCTTGACTTGGAGACTGTTATGGCTACTTTTCTTACCCAAGTTAATCTTTCCCCATAAAGCAGTGGCTTTCAAACTTTTTGAAGAGAAACACAAAATAAGAAATAGATTTCATAAACATGACCTAGTATATATGAATATAAAATTGTGTATGTTTTATATATATATATATACACACACACACATATTTACATATATGTAATTTAAAACTCCATAAAGCAATACTTAACTTTACCAAGTGCCATTCACTGCTATTTCCACACTATACTGTTTCTTTTTTTTTTTTTTAAGTGTAGTTTTGGCTAAATAGATTTCTTTGCTTATAAATAGGACCCCCACTAATGGCCCCCACATAATCCCCTTGAAAACTACTACTCTAGACTATAATCATTCTTCTAGGCCTTACTCAAGTCCAACCAATAAGCCTTCATTGCCAGTCCATTCTGAGCTGTTTTGAAATTCCTACAATGTATTAGTCATATTAGTTTCTGTACTGCCCATGATTAACTTTATCCGGGTCAAGGTTCTGTCCTTTATCTCTCACTTGTTGAATTCATAGTACTCAGTGAATACACTGCTCAATATCTGGCCCTTGTATGTCCAACTCTCAGTTGTTACACACTCCTTCGATTGGGATTGTTTTTGGATTGGGGCGAAAAAAATGATCTATCCACATATTATGCCTAATTTTAAATTGGAAAGAGGCACAAAGTAGTCCCAACTCCGCATGCGTGTAGAGTTTTTAAGCAAACCAAATCATCAAAATTCAAAGTTATCTTGACATAGCCGTAAACAGGTAACAGAACCAGGTTCTCAGGACTGAATGAACTACTTTGGGGATTGGGAAACTGGGAACGCGTTCTGTGGGACCAGCCGTTCCGCGACTCACTGCAACTACACCTTAAGCATCTATTTCGAGAACGCGGCCCACTTCTATGGTCCCGGCCAGTCTCCGACGGGAACTCACAGCAAGGCCGGCGGGCTGTGGGCCGGCCTCGCG
Source organism: Molossus molossus (assembly GCF_014108415.1). Lineage (NCBI taxonomy): Eukaryota > Metazoa > Chordata > Mammalia > Chiroptera > Molossidae > Molossus > Molossus molossus. The sequence goes on from NW_023425344.1 coordinate 187,945,868, forward strand.
GATCCTGCCCGGCCCAGCTCCTGGAGCCGGCTCTCAGCAGAAGGGCGACACCGCTGGGGACTAGACGGGCTGAGGCGGGACTTCCGTCTAACGCCTCCCCGCTGCCCTCCCCGCCAGTTACCTTTGCCGCGGGGCCGGCGCCGCGCGGGGCCCTAGCAACGGCCTTAGCAACGGCCCGGCTCCTCCCTCCGGTGTCCCCCAGAAAGCGCTCCGTCGCGTTCCAGCACCAGCACCGCCGGCCCGCGCTTTGGGCTCCCGGGGAGCGGAAGACGCGTGGAGCTGTGCGAGGACCGCGGGCTGTGCAGGTCTGAGTCCCACTCCGCGCTCTCGGGCCTGTCCCCGCGCCTGCCGGGGACTGGTGGCCCGGCGGGAGCCGTGCGGCTGCGGGGAGCGGACGCTCCTCGGCCGAGCCCTGAGAGAGGCCGTTCCGGGTGTCCCCGCGCGGCGCTTGCATTTTTTTGGCTGTTGCGGGCCCCTTGGGAAAAAGACTTCCAGATTTTTCCTCAAAAAAAATTTCCCCCATAACAGTTATTTTCTGTGCTTTCCGCCTCAAAGAAAGTCTGTCCTGGCAAAGTTAGGTACCCTGCCTGTTCCTTGTTTTTTCAGTGTTTGGAGTGGTTTGCGGGGGTTGGTGATCAGGGAAGGAGAAGCTTAGCACATAGTATGTCATGCACTGTAGTGTTTAAAATATTAAGAAAATGGTTACATAATAAGCCAAGGAGCATGTTCCTTATGTCTAAATTATAAGGGGGGAAGTGTAGGACAAATAGGGAAATATATTAACACTTTAGGGTGCCAAGTCCAAGGAGTCGGTGATAAAATCGCTACTAAAACCACGACATGGAAGGATTACTTCTGTCAGACCCCAAGTACCCGGTACAACTAGGGCAGTGCAGTCTGCTCACCACATGGTGAGTGGGCTGGGAGGGGCCCTTGATCCTGTATGAAAGAGGGGAGACCTAGGAATTTTAAAAATCGATGTGGGATCAGTATATTTTATGTGACCAGGTTCTTAAAAATACTCCAGGAAAGAAATGTCTGAAGTGAGTTTTATAAAAAACTGCAATCGAGGATGGGGGGAGGGGGTTTTATATAATGTTCTAGTGGGAGGTGAGTCTTATTGTTTTGCAAAAAGAGGTTTGCTGGGCTGCTTTTTATGCCAGGCTGCAATTGTCCCATAAAATTAGTTTGTCAGGAATTTTCGTAGCAAGATGCACAATCTATGCTTTTTCTTTTTTCAGAATGGTTTTGATTTAGTATTTGTTGACTTCCTTCTGCTGCATTAGACACAGGGATAGATGAGATCAGTAAACAGTTCTGCTCTTGCAGAGTTGATTGCTAGGGTGGATAGCTTCACTCAAAGGTAACTCCAAGTTAAGGTACATTTTTCCATGTTAATTATGTGGAATCAATAATAAGTGCACAAAAGTAGAGATGTGAGACATTGCTATAGAACATCTAGAGTCACTACTTTGAGACTAAAAGTATAGGGTTGCGTGCAAGATAGGATTTATGCAACTTGGTGAGTAATTCATTTTGGGGGAAAAGGGGGGTAGAAGGATTTGTTTTCCATCTAAGTTGCAGAATGATGGATGTACCAGTTAGTTCCTTAGGAATAGAGTCTTTTTATGTTTTCTAACTCCCATGACTCCACTTGTATTTCCCTGCATATATTTGGTGTTAACAAGTATGTTTTGAAGATTTTAATCATCATGTTTGCAACACATTATTTGTACACGTTTGAGGCAGCCTTTTGACTAGATCAGAACAGATGCCCTGGCCATATGGTTTGAGAGACCTTTGGAGGTAGCTGCCCATGACTTACTACTGCTGCCCTCTTCTGTGTGGTCACATCAGCCATAGGTGAGAGTATGCAGGTGAGGCAGGGAAGGAAGCCATAAACATGTCCCTTTCACTATCTCTCAGGTATTTGTGTCTGATTTTTGTAGGGAAATGATATTTATATACAGGTTCCATTAATATCCATTTAGTTATATGGATGGAAGCCCAACTATAGGGGATATTTCTGAGGCATCTCAGGAGGAGTGCGTTTTGAGAGCCCTAGAAAAATGCACCAGTAGTTTTCCATTGACTATCCAGGGAAATGAATTAGTCCAGTACACTTTTTTTTTTTAAGGACGAGTCCCATGATCAAGGTAATTCCAGACTGTTACATCCTAAAAATGTTTCTCTGTATGTACCTTAGGCAAAACCAGGACAAACCCAAACTTAGATTTTTAAGGCTGCCCCCTGTCCTTAGAATAAATGAGTTGTTTTTTTTATCTTAGTCTGGATTTCTTTACATGAGTCAGTAGATGAACTCTACTGATCTGCACACCACTGAAATTGTGAGCAAAATACTGTGTCTGTATAATGCATTTTCTACAAATAAGGTCCAATACTCTCATGTGCTTCTGAAAGGTTCTAAGACTCAAGAAGGCAGCTTAATATCCCGCACAGTTCTAGTCACTGAGGCCATATTCACAAAGATAAAAGCCATGTTTAGGTAGGTGATTTGGTGTGGGGGTCAAAAGTAGATAATGTTTTCCATTTGTGAGGCAGGAAAAAGTGATTAGACTATCATTCTGAAATATCACTTTCTCTGAAAAACCCAAAATGTAAATCCGTACCTAATCAGTACACATCAAAAAAATTTATTATACAGTATTTTGATTTGATAAGTACATTTTACTTTTTCTTTAAGGACCATATCATTGTTTTTCTTTTCATTTCTCTTTTGGGTCTCAAGCTCACTGGGATGTACAATCTATAAAAAAACACTGATGAGTAATCAGATTAGTATCACTAACTTCTTAGTAACTTATCTTGTATATTATGTTCCTGGACTTTTTGTTCATTTTCTATTTGAGAGACCACAGAAAGTTTCCTGTTGCAGTCAATGTTTTGCCTGTCAGTGTTTGTACTCAGAGTGCCCGGAGTCTCATAGTTTTAACACCACAATGCCATAAGTCTTTATACTAGGAGAATACTTTTACAGCTTTGGAATACATATCAAATCAAAAGGGCCCCAGTCTCTCTTCTACCTAAAAGATATTGTTCTTACAGAGTATTTGAATAACAGTTCTTTGAAGGAAATATTTAAGTAGATAAATCATTTTACTATTTTATCCCCAGAACTAAGAATCTGAATGGTGTTTTTTAAAAAAAGGCAGTAGGTGCCTGGCTGGTGTGGCTCAATTGCTTGGGCATTGTCCTGAGCACCGAAAGTTGTGGTTTGATTCCCAGTCAGGACACATACCTGGGTTTCAGGCTTGATCCCCCACAGGGGATGTGCAGGAGACTGCCTATGATTGATGTTTCGCCCTCTTTCTTCTTCTCTCTCTAAAATTTAATAAGAAATCTAAAAAAAAAAAAAAAAGGAGTAGGAACTCTTAGAATTAGTGCACATTAATGTTACTCTATAAAACTTTATTTTATTTTTTATCCTCACCCGAGGACATTTTTTTGTTTTTTTTTGTTCAGATAGAGTGAGAGGGGGGGAGAGAGAGAGAGAGAGAGAGAGAGAGAGAGAAACATCAACATGAAAGGGACACATCGAGAGGCTGCCACCCGCATGACCCAACCAGGGCCGGGGACAAACTGCAACCGAGGTACATGCCCTTAGCGGGAACGAACCCGGGTCTCTGGACTGCAGGCCAACGCTCTAACCGCTGAGCCAAACCGGCCAGGGCTCTATAAAACTTTAAATTTATAAGATCACACTTTATTTTTTAGGGTATATATTTTTCCTTTTGGGATATGTTATAGATAATAATTGGTAGTAGATGCATCTCACATTTTAAAGGATGTTTAGTTATATTTTTTATGTGTGTTTAAGTTGGAGAGGAGTATATCTTTTAGAACATAAACAACTAAATTTTACTGATTACATTGGAACCTTATATTTTCATTAGAGTTCTGGTTAAGATTAGACGTCATGTAATATCAGTTCAAAGAGCCTATAGGGTTGAATACATTCCTGTCTGATACTAACATGAAACTTTATAATAGGAGAATCCTAATATAAAAAAATTGCTGTCTTTGGAACAAAAAAAGTCACTGAAAAATGGATTGTTGATACCTAAACTTTATATTTGAAATAATTTTTCTAAGAGAGCACCTTTGTATTTTTATGTGTGTGTGTGTGTGTTGGGGGGTGCTCCAAAGGGTAATTTATTGTTTTGAGTTTAATACATTTTAATTTTGTATTTCCAATAAATTTAAATTTAAAAAGTATGCTAATTCAGTGATTTAAAAAACTTGTTAACTTCTGTTAATAAATACTGAAAACAGCACACAGTTGTGAATTAAATTGAGTAATTTCCTTTGTGGAGTCAGTGAGTAAAATGTTTTGTTTTTATTTTGCCCCCCCACTATTTTCTTTTTCAGCGCACCTATAAGAATGTGTTTTAGAAACAGATGTTAAACTTTGGTTTGAATGAAAAATGTCTCTCAGTCCACCTGTATTTCTCAAAGAAAGGGAAGAAAATAATTCAAGATTTGTGGAAATACAACAATCACAAACTACTTCCATAGCTGTGGAAGATCCTCTTCAAAACTTATGCTTAGCATCTCAAGAAGTTCTTCAAAAAGCTCAGCAAAGTGGAAGATCAAAATGTCTTAAATGTGGTGGTTCAAGAATGTTCTACTGCTATACATGTTATGGCCCAGTTGAAAATGTACCTGTGGAACAGATGCCACTCGTGAAGGTTGGTAACAAATTTAATTGTTTGAAAGGAGGAAAATAGATTTTAAAAAGACATCTCATATTTGCCTATTCTAATGTAATTGATAAACTTGATTAAAAAAATCATTAAGAAAATGAATTATGTTAATAGAAATTGAATCCTACAGACTGATAAATCTGCTCGTTTTTTTTGTCTCTGGAAAAAGAGATGCACATTGCAGAAACGCTTGGGTCTGAATTGAATGGTATTGTTTTTAATGAAAGCATTTACTTTTTAATTAACAATTATAATTCATTTACAACAGAGAAAATGTGGTATAAACATGAATACTATAAGAGACAAGTTTATATAGACTGCCTGAAAGAGCTTCAAAAACTACCTCAGGTTCTGGACTGCTCTGAGAAAACATACTCCAAAGGAACTAGGTAGGGTTCATTTTTGTTTAGGCTTTTATAGAATGGGCTTAGCTCCATCCTATACATGAACACGGAGCACATGTCAGTGACCAAAACAAATGAAACTAAAATTGAAAAGACTTAAGACCCACTCATTGGTCTAGGTTACAAATTGTAGTGATTTAAATATCTGAATAGATTGCTTAGCTTATACTTTTTGTTGCTTACCAAGACTACTTTCATTAGGTAAAAGGTCTGTAGACCATCATGTCTACATAATCAAAGAACTTATCACATATTAACATGTCTAACGGTGACCAGGCATTTAAGAGTAAATCATATGATGTGTAAAATTTTACTCCTGGCTATTGTAGCGAGACTAAGCTGTATACATGGGCTCATTACAACTGACCAGTAAGAAAATGAATTGTAACTATACCTGAAAACATTTAATGTGGTGATTTTAAGGTTCATTAAATTTGAAGTAAGAATACTTTAATACTCATATTTTGTTACTTGGATTTCAGTTTAGCCTATATATCATCTTGGCAAGTCCACAGTCTTCTCAGTGATCTAAAATCACACTTACAATGTATTAGAAAGTTTACTGGCCAAGAATAAGTAAGCATGGACTCTAATCAGCCTTATAGTTACTTCAGAAAAATCAATAATTGTTTTTAAGTTTCCCATTGTCTTATAAGAATGTTACATTTCAAAGTATTATTTTAAAAATATATACAGAATTATTCTGTCATCTGTTTATATCGTGGCCACATAAAGACAGTATTTCATGAAAATACTGTCTTTTGTGGTCAAAAGGATTGAAAATCAGAATAATAAAAGTCAGTGATATATTGACAGAGCTAATATTTTCATAGAAATTTAATAATAGAGGATTATTTCCCAAATCAGTGGTCTGATGTCCACTATTTAATAAAAATGACTTAAAACACTGTGCCAACTGTTTGATCAACTCTAAATGGCCAATTGAATTGTGTTGAGTTTTCTAAAGTGTATATATTTTAAAGGCCATTTATAAAATTTGGTACGTTAATAATATGTAATAATAATAAAAAATTCTAAGTTTTTCTTTCTAATTTTGACTTTATTTTTATTTTTACAAATTGTTTAGCATTTTAGATAGTCTGTTTGGGAAGGGAAGATGATTGCATAATAAGTAAGTACCTCCCAAGCTTTAAATTTAAGATTAGGGAATGAATTAATAAATTCATGTCTTTTTATGCAGAATATGATTTTTTTAATGTCATGAGAAATGCATGACAGAATTAAAGGGTGCCCTTGGTATGTTTTCTAAGAGAAGAAAAATAATAAGGTAAAAGAGTCTTGGATTTAAAAGCCTTTTTTTGGGAAAGTTGATAATCACGTGGGGAAGGGCTTAGTTAGGGCTTCCTGCTAATGGCATTTTGATAAATTTGGGCAGAAAAGTTTGTGGTATATCTCTCACAGGAGACATAGGTATTAGAAAACAGTTCTTTACATGTTTGAAAATGGAACATCTGTACTTGAACTGCATCTGGTCTTCTCTACTGGTGTTATCCTGTCATTATTTAAGAAGTATTTTCCTTTAAAATATGTGAAGTATAACAGAAATGTATATTTCCATGATTTGATCTGTGTCTGTGCTTTTGCATAGTATCAAAAATTTCAGGCTTAACTTACAGAGAACTAAAGATACCTGGACTAGGTCCCAGGAATACTTCTTGTGCACAGATTTTGCATAATTATCTTATACTTGTATATTTTAGTTGATAATAGGTTAGATACATGGTTTGTAAAATACATTAATAACACTCAGTCCTGTGTCCTTGATATAAATGGTATTTTTCAAAGGTAGCCAGCTGGTCAGAAATGTCGTCACCTTTGGAATTTTCAGCTCTGCTTATCAGCTATATAAGAAAATTGATTTTATTAGTACTATACTTTGTCATGATCTGCTTTCTTTTTCTTCTTTCCTCTGTCCTACCTTCCCTGGGCTAAGATAATGCTGACAGGTGCTGACAGACCCTGGGGAAAGGGAATATAGTTCAACTGAGACTGAGCATCATGAGGAAAGTCTGATGTAGAGTTCAGCCAGAAGTAGACTGATGTAAAATCATTTGTGAACTGCCTACACAAATGGTAAATTTTCTATAACTAGAAGTTGCTTTGATGATTTGAAACAGTTGGCCCTAACTTATAAATAATCACTAGGCCTAAGTGGGGACAGTAGGAGACATGGGGCCTGAAACCCTAAATTGCAAACTATTTGGGAAACATATTTATGGCCCTTCTGGGGTATATACTGTCTTCTTTTCATATAATCATCCCGAAAGATAAAATATACACACTTGAGATCATTTAGTAGCATGCACCAACTGCTCCTTAAAAAACTAGTTCTGGAATTATACACACAGCAGCATGGATGAATCTCAGAATAATTATTTTGTGAAGGAAGTTAGATGAAAAGAATACATAATGTACAATTTCTTTTATATAGAAATCAAGAAAGTGCAAACTAATCTATAGTGATAGCAGATCAGTGGTTGCTTAAGGATTGTGGGTGGTAGTTGATGGGGCAAGGAGAAGGAGGGGTGTTGGGTATGTTCATCATCTTGATTGAGGTAGTGAGTTCAAGGGTGTAATATGTTAAAACTCATTAGATTGTACACTATAAATATGTGCAGTTAATTGTATCAATTTCTTCCCTTTGATAAAGCTGTTTAAAAAAATAGTTTTGTATTCCAGGGTACAATAGCTGTGTGCTCAGGGTAAATACCTAGAATTCTGCCTGTTTGGTGTAGGACAGGAGCTGGAAAAGTGCCTGTCATAACAAATAAGTCCTGTGAAACCTGCAATGAAGAGTCCGTCTCAGAGAGTTTCTTATGTATAGTGGGGAAGATATGACTCGGCTTTCATTTTCACACTAATGGCTGAAGGCAGGACTTGCACAGGCATTTTACAGAAAACTAAACCAAACAAGTCAGGGAAATAATAGAAAAATCTCACTCAAGAAATACAAGATAATACTAGTTTTCCATAGAGAAAGGACATAATCCATAGTAAAAAATTAAACTTCAAGGGAAATAAGCAAAATGATTTTGAAGAGAGTTATTTTTTACACATAGAGTGCACCTTCTAGACCTATTCTATTACTGTTTTCTTCAACTGATAATTATTTCATTTGTGCTGTTAAAGGACACTTCTGAGAATGATGATGTTCACAACTAAGGATAATACCTTTGACCTCCAAGGGTGTATAAGGAACAAAATTTTAACTTGAATTTTAGATCTGAAACTTTGCCCAAACTTTTATTTCCTTTTATGTAACATAAAATGAAGAGATCTGAAGTTTATAGGAATTATAAAAAATACTCTTGACACAGATACTGAAATGCAGTGAGTTGGACTCAATTGCTTTTTAACTTAAATGAAAATGACATTGGAGCTTTGCTTTTTTTTTTTCTTTATTGATATTAGAGAAAGAGAGGAAGGGAGAGGGAGAGGGACAGAAACATCAGTGAGAGAAAACATCGATCGGCTGTCTCCTGCATGCCCCCCATTGGGAATCAGGCCCACAACCTGGGCATGTGCCCTGACTGGGAATCTAACTGGTAACCTCTTAATGCTTGGGGTCAATGCTCAACCACTGAGCCACACCGGCTGGGCTGGAGTTTTACTTTAAGAGCAGATTCTATGTTAAATGAGTTAAAATAGTTGTTCTATCATATGATTAACAGTATCTAGGAAGAGATGTGGATTTGCTTTATGACTCATCATTCTTAATATCCTAGTGTAGGGATATATGATTTTCAAACCATAAGTATATTTATAGGGATGTAGTGTGAAGCTTGCTATTTAAGCTTTAAAGACCATTTTTTATTAACATAAAAATTAGAATTTTTAAATTTGTTCACTTGTCTTTTTTTTTTTTTTTTAATTTTAGCTTCCACTGAAGATTGACATCATTAAACATCCAAATGAAACAGATGGCAAAAGTACTGCTATACACGCAAAACTCTTAGCACCTGAATTTGTAAATATTTACACGTACCCTTGTATTCCGGAATATGAAGAAAAGGACCATGAAGTAGGCAGCTTATTTTGAACAACTCTTCACATTGAATATAAAAATGAATTTTAAACTCCAGTGCTTTTCTGAACTTACTTGAACACAATTTCATATATTTTTTAATGACCTAGGGTTATCCTTATATAGCACTAAACAACATATACTTTATTGGTGTCTGAAAAAAATCAGACCATCCTAGATTTGTTAGGATTTTGAGTCTTTCTACTTTTTATCATTTTTCTGCATTATTTAAGTTTTTACACTTTGCCAATATTATTATGCCTGCTTTTACTTTCTCCCCTCTTTATTTTCCTGCCTACACTATACATAGATGGTCTAATTTGATGTGAACTAAGAAACAAGATGACAAACGTTGGAATTTCTCCAAAAGAAGAAAAGAAAGACTGAATTAAAAGGATTTTCAGGAATGCTTCCTAAATTAAGAACTTTAGAATATGGCCTTCCTAACATTTCTTTTGCCTGCGGAGAGACCTGCCTTGCTCATTTCTAGATTATTTTTTTGTTGTTGTTATTAATCTTCATCTGCGAATATTTTTCCATTGATATTTAGATAGAGTGGAAGGGAGAGAGAGAGAAACATTAATGTGAGAGAGACACACCAATTGGTTGCCTCTCACACGACCCTGGACTCAGGCTGGGGATTGGACCTGCAACCGATGCACATGCCCTCTACCGGAATTGAACTTGAGACCCTCAGTCGATGGGCTGATGCTCTAACTGCTGAGCCAAACCAGTCAGGGCCATTTCTAGATTCTTAATTGGTGGTCACATAGTTGAAATTTCATGTTGGTGAGATATTACTGGCCTTATTGAAAAGTAATGTTGCAATAGATTTCAAAAAGAGGTAGGCATTTGGTACTTCTTAAAGAAACTTGTAAACCTTTTTAGGTGTATTGGGGATCATTTATTGGTGGTATTAATCAGGAACAAAATTAAAAATTAATACAATCAAACCTCAGATCTCAAACATCTCCTGTCTCGAACATTTTGGTTCTCGACCAAGTTGTTCACAGGGAAAAATGTCTAGGTTGTCGCAAAAACCTTTAATTTTTGATCCAGCCTCACTTTCATGCTTGTCCCTCAGGCGACAAAAAAGAGAATACGCCAGTATGAGTCAGTTTACCACTAAACCTCAAGTTGTTATCATCTCAGGAAATTGTACTGTGAATATTTGCATAGGTTTTTTGGGTTGGTTTTTGTTACTGCTGATTATTAGATACATGCAGTAAGTCACCATGGGTCCTAAGAAGGTTAGTTATAGCAGCAAAGTAAAAAGGAAAGTTGTGAGAAGTATAGAGCTTGGACATGTACTGTACATAAGAAAGGTTAAAATGGAATCATTTGGGGGTCTGAAATGGATTAATTCAATTTATAATATTTTTAATGGGAAAAAATGATTCAGTTTTCTAAACAAATCCCTTTTCAAACAGCCTTCTGGAACAAATTAAGTTCAAGAACCAAGGTTCTACTATATACTTATTTGTTCTAGAAAGAACTTCATTTTTCCTTTTCTATCAGTGTGCTTTTTATTGAGTTTATATAGAAAGTTGTGTTTGTAAATAATATCTTGAGTTTTGGATCTAGGAATATATTTTCATTTCCTTTTAAGGTCAGCTAGGTATCATTTATATTAATTAAATAGAACACAGTGCTAGGTTCAATAAAGAGTGGTGATATGCTCATAATCCAACACAATTTAGAAACCCTAGACTTGGGTAATTTGAATGCAGGGAGAATGTTGGCAATGCATTGTGAATATCTAAGTAATTTGTATAACTTTGAAGTTTATAAATTCAAGATTTTTTGTTTATTTTTATAATACTTATTTTTCATATTAAAAATGATGCTCATTAAAGAAAATTTGAAAAATACAGAAAAGTATGTGGAATAAAATACTCATTATTCTACCAACGTTTATTCATTTCACAAATATTTACTGGGCGCCTGCTTCATGACAGGAGCCATTCAGACATTGGAGGCTCTAGTAGTATGTAATATGTCAGTAAAATGCTGAAAGAAAGAAAGTACCATAATTTACAGAATTATTCCTTGAAAGTTAGATTTTTCAGTCTTAATTTTTTCACTGTAATAGATATACTTTGACAAATATTATGGGTGTGGTGAGTATACGGGTATTTAGGATTTTTTTTTATTAAAGTAAATGCCCTTAAGGGAAATTATTTGACCAAAGGGCATGAACACTTCAAGAGTCTTGATTTAAGTTGCCAAAATGTTTTCACTAAGAGTTGTACTATTTAAACCTGCCATGATTAATGGCTATAAAGGCCCATTGCACAATTTCCTTACCAGCAATGGCTGTGTATCATTTGTTTTGTCTTTGTTTATTATGTAATAAACAAAGGTGAAAATGATATTTCATTACTGAGCACTTTTTAATGGTTCTTTTACAAAACATCACACACTTTGCCTCTGATCTTATGAAATATTATAAAGTTTTGTTTTCCTTTTCAATGTACAGTTAACTTGGCTTCTATCCACAGGTGAATAACTTATTTTGAAATAAAACTTTTAGGTAGTATATTATGATTATAAATTACTTGGGAAGAGCCCAAAACTTTATCATACATGTTAAAGAAGCGGATGTAGTAGAATCTAATGCTTGTTTCTTTGGTAGTCAATATATTTTTTCTCTTAAAGTTTTAAGCTGGTCAGAACATATTCATTTTGAAGATCATAATTGCACATTGTATAACTTAAGTTTCTTTGCTGTAGGTTGCGCTAGTTTTTCCTGGACCTAAGTCTGTCTCAATAAAAGATATTTCTCTTCATCTGCAAAAAAGGATTCAAAATAACATTAGAGACAAAAGTGATGACCCTGACAAGCCATCTGTTAAACGCAAGAAAACTGAGGAACAAGATTTGAGTGACAGCAAGTGCAAAGAGGCAACTCTGAAAAGAATTATATTTATAGATAGCACCTGGAACCAAACAAACAAAATATTTACTGATGAGAGACTTCAAGGTAAGAAAAAAAATTATTTGTATATTGCTCCTTCTCCCAACTTTCCTTTCATAAAACTTCAAACCTCCAGGTACATTTGAAGAATTACATTAACTACTCATACATCTTACCACTTTTGCTTTATTTCTCTTTCTCTATTATATGTGAGTATGTATACTTAGATGTATATATATATTTTTTGTTTGAACCTTTTGAAAGGAAGATGTAGACTTTACAACACTTCACCCTTAAATACCTGTATATATCTTGTAAGAAAATAATTGCATGATCGTAATACCATTATCATTTTAAGAAAATTAACAGAAGTTCTGTAATGTCTAATACATAGTCCAAATTCACTTTTCCCTAATTGACCCAAAAATATCTTCTGTAGCTTTTTTACCCTCTGATGTAGTGTGTAAACTCACATTCTATTTGGCCATGTCTTTCCAGTCTCTTTTAATGTAGAACAGTTCCCTGATTTTGCTTTTCATGACTTATACTTTGTGTGAAGCAGACAGGTCAGTTGTCTGAATGTTTAATCATGATTAGATTCAGTTTAAATATTTTTGCAAGAATCCTTACAGATAAGGATAAATCCAGGGTTGTCCATGACAATACCAGTTTATATCTTGTTTTGGTATAATTATTAATAGCACTCCTTTTTATTCTCAGAAATGAAGCTGTTTAGCTCATAAATTATGTGATTACTTTATTCATCGGTGAAATTATTTATTGCATCAAAATAGGAGGTATATAATGTAAGTTCCATTATTAGTGATAATTGTCAATACTTGGTTAAAGGTGATTAATTTTCACCCTGGCTGGTTTGGCTCCGTGGTTAGAGTGTCGGCCTGTGGACCAGAGAGTCCTGGATTCAGTTCCCACTAAGGGCACGTACCTTGGTTGGGGTTTGTCCCCGGCCCCAGTTGGGGTTGTGTGGGTGGCAGCCTAGAGTGTCTCCCTTATGTTGAAGTTCCTCTCTCTCTCTTTTCCTCCCTCTCCTCCTCCCGCTGTGTCTGAAGATAAATGCAAAAATGTCCTCAGGTGAGGATAAAAAAAAGGTGATTAATTTTGAATACTTAGTTAAAGTTTTATCTTCTTAGAAATTAATAGTAATCTGTGGGGAGACGCTTTGAGGCTATGGACTGTCTATTTACCAACTGCTTTCACACAGACATTTTAGCATTCCTTGATGACTCTTCTAAATCAGTAACTATATTGAGAATGCAAAATTATGAAATTTTATTATTTCTTTAACATATGTTAGCTGGCATTCTTATGTAAAGAAATGCCTTTCCTTTTTCCCCTCTTCCTTTGTCCTCTCCCCCTACCCCTACCGTTTATGAGATCACTGTGGTCTGATAGATGTCTTTTTAATTCAATATATTATAATCTATCATGATTATATATATATTTTTGATTCCCAAATTGTCTCAAATTTTGCCAGTGGGAGCCCTTCAGGTCCTTTGTGGCATGACCTCATTAGTCTTTCTGGTACAGCACTTGTTCCTTCCTCAGACCTAGCGTCAATCATTCGAAGTTTACGTATTCTTTTCTTCTGCCCCAGACCAAGGACCAGTCAGTTAAAGGAGTTGTGGTTCTTTTTAATGGGGAATGATATTAGAAACCAAGAGCTGGTAAATGTATAACTATTTGGATGTCGTTGCTTCAATGGACAGAGCCAAGAAGAAGAAGTGCGTGCGTGTGTGTGTGTGTAGACAGAGAGAGAGAAATCACATGAATGGTTCCAATGCAGCTTTAACATTACAGGGATTTTTTCTTTTGCTTTATGTCTACGTATCCTTTCCTCTTACAGTGAAAAGCTTAGTTCCTAATAATAATGGCTTAAAAGAGTTGCTTTACTTTCCCAAGTACTATAACTAGTAATATGAAGAAAAGGAGCTCACATTAACTCTCATGTTCCCTTGCACCATAGTCAGTTCTTCAGGTTTTCTCAGTTTATCTAAAAGCTTTAGTTTTATTTCCAGCTTTTTGATGGCTTTATTCGTGTACTGTACATGATCATAAGGCAAGAGAACTACCTACTTGCTACTAGGCAGTTGCCAAGACAGTTTCAACCGGGAAGAGCTGCTGCCAGGCTATTGTTTAAAGGGTACATTATTTAGAAAAGAAAGCTTATGACACTTTTTAGAATCTGACTTCTGTGACTTAGTACCAAGCTGAAGTCACAGAATATAATGTATTAAAAATTATGTTTCTGTTATCTTACTGTGAATGCTGAGGTTAAGAATCTTATTAACAATGTAAAAACATACCATTTTGCCAGACTTTACAGAGAAGTAGCTCTGATGTTTTACTACTGTCAAAATAAAACATTTAAAGGTTGAATGTCTAACACAATCATAAACCTACAAGTGAAGAGTGATATAACATTCTTGAAGATTCACCACAGGAAAGTTTGGGGGGGGGGGCAGTGGGGAAGGATGGTTTTCTTTTTGTTGGGAGGGTGTCCATATTATTAAAATGGGAATTATATTGTAATTTGTTTTAAAAATTAGCCCACTCTATCCCTTCATTTTGACAGATTTGTTTACATTATAAGCATTTCCTAAACAAATATATACTTAGTGTGTCTTTGAGGGCTCATCGTATACTACCTCATTCATTCCTCACAGCAGCATGATTTTCATTCTCATTTTTCAGTTGAAGAAAATTAGGCAATAATTTTGCAGAGAAAAGCCATTTATAATTACCTGTTAAAAATTGACTGCTAAAAATGTTTGTGATTTTATCTTAAAGCTATTGATCTCCAGAAGTACTAGCAAGAAAATTGTTTAAATGTATGTTGAAATTTTAAAAATAAATATTAATTTTCTATTTAATCCCATGTCTGTGTATTTCAGTGTGGTTTAAAAAGTTCTATATAACTATACTTCCAAGGAAATCTTTAAAACAAGAAAGATTAGTAGTGTTAGTCACTAAATCTTGGTTTTTATATTTAACATTTTTTTTTTTTATCCTCACCCAAGGACATTCTTCAATATTTTGTTCAGATATTGAAGAGGGAGGGAGGGAGAGAGAGAGAAAAACATCGACGTGAAAGGGACACATCGAGTGGTTGCCACCCACACGACCCAATGAGGGCCAGGGACAAACTGCAACCGAGGTACATGCCCTTAGCAGGAACCGAACCCGGGTCTCTCCAGACTGCAGGTTAATGCTCTAACCGCTGAGCCAAACTGGCCAGGGCTATATTTAACATTTTAGAACATATTAGATATATTATAGAAACTAGCATTATTACAGTAGTTGCTCTTAGTTTCTTTCTTTTTAGAAATTACATTGATGTTGTCAAAATCCAATGTTAAGATTTTTTCTTTTTATTTTTCAATTACAGTTTACATTCATTTTTTTGTATTAGCTTCAGCTGTACAGCGTAGTGGTTAGTCAATCATATACTTTACAAAGTGTTCCCCACTCCCCCATCTATGTTAAGATTTTAACATAGATTTTTAATGTAGATTTTTTTTTTTTTTTTTTTTATCCTCACCCGAGGACATTTTCCCATTTTTTTGTTCAGGTAGAGTGGGAGGGAGAGAGAGAAACAGAGAGAGAGAGAGAGACATCGATGTGAAAGGAACACATCGAGTGGCTGCCACCCGCATGACCGACCAGGGCCGGGAACAAACTGCAACCGAGGTACGTGCCCTTAGCGGGAACCAAACTCGGGTCTCTCAGGACCGCAGGCCGACGCTCTAACCACTGAGCCAAACCGGCCAGGGCACATAGATTTTAAATGTACTAATTACTTAGAACATTTGTTGTTGTTGTTAATCGTCACTGGAGGATATTTTTTCCATTAATTTTTAGAGAGAGTGGAAGGGAGTAGGGTGGGGGAGACAGAGAGAGAGAGAGTGAGGGAAACATTGATGTAAGAGAGACACATCGACTGGTTGCTTGCCTCCCATACACACCCCAACTTGGACCAGGGATCAAACCTGAAACCCAGGTACGTGTCCTTGACCGGAATCGAACCTGCAACTTTCTAGTGCCTGGGCCAACACTCTAACCACTGAGCAACACTGGCCAGAGCACTTAGAACATTTTGAAATGTCTACTTTTACTTCTTGGTTATAATGACTTCAATACAAATAGTTTAAAGGGTTTGATTTTGGTTGTTTTAACTTCTGTATATCTTTGAATCAAAATTATTCAAGTTGAAATATTTTCAAAATACTTAGAATACTTTAAAGGGAGTTGGCTTTTGTGATTTATTCATTCAATTAGTAATATTTGTTGAACACCTGCTTCTGGACAGGAAGTGGTTTAGATTTGAGAGCTATAAAGGAGGATAAAGCAATATCTCTACCTGTGGTTGACCACAGTAGCTATTAGTTAGGGTAGTGTTCAACTGCATGAAACAGAAGCCCAGCTAGAATCTTAAAACAAGTAGTGGGTTTACTTTTTACATATAAAGCCTAGACTGGGTAATGCAGGGCTGGTACAGGGACTTCACAATGCCCCTGAGGACTCAGACCCTTATTCTCCTCCATCACTTTCATCCTCATGCTTGTGAGATGGCTGCTAGTCCCTGATGCATTGCATATATATTGCAGGAGAGACAAAGGGCAATATGTCTGTGACAATATTGTATAAAGTCATGTATGAGTCTGACTTGTTTATTTAAAAAAGAAAAACATACACAGCTTTCCTGGAAATTCCACCTGAGAGATTTTATTTTTCCTTTCTTTGGCCAGAACTGGTTCACATGACCACCCTGGCTGTAAAGAAAGTTGGAAAATTGTTTTTTAGCTAGACACACACTGAACAGGATTGAGATTTGTGAATAAGAGAGAAGAAAGTGAATATTGAGAAGACAGTGGACATTGTCATATAATCTATTATGAGAGGCAGACAAGTAAGCAGATAAGAAAGTCTAATCAGTTTTGTGATAGCATTAAACCCATTTCTGCCCCTGGAGTCCCTGGAAGGATTCACTGTCTCTGTTGAAATATTGATAGATAAGGGTGGGGGAGGAGGGCATTTGAGACAAAGGAAATAAAAATATTTTAACTCCAGAAGATTGAAAAAGTTGAGTATGGTGTTGAATGCATACATATATGGGTATGGTAGGGAAACAAACGAAAGAAATTCAAATTATGAATGCTCTTGAATGTCATACCTGGGAATCTGATCTTTTATCCATGTGTGCTGTGGCATCGTTAAAGAATTTAAAGCCTGCCCTGGACAATTTGGCTCAGTGGTTAGAGCGTCGGCCTGTGGTCCAGAGAGACCCAGGTTCGGTTCCTGCTAATGGCACATACCTTGGTTGCAGTTTGTCCCAGGCCCTGGTTGGGTTGTGCGGGTGGCAGCCACTCGATGTGTCCCTTTCACATCGATGTTTCTCTCTCTTTTCCTCTCTCTCCCTCCCACTCTATCTGAACAAAAAAATGGAAAAAATATCCTCGGGTGAGGTTAAAAAAAAAAAGTAAAGCCCGACATTGACATGATTATACTTGTGTTTTAAATCTAATGAAAACTAAAAGAGGGGCGGGGGTGAGATAAACCAAAGAACTTACGTATATAAGCATAACCAATGGACATAGACAACAATGCTGTGGGGGAGAGGGGCGGGAAAGAAAAGGGTGTCAAGGGGGGAAAAGGGAGAAACATCTGTAACAAAAATAAGTTAATTTTTTTAAAAAAGGGCTAGAATCCGACTTCTAGCCCCAATTCTGCCACTAAATTGGCAAAGTTGTTTTTTTTAATGTTACTTTTAAAATTAAATTGTGATACATAGACGAGACCATACATACAACACTGAATCATAGCACATAATGATGTAATGATAAGTTAAGAACCCAGACATCAGAACTGCATCAATAAATTGCATCTGTGTTCTCCTCCCCTCTGCCATTCCCCTTTTCCCCACACAGTTTATTCTTCTCCTGAATTATGTTTATCATTCTTTTGCTTGTTTAGATTGAAGTTTTATTATGTACACCTATTTTCATAAACTTGATGTTATTTAATTTTGCTTTATTTTGACCTGTATGTTATTTTCTTGGGACTCTTATTGTTTCTAAAGTTTATCCATGTTTAAATAAAAGTTTATCACAGGTTTAAATAAAAGACATTGGTAGGTATTAGAAAGAGATGAATCTCTTAAATGTTAACTACTTTCACTTATTGCTACAAGGTCCAAGACTTATAGGTAACTGTCATGTGTAAGATTTCATTCTGTGTTTTATATTTCTTCTTATATACCTTAATGCATTTAAGGAAATATATTATTTTAAATTGGGATCAAGAGAATTTATCTGTGCTCTTTAAAAACAATCCCTAATTAAGGAAATCATCATTATTGTATCACACCCTGTGGTTAAAAAATATTTAGCCCTGGCCAGGTGACTCAGTTGGTTGGAAAGTTGTTCCATACACCAAAAAGGTTTTCAGTTTCCTTCCCAGTCAGGGTGCTAGGTTGTGGGTTTGATCTATGGTTGAGGTGCATATGGAGGCAACCGATCGATGTTTCTCTCACATCAGTATTCCTCCCTCCCTCCCCCCCGTCCTGTCTCTCTAAAATCAATAAACATCTTTGGTTGAGAATAAAAAAAATATGTATATATATATTTATACTTTTTTTTTGTTTTTGGCAGGGTTGTTACAAGTTGAGTTGAAAGCAAGAAAAACTTGCTTTTGGCGCCATCAAAAAGGAAAGCCAGATACCTTCCTTTCCACAATCGAAGCCATCTACTACTTTCTGGTAGACTACCATACTGATGTATTACAAGAGAAATACAAAGGACAATATGACAATCTTTTATTTTTCTACTCTTTTATGTACCAGTTGGTGAAGAATGCCAAACGCTCTGGAGACAAGGAAACAAGAAAAATTGCTCATTAGTTTTTAAGAAGCCATTTATGTCATTTTATTTTGCTAAAATCAATAAACTTGTAATTGTGCTTTGTTTATTCTTAGGAAATAATTCATGTGTAATGTCTGCAACACCACTTTAAAAAATAAGCCTTCATTTATTTCACCTCATATTTTTTAAAAAGGAAGTTATTTGTAGGAATTTTCAGAGTGTTGATTGAAAAATTAGCTCAAGTTTGGATCTCCATTTTACTACTGTATTTTAATATAATAATGTGTCATATTTATATCTGTGCAATGAGATATATTTAGATATTTGTTTAGAGATCTTCATGTCTTTCCACCTATACTCACTACCATGTTTGGAGGTAGATGGGATCAGAATCTCCTTGCTGACAATGACAGGTAATTTGCTGGAGGTTAATGGCAAACATGAGCAGAATTGTAGCTCTAGTACCTAGGTCTATTTTTTTAAGTCCACACTACGTACAGTTTGTTGCTTTGTACTGGCATCCTTTTATAAACCTGATAATTCTTTTTTTAATCCTCATCTGAGGATATGTTTACTGATTTTTTTTTTTTTTTTTTTTAGAGAGAAACATTGATGTGAGAGAGAAACATCGACCCATTGCTTCCTGTATGCACCCCGACTGGGGATTGAACCTTCAATTTAGGTATGTACCCTGACCAGGAATCGAACCCACAACCTTTCGGTTTACAGTATGATGCTCTAACCAACTGAGCCACACTGGCCAGGGTTGGCATCTTTAGGAAGAAATAGCTAGCAGTCATAGGGCCTGTCATTGGAATGGACACATGGTTCAGTTGAGCCAGCAGAGTGCCCAGTGATCGATTCAGTGACGAGCACATGACTCAACATCCTTTCTGATAAGTGGTATGGATACTGCATCAGATAGGGCTTGTTTTTCAAGAAGCACTGTGGTGCAGTGGTTAAAATCACAGACCCTAGAACTAGACTATCTAAATCTAGATCTCAGCTTTTCCTTTGCACTTACCAGTCCTGTCAGTTACTTTATCTCTAAAGATAGGGTAATACAGTAAGCTACCTTAAAGGATAATTATGAAGATTAACTGACTTAATGTATCTAAAATGGCTCTCAACTGCACCTAGCATACAGTAAGAGCTGTGTGTATTTTTGTATATATATATTTATTATTTTATTTGGATGGGTAAACTAAATGAAATAACCTTAGAGCTCCTGCTGGCATGTGTATTCCAGTTGGCAAGAGCCTGCCTTAGGAGGAAGCCAACAAAGGAAAGCAGAGGGGAGAGATCAAAAGACAGTCCTGAGGCCATCGTTCCATCACCTAATCTAGCTGCTTGTGAATGGAGCTCTGTGCTGCATAGCTTGTTTGCCCCTCTGGATCCACCCTCCACTCTTCCATTCTCTCCCTTCTATTGGGTAGGTTCCCTTGCCTTCTGGCTTTTGGCTGGTTTCAACAAATGAGAAGCACTAGCAGGAGATTGGAGGTTGAAAAGCAAATGAAATTGTATTCATTTCCCCTGCCCCCTTTCCAGCCAGGTCACCATAGATTGTCTGTGTCCTTCTGCTAAAGGCCCTTCTATCAGGCATCCCTTTCCAAGCAGTTATCCATTTATCCTCTCTCATTTCAGGTCCCTCCCTGTCCCCCCTTTCACTTAGGGGTAGTAATGTCTCCTGGGTGTTACTAGCCCCAGGGTAGTTCATTAACTCTTATTGGTTTCCTGATCCTACCTATACCTTTGTAAGTAGTCATTTCATCATATTCCTTCATATAAATGTCCACGTCTGTTTCTTTCCGGGAACTTGACTGATAAATTTACCCATGTGGATGCTAGAAATAGCAGTGAACTTCCCAAAAGTATACTCAGAGGGGCACGTTTCATGAAAAAATGAGTTAATGGCAAAATTTGTTTGCTGCACATGGTATTCTCTTAGAGATTCAAAAGGCACAGCATAAAAGCGCTTGCTAAAAAGTCCTGAAATAAACATTTAGAACTTTATTTAGGCTAGTATTTCTTAAACTTAATTGAATAAGTAATAGGTACTAACATCCTGTAAAAGTAGGACATTTGGAATATTGTAATATATAGTGATCCCTGATTGTATATAAATGTGGAAACTGAGGCCTAAGGAGATTAACTAACTTGCTCACAGATCTCAAAACTAGTTAGTGATAGAAGTTGGTTTAGAATCTGGGACTTCTGATTGGTTCAGTGGGTTCACCACTTAATTATGATATTCGTGAAAAAGAATGTAGATTATATAAGGTCTGGACAGTATTAACCCTATAGTCTTAGCCCAATAAACTGGCTTGTTTATTTAGCAGTTATTTTACAAGAATGGAATTAAAATGGATTTCTTCATATTTAGAACTTAGCACTGGGAACAGAGGAAGGCCTTGATTGATTAAAGCAAGCCAAAGTTGGATTTCTCTGGGCTAAATTTGGCCTTTTCTGGGCCAAAATATATTGCCATTTAAATGGCTCTGTAAACAACTAACATAGCTGTTACGAGAAAGCGGGGAGGACCAACAAAGATCAATTCTATCACTCATTTTCCCCCATTTGGTATAAGAAAGATGACCCACATAGAAACAGAGATCAAAGGCGTGGTTGCCAGGGGAGAGGGCTAGGGAGGCAGGGGTGGGTGAAAAAAGGTGAAGGGAAATACAGTCCATAGAATTGTGAGAAGTTGAAATGATGATAGATAATTCCTAGAATTAGTGGAGTGATCACATTTTTAGGTATAAAAATATTGAATCACTATATTATATACCTGGAACTAATATAACATATATACCAACTATACTAAAAAAAAAAAAATGACCCACATTCTTCATAAGGGCCTAATTTACAACTAAAGCTAGATAAATCTCAAGTTCTTGCCCCCAAAATGATAATAATACCTGTTAGAACAATGAATTGGTTGTAATTGTCTTATTTTTCTTTGGTATAATAGACTGCATAAATTACCCTAGTTCTTGACTTTTCCTTGTATTCATGGTCCTTTTTCATGCTCCTTTGAAGTACCCTCTCTGATTCTGGGCCATATGTATTTCCAAACATCTAGCGTATTTCCACTTACTCTCGTGTTTCTGTTGACATAAGCACGTGCATGCCTGGGTTAGCCTGCTGGAGGGTGAGACACCTGTGGAACAGAGCCAGGTTACCCTGACACCTACCCATTGCAAGTGTGTGAGCAAGGAATGTCTGTGTTATGCCACTGAAGTTGTATAGCTGTTTATTATACAGTATTATTGTGCCAATACATATCTCATCCTTGGATATAGTATCAGACACATCTTCCTTAAGCACCTTCTCAGATTCTTGGCCTCGCTGTTTACTACGCTATCAGTGACTTGCTTTGCCATAGCTACAACCCTACAGAGTGACACTGCTGGCAGGCTTGTGTGATTCCTCTGCCTGAGGTCAACTAGCCACATGCTCAGAATCCCTCCCAACACTGTGGACTCAAGGAAGCACCATGCCTCAGACTTTCCTCAGTGACTTTCAAAAGGGCTAGATGATGCAAACTGTCAGATCAATTCCTATCCTTTCTTTTGATGAACTGTTTTAAGGCACAGTTTTTTACCCTTTTGTCCAGAGATGTACCATGTGGCTAAGCAAGTGTACTTGGCAAGTGTTTGGCAGTGTCTTTTTATGGCTTTTCATGAAACAAATCAAGTGCTGTGTAGTAATTTATCAGTTCTCATTTGCCTCCCATCCGTGCTAGCCTTTCTTTCTTCCTCACTCTTCCCAGCCTGGATTTGTACCCTCAAATACAATAATAGACTTATTTTTTGCCTCAAACTCTTTTAGGGAAGCCAGGTGGTTTAGTCTGGATTTGGTGAGGAAAGCAGATTCATTACAAGTATTACATGAATGAAGAGGCTTAATAAAGAATTAGGATTCAAAGAACTTATATGCATGTATGTGTAACCAGTGGACATAGCAACAATGCTGGGGGCGGGGATCAGGAGGAGGGTGTCTGGGAGAAAGGAGAAACATCTGTAACAAAAATAAATTAAGTAAAAATAAAAAAGTAAAATAATTAGGATTCACCCAAATATGGGAGTTGTTGGGGAAGTAAATATGTGGAAGACTACTCATAAGAGGTTAGAGAAACAGTCACTAACTAGTTCAGCCTAAGTTGCTCAAAGCGCCATGCCCATGTCTTAATTTATTGATATAGGTATGTCTTGAGCATATTAAGCTTCTCATTCCCTTAATCTCTTTAGGTATACTTTGGTTCAGCTGGAAGGCATCTCCTTAATCCTTTCAGAGGTCTTAAAAAATGAGTGTGTATCTATACGCCTTTATTGGTCTCTTCGTTGAGTCCATGGTAGTAGCAGTATGCTGGCCTTGGTTTTTGTCCTAATGTATTTAATGATTACACATTTGGTTTGATGAGAAGTGATTTCCTTACATCCTACGCTCTGTGTTCCCTTTTGATTCCATTTGCATACCCATCACCTTATTTAGTTTGTCTCTTTCTGTTAGGAGTTTATCAATTACAGTTAATAGCAGCCAGTTTGTTCTTTCAAAATTCTGCCTCAAAATCTCTCTAAATACCATGAATGCATTAGCTGTGTTTTCTGTCTTCATGTTACTGCAGGCAATAATTTTACAAAGTTTTTGCCTGCAAATACTGACAGTTAAAAGACCCTAGTGACAGTTTGGCTAAACGCTTAATGAACCTACACTGAAGACCACCAGTCAAAAAAATCACTATCCATGAAAAAGAGCCAAGTATCACCACATATTTGTTGAAAGCCTACAAATAAAAAAGAAGAATTCATTAACAAGGAGGAGGGAAAATTCAAAAGAAACACACAAGCAGAGAACAAAGAAAATGAAAACTGAATACCTTCAGAAAAAGAGTATATTGTGTAGCTATAAAATATGAATGGGATAGTATGAAAAAGAACATGCAATAAAAAAGAGAACCTGGGAATTAAAAATGTGATTGCTGAAATACAAATTCAATGTTTTGTTGGAAGACAAAATATAGCCTCAGAATAGAAAATTATAAATTCCAAATAAAGTTCAACCTTAGTTCAAAGTTGCAATTGAAACCATGGGCTGTGTATTACACCATATTTAATAAATATCTGGAGGAGAAAGACATTTATTGACAATAGTGTTTGTACTCACCATAAACCTTTTTTGTTAAAGAGAATGTTGGAGAATATTGGACTCCTAGTTATCATAAATTCACAAAAATGAGAGAGTATTGGCTAGGTGGCATGAAAGTCTATCCATGCAATGTATATTAACCTATACATTTACTGTATATCACCATTATGAAATTCACTTTCTAGCTGGATTTCTGAGATGGACCAAAGCACTACTCTCCAAATTACTTTTAAGCTTGATGCTTCCATATTATCCCCTTGAGACTCTGCCAACTGCATTGTTATTTTATATGTTAGTTGTTGTAGTATTTATCTCATTACTTATTTATCATAGGATATTGTGTTTGATGAAGGAAATTCACTCACCTGTGCTGTAATATTCACACCAACACTTGGCTGATTAATTTACTGTTGATGACCTCAGAATCTTTATTTAGTAATTCTGCTGCTGTAACTGGAGTGAATAACTAGCTAGTGAAAAAACAAGATTTTGTTTTGGCTTTGTTTGTAAAGGTCATTTCTAAACTCATAATTAAATTTATTTTTCCACTTGAGGAAATATTTCAGAAAGTCAAAGAAATGGAAAATAGGAGGAAAAAATATGATTAAGGACCACTCCAGAAGGTCCTTCATCTGAATAATAGGAGTTACAGAGAGAAGGAGAATTGTGTGGAAAATATTTTTTAATTCCTAAAACTGAAGGACACAGGCCTTTCAAATGGAACAAAGACACAGACTAAGGCCTGTCAGAGAAATTTCAGAGAACTACAGACAGAGAGGAAATAAAGTTTTCAAAAAGAGGAGGCAGGTCATATAAAGACCAAGATTCAGCAGTCAGAGGATTTCTCAAAACAACATTGGAAACTAAAAGGTAATGGAGAAATGAATTCAGAACTCAGAGTGAAAACAAGTTTGTACTGGATTCTATTTCCAGTCATACAATCAATCAAGTGTGAGTATAGAATAAAGACATACGAGGTCTCAAAAATTTTACCTCCATGTATCCTTCTTGAGATGAAGATGTTTAGGGCTATACTGCAGGATGTTTTCCAGCAAAAGGGAGGAGGAACCAAAAGGAGGAAAGTATCTAGAAAGCAGAAGAGAGAAGTCCTGAAATTCATCCATTCAACACAAATTTCGGGTAACTATCATGCGCCTGATTCTTGTCTAGGTGATGAATATAGCACGCCAGGCAATAAGATT
The DNA here is from genome assembly GCF_014108415.1 of Molossus molossus. NCBI lineage: Eukaryota > Metazoa > Chordata > Mammalia > Chiroptera > Molossidae > Molossus > Molossus molossus. Next base: position 187,971,186 of record NW_023425344.1, read on the forward strand.
TAAAGAGGAAAGTAAAGCAGAGTAAGGAGCAAACAGTGACTGGTGCAGGAAAGAGATGCTACTTTAAATAGGGTTATCTGGGAAAACTTCTTTATAATCAGATACAATTGAGCAAAGACCTGAGTATAGGGAGAGAAAGTGAGTCATGCAGATAACTAAGAGAATATCATTCTGAGGAAAGGGAACAAGATGTGAAAATGTCCTGAGGAACTAAAATATTCGGTATGTTTGAGAAATAGCAAGGCCAGTTTGACTAGACCAACGTGTGGGAGGGAAAAAGTGGTAATATCACATCTGTCACCACCCAAAACTGCCAGTCTACTGGAGCATTGGAACAACCTGCTGAAGTTATAACTGAACATACAAGGTGTCAGAAATTCAGAGGCAATCCTTTGCAAAGATGGGGTGCTAAACTCCAAGATATATAATATGCATTGGATCAAAGACCTTTCTATGGCATTGTGCCCCAGTACAAAAATATATATAGGTCTGGGAACCAAGAGGTGAAAGCAGATGTGCTTCTGCCCCTTACAATCACTTCTAATGATCCTCAGGGTACTTTGTACTTTCTATTGTCACAGCTCTGAACTCTACATATTAAGAGGTCTCGGTCCTTAAAGGGGACACACTTTTGCCAAGAAATACAGCAAAAATCCTATCGAAATGTAAGCTGCAGCTACCACCTAGGTACTTTGGGTTCCTTGTGTCCAGAGATCAGAAGACAAGAAAAGAAGTGACTGCCTTGCCAGGGATAATTAATCATCAGGAGGAGGTAGGCGTCCTATTTCACAATCAGTGCAGGAAGGAATAAAGTTAAGTGTGGAGCCCAAGTGGTACACTTACCAAATTGTGACAGTAACAAATGGGTATAGCAACCCCACCCTGAAAATACATGATGGCAGAAACTCAGCCCCTCAGGGAATGAGGGTCTAGGTTTACAACACCAAGTAAGCCACCAACAGCAACAGAAGTGGTAGTGCAGGGTAAGGAAAGCTAGAATTGATAGTGGAGCGGGGAGATGATGAGTAGTGACTGTATTCCCCAGCCTGACTGCAGCACTGACTGCAGCAGTGGGGACTATAGTTTGTCCCACTTACTCCATCTCTAAGTTCCCCTCAGGAAAAGAGGCCCCTTCGATCCTGTAGGAGCCTACACATATATGGAGAAATAGATCTATGGGAGCAAGGAGTGGATTGTAGTAAGCAGAGAGATGCTGCCCAGATGCACCTCCAAGAAAGGACTTACTGCTCAGTTGCAAGGAATAAGGTCAGCAACCTCCAACTGTCAGCTTCTTCAGAGTCCGCCTCAGCTGCAGAGAGCTATTTGCTTGGGGACGTGACCTTCCCATACCTGGTGACAGTGAGGTCAGCTGAATGCAGCTGCAGAAGTGACCCTAGCACACATGGGGAGCAAAACTAGGCAGTTAAATAGAATTGTGAGCTATAATAAATAGTTATTATTTTAAAACATTACATTTTGGGGTGGTTTGTCATTCAGCAATAGAAATTGCAGTGGGGTGTTCCCTTGACGAAAAGCTGAAGCATGTGGTATTGGCTGTGGGACTACGCAGCAGGTATTGAGAGCGGAAGAGCGGCAAGAAGACTGTTAGTGGAGGCTGAGAGGGCAAGTGTGGTAGGCAGAATAATGGCCCCCAAAGATGTCCACATCCTAATCTCTAAAACCTATGACTACGTTGCTTTACGTAGTCAAAGGAACTTTGCAGATGTGATTAAAGACCCTGAGCTGTGGACATTAGCCTGGATTATCCAGGTGGGTTCAATATACACAGAAGGATCCTTCAAGTGCAAGGATGCATAGAGGAGGTCAGAGTGATGTGACATGAGGATGTGGCCCACTGTCGCTGGCTTTCCAGGTGGACGAAAGGAACCCCAAGCCAAGGAATGTGGGTGGCCTTAGAAGCTGGAAAAGGCAAGGAAACAGTCCCTCTCTAGAGCCTTCAGAAAAGAATACAGTTCAACCAACATCTTGATTTTACTTTATTGAGATTGGTGTCGGGCTTCTAACCTCCAGAACGATATAGTAATAAAGTTGTTGCTTACACCTGCTAAGTTTCTGGCGATTTGTTACAAAAGCAAGAGAAAAAGAATACCAATAGTTAGGAGGTTATTAACCAAGGCTAGGAGATGGGGGACAAAGTCTCAGCAGAGAGTAGAAATGCAGTAAGGAGATTTTTAAATGCCGGAGAATGTAGGGTCAGAGTTATGTGCAGTAGCAAAATGAATGTTAATGCTTTTGCCTGCTCTAATATAGAAGATGGAAAAATGAACCTTACAAATTTAGAGCTCTCTCATTTCCAGGCAGAGTGGCGAAAGTACCAATTATCTTTTTATAGCTACTGATGATAATAGACAAGAAGAGAGAAATGAGCTAAAGAAGGAAATGTTTGATTTTAAAGAAGAATTTTGAGGCAATATTTCCACTCTGGCGCATGTCATTTCTTAGGGAGAAAGAAGACCACCTGGAGCATGGGGCCGAAATCCCAGAGGGTGGAGCCAGGAGGCACAGGGAGCGATGGATTAGGAAACCACCACCACAGGACTATCCCTGACTTCAGTGTAGGGGCTCTGACAACAACTGTGCTTTCGAGTCTCCTGTTCCCCTCACCCCCTTCTTGACTGGGAGTGTTTGTGTGGGTTTTTTATCCTAGAAGACCTGAACTGAGTGAAACCATTCCCAAGTAGCTACACCTGAGGAGTTTTATCCATACCTGGACCTAATTTAGATGTTAAGATAATGAAGACTTTAGGGTACAGGGTGAGTATATTTTGCACGTGGGTAGAACAAGAATTGTGGCCAGAGTGTGGACTGTGACAGTCTTCAACGATGGCCCTTAAACAATTCCTCTCTTCCCTGAACAAGCATATGCCCCCTTCCTTCAAGGTTGCAGTCCATTTCCCTTCCCCTTCACTCTGGGCTGGCCTTATAACTGACTTTGACCAATAGAAGGTGGTGAAGGTAAGGTGTGACAGTTCCGGCTTTCACCCTCTTGGACCCCTGAGCCAACATGTTTAAATCCCAGACTATCCTGCTGGAGAGAGGGACCTTGTTGAGAGTCCCTAGAGACATCACATGGAGAGAAAGAGCGCTTAGGGGAGGAATGAGATGCCCTAGTCTACAGCATCAAAACCCGACAACCTTCTAGCTCCGCTTAGCCACCCTTTTAATGCAACGGCATTTCCAGCTGACCTCATCTGGAGCAGAAGAACCACTGGTCACGAAAACATGAGGAATTTCAGAAGCATTGTCTCAAGCCATCACATTTGTTACATAGCAGTAGTTATCTAATACAGTCATATTTTTGTAGAGGAGGGTTTAAGAAAAAGAGACTTAGAAGAAAATACCTGTGGAGAGCTGGGAACCTAGACATCTCTTTTCATTTTGAACTGTCTCTGTCCCTTTTAGTCCATCGATGGTCTCTTCATCGATACAGTTTTCTTAAAAGCTTTGTGAGCCTTCTATGGCAAATTAATCCACCCCATTAGACGAAAGCCACTTCTGTACATTTCTTTTAGAAAACGCCCATGGTATTCTCTCGTCCACGAGACCTATGTATGAAGCACTGTTTGACATCTTTCTGAACTCTCAAAGGATTTTACAGCCGCTGATTTATCATAACTCCTAGACCATGTTTTACTCTTGGTACCTTGGGCCTTTGTCTGTTCTCTGAGACCACTGATGACCCTGAAAATATTTCTCTGCCTGGTGAAGTTGGGGATAAAAAATGGTAGTGAATACTTCAGAGTTTACAGGAGGAGACATCTATATAGCTATTTCAGTTTCCTCTCCTGACTCACCATAAAAAACTTTGAGAAAACAATACTACTATAAACTTAAATGTAAGTTACACTTGTAGGTAACATCTATTTTATTAAATGTATTATAAACATATTAATAAAATACAGTACAATCATAGCAAGCATCCATGATCATTTAACAAATGACTCAATTTCTGAAGCAGAAAAGTACATGAGTGAAAGTTCTGGTTAATATTTTAAAGTGAAGGCTACTTTTTTATTAGCTAAAAAAAGTACTTTGTTTGATCGCCCTATATAAAAGTGTTGGTTCCACCTGATTCCCTGCTGCGAATTAAAAAACAAAAACAAACAATTTAAATATATATAAAAGATTATGGTATTTATCTTATTTGGCCTTAAATACTAATAAATTAATGTTTACAATTTTATTATCAAGGGAAATTGCTTCTTTTAACAAATATAAATCCTTGGCGATGCTGCAAATAGAATCTAAATTTTTGAATCAAATTTTCTAATTGCTGATGACTCTTTTCTTATTTAATGGATTATATATTTTGGAATTTTATAACTACCATGAATATGAGAAATACATTGTTTTGGTACCATCAGGTCTTTTTTAAGTCTAAGTATAGTGGATTATAAATATAATGGAATAAAAGTTTTCTAGAACTCTATTCTCAGAGAAAGTTACCTAATTTTTTAAAAAATCACTCTATAGAGGATTTTTTCACAGTGATATATTACTAAATGTTTGCTATTGTAACCTTTATTCTCCTTCAGTTTCTCAAGCAAATATTTCACAAACACTTTAAGAAACTCTAGAAAAACTTTTAATACTGTAACACATAATAAGTTCTGATTTTAAAGCACTTTACTAGGAAGGAAGGAAGGAAGGAAGGAAGGAAGGAAGGAAGGAAGGAAGGAAGGAAGGAAGGAAGGAAGGAAGGAAGGGAGGGAGGGAGGGAGGGAGGGAGGGAGGGAGGGAGGGAGGGAGGGAGGGAAGGAAGGAAGGAAGGAAGGGAAGGAGGGAGGGAGGGAGGGAGGGAGGGAGGGAGGGAGGGAGGGAGGGATGTCAGCTGGCTGGTGTGGCTTAGTGGTTGAGCGTTGACCCATGCACCAAAAAGTTGCTGCTTCGATTCCCCTTCAGGGCACGTGCCCAGGTTGTGGGCCCGATCCCCAGTGTGGGTTATGCAGGAGGTGGCCAACTGATGTTCTCTCTCATCGATGTTTCTATCTCTCTCTCCCTCTCCCTTCTTCTCTCTCTAAAGTGAATAAAGAAAGAAAAAGAAAAGGGGGAAAAAGAAGGAAAGAAATATGGAGCAAAATATACTGATCAAACTAAGTGGCCTTATGTTTACAATCTTAGGGGAAAAACTTTTTTTTTCCTTCCAAGACACATTTCCCTGAACACATGTTTTTTGCATTTAAAAAATAGATGTCTTTTTTACTTTTGGAAAAATACTTTTATAAAATTAAAAAATGTTTTTCAAATTTAAGTCTGGACACCTCAATTTATTTTAACAGTGGAGTTAAGAAACTTTTCCAAAAGTAAATTAATTATACTTCTTAGATGAAACCAATGTACAGAGATATTTAAAGCTGGAAAATAGTCTCTTCAGAAGTCTAAACTCTCCTGCTGGGGAGGTGGCAGGTCCTCGGAGGCAGCACATGGGAAGAAAGGCTACATAGGGAATAGCTGAAGAACCTCAGTCAATGGCTCCAATTGAGACAAACCTTCGTGAACTTGCTGCTTCAGCCTAGCCATCCGCAGCATGCGGCCACAACAGCAGACCCAGCTAACATCCCTTGAAGTGGCTATAAAAAATTGTTAAACTGGATAGCAGATAACCTCTATGGAAAGTAACCAGGTAGTTAAATGAATGTTATTCATTGTTTAATCAATGAATCTGTCGTAATATGAAAGTAGTCATACTTGGCAGCCTTTACTATTTACAAGAAAATTGAAGGTTTATAAATCATTACTTTCCCCCCCCAGGTGGCTGACATTAGGTCTTTAAATTTAATGTGCTTCAAGCTATCTAGCTTATTCTCAGCTGCCACTGTCCATGAGCAACTGTTATTCTTTCAAGGATATCAGACCATGTTCACAACACCCAGAAGAATGTATTTTGCAATGTAAATTTATTGGAAAACAAAAATAGAATACATTTAAAAACCAAACTGCACACTTATTCATGCAACAAATGTTCATTGAGACTCCTCTATATGCCAGATATATCCTCTGTGCTCGTTGCTATTTCTTTTTTAATTTGATTTTCATAATGTTCATTGGTAGTATTTAGAAATACAATTTATTTTGTCTATTGGCCTTGTATCCTGTGAATTTGTTAAATTTACCTATTCATTGTGTGAGTGTTTTTTTTAGGTTCCTTGGAATTTTCTATGCAGACAACCCCATCGTCTGTGAATAGAGACAGTTTTGTCTCTTCCTTTCCAGTAAGGATGCCTTTTATTTTGATTCCTTGTTTAATTGAATTAGTCAGGACTTCCAGTGTAATGTTGGGTAGAAGTATGAGCACAGGTAGCCCTTCCTTGTTTCCAATCTTGGGAAGAGTTCAAACCTTCACTATTAAGTGTGATGCTAACTTTGAGTCATGTGCACACATCCATGCGTGTGTGTGTGTGTGTGTGTGTGTGTGTGTGTATGCCCATGTTAGCCATGATGAAGTTAAGGAAATTCTCTTCTGTTCACAGTTTGCTGAGAGTTTTTAATCTTTAAATACATAGTGAATGGAATTTGAACTTTGTCAAATGCTTTTTTAATTTTATTTGAGGTTTTTCTTCTTTAACCTGTTGAAAGGGTGAAATACATTTTTCTACTTGTGTTTTCTAATGTGGGACCAACCTTACATTCCTGAGATAGACTCTACTTGGTTGTGATATATTATCCTTATTATATATTGCTAGATTTTGACTGCTAATACTTGTGAGGATTTTTACATCTCTATTTATGGGGTGTATTGGTCCATAATCGTCTTTCTCTAGTTTTGTTTGGGAATGATCTGGGAAGTTTTCTGTCCTCTTGCGTTTTATAAAGAAATGTGTGAAGATTTGTATTGTTTCTTTCCTAAATGTTTGCTAGAATTGACCAATGAAACCATCTGGGCCTGGAATTTTCCATTTTGGGAAATTTTAGAAATAAACTTCAGTTTCTTTAATAAAGATAAGAAAATTTAGGTGAACTGTTTGTTCTTGAGTGAGTTTTGGTAGTTTATCTTTCAGGTATTGGTCCAACTTATTTCATTTGTGAAATTTATGGACACTGAGTTGTTCATAGGATTCTCCTATCATCCTTCTGCTGTCCATAAAGTTTATAGTCTTCCATTTTCTCCTGTTCAATCTAGGTACAGGTTTATCAATTTTATTGGTCTTTCAAAGAATACACTTTTTGTTACTTTGATATCTTCTACTTTTTATTTAATCAATTTTATTGATTGATGCCCTTATCATTTTAATCCTCAACTGTGGATATGTTTATATTGATTTCAGAGAGAGAAGAGGGAGAGAGAGAGAGAGAGAGCAAGAGAGAGAGAGAGAGCGAGAAACATCGATGAGAGAGAGAAACATCAATCTGCTGCGTCCTGTATGCACCCTGATTGGGGATTGAACCTGCAACCTTTTGGTGTATGGGACAACACTGCAACCAACTGAGCCACCTGGCCAGGGCTTGATGCTCTTATATTTTAATATAAAACCTAGATTATTTATTTGAGATTTCTCATCTTTTCTACTATAAGTATTTTAGTACTATAAATTTCCTTCTAAGCACAGCTATAGCTGCAACTCATAGATTTTGATATGTACTACGTTCATTTTTAATCTGTTAAAAATAATTTCCAGTTTTCTTTGATACTTCCGTTTTGATCCATGGACTACTTAGAAGTGTGCCATTTAATTTTCAAACATTCGAGGGGTTTTCAGAAAGTTATTGTTATTTATTTTAAATTTAATTTGTTTTGATCAGAGAATGTACTTTGCTTGATATCAATTGTTTAACTTGTTATGGTTCGCATTATCTCCCACAATGTGATCTATCATTATGAATTTCCATGTGTATTTGAAAAAAATGTATATTCTGCTGTTGTTGGAGTTTTCTTTAAGTGACAATCAGGTTCAGTTGGTTGATAGTGTTGTTTACGTAGTCTGTAATCGGTGGGAGAGAGAGGCTGTACTTGGTTTACTCCATCTTGGCCAGCAGTAGAAATTTAAGTTAGATTCTGAACCCAGATTTTTCTGACTGGTAAGTTGGTATTTTTTCCATTATACCATAATGAAGCATTTAAAATTTCTAAAAGCTCTAAAATAAATAAATAAAACTCACCTTATGTATTATGCAACATAATTATTGTTCTTAAATTCACCTTTAGGCTGCAAGTCAACTTTATTTTGCTTAAAAGAAAAAAGTCAAAACCTGCTTAGGAAAAATACCAGTTTTCTTTGTTCTTTGCAAACAAACTTTAAACATTTTATTTCATTGCTCATTGCAAATAGGCTTTACATGTGTTTCCTAGTATATCCAGTTTTTATTACTGTATTCATTTTCTTTTGGAGCCAAAGGGCTACTTCTTCTTAGGTATACAAGAAAACACGAGGCATAGCGAAGAAAGGAAATCTACTGAACTACTGCCTCATGTGTGGGATGTGAGCTTTTACTTCCTTCTGACTGACCACTGTTCTGTGCTTTCTTCCAGTCACTGTGAGTAAGAAAGGCAGGTGAAGGCAGTATTTCTCAGTCTTAATTAAAAAAAAAAAAAATCCAAGAGAAAACAACAGCAAAGGTTCCCATTTCACAAATACAAATATTCCACACTCTCCTTCTATTACATTTACATTTTCTAAATAAATGAACATTTTGACTTAAAGAAAATTGTAATAATAATTTTAATTTTTTTTTTTCAAGTTTCTCCTGTTTTCGTCTCATGAGATTCCCGTATACTACCTAAGGGTGCAACACTTTATGTTGGAAATGCAAATCATTTCTCCTTGACAGATTCATATATTCCTGTCCTTTTGGAGATCCTTGTGCAGTCTTCTTGCGCTCTTCAAAGTCTTGTTTATTCTGTGTGGTCAGACGGGCTCATCTGTATATGCACAAATAAAGCAGCCTCCACCGCCATACGGTCTCCCTTCTTTCCCCTGTAAATCCACACCTTCCAGAAAGAAGCAGGACACAAAGAAGCTGGCTGTTTTTTACAGAAGTATGCAGAGTAATCACCTGTGTCACAGCCCATGAGGACAAACTAGTGACAGGTCAGAAATGATTAGCCAAGGGCTGAAGGCCAAGTAAACTCTCTGGGACAGAATGACAAGTCACTGGTAATAAGAAACTGTCTCCTTTTCTGTTTTTATGGTAGTGAAACCGTATCTGGCTCTGCTACCAAGTCTGCTGTCACTTACACAGAGCCAGCAGAGAGACTATTTTTGTTACATATGTTCTCCCCCTACATTGACTCCCTCCTCCCTATCCCCTCCCACCCCAGCCCCAGCTTTGTTGTCTATATCCATTGGTTATGCATACATGCATATATAAGTTCTGTGGTTTATCCCTTCCCTTCCCCCCCTTCTGAGGAATGTCTGTCTGTACCCTACTTCCATGACTCTGGGTCTATTTTGTTCATCAATTTGTTTAGTTCATTATATTCCAGAAATAAGTGAAATCATGTGATATTTGTCTTTCTCTGCTTGGCTTGTTTTGCTTAGAATAATACTTTTCAGGTCCCTCCATGTTGTCTCAAAGGATAAGAAATCTTTCTTTCTTACACCTGCATAGTACTCCATTGTATATATGCACCACTGCTTTTTTATCCATTCGTCTACTGATGGACACTTGGGCTGTTTCCAGATCTTAGCTATTGTAAATAGTGCTGCTATGAACATGGGGGTACACATATTCTTTCTGATTGGTGTTTCAGGCTTCTTAGGGTATATTCCTAGAAGTGGGATCACTGGGTCAAATGGCAGTACAATTTTTAACTTTTTGAGGTAACACCATGGTGTTTTCTGTAATGGCAGCACCAGTCTGCATTCCCACCAGCAATGTACTGGAGTCCCCTTTTCTCCACACCCTCGTCAACACTTGTTGTTTGATGATTTGTTAATGGCGGCCATTCTGACAGGTGTGAAGTGATACCTCATTGTTGCTTTAATTTGCATCTCTCTGATGATTAGTGATGTTGAGCATTTTTCATATTTCTCTTGGCCTTTGTATGTCCTGTTTGGAGAGGTATCTCTTTAGGTCCTCTGCCGATTTTTTAATTGGGTTCTTTGCCTTCCTTTTGTTGAGTTGTGTGAGTATTCTATATATTTTGGAAATTAACCCCTTATCTGATGTATCATTGGCAATTATGCTCTCCACATAGTGGGTTACCTTTCCATTTTGATGGTTGTTTCTTTTGCTGTGCAGAAGCTTTTGAGTTTGATGTAGTCCCATGTGTTCATTTTTTCTATGTTTGTGTTGCCTTAGGTGATATATCAGTGAAAATTCTGCAGCATATGATGTCTGAAATTTTGTTGCCTGCATTTTCTTCTAGGATTTTTATGGAATCGCGAGTCACATTTAAGTCCTTACCCATTTTGAGTTTATTCTTGTGTATGGTGTAAGTTCGTGGTCTAGCTTCATTTTCTTTGCATGTAGTTGTCCAATTTTCCCAACACCATTTATTAAAGAGACTGTCTTTTTTTTAAAAATTATTTATTTATTTTTTTGTTACAGATGTTTCTCCTTTTTCACCCCATTGGCACCCCCCTACTCACCCCACCCCTGCCCCACTCCCGGCTTTGCTGTCCATGTCCATTGGTCATGCATACATGCATATAAGTTCTGTGTTTTAGCTCCTCCCACCCCTCTGACCCCCTCTTCTGAGGAATGTCAGTCTGTGCCCTACTTCCATGTTTCTGGGTCTACCATATTCCTCAGACTGTTATGTTCATTATATTCCGTATATAAGTGAGATCATGTGGTATTTGTCTTTATCTGCTTGGCTTATTTCACTTAGGATAATACTTTCCAGGTCCCTCCATGTCGTCTCAAAGGATAAGAGATCTTTCTTACCACTGCATAGTACTCCATTGTGTATATGTACCACTGCTTTTTTATCCATTCATCTACGGATGGACACTTGGGCTGTTTCCAGATCTTAGCTCTTATAAATAGTGCTGCTATGAACATGGGGGTACATATATTCTTCCTGATTAGTGTTTCAGGCTTCTTAGGGTATATTCCTAGAAGCGGGATCACTGGGTCAAATGGAAGTTCAATTTTTAATTTTTTGAGGTAACACCATATTGTTTTCCATAGTGGCTGCACCAGTCTGCATTCCCACCAGCAGTGTACTGGAGTCCCCTTTTCTCCACACCCTCGCCAACACTTGTTGTTTGATGATTTGTTGATGGCAGCCATTCTGATAGGTGTGAGGTGATACCTCATTGTTGTTTTAATTTGTATCTCTCTGATGATTAGTGATGTTGAGCCTTTCTCCATATGTTTCTTGGCCATTTGTATGTCCTGTTTGGAGAGGTGTCTATTCAGCTCCTCTGCCCATTTTTTAATTGGGTTCTTTGTCTTCCTTTTGTTGAGTTGTATGAGCATTCTATATATATTGGAAATTAACCCCTTATCTGATATATCATTGGCAATGATGTTCTCCCATACAGTGGGTTGCCTTTCCATTTTGATGATTGTATCTTTTGCTGTGCAGAAGCTTTTGAGTTTGATGTAGTCCCATGTGTTCATTTTTTCTTTTGTTTCTATTGCCTTAGGTGATGTATCAGTGAAAATTCTGCTCCATATGATGTCTGAAATTTTGTTGCCTACGTTTTCTTCTAGAATTTTTATGGATTCACGGGTCACATTTAAGTCTTTTATCCATTTTGAGTTTATTCTTGTGTATGGTGTAAGTTGATGGTCTAGTTTCATTTTTTTGCATGTAGCTGTCCAATTTTCCCAACACCACTTATTAAAGAGGCTGTCTTTACTCCACTGTATGATTTTGCCACCTTTGTCAAATATTAATTGAGCATATTGCCTTGGGTCCATTTCTGGGTTTTCAGTTCTGTTCCACTGGTCTATATGCCTGTTCTTGTGCCAGTACCAGGCTGTTTTGATTACAGTCGCTCTGTAGTATAACCTGATATCTGGTATTGTGATCCCACCTACTTTGTCCTTTTTTTCAAAATTACTGTGGCTATTCGGGGACTTTTTTGGTTCCATATGAACTTTTGAAGTATTTGTTCTAGTTCTATGAAATATGTCATTGGTATTTTGATGGGGATTGCATTGAATCTATAGATTCCTTTGGGTAGTATGGACATTTTAATGATGTTAATTCTTCCAATCCATGAACAAGGTATGTGCTTCCACTTTTTTATATCTTCCTCTATTTCTTTTTTCTTTTTTTTCTTTTTTTTTTAATCCTCACCCGAGGACATTTTTCCATTTTTTGTTCAGATAGAGCAGGAGGGAGAGAGAGGAAGAGAGAGAGAGAGAAACATCGATGTGAAGGGACATATTGAGTGGCTGCCACCTGCACGACCAACCAGGGCCGGGACTAACTGCAACCGAGGTACGTGCCCTTAGCGGGAACCGAACCTGGGTCTCTCTGTACCGCAGGTCGACGCTCCAACCACTGAGCCAAACCGGCCAGGGCAATTTCTTTTTTCAATGACCTGTAGTTTTCTGCAAATAGGTCTTTTACTTCTTTGGTTAAGTTTATTCCTAGGTATCTTAAATTTTTTTGCCACAATGGTAAATGGTATTGTTTTTTTAGTTTCTCCTTCTGTGAGTTCATCATTGGTGTATAACAATGCCGTCGATTTCTTGACGTTAATTTTGTAGATTTTTGATGGAGTCTTTAGGGTTTTCTATGTATAATATCGTGTCATCTGCAAATAATGACAGTTTCACTTCCTCCTTTTCAAATTGGATCCCTTTTATTTTTTCCTCATGTCTGATTGCTGTGGCTAAGACATCCAGTACTATGTTAAATAAGAGTGGCGAAAGTGGACATCCCTGTCTTGTTCCTGTTCTTAATGGAAATATTTTTAGTTTCTGCCCATTGAGTATGATGTTGGCTGTAGGTCTTCATATATGGCCTTTATTATGTTGAGATATGATCCCTCTATTCCCACATTGCTGAGCGTTTTTATCAGAAATGGTTGCTGGATTTTGTTGAATGCTTTTTCAGCATCTATTGATATGATCATGTGGTTTTTATTCTTCATTTTGTTTATATGGTGTATCACATTGATTGATTTTGTGAATATTGTACCAGCCTTGCATCCCTTGGAATAAGGCTGTCCTTACTTCACTGTATGCTCTTGCCACCTTTGTCAAATATTAATTGAGCATATTGCATCCCTGGAATGAATCCCACTTGGTCATGGTGAATAATTTTTTTGATGTATTGCTGGATCCGATTGGCTAGTATTTTGTACAGGATTTTGGCGTCTATGTTCATCAGGGATATTGGCCTGTAGTTTTCTTTCTTTGTAGTGTCTTTTTCTGGTTTTGGAATTAGAATTATGCTGGCCTCATAGAACATGTTTGGAAGTCTTCCTTCTTCTTGAATTTTTTGAAATAGTTTGTGGAGAATGGGTGTTAGTTCTTTTTTGAATGTTCGGTAAAACTCCCCCCGTGAAGCCATCTGGGCCTGGGCTTTTGTTTGCTGGGAGTTTCTTAATTGCATCTTCAATTTCCTTTGTTGTTATTGGTCTGTTCAAGTTTTCTATCTCTTCCCGGTTCAGTTTTGGGAGACTGTGTTTCTAGAAATTTACCCATTTCACCTAGATTGTCCAATTTGTTGGTGTATCATTACTCATAATATGTTTTGATGATCCTTTGTATTTCTGTGGTGTCAGTTGTTAATTCTCCTCTTTCATTTCTGATTTTGTTTATTTGGGTCCTCTCTTTTTGTTTTTGATGAGTCTGGCTAAAGGTCCATCAGTCTTGTTTATCTTTTCAAAGAAGCAGCCTTTTTGTTTTATTGTTCTTTTGAACTTTTTTTTTTTAGTCTCTATGTCATTTATTTCTACTCTGACCTTTATTATTTCTTTTCTTCTACTTGCTCTGGTTTTATCTTTCTGTTTTTTTGTTTTTTGTTTTCCCTAGATCTTTAAGTTGTAGGGTTAGAGTCAATTAGGAATTTTTCTTGTTTCTTAAGGTAGGCCTGTAGTGCTATGAACTTCCCTCTCAGGACTGCTTTTGCTGCATCCCATCGATTTTGTGTTGTTGTGTGTTCATTTTCATAAGTTTCCAGGAAGTTTTTAATTTCTTCCTTGATGTCATTGGTAACCCATTCATTGTTTAATAACATGCTATTTAGCATCCAAGTGTTTGAATGTTTTTGTTATAGTTGAGTTCTAGTTTCATGCCATTGTGGTCTGAGAAGATGCTTGATATGATTTCAATCTTTTTGAATTTGTAGAGCCTTACCTTGTGTCCTAACATGTGGTCTGTCTTTGAGAATGACCCATGTGCACTTGAGAAGAATGTATATTCTGCAGCTTTGGGGTGAAATGTTCTGTAAATATAAATTCAATACAACTGATCTAGGTCGTTATTTAAGGACTCTTATGTTCTTGTTATGCTTTTGTCTGGAAGATATATTCAGTGGTGTAAGTGGGGTGTTAAAATCACCCACTAAGATTGTATTTCTATTGATCTCTCCCTTGAAGTCCTCCAGAAGTTTTTAAATATATTTTGGAACTCCCGTATTTGGTGTGTATATGTCTACCAGGGTTATATCCTCTTGCCGGATTGATCCTTTTAATATTATGTAGTGCATTTATTTGTCTCTTATTATGGCTCTCGTTTTGAAGTCTACCTTGTCAGATATGACTATTGCTACACCAGCTTTTTTTTCATTTTCATTTGCTTGCTAAATTTTTTTCATTCACTTTCATCCTCTGTGAGTTTTTTGTTGTGAAGTGAGTTTCTTATAGACAGTATATATATGGGTCATGGTTTCTTATCCAATCAGCTACCCTATGTTTTTTGATTGGAGCATTTAAACCATTTACATTTAAAGTTATTATTGATAAATAGTTACTAGTTGCCATTTTTATTTTATGCCTGTGTTCCTCTTTCTCTCTCTGTTTCTTCTTCTTACAACTACTGTCCCTTCAGCATTTCTTGCAGTGCTGGTTTGGTGGTGGTAAATTCCTTTAGCTTTTTTTTTTTTTTTTTTTTTTATCCGTGAAGCTCTTTATTTCTCTTTCAAGTTTGAATGATAGCCTTGCTAGATAGAGTAGTATTGGATTCAGATCCTTGCCTTGCATTACTTTGCACACTTCATGCCACTCCCTTCTGGCCTGCAGCATTTCTATTGAGAAATCAGCTGACAGTCAAATGGGAGCTCCCTTGTATGTAACTTTCTCTCTCTCTCTTACTTCCTTTAAAATTATTTTTTTGTCTTTAATGTTTTCCATTTTTACTATGATGTGTCTGGCTGTGGGTCTTCTGGGGTTCATCTTGCTTAGGACTCTCTGTGTTTCCTGAACTTGTGTGACTTTTTCCTTCACCAGTTTAGGAAAATTTTCTGCCATTATTTCTTCAAGTAAGTTCTCTATTCCTTTCTCTGATCTTCTCCTTCCGGTACCCCTATAATGCAAATGTTGTTACATTTTGTATTATCCCACAACTCCCTTAAACTCTCCTTCGGCTTTTTAAACTTTTTTTTTTCATTTGCTGCTTTTTTTGGGTGTTTTTCTCTACCTTGTCTTCTAAGTTGTTGATTCAGTCTTCAGCTTCTTCTAATCTACTATTGAACCCTTCTAAGGTATTTTTCTTCCTTCCTTTCTCTCTCTCTCTCTCTCTCTCTCTCTCTCTCACTCTCTCTCACGTGCGCGCGCGCTTTTGTACATGCTCCTAGCAAAAACTGAACCCAGGACTTTCTGGTGCACAGGCCAATGCTCCAATTGCTGAGCCAAACCAGCCAGGGCTAAGGTATTTTTCATATCAGCTATCTCATTCTTTATTTCCTCTTGATTTTTATGTATATCTTCTATCTCTTTATGCATTGCTTCTACCTCTTTTATTAAGCTGAAGTAGTTCCCAGTGAGCTCTTCATAATTCTTATTAAGTTGCTTATTCTCACCAAATTGCTTGAGCACCCTTATAACCATTGCTTTGAATTCTTTGTCTGACAAGTTGCTTTCTTCTAGTTCCTATAGTTCCATTTCTGGTGATTCCTTTTCTTTTTTCATTTGGATGTTGTTTCTTTGTTTCACTATTTTAGCAATCTGATAGTTCTAAGCCCAGTGAGGGATGTTGGAATGTGTAGGCAGGTCCATATGTATCAATTAAGGCTGCTGTGCCTCCTAGCCTGTTTTGGTGCATGGCTCCTCTTGTTTGCTGTGGGTTCTGGAGGGGTGGCACCTGGCAGCTGGAATTGGTCTGTCATGCAGGTCTCGGCTCCCTGAGACTTGCTGCTGCTTGAGCTGGGGCACTGCTCTTGATGGGTTTCTGCTGATGCTGCTGGGGATGGGTCTTAGCTGCCGATATGTGCTGCTGCCACTGGGGAGTGCGCAGGTTTGTCTGGTGCCCTGCTGGGGTGTGGAGGACTAGCTGGTATGTTGCTTGGGTGTGTGGGTATCCACTAGTACACTTTTGGGGTGCGTGGGTTCCACTGGCATACTTCTGGGGTTCATGGGTCCCTCTGGTATGCTTCTGGGGCGTGTGAGTCCAGCTGGTGTCCTGCTGGGGTTCGTGGGTTTTGTTGGTATGCTGCTGGGGTTTGGGGGTTCCACTGGTGCACTTCTGGGCTTTGTGGGTCCCTCTGGTACACTGCTGGGGTACATAGGTCTTACTGGTGTACTGTTGGGGGACCCTGCTGCCTTGTGGGGCTCAGCTCCTGATCAGTCGCTCCTGGGGGTGAGTGTCAGCTCCTGGTTGGCGCTGCTGCTGCTGCTGCTGCCAGGGGGTGCTCTCAGGTCCCAATCCTTTACTGCTGTTGGGGGCTGAGGATGCTCCACACCTGAGTTTTTGCTGCTGGGGGGAGGGGCTCCACTCCAGCTCCACTGCTGCAGTGGTCAGTAGCAGGTCTCAGCTGCCCTAGCCCTGCTGCTTGTGCTGGGGTACCGTTCTTGATCAATCTTTGCTGAATCTGCTGGGGATGGTTTCAGCTTCCAGACTGAGCTGCTAATGCCTGTTGGGGGCGGGGCTCTACTCCATCCCAGTCACTGTTGCTGTGGGGGGAGGGGGCTCCCAAGCTAGTGCTAATGCCTCCCCCACAATGGGGCCTGGGGCCTGGGGCCTGGGGCCTGGGACCTGGGGCCTGGGCTGGCTGCGCTCCACTGTGGGGCTGGAGCCTGGAGCCTGGAGCCTGCAGGCCGCAGCACCGCTACAGGTTTGGGTGAGCCTCCACTGCTGTTGGGGGTGGGGTTCCAGCTCCCAGCTGGTTTCGGCTACTGCTGCAGGCACCTACTGTATGCTGACCATGCCAACACAGCTGAGTCCACTGGACGGATGGTGCAGGGCGCTCTAGTGGATTCAGGTCACTGGGCCCCAGCTGCTCCCTGTTTCCTCCTCCCAGGGAAGACCTGGGATCCTCCAAAATGGTGGGGCCTCCTGGCCCCACTGGGGAAAGTTCACTGGCTCACCGCTTACCATGTAGCCTTCTGCTTTCCCGCC
Organism: Molossus molossus; assembly: GCF_014108415.1. Taxonomy (NCBI): domain Eukaryota; kingdom Metazoa; phylum Chordata; class Mammalia; order Chiroptera; family Molossidae; genus Molossus; species Molossus molossus. The sequence goes on from NW_023425344.1 coordinate 187,988,610, forward strand.
ACAGCTCAGGGACCTTCTGCCCCATGTCTCCGCACTGCTCGAGGTTGGTCTTCCACACTCACATTCACTCACACTCTCACACACTCACCCACGCTCCGGTCCTGCCCATTGCCATCTTCCTTCTGCTACGTCTATTCTTTAACAGGTACTTTTCCTAAGATACGTATAATAATGGAAAAAATTAACACAACATATTGGTTCAATTGGTTGTATTAACCCCTCTCTTCTTTTTCTAAGTTGTGTGTGTATCTTGTGTCTATTGGCTGTGGGATGATGCAGGATATTTGTAAGGATTCTTGCTAAAATTTCTGTAGTGTTATATAAAGTATGAGGAAGGGATACAGGAGTATGAAGAAAGAAAGGTAGTAATAAAAATAGAAACGAGGGAGTCAGCAAAAGAATGGGCCAGGGTGAGAGTGAGAGTGTCTGTGAGACTAAAGGCTTGGCATATTTTAAGCCTGAAAAAACATTATTTCTTAATTTATCTTCTTGCCTCCATTTTTCATAATTGATAACTGATCATTGATAATTGAGCCTCTTCTATACCAGAGTCAGTCCTTAAACTGCAAATTTAATCATATTGGTCCTTTGCTTAAAACTCTTGAGAGGATGAGGTCCCACCACGATCCGACCCCAACTGTCTGCATTAGGCTCACTGACTGTCACCCTTCACCTTATGCGTAGACAATTCTCATGTTATTCAAGTTTCTGAAGAACAGTGGGCTGTGTCATTCCTCTGAGCCTTTGCATTTTTTTATTCCTTTCCCTGGCAGTCTGGTTCTTGCCTTTGCTGGCCAGTTATGTTGTAAAACCTCTGTGACTCCTTCCCAGGTCATACATTCCATGAGAATTAATATTTTTTTCTTCTGCAAAACATTGTACATAGTACTTTCATTATAACAATGAAATTATAGTGTGTAATTATTGATTTTGTGTTTATTGTGCCACTGATCTGTGAACACCTTGTGGTCAGGGACAAAGTTTTATTTCTCATTTTCTCATCTGTATCTAACACTGTGCCTGGCATATAATAAACACTTAGAGATTGTTGGTTGATTTAAATCAGAGCTGTAACAAGAGGTCACTATACAGTCTTTCACTTTGTAGGCTCTTATGCTCAAATATGCAGCTGTGTTGTGCTGTGATGATATATACTTTATCTGCTCTAGGAAAATACAACAATAACAACAACAATTCTTTTAGGCAGACAGCTGGGTAAAGTAATCATACTCCCCAACCCCCAGTAGGATAAGGAGATCCTAAAGGAAAAATATAATGACAGAAGCCTCTTACATCAGTTTTTTATATCTGGGGGGGGGGGGGGAGGATTTGCAAATTTTTCAAAAGCCAGTTTGAAAAATTAAACCCCTATGCAATGTGATACTTCTAACAATAATGCCCAGAGGAATAGCAGTTCTAGAGAATACTAAATCCAAGTATGGCTAGATTCCATCTTCATTTTGGAAACAGCCACAGCTGTGGCCAGCACAGTCAGACAATGGAATGCAGTTGAGGATTTGATATGGGGAGAAGGGAAGGGAACTAGGTTTCTTTCCCTGAGGCAGTTGGCAAACAGCATCTGGTTCCCCCAACTCCTGTCTTTTGCCCCCAACACTCTCCTCATCACCTAGAAAATATTTTGGTGATCTGGGCAAGATCTGGCACTTGGGTTCTGTTTACACTCTTGGGAATATTGTGGCAAAAGGGCCTTTAAAAATCTAAGTTGACAACATTGTACTGTACATCTCTAACTTTCTCCAAGTATGGACACATACCAAGTTAAGCCATGGAAAAATGTTTTTCTTCTTTCTTAACATTTTCTATAAATGGTATTTAGCAATTTATCTGAGACAAATGAAATTCAATAGTTCCAACTTCATTAAGCTTTTCTTTCCGAAAAGTATTGTTAATGGAAGGGAGAGGTCCTTACCTCCCCTGGTTGCTCGTGGGGGTGGATTTCTTGCCATATTCTGAGAAAAAGAATTTTCTGAAACTTGCATGTGAGGATGAGCTATAGTAGAAAGCTTTATTTCCATGGAATTATACCCCTGGGATTTTAAGGTTTCATTTCCCTCAGTCCAGTCATAGAATACGTGTAGCTGGGGCTTCAGTAGAGCTAAAATCAGAGCCAGTGTCCAGAGTTTCCATTTCATGTTGCTCTCAGGTCCAGTCTAGCATCAGGCTAGCTTAGCTTGCATTTCCCACTTCAGTCCATTAGTCCATTAGTCCATTGTGTGTGGGGTCTGCATAGCCGTGGGCCACAGGGGCGAATGCAAGAGAGCCAAGAGTCACAAGAGTCACGAGCCAAGCATGCCGAGAGAGAGAGAACTCCTTTGTTTAGGAAATTATGTATTCCCAGATTTTCACATGTCTGAAGTGGCCATGCTCATTCTGGCCAATCCATGGTTCCCTGGGCTTGACTGACAGGCAAGTACCTTCCCTATGTCACCCCAACTTTACTGGGCGTGCATCTATCTTTCCTTTGTTGGATTCCTTCGCCTAGAGTTTTTCAGGAAATAGGCTGGTGTTTCCCTGGGGAGTGCAAAGTTGCAGCATCCTGGTGAAGCTGCCCAAATGACACATCTGTAATGTCTGCCTTTTCCTCCTTGCTCCTTTACTATTATTAATAACTAGTTCATTACAACACTACCAATATAGTCCAAGGTCATATGCCTGCTGGAAATGACATACTTGTTTTAACTGACAATATTTTATGGAGAAGATAATTTCCAGTTCCATGTTCTGCATCAGCCTTGTACTTTGCCCACTTCTCCACCATTCTTTGTTAAATCATCAAAAACTCATATGGGCCCAGCTGGTGTGGCTCAGTGGTTGAACGTCGACCCATGCACCAAAAGGTCACCAGTTCGATTCTCAGTCAGGGCATGTGTCCAGGTTGTGGGCCTGATCCTTAGTGGGGGGGTGTGCAGGAGGCAGCCAATCAGTATTCTCTCTCATCTATGTTTCTATCTCTCGCTCCCTCTCCCTTTCTCTTGCTCTAAAATCAATAAAGAAAAAAATTAAAAAAAAAAAAAAGCTCATACAACAGATGAGAGAGCTATTAGTGACTACATGGAAGTAGCAGGTCTACCGTGTTAAAGAGCTACCGAGAAAACTAGCCAATGCCTGTGTTAGTAAGATAGTGGTTACCCTGGGGAGGAAGGGTTTGGTAGTAACTGGAAGGAGGCACAAGGGGGACTTCCAGGATGTTGCTCCAGCTCTATTCCATGATCTGGATGATGGTTACATGGACATGCTTAATTTTGAAAAAAAAAAAAAAATTGACCTATGCCCTTTGGATTTATATACTTTTCCATAAGTATGTCTCACTTTAATAAAAATAAATAACAATAATCATTATCAACATATCTGGCCCATTTTGGTTAAAAATGCCATTAAGTGCAAAGAATATAAAGACCAATAAATCCATGTCTACTTGATAATAGACAATGAGTACATAATATATAATAATATAATAAACCAATAGGAGCATGTGGAATATACATTTCAGTAGGAGTCCACTGCTTACTCTGGGAATAGGAGGCCAGGAAATCCAGCTGAAGAGGGCTGTATCTCAGTGAGTAATAAGGCAGGAAAGGTTCTGGCCAGCTCTTGTTGCCACACTGCTCAGCTCTTTTCAATCATGTTCATATGGTTACAAAACAACCCTTTGGGAAGGACAGGGCAGATATTATTGACCCATCTTTTAAAAAGAGGTGTCTGAAACATATACTAACTTAGTAATTATTCAAGATAACAGAGAAAGTCAGTGGGATATTAATGTTTGGACCTAAGTCTGTTCCCACTGTAGAATTTCCACTTCATGTAAGACACTGGGATGCATCAAAGTCAACAATCACTGTGTCTAGTTTCCCCCTTTTTTTTTTTTAGAAAATACAAGGATTATTGAGAGAAAGCCTCATTTGGACTACGTTGACCTTGATTGAAGCTTCTTGATTAAACTCTTTGCCATGACAACTCCTGCCTAAACTTCTACCTGGGAAACAAACCCACCCCTCTTTGGAATCTCCTGCAAGAAGGGAGATTTCTCAGCTTTCCTCAAATAGCAGGTAAAACTGGCAGGTGTATAGGAGGAAGTTTTAGTGAAAGGGGATGGCAGGGCTTTATGGGATACCCACAATGTGAGTTTTTGAGAACTATGTGAGAAGTTAGCAGTGACTCCCAAAAGGAAGAGGGTAGAGAGTCTGTGGAAGCAGTCTGTGCCTGGCATAGGCAATAAGAAGGTTTATTTTCTATGGAGAATTAAAAAAACATAATAAAGCCAACTAAAAGTTGTTAGTCTGCTTTCTATTATTACCATGAGCCTGAAAATACTCAGGAGCCCTTCCAAGAGATGTTCATCAGACCAGAGAGCAGTGGTGAGGGGTGCAACTGACCCTTTTCCCTCACGTCCATCCCTTTGCCCCATTCTAACATTTAAAATATTATTTTTGTTGTAAAATGAGTCATAATTACCATTGCACTGAGAGGCATATTCTGACTGTCTTCAGGGCCAAAGGGACAAGAAAAATGAGAAATAAATGGACTAAGATTCCAGTGAAAATTTGAAAAAAACAAACAAAAACAAAGTAAGAAAAGAGAAAGAATTTATAAAGGTAATATCAGAAACTAATGAAGTAGGAAAAAGTTTTTAAAGTGGATGATAAATAAAAGACAGTTCCCTGAAGAGACCAATACACTACTAACCAAGAAAAATGAGAATATAGTGCACATGTTCATTTATTGAGTGCCACAATAGTACAGGTATCGTTCTAACTATTAGGATAGTTGTTAAATTTTTTGCTTGTTCAGCATCTTCTCTTTTGGGAATTGATACTCCTTCTATTTCCAAGATTTTAATCACATGGCCCTGCCTTTCCCACACCCAGAATAAGTAGGTACCCAGACTGGCCAATTCTCCTGGGTGCAGGGTTGGTATGTGATACAGGTAGGCCCAAAGAAGTCCATTTTAGAGAGATTTAAATGGACCCTGGGAGAAAAAGACTTTTTCTAAGATACTAAATTCTAAAGAACAAATAAGACCGAAGTTCCTGAGGCCCTCTTTGCTGCCTCAGAAGAGAATCTGCCTGAGGATGAAGTCACCACAAAGAATTTTTGCCAAAAGACAAAGAAAGAGGGAGGAAAAGAGATCACATACATGAGCACCTGGTGCCGGAGTGGCTTCGGTTCTGGAGCTCCGAACATTTGGCCTTAAACTACTACTCTTCCTTGGTCTTGGAAACATGAATCCAAGCACTCTGGATACTTTCTTTCTGGCCGCTATCACTTGCTTTCACCAGTGAGAAACAGGCACTGAGAAAGAGTACTGAAAGAGCTTCATCCATGTGCTCAACAGGACTTGACCAGTATAATATCACTAAATCCTCACTTCAACACTAACAGATGAGCAGAGGCCTGGAGAAGTTAGGTAGGTTAATGTCTTATTCCCTATTCTAGGTACTCAAGATACATAAATGAATAAAACAGACTAAAATCCTTGTCATCATGATGTTCATATTCCAGTGTAGGAGAGAGACAATAAACAATGACTATAATAAGTAAATAATATAGCATGTTAGAAGGGGACAAATGCTATAGGAAACATAGAACAGGCTTAGGGATTTTAGGAATGTGTATGTGTTGGGAAGTAGTACATATTAAATAGGGTGGCCAGGGTAGGCCTTGAGTAGGTATCATTTGAACAGAAACATCAAGGAGGTGTGGGAGTTTCCCAAATGTATAATGGGGAGAAGGAGAAGAATTCCAAGGTTGATGAAACAATCTGCAAAACCCTAAAATGGAACCAGCTTTGTTGCTGGTCTAAATAATCTTCCTTTCCCAAAACACTTCATTGACACTTGACAATGTGTGGTAGGAAATATGCACATCCACAATGACTGCTCTCTGTCATTGTGCCATGCACCATCATGGTTCTGGACATAGCTAGGGAAGAACAAGAAGTGAAGGAAGTCAGGCAAGACATTGAAGGTCATGGCAAGGAAGTTGGCTTACACTCATATGTAAGAAGGTGCCATTTGGCAGTTTTCAGCAGTGAAATGGCATGATCTGACAAGTTTTAAGAGCATTGCTCTGGCTACCCTGTTGAGAATACACTGTAATAAGCAAGGATAGGAGCAGGGAAGGAGAGTATTTCAAAAATTGAGTTGAGAGATGACAGTGTTTTGGCGCAAGGTGTTAACTGTGAGGTAGCTGGTGAGAAGTGGTTGGATTCCATAAATACATATATATATTTCACAGGTTGAGCCAACAGAATTTTCTGACAAATTGGAATTTGGGTTGTGAGAAAATGAGAGGAGGCAAGGATGATGCCAAGGTTTTTGGCTCAAAATACTTGCCACTCACTGATGTTGAACTTTCCTTAAATTATATATTTTTTACAAGGCTAACTCTGATTGCAAGGCTAACTATGCTTAGCCAAATAAAACAAAACAAAAAAACCTGTTGAGATGATGTGGTTTTAAAATAATACACTGCATACACAACACAAACAGAAATATAAACCCAGAGAAACATTTCTTCTCCATTCCTCTCCCTGTAACTGATTATCTGTCTGACAATATATCTATCATCTATCTATCTTCTCTTTCTTGATCTAGTAATCCCTGTTAGTACCATGATACTGTAGTATGTTTTAAAGCAATATTCTGTTTACAAAGCATTTTTGACCATTCTCATGATTGAGCCTCAATAATTAAGTAGGTATATTATCTTTATCACATTGGTAAGTAAATTCCGGGAAGGCTCTATATTCTCTTCTGTGAGGCATCAGATATCCTATTTTTATATATACAATGTTAATAAGTTGCATATTATTAAATGAATAGAGCCTGTATAGAACATTAGAATTTTTGAGGAGACACAATGCCAACAAATTAATTTTCAAGCAAAATTTTTAAATATATTTTTTTCTTTATTGATTTTCAAGAGAGAGGAAGGGAGAGGGAGAGAGAAACAGACAGAAACATCGATGAGAGAGAACATTGATTGGCCACCTCCTGCATGTCCCCCACTGGGGATCAGGCCCACAACTTGGCCATGTGCTCTGACTGGGAATTGAACAGGTGACCTCTTGGTGCATGGGTCGAAGCTCAACCACTGAGCCACACTGGCCAGGCACAAGCAAAATTTAAAAAAACAACTTTTTTAATTTTTTGAGGTAACACCATATTGTTTTCCATAGTGGCTGCACCAGTCTGCATTCCCACCAGCAGTGTACTAGAGTCCCCTTTTCTCCACACCCTCGCCAACACTTGTTGTTTGATGATTTGTTGATGGTGGCCATTCTGACAGGTGTGAGGTGATACCTCATTGTTGTTTTAATTTGCATCTCTCTGATGATTAGTGATGTTGAGCATTTCTTCATATGTCTCTTGGCCATTTGTATGTCCTGTTTGGAAAGGTGTCTATTCAGGTCCTCTGCCCATTTTTTAATTGGGTTCTTTGTCTTCCTCTTGTTGAGTTGTATGAGCACTCTATATATATTGGAAATTAACCCCGTATCTGATACATCACTTCCATTTGACCCAGTGATCCCACTTCTAGGAATATACCCTAAGAAGCCTGAAACACCAATCAGAAAGAATATATGTACCCCCATGTTCATAGCAGCACTATTTACAATAGCTAAGATCTGGAAACAGCCCAAGTGTCCATCGTAGACGAATGGATAAAAAAGCAGTGGTACATATACACAATGGAGTACTATGCAGCGGTAAGAAAGAAAAATCTCTTATCCTTTGAGACGACATGGAGGGACCTGGAAAGTATTATCCTAAGTGAAATAAGCAAGCAGAAAAAGACAAATACCACATGATCTCACTTATATTCGGAATATAATGAACATAACAGTCTGAGGAATACAGTAGACCCAGAAACATGGAAGTAGGGCACAGACTGACATCCCTCGGAAGAGGGGGTGGGGGGGTGGGAAGAGATAAACCACAGAACTTATATGCATGTATGCATGATCAATGGACTTGGACAACTAAGCAGGGGACGGGGTGGGGCGGGGGTGGGGAGGGGGGTGCCAATGGGGTAAAAAAGGTAAAATATCTGTAACAAAAAAATAAATAAAAAATTTAAATTAAAAAAAAATAAAATAAATAAAAAATAATTTAAAAAAAAAGGAAAATAAAATAAAATAAAATAAAAAAACAACAACTGCCCTGGCCAGTGTTGCTCAGCAGTTAGAGCATCAGCCTGCGGTCCAGAGACACCCAGCTTCAGTACCCACTAAAGGCACTGGTTGGGGTTGTGCGGGTGGCAACAAGTTGATGTGTCTCTCTCACATTTATGTTTCTCTCTCTCTCTTCCTTCCTCTCTTCCTCCCACTCTATCTGAAGATAAATGCAAAAATGTCCTCGGGTGAGGATAAAAAATTTAAAAAATTAAAATAAAACAACTTATCTTTATTATTGAATGTATTACAGATGTCCTCCCTTTTCCCTTATTGCCCCCCTCCTCCCCATTCACACACCCCTCTTGCCTTCCCCACACTATTGTTTGTGTCCATTGGTTATGCATATATGCATATAAGGTCTTTGGTTTATCTCTTCCTGTCCCCCCTTGCCTTTGAGGTTCCTCAGTCTAAGAACCAATTTATACTTCTTAATCCCGTCTCCTTTTTCACCCATCCCCCAATCCCCTCCCATCTGGCAACCATCAAAAAGTTCTCTGTATCTATGAGTCTGTTACTGTTCTGCTTGTTTATTTTGTTTGTAGATTCAATTGTTGATATATATGTATTTATTGCCATTTTATTGTTCATATTTTTTATCTTCTTTTTCTTCAAGAAGACCCTTCATTTCATATACTATTAGTTTGGTGGTAATGAACTCCTTTAGCTTTTTCTTGTAGAAAATTACTCTTCTAGGATAATTCATTGTATATTTGAATCACAATGTAATACTTTCCACCAGGTTTTAAAGACATCTGCTTCCCAAAGCGACAGTTCTTAGAGATATATTATAAAGCAGACATTGCTGGTGCCCTTCACCAGCCATAACCATCCTACAGATGCTAATAGTTCACCATTTCTTTTTCCAGAGAATTACTCTCAAATAAAATCCATCCATGCAGGAACCTATTCTTGCTTCACTTAGTTCCCCTGCACATATATCTTGTCTCACTCCCCTTCTCTTGAGGGCACTCCTCTAGTAAATCACTTGATCAAGAATCCCCATCTCAGGTTCTGCCTCTAGGGAACTGACCGAAGACACAATGTTAAGTCTTTAAATGCACACATGTCCTCAAACACACTTGCTGTAATTTAGTAGGAAATTTGGGGTGCTTAACATACTGGAGTGCATGTCATGGGAAAGCCAGAAACAAGCATTGGAAGTATCCTCACTTTTTATTGTGGGGTGGAGAGGATATAGCACTCTTACTTACTCTTCACTATGGTCATTTTCTGACATCTTAACATTTGAACATTTCCTGAACCACTGAGGGTCAGTTCTGGTAATACCGTCAAAGTACCAACTACTATGGGTCAAGGTAGGTTCATGTTGGATCCATTGCTCAGGAACCAAGTGGGTAGAATTCTGCTGGCAGAAGGTTGACAATACAATGCAATCTGGTACATAACCTATTTCTTTGTAATGGACATTTATGAATGAAAACAAAGAGGACAGAGGATGAAGGACATATGTCACCATGAGAGAAGAGAAAATGGACTGTGTCTGAGAAAAACAAACCATATGAATTTGTGCAGGTTCTTTATATCACAGATTTCTCTGTATATCAATGGAGGCGAAGAGAAAACTTTGTTACCAAATAAGGTAATTTATTTTCTTGTACATCAAAGAGGATGTATAAAGACAGAGGAAAGTTTAAAGCTCAGATGATTTTACTAATATATATTTTCATCTATGTATATAGACATACATAGACATATATTATGATGCAATGAGAAAATACACGAGATTCCATCTTGCTTCAATAATACACTATCTTTTACATGTCTTTCCTTATAAATCATGTTTATAGTATTTATCACATTGTGTCATAACTACTTGTATTTCCCCATCCTTATCACATGATTTTGAGTTCCTTTAAGAGCAAGAGATGGTGTATCTCAGAACTGGGAACAATCCTTAGCACAGAGCAGGTAATCTGGATTTACCAAGATAAAATGAAGAAAATGGCCCTGATCAACCAGCAGGAAGGCATACACAGTTGCCTTTTTAAATTGTTGAGATAGCTTTATTCTGACTCTTGTCTCCTTTCTGGTGGAGTTTCACTTTGTAACACAGAATATGAATTTATATGACAGTTGTCAGGCAGAAGTTTAGGGTTATAACACAGAATTAGGCTAACTATTCTGCTTTGGGATTGAAATGGGCAATGGAAAATGGTTCCACTTACTAGAGAGCTGGGACACAGTGCTAATCAGCTCTCACCACACTAACTTGATATTTCAGGTATTATAATAATAATAATAATAATAATAATAATAATAATGTTTTCCTCATGTCTAGGCTCTAATCAATTACGCTTGAAGCACTTGCTGTAACATAACTGTTTAAGAAAAACTAAAGCCTTGGTTCTCTTCATTTTTACCTGACTCAGCCACCAGGAGATAGGAATAAAAACAGATTTCCCCTCCAGTGCAAAAACTCCTATCTTCCTTTATTTCCTTATCTTCTTTTTTCTCATTTACAAGGAAGATGGCTCCCTTTGATTGTGGTGAATATGAAGACTATAAATTGGCTATTGAAAGTGAATTGACTGGCCATTATATTTAAGTAATGAGTTTGACCAATGTTTTCACCAAATAGACCCGCTTGCCTCAAACAGGCTGTGTGGCAAGAGGTGGGTCTCATATGCTGAAATAAAACTTTCTGCACTTGAATTTTAACTCGGAGGCACTCACTATTCTTTCTAGACTTCTTATTTTGTTTTTTCTTTCAGTTCTGATATAGCCTCTTAACATGAGGAAGCAAGGTAGTGTAATCCATTGCAAAAAAAAAGTGAATTCAAAACATTTCCAGAGTTCAGAGAGGGCACAGATCTTGACTTCACTCTCATATTGCCTATTGGCATTGACTGTGTGTGTGGTAGGATGAGTGACCTGTTTTTTCTACTCCTTGTCTCCCAGCAGCTGTTATGGTTAATGGGCCTCCATTCTCATCTCTAAGGACTGCCTATGTGGTATCCACTCTATCATGCAAAACGCTTCTCTTCTCACTCTCCTATGTAGATTTCTCAGTTTCTTCTGCCTCAGGAATTTTGCATACTTTCCTCAGCCTTTGGCCTTGGTTCTCTGTTATTTATTTCCACCAGACTTTCCCCCTGGATGAAACTGAGTGAACTAAAAGACACAAGAATTGATTAGAATGTCTAATATTCTTTTATGTCTCCACAGATTTTGTCATCAAGATCAAGCATCTTCACAACAATCTTCCAAACAATTAGACTTTACACGTGGCCAAAAGTGACCTGCATTGAAAAAAGCATAACTATTAGGTGCCATTATGCTAATACTTCATTTTTACTCTTTGAATTATTTTTATTTTAATATTTTTTTCTTTATTGATTTTAGAGAGAGAGGACCAAAGAGGGAGAGAGAGATAGAAGCATCAAAGAGAGAGAACATCGATTGGTCACCTCCTGCATGTCCCCACTGAGGATTTGGCCCACAAACTGGGCATGTGCCCTGACACAGAATCGAACCAGTGACCTCTTGGTACATGGGTTAGTGCTCAACCACTGAGCCACACCGGCCAGGCTGAATTGCTTTCTAAAAGAATCATTTCTGGAGATTCCAAAATGGCAGCAGAGTGAATGGAAGCTACACAGACTATCTCCCAGGACCAAACTAGAATTACAACTGAAATAAGACAAATCACCGGGAAAAGCAACAGAAAAGCAGCTTGTGAGGACCATATAACCAGGGACACTGAATCGATCCTGGGAGGATTGCGGAGACATGAGTAGGGGGCTGGGAGCCCATGGACAGCAGCTGTCTTAGCTATGAGCAGCGCACTTAGGGTTAAACTCCCAAGCAACTCCACAGTGCAGAGAGCTTGGACAGAGTGCTAAAATAGCCAAAGCCACTCACCTTGGGCTCCAGCAGAGGGAGGGCGGACTGGACTGGAACTGTGTGGGGACCCTTAGGATTTGGAGGGCACTCAGAGCTTTTGCTGAGTTGTGGCCATGCAGAACAGTGCTCATTTTACTCCTTCCTAGGGCTCTGGGGAGAGGCAGCAGCCCCTCCCTCGGAGATTCAATACCACTCAGGTGGGCCATTGAAATGCAAATTGAGGCTGATTAACAACCAGCATCTGCCCCACCCTCTGGAAATCCCCTTACACTGAACACCTGAGGGAGTTTTTCATTCAACTGAGAACCCAAGGCTCTTAAGTAACCTCGAGTAATAGCCTCCAGGCAAAAAGCTAGAGGATAGCTGAATCATTCCTGGGCTTGCAACTCAACCCAGGAAAGTAAGACTTGACAGGGGTGTTTAACGTGGGTCCTCCCATGCTCATCCAAACCCAGTAGAGGGAGCCACAAACAGCAGAACACCAACACCCACAGGGAAAATTTGTCAGGTTCCAAAGCCCACTGAGATAGACTAAATGGTGAAACAAAGAAACAAATACCAAGTGAAAGAACAAGAGACCTCTACCAAACACAAGATAAATGAAATGCAGTTAAGAAAGTTAACAGAGCTAGAATTCAGAGCCATGATCTTGAGGAAGCTCAATAGCAGGAGTAAGGACATCAACACCATGAGTAAATACATAGAAATGTTGAAAATCAACCAGTTGGAAATTAAAAACCACCAAGAAAAAATGAAGAATAACATAGCAGAAATAAAGAACACATTGGAAGGACTAAACAGCAGAGTAGAGGAGCTGAGGACTGGATCAGTGAATTAAAGAACAGGGTAGAAAAAAAATCAACCAACCAGAAAACCAAAAGGAAAAACAATTAAAAAACAGGAAGATAGCTTAAGAGAACTGTAGGACAACTGGAAACGTACTAATATTCGCATCATAGGAGTCCCCGAAAAAAAAGAAAATGAGCAAGGGTTAGAGAATATATTTGAAGAAATAGTGACAGAAAACTTCCCTAATTTGGTGAAGGAAGAAGGAATTAAAGTACAAGAAGCACAGAGAGCCCCACCTAAAAAGAACCTAAACAGGCCCACACCTAGACACATAGTAATTAAAATGCCCAAAATTAAAGACAAAGAGAGAATCCTAAAGGCAGAAAGAGATAAGCAACAGGATACTTACAAAGGAAACCCTGTAAGGCTCTCAGCTGACTTCTCAACAGAAACAGTATAGGCCAGAAGGAAATGGCATGAAGTAATCAAGGTCATGAAAAACAAGGATCTGAATCCAAGAATGCTCTACCCAGCCAGACTATCATTCAGAATAGAAGGTCAAATAAAGAGCTTCCCAGACCATAAAAAGTCTAAGGAAATACATTAGCACCAAACCAGCACTGCAAGAAATGTTAAAAGGACTGTTGTAATTAGTAGAAGAAATAGGAAGAAAAATATAACCACACTAAAAAAAATGGCAATAAGTACATATCAATAATCACCTTAAATGTAAATGGACTGAATGCTCTGATAAAAACACACAAAGTAGCTGATTGAATAAGAAAGCATGACTCATCTATATGTTGTTTACAAGAGACCCACCTCACAACAAAAGACTTACATAGGTTGAAAGTGAAGGGATAGAAAAAAATCTTCCAAGCAAATGGAAAGGGAAAAAAAGCTGGGGTAGCAATGCTCATATCTGATTAAATAGATTTCAAAATGAAGGGATAACTAGAGACAAAGAAGTCCACTACATAATATTGAAGGATCTATCCAATAGGAAGATATAACCTTGATAAACTTATATGCACCCAATATAGGTGCACCAAAATATATTTAAAAATCTTCTGGAGTCCTTGAAAGGAGAAATTGACAGCAATACAGTCATAGCAGGAGAATTCAACACCCCGCTCACATTACTGGATAGATCCTCTAGACAAAAAATTAGCAAGGAAACAGAGGCTCTAAATGAAGCACTAGACCAAATGAATTTAATAAATATCTACAGAGAATTACACCCCCAAATTACAAAATTCACATTCTTCTCAAGTGCACATGACACATTCTCAAAGATAGTCAACATGTTAGGACACAAACTAAGACTCTACAAGTTCAAGATTGAAATCATATCAAGCATCTTCTCAGATCACAATGGCATTAAAAAAAACCTTCTTGTTGCCATTGCAACAAGAACATGCAAAGACATTTGAAAACATGGAGGATACATAGCATGTTATTAAACAATAAATGGGTTACCGAGGAAATCAAGGAAGAGATTAAAAACTTCCTGGAAACCAATGTAAATGAACACACAACAACACAAAATCTATGGGATAAAAAGAAAGCAGTTCTGAGAGGGAAATTCATGGCACTACAGGCCTACTTCAAGAAACAAGAAAAATTTCTAATAGACTATTTGACCTCATAACTTAAAGACCTAGAAAGCAAACAAAAACAAAATCCCAAAGCAAGTAGAAGGAAGGAAATAGTAAAGATCAGAGCAGAAATAAACAAAATAGAGTCCAAAAAAACAACTCAAAGGATCAATGAAACAAAGAGCTAGTTTTTTGAAAAGATAAACAAGATTGATGGATCCTTAGTTAGACTCACCAAGAAACAAAGAGAGAGAGAACCCAAATACACAAAATCAGAAATGAAAGAGGAGAAGTAACAACTGACACTATAGAAATACAAAAGATCGTTAACAAATACTATGAACAAGTATATGGCAACAAATTCGACAATTTACGTGAAATGGAAAAATTTCTAGAAACACATAGTCTCCCAAAATTGGAGCAGGAAGAGATAGAACACTTGAACAGACGAATAACAACTAAGGAAACTGAAGAGGTAATCAAGACTCTCCCAGCAAACAAAAGTCCAGGCCTGGATGGCTTCACAGGGGAGTTTTACTGAACATTCAAAGAAGAACTAACATTCATTCTCCTCAAACTATTTCAAAAAATTCAAGAAGAAGAAAGACTTTCAAACTCATTTTATGAGGTCAGCATAATTCTAATTTCAAAACCAGAAAAAGACACAACAAAGAAAGAAAACTACAGGCCAATATCCCTGAGGAACATAGATGCCAAAATTCTGAACAAAATACTAGCAAATCAAATCCAGCAATACATAAAAAAAATTATTCACCATGACCAAGTGGGATTCATCCCAGGGATGCAAGGCTGGTACAATATCCGCAAATCAATAAATGCAATACACCACATAAAAAAAATGAAGAATAAAAACCACATGATCATATCAGTAGATGCTGAAAAAGCATTCGATGAAATCCAGCACCCATTTCTGATAAAAAAAAAAAACAATCAGCAATGTGGGAATAGAAGGATCATATCTTGACATAATAAAGGCCATATATGAAAGACCTACAGCCAATATCATACTCAATGGGCAAAAACTAAAAGTATTTCCCTCAAGAACAGGAACAAGACAGGGATGCCCACTTTTGCCACTCTTATTTAACATAGTACTGGATGTCTTAGCCACAGCAATCAGACATGAAGAAAAAATAAAAGGGATCCAAATTGGAAAGGAGGAAGTGAAACTGTCATTATTTGCAGATGACATGATATTATACATAGAAAACCCTAAAGACTCCATCAAAAATCTACTAGAATTAATACATGAATTTGGCAAAGTAGCAGGATACAAAATTAACATCAAGAAATCGACAGCATTCTTATACACCAATGATGAACTCACAGAAAGAGAAACTAAAAAAACAATCCCATTTACCATTGTGGCAAAAAAATTAAGATACCTAGGAATAATCTTAAGCAAAGAAGTAAAGGACCTATTTGCAGAAAACTATAGGATATTGAGAAAAGAAATAGGGAAAGATATAAAAAAGTGGAAGCATATACCTTGTTCATGGATTGGAAAAATTAACAGAATTAAAATGTCCATATTACCCAAAGCAATCTATAGATTCAATGCAATCCCCATCAAAATACCAATGACATATTTTACATAACTAGAAAAAATACTTCAAAAGTTCATATAGAACCAAAAAAGATCCCGAATAGCCACAGCAATCTTGAAAAAGAAGGGCAAAGTAGGTGGAATCACAATACCGGATATCAGGTTATACTACAAAGATACTGTAATCAAAATAGTCTGGTGCTGGCACAAGAACAGGCATATAGACCAGTGGAATGGAACAGAGAACCCAGAAATGGACCCAAGGTAATATGCTCAATTAACATTTGACAAAGGTGGCAAGAGCATACAGTGGAGTAAAGACAGCCTCTTTAATAAATTGTATTGGGAAAATTGGACAGCTACATGCAAAAAAAGTGAAACTAGACCATCGACTGACACCATATAAAAGAATAAACTCAAAATGGATAAAAGACTTAAATGTGACTCATGAACCCATAAAAATCCTAGAAGAAAATGTAGGTAACAAAATTTCGGACATCATATGCAGCAGAATTTTCACTGATACATCACCTAAGGCAACAGAAACAAAGGGAAAAAATGAACACATACGACTACATCAAACTTAAAAGCTTCTGCACAGCAAAAGAAACAACCATCAAAATGTAAAGGCAACCTACTCTTTGGGAGAGCATTATTGCCCATGATACATCAGATAAGGAGTTAATTTCCAAAATATATAGAGTACTCATACAACTCAACAAAAGGAAGACAAAGAACCCGGTTAAAATATGGGCAGAGAGCTGAATAGACACCTCTCCAAACAAGACATACAAATGGCCAAGAGACATATGAAGAAATGCTCAACATCACTAATCATCAGAGAGATGCAAATTAAAACAACAATGAGGTATCACTTCACACCTGTCAGAATGGCCACCATCAACAAATCATCAAACAACAACTGTTGGCGAGGGTGTGGAGAAAAGGGGACTCTAGTACATTGCTGGTGGGAATGCAGACTGGTGCTGCCATTACAGAAAACACCACGGTGTTACCTCAAAAAATTAAAAACTGAACTTCCATTTGACCCAGCGATCTCACTTCTAGTAATATACCCTTAGAAGCCTGAAACACCAATCAGAAAGAATATGTGTACCCCCAAGTTCATAGCAGCACTATTTATAATAGCTAAGATCTGGAAATAGCCCAAGTTTCCATTAGTAGATGAATGGATAAAAGAGTTGTGGTACATATATACAATGGAGTACTATGCAGCTGTAAGAAAGAAAGATCTTTTATCCTTTGAGACAACATGGAGGGAGCTGGAAAGTATTATCCGAAGTGAAACAAACCAAGCAGAAAAAGACAAATACCACATGATCTCACTTATTTGTGGAATATAATGGATATAACAGCCTGAGGAATAGGGTAGATCCAGAGATGTGGAAGTAGGGTATAGACTGACAACCCTCAGAAGAGGTGGTGGTGGAGGGAGGGAAGAGATAAACCACAGAACTTATATGCATGTACGCATAACCAATGTACACGGACAACAAAGCCAGGGATGGCTGGGGGGTGGGGGGGGGGAATGGAGGGATGGGGATTAGGGTGTCAATGGGGAAAAAAAGGAGAAATACATTTGTAACAAAAATAAATTAATAAAAATAAAAAATAAAATAAAATAAAAGACTCATTTCTGTACCGCAGGCCGACGCTCTAACCGCTGAGCCAAACCGGCCAGGGCAAGACTCATTTCTGTAATCCCAATTTGGTGAATGCCTAATCCCAAAAACGTAGTCTGGGTGGGCGTGGGGAGAGGAAATGGGTTAGCATTTATCAGGTACCATGAAAGAAATATGGGGAAAGGAAAAACAAACAAACACAAAGCAAAACCTTGTCTTCTTATACTCAACTGTGGATGAATTAAAATGGAGAGGGAGTCTTTGGAAGATTGTATATTTAATTCTAGTATTTTGGTATTTTGACCCGATAATGTTAAAAATCCTCTAGGTTGTGTGATATTGATCCACTGTGACTTGCACTAAACTTTAGTTTCACCAAGTGTTTTCTTTTAAAAGGAAGAGAATATTTGATCAGCCTGTTATTCCCAACTTTCTTTCTACTAATAGCTTTCATACGCCCTTGATCTCAGCCCAGAACAAGATGGATGATTAGAAAGATATTTCCTGCAAGAGGCCTGATCTTACATATCTACACCAAGTCAGAATGCTTGGGCACCATCCAAAGGGGCAGAAAATATGTTCTGTGTTATTAAAAACTCTGGAATTGAGGTACAAAGTAGTGCACAGTAAGTGGCAGCATGATTTCTATCTCTGACAGGGTTTTCTGACATTAGAGGTTCAGATTAAAATCGAACAAAATGGACCAGCAGTAGGTCCAGCCCTTGGCTTTGTAAAAAAGTCAGGTTGTAATCGCATCTGACTTCTTTTTCAAGGTGACACAGCAACCTAAGAAAATTGAGTCCACAAGACGATTCCCGAAACAGTGCATCAAATAATCCCCCAAGGTATAGGTAATAATTATTCATTTCTCCATGGAGGTAGTGGAAATATAAATGGAGGTAAGTAGAAAAATTACCATGGACCTTGAGGATGAAAGAGTGGTAATAAAATAAACTTCCCTGGGACTTGACCGGCTGCTCAGTGTTATGCCCACTTGCATTAGAGACCAGTGAATTACCAAGGACTAGTTTCTGAAGAAATAAAGGGATTCTATTTGAGCTTCTTGAAATTGAGACTCTCCCAGAGAGGCTAAGTGTTTAAAGGAAAACCTGTAGGAAATCTGACCTTGCATTGCCCTGTAGATCCCAGTTACTCAGAGCAGATATGTTCCAGAGGAGCAGTTCACTTCTGGAGCTCTGCAGCTCTGCCCCCAGGATAATTAGCAGGATTTCAGATTGGTTCTACTCACTGGATGCGGTTTAACACTTCATACTTAATTTACCTTCTGGTATTAGCTTCTTGCCCACATGCTGTTGTGTCAACGTCTGCAAATGGGCATCTGGCCTTGTTAAGACAAGCTGGGTGGTTTGGCATCGAAGGCCTCCAACCAGCTCTTCTGCGTGGCTGACTTATCTGGTGGAGCCAAGACAAGTGTGGTCTTTCTGAGAAGCTTCACAGTTTGGTTCTTTTCTGCCCCAACACAGCATCTGATTTCCAGAGGCCCAGATCTGGTCTGCTTATCCACTGGGTCTGTGATTGCCAATGCTCCTTCACAGAGGGCAGAGGAGTTGAACCTTACAGGGTAGCTAAAATATTCACTAGCAGATGGTCAAGGGCAGCTGAGAAGAAATCACAGAAGGGTACAGGCCACCTGACAGCCATTCTCTTTTGTTCTCTATCTCATCTCTTACCTTTCTTCCAGTCTACATAAAGAATTAAAGGTCCTAAGAAATGGTTGAAATAGGGTAAATATAAAAGCATTTTCTCCTAGTTTTAAAAAATGTAGGCATAGACTTTGTCTGACAATATATTTTAAAATAAACTGCAAATATGGGGATCTCTCAAAAAGCATTTATCCTATGACTCAAATGATTACTGATATAACTACAAATAGTGTGCAGTTGGGGGGAAACAGTGATGTTTCAACTATCAATTACTTATTTTTTTCAACAAATATCTGTGAAACAGGGACTTTTCACTAAAGGAGATTTCCAGGGTAAAAAGTCAGGAGCTCACTGTGAAAATAAATTGCTCAGAGAGAAAAAGGGAAAATGGATATTGTGTAGAAAACAGGAAGACACACAAATGTGAGAGAAAACACCTGCTTTTTTATAAACACTTGACTTAATACAGTTCCCAGAAACGTTCAATGAAATAGCTGTTAACAAGAATTCAGATTCAATTAACATGACATGACAATTTCAAAGGTCAGGAGAAAAAACTGCCTTTCTTCTCTCTTTTGAGTTTTCTCCCTGTCCAGAATATTTGGGTGATGTAGCCAACAGACGGAGTTATTTCTTTTTAAGCTTAAAGAAATGTCACAAATAGCTTTCCACAGATTACAAACGATTTGACACATGATTTCAGGAGCTGGGAAAATTCCATAGATACAAGAAAACTTCAAAAATTGATTAAAAGATTTTATAACAGGCAGGCCAAAATCAACATTGCTAACGCAGGTTCTGTTTTAATTAATTTCATGCAAATCATAGCACAGCCCTCTGGATTAACTGTGATTGTTGCAATAGACAACTTTGAGAATTCTTTTATATTTAAATTTGATGTTATTGCTTGAAAGTGAAAGTCCTTTTTGTTACCTTAACATAAAAAACCAAATAAACAAAAAGACTATCTGCTTTCATACTCAAGCTCAGTCTATGGTGTAATTTGAAGTATTACAAAGGCACTGTCATGTCCAAAATTATTTTCATTAGACGCAACTGAGACAATAGTCTTATTTTTATGCTTCCCACGTGGGATAGAATTCCTTTTCATTGCTATGGATGACTGACTGGGCTGTCCTTCTTAAAGATTTACTAAATCTGTTTCACTAAAAGTTTCCTAAATATTGGGAGAAGTTCTAGGAGACCAATGTTTTACTTCTATCAGGCTAGTTAGGTGTAAAAATAGGTCTTTTATTGCTTAAAGAAGAACAACTTTGAGATCCTTTGAATGTTCTGATGAGAATCATCAAAAGAATATAGTATTAATATTCTTTTTACCTTTTAAAATTTATATCAAAGACATTGATAGAGTTACTATGAATCTTAAGCTCTTTCTTTAGTTATTAGTCAGTGGAGGTCAGTGAATTATATCTATAGAAATGAGATTGTCTGCACTGATAATATAACAGATGTCATACACCTACCCCTCAGTATAGATTAGAAATCTGTTGCTGATTTTCTACAGTCCCCCTGACACAGTCCCGTTTGCCACTTGCAATGTGTTTTCCTTGCCTGTTCCTAGCATTGCCAGAAAAATACAGGATACCCCATTAGATTTAAATTTCAGATAAACAACAAATAAAATTTTAGTGTAAGTATTTCTTATATGGGGTAAATTTATACTAAAATATTTATTGTTTATCTAAAATTCAAATTTAACAGGGCATCCAGTAATTAATTTTATTTTCTAAATCTGGCAACCCTACCATGCCTAGGTATTAGTGAGCATCCCTCTAGTTGCTGGGGTTAGTAAGTGGTAAACAGCCTAAATGATTTTCTCAAACTCTGAATTTTTTAAGTTCAAATAAAGTCACTATCTCCCAATTTCTTATCCCCTGCTTGCCAAACTCAGCAAAGATTCTATTTAGAAGATGGTAATGTATAGCCCTGGCCGGTTTGGCTCAAGAGTTAGAGAGTCAGCTCACAGTCCAGAGAGACCCGGGTTCGGTTCCTGCTAAGGGCATGTAACTCGGTTGCAGTTTGTCCCTGGCCCTGGTTGGTCGTGTGGGTGGCGACCACTCGATGTGTCTCTCTCACATCGATGTTTCTCTCTCTCTCTCTCTCTTCCTCCTTCTCTTCCTCTAGCTTCATCTGAAGATGAATGCAAAAATGTCCTTGGGTGAGGATAAAAAAAAAAGAAGATGGTAATGTATAAACAAAAGAATAACACCGTACACCACACACACACACCAAAACAACAACCACATAATACACAAACAAGCAAAAAATCCCCAACAATGTAAGCTCCTTGACTCAGAAGAGTCCACCCTCATATACCCTGCACTCTCACATATTATCTACTGATGGTCCAAAGCACCTTTTATCCACTCAATGGATAAATACAGAAAGCAATTGCTCTATGTTAGTGATTTAGCTAGCTATTCCATTCTCCAATTCAGTACATTAGAATAAAAAGATATTTGAAAGATTTAACTAATATTGATTAGTTCTAAATCAGTTTTATCAACTGATATTTATCTGGATAGAACATATTTCCACATATTGCCTCTTTTAGACATTTTTGCTTTAAAAACAAGTCCCCCCCCCCCCCCACACACACACACATGCACGCACGCACAAATTCCTAAAGCCTTAATGAGTTTCAAATGCCTGATGAAGACATAGTAAAGTAATCTGCAAAACAATCAAAATGAATTAGTAGTATTGAGGGATTAACAACAATCCAATGTTTCAAATTTTTGGCTAACCTGGTGTCAAACAGGTAATGAAAAAATGAACTCTCACACAACTTTTTGAGTCTATAATTCAGTAATGCTCTTCTAATAAGAAGCAGAGGTTTAGTAATATGTAGGGGATCTTCTCAGAAGCTGTGTTAGTACCCAAAATGGGCACTATTATTGATGGACTTGATTCAGATGGTCCAATAAGATGTTTCTTAGTAAAATGGCCACATTGTTTTTTGGATTGAAGGAAATTCCTAACCCTAAATACTTTCCTAGACTAAAAATAAAGTATGGACCCAGAATTGCAGAAACAAATAAACAAACAAACCCAAACTCTAGTTCAGGCAGGATTCAAAACCACAGACTTCACATGGGTGACCTTTTCTCATGGTAATGGACGTTCTATATACTCTGTACTAATTGCTGCATCTGCTCTATAGTGCTGCACTTGGTGGTTTGCTGAGCTGAGGATTTCTGGCAATTTGCACAGGAAAACTACGAAATCTTTTTCTAAACTGTAAAATATTTATTTTATGCAAATTTTGAAAGAATCCTGAGGCCAAAGGAAAGAAGGGGAGGGGAGAATGAAACAAATGTAGATGTTTTAAATTCTGGCCATAGGTTTCCTAATGGCCTGTCACACATTTTACAACGTATTATTAATAGTGGTCGAGATCTGAATATTATTAAAGTAGAAAGAGCACACAACCATTAAGTGATCCCTAAATGGCTTTTTCTCCTTTTGTTCACCACTCTTTGACATGTTTTTGACCCCTGTGTTTTTATTATTAGGAGAAAAACAGGACAAATTTTTTTAAGGAGGAAAAACAAATTTTTCTGTATTAGGTTTATAATTACCTTCCACAATGACCATGGGATCTTTGCTTAGCATTTTAAAAACTTGTAATACTAAAACTATTAATTTGCTTAATTTCAGGCTTTATTCCACGGAACTAGCTAAAGAAAGAAGTATTGGGGATTTGAGGAAGAACGTTCTTCTTTTTGCCTGCTCTCTGCAGATTTCCTGTGACCTTCCTACCTTCTTGCAGCCTGACCAATGGCTTGACTGATTTTCTGTGTTCGATTCAGAAAATAGTTTGCAGTTGAATAAACACAATGTAAATCATCTCATGGGTGAGGTTTAAACAATATGATGAGAAGTTTCAGCCAATTGTGAGTTTTATTTACACTTACGATATTTGTGGTCCTGACGAGTGGTGGGAGAACTGACGTCTCGCCTGGCACCAGCAGAGGCGGCAAAGGAGTCCCTCTCAGTAGCTGTGTAGGATGTTATTCGGCACCGTGGAAAAAGTGATGAGAGAGTTTGGTTGTTTTTAGTGAGTCCAGATCCAAGGGAACTATGCTATTTAAATTTTTTATAAACTTGAACCCTCAAGATCTTTGTATTGGAAAACTTTGATTTATAAGTTAGCAGTGATTAAAGATCTTGGACACGAAAATGCTATTACTTAAGAAAGAGACATAGGAAACTCAGAATTTCTAACTGATAAAAATTACTTGCAAAAAATATGTCAACATGCTATTGCAAACTTGAGAGCACAGAATTTTATGCATTATTTCTTCTGATTTCCCACTCAACCCTTAATGGGACGAGGCCTATATTTTCTTGAAAAATTATTTTTACAGCTATTTTTATATATTTTTAATTTTTTTCTCTTTTTTTGTGGTTGCTGACTCTATTACAGCTGTTCCCCATTTGTCATTGATATAAAGAAATATATTTGTGTTTTATAACAAAACACAAACACAAGAGAGCAATTTTTAAAATCTAGAAGTTAAGAGTTCTTTAGTTAAAGAAAAATGGACTGACCCAAATCATTAAATCTTATTAGGATTTTTATGCACAAAAACTGACATATAAATATGGAACAAACAGCACCAGTATTCATGGTAAAGTGAGAAACTAGAACATTTTATTTTATTCAGCAATTTTTAAAGGCATACAATTTTTCTTATATTTTTGTTTCTTTGCATTTATTGGTTGATTCTTGACTAGGGATCAAACCTGCAACCTTGTCATATCAGGATGACACTCTAACCAACTGAGCTACCTGGCCAGGGTCTCCTAGGTCTCTCTCTTTTTTTTGTAATCCTCACCTGAGGACATTTTTGCATTTATCTTGAGATAGAAAGAGAAGGAGAGAGGTGGGGAGAGAGAGAGAGAGAGAGAAACATCGATATAAGAGAGACACATCGAGTGGTTGCCACCCACACGACCCCAAACGGGGCCGGGGACAAACTGCAACCGAGATATGTGCCCTTCATGGGAACCAAACTTGGGCCTCTCTGGTCCCCGGGCTGACGCTCTAACTGCTGAGCCATACTGGCCAGAGACTCCTAGGTCTCTTTTAATGTGTAGATTATATTACTATTTCTCCCCCATCTACCCCCTTTGTTTTTCTCTTGTAATTTTTTTGTTTAGGGAAGTAGATATTTTGTCCTGTAGAATTTTCCACATTTGTGGATTTCCCTGACTGCTTTCATTTCTAGACCAGCAGTTCTCAAACTTTTTATACCCAGAACTTTTATATATCTGTGTTGTGTCTGGCATATCAAATATTAAAACAGACACTTTACAATTTTAAAAGAAGCTCTTCCACAGGAGGCCTACAGACTGCCGCCAGTCTCTAGTGACCTCTGAGAAGTTCCAGCACATTTTGCGAGTACTCAACACCATCACTGGGTGGCGAAAAATAGCCTTTGCCATCATTGCAATTAAGGGTGTGGGGTGAAAATATACTCATATGGTGTTGAAGAAAGCAGACATCAACCTCACCAAGAAAGCTCACGGAGGACGAGGTGGAACATGTGATCACCATTCTGCAGAACCCACGCCAGTACAAGATTCCAGGCTGGTTCTTGAACAGACATTTAATAGTTTCAAAGTTCATGATGACATCTAGGATGTTTTCACCAAATCGTAGACATAAATATGGAAATCATCATCAAACTTGATGACATAGACCGTTTGGCTTCTACTTGATGAATGACCATGCTCGTCCTTTTGGAGTCATCTTCCCTGGCGTATTCCACTTGTTTGCCTACCAGGCTGTCCACAACTTCTCCTGGTTCCCTGTCTGTTGGAGGTGAATCATTAGAATCAGGCATAATGTGAAGGTCACCTTTTTTATAAACATCTAGGAGCTGGTACTTGTACAGACGGGGTCTTTTATGTAGGAGATATAAAACCATGTGTTCATTATAGGGGCACCTGCTAAGACCATTCCCCTCCATTCGTCTTTGAAGTGGTACTCTGTCTCAAACATGTGCGCTACCGCTTTGTCAATCATTGTGTTGATTACATGTGCATTTTTTAAATTGAATATTTTTCTGGATACATTTAACTCTGTTGAGGATAGAAAATTTGAAAAGTAAAGTAAAAATTATGAAAAGTTACAGAATGTGTCCCTGTTTGCCTTTCAAGTGACTAGAAAAAAATGTACTTAAGATGCTTTTCTAACTTTTGTTCATTAATCAAATACCTGTACAACTGAAATAGGAGGCATCGAGAGGTAAGAGAATTCATTTTTGGTAGGGATACAATTATTGATTTTGGACTTAGAAGATTGGGTTTAAAGTAATAATTGAGATATCTTTGTGTAAATATGCAGCAGACAGAAAGATATTGCTTTGATATCATCCATCCATCCAAGGGAAGCAGAGAGAGGCTAGAGAGAAGGAAGAGCAGAATCAAAACATCTAAAGAACACACATTTTTAGACTGAAAAATAAAAATCAGAAGACACTAGGTTTGAAAAAGAATAGGATAGCTGAGTATTGTAGAAGCCAAGAGGAAATTTTTTTAAGAATAAAGTGGGTTTCAAGAGTGCCAGATAGTGTAAAGAGGGCAAGAAGAAAAATGACTGAAGAAAGTGATGAGGAGACCATCACTGGTGGCGGCTGAGTGACTATCACATGATCTAATGAGGATGGAAAACAGATTCTCCGAACTGTTCCATTTGGAGAAAAGAGCCACCTTTGGGGAAATCCTTATATGAGTTCTTAAGATTTCAGTTAGTTAGGAAACTCTGATACTGGGTATGTTTGTTCAAAGGCACACTATCTATAAATCACACTATCTATACATCACTAAGGTCCTCAGTTCACCACAAATCAAAGACCACTTCACCAAGTGGAGGTAACTCATAAGTTTATTGAACAACTTTATTTTAAGAAGTTCAGTGTGTAAATAAATACTTCATTTATTCCTGATGATACACAAAGATAATCTATGTTCAGAAGCATTAATATTCTTTGTATAATTTTGCTACGGTTTTCTAAAGGAATTTTGTGAAATTGAGGGCCCAGTTATTTCAATTCCACTAAGTCCAGAGCCATATGTTTTTAAAAATTATTATTATTATTTAATTTTTATTGAATTTATTGGAGTTACACTGGTTAGTACAATCATATGGGTTTCAAGTATACAATTCTATAATACATCATCTGTATATTGTATTGTGTGCTCAGTACCCAAAGTTGTCTCCTTCCATCACCATTTATTCCCCCTTTACCCTCGTCTACTTCCCCCAAGCTTCTTTTTCCCTGTGGTAATCCCCATACTGTTGTCTATGAGTTTGTTTTTTTTGTTTGTTTGTTTTTTCTGGTTATCTTTTTTTGTTTAATCCTTTCTCCTTTTTCACGCAGCTCCCCAACCCTCCTCCCCTCTGGCAGCGGTCAGTCTGTTCTCTGTATATATTAGTCTGTTTCTATTTTGTTTGTTTATTTTGTTCATTGGATTCCACATATAAATGAAATCATATGATATTTGTCTTTCTCTGACTGGCTTATTTCACTTAGGGGCCATAGATTTTAAATGTGGATATAAGGAATTTAAAATTATGAAAGTGCTACACCTAATCCCTAAAATAGTCATGGCATGAATGTTTTTCTAGCCTTTATATGGCTTTCTGTTCCTAGTTAGAAGCATTCTTTCTACCAGTTCTTAGTAAACATTTCCTGAGTATGTACCATGTAATGGAAACCCTGAGAGTTAATTTATCCCATTTTTACAGATCAGCCACAGAAAATTAAAAGATATTACCCAAGATCACACAATAGAGTGTGATAAATGAAATACAAATTTGTACAAGGCATAGAGTTACAAATAGGAAGAAAAAACTGTTTTAATCTGGATAGAAGAGGGAAAGGCTCTCCAAGTTGGGAATATTTGAAGCTCAATGAAAGGCATTTGTAATCCGTAGAGGAGGGAGAGGGCATTGTTGTACCATCCACCTTCCAGATGGACCCTTGTTGGCATTTAGTGTGAAGGGTTTGGAGTAGGATATAGGGATGGAGTGTCACTTGCCTGAGGGCCTTCCTGCTTGAAACCAGAGGAGAGAAAACCCAAGCCAAATATTAGAAGATGAGTAAAAAATAAGTCATATAAGGAAAATGAGGTAAACATGATGACAACCAAGGCACCTGGATAAGAGACAAACCTGGATGATTCCCTGAGCTACAAAAGCAGATGTGAATGGTCTTTATAGAGGTTTTGCACGTTCCCTAAATAGCAGCCATTAGAGGAACTGACCCATTCTGGAAGGGATGAAGGCATAAAAACCTTGGAATGTTCAGGGACCTAAAGAGGTCTGTGAACCAGCCACCTCATGACTGGAGCTTAAAGAAAAATAGGAACACAGTTTGGAGGAACCAGGCTAAGGAGGGCCTTAGGTGCTCTACTAAGGAGCTTGGACTTTCTTATGTAAGAATTTAGAAACCAATGAGGCAGAATGTGGGGGAGAGAGTTAAAAAGGAAAATGATGAGCGTATGATTTGGAAATTTTACTTCTTTGGCTTTTGAAAAGAGAATAGGTAGGATGGGTGAAGAAACTAGAAATAGTTGAGACTAGTTTGGAAGGAACTGCAATTGTCCAGAGGAGAGATGATTGATGTTGGCCTGAAATAAGATGATGGTTGTGGCAGTGGTAATGAAAACAAGAGAGAATGTGTTTGAGAGATATTTAAAGCCAGGGCTGAAAAATTAGGGAAATGAAAGAATTGAAAAGTCCTTTTGGGCCCTGGTTGGGTAGCTCCATTGGTTAGACTGTCATCCTAACATGTCAAGGTTGTGGGTTCAATTCCCAGTCAAGGTACATACAAGAATCAACCCATGAATGCATAAATAAATGGAACAACAAATCAGTGTTCCTCTTCTTCTTTCTCTCTCATTAAAAAAAAAAAATGAATAAAAATACTTCAAAGAATGGTAAGGGATTCTACCTGGCTGAGAGAGAAATACTCATGGTAGTGTCACTACAAACAATTAAAAAAAAAAAATCCTCTTGGATTTCTGGTTTGGGTGCATGATAATGTCACTAAGAGAAGTATAAACTAAGAGAAAAAAACACGTCTTGCAGAGAAGATGTTGAGCATGTTGAGATGGAAGGATGTATGACATTGGTGAATGTTCCTTGTGTGCAAACCAGTATGAGTCCAGAGGAAAACACGAAACTGGAGTTACAGGCGATTGTTTCAATTCTACAAATTTTATTCTACTCATTACTTTTATAAATAGGATCTAAAGGGAAAAGTCATTTCATACTCACCAAGGATAATACTATATTAATTTAATACAAACCCATGTGTTGGTATTGGAAGGACTTTTTAGAGTAGCTTGGCATGCCTGTCATTCTGTTATGGGTACAGCCTGTACTTGGAGAGAGATGCCCCTAATATAACTTACAAACTCAGCCAAACACTTGAGTGTTTGTCTGTATCAGTTTTCTGAATTCCTGAGTTGTGAACTCCTAGGAGAAATGAAGGGAGAACTCACTGCCCTCTAAGACAATAGTCAAACTATTGAATGAACCCTTATATCATGAAAATTTACAGAAAATTGTACACACTGAAAGTTAGTATATTCATTTTGTGAATCCAGAGACATTCTCAGAGGACCCACTGCACATGAAAGAATGTGTATTCAAATATAATACAACTTGTCTTTCTTTGTCCAATCCCCTAGTTGCATGACAGGACAATATGTCAAGACTTACCTAGTTGTTGAGAAATGTTTTATTTTGTTCCTCTCCCAAAGCATGCATGTCAAGGAATGGAATTCAACAAACACCAAAGATTTAAAATCTGCTTCAAAAATTTGTTTTTATCTTGCACCCATTTTTAAAACCTTGGCAAGTAGAAAAAAATAAAACTAACAATAAGCAACAGATAAAAATCCCTGGCATAACGAGGTATCATAGACCCGACTTGCCTCTTTTAAATATTTCCAACTGACAGCGTTGGAAGTTGAATCTGAAGATTTGGGAAGAATTTTGGCTGCGTTTAGTTCTCTTTAGGCAGATATTATTTTCATTGCCTTATCTTGAATTAAAGTAAAATCTTCTAGATGTTTACTTATTTGAAATTTTTGTCACAATGACCCTAACTTAGTGTCCTTTGAGCTGTGACTGTTACTCAAAACATGCCCAATAAAATGGGAAAGATCTTTTATCTGTTTGCAGTGGGATTTGAGGAGGGAGAAGAGGAAAGGACCATAATTCCTGAACTTCCACTAAAATATAAAACAGTACAACTGTCAGTGATTTGCCACATGTTGGAGTCTGATTTAGGGAGAGTTGGGTTGTGGGCACCAAGTGTGTGAGTACACATGTCCCACTAACTTCCATGGTGTGCCACTGCTTTCAACCTCCATAGAAACCACCAAATCCCCAAGAAGCTTTCAGATCAGCATTGGCATTGATACATTTTAATTTCTAGGGCTCTAGAAAAAATTGGCTGCAATCAACAATTAACTGTTGTGATTTAGGCCTGAACAAAGTGTTGGGACCTCAAACTCAGCATATCTAAGACTGAACTCATTAACTCTACACTCGTCTGAAATAGGTCCCTCTTCCACTGGTGCATGTGTAGTAAGTGGTGATGTATATTTAGAAACATGTGAGATTCATGAAGTATTACATAAGTTAAATGGTTAATGTTTCATTAACATTAAACAACCTCCTTTCCCCTATTGCAGCTCTAGCCCACTGGCATTCAATAATCAATTGCAACTTTATATTTTCCCAAATTACCTGTACTTTGGATCAAATCTCCCTGCCTTCTTTGAAAAATCCCTTAGGTTAAACTAGACTAAAGTAGAATTCTCAGGAAAGAATGTTCTCTCTGGAAGATCCTTATGAGGAATTAGAAACTTTCTAGTGGTCTTTTGCAGGTAAAAACATCGAATTTCCAAAATAACTACTTTGAGTTTTTTCTCAGTCTTCTGGTGATTTCTCCATACACTAGCATCTAAATTTATACCCTTTCTAGTTACCAGTTAGAAACCATTCTGAGTAAATAAGAAAATCTTTAACCAAAGTGTCTCTTTTCATGCATGTAAATATTATTGAAGCACATCTATTCCTCATCCAATCCAGCTGGGATGTTTTTATTTTGGGGGAACTTAGCTCCAATACTTGTTCATTCCTGGAATGGATAAACTGCTTCAAAAACTCCAACTCACCCTCCCTCCTGCCCCAATTCCTCAGACTTAAGACTTGCCTTTGCAACTGTTAATAATGTTATGAAATTATCCTGGAGTATTACTAATTGTACCAAAATGGAATTTTCTTATTGGATACCAATTACAAAATGAAAATAAAAGACAAGCATTCTTGGTCTTTACCAAATAAATCTCCCGATTTTTATCATCAATTTATTTATTCAGATTTTTCTTGAGTATTGAAGCCCAATGAATGAAAAAGTAGTCTCTGTATATTTAAGTCAGAAATTGGATCTTTGGTTCAATCAAACCTGAAGAACATATTCTTATTGTAACTGAGAAGACAAGCACAGCTACCATTTCATTCTCATTTTCCATAACATTGTTTCTTTGATGACTCCTTCAAATCCCTGAATCAGACTTATTCTTTAACTCAAGGTGAAACTCATCTTAACTGGAGAAATCGTTTTTTATCAACTCAAGATGCAGCTGGAATACGTGCTATCGGCCTGAGAAGCCACCATTCTTGGCAAATTCCTCTAAGGCATAAACAACGAACACCATACTCTCAAGAGAAAGGAAGCAAGGGATGGGGATAGTCATTGTTCTCATTTTAAATTGCCAAATATTATTACGGTCTATTTCTATGCTGTGGAGACTGACATGTAATATACTTGATACAACACAGTCAGGAATTGTAAGGGGCTGGTGACAAGTATTCCAAGTGCTTAGTTTAATAGGTTCTGCTCCAGTCATGAAACTAATGCTCATTACAGAATCTCTTGAAAACAGAACACTTTATTAATAAGCCAGTAGGAGGAAACTTTTGGAAGCGAGTCAAGGAGTGAACATATAGATCCATATAATGTTTATTTAGAAAAGAAACCAAGTTTATGCAAGCTTTAAAAACATTCATTCTCCTCACACAGCAATGAGTGCCTCATTGATTATGCTTTCACTCAGTCATTCAATGAGATTTCAGTAAGTGGTGCCTTTTATAATATGTATTTTTGATATTTTTAAAATAGTATTTCACATTTCCTATCATGCTGAACTTGATATTTGTGGTTCAGTGATGGTGGGAAATCCAATTCTATAATCTCAAGCACTACATGGATTTGAACTTTGGAGTTTATGCCTAAAATTCAGAAGATTTTCTTATAGCATTGATCACTGTTCCAGTGCCCAGATTTAAATATCTTGGTTGAACATCTTGCCAACTCATCCTATGGGCAGTCACTGTTTTAAGGCATAGAAGTTAAGTGAAAAGATAGTATGCTGTGATTGACAGGATAAGTCAGCTCTAGATTACAGTCATCCTCTAAAAAGGTGACCATCTGACCTCTACTCAGGCAAGAAAAGCTTGTGGGAGGCATCCTATTTATGGGAAAAATTCAGCATAAAGGCTAAGAATATTGGCTTTGGATTCAGAGATCCCAGGGTAGGAATCTTAGCTCTACTTCTTACAGATTGTGTGACTTTTGGGAATTGACTTAATCTCAATTTACACACTGTTAAAAAAGTAGTACCTATCTCACAGTTACTAAGCGGGTTAAATAGGGTGATACACATAAATTGCTTGGCACAGAGCCTGACACATTATACATATACACATTCAACCCTCACTGTTCATGAGTTCTGTGCCTGTGATTTTGCCTACTTGCTAGAACTTATTTATTTATTCATTCATTTATTTTTATTGTTGAAAGTATTACAGATGTCCCCCTTTTTTTCCCCATTGATCCCCCTCCTTCCCACTTCCACCTCCCTCCTGCTTTTCCCAACCCAAAGTCTGTGTCCATTGGTTGAGCATATATGCATCTAAGTTCTTTGGTTGATCTCTTCACACCCCCCAACCCCCTTTCATCTGAGGTTTGTCAGTCTGTTCCCTGCTTCCATGTCTCTGAATCTCTTTTGGTCGATAGCTTATTTTGTTCAAGACTCGGGGCATTTTCACAGTCATTCACAGACACGCACATAGCAATGAAAAATGTTTACCCAGTGGGCATGTTTCCAGCTGAGACAGAATAAAGCGACGCTCTGCCTTCTTATTTCAGCTCTCACACTATAAACAACTGTCCTTTTTGCAGCTCGTTGTGTGTCACATTTTTCACATTTTTGTGGGGGTTTTTTCTTGCTGATTTTTCTATGTAAAATGGCCACTCTGAGGGCTCACAGAAAGAGTGAGGAGCTAATCAGTGCCCTTTCCCCTATGGTCTCTGTTTAGTCTAACTAGTATCATCTATTAAGACGGAATATTCCCTTTTATTTTTAGGGCCCTTAGCCAGGGCATCTTTATTTTATCCTATTTCTTCTCTGTCACAGCCTCAGGCACTCTGTGGGAAGCCCCCGAGAATCTCATGCCAGCCAGAGCTGTACATGGGACTCAGTTCCTTGTGTCCATACATAGTACTCAGCCCATCCTCCCCACTCAATCATAAGTCAAGTCTGAATTAAAACTAATTTTTTTTTGCTTCAAAACAGAATTGCTTACATTGCAAATTTTTTCAGTTTATCATATATAGTTAAGATCCCAGAACTTATCACCTCAGCCCCGTCATACCCCTTTCCTCTGCATTGAATACTTCCCTCTTTCCAGGAAGTTGCACGGTCATTTCATTTAGGTCTTAGCTTAAAGTACCATCTCTTAGAGAGGCCTTCCCTAACCAACCTATCCAAAATAAATGCTCAAATGTTCTCCATCCTGGCAACCTGCAGTTTTCTTCACATTTATCACTGTCGGCAATTGTTATTGTTTTTGTTTTTTTATCTGACATTTTGGTGGCTTCTACACCAGCATCTAAGTTCCATAAGGGCAGAAACTTGAACTTGTTTGTTCATTGTTTTTTTCCACATTGCCTAGTACAGACACCCAGAGAAAGAAGGAATGGCTGAATGGCTGAATGGCTGAATGGCTGAATGGCTGAATGGCTGAGTGAGTGAGTGAGTGAGTGAGTGAGTGAGTGAGTGAGTGAGTAAATGAATGAATCCTATTACATTTTGTTGGTTTGAATCTTCACATATATTATTTTCAAACCTAAACAAAATAGTTTATCATCTGAGATGGATTTCATTCCATTTTCTAATTACCGTTCTTGGCATCATATCCAAAGCTAAGTTGTATCACACTTATTGGAAAGAAAGAACAGTGGACTTTCACCAACCTTATGCAGTGTGCCCAAGAGTCTGTAATATTAAATGCAGCAGCATTACAGATTCTTTTTGTTTTTAATCCTCATCCAAGGATATTTTTCCATTGATTTTTTTTTTTTTTTTAGATAGAGTGGGAGGAAGGGAGGGACAGAGAGAGAGAAACATCGATATGAGAGAGACACCTTGATAGTTTGCCTCTCTCACTACCCTGACAGGGGCCAGAATTGAACCCACAACCAAGGTATATGCCCTTGACTGGGAATTGAACTCATGACTCTGGTCTGCGGGCCAACACTCTAACCACTGAGCAAAACTGGCCAGGGCTGCAGCACCACAGACTCTAACCTGATTTCCCAAATTCAAACCATGCATAAAATTTCAAATAAACTGTCCTTTGTTGGTAGGCCAAACAGTAAATGTGTTTCTGCATTGGGGAATCTTAATACTAGACAAATACAATTCTGAAATTTTTAGCTAGGTTCTAAGGTAATAATCTAATATGTAACATCATATAAAAGAACACTGTTCCAAGAAGCAGAAAACATGGATCATAATCTTTGTTCTGCTACTAACTTGCTGCATGACTTTGGGCAATGTTTTAAATCCCCGTGGGCCTCACTACCCCCATCTGTAAAAAATATAGGTTTGGAGCAGTAGACACTCTAGTTCCTTCCAGTTCCTTATGGCCATAAAAGTTTAATAGAATTCATCTATCATTTCACAGAGGAAGATGTGTTGAAGGCCCAAGTACGAAATATTAAACCTGCCAGGTCAAGTGTATGGCTGGAGCACTGGAGCAAACTCTTGTCGGGATCTGCCATGTGTGGCAAGATACTGCACAGGGAGGACACCTTCATGCAGGTACCCAGTGAAGTCACAAAGAGAAAGACCAGGTGTTTAAATCTGCATGGCTAGCTCTTTCTATTTAGTAGGCAGATCTGCATGGGAAGCCAAATTGTAATAAGGATTTGCTTAGTGTGCATAGAATTATAGCAATGGAGCAGGAGAAGGAAAGGAGAAGGTATTGAATAATACAGTGTGTTTGCTAAAGGAATTTGAGGCACCCTTCCCCAGCATGACTAGCAGTGTGGTTAATCTTCATTCTGAGAGTCTGATGATTAAAAATTGCTCTCTTTGGACAGTTCTTTGGTGGTCACTGCTAAAGTTAGCCTCTGTGACCCACCTCCACACCATCCCCTCCCTGCTTTATTGAGGTATGATTGAAAGATCAAAATTGTATAGGTTTAGGTTGTACAACATGATGTTTTGATATGCATATATATTATGAAATGATTACCAAAATCAAAGTAATTAAAACATCTTTCATTTCACATAGTCACCACCACCCCCTTATTTTTGTGCTGAGAACACTTGAGACCTACTCTCTTAGCAAAGTTCAAGTGTACAATATATTATATTATCTATAGTCACCATGATGTACATTAGGTCTCCAGAACTTATTCCTTTTATAACTGAAAGTTTGTACATTTTGACCAACACCTCCCTATTTCCTCCACCTCTTGACTCCTGGTAACCACCATACTACCTTCAGTTACTATGCGTTTCACTTTTTTTTTTTTTTTTTTAGATTCTATATATGAGTGAGATCATGCAGTCTTGTCTTTCTCTGCCTGGCTTATTTCACTGAGCATAATATCCTCCATGTTCATCCATGTGACAAATAGCAGGCTTTCTTTCCCCCATTCAGTTTTCTTGGCCCCTTGTCATATATTAGTTGACCACATATATGTGTGGGTTTATTCCTGGGCTCTCAATTCTATTCCATTGATTTATGTGCCTATTTTATGCCAGTACCATACTCTTTTGATTGCTATAGCTTTGTAGTATAATTTGAAATCAGAAATTGTGATGTCTCTAGCTTTGTTCTTGCTCAAGTTATTTGGAGTCTTGTGGTTCCATACACATTTTACTATTATTTCTTTGACTCTTTTCTCTCCTTCCTGGCTGACACTCTGATATTTCTTTTTTAGTATTATTAAATGAATCTGTTTTAGTCAGGCTCTTAAAAAACCCCAGATACTGCTTCAATTATTTATAATGGAGGGGTTTCAATTCAGGGTATTAGTCACATAAGTGATGTTGTAGCTAAAAAGCAAAACAAGGATTAATAGTGAAACAACCCCAGAATTAGCAGCAGCATGGAACAGCTCTCACCAGGAGGCTAGAATTGTGCTGTCCAACATGCTAGCCACACTGGTTGTTGAACACTAGAAATGCAGCTAATCTGAACTAAGAAGTATAAAATCATGTACAATTTTGAAGGATTCATGTGGAAAAAAAAAAAGAATAAAAAATAGCTCATTAATAGTGTTTATATTGACTACACAGAGAAATGAGATGTTGAATATATTGGTTTAAATAAAATACAGTATTTAAATTTATTTTACCTTTTTTATTTTGACTTCTTAAATGTGGCTAGTAGAAAATTAAAGTTTACATACATGGTTTAGATTATACTTATATTGACAGTGCTGGGCTAGAGAGACAGATGGAGGTGATGGTACTAAAACGCAGGGTCCATGCAACCTTCAAAGATGTCCTATCAAGAACTAGAGGCAGGAAGGAAACACAGTTGTTGCTTGAAATGCTAACTGAGGCCAGATAGAAGAGTACCCTGCCTTTACCCTGCCACCTCAATCAATCTCCTATCAGGGCTGCTGAACTCAGCAGGACATCACCTAGAAAACGGGGTCTTCAGGAGTCAATTTTCCTGTGATAGAGTTGAGTGGAGCAAGAGTAAGGAATACATTGGATCGATTCATTAATATTATGTCAGGTCCCAGTATGTCCTTTTTGCTTATTTATTCATGGAACGAGCATTTATTGAGTACCTTCCTTACTACAGAGGTCCTGTAAAATTATTGCCCTGAATTTCTGACCCTTCCTGCTCAGATTCTTTACTTGATTTGGTTCCAGATTCCCTCACTGCCTAGTCTGTGGTCTGGTTGTTTCCCTGGTCTTTGATCTCATGAGTTGTCCTATCCTCTGGTTTGTTCTTGACATTTCTAGGATTTTCACCCAATTCTTTATTTAGTCTCACTTATAGTGTGCATACAATCCTTGGTGCCAAATAACCAGCTGCTTCCCACAGAGTATCCTCTACCCTCGCAGTCTTGCAAATCATAAGCCTTCTTTCTTCTTTCTCTCACCTTGCTTCCTCTCTGTACTACACCCCCACACAGGAGACCAGTGTTGAAAAAGCTGACCTCATGACTCATGGCATGAAAAGATACCTAAAAGGAAATGTGCAGATCCAAAGGTGACTCTTCCTGGCCAAAAGTGCTTACCTTGGAAAGGCTTACTCTTTACTCAAGTTCATACAGAAATATGTGTTTTTATTATCAATAAACAACTGGGTAACCTATGATGTGTTAGGCACTTTTCTAAATAATAGAATACAAAAATGAAAAGGTTAAAACCTGTTGGAGGGCAGATACAAGAAAAGATAAATAATCTAAGGAGTCATGACAACAAGTGGCACAAACAGTGAATGTCCTGGGAGTTTAGGTGAATAACCTCCTTGTGTCAGGGAGTGTTTCAGAGAGGAAGGGAACCTGATCTGGGCTTTGAAGAAAGGTAAAAATTAGATAAATAAAGAAGAAAAAAGCTTTTCGGGAAGGAAAAATTGTATACATAGCAGAAATATACACAAGCAAGAGTAAATTGACTCCATATTAAAGTGGAATATATTATGGTCAGGGAGCTCAAACTTTTCAAGACCAGTCTTTATCCAATTGAGGACCCAGAGCATTTTCAACTGGAATGAAGGGCCCTGTAGCATTTTTTATTAAGATTAAAAACATAGCTGGAAAGTGAAGTTTGTTAAGAGGTGAAATAGCATTCTTCCACGGTTAGTATGCTCCATGCTGTGGCATGACTCTGCTCCCACTTTGGACCATAAGCCTCCCAAGGGAGAGTGCCTATCCTGTTCACTGTTTAGTCCCAAGGCATGGCCCAGAGTAGATGTTCAGAGATTCTGTGTTGAATGACTGAACGACAGTGAAAGGTGTGATAGAGCATGAGTCCCTGGGCAGATGAGACTCAAGGCAATATTGATTCAATAGTGATGTATTCCAGAACAGAGTTTAGGGAATTAGAGAACTTAAGCATTATACTCTAATTATTAGAAGAAATCCTTTCTGGTGCTTTGGTCAATGTGTCCACAGTTATGGGGGATTCCAGGAATGCAGGTGTGGAGAATTTGGTCAACTTAGCATGCTATTAGGAGATGATAAAATTTATAATGGTCACCACCCATGCCATTGTAATAGTTTTCTTTATGGATATATCTATTTAAGGCTCACTTCGTTAGGCTCATCTGGATTTGATTAAAATGTATATTAGATTCGTCCCAGAACTAATATTACAGGAACCAGATCCTAAAGGCCAAGGCTAGTTGATTAAATACTGAGATATCAAAATAGACAAATTACTATCATGGAACCCAGAGAACCATAAGGATCCCCAAAGGTCTCGGGGGAACAGCATTACATGAGGGAGGGTTTTGAGGAGGTCCCACTCTATTCACTTAGACACTGGGGAGTGTTGCTATATATCAAACATGGGCTTTATGCTAATCCAACACTCTACCATATGGAGGCCATATGGCTGATTAGAGTGGGTGTTGCCTCTAGAATCAGCCAGAGTTAGAGTCAAAGTCTGGACTCAATACATAGTATTCTATAAGCTTAAACTAGTGATGAGGATAAACATAGTGCTTACACTGTAGGATTACTGCAAGAATTCAATAAAATAATGCAAGTAAAGCCCTTAGCATGGTGCCTATCACAGAGAAAGTGCTTGGTAAGTGTTAGTTCTTTCTCTAAGAACAATGGAAGTACTCCAAATATCCAGGAGCCCTTAGTTTCCAACGAGGAACCCCTGCACACACACACATAAGGCTGGGAATTCATCCAAACAAACTGCATACATGCCCTATTTCTTATGCCTTGCGCCCAAACATAATCCATTCAACCCTTTATCTATTTTGGTCTTGGATTTGCCTATGAATTATTTTTATGTATGCCTCTTCCCCAAACAAATCCTTCTTGTTCTTCCTCCGGCATAGCCCCTATCCTCATTTTGCATAAGTGACTGATACCAGATTGCTTTTGAAAGCAGCTTTTGATGAGGAAAGGGGATGAAGTTAAAAGAAGAGAGCACAAGATTGCTGCCTCCTGGTTGGGGATGGGAGGGCAGAGTTGGAGAGAGAGTTTCCAGCAGGGAAGATACACAGGATACATACACTCTCCCTACTTCATGATTCTGCCTGGGGATGTGACAGTTAATACTGGCCCTGGTGACAGTTAGTAGGTCTTTGTCAAGAAGCTACTTAATCAGAAAATCTCTTTACCCTTAAAAATATTCTCTATTTCTTCACTTTTGGAAATGGAAAGAAGAAACTATTTCTGTGGTTTCTCAAATCCCTGAAATTATAGTTTGTGTGTAGCTTGGGTCTCCGCCAGAGTGTTGCTTTTATAAGCCTAGAACCAAGCATTCATCTTTAGGAAAGCCGAGGATTTGGAGGTAAGCCATGGTGGGCCCAGCGCCAGCTCCCAGACTTGTGATAGCTTATGGCATTTACAACTCACCACTCTCCCTTGAAACCACTGCCTCAGAAAAAGGGGATACGAAGAGTGTGATCTTGTGAAGAGCCATCCTAATCAGGGAATTGCCCCCGAGATATCTGCTTCATTGTAGAAAATCTTATAGTTTGAGCATTGGTATAATTGAACATGGAAAAGACTGGGAGACACTGATGTTAAAAATGATTGATGCTTCCACCTGAGGCATTTCATATGCTAATTAATAATATAAGCCTGCAAATACTTTGTCACCTTTCCACCAACTCCTTTTACAATCATTAAGGCAATTTGGAGGCCATGAGAGCTGATTGCCTGGCAGCACCAGGCTCCGCCCACAGAGGGAAGCTCTTTTGCACAAACCACAATTTTCTTTTCTTCTTCAATGCCTCTGCCCAGTCTCCCTGATGTTCCAGGAGATATCTTCTATGGCCAGTAACACAGCTCAGGGACTCCCTTCTAACACGAAATACAGTATTGTTGGTAGTTTTTAAGTGCCTTAAGAGGAAAATTAACCATAATTGGTGAGATATAAAATGAGGTGTTGCTATTTTATATTAGTGTGGTCAGGGAAAGTCTCTTGGGTAAGGTGAAAATAAAACAAGGGCTGCAACTTGGATATATTGGAGGAAAATATTTCTAGGGAGAGGAAAGAGCCAGTATGAAGATGCTGAGGGGGCAGCGTGCTAGGTGTGTACTTGAGGAAAGGCAAGAAAGTCACTATGGCTGGAGCATAACGAATAGGAAGATGGGCAGAAGGGAGGTCACCAGCTACTGAAGAGCCAGCTCACATTAGGTTTTATAGGCTTTTACTCTGAGAAAGACAGGGAACCACTGGATAGTTTTGAGCAGTAGGACATGATCTGACTTAAATTTTAAAAGGGCCACTGGTGGTTGGGTTGAGAATAGATTATGGTAAACTAAGAAAAAAGGAAGCAAAACCAGTTAGAAAATTATTGCAATAATCCAGATGAGAAATGAAAATAGCTTAACCAGGGTCATAGTGCTATAGGCAGTTAGACAGACATGAGCAGAGCAAGGACAATGGGCCAGGTACAGACACCCACCAGGGCAGAAAGCAAGGGACAAAACTAGGAAAACAAAAACTTTGCCCCCAGGGTAACCTTTCCTCCTAGCCTATCCCTGGTCCTGTGGTTTGGACCCCTGACTTTTCATATCTCATGCGGTTTAGACCCCCTGAACTTTTCTTCCCTAAAGATAACATCTAGGCTTCAGTTGTATTTTAGCTCCAGGCCCAGAAAAGCAGGAAAACCAAACAAGTAACACCACAGCTGCCACAGAAACAGCTGCATTGACTAATGACCTGGAAAAGCACACCTGGAAAGCTGATGAATATTCTATCGAGACCCTCCCCTGAGACCTTCCCTAAAATTCCCACCTGCAAGAGAGAACAATAAATACCCTCAACACGACACAGTGCACACTCTCCCCCAGGGGAGCATGACCATGCCATTCCCTCCCCTCTTTTTCCTCTAAGGGACCCCAGGAGACTTGCAACCAGGGGAGCAAAGGACAGCAGCAGCTCCTCCTGGCCTAACCCCCTGAACCTGTCTCCAAGGCTCCCTTTCTCTGGCTTCCCAGTGAGCCAAAGCAGCCCAGCCTAGGCTCTCCTGTTGCTTCTTCTAAGCCCTTCCTTGTTTCGCTGTCCTAAGTGTGTTTTTGCCACAGCCAATAAATTATTGCTAGCTTTGCTATACTTTGTCTCTTGATTGAGATCTTTCCTTTAAGAAGACAAGAACCAAGGTCTTGTCGTCTCTCCAGTAACAATAGCAGTGGATGAGAGAAAAACAATTGGAACAGAAAGAGATGTTGAAAATTAGTAGTATTATGGATGTGCTTTTAAGGTAGAGCCATCAAGATTTCCTAAAAGATTGCTAGTGGGGTATAGAAAAAGGAGAGAAATAGAAAAAAAAAAAAAGTGCAGTGTTTTTGGTCCAAACAAACTGAATAAATTGTTTCTGAGAGAGATGAGGCTGACTATAGGAGAATTAGAGCCGAGGGGAAAACCAGGAGTTCTGGTTTGAACATACTGAATTTTAATTTGTATTAATCATCTTTATAGAGATTTGAATAGACAGGAAGGATTTGGGGTGAGAAGTCCAGGCTGAATTATAACATTATGGCATATAGATGGTATTTAAAGCCACAAGACCACATGAAATTGTAGATATATAAAGATGTTCAAAGATTGAGCTCTGGAGCAGGACGATGTTTAGAGGTTGTGTAGATGTGGAGGAGTCAACGAATAACTGAGAAGGAGCAGCCAGTGATGTAAGGGGAGAACTGAGAGACAGTGATGTGCCAAAACCAAGTAAAAAACAAATATTCAAAAAGGAGGAAGTAGTCAACTTTATTGACTGCTGCTATTAGGTCAAGAAAGATGAGGACTGAGGAAGTGGAAAGTTGAAAAATGAACATTGACCTACAGTTGACTATGTAATGGTTTTTTCTTAAAGAAAAATTCTCAAGTCCCTAACAGAAGCATGTGAGACACAAACATTGATTAATTTCCACTATAAATTTGATGACCAAACATTTATACAAGTAGTATCATATTAGCGCAATGTACTTGAGAACAGGACTGTTCTCCAAAACTCAAGCCATGTTTACAATAAACTGAGAAAGAGCCCTCAACAGAGATCTTGGCTCACTCTATCTGGATGCCTTTCTACCTCACTGAGAACCAATGACTCATTCTTCCACTTATTTCTTCATTTTACAAAACACTGATATCTATAGCTCTCTGTATACTTCTGTGTTTCTGTCCTTCTATCTGCCCATCTAACCGTCTTCTACCTACTTACCTTCAACAGAAATGCTGCTTTAATAGAAGATAGCCTTAGCACATAGCGTTTTGCCAACAAGGTCAGAAGAGTCCATAACTTTTTATTTTTGAATATTTGTAGAGGCTATATAGAAGTTACCATTATTTTCTGCATGAGCAAGAACCACTTTAAGAAACCAAGCCTAAAATAATCACTAGCAGCTTGTGTCTCTTAGTGTTCAGAGATTTGGGTAGTTTATGGGGATAGTCAAGAATGAGGCCTCACAGAATGCAGTGGTAATTGCAGCACTTCTCAGTGTGACCAAGAACTACAGTGAGGATAATGAGAATATGGTCAGTGGAGCCTGAAGTGCCTCAAGGATGTTGAGGGGGAGTATCAGGTAGGAAGGGTTATACTATGTAAGGGTTTGTAGAACAAGAGAGAAGCCTGTTCAGGATAAACAAAGTTAAGAGCTTGAGCCATCATACGATGGGAAAACTTTGATGGAAGTGGGTTCATACAGAGAGATTGCAGAGAATGAAAGGAGAAGAGCTCAATAATTACTCTGTTAAATTTTTCAGGAGGCCACCCTTTCTTTTGTAACTATGCTTAATATTACATCATTGTTTTTCTCTCCAATGCCATTTTTCATTGCATAATTATAAAACTAAATTGTGAGAGACAGTAGTGAAAGTAATCCATCATCAGTCTTCACATCTCATCAAAGGAATATGCTGAGAAGTCTCTTCTATTCCCTGAAACCACCTGCCCCCTGCTCAACTGTTCTTGGATTCTGGTTACTCCACAATCTTGTTAAAGCCTGGGATATTTTCTTGGGAACATTTCTGGATAGGGATATTCAGAACAGAGTAATCTTTCTCATAATAAAAGCAGAACATAAGGTCTTCAGAGATGGAATGTGTCTGTATAGTATTTCATTTGCTGTTTCATTTCTTCTGAACTAGAATGTGCTTTATTTCCATTTGTAAGCACTATAAGAGCAGACGTGGAAAAAACAACATACTGCTATTTCTCATCTATGGGGTTTATTATTCTCTTCTCGATTCAAACAACAGTGACAGTATTTGGACTTTCAATGGTAAAGCTGTTTCTTTTAAAAGTCAGATTCAATTCTACAGATATTCTAACTTCAACACACTAACTACATCCTACGCTATCATCTAATTCAAGTTCTTAATTATAGAGCCATCATTCCTGGCTTTCATTACCATCTTGTGATCAGGACTGGTGCCTTCTTGTGTGTGAGTGTGTGTGTGTGAGAGAGAGAGAGAGAGAGAGAGAAAGACATCTCTATAGCCCAGCATCTTGCAAACCAGATAAATGCATTTGAATAATAAAATTGACTGAACTTTAAAAAACATTAAAAGTCCATATCTTAGTCTTGAACTACTAGAAAATTAAAAATGTATATTTTAATACACTGGGAAGTTAAACATCTGAATATGTCAATGAAAAGAATTGTACACTTGCTATTCCATTTAATTCCCTTTTAGCACTTCAATTCAAGATGCTTTTTCATTTTTTCCCTTAAGAAACTTACTTAAAACTTTTGTTATAATTAAAGCAAGGATTGCTTTTCGGCCAAGATGAAATCATCAATAACTTTCACAATATAGTAATATACATGGAAATATATTAAGAAAATATGTATGCTTTTATTCATATGCCAAGTTAGAAGATTCTAAACAATTAAAAACCAAAATTACCACCTAACCAGCATGGCTCAGTGGATCTGGCATTGTCCCATGGACTGAGAGGTCCCAGTTCCATTCCCAGTGAGGGCACGTGCCCCAGTTTCAGGCTGGATACCCACTGGAGGAGCGTGCAAAGGCAACCAATTGATGTTTCTATCTCTCTCCCTTCCTCTCTAAGAAATCAATAAAAACATATTTAGAAAACAAAATTACAAAACGGAGCACTGGCAATTGGTTTGGCATGAAGCCATTCGGGCAAAACTAAAGTTGACAAAATGGTGGGAGTTGGACAGGAGAAGAATAGAGGAGATAAATGACCTTCCCCAGTTGTCTTTTGATGTGTGGATTTTTTAGCACAATCCCCTAAAAAGCCATATTAAAATTTCAACTCCTTTTAATATCAAGAAGTGTGTGACATAATCGTCCTCACGCCATCCCTTGGCAAGGAAACTAAGAAGTCATGAGGCAAGAGTCAGGGAGGGATAAGTATGGGGGATACACCCAGACACCATCTGGCAGGCAAAGTACAATCAAGAGGCATGTATTCACCGAACTCATTTCATAAAAGGCCATCAATTA
Organism: Molossus molossus; assembly: GCF_014108415.1. Classification (NCBI taxonomy): domain Eukaryota; kingdom Metazoa; phylum Chordata; class Mammalia; order Chiroptera; family Molossidae; genus Molossus; species Molossus molossus. The sequence goes on from NW_023425344.1 coordinate 188,032,976, forward strand.
TTCTTAACTGCCCAGTCTCTAAAAATTTACATGAATGAATGGCCCAAGTCTGAAATTGTCATTTAAAAGCTCTAACAGCCATATGAATCTACTTTAAATAAATGCATAGAATGCCTGCTTAATAATGATAGCTTTTTTTAAAAATTTGAAAATAAAGATAGGCACACCTGCTTTTTATGGGCTTCCTGCTATATATAGTATTTGGGAAAGGGAGGATATTTGGGTAGTAATTTGTTCCACTAATATTAGCTTCAATCTTCACAGGGAATCCTTAATTGTATATTCAATGATTCTCTCAGTACTCAATGAAACACGCATATTGATATCCTTTAAATGGAAGTTTGTCTAGGGTTAATTGTTACAAATATTTATTGGTAATTAAATGATAAAGGTTGGCCCTGGCCGGAATGGCTCAGTGGTAAGAGTGTTGCCTGGGGCCAAAGAGTCCCGGGTTTAATTCTGGCCAAGGGCACATACTTCGGTTGCAGTTTGTCCCTGGCCCTGGTTGGGGTTGTGTGGGTGGCAACCAGTCGATGTGTCTCTCTCACATTGATGTTTCTCTCTCTTTCTCTCTCTTCCTCTCTCCCTCAGCTCTATCTGAAGATTAATGTAAAAAGTGTCCCTGGGTGAGGATTAAAATAATAATAATAATAAAAGCAAAATGATAAATTATGTTTTAAAAAAATGAATGAAAGTTGTATATTAAATGCCAATTTTTTTTTATCTTCATCTGAGGACATTTTTTTATTTTTGTTCAGATAGAGTGGGAGGGAGAGAGAGAGAGAGAGAGAGAGAAACATCGACGTGAAAGGGACACATCGAGTGGCTGCCTCCCGCACAACCCCAACCAGGGCCAGGGACAAACTGCAACCGAGGTACATGCCCTTAGTGGGAACCAAACCCGGGTCTCTCTGGACCACAGGCTGACGCTCTAACCGCTGAACCAAACTGGCCAGGGCTTAAATGCCATTTTAATGTATTTTGACTCAGCTGTGCCAAATGACTGCCTCAAGTAAATGTGTCAAAACGCCTATGTGATCAAAAGATCCTTGAGAGAGTGACTCTACACAGTTTTTTGTTTCAAATGAAAACTTAAGGATAGAAACTAGTTGGAATCTATAGAATGTGGGGAATTTTGTTATTTTTATTATGAGAATGGTGAATGAAACGTTTACTTTCCTTCGCTGCTTTGAAGGATGTACAATAAGCCATTTGGAAACTTCCAGATCAATCTCTTATTTTCTACTGCAGCAAAATACCAGCTATCCATAATGCTTGAGAAATGGTGAGATCTGGTTAACATGCTACTTTATTTTTCTGATGTTTAAGAACTTTCTTCTGTGCATGGTTGTTTAAACAGTCACTTTGGGAGAAGTGGGTACAATGAAAACATAAAATACAGGGCAGGTCAAAAAATAGGTTTACAGTTGTTTGTATGGAAAATAATGCAATTAACAAATAATAATACAAGAATAAACTCTGTGTTGTGCTTATTCATAATTGTAAAACTACTTTCCCCCCACCCTGTATATTATTTCTTTCTCATGCCTTAGTTGAATATTTATTCACTCAATATATATTTATTGATCATCTTCTTGCTAGGCAACATTGGGTAAAGACCTATATGGTGTTGGCCTCAAAGAACTCAGTTTAGTGGAAAGAGACAGATATGAATAAAATTATATATTAGTCAAAATAGGCTAATTGCTATAACAAACGATGTTAATTTTCAGTGGTTCAACATAACAAAGGTACATTTCTTGGTTATGTTGCCATCCTTGGTGGGTACAGAGAGGATAGGGTACGGGTTCTGCTTCATACAGTCATTCAGGCTTCTTCCGTCAAGTGGTATGTTATCTTTTTGCTTCTCAGAGAGCTCAACCACATTTTTTACATCTGTCTTGCAGGCCAATGAAGAAAGAACATGGAGTATTACAAGGGTGGTCTCATGGCGCAGGCTTGGGGGAGCCATCTGTGCACATCCCATTGGTCAAACTCTGTCATTTGCTGTACCAGACTTGAGTGTTTTGATTTAGCTCAAAGGGCTTTAAAGATGTTTAGTGTGTGTGTGTGTGTGTGTGTGTGTGTATTTTCATGTACTATATATGTCTATTTCTGGGCTTTCCATTTGGATCCTTTGGTCTATTTATTGACTCCTGTATCAGGACACACTATCTATTGTAAGTCTGGTACCTAATAGGTAGAGGCTTCTTACTTTGTCCTCTCTTTGCAAAAACAGTCATGGTGATTATTGGCCATTTGTTTTTCCATCAAAAGTTTGAATCACTCTATAAAATATCCATAAAAGAGTTTGTTCTACAAATTGTTTTGATTTAAATTGCATTTGATTATAATTGTATTAGAATTAAATTTATATCTGATTCACCCAGGACTTTGTTACATTGTAGTTGCTCAATGAACACTTTATTGACTAAATAATAAAAATATGATCATTCTAAGCTTCGGGACAATGTGCCCATTATAAGCTTTAATTATGCTCAGAATTGCAAACTAATTTTAATGTTGAGCTAAATACAATTTAAAATTTAAGTGTTGCAGACTCTCTACCATAGAATATAGTTCAAAAATAATATTGGCTTTTAAGGTCACTGGACCTAATCATTCGGATATTTAAACATGATCATATGTATAAAGTACCTAGCACATCAGTCTTATTGTACATGGTAACAACAGATGGTATGGTTGAATACATTGTAATTCCATTTTGCCAGACCACTGTTCTATTTTATTAGCAAAGATAATTAAATGCCCATGTGTGATTCTTTTAAAGTAGCCTGGGGAAACACAAAGTAAACATTAATATTTTATTTGTTCTTTTAAAAATAGTGTATACTACTTTTTATTTTTTACTTGTATTATTTTTTCTTAATTTTAATTTTATTTTGTTATTCACAGTATTCCAGATGTCCTCCCTTCCCCCTGCCTTTTGCCCACCTCTACCCAGCTCCTACTAATAGCCCCTAATCAAGCTTTAGCTAAAATTTCTAATGGCTGTTTGATTTCTTGCTTGTTTGTTTAACAGCAGCATAGATAAATTTAAAAGTTACTCTAACTGAAACATGAGATTATCTTTAAATACCTATCTGTTTTTACTTTTTCTAAAAGGTAAATGGACTGCCAATGTGAGCTATTGAATAAACTTTAATATAACATGAAAATAGCTGCAACACAAAGGATTTTCCAAGGAAAGGAAAAAAATACCAACTGATAGCCTTACCTACCTATATAATGGTATCTTAATTGAATGACATAATTGAATGAAGTTGCCTTGATAAACTTCATTACTGTTTCCTTCCTCTCTCCCTATCCCATCCCCATTGCATCTATGTTTCTAAACAGGAAGAACAAAGTTTAGGGCTGAAAGGCAGTGTGGAAATCCAAACTGACTTTCTGTTTACAGGCCTAAGTAGAGATGCTGACATGGCCTTTTAAATGGGGTCATGAATCGTCCATTCTTTCACTGAACCTGGAGGTAGAGGTGAAGGATAGACATTCAGAATAAACCTAATGTGGTACAGTCACATTGCAAGTGGTGAGACAGATGTGAGTTGGTCCCAAACTCTTGCCAGGAAATGGTACACACCAGATTTGAAGGTGTCCATGGGAAAAAAAAAAGACCCCAACTTCAAGTTCTAACATTGGTTTACTCTCAGACTATCCCAGGAGACTGAAGCTGAGGGCCCAGAGCTCATAAGCACATGCAGGGTTTCTAGACCCTAAAGCAGAACATTTGGAGTTTTTAGTGAGTTCACAGAGTAGAGCTTTGAAATAAGAGTCATTCATAAAACTGTCTTCTTTTTTTTTTATCCTCACCTGAGGATATTTTTTCCATATTTTGTTCAGATAGAGTGGGAGGGGGAGAGAGAAACATCGTGTGAAAGGGACACATGGAGTGGTTGCCACCCACACAACCAACCAGGGCCGGGGACAAATTGCAACCGAAGTACATGCCCTTAGCGGGAACTGAACCTGGGTCTCTCTGGACCGCAGGCCGATGTCTAACCGCTGAGCCAAACCGGCCAAGGCCATAAAACTGTCTTGAATGCTAGAAACAAACACTAAAAATACTCACCAGGTGGCATTTTGAATTCTTTCCTGTCTGACCAAAGGTCAGAAATAACAGGGACATGCCCCAGGTAGGAAGCAGGCCCCTTCTCAGCGTTCCAGAAGTTCTCTGTACACCCTTCTGTTCAACCCGGGATGGGGTGGAGGGAAGAGCATGGAGCCTGATGTCAGGCAGTTTGGATTGGATCCCGGCTCTGCTACTTACTCCATAATATGGGAATAAAAATGCTGATCAGACTGCTGTGAGGATAAAATAAAAGAAGTAGCTCCTGCTTGGAAAGGGCCCATACCCCACATTGACTCTCAGATGCCTAAGTTCCCTGTGTTGCTCCTGACTGAGATAAAGCAAGGGTGAGGGCAGCAAACAGAAACGAATGAGGTGCTGGGGGGCGGGAAGGAGGGGCGTGACATTTTCAAATGAGTACCTTGGTCTTCATTTACTTTTGCAAACAAGCTGACCAGTCACTATGAGGGGAATTCACAGACCTGAACACAGTATAGAAAGTTTGGAATATAAAAGGCATTTAGAAGTGGAGTATGCAGGCCTGGGGTGGGGGAGAGAGCTCACAGCGATGCATCCGGGAAGTCAACGGGAGTCCTCAGGATTAGAAGACAGTGGCCAAACAAAGAGGGGGTGAGGTCAGGTGGGGGAGGGGAGTAACTTCTCATAGAAATGACACACCTACAGCCGAATCATCAGCAAATTCAACTTCTGAAGTTTATCCAGGATCCAATAACATCTCAAAACCTCCGCAGATAACCTGGTCTAATCCTTGTTATTCACACAGCCTAATTATGACAGTAGCATGGACTTGTGCTCTCCTACCCTTCCCCCCTGTGCTCTCCGCCCTCCCCCCTGCTGTCTGTCCTCTGAGTGCACGTTTTATAACTTGATGTCACATCATATCACTCCTGGCTCAGGACTATTTAGTGACTTCCCACTGCACCCACAAACCAGTCATAATAATCCCAAATCCTTCTCGTGGTCAGCTTTCCTGGCCCCACATGAGGTAGCTTCTGCCAACCCCTGAGACACCCCCTTCACACTCTGTGCTTGGCTGCACTGACCTTCTTACTGTAACTGGAACCTTCTCCAACCTCAGGACATATGCACATTTTCTTCCCTTTCTCTGGAACTTTCTACCTCCAGGACTCTTCAGAGCTCCAAGTGAGGTTGGCTGTGGCCTGGTTTGCAACGACTCCACCGCTCCTCCCTCTCCTCCCCTGTCCTCACGCCCTCACAGGAGTTCTTCCCAAGGGTGCCCCCCAGTTAACGGCCTGCATTCACATCTCCATCCTGAGTCTGTTTCCTGGGGGATCCGACCTAAGGCACTCAAGCAATTCAATCCGGTCATTACTGTGGTCAGCAGAACCAGCCAACACAGACTGGGGTCAGGTTCCTGTCCCTGTGGCCAATTCAAGAACTTGGGGGAATGTACTGACTCCTACAGTTGATGAGTAATGAGTGGCAGAGCCTAAACCCACACCTTCCACTCCAGCTAAGTTGTCAAAAGTGAGCTGGACCCAGGGAAAGGCTTGCCACTCCCCTGATGTTCCCCACACCAGCCAGACTGGCCTTCCAGCTCCTCAAACAGGCTGAGCTCTCTCTGACTCAGGGCCTTTGCGTTTGCTGTCACCTCTTTCTTAGAATAGTTTTCCAGGAATCCTGGCTTGGCTGGCGTCTCAGCATCAAGATTTCAGCTTAATGCTGCATCCTCAGGGAAGCCTTTCTGGAAGGCCTCTACCAAAGTTACCTTTCCCCATCTCACCGATTCCCACTTATCCCATCTCCTGGCTTGTTTCTTTCAGTGGCCTTCATTTGCTCTAAATTATCTAGTTCATTTATGTCTTCTATACACAACTATTTGTTTTTTTTGTTTTTTGGTTTTTTTTTTATCCTCACCCGAGGACACTTTTTCATTCTTTGTTCAGATAGAGCAGGAGGAAGAGAGAGAGAGAGAAACATCGATGTGAAAGGGACACATCGAGTGGCTGCCACCTGCACGACCAACCAGGGCCGGGGACAAACTGCAACCGAGGTACATGCCCTTAGCGGGAACCGAACCCGGGTCTCTCCGGACCGCAGGCCAACGCTCTAACCGGCCAGGGCTATTTGTTTTTTTTTATTTCTTCTCTCCTGCTATAGAATGAAAGCTCCGTGAAGGTAGAAACAACATCTGTAGTTTACATCTGTATCCACAGTCACTGGCATAACGCCAAACACATGGTAGCTGTTTATTAAATACACCACATGGAAAAATGAACATCTTTTTCACTTGTTTCTCTCTCTATGCTACAAAACCCGAAACAACTTATAGACACACAAGTACGAGGAATTGGCTGGACTCGGAGAGATTTGTTTCTATTGTCTGTGTTATCACATAAGGCTGGTTTTGAGAGTTTGTGGGGTGGGGATGTTTGCAACACATGAACAGACAAATCATGAAACCAACTACTGGGGATGGAGGAGGTGGGAGTTTCTATTTGATTCCCCATGAAATTAAAATGCAATGACTCTAAAGCGACAAATTAACTTTCCTAAAACAGTTCATGTTCCAAGAATGAAACTTATGTTATTGAATCTTTCTAGCTGGGACGTAGAGTAGAACAGTCTTTGGAGCCCCATAGAAAGTTCTGGCTGACCCACTGCAAGCCTAGTGAAGGAACGGCTAAAAGCAAGACAGCTCTATCTGTTAATGATGTGCACCTCAGGGGCCCTGCAGGAGTGAAGGCTCACTTGTAGGGCCCCTCTTCCCACCAGCCCTACCACACTGCACAGCCGCTGGGTGTATGGCAAGGTGTATGTGTCCTCACAGTCCCCGTTCCTGCCAGCCTGTGCCAGAAAGCCATAACATCGTCAGAAGATGTCTGAACCAGAAGGGAACTCGGGGCTTATTTTCTGTGCTGGTTTTTGTTCTGGGTTCTCTGCTTTAACCAGAATAGCTCTGCTTTTCATCACTTTTCTATATTTCACTTGAGAAAGGCAGTATACTTCTGAAGGAATTAGAAACTATTGAACATCCAAACCTTTTGTGTTAGAATCAAAGAAGACAAAATCCCAAAAAGTGCTGCTAGGAACTATAGTTTAAAGGCATGTAGTGGCAGAATCAAATTATGACTGTGTTGTGTCTTCAAACCCAACACCATGCTCCACCCCATGCATTACTCCCCAAGCCAATCGTTTTCTATGGCCGTCTTCCTTACTTAACTTTCTCCATATGTTAAAATTGGTTTCCCCACCAGTTTTTCACAGGCTTTAAAGGGCAGAGCAGAGCACATCAAAATGGTGCTTTCGGTGTTGCCCAGCCCCAGAGCCCAGCCCAGGGGTACACATCTACTAGGTATTCAGGAAGCCTTATACGTTGCTTCTGCCTGCTCAGCTCCACACTTGGGACAGTGCTTCCCTCCTGGAGCCCAGAAAAATGCAGAACTCTGGAAGAAGTACAAGAAGAATGGTCTTTAGCTCAGTCCCACACTCCTCTGCCCTCTTCGGGGTACATCATCTGCCTTATCAAAGCAGCGCTGCTGAAAGCCATTCTACCTGTCCAGGTGTTTGAAATGGGTAAAGAAGTGATTGTTTTTCAAACCAGCTCTATCTGGTCTATGGAGTCTGCTTCTTGGTCCTTATTACCTTCCTCCCCTTTTTTATTAGGGAAAAGGGGAGTTAGTGGTGAAATTATAGGAAAAGGGGCATGTATTAGTTAGCTATTGCTGTGTAACAAATTAATGCAGATTTAGCAGCTTAAAACATCATACATTTAGTATCACAGTTTCCCTAGGTCAGGAGTCCAGGCAAAGCTTTGTTGGCTCCTTTGCTTAGGATCTTGCAAGATTGCATTCCAGAGGTTACAGTCTCATCTGAGACTCAGGGGTCCTCTTGCAAATTCATGTGGAATTTGGAAATATTTATTTCCCTGCCTCTGGAGAACTCCTGACAATTTGCTTCTTTGGGGCATGCAGGAGAAAGAGGATCTCTGCTATCTGGAGTCTCAGAGCTCAGGGAATAAATAAGCCCTCTTTTAATCCTCACCTGAGGATATTTTTCAATTTTTTTATTTTCTCAGATAGAGTGGGGGGGAGGGGGGAGGGAGGGAGAGAGAGAGAGAGAGAGAGAGAGAGAGAGAGAGAGAGAGAGAGAGAGAGAGAAACATTGACGTGCGAGTAACACATCAACTGGTTGCCGCCTGCACGACCTTGACCAGGGCTGGGGACCAAACAGCAACTGAGGTACATGCCCTTGACCAGAATCGAACCTGTGACTCTCCAGTCTGCATAAGCCCTCTTTTAAAAGACTCCCTGAGTAGGGCAGTACCATCTAGGATCTTCTCTTTTTGATTAACTCAAAATCGAACTGATTAAGAACTTTACTTTCACCTGCAAAATTCCTTCTATAACAGGACACAATCATAAGAAGGGTATCCCATGGCTGTTGCCGTATCCTATTAGTTAGAAGCAAGTTGCAGGTCCTGCCCACACTCCAGAGGAGAAGGTTTCACAAAGGCACAGATATCAGGAGGCAGAGATCACAGGGGTCATTTTAGAATGCTTCTACCATAAGGGGATTATTAGAAGAAAAATAAAAGCTGACTAAAATTAATTCAGGATGAGAAAATGGAGGCTCAAAAGGGTAAGAGACTTACCGATGGTTGCCCTACAGGCAGAACCAGGTTTCTAATTGAGTGTCTGAAGTAAGGGCTTATTGACTTAACCTCTAAGGCCTAACACATACATTTGAAAAATAAATGGAGACTATTGTGAGGTTCAGTGGCAAGAAACCTGGACAGGCAATTGGAGGCCTGTTTTCTCTTCCAAAGGTATCCTAACTTGCTGGCTATAACCTTAGGTAGCTCCTTAACTATGTGCCTCATTCTTTCCTCCTGCTGAGCCACCTGATCCTTGTGAAGATTGGTGAAAAGTATAAAGCACTGCACACAGTAGGTACCTATTAAATGCTCATTAAAAATGAAAGGTAGCAGTTTTTAAGCAGTAGGAGGTTGATCAATTTAACCTCTTTCTCTTTCTGTCAAGTTTGATCTAGAGTACTATGGGTGTTGGTCTGATTGAAAGAAGGAACAGGTGGACAGATGGGGGGACAATATCCCCAAGACATAGGTTCTTCTCTACCCTGGAAGGCCAAGAGGACACAGAAGAGCAGTTCTGAGCAGTACAGTTTTAGGATTGGATTTCTGCTTTAGGATACTTGTTTTGATAGTGGAGTGAAAGAGAAGAACAAATAAGAAGCTTCTGCTGAATTCTGGGTGAGAGAGAATATTGACCTGAATCGAGGTGAGAAGGGGCTGGAGAGCAGGTGGAGAGCCTCTGTAGATACAGAATCTATGGGATTTTATAGTAATATGTGTGTGAGGGGTAAAATAGATGAGGAGCCTAAAAAGAAGTCTAAAATAATTGCTAAGAGTTAGGAATAAAAGCAGAAAGGTTCCTATGAGAAGATGGCAATGCCCATCATCATCTCTATCTCCCTGTCACGTGGTAAGAGCCTCTCACTGAGTCAGAGATGTGGGAGCAGGTAAGGTGAATAACCTCTAAGGCTGAGTCACAGGACCCATTGCTCCCATTAACCCTGACCCCTGGTATGAGCAGCTGCATCACCAGGGAACTTAGTAAAACTTGTCCTACCCCAGACCTGAGGAATTAAAAACTCAGAAGGGGCCCCAGCAGTCTGTGTCTTAATAACTCCTCCTAGTGATTTCTATGCATATCAAAATGCGAGCACTTTTATAAACAGATAATTTTGTTGTTTTTGTCTGTTTTATTTTATTTTTCATCTATCAAACTTTTATTTGTCTAAATAATTACAGTTGGAAATATTTAGGAAATCTCTTCTTTGTGGTGTAAATTTTTGAGACTTCCTTTGGATAATAATGTTTATATTTGGTATATGACAAGATGTTTTAGATTTATTATTCATAGTTTACATTTTTATTAAAATTATAAACACAGTAAAATATGTTTTGGTGTTCCATGATTAGAAATAATGTTAATTATTCATAAAAATGTAGATCTTTCTTTTAAGACTAATAGTAAAGAAAAATAGTTAAGTATTGTGGACATGAAAAGAGTGTGGGTTTCAGATTCAGATCAATAGATAAATCACTTAGGTTCTGAAAACATATCTATTCACAAAACTTCTGGGCAGTCAAACCAAATGGATGTACAACCAGGGGCCTCTGAAATGGACCGGGACTCAAGCTGGAGAACAGTTGGCTGGACATGTAGGAACATAGTGAGGAAAAGACTCACCTTTCTCCTCCACCTGAAGATGCCAAGTGAAACCTTCCAAATTCTCAAGAGAAAGAAAATGCCTCTGATTCATACTCTACTTGACTTTAAGTCTTGCTCAAAATAAAACATTTCAAAAGGAATAAAAGTGAAGGATAAAGGGGAAAGGCAAGGTTCATACCACTTAATTTGCCCTTTGGGAATATCAGGTCCTGCTTCCTCACCTTGTCTTTTCACTTACCATCCCCACAGACAGCTCAAAGGCCTTGCCCAGAACCCCCTCATGTTTTAGAATTTATAGGGCAGAGATGTGGATGGAAGGGGATGGTTATAAGGACCCCCAACTCTTCCAGTCAGATTCAGTCAACGAGGCAAGGCTTCTAGTGATACCTATAGAGACATTCACAGTGTTCTGAGCACTGCAGCAAGAGGGTGGGCGAGACCTGGAGTGAGGCCTGAGGTAGCCTGCTCCACATCATCTGCAGAAGGGACCTCCAGACCAGTCCCAGTATGCACTTCCACTCTGAGCCTCAGCAACCCCATCTCCAAAGTGAAAGAGCTGAGCTAAATGGTATAGCCAGTATTTTAAGTTTTATGTGTCCTTTCACCCCCCAGAATTCTTGGCCCTGCAGTTGATATCAATTTAGTTCTTGTGGTGAGAGTACTACTCACCTGAACCTATTCTTTGAGGGAAGGGTCTCCAGGATTTTCAGAATTGTGTTGACTGTGAAGCAAGACCAAACAAGCAAACTCACACACTCCCAAAGGGTTCTCTGAACATTTTTATCTTCATATATCTGGAGCTAGTACTTTTTGGAGGGATTTTAAATTTCTACTGTTAGAGAGATTTGAAGTATGCAGAAAAAAGCACTTTTTCCAACCTTAGAAATGGTTCTTGTAGAAGGTTTTACAATTTCTTTGAGATTCAAAGAAAAGGCCATCTTTCTGAAGGAGCACTTCAATCTCACCATTATTCAGCACTGTACCTTCATCTTCAAATTAAGGCATTGAATAAATTAGGGTTTCCCTCCAATTTTTGTATACAATTATAGCCCAGAGATTCCACAGCTGTGTTTTCCTTGACACAAAATTAGTCCTTGACTTTTACTGTTTCCTTCACTCTTTCTTTTACCATTTGAAAAGAAATATTTTGAGCAAGACTTAAAGGCAAACAGAAGATGAGTCAGAGGCTTTTTTTTCCTTCTTCTTGAGAATTTGGAAAGTTTCACTTGGCAACTTCCGGTGAAAAAGAAAGGTGAGCCTTTTCTCACTGTGTTCTTAAATGTCCAGCCAACTGTACTTCAACTTGAGTCCTGGCCCATTTTGGAGGATTATACATCCGTTTTGTCCAGCTGCCCAGAGGTTTTGTGAATGGGTGCATTTTCAGAACCAAACATAATAACAAAAGTAAAAAAAAAAAATCACACAGAACTTTTGGAAAAAAAAAAAGAGAGACTCTAAACTTTTTTCTTGATTTCCAACAACTGTGGTACCCTTTATCATAATTTGAACCAAAATATTAATTCCTGAACTGAAATGCACTTCCTTGTTTATTTTCTTACGCAAATGCTTGCGTAATTTTGCCTTGCACATAATCCTCCTCTGCAATTTTTATAGTAACTGAGAGCAATTTCCAGAATTATTTTGAAAATCAAATGACTCCTCACAATATTTCTATGAAGTATATTTGGAGAGGGGATAAAATAATTTTTCTTCAAACAAAAATAAAGGCAAAGAAGGATGAGGCGATAGAGTAAGACTACATAATGAATCACTGTACTAGATTAGAATTTAGTTTATTCATTCAGTAAATATTTAGTAAAATTCCCATTAGCTTCCTATACTAGGATATATTTCTTGTGTTTTGTCTTATACCCTATGTGCCTTTTAGAAAACAACAACAACAACAAAAATGTATTGTTTCACAGTTCTAGAGGCTAGAAGTCTGAGATCAAGATGTCGGCAGGGTTGGTTCTTTCTGAGAGCTGTGAGGGACTCCTGTTCCAGGCCTCTCTCTAGCTTCTGGTAGTATTCTGTCAATCTTTGGTATTCCTTCACTTATAAAAGCATCACCCTGATCTCAGCCTTGATATTCACATGGAGTTTTCCCTATATGAGTGTCTGCAAATCCTCCCCCCCTTTTTTAAAAACCACAGTCATATTGGATTTGGGCCCTAATGACCCCATTTTAACTTGCTTACCTTTGTAAAGACTCTATCTCCAGTCAAGATCATATTCTGAGGTACCATGGTTAGGACTTCAACATATGAATTTGGGTTGGGGACAGCAAAATTTAACCCAAACACTGTGTAATATTATAATAGCAAAAACATGTGTTTATTTATTATTAATTTAAAAATAGTTATTGAGCATCCACTACATGTAAAATACTATGCTCATGTATCTTTTATAGGGATAATTTTACCCCAATATTTTCCAGATTCCTTCCAACATACATCCCAAACTTACACAATCACAAAACCAGGAGGGGACCTTCTCCTACTCAGAATCCTAAAGAGAGAAGAGCTAAAAAGGGTAGAAAAATAAGTCAAAAAAGGGCACACTAGAATTATTTATATTTTTCAGCAGCAATAGAGAAAAATGAAAGGTTTCTCAAACTAAAACTAACATTTAAGCAATGATTCTTACACAAGACCGTCTGTGGAATTTCCTTTATATAACTCCTGATTCAGAAAATCTTTGGCATCAAAGACTGGGTAACTTCAGGAGATCAGGACCTAATTATTAATATTTGCAAGGGTTATACCTTCTTATTGAATTGTTCTTTTTATCATTCTTTAGTGTCCTTCTTTGTCTCTTACTATAGCCTTTGTTTTAAAGTCTATTTTGTCAAATATAAGCATTGCTACCCTATATATTTTTTTAATTTTCATTTACATAAAATATCTTTTTTTCCATTTATTTACTTTTAGTCTGTGTGTATCTTTTGTTCTGAAGTGGTTCTCTTGTAGACAGCATATATATGGATCTTGTTTTCTTATTCATTCAACTACCCTATGTCTTTTTTTTTTTTTTTAATCCTTACCCGAGGACATTTTTCCATTTTTTGTTCAGATAGAGTGGGAGGGAGAGAGAGGAAGAGAGAGAGAGAAACATCGATGTGAAAGGACACATCGAGTGGCTGCCACCCGCACGACCAACCAGGGCCGGGAACAAACTGCAACCGAGGTACGTGCCCTTAGCGGGAACCGAACCCGGGTGTCTCTGTACCGCAGGTCGATGCTCCAACCGCTGAGCCAAACCGGCCAGGGCTACCCTATGTCTTTTTATTGGATCATTTAAGCTATTTTCATTTAAAGTGATGTATTTATTGCCATTTTATTCTTTTAACTATGTTCCTCTGGGATTTGTTTTGTTTTTCTTTTCTTCTTCTTAAAGAAGATCCTTTATCAATTCTTGTAGTAGTAGTTTGGTGGTAACAAATTCCTTTACATTTTTCTTGTCTGGGAAGTTCTTTATTTCTCCTTCAATTAAAAATGATTGCCCTGGCCGGTTTGGCTCAGCGGTTAGAGCGTCGGCCTGCGGTCCTGAGAGACCCAGTTTCGGTTCCCGCTAAGGGCACGTACCTCGGTTGCAGTGTGTCCCCGGCCCTGGTTGGTTGTGCGGGTGGCAGCCACTCGATGTGTCCCTTTCACATCGATGTTTCTCTCTCTCTCTCTCTGTTCCTCTCTCTCCCTCCCACTCTACCTGAACAAAAAATGGAAAAATGTCCTCGGGTGAGGATTAAAAAAAAAAAAAAATGATAACCTTGCTGGTTAAACTAGTCTTTGTTGTAGGTCCTTGCTTTTCATCACTTTGAATATTTCATGCCACTACCTTCTGGTCTAAAATGTTTCTATTGAGAAACCAGCTGTCAGTTGTATGGGAGCTCCCTTGTGAGTAACTAAGTGTTTTTCTCTTGATGCTTTTAAGATTTTCTCTTTGTCTTTAACCTTTGCCATATTAATTATGATTTGCCTTGGTGTGGGCCTCTTTGGGTTCATCTTGTTTGAGACTTTCTGCTCTTCCTGGACTTGTGTGTCTTTTTTCTTCACCAGTTTAGGGAACTTTTCCATTATTATACACCTAACATAGAAGCACCTAAATATATAAAGTAAATCTTGATGGACATAAAGGGAGAGATCAACAGTAATACAGTCATAGTAGGGGATTTTAACACCCCATGGACATCAATAGCAAATCTTCCAGATAGAATATCAAGAAGAAAACAGTACACAACCCTCCTCTGCAATTTTTATAGTAACTTAATGTAATTTCCAGAATTAAATGACACACTAGATCAGATGGATTTCATTGATGTCTTCAGAGCATTTCACCCCAAAGCAGCAAAATATATATTCTTTTCAAGTGTACATGGAACATTTTCTAGAATAGACCACATGTTAAGACACAGTACATGTCTCAATAAATTTAAGAAGATTGAAATCATATCAAGCATCTTCTCTGACCATAGTGTTACAAAACTTAAAATCAATCACATACAAAAAAACCCCTAAAAAACACAAAAACATGGAGGCTAACCAGCATGTTACTAAACATTAAATGGGTTAACGATGAGATCAAGGAAGAAGTCAAAAGATATTTGAAACAAATGAAAATAAGAACACAACAACCCCAAATCTATTAAACACAGTCAAAGCAATCCTGAGAAAGAAATTCATGGCATTGCAGGCCTATCTCAAAAAAATAAATAAATAAAAATTTAAAAATCTCAGATAAACAATCTAACTTTATACTTAAAGGAACTTGAAAAAGAAGGACAAAAAAAGCCCAATGTGAGTAGAAAAAAGAAAATAATGATGATCAAAGCAGAAATAGACAAAATGGTCCTTAAAAACAATACAAAAGATCAATGAAACTAAGATCTGATTCTTTCAAAATAGAAATAAGATTAACAAACCTCTAACCAGACTCATCAATAAAAAAAGAAAAGGACCCATCAGAAATGAAAGAGAAGAAGTAACAACTGACATCACAGAAATAAAAAGGATTGTAAGGAAATATTATGAACAACTATATGCTAACAAATTGGACAATCTGTTATTGCCAATAATGAACTATCAGAAAGAGAAACTAAGAAAACAATCCCATTTACAATGGCATCCAAAAAAACAAAAGCCTAGTAATACATTTAACTAAGGTTGTAAAAGAGCAGTATTTGGAAAATTATAAAACGTTGAAGAAGGAAATTTAAAAAGATACAAATAAGTGAAAGCATATACCATGTTTATGGATAGGAAGAATTAACATCATTAAAATATCATATTACCCAAAGTAATCTATAGATTCAAAGCAATTCCTATCAAGATACCGAATGTTATATTTCACAGAATGAGAACAAATATTCCAAAATTTTATATGGAATCACAAAATACTTCAAATGGTCAGAGCAATCTTGAGAAGGAAAAACAAAGTTGGAGGGATCATGCTACCTGATATTAAATTATACCACAAGGTTGTTGTAATTAAAACAGCATGATACTGGCATAAAAACAGACATATAGGTCAATGCAACAGAATAGAGAGCACAGAAATAAACCCATGCTTTTATGGTCAATTAATATTTGACAAAAAAGGCAAGAACATACAGTGGGGTAAAAATAGTCTATTCAATATATGGTGTTGAGAAAATTGTACAGATATGTGAAAAAAAATGAAACTAGACCACCTTCTTACACCATACACAAGAATAAACTCGAGATGATTCCAAAATGATGGCAGAGTGAATGGAACCTACACAGAGCATCTCCTAGGACCAAACTGGAATTACAACTAAAATAAGAACAAATCATTGGGAAAAACCAACAGAAAAGCAGCTGGAGAGAACCCACATAACCACGAGCCTGGTAGGAACTGCAGAGGCAGGAGAGGGCAGGCTGGGAGCCTATGGACAGTAGCTGTTTAAGCTGTGAGCAGCTCCCTCAGGGTTAAAATCCCAAACCAGCTGCACAGCACAGAGGACCAGAAAAGAGCATTAAATTAGCTACAGCTACCCCCCTTGGGCTCTGGCAGAGGGAGGGCAGACTGGACTGTAACTGTGTGGGGAGACTCACAATTTGGAGGGCCCTGGGAGTCATTTGCTGAATCACTCACTCAAAAGACAGTAACCATATTACTCAAAGAGCCCCTTCCCAGAGCCTCAAGGAGAAGCAACAGCCCCTCCCTCAGGAACTTGACACCACCCATTCAGGCCAGAGAAATGCAAATTGAGGCTCATTAATAGCCAATAAGCATCTGCCCCACCCACTGAAAATCCTTTTACCCTGAACACCTGAGGGATTTTTTTCACTCAGCTGAGGGCTACAACTTAAGGCTCATCAAGAAGCTAAGAATTATAGCCTCCATGCAAAAAGCTAGAGGATACCTGAGCCTTTCCTGGGCTTGAAAATCTACCCAGGAAAGTAAAAATTTACAGTGGCATTTAACGTGGGTCCTCTGACACTTATCCAAACCCAGAACAGGGAGCCACAACCAGTAGAACACCAACACCCATAGGGAAAATTTGTCACATTCAGAAACCCACTGAGAGAGCCAAAAAGGTGAAACAAAGAAACAAATCCCAAATAAAAACACAAAATAATTTGACAGAAGATGAAATAAATTAAAGGAAATTGAGCAAGATATCAGAGGGAGAGTTCAGAGTAATAATCATGAGGAAGCACAATAGCATGAGTAAAGATATAGAAGCATTGAAAACCGACCAATTGGAAATAAAGAAATAAAGAACACATTGGAATGACTAACTAGCAGAGTAGAGGAGGCCAAAGATCAGATCAGTGAATTAGAAGACATTGCCCATTCAGAGAACCAAAAAGAGAAAACAGTTAAAAAACAGGAACACAGCTTAAGAGAAATGTGAGACAATATGAAACGTAACAACATTCACATCATAGGAGGTCCGGAAAAGAAAATGAGCAAGGGTTAGAGAATATATTTGAAGAAATAGTGACAGAAAACTTTCTTAACTTGGTGAATAAAAAAGGCATACAAGTTAAAGAAGCACAGAAAACCCCAAGTAAGAAGAACCCAAACAGGCCCACACCAAGACACACAGTACTTAAAATGCCAAAAATTAAAGACAAAGAGAATCCAAAAGGCAGCAACAGGTTACCTAAAAAGGAATCCCCCCCCCCTAAAGTTATAAATTGACTTCTCAACAGAAACACTACAGGGCAGAAAAGAAAGGCATGAAGTAATCAAGATAATAAAAAACAAAGATCTGAATCCAGCCAGGCTATCATTCAAAATAAAAGGTGAAATAACGAGCTTCCCAAACAAACAACAACAAAAAACAGCTAAGGGAATATATTAGCACCAAAGCAACACTGCAAGGAATTTTTAAAGGACTGCTGTAATTAGTAGAAGAAATAAGAAGAAAAATATAACCACAATAAACAAAAATACAAATAAATAAGTACATATCAATAAGAACCTTAAATGTAAATGGATTGAAAGCTCCAATCAAATGACACAGAGTAGCTAATTGGATAAGAAAGCATGACTCATATATATGTTGTTTACAAGAGACCCACCTCACAGCAAAAGACTCACAAAGGTTGAAAGTGAAGGGATAAAAAAAAATCTTCCAAGCAAACAGAAAGGAAAAAAGAGCTGGGGTAGCAATACTCCTATCTGATAAAATAGACTATAAAACGAAGGCAATAAGAGACAAAGTAGATGACTATGTAATATTGAAAGGATGTATCCAACAGAAAGATACACCCTTGGTAAATATATATGCACCCAGTATAGAAGCACCAAAATATATTTTAAAACATCTGGAAGATTACAAAGGAGAAATCGACAGCAATACAATCATAGCAGGGGACTTTAACACCCTACTGAAATCACTGGATAGATCCTCTAGACAAAAAATTAACAAGGAAACAGAGACTCTAATGATGCACTAGATCAGATGGATTTAATAGATATCTACAGAGAATTACACCCCAAAACTGCAGAATTCACATTGTTCTCAAGTGCACATGGAACATTTTCAAAGATAGAACACAAACTAAGTCTACAAGTTCAAGAAGATTGAAATCATATCAAGCATATCACAATGGCATGAAACTAGAAATCAGTTAAAACAAAACACACAAAATACATTTAAACATGTGGAGGCTAAATAGCATGTTATTAAACAATGAATGGGCTATCAGGAAGATCAAGGGAAAATTTAAAAATTCTTGAACACCAATGAAAATGAACACAAAACAACATAAAATCTATGGGATGCAGAGAAAGCAGTCCAGAGAGAGAAGTTCATAGCACTACAGGCCTACCTCAGGAAACAAAAAACATTTCCAATTGACTATCTAACCTCACAACTTAAAGAACGAGAAAGCAAACAGAAAGAAAACCCAGAGCAAGTAGAAGGGGAGGAATAGTAAAGATCAGAGCAGAAATAAACAACATAGAGACTAAAAAATACCACACACACACACAACAAACAAACAATTCAAAATATCAATGAAGCAAAGAGCTGGCTCTTTGAAAAGGTAAACAAGATTGATGGACCCTTAGCTAGACTCACCAAGAAACAAAGGGAGAGAACCCAAAAAATCAGAAATGAAAGAGGAGAAGTAACAACTGACACCACAGAAATACAAAGAATCATTAACAAATACTATGAACAAATATATGGCAACAAATTCAACAATCTAGATGAAATGAACAAATTTCTAGAAACACATAGTCTCTCAAAACTGAACAGGGAAAAGATAAAAAATTTGAACAGAACAATAACAACTAAGGAATTTAAAGATGTAATCAAGAATCTTCCACCAAACAAAAGCCCAGGCCCAGATGGCTTCACAGGGGAGTTTTACCAAGCATTCAAAGAGGATCTAACACATACTCTCCTCAAACTATTCAAAAAATTCAAAAAGAATGAAGACTTCTGAACTCATTTTATGAGGCCAGCATAATTCTCATTCCAAAACTGGATAAAGACACTACAAAGAAAAAAAACTACAGGCCAATATCCCTGATGAATACAGATGCCAAAATCCTTAACAAAATATTAGCAAATCGGACCCAGCAATATATCAAAAAAATTATTCATCATGACCAAGTGGGTTTCATCCCAGGCATGCAAGGATGGTACAATATTCGCAAATCAATAAATGTGATACACCACATAAACAAAAGGAAAGATAAAAACCATATGATCATATCAATAGATGCTGAAAAAGCATTTGACAAGATCTAGCATCCATTTTTGATCAAAATGCTCAGTAATGTGGAATAGAGGGCTCATATCTCAACATAATAAATGTCATATATGAAAAACCTACAGCCAACATTATATTCAATGGGCAAAAACTAAAAGCATTCCCTTTAAGAAAGAGAACAAGACAGGAATGCTCACTTTCACCACTCTTATTTAACATAGTACTGGAAGTCTTAGCCACAGCAATTACACATGAAGAAAAAATAAAGGGGATCCAAATTGGAAAGGAGAAAGTGACACTGTCATTATTTGCAGATGACATGATTTTGTACATAGAAAACCCTAAAGACTCCATCAAAAATCTACTAGACTAAATGAATTAATTTGGCAAAGTGGCAGAATATAAAATTAACGGCAAGAAATCAATGGCATTCTTATTCACCAATGATAAAGTCACAGAAAGAGAAACTAAAAAGAAAATCCCATTTACCATTGCAGTAAAAAAATTAAGATACCTAGGAATAAACTTAACCGAAGAAATAAAGGACCTATTCACCAAAAACTATAGAACACTGAAAAAAAAATAGAGGAAGATATAAAAAAGTGGAAGCACATACCTTGTTCATGGATTGGAAGAATTAACATCATTAAAATGTCCATACTACCCAAAGCAATCTATAGATTCAGTGGAATCCCCATCAAAATACCAATGACATACTTCACAGAACTAGAACACTCCAAAAGTTTATAATAGAACTAAAAAAGACCCAAATAGCCACAGCAATCTTGAAAAAGAAGAACAAAGTAGGAGGGATCACATTACTAGATTTCAGGTTATACGACAAACCCACTGTAATCACTACTCTTATTTAACATAATTCTAGAAGTCTTAGCCACAGCAATTAGACATGAAGAAAAAAATAAAAGGGATCTAAATTGGAAAGAAGGAAGTGACACTATCACTATTCACAGATTAAATGATACTGTACATAGAAAACTCTAAAGACTCCATCAAAAATCTACTAGATTTAATAAACAAAGTTGGCAAAGTAGCAGTATATAAAATTAGCATCAAGAAATTAATGGCATTCTTATACACCAATAATGAACTCACAGAAAGAGAAACTAAAAAAGAATCCCATTTACTAACATGGCAAAAAAAGTTAAGATACCTAAGAATATACTTAACCAAAGAAGGAAAGAGCTTCTCCACAGAAAACTACAGGTTACTGAAAACAGAAATAAAGGAAGATATAAAAAAGTGAAAGCATATACCTTGTTCATAGATTGGAAGAAGTAAGATCATTAAAATGTCCATACTACCCAAAGCAATTTATAGATTCAATTTCCATCAAAATACCAATGACATATTTCACAGAACTAGAACAAACACTCCAAAAGTTTATATGGAACCAAAAAAGACCCCGAATAACCACAGCAATCTTGAAAAAGAAGAAAAAAATAGGAGGGATCACATTACCAGATTTCAGGTTATACTACAAAGCCACTGTAATCAAAACAGCCTGGTACTGGCACAAGAACAGGCAGATAGATCAATGGAACAGAATAGAGAACCCAGAAACTGACCCAAGACAATATGCTCAATTAATATTTGACAAAGGTGGCAAGAGCATACAGTGGAGTCAAGACAGTCTCTTCAGTAAATGGTGTTGGGAAAATTGGACAGTTACATGCAAAACAAAAATCAAACGAGACCACCAACTTACACCATAAACAAGAATAAACTCAAAATAGATAAAAGACTTAAATGTAACTCATGAATTCATAAAAATACTAGAAGAAAATGTAGGCAACAAAATCTCAGACATCATACGCAGCAGATTTTCACTGATACATTACCTAAGGCAACAGAAACAAAGGAAAAAATGAACACATGGGACTACATCAAACTTAAAAGTGTCTGCACAGCAAAAGAAACAATCATCAAAATGGAAAGTAATCCCACTATATGGGAGACCATAATTGCCAATGATGCGTCAGATAAGGGGTTAGTTTCCAAAATATATAGAGTGCTCGTACAGCTCAACAAAAGGAAGACAAATAACCCAATTTAAAAATGGGCAGAGGAACTAAATAGACACCTCTCCAAAAAGGACATACAAATGGCCAAGAGACATATGAAAAAATGCTTAACATCACTAATCATCAGAGAGATACAAATTAAAACAACTATGAGGCATCACCTCACATGTCAGAATGGCCACCATCAACAAATCATCTAACAACAAGTGTTCATAAAGGTGTGGAGAAAAGAGGACTCTAGTATACTGCTGGTGGGAATGCAGACTGGTGCAGCCACTGTGGAAAACACTATGGTGTTACCTCAAAAAGTTAAAAATTGAACTGCCATTTGACCCAGTGATCCCATCTTTAGGAATATACCCTAAGAAACCTGAAACACCAATCAGAAAGAATATATGTACCCCCATGTTTGTAGCAGCACTATTCACAATAGCTAAGATCTGGAAACAGCCCAGGTGTCCATCAGTAGATGAGTGAATTAAAAAGCTGTGGTACATGTACACATTGGAATACTATGCAGCTGTAAGAAAGAAAGATCTCTTATCCTTTGAGATGGCATGGAAGGACCTGGAGAGTATTATGCTAAGCAAGAAAGCCAAGCAGAGAAAGACAAATATCACACGATCTCACTTATTTGTGGAATATAATGAAGTAAACAAACTGCTGAACCAAATTAACCCAGAGACATAGAGGTGTGGTACAGACTGACAAGCCTCAGAGGAGGGGACTTGTGGGAGGGGGAGATAAACCACAAAACTTATATGCATGTATGCATGACCAATGAACATAGATAACAAAGCTGGTGATGGGGGGAGGTGAGAAGGATGGTGTCAATAGAGGAAAAATGAGAAACATCTGTAAGAAAAGCAAATTAAGAACAGTGAGCAAAATGATATGCATGCCTTTGGGTGTGGCCCATGAAAACCTCACTTTAAAAACTAAAAAACCTTTCATTGCTCTTTCCTTTTCTTTCAGCTTGATAGAGATAAACATAGCAAACTTGGAAGCCACATCTTAAAGATGGCAGGATCATGAGTCTCTGAATTACCACTTGAAAGAGAGCACCACACATATCAAGAATACACATTTGGACTTATCCTGAGTGAGAAATAAGCTTCTATTGGATTTAAGCCTTTATAGGTTTGGGGATTGTTTGTTATAGCAAATAGTATTACCAAAACTAATACAGACTAGAATCCAAGTTTTCCAACTCCTAATTCAGTTCTATTCTTTCCAAACCACAAATGCACATGGAATAGTGCCTAAAGTTAAACCCTAATAAGTATATAAATTACATCCTAAGTCATATAAGAGAATTAGTACATAAAGAATAAAAATAAATCAGTATTAAGAAGAGATACCTGCTGAGAATGACTTTGTTGAATACACCCAGTACCTAGTTCATAATGCAAGGTTAATAGTTAAGGCACTGATCTGCCATTTCTGGATTCCAAGGTTGGGCAAAATATTCCAAGAATTATAATAAGATGTTTTCTTAGGTTGATCCAAATGTGGCATGCTACAGACTCACATCTCCCAAGGCTCATTGTGTCTGCTTCTTGAATTCCCAAATAAAATTGCAATTCCTAGCAATTCCCATGGTAGGACACAAACTATTCAGACACATGGCTGACCCTAACGATCTCCTCAGTACAATTCATGAACACGAAGAAGGCCCCCACAAATGGCAAACCAGAAGCAAAGGCAAACTTCTGAGGTAGATATAATTTTCCTTTACTATATTAAATTTTTCCCTTTAGAAACTCTCTCCACTCTCCTTAGATCTACCTTCTGAAGCTTCATTACATGCATTCTCTTAGCTAGAGGCCCAGGGTTCCAAAATTAATGATTTTTTACTGGCCCTCCCTTTATGGTTGTTATCTCATCTTCTATTTACATTTTTTTAAAAAAACTACTCAAATTATGAGCTAAAAAAAAAAAAAAAAAAGCTAAGATAAGTGTGGGGGTGTCTAGTAGGTTAAAAATGTTACATTGTCTGAAAGGAAACCTAGTCCACTAGGTTACATCTGTCTGTAATTAGGTGGACCACACCTTGGGTCCAAAAGAGGGAGGTGCAATTAATTGCCAGTAAATTAAGAAGAGGAGGATGGGGAGATGTAGGCAGCAGTGCCCTGGTTGCCTATGGTCGGTTGCAGAGAGAAGGGCTGTGATAACTTCCCCCAGAGAAGAAAGAGAAGAGAGAAAGTGTTAGAGCAAAAGAGAAGAGAGAAAGTGTTAGAGCAAACGTTGCCAGTTCTGTTTAAGAACAGTCCTGACTGTATGACATCTTTCCCCGTGAAGACATGCATAGGCAAAAATAGTAAACTGCACACACCCAGGAGGATTGAACAGAAAATATACTTTGCACAATGCAAGTTGCAAAATGTTAAAGTTCATTCTTAATGCTGTAACAGTCAACATCAATAGTTAAGAATGCCCTATGTAAGTTATATGCCTGACAGAAGAAACAGCATCCTGTTTTTTAGAAAATTTTAAGGGGGTGGAAATAATGGCTTGTCATTTTGTCTTATTTTTATAGGATACTTGATTCTGTTTGAGACTAGCTTATGAATTTGGGCTTGTTCTGATTTCTAAGTGACCTTTGGATGAGTCTGCAGTTGTTCCTGGAATTTATACCACAGGGATTCCCATTCTGTCCTCCTTAGTTAATTACTCAACATATCACACATAAATGTGATGGGAAGTCAGGCAAACATTTAAATTACTTTCAAAAGGAAGCTTATGTTGGAAAATATTTGAGCTACATCCATCTTGTGGGTTTCTTTTGTTTAATTCAAGCGTTCATTCATAATTTAACCTTCCCGATAAATTATTACTCAAAGGTCCTTAAGCTTATTGTTGTCTCTTCAGAGTACTTGTGGTAACCCAACACTCACTGAAACGTGGTCTCTGACTTCAAGGTTTGGAAATCCCACCGAATTATTTTACAAAATGCTTCATGTGAAAGGTCAGCACTAAGAGGGAAAAATTCTCTGCCCTGTTAACATGTTGGCTTCTAAGATCTGATATGGCAATTCTGTGTTCTTTCTTTTCATGGGACATCTCAGAGATAAGAAATGAAGAGAAGAAGTTACTTCTAGAAGCTACGGGTGTTTGTCCCCTTGGTGGCCTGCATGGCAAATCTGGGTAGGACAGGCAGTGGGAAGGGATCAGCAGATCTCCTTCTGGACGGTGTCATCTGTGTTGCACTAAAAACACATGGAAGTTGTTTTCCACCAAGGTAGAGCTCTGCCCCGAATTCAGCACCAGATCAGTTCTATGCTAGGTAATCACTGGGAGACTTTTTTCTTCAATACCATTGTCGTTATGACACTTTCTTGCTCAAAAATATCCCACCAAAAACACCTGGAAGATGGCAGTGGGCAGGACCGGAGGGAGGGTGAGTGTGTGAGAAAGTGTGAGTGGACATGAAGGTGGACGACCAAACTCATGCAGTGCAGAGACGCAGAGCAGAAGGCTCCTGTGCTGTGGACGGGAGCAGCCCACTACCATGGTAAGTGACTCTTCAGGATGCTTCTCCCCACAATGTAGGAAGGTCCCACCATTTTGGAAGATCTCAGGTCTTTCTTGGGAGGAGTCAGTGGGAGCAGCTAGGGCCCAGCAACCTGAGCCCACCAGTGCACCTGCCACCATCGGACCAGTGGTCACCCTGTGTCAACACAGACCAGTGCACAGTAGTGGAGCTGTCAAGGTGCCTGTTGCGGAAACCACAAATGGCTGGGAACCCAGCACCATCCCCCAGAGTAGCAGCGCAATCAGAGTCAAGATATACCCCCAGCAACAAAGGCTGGGGAGCAGACATCCATCCCCAGGCAACAGAAGCACAGATCAGGCAGTAAAGAACCATCTCCCGAAACACAGCTGACACTGAGCAGGAGCTGAGCCCCACTGGGCAGCAGCACTTCCCAGCCACCAGCAGCAGGACCTGGGGCTCCATAGAGGCCTGTGCAAAACAGCTGCCCACAAGAGCAGTGAGGAGCCAGGGATCCATAGGGATCTGTGTGACCCAGCAGCTTATAAGAGAGGTGGGGAGCAGGGGCTCAAGAGGGGCCAGTGCAATCCAGTTCCCCACAGGACCTGCAGGGAGCTGGGGCCCTAGAGAGGCCTGTGCAACCCAGCTGCCCACAAGATAGACATGGAGCTGGGTCTCCAGAGGAGACTGTGTGATCCAGCTCCCCACAGGATCAGAGGGAAGCGGGGGCTCCAACAGGGCCTGTACAACCCAGCTGCCCACAAGATCAGCAGGGAGCCAGGGCTCCAGTAGTGCCTGTTCAACACAACTGCCCACCAGTCCAGCAGGGAGCTGGGGCTCAAGAGGGCCTATGTGACCCCAGCCACCCACAAGGTGGGCAGGGAGTGCAGCTCCAGCAGGGCCTGAGCAATACAGCCACAGGTGGCACCAGTGACCAGTGGAGAATATAGTTTTAAAGGGGCCCACGCAATCCAGCAGCAGCACTTACCAGGACACACCAATACCAGCCCCTAGTAGTCAATCATCCAGGATCCACAGCAGGCAAGAGGTGACACTCAATAGAACAGTCTGGGAGGCACAGTAGCCTTACTTGATATACAGTGAGCTGCCTACACATCCAAACATCCCTCATGGAGTCTAGAGCTACCAGACAGCTAAAACGGGGAGATAAAGAAACAACACCCAAAGGAAAGAAAAAGAGGAATCACTAGAAAAAGAACTACAGAAAATGGAAGAAAGCAACTTGTCAGACAAAGAATTCAAAGCAATGATTTTAAGGGTGCTCAAACAATTTGGTGAGAACTACAAGCAACTTAAGAATCACGAAGAGCTCACTGGGAACTACTTTAGCTTAAAAAAAGAGGTAGAAGCTACACATAAAAAGGTAGAAGCTATGCATAAAAATCAAGAGTAAATAAAAAATGATAGAGCTGTTACGAAAAATACCTTAGAAGGGTTCAATAGTAGATTAGAAGAAGCTGAAGACCGAATCAGTGACTTAGAAGATAAGGTAGAGAAAAACACCCAAATAGAGCAGCAAATGAAAAAAAAAAAAAAAAGTTTAAAAAGCAGGAGAAGAGTTTAAGGGAGCTGTGGGACAATACAAAACATAAAAACATTCACATTATGGGGGCAGTGGAAGGAGAAGAATTAGAGAAAGGAATAGAGAACCTGTTTGAAAAACTAATGGCAGAAAACTTCCCTTAACTGGTGAAGGAAAAAGTCACACAAATCCAGAAAACACAGAGTCCCAAGCAAGATGAACCCCAGAAGACCCACAGCTAGACACATCATAATAAAAATGGCAAACATTAAAGAC
Organism: Molossus molossus; assembly: GCF_014108415.1. Lineage (NCBI taxonomy): Eukaryota > Metazoa > Chordata > Mammalia > Chiroptera > Molossidae > Molossus > Molossus molossus. The sequence goes on from NW_023425344.1 coordinate 188,059,853, forward strand.
AAAGAAAGAATCTTTTTTTTTTTTTTTTAATCCTCACCCAAGGACATTTTTCCATTTTTTGTTCAGATAGAGCGGGAGGGAGAGAGAGGAAGAGAGAGAGAGAAAGAAACATCAATGTGAAGGGACGCATCGAGGGGCTGCCACCCGCACAACCAACCAGGGCCGGGGACAAACTGCAACCGAGGTACATGCCCTTAGCGGTAACCGAACCTGGGTCTCTCTGTACCGCAGGCCGACGCTCCAACCACTGAGCCAAACCGGCCAGGGCTAAAGAAAGAATCTTAAAGGAAGCAAGACAGAGGCAGAAAGTTACCTACAAGGGAGCTTCCATTACACTGTCAGCTGATTTCTCAATAGAAATGCTGCAGGCCAGAAGGGAGTGGCATGAAGTATACAAAGTAATGTGAGGCAAGAGTCTAAATCCAAGACTACTCTATCTAGCAAGGCTATCATTCAAAATTGAAGAAGAAATAAAGAGCTTCACAGATTTAAAAAAAAGCTAAAGGAATTTACCACCACCAAACCAGCACTGTAAGAAATGCTAAAGGGACTGTTGTAAAAAGAAGAAAGGGGGAGGGGGAGAACACAGGCATAAAATTAAAATATATAAACTAATAACTATCTATCAATAATTACTTTAAATGTAAATGGCTTAAATGCTCCAATCAAACGACATAGGGTAGCTGATTGGATAAGAAAACACAACCCATATAAATGTTGTCTGCAAGAGACACCTCACAACAAAAGACTCACACAGGATGAAAGTGAAGGGATGGAAAAACATTTTCCAAGGAAATGGAAATGGAAAAAAAAAAAAAAAAAAAAAAAGCTGGTGTAGCAATACTCATATCTGACTAGATAGACTTCAAAACAAGGGCCATAAGCCCTGGCCGGTTTGGCTCAGCGGTTAGAGCGTCGGCCTGCGGTCTGGAGAGACCCGGGTTCAGTTCCCGCTAAGGGCATGTACCTCGGTTGCAGTTTGTCCCCGGCCCTGGTTGGTCGTGCGGGTGGCAGCCGCTCGATGTGTTCCTTTCGCGTCGATGTTTCTCTCTCTCACTCTGTTCCTTTCTCTCCCTCCCACTCTACCTGAACAAAAAATGGAAAAATGTCCTCGCGTGAGGATAAAAAAACAAACAAAAAAAAACAAGGGCCATAATAAAAGACAGAGAAGGTCACTACATAATATTAAAAGGATCTCGCACCAAATACAGAAGCACCAAAACATATTAAAAAGGAGGACTTCAAGGGAGAGATCAATAGCAATATGATCATAGTGGGTGACTTCAACACACCACTGACACCATTGGATAGATCTTCTAGACAAAAATTAACAAGGACATAGAGTTCTTACGAGACAAACTAGATCAGTTGGACTTCATTGATATTTACAGAACATTTCACCCCAAAGCTGCAGAATATACATTCTTCTCAAGTGCACATGGGACATTCTCAAAGATAGACCACATGTTAGGACATATAGCAAGTCTCTACAAATTCAAGAAGATTGAAATCATATCAAGCATCTTCTCAGATCACAGTGGCATGAAAATAGAACTCAATTACAATAAAAACACACAAAAACATTCAAAGATTTGGAGGCTAAATAACATGTTATTACACAATGAATCAGTTACTAACAACATCAAAGAAGAAATTAAAAACTTCCTGGAAACCAATGAAAATGAATACACAACAACACAAAATCTATGGGACACAGCAAAATCAGTCCTGAGAGGGAAGTTCATAGCACAGGGAAGTTCTTGAGGCCTACCTCAAGACACAAGAAAAATTCCTAATTAAATTTTTAACACTACAACTTAAAAAACTTGAAAGTAAACAAAAAGAAAAACCCAGAACTAGTAGGAGGAAGGAAATAGTAAAAGTCAGAGCAGAAATAAATGACATAGAGACTAAATAAAACAATTCAAAAGATCAATGAAACAAAAAGCTGGTTCTTTGAAAAGATAAACAAGATCAGTGGACCTTTAGCCAGACTCATCAAGAAACTAAAAGAAAGAAACCAAATAAACAAAATCAGAAACAAAAGAGGAGAAGTAACAATTGACACCACAGAAATACAAAGGATCCTAGAAATATACTATGAACAATTATATGCCCATAAATTGGACAATCTAGGAGAAATGGACAAATTTCTAGAAATACATAGTCTCCCAAAACTGAACCACGAAGAGCGAGAAAAGTTGAACAGACCAATAACAAGAAAGGAAATTGAAGATGTAATTAAGAAACTCCCAGCAAAAGCCCAGGCCTGGACGGCTTCATGGGGAAGTTTTACCAAACATTCAAAAAAGATGTAATACCTATTCTCCTCAAACTATTCCAAAAAATACAAGAAGACAGAACACTTCTAAACTCATTTTATGAGGCCAGCATGATCCTAATTCCAAAACCGAATAAAGACATTACAGAGAAAGAAAACTACAGGCCAATATCTCTGATGAATAAAGATGCCAAAATCTTTAACAAAATATTAGCAAATTGAATCCAGCAATACATCAAAAAAATTATTCATCATGACCAAGTGGAATTCATCCCAGGAATGCAAGGATGGTACAATATTTGCAAATCAATAAATGTGATACACCACATAAACAAAAGGAAAGATAAAAACTATATAATCATATCAATCGAAGCTGAAAAAGCATTCAACAAAATCCAGCACCGATTTCTGATAAAAACGCTCAGAAATCTGGGAATAGAGGGATCATATCTCAACATAAAAAAAGCCATATATAAAAAACCTACAGCCAACATCATACTCAATGGGCAAAAACAAAAACATTTCCCTTAAGAATGGGAATGAGACAGGAATGCCCATTTTTGCCACTCTTATACAACATAGTACTAGAAGTCTTAGCCACAGCAATTAGACTTGAAGAAAAAATAATAGGGATCCAAATTGGAAAGGAGGAAGTGAAACTGTCATTATTTGCAGATGACATGATATTGTACAGAGAAAACCCTAAAGATCCTGTCAAAAATCTACTAGAGTTAATAAATGAATTTGCCAAAGTAGCAGGATACAAAATTAACATCAAGAAATTGACAGCATTCTTATACACCAATGATGAACTCACAAAAGTTTATGTGAGACCAAGAAAGACCCCAAATAACCACAGCAATCTTGAAAAAGAAGAACAAAGTAGGAGGAATCACTTTATCAGATATCAGATTATACTGCAAAGCCACTGTAATCAAAACAGCCTGGTACTGGCACAAGAACAGGCATATAGATCAATGGAACACAACAGAGAACCCAGAAATTAACCCAACACATTATGCTCAAATAATATATGACAAAGGTGGCAAGAGCGTACAGTAGAGTCAAGATAGTCTCTTCAATAAATGGTATTGGAAAAATTGGACAGCTACTTGCAAAATAATGAAGCTAGACCACCAACTTACACCATACACAAGAATAAACTCAAAATGGATAAAAGACTTAAATGGAACTTGTGAATCCATAAAAATTCTAGAAGAAAATATAGGCAACAAAATTTCACACATCATACACAGCAGAATTTTCAGTGATATGACACCTAAGGCAAGAGAAACAAAGGAAAAAAATAAACTTAGTTTTGGTGGGACTACATCAAACTAAAAAACTTCTGCACAGCAAAAGAAACAGTCATCAAAATGGAAAGGGAACCCACTATATGGGAGACCATAATTGCCAATGATGCATCAAATAAGAGATTCATTTCCAAAATATATAGAGTACTCATACAACTCAACAAAAGGAAGACAGAGAACCCACTCAAAAAATGGACAGAGGACCTAAATAGAGACCTCTCCAAACAGGACATACAAATGGCCAAGAGACATATGAAAAAATGCTCAACGTCACTAATCATCAGAGAGATGCAAATTAAAACAACTATGAGATATCACCTCACACCTGTTAGAATGGCCATCATCAAACAACAAGTGTTGGCGAGGGTGTGGAGAAAAGGACTCTAGTACATTGCTGGTGGGAATGCAGACTGGTGCAGCCACTGTGGAAAACAATATGGTGTTACCTCAAAAAGTTAAAAATTGAACTGCCATTTGACCTAGTGATCTCACTTCTAGGATATACCCTAAGAAAACTGAAACACCAATCAGAAAGAATATATGTACCCCCATGTTCATAGCAACACTATTCACAATAGCTAAGATCTAGAAACAACCCAAGTGTCCATCAGTAGATGAGTGGGTAAAAAAAGCTGTGGTACATGTACACATTGGAATACTATGCAGCTGTAAGAAAGAAAGCTCTCTTATCCTTTGAGATGGCATGGATGGACCTGAATAGTATTATGCTAAGTGAAACAAGCCTATCAGAGAAAGACAAATATCACAGGATCTCACTTATTTGTGGAATATAATGAACTAAACAAACTGCTGAACCAAATTGACCCACCCAGAGACATGGAGGTAGAGTACAGACTGACAAACCTCAGAAGAGGAGGTGTTAGGGGGGAAGAGATAAACCACAGAACTTATATGCATGTATGCATAACCAATGGACATAGACAACAAAGCTGGGGATGGGGCGGGTGGGGGTGGGGGTGGAGGGGAGGGTGTCTATGGGGGAAAAAAAAGAAATATCTGTAACAAGAACAAATTAATAAAAATAGTTTAAAAAATAAAAATAGAAACACCTAACTTCAAAAAATAAAAAAATAAAAAATATCCCACAACAGTGCTATTGTATAGATTTTTGCATCCCCCCTAAATCCATATTTTGAATCTTAACCCCCAAGGTGATGGTATTAAGAAGTGGGGCCTTTGTGAGGTGATTAGGTCTTAAGGGAAGATCCCTCATGAATGAGATTAGTACCCTCACAGTCCTGAGGACACTTCCTCACCTCCTTCCTCCAGGTGAGAACACAGCAAGAAGTCATGGCTCTGAACCAGGATGGAGGCCCTAACCAGAATGTGACCAAGCTGGTACCCTGATCTTGCCCCCTCCCCCCTCCAGAACTGTGAGAAATGGATTTCTGTTGTTTATAAGCCACCCAATCTATGGTATTTTGTTATAGCATCCTGAACAGACAAAGACAGGTAGGCAGAATAATGGTCCCTAGAAAGATGTCTATGTTCTAATCCCCAGAACCTGTGAATACGTTACCTTACACATATGTGTGATTAAGGTAAAGTATCTTGAAATGGGGAGTTGAGAATGGATTATCTAGGTCAGGGGTGGGAATCATCTGGCCTGCGGGCTATATAAGGCCTGAGAAATCATTTGGTCTTGCCCTGCCAAGGCAACCACAGGTTGGACTCAAAATTTAATACATCTAGGAGCTTTTCTCAGAGCAACATAAATTTATATTAAATGAATCACAATAATAACATAAATTTTGAGGGACAAGCAAGGAATATCCATTACGGGATAGACAGGACACATACAAGTACATGACGGGACAGATATGTACGCTTCTCGTCAGTTGCCCTCGGCCCATGTATTGTGGTGACTCAGATGACAGGCAGTGCCAGACAGGCTGGGAGTGTACACATTATGAAAGTGTTAACATACTGCGGTGAAACCACTGCAATCCAGTGATGATGAGATGCGATGAGATGATTCCTCTAAACATTGATGACCTTGCCTCTGATGCTTGCCGACAGCATTGTCAACTTCTTTGTCGACACAGATGATGATAACTCCAATCCAACCTTTATACACACATCCACAATCAACAATCCTAGCAAAAACTGAATCTCAGATGAAGATTAAGGAAATTGCAGTACACAGAAATGACCTCAAGAGTTGATAATATGAATGTTGGATATGTTCCAAATCCAAGATGCAGGATCAGAATAGTGATCAAAGCAAATAATCACGTTGCTGGTGAAACACACACTAGATGGTTATTAAAACTTAAGTGGTGTGACATCCTACAGATGGCAACTACAAGAAAAGTTGATGCAGAATGTCAATCTTTCCAAGAAAAAATGGACAAATGATTAATTTTTTGTTGACGTCAAAGGCAAACCTGTGCACCTAGTTTATGATGAGGCATTAGCAGTAATGAGAAAAGCCAATCTGGAGCATCATTATAGCTCAAAATATGCCAAACTCAATTAATTGGGAGGCCAAATGCATCTGGATAAAATCAATGCTTTTTAGTGGAGTTTGAAATCACAACAAGCTGCTTTCACTAGGCCTTGTTGTGACAGAGACAACATTATTCAGACAAGTTACGTAGTGAGCAGGCTAATCACAAAGAAGCTGAAGTCTCATGCAGAGGGAACGTTTGTGAAAGAGTGCGTGGTAGCTGCTATGGAGTTGTTAGCACCAGACAAAGAAAAATTGTTTCAGAGTGTTAGTTTGTCTTGGTTCTCTCAAATTGGATTACTGACTTTGCACAAGATATTGAAAAAACACTGAAGGATTCTGCAGGAGATTTCCAGTTTCCCCTCTGGCTTGTGACGAGACAACGGACATAACAAATACTGCCCAACTGGCTGTTTTAGTTCGTGGGATAACTGCAGAGTTTAACACACAAGAGGAACTGTTGTCACTAGAAGCCATGCATTATAAGACTGAGGACTTGTTTGAGAGACTTGTTTTATCAATGAAAAAAACTTGAGCTAATGTTGGAAAAGTTAAGTGGCCTTACTGTAGATGGAGCTCCAGCCATGGCTGGCTTGCAAAAAGGGTTAATTACATTTGTCAAGAAAGAACTGAATCATCTCAGTCTTGATCCAAGTGATTTAATTATATGCCACTGCATCATACACCAAGAAAGTCTCTATGCACAGTCGTTGTGGCTCAACAATGTGATGTCAACAGTAGTGTCATGCATAAATTTTGTCAAAAGCAGAGGGTTTAACAGCTGCCAGTTTAAGTAGTTACTGAATGATCTTGTCTCTGAGTACAGTGATCTCGTACATCACTGTGAAGTACGGTGGCTGAGTCCCAGGAAATTGCTAATGAGGTTTTACGAACTATGGGGTGAAGTCAAACAATTCATGGAGATGAAGGGAAAACCTGTCAGGGAACTCAATGACAGCAAGTGGTTATGTGATTTAGCATTTATGGTGGACCAAGGACCTCTCAGAGCTGAATATCAACTGGCAGGGAACCAACCAGCTTCTCAGGTCCCTGCTTTCAAATGTGAAATTATTTGAAGCTAAATGAAGGCCGTGGAAAGTGCAATTCGAAAGGAATAACATGGTGAATTTCCCCACTCTGGAAGGACAAAAGCCTTCTAGGACACTTGAATATGCTGGTGAATGTGTAAAACTAATTGAGGCATTTAATGAAAGATTCAAGGTCATGAAAAGTAAACAAATGGAACTGAACATCTTTGCTACAGCATTCAATGTGCAACCAGCTGATGTGCGTGATAACCTACAACATAAAATCATTCAGAGGCAAAGTGATGATGAGCTGAAACTTAGGTACAACAACCTCCTACTGCTTGAGTTCTATAAACAGTTACCTAAGCAGTGATGAATTTCCCACTTTGAGGAGACATGCATTGAAATATGCATCTGTGTTCGGAACAGCTTACTACTGTGAGCAGTTCTTTTCAAAACTTACCATCATAAAAGGTCGGCTGCACTCCAGACTGAATAATGCAAACCTGGGAAAGCAGTTGCAAGCAGCAACATCATCAGTACCAGCTAACCTCACAGCCGCACCAAAGAGAAGCAGCTCCAGCCATCACATTAGGGTGAGTTAATTAAATGTTTGACCGAATATAGCAGATTAATTTTGTATGGCCTGCGAATGATGTTATAAATATTTAAATGGTTCTTGGCAGAAAGAGATTTCCCACCCCTGATCTAATATAACCCTGATCTAATTATAACCCAATATAATCATGAGTCCTTAAAAAGCAAAGAACTCTTTCCAGATGTGTGTGTGTGTGGGGAGAGAGAGAGAGAGAGAGAGAGAGAGAGAGAGAGAGAGAGAAGAGAGAGAAGAGAGAGAGAATGTGACAGCAGAAGAAGAATCAGAGAGGCAAGGCAGAAGGAGAGATTTGAAGCCTGAGGGACTCTCATTGCTTGAGTCACAGTCCTCCAAAGCTAACCTGACCATTTCTACCATCACACCTTTTCCACATGGTGTCTTTTTAGCTTCTCCCCTCTGAATCTTATCAATCAGCGGTCTGCATCTAACTCTGAAACAAAGTTGAATCCAACGCATAATTTCTTCTAATTTTTCATTCCTGCACCGCTTACTGCTTTACTACACTGTGCATCTAGCACAGAGATGGTCAAACTTATTGGCCTAAGGATTCATTTACATTCTTAAAGACTCGAGACTTTTTTGTTCATGTGTCATATAGCTACAATACTTAATCTATTTGAAATTAAAACAGACATTTTTAAAAAAATTATCTATAGTTTATTTAAAAAGAACTATAATGATCCCATTTCATACTAACATAAATAATATATTGTAATAAAGATAGTTGTATTTTCCAAACCAAGAATATTTAATGATATTGCCCAGCAGATGTGGCTCAGTGGTTGACTGTCAATCCCTACACCAGGCGGTCGCTGGTTTGATTCCCAGTCAGGGCACGTGACCAGGTTGCAGGCAGATGATCCCCAAGGCAGGGGTGGGGTGAGGGAGTGAATGCAGGAGGCAGCTGATAGATGTTCTCACTCATCAATGTTTCTATCTCTCTCCCTCTCCCTTCCTCTCTCTCTAAAATCAGTAAAGAAATACTTTTTTAAAAGAATATTTAATGAGAAATATGGCACTGTCTCACAGTTTTGCAAATCTGTTTGATGTGTCACTTAGTAGGAGACAGCTGGATTCTCCATCTATGTATGTTCCATCTGTTGTTATATACTGTTTTGATTAAAGTATTAGAGGAATATCTGGCCTCAAGTAGATTGCAGTGGTAACAGAAAATTTATTTTAAAAGCATTTACAGATAATTATGGATATTATTCTTTGCTATTACACCAAAACTCATTAGGTAGTAGTTTCTTAAAGTTTAATATGAAACAATAACAATGAATCAATTAATACTCTGTTATTAAAGTCCATTGATTTACCTTTACTTTGAATGAGTTTTTCCTCCATTCATGATTTTGTAGTAGGCATGATTGGTCATTTGGAAAATATTGGTTTATTCATTTATACCAGTCTTACAAGTGTTGACATAATTTATTATGCAATATCAAAAAACCATATTTGTTAAATCACTACCAATCTCATGAGAAAAGTATTTATATCTTGAGAAGCTGTCAAGTTCACATGGTAGATACAAGATTTCAAAAATTCTAATTTTCTCTTCAAAGCTTAAATTTTATTGTTGTCAACAACTGTCAGTTATTTTCCTTGATGTGACAGGCTCACTTCCTTCATTTTGTTTAATGCTACCAAATATCCAAGTCTGAAAACCCAAACTGATCCAGTCTGTCAGTCTTTTGGAAGAAAAAGTGGCAAACACAGCTTACCACTCAAGCTGCAATGAGGGAAGGCATTGACATCCAACATCTTTATCCTCAGACTTCTACACAAGTTTGTTCTCAGGTTTCTAGCAGGACACAGATTTCCCTACAAGCGAGCATCAAAGTTCCAAAGGGTCTGTTCAATGGTCCTTCCATTAGAGTAATCAAATCCATAGGTTTGTGACAGCCCCCAGAGAAGTAGGTGATTTTCCCATAGAGATCCTGCTTGGCACAACCATGAAGCAGGGGGGCAGAGCTGAAGGTAAAGTCATGCAGACCTTCCCATTTTTTCTACAGTCTCTCCTCCTGAGTGATGGAGATTAGGAGACAAAGAACATAGGAGGAAAGGGAAGATTTCCCATGATTCACTTCAACCTCTTTATGGCTAAAACTGAAATGAGATGGGCCTCAAGAGCAAAGGGAAGGTGAGACTGGAAAGGAATTTCAGTAAAACAAACAGAACTAAAGCTATGGGCTTCCCAAGTTTGTTTACCACCTCTTTCCATTCTGTTCTTTAAGAATTGTGAGGTATACAAATGTCAATTCACTATGTTGTACTAATATTGTATGCCAACTATACTTTAATAGAAAACATTTTTTAAAAGAAAACTTGATCCCAACCAGAGATACCTAATCATCAGAAAATGACCAACATAAAACACAGACCAGAGAGAAAGGAGAGAGGGGCAAAGGGTGTGTGTGTGTCAGGTGTGCGGGGGAGGAGGGGAAAACAGATGAAAGGAAAATAAAGAGAGAATTAACTAAAGAAAAAGATAAATAGATCTGGAAACAGCCCAAGTGTCCATCAGTAGACGAATGGATAAAAAAGCTGTGGTACATATACATAATGGAGTACTATGCAGCTATAAGAAAGAAAGATCTCTTATCCTTTGAGACTACATGGAGGAACCTGGAAAGTATCATCCTAAGTGAAACAAGCCAAACAGAGAAAGACAAGTATCATATGATCTCACTTATTTGTGGAATATAATGAACATAACAATCTGAGGAATGGGGTAGTCCCAGAAACATGGAAGTGGGGTACAGACTGACAATCCCCAGAAGAGGGGGTGGTGGGGGAGAGATAAACCACAGAACATATATGCATGTACGCATGAACAATGGACATGGACAACAAAGCTGGGGACAGGGCGGGGAGGGAGAGGGAGGGGGAATCAGTGGGAGGAAAAGAAGAAACATCTGTAACAAAAATTAATTAATAATTTTTAAAAAAGAAGAAGAAGAAAAGAAAAAGATAAATAATTCAAACAAATAGTTATAATTTCAAAGAATTTGAAAACTTAAAAAGGCCCAATGAGAGATAATAAAAAGAGATTATAAGACAACAGAGGGTGATAAGCAAATTGATAGAGCAAGTTGGAAGGGAAAAGAAAATAAAGAAAAATCATAATGAAATAATAAAAATATAATAAGTACAATTTAAAATTAAGCTTAGAACATAAGCGCCTATAGAAAAGTATGCAGAGAAAATGGAAAAAACAAACAACAACAAAGGTATTTATAGTTTATGGACAATAAAATATATATGTAAAATACACAGAATACTAAAGAACATTCAAAAGAAAAGAAACAACAAAATATTTAAAAATCTACTAGAATGAACTTTTCTGAAATAAATATTTTAATGTATAGAGAGAAAATATATATAAATATATATCTTGCCTCATGCCAAGTAAAATTAATATGAAAGATTGCTGCGACATGGTCTGGTGAATTTACGGAACTTTAAGAATGAAGAAATAATATAGACATTCAAGCAGGAAAGAAGAAGAGTAAGGAGGAAGGTGGGTTTTCCTCAGGTGTCCACAGCATCTGGTATCCTCTTGATACCAGAAAACAATGTGACAATCCCTGTAAAATTGAAGGAAAGTGACCAAAGAGTCGTATGTCCAGATAAGTTGCTTTTCAAATATGAAAGCAACAGGCATTCTCAAGCATGAAAATCCTACAGACTATAGCACCCACAATTTGTTCTTTAAAAAAAAAACTTTTTGAAAATAAAACCAGCCTAACTAAGATATGAGTCAAAATTTTAAACTTGGGAATAAAGAACTGTGGTACCAAAACCCAATTGTGGTTCATAGTGAACAGATTTAAATTTAAAATGAAGATTAAACAATTATGAAAATATGATTGCAGAAAACATGTTACTGTTGTCAATCTTTAAATTGGAAGAATAATATAATTATTAACAATCAGAAACTAAACAGAAAGCAAGTTGGAATGAAATTGAAGGATGCTAATTTTCTCATCTCTCACAACAAAGGATGAATAGATGAAGTCTGCGTCTCTTGGTATATCTCCTTCATAGGACAGCACATCTGACTGTTTTCTGTGGACACCATCACAAATCTGTTAACCAATAATGTCTTTGGAAGCAGGAAAAAACAAGTTACCACAACATCTCTATCTCCAAATTTAAGAACAAAAAAAAATCTTGAAGAATAAAGACATGGTTTAGTTAGGCTTCATCATGGAGAGGGACCTGTTTGGAGGCAAATCTATGGTTCATAGGATTTTTTTCCTCTAAGAAAGGATTTGTGTAGGTTAATAAAATGTTTCATATTCTCCTTGTGATTACTGGGTTATATAAGAGCTGTCAGCAAAATACTTGAAAATCTTTTCTTCCTGATTTTGTTTATGGTTTTACAAAGACTAACCATATTGACTAGGCTAACTTTACCAGTGGTGGTCATTTTTTCCTATTTAGCAGTGTTATAATTGGATACATGAGAGTGATTCATATGACCACACTTATATGACAACAAAAGCTGAAAAATAGTACATGAGTACATGTGGTATAACTTGGCTAAAGAAATGTATAAATATAAAATTACAATGAAAGATGAAATTACCAGTGAGTAAACAATTCTGCGTAACATGTACAAGGCCAAGAATATCATACCCTGCCATATAGATAACTCAGAGGAAACACAAATAGAAGATAGACTCTCACATTTGGTTAGATTTCATGTCAGAAATGTAAGCAGAGCTGAGAAAACATGGGCAATGGCATCAAACAAACCAGATTCTAAAATGCTGCCTCTTTTTATTAAGTATCTTTGGACGAATGAGGGACTACTTAAAATCTACTAAAGTGATAGTTTCCTCATTTGTAAAATAATGACAGTAATAACTTCACCTACCAGAGGGTTGTGAAAACTGGTGAAATAACATATGTGGTGAACTTAGTACAGCATGTAGTAGAATAGGCTCTCAATAAATTGTAGCTGGATATGGCCAGTTAAGAATAAAGCAACATGAGCCCAGCTCCTGTGGCTCAGTGGTGGAGCATCAACCCATGCACCAAGAGGTCACTGGTTTGATTCCTGGTCAGGGCACATGCCCAGGTTATGGGCCCAATCCTCAGTGAGGGGCATGTAGGAGGTGGCCAATCAATGTTCTCTCTCATCCATGTTTCTATCTCTCTCCCTCTCCCTTCCTCTCTTTCTAAAATCAATAAAGAAAAAAAAATTTTTTTTTAAAGCAACATGAAATGCTTAGATCTAGAATGCCATTTTGGAAATATTCCTAACTAGTTGGAAAAGACAATCATTTGTCTTTCACTTCATATTATAAAAATTGTCAACCAAACAGGAGTCTTGGGTTCTAACTCTAGATCCTCCACTAATACTCCATGTAGCCTTGGACAGCCCATTTATTTTATTTCAGCCTTAGTTTCTTTAGCTGTATCATAAAAGGATGATGACCCGCTGATATGTTGGAGAGCCAAGAGAAACATAAAAAGTGTGAGAATGTTGAAAAGTAGAGTGGTCTATACCAAGGTGAAGAGACAGGTAGTAACATCAATAATTATGCTATAATTTCAATACTTTCTCTTCATTTCACTTTGCTATTTTTTTTCCCTCTCAAACTAAGGAGCTAAGAAGCTGTGTGCTCTTGGTGGGGGATGGGAGGATTTTCAAATCTCTGTGTCCCCCACCTGGAGATCTCTCTGAAAGAAATGTCTTTATCCTTTGTTGCACAGAAGTACCTCAGCTTAATATCACTGCTCTTTGAAGCCTTCCTTAACTCTCCTCTTATCTGTGTTTTCATAGTGCAATGTCTCTTTGCAGCTCTGAATGCATTGTCTGGTGGTTATTTCTGGTGGTGTCTCTCCCACTAGCATATAACAACTAGAATGTGAGCTACTTGTAGCAGAGCCATTTCCTGTCATCATTGTCTAGCAGAGTCCATGGCTTAGAAGAGAAGCTCAATAAATATTTTGGGGGAGAGACAAAAACCAGAAGTGGAGAGTTACTGAGTACTAATAAGTGTCAGGAATGTACTAAACCCTTCCTATAAATTAGCTCATTTGTTATATCATTGACATCTTTTCATGTATTCATTTGCTTAACAAATATTTATTGAGCCCTATACTATGTGCCAAGCACTATTCTAGAAGTTGGGAATATAGGTACTCTTGAATGCTTAATTCCAAATGAGGTGAGATAGACAACAAACAAATTAGAAAAGTATATTATATGGTAAGTGGTGATATATTCGATAAAGAAAAATGAAACTGGATAAGAAAACAAAGAGTTGTGGGAGTTGGGATAATGTTCTGTTTTAAATTAAGAAAGAATTTTGGTGATAAGGTGACTTTTGAGCAAAGAAAATTGAATGCAGTAAACTGATGAGCTATAAAGATCTAGAAAGAAAATGTTCCCTAAGGAGGGGTAGGCAGTGCAAAGGCGCTGAGGCAGGAGCATGGGACATGTTTGATGGTCAACACGGAGACAGGCATGTCTGGAGAGGAGTGATTAAGGAGCTAAATAAATGATTCATGAGGTCAGAGAGATAATAGAAGAGAAGCATGTCATGCTAACCCTCATGTGGAGGCCATGGGAAGACCTTGTGACATTATTAGTGAGAAGGGAAGGCATGGGAGGAGTTTGACTGATCTCTGTGGATGTTGTGAGTAATATAGACCATGGCAGAGCAAAGTGGATGGACAGGATCACTCACTCCTCTAATGCAATAGCTGAGGAGAGAAATGATGGAGGAAGAGATTAGGATGACAGCAGTGGAGACCCGGTACTGGATATAGTTTAAGGTGGAGCCAATAGATTTGCTAATGGACTGGAAGTATGGAGTGAGATAAAGAAACTCTGGGCCTGAAAAACTAGAAAGTGAAGAGGTTATATACTGAGGTCAGGAAGGTTGTGGAAAGAATAGGTTTGGGGGAGAAAATGAGGAGTTTGGTTTAGATATATTAAGTTTAGATATAAGGAGTTTGGTTTAGATATATTAAGTTTGGTTTAGATTATATCTAAATGGAGTTGCTGAGTAGGCAATTTGATTTAAGAGTTTAGAGTTCTGGGGAAAGGTTACAACTGGAGCTCCTTTTGATGATTATCAACATCAAATGGTATTTCAACTCATAGGACTGGATGAGATTACCTAGGAAAACAGGGTAAACTGGTGAGAAAACAGGTCTAAGGACTGAGTGCTAGGCATTCTAATACTTAGAAGTTGGAAAGGTAAAAAGAAATCAGCAAAGGAGGTTGGAAATATTTGCCACAGAGGCAAGAAAGGAATGAAGAGCGAGTTGTACCAGGAGCTAAGCATGGGACATAGTTCAGGAAGACAGAAATAATCACAAGGATCAGATGCTACTCATATATAGATGAGGCCTTAGAATTGATTTGGTAGATTTAGTCTTACCTTTGGATTTGGTCATTTTAGTAGGCATCGTTATCCCTCCTTGACATATAATCAAACTGAGGTTCAAAGAGATTAAGTAACTTGCCCGAGTTCAGACAGCTAGAAAGTGGGAGTTGTGACTGAAACTCAAATCTGCCACTTCCAGAGCCAGTAGTCTTTTTCCTCCTTTGGTCACAGTTATGTATGTTGTGACCTATACATGCACCGATCCAAAGGGAAATTAGAGACCAAAATATAGCTTGTGCTCTGCTTGGCAAACCAAGTGCCCTAGAGCATGAAGGAGTCTGACTTAGGGAAGGTGTACCTTTTCCCACAAAAGCAGGAGAAATTTGGGTGGTGGGAATGAGAGTGATAAGAAATTGCACAAGTTGAAAGTAAAGATAAAAATTAACTCAAAGTAAATCTGAGCATTGACTGTGTATCAGGATCACCTGCAGATATTTAAAAATGTACAGATACCTAAATTCTACTCCAGACCTATTAAATAAAATATCTCCAAGAATCATCACCAGTGTACCCTAGTACTTATCAGTGGATAGTACCTTCCAACATCAAAAGACCTTAAGATCTTACCACATTTCATAGTATTTAGAAGACTGTACCTCTTTGAATTTGAACAGGACATTCTAACCCATGCAATAGCACAAAACAGTGGAGAGTCTGGAGTGGATTTTCTCACTCTATTCTGGGTAGCCCTACTCCTGTTCCCTCCAACACATTTTGGGACTTTTCTCTGTTGGCCTCCATATGCCACTCCATTGGTGATCAGCAAAAAAAAAAAAAAAAAAAAAACTTTCTTTGGGGTTTCCTTCCTTTCCCCTCTCTGAAGGCCCTTCAGATTATATACTTTGCCAATCCTCCCTTCACCTCCCATCGAAATTCATTTATTTACTTCTGGTTGAGCTGGGAGGGCTATAGATTCTGTGAGTGGAGGGGAGATAGAAAATAAGCTCTGAAGAAGCCTTCACTCTCCACTCTAACTTCAAGGTGATTATTTAAAAGGCTATAAGACCCCACCCATTGTCAAGATTAAGCTCCTACAAGAATGGCTCCCATATATCAGTGTGCTGAAAGAGTGCATATGTCACCTGGCCAGTGTGGCTCAGTGGTTGAGCTTCGACTCATGCACCAAGAGGTCATCAGTTTGATCTCTGGTCAAGACACATGCCCAGGTTGTGGGCTACATCCCCAGTGAGGGGCATGCAGGAGGTGACCAATCGATATGTCTATTTCTCCCTTCCTCTCTCTCTAAAATAAATTTTAAAAAAAAAATGTAAAAAAAAGACTGCCTATGTCTCCTTTTGCCATCCTAGCTGCAGAATATGCCAAGCATCAGGGGGGTGGTAGAATGGTGGCGGCTGGAAGAGGATGCAAAAAGAAATAAAACTGAACCATTGCATCCAAAATTTTCAAAAGCTACAAAAGTGAACATGTTGCTCAGTTAGAATTAAAAAGCACTGCCATAATCTAGCTCTCCATCCCACTCCCACCTCCTTCTGGATGAGGAATTTGAACCCCATGAGAAGTAAGTGATGTAGGCAAGGTTATGTAGGAAGTTTAGCAGCAAATCAAGGGATCTTAGTCAGGAGACTCAATTCTCAGTCTAGAACCGGAGAGAAATGAATCTAGTCCAGCGGGAGTAGATTACTAGGAGCACCATGCAATCACCAAAGACACTAAAGACAACCCTGATACCTGGCTCAACCACAGAGATTCTCATGTAGCAGATGAGATGGGGCCTAGGAATCACAAAACATTTCTGACTCTCAGCCAGGTTCAGGAAACTAAGACCTAAAGGGATCAGCTGCAGTCAATCTCCACAGGTTAGAAGCCCCCAGCTGGCTTTTCCCAGGGGAGAAAAAAGGTCATCATAAACTGAAAGTAAAATGAATGCAAATAGAGATTGAGGTGTGAAGGGACAATGAGCAAGGCATAGGTGAGGCAGGAGGATACCAGATTTGACCCAGCCCTCTCCAACTCAGTCTCATCTTGAAGCTTGGCTGAAGACTTTGGATTCTGTGAGCTATCTTGGAAACATCAAATGAAATGCATAGCAGAAAGGATATGACTCCAGAGGACAGTGGAAGGACATGGAACCTTTGGCTTCGTGAGTCTCTGGCTTGTGTCTAGCTCAGGCTGGGCAGGCACCACAAATCATTTAGCATGAGTTGAATTTCCTGTGGTCATGGTGAGCTCAACCCTGGACTTGCTCCAACTCCTGGGAGACCAGCAACTCTACTAGCACTAAGGGCCTTGAAAGGCTTAGTTGAAAGGGCAAATCAAGAGGGAACAGGACTGGACTTCCTGTTCCAGATTTCGAAAAGAGGTGTCCCTGGAGGAAATGAAGATCGAAGACCCCTCAACACAGGATCTGTGCTTTGCCTGCCACTTTCCAGAGATTATGCAGCTGCTTTTTCAATTATGTCCCCAAAACAAGGGGATCCCATGGAACACTCCATTTTCTTTTCATTTAAATAAATTATTGGGTCCCCCAGCTCCTTACATAGTGGCCAAATGAAAGTTGTTTGCATAACCTTTTTGTGTGGGGGTAACTGAAGCTTGAAACCTGCATAAACCAGTGGGACCCTGAGCCATGGCTTTGGAATGTAGTCAGGGGCAGCTAGCAAGCAAAACAAGAAAGATAAATAAGCCTGTCCTTTAGGATGCTACCCCAGCAGAGGCACCATCCCAGCTGAATATGCCATAGCCACTAGCCAAAGCATCGTTAGACAGTCTTAATAGCTGGAATTCTCCCCCAGGGCTGCCTGGAGCTAAGAGCAACAGCACAGCTGTCTCTGTGTTTTCCATGTTGCTATACTGAGCCAATTCTGGCTTTGCTGAATGTGACTGATTGGGGTCTGCCTTGTCTATTTGAAAAGTGAGAGTCAGTCCTGTAGATGGGGTAAGTGTTCTCTGCACAGTATAACTAGATCTTAAAGACTGATAACATGTGTCTTCCATCCATTGTTCTCCTTAAACTCTGTAACTTCTTTCATTCTTTCAAAATGCAGTTACTCCTAGAAGGTTTAGTACATGGAGCTTATTGAGGATTCTTTTGCACGTTAGCATAATGTCACTGGTTTATGCTCAACCTATTAAATTGGACTGAAAACACTGTGTGTGTGTGTGTGTGTGTGTGTGTGTGTGTGTGTGTGTGTGTGTTGCTGGGGAAAGAGATAGGGAGGACTTTCATGGCTATGATGCCAGCCTAAGGAGTCTGGAAAAACAGAGATAGCACCAGGAACCTGATGGTGGGTGGTGAGAAGGCTTTAGGGGAGAAAGCTAAGAGAGTATGACTTACACCAGCATTTCTCAAATATTCATCCCTCAGAATCACTTGGGGAACTGTAAAAAAATAAAAATAAAATGCTAGTACTCCATCCAAAGATACTATGGCTCTGTGATCCTGGGGCCAATCAAGTTAAGAACCCTCACCCTTAGACACCCTCCATTTACCTCACAGTGTTTCACCAGGTCAGCCATCTGAATGGATTTTCCTTACAAACACTTTTCACTTGAAAGATAGCCTGGTCTACCTCACTGGTCTTCTAAGCTGAGAATGGAACAGGGCAGGAAAAGCAGACTCAAATGAGAAAGACCTTCTAAATATAAGGTAAATGAGGTGCTCTCTCTCCCAGGCTTGTACCTCAAAGGAGAGCAGGGTTTCTTGAAGAGCGTTGGTTTCCAGTGGCTAAGACCCTGATTTTTCTTGACCCCTGTAGTTCTTTAAGCCTTGGAATTCTTTCAGCCTCTGAAAATACACAAACAAGTATCTAAGGAAATACAAACTTCAATCCGGTGCCTTCCAGTAAGAGATGATTATGAAAGCCAATGAATGATGGGAGCTCCTTGTGCCTTCTTAGTGGTAGGGTGTGGCTGGTATCCTGACCCAGATCATTAAAAAAAAACAAAAAAACCCACCATATCCAGAGTGTCTTTGAGGCAACGTAACCGTGTTGAACACCTGTGAGAGACAGAAATGGGAGAGGGAACAGGGAAATGGATAAGGAACACTTCTCATTGTTCCCCAAATACTTGGATGATACTTAATGTTTTTACTGAGTTGAATCTGCTCAGTGTCTGAAGGGATTAAAATCTAAAACCATTTCAGTATGTAGTTTGTATCAGACTCTAATTGGTCCAATATTTGAACCAGTTTGGATTTTCATTTAATGAGTTCCTTATCCAGATCCAAATGACATGGGAATCATTTCCAAGCTTGAATTGATTCAAACTGTGACTATTTCTGGGTTGGGTGGTTGTTTTGTGAAGCACTGGGACTCTGTGGGAGGACCGGGACAGAAGCAGCAGTGAGATCCTTCCACATCCAGTCTCCGCTTCTGAAGGGCTCTATAGCTGGACAATCCAGTGTCCTGAGCCAGAGAGCACTGCGCTATCACTGGTCCCAAGTTGGGCCTGCCCCTACTGGTGACTCATAGTAAAATACCGACTCCCCCAAGGAGAAAGTCAGGCTAGTTTGTCTCTAGAGTTCCCATTTTATTTTAATCTGCAGGAGAAAAATCAAGTCCAGACCTGGGGTTATGTTTGCATGAAAGAGAATCATGACAAAGCTGGGTTCTACATGCAGGACTCACCACAAGTAAGGCATCGCAGGACGGTGTAAATCAGTGCTACTCCAAGAATTCAACCAATGGCGTTGATTCTATGTAAAACAACTTGCGGTCTACAGTCATAACCAATTCTCAATGACAATAGAAGCGACTTTGGAGGAGATACATGATTTATGTGACATCTTGAGACTGCAAACAACTTGGACGTATACTAGGTATTTAGATGTAACTTTGTCTGAAGATTAGGTTCCATATCAGAAGAAGCAGCCTTCATTCTCATGACTAGGGTGTGAGCCATGAACTGGCTCAATAAGACATTAAAAATGTAGAAAGAATAGTTGCCATCTTTAGCTTATAAGCAATATCAGTTAGTTGTGTGAACTCCTTAAGCCAAGAGAACCAAATGGTATCATGTGTTGATTTATATGTCTATGACCTTGCCAGAATAGCTGAAAAGAAAGTTATGGTGCATATTTGGCAACATTCTAATTAAAAACATAGGATTGTGATTAAATAATCATGTCGTCTATCAAAACTATGGCCCTGCGTGAAGGTTTGAAGTAAACCAGCAATGCTGTCTTAGATAACACTTAACAATATTTAGTTCTCCTTGTTCAGCTCATTTCCAGAAAAAAAAACAAGACACAAGTGTACAGATTTAATGATCTGTGTAGAAAAAGTTTCCTCTGATGAGTATCTTATTTTGTTTAAACTTCTATAGACTTTTCTTGGCATGATTTGAAAATTTCTAAAAGTACTGGTCAAATTAAATTAAAAACATAATATTTTCCTATTTGAGTCAAGGAAGACACTATTGTGATTTTTTATGTTCTTTAGATAATAAGCCTCAAATCTGGCAGGCTTTATTGCTGATCTCTAAGTAGTTTGTGGATATCTTCAAAAAAATTGAAGGCCAATTACTGGAATCTTTTCTTCATTCCCTGAAAAATATTTTTAAAATATGTTTTTATTGATTTTTTTTTTTTTTTAGAGAGAGAGGAAGGGAGAGAGATAGAAACATTGATGTGAGAGAGATACATTGATTGACTGCCTCCTGCACTCCCCCTCACTGGGACTGAGCCAGCAACCCGGCCATGTGCCCTGACCAGGAATAAAACCAGGACCTCTCAGTCTATGGGACATCGCACAATACACTGAGCCATCCCTGCTGGGCTCCCTTAAAAAATATTAATTCAGCCCTGGCCGGTTTGGCTCAGTGGTTAGAGTGTCAGCCTGTGGTCCGGAGAGACCCGTGTTCGGTTCCCACTAAGGGCACATACCTCGGTTGCAGTTTGTTCCCAGCCCTGGTTGGGTCGTGCGGGTGGCAACCACTTGATGTGTCCCTTTCACATAGATGTCTCTCTCTCTCTCTCTCTCTCTCTCTCTCTCTCTCTCTCTCTCTCTCTCTCTCCCCCCCCCCCTCTCTCTCTCCCCTACTCTATCTGAACAAAAAATGGAAAAATGTCCTCGGGTGAGGATAAAAAATATATATTAATTCAAATCTCAGATCTCAGGGAGGTTCTACCCAGCGTTTAGGTCTTGCTTTATAAGGCATAAAGTCAAAAGACAAGAGATGCTGATTCTGGTATCTCTTCATCATGTTCTCATTTATTCTGAGGATCTTAGAGAAGGACGTTGCTGGAAGATTTTCCATGTTCCACGTTGCAATTGCTAGCATCCAAACTAAGCAGGTTTCAATACTTGTGGTATTACCTGGGGCTTAAAAGTAATATTTTTTGTAATCACTAGAGTCTTGAAAGAGATTTGATATTTACTTAATTTGACTTGCAATATTTAATAAGAACCACTATAGATAGAATATATTGATTTTTCAAAAGTCACTTTTCTGCCCACCACCCACAAGTTTATTTATTTGGAGAAAGAATAAAACTTGAATTTCTGCCAATAGTATGAACTGTAGCAAATCTTAAGTAGTGTTTGTGTGAGAACTTGGAAGAACACACAGATAAGATGCTTGTCTCATTTGTTTCCTTCTGTCCTGCTGAACTTATCTCGGTAAGAATGAGATTGGTCCCAGTTCTCCATGCCTCAGTATCATAATCTGGAAAATATAGCTTATGTATTTCTTAAAGCTACTGAGCCTGATTATATAGCATTTACAGAATGAGAATTAGGAAGAGAAAGAGGAGGAAGAGTAGAGGAGGAGGAGGAGGAGGAGGAAGGTGAAGAAAATAAAAACAAAAGAGGAAATTGTTTATTTATGAACAGCATGGGGACCTTTACTGCAAATGAATCCTGCTTAAAACTTCGTTTATTTATCATAATTTGGACTATATACAAATTTAAGATATGAAGATAATAATTTGTTGCATAGATTTTTGTGCAGCTCTCCTGATCTTATCTCTGACTGCAAATAAAGTAAATCCTTAGAGAAACAGAACTGGGATCTCAGTATCTCTTTTCAATTTCTTGCGATTTGTATCTGCAAAAAATTTCTGAAACAATCAAGAACACACACTTGATTGAAGTGAATCCACTGGATGACTTTTAAAAGGAAAGCAAGAACAGTTTCTGCCACAAGAAGGTAGCAGTGTTTTTATATACTAGACATTAAGTAATAAATGCTTGAGTCAAATCTAATAAAAAGTATCTCCATATAGATATCCATCCTTTCACCCCAAATGTGGAAAGGGGTGCAAAACTGAAAAAACAACACTGCCTATGTCTAGCTATTTCAATATTAAATCCCATAAAGCAAGAACAAAGAGATTATGAGGTAAGAATCAAGTATCTGATAAAGAAAGAAGTAGATAATTTGTATGAACTCTTAATGTGACAATGAAATTATTAGATAGTTGTCCATTAGGGTGTTAATTGCACAGGTGAAATAAATGTAATTGACTATGTTTACTTGATGCTCTTATAAATATTGGAAAGCAAAGACATCAGTCAATTAAAAGGAAAACTCTAAGTTATTAATTTTATTGATTTAACTAGATTGAATACATATTTTGGGTTGGACACAGGAGCTAGGAGAAGTTTGGAGAGGAGAAAGAGAAGAATAAAGAATACAGTTTGAGTGGACACAATACAATAACAAGAACAAAAGCATTTTTAAGTAATAAATTTTAATAATTTTAAATGTATGTAAGTGATAAAACAAGTACACAAAAAACCCATTAGACAAGGTGCCTTGGCAGCCTAAGTGAGCAAACTGAAACCTAAGCCAGAATTAATTCCTATAAATGCCTTAAGGTTAAGAAATCAAAATTTAACACCCCATCGCAGCCAACTCGGCTTTCCCAAATAAGGCAGCAACCTAAGCTCTCGCCAATCATGCTTCTTTCTGCAGCTGCTCTACAAAGCATTTCCCTTCGCTTCTGCTACTACAGCGCTCCTAACCATTTTTGGTTTGTCTATGTCCAATTCAAATCAATGTTTGCTCAAATAAACTCTTAACATTTTAATGTACTGCAGTTTATCTTTTAAGACAGGGGTCGTTTTTTTCACTATGGGCATCTCTCCCCAGAATTAGAATAATCCGATATACAAATGTTTGCTTTATAAACCACCAATTTAAAACATACTCATTTAGATAGCTACATAATCTTTCATAGATTAGACCAAAGGATTTAAGCACTTTGAGATTGTATCTCTTGCTAAGGAAGTGTCATTGCAGAGTGGCAAGGACCACTAGAAGCAGGTATGAGATTTAACATCATCTTTAAAGCACAGATGCAGAGTAGCAGTCAGGCAAGAGATCGGATAAGTGTGCCCAAAGACTGATGGTCAAGATGGATCAGGAAAACTCAAACAAAGTTGTGATTCAACTTCAAAATTCATGAAGAGATTTGCACTGGAAAAACTGAGTGAATAAAAAAATAAAATAAAGTAATTAATGAGGTAAGGGCTTCACAGAGTCTGAATTCAAGGCAAGATAGCTGTTCAAATTAAGCAAAAAGATAAGAAAAAAGTATACGATTCCAAACACAAGATCAGAGATTGTGGTAGAAAGACCTGGCAAGAAGACAGGAAGTAATTACACCACAGGAAATGCAGCAGGGGGTGCCCTCCATATTTAGGCAAAAAAATCTGGACAGCCTATATAAAACACCGCAATACTGAGAAGGACTCTGTCCCATTTCACTTCCTGCCACAGCATTCAGTTCCAGGGCTTAATTAACTCAGTCTTCAGGTTGTAGCAGATAAATCAAATAAATACCTTGGCTGAATTGGGGAGTATGAGGTCATTTCAGTGGGCATGCATACTTCAATTAGTGCATTTATTCACTCCCTTGTTCAAAATCATGCACTGAGAATGTCAATAAAAATGATGAAAGAAGGACCTTCAAAAATCCTTTTTTCTTTAAAGTTAACATTGGCTGATATAGATAGATAAATAGATAGATCAACTGATCGATAAGAATCAACTTTTTAGAACTCTGGAAGTAAATCAAAGGCTTACAAGCAATCTGGGGAGCATCTTATTCAAGAGAAATGGCCAAATCCTTATAAGCAAAGCAAACTTTGTGGTGATGTAATGTGCCCTATCCCTACCGCCCTCTCCACAGCTGCAGCTCTGTGGTAGCCTTAAAGGCCAACAGCTTGCAATGATGGTGAGAACTGTAGTCTGGTGGTCACTGGAGGGGACAGGATGGAATTGGTGCGTCTACAAAGACACCTTCCCAGAGAAGTGTCATTATATGACCTATTTGGTGATTCTATGAAAGACTCCATTGGTTATAACCAATAAACATGGACAACAATACTGGGGGGTTGGGGAGAGGGGGCAGCATTGGGTGGAGGGTGTCAATGGGGGGAAAAAAGAGAAACATCTGTAACAAAAATAAATTAATAAAAAAAATATTTTCAGAACAAATGAAATTAAAAAAAAAAAAAGACTCCACTTCAAGGCTGTCTTTATTTGACCTGACACAGAGCTTGCCCAGTGAAAACAGCCTTTTCCTGGGGGCATTTGACAAAAACAATCACAGACAATTATGGCTGCTCTGAGGCGATGGATAGCATTTGGAGCAAATAATAGGCTATTTACAAATCTTATATAAGTGTTCAGTATCCACAATATATCAAGGACTCTCACAACAATAAAAAGACAACCAAATTTAAAAATGGAGCCCTAGCCGGTTGAGCATCATCCCAGGCACCGAGGTCACTGGTTCGATTCCTGGTCAGGGCACATGCCCAGGTCGTGGGCATGCAAGTACAACAGATTTATCTTTCTCCCTTTCTCTCTCTGAAAGATCAATAAAAACATATATGTTTTTAAAAGATAAATGATTTGAATGCACATTTCTTCAAAGACAATATACGAATGGCTGATAAGCATGTGAAAAGATGCTCAACATCATTATTCATTAGGCAAAGTCAAATCAAACCCACAATGAAGGGAGTATGGCAAAATGGGTCAAGGGTGTCAAAGATACAAATTTTAGTCCTAAAATAAGTTATGGGAGTGTAATGTATAGCGTGGTGTCTGGAGTTAATAATACTGTATTGCATACTTGAAAGCTGCTAAATCTTAAAAGTTTTCACCATAAGAAAAAAAAATATGTAACTGTGTATGGTGATGCTTTTAACTAGAAATATTGTGGTGATCATTTCACAATGTATACAAATAGGGAATCATGATGCTGTGCACCCCAAACTAAGTACTGGTATATGGCAATTTTACCTCAATAAAAAAGAAGCAATGAGACCTCATTCACATCTATTAGGATAGCTCTAATAAGACAAACAATAAACCAATGTGGAGGGGATTTTGAGAGATTGGAACCCTCAAACACTGCAGGAAGGAATATAAAATGGTGCAAAAACTTCAGCAAAGAGTTTGGCAGTTTCTCAAAAAGTTAAACCTAGACTTACCAGAAATTCTACTCCTATATACCCAAGAGACTTGCAAACATATATCTATACAAAAACTTGTTCATGAATGGTCTGCTATTCATAATAGCTAAAAAGTGGAAACAACCCTAATGTCTATCAACTGATTACTGGACAAACAAAACATGCTATATTCAAAATGGAACATTTGTCACCCACAAAACAGTGAAGTACTGATTCATACTACAACATGAAAGGACCTTGAAAGTTTTATGATAAGTGAAAGAATCCAGACACAAAAAACCACATATGCCCTGGCCAGATTAGCTCAGTGGTCAGAGCATCAGCCCATGGAACAGAGAGTCATAGGTTCAGTTCCTGCTAAGGGCACGTACCTTGGTTGCGGTTCATCCCCAGCCCCGGTTGGGGTTGTGTGGGTGACAGCCAGTTGATGTGTCTCTCTCACACTGATGTTTCTCTCTCTCTCTTCCTCCCTCCCTTCCTCCCACTCTATCTGAAGATAAATGCAAAAATGTCCTTGGGTGAGGATTTAAAAAAAAGAAAGCCATATATTATTGTATGCTTTTATTTATTTGAAATATCCAGAATAGGCAAGCCCACTGAGATAGAAAACAGATTAGTGGTTTCCAGGGACTGGAGGGAGGGTAAATGGGAAGTGAATGCTATTGGGTACGGGGTTTCTTTTGGGAGTGGTGAAAATAATATGGGATTATAGAGTGGAGATGGTTACACAACTTTGTGAATAAACTAAAAACCACTGAATTGTACACTTTATTTATTTATTTGTTGTTTTTGTTTCTACTGAATTTCTTCTTCTTATTATTATTATTATTTTTTATCCTCACCCAAGGACATTTCTCCATTTTTTTTGTTCAGATAGAATGGGAGGGAGAGAGAGGAAGAGAGAGAGAGAGAGAAACATCGATGTGAAAGGGACACGAGTGGCTGCCACCCACACAACCGACCAGGGCCGGGGACAAACTGCAACCGAGGTACGCGCCCTTAGCGGGAACCGAACCCGGTTCTCTCTGGACCGCAGGCCGACGCTCTAACCACTGAGAAAACTGGCCAGGGCGAGTTTATTATTTTTATTTTTTTATTGTTAAAAGTATTACAGATGTCCCTCTTTTTCCCTATTGACCCCCTCCTCCCCACTCCCACGCCCCTCCTGCCTTCCCCAGCCTAGTATCCCAGTGGATTGGTTGTGTATATATGCATTTAAGTTCTTTGGTTTATCTCTTCCCTCCCCTCCCACCCCCCACCCCTTTGAGGTTTGTCAGTCTGTTCCCTACTTCCATGACTCTGGATCTCTTTTTGTCGACAGCTTGTTTTGTTCATTATGTTCCACAAATAAGTGAGATCATGTGGAATTGTACACTTCAAACAGGTGAATTTTATTTTTAAAAAATGTACTGAGGATCTAGTAAGTGTTCGCTACTATTTTGGGCACTGAAGTTAGTAGGGGGTAAGACACACCCTGTGCCCTTGTGAGAGTCTAGTGAGGAACAAAGACACATAAATAATTTACCGCAACAACAAGCACCGTAACTGAGTGCCAGGAAACAAAGTGCCACAGGAGAGGGAACATGGGATGTCGCTGGGGCACTGGGGAAAACTTCACAAGGGAAGTAACATTTTTGAGCATTGCAGCAGTTCACCAGACAAGCCAAAGGGAGAAGGACATTCTAGGCACAGGAAGAAATGTTGGAAGGTGTAAACACAGGACAGAGCGGGCCCCAAGGAAACTCGGGACAGAACGCAATGACTTCCTGTTTCTAAGTTTACTCTGAGAGAGACACTTTGAAAAATGAGACCAGGCAATGAACAATCGAGCTATGTCTCACCAGCGATGTCATGTCTCCAAATAGAAATTCACATGACAGGAACTGTTTACACCAGTCAAGATTAGCTAAGTGTATACAGCGAGATTTTTGTCAAAAATCACTTCTGGGTGACCACTTACATGACAAACAAATAAATGATTCAGAGTAAAAAGAAACGAAGATGTTGGCATACCTTTATAAGGACTAAACACTCATGAAATGCAATCCCTTGGAACTCACTAAATATACATCCTAAAAGAGTAGCCTCAAATCAGAGTGTACTTTTCTTGTCATTTTTTAAAATTAAAATAATGCATGGGTTAACAATGAAAGCAAGACTCAAAAAATGATCTCGACTGTTTTTCACATAATGAAGTAATTTCATTTATTTATTCATTTTCTCATTCTTTCATCAACATTTATTTGTGCCAGGTGCTGGGCTAGTTGTTTTTAACTTGTCTAAAGCTAGATAAGAAGAAGCGAGGATGGGAAATGGGGTGAAGGAACAACAGGATTGAAATGGAAAGAATTAAGTACAGAAATCTCTAATATATTTAGTACAAGAACTTTTCTCAATGCTTCAAAGATGAAAGGATAAAAGAAGGAATCTATTGTAAGGTTTAGATAAGGAATGATCCTGGGATTTGTTTATGTTGCCATCCAGGTCGACTTCAGAGCAGACATCAGGACCAGCTTTTATAAAGAAATAAGTAGACTTTTTCTCTAAACAAAATACAAAAGTTCTACATCAGTACTTTCAGAGACAACATGCATTTCGACTTCTAACTATGACAGAGTAATTAAGAACAACTATAAAAGCTGGAGAAAATGCCCTAAGACAGTGGTTTGTAAGGGTAAGAAAGCACTAAGGCAGCCAGAATTTGAGGGGCCAAGATTCCAGACAGCAGGTGTGTGCTTCGGAGCCTCAGACTGGCGGCTGCTTTACTCCCCCAGCACATTTTGCAGTTCAACTCACGGGGCACGGACACACTGAAAAGGGGCGGCCTAGTGCCAAGGCAGGCTCACTGAGCTGAAGAGCCCAAATCCAGAACTTGAGGAGCCAAGTTTCTGGAGAAAAAGAAACCAAAGAAAAGTGAGTTTTACTTTGTGCCTGCAATTTGGGGGGATGCATTTTATGTCTCCTAAGTTGTATGTGTGTGAGGTAAGAGACCAAGAATCAAAAAACGAAGCAACAGAGTAGATCTTAAAAGTTGTTATCACAAGGGAAAAAAAATGTGTTAACTATGTGAGGTGATGGATGTCAACTAACACATTGTAGTCATCAGTAAATAATTATTAATATAAATGATTAATATCAAAACATTGTGTTGTATACCTTAAACTAATGTAATGCTATGTGTGAATCATGTTTCAATAAAACTAGAAAAAAAACATTTTTTAAAGTGTTATAAGGTCTGAGCATTGTATGAAAACTTGGTAAAAATATTAAAGTAAATCCTAATAAATCAAAGATGCATGTTATACTAATTGGAATACAAAGTAAAAATAAAAAGAGTGTTTCAAGCAAATGAATAGAAGGATAAATTGAATAATTTTAAAAACTTTGTAGTATTACTAGAGATAAAATAAAACTCGTATACATTAATTCTAGAAATAAAGAAAAAGATATCATTTTGACAATTAAAAAGCAAAATTTAATACTTCTAACTATTTTAATATTTAATATTAGGAATAAAAATTACTTTATTATTTATTAATAACAATAAAGAGCAACATTTCATAACAATAAAATGATTAATTAAAAAAAATTAACCCTGGCTGGTTGCTCAGTGGTTAGAGTGTTGGCCCACGGACCAGGGAGTCTCAGGTTCGGTTCCCACTAAGAGCATGTACTTCAGTTGCAGTTTTTCCGTGGCCCTGGTTGGGATCGTGTGGGTGGCAACCACTCGATGTGTCTCTTTCACATTAATGTTTCTTTCTCTCTCTTCCCGCCTCTCTCTCTCCCACTCTATCTGAAGATAAATGCAAAAGTGTCCTCGGGTGAGGATAAAAAAAAAAAAAAAAAGAAAGAAAAATTTAATAACCTAAATCAATATACATCTAATAAAATAGTCTTACCAATTCTAAGACATAAGCTAATAGAATTAAATGGAGAAATAAATTCACAATTATGCACTCAATAACTACAGAATGCAGGATATTTTCAAACGCACATAGATTTACCAAAACTGACCATATGCTGGACAATAAAGCAATTTCCAATAAATGACAAAGAATTAAAATCATACAGTATTTTTCCTGACCACAGTGGAAACACCTAGTAATATATAGATTATTCTTAAAATAACTAAAAAATACTTTTTAAGAAGGACATTTAGTAATAAGTAGACTAGAATATGTTTCTTCAATAACATTGAATGTGCAAACCTTTGGCTCAGTCACCATCTTTTCATGTGAAACGTTTCTTGATTTGTCTGTATGTGTCAACTAATGTGTTCGTCATGCCTGGACCTCGCCTCCTCTTGAAGGCTGAAACCTTTCCTGCACTCAGAGAAAGACAGCTCTTCTGACTTTTGCTTCAAGTCTCCCCATTTTTATGAATTTCTACCTAAAGGAAGTTTTGTATGTATAAGTTTTTAGTGTACATTTTCACATAAAGGCAAAGAAAAAAATGTTAGCCAAGCATTGGAACCAAAACGAAACCAGGCTGTGTTCAATAGGTATATGGCCAGGCCAGCCTTCGACCTTCCAGGGAATCAGGCTGACCAAACACAGCGAGAGGGCTGGTGAGACCAATGGGATGTTCTGTGAACAAATGAACTAGGTAATAAACAATTTCAAGATAAGTATGACCAGGAAGCCTGTTTTTGTTTTTTTTTGGCTTGTACCCCGTCTGACTTAGTAAATGACAATGTACACAATCAGGATGCAGTGTTCTAGAATGAGACGTCAATGATTGGATTGTGACTGACTCAACCAGGTTGGGCGGGTAACGTTGCGTCAGTTCTTCCACAGTGCGTTCCACCCTTCCTTTCCTGGCCAGCTCATCTTCTGCAGTAGATGGGTTGTCAGGCCAAAGAAAAACATACACCCTGACTCTAACTAGATTATTCAACAGGCTCTCAGAAATAAACAGAAGTTAATCCTTCACAAAATTCAGAAAGCCTACCATCCCTTCCTGTAGGCTGGGTTCTCAAATTCATAGGACTGCGTCCTCTCCTGTTTCATGGCTCTCTGCCTCTTCTCTTGCCATTTCCTCTGCCTAGAATTCTCTCCCTTCAGCCAAGCGAGATCAGACAGCACTTGCTCCCCTGGCCTCGTGACCCTTTCTGACAAAATGAGCAGCTATGTTATCTATGCTTTATTAGATTTTTTTTTTTTTTGGCATGTCTATTATAGCACTTCTGTCCCGGTATCATTATTTATCTGTTTAAATGATTGACGTCCCTATATACTATGAACTCTACAAGATTAGGGTCCATATTTTCTTTTTTTAGTAATAATACTGGGCTCTTATGATGTTCCAGGCACACAATGGAAGCCCCAGGACAAACCTGACTATGGATATTGTTATAGTGTCATGTTGTAGATGAGGAGACGTCTTAGAGAAGTGAGGCACCTTGCCCCCATCCATAAATATTTAAGTGACAGAGCAAAGAGTGAATCCCAGAGTGTCTGACTCTAGAGCCTGTTCTAGCTCACATTCTCCATCTCATCATTTTCTTCTTCAAGCAAGTTCTTTAATGCTTAATGAAGTTTTGACATAGAAGGCAAGATTTTCCCCTAACTATTCAAATGCCAGGTAGATGTTTATAATAGTATGCAGATAGAACTGATGAACATAGAAACCATATGTCTAAATATATATATATATATATACACCAACAAATATATATATATACCAACAAGTAAGCAAATCCACTGAATTCCATGGATGTATCCTACTAATGAAGACAAAGGCACACGCTTTCTGAAACCTTGAAGGAGCTGCTCACCAGGAGTGGCAGTGCCAACATACAGGCAGAAGGAGGGCATGGAGCTGCAGGGCTGACACGCAGACCCCGAGTGGGAAGTCCAGTTGATTGAAAAGTGCAGACTGTTCTACACAAGAAAACACATTGGGTAGGGCTCAGCTTTACCCTGCTGCAGAAAGTCATTCCCTTTCCCATGCCAAATGCCACTGCTTCTAACATCTGCAGTGAGTCCATGAACGTTTTAGAAATGAAGAGCCAGGGGGGCCTCAGCAGCCCAGAAACTATCACTCCCCCCTTTAGTCTAATCGCTGCCTGATCACCGGGAGTTCCATGTTGTCACCGAGGGGACCTGCTGGATTGGACGGATAATCCCATTTTATGAAGTGTTTCCTCCTTTAGCAGTTGTATGTTCTGGTCTTAAAGGACTCGCTAGTGACAGTACTGCAGCAGGGATGCAGGTGCAGTGCCACCCTTCTGTCTGTGAAAGGAAGAACTCAGCAAGTCGCAGTAGCTCCTGTCTAAAAGGAGACCCTAGCGACTGCCGGGGCTGTCTCCAATAGATGGAGCGCCCAGTCCCACTCCTGTGGGCCCTTTGGGAAGAGTGAGCATAACAAGAAAACAGCTTTTTATGATGCTTGGATGACTGTGGAGACTCATTTTCAGCCTGTACGTGGAGTTCAAGGACAGGACTTCCTTTCCCCAGACAAACGTTGCCCTCAGAGCCAGGGAAAACGTGCTAAATAATTTCAAAGACACGACTGCCAATTTTTTCCCCCTTGCTTTGTCATCTTTTTCTTCTTTCAGTCAAAAATTGGTGCATTGGCTTTATTTCCCAGAAAATACTCAGCTCTTCTTCCTGCAATACCCACCCCTTGGCAGGACAGACCATTGATGTAGACAGATAAGGCTGAAGGAAAAAATTTTTACACACTTAATTCCCATTTCTTTATCTAGGTTAAAGAACTGAAGAGTAAGGATGTAAGGAGCTTGTCCCCTTCACTTTTTGTTTTACTCTTTTTCTCTGTGTACATTTATCTCTGCATTAATAATTCAGGTTTCAGATACACGCTTGGATGCCTCCCCCAATTCATTCACTGGCCCCCGACCTCAGAGACTGTGTTCTACATCTCATCATGGACCACAGTGCTCTCTTGCTTGTTAATACTCATCATGTATATGCAATATTACAAAGACCCAGGCCTTTAGTAGAACCTGGGATGGTAATGAAATTCAAAGACACTGTTTGTTGGGACCCATACCAATAATACAGTGGTCAGGGCACTGAGGTGGAGTGAGGCTTTAAGGCCAAGAGAATGACTTCCAGCAACAGGTGAGTTACTGTCATCTCACCTGTCAAGGTCCCCAGGGATGACTGTTCCTCAGCCTCCAAAACACAGGAATTTTAAAACATGAACTAGGAGATGTCTTCCTCCCCATTGGTTATAAAGTTACTAGTTTGTTAAGTGCCCAGAATCTGTTTATTGGTCAGTTCTTTGGCTAATGCTGCCTTCACACTCTGATTCATCCTTCTCCCAACCCGTCCCCTACACCACCCCCATCTCACATCACTTTTCAAAAGGTTAATCCCTGGCTCCCATCGCTGGCAGGTCTCATTCCTATTAAGTATGGTTTTCATTTCCCTTATTTTTATAAGCTGGTAACCATCCAAGTTTCCTCCTCGGACTGCAACATGCAATGCAAAAACAAGCTGTTTAAAGGCTGCTTCTGGGGGTTGTGGACCATTCCTGAACACTAACTAGGTGGAACCAGGAGTTGGCAACAGGCACCCAACCCAAACTTGGCAGGCCTGGTGGGAGAAACCGAAGGCAAAGATATCTTTATAAAAGACAAGAGTCATCTGATTGGCTGTGTCAGTGTCTGGAGGATTCTACATCAAACATGTTTCTTCTACTGGCCTCAAACATCATCATGTTATACTGGTCAGCAAAGAGAAACAGAAATTCTTCATATGCTGGCGACTGGTAAAAGACAGAGGAAGGCTAGGGACTCTGGCGTTCACGGTCTTCATTTTGAAAGTGTGGACAGCTCCATGGCTATTATTGCTATCTGTAACCTGAGCAAGTTTCTCAACCTCTTTGAGCTTCGGGAAATGGGAATCATAATAGAACCTTCCTTATAGGGTTGTTACGAAGATTAAATAAGCATGTAATGTTCTTAGTCCTTGGCAAAGCACATCAAGAGGGCTCGACAAATGTTAAATGTTAAATGCGAAATAAAATTATCTTTCTGTCACTTATACGTGTTTATGTGTCTAGACACAGGGAAGAAGTCTGTAGACTCAGACACTGATTATTCTGGGACTCTGGAGTTCTTTGTTCCAATTGCAGCCTGTAGGGAGTTGTTGAAGAGTGGGGAAACGGTGCGGAGAAACTCTGAATCCATAACAACACAGGCATATCTGACAGGTAATTAACTCTCTCTACATAACCTCAACAGGACATTTTCACAGCCTGAGCTCCACTGATTCCCATCTGAGCTTTGCATGTCTCTAGAATGGGCCAGATTTTACTCTGAGTGTGGAGTAATGGAGGTGCAAGGGCCTCTGGCAGGTGGCTTGTGGGGAGGTAAAGGCAGCAGAATACAATCTATGCCACTGTCTCACCCCCCCCACACACACACACACACATACACACACATGCAAATTCAACATAAACCCAAAGACTCACTCTTAGGGAACCAGCCATGGAGACTAAAGGTTGGCTCTGTATTTCTCAAACTCTCTGGGTTTGAATCCTACCTTGACTTCTTCCTATACCCTCCTTGGCAACTTAATAAGCCTCTCTATGTCTAATTTTCTTCTGTGTAAAATGGGAATTATAATAGTTTCTACATTAGAAAGTAGTTTAAATAATATAATGCATGGAACATGCTTAATATGCAGGGTACAGCTTTTAGTGAATATTAGCTAGTGGTTTTATTTTTCTTTTAATTTTTTTTAAGTTATCATAAACTCAATCTGAAGCCCCAAGGCAAAGATTATTTTGATTAAAGACAAAACAATCTTGTTCATGGGTTTGTTTAAAAATATCTGTCAGATATTAGCAAAAGTAAAAATCCAAATATTCAAAGAAACTGAAAGAAAATAAACCAAAATATCCAGTGACTTTCTCTCAGTGATGGGTTTTGGGAAATTGTTGTGTTTTTTTTCTTATACTTTTCAAATACCCCAAACTTTCTACAATCAGCACATATTACTTTTCTTTTTTTAAATCTTCACCCAAGGATATTTTTCCATTTATCTTCAGATGAGGGGAGTGGGGAGAGAGAAACATCAATGTGAGAGAGACACATCAATGGTTGCCTCCCATACGACCCCAATCAAGGCGGGGGACGGAACTGGAATGGAGGTACGTGCCCTTGACTGAAATCTAACACACTACTCTTTGGTCTGCAGGCCGACACTTGAACCACTGAGTCAAACCTGCCAGGGCGAACACATATTACTTTTATAGTCAAGAAAAATAATTAGCTTTCATTAGCCTCTCTTCTTATTGCCCTCATATTTACCTGGGTACCCCTAAGGAGTGCTTTGCTGCATTCTCTGGATAAATATGGTGCCTAATGACTGGAGGGTTAGTAAAAGTATGACTGTGTGTGTATATATATGTGCATTAGTGTGTGCTGGCATGTGTGAAGTTATTAGTCTTATTTCAATTTTTTGCTGTTTTGTTTTTGAAATGTTAAAATAAAATTAAAAAATGTAAAAATAACCCTCTCTCAAGAATGACCAAATATTACTATTTAGTTCTTTTTGCTTCAGATATATTGTTTATATAAATAAAATAGGATATTACAAATAAAATTAAAATTTCCTTTTTTTCTCTCTTCAAGTTTTATCTTCTTATCTCTTCTCAAAGGGTGGTCATTATTATGAAATTTTGGGGTACCATTTCAGTTCATATGTTTGTATTTTAATTGCCTGTATATGTTCCATAAATAGTAGATAGGATTGCTTTACATGCTTTGCAGTGTTTATAGATTCTTTCATGCTGTATCTATCATTTTGTAGCTTGCTTATTTTAACGCAAATTATAAGATCACTGTTGTCCAATAAAAGTATAAGACACATAAGTAATTTAATGTTTTCTAATAGCCACATCAAAAAATACAAAAAGAAACAGCTAAAATGAGATCTAGTATGTATTTTATTTAACCCCATACATCCAAAATATTATTCTAACTTATATCTTTAGCCACATTTCAGGTGGTCAATAGTTTTACGTGGCTAGTGGCTACTATATTGGAGAACACAGTTCTAGATCTATTTATATTGATACACAGTCACTTAATTATTGTAGAGAAACAATCTGTCTTTTATGTATATATATTAGACAGTTGGAGTTTCACCTATTGCAAATAATGGTTTACTGAACATTTTTGTTTAAGTCTCCTGCTACACATACACAAGAGTTTCTCTTAACGCATACCATGAGTGGAATTTCCAGTTTGTAGAAGTGAGCATCTAGCTGTAGGGAAGTTGCCAAATTGCTCTCCATACTGGTTGTACCAATTTACATTCTTAACAACAGAGGCTGAAAATTCTTGATTCCCACATCTTCACGAGAGACTACCAGGGTAGAATCCCACATCTACTTCTTGTGAACTGGGAGAACTTGCCAAACTACTGAACTCTGTTTCCTTATCTATGAAATGGGGCTAATAAAAATAGTACCTACCTTATTATTGTTAGTATTAGGTGAGTTAATACATGAAAAGAAAGCATTTAGAACCGTGCATGGAAAATGCTGATTTCTCAATAAATGTCAGCTATTGTTATTGTTGTCAACATCTCATTTGTTCTTTATAACTGCTCTGTGGAGGAAGCATGATTTAGGTAGTATAATTATCAAGATGGGGCTTTGGATAAAACCCCATCCAAGTCTGAGATTCATTAAATATTAATGATCTACAAAGAGATCATATCATCCAATCTCCTTCTTGCTTTAGAGAAGGAAAAACTTGGGTTTTCTGGGATTTTAACTTCTCCAAATTGGTTAGGATATTAGCATCTAGAACTAAGTCTCACTCTTAGATATTACTATAATATAAATCCTTTCCTTTCTCAAGAAACATTAGAAAAAAACATAATTTGGGCCATGACAAAATGCTGAAGTTTATGGGAAATACCATAGATGTATAATCTCATTCAATTAAAGCAAAAATTTAGAATATTTTTCTTTTACATCCTAATATTCAATTAGCATTTCAGTTCTGTCTGCCACCACTTCCACCATCACTCCTACCATGACATCTCCAACACCATTACCCACTCTTTTTCCCATTGAGATCAAACCTACTGCAACTGAAATAGGTGATGCTAATTAGTATTGAGTGTGCCTCCATAATGCCTAGTGAAAGTAAACAGAGCTTAGTGCTTAAAGAGATGTTCAAGCCTAGGCAGGTAGAACAGACATTAGAACCGGGAAAGCTTTTTTTTTTTTTAACCTTAAATTCTGCTAAAAATTTGTCCTTTTTTTCATTCATTATGTATATTTTTTCCCTAAGGTTTTGGGCATATCTACTATGATTGCTTTAAAATCCTTGTGTGCAATTTCCATCATCTGGATACCCTCAGAGTTAGTTTCTATTGAATGTTTTTTTTCCTTGAGTATTTTTTATGTTTTCTTTGTGCATCTAGTAATTTTTGATTGGCAACTGGACATTATGAATTATACAATGTAACATCTCTGTATTCTCTTATATTTTTTTGATGAGTAATTCTTATTTTAGAAAATGGTTCATTTGACTGGACCCAAACTTCCAACTCTGTCTTCCTTTTAGTGAGCAGCATATCAACTCTCTATTCAATTCATTCAGTTTTCAGCTACTGTTAATTTTCAAAGCCCTTGGAGTCTTCCCTAGCCATGTATAGTTTAGCAATCATCCAAGGTTTTAGGTGATTATATATGTGTATGTTTGGGGCTCTCCCCCTGGGCAGCTCCTTTCCTTCCAGGATTATCCCTTTAACTTCTGCTCTGCCTACCACAAACTGTGTCTGAAACCTAAAACCAGTAAGATGGTGGCTTCTGCTGCAACAGCTGTGTAGACAATAGCCTGCCAATCTTCAAATCTCACTCATGAAATTCTTCTTTCAAGGATAGATTTTAATCTAGTTTTAATTTTGGTCATGCTCTGGTTCCTTAATATAATTTTAAAAAATATATTGTCCAAATTTTATAATTACCTTCTGAGGGAGAGTTCGACCAAGACTCTCCACTATTGTTGAAACTGCAACATCTTGTTATGTCTTTTAATCTAAAATGGTTCCACCTAGCCCTGGCCAGGAGGCTCAGTTGGTTGGAGTGCCATCCTATACACCAAACGATTGTGGGTTTGATGCCCTATCAGGGCACATACCTAGGTTGTGGGTTTGGTCTCCAGTTGGGGCATGTAGAGGAGGCAACCAATCGATGTTTCTCTCTCTCTCTTCCTCTCTATAAACAAATAAATAAAAACTTATTCTTGGGTGAGGATTAAAAATAATAACAATAAAAATAAATAAATAAAATGGTTCTGCCTTCCCCCATTGTAGATACTCACTGAAGAAATTGGATATGAGTTGAAAGTGGGTGGAAGGATTTATAGTATTCTCTCTTCTGAAAATGTTTTAATATTTTTGTAATAAAATTTTTGAACGAAAAGATTACTTCATGAGTGGTGCTGTGTACTTCTTATTACTTGACAAAAAGGAGCAAAATGGTTTGTTGGAAATCTAAATCACATTCTCGCGTCTGTCACATTCTGTAAGAGCAAATATTGTGTTTGCTCCTCTATTCTCAGTGCTTTTCACAATGTCTGACACACTGAAGATGATCAAGATTATTTGTGTGATGAGTGAATGAATAAACAAAAGAATACAGAATCTTGCCCAAGATTACATGGGTGGAAGCCAAAATTTGAGAACAGCTTCTCCAATTCTAGGTATTTAGTGCTACTACTGCTTTTTGACTATGCCTACAATATTATATCATCTCTCAGACAGTAAACCAAGAAAATTAAGATTAATTATGTACCCTTGAGTGGACCTCAGAGGCATATTTACGCACCTTCTGAAACATACTATCCAAGTGCTTTACCTTTAACATTATTCCTTTCTTGACCCCGATAAAAAGAAAAGTTTACCTCCACCATGTAGAAGAAATCATGTTAACCATCTTCATCCTGCCAAATATATTAAATGTATAAAGTGGAATCTTTTTGTTTTCAAGAGTAGTTAAAAAGGGAAGAAAAAAAACAGAAGCCAATGCTCTCCTGGAAGATTAAGAGTGGAAATTAACTCCGTACTCAGAAATGTCACATAAAGAAGAGCAATGCATTCATGTTACCACTGTCTGACACAATAATCAATAAAGTCTGGGATATTTCTATAAATGAGCTGTTGAATTTTATCACAAAGGACAAACATCTAACTTGACCATCTAACAAAAATGCTCAAAGACAGAGGAGAGATCTTAAAACAAGCCTCAGTGCATGCAAGGCAGGCAAAATAATAGAAACCACATAAAAATTATTTTTAAATGTTATTCTTTGAAGCTGATAGCTGGAGATCAAAGACAGTGGTGAATTGCCTATCTAAAATATCTTCTCAGAAATCTGGATGGCAAAAATAAACAACTTCGCTCTAGGCCTTAATAATTTTCTCTAAAACCAAAACAGGATAGTACTTGTTGTCCATAGACGCGTCCAGTGGCACATAAGAGAACTTACAACTGTGATCTGGGTAATGCAAAAGAGCTGATTTTCTGTAAATAAATCTCTGTTTTGAAACCCTGGGGCCTTCATCCCATGTAGTGACTTGGAGCCCAGAAAAAAGGAATACCTCTGTAATTAGCCTGGGATCTTCCAGTTGTTTTGACTCAAGGATTAGGACGGCTACAGTGATTGGAGACAGGTGAGAAGTAATAAAGTAGGGAGAGATGGTTAGTTATAAAAGAAGAGGTGGAATTTGCAGTGGGTGGATCACCATGATTTGCATAGGTGAAAATTAGACAAGTGGGAGAGAGGGTGTGAGAGGGTGAGGGAACAGCAGCCTGACGATGGAAAGGGGTCTAGTGAAAATGTTCATTTTGCCTAATTTTAATGCTGTTGTTTCTTATCTTGGTTTAATACACAAATTATCTGAGCACTAACTCACATTTACTACATCAGAAGAGATAAGAATGGGGGCTTGAAACCCCCTTTTTTTTTAAAGATCAATAAGTGATTCACATGCTCATCTATATCTGGCTGGCTGGTTCAATTTGAATTTCAGGTCTCCAGTTACCAGGAAATTAATGTCAGCAAATGCCACTGCCAGTATTGATATAGGCAATATGAACGTCTATTTGTCCAGCTGAGCATACCACTCTGTGAGCATACTGCTTTTATTTCCTTAAGATATTTTTTTGAGATTTGACTTCACAATGTTATATTCCTATCTTCCATATGTGGTTGCAAGGAGAAAGTCTGGAGACAGACTGGAGATACTACACAAGTGTTTCAAAGGCATGATCAACAGGAGTCGTGATGACTGCCAAGCCAGAGAAAATGAAACTGACCAAGATTTTTAGCAGTTTCATTGAGATGTAATTGAAATACAAATGAATAATGCCACTAATCCCATTCACGAGAGCTCCACACTCATGAAATAATTACCTTCCAAAAGTTCCATCATATTGAGGATTAAGGCTTCAGCATAGGAATTTTGGAGGGACACAAATATTCAGTGCATAGCATTCTATAGGCCTCCATGTCATTGCTTCACTCAAAGGGCTTTTGCATACCTTTTAGAAGATATTCAAAGTCCTCCCACCCATTAAGATTATTTTATTTATTTATCTTTTAAGTGTGATTTTTTAAAAATCTTTATTGTTGGATGTTCCTCATTTTTCCCCCATTGACCCCCTCCTCCCCACTCTCGCCCCCCTCCCACCTTTTCCCACACTATTGTCTGTGTCCATTGGTTATGCATATAAGTTCTTTGGTTTATTTCTTCCCACCCCCCTACCCCTTTCCCTTTGAGGTTTGTCAGTCTAGCAATGAATTTGTACTTCTTAATCCCTTCACCTTTTTCACCCATTCCCTTAACCCCCCTCGCATCTGGCAACCAACAAAATGTTCTCTGTATCTATGAGAATGTTTCTGTACTGCCTGTTTATTTTGTTTGTAGATTCCACTGTCGATAGATATGTATTCATTGCCATTTTGTTTGTTCATATATGTTATCTTTTTCTTCAAAAAGACCCTTCATCATTTCATATAATAACGATTTGGTGGTGATGAACTCCTTTAACTTTTTCTTGTCTGGGTAAGTCTTTATATGGCCATCAATTCTAAATGACAGCTTTGCAGGATTGAGTAATCTTGGTTGTAGGTTCTTGCTTTTCATCACTCTGAATATTTCTTGCCACTCCCTTCTGGCCTGCAAAATTTCTTTTGAGAAATCAGCTGACAGCCTTATGGAAACCCCTTGTAGGTAACTAACTGCTTTTCTCTTGCTGTTTTTAAGATCCTCTCTTTGTTTTGAACCTTTTGCATTTTGATGATGATGTGTCTTTGTGTGGGCCTTTTGGGGTTCATCTTGTTTGGGACTCTCTGTGCTTCCTGGACTTGTATGTCTGTTTTCTTCACCAAGTTAGGGAAGTTTTCTGCCATTATTGTTTCAAACAGGTTTTCAATTTCTTGTTCTCTCTCTTCTCCTTCTGGCACCCCCAAGATGCGAATGTTGGCACGACTGAAGTTGTCCCAGAGGCTCCTTACAGTATCCTCATTTTTTTGGATTCTTTTTTCTTTTTGCTGTTTTGATTGGGTGTTTTTTGCTTCCTTATATTCCAAATCGATGGTTTATTTCTTGGCTTTACCTACTCCACTGTTGAATCTGTGTAAATTATTCTTTATTTCAGTTAGTGCCTCCTTCATTTCTGACTGTGCCTCCTTCATTCCTGACTGGTCCTTTTTTGTGATCTTGAGGCCCTCACTAAGTTTGCCGAGGTTCTCACTAAGTCCACTGAGCATCCTTATAAGCAGTGTTTTTAATTTAGCAACTGTTAGGTCGCTTATCTCCATTTGCTTAGTTCTTTTCCTGGGGTTTTGTTCTATTCTTTCATTTGGGACCTTTTTCTTTGTCTTCTCATTTTGGCTGCCTCCCTGTGTTTGTTTCTGTGTATTACTTAATGAGAGATGTGGGGCTAGCTGAGACCAGATGCTGCTTGTTTGAAAGAATTTAGGAAAACCTGAACCAGGATCCAAGACAGGCCAATCCTAAGGTAAAGCAACTGGCAACAGCTTGGGTGGGCCTGAAAGTTGGGTGGGGCAGGGCCTCAGGGAGTCACCAGGGCGGGGCTACCAGTGTGAGCCAGGTTGCTGGAGTCCCAGATATGGCGACTGTCTGCCGCCCCAGGGAAGGGAACAAAGGCCTCTGACACCATGTTTGTCCCAGAGAAAGCCCTCGCTCCAGTGCCAAACAGCTCAGTTCTTCCCTGTATGTCTCTGGTGCCCCTTGAGCTGCCTCCCCTCCAAGCTTAGAGGAAGAGAGTCTGATAAGTCCGTGCACAGGTCCTTTAAGGAGCTGCCTGGGGCTCCAGCCACGTCAGCTTCCCTGAGCCTCAGTTCCTGCTGGTTTTTCCAGCGAGAAGTTATGGGGACTTCTCTTCCTAGCACTGGAACCCTGAGCGGGGCATCTGGTGTGGGACGGGGACCCCTCAGTCCTCAGGGAGGTCCTTCCCAGCCGAGGTGTCCTTCTGATTTTTATCCGCCACACACCCAGCTCATCCGCCTCCCCCCCTCCTACCAGTCTGGATGTGGCTGCTTCTTTAATTCTGTAGTTGTAGGACTTCCATTCAGCTTGATTTCAGGCAGTTTTGAATGATGGTTGTTCTGTATTTTAGTTGTAACTTTGATGTGGTTGTGGGAGGACGCGATATCATGTTTACCTACACCACCATCTTGACCGGAAGTCTTCTATCCATAAGATTCTAGATCAAGTCCCTTTTCCTCTTTTAAGCCTTCCTTGCCCTTTCTGAATCTTTTGCAATCTCTTCTATTGTCAATATCACTCATTTGTCACTTAATAATTTGTTTGTCATAAACATATCTTAACCCTGAGCTGGACTATACTTTCCTTGATGAGAGGAACTGCACCTTATGATGTTGTAAAAATACTACCTTGCACCTTTAAGACTATCCATAAAAGTTTACTGGGAGGATGGATGGATGGATGGATGGATGGATGGATGGACGGACAATCAGGCTGTCTCCTCTGACAGACTAGCGCATGTAAAATACTGGATGGGAAAATAATTGGATAAGCCTAATACTATGTAAAACCATGACTCCAGTGTGTGCAAATTGAGAAATTTCCTGGAATAAGGGGGAACAAAAAAAGAGGAGAGAGAGGAGAGGAG
Source organism: Molossus molossus (assembly GCF_014108415.1). NCBI lineage: Eukaryota > Metazoa > Chordata > Mammalia > Chiroptera > Molossidae > Molossus > Molossus molossus. The sequence goes on from NW_023425344.1 coordinate 188,102,521, forward strand.
AAAATGAGATGGAAAGAGGAAAGAAGAAAGGTAGGTGAGCTACTCATATACATACGGAGTCACTGAATCTCCTAGACTAAAATTATGAATGCTACTCCACCCTGTCCTATCAAGAGTGCTTTACCTGTGTTTATTAGGTTGGAAAATGTCCTTCCACTTCCTAGGCCCCCCACTGTGTGGAAAGGGGGCTAAATGGAAGCTGAGTAGAGACTCTGCCTCTCCCTGCATTGGTGCAGGAATGTCAAGAGGTTTTCCTGCCTCTTAGACTCCCTTCCTACTGCACAAGTATCATGGTCCAAGGCACTTTGAACAATCTCATAAGAACCAGAGACTAAGTATCCAACATTCCTTTTATTGATGATTATGAGGAGTTGAGTGCCAGAGAAATTGGCCCTCCTGCCCCCCGTTGGCTTCCCTTCCGGACAGGACAGAGAGAACCTATTACGGTGTCTCCCAAGCTTCCCTGCCAATCTGCTGTTGTTGAAACCTCCCTTCCCCCATCTGTATTTGATCTGCTATATGTTTTGTTGCTGATTTCTGGTAAAATATTTTAAAGCTTAGATATCTGTTTTTTAGTGGCTCTTCTGTAAGCCCATTAACTCTTCCTTCCTCTCTTTAATCTCTTAGGACAGGTAATGCACAGCACATTTGTATCGTTAATCATTTGTCAATTAGAGATGGTGATTACCTAATACTTGGTTTAGGAATTTTTAGATTCTAGTACTTTAATTCATGCAGAATCTGTTGCTGGATTGTGCTGTCACTAAAAGTTCTGACAGTTTTTTCTTTTCCAGTTTAACTGCAGGCTGGCAGCTGCTCAGTGGGTTTAATATTCTTATGACTAGCAGTAAGATCATCCAAATTAACCCCACTACATGAAATTAGGATTGTCCACAGCCCTGGCCAGTTTGGTGAGTTGGCACCGTCTCAGGCCTGTTTTTTCCCTGTTGTCCCAGAGTTTAAAAGGGACATTGTCAGTTTAGTTAAACCCTACATTTGGAGTATCTAAAAGTAGTTGTAGAAATATCTGATGAAGATTAAAATATTTTCAAGGCTTAAAATGTTCTACATGTCTCATAAATGTCTCTTATTTCCCGAGTTGAAATATATGATTATTTGACAGTTAAGAATCAATCAATATAATTAGAAAAAAAATAAAGAGAGGAGGTGGGTAGCAAATGAATTGTGCTGAAGATGCGTATAAACAAAACGTAATTAGTAGAAAACCAAAGAGAGAGTAAAAAAATAACTTCAGCCGGTAAGCTATTGATCCTTATCTGCCCTTTCATATTTTGGGAAGCAAACTGCGTGGTGGTCCATGTTGCCCTGGGCACCTTCAGGCATTCTTTTCTTAAAGATGATCCTGGTGTTTAAAACCATGTATACATGTGACCTTCTCTCTGACGATTGCACACTACCTGGTAAATGCTCTAATGGCTCTGCATTTTCTTTCCTGTTTGAATCCTCCCCTGTGCGTCTGTGTCACTGACCCTTCAGTCTCTGATTGTAGAACTGCTCAGAGGGCTTTGTCTCTGTTTCCAGTTAGAAAAATAATTGGATTTGTGTTCCCTAAAAACAGGATTAAAGTCTGATGACTAATGAAATGCTCTGGCTTACTGAAAACCCCCTGAAATGTAGCCACGGCAGAGACTTTTCCACAATTGTAAAGCTTACTCCCTTTTCTACTCCCCAACTCTTCTTTTTTCCTTTTTCTGTTTTTTTGTGCATTAAATATTTTGTTACTATGTGATTTTTAATGGCCTCATTGATTTCCTTTGGGTGGCTATAGTAGCATTTATTTAACATACTTAAGTTGTTGGTTATTTAGGCTGTTTCTAATTTTTTATATTCTTTTTTAAAATTTATCTTTATTGTTGACACTATTACAGATGCCCCCACTTTTCCCTCTCAATCTTAGAAGGATTTTCTATGAAGCTAATGAAGCTGAATCTCAAGATTCCTCACCTGCATGAGCTCTGTGAGGCTCTATATCAAATTGTGCATTAACATTATTTTTCTTAAACGTACTCCTCTAAGTCATACAAGATTCAGGTTGCGTACAATCCCTACACATATTCTGGTCTCTACTCACTCCTGGACCCTCTCTCACCCATTAATACATTTAAAGCACCAAACTTAATTTCTCTCTGAGTCCCTCTATTAAACATACAATTTGTCAAAACTTCTTTTAAAGTCATCTTTTCTTTATTCCTGAGTTCTTCCCATGCTTAATTGCCATCACACTTTCTTATCGATTGAAAAGAATTCTAGCCCCAAACTAAACACTTTTGGCTTCCCCCTACACTTTCCCATTTTCTTCAAAGTGGAGGCTGAAGTGAAGCTGGGGGAGCGCTCTTAGCCCCTATCATGCCTCAGGAGACCTCCAGTCTCCAAATGGAAAGATTCGGGGAGGTGCCAGTTAAGATGCATGTATTCATAGCTCCCAAAAGGCAGAACACTTTCTGTCATGTATCATTTTCTTTTCCTTTCCTTTGGACTGGGGTTTAGATCTTTGATAATAAAATGAGGTCGTAATCTACGGTCAGTCTTTCTGCCCAGTAGAGAAGGTCCTACACACATAGTTTTGGGATGACTTTTGCCAGTGTTTGTTCACAAGGTGAGTCTTCAGAAACCTAAAAAAGTGGTAACCTGGGCAGAAAACTAGAATAATGGGGCAGGAATCTTGACTTCCCCCTCCCCACTGCCAACTACCTATACTTTGATAATCAGAGGGCCAGAGCCCAGGGTGGAGACTGTAGTTCCCTGATGAAGACGCTCAGGGGATGGGTAGGGAGGCCATTGAAAGGAGAAAGCCCTCGGAGCTGGGTTTTGCCCCCTTCATCTGAGCTGTGTGAGTTTTCTCTCCAGCTAGAAGAACTTGTGGAATCGGATTCCCATGTAATCCTCCCCATCTTAGAGCTTTTATTCGATTTTCTGCTTTTCCCTCCCAGTTGTACTTTAGGAACTTTGGATACAACCACACATGAGTCGGGATTAGGAGCACAGGTCCTGGGATTATGTATCATATCTGGCTTCTGTCACTTGTTCTGGCCTTGGGTTGACCCCATTAAACTTCAGTTTCCTTATGGATGGAATGGGACTAGAATTATACTGTTGTCAGAAACTAAATGAGATGTCTGTAAAGTCCTTCGCATTCAATAAATATTAGCTATTATTGCCATGATTATTTTCCATGAGTCTCCTAAACAAAGTGACTCCTCAGGTATTTGATGTAAGAGTCAAGTGATAACAACCAAAAAAACATGGAAAGATATACTTTTGCCCACTCACCCTGTCCTTTTTCTAGACCACTGAGCATGTTGAGATGGAGGCAGGGGATGAGGGCCAGAAACAGATAAAAAGAGAAGGAACCCAGTGGTTCTACTTCTGAGAATATATCTGAAAAAACCTGAAACACTAATTCGAAAAAATATATGGACCCCTATGTTTATTGCAGCATTATTTACAATAGCCAAGATCTGGAAACAGCCCAAGTGTCCATCAGTAGATGAGTGGTTAAATAGCTGTGGTAATGGAGTACCACTTGGCCACAAAAAAGAAGGAAATCTTACCTTTTGAGAGAGCATGGATGGACCTGAAGAATATTATGCTAAATGAAAATAGCCATTCAGAGATAGAGAAATACCATATGATCTCACTTATATGTGGAATCTAATGAACAAATTGATTTGACAAACAAAATAGAAACAGACTCATAGAATCACTGAACAGACTGGCAGTTGTCAGAGGGGAGGTGGATTGGGGTTAAAAATGTGAAAGGATTAACCAAAAAAAGAAAAAGAAAATATATAAAACACATAGGCACAAACAACAGTATGATGAAAACTGGAGAGAAAGGGGGGTGAGGGGAGGTGGAAGAGGGTCAAGGGGGTATAAATGGGAGTGGAAAGAGATTTGACTTTGAGCAAAGGTTGCATGGTGTAATAAGCAGATGATGTCTTGTTGAGCTGTACACTTAAAACCTGTATGGCTTTTCTTAACCAATGTCACCCCAACAAACTCAATTTTTTTTTAAAAAAAAAGGAAGGAAACACATAGAATATGAATTCTTTGGGGCCAGAAGAGTTTTTTTCTTCACATGAGTTGAATGAATCTCGAAGTCTGGGGAAGGCAGCAGTGAAAACTGGACTCTAAAGAATAAGCTCTTCTTCCTATTGTCAGAAGAGTCCTTGTTAACTGGACAAGTCAGATAAAATACGTGCACTTGTTCAAACTAGTAGGTCAATGACACTTTACAAGTAGAGATTATTAGTCTATTTCATAAGAGAAAATTGTGAAGCTGCTTATTAAATGTGATATCAGTGCCATAAACTCCTGTGGCTAGAAGACAATGTAAACACAACTCGGTTCAATCCTGTTTGTTTGTCCGTTGATGTAACTCAGATTCACAAAGGCCAAATGACTTGCTCATGGTCACATTGCAAATGTGACCAGTCAGCCAAAGGAGAATCAGCTAGGATAGACAAACAATTGGCTTGGCTTTAAACTTTTTATTAACTCAAACATGATTAGTCAAATTGGTTTGGAAATGCAGGTGGAGATTAAGAAATGCCCATAAGTAAGTGGAAAGAAAAGAAAAGGATTTGGTTCGTATTTATACTGCTTTTTCTTCTTTAAAGGGTTATGTTTATAAAGACTGATTGGTTCACAAACCATAAACTTAACAAGAATTTTTTTTCCTCATCAAATGTTTCTTTCCTTTAAACATGGGAAAATAATATGACAGAATTCATATTACGAATGTCCTACTATTCCCAAACCTTCCCCCTCCTCTGTTGACTGAGAATAGCCAATCCCTCCCCACTCCACTTTCAATTACTTTCTAAAGAGGAAGGACTCTCGGATATTACGTCAATCTAATGAGGAAAAAAAATAGGGTAGGTAGAAGAGGAAGAAAAAAATCTTATAGTGTCTTGGGGTGGAGGAGGACAAATTTTATCAGAGAGTTTGAGAAATATATATTAAACTATATAGATTTTAGTATCCTTCAATATCCTCCAACAGAATTCCTAATTACTTTTTGCTCTGAAATTGTGCTTCTTCCAAAGGGCACTGTTGTAAAACTAATTCTCCTCTAGTAACCCTTTCCTGGGCCTCTAGGGTCATAATGTGACAAGCAGTGGTCTACTGGGCCAAGCTGTGCTCACTCACAGGAACGAATTCAGCGCATATCTTCTAATTCCACTCTGTGGCCTCACATTGGTAGCTTGAAATTGTCCATGGTGGGAGTATTTTCACCACAGAAATTGGTAAACACTAAAAATCAGGACTGGCTTTTCTCCCCCTAGAGATCCAGTTTCCCAGCACGATCCTGGATAAAAACACAATGATAAAATAATCCTCCTTCCAGTTCCCATGTTCAGATTTTGTTTTTAACCTTGAGAGCTGTGTTTTCCTTTGGACTCTTTCCATTTAAAATAAATGCTTCTAAAAATATAGCATTGGGAACTGGAATAAAAGCAACAGAAAGCTAACATCTCAGTTCTTTCGATTAATAACTGCAGTGTCATTTGTTTGAGTTAACTCAATGTGTTAGAATGTGTCACTAACATAACCAAAAAGTCACTGCATCAGTCCTGACAGTCCAGTTTTCTTCATTCAAAGAGAAAAACTAGCTTTGTTCCAAGGTCACATCCCATAGGCTAGAACACTAGCAGCTATCTGTAAAAAAAAAAAAAAACATGTACAACTGATGTCAAGGCAGAGCGGTTGGGGAAATGTTTATAATTTCACTCAAACCAATGTCCACCAATAACATAGCAATGTGTGCTACAGCAATAGATGACTATCATCACTTTAACATATGAAAGATAGCACATTTTTAATCTTTTAAATATCTAAATGTATTATTAACATTACGGCACTCTCCTAGGAGCCTTGGCACCTATAAAGTATTTTTCAAACGATCTCATCCCTTTTTTGTCATAAATACCTTTGAAAATAATAAAGTAACAGACCCTCTATCTAGAAAAATGTGTGCAACAAAAGTCTGTACCTGACGTCAGTTAACTCCAGGTTAAGAACCCTGCTTCTAGATAAGGTAGGTCCCTGTTCTCACATTATCTGCAATCTCCTTGGGAGACTTTTTTGAGAACTTCCGTTCTGAAAATCCCTCAAGAGTCCATAACACTTTTTGTGCATAATCTTAGTAGTGACATCTTTGTCTTCTTGGGACAGGTTTAACTTAAAGGAAAAAAATAAGCAAAGGTCATTTGGCACAAAAGCTGATGAATAAAGTAGACAATGTAACTGGAAATTACCTTTTTTGGTAAATAGAAACAAAGAGGAGAGTAATAGGGTTCTTTTCTTTCTGACTCATGAAATGGCTCTGCAGGCAGCTCCAAAAGAAGATCCGTGGACAAGATCTGGACAGTGTAGCATCATCACAATAAGTATGTATTTTCCATTCATTCACATAACAAATATTAATGGAGCATTTGATAGGGGAAATCGCTCACTGGGATGCATGAATTCTCAATTCCACCATTTTTGTTGAAAGAGATAAGTCTTTTACCATGTATCCTATTCCTAATAGTATGTATCAAACTTTTATCATGCAGCAGGTGCTGTGTTAAATGCTTTCCATGATTCTGTCTAAGCTTCATGAGATATATATTACTGCTATCTTTAATTTATAAGTGAGAAAACTGAGGCATAGAGTGGTAAGTAGCAGCCTGGAATCTACAATATGAGTCTTCCTGATTCTGGATCCTGTGCTTTTAATTACTATTAAGAGTGCTTCCTCCTGTCCACCCATGGAAATCACATACCACATCCTCTCATTTAAAAAAAAAGCCACTAGAAGGAAGCAGGTGAGAGCTGAAATGGAGTTTGGAAGAAGCAGCCACCTGTGTGGCTGTGATGCAAGATAACTGCGTGGAGGAGGCAGAATGTCAGCTCCACAAGATTCAGGTAAAGGGAAGGAGTATTTACAAGTGGCAGGCATAGCAAGGGCTTCAAGGTAAGAACAGCAAGGCACATTTCTAAGAGCAAAGAGACAGAGCAGACGCAGCAGAATTTTCACCAATACAACACTTAAGGCAAGAGAAACAAAGGAAAAAATGAACACATGGGACTACATTAAACTAAAAAGCTTCTGCACAGCAAAAGAAACAACCATTAAAACGGAAAGGGATCCCACTATATGGGAGACCATAATTGCCAATGATGCATCAGATAAGGGGTTAATTTCCAAAATTGAGTACTCATACAACTCAACAAAAAGAAGACAAATAACCCAATTAAAAAATGGGCAAAGGACCTAAATAGACACCTCTCTAAAAAGGACATGCAAATGGCCAAGAGACATATGAAAAAATACTCAACATCACTAATCATCAGAGAGATGCAAATTAAAACAACTATGAATTATCACCTCACACCTGTCAGAATGGCCGCCATCAACAAATCATCAAACAACAAGTGTTGGCAAGGGTGTGGAGAAAAGGGGACTCTAGTACACTGCTGGTGGGAATGCAGACTGGTGCAGCCACTGTGGAAAACACTATGGTGTTACCTCAAAAAGTTAAAAATTGAACTTCCATTTGACCCAGTGATCCCACTTCTAGGATTATACCCTAAAAAACCTAAAACACCAATCAGAAAGAATATATGTACCTCCATGTTCATAGCAGCACTATTTACGATAGCTAAGATCTGGAAACAACCCAGGTGTCCATCAGTAGATGAGTGGATTAAAAAGCTGTGGTACATGAATACAATGGAATACTATGCAGCTGTAAGAAAGAAAGATCTCTTATCTTTTGAGATGGCATGGAAGGTCCTGGAGAGTATTATACTAAGCAAAAAAGCCAAGCAGAGAAAGACAAATATCACACGATCTCACTTATTTGTGGAATATAATGAACTAAACAAACTGCTGAACCAAATTAACCCAGAGACATAGAGGACAAGCCTCAGAGGAGGGGGGTTTGTGGGAGAAGAGATAAACCACAGAACTTACATGCATGTATGCATAACCAATGGACATAGATAACAAAGTTGGGGATGGGGGGGTGGTCAATGGGGGCAAAATGAGAAACATCTGTAACAAAAACAAATTAATAAATAAAAAATTTTTAAAAAGAGAGAGAGAGAGTAGGACACGCAGAATGTCAGCAAGGCAAACAGGTATGTGATTTCGAGTCCTGGTGGTAGCCAAGGAAGACATGGCAGCTATCACAAAACAAACGAAAACCAGCCATGTTGCTGCCTAAACCTAGAAAGGGGACCAAAAATGGCATCTAGGGCAGAGGGTCTTACCCCAAAGTTCCCATGAAATGTTAAAAAAATATCCCAGGCCCAGACACAGACTATTGCCCAGATCAAGGAATCTCAATTTCCAGGGATGGACAGTACAGGCCTCCGTTTGTTTGGTTCACTTTGTTTTAAGTTTGCCAAGGATGAGAGCCACTGGGCTAACTTTCAACCACTTCAGTTAAAGTAGATGTAACAGGTAGGAAAGGAGCTTAAGTATGTGAAATTCAAGTTGACAATCTGAGAATCAGACCAAGAGGGATACAGGCAGAAAGGCAGGGCAGACACAAACACAGCTGGTAACAAGAGACCTGTTGGAGCAGGAAAACCATGGCAGAAGTGGACCCTACGTGTAAGCAAAAGGCATGTGGATTCAAACCAACTCTATTCACACCAAACTGATGGAGAACCGCATGCAGAGGCAAAGAGAACATAGCAACATGATTGAAAGTAAGGATCTCTCACTTGGTAACTAGGCAAGTTCCTCAACCTCAGTGAGCCTCAGTGTTCTCATCTGTAAAATGGGAATGTTAAGCATATCTGTCTTTCAAGAATATATATATATATATATATATATATATATATATATATATATACACACACACACACCCTCGGCCTAGGAGAAAGATTATAAACTGACAGTCCTCGATGAGATACCAATTCTCAAACAGGTTGAAAGCTGAAGTGAAGAGTGGACATTCCTGAGAACAATGAGACGGCAACAGAGAAGCAGATCGCTGCCAGGTGGTAGAAGGGCTCAGTTTGCTGCAGAAATGACGGGGAGAGAGAAGCCCTACATTTTTGGAAAGCAATGTGGAAAAATATATCACAAGCCAGAAAGATGTTTATACCATTTTATCCAGTAATCCTATTCTTGGAATTTGTCCTAGAGAAATAAATCAACAGAAGAAAAAGAAGCTGCAGTGTACAAAGATCTATAATATAAAAGAAAGGAAACAACCTAAATTGCAAATGTAGGTCAATGGCTAAATAAATTGTTATACAACTACTCAGTGGAATACTAACTTTGGGATTCAAAAACCTTGAATTCATCTTTTTATTCATCTTTTTATTTCTTGAAGTTTATCCTTATTTACTCAAAGAATACTTAAAAATGTTTAAAAATACAGAAAAAGCTCAAGTCCTCCTCGACCACTCAGCTTTCTGTGTAAAGGTAGCCACTGCTAACCTTGGTGTCTCTTATTGTTGTCCCTCCCAGACATTTTCAATATATTCACACACACACACACACACACACATTTATATATGCACATACACTTTGTATAGAGCTATATATTATGCTTAGAGTGTGTTCAAAAAGGCTATCTCACTGGACTTGCTTTTCAGCAACTTTTTTACAAATTCGTTTGCTTGTTTACTTAGCAACAAGCCTTGGACGTTTTCACTTCAGTATTGATAGAATGCATTCTTCCTGAGGGACTATCTCACAGTTGATTTAACCATTCCGAGTATTGCTGAGCAATTACGTGATGTTCCATTTTCACGATTACAAGTGTTTCAGTGAATGTTCCTGTTTCTGTCTTCTGCAGCACATGGCGAGTGTGTTTCAAGGGCACTTATGGAAGAGTGAAATGGTTGAGAGAAGAAGGTCTGCAAACTGAATTTTGAATAGAAATAGTTAAATGGCCGAACGCCCTGACACTTGGGCAGCAGGAGAGGGGGTACCCATCGTCCTATGTCCTGCACTAAAGTGGATTTGATCAAACTTTTTATTGTCTGCAACCTGTTAAGTAAAAATAGTAACAATCACTTTAATTTGCATTTCTTGGCTTCTTGTTAGGGTGAGCCTCTCTTTTGGCCATTTATATTTCTTTCTTGGTAGGTAACCTGTTTACCACCTTTGCCAACTTTTCCAATGTATCATCATTTTGATATCCCTGTCACATAGCACAGTCATTTTAAGATAAGTGCTCAACTATTTCATGAATTCAGTTATACTATTAAAAACAATTAAAGACACCACAAAATGCATAAAGTATGCACAGCATAGAGTTAAATTGAAAGGAAGGATATAGGTTAAGTGCATTATGAAACAATATCCATGCATTCGAACATAGGCTGTAAGGGAACAACTAAAATAATAACAACAATAAAACTAGAAATAGTTAACATTTATATAGCACTTAACATATGCTAAGCACTGATCAAAACGTTTTACATGTATTAATGCCTTTATTTCTTATAACAATCCCCATTAGATTTCTTTGAACTTGCAAAACCACAATTTGTATAAGTGGCAAAGCCAGGATGTGATAAACCTGGGCAATCTGATTCCAGAGCCTGCATTCTTTTTTTTTATCCTCACTCGAGGACATTTTTGCATTTATCTTCAGATAAAGCGGGAAGGAGAGAGGGAGGAAGAGAGAGAGAGAGAGAGAGAGAGAGAGAGAGAGAGAAACATCCATGTGAGAGAGACACATCTACTGGTTGCCATCCACATGACCCCAACCGGGGCCAGGGACAAACTGCAACCAAGGTACGTGCTCTTAGCGGGAACTGAACCCAGGACTCTCTGGTCCACGGGCCGGCATTCTAACCAGCCAGGGCCAGAGCCTGCATTCTTAACTACTATATTATCCTAATATAACTTTTAAAAAATTTCTTTGCAATTTTTCTGATATTATTTTTCAATAGGAAATATCAGTAGAGAGAGGTCATAGACCTTTTCAGTCATGGAAAGGGTATATGCACCTTAGTAGAGTCATCGCCCTCTATTTTGCAAATTCTAGACTATACAGTGTATCCATGTGGCCAGGTCCCAGGGAATTGAGCCATGTTAGCCAAACTCACAAAAGACTGACTAATTTATAAATCAGAACAATGTCAATTTTGTTCTTTTGTACTGAGAGTTTTTACTGCCAAGAGAACTACAATATTCATGGCAATCCAAACGTGCTCTTTCTGCTGGGAAAGTCTAAACTGAAAACCAAATTAAAAGATAAAAAGTTATTCATTGAGAGCAACATCAAAGCAATGAGAACGGATTGAGCTTGGGAAACAGTGTTATCACAGAGTGGTTAGAATGAATCCCAGTCTGCAGACACAAGTGTATGAGAAAACTATTTTTTTATTATTTAATTTCTATTCTCAGTCTTCCTCCCACCAAACCTGACTTCAGTCATTTTCTCATTTTCCTCTCCCGCAGTGATTTCTGAAATCCTATGCAAAACCTTGCATGTTGGGGTGGGAGTGGGGATCACATTTCACATCACGTGGTCATTGATCCTCCATCATCAAGCTGCCTAAGTAACTAGTGAGAGATCCATGGTTCTTCCTAGCAAGCTGTCCACTGCTGCTTCTGTGCCTCCCACTGGGATACAGGGAGCTTTCAGCTGCCCTTATCCCCCACCCAGGGCCAAGCCTGCCTGTTGCCCCTGCAGCCATTCCTGGGATGTTGGGTATGTGTCCTCTTGATCAGGGATACACTGGCCTTCTCGCTCTTCCATCCCAAACCAAGAAAACTTCTTTTTGAACTGCGGAAAGTCCCGCATTCATGGTTCTGGCCAGACAACTTCTGTGCTCTGAATCCACTCCTCTCTGGGACTTAGGCTTGTGTACCTAAGTCCAAGATGACTATTCGGATCTTTTTGTTCTGGTAGATCTCTCCCCTGACATAATGAGCAAAGAGACAACTGTTAGCTTGGGTTTGGGGTGGAAAGCTAGAAACACTAAAAAATTAACTATAGATCTATGCAAATATAGGTAGGTAGGAAGAAAGAAAGAAAGAAAGAAAGAAAGAAAGAAAGAAAGAAAGAAAGAAAGAAAGAAAGAAAGAAAGAAAGAAAGAAAGAAAGAAAGAGAGAGAGAGAAAGGAAGGAAGAGAGAGAGAGGAAGGAAGGAAGGAAGGAAGGAAGGAAGGAAGGAAGGAAGGAAGGAAGGAAGGAAGGAAGGGAGAGTATCTCAAGATATGCTGCCACATTATCTCATTTAGAATGAGAACATCCAAGGCTCCGTCTCCCCTGGACAGCGTTGGCATTCAGTTGGGTCTACAGTAGCCAACTGTCCTTTTCAGAGTTTGTAACAGCTGTGCAAAACCTCTGCCCTTCCACTGTTACTCCTGACAGACATGCTGCGTTCACTTTTCATCACATTTTCCTTCTGTGGCTGTCCCTGCAGATGTCCTATGGGCAGCCATAGCCATCTGTCTACATAACAACTGGAAACACACAGTAAAGTGTCATTTGCTCTCAGAGACTCAGCAAAGGGGCATCTGGAAGAGCACTGTGGGGTCTCGCTGCCCTGAGGACAGGGACTGCGTCAGGACGGGCAGCCTGTGCAGTCACACAGGACCTCGTGTTTGGTTTCATGCTCTGCTGTCATCATTTCTAAATTCTTAATAATATTTTAACAATGAGACCTGCACTTTGCACTGGGCCCCACAAATTATGTAGGTGGTTCTACCAAAGAGTCATCATCTTAACAGGGATTTGCAAGGTCTGCTTTTGGAGACTTGTTCCCAGGGTTTCTGAGAGTGAGAAACTGTGAAAAGAACTAGATTTCAGTTGCATTTAAGGATTCAGTTAATAGATAATTTATGGTAGGTTTGGTTAAGAGGTACCCTTTATAGTCTTTTTTTTTTTCAGGTTAAAAACTCTTGGGCTTTTAGAGTGATTTTAGTAATTCTAACAGTCCTATTTGTGAGCTTAATGTGTATACTCTTTTCATTTATGACTGTATCTATACTTTCATTTATGGCTGTATGCTCACATATACAAACTGATTAAAATGATAGAGTACTTGCAAACTGTATTTTGGAATTCATTCACACAACTGTTTTCAAAATGACCAGTGGTTTAATTGGATGGTGTATTTCTGCAACCCAAATGTCTGTGGAAGCCTAACTGGACCAAAGGCATGAGCAACCCTATGCTAATTAAGTTTCTGACCCATGCCGACTCGTGAATCATTAGGCATCCTTTGACCATAAGCTTATCATTAGCTGTGGCACTGGCCTGAGACATGACCATGACACCTAAATTTTAGGCTCCCGGATAAGGTTCAGAGAGAGTGCTGAGAATTAGTTTTATCAATCAATCCTGTTCTGTTCCTTCCAGGAAGGGTTAATAAAACACACAATGAGTTGTGGATAAATGGTAAGTTCATGTCTCCAAAAAGTTATAATTTTTTAAAATATTTGCATTGTCTCATGTAAAGTGAAAAATAAGTTGGGCATGCAGGTTCCAACTCAATGTATTATCCCACTGGCTTGGGAGAACAGCCACCCTTCAAACTAATCTCTATATTTATGGGAATCGACAGATGATTCTGTCTTCAAACAAGGATCTGTGCAACCTTCCAAAGAACTCGGAATGTCTTTCATCACAGAAGGAAGAATGCAGTGGTCTGTTTTTGAGATGATTTATGATGCCTGGAGATGAGCTTTGTGTGTCTAGCCTTTGGCTGGCATTCATTGACTTCCCCAGTAAGTAGCGTCATGCCCTGAATGTCTCCTGGCACTTAACACATTATATATGCCAAGTGCATGTATTAGCCATCAAACCAGAAAGGCCCTATATTTTCATTAGCACTGTCCTTCTTTCCTTATTAATATCACTTAAATCTGCCAATAAGGACATCAGAGAGTTTTCATTTTGAACACTTATACAATCTAAAGTGGAGATGTGTTATGATCCAATAAATGATGTCCAATGACAAATTCTGAACCAAGGGCATTACAAAGCAATTGAAAGAATAGTTAGAGCCAGGACCCATGGATTCAAAGATTATCCCTGCCTTTACCAGCTGTCTATCTGAGGACATAACTTGTCCTTTCCAAGCTCCATCTTTCAAAATACTCAAATTGAGGCTAATGTACAAGTATAAAAGTAAACCAATAACAAATTCAGACCAACAGCTTCATGGGTCTGTGTTGAGGTTTAACAGATTATTTCAGTGAAAAGGTTTTATAAAGGGTGGTCTTGAAAACAAATGTTGATTAAAAATTGAGACACTGTGGAAGAATTCTGGGTAGATTTTATCAATTCTAATCCCCACTCTTGGCTGCATTCCCAGTGTCCAAACTGTATCCAGATCAATTAAATCAGCATCTCTGGGATTGGGATTTAGGCATCAGTATGTTTTTCAATCTCTTCCGGTGGTTCCAATGTAAATCAAACTTGGGGATGACGCAGGGAAACAGAAAACCACTTTCGTGGTTTGCTTCCTGTAGCTGGAACAAGACACTTCACAAATTATTTGATTATAGTTTCCCCCAGGCACCCGGAATGCTACAATCACTAAAGAAGTATTTGTTGATAACACCCCACCAAATGGCTCTAAAGAACGTTGAAAACTCTTCACATTAAGTCCATATTATTGCAGCTCATTAGTGGTTTAGTGAGTTATTTGGGAGAAAGGACACAAGTGCCTGTCAAAGAAACGGAAAGGACTTGGCGTGAAAATCCCGGTGGCACATTGACCACAAGCACACAGAAACAATAACGGGAGGAGGCCGGAGAGCGCGCTGCCGCCGCGCTGGGCCCCGGCACGTGTGCTCAGCTCTCCTTGCCGGCATGTGGTGTGCAGCGGGCCGCTTTGGTGTCTGGCTGGTGGTGGAGGATGCCAGGAAAGTGTGAAAAGCCTTATAAATGTGTCCACTGAACATCGCTGACAAGCAACTGGACTCCAGCTCTCCCATCTGTCTCCGGCAGGGCTGCCGTCAGCCTTCCAAGTCTGGGAGAGCAGCTGTGTGATAAATCACTCAGCAGCCTGAGAAAGTCCAAGTGTTTTCTCATGGTGAAGAAGCAGCTGCCCTCCTGGTGGTGGTGTCTGTGGAAGAGGAACAGGCCTTATTGAATTGTCTCATGTAGGGAATTAAGTAAAGGCATAGGAAGGGTCCCCAGAAAACCTAGAGGGACAGATATGGTTGCACTAGGCTGGGAATTTCATATGTGTGATCACATTTAACGCTCATAGCCACTCTACAAGGTGGGTCTTTTAATGTCTCTGTTTTGCAGATTCAGAGCTTAAGGCTCTGAAAGTGTGTATCGCTTTCTGTAGATCATATGTCTAGGAAATGACAGAGTAGGGGACTTCGCCAAGTTGGCTATCTCCAAATTTGTGTCTTTTCTATCATGAGGACCTAAGTCACCCAAAGCTGGTCAATCAACTAACTCTGTGCTCAAGCCAAGCAAATCTTTGGGGTTGCTATACATGTGTGTGCACTTCTCTCATTCTTGAGTCATGATGTATGTTATTTTCATCCCAAAGAGTTCATCAACTTTTATGACTGTGTCGTGTCACATAAAGCCTTGCTACTCAGAGTGTGGTCCAGGACCCAGCAGCATCACCCGAGAGCTTAGTAGTAATACAGATCAGGCCCCACTGTATTTTAACAAGATCTCAGAGGGATGCATTAAAGTTTGGAAAGCACCGTCCTACATGGAATTCTTTGCCTGAAAAGGAACTTAGGTCAGTGATTCTCAAATTTGTGTGTGTTAGAATTACTTGGGGGTAAAAGGTTAAAATGCAGATGCCTAGATCCTTTGATCAAGGTTCTAACTTGGGGGCTTTGGAGTGAGACCTGGGGAATGTGTTTTAACAGGCAGTCCAGCTGATTTAGCTAGAAGTGATCTGAGAACAAGACTGTGATTAACATTGATTCAGGAAGTTTGACACCTGCCTTCCTTCATTCATGATGAGACTGAGGTCAAGGAGGGGAAGGTGATGATGACAAGGTCACGTGGTGCTAGGTGACAGAACCAGAGGAAACCTCTGTCCTTGAAGCACACTAACCACACCAGATGCACAAGACTGTAGACCTCGGAGAAAATTACTGCCAAGCCTCTGCCCCTTCATTTGTTCTACAGTTTAGAATTCCTGATCCGAATGCAGCTGATTGACTCCTCGCTGTGAAAGGGACATTCTGGAGATAGTGTTGGAGGAAACAGTGGACATTACTGGATCCCACTGAGGTCTGTGGTGTCATAGGCCTGGTTACATAGACATACCTACATCTATATGTGCTTATGCATACATTATCTCCTTTAACCCCTGCAACAGCCCTGTGAGGTACCATCTTACAGCCAATAAACTGAAGAGGCAGGGATGGAACCCACCTTCTGTCTTCAGAGATTTCTCTGTAGTGCAATTACCACCTTCTGGGGAAAATTAGGAAATTCTACCTAGAAACTGTAAGCAGTTAGGGGACCATAGTTCGTAAACTCAACAGACCCAGTTAAAAACATGCTTAGATCATAGTTTTAATTTCATCACCTAGAGAAATCCAATATCATCCCTAGTGCTTTATTGCATCCCTTAGGAAGAAAGGCAAGAGGATAGATCATACTGGACTTATTGGGGTGGTCACTTCATACAGCACATAAATATCTCATCAAAATTATATTTTTCTTTGGGGATGTAACATACATAGTTGAAAAACATAATTTTTGTTTAAAAGCAAGCCTCCTCCACTTATTAGTTGTATGATACTGGGCAAGTTTTTCTACTATCTCTAAGCCTAGTTGTTTTCATCGGTAAAATATGTCATTTTGAGAGTCATGCAGATAATGCTTATGAATTGCATTCTCTGACACAGTACATGGGACCGAGTGAGCATTCAGTGCCTCTAAATCATTGATGAAATAAAGAACATGTTTATGTTTATTCTGATCAGTATTTCTCCCCCAGATAATATGCACCAAAGCTTTATTTTACCTTACTTCATCTCCAAGATTCCTTGTCTCAATAAGTGGCCTCACCATCTACCAAGGCACCAGCAGATTCAGTGTCTGGTGGGGGCCATCTGCCTGGTTCATGATAGTCTTCTCATTGAATCCACACGTGGCAGAGCAGAGAGGAGTCAGCTTAAACCTAACTAATAATAACCTGTGCTTATTTTACTCTTCCCCTATCCTTTGCCACTTAATTGAATCAGTGTTCGAGCTGGGTTGTTCCTCTTTTTGAAACTGTTGTCAAATCTGAAGACCAATTCCCACACCTGCACCCCAGTCTAATTCTGTCCGCCATTAGCTCTCTGATAGGCTGTCAACGTAGTTGCTACAAAGCTGGTCTTCTCTCTGTCAAGTATCTCCCATCCTTCCGTGCAACTGTGGAGGTTCTCTTTGTAAAGTGTAAATCTTATTATGCTCAACAAAAAATGGCCCTCCTTTGTAAATAGAATATTCCTCACTTGGAGTGTGTCCCATGTTTCCTCACGATTGGATTCAGCGTATATACTCTGGATGGGAGCACTGCACAGGTAATACATCCTCAGGGGACCCCCTCTGGAGGCACAGTGTCCATCTGTCCCTCACTAGTGATGATAATTTTGATTGCCTGGTCAAAGTAGTGTCCCAATGAAAATAATTTTAAACTGATATAAAAGTTGCAATAATGAAACACAGTACAAAGAATACCCATATATACCTTCAACCCAGAGCCATCTCTTGTTTTATTAATTCCTCCATAGCAGTTTGTTTTATCTCATTGGCGTCATCATTCATTCTGTCGCCATATATAATTGTTTTCTGCACTATTTGATGTTAGGTTGCATACATCATGGATTTTTACCCTTAAATACTTCAGTGTGTATTTTCCAACTATTCTCTTATGTAAACTCAATACAGTCACCAATACCAGTCAGTTAGAAATACTATAATATTTTTATCTAATCCACCATTTGTATTCTAATTTTGTCAGTTAATTCAATGTCCTTTCTGGCATTTCCCCCTCTAGTACAGGATCCAGTCTAGGGGCAGGTATTGCATTTAGTTGCCATGTTTCTGTGACCTTCTGTTATGAACTGAACATTTGTGTCTCCCCAAAATTTATATGTTGAAATCCTACCCACCACAGTGGTAGTATTAAGACGTGGGGTTTTTAGAAGGTAATTAGAATTATATGAGGTTATGAAATTAGAGCCTCATGAATGGAATTATTGCCATTATGAGTCCTAAGAGAACTTACTTTGCTCTGCTCTGTTATGTGAAGATACAACAAGAAGACAGCTGTCTATGAACTAAAAGGATGGCCCCTACCAGAAACCGAATCTACCAGTGCCTTGACCTTGAACTTCTCAGTATCTAGAACTGTGAGAAATAAATTTCTTGTTTCAATATTCAGTTTATGATATTTTTGTTATAGTAATACTAAAGGACAAAGGCACCTCCTTTCATCTGAAATATTTCAATGGTGTTTGTCATTTTTTAAGAACAGTCTCCCTCCTTTTTTGCCAGTAGAATGCTCATCATATTTTTTTATATTTTTTATGGTTAGATTCAGGTTTTCTATTCAGCCAAAATACTGCATAGATGATGGTGTGTCCTCCTTAGCGCATCTATCACATGGAACCACACAATGTCCGTCTACCTCAACAGTCATGTTGATTTTGATTACACTATCAAGTTGATGTTCAGCGTCTTTACTATGTCATTACTACTTTTTACTCTCACAACTAATAAGTCATCTGTGGTGAGATAATTTAAGACCATGTAAATATTCTTCTCTTTATTAAAATTTTCCCTTAGATTTAATAGTTATTGATGAGTCTCGCTTGATGAAATCCTTTCTATGGTGGTTGCAAAATAATTGTTTTCCCAACTCCCATACTCCCCACCACCACATTTACAGGTTGGCTATCAGTATTCTACAGTAACAAGAGCCCTCCATTCTCACTCACTTGTTTATTCATTTATTTACTTATGCATTATCAGTATGGGCTCATGAATTTTAATTTTTTTTACTGGCTTATAATTTATCATTGTGTTTCAGTGTTTTGGTGCTAAAATTATTCCAGATGTGGCCAGTTAAAATTCTTTATATATAATACCTTGGCTTGTGAAATGACCCCCTAATTTATTTAAAGTGCTTTCTTACTTCCAGGCTTACATTTTGCCTAGTCAACCATTTCTTCAAAGAGCCTTGGTTCCTTTTAGTGGATAATGATTTTAGAGACCAAGATTGGGGTTTTAGGTAACATTATTGCTACTGGGTTTTCTTTTTTATCCTCACCCAAGGATATGTTTGTTAATTTGAGAGAGAGAGAAAGAGAAATATCGTTGTGAGAGAGAAATATTGATTGGTTGCCTCCTGTATGTGCCCCAGCTGGGGATCGAACCCCCAATCTAGGTATGCGTCCTGCCTGGGAATCAAACCCACAACCTTTTGGTGTACAGAATGACACTCCAACCAAATGAGCCACCCGGCCAGGACACTACTAGGTATTCTTTCAATCCTGGTCCTTTCAACTGATAGTGGTAGGAAATGTGTGTGTGTGTATGTGTGTGTGTGTGTGTGAACATACATATATACCTGCATATTTGCATATGTACATCACATGGGTAGATATAACTTAGAAATCATCAGCTCACACTGATTCCTCCAATTGCAATTTATGCTCATGTGTTCTTTCTTGCTTTCTCTCATGCTATGTTTGTATGTTCCTTCTTCCATAGTGAGAACACTGACTCCTATCAACATTAAAATTTCAAAATTGCTTTACCTGTATTTTTTAATTTAAAAGAAGGTATTAGCCCTGGCCAGTTTGGCTCAGTGGTTGAGCGTCGGCCTGTGGACCAGAGAGTCTCAGGTTTGGTTCCTGCTAGAGGCACATACCACAAAAAAAAAAAGAAGAAGAAGAAGAAGAAGAAGAAGAAGAAGAAGAAGAAGAAGAAGAAGAAGAAGAAGAAGAAGAAGAAGGTATTAAAGGAATTTAGAATTTGTTTGCAATTTTTCTGCCCTTAACCATCACGCTCAATTTTGGCCAAAAATGTGGGTGTATAGTCAAATAGTGTGTTCATAAATTACTTATATTTGTTTCTTTCTTTCCTTCTTTCTTCTTCCCTTCTTTCTCTCCTTCTTTCTTTCCTTTCTTCCTTCCTTCCTTCCTTCCTTCCTTCCTTCCTTCCTTCCTTCTTTCTGTCCTTCCTTCCTTCCTTCCTTCCTTCTTCCTTCCTTCCTTCTGTCCTTCCTTCCGACCTTCCGTCCTTCCTTCCTCCTCTCCTTCCTTCCTTCCTTCTTTCCTTTTTCCTTCAGTGTGGTTACCATATTTATTTCAAATATAATTAATTTACTTTGTTTCTTCTCCTTTTAGGTTTAGGTTTTTCTTTCCTTCCCTTTCTTATTGGTTTAATTTTAATTTTTGAATATGTACAACATTCACATGCTTTACACAGTCAATTTTTTTTTCTTCTTTCTCACACAAAGACTAACATACTTTATGTGTCCTTTACTTTTTTCACTGGATGCTATCTCCTGGAAATTCCTCCATATTAGTGCATAAATATCTCCTTATTCTCTTTTATAGCTGTATAATATTCCACTATGTGAATGGACCTTTCAACTAAGATATGCTGAGATATTTAGGTATTTCTCTATACTTTACAGCTATAAACAATGCTGCATTGAATAACCTTGTGATATGTGTTTTCATATTATTGAAAGTATATGCTCAGAGGAAATTCTTAGAATTAGTATTGAAAGGTAAATGCATAACATAGGTTTATTACACGTTCTGAAATTCCTCTCCACAGGAAAATGTGTTGTTTAGCATTCCTCCAGCAATGTGTGAGAGTCTGTATCCCCACAGACTTGCTAACAGAGTGAACTGTCAAGTCTTCAAATTCCTTTCAGTCCGATAGGGGAGAGTACCAGTGTAGTTTGAATTTGCTTTGAATTATTGCAAGTGGAGTTGAACATCTTTTTATATGTTTAAGAGCCATTTTTATTTCTTCTTTTTGTGAATTATCTGTCTATGTATTTTACCCATTTCCTGTAGTATTTTGTGTTTTTTCTCAATTGTTAAATTAAAAAATATATTAGGTATTATTAGTCTGTCATCGGTGATATATATCTTACAATGTTTCCTTCCAGTTTGTCATTTGTCTTTTTACTTGGTTGATGGTGTTTTTAATTTTGATACCTAAGAGGTTTTTATTTTTATATAGTCAAATCCATCAATCTTTTCCTACATTGCATCTGTATTTTTAATCATAGTTAGAAAGCCTAAGTTTTACTATGTGATTTTAAAGGCATTGGAAATACGTTAAAAACTAGCTATACCAAAAATAAAAATAAAATAAGCACCGTGAATGGGAGAAAAGACAGACTAGTCTGGGGCTCTGAGTAGAGTTCTCAGGTAAAGTACAGGTTGCCTAGTTAAACTTGAATTTCAGATAAATAATGAATACTTCTTTAGTACAAGTATGTCCCAATTAATTGCATGAGGCATACTTATACTAAAATCTATTTGTTTTTGTTATCTGAAATGCAAATTTTACTGGGTGACATATTTTTATAAATCTGGCAACCCTAGTTCTGAGGAAAGATAAACCCCAGTTTTGGCATATCTTCTGTTATCCATTCAGGTTCTTAGAAATAGACCAGTCTTCCTGACCTAGTCCCCTTGCATTCCAAGGTTCTCTCAAGCTCATTGATTCACCTGTGCAGCCACTGTTTCTTCTGTCAGATGATTTCTGGTCCATCACAAAAATATCAATTTTTGGAGGTAAGTAGGATGTAGTGTATAGAGCATGAACTTTAGAATCAGATATACCTAACTTTTAATTCTGGCTACAAAATCTCAGGAAGTTTATCTACTGTATTTGAGCCTTAAATAATATCTACCTTGCAGAAATTATTTTATATAACTGAATAAATTAAATATTGTTTACATATTATAAATGCTTGGTTATCTATTATTGTTTACTAGGCTTATAGTTTCAGTATAGTTAACACAGGTCTGTTCATCAGCAATGGGGTTTTAAAGTCATGACATCCTAGTGTGTTAGTGGGTATACTCACTTCTCAGATGAGGAAACTGCAATGCAACTCGTCGTCACTATGCTGGGGACAGGGCTCTTCAATGATGCTTCCTAGTACAAAGATCAGCCCAGCACAATGATATGGAGGCTGGGTGACGCTTCTGGGTAACTTGGGATCACATATGGTATTGGGAAAGAGTGAGAGGGACATGACACAGAGTAGGGGGATGGAGGGCAGGAATTGACCAGGAGGTCAAGACAGACAGTGGAGAAACTGAGGGGGTTTCGTCAAGACAAAGAGTTAATGAGTAAAAATAATACATAAGGAACAGAGTAAGAGCATAAAAGCAAGATTGAATGTAGGAGAAGGAATGAGTGAAAACAAAAATGTTTAAGTCAACTAGAAGAATAGCAGAGCAAGTAAGACAATATGAATAAATGGTTGGACAAATAATTGGATGAGTAAGAAATCAATGAAGTGAAGATAACTATAGTGAAAGAGTTTGCTCATGTACCATATTTTGTAAGTAGCTTCTACCTATAACATCACATTTAATATCCATAGTAACTTCATAAAGTGAGAGGGGTAGATACTGTTTTTCCCATTTTACAGAGTGAGAAATTTGAGGTTCACAGAGTTGTTAAATTACTTGCCCAGGATTGACATATAAGTAGATGCAAAGCTAAGATCAGACCTATAGCCACTTTCCCCACACTCCCCCCTGGTCCTTTAGAGCCCCAGGGACTGCAGAAGGAGATTTAAGGGTGAAAGATCTAAGTGAATCCAGGGCATCTAAAGAATCCAGGGGTTTGGTGTGTTCTACCCTGAGAAAGACCCACAGGCCTGCTCTATGGCAGGGACCAGGTTCTAAATTGTTCTAATCCTTGTTCTAATCCAAATGGAATTCCTTCAAACTGAAAAACTAGGAGGCATGCTCCTCCAAATTGCTTCTCTTTGATCTAGCCAATCCTCCGCTATTTGCAAAATGAATCATAAATTGGTTTTGCTTCACTTCTTCTCAAAACCTGCAGGCTACCCACTCAGCACAGAAGCCAGAGTGCAGCCTCCCATCTCCAAGCTCATCTTCCAGAGTTTAACCCGTGTTCTTTGGATAGGGCCAGTGTATTCATTGGCAGACAACTTGAGGAAGCACAATTTTCCTATAACCATTCTGAATACCTCCTTTGATGTCCATTTACAATTCTGTCCTGCATGCTCCAGTGTCTACAGTTTCATCTGAATCAGATCCAGCTCTGATAGCCCTGGGAAGCCACAACACTGCTAGAGGAGAAAGATTTATACACAGAATACTTTTCCATAGCAAGGAGAAATCAAGGTAGAAAAGACTGTCATTGAGACAACAGGGCTTCTGTCTAAGAGATTTCTGCTGTTTGAGGTGATCTTATTCAGTCTTGACGCTCTTGGTTACAGTCATATGTTCCTAAATGAGTGCATGTTCAATAGAGAGTTAATAAAACAAACACAGTCCCTAATAACAATACCATCCTTGGGTTGCAGCAAAATACCCACACGGTCTCAGATATGACTTGCATGTCTCTTGACTTTCAAAAGTGTCTGGAAAAGGACTACCGGGATAGTGAGTATTGGAGTGTGGCAGGAATCTTGGGAGGGCTGGGAACAAGGGATTTTGTCCTGAATGCTTATCCCCAGTCTCAGAGCATGAGTTTGATGAGTGCATCTGTCTCAAAAATCCTGCCTTGCTTTTCTGTATTTATCACGATTTGCTCTCTGACTGGGAGAAACATCCTAAGATAGGATTCAAGCAGAAAGCAAGGCTTAATCACAGCAGTTCCCCTTCCACTTGCTTTTTTTTTTTTTTTTTTTTTTTTGGTACGTGCCCCTAGCGGGAACCAAACCCAGAACTCTCTGGTCCACAGGCCGACGCTCCAACCGCTGAGCCAAACCGACCAGGGTGCCACTTGCATTTCTATATTGTGCAAGCATGTGAGTCTTGTACTCCTAGGTTGTCTTGTCTCTTATGCCTTCTAATGAGCCATACACAATTCATAACCCTTGAAATATAAACATAATAATCTTTTTCTTCTGTTTAGTGGTAACTGGACATAGCAATCATAGACTGTGGTTGGCAACATCAAAAATGTTCCCCGCCCCCTCAATGACCTCTACCTTCTATGTAATCCCCTCACCTTCAGTGTGGTCTGAATCTAGTGACTTGCTTCTAACTCACAAAATACGGCAAAAAAAAAAAAAAAAAAAAAAAATTATAAGCTGTGACTTCCCAGAATAGGTTACAAAAGGCTGTGATTTCTGTCTTGCTCTTACCCCTCACTTGCACTCGTATTTGCCTTCTCACCTGCTCACTCTGATGAAGCCAGCTGTCGTATTGTGAACTACCCTGTGAAGAACCCCATAAGGCAAGGAACCAAAGGAGGTCTCTGAACATTAGTCAATAGGGAACCGAGGCCCTCAGTCCAACAGCTCATAAGGAACTGAATCCCAACAACAACAACCATATGAGTGGATTTGGAAATGCATACTTCTCCAATCAGGCCTTCAGATGAGACTATAACACCAGCCCTGTGAGAGACCCAGAGCGGAGGACCCGACAAAGCCATGCCCACAAAAACTATAAGATGATAGTGTTGTTTTAAGCTGCTAAGTTGTGGGCTAGTTTGTTACATAGCAATAGATAACTAATGTACATATTCTTACTCAGTGGTGTCACTAATTTGATATCGCAACACATACATCAGCTATCCCACCAGCCCCATCTGAATTCTATCACCCTCATGAGTCAAGCTCATTCCATTCTGTGTACCTTGCTTTGTAACATCATTCAATTCCCATTTCTTGGCCTGCTCCTTATTCTACTTTGCCACCACTCAGTATCATTTCTGCTGTTAGCACCTTAATAACTCATAAAATTTTCCTTTCTCTTTTCCTCAATAAGCCTCAAGCACATTGTCCCATAGCAGATGCTCAGTAAATAATTATGGATTGATTTAAATGTAAACACTATTTGCTTATAAGATTTATTGAATACCTATTATATATTAGGTCTTAAGGATGAAATAATAAATAGGAATAGACACAAGCCTTGCCCTTGTGGAACTTGCTATCTAAAGAGGGAGAATGATAACAGCACTGGTCAAGTACACAGCAAATGTGTTAGATATTAGGTTTCCTGAAGAAGTAAAGGTTCTACAAGATTAGGAATAAAGGGATTTTGCCTAGTGAGGAAAATGGGAGAGACTCTAAAAAAGTGGTAACTGAAAGAAGTTTTCAAGGGTGACTGGTAGTTAATGGGAAAATGTGAGCAGAGGGTGGGAGCAGAGGGAGGAGGGAAGCATTCCAGACAAAGGGAACAGTATGTGCAAAGTGAAGCCTTTAAAGTACTTGAGAGAGCCAGTGAGTCTTGAGATTAAAAACAGAGGAGTGTGATGTGAGATCAGTGGAGAAGTATGTCAGGGACAGACTTAATCCGATCTTATTCTAGGCCAACATTGAGTAGTGGATATTTCAGGAATGTTCAGAAAGTTCTGGTACTACAGCTACATTCTCTTGGTAGTATTACAGCCAAGCAGATCTCAAATATTTTTGGGCTCTATTTTAGGGAGTTGTGTTTTGAAACTTGCTTGGATGACACCCTTAAAAGAAATCAGGACCATGAAAGGATGAAAAGACATGGCCCTTCACTACAAAGAGTGTGTGTTCTAGTTGGGGACTCACCATAGACAAAACTTAACAGCAACCTCTGAAACGCAAGAATACAATGCACATAATATAATAAGCCAAATCCCTAAATGTCATTAGAGAATTCACAATTAAATAACCCTAGAGGTGAGTGAGAGGTAAAAACCCTCTCAAAGATGTGTTGTGGCCCAGTCTGGACAATGAGAGGGGAGGAAGAGATCTCAAAAAAATAGAAATGGAGACAAGGTTCTGTTAAACTAATGGAAGATGGCAAAACCACAAAGAACCAAGGATACTTCCAGGGAACTCCGTGCTGAATAGCTTAAAGCCATTCTTTTCTTAGGGGTGCTACACTCATTCTGCTCACTTGATATGGAAATTATGGAGGATGGCATGCAAGCACATGCAACTCACGTGCCTGGCACAAGGTGACACTCAACAGGCACCCGTTGAACAATGTGGTGAAGGTTCATTCCTCACACAACAGATCCTTCACCCACTGTGGGGGAAAGAGATTTCCAAAGGAAGAATCACAGAGTTTCTGAACTCAAAGTGTCCTGGGGTCCTGGAGAAATTCTACCTTTCTCTCTTCTTCTCTCTAACTTCAAGATGTAGAAAATTTCCCAGAAAACCTCCTATAAGGCTAGGCAGTCTGGGAAGAAGAGACAGTATGTGAGCTCATCAGTGAAAGCCCCACTCATTAATACTTTTTGGCCATACATGTGCAGGGATCTTGGGCAACCCTGACAGTCTTCAATGGTTCTGCCTAAAGGATTATAGGCTCAGATGCAACCATCCATGAAACAAAAACTTGAATAGAAAATTACAAATATGCTATAATTTGTTTTTTTTTAAAAAAATACCCACATGGAATTTTTAGGCATATGTAGATTTTCAGTGATTAAAAATGGCTACCATTTTAAAATCACTTACTATATCCACAGCACACTGTATGCTTTATCTCAGTCAATCCACACACAAAATTGTGGTGCCATTTTATTTACAGATGGAGGGACCAAGGCTCAGATAGATGAAAAATCCCTCTCTAAGATTGCAGAGTAATAGCAGAGGTAGAGTTTTAACTCAGGTGGATTACATTACCAACAGCTCAACTCCAAGTCATTTCTTCTAGAAAGCTCTGTATAAATTCCCTGTTCACTATGCCACCATCAGACTTGGAGCCCACTTATGTTATACACTAAAAATATTATGTAGTCATTATTTAGGAGTTTGTGAAATTCTCTTTGAGAGCACTCCTACCTCTGTGCCTGGCACATAGCGGGCCCTCCAATATTTATAGAATAAATGGATGCATATCAAGGTCATAGTCTGTAGGAATAAGGCATGGGCTAATTTTAGAGTAAAGAATAGCGATTATGCTAAACAGCAAACCAGAGACTACTTACTCTCCTTTCCTCTGATCCCAGAAAAAGAATATTCCTCTTTGAGGCAGGTACCAGCTTCTCCTCTAGCTGCCACAGGGTTTTGGAGGCCCCCTGGAAGCCAGAACCCTCTCCCCTACGTCCCACCCCCCAGGCAGCCCCATTAGATCATCCTGGTCTGAGACCACAGAGCCTGGGACCCTAAGCACACGTTCTCCGGCTTATGTAAAAACATGTTTCTCCATGGGGTGAAACCCAAGAATGACTTAGCATGACTCAGTGAGAGCCCAGGGAAAGTGAGATCTGCTGTGGTTTCTCCTCTTCCTTCGGAAAGATCAACTGGTCCTCAGCCTGGGCTCAAAGCTTCCAGTCTGACGTCCCTGCACTGTTCACAAATTCTCCTTCTCCTCCCTCGGGCCAGGATGACACCTCAGGGGACTCAGACTCACCGCTGAATCACACTAGGAGGTCAAGAGAGAGGAAATGAGAGGTGAGGACAGATGTTTCTTTCCTTGGCTGAGTGGATAACAGTCCTAGTTGTCACAATAGCCAGCAGTCATTGGGCATGTCTGGAACACCAGCCACTGTGTGAAGGGCTATAAAGCACAATAGATGTTAACTCATCCTGTTGTTGAATGTGTATTCTGTCCCAGCCACTATTCCAGGAGATTTTACAAGTATTGACTCATTTGATCCTTACTATAACCTGATGAGGTGTGTCCTATTATTATCATGACCATTTTGCAGGTAAGAAAACTGAGTCAGGGAGAGAATAATTACCTTGCTCCAGGCCATAGATCTGGAATGTGGTGGGGAGGTGTTTAAACTCAGGCATCCTGGGTCGAGCCCGCTCATTTAACTACTTAAATATAAAGCTAATCCTTGTAAAAGCCTCTGCAGTGGTTACCATTCTTCCCATTTTACAGGTGAAGAAGCTGAGGTTATAAGGATGTTAATGACTAGGGTAGATGTAGAAGCAATTCACTGGGGTACAAAGAACGTGACTCTTCTGGCTGCAGAGCCTGAGCGCATTCCCCGGCATCACGCTGAACTGAAGCTCAAATGGGGTCTCTAATAGGAAATATTTACAAGTCACCAGATGGGCAGCATGGTCAGGGACTGTTCTCTAGAAGATTCTAAGGCTGCTGATTTTGTCCTGACAGGCTACCCTATTCTCAGAATGGCTGTGGCCACCACTCACTAACAGACCCAATGCCCCTCCTCAAAACTCTCACAGACGCCCTGGCCAGTTTGGCTCAGCGGTTAGAGCGTCGGCCTGCGGTCCAGAGAGACCCGGGTTCGGTTCCCGCTAAGGGCACGTACTTCGGTTGCAGTTTGTCCCTGGCCCTGGTTGGTCGTGCGGGTGGCAGCCACTCGATGTGTCCCTTCACGTCGATGTTTCTCTCTCTCTCTCTCTCCCCCTCCCACTCTATCTGTACAAAAAATGGAAAAATATCCTCGGGTGAGGATAAAAAAAAAAAAAAAAAACTCTCACAGACGTGAGGCAATCCAGCCTGGCTCCGAGTCCGCCCGACGGGGTCTCTGAAACTCACTTCAGGACCCGGGAAAGAGCTCGAGGACCAGGGCACAGGACCTGTCTGGGCTCCCCGTCCTGGCCCGAAGCTCAGACTGAGAAGCTGGAATGTCAGAGAAATTCCCCACGAGTACCACCTTTCCTTCTTGTATCCAGGCCCAGTGTGGTTTTCCAGGAGGAGAAATGGACGGCTGCCTCTTAATGAGCCTCAGGTGTCCTAGTCGGAGTGCACAGTGGTTTTCAGAACTGAAATTTGCCATTGCAGTTCAGGTCTGGCTGGTGCCTGGTCCTTGGGAGAGTGTCGATGACTAGGACCAAAAGGTGCCAGTAGCTTACTCTGTGCCTCTGGGGGAACCACTTCTTGATTCCCATCCAAGCATGTGGTTCGAGTTTCCTTGGCCAGAAACAGAAATGGGGGCCCAACCCTGTGTCCGCAGGAAACTTCACAAAGGTTTCCGTATGGAAAGCATTTGGGGCCGTGTCAGTCTGGGCTGTGGGGACAGGTGGGGCGCAGCCGCAGCTCTGCTCTCGGCTGCCAGACTGCAAAAGGGGCCCTCACCTCCTTCCACAAGGTGTTTCCAATAAAAGGGGTCCATTTTCTTCATTAGAAATAAAACAAACACAGATTGATGATGGCATGGCATTTCTCGGGAAAAGAGGAAAACAGTTTTCAAATGTCCTTGGTGAGCACCTCTGTTGCGCCTCTGAGTGGGGCTGGTGTGGGGAGGAGGGAAGTGCGGGTATGGGGTAAACAAGAGGCGCACCCCCAAGATTCCACCTCGAGGGTGAACCTTGCCTGCTTAGCTACATCATAAACCTCAGGCCTTGAGGAGACAGAGCCCGGCCTCCCTATCTGGCAGACGAGGCACAGAGCCAGGGAGACAGGAGAACTTGAGCAGCAGTCAGGAATGAGCTGCAGCTAGAACCTGCAATGCCGAACCCCAGTGTGGCCTGCTTTCTGGCACATTCCATTTCACACAACCAACTCAACAACTGAACGTGCATCTCCGGCCACGCGCCGCTTAGCAACAGGGATATGTCCAAGAAAGGCGTTGTTAGGCGATGTTATGGATGTGTGAATATAACTGAGTGCACTTACATAAACCTATGTGGTCTAGCCTACCACTATACATGGGATGCATGGTCTAACCTATTGCTCCTAGGCTACAAGCTTGTCTAGCATGTTCCTGTACAAAACAACTTAAGATCAAATCAAGCACAAGTGAAAATGATGCAATAAAGAGTATCATTGTACCAGCTGGTGTGGCTTAGTGGTTGAGTGTCTGCCTGTGCACCAAGAGGATGCGGGTTTGATTCCCGGTCAGGGCACATGCCCAGGTTGTGGGCCCATCCACAGTGGGGACACGCAGGAGGTGGCTAATCGATGTTCTCTCTCGTTGATGTTTCTGTCTCTCTCCCTCTCCCTTCCTCTCTCTCTTAAAATCAATAAAGAAAAATTTTTTAAAAAGTATCATTGTAAATGACAGATGCAATGCAAATTTGAAAATTTATAAAGGAAAAGTATGTAATTAATCATGAGACGAATGAGGCTGCTGCCAGTGTAGCATGGCACACTATTTACGATAAACTTTCTTTATAACTACAAAAAGCACAGTCTAAAATAACAATAAAAGGATAGTATGGTAAATACATAACCCAGTAACACAGTCGCTCACTATCATTATCGAGGGTTATGCTCTGCACATAATTGTATGTGCTACACGTGTGCACCACTGGCAGCGCAGTAGGTTTGTCTGCATCAGCATCGCTACAAACACGAGCAACCAGCTGAGCTAGGACCTCACAAGGGCTGCGTGCACACTAGGTGATAGGAACTGTTCAGCTCCACTGTAACCTTGTGGGACCACCGTCGTATCTGCCAACCCTCGTCGTCATGCAGCACATGGCGGCATTTGTGTGGCTGATGCTGTCAGGCATTGGTTTTCAACTGGGAGTCAGGGGATGAATACCTGGCAGGCTTTGAAAAGCATCAATAATACCCACGACTCATACCCTGAGACTCCTGTTGAAGGGGTCTGGCATGAGGCTCCAGCATGGGTAGTTTTAAAAGCTTTCCAGGTGCTATCATGGGGTTGCAGACAACCAGGATTGAGAGCCACTACCTTAAACGATATAAAGGTGAAAACAGTGAGTTTGCTTTGTTCCGGAAGTTCACAGGGAGACGGGCAAATGTGTAAATAACGCTCAACCTCCAGTGCTAGGTGGTGCGGAAGGTCTGAGGAGAATGTAGGTGTGAGCTAGACTGAGCCGTCCTGTCTTCACCCAGAGCACTCATTTGGGTAAATAAATTACCGTTTATCCCATCTAAGCAAAGCTGACAACTTTGAAGGCCTGTCTCAAATCACTCCTCTTCCATAAAGCCTTTTTAACAAGACCCCAACCACAGCTGGCATACCTCTTCCCTGAACTCCTACCCTACCCACAGGCTGCAGGCAAACAATCCAGGACTAAACTATACATGATTTCCATTGTTACGCTAGAGTGATCATAAAATAAAAGCTCTTGTTTATTTAGGGCATATTATATGCCAGGCCCTCTGCTTTCCATACATCAATATACCTACTGTGCAGACTAAGACCCTGAGACTCATTAATGTTGAGGACCTTGCCCCATAAGGACATACGAATCCAGATCTGTATGCCTCCAAAGTTCTTTCAAATGCTTCATTTTATATCAAATATAAACACTCCTTATTAGACCATGTACTCCTGATCCATTGGTCTGTAAGCTATACATTTCTTTGATTTGTTTTTTAATTTAGTCCTGACCACACCCCTGCTATCAGCTCTATTTGACAAGCAAGGGAATGAAGAATGGAAATATTAGGTAAAACGCTCCGGATTCCATATCCTGGCCATGAAGCCAGGTGTTCTTATTCCACGTGCAGGGCTATTTTCACTGTTCTCATCTGCCACGCGGCAAGCTCTGTTCTTCGTTGACCTGAAGTCCCTTGAGGGTCTAGACTGTGTTTACGCTGTTCCTGTATTCCCCGCAGATCCCAGATATACAGCCTGTTGCTTAATTAATTGATTTGCCAAGAAGTAATAAGAATGTCCTCGTGAGGCATCCTGGCCCTAAGGACCTGAAGAACAAAAGCCTAGTAATTATTTGGGGGCTGGAAAGAACTGCTGAGGGGGAATAACTATGGTCCTTTTAGTGCCGTGACTTATTTATATGATTTTTTTAAAAGGCTTCCAGTCACTATTTTTAAAGGTATGATTCCCAAGTATCCACATTAACTAGCAGAAGCAAGCAGCCATGTGACTCGAGTGACCTGCCCTTGATCCTGGAACGAACCAGCAGAAGGCAGGAAGACAACTCCCACTGCCTCCCACAAAAGTCTCTGGTTTGAACCCCAGTCACCTCCATATGACACAGCAGTGACTTTTTATTTAGTCATCTTTCACCTCCTTTCCCCAAGGACTCAAGTGGTTTGCAATAGATACAATAAATAAAGATAAAATATAAACAACTAACGACAACCCAGGCTGGGGAAAATGTAAATGTAAAAAGTCAAGTCCAAGGAAAAATACTTTATTAGTCACAGAGGAAACACTGCCTGAAGCCCAAAAGATTGTAGTACATTTAAAATAGATCTCTCATGTGTGGGGTTCAGTTAATGAGGTATTTTTAAGAGCTCAGTAACTCCTGTGTGGTTTTACTTCATGCCAGATATTGACCCAGAGGAATGATTAAAGCAGTGAAACTATAGAATTTCTCCCCAGGATGTGGTCAACACACTGTATTCATGCATCCGTGGCTAAATGGTAGGTATATTTTCCAAGTCTAAGGTTGCCAAAAAGACCACGTCAATGCTTTGTGCAGAACAGAACTTTAAACGAGTCTGAATCATGTCCATTCATTCATTTCACAGATATTGTGACAACTAATTATCTGCCAGAAACCATGCGATTTGCTGGAAATTCAAAGGCAAATAAGACACGGACCCTTTCCTATAGAATATCTCTGTCTAGAGGAGGAGATAGGCTTATTAATGTGATCTCAGAGGTATGCATAAGAGCTGCGAATGCAGAGATGGGGACAACTGCTTCGCTGAGGTTGGCAGGTGTATTTTATCTTCTAGCCAACACATATCCAGGTACTGGGACGCTGGGGTTCTGAGTTAGGGAGCCATCCTTAATCAAGTGGAACTGTGGGAACCTTAGAAGAAATAACTTACCTCTGAACTTGTCAAATGTGCCTTTTTATTATTATTATTTATTTAAATGTGTAGAGAAATAAGGCAGCAATGCCAGCAGGAACCGGAAGGAGAAATGGATGGAAATACCGCAGAAAATATGTGGTCATATCCAGGTCAGTGAGGCTGATCTCTTGGCGTGGCATAGGGTTTTTATTTTTGGCAATCCCCCATTGGATAACGGTACCTTTGGGGACACAACCAACCTTCTAACAGGCTATGTATCCATTCAAACCACCTTTTACCACATTTAAAACAAAAATCTAGCAAGTCGAGAGAGATGAAAATGGCAGGTTTGTCTGATGGTGATCAGCACCCAAAAACTGGAAGCCAGTAACAGAAGTGACCAGGTGTTTTGAGCCCTCGGAGCTCTGGTGCTGACTCCAAAATCTGGAGCAACCTCTTCTGGTGGACCTGGCTGAAAAATATTTCAATGGTCATAAAAAACTGAGACGCACTTTACAAAGCAATGTGGGGGGAAGCAACCTGCATTGAAAGTTTGCTGTAATAGATTCTGGTGTGTTGGTCTGGAGAACCCCCAAAGCAGGGCTCCATGGAAAATCAACACCTCCCTGGTGTTAGCTCAAGGCACATGCTGACTTCCTCCTGTAGAAACAAAAGCTGATAAGGTAACGTGTAGAGAAAATTGCCTCCGGTTTTCTCCTTATGTTAACTCATAGGTTGGAAGTTGAGAGAAAAACAACAAAAAGAAGTTCAGAAATAATGAATACTGAATAACTCAGGGAATCAGAAATAATCAAGAGCCTTAGGGAGAAGTGGGCACACCTGTGACCAAAAACCAAGCCACTAGTAACAAGAAAGTTTGAACTTGCGAACTAAGTGTCTGAGACATGACATTGGGTTAAGAACACAGGTCAAGGGAGAACCAGACCCCTGGGGTTTGAATCCCAGCTTCTCCATCATATATAATATATAGTTCTGAGTAAGACACTCCTAAGGTTCTGCTACTTCTCTCACCTGAAAAGGGGGAAATAATGGAACCAACATCACTGGGTTATCGTGAGGATTGAATGAGATAATGCTTAATAAAGGCTGAAGAAAATGTTAGTTTATAACATTTTCTGTGTTATAATCATTCTCTCGCCCCTATTATACCCCCTTCCTAATTCCCCATGACTCTCAAATCCCTCCTTATACCATGGGAACACTTTTTTGTTTTCTTGTTGGCCTTCATTCTTCAACTTTCTTTATGCTAAGGACACATGGGACTACCCTACACTAACCAGTGCTATTAGGGAAACCTTCGTGACTATCTGGACATCAGCTTGCCATCACCTTTTCCTCAGTTTCTATTTTTCTATATTTTGCCAGCTTTGAGGTACTCCCTTCCCAGATCAGAACAAGGTTCCCGAGGAAGATGAAAATACTTCAGAGATGTGGACAATTCCAACACCCACTGTCAGACTACAAATTGCCTTAAAGACTACAGGCAATAGTAGAAGCTGCGATGTAACTTGGAAGAGAGGATGGGGGGGGGGGACACCTGTTTTTTAACATTTGAGGTGTTGTCATGAAGAAGAGACTGATTCTTCCCCAAGGGCAGGAGCAGGCAATAAGTGGTGGCTGTGAGGAAGCAGATCCCAGGTCAGGAGAAGAAAGCATTTTCTCACCAATGGGTTTGTCCCATTAGGGGTCTGCTGCCTTGAGCTCATGAGTGCTGCATCACTGGGGACATTTGAATGCAGGTTGAATGCTACCCACAAACTTATTCTGAAGGGGGTTCCTGCATGAAACAGAAAGTACACAGTCCCCTGTCAGAACACAGGAGTGTCACTCTTTCATAGGAGTTAGCAGAGGACAGAGGGACAAATGTAGAAGAGCAACCGGGATGGGGAAGGGAGTGATAGGTGTGAGAAGAGGACAGATGGAGTGAAGGAGGATGCCCAAGACAAACTACCCACCTTACCTCCCTGATGCCCAGAGGACATAGTTCTTCCATGGAACCGCCCAGGGACCCAGGATATGGAGAAGGTACTCCACTCAACCTCTTTCCCTCTTTCCAGTGAGCTCTTCTATCCAGCAGTAAGTCAACTGGATGCCCCCAGCCACTCTATGATGCTGTTTTAGAGAAAGTCCCCAGGCCACTTTTCAGAGGATCAGTTAGAAAGCCCAGGTAACGTGGAAATGACAGTTGATAAGAATGAGTGTCCAATTGAGAATAGCCTTTGTGGGTCTGATATCCTCGACTTCAGCCGAGTGGAGAGATGGACTGAGGAACACCATGACTGTGTGGATAAAGTGGGTAGATGGACTGAGGAACACCATGACTGTGTGGATAAAGTGGGTAGATGGACTGAGGAACACCACGACTGTGTGGATAAAGTGGGTAGATGGACTGAGGAACACCATGACTGTGTGGATAAAGTGGGTAGATGGACTGAGGAACACCATGACTGTGTGGATAAAGTGGGTAGATGGACTGAGGAACACCATGACTGTGTGGATAAAGTGGGTAGATGGACTGAGGAACACCATGACTGTGGATAAAGTGGGTAGATGGACTGAGGAACACCATGCCTGTGTGGATAAAGTGGGTAGATGGATTAAGGAACACCATGACTGTGTGGATAAAGTGAAGAGATGGACTGAGGAACACCACGACTGTGTGGATAAAGTGGGTAGATGGACTGAGGAACACCATGCCTGTGTGGATAAAGTGGGTAGATGGACTGAGGAACACCATGCCTGTGTGGATAAAGTGGGTAGATGGACTGAGGAACACCACGACTGTGTGGATAAAGTGAAGAGATGGACTGAGGAACACCATGACTGTGGATAAAGTGGGTAGATGGACTGAGGAACACCATGCCTGTGTGGATAAAGTGGGTAGATGGATTAAGGAACACCATGACTGTGTGGATAAAAGGAAGTAGAGTTTGGGGTAAAGGTGCGGGGATGGAGAGAACAAAAGTTCTACAGGTAACATGGACTAGACACACATACTTCTCAGAATGAGCTGATAATGATGACTGTCATACAGAATATCAAGTCAAAGAATTTTTTTAATGGCTCTAAGTGCTCCACAGAACTGAGATGTAAGAAATGTCACATTCTTTTATTCTTCTATACCCAGTTAGTCTGGTTCTGAACCACCCCATCCCCTTGACTCCTGCAGGAATCTCAGCTCTTACCTGGCCCCAAGAACCAGGGGAGAACCTAGTCCTTAGTCCCTAATAGGTGCCATTATTTCCAAAGCTGCCATGACTCCACAGTTGCTGTCTGGCTCTCCATATCTGGTTATGGCTGCCCTCCCAGTTTTCTGCTGGACACAGACTAAGCTACAGGGACAGGGTCATCTCTCTGAAGACTTTGATGCTTGTTGATCACACCCCAGACATCTGGGCATCACACCACTTTCTGTCTCTTGGGATTGTGGGAGGCAAATGAGATTAGAATCTCTGCCTCTCGGTAGAATGCACCAGCCCTCCACCTCCCAGGTTTGAGATATCCATCCTTCCAGCATTTAGTCCCTGGGCTTCTCTTCCACCCCCGGAGCCCAACCTTCTCTCCAACAGT
Organism: Molossus molossus; assembly: GCF_014108415.1. Lineage (NCBI taxonomy): Eukaryota > Metazoa > Chordata > Mammalia > Chiroptera > Molossidae > Molossus > Molossus molossus. Next base: position 188,138,867 of record NW_023425344.1, read on the forward strand.
CTAGCTCTGTCTAGCCTCCTTGAGACCAATTTTCAAAACAAAGGCCTGTTAAATCTCCTCTGGGGCAAGTGACATGCAACCTTCTGGAGTACAGACCTGCTTTTCTGGCAGCTTGTAATTATTTATTCATAATTAGCTTTTATAGGGAATTTGCCTGCGGGGGATGGAGCTAAACCCAGGCTGCTGACCCCAGAGCCCAGACTCTCAATTGCTATACCAGTGCTTTCCTCTACAAAATTAATACATGAATCCAGCAATAAGTAACTTTACCATTCTTTCTGTGAGGATGCTGCAGCAAAATTTAAATACAAGTAAATTAATCAGACTAACTTGCCAGAATGATACCAGTTAAATCCCAGAGACTCCATGGGCCATGCAGAGGATATCTAAAGAGGAAGCAATGATCACACACAACCACAGAACCAGGCAAAGCCTTGAGTCCTGGGGAGCTGCCTGGAGGTTATTTATCCTCTCTGTGGGCTGCTGGGGGGGGTGCGTCTGCCTGGGACAAATGTAGCAGTGCCCCCACTGTTCTTTGCATCATTAATTTGCTGAGAAGCAGCCCTCTGACATGCTCCCCTTCAAGAGCACCCTCTTGCCCGACTCTCCAGGCTCTCCCTTTTTCTGGGCTGCAAAATAAAAACAATTTATTATCCCCTAAGAACTATTAAAACTATTGTGTTCTTCAAACATCTTTTAAAAAGTAGTCACACCCTGGCCGGTTTGGCTCAGCAATTGGAGCATCGGCCCTTGGACCAAAGAGTTGTGCATTCAGTTCTGATCAGGGGCACGTACCTCAACTGTGGTTCGGTCCCCAGCCCTAGTCGGGGTCGTGCGGGAGACAACCAGTCGATGTGTCTCCCTCACATTGATGTTTCTCTCTCTCTCTCTCTCTCTCTCACTCTCTCTCTCTTTCCCTCCCTTCCTCCCTCCTTCCCTCCCTTCCTCCCGCTCTGTCTGAAGATAAATGGAAAAAAGTATCCTCAGGTGAGGATTTAAAATCAATCAATAAATAAAAATTTAAAAGTAGTCACCACCCATATACTGTATTTTTTTCACCAGCCATTTCTTAACCTTCTACAACCCAGGAATTACCATATTTCATATTTTAAATTCTCTGAAATTAGGAAAAAGTCTTACATGCAATGACATCTTTACAATTCTCACTGACTATTTTTTTTTGTTTATTTTCAAGTGGTCTATAAATTGACGATGCACCTTCGCAATCATGCCATCTTAAATTCGGTAAACTATGGTATGGGTGATGCTCAGAAAAAAGATTCTAGATTAGATCTTCTCCATGAACAGAAAAGAGACACTGTTTCTGTTTCTTCTACACTTCATACCCTCATCGCCCCACACTCTGCCTAGCCCGGTAGTGCTACATGCATTAGCACTTTTCATCTGAGATGATGAAGGTCTACTAGATGGAAGCCACATGCAAACTTGACACTGAGAACTCTGGGGAAGAACCAGGACCGCAAAACAACGTCCAGTCAATCAGAGATATTACCAGTGATCTTTGCTACCATCAAAACTTTAACCGAACTCCCAAACTCCTGAACCATAAATATTGATAAGTGTTTTATTTGTAAAACTATTTAATCAACAATGTCAGTAATTCATACAGATGAGAAGTCATTCACAATGCCTAAGGATGCTTTGTCATCGGTGTTATGCAGTTAAAAGCTATTCCCGGTGTTCAAGATACCATCTTCTAGCTTTAGAAAATAAACTGTTAGCTGGTATAGCAAACTGATACCAAGAAAAGGCATCAACCTACCTTATAGCATCTATGAATTGGCTTAGAATTTTGTTTTTATCTAGTCCAGCGGTTCTCAACCTGTGGGTCATGACCCCTTTGGGGGTCGAACGACCCTTTCACAGGGGTCGCTTAAGACCATGGGAAAACACATATTTCTGATGGTCTTACCACCAAGACACCGCTCCTCTATCCGTCTCCAGGCGGGTCCGCCCACATGCAGATACGCCCACGTACAACATGAGGAACTGTATTAAAGGGTCATGGCATTAGGAAGGTTGAGAACCACTGAATTCTAGTCAGACCTTATGAAGAGAAATGGGTATTGTTTTTGTATGTGACAGAATGTGATCAGAGTAGGGCTGAGAGCCAGCTGCCATTAGCAGCTGGGCAAAGGGGTCATTAATGACTCGTGTCCATTCTTATTGGTCAGCGACCCTACCAAACTGATTGGTAATACTTTTCATAGCACCTCCAATCACCTAATCATGATCCCAAATTAATCATTTTTCAATGATCACTTCATCAAAGTGACATCATCTTCAGAAAGTAACGGGAATTTTATTCAACACCTTTCTGAGGGTGTTCTGGAGTCGGTGTGGTTTCTGTCCAGTCTCTGTACACCAGCTGTGCTTACAGATGTATACACTGCTGCACACTGAGGACAGAAAGGGTATCAGGAGTAAAACCATCAACCACCAAAGGAGTATCCTACTCACTGCTCACACTTACCTAGAAGAAGGCAGGGAAAAGAGAAACATTTGTGGCAAGGATGAACTGACTACTTTTCTCCTTGATCATTACCTTCAGATTAAGTTAAACATCATCTCTCTGTGCATCCTGGTTCAATACGAGTTTTCTGTATGAGCCCAGGGCTGCGATTTATTAACAATTTAAACTTGCCCTTACAAACTTTACGGGAATCCGAATTGCGAGAGCCGGAGGTTTTTGGCCAACTCATTATTATTTCTTGAACACTGGACATTTACCACACTGCTCCGAGCTGATCTGCATTCTGTACCAGTTACAGGAATCGATCTGCCAGGAAGTTTTGAAATGCAAGGACAGATAAGTTATAGCCCCACACCTACAGATTTGCCCAGTCAGACCCTCCAGATATTTTGCAATGAGCATTTTGAAACACATGGGTCATTTCGTTCTGGCTTCCAGGCAGTTTAGTGAAACGTTTAGGCTAGAGAATTGCAAAAGTTCATGATTTGTCACCGAGGAATGAAATATGATGCAGCAGAGCAAACTGCAGACGTTTAATGCCAGATGTCACTGGGAAAAGTGTGGTCCCACGTCATTATCTGACTCCTGACCTGCAGAAATCCGTCAGAGTGCACAAGGCATCATAATTTCCGGCTTCTTCCACTATGAAGCCATGTCTAATATTTTGAAATTTAAAATAGTAATTCTGAGCAATTCAACTGAGATCACGAGGTCAGGTTGATCTTGAGGCATTTTGTGAACACACGAATCGCGTGACGTGGCTCCTTACCATAAAAATCGGAGCTGCAGCCTTTCTGTTTTTTGTGTTTTCTAGAAATTTTAAAAAGTAATTTGAGGCATGTTTATTTCCCTTGTCTGCATGGCACACCTATCTAACTTTGTCACATGCAGAGAGAAAGGAAACAAGGGAGGAAATCATGCTTATTTCATCGAGAGGGAAAGAAAACACCTGAAACACACATTTCAAGACACATTGACATTTGTTTGTCTTCCTTCCCTGGATCTGTACACTTGAGAAATTGAATGGCTGTGTTAGAAGGCGGATGGACTGTTTAGAAACTTCGTGTGTATGAGGACGAGAGCTTGGTGGGGAATGAGGAGTTGTAGGTAAGAAGCTCTGGGTTAGGTGTCAGATCTGAGTGAGTTTTTAATTTCCTGGAAATACTGAGCAGAGCACTTAACCTCCCTGCACCTCGATTCCTCTGCCTAAAGATGGTTTTAACATGAATGTCCTGACCACAGGATTGTTGTGCGGTTCAAAGAATATAGTCAGGGTAAATACTCAGAGAATGCAGTTTGTGTCAACACACAAACTGATACATACGCTGAAAAGTTTTGTATAACTAGGAAGAAAGTCTTTCCAACTCTGTTGTTTCAACCCAAATCCTGAGGAAGCTGAGGCCTAAAGAATCACCTCTAAAAGCCTCATCAATAAGTGGTTTCTGGAAAATTGGAAAACCACATACAAAGAATGAAGTTAGACTGCTACTGGACACCATACACAAAAAATAACTCAAAATGAATTAAAGACTTAAATATAAGCCCTGAAACTATTAACTATATGGGGGAAAACACATAGGTCCTAAACTTATGGACTTCGGTTTCAGAGAGGCTTTTGTAACCTTGACCCCAAAGGCAAGGGCAATAAAAGCAAAAATAAAGGAATGGGACCACATCAAACTAAAAAGCTTCTGCCCACAAAAGGAAACCACCAATCAAACAAAAAGTCAGCCAACCAAATGGGAGAAGATATATGTAAACAATACCTCAGATAGGGAGCTAATATCCAAAATATATAAAGAACTCATGCAACTCAACAACAACAAAAAAGCAGTATAATTAAAAAATGGGCAACGGACCTGAAAAGATACTTTTCCCAAGAAGACAAACAAATGGCCAACAGATGTATGAAAAGATGCTCACTTTCACTAGCTATCAGGGAAATGCAAATCAAAACTACAATGAGATACTACCTCACCCTTGTTAGAATGACTACTATTGATAAAACAAGAAAGAATGAGTGTTGGAGAGGATGTAGAGAAAGGATCCCTCATACACTGCTGGTGGGACTGTAAATTGGAAAACAGGCTGGTGGTTCCTCAAAAAATTAAGAATTAAGAATAGAGCTACCATATGACCCAGGAAATTCTCTTTGGTTATCTACCCCAAAAATCTGAAAACATTTGTCCATAGAGATAGATGTATCCCTATGTTCACTGTAGCATTAGTCACAGTGGCCAAGACATGAAGACAACCAAAGTGTCCTTTGATGGATGATTGGATAAAGAAGATGTGGTTCATATACACAAAGGAATGTGACTCAGCCATAATAAAGGATGAAATACTGCCATTTGGGACAACGTGGATCTTGAAATTATCGACTAAGCAATTTAAGTCAGACAGAAAAGCACAAGAACCATACACTTTCACTCATGTGTGGGATACAAAATAGAAAACAACAAAACGAAACCAACTCATAGACACAGGCAACAGTCTGGCGGTTACCAGAGTGGAAGGGGGTGAGGGGAGGATGAAGTGGGTTAAGGGGGCCAAATATACGATGATTAAAGGAATACAGGTGGTGAGCACACAGTGCAATATACAGATGATGTTTTATAGAATTGTACATGACACTTATATAATGTTACCCCGATAGACTCAATAAAAATAAGTATTCCTCTAAGCCCAGGGACAAACTAGAAAGGACTTTGACATGGCCCTCTTCTTGCCAGGCGGAAGCAGCAGAGAAGAAAGGAGAGTATGCATATAAGATCTTAATGAATCATGAGCAAGAAACAAAGTGTCTTCAGCTGACCCAGGCAAAAGTACTACCATCGGGTTTAGCGCCTCTGTGGTGAGCTGAGAGACAGCAAGACACCAGAGGCTCTTTTAAGAGCCAAGCCCTGCCCTCAAGAGACAGTCCAGTTTAATCTCTCTCTCTCTTCCATCAAAAACAATCACAGTGTGCAACACTAGCAAGAAAAGTTTACGGAGTGAGCACATGAGAGTGAGTCTTTGAGACCATACTGCCTGATTTCTCCTGACGGATTGGGACGCTAAGGCCTGGGGAAATCCATGACCTGCTCTGCCCAACACAACTCAGCGGCATCTCCGCGACGAGAAGCCAGAGCTCCTGGCTCCCTTTCCAACAAAATGTTCTTCATCTCACACTGTCTGTGAAGGAGGTTTTGTTATTTACTTCTCAAATATAATCTTTTTTTTCCTTTGAGGAATTAAATTTACTTCTCAGAGAGTCATATCACCATAAGAAATATGTCATTGGAAACTCTTCTCTCCCGTTCTCCTATCTTCTCTCCATTGTTTTCTGCCTCTCTTGCTTTCTTCATCCCTCTCTCCTTCTCTCTTTCACAGGTATGTATACCTGGAGGCAGATGAGAGAGCCGAAGATGGCAAATCTAAGTCAAAGGGATACAATGTGCAGTTGCCTAGAAAAGCTCAAAACTTGAACTAAGGTTTTAAAAACTCAAGCTACCAACGTCAGTCCTGAATCTAGAAAAAAAAAAAATTCTTTCCAAATAATCTGATAATGTTTATGTAAAATTAAAATTTTATTATTCCCCAGAGTACTGCCATCATCAGCCACTCTTCAGACTCCTTTTGTTCAGGTTCAAAATAATCCCTGGCACTTGTAATCAAATGATCTCGCAATGGGTGTGTAACTTTATTAGAATCTCATGGGCCAAAGGAAACTGATAATGTGTTTCTCTCATAGCCATCCACATTATCTGTTTATAAACAGCCTTATTTAATTTGAACTGAATTTTCAAACTTGGAACATTCCTAATCTTTCCCACCCCTTTTACATAGGTCCAATTGGTTTGTTTTATTCTTGACTCTGATCCTAAGAATGATGTACATTTTCCCCAGGCATGTAAAGGAGAGAGAGAGAAAAATCAGTTGACCAATGTGACAAAAACTCTTTCCAATGAGTTCCCAATAAAGAAGTGGCAAAACATCAAATACCAATAGTGCCAAAATATTTACTGAAAGTTTTCAAATCTTTCAAAGATGTTACAAAAAGTGAGTAAACATAGTGAAATAAATGACAAATTAGACATTGAAAACTAATCTCCTGGTAAGTCTACACAGGCATGTAGGGGGAAAAGGAACAAATATGAGCATTTATTTACTATGATTAGGCTCTTCGACATGTATCTCATTTGACCCCATTTAGGGAAAATTATCCCAGACTTGGAAATTAAGGCAAAAAACAAAACAAAACAGAACAGATTATGTGATCTATTAATAATATGCTAGCCTATTATTCATCAAGCCCACTCAAGGGCCATCTGACTCTCTTGGGAAATATAAATTTGACTAATAATTCAATAGGGACCAGATTAAGAACCCTGTAAAGTTGGAGCGTTGACTTGTAAAAAATTAATAAGGTATGAGGATGATCTATTTTTGCTTTCTGGTGGAGAAATTCACCTCCAAGGTTATAGTTTTATTTCCCTGTAGGACATTAACCAGTTTTATATCTTACTTTGTAATCTCATTTCATCAAGTCTTTTTCCACTGATAAAATCTAGTTCTTCATGTTCTCTTCAGATTGCTCTATTATTCTGATTATGAGCTAAATGGAACTAAACTCATCATCTATTCATAGGAGAATTACATTTTCAGTGATTTGAGAATTTGTGCTTTGACAATCCCCAAACAACCACATGAGGTAGGTAGTATATCCTCATTTTACAGAGGAAGAAACTGAGTCTGAGAGGAGGCATGTTACCTGCCCAGGATCATAGAGGTAAGAAGCGAATAGAGCTGGACTTTGAACACAAATCTGCCTGAATTCTGTTATGGAATCTACATTGGTGATTCACATTTGGCCTGGAACATTTCCCAAAAACTCAGCCTCATCTGCATATGTTTATATTGGAATCATAAGCATTACAGCTCAAAACCAAAAGCAACTCACTCTGAATGACCTAAGCCTGAGAATTTAATAGTAATTGAAGATCATATTGATTTATTTGTTTGGCTGCAAATCGGAACTTTTTAAAATAAAAAATGTTTAAAACATTTGCCCATCAACTATATAGAATACTATCATTAAAGCGTAAAATTTCAATGCTTCGCTGGTTCCATGAATGGTTCTGGATGACACAGGGCAAATTACTACTGAGGTTGTTATAAAAGTCATTGAAACTTATTTAGAACACTTACTAGAGCTTCTTGTTGACACTTCATGAACATGTCCATGACAGCTTTTAGAATAAATTTGACCAAATTACCAGTTTATCCCACTGTAAAGAGGCTCAGTCTGAACTATGTCTAGACTAGCAGAAAAGTAATTAACACTGATGTATTTTTCCATTCTTCAGGCATGAAGGTGATTTTTGTCCTGGCTGAACACACAGGTAGAAATCAAGACTGGGAGGGACAAGCTCCTCCTAGTCTGAAGGCACCTTAGTACAATTTTAAATCTTAAAAGTACATCTTGGGAAAGGCTGATCTGACATATACATGTTTGTCTGTAAACAAGCATGCTTTTCAGCTGGGGTACATGCCTTCTGAATGTACCCTTTTATCCACCTGACGATCCATCCATTTAATGTACATGCAGATTTACAAGTTTGTCTCCATATATAAAATTCTAAAGTTCGGGTCAATTGGTGTCTAGGTTGATAAAAAAAACCTGTGCTTGCATTGTGAAGGTTTTGTCTGCCAAATCACAAATTAGACGGTGACCCTCTAGCTTGGTTTCCGGTAGAGTCCACCTCTGCTTGACAGGCACCAGGCAGCTGTCTTGCCACAGATTTAAGTTAGTGAGGCAGTCTGTCCACTCCTAGCCCCAAACTCTGAAGCCAGCTGAGTTTCAGCTTCAGCTGAAGTGAAAAGATAACTATGTGGTTCAAATGCATCTTGACTCACAGTTTCACTGTTTTGTCCTGGTTAAAGCTGCTCACTGTGTCTGTGGTTTTCTGACATGCATTTTCAATCCAGCTAGTGCTATTATCCAGTGTCTTTTCCAACCCTGACGGTGGGGATGGATTTTTAGCTCGCATATTTTTTCCAGATGTGATAAGCTCTCCATAGCCCTCTTGGTGAGCAAAAGCATATCCAGATCTTCTTGAGCTTGACCTACGGGACCGAGGCCTCCGGCCATGCAGAGGCCTGGCCTTCTGTTGAGCCTTCTGCCACTGGCGGATCTGGAGAGGAAGGAGACCCAGAGTGAGATGAAGCAACCAGGTGACAGGGGCCACTGTGAAGTGAAAGCCTTCCCAGTGAAAACAACATCAACATGAACAAAATACTTACCTTCCTTGCAAAAATTGAGTTTTTTCACCTAAAAGCTAAGAATATTTCTACCTGAAGGATTACCCTGGACACTCATCAATTTTTTTTTCTATCAAGAGACTATTAAGGACGCAAGAAGTATTAAGGAAAATTTTATTATTTTCTCTATCTCATACATCCGTCTTAAATGAATAGGAACATACTTTTATACAGAAAGATTTTCTAGCATGCACCACCCAAACATGGTCAGTATAACAATTTATTGTTCCAGTCCCTCAAAAGCAGGCCTTTTAAATGTCTTTTGAGATTCTCAGGATCCAATAGTCATTAGGAACTAGACAAAGACAAAATTTAGAAAATGAGAATCAGAAATTTCCAACTCTTGTGGTAGGTCAATGTATCATGAAATTGTCAGGGTTTTAATTTCATGGGGGTTGAGGGTAGGTCATTTTTTGAAGAGGCCAGATCATTTGGGTGGGTTTCCAATATTTCTTTCATTTCCCTATAAAGTTGAGGAGAAAGGATCCAAGGTTTAGAACAAGAGTTGCAAGCCACCTTTTTCTATGACTCCGCTGATTGCTTGGACTCCAACTCTTGTGTCAGGAGAAAACTGTTAAGCAGAAAGTCATGATCTGACTGAATATAGGAAGAAATGATCATCTTCCTTCCTTCAGCTCATTCATCATTTTCTGGGTTTACATAAGAATGAGCTTACAGCCCTGGCCGGTTTGCTCAGTGGTTAGAGCGTCAGCCTGCGGTCCAGAGAGACCTGGGTTCGGTTCCTGCTAAGGGCATGTATCTCTGTTGCAGTTTGTCCCTAGCCCTGGTTGGGTCATGCGGGTGGTGACCACTTGATGTGTCCCTTTCACATCAATGTTTCTCTCTCTCTCTCTCTCTCTCTCTCCCTCCCACTCTATCTGAACATAGAATAAAAAAAATGTCCTCAGGTGAGGATAAAAAAAAAAAAAAAGAGCTTACAGAGCCAAAGGGAAAGGACAAACAACAGGGGACTCTGGGAATCATTTCAGAAGGAATATTTTTGTATTCTGGCCTCAGAATGTGAGGGATATCATGACAAAGGAAAGTTCTACCTCAGTTCCCCTCAGCATCACTGGCTTGGTCACTCATCCCAATCAATGTTTTTACTCTTCTCTTAATGTGGCCACAAATATCTCCCCTTCTTTCTCCTTTTTTCTTTTTATCTGCACCCAGAACTAACTTGACATCATCTTACTTATGCTCTTCTTCCCAGAAAATACTGAAATATGATCTGTTAATCCCTTTGTTTAGGTATTTCTATAATCTGTTTCCCTTCTAACTGTATATTTTCTAATTCATCCATCACACTGCTGTTCCCTTTCTTAATCTGTTTAGAAGGTAACATCTCCTGCCTGTTTCTTTTTTTTTTTTTTTTTTTGGTACCTGCCCCTAGCGGGAACTGAACCCAGGACCCTCTGGTCCACAGGCCGATGCTCCAACCGCTGAGCCAAACCGGCCAGGGCTCCTGTGTGTTTCTGAATCTGCCACTATATTTCTACCAATATTTAGAGCCCCTTCACCACATACCTTGGTTGTCTCTCTTTTACTGCACCCTCTATTTGCCCCCAAGTCAATAACTTTCCCTACAGTTTGTCTTTCCCTTGGAATGATTGTCAAAATGCTGCCTGTCAACTTTTTTAAATACCCAGATTCACTTGTAATTTATGACTCCCCACCCATATTTAGTGTAGACATTTGTCTTTAACAGTACTCATAAGACTAGTACATTAGAAGTAGGCAGTTCCACCTACTGTGATGTGACATTGTGCACCGGTGGGTGTTTGCCAATTGGAAGTTTACTGGTCTTTCACTGGGCTTCCCATCAGGCAGAGAAGAACATGATCCCAAGAACCAAGAACCAGCCCTTCAAGGACTTATTAGCACTGCAACATACCTGGTCACTCAGGGTTGGGAATAAATCCACCTTCAAAAATCTGAATACCAGCACAGGCATAACTGAAGCCACTGTCGTTAGGAGAATAACAAGCCAGACGCACTTTTGGGTCAAGGAATGTCGTGCATTTCCTGTCATTAAAGGAAAATATACATTGTGGTTATAAATAGCATAGAATTGCTGCATTAATAGACGTGTCTATACTCATAAGGCCTTTTTAGAAATGGCAAGGTTCGGACTACCTAGGGAGAAAAACTAGGTGTCTTCTCTACTATGTAGTATGTTCAGTGGTGATGAGGAGAAGGCAAAAGTGATAACCCTTGGGAACTGCTTTGTAGCCTGATCACTTGGAGATTGCCAGCTAGAGCATTCTCTTATCCAGGTTCAGTTCAGCTTCACTCGTGAACCATAATTCTCTCAAGCTGTTCCTAGATCCCTTGACTACAAAGCATCCATTATTTGTAAGTGGCACATTTACCCTGGCGGCGGAGGTGTTTGCTGGACCATCTTTAACAATGGACCCAGGGAGAACTTACATCGAATGGACTTCGTTAGGTTCCTCTCTATCACATCTAGCTCATATTAAAATATAGTTATCTATGATGATAGCCTCCTTCCTGAAGTAGGTCTTCTACATAAATTTTTAGGCAGTTAGGGGGAAGGTCAAAGGTTCTTCCTGAGCCTTTTGTTTCTTAAAAATAATCAGCCTAAAACAATCAATATCCCAAATGGCATAGGTTGGGGTGGCAAACACCGCTTCCCTAACTATTATATCAAAATTACACAATGCAGGTCTTGGTTGCAGGTACAATTTCAAATAATGGTCTTGGTGACTGACTATGCCATAAAGGATAAGCTTTATCTACTTCAAGGCTAAACTTTTAAATTCAGAAACTACCCCCAGAAAACCTGCCTCAAAGGGCCTTGCTGATTTCTCTGATGATCACTGGGTTATGAGGTGCTCAAGGTTCCCAGGAAATAAGGGATGCTCCTGGGTTTTTGAAATGAGCATTCCCCTCACTGGGAAACCACCGATGCAGACATCCAACGTGCTAGTGAGATAGAGCAGTGAAACTCATTTCCAGCCTGAGCCAGTTTCCTTACTTTGTCCTCATACCTCGTATACTGGGATGTTTGTTTAAACAAAGAAATATGGGTCAGTAAGGCAAGTAGACAAGTTCTACAGAAGATGGTAACCCTACTTATATCACCAAAATAAACTTCTGTTTCTATTGGTTTCTAGGGATTTACCATGTAACCTCCAATTATCTAGGTTTCCTCTCCCAGTGCTAAAGAATTAACACCTTGAATGGGCTTTGGGTTCCTGAATGTTCTGGCTTTGGAGAATAGTATCTGCCTACCAAGGAGCAGTTGGTTCCATTTGCCTGGGCAGAACCAAACTTGACTCAATAAATTAAATGTCTCTTTGAGTTCCTTGAAGCTCAGTACCCCCAGGCATGGCTGGAAAAACACAAGCTTTGCTTTAAAACCACACTCCTGTTGGCTGCTGGCTACTAAGGAAAAAATTTTTCTTAAACCCCAATGTTGATCTAACGTTTGAAAAGTCTTATTGGAGCTCAACAATTAATTCCTGGAATGACGTGCTTAGCTGGGGAGAGCGGTTCCCACACAAACTACTTTCTCCAGTTGAGGCATTCCAGTCTCGTTATACATTCTAGAATGCTCTCTTAGGACTGGGAATCTTCTAGTCAATGCACTGAACTTTCAGATTTGACAACCAAAAATAACCTTAAAAATAGTTTTAATGTCTCTCTTTCCTAATAGGCTTATATTCATTCATTACCATCATGTCTCTTCTACATGGCTGAAATCTTTTGGTAAGCAAAGTATTAATATCACATATTAAGTAAGAGTGGTGCAATTTAAATTTTCCATGTACATGCAGGGCAAAGCAAAAGTTGAAGAATAACATTTTTAAGTGTATGTTTAAATTTAAATGGAATTACAATTTCAGGAGCCTTTGCATCGTTGGAAATGTATAACGCTATTGTTGCTCTTATTTTTCTCTCTACAAGAAGTCTTCTAAGAATTGTTTTGTAGAATGGATTCCCCAACTAGCAGATGCAAATCTCAGTCTTGCCTGATAAGAGGTCAAGAAGATTTTCACTGTACGCCTCTCCAGTTTGCTGGGATGAACTCAAAAACATCATTGTTACCAACTTCTGTCTCCTACTTAGAGATCTCAGAACTTCTGAGAAAGTATATTAGTAGCCCCACTGTGTAAAGTTCAGTGGTCCTTGCTAGGAATCATTTTGAAATGTGGAGAGCAATGGTAGCATACTCCATAGATAGAGCAGATGTACCGTTCTGTAGAATCATAGAAGCTCAAGATCATACGGGATTTTAAGAGGTGCTTTGCTACCCATTTACTGCTCAGAACACTTTGTAATGTCCCCATGCCCCATTTACTTGAATCATCACCACCACCACCACCACCACCACCACCATCATCACCATGATCATCACCATGATCATGGTTAACATTTTTTAAGTACTACATAGAATGTCAATGTGCAGCATTTTTATATGTATCATCTCATTTGACCCTCACAAATTTCATATGAAACTAGGAACTACTACTATCCCCAGTTTAGAAGTGAACACAGGCACACAAAGGCAGCGTGCCCTGGGTCACATGGCTTATAAATGGTGAAGCTGACACTGTACCCTGGCCATCTAACAACAGAGCCTACTCTTCATGCCACTTGCAGACTAATGTCTCCAAAATTTTAGAAGCCTCTAAATTATATATCATTTCTTTCTTATCTAAATGCAAATAAGTTCCCCCGGTAACCTTTGGCAAAGATGTTGGTGGCAATGTGCCATAAAAGCAGAGCCCGGTATTTCTTGCTCTCTTTTTTTCCGCTATCAACCATGAACTTTTCACAGGTGTCAGGTAGCCCTGATATATATGCTCTGCCTCTTGTTTTCAAAAGGGTAGTTTACTGCATCTGGGTAGTTGGGAACCAGTAAGCAGTTACCTCAATGATGCTTTTGCATCTGGGAAGGACAGCAGGAAATAACCTTTTAGAGCCCTGTTCGAGCCTGGAAGCCTTCAGAGGCATCCGACACAATTAATTCCTGCAAAAAAGATTCTTGGTCGCCCCTAGCCCCACCCAACCCAGAAAATAAATTACGAAGACAAATAAATGACAGTGTGATATTGGGCCCCAGTAGATAGTAGGATTCACTTACCAACAAATGGAAACTGTTTTGGGAAGATGCCAAACATGCCATTACTCTGCATTGTAAATAAAATGAGGAAGTAAGAGGCAATGCTGCCCCAGATGAAGACGTGATTGATGGCAGTCCAGTAACTGGTATCCAAGGCTATCTGTAAATAAAGTCAAATACACAGGGAGGTCTTTGAGGATTAAAAGAGCATCATTTTACTGAGTGGTTTTCCCCCAGAACTGCTCTGTGAAGAAATGGTTGCACCTGTTTAGCTCCCAACCAATCACAGGCATTTCCACTTTTTGCACAACACAAGGAACTGACTTAACATTTCTGCTGGACACCTGACTTTAGAACTTATATCTGCAGCCTACCATATCCATGACGGTTGAGACAGAATCGGGGGATAAAATATATGAAATGTCTCTTTGTAGAGAAATAAGAAGGTGAAGTGGGTTCCAATTTCAATGTTATATTATAAAATGCTTTCAAAACATTTCTTTTGGAAAAAAATTATTTTCTGTAGTGATCACGTGCAACATTTTATAATCTGTATGTCAATGTTCACATGACCATTTTTTACAGTGGTATAATTGGTTTTATATCAATGTTCTACCTCATTTTGATGATTCTTTCTCTTAAGTTATTCAAATAATAACAAAGAAAAATCCTTAATCCTCTTCTGACATAAATTTCGGAAGCTGGGGTTCAGAGTGACCTGAGAGCACGCTCACAAGCCCTTCTCCCTTTCAATAACTTGTGGCAGTACAGCCGAAAAACAGTGGCCTGCTATCAGCAAGACAAGGAAGCCACTGGTGAATATGAACCTGTGCATTCTCAGAGGGAAAAAAAGAGGTTCTGACCTCATTATCTGTATCACAGAGGTCCCAAATGATCCAAGTGATGGTTTGCACTTCTAGCAGAGGCTGGTACGAGACCACAGATTTCTTGCCTGCCTAAAGGGGCCTTACTTACTGAGTAAATAGATCCTTCTCTGCATGTGGAGATCTACTTCTGCTTTCCACTTGAAGTTTACTGTCCTTTATAATGCTGCCCCATTAAAAGGATGCTGGCATCCTTGCTTGTGAACTCCAGAGGTTATGAAGGGACAGCATTGTCTTTACTCAAGAAGTCTAAAAACAGAGAGCCCTCCCACGCATGCCTCAGCAAAGAAATGCTGGTTTTCCAGTTTGTTTGGCTACTAAGACATTAGACAAAATTTCCAAGTCCATCTTCTGTCACCTGTCAGTTCATCACTATCCAGAGATACCCATAGCCTGGACTATGTGGGTATGAGTAGGCAAAGAAAAATCACAACACATTTAAGACTCAACTTTTTAAAAAATGAACACACAAGAACAGGAGGCCACTACTAAGGCAGAACGGATGTAAAAGACAGACAAGTACTATAACTACAACAACAATGTAATGAGAACTCTAAATGGATGTAATTAGATCCCAGAACAACAACAAAAAATTCTAGAAGAAAAAAAATTATTTCTGAATTTAAAAATTCAATAGAGAAATCAAATAAGAACAATCATGGATGAGAACTGAATTTATATTCTGGAAAAAACAAATGGAAATAATATCTCACAACAGAAAGCAAAAACCTGAAGAACTAGAAACCATGTGCAAAAAGATATAAGACAGGCATGGCAAATCCATAGATGTCAGATACATAGGCCCAATATACAAAAAAACTGATATTTTAGAAAGAAGAAGAAAGAAATTAAAAAGTAATGATCAAATAAATGACAGAAGAAAACTTATATAACAAGCAGCAAAGACTTTCAGATGGGGAGGAGCAATCTAAATCCAAAACAAATTGATGAAAGAAGTTACATTTTGCTGACATTTGTACAGTCCAAGAATAAACAACAGAAGCTTCTAGATAGAGAAGATACTACTTACAAAGGAAAGAGAATCAGCCTAATATCAAACTGCTACACTGAAAATGGTAGATAGTAAAACATGGTTTAGAAAGTTCCTGAAGATAAAAGCTCTGACTCAAGAATCTTATGCCATTCCCATAGAGCATTTAAATATACAGACAAAGACAGAGGCTCAAAAGCATAAAATCTGTCTGCCCTTTCTGAAAAACATTACTCAAGGAAATTGCTGCAACCAAATACAAATTAAATCAGAACAAAGACCTCAAAATAGCAGAAGACAAAGAGCATAAAAGTGGTGGTGAGCAGTAATTCTTGTAAATTTGTAGTTGGCTCTAAATGAGTAATATTGTGAGTATGAGCTGCAGTATTAATTTAGAACAAATTTTGCAACCGTCAAAACATCTTAAAGGAGCATTTAGTAACATAACATCCTGAAACCGAAGTTCTCAATTATTATCATGCAAGAGTTGGGGCGTGGAGTAGGGCCAGGGAGAGAGAAGTAAAGTAAAACCATTTCCAAAATTGTTTAATTTGGAGGTGGATGAGGGAAGGTGTAGAACAGAATAGTGAAGCATCTGATGGAGGACATAGTTTTTAGTTTTGGTATATTAGTATAGAAATGATGTAAATGACTATGAAAATAGGGAGAAATCACTAATAAAATGGGAATTTAATAGTAAAAGTTGTGACTTATTCATAAGTAGGATATGAAAAAATCAAAGTGCATCCAAGTATACAAAGAAAAAAAAAAGGAAACAAAAAGGTAGAATTAAAAGTAATCATAAAATAGCATGAAAGGAACAAGATAAAATACAGGTGTCGTTATAATAAAATGAGTAGTTTAGCTCTCTTATTAAAGGAGAAAAACTAATAGAATGAGATTAAAAAGAAATGAAGATAAAGGGATGGACCCAAATTATATATCAGGTAAATGCAGACTAAAAAAGGCAAAAGAAATAAAAATATTAAGAATTAAAATTTACATAAGGATATTTTACCATGAAAAAAGATAAAAGCAACAAAGAACAGGTAATAATCAAGAACTATAACATGGCAAATAACATAGCCTCAAATTATTTAAGGTAAAACCTCCCTGAAATACAAGGAGAGCTTGATAAGAATCATAATCACTATAGAAAAGTGTACTAAACGTCCCCCAGTGGAACTCCATGGCTGACCTGCCATCCAGCATGAGCAGAGCCAAGCTGGGAGAGGGGGAGCAGCAGTGTTCTCCCCACGAGGACGCAGCCCGTGGCTGGGTGCTGCCTGCAGTGGCTAAGCCTAGCCGTGGCTCTCCGAGTTTCATTTGCCCTCCTGAAGATTCTAGTCCTACCTGGCAGCTTTTAATGAACCTTTCAAACTTAAATTAAAGAAGTCTCTTTTGTCTGTAAGTGCAATCTTTTTGGAAATTAATATTGCAATATTTATAAAATTCAGAATGTTTATACTCTCTGAACCAACCATAAAAAAACAACAGTGTTCATCCATCAGATTGGTAAAAGTTAGGAGTTCTAACCCCAAAATTTTCATCTGTAGAAATTTATCTGACAATATATAAAATATATGTACTAGTACATGTGTGGCAGCACTGCTTCAATAAAAAGAAAAGAAAAAGAAAAAAGAAACATCCTGAATGTCTATCATTAGAGGATGTATAAACAAATAATTATATGTCCATTTATAAGATTCTATAAAGCTTTTATTAAGATCATGATAGATCTCAATGGGTTGATTTGGAAAGCTGTCCACCATATCTCATTAAGTGAGAAAGTATATTATAGAAATTGTGAGAATGTCTCTTGAATACATGTCTCATGAATATGTGTCTCAAAGCAAACAAAAAAAATATAGAAGGATTAAGATAAAGTAATCATAATGGTAGTTAACCAGGGAAGTATAGGGAAGGAAAGGAAGATGGTTTGTTTTATTTTAAACACTTCTATATTATTTGAAATGTCAAAAGAAGAACATTATACTTCAAATAACTGAAGAAAACTGATATTTAAAAAATAATGGAGACTGGTAAAGTTTGGCCAATAGCATCAGCAGAACACATACATAAGATTTATAGTTGTAAGTATAGACCAAGGAAATTTCATGGCTATTATTACCGTAACGACTAGTCACACTTAGCAAGAAAAGAATACCAATGCCACCATCAAAGTGAGCTTATTCACAAAATTCCTAATACTTATTATTCTCTATATATACAGGACAACAGTTTTTTATTTAAGCCTAAATTGCTGAGCTTTTGTGATTATAAACATTTGTGTACTCAATCAGATCTGAGAATTCTATGATAAAGCACACATTTTTAAGGCTTCCTAGAAATAAAAATGTATTAGACTAAAGTGACAGGAATTAGCCTATATATTCCTTAAACTAAAATTTTCATGTTGAAAGAGGATCTGTGTGTTTACTCTCTATCAACAGAGTTTCTCTTCTGTTTTATTCTAGGATGGCGCCGGTGTCCTGCACATCCCCTCATGGAAGAAAGAGGCGGATTGTGCATTCCCTGTAGCCACTGTATATTGGGGGAAGGCCACAGCTTCCAGGATTCTGTGTAAAGAAGGGAGGTGCACATGGCTTTGGAGTCACAGACCTGAGGTCAGATCAGGGTTTAAATCCTGGCCCACTGTGTTCCATGTGACTTGAACTGCAACAGGTCTATTTTTTCATCTATACTTGTAGTATCTATGTTTTAGACAGCTGTGAGTGAAGAAGAGTAAATGAAATAATGGAATTATCTCAGTAACAACTCATTTACATAGGAAATATTCACTCATTGGGAGCTGTTGCTGTTACTCTGAAAACCAGAAAAGCCTGGCAGAAGCAAGTGGGTCAAGTTTGTTTTCAGACTCTACACTCTCCTTCCTCTATTCTTGCAGATACTCTCTCTTCCAAACCCCGGTGCTCCTAGCTTCATGACCTCTCCCATTCTTTCTTTCGCCTACATAAACAAGAAAGTATCTGGTATCTTTTGTTATGTTCAGTGTAACTTTCTTCTTACACTGCCTGAACATCACATTTTAACCCATCTTACTGTAAAATAAAAGACATTATCCCAGACAACGCTGGAGTCAGATAGGTCTGGGTTCCAATCCTGGATCTGGGACTCAGTGTGAGACTTCAGGTAAGTCATTTAACCTCTCTGAGCTTCATCTGTAAAAGAGGACGATAACAAAGTGGCACTGTAAAATAAGTATAAGCTGATCTTACTCATAGTGGCAATGATGATACAAGTTTTTGAAGACTATCACCAAGGACAGGCTAGCTTTAGTCATCTGGGGTAAGATGGGCATGTAACTAATACAGCAGGGATAGTTGAATACCTCAACCAAATTCTTCTCACTTCCTTTGCTCGACTTTAACCTCTCTCTTCATATCGCTTGCCCTTCCATTCATTCAACAAATACTTATCTGAGTCTGGCCCTGTAGTTTAAATTGGAGTACAGTAATAAACAAAGCATGCCAAATGGTGGAAACTGGTATCCATCCCCACCCATTCTGCATCTAGACCACCATCACTAGCCTGGACCTCTCCTTTCTTAGTCTCCTATCCAGAAAGTGCCTCAGTCCCCTGGCTGTTTCAGACCCCTCCAGCACTCAGAATTAATGATGGGCATGCGGGTGAGGGCAGTGAGGAAGGGGAATATGTGGGTAAGACTTAGAGGACTTTAACCCCGTAACATGGCAAAGAGATCACAGCTACCAGGCGGCAACACTCAGAATCTCATCTTTGGAAATACAACTGCATGTGAACATTACTGCTTCCCAATTGTGCCTAAATACCCGGCAACCCTGTAATAGTTGTATTATAGAAAATGCTTGCCTCACATTTTTAAAGAACACTCACAAATGCCTTTGTTTAAGAACATTTACTTGGGGAATAAGACAACTGAATCCTGCTCCTAAACCTGCTCCTAAACGCAGTCACTGTGTGATCTTGGGCAAATCTTGGACCCCAGTTTGTTATATCAACTTTATTTAAAATTATACCTGTTATGCTTTTAACATATGACCACCAATTCCTTGAAACTCCTTTCTCTGGGAAATGGAGCTTCATTCTCTTCCCCTTGAAAGTGGACTGGACTTAGTGAATAGAGTATGAAAAGGGAAACATTTGGTCAGATTACCATAGAGAAACCTGAAAAACATCATCTTAACTAAGTAACCAAGATCAGCATTGCCAAATATAAATTATGTTGACATCATGTGCTCCCTGGTAGGATGCAACAAGAAAAACACATCTCTGATTCTCCCCAAAAATCCACAGTCTCAGTCTATTCCTAAGAAAACATCAAAGGGACATTCTCCAATATGCCTACCACACTCTTCAGAAATGTCAAGGTCATGAAAGACAAGGAGAGAGTAGAGAACTGTCAGAGAGTGGAGGAACCTATGGAGACATGAGATCCTCAACAGAAAAAAAGGTCATTAATAGAAAAACTAAGAAAATCTGTATTTCAGTTAATAGTATTGTACCAACGCTCATTTCATAGTATTGATAATTGCACAATGGTTATGTAAGGTGTCAGTGTTAACGTTAAAGAAAAGCTAGGTGGACCACAGTTGCCCTTGAGGAGACGGAAGGTGGACAGCAGATCTTGGAGAGAGAAACGTCAGTTAGGCCTGAACCAAACAGACCTGGATACACCCACCCCAAATGAGGGATCAATGGTTACTCTGAGTCTTAAATATGAATCCCTCTGAAAAAGCATGGGTACCTTTCTTATAAAACTTTATAATCAAAGGTAAGACATTTTGAATAGTTTGCTTTTTAAAACTCCAAATTACAGAATGCAAAATTTCATGATCATTTTGTGAATAAACAGTGTTTTAAAAATAAGATTGTTTCTATGATCTCTCAACTTGTGAAAAAGGAGAAATGCAATGGTGACATCCAACTATAACAAGAACTGTGTGCTTTATGGGAAAAACAGCTTCTAAATCTAAATTTAATATAGAAACATAGCACTGGCATTGCTGCAATAGAATCTAAGAAAACAAATTATGGACAAGCAAAAGGAAAAAGAGAAAAAGATATATAAGAATACCAACAGACTTTTTTTTAAATTAAAAAATACAGTTAACCAAAAATTGTAGGTTTAATTTTGAAACCTAGCTCACTAAAAATATATCATGCCACAGCTTTTTTATCCATTCGTCTACTGATGGACATTTGGGCTGTTTCCAGATCTTAGCTGTTGTAAACAGTGCTGCTATGGACATGGAGGTACATATATTCTTTCTGATTGGTGTTTCAGGCTTCTTAGGGTATATTCCTAGAAGTGGGGTCACTGGGTCAAATGGCTGGAAACAGCCCAAATGCCTATCAGTAGACGAATGGATAAAAAAGCTGTGGTACATGTACACAATGGAGTACTGTGCAGCTATAAGAAAGAAAGATCATTTATCCTTTGAAACAACATAGAGGGACCTGGAAAGTATTATCCTAAGCGAAACAAGCCAAACAGAGAAAGATAAGTATCATATGATCTCACTTATTTGTGAAATATAATGAACATAACAGTTTGAGGAATGGGGTAGTCCCAGAGGCGTGGAAGTGGGGTACAGACTGACAATCCCCAGAAGAGGGAGTGGTGGGGGAGAGATAAACCACAGAACGTACATGCATGTGTGCATGAACAATGGACATGGACAACAAAGCTGGGGACAGGGCGGCGAGGGAGGGGGAAGGGGGAATCAAGAGGGGAAAAACGGAGAAACATCTGTAACAAAAATAAACAAATTAATTAAGAAATAAATAAATAAAATAAGTTCACAGACTTCATATATATATATATATATATATATATATATATATATATATATATCTCATGCCTGTCATATCTACAATGAATTTTTCATGTAAATTTTGCCCTTGTTTATATAGCAGATAATGTCAAGAACAGTTTGAAGAATAGTTTTCCTTTGCTTTTTTCTTCAGTGGTTGGCCCTTCATCTCAGTTACTACCTTTCAAATCATCTCTTGGAGCACCAAGTAACAGGCCTGACCTGGAGGTACCTATTACCACTAAAAAGATGTCCCTGTACACCCCACAACTGCCTTCCACTGAAAGGAGAATCCAGAGAACTGAAAACGTGCACTTATGACAAGGAGTAGGTCACCCAACTCTCTGGGCTGTATTCATTGAGTTTGCTCAGTGATCAAATGGCAACAAAGCAAGAGAGGGTGCAGTGCCCAATATAGTGGCAAGAGCAATAAGAAAAGATGGAACAGTAGCTTTCTGTGTGGTGATATAGACCTTATCCCAGCAATGGGCTCTCCCAATAAAGGTCTTAGCTACGTCAGATGCTTCCAAACCACTCCATGATTTTTCTCCTCTGCTGCAGAATTAAACATTGGAAACCAGGCTTGGAGGGCTCACAAAGCATCAGTATGCTTTATTTCGTTGTAAAACAGACAAACAGAACTTCTTTTTGATTGGAGAAATCTGGTTCTCCTTTTGGATACTACTTGTCTGACTCTGAATTTTGAACTTCCAAGATGTCAAGTGTGAGATGGTTTGGGTATGGACTTAATGATACTCACTTAGGTGGGCCAAGGAATGACAAAACACCCTTTTAAAGCAATATGTTTACATTTTATTCATTCAATCTAATAAATATTTATTGAGTCATGAAGAAAAAGTCTGGGTTTAATGAGATCTTTTGTTGGATGTAAGCAGCTAAGATTTGGAAAAGAGATTGTTTATAGAATTGAAAAAGGACTGACCAAAGGCAACTCAAACTCTATAAAAATTAAGCCCTTGATTGATACTTTCCCCTTAAATACAAAAACAAAAAACAAACAAACAGAAACCTCCAAACCTAAAACAGAAAGAAACAGAAGCCACATTGCTTGCCATACCCACCCAGAGCTACAGATTTTAATGGATTAGAAAGCTTTGTGAAGTCTAACTCCATTTCTAATAGCATTGTCCATATTTGCATTAAAAAGGAAATAGAAACAACACTCAAGATGTCCAGTGGAAGAAGATCAATGGAACATCAAAAAGCATCCCCATCAGATTCAAAGGTACCACAGATTAAACACTGAACCTCTTGAATAATTCCAAGGAAAGGTATTGCCAAATAAACTTTAGATCTCACTTTAAAATCTGGAAAGTATTAAGTCTTATAGAAATTATGAAAACGTTTCTCTTTCTAAGTGGAAAAGTTTTCTTCTTCAAACACCAGAAGGAAGTAATAGTATAATAATATCTCATATGTCTTTACCGACAATGCTCAACCCCAAAATGTGATCCATTGTGAGGTTTACATTAACGTGAAGGATATAAATACCTAATGTTAATTTCCTACATTAGGTAATTTATGTTAAAGCTTGTTGTTTTCTTTCTCTTTTCAGCTTTATTAAGAAATAACTGACATACTTTGCTATATAAGTTTAAGGCATACAGTATGGTGGCTTGATTTACATATATTGTGGAATGATTACTATAATAGGTTCAGCCAGCATCTCAACATGTGTAGTTAAAAATGAAACCCCAGTATTCCTGTAGGGTTTTGTTTTGTTTTTTTCAAAGAAGTAAACAAAATCAGTCAACAATGAAACAGAATTTTAAAAGTTGTAAAGCTATCAAGCTGTTTTCACCAACACGGTTACCTGCATGCTGACCACAATGACCAAGGACGTGGCCATGGTAACTGCAAAAGACTGGTAGTCGGCAAAGTGCTGCCCATCTTCTCCAGACGCATTATAAAAGGCCCCATAGGGGATGAAGAAAAGGATTAATGAGGTGTAGATTCCATGTGCCATGCAGATGAAAAATTTACGCTTGTTAAAAAGTAGATTCAGCTGTCCAGGTTTGTAGAGCTGGGGAAAGTCCATACTGTTCTGGTCACTTACATCCTGTCAACAGAGAGTTACTTCAGAACAAGAGATCTGAGGAGAAGTCAGAGAGGCCCTGAATTCCCTATCTCCAGAAATAGCAAGTGCATGTCTAAGCATGCCTTTATATGTACTACTCATTATCTTGCTTTTGTCCCCACAATAACCCAGAGGAGACTAAAATGATTTCTATTTTATAAAGGAGGAACTGGAGTCTCAAAGAGAGATTCATGAGAGGTTACACAGCTCTCAGAACCAAAACCTGACTCGCACCCAGATGTTTGGCTTCACATTGAGGTTTCCTTCCTGTATTCTCCTGCAGCTGCATTCATGATCCCAGGGTTCCAGTGTCAGCTGCCAAGGCAGTGAGTGGAAGTAACTAGGTGATGGCAGCAGAGAGCTGCAGAGTTGGAATTGGCCAATCAGAGTTCCCAGCTTATGAGGGAAGGGGAGCAGGAGGAGAGGAACAGGAAAAGGGAAACATTGCATATGGGATTTCAGGTGGGCAGGGAGCTGAGCCTAAAGAGGTGAGTGTCCTACCCAATGAAGATTTCAGTGGCACTTACCAGGTGTTCAGGACAAAGAATTTCCACAGAATGAGAAGGCATCATGTTTGGCCCTAACAAGGGTCCTGGGGGAAAACTAAAAGAGTTCTTCCTGAGCTTAATGTGCACACAAATCACCTAGGAAGCAGATGATGATTCAATAGGTCTGGGGTGGGGCCTGAGACTCTGCATCTCCAACCAGTTCCAAAGCTGATGACCACACTGTGAGCACCAAAGCCAAATGCCAAAACCAAAAGGGATGGCAAGGACTGACCACGAAGGACATCAGAGGACCATGGGTGGAGGAGAAGCAGGCCAAAGAGGAAGAGACACAGGCATGAACTCTAGGGGCAGACCAAGTTCCCTTCCCGCTGTGGGATAGCCTGAGTCTAGGTGAATGGAGTCCCATGAAGAACACTGACATATTCTGTTCAGAAGTTGTGTTTTGAGATGCTGTTGAGGCTTGTTTTCTCTGTCCAGTGACTTGGACAGTTATGGGCACAGGCTTTGAAATCAGACAATCCCGAGTTGAAACCCCAGCTCTGCAGCTTAGCAGGTGTGTAGTGTGAGCCTCAGTTTCCTCATTTCCAGAAATGCTAACAATAGCACCTCCTTCACAGGACCACTGTCATCATTAAATGGGCAGGTATTCAGCAGAGTTCTTGCCATACCTTAAGTAATAAATAAAGATGCCTCTATAAAGAATAATAATAAAATAATGATAGTAATAATAACAATGGTGGTAGTGCAGCAAGCTCAGAGTCAAGTGGCCTGGTGTTAGGGTGAATTCTATCTCTTATTGACTGTAGGGCTTTGGGGCAGTGAGTTGAACCATTGAGCCTTGGCTTCCTCCTTATAAAATGAGTGATCTGTAGGTGATCACTGAGGCCCTTCCCGCATAGCATTCCATGTTCCTGGGATCAGTTTGAGGGCCAAGTTAACAAAGCAGGAAAGGAAGAGAACAGACACTCAAGTGCATGGCTATAGAGGCCTTATTATATAGTTTTTCAAACTGCACAATGACCATCTTTTTGCAGACACTGCTTTATTTTTGTTATTTTATTCCACATTCTGAGCATGGAAATGAATGTGCTTTAAATCCTTTACATCGAAGGTCTTTAGGAATCCATTTCTTGGTGTAGAATTCCATAAACTATGCCATTCACAAACTGCCCTTTTTACATATGAAAAGTGAGACTTACTACTGACTGCAAAGTACAAAATGGAAGAGTGAAGTGAGCTCATAATGTGAAGATTTATATTTTGCAATAGAAGGCTTCGGGCCAGAAAATGAGGCTCAGCAAATGGGTCTAACAACAGCCTGGAGAAAATCTGGTCTCCTTAAAAATACTTCAAAAAAGTTTTTTAAAGAATACACTCTAATCGTGCCATGGAAACTCTTCTGGCGAGGTTTTCATTTCCCCTATAGGCAGCCAGACAGTTTCCTCTTCCAGGAAATACCTTCCAAGGCTCTGAGTGTGCCAAGGAGCCACCATTTTTGTAATTGATTCCCTCCCTTCTCTCCTCTCAAGCAAGTTGAGCTAAACAAAAGAAGACTGCAATGCACCCTCTCTCTCCACGGCTATGGAGCCATGTCTTTCTCTCCCAGTAGGAAGGTGCTCCGCTGGCCTGTAATTTCTGCTCTGGGCTGTGCTGGCCAAGGAAGTCTCCCTGCACATGCTGCCTCTCTGCACTCCCGCCTGGTTCCATGAATTTTTATCTTCCACTCGAGGTTCTCTACTCTCTCAGAAGCTAATACAGCACTTCCCGGTGTGTAGAACCACAGGGTGCTAGTTCTGAGGCATATTAATAAGTGATATGTGGAAAATAAATAAGAATACAGTTGCATACGTTTGGGAAATGCTGAACTAGGAAGAAGTCAAAGAGACTACTTCCTGCAGGATGTCTTAGAGCCTTAAGAGCTCTGAGACGGTGGGATGTGAGTGTGGAATATGAATCTCTAAGAGGACAGTAGCCAAACTGATCAGAGAAGCTTTGGGGGCAGTAAGGTATCTGGAAGGGGTTTTTGCAATACCTATTAAAACAACTGTGCTCCTAAGACTCTCTGTGACTTATATCTTCTACTTATAAGTTAGAAGCAACTAAAAGACATCCACAGAGCACAATAACTTGTAAACATAGAGAAAAACGCTTACCTGGTCAAAAATCCCCATGGCTAAAACAGGAAGTGATGTGTAGACAATGTTATAAAGGGTAATGAACCACTGGTCATAGACAGTCTGAAAAGAAATAACACATCTGTGAGCAACATCATCCATACCAATGAGCATATTCACTTGTCAGTCTTAAGTGAAAATCTCAATTTCCTGCAGTGGTTGGGAGTTTAGTTTTGGAGCCAGACAGAATGAGTTCTCCCTCACACTCTCTCTCTCTTATCAGCTCCACTGCCTTAGTGAGATACTAGATCACTCTCAATTTCCATTTCTTTATCTTAAAATGAAGCCATACTTTCCCTGCAGAGTTGCAATGGGGATGAAAGGAGATGATCTACAGAAATCACTGGACACATTCAAGGCCCTGGACTCTTGTGGTGGACTGTTAGTTCATTCTTCCATTTTGCAATGGCTTATAATGAGTCCAGTGATCTGATCTAAGTGATATGCAAAGGATTCACTAAAATCTTCAGAGGGGGATGCAGAAATTAACTTATCAGCTCTACTATGTGTTCAAATGAAGAGCTTTTTCTTAGGAGTGGTTTAAAGTAAGCTGGAAATTGAGCTATCTGCACAGGATACTGCATATAAGTAAGTAAGATGATAGAAATATCCCCTCATGAAATTTGCATTCTAATGGGGACAGGAAAAGGACAATAAACAAGAATATATACATATATATATAATCTATATTATATATATCTGAATGAGTGAGTTAGGAGGTAATACATATCAGGGAGGAATGGAGAATAGGAAATGTCGGAGGGTTGTAGGTGATTAGAAGGGGGTCTCACTGAGAAGTGACATTTGAGAAAATGTAGTAGTATGCAACCTTACAAGGTCTCAGCCCAGAGCAGGAACCTTAACAGGGTTCCAGATGCCAACTCCTGTCTACCCCAAGAGTCTACCAGAGCAGCAGCTCAATCTCTCATGTCCTTCTGATGAGTAAATGCATTCAACAACTCTATTTAGATATATGAGTTCAGAGTGTCTGCCTTCATGTACCAGGAGACACATAAAAATGCGTATTGCAGCATTGGTTGTAACAGCTCCAAACCAGAAACAAACAAAACATCCATCAGATGTGGAACGGAAAAAGACACTGTAGGACTATATTGACATCATGGAATACTACAGAATAATGAAAAGCAAAAAACTTCAGCTATATCCAAGAATAAGAATGAATAAAAAATATAAGTAATGCTAAGCAAAAGAAGCCAGACAAAAAATTAGGATTCCATTTCAATAAGTTTGAAAATGTGCCAATCATTTTTAGGTCTTTGAGAGATTCATACTGATGATAAAATTAAAAGACAAAGCAATAATGTGATTATAAATGCCAGGTTAATGGTTACCTCTAGAGAGTTGGAAAAAGGGTGTGGCCAACAAAAGGTAAGGGAGGTAAGGGGAGCTTCTGGGAGTTTGGCAACATTCTGTTCCTTGCACTGGATCATAGTCATGGGGATGTTCGTTTTACAATTTGTTAAGCTGATGTTAAGGTATTAGGAAATTTTTATAGCTTCATTATATTTTACAATTTTTTAAAAAAGGAAACACATGACCTTTTTTAGTCATAGCCTGGCAAAACTTTGGACACTGGGAGGATTTTAAAAATCCATACTCTAGACCAATTAAATCAGTATCTTTGGGGCTGGGATGATCCAGGCATCAGTAGTTTTAAATTTTTTCCAAGGAGGCCCTGACCGGGTAACTTCGGTTGGAGTGTCATCCCATACACCAGAAGGTCACCTGGTCCCAGTCAGGGCACACACCCAGGTTTTGGGTTTGATCCCTGGTTGGGGTGTGTACAGGAGGCAACCAATCAATGTTTCTCTCTCTCTCCCCACCCACCACCCACCCCTTCCTCTCTCTCTAAAATTAATAAAAATTATATCCTCATGGGAGGATTTAAGAAACTTTTCCCAGGTAATTTCAGTATGAAGCCAAGATTGATTATTTCACTCACCCTCATCAAAGAGAGAGAGAGAGAGAGAGAGACAAGTAGCTGGCATGAATCCTCCACTATTTGATGATGGCACCTCACTTCCAGTCCTCAAGCATATTAATTCACATTGTGATTGCAGTTTGGAAAATATAAAAGAGGGAAAGCAGCCAAACAGGAATCTTGTAGGCCCAGGCAGAACGTGTGCTGGTCAAATTACTTAATCTTTCTTCACCTCATCTACCAACTAACATCCACTCACAGAGAAGAGATGATTTCTGATATTAAGAAGAAAGACTGGGAAATCATGACATACTACACTGAAAGTGGCTGATGGCGTGGCACAAAGTGCCACCATCATCACAAACTGGCTAGCACTAAAGCCTAAATTATTCACAGCAGGCATTTGTAAGTTGGCACTTGGACTTGAAGCCTCATTTCACAACTAGAGCAAGAGAGGACAAGAAGGAAAAATTCATGAGAATAAAGCTTAAATGACTTTTTGCAATTTCTTGGAAGCATTTTACTGCTACTCAGAATCACAACAAGAAAAAGAAAACTAGCTGATATTTACTGAGCCCCCTGCTATGTACCAGGTTCTAGTTCAAGGGCTTTACATATATTGACTCGTGAAATCCTCCCAACCATATGAGGTCAGTACTAATAACAGCCCCCAAATTATAGATGGGAAAACTGAGTCCCATCAAGGTTGGGAGATTGCTCAATGTCATACATTGAACATAAAGAGTTTCAAAGTATGGTCTAGAGAACTTCTAGATGTGTAAATGTCAAAACTATTCTCAAAAAGATACTACGAAGTTAATTTCTTTGCCCTTTTCTATCTCTTTCTTGCATAAAGGTATATGACTTGTGATAATACAACCAACTAAATGCAGAAGCAGATATGAGAATCTATCTTAGGACTCAAGTCAGAAAACTGATATTTCTCTCTTTAATACCCCACATAACTTAATCCCCAAATCCCACAGATTTGGCCACTTCAGATGGCTTGCATTCCTGCCCAAGCCATTCACTTCAGTGACTGTCTTCCTGGGGCCCTTCTACTGGGATGCTCACCCTCCCACTCCTCACCTTCTTCACTATGATTGATCCCTGAAGGGTCATTCCATGGACAGGTCTTCCAGGAAGCCTTTCTGTGCCCTGCCACTCCCACCCTCCGGAGTTGGGGTCCAGCCACTTCTTAATAGTCCTCCAACACTCCACGCCTCACTCCTTTGTAACTGTCAGCTTAAAAATGATTTATGTGCCAGCACCACCTCCACGAGACTGTGACCTCCTTGTGAGCAGTTACATGACTTACACATCTGTATGCACCCAAGAAGTTAACCCAGTGCCTGGCATGGGGTAATTATTCAACAAAGGGAAGCTTGTGTCTTAAAGGTAAAGCCGTTGGAGTCAGAAGACAGAACTAGGTATTCTTAAGTAAGATAACCCCTCTGAGTCTTTGGTTTCTTGGCTGTAAACTGGGGACCCAGGGGAGGCAGTGAGTGTTCACGGAAATAAGCAAATGTCAGAATAGCAGCACCTGACAAACAGAAGATGCTCAATAAGAGCGCACCTGCATTATGGAAGGAAGGGAGAGAAGGAAGGAAGAAGGGATAGAGGGATTCAAGCTTCAAATGATGTGTTTAAGGTAAGTGAGAATGTCTATTTTTTCACTAATTACACTTTTTATGAAAATACAATTATTTACTGCTATAATTAATCAGAGATATTTATTTGTATAGTAAACTACTATATTCATGAAACCAAGAGAAAATCTAAACTAGATTAACAAAACTGAATACCTTGATATAATGAAGTATTTTCCTCATGAATACATAATTATATCAATCACTGTTTATTCTAAACAAAAGTGCTAATCTGAGTTATTCACCTTTAAAAAAATAGCTTTTCTGGTGATGTGCATTGGCTTAGCACAGTTAAGGTGTAGGAACTTCCACAAAAATTAAAGTCACGAGCAGTATTTCTTTTACAACAGGCTTCTCCCTCCACTTACAAATAGCTATGCTAGTATGTTCCACTTCTCCTGAAGGTCCTTAGATACCCTCAGAAAATGTTTAAGACTCCCTCTGATGACTAGGACCAGCTGAGAGGGGCACACTCGCCCAGCCCAGAGCATGACCCACATGGATCCCATCCCTGTTTCTCAAGCCCTCTATCACTTCCACTACCCACCTACCCCCAAGTACACACATGCATGCTCACATGAGATGATGTCCCAGATGTCCCAAAGAGATGACATCAGATGTCCCAAAGAGATGGGTGGGGTGGAGAAGGGAGGAGGAATGATTCCTTTGGAGTCTCTGATACAGGAAATATTCTGGCCTGAGACTAGACCAGTCTAATGGTACTGACATTGTGATTTTTGGATAACTCAAGTTGTTTATATGAACAGGGGTCCCTGTTTGTATATTTGTTATCATATAAAAATATTTAAATATAAATACTTTTAAAATTTTGTCCTAGGGCCTCTGTCAGGTGTCATACCACCTCAACTTCCAAATTGTCTGTTCCCCATCTCCAGTATTCTGAATAAGAGAAGAGCCAGCTCTGTGAGATGCCACTGGTCTGTTTGGAACCATAGAAATGTCTCCTCACTGAGCAGGAAAACAGGGAAGAGGAGAGTTCATTTTTCCAACTTCCCTGTTTCCCTGTTTAAGGAAAGCTCCTCCTGGCTCCTTTCTTCATGGAAGCAATTTATCAACCTTATCAACCATTTTATAGAGTAAAAATATTCCAACTACAAATTACAGTCTAAAAACACAAACTCTATGATTTATAGAATACCACATTTAAATAAACCTTAATAAGGCTCTTAGACAGTTACAAAGGGCTTTCCACTCCGAGCCCACTGGCTGAGCTCCTTCTTCAAACAGCAGGATGGACGACCTCTTTGAAGACATGGATCCCTGTTTCGCTGTGTGTTGCAGGGGAAAACTATATAATAATATTTTTCTTTTTTGGCCTTAAAAGACATTTGTCATTTAAAGAAAACACATTTTGGAATAAATACAAGGTGCTTGGCCTCAGCACATCTGTTACTGATTTGTGTAATTAGCAGAAACCCAGTCGCAGGATCTCGGAGCAGCGCCCCTCCCTGGGTTCCCACAGAGCCACAGCTGGAAGGCGAGGGGGAAACCACCCTGCCAGGTGGAGAAGGGCTCACAGGTAACCAAATCCATGAAGTCATCAAAGCCTTGAGCTTGGTCGCCCTCTTTCACGTCACTTTCCAAACTTGTCATTGTGAGTTTTCTCATATTGTTTGTCAGAACTAAAGTTTTTCTGGCCTTGACAACATAATTGTTTCCATATCACCGCAGAATTTTTTTTAAAAAAAAGGCAACACCATACACAGCTCTGTATCTCACTGACAATGATAAATTGTCATCAGATAATATCATCTCACAAGTACCCCGTGCCAGGAGTTGCATAGTTTCGAATGCGAATTTCCTAAATAGGCCCTCAACCAATGTCTCTTTTCTTTTGGCTCTGTACCTGGTGGGGGAGAGCTCATCTTTATGAAAACTCCTGAGGGCATAGAGTGCTTTTCAAATAAGTTACAGGTATAAGCAGTGCACACAAGCCCGCAGTGAACTCCGTGAAGGTCATGTGAGCTTTGATAACAGTTTGGGATGAGGCAGGCCCTTAACCAGGATCCATGATTCATCCTAGAGACTGATTTGACATTTTTCCAAAGCCCTCTAGTCCAGAAATCTGGTTGGAAACCTCATCTGGACAGATTTTATTTATATTGCCTCTCGGTAGCAGTTTGGTTGGAGTGCTTGCTGGCAAAAGGTGGCCTCAAGCTTCCAGATGATTCTAGGAGGCAGTGTGCCTAGAGACAGGCCTAGCCTTTCTAAAGGCCTAAGGTCTGGAAGACACCCCGAGCCCTCCAGGACATGAGCTTTCTCTCAGTAAGGGGGTTCATTTTCCCCAATAGTCATATTATACTGAGCGTTTCTGAACGTTTCTTCTTCAGATTCAAAATAAAGCAAACATTTGCCTGGTTAGGGGTTAGGGAAAGACAGTTTAAAAACAGAAAAAGGGCCCTGACCAGTGTGGCTCAGTTGGTTGGAGCATCATCCCCATACACCAAAAGGCGGCGGGTTCAACTCCTGGGTCAGGGCACATACCTAGGTTTTGGGTTTGAACCCCAGTCAGGGCACATACAGGAGGCAATCAATCAATATTTCTCACATCGGTGCTTCTCTCTCTCTCTCCGCCTTCCTCTCTAAAATCAATTTTTAGAAAAGAAAAAAAAAAACAAAACAAGCCCTGGCCGGTTTGGCTCAGCAGTTAGAGCGTCGACCTGCGGTCCTGAGAGACCCGGGTTCGGTTCCCGCTAAGGGCATGTACCTCGGTTGCAGTTTGTCCCCGGCCCTGGTTGGTCGTGCGGGTGGCAGCCACTCGATGTGTCCCTTTCACATCGATGTTTCTCTCTCTCTCTCTGTTCCTCTCTCTCCCTCCCACTCTACCTGAACAAAAAAATGGAAAAATGTCCTCGGGTGAGGATAAAAAAAAAAAAAAAAAAATTAAAAAAAAAAAAACAAGAAAAGATAAAGCCATTCTCCTTCCCATGTCTGTCACAATGCGAGTGGCCACTTATGGAGCAGGGGCAACGCGCACTGAGGTGAGAGTCAGGAGACACGGGCTCCAGTCTCAGCCTTGCCTACCACTGACTCTTGGCTCTTGCCGGACTCGGGTTCCCCTCTGTGAAATAAAGGGCTAAACTCATTACCTCCGACATTCCCTGATAGAGCAAAGATTCTAGGTTTCCACAAAACATACACTTTTTGTTCTGTGGCCCAGCTGTTTCTCTGAGGAAAGCAAGCAAAAGGAGCGTGGTTCTTCCCAGCCAGATTCATTCCCCATGTGTCCCAAAGCAATCACAACAGAGGCGAGGTACCGAAGTCAACCAGAGGAGAGTCCATAAAGCAAGCACAGCCCAGCCTTCATCACGTCATCATTCATCTGACATGTCCTCAGTGCCATCATCCCACAGGCAGAGAATGATACCACCCACTGTCCCTTTTGAGCCTCGCACGCCACAGCTGGGTTGGCTCGTACATCTTCCCCAGCCCACCTACCAGGATGGGGCATTGGCTAGAATCTACCAGGGATATCATCACAGAATAAGAGCCTGGATAAAATTTACCAGGCTCTGAGAGACAGGCCAATGTAGTAAAGAGAAAGCATATGTCATTTCATTAAGTAATTAAACTGGTGTTCTTAAAAGTCAACATCGTATGTAAGAAAGCACAACCAGTTTACATTTGGTCAGATGTTTTGGCTGCAGAGTAGATTACTTCAAAGCCATCTGTTAAGAGGTACAGGGAAGAAATATTTAGGTGCTCATGAATCATGCTGCGATTGGACAGGGGTGGCCCCAAGACGTGACGCATCCATGACAAATTTAATTTAAAAAAAAAAAAACACACAAAAAAAGCTCTTGGTGGAAAATAAAAAAAAAGGTGATTACGGAGTTAATCAACATCAATTTCATATCCATGAAAATAAAATTGTTCCCAGAATGTAAGTTCCCTGAGGACAGACACTATATCTCTCTGGTTCATTCTGGTGTCCCTGGAGGCCAGCAGAACACTTGGCACTAAACTGGCAGTTGGTTTATTCTTGTTAAATGAATGAGAATTCAAAGACCGTATGTTCGGTGTTAGAGAATGCATCTGAGAGTCTCACTCCTATCAGGATGGGACAGAAGGGGGATGGATGACCAGGTCTACCAAGGAAGGGCCTCTAAACACATACCTGCTGTTACTGAAATCTGCCAGAACCCGGAGTTTTATTTCTACTGGCTCCATCTCGACATGGAACCTTCAGCTCTATTCAAGCAATTTAGGAGAAGGGATGGCAGGGAGTAGGAAGAACTGACAGCCGACTTTCATTTACACACTGAAGTAAGAGATTACATAATGGGCTTCAGAGGCTAAGAACGCCTTGTCAATCAACACACAGCGTTGCAGGCCAAAGCCAACCAAATGATCTCAAGGGAGGGAAAAGGGTGACTACAGAAACGTTCCCTACTCAAAAATGCTCATTCCCTGCAGACTAGTGTCTCTCTCAAGTATGTTGTGTGTGTTTTTTTCACTTGTCTCATTTTCAGCATATTGTTCTTAGTAAAACAAGGCTAAGAAAAAAAAATGCCAATAGATTTTTTTTAGTTAAATCTGTTGCTAATCTGGACCTTCTAGTAAAAAAATGGAGAATGGGAAAGAAACTATTCCAGTCCCACATCGGAGCTCCTCACAGCCAGTTCGCATTGTCACTCCCGCACCAGGCCACTCGTGTGTGGGTGCGGCTGGGAAACACCCGAGTTTCCACCTTCCTGATGGATGAACACCTGTTCTAGAAGACTCTGTTTGCTGTACAAAGCACCATTAAGTAAGAGCCCCCTTCAATGCCGTGCAGTTTTTAAAAAGTGTTTCTGAATGAGTTGATGTTAAACGGAATTTTAGGAATTAAAAAGAGATTTCACATTCAGCTGACTGCTGGTCAGTTGGAAAGTGTTCAAGTATGAGGCGGAGGGTTTTCCTCCTTTTTCTCTACAGTCTCACACCTTGACACCAGCCAGCCCCTGAATCCCTGCAGGCAGCTGGACTTTTGGGGCCTCACCGTCACTTCATTTTGAAAATACTCATGTCTTCTCTTGAGACTGAACTCCACAGTTGTCCCAGATGCTCACATACTTCTCCTTTCCCGTGCTGACATATTGATTTCAATGACAGTACTTCTATTGGACTTATTTATGCAATTTTTTAATTTCCCAATAAGAAAACAATTTGCAGGTGGTTGGGGATTTGTCCTATTCATCATTTTGTTTTATCTTCCCAAGATGGTAAATAAGTATTCCTACTAGCACTTTGACAGTGTCATATGACTCGTGGTTATGAGCAGAGAATGAATTTTTCAGTTTAAATAAGAAAGGTACAAACAGTGTGGCCTCAGATATATAAAAGTTGATGTATGTTCACATGTAATTATCTTTATAACCAGGGGAAAAGAACTTTGAGGGCAGTAGAAAGGATTTTGCTGCAGTTTAAATGTGAACTCTGCACACTTTAGCATATAAATTGGGGCTCTTTTGTTGTTGGTCTAGAGTTAATTAAGAAAACAGAAGTTTCTGAAAGGGAGAAAAATAAATGGGTTTTTGGGGGTTTTTTTTTTGGTTTTTTTTGAGATAAATATTCTTAGCATTGTTTTGTCCTTCATACATCTTACTGCTTCCAAAATACTGATCTAAGATAAAGAGGAGGGCAATGTCAGGTTTTGAAACTGTCACCATAGAGACATGTATTGCAGAGTTTCCCAAAGTGGACTCTGTAGGGGAGGGGCAGGTTCTGTGTCAAGCGAGTTTGGATAATAATACCAAATCTCATTGACTCTAAGACACTATACATTCTAAGAAAGACCATTATCAATGCCAAGATTTGACCAGATGAGGAATCTAATAAAGCCAAGGCAGCCAAGGGCTGAATCTTTAGTGTGAGAATAAAGGAGAAACACATCTTGCGAGTAGAAAGGAACTGCAGGATGTGCCAGCGCCAACCTTGGTACTAGCCAAAGGTAGAAGCAAAAAAATATCTCCTAAAAATTGAACAAGAAATGGTATTCACTAGATTTGAAATCCAAATTCAAAAAATCCTGCAACAGAGAAATGTATCTCAGGTAAGCAGTGTCCCCAGAGTACTGGAAGAAGCCACACAAATGCTCTCTAGAAAAAAGTAGCTTCAGGAATAATGCCATCAAGATGGCAACATGGGTCATTCTCAATGTCAGTTCCCCTCACAAGAAGACAAACACCACTGTGAAAATCACAGAGCTGGGGGGATGAGGCACCATGAACAACAGAGATGAAGAACGACCACATCCAAAGGAAAGAGGAGCAGCTACACTTTGACTGCATCACCCCTCACCCAGGTGGCACAGCACTGCACCAAGAGGGGCCCTCTGGGCCTATGGTTTCTCCAGCAGGAAAAAGAGAGGCCCAGGTGGACATCTAGCTCTCCCAACACTACAGGACACTTCCTGGGAGGCCCATTCCAGTCTTGCCTCTTGGGAATCACTGGGGAAATCTGAAGGGGTGCAACCAGCCTCAGATGGAGATGGAGAAGGGGGCGGGGTTTATAGCAACCAGCACTAAAATCTCACTCTTGGTGGATCTCATTTTTATTTGCAGCAGCACTGGAACTGACAGATCCCAGCCAGGGGCTCAGCCCATCTGCAATTCAAACACTTGAGAAACTTAATCGCAGACAGGTGGTGTGTCTTACAACTGGGTTTAACCAGTTAGATTTATTAACTCATGTCTTTGGAGAAATCATTGTTCTCCTTGCTGTTCTCTTTTTAAATGTGAACATTGGCAAGAGACTGAAAAATCTAATTGCTTAACATCTGACTCTGACCAATCTTATCAGATCCTAGAAACAGAGCAGAAAATCACCTAAATGTAGAAGCTAGAAGTCATTGAACATACGTTTCAACTTCACAGTTTTCATGAATACAACTTTGGCAGTAAAGTCGCCTATCCAAGCTTGGTGTTTGTGTGTATACAAATCATTAACAACTCTTCTGTACCCAAAGAGGTCTAAGTGAGGGTTAAGACATCCCTTCATAGTTTTATAATTTTTCAAAAGACTCAAACGTTTGCAATATGAAAAACAGATCTCTCAGAAAACCCACTTAGCAAATAGCCTTGCTTCATTCTTACATGGAGAGGAAGTTACCCACCTAGGAAAGCCAGTTCACACTCCCACCTTATCTTTGTTGGACAAGGGTGGAGTTATGAACAGGTAAATATCCCCATCCACATGCCTTCTCAAGGTAAAGTTAAAATCAACATTGTGCATTACTACAACTGTCTACAGATTACCAAAAATAATCAACAGATTCTACTTTTAGTTCCGAAAAGGTTACCCTTAAAAGAGTAAATTAGGAATGGGTATAGGTGTGCCTCACTTTAAGAAATCTCAACTTTTCAGGAAAAACAGAAAAGATGTATGAAATCTATGTTTACTACAAAAAGGATTTGCTAATCTCCCTTGGCACTTTTAAGATAACATGAAATGCCAAGATTAAATTCATACGCAATTATTCTGGAATAAAGTGATCAAAAATATCAGCTTCATGCCTGTCATTTAAAACTGGTGAATAAACCCAAGAGGAAGGAAGAATAATTGGAGAAATTTCTAATGAGAATTATGGCTACCATTTCACTTTCAAGGACAATCTTTTTCTTTTGTTGTTTTGTTTAAAATAATAGTGTCATTTTTAATTCATAAGTATATTTAAATACTGTAGCTCTTACATTTCACAATTGATACCCAGGGTTAAACTTTCCTGATTTGCAAGATATAAGGTTAAGTGAATGGACATAATCAAATCCTAATTTAAGAATTTGCTGAATTTTTCTTTGTTTCAACCAACGCAATCTCTATATCAAATTTTTAGCCAATGAATTGCTATCAAAACATACTTGATGCCAGGGAATCAATTACTTCTCCCTAATATAAAATATTTAAATTCAGGGTATTGGATGAGTGGCCATTTTCCCAAAAGAGATACCTCAACATTTCTTGTTATTGTTTCTCAGACTTCTGAATTAAAACTCCATATCAAGTTTACCTGCCATCATACAAAAACATTTTAATAAAAAATTAAAGAAATGAGTACTCATTAGTTGCTCTGCAAATAAAAAATAAATAAATAGAATTTTAGCTAAATATATATTTTTCTCAGGTTTAAAGCTCAAGTCAACTATCAATTACACAACTGCTACAGTGTCACTTTTTATTAGCAAAAAGCCATGAAGCATAGTAAATTATAATCCAGAGGATCTTATAAAAGAAAAGTTTTTGGTTTTTTTTTACCAACCTGGGCTGAGAAACCACAGAAGAAACCAAACCAGAAATGCACAAGTGTGAATGCAAAATTCTTATAGAAGAAATAGCATAAGAATTTGCACATTCGGAAATAGGACCACCTTCCGTGAACGAGGAGAAGTCTTTGAAGGTAACGAAACTGTGCAAATGAATAGTCGCTGGCTAAGACTGCCTGCAGACCCTCCTGGCCGCTGATTCCAATGCCAATGTGAGCACCTACAAAAAAAAAAAAACACTTTCATTCCTCAAACAAAGATGCAATCTCTTTGGGGAACTTGTCATTCCTCTTTTATGGTATTATTTATTTACAGAAACCTTACGGCTATAGCATTACTATGTTCACATATATTATCTCATGAAACATTCATGATAGGTATTTATCCTACTTTTACAAAACAGGACATTGGCACAGAAAAGTTCAGCAACTTGCACAAGATTTTATAATGTGTGAGTGGCAAAGCTGGAACTAAACTTAAGTGCTGGGACTGTGAGACCAGTGTTCAGTTTTCCTATACCAATCTCCGTTTCTAGCCTAAAGATACAAAAATTATTTCATTACAGAAAAAGAGGTCTTTTTATTAATGCTCACAATGGTGGATTCATTGGACCCAGAGTATTCATTTTAGAACCACTGAGAAAAATGAAATTATAATAGAATCTCCATTAGATGCTGAACCTGAGGACTCCAGGTATGCGGCCCCCACTGAGCTAACGTTCTTACTTTTTTTTTTTTTCAGAGCGATCTTTTATTTTTTTTTTCCTTTATAGTGTTATTTTTAATGCTTCCAAAGTGCCCTATTTTATTTTATTTTTTATTAATTAATTAATTTATTTTTGTTACAGATGTTTCTCCTTTTTCCCCCACTGATTCCCCCTCCCCCTCCCTTCTTGCCCTGTCCCCAGCTTTGTTGTCCGTGTCCATTGTTCATGCATACATGCATATAAGTTCTGTGGTTTATCTCTCCCCTCCCACCCCCTCTTCTGGGGATTGTCAGTCTGTACCCCACTTCCACGTCTCTGGGACTACCCCATTCCTCAGACTGTTATGTTCATTATATTCCACAAAGAAGTGAGATCATATGATACTTGTCTTTCTCTGTTTGGCGTGTTTCGCTTAGGATAATACTTTCCAGGTCCCTCTATGTTGTTTCAAAGGATAAGAGATGTTTCTTTCTTACAGCTGCATGGTACTCCATTGTGTATATGTACCACAGCTTTTTTATCCATTTGTCTACTGATGGACACTTGGGCTGTTTCCAGATCTTAGCTATTGTAAATAGTGCTGCTACAAACAACGTTCTTACTTTTGATCATGCTGACATCATTGGCTCCATCGCCTATGGCCAAGGTGACAGCATTTCTATGTTTCTTCACCAGCTCTACTACTTGGGCTTTCTGGAGTGGCGTGACTCGGCAGCACACCACGGTCTTACACATGCAGGCAAGTTCTAGGAGCTCGTTCTTGACATCACTTTCTAGGGCATAAGCCTATTAGTTAAAAAAAAAGAAAGAAAAGAAAAGATATCCAGAATAGAACCGAAACAATAAATCAGAGGCATCATTTGGGAAGCAGATTTCTTGTTCCTTAACTGATTTCTTTTCTAAACAGTTAAATTCGTGTTAAGCAACAACAACCAACTGAAGAAATGAGTATTTAACTCCTAGTAAGTGCCAAGGAATTTTAGAATAAAAATAAAAGATGCAGGGCCCTTGTGTGTCCTCCTTGACACAATGTCACGCTGAACTGGAGAGAGATACAAGTACAGGCCAGAGGAGCTCCAGAATCTCTGGAAATAAGGAAAAGCAAAACACAGACCTATTCACCACCTCACCAAGTTTAGAATGAACTACAAATTTGGGATTTGTTTCTTCTCCATGATGGAATTTTTGCTTCCTTTGCATTGTGGTTTTGTATATCTAGTGTTTGTTGTGGTGGTTGTTAATCCCCAGGTCAATGAAAAGCAGGTAATCTGGAGGTCAGCCCTTGAAGAACATAGTGATTGAAATCAAGAGAGGCCTGTGCGAAAGGGTGGCATGCAAAAAATTGGTGGTATCTCTGACAAGGTTCCCCAACCATTTCCACCCCTGCTCCTCTCCAAATACAGAACAGCCTTTAGATATGCCAAGCAATAACTGAAAGAGAGCATAATCTTTGCAATTAACTGCAATTTTTTCTAGAAAGCATCTTGCTGTACATTATTTAATAAACACAATAAGAGGAAACAGGAATCTACCTAAACTTTAAGTCATTGTATCTTTGAATGAATCTTCAACAAGATATTCACAGCCCCTCACAAGTGGCCCCACGTTCCTTTTGAGTTCTGTCTTCAACCACCATCTTTAAGTTTGCTCTTTACTTCCATCATGCCAAAGTGCTTATTTCCATAATTTGACAGGTTCTGTCTTGCCTCTGTGCCTTTGCACTGCTGTCTCCTCTACCTGAAAATATCGCTTCCTCCAGGAAGTCTTCCCTGAACTTTACCGCAAAAAAAAAGCAAAACACCTAAATGTGCCTGCCTCTATGCTCTCAAAGCACTG
This sequence comes from Molossus molossus, assembly GCF_014108415.1. Lineage (NCBI taxonomy): Eukaryota > Metazoa > Chordata > Mammalia > Chiroptera > Molossidae > Molossus > Molossus molossus. The sequence goes on from NW_023425344.1 coordinate 188,179,622, forward strand.
TGTGTGTTCCTCTTTGTAGGATTGGCCAGTCCACTGTGAGATTAGTTGCTCCACCAGATGGCAATCCTTAAAGCAAGGTCCATGTTTGATTCACATCCTATCTTTATGCTCTAGTACTGTGACCAAAACATACCTAGCACATGTAAACGGTATGAATACAAAGATGGGCAAATGGCTATAAAAACATGCGCTGAGGTAGATATTTCTCATGTCAAGGTCTCTAATTCCTATGGGAAATTGTGAGTTAGCATCCTCAAATATAAATGCCCTTTCTGAAAGAGAAAGCATGTAACTGGCTGTCTTGCCCAGAACGGTCCCCTTTTCTCTTTTTTCTTTAATATCAACAAGTGAAAACCTAGATTCTCTAAGAAAGACCCAATTATATTCTGCAAAGCATCAAGAGTTCAGCAAATTGGAATTATTATTTGTTTGTTTTTTTAAAGCTTCTGACCATACTATCAGATACATGGTTAGTTCTCCTTCAATGAAAAATGACGTTTCATAAGCTTCAGGCATTGAAGGGGTTCTTGAAGAGAATCTATCTTAGCTTTATCAGCATATTGAGAGACAGAAAGAATAGTGTATGTTATCACCTGAGTGCTCTAACCCACCACACACTGGCTTCTTTGAGCCTGAGGAAAGGGAAAAGAAAGTGCAGCTCATTAGGGACCCTTTCTATATTGTGGTCTCTGGTCAATTCAGCTTGGAGGCCACCAGCTCCAAGTCCCAGATGACAGGTTTATAATTTTCAGTTGCTATTCATTTGTGCAAGGGAGAAGTTCGTGTCATCTGGACAAACTTTCAGCTGAGCTTGGCCTGCAGCTGAGCTCTGTAACTTTCCATGGTGTAGAAGGCAACACATCATTACGTCTGGAATCCAGCTGGATAATGCTCTAAGCACTAAGAGCTAACAGACAGCTGATCACAGGGGGAAAATACAATACACTCAGATCCAACTGCTTTTGTCCTCTAAGAAAATGTGTAAAAGAAGATGCACTTATTTTCCAAAGGCCGAAAGAGAAGAAGAATCATCAAAGTGGAAGAAAAATGTGAGATTAACTCTCTTTGCATATAAATGATCATTTCATTGTAGTGCAATCAGAGCTTTTGTTTTCTAAATTAGAAACTCAGAAGAGCGTTTTGATACTTGTTCAAGATTTAGAACCTGAACTACATTAAAAGTACAATGCAAGTTTATTCTATTACGACAAGAACCAGATTTCCTAATCAAAGCAAATTGTTTGGCATTGCTGTAAAATGCTGCTATTTAAAAAAACCACCAGAGGTATCTTAATGGCAATAATTTGGAGTGGTAATTATATGAGGTCGGGTTGTACTCTGCAAATCACAAACATTAGCAAGAGCAATAATTGCAATACATTCATCCAGTCACATTATTTTAATTAAATAACAGCGAACTCTGACACTTTCCCTTAGAAAAGCACTTTAACAGAACTACTAAATGGTCTACAGTCATTTAGAAAAGATTGATATTCTGTGAATTCAGTATTTCTTTGGATCCTCCCTTCACTGTGGTGGTTCAAACAATAATGCATGAAATATATATTAGACGTTTCCTTTCGCCTTGCAAACAGGAAATTGCTGTGTGTGCCTGGTTTCCAGGAGTGTCATTTGTTTGGAAAACACAAGAGAGATCTCATTATGACAGCACAAAAGAGACGATTATTGGGGTGAAGAAAAAGAAAGAACAAAAGCCTTAAATGAACTCACCAAACTGTGGCCATTTATGATTAAGGCGTAATCTCCTGTTACGGTTTCTTCCACAACTGAGTCCAGCTGCTGCTTTTTTTCAAAAACTACATGGCCATTGGAAGAACTTCTGTTTTGTCCAAACAAATGTTCCTTTGCTTTCCTTAAAGGCAAGTGGTAGGGGGAAGCAAATCATAACAAAGTATACAGAGCATACCTTTTAACTCTAACAAGAGACTGGCCTAGAGGTAAATTCATTTTGTCACTATTTAGACAGACTCTGACACAAGATTCAGTTTCCGACAGTAAGCTTAATAGTTCTTTGTAATAAAGATACCATAGCAAATTTCCAAATTCCAGGAAGGAGGAAGATAAACATAATGTAAGAAGAAGAAAAAAAAAAAGAATCATCTTGAACGTGCTAAATTACTTAAAAGCTAGCCCTGGCAGGTTTGGCTCAGTGGTTGGAACGTTGGCCTCTGGTCCAAAGAGACCCGGGTTCGGTTCCCACTAAGGGCATGTACCTCAGTTGCAGTTTGTCCCCAGCCCTGGTTGGGTCATGTGGGTGGCAACCACTCAATGTGTCTCTCTCACATCGATGTTTCTCTCTCTCTCTCCTTTCCACTCTATCTGAACAAAAAATGGAAAATTGTCCTCTGGTGAGGATTGATCTGGCCTTGAACTGGGGGTTCTTGATGAATTTGGTATGTAAGGTCAGCTGAGTTTCAAGGGTTTAAGCACCACTGATCTGGTATGTGATATTGTTAAGTAATGAAAAGGAAAGACTAAAAAAAATTCATGATATCTTCTAGGAATTCTGGGGCATCTATGTAGTGAATAAATTAATCAATTTGTAGAATAATGTAATACGATCCATCTTAAAATAGCAGGCTTCTAAGAAGGACAATACATTTGACAATAATACAAATGATAGCATTTACTGAATTGGCACAGTCAGAATAGAATAAGTGAAAATTGTTACTCATCAGCTCAAACAATGGAATAAGTCTTCTGAGAAGGAAACTACAGACACCAAAGTATAGAAGGCCATCCCAAATGGAAACTCCCTTCAATGTCCCAGCTCTGATCTGCAGTAGGATAATCCTGCCCACACCTCACCCATCTCTGCTGTTTAAGAGGAAGATTGTATGGTAACAACAGCCTTAGAAGTGGCCTTTTCCTTTTCTCTTCAAAATGGAGGGATGATACTTTTTTATTTATTTATTTAATTGATCAATTAATTTATTTTTGTTACAGATGTTTCTCCTTTTCCCCCCACTGATTCCCCCCTCCCCCTCCCTCCCCGCCCTCTCCCCAGCTTTGCTGTCCATGTCCATTGTTCATGCACACATGCATATAAGTTCTGTGGTTTATCTCTCCCCCACCACCCCTCTTCTGGGGATTGTCAGTCTGTACCCAACTTCCAGGATGATGCTTTTAAATGAAGGAAAATTTCCTCTCTGAGGAAATGAGAGGCATTGAAATAGCATAAGGCAAGCTGATATGACAACAGAACTCTCCACCACAACCAGGGAGCTACACAGCAGGCACTCCCTGAAGAGGACTGTCAAAGCCGGCCACCAACACTTCAGGCCACAGCTTGCATACACAAAATGAGCGCCCATGAGAAAATGGGGAGTGAGAGACGGGCCAGAAAATGGATGTTTTGGCTTAGAGCAAAACGAAGTGGTTCCCCAAAGGTTCATCCCACATAGAAGAACTTGAATAAAATGGTTTTCAGCTGTGAACCCTCTGAAAGAAGAGAGTGTTCACTATACGGAAACAATCACTGTAGTCCTCAACTTCTTATTTGAAAATGTAACACTAATTGTTTACATGCTAAGTTTAAAAAACAAAAAAAAACAAACAAAAAAACCCTTATCTTCTGGCTCAACATCTCCTTCTGCTGTCCAGGACCCAAATCACAGCCTGTACTTAGGAACCCAAGAAACCCAGAGTTTACGCAGTCCTGGCTCCAAGGATGATATCATGCATTTAGCAATCAGTTTGCAGAATCAAAGAGAAAGGTTTATAAAATCAGAATGCTACGTGTGAAATTTAAGGAATTAGGGTGGGGTGAGGGAGGGAGAGCAGACATAAAAAATTATTGTTTTAAGTGGGAGGACCAGACTTTTGCAGCAGATAACGATGTCAGGGAATCCTCACAGTCATGAAAATTTATAGTCCCATGTAATGAAGAAAGCAAAAGAGACAAGTCCCTCAGAAATGAATCTTTTTCTGAAAATGTTGCAAAGCTCATAAATTGGGTCCTAAGAAAGCACCAAAGAGCAAATATCTCCTGAGGTTTCCTTTTTTGTAAAGTTCTCACTCACTGTATAAATGACTCAATCTCTGTTTGCTCCCTGGAGAATGAAAACATTCCAAAGAAGGGTGAAGTTCATAAAAGTATTGGCTGAAATTTTATTTACTTAGGAATTTTTTCCCCCTAAACTGTCTTCCTAACATCTCACAAGAACCTTTTCCAGGCAGAAAAGGGACAGTTTTCCTAGCTCTCCTTAAATTCTGACTGCACTCCCTCCGTACGGGCCAACCCTCCTCACCAGATTGGGCGTGTGCGTTTTCAGACCTTTGCCCATGTTCTATAGATGTCATTTCTTTTTCTTCCTGGAACTCAGCTCTTGGAATACCAGCTGGTTCTTGCAAAAATAATTTATTAGAAGGGCAAAAGCTACATATAACTCCCTTCAATGAATATGCACTATATTTTTTGCAGGCATAACACACAATGCTTAACCACAGAATACAAATAACACATGCTAAAACAAAAGAATGCCTGTTTTTTCCAAGCTTTGTAACAAAGGGCAGTCTATTATGTTGGCATGCAGAAATGCATTAATGATTGAAGCAACTGCGGCATTCACAGCCCCATGCCACCACAAACACAGCAAATCCCAGTTAGGCTCATGTTGGCTCACATGCAAGCTGTAAAGAAAAGAGATGGTGGGGAAAGAGTCCTTCTGTCAGTTTCATAAAATACTTTATATTCAAACATTAAAAGGACCTGTTAGGAAATTGGATTGAAATCATGATATCATGCTTAAAAGAAGACAATCTTGAACCTGGAGAACTGGATCTGTTACCTAGACAGTCTGATCACTGGGGTGTCTCCCATGTTGGCCAAGATGGCAGCAGGAGAGGTTCTTACACGAGTGTGCCAAAAGCTAGAAATATGAATGGATAGGGCCCTCAGTGTGACAAAAGCTAGCAAGATAATTGGATAGGGGGAAAGAGCCCTCCCCTCTCTCTCCCTATAAGAACCTCAGATTTGAGCAGGAAGGGAAGACTGGTCTTTGAGACATGAGTCGCCATTTTCCCAGATCATGTGGCTCCTGAATAAAACTTCTTTCCTTTTGCACCAGCAACTGCCTTATACATTTGGCTTTCATTACATCAGGCAGTCAAACCTCCATTTTATTTTGTTTGGTTACAGGTTCAAGCCTGAGGTCTGCCTCTGATATCTAGGCATTTGATTAGTCAGTTACAGTCTCAGACTAGAACCCAGGTCTTCAAATTCCTAGTTCTTGATCTACCACACTAAACAAGTTTACCTATAGAGTCTGTCCCAGGCTGCCTCTTGGTTGGGGCAAACACACAGTGACAGAGGAGTGGGTAAGGGACAGTTCTATCCTACCAACTGTAGAGGAAGGGAGAAAGTACATGAAATTTTTATTTTAAGTCCTAGTTCCATCCCTTACTACCTATGTGACCTTGAAGACACTAAAGCTCTGAACCAGTTTAGAAACTGGTTTCTTGATTAGAAACTGGGGAAATGGTACCAGTCAATCAGACTTATTGATACCAGCTACAAAAACTTGGGCAGCTGTACAAGTGTGTACTAGATCTCCAAGATCACTTAGTTCTCTAAAGTTTTACCTTTTATGATAGAAAAATGTCTTTTATGTTTTTTTAAATGTTTTTATGTTTTAAAAAAATCTGTATGAGTTTATGGACATGATGATGTTTGCCTTACCAAAGACCCCACCTCTCCCTAATGCCTTATAGATAGTCCAGCTCACACAACTAATGTTACCTGCCTGGCCCTGGAGCCATTTGCATTTGTGAACCCTGTTCATTCAAACAAATAACTTTCCACCAAGTAGGTGTTCAAAAACTAAAATGCAGATTTTGTTGATTAAGGAGGAAAAATATCCTAAGTATATCACCAGTATACTTCTCAGAAACAGTGGAGTCACTTCATGGTTTAATTAGTTACAAGACATGGATTTTTCTAACAATAAAGCATGTGATCAATGCAACAAAAATGCAACATGGAATGAGTTTGCCTGTCAACCCAAGAAAAATTATTCTCAGTCTATTTTCTTTTGGGCAGAAGACGTATGTATTGGTGAACTGTAATCAATTTAGTAATCTTCTGAGAAACCATAGCAGAATTTAATTGTAGATTTCTGGGCATGCCCTCAATACTAAAGCAGCTATGAAAGCAAAATTAACACAGGATTCAAAGTGTCTAAAATGGTTTCATAACACTAAATCTGAAACAAGCCATATGCATGATACACATGAAAACTACATATCCATGTCTATGAAAATAATCTAAACACATTTGACAGGTTTAAATATAAGCATTTAGGTCATTTCTTCCCAATTGCTACTATCACTTAGATCCTGTTCTTTTGATACACTTTTTCTGTTTTGTTTTGCATGAACTCCTACTGAACTCAAAAGCATAAAACAAGAAAAGTTAATGGTGTATATTTATGATTTCAATATTTTATCCCCGAAACTATGGACTTTGATATAAGTAACCAAGATTAGAATTATAGAGTGCACCCATAGCAATAACTTCTCTTAGATGCTCTTCCCCTCCAATCCTAATATTAAGCAAATGAATATTATAAATGGATGTAAAATTTGCTACTATGCATTGCCTCTCTGTCTTAGACTCTAAAAATGGATCTTCAAGTCTGGGTTGAAACAAATATTATTTGCGAGTCAGTTAAGCAAGGTGGCCTCAAGGATCTTGAAATAATTAGTATAGATAGAAATTATTTATTTTTCCTCTCTGAATATTTTTTTCTTCTCATTAAATAAATGGAGATAATTTTGGGTTTTTTTCCCCTAATTATAAAATTATTGTATGAATGCTATTATAACTTCAGATAATACAAAGAGTCGTAAAGAAGAAGGCAACCATGATGCATAATTCTACCACCCAGAGAGAACAACTTTGTATATGTCCTCCAGGTAAGTAGGTGGACAGATACAGATATAGATATATAGTGTTTATATATATACAGAGGTAGGCAAAAGTAGGTTTATAGTTGTTTGCATGGAAAATAATACAGTAATAAATAACAATACAAGAATAAACTGTTTTGCATACTCACAACTGTAAACTTACTCCCCCCCATACATACATACATATACATACATTTTATTTTTTAAAAAGCTTATATGCTGCATGATGTTTTGTAACCTCATCTTTTATTTAACTATATCATGGATATCTTCCAATGTCAATAAATAAACAGTCACTTTTAATGACTGCATAGTATTCCATTGTATGCATATAGCAAAGTAATTAACAATATCCCTGTGGCTGGGGATTGACCAATTTCTAATAGTCCATTATCATAACTGATGCAACAGAGAATATTTCTATATACATATTCATATATTTGTCCATTTATTTTCTTAAAGGCAATTCCTAAAAGTAGGAATTATTAGGTCAAAAGTATTCATATGTATAATTTTGAAATATATGCTTGCTCTTGAGAAAGTTTCTACCAATTTACACTCTCGTTAACAATATATAAGAATTTATATCTCTCACCCTGGCTGGTTTGACTCAGCGGTTAGAGCGCTGGCCTGTGGTCCAGAGAGACCCGGGTTCGGTTCCTGCTAAGGGCATGTACTTCAGTTGCAGTTTGTCCCCAGCCCTGGTTGGGTCATGCAGGAGGTGGCCACTCGATGTATCCCTTTCACGTTGATGTTTCTCTCTCTCTCTCTCTCTCTCTTCCTCTCTCTCCCTCCCACTTTATCTGAACAAAAAATGGAAAAATGTCCTCGAGTGAGGAAAAAAAAAAAGAATTTATATCTCTCCACATTCCCTGCACATAACAAGTTATGTCATCTACTTAGTCAACCAAATGTAGCTGATGAAATCTTGAGGTATTAACTTGAGTTCCCCACCCTTTCTGCAAGCACTACTATATGTTTATTCAGAAACATATCTTGCCTCAGGGGATTTGACAGACCAAACACAAAGAAAGTAAAAAGGTCAATCAAAATCTTGGGGATGTAAAATATAGCATAGGGAATATAGTCATTAATATTCTAATAACTACATATGGCGTAAGATGGGTGCAAGATTTATCAGGACAATCACTAGTAAGTTATGTAATGTCTAATCACTGGAGGGTACACCTGAAACTAATATAATAGTGAATGTCAACTATAATTGAAAATTTTTTAAATAAGATTTTGCTTTTTGAATACTAAAATAGACTCTTGATACTTACAGCAGCATTGTCATTCTGAATTGCAGCAATCTGGAATATTACTATTTGGACTTTTTGAGAAGGAAGAGGAAAGTTTCTTCAAGTCTCATGAGACTAATTCTTAAAGTAACCTGGGCATAAACTGTTGCCAACTAGAAAGAAATGACCTCTTTTTCCCATCCCCCATCCAGCCTTAAAAAAAAAAAACAAAAAAAAAAAACAGGAATTTGAAGAGAAGTTGAGATGCGGATGAGTTGCTAAAAGACACCTGGATGCTGCCCCATATCTGGACTGGTAGTGTTGGGGGAACCATGTGGGTAATAGAATTCTCAGGTAAGTTTTTGGGAAGCTGAGGGTAGAATAGTTGGGTCTGAAGTTCAGTGACATGAAGGATAGTAAAGGGATTTCAGGAACAGAGGTAGCCAAGTGATAGCACAAGTCTTCTGGGACACAAGTCAAGAAGCCAAACTTTCCTGTTTCCGCAGGAGGGTGTAGAAGTCAACCAAGAGGAACAGCTAGCAACCCAAGAGACAAGCATCCATACAGGGGCACAGAAGTGGGAAATGCTAGATACCAGCAGGGTACATGCTAAGGATTGGTGGCAGGTAAAGCAACTATCATTCCACACTTGAACTAAATTTACCTAAAATGGCCAGTTTAATTGTATTGTCATCAGGCGGAAAAGGGGTTCAGGTTCAGCTTTTTAAAATTTAACAAGTTTTGTCCTGGCCAGTTTGGCTCAGTGGTGAGAGCATCAGCCTGTGGTCCAGAGAGACCCAGGTTTGGTTCCCACTGGGGGCATGAAGCTCGACTGCAGTTTGTTCCCGGCCCTGGTTGGGTCGTGAGGGGGGCAACCACTTAATGTGTCCCTTTCACCTCAATGTTTCTCTCTTTCTCTCTTCCTCTCTTTCCCTCCCAGTCTATATGAACAAACAAACAAAAATGAAAAAAATAAATTTAACAAGTTTCTGTTCTTGATCACCTGAATATATTCTGGGCTGTGAAGTCCAACAAGGTAGAAATGACAGAGTCTCCTCTACTTTTCTTCACATCGAATCGAATTCTAAGTCCTGTTCATTGTACCTTCAAAGTAGTTTCCCCGTGTTACAATCTGGCTGCCTTAGTTCAACCCTCATCACATCTAAGCTTGAGTCTTCCAGCAGCCTCCTGATGCATCTCCCCCTACCATTCATTTTCCCATCAAACATACTCAATCTATTCTATTATTAGAGTGTTATTTCTAAAATGCAAAATTGGATTTATCACTCTTCTGTTTAGAAACCATTTATAATACCTTCAAGTTAAAGTATAATCACGTTTGCTTGTCAATCAAGCTACCAATCCATCTCTGAAAAAATATTTCCACCCTTAGCTTTGTGATACACTCTAGCCACAACTTGGAATATTGCTCCTGGAAAATAACATGACTTCTTTCACTTTTCTATGCCTTCGTGTATACTAGTTCAGCAACAAAACAATAGAGGAAGAGGATCCACAGAAGTTGCAATAGTGGTAGGCATGTTTTCAATATCTTAGGAAGGTTCATGAAAAATTACAGATTTCTCTATGATGAGAATGCAATCTCTCATTTTTTTATGTTTTGTGTTATTTTTGGCTATCATGGCACCAACCGGTTTAGAAAACTGCTATAGCATGCTGGTTAGAAGCTATGACTAGAGATTGTATATATCTTTGCCAAATAAAAATTGAGAAATCTAGTTAATTGTTACTGATGTAATTTTAATATTATTTATATAATTCTAATGATAGACTCCATAGAGTCTATTGGGGAAATATTAATGAAAGTAGTGCCTGTTGGTAAAAGATTGGGAACAATAGAGGAAGGAAAGAAGGAAGGAGGAATGAAGAAAGTAGAGAGGGGGGAAGACAAGAAGGATGTTCATTGATGGCCATAAAGCTTTAAATTCTTAACTCAGTCCTCAAAATAAAATAACCTATAGGGTAGATATTTGTAAATTTTCTCATTTTTCAAATGAAGGAGCCAAGCGAAGAGAGGTTGAATAGCATATCACAGTCACTCAGCCAGCCAATGATCATGAAGCTGAGATTTTAACTGTGCTCCAGTGAATAGGAAGTCCATACTCCTCCTCTTACATCTGCTGTCTCTCCCCGAAATTTATTCTGACCTAATTGCTTATCTGATGTCCAAATTCAAGTGAAGCAGTAAGATACCTCAACAACTACATTTTTCTACGAGTAAGAACACATCTAAGATGTTTTTAGGGAGAAATAGGGCAAGTAATTAGGTGTGCAGGCTCTGAGGCCATAGTACTAGATTCAAATCCCCGCTGAACCACTGCCTCGTTGTGAAACTTTGGATACATCGTTCACCTATTCTGTGTCTCAACTTTCTAATCTGCTAACAGGGATAATGATATGTCTCCACTGGGTTGCTTTGAGAATAAAAGGAGATGATACATGTATACTGCTTACAGTAGTGTGCCAGGCATGGTCTCAAAGCATTTAACAATAGGCTCGTTAGAATCTGGATATGCTTGCATCTATCTTCCTTCAGCAAGTGTTAAATGCCTCCCAAAATAAAAAATTTTAATTATTGCCCTGGCCAGTTTAGCTCAGCAGTTAGAGCATCGGCCTGTGGACCAGTTACAAGTTCGATTCCCAGTCAAGGGCACATACCTTGGTTGTAGGTTCAATCCTCAGCCCAGCCCAGGCAACCAATCTATGTGTCTCTCTCATATCAATGTTTCTCTCTCTCTCTCTTTCTCCCTTTCCCTCTTTCCCTTTCTTCCTCATACTCTATCTAAAAATCAATGAAAAAATATCCTCGGGTAAGAATTTTTTTTAAAGTTTAATTATTAATTATCAAACAAATCATTAATATTTCTTCAGTAGATTCTATGGATTCTATCGTTAAAGTTATAGAAATAATAATAAAATTATATCAGTATTAATTAATAATTAGATTTCCCAGTTTTACGTGGCAAAGACAGCTTCTAACAGGCATGATATAGCAATTTTCTACAGTGGTTAAGGTCACTGTAGAAATTGAGAGATTTCATCTAATAATGGTGTTAACAATTAACTTTGTTTCTTTCTAAGGTTCAGGAGCAAAAGTTTAATGATGGAGACACATTAAGGAAACCCACAGTGCACAGGGAGGGTTAGGCCCCTCCCTCTAGAGTATAACAGGCAGCAAGCAGTTTACCTCTAAGTCAACAGTCTATCTGGCCAGACCCAAAATGGGTTGAGCTGAGAGACGTTGCTGCAAGCATCAGCAAACAAAACTTGTTATAGGACAGCATTGTTTGGAGTTCTAGGAAAATAATTATGCAGACTTATAAAAGGTTCTTCAAATAAAATAACAAAAAAGGATAAATTGGCAGATAATAGAAATATTATTCTTCACAATTTAATGTTTGTCCACTCTTATCTTCAATTTCACCACTTCCACATTTTCTTGTACTACGTAGTGGTTACACAAATTGCACCGTATGCTATTTCAATAGCAGCCATGTCAAAATATCTACTTTCCTGACTCTATCCCAGCTTTACACACCACCTCCTACAACTGTGTTTTCCAAGTTTATCTGGCCATCAGCTTCATGTGGGCACTTATTAAAACACAAAGTCCTGTGCCCATCTTAATTCTTAATATTCTTAATTTTGGGATTAGAATGAAGCTAAAGAATTGTTACTTTAACAAGTGCCTTCAATACCACTGATCACTCATTCGCATGTAAGAGTTAACAGGTTCCTCGTCAATGCATAATTTTAAAGGCTAACCATGAAAATGGTTGAAAATCATTTTCTAAAAATACTTGGAAAATTTTGGAGGCCCGAAGACATTAATTCACCACTAATGTCAAATGTATCTTAGTACAGAGTGTCTCTTCACTTTCTCAGCTATCTGCTCTTTTTTCCCCCCTCTCTCCCTTGTTTCCTCCCTTCCCTCTACCCCTTCCTTTAACACTTACCTGAGTTCTTCTCTGACTTCCACTGCCGTGTTCCCTGTGATAATGAACACTTCGTTCATGTCATCAGTCAGCATGTTGCAGGCATAGCTAATGTTGATGGCAGTTTCTGATACAAAATAAAGACTACTTCAGTCAGAGCATTACTTAATGGTATACTTATATAAAAGTTTTTGTGGGGTTTTCTTTCTGTAAAAGTTTTGAAACCATTGCTGTATTTCCTTGCAGCTCACAGGCTCACGTAGCGTCAGAGAGAGCATAACAGTGACGCTGCAGGAGGCCCAGAGGGAAACTCAAAGCCCTTGCTCCCATGATCAGATCTGTGAATTGCTAAACCCATGGATCGGTAGCAACATCTATGAGCCTGCAATTTTCTCATCTGGTTTTTACTAGAGGTCTAAAATACCACCTTCGGAGAGCTAAAATACTGAACTTAGCCATTTTTCAATTCTGATATGGTAGGCAAATTGAAAAACAACTCACAAAATGTTCAGTTGGACAGCAAAAATGCTCCTATAAAATGTTTATAGTTCTCCCACATGCAACATTGTCCTTTTCCTATTAAGTGAATAGACTGCTGCTTCTAGATAACTAGAAAATTACATGATGTTGGGCATTCCTTCCTCTAATTTTATAAAAATGGAGCCTGGGATAGTTAGGTAACCATTCCATTTTCAATAAAGTCATTTGATTCTAATTCTTTTGAGTTCTTAGACTCAACCTAATTCTATGGAGTCATTAGATTTGTCTGTCCTAAGTCAAGGATGGCAACTGATAAAATCTCAGCATATTTTTTGTATAAATCACAAAATTAAAGCTAAATAATACTAACCTCGTGGATATCCGTAACTAACTGAACAACTATACCCACTGATCAACACCAGACTCCAGGTATGTAGTAACACACCACAGAGCTCAACTGTCTATTGTTTATTTTTTGTGATCATTGATTTGGGTGAATATATAGAGAACTGATCTATATTCTAAAAATATCTAACAGGTAGATAGAATCTTAAAAACATGTGTTTTCCAGTTAACTGAATATTTCTGGTTTACTGGGGACCAAGAGTGAAATCACTTTTGTTTTAACCATTACTGCTAGCAATAGATCCAAAATGTATTAATCCCATTTTCTTTCTCAGGAAACACAGTATTATGCACACAATGACTCTTTCTCTGATGACGTGGCATTTTGTCGTGCCGAAAAGTGGGTCACTTTTCATTGTACCACTGCATGGGAAGACCTGAAATTTAGCCAGGTTGCTGTAGTACAACTGTAGGGGTTGTTAAAATACCAAAATGTCTCCATACCAGTTGATAAACAATTGCTTCCCTGAGCCTCCCAAAAACCTTCCCACTACCCTGATCCTGCTAAGATCCCCACATCTCTCTACAGAGCATCAAGAAACTAAAGGAGCCCGGCCAGTGTTGCTCGGTGGTTTGAGCATTGTCCCACAGACTGAGAAGTCCCAGTTTGATTACCAGTCAGGGCACATGCCCAGGTTTGGGACTCAATCTCTAGTAGGGGGCATGCAGGAGGCAGCCGATCAATGTTTCTCTCTCACACTGATATTTCTCTCTCCCTTTTTCTCTCTCTAAAAAACAAATTCATAAAAACATATTTAAAAAAGAAAAGAAACTAAAGGAGTAGCCCTAAGGTCTCCAATGTCCTGCTTCAGTACTTTGCCAGTCTCTGTCCTGATTGGAGGCAGTGCTCATAAAAAACAATACGTAGTTAAACAGTTTTAATTCCATTGTTGCCTATAGGTTTACCAACTATAGTTAAGAAGTACATTGAGTTGAAATTCAACAGACCCCAGGATATACTATAGAAGATATTTTCTTAATTTGTTTTTGTTTATTTTTAAATAGTAACTTCTTGTATTAACTTTCCTTTTTGTATTTCAACTCTTTCTTATATGAAGGACTGGGCAAATATCTAACTAATTAAACTTTCTGATTAGTTAAAATTTTACCATATAAATTATTGCCCTCTGTTCAAAACATCATTATCCATTTTCAAATTACCTTGTTTGTCTCCTGTTAGGACCCAGATCTTAATATTGGCTAGTGATAAATTTGTAACCGTTTCAATAACACCTTCTTGTAACTTATCTTCTACAGCAGTGGCACCTAGAAGCTTTGTTGAAAAATAGAGAATACCTTATGTTAGTGCATGCAAACAACATTTATAATATATGACTTTCGGTCACTGAATTCAGAGGTCAAGGAACATGAATGGAAGGCAGAAATTATGATGTACTGATATAGCAAGCATCCCATTGTGTACAGAAGTGGGTTGAGAAAGACCCAAGAGGAGTTTCTCAAATCAAGCCAACTGATAGGAACACCAATTAATGGCAGAGATCCTGGAGGTTAGCATAAGCAATCAGAAGCCATTTGGACTTAAGAACGCCCCAGATGCTTCCCCACTTATGTTAACATGAAAGGGTCCAAAAAAAGAGCCTTCATCTCATAGTTGGGTTCACAAAAAAGTAGAGCCATTTTCCTAAATTAACGAATCAGCAGGTGTCATAAACCAAAAAGTAAACATTTTTCTGTACTATTTCATCCAAAGATGGACAAAGCATGCTCCCTTAGTACCTCACCATAGCTAAGCATCCTGGCCACTGGGACCTCAGGGAAGAGTAGTTTCTAGAATAGATCTTACTCTCATACTCTGGACAGCACAGATATCATCAGAATCTCATGGGTCTAAGATGGTTTAGAGCTATAACCCCACTCTTCATGGCAACTGTCCCTGGATCATAAGGCAGGGAGGGGAGAAAAATAACATCAAGGACATATCAAAGGTTGACAAACAGTATCTTCTACTCGAGGGGACTTCCAATTACATAAGCTATAGCTAATAGAAATAATCCTCTAGGCTCTGTAGGGCCACACATGGCAAACTCAAAGCCAGCATATAACACATGATTCAGTGTTTGAAAGAGTAACATCTGCTGTGTGCAAGATGAATTTAGCCAATGAATTATTCCTATGCTAGATCTCTAAACTCATGCTATCCTCTCTGTAAACACAGTCATGCTTCTAAACCCATACCATCAAATCCTGTTCGATTTCTTCATACAGCCCAGCTATCCGTTCATCCCTCTCATCTATGGCAATATTTGCATCTTCAAGCATCTTGTGCCACTCTTTAAAGTACTTGTCATCCAGATCTCTGTATGCGATGGCCAAAGTTCGAAGGCCTTCCCCTGCAAACTCCTGCCAAAGCAGACATTGATTTAGGCACCATCCAATGCAGTAATCATAGTAAGAACAACAACAATACTAGATAAGGAGTTTTGCACTCAAATTCACCTTGTCCCAAGAGCACAACTTGGCCATCCTAACCTCCAACTTTTTAATCCCCTTGGAAATGGGAAATAATGTTTGTATTTTGAATTTTAGTTCTATTGGGTTAAAACATTCAGGAGGGCTAGCCTTCCCCTTAAAAGATATCTAAAATGCCTGCTGATGTGTCCTAGTTGAGAGATGATCAGAAGTGCCCAGAACTTGAAATATCCATTTGTACCAACATATATTGGTTTCCAACCTATCCTCTGCCTGAAGGAAGCCCTCCAGGCAGTGAGAGGGACCCAGCCTGTTCCATGGTCCACTCAACCTCCAGTGGAAAGAAAAGGGCCCTCAGCGGAGCTGTAGCTCTCAAATCAACGGCAGAGGCTCTCTGAAGGGATTGCAGCATGACATCTCACCCAAATCTTCTCACGTCCACCCTAACAATATAGCTATGTCTGAAACTACTTCTGTTTGTGCTTGAAATTTTCTATAATAAAAAGTTAAAAATCAATAATAGATGTTAGTCAGGTAATAGAAGTGTAAGCCTACTAATTAAAGTTATGTTATAACAATAACTTCTGGGGAAAAGCAGAGAGAAAGGCAGAAAGTCAATATAAATGTTTGCTTCTGGGAAATAGTACTAGAAGGGGAGGCTGACATTTCATTCTAGAACTCCTGTAATTTATGTAACACTATATATATGAAAGTTTCATTTTAATAATAAAAATGTTTTAAAACTTTAAAGACATCAGGTCAGGTTAGTTTTAAAAAATTATTTTTTGTAAACTGTTTTCTATGGAGTTAGCATTCAATAATATGTCGATTTAATGGGAGAATTATGCTTTTCCTTTCATGCCTCAGTAAACTGACAATCTTAAATGATACTTCAGGTACTTGATCCTTCTAATAGAAAATACATTTTTTTTTTTAAGTAGGAAACTGGTAGTTGCTGCAATAGCTAGAAACATATGTAGATTGCTTTGGGGAAATGCTAAAAACCTCCCACTCTGCCTAGCCCTCCAGTGGTCATTTTATGGGCCTGTATTCTATAAGAGTCTTTATAGCCATTTCTTCCCTTTTGGGTATTGCCATTGAACAAATCTTCTCTGTGTGTTTTGGCTTATGGAACACACATAGGTTTGTGATCACACAGAAGTTAAACCATGACACAGCCTAATTAGGTTAATGGAAAGAAAAGTCAGTGTAAACTGCAATGATGTGGTTTAGCCCAGAGAGACCATGAGAAAAATTGTCCCAATTTATCATGTAGGCAGTGGGTAGTGCTCTGGATATTGCAATCACATTTTACAAGCCCTGCCTTCCAGGACCACCACCGGGTCCCCTACTGATCCAAACATGGAGTCACTGTGTTGTAACAATCTTTTGTCCTCTTAATTCGAACAAACACGTCTTTGCCTTTAACTTGCAACCCCGCTGGGCATTCCAGTGCTTTCCTCTCTGTTCTGTACAATAGTGAATCAACTCTAAGAAGACATTACAAAAGGAGACAGATGATTTAAGTTATTTAATTAGTACATGAAATACGAGTTGAATCCTAAATGAGCACTTGAGCAAGGTTGTTTCCTATCATTAAACAATTCCAAATCAATAATTAAATATAAAATTTAGACCTCAGAATTTGAAAGTCAAAATGAATACAGTGAATGAAGCAAAGAGCAAGTCAAATTGATATTACCTGAAAAATAAATGTCTTTTGCGTAGAAATGTAAAAAGACCAAATTAGACTTCCTATATTTTAGTCTGAAAGGCAAACATATGAAAATCCAGGGCCTTGGTGTTTGAGCAATGGCAAAAATTCAGATACTTATGATTCCAATGTTGTTCTCATAAAAAAAAAAAAAAAAATTAAAGACCATGCCAGCCTTCTGGAAGAGATTAAAAGAAAATCCAGAATGCTCTATTGGAAAGACAAAAACAATAGCTATGTTTATACCCAATATTACTAAACCATCATTCTTTAAAGTCAAGCAGAGTTGTTGTTGTTTATTTTATTTGTTTGTTTGTTTGTTTGTTTTTTAAGGATTCAGAGAATGTTTTATATTAAATACAGGGCTTGACAAAGAACATGAATCCTCAATAATTTTTTAGAGAGAAACCAATGAGGAAATGAGAGTTTTGACCAGTTGCCCTTAAAGTTCATATTGGGTTAAATAGACTCTCAAGCAAATACTAGAGGGACACTTGAATCTCAGGTTTAAACCAGGTAATGCTCATATTTATTCATAGACTCTTACTCTTTGGGGGGAAAAAAAAGAAAGAAAGAAAGTTTGCCAAAAATCACCCCTGCTCCCTTCAGAAAGCTTTTGGAGAGAAATTATGCATAGTTTCACAATGTATGCAATTGGTAACTTCAACCTAAGGAACGTAAATGACTCATCATGATTTATGTCCTGGATAAAAAGACCCCTGGAAGAGAAAATTGGCTACAGAGACTATTTTCCCCTCACCCTGTAAACACAACCCTAAGCTTTTCACTGGCGATGATCATGAGAGATTCTGTTGGTGCCAGACACATTGGCACTCAGGTGAAAGCAATTGTCCTCCCTGACCCAGTCTAGTCTCCCAAGGGGAATGGCCCCAAACTGCAGGGGAGTTCCAGTAGGTTTCCCTAAGTGTCCTGAGCGTTCTCCTGGCTGGAGTTCAGGAGCCCACACTCAAGGGCTACGTCTCAGCTGCTGTGTGTTAATCCACCTGTGATGAGACCAACCAGACTCTCAGCAGGGCAGGGAGTGGGTCCAAGTGCCAGTTTCCAGACGTTCACTAGCACAGTTTCCCGTGGAACCACTCTCCACATGTTTTCTATTTCAGAAGTCAGATCGTTTAGCTGATATGATTTAAATAAGACTCAACCATAGAAAGTGGCCCAAGGGCCATTGTGCTAACCTTAAGACAGAGGCACTTACGCTGATATGGTCTGACGTCAAAGTCAGAAGGTCTTCACTGGACGGATGAAGTTTTTCAAAGAGAATAGTGTCTGCTCCTTTGGAATAAAGCTTTATCTGTCCTTCCGGGTTTCTAACTAAAAGAGAAAAGTTTGGAAAGTAGATTATAATCCATAAAATCTGTCACAACTAGGTTCTCCCAGGGCTCCAGCCAGGCAGTTTGGAATGTGCATAATGTTTCAGCCAGTAGTAAAACAACGCAGTGTCTCTGATTAGAAGGTTACTACCTAAGTCGCTTGGCTTTATTCCTGTTTTATTAACTTAGAAATATTTCATCTACTGGAATCCCTTGATTTCCCAAACTCAGAAACAAGTGTTTTTATTCTGATGAGTATGACCTTCCTCTTTTCCTTGCTTACTATTTCTGAAGGTTTGATGCCTTTAAGTTAAGCCTATATTGAGCAGAATCACGAGGTTTATTTGCCTCTTTCCTGGTGTGACATTCAAGGCCTACCATAGGAATCAACTGTCAGTGTTATGCCACATGATCTCCATATGGAATTCAAGCCATTCACAGCCATGGCTTATGCATTCGTTCTCAGCCCTTGCTAACATAGTTCTTTACCCCTTAACTCCTTGGAAAAGCCCTTTCATTCCAGGTGGTTCATTCTTGAGTCACAATCCTGGCGGTAAGCATGCCTCATAGGGGGCTTTCAAAATCAGTTTCTACCTTCTTCCCACTAGAAACCTGTGTTAGTATGGCTGTGTGGGGTTTTTTTAATCCTCACCCGAGGACATTTTTTCTTTTTTTTTTTCTTTTCTGTTCAGATAGAGTGAGAGAGAGAGAGAGAAACATCGATGAGAAAGGAATACATCGAGTGGTTGCCACCTGCACGACCCAACCAGGGCCAGGGACAAACTGCAACTGAGGTACATGCCCTTAGCGGGAATCAAACCTGGGTCTCTCTGGTCTGCAGGCCGACGCTCTAACTGCTGAGCCAAACTGGCCAGGGCAGTATGGCTGTGTTTATAACCTGCCCCTAGGGTTGGGGAAAACGGTCTCCACAAGGCTCACCTCGTCTCTAATCCCCTAGCCTTCCCCGGATGTCCCATGTGTTATTGTCTGACAAGTCTTTTTTGTAAATGACATTATACTTGGCCTACCTTTGTAAGCTTGGTTTTATAGCTTGGCCTATACTAGGCACTTAATTATTTGCTGAATGAATGAGTGACATGGTAGTGTGTTTCTTTCCAGAAACTGCCTATAATTTAAGATAACTGCCTGGCTCACAACTTTATGGTCCGAACACTCTGACCATGCTTCATTGAGTCATAGATTATACATGCTTTCCACTCAGTGATATCTTTTCACTAAAGATAGAACGTCTCAAAACAGATGAACATAAATATGGACGACGATTAATTTAATAGGACACAAAATGTAGAGCTTGATTTAAAGGAATATAAATATTATAGCACAATAAATTACTTTTCCCTCTCACCTCTAAGGACCCTTAGTCAACATTTAATCTGTTCTAGTTTCCCCAGTTTAGATAGATCTAATGCACCCTGGAAACTTGTTTGTACTGAGACTTGTCTAAATTCATCATCTCGTCTAAGATCCTTGGTCAGTTTTCCTAGTTGCCATAACTCATGCAGTTTTTCTTGTTCTCTGGCTATAATTTTCCACATTAGGGAAAGAGAGAGAGAGAAAAAATATGTAATTTATTTTATTGTTCAATTGGGTGGTAAACATTTAATCCTAGAAATGACTTCCTCTTACTTTTATAACAATCCAGTTTAATTGTTTCCCCCATACTTTCTTCTCACATCCCCAGAGCTGTAAAAGCAAAGGATGTCTATCCTGCATTTGCCAGTGTGAATTCTCTATGATCACTTTTGACAGTTCGGACTAGGACATCTGTTCTCAAACTTTTTGGGTCTCAAAACCCCTTTACACTCTTAAAACATCATGAGGACTCCAAAGAGCTTTTCATGTGGGTTCTATCAATATTTACCATATTAGAAATTGAAATTGAGAAATTTTATTATATTAATATAGTCTTACAACACTATATAATATTGCTATAATGATAATTATTAAAATAATGAACCTATTACAGACTAACATAAGTAGCATTTCTAAGAAATATAGCCATAATTTTCCAGAACAATAAAATTTAGCTTGGGGAGTGGCATTGTTTTACGTGATTACAGGTCCCTTTAATGCCTGCCCAAATAGAAGACAGTTGGTTTTCATATCTGCTTCTGTATTCAATCTGTTGTGATATTACACAACATGTGGCCTTTGTAAAACTGCACAGTACACTCATGAGAAAAAGAATGAAAGATGCATAACATTAGTATTAGTATGAAAATATTTTTGTTCTTGTGCAGCCTCTGAAAAACATTCAAGGGTTCCTAGGGTACCCCAGGCCACACATTGAGAACCACTTGTCTAAGGAAATCAAAAACCCACTGTGATTTGCACAAATCCCTTACCATCTCTCTGTCTCAGTTTCTACATGTGAAAAGATTATTATTATTTTTTAATCTAACTTCTAAAGTTCTTTTCAACTATGCAATTTTCTGCTATTCAATAAAGATTTTCCATCTCTGAAGCCTTCTCCTAACCCAACATTAGCCCCTTTAATGGACACATTATGTTTCTTCAATAACTAGCTAATCCTCCTGTGTCCCCAGTATCAATAACCAGATAGATTCACCATTCACTTAGTCTCCAAATCAGATGTCTGGCCATCATTCAAAGCTCCTCCCCCTCACATCCTACATCTAAATGAAGTCATGGATTCCTCTCTTTCACCTTCTCTCTTACCTAGATTATCACATTAATCTAAATGGTTTTATTCTTTCCAGTCCTGCTTCCCCCCAGACTCTTAGGTAATCCAGACAGAATCATCTTCCCACTGCTGCTTAGAAACCTTCAATAGCTTCCCTCTAACCTTAGATCAGGTGCAATTCTTCAACAGGGCATGAACTGAGGTCATCCAGATCCGCCCCTTTCCAGCCCACCTCCTCCCGTTTCACCATCTTCCCCTCAATGCTACCGCACAGAACAGTTTTTAATCCCACCTTCTTAGCTTCAAGTCTCTGGAACCCGGTCAGCACTTAATAAATACTTTCTTAATTGAGCTGAATTATAATTATGCAAAATTTATCTAAAGTAGCAGCTTGCCTTTGTGACATAAAGGAAAGGAAAGGGTCAGAAATTGCTACAGATTTGTGCTATAAGAGTAAATGCAATAGCAATGTTGTGAAGGGTGGCGAATACTCTGCTTTGCCTGACATGTGGCAGTGTGATCTGTGCTTTGATAATCATTCAACAGTTTAGAGCTGAGCAACTCTAATCTAAGGATTTTGTAAGTGCGCTGGCCGGTTTGGCTCAGCAGTTAGAGCGTTGGTCTCTGGACCAGAGAGACTCAGGTTCAGTTCCCGCTAAGGGCACATACCTCGGTTGCAGTTTGTCCCCGGCCCTGGTTGGGGTTGTGTGAGTGGCAACCAGTCAATGTGCCTCTCTCATATCGATGTTTCTCTCTCTTCCTTCCTCTCTCCCTCTTGCTCTATCTGAAGATAAATGCAAAAATGTCCTCGGGTGAGGATAAAAAAAAAAATTAATACGGTTAAGATTTTGTAAGGGCTTTTCAAGGAGCTATTATAATTTATTCTTCTTTAATGATTACCTGCCACTAGCCTCTCTTAATAACTATCTTTAAATTTTATCTCAATTTTTTTTACATAATTAGTAGAATTTGTGCTTCAAACCTATATAAGATTTATATGTTTATCAATATAGTATATTCTAAAACCTCTGACATAATTCTCTATAGAAATCTATTTTTGTTTACATACCTCTAAATTAAATCAGGGCTCTTGCTCCAGAACAAAAGTACTACTGGTATACATTTATGATTCAATAAATGATTGTCAAAGGGGGGGGGGATGAGAAGGAGGAAAAAGAGGAAGAAGAGAAGAAGAAAAAGGAGAAGGGGAAGAAGAGAAGGAGAAGGAGGAAGGAGAGGAAGAGGGAGAGCAGGAGGAGGAGGGCAGCACATGTCTGAGCCTTCACATCAGGGTGTTGTCCCCACACACCAAGCCATGTGACAGCCATGAGACTAGCATTGTTTTTGCCTTGTTATCAAACAGAGACTTTTCTACCCTTGTGGAGTCCCTTTTTCAAACTCTTCCAGATGAAAACCAAACAGAACCAAAACAAAGCCCTCAAGCCTCCATGCTTTTTGTGGTGGAACATTACCTTTCTTCATATGGGATCCATTAAGGCAAACATCTGATGTTTGTGGTTAGGCTGTGATTTCTCCACAGTCTGTAATGGTGACTGATGCTGGGGAAAAGCCAAAAGCTTCCCTGTGTAGCAATCTTAGGTTTTTGTCAACACCCTCAGAGCCAGTTCTGGGCCAACCCAACATCAATAACACCTCCCCTGAAGCTGTAAATAGAGGGTAGCTCCTGATGATACAACGTTAGGCTGACATGCAAAGCAGCATCCGTGCTCACTGGTGACATCAATGATGACTGCCTATAGCTTGTTATTAAAAATACAGAAATAAACATCCTCAATGTTTGGCTTTCACCTGCTGAAAGCAATCTCCCAGGGCTAATTTCCAGTAGTTAAAGACCCCAAACCCTACAATTACATATACACACATGTTTTCCACAGCAGAAATTGATTTAAGATGAGGATCAGGATATTCATAAGTTACAAAGTATTGGGTTAAATTTTATTTAACCAACATTTGTAGAAAAACCTACTGTGTGCTAAGCTCTGTGCTTAGTCCCAGGCAGTTTAAAAAGACTAAGGCATGCTCTGACTGGTGTGGCTCAGTTGGTTGAACATCATCCTGTGCACTGAAAGGTTGCTCATTTGAAACCTGGTCAAGGCACATGTCTGGGTTGTAGGTTCAATTCCCCAGTAGGGGGCATGCAAGAGGAAGCCAACTGATGTTTTGCTCTCACATTGATGTTTCTCTCTCTCCCTCTCCCTCTCCCTTCCTCTCTCTCTCTCTAAATATCAATAAAGATATATATATTTTTTAAATAATATTTTAAAAAAAGAAGAAGACTAAGGCATAGCACCTACCTTCAGGTAGTACACACTGTAACAACTGGGAAAGTCATGACTGTCATGGGACTGGTATCACACTCATGTTATGAACAAGGGGCTCAGGGGAACAAAGGAGAATACACCTATTTGGAGAGGAGGACAAGAATTGAGAGAACAGGTGACATTTGAATTGGGCATTACTAGGTGAGTAGGAATTCTTTAATAAAGAAGTGGAGGAAAGGAGAGTTCTGGGGGGGAATAGCATACACAAAGCATGTGAACATGCACAGTGCATGCAGGGAATGGTGAGGTCTAGGGAGCTGGAGCACAAAATTTGGGGAAGAGGAAGAAAAGTCAGAATGTAGTCAGATTGCAAATAATCTTGAATGTCATTCTAAGGACTTTATCCCTTAAGTTTTAGGGAAACCACCAAGGTTTTTTAAAGAAAGCGATGATAAAATCAGTCCAATATTTTGGCAAGAATGCCCTGGTGTCAGCAAAGAGGATTATTTTAAGGGGGAAGAGTTTTGGAGATATTGCAATAATACAAGCAAGCAGTGGTGAGAGCCTTAACTAAAGCCAGGGTACTGGAAACTAGGAGAAAAGAAGGCTTTTATAATAAGAGGGGTTCTGAGGCTATTTTTAGAAAGATTACTCTGACATCTTGAGAAGGAATGACCTAGAAACAGGGTGACCCCTGCAGATTTTATAAATAAGGCGAGAGATGCTGGGGCCTGAGTGAAACGTAGCAGAGGAGACAGGTTTGAGAAATGCTCCAAATAGCTCTGGGAACATAATGCATAGTATTTGATGATCTATTAGTCCAGAGACATGGTTTCCACACTATGGTCCCCTGACCAGCAGTATCAGTATTGGCATAATGTGAGAGCTTATTAGATATGTACATTTTTAAGCCTTACCCCAGACCTACTGAATCAGAAACTCTGAGACTGAGGCCCAGCAATCTGTTTTTAACAAACCTGCCTGGTGATTCTGATGGGAGCTCAAGTTTGAGAACCATTAGCCTAGGGGCATAAAGGAGGTGAGGTGTCACAGCAAGGGAGCTATAATAGGGATTAAGAGGCCAGACTTTGGAGAAAGACAGACCTGAGTTCAAATATTTGCTCTGCATCTTACCAGCTATGTGACAAGTAATGTGACAGATGTGTGACAAACTTTGGTAAGTTACTTAAACTCTTTGAACTTTAATTTCCTCATCTCCTAAATGGGGTAACATACTATTGCAATAATTTAGTAAAATAATTCACTGTAAAATGTTTTGCTTACTGACAGGCATACAGTATAAAGTGATTGTTAACAATTTTAAAAGAAAGAGCAATACCTGTGAAAGAATGTTCTATAGTAGACACATAAAATTTGAGGTAACCATGGTATAGCCCATGGCAGAAGCCAGGAGAAGGCTGAAAATGTATGTGGACTTCAGAGAGAGACTGAAACTGAAGAACTATATAGGAATGACACGGAATATAGGCAATAGCTACCACCACATGATTGGTCAAGATTAACCCAGAGGAACACAGAAAGGAAGAAGAGAAAAGTACACCAACACTGAAGAGTGGGGTGAGGAGTAGTCAGCGAAGGAGTTGGAGAAAGAAAAGACAGGACAAGAGGAGAACTAGGAGCCAATGAGGTCACAGAGGCCAAAGAAGAGTGTTAGAAGAAGAAGGTCAACAGTGTCAGTATTGTGTTTAAAGAGATAGGTAGGTAGGTAGGTAGGTAGGTAAGTTGGTAGCTAGATACATAGATGACAAGAAAGAAAGAAAGAAAGAAAGAAAGAAAGAAAGAAAGAAAGAAAGAAAGAAAGAAA
Source organism: Molossus molossus (assembly GCF_014108415.1). NCBI lineage: Eukaryota > Metazoa > Chordata > Mammalia > Chiroptera > Molossidae > Molossus > Molossus molossus. The sequence goes on from NW_023425344.1 coordinate 188,204,881, forward strand.
GAAAGAAAGAAAGAAAGAAAGAGGAAGGCAACTTCATGGGGAAGTTATGAGGTGATTGGAAACTTTTGAAAAAGCATTCTTCTTGAATAATGGAAGCAGAAGCCTCACCCTAACAGGATTAAAAGAGAAATAAAGGTGAGGAGCAAAAATAGTCCTTGAAAAATTAAGCTGTGATGGAAGAAAAAAAATGGGGTGGCAAAATCAGTGGAGGTCAGAATATGAACAATATTTTTAAGGAAACAGGATAACTATAGAGTTGTGGGCTGAAGGAAGAAGCCAGTGATAAAGGAGAAATCAAAGATGAATAGAGGGGAGAGGAGGGGAGGGAAGGGCAGGGCAGGGCAGGGCAGGGCAGGGCAGGGCAGGGCAGGGAAGGGAAGGGAAGGGAAGGGAAGGGAAGGGAAGGGAAGGGAAGGGAAGGGAAGGGAAGGGAAGGAAGGGAAGGGAAGGGAAAAGAAGGGAACCAGGTAGAACCTTCAGCTTTGAAAAGGAAGTAATTTTTTTCTGAGACAGGAAAAATAACGAGTAAAGTTACAATTTGGGGATGAAGGAGGAGAATGGGGAAAAGTAAAAGTTGATGGTGCACATCTCAGAAGGTCTCTATTTTCTTAGAGAAATAGGAGATGAATTTAGCTTCCAAGAGCAAAGGAGATCATGACAAACTTGAGGACTTGAGGAAAGGCAAAGGCTTAGAACATCTGTTATAAGGACTGGAAACAGGAGCAAAGTAAGTGTGAGAGGGCCATTGCAGCAACACTGAGGGTTAGCACAGGGTTCAAAAAGCATCACTTGTTGTGGTGCTAACTACAATCTTAGGTAATCATCTCCAGCAATGCAGGTAAACAGGGTAATGAATAATAACAAGAAGGCTGCTGCTGATGTTCACAAAACAGCAATATCGACAACAACTAGCACGTGCCAAGCAATTCAGGAACTCTTTGGAAGCCAGTCTTATGTAATGATGAAATGAATGGGCTTGGCAGTCAGACCTCCTCGATTAGAATCCCAGCTATTCCACTTCAAGCTGTGTGACCTTGGTCAAGTTATGCAATTTCTCTGTATCTCAGTTTCATTATCTTTAAAATGGTCATAAAAATATGGTACTTAACTTATAGGGTTTTTGTGACAAATCAGTTAACTCATGTAGAGCATTTAGAACAGTGCTGGGCTTCATAAAGTTTCGTAACTTCATAAAGTTACAAAAATATCACAATTCTGAGCACATAATCAAGAATAAAACCATCCTTGAAAAGTATTAATATATTCATAATACTACCAAAGATCAAAAATAATCTCAGCTACCAACCGTACCTATGACAGACATCCTTTTTCTGATATTGTTGAAATCCAAAAAGGCAAGCAGCTGATAAGTAACTAGTGTTCCCAGTTCTTCTATTGTTATTGTCTCTGGGGTCCGAGACTTAAAAATGAATCCAAAATTTTTTGCAGCAGTCACGAGAGCCCCTTCATCAGGTGATTGAACTTGATAAATTAGCTGTCCTAAAAGGAAGAGAAACAAGTGGATTAAACAACAATGAAGAAAGTGTATTTAAAAAAAGGAAAAGAAACAAATGTATTCATACTAAAAATAATAACTGACATTCATAGAATGCCAATACCAATGCCAACTCATTCTTCAACACCCAACTCAATAACAGCTATAGAAATAAGATGTTTTTCTACTCATCAACTGGCTGGAACAGATGCTTATCCTAAGAGACATACATAACACCAGTGTGGCCCTTGTCATCTTATAAATAAACAATACCTGTTCCTGAGTCCACCTCTCCACTCTGCTGGATGTTTCTTAGGTCAGAGACCATACTTTTGTATTTTCAGTAACAAGAGATGTGCCATGAAGTTTTCATAAGCTAAAACACTTAGTATCTATTAACTCACATAATCCTCATAGCAAGCTTTGAGATTGAGGTTATTAAAATTATTATTTCTATTATATACTGGTAAGACTTATGACTGAAGAGGTTATGATTTGGCAGAATCATACAGCCAGTGACTAATGGAGCAGATATTCCACTTTACTCCACCACTGAAGACCTCTCCATGAGAAGGCATATAAGAAATGCCCTGAAATTTAAAGAATCAAACCAGATGTTAATCCTTGGCACCTGATATTGTATGTGTGTTGGGGTGAAGGTAAGAGAGGAGAGGAGAGGAAAAGAATGAAGACAATAACATAAAAATATACTTTAAAAAACAATATGTATAAAGAAAGCCCTTGTACATAAAATTAGTATGTTATCTTTGTATGTAAAAATAAATTAGAAAAGGTAGACAGAGCTAGCTCCATATTTACTGATTTATAGTGATGGCCAAGATAAATTGTTAAGAAAACAAGTTGTGTGTTAATGTTTATACCATGATTCCTTTTCATTAAAAACAAATACACCACCTACACATCTGGAACTGGAAAGGGTGAAATGTTTCATACCAAAGGTTACCAGCGGTTACCCCTATATCAGATTTATTAGAAATAGCACATAGAAATATTTAATAGATTTCAAGAAATAAAAGAGAGGCGTGAAACTGAGCAGATTTGAAAAAGAATTAACAGTCTCATAGAACTTAAGATCAAAAACTGCAGATTAGATACAATTAGAGAAAGAATTAGTGTACTGAAAAAGAAAAAGAAAAAAGAAAACTCCAGAATATATCTCAGAGAGGTAAAGAACTGAAAGCATAAGAGACTTGTTAAAAGACATAGGGAATATAGGTCCAGAGTTATACATTCATGGAACAAACTGACAGATCTCTGAGGGGAGGCAGATACAGGGAACAAGAAGAGATTAACCAAAGAACATATATGCATATATGCATAGCCCAAGGACATAGACAATAGCGCTGTTGAAGGTCTGGGGTGAGGCAGGGGCTGGGTGGAGGGAGGCAAAGGTGAGAAAAAATGTGGGACATCTGTAACACTGCCAATAATTTTAAAAAGGCATAGACAATAGAGTGAAAAAAAAATCTAACATTGAAGATCTAATATAAGAGGAAAAATTAGTCAGAGGCAATATTTGAAGAAATATATGGCTGAAGAAACTCCAGAAGAAACAAAAGATGACATTCTATAGATTCAAGAATCTCAATGAATCCCAAGCAATACAAATTTTTAAAAATTTCACACCTATACTAAGAACATGAAAAAAGAAAACATCTTAAACGTAGCCAGGAAGAAAAGACTGATTATCTTCCAGCCACAATTAGACTGACAGCTAACTATACAGTAATAGAAATAGCAGCCAGAATGCAGTGGAATGTCTTCCATGTACTGAGAGAAAATGGTCACCTTAAATTTCTACACACAACAAAACATCATTCAAGAATAAATATGGCCCTGGCCGGTTTGGCTCAGCGGTTAGAGCGTCGGCCTGCGGTCCTGAGAGACCCGGGTTCGGTTCCCGCTATGGGCACGTGCCTCGGTTGCAGTTTGTCCCCGGCCCTGGTCGGTTGTGCGGGTGGCAACCACTCGATGTATCCCTTCATATCGATGTTTCTCTCTCTCTGTTCCTCTCTCTCCCTCCCACTCTACCTGAACAAAAAATGGAAAAATGTCCTCGGGTGAGGATTAAAAAAAAAAAAAAAAAAAAAGAATAAATATGAAATAATGTTGTTTTCAGACAAAGTTTTCTAGAGTTTGCTACCAGCAAGCTCTCGCTAAAGAAAATTCTAAAGAATACACTTTAGGTCAACAGAAGACCAGAAATGGGGCAAGCATTGTAGAGCATAAAAATTAGTAAGTACATGAATAAATCTAAGCAAGCATTGGCTATAAAAACAATAAAAATAACATCTTGTGATATTAGGAAAGAAGATACATGAGAAGAATACTACATAAGTCAGACAGGATTGATTAGTATTGAAGTGTTTTAAGGTTCTTGCTTTGTTCAAAAGAAGGCTTAAGCTTCAGTAAGTTAATTATGTTAACATTTCTAGACTAACCACTAAAACAATATAAATAAGGATATAGTATTTCCAAAGCAACAAAAGTAAAAATGAACTAAATCTATAAGACCAAAAAAAAAGAAGAGACTAAGAAACAAAAATGGGACTAATATAACATTCAAAATAAAATGGTAGAAATAAATATAAATATAAAAAGTATACATGGAATACTTAAAATCTAAACATATCAATAAATGTAAATGAATTAAATGTTCCATTTAACCTTTAGTTTTGTCAAACTAAATATTTTTTAATGGCAGAGATGCTGATTCATATTAAAATTATGTCGCTTATAAGAGACGTGTCTAAAGACACAAAAAAAGGACAGATTAGCAGGAAAGAGCGGGAAAAGCTAAACAATACAAATACTAACAAAAAATAACATCCACAGCTATATTAACATCAAATAAAATAAACTTTAAGGCAAAAATATTACTAGAGATAAAAAGGATCAATATATGTATATTGATAGAAGTTTAAAAGAACACACAAGTCTAAACAATATCTAACTACTAACTTGACCTTAAAAGATCAAATATTGACAAAACTACAAATAGAAGTAGACTAATGCACCATTGTAATGGATGATTTTAACATACTCTCATTGAGAAATAGTCAAAATAACCCAATGATAGATAGAAGATTGAACAATGCAATTAACAAACATTATCTAATTGATATATAGAGAACCCAGTACCCAATAACTGTAGAATGTACATTCATTTCAAGCACACATGAAACACTTATAAAAATTGAATACATACCAGGCCATTAAATAAATCTCAACAAAATTTAAAGGACTGCTATAATAAGATGATAAGAAAAATATCCTAAATTTTTTATCTCTTTAATTGCCATCCACTAAAATAGAAAAAAAAAAATCCTACTGAAGCACTTATACTTTCCACTTTTCTGCTTCTGAAATGTCATCCTGGCAAAGGGGATGAAAACATCAACTTCCCCAAATTACTTCTCCATGAAACAAATAGCACACACTTAAAATAAAAGTCATTGATAAAGAAGAGGCAATATATAATATTATATTATATTATATTATATTATATTATATTATATTATATTATATTATATATATAATGAAATATCATACAGCAGTAGAAAAGAACAAAATCTTGCCATTTGCAACAACATGGATGGATCTAGAGGGTATTATGCTAAGTGAGATAAGTTAGGCAGAGAATGAAAACAAAACAGAACAAAGACAGACTCATAGAAGACAGAGACCAAAGGGATGATTATCAGAGGGAGGGGTGGGAAAAATGGATGAAAAGGGGAAGGGGAATATAGTCAATAATAATGTTATAAGTTTGCACGGTGACAGATAATTACTAGAATTCATGGAGTGGTCACATTATAAGGTATAAAAATGTTGAATCACTATATTGTATACCTGAAACTAATATAATCAATATAAGATTGTACATCAACTATACTTAAATTAAAATAAATAAAACAAAAGCAACACCCTCAAATATAAACTATACAATCATTATAGTTTTAAGTTTATTAGATTTGGGTTCTGTTCTTTTGCATAAAGAAAAGTTTATACTTTTCAATGTACTTTAACATACATGCATTTAAGTTATCTAGCCTATAAAATAAATCTTTTTGAAAAGAGCAAATGTAATTTCCCCCTTCTCAGTGATACAATCCTTCACTTTAGAATTGGTATCTCAAAACATGAGACAGAAATCATTGAAAAGATACATACATTCACCTCTCTGTACTTCAAAATATCTTTATATGACAGAAGAGGTATTAGCCAATACCACTAGAATGGGTAAGAATACGAAGGAACTGGCATTCTTGTGAATTGATGGTAGAAATGTAAAATGACACAACCATTTTTGAAAAATATTTGGGCAGTTTCTTACAAAATTAAACATACCTACACTATGATCTGGCAATTTCCATTAAGTATTTACCAAAAATAAATTAGTTAAATATTTTTAAAGACATCAATGTTTATGGCAGGCTCACTCATACTAACCCAAAGCTGGGAACAACCCAAATGTGCATGAACTGAGAATCGAAAAGAAAATAAATGTGGTATATTCAAACAATATAACATTACTCAGGCATAAAAATAGAATGAAGTCTTATTGACTGATACAACATGAATAACAAAAACATTACATTGTGTGAAATATGCCAGACACATAAGAATACATATTGTATGATTTCATTTATATAAAGTACAAGAATAGGCAAAACTCATCTTTGATGATAGAAATCAGGACAGTGGTTGGTTGGCCAGGGGTTGGTGTGTGGACTGGAAAGAGTAATCTTTCTGGAGTGATGGAAAATATTTGTATCTTAATCAGGGTGGTGGTTACAAGGGTATATATACTTGTCAAAAGATCTGTGTGTTTTACTGCATTTAATTATATTACATTATAAAAACAAATTTTAATAATACTAGAATAGAGGAATGAATATGATCATTAACTAGAAATTTGAGAAATGTCTGAAAGATAAAAAAAGTAGATTTGATCAATAAAGAAATAAAAAGAAAAAAAGTAGCTCAAAGCATTGCAAAAGAAAATGAGTGCAGTCCAGCCGGTGTGCCTCAGTGGTTGAGCATTGACCCATGCACCAAGAGGCCAACAGTTCGATTCCCGGTCAAGGCACATGCCCAAGTTGTGTGCCCAATCCCCAGAGGGGGGCATGCAGAAGGTGGCCAGTTGATGTTCTCTCTCATTGACATTTCTATCTCTCTCTCCCTCTCTCTTCCTCCCTCTCTAAAATCAGTAAATGAAAAAAAAAAATTTTAAAAAGAAAATAAATGCAGAGATAAGAGCAACCCTCCAAGATTCTTCAAACTCAGAGTCAACAAAAGAAGAAAGCAAAAGTGGTCTTGGGGAATCATTGGTAAAATTAGCTGAATTCCACTCAGCACTCCTGGACCATTTGGGCTCCTCCTCCTGCCAGCTTAGTCTTAATAACAGGCTGCAGTGACATTTGCTCCCAGGATAAAACCTTGAAATGTTCTTCAACACAATGTGTATAACTCACCTAAGGAAACCACAAAGATTGAAATGCTGGGTCTGGAGACCAGAGCTGAGAAGAGCCTAAAGTAGCTTTAGAATGTCACAAGGATAACAGAAAGAAAATAAGGAAAAGGAATTTAATGACTCTAATATCTCCTTCCAGCACAGACCTTACGTACAGCTCTCTCCCAGTTGGGAGTTCTGGCACAGACTCCTAGCACTAGATCTGAAGAAAGAAAGTTAGCCCAGGAAGCATATGAATTCCAGGAGGGAGGAACTCCACGCCCATGACAAGCCATGTGTTTGCCCCTCCCCAGCAATCTTGGCAGACAGGCCACTGTGATCAGAACCTACTTAACCAAGAGGCAAACAGGGATTCTCAAACACAAATGAGAACAGGCAACCACAAATCATCAAACGTTTGAAAACAACATAAAAGCTAGACTCAAAACGCAAATAACAACAATCCATAAAATAAAACATAATAAAACAAAAGAAAATGTTTAATTAAGTGTAATTAATAACTTGAGAGATCTAAGAAAATATAACAACATTAAAAACAGATTGCAATTAAAATAAAGAAACTTTGGAAATAAACTCAAAGACAGAAATGTTTTTAAACTTACTTAAAATTATTGTGATATCCTTAGATAAAAATATAATAAATTATTATTGGCATTATTACTATAAAGATAAGTTTAAGTCATAAATATAATTATGTGAATTCTCATAGCAATAAAATTCAGATGGCTGGGTTAGTTTAGCATCATCAAGAACAAAACTATGGCTTAAATATAGTCCCAACAAGGAAAATATATATAATATACACCTATATACATACACACATATGTACATATATTCAATGTATAGTCTATATATACAGTATTTCACTTTTGAATTGAATTACTTGGGTGGTACTTTTAGGTCAATAGTTGGTGATAGAAAGAAAAAATAACTTGCAAATAAAATAGTCTGGGATTGATTGGAACAAAAAGCCGATTTCTTAATACCATTATCTACCCACCTCATCACTTCAATATTAAAGTGGCCCAGTTGATTTTGTTCTATTCTAGGAACTCTGAGCTCTAAAAACCAACTTACTAGTGTGAGAACTTGTTCATAACGGGGACTGTATGAGCATTCTTTTATCAGTGTAAATCTATTCCCATTTCTTGGAAAATTCATCCTAAGCATATACCTGATGGTCATCTGCATCTATTAAATGTGCATGTTAATAATGAGAGATAAGTGGAAAACACTCAGGGTATAAATAAATATAAGAAAAGCTAGTATGATAGCCCCTTATGCAGAGCTGAATTTTTAATTAGAAAATCCTTCCAATTCTAAACACTTTAAATAAAAGTATCAGTTCTGACTTAAAAACCAAGGCTCACTGCTCAGCACACTTTCCACTTACCTGCACTGTTTTCCTCCGACATTACGGTGTGGCAGAGAGCAAGTAACCTCAGGAATTCATGCACTTTGGGATCGCCCAGTTTAATGGATTCCATCAGACAGTGGTCAAAGAACTGAAATGTTTTATCAACTTGGGGGTTGACTGAAAAATCCACAGCCTTTTTTTTCTGTAGGAAAACAACAACAAAAAGAGCTAGAGACTTTGTTTCAACAATAATCTTTTAAAATTCAAAAACATTTTCTCTCAGCATTTTTAGTGCTTATATGATTTTTCAGCCTCAAACACCTAGCAATAAAACGGCTTTCTGTTTTCTCATTAGTGTTAAATATTATCTTCTCAATTCAGAGCCGTGTAGCAGACAGTGAACCTTCCAAAAGCACATGGGGGAAAAATACATCCAATGGCTATAAAGATTCTCACATGCTTATTGCAGCTCCAAAATACAACGAAGCCCTGAAAACTGAATATTTTTTCCCAAAACTTACTCAATAGCAAAACCTGACCAGACTTGAACTCATTTTGGTAGCAAAATCTGACCTGAGATAATATGTGAATTAATACTTTGATGCAAAGTTACTGTGTTTGACTATAGAATACCTTTTCAGATCTCCCTGGCACTATTGCATAATATAATGACAGAATTAAAATCAGGATCTTGAAGAGACATTTGTATTCATATGTTCATTGCAGCATTACTCACAATAACTAATAAATAGAAATAACATAAATGTCCATCAACAGACGAATGGATAAAGAATATGTGGTATATGATCCAAGATGGTGGTAGAGTAGGTGAAAAGTAAATTCACCTCCTCTCAAAACCAAAGTAGAATTACAACTAAAATATAGAACAGTCAAGCTGGATAACCAACCAAAGACTAGCTGAACAGGAGTCTTACAACCAAGGTATACAGAAGACATCACATTGAGACTGGTGGAGATGTGAAAAAAGGTGGACCCACTCTCAGGGGTGGTGTTTGAGATCCTGGAGGGATATCTCAACTACAAAGGTTCCCCCTGAGGAGCATGGGGTCTCAAGCCCACACTGGGCTCTCCATCCCAGAGCACCAAAGCTAGGAAGAGGCATCCACAAAACATCTGCCTATAAAAATCAGCAGAGATTCTGTCCATCAGGGGGAGACATGAGTCTGCTAGAAACACAGACACCCTCTTAAAGAACCAATGCACAAAATCTCATTCACAGCCACTCACCCTGGGCTCCAGTGGAGGGAGGGCAGAGTAGCCTAGAGTCACATGCAGGTGAAGGCAAACAGACGTGGAACTTTGGATGCCTTAGGACTTTAGCTGACCTGCCCTCGGGCCTGGTGTGGATAAAAGCCAGCCTTGGTATGCAACTTGGTCCTTCTCTCACATACCCAGGACCAGCAGAGGCAGCCACAAATTTGGATTACTTTGTAGCTCCAAACAGGTGGCCCAGGGCCAGTCACAGGCAGCATCTGACATTGACTTGCACCAGAGTCTTCCTCAACAGACCCCAAAATCAACACACCCAGTGGCGAGCTTCAGAATACATCAGAGAAGGATCCAATTACCTTCACAACCAGCATATCTAAAGGGATCAATAACTTATTTGAAGAAATAAAGACTGAAAAATTTCCTAACATGTGAAAGGAAAAAAGCACACAAGTCCAGGAAGCACAGAAAGTCTCAAACAAGATAAACCCAAAGAGGCCCACAGCAAGATACATCATAATTAAAATGGCAAAGGTTAAAGACAAACAGAGAATCTATAAAGCATCAAGAGAAAGACATTTGGTTCCTTTCAAGGGAGCTCCCATAAGACTGTCAGCTGATTTTCCAACAGAAATATTTGGGAATATTTCAGTCGCTTTTGGCCTGAAATATTCAAAGTGATAAAAAGCAAGGACCTACAACCAAAACTATTTTAACCAGCAAGGTGATCAAGGAGTTCATTACCACCAAACCAGTATTACAAGAAATGTCTTAGGGTCTTCTTTTAGAAGAAATAAAACATGCCCTGGCTAGTTTGGTGCAGTGGTTAGAGCTTCAGCCCATGGACCCAAGAGTTGCAGGTTCAATTCCAGTCAAGGACACATACCTCGGTTGCGGTTCAGTCCCTGGCCCTAGTCGGAGTCATGCAGGAGGCAACCAGTCGATGTGTTTCTCTCACTCCTCTCTCTCTCTCCTCTCTCCTCTCTCCTCTCTCCTCTTTCCTTTCTCCTCTCTCCTCTCTCCTCTCTCCTCTCTCTCTCCTCTCTCTCTCCTCTCTCCTCTCTCTCTCTCTCTCTCCCTCCCTCCCTCCCTCCCTCACACTGTCTGAAGATAAATGAAAAATGTCCTCATCCTCAGGTGAGGATTAAAAAAAAAAATACATAGGGTAGCTGAATGAATAAGAAAACAAGATCCACATACATGCTATCTACAAGAGACCCACCTTAGAATAAAAGATACACACAAACTAAAAGTAAAGGGCTAGAAAACTATATTTCATGCAAATGCAAATTTAAAAAAAAGAGAGAGAGCTTGGGTAGCAATGCGTACATCTAACAAAATAGATTTTGAAACAAAGGCTATAATACGAGACAAAGAAGGACACAATATAATGATAACAGGAACAATCCAACAAGAGGATGTAATGCTTGTAAATATTTATGCACCAAACATAGGAGCAACTAAATATGCAAAGCAAATCTAGATGGACATAAAGGGAGAGATCAACAGAAGTATAGTCATAGTAGGGGATTTAACATCTTATTGACATCAATGGATAGATCTTCCACACAGAAAATCATCAATGAAACAGAGGACACTAAACCTGATAGATTTAATTAATATCTTCAGAGCATTTCAACCCAAAGCAGAAGATACATTCCTTTCAAGTGCATATGGAACATTTTCTAGGATAGACCACATGTTGACACAGAACAAGTCTCAATAAATTTAAGAAGATTGAAATCATATCAAGCATCTTCTCTGACTATAATCATATGAGACTAGAAATCAATCACAAGAAAAAAAACCTGAAAAACACACAAAAATATGGAGGCTAAATAACATGTTACTAGACAATAAATGGGTTAACAATGAGATCAAGGAAGAAATCAAATGATATCTTGAAAGAAAGAAAAATAAGAACCCAACAACCCAAAATCCTTGAGGCATAGCAAAGGCAGTTTTAAGTGGGAAGTTCATAGCTTTATAGGCCTATTGCAGAAAACAAGAAAAATCTCAAATCAACAATCTAACTTTACACTTAAAGGAGCTTAAAAAAGAAATACAAACAAAGTCCAAAGTGAGTAGAAGAAAGGAAATAATAAAGAACAGAGCAGAAATAAACAAAACAGAGTCTAAAAAAAATACAAAAGTTCAATGAAACAAAGAGCTGGTTCTTTGAAAAGATAAATAAGATAGGTAAATCTTTAACAACACTAATCAAGTTAAAAAGAGAGTAGACCCAAATATAATAAGAAATGAAAGAGGAAAAGTAACAATTGACACCACAGAAAAAAAAGGATTGTAAATCAATATTGTGAACAACTATGTGCCAACAGATTGGACAATCTGAATGAAATTGAAAAATTCCTAGAAACATACAATATTCTGAAATTGAATCAGGAAGAATCAGAAAATCTGAATAGACTGATTACAACCAATGAAATTGAAGCAATAATAAAAAAAAAAATTCCAAAACACAAAAGTCCTGGACCAGATGGCATCACAGCTGAATTTAACCAGTCAAAGAGGAACTAACACCTATCCTTCTCAAACCATTCCCAAATTTCAAGAGGAGGGAAGACCCCCAAACTCATTGTAGGAGGCCAGCATTATCCTGATTTCAAAACCAGATAAAGACACTACAAAGAAAGAGTATTATAAGCCAATATTCCTGATGAACATGGATGCTAAAATTCTCAATAAAATATAATCAACCTGGATCCAGAAATACATTAAAAAGATCATACACAATAATCAAGTGGAATTTATTCTGGGGATCCAAGGTTGGTACAATATCTGCAAATCAATAAACATGATACACCACATAAACAGGATGGGTAAAAATCACACAATCACATCAATAGGTGCAGAAAAAGCTTTTGATAAAATCCATCACCCATTTATGATAAAAATTATCAGCAAAGTAGAAATAGAGGAAACATACCTCAACACAATAAAGGTCATATATGACAAACCAAAAGCCAATATACTCAATGAGCAAAAACAAAAAGTGTTTCCTTCAAGATCAGGAACAAGATAGGTGTCCACTTTTACCACTGTTATTCAACACAGTACTGGAAGTTCTAGCCACAGTAATCAGACAAAAAGAAGAAATTAAAGGCATCCAAATTGGAAAGGAAGAAGTAAAACTGTTAGTATTTTCAGTTGACATGATACTGTATATGGAGAACCCTGAAGATACCAACAAAGCCCTGGCCAGTTTGCTCAGTGGTTAAAGCATCAGCCCATGGAGCAGAAAGTCCTTGATTGCAGTTCATCCCTGGCCCCAGTGAGGTTGTGCATGTGGCAACCAGCCGATGTGTCTCTCTCACATCAATGTTTCTCTCTTCTCTCTCCCTCCTTCTCTCCCTCTCTCCCTCCCGCTCTATCTAAAAATAAATGCAAAAATGTCCTCGGTTGAGGATAAAAAAAAGAAAATTAAAAAAAAAAAAATACCAACAAGAAAACTACTACACCTGATAAATGAATTCAGTAAAGTAGCAGAATACAAAATAAATATAAAGAAATGTGTTTCATTTTTACACAACAATAATGAACTATCAGAAAGAGAAACTAAGAAAATAATTCCATTCAAAATTGCATAAAAAAATACCCAGGAATAAATTTAACCAAGGATATAAAAGACCTGTACTTGTAGAATTATAAGGCACTGAAGAAAGAAATTGAAGAAGATACAGATCAGTGGAAACATATACCATGTTCATGAATAGGAAGAATTAACATCATTAAAATGTCCATACTACCCAAAGCAATCTATAGATTCAATGCAATTCCTATCAAGACATCAATGGCAGCCCTGGCCAGTTTGGCTCAACGGTTAGAATGCTGGCCCATGGACTAAGGAGTTGTGGCTTTGATTCTGATAAAAGGCACATACTTTGGTTGTGGTTCAGTCCCCGGCCCTGATTGGGGTCATGCAGGAGGCAGCTGGTCGATGTGTCTCTCTCACATCAATGTGTCTCTCTCACATTGATGTTTCTCTCTCTCTCTCTCTCTCTCTCTCTCTCTCTCTCTCTCTCTTCCTCCCACTCTGTCTGAAGATAAGTGAAAGAAATATCTTCAGGTGAGGATTAAAAAAATATATATCAATGCCATATTTCATAGAACTAGGACAAATATTCCAAACATTTTTATGGAACCATAAATGACCCTGAATTGTCACAGAAATATTGAGAAAGAAGTACAAAGTTGGAGGAATCACACTACCTGATATCAAACTATACTACAAGTCCTTAGTAGTCAAAACAGCATGGTACTGGCATAAAAACAGACATGTAGATCAATGAAACAAAATAGAGCCCAGAAATAAACCCCCACCTATACAGTCAATTAATATTTGATGAATGAGGCAAGAACATACAATGGGATAAATACAGTGTATTCAGTAAATGGTGATGGGAAAATTGGACAAATATATACGAAAGAAAGAAAGAAAGAAAGAAAGAAAGAAAGAAAGAAAGAAAGAAAGAAAGAAAGAAAGAAAGAAAGTCCACCTTGTTACACCATGCACAAGAATAAACTCAAAATGGATTAAAGACTTAAATGTAAGATTCAAAACCATAAAAATCCTAGAAGAAAACAAAGGCAGTAAAATCTCAAGACATTTCTTGTAGCAGTATTTTTTCTTATATATCTCCTCAGGCAAGAGAAACAAAAGAAAAAAATGGGGCTATATCAAACTAAAAAGGTTTTGTCTTGTTTTTTAAGTTTTTCATAGCAAAGGAAATCATCAACAAAACAAATCAACCTACTGAATGAGAGAAGATTTTTGTCAATGATACATCTGATAAAGGGTTAATATGCAAAATGTATAAAGAACTTATATAACTCAACACCAGAGAAACAAACAATCCAATTAAATAATGAGCAAAAGACACGAATAGACATTTCTCCAAAGAGGACATACAGATGACCAATAGATACATGAAAAGATGCTCAATGTCACTAATTATCCGAGAAATGCACATTAAAAGCACAATGAGATATCACCTCACACCTGTCAGAATGGCTATCATCAATAAATCAATAAACAACAAATGTAGGTGAGGATGTGGAGAAAATGGGACCCTCTTGCACTGCTGGTGGGAGTGCATATTGGTGCATCCATTGTGGAACGCATTATAAAGTTACCTCAAAAAATTAAAAATGGGAATGTCTTATGTCCCACCAGTTCTACTGCTGTGAATATATATATATCCTAAACACTAATTCAAAATTATATATACACCCCTATGTTCACTGCAGCATTATTTACAATTGCCATTACATTATTTTACATTATTGTAAAATAATTTACATTATTTACAATCGTGTGGGTGGCAACCAGTGGCAAGCAGCCCAAGTGCCCATCAGTAGATGAGTGGATAAAAAAGCTCTGGTACATTTTCAAAATGGAATGCTACTCAGCCATTTTTAAAAAGAAGGAAATTTTGCCCTGGCTGGTTTGGCTCGAGCGTCGGCTTGCGGTCCAGAGAGACCCAGGTTCCATTCCACTAAGGGCACGTACCTTGGTTGCGGTTTGTCCCCAGCCCTGGTTGGGTTGTGTGGGTGACAACCACTCAATGTGTCCCTTTCACATCGATGTTGCTCTCTCTCTCCCCCTCCCACTCTGTCTGAACAAAATATCAAAAAATGTCCTCGGGTAAGGATAAAAAATAAGAAGGAAATTTTATGTTTTGTGACATTATGGATGAACCTGGAGAGTATTATGCTAAATGAAATAAATCAGTCAAAGAAAGACAAATACCAAATGATTTCATTTATATATGGAATCTAATGAACAAAATAGAAACAAACTCATAGATACAGAGAACATATCGACAGCTGTCAGAAGGGAGGTTGTTTGGGGGACTGGGTGAAAAAGGTAAAAGAATTAAGAAAAAACCCAGACACAGACAATAGTATGGTGATTACAAAAAGGTAAGGGGGAGGGAGGAGGTAGAAAAGGGTAAAATGGGAATAAATGGTGATGGAAAGAGACTTGACTTTGGGTGGTGAACACACAATACAATATAAAGATAATATATTTTAGAATTGTTCACCTGAAACAAATACAATTTTATTAACCAATGTCACCCCAATAAATTCAATTTAAAAAATTTTAAAGAGTTTGTACATGCATACAATAGAATATGATTCAGTCATAAAAAAGAAGGAAATCCTGTCTTTATGCTACAACATGAATGAATCTTGAGGGCATAACACTTAGTAAAGTAAGCCAATCACAGAAAAATGAATACTGCCAGTTTCCACTTACCTGAGGTATCTAAAGTAATAAAACTCATAGAAACAGCCCTGGCTTGGTTGCTCAGTGGTTAGAGCATTGGCCCACAGATCAAAGAGTCACAGGATTGTTTCCGGTCAAGGGCATGTACCTTAGCTGTGGTTCGGTCCTGGCCTTGATCCAGGGGTCATGTGGGTGGCAACCAGTCAATGTCTCTCTCTCCCCTCCCCCCACCCCCGTCTGAAGATAAATAGAAAAAAAATATATCCTTGGATGAGGATTTAAAAAAAAAAAAAACTCGCCCTGGCCAGTTTGGCTCAGCGGTTAAAGCGTCGGCCTGCGGTACAGAGAGAGCCGGGTTCGGTTCCCGCTAAGGGCACGTACTTCAGTTGCAGTTTGTCCTCGGCCCTGGTTGGTCGTGCGGTGGCAGCCACTCGATGTGTCCCTTCACGTCGATGTTTCTCTCTCTCTCTCCCTTCCTCTCTCTCCCTCCCACTCTATCTGTACAAAAAATGGAAAAATATCCTCGGGTGAGGATAAAAAAAAAAAAAACTCATGGAAACAGAAAGTAGAATAGTGGTTTCCAGGGGCCGGGGGAGGGGAAAATGAAGAACTGTTGTGCAACGGGTATAGAATTTTCAGTCACGTAAGATGAAAAAGTTCTAGATATCTGCTGTACAACATTGTGCTTATTGTGAATGAGTTTTCTGTACACTTAAGAATGTGTTGAGTAAAAAAAAGATGAAAGAAATAGGGTTCGATAAAGAACAGAACACAATAGTGGA
Organism: Molossus molossus; assembly: GCF_014108415.1. Lineage (NCBI taxonomy): Eukaryota > Metazoa > Chordata > Mammalia > Chiroptera > Molossidae > Molossus > Molossus molossus. The sequence continues at coordinate 188,221,492 of NW_023425344.1, forward strand.
AGATGGTTCAATAGTAAGTATCATTCCTATTAATTCCTGCCTCTGGAAAGCACAAAACGTACTTTTAAAAGCTTGTTACTCAAAGCACTAGTTCTGTGATAATATCTACAAAAACAGTTGATGGGAAAATACTTTGATATACACTTTGTCTTGGAGACTGTAGACTAAAGTTTTATATTATATCCAAGTATATGGCAAAACCAGGATATAAGACACTCAATTAGTTGTATCTATCCTAGAATCATAGAGACTTATTTAATCACAGATTGTTTTGTCCATGTAATAATTTTTGAACAAAATATATTAGGGGGAAAAATGATCAACTCACTAGTAAGGAGTAATATACACACTGACCTTAGACTTCCCTTTAAGTCCCCATCCCCCGTAAGAAACTGTGACTCAAAGAGATAATAGCCAAACTGTTACTCAAATATAAACTCAACAGATGGTTCTAAACAGATATTTCTTAATCCTTCTTGAAACTGGAGGATGAACTTCAGCCAAATAAGAGATAACTCGGGGGAAGGGGGGAGACATGGAAAGGGGACTAGTTGGTGGTGAACACCAAAATCTCTGTACTTGAAGGACTAAGTCTAAAAGAAATAGATTAGCATAGCACAACAAAATATACAGAGCTGGGCAAAAGCAGGTTTACAGTTATAGATATGCAAAACAAGTTTATTCTTGTATTTTTGTTTTGTTTTGTTTTGTTTAATCTTCAGCTGAGGACATGCTTTTATTGATATTTAGAGGGAGAGGGAGAGATAGAGAGGGAACATCAATGTGAGAGTGAAACATCAATCGGCTGCCTCCTGTACACACCCCGACCAGGGACTGAACCTGAAACCTGGGTATGTGCCCTGACCGGGAACCATATCCACAACCTTTCGGTGTAGGGGACGATGCTCCAACCAACTGAGTCACACTGGTCAGGGCTATTCTTGAATTATTATTTATTAATTATTGTATTATTTTCCATACAAGCAACTGTAAACCTACTTTTGCCACACCCTGTATGTATTGTATACCTTGTCTATGTTGAAAAGACAGCTAAAAATTGGGGTAAAACTCTGATTTCCTCATTTTAACATTTGAAGTTCAGAAGATATTTAAATATTTAAACCAACTAATAGAAAGCTATATATATTTAAGATTAAGAAGTATCATTAGCCCTGGATGGTTTGGCTCAGCGGTTAGAGCATCAGCCTGCGGTCCGGAGAGACCCGGGTTCGGTTCCCGCTAAGGGCACGTACCTCGGTTGCAGTTTGTCCCCAGCCCTGGTTGGTCGTGCGGGTGGCAGCCACTCGATGTGTCCCTTTCACGTCGATGTTTCTCTCTCTCTCTCTTCCTCTCCCTCCCACTCTATTGGTACAAAAAATGGAAAAGTGTCCTCGGGTGAGGATAAAAAAAAAAAAAAAAGAAGTATCATTAATAAAAATAGTAGAAAAATATGAGGGAAAGAAAATAAAATGATTTCATCACTGTTCATATTAAGATATTGATAGACATTGCCATAAGAAATAGAAATTAAAGTATTATAGAAACTCTTATAGTAGAGAAATAATGTAATACTTTCCTAAATGTTATAAGAAATGTATATGTACAAAGAAAAGCATTCAAATAGAGAAATAATTATTAAAAATTATAAAGACACAAAATATAACCTAAAATATTATAACAGAACTAAAACAACATGTAGCCCAATGTAAATGGCCCATTACTTATTTTAAAAATTGGGGAGTCAATAATGTGTGTATAAGTGTGTATATGTAATTATGTGCCATTATACATACACTGAGCGTTTTGTGATTGGAGTGCATGTAAGTTTGCCATTTCTGCTTGCTTAATTTTACTGTTTGACTGTCATTTCTTATTAGTCTTTGGATATGTGCTATTTTTCTTATTGTATGTGTCTATAATTCACTGTAAAGCCTTTTTGAAATGAGGCATAGTATAGGCTAAATGAACAAGCAAACAAAGAATAAACTAACAAGTTTGAAAGTACTTTTAAAAATTGGAATACAAAGCAAAATCTAACCCTATGCTGTACACAAGAGACACACCTAAAATAAAGTCACTCAGAAACATTGAAAATAAAAGATGGGCAAATGCAAATGAAAAGAAACCAGGAGTCATGATCTTAATAGCAAATTAGGTTTAAATCAGACCAAGAATAATTAAATGAATCAAAGAAGAGCACTTTTAATGTTAAATTGTGTAATTCATAATAAAAATGCAACCACTATAAACATTAATATACCCCAAAATAGCAAAACAAAACAAAAATTTCAGATTATATAGGAGCTAGAGAGATTATCAGAACATTTTAATTAACCTATTTAACTCAAACAGATAATATAGATAAGAGATAAATAATGAAACAGAAGACCTAAATAATATAATTAATAAGATAGTACTAAATGACATTTAGCTAATTTTATGCTTTGAAAACAAAATATACATACGCTTTCTCTTTTAAAGACCCTGGAACATTGAGCATAGTAAGCCACAAAGAAAACCCCAATATATTCCAAAAAGTAGAAATAATACAAATATATTATTTTATGAAAAGTACTATCAAGTTAGAGTGAAAAAAAACCCTACCACTTAAAAATTTTTAAACTCTTTCTTAAAAATTCATGGTTCAATATATTCAGATTGACATAATAAAAATATATTTTAATAAACTACATACCCAAATTTATGTGATAAAACTAAAGCTGTGTTCAGGTGAAAATTAATAACTATAAATTTTTGTATAAAAAAAGGTAGAATAGCCCTGGCCAGTTTTACTCAGTGGTTAGAGCATAGGCCTGTGGACCAGAGAGTCCCGGGTTTGGTTCCCGCTAAGGGCATGTACCTTGGTTGCAGTTGGTCCTCTGCCCCGGTTGGGGTCGTGTGGGTGGCAACCACTCGATGTGTCTGTCTCACATCGATGTTTCTCTCTCTCTCTTCCTCCCACTCTCCCTCCGGTTCTATCTGAGGATAAATGCAAAAATGTTCTCGGGTAAGGATTAAAAAAAAGGAAAAATAAAACCAAATGTTAAGCATCTAGGCAAAAAGTTGGGGTGGAGGAAATAGCAAAAGAAATCTAAGGAGTGGAGAAAGACAGCATTAATAAAGACAAAAGCACAACTTACTGATTAAAATGTAAGAAAAAAATAACATAAATAATAAATCAATTTAAAACCTGTACTTTTTGTGGGAGAAAGAGGCAACTTTCTAACATAATCAAGAAGGGGGGAAAAAATAAGAAATGAGAAAAAGAAATAGCCACAGATAAAGAGGAAATTAAAAGAATCATAAGAGATCTCTTTGTTCAACTCATAGCAAATCTGAAAATCCTACTGAACTGGAGAATATTCTAGGAAAATATAATATTCCAAATCATTTCAGAAAAGGTAGAAATTCTAAACAGATAACTATCATAGAAAAGAAAATAGCATTATCAAAGGGCTACCACCCCCACGGCACCAGGTCTACATGATTTTGCAGGAGAATTTTATGAAAACTTGAAGAAACAGACCATTTTGATGTTATATGAATTGTCCTATGAAATATTAAAATAAGGAAAGAACATTCTCTTTCTACAGCAAATATAACATTGGAAGCAAAGCAAACATTACTCCCTAAATGAACATTGAAGACGAATGTGTCTTACAAATACCAATGCACACATCTAAAGCATTAGCAGACTCTAGTAGCTCATTGAAAATACATTTTAACATAACAAGTGACATTTATTCGCAGAAACCATGGATGATAACGCAATAAATAACTGTGTAAAAAGTGTAAGCCAGAAGTTCACAGAAAAGGGAATACAATCAGCTACTGGAAATATGAAAAGATATTCAACCTCACTCATAAAAAGAAAAATTAAAATTAGAACCATTTTGATATACTGTTTTTTACATAGTTTGTTAATGATCAAAACCTGTGATAAGCCCTGGCTGGTTTTCTCAGTGGTTGGAGCGTTGGCTCATGGACCAGAGAGTCCCGGGTTCGGTTTCTGCTAAGGGCACATAACCTCAGTTGCAGTTTGTCCCCAGCCCAGGCTGGGGTCGTGTGGGTGGCAACCACTCAATGTGTCTGTCTCACATTGATATTTCTCTCTCTCTTCCTCCCTCTCTCCCTTCGGCTCTATCTGAAGTTAAATGAAAAAAAAAAAAAATTAGTATATATTCTAAAGAGGGTAATCTGGCAATATTTATCAAATAACAAATGCACATACCTTTCAATTTAGCAATTCATTTCTAACAATGGAACTTGTTAGAGAGTACAGAATCCACATGAGATTGTGTAGGTACACACTGTTACTTTTGTTGCATTTTCTTTACTAGAAAATATTGGAAATATCCTGAATGTCTAATAGTTTCTCCTTACATAAATTACGGATCATCAATATGACAAAATACTATTCAATCATTAAAAAGAATAAGGAGCACTTATTTTTTTTTACTGATCAAGAAAAATCTCTAAGATGCCTTGTTGAGAAAGAAAGTTGAGAGGAGCAGGATAGGGGAGGAGGGAGCCAATGGGGACAAAAGGGGGAACATCCATAATACATTCAATAATAAAGATGAGTCTAAAAAAAGAACAGTATACATATGCTACCATAAAAGGTGGAGAAATATATTTGCTTGCATATACATAAATATTTCTAAAAGAATAAAAAACTGAGAACTCTGGTTGGAGGACCTGGATGAGATAGCATTTTGAACCACATTAATCTATTTTTTAATGTTATATAGCTCATCTGATCATAGTGAAAATAAGGCCTCTGAAAACTCATCATTTTTTAAAAGCATGCACAGTTTGAAATTAATCATAAGAATGAAATGTTATCACCCCCACACCTTAGTAATGTCTGTCTTCTGATCCAGGTCATCATGTACTTCACCTACCAAACAAAAATTGAGAATTAAAAATAAATGAAATCGAAACTAGATTTAGACATTAGTCTTAAGGAATACATTTATTTATTAAAGCACCAGTACTGGATGGCATTACAAGCTCAAACGCAGACTTTTTAGGAGTGTTTTCAAATTGTAATCCTAGACATAGCAATCTACACAGAGAGATGCTCATGTTTGCCCACAATAGAATTAACATGCAGTATGCATTTAAAAAAATACAAAACACAAAACTTGAAATCATGTTTTTCTGAAATTTCATCATTCTGGCATTACATTATCTATGATGTTTGTAAGAGGTAAATTTTATTTTCTACTTTATCTCCACTTTTGGAGAATACAAAATTATATCCAATACAGACCAATTCTTGTCAATGCTAGAACTTGGTGAGTACATCTTGGTCTATTGTGGTTGGGGCCAGAAATATGTGTAAATTATGAAGGTAAAACAAGCAAGTAAACTTTAGATATTGTCAGTGCCTTCTTCAGACAGAGAACATAGCCACCTAGGTGCCAGATATTTTTTTAAATAACTTTTCTTAGTATAAAGCCAATATGTGATTATTATACATTTATTTTAAAATACAGGACATTTACAGTAGAAAATTAAAATGATTACCAGTCCCACCACCCAGAGACAACCAATATTTGTTGTTTTCAGGTTGATTATATGTGTGTGCATATGTGTATATGTTTGTGTCTATACATATATTTATCATACTGTTCATAAATTTCTGCTTCCTGCTTTTTTTAATCACTAAAAGGATAAGAATGTCTCCTGTCATTAACAGTTCTCTGTGAATCTAATTTTGAATGGTTTTCTGATAGTCCATGTAGCATCATTCACTGGAGTTTTACCCTAGCCGGAGGCCTTTAAAACTTCTAATTTTTGCTCGGCGTTTGAAGGTGCAATGCTATGTGTCAGGACTCTAATTCTTGTAAAAATAATAAGAGTTATTTGCATCAATCCTGTGCCAGGCACTTACATTATCACTTATCTTTTGAACAAACTTGCAGATGAAGATTGTCATTTCTGTCTTATGGATGAGTGAACTGAAGAACTGAGTTCCAAGTAACAAGACTAAACTAAGACTGCAAAGGTAGCAGAGTGGATTTCTGAGCCTAAGTGTCTCTCTTTTCACTACATAATGCTATGACCAAAAAAAAAAAACACTTGACCAACAATTATTTGTTGCTTTTTGGGGCACAGGTCTAAACCTGGGGTGCTGCATAGCTGCACAGGGAGCAGTCCCTGAGCTAGTGGAATTTAAATCTCAAACTCACTCTGCTTATGTTCCAATCATTATCCCATATGCAGTAACTCCAGTAAATAATCATTTTTTTAAGAACTGTATCTTTGTGTAAAATGATTCCCCCAAAGAAAGCTCACTTTTAGGGCTATGATGGGACTGAAGAAAAATTAAAGAGGTCTAAGAAAAATGATAGTTCTGAGCCAGATAATAGAAGATTTAGATAAATCAGAGTATAATTTCAAAATTGCCCAAGGTCTGGATCTATGATATAAACGAGACCAACGTGTGTGAAAACAGGAAAGAGTTATTCTGAAACATTCTGTGAGTGCTTTAGTAAAAATATATTTTCATGATATCATGAATGCATTATAAATTATTATGGCATAGAAATTAAGGGTCTAAAGGGGTTACTTAAATATTTCAGTTACTTTCCTGCATTTTATGAGGGAAATTACAAGCTATCGTGGATTTATACATTTGGAGACTTGCAAAGATCCTGGGATATATACTTTATGAAAATCAAGGACCTCCTCTAAAAATAATCCTGGGGTAAATATCTCTACAAACAAATCTTGGTCCAAATGTCTGATATTTTCCTTAACATCATTTTCTAGAAGTGATATTATTATATTTTCAATACATACCATGGTAAAATAATTCAAAACGTTCCACAATTTCAAAATACCTCCAATACTTTAACTGAAAGTTTTCCATTTAAACTACTCTTTGGGTTAAGGCAGTATTTTGAAAGCCTTTGAAGCTAATGTCCAAAAAAAACTTTCTGAGGAAAGGTTCTATTTACTAGTCATTATGATAGTGAGATATGAAATGCACAATATAGCTGAGGGCTTATGTGAGTGCGGGTTGAAAGCCATCTGGTCCACTGCTAGAGTGGGGCAGAGAAGTGAGGAAGCCATGGTGACCCGGGGTTACAGGGCTGGGTTGAAAGGAGGAGGTCAAAGGCAGGAGAGTATAAAAATCAACTTCTTGCCCTGGCCAGTTTTGCTCAGTGGTTAGAGCATCAGTCCTCAGACTGAAGGGTCTCGGGTTTGATTCCAGTCAAGGGCACGTATCTGGGTTGCAGGTTCAATCCCTGGCCCCATTCAGGGTTATGTGGGAGGCAACCAAAAGCTGTGTCTCTCTCCCGTCGATGTTTCTCTCTCTCTCCCTCCCTCTCTTTCTTCCACTCGGTCTAAAAATTAATGGAAAAATATCCTCGGGTGAGGATTAACAAAACAAAAAAAATCAATTTCTTGTGTTCTTAGTTTTGTTCAAGGTCAAATATATACATATATATTATATATATATATATAGAGAGAGAGAGAGAGAGAGAGAGAGAGAGATATTTGGGGGGGAGAGAAAGATAGGAACATTGATGTGAGAGAGAAACATCCATTGGCTGCCTCCTGCATGGCCCCTGGGGATCAAGCTCACAACCCAGGAATATGCCCTGACCGGGAATCAAACTGGGACCTCTCAGTCCATGGGACAATGCTCAATCCACTGTGCCACACCAGCCAGCTTGCTTTAAAATATTTGGCAGTATGTGAAGTTTCCCATCAGGAGACAAAGGGAATTTTTGCCTCTCTTTACTTCCTGGGATTTCTGTTTAAAGAAACTGGACTCTCAGAATCCAGTGAAGTGAGATTGGGGGTCCAGGGGAGCCCAACATACCCCTTCTACAGAGCTTCCGTGCTCTCAGCAGAAGAAACTGTCTTGGAATTGGCCAAAGTCTGGGTGACAAGGGTCTCGTATAAATAGAAGGCTTTAAGTCCAAATACAGAGACAGTATCCTGAACAAAGCTGACAAACAGGAACTGCATATGGACGAACCAGCTTGTCTGGCCACTCAAAATAGCCCACTACACTGTGAATTCTCAGGAATGAATAGTAAATTCTCACAAACACAGGAACTAACATCAATTCCAGAGCTGATGGGAAGCAAGTACAAAAAAACTACCAAAAAAAATGCCCCCCTGGGGTTATAGGTCTATTAAGCACCACAAAGCAGAGTCCCAGAGTTGGAACACTGAGTGGAACCTCGGACAGTATCACATCTAAGCCCCTCTCTACCCATGAATGGTAACAAAGCCAGTTTCATCTCAATTATTCAACATTCATCCAGCTAATATTCAGTGAGTGTTTAGTATGTGCTAAGCACTATGTTAGATGCCGGTGGTGCCCATGTTAACAAGAAAGCAGGGATGGTTTTGGGTTTCTTAATAAGAAAAAAAAAATAGGCTTGCTTGTTTCTTAAAGGACCATTAACAATATCTTTTTTTTTTTTTTTTTTTTAAGGAACTGTTTCCCTTACCATAGATTCTCCCATCAATGGAACACTTTTTAAAAGTCATGATGTTCTGAGTGAGGGTGCCCGTTTTGTCAGAGAAAACATATTCAATCTGGCCCAGCTCCTCGTTGAGAGTGGTCGTTCGAGCTTCCGCAGGTGTTGCTTTTTCAGAGTAATACATCTTCCGATCCCAGTTTATAAAATAACTGTGTCCCAGACGAATTACTTCCACACTTTCATCCATTAAAATGGAAAAAAAAAAAAAAAAAATGAGAGAGAGAGAGAGAAGTGTTCCATCAATTTCAGAATATACAAAGCTTTGCCAAAATAAGAAGTCTGCCAAAGTCTGGGGAGTTTAGAAGAAAATGTGGATGCTCTGTCCCTAGGTCCTCATGACCTTCAGAAGCATCTCAGCAGTTTGTTTCTTAAACCTTCCTAAGTCATTTCCTCACAGCACCAGGGAACAATGGGCTGGCTTCGCATAAAGTCCAGGGACCCTTCCATGGTTCTCTGTTTACAGTGGAGATTTCTTGTGTTACTTATTAGTTGGCATCTCTCCTACATTTTAGGAGAAACTAACTATTATTAAAGATGCTTGTCAGATGTCTGAGCTAAAGAAATGTGTTGTTGAGGACTTTCTCACCAATACATTTTTTTATATGGCTTCACTTTGCCACAAGAGGTAGAAACTATCTCCCGAAGCATAGAAAAAACTGTGATATTGAGTGAAAACAGGGGTGTGTTGTCATATTACTCTGCCCATTTACCAGGACGAGAGCATTGTCTTATAATCTAGTAGTGATTTATGACTTTGCAACTCTGGAAATGAAGTTTCTGCAGCCAAGAATATGATCATTTTCAATCTTTGTTATGCATAAGGCCAAACCGATTTCCAAAAACATTTTAACAATGTAAATTTCTGCCATTAGATTACTGAAAATTATCTTTGACTAGATGCCAAGTCAAATACATCGAATTACTGTTTACTGGATTTCTTTTCAGTGTGTTAAACATTTGTTTCAGATTTTATTGGCCAGTTGTTTTCTTCTCAGGATTATCTAATTGTGTTATCTGCCTACTTTTATTTTTCCTATCTAGAGGTAGTGTATTTCTTATTTATTTGTTAAAAACGATATGTGTATATCTTATATATACACACATTATGCAAATATGCTACCCAATTTATCATTTGTCTTTTAAGTTTGTTTCTACTATTTTTAACATACAGAAGTTTTCTCTTTTGAATTGATCAAATTTTATAGTTTCTGTTTCGGGAGTTTTGCTTAGATAGGCCTTCCCTGTGCCAAGATTATACATACAGATATCTATATTCTTCCTCTAGTTCTTTATTAATTTTTTCCACATTTAATTCTTTGTCACAGAATTTTTTTAATACGATGTACATATAAAGAGCTAATGTCAACTTTTACCAACAGAAATATTTTCATCACAGTGTGTTTAGTAATGAACTTTTCCCCTACTATGTTGGGCTGCTTCCTTGTCACATACAAATTAGTTTTCTCCCTAGAATCTGTTTTAGGAATTTCTATTTTTTTCCGTAATATGTCACTTAATGGTCTCTTGTTTTCCTTATTGCAGCTTTATAAAAATTTGGCAATACCTGGAAAGAGAGAAGAGAACATTTATTCTCTTCTTTTTTTAAAATTCTGAGCTATGATCCATCATTTATTTTTCCTGATAGGATCAACATATTCATGTAAATAAACTTTAGAATTCATGTATCAGCTTTCTTATAAAATTATTTAGGTTTTTACAAAATCTATGTTAGACTCTGAATTACTTTAAAAGAACTGGTATTTTATAATGCCTAAAACAACTTCAAGAAGGATAAATCTTTCCAGAAATTCCGTTTTAAAAAGTACCTCCAATGGGGGGGTGGAAATTGATTTAGTCTTGTTTTGCTTTCTTTTTCACATAGGTTCACACCACAGCTTGATAAATGTGTTCCTGGACATTACATCTTTTTTACTGATAATTTTAAAAATTGTTATTTGCGTAAAAATGTGACTATGTGACAAAATCAGACATTGAATTAAATGATCTCACTAAGAGTTTTACAGAATCTTTTGGATTTTCTAGAATTGCAATCACATTATCTATGCTTTTCCTTTCTAATAGGATTGTTTCCGTTCTGGTTTCATGACTCATTGCGTTCACTGATATTTCAGTTGCATGTGCGAGCACATTTATAAGGACATCCAGAGTGGTATAAAATAGGGGTGGTAGCAGCAAGGACCCACAGCTTATTTCTGACCTCACTGGGAATCAGGCCTTGGTTTTCTCAGCTGTAAAGTGAGGAAGTTCATGGAGGCCTGGTACGCCACCTCTGAATACTTGTCTCCTTGAAGACAAAGAGGACACCCAAGTGCTTTCTGGGCATTAAATTCTATGCTTCTACTTCTATAACTGCACGACATAGCTACATTTCCTCCCCCAAGGTGGTATGGTACCAGTTCATTTTCCAACCATTTAAATGTTAACATTATTTTTCCACCCAAACTAAACATCACATTATGACTTTGTAGAATCACGTGATATAAAAATAAATGTCATACTCTGCATGTATTTATTCATATATTTTCCTGTTACGCTTTACTGGTCTGTATCTACCACCACCACCATCCGCACACACCCATCCTTATAAGTTCCTTGATAGCTGTTCTAATTCAGCTTCACGTTCCTTAGTCCCTCACTCAGAAAGCATTAGTGCACATGGACCAGACACCTGCTCTATCTGTCATGGGCAGTCAGTCGGGATTCCTGAATGAATCCTGACTCTCTATTCTCTAATTTCATTAATAAGGACATTAGCAGAGGTTAAATGACTAACCCCAGGTCACATAAATAATTAACCACAGAGCCAAGACAAGAATTTGGGCATCTGGTAAAGCCAGGGCAGACTTGACCTTAAGAATGCCATCAGGACAGCTTTATGCAGGTAACTACGGAAATCAGCTGGAGCTTTCATTTATTTGAAAGTAAAGTAGCTCCCTGAAAATGCAAGGCAGCATGAATGGAACAGAATGTGTTCCTTCTGTGTTGCAGCACAAGCCAAAGGAAGTACTCTACATTAATTTGAATTCTTAGATCGAAAAAGAGTCTGTAGAGAGAAGCATATCCTTTTTTGTCGGGGAAAAAAAGTTTTAAGAGAGTCACAGTGGAACCCTCAGCCCTTTGTTTTAGGATAGAGGAAGGAGACCCGTGTTCAGAGTTAGCATAATCAAGCCCCTTAGTGCCTTCTGCCCGGATGCCGAGAGCAGGGCTAACGATTCCCCCCATTCGATGGCAAAACAAGCAACATGGAAATAAGTTCCTATTGCTTTGGGGAAGAAAATAAAAAAACTCTAAAGCTAATGCCTGGGGAGTACATGGTTGTATTTCTTAAATAAAGTATTTAAAAATCATAGCTGGGTGCGTTTAACACTACAGATAAACACACTGACAGCATAGAACTGTCTCACCACAGTCAACGTCCTTTCATCACGTGGAATTGTTAACCATTCAAAGGAAATTCTGCACTTGTATTCTCAAGTGACATATGGCCCTGATTTATCCTTGGTATCTATTCAAAAGCCGAATGGAAGTTGCTAGTGAAGGCCTTTATCCCTCCAAATAGAAATAACTGGGAGTTCGCTTTCTCTAGATCTCAGTCTTTAAGACTAAGACACCTGAAATTCCTCAGAATGCCTTCCCCACCCCCACCTTGAGATCAGAATCACTGTTTCTATTTAGTGAGAAAAGCTTACATTTATCCTCATTAATACTATGCCTTACCAACAGAGAACTCCAGTTTGTTTGTTTTTTCTCTCGATACCTTTACTGATTAATAAATCATGCTCAGTTTAGGCATAGAGGAAAAATACTGCCAAGTGTGAGAAGACTTGGATTTCGATCGCGGTTCTGTCCCTAACCAGTTCCATCATCATGAGTGAATCGTCTCATTTTTGAAAGAAGTTCAGCAATTACTCCCGAAGAGTGTTTAGGAGACATAAATGAGATAAAGTACATGAAAGTACTTTATATAAAATGTTAAAAGCTATCTAAAGGTACGGTGGTATTATTTGGAGCAGAAAAGACACTCAGAAATCAGTTATTTTAATCCCCTCATTTTATTGAGCAGCACATATTTGACAGGCTAACTAAGTAACAGAGAAGCCAAGTGCCTTCTCCAAGGTCACAGAGTATCGGTGGCAGTGCCCAGACCAGAACGTGGGTTTGGACTACTCCAAACAGATTTTCTCTCCACCATTGCAGGGGATACATTAGAAGGAAAATGAATCTTAACCTAGGAATCTAGCCTTGGTCTCTAAAAAAAAAAACAAAAAAAAAACTTTCAAATCAATAAATGAAAAATGTCAATGCACTTCAAAGAAAGAACATATATAGAATATACTTCCTTCATGAGGACATATGAAACTGCGCACTTACTGGTGGTAACTCACTATGAGCATATATTATTCATGTAGGACATAAAAGGAAAGCTATAAAAGCTGACCATAGCTGTTCTGGCAAAGAATGGGATTTACTACAAACTTTATAATTGGATACAAGCTTGAAAGGTCCTCAGAATCAAATATGAGCCAGTAGGATACAGTTTAAATAGGGCCCACTCTGACCACAGCTCCAGAAGGTTCAAAGTATTTGTGGTGTTATGGCCACATGCCACTACTTCAAGTCAATTTCCCACAACTTGACATTTCAGTTTCCTGACTGCTATCCAAAACAAGGGTGGATTTTGTCATTAATTTCCCTTGCTTCGTCATAAGTAGAATTTTGGAAAGAGAGAAAAAGGAGCTCATAAAAATTAGTGGAGATTTAGAGCTGGTGATCTGGTGTATTGTTAAAATACTGGTGATGAGGAAAGTCAAACTACCAGCTCTCCTTGGCTCCAGCATCTCTGGGATGGTCTGGCTCAGTCTTGGTGTGATTAGGATCAAGACTGAATTAAGTACAGACTCTAGGGCCAACTTATCAAACACACAAACTCACACATACACATATACATGTATATGTACATATACAGAGAGAGGTGTGTGTACATCTATATATGTGTGTGTGTGTGTGTGTGTGTGTGTGTGTGTGTGTGTATACACATATATATATGTAGAGATAGACATAGACATAGACATAGACATAGACATAGACATAGACATAGACATAGACATAGACATAGACATAGACATAGACATAGACATAGACACCATTATAGTTCTAGTTTGTAGGACCAAATCTAGAATGACAAATCAAGTTGTAGTGGGAGTTATGAATCATGCTTCTATTTAGCAATGGTTAAGCACCACCAACTATATTTCAACTCCTTTATATAGTCATTTATAGTTACAAATAATAATAGAAAAATTAATATTAAGCTCTTACAAAGTGTCAGGCATTTTTCTAAGAGCATTACATGTTTGTTTACTCCTCAGATAATCCTATCATTTTCTCTATTTTATTTTTTTTTTGCATCTGGTATCTTTTTTTTTTTTTAACTCATCTTTATTGCTGAATGTATTACAGAGGTTTCTTCCATTTTTCTCCATTGACTCCCTCCTCCCCATTGCCGCCCCCTCCTGCCTTCCCCACACTATTGTTGGTGTCCATTGGTTATGTATATATGCCTAGAAGTTCTTTGGTTTATGTCATCTCACCCTCCTTCCCCCTTTCCCTTTGAGGTTCATCAGTCAAACAACCAATTTGTATTTCTTAATTCCTTCATCTTTTTTACCCATCCCCCCAGCCTCCACCCATCTGGCAAGCAACAAAATGTTCTCTGCATCTATGAGTCTGTTTCTGTTCTGCTTGCTCATTTTGTTTGTAGATTCAGTTGTTGATAGATATGTATTAATTGCCATTTATTGTTCACATTTTTGTTCTTCTTCTCCTTCAAGAAGACCCTTCAACATTTCATATAATACTGGTTTGGTGGTGATGAACTCCTTTAGCTTTTTCTTGTCCGGAAAACTCTTGATATGTTCATCCATTCTAAATGATAGCTTTGCAAGATAGAGTAATCTTGGTTGCAGGTCATTGCTTTTCATCACCTTGAATATCTCTTGCCACTCCTTTCTGGCCTGCAAAGTTTCTTTTGAGAAATCAGCTGACAGTCTTATGGGAGCTCCTTTTTAGGTAATGGACTGCTTTTCTCTTGCTGCTTTTAAGATTCTCTCTTTGTATTTAACCTTTGGCATTTTGATGATGATGTGTCTTGGTGTGGACCTCTTTGGGTTCAACTTGTTTGGGACTCTCTGTGCTTCCTGAAGTTGTATGCCTGTTTCCTTCACCAAGTTAGGGAAGTTTTCTGTCATTATTGTTTCAAATAGTTTTTCAATTTCTTGCTCTCTCTCTTCTCCTTCAGGCACCCCTATGATGTGAATGTTGGCATGCTTAAAGTTGTCCCAGAGGCTCCTTACACTATCCTCATTTTTTTTTTTCTTTTTTCTTTTTTCTGTTCTGATTGGGTGTTTTCTGCTTCCTTATATTCCAAATCGATGGTTTGCTTCTTGGCTTTACCTACTCTGCTATTGATTCCCTGTAAATTATTCTTTATTTCAGTTAGTGCATCTTAATTTCTGACTGGCCCTTTTTTATGTTGTTGATGTTCTCACTAAGTTCCTTGGAGGTCTCCCTAAGTTCCTTGAAGGTCTCACTAAGTCCCTTGGATGTCTCACCAAGTTTCCTGAGCAACCTTATAACATGTGTTATGAACTCTGCATCTGTTAGATTGCTTATCTCCATTTTGTTTAGTTCTTTTCCCGGAGTTTTGTTCTTTTCTTTCATTTGAGACATGTTTCTTTGTTTCCTTATTTTGGCTGCTTCCCTGTGATTGTTTCTATGTATTAGGCAGAGTTGCTATGCTTTCTAGGCTTCATAGGGTGGCCTACTGTTATAGGTGTCCTGTAGGATCCAGTGGCATAGTCTCCCTGATCACTCCACCTGGGCCCTCTCAGTGCACCCCTAGTGTAGACTATTCACCCTTCTCTTGTTATTGAGTCTTGACTGCTGTTGGCACATCAGTGGGAGGGGTTTACTCAGGCTGGTCAGCTGCAAGGACTGGCTGTGCCCACTAGCCACTATCTTGGAGGATCAACTATGTAGGGGCCCACCACACAGAGCAAAACTTACTTCAGCAGGGCTCTGGTACCCACTGAGTCCACTCATTGAGTGTGTCCCTTGTGGAGGTGGTTGGGTGGTGGTGTTTCGATGTAGTCTGAAGCTGTCCACCAGGTGTGTTGGCTCTGTGACAAAGTCAGCCGCTGCCTCTGCTCTATCCAGGGCCACCTGGCATAAACTACAAAGTGAACTGCAGATGGCTGCTTCTTGTGCTGGGCTTGGAGGTGTCCAGGAAAAGCCAAGTTGTGAACCAAGGCTAGCTGCGTCTAGTGCCAGGCCTGGGGCCACTTAATGAGAGGTATGGGGCTCCCTGAGACTGGCCCCTCTCGAGCCCCAGCTCCGCACCATTCTTGTGGGCCACTGGGTCACACAGGTTCATCTGGAACCCCGGCTCCACACCGCTCTTGTGGGCCGCTGGGTGGCACAGGGCCCTATGGAGCCCCCTGTTGTGGCTGGGGAGTGCTGCTGCCCAGTGGGTCTCAGCTCCTGCTCAGCCTTTGTTGTAGTTTTTGGGAATGGTTCTCTGCTGCTGGTCTGTGCTTCTGTTGCCTAGGGATAGATGTCTGCTCCCCAGCCTCTGTTGCTGGGGGTATATCTTGACTCTGATTGGGCTTCTACTGCGGGGGATGGTGCTGGGCTCCCAGCAGTTTGCAGCTTCTGCAACCGGCACCTTGACAGCTCCACTACTGGGCACTGGTCTGTGATGACACAGGGTGGCCACTGGTCCCATGGTGCCAGTGCACCAGTGGACTCAGTTACCAGATGCTGCTTGTTTGAGAGATTTTAGGAAACTCTGAAGAAGAATCCAAGACAGGCCAATCCAATGGTAAAGTCTTTGAAAACAGCTTGGGTGGGCCCAAAAGTTGGGTGGGGCGGGGCCTCATGGAATCACCAGGGGGTGGCCAACAGTGTGAGCCAAGTTGCTGGAGTCCCAGATATGGCGGCTATCTGCCTGTCCTGTGGGGGAAGGGTTCACCAAAGGAAAATTGACCTCCACCATCACCTCTGTCCAGGAGAAAGCTGCCTCTCCAGCCCTCGTCGGGAGGCCAAACAGCTCAGTTCTTCTCTGTTCTCTGATGCCCCTCAAGCTGCCTCCCCTCGGAGCTCAGGAGGAACGGGTGTGAGTAAGTCTGTGCATGGGCCCTTTAAGAGGAACTCCTGGGGCTTCTGTAGCCACAGCTTCCCTCTGCCTCAGCTCCCACTGGTTTTTCCAGCCAGAAGTTATGGGGACTTCTGTTCCGGGCACTGGGACCCTGATCCGGGTGCCTGGTGTGAAACGGGGACCCCTCACTCCTCAGGGAGGACCTTTCCAGCTGAGGTCTCTCTGATTTTTATCTGACACACGTGGGTGTGGGACCGGCCCATCTGTGCCTCCACCCCTCCTACCAGTCTCGATGTGGTGGCTGCTTTACTTTTGAGGTGGTAGGACTTCCATTCAGCTGGATTTCAGGCTGTTCTGAGTGATGGTTGTGTTGTAGTTTTGTTGTAATTTTGATGTGGTTGTGGGAAGAGGCAATACTGCGTTTACGTACGCCACCATCTTGATCCACCTCTCACCTTTTCTCTATTTTTAAAATGTGAAAATTGAGGCACTAAAAGTTGAGTTAACTTGCCCAATTTACAGAACTAGGAAGGATCTGAAGCCAGGTATCTGGAGCCAGACAAGGGCAGGGAGGCACCATTGTCATAGATATCCCCAAATATTCTTTTCTTTCTTGCCCAACATCAACTTAATTCAAATGTATCAGGCTGCATGAGATTATATTATAGTCCATATATTCCAAAGAAAAAGATTGATGAGGAAACGAATCAAAGAAGAAAATAAAATGCATTTATTGTCATTTGAAAATGTAAAAGCTAAACAGATTAACCAGCTTAGTTGCTTCATGTGTAACAGCTGTGGCAGATCCTAAACAAAGCGAGACATCTATCTCACTGTAGTAATTTTAAAACAAACAAAAATGATTACGCAAAACAAAGGCTTTGCATGAAATGGCTTCACTCAAATATAAACTCTCATCTTACCTCACGTATAATGAAATAGGTACAACTGTGTTGAGAATAATAATATATGACCAGAATGTTAAGAATCCTGAGAACACAGAGTTCTTCTCTCCTTCATTCCAGAAAAGGTAAGTTTTGAATTGGTCCCCAACTTGGTTCGCCCAGATTGAATTTCCTATTGCAAGAATAATTCCCAAACATACCAGAAACCCAAAAATCTGAAATGAGAATAGAAGTCTGGTTAAGGTTAATTTGAATCAAAACTAGTCATATCAATGCAATCTAATTACACTTCTAACGCCAAGAAAGTGTCATTTGAAAAGCAAGTTATAAAAAGCTGTTCTTACTTATCATTAACCATGCAAATAAAATTTAGCATTACTATGTAGAGAACTCAGCTAAATATTTTGCATTCATTTTCTCATTTCTCCCTTTGACTTTGAGATATGAACAGTTACTTTCACACTTTACTGGTCAAAAACAAAAATACAATGGAAGCACAGAAAAATTATATAACTTGTCCATGGTCACAAAGCTAATAACTTTAATTCCTCAATTCACAATCAGTGCACATGTTTAAGTGGCTTAAGTAAAGAACATATGTCCTGATGTGCCCTGTTCAACCCCAGTTTACATCTATTGTCCAGACGTAATATTAATAGTGTTCCTCCCTTCCCCCTTTAAAAGTACCCCTTTTAAAGGATAAGTTATATAATCACCCAAGGCACAAAAGCAAAAGTAAAAAATATCAATGATAAAGAACTGTCCCAGACTGGGCAAGTCTTTTGGCTACAGATCTAGCTGCATAATACTTACTTAAGGTTAACCAGAAAGATAAGGATTAATTAAAAGATTACATATTTAAATTAATATTTTTTAATTAATATTTTTATTGTTGAAAGTAATACAGATGTCTCCTTTTTTTCCCCCATTGGTTCCCTCCTTCCCACACCCACTCCTCTCCTGCTTTCCCAACCTATTTTCTGTGTCCATTGGTTGCATATATGCATATAAGTTCTTTGGTTTATCTCTTCCCCCTCCCACCCCCTTCCCTCTGAGGTTTGTCAGTCTGTTCCCTACTTCCATGACTCTGAATCTATTTTTATTGACAGTTATTTTCTTCATGATGTTCCATAAATAAGTGAGATCATGTGGTACTTGTCTTTCTCTGACTGACTTATTTCGCTTAGCACAATACTCTCTAGGTCCTTCAATGTCATCTCAAAGGGTAAGAGATCTTTCTTTCTTACAGCTGCATAGTATTTTATATATTTTCTCCTTTTGAGATTAAAAAAAAAAAAAGGTAGGAAGCAACCTGAAAACTAGCTGACTCTTACATTGTGATCAGTATCGGTATTAACAAAACAAACATTTTGTAAGTGTAGGAAATAGAAAGATAGCAGAGTCAGTTCCTTGTGAGCCCCAAATTCCAGCTTTAACAGGAAGAACACAAAGTCAGTGAATGTGGTAAGACTTGAGCTGAACACAATGTTTAGGGGACTTTGCTCTGCAAAGTGTCACACGGAGAGGAGCTGAGACCAGCCACGGGGGACAGAGGTGTGGGGCTAGAGAACAGGAATGTATTTCCCTACAATTTCTTTTCTCCTCCATGAAGAAATATTCAGATGTTCTAGGACTGCCTTCTTTTTTCCTCATGAACAAAATAGCCACATTATGAAGACAAAGTTTGGGGAAAGACAACTTGAAGTATATCAGAAAACCATGTGTTAGATTCCAAAATGGCAGCAGAGTGAATGGAAGCTACACAGACCATCTCCCAGGACCAAACTGGAATTACAACAAAAATAAACATAAATTGTCAGGAAAAAGCAACAGAAAAGCAGCTTGGAGGACCATATAACCAGGGACACTGACTCAATCCTTGTAGGATTGCGGATGCACAAAAGGGGGGCTGGGAGCTCACAGACAGCAGCAGTCTTAGCTGTGAGCAGCGCCCTTGGGGTTATACTCCCAAGCGGCTCCACAGTGCAAAGCCAGGACAGACGCTAAAATAGCCACAGCCACTCACCTTGGGCTCCAGCAGAGGGAGGGTGGACTGGACTGGAACTGTGTGGAGACACTTGGGATTTGGAGGGAGCTCAGAGCTTTTGCTGAGTTGCAGCCACTCAGGACAGTGGTCATCTTACTCCTTCCCAGGGCTCTGGGGAGAGGAATGGCCCCTCCCTTACAGATTCACCCCACCCAGTGACCATTGAAATGCAAAATGAGGCTCATTAACAACCAGCATCTGCCCAACCCTTGGGAAATTCCCTTACTATGAACACCTAAAGGACTTTTTCATTCAACTGAGAAGCAAAGGCTCTCCAAGTAACTGTGACTAATAGCCTTCAGGCAAAAACCTAGAGAATAACTGAACCATTCCTGGGCTTGCAACTCTTCCCAGGAAGGTGAGACTTGACAGTGGTGTTTAACGTGGTTCCTCCCATGCTCATCCAAACCTAGTAGAGAGTGCCACAAACAGCAGAACACCAACACCCACAGGGAAAATTTGGCAGGCTCCAAAGCCCACTGAGATAGCCAAAATGGTGAAACAGAGAAACAAATCCCAAATGAAAGAACAAGAGAACTCTACCAAAGATGAGATAAATGACGTGCATTTAAGCAAGTTAATAGAACTAGAATTCAGAGCTATGATCTTGAGGAAGTTAAACCGCATGTGTAAGGACATGACCACCATGAGTAAAGACATAGAAATGTTGAAAAACAACCACCTGAAAATTAAAAACCACCAAGAAGAAAAGAAGAATGACATGTCAGAAATAAAGAACACATTGGAAGGTCTAAAACGCAGAGTAGAAGAAGCGGAGGACCAGATCAGTGAATTAGAAGACAGGGTAAAAAAAAATCAACCAATCAGAAAACTGAAAGGAAAAAAAAACAGGAAGACAGCTTAAGAGAATGGTGGGACAACTGGGAACATAGTAATATCTGTATCATAGGAGTCCCTAAAGAAGAAGAAAATGAGCAAGGGTTAGAGAATATATTTGAAGAAATACTGACAGAAAACTTCCCTAATTTGGTGAAGAAAGAATGCATTCAAGTTCAAGAAGCACAGAGAGCCCCAAGTAATAAGAACCCAAACAGGCCCACACCAAGACACATAGTAATTAAAATGCCAAAAATTAAAGACAAAGAGAGAATCCTAAAGGCAGCAAGAGATAAGCAACAGGTTACCTACAAAGGAACCCCAATTAAGGTTTCAGCTGACTTCTCAACAGAAACACTACAGGCCAGAAGGAAATGGCATGAAGTAATCAAGGTCATGAAAAACAAGGATCTGAATCCAAGACTACTCTACCCAGCAAGGCTATCATTCAAAATAGAAGGTCAAATAAAGAGCTTCCCAGACAAAGAAAGGCTAAGGGAATATATTAACACCAAACCAGCACTGCAAGAAATGTTTAAAGGACTGCTGTAATTAGCAGAAGAAATGGGAAGAAAAATAGAACCACACTAGACAAAAATGGCAATAAATAAGTACATATCAATAATCACCTTAAATGTAAAAGGATTGAATGCTTCGATAAAAAGACACAAAGTAGCTGATTGAATAAGAAAGTATGATTTATACATACGTTGTTTACAAGAGACCCACCTCCCAATAAAAGAATCACATAGGTTGAAAGTGAAGGGATGGGCCATGGCTGATTTGGCTAAGCAGTTAGAGCATCAGACTGCAGTCCAGAGAGACATAGGTTCGATTCCCGCTAAGGGCACGTAGCTCGATTGCAGTTTGTCCCCGGCCCTGGTTGGGTCGTGCAGGTGGCAACCACTTGATGTGTCCCTTTCACATCAATGTTTCTCTCTCTCTCTCTCTCTCTCTCTCTCTCTCTCTCTCTCCCCCTCCCCCCTCCCGCTCTATCTGAACATAAAAATGAATAAAATATCCTCAGGTGAGGATAAAAAAAAAAGAAAGAAAGTGAAGGGATGGAAAAAAATCTTCCAAGCAAACGATAAAGAAAAAAAAGTTGGGGTAGCAATACTCATATCTGATAAAAATAGACTTCAAAACGAAGGCCATAAATAGAGACAAAGAAGGCCACTACATAATATTGAAAGGAACTATCCAACAGGAAGATATAACCTTGGTAAACATATAGGCACCCAACATAGGAGCACCAAAATATATTAAAAATCTTCTGGAAGACTTCAAAGGAGAAATCGATAGCAATACAATTATGACAGGGGACTTCAACACCCCACTGACATCACTGGATAGATCTTCTAGACAAAAAATTTAGCAAGGAAAGAGAGACTCTAGATGAAGCACTAGACCAAATGGATTTAATAGATATCTACAGAGAATTACACCCCAAAACTACAGAATTCACATTCTTCTCAAGTGCACATGGGACATTCTCAAAGATAGACCACACGTTAGGACACAAACTAAGTCTCTACAAGTTCAAGAAGATTGAAATCATATCAAGCATCTTCTCTGATCACAATGGCATGAAACTAGAAATCAATTGCAACAGGAACATGCAAAGATATTTGAACACATAGAGGCTAAATAGCATGTTATTAAACAACGAATGGGTTACTGAGAAGATCAAGGAAGAAATTAAAAACTTCCTGGAAACCAATGAAAATGAATACACAACAACACAAAGTCTATGGGATACAGCGAAAGCAGTTCTGAGAGGGAAGTTCATACCACGACAGGCCTACCTCAAGAAACAAGAAAAATATTTAATAGACTATCTAACCTCACAACTTAAAGAATTAAAAAGCAAACAAAATGAAAAACCCCACAGCAAGTAGAAGGAAGAAAATAGTGAAGATCAGAGCACAAATAAGTGACATAGAGACCAAAAAACAATTCAAAGGATCAATGAAACAAAGAGCTGGTTCTTTGAAAAGATAAACAAGATTGATGGACCCTTAGCTAGACTCACCAAAAAACAAGGAGAGAGAACCCAAATACGCAAAATCAGAAGTGCAAGCGAAGTAACAACAGACACCACAGAAATACAAAAGATCATTAACAACTATTATGAACAATTATATGGTAACAAATTCGACAATCTAAGTGAAATGGACAAATTTCTAGAAACACATAGTCTCCCAAAACTGGACCGGGAAGACATAGAAAACTTCAACAGACCATAACAACTAAAGAAATTGAAGAGGTAATCAAGACTCACTCTGCAAACAAAAGCCCAGGCCCGGATGGCTTCACGAGGGAGTTTTACCAAACATTCAGAAAAGAACTAACAACCATTCTCCTCAAACTATTTCAAAAAATGCAAGAAGGAAGATTTCCAAACTCCTTTTATGAGGCCACCATGATTCTAATTCCAAAAACAGAAAAAGACACTTCAAAGAAAGAAAACTACAGGCCAATATCCCTGATGAACATAGATGCCAAAATCCTGACCAAATACTAGCAAATCGGATCAAAAAAATTATTCACCATGACCAAGTGGGATTCATCCCAGGGATAGAAGGCTGGTCCAATATTCACAAATCAATAAATGTGATACACCACATAAATAAAATGAAGAATAAGAACCACATGATCATATCAATAGATGCCGAAAAAGCCTTTGACAAAATCCAGCATCCATTTCTGATAAGAACGCTCAGCAATGTGGGAATAGAGGGATCATATCTCGACATAATAAAGGCCATATATGAAAGACCTACAGCCAACAGCATACTCAATGGGCAGAAATTAAAAGCATTTCCCTCAAGAACAGGAACAAGACAAGGATGCCCAATTTCGCCACTCTTATTTAACATAGTACTGGAAGTCTTAGCCACAGCAATCCAACAGGAAGAAAAAATAAAAAGGATCCAAATAGGAAAAGAGGAAGTGAAATTGTCATTATTCGCAGATAACATGATATTATACGTAGAAAACCCCAAAGACTCCATCAAAAATTAGACTTAATAAATTAATTTGGCAAAGTAGCAGGATAAAAAATTAACATCAAGAAATCGATGGCATTTTTATACACCAATGATGAACTCACAGAAAGAGAAACTAAGAAAACAATCCCATTTACTATTGTGGCAAAAAAATTAAGATACCTAGGAATAAACTTAACCAAAGAAGTAAAGGACCTATTTGCAGAAAACTACAGATCATTGAAAAAACAAATAGAAGAAGATATAAAAAAGCGGAAGCACATACCTTGTTCATGGATTGGAAGAATTAACATCATTAAAATGTCCATACTACTCAAAGGAATCTATAGATTCAATGCAATCCCCATCAAAATACCAACAACATACTTCACAGAACTAGAACAAATGCTTCAAAAGTTCATATGGAACCCAAAAAGACCTCAAATAGCCACAGCAATCTTGAAAAAGAACAAAGTAGGAGGGATCACATTACCAGATTTTAGGTTATACTACAAAGCCACTGTAATCAAACAACCTGGTACTGGTACAAGAACAGGCATATAGACCAGTGGAACAGAACAGAGAACCCAGAAATGGACCCAAGGCAATATGCTCAATTAATATTTGACAAAGGTGGCAAGAGCATACAGAGGAGTAAAGACAGCCTCTTTAATAAATGGTGCTGGGAAAATTGGACAGCTACATGCAAAAAAAAAAAAAAAATGAAACTAGACCATCAACTTACACCATACACAAGAATAAACTCAAAATGGATAAAAGACTTAAATGTATCTCATGAATCCATAAAAATCCTAGAAGAAAAGGTAGACAAGAAAATTTTGGACATCATACACAGCAGAATTTTCACTGATGCATCACCTAAGGCAACACAACCAAAGCAGAAAATGAACACATGGGACTACATCAAACTCAAAAGCTTCTGCACAACAAAAGATACAATCTTCAAAATAAAAAGGCAATCCACTGTATGGGAGAGCATAATTGCCAATGATATATCAGATAAGGGGTTAATTTCCAATATATATAGAGTGCTCATACAACTCAACAAAGGAAGACAAAGAACCCAATTGAAAAATAGGCAGAGGAATGAAATAGACACGTCTCCAAACAGGACATACAAATGGCTAAGAGACATATGAAGAAATGCTCTACATCACTAATCATCAGAGAGATGCAAATTAAAACAACAATGAGCTATCACCTCACACCTGTCAGAATTGCCACTATCAACAAATCATAAAACAAGTGTTGGAGAGGGTGTGGAGAAAAGGGAACTCTAGTACACTGCTGGTGGGAATGCAGACTGGTGCAGCCACTATGGACAACAATATTGTATTACCTCAAAAAATTAAAAATTGAACTGCCATTTGACCCAGTGATCCCACTTCTAAGAATATATCCTAAGAAGCCTGAAACTCCAATCAGGAAGAATATATGTACCCCCATGTTCATCGCAGCACTATTTACAATAGCTAAGATCTGGAAACAGCCCAAATGTCCATCAGTAGATGTATTGATAAAAAAAAAAACCGGTGGTACATATACACAATGGAGTACTATGCAGCTGTAAGAAAGAAAGATCTCTTATCCTTTGAGACGACATGGAGGGACCTGGAAAGTATTATCCTAAGCGAAACAAGCCAAACAGAGAAAGACAAGTATCTCACTTATTTGTGGAATATAATGAACATAACAGTCTGAGGAATGGGGTGGTCCCAGAGACGTGGAAGTGGGATACAGACTGACAATCCGCAGAAGAGGGGGAGGAGAGATAAACCACAAAACTTATATGCATGTGTTCATGAACAATGGACATGGACAACAAAGCGGGGGACAGGGTGGGGAGGGAGGGGGAGGGGGGAATCAGCGGGGGGAAAAGGAGAAACATCTGTAACAAATTAAATTAATTAATTTAAAGAAAAAGAAAACCATGTGTTAGAGAAAAGTAGAACTGTGAGTCCCTGAAATCCTAATATTGTGGTACTTGTATCACGCAGTATCATGTTTTTTTCAATGGCTGATACTACAAATTAATTTAACTGAATTACTTTAAGAGCATTAAAATTCATGATACTTAGCATTAAATGACCAAATTTAAGGCTGGATTCCACTTCTAATTCCCCAATGGATCATCCAATTTTCTAGTATAAAAATTGGGACAGTCCTTGCTTCACAACCCAGTAATTTTACTCTGTGGTGAAAAGATGTACAATCCCATGCAAGCCCTAGAAGTGAACTCAGGGTCTTTACATTGGAAATTCTGGGAGGGGGGCACAGACTCCTTCCGGGCATGTTCTCTTGACCCATGGATTCTGCCCCAAAAGGACAGTGGTAGCGGGAGAAAAGTCCAGGTGTGAGGTTAATACTGAAAGTAAAACAGAGCCTGGGCAATATTTTGTACCCAAATAAGAGTCCATTTCCTTCTTTCCTTCCTTATTCAGAATCCCACTATTACATATCAGTTAAGCAAATAAATATTGAGCTCAGATTTTATCATTGTTTGTGAGTCCGTGATGGGGCAGGTAGAGGAACATGGTCCAAAGTTACTGCCCTTGTATTTCAAAGTTAATGTCCTGAAACTGAACCCCTATATAAGGAGGCAAAGCAGTATTTCATGAAAAATCAGTTAACCATTAGATTCCACAGACTGAGGCAGCACGAGAGTAACTGAAACAAGGGTAGGATACAAGGAATACCTGACTGTTTTAGTAAATGGGTGGCAGAGGAAATAATTTAAAAAAAAAAAAAAAAACAGAGGAAAGAGATAACCATGAGCTAGAACTGTGACTTAGGCATTAAAGGATTCATAAGTAGAATCAGTTACATTATTTTCAGGGCCTAGTGCAAAATAAAAATGTGTAACCTGTTCAAAATTTATTAAAAATTTCTTTAAAAAAATGCCTACATAGCAATCGCAGATCAGTAATAAATGTGAGGTGTTTTAGAGTGGGGACCCTGTGCAACTGAATAAGTCACACATTCATGAAGCCTGACCTGTCTATAAGCTGTGTAGAGAGGATGTGAGCAAAAGTAAGACAACAGAAAGACCAAACTACCTTAAAAATTATGTTTTGGCCCTGGCCGGTTTGGCTCAGCGGTTGGAGCATCAGCCTGTGGACCAGAGAGTCCCAGGTTCGGTTCCTGCTAGGGGCACGTACCAAAAAAAAAATATATATATATATATTTATATTTATATATATATGTGTGTGTGTATATATGTGTGTGTGTGTGTGTATATATATATATGTGTGTGTATATATATATATGTTTTGTTTCTCAAAAACAAATCTTTGGAATATGGAGAACTTGCAGGACCATGAAACCTCCATAAGCATCAACCTCCTCTCATAAGAAACTCTACCAATGGTTAAGAAATCATCATTTGGAAAGTAGAGGGCTATATAACTGGGCTAAAAATACAGAATCCCCAAAAACAAACTACACAAGGAGAATGTATACTTCTGAAAGAATTTTCAGCAAAATGTAATAAACATATTAAGATAACAATGATTACTGATATTGCCTAATTTTGTTGTAGTAACTTACCCACAGTACTAGTGTATTCATCAATCTATCAATGCTTGTCCTTTTAAACTTTGTCTTACCACTGTTCTGCATTAGTTTAGTGTCAGGACCTGCAAAAAAAAAAATTTTTTTAATAACTTTGAAATGATTAGATCATGATGATGATGATGATGATGATGATAAGGAGGAGGAAGAAGAGGAGAAATTCCTACTCATATCAAATGTACCTGAAAAGAAAAGAATATATCTTTCAAAATAATTTGACTTTTATTAAGAGCAGCAAGAGCCATTATTAACTTGTATATGATTCTCAACTGGTGACTGAACAACTCATCTTGGAAACTGTTATGGTCTTCTAAGCATAAAATAAATCCAGACAGAACTTATAATCGAAAGGTTTAAGAAATGCTATTTTTCCAAAATCTGTGTAAAAATATGCTTGTAGTTTGAAACAGTTAAAAATAATTAAGTCAATTAAAGTGAGGAATAGTTTGAAAAATGTTAAAAAGAATGCAGTAATAAATGCAATTCCGAACACTCACATCAAAAATGAAAAGTTAAAATAAGAAATCAAATTCTGAATCTGTTTCCCAAAAAGATTTGAGATGCCTTTAATAGAGAAACTAGAATAACTGCAAACAATACATGAGCAAATAATTTAAACATTTACTGTGTATTACACACTGTTTCTGTAATACGTACTTTATGTAAGGGCAAGAATTGTTTTAATTTTGTGTTAGATTAATTTTAGGTAAATGTAATACACTATCATGTGATATACTAAGTACCTTGTTCAAGGAATTCTAAGAATATTATTAACTGCCTTAGAGGTAGATTATTAGGTGGTTAATAAAGGACAATGTCAGGGAACAGAAAAATGGCGGCGGAGTGAACGGAAGCTACACAGACCGTCTCCCAGAACCAAACTGGAATTACAACTATAACACAGACAAATTGACGGGAAAAAGCAACAGAAAAGCAGCTTGCGAGGACCATATAACGAGGGACACTGACTCCATCCCGGTAGGCTTGTGAAGGCGCGAGACGGGGGCTGGGAGCCCAGGGTTGGCAGCTCAGGGTTGGCAGCTCTGCAGCGGCCTCAGCTGGGAGCAGCGCCCTCGGGTTACACTCCCAGGCGGCTCCACAGCGCAGAGCCGGGACAGAGGCTAAAACAGCCACAGCCACTCACCTTGGGCTCTGGCAGAGGGAGGGCAGACTGGACTGGAACTGTGTGGGGACACTCGGGATCTGGAGGGCGCTCAGAGCTTTGGCTGAGTGCAGCCATGTAGGACTGTGGGCATATTTCTCCTTCCCAGGGCTCTGGGGAGAGGCAGCAGCCCCTCCCTCGGAGATCCAACCCCACCCTGTGGGCCATTGAAGTGTTAATTGAAGCTCATTAACAACCAGCATCTGCCCCACCCTCAGGAAATCCCCCTGTGCTGAGCACCTGAGGGAGCTTTTCAATCAACTGACAACCCAAAACTCATCAAGTAACCTAGACTGCTAGCCTCCAGGCAAAAAGCTAGAGGATAACAGTACCTTTCCTGGGCTGGCAACTTTAACCAGGAAAGTAAGACTTGACAGTGGTGTTCAACGTGGGTCCTCCCTCGCTCATCTAAAAACAGGAGAGGGAGCCACAAACAGCAGAACACCAACACCCACAGGGAGAACTTGACAGGCTCCAAAGCCCACAGTGATAGCCAAAATGGTGAAACACAGAAACAGAAGCCAAATGAAAGAGCAAGAGGCCTCCACCAAAGATGAGATCAATGTGGAGCAATTAGGCATGTTAACAGAGCTAGAATTCAGAGCCATGATCTTGAGGAAGCTGAACAGCATGAGTAAGGACATAGAGACACTGAAAATAAGCCAATTGGAAATTAAAAACCATCAAGAAGAGACAAAAAATGACATATCAGAAATGAAAAACACATTGGAAGGTTTAAAAAGCAGAGTAGAGGAAGCTGAGGACCGGATCAGTGAATTAGAAGACAGGGTAGAAAAAATCAACCAATCAGAAAAACAAAAGGAAAAAACTATTAAAAAACAGGAAGATATCTTAAGAGAACTGTGGGACAACTGGAAATGTAATAATATCCGCATCATAGGAGTCCCCGAAGAAGAAGAATATGAGCAAGGGATAGAGAATATATTCAAAAAAATAGTGACAGAAAACTTCCCTAATTTGGTGAAGGAAGAAGGCATTCAAGTTCAAGAAGCACAGAGAGTCCCAAGTAAGAAGAACCCAAACAGGCCCACACCAAGACACATAGTAATTAAAATGTCACAAATTAAAGACAAAGAGAGAATCCTAAAATCAGCAAGAGATAAGCAACAGGTTACCAACAAAGGGAACCCCATAAGGCTCTCAGCTGACTTCTCACAAGAAACACTACAGGCCAGAAGAGAATGGCATGAAGCAATCAAAGTCATGAAAAACAAGAATATGAATCCAAGACTACTCTACCCAGCAAGGCTATCATTCAAAATAGAAGATCAAATAATGAGCTTCCCAGACAAAAAAAAAGGCTAAGGGAATACATTAGCACCAAACAGCACTGCAAGAAATGTTAAAAGGACTGCTGTAAATAGCAGTAGAAATGGGAAGAAAAATAGAACCACACTAAACAAAAATGGCAATAAGTAAGTACATATCAATAATCACCTTAAACATAAATGGATTGAATGCTCCCATAAAAAGACAGAGTAGCTGATTGGATAAGAAAGCATGACTCATCTATATGTTGGTTACAAGAGACCCACCTCTCAACAAAAGACTCACATAGGTTGAAAGTGAAGGGATGGAAAAAATTTTTCCAAGCAAATGGAAAGCAAAAAAAAGCTGGGGTAACAATTCTCATATCTGATAAAATAGATTTCAAAATGAAGTCCATAACTAGAGACAAAGAAGGCCACTATATAATATTGAAAGAATCTATCCAACAGGAAGATATAACCTTGATAAACATATATGCACCCAATACAGGAGCACCAAAATATATTAAAAATCTTCTGGAGGACTTCCAAGGAGAAATCGACAACAACACAATCATAGCAGGGGACTTCAACACCCCGTTGACAGCACTGGATAGATCCTCTAGGCAAAAAAATTAGCAAGGAAACAGAGACTCTAAATGAAGCACTAGACCAAATGGATTTAATAGATATCTACAGAGAATTACACCCCAAAACTACAGAATACACATTCTTCTCAAGTGCAGATGGGACATTCTCAAAGATAGACCACACGTTAGGACACAAACTAAGTCTCTACAAGTTCAAGAAGATTGAAATCATATCAAGCATCTCAGATCACAATGGCATGAAACTAGAAATCAATTGCAACAAGAACATGCAAAGACATTTCAACACATGGAGGCTAATTAGCATGTTATTAAACAATGAATGGGTCACCGAGGAGATCAAGGAAGAAATTAAAAACTTCCTGGAAACCAATGAAAATGAACACACAACAACACAAAATCTATGGGATGCAGCGAAAGCAGTTCTGAGAGGGAAGTTCATAGCACTACAGGCCTACCTCAAAAAAACAAGAAAAATTTCTAATTAACTGTCTAACCTCACAACTTAAAGAATTAGAAAGCAAACAAAAAGAAAACCCCAGAGCAAGTAGAAGGAAGGAAATAGTAAAGATCAGAGCAGAAATAAATGACATAGAGACCAAAAAAACAATTCAAAGGATCAATGAAACAAAGAACTGGTTTTTCGAAAAGATAAACAAGATTGATGGACCCTTAGCTAGACTCGCAAGAAACAAAGAGAGAGAACCCAAATACACAAAATCAGAAATGAAAGAGGAGAAGTAACAACCAACACCACGGAAATACAAAAGATCGTTAACAACTCTGAACAACTATATGGCAACAAATTCGACAATCTAAGCAAAATGGACAAATTTCTAGAAACACACAGTCTCCCAAAACTATTCCCAGAAGAGATAGAAAACTTGAACAGACCAATAACAACAAAGGAAATTGAAGAGGTAATCAAGACTCTCCCAGCAAACAAAAGCCCAGTCCCGGATGGCTTCACGGGGGAGTTTTACTGAACATTCAAAAAAGAACTAACACCCATTCTCCTCAAACTATTTCAAAATATTCAAGAAGAAGGAAGACTTCCAAACATGTTCTATGAGGCCAGCATAATTCTAATTCCAAAACCAGAAAAAGACACTTCAAAGAAAGAAAACTACAGGCCAATATCCCTGATGAACATAGATGACAAAATCCTGAACAAAATATTAGCAAATCGGATCCAGAAATACATCAAAAAAATTATTCACCATGACCAAGTGAGATTCATTCCAGGGATGCAAGGCTGGTACAATATTCGCAAATCAATAAACGTGGTACACCACATAAACAAAATGAAGAATAAAAACTACATGATCATATCAATAGATGCTGAAAAAGCCTTCGACAAAATCCAGCATCCATTTCTGATAAAAACGCTCAGCAATGTAGGAATAGAGAGATCATATCTCGACATAATAAAGGCCATATATGAAAGACCTACAGCCAACATCATACTCAATGGACAGAAACTAAAAACATTTCTATTAAGAACAGGAACAAGACAGGGATGTCCACTTTCGCCACTCTTATTTAACATTGTACTGGAAGTCTTAGCCACAGCAATCAGACATGAAGAAAAAATAAAAGGGATCCAAATTGGAAAGGAGGAAGTGAAACTGTCATTATTTGCAGATGACATAATATTATACCTAGAAAACCCTAAAGACTCCATCAAAAATCTACTAGACTTAATAAATGAATTTGGCAAAGTAGCAGGATACAAAATTAACATCAAGAAATCAACGGCATGCCCTGCCCGGTTTGGCTCAGCGGTTAGAGCGTCGGCCTGCGGTCCGAGAGACCCGGGTTCGGTTCCCGCTAAGGGCACGTACTTCGGTTGCAGTTTGTCCCCGGCTCAGGTTGGTCGTGCGGGTGGCAGCCACTCGATGTGTCCCTTCACGTTGATGTTTCTCTCTCTCTCTCCCTCCCACTCTATCTGTACAAAAAATGGAGAAATATCCTCGGGTGAGGATAAAATAAAAAAAAAGAAATCAACGGCATTCTTGTACACCAATGATGAACTCACAGAAAGAGAAACTGAAAAAACAATCCTATTTACCATCGCGCCAAAAAAATTACGATACCTAGGAATAAACTTAACCAAAGAAGTAAAGGACCTATTTGCAGAAAACTACAGGTCATTGAAAAAAGAAATAGAGGAAGATATAAAAAAGTGGAAGCACATACCCTGTTCATGGATTGGAAGAATTAACATCATTAAAATGTCCATACTACCCAAAGCAATCTATAGATTCAATGCAATCCCCATCAAAATACCAACGACATATTTCATAGAACTAGAACAAATACTTCAAAAGTTCATATGGAACCAAAAAAGACCCCGAATAGCCACAGCAATCTTGAAAAAGAAGAACAAAGTAGGTGGGATCACAATACCAGATATCAGGTTATACTACAAAGCGACTGTAACCAAAACAGCCTGGTACTGGCACAAGAACAGGCATATAGACCAGTGGAACAGAACTGAAAACCCAGAAATGGACCCAAGGCAATACGCTCAATTAATATTTGACAAAGGTGGCAAGAGCATACAGAGGAGTAAAGACAGCCTCTTTAATAAATGGTGTTGGGAAAATTGGACAGCTACATGCAAAAAAATGAAACTAGATCATCGACTTACACCATACACAAAAATAAACTCAAAATGGATAAAAGACTTAAATGTGACCCATGAATCCATAAAAATTCTAGAAGAAAATGTAGGCAACAAAATTTCGGACATCATATACGGAGCAGAATTTTCACTGATACATCACCTAAGGCAACAGAAACAAAGGTAAAAATGAACACATGGGACTACATCAAACTAAAAAGCTTCTGCACAGCAAAAGAAACAATCATCAAAATGGAAAGGCAACCCACTGTATGGGAGAACATCATTGCCAATGATGTATCAGATAAGGGGTTAATTTCCAATATATATAGAGTGCTCCTACAACTCAACATAAGGAAGACAAAGAACCCAATTAAAAAATGGGCAGAGGAGCTGAATAGACACCTCTCCAAACAGGACATACAAATGGCCAAAAGACATATGAAGAAATGCTCAACATCACTAATCATCAGAGAGATGTAAATTCAAACAACAATGAGGTATCACCTCACACCTGTCAGAATGGCCGCCATCAACAAATCATCAAACAAGTGTTGGCGAGGGTGTGGAGAAAAGGGGACTCTAATACACTGCTGGTGGGAATGCAGACTGGTGCAGCCACTATGGAAAACAATATGGTGTTACCTCAAAAAATTAAAAATTGAACTTCCATTTGACCCAGTGATCCCACTGCTAGGAATATACCCTAAGAAGCCTGAAACACCAATCAGGAAGAATATATGTACCCCCATGTTCATAGCAGCACTATTTACAATAGCTAAGATCTGGAAACAGCCCAAGAGTCCATCAGTAGATGAATGGATAGAAAAGCTGTGGTACATATAGACAATGGAGTACTATGCAGCTGTAAGAAAGAAAGATCTCTTATCCTTTGAGACGACATGGAGGGACCTGGAAAGTATTATTCTAAGTGAAAGAAGCCAAGCAGAAAAAGACAAATATCACATGATCTCACTTATATACGGAATATAATGAACATAACAGTCTGAGGAATACAGTAGACCCAGAAACATGGAAGTAGGGCACAGACTGACATCCCTCAGAAGAGGGGGTGGAGGGGGTTGGGGGTGGTGGTAAGAGATAAACCACAGAACTTATATGCATATATGCATGACCAATGGACATGGACAACTAAGCCGGGGACGAGGCAGAGGTGGGGTGGGATGGGGGGTGCCAATGGGGTAAAAAAGGTAAAATATCTGTAACAAAAAAATAAATAAATAAATTTATAAAAAAAAAACAAAAAAAACAAAGGAGAATGTTAGAATATATTGCTAGAGATTTCCTGTGGACAAAATAGAAGTGATTACATTTTAATTATACCTGATTTCTCTAGTGTGCCCTCTCCACATTTTTTCCCATGGTTATTTTCAGTTCATGAAGCCATTTAATACAGAAGGGGAGGAGAAATGAAAAAAAGAAGGGGAGACACACATGCAGTTACATGCCATTCCGAAAGTCAGGGAAGAATGAGCACATTCTTAAAGACTTTCATTTACTTTGAAAACAAATTGAAGCAAAGTTTGGGTCTCAGAACAATTCACTGTTTGAGTCGAAAATTGTACCCAGTGCCCTGTTCCCAGCCACTGCTGTATAAAGGAGGCCACCCACATTTTCTCAAAATCATTTATTAAAATCATGTGGACAATGAGGGTGGGAAATATTAATTTTACAGTAAAGATAACAAAAGGCAAGTAAAGTTTGTGATTGCTAAAAGCTGAAATAAGGACAGGTCAGTTTTATGCTACAAATTTACATTTCTTAGGCATACATACATGCACAGACTAGCAAAGAATCCATTTAATGGATTTTTAAGCAATTATTTAAATATATCCACAGCACAGCTGTTGATATACATATACAGCTCGTCTTGCCTTCAAAGCCACATCTCTTGAAAAACATTTCTATACTCAACGGTCCATGTTTCCTCATATCTTACTCGTTACTCAACCTAGTTCCTGGGCCAATCACTCAAACAGATCTGGTGTTATCACCAATATTTTCTATGCCTTCTTTGACCTCTCAGCAGCCTTTGACTCTGTTGTCTATTTCATTCTTTTGAAACACACTCTTCCTTTAGCTTCCATGTTACAATCTTCTCCTGCTTTTCCTTCTAGCTCTTTGGTAGCTCCTTCCTTCCATGATGACCACCACTCTCTACCCAGCCATAAAATACTGGGATTCACTAAGACTCAGGCATCGGCCCTCTTCTCGACATTTTCAATTCACCTCCCCTGGGCAATCTCACCTAAGACGACAACTCCGATTACCATTTATAGACCAAATGTGTATCTCCAGCTCAGATTGCTCCTCTGAGCTCTAGAAATCCATATGTATAAATGCACATATTTAATTGCCTATATGACATCGCCACCTGAATCTTTCCTAGACTTCTCAAGTGGCCCTTGTCCAGCCCCATTTGTAATCTCGTCATTTGTCCGTCTCTATCCTCCATGGTCTCCATGCTCCAGAGTCCCTCACCTCAGTGAAGGATACCACTTCTCATTCAGCTGTGAAAGCTCACAGAAACCTAGGAGCCAGTCTATCTTCATGACTCACACTCTAATCCAAAGTACCATCATCTCTCAACTGGACTATAACAAAAGCCTAGTATCTTTGTCTCCCTTAATCCATTCTGTCCCCAATTCTAATCAATATTTTTCCTCCTTCCCCGCCATAGTCATACATTTTTTTCTGGGATCTGCTATTTATCAACTTTACAAACACTGTAGTCAGAAGTGAACTTTTGAAATGTAACATATAAACACACACCATTTGTTTGAAAACTTTCAATGTCTTCCTAATGCTCTTAGGATAAAGACCAAAATTGTGGATACAGACCACAGGGTCCTACATGGTCCAGCCCCCATCTGCATCTTCAGGCAACTCATTCATCTCTGTCCTTCTTACTCTTCATGCTCCACACTGGCCTGCTTGAGTTTTGTTTTTTACCTCACCATCCTCACACCTGCAACAGTTCCTTTACCCACAATGTGCCTTTTAGTTAACTTGCTCTTTCCCTTCATGTCCCTGCATTATATACTCTTGTGAGTCCATGTTCTTTTACTTCAGAGCACTTTTCTCAGTTTGAGATTAGATATTCATTACTACAATTGTTTGATGTTAAAGTCTCTGTCTTCTACCAGACTCAAAACCACATGAGTGAAGGGATAATATTTGTTTTGTTCACATTATTAATTTAAAATGAGTAATTAGCATAGTGCCTGACACATAGTAGGTACTCTATAAATAATTGCTTGATGAATTAATTTATTAAGCATCTGCTATGCATTAGGCAATGTATATATGTGCTTTTTATCTATTATCTCAGCTAATGTTTAAAACAAGCCAACAGATTAGTTATCCTTAGTTTACTAATAATGAACCTGAGGTTTAAAAAATTTAAGTAACTTACCTAAGATTTCTTGTCTGGTAGGTGTCAGAGCCAGAATTTGAGCCCATATTTAGCTACCTCTAAATCTCTTGCTCTTGACCACTATTTTAAAAATTATATGAAATAATGCATTAACTTAGTGATTCACTGACTCATCCATTCAATGTATATTTAAGGCTATGACTCATTCGGAATCCAAAGAGGAAATAGATGACATTGAACAAGGATAACTGGAGACAGGTTCATTTATAAAGGGACTATACAAAAGTGTGCATGGGAGTATAGGGAAAGAAAAAGGATAATGAAGTAACCAAGGACTTAGTAGCAATAAAAATGTTTCCATCTAAGCCAGAAGGGAGGGGATAAGGAAAGAGAGACATTACTGGACCTTAACAGACAAAGGTATGTAGAATTTGCAGCCTTTAGAAGAAGAGTCACTTTATGTTGAGGGACTCAGCTAATTTGAAGTGACAATTCAGGGAGACAGTTGGGAAGAATAAATACTTTGATCTCAATCTTCTTTCTCCCTTTGATCTATGTCTTCCCAGGGATCCCCAGTGACACAGCCTAAGTAAAAGCCAAAGTTCAAGGAAACCTATGAGTGTAAACCCTATAAGTCAGCCTGCAGGCCAGAGAGAAGAGTGGGAAGGGGTAACAGGAGGGGCAGGTAGAAGACATCCAGCACAAAAACCTACTGTGCTCCAAAATGGAGCGGACTCCTTAAATGAATAAGTCTCCTACTCCCAGAAACAAGACTTTCTCCTCTCTTGGGCTTAAAAAGTCATTACCAGGGAGGTATGGCCCAGCTATTAATGTACATTAGACCCTCATATATGATAGATTTGTAAAGTAAACCTGTCTGCCTCAACTATATTCCATGCACAATCCTCAATGGTATATATAATGAGAGTAATAATACAGAAAGAATAGTTAATCATTTATTTTGGATAACTTTCAGAACATCTAGGTGTTTACCTGTAGCTAGTTTCCCAAATTAGATGTCTCAAGACTTGAGGATTCTGAGACATTCATCTGTGCAACTCTGAAATTGACAAAACCAAGTATTCCTCTGCCTTCCCTCATTCTAGTTAGGCTTTTTGTCAACATCTGTGCCCAGACTAAATTTACTGGAAGCATTCTCTGCATTACAAATATCTGCCTTATGAAGGTTTCCTGCCAGGAAACATCCAGGCCACATCACAAAAGAAGAGGGTGTTCCCCCACTGCCCTGTGCCAAGATCCTAAGAGCAGTCCATTTTCCCAACTCTCAGCTTATGCACTTTGAATTGACGCTGAAAGAAAGGAGAAGCAGGAAAGGAAGGAAGACAGCATTTGTCAAAAATTCTCTTCCCATATGCATTGTCTCATTGAGCTTTTACAATGACTGTCTAATGTACTTATATTTGTCTCCATTTAGAGCAGAAAACTAAAGCATCAGAAGTTTAAGTAACCAAAGCTTAACATCCTACAGCTGGTAAACAAGTCTGAACCCAGATCTGTCCAATCCAAATTCTGTGAACTTTCTGTTATACTGCTTAGAGGAAGACCTGTTCAACTTACCACCCCACTTCCTTCTATGTAGGAGCATTTTCCCATAGAGCCAACCTTATGAGGGAAAACTTGGCCCCTGCATGGTTCACAGCAGCTGTTCTAGCTTAACATGCTGTAGCTGAACCACAGTCCTGAGTCAGTCTTTTCAAACAAGATCATACAAATGCAAACAAAATTTTGGGCTCAAGCCCAATCCTAGGATGAAGAACTCCCATTTCTATGATGACTGAGAGCAAACCAGGAGGGCCCTTCCCATCAGAGGACCTTCAAGAAGTCTCCCCTTCATTAAGTAAAAAGGTAAAGGGAGGTTAATGGTTAAGCTTGACTCTCTTTTTTCTCAATGCAAGAAAGACACAAATAAGAAAGATATGGTCATAGGTTTATGTTTATGACAAAAGAATGAAAGTAACTGATGAGTGAATTATGAAAACAGATTCATTCCCAGATAAAAGCACATACAGTGCCTCATTTCTAGGGATTTCCCAAGTCCTCTCACTGGCTATGTCCCAAGCAGCAAGAGCCTTGCTAACACCACAGCTGAGAACATTTAGGAAGAAATGGGAGGACTTTTCTAGGATCGGAACCCTTCTGAGTCTTTAATGAACACTGTGTTGTTGTTGAGGAAAGTCAGTTAAGAAAAATACGACAATTTTGATTGCATATATAGTCAACGGGCCCAAAACACATCTTAATCTGGTGTCACAAAAAACAAAATTTTTAAAAATCAAGGGCTGGCGATTGAAGCCATGAGTACAATTTGAGTGGCTTTATGAAATGGTGCTACTGGAAGCTTCCTTAGCTGGAGAGAGCCACCTGGGCTTGTGGAGATAAAATAGAAAATGGAAAAGTAGCCAAAAGGAAAAAGAAAAGACACCCCCTGCCTTCCCCTGACTCCCACGCCCCCTTCCATCACACAGTCTTTCCAGGGCCCACTGTCCTATTAATGAATAATAGAAGAAGCTATGGAGTATAAATAGAAATAATTGTGGGAGCTCCAAGAAAGCTTTTCCAAAAGAATTATTTGACCTTTGCAAACTACAAAATTAACAGCAGAGTAGGGAGATTTCTTTCATACTATTTCCCCACTTTAAAGGCAAGTTGATTAATACATATATGATGGGAATGATTGAGATGGGGTTAAAGAAAGCGAAATTAAGCAGAAGGCATCTAGCACCCACTGAGTCATAAGGCCCAAGCACCCTTAGGAATAAGTTCTTGATGTCAGTGGTTCCTCACATGGTGGGACCACACAGACTGCTTCCAGAGCATTGGTGTCTTCCCCTGGTTTCCTGCACTCTGTAGTCAACATATGCATGTTGGGTAGAATGAAGGCCCTGTGTTCATCCGACCTGGAGAGCTGGAGACTGTGCCCATACATATGTCAGGAAGGGATTCCCCGAACCAACCCTGGGTAGTCAGCTGTACCTGCAAAAATAACCATTCCAAAGCACCAGCTGGTGTTTCTCAGGACACAGCCCCTCAGGATGATCTTCTCATTGTTGAGAGAATGCTCTCTGTCCTTCCAAAAGAGAACCCCCATGAATTTATCTAATTTGTTGTTAGGTGCCTCACAGACAACAAGCCCTGCAAAATAAAAAATAATTTAATAAGCCTTTTTATAACATACCTTGAACTCTCTTTAGAAGCCCACAGTACTTGGTTACCACCTTGTTTCCTATACACAGTTTATTTTACCTTCTCTTTTATTTATTTTTTTAATTAATTGTGTTTATTTATTTATTTATGTATTGTTTTATCCTCACCTGAGGATATTTTTCCATTGCTTTTTAGGTAGAGTGTGAGGGAGGGAGGGAGAGTGAAGAGAGAGGGAGGGAGGGAGGGAACATCGATGTGGTAAAGACACATTGATTGATTGCCTCCTGCCCCACCCAACAGTAGCTGGGAATCAAACCTGCAACCAAGGTATGTGCCCTTGGCCAGGAATTGAACCCAAGACTCTTCAGTCTGCAGGTGGATGCTCTAACCGCAGAGCCAAACAGTCCAGGGCTACCTTCTATTTTAGACAGCATAGAGTTACATTTACAGGATTGTGCTAGGGAAAATGAGTTCGAAGGTACAAAGATAGAAACTCATCAAATGTTTTAAACATAGCTTACTGTCCAAATAAAAACAGAAAGCTTGAGAGCCATGGGGGAGATATAGATGATAGATAGATGATAGATAGATAGATAGATAGATAGATAGATAGATAGATAGATAGATAGATTTGCTTTAAAAAAAATCACTTTGCTCTACTTCTAGTTTGTAACAATTACATTTGACTAGGTAAAGCAGGGACTATCCTAAAAGTTTTTTTTTATTCCATCTCTTTTTACTTAATATAAACTTTCCCACAGATTTAGATAGTATACTTACAATTTCAAAGCCAAGTTAATCAGGTCTTTCTAGGCCCATAATCAGAATTTCGAGAGTTCTCCTATATTCTACCCCCAAAAAACCTGGATCTTGTTTGCTACATGTGCCTGAGAATGTGATTCCTTTCAGCTGTTCAGTGCTTCTTATTTTGATTAAGTTCAGAGTTCTAGGGATTCTAAAAAAGAGACCATATAACTTGCTTCAACCTGGCCAGAAGATATATCTAGTTGTTGTTGTTTTTTAATTCCAAGCCCCTTCCAAACAAAGGGCATGCCTATTCCAAATCAATGAATCAGTTTGTTCTGTTATTTCAATAAGAATATCCACTTTCAGGGTGGGTATTCTCCTGGTAGAAAAAGAAACTAGAAATAATCTTATATGGACCTTGCCACAAAATATAACTATTAGATTAAAAATACATTTGACTTTGGGTGGTGGGCACACAATGCAATATACCGATGATGTATCATAGAATTGTACAGTTAAAACCTATATAATTTTACTAACCAATGTCAACCCAATAACTTTATTTAGATACATTTTCCCTGCAAACAATTGAGGTTTAAATTTTTAGAAGTAACAAATACAAAAACTT
This sequence comes from Molossus molossus, assembly GCF_014108415.1. NCBI lineage: Eukaryota > Metazoa > Chordata > Mammalia > Chiroptera > Molossidae > Molossus > Molossus molossus. The sequence goes on from NW_023425344.1 coordinate 188,262,149, forward strand.
AAAAGATAGAGGGAGCAAGGAAGGAAAGAAGAGAGAGAAGGTATAAAAAAAAAGAGGTTGTGGGTAGATCCAAACAGATTAGTACCTACAAAATTCTCTCTCTTGAAAACAATTAAAATGCGTGTATTTAATCAGAAGCCAAAATGGTAGGTTGAAACATAATAAATGGCATTTGGAAAATAAAAAAGGGAAGCATTCTTTAGCACTGATTGAAGAGAAAGGAGACCAGCCCAGCCTGGAGAGCCTCTGTATTACCCTGCTACACGTTCACTAAACACCTTCGGAACTTAGAATACTCTTACATAGGCTCCCTTGCCTTCCTAGGATATCTTTTCCTTTCAAAACTCTTAGACCCAGGTGACAGCAGCCAGTTTTCACATGGCCTGATAACAACCAGATTACTGACATTAATAGAGCTTGAGTGAAAAATCAAAAACAGGCTTCTGGTCAAGATGGCAGTAGTGTAGGTAAATGTGGTACTCACATCCTCCCACAACCACATCAAAATTACAACTAAACTACAGAAAAACCATCATTCAGAACCACCTGAAATCTAACTGAATGGAAATCCTACAACTAAGGATATAAAGAAGCCACGTTGAGACTGGTAGGAGGGACAGAGATGAGGACCAGGCTAGTCCCACACCCACATGTGGCAAATAAAAACTAGAAGAAACATCTCAGCTGCGTAGGTCCCTGTGAGGAGTGAGAGGTCCCAGCTCCACATTAGGCCTCCTAGCCCAGGATTCCAGGGCCAGGGAGAGATGCCTCACAACTTCTGGCTGTAAAAACTAGCAGGGATAGTGGCTGAGTGAGAAGGAGGGCTCTGGAGTCCCAGGCATTCTTCTTAAGAGGCTCATGCATGGACTTACTCTGACTCACCCCCTCTGAGCTCCAGCACTGGGGCAGCAGCTTGAAAGACACCAGAGACATACAAGAAGGAACTTAATTGTCCAGCATCAGGGCAAGAGCTGAGGCGTCAGCTTTCTCCCAGACGAAAGTTCTGGCAGAGGTCAGTGCTCCTCTTCTGAGAACTTCTCCCACAGAGTCTGCAGGTAGGCACCATAAAGGAGTCTCCATCAACCTAGCTATCACCGTTCACCCTGCCCTAGTAATACCTGAGACCCAACCCCAACCAACTTGCTAGCTATTTCCATTGCCTTTTCCATATGAATGGCCTATCTTGGCTCATGTTTCAGACTTTCATAGAATCTCTTCAAAAAGCAGCACATGTCCTGGAGTGCCTCATAACACTACCTAAGTGGCCTCAGGCCTGGCACCAGCAGCAACCAGCCTTGGTTTGCAGCATGGCCTCCTCTGGGCACCTCCAAGCCCAGCACAAGTAGCAGCCATCTGAAGGTTGCTTTATAACCCATGCCAGCCGGCCCTGGGCAGAACACAAGCAGCAGCTAACCTTGGCCTGCACCTCCTGGAAGATCCCAGAGTCAGTGCACCCTGTGGACATCTTCAGACCACACTGAAGCACTACCCAACCACCTCCACAAGTGACACAGTCAAGGGGAGGACTCAGCAGGCACCAGAGCCCCACTGAAATAAGTCTTGCTCCATGGTGTGGGCCATTGCACAACTGATTTTTCACAATGGTTGCAGCCAGTCCTTGCAATTGATCAGCCTCGGAGTAAATCCCTCCCACTGATATGCCAACAACAATCAAGGCTCAACTACAACAGAAGGTGTACATAGCCCACATGGGCGTGGGAGGAATGCACCTGGAGTGCCTAGCTCAGGTGATCGGGAAGCTGTACCACTGGACCCTACAGGACACCTACTATATTAGACCACTCTACCAAGCCCAGGAGACAGAGCTGTTCTACTTAATGTATAGAAACAAACCCAGGAGACTGCCAAAATAAGGTGACAAAGAAACATGTTTCAGGTGAAAGAACAGAAAAAAACTCCAGAAAAAAGACTAAACAAAATGGACACAAACAATATACTAGATGTGGAGTTCAAAACACTGGTTATGAGGATGCTCGATGAATTTAGAAGAGGAGTAGATGACCTTAGAGAGAATTTCAACAGCATAAAAAAGGACATGGAAACTATAAAAAAGAACGAGTCAGAAATGAATGATGCACTCACTGAAATGAAGAATAATTTAGAGGGAATCAGCAGTAGAGTGGATGAAGCCAGGAATCAAAACAGCAATTTGGGATATAAGGAAGCAAAATTAATCTCATCAAAACAGCAAAAAGAAAAATAAAATCCCAACAAACAGTGTGAGGAGCCTCTTGGCCAACTTCAAGCATACCAACATTCACATCAGGGAGATGCTGGAAGGTGAAGAGAGAGAGCAAGAAACTAAAAACCTATTTGAAAAAGTAATGACAGATAACTTCCCTAATCTGATGAAGGAAATAGATATATAAGCCCAGAAAGCACAGAGAATCCCAAACAAGATGAACCCCAAAAGGCCCATGCCAAGACACATCATAATTAAAATGCAAAAGGTTAAAGACACAGAGAGAATCTTAAAAGCAGCAAGAGAAAAGCAGTTTGTTACAAAGAAGGAACTTCCATGGATTATCAAATGATCTCTCAACAGAAACCTTGCAGGCCAGAAGGGACTGGCAAAAAAATATTCAAAGTGATGAAAAGCAAGGACCTACAACCAAGATTACTCTGCGTAGCAAAACTATCATTTAGAATGATAGAGCTTCCCAGACAAGAAAAAAATAAAGGAGTTCATCACCACCAAACTAGTATTACATGAAATGTTAAAGAGTTCTGTTGAAGAAGAAGAAAAAGAAGGAGGAGGAAGAGGAGAAGGGGAAGAAGAACAAGGAAGAGAGGAAGAAATAAAAAATATGAACAATAAAATGGCAATAAATACATATCTATGTGTCCCTCTCACATTGATGTTTCTCTCTCTCCCTCCCTCCCACTCTATCTGAAGATAAATGGAAAAATATCCTCGGGCAAGGATTTAAAAAAAGAATCTAACACACAAACAAACAAGCATAACAGAAACAGACTCATACATACAGAGAACATTTTGACGGTTGCCAGATGGTAGGGGAGTTGGGGGATGGGTGAAAAAGGTGAAGGGATTAAGAAGTACAAATTGGTAGTTACAAAATAGTCATGGGGATGTAAAGTACAGCATGGGGAATACAGTTAATAACATTCTCACAACTATGCATGGTGTCAGATGGGTACAAGATTTACAGGGATGATCATCTAGTAAGTTATATAATGTCTGATCACTGGGATGTTCACCTGACACTAATATAATACTGTGTGTCAAGTGTAATTTAAAAATAGATGTAGCCCTGGCCGGTTTGGCTCAGCGGTTGGAGCGTCGGCCTGCGGTACAGAGAGACCCGGGTTCGGTTCCCGCTAAGGGCACGTACTTTGGTTGCAGTTTGTCCCCGGCCCTGGTTGGTCGTGCGGGTGGCAGCCACTCGATGTGTCCCTTCACGTCGATGTTTCTCTCTCTCTCTCTCCCTTCCTCTCTCTCCCTCCCACTCTATCTGAACAAAAAATGGAAAAATATCCTCGGGTGAGGATAAAAAAAAAAAAAAAAAAAAAAAAAAAAAATAGATGTAAAAGCAAAATAAATAAATAGATAAAACCACGGGAAAATAAAAACAGAAGAAAAAACAAAAACAAACTAAACCCTGAAGGAAATGAGCAACTCATGGCCTCAGGATTGCTTTCCCAAATTCCGTCTCTCTTTCCCCAGCATAACAAAAGTGTTGCCTAGATGGCTCAACCCGGCACCCACTGGCATCTTCTCGGACAGCCACTGCCAGAGGAGAGAGTGCCGGCAGAAGGGTTTGGATGAAGCTAAATAACCTGTACAAACTCATTTTTATATGAAGGAAAGTGGCTGAATTCTGGTTATTCTTATTATGGCCGATCAATGATACTAAAAAGTAAATTAAAACTGATTTCAACTGGCCCAAGTTATTTGGATAATGTAGTAGAAGAGGAGATCTGTTTCTAAATTCTAAAAATTCAATATTCTTTTTTTTTTTTTAACAAATAATTTTCCTTCCTGAATTTTATAAAACCTTGAATTGGATGTCACTGGCAAAACCTACATAAAATAATGGGTTGACAGCCACCATCAAAATTTATTTCAGTTTTTTTTGACCCAAGACTCGATTTCTCAGACCTCAAACTTGGCCACTTAAAAAAAATATATATATATGTGCTTTGGGAAAAAACATGATACACAGTCCCTGCCAATAGGAATATAAAAAATAGGCTCATTTGGTCATTGTTATTGTCACAAGCAAAGACTGACATGGAGGTAAATGAAGCCTCGAACATGTTGGCTTACTGCTCCCAGGCCCCAAGGCTCATCCAGCCTCCTGTCCTGACACCATGGTGTGGTCTAGATAGGAACAGGCAGTAAGGCCAAGGGGTTCTGCCTAGGTTCTTAAAGGTCAAGCCCCACTTCAACCTTGCTCAAAGAATGTGGTCCCAGTGATTAAAGTACTAAATACAGGGCCGAGTCAAAATGAAATGGCAGGAACAAAAGCAAAGTATATACTTTATCTTCAGATGTACTCAGCTTCCCCTTTCTTAGCCCTGTTAGCATAAAACACAAGCTTTCCAAATTCTTTTTTGTCCCTTTCCAAAAGGGGTGAATAATTTTCCTTTGAAGGGCGCATTGTATTCACTTCTGTATCCCCATAACCTATTATACTGCCTGCATAATAGGATCTTAACAAATATTTGTTGGAGAGATGAGTAGAAAATATTTCAGATGGTTGGGAGGTGAGATGGGCACTAGAATAGATCTAAGATGCATGAAAGAAGTGGATATATTTCTATGGTAATAATGATAAAAGGGTCTGGGAAACCTATTAGCCCAGCCACAGTGGAGGTCTGAGGTTGCTCTAATTCTAAAAGAATACAAATATCTGAGAACACTGGAGGGGAAAGAGGGGGTGGGTAGGAACCTTCAAGCACATTAGAAGCAACCAAAATATATCTTGTCCATAAAGAGTAGTGAGGACTAGGGAAAAATTTTAGGACCCTTCTTCCTTCTGCTACTTGTATCAGAGAAGCGTTACAGGCAGTGAACAGGTTGACAATGGAAGAGAAAACTGTTTAGGACAAATAACATTGTTTCTCATATAGCTATGCACTGAAAACATGTTTGGAACATAAATTCATCTTTAATGAGCAATAAAACAACTGGGTAGGAATCATGTCAATAATGAAGTACTAATATAATCAAAACTAGCCAGTCAACGTTGCACTGAAGAGAACACCCATGAAAGGAGATAACAATTCCTCCAGTTCACAATCACATAGAAATGCTCTAGGTCCATGCTAAACAAAATCCATAGGATTTCATTCTGGACCTTCCTCAGCACTCTAACTTTAGTCAGCGTAGTTATTCATTGATTAGTATTAACCTAATAACCTTCAGAAACGAAAGTATTTACCTCCAAGTGGAAATCTGTCGTTTATCATGAAAATGGAGCTCAGTACCCAGTATTCCAGTATTCCATGATTCTCCAGAGAAGTTAGCTTTATCTCTCTATGTATATTATTATTAGCAATATTTCCTGATTATCTGCATTGCAACTCTTCCATAAGATGAATTGTCTATTAAATAAGACATTGTTATTGCTGTTCAAGTGTTTCTCCAGCCAAGAGCCTCTTAAGTTTAGAAGATTACCCACTACTGTTGCCGTGATCATTGCAATATTTATTTTTTTCTTAGAAAGAAGAGTGTTGCCATCCTGTTTTCTGAAACCTCTTTATTCTTCAAACATGAATCCTCGGCCACCCATCATCACCACCTTCATGACTGCACCAACAGCAACAATAAAGAGGGAAGTTATTCTTCCTGTCTTTACATAAAATCTATGCTGTAGTGCTGGGTTGTGCTTTTGCTCAGGTGAATGGGAAACCTATCTGGTAGGTAAAAAAGTCACAAGATGTTAACTGAGCCTTTTTCTTTTGTTTTTAACCAAAAAGAGATACTTGTTTTTCTGTGTTTTAATTACACACATGCTATTCTTTAGAAAGGACCACAAAATACACAAAGATTCCTGAAATAAAGAGCCAGTTCAGAACTCAGTATTAACAGTCATACAAAATATGTAAACTTGTCATAAGTTGCAAAAAACAGATCTTAGTCCAGTCAGTAACAATATGCAAAAGATTCTTAAACACATTTGGACAATTTACATCCAGGGCTTTCCCCAAGGCATAAAAATGACCAGTTGACAAATGTGTAGCTTTCAACTATTTCCAGTTACTTATTTATAAAAGCTTATTAATTCCCATAAGATCTTAACATGAAAAATCAAGGCTCACTCTATTTTCATACTTATTATAATATTCAATCAAGTTATGCATCTTTTCTTATAAAGTTCAACAGACTACATACCAATTTTTTCTGATGTTTGAAACAAAAATATTTGTGTGAAAACTTTTTTTAAATTTTTTTTCTTTATTGATTAAAATAAAGAGAGAAAGGGAGAGAGAGATAAAAACATCCATGGGAGAGAACATTGATTGGCTGCCTCTCGCATGCCTACTGAGGATTTGGCCCACAACCTGGACATGTGCCCTGACCAGGAATCAAACCAGCAACCTCTTGGTGCATGGGTCAACACTCAACCACTCAGCTACACCAACTGGGCGTGTGAGAACTTTTCAAATAATCCAGCTCTTCGTTGCATGGACTGGTCTCTATGTCTTGCCAGCCCCTCTATAAACTCCTGTCAGGATCCTAACATTCCAGATCACTGAGAACACTGCTACTTTTTAAAAATATGATGATGTCATCTGAGTCCTGGAGAAAACTGATCTTTGGTAATTAATTTTGTACTTTTAGGTTTAGAGTATTCTCGTCATTGATTTCTTACCCTACTCTAACCCTAGTCTGTGCAGAGGCTATGCTCTCATGCTAATTCCCCAACTCTAGGGCTGTCTTCCACTTGTAGTTTAGAGTCTCTCATGTTCCTTCGGAGAAGGGGGTTTGCCAGCAGTCCATGGCTCATATTCTGGCTTCTCCACTTAGCAACCACGTGACATTGGGAAAGTTATTTGATTTATCAGGGTCTCAGAGTCCTTGCCCATAGCTGGAGGTAATCATAATGTCTTCCTCCAAGGGCTGTCAAGGTTTAATAAGAGTGTGTGTAATTACTCAGCATGGTGCCTAGTACATAGTGAGTACTTGTTCATATGTCAACATCGTGTTTAGGGCCTGAGAACTTAGGACCTTCACCTAATTAAAGGCTTCTTTGGGGATGAGTTCATGTTCAAGTCTGTCTTCTCCCCTGGGCTATAAACTCTGAAAGAAAGACCTGGGTTTGACTTATTAACCACTGCGTTCCAGGTTTAGCAAATCCCTTGGCATTGTGTTAAAGATACATTTACTAAATTAATGAACAGGTGCCAGAGTAAATGAATGAAAGAAAAGAATGAATGAGAGCTCATGCCATGCCTCAGGAGGCCACCAGCAAAATACTGTCCCAGGGTTTAGGTACAAAAGTAGGGAAGCAGGGAGACTTATGAGAGATATCCTGAGACCCTAACCATCTCAGTTTTGGCCCTTGGTGTCCCCAGTTTGGAGTTTCAGTGGGGATTTCTCTAAGGATATGAGTGGGACACTCAGGTCTTCAGATACTTGGAAGATGTACACTTATGATTCAAGGACAGAACACTGTAGTTTGGTGCTAGAGAAAGTATTTGGCAATTCTCAGAAGAAAAACCACACAGTAATTAGAAGCTAAAATAATGCCATCCCAGATTTGCCCAGAAGTCACAAGCTGAAAGATATACTTAGCACAGACAGGCGTGTCCCGTGTGTCTGTCTCATCTATGTGACCTTGCCATAGCCAGGCAGGCCATTTCCAAATGTACACAATGCTCTTATTATAGTTTTCATTTAAAAGAAAGAATGCAGCCCTGGCCAGTGTAGCTCAGTGGAATGAGCGTTGGCCCATGGACTAAGAGGTCGATTCCTGCTCAGGGCACATGCCCAGGTAGTGAGGTCTATCCCAGTGGGGGGCGTGCAGGAGGCAGATGATTAATGTTTCTCTCTCACATCAATGTTCCTATCTCTCTCTCTCCCTCTCCTTAACTCTCTAAAAAAATCAATAAAACATATTTAAAAAAAAAAAAAAAAAAACTACCAGTTTTAATGCCCATAACACAAGAAAGTATTTTTCTAATCACCAGAAGAAACTGTGAAATCTACTGACACGCCATATAACAAAGGTGAATAGAGGAGACAAAAAAAAAGAGGAAGGAGAAAAGAATGGGGGAGTAAATGAATATAAAGCAACTTGTAATATTTTATATTTCTATATATTTTGTACTACATCTTGTCCTTAGGAGGTGCTTAACAAATAGACTTAATAAACTAATTAATATGGAGAAAATAGTAAGAACAGAAAAGGTCTCTTTAAAAAACTAAGGAAAAGAGAATACAGGTAGGGAAAATAAGTAAACTAACATGAAGCATGGAAGAGGATGATGGAAAGAGCATAGTAAGAAAGAATGCAGAGAGGGAGGAAAAGAGAGAACCAGCAAAATGGGTAGAGAGAGTGTGTGCATAGTGTATAGTGTGTGAATGTGTGTGTCGAGGAGGGAGAAATTATATGAAATTAAAACTTATAAACTAGCCCTGGCAAATGTTGCTCAGTGGTTAGAGCATTGGCCTACACACTGAAGGGTTACAGGTTCATTTCCTGGTCCAGGTCACGTACCTAGTTTGCAAGTTCGATCCCTGGCCCCAGGCAGGATCATGCAGGAGGCAACCAATTGATGTGTCTCTCTCACATTGGTGTTTCTCTCCCTCCCCTGCCCCTTCTACTCTCTCTAAAAAAAGCAATGGAAAAAATATCCTTGGGTGAGAATTAACAACAACCAAAAAGAAAAATGTAAACTAGGGCTTAAAAAGAAAAGAATGGAGGAAAGGTTGAAGGCTATAGTAAAGCAAGAGCAAAAGAAGGATTTAGGGTTACTAATTGTCCCAACTCTTTCGGAACATTTTATACCATGTCTTGCATCACCCTCTTTGTCTTTAAATTTGGCTGGTAACGGGAAATCAATTTGTATTTTGTATCTAATTTATTTCTCCTTAATCCTTATATTCATTCTTCAGGTGCTTTCTTTGAAACAAAACATCATATTTTAATAAGGTTAAACCTACAAAGTGTCATATTGCCTTGAACTTTAAGGTAGATTGAAATTCAACCCAAGGTTCAAGAATGAAAGAGTAAATTTAGCAGACATGTAGGTTCTTAGCCCAGAAGTGCACCAGTCCAATGCATTTGGCATTATACATTCTCTAAAAAGTAACTATAGTTAAAGATTAAATGATAGAAAAGAGAGATTTGTATTGCCTTTATTTGCAAAAGCAATTATACATTAGAGATTTGGTGAGTTATCTTTCCTGTGTAAAACAAATTCAGGCTACATCTAATAAGTAATGATTATTACTGCACTGTAAACATAAATTTTAGGAAGTATTACAAGAGATTGTGTTATAAGCAAGTCCTTTAACCCTTCAGGATTCCCTCTGTAAAAAGGAATTGTGTTAGATGAGGACAGATTTTCTTGCTTCATCCCAAGCAAAACCCCTTGTATTGGTTTAAATTTGGGGTTTCTGTGTTAAATTGTGCTTGGAGTAGAAGCATTATAAAACCACCACACCAGATCCCTCTCCCAGCCACCAGCCCTCTGGAGGAAGACACCCAGCACTCTAGCTTTGCCTTCAAGTCCCCATCAGGAAGCCTTCTCTTTCCTCCTCCCCTCCCCCACCTCCCCTCCCTATATTTCACACTCTATTCCCAGTTCCTCCCTGTGCTCTCCCATATCTTTCTGGGGCCTGATACTAATCTTGCTCTGCCCAAGTACCTAGTATGTGCTAGGCATTGATCTAGGAACCAGGCATATGTCAGTGAGCAAAACAAAGATCCCTGTTCAGCTTACAGCAGGTGGAGATGTACAATAAATAATAACTTAGAAAATAAGTAAGTTATAGAGCACATCAGTTGGTAATAAGTACTACGAGAAGAAAAAGTCAAGCAAGGCAGGGGATTGAGAGGCAAGAACTCATGTCAAGAAGGAAGATTCTTGGCCCTGGCTGGGTAGCTCAGTTGGTTAGAGCATCATCCCAATACACCAATGTTGTGGGTTCGATTCCTAGTTGGGGCACATAAAAGAATCAACCAATGAATGCATAAATAAGTGTGACAACAAATGGATGTTTCTCTCTCGGTGTCCCTTTCTCCCTCTCTCTCTAAAATCAATAAATAAAATTTTTAAATTTTTTAAAAGAAGGATGATTCTTGGCCCCATTTCTATGGTTTCACATAAGAGATCTTAATCCAGACTGGCCTTTTACATACAATCTATGATTAAGTCCTTTGAGGGCATGATACAGACAGTTAGCAGTCAATGAATATCTACACTTGTTATTTCCCAGGCTCCCTTGCAGTTAGGTCAGGCCCATGTGACTCATGTTGGCCAATGAATGTGAGAAAAAGTAGTTTGTCTCTTTTATCTCATCCATATTCTGCCATGCTGACCTTAGAGGTCATTAGTGTAGGCACCATGGCTACAAGAGAGAGAAGGTCACCCAACCTGCATCAGAACATGACATGAGCAAGAAATAAAATGTTACTGTTTATGCCACTAAGATTTCAGGGTTGTCTGTAACTGAATCACAGTGTAGGCTATCTGTGCCAATACCTGTGAAAACAAAGTGAGCTGGGTAATTGTAACAATCATTTGCTGCTTTTTGATGGTAAAGAAAATTAAAAATCATGAATTTTTACCTCCTCATAGATTGACAGAGGTACAAAGGTACAATTCCAGCAGGAAATAAGTGAGTACCTAATGGTAAATTATATTTAGGTTGCCCTTTTAGGACTCCATAAATATTTTATGAGGTATTTTAAGCAAGCATTTTAATTCATGAACACAATTTACTTTTTTTTGGATTCACATAACAGTAAAATTTCATTGAAAAAAACTGCTTGGTAGAAAATGTGTAATTTATTTTAATCTAATCAAAATATTTCTTGGGCCATTCAAAGTTTCCTGGCTATTCCCCTGACTTAAATCTCAAACTGGAGGAATTTTTTTTTCTATAAACATTTGCTACAACAGCATTCTTTTAAGAGAGATTAAAATATCAACAGAACCCAGATGGAGTTTACAAGTCAATGCAAAGCACAGGCAATATAAACTCTAAGCTGTGCACTGGAAAAATTTTATAATGCAAATTTACCTGTGCTTTAACTTATGGGATCATACTAAGACCTTTGTCCACATTTTCTTTTAGGGGACTCGAAAGAAAACATTTTGGAAGATAGTCTCAAACTCATAAAGATTCGTTAACAAATAAAACCAATCTGTATGTAAATACTGATGTTCAAGGCCAGGCCTACAAGTGTGTAAAAGCAGGAGACCACTGGCAGGAAGGCCCCACAGATTCCACAGCCTGTCATGGTGCCTACTGTCCTACTATATTAATGGTTCTTTCCTTGGACTTGAAGGATTTTGTTTTTCTCTGACAGCTTTAACAGAAAAGAACAAGACATAGCTGGGAAAGAAAAGGCAGGGAGAGTCCAGGCTGAGCAGCAGGGAACTGGGTTGAATGGTGTGAAGATGATGATAACAAAACCGTAATCTAAAATAAAGGGCAATGGACTTCCGGTCAAGATGGCAGGTAGGTAACTGCAGTATGGCATCCTCCCACAACCACATCAAAGATACAACTAAATCACAGAACCACCACCATTCAAAACCGCCTGAAATCAAACTGAATGGAAGTCCTACAACTACAGAATTAAAGCAGCAGCCATGTCAAGACTGGTAGGAGGGGCGGAGGCAGACGGGCTGGTCCCACACCCATGTGTGGCGGATAAAAGTCAGGAGAGACCTCAGCTGGGAAGGTCCTCCCTGAGGAGTGAGGGGTCCCCGTCCCACACCAGGAACCCTGCTCAGGGTTCCAGTGCCAGGAGAGTAGTCCCCATAACTTCTTGCTGGAAAAACCAGTGGGAACTGAGGCTGAGGGAGGCTGAGGCTTCTGAAGCCCCAGGCAGCTCCTCTTAAAGGGCCTGCACACAGACTTACTCGGACTCACACCCTCTGGGCTCCCGCGGGGGGAGGCAGCTTGAAAGGCACCAGAGATATATGGGGAAGAACTAAGTTGTTTGGCATTGGGGCAAGGGCTGGAGAGGCAGCTTTCTCCTGGACAGACATGCTGTCAGAGGCCTTTGTTCCTTTGGTGAGCCCTGCCCTGGGGTGGCAGACAGCCGCCATATCTGGGACTCCAGCAACCTGGCTCACACAGTCTGCCCCACCCTGGTGATTCCCTGAAGCCCTGCCCCACCCAACTTTCAGGTCCACCCAAGTTGTTGCCAGTTGCTTTATGATAGGATTGGCCTGTCTTGGATCCTGCTTCAGGTTTTCCTAAATTCTTTCATGCAATCAGCATCTGGTCTCAGCTAGCCCCATACCTCTTGTTAAGTGGCCTCAGGCCTGGCACTAGAAGCAGCCAGCCTTGGTTCACAATTTGGCTTTTCCTGGGCACCTCCAAACCCAGCACAAGAAGCAGCCATCTGCAGATCACTTTGTAGCTTATGCCTGGTGGTCTCGGGTAGAACACAGGCAGTGGCTAACCTGGCCCCAGAGCCAGCACACTCGGTGGACAGCTTCAGAACGCTGTGAAGCACCACTACCCAACCACCTCCACAAGTGACACATTCAAGGAATGGACTCAGTGGGTACCAGAGTCTTGCTCAAATAAGTCTTGCTTTGTGTGGTGGACCCCCGCACAGCTGATCATCCAAGGTAGTCAGAGGTCGATAGATAGTGGTTACAGCCAATCCTTATAGCTGATCAGCCTGAGTAAAACCCTCTCATTGACGTGCCAACAGCAATCAAGACTCAATTACAACAGAAGAGTGTAAAGTCCACATTTGGGGTGCACCTCGAGGGCCCAGCTGTGAGATCAGGGAGGCCGTCCCACTGGACCCTACAGGACACCTGCTACAACAGGCCACCCTAGGAAGCTCAGGGGATATAGCAACTCTACCTAATACATAAAAACAAGCACAGGGAGATAGCCAAAATGAGGAGACAAAATAACAGGTCCCAAATGAAAGAACAGAACAAAACTCCAGGAAAAGAACTAAGTGAAATGGAGATAAGCAACCTAACAGATACAGAGTTCAAAACACTGCTTATAAGGATGTTCAATGAACTTAGTGAGAACTTCAGTAAACTTAGTGAGGACCTCAAGAGCATAAAAAAGGACCAGTCAGAAATAAAGGATGCACAGTCAGAAATGAAGAAAGCACTAACTAAAATAAAGAATAATTTACACAGATTCAATAGTAGAGTAGGTAAAGCCAAGAAGCAAATCATCAATTTGGAATATAAGGAAGCAGAAAACACCCAATCAGAACAGCAAAAAGAAAAAAGAATCCAAAAAGATGAGGATAGTGTAAGGAGCCTCTGGGACAACTTCAAGTGTGCCAACATTTGCATCTTGGGGGTGCCAAAGGAGAAGAAAGAGAACAAGAAATTGAAAACCTGTTTGAAACAATAATGACAGAAAACTTTCCTAACTTGGTGAAGGAAACAGACATACAAGTCCAGGAAGCACAGAGAGTCCCAAACAAGATGAACCCCAAGAGGCCCACACCAAGACACATCATCATCAAAATGCAAAAGTTTCAAGACAAAGAGAGAATCTTAAAAGCAGCAAGAGAAAAGCAGTTAGTTATCTACAAGGGAGTTCCCATAAGACTGTCAGCTGATTTCTCTAAAGAAACTTTGCAAGCCAGAAGGGAGTGGCAAGAAATATTCAGCGTGATGAAAAGCAAGAACCTACAACCAAGATTACTCTATCCTGCAAAGCTGTCATGTAGAATCGATGGCCATATAAAGAGTTTCCCAGATAAGAAAAAGCTAAAGGAGTTCACCACCACCAAACCATTATTATATGAAATGTTGAAGGGTCTTCTTGAAGAAAAAGATAAAAAACATGAACAAACAAAATGGCAATAAATACATATCTATCAACAATTGAATCTACAAACAAAATGAGCAAGCAGGACAGAAACATTCTCACAGATACAGAGAACATTTTGTTGGTTGCCAGATGAGAGACGTGTTGGGGAAATGGGTGAAAAAGGTGAAGGGATTAAAAAGTACAAATTGGGCCCTGGCCGGTTTGGCTCAGCGGTTAGAGCATCCGCCTGCGGTCCCGAGAGACCTGGGTTCGGTTCCCGCTAAGGGCATGTACCTCGGTTGCAGTTTGTCTCCAGCCCCGGCTGTGTGGGTGGCAACCAATCGATGTGTCTCTCTCACTTCTCTCTCTCTCTCTCTCTCTCTCTCTCTCTCTCTCTCTCTTCCCTCTCTCCCTCCCACTCTATCTGAAGATAAATGTCCTCAGGTAAGGATAAAAAAAAAAGTACAAATTGGTTGTTAGACTGACAAACCTCAAAGGAAAGGGGGGATGAGGATGGGAAGAAATAAACCAAAGAACTTAAATGCATATATGCATAACCAATGGACACAGACAACAATGTGGGGAAAGGCAGGAGGGGGGCGGGATCGGGGAGGAGGGGGTCAATAGGAGAAAAAGAAGGAACATCTGTAATACATTCAACAATAAAGATAAGTTTAAAAAAATAAAATAAAATAAAGGGCAACAACTGACCGACTGAATAATAAATTAGAATATTCTTTCTAAACACCTACTATCTTTAAGATATTATGCCAGGCACTATGAAAGATACAGAAATATATGAGGTAAGATTACTGTCTTCACCAAGTTTTCAGTCTAGCATTTGGTCTTTGTTATGCAGTCATAGACCTAGAATTAGAAATAAAAGTGTGGCCTGTATTCATCCTCAGCAAATCTACACAGGGCACCAGGGAGGCAAAGGTAAGGCAAGTAAGGGTAGTGAGGGACTCGAGGGAACACAATCTAGAGAAGAGGAAACAAGGGTGAAGTGAATGATGAACTGATAAAGTCATTCTCCCTTGGTAAACATTTTTACTTTTTAGCGTGAGTAGAGATTGCAGGCTCTGATGCCTGGAGAATTTTATGTCCTTTCACCAAATAAAAACCAAACAAACCATAAATTGGGTTTCAGATAATTAGTGTGTTACTATTTTTTGTTACAAAAGCTTTTAGATTTTGAAATTTTGTTTGTCTATTTTAAATACTCACCATCAAACTTTGCAAGTCTCCTAATGTCTTCTCCAAGTTCTGAAGTAACTGGTAGTGCATGGCGAACTTTAAGGTTCGTCTCCCTGTGAAATTAATTGACATGACATAAATTTTTACATGGAGCAGCCCAACAGTGTTAATATACAAAGCAACTGGGGGGTACAGCACATGCAAAATCCAACACGAGTTTCAAGAAGCTCCCTGTCGATGTCATTCACATCTTGGACACTGTCTCAGGAAAGCGGACAGGGCTTTGGAGGCTCCTAAGAATTGGCCTTCCAACCACGGCCCATCTGTATAACAACACAGTAATCTGTTCTGCTATTTGAAACAACAGAGGACATAATAAATATGGTTTCATTCGAACCCACTCAGATGTCATGCATGAGTTACAAAACACAACTGCCAAATAAAGGAGGCCAGTATCACCCCTGCGTCTATTATCTACATAGGAGCTTTACTTGCAAAAAATGGTCATGACTAATTCCACCGTATCTGAAATTTAAATGGAAAAAGGTATACAGCTTTCTTTTTTTTTTTTTTTTCTTTTTGGAAAATCAAGCCAAGAATCCTGTAAGTCTAAAATCCAACAACCGAACAGGGACTCAGCAAGGCGCAGTGAGCTGGTGATCTTCTTCCAGGCAGGACCACACATACGTTGGATGGCTGCTCTCTGGTGTCCATGAAATGACCAGCAGTGAAGATTCTCCGACCATCACTCACACTGTGTGTTTAAGAGCTTGCCGTGCCAGTTTTCTCACTGAGTTCAAGCGAATTCTTTTCTCCTGTAGCTTATTTTCAGAGTTCTATCTTTTATGAAAATGTTTAGTAGTAGGTTCATTCGGTCAACAAATACTGATGGAATACAAGAGATTCAATGCTGCCCCATGAGGGTTATTATTGTCCTCTTGAAGAAAACAAGTGGTAGGTAAAAAGGCAGATATCACCTTTTGGAAGTACATGTCAAACCATGAAATAATAGAATTTAGAGAACCAAGAAGCAGATACCTAAGAGGATATTTATTTATTTATTCTATTGTTGAAAGTATTACAGATGTCCCCATTTTTCCCCATTGACTCCCTACTTCCTGCTCCCATCCCCCTTCTGCCTTCCCCAGCCTAATGTCCATGTTGATTGGTTTTGCATATATGCATATAAGTGCTTTGATTTATCTCTTTCCACCCCTTCCACCCCTCCCATCCCCATCCCTCTGAGGTTTGTCAGTCTGTTCCCTACTTCCATGATTCTGAATCTCTTTTTGTTGACAGCTTATTTTGTTCATTATGTTCTGAGAAGGCATTTAATCTAAACTTCCCAAAAATGATTTTCACAATGATGTTAAGACAATATGAACCCAATTCAAGGAATGCTCATTGGTAAAATAGCTTTCTGCAGGAAAGTCGGATGTACAATTGAAGTTACTTTGTTTAAAAGTAATCTCATGGATTAAAATCTATTAATTCCTAGGAGGCAGACATGAGTAGGGCTTGAGATAGTAAAGAACTTCATAACTGAGGCAGAAATTGAGCTGGGCTTAATGGACAAAAGTGAGATAGTGGTGCTGAAACTAAAGGACTAACGTGTCCACTCATTTAAACAACTTTTCAAATACTAAAAGCAGTCAGTCACACCAACTAGGCCAGGCGGTCTTCATTCCATTACCCTACTCAATACATCATGTCATTCATCTAAGTATTTCATCATTTTAAGTTACTTCCTCAAGCTGCTCTCCAGTATCTCACTTCCACCTTCAGATGTAGAAACTAAAGGTAGTCGTGCATATGCCTTATGATAATAACATATTTTCTAAGACTCCAGATTAATACCTTCATTGCCATGCCATACTCTTCCCTAATGGGCCTCAGTATCTTGATAAACTGCCAAATAATTTTCAGCACATGAAACAACACTGAAAGATCTTGTGTGCCCTTTACTCGGTTTCCCCTAATGGTAAAATCTTGCAAAACTATATCACAATATCACAACCAGGATATTGACAATGACACAGTCAAAATACAGAGTATTTCCATCACCACAGGGATTTCTCAGGTTGCCCTTCATAGCCACACCCACTTCCCTGTCTCCACCCATCCATCTTTAACTCCCAGCCACCACCAGTCTGTTGTCCATTTCTGTAATTTTGCCATTTCAAGAATGTTATAGAAGTAGAATAATACAGTGTGTGTGACCTTTAGGGAGTTGCATTTTTCACTCAACATAATTTTCAGAAGATTCATTCAGGTTGTGGTATATATTAATAGTTCATTCCTTTTTATTGCTCAGTGGTATTTCGTGATATGGATATACCATAGTTTGTTCAACCATTCACATGTTGAAGGGCATAAGGTTGTTTCTAAACAAAATAAAGCTTCCATAAACATCTGTGTGCAAGTTTTCATGTAATCATAAGTCTTCCTTTATCTGGGATAAATGCCCAGAAGTGAAATTGCTGGGTTGTATGGCAGTTGCATGTTTAGTTTTTTAAGAAACTGCCAAACTGTTTTCCAGAGTGATTGTAGCATTTTACATTCCCATCAGCAATGTGTGAGTGATCCTGTTTCTCTAAATCCTTGCCAGCATTTGGAGTTGTCACTATGTTTTTATTTGAGCCATTCTGATACGTATGTGGTGATATCTTATTGTGGTTTTAATTTTAATTTCCTTAATGGCAAATGATGTTGAATATTTTTTCATGTGCTTATTTGACATCTGTATGTCATCTTTGGTGAAATGTTTCTTCATACAATTTGCCAATTTTCTAATTAAATTGTTTGGAATTTTTTACCATCGACTTTTGAGCATTTTTTACATATTCAAGATACAAGTTCTTTGTCAGATAGATGGTTTGCAAATATTTTCTCCTAGTGTATAGTTTATTTTTTTATCCTCTTAACTGGGTTGATTGCACAGCAAAAGTTTTTAATTTGATGAAGTCCAGTTTATCTAATTTTCATTTTTTATGTATCACGAGTTTTGTGTCAAGCCTAAGAACTCTGACTAGTCCTAGATCTTAGATATTTTTCTCCTGTATTTCTTTAAAAGTTTTATAGTTTTCTATGTTTTACATTTTAATTCAATTTCCTTAATGACTATAAAGCTATTCCAATTATCTATTTCATATTGGATGAGTTATGATTGTTTTTTAACAAAGTAGTCCATTTCAACTATGCTGTTAAATTTATGTGTATAGAGTTGTTTGTAGTATTTTCTTATACTTCTGATGTCTACAGGATCTGATGTAATATCTCCTGGTCCATTCATGATATTATTAATTTGTGTCTTCTCTTTTTTCTTTTTCAGTCTTGCTAAAGGTTTTTCAATTTTATAATGTTTTCAAAGAACCAGCTTTTTTGTTTCATTGTCTTCCTTAGTTTCCTGTTTTCAAGTTCATTGATTTCTGCTCTTGTTTTCACCTCCTTCCTTCTGCTAGCTTTGGATTTATTTTGCTATTTTCTATGTTCTTGAGATGGGAGTGATTTGAGGTTTTTTTTCTCTTTTCAATTATATGTTTATTGCTATAACTTTTTTCTCTCGATTTGAGAGGCAATCATTAAAACCATGGGCTCTTTTGTCAGGCTGCCAGATTCTGAAGTTTGGGACAAATTACTTAGTCTCTCTAAGACTTGGTTTCTTCTTTATACAATGAGGCTTATATATAGTACTTACTTCAGGATTAAATAAGATCCACCTATAGAACATATGGTATCTTTAAAATGTAAGCATTCAATAAATGTTCTTATGCCAGACAGACAACTCGAATCGACTGAAACAGAACTACTCTATGGTCTATAACTAAGTTCTAAATTAACATCAGTGTCAAAGCTACATCATGCTACATTTCTTTTTTTTTCTTTCCCTGTCTTCATTTAGTCCAGTTCCAAAAGTCCAGTTGCCTTCTACAGTAACATTGGTCTTTCTTTCCTCAGATCTTGATTACTACTCCTCTTATTTTCCTTGGAGAATCACATGAAATTAAAAACAAGCCAATCAACTCCAAAAAGAACCTTCCTGAGGAATCTCAGTGAAGAGTCCCTGTGTGATATTGTTTATATACATGTTTGGTTCACTGTTTCTGAAAGAAAATAAATTCAAGAGAAAAGATAGAGTTTTCAAAAAATCTACAAAGTAATTAGCAAATGGGCTTTGCAATTTAGACTCCTATTTCTTCCGCAAAAATAAAATGAAGAATAAGGATTAAGATTTAACTTAAGTCCTGTTCCTAAAGCTATTACTCTTAAATAAATTAAAAACCGATCTAATTAATTATTCTAACTTTAATAACTTACCCATCAAGCTCAGCAGTTTCAATATAACAGAGGCCATACGGCTCACTACTTGATAGGAGAAGCAGATCAGCCTATTTTCAAAAATAAGGATAAAGAACACTTGAGAAGGGAAGATTGGTTGAAAGCCTTCTATGCTGTATCATCCCTCCATTAATGAGCCAGGTGAGCCTAGAAAAAGTGAGTGAGGTGAAAGCCTATCCCACCTCTCTGTTCTGTGCCCTGAAGCAAACCCTCCCTCTACTTACCTGTTCCTGTTGTGCATACCCTTGACCATTAGAACATAAGCAAGGGCAGGGGGTACAAAGAGAAATAAGCACTTCATTTACTTTTTTGCAAGAAATATATAAAATTCTGGTTTCTATCTTTAATCATTACTCAAGCTCAGCAGTTTCAGAGGCCATATGGCTCACTACTTGATAGGAGTGATAAATTAGATACATTGAAATATGTATATGTACATACTTTAATTTCTTTGTAGTATCGGTGAAGAACAGGGGGCAGGCAAAGAAGATGGGGAAAGACAGAAGTAAAGTAGAAGGAGGAAGTTGAAAACAACAGAAAAAATAAGAGAGAGAAGGAGATTTAAAAAAAAGTTTCAAGAAAAACAAAATTTTTAAAAAAAAAGGATGGTTAGATGTCAGGAAGAGGAAAGAGAAAGAAAGCAGGAACGAGGCAAGAGGGCAAGATGGACTACAAATGTGGTCAAAGACAGTGGGAAACATTCAGAGACTGAGTAGTTGGTTTCTGACAGAGATAAATCATTCTATGTGGTTATCCATTTGAGCTTTGGAAATAATTTACCACAATTCAGTTTTTAAATTCTGGTACCTTTCTAGATTGAGAAGTTGTTTGTTTTACGTCGTTTCAAATTTTATATTAAAATAAGGGATTTTGGTTCCACATGTTGGCTATTGTAAATAATGCCACACTGGACATAGGGGTACATATATCTTTTAGATTTAATGTTTTTATTTTCTTTAGATAAATGCGCAGAAGTAGAACTACTGGTTTATCAGTAGATAAATGGATAAAGAAAATATGAAATATATATATATTTGTGTGTATATATACAATGGAATATTATTCAGCAATTTAAAAACTAAAATTTTACTAAAAAAGACAAATATTATATGATCTCATTTATATATGTGGCAGACCTGGGACTAGATTTCAGAACTCTGAGCCCAAAATGTATATTCTTTCCTCTGGTTGACTATAAAATCACTGGAGTAATAATTTAGAAAATAAAGCATTTTGCTCTACTTCGTTTTGCTTTGTTGATGTTCAAAAACCAAAATTACAAAGGTGAAAATATTGGTATGGTGGCCCTACAACCTAGAGGAAAAACAAGTTTGTAGAACTCATTGGAATACCGTACTTGGGTCTCCTTTTATGTTCTTAAGCCATTCCACACATGGAATTCTTTGTCTTCTTTATCATCTATAATATTATTTTTTCTTTTTTCTTTTTTTGTAGTCCAAAAATAAATAAAAGTCTAGAATAGTCATCATGCAGTATGAGTACACTTAGGGGAAAATATGTTAATATGGACAAAAATCAAAATAAAGTCATGAAAATGTAAAATTATAGGTAATATTTTTATTTGAAACTTAAATTTCACATCCAACAAATGCATGTTATAAAATAATATGTACTAGATCTATCATTATTTTTTGTCTTTTATATTTAAATTGATTTGAGAAGACAAATGAAAAGATGGCTAAAAGAAGAGGAGAAAAGGGGGCGAATAATAATGACCATCATAGCATTTACTCATGGATAAGCCCTTTCTTCTTTAAAAAAAAAAATCTTTGACCATATATTTCACCCCCACAAATTAGTAATTGTTTATAAACAGAACATTGGCCATTTAGGTTTTTTCATGTAGAAAATAGTATGTTGAACATCTACCCTTAAGCAAAAAGATTCTTCTTCAGTACAGCTCAGATCAATGTTTCAAAAAAAATCTTTCTCTAAAAATTGCCAACTTTCCTACTGTGTCACATATTTTTGTAAAGGAGCGTTTATTTTTAGAAATTACAGTGAAACGAGTAACTCTGACTTGCAGCTATAAAACTTAAAACAAAGGGCAATTAGAACACAAATTGGCCTCTCTGGAAGGATGGCCGAGGAAGGTGCTGAAAAAGACTAGACGAGACAGCCTGATGGGTCCAGAGAGAGCCACAACCTGTCCTTGCCAGGACTGCAGCTGAGGTCAAATTCATCTTTCTAGCCCTTTCATTTGATATATAAAGCAAACCCCTCATAACCAGGATTTTAATAATTCAAAACAATAATAGGAATTTTCTGATTGTGGTCATTCAGAGAGAGCATACATTTTCTCTTCTTCTAGTCTATTTTTTTTTTCAAGTATACTGCAAATTAACATTATTAATTTCATTATAGAGGGATAGTATTCAAATTATGGGAGGACAAACTGTTTTTAAGTATGCTATAGCATTTTAAAAGCTCTTATTTACATCCAATGATTTTAAATATTTTGTTTCTATTAATGCAAGTGATCCCAAAGGAGATAGAGAAGGTGATAATCACACAGCCTTATCTGAGTTACCATGTCATTAAAGTAATTAATCAATATGTCTTTTTGTTTGTTTGTTTGTTTGTTTTTTTAATCCTCTCCTGAGGACATTTTTCCATTTTTTGTTCAGATAGAGTGGGAGGGAGAGAGAGGAAGAGAGAGAGAGAGAGAAATATCGATGTGAAAGGGACACATCGAGTGGCTGCCACCCGCACGACCAACCAGGGCCGGGGACAAACTGCAACCGAGGTACATGCCCTTAGCGGGAATCGAACCCGGGTCTCTCGGGACCGCAGGCCGACACTCTAACCGCTGAGCCAAACCGGCCAGGGCAATCAATATGTCTTTTAATTTTTTGTATTGCTAGGAGAGAAAGAGACATCGATTTGTTCCACTTATTTATGCATTTGTTAGTTGATTCTTGTATGTGCCCTGATGGAGAATCAAACCCACAACCTTGGCATGTCAGGACAAAGCTCTAACCAACTGACCTATCCAATTTTATAATTGAGACTTTTTACAAATACATCTTGGCATTCCCTCTTTAATTACTCTGGATTAGTATAGATTTACTAAATTTGCAAATATAAATACTGCAGTGATATGCTATTTTCATCTGAGATACATTATTCAAATAATGCTAAATACTCACAGCAACAAATTGGTTATTTTCCAGTTTAATGATGTCTCCCACTTTGACATTCATCCATTTTTCATTCTGCAGTCTATGAACAAAAACAAAATTAGTTTTTTTCAGGAACAGAAAAGAATCCAGGGAAAGTATTCACAGTGGATCATCATATGACAAAAGAAGCAGACAAGGCTTTTCTAGAGTGCTCAGTTCAAAGGACCTTACATGACAAAATCTTTTACCTGAGTGATAGGGGACTAAGGGCCAGAGAAGTCAACTGATTTGCCCAAGGATTCCCAGAGAGTTAGTGGTATTCCTGGGGCTAAACTCAAGATGATTGGGTGCTCTTTCTACCACCCCATGGTGCCAGCTTTATATAGAACCTATTGCTTGCATTTCCTTGGCCAGAACACTAAGTTAAGGAGGGGTTGGAGGGAGGATAAATTCAGTCACTGACATTCTTTTCAAACTCTGTTATTAATAAATGTTAAAACATCACTGCTATTGTTTCAGAAGTTCGTTTAACTGAAGGCAAGAAGTGAATGAGGAGACAGAAGTCTAATCAGAGAAAAGTATGGGTAGTCTTTCCCCGTCTCTTTAATTACAGTGGTCTCGGAGGCAAGGGAGAATGGACCACAGCAACAGCTGAAATGCAGGTAAGCATAAATGCAAAGGACAAGAAGGCCTTTTGTAAAGGACAAGAAGCCTCCTAATACCAAACGAGAAAGACCACCTACAAATCATCCACAGCCCTGTGGCTAAGGGCGGACTTGGTGGCATCCTGATGGCGGTCCAACAGCTCAGAGATGAGCCGGCACTGTAAGAGCTGCACTGCTTTCTCTGGGGCTGCTGTGCATCCTGGAGCGCTGAGTCTATCCTTCAGCCAGTCGAAAGGAGTTTTCATGAAAAGCTATTGTATCTAGTTGGCTGGACCCCTACTGACAATTTAGGCAGACAGGCCACCTGGAAACAGACCACCTATGGTAGTATATCGTGATGCTAATCACCCCTTTGAAATTCTCTGAAACCCCAGTAAACCAGCTTTTCCCCCCAAGTTGGAAGCCTTCATCAAACTTGTTTTCTCAGTGGTACCCTTTTAGGAGAGAAGGCTGGGATGACGGGCAGGTTCCCCAACAAGTCTAGGTAGGCAGGTTAATTTCATTATGCAGTTTTAAAAACAACCTAATTTACTTGTTTTATAGGCTGGAAAACAGTTTTAAATATTTATACAACTGTGAAATATGCCTCACACTATCAACCCTGCTGGGTCATTTGGCTTAAACACTCAAAAAATTTTTCTTTAATACGGATCCAAGTACATGTTGTTCTGGAAAGTTTTCAACGGCAGCATTTTCATCTCTAGCCAGAATTCAATCATTTTTCCAAAGCCATACTTTCCTGCACTTTATCTAGCTCAAAGACACCAGGAGACCCTAACAAGCCTTCCAAATCTCCTTGTATTTATCTTTATAGGTACAGGTTATGTGCCGGTTTATTTTCCCTGGGGACACCTCCTTTGGAACATTAGCGACACTTCATAGGGGACAGAATCTCAGACAAAGGTTGATGTGAATAGACCAATATGTAGACTCTGTTTATTTATGGAAATTGCACCGCTACTGAATTGACCTGGAAGTCTCTATTGAAAGTGCATCTGCTTCAGTAATATTGGAATAACTAAGTATGGTGCCAGGTGGGTACTGGAAATATCGGGGCAAGGGTTGGAGAACACTCTGTAAAGTGTAGTATACCAGAAACTAATATAAAATAATATTGAATGCAAAATGCCATTGAAAAATAATTTAAAAAATAAAGAAAGTACATCTGTTTCAGGAAGAAGCTGAAATGATATTAAGTTTTATTTTCAAACTCTTATTCCTCCTACCTGTACGTTATAAGCTCTAGGAAGGACCATGCCTTACCTCTCCCATCCAAGTGGAAAACCAACCACAGTGAAAAGGGGACACTATAGGAGCTCACACACGTTTCAAAGTGCACATTTGACAGTTAAGTTTTCACAGCTAAGAGGCAATAGCTACTATTTAAGAGAACAAACCAAAACCTGAATTTTCTGACTTAAACTCTAACTTTTTTCTCCAGTTCAGTATCATAATATTCCCTTCTATAAAGCCAAAGCATTTGGACAGATATTTTTACAGGTGTGATGATATCAAAGGGAATTACTTGAGTTAACTGCTATACTTGGGGGAAAAAAAATACTAGAACAGAATCTCTTTAAGAAAAATATTTCCCAAACCCCAGAACATGCAAAGAATCCCTGATATGGAGCAATCTGATATGACTGTAAACATGGTGTCTTATAGGCACCATACAGAGGAATGATAAAGCTGAGTGAGATACCTTTCCTCATGCCCAAGCTTCATGCCCACTGCCCTCCTGCCCACCTACACCAGTATGTACCTGTATTTTAACCTCTCTTTCTAACTTCCTAAATATTTCTAAAAGCAGAAAAACATTCAGAATAATTCATTTGACCATGCTTTGCTCAGATCTGACTAGTAATCTGCTCGTGTCATTTAATAGCCCAAGAAAGTAGAAAGTACTTATAATACTATATGGACCTAGGATCCCTTACTTTATCTCACTCTAGTTCTCTTTCTTTTTCTCTCTTGCCACCTGCCTGCCCTCTACCCAGAACATATACCTATTGGTCTCTCCAAGCTCCTCTTCCCAAAAGGCCCTTTTGTTATTCCAGACATCTTTCAACACCTGCTCCACCTATTGTCACCTATTTCTCTCCACCTGTCCCAATGAAACATCCTCCCCTGAAAAATACTCCAAAGAGTTTGCCTCCAAAGTCTTATCACTAACAAACAATACTTGAGATCTTTACATTTTTCTGGAATGTACAAATTCCATGGGACACAAGATCACCTCTAAGGGCTGTGGGCCGTGGAGAACCTTCACCACGCAACAAGATAGGCTGACACAATATTTTTCTGAGCTTTAAGCAAAATATTGTGAAGGTACATAATCACAAGAAAAATTTTCTCAAAAGAAATATTGTCCAAAACTAATTTGCAATTTGTCAAGAAACCATAAGCAGCATTGCCTAGATGTTGACCCCGACCCCAGCATTAACCTCATCATTAACCTACACAGTGGACACACCGACACCTTGGTTAGAGTTGAGGACATCATCTTACTAAGAAGAGAACATAACCCTTACAAAGTAAGATTACAATAGAAAGTTATATTATGACTTGAAGAAGTTACCAGAAACTAAATGAAGAGGAAGAAGAAGAAAATAGATTATTTTAGAGAGGAAAAAGTAACACTCTACAGATATAATTAGGGTTTTGAAGAAAAAGGGCCTGGAGATACTGGTAAACCATAAAGGTATGTGATACCTTGGTTAAACCCCTTATTTGAATATATACCTGTAGAACAATTAATGTATATAATATAGTCAAAAGAGAGTTTTTTCATGTTATTTCCTATTATAACCTGTAATAATCTTACAGGTTATTATAACTGTACTTAACTAGGACTTCAGAGATATATTTCAATGAGCTCTAAGGGTCATAGCTAAGAAGCAGCCAAACTTACTGGACAAGTATAAATTTTTTTTTTTTTTTTTTATCCTCACCCGAGGACATTTTTCCATTTTTTGTTCAGGTAGAGTGGGAGGGAGAGAGAGGAACAGAGAGAGAGAGAGAAACATCGACGTGAAAGGAACACATCGAGTGGCTGCCACCCGCACAACCGACCAGGGCCGGGGACAAACTGCAACCAAGGCACACGCCCCTAGCGGGAACCGAACCCGGGTCTCTCAGGACCGCAGGCCGATGCTCTAACCGCGGAGCCAAACCAGCCAGGGCTGGACAAATATAAATTGATAAAGACCTGCAAATGCATTAAAATCATCTATATTTCAAATTCCACCATTTTTCTTGTTCCACCCACTCTCACCACCACAGACAACACATAAAAGACAGACCAGTAGGGCTGGGGGGAGGGAGTCAGACAGGAAGATTTGCTTTAAAGCTCCAGTTCAAAGTATTTCTAGACTTCTTCTAAGGTGTTAGTTTGTATAGTGAATGCATTTCGTCATCATCCTAAAACAATGAAAACGGACACTCCCGGCTCCCCATGTGGGGTGCAGCTGTTTTCACGGCTGGTGTTTGAAGCAAGCTTGTGTCATAGCTCTGCAAGAGGACTCAGGATGGCCTCATGGGCTGTGACGATGACACTTAGCTCCACACACTTGGCACAAACAAAGTCTGCTTTTACTTTTGTCAGGGAAAGGCCTTCTGCTCTCATGAAGGAATTGCAATATGTGACTATTCTGAAAGCAAGTTAATTCATTTAATTGCACTGAATCAGGAAATTCCAAGACTCTATAATATGTGTCCTTCATTTCAGGTTTTGAAACGGACCTAATCTTTGAACCAGGATTTTCAAAAACAGATGGGGTTGTAAGATAGCCTTTACCTTAGTAAAGTCACAAGCCAATCACTAAATAAGCCAACATTCAAGAAAAGAATTCATAAAATCTAAAGTCCAAAGGCACCATAAAACATATGGAGTTTAAATGCCACCAAATGGTGACAAGAATTACTTAGATGAAGAAATTTTTTTAAATATACCCATTAACTAGAGGCATACCTCAGAGATGTTGCAGGTTTGATTCCAGACAACCGCATGAAGTGTCTTAATAAAACGACTCGTAATCTTTTTGCTGGTGGAGGGTCTTGCCCACCAATGAGAACTAGGTAGATATACCATGGTAAGTCACGGCTCATCGACTCGATGAAATACAATGCAGCCACAAAAAATAAGAAAGGTCTATATGTGCTGACATAAAATATTCTGTAAGTTACATGATTAGGTTAAAACAAGCACAGGCAGAACACTGCATATGCATGGGAAGGTTCTAACAGGGTTTTGGAGCAAAGATACACCTACACATATCTCTGTTCCTACATGCATGGAAAATTTCTTGAAGCACACATAAGAAAATGTTTAGTGGTGGCCCCAAGAGAAAGGAAATACAGAGAAGAGGGATGGAAGGGAGACTTTATTTCATTACACACTGTTTTGTACTGTTTGGATTATATTCAGTACATGCATTTTTGGCATTATATATAGGTATTTTAAAGGCCAACTGAAGAGGAAAAATTAGGAAAGAGAAAACTCCTCCAAGGTCACAAATCAGTGGCAGAACTGGGACTGGAACTTGAGTTTACAAAGCCCATGCTCTTAATAAATCTGTATTTATTGTTCTCTTTTACTTTATTTTCTGTGATACTTATAGATTGCCTATTTAGAAACAGAACAGACCTGAAGGAGCTGAAGAAATTCAATCACAGCAATAGTGCACGCTCCCCATGTTTAAAACCAGCCGATCCAAAGACAGCTTGCAGTCATGGTCCCATGACACAGATGTTCAGTGGACAGCAGCAGTTTCTGGTTCTCTTCAATCCCACTGTTGCCAGAGCCACACTCGAGTAAGACATACAACTTGGCCCTAATCCTCTAACAACAGACGGGTGAGCAGCATCTCATTACATCGAGAATAGCAGAATACTCATATCTTTGGAATCTATTTATTTTGAAGAATACAAACGTTCCCCTCCTTTCCCTCCCTTCTTACTAGCACAATGCTTATGCTAAAGTTGAATCACAGGGGGAGGTCTGTGGTCAGCTGCCGAAGATGGTCTCCTACCAAGTTTGCCAGGGGCAAAGGGTGGGAAGAAGGGGAGATGATAAGAATGTAGTCCTACAGCATGGATAATTTAGTTCAACAATTTGCTGAGAAAAAATTAACCAAGCTTAGAGATGTCTCACTCAATTTATACACATTCTTATAGCTCCTACTGCGCATTAGAAAGATGCAGAAATACACCTGCAATGTAGCCTTCCTGTTTTAAAAACAGAATGATCGACCCATTTACTAAGTTTTAACTGAACTGTGTAAGCCTACTGAGAGTTGTGCAGAAAATGTTCTCCCTTTAATCATTTCCCTGAACTGAAACCCTTCTCCTGAATCAGTCTCTTAAGATCCTTTGTCTTCTGTAAATTCTTAGTAGGATTCCATTAACAGATGGCTAATAGATGATGAGACCACAAGGAAATCAAAAGAAAATTATTTCAGAGGAAGACTATCGCGCCTGCTCTCACGTCTGAATGTGAAAGGAAATACCTTAGTTGGACTGTGGAGAAAACAGAGTTATTTAGGTCTAGGTCAGATTCCTCAGCAGCAGTTTCAGAGGGAGAACTGTGTGCCCGGAGTTTATTGGCAGTACTCTTGGGATTAACACCTGTGGGGAAGTGAAGGAAACAGTTGGGCAGAGGGAGGAAGTGGCTGTTGGTGTGGTCACAACAGGCTCAGCCAACCCCATGGTGAGCTCTGCAGCTGGAATGCCCTCAGAGTTGGATGTAGCAGGCCAGGCCCGATACCTTGGCATTGTTCAGCCATTGGATGCGGTCTGACCCCAGCAAGAATAGGAAAACTTGAGCAAAAACAGCTCTTCTCAGCCCAGAGCAATTCCAAAGAGGGCTGACAGTGGTGGGTTGTATGTAGGCAACCTTCGAGGCAATAGGAAAACGCGGCAGCTGCGCAGATACATTCTGCAATGTGGAAGGGGGTGTGGGCGGCACAGCAGGGCATCTTCTACAAACAGTGAGCCCACTTCTCGATTTTGCTATCGACATGTTCACATAATTAAGACTAAGCTAGTTTTAATTCTAAGCTAGTTTCCCTTTCACTAGTTTCCATTTCAATTCTATCAAGTCAGTATGAGCAGCTGCTGTGAACTTTGTGTTCCCCCAAACTTCCACTTTAAACATTTTGGGAAAACTTTGTAAAACTTTGGGTCATCCAATTTACTCCTTTTTCTAATGATTAGTAAATGAAGTTGGAAGATAAATTTTTAGTACATTTCCATTTTTTAAAAAATAGTCTACAGATAACCACTGACTACCCAAATGTCCTAACAATGTCTATATGGGGGGAATGGGGGCTCACTGTTTCTGACATTTTTCTTACACAAGCAACATATTTTGATAATAAGCAATCACCTTAGCCTGAGTAGATCAATCATCCCCTTTATCTAAGTTGCCTACTTTATTTTGAGAAATGAAAGAATATGCTCTTACCCAGCTCAGTGGCGAATAACTTCTCCTTTTGAAAAACATCCCAAAAGAAGATAGCTCCCAAATGGAGGAGAATCAAACTTGGGTATCTTGATTCCAGGATAAAAGGCTTATATTGTGTTTTTACATTGCCTTTAATGGTATTTTTAATCAATTTTTCTATATAAGGCCAGGTTAAGAGAGAACAAATGTCAGAGAGAACTAAAAGCCAGAAAAAAATATATTAGTTGCATAACATGCCAAGTAATAATACATGTCCTATCAACATAAACTGAGCAAAGGCGTCTGTCTCTCAGTGATGTGATTTGGTTTTCTCAGGTCAGAGAACCCAGTTTTCTGAAAACAGCATTCCTGGTTTTGGCAAAGACTACAGGATATCACTGGAAGATCGTGAGTTTATTTATTTACTACATTTGCAGACACATTAAGTCCTAAATACTTTTTAGGGAAAATTTAAAATATTAAAGTAGGTTGTAATGTTGATCATTTAGAGTTCCTTGGAAACAGGACAGCGTGTAGGCAGAATTCTTGATGAGATCATCAGCAACTGGCATATGAGGTGCTATCACCCTTTATTAATGAGTTCAAGACACACACAAAATGAGCACTCTGAGCCAGGCACAGTGCTGAGTGTTGGAGCTACAAGTGGAGTTAGATATAGACTGTGGTTACCAAGGAACCTAGGGACTAGTGGGAAAATATAAATCTGGTTCTTAAATAACCCTGATTAAATCATCTTTGCCTTCGGATACTTGGAGCATGTGGACATTCTTCCAGTCCAGTGAAGAATACCTGTACTTTAGGAGAATGACCTCAGTGTTCGATTGTTTGCCATAAGGCTGTCATCAAGATCCCAGGAAAAATATTGATAGACCAGAGACTTTGTCTAATAAAGGATGCATTAA
The DNA here is from genome assembly GCF_014108415.1 of Molossus molossus. Lineage (NCBI taxonomy): Eukaryota > Metazoa > Chordata > Mammalia > Chiroptera > Molossidae > Molossus > Molossus molossus. The sequence goes on from NW_023425344.1 coordinate 188,292,829, forward strand.
TTCTCATTCCTCAAGCTATTCCCAGCTTTGTCCCCTTATACAATGAGCTCATCAGAAAACTATATGCCTGGACTATGTTACTCTGGTCCCTCTAGAGTTGGCTTCTCAGAATCATGACTTAGCATCACACCAAACAGATTTACTTGTGGTCATGAGTAAAATATCTCCGTTTTCTGAGGCTTCAGTCATTATGTCATTCATTTTTCTCCCAAGACCAGTATAAATCTTATTGTTCACAATTACTAGAATACTTTTTTTCAATGAAACATCAGTTTTGTACCCGAGACACTTTCATTATGAGGAGAAAGAAAATTCAAGGTAATATTTCAAATTCATGAATGACAAATCCTAATGGATTGTTTCAACAAAACTGGGAAATTTTATAGTAAAGACGCTGTCCTTTGAAGACAACATTGTAGGGACAGTCTTAATATTTTCAAAAACAAAATACTGTTCAGAATGGACCAGAGATTGAAATGAATATTTTTTAAATGCTGGCATTTGTAATGGGAATCCTGACCACTTGTTTATGACAAAAAGGATGCAACATAGTGGACTCATGCCATTAGAATCAAAAGACATGGACTTGGGTCTCAGTTCACCCAATCAGGCAGGTGACTTAGGCAAAAAGTTGAGCAAAATTGGAAATAACCACTATGAATTCAATTAATGGGCACATGCCAATCCCTCAGAATATCTCTTTAGTCATTAAACTAAGGTCTTGAACATGGGATAAATCCACCTAACATTTAAACACCGATCAAAATATCTGTGAGTTTCATATAAGATAAATTGATTAAAGCAATATGTAAACTATGTAGTGTATACTTTAAAGTATTGTGACTATTTAATTATTATAAGGATAGTACATTTTGATTTATATTTCCAGTCTTCAAAAGAGCTATTTATATTCAGTATCTCCACTTCTTAATTGCCCTGCTTTCTCCAATCAGGATTTTGTCTTTATCCCTCCAAGTGGAACTTCTCTTTTTGTTGCTAAGTCCAAGGATCAGTTCTCAGTCTTCACTTTACCCACCACAGTTAGCTACTCCTTTTTTCTTCAAACACTTTCTTTGCCTTAAACCCAGAGCACCACATTCCCATGGTTTTCTTCTTACTTCATTAGTCACTCCTTCTCAAAACTTTAGCCAGCCCTTTCTCTTCTCCCTTCTTTAAATCTTAGCATGCCACAGGGCTCCTCTCTTCGCTGTCTAGAGGAGGAACTCTCACTATAGTTGGCCAGATGGTTTTCAAATATATAGCTTCAGGCCAGACATCTCCAATAAGTTTCAACTGCCCATTCTACATCTCTACAGAATGACTAATATTGTAATAAAACTCTGGTCTCCCAGTCTCGGCAAAACAAAAACAAACAAAAAAAATACACCACCACAATAACATGCTCCTTCTCAGTTTTCCTCATCTCAAAACCTCAGTCAAGAACCACTTCTGATTTCTCTCTTCATACACAACAAATATGGCAGCACTCCTATTGGCTCTGCCTTCAAAATACATTTCAATCATTGGGCACTAGACAATGTTAAGAGAGTACTGCTACTTTATGGGGTGTAATAATAGCATTATGGCTAAATACCTTTTAAGACTTTATCTGTTCAAGACAAGCACTAAAGTTTCTACTGATAATGTGATATGGCATACAGAATTTGCTTTTAAAATATTCCAGACAATAAAAAATGAGGATGGACACAAAAATATCAGGAGGTTGATGGTGGCTGCAACTGGGTAATATATAAATGAAAGTTCACTGTATTCTATTTTCATGTGTTTGAAGACCCATAATAAGATATACTCCTGCTTCTGATCCCCTACTTTACTACCAAGTATATGGCATCATCATCTCACGTGCACAACAGTAGGAACCTCCTAATTTGTCACCCTAATTTTATTGTTGCCTTTCACTACTGCCACTGTTCACACAATTGCCAGATAAATCTTTTTTGGTCATTTCATGTCATTCTCCAGTTTAAAACCCTCCAACAAACAACTCCTCATCCCATTTAGTATAAAACTGAATTTTTCACTGTGACCTACAAGAGTTGGCTCTTTTCAACCCTTCAGAACTCCTCTTTATCACAATACTCTAGCCACAGTCAACATCTTACTATTAAGTTCATTTCTACTTAGGGGTTTTTGTACTTATTGTTCCTTTGACCCAAGAGGTTGGTATGGGTAACTGCCTCTCAACATCAATCTCATCTCTGCAAAGCACCTTCTTTGACTATCCTGCTTAAACTCTTCTGCTCCTGTTCCATCCCATAACTCTTATCTTATTATCCTATTTTATTTTCTTCCTTGTACTTGTAACTGCTAGAAATCATATTATTTATTTTAATTTTTTACTGTCTATCTTCCCCTCTAGACAGTCTGCTCCTTATGGGCATGGATTTATCTGTCCTGTTTATGTCTGTATCCTTGGTATGTAACACAGTGCCTGGCACATATTAGGGGTTTGATATATATTTGTTTATTGAATATTTAAATGGACTAGTTATTTATATGGTCACTGATGCTGTATGCTTAACATATTTAGCTCTAGGGCTGAAGTGAATAATAATTTCCCATAAATACACCTGCTAGGAGGCTCAGGAAAATATAGCAGAAGTAACTGCAAAGTACAGAAAGAAGGTAGAGAGAAGATGAATTGTTGCAGGGCAAGCATAACAGTTTAGAAAATAAAAGCATTATTTATTTTCCACAAATGATATACCGCTGACTTACATTTCATGTGGCTATCAGGCAAGATGCACATCTACAAGGATGCCAACTTCTTTTATGTCTTGACATTTCCAATTTATTTATTATTATCCATATCCCAAATCTCTGTTGTTAATTGAAAGAGTAAGTGGATTCTGCTCAATACAACAAACTGTGAGCACTTATTACAAGCCAGGTATTGGGCCAAGCACTGGGGATAAACACAGTTTAGTTCCCAGCTTGAAGAGGCCCACAGTCAAGGGGGATGCCTAAAATGGACTATAAATTTTTTTCCTTTATTTATTTTCAGAGAAACAGGAAGGGAGAGGGAGAGAGAGAGAGAAACATCAATGAGAGAGAACATTTATTAGTCGCCTCCTGCATGCCCCCCACAGGGGATTGGGCCCACCACCTGGGCATGTGCCCTAATGAAAACCAAACAGGTGACCCCCCAGTGGATGGGTTGGTGCTCAACCACTGAAACACACTGGCCAGGCAATTTTTTTTAATCCTCACCCATGGATATTTTTTCATTTATCTCAGATACAGAGGGAGGGAGGGAGGGAGGGAGGGAGGGAGGGAGGGAGGGAGGGAGGAAGAGACAGAAACATTGATGTGAAAAAGACACATCAACTGGCTCCCACACTACCCCAACCAGGGCCAGGGTGAGCCACAACCGAGGTACATGCCCCTGACCAGAATGAAACCCACGACTCATTGGTCCACGGCTGACACTCTAACTGCTGAGCCAAACCGGCCAGAGCCTAAAATGGACTATTAAAATGTCATACTTAACTCTAGCCTGGTAAAGGTGTACATGCTATGGGATGTACAAAGAGGGTACTGAGTACTCTACCTGCCTGAAATAGATATCAGAGGGATTTCCAGAGATGGTTAACACAGGTGCTGAGCCCTGATGGATGAAAAAGGGAGAAGGGAAAGAGCATATCACAGGTTTAAGCAAAGAAAATAGTTCCGTGTGACTATATACAATGTTAGAAAGGCTAGCTAGAAGCTCGATTGGAGTAGGTGCTATGATGGTAAGGAATGGGTAGGGGAGTTACTAAGGAGTGTTTAGTGGGAATATGTTTTGATTTGAGTTATCTTGTAGAAAGAAAACTGCTTGGAATGTAGGTAACTTAGCACAACCCAGTGCTCCTTAGAAAACTATACTCAACGTGCACACAATACCAGCAAAGACCCTGAAGCAATATCTCTGTGCACAATCTAGAGGTGTCATTGTTTCCCACTAGGGGAATTTATTAGAAGACAAAATTTCAAATAAATTCTCAAACAGGTCTCAAAAAATACTATAAACCAACAATAGCCAATGAATATAAATAAACAAGTCACTAAAAAGAGAAATAATATAAACAGTTAATAAATACTTGAAAAAACAATCACCTTCACTAGAAATGAATAAATTTTTTAAACAATAGGACACCTGTTTATACATATCCAGTTGGCCTATATAATATTCAAAGTTGGGATTGTGTGGGAAAACCACTCATTTGTTCAATTGGGAAAATAAATGGCCACAAACTCCCTAGAAAATAACATGTATTAAGAATCTTTCAAAAAAAATTTTTTTTTAAAATCTGATTCTAAAATGGTAGCAGAGTGAAGGAAAGCTAGATAAATCATCTCCTAGGACCAAACTAGAATTACAACTAAAATAAAGACAAATCATTCAAAAACAAAACCAACAGAAAAGCAGCTGGAGAGAACCCGTATAACCAGAGATGGAAAGAGGACACCAAATTGAGCCTGGTAGAAACTGTGGAGCTGTGAGAGGGCAAGCTGGAAGCCCACAGACAACAGCTGTTTTAGCTATGAGCAGTTACCTCGGGGTTACATCCCAAACTGGCTCCACAATACAGAGGGCTGGAACAGAGCACTAATTTAGCTAAAGATACTCACTTTGGGCTCTGGCAGAGGGAGGGAAGACTGAACTGGAAATGTATGGAGAGACTCAGGGGTTTAAAGAGCTGGGAGAGCAATAGGAATTTTGTGCTGAATCACTCCCTGATAGGACAGAAGCCATATTACTCAAACAGCCCCTTCCCAGAGGTCAGGGGAGAAGCAACAGCCTCTCCCTCAGGAACTTAACACTAGGCTAGAGAAATGTAAATTGAGGCTCATTAACAGCCAGCAATCGTCCAATGGAAATCCTCTTACCCCGAACACCTGAGGGATTTATTCTCATTCAGCTGAGGGCCACAGTCTTTGTTATCAAGTAACAAAGACTACTAGCTAGCAGACAAAAGCTAGAGGAAAACTGAACCTTTGATTGGCCTGAAAATCTACCCAGGAGTGTAAGACTTGACAGTGGTGTTTAACGTGGGTCCTCCCACACTCATCCAAACCCAGTGGAGGGAGCCACAATCAGCAGAACACCAACATCCACAGGGAAAATTTGGTAGGCTCCAAAATCCACTAAGACATCCAAAATCTGAAACAAAAAAACAAATCCCAAATGAAAGAACAAAAGAACAGTACTGAAGACAAGGTCAATGAAATGCAGTTAAGCAAATTATCCGAGGTCGAGTTCACAGTAATGATAATGAGGAAGTTCAACTGCATGAGTAAAGATATAGAAACATTGAAAACCAACAATTGGAAATGAAGAATGACATAGCAGAAATAAAGAACACATTGGAAGGAACAATGAGCAGAGTAGAGGAAGCTGAGGACCAGATCAGTGAGTTAGAACACAGGGTAGAAAAAATCACCCAATCAGAAAACCAAAAGTAAAAATAATTAAAATACAGGAAGACAGCTTAAGAGAACTGTGGGACAATATGAAATATAACAATATCCACATCACAGGAGTTCCAGAAGAGGACAAAATTTACAAAAGGGTTAGAGAATATATTTGAAGAATTAGTGACAGAAAATTTCCCTAATTTGGTGAAGGAAAAAGGCATACAAGTTCAAAAAGAACAGAGAGCTCCAAGTAAGAAAAACCCAAAAAGGCCCACACCAAAACACATAATAAAAAAATGCTAAAAATTAAAGACAGAGAGACAATCCTAAAGGCACCAAGAGATAAACAACAGGTTACCTAAAAAGGAACCCCCATAAGGCTATTAGCTGACTTCTCAACGGAAACACTACAGGCCAGAAGGGAATGGCATGAAGTAAGCAAGGTAATTAAAAACAAGGATCTGAATCCAAGACCACCTTAACTAGCAAGGCTATCATTCAAAATAGAAGGTCAAATAAAGAGCTTTCCAGACAAAGGATAAGGGAATATATTAACAGCAAACCAGCACTGCAAGAAATGTTAAAAGGACTGCTGTAATTAGCAGAAGAAATAGGAATAAAAATAGAACCACAATAAACAAAAATGGCAATAAATAAGTACATATCAATAATAATATTAAAGGAGGAAAAAATGGCGGTGGAGTGAATGGAAGCTACACAGACCATCTCCCAGGACTGGATTTACAATGAAAATAAAGACAAATCTTCAGGAAGGGGCAATCGAAAGGCAGCCTGGAGGACCACATAACCAGGGACAATGACTCAATCCTGATAGGCTTGCGAGGACGTGAGAGGGGGCCGGGAGCCCACGGTCCGCAGCAGCCTGGGCTAGGACCAGCGGACTTGGCTGGGACCAGTGGACTTGGCTGAGACCAGGGGACACCACTAAAACCTGCTGCTGCATCGGCTGCACCCGGCAACTGTGGCTGAGTCCTGCGAACTCCGCTGGGTGCTACGCCCTCAGCTGGTGCCACAGATTCAGCAACCCTTAGCTGGAAGCAGCACCCTTGGGTTAAAAGTCCCAGGCAGCTCCACGATGCAGAGTCTGGACAGAGACTGAATTGGCAGCAGCCACTCACCTTGGGCCGCGGCATAGGGAGGGCAGACTGGACTGGAACTGTGTGGGGACACTCGGGATTTGGAGGGTGCTCAGAGCTTTTGCTGAGTGCAACCACGCAGGACTGTGGTCATCTTATTCCTTCCCAGGGCCTTGGGGAGAGGCAACAGCCCCTCCCTCAGAAATTCAACCCCACCTGGTGGCCAGTGAAATGCTAATTGAGGCCCATTAACAACCAGCATCTGCCTCACCCTCGGGAAATCCTCTTACACTGAGCACCTGAGGGAGTTTTTCAGGCAACTCAGAAACCAAGGTTCTTCAGATGACTTCTACTAATAGCCTCCAGGCAAAAAAGCTAGAGGATAACCACCATTCCCTGGGCTAGCAACTCTAACCAGGAAAGTTAAGAATAGACAGTGTTGTTTAAAGTGGGTGCTCCCTGGCTCATCCTTACCCAGGAGAGGGATCCACAAACAGCAGAACACCAACAACCACAGGGAAAATTTGGCAGACTCCAAACCCCACTGTGATAGCCAAAATGGTGAAAAACAGAAACAAAAGCCAAATGAAAGAACAAGAGACCTCTACCGAAGATGAGATAAATGAGGTGCAGTCAAGCAAGTTAACAGCATGTGTAAGAACATGAGCACCATGAGTAAAGACATAGAAATGTTGAAAATCAACCAGTTGGAAATTAAAAACCACCAAGAAGAAATGAAGAATGATATATCAGAAATAAAAAACACATTGGAAAGTCTAAATAGCAGAGTAGAGGAAGCTGAAGACCGGATCAGTGAATTAGAAGATAGGGTAGAAAAAAATCAACCAGTCAGAAAACCAAAAGAAAAAAATAATTTTAAAAAAAAAGAAAACAACTTAAGACAACAGTGGGACAACTGGAAACGTAATAACATTCATATCATAGGAGTCCCTGAAGAAGAAGAAAATGAGCAAAGGTTAGAGAATATATTCAAAGAAATAATGACAAAAAACTTCCCTAATTTGGTGAAGGGAGAAGGCATTGAAGTTCAAGAAGCACAGAGAGCCCCAAGTAAGTAGAACCCAAGCAGGCCCACACCAAGACACATAGTAATCAAAGTGCCAAAAATTAAAGTCAAAGAGAGAATCCTAAAAGCAGCAAGAGAGAAGGAACAGGTTACCTACAAAGGAAACCCCATAAGGCTCTCAGCTGCCTTCTCAACAGAAACACTACAGGCCAGAAGAGAATGGCATGAAGTAATCAATGTTATGAAAAACAAGGATCTGAATCCAAGACTACTCTACCCAGCAAGGCTATCATTCAAAATAGAAGGTTAAATAAAGAGCTTCTCTGACAAAAAAAAAAAAAAAAAAAAAAAAAAGGCTAAGGGAATACATTAGCACCAAACCAACACTGCAAGAAATGTTAAAAGGACTGCTGTAATTAGCAGGAGAAATAGGAAGGAAAATAGAACCACACTAAACAAAAATGGCAATAAATAAGTATATATCAATAACCACCTTAAACGTAAATGGATTGAATACTCTGAAAAAAAGACACAGAGTAGCTGATTGAATAAGAAAGCATGACTCATCTATATGTTGTTTACAAGAGACCCACCTCTCAACAAAAGACTCACATAGGTTGAAAGTGAAGGGATGGAAAAAAATTTTCCAAGCAAATGGAAAGCAAAAAAAAGCTGGGGTAGCAATTCTCATATCTGATAAAATAGATTTCAAAATGAAGACCATAACTAGAGACAAAGACGGCCACTACATAATATTGAAAGGATCTATCCAACAGGAAGATATAACCTTGATAAACATATATGCATCCAATACAGGAGCACCAAAATATATTAAAAATCTTCTGGAGGACTTCCAAGGAGAAATCGACAACAATACAATCATAGCAGGGGACTTCAACACCCCGTTGACAGCACTGGATAGATCCTCTAGGCAAAAAATTAGCAAGGAAACAGAGACTCTAAATGAAGCACTAGACCAAATGGATTTAATAGATATCTACAGAGAATTACACCCCAAAAGTACAGAATACACATTCTTCTCAAGTGCACATGGGACATTCTCAAAGATAGACCACATGATAGGACACAAACTAAATCTCTACAAGTTCAAGAAGATTGAAATCATATCAAGCATCTTCTCAGATCACAATGGCATGAAACTAGAAATCAATTGCAACAAGAACATGCAAAGACATTTCAACACATGGAGGCTAAATAGCATGTTATTAAACAATGAATGGGTCACCGAGGAGATCAAGGAAGAAATTAAAAACTTCCTGGAAACCAATGAAAATGAACACAAAACAACACAAAATCTATGGGGTGCAGCAAAAGCAGTTCTGAGAGGAAAGTTCATAGCACTACAGGCCTACCTCAAGAAACAAGAAAAATCTCTAATAGACTATCTACCCTCACAACTTAAAGAATTAGAAAGCAAACAAAAAGAAAACCCCAGAGCAAGTAGAAGGAAGGAAATAGTAAAGATCAGAGCAGAAATAAATGACATAGAGACCAAAAAAACAATTCAAAGGATCAATGAAACAAAGAGCTGGTTTTTCGAAAAGATAAACAAGATTGATGGACCCTTAGCTAGACTCACCAAGAAACAAAGAGAGAGAACCCAAATACACAAAATCAGAAATGAAAGAGGAGAAGTAACAACCAACACCACGGAAATACAAAAGATCGTTAACAACTACTATGAACAACTATATGGCAACAAATTCGACAATCTAAGCGAAATGGACAAATTTCTAGAAACACACAGTCTCCCAAAACTATTCCCGGAAGAGATAGAAAACTTGAACAGACCAATAACAACAAAGGAAATTGAAGAGGTAATCAAGACTCTCCCAGCAAACAAAAGCCCAGGCCCAGATGGTTTCACGGGGGAGTTTTACCGAACATTCAAAAAAGAACTAACACCCATTCTCCTCAAACTATTTCAAAAAATTCAAGAAGAAGGAAGACTTCCAAACACGTTCTATGAGGCCAGCATAATTCTAATTCCAAAACCAGAAAAAGACACTACGAAGAAAGAAAACTACAGGCCAATATCCCTGATGAACATAGACGCCAAAATCCTGAACAAAATATTAGCAAATCAGATCCAGAAATACATCAAAAAAATTATTCACCCAGACCAAGTGGGATTCATTCCAGGGATGCAAGGCTGGTACAATATTCGCAAATCAATAAACGTGATACACCACATAAACAAAATGAAGAATAAAAACCACATGATCATATCAATAGATGCTGAAAAAGAATTCGACAAAATCCAGCATCCATTTCTGATAAAAAACGCTCAGCAATGTAGGAATAGAGGGATCATATCTCGACATAATAAAGGCCATATATGAAAGACCTACAGCCAACATCATACTCAATGGACAGAAACTAAAAACATTTCCATTAAGAACAGGAACAAGACAGGGATGTCCACTTTCACCACTCTTATTTAACATTGTACTGGAAGTCTTAGCCACAGCAATCAGACATGAAGAAAAAATAAAAGGGATCCAAATTTTGAAAGGAGGAAGTGAAACTGTCATTATTTGCAGATGACATGATATTGTACATAGAAAACCCTAAAGACTCCATCAAAAATCTATTAGACTTAATAAATGAATTTGGCAAAGTAGCAGGATACAAAATTAACGTCAGGAAATCGACAGCATTCTTGTACATCAATGATGAACTCACAGAAAGAGAAACTGAAAAAACAATCCCATTTACCATCGCTCCAAAAAAATTATGATACCTAGGAATAAACTTAACCAAAGAAGTAAAGGATCTATTTGCAGAAAACTACAGGTCATTGAAAAAAGAAATAGAGGAAGATATAAAAAAGTGGAAGCACATACCCTGTTCATGGATTGGAAGAATTAACATAATTAAAATGTCCATACTACCCAAAGCAATCTATAGATTCAATGCAATCCCCATCAAAATACCAACGACATACTTCATAGAACTAGAACAAATACTTCAAAAGTTCATATGGAACCAAAAAAGACCCCGAATAGCCACAGCAATCTTGAAAAAGAAGAACAAAGTAGGTGGGATCACAATACCAGATATCAGGTTATACTACAAAGTGACTGTAACCAAAACAGCCTGGTACTGGCACAAGAACAGGCATATAGACCAGTGGAACAGAACTGAAAACCCAGAAATGGACCCAAGGCAATACACTCAATTAATATTTGACAACGGTGGCAAGAGCATACAATGGAGTAAAGACAGCCTCTTTAATAAATGGTGTTGGGAAAATTGGACAGCTACATGCAAAAATATGAAACTAGACCATCAACTTACACCATACACAAAAATAAACTCAAAATGGATAAAAGACTTAAATGTGACCCATGAATCCATAAAAATTCTAGAAGAAAATGTAGGCATCAAAATTTCGGACATCATACGGAGCAGAATTTTCACTGATACATCACCTAAGGCAACAGAAATAAAGGAGAAAATGAACACATGGGACTACATCAAACTAAAAAGCTTCTGCACAGCAAAAGAAACAATCATCAAAATGGAAAGGCAACCCACTGTATGGGAGAACATCATTGCCAATGATGTATCAGATAAGGGGTTAATTTCCAATATATATAGAGTGCTCATACAACTCCACAAAAGGAAGACAAAGAACCCAATTAAAAAATGGGCAGAGGAGCTGAATAGACACCTCTCCAAACAGGACATACAAATGGCCAAGAGACATATGAAGAAATGCTCAACATCACTAATCATCAGAGAGATGCAAATTAAAACAACAATGAGGTATCACCTCACACCTGTCAGAATGACCGCCATCAACAAATCATCAAACAACAAGTGTTGGCGAGGGTGTGGAGAAAAGGGGACTCTAATACACTGCTGGTGGGAAAGCAGACTGGTGCAGCCGCTATGGAAAACAATATGGTGCTACCTCAAAAAATTAAAAATTGAACTTCCATTTGACCAGTGATCCCACTGCTGGGAATATACCCTAAGAAGCCTGAAACACCAATCAGGAAAAATATATGTACCCCCATGTTCATAGCAGCACTATTTACAATAGCTAAGATCTGGAAACAGCCCAAGTGTCCACCAGTAGACGAATGGATAAAAAAGCTGTGGTACATATACACAATGGAGTACTATGCAGCGGTAAGAAAGAAAGATCTCTTATCCTTTGAGACGACATGGAGAGACCTGGAAAGTATTATCCTAAGTGAAAGAAGCCAAGCAGAAAAAGACAAATACCACATGATCTCACTTATATATGGAATATAATGAACATAACAGTCTGAGGAATACAGTAGACCCAGACACATGGAAGTAGGGCACAGACTGACATCCCTCAAAAGAGGGGATGTGGGGTGGGGGGGTGGGAAGAGATAAACCACAGAACTTATATGCATGTATGCATGACCAATGGACATGGACAACTAATCCGGGGACAGGGTGGGGGGGGGTGCCAATGGGGTAAAAAGGTAAAATATCTGTAACAAAAAATAAATAAAAATTCATTAAAAAATTAAAAAAAAAAAGATGTTCCTCTGTGACTCATTCATTAAAAATAAAAAATTATAAAAAAGCTAATTATCCAACAATAGAGAAATGATCAATTATAGCACATCTATTATTCAGCTATTATAAAATGTTTTCAAGGAATTTTTAATGTCACATATGAGTCATTATGTCAAAAGAAAAAACTGGAATACAAAATTGTATATATTGCATGGGCTTCTTTGCAAATATGCATATTTGTAAAATACAAACAAATACAGGGGATACTGCTCTTCTTTTTTAAAAAATGTAGAAATTTTTACTTTTCTGAGTTTTTGACTTTTGTTTATTAATTTTAAAGACTCACTTCTTCCAGGAAACTTCCTCTGACCCTAAACTGGGCTGAGTACCTCTTCTTGAGGACGTCCATGACAGCCCATGCATGCTCCCATCATCATATACATTACATTGAAACTACCCACTGGTTTATCTCTCTCCCCACAAAACGTGAATCCATGAAACCAGCAATGGCATGTTAATCAGCTTCAGTACACTGAAGATATTTAATTTTGGAGAACTAAGACCTAAACATTCCTCTTTGGTTCAGAGCGGCCATGTATCTTGTTTTAATAGTCCTGGGACAATAGTTCAACAGGCCCCAACAAGACCTGCTCCGTTGTTGAGCCCTCTCAGTTTTGTCATCTAAGCTAGTAGGATTGGGGTATAAGCAGGAGCTTAACAGTCTCCCCTGCCCTAAGGCAGGGTATAAACCAGAGATCCCACACCAACCCCCTATTCCTGGGCCCTGCAGGCCTGGGGAAACCTGGCTTCTGGTGAAGGTCCTTACACATCCGCTGCCCTGTGCCTCACAGACCACAGCTGTCAGTCCCTGAACGGCTGAAAGGTCTGGATTGAAGATTGATATGTCAAATGGTGGTTCCATCTGTTATGTTTTGGAGGCTGGGGGGATAATAAAGGCCTTCTAATGCAGTCCCTTTATTTCCCTCTGGCATTACTCAAATCCCAAAGTCTCTAGAATTTTCTGCCCCCTGGATATATCTAGATGATGCCTTTTGTCTGGAATAGACTCTGGTTTTCTCTGTTAGGAAAAACGAAACCTTTCTGCCAAAAATTTGCCCTTTAAATTGTTTTCTGGGAAACACTCTATATTGTCTGCTCCACCCAGCTACAGGGTGAAGTTTTTTTTTGTTTCAGAGCAATGACAGGCTGGCCTTACACTCCCCTAAACCTTCTGTTATCTGGTTTATGGTTTTATTTGTAGCCTACAAAAATATATCTAAATATGTGTATAAGCAATCTGCTCTCTTTTGAATTTCTCTCCTAATCACAAGACCCGCTGCTGGGAATTGTATTTTCAACTTGGTTAATTGAAAGATTTCCTGCCCAGAGGTGGTGGCCAATAATTAGGTACCACTGGAGCAGTTCAGCATTATCAGTACCAGACTTGAAACTGAACGTCGACAAATCTGCCAACTCTAAGCATTTATGCCATGGTCCTTTGCATATTTATTTGCATAAACTCTGCTATAATCTCTACCTTTTTAGACACCTAATATCCTAGGATGTTCTGTACTTAACAAGGTCTATATTGCCTTGTCTGGTGTAGCTCAGTTGGTTGGGCATAGTCCTGTGCACCAAAAGGTTGCTGCTTGGATACCCAGTCAGGGCATATGCCAGGGTTGTGAGCTTGATCCCCAGTAGGGGGCATGCAGGAGGCAGCTGATGGGTGTATCGCTCTCACATCGATGTTTCTCTCTCTCCCTCTCCCTTCCACTGTCTCTAAAAAACAATAAAAATCTTTGGGGGAAAGGGGACCTATATTGAATATTGTTTTTCTATGATTCTTTATATCTCAATTCCAGTTTTCTTTTTCTTTACCCTAGAAGAGAAGTAAGAAATGCAATACAGAAAAAAAGAACAAAATGTGGAACACAGGGGGAAAATAAGAGGAATCTGAAGATATTTGCCAATACAGAATAAAAGGATGTCACTAGTAGTCTATATACAAGAAAAAATAACAGCGCCTCTGTGCCTTGGCACCCACAAGAATTAAAGCCAAAAGCAACGACAACAAAAGTCTGCGGAACTACTTTCCATGGGGAAAGACCAGGTAAGAAGAGAAAGTACAGCAAAGAACACAGGATATATGCTGAGCAATATTTCTCAACGTGGACAGCAATGTTGTCATACGTTAGGTACTCGGTGGGAAGCAAATGAAGAAAGCTATGTCCCTTTCCCTGTTTATTCTTTTTCTTGCTTTTACTGGAAAATTAGGCTCTGTCATTTTTTGTTAAATTAACCTATTTCTATCACCCAAGTTTCAGAAGGAAGTATCAAGTGAAAGAAGGCAAGTTTCCATGAAAATCATGTGTCTAACAACTTGACTCATGGTGCATAGCTGTGACCCCCAAACTTATTTCTAATAAAGCAAGTGTTGGCAGAGCTGAGTCCTCAAGGGGGTTAAGTCTGGCTGGTTCCGCCTCAGCTGATAGAGACAGTAAACAGATTGTATGATAGAGGTCAGTAATTTTCAAAAGATACCTAATAACTGAGTCTAGAAAGGGGGGAAAAAAAGAAAAGCAAAAGAAACTCAGCTCTCTCCTCTTGGCAGAAAGCTTTAGCTTTTTACATTTTAAAACTATTTACAATTCATATGGTTTCCAGACCCACTTTCCAGAAGCGAGGGCACAGTTCCCTGCCTGGGTCTCTCAACTCCCCACATGTGATTTCTCAGGCAACCAGCCACATGAGCATTTGATTTGAAAATTAAGCCTTAAATTTAGCAGTGTGAAGGGGGAAAATATGTCTAAACAGAAATGCCTGGTAAGGGGCAAGGTAACCAGATGAGGCAAGCTGGGTTAACAGGATTTGTTAGCCCGGCAATTCAGAAAGTTCGGTTGGAAGCAAATATTTGGTGCAGATGCAAGGAAGCCCACCTCTGCATCTCTGTTCAGGTGTCTAGGGCTGCCCGGGTTTCCGCATGTCTGCTTTCCAACATGCTGCAACCCGGGGGTAGCTGCGAAAAGAACAGTAAGCATTGTTTCAAATACTACCTTTAGCTCTGCTAATTCAGAAATGAAGCCCAGATGGACCTAACCCTCTCCCTTTCTTTAAATGTCAGACACGGTCCTATGCACATTAAGGAGCAGCAATGCCAGGAAGACTCGGAGCACTTGGATTAAAGATGGGTCTGTTATCCAAATACCCCACAGCAAACACCAGTCTCAAGTGGCAATGACAGCAGACAATGTTGTTTGCAGAATATGGCATATGTGAACACTTCCCCTGGCCCCATAATAGTTGTAAGGAGGAAAAAGGGGGAAACTAAGTACATAAAAGATATCTGATCTTGACTTGAAATGATTCATTTAATTCATTTAAATGCATCCCGCTCACCCATCATAGACTTATTAAGCATCATCTGTATGCAGGACACTATTCAGTTAGGTGATGGGAATACAGAGGTTGTTCAGCCTCCTGTAACTCACAGCAGTATAAGGACAGACAAGTAAAGCAATAGACAACCACCCCCTCTGTACATCTACCCTGGCCCCTTCCATGGGTTTTCCCCCCCATGCAACAGGCACAATCTTTTCAAAAGGTAAATTCTTTCATGTATTTCCTCTGTTCTTAAGAACAGGACCCAAATTCTTAACATGGTCTTCAAGGCCCTGCAGGGTCTGGCTGCCTCACGCTCTGAGTGGTCTCCTGACACTTTCTGCTACAATTTCGTTCACCTGGAATACAATATCTTCATTACTGGAAGATCCTGTGGTTCGAGTTACTTTCTTCTTTCCCTAATTCATTCTGTAATTTATTCGCTTATATCCAATTCTCCTCTTCTACTGTCATCTATTATTATTATTGCTATTTTTTTTTTCTTGATTGATATGAGAGAGAGAGGAAGGGAGAGGGAGAGAGAGAGAGAGAAACATTGATGAGAGAGAACATCGATTGGCCGCCTCCTGCACGCCCCTCATTGGGGATTGGGCCCACAACCTGGGCATGTGTCTTGACCGGGAATCAAACTGGCAGCCTCTTGGTGCATGGGTTGATGCTCAACCACTGAACCACACTGGCCAGGCTTATTGCTATTATTTTTATTACCATTGTATCCACCCTAACACTTCTAGCCTCCCATTTTCTGTTCAATCTTTTTATCCTGTAGAGTCTCTGACTTCCCTTCTTAGATGCCTCACCATCACAACAAAGCTAAAGAGGGTCACAGACTCTCAGTATTTAAGGAGTGGGAGGAACCTTGTAATATTTAGCCCAATGATACTCAAATTTCAATGTGCATAAAAATTCCAGTAAGGGCTGATTAAAATAGAATCATAGGCCTTAAACCCAGAGGTTTTGATTCCAGAGGTCTGGGAAAAGCTCAAGAATCTGTGCCCCAGTTGATTTGGACCCAGGCAATCCTCAGACCTCATTTGGAGAAGAACTATATAGTCCAGTGATGTCCATGGTGGCCCCCTGAGGGCTACCACAGAGGATGAGAGGGCAGCCACCAACACATGCTCTGGACCCTCCAACCCACCACCATCACCCAGGCTCATCTTGAGCAGCAACGCTTGCATCTGTTCTATATGTTCAGCTTCCATATAAGATTTCATTTGAAAGGGTTCTGCTGATTGGAAAAAAGAAGAGTTTGAAAATGACTGGTATCCAATCCTCTTGTTTTCTAGCTGGGAAAACGGAGGGTCCATGGTTCTCGGTCATACAGCCAATTAGTGACAGAGTTGGGACCAGACCTCAACCTTTTGACACCAGGCTGTGGGCTTTCCCCAACACCCTCCTGCCTCATGGGTAGAAAGACAATAAATGCATGTTCCAACAGTCCTATATAAGCAGTCTATATATCTAGACGGCAGTCATGGCTGGACCACATTTTATCACAGCACATAGCTGGAGAGATAGGAAAAGATAGGAGGAGAATGAATTCATGCTAGTTCATCAATCTGTATTTTTCATCCAGCATGTCCTTAGCTTCCCTCTGTAATAAACCTAAGAAGAGCTCATCATCCTTTATAGCCTGGATCCTTCTTTAATCTCCTCTGATCTCCCCTTTCTCTCGCCCCATCATTCAATTAGCTCTGCAAGGGCTGATCTTTGCTGGGGGCCAACCCTTCCATGAGTTATCCTAACACAATGATAGCCCTGCTACTGGCCTCCCAACCTGCCTTGGGTCCTCCCACGTGTGTACCCTCACAGCAACTCGGGCTTCCTTTCATCCTGGCACTTACCGCTACAAAATAGTCTGTTCATTTGTCCATCTCTTCCCCTAAACTCCAGGCTCCTTGAGGGAAGGAACATGGGTCTTAATAATCCCTGTATCCCTAGTATCTGGTATAGTGCCTGGTTCAGAGGAGTGTCACATAAATGTGGCTCGGATGACAGATGGATGCATGTTAACATGAATCACTGCCACTACTCTCGATGCCCTTGTAGAACTTTTACTTCTTGTCTCCGAGGAAGTCTCAACATGTGCATTTGACACACAGAGCAAATTAAATGATCCAAATAAAATGCATCTCTTGTTGCCAACATAGCCCCTTCCGTCTCCCTGATGTTCATGTGTTCTCCTCCCTGAAGCCTTCTCTAATCTTAACTCCATCTCTCAGTACTTCACTTTTCCTCTTTGCCCCTCAAGCTCCCTCATACTGGGCTTAACGCAAGACATTAGCCAAATTTAAAATCCAGCAAATACTTTGAATGAATGCTCACTTCTTTTCTAAAGCTTACAGAAAGCCAACTTTATTACACATATAGTCTCCATTTAAAAATGCTATCAACTTTTTTCACATCTTCAAAATTTTGTCTTTCTCCATCATCAGAGTCTGTTTGCTTCCTTCGGCAAATGTTTAGCATCACAAGCCCAGTTACACTGCCCCTTTCTTCCTCATCTCTAGCAACTGGTCCACAGTACCCCTGCCAGAGTTCTCTTTCCTTGTGCTGCTGACAGTATCACTCTTACAGCCCCCGGGTGCTTTGAGTCTTTAGATCTAATTTAGAGATCATTACTCTTAGTTTCTATGCTCTCTGCCCCTCTTTGTTTTTCTTCTTCTATTATTACACATCTAATTCTTGCCAAAAGTCAACAAGCACAGAGAATTTTTTTTCAATTCCTGGCATGGAATAAGGAAATAGATCTTAGTTTCTGAGACTATACTACTCAAGATTAAAGGTGGTTTAATGTTTCCCTAAGTTATGGCTTCAAGGCACCATTCCCAACCAGGTTCCCAAATCCTACTAAGGTCTTCTGCCACCTGGCCTTGCTTTGTCGACAGAGCCTGGATACTGATACAAACTTTCAGAAGCTGCACATTCCTAATGAGATGAGTCATTTTGCTCACTTGCCTTACTCCTGAATAAAAACAGTAAGATGCTGAGAGTACTGTGGCAGTTCTAGGGATAAGCCTGTTATATACGATATATGCACGATTGCATTATATTCGGGGTAGAAATTATGTCTAATTTAACTTTGCATCCCCAACATATAGCCTCCTTCTTGACACATCGTAGACATTTAATAAATGCCTATTCAGTTAAAAAAAAAAAAGAACAAACCGAACCTCTCAATTAAAAATTAAAAACAAGAGAGCATTCATTTCCTGGGTCTGCTATAACAGATTACCATAAACTAGGTGGTTTAAAACAACGGAAGTTTATTCTCTCACAGTTTTACAGGTTAGAAGTCCAAAATCAAGGTATCATCAGGGTGGCACTCACTTTGGGGGCTCTAGGGAAAGATATGTTCCATGCCTCACGTCCAGCCTCGGGTACCTCAGGCATTCCTTGACTTGGGACTGTGTAACTCCAATCTCTGCCTCCATCTTCCCTTTATCTTCTCTGTTGTGTGTCTTCTTGCCTTCTCTTTTCTTATAAAGACATTTGTGGTTGGATTAGTAGGATGACCTCATCTCAAGATTCTTAACTTAATTATATTTGCAAAGACGCTTTTTCAAAGATCACATTCAAGGTCCCGGTGGACATATCTTTGAGGAGGGGGCCACCATTCAAACAATGACTGTAAGATATGGTAAAACCTCAATTATGTTTTTAATGTATGTTGTGTGGAAGACTTGAGAGGATCAAAAAGAGGAGAAAGCAAAGATGGAAGAGGGAAGGAGGCAATAAAATGCCTTCACGAGTTCATTTTATTTTACTCTGAGCTGGGTAGTGAAATCAACAGCAATTCCTGTATTTTCTTTATACTCTTTTAAGTTTTCTTAGTTTTCTACCTACAGCAGAGAGATAATATGCCAATCTAAAATGCATGGAAGAAATTAACTCATTGATGCTATCTCAGGATATTTAAAGCAAAATGTTCCTGTAGTAGAAATGTGTAAGTAGTTAATCAACAATAAGTAGTTAATCAACAAATGCTGTTAAAACATTTGTTTGGTTTGGTATAGACAACATGTGGGCTCTGATTGAAACCATATTTACTCACTATAATATTATAATCTCTTTTAGCTTTCAGATTTTAAGATCTTAAGCAGGTTTTACATTATTAAATTCTAAGGCCTTTGTGGTTTAGGTTTGTGTTTGTTTGTTTTTTTTCAAAAGAAATTCTAAATCTCCTCCCTATGACAACAGAGAAGAGATACATAAATCTATTTTTTTTTTAAAGAAGAGAGAATTGAGTTTTAAATATTACATAGAACGTGGTGTATTTTTAGTGTTCGTTGTCATGCAGGATAAGTGGGTCCTCCTTACAGAAGAATCTTTTATTTTGGTGAGCAGCTGTGATGGGTTTGAGCTCAGAGCCAAGGAAGAACCAAACTACGTTGAGTAATAAGAGGGAGATAAATATGAGGGGCCCCAAATACTGAGAGAAGGAGATTGGCACCCACGACACGGAGCACTGAATGGGGAAGAGATTACACAAAGCCAGCAGCAAACAGAGAACTTTGAGGAAGAAAAATATAAAAATGGGATTTCACATTGTTTGCCATAAAGTATATGAAATTTCTCATTTATAACTGCCACAAAATCTTTATTCAACTCTACCTTGCTCTCTAATGCTTTTATGGGAGGGTGCGCTTTAAGGAGAGAAAAAGGGAGGAGCTAACATCTGGATCATATAAATTTTGAAAAGAAATCAGGAGATGCCACTGAAAAGCCCATGTGTAGAGTTTTGAAAGTTATAATTTCCTGTTACTTCAAGATGTACCTCATTTAGGAAAATAGTCACCATTTAGAAATTTAACACTTTAAAAAATTGTATTTATGCACTATAATAGTTTATTGCAATGGAAAATCATTTCTAAGAACAATGTCACGGCTCACATACAGAAACCAGCCCATTGGCAAATGGACACTTCCATCTGCAAAACTGACATGCAGAAACTGCCCAAGAAATGATCAATCCAAGACTGAAGAAACTGAAATTAATTTATTGAGGGTGAAACTATTTTTGAAACATGTTTTCTGTGAGTTCGTATCATGAGCTAAAAATTAAATTAATTTTTAAACAACTTCCTCTGGGGGAAAAAAAAGCACTGAAACTACTCCCATTAGCTTGCTTTTGAACTCATTGTCATTTAAGCCCATAAGAGTGTGTTTTATGCACATTGTTTAAAAGAAGAAGAATCAAGGTTTTTGCCTCATTTTTCTTTCAAATATGCAGTCTCTTCACATAGACCCTGAATAGCCATCCCCTAGACCGAGCGGTATTATTGTAACACACAGATGATCCGGACTGGCTGGAGATGGGGAGGGGGATTAAGGAAGTTGGAGCTCTGCCTTATGATTGACCACAGAAGCCTCCACTCCGATTGCAAGCCAACAAAGCCCTGATGAAGATAAGGTAAATTGCCCTGGCCGGTTTGGCTCAGCGGTTAGAGCGTCAGCCTGCAGTCCTGAGATACCCGGGTTCGGTTCCCGCTAAGGGCATGTACCTCGGTTGCAGTTTGTCCCCGGCCCTGGTCGGTTGTGCGGGTGGCAGCCACTCGATGTGTCCCTTTCACATCAATGTTTCTCTCTCTCTCTCTGTTCCTCTCTCTCCCTCCCACTCTACCTGAACAAAAAATGGAAAAATGTCCTCGGGTGAGGATAAAAAAAAAAAAAAAAGATAAGGTAAATCAATGCAGGGTTCATCCTTCTCCTACGTGATCAACAGAATCCCAGAACCTTGAGACTTCTCACTGCCCCACTTACAGGAAGCACACAGACACAAGTATGTATCAGCTTCAAAGCCATTCAGTTGAGTGATCTTTGATATTTTTGTTGCAGGTGCCCAAAGAGAAAGAGGAAGAGCATATTTAATAATAATAATCCACTCTTACCCAACACTGACATTTTGGATTAAATCCAGCAGAGGGCAATGCCATACATGAATTTTCCCCTCTCTTGGGTAAGTTTTTTCCAAGAATTCAGCAGCAAATGGTAGAGCTTTTGATTATCTGTCTACATACCTCTAAACCGGCAGAACAAAGAAGATGGAAACGGTTCCATCACAGCTGCCTGAAGGATCTGCTGTTCACACTGCCCAGTCGCTGCCCAAATTTATTCTAGGAGCTCTGCAGACCAGAACTGGTGTATACACTTTACACAGAGTGCTACATAGCTAGTAATTATAATATAAAACTTATATTCAAGTGTTTCAAACTATTGGTGTTTGGGGATTTATGTGTGTCACTAATACCTTTTTTTTTAAAGCAGAACATTTAAGGGTTGGGTTTTTTTTTGTTTTTTGTTTTTCATGATTAAGAAAAAATAAACTTGGACGTCTGGTAGCCACCCATTCAGGAAACCCATGTTTGACGAAACTGAAACCTCCTGGGGATCAGTCAATATGCCCAACCCGGTTTGCTTACACTTAAGCCCCAGGTCCTCTAAGAAAGGTTGTTTTCAGTGGACTGGGTAATAATGCTTCAAGTTCTAATTTCTTCATACAGAAAATAATGAGTACAATGTAAATAATGGGTACAAGATGAGTTGTATAAATATGTCGCAAAAACCCAGTCTTATGAAAAAAGGGTAATTCTGTCAATCAGACCAATCGAGAAACTACATTTTAAATTAAAAGCAGATGAAATATCAAACAATAAGAGAGTACTTATTTGAATTGAGACATGCACTTAAAGGAATGTTACCCAACCCTTAAAAATTGTGAGTATGAGACATTGGAAAATGGTAAATATGATGTGAAGTGAACAACAAAAGAATAAAAATATCACAATTATAAGAAATCTTGGCATAGAAAAAAAGACAGGAAATACAAGAAAATAGTAACACTTTTGGATATTGAAAGTAGGAATGTTATTTTCTTCCTTCTACTTTTTCTTATTTTCCAACTTCTCTTAATGGACATATGTTACTTTTTATAATGAAAAATAAAAGCTACATACTAAAGAAAAAATAAAACAAAATTTTCTATCCTAACAATTAGGAGTTACCATTCAAACTGGAAAAGTTGATTAAACAAAGAGAAACTTTATTTCTAGCAAAATAGTATTTGTTTACATAATTATGTAGCATCTAGGAATATCAAGCATGAATAGTGCAGACAATATTTTGCAGCAGTAAAAGAAAGCCCTTGTCTCTCCCTACAAATACATAGTTTCCAAATGAAAAATGATTGAATAAGATTGATGTGAACAGTTCTGTGAAGGAGCTTGGGAGATTTAAGCCAAATTGACCAGTGCTCAGGAAGGTGTGACATGGAATGCGTTGCACGGAAAGCGATGGTCAAGAGCAATTTGAAATCTCGAGGTGTCCAGGAAATATCCTGACCACAGAGGGATAACTGCAGTGACGCATCTGAGCTCAGATCGTTCTAATGCAGAAGTATGAGTTCAGAAAACACTCAGGATGTAAAAATAGTAAGAAAAAATGATGCTGACTCTATTTGTCAATAGTTATACAAACCGTAATGCTGGCAGCCGGCAAGATTTGAACAGAGAATCCAGGGCTGAGAAGCAGAGGTCAAGCTCATGGCAGAGTTCACTTTCTTCTCTGCTTGCTTCCCACGCCTGTAACTTGTTGCATAAAGCAGCGCCATCCAACAGAAACAGAATGCCAGCCGCAATGTGAGCCACACCAGCAATTTTTAATTTTCTCATAGCCACACTCAAAATGAGTTTTTTAAAAAGGTAAATTTAATTTTAATAATATATTTTCTGTAATCCAGTATATACAAAATCTTACGATTGCAATGGAATATTTGCAATGGAATCAATATACAACAAATTATTAATGACATACCTTACATTCTGCTTTTGGTACTAAGTCATCAAAATCTGGTAGATATATCTTATATTTATCACACATTTTCCTTTGGACCAGCCTCATTTCAAGTGCTCGGTAGTTACATGCAGCTAGTGGCTACCGAACTGGGTAGCCAAAGATCCCCACATACCTTTCCTTATCTAAAACTCATAGGACTAGAAATATTCCAACAAATATTGGAAGGGGCATAAATACATCAGATCAGCAAATGATTCAGCACTGAGAACAATACATGTAATTGGGAAAGAAAAGACAAACATGGAAAAAAATAAAATTTGAGTTTCAGAAGGAAAGAAACTTAATTATTTTAATTTTAATTAATTTTGGCAAAGTAAGTGTTGATTGGCCAAGTGTTTGACTAAAAATGTGAGCCTTACCACTAAAATAAATGTAAATAAGCATTATAGAATTATTCCTTTGCAAGGATAGTTATAATATGGAAAACTATGCTTACCATTTTAAAAACTAATGGAATATTTTGTCTTGGATATCTTTGACTATTACAGTGATATAGGCATAGAAATGTAGATATGGGTAAAGAGATGGCTGTCATTAGAGATTCTTAACGCTGCATGTTAGGGTCATCTTGGAAACTTAAAAAAAAAACACCAGAGCTTCACCTTCAAGACCCTATTTAACTGCTCTGGGTGTGGCTGGGGCCCTGATATGATGAGAAGCACCAGATAGATGACCTCTGCAGCAACAGTCAGACTCCCTCTCATAGCCCCTCAGCGGCCCAGCTGCTCCCACCGTGGCCAAGGATGCTACCATGCCTTGCAGAAACCTCCTCCTAGGAAACACTGAGCTATCGATTGGTATTCACAGGTTCAGTCAGCAGATACATGTCATCTTGCCTGGGGCAAGAGCATGTACTTTCTATTCAGCAATCACATTATTATTTTTTTTTTTTTTTATTTTTTTGTACATGCCCCTAGCGGGAACCGAACCCGAGACTCTCTCTGGTCCACAGGCCAACGCTCTGACCGTTAAGCCTAACCAGCCAGGACCAATCACATTAATTTTTACTGTGTGGAATCATGTCACGCCTACATAGGTTTTGTTTCTTTTTAATCTTCACCCAAGGATGTTTTTACTTATTTGAGAGAGAGAGAGAAACATCAATGTGAGAAAACCATCAATCTCCCATATGTGCCCCAACCATGGATCAAAGCAGCAAACTCTTGGTATACAGAATGATGCTCCCACCAACTGAGCCACCTGCCAGAGCACTCCTACTTCGTTTTAAAACTAAAGTCACCAAAATATTTCATCCAACTCTCATACAACACCTATTTTTTAAGCATTTTCACATATTATAACACATTGCAGATGCAGAGAATTGGTCCTGGTTTAAAAGGAATATGAGTCACAAACCAAAAAAGTGAAATTGAAAAAAGTTATAAAGGAAGGATTGTATTTCTCTAATTATTTTGTGGCTCGAGTTTATAATGTCCAACATCACGACTTGCACAGTGCTAAGAACGTAGCTGAGCAATGCTCCAGGCACTGAAAGGATAGATGTATATGTTTATTTATGGATATATTACATATAAGCTACATATACAGTATTTAATTATGTTTATACTTCTATAATCATGCACAAAGTCCTTCGAATGTAAAATAAATAGTGAAGATCTATCAGACCACAAAGTTCAGATTTACACATCACTTTATGAGTGGGTAGAAGGCTAATTTAGACTCTTACTTGCCGTGGAACCCTTGATAAGTCACTCCCTTTCTAGGTCTTAATCTCTTTATTTCTGAAATTAGTCACTATTACCCACACCTTGAGATTTTATGCGAGTTACATGTGGAAGCACTAGAGTCTATGCATGGTTGTTGCTCAATAAATATGTATTGAATATGAACATAGCTCCCACCTTCCTCACTGCTAAGCACAGAATGAATGAAACCTGATGCCCAGAAGGAAAATTAATTGCCAAAGTAACATAGTGACCACGTACATAGACCTAGGTTTCCTGAATAGTGTTTTCATTGTACCCCCTTCCCCTCAGGAGTCTCCTCCTATGACTCTTCTTCCTCCAGGAGAAGCCAATGATGGCTCCTGCCCTAGTATGAACCCCAAGTCCAAGACCTTCTGCCAGGAGCACACAGGGAAGCCACAAGTTCCTGGTGGTGCCCACCCCAGTGGGACACCCACCTTCAGCAATACCTGGACTCCCCTGATCCCCTCCAGCTTTTTATGTTATCCCTGGATTATGACCCACAGGTACCAAGGGTAGACCCAAAGCACTTTCCTGATATTTTCCATTAATATTGCCATGGGGACAAGTATGTATTAACTACTGTCTAAGTCAAGTTCATGAGAAGTAGAACCTGAGATGAGGATTGACATGCAAGCAGTTCATAAAACAGTACTTGGGGGAGAAACCATAAGGGAAGTGAGAAGCAACATGAGGAAGGGGAAGAAACCATGCAAGGGTATGACTACAAGCAAAGCCTCATCCTCAGTCTGGTCTCCACAGGACCTCAGGGATGCAAATTATACCTCAGAGCTTGTTCAGTTTGAGTCAGGAGTGCTGCTTTTCCATACTTCTGCACCCATCGATCATTGGCTCCAATAGCCCAAGGAGCAGTGCTTTGAAGAAAGTGGTAGGTGCAAGCCCTTAGAAGTAATGTACACAGGAGCTGGGAGTGAGCACAGGAAGACAGTGATGGTCTGGTCAGACAGCACCTTCGACCACCACCAGCTCCAAGGAGGACTCAAAGCTCCCTGGGTTATCTCAATCTGAGTCCATCTGATGTCTCCAACTTCTCAAAACCAAAAAGTAAAAAGCCATTCTCCAGAGCCTGGGTACATTCTGCAAAGACCTCCAATTCCAGCCAAAGGAATTGGCCAGTGATGAGACCTAGCAAAGTTTGACAGATCAAACTCCTCTGGTAAATTCCCTCTCAGTAAGGACACTTGTTACTGCTCAGTTTGAAAATTTAACAGGCACTATGCTAGACTCAAGGGACACAAATGTGATCCAGAGAGATGCCCTCAAGGAGCTCACAGTAGTAGGTAATCTTACAAATGGAAAATCTTGCCTGATTTTAACTGAATCCTAAAGAATACTCCTTTCTCAATGACATGTGCTTCTGCCTTCAAATTGACAACATCAGCAACAATACTTTTTAAAACATCACACCATATTGAATTACAAAGAGATGCTACCTCATAAGGACTCAACAAAAAGCTAAATGAAACCACAAGAAAATAATACTATTGCTATTTCTAATAATAACAACAATGTTAGTTAGCATGTGGGAAACTTTGGGTAATCAAATTCCTGAATATCCAAACTACTGGATTACTCTTATGGCCTCTAGGTAGAGGCCTCAATGACTATCACTGCCCAGATAGTGTCACAACTTTTAACTGGTAATCTGAGGGACATTAAAAAGATATGCTCAAGCCATTAAGTTCAAATTCATTATGTAACTGTATATATTTTTAACACACTTTATACGAGATGATACTTTAAGGCAATGAGACTGATTATTAAATGCTCCTAGGGAATTCATCAAATCATGTTAATGTCAGTCTAATAGCAAGTCAAAACTGCAAGACATGAGAAAGTCAGGATATGCAACAGCACAGCTCAAAGCCACACACTAGCTTACAAAAGTCATCACCTCTTAAGAACTTGCTTAGGACCAAAGAATCATTCAGGGTCAGGACTAGACTCATACTTAAAGTCTAAGTATAAAGCCCCTGCTTTTCAACAGCATACTACAGAGGCAACATTTGAAAACGTGCTAACATTGGAAATGAACCACATGGTTCCAGGCATCTTTATGGCTTATCCATGTCACCCCAGAGTCACACTTTCAGAGTCTCTGCCTCCATAACTATGGCTTTAGATAAAGACCATTTTTATTCACCATGCATTTAATACCATTTTCTAAAACAATCCAATATAGAAAAATTGTATGTATTCATCACATTATTAGTGATCAATCAACATTTAGGAATGAAAAGAGATTAATTACTTTAATTCTACCAGTTATTGTCTAGGCTCTCTCACTAGCTTTAATTTCTTGAAATTTTTCATTTCATGTGATCAATTTGTTTTATGATATTTCCTTCAAAAACTATTCTCTTCACAGTATCCAAATGATTCAAAATCATGGAAAGATGATGTTGACTGCCAGACTAAAGTACTTGTCACAAATTTACTTTTCCATCTGTTATACTTAGCCCAAAAATAAGGAAGAGAAAGAGAATGAGAAACAACGAAGTGAAGATTTTAAATTTATGTTTTGCTAAGTTTTCTGGAGGTATTTTTGATGTTGTTGTTGTTTGCAAATACATATTTTAAAGCATTTCAGATTCAAGAACCATTCCTATAAATATTTCTTTATTGGTGGATGAATTTTAAATCAATGAAAAATTTGTATTATGGTGAATAATTTATTCTAAAATCAGTTACTGAGTGAATACAAAATTCTTATCACTATCACTTGATACACTAATGTTTCAAGGTCTATCAATATTCCTCAGAAATTACCAAGTTAAATAATTCAAGTACTTATGAAATATGCACTATATACACAACGTCACATGTGTTCCAGTTCTAAGTAGTATTAGATCTAGAAATGAAAAGTGATGATGATATGTCTGTGTTCCACAAAAGAAACTCCAAAGGGACCTGAAGTAGAAGCTGAGTGACTACACAGCGGTTCTCAACCTGTGGGTCGCAACCCCTTTGGGGGTCGAATGACCCTTTCCCAGGGGTCACCTAAGACATAACAGTAGCAAAATTACAGTTATGAAGTAGCAACGAAAATAATTTTATGGTTGAGGGTCACCACAACATGAGGAACTGTATTAAAGGGTCACGGCATTAGGAAGGTTGAGAACCACTGGACTCTAGCACAAGCATTTGCTGAGCATAAAAATGAACCATGAACACAAAATGGACTTATACTGCAATTTTTAATAAAGGGGAACAGAAATATATATTTAATTAAAAGAGAAAACCACCCATTGTCAAGACCTGTTTTGTGGTCCAAGAAATCTTAAAGAAAAAACAAAGAATGTACGTCTTACTTGCTGTTGATGAGCACTTCAGATTGCCGATTATTCACTTGATTATCACTCTTGTGGCGAAACTGAAAATCAGAGTGTTTGTGGAAAAAAAAAAAAACATTCAGTCATACTTTCTCAGCACAAATAGGGACACTGAAAGTACTTTGAGTCCATCTGTTCAAACAATGTCACCATTGGTCCAAAATGAGCACAGCTAATGGGGACCCAGCACCACATGTCCTAAATCTGAATCAAGACCCTTCTCACTAAATGTCACTCTGGGTGTCACCAGCGGAACAAGTTTAGCCACATGCTTTTCCAATTTCCACACATTTTAGTGTCTTCTAAGAAGACAATATGCCTTTACTCTGCTGCATAGCTCCAGAGAAAACCATACATTAATTTTGATGTCTTCAACAGGGACTGGGGACTTCCATTTCTCTTACATATGCGCGCAATACTTTATTGAAACATCATTCATTCTGTTTTATGGGTTTCTTTGAAGCCAAGAAATTACTTGTAACAAGATGCATTTTTATTCTCTAGAAATTATCATTGTTAATACTGATCTTATTAAATACTGAGTATTTTCCAAATATCAAAATAAAATACTAGACCACATTTGTTATGAATTTGTGTTTTTATGCCCAAGTGACCCTATTTATTGTTGTATATTCCAGTAATATAAATATCTTTTATTGCTTAGAAGAATCCAAATATTATGAGCCCTCTACTAAACTCATAAATTAGCAGCCATTCAAATAAGACTTTCGACATGAACTGTCAAGATCAGATAGCAGTAGGTTGAACTGTAAGGTATTATTTCAACCATAAATGCACAGATGAACAAGGAAGGGATAGTATCATGAAACTGATTTCATAGATCATAATCATCAGGATTAGTGCTTTTTCCTTTTAAAAATTTTCAAAATATTACATCACTATCACAATATACAAAATGCTTCAACCGCCCTGGCCAGTTTGGCTCAGTGGTTAGAGCGTCGGCCTGCGGTCCGGAGAGACCCGGGTTCGGTTCCCGCTAAGGGCACGTACTTCGGTTGCAGTTTGTCTCCGGCCCTGGTTGGTCGTGCGGGTGGCAGCCACTCGATGTGTCCCTTCACGTCGATGTTTCTCTCTCTCTCTCCTTCCTCTCTCTCCCTCCCACTCTATCTATACAAAAAATGGAAAAATATCCTCGGGTGAGGATAAAAAAAAAAAAAAAAAAAAATGCTTCAACCAGCCCTTCCCTTTTTCAACATCCTTCCCAGACCCATTCCAATCTTCCTTTTATTTTGTGCCTGTGCCCAGTGCATACAATTATACCAATTGCCAGATATAAGTTAGTGGGCATTACCAGGAAAAAGAAAATATTTGCCATTGGTTAACAGGGGAAGAGTTGATAATATTGGTAGAAGAAAAAATTAAGTCAATCTTCTCCCCACCAACAGAACAATAGAAATGAAAATAATGATTCTGTCTAAATACATAAATTGTCATGGGTGCTGGAAATTTCTGTTTGCTCTTCAATATCTATACCCATCCTCTCCACTCTGCCCTGTGCCAGAGGAAGCTGACCTGCATGGTCCTTGCCCTCTGGCTCTGGCTGGGTTTGACCAATAGGTGGCACTGGCAGAGATCGAGTACCAGAGGAAAGTGAAAGTCCCTGGCTTCTCAGGCTAGGTTAACAGTGGCTGCTTCCTCTCTTGGTAGCCCCACCTACTGCAAGCAGCCCCCAACTACAACTTCAGGTCTGGTAATTGCTTCCTTCCTCTGCCCCTTCAGGCCAAGAGGTAGTTTGGCCACCCATGTTGCTATCCCGTGTGTTTTTCCTCACCCACGCCCTTTGAAAATGGCCTCCTCATTATTAACCTTAGTCCAATTTTCCCCCATTTTAGAGTGACATCTGTTTTCTGCCAAGACCCTGACTCATAAAGATATCCGGTTGTTGAACCAGCACATAGTATCACAAAAGCATTTTCAAGTATTAACTGCAATAGAGACAAAGGACACTTGGCATTTAGTCACATCTGTATCTAACCTAAAAATAGTCCCTTAAATTGACTAGCTGGACATCACAGAAAAATACCAATCGGTTCACCCCCTGAACTCTGAGCAGCCCACTCTCTGGGCCTTAAGATGGGGCCACTTTCGTTTCTGCTCAGGTTTTGCCAAGGGGGTCTTGGTACCAGAACAGATAGAGTATGGAAGGACTAGAAATGGTCATCTCAGGCTGGCTCTTCTTGACAATTTCTACGTGAGAAATAGATATGAAGGCTCAGAGGAGAACTGGCCAGGGCAGGAAGGGAACAGAGGACAAGTATTAATTGTGTACACCCTGTGAAGCAGGCTCTGTGCCAAGTGTTTTATACACAGTATTGCATTTTGTCCCCCAACAGTGCTGCTGATGTCATTGGCCACATTATTCAGTCAAGGAAAGGTTCAGAGAAATGGTTTGCCTCATGTTACTGTTAGAACTTGGTAGGGTAAGGGAAGATTCTCCAAAACTTCTTTCTTTCTTTCTACTCTTCCATTTTACTCTTCTATGATGTCTGGGTAAATAAGACCTTTAAAGCCAATTTGTGGGAACGCATGCACCTAAATGAGTACTATTCCTGAAAGGTCAGATAATGTGGGAAAGTCAGACATTTACTCCAAAGATGTCATTATTCAAATCATTGCTGATTTTATGACTTGTATTAATCATCAATTAGCAAAAGAGTTTTCTATCATATTGACCAAAACAGCTTCATTCAAAAATTTCAAATGGATCTCTATTTTCTACTTCTGAGAGGTCACAGTTGAAACCGAGATCTCAGGAATGCTCAAAAGCAAATACTCACATAGTCATCTGTGGCATCTTTGACAGCTGTCATAGTTATCACCAGGACCAAAGGCACAATGGTGGTAAACCAGCTCAAGGAGGAAATTTCTGGAATCAGCTAAAACAAACATTTCAAAGAGTTTAAGACTTTTAAATTTAGTAAATATATCTTCCAAATGTTGTCACGTAATTTTCTAAGACTTGCCAGAAATTAATGGGATTATATTGTTATCTGTACGCATGTAGAACGACTTTTAATAATTTAAGTGTTTGCATTCAATTATAAGACACGTTAGAATAGATGTATCACTGAACCACTTTTCAGACTGCCTGACAAAAAATACAATTTTTATAGCAAGTTAAGAAGTAAGCATCTTGAAATATTTCACAGATGATGATCTTTCCTCAAGAAATAAGCATCACCTGTCTTTTCTCAGTTTCTCATCTCAACTTTTAACAATTTTACCAACTCCTCACCAATTCCCCCACACCAAAAAAAAATTATTTAAGCCTCTACTTTGAGCCAGACGCTATACAAACTACTTTCCATATATTATGTCATTTGATCTTGAGAGAAGCCCATTGTGTTAGACTTTGTACCCGAGTTGTTTTATACAAAGCCTATGGGTTTGTATTCCATGTAAATACCACCCCAGTGCAAAACACAGGACACACTGTGAATGGTGCCCCAGAGCTGGGAAAAGCTGAAGCCTTGGGTATTATTTTTCCATTGTATAAACAACTCTCTGAGAGGTCAAGCAACTGGGCCAAGAACATACACTGCAAACATTTGAACCTCGGTCTATTTGACTCCAAAGCCTGTGCCTGTGCCTCCACCTGAGAGAGACGTCATAACAGCTGACATGCTCTCTTAGACAGGTGGTTTTCAAGTGGGGTTCCATTTGGAGTTGCTTCAGGGCCCTCAGGCAGAGAAGGGTTGGGTGGAGATGGTCAATGTATGGAGATCAGGCCCCATTAAAACAGCTTAAACTTATCATTTGTATATAATATCTTCCATATAAGACTTAAAAAACAAACAAACCTCAAAAGACTCTAAGGAAAACACTGGACTAGGTGGCAGAAAAGCTAGATTCTAGTCCTAGTTCTATCATTAATTTGTGCTAAAAGCTTTATACACCATCTAATATGTCTCTAGGTCTAATTTCTTCATCAATAAAAGAAAGGAGGTTGGACTAACCCCTTCCAAAGGTCCCTTCTGGATATAAAATTTTGTGAACAAAAGTCTGACCATAAATAAGAAAGCCATTAGAGAAATGAGCTCAAATTTTTGGAATGGCATAAAGGATTATATGAAGAAACCAAAAGCAACTTCACAGAGGGGGAAAGAAAGAAAACAATCTAGGCTTCCAAAGTCTCTTCAATAAATTGTAAGATGTACACTCATCACTTTTTTTTTTCTGTTTAGCATCTAGTTCTTCTCCATTGACCCTTATTTTCTACTTTCAGTTTGCGTGATTTTGGTGCACTGATTCCATGCTAGCTCCAGGTACCAGCACACGATGGAGGTCAAGACAATCACTGCACCAAATGCTTGAGCCACAGTGATTGACTTAGAAATAGATGTGTAACAGCATGGTCCAATCAGAGCAAATGTCCCTCCTTCTCCTTTTTGCTCTCTTTCATATTGGAGTTGAAGCTGGAAGGATAAAATTTTAAAGCTTTCAGGGTCCACCAGGTACGTACAGAGGGCCTGCCAGAGAATGAGGCCAACATGAAGGAAAACAAAGAAAAGTGATGTCAAATCCTGCTTAAACAGTTTGTCCATAAATCTAGTCATACATGAAATGATATATACTCATAAATATATTCTCTTTTTGCTTAAAAGAATTTAGGTTTTTCTACCACTTACAGTCAAAAGATTCTTATACAGCCCTGGCCAGTTTGGCTCAGACATTAGAGAGTCAGCCAGCAGACTGAAGGTCACGAGTTTGATTCCCAGTCAAGGGCACATACCTGGGTTGCAGGTTTGATCCCCAGCCCCAGTTGGGGTCATGTGGGAAGCAACCAATCGATGTGTCTCTCTCACACCATGTTTCTCTCCCCCCACCCACCCCCTTCCACTCTATCTAAAAATCAATGGGAAAATATCCTTGGGTGAGGATTAACCATTAAAAAAAAAAAAAAAAAAGATTCTTAATACAAATGTTTATTCAATTAAAGAAAAAATAGTACTCAAGCTATTAACCTAGACTACACACATCTAATCTATCTTTTTACCTCCTATAATTAACACAGATTCCAGCACATTCTGAATCCACCAGTTTAGTGTGGTTAAATTACTCTAAAATAAATACGAACTAAATAACTGGCTAATGTGAGCTGTTTATATGTATGTGTATTCTTTAATTTATGCCTTTTCCTTTCTAAAATATCAGTAAAAGCTTATATTTTATTTAGGCCCAACTTTTAGTCAAATGGGAGGAAAAAGCAATGTATTTAACTACCAATTAACCACTCAAAACTATAAAACAAAAACAATCCCTCTACAGTGAAATAACATAGCACACATCATTTATTCTATATATGTAAAATATGTCAGTGTTCTTGGATGCAAATGAAATTTGCCATATTAAGTTCCACAAACTACATCTCTGCTAGACTCGTTGTCTGCACTCTGGCAACACCTACCTGTCGACATGAGAGGGAGATAAAGGATGGAGGCCATGAACAGTAATCATTAGGCTCTGGTTTGGTTCAAATAAAGTGCAAGACTGCATTGTTTTAATTACCTCAGTGTTTAAAATGATGAATGTGCTAGTTTTTACCCATTCCTAGCCCTCCCACATTTGTGAAGAGAAACAGCAATAATAACATTAAAAATCTGATAAGGATGGTTATACCTAACCATGAACATTTAGCTAAGTGAACTAACTTACTTTTTCAAATTATAGGATACTTTTAACAAACAGATCATGAAGAAATACAATGTAAACATTACCTGTAAAATCAGAAGAAAAAGAAAATAGGCATTTGCCACTCTTTGGAACTGTTCAAATAAATTGATTGGCAAGAAGGTGAGAATGTTGTACTTGGACGTGTGGATACGATTATCCTGAAAAAGAAATAGCATCATGTTAGCTAGGGGCAAAGCATTATCCATTATCGAAAATAGCTCTAAAACTTACAAGGCTGAGCATGGGTTATACCACAGCAAAAAATATAAGCCAATTATCTAGAAGATGTTAAACTCTGTGTGGCCCAAGGCCTTCCTTTTTTCCAAGATAAACACACTCCTGAAACTCGATGAAATTACTGTTCAATGCCATAACACCATTTACGACTAAAAAATGCATCAAGTGCAAAAGTCTGCCCCTGAGGTTGTTTTAATCTTATGCATTCATTCATTTGTCAGATACTGCTTGAGCATCTACTGTATGCAGATACTGAGTTCATGCCGGGGCCCATGAGATTGGAAGGAACTTCCGGGATCATTTGATCCACATTCCTAAAGTATGGCTTTTGGTAACTCTGACAAGGGGCCCCTAAACATGTCATTGAAAGTCTCCTGTGATGGAAACTAACATTCTTGCAAGGCAGCCTGTCTCCACTTCAGAATGAAGATTGCTAGACAGGTTTTTATGATGAGAAACCCAAGTCTACCTCCCTGTAACTTCCTGACATGTGACAAATTCTATCCCTGGGGTAACATAGTCCAAACCTAAGCCCTTTGCATGTTGACTACCTTCAAATTTTCTAAAATCACTCCTTGAGCTCCCCTAAATCTTCTCCACTCTGACCCAGATATTCCCAAACCCCTCAGTCATTCTCCATGACTCATTTCATAGACATCTCTTCCTGATCAGCTTCTCCTAGAATTTTCCCAATTTCTCTGCAGCTCTCTTAAAACATGGTGTCCAGAACCAAATGCATATTGGAAATTAAGTTCAACTAATCCCCATACAACAGAGACTGGTGTTCTGTGTTCTGGAATACTGTATTAACGTGACTTCAATCTCATTAGCATTTTGGCAATTGTATCTCACTGTTTATTCACATCGAATTAAAATCTCTAGATAATTTCTTCATAAATCACAATTAATAAAAAAAATTTACTCTTCAGTGAATTATCCCAAACTATTAAATATTCCTCCCAGCTTTGTGTCATCAAGAAATTTCAAATGCATGCCTTTTATTATTCTTCCAAAGCTATAGACCATACATTAAAAATGACAGGGCTATAAGTGTCCTTCAAAGAATACATGGATAAAGAAGACATGGTACATATATACAATGGAATACTCCTCAGCCATAAGAAAGGATGCAATACTGCCATTTGCAACAACATGGATGGACCTTGAGAGTACCATGCCAAGTGAAATAAGTCAGACAGAAAAGGACAAGAACTATATGATTTCACTCATATGTGGGATAGAAAACAGAAAGCAGTGAATGAATAAACAAAACAAATAAACACAGACAGAGACAACAGAAGGGTGGTTACCAGAGGAGATGGGGAGGGGGTGGGGGGTGGATGAAGAGGGTAAAGGGAATCAAATATATGATGAAAGAGGGAGACTAGACTTTGAATGGTGTGCTCACAATACAATATAAAGATGATGTATTATAGAATTGTACACTTGAAACTTATATAATGTTATTAGCCAATGTCACCCCAAAATACTGAATTTTTTAAAATGGACAGGGCTAATACCTCTCCCCAACATTTTTTATTAAAGAAATACAACTTTGGCAAACTACTGGAGACCTCTGCACAGATTATTGTTAACATCTTTTTCAAGTGTTTATATAAAACATACTAAGCATGTTCTATTTAACCATTTATAAATCCACCTGACTACATTCCCATGAGGCTTCAATCTATGTTATCTACCATGATGGCATGAGAAATTTGGAGTCATGCTGAAATTCCGAATCAGCATGTCCAGGGAGTTTTCATCCACTAGTATTTTAAAACTGAGGCTAGCTGGTGTGCCTTGTTTTAAGTGAAGCTACACTGACTCCTAGCAATCACTGATACTCTTTACAGAAAACAGTTATTTGTTAAATGGCCATTTTTTAACATTTGCCAGTAATGGGTGTGTCCAGCTCTGTGCACTGAGTCGTGAGAGAGTAAGAGAGGAGTTAAGAGAGGAATTTTCAGCTTAGCTGGTCTGATGCATGGTAACATGCTAACAACCATTCTGTAAGATAGTGAAAACTACGAGACTTCTTTGCAATGTTATCTACTCAAGAGCTGGGCGGGGAAGGGAGGCTGTGAGAACTGTCACATTTTTCTAAGGACTTGGAGAACATAATAGGGAAGAGGGGGGCTAAGGAGAAAAGGCAGTTAACTAAAAGAATCACATATTGCTATTTTTGTTTTATATTTTCCCTCTAAGTTGAAACTAAAACAGAGGTTAAGCCTGTATCTTGCTGTGAGGACAGACTGAACATTGCCTCTGACATTCAAAACCATGGCAGGAAATTAAAAAAAAAACAACAAAAAACTCTCCTACAAAACTGAATTCCACTTAGGTGAAGAGCTAATTGTGATCATGCCAAGTGAAGGCTGTGACCATTTTCTCTTATTTGCTTCAACTATAGCAAAAATTGTGTTTGTTTACTGGCTCTGTTGTGACTTAGTCACAATGATGCAAATCCTTACAGCTATGACTGAGAAAAAGGAACGAAGGCTCCCCCTCCTGGACACTTTCTGGACCCATTTACCTTTGCTTTTCCATTGAAAGGGGAAAAAAGTTTTCATTTCCACAGTCCTGCCCAAGAATATGAGCACTGTTAGGAACTGAAATCGGCCACACTGATACATTCGGTCACTTCACTGAGCCCACCTACGGTCAGATTCCATTATACACCACAGAGGATCTTCCCCACGACCCTCAGCTTTTCCACGACAGACGACGAGGAGGACAGGCATGAAGAGGAGAAGAAGAGACAAAGTGGAAAGGAAGATATCGGGAGAGTCCTTTAGTGCTGACCGCAGCCAGGCTGGAAGTCCTGGCTTTTGTCTGTTAGGCAGGTGAGCGAGTTAACTGACCCCATGATGACACAGGCTTAACCACACAGTCAGA
This sequence comes from Molossus molossus, assembly GCF_014108415.1. Lineage (NCBI taxonomy): Eukaryota > Metazoa > Chordata > Mammalia > Chiroptera > Molossidae > Molossus > Molossus molossus. The sequence goes on from NW_023425344.1 coordinate 188,330,042, forward strand.
GGCGATCCCAGACCAGGGCGGAACACCCGCCCCTAGAGCAACATCAGAGACGACCTGCTCCCTGTAGGGGGCTCACCTCCGCGCAAGAGGGCAGCGCTGAGCGGAGGAGGCCCAGGACACAGGACTCCACCTCCCACGGGCAGAGTAGGAAAGAGCTGGAGAGACAAGTATCAGTCCAGGAGAGACCCCTCCACCTGACCAACCACAGCAGGATGAGGAAAGGCATTGCTCCCCTAAAATACATTCGTGTAAAGGCCCTGGGGAGGGCAGAAGATGGAACACCTGGGGATCTAACCAGGCACTGTGAGGCTTTACTGTCGCTGTCAGCACAAACTGAGGCTACGGAGGCAAGTTCCTTGGAAGCTATACTTTACAATAAAGACCAAGATGATAAGTGGAGAGGGAATTATTGAAAAGGTTTAAGAAATGAAAAATAACTTAATGGATTTCTCGTTTTAAAACATGATCTTAGAGAGAAAAAAAATGGCGGCAGAGTGAATGGAGCTACACAGACCATCTCCCAGGACCAAACTGGATTGACAACGAAAATAAAGACAAATCGGCCCTGGCCGGTTTGGCCCAGTGGTTAGAGCGTCGGCCTGCGGTCTGGAAAGACCCGGGTTCGGTTCCCGCTAAGGGCGCGTACCTCGGTTGCAGTTTGTCCCCGGCTCTGGTCAGTCGTGCGGGTGGCAGCCACTCGATGTGTTCCTTTCACGTCGATGTTTCTCTCTCTCTCTCTCTCTCTCTCTCTCTCTTCCTCACTCTACCTGAACAAAAAATGGAAAAATGTCCTCGGGTGAGGATTAAAAAAAAAAAAAAAAAAAGAAAAAAGAAAATAAAGACAAATCGTCAAGAAGGGGCAACCGAAAGGCAGCCTGGAGGACCACATAACCAGGGACACTGACTCAATCCTGGTAGGCTTGCGAGGACGCGAGAGGGGGCCAGGAGCCCACGGTCTGCAGCGGCCTGGGCTGGGACCCGCGGACTCGGCTGGGACCAGGGGAATTGGCTGGAAGCTGCTGCCGCCTCGGCTGTGATCGAGGCTGAGTCCTGTGATCGAGGCTGAGTCCTGTGAACCCGGCTACATGCTAAGCCCTCTGCTGGTGCCGCACGTACTCGGCCAGGACCAGGGGAATCGGCTGGAAGCTGCTGCCGCCTCGGTTGCAACCGCGGCTAAGCCCTGGAAACTCAGCTGAGTGCTACACCCTCAGCAGGTGGCGAAGACTGGGCCACCCTTAGCTGGGAGCAGCGCCCCCGGATTAAAAGTCCCAGGCGGCTCCACGGCGCAGAGTCTGGACAGAGGCTAAATTGGCAGCAGCCACTCACCTTGGGCTCTGGCAGAGGGAAGGCAGACTGGACTGGAACTGTGTGGGGACACTCGGGTTTTGGAGGGTGCTCAGAGCTTTTGCTGAGTGCAACCACGCAGGATTGTGGTCATCTTACTCCTTCCCAGGGCCCTGGGGAGAGGCGGGGGCCCCTCCCTCGGAGATTCAACCCCACCTGGCGGCCATTGAAATGCTAATTGAGGCCCATTAACAACCAGCATCTGCCCACCCTCAGGAAATCCTCTTACACTGAGCACCTGAGGGAGTTTTTCAGGCAACTCAGAAACCAAGTTTCTCCAGATGACCTCTACTAATAGCCTCCAGGCAAAAAAAAAGTCAGAGGAAAGTTAAGACTTGACAGTGGTGGTTAAAGTGGGTCCTCCCTGCCTCATCCAAACTCAGGAGAGGGAGCCACAAACAGCAGAACACCAACAACCACAGGGAAAATTTGGAAGACTCCAAAGCCCACTGTGATAGCCAAAATGGTGAAAAACAGAAACAAAAGCCAAATGAAAGAACAAGAGACCTCTACCGAAGATGAGATAAATGAGGTGCAGATAAGCAAGTTAACAGCACTAGAATTCAGAGCCATGATCTTGAGGAAGCTCAACAGCATGTGTAAGGACATGAGCACCATGAGTAAAGATATAGAAATGTTGAAAATCAACCAATTGGAAATTAAAAACGACATATCAGAAATGAAAACACATTGGAAGGTCTAAAAAGCAGAGTAGAGGAAGCTGAGGCCCGGATCAATGAATTAGAAGACAAGATAGAAAAATATCAACGAATCAGAAAACCAAAAGGAAAAAACGATTAAAAAGCAGGAAGACAGCTTACGAGAACGAAGGGACAACTGGAAACGTAATAATATTCGCATCATAGGAATCCACAAAGAAGAAGAAAATGAGCAAGGGTTAGAGAATATATTCAAATAAATAGTGACAGAAAACTTTCCTAATTTGGTGAGGGAAGAAGGCATTCAAGTTCAAGAAGCACAGAGAGCCCCAAGTAAGAAGAACTCAAGCAGGCCCACACCAAGACACATAGTAATCAAAGTGCCAAAAATCAAAGACAAAGAGAGAATCCTAAAAGCAGCAAGAGATAAGCAACAGGTTACCTACAAAGGAAACACCATAAGGCTCTCAGCTGACTTCTCAACAGAAACACTACAGGCCAGAAGGGAATGGCATGAAGTAATCAAGGTCATGAAAAACAAGGATATGAATCCAAGACTACTCTACCCAGCAAGGCTATCATTCAAAATAGAAGGTCAAATAAAGAGCTTCCCAGACAAAAACAGGCTAGGGGAATACATTAGCACGAAATCAGCACTGCAAGAAATGTTAAAAGGACTGCTGTAATTAGCAGTAGAAATGGGAAGAAAAATAGAACCACAGTAAACAAAAATGGCAATAAATAAGTACATATCAATAATCACCTTAAATGTAAATGGATTGAATGCTCCCATAAAAAGACACAGAGTAGCTGATTGGATAAGAAAGCATGACTCATCTATATGTTGTTTACAAGAGACCCACCTCACAACAAAAGACTCACGTAGATTGAAAGTGAAGGGATGGAAAAAAATCTTCCAAGCAAACGGAAAGGAAAAAAAAGGTGGGGTAGCAATACTCATATCTAATAAAATAAACTTCAAAATGAAGACCATAACTAGAGACAAAGAAGGCCACTACATAATATCGAAAGGATCTATCCAACAGAAAGATATAACCTTGATAAACATATAGGCACCCAATATAGAAGCACCAAAATATATTAAAAATCTTCTGGAGGACTTCAAAGGAGAAATCGATAGCAATACAATCATAGCAAAGGACTTCAACACCCCGCTGACATCACTGGATAGATCCTCTAGGCAAAAAATTAGCAAGGAAACAGAGACTCTAAATGAAGCACTAGACCAAATGGATTTAATAGATATCTATAGAGAATTACACCCCAAAACTATAGAATTCACATTCTTCTCAAGTGCACATGGGACATTCTCAAAGATAGACCACATGTTAGGACACAAACTAAGTCTCTACAAGTTCAAGAAGATAGAAATCATATTAAGCATCTTCTCAGATCACAATGGCATGAAACTAGAAATCAATTGCAAGAAGAACATACAAAGTCATTTGAACACATGGAAGCTAAATAGCATGTTATTAAACAATGAATGGGTCACCGAGGAGATCAAGGAAGAAATCAAAAACTTCCTGGAAACCAATGAAAATGAAGACACAACAACACAAAATCTATGGGATGCAGCAAAAGCAGTTCTGAGAGGGAAGTTCATAGCACTACAGGCCTACCTCACACACACAAAAAAAAACAAGAAAAATCTCTAATAGACTATCTAACCTCACAACTTAAAGAACTAGAGAGCAAACAAAAAGAAAATCCCAGAACACGTAGAAGGAAGGAAATAGTAAAGATCAGAGCGGAAATAAACGACATAGAGACCAAAAAACAATTCAAAGGATCAATGAAACAAAGAGCTGGTTTTTCGAAAAGACAAACAAAATTGATGGACCCTTAGCTAGACTCACCAAGAAACAAAGAGAGAGAACCCAAATACACAACATCAGAAATGAAAGAGGAGAAGTGACTACCGACACCATAGAAATACAAAAGATCGTTAACAACTACTATGAACAACTATATGGCAACAAATTCGACGATCTAAGTGAAGTGGACAAATTTCTAGAAACACATAGTCTCCCAAAACTAGACCAGGAAGAGATAGAAAACTTGAACAGACCAATATCAACAGAAGAAATTGAAGATGTAATCAAGACTCTCCCAGCAAACAAAAGCCCAGACCCGGATGGCTTCACGGGGGAGTTTTACCGAACATTCAAAGAAGAACTAACACCCATTCTCCTCAAACTATTCCCAAAAAATTCAAGAAGAAGGAAGACTTCCAAACTCGTTTTATGAAGCCAGCATAATTCTAATTCCAAAACCAGAAAAAGACACTACAAAGAAAGAAAACTACAGGCCAATATCCCTGATGAACATAGACACCAAAATCCTGAACAAAATACTACCAAGTCGGCTCCAGCAATACACCAAAAAAATTATCCACCATGACCAAGTGCGATTCATCCCAGGAATGCAAGGCTGGTACAATATTCACAAATCAATAAACGTGATACACCACATAAATAAAATGAATAAAAACCAAATGATCATATCAATAGATACCAAAAAAGCCTTTGACAAAATCCAGCATCCATTTATGATAAAAACGCTCAGCAATGTGGGAATAGAGGGATCATATCTAGACATAATAAAGGCCATATATGAAAGACCTACAGCCAAAATCATACTCAATGGACAAAAACTAAAAGCATTTCCCTTAAGAACATGAACAAGGCAAGGATGCCCACTTTCGCCACTCTTATTTTACATAGTACTGGAAGTCTTAGCTACAGCAATCAGACAGGAAGAAAAAATAAAAGGGATCCAAATTGAAAAGGAGGAAGTGAAACTGTCATTATTCACAGATGACATGATACTATACATAGAAAACCCCAAAGAGACCATCAAAAATTTACTAGACTTAATAAATGAATTTGGCAAAGTAGCAGGATACAAAATTAACGTCAAGAAATCGGTGGCATTCTTATACACCAAGGATGAACTCACAAAGAGAAACTAAGAAAACAATCCCATTTACCATTGCGGCAAAAAATTGAGATACCTAGGAATAAACTTAACCAAAGAAATAAAAGACCTATTCGCAGAAAACTACAGGTCATTGAAAAAAGAAATAGAGGAAGATATAAAAAAATGGAAGCACATACCCTGTTCATGGATTGGGAGAATTAACATCATTAAAATGTCCATATTACCAAAGCAATCTATAGATTCAATGCAATCCCCATCAAAATACCAACGGCATACTTCACAGAATTAGAACAAGTACTTCAAAAGTTCATATGGAACCAAAAAAGACCTCAAATAGCCACAGCAATCTTGAAAAGAAGAACAAAGTTGGAGGGATCACATTACCAGATTTCAGGTTATACTACAAAGCCACAGTAATCAAAACAGCCTGGTACTGGCACAAGAACAGGCATATAGACCAGTGGAACAGAACAAAGAACCCAGAAATGGACCCAAGGCAATATGCTCAATTAATATTTGACAAAGGTGGCAAGAGCATACAGTGGACTAAGGACAGCCTCTTTAATAAATGGTGCTGAAAAAATTGGACAGCTACATGCAGAAAAATGAAACTAGACCATCAACTTACACCCTACACAAGAATAAACTCAAAATGGATAAAAGACTTAAATGTGACTCATGGATCCATAAAAATCCTAGAAGAAACTGTAGGCATCAAAATTTCGGACATCATACGCAGCAGAATTTTCACTGATACATCACCTAAGGCAATAGAAACAACGGAGAAAATGAACACGTGGGACTACATCAAACTCAAAAGCTTCTGCACAGCAAAAGATACAATCATCAAAACGGAAAGGCTACCCACTGTATGGGAGAGCATAATTGCCAATGATATATTAGGTAAGTGGTTAATTTCCAATATATATAGAGTGCTCAGACAACTCCACAAAAGGAAGACAAAGAACCCAATTAAAAAATGGGCAGAGGAACTAAATAGACACCTCTCCAAACAGGACATACAAATGGCTAAGAGACATATGAAGAAATGCTCATCATCACTAATCATCAGAGAGATGCAAATTAAAACAACAATGAGGTATCACTTCACACCTGTCAGAATGGCTGCCATCAACAAATCATCAAACAACAAGTGTTGGCGAGGGTGTGGAGAAAAGGGGACTCTAGTGCACTGCTGGTGGGAATGCAGACTGGTGCAGCCACTATGGAAAACAATATGGTGTTACCTCAAAAAATTAAAAATTGAACTTCCATTTGACCCAGTGATCCCACTTCTAGGAATATACCCTAAGAAGCCTGAAACACCAATCAGAAAAAATATATGTGCCCCCCATGTTTGTAGCAGCACTATTTACAATAGCCAAGATCTGAAAACAGCCCAGGTGTCCATCAGTAGATGAATGGATAAAAAAGCTGTGGTACATATACACAATGGAGCTGTAAGAAAGAAAGATCTCTTATCCTTTGAGACTACATGGAGGGACCTGGAGAGTATCATCCTGAGTGAGGCAAGCTAATCAGAGTAGCACAAGTATCATATGGTCTCACTTATTTGTGGAATATAATGAACATAACAGTTTGAGGAATGGGGTAGTCCCAGAAACATGGAGGTGGGGTACAGACTGACAATCCCCAGAAGAGGGGGTGGTGGGGGAGAGATAAACCACAGAACTTACATGCATGTGTGCATGAACAGTGGACATGGACAACAAACTGGGGACAGGGTGGGGAGGGGGAGGGAGGGGGGAATCAGTGGGGGGGGAGGAGAAACATCTGTAACAAAAATTAATTAATAAAAAAGAAAATAAAACATGATCTTCGCTACCAGATGGAGAACAAATTGGAAATGACACAGGGATAGATGTGAGAAGACCAAGGAGGAGGTCTTTGAATTAGTCCAAGGAAGAGTTGATGGGTGGCTTGGACCAGTGTGGTGGCAGAAAGGGTGGCAACAAATTATTATTATTTTTTAATTATTATTGATGATGATATTTACCAAGCTTTTACTATGTGTACTGTTCTGAGAGCTTTACGTTTTTCAACTCATTTTGTCCTCACAATATTCTTATGAAAGAGATGCTAATATCCTCATTGTATGTAAGGAGAATCCAAGGTTCAGAGAGATCACGTAATTTGTGCAAGGTTGCAGAGCTTATAAGTGGTGGGGTTTTGAATCCTAGCGCCGTGCTCCCAGAGCCTGCCCCTTCACCACCGAGGCTCCCCCATTCCGGGCAAAGCTGACGGCTCTTCTGCTCTCCTCTCCACTCTATTTCCAGTCTGCTGAGACTTCTGACCAAGGGAAATTCTGCATAGCTTCCCTTTCCTCTTGAGTCAACCTGCTCAGGAAGAGTCCCCATTACCTATTGCTCAATGTAAGATTGCAGCTTCCTCATATTCCCTCTCAACCCCCTCCAGGTGTTCTCTTGGCCCTGGGCACCGCTCAGTGCAGTCAGACAGTATAGCTGGCCACTTCCTTCGTAAGCTTTCCTGCAGAAGCTGCAGTGGCCAGCGTCCTTTCCATTTTCAACATCACTGCTTGGTGTGGGGAAAGAACAAAGTAAAAGTGATAAATTCCTCAGAAGTGGGCCATCAAATAAAATATTAATGACATGAGCATCATGATTCTTTATAGTGAGTTCGATTATGTAATCACATTGCTTAAGAAAACAAAGCAAACAGAAAATAACAAAAACTGCCAACGGGGCCTTGGGAGAGTTTGCGTCAATTCTCCCACTGGAGAAATGAGGCTAATATTTCTCATTTATATAGACGACTGCTGTGGAGGTGAGATCACAGATGGGAAAGTGCTTTTGCTAAATTGAAAGAATTAAACAAATATAGGGATTTTTTGCGAGACACCCCTAAATAATCCAAATGAATTTAGGCAATCCAAGGTAGTAGGCAGGGTAAACTGGGTATGCCACAGTAACAAGCAACCCAGAATACTCATAGCTTAACAGTATGAGATTGCTTCTCGCTCATGCTAGTGCTTGTCCAACGTGAGCCAGCAGGGAGACTCCGCTCATCATACTTACTCACCACAGACCAGCCCCCATTTCAAATGCTTCCAGTTGTGGTACCAGAGAGAAAGAGAGAGCTCTGGAGGGCCTTGCACCCACAAGTTAATGCTTTCACCCAAATGCGTATTACTCATTGACCAGAAAGAATCACCATATGTCCAAAAGGCAGAAAGCCAGAAACACTAATGGACATGAGTAATGGCCACCACCACCAGAAATGGAAAACAGCCCTAATGTTTGGAGACATAGACAAATCAGCTACAAAAACTGAATGTCCAAAACCTACGTCAGTGCTGCACAGCCAGGTATAACAGCTATTTGACCACCTACCTTTCACTTCTGCTAACAGTGCTCCTAATTGCTTAGTCCTGTGGGGTCTGGATGGATTCAACCCCCAGATTCGATAAAACCAACTATGTAGCCCATCCTTCTAATTACAATTTTGGATTCAGGGATTAGCACGTGACCTATATCAATTCTGGGGATTTGTTGGAAGTATGTATAGGCTTCCTCTTTCCTGCTAGATTCCAACCTGAAGTAGCATGAGGAGTCGCTGACAGCATCTTGGGACCCCGAGAGAAAGCCTGCCAGGAATAAACTCTACACTGGAGATGAAGGGCTGAGAAATGCAGAGAAACTAGACCAAGCCTCTCCTGAGGCTCGTCCTATCTCTGGGTTTTTGGTTATATTATCTCTTTATTCATGTTATGTTTAAGTCCATTTGAATTGATTTCTCTTTTACACCAACCTACCAAACACCAAGTCAGAGCGTTAATAATATATATAAGACCAGCTTATGTTTTTATGTAATAGTTTATTATTCTCTCTATTATTTGCCTTAAACAATGAGTCACAGAAGGCCAAGCCTAAATGCGTGCATTCAGTGGTTGTCTGGGGACACTACTTGCATCTGTGACTCCCACCGGCCAAACCCAGGAGGTTTCACAATGAGTACCATGGTTTGAGCACTATTAAAAGATCTTCCCACATTTAATGAGACATTTTAATGTTGTACCAGCTATAAAAAGTAACTGTCAGGAGCTTGAGGGGGAAAACGCCTAGTTTTCTTGCCGTAAGAGCAGGCAAATATAATACTGTTATGATACAATCTGAATTCCAGAGAGAAAAATAGTCGTGACTCTTAAGGAGAGAGATCACTAAACCATAAAACAAAAACCGAAAAGGAACTGTGACCACAGACAACGAGCATAAAAAAGGAAGTTGCCTAAAGGCATTTGCACCACTCAGAAAATATGTGAAACACTCATGTTTATGCAAAGATTCCAAAAGAATGCATGTATGGGGCAAATGGGCCTGGAGATCTGGTGTCTGGTGCCTCACTGATATGAGGCAGGACCACAACTCAGCTTTGTCAAATGTTGCCCATTCCGGAGTCCATTGCATGCAGGATTGGGGGCCAAGAAGAGACCTTGGTGCTCCTCCATGCACACTGTTGAGAGAGCGGCAAGCCACAGGAGAGGTTCTACAGACAGCTGTCAGTCAACATTGGCTGCAATCATGATCATGGTAACATTCTCCTGAGTCTGGGCTCTCCACCACGAACAAAAACATTTGTGGGAGGGAAAAATCAGAGGGCACATTACCCCTACATTCACCTACTCATTCAACTGAGGGCCTACTATGCATCAGGCTCAATGTCATGGAGCCAGAACTGCAGATACAAATAAACAAGGTCTCTACCCCTGGGGCAAGGTGCAATGTACTTGTGGGGAACGAGGCAGGAATGAGCAGACAATAAACTTGTAAACTGATGACACAATTTAAGAAAGTGATCGGTGCTATGAAGAAAACGGCAACAGAACAGGGGCACCTGGCCTGCCATGACTCCCTTAGGAAGCCTGCTTGGTTGACTGTCCAGGTTACTGCAACCTCAAGATTTCCCTGTCTGATGAGCACCCCCACACACACCAACGGGTCCCAAACAGTTCTCTAGGCTATCAGAAAAAAATAAGAACTTTTATACAAATATTAACAAAAAATTTTAAATTAAAGTTACTAATGTTTAATGCACAGATTGTATTTACCATACATGTATACACATATATATAGTTACATATATACATGTATTTATATAAATGAACATATATAAATACATACCTATAAATAAATATATGTGTATTGCAAATGTTTTCTTTTTACAAGTAGGAAATAGGCTCAAAAGCTCAAAGACTGTCCAGTCGGTGTGGCTCAGTGATTGAGCATCGACCCATGCACCAAGAGGTCCCCGGTTTGATTCCCAGTCAGGGCACATGCCCAGGTTGTGGGCCCGATCCCCAGTGGGGGGCATGCAAGAGGCAGCCAATCGATGTTCTCTCTCATGGATGTTTCTATCTCTCTCTCCTTCTCACTTCCTCTCTTTGAAAATCAAAAAAAGAAAAAAAATTAAAAAAAAAAAAACCAAGCTTGAAGACTGCCAGATTATGGTCCAAGGAAATGAGGTGACCCACATGTGACCGAGACTTGGACACAGAATAGAGAATGTATGGCTCTGTGTAAAAGGTGTCTCTGTAATACAATGACACCAGCTAACATGCACTTACGCATGCCACGCACTGTGCTGAACACTGCCCATGCATCATCTCAGGTCATATTCAGAAAACCCAGTGAGCTACTATTATTTCAGCACCCTTTTACAGATGAGGAAACTGGGGCTTAGGGTACCACTAGGGATGCCTATAAAAGCTATTTTTCATAGGCTCATGTGTTCCCCTAAATGCTGTTTCTTGGGAAATGAGTCAGAAACAAGGAGTTTCTAGACTCCCTCTTGGTCTATGAATTCACTGACCCTGCAGAACATTCTTCTCCTGGTGAAGGTAAGAGCCTCTCTAAACTAAATCTGTGAAGAGTGCCCATTAATTCAATCAGCGAAAGCCGTCACTCGTAATCCTCTCAGTCTAGGGAGAACATACATCACAGGACTTGTCTAGGGAGCTTTATTTCCCATCTAGACCTCAGAAACTCCTACTATGGCTAGGCATGCTTCCCAGACTCAGTCTCCCCCAAAGCAAATCGTAAACCTTGTTCTCTTTTCTACCCTCAGGCCTGGGTATAGTTTCCAGCATCTGAAAGACTGTTCTAGAGCTAGCAAATAGCCTAGAAACAGTAATTTACCCACAAAGAACTAATTTGGGGCAATTACCAGGGGAACAAATTAAATTTCCCTCTGAGGTTAATTTAATCACACTAATTTTTTTTTCTCCCGGGTGTTTAGATGCACACAATCTATGAAGACTTTTATATAGTTCTAGATAAAATGTTAACTTTTCTTTTGTGACATCGGAAAAAGGATTGAAAACACTCTTAAATTACACAGAAGGAGGGCAAGCATATGCCTTCTCCACAGAGATAAGAGGTAGAACAAAAGGAAGGCATACAGAAGAGAAAAGGAAAAAAATCAAAGGCTGTATTTCAGTGGGACTTTTATAGAGCATCCCTAATGATGTGTTTGCCTCTTATTAGTGCTTTGCCAAAGCTCTTCCACGCCTCCTCCTTGTAGATCAGCCACCTGCTGGGTAGCAGGCCCTTAACTTTGGTCCGTTGGCTCATTTCATTCTAGGGCTCTAGAGACTTTGAATGACCAGAGTGGGCATTTCTGTAAGTTGATGTGGGGCTGGCTTGCTCAGGCCAGTTTCCTGAACTACAACTGCGTCTTTGGACATCTTAGTGCATATGATCTGCTTTGTTTATTAGGACTAAAAGTTAGACCATGCTCATCGTGCTGTTCAGTCTGGGAACCAAGCCAAATTTTAGGCAGGACCTCAGTGTTTATGACAATAACAAACACACAATGGAAAAGTCCAGTTAATGAGGAAAAGCACCCATAAAGAATTTCCCAAAGGGCTGAGGGGTTATAATAACACACCACAAATAGTCTAATCTCGCACTAGGGTTCTACACAAATAACATCTCTGGGGTAACTATGAAGTTTTCTCCTGAACCCCTAGGGATCAGATGGGAAGAGCATGAAGCTCTGAGCCCTCACCCTCTGCAGGATACTGGGGCAACGGGGACCCCTGGCCAACTCGTAAAGATGTCATCCTAAAACATTCCTAGCCTTTCACAGTCTCCAGTCTCTGTTTCTCCAGGGTTGAGCAATAAATCTCCACTTAGACAAACCCACGCCACCTGGCTTTGTGATTTTTGTCTATTGAGTGGTTTTTTTGTGGGAGTCGAGGTGTTGAGAGGGAAGAATCCGGGACTGGATGGGAAACAAAGAAGGAAAATTCTCTACATGGAGTGAGGGGAGACAGAGGCCTCAAAAGCGTCTTCTTAGCATTAAAACACAGTAAGTATAATAATAACATTTGAAGAAACTGAAGTGTCATTCTTTCATTTTTTGTGATCACATCATACACAAAGGGCTTATAAATTTTCACCAAATTGGGAGGTTGTGCTTAGGATAAATCTTGAGTTAAAACAAAGACTACCCTAATTTGCTTGGGGAACTGGCAGTGGGGCTCCCTCATGACATACATAAAAGTGGGCAGTTGTTTTTTGTCGGAGCTGACACAGAGATCCAAGCTCACACCAGTGCTGAGCAGAGCAAGGCTGCTGTGAGGTGAACAGAGAAAATGCGCAGTGGTTTCCAATGTGTCTCACAGCAAAACTCACTAGAACAGACTCTAAGTTGCTGAACTGATTTATAACTGAGCTGCCTCTCACAGGAGCAATTCTAAGCACCAGGCTCCAGGGCAAGCTGCAGTGGGCATTCATTTATTTAGTAGTTAATGACCCACCAAGCATCCCTGGGCAGCCAGCTAGGACTAACAGAGAGCATACAAAGCCCCTTGGGAACAACACAGACCAGATTCTTCCCCGTTTCTCCTAAATGAACAAGTGAGTGAAGGAGAGACTCCTGGCAGCAGCACCCACCTTCTCCGCAGCTCATCCCACTTCCTTCAGATTCCTCCTCCCCGGCACACTCCTCCTCCTCCCCATTTCCAACATCAGGAGTCAAGTTCAAAAACAAAGTCCATCCGACCCCTGTGAAAGTGTATTGGTTTGGGGGGAGAAAGAAGCCAGACAAGTTGGTGGGTTTGGCAGAACAGCCACAGGAGACACTGTATGAGAACAGAAGCCCACGCTCTGTCTCCTTCCCATGACAGTCACCATTATCAATAGGACCCAAATTAGAAGGGGGTAGAGAAGACAAAACCTAAAGTGTATGTCACGTAGGCCCAGGCCTTTGCTCCCATTAGTTATTGTTTATATTTATAACAACAAAGGATATCAAACTCAGCTTAGACAGCCTCCTCCCTCAGCAGCCCTTTCCAGTGAAACGACTTGACTGTAGCCTTGGTAGGGAAAGTGACATCCAGAAAGTTTGAAAACACTGGAGTAGACCACACCAGAATCCTGGCTCCTGTCATCCCCCCTGGGCATCTGGGAAGTTTTCTGATTCTAAACCTGAAGAAAGGGCCCCACTGCTCTGTGGGATCCTTAAAGGCAAATACCAACGAGCCTTGTCCACCTCTATGTACCTCACTCCTGTGCCAGGTGCACGGAAATTCCTGAATAATTGCTCTTAATAATTGAATTTGTGATAACAGTTCTTAATTTTTAATAATAATTGTGGTTGTTGTTGTTTTTTGGTTTTTTTTTACTCCTCACCCGAGGACATTTTTTTTCATTTTTTATTCAGATAGAGTGGGAGGGAGAGAGAGGAAGAGAGAGAGAGAGAGAGAGAAACATCGACACGAAAGAGACACATCGAGTGGCTGCCACACGCACGACCAACCAGGGCTGGGGACAAACTGCAACTGAGGTACATGTCCTTAGCGGGAACTGAACCTGGGTCTCTCTGGACCGCAGGCTGACGCTTTAACCGCTGAGCCAAACTGGCCAGGGCAGTAATTGTGGTTGTTAAATCAATGCAGGAATATTTGAATGAACAGATAAGAAGTAGACTATAGCAATGAATCAGAGAAGCCCTCTACCGAAAGTGCACATCTATTGTATGCCTGGCAACGTGCTGCCCATGGGATAGGGATGGAGGGCCAGGCAGATGCATCACTTTCAGGCTAACTCTTTGTGTCAACACTGTCTCTGCCCTCTGGCCTCCATGATCATTCAAACACCCAAGGGAGGATAATACCGTAGTGACGTGAGGAGGATGTCGTTGCTGATAGGAAAGATCTTGGAAACAGGAAAGCATCAGGCAACTGGGTAGATGTGGGAAATAAGATATGGTACAGCACAGTCCACCCATAAACAGCTTCAGCTGAAAGCACTTCACTTACCATTAGAATGGACTTGAGGACAGAGCTTATTCCAGCTTCTGGAACACATAGTATTCTACACCCTCCACACCTTGAATTCAAACTGGATTTTGCATTTATGACTAAGTGCCACAGTTTCCTTGAAAATCCCATCAAAATATGCCAAGTTTTTTTTGCAAAATAGTAACCTAAAATACTTTCAGTATGTGCCTTCTTACTCATGACAGACACAACTATTTTGACAGGAACTATTGTAAAGAAGAAGAGAAAGAGGAGGAGGCAGAGAACAAGAAGGAAAGGAAAGTAGGAAAAAGGGGAGGGAGAGGGAAGGAGGTAGGGAAGGAAAGAGGGAGAAAGGAAGGGAGGAAGGGATGGAGGGAGACATGCTATAAAGAAAGGAGTTACTTATGGAAAATGACAAATCAAACATCAAACTTAAGACACATCGAGTGAGAAGAAAGACCCTCCTTGCAAATCTTGTTTCAGGAAAAATTCAAGAATATCTTGAAGACATTTTCCCCAAAAAAAATCTAAGTCATAGTCACCATACAGAAAAACAATCCAGTTAATAAGTACTTGGGTAAATGCCCATTGTCCCAGGAGATAATTGAGTATTAGGAAAAAGTGAGGACTTGGAGCCCTGAATCTGAAAGGTGACTCCACATTTCACCAACTAAGCAACTTTGGGGCAAAAATCTCTTAGTCCCTCCAATCTTCAGTTTCCCCATCTGCAAAATGCAGGTGATAAGAGCTACCCTGCAGATTGTGAAGATCAAATGAGATAATGCATAGAAAGCACTCGCACTGTGCTTGACAATTAAACACTGTTTTCCTCCTCACCTCTTTGCTTTTGACAAAATCTTCAGGGAACTTCTAACTAAAGTAACAATAGAGGATGGAGCCAGTGCTTCTGAAATTCAAATGTTTTATTTACAAAAGTGTATATGAATCATTGGGGCGGGGGTTGTTCAAATGCAGATTAGGACTCAGTGATTTTGTGCATTTCTGAGATTCTGCATTTCTAACAAGTGCTGCTGGTCTGTCCAGATGGCCAAATTCAAGAAGTGAAGTATTGAATGACCTCTAAGAGTCTGGATTAGCATAAATGTCTGTGCTACATGAAAGGTCACATGCATTTTTTAAGGCTATGTAAACAATTCAATTAAATTAGTACAAATCCAAAACTTCCTCCATTTGTCCCCTGTCGATGATGAGCCTTGAGAAATATTTGATATCACCACTACACCGTGGACCAGCATCAATGTCACAGGTGAAACACTGAAATGTCTGACACCGAGACTCAGACCACAAAAACAAAGTGTCCTCGACTCAGCTGAACACATTTTTCTGGACTTCTTCTCCTTCAAGCCTTAGAAAAATGCACTGGATGAGAAGAAATATCATGCATTTTCAATTTAAGCTCTGGCTAATTAAAGATCAAGCATTAAGTTGGAAAACAAAGAACCAGGGGGGAAATTCAACAGGTAGGTAGAGGCAGGGGGGAGCATGACATGGTACGGATAGGAAATGATAAAAATTTTATAATTTTTTTAAATGATAGAATGCAAAATACTGATTATTTGCATAGGCAATAGCATATAAGACCTGGATGGTTTCAGGTCTCTATTATTTATAATTATTTGTTCATAAAACAAAATTTATAACTATTACTTAGTGTCAAAATATTTTTTAAAGTATTGATTTTTAAGAATTACATATATAAATTTACATTTTAATTTTTTTTAATTCAACTGCCTTTTATATTCAAAACATTCAATTTCAGTATATCCCAGAAATACTTTTGAGTGAGCTCATAATTTTCTTCAGTCAGCTTAGGTTTGTATGGGCTTAAGGTGACTGGCACTGAGCTTTTTGAGTAGCCAAATGGTTCCCCAAATCTAAACAGGGATTCAAGAAATTGGTAGGTGTCCAAAATCCCATTAGATCATTTTTATACTATATAAATGCAACATGGTAGTTTGCCATTCTTTCATATTTTTAAGATATTTATTACCAATAAAAAAAAGATATTCATTACTACTTGAACAAATTTAAGAAAAGAATTTATCTCTTCTTAGAAAATGGTTTTTCTAATCCAAATATAGTGAAAATATTCATTATAAGTTTAATGCCACTCATTTTCATACTTAATATTACAAATTATTATATTGTTATCTCATTGATGCATAAAAAATAATCTCAAAATCCCAAGGGGACAGTAAATTTCTGAGGGGCAAAGACCTGACTTTATGCTTTTCTCTAAAAACATTGAACAAAAGCATAAACATAAATTACTCAATATAAGGCTGATAAATCCAATTGGAAAAAAATACAAAATAACACATAAGGGGAAAGCAATTCCATTGATCAAAACTGAACATGACCTAACATAATTGTTAGTAATTCACAACACAAACCAGTAGTTTTTAATACATACCTAGAGAAGTACTTTTGCCCAAGAAAGATAGGCACTAGCATAAATATAGATTTTTCATATTTTATAGTATAATATCTTCATGCAGTTCATTAACTTTATCAGAGAGCAAGGGAAAAGAATAAAATCAAACATCCCTTCAGCTTATTTTCTCACCTAAAAAAGTCTGGACAATGCTTCCTCTGCAAAACATTATGAAGAAGTTCAGCCCATTTGTGCTTCTAACCTCAAAAATGTCTTGCTTCGAACAATGGCATTTTTGTGGCATTTGGTCTACAAGGGTGTTTAAAATATCGCAACATGGGACTAAGTGGTTTGCAAGAATCATAGAAACATGACTTGGAAAGGAATCTTCAAAGTTCAATTATTCATTCTATCCTTCTGCTTCCATACAGAAGTCATCTAAACCAGCTCTGTAATGCATTAATTTTTATAAAAGCCTTCTGCTTATTAGGATAGAGAGACATAATATAACATATTTAAACAAACAAACAAAAAAAATGGGTTGGCAGCAAAGAAGTTAATTATAGAAATTGGGAAGTATAGTAGTTAAAGCAATGAGATGTAATGATTAATGGCGACCTATGGGGAGGTATCTAGTGATGAGGCACACAGCTCTGCCTTTGACTATATTGTATTCAATATTTTTACTAATAACTTACATTCTTAATCCTGATTTCTCATTAGAATCACCTGGGAGTCTTAAAATATGCTGGACTCCACCCCGAAAGCTTCTGACTTAATTGGCCCATTGGATCAGATGTCAATGGAGGTATAGAAGATAATGAAAGGGATAATTTAATGACAGAGTAAGTGCCTGTTGTGTGCCAAGTTCTATGACAAGTAAGATACAGATGAAAATGAGATTTAGTGCGAGATTAATAGGAGTCAAAAAATCACCAAAAAGTTAGTGCCATCTTAGGCTGCATTAATAATAATTCTACTTCATGCTGGTCAAATAACTTCCAAAATATTGGGTTTAACCTCAGAGCAACCCACTCTGAGAGGTTATAGAAAAGCTGAAGCTCTGAAAAGAAAGAGAATTGGAGGTGATTGTCCTGGAGAGTAGTCCACTCAGTGAACCCAAGTTTGATGCTTTAAATACAAATTATCAAAAAAAAAAGTGTCATATAAAACAAGAAACACATTGGCTCTGCTTTGGCCTCAGAAGAAATGCTCAACTAATGGATAATAAAACAAAAGAAGATTGGTATGGCTAAAAGGAGGGAAAACTATGTAAAATCAAAACTGACCAAAGACAGAAAAGGGTGTTTGGCAAACAGAGAGTTTCCCTCCTCTAGTGTAATATTAACAGAGACCGGATAGGTAATCAGTGAAAATATAGAGAGTGGACGGGAGAGCTTCAAAGGATCATTCTGCACCAAGATTCCATCATGAACTTCAACTAACTTCAACTACCAGAGAATTCAGTCAGGTTTTGTACAAAACAACTCTTCTTCCCAGCACTTGTGGACTATTAATGCAGAATGATGTCACCATCTGCAACATGTCTACATTGTGCCTGAACAGCCACAGCTGTAATGATGTGACCTTGATTCACAGCAAGCTTGACAGGGAGCAGGCATGAAACTCATGACAATTAAGGCTGCTAGAGCTGTCAAGACAAGGGTATCAGCAGCTAGAGATTCAGATCACTGATCTAGATGTAAGAATCTGATTTTTGTCCTTTGCTTAATTCTTCAAGCCAGAACATTCATACAAAGATGTGTGCACATTCTTACAACTGCAACCTTACCTACCTGCACACACATGCACATTTATATTTGCAGCCACTCATCAACTCCTAGAATCATTTATATAAAGTGTCTTCAAATTTAAATTTAATGCCTAAATAGCTTGCCTTTGTAAGAAACTGCATGGAAAGTCAAATATAAAATACAACAGTAATCTGAGCACTGGTTTTGTAATAGTGCACATGAATTTGACTACATTTTTTTTTAATTTTTTTTTTCTTTATTGACTTCAGAGAGAGTAAGGAAGAGGGAGAGAGAGATAGAAACATCGACGAGAGAGAACATTGATTGGCCACCTCCTATATGCCCCCAACTGGGGATTTGGCCCACAACATGGGCATGTGCTCCATCTGGGAACCGAACTAGCTACCTCTTGGTGCATGGGTCTATGCTCAACCACTGAGCCACACTGGCCAGGCAACTTGACTACATTTTTAATGTGAATAATTTGATTAATCTTTCAACTACAAAATGTAAAGTATGATAATTACCATCTTTTCATAGTATGATTCATAGAACCTATTTGGTCCAGTAAAGCAAATTACAAAACAAGATTAAAAACCACTTTGAGAATGTTGGGATTGGTGGTTTTTCTGTTAACTCTCAACTGTAACTGAACTTGCCCAATTTTATCCACATGGTTGATTTATGGATTACTCTCATAATTCATTTGCCAACAAAGAAAACTGCATTTGTAGTTCTCTCTTCACTCAGGAAGTTACTTTTCTTTCTGCTCTATCTTTTCATTCTCAGTCTTAGTTTAAATCTATTTCACCATAACTAGGCTATAACACAGCTCCAAAATTCTAACATCAAAATGAGCTTATTAACTCTTCTAATTCCAATTATATATTACTTATAAACTTTTCAATTTTGTATCTTTGCAATGAAGAAAGTACAAGTAAAATAATAAATAAGCTAAATCTATGTGGATTTACTTGAAATTTACTTAAAGTAAATGAAATGAGACCAGTTTGTGGGGATGCTGAAATTATCACAAGCCTGGAACATGTAAATAAGAAACACTTGAGAGGTCTTAACTATCTTTCATCTTCATTTATTCCCATTTTTGTTTGATGTTTCCAAATATTAAAAAAGTCAAGATTCTTTACACCAATTATCTCAAATGAGACCATGCAAAGCAATTCAAAGTGTGTACAACAATCACCCACCCACCCACCCCCTCCAATTTTGCTGCTTTATGCAATTGTGTGTTCAACACAGGAAAACTGAATGACAATGAGTCGGGTTGGAAAATTTTACCCGTTTACAAAAAATAGAAAACTGCCCAGACAGTGTGGCTCAGTGGTTGAACATCAACCGATGCACTGAGAGGTAGCTGGTTCGATTCCCAGTCAGGACACATGCCCAGGTTGTGGGCCAAATCCCCAGTGGGCGGCAGGCAGGAGGTAGTCAATAGATGTTTCTATCTCTCTCCCCTTCTCCCTTCCTCTCTCTTTCTAATAGCAATAAAGAAAAAAAAACAAAAAACCCAACAATATGCAGAATAATTGCTATTTTGTGTGTGCAACTCAGTTTACAAACTTGTTATTTTATTAGGAGGCACATGGGACTGAAAATTGTAGCTGTCTAGTTTTATCCACAGACCCCACAGAGAGCACAATCACAGTCCCAACACTGTAATCTTGGAGGGTTGAGATAGTAGACACTTGTTATCTGTAGTAGACCCAGCTGTTAAGCCTGAAAATGTAAGCTTTTTCTCTGAACAAAAATAAATCCTTAGGGCCCTTTCTTTAATTTTGCCAGGCTGGGTTTTAGAAGAAAGCGAAGAACCCCTTTTAAAATTTAAAGTGTGACAACTGTAAATATTCTGTTGCATGATACAAATGTTTGCTAGTTGCATAGACTAAAGACAGTTATTTGCTCAATGGCACTGAAGAAAATCCTGACTTGAGTGGCATTCCTTTGTCCAAACGTTTCTGACCAAAGAAAATTATACAACAATATTTATAGGTTCACTTTTAAGAGATGGCTGACACTGGTACTGTACATATTTTACAGGTCAAATACTTAGTCTAAGAGTTTATATAGTAAATTCATACATGATTAAGAATGTCATGTACAAAATACCCACCCCCAAGGACTGCGACAGCATTTCAGGTGGACACAGTTCCAGACACAAAAACAGTCCAGGTGCTCTGCTGTGTTAAGCATGTAATTTAAAGAAACTTCAGAGATTACTAAGAAAAAAAAAATCTTAGTCCAGTGAAGATTGATAGAAAGTGTCAATCTGTAGGACTTCAAATGTTTTCTTTAAAAAATAAAATAAAACACCCATAACCTCTGCACAAACAAAACTACAAAAATGCCTGGGGATAGTGTTTGATCACACTACATAATGTAGAATGAAATGTCATTAGTTAAATTGCTCATTCCTTTGACAGCATTAATTTGTGAACTAACATTTATACCTAGTTCAGCTGCATTTACAGCACAAGATCTCATTTTTTCAAATGGCACTCAAGTTTTAGCAGCAATTGTATTTTTAAAGGTTAACAATTTGTAGAAAAAAATGTATAACTATACTTATTTTCTACTTTCTACTCACCAGCTACAAGAGTTTCAACAGGCTAACATCTACATGCAGAACGACCTTGCCTGCATCCCCCACTGCACGTCTTATTCAAAAGTTTTCCCTCCCACCTCACTTCTGGCCTGTTTGGGGAAGTACAGGAGTTTCAGACAAGGTACCGATGTATTTTAGAGACAATTCTTGACTTTAATACATATAAAGCCAGTATAAGACAATCCAGTCAGTGTGGCTCAGTGGTTGAACATCGATCCATGCACCAGGAGGTCGCCGGTTCAATTCCCAGTCAGGACACATGCCCTGGTTGTGGGCCTGATCCCTGGTGGGGGGCATGCAGGAGGCGGCCATCAATGTTCTCTCTCATCGATGTTTTTATCTCCCTCTCCCTCTTACTTCCTCTCTCTCTCAAATCAATAAAGGGAAAATAAAATAAAATATTAAAAAAAGAATGTATAAGACAAAATAATTCTTAAGTTGGGGTATGTTCCAGTGCCCCAAACATTAGTTATATGACAAACAGTACTTATTGACAACCTACCAAAGGTGAGACCTTCTAAAGGTGCCCTAACAAGCCGACTCTGTAATAGCTGAGCAGCAAGAAGGCCATTCTGATTGTGAAGCAGTCATCACTGACGGGCATTTCAGCTTAGACTCCCAGCCTAGGTGTTGTTATTGGTAACCAGCAAGTTTAACTGAAGACGTGTCACCAAATTAAAAAACTGAAAGCATATTTTAAAAAGCAATTTACATTGAGTAAAATTTGGTTCTCAGGTAATTCAGTATAAAGAGAGATTATGGATAAAGGGAATTAGCAACTGGGTGTGCTAACTCTAATTCCATGAATCCAGATTTCATGCTAAGATGATGTATTTGCTACATGCACTTTGTTTACAATGCCTTCCTAAAAACTGCTAACTCTGTACAATTAAAATTTTGTGTTAAAGGGCTACTGAGGAGTAAAAAAATCATGCTAGTGACATAACACCAGCTATGAAAATAGAGACAAATAAGTTGACAAATTCCTGAAAATAGCAAATTAGGTCCTTTGTCAAAATAGTTATTGGATCATACAGAAATAGTCCAAATATGGAATTTGTGAATTAAAATTATGATCCTATGAAACAAGTTTACAGATGGCTGGACTTCTTTAATACAAAGAATTAGTACTGTAAATTCCCACAACAGAAGGACTTGTTGAATACGTTAACACTGTGAATGAGAAACCAATTTAGAGGGGGTAACATGTCGGATTTTTTAACTATCTGAATGTGCCATTTGAAAACATGTAAGAATAGGAATTCAGAAACTAAAACAAAAGATTAAAACAGATCAAACAATTTAAGGAAACAAGGAATTGGGCAACTGCTTAGCCAGAGAATAACACTCTTTAAATAAATTCGCTGTCAAAAAGATAAAAATGTTTATACTTTGAAACTCGAATCCAGAATGAAAATGAATCTGAGATGTCCAAAAATTATCTCTTCTCCTACACGTAAATTATTTATAAAAGAAAAATAAAAACTGTCATATAGAACGTAAAATAATTTACACGTTAACAGCACACACAATAGAAGACATTCTCAATGTTTGCCAAAAAGCCATTGTCACTATGGTAATGCCCCAACACACACACACACACACACACACACACACACACACACACACATACATCCAGCAACCAGCAACCAGAAACCCACAACAAATGCAAGTTACTGGCACTCTCCACAACCAATTCCAATTTGTCTCATTGCTTGTCGTCATCTGTCCTCTTCAGTTGTTGCGTAAATGGCTTTGGTATCAGGCCCGTTAGTGAGGACCTACAGCCCGTGGGAAGTGCAGCCACACTGTTGTGAAGAACAGAAAGAGAAACCCAGTTTCCATCAGGCTGGGGATTAGAGCAGGACTGGGATGTGTCCCAATGTGATGTCCCAAGAGTCTCCCAAAGAAAATATTTACTTTTACCTTCGCACGAACGTTATGTCCTTGAACAGGCAAAATATGTGAGAAGAGTGATTCAAAAGTGCTTCACTTCAGTGGGCCTGAAAGCTTTTATACTATTTCTCCTCTTTTTATTGCTAATTCATAAGTGAGCGGACTACACCCTACTCCCTTCTTCCTTGTATTTTTTTCCTGTCCTCTGACTTCCAAATCCCAACTCTTTAAGAAAAATTAAAACCGCTTTCTTGAGAAGTTCTTCCGTTGCTTCCTTCTGACTTAAAGGTGTTTTTCCTTAGTTCTGAACCTCAGGGGCAGCCAGCATCAGACACAGGGTACCCAGCCGCTTCCAGAGACTTCCTTCCCAGACTTTCCTTCGCCGCCGTCTCTTTGTTCTCATTCCTTGCTGCCCTCTGCTCACTTCTTGTCTCTAACTAACTGAGAGTTTCACCCCAACACCCCACAATTCAGTCATCACCCCTTAACAAGTTCTACTCTTCTCCCAGCTTTAAGTACTTTCTTCCAACTGATATCCCTCATCCTCAGCTCTGATCTCACCCAAGTTACATTCTACGTCGACCTGGGCATTTTCATTTCCATATCTATCTATTTCATCGGGAGGGCGGTACAGTCCCTTGTCACTTTTTGACTCCTCAGCTCCTGAAAACCACCATTACCTCATATTAAAACTCTTTTTTTTTTTTTCCAAATAATCTGGACTTACCTACCTGAGCCATAATTTCCTATGACACACACCTCACCACCAATTAGGTCTTGGACTACAGGACTTTGCTGTCTCTCCTTCCTGACTTTCATGGTAAAAGTAAACAAACAAGGCTGGAATCATTTCCCATTTCCTCTGGCCACACTTCCTTAAACACTTCCACTCCCCTTGAGCCCTTATGTCCCTGACACAGCCACAGCACACATTTAGAACTTAACATTACCTTTTCATTACTACCTAGCGTCAAATTCTTTCTCGGGTGCCAGTCGTCTCTCCTTGAGTAGATTACGTGTGTTCCTTGAAGGTGGAGAGCAGAGTTTACACCCTCTCTCTCAATGACCCCAGTAGCTCTCAGTGCATTGCCAGTCTAAGCAGATAGGGCCTTCTAACGTGTGAAGGGACCAAAATTCTGCCACCCCGAAGCTGCTTTGGGGGATATTGATTTCAAGTGTTTGTTAAGAAACAAAAGACTCAAAAAGAATCTTTGACCCTTTCTCCTTTTCTGCTCAAGATTCAGACAGAGAAACCTGCTCCAGTAAGGAAACATTAGGACGCAGAGGGCTTCAGGCAGGAGCCTGTTATCTAGGTACCCCCTGTCCCATTGCTTTTGCGTGGCCTCGGAAGGATTTTCCTGCTGTGTGTGTGTTCAACTCTTCCTCAACTGCCTGAAAATTGCTCACTTTTGAAATCTAACACCCCATCCCTCCTCCTTTCTCCTTTCTCCAAAACTTCTTATATACCCAATGTTTTTTGGCTCACTGTCCCTGGAATTTTCATGGAATGATCACGTCTATGTGAATTCCCCACACGCATGTATTAAACTTATTCTCCTGTTAAACTATCTCTCTTCATTTGGTGATTGGCGCAGCCAGAAGAATTTAGAAGGCAGGAGGGAAAGTAGTAATATTTTTCCTCCACACATACATTTTAAGGCCTACCTAGTTTCCTCTTATATTTTTATCCTCTAAGTTTTCTTTTCTTTTTGTTCGTTGCTTCAAACCCACTGTGGATAGTAAGTCTACAAACACGCACATTGCTAGGCATACAGTTAGTCACATTGTGAATATATCAAATTTTGAAAATCATTTTTAGTTCTATAAAAAAAGACAATCGATCATTAATTCACCCACAAACAGGAACATAGTTTTACAGTTATGCCACTCTGGTCTTAGAGAAATACATTATAATGATGTGGGCCTAAAGAGGTCCAGCCCAAGCTCACATAGCCAGAATGATGGTAGATCGTATTTTTCTGCTCCACTCTTCATCACTTACTCTGAGTTAAGAGTAAAGAAAAATGATTGCTGAAACATATAAAGTCCCATTTAAGGAAATGGAAAGGGTGCCAAGTGGAAGGGAGTCTTGGTGATGTCACTGTATCACTGTCTGCTGAGAGTCAGCCATGTCTCACTGAGTGACCACTCCTTGAAAACTCACATGGTCATCATTCTACCAACCACAAAAATCATGTGACCAGCCACAGATTCCATCCAATAACAAACTGGATCGACACAACATTCTAAGGTGCTAGGAATAAATTAAAGTGTTAGAATCATAATTGTTGGATGGAAGCCTTTCTTTATAAGAATGCAAAGCTTTTTGGTTACATTTTCACCAACTTATATAAGCCTGTGCACTTCCTGGGTAGAATCAATAACTAAGCTCAGGGAAGAAAAAAAAAAAAAGACCGTTAGAAATTTCCCATCTATCTTTGTGCATGAAATACACTCAGATAAAAGGGAAGTGTTCAGCTTTACTGAAGTTTCTGATTTTGAGGCTGGATAATTTTTTTATTGCTCAGATGCGTTCATCTCCCTTCTCAAATCCTGTTCAGAATTTGAACGAGGGTAGAGTGTGCCTACGTGAGAAAGAGAAAGAACCAGAACCAGTGGAAACCAATGATTTCTAACACCATCTATTTATTTTTAAGTGAAGTCAGAAAACAGCTATAATTAATCTAATACATTTTCTGACATTTTTCTAACATCAACACATTTTAATACAACTACAACTGTTTTCACTACTACCATTCACTTTGAACTCCTTTTAATAGGGACAATGAGTCTGGCTGTTTGGCCCACTCTCACCGTTTTTCTAACATTTTTAACATTAACATATTTTAATACAACACTGTTTTCATTACTTCCATAATTCATTCCTATTATTAACCAAGAAAACTTTGAACTCCTTTCTAGAGAGGATAATGATTCTAGTCCATGGCTCCCTCTCCCCCTACTCTCCAGCCCCACTTGGTTTTACACAGGTCGGCAGTCTGGAATCCCTCTTGTAACTTTATGTTCCCCACCTTCCAGTTTTCACAGTATCATGTCTAATTCACCAACTGATTTCACTTAGAATCGTTAACCTTGCCTTTTGTTTATGCTCTAAACCCTTCATCTTTTCAAAGCACTTTTGGTCGTTTTTTAAGTCTATGCTATGTTCTGTAATGTGCTTTGAAGCTTCAGGCTCTGGAGATAAATTAAGTTTCTCTAAGGTACTAAACTATGTTCCTTCGACCTTCAAAGAGACAGATTTGCTTGGCCAGGATTAGTGCTCGTGGAAGTCACACCATTTATCTGAGCTTTGTGTAAATTAGCCCCCCAAGTTCTCATCTAGAAATGTGAAGGGTAAGATTTAAGGTCATTCTTAGCCTCACGTTTGTAAAAGTTTGTGTTGCTTTTACCGGCCTTTGTCTCCAGAGCTTAAAAACTTTACCAGGAGGTATGTGAGGGAAGGAGCAGAGATTTGGAAGACTCTTTGTTGGTTTATTTGTGCTGTTGCTTCTTTGTTTTTTGGGGATTGGTCAATAAAACAGTATGGCATCGTGGAGGAAAACCTTTGGAATACGGTCAATATGAATTAGAATTCCAGCTTTGCCACCTCTCAGCTATGTGACCTCTGTTACTAAACAAAGCCCCACTTTCCCTCTCTGTTTGCTGGAAGATTAACAGTATGTGCAGAGAACCTGGGACACAGCTGGACTCACAGCTATAAGAATAGGAGCCACCAGCTAGCTGTGCAACCTTGCGCAAGCCACTTAAATGAGATCTCTGTGTCTCAATGTGTTCATTCATAAAAGCATTCTCTTCATAGAGTCGTGACATTAAATAAGCTTAGTATAGTAGAGTGCTTAGAACCATGCCTTTCACATGGTAAGCACTATATATGTGTAAGCTATTCTTCTTATCATCATCGCTAATTTTATTGTTCTTATTATCACTGTTAACCATGAACTGAGAGTATGAGGAAAATTTCCGGACCTCATCAAATGCTTTGCACAAAGTAGATAATCAAAGAGTATCTCACTGAATTATTATCACTTTCATATAGTTTATTTAGTGGGGAAAGGTGTGGGGGTCTCTACTACCATAATCATTATTAGTCTTCAAGTTTTTTGTTTGTTTGTTTGTTTGGTACTTACCTTAGCCTAAACCAAACCTGAGACTCTCTGGTCTGCAGGCTGACGCTCCAACCACTGAGCCAAACCAGCCAGGACATTAGTCTTCAAGTTTTAAGTGCATTTGTTTCTCTATTCTGGCATCATCTGCATAATTTATCAGCAACTTTCACACCTTTAATATCACAAATTTGCTAATGTTTGGCATGATACCTGCTGCAAAAAGTTTACAACTTTAGCCAATTTCTCAGTATCTTCCTAACATTATTGTCACCGAGAATTTAAGACTTATTTTGATACTTGCCCACAGCCATGTTAGATTTAAAGAAAAATGTATATAAAAGGTTTAGCAGGACCTGGAGCATAGTAAACATCTAGTATATTAGCTAGTCTTGGTATTATCAAATATTTTATATAAATTATCTCATTTATTCCTTTAGTAAATAAATCTATGAGGAAAATCTCTCATTTCATAAATGAAATAACTGATGCTCAGAGAAATAAACAAATCAAGATCACAAGTTAGCAAATAAGAGAAAGGATTCAAACTATGGTCTATCTGATCCCAAAACACTCTTTCCACTACATTTAAGGGGCCTTCACCATTTCTCCTTTCATCTTTTTCAGAATCAGACTCAGTTTATTCCCATGTCCCTTTCAGCCTTTGGGTAGGAATATTACTTCTTCAGTTATTGTAAGCATTCTCCCTGAGATCAGTTTGAGTCTCTTCAAATCCATTTCCAGTTGGGCAATAACCTTCAAAGATAAGCAAAAGGCCCCTAGATTCTACCTCTCTTAAAAGGATATTTCATATAGGAAGTGGTTTAAAAGCTTTAAAATCAGATAGATACCTCTTCAAATCGCATCTCCATATAGACTGGCTCATAGGGTCATTGTGTACTATTCTACTTCAATCCTTACAACAAGTCAATAAAGTAAGTACTTTCATTATCTCAAATTGTAGCTAAATGCACTGAGGCTGAGAGAGGCCCACAGCTCACTATATGACCCACTATGCTGTTGGGAGTTCCCAGATCAAGAAACCACCAACTGATTCTAGCGGGGACTCCTGCTCATTCTAGGAGGACCTGGCTCATCCCCTCTGAGCCAATGTAGTGTCATTAGACCTTCCCTTCTGTGCACTGCAGCTCCTTTCTCAACTCATGTTGTCATTCTCAGATTTGCCAGCCCATAATGAGTTTTGTTCTTTCCTTGGTGTGTATTAACTAAGAGACTGAGCTGCTGCTACAGCAGAATACTGTTCTGTCTTTTATTTTTCCTTTTTATTGACTTTATTGGAGTGACATTGGTTAACAAATTATGCAGGTTTCAGGTGCACAATTCCATAACACATCATCTGTACACTGTATTGTGTGTTCACCACCTAAGTCAACTGTTCTGCTGTCTTCTTGTTAGGAAACCCGACAGAAAACACAGCTGCAGCCACACATCTGTGTGCTTTAGTATCATCCAAGCTCAAAAGAAAACCATCTCTCTATCACTGGCATGTTATTATTTTTTAAAGAAAGATCTGAAGCAACTGCAGCAAATTATCAACATCTATTCAATCTAGGGGGTGAGAGGGCACCCAGGTGTCATATTATTTCCTGTACTTTTCTGTAAGTTTGAAATATTCATAAATTAAGTAAAAATAACTATAGATATAGAAGACTGTACCATCTTACAAAATACAAATAAAATATGACTTCCTTTATATAGTTGCTACTCACAGAATGAAAATACTCATATACAACAAAGCTGAGGATGGGGTGGGGAGGCATGGGAAGGAGGGTGTCAATGGGGGAAAAAAGGAGAAATGTCTGTAACAAAAATAAACTAATAAAAATAATTTTAAAAAGTACTCATATGTTGGAAAACAAGTAAAAGTAGCTAAGCACTTAAATGCATAATTACCCCATAATAGATTATTTATTACTGTTTCTTCCCCAAGGTCTTAAAATATACACGTTTGCACGTCTGGTTTAGGGTTTGATGGTCAAGACTCACAAGGGTCATTCTCTTGGTTAAAGGACTGACTGTAGAATGGAAAGGCGTGGGGCCAATTCTGGTGATGGCCAGAAGGGCTAAATGACTAGATGTCAGGAAGTCTCAGAATAGCATTAATGACCATGAAAATGTATAGTCCTTACTCTCTCATGTTCACCTGCCTCCTGAGAGTGATTCCTTCTCTCAAGGGCAGACTTACTTTAACCAAGCTTGCAAGATTGACTAATAAAATCATAGTGCCAATATATTACTTTACAACGAGAAATATGTCACAGAGACAGTGTACTGATGCCCTGTAAGGAAACCTATATTGAACATTAAATTATAATCACAGTTTATGTAATTAGCACAGTATGAGAAAAGACTTGCTGGCTACCTCTGTTGAAATTTAATATTAAGCTACAATAACCCAATGCATCCATCCCCATATATGGGAAACACCTACCAATGGGAACAAAATACTAAAAATAATTCATTGGCCAAAATTCTCTCTACTCTGGCTAGTGCCTGGATGGTCACTGCCACAGTTTGCCTTTGACACACATTCCTATACTTTAATAGTCATCAAAACCTTATTTGAATTGAGACTTTCTTTCATCAATGTGCTGGCACTCACTTGTATAGCAGGTCTCAGAGGCCACATGTCACCTGCACACTCAATTCTACCAATTATCTTTATTAGAGCTTATAAAAGACTCCATGCAGCAACTTGGATTGCATTATAGCAAGATGAGGAGATCTTTAGGAGGGCCCATGACATAATTCACGAAGTTGTTCACCAGTGTATGCCAAGTTTTTAGAACAGTGCCAGTCACTTAGTCAACACTGAGTAAGTATTTGTGGAAATAAAGAAAACCCTAAAAAAATAGTTAAGTACAAACTTAAAATGTACATTTTAACTACTCAGTTTCTTACCACTCCCTTAGTAAATATAATCATTCAGGATCTGGGAGCTTTCTCCTACATATACTTTTGTACATTCAGTCTGAGTTACTTAGAGAAAATCCCCCAAATGCCATCCATCACCCATCAGCCACTGCCACCACCTCTGTCAATAAGTACAACAATAGAGACTCACTTCATATGATTCCTGCATATTCCAGTGCCCAAATGGACACCACAATGAACTAAGAATTCTTGGGAAAGAAGACATTTTATCTTCTTCCCATACCAATAAAAAAAATCAACCACTCAGTGCAGAATAGAAATAAGTGTATAAATATTACTAAATTCTGTATTTATGGAAACATATGATGCCTTGCTTTTAAAATGGGAAAAGAACATTTTTAGTGAAGTCATAAAGTTTCAGAAGACATCAATCCTACTTCCTTAAGGTAAGCCCTACCCCCGCATGTGTGTGCTGTGTGTGTTTTACTCACTGCATACTGGAACTTTTCATTATATTCACGGTCATTGGCTTTCACTCTCCGCTCCAATTCTAAAGAGAAAGAGAGATCAGGTATGAAATTAAATTTTCAACCCAAAGAAACATATAATTCATTACACTAACATCACTTAGGTTACTTTGATTGTCGTCAAGGTTGCAAGAATTTTTTCCTTTGAAATTTGAAGGGCATTGATTTCTTTCCAGCCTAAATGTTGGAACATGTATTGGAAAGTCCCAAAAATGGAAAGCTGAAATGTGTTTCATTGTCTTTCTGATGCCAGCTATAAAACAAAACATTATGTGTCTCCAATTTCTACATCCCTTCAGCTCCACAAAGACCCTTTCTCTTAACTTCAAGTAGTTCCTAAAGGAGAAGCTGCTGCTGAACATCAGACGACACTCTGGGAAGGAATTTCTTTTTTTTTTTTTTTTTTGCTACAAAGTCATAAATATAACATAGCCAAACCAAACCATACTGAAGTGACCAGTGAAGTCACTGATCTTATGTCATTAAGCTACCCAGGCTATTGAGAAGAACTCGACATCATCTGGAGACTGAGACCTGCCCTCATCTGGAAGTAGCCAAAAAATAAAACCTCTTCTGAAAGCAAATACAGAGTTCTGGCTCAAGATGGTGATGGTGACGTTGGAAGATCATGAACTCACCTTCTCCCATGGACAAATGGAATCTACAGCTATACATGGGAAGATTCCCTCAGGGAAAAAACAACACACCTGAAAATTGGCAGAGTGGCCCCTTTACATTGGGCAGCCAGAGGGAAACCACATCAAAGCAGGTAGGAGAGGCTGAGACACAATCTTTCCATAAACCCCACGCCAACCCAAAATCAGGAGGAAACTCAAAACTGAAGCTTCTCCTTGAGGAGTAGAGGGTTCGAACCCTACATTGGGCACCTCAACTTTTAAAACTGGCACCTGGGAGACAAACCCCCCAAATATCTAGTTTTGTAAAGCAGTGGGTCTCATGCCCACGAGAGGAGGCTATTGTGAGGGCTCACACAAACTCACCCACCCCAGGGCCCAGCGTGTTAGCAGCCCAGACCTTAGGTGAAAAGACTCACACACTAGTTTTAAAGCATTGGCCAGCAGAGAAGGAACCTGCTGGGATACACTCCAGGATGGAGGCCGATGGGCCCCATCTTCCTGTTCTCCCTCTGCCTTACTAAAGCCAGCAGGTGCCCTTTTTGTTTTTTAATTCCTTTATCCTTTTCCTTTTCTTGCCTTTTCTCCTTTTTTTTCTTTTCTTTTCTTCCCTCACCCTTTTTTTTTTCCACTCTTCCTCTGCCTCGCTCCAGCCAGTGGGCACTATCTTTATATTCTAACCTCTGCCACTCTCCAGAACACCATGTCTGGTACCCTAGGTTTTATGATTTGTGATTTGGTTTTTGTAACTACCACCCAGGAGATGCCCCTTGATCGCCTAGCGCTGGGGACCAGAGGAACTTGTGTTCCTGGGTTCCATGGGACAGTAACAATCAGAAATTCAGTTCTTTGTAGACTGTTACCTTCAGGGCACTGAACAGATAACAGACTGAAATACACCCCAGTCTTTCCGGTGTTAGTGCTCTTATAAAGAGGCTCCCTTGCCCCTTTCATTAGGTGAGAACACAGCAAAAAGATAGCCATCTATGCACCAGGAATCAGGCCCTCACCAGCCACCAAGTCTGCCGATGGCTTGGCCTTGGACTTCCCAGACTCCAAACTGAAAAATAAATGTATGTTGTTTGTAAGCCAGCAAGTCTATGGTATTCTGTTATAGCAGCCAGAACAGACTAAGAAGCACCTCACTGTGAACTGGCTGCATCACTGGCTTTCCTATTTAAAGGAGAGGCCTGGTGGGGATAAAGACCTTTACAACTGCATTAATCCATCCAGTCCTTCTTTTGTAAATGCAGACCAGCAACCATAAGTCACCAGAAATCTAAGACACAGAAAATAGCACAAAGGCAAAGGATCCAAGGGTAAGAAATGATGATAAAAACAGGTGGGGAAAAGAGGTTGTTTTTCTTTCTAATTCTAACTAGTACCTTGAAGATGTTCAAGAAGGCATGGCATCCATGAAACAAGGCGAGTTGGCAGGGACAAAGAAAACAGAGAATAAGAAAGAGTCCTTAAAGTTAAAATGTTGAATGGACAAACTGTAAAATAATATTGAAGAAGTCTCCTAAAATACATACCAAGCTGACAAAGAGAAGGAAAATGTGAAAAGAAAACTTAGGAGAAAGGAACATAAACAATAACTGGGAAGAAATATTCAAATGGATAGAAGAAAATCTCCCTGCACCAGAGTAAGACATAATTCTTCAAGTGAAAGGGCCACCAAGTGCCACTCAAGATGAATGAAAGTGGACCCACAGGTCTTCATAAAATTTTGAGCTCCAGAAACAAAGACAAAACATTAAAAACTTCCAGAAGAAAAAAAGTCGATTAGTCCCAGAGACACAAGAATCACACCATGAAATTTCTCTTTTACAACTAGGATGATAGGAGACACTAGAGTGATGCCTTCTACTTTTAAGGAAAAATATTCCTGAACTGAGAATTCTATACCCAGCCAAATAATCAAGTATGGAGGGACAATAAAAATCTTTTCAGTCTGGCAACAGCATTTACATTCAAGACCATCTCCAAGATAACTACTCAAGAATATATAACAGGAAAAAAAATATTTAAAAGTAAAGTGGAGTGGAAGAAACTACAGGTTTGATTTTTTAAAAAAGAGTGAAGCGCATGGTGGCAGGATCCTCCCAGATGCCCCTTCGCTCCCCTCCTCTTCCCTCTCCTGCAAAAGAGATTTGGGGAGAGACATAGGCCTGGGGAAAAGACTGGTCTCCAGTCTGTGGGGGGTAGTACTTGGGGAACAAGGGACCAGACCAGGGATGGATGTGGGGGAGGCACAAGGACCATTTGCCAGAATCCACAGCTTTCTGATTCCAGAATGAATTTTTAAAAGATACCTAAACCACAAGCAGCACCCACCCCCTCTCCCCAACCAGGGCTGAAGCATGAGGGGAGAAGAGAAAGACAGCTTCACCAAGGCCATGGCTCACTCACTCCTGGCCAAGAGAGCAGGGTGAAGGGCAGGGGCTCCTCAACAGATTGTAGGGTGGAGGAAACCAGAATAAAATGTCAAATAAATTGTGCAGGAGTCCAGCTAAAGGCCAGACCGGAGGTGGACCAAGCTGGGGGAGGGGGTCTCCGCAGGCTGGAGGACCACGGCTGCCCCACCACCACCCTGGGAGCCAGTTATTTTGCCATGGCCTTGACTGGAACAGCTGCCCCCTTGGTCTTGGCAGACAGCACTGCAATCAGGATTTCCCTCCACACTCCTGCTGCATCTCTTGCGGAGTTCTCCCTCGGGCAGGCGAAGGTCATCACATCTCCCTGCTGTGCCGGAGCTGCGAGAGACACTCATCCCGATGCCAATAAGCTGGGAAGCATTCCTTTAGAGGTCGGGGACATCCATGTTATGAATTAGTGGGCAGATATCTTCATATTCTTCCCAGTAAAGGTGTCATTGCCAACCAAGTAGACCTTGGCTTGGCCATGCTTGCCAGTCTTGGAGGTGGACATGTCCACAATCTTACACGGCCGGCCTTTGAGCACCACAAAGCCATTCTTACATAATGCTGCATTGGGAAGGTGGCTGAGCCCCCTGCATCTTCTGTCTCGAAGTCCAAATCATCTGTCATTTTTAGAGGCTTTGATTCCAACTGGTGAGAACGCAGTCGAGGCCTAGATCTTGAAGCAAGAGGCCCAAGATCTCCTTCCACAAAATTCTTCGTGTGAGCATATTTAAACTCATGACCTCTTCTTACCAGTGGCTCCTCAGTCAAATAATGTCACTTTGTATTGCCAGCATTAAGTGAGAAAATGTATGGAAAGCACTTTGTAAACAGAAAATACCAGAAAACTTTTTTAAAAAATAGCAAATAAGAGGTGAAAAAAGGAAATCGCCCAAGTTTGGATGTTTATATTATTATTTCCCAAGAGGGTCTGAAGTAATATTTTTAGTAGAAATTGGCAAACACCTATTGATTTTATTCCAGGTCCTCTAAGGCAACACCCAACTCTTAATCTGGGCTCTTCTTCCTCATAACATAATAAATTAAATATTATTCATCTTCCACTTCCAGTAGGCAAGAGCAGACAAGTCATTTACATCTCTTTTATTAGTTTGTCTGTGAACAATCCATAACACCTTAGTATTTAAGACTAGTTAGTGAATGCAGAAGCTCTGTTAACATGACCAAAGACATGAGAAAGATTTAGGAGGCTTCCATTGGACCTGTGAGTGATTACAGCAACTACGAGTCTGTAGTTAATGAACATGACTCTTTCTTCAATTAACACCAGATCATTTCGTCCTTCACCAAATGTGGTTTAGGAGACAGCCTTCAGGCAATTGGCTTTAGATCCCCAAAAGCATGAAATGATGAAACATCGTGGAGAATCTGGGGTCTCTCTAAAACCCCGATGGCATGGGCTGATAATTCCTCAACAAGGTTAGTCCCAATGCAAAAGATGAAGAATGTCTTCACATATGGAGTATCATTTGGATTTTGTTGGTGGTAGTGGTTTTTTGGGTTGGGTCAGATCTCAGAAAAACTCCCTCAAGCCAAATCAATAACTTAAGGTTTTTCCTTTCTTAATTTTCTTCCATTCTTCACAATCTGGTCTGCGTGGTTGGGAGCCAAACCAATTCATTAAAGACATGAAGAAAGAACAATGAGTGGGGAGAGCTTTGAAGAAAAGGGTTCTCCAGTCTCCAAGATTTCCTGATCTGACTCCAAGGCACAGTCTAATACAACTGAAAAAGATGTGCCCCAAACTGGGGGTTCCTATTGAAACCCAGGGGTGACTTCCAGCTGGTGGGACTTACTGACATGTAAGCAGGAAACTAAAGAGAATCAAGGCAAAAAAGAAAATCTTCCCACCATTTTTTTTATTCTCGTCCTCACAAAAAAAGCTTGGCATTCAAACAAATAATAAAGGTCTTTGAGTTTGTTTTCCTCGTGACTGTGCCAGTTTGCTCATCAGGGCCAGGTATTTGGGAATTTTTATGTATTGGGATCTTACTCTTCCATGGCTTATGATAGCTTCTCAAATAAATGTAAAAAAATGTTATCGATTCATTCTCCTTTCAACATACATGAATTGTATTAAACAAGTTACAAGTAAAATCAATAAAATCTTTATCTAAGTCTGTGGCATGTAGCTTTCTAAGCACAGATTCCCAACTAGAGATTTAAGACTTAGTATAATATAATGATAATAATAAGAGCTAACGTTTATCGGGTATTTGTTAAAAGCTAGATACCGTGTGAACTGTTTTATATATTATACACATTATTTCATCAATCCTCAAAACAACCCTGTTTGGTACATACTATTATGATCTTCTCTTTACAGATGAAGAAAATACTTAGCAAGATTATGCAGTGGAATCATAATTCAAACTCTAACCTGCCTCCTTTGTAAAAGAAGCTTGAAAAGAGATGGTCGGTGGTACTGTGCAGAGATGACTGGGAAATGCAAATTAGTGTGTCTGCGTCCAGAGTTCAAAGAGAAAGAGAAGAGGCCTCTTTCATAGAATACAATACTCCAGAGGGTCCTTCAAATCACACGCCCCCTCCCAGTTCACCTTGTGACCCTGTGATCTCTTACATTCCATTGCTTCTAGGCTTCTCTATTTCACCATGGAGGTCTTCCTAGAAAACCTGTCTGCCCTCTCCTTGGGACCTCTGGGCAGTCCTTGCTGAGAATATGCTCCCAAACCCCTCTTCAAAACTAACTGTTTTAGATCACTGTTTATTTATCTACATTCTTTTACAATTTTGCATTTGTATGGACTGGGTCAGGATCAGAATGCTTTCAGTAAAAATGGAAAATAGCTTTATCTTTCTACAGCACTCTCATTCAAAAGGAAAAACAAAACAGTGAGGCGCGTTCCAGCATCCAAGGGAAAGCAAGCGTCTGTCGCAAAGTGAGAGGGAAAAACCCAGGTGGAGAAGAAAGACACATGAGGAAGGAATGTGAGGAGGTCCCTCATCTGCTTGGTACCTCCAGGGTTGCACAGGAAACTGTTTTTCAAAGCTTGTGGTTGTCGTTTCGAAATGCATGGGGCTATCCGTTTCTTTAGTACATATTGGTTTCTGTATCTCGAGCCCTGAATCTAGATAGCAAATAAAATCTGCTGGAGCAAAGACAAAGTGATTTATGTATTCCAGAAATATTTCTTGAGCTCCTTCAAGCAAGGGTCTATTGTAGGCAGCAGCGAAGGAGAAACACACAAGACAGGGACCTTCTTCAAGGGGTAGACGTGCCCACAAATACCACCACAGCAAGGAGGCAGAGGAGAGGCCTAGGCAGCCACGAAACCAGAGGGAAGGAGAGTCAAGTCTAAATGGGCGGTTTGTCCCAGGCAGACGCACGCAGCCTGGGGGGTGGTAGGTTGTTCTGCCAAGCGCCTTGTCCGAGCTGAGCTGCAGTCATTTACTGAAAAGAGGGGGAATTTGGTAGAGGTGGCCTGCCGCCTGAGATGGGGTAAAATATGGACTTTGCAAGAGGACATCTCCAGTTCCTCCTCAGCTGTTCCTCCTACTAGGACCAAGTGTGAAAAGACCAAAAGAAAAAAATAGGAGCCTCACTTTACTTAGCGATTCATGAAGGATTCAAATAATACATTTTTTTTTTTTAAGATGTAAGGAGAAACTTTGGGAAGAAGGGAAATCTGCCCTCTTTCACCCCCTCCTATACCCTCACTCGGGTCCAAGTCTCCTCGCCGCTCCCCATGGCGGCACCAGCCTCCTCTTGGGGCTCCCTGCTTCTGCCCCATCCCTCTGATCTATTGTCAATAGAGCCACAGAGTGATCCTTTTAAAAATATATTCATTTTCTATTCCTGCTCTAGCAAATCACCACAGACTTAGTCACTGCAAACAGCATAAATGTATTATTGTATTATCCCGAAGTCGGAAGTGGGAAAAGGGATCATCCAGGGCTAAAATCGAGGTGTTTCAGTGGACTGGTTCCTTCTGGGAGCTCCGGGGGCTCTGCTCCTTTCCGTTCTTGGCATCAGAGGCCGTCTGCGTTTCTTGGCTCATGGCCCCATCGCTCTGACCTCTGCTTCGACTGTCACAGCACCGTCTCTAACTCTGACTCTCCTGTCTTCTTCTTACAAGGACCCTTGTGATTACATTGCACCCAACTGGAAAATCCAGGGTAACCCCAGCTCCAGACCCTTCACTTACTCACATCTGCAAAGTTCCTTTTCCCATGGAAGGTAACATGTTCACAGGTCCAAGGATTAGGACCTGGACGCTTTGTGGGGAGGAGCATTACTCTGCCTACAACAGTCACCTCCTCCCTCTGCTCTAAATGTCCAGCGTGGCTTCATCTCAAGAGAGAAGCGAGTTTTTGCAAAAGCCTTCAGGGACCTGCTTGATCTCCACACACACACCTCGCTACCTCTCTGCCCTCGTGTCCACCAGAGGCGGACTCACCATAAAACCAAAGAAGCTTCAGCTTCAGCTCACCTCACTGCACTTTCCATTCCAAGGCCCTGAGAGGAGCCCAAGGTGAGTGTGCCTCGTTTATTTGTTTTGTTTTTATTTGCAAAAGTAAAATATTTTAGCCACAGGGGCTGAAATCATGGTCTCTTCCACTCTCATTCCTCCCCCTCACACTTTGCCTCGTGTCAGATGGTGCTAGGATTCAGATAAGGGGCCTCCCTTCTGGCACAAAAAAAAAAATTCCAATGCCCTTTCCCCTCTGGACACCAACAGCTACAAAGATGCAGAAGACAGCTCCTTAGCCAATCCTTACCCCAAAGTTAGGAGAGAGAGTTTGGGAAGCAGCACTGTCTTAACCACGATGGGTCGGTAATGATTGGCACTTCATGGCCCTGGCCTCATTGTTCACTAACATAAGAAAATAGATGATTTTGAAAAAATTCTATCCAGTGTTACAGACAAATTACTATAGTAGACAAAAAGCAAGATAAACAAAACTAACTCCTTCACAGGACTGCAAAACTGCTTGAGAAACAGCTTTCAGATTTGTTTTTGTCCCATGAAGAAATAACACTCTTTAAACATATGCATTATACACATACATGTACGTTTTAGGCATTGATATGGTACCCGTAAGGATAGGTTCCAATACTATTCATCTATCTCATAACCAGCCCTTTACTGCAGGACCAACGCAGTACCTGCTAAAGATTGTATGCTCAAAAACATGCCTGAGCCATGGCTCGGCGGTTAGAGCGTTGGCCTGTGGACCAGAGAGTCCCGGGTTCAGTTTCCTCTAAGGGCATGTACCTCCGCAGCAGTTTGTCCCTGGCCCCAGATGGGATTGTGTGGGTGGCAACCAGTCGATGTGTCTTTCTCATGTCGATGTTTTCCTCTCTCTTCCTCCCTCTCTCCCTCCTGCTCTATCTGAAGATAAATGCAAAAATGTCCTCGGGTGAGGATAAAAAAAAATGCCTAAGAAGCAGGTAAGTAAACAACCAAAACCTGCCTCATTCGTGGGTCAGCAGACGCAGTGCCTAGTGTCCACAGTACTCTAAGGGGCACACACAAGTGTTTAAATGTTCACATATTTTAAGATCAGAAGGAAAAAATAAATATAATAATGATGGATACATAGTAATGAATTTTATTTCAATTATATGTGTCTTTATACCCATAATCATAAAATATAATTTTTAATATTTTTGGAGGAAGGGTCCACAAAAGAGATCATGTGACCCTGGTCTGATTTTCCCACCCCACACCCGCAAACATGCTCAGGGCTCCCCTGCGGAGTGACGTGTGCCGGCTCCGTGGCTTCATGTGGTGGAGTCAAGAACAGCTTTAGTCGTTTAAAGAAAGCCTCTAACTATCTACTCGTCTTGCTTTCCATGTTACTAAGCTACATCAAATCTGAAATAGGTATTTTACATATGAACAATGCTCTCCTTGGCTGCTTTGTAGAAAAGCACATCTTTGCTTTAACATGATTTGTCCTCAGGCCTCCCTTCAAGCCATACAGAAAGGGTGAAGTACAAAGAACAGAGGATAGACTGTAATCATCATTTGTTAAATATTTGAGTCTATTAGCTGGAAATTTTTACATCTTGAAGAATGTGAGATTTATAGAAATGTGGAGATAATAAATAATAGAGCATATCTGGGAGAAAGTCATTGTTTTCTCGCACCGTGGCTGGCCTGTTCTATTTTCATTTACATCACCAAGAGCCCAAGCTTCTTAATGATGCTGTAAAATTTGGTATAAATGCGAGTATGTCTTGATTAAATGCTGCAGGTTATTATATATCTCACTGGGGTAAAATACGTCTGCGTGATTTTTCCCCTGACAACCCCAGGCAGATCAGAAGTCTGTGCTCCTCTGGCAAATCTACCATTTGTAGTAATGTTTAGCAAACTGTTTTTAAGTGATCACTGCTACTATAAACTTGACGGCTGTGTGAGGATACATCTATTTTATTGAATTCTAAAAAGCTACTTGAAGTCAAGAAAGGTCGGCACTGCCTTGTATATCATAAGGGCTTAAAAACATTTGGTGACTGTATAAATGAGTGACTCTTTTAGGTTATAAAAGCTTGCCAGTCTATACCAGATCTACAGGAATTGCTATAACCTAAAGACACATCATTCACAATCGTGGTGATGCAAACGATAGTGAAACAGTGTCAGTCCCTCAAGTCCTGTGTCCATTGTAACAAGTCCAAGAGGAAGGGACTGGCCTCAGCTTTCTCTGCAAATCAGCACCAGTGCAGGGACAGACCCAGCTGTGTCGCCAAAACACAGTAACTTCTACAGCAGTAAATCCTGTAGGAAACGTGTCCCCGTTGAAGCTGGTCAACCTGATGCTTACACTACTAAGATTATATTAGTGATTTGATATAAATAGTGATTTGATATAAATAAATCATTTCATTTGAAAAATAAAAAATGATGACAGTAGCTCTAAACTCTTAGATTGGCATTTGGATTAATAAAAGTATTGTCCCAGAGGCTACAACTAATGAACTCTGGGTAGAAACTACATTGAGACAGATTTCAGCTCATTAGAAGCCTGAATGTTGCAATAACTAAGTACTCAAAAAAGAGAATGGATTGCACCATGAAACAACCCAGCCATTCGTCTCCAAAAAAATCTATGGTCAAAGATCAAGAAAATAGCAGTAATTAATTGAATACACGTGTACTAAAGAAAAAATTACATAATGGTCTGTCACTAACTAGAGGGAAAAGAGAACATCAATACTCTCTGGCTGAGATGCTATATTAAAGAAACTGGAATATTGTTCATGCTGTTCAGCTAGACCAATTACCCAACCAAGAAAACAACATGTGTTTCCTGCCATCATGAACCAACATTATTTCTAACTGTGTGATCTTAAGT
Source organism: Molossus molossus (assembly GCF_014108415.1). NCBI lineage: Eukaryota > Metazoa > Chordata > Mammalia > Chiroptera > Molossidae > Molossus > Molossus molossus. Next base: position 188,370,911 of record NW_023425344.1, read on the forward strand.
TTTAAATATCAGTGTATTCATACAGTGTAATATTGCTTAAAAAGAAAAAATGAAGAACAAACTATTGATACTTGCAACTATATGGATGTATATCAAAAAGCCTTATGCTGAGTAAAAGAAGATAAGAATATGTGCTGTATTATTTCATTTGTTAGTTTCAAAGACAAGCAAAACTAATCTGATAGAAATCATACATGGTTGTGTGGAATGCAAGAATGAATGAAAGGGGCATAAGGGAACTTTCTGGGGTGATAGAAATGTTCTATATCTTGTTTTTAGGTGGTAGTTACTCAGGAATATACAATTGTCAGAGCTCATCAAACTAAACATTTAAGATTTGTGTGCTCTTTGTATATAAATTACTCCTCCACAAAATAAATTTTAATTTAATTTAAAAATCACATGCACTTTGTATCATATGAAGAACTCAATACTTACCACGTGATTTCTTTTTACTGTAGAACATTATTTCACCAAATATTTTTCACCAGGCCTCAACAATTGGCCTACATAAGAAAGCAAAAAGAGCACATAACATTAGTATTTGAAAAACACTTATTAATTATAAAGTTCCATCTTTGACTTTCTTCCTAGTCAAATCTAGGTGAGTAGGAAGTCATTGGCATAATAAGGATCCCATGTCTCAGGCTTAAATCTAACTAGATAAGAATAATTCTATATACAAATAATCTAGTTATACTATAAAGGCTATATAGACAAGCTTAAGATAAGGACAAGTGTACTATTCAATTTGGCATGAAAACTGAGCCAAATTTTCTAATATATCCCCAAGCTCTATGAATCAGAATATCTCAGGGGTGAAGCTATAGTATCTGCCTTTTTATTTTCAATTACAGTTGATATACTAGTTTCAGATGTACAGCATAGTGATTAGACATTTATATAAGTATCTGCCTTTTATTCAAACACTATAGGTGATCCCTTCTCATAGCCGGAGCTGGGAACCACTGCTAAATCGTGGGAGTTACATGTGAAAGGAAATAATCAGCCAGGTTCTAGAGAAACAAAATACAGTTCAAAATTTTTCCTCAATTTATTCTCATGTGTTTAGTCTTCTCCAGGTAATTACACACACACACACACACACACACACACACACACACGAAAAAAAAAAACAGAATTATGTCATTTTTATCTTCCAATTTTTCTCTACATGTGGTCTAATTTCTTGATATAATAAACCAGATTAAAGACTTAAAATAAATAAAGGGGCAAACAAATGATTTCAAACATTTGGAACCCAATAGACCATGGAAATGAACTCAGGCTCCTTAGCAAACGCATGGCAAGGTGGACAGAGGTACTGAACGTGTGCTCTTTCGGATAGAGAGGGAAACGACTTGTTGGCTTCCTGCTCAAAGAAGTGGTGTGGCAGGATGCAGTAAACACTTTTAAAAGTTGGTCAGTTAGAAGAAGACCAAAAAAGAGGAAGAGCAATGCTTAGGGCTTAGTCACAAAACAAGATGCCCACTGCTGCACTAGAAATCTTTCCGTCTAAAAAGCCTGAAACCATGGATATTTCTCTCTGTCATGCTCCGCAGATCCATGAGTTCCCACTCACCACATCTAGGAAACCAAGAGCCTGCTGAGGGCTCAGCCTCCTGACAAATAGGGCCATCGACACTTTGTGGAATCCACTGTTTTTATAAGGACCAGTTACTAAACCCCATAAACCTGAGCGAGAAGATGGGGATACTGCCGCCAGGTGCTGCCAGGTGCTACCAGAAGCAGGGACGGATCCTCACATACGCGACACTTTTGTTCCTCCGCCCACATCTACCAAATGCCAACAAAGCTGCCCAAGAAAATCCCTCCTTCGCCTCCTCACTGCTCCTTCCACCCCAGCCTCTAGGACATGCCTGCTGACTACTGATTGCTTTTCCCTTGCGTCCCTCCTAAGAGGTTTCCCTACTCCAGCCTTGGCCACAATAGACCAGGGTCCACATTGAAGCAGAGTCATCCTTTGAAAGGTTAATGGCATCATGTCATGCCCCCTGCTTAAAACACTCCAATCACTGCCCATTGGCCTTAGAAAAAGAAGTCAAATTCTTACATGATTTTTTGGACCCTCTGCAACCTGGTCCCTGCTCATCTTTCTCGCCTGATCCGTGATCACTCTCCTCACAGGCCTCGTTCCTCCTTGCACCCTGTCACATCTAGACTTCTTTGTGTTTGAGGGTCTTCACACATGCTCTTCCTTCTGCCTGTTGCCGTCTAACCCCATCTCCAACCCTTTCACCTAACTGTTATTCATCTTTTCAATGTCAACTCATGCATCACTTCCTCTAAAAGGTCTTCCTGGTCCCCCAAATTAGAGATAGGAACACCTCCTATGTGCCCCCATAGAAACCAGAACTTTTCATTTCAGAGCCCCTATCTCTCTGCAGCGGTTCTCAGCCTGTGGGTCATGACCCCTTTGGGGGTCAAACAACCCTTTCACAGGAGTTGCCTAAGACATAACAGTAGCAAAATTACAGTTAGGAAGTAGCAATGAAAATAATTTTATGGTTGGGGGTCACCACAACATGAGGAACTGTATTAAAGGGTCAGGGCATTAGGGAGGTTGAGAACCACTGCTAGAACATACTTGCCAGTTACATTGGCTGTTTTGTCAGTAGCCCACAAACTCCAGTAGGTCAGAGACCTCATCTATCTGGTCCATAGTTGTATCTCCAGTATCTGGCATATGGCAAAGCTTAATACACATTTGTTAAATGAAAAAAAAAAAAATGTTTGCTGTCCTCAATTTCTAAGAGGAATGGAGCAAGGGCTTTCCAGTGCTAAAGGCACTTCCCTTTGAGTAACTATTCCTTCCCAGACCCCAGCCCCAAGCGCCTTTGATCTCCCCAAGCTAGGGGCCGTCATGGCTTTCTTGACTGCCCCCTCCCTCTAGTTGGTCCCCATCCTCCTGTGTACCCTTACACCCAGCCTAGGAGAAATCTCCGAGGACGAGCAATGTATGGTTAACAGTAGAAAGAGTGATGCAGGAAAACTGAAGTACACGAGAAAGAAGGTGGAAATGAGCTAATTTGGGGGGAGGAAGACAAGAGGCAGTCTGGTTATAAAAAAAGAGGCACAAAAAGCATTTTTTGAGATGAAGACTTCCTGTGAGAAATAACATGGATAAACGTGGGTTTCTGTCCAAAGGGCTATCTTTGTTCCCCAAAAAAATCATCACAACAGATCAAAATGGCAACAGGGAGAGTGATGAATGGATTCTGAGACATTGACATCTGGATCTAACGGCCCCATCTGGACAGGAGGTTAAGGCTCATCAGCAAGCTCTAAGCCAACTGGTAAGGGCTGGAAAACTCTGAGGACTGAGTGAACGTGCTCTGTTTCACAGGCGCAGAGTCCCTGGGCAGGTGAAAGGAAGAGCGATTCTTTAAGCAACATGGCAAAAGGGGCCCTGCACCCTGACAGGTGGCCATGAAAATGCAGGCGCAAAAAAGAAATTGAATCTCTCAGAAAGCTGAGAGTACTGGCCACTGGCCAACTTATTCTTTCCTTCTCCTTATTGGTTTGCTATATTGCTTTGAGGGATTAGTACTAACAACCAGTACAAGAGATGAACCTAAATATATTTGCGCAACATAAAAGCAACTGAAGAGAAACTATCCCTGTAATCCTTTCCCTCTCTTATGTTAGATTCTCCAAAAGAGCTGCTCATTTTAAAAGCCCCTAGATAGCCCTGGCCGGTTTGGCTCAGGGGTTAGAGTGTTTGGTTCAGTTCCCGCTAAGGGCACGTACCTTGGTCGCAGTTTGTCCCTGGCCCTGGTTGGGGTCGTGTCAGTGGCAACCAGTCAATGTGTCTCTCTCACATCGATGTTTCTCTCTCTCCCTTCACCCCCTCTCTCCCTCCCAATCTCAATCAACTGTTTTTATTCTCTAAGGCATAAAGTTACAACAAAAATTAAGAATTGACCAGGTCTATGCTTCCTCCGATCTGATCTTCTCCTTGTAACAATAGCAATCTAGGCACCTTCAGGAGGAGTCATACTACTGTAACATATTCTAGTTTCACTTAGAGAAAGCAATAGTTAGTACTTTTATTCTTGCACATTCATCCACTCACCAGAATATTCCAGCTGACACTTGCTTCACCTCTAAAGGATATCGGAATAAAGAAAAAGTCATCTTTTGTGGAACTTTTGGATCAGTGAAGGTCTAAGAAAAGAGAGCAAACAAAATCACACGAGAGAAAAGGTTTGCTAAAATGAAATCTTGCAAACAATATTTCCATGGATACATTCCTTCTTTTTTGAAATGACTCCGAAACAGAGGAAAAGAGGAAAGCTGCCAGGCAGGTCTTTTCTTACCCTTGACTTCATCTTATGCAAGGGATTAAAATGGTTGTTTCCTTGTGTGAAAGTCCTTGGGACGTTTTATAAAAAATAGGGGTATGGGAAAAGTAAGAAGAGAAAGGAGTGCCTAAGAAATAACTAGTTTGTGTGCATTCATTAATTTAAAATGCAACAAGTACTTTTTTCTAAATGATTGAAAGTTATGCTTGCATGAAAAATTTATTTTTGTTTACATTTCAAGTTCAGGTTTTGACTCTTGGTCACAGAAAAGAATTCTTCTGATGAAAAGAAAAAAAAAAATGGCTCCAGTTTGTTTCGAAAAAATAAGGAGTTGGTTTCAGACCTTGAGGTTGAGGGTGATAACAAGACATCCCAGTTGAAGCAGCAGAGGAGGGCATCCTGTTCATGTTATGGTTCCTCAGGGAGGTTTCTACTTACAGTGAAAATGGGTACACCCAAGTAACTCAATGCTTTAAGCAAAGGATTAGATGGAAATGCCCATTCATGATTCAAGGCCCTTCAACAATCAAGTTATTGTAGTTAATCCCCCTACTCCAGTTCCATGATCACTAGGCAACCTGCTGATAACGACTTGCTTTCCCACAGAATTCCATCTGCAGGGAAAGAATGTGCTAGTCGTGTGCTAGTCCCGCCAGTGCTCCTGGGAGTCTTCTTACACTTCTTTTTAATTGATTGATTTGAGAGAGAAAGAGAGAGAGATTTGTTGTTCCACTTATTTACCTATTCATTGGTTGATTCTCGTATGTGCTCTAACCAGGGATGGAACCTGCAACCTTGGTGTATCGGGATGATGCTCTAACCAACTGAGCTACCCAGCCAGGGCCAATTACACATTTTGAATTAATACATTGTCATTTTTAGTTTATATCATCAGTCTCCTGAGCTAATATTAGTCTGTCCCAGAAAGACAGATCTGGTTTTGTTATGCTATTGAAGTATGGTCCAAAGTATACAAGACAAACAACCACTCTGGCCATAGTAAACTCACCAAAAGCCTCCAAGGGGATAGCCTACTGACCTGCTCAAGGGGCAACAGGATGTGGTGGCTGGAAGCTTGTCCTTTGGAAAAAAAACAGCCCAATCTTGGATTCCTGCTTTTTCTACTATTTCCTCGCAGAACCGGGGTAAATAAGCTCTGTAAGCCTCAGAACCTGCCCAAAGGGGCTGTTGGGGATGGGGCACCCAATGAAAGTGCATTATATTAGTTATCGTTAAGGCTTTCTTTGTCAGAGTATCTACATAAATGTTAGGATGAAATGAGGACAGTGAATGTAACTCCTTCAAGACATTCTGCAGTAAGTAAAGGAGACACGTGTGAATGGGTAATGAGACTTTAAAGAAATGTGTTTACAGTAGGAAGACAGAGCCATGGGTATAAACTGAGGGAGCAGAACCAGTGGAAAGAGAAAGATTGAAACTGTGAGGTAAAGTGACAGAAGGGTAAAGGAATCAGAGGAGATTGGAAAAGAAAGGAGCCAGGGCAGTTAGGAAAGAGATAGGAGCAGTCACAGGACAGAATAGGACGGGGCAGATTCTTGGCAGTTCTCTCTGGGCAAATAAGCCCAGGTGAGCCCCCTGCGTGTCTGGCTTCATTGCAGGGTCTAGGGAAGACCTGGAATGTCCCCACCGGGAGGAATCTCCTACTTCCTTTGAGTAGTGGCTTCTCTCTGATTCTTAGGACTCAGGGACAAGAAGGGCCAAGGGGGAAGGGACCCATCCAGCTTCATTGAGCTCAATTCCCAGACCTCACCCCCTGTGAGGACCTCCTGCCCTCCTCTCTTTCTATTCTCCAGACTCTGCTCTGTTCTGCTTGGCTTCCTCTTCCCTTCTGGAGATATTATTCTGTGCAGGAGGGACTTTTGGGATAACAGGATTCCAATCTCAGCTCAGCTACTTTGTCTCTAATGGTATTTCCGCCAAGTTACTTTCTCTTCCTGAGACTCAATCTCTGAATCTATAAAATAAAGATAATAATGCCTTCCTCCCAGAGGTGTTGTGAGGTTAAATACACAGGTATATACAGTTCACCCCATAAAAGTGTTCCCTCTCCACCTAACCTCCTCCGCAGTCTGTCTTTCCTACACTCTACCTTTCCCCTTTTTCAATCTCCCAGTTTCCTTTTCCTGTTTTCCTAACTTTCCTTCATATTTCTCACGACAGCACTTGCTTTCTAACCCACCTCTGAGGACTGACCCAACCAAGAGTGGAAAAAAGGGGAGCTTTCGGGGAGGACAGCACCAGGGTGAGCTTAGGTAAGCCTTGAAAAGCCCACCTGCTTGAGCAATAGTGAGGCCTGAGGATGGGAAGCTGGGATGGCAGGATTCAGGAACCAGCCCCTTCTCTCCTCGTGATGCCTTCCGTCTTCTCCTGTCCTACCCCTGCCCTTTCCTCCCACTGGCCCTATGTTCCCAGGGGCTAAAAAGCAAAGCTTCATTGAGTCCTCCCACCCCCAACATCGCCACCTTGCAGTCCTGTCTGTTGGCAACCACGCCTGCCAGCCAAAAATATTCCCTGGCTCCCTGGGGCTGCTGAGGGATGGACGTGCTGAAGCACAGCTCTAAGACCCCAGGGAAGAGAGATCTTGGTGGGACAGGGAGAGCTCAGCCTTGGAATGTGAGACCAGTGAGGGGTAAGGAAGCAGCCCAGGCCTCTGTCCTGTGGGGGTGTAACTTTAAGTGTGATGTAAGGGTGGAAGAGTGGAGATGATGTTGTAATCATGTTTGGTGTCCGTGACAGCTGCCAATAACCATAATGCATACAGATTGTAGATAATGAACAAAAATAGAAGGGAAAAAATTTTAAGCCAGTCTGTGTGTGTATATGTATGTTTATAAAAGTGATGGTGAGTACAGCCAAATTTATAAATTGCTTAGCAATTATATCTAACTACCATACCTCAACAATAAATTATTCTATTTCCCGTGTAATATACATCAGATTGATTTTGTTGTGAGTTGTCATGTCAACACCGAAGTCTGTTTATATTCCGTTAGGCATGCAGCTGTTATCCAGCCACAAACTTCTAAAGCAGCGGGAACCCTGTTCCCCTGCCTCCTCTTGTTTATCCCGTTTACCTTCCAACTTAGTCTCCTAGTTTTCTTTTCTTTTTCCTTTCTCTTCCTTTCCTAGCCTTCCTTTGTGTAGTTTCACCCTCCTTCTCGTCCTGCCTTTCTCTCCCAAACACGCCTCCCCTGGCCTGGTCATGGGCCTTCCCCTTCTCACTTCCTCGTTCATCCGCCAAAGCTAGAGTCAGAAGACTGGATTTGGTCCTGCTGGTTCTGTAACCTCCAGCAAGTTCCACCCCCTTCTAAGCCTGGGTTTTCTTATCTGTAAACAGAGACAATCAGGGAAACTCGTGGGATCATTTGGCAATCTAGATGAGGTCATGCCTGTAAAGGAATTAGCACAGTGCCTCCTGCTACAAAGTTAATATGCAGAAAGAAAGCTCTTGTTATTAAGTGTATTTTAACTCTCCACAAGTAGAAAACCTCCTCTCAAAGTTGAGAGCCATCCCTACTGATGTTCAATCATCACACATTTATCAGGTGCCTATTCTATGTCAAACCTAGGCTGGGCAGGTAGAGGCAAGGATCATCACACCCTATCTGTCCTTCAAAAGCCTACAGTCTGAGGAATACAAGACAGGCAGACACATGGATGAATCATTAGAATGGCAACTGCAGGCTATAACAGAAGGAAGGAGCAAGAACTATGGAGTCAGAGGAAAGGGAGACACCAAGCTTGCTTTGCAGAGTCAGCTAAGACCTCACAGTTGGTGATTCCAAGTAGAATTATTTTTTAAAAGCAAAAACTTTTTTTTATTGAATTTAGAGAGAGAGGAAGGGAGAGGGAGAGAGAGATAAAAACATCGATGAGAAAGAACATCCATTGGCCGCCCCCTGCATGCCCCCCACTGGGGATCAAGCCCACAACCTGGGCATATGCCCTGACCTGAAATTGAACCGGTGACCTCTTGGTGCGTGGGTCGATGCTCAACCACTGAGTCACACCAGCCGGGCCCAAGTAGAATTCTTTTGAAAGAAAAAGAAGAGTTTGCATAATACAATGAGGTAAGAACCAGGAAAAGGAGCAACATGTGGAAAGATCAAGTGTGACAGAGAAGAGAAGCTTTGGGAGCAGTGACAGCCATGGCAATCAGACTGAGGGAGCGTGGAGGAATGTGGTGTGATATGGCAAAATAGATGAGAGGGATTCTGAAAGAAGTCCTCATCTTCATCGTTGTCACCATCACTGCTCTCGTTCACTGGGTACTTGACCTCATGCTCAGCACTTGACATCTACCTTCTCGTCTAATCCTCACCAGAACGCGATGGGCAGGGACTCTCCACATCCCCATTGGATAGATGAGGTGACAGAGCATCGCCACAGTCAAGAGATTGTGGTTGATCTGCAGGTAATGAGAAGGCGGAAGAGGTCTCTCCATAGAACGTGTGATCAGAATCCAGCCCCCCTTGTCCACCGTCTTTTTCCCCTTGCTCTCGCTCTCTGTAAGTGCATGCCATCAGAGTTTTTAGGAGGAACTGGCATGGACTGGCGTGGAAAGAGAGGGGGATCAATGACAACAGGCAAGTAGAGCTGATTCAAGAAATGCTTCTGCCATTGAATTGACAGAGTTTATAAATAGTCTATATGTTAGGGTGCAGAGCAAGGTGAAATCTGGGGTGACTTGCAGGTTTTTCACCTGAGGGGATAGAGGTGCCATTATCCAAAATGTCAAATACAGCCACGAAGGGAAAAGGAGGAGAAGGTGTGGGAGCGGGAGCAGGAATAGGTTCAGTTTGAACACATTAGACTTGAAATGCCTCTTGATCATTGAAAATATCCTCAGCACTAAAGAGAAAAGACAGCCCTGGCCGGTTTGCTCAGTGGTTAGAGCATTGGCCCAAGGACCAATTAGTCTCAGGTTTGATTCCGGTCAAAGGCACATACCTCTGTTGTGGTTCATCCCTAGCCCTGGTCGGGTCATGGGGAGGCAACCAGTAGATGTATCTCTCTCACGTCAATCTCTCTCTCTCTCTCTCTCTCTCTCTCTCTCTCTCTCTCCCCCCTCCCTCCCTCCCTGTCTTCCTCCCACTCTATTGGATAATAAATAGAAAAATATCCTTGGGAGAGGATACCAAAAAAAGAGAAAAGACAGACTTGTAGACTTAGAATCGACATATAAGGAAATGTTGAAGTCATGGGGATGAATGATCTCACTCAAGAAGAACAAGAATAAAGAAAAGTGAGGAGAAGACAGAGGGTAAGGATGTGTCAATAAAAGGACAAAGACAAAGTCCTAGAGAACACTCAACCTCAAAAGAAGGGTCATGGAAGGATACATTGAAATGAAGCGTGTGGCTTTCTTAACCTGCTCTCGTCCTCTGGGCACCTTGCTCAGGGCCTGGCAAAGGGTAGGTGCTCCGCAAAACAGAGTTGGCTAAAGAAAAGGAGAGAGGAAAGAAAGGTGGCCTCAAACTAAAGAAGGAATTGGTTTCCACAGATACAATGATGATAATATTTAACACTTATATTCAGAAATGTATTTGTTAATACTTAAAAATATGTGTCATTGCTGAGAAGTTAAGTGACTTGAGGCATGTGCTACAAATGTGTAACACTCGGAGGTTACCGTTTTCTGTGACCTTTCATGAGAAATCCTGAAAACAAATACTAGCATCTAATTCTTGTCCGTGCCTTGCAAGTATCTAGAATACATACATTAAGAAGTTTTATTTCACGGAGGAGCTACAATTTCCAGTTTACTTTGAAATGACAGGTTAAGCCTTGCCCTACTAAATAAAAATTTCTCATTTACCGTGTAAACACAAAATGAAATCCTCGTGTGCAAAAATATAAATCTGCCAAGGGCACACACAAAAATCACTTGCCCCCTCCTTTGTAATGATGCATGCATGATGAAACAATATAAAAGCACAAAGTAAACGAATGTAAGTTAAAAAATGACTTTGAATTTACGTTTTGCTGTAAAGGGGGAGCAACGCCTGAGCAAGGTGACACCTCTGGGCACAGGTGTTGGAATCACATCTGCGATACCATATTTCCTCACCTTCTTTCTAATAAATCCTTCAGCCCCCAATTAATGTTTCTTGCCAGTTTTCTTTTTCGTCAAAACAGCTAATTGTTAACCAGGGACCTGAGACTCCCTCGCGTCTATCAACAAAACAGCTAGAAGGATCAGTTATTTTCTTTTCAGACACTTGTCAGAACTGAAAGCGTATCCCTCAAGCCTCAGAGGAAGAGTTTAGTGGCACACTGTCTCTATCCAAAGCGAGAATTGACCACAGAATAAACAATACCTGGAACAGACGTACGAGCTACCAACCCCCCGAGAAACACTAAAACCCACTTCTACCAAAGGAAGTGAGAAATACAAACCAAAATAGAAAAAAAGTACACTGGTGTTGCTCTCATTGCTATTTAATAGATGATTGATAAGAGGGTAAAAAATGTCAACCTCAAAGAAAATGTCCTATTTCCCAAAACCCAACTAACTTTCCCCAAACTTATTTTTTACTAAGAGGAGAATAATAAAGACTATTTGCTAAGCCTCAACCACACAGAAGATAAAAACAGCAACCTGGGAGAGAGAACAAGAAAGCCCCGAACAGCACAAAGCTAACACTCCTGTTAGTCTCACCAGTTCACCAGTTCTAGAAAGCTCGCCACGGACTCACCTCAGCCCGGACCTACCCGGCTCCCTGAAGGGGCGATTTCCCTGCAGGGCTGGAAGATCAAACAGGTACCCATTCCATGACCATGCCAGTGAGAAAAGCAAGGCTATTCTGAAAGCTCTAGCAGTTACTTAGAAAACAAGCTGGGTCTCTAGAGGACATTCTTGAAAACCTGAGCCCAACTCCCAGAAAAACGCTCTTGACCACTTACCACTACCAGAAGCTGCTAAGTGGCAGATCAGAATCAGCACCTCCTCAGCAAAAGAGGAAGACGTTGTAGGGAAGCGGTTTCACTACCAGTGAGGAATTGGGGGAGAGAATGCTCCTTGGAAAAATACCAAAAGCCCAGAAGAGTCTCTCCTTCGCTAGCTGCCTGCTGCTGCTGCCAGGGCAGACAGAACGGGTTAATCTTGGAGAAACAAAAGGAAGCTCCCTAGAGGCTGGTTTCGGGAGGGTGGCTTCCTCTGTGGGAACCAAGAGTTCAGAGGATGAAAGCGGACCGCAAGGGGTGACCAGCTACCACTTCTGCTTTACCAAACTTGTGTCAGCCCTTGGCTGGGGGAGGTAAGCAAACATTTTTGGAGTTTCCACCTGTTTTTCTCAGAAATGAAGGAATTAGCAGTGGTCTTTTTGTGTGTTTTCCTAATCATTACGTGGGGCGTTCAACTCTCTTAAGGATGAAAGCTAAGCACAATCAAGCAACATTTAGCACGAAGAGCAATGACACTTCCTGTTTCCCAACATCCTTAACTTCAGCTCAGAGGAGCAAACTGTTAACCCTGAGGATGCCAAGGAACAAATGCACGTGGGAAATAGACTTGACTTTTTCATTCAAAATCGCTTTGAGAGCGTTCTGGTTTTTAAAATAGGATTGGACGAACTCAAAATACTTTGGTTTGTGACTATTTTTTAAATGAAAGGAGTATGGCTCCTTTTAAACATGTCTAAAGCCATTTATGGACTTTCCAGAAGTTGCATCAGATTTGCAGTTAAGTGCTGAAACCAAATAGGTTTTAGTCATGTCTCTACCCCCAGAATCAGCTGGTCCCCTGTGCACTGTCAACTCTACTGTTCTAGAACATTCTGGTACTGAGCGCTCAGTTTTCCGCAGAGCCAGATCAGAGCGAACGGAGGGCCTTTCCCTTCCAGGGCTCCAAGGTCACAAGAAACTGCAGATTCTTGAAACAAGAATGATAGCTTTCTTCTTTGGATGATGAGAAGGACCAAGAACATCCTAAGCAATGAAGCAATCATTTTTTTAAAATATTTTCAATGAAAAACTTTTAAATAAAAAAAAAAAAAAAAATTAGGTATAGCCTCTGCCATTTTTTATCTTATCGGCAACTATTATAAGTTTGGTCATTCCCTTTGTTGAAGAAGATGTAAATATTTTCTCCTACCCTGTTAGTGGGAATAGAAATTGATAAATTATTTTCAAAGGGAACCCGGCCAGTGTGGTTTAGTGGTTGAGCGTGAACCCATGCACCAAGAGGTCACCAGTTCAATTCCCTATCAGGGCACATGCCCAGGTTGTGGGCCAAATCCCCGGTGGGGGAGGGGCATGCAGGAGGTGGCCAATCGATTTTCTCTCTCATCGATGTTCTATCTCTCTCCCTCTCCCTTCCTCTCTCTCTAAGAATCAATAAACAAACCAGAAAAATAAAACTTAATATTTCAAAGGGAAACTGAGTAATGCCTTTAAATATAGAAGTGTGTATGTTTCCATCTCTTAGAAATTTACCTTACAAATGATCAGAAACTTGTATATACATCTGTAAAAAGGTCAATTATAGCACTGTCTGATAGTAAATAACCAAAAATGGCTTAAATATAGAAACTGGCTAAAGAAGGTAAGGTTCATCTGTACAGAGAGTGCTATGCAGCCATCAAGGAGCAGAGCTCGAGTAAAGAATCAGATCTCTGGGCTCAGATCTGGCTCCACCAGGGGACTGTGAGCAAGTTCCCAAACCTCTGTGGACCTCAATTCCTCACATGTAAAAAAGTGATCATTATACTACTTACCACAGAGGATTATTGTGACTGAGACAGTGCCTGGACCGTAGCAGAGGCTCAAGAAATATTAGCAATTATCAATGAAAGAAGTAGGACTCTTCAAACTGTCTTGGAAAGATGCCCAAGATGTATTGTCAAGTGGAAAGAGAAATCACAGAATCAGTATGGAACAATTCCATTCGGTAAAATTATTTTAAATATACTTGCTGTTTACTATTTCCTTCCCCTAAACTATAAGATCCTTTAGAGGGACACTTGTTCACTGTAGTGTGCCCAGGGTCCATAATAGACATTAAGTAAATATTCATTGACTGAATGAATGATAACAGGAAGGCTAAGCAAAAGGAAATAATTAATAGTAGTGACCACTAAGGAACAGCATGGGGATGAATGTTTCATTGGTTCTTACCCTTTCGTATGCTTAAATTTTTCACAAGGAGCTTGCACACCAAAAATAAAAATGCAGCTCTTAATAGATAATGTTTTTGTTTACAGAGAGCACCTTGAGATCTATCGTTGCCCCACTAACAGTAGACATCATGGGGATCAAGGGATGATTCTCCCTATAATCTGATCAATGGAGTCAGAAAGCAATTTACAAAAGTAGGAAAGTACAGAGCTCAGCTTTCCACTGATCTCTCCAAAGTTATCTCTACAATCTCCAAGCGGACCCTCTGCACCAGTGCATTCGCTCCATTACTTAGACATCAATTGCACATTCCACCTGGCATCCTTGCTCAGGCCATTCTCTCCTTCTAGGGTATCTTTCCTTTCATCTTCTCACTCTCCAATCTGTCCTTAAAGAACCAGATCACATATGACCTCCCCAGAGACTTTTCTGATCTTCCCAGCATCGCTGGTTCCTCCCTTGGTCACTGCTAGAGACTGGCTTCGGCACCACCCTCCTACACATCCCACGATGTCTGCCAGCTCCTCTCCTTGCTCATAGATTGCTTTGCTTGAGGACTGTAAGGATTGAATCTTCCATTTCACCTCTCTCTCTCTCACATACACCCACACTCAGACCTGCACCATAAAGGTGTGAGTGCACATTAAGGATCTACATGTTGTGATTTTGTTCCATCTGCCTAAAAGTTTCTGATACCAGAAAAAGTTCATGTGCCTTGTCACTCTCTCTGAAATTTCAAGGCTAGAGATGCCTTTCATTGGCTTACTAAAAATATTCTGCCAAATGCTTCTTTAAAAAGCTCTAAATTGGTTTAAAATGCTCTGGCTTTTTATGTACTAATTAGTCAAGTGATTTAATCAAACTATTTTCATAACTAACGACACTGACAGAATGGGGAATCCTGATGGGAGAAGAAAGTAGAAAGGATAGAGAAGGGCTTATCACACAGTGCTGCTCATGTTTATCTCATGCACAGAAGCTTTCATAGTGTGTGTGTGTGTGTGAGAGAGAGAGAGAGAGAGAGAGAGAGAGATTCCAAGAACTGATTTCTTACCATTCTGAAATATTCGTTCATTTTAAAATGCAAGTATCTTTTGCAGATAGGTCTTTGGGTATTTAAATAAAAATAATTTTACAGTGTCATAGAATTATGTACTTAAAATCACAGAGCATCAGATTTATTTGTCTCATCGTTTAAAGTCCCAAAGGTCTTTATCAGTCTCAGTCAGGAACATGACATTATAGTAGTTGTTCTCTGTCGGGCTCTCTTATCTCCCTCGGATCCCCTTGACTATCTCCCTCACTTCATTCAGACTTCTGCTCAATGTCACTGACTCCAAGAGGCCTTCCCTGGTCAGCCTACCTAAAACAACACACACCCTACCGCTCTCTATCCTTATCCTGTTTTCTTTTCTTCTGTAATAAATTACACAGCCATTCTACTATATATTTCTTATTCATTATTCACTTCCCCCCACTAGAAGGTCTGCTCCAGGACAGCAGAGACTTTGTCTTGTTCGGGGCCAGAACAGTGTTTAGTAGGTGCTTGATGAATGTTGAATAAACAAATGATTAGTAACAGCATTGTTGTACAGTTACTTGTTGCTTACTAACATGTATGTAGCCTACTCTAAAATGTGAGCTGCTCTAAAATACAGCACTTGTCTCATTCACTTGTATTTTAAAAGTGCCCAACAGACAGTCATTTATCAAAAATTGACACTGAACTCTATAAAAGTATATTCTCTACATGACCCTCAGCTAAGCTTCTCGTAGCTCATCTTAACTTGTTAGATCCCAAAGTAGTGTCAGTTGGGAGGCCTAATTGAAATAGATCTTTTTACAGGCAAACAGCAGTTAGAGTCCCATCTCATTTCTGTGTAGCTGCATCTTGATGTGACCAACACAGAAGAGGAGCTTTGGTGAAAGAAGCCTACAGCACAATGAAGGGGAAGAAAGAAGCTCACTCCTTAGGGTGTAAACACAGATGCACTTGCTCTGAATAACCAAAAACACATAGGAGGAAATGAGGGTTTAAAAGTTTGGCTTAGCAAAAAATTGAAAACTGATTTGAAAAAATAATGACAGAAAACATCCCTAAATTGGTGAAGGAAACAGACATACAAATCCAAGAAGCACAGAGAGTCCCAAACAAGATAAACCCAAAGAGGTCCACACCAAGACACATCATATCATCATCAAAATGCTAAAGGTTAAAGACAAAGAGAATCTTAAAAGCAGCAAGAGAAAAGAAGTTAGTTACCTACAAGGGAGTTCCCATAAGACTGTCGGCCAATTTCTCAAAAGAAGGGAATGACAAGAAATATTTAAAGTGATGAAAAGCAAGGACCTACAACCAAGATTACTCTATCCTGCAAAGCTATCATTTAGCTTCAATGGCCATATAAAGAGTTTCCCAGACAAGAAACAGCTAAAGGAGTTCACCACCAAACCAGTGTTATATGAAATGTTACCAGGTCTTCTTGAAGAAAAAGAATATAAAAAATATGAACAATAAGATGGCAATAAATACATATCTATCAACAATTGAATCTACAAACAAAATGAGCAAGCTGAACAGAAACAGACTCATACAGAGACCTTTTGGTTGGTTGCCAGATGGGAGGGGGGTTGGGTGGATGGATGAAAAAGATAAAGGGATTAAAAAGTGCAAATTGGTTGTTAGACTGACAAACCTCAAAGGGAAGTGGGGAGAGGGGCCAGGAAGAGAGAAACCAAAAAACTTATTTGCATATATGCATAGCCAATAGACACAGACAGTAGTGTGGGGAAGGCAGGAGGGGGATGGGAGTGGGAAAGGAGGGATATCCGTGATACATTCAACAATAAAAATAAGTTTTTCAAAAAATGTTCAGTTTAGCCCTGGCTGGTTTGGCTCAGCGGTTAGAGCATTGGCCCACAGACCAGAGAGACCCGGGTTCGGTTCCTGCTAAGGGCATGTACCTCAGTTGCAGTTCGTCCTCAGCCCTGGTTGGGATTGTGTGGGTGGTAACCAGTCAATGTGTCTCTCTCACATCAATGTTTCTCTCTCTCTCTTCCTCCCTCTCTCCCTCCTGCTCTATCTGAAGATAAATGCAAAAATGTCCTCAGGTGAGGCTAAAGAAATAAAAATGTTTGGTTTAGCCCAACTGGTATGGCTCAGTGGCTATGCGTTGACCCATGCACCAAGAGGTTCCTGGTTTGATTCCCGGTCAGGGCACATGCCCAGGTTGTGGGCCCAATCCCCAGTGGGGGTCATGCAGGAGGAGGCCAATCAATGTTCTCTCTCATCAATGTTTCTATCTCGCTCCCTCTCCCTTCCTCTCTCTCTAAAATCAATAAAGAAAAAAATAAATAAGTAAAAGTTTGGCTTTGTTCCACTCCTAGGTATATTCCCAGAACTGAAAGCAAAGACTCAAACAGATATTTGTATGCCAATGTTCACAACAATGTCATTCAGGGTTAGGGTAGGGTTAGGGTTAGGGTTAGGGTTAGGGTTAGGGTAGAAGCAACCCAAATGTCCACCGATGGATGAATGGATAAACAAATGTGGTATATATGTACAATGAAATATTATTCAGCCTTAAAAAGGAACAAAATTCTCATGCATGCTACAACACGGATGAATCTTGAAACCTTTTCCTATGTGAAATAAGCCAACTCGGAAGGACAAATATTGTGTAATTCCACTTACATGAGATGCCTAGAGTAGGCAAAAAATAGAAGCTACCAGCATTTGGGGGAGGGAAGAATGAGAAGTTATAGTTCACTGGGTACAGAATTTCAGACAGAGATGTTGAAAAAATTTCAGAGATGGGTAGTGGTGATGGTCACACAGCATCGTGAATGTGCTTAATGCTGTTGAACTGAAAAGTGGTTACATGGTAAATTTTATGTTACTCCCGCTAGATAATATTGTCATAATAAGAAATGTCTAAACTTGCAAGAATTTTTATGAGTTGATTTGAGCCAAATTGACGAGAAGCATAATCTCAACGAACTGAGAAATGCTCCGGAGAAGAGCAGTTTTGCACCTGTGTGCTTTAGGTCTCTGAGTTTGCAAGGCCGCATGCAGGCCTCCCCTCAAGTTTACTTGGTGGCACCTTTTTTGTCCACAATATTATCTGAACAGGACTTAATCTGTAGTCTTCATTGGACAGCATGTACATGGTCAGAACACCAGAAGTTCTACGCTTTCAAGAGGACTTGTCTTGCCTTAAAATCTTACTTTTTGTAAATATGACCTTCATGTCTGTAATCTAGAGTTTCCAAAGAGCTTTCTTGGTGATCACCTCAACTTGCCTTCACCACAATCCAGTCAGTTAGGTGAAAAGAATTTTGATTAAATAGCTGAGCATTTGAGAGAAAAGTTTTTCCTAATTTACTCACCCTCTTACCTTGTCCCCTGACTTTATATATAATTTCTCAAAAGGAAGCCATGAAAAAAAATTTCTTTTTGTACATGCCCCTGGCGGAAACCGAACCCGGGACTCTCTGGTCCGCAGGTTGACGTTCCAACGGCTGAGCCAAACAGGCCAGGGCCAAGCCATGAAAATTTTTATGCTTGAGAATCTGCAGCTATGCAGCTTTTCTGAACAGAATAAATAGCATTGAGTATTTCTTGGTAGCTGTGAATATACCAAGTTCCACTGCCAAGACAGCTAAGAAAGCCAATGAAGTATCCTTTTACGCAAACAGATTAACCACCTATAACAACTGGGATGTCCTGACCCATCATTCCAAATCTACAGTTGGAAGAAATGGATTTAAACAGATTTTTATTCAGTAAGTGCGGATACTCTGCTAGGCACTTTGTGAGACATAGAAAGATGAACAAAATGTGATTCTTGCTCATGAGACTCTTACCAAGTACTGGGAGGAGTCAGGCATGCAGATGAGGGGGTTCTGCAGCCAAAGGAGAAAACAGGCTCTGCTGTTGATTAGGGAACTGCCAAGCAGTAGACTCAGTCACTTTGTGTCAATTCAACTTAATCACAATGATATGAACTAATCAAGAATTAATCAATTCCCAGGAATTTAGCCATTACAAGGGTTTTATGGGGTGTTGTTTGTTTGTTTGTTTGTTTGTTTGTGTTTGTTTGTGAGCTTGCTTACTTTTAATGCCAAGAAAGAAATATTGAGCTGACTGAAATGTCAACCCAAGCCTCGGTGTCAACCTGAATGACAGAGAAGTACCTCTGGCCTAAAATTATGATTTAAACACATACAATACAAAAGGGGGGGGGGGACAGAACAAAGTATTTCCCAATTTAATAAACACATTCTTGAACGATCCACCTGCTGAGAGGAGACTAGAAGCCAGCTGACCTCCTGACGCTGCATCCCTTTGAGAGGAACCCTGGAGCCCACGCTGTAAACTACCTCTGCACCAAAGTGTGAGAATTGCTGGGGTATAAGTGACGAAATATTGTGCAAATTACTTAACTGCCTTACATTTTAGCTTCCTGGGTGTAAAATTAGGAAAAGTAAAACCGTTTTCTTTAGCTGTTTGTGAAAATCAAATGAGATATTCACTAAATGGATAAAAGAACGAATGCATGAGTAAATTGCATGTGCAGTGATAGAAGGAGAATAAGACATAAACCAGCACCTATCACATTGTCTAACATTGGTCAGTGTTCTCCCTCTTCTCTCTCTAGAATCTTCCCAATGGCTACCACATTTCTTGTATCAGAAGAGAAGGAAAAGCTCTGGGTTCTGAGCTACTCCACATCTTCAGTACCTTCCATTCTGATACAATTACCTGACTTCTCCTCTTCCTAGGACAGTAGTCCCCAAGCATATCCTTTCTATAAACCATAAAACAGCACAAGAAATAGACAGTTTTAAATGATGAGATCAAGTAGAATAAAAAGAAGTTTTAATATATTCTTCCTGCAGCCCTAGGGGTTGAAAACCACTACTCCAGTACAAAATGTTCCAGTAGTAGTACAACTCGGTGAGCAAAGATGGCAGCGGGCAGGACAGGAGGAAGGGTGAGTGTGTGAGAGAGTGAGCGAGTGTGTGAGAGAGTGTGAGTGGACTTGAAGGTGGACAACCAAACCCGAGCAGTGCAAAGACAAGAAGCAGAAGGTTCCTGTGCTGTGGACGGAGCAGCCGGCTACCGCGGTAAGCGGCTCTTCAGGGCGCTTCTCCCTGTGCTTCGGGGAGGTCCCACCATTTGGAAGATCCCGGGTCTTCCCTGGGAGGAGGCAGTGGGAGCGGCTAGGGCCCAGCAACCTGAGCCCACCAGTGCACCTGGCACCATCAGACCAGTGGACACTCTGTGTCAACACAGACCAGTGCACAGTAGTGGAGCTCCCAAGGTGCCGGTCATGGAAGGTGCAGACAGCCCGGAGCCCAGCACCATCCCCCATAGTAGCGACCTGATCAGAGTCAAGATATACCCCCAGCAACAGAGGCTGGGGAACAGACATCCATCCCCAGGCAACAGAAGCACAGACCAGCAGCTGAGACCCATCCCCACAAACTACAGCATAATCTGAGCAGAGTTGAGCCCCATAGGGCAGCAGCACTCCCCAGACACCAGCAGCGGGACCTGGGGCTCCACAGAGGCCTGTGTGGTCCAGTAGCTCACAAGAGCAGTGGGAAGCCGGAGCCTGAGAGAGACTGGTGTGATCCAGCTGCTCTCCCACAGAACCTGAAGTGTGCGGGGCACCAGAGAGGCCTGTACAACCCAGTAGGGCCTGTGTGATCTAGTTACCCACGGAGCCTCTGGGGTGCTGAAGCACCAGAGAGGCCTGTGCAACCCAGCAGGGACTGTGCCATCCAATTACCCTATAGACCTGTGGGGTGCTGAAGCACCAGAGAGGCCTGTGAGACCCAGAAGCCCATAACATAGGCATAGAGCTGGGTCCCCAAAAGGACTGTGCGATCCAGTTACCCACAGGACCTGCAGGGTGTGGGGGCACCAGGAAGGCCTGTGCGACCCAGCCACACACAAGATAGGAATAGAGGAGGTGAAAATGGAGGCAGATAGAATAGAAGCTACGCAGACGATCTCCCAGCACCAAATGAGAATTACAACTAAAATAAAGACAAATCCTCAGAAAAAAAGCAACAAAAAAGCAGCAGGACAAGACCATAAAACCAGGGACACTGGTAGGATCTGCGGAGGCACTAGAGGGTGGCGGGCTAGGAGCCCACGGACAGCAGCAGTCTTAGCTGTGAGCAGCGCCCTTGGGGAATAAAGACCAAGCCCGCTCCACAGCACAGAGAGCCAGGACAGAGCACTAAAATAACCACAGCCACTCACCTGGGGGCTACGGCAGAGGGAGGGCTGATTGGGCTGGAACTCTGTGGGGACATCTGAGATTTGGAGGGCACTCAGAGTTTTTGCTGAGTTGTGGCCACAAAGGACAGGGGCCAATGTGCTCCCTCCCCAAACTGTGGAGGAAGCAGCAGCCCTCCCCCTCGGAGATTCAGACTTTCCCAGGTGAGGCAAAGAAATGCAAATTAGGGCTCATTAATAACCAGCATCTATCCCACCCTCTGGAAATCCTCTTATGCAGAACATGAGGGCTACATTCCAAGGCACTGAGTAACTGAGACTACTACCCTCCAGAAAAAAGCTAGAGGATAACTGAACCTTTCCTGGGCTTGCAAATCTACCCAGAAAACTAAGACTTGACAGTGGTGTTTAAAGTGGGCCCACCCAGGCCCATCCAAACCCAGTAGAGGGAGCCACAAACAGCAGAACACCAACACTCACAGGGAAAATTTGGCAGGCTTTAAAACCCACTGAGATAGCCAAAATCGTGAAACAAAGAAACAAATTCCAAATGAAAGAACAAGAGAACTCTATCGAAGATGACATAATTGAAATGCAGCTAAGCAAATTATCAGAGGTAGAGTTCAGTGCCATGATCTTGAGGAAGCTCAACAGCATGAGTAAGGACATCAGCACCATGACTAAAGCTATGGAAACATTGAAAATCAACCAATTGGAAATGAAGAATGACATAGCACAAATTAAGAACACATTGGAAGGACTAACCAGCAGAGTAGAGGAAGCTGAGGACCACATCAATGAATAAGAACACAGGGTAGAAAAAATTAACCAATCAGAAAACCAAAACAAAAAAACAATTAAAAAACAGGAAGACAGTTTAAGAGAACTGTGGGACAACTGGAAATGTAATAACATTCACATCATAGGAGTCCCCAAAGAGGAAGAAAATGGACAAGAATTAGAGAATATATTTGAAAAAATAGTGACAGAAAACTTTCCTAACTGGGTGAAGGAAGAAGGCATTCAAATTCAAGAAGCACAGAGAGCCTCAAGTAAGAAAAACCCAAACAGGTCCACACCAAGACACATAGTAATTAAAATGCCAAAAATTAAAGACAAGGAGAGAATCCTAAAGGCAGCAAGAGATAAGCAACAGGTGACCTTCAAAGGAAACCCCATAAGGCTCTCAGCTGACTTCTCAACAGAAACACTACAGGCCAGAAGGGAGTGGCATTAAGTAATCAAAGTCATGAAAAAAAAAGGATTTGAATCCAAGACTGCTCTATCCAGCAAGGCTATCATTCAAAATAGAAAGTCAAATAAAGAGCTTTCCAGAAAAAAATAAGGCTAAAGGAATATATTAACACCAAACCAGCATGGCAAGATATGCTTAAAGGAATGCTGTAATTAGTAGAAGAAAGAGAAAGAAAAATAGAACCACAGTACACAAAAATGGCAATAAATAAGTACATATCAATTATCACCTTAAATGTCAATGGTTTGAATGCTCCAATAAAAAGACACAGAGTAGATGACTGGAAAAGAAAGCATGACTCACATGTATGTTGTTTACAAGAGACCCACCTCACAACAAAAGACTCACATATGTTGAAAGTGAAGGGATGAAAAAAAATCTTTCAAGCAAACAGAAAGCAAAAAAAAAAAAAAAAAGCTGGGGTAGCAATACTCATATCTAATAAAATAGATTTCAAAATGAAGGCCATAAATAGAGACAAAGAAGGCCACTACATAATACTGAAAGGAACTATCCAACAGGAAGATATAACCTTGGTAAACATATATGCATCCAATTTAGGAGCACAAACATATATTAAAAATCTTTTGGAGGACTTCAAAGGAGAAATCAACAGCAATACAATTATAGCAGTGGACTTTAATACCCGGCTGACATCACTGGATAGATCTTCTAGACAAAAAAATTAACAGGGAAACACAGACTCTAAATGAAGCGCTAGATCAAATGGATTTAATAGATATCTAGAGAATTACAACCTAAAACCGCAGAATTCACATTCTTCTCAAGTGCACATGGGACACTCTCAAAGATAGACCACATGTTAGGGCACAAACTAAGTCTCTACAAGTTCAAGAAGATTGAAATCATATCAAGCATCTTCTCAGATCACAATGGCATAAAACTAGAAATCAATTGCAACAAAAACATGCAAAGACATTTAAAAATATGGAGGCTAAATAGCATGTTATTGAATAATGAATGGGTTACCATGGAGATCAAGAAAGAAATTAAAGACTTCCTGGGAACCAATAAAAATGAACACACAACACAAAATTTATGGGATGCAGCAAAAGCAGTTCTGAGAGGGAAGTTCATAGCACTACAGGCCTACCTCAAGAAGCAAGAAAAATGTCTAATAGACTATCTAACTTCACCAGTTAAAGAACTAGAGAGCAAACAAAAAGAAAACCCCAAATCAGGTAGAAGGAAGGAAATAGTAAAGATCAGACCAGAAATAAATGACATGGAGACCAAAAAAACAATTCAAAGGATCAATGAAACAAAGAGCTGGTTTTTCAAAAAGATAAACAAGATTGATGGACCCTTACCTACACTCACCAAGAAACAAAGAGAGAGAATCCAAATACACAAAATCAGAAATGAAAGGGGAGAAATAATAACTGACACCACAGAAATACAAAGGATAGTTAACAAATATTACGAACAATTATATGGCAACAAATTCGACAATCTAAGCAAAATGGACAAATTTCTAGAACCACACAGTCTCCCAAAACTGAACTGGAAAGAAATAGAAAACTTGAACAGACCAATAACAACAGAAGAAATTGAAGATGTAATCAAGACTCTCCCAGCAAACAAAAGCCCAGGCCCAGACGGGGGAATCTTATCGAACATTCAAAGAAGAAATAATACCCATTCTCCTCAAACTATTCCAAAAAATTGAAGAAGAAGGAAGACTTCAAAACTCATTTTATGAGGCCAGCATAATTCTAATTCCAAAACCAGAAAAATACACTACAAAGAAAGAAAGCTACAGACCAATATTTCTGATTAACATAGATGCCAAAATCCTGAACAAAATACTAGCAAATCAAATCCAGCAATACATCAAAAAAGTTATTCACCAAGACCAACTGGGATTCATCCCAGGGATGCAAGGCTGGTACAATATTCACAAATCAATAAATGTGATACACCACATAAACAAAATGAAAGATAAAATAATATGATCATATCAATAGATGCTGAAAAAGCATTCAACAAAATTTAGCACCCATTTCTGATAAAAACGCTCAGCAATCTGGGAATAGATGGATCATATCTCGACATAATAAAGGCCATATATGAAAGACCTACAGCCAACATCATACTCAATGGGCAAAAACTAAAAGCATTTCCCTTAAGAACAGGAATAAGACAAAGATGCCCACTTTCACCACTCTTATTTAGCATAGTACTGGAAGTCTTAGCCACAGCAATCAGAAAGGAGGAAGTGAAACTGTCATTATTTGCAGATGACATGATACTGTATGTAGAAAACCCCAAAGACACCATCAAAAATTTACTAGACTTAATAAATGAATTTGGCAAAATTAGCAGGATACAAAATGAATGTCAAGAAATCGATGGCATTCTTATACACCAATGATGAACTCACAGAAAGAGAAACTAAGAAAACAATCTCATTTACCATCGTGGCAAAAAAATTAAGATACTTGGGAATAAACTTAACCAAAGAAATAAAGGACCTATTCACAGAAAACTACAGGTCATTGAAAAAAGAAATAGAGGAAGATATAAAACAGTGGAAGCACATACCTTGTTCATGGATTGGAAGAATTAACATCATTAAAATGTCCATATTACCCAAAGCAATCTATAGATTCAATGCAATCCCCATCAAAATACCAACATATTTCATAAAACTAGAACAAATACTTCAAATGTTTATATGGAACCAAAAAAGACCTCAAATAGCCACAGCAATCTTGAAAAAGAAGAACAAAGTTGGAGGGATCACATTACCAGATTTCAGGTTATACTACAAAGCCACTGTAATCAAAACAGCCTGGTACTGGCACAACAACAGGCATATATAGACCAGTGGAACAGAACAGAGAACCCAGAAATGAACCCAAGGCAATATGCTCAGTTAATATTTGACAAAGGTGGCAAGAGCATACAGTGGAGTAAGGACAGCCTCTTTAATAAATGGTGTTGGGAAAATTGGACAGCTTCATGCAGAAAAATGAAACTAGACCATCAACTTGCACTATACACAAGAATAAACTCAAAATGGAAAAAAGACTTAAATGTGACTCATGAATCCATAAAAATCCTAGAAGAAACTGTAGGCAACAAAATTTCAGACATCATACGCAGCAGAATTTTCACTGATACATCACCTAAGGCAACAGAAACAAAAGAGAAAATGAACACATGGGACTACATCAAACTCAAAAGCTTCTGCACAGCAAAAGACACAATCATCAAAATGGAAAGGCAACCCACTCTATGGGAGAGCATAATTGCCAATGATATATCAGATAAGGGGTTAATTTCCAATATATATGTGCTCATACAACTCAACAAAAGAAAGACAAAAACCCCAAGTGAAAAATGGGCAGAGGAACTAAATAGACACCTCTCCAAACAGGACATACAAATGGCTAAGAGACATATGAAGAAATGCTCATCATCACTAATCATCAGAGAGATGCAAATTAAAACAACAATGAAGTATCACCTCACACGTGTCAGAATGGCTGCCATCAGCAAATCATCAAACAAGTGTTGGCGAGGGTGTGGAGAAAAGGGGACTCTAGTATACTGCTGGTGGGAATGCAGACTGGTGCAGCCACTATGGAAAACAATATGGTGTTACCTCAAAAAATTAAAAATTGAACTTCCATTTGACCCAGTGATCCCACTTCTAAGAATATACCCTAAGAAGCCTGAAACACCAATAAGAAAGAATATATGTACCCCCATGTTCATAGCAGCACCATTTACAATAGCTAAGATCTGGAAACAGCCCAAATTTCCATTAGTAGACAAATGGATAAAAAAAACCAGTGGTACATACACACAATGGAGTACTATGCAGCTGTAAGAAAGAAAGATCTCTTATCCTTTGAGAGGACATAAAGGGACCTGGAAAGTATTATCCTAAGTGAAACAAGCCAAACAGAGAAAGACAAGTATCATATGATCTCACTTTTTTGTGGACTATAATGAACATAACAGTCTGAGGAATGGGGTAGTCCCAGAGACATGGAAGTGGGGTACAGACTGACAATCCCCAGAAGAGAGGGTGGTGGGGGAGAGATAAACCACAGAACTTAATATGCATGTATGCATGAACAATGGATATGGACAACAAAGCTGGGGACAGGGCACGGAGGGAGGGGAGGAGGGAATCAGTGGGGGGAAAAAGAGAAACATCTGTAACAATTAATTAATTAATTTTTATAAGTTTCAGCAGGATAGTAAGAAGCCAGGAAAATACCTTGGCAAGGGGAAACTGAGACAGATGGCTGATTTAAACTGACCTCACCCAGCACCCTGACTCACCTGCCTCCTTCTCCCTTGCACGACCACTCCCTTAAGCACTCTGCTCTCAGGACAATGAGGTTCTGATCAGCATCAGATCATCTTATGAACAAATCCTGGGGTCTGTGGACCACAGAGATGGAGTTTTGGTCAAGCTAGAGATGATACCTAGGCCTCCAGGCCCAGAAAAGCAGCAAAACCAGATGAAACAGATACCATGGTCAATATCAGGACCAGATTAAATGACTAATGACCCCCTAGAACCAACCACTCAGTAGAGACCACGACCCTGAAAGGACACACCTGGAAAGCTGATGAATATTCTATTGATATCCTCCCCTGAAACCTCTCCTAAAATTCCTGCCTTTGGAAAACAGATTAAAAGCCCTGAAGACACACCCATGCCTTTCCCCTCTTCTTTCCTAAGGCGTGTATCTTTTGCTTTCTTCTCCAATGGCCCTGCCTTTGCCTCTGTAACTTGCTTCCTGAGTCCACACAGCCCAGCTGGTTCATTTCTGCCTCGGTGACTCTCTTCCTAAAAGGCCAAGGCAGATCTCTGAGCAGCCTGCTTGATTATTCCCTTTGAGTGTACTTTCACTTTGCTTGCTAAATAAACTTCCTCTTGTACTAGAGTTCTTGACTCTAAATTCTTTCTTTGCCAAACTCAAACCAAGAGCCCATAATGCTGCTAAAGGAAGTACACTAAAAATGTTTCTGCCCCACCCTGACCTCTTCCCTTCAGTGCCTAAAATCTACTCACTTCTCATTTAGGAACAGGTTCACCATATCTAAAAAGCGAGTTTTCTAACCTCTTGTAGTTTCGTTTACTCTCTGGTTCTTCCCGTGGTGCAGTGGGCCAAAGTGCATCAAAAAAAACAATTTAATTTCTTCTCCCCCAATCTGCTCATAAATCACTTCCTGCTGGTTAGTTAACCTCTTGTGTAAGAAAGTAGGTTTCCTTACACTAATCAACATAAACAACTGACCCCTTTTGGTGGTGCCATTTCCTATGTGAAACTTTCCACGTTGATGAGAAGATTCACAACTGAGTGTTAGTTATTACTCAACTCACAGAAAGAACAAAAAAAACTCAGAGAATGCAAGGAGACATTTCTTTAGAAGTTGAGCTCTAACTTAACTAAGTTAAGTAAGTTAGTTAGATAGAGACACAGATTTAAAACTGTGGAACATCTGTAATACATTTTACACTCAACAATAAAGATTTTTTTAAAAAAAGAATAGAGGCGTTTCCTTCTCTACTATTAAAATGTTAGGAATTACAAGTAAACTAAAAATAATATAAATCCACCACTACATTAAAATTAAGTTGGTATGGGTTAAAAAAAAAAGATACCCAAGTTTCTGGGTGTTGAAAGTCACCTCTGGGGACAGGATCCTCTCAGCGATTTGGACTTTCCCTCGATAGCTCTCCTGAATATCCCTTTCAGGGCAGACATTCAGACACAAAGCAGACAGTGGGACCCAGGAAGTTTGTTGTGATCCAGTCCAATTCACCCAAACCAGATGATTTGCATTTAACTTGCCCTTTCAAATGCATGCTGAACCATATGTTGCAAAACGAGATGACCTAGCTCTAAACCAGACAGCCTAACCCCAAGCCAGACAATTGGCATACCTAGTTGCAAAAGTCATCCTAACAGTTCGTTTCCAAATGGCAAAGGTTCCACAACCAAAACTGAATCCTGGAATAGACTGTAGGCAACAGTGAGAGGAACACTCCCCAAAATGACGTGTCCCTTGCTGTCAGGAAAGCACAGTGTCTTCTCTGCACAAAATACGTGCTCAGGAGATATCTGGGGGCTCTACATTCTTATACATTAACATCATAATAAGTTCCTACAACAATAAGTGGCATTTACAAGAATGGAGGAGTCCATCTGGAAGGAGCTCCATCTGGATCGGTTTCAGGGCTCCGGTGGTTCTCGCCGTCTCAGAACCTTCAAGACACAGGACCAGCCCAAAACTCAGGCTCTGTTAACATTCATGGCAGGTCCACTTCCTCCTCAGCAGTCGGTCCTCCATGCAAGAAGGAAGGACTAGGACCGCGTGGCTTTAAAAGAGTGTTTCCCTTTATCTCTTTACCCCTTCAGCCTGCCCTGCACATCAGTAGATGAGAAACGCCTACCTCTTAACACATCATTTGGAAAGTGCAGGTTCTAAGATCAAAGGAGTTCATGCTCCTAATCAGGACTATCTCTAGGACGTTTCACACGTGCGGTGCGCCACTATTTTCCAAGCCCCAATTCGGTACCAACCCCTTTGCAAGGTATTGGGGATCCCAAGATAACCAAGACGTGGTCTCTGCCCTAGCAAGAACCTTTCTTTCTAGTGGAAAGGGCAATGAATTGTCAATAAGCCACCGTGAGACAATATGATAGGAACTCGAACGGCAGTACAGCCTGTCCAGTACGCTCTGGAACTACGGGAGGAGTACTTATTTCTACGTGACTGTCAAGCTGTCAAGGGGAAACCTCAGGATAACACATGAAGCCGAATCCTAAAAGATGAGTAGGAGGTGAGTAGGGAGGATCTTGTTCGTCCCATAAGCTAACAATCCAAGAGAAAAACATGTCACTGACCATTTGTGTCTCCCCTTCTCAGCTCCCAGGCCACCCAACCTCAGAGAACCGCAGCGCCCTCTGTCACCTGGGTTTCCACTCCAAATGGCTAGAGTGAGTCACAGACACACATCCTACCACATTCATGACTGTGGAGAGCAGAGTGAGTTCATCGTCACTGCACTGCATCAGCGAAAGTCATTCCTAGGTCCTGGTAACTCAGAGACCAGGCAGGGGCAGGCAGGAACTGAGTCCTGCAGGCTGCAGGTACTGCCCGGGCAGCCCACCCCTCAGGAAAGCCACCTACATGCATTCTTCTCTGTGTGAGGCGCTGCGGCTGTGCTGTCGTGTGGCTTGTCGATCAAAGGAAGGGACATAAATATCTTCCCAGAGAAGGAGGAGGGTGAGACATGGGGTTAAGACTTGCCAGAGACCAGAGGAGGAAGGGAAACTAGGGAGACAGACTTCAGAGTCCTGGCTTTTCCTAGCTTGGGGCCTAAGCTTCAAGAGGGAGCCGACTATAGAAGCATCCAGAAAGACGTAAAGGCACCTAGGAAATCTGCTGTAGTGGCCTGTTTCCTTCAGCTCTAGGGATGCCCTTGCCCAGCATGGATTCAAATGCAGCCAGGCTGGGAGCAGGGGCAGAGCACTGGGGCTGATGCAGGGCAGGGCCCGGGCAAGATGAAGATCTCTGCTTGAGCCAAGAGAACACAAAGGACCCAGCACGATACCAGCCTCCCGCCTCTGTCCTTGTCCCAAAGTCAAATGAGTTCTCTATGAACCCAGATGCCATCTGCAAGAGGAGCAGGTGAGAAGGACACCCAAGGGCCCTAAAAAGACTTCATGATCAAAAGGAGTTTATTTGAGCTGGAAAAGACTATGATAAGTTGGCTAGGTTAAGGCTTGTTGGGGATTGTTTTTCACTACTTACGCACCAGTGTGTTCAGGCATGTGAGTGATGGATTGAATAGCTTGTGACCCACTACACACATTTCCTTCCCCAAAGGCAGACCATGTCTGTCTCTTCTTACTAAAAACCCTTATTACCTGAAAGAGTTACTCATACCCAGAATGCTCTTTCAGTTTCCTAGGGCTGCAATAAGAAACTACTACAAATTGTGTGGATTATAACAACAGAAAATTATCCCCTCATGGTTCTGGAAGCTTGACGTCTGAAATCGAGGCGTTAGCAAGGTTGGTTCCTTCTGGAAGTGCTGAGGGGGAATCGGCCCCTTGCTTCTGGTGGCTGCTGACACTCCTTGACATTCCTCCCTCCTCTCCGCCTGCGCGTTGCCCGGTGCTCTCCCTGTGTGTCTCCCCTGCGTCTTTGTGTCTTCACCTGGTTTTCATAGAAGGACACCAGTCATTAGATTTAGTGCCCACCCTGATGTAGTATAATCTCACTTTAACTTAATTACATTTGCAAAGACTCTGTTTACATAGAAGCCCACACATTCTGAGATTCTGGGTAGACATGAATTTGGGGAACCCTGTTGAACTCAGTAAAATGTAAAAGGGGGGTTTAATAAACAGCCAGTATTGAAATTATAGAGTGGGGGCTAAGGAGATTTTCATTTGCTTTAAAGAAAGCAAGAGGTCTGCACTCTGACCAGATGGGACTTCTTTGGTTTTGCATGTACAGTAGATGCAGATTGGGGCCTTTGTACACACTGCCTGAATACCCCATCTCCTTTATCCAGCTAAATCTTCCACAGCTGTTGTGCACTAACCATTTGTGTCCCTCTACAATTCACATGTTGAAGCCCCTGTTTGTGAGGGTATGAGGAGGCGGGACTTGGGAGGTGAATAGGGTTCGGCGAGATCATTGGGATTGGACCCTCCTCATGAATGGGATTAGTGTCCTCAGAAGAGTTCATTTCCCATCTGTGCTTCCACTCTGTGAGGACGTGAGATGACAGCAGTGTGCAGCCTGGAAAGGGACCTCACCAGGCCTCAACCATGTTGTCACCCTGATCGCTGACCCCCAGCCTCTGGGAGTGTGAAAAATAAATTCCTCTTGTTTATAAGCCATTTAACCTATGATAGTTTGTTATAGCACCCCAAACAGACTAAGACAACATCTTTCAGGTCTTCCCTGCATTATCCCTTCCCCTGGGGACTCCCTTTGGAGAGTCT
The DNA here is from genome assembly GCF_014108415.1 of Molossus molossus. Taxonomy (NCBI): domain Eukaryota; kingdom Metazoa; phylum Chordata; class Mammalia; order Chiroptera; family Molossidae; genus Molossus; species Molossus molossus. The sequence goes on from NW_023425344.1 coordinate 188,401,895, forward strand.
TTAAGAAATCTGGAACTCCTCTGAGCTCCCACAAGATGCCGCACGTCCCCATCAGGCACCCTGCACGCCTTGCTGTAATCTTCACCTGTCCACTTGTCTGAGCCTCCAACACCTGAGAGTAGCAACTCAATGTCCCACACATAGCACTGGGCCTAGCATGGAACCTAAGAGCCCACGACCCCTGTCGTGAGGACCCAGGCCCTGATGAGCAGCTGGACTCGACTTCTTTGGGCCTCAGCTTCTTCATCTACTAAATAAGAAGCTCAGGCTACAATGTGTATGCAACCCTTCTAAATATACCATTTCACAATAACAGCGATAGGTAACACCTCCTAATAGCTGTGCAGTACTTCACGTGCTCTAAGAGCTGTGCACACAGTTACGTCGTTCTTTTTTAGATCAGTCCTGTGAGGTGTGCCTTTTTGCACATAAGGAGTCAGAGAAAGAGCTATTAAGAAACTTTCATAAAGTTGCAGAACTAGGAAGTGCCAGACTAGAATTTGAACCTGGCAGTCTACTCCTAGAGTCTGTGTTCCTAACCCATCAACTACCTCTGCTTCTGTATAATGAAGCCTCCTTTCATTCCATATAAGAGCTGGTGTGACTTTACTCATTCCCCCAAGAGCCTAGATGTGTCTGATCCCCACAGATATACTAGAAATATAAATTCCAGTTCATCACAATTAGGTAAAGAAAGAGAGTGTCATTCAAATATCCTATGATTTAATTTTAACACCAATACCTAAAAGCATTGCTATACTTCAAACGTCTCTTCTTAAAAATCTTAATAAAATTATTAGGAATGATGCTAACAATACTTATATGTATAATGAGCATTAATTAGAATTAGTTGTACTTAAAAAACAAAGGTTGTGCCCTGGTTGGTTTGGCTCAGCAGTTACAGTGGTTCTCAACCTTCCTAATGCCGTGACCCTTTAATATAGTTCCTCGTGTTGTGGTGACCCCCAACCATTAATTACTTTCGTTGCTACTTCATAACTGTAATTTTGCTACTGTTATGTCTTAGGCAACCCCTGTGAAAGGGTCATTCGACCCCCAAAGGGTCGTGACCCACAGGGTGAGAACTACTGGGTTAGAGCATCGGCCTGCGGACCAGAGAGTTCTAGGTTCAGTTCCTGCTAAGGGCACGTACCTCGGTTGCAATTTGTCCCCGGCCCGGGTTGGGGTCGTGTGGATGGCAACCACTCGATGTGTCTCTTTCACATGGATGTTTCTCTCTCTCTCTTCCTCCATCTCTCCCTCCTGCTCTATCTGAAGATAAATGCAAAAATGTATCTTCGGGTAGGAAAATAAATAAATAAATATTATAAAGATTGTAAAATCATGTCCGTACTATTTTTGATTATTCTCATATACTTTCTCAGCATTAGAAACAAAAATACTTTATTCTGGAAATCTTAATGATTCTATTTATAACAGGCCAAACTTTTATCAAATTGATTTTTTCCACTTAGTTATTTTTAAAAGTTAATGCTAAAAAAAAACATTGGTTCTATGCCTGGTTATAGCAATCACACTATAATAGTCATTCAGCAACTGGCTTCTGGTTTGGCATCCAGGAAATTGACTTGCAAGTAAACAAGTTATGAACAATTTTTAGACATAGGCTGTACCATTAAATAATTAGTATCCCGTTTCATGAGTTGTATGATTTGCAGAATAAAAATTACAGAACCAGCCATCCAAAGCTTGTGTTAATTGTGTTAATTAGACATGGATTGTTACATTAAAGAGTTAGAGTTTAGTGGAATAAATAAAACAACAAATTATTATGACAAATTTTGCTCTTATAAGTACCCTTAGAAAGGTAGAATGTCGCGCCCTGGCCAGTTTGGCTCAGCGGTTAGAGCGTCAGCCTGCGGTCCAGAGAGACCCCGATTCGGTTCCTGCTAAGGGCACGTACCTCGGTTGCAGTTTGTCCCCAGCCCTTGTTGGTCATGCGGGTGGCAGCCACTCGATGTGTCCCTTCACATCAATGTTTCTCTCTCTCTCTCCCTTCCTCTCTCTCCCTCCCACTCTATCTGTACAAAAAATGAAAAAATATCCTCGGGTGAGGATAAAAAAAAAAAAAAAAAAAGAAAGGTAGAACGTCGCAATGGGAAAGGAAACAGAGCAAGAAGAGGCTCATGATGGGAGAAGACTTTAGGGAGCAGAGAGCATTTGCACTGGGCCTGGAGGGTTGGTATGACCTGTGTACAACAACAGGAGGGAAGCCATTTGGGAGAGAGAACAGCAGGAGCAGTGTCAGAGAACAGTGTCTGCAAGGATCGTCAAATGCAATGTCTCAGCGTGGCTGGGAAATAGTGAGTGGAAGGAGATAGTGGGAAACAAGGAAGAAAAACAGACTCTAGGGTTAGATCACAGCCTCTTACAATTATCGTGGCAAGTGATAACAGTACCTGAAATTAAGGCAATGTCAACAGGGATGAAGAAGAAAGTATATATTCAGAAAGTACATATAGCCCTGGCTGGTTTGGCTCAGCGGTTAGAGTGTCAGCCCATGAACCAGAGAGACCCAGGTTCGGTTCCCACTATGGGCAGGTACCTCGGTTGCAGTTTGTCCCCGGCCCCGGTTGGGGTCATGTGGGAGGCAGCCATTCGATGTGTCTCTCTCACATCGATATTTCTCTCTCTCTCTTCCTCCCTCTCTCATTCCCACTCTATCTGAAGTTAAATGCAAAAATGTTCTCGGGTGAGGATAAAAAGAAAAAATTATGCCAACAATAGAATCAATAACACTTGGCAACAGAAAGGAAAAGGAGAGGGGAAAGGTCAAAGGTGATGGCCAGTTCCGAGCCCTAGTGGCTAGGAAAAGGTTGGAGATATTGACTAAAATTGGAGGAGAGAAGGTGGAACAAGGTCCAGAATATCTATTTCAACTCTGTACACCAGTCTCACTAGCTTATCACCAAGCAGGAGGAGAGAGTATTTCAAGGTCAACAGTCACTTCGTGACTCCTTAGATGTGAGGGAGGCATTATTTTTCCTCTCACAACAGCCAAACAAAACCTGCACACTATTAACCAGACCCTTCAGGGTTCAGGTGGTCTGTCTAGAGTGGAAATCTTAACTTGAACCTCAAAATCTAACCTTCGCCCTGGCCAGTGTGTTCAGTGGTTAGAGCATCAGTCTATGCACCATAGGGTCGAGGGTTCATTCCTTGTCAAGGGCACATACCTGGGTTGCAGGTTCGATCCTGGGCCTGGAAGGCAACCAGTCAATATGTCTCTCTCACATCGATGCTTCTCTCTCGCTCTCGCTCTCTCTCTCCCCCCCTCCCTTCCACTCTCTCTAAAAAAAAAAAAAATCAATGGAAAAAATATCCTCAGTTAAAGATTAACCAAACAAAATAATCTAACCTTAGAGGAAAGTTTTAAAGGTTTTATATTTCCACTCTTGAGACCTTAGCAGGTTGAAATCTGAAAGCTCTCTTCTCTTTTTGAGATGTGATTGTGACATGTTCATTGCCAGATTTTCTCAGTTTCATCTACATTATTTACTGTGACAAACTTTCATCCCGTGGGTGGATCAAAGAGGTAGCCTAGATCTCATCATTTGGCCTTCCCCTCCTGTCAGTATTCTGAAGTCTTTCCATATTGCTGTCTTTAGTCACTCCACCACAACTTGATGGCACCACACGTCCGAGAACCTCTCACTGTAACCCCGCTGCTGTGAATCATTTTCACTGTGGTTTGTGGGAACTGCTTGCGATACACCCAGAGCATTTTACATGTCACATCTGTCCATCAAGATTGCTTCGGGTGACATTTCCAGTACACACTTATCGATGCTCCTAGACATCCTTTTAAATTTAAAACAATCGGGCCACAATTTGCATAATTTTACAAAAGTGTGGGGAACAAATTGATGGAAAATCCAAGTGCAGGAATTCCACGTGGGACTTTAGCAACACAATAATCAGATGCTTTCTGCTAAGCAATGAACTGAAGTCTACTTCCTGGACATAATTTCATAGGTCATCAAAATCGAAACCTGATACACATAAAACGGTAACTAAATTCCTGTTGCCATTGAAGCAGAGCACCATAAAGAGAAATGTCCTATGGGGTCCTCCGGGATCGGACCGGGAAACTCCCAGTTAAGAGAACACAGATGTAACTTCAAAGGGCCTCCAAGAGAGTGTAAATTCTCACTGATAAACCTTTATCTCCTCAAGATTGAACTGTAAGATCCTCAGACATTTAGTAATTCTCTAACATGCATTTCAATGAAAGATGAAGCTGTTCTATTTAATCCAGCCTAGAGTGTGGAGACTTTCTTCCTCTGAGCTATGGATACCAGCGTGACCTCTAAATGCACAGAACTGGTAGCAGCGATCCTGTTCTGATCTCCTGATTGTGTCCGTTACTGTGATGCTAACCATGCCCGCTCCATCCTGGAGTTTAAGTAAACAGGACCACCACTTTCTGCTCTTAGCCCAGAATTTATAGGGGCCGTGTGTCTGGCACTCAGAGAGATGTTGGCTTGCTCTCACCCGTGATTACATATACAACACTGTCATATAATTTTCGGATTTTTCAAAGACTTCAAAGCTCACAACCTTCTGTGAACTTGCTATCTGGGCATGTTTATCATGGCAAGGACTACAGGGAGGAGCACTATGCAGAGACTTCAAATTATGAGCACTTTGCAAATGCATTCTGTATGTCTATAAAATGTCGAAATGTCCAGGGGAAAAAAAAAAAAGAAAAGGTCAGTCCGCCTGCCACCCATCCAGGGAGAAAGCCAGGCCACAGAAAATGTGGCTTAAATGTTGGTTTGGAAGGGCTGTTTGATTTTTCCATGATCAAGATATTTTATCCTAATTGTTTCCTTTGCTAAATGAGTGGTGCTTAATTGGTAAGTAGTAATGAGTTTACTTCCTCCCTCTCTGTTTTTTGAAAGTGACCAGATGCCTCATTTGGGGGAATTATCCCTGTGACATGGTACTGAGAACACAGAACAGGCCTTGTGTGTCTTGAGAGGACACATAGCATGAGGGTGGGAGTGGGGGTCTGGAGTCTAGCTTGCCTGTGGGGGAAGCCTGGCCCTGCCGCTTTGTAGCCAAATACCGCTGGACAAGTTACCCTACGTGTGTTCATTGCCTCACCTGTAAAATTGGGATGGTAATAATGGAACCTACTTCATCAAGCTGTGAGGATCGAATATGGTCTAGTCTATGGAATGTATTCAATGGATATTTCTTTATTGTGATGGTGGAAACATTGGACAGGAGAAATAAATGCACTTCTTTTCAGCTCAGGGGTTAAGCTCTGAAGGAGCAATAAAACTTCTCATGTTGGGGTTCTGAATGCTGTACCCCCATAGCTTTTGTTCATACTTTACTGGAGCACTACAAATACTGCTGTCCTTCTGTGCGCCAGGCACTATGCAAGAGGATTCTCGTACGTGTAACAGCCACAGAATCAAGAGCCATGTTAGCACTGGTTTAATGTCAATCTTCCCATAAACACTTTCCCATTCATGCTCTAATTATGTGTCATTCATGTAGTAAGGACCTAGTATGTGCCAGGCATTGGGCTACCCAAGTGCAGCTGCCCAATATCTCCAGCTCTTACCAATCGATGAGTAAATGTTTCCAGAAAAACGACCTTTGGGGAGATTCCTGGATTCTCTGTGTCAGCCAGAACTCTCTGCAGGGACTTACCCCAAGGGATGGCCAATTACCAAATCGATCTTTCTGTGCAGCACTGTGTCCTTTGACAGCTAAGCGGTACGGTGCCTCACCATGACTCACAAGTGATCAATCACCGAGTGACATTTAAACATCTTGACTAACCACGAGCACCATTTTGCTCCAATTATGGGAAGTGTCTTAGAGTGTGCTCTTGGGGTAAGATCTGAATCACTGCCCCTGAAAGACATAAGAAACAACTGGGTGCAAGAACAGGGCCGCTCTGGGTCACTCCTCCCCGAGAAGCATCTGCCATCGCTCCGTGTTGACAGGCTCACCATGCTCCCTGGCGAAATGACACGCGTGCCCCTCACAGCCGCACATGGGGCAAGAGCTGGAAGCCGTGCCATCCTAGAGGCAAGTGACAGTCAGAGAAGGGGTGGAAAATCTAACGTGTGTTATCCCAGAAGCCAGGCCTCCCGGCCGCCACTCTAATGATCTTTCCACTATCCCACACCTCGTGACAAGATTTCAGGACTTTCTGCCCCGCTATTCTTTTACCCCAGCTCCCACTGATCAACATAATGATCGATATCTTGGAAAAGGCTGTGAACACCACGGGCCACCTCTGAAGCTCAGTGTCACCCTAGCTGCTGGCTGAGAAAATCTGTCGCATTTTCCTCCTCCAGTCTGTAAGCCACAGTGCGACGGTCTCTGCCATGTGCTGGTAGAGAGAAGTGACAACCTTTCTGGAGAGCAGCCCGGAGGCATAGGAAATGCCTCACATGAGTGTCTATCTTCTGACTTAATCCTTCCATTTGGGAGAATGGAAAAGAAATGACCAGAGTTGTGGCAATGGGTACATCTGTCGTTAGTAAGGGACAGGGCATCACCCATGTATAGATATATGTAAAACTGAATGAAATATGTGTTCAAGCATCAGTTAGCCACACCAGACCCCGTGAAAGGCACTTTGGGCCAGGTACTGGAGTCGAAGGTTCAACGCCAAGGATGAGCTATCACCAAGAAGTGTATCTTGTGAACTCGATTCCCAAACATGGCAATAAAATGCGAAACAAATATAATGTTTAAGATAATCAAACCATTCTTTAGTTGTGTAGCAATGGGCCCTTGACTGTATGCATTTATCTAAACTCATAAAGAGGGTGTTTCACTGTGTATAAATAAAAAGGGGTAAATCTTTTTTTAAAAAGGTTTAAATTAAAATGCCACTTTCCAGTCACTATTTATTTATCCCTTTTTCCTTTGCTCCTCTCTTATACCCACCCATACCACCACCAACTCCATCTTCCAATAAGTTTGTCTACATTGTAAATTCTGTCATTTTTTCTAAGCCAAAGTAAGTACGAATAGGACCCAATTGCTGGTGTGGAGAAAACTGTGTAAATAAATAAGGTAATTAAATGTGTCTTCTATAGATGAATTAATACTTCTTCAAGTGACTTTGGTATATCAGATTGCACCTAATAGTCCAAATATGAGGTAGTTCTTACTGTTAATCATTCTCTTACAAATTTGAACTTGAGGAAATTTCACTGGTTGACTTAGACTATACATATTAGGGAAAGTAACTTCCTTAACCACTATGTTGTAAATAAGTATTTTTGTCAGAAATCACATTTTCAGTCCTGGACTTCACCTGCACAGCAAGATGTTTTCTGCTGGATGGGCAGATAGAAATTAAAGTTGGACAAGCAAAAATAGGTAGCATCTCGTAGAGAAGATTACACACACAGTAGGGAGAGAGTATTCCATGGGAGGTTCCGACAGGAAGTACCTAGAACTGTAAAACCAAGATCCCACTGTCCAGGGCACCTGCCCAGACTCCTCTGCCCACAGGCTCTTCAACTCAGCCCCCATCTACAGGATCCCAGGACCAAACTCATTCCTTTTTGACCCTACACTCCTTCATCTTACTGAAAATAAGGCTCAAGGCTCACACAATTCTCCAGCATCCTATACTTCTTTATATTACTTTTTAACTATTTACTTAATTACTTATAATTTTTTGTTTTGCTTTGTTTTGTTTTTCAAATGCACAGAGTTTATTCTAAAGAGTAGACACAGGTGAGTTTTCTGGTTATTGGAGAATGATCTTTAGAAAAGGTCATTAATATTATTATGAACATCCTTCACTCACCACTGAGTCAGAAAAAGGTTTTGGTTTTATTGAGGGAACACTGGTTTACAGCATTATATAAGTTTCATCTGTATGGCATTATCATTTGATATCTGTACATACTACATCATGCTCACCACCAAACATCTAGTTTTCACCCATTTCTATATAATTGACCCCCTTTCCTCATTTCCCTCCCTTCACCCTCTTCCCTCTAGTAACACCAATCTGTTGTATGCCTCTCTGTTTGTTTTGTTGTGCTTTTTTATATTCCACATATGCATGAAATCATACAACATTTGTCTCTCTCCATCAGACTTATTTCACTTAGCATAACACACTCAACGTAGATCTGTGTTGTTGCAAGTGGCAATATCTCATCTTCCCGTGACTGAGTAGTATTCCATTGTATATACATGTATATGTATTATCTTCTTCGGAAAAATATCTATTCAGATCCTCTGCCCGCTTTTTACTGGGACTGTTTGCTTTTTTTTGCTATTGAGTTATATGAGTTCTTTATATATTTTGGATATTAACCCTTTATCAGACATATGATTTGCAAATATCTTTTCCCATTTAGTAGGTTGCCTTTCTGATTTGTTCCTGGTTTTCTTTGTTGTACAAAAACTTTTTAGCTTGATAGAGTCCCATTTGTTTTTTTTTCATGTTTTTGTTTTTGTTTCCCTTGCCTTTGGAGTCAAATACACAAAATCATTGCTAAGAGCAATGCCCAGGAGCTCACCACCTAGGTTTTCTTCTATGTGTTCTATGGTTTCAGGTCTTACATTCAAATCTCTGGTTCTGTGCTCACTTCAGCAGCACATATACTAAAATTGAAACAATAGAGAGAAGATTAGCATGGCCCCTGCGCAAGGATGACATGCAAATTCGTGAAGTGTTCCATATTTTTTAGAGAACCCAGAAATGGACCCAAGGCAATATGCTCAATTAATATTTGACAAAGGTGGCAAGAGCATACAGTGGAGTAAAGACAGCCTCTTTAATAAATGGTGCTGGGAAAATTGGACAGCTACCTGCAAAAAAATGAAATTAGACCATCAACTTGCACTATACACAAGAATAAACTCAAAGTGGAAAAAAGACTTAAATGTGACTCATGAATCCATAAAAATCCTAGAAGAAACTGTAGGCAACAAAATTTCAGACATCATACGCAGCAGAATTTTCACTGATAAATCACCTAAGGCAACAGAAACAAAGGAGAAAATGAACACATGGGACTACATCAAACTCAAAAGCTTCTGCACAGCAAAAGATACAATCATCAAAATGGAAAGGCAACCCACTCTATGGGAGAGCATAATTGCCAATGATATATCAGATAAGGGGTTAATTTCCAATATATATGGAGTGCTCATACAACTCAACAAAAGAAAGACAAAAACCCCAATTGAAAAATGGGCAGAGGAACTAAATAGACACCTCTCCAAACAGGACATACAAATGGCTAAGAGACATATGTAGAAATATTCAACATCACTAATCATCAGAGAGATGCAAATTAAAACAACAATGAAGTATCACCTCACACTTGTCAGAATGGCCGCCATCAACAAATCATCAAACAACAAGTGTTGGCGAGGGTGTGGAGAAAAGGGGACTCTAGTACACTGCTGGTGGGAATGCAGACTGGTGCAGCCACTATGGAAAACAATATGGTGTTACCTCAAAAAATTAAAAATTGAACTGCCATTTGACCCAGTGATCTCACTTCTAAGAATATACCCTAAGAAGCCTGAGCCTGAAACACCAATCAGAAAGAATATATGTACCCCCATGTTCATAGCAGCACTATTTACAATAGCTAAGATCTGGAAACAGCCCAAATTTCCATTAGTAGACAAATGGATAAAAAAAAAAACCGGTGGTACATATACACAATGGAGTACTATGCAGCTGTAAGAAAGAAAGATCTCTTATCCTTTGAGAGGACATAAAGGGACCTGGAAAGTATTATCCTAAGTGAAACAAGCCAAACAGAGAAAGACAAGTATCATATGATCTCACTTTTTTGTGGACTATAATGAACATAACAGTCTGAGGAATGGGGTAGTCCCAGAGACATGGAAGTGGGGTACAGACTGACAATCCCCAGAAGAGGGGGTGATGGGGGAGAGATAAACCACAGAACTTAATATGCATGTATACATGAACAATGGACATGGACAACAAAGCTGGGGACAGGGCAGGGAGGGAGGGGAAGGGGAATCAGTGGGGGGGGGGGACATCTGTAACAAAAATAAATTAATTTAAAAATAAATAAATAAATAAAAACAAATCTTTGGTCCTGAACTCTTTCGTGAGGAGGAGGGAGCTATTTAATTACTGTTTCAATCTCTTTACTAGTAATCTGTCTCTTCAGATTTTCTATTTCTTCATGATTTAGTTTTGGAAGGTTGTATGATTCTAAGAAGTTATCCATTTCTTCTAGATGTTTTAATTAGTTGGCACTAAGCTGTTTATAAGTCTCTCATGATCCTTTGTATTTCTGTGATATCCACTGTAACTTCTCTTTCATTTCTGATTTCACTTATTTGAGCCTTCTCTCTTTTTTTCTTGATGAGTGAATCTAGCTAAATTTTGTCAGTTTTGTTTATCTTTTCAAAGAAGGAGTTCTTAGGTTCATTGATCTTCTCCATTGTTGTTTTAGTCTCTATTTTATTTATTTCTACTCTGAGTTTTATTATGTCCTTCCATCTACTGACTTTGGGCTTCATTTTTCTTTTTCTTTTTTTTTCCTTATTCTTTTAGGAGTAAGGGTGGATTGTTTATTTGAGATTTTTCTTGTTTTTTGAGGTAGGCCTATATTGTTTTAAACTTCCCTTAGTATCACTTTTGCTGCATCATAGATTTGGGTATTTTGTATTTTCATTTTCATTTGTCTCCATGTACTTTTTTATTTCTTCTTTGTTTTCTTCATTGACTCAATAGTTATGATTCTTTCAGTTTTCTTCTTGTAGTCAATTTCTAGCTTCACACTGTTGTGGTTGAAAAAGATACTTGATACGATTTCAATCTTCTTATATTTATTAAGATTTGTTTTGTGTCCCAACATATGGTCTATCTTTGAGAATATTCCATGTGCACTTGAGAAGAATGTGTATTCTGCTGCTTTAGGATAGAGTGTTCTATTAAGTCCATCTAGTCTAAAGTGTCATTTCAGGCTGACATTGCCTTGTTGACCTTCTATCTGGATAATCTATCCATTGATGTGCATGGAGTGTTAAAGTTTCCCACTATTACTATATTGCTGTCAACATCTCCCTTTAGGTCTGCTAATAGTTGCTTCATATATTTTGGTGCTTCTATGTTGGGTGCATATATATTAATAAATGTATGTTTCCTTGATGAATTATCCCCTCTATCATTATAGAATGTTCATCTTTGTCTCTTGTTATCTGTTTTGACTTGAAGTCTATTTTGTCCGATATAAATAAGTATGACTACATTCACTTTCTTTTGGTTGCCGTTTGCTTGGAGTATCTTCTGTGGCTAGTGACGCCAGGTTTGTGGGTGCTGGAGGGCTGGGATCTCACTACTGCCACTGTTGGACCCTCAAAGTACCTCCAAATTCCAAACCTGAGACAGTATGGAGAAAAAAATATTGTCAACCACTATAATGTCCTGAACTGTCCTAAACTCCAGTGAAAGGCTCAATAAGAGCATTTCAAACACTGCCCGCTGAGGGACATGATCCATTCACAAATATGTACTGAAATATTTTTAAAATTCACAGACAAAGCAAAATCGCATGCATGTTAAAACAATGCAAATGGAAAACATGAAAACAATGACCAATTGCTACTTTTTCTCCAGAGAGGGCCTCAGGAGAAGGCAATGCTTGCTGGTCGTTGTGAGTGCAGTAGTAGTAACGCAACAGCCGGCCTTCATCTGCGTCCACTATAGGTTAGTCGAAGTTGGCTGAGATCTTCAGCATAAAAGAGTTGAAATCCTCCTTTTAAAGAAGAAACAATGGAAGCTGAGTAGCTCTCCCAGTGGAACACAGCTTCTAAAGTGTAGATCTGAACCAGTGTCTGAAACCAAAGGCGTGGTGTCACCTGGCAAGGAGGGGGAGAAGGCGCTTCTGCCTGCGGGGGGAGCCATGTCCAGAATGAGCACATGGTAGAACGTGTCAAATCTACTTGCCTGCAGGAGTGAGAAAGTAACTTGGGATGGTTGCAAGGGATGAGTAGGGTGAATAAAAGGACAACCCGAGGGTATCTGAGATCAAAAGAATACAAACCTAGACCTAATATCACAGGCTCTGAAGAGCTCGGATGGGCTTCTGAACTGGACGTGGACCGAAGAGAATTCTTTGCTGCGAGCTGCGTGCGGCGTGTGGTGAGGGAGGACCGCAGAAGAAGGGGACCCAGCCAGGTCCCCCGGAGCGAGGCCTGGAGGAGCAACTGGAGGAAGGGAAGGAGAAGGAGGGGCCCAGGCCGGACTGGCAGCTCAGACGAAGGATGTGAAAGGCGGGAAGGGGGTGTCTGTGGGGAAAGAAGAGAGATTTCAAAGCGTCTGCTCTAAGGAGCTGCGAGGGTGAACTGTCGGCCTGAACTACATTTATGTGGTGGAGGGAAAGGCCAGGAGGGCAGCGTGGACTACGACAGAAAGTGGGTGCTGCGGTCAGTCGTGTGGATCTCCTGTTCTGAAAGCCTCTAGGAAAATGAGATGAGCCGGAAGAGTTAAAAGAAGATTTTTTTCCCTGTGTAATGGGGAGCATGAATACAACAGAAAGAGAACAATGGGGCAGGAAAGATGGATACATCGAGCCCTCACTGATACTTAGGAGAGTCCCCAGGTAACCATGACAACCTCGCGACAGGTGCGCTCACAGCTTTCTAAGGAGCAAAGCCTGGTGTGTGATGAGCCAGACTGTCCCTGCAGGTCCTGACTCCTGACTCTTCCCATGACTGGCCTTAGGGCCTTCCTACGTCACTTACAATTCATTTCTTAATGTATAACATGGGAGTAATAACCATTTCCCTGTCTACCCAGCACTGTTCCCCATCAACACTAGGAGCTCATTAAATATCACTTGGTTGATTATTTTCCAGAGTAGTTATGAGAATGTAGATAAGAAAAAAATGAGGCCCTGGCCGGTTTGGCTCGGCAGTTAGCATCAGCCCACCAACCAAAGGGTCGCGGGTTCGATTCCCAACCCCAGGGCCATGCGGGAGGCAACCAATTGATGTGTCTCTCTCAGGTGAGGATTAACAAGAAAAAAAAAAAGAAAGAAAGCGTGGGGAAAAGTCTAAAAGTACTATAAATGTCATTCTCCAGTAAATGTCATTTGCCCAAGTAGATTGATATGTATCATGTGTCATAACGTGATTTTATTTATGCCAGTTCCTGAGTTTAAAACACTCATGGACGAAAATAGCACACCCTGCTTCTCGGGGGGAATTATTTATATTTCAGTTTTAACATGTTGACAGCTGTGGTTCCTAAATATCTGCCTGAATAAATTGCAAGAGAGTCAACAGGGGACTTTTACAAACATGGAGACATGTGGGCCCCACTCCTAGAGATGCTGACTCTGCAGTTCTGGGATCACACTGGTGAGGGGTCTGTGCTGGTCAAAGTTCCTAAGAGGATTCTATCGTGCGGGCAGCTTTGGGGAGTACTGACTGAGAATGTTTTACAAAAAAGACTGATCCCTCTCAGACAATTATTAGACTGTCCTCAAAAGAGCAAAGGGCCACCAGTACCTTCTAGAAGCTCACCATGGAAGGACCTGTGAGTCAGACATCCCAGCCCAGCAGCTGTGAGGCCCCAGGACACTCGGCCCACACCTGCTCCCTGAGCCCACCTCCCCTGGTGCTCTCTCCCTTTTTCTTTTTCTTTTATTTTTTATTTTTTTTAGAGAAATAAGAAGAAAGAGCGAGAGAGAGATAGAAACATGGATGAGAGAGAACATCAGCTGGCCGCCTCCTGCATGCCCCCCACTGGGGACCAGGCCCACAACCTGGGCCTGGGCCCTGACCGGGATTGAACCAGCGACCTCTTGGTGCATAAGTCGATGCTCAACCACTGAGCCACACTGGCCGGGCCTCTCTGTTTTTCTTAAGGCTGCCTCCCTCGGCCCCACCCTAGTGCTCTGTCCCCTTCGCAGGACCAGTGGCCACAAGAGCAGCCACCTCCTTTTCCTCGTCTGGCTTTGCGGTCCCTGTACACAGCACATAGTCCCTTCCCTTTTAAGGGATGCTAACTGAGGATGGCTACAAAGGAAAAGGGAAACACAGCAACACACTTGGGGAAGAGGTCGAGTTCCAGACTTCCGAGGTCTTGTCGCCTTGATCCCAGCCCATGGGTCTTGATTCCCATCAGGGAGATGAAGCTAGCTGGGGAATTTTGAGAGAAAAAAGCTGAGAAGCCTCTAACGACTTAGGATCCTAGGTTCACCTTCTCCCACAGACACATTGAATCTGCAGCTACATATAGATCAGCTTCCTCTGGGGAAAAAAATACCTAAAACTCTAAAGCTCTCACATCACACAGACCAGAGGGAAGCCACATGGAGTTGGGAGGAGAGACTGAGACACAATTTCACCATAAACATCATCCCGGGCCTGGCGACTCATTGTGGAGAGGGAACTCAAAACAGGAGCTCTCCCTGAGGAGTGAAGGGTTTGAACCCCACATCAAGCACCCCAGCTTTTAAGATCTTCACCTAAGAGGTGAGCTCTCAAAATATTTAGCTTTGAAAACCAATGGGGCTCCCCATAATGAGACTCACGGGCTATAAGGGTTTGAGAAAGGGTCTTAAAGGATCTGGGTGGTGGGATCCACCTGCCCCAGGGCTCACCAGGAAGGCTGCCAACACCCTGTGGATGAGGCTCTTAAGGTGTAGGCCTGAGGGGCAGGCTTCTAGTCAGCACATATCTAAGGGCCAGCACCTTTTCTTTTTAAATGTTAGACTACTCTCTCTCTCTCTCTCTCTCTCTCTCTCTCTCTCCCTCCCTCGTCCCTCCGTGTGTGTGCGTGTGTGTGTGCGTGTGTGTGTGTGCGTGTGTGTGTGTCCCTGTGGGCACCATCTATATGCTCCCCCTCTGCCACGGTCCAGAGCTCCAGAATCTCCCAAAGGGGAATTCTTACACATTGTCTTGCTGCCCTAAAAGCGTTAAGAGAAGAATAATTTGTTACATACAAGGGAACCCCCACAAGACTGTCATTACCATTAAACCCATCTCAAATATTAAAGGGGCTTCTTTATGCCGAAAAGAAAGAGTGCTGATTAGTAACAAGAAAACCTATGAAAGTATAAATCTCACTGGTGAAGGTAAATATATGGTTAGGTTAGTGGATTAATCACCTATAAATCTAATAGCAAACCTACTAGTATAGAAAGCCAACATCCAGTATGATATTGTGGTAGAAACGCAAAGGAGAGGAAGAAGAGTGAAAGACATTCACACAAAAATTCTCATGACCATGATATGCTCTGTTTGCATTCACAACTAAGACATGTATTTCTTGCCCTGGCCAGTTTGGCTCAGCGGTTAGAGCGTCGGCCTGCGGTCTGGAGAGACCCGGGTTCGGTTCCCGCTAAGGGCACGTACTTCGGTTGCAGTTTGTCCCCGGCCCTGGTTGGTCGTGCGGGTGGCAGCCACTCGATGTGTCCCTTCACGTCGATGTTTCTCTCTCTCCCTTCCTCTCTCTCCCTCCCACTCTATCTGTACAAAAGGTGGAAAAATATCCTCGGGTGAGGATAACAAAAAAAAAAAAAAAGACATGTATTTCTTGCCCTGGCAGGTGTGGCTCAGCGGTTAGTGTCGGCCCACAGACCAATGAGTCTCAGGTTCGAGTCCGGTCAAGGGCACGTACCTCAGTTGCAGTTCAGTCCCCAGCCCTTGTCGGGTTGTGCTGGAGGCAACCAGTAGATGTGGCTCTATCACATTGATGTCTCTCTCTCCCTCCCTCCCTCCCTCCCTCCCTCCCACTCTATCTAATGATAAATAGAAAAATATCCTTGGGTGAGGAATAAAAAAAAAAACAAAGACATGTTTTTCTTCATTTCATCATGGAAAAATAAAATCATATTGATGGCCTGATTTGCAATTATCTTATATGCATGCCTTTCCTCCTATCCACGGGGTCTACCTTCCCCCAGACACCAGCTCATACCTACTATTTCTCCAGCACTTTTTCCAGATCTCACCTACTCCCGGCCACCCTCTCCGAATAGGCCCAGTGGATGGGGTCGCTTCTCCCCGCCACACTTATGGAAATAGTTGGTTCTGTATCATATTACACTAGTGAATATTGTGCTTGTTCTTGGTAAGTCAGTTCCAGGGATTGTCCTGTCACTTCCTCAGATTAGTATCCCTCAAGCCGGGCTCCGCCCAGTGCTACGGAATCCACGTGCGCACCTCCTCACCCATTTAGGGCGCAGCAAAGTAACAGGCTGCAGAGCAGGGAGATCCTGCCGCTGGGCCCTGGCCTGCAGGTTCCAGGCCCCTTCCCAAGCTCCCACGTAAGTGGCTTTGGCAGGGAGGCTAACTGTAGACCAGCCTAGCTCATGGGAAGCCCTTTAGTTCCTCTAGGCCAACAGAGCCAGGGACGGATGCAACTGATATTTAATAGTAATTTTTGCAAGATCTGCTGAATTTAGGGGGGAGGGGGGCATATGATACTCACCTCTATAATTCCTGAACATAGCTGCCAGTTCCTAACATGATTTAGCATGAATCTTGCTAGTTTACTTTCCAATTTTGTCTTTTTTTTTTTTTTACTTGTTTTTAAAAATCGTGATCAAACTAAGTTGAACTAAGGATAAAGAGTTTAAGATACTTATAATAAAGAAACTTGAATTAACTGTAGGTTTAAAAATACATTTTACTGAATCTAAAATTATTTTTAATATTTGCTCTTCATAATTATCTGATTTGGGCCCCATCTAGAGATTGATTCAGGATGAGAGTCTCTTTTGTTCTAATATTAGATTACTGTGAGATAAACAGAATTGAGAATTCGATTTTAAAAGTTTAATTAGTGTGATCTAAGGAGTAAATCCATTTAAAGGTTTCTGCACCGCACAGGAGACTGTACACAGTATGCTCCACAGCCCCTTCCCAGTAGTCTTAGCCCTTCTCCAGACTGCCTGGGAACCTCATTCCTGGGCTGTCACTGCCATCTAGTGGACATTTTTCAAAATGCGAAATAAATACTCCAGGCTTTTCCTGGCTACTCTTTTCCCCCACTACTCTTTACCACCCATATTCTTTTTCTCTTTCTCTGTCATAGGTGCCCTCAGGTGCTCCCAGAATAGAAAATGCTTGGTCACTACTGGGGAGCAGACCCACAACCTGGGCACGTGCCCTGACCAGGAATCAAACTGGCAACCTCTATGCTTGACCACTGAGCCACATCAGCCAGGTTCTAATCTTTTCTTTAAAAAAAAAAGTCAAAAGAAAATGCTTGGTCAGTCATTGGGAACTTCTTTGAAATTCGGGGCTTTGTGCCAACAGGACAACAATATTTGTGTTCAGACAAAACTGATTTGCCAGAACCGGGTGAGAGAAAATGGAAATTAAATCACTTTTGCATAAATGCAAAATATAATTAGCGGAAAATGCAAAGTATATATGTAAAGGTGATACTGTTATAACTACCTGGCTATTAATACAGGAAAGGATCAAAAAGGAAAATGGATACTATAGGCATGCCATTGATACAACTTTGCCGGAAAACTGCAGTTCTATTCCCCAAAGATTGATGAGGGGGAAAACTGGACAAAGGCCGTCTTAGATGCATGCCCAGTAAGGTCTGGGTGCTTTCCAATCAATCACACCTGGAATGAGTAATTGACCGGAACAGACATGGCCACTGCAAGGGCATGAAATATGAGCTAAAAGGAGTTCCCTCTCTTGGTCCTATTGCAGGGGGTGCACTCCCCTGCATTCACCCATGTGGCTCATAGCCATGTGGGACCCCCACAGTGGACCGATAGACTGAATGTGGCCTGATGCTCTGCCGGACTCAGTTCCACCATGAAACGGAAACTCTGGACACTGGCCCTGCTCCTAGCTCTGCTGAAACCCCAGCTGCATGTCTTCCAGCTTCAGGGAAGTGGGACTTCATAAACCGAGGGATGTGACTCTACACAAATAAAAATCACTCATTCTCCCATGGGAGTCTCAGAACATTATTTTTCTCAAGATATCGCAAGAACCCTACTCCCACTAGTGATGGAGAAATTCCACGCACTCAATTCTCCAGCAACAAAGGGACCAAAATTCTGCCACTCTGAAGCTGCTTTGGGGGATATTGATTTTAAGTTGTTTATTAAGTAACAAAAGACTCAGAAAGAAACTTTGCCCCTCCCTTCTTTCCTACTCAAGAGATTCAGACAGAAACCTGCTTCAGAAAGGAGATCTCAGGATGCACCTAATTTGAATTAAGTATGGTGAACAAGACACTCCCTGTGCCCACTGTCTCTGAGTCACCGAGCAGGAAATTGCCTGCATTTGTGTTCCCTCTTCCTCAACTACCTGTAAATCGCCCATTCTCACTTCTGAAATCTAATACCCCGTTAACTCCCTCAGTCCTCGGTCCAACATGTCTTATATACCCAATGTTGCCTCACTGTCTTTGGAATTTTCATGGATTTGTCACGTCCATGTGAATTCCCCATGCACATGTGTTGCTGGTGGAAATCAGGCTCTTCCGTGGGATCACAAGGATTGCATTCCAAGGGTCCACACCCAGCAGATTGTGGTGTGACAAGATGATTTCTTCAGAAAGCCTGCCCCTGTGTTTCCAATATCTCAGTCCATCCCACTGTGGGAAAAGTCCAACGGTGTCTTCAGCAAATCCAAAATAAGGCCAGTGTCCAGAGTTTCTGCTTCATATTAAAGCTCCATTTTTTTGGAGCCCCTGGAGTCTGCACTGGGCCCCAGTAGCTGCTAGACAAGCATGGTCTCGTCTTCCCAGGCGAGAGAGAGCACAAGTGAATGGGCAAGTGCATGAGACAGAGAGAGGAGAGGAGAGAGAGAGAAAGAGAGAGAGAGTGAGCACGTGCGTTTTTGTTCCCCTGGGGTTTTAACCAGGAGCTTTTAAAAAATAATCGACTCCCAAGCTCTCATGGACTTCCCATGGGTCCACCCCCTGACCAATGATCCCTTTCCCAGGTTAGACTGATAAGCCTGTATGGTCAGGCACCTCTCCCTGTGCCATTTGGACTTCTATTGCACATGTGTTTACCTCCCCCTGCTCCCCTCAACAATTTGGTACCAGAATGGAGAATGGAGGGGTGTTAATTCCCTTTGAGGGACAATGCTATGATCCCCTGGGTGTGGGTGGGTGTGAAGCTATAGATTCCTGGTAAAACAAACAGGCTCATTGTCCAATTCCCTTTGTTTTCTTCCTAATATCTAGCTACCTGTGGCAACACATGCATTACACTTTGATTTTTCTCCTGTTAATCTGTCTCTGTTAATTGGGTTGTTAGCCTAATCAGAAGAACTTAGAAGGTGGGAGGAAGGTATTAATATTTTCTAGCCCCCACATATGAAACAACCAAGAGCCAAGCTGTGTAGTTGCAACCCACCCCTCTATACTTTTAACATTATTTCTGTTCAAAGTGTGTTTGTAAAAGATGAATTGTTAACTAATATGTGACCCATAAATGGCATGTTTGTGAAAGAGTTCTAAAAACTAGCTTCAGGGGAGGCTAACTCCAGCAACCAGATGTTCCAGTTCCAGACTGGCTGAGTTTCAACCATAAAAACTAGACCTCCGCTCGACCAGTTTTGAGATAACCATCAGAATGGACTGTGCTGACTTACACATAGAGAACTTTCAAACCACCTCCACTGATTTCTTTGTTCTACTTTCCCTCTCCCTTGTAATAAAAGTCCCTGCCTCCTTGGCCAGAGGGCTCAGTTGGTTGGAGCATCACACCATACACCAAAAGGTTGCAGGCTTGATCCCGGGTCAGGATGCATATGGGAGGAAACTAATCGATGTTTCATTCTCTCTCTCTCTCTCTCTCTCTCTCTCCCATTCTCTCTTTCTAAAGATTAATAAAAGCATATCCTCGGGTGAGGATTAAAAAAATAAAACCCTGCTTTGGCCAGTTTGGCTCAGCGGTTAGAGCGTCAGCCCGCAGACCAGAGAGACCCAGGTTTGGTTCTCGCTAAGGGCAAGTACCTCGGTTGCAGTTTGTTCCCGGCCCCATGGGGTTGTGTGGGTGGCAGCCAGTCAACGTGTTTCTCTCACATTGATGTTTCTCTCTCTCTTCCTCCCTCTCTCCTTCCCACTCTATCTGAAGATAAATGCAAAAATGTCCTTGGGTGAGGATAAAAAAATAAAATAAAATAAAATAAAATAAAATAAAATAAAATAAAATAAAATAAAATAAAATAAAATAAAATAAAATAAAATAAAATAAAATAAAATAAAATAAAATAAAAATAAAACCCTGCCTGCACTGAGATGTTAAGATCATGTTTGGGACGGGGGTCCACCATCTTTTCAGGCTGCTGGCACTTAAATAAACCATCTTTCCTTGCACAGGTACCTGTCTTCTGAAGCAGCAGGCAACCAAACCTGAGTTCAGTATCATGGTGAGT
Source organism: Molossus molossus (assembly GCF_014108415.1). Classification (NCBI taxonomy): domain Eukaryota; kingdom Metazoa; phylum Chordata; class Mammalia; order Chiroptera; family Molossidae; genus Molossus; species Molossus molossus. The sequence continues at coordinate 188,422,289 of NW_023425344.1, forward strand.
TTGTAAGTTTCAATTAGACAAAGGAAAGGAACAGAATCATAGGCTTATTTTTGTAACAGCAAAATATTGGCACCCAGATATGATTTTTTGATTCTTTATCTAAGGTTATTGATTAACTATATTCTAACCCCTATTTCTTTTCTCTTTCTTTAGATCAGCTATGTTTTGTTTAAGATCTCCAAGGAGATAAGGGCAACATTTCTTATAATATCTATTCAATTGAAATAGAATAGAACATTTTTGGTTTTTGGACCGTAGGCACTAGGGAGGACCTTGGCATGCTAACTGTTTTCATGAAAGGCAAGCAAGTGTAAGGGTCATGTAGTCCATCTTTGTTAACTATTCTTAATCTGTTTTCATTGTATATGCCTGTAAAGGGCAAGGGAGGGTCAGGAATCCTTTGTGAAATACTCCTTCTACCTGGGGAGGAGGCACAGGAGCATAGGGTGCCTCCATTAGTTCTACGTGTTGCGATTTATGACTTGTTTATTAGGGATTTTGGGGGGAAATATTTTACCTAATTGAATTAGTAAATTGTTAAGACATTCCGGACATGCAGTGGTGACTGTTTCAGGGGAAGCTGGCGTTTCTTCCTAATTTAATTGAAATGGCAAGATTTCAAACATTTTGTTTGCTGTTCCCAGGTTAGTCATCAGGTAAATCAGAGTAACAATTCTTAGTATAATTCCCGTAATACCAATTAGTCCCACTCCCATGCCACGTCCTCTTCCTAGAAGATGCATCCTTGAAGCTTTCCTCTCCGTGTCCGGACCTTGTCAGACAACATAGTTAGAAGAGGACACGGCATCCGGCAACCTGGCTCACACTGTTTGCCACACCCTGGTGATTCCCTGAGGCCCTGCCCACCCAACTTTCAGGCCCACCCCAGTTGTTTCCAAAGGCTTTACCATAGGAATGGCTTGTCCTGGATCCAGCTTCAGAGTTTCCTAAAATCTCTCAAACAAGCAGTATCTGGTCTCAGGGAGCCCCATACCTCTCATTAAGTGGCCCCAGGCCTGGCACTAGGAGCAGCCAGCCTTGGTTCACAACTTGGCTTTTCTTGGGCACCTCCAAGCCCAGCACAAGAAGCACCCATCAACAGATCACTTTGTAACTTATGCCGGGTGGCCCTGGACAGAACACAGGCAGTGGCTGACCTTGCCCCAGACCCAGCACACCCAGTGAACTGTTTCGGACCACATCGAAACACCACCACCCAACCACCTCCACAAGTAACACACTTAATGAGCAGACTCAGTGGGTACCAGAGCCCTGATGAAGTAAGTCTTGCTCTGTGTGGTGGGCTCCTACACAGCTGATCCTCCAAGGTAGTCAGAGGCCAGTGGCTAGTGGGCACAGCCAGTCCTTGCAGCTGATCAGCCTAAGTAAATCCCTCCCATTGACGTGCCAATGGCAATCAAGACTCAATTACAGCCCTGGCTGGTTTGGCTCAGCGGTTAGAGCGTTGGCCTATGGTCTGGAGAGACCTGGGTTCAGTTCCCGCTAAGGGCATGTACCTCGGTTGCAGTTTGGCCCTGGCCCTGGTTGGGTTGCGTGGGCAGCCACTCGATGTGTCCCTTTCACATCGATGTTTCTCTTTCTCTCTCCCTCTTACTCTATCTGAACAAAAAAAAAAAGGGAAAAATGTCCTTGGGTGAGGATAAAAAATAAATTAAAATAAAATAAAATAAAATCAATAACAAAACAAATTAAAAAAAATTTTAAATAAAAAAAAAAGACTCAATTACAACAGAAGGGTGTACAGTCCACACTAGGGGTGTACCATGAGGGCCTAGCTGGGGTGATCAGGGAAACTGTGTCACTGGATCCTATGGGACACTTACAACAATCGGCCACCCTTTGAGGCCTAGGAGACATAGCAACTCTGCCTAATACATAGAAACAATCACAGGGAAGCAGCCAAAATGAGGAGACAAAGAAACATGTCCCAAATGAAAGAAAAGAACAAAACTCCAGGAAAAGAACTAAATAAAATGGGGATAAGGAATCAATCAGATGCAGAGTTCAAAACACAGGTTATAAGGTTGCTCAAGAAACTTGGTGAGACATTCAAGGGACTTAGTGAGACCTTCAAGGAACTTAGGGAGACCTCCAAGGAACTTAGTGAGAACATCAACAACATAAAAAAGGACCAGTCAAAAATTAAGGATGCACTAACTGAAATAAAGAATAATTTACAAGGAATCAACAGTAGAGTAGGTAAAGCCAAGAAGCAAACCATCGATTTGGAATATAAGGAAGCAGAAAACACCCAATCAGAACAGCAAAAAGAAAAAGAATCCAAAAAAATGAGGATAGTGTAAGGAGCCTCTGGGACAACTTGAAGTGTGCCAACATTTGCATCATAGGTGTGCCAGAAGGAGAGTAAAGAGAACAAGAAATTGAAAACCTATTTGAAACAATAATGACAGAAAACTTCCTTAACTTGGTGAAGGAAACAGGCATACAAGTCCAGGAAGCACAGAGAGTCCCAAACAATTTCAACCCAAAGAGGTCCACACCAAGACACATCATCATCAAAATGCCAAAGGTTAAAAACAAAACAAGAATCTTAAAAGCAGCAAGAGAAAAGCAGTCCATTAACTAAAAAGGAGCTCCCATAAGACTGTCAGCTGATTTCTCAAAAGAAACTTTGCAGGCCAGAAAGGAGTGGCAAGAGATATTCAAGGTAATGAAAAGCAATGACCTACAACCAAGATTACTCTATCCTTCAAAGCTGTCATTTAGAATCAACGGACATATCACGAGTTTCCCAGACAAGAAAAAGCTAAAGTTCATCACCACCAAACCAGTATTATATGAAATGTTGAAGGGTTTTCTTGAAGGAGAAGAGGAACAAAAATATGAACAATAAAATGGTAATTAATACATATCTATCAACAATTGCATCTACAAACAAAATGAGCAAGCAGAACAGAAACAGACTCATAGATACTGAGAACTTCTGTTGCTTGCCAGATGGGTGGGGGCTGGGGAGATGGGTGAAAAAGACAAAGGAATTAAGAAATACAAATTGGTTGTTAGACTAATGAACCTCAAAGGGAACGGGGGAGGGAGGGCAGGATGAGATAAACCAAACAACTTCTATGGATGTATGCATAACCAATGGATGCCAACAACAGTGTGGGGAAGGCAGGACTGGAGTGGGATTGGGGAGAATGGGGTCAATGGGGGAAAAAAGGAGGGAACATCTGTATTACATTCAACAATAAAGATGAGTTAAAAAATAAATTTAAAAAAAACAAACAGTGGTAGTGGGGGGGAAAGGAGAAACATCTGTAACAAAATAAAATTAATTAAAAATAAATAAATAAATAAATAAATAAATAAATAAATAAATAAATAAATAAAACAGTGGTACATATATACTATGCAGCTATAAGAAAGAAAGATCTCTTATCCTTTGAGATGACATGGAGGGACCTGGAGAGTATTATCCTAAGTGAAACAAGCCAATCAGAGAAAGATAAATATCACATGATCTCACTTACTTGTGGAATACAATGAACAAAACAAACTGATGAACAAAATAGACCCAGAAACATAGAAGTAGGGTACAAACTGACAAACCTCAGATGAGGGGGTTGGGGGGGAGCATAACCACACACATAGACAACAATGCTGGGACAGGGTTGGGGGGACATCGGAAGGAGGGTGTCAATGGAGGAAAAATGAGAAATATCTGTAACAAAAATAAATTAATTTAAAAAATTTTAAATATATATTTTCATTTCCATCTTTTTTATATGTTGGTGTAATGTTGTCTTCATCCTTTCTTGAACAGGACTGTACTTTCCTTTTTGTGTGTATTTTTTCTTTTTTGTAAATTTTTGTGTAAGATATACATAACAAAATTAAACTTTTTATTATTTTTAAGAGTATGGTACAGTTATACTTTTCTTTTTGGTGCTAAAAATGTTGTTCTTTTATGAAATAATAATAAAAACAGACTCTGCTTGGTTGAGGGGGAGGCTGTTTTTACTTGAAAAATTATAAAGTTGGTACTTTATTTGGGGTTCCTAACTTTGTTTTGATGCTACTGGACTGAGAAATCCAGGCATCTATGAACCACTGCCTTAAAGGAGAGCTGGGATTTAGCGGGTAGAGAGTTTAGGGGGTAGAAAAAGTCAAGAACAAAACCATTGAGAGAGGAATGTACAGGGCATCTTTCGGAGGAGGATGTAGACCAGACTTGCTGAAACCAAGTGTTCTTGAAAAATAGTAGTTGGAATTAAGTTTTGGTCCATTTTATTTTATTTTTTAAATCTCACCCGAGGAGATTTTTCCATTTATCTTCAGATAGATTGAGAGGGAGGAGGAGAGAGAGAGACAGAGAGAGAGACGTCAACTGGTTGCCTCCCGCGTGACCCCAACCGGAGCCAGGATTCAACCACAACCAATTCTGGTACGTGCCCTTCACCAGAATTAAACCCGAGACTCTGGTTCGCGGACTGATGTTCTAACCACTGAGCCAAACCAGCCAGGGCAAGTTTTGGTCCATTTTAAAATGTTTAGTGCCTGAGATATTCTGCTCAAAAAATATTCGTTCATTGAGTGCAGTAACAGTTTGAGTCAGATTCAGAAGAGCCAAGAGATAAAGTTTGAACTTCATTTTACAAACCAGAGCTTCCCAGAAGGTGCCCCAAGAAGGGGTGACCACTGTGCTAGGCTCCCGCTCTGGCAGGAGCAAGAGCATGCAGTCCAGCTCAGTGTTCTGTTCTCTGGCTATGCTTGTGTGCTGTACAAAGATGACCAATGCCTGGAGATGCTATGAATGAAAGAGGATGAAAACCATGGGCAGGAGGGATAAGATGATCGTAATATTTTCAAGAAGACAATCACCCTCGTAGACTGCAACAAAGAGCCCGGGCTCAAAGCTAGAATCATTGGGAAGAAGATTTCAAAGAAAGAGATAACAAATATTTGTAATTGCACCTCCCCCCCTCAAATTTGTTTCTTCTCCCCTTACCTTACCTCCACCTTTTGAATAATACACTGAAATTGTCCAAAATATGGGGTTTTCTCATTGAATTTATTGGGGTAACATTGGTTAATAAAATTATGTAGGTCTCAGGTATACAATTTTACAATATATCATCTATATATTGTATCATGTGTTTATCACCCCAAACGAAGTCTCCTTCCATCACCATTTATCCCTCCTTTACCTCTTCTACCTCCCACACCCCGCTTCCCTCTGGCAATCCCCATACTATTGTCTTTGTCCATGAATCTTTCTTTTTTTTTTTTACTTAATCCCTTCACCCTTCTCACCCAGCTCCCAACTCCCGCCCCTCTGACAGCTGTCAGTCAGTCTGTTCTCTGTCTCCGTGAATCTGTCTCCACTTCACAGTATGGGATTGACTCTTCTCCCAGCTGCGTGGGTGAGCCCTGACTGGCTTAAAGTAATCAGTATTTCTCTTCCCCCGGGCCACAAAGATTGGTCCAAGAATGGACACACAACCCAGTCCGAGATTTTTTTTAAATAAGGGCTCCTAAGAAAAAGAGTCTTATATTCTGTCTGAAGTTGGCGTAGGAAGCATGTAACCCTTAAGTGGTTGGCAACCATCTTTAGATCGTGATGGAGAGCCTATGTGAGAGTGGACAGATGACAGAAGTGGTGAGAGGGACACCGGGTCCAGGTCCCCGCACTTACCACAAGTGAAGACTCCCTGAAGCCTATTCTGCCCTGGATTCTTAGGTTACTGCTTATATTCCTGTTTCTTCTTAAGCCGGTTTGAGCCTTATTTTACTTCACTTGCAACTAAAGAATTGCAGATGCACAGGCTAAAGTGACCCTCAGGAGAAGCAGGCATTGACGATAATCTCGCACTCTGTAGTGCAGCTCTGTAAGCATGAGCAAGAGGAGTCTAAGAGGCTTTTGGAGTGACCAACCATGAAGGGGTGGCATTGGATGGAAACAGGGCTGTCTGAGCTTCAACAGGAAAGAAGAGGTGCCCACCAGAATGATGTATGTCCTGAGCCCTACTCAGATTAACACTACTGCCTTCTCCTCGGGGATAAGGAAGGCCACCAGGGAAATGATGCAACCAGTCACTGGATGTAACTGGATCAGCAAGGAAAGAGTTGAGGAAAGCTAGAGAAAGAGTTGCTTGAGCAGGTCCCAGGAATAAAAAGAGGGAACTAAAAAAAAATGGGAGGAGCCCTGGCCAGTTTGACTCACTGGTTAGAGTGTCAGCCCTCGGACCAAAGGGTCTCAGATTCAATTCTTGGTTAAGGGCATGTACCTGGGTTGCAGGTTCAATCCCCGGACCCAGTCGGGGTCATTTGGGAGGATGTGTCTCTCTCCATTGATGTTTCGTTCTCTCTCTCCCTCCCTTCCGTCCACTCTATCTAAAAATCAATGAAAACAATATCCTTGGGAGAGGACTAACCAAAAAAAAAAAAAAAAATGGGGGAGGGGAAGATTGTGAAAGAAGAAAAGAAAGGTACGTTGATGAAGAAAACATGGATAGAAACCTAGAGAATAGGAGGATAGCATAATATCGTTGCTTAGAGTGGGCCCAGGACCAAACAGATACCAGTTTAAAAGCAGATACCAGCCTTGGCCGGTTTGGCTCAGTGGTTAGAGCGTCAGCCTGAGGACCAAAGGGCATGTTCGATTCTGGTCAAGGGCATGTACCTTGCTTTTGGTTTTGTCCCCGGCCCTGATCAGGGCTCTGCGGGAGGCAACCCATGGATGTGTCACTCACGTCGATGTTTCTCTCTCTCTCTCTCTCTGTCTCTGTCTCTCTCTCTCTCTCTCTCCCTCCCTCCCTCTCACACTATCTGAAAATAGAAAAATATTCTCAGGTGAGGATTTTTTAAAAAGAAAACAAATACCAGTTCTGTCACTTACTAACTGTCTTAGTTCACCTATGGGTCCCTTTCCTGTCTTGTAAATGAGCAGAAAATGCCACCTTTAGATGACTGTGAGGCTCCAAAAATATACAGTGATACCTCGGTTCTCGAACGCCTCGGTTTTCGACCAAATGGAGATTCGAGAAACTTTTGTCTCAGAATCCGAACAAATATTTGGAACTCGAACTTCCGAGATGAGCCAAATGGCGTTCATTCGGCCCAGCGCGCCTTGCTTGCGTCATCAGTGTGAGTGCAGAGAGAGAGTCACGCTTTGTGGAGTCACGCTTTCCTATTGGGTTCATTGCTTCGGTTCTCGAACAATTCGGTTCTCGACCGTCCTCCTGGAACGAATTATGTTCGAGAACCGAGGTATCACTGTACACAGCAAGCCCCTAGCAGAGTGTCTGGCAGGATTAACCATTCTTACTTGTTCGTCATAAGAATAAGATGGATGAGCCCTGGCCAGTGGCTCAGTTGTTGGAGCATCGTCCTGTGCACCAAAAGTTTACAGGTTCAATCCTGGTCAGGGCACACACCGAGGTTTCCGGTTGTCAGGGGGCATACCTAGGTTTCCGGTACTATCCCCAGTTGAGAGCGTGTGGGAGGCAACCCGTGTATCTCACTCACATTACTGTGTTTCTCTCTCTCTCTCTCTCTCTCTCTCTCTCCCTCCCTCCTTTCCACTCTCTCTAAAAATTAATGAAAACACACTCTCTGGTGAGGATTTAAAAAAGAATAAGACGAATGCAGGAAGACAAGAGAGGAAGAAAGTGAAGTTTTCCTTAGATCCTGACCCTCCTCTGTAGCAAGGAGCAAGGATTCACTCCGTATACAAGCAGCACTAAGGGAATTTAAAGAAAGGATCACGCTAAAAGAAATGGCACTTGAGAAATGCCAATAACGTTTACTTAATTTCCTCTGTGTTGTACTATTCTCTGGCAGAGCCACTTAGTAAATGTGTGTTGAATTGGGCTAACAGTAGTTGGGGGGGGGGGGGGGATTACTTAACAGAAAAAAACAAAAACGATTAGAACACATCAAAATATCGCAAGAGCTTGCTTTCAGTTGGCAGAGTGTGACACTACCTCACTCTAAATCTGGACTAGCTGGGCAGGGAGGTGACAACCAGGACTAGGGCCTCCTGCCCCTACCTACCGCCCAGGGGGCTGGGTGAGCAGAAAGTGACAATCCATGGCGCTTTTTTTCTACCTTGAAAACCTTGCCTCAGGCGGGCAGCTGGGCTGGGGGTGGGGGGGGGGGGTACAAATCTGAGAAACAGAGAGAGACCAGGCTGAAAGCCCCAAATCCAGGAAGGAGAGATGGGATTCTGAGTTGGCAGTGCACCTCATACCTGCTACTAATAAATAACAGCACTGGCTGGCATTTATAAGGAACTTCATTGGCAATCACAATACGTAATCTCGACAAGGAACCCTAGTAATGGCAGCAATACATAATGGCCCTAGGCCTGCATTCTCTCTTCTAATCTTCTGAACATCTGCTAACTGTGTCTTATCATCACCATTCTAATAAGGAAGCAGCGGCTCCGAGGTGGCGAGTACTTCTGTCACAACGTAGGCGTCCAGACTGGACCCCAGACATGGGCTGGGAGGTGTCCGAGGCCCCGGCGGGACGTCTAAGCCGCCGAGGGACGACCGCAGGGGTGGGCCGGGAGCGCAGGTGACTGCACCCCCACGAGGGGGCGGGCTCAGCCGGCAGGTCGCATCCGGAACCGCCGGCAGCCCACACGCCACTCCACCTGACCGCGAGCCCGCGAAGGTGCTGGCAGCCCCGGCTCTCCGCCGTCACCGCAGCCGTCACCGCAGCCCCGCCGTGCGCCCCGCGCAGCCCGCCCGCGGTCCGTCCGGTGCTCCCCCAGCCGCCGCGCTGCACGTCCCTACTGCGCCCTCTGCCCTCGCGGGGACAGGGGGCCCCGTCACCGTCATGCTGTCCGCTATCTACACGGCCTTGGCAGGGCTGCTGCTCCTGCCGCTGCTGGTGAACCTCTGCTGCCCCTACTTCTTCCAGGACACCAGCTACTTCCTGCGCTTGGCCGGCTTGGCCCGGCAGGTGCGCAGCTACGGGCAGCGGCGGCCGGCGCGCACCATCCTGCACCTGTTCCTGGAGAGAGCGCGCCGGGCCCCGCACAAGCCCTTCCTGCTCTTCGGCGACGAGACGCTCACCTACGCGCAGGTGGACCGACGCAGCAACCAAGTGGCGCGGGCGCTACGCGACCACCTCGGCCTGCGCCAAGGAGACTGCGTGGCGGTTTTCATGGGCAATGAGCCGGCCTACGTGTGGCTGTGGCTGGGACTGGCCAAGCTGGGCTGTGCCATGGCGTGCCTCAACTACAACATCCGCGCCAAGTCCCTGTTGCACTGCTTCCAGTGCTGCGGAGCGAAGGTGCTACTGGCCTCTCCAGGTGAGCCCGGGGTGTCGAGGGAGGGGGTAGCAGCCCTTCGGCGAAATGCTAATTAGTGATCGTTAGAGCCACCGTGTGGAAGCTGACCGGTCCAGACACTGCGTTAAGCACTGTACAGTGTTGCTTTTAATCCTCACAACAGGTAGGATTTACTATCGAACTTTATAGATGAGACCACTGAGGCCAGAGAGGTGAAGTCTTATACCCCAGGTCACAGAGCTGGGAGGAGGGGGTTGGTTAAGCAGGGCTGTTCACCGTGAGAGTCCAAGCTCTTACCCAGGACTGACATTATCTGTGTTAAAATGCAGAGGATCTTTATTGTGAACACTAGTGGATCTAAAAAAAAAAAAAATTGTTCTCACATCTGCTGCTTGATTGGCTTTGTGATCCTGGGAAAGTCACTTTCCCTCTCTGACCCATGGTTTCCTCCTGTGTAGTGAGGCAGTATTCAAGACTGCTTCCAGCTCCCAAGTGCTAGTAGCTTCCCTGGATTCTCACTGCAGAGAGAAGGTGAGCCTACCTGGTCCCCAAGGAGAAGGCTTTTGGGATCTGGTGAGCCCCTTTTGTATCTATAGCAATAGTGACCTTTGGTTCTGTTGTTGCCTCCTGCCATATTTCAACAAGACCTGAAATGGTAACTTCATGCTACAGTGGTGACCAGGCCAGGAAGAAACCAAGAACCTGTTACTCACCAGGCTGTTTGTTTTCCCTTCCCAGGAAGCTTGTCTCTACACTTGAATAAGGACCAGCAGTTGCTTCTCTCTCTGTTAGGAAGAGGAGGTTAGCCAGGTGTGGGCTGAAAGACATGGAGGAATAGGGATCCAGGAGCCTCACCTTTCCGGAAGGCCTTTCTGTACAAAGCCCTATGCTGCATGCTTTTATTTCTCTGAGAGACAACATATTATTGCCCACTGTTATAGAGTTGAGAAAATCGAGGCTTAAAATACCAACCCAGGTCTGTCCAACTTCAAAGCCCAACTTTCCCTGGGTCAAGCTCCTCCCTCTAGCATTAGAGCTGGAAGGGATCAAAGCATTCATCTGCTCCATCTGCTCTCCCCCTTCACTTCATAGCTGAGGAAGCAGGCAAACTGAGCAGTTTTCCTAGTGGCACATAAAGATGAGATGTCTATTCACTTGTGAGAAACCAAGAAACTTACTCATCTGTTTTTGTGTGGCATAAAATAAATCCAAAAAATGAAGGTTTTACATAATAGATTAAAAACAGAGGGGCAGTTTTAAAGGCAGTGAAGTTTTCTGAACAGCATGATTCTTTCAAGAAAACTCCCAGGAGTTTCTAGTTGCCTGTGAAATGAGACAACTTCACTATTTAGTTACCTGGAGACTCTTAAATCTATTGCTTTTACATCCAGTTCAGAAGGAACTTACTAGTGCAGTGATCTTTGTACCACTTCAGGAGGGATTGAAGTACTATTTAACTGCATAGTACAGTCAGGCATTGTGTGACAGGGGAATACGTTCTGAGAAATGCATTTTAAGGTGATTTATCATTACACAAACATCATAGAGTGCACTTACACAAACCTAGATGGTATAGACTACTACACACATAGGCTAGATGGTGTGCCACCATTGTACATGTGGTTCATCATTCACCAGAGTGTCATTATGCAGTGTGTGACTATATCCCAGGCCCCCTGTGAAGAAGGTCCAGGACTCTGAGTTTTGTTGACAAAGAAGCTTGGGTTTAAATGACTATAATAGTTTGGTTCTGAGTTTCAGGTCAGAAATACAACCAGATAGCTCTTATCTCCACCCAGATAAGAGCATTATGTTTAGGTCATTGTACATGGAGAACAGAATGAAATTCCAACATTCAGATCATACTTGAACCAGGCTTTCCAGTGGACCTGTGACATTCCCTAGCAGTAAACTGACCTTTGAGGGGAGCCACATATTTGCAAAACATTCAGTTTTTCCAAGTCACTGAAGGACCATTGCACACCATGCAGAATTACACTCTGACCAGAAACAGTTCCTGCAAAGGAGGTAGCACAGAGTCCAAAGTTGCATCCTGAGTAAATGTGCTCATTTGGAAATGTGTTGAATTGACTAATTCTTAGAATTCTTTTAAGTTGGAAGGAATCTTACAGATACTCTAATCCTATAATCCTCCAACTTCAATGAGTGTGTTATACTTCAGTATAAAGTTTTAGAAAGGAATTTTTAATGAGTATAAGAATCACCTGGGAAGCTTATTTTGAAAAACTGATTCCTGAACCCCATCCCCCAAAAACACTGATACAGTAGGACTGTGGGTGGCACCCAGGAATGTGTATGTTCATAACAAGCCCCACCCCACCCCCAGATGATTTTGAAGCAAATGGTCTGAGGACTAGACTTTGAGAAATGATCAGTCAAATTTCCACTTGTTTCATAGCTGAACAAAGTCCCAGAGGGGTGATATCACTTGCCTGGGATCACATTAGCAACAGAGAGCTGGGGACAGAACCCAATTTTTCTTCTCACCTCCAGGGCACTGTTTATCCTATTACACTATCTGAACATGGCACTTGAAAGAGAGGAGCTTTCGGACGAGTGGAGTGGTGACTATCCAATAAAGTTTGATTCTGCATTTTGAATCTCAGCCTCAGAGCTCGTGACTGAGCTAGTACAGTCGCATTCCTTGTTTATCGCGGTTAATCCGTTCCAGACTCTAGCGGTTGCACCTGGCGTTGAAGGACTCCTAGGGTGCTCGAACACATAGGCCTACAGTCCATACGTATAGTAATTTTAATTTTAATTGTAATACAGGGGTGTATAATTAACTCAGACAACCGAGTACATGCTGTACCATTTTCACTGTCTCGACCAACTTTTTTTTTTTTTTTTTTTTTATCCTCACTCGAGGATATTTTTCCATTTTTTGTACAGAGTGGGAGGGAGAGAGGGAGAGAGAAACATCGACGTGAAGGGACACATCGAGTGGCTGCCACCTGCACGACCGACCAGGGCCGGGGACAAACTGCAACCGAAGTACGTGCCCTTAGCAAGAACCGAACCCGGGTCTCTCCGGACCGCAGGCCGACGCTCTAACCGCTGAGCCAAACCGGCCAGGGCTCGACCAACTTTTTAATGAATATATTTGAAGAAACCATGATAGAGCAAAGCCATGAAAGTCGAAGCGCGAAGTGGTGAGGGATGACTATAAAAGCTTTTGAGTCCCAACTGTGTCAAATTCTGGACCAGGACAGTGGCAGTTATCATGAGGATTTATCCAATTGTCATAAATTTGTAGGGACTCTGTAAAGCTTAACAGGGCTCAACCCTATTAGGAATTTTAGTACCCAATTATTTTTTCAGAATTGACCATACTTATCAAAAGTCAAAGATTCACAGACGCCTCCAAATCAAACAGAAGCCCCCATCTCCCAAAGAATGTGATCTTCTCTCTGTAGTACATTTCAGGATACCTTCTCTATGGTAGGGTACGGTGTAAATACTCACATGGAAAAAAATGGCCTTCACCTATTTGAACCTGTATTAGTTTTGTTGATAGAAACCAACTTGTTGGTCTGGCGATTTTTCAAACAATTTCCCAAACACAGAATATGAGGAAGATAGGAAAGCAAAATTAATTTTATACAACATAGGATATTTTGTGAAAACATCCAAAAGAGCCCCCAAAATTATAAATTTGCTTTGTTTCCATTTAAGCTAGTCTTAAGATTGTCACTTAACTAGCTCTTCTACTAGAGGGGTAACCCAAGTCTCCGTCAGCTTACTGGCAAGGTCTGTACTGTCTGACTCAACTTAGCCATGCAAGGCTCCCACAGTGTAGCCACTACTCTTGTACAAGGTTTTAGTAACAGTTAAAGATGCTTTCTATTGCAAGACTCAAGTTCCACATTACCTTTGACCTGGTTTTGCAAGGTTGTGATAAACAAAACTGGACCTTCCTTTAAGCAATGTGATAAAGGAAAATACTTCCAATTTTTTTCAAAGGTATTGCACCATTGTATGCTCTGGAACAGGAGAACATCATTGAAAAACTGGTGTTGGGACCCAGGAGAAGTCTTGTCATGCAAACTTTGGAGGTTAGATTGAGAAAAGCAGATAGTACAACAATTTAATTTCAAATCAAGAAACATTTAGAGAGTCCCCACAAGGTACAAGCTCATTGCCAGGGTGGGATGAAAAGTTCAGAAACTGAATTAAGCCCAGCCAGAGTGGCTCAGTTGGTTGTGCACCAAAAGATTGCTGGTTCAATTCCCAGTCAGGGCACATACCTGGGTTACGGATTCAGTCCCAGGTCAGGGCACATACAGAAGGCAACCGACTAATATTTCACTCTCACATTGATGTTTTCCTCTCTCTCTCTCTAAAAAAAAAAATCAATAAAAATATACACTTAAAAAAAAAAAAAAAGAGCCTGGCCAGTATGGCTCAGTGGTTGAGCATCAACCCATATACCAAAAGGTCACCTGTTCGATTCCCGGTCAGGGCACATGTCCAGGTTGTGGGCTCGATCCCCAGTGGGGACATGCAGGAGGCAGCCATTCAATGTTCTCTCATCATTGATGTTTCTCTCTCTCCCTCTCCCTTCCTCTCTCTCTAAAATCAATAAAGAAAAAAGAAAGAAAATTAAATAGTTCAAGTATCTTACCATCCAGCAAAAGAGCTAAGCCGCATGTATATATGATTGTGACATCCAGAAGAATGTGATAAGTACACTTTCAGAGCAACAAAGTGTTGGAGGTGGGGGGACCAGGGGAGAAGCAGAGGGTGAAATTTTGAGGTCTTAACAATTGAGCTGAGCAAGTACGATTGGGAAGGGGGCATTTCAGACAAGAGGAGCCCAGAGGCAGTTTTCATCAGGCTGGTAACACAGTGAGATGCTTCATTAAAGAGCTTCATTAGAGACTTTTACTATGTAAGCCCTGGCTGGTTTTGCTCAGTGGTTAGAGCATCGGCCCTCAGACCAAGAGTCACAGGTTTGATTCTGGTCAAGGGCATGTACCTCGGTTGTGGTTTGGTCCCCTGTCCTGGTCGGGCTGATACAGGAGGCAAACAGTCGATGTGTCCCTCTCATGATGTTTTTCTCTCTCTCCCTCCCACTCTATCTGAAGATAAATGGAAAAATATCCTCAGGTGAGGATTTTTTTAAAAAAGGGTTTTACTATGTAAGGACAAGAGCAGGCTGGACTTAAATAATAGTACAGACCAAGGAATGGCCAACAGCAGTGGCCTAACTTTGATGGAAAGAGATAATTTTCCAGTGTCAATGTTAGTGAAGGATCAGGGCATAGATATAATCTTATCTCCACTCCTCATAGCTCTCTGGGTTGCCCAAGGAGTAACTTAGATGGGTTGCTTCAATGCCCTTTGATTATCTCGAGGACAAAGAATTCTCTCATAGATCTTTGAATTATGCCCTAGTAATAACTAGCACATAATAGTCACTCAGTAAATGTTACATTGATGAGTTGTGCCATTCTGGTTGAATGTAACAGGCTCTCTTTGAAGCTTAAGAACCATTTGGTTGGGTGTGGGGGCATAAAAAAATGGCATTTAAAAAAATCAAATGTATCTTGATTTGAGAAAATTCATTTAGATCCAACCTCCCCAGGCCCAGGCTCACCCTACCAGAGACTTGTTTACCTCCCGGTTTATATCTGGCAGTGGGCTGTAGGAGAGAGGTGCTCTCTCTTTCTCTGGGTCTCATTGCCACAGAGAAGACTAGTGATGAGCAGAGGATGGGCTGAGACCATAGTGGGGAGTCTGTGCATAGGATGGTGGGGGACAGAAACACAGACATCAAATGAATGGTATATTTTAGGGCTGGGATCCCAGCCAGGTAGCCCAAGGTCTGGACAGCTAGATTAAACATGTTCTTTCAAATTTTTCTTCTTAGCCTGCTTACTAGGGTGGTGGGTTGTACATTTCCATTCAAAAACTAGCACTTTGCTAGTATATCTGGGAATACTTTTTTTTTCCTTCTTTAAATGAATTTATTGGGGGGACATTGGTTAATAAAAATATATATGTTTCAGGTGTACAATTCTATAATACATTGTCTGTATATTGTATTGTGTGTTCAACACCCCAAGTCAAATCTCCTTCCGTCACCATTTATCCCCCCTTTACCTTCATCTACCTCCCTCCATCGCCCTTTCCCTCTGGTAATCACCATCCTGTTGTCTATGTCTATGGGTTTTTTATGGTTTCTTGGGTTTGTTTGTTTTTTTGCTGAATCCCTTCACCTTTGTTACCCAATTCCCCACCCTCCTCCTCTCTGACAGCTGTCAGTCTGTTCTCTGTATCTATGAGTCTATTTCTATTTTGTTTGTTAGTTTATTTTGTTCATTAGATTCCACATATAAGTGAAATCATATGGTATTTGTCTTTCTTTGCCTGGCTTATTTCACTTAGCATAACACTCTCTAAGTCCAACCATGCTATCGCAAAAGGTAAGATTTCCTTATTTTTTAAGGTCAAGTACTATTCCATTGTGTAAATTTTTATCCACTCATCTACTGATGGGCACTGGGCTGCTTCTAAATTTTGGCTATTGTAAATAGGCTGCAATGAATGTAGGGGGTGTATGTATTCTTTCAAATTAGTGTTTTGGATTTTTTTAAGATAAATTCCCAGAAGTGGAATTTCTGGGTCATAAATGCAGTTCCATTTTTTTAATTTTTTGAGGAAACTCCATACTGCTTTCCACAGTGGCTGTACTGATCTGCATTCCCACCAACAGTGCACAAGGGTTCCCTTTTCTTCACATCCTCACCAACACTTGTTGTTTGTTGATTTATTGATGATAGCCTTTATGACAGGTATGAGGTGATATCTCATTGTGGTTTTAATTTGCATTTCTCAATGATTAGTGAAGTTGAGCATTTTTTCATATGTCTATTGGCCATCTCTATATGTCCTCTTTGGAGTATCTGGGAGTACTGAACAGTTCATTTTCTTTAGAAACAAGAAGGAAGTGAAGAGGTAGAAACAAAACAAACTGTAAATTAGCTGTTAATGTTATTGATTCTGGAGAAGGATAGAGTTCAAATTATTCTGAATGATGAGTGTAAGTGACCATTATTGAAAAAGGACCTCCCCACAGCCTCTGAGAAGTGAGGAAATTGGTACTTGGTTGATAGGTGATATGGTTGCTATTGTATAGCAAATGATAACAATTGTTTAAGGTCCGGTAACCTCATAACAAGGAAGTACCCTTGATCTCTATTTAGAAAGCAAGTATTCACATAAGCAAGGACTTTAACTGAGAGAAATGAAAAATAATATTAAGAAATTATATAATGACATAAATGTAAGATGAGTATATATTTACCTGTTAAAGATTTACTTACTCCTACCCTGGCCTGTTTGGCTTAGCAGTTAGACCAAAGGGTCCGCCTTCAGACCAAAGGGTGAAGGGTGAGGGGTTCCATTCCGGTCAAGGGCACGTACCTGGGCACGTACCAGTTGGGGTTATGCGGGAAGCAACCAATTGATGTGTCTCTCTCTTGCATCAATGTTTCTTTCTCTCTCTGCCCCCCCCCCCTCCTTTCCTTCCTTGTACTCTTTCTAAAAGTCAATGGAAAAATATCCTCAGGTGAGGATTAAAAAAAAAAAAAAATGATTTACTTACTCCTGATGGGACTTAACCTTGATTATACATCTTTCTGACCAGAGGACCAGAGGTAATTTGTTTGGGGTGGGGAGGGTGCGGGGCAGAAGTATATGGGTGGCTCTGTCTTAAGGGTGTTCTAACACACATATTGTTGACATACAAACTAGACAATGAGTCGTTAAATACTATCATTCCTAATTGCCAATAATAGATATGAAAAATCACGGTTTACAAGTTGCATTTTAAAAAGTATATGCAGACTGTCCCCAGGGCTGTGTTAGAACCAGTGTGTGTTTCAGTTGCCTTTCTGCATGAAGAAGAAATGAGTCCTCAATCCTGACTTGCTCATCTCCCAGCCATTTCACAGTCATCCTGAAATTTTACTGGAATGCATTTCCTTTCACTGCCTTCTTTTCAGATCTTACATTTTTGTGGGGTGTGTTGTTGTTGTTGTTTTTAAACTAGCTCGGTCAGTTACCCATTCAATGAGCCTAATAGCAGAACACACTACTAGATGAAATGCTTCTCCTGCCTGAGGGCTGCAGGCGGAGCCAGTGGCACCGTCCACCACGGTGATGAAGACTGATCCAGCTCCTCACCACCCTCTCCCTGCTTTCTGAGGTGGCCCGTGTATTGTGTATTCAGAAGTTTCTTTTCTCCCACCTCTTAAAAAAGGTGCGCGGGGGGGGGGGGGGGGGATATTGTATGCTACCTGTATTTTTTTCTTTCCTTTTTAAAAAGACACACTTGGGGAGGAGGGGGTTTGTAATGACTTGGTTTCCCATCACCTAAGCGTGTACTGCTTCCTCTGAGGCTCTGTTTCATTCCACAGTTTAAACCTAGACTAATGAGGAAATGACAGAGCTGCTCTACACCCTTGAGGCAACTTTCCATGAACGCTATTTCTCATCCCCAAGCTTTACGTAAAGCGTGGGCCATGCTCTTCATCAAAAATATGAACAAGGGGTCATCCGTGTTACTCCTTAAAGACACATCCACAGCATTCAGCAGGTCTAATAGACAGCACCTTCCAAAAAAGTAAGGCAGTTGACCAAAACTTGAACCTGAATGACTAGTACAAGGAGGTAGGTCTCCTTCCCCAACTGCGACACGTATGCCAGTTTATTTTGATAGATTATTCTTTTGTTTCCTCCTCCAGGCACTATGAAAACAGGGCAGCATCTGGTTTGCTCCCTGTTGTGTCCAGCTTAACACCATGTTGGCACATAGGGAGCACTCTTTAAATAGATACTGACCGAATGTTGGGAGAAAGTGAGAAGTGATCTAATTTATGAACACGCTATTTGATCAAATAATCTCAGTCTCAGGTAGAGAGGGATGGAGGGAGATTTCCTAATTCTTTAAGTAGCAATCGTAGTTGTTTTTTAATTTACTTCTCTGGACCCTTACTTGTACACAAGGCATACCTGTGTCACAGAACTTATTTCATTTTGCACTTCATTTTATTCAAGGTTTATCATTTCACAGTATTCATTGCAAGATGTGCTTCTTTTAAAATCAGCAGTGTTAGGTTATTCCTGTCTCTTCCACACTGACTAATACAATGTTTTGTGCAAATTCTTTCAATTATAATTATAAATATTTATTGAGCATTTACCTAATGTTGGTTGGGTGATGTCAAGGTGACTAAGCTAGCCCTGGCCAGTTTGGCTCAGCAGTTAGACCGTTGGCCCGTGGAGCAAAAAGTTGCAGTTTCCATTCCCCTTGGTTGCAAGTTCAATCCCTGCTCCGATCGGGGTCGTGTGGAAGGCAACCAATAGATGTGTCTCTCTCACCTCGATGCTCCTCTCCTCCCCTCACCCCCACTTCCTCCCTTCTACACACACAAAAAAAATTGATAGGTCAAGAGGTGGCAGGAAAAGAACATTATTTGATAATGAAGAGGTGATTGCCTGAAGAAACAGCTTAAAATATTGGAAGTGATTGAGCCTAGGCAGCAGGTTTAGTTTTGAGGAGGGATGGAATAAAGGCCTATTGATTTTCATTATAAACCCCAGTGTACTATTTAATTTCTTTTTATCAGGTCCATGAGTCCTTTGATTAAAATGTTGGGTTTTTATTTATTTATTTATTTATTTATTTATTTATGTATTTATTTATTTATGTATTTATGTATGTATGTATTTATTTATTTATTTATTTATTTTAATCCTCACCCAAGGACATCTTTGCATTTATCTTCAGATAGAGTGGGAGGGAGAAAGGGAGGAAAAGAGAGAGAGAAACATCGATGTGAAAGGGACACATCAAGTGGTTGCCACCCACACGACCCCAACCGGGGCCGGACAAACTGCAACCGAGGTATGTGCCCTTAGTGGGAATCGAACCTGGGACTCTGGTTAGGGCTGACGCTCTAATTGCTGAGCCAAACTGGCCAGTTTTTTTGGGTTTTTTTTACTCAAATGCATCCATCCAGAGGAGATTTCTTGTCTTGATGGAGACATTATACACAAACATCTGAAAAACAAAGCTTATAAGATGACTTAGGTGGAGCCTCCCTAAGGTAATTCCCTGGGATATTGAGTCACCTTCCCATTAAGAATGAGTGTATTCACTTCAGTTATCATAGTTCAAGATAAGTAAGCTTAAAGGCCATTTCATCTTATGGTTTTAAAGGCACAGAAATCTAACTAGCACCCATGAAATGTGGTTTGCATATTAAATTGGTGTCTTTAAAACTTTTTACCCTGACCTACAGCAAAAAGTACATTTGTGTGTGACTTCGTAGCCACACACCTACATAACTGAAGCAAAACCTTAAAAAAAAAAAAAAAAAAAAACCTACCTTTTACTGTCTCTAACGTGCTCTGAAAATTTCTTATTTTATTCTATTTTAAGTTTTAAAAATCCTGGCCACTTTAAATGATTTTAATAATTCACCACTGTACTGTGACCCATGGTGAAAACATGCTGATCAGTTTGTTTTTCTCAGACCAGAGAGTGTGCTTGTGCAATTTGGAGCTTAGTTCTCAGATCAGCTGAAGCTTCCTAATGGAACTACTTGTTTCTGTTGTGTTTTAAAAAAATTTTAAAGCCAACTTCCGTCATCTTTGTTACTTAGCATAGCTGCCTTACTCTCATTTCTCTTCTCCGTCCTTAAAGAAATTTGTTTCATCACTGATCCTGTGGGGCACATATTGGGAATTCCTAAATTCATTTGAGATGTATACCAAATACTCATAACTTACACACTGACATATGTTGGGTTTTACGCATATGTTCATTTGTTTGTACAGGTTTTAGCCAACCATTTGCTGCTTACCAAAAGCCATCAAAACCCAACCTTCCCTCAGGTATTGCAATCTTATGATATTTTCAAATGTGGCAAATTCCATGTTTAAAAATGTATAACTCTAAGCATTACTTGTCATTTTAGCAAAAATGATATACTGAAGATAAAATGACCGGGAAGCCTGTTACACTAATAGAACTTTGATGGGCTAATTTAACCGGTTTGGGTTTGTTTGTTTTTTCCTTATTAAATTAAGAACTACAAGCAGCTGTTGAAGAGGTGCTGCCAAGCCTGAAGAAAGATGATGTGTCCATCTATTACGTGAGCAGAACTTCCAACACAGATGGGGTTGACTCCTTCCTCGACAAAGTGGATGAAGTGTCAACCGAACCCGTCCCAGAGTCCTGGAGGTCTGAAGTCACTTTTTCCACTCCTGCGTTATACATTTATACTTCCGGAACCACAGGTAAAAACAAAGACAGGATTCTGAAAGCAATGGACCTGTCCTGAAGGAGCTCGATGTTAGGTTAGCTTTTCAGTCGTTCTCTATCTTTACAGAACAGTACCAGATAACTGATACCTCAGGGGATTTAGCTCTTTGCCTCTGAGAACTGATCTTATCTCATAGCATATGACCCCATTGGTTTCTGCAAACTATGCATATTGCCCCCTCCTTGGTATGTAGAAGAGATAAAGAGATTAACCAAAAATCACCAAAGTAGTTGTAATGATGGGGGAAACTTGGCATTGAGTAGGTCTTTGGAATTTTTTAAATGATTGTTGTATTTTGGTTATATTCAGAGTCCACATATAATATAGAACCGGTTGTAACTGGACACCAGAGAAGACTATAGGATAATCATGGGGTTATGTTTATAGAAGTGCTTTGACTACTATCTTCAGAGGCAGCACTGAACTGGAACTGTTCACTGCTATGGGTGTGGGATGGCTCTCAGTCCAGGGCCTAAAATACTGTATTTCATCCAACCGGGATGCCTTCAACTGTAAGCTGCACCATTATTTTTATGAGCCAGTAAGGAAAAACATGGCCAGTTAATAGTGTTCTTGGTACTGTTCCATAACAGGCAATAAATAGTACGGGTAGGATGTGCTAGGAGCTTTATGGCATTTGTTCGTACAATTCTGCCACTCTTAAGATGTACACTATTCTTATTCCCAAAAGTTATGCCAACAAAATGGTAGGATAACGTAGTTAACCAGATGCTTCCACTACATACAGACACTACCTTAATATATGAGACTTTGTCCTCATTTCTTAAGAGAACAGTCAAATTACATTGTAAACTTTGACTTGGGAAATAAATGAGATCAAACGAGCCCTTGGTCAGTGACAGGGAGTTTTAGTCTTAATACCAAATAGACAAGTATGGAACATCTTCACAGTGCAGGTTTGGGCTGTCAAAAATAAAACCCATTCTAGGGAGAAAAGGAGAATCAGCACTCCTTAATTGAACCCATAATTCAGAATTTATATTAAGTTGGAAGATAATTGAGTTGACGTTTATTTTACTTTTCTTCTTGTCTATGAATAAAGTTTTGCTAAATTACTCTTACAGATATTAATTCAAAGAACTCATTTCAATAACTGGAGAACAAAATGTTTTCCCTCTTCCTCAAAAGGCAGTCATTAGCACAAAATTATATAATAGTTACCAAGCATTCTTAATTCTTCATTAATACAAAATCTCAAATTAGGAAGGTTTCTGAAAGTATTTCAAAGCAGCAAAGACTGCATGTCTTTTTTATTTTTTAATAGAATTCAGAACTTTTACTATGCAGAAGATTCTTTTTCCATGGTGAATACAATTGGTTTACTGATGCTTGCTTCTATTTCTTAATATTAGTATAGAATGGGGCATTAAATATTAACTCAGTGTCACTGTCCCACCATCAGAGAAAATGAATTTTTAGTTGTGTTTACACTGAAGGTAGTGTGCGGGCCACACTGCTTTGCCAGGTGATGCATTGCTGTCCTTTAGGCAGGACCTGGCTTGGGTCCCATCAAGTATTGAAGGGTATGAGTATGGAGAACTGCATTTCTCTTCACAAAGCCAGTGGACCCACTCAGGTCTTCAACTCTAGCCCTACCCTTTAGTAATGACTTCATGCCCTCCTCAAACAAATTGACCTTCCACGGGAAACAATATCAGCATATCCTTTCAATAAAGTCCTACAGAAAACTTACATGAATTATAGCTAACAAAATACAAATGTATTTAGTCTAGTGTACCAAAACTATGCTGAGATATCAATTTTCACCTTTCAGATGTGCAAAAAGTCTATTTCAGAGCACACCTTGGCAAGGCTATGAGGAAGCATGTACGTCTATAGTAGGGACAGACCTAGCAGCTAACTGGCAATGTGGCAGCATCTATCAAAATTGCAAAGACATATCTTTTGACCCCACATATCCTACAGATATGGTATCATTCAGAGTGTAAACTACCATGGGGACCAGGTTATTTACTGCAGCATCAATTAAAATAGCAAAATAGTGTAAATAAACTATAATATATGCACACAAAGGTCTTGATGCAACTGAGAGAAAGAGAATGAATAAATGAATGAATGAGGGAAAGTTCTATGTACAAATATGGATAGATTTCCAAGGTACTCTGCTGAGTGTAAGAGGGAAAAGTGCTGAAGAGTGTTTTAATTTTCTAAATGGAGGAAAGGGCAAGAACATATGAGCAAATGTTCATAATTGAATATATATGTATATATACATACACACATATATAAAGAAACTCTAGAAGAGTACATAAGAAATTGTAAAAGTGGTTATGAAGGAAGTCTTCTTATCTGTGGATTAGAGACTATAATTCTACTTATCTCATTCATTATGAGAATTAAATGAAATTTCGAAAATATCTTGCAAGGCGGTAGGCACAGACCAGAAATCCAATAGCCATTTGCTTCTTTCTCTTAAAATTACTACTGTAATAACCATGTAACACGTGGGTCAGCAAACTCTGGCCTGTGGGCCAGCCCCCACCCCCAAACACACGTACACACACACACACACCTGTTCTTGTAAATAGTTTTATTGGAACACAGCCACATTAACTCTTTTATGTTAGCGATTTTCAATTGGTGTGCTGCAAGAATTTTTAAAACATGCAATACCTGAGTATTTAGTCAGGGGCACTGGCCTCTTTTCCATTAGCCTGTCAGATAAAAAAAAAAATGGCAACAGTCAACACAATAGCCATCCTGTGTGAACGAATCAAAATTATACCTACCTCTTTGTGTCAGATTGGCAAAACATATATTTTTTGGCATGCTGCAGAACTTTAGCAATTAGTCTATGTGTGCCATGAGATGCAAAAGGTTGAAAATCGCTGCTTTGTTGTTTGACTATGATCAGCTGCAATATAATAGCAGAGTCAAGTAGTTTCAGCGGAGACTGTATGATGGTGCAAAGCCTAAAACATTTACCGTCCGGTCCTTCATGGAAAATTTCCCAACTCCTGGTCTAACTGATCATGGCCCTTCAATCTACCATTCTCTAATCGTCGGACAATGAATCTTCTTAAGCCAGATCTCTCCCAGACCACGTATCTGTGAATGGCAGATCATGGCTCACTCATGCCTACTGCTGTATCTTCACAAAGGTCTCCCGAAAGCAGCTATGATCAATCACCAGCGCATATGGTATGGAACTGGCCTTGCTGTTGTAAGCAGGATTAAGAAAGATGATATCATCTACACCACTCTGCCCTTGTACCACAGTGCTGCGCTCATGATTGGTGTAAACGGATGTATTAAGGCTGGTAAGCTTTTTCTCTCAACAAGGCATTGGAGGTCAGTACACATTCACATCTACTCATAAGAAAAAGTAATTCAAAATTTGGCTACTCTCACCCTGGCCAGTTTGGCTCAGCAGTTCGAGCGTCGACCTGCGGTCCACAGAGACCCGGGTTCAGTTCCTGCTAAGGGCATGTACCTCAGTTGCAGTTTGTCCCCAGCCCTGGTTGGGTTGTGCGGGTGGCGACCACTCGATGTGTGCCTTTCACGTCGATGTTTCTCTCTCTCTCTTCCTCTCTCTCCCTCCCGCTCTAGCTGAATAAAAAATGGAAAAATGTCCTCGGGTGAGGATAAAAAAAAAAATTTGGCTACTCTCCTGTGTGCTAGTAAGGTGTTTAATTCTATGTTAATAACAAGGCTGTTTGACTCACACATGGCAAACAGTTATCTAAAATAATTTCTATTTTTTATGCCTGCTTGTCTAGTAGCATAATGCTATGATTGTTCAGTATGTCAAGGAAGAAACTTTTAAAAAATATTTGTGGTCTTTATCCAGGTTAAAACACTTGGGTTTTTTGGTTTTCTTTTTGTTTGTTTTTCAGAGAGAGAAAGGGAGTTGAAGACAGATGAACATCGATGTGAGAGCAAAGCATCTATCGGCTGCCTCCTGCACACTCCCTACCAGGGATTGAGCCTGAAACCTGGGCATGCGCCCTGACTGGGAATCAAACCAACAACCTTTCCATGCACAGTTTTTTTATTTTTTATTTATCCTCACCTGAGGACATTTTTCCATTTTTTGTTCAGAAAGAGTGGGAGGGAAAGAGAGAGAGAAACATCGACATGAAAGGGACACACCAAGTGGCTGCCTTCCACATGACCCAACCAGGGCCGGGGGCAAACTGCAACTGAGATATGTGCCCTTAGCGGGAACCGAACCCGGGTCTCTGGACTGCAGGCCGACACTCTAACCTCTGAGCCAAACTAGCCAGGGCTCCCTGCACAGTTTGACCACCAACCACCTAAGCCACACTGGCCAGGGCAAACACTCAATTCTTATATTCTATAATTAATACTCAGACATCATTTTCATCTTTAGAAATCTGTATGTTGACCTCCATCAGCATCTCATTTAAAGTTCTCCTCACGCCCGGCCGGAGTGGCTCAGTGGTTGAGCGTCGACCCATGCACCAAGAGGTCTCTGGTTGGATTCCCGGTCAGGGCACATGCCCAGGTGGTGGGCCCGATCCCCAGTGGGGGACATGCAGGAAGTGGCCAATCGATGTTGTCTCTCATCGATGTTTTATCTCTCTCTCCCTCTCCCTTCCTCTCTCTCTCAAATCAATAAAGAAAAAAAAATTAAAAAGAACACAGATTTATTCTCTTACGGTTTTGAAGGTCAAAAGTCCTAAAATCAAGGTAGCAGGGCTGCCTTCCTTCTGGCAGCTCTAGGGAAGAATCCACTTCCTTGCCTTTCCTAGCTTCCAAAGGCTGCCTGCTTGCCTTGGCTCATGGCCCCAGCTTTTGTCTTCAAAGCATATCACTCCAGCCTTCCTGTTCCATCATCCTATCTCCTGCCCTTGACCTTCTTGCCTTCCTCTTATAAGGACTCTTGTGATGACACTGGGCCCACCCAGATAATCCACGATAATCTTCCTATCTCGAAATCTTTCATTTTATCACATCTATACAGACCCTTTTGCCATATAAGGAAGCATATTCACAGGTTCCAGGGATTAGGAGTGGACATCTTTGGGAGCAATTATTCTGTCTACCTCCCCCAACACAGACGAATTCTCCTGTTTGCTCGAGAACCTGGCTCTCCATCGCCCACAAAATCAAGTCTGGTTCCTCCAGCTGGCACTTCCTAGCTCCCCATGATCGCACCCCTAGCTGCTTCTCCAGGTTCCTCTTTCATGAGCCGCCCACCCTTCACCACCCAGTTATGGGCCAGCTGAATCTTGGTCGTCCTCCAGCACCTTCTGGACTATCCTGTCTTTATGTTCATGCTTTTTTCTCTGCCTGGTATTCTCTCATCTTGCTCCATTTTCATTTCTCAAGAGCAGTTCAAATCCTACCTCTTCCAAAAAGTGGCTTTCTCAGCTCTTGCCCAAGCAGAATTAATGTACACACACACTCACCTTCCCACAGGGCCTTATTTGAACCTCTTATTTATTGCATACTGATTCATTAGAAAGACTTTTTTGTGTGTCTTCTTCTGACTAGATTGGAAGCTCCTATAGGAAAAAACCATGTCTCCTTTTTTTTTGTATTGAATATAATTGGTACGCAACACACATTTATGAATGCAATATTTGTAGCACTTTTTTACCAACACTTTCTATGCCTTCTCTATAGGTGCTACTATTGTTTTGCGGAACAAATTTTCAGCCAGCCAGTTTTGGGATGACTGCAGAAAATACAACATTACTGTCATTCAGTATATCGGTGAACTGCTTCGATATTTATGCAACACACCCCAGGTAACTCTCCATGTTTTATTATCTTTTTGAAATGGATAAGATGGGAATTCAAGTTACTTTGGGTCATGCTAGGCTTCAGCTGGTGTGTGTGTGTGTGTGTGTGTGTGTGTGTGTGTGTAAAATCAGTTTTTATTTTATATTTCAACGGTTTGTCACAGCAAAGTGCTTGGTACCACCCTATCACATAGAAGGGATTTTTTAGATGACATTTGCTATTAATATTACTACTCCCTACCTTTGTACCTGTTTTTATAACTTACCCTCTTCTTCCCTCTTTGCCTAATTAAAACCTACTCACTTCTAAAGCTTAGCTCAAATGATTCCTTATATGTTAAACCTATTTTGGTCACTCCAACAAAAGTCACTACCCTCTACCCTACATCATCTGATGTCTGCTCCACTGTGGTCCTTGCCACATTGCAGGTGTTTGTCTTCATGTCTCCCATTCTCCCTAGGGTGTAAACATTTTGACAGCTGGGACCATATCTTGTCTTATCTTCTGGCCCTCTCTTGTACCAAAGGCATTCAGGAAACTTATTTAATGTTGCTTAATGTGGCTTTGAAACCACCTGACTAAGTCTGATGATTTGGAACAGATTTTCCCAAGGTAACTCCACGGGCCTTGGATCTACCCTGTTTGCATTTGTCCAGGTATCTTGATAGAATATTTGGAAGAGCAACTCCTGCCCAGTCCCTCAGCTCTCATCAGAGATACAGCAGCCTGCCTGGGGACAAGATAAGGGTTTCTCAACAGTGGCACTGTTGACATTTTAGGTCCCTTTATTCTTTGCTGTATGGATTTAGTCAATGCACTATGGGATGTTTAGTTTGGCTTTTACCCAGGACATGCCAATAGTACCCCCCCCCCCCCCCGCGATAATCAAAATGTCTTCAAACACTGCCAGATGTCCCCCGGCAGGCAAAGTCATCCTCGGTTGAGAAACACTAGACTAGATAATGAAGTCAATTCATCAGATACTACTTCTTTTAATCTTTTAACTCATCATAGGAAAAAAAATTCAAAGGATCACTAAGTTGATGAATTGCTATTTATAAACTTCTGTTACGTTCAACTTATGTAACAGCTGCTGTGTGACACAGAAAGAAGTATAAGAAGGCCCATGCCACTGTTCGCTCATTCGGTTTCTGCTCACATGTCACCTCCTCAGACGCCCCTCCTACTAACTACCACAGTATCACCCTGCCTCTTGCCGTTCGTCTCGTGAGCTACTACTTTGCACAGCGCTAGTACCTCTGACACATTACAGGTTTATGTGATGGGTCTGTCTTCCCCAGTAAACTGAAGCTCCGTGCACCAGGGGTTTGTTTGCTACCAGAGTCCCAGCACTAAAATCTGTACCTGGTACATCCTAGGCATCAACAAATTTTGCTAAATGAACCTCAAAATTCTTTTTTATTGATTTATATATTTTTGTTACAGGTGTTTCTCCTTTGTCCCCCATTGACACCCTCCTCCCGATCCCACCCGAAATCCTTAACACTGAAAGATATATAATTCAGTTAAAGGAGGCAGTACGTTCTCCCAAAATGTTTGGGTTTTGCACTTATTATTCTAATTTGGGGGGCAGATTCAAAGGATTCCTGATGGTCATAATTAGCATTCAGCTGGGTGAGGACCTTTTCTACAGCAATTTCTGTTGATGTCATTACTGAACTTTTCTCACACTAATTTTCCATCTGGTCTTCAAGATTGCATTACTCTCTATTAAAACTCAGAAATCCATATGGGGCCCTTCTGTTTGACTTTTCTTCTCTGCCTTAAAGTCACCTCCTTGTCAATTAGAAGTCTCCTGAGGGAGGGCATGTTATTTCTATTCGTTCTGATGGGAGCTGCCTTTGGACTTAAAGAACAGAAACATGTTTGTGGGTAGCTCTTTCAGGCTCACACACACACACATACGCACACTTCCACCGTTCTCTTTTCTCCTAATGTTGTCTCCGATGCTGAGGCAGTTTGGGATTTTATATCTTCAAAACATGTTATGGTTTGGTGTATAATTCATGGATGACCTGTAATCTAAAAGTAGATTTGAAGTTCCTATTTGCCCTTGCTTCTTCCCACCCCTGAATTCTGGTTTGTCGGAAAAATTCTTCTAAGAATTTTAAAAAATAAAATTACCACAAAAACTTCATTTAAAGAGTTTTTTAAAGATATGATCTCACATATAGAAAACCCTAAAGACAAAAAAAAAAAAAAAAAAACCTCTCAGACCTAATAAATCAGTTCAACAAAGGAGCAAGATACAGAGTCAACACAGATTTCCGGTCAAGATGGCGGTGTAGGTAACCGCGGTATCACGTCCTCCCACAACCACATCAAAGTTACAACTAAACTACACAACAACCATCATTCAAAAGCGCCTGAAATCAAGCTGAATGGAAGTCCTACAACTACGGAATTAAAGCAGCAGCCACATCCAGACTGGTAGGAGGGGCAGAGGCGGAGGGGCTGGTCCCACACCCAAGTGTGGTGGATAAAAATCAGGAGGACACCTCGGCTGGGAAGGTCCTTCCTGAGGTCTGAGGGGTCCCCGTCCCACACCAGGCGCTCCGCTCAGGGTTCTAGTGCCAGGAAGAGAATCCCCATAACTTCTGACTGGAAAAACCAGCGGGAACTGAGGCTCAGGGAAGCTGAGGCAGCTGGAGCCCCAGGCAGCTCCTCTTAAAGGGCCCGCGCACGGACTTATCGGACTCTCTCCCTCTAAGCTTGGAGAAGAGGCAGTGCAAGGGGCACCAAGACATACAGAGAAGAACTGAGCTGTTTGGCATTGGAGCGAGGGCTAGAGAAGGGACTTTCTCAGGGACAAACGTGCTGTAAGAGGCCTTTGTTCCTTTGGTGAGCCCTTCCCTGGGGCAGCAGACAGCAGCCATATCTGAGACTCCAGCAACCTGACTCACACTGGTAGCTCCACCCTAGTGATTCCCTGAGGCCTCGCCCCACCCAACTTTCAGGCCCACCCAAGCTGTTGCCATTTGCTTAACCATAAGATTGGCCTGTCTTGGAACCTGCTTCAGGTTTGCCTAAATTCTTTCCAACAAGCAGCATCTGGTCTCCGCTAGCCCCATACCTCTCGTTAAGTAATATACAGAGACAAACACAGGGAGGCAGCCAAAATGAGGAGACAAAGAAACAGGTCCCTAATGAAAGAACAGAACAAAACCCCAGGAAAAGAACTAAGCGAAATGGAGATAAGCAACCTAACAGATGCTGAGTTCAAAACACTGCTTATAAGGATGCTCAATGAACTTAGTGAGAACCTCAGCAAACTTAGTGAGGGCCTCAAGAGCATAAAAATGGACCAGTCAGAAATGAAGGATGCACAGTCAGAAATGAAGGAGGCACTAACTGAATTAAAGAATAATTTACACAGATTCAATAGTAGAGTAGGTAAAGTCAAGAAGCAAACCATCGATTTGGAATATAAGGAAGCAAAAAACACCCAATCAGAACAGCAAAAAGAAAAAAGAATCCAAAAATATCAGGATAGTGTAAGGAGCCTCTGGGACAACTTCAAGCGTGCCAACATTCGCATCTTGGGGGTGCCAGAAGGAGAAGAGAGAGAACAAGAAATCAAAAACTTATTTGAAACAATAATGGCAGAAAACTTCCCTAACTTGGTGAAGGAAACAGACATACAAGTCCAGGAAGCACAGAGAGTCCCAAACAAGATGAACCCGAAGAGGCCCACACCAAGACACATCATCATCAAAATGCAAAAGGTTCAAGACAAAGAGAGAATCTTAAAAGCAGCAAGAGAAAAGCAGTTAGTTACCTACAAGGGAGTTCCCATAAGACTGTCAGTTAATTTCTCAAAAGAAACTTTGCAGGCCAGAAGGGAGTGGCAAGAAATATTCAGAGTGATGAAAAGCAAGAACCTACAACCAAAATTACTCTATCCTGCAAAGCTGTCATTTAGAATCGATGACCATATAAAGAGTTACCCAGACAAGAAGAAGTTAAAGGAGTTCATCACCACCAAACTGTTATTATATGAAATGTTGAAGGGTCTTTTTGAGGAAAAAGATAAAATATATGAACAAACAAAATGGCAATAAATACATATCTATCGACAATGAATCTACAAACAAAATGAACAGGCAGAACAGAAACATCCTCATAGATACAGAGAACATTTTGTTGGTTGCCAGATGGGAGGGGAGATGGGGGAATGGGTGAAAAAGGTGAAGGGATTAAGTACAAATTCGTTGCTAGACTGACAAACCTCAAAGGAAGGGGGTTGAGGGGTGGGAAGAAATAAACCAAAGAACTTATATGCATAACCAATAGATACAGACAACAGTGTGGGAAAAGATGGGAGGGGGCGGTAGTTGGGAGGAGGCGGTCAATGGGGGAAAAATGTGGAACATCTGTAATACATTCAACAATAAAAATTTTAAAAAGAAAAGAAAAAAATTAACACATAAAAATTCATTGCATTTCTATACACTAACAAAGAATAATCTGAAAAGCAAATTTCAAAAACATAATACTTAGGAAGTAAATTAACCAAGGAGGTGAAAGACTTCTATAATGAAACTACAAAACATTACTGAAAGAAATTAAAGATGACATAAAAATAAATGTAAACACATACCATGTTCATGGATTAAAAGACTTAACATTGTTAAAATGTCATGCTACCCAAAGTAATCTACAGTTTTAATTTAATTTATATCAAAATCCCAATGATGTTTTTTGAAGAAATTTTTTTAAAAATTCTAAAATTTGCCCAGTCAGTGTGGCTCAGTGTTTGAGCATTAAATCATGCACCAAGAGGTTGCCGGTTTAATTCCCAGTCAGGACACATGCCCAGGTTGTGGGCTCAAGTCCTATTGGGGAGCATGCAGGAAGTAGCCAATTGATGTTCTCTCTCATTGATGTTTCTAGTTCTCTCTCCCTCTCACTTTCTGTCTCTCTAAAATCAATAAATGAAAAAAAAATTTTTTTTAATAAAATAAAAATTCTAAAATTCATGTGGATTCTCAATGGTCCCTGAATAGCCAAAACAATCTTGAAAAAGAAAAACAAAACTAGAGGACTCAAGCTTTCTGATTTCAAAACTTACTACAAAGTTATAGTAATCAAAACAGTGTGGTACTAAGCTAAAGACAGACATATAGACCTATGGACTAGAATAGAGGACCCAGAAATAAATCCTGGTGTATATGATTTTTGACAAGGGTCCCAAGACCATTCAATGGGGAAAGGGCAGTTTTTTCAACAAATGGTACTGGGAAAACTGAATATCCACAGTAGAGGAATGAATCTGAACCATTACCTAACACTATATACAGAAATTAACTCAAAACAGAACAAAGAACTAAAGTTGAGACCTAAAACAATAAAACTCTAAGAAGAAAACAGGATAAAACTTCACAACACTGAATTTGGCAATTTCTTGAATATGACAACAAAGACAAAGGTAACAAAAGATGCATTAGACAAAGTAAACCTCATAAAAATATTAAAATTCTTTACCTCAAAAGACACTATCAACAGAATAAATAGGCAACCCAACAGAATGGGTGAAAATATTTGCAAATCCTTTATCTGATAAGGAATTAATATCTAGAATATATAGAGAACTCCTAAAACTCAACAACAAAAAAATAACCTGAGTCAAAAATAGGCAAAGTATATGAATAGACATTTTTCCAAAGAAGATATACAAATGGCCAGTAAGCACATTAAAAGCTGCTCTATGTCGCTAATTATTAGAGAAATGCACATCAAAACTCCAATGATATACTACTACCCACCCATTTGGATGACTTTTACAAAAAGTAAACAGAAAACAAGCGTTGGCAAGGATGTGGAGAAATTGGAACACTGTGTACTATTGGTGAGAATGTAAAATGGTACGGTTACTGTGGAAAACAAAACAAAATTTTTTTCCTCAAAAAAATTAAGGAAATGCTCCAATATGCTACAACATGGATAAACCTTGAGGACATTATGTTAAGTGAAATAGCCAGTCACGAAAAGACAAATACAGTATGATTCCACTTATATGAGGTACTCAGAGTAGGTACAATCACAGAAACAGAAAAGTAGAATGGTGGTTGCCAAGGGCTGGGGGAGGGGAGTAATGGGGAATTATTGTTTAATGGGTACAGAGTTCAATTTTGCAAGATAAAAAGTTATGGAAATGGATGGTGGTGATGGTAGCATTGTTATGTGTATTTTACCACAATTTAAATAGAAAATAGGTTGTGATAAGAAGCCCAGATATCTACGGATTTAAAGGGAGCTTAAAGAACAATTGTGTCAAACGAAAAGTGGATACAAACTAGAACAAATGGAGGAAAGCTTGGGATCAGTGTATCAGGATCTTTCTCACCTTTAGAGCTGCCTAAATAGGCTCTCCCTGGAGGGGTTAACACTCCCAGCCCCCAAGCAGTGTCTATCAGGGAGGCAGCTCCTGCCTTAGCTGAGCACATGAATCAGGTGACAGCCTTCCACAGGCATGATGTGGCTCAGCAGGAGAATGGGGGTATTCTGGGGCAATGCTTCTCTTCTTAACCATATTCAGTAGCTCCTTTGGTACAGCAGAGGACTGGGGAGGAAGGCTCCCAACCATCCTTAGGGGAGGAGTTCAGATTTGGCACAAGAGACTTAATGTAGTGTTTAAGACCTGACTCCTGACTACCGGTTCAGCAGGAGAGTTAACCCCTCTAGTTCTGTTTCCCATCAGCCAACGGGGAAATAATAGCACCTGCCTCACAGCGGGTGAGGCAAAATGAGATGTTATGTAAAGCATGTAGCAAAGTACCTGATGCTTAGTAAATAATCAACAAATGGTAGCCATTATTATTATTGTTGTCAGTGCTTAGGAATGTATAGCTCATAGTGGGTGCTCCATACATGTTCGCTGAATGAGTCAAAGAAAATTCTGCCACACATATCCAAAGGAAGAAAAAAGAAAAGATATGCAAATTAGTCAGTCACCCTCTTCTAATGTTGAAAATGGGTCAGGTAGCAAAACTATTGACTTAAGTGGGTTTTTTATAGTATTATTGTTCAAGAGTCTCTGTATTTACCTGTCTTCCATTGTTCTCTTTGGGGCTTAGCTCTCAGAACACCTGTTTATAAGGAGAGGCTAGTTTTGTTCATGTCCTGCCTCTTAAAGTTGTCCAGTCACTCAGTGTTCCAATTGTTTACTGGAACAAGACACCTCCAAAGCTGAGTGTTTCTCTGCTCCAATTAGGAATTGAAACTACAGGAAGGGGTCTCAGTGAGGCTTTGCATGCCTGCTGAGAGTGTGACCCACCGGGGAAAAAGGAGGAAAAGGGAACCAGAAGAGAGTTCCAAGGACCACACATAGCAGGCATGACATTAGGAAGAGGAAGTAATATAGACCAGACCTCTGGACACAGCTTACCTCCTGGTATTATCTGCCATCCCTCCAAAGTCAGGGAACTGGGAGAGGGCTTAATTCTCATCCAGCACAATAGGAAAGCAATAAATAACATCTAAAATGGATTAATCAAAAGATAGCTGTGTAAGCATTTAATGTAGAAATAAGAGGATGAGAAACAGCTGTCAGAGTTAACGGCGTCTGCCTCTGGGTGGTAAGTTGGGGCCAAAGATGAGGACAGAGAGTGCGATGAACAGCTTCTTTCTTTCAAAAGCCTTTCAGTATTATTCCATCCTTAAACTGAGTCACTCTGTTTTGTTTTGTTTTTAATATGGAAAAGAGCACCCTCTGAAGTCACGTAGACTGGGGTTGGAATCTTGGAACAACTCTGTTGCTATCCGGGTGATTTGGGCAGACTGTTTTCCTCTCAGGCATTGGTTACGAAGCAGATACTGTACTACCAGGCACGTTTTGATAGGGTTCTTTAGAAACGTAGGTAAGACAGTACAGGGCAAAAGCCTGACACGTGGTAAAGCCTTCAGCGAAAGTTTTCTGCTTCCTCTAATTACCTGGTGCCCTACATTCCTCTCTGGACACCCTGACCTCTCACCCTCATCAGTCAGTCCGTCCCAGGGAGGATTTAAGTCCCCCAGGTGTGTTCACACGTTGCAGCTCCGTCTACTGCGGAACAGCTTTGATCCCTATTAAAGAAAACTGAGCCCAGTGACTCCTGACTTGAAATGCAGCTAGTTCTTTTGAGGGGTGGCTTTGTTGACGGGGAAACACCATTTCTCCTCTAGGAAAGGAAAAGGAGTCACAGCCGGCGCTGCCAGCTGGTTCTCTTAGGTGAGAACCAGCCATCTCAGGCGGCTCCAGGGTCTCACGGTTTGTGTCCACAAATATTTCCAGCCTAGAGCCTTAATCCTTTCTGCTAATGTAATAAGATCCCTCTGTTTATGATGAAAACCGAGCCCATGGTATTGTGACTATGACCGGCTACCTGCCACCCGCAGGTGACAGCTGCACCTGTGAACCTGCCCACTTCCGCACGCCCAGGCCCCTGCAGCCGCCCGCGCCCTCCGCCCTGCCCTTGTGCTGATGTCCCACCTCCTAATGGTGGAACAGGGAAGCGAGGGTTTCCTGGTGGAGGCTATTTCTTCTTTCACTGAAGGACTGCACCGTATGCAAAGCACAGGCCCAGGTGCTGTGGATGATACAGAAATATATTTGGCCTCAAAAGTGTTTTTGACCCAGGGGAGGAGATGGATGTTCACCACCCACTAGACAAGGAAATGAACTAAGAGGGTGGTTGTGGGCTGCATATGGAGTACGTAAGGTCTTGAGCTGACACGTTGGGATACTACATGGGAGCTTCCAAAACACAGGCCTGGGAGCAGGTGAGCCTCAGGTCAGGTGATTATTTTTAAACAAAAAGTATTCTTCAAGTGTTGGTGATGTTTTATTCCTGGAGTGGGAGTGAGGGACAGCAGTGGTGGGTGTGAGGGTGGTCTCTGAAAAGCTGACACTTCTTACTGAAAACAGTGACTGGACAGACAGGGTGACAATCCATGATCCCAGTGGAGACACTTGAGAGTGAAAGGGTGTAACAAGCACACCAGGACAACAGGCACAAGCGAAGACAGGCCTTGGCAAACCAGGCAAGGGGTCTCCCTACTTACAGGCACTCAGTCATCATAACAGGGAATGGATTCAGTGACCTTGGGACTAGGGCTCATGCAGGTTCAAAGGCTTTCCTGGTAATTCTCCACCGCTCCGCCGTTAGATTGTAAATGCCTTTGAGGCCAAATATACTCCTGTGTCCTCCGCAGTACCTGGCGTGGTTCTCCAGGCACTTCCTCCTCGGGAAGGTTGCCCGAGGGACCCAGTTTTTCCCAGAGACCAGGATCTGTCCAGCTCCCTGGTTAGGATTCCTGAAAGGGTTTTGCCACCTGAGTTTTGACCAAGAAGCTACTTAAAAATTGAGTGCATGTAAGCCGCTCCCCTGGTTCCTCGGCGCCTCCTGCGTGGAGACGGGTTGAGGTTTGTTTTGGTTTGGTGTGTAAGGGCCTTATCAGCGCCTCTCTCCGCCAGCAGTTCTTTTCAAAGAGGAACTCTTACTCCTACTTCACAGTGATTTCACAGAGTAGGAAGTCATATCTACGCCTTAAAGCATTTGCTCTTGTAAGCAAAATGCGGTTCAATCAAAGAAATTAAAATTTGATGTTTGAGGAGAGCCCTAGTTACTTAGCACTTTTACCCTGTTCCATTGGGTTTTCTGTTAGAGAAGAAGTCATAGAGTTACAAAATATGCAAGTTAAAATTATACCTGTAATTTATTCACCTGCCTCTCCCACCAGGCTGGGAGCTCCTTTAGAACATCAGTTCCTTTATTAATATAAATCATGTGCCCTGGCCAGTTTGGCTCAGTGGTAGAGTGTCAGCCCTCAGACCAATGAGTCTTGGGTTCGATTCCAGTCAAGGGCATGTACCTTGGTTGCAGTTCGTCCCTGGCCCTAGTCGGGTCATGCAGGAGGCAACCAGTTGATGTGTCCCTCTCACATTGATGTTTCTCTCTCTCTCTCTTTCTCTCACTCTCTCCTTCCCACTCTATCTGATGATAAATAGAAAAATATCCTCAGGTGAGGATTTAAAATAATAATAATAATTATTATATATATATATATATAATCATTAAAATTACCATAGGTTTAGACATATTTGCAGGGGCCTCTTAAAAGATATGGTTGAGTGGAATACCCTCCACTGTTAACCCCTGTCTTGCCACACGCTCTCCTTTAGTTCTCACACTCAAAACAGCTTTTCCTTTGTGATTTTTATTTGTAGCAAAGCATACGCCTCCCAGGCCACTGAGGCAACTGGGAGCCAGTTTCCTCCTACTCTTCCCCTTCCCATCCCTCGGGGACAGTGTCATTGTCTTGGTGATCAAGATTCTCCCCCCAGGCCACTCAGACCTAACATCATTGCTCTCTAATAGCCTGTGGAAATGATTCTTTCTCCTTGGACTGTATTCTCAGTTTTCTTCTTCCTTGCCGAGTGAACATCGTTGCTGCAGATTGTTTTAGTCTCTGACAGATCTTTGCCATGCGGCCCCTCCTTTCTGGCAATTCACTGGGGTTCACCAGCCCCGGAAAGAAAACAATACATTGTTCCAGCTTCAGGTTGGATATAGATTAAATGTTGGCATCACTTAGTTCTGTCAGATTGTCTCAGGTTGCCTCTTAAAAATCAAAAATGGGAAAATCCCAGTCTTTTGGTTATGAAATTAGAGGGTTATTTATTAGATCCCACTGCGTGTTTTGGGGCAAAAGGGGAATAATGTACACGGGTGACCGAAAAGGTGGGCACTAAAGTGATTTCGTCACCAACATAATTATGTGGAAACAAAGGCAGTCATCAATATGTAAGTACCGCCTCCAGAGATGTTTCAGTGTGGCCTCCTCCTCCTCCCACAGAAACCAAGTGATCGTGACCACAAAGTAAGAGTGGCACTGGGAAACGGCTTGCGAGGAGATGTGTGGAGAGAATTCGTCAAGAGATTTGGGGACATTCACATTTATGAGTTCTATGCCTCCACGGAAGGCAATGTCGGCTTTATGAATTATACGAGGAAAATTGGTGCTGTTGGAAGAGTAAACTACCTACACAGGGTAAGTATATTGAGAAATGAGAGTGTGTGTAGCTGGTTTTCAGGATCCAGAGATTTCTTAGAACATCTGTCATGCTGATGTTATTATCAGAATTTCATGAAGCATCAGGGCTGTGGTCCATCTATATCACCAGGAGAGGTTTTGCTCAGTCTCTATAACTAGGACCTCAATAAGATAGGGTGCTCTAATTTTAAAATCTTAACTTCTGTGAATAACAACCCATTATACCTTTGCCATCTGCAAGTTAGGTAAAGTATTGCTGATGTCATTTTTACTTGTATATGATAACACACCTGAATGTGACCAGTTCCGTACATTTACCATACTCTGTGAAATGGTGAAACGTGGTATTTACTTTTTTATTTCTTTGTTTTTTTCCTTTCTTTTCTTTTTTTTTTTTTAATTTTATTTTTGTTATAGATGTTTCTCCTTTTTTGCCCTATTGACACCCTCTTCCCCTCCTCCCCCGCCCCATCCCCGACTTTGTTGTCCATGTCCATTGGTTATACATACATGCATATAAGTTCTGTGGTTTATCTCTTCCCACCCCCCACCACCCCCTCTTCTGAGGGTTGTCAGTCTGTACCCTACTTCTGTGTTTCTGGGCCTACCCTATTCCTCAGACTGTTATATTCATTATATTCCGTATATAAGTGAGATCATGTGGTATTTGTCTTTTTCTGCTTGGTTTGTTTCACGTAGGATAATACTTTCCAGGTCCTTCCATGTCGTTTCAAAGGATAAGAGATTTTACTTTCTTACCGCTGCATAGTACTCCATTGTGTATATGTTCCACTGCTTTTTTATCCATTCATCTGCTGATGGACACTTGGGCTATTTCCAGATCTTAGCAATTGTAAATAGTGCTGCTATGAACATGGGGGTACATATATTCTTTCTGATTGGTGTTTCAGGCTTCTTAGGGTATATTCCTAAAAGTGGGATCACTGGGTCAAATGGAAGTTCAATTTTTAATTTTTTGAGGTGACACCATATTGTTTTCCATAGTGGCTGCACCAGTCTGTATTCCCACCAGCAGTGCACTAAAGTCCCCTTTTCTCCACACCCTCGCCAACACTTAATGATTTGTTGATGGCGGCCATTCTGACAGATGTGAGGTGATACCTCATTGTTGTTTTAATTTGCATCTCTCTGATGATTAGTGATGTTGAGCATTTCTTCATATGTCTCTTGGCCATTTGTATGTCCTGTTTGGAGAGGTGTCTATTTAGTTCCTCTGCCCATTTTTTCACTTTCTTTTTTCTTTTTTTTAATCTTTATTGTTGAATGTAGAATGTATTAGAGACGTTCCACATTTTTCCCCCATTCACCCCCTCCTCCCAGCTCCCGCCCCCCTCCCGCCTTTCCGCCTTTTCCCACACTATTGTCTGTGTCCATTGGTTATGTATATAAGTTCTTTGGTTTATTTCTTCCCATCCCCCAACCCCTTTCCCTTTGAGGTTTGTCAGTCTAGCAATGAATTTGTATTTCTTAATCCCTTCACCTTTTTCACCCATTCCCTTAACCCCCCCTCCCATCTGGCAACCAACAAAATGTTCTCTGTATCTATGAGAATGTTTCTGTACTGCCTGTTCATTTTGTTTGTAGATTCCATTGTTGATAGATATGTATTCATTGCCATTTTGTTTGTTCATATATGTTATCTTTTTCTTCAAAAAGACCCTTCAACATTTCATATAATAACAGTTTGGTGGTGATGAACTCCTTTAACTTTTTCTTGTCTGGGAAAGTCTTTATATGGCCATCGATTCTAAATGACAGCTTTGCAGGATAGAGTAATCTTGGTTGTAGACTCTTGCTTTTCATCACACTGAATATTTCTTGCCACTCCCTTCTGGCCTGCAAAGTTTCTTTTGAGAAATCAGCTGACAGCCTTATGGGAACTCCCTTATAGGTACCTAGCTGCCTTTCTCTTGCTGCTTTTAAGATTCTCTCTTTGTCTTGAACCTTTTGCATTTTGATGATGATTATGTCTTGGTGTGGGCCTCTTGGGGTTCATCTTGTTTGGGACTCTCTGTGCTTCCTGGACTTGTATGTCTGTTTCCTTCACCAAGTTAGGGAAGTTTTCTGCCATTATTGTTTCAAACAGGTTTTTGATTTGTTCTCGCTCTTCTCCTTCTGGCACCCCCAAGATGCGAATGTTGGCATGCTTGAAGTTGTCCCAGAGGCTCCTTACACTATCCTCATTTTCTGGATTCTTTTTTCTTCTTGCTGTTCTGATTGGGCGCTTTTGGCTTCCTTATATTCCAAATCGATGGTTTGCTTCTTGGATTTACATGCTCTACTATTGAATCTGTGTAAATTATTCTTTATTTCAGTTAATGCCTCCTTCAATTCTGACTGCATCCATAATTTCTGACTTTTTTTTTTTTTTTTTTTTTTTTAATGCTCTTGAGGACCTCACTAAGTTCATTGAGCATCCTTATAGGCAGTATTTTGAACTCAGCATCTGTTAGGTTGCTTATCTCCATTTCGCTTAGTTCTTTTCTTGGGGTTTTGATCTGTTTTTTCATTTGGGACCTGTTTCTTTGTCTCCTCATTTTGGCTGCCTCCCTGTGTTTGTTTCTGTGTATTACTTAACAAGAGGTATGGGGCTAGCTGAGACCAGATGCTGCTCGTTTGAAAGAATTTAGGAAAAACCTGAAGCAGGATCCAAGACCAGCCAATCCTATGGTTAAGCAAGTGGCAACAGCTTGGGTGGGCCTGAAAGTTGGGTGGGGCAGGGCGGGGCCTCAGGGAGTCAGCAGGGCAGGGCTAACAGTGTGAGCCAGGTTGCTGGAGTCCCAGATATGGAGACTGTCTGCCGCCCCAGGGAAGGGCTCACCAAAGGAACAAAGGCCTCTGACAGCACGTTTGTCCCGGAGAAAGCCCCCTCTCCAGCCCTCGCTCCAGTGCCAAACAGCTCAGTTCTTCCCTGTATGTCTCTGGTGCCCCTTGCGCTGCCTCCCCTCCAAGCTTAGAGGGAGAGGGTCCGACAAGTCCGTGCGCGGGCCCTTTAAGGAGCTGCCTGGGGCTCCAGCCGCTTCAGCTTCCCTGAGGCTCAGTTCCCGCTGGTTTTTCCAGCCAGAAATTATGGGGATTCTCTTCCTGACACTGGAACCCTGAGCAGGGCACCTGGTGTAGGACGGGGACCCCTCAGTCCTCAGGAAGGACCTTTCCAGCCGAGGTGTCCTCCTGCTTTTTATCTGCCACACATGGGTGTGGGACCAGCCCATCTCACCACCGGCCCTCGCGCCTCCGCCCCTCCTACCAGTCTTGATGTGGCTGCTGCTTTAATTCCGTAATTGTAGGACTTCCATTTAGCTTGATTACGGGCAGTTTTGAATGATGGTTGTTCTGTAGTTTAGTTGTAACTTTGATGTGGTTGTGGGAGGACACGATACCGCGTTTACCTATGCCGCCATCTTGACCGGAAGTCCCTCTGCCCATTTTTTAATTGGGTTCTTTGTCTTCCTTTTGTTGAGATGTATGAGCACTCTATATATTTTGGAAATTAACCTCTTATCTGATGTATCATTGGCAATGATGTTCTCCCATACAGTGGGTTGCCTTTCCATTTTGATGGTTGTTCCTTTTGCTGTGCAGAAGCTTTTTGTTTTATGTAGTCCCATGTGTTCATTTTTACCTTTGTTTCTGTTGCCTTAGGTGATTTATTAGTGAAAATTTTGCTGCATATGATGTCTGAAATTTTGTTGCCTACATTTTCTTCTAGAATATTTATGGATTCACAGGTCACATTTAAGTCTTTTATCCATTTTGAGTTTATTCTTGTGTATGGTGTAAGTTGATGGTCTAGTTTCATTTTTTTGCATGTAGCTGTCCAATTTTCCCAACACCATTTATTAGAGGCTGTCTTTACTCCACTGTATGCTCTTGCCACCTTTGTCAAATATTAATTGAGCATATTGCCTTGGGTCCATTTCTGGGTTCTCTATTCTGTTCCACTGGTCTATATGCCTGTTCTTGTGCCAGTACCAGGCTGTTTTGATTACAGTCACTTTGTAGTATAACCTGATATCTGGTATTGTGATCCCACCTACTTTGTCCTTCTTTTTCAAAATTGCTGTGGCTATTCGAGGTCTTTTTTGGTTCCATATGAACTTTTGAAGTATTTGTTCTTGTTCTATGAAATATGTTGGTATTTTGATGGGGATTGCGTTGAATCTATAGACTGCTTTGGGTAATATGGACATTTTAATGATGTTAATTCTTCCAATCCATGAACAAGGTATGTGCTTCCACTTTTTTATATCTTCCTCTATTCCTTTTTTTCAATGTCCTGTAGTTTTCTGCAAGTAGGTCCTTTACTTCTTTGGTTAAGTTTATTTGTAGGTATCTTAATTTTTTTGCCATGATGGTAAATGGGATTGTTTTTTCAGTTTCTCTTTCTGTGAGTTCATCATTGGTGTATAATAATGCTGTCAATTTCTTGACGTTAATTTTGTATCCTGCTACTTTGCCAAATTCATTTATTAAGTCTAGTAGATTTTTTATGGAGTCTTTAGGCTTTTCTATGTATAATAGCATGTCATCTGCAAATAATGACAGTTTCACTTCCTCCTTTCTAATTTGGATCCCTTTTATTTTTTCTTCCTGTCTGATTGCTGTGGCTAAGACTTCCAGTACTATGTTAAATAAGAGTGGTAAAAGTGGGCATCCCTGTCTTGTTCCTGTTCATAAGGGAAATGTTTTTAGTTTCTGCCAATTGAGTATGATGTTGGCTGTAGGTATTTCATATATGGCCTTTATTATGTCGAGATATGATTCTTCTATTCCCACATTGCTGAGTGTTTTTATCAGAAATGGATACTGGATTTTGTCAAATGCTTTTTCAGCGTCTATTGATATGATCATGTGGTTTTTATTCTTCATTTTGTTTATGTGGTGTATCACATTTATTGATTTGCGAATATTGTGCCAGCCTTGCATCCCTGGGATAAATCAAACTTGGTCATGGTGAATAATTTTTTTTATGTATTGCTATTTCAATTTGCTAATATTTTGTTCAGGATTTTGGCATCTATGTTCATCAGGGATATTGGCCTGTAGCTTTCTTTCTTTGTAGTGTCTTTTTCTGGTTTTGGAACTAGAATTATGCTGGCCTCATAAAACGAGTTTGGAAGTATTCCTTCTTCTTAAATTTTTTGAAATAGGTTGAGGAGAATGGGTGTTGGT
This sequence comes from Molossus molossus, assembly GCF_014108415.1. Taxonomy (NCBI): domain Eukaryota; kingdom Metazoa; phylum Chordata; class Mammalia; order Chiroptera; family Molossidae; genus Molossus; species Molossus molossus. The sequence goes on from NW_023425344.1 coordinate 188,464,931, forward strand.
TCTTTTTTGAATGTTCGGTAAAACTCCTCCATCTGGGGAGTTTTGAAGCCATCTGGGCCTGGGCTTTGGTTTGGTGGGAGAGTCTTGATTACATCTTCAATTTCCTTAGTTGTTATTGGTCTGTTCAAGTTTTCTATCTCTTCCCAGTCCAGTTTTGGGAGACCGTGTGTTTCTAGAAATTTGTCCATTTCACTTAGATTGTCGAATTTGTTGCCATATAATTGTTCATAGTAGCTGTTAACAATCTTTTGTATTTCTGTGGTGTCAGTTGTTACTTTTCCTCTTTCATTTCTGATTTCGTGCATTTGGGTTCTCTCTCTTTGTTTCTTGGTGAGTCTAGCTAAGGGTCCATCAATCTTGTTTATCTTTTCAAAAAACCAGCTCTTTGTTTCATTGATCCTTTGAATTGTTCTTTTGGTCTCTATGTCATTTATTTCTGCTCTGATCTTCACTATTTCCTTCCTTCTACTTGCTGTGGGTTTTTCATTTTGTTTGCTTTCTAATTCTTTAAGTTGGGAGGTTAGACAGTCAATTAGAAATTTTTCTTGTTTCTTGAGGTAGGCCTGTAGTGCTATGAACTTCCCTCTCAGAAGGAAGCTTTTGCTGCTCCCATAGATTTTGTGTTGTTGTGTGTTCATTTTCATTGGTTTCCAGAAAGTTTTTAATTTCTTCCTTGATGTCCTCGGTAACCCATTCATTCTTTAATAGCATGCTATTTAGCCTTCCTATGTTCAAATGTCTTTGCATGTTGTTGCAATTGATTTCTATTCATGCCATTGTGATCTGAGAAGATGCTTGATATGATTTCAATCTTCTTGAACTTGTAGAGATTTAGTTTGTGTCCTATTATGTTGTCTCTCTTTGAGAATGTCCCATGTGCACTTGAGAAGAATGTGAACTCTGTAGTTTTGTGGTGTAATTCTCTGTAGATATTATTAAATCTATTTGGTCTAGTGCTTCATTTAGAGTCTCTGTTTCCTTGCTAAGTTTTTGTCTAGAGGATCTATCCAGTGGTGTCAACAGGGTGTTGAAGTCCCCTGCTATGATTATATTGCTGTCGATTTCTCCTTGGAAGTCCTCCAGAAGATTTTTAATATATTTTGGTGCTCCTATATTAGGTGCATATATGTTTATCAAGGTTATATCTTCCTGTTGGATAGATCCTTTCAATATTATGTAATGGACTTCTTTGTCTCTAGTTATGGTCTTCATTTTGAAGTCTATTTTATCAGATATGAGTATTGCTACCCCAGCTTTTTTTTGCTTTCCATTTGCTTGAAAATTTTTTTTCCATCCCTTCACTTTCAACCTATGTGAGTCTTTGTTGTGAGGTGGGTCTCTTGTAAATAACATATAAATGAGTCATGCTTTCTTATCCAATCAGCTACTCTGTGTTTTTATCAGAGCATTCAGTCCATTTACATTTAAGGTGATTATTGATATGTATTTATTTATTGCCATTTTTGTCTAGTTGGGTTATATTTTTCTTCCTATTTCTTCTACTAATTATAGCAGTGCTGGTTTGGTGCTAATGTATTCCCTTAGCCTTTTTTTGTCTGGGAAGCTCTTTATTTGACCTTTTATTTTGAATGACAGCATTGCTGGGTAGAGTAGTCTTGGATTCAGATCCTTGTTTTTCATGACCTTGATTACTTCATGCCATTTCCTTCTGGCCTGTAGTGTTTCTTGTGAGAAGTCAGCTGAGAGCCTTATGGGCTTTCTTTTGTAGGTAACCTGTTGCTTATCTCTTGCTGCTTTTAGGATTCTCTCTTTGTCTTTAATTTTTGGCATTTTAATTATTATGTGACTTGGTGTGGGCCTGTTTGGGTTCTTCTTACTTGGGGCTCTCTGTGCTTCTTGAACTTGAATGCCTTCTTCCTTCACAAAATTAGGGAAGTTTTCTGTCACTATTTCTTTGAATATATTCTCTGTCCCTTGCTCATTTTCTTCTTCGGGGATTCCTATAATGCGAATATTATTACGTTTCCAGTTGTCCCACAGTTCTCTTAAGCTGTCTTCCTGTTTTTTAATCATTTTTTCCTTTTGGTTTTCTGATTGGTTGATTTTTTCTACCCTGTCTTCTAATTCGCTGATCCAGTCCTCAGCTTCCTCTACTCTGCTCTTTAGACCTTCCAATGCCTTCTTTATTTCTGATATGTCACTCTTGATCTCTTCTTGGTGGTTTTTAATTTCCAATTGGTTTATTTTCAGCATCTCTATGTCCTTACTCATGCTGTTGAGCTTCCTCAAGATCATGGCTCTGAATTCTAGCTCTGTTAACTTGCCTAACTGCTCCACATTAATCTCATCTTCAGTGGAGGTCTCTTGTTCTTTCATTTGGCTTTTGTTTCTGTGTTTCACCATTTGGGCTATCACAGTGGGCTTTGGGGCCTACCAAGTTTTCCCTGTGGGTATTGGTGTTCTGCTGTTTGTGGCACCCTCTACTGGATTTGGATGAGCGAGGGAGGACCCACGTTAAACACCACTGTCAAGTCTTACTTTCCTGGTTAGAGTTGCTAGCCTAGGAATGGTACTGTTATCCTCTAGCTTTTTGCCTGGAGGCTAGCAGTCCAGGTTACTTGAAGAGTTTTGGGTTGTCAGTTGATTGAAAAACTCCCTCAGTTGCTCAGCATAAGGGGATTTCTCCAGGGTGGGGCAGATGCTGGTTGTTAGTGAGCCTCAATTTGTATTTCAGTGGCCCACAGGGTGGGGTTGGATCTCTGAGGGAGGGGCTGCTGCCTCTCCCCAGAGCCCTGGGAAGAAGCAATATGGCCACTGTCCTGTGTGGCTGCAACTCAGCAAAAGCTCTGAGAGCCCTCCAAATCCCAAGTGTCCCCACACAGTTCCAGTCCAGTCTGCCCTCCCTCTGCCGGAGCCCAAGGTGAGTGGCTGTGGCTATTTTAGCCTCTGTCCCCGCTCTGTGCTGTGAAGATGCTTGGGAGTTTAGCGCCAGGCCACTGCTCACATCTAAGGCCACTGCGGTGCTGCCAACCGTGGGTTCCCATCCCCCGTTTCACGCAATCCTACCAGGATCAAGTCAATGTTCCTGGTTATATGGTCCTCCCAAGCTGCTTTTCTGTTGCTTTTTCCTGTCGATTTGTCTGTGTTTTAGTTGTAATTCCAATTTGGTCCTGGGAGGCGGTCTCTGTAGCTTCCATTCACTCTGCCGCTATTTTGGAATTGATGTGGTATTTCCTTTTCATTGTGCTGTCGGTTACAACCATCTGGGGAACTTTTTACACATACATGTGCAGGACCTCACCCCTCAGCTTTGGGTGCAGGTGTCTGGAGGTGGGGCCCAGGCATAAGTATTTTTTTAAAGCTCTGCAGCCAGGGTTAAGATTTGTAAAGATTTGGCCCTGGCCGGTTTGGTTCAGCGGTCAGAGCGTCGGCCTGCGGTCCAGAGAGACTCAGGTTTGGTTCCCGCTAAGGGTGTGTACCTCAGTTGCAGTTTGTCCCCGGCCCTGGTTGGTCATGCAGGTGGCAGCCACTCGATGTGTCCCTTTCACATCGATATTTCTCTCTCTCTTCCTCTCTCTCCCTCCCACTCTATCTGAATAAAAAATGGAAAAATGTCCTCGGGTGAGGATTATAAAAAAATACACAAAAAAAGATTTGTAAAGATTTGTGTTTTCCTAATAACTGCATTACAAAATGTATTTCATCTTTTTAGTTGAGATGTAATTAACATAAAACATTATATTCGTTTCAGGTGTAAAACATAATGACTCAATATTTGTAAATATTGTGAAATGGTCACCAAAATTAATCTAGTTAACATCCAACACCTCACATAATTACCATGTTTTCTTGTGATAAGAATTTTTAAGATCTACTCTCTTAGCAACTTTCAAATATGCAATACACTATTGTTAACTATAGTCTCCATGCTGTGCATTACATACCCAGGACTTATTTATTTTATAACTGGAAGTTTCTACCTTTTAAACACTTTCACCCATTTTTACCCACTCTTCACTCCCCACCTCTGGCAACCACCAATCTGTTCCATAAACCTTTGAGTTCTTTTTTGTTTTTTAGACTCCACATACAAGTGATATCGTGGTATTTGTCATGCCCTAACTTATTTCATTTGGCATAATACCCTCAAGATCCACCTATGTTGTCACAAATGTCCAGATCTTCATTTGAGGGGTGAATAATATTCCACTGTATATATACACCATGCTTTCTCTAACCCCTCATCCGTCAACGGACACCTAAGTTGTTTGCATGTTTCGCTATTGTAAATAACGCTGCAGTGAACATGGGCGTGCGCACATCTTTTCACATTAGTGTTTTCATTTCCTTTGCATAAATATCCAGAAGTTGACTTGCTGGGTTATAGGCAGTTCTATTTTTTGTTTTTTGAGGCACTGTGTTTCCCACAGTGGCTGCACCAGTCTGCGGTCCCACCAGCAGTGCACAGGGTTCCCTTTCTCCACATCGTCTCCAGCACTTGTTACTTCTTGTCTTTTTGATAGTAGCCATTCAAACAGATGTGAGATGCTATCTCATTGTGGTTTCCATTTGCATTTCTCTTACACAGTAATTAATGATGCTGAATATCTTTGCATGTACCTGTTGGCCCTCTGTATGTCTTCTTTGGAAAATGTCTGTTTAGATTGTCTATTTTTTAATTGAATTGTTTGTTTCTTTGCTATTGAGCTGTATGAGTTCTTTATTTTGGATATTAATACACAATTCTTATATCTGATTACGTATCAAATATATGATTGATATTTCCTACTTTTAAGCCAGCTCACATAGCAGTCTCTTTTACTGACTGGGATCTCCAACAATCTCTTTGCCTTTTTTGTGCTCAAGCAGTCAGTCAGCCAGATGACCACCTATTCTTCAAAATTTCAGGAATATTCAGCAAATGCTGAGCCTCCACTGGCTTGAACAGTCACTGCCATCTTTATGCCTCTGGTAACCCATCCTCTTGGCCACAAAACAGCCACCCCAGCCCTCCCAAGCAACCTGTGTCCCCAGGGACTGACCAGCAGAGTACAGCAGACAGAGATCCATATGCAGCAGAGATCGGACTCTAGAAATCAAATGCCAGCACATTCACAAACTGGCTGAATGACCCAGGGCAAATCACTTTATGTTCCTTACACCTCAATCGCATCATCTGGAAAACAGTTTAAAAAGAGAAAATATAGAGCCCAGAGTCCGGCCCAAACTCAGTGTTGATAAAGGAAAAGTGTTGTTGAAAGGATTCAATTAAATAATTTATGGAAAAGCCATTAGAGGATATAGCCCAAATACCTGTCATATATTGACCTTGAGTAATTGTTAGCTGTAACGATTATTTTCATTCCATTCCTTATATTCTGGCCTGGTCTCTAGGCATTCCTGAGTCCAAGGAAGCTCCCTGACAATGACAGCCAAATCTACACTGCACTGTCCTCCACACCTGTGCCATCCCATACAATAGCCACAAGCCAGGCATGGCTATTTAAATTCAAATTGCATGCCCTGGCCAGTTTGGTTCAGCAGTTAGAACGTCAGCCCGTGGACCAATGAGTCGCGGGTTCGATTCCCGTCAAGGGCATGTACCGAGGTTGCAGTTTGTCCCTGGCCCTGGTCTGGTTGTGTGGGAGGCAACCAGTCGATGTATCTCTCTGTCTGGCTCTCTCTCTCTCTCTCCCTCCTTCCCACTCTATCTGATGATAAAGAGAAAAGTATCCTCAGGTGAGGAATAAAAAAAGAAAACAATAAATTAATTAATTAATTAATTAATTAATTAATTAATTTAAATTGTATAAATAAATTTTTAATGTAGTTCTTCATTTGCCCTAGCCACGTTTCACGTGCTCAGTAGCCACGCTTTATGATTGCCGTGTGGAGCAGTACAGATATGGAATATTTCCATCGTCACAGGAGATGCTACTGGGCAGTGCCCCTAGAGACTGGGACTCGATTTCCTGCTCCCCCTGGGAGAGGGTCTGTCTTCACTAGTTCTGGTCCCAGCTGTACGAGCGAGCGCAAACCTTGCAGACCAGGCTAACTGCAGTCCAGAACAAGAGAGGGCACATGGCCGAGTTGAGGCACGGTGCCAGCTCCATGTTGTCATGATGAGTTGCAAGGAAACTTTTGTTCCAAACCAAACCTGAGGCCCTTAGAAGTTGGTGCTGTGTGTTACTAGTTCTTTGTACCCCCTCCATTGATTGCCATGTTTTATTGTCTAGTTTAAACACTCTTTATTTTAGAACTAGAAAGGGAGGGGGAGGGAGATGGTCCTTCAGCTGATGTGGAAAGAGGCGTTAGTGACCACCCCAATTGTTTTTTCACATCCTTGCAAATAAAGAACATCTACATCTGTTGACCATGAATGCCACTTGGTTTTTAGTGGCTATCTGCTACTGTCAATGCACATAATTGGTTAATTTATTATATAGACTCGAATTTAAATTTGAAAGGAACACAGTAATCATGGCTGATAATTACATTGAAATACTGTCCTAGTTGTACCTGTGCCCTTACTGAATTATATAATTTCCATTTTCATGCCATTGAATTATAATACCTATGAAATATGATGGAGTTTTAATCGTTTTCTAGCCATGGGCATGAAGTAATTATACCATTGAACCTAAGCTATATTGGAGAGCATGTCCCTGGAAATGCAAAACCTGTAACAGTGTCATAATAAGGTTATGCAAGCTTTTAAAAACCCACTTGTGATATGTCCACCAAAAAAACATGTATGAGAATGTTCATAACAGCTTTATTTTTAATAGTCCAAAACTGGAAACAACCAAAATGCCCATTAATAGGAGAACAGATAAATAAATTGTTGCACATTCAAACAAGGAAAACTCCGTGGCAGTAAATCGTAAACCACTGGAACAAACACCACCGTGGGTGGATGACTGTCACACACAGAATGCTGAGTGAGAAAGCAGACACAAAGCTATTTATTGGGAGTTTAAGACTACTTGATGGTGACAACAGTCAGAATAGAGGTTAACTTGACAGAATGGGGCAGGAGGAAACTTTATAAGGTAATGAAAATGTTTACTATCTTGATCTGGGTGGTAAGTACATGGGTGAACACATATATAAAATTCACCAAGCTGTACACTGAAGATAGGTGTTCTTTATATACTTTATGCATGCTATACCACAGTAAAAGTGAAAATGTGTACTCAAACTGATCTATTTTAATTTTGCTAGAAAGTCATATCTTATGAGCTGATTAAATATGATGTGGAGAAAGATGAACCTGTCCGAGATGGAAATGGATATTGCATCAAAGTGCCCAAAGGTATGGTGGATTTTTGTTTAATTAACCTGTCATTTTCTTTTTTTTAAATTTTTATTTATTGATTTTTAGAGAGAGAGAGATATCAACTTGTTGTTCCACTTATTTATGCATTCATTTGTTGATTCTTGCATGTGTCCTGACCAGGGATTGAACCCACAATCTTGGCATATGGGGACGATGCTCTAACCAATGAGCTATCTGGCCAGGACTTAACCTGTCATTTTCTTACCTTGACCAAGAGATTGTTAAGAACTAACATACAATTTTAAAAATGAATACCTGGTAAAAATTTATCAGAGTGGAGAAAAAAATATTTATTTTTGTTTGCTCAGAAATAGTTACAGAAACTCCAAAAGATACTAATTTAACCACTACGTGTAACACAATTATAGTTTGAAACCTCGCTTAACAACTTCTTGATTGTGAGGTAAGCATTTTGTGGAAAGCATATATAATTATGGTTGTAAAATAATAGTTTTAGGGAGTCTTTACCTGTAAGCTTCAACTACTATTCATTTGTTTAATTATGTATGTAAATTATTATTCACTAAAAGGTTAGCATTTCAGAAATTACAAATGAGCCCTGGCCAGTTTGGCTCAGCAGTTAGAGCGTCAGCCCACAGACCAAAGAGTCCCAAGTCCGGTTCCCACTAAGATCACGTACCTCGGCTGCAGTTTGTCTCTGGCCCCAGTTGGTGTCGTGTGGGTGGCAACCACTCGATGTGTCTCTCTCACATCAGTGTTTCTCTCTCTCTCTCCCTCCCGCTCTATCTGAAAATAAATGCAAAAATGTCCTCGCGTAAGGATAAAATAATAATAATAATAATAATAAAAGTTACAAATGAGTGGCCGTGTGGCATAATGTGCTGTGTGTGCATAGTGTGTGTGTGTGTACATACGATGTATATGAATATACAGGTACACATGCAGCTAGCTTGCTGCTAATGAGTTGCATGGCATCAGTTTTAAGAGAAGGTTAATAATAAAATGTGCCTACTGCTAGCACATAAAATAACAATTTACTTTCTTCTGTTTTAGGTGAAGTTGGACTCCTGGTTTGCAAAATCACACAGCTTACACCATTTAGTGGCTATGCTGGAGGAAAGACTCAGACAGAGAAGAAAAAACTGAGAGATGTCTTTAAGAAAGGAGACATTTATTTCAACAGTGGAGATCTCTTAATGATTGACCACGAAGATTTCATCTACTTCCACGACAGAGTTGGAGACACATTCCGGTTGGTTTCTCTGAATGGTTGAGAAACATGCACAATTTGGCTTACTCCTAAATAGGAATCACGTTCTGCTTTGGTTATGGTACTCCCTTTTCTTCTGTCTCTCCGGTGTGTCAATTCCACCTCCTGTGTTCCTAGAGAAAAAGGAGCAAAATACACGAGGGGTTCCCGGACAATGCACAGTTAGCTTGGCTGAGCAACACCAGAGGAGAGTAAGGTGGAAAACCTGTGTCTAAATAGCTTAGTCCGTCCAGTTCCTCTGTTATTATGGTCACTCTCAGGACAGCCAGGGCTTTTCACAGTTTTCAGTGATTTGGCTTTTTTTTTCAGATAAAATCAGATGCAAATTAACATGGAGCTGATTTAATTGCGGGTTAAGGGGTTCTGAGCCCCACCTGCTCCCCTTTTTCCCAGTGTCCATTCCCAACCAGGTGGTTTCCCACAGAACCCCCAGGTCAGCACAACAGTTTGAAAGTCATGGTTTTAGACCATGGAACTAATTCCCAACAACAGCACAATCCTTCAGCCTCATATCACCTTTGTTTAGTTAGCTTCCTTCCTTCATGAACTTCCTGAGGCCAGACCCCAGCTCCCAACACAGTGCCTGACACACATAGTTACTTTTTTGCATGGCTTGGCGAGGAAGGGATGGAAGTTGTCTGGCTGTTGCAGAGTGTGATATGAACGAGGAGAGTGGAGCTCCCAGGCTCACCTGCGCCCCGACCCTCTGCGTTAGCAAGGCAGGTAAACTTTCTTGACCTCAGTTTCTTCAACCATGAAATGAGGGTCCCCATAATCCTCAGGGTTCCTTCCACCAGTAATATTCTCTGACTCAGGATCCCTGTCATGATGCTGTGCCACCTTCAAGTTACTGAAAAGATACTCCTGGGAGATCTAAATGTAGATCTAAATGTAAAACATGAATAACTTTGTGAAGTGAGAAATAGCACGTGGTTGGCCACTAACATTATAGTCTCTCTGCAAATAAAGTATAATATTTTGTTCTTATTAAAAGCTTTATCTTGCCCAGCTGGTGTGGCTCAGTGGTTGAGCATCTACCCAGGCACCAAGAGGTCACCGGTTCAGTTCCCATTGGGGGGCATGCAGGAGGCAGCCAATCAATGTTCTCTCTTATTTGTCTCTATCTCTCTCTCTCCCTCTCCCTTCTTCTTTCTCTAAAATAGAATTTTTTAAAAAAATGTTTTTAAGTTTTCTCATTCCCATGAGACCCTGACTTACAAGTATGAAATTTTACTAAACAGAAGTTTACTAATTGAGTTAAATATCACCCAAAGTTAGTGAATGAGGAAAGGGACAGACCCAAATACAGCAAAAAGTCATTGAGGGTTTATTTTTTATTTCCAGTGCCTTTCGTAGAACAAGTCTGTATTTTAATATTAGCACATCATTCTGTGTATTGTGTGTCATGTGGCTGGGCTGAAATTCCACATTTTATTATTTAGGTGTATACCTTAATCTTTTGTCCCTCGAGGGAGCTTGGAGGCCAAGGTGAGATACAGAGTGCGGCCACCCCACAGAGGCCTGGAGGGACCCACCTGCTGCCTGTCGTTGCCTCCTGAGCCAGAGACCACCAGTGACTCTCCTCACCTTGCCTTTTCTTCCAGGTGGAAAGGGGAAAACGTGGCCACCACTGAAGTCTCTGACATTCTAGGACTGGTTGATTTTGTCCAAGAAGTGAATGTTTATGGAGTGCCTGTACCAGGTATGTACAAGATAGTGTAAATCTATTCCTAACTCCATGCTATACTGCGGATCATTTTAACCCGAGGGCAAGGTATGCCATTGCGCTCTCCTGCGGACTGGAGAATCACTCTTTCAGCCACTTGGGAGTAAGGGGCTTGTGTCTGGTCTGTGTTCCTTTTTTTTTTTTTTTTTTTTTTTTTTTTTTTTTTTTATCCTCACCCGAGGACATTTTTCCATTTTTTTGCACAGATAGAGTGGGAGGGAGAGAGAGGAAGAGAGAGAGAGAGAAACATCGATGTGAAAGGGACACATCGAGTGGCTGCCACTCCCACGACCAACCAGGGCCGGGGACAAACTGCAACCGAGATACATGCCCTTAGCGGGAACCGAACCCGGGTCTCTCCGGACCGCAGGCCAATGCTCTAACCGCTGAGCCAAACTGGTCAGGGCTGGTCTGTGTTCCTTTATAAATCAGCCAAGGCAGTACATCCAAACCTGGCCTTCCTCTGTGGTTCAGCTGCCCAGCTGGGCTCTCCGGTAAGCCAAGTCTCTCCGGGACGCAAGGTCCCAGGCTGCATTTTGTTCTCCTCAAGAAAAGATACCTCTTGGCGGGATAGCTAGGAAATGATACACAAGACACAAATAAGAGCAAGTGCAGTTGTTAAGAGAAAAAACTGGGAAGGAGCTGATTTTGTCCAGACTCTTCTTTTTTTATTTTCTTTATTGATTTGAGAGAGAGAGAACAGGAAAGGGAGAGAGAGAGAGAAACATCAATAAGAGAGAACATCGACTGGCTGTGTCCTGCATGCCCCCTACTGGGGATCGGGCCCACAACCCGGGCCTGTGCCCTGACCGGGAATTGAACCGGCAACCTCTTGGTGCATGGGTCAACACTCAACCACTGAGTCACACCAGCCGGGCCAGACTCTTCTTTTAAAGCCCACCTGACCCAGCCCACCTGACCGAGTTTCAGAGTCATGACACAGGATGGTGTCGCCAAGCCTTCTGCAGATCTGCTGGCAGCGTGGGGGTACCCAGGTCTGATTAGGGGTCCTGCCTTCGATACCTGCCAGCTGTCTGACTTCAGGAAAGTCACTGAAAGTGGGGATAACACCAGTCCTGTAGTTAAGATGGTCAAGAGAACAAATTCATTTCAGTTACATAAACAGTAAAGATATATTTACCAGATATGTACATGAGCATTGTCATGAGAAGAAATCATTTCAATTATAGATGTCAGGGAGGATTAAACCTCCAAATCACTGTCCAAATATAAGATGCCAGGGATATTAGTGTTCCCCCAGAACTCAGTATTTGGGATTCCCACCTATATTCAGAAGGGACATCCCAAAATCCCGTTTCCCTGACCTGTGATGGTTTCACATGACCTTGAGCTGTTCTTTATTTCTTCAAGGATATTCAGGACTTGCTCTCACCTGTTCCTCTCAACCCTGTGGCAGTGACACGGTGGAAGCGTAGCCACAGCTGGGGCGCGGGGTGGGAGGGTGGGAGAGCGTCTCGTGGGGGACCAGAGGCTGAGCGTGCACAGGCAGGGCTGCCAGCCGCCGCACCACTCTGGGCTCCCACACCCCACCTGGGAGGCTGCACACACTTTGAACTGCTGAATTTTAAGATGGTAACAACACAAAAGAATGTGTAGGAGAAGGCGAGAGAATCTGGGAACTGGGCGGAAGGACCTAACCCAGTGCCCTTCAAAGCGAGACCCCTGAACCAGCAGCACCATCCTTCTCACCTGGGAGCTTGTTGAAACCGCGATTTCTCACCCTGGCCAGTTTGGTTCAGCAGTTAGAGCATCGGCCCATGGACCCAAGGATTGTGGGTTCGATTCCCAATCAAGGGCATGTGCCCGGGTTGCAAGTTTGATCCCTGTCCCCAGTCGAGGTCATGCAGGAGACAACCAACTGATGTGTCTTTCTCACATCCATGTCTCTCTCTCTCTCTCCTTCCACTCTCTCTAAATATCAATGGAAAAAAGATCCTCAAGTGAGGATTAACCAAAAAAAAGCAGTTTCTCAGGCCCACCCCAGACCTACTGATTCTGACTTTCTAGGGTGGGGCCCAGGGAGCTGTGTTTAACAAGCCCTTTACGTGATTCTTTATTTTTTAATATGTTTTTATTGATTTTAAAGAGAGAGGAAGGGGGAAAGAGAGAGCATCTATGTGAGGGAGAAACAATGATTGGCTGCTTCTTGCACGCCCCCTACTGGGGATCCGGCCCACAACCTGGGCATATGTCCTGACTGAAAATCAAACTGGCGACCTCTTGGTGCATGGGTCAACGCTCAGCCACTGAGCCACACCAGCCAAATTGTTTTACACAATTTAAAAACACACACACACACTAAAGTCTTAAAAAGCACCGAGGCCTAGTGGTTCCAAAAACCTAGCCAATCCTCAGAATCATCTGGGAAACCTTTAAAAGCCCGTATCTGATGGATCAGACCCTCTTGGGTTTGGGAGTCAGAATCTTGTTCTTCTTCTTTTTTTTTTTTCATCCCCAAGTAACTAATGACCAGAAAGGTGTGGGAGCCACTGATATGGAAAAAAGACAAGGAAGCTAGCAGTTTTCAGATGGCTGGAGACAGTCCGTTAAAACAAGGAGCCAGAGGATTCCTGCGGCTCCATCATGCAGAATGGAAACCAGCAGGTTGAAACGACCAGGGGGCACATTGCAGCTGAGAAGTCTCCTGTAACCAGAGGAGCCAGCAACAGAATGGACCATCTCCCGAGGCGGAGACTGTCCCACCAACTGGAGTGTGTAGAGAGGCAGGATGTCCCCCTGGGATCTGTGAGAATTCTTACAGCAGCGAGAAATTAGAGGTGAACTCGAGATTAGAGACTCTGAGGTCTCTCCCAACTTTCAGGTGATCTTCACGGGGCCTTCACAGATGACAGTTTTGAGCCAGGTTTGGGCTTAGAATGGAGTTAAATTCTAGGTGTCATACCAGAACTGTCCATCTACTCTCTAGAACTTTTCTTAGCCAGAGAACTTTCCGCAGCAATGAAAGTGTTCCGTGTCCGCACTGTCCAATATGGCATCCAGTAGCCACCAGGTGACTGCCGAGCAGCCGGAATGTAGCAAGTGCAACTGAGGAACTGAATTTTTCATTGCTATTGTAATTAATTTTCATAGCCACGGGTGACCGGTGGCAACCATATTAGGCAGTGAAGTTCCGGAGAAGCCCAGGCCGGAACTGCTGCAGGCGGGACCCTTCCCCTGGATCTGAACTCGCCCAACACCAGCCTCTCGGAGTCAAGGCGGAGGCCTGAGACCCAGCAGAGCCAGCAGCAGGGAGTTAGTCCACGCTGAAGCTGTCTGTTGCATCAGCTTCTGTCTTAATTTTAAAAGAAAATTACTGGAGACATTTGAGATGCCCAAGATAAGGGCCTTGCACAGAGCTACCAGGGACCCCTGGAGAAAGAGGGTCCAGTGCCCTGCCTCTCTCAGATGAAAGGTGAATAAATTGAGGGTGTGTTCCCTTTCTGTTCCTTTTTCCTCTTGTTTCCTGTGTCTTCTAGAGCTGTAGGTAAACACACAATCACCATGGGAGAAATTGCGAACGCTGGGGCCCAGGTGACAAAGGGCCGCTCCTTCTCGCGCTCTGATTACAGCTAAGTAGTTCAGGGAAATGGACCTGGGCTCCCACTAGGTCTCCTGGATCAGGTAGAAGGTAGATTAGTACCTAATTACCACTGTCCTCACAAGAAAACAATGGTAATTGTTCTGAACACGGCTCCACTGCCCTGCCCGGCAGGGAGGAAATAGTTATTAGGATCTGTTTTCTCTGGGGACGAAAGGGCGGGAGGGGACAGAACAGCTCACCCTTGCACCTTGCCTTCCCCTCCTGTCCTGCAGCTTCTCCGAACTGCAGAAAGGCAAAGCTGTTAGGAGCCTTGGTTACATATCGGAGTCTCCAAGACGGTGTTCCGTGCCTGGAAGTGCAGCTAAAGAACAACCTGAGCTCCGTTATTCTTGAGTGGAGCCAGGACTTTTCACTGGAGGGGAAAATAATTTCTTTAGCCACCAGTTTGGCCTGTTTCCCACTCAAGTGTGTTCCTGTAGGCCGCCAAGGATGGCGCTTGCAAACACAGGATCTAGGGCCAGACTGCCTCTGCTCAGTAACTGCTGTGTGAACTTAACCAAGTCTCTCAATGCCCTCAAGCCTCAGCTTCTTCATCTGCAAAATGGAGATAACGTCTGAAACTCTTCATAAGGTTGTTACATGGGTTAAATGAGATAGTCCCTAAAACCTGGTGTATAATAAAGATTCAATCAATGTATAGCGCTAGTCAATCAGTAGTATAGTAGTAGTAGTAGTATTTTCACTTTAGAATAACTTCGACATATATTTGAAATAAAAATTCCAACTATCAAAAAAGAAATGTATGTCATGTTGTCTCGGTCCACTGTTATTTGAAACAGGTAATAAGTATAAATAAAATAGCTACAACACATCTAATATTTTTTCACCTTATTTCTAGGTCATGAGGGTCGAATTGGCATGGCCTCGATCAAGATGAAGAAAGACCATGAATTTGATGGGAAGAAACTCTTCAAGCACGTTGCGGATTACCTGCCTGGTTATGCAAGGCCCCGGTTTCTAAGGATACAGGTGAGACCTCTGCTATCAAGTTCAATATCCTCTCTCATGGAGACCCCTGTCTCTTAGGCAACATCTCCCCTTCTACCATGGCGACCACATTGGCCAGATTTTCACTCCCCTTTCCAGGAAGTTCAACAAGGAAGCAAAAATATCAGAAAAATACAACTAGCAGAAACCCACCGGATCCCTTTCTCCCTAAAATTGACAGGCCAGTTCACTCAGCAACAGTATTAGCAAATACATCACAAAGTCTGTGTTTGGGGATGTGTGACAGAAATGCTCCAACCTTGTTTCTTGTTTCCACTTTTAAAGGATAGAAAACTCCACTGAAGTCCTACACCTTTCTACACTGTGAAATTCAGCTGGGCGCTATTAGCCAGCTGGAACGACCAAAGGTTTAGCTTTCACCACCAAAGGGATTTTTTTTTTTACTTTCTCAAACACTAACCTCTGTCCTGGCCGGTTTTGCTCAGCAGTTAGAGTGTCAGCCCACAGACCAAAGAGTCAGCCCACAGACCAAAGAGTCTCAGGTTCAATTCCAGTCAAGGGCACGTACCTCGGTTGCGGTTCATTCCCAGCTCTGGTCGGGGTCATGTGGCAGGCAACTGGTCAATGTGTCCCTCTCACATCGATGTTTCTCTCTCTCTCTCTCTCTCTCTCTCTCTCTCTCTCTTTCTCTCTCTCTCTCCCTCTCTCCCTCCCACTCTATCTGAAGATAAGTAGAAAAATGAGGATTCAAAAAAAATGAACCCCATGATTAGTTTAACACTCACTTTCAACTTTGAGCTCTACCATCCTGAGGGTTGAGAAGTGTTAGATTACCAGACATTGCTGTAAATATAGAATTGATGTTCATAAAGCACTGGTGTGTACTTTACAATAAGATCATGAAAATTCAAATATCCTCAGATCATTGCCTATTAATTGAAGAAAAACAGATCTTCAGTGTAACAAACGAGCTGGAAAAGTCGAGTTGTCTGTGTGTCAATGATCCCTAGCCCCACCCTACTCGTAACCGGGATATTCCAGTAATGAAGCTCACCCAGCAGCAGACGCTCTGTCACGGTTGGCAGCCCCTCACTCCCCTTTAAGGGAATGAGCCCTGGCTGAGTGGCTCAGTTGGTTGGCAAATCATCCCATACACAAAAAGGTTGTGGGTTCGATCCCCGGTTAGGGCACATACAGGAGGCAATCGATTGAAAATGTCTCTCTCACATGATTTTCTCTGTTTCTCTCTCTCTCTCTCTCTCTCTCTCTCTCTCTCTCTTTCGCTCTCTCACTCTCTTTCTCTTTCTCTCCCTTCCTCTCTCTCTAAAATTAATAAACATGTCCTTAGGTGAAAGGGGGTGGGGAGCTTCAAGGGGATGAAAATTACCTTCGCAGAGGGTCCCCTAGTGGAGCTTCGGAAAACAGGAAGTATCCATGTTGTACGAAAGAGCCAGAGGTGCCAGCCCACTGCCCCGCCTCCACCCCTTTCCCTGCACCCTTATCTGTTTGCAAAACACTGCAACGGTGTGGATTGTTTGGTGTGTTTTTTTCAGGACAACATCGAGATCACTGGAACTTTTAAACACCGAAAAGTGACCCTTGTGGAGGAGGGCTTTAACCTTGCAGTCATCAAAGATGCCTTGTATTTCTTGGATGACAAAGTAGAAATGTATGTGCCTTTGACTGAGGACATTTACAATGCCATAAATGCTGAAACTCTGAAACTCTGAAAATCCTCAGGATGATCATTCCTATTTCCAGAAAGAAAATGAATGGATCCAGCTTTAATTGACTGAAGATTGTGAGGTGCATTTTTTTATGCATACCAATAAGGGGAGACTTTTCTAAATTACACCTAAACTTTTGCAAGTGAAAAAATTTAGATAATTATTTTTCAGTGTTTGTATTTGCAAACTAACCTTGTTAGCAGGAGGGTGTTATTTTTTTTTTTTTAACATGTAATAAAATAGATGAACACCAGCATGTGAAATGGCACTTTCTTTCCTTCTTTTATTCTAAATGCAAACCCTGGGCCTGACAGTCTCATTGGTGACTTTTCACAGGTACCTCACTCACAACGATAATGGCATTCTGGGTAATAGATAGCACGGAGTTGGGAGGTGAAGGGGTGTGGGTCACCAAGGAACAACCCAGTGGAAATCCAGCTCCAGCGTAAGGCCAACTCTCCCCACCGAATAGCACCCCGGCCACTGTCTAAGACAGCGTCACCCAAAAGTTGAGAATGCCACCTATAGAATTCTTCAGGAAGACTAAGCTATGGCATCGGCGTTCTGTACATAAAAGGTGTCCAGCAGATATTTTTGAGTTACATCACAGTGTGCAAACTCAAGTGTCTTCGGGATCCACACTGGTAATGTGGATGAGAGAAGCAGGTCACAAATGAACGTGGCACACTTGAGGGCAGCCACTGCGCAGCTTCAGCTGGCTGGTCATTGCCACGTGGGAATACAGCTCAGGCACTTCTGGGATCTTCTGGTTATTCAGAAAACAGAAACCCAGGTAGATATGTGACCCTCCCAATTTTTAAAATATGAAGTCCCCTAAATTTTAAAACTTGTATACATCCCAAGTGAAATGTTTCTGTGGACCAGATAAGTCCCAGAACTCCAGTCGGCACCCCCCGTCCCATGTGCCCCTCGGACTTGAACAGGTTTCGCACCAAAGCCAGCGTCCTGCCAGAGAGCCTGTTCAGGGACCCGAGGCCCTCGACAATGGCGCAGGGAGGCCTGGGAGCCGAGCGCTCTTCAGGCGGGTCTCCTCCTCACACTCAGCTGCCTGTCTCCCTGAGTAGGCCTCCCTGACCTCCACGTGTCCACTGCACACAGATTGCAAGAGCAGGTCTTTGGTGGCGGCACTGAAGACAACATGGTCTTTACTAGAGCTTGTCCTCGGCCACGGGAACATCACGGTCACTGAGTCCACATCCAGGAAGTGTAATCCAAGTTCATCCCGGCCTCCCTAAAAGAAGTGGAGTTTCCTTCCCTAGAGGACATTTTCAGCTGACCAGGAGCTAATAAGAAGCCCCAATACCACCCCCCCAATTTAGTCCCCATAAGGGCCCAGGCAAACACATCTAGGGATCCTCGAGGATATATGACAAGAAGGGTGATCACCCCAACCCCCTGCATGGTACTAGAAATATGTTTTAAACTCTCCACTTTTGGGTGACTCCTAAGAAGACTCATGACCAGGCTCTCTTCCCCTGCTCATTATGCCCAACAATAACGCTTCCTGAGCCCTTAACATGCAGAAGGGCCTAGAGGGTGGCCTAAGGAAGATGCTGGATACCACTGCCTCTTCGTGAATACTTCAGAATGATTGTTGCTTGTGAGTCAGCACTTAGGAATTTTTTAAAGATCCAAAGTATCTCTGCCTTTGCTTTATTGACCTCCCAGTGAGAATCTGAACCCAAGTGAGGGGGGACAGCATGACCTTTGTTTTTGAGACTATCACATTGTGCAATAGTATTACCTGGAATCCTGTTAAAGTGAAGCCAGTTGTAAGCAGAGGTTGGAGCAGTGACATCATTCTTTGTCACCAGGGACACTTTTGTGGGTGAAAGGTACACACTCGCAGTGTTGGCCAGAACACAGTGTTCGGTTCCCAGAGCCTACTGGGGCCTGTCCACCTTGGACATTTTACACTTTCCAATTAGAAACTTGGAAACTCTCCTTCCCGGCCTGCCGGCTCCCTCAGCCTCTCACCTCCCCACGCCTCCTGATTCTGGGCAGCATCAGGACGGACAGAGGCACCAGCACACAACCTCGGCCCCTCAGTTTGCACGTGTGTTCAGACAATCAACTCGAAAGACTGATTTTTCTCCTTTAAAGGGGGTTAGAAATTGTGCCCATAGAAATCGCTGCACAAATCATAATTTAAAAGTGCAAATGAGTATTTTTATAAACATAGGCTAATATCCAAGTAAATCATTCAACAGGTGTCTGATTTCAAATGTGTATTTGGAAACATGTAATCTGCATAGATAGGATGCTATAGGCACCAGAATAATTTGGGGATAAACCTAGGAAATGTCAGCATAAGAAATGGAAGCTAATGAGAATCAGAATAAAAATGGATAAGATTAATCAAGTGCAGTGACCCACCCTAAGAGATGATTGGTTAATGTGTTGCTGACTCATACACCCACTCTACAAGCATTTAGTGGGTCCCTGTTATGGACCAAGAGATGAGCTCAGCACTAGTGTGATCAACTTTTCCAAGCCTCTACTAGGAAGTCAGGTCAGACGTTCAAGGAAGGCTGACTGGAAAAACCTGGACAAAGGAGGTCTTCTCCTTGTGTTTTAACTTTTCAACAATAATTATTTTGTCATTACAGTTCATGGGGCTGCATGAAGTCCATAGAGAGGCAGCTAACAGGAAGGAGAAGTCACCTAGCATCACCCCGGCACTAGTCCAGGGGAGGTGGCGACTGGCCAGCGCAGGTCTCCTGGTCAGCGCGGCTGCTCTCTCCCCAGAGCGCACGGAGTGCCATGTTGTAGTATGTGTATATAGCTGGTGGGCCATTCCACATGATCGTCAGTTTCCCTTTGCACAGATGTCATGCTTTTATGAAGCTATAAGCTCCATGAGGGCAGAGTTTCTGTTTATCTTGGTCATCACTGTCTACCCAGTACCTGGCACACAGTAGGCAATAATTATTTGCTGCTTTTTCATCTAGCAATCCTGATAAATATCTGGCTCCCCATGCAAACTTTTCTATGGAGATGGGGCGGGGGGGGGGGCACAAAGAAAGCGAGCTAAATAGAGGATCTGAGTCTTCTAGTTCATGTGGAGCACTGAGATCACCTGGAAGTCTTGTTAAAACACAGGCTGCTGCCCTGACCAGTTTGGCCCAGCGGTTGAGCGTCGGCCTGCGGACCAGAGAGTCCGTCCCGGGTTCAGTTCCCACTAGGGGCACGTACCACAAAAAAAAAAACAAAAACAAAAAACAAAAAAAAAAAAAAACACAGACTGCTGCGGCCCATTGCCCAGTTAGAACCAGAATTGGAATTTGCATTTCTGACAAATTCCTGGGTGTTGCCACGTTTCGAGAAGCACTGACGGAGAAAAGGCATCCAGAGTCACACATGGTGTGTGCTTAGTTAGAGTAGTTCAGCTCTTGGGCGCTGATTATCTTTTATTAACTGCGCCTCAGATCTTCGATCTGGGGGACTCAAAGTGCCCGCTCCAGGAAAGACCCAGCACAAAGCCGCACTGCTCACCCTCAGCCCGCAATTGTTCTTGAAAATGCACATTCACGGCACGTATTTATTTTCTAGATATACACATACTATCACTTGCGATAGCGAACTGCAAAGCAATCCTAGAGAGTGTCTAGTCCAACCTCTTTATTTGATGAAAGAAAAACGGACACCAGGGAGGTTGAGTACATGCCAAAAGTCACACAGCTCGTTGGCATCACTAAGCTCCCACCGAGCGCTTAAAGGAAGCGCTTCTAGACCAGTGGTCCTCAGGGTGTGGGCCTGGGCCGGCAGCAGCATCACCTGGACACTTGCTAGACGTGCAAATTATCAGGCCATGCCCAGACCTACTGAATCAGAACCGCTGGGACGGGCCCAGCAATCTGTGTTAACAAACCCTCCTGGCGATTCTGATACAGCTCAGCTCGAGAACCAGCAGCTCGGGGCAGTGCTTCTCAGCTCTACTGTGCAGAAGAAGCACCTGGGGCGCCACGGCTTGCGGTCCACACACCCGTCTCTGAGTAGCAAGGGACTCTGGAGCCGTGGCTCCCCAACACTGCTGCACATTAGAATTAGTTGTAGTTGGGGAGCTGTCAAAAAATCCAAAGCCCAGGCCACCCCGTACCAATTACATAAGATTTCTCTAGGAGTGGGAGGCAGACATCAGTATCTTTTTAGAGGCCTCCAGGTGATTCCAGTGTGCAGCAAAGTTCGGGGACCACTGGTAGAGAACAAAGATCAACATGAAACGTTAAGCTCTTGACAAAGATTCTCTCCTCGACCAAATTCTATGCCAGGCTCCTCAAAGCTCTCTTGTCGACCTGGCCTCAACCTGTCCTATGTGAACAGTCCTGGCTGGTTTTCTCAGTGGTTAGAGCATCAGCCCTCCAATCTCAGGTTCGATTCCCAGGCAAGGACACATACTTGGCTTGTAGGTTCGATCCCCAGCCCCAGTCAGGGTCATGTGAGAGGCAACCGATCGATGTCTCTCTCTCACACTGATGTTTCTCCCTCCCTCCCTCCCTTCCACTCTATCTAAAAATCAGTGGAAAGATAGCCTCAGGTGAGGATTGACCAAAAAAAAATTATATATAATTTTATATATATATATATATTCTTACCACTTTAGTGTCCAGCTTTGTTTGCCTTTGACATTGCTCATATAACCAATTTCAGAGCCGTTCCCTATGAAGGTACCATCTGAAATGGGAAGAAAGTCATGTTTTTGTCCTATGAAATAAGTATGGGCAAGCTGCCAGTGAGCACAGCTTTTGTTTGACTACAGGGTCCAGAAAAATGAGAAAATCCCTAGACAGGGAGACTTAAACGTACGGAAGGACCAGAGGGGCCTGCTGGACTGAGAGCCTCTGACCAAGCGCAGCCGTGAGCAGTTCAGTCCCGTGGAAAGCGCACGGGCTCAGTTAGAGCCAAGACGACCTGGACTCGTCCACTTACAAGCTGTGTGACCTGGAGCCTCAGTTTCCTCGTTTGTAAACTGTACGCCATCGTGCCTGCCTCAAGCTGCCTGCCTTCTCATAGCGGCGGCTCCTCCAAACCCGCTTTTCCAGTCAAATTGGAATCTTCAGGACCCTAGAAAAGCGGAGTCCACACGCATATGCGTTTAGGCTCCAGGATAATCAACCAATGTTCCAGGGGTCAATGAAGTCACACGGGATATGCTTTTTTTTTTTTTTTTTTTCAGAGACAAGCACAATTTATTTCTACATTACATTTCATATCACAAGCTGAACCACAGGAGCTGCCTCAACCCCCCATTTGTATTCTTTGGTGAATCATAAACCCCTGTGAGAATCTGATAAAAATGATGGGCTCTCCCCCGAAGGAAAACATGCACACGCATAAGCACACAGATTCGGCACACCATTCCCAGGGCTCGGAGCCGCCCTGGAGCACCCCCGTGCACGCCGCCGAGGCCCTGGCCTACACCATGGCCTGCAGAGGGCAGCAGGGCAGCTGGAGCCCGCACTGAGAGCCGCACTCGGGGAAGCTGGGCACGCTGTAGAACTTGATGAGCTTTCTGAAGGCACTATTCTTCAGCATCATCACGTCTTCCGGAAACCGAGAGGAGACTTTGACCCGGGAGGAGCCCCCGTTCCTCACAGAGCCGTCGGCGGGCAGAGGCCTCTGTGCGCTCACAGGCACGCTGCTGCAGCTGAGGGACCGCACGGCCCTCTTCTTGTTCTGCACGGACAAGTAACTGAACAGGAAGGAGGACGCCTTGTGTTGGGTGACGTCCGGGGCCTCTTCTGAAAAGCAGTCATCTGGAGGGTCCAGCAGGTTTTCAAGGTGACAGCCGTCTTCCTGCCTCAGGGGACTGGCTCCCACACGCTGAGGCTGCTTGATGATCCTTCTGGCCTGGGCTAGGTCATCTTCGGCCCCACTGATGGGCTGAAGGGACATGCCACTGGTCAGGGCTCTGGGGCCCCTGGTTTGGGGCATGAGGTTCCTGACCTGCGGGCTAGGTTGGGAAGTACAGTGCTGACTCAGGATGAGCGTGGCGGCATCGCGAATGAGATTCCAGTCTCTCAGGATGTCAGCCCTGGTGGTGAACTGGGATGTCACAGTGAAGCGGATGATCAGCTTGTCCTGGATGGTGGCCGGGATGAGGAAGAGACGGCCAGCTTTAGCTATTTCCTCTAACACGCTTTCCGTCAGACAATTAGGACCCTGTTTGAAAGAGAGAGAGAAGTCTGCACCACGGCCCCTGTAAGCACCCCCAGGAGCCCAGCACTGGTGTTTCCGAGATGCTAAGGGATCACCAAAGAACACTGTTCACAGCCACAGAAGATGACATTACCTTTAGACGAAAAACCACCAGGCCAAGGTGCCTCTGGGCAGGAATTTCAAAGAAAGGGTCGTTTCTGACCAGAGATTCAAAATATTTAGCCATTTCGGTCCCCTAGAATTGTAAATAGAGAACTGAGATGAATAGTCAGGCAAGGGACAAGCATGCATAAACTGTCACACTGCTGGATGGGTATAAGCCAGGACACCTTTGAACCACTGAGATCTCAACGCTGCTGCCAAATTTTCTTCTCTTTGATTGTGCCCCTATTCCAAGCTGAAAACCTCCCACAGCTCCCTGTTTCTTGTCATTTCAAATCTACCTCCAGAACTCATGTCTCAGGGCCCTCTTCCAACTCACCCCCCGGAACCGGGAGGCACGTATTTTGCATTCGAGGCAATCTGGCCTCGGATCCTGGCTTCACAGCCAAGACAAGTGAGGGCCGAAACCCGCGCTCTGCATTCCCAACAGGTGCCTCGCAAGGGTTGCAGCTGGTTTCTGTTGCTAAAGGCACCAGGTGGGCAGTGGGTGCTCTGCCCCCACCCGAAGCCTACATCTTTCCCCTGCCTCTGAACCTTCTCACCTCACACGCCCTTGCATCATCCATCCCCATTTTCCCGATATTCCTCCAAGAACATATGTTACATATCATCTCCCCATACACTATGGAAAGGCTTTGCACCTGTTTAATGAATACAGAGGTTCTGCTTGGGATGATGGGAAAAGAGGAAATTGATCGTAGTGATGGTCGCGTACATTGTCAGTGCACTTAATGCTACTTTATTGTAAACAAAAATGCTTAAACATTGTAAATTTTGTCACGTATATTTTACCACAATAAAAAAAATGTAAGCTTTGTATCCTATTAATCTTTCACTGAAATGTAGTCACTTAAAAATGTTTCCGATGTTATTTTTTTTTTTTTTCCCACATCTTTATTGTTGGATGTAAAATGCATTACAGATGTTCCACATTTTTCCCCCATTGACCCCCTCCTCCCCACTCCCGCCCCCCTCCCACCTTTTCCCAAACTATTGTCCGTGTCCATTGGTTATGCATATAAGTTCTTTGGTTTATTTCTTCCCACCCCCCCAACCCCTTTCCCTTTGAGGTTTGTCAGTCTAGGAATGAATTTGTGCTTCTTACTCCCTTCACCTTTTTCATCCATTCCCCCAACCCCTTTCCCAACTGGCAACCAACAAAATGTTCTCTGTATCTATGAGAATGTTCCTGTTCTTCCTGTTCATTTTGTTTGTAGATTCCATTGTTGATAGATATGTATTCATTGCCATTTTGTTTGTTCATACATTTTATCTTTTTCTTTAAAAAGACCCTTCATCATTTCATATAATAACGGTTTGGTAGTGATGAACTCCTTTAACTTTTTCTTGTCTGGGAAAGTTTTTATATGTCCATCGATTCTAAATGACAGCTTTGCAGGATAGAGTAATTTTGGTTGTAGGTTCTTGGTTTTCATCACTCTGAATATTTCTTGCCACTCCCTTCTGGCCTGCAAAGTTTCTTTTGAGAAATCAGCTGACAGCCTAATGGGAACTCCCTTGTAGGTAACTAGCTGCCTTTCTCTTGCTGCTTTTAGGATTCTCTCTTTGTCTTGAACCTTTTGCATTTTGATGATGATGTGTCTTGGTGTAGGCCTCTTGGGGTTCATCTTGTTTGGGACTCTCTGTGCTTCCTGGACTTGTATGTCTGTTTCCTTCACCAAGTTAGGAAAGTTTTCTGCCATTATTGTTTCAAACAGGTTTTCGATTTCTTGTTCTCTCTCTTCTTCCGGCACCCCCAAGATGCAAATGTTGGCACGCTTGAAGTTGTCCCAGAGGCTCCTTACACTATCCTCATTTTTTTGGATTCTTTTTTCTTTTTGCTGTTCTGGTTGGGCGTTTTTTGCTTCCTTATATTCCAAATCGATGGTTTGCTCCTTGGATTTACGTACTCTATTATTGAAGCTATGTAAATTATTCTTTATTTCAGTTAAAGCCTCCTTCGTTTCTAACTGTGCAGCGATCGTTTCTGACTGGTACTTTTTTATGCTCTTGAGGCCCTCACTGAGTTCATTGAGCATCCTTATAAGCAGTATTTTGAACTCAGCATCTGTTAGGGTGCTTATCTCCATTTCACTTAGTTCTTTTCTTGGGGTTTTGTTCTGTTCTTTCATTTGGGACCTGTTTCTTTGTATCCTCATTTTGGCTGCCTCTCTGTGTTTGTTTCTGTGTATTACTTAATGAGAGGTATGGGGCTCGCTGAGACCCGATGCTGCTTGTTTGAAAGAATTTAGGAAAAACCTGAAGCGGGATCCAAGACAGGCCAATCCTATGGTTAAGCAAGTAGCAACAGCTTAGGTGGGCTTGAAAGTTGTGTGGGGCGGGGCGGGGCGGGGCCTCAGGGAGTCAGCAGGGTGGGGCTACCAGTGTGAGCCAGGTTGCTGGAGTCCCAGATATGGCTTCTGTCTGCTGCTCCAGGGAAGGGCTCACCAAAGGAACAAAGGCCTCTTACAGCACGTTTGTCCCCGAGAAAGCTCCCTCTCCAGCCCTCGCTCCAGTGCCAAACAGCTCAGTTCTTTTCTGTATGTCTCTGGTGCCCCTCGAGCTGCCTCCGAGCTTAGAGGGAGAGAGTCCGATAAGTCCGTGCGTGGGCCCTTTAGGGAGCTGCCTGTGGCTCCAGCCAGGTCAGCTTCCCTGAGCCTCAGTTTCTGCTGGTTTTTCCAGCCAGAAGTTATGGGGATTCTCTTCCTGGCACTTGTTTCCGATGTTATTTTCACGAAGGAATACTAACTAAACAAGAATAGGACTGGCCTTTTCTTTATTTCTTAAAATTTCTCCAAGCCTCCCAAAGGATCTCAATACAATATTTGCTAAGTAATTGCTATCACCCGGTTCTCACACCTGCTACTCTATTTCAAGAGAAGGCAGGGGATTTAGCTAATGATGCCTTTGACTATGACGAAACAAATGGATGCTAACCTCCTCGAGAACCCTCTCTCTCTGCTGCGTGGTCTCTTGAAAACAGTCTCCAGTCACTGCCCCAAGAACTTTTCACTGGCGAGTCCTAAGGCTCTCTCTCAGGGAAAGCACCCTGGTATATATTTTCTAGCTGCTTTATGTCATGTCCTGCTCGGTATTTCTCTAGCTCACAGAGAGACCTGAACAGTCAACTCCCAGGAGGCCTCGAACAGTCCCAGACACCTGAGCCTACGACACAGGTCCCCTGGGCAGGTCTGCAAAGCACAGACCAGCCTTCCTCCCCACTAGGACACAAAGCAAGCCCGGCTTCAGCCCACAGTTCGCACACAAACTACTACATACATGTCTGACGTGTGCTTGCAGATTCTTCACCCCGAAGGACCGGATCACAAACCAGAGCTTAATAGAGCGAAACCGCCGGCTCAGAGGAATCTGCCAGTGCTGAAACAGAGAACACAGCGCCCAGGTCAGAGACGAGGGGCCCGCTCCCTCGCCACTCCCGGGCCTTACCCCCTTGCCAGCCCAGCCCTCGGGGATGGTCGGTGTCACCGGAACTCTGAGGCCGTTGCTAAGGAGCAGCCAAGGCAAGTTACCCAAAGGCTGCCCCATCAAGTGACAAAGTCACTGGTGAAAGTCACCAGTGCATAAGCCCTCGTCCAAGAGCAGGACAAGTGGAAACCAAGTCCATGACCCTGAATGAAGGAGAAGACACTTTATGTTTAAGTACAGCTTTAAACATGTCATCCCAGGCTGAAACTCAAGATAAGGGCAATACTTTTTTTTTTTTTTTTTGGTTAATCCTCACCCACGGATATTTTTCCACTGATTTTTAGATAGACTAAAGGGAGGGAGAAACATACATGTGAGAGAGATACATCAATTGGTTGCCTCCTGCATGACCCCAACTGGGGCTGGAGATCGAACCTGCAACCCGAGTACATGCCCTTGACTGGGAATCAACCCCGTGATCCTTCAGTCCACAGCCAATGCTCAAACAGCTGAGACAAACCTGCCAGGGCTTTTTTTGTTTCCTAAAAGAACCTCACTTCTTTGAATAGCAGAAAATTAAGTTTTATTTTTATTTCCCAACCCTGCCCCCGCCCAACACACACACACACACACACTGTAAAGTATAGTGGTCAAGAGCTCGGAGGCTGGAGCCCCACAGACCTGGGCTTTTTCTCCAGCTCAGCCATATCTGGGCTGTGACCTTGGGCAGTGCCACCTCACTGGTCCCTGTGAGACAGAAAATGAACAGCAGCCCCAGGGAAGTGATTCGAGGAGAACAGATGCTAAGAGTGTCACAGGAAGTCGTCAGCCAGTGTTGGCTATTTACACAAACGGTGAGCTAAGGATCACAGTAGTATTTGTGCCTAGCGCCAAGATGATCATTATTTAATCTCACTTTCTTGTCCTAACATTTTCCTGGGACATTCCTGTGCCGAGCATCTGCATTTCAGCCTCTGTTAGACTAAAATTGACCTTTTTTCCTGGTGACTGTATTCAACAGAGCTTAAAGTTCAGGGTTATAGGCATCCTCGATTTGAAAAATTCCAAAGCAGCCCTGGCCAGTTTGGCTCAGCAGTTAGAGCGTCGGCCTGCGGTCCGGAGAGACCCGGGTTCGGTTCCCGCTAAGGGCACGTACCTCGGTTGCAGTTTGTCCCCGGCCCTGGTTGGTCGTGTGGGTGGCAGCCACTCGATGTGTCCCTTCACGTCGATGTTTCTCTCACTCTCTCTCTCTTCCTCTCTCTCCCTCCCACTCTATCTGTACAAAAAATGGAAAAATATCCTCGGGTGAGGATAAAAAAAAAAAAAAGAAAAATCCCAAAGCAATATTAAACCGATTTCTTGGATCTGGAACCAGAGCAAAGGGTGTGGAAACATTTACAGTTATTCTGATGGCTAATGTGACCTCTTCCTCAAATGTCAGGAAGCTTCGACCACAATTTCTGTTGACTAAAAGTAAATATTTACCTCACCGAATATTTATCCACTCATCCACGGGATTGCCAAATCCTCAAAAACATGCTCACCTTCATCTTTTACCCAGCTTCTTGGCCCAGTACAGTTGGGACATCACCCCTTTCCTGAGACCGTGTGTCTCCCACTTCAAGTACTACTAAGCCTTTGATTTCTAAGCAAATCTCTCCTGTTGAGGACCAGCGTAGAGACTTTTGTTTACCAGCAGAGGGCATCCAAACTCGGACACCGCACCCAGACCCTGTTAACAAGGCAGGCAGCAACTCCACCGCTTGTCAGATGGACACTCGGGAGAATAATGAATGGATGATAGGAACCTTCTCGAAAAGACATTGTTTTCCCGATGGTTATAAATTAGCTATTTTATTTCACCAGCACATTAAAGGAGAGGCAGAGATTAATTTTTTTCTTCCCTCTCTGTCCATATCCCCAGTTATTCCTCTGCTCACTATTTTAAAACCAACCTATGGCCCTGGCCAGTTTGGCTCAGCGGTTGAGCGTCAGCCTTCGGACCAGAGAGTCCCAGGTTTGGTTCCCGCTGGGGCACGTACCACAAAAAAAACAAACAAAAAAAACCAACCTATGCTGACCCAGCTGGATGGTTCTAGCTGGGTTTTGGTTTGTTTTTGTTTTTAACAGTAAGTTTGGACTTACAAAAAATGACATGGCTCTTCTTTAACTCAAGGCATTCCCAACCCTCCACTGTGCACTTCCAAGGACTTGCAGGTCTCCTCTGCCAAGGGCGAGGCAATGCCCCATTTACTGTGAGGGGGCAGCCCCGATGTCAGAGAACCTAGGCCTGATTTGGGGTGGCTCCTGGCCCCCGGGGATGAAGTCCCTTAGTCTTTTCTCCCAGTATGCTGTGGGCTTCTGTTTAAAGGGGCAGCCACCTGGGTAAAAAAGAGCTTCAGGCACAGGTCAGAGCAGTAGGGAAGATCCCTGGGGTCACAACAAATAGCAGCTTTAGTTTTCTAGGAGTTTCTTTGGAGACTTGAAAAATTAAAGCCACGGGATTAGAGATGAGTGAAGAGAAAGCACAAAGCGGCACTTTTTAGATGAAGAAATATAAACAGTAAAGTTCCAGATTCATAGATACAGAGAACAGACTGGTGGTTGCCAGAGGAAGTGGGATGGGGGATGGGTGAAAAGGTGGAGGGATTGAGAAGTACAAATTGGTCATTACAAAGCAGTCATGGGGCCCTGGCCAGTTTGGCTCAGCGGTTAGAGCGTCAGCCTGCGGTCCTGAGAGACCGAGTTCGGTTCCCGCTAAGGGCATGTACCTCGGTTGCAGTTTGTCCCCGGCCCTGGTTGGTTGTGAGGGTGGCAGCCACTCGATGTGTTCCTTTCACATCGATGTTTCTCTCTCTCTCTTTGTTCCTCTCTCTCCCTCCCACTCTACCTGAACAAAAAAAAAAAAATGGAAAAATGTCCTCCGGTGAGGATAAAAATAAAAATAAAACAAAGCAGTCATGGGGGTACAGCACAGAAAATATAGTCCATGATATTCAGAAAATATAGTCCATGATATTGTGATAACTATTTATTTCCAGGTGGGTACTGGAAATATTGGGGGAACCACCTTGTAAAGTATATGATCATCTAGCCACGATGGTGTCCATCTGAAACTAATACAAAATAATATTGAATGCAAACAGATAAGGAAGTCAAGACCCACCAAGTTTCCCAAGGCCCACTGCTGCCTCCCCTTGGCCTTGATAAGCAACTTATTTGTGTACACCTCTGTCGGCCCTATAGTTATAGAAAGGGCTCGACTCCAAACTGAGGAGGAAATCTGAACCCGTTTCCCGAAGACAGAGCACAGGCTGAAAACACGGGCAGGTTGGAGAGGCTGAGATGCAGTGGAGAAAACGCCGAGGATGTCCAGAGGCATCTGGGAACTCCAGCGGGACAGACCCGTGGCCCCGCCCGCGATGGCCTCCGGCAGTGCCTCCGCGGGGACAGCAGGAGAAGGAAACTCTCCACCCTACCCTGCTGCTGGGGAGCAGACAGAAAAGATTATCCAGGACAGAGGGAAAAAAGAATGGGTCCATTCTCAAGAAGGGGACATTTCTGGGAATAAAAAAAAAAAATTGCCACAAATATTTAAGAAACATGCAGACTGCCTCCAAAGTTGGTCTCATTTTTAGGGCTTTTTTTTTTTTTTAATTCCCCACCTGAGGATATCTTTCTACTTATTATCAGATAGAGTGGGAGGGGGGGAGAGAGAGAGAGACAGAGAGAAACATCGATGTGATAGAGCGACATCGACTGGTTGCGTCCTGCACGACCCGACCAGGGCCGGGAACAAACCACAACTGAGGTACGTGACCTGGGCCAGAATCAAACCCACGACGCATTGGTCCACGGGCCGACACTTTAACCACTGAGCCAAATTGGCCAGGGCTCATTTTTAGGGTTTGTAAAGTGTTCTGGCTTTCAAGCTGGGCACAGCCTGAAACCAAAGGAATATAGTAGCAATATGATGGGGTGGACTCCCAGTGTGCCACTCTCTGACCAGGGCTGCCATGCGGGAGACCCGTGGGGGTCGCATTCTGGTTCAGAGGCCACCTGGCTGCCCGTTCCTGGCCACTCACCATGAAGTCGGTGGCCGCACCCGAGTTGGCATGCCTGAGGTAGACGGGGTTCACGCTGAAGGTCTGCTGCAGCTTGTACTTGTCCTTGACCCTGCGGGTTTCCAAGTGGGCATGGATGGCTGAGGCCTCCTCAGAGGAGGAGGCTGTCCCGAGGGCCGGGTGCTTGGCTGCCACACTCACCAGAACCCGGTGCAGTCAAAGTGCACCATCATCCACTTGGAAGGATTGAAGGTGAAGGAATCCGCATACTCAATGCCCTGCAGAAAGCTCCGGAATTCGGGGCACAGGAAGGCAGTGCCCGCGTAGGCGGCGTCAATGTGCAGCCACAGCCCTTCCCTGGCACCTGCGGAGGCAAACGTCACCTGGCTTCGAGGTGGACTGGGGGTGAGAGTGGGTCAGCACCCGCCGAGAGGCATCCCCTGTCCGGCCCAGCTGGCCGGGGGGCTACCAGAGAAGAGCTGGGGCAGACTGGCCTGCTTTGGCTCCATGGGATGTGTGGTGTGGGGAGGGGGGCAGAATGGGGCCCCCCGCCTCTTAAAGGGAAGCCTGCAGAGCCCCACCCGAGCCAGAGCTCAGCACCCTGCTGGCCTCATCCTGGAGCTTTCTGACAGAAACCACCTGCCCGCAGCCCAGAGAGCAATGGGAATGTATCTAAGACACACATT
Source organism: Molossus molossus (assembly GCF_014108415.1). NCBI lineage: Eukaryota > Metazoa > Chordata > Mammalia > Chiroptera > Molossidae > Molossus > Molossus molossus. The sequence goes on from NW_023425344.1 coordinate 188,496,003, forward strand.
AGAGAGGGATGTCCCTCTTTCCTAGCTGGTGTCTTGCCCGGAGACTTAAACAATCGCATCTGGGTGTTTTGTTTTTTTCCTGCCTTGACCTCCTCCAGTGGTTTCGCCTCCCCTGTACTTTCCTCCGCCTAGACTAGAAGATGGTCCACTGTGCCTCTCTCCCTGTGCTGTGGGATGAGCCTGCTTCAAGCAGATGTCCACATACACATGAAACCTCAGGCTCTCCCACGGTTGCCTCCCGGGACGGGGTGCAAGGCAGAGCCGCTCCAACCCGCGGTCCTACCTCTGCGGAAAGCAGGGACCTGGTTGCCTGGGAGAAGACATTTCTGACCTGTGGTGGTTCTTCCCATACGTTCTATAACCATGGAGGAGCAAGGGAATTCTGCAGAGCTGGTTTAAGGTTCTTGTGCTAGGAAAGATTCTAGAATTCATGACTTGTCTTCCCAGCCAGACAGGGCAGACTTACATATGGGGCCCAGCTCCGACAGGCAGTCAAAGGCACAGACCCCAGTGGTCCCCAGTGTTGCGCAGACCTGGAGGGAAGCACAAGAAGTTAACATGGGGAGGGAGGGAGGTGCTTGTGACACATCTGGCCTGAAAGAAAATGTGATCACAGATGTTATCTACCCCACGCATCCCGCTAGAACAGTGAGTATCTACGTTTGACCATGACCCCCAGTAAGAAATGCAGTTTATAAGGTAACCTAATACATACAAACATGTGTATTTGAAATAAAAGTTTCACCAAACAATACCTACTCTAGCCCCAGGGATGCACTCTGACATTTTTTATTCCATTTCTTTTTTTTTTTTTTTTAATGCTGGTTATAACCCCCAGAATGTATTTCCTAACACACAAATGCTTAGCAACTCATGAATTGCAAAACATCGCGTTTGATGGCCTTTCTGTGTTTGTTTGCAGCACGTTACTTACCTGAGTTCTGCCAAAAGTCCTTCCTCACCTCCAGGCTCTATCATCCTAAGCTCTGAACACATTCTCACTTACAAAGACAGGCACCAAGCCCCGCTGTGTGTCCTCCTCGATGGCTTTCTGAAGAGCTTCCCCACGGAGTGAGAAGTTGTCATCCACAGGCAAAAACTTCATCTTCACGAGAGAAATCAAACCAGCCTTTTCCACTGAGGAGTGAGCCTGGCAGAACCAAGGAGACCTGTTCGCAGAGTCCTCCTGGGAGGAGCATTCCCCAGACACTGCAGGCGCCAGACTACCGAGTAAAGTCTAACATCTGACATGTGTCCCTCCCGGCGGTTCCCGGAGACAGTCCCACGGGCCTGAGCTTCCCTAAGCCCGAGTACAGAAGAAAATTACTCCAGGGCTAAGACTCCAGGAGCCCAGCAGTGACCTGAAGGAATGGCCTGCTCACCTGGTCAGAGGCATAGGCAATGAGCCGCGCATTCAGGGAGGACTCGTCCGCCCCGGGCTCAGACGCTTTCATCTCCAGGATTTTGTTCTTTCTTGCGGCCAGCAAGGCGATCAAGGTGGACTCACTGACTGTGCTCTGTAGTGGAAGAAGGAACACTGGTGGCAGACTCTCCTTGTGTTCTCCTGCCAAATTCCCCAGGCTCTTCATAGGGTGTGTGTGTGTGTGTGTGTGTGTGTGTGTGTGTGGTAGCTATTCTTGAAAAAGCACACAGCTTCTGCCTAAGCTCATGCCTATTCTGCATTCACAGCACCGTAAGCAACCCTGGGACACCTCTCTCTAACTTTTCAGGGAAGTCATGAAGGCAGATTTTCTCCTCCAACCAGCATCTTTATTGGAGAGGCCACAGAGACCAAAAAGAGAATATTTAACCCCTGCTACATAGAAGTTTGCATATAGATATGTATGTTCTTCTTGTAAAACGCACTTAAGAGAAAGTACTCTCAATGTCTTAGGTATGGACGTGGGGTTTGTTTCTGGAGGGATGTCCCAAAGAAAGGGTCCTGGCCTACAGGAGAGGCTGATGACTTTGGCCTCGCTTTTGTTGCCAATGGCTCTTGGGACCTTGATCTCGTATTTTCCCTCTAGATGACTTTTTTCCATTTGTAAAATGGAGAATGTCCCTTTAACTGCCTCCAGGATATTATCCTGATTATCCCCATGAGGGTTGGATAGGATTTTGCTCTGGTTATGACTGTGGAGGTTCTGGGGGCCACCTCAGCAGCCTCACAGAATTGTTATGGTTTCTCATCAGTCACCCACTCTGTCTTCAATGGCTTTTGCTTCTTGAAATCCTCAGGAGACCTACAGCTCCTAGCTCCCTGCTAAGAAGCCTGGCCGACTGTCGTGGGAATGGTACAGGCCATATCCCCCTAGATAGTCAGTGGTTAGATATTACTCCACAACGAGGAAGACAGCAGAGTAGCAGTAATAATACCACCTTATCTTCTGCATAGCAATTTATAATTTACAAAACACTTTCTCTCATCCCGTTTGCCCCACATAAAACCTCTCTGAGGTTCTTGTAATTCTTGTCTATAGATGAGGATAATGCTACTCAGAGAGGTTACAGGACTAAACCAAGTCCCTATGGCTGATAAAACATGGGTTGCACTTACCAGCTGTGTGACCTGGGGTAAGGTTTTAACCTCTCTGAGCTTCAGTGCTCTTATCTCAAAAATTGTGAATGCTGAAATTTACCTACAAGTTTCTTGAGATGAATGGATGAAAAGCAAGATCTGGACAGCAGATCTTGAGCATGTTCTCCCAGATATAACATCTGAAGTTTTAACTACTGACTAACAACCCAGAACATCCACGACATACAATAATTTGTCTTTCTTGTGAGGTTCACCTTCCTGCTGCAAGGTTGAAGTGAGACAGGGAGTCACTTAGCTAACAAGGGGACCCACTGAACTTTCCATTTCTCATCTCAGGGCAGCATGGGTGATTTTACTTAATACAATAATTCTTTTAATCCTCATATCCACTCTGTGAGTATGAGGTGTGAGGGAAATATTATCCTATTTATAGATTATAAAACTAGGAACATTGCACATTATAATAGAATTCAGGAATTTGGGGGTTCTCAAAGTTCTCAGAACCAAGCCCTCATGAATGTCAAGGGTTTACAGATGTAAAGGTACCTAGTGATGTGCAAGGTCTCTGGAAGGTACCCAGAAAGCTCCATTACGCTGTATTACTTTTGAAAAGAAGAAGAAGCAAAAAAAGGAAGAGGAAGAGGAAGAGGAAGAGGAAGAGGAAGAGGAAGAGGAGGAGGAGGAGAAGGAGAAGAAGAAGAAGAAGAAGAAGAAGAAGAAGAAGAAGAAGAAGAAGAAGGAGAAGGAGAAGGAGAAGGAGAAGGAGAAGGAGAAGGAGAAGGAGAAGGAGAAGAAGGAGAAGAAGAAAAAGGAGAAGGAGGAGGAGGGGAGGAGGAGGAGGGGGAGGGGGGAGGGGAGGGGGAGGGGAGGAGGGGGAGGAGGAAGAAAAGAATTTGATAGATATACAAAAGATAAGGTTGTTGGATAAGAAAAACTGACTTGTGCTGTCAATTTCTCTCACTGCCAAGAATCTCCTGAACCTAGGCAGGACGGGAAGACGTCTCTACTTGCTTCTCTTTTCCACTTGCCATAAGGTGTAAAACAGGACAAGGGAGAGGAGTTGTCAGATTGTAAACTAAGAAACCTAAATCCAGTAATACCGGCAATGTGATATGCGTTTTAATTTTTTTCAAGGAAAGGAGAAAGAGTGGAGACGGAGGCAGCTGCAGCGTGAACGGAGTGGAAGTTGACATGGAGTGGTAGCAATGGTGGGGGTTGCCAGGGAGGAGGTGGTAGCTATGCGGTGACAGTGTTGGTGGCGTCAACCATGACAGTGACGGTAATGGCCATGGTGGTGGCGGGGATGGTGGTGTGAGTGGCATGTGGAGGCTCCTTGGGGATAGAAGAATTGCCCAGGCAAGGGTTTGGCTTATCTTTCACTACTTCTCCCCCACGCGAGGCGAGCTTTGCCAGGGAAGCACCTGCAGGACGCCTCCTCCGTGGCTGCCAGGGTGGTGGTGCAGGAAGTGCTCTGGAAGTCCCAGCATCTTTGCCAGCCAGTCCATGACGCTCATCTCCAGCTCTGTGCACGCAGGGCTGGAAGCCTGGAAGAGGATCGCAACCTCGTCTGGATAGCCCCAGGGCACCAAGATGCCCCACCAGCCCCAGAAATACATCTGTCTCTGCCCTAGTGTTCCCCTGGCGGTGACGCTGTCCCTGGAGAAGGGGTCAGTGTCGAGCCCTGTGCCCCAGTCCCACCCCATCCTCTGCCAAACCAAAAAGGGAAAACAATGGGGGGCTTTGGATTCATGCCACCACTGATGAAGTGGGTTCTCCTGGGACTCCAAGCCCTAGAAATGCTTGCTTCTATTTGGCTCCCCAAGCCCCTTAAATACCCAGCTGAGATGCATTCTAAAGGCCAGGGGGATGTTTTAGGACTAAGAAAGCAAGGACCCCTTCCTGGAAAAGATAGCAATTCCCTCCCCCCAACCCCCCAAACACATCCTATGACAGTTCAGGCTTAAAATATAAAGCTGTTCTAGGAGGCTGCTAGCATAATTTAAAGCTATTTAGCTTAAGGCCTTATTAAGGGAAGTCTTAGGGCATATCTGAAACCCCATCAAAGACAAGAGCAGAAGGGAAGTTGTACCCACAGGCACCAAGGTGCTTAATTAGGGCCACAAATTATGGCAATAATCAGATCTCAGTCCAAATCTCATCTCTGTCTCTGAGCTGTGTGATCAGGGGGAGATAAGTTACTTAAGCCTCCATTTCTTCACTTACAATGTGGGGCCAGTACTCACAATTCTATGGTGTTAAAGATAAGATAATGTATGTAACGCTTAACTTCAAAGAATGCAGCCATACTAACATCTCACTTGAAACCCTGTTCAGAGACCAGGACCAACTACGTGTGGCCCAGGATGTCACTCCCTGCAATGTTCCCCATTGCCACTGGTGACAGATACGGCGTGGCTACTCACCCAGGTGAATCCCAAGCAGTTGATGGCATCGGCCAGCATGTCTCCCAGCAGTGATGGCCAAGAGGTGAGAGCTGGGTAGTAGGCGTGCATGTGGGGGCTCTGCCAGTGTACCACCTGGAGGCAGAGCATGTACACAGGTGACACCAGGAACCATGTGCAGGAGGCTTTCCTCCTCCAGAGACCCTCCCTGGCAAGGGGAAGCACCCAGTCTAGAGACGGGCTGACATATTTAAGACAGCCAAATAAGTGACGCAACTCCATAAAAATAAGACCTGTTTGTGTTGTCCTTGCCACCCACTTTTCTCATATTCTAGGCTAGTTCTTCAGTGGAGCACTTGCACATATGCAAAGACCAGAAGGAAATCTGTAAAATGAAAATTGCTGTAGTAATTAGAGTTGGGGATTCTGAGTAATGTTCACATTAGCCTCCAATGCTGATCTCCTACACCACCCCTGCCCAGGAATAAAAAGACAGGGAGACTACTGGGGACAGCAGGTTGCTTGTCTCATCCACTGTCTTGCAAAAAGCAGCCTCTGCGCTATGGATCGCTGAGCTCTCTGGCCACGCAGCTCCTGCAGAGGGTCAGTGTGAATGGGTGCAAAGCTGTCCTTAGCTTCCCAATGAGGATGGAGAGAGGAGAAAAGAGGGCAGGAGATGTGCCAGCCTGTGGGCATGGGACCCCTGTCTCCAGGCTAACCCCCCAGCCCTCCATCAGATTAAACCGGAGGTGAGGAGGAACCAGGTGGACAAGGAGGGCCCCTATAACAGGTCTCTGAAGCATCGTCAGTCTCGTGAGCCTGGCTGATTATCTAATCTGGCTTCATCTCACTTTTCTGCAAACATACCCTGCTCATTTCTGCATTTGTGTCTTAGAGCAATGCTTTTTTTTTTTTTTTTGTATGGTCTCTGTTAAGATCCATTCTTGCCCTGGCCAGTTTGGCTCAGCGGTTAGAGCGTCGGCCTGCGGTCCGGAGAGACCAGGGTTCGGTTCCCGCTAAGGGCACGTACTTCGGTTGCAGTTTGTCCCCGGCCCTGGTTGGTTGTGTGGGTGGCAGCCACTCGATGTGTCCCTTCACGTCGATGTTTCTCCCTCTCTCTCCCTCCCATTCTATCTGTACAAAAAAAATGGAAAAATATCCTCGGGTGAGGATTAAAAAAAAAAAGTAAAAAAAAAAAAAAAGATCCATTATTAATTTTATTTTCTTAGAGGGGTTCTTAAAATTTGTATAGGATTCAGACCCCATAAAACCAGGATCTTCCCCTGTACCTCTCTCAACCTCAGTTTCTCATCAAAAATTAAATCCCGTCTCCAAGGGTTGCTGTATAAATTGGTCTGGAGGAAATTAGTAACATGTAAAGTGCTATCGTTAATGATAATCACCTGGTGATAGACACAGCCCACATCCTACTTGACTCTTAGATAAGATAATCAGACCTTTTCCTCCCAATTTCACTGGGCAGAAGGCACTGTGGGTAATAACAATATCTTCCATTCTCCATGATTTATCTTATTTAATTCCCACAGCTCCCCTATGAAGTAGGTTCTGATTTACAGATGAGAATAGGGGCTGGCAGAGAGGCGGCGTTCCCGTGACCACGCACCCCACGGAGGGGCAAATGACAGCACCCAGAGAGACACCCAGCCTGTCCCACTCCTAAAGCCCAAACCCTTAAAGCAGAGCCCAAACCCCTAGAGCAGGCTGGCATCCCGCCTTCTCCCCCACTGCATAAGTTCGGTTTTTCTAACTGAAATTGGAATTCAAAGCAAAAAATGATAGTTTTTCTTCTCTTTGCATCTAGGAGGCGGTCGCTAGGAAGGAAAATGAATCCCCTTGTCAGTACGGTGCTGGCCAAAATGAGAAAGCAAAGGGCCAACAGCTTTCAGGCCAACTCTGAGAGGCTGGTGCAGCCCATGAGATGAGATGAAAGATTGGGCCTCGTTATTGATGTGCTTGGTGACATTATTTTGGAAAGCCAGAGAAGGGCTTCTACCTCCCGATCCTATCAAGACGCAATTGTGTGTTCTTGTAAGATAAACACAATAAGATAAGCCAGAAGAACCCTTATCAAAATAGACAGACCTCTCAGTCCAGAAATGACCCTCTTTGACCACACTGCCAGCAACTGCTGGAATTTCAATCAAACGAATCAGCTCATTTCCGCCTCCTCTGACGGTTGCTTTCAAATGTCACTACCAAATTACCGTTGGCCCCTCCGCAGATTACATTTTACAGAATGAAATCCGTGAGATAATCTTACTGGGGCGCTGGCCTCCCTGGTGAAGCTTTACTGATACAAAACTTTTCAAAAGATGCTTGTGAAATAGGCTGAATGGTCAGAGAGAGAGATGAAGTATTTGGTTTGTTACAAACTTGCCATCACTTTCTGAGTTTGAAGAGCTTCTCACTCCTGCCTCCGGGCACATTTCTGTTACATCTGAGTCCTACGCTCTGTGGCTCTGTCGGGGTAATGGAAGCAGCTCTCCAGCCCGCCTGAAAGAGCGGCTGGACGTGTGCTGTTCAGAACACCAACGCCCCAGGCAGGGGGAGTGAGCAGAACAGCCTGTGTGCGGGGGGCACAGCCAGTGCGCAGGCTCCGTCTAGAGCACTCGCTCACTCACTAGCAGAGACATCAGTGTAGGAGAAACATCAGGGCCTTTGGAGCAAGACTGGCTGAGGTTAAGATCCTGGATTTCCCAGGCACAAATTCTGTGGCATTCAGAAGACAGTGAATTTCTCTGAGCCTCAATTTACTCCCATGTAAATCAAGGATCACAGGGCCACTGTAGGATAAAACAAGCTGGTCTGGAATGCGGCTGCTACCGTGCCTGGCACGTGGCATGGAGCTCGGTAAAAGGCAGCTCTTCCATGGGAGAAGGACTCGTGCACTTTTGGAAGAACTGCCCTGGCACAGCTCCTCACTCCTGGTGGCAGGGGCATTGTCATGGCCCATGGCCGCGAGCCTCAGCTCTTGCCCTGTGCATTGTCCAGCTTCTGCCTGTTCCCTGGCCCCTGGCTACCACCAGGTTGTGCCCTTTGCCTCTGGGAGTATGGATGGTTCCGGGAAAGCCCCCTCTTATCCTGAAAAGCAGCTCAATCACACAACCTCTGCTTGATAAGGAGGAACCTCGGTGCCACCTCACAAAGGAGAAAGGAGGGGGCTGCTGGGACTCATTCAGCCTCCATCAGGAGGCTGTGTTCTCAGCTTCCTTCTTTCTCTTTGGCATGTCTCAGAATTCTTTAGACAGTCCCTGGTTCTGCCAAATGCTTCAAGGACCATCCCCAGCCTCCTCTCTCCATTTTGCTCTCCACAGTTGTCCTTCCTCCTCAGACCCAATTTTCACTTCTCCCCTCATCCCACCGGATTTCCACACTTCTACTCCCCCCACGCCCTGGGATGCCATCCTTATTCTCTCCAGCTCCCCACCCGACACTAGAGCTCGCCTGGCATCAGAAACCAATTTCAGTCAAAGTCCCAGCCCTCCACACGTCCAGAAGCTGGGCTTGGATGTTGGCCAAGAGATTAAAGGGTCATCCCAGGCCGTTCGCATGCCTTCTGCCCACCCTCCCGTGCCCCGAAGTGCAGAATCACTCTTGTGGTGATTGTAGCTCACCCCAGGCATGATGATTCGCTCAATGTCCCCGAAGATGCTGTCCCAGCTGTCAGGCTGCTCAGGCGCGCTCTCGGGCAGCTGGGCCCGCAGGTAGCCAGGCCGCACGTCCGGGGTCACCCGCCGCTCCCGCACAGTGCTCAGGTACTGGCAGATGTAATCCACCATCTCTTTTCCTACAAGGGAGGCAGAGAACCAGCCTTGTGTCCCCTGACTGGGCCTGGCCCATGTGTGCCTGTCCCCTTCATGTCTGGGCTAAGAAACTTGGTGCAAAGGAGATGGGTTCATGGCTGGGCAGGGGTCTGATCCCCAGTATAGGCCTTGTCTTCAGAATTTAAAAACGAGTGAGGGAGTGAATGAATGATGGAGAGAATGTGTGAGCGATGGGGAAGGAAAGGGGGGAGAGGATATGTGTAATACTCTCAAGTATAAAGATTTAAAATTATTTTAATGAAACTCCAGGGCCAATGTAAAACGATTCCTTTTCCTCCTCTTCCCTTGTTCATTTCAGCCTCACTCGTCTCTCCCGCCTTTCTTTTCTTCTCAAAAACAGAACATCTGTAATATCGTTGCCTTACAGGTTCAGTGGAAACTCTGTGGCTCTTTCTATCCAAAAATTGGTACACACACACACACACACACACACACACACACACACCTCACTCTGTTAGCACAGACGGCAAGTTCCCATGCCAGGTTCTGATTAAAGGTGAAAATCTGTCTGTTCACCATTCCCATTGGACCATAATTCCTCGTGTTTCTTAGACCCAGAAACTTCTTTAAGACTAGGTTTAAAACTATAGGCTGAAATACACACAAAATGTAGTCTGTGATTTCTGAGGGTCATGGAATCCCTAAAGCACACCCATAGGCCCCAACTAAAAACCCTGCACTAGCCTGAAATCTTATCTTAATCACTTTATTTTCCTCTTCTGCTTAGAACATTTTTTAGATGCTCAAAAAAAAAAAAAAAAAAAAAAGAATTACTAAATCAATGAACAAATGAATAAGGAAAAAAGGTTGCCAAGTTAGATATGCTGAAGCCATTGCAAATTATTTATTCTCTCTTTCAGTTCCGTTCTCCAGGAGAGGGTCAGTCTATAGTTCCTCTGTGTGTGTGTCTCTCTCTCCATTTCCCCGTCTGTGTCTGCGCATCCATCTCTCTGTCTCTCTCAATATCTATGATTCTCCTTGGTACTCCTTAGGCTCCTTTTCCCATGTAAAAAATAAAATAAAATAGAGAAAAGGAGAGGGAACCTGAGACTCTTCCCTCTGCACTACCTCATGCAAAATCCTTAACGAGCAGGACCAGCCACAGAAAAAACATTGACGAAGGCATAAGACTTTGCACCCTCCTCTCTTCCTCTGCTCTCCTCCAACCCTCCCGCAGCCCGATGCTTGTCGAGGCGGCAGCAGGACCCCGCCAGAGGTCTGAGAGCCCTGGCCCTAGCCCTCTGCTTGTCCAGTGACAGTATGAAATGTATTTGTGTTCCTTTCACACACAAGAACCTGCTCTCAGCTGAAAACGCCTTCAGAAAGCAATGGTAGAAACTGATGTGTAAAGCTGACAGCCTCTGAGTGAGCTATGCCTGGGTGGAGGAGAGGGAGAAGCTTGGATTTTAACACGGGACAAAAGGAATTTCAGGCAGTATAGCCTGATAGTGGAATGAGGACAAAAAAACTTACAGTGAGGGGAATTATAAGCAACGACCTACTCCCCCTCTTAGAAGAGTCATGCCTGAACACCGGATAACCATTTGGTTTTGCTCAGGACACAAGACCTGGTCCATAGTAGGTGCTCACTAAATAGTTATGAAAAATGTATGACTAAAAGAACACTGCTGATAAGTTCACACATAGAAAAAAATGAATCTTGCCCTGGCCGGTTTGGCTCAGCGGTTAGAGCATCGGCCTGCAGTCCAGAGAGACCCGGGTTCGGTTCCCACTAAGGGCATGTACCTCGGTTGCAGTTTGTCCCCGGCCCCGGTTGGGTCGTGTGGGTAGCGACCACTCGATATGTCCCTTTCACGTCGATGTTTCTCTTTCTCTCTCTCCCTCCCACTCTATCTGAACAAAATATCAAAAAAAATGTCCTTGGGTGAGGATAAAAAAAAGAAAAGAAAAAATGAATCTTAAGAAAGAACAGATTTTGCAGTGGCTACAGAACACTTAGGGAATGTTTTTCTATTTCAGAATATGAATAATCAACGCCCCTTTTGCCATGTAGTGGATAGGGAATCCAAAGCTTCTATTTTGTGGGAAAGCAGAAAAGAATGGCGTGGTAGAGTGGATGTGTATGAGAGTGGGTATGAGAGAGGGAGAATAAAGGAGAAGTGGAGAAAAGTTTTAAACTCTGATCCCAAGTTCCTGTCTCAGAAAAAACCTTGCAGCAGCCAATTCTCGAAAGGCAGTTCTCCCTTCCAGTCAAATGACACTGCAAAACCTAAGGACACACCAGCAACAGCAGTTTCTGCAGCTGGCGGTGGGGAAGAGGACCTGGGATGCCCATCGCTCACCTCTCTCTCTGTACTCCTCGGGCTCCATCATCTCAGTCAGTCTCTGGCTCCTTCTCACAGACTTGTAGGAGGTCGGAGGGACACTGCTGGGCAGCCAAAGGGGGCCCCTTATTTAAAGGGTTCTCCTTTCTTCAACCTTAGCTCCGCCCTTCGATAGCTCTTCCTCTAGGTAAATGAACCCACCCCCAGTCCCTGTGAGAAACAGTGACCAAGACTGTGTCTGGTCAGGAAGTGGAGGATGAAACGGGGCACTTAGCAACCCAAGCCTACAGGTAAATAAGGTGACGAGCTCTTAGTTCTTTCCGTCCCTGGATTCAGACAAGCCTCAGCCTCAGACACAGCTCACAGCTCAGTAGCCCAGAACAAAGCCAAGGGGATGCAGAATAAGAAGCACAAATTACTGGTATCACTCCTGCGCTGCCTCCCCCTCGGGGCAGGGAGGGAGGAGAAGGCGCACGGTGCGTAGGAACAGCAGAGGTTTTCATGTTGCACAATGAAGTAATTTTGTTGCTGCACAATACTTATTGTTGCAAAGAGATGAGAAAACACAGATAAGCAAAAAGGATAACAATCACCAGATGTGATCGCTTTTAGCACTTAAGAGGGTGTGTGAGTGTGAGTGTGAGTGTGTGTGTGTGTAAATAGACATGCAGAAACACAAATGTTCATAGCAACATTATTCAAAACAGCCAGAAAGTGGAAACAACCCAAATGTCCATCAACAGGGAAGTGGCTAAATACAATGTGAGATATCCATTCAGCAGATTCTTCCATAATAAAAAGGAAGCACTGACAGCATGGATGAGCCTTGAAACCATGCTGAATGAAAGTCGCCAGTCACGAAGGACCACATGTCACATGACTCTATTAATTTGAAATGTCCAAAACAGTCAAATCTATAAAGACAGAAAGAAGATTACTCCTTACTAGGGGCCGGAGTGGGGCATGTGGGGAGTGACAGCAAGGTTGACAGCAAGGGAACAGGGTTTGGGGGATTTTTTTTTTTTTTGTAGGGTTGTTTGTAAATGTTTTAAAATTGATTATTGTGGTTGTTGCACAACTCTATGAATATCCTAAAAGTACTGAATTGTACACTTTAAATGGGGGACTTTATAATATGGAATTATATCTCAATAGCTTTACCAAAAAAAAAAAAAAAAAAAAGGAAAGAAAGAAGAATGCCTAGTGAAAAAAAAAAAAAAATGGCCAAGTAGATTTGGACTCCAGTGGTACTACCAAAGTATGAATCTTTCATAAAAGCAGGGGTGGGGAGCCTGACCGGTGTGGCTCAGTGGATTGAGCATCATCCCATGAACTGAGAGGTCCCAGTTCTATTCCTGGTCAGAGCACATGCCCAGGTTGTGGACTTGATCCCCAGCAGGGGGCGTGCAGGAGGCAGCCAATCGATGTGTTTCTCTCACATTGATGTTTCTACCTCTTTCTCCCTTCCCCTGTCTCTTCAAAAAAAAAAAAAAAAAAGGAGGGGTGAGGAAAATAATATTGACAGTGATAATAGCTGACATTTATTGAGCCCATAAAAAGTACCAAGCACCAAGTTATGCAATTTAAATGGAAAACTATCACTTGTTTTCTCTGCAAGTGGTGATTCTGCTCCATTGTCTCTGTTCTATTTTTCTGCAACTCCAGTTATGCCCATATTAAACATTTTTACCTTCTCTCATAAGTATATAATTGTATATGTACATATGTATATACATATTATATATTATGATATATTCTGTGATATAGACATTATAAATTATATAAAGTATATTCTTTTCTTTATTTTCCATCTTCTTGTCTCCGGTTTTTCATTTGGAAATTTTTTTCTAACCTATTTTCCATTCTTCTCTTCAGATGTATCCAATATAATAATAAAAAAAAAAAAAAACTTGGTAAGAAATTAAAAACTATAAAAATAAATGAAAACTCTACAACTGAAGAAAATGCAATAACACTGAGAATAGGTTTATCATCATATTACAGTGATACCTCGGTTCTCGAACGCCTCGGATTTCGACCAAATCGGTATTCGACCAGGAGATTCGAGAAACTTTTGTATTGGAATCCGAACAAATATTTGGAACTCGAACTTCCGAGATGAGCCGAGTTGAGCCGAATGGCGTTCATTCGGCCCAGCGCGCCTTGCTTGCGTCATCAGTGTGAGTGCAGAGAGAGAGTCACGCTTTGTGGAGAGAGTCACGCTTTACACTGAATTTAACCCTTAGACATACTGTACACTTTAATTTCTTGTTGAGACTTATGTTTTTCTACATATTATATACAAATTAGGCCAGTAAATAGGCATTTTCTGGGGCTTGGAACGAATTAATCCAGTTTCCATTATTTCCTATTGGGTTTCATTGCTTCGGTTCTCGAGCAATTTGATTCTCGACCGTCCTCCTGGAACGAATTATGTTCGAGAACCGAGGTATCACTGTAGATACTTTTCCTTCATCATCATTTTCCCCAATTGCTCACTTATTCAAGGAATATTTATTGCCTTCCTTCTCTTTTACAGTGGGTGATACAGTGGTGATACTGTCTTAGTAGACAGATACCAACTCAAGGCATATAGATAGTTTATAATCTAGAAGGACAGATGCTACAAAGGTTTTGTTTTTTGTTTGTTTTTTTTCAAATCTTTATTGTTGGATGTAAAATGTATTACAGATGTTCCACATTTTTCCCCCATTGACCCCCTCCTCCCCACTCCCGCCCCCCTCCCACCTTTTCCCACAATATTGTCTGTGTCCATTGGTTATGCATATAAGTTCTTTGGTTTATTTCTTCCCACCCCCCCAACCCCTTTCCCTTTGAGGTTTGTCAGTCTAGCAATGAATTTGTGCTTCTTAATCCCTTCACCTTTTTCACCCATTCCCCCAACCCCCCTCCCAACTGGCAACCAACAGATATTCTCTGTATCTATGAGAATGATTCTGTTCTACCTGTTCATTTTGTTTGTAGATTCCATTGTTGATAGATATGTATTCATTGCCATTTTGTTTGTTCATACATTTTATTTTTTTCTTCAAAAAGACCCTTCATCATTTCATATAATAACAGTTTGGTGGTGATGAACTCCTTTAACTTTTTCTTGTCTGGGAAAGTTTTTATATGTCCATCGATTCTAAATGATAGCTTTGCAGGATAGAGTAATTTTGGTTGTAGGTTCTTGGTTTTCATCACTCTGAATATTTCTTGCCACTTCCTTCTGGCCTGCAAAATTTCTTTTGGGAAATCAGCTGACAGCCTAATGGGAACTCCCTTGTAGGTAACTAGCTGCCTTTCTCTTGCTGCTTTTAAGATTCTCTCTTTGTCTTGAACCTTTTGCATTTTGATGATGATGTGTCTTGGTGTGTGCCTCTTGGGGTTCATCTTGTTTGGGACTCTCTGTGCTTCCTAGACTTGTATGTCTCTTTCCTTCACCAAGTTAAGAAAGTTTTCTGCCATTATTGTTTCAACCAGGTTTTTGATTTCTTGTTCTCTCTCTTCTCCTTCTGGCACCCCCAAGATGCGAATGTTGGCACACTTGAAGTTGTCCCAGAGGCTCCTTACACTATCCTCATTTTTTTAAATTCTTTTTTCTTTTTGCTGTTCTGATTGGGCATTTTTTGCTTCCTTATATTCCAAATCAATGGTTTGCTCCTTGGATTTACATACTCTATTATTGAAGCTGTGTACGTTATTCTTTATTTCAGTTAATGCCTCCTTCAATTCTAATTGTGTATCCATGATTTTTAACTTGTCCTTTTTTATGCTCTTGAGGCCCTCCCTAAGTTCACTGAGGTTCTCACTAAGTTCATTGAGCATCCTTATAAACAATATTTTGAACTCACTATCTGTTAGATCGCTTATCTCCATTTCTCTTAGTTCTTTTATGGAGGTTTTGTTTTGTTCTTTCATTTGGAACCTGTTTCTTTGTCTCCTCATTTTGGCTGCCTCCCTGTGTTTGTTTCTGTGTGTTACTTAATGAGAGGTAAGGGGCTCGCTGAGACCAGATGCTGCTCATTTGAAAGAATTTAGGAAAAACCTGAAGCAGGATCCAAGACAGGCCAATCCTATGGTTAAGCAAGTGGCAACAGCTTGGGTGGGCTTGAAAGTTGGGTGGGGCGGGGCGGGGGACCAGTGTGAGCCAGGTTGCTGGAGTCCCAGATATGGCGACTGTCTGCTGCCCCAGGGAAGGGCTCACCAAAGGAACAAAGGCCTCTGTCTGCACATCTGCCTCAGAGAAAGCCCCCTCTCCAGCCCTCGCTCCAGTGCCAAACAGCTCAGTTCTTCCCTGTATGTCTCTGGTGCCCCTTGAGCTGCCTCCCCTCCAAGCTTAGAGGGAGAGGGTCCGACAAGTCCGTGCACGGGCCCTTTAAGGAGCTGCCTGGGGCTCCAGTTGCTTCAGCCTCCCTGAGCCTCAGTTCCCGCTGGTTTTTCCAGCCAGAAGTTATGGGGACTTCTCTTCCTGGCACTGGAACCCTAAGCGGGGCACCTGGTGTGGGACGGGGACCCCTCAGTCTTCAGGAAGGACCTTCCCAGCCGCGGGAGCCTCCTGATTTTTATTCGCCACACGTGGGTGTGGGACCAGCCCGTCGCGCCGCCGCTGCCGCCCCTCCTACCAGTCTGGATGTGGCTGCTTCTTTAATCCCGTAGTTGTAGGACTTCCATTTAGCTTGATTACAGGCAGTTTTGAATGATGGTTGTTCTGTAGTTTAGTTGTAACTTTGATGTGGTTGTGGGAGGACGCGATACCGTGTTTACCTACGCCACCATCTTGACCGGAAGTCTACAAAGGTTTTTTTTTATTATCCTTGCCCGAGGATATTTTTTCATTTTTTGTTTAGCTAGAGTGTGGGAGGGAGAGAGAGAGAGAGAGAAACATCGACGTGAAAGGGACACATCGAGTGGCTGCCACCCACACGACCCAACCAGGGCCGGGGACAAACTGCAACCGAGGTACATGCCCTTAGCGGGAACCGAACCCGGGTCTCTCAGGACCGCAGGCCGACGCTCTAACCGCTGAGCCAAACCGGCCAGGGCTACAAAGGTTTTTTGAGAGGGGCATTATTGGGTGTCAAGTTGGCATACAAAGGTGCTGGGAGCCTTCCCTAATTTGGGGGGCAGAAGGGAAATTTTGATGAGGATATGTGTTGACTCTAAGACCTGGAAGTTGAATTAAAAGTAGACGAAGAAGGGTGTGAAAAGCTGATCAGAGGAGCCCTGGCCAGTTCGGCTCAGCAAAAGAGCATCAGCCCATGGAACAATGAATCCTGGGTTCAATACCAGCCAAGGGCCGTATCTAGGTTGTAGTTCATCCCCAACCCTGGTCGGGGTCGAGCGGGAAGCAACCAGTCGATGTGTCCCTCTCATGTTGATGTTTCTCTCTCTCTTCCTTTCTCTCCTCTCTCTCTACCTGAAGATAAATGGAGAAATATCCTCTGATGAGGAGAAAAAAAAAAAAGTTGATCAGAGGAAACAGCATGTGCAAAGGACCTGAGGTTAGACAGACTCCAATAAAGTTGGAGTAGAACATAGTAGAGGGCCAGGTTCCAGGTGAAACTGGAGAGGTAGGAAGGAGCAGAACTGTGAAGGGCCACTTAGGATTTAGATTTTCCCAAAGGGCAATGAGAAATCATTGAAATGTTTATGGTGTTAAGCAAGAGAGTGACAAGATCAGATTTGCATTTTTACTCCTCTTTAGCTTCATGGTAGAGAATTGAACTTGGAAAAAACTAGAATTTTAAAAAGTTACAGAGGGAATTAGAAGTATAATTCCACAGCCACCATGCACATTTTCATTAAAATACAACAGCAAGTTGTTCCTCCTAACCCTCCCCCCCATTTTATACATAATGACTAGAAGATTGTTCTCACTTTCAGCATGTTATCCCCCTCACACTCAAACACAACCAATGGTGCCTAGAAATATTGTTTATCAAATTTGAATCTTTCACTACATTAGGTAGCATATATTTTAAAAACAGTAAGTGCAAAGATTAAAACTTTCCCCCCATTAATTATCTGGAAAAGTGTACATTGTAAAAAGGAGGTAGTATTGCCCTGGCCAGTGTGCTCAGTGGTTAGAGCGTCAGCCCATGGACCCAAGAGTCGCAGGTTTGATTCTGGTCAAGGGCACATACCTCAGTGCCCATTCGGTCCCCGGCCCAGGTTGGGGTCTTGCTGGAGGCAACTAATCAATGTATCTCTCTCATATAACCTCTCTCTATCTATCTCTCTCTCTCTCTCTCTCTCTCTCCTCACTCTCACTCTGTCTGAAGAAAAATGGAAGAATATCTAACCATGAAGAGCCCCAGGAACTGCATCCAAATTATATTCACTATTTTAATGAGAGTGAAATATTTTTAAAGGAGTTCAGGCTATCAAATAATCAAAAATTGGAAGACCATCTGTATATCTATACATTTGAAAAATACTATTAGCAAGTCACAAAAATATTGATACCAAAATTTTGATTTGGAACCAGAAGTATATTTCCAGTGATGATACTCTGTTTTCCATCAGAGGTTACACAGAGTAATCTGAGAATGAATTTGGAGAGCTTACGTCAAACAGAACCCATGTCCATTGAGATGTTCTCATAACATAGAGAAAGCAAATAACAAACATCATTCACAACTACAACAGACTAGTTATCTATAATGAAATGCAAGTACAGTAAATATTACTTAATGAACCAACAAATATATTAGTTAGTTCATTCCTAAGTTGACCTGACATGATGGAAGAAGTTGTTTGTTCAACAGAAGCTAGGTGAATAGAAGAGATTTTTTTCTATTTGCTCTGTGAGCCTGAGAGCCAATGCCTTGGGAACCTATCCATATGGACATAAAGGTTCCAGCAATCATACTGTGTTTTTATCTGAAAAGGTTTTTCTTCTTGCTATATCTTGAGTTGGTTCTCGAGATCTTCCAGGTATTAAAGCACAGAGGAACTTACCAGATTTTTATCTGGAAGAAACTTGGTATAAAGTAATGCAGAAAAAATCAGTCACATCACATAAAGCATTCATGAATATGTCTATCAGCTCATCAATTCCTGTTATGGGCAAAGGTTTCTTCTAATTTTCAATAAATACTATCAGAAATGATAATATTGGCCCTGGTCCATGTGGCTCAGTTGTTAGTTAGCATGTCAGCCCACGCTCCAAAGGGTTGTGGGTTTGGTTCCCAGTCAAGGGCACACCTGGGTTACTGTTTTGTTTGCCGGCCTGTGGGAGGCAATCAGTTGATGTCTCTCTCACATTGACCTCTCTCTCTCTCTCTCTCTCTCTCTCTCTCTCTCTCTCTCTTTTTCTCTCTCCTTCTGCCCTTCTCCCTCCCTCTCAATGAAAGAAATATCCTTGGGTGAGGATGAGGTTTAACAAAATAAAACAAACAAACAAAAAGAAAGGATCATATTAAAGAAACGCGTGCTGCCCTGGCCAGTTTGGCTCAGCGGTTAGAGCGTCGGCCTGTGGTCCGGAGAGACCCGGGTTCGGTTCCCGCTAAGGGCACGTACTTCGGTTCAGTTTTTCCCCGGCTCTGGTTGGTCATGCGGGTGGCAGCCACTCGATGTGTCCCTTTCACGTCGATGTTTCTCTCTCTCTCTCTCTTCCTCTCTCTCCCTCCCACTCTATCTGTACAAAAGATGGAAAAATGTCCTCGGGTGAGGATTAAAAAAAAAAAAAAAAACGCGTGCTGGCATACATTCTCATTAGCAATATATTTTGGATAAATATATTTGTACACAGATATTTTTGTTATAAACAAGCATAGTCCAAATTATACGGGATTTCACATTTATTCTCTTATCTCTTTAACTTTGCTCTTTTTATTTTATTATATTTTATTTTTTAATCCTCACCCGAAGACATTTTTGCATTTATCTTGAGATAGAGCGAGAGGGAGAGAGGAAGAGAGAGAGAGAAACATCGATGTGAGAGAGATGCATCGAGTGGTTGCCACCTACACAACCCCATCCCCGGCCAGGGACAAACTGCAACCAAGGTACATGCCCTTAGCTGAAACTGAACCTGGGACTCTCTGGTCCGCAGGCTGACACTAACCGCTAAGCCAAACTAGCCAGGCCAACTTTGCTCTTTTAAATGTCACAGAAAAAACTCCTCAACTCTCTACTGCCATGAACAAATAGAGCAATCCTGTGGCAGAATAAAACAGAGTAACTACTTTGCCATTCATACCATGAGAGCTTGACACAAGAAAATAACGCCTAAAAGCTAACGAAAAACTGACATAACAAGCCCTTTTGGGAAGTAAGATATAAATAATAATAAATGAAAATTAGTTGAGAAGCACAGTCCCTGCGACACCATTCTCATCAGATGAGGCTTTCCCAAAGCACCACAGACTCGACTTAAAATTTGTAATCCTAGAGTCCCAGCTACTAAACATAGGGAAGTGTTCATCTGAATCAAGAAATTAAGCAGTCAATACATCTAATGAGCTCAGTGTCTAAGATGGTATATAACCAGTACTATTCCAGATGTTTAGAAAAGAAACTAATTCATTACAAAAAATTAATTCATTAGGCCCTAACTTGGGGCATTGGGGCTTGATTCTCTCACAGGACCCTCATCGAGAAAGGCTGCTCTAGAAGGTGGTTTGTTGACACATAAAAGGAAACAATTAATGATTAATGTGGCAAATCCATCATTACATAATGGAAACACATTAAGTGTGAATTTCTGAAAACTTTTATATTGCTTTATTCTGTAAACTCTTTTAATCCTCTGCTCAGAACACCACTGAGAATGATTAGAATGCAAAGCTTTACTGGCCCCGTTGAAAACAGGAGCTAAAAAGGGAAAGAAAAAGAAAAAGGCAACCCATTAGTTATCATTTCTGTCTAAATGATTTCATAGGACAGTGAATCCGGTGTAGATGACTGAGGATTTACACGAGTCCAACATAACAATCAGATATCAAAAAAGTGAGCCCTGGCTGGTTTGGCTCAGCGGTTAAAGCATCACCCCGCAGACCAGAGAGTCCCGGGTTCGGTCCTGCTAAGGGCACATAACTCGGTTGCAGTTTGTCCCTGGCCCGGGTTGGGGTCATGTGGGTGGCAACCACTCGATGGGTCTCTCTCACATCAATGTTTCTCTCTCTCTCTTCCTCCCTCTTTCCCTCCTGCTCTATGCCAAAAAAGTGTCCTTGGGTGAGGATTAAAAAAAAAAAAAAGTGAACGTCCCCCAAAGACATCTGACTATCCATCTGATACTACTATAGACTTACTCCTTTTAAATACCAGTTATTTTCTCCCATCTATGCCATGCTATTATAGATCAAAATGCTCTCTTGCACCAGGTAAGTCTCTAGCAGAACAGGAAACTGGAAATCAAAGGCATTAAATTAGCTTTAAGAAGTTTGTTTCTAACAGTCTCAAGTTTCCTCAGGACCAAGGTAGTCTGGAGGCAAGACTGTACAGTGGTTGCCCTCTGGGTTGAACACATTGGCCCTTCTCTGCTTCAACACTGCCTGTCAGGGCATCCTGCCTAACATAATTCCATAAATGCAATAAAGTAATGAAAAGCAGACATAGAAAAAGTAGCTTCATGCTACTGAAAATATGGCCTGGCATTTGCAAAATGCACAGATTTCGATTATTTAAAATTCATGTCAAATTTAATGTAAACCTGAAAACGTTTTTTAATTGTTTTTTAATTCTCTTCTGAGGAGATGCTTATAAAGAGGAAGGGATGGGCAGGGAGAGAGAAACATTGACAAAAATTCCATAGCCTGAAACCCCGGCATGTGTCCTGACCAAGAATTGAAACTGCAACCTTTTGGTGTCAACGCTCAACCAAATGAGCCACTCCGGCTGGGCTGAAAGAGTTTTTTTCTCTTCCTGACAGATTTTTTTTTTTTTTTTTTTATCCTCACCCGAGGACATTTTTTGTTCAGGTAGAGTGGGAGGGAGAGAGAGAGAGAGAAACATCGATGTGAAAGGGACACATCGAGTGGTTGCCACCCACATGACCCAACCAGGGCCGGGGACAAACTGCAACCGAGGTACATGCCCTTAGCGGGAACCGAACCCGGGTCTCTCAGGACCGCAGGCTGATGCTCTAACCGCTGAGCCAAACCGGCCAGGGCTCTTCCTGACAGTTCTTAAATTTGCCCTAAAACCTTTCTAAGAGTTTCCAAATAGCAACTATCAGGCTGATAGTTCACAGATATTTTTACTACTTTAACCACTGGTCTGATAGCTACAGTGAGAGAATTAACAAATTCTCAAGGACTTTTTTATTGTTGTTAATCCTCACAAGAAGACATTCTTCCACTGATTCTTTCAGAGTGGAAGGGAGGGGGAAAGAGAAAAACATCAATGAGACACATCGATTGGTTGCCTCCCACGCCACCCCGACCGGGCCCGAGGATTGAACCTGCAACCCAGGCACATGCCTTTGTCCAAGAATCGAACCCACCACCTTTCAGTCTGTGGGCCGATGCTCTAACTGCTGAGCTAAACTGGCCAGGGCCCAAGGACTTTTAAGACACAGTGTGAAGAATTTTTTTTTTCATATGGTGGAATATGGCTTTAATACACAGAACAAGCATTATTTTAATGTGTGAATAAAATGTGGTCAAAATACAAGTCTACACTGAATATATGTGGAAAAGATATTTAATTGTAAAATAGAAAAGTAGGCCAGAGTAGTTTTAAGGGTAACTGCTTCTTTATACAGTATAGATAATCTAGGAGGGCCTTAGGGTTAAACATTTTCATAAAGCAATAAAATATTAATGCAAGAAATAAAGCAAAAAAAAAAAAAAAAAGGTCTGAAGTTACATTTTACAAAGAAGAATGAAGAGCATGTCAGAGTGTAATGTTCATACATTGTGGAATTCAACAACATTGTGATGAGAGCAAGTGACAGCACAGACACACAGCTTTCACGGGGGAAGGCAGAAGTTATGGTAGACATATCTATAGCATCACTGTAGTACAAAAAGTTCTTGTTCTACATACAAAAGCATTTTTTTCCATAAGAATAATTTCCTGGGGGAGGGCGGGGAATGAGTCCATGAAATATTTCAGAAACCCATATGCTCTGAGTTTTCAAAAAACATTATCTTAAAATGTACTGTCTTAAAGTGCTTTCATGTGGAAATCATGATGGAAGGCACAGAATACAGTTTCACGTCCCCACTATGAAATTTTCAAAAAAAAGCATAGATTTTGTAGTTTGCAAATTCAAGTTATCTTGTAAGCTGCTCCTTCCAAGAACACTATCATGTCAATAAAACCAGCTGCTAGTTTACTTAGCTAAGATGACCTACAGAATAAAAGGTGTTACATTTTCCCTAGTAACTTTCATCATCTTTGTGGGAAAAACACCTATGCAAGTGATGCATTTTGAAATTATAAAACATGCAGGATATGTACAAACACAAAGTTTAAAAAATATTTGCTTCATATACATGTAAATCTACTTGGGTATATAGCTGAAGTTGAACAAATATAAAAATTTGTTTTCTAAAAAATGTTTTCAGAGAATCTGAGACAACTTAAAGCTGTACAAAGATTTCCCAGGAGAAATCTTCTCTTCATATAGAAGTTTATACCTACAAGAGTAATTCCAGCATCAGTCCACCACATAATTATTACACAACATTTGGTCTAAACAACGATCACCCTTAAAACTGTCTGTTTTCTGAGAAATTAGGTTCATACTAAAATCAAAAAGAATTCACAAAAACAGTGGCTTATTGTGTTTTTGGATCTCTTCAACAATCTTTATCAACTCATTTAGAACTGTAAAAAAAAAACAACAAAAACTATTTACAAAATTCAATTTTAAATACATTTGACAACTTCGAAAGTTTTATGTTACAAGAATTCAGACCGCATGGCTTAAGTCCAATTATCAATCTGTAGTCTCTTCTATCATTCTGTCTTCCTATGACTGCACCTTAATGTGTACAGTTCAAGATTGTATTCTTTCTTCACCAAACGTACATTCAAACAACATGTCCATTTCAATTAAACAGCCTCTTTATTAGTCTGAAGACGAGTCATAGCTTCTAATTTCTGTCGGTATGCTTCTGCTTCCTGTTCTTTCTTTAGAAGCTGCTGCCGGTATTTTTGTGCTTCTCGGTTTGCTTCATCCAGCTGTTTCTGAAGAGCTTCTCTCTCCTAATTAAAAAAGAAAGTTTGTTTTTCAATTTTTGCACAAATACATTGTTAACTAGCATCTACATGCACGCATCCTCTAACAAAAAAATCCGTAGTAGCTGAAAGTAGTCACTTATTGAAGATATTTCCTAGACATCTTGCCTTTTCCACCAATTCATTAATAATTAAAGCCCCGAATTTTGTGCTCCACACTGTGAGATACAGATTACGGTTTTGACCTCAAGGAAATTATGCCCTAATTAGAAATAAGACTAACATAATGAACCCAAATAGGACCTGTACTTTTATATGTACTACAGTAACCAATGAAGAACTTTAAGAAGGAAATACACAATCATCCTCTTCACATCTTTATCTGCATTTTTGTCTAAAAGTAATACTTATAAACAGTGTTTATTGAACACCCGATTCTATGACAAAACAAGATGATTCCCAAAGACAAGCTTCTAAGATAGATATCATGCCCATTTTACAGATGAGGAAAATGATGCTCAGAGATGATGTAGCTTTCCCATGGTAACACAGTAAGGAGTCGGGTCTATGAAATTCTAATATAACTGTTTTTAAAACTATCTTTCTCTATGATAGCAAGCGAGATTCCCCATCTCTAAAATGATGAGTGCTGGTCTAAATTAGCGTTTCCTAAGTTATACCAGTTTACACATCAATACAATAGTAATCTCTATTGTGACTATTTTATTCAGGTATAAAATAGATGTATTAAGTTCCTCAATAAATTGAGAGCTGAAACAAATCTGGTCCTCCTCCTCATTCTGCCTCTGTTCAGTTGCCTAAGGAAAAACATTTCAAAGGTTCTTTTCCCATACCTCTAGTAAGCACATGGACAAAAGCTCACCCTGCACACGCCCGAGCTCAAACAAATCACAGAGGCCCGGACCTATTAGTGTGGTGGGGGCTGAGGGTAAGACTGTTCATCATAAGAAAGGCCACACTCACACCAGGTAAGACACTTGACCAGAGGAAACTGAAAACAAGGGGTCAGCATCGTGCTGGGGAAAAGGACAGTATGAGTCTCATCCCCTGCCCCCTTGACTCTTCCAGGGGAATACCAACATTCCTTCTTCCTATTCACATGGTTCACCAGGGGGAGCATACTGAATAGTCCTGCCTTCCTGTAATCCCACTCCCCTCCCCATACTGGGAATAAAGCTACATCTAACATTTATTTTTCCCATGGATTCATCAAATATGAGAGTGACTGGTTACATAAGCAGTCTTCAAATCTTCCAGTTACACAAAATGGACAAGAAGAAAGGTGTGCCCTTCATCTCCAATTGAAGAAATGCCCAAGCCCTGCCCCGCTACCCCTTTCTTACCCACTTCTTACCCTCATACTCCAGGCAAGATGACAGAGTGGGAACAAGTCAGAAAGAACACCCAAAAGATGAGCCTCATGTAAGCAATCAGTGCCAGTCCCCTGGCGGTGACTCTGGGAGACTTTGAGCATACTAGTGGGAGGGGTGAGAGCTGGGTGCTGCTTCCCACCAGCAACCCTCAGCAGGAGCACTTACAGCCACTCATAAATGTTTTAAAAATTCACGTGTTAACATATAAGATCTTTTGGTAGGCAAAGTTTTGGATATGGATAAAAACTTGCCCTGGCCCTGGCTGGTTTGGCTCAGCGGTTAGTGTCGGCCTGCAGACCAGAGTCCCGCTAAGGGTACGTACCTCGGTTGCAGCTTGTCCCCGGCCCTAGTTGGGGTTATGTGGATGGCAATCCAGTCAATGTGTCTCCCTCACATCGATGTTTCTCTCTCTTCCTCCCTCTCTCCCTCCTACTCTATCTGAAGATAAGTGTAAAAATGTCCTTGGGTGAGGATAAAGAAAAAAAAAACTTGCCCTGATTTGGTAGGAAATATTGGAACAGATATACTAAAGTCTCTTCTAGTATTGGCTATTTGTTAATATTTAGAAACAGCAAGGGGTTCACAATTTCAAAAGATAAAGAGCAAATTGAGTGAAGTAAACAGTTAACAGTGAATACACTCTAATCCTATTCTCCTTATTGTATTTTTATTTCAATTAGAATATATCTTAATATACACTGAAAGCATAGTTGACATTATTAAAGTTTATGTTCTCATCTTTTACCTCTCAGAAATATAGGAAAGAACCTTTTTGAGATCTCACTTTTCAAAATAAATAAACGTCTCTAAATAGTGGAAAATATTAGCTCCTATTTTACTCTAAAGATCCTGTTTCCAAATTCATTTGTCAAATATTTACTGAACATATGTTTCATGTAAGACACTTCCTTAATGCAAACAGTAATTTGGTTGTTTCACATATATATAGTGCAACGGACAGATATTTGAGATTTATATTTAAATAGAAATGCCAATCCAATGGCTTTGACCTTTTGCAATAAAACCACAATAAAAAGAATTTTGTCATTTTAAAATAAACATACTTTAGCTAGCTAATATGTAATACTGAAGTGTTTTTCCTTTAACAGTCTAACATTGAAGAATTCCAAGAAAAATAAATTCTGATAAGTTTTGGTAGCAATAAAAGATATTTATCTTACATAACTGCAAACCCAAGCAATATATTACTACTACACTGGATAATGGAATAGAGCAAGGAAAAACTTGAATTTGGTTTTTCATTTTCAAACAAGATTCTTGAATTCTGCTTTCAGTAGTAATTATCATTTACGGAGCACTTACTATATGCCTAACATTGTACTAGTCATTCACACGTACTCTCCTTCAAGCCTTATAACAACCTGATAATGTGGGTGCTATTTACTGATGGGGAAGCCAAGTCTTGAAAGGTGAAATTAACTCA
This sequence comes from Molossus molossus, assembly GCF_014108415.1. Lineage (NCBI taxonomy): Eukaryota > Metazoa > Chordata > Mammalia > Chiroptera > Molossidae > Molossus > Molossus molossus. The sequence goes on from NW_023425344.1 coordinate 188,522,050, forward strand.
ACCAATATCACACAATCAGAAAATTATAAAATATAATTCAAATCTAAATCTGATTCCAGATCCATATTCTTAACTGTTAAATGTTTTGTTTTGCTTTTAACAAGGAAAGAAACTGGTCAAGTGTGTGAGCTGTCCATTTGCTTCTGTGTAAGCATCAATTTTCTAACTGCCATCGGCCAACTATGAACCTGGTTTCATAAAGTTTTACTGAAATACAGCCATACCTACTCACTTCCAAATTGTCTATGGTTGCTAACCTGCCACAATGATAGAACTAAGCAGCAAAACACAAACTATATAGGTCCCAAAGCCAAAATTAGTCGCTATCTGGCCCTTTACAGAAAAACTTTGCCTACTCCAGCACTAGAGAAAAAAATTATCAAAAAAGGGATATGACTATAACAAATTTTAAACTTTGGTAGATCAAAAGGTTATTTATTAAACAAAGGAAAAAAGACTGAAAAAATTTGTATCAAATGAAACATTGTATAAAGTTTATAGAAATCAATATTTTAACGAACTCTAAGGATCCCAATCCATCACTGGATAAGATAGAAGTTGTTCATTAAAAATGAACAAAACTTGCCCTGGCTGGTTTGGTTCAGTGGTTAGAGCATCTGCCCTTGGATCAAAGAGTCCCGGGTTTGATTCTGGCCAAGGGCATGTAACTTGGTTGTGGTTCACCCGCGGTCCCGGTTGGGGTAGTACGGGAGGCAATCAATCACTATGTCTCTCTCACTGATGTCTGTCTGCCTGCCTGTCTGTCTCTCTCTCTCCCTCTCTGTCTCAAAATCAATACAATGAAATAAAATTAAATAAAGTAACCAAAACTTGCTAATAAACATATTCATCTATAATCTCCATGGCAAAGAAAAAGTAAATGTATTTCTTGAATTTACACAATAATAGAAAAATTTGTCATCTCCTTCCTCCCATATGTACAAAGAACAGTTTTAACTTCAATTCAGAATAGGCCAATGTTTATTTATGGAAGAAATCCAAACTCAGCATATTTCTTCCAAAAATGTATTGTACAGTAATATCAAGGGTTGATAAAGTATAATTATTGTAATTTGATTTTATTCATACTTTCCCTATGAAAAAATAAACCTATTTGGTTTCCTATATTGCTATAATGCAGATGTAAAAGCCATATTTACAATAAATTTTCTACAATTTAAACAATTTTTCTAGAGATTATTGATAAACATCTCCAATGTTAACTGGGAAACTGTAAATATATATATATATATTTTTTTTTTTTTAATCTTCACCTCATGATATTTTTTCCATTGGTTTTTATAGCGAGGAAAGGAGGAAGGGAGGGAGAAGGAGGGAGAGAAAAACATCGACATGAGACACACATTGATTGGTTGCCTCCCACATGCGCCCCTACCAGGCCGGGGATCAAACCTGCAATCTAGGTACATTCCCTAGACTAGGAATCAAATCCAAGACCCTTTGGTGCATGGGCCAACGCTCTAACCACTGAACCATACCAGCTAGGGCATCAATACAGGGTATCCCCCAAAAATGTATTTGAATAAACACTGGCATTATAATTACACTTTTTTGTATATACATTTTTGGGGGGGGGCACCCTATATTATTAACACCTTCTTTATAGATAGCCACTCTGGTAGTTGTGGACACACGGAGAAACCCAAACATGTTAGATTCTGTGTGATGAGTTACGTTTTTAATTCCTTTGCAGCAGTTTTCCTGTCCTGTGTATCGTTGTAGGGTGTTTAGCGGCATCCCATGGCAAATATCAGTGGCATGCTCCTAGTCGCGATAACCGAAAATGTCTCCAGACATTGCCAAATATCTCCTGGGGTCAAAACTGCCCCAGTTGAGAACCACTGCCTTAGACTTTTTGGGTGAATGGCCAAACTGTCAGAGAGAAGTATAAAAATCTGACCCAAGACAACTCTATTGGTTATCTAAGAAAATAACTGCAAAAGGACCACTTCATGTGTTATAAGGAAATAATTACGTGGTTTGATGAAAACACTAGAGGTCTCCTCATTCACTCTCCCAGCCCACCTCTACCATCTAAACTCACTTCAAGGTCTCTGTAATAGCTCTAAGACATCATCCAACCTCGGCTTGAACATTTCTGTTGATGGAGAATAAGATTTCCATCACCAGAAAGCTCTAATTACTAAAAACAAAACAAGCCAACACTCTTCTTTATACCAAGTTAAAACTCTATCCCCTGAAGTTCTATCTCTGTGGTTGTTGTTAATTTATATACCTCAATTCATACTTCCCTGTAATTTGCATTATTCCCTCCTGGTCTCTGAAAGACTGTAAGAGAGGAATCAGGTGGAACTTTGAGGAAAACAGCATCTCTCACATTATATAAATAAAGCTGCAGGCTGCACATTCAATATTTTAAAAACACAACTGACTGAACTTAGTAAGTTTATGTTTAGTAAAAATTCAAGTAATGCCCTGGCCAATGGCTCAACTGGTTAGAGTATCATCCTGTATATCAAAAGGCTGTGGGTTCAGTTCCTGGTCAGGGCACAGACCTAGGTTTCAGGTTCTATCCCCAGTCGGGGAGTGTGCAGTAGGCAACCAATTGATGTTTCTCTCTCACAACAATGTTTCTGTCTCTATCTCTCTCTCTAAAATCAATAAACATATCCCCAGGTGACGATTTTTAAAAATTCAAGTAATTTTAAAATAATGTCTTATTAAATAGTTAAAGCAAAGTACATGGCAAAATATTTTCACCTTATATGCCAGAAAACAAGATCATCTGACATATTGGAAGATATTTAAAAGATTGCTACTAAGTATATGATACTGTTCAATGGAATAAATTGTTAGTTTGAAGAACTTTAATGTGTTGAATATCACTTTAAATTCTGAAGAAATAAAACAACTCACCCTCAGTAATTAAAGTGATAATTTTACCAAATATCCTGGTTACTAGTTGAACCAGATAATATTTTCAACTCAAAAATTCTTTGTGATTGTGGTCAATGACATACCAGTCTTACATTTAAATGAATTTGGGCAAGGGTATTTTCTAATTGTCATCAGTCAGAATTATGTTGCCTTCTACTGACTTTTCAAATCCTCTTTCCTATAACAAGAACCTTAAATAATGACCATTACTATTCACATATATCAGATATTATGAATTTGTGTATAATGGGTATGTAACTTTTTCAATTCTCATGAAAACTCCAAAATAACTTTTTGAATAATTTTATTTTCATTTGATATAAGCTAATATCCAATTTGAGGGACATAATTTTATTTACAGTCATGTGAGGTAATTAAGGTCTGGTTACACTTACACACTGGTTTACATTTACAATCTAATTTGGGAGAGGGTAAAAAAGTTGAATCCTGTCGAGAGCTAGTCTACACTTAATTTCTTTAAAGGACTTATTACGTAAAATAAGCAATTATCTACAGCTTTATAACAAACAACCCAGTTGACAAATATCAACCTTCTTCAAAAGGATCCTCCAGTCCAAATAGGCATTTGCATTTCACTTTTAAAAGAAAAAAAATTTTTTAGTCAATATACAGTGATATTTCTTTTAGTGACTTGTGAGAATGATGTATGTAAAGTTAATGGAAAATAAAGGATGGAGTGCAAGAAACAAAGACATTCCAATGTTACCAGGATGGCAGACTTTGTTACAAACAAATTCTTCACTCATTCATTCAGTCATTCAATATTTATTTATTGAGGGCTTGCTATATGTATAAAGCAAAAATTAAACAAAATAATACTATGTACTTTCTGTATCAAAATAACATGGTCAGTAATAAATATAAAAGACAAAAATAAAATAAAGAAAAGTAAATTGAATTTATTTTGGATGACTGCAGCAAAACACACCGGGTAAAAGACTCCTTACTTCTATTTCTGCAGATTCCACCCGGTTTTCAATTATTTCGATACATTGTCTCTTAGCCGGTGGTTCTTCACTTATAACAGTTTCTTCAGCAATATCGGTTGCTGGTACTGTTAATACTAAAATGAAAAAATGTATACATTACTTCATTTTCAGAAAGGTTTAGTAGAAATAAAACTAGTCAACATTGTTGATGCAACTCATCTAAAATAAATTATATTCCAAAACAATCATTTCAAAACACTGATGTTTTTTGAAGATGTCCATCTTCGTCTTCACCTTCTTGCTTTTTAACTGCAAACTATTCATTGTTTGAGTACCTACTTTTTTTTTAATGTTATATATAATATATTCATTCACATGGCTCAAAATCAAAACAATATTTAACAAGCATATTTTGAGGTCTCACTCCACTCCTAACACAAATAATCACTTTTATTGGTTTCTTGTGTACTGTTCTTATGTTAATTTATGTAAAAACAAACATGAACATACATTCTCATTTTTCTTTCTTACACAAAAGGTAGAACACTTATAAAACATACATTCAAACATACATACAATAGATACCTCATTCCGCAATTTTTTTTTACTTCATATATCTAAGGTATCTTTCACCAGTACATAGAGAGCTTTCTTTTATTTAGCTGAATAATAATGTGTGGATACATCATGATGAATGTTGTCTGTTTATACACTTTGCTTGTTTCTCTACTGGGTTGATGGACTTTGTCTCAATTTTTAGTATCTCATTATATAAATGTAAATTGTACAGAGAGAGATTGTCCTTGCTTTACATAGTGGTATAGGACCATAAAAATGACAATGCATACTGAAACCATGCAAAAACCATCTTAATAAACAATGGGGATGATTATAATTGTTCCACAGCCTTAAATGTTTTTTGTCAAGACATTAAAACTATCATTATAAATATAAACAAATGAAAAAAGTAAAACTAATATTTATTTAGTGCAATATAATTTCAAAATTAGAAATAATGAGAATTAAAGTGTTGTATTTCTTTCAATTCATATTATATTACGTTACACTTATAAATCAACTCAAAAATGTGAGAACCTTTTGTTTCATTGAACTGTCTACAATGTATATGTTCATGTCAGTTAATACATTTTAAAGTTTTGGAGTCTTTAAAGGTTTATTCTGATATTCAGTAGGTTCCTCTTATTGCTCTTCTTTACTAGAGTTTTCTTTCTTTTTATTCTTCTCTCCTCCCCTATCAATATAAACTTAGAATCTGGCTACTTCTACAAAGAGACCTGTTGGTCTTTGTTACGGGCTGAATTGTGTCCCCTCAAAGTACCCCCAGTACTTCAGAATGCTTGGAGATAGGTACTTTAAAGAAGTGAAGAAGGTAAAATGGAATCATGTGGGTGAGCCCTAATCCAGTATGATTGGTGTCCTTATACAAAGAGATGACCAGGACACAGACAATACACACAGACGAGGGATAGCCACGTGAGGACACAGCAAGGCAACCATCTGTGAGTCAGAGAGAGGTCTCAGAAGAAACCAAAACTGTCAACATCTTTATCTTGTATTTCAAACCTCCAGCGCTGTGAGAAGATAAAATTTTGTTGTTCAAGTCACCCAGTCTGTTGTATTTTGTTATGACAGCCCTAGCAAATTAATATACTCTTTTTTAAATATCACATTACACTTACAAATTAACTTAAGAATTGAGAGCTTCATGAAAGTGAGTCTTCCCATCTAAAACTATGAATTTATTTCCTCCTGTTCATCAATAAGATTCGTCTGTATAAATGTCAGCAATTGGAAGCAATGTTATATCTGCTTGATACAAATACTCTGCAAGTTTTCTTCTTTTATGTATAATTAGAATTAGTTCTTTAAAGCTTTGTGCAAGCACCTGGGCCTGATCCAGACCTTAGACCAGCTATCAGCAGATGATTTCGGCAGAACAGGAGAGAGGCCTCTCAGGCCTCGCAGGTCAAGGGACTCCTCCTGTCCTGCTACAGGGACAAACTATTTCCTATAGTGTCATACCTCCTCTATCACTAAACCAAACATAGTTTGGGAGAACTTCTACCTCCAGCCCTTCCCTTCTATAATTCCTTCACTGGCCACGAAGAGGCATGGTCTCTGCAATCCTAGTCATTTTCTAAAAGGTTATGTGTGTGTACATACTTTTTGTCGGGGAATGGCTGCAGGGTGATGCTTTATCAGCTAGGAACTTTCTGCACCTTCTCTTTCTGCCTCCTCCTCTGTTCATGCCCCATTCTCCCTTAGCCCTCTCGCTGCACTTTCTATGCAGTCTGGGCCCTGCCTTGCTGGGAATGTATATTTATTGCTGATTTCTAAGTTCAACCCTTTTCTTTTCTTGATGCACCATTGTGGGTTTTCATGTGAGTTCTCTTGCCCTGGCTGTAATGGTCTTAGATGTTTCTGGCAGCACTTAAAATATGGAATTTTGTGGTTTTCTCAGCCTTTGAGATTCACTGAAATTGTAGTTAGGGCTTCTGTGTCAACCATCTTATTGTTCTCTGTGGTTTCCGAGAGGGGAAAAATGGGAAAATTATCAATAAAGCCGCTAAAAGTTGCCACCACATTCCTACTACAAATCTTAAGTCCAACTTTTTTAAGTAGCCATTTCTTACATGGCTACTACAATAGTTTTCTAATCTTTGTGAATCTTTTATTTTTAAAAGCTCACATAACATCTGAATGGCATTAAATGGGCCTAGGAAATTAATCATCCAATGATGATTTTGAATTATTTTTTTAAGCTCATTTTCCAACCAGAATGCTTTGGGGTCAATTCTTTTTTCCACCTAGCATATACACAGAGAAAGCAAACTAATTTTAATATTAACCTAACCAAATAAAATTAAGTATGTTGCAAGGCATTACAAAAATACAATTTTAAGGCCAAAATAAATGCTCTGAAAAACATATCACAATTTCCTGCAAAATGAGAATGAACACAAACTTTATGTAAATGCCTACTACCAACCTTGTTGTCCATCTGGCATGGTCACAATGATGGGCTGACCTATTCCACTGGTTGGAATGGAGTGCAAATTTCCAAGCTGAATTCCATCTGTAACTATTGTGATGACTTGCTGACCCCCTGAACTAACTACTTGCTGAATTGCACCATCCACAGATTCTGCAGTAACTACTTCCTCTGTAGCCACTACTGGAAAAAAATATATAAATGTGAAAATCAGTGAACATACATAAAAGTATAAACAGAAGTTTCTTTCTGCTAATACCTTTGCTTTCCCTACTTCTTTATTACACAGAAAAGCTTGTACATTGTTTTACACTTTAGTCTCCAGCAGTGCTGTATATATCTATGTAAACGTTATGACTACAAGTCCCACAGTTTATAATAAGTAAGTTACAACTATGCATGTGTGTGTTTAAATAAACAATTTCTCTTCATTTAGTTATATGAGGTACAAAATGTATAAGATCTCTTAAGGTCACAAATATGACAAAGGTTAACCTGCTTAATAAAATCCACAATCCAAAAGATAATTTTATATGTGGTTACATTCCATTTACATGTACATATGAGTTGATAAACATAACCATATCCAATAAAACATGAAAATTTGTATTTTTCAAGTAGCCAGAATAAATAGTATTTCCTTTTTGGGTTATGTGAAATGGAGTTACCTTGATAATAACTGGCATGCAGATCTGATATCATATGAATAATATATTGTAATGTTATTGTAATCTATAATATAGTATAATAATTCATTAACATATAGTATAATACATTAACATTTACATCAGTAAAATCCAAAACCATGTTCTTAATATTTTATGAGAGGCTCGGAGAGTATTCTAGCATCTGAAAACTGTACCCCTGGATTTATCTGGGTAAAGAAACCACAAGTTAACAGTGCCAAAATGTTTTCCTATAGGCAAGCCTAGGACCAACTACTGATCCCAAAAGACAAACCCAGGACCACTCATTGTAGCTTTACTTAAAATAGTCAAAAGCTTGAAACAAACCACATATCCATCAAAAGTAGAATAAATACATAAACTGTGGTAGATTATCAGACTGGAATATTACACAGCAATTTCAGTGACTAAATGCAAAATGTGGACAACATCTGACCAAAAAAACCAATGCAGAGTGATGTAAATCAGACAAGTGCATACTTTCCATTTATGAACTGAACAATGATTACACATGCCAAACCAATCACTTTGTGATAATTCATTACACTGTATGCTTATGATCTATGCATTTTTCTGCATATATGTTATACTTTAGTAAAACAGCATCAAAAGGAATGACAGTAATGAATTATAACACACTGAAGTTTTAAAAATCCACTTATCTATGATAATACCTAATGAAAAAGGAGAAAAGATCTCCTTGATAGCAAATGACATCTAATTAACAGCGTACAAAAAAGTATCATTGTAACCCCCCAAAATTATCATCTATCATCCTAGTGGATGTTAAAAACACTGGTGAAATGTTTTAAGGAAACAAGATACTTAAATGTTCTTCAGGCATCACATTGAAGATCAGTATCCATTGGGAAGAAGAAAATGTGCCTATGAAGACCTGGCAGTCACCACTTTCACCAAGTGGTCATTATCAAGACAGCCTGACATTATGAGCTTCCTGATGTGATGCAATAGGAAATTACCAAATATCCCTGGAAATGTTTGGCTTGGATCTAATTATTAAGAAACAAATGAATCCAGAATGTGAGTGATCCTGTAGACAACTAACTTAGACTCTACAAAGCTTTCAGAATCATAAAGAACAAGAGGCAGTAGGATTGTCCTAGAATGAGGGAGACTAAAGAGACACAAAAACCAAATACAATTTGTGAACTCTGACTGGATCCTGGATGAAAAACAGAGTTTAAAGGACATACTGGGGATAAATGGGGAAACTTGAATTATGGACCATATGTCAAGAATGTTACTAAATTAATGTTGATGCTTTTAGGAAATATAATGAAGACATGAATGAGTAAAAGGCTGTCCTTATTCTTGAGAGATACATGCTGAAGTATTAAAAGATAAAGTGTCATGAGGTCTGCAGCTTACTTTCAGGTAATATGGCAAAATAAAAGGGGGGGTGGTGGTGTGTGAACATGCAGGTGTGACAAGATGTTAAAGTAGGTGAATACAGGTGAAAGCTATAAAGTTCATCCTCCAATTTTTCTATAGGTTTGAAAACTGTCAACATAAAAACTGTTTTAATATAACTACTTCTGAAAAAAGAAATGACATAAAAACTATTTCTAAATGATATGGGGTTTTTTTTAATGTGTTATCTGAGGAAACTCTTTACCAAAAGTATAATTTAAAAAATCATTCTCTTCTCAAGTGCTACCATGCAGATACACAGTTGCTCTGAAACATGTTAAGTTGCTATCAACTCCCAGTGGAACATCATGGATATCAATGACCGCAGGATTTACTGCAGAGAGAGGCAAGGTAAGTACTGGGCCCCTAGTTTCCAGAGATGCACTCATGGAACCAGGCCTGGCTGCAACTCTTTATTTTTTTTGTTTTATTTGATAACCAAGGGTCACAATACAAACTGCAAAAGATAAGTAAACAACCTTTATGGTTTGAGTTCTCTCATTTTTGTTTGTCTTACACTATAATTAGGCTTTATCACCAAGCACTTAAGAAAATTTCAGGAAGATAATTATAAAATGAAACGTAGGACATAAAATAGTAATATATTCAATAGAACAACTACTAAGGTTTCCAAACATATGAACTATTGCTTTGATTTTTTTAAGAAAATATCCATATGAAAAAGAAATGTTTGCTCTAGTTGAATGCTAACTACACATAGTGACTATTTTAAAGCATAATAATTTGTAAGAAATTTCTGAGATCACACACAATCAAGGCACAACCCAAGAACTTTCATCTTTGCACTACTTGCAATAACTGTCATTAAAATAATAGAGTTCTTGCCTTTCATCTAAAAAGCTTTCTTTTTAAGATGTGCTCTGATAAGGAATTTAAGAAAAAATAAGGAAACCAAAGACATAAGAAGACAAAGTGCTCCCAAGAAACCATAAGAATCTAGCATAGAGTACATGCTCAGGTACCTTAAAAAATGGGCTGGCCTAAAATAAAGAAATCAGCAGTCACAAGCTTAATCCCTTTAGTTTTATGCACAGGAAAATACACTGTGAGAACACTTCAAAAATGTATGTTTCAGGAATATACTTGCTTTTTCCAAAACTAGTGAAGAGAGCATGAGGAAGGGGGGAAAAAACAAAGTATACTTTAACAGAACCTCTGCAAACTTTGCCAGTCAAAAAAAATGTCCAATTGTGCCTAAACACAGAACTCGCACATTATTTTCAGATGCTAAATCTCTTAACTGGCTAGGTATCTACTGTAACAAATCCAATAAAGCAAAAGACCAAAATACTAAAGAGAAAAAAGGAGCCCAAACTAGACTGCAAATTAGACTACTAATATGATAGTAGAAGAGGAAATATTAGTAAAAAAAAAAAAAAGTTGCCCTGGCCGGTTTGGCTCAGCGGTTAGAGCGTCGGCCTGCGGTCTGGAGAGACCCGGGTTCGGTTCCCGCTAAGGGCATGTACCTTGGTTGCAGTTTGTCCCCGGCCCTGGTTGGTCGTGCGGGTGGCAGCCACTCGATGTGTCCCTTCACGTCGATGTTTCTCTCTCTCTCTCTCTCCTTTCCTCTCTCTCCCTCCCACTCTATCTGTACAAAAAATGGAAAAATATCCTCGGGTGAGGATAAAAAAAAAAAAAAAAAAAAAAAGTATAATTCCTAAGATTATCAAGCTTAACAACAGAAGCTTCCAGCAAATATAGTAGATAACTACATAACTTAGAGGTAATTAAAAGACAAGCATTCTATTAGTTTAAGTAGGTAACTACACTTAGTACCCTGAAACAATTCATTCTTTTAATAAACAGAGGTAATATAATTATCTTTAAACCATAATTTTATCAACGCTCACCGATCAGCATCTCTTAGATATATAACTTCATAGGAATTCCATAATCTAAAATATTTTTCTAATCTTTGTGAACAGAAATCAATGTGTTAGATAATAGTATATATAAATAAGGGAAAACTTAAGGTAAGGAAACCCAAATGGGTCTGTATATTACTGACTGAAAACTTATTCCACTTGGTTTTATTTTTAAACTGCTCAACACAAATTTCTTCTTATCTCAACATGAGAAATCTGGTCTTCATCATCAATGTCACATTTTTGTTTTAATTATATCCTAATTACCTGAAGCCTGCTTCTTAATTATTCAACTCCTAAAAACATTAAGTAGCAAGCAGCTAGATATATTTAACTATTAAAGCTATTAAGAAAGCCATTCCTCTCTCTCACATCTTGCTTGTCCTTGTTAGAGATTCACCTATGCACCTAATAAATAATTAAATAAATCTTAAATTACATATAAAAATTAAAAAGTAGGGGCCATGCCTTGGCTGGTTTGGCTCAGTGGCTAGAGAGTTGGCCTGCGGTCCAGAGAGACCCGGGTTCGGTTCCTGCTAGGGGCACGTGCCTCGGTTGCAGTTTGTCCCCAGCCCTGGTTGGTCGTGTGGGTGGCGGCCACTCTATGTGTCCCTTTCACATCCATGTTTCTCTCCCTCTCTCTCTCTTTTTCCCTCCCTCCCTCCCTCCCTTCCTCCCACTCTATCTGAACAACAACAACAACAAAATAGGGGCCAAAATCTTAAAATTTGGTGTGCCTTCAGAATCACCTTTAGGTGCATGTTAAAAATACAGATGTCGGGGTCCCACCCCAAACCTACTCAATCAGAATCTATGGGGGTACAACTGGAGCAAATGTATTAAGATGATTCTGATTCACACAAAATTTAAGAACCCTGCTCCTACTGCCATTATCATATTAATTCAAATTCAGTGAAAGGAATTCAAATTAGTAGAAAACTTGAATTAGAGAATATTTTAAGGAATACAGTCTTCTAATCATTGGGTACATAAATTAACAAACTAATTCCCAAATATTTCCAAGCGGAGGTTCTACTAGTTTGTTTCAATAATATAAGAGAGAATGACAATTATTATATTAATGTTGAGCTGCCTGACATTTCTCCTGAATTACTCCATTCATAAATTATGAAGGATGATTTAAACAAGGTTTTTAAAAATTGCATGTGTGTGTATAGTTTTAAATGCTATAAATTTTTTTTACTGATTTCCAAAATGAGTAAGTTAATTTCATGTATTAAAAGACAGCTGTATCTTCCCTTAAAAATAAACAACAGCATTCTCATTTCTGTGTCACCTGAAAATTAAAACTAGGTCAAAGTTCAATGATAGCATCTTAATTCAGATGACTCTTGTGAGAACAAAATGAGATAATGCATGTAAAGCACCTGGCACAGCAATGAGCATATAGCAAGAACCCAATAAATAGTAATCATTATTTTTCCATAATTCATTATGCCAAATTAAATTTATGGCTAATATAAATTGTTTCATCATCTTTTTTTGGCTTGGCCTGGACCCAGATGGAGCTAATGATTATTTAATATAACTATGTACATTAGCATAGGCCTAGGGGCTCAGGAAGTGACATATGTAATTCCCAACAAAACTAGTCATTTATTAAAAGTGAACATTAGTGATCTTTCAAAGCGATCTCTTACCCTTTGAGATGACATGGAGGGACATGGAAAGTGTTATGCCAAGCAAAATAAGCCAGTCAGAGAAAGACAAGTATCACATTATCTCACTTATATGTAGAATCTAATGAACAAATTAAACTGATGAACAAAACAGATCCAAAGACATGGAATTGGGGAACAGATTAACAAACTTCAGAGGGATGGGGGGTAAAGGGAAGGGAAGAGATAAATCAAAGAACTTATATGCATATATGCAAAAACAATGGACACAGACAACAGTGCAGTGAAGGCAGGGGTGGGGGGCTGGGGGTGTCAATGGGGGAAAAGAGGGACAGACATCTGCAATACTTTTATCAATAAAGATAAATTTTAAAAAAATAAAAAGTGAACCTTAGCAATAAACTCTTCAGAGTATGTTGAAATTGATCAAATTATTTTTCTATACTTCTCTTAAACAGATAAAGTATCATGAAAATTAGCCCGGCCACTGTGGCTCGGTGGTTGAGTGTCAACCCATGCACCAAGAGGTTGCTGGTTCGATTCCCTGTCAGGGAACATGCTCAGGTTGTAGGCCAAATCCCCAACGGGGGTCATGCAGGAGGCAGCCAATCCATGATCTCTCTCATCGATGTTTCTATCTCTCTTTCCCTTTCCCTTCCTCTCTCTCTAAAATCAATAAAGAAAAAAAAAAATCATGAAAATTATGCATGGAGACTTACAAATTTAATCAAATAAGTTAAATACTTGGAAAAATAAACGTTTATGAGGAAAGAATAAACTGAAAATATTTACATAAAAAATACTAGTAAGGATGCAATTCAGTGAGATATTCTAATCATCAATCATTAACAACCTGCAGTTATATTTGCTTGTAACATCAAGAAAAGAGAGCAATATCATTGGTTTCACAATGAAAGCATCATAATAGACTGCTGTCATTTATGAGGTTCCCATTGGACTAACATTAAGATGTGTCTTAAATGTGAAAGATTGCTTTAATGTAATCATGAAGGTGTTACTTAAAGCCATAGTTCCCAGGTGAAGTGGGTGGTATCCTAGACTATTATAAGTATGTTCCATTAATATATAGGGCTATGTCAGCCAGCCAGCCAGCCTCTATTTCAAATGCAGTCCATCTGCTCCTACATTCTGGCTATCTGGTATCCAGAAGATGTGTTTACTGTACAACTTATCTGGTAATAGAAAAGAATATGAGCAGTACCAATGAGTGTACTGATGGTTCTTATATTTTGGTTTTCAATCATTTAAAAAGGACAAAAGAAGAACAGAACATTTATTTCAACATACTGCTTCAACAAACACACCTCAGAAATAAAAGTAGGATCAGTCATACTTTTGACAGATATAAGACAAAATGATAATTACACAAATGTCTATTTCTATCACAAACCAATTTATAAATATTCTGAGACCAGTCCACTGATCACTGGAAGAAACTGCACAGAGGAGACATTATATTACAGTGGTCGCAGATACACAACTTGGGAATCAGACCTTGAGCACAGACCTCCTTTCACCACTTTATTGCCATGGTAACTTCAAACAAGATTAACCTTCACAAACCTCAGTTTCTTCATATGTAAAATGGAAGCACTACTTTATTTCCCAGATCTTAAGATGTCCTTGGAAACATGTGTACAAATATTTCCAAAATAAGGCTGAATCTAACAATTGATTTTAAAAGAAACTGGAGAGGCAAAAAGCAGAGAAATAATTTGCCTGAGCACATGCAAATTTATTTCATTATGCAGCATGTCAATATGGTGATGCACATAGCTGCTAAGAGCCAAATGTGATTCAGAAAAACCTGACAATTCTCACATATAAAAGGCCTAGATTCAAGCCCTGATTATGACACTAAAGAAGTTGGAGAGTGGAAAAAGGTTTATCATCACTGGTTTGTAGAAAAAGAGAGTGCATGAGAGAAAGATAAAGAAAAGAGAGAGACAGGTAGGTTTTCTCCCTGTGGAAAAAAATATATCTTTCAATCAATAGCACCTTAAAGAAATCAAATCCAGTAATGACTACCTTCAAGATTTTTGGTGAGAATTATACCACAATCCACAGCACACACAGTAAGCATTCAATGAATTGTTGTTGCTGCTGCTACTGTTGTTATTACTATATTTTTCTTTACTGATTTTTAGAGAGAGAGGAAGAGATAGAAACATCAATGAGAGAGAACATCAACTGGCTGTCTCCTGCATGCCCCCCCCCCCCTCCCACTGGGGATTTGGCCCACAACCCGGGCACATGCCCTGACTGGAAATCGAACCGGTGACTTCTTGGTGCATGGGTTGGTGCTCAACCACTGAGCAACACTGGCCGGGCTACTGTTATTATTGATCAGACTTTGAAAAAACAGTAATTTAAATAATAAATGACATCAAATTATTGTTATTTTTTTAATCCTCACCCAAGGATATTTGTTCCATTGATTTTCAGAGTGGAAGGGAGGGAAGGAGTGGGGAGAGAGAGAAAGAAAGAGAGCAACATCGATGCTGAGAGAGACACACTGATTGGTTGCCTCCTGCACAAACCCCAGCCCTGGTCTAGGATCGAACCTGTAACTCAGGTACATGCCCTTCACCAGGAATCAAACCCAAGACCCTTTGGTCTGTGGGCAAATGCTCTAACCACTTAAAAACCTGGGCCAGGGCAACATTAAATTATTTTTACTTTTGTAAGCATTAGTACAAACATAATCACTTAAACTATCGTAAGAAGAAAAGTTTTATGTTTTCTTAATTCCCTGATTTAAAAAATATTGTGCTTACATAATAATTATAGTAAGAACTATTTTGGGTAAGTATAAAGGTAAACTTTACCTAAATCAGCTATTAATACTGTTTATCATCCCTTAATAGTGCTGTTGGTATGCCATTTCCTAGTTCTGTCAGATGTTAAGATTTTAGGTTCTTCTAATAGAACTGACCAAAAACAAAAGTATGAAAGATAACAAATTCATATATATTTTATACAAAAAGTCACAGACTAGCCTGGCTGGTGTAGTTCACTGGTTGAGCATTGACCCATGCACCAGGAGGTTGCAGGTTCAATTCCCGGTCAGGGCACATGTCCAGGTTGTGGGCCCAATCCCCAGTGGGGGGCATGCAGGAGGCAGCCAATCAATGTTCTCTCTCATCGATGTTTCTATCTCCCCCCCCCCCTCAAATCAATAAAGAAAAAAAAAGTCACAGACTAGTAAAATGAAGGCCAAATTGGCTACACAGACATGTTTTCTGTGAACCACACAAGTTTTTCGATTTTAATTAAATTTTAATTAATTGGCAAGATTTAATAACTTTTTAAAATCCTGAGTTTCAGCTCCCCATGAAAAAGCAGGATCTGGCAACATTAAGCATAACTCTAACCAGCTAGAGCTGAGCAGCTGATGACTTCCTGCCCTGCCCTACTCTCTTCAGGAGGCCATAATCTTAACCCTGCCCACTGCAGCCTTTTATAGTACCTTCCTAGCCTTTGTGATTATCTAAATCTCCAATTTTTTTTTTTTAAAAGAAAGGGTTGTCTGATTTATTTATTTATTTATTTTTGGTATGTGTCCCTAGCGGGAACTGAACCTAGGACTCTCTGGTCCGCAAGCTGATGCTCCAACCTCTGAACCAAACTGGCCAGGGCGTAATCTCCAATTTTTAATGTGCACATGTGATTTGTTTTTCTAACCTGGAGTTTCTGAAGAATTGGACAAGGGAGCAGATGCTTCAGCTAAGGCAGCTAATGTAGCTAATACTGACGTAGAGGAGTTTCCAAACTGAACAGCAGACACACCCGTTTCATCTACGAGAAAAGAGAAACAGATTTGAATGTTTACGAAGCCTGATCTGATATGGTTTTACTTTGTTCGACTCTTAAATGAAGCCTGGATAATATTAGTTTTGTGAAAAACAAGCTTATCCTGGATAGCATTGGTTTTTGAGAGATAACATTGCAGTTTGTTTTGCAATATCACCTTTCTTTAGATTATTTTCTCATAAAAATTTGGAGTATTTTTCCAATTATACCAAAGAAAACCAAGGTAGCTAAAATATTCTTACCCTCATTCTCCAACTGTCTTTCCTTAAAAGGATGGATACCTACTAAGGCATAAAATCCCAACAGCTATCCTATATGCATCTCAATACCTGTTGCCTTGGATGAATTTTCTGAAGATACCAGACCTGTTAGGTTCACCACCCCTCCAGGTCCAATGATAAACTGTGGTGTTGCAGCATGTATCGTCACAGTGTCGGGACTCTCTGGGTTTGTGTTGATTTGGTTCTGCATAGCAATCTGGGGGACAAATCAACACAATATTTTCAGAATTATAATCACCACATATAGCACAGGCTCTCAATGTAGTACAAACACAAATATAAAGGAATATTCCGTAATTTAAGAATAATCACATAATACAAACGAGTATCTTTTTTTTTTTTTTGCTCAAGTAGAGTGGGAGGGAGAGAGAGGAACAGAGAGAGAGAGAGAAACATCGATGTGAAAGGAACACATCGAGTGGCTGCCACCCGCACAACCGACCAGGGCCGGGGACAAACTGCAACCGAGGTACGCGCCCTTAGCGGGAACCGAACCCGGGTCTCTCAGGACCGCAGGCCGACGCTCTAACCGCTGAACCAAACCGGCCAGGGCACGAGTATCTTTTTTTTAATGGTCTACTGAGAATATAGTGGTAAACCAAAGATATGAATTTATATCTAAGTTCCCATTAGGTAAAGCAGCAAAATCCCATGAAAGAAAAAAATGGATATCTGAAAGGCTTTTATAGAACACAGCTGAAAGATATGCTGCTGCCTTGTGACTACAGAAATTAAGTTATTTAAATCAAAGTATTTCCTCTACCATATTCAGCAATCTATAACACCACATATATAAAGCATATCCTTCCCAATTAATTGTTCTACCTCTTCAACCCTATCCCCCAAACTGCACTCCTATGAATAAAAGAGTTGGAAGAGGCCTAGCAAAATTCATTTTTCTGAACACATCTTTTAAGTAACTAGCTGAAGTTCAATAGAGTCAGATGGCCTTAGAGAAGAGTTTTATTGGGAAGAATAACAAGAAGATAGGCAAGAAGAGGCAAGAAGTAAAGAAGATAATTTATATCAATGTTGTCTACCTGGAGAAAAGAGAATACTGGTTATTAGAAAAACTTGCACCCTGGCCGGTTTGGCTCAGCGGTTGGAGCATCGGCCTGCGGACCAGAGACCCAGGTTCGTTCCCGCTAGGGGAAAGAAAGGAAGGAAAGGAAGGGAAGGAAGGGAGGGAGAGAAAGGAGCGAGGCAGAGAAGGGAAGGAGGGGGGGAGGGGGGGGAGGGAGGGAGGGAGGAAAACTTGCCCAAAAGCCATAAATAACCATGCTCACAAAGAGATAAAGACAATCAGGAAAATGAACAGTAATGACCAAAGAGAAAGTAAAAGAGGAAAAGGCCTGTCCAAAATAAGTAAGTCCAAATTTACAGGTCATATCAACCACAAAACAAAGATCATTTGCTTATCTTCTTAAATTAAAAACCAAAAGTTACCTGTAATAGTTCTGCTAAATCTTCATTCCCATTGTCTATTGAAATATCAAATGCAGTTTTACAAAATTTACTTTGTGTGTGTACATCAGCACCATATTTGATTAAAAGCTCCACCACATCTTGATGATTGTGTTCGGTGGCCCAATGTAGAGCTGTCATCTTTAACATGTCCTTTGCATTGACATCAGCACCATGCTACAAAAATATTACAAAATAAGAGACTTCTAAAATATGAAACATTGAAAATTGTTGAAATGAAAATACTAGACATTACACTTTAAAGAATTTGCCTACATGCTCAACTAATTTTTTGTGTTGAATAACCTATATGCTCCAGAATAACCACACATCTGTCACTTAATCACATTTCTATAATGATGACTTTCCTAAATGCTTTCTTTACTTCTAATTTCTTAGGAGTGCAGCACTTATTATTTTTTAGTCACCCAGCTATGAGCATGAAGTGCTAGAACAGAATAAAAACTGAAGGAGCCCTGGCTAGTTTGGCTTAGCAGTTAAGGCATCAGCCAATGGGCCAAAGATTCACGGTTTGATTCTAGTCAAGGGCATGTACCTCGGTTGTGGTTTGTCCCTGGCCCTGGTCGGCATTGTGCCGGAGACAACCAGTTGATGTGCCTCTCTCACACTGATGTCTTTCTCTCTCTCTGTCTCTCTCTCTCTCCCCCTCCCTTCCTCCCACTCTCTCTGAAGACAGATGGAAAAATATCCTCAGGTGATTTAAAAAAAAAAAGTGAAGGAAAACTATAAGCATTACTCCCAAATCCTATTTTTAATTCTAGTTCCTTATTTATACAAAAACACCGTGTGCTTTCTAAACCAGTGCAATATAAAGAATTTAAGGGGAGCCATCTAGAGGTACACTATCCAATGATACCCACTAGACACATGTGGCTAAGCAGCTGAAGTACAGCTAGTCCAAATAGAGACGTTCTGAATGTGTAAATACACACTGGAATTCAAAGATTTAACACCAAAATAAGGATGTAAAATATCTCATTAATAATTTTATATTGATTTCATATATAAATGATATTTTGTATATATTGAGCTAAATAAAACATAACATTAAAATTACTTTCTACTTTTTCTAAGATAACAAATAGAAAATATAGAATTACATGTAATTTACATGTGTGGCACACACTGTATTTCCTTTGGACAGGCTAATCTAGAGCAGAGATTTTCAATCCTTTTCATCTCATGGCATACATAAACTACTAAAAGTCTACAACACACCAAAAATATATTTTTTGCTGATCTAAAAAAAAAGGTATAATTTTTATTGGTTTACAAATAAATAAATAGTAAATCACCTATCTGTTTTGCTCCAAAGTGACTTTTTTAAAAAAATCAGGTGCCTATACTTATATATAAGGATTCCTGGGACCAAGAATTAACCAGTCAGGTGCAACCTTATTATGAGATGTGACCAATAAGATGCAACTCTATTATATTTATGGTTCAAGACAGGGCATTCACACTGGACAGCTATTGTTGTGTTGGTTTTGTCATTTTTTTTTTATTTTACAATCTAAGGGAAAAGAGGTCCATGCCCCTGACTAAAAATGGTCAGGTATTGCATATTTTAACAACTCTTGTAGCACATTGGTTGAAAATCACTGATTTAGAGGCAAGAATAAAAAGGATTCAGAATGCCTAAATCTATCATTCTCAGTTTCAGAATTTTCTTTTTGGCATTTAAATGATTTTTTAAAAATCCCCATTTGCAGTATTTGTTTATTATTTATCCAAGCCTAATATTCCTTTTCCATAAGCATTTTAACTGTTAAGACAAAACTGTAGTCCTTCACCACAGCAGAGATCAAGGTCTAAGAAAACAACTGTTTGACTTAACTGAAAACATACCTAGGAGAAGTGTTGTATTCCCCACAAAGGAAAACTTTCAGATAATTTTCATTTGATATGCTTACACACACAAAATGAGATAGCGTTAAGGGGCAAAAAAGTAAGACAGTCCATAAAACTAGTTTCCTTCTCCCTTTTTCAAAACTATAAAGTCTTTAGGGGTTTACTTTCAAAAGCAAAGTACAAAAGGAGAGAACACATACCTGAAGCAAAACCTCTACTATGCTGGCATGGCCCTCGGAAGCTGCCATATGCAGTGGCGTTCGGTCCACTTTGGTTCTGGCATCCCTACTTACACCAGCTCGAAGTAGTACTTCTGTGGTAGAATAATGCCCGTACTGTGCTGCCAGGTGAAGGGGAGAAGTTCCCAGCTATATCACAAGAAAAAAAATTCACATTTATAGTCATTTTTAATACACTTCTATTACTACCTTTGCTATATATTTTCTGTTTATATAGCAAAATTATATTATGTTTACACAGTAACTCAAAACTCAAAAGAAATGTATGCTTATGACATTCTCTTCATAGAGACCTTCAAGAATTTCCTCAGTGAAGAAGAAAAGTCAATATTTCAGATAAAAGGGTATAAACAAAATTAATTGCATGAGGAATTAGAGATAATTAGGGTTTGAGAAATTTTTCAGAGTATTGGAATCTTTTCTTCATATCAACCACACAAAACTTTTTTTCATCTGTGACATTCCATCAAATAAATGTAGTAGTGCACATTTTTATATTAAACTGTTTTGTAATACTTAAAAATAAATTAATTAAAGCACCTCAGTGATATTTTTAAAGGAGTTCATATAGTCATTTTTAAAGGGAAAAACCTGATCTGAGGTATGCTTGCCACAAGTCAGTCAAGACAGAAACAAAACAGAGCCCAGTTCTCCCAAAATTAATCCCATGTGGTCTAGCCACTACATTAATACTATATTCACAATATACAGGGGAAATACAATCCTTATTAGAGGCATCACCTTTAATATGTGAAAATTAGAATTATTATATCACATGCAATTAGAGGCATAGAAAGTCCCTACAACTCTCTAATTACCAAGGTACTAATGTTCCAAAAAAACAAGATAGTTCACTAGAACATGAAATTTGCTAAGACCACTACTGTAATAATAGCATTTTGTTAAGCACTTTCCATGGCAAGCACCATTCTAAGACCTTTATATGTGTTATCATTTAATCTCCTCATAACATAGGTACTATTGCTATCTTCCTTTGGCAGTAAAAGGAAGGCACAAAGAGGTTACCAACTTGCCTGAATACATGGTAAAAATAGAAATCATTTACCCTGGGAATGATTATTTTATTACTAATAAAAGCCTTGTAACCTTGGCCAGTTTGGTTCAGTGGTTAGAGTATCAGCCTGCAGACCAGGAGTCCCAGGTTCCGTTCCCACTAAGGGCACGTACCTCAGTTGCAGTTTGTCCCCGACCCCGGTTGGGGTTGTGTGGGTGACAACCACTTAATGTCTCTCTCTCTCTTCCTTACTTTCTCCCTCCCGCTCTATCTGAAGATGAATGCAAAAATGTCCTCGAGTGAGGATAAAAAAAAAAAAAAAAAAAAAGCCTTGTAATTTTCTTTTAGGGAAGGTCTAACAGCTCAAAGAAGATTCTTTAATGGTCCTTTCTCCATATGTTATCATATTTTTCTATAACTGAACTTTTCTATACTCATAAATTCTAATTTTAATGAAGTATTTCAATGGCCCGTTTAGCAACCATGGATTCTGCTCAGTGTAATAATAGGGTTTATTTTGCATTTTTTTCTTCTTGAGACCTTACCTTCTGGTTGCTAATACAAAACATATATACATATTATATGTAGTTTATTTTTTTATGTTTTTAATTTTGTAATTAATAATTATTATTATTTTGTTGTTGTTACAGATGTTTCTCCTTTTTTACCCCATTGTCACCCTCCTCCCCATCCCCCCTGCCCCGTCCCCGGCTTTTTTGTCCATGTCCATTGGTTATGTGTACATGCATATAAGTTCAGTGGTTTATCTCTTCCCTCCCCCCACAACCCCCTCTTCTGAGGGTTGTCAGTCTGTACCCTACCTCCATGTTTCTAGGTCTACTCTATTCCTCAGACTATATGTAGTTTAAAGAAAAAAATAAGGTAAACACTTATGAAACAACCATCACAGTCCAGAATAAAAACATTGCCAGCAATTCAAAATCTTCCCATGTACCACTCCCCTTCCTCAGCCCCAGAGGTAATTACTATTCTGAATTTTGTAATAAACATTGCTTTTTTTTTTTTCTGAAATCTCTTATATATTCCTAAATAATATACTTCAGTTCTGCCTATTTAGAACTTTGTTTAAATAGGATCAGACTGCATGTATTTCTCTATGACTTACCTTATTTTGCTTAACAGTATGTTTATAAGATTCACCCACATTGGTGAATTTAAGTGTAGTTCACTAATTTTCTCTGCTCTGTAACAGTCTACTGAATGAATAAGTGGCAATTAATTTAACTAATCTAATGATAAATATTTGGGGTGTTTCCAGTTTTTTGTTACTATGAATAATGTTGCTGCTAAAAACCAGTCATGTAAATATCTCAAGTATATGAAGAAAAGTTTCTCTTGGGGATGTCTTTATTTCAACATCATAGATATGCACATGTAATACTGCCAAACTGTCCTCCAAAATGTTTATACCAATTCACACACATGTTCACCACTGCTTGGTATTGCTAGATCTTTTTTTCCCTGGCTAATCTGGTGGATATACAATGATATTTCATTATTTTACTTTGCATTTACCCAATTACCAATGTACTTGAACATCACTTCATGTTTATTGGTCATTTGAACTTTCTCTTTGTTAAAGTAGCATAACAAAGCATTTGCCCAGTCTTCTTTGTCTTGTCTTTTTATTACTGCCATGGAAATTATGTATTATGGATACAAATCCTTCTTAAGATCCCTTTGTCTTGATGTACTATAGTATCACTAAGATGTGTCTAGATATGGACTTTTTTATTGATTCTGTTGGAGATTTGATGGGTCAATTCAATCTATAAGTTGCCATCTTTCATCAGTCCTGGAAAAATCTCAGACATCACGTCTTAAAATTAATTCATCCCTATTTTTACTCTCCTTGTGAGTTTATGTTTAGATATATCTTAGACTTTCTCCCACTAGCCTTCATGACTCCTGACAGCTTTCATATTTTGTATCAATTTCTCTCCGTGCTGCATTCTCGATGATTTTTTTTCTTATCTTTCAGTTTACTAATTTTCTCTTCAACTGTTCCCAATCTGCTTATATGATAAGTCTTCTGTTGTCAGTTGTTTCAGTGGGGTATTGTTAAAAATGCCTGTATCCTTGTCTGTTCAGTTATGTTTGACTGTTCATTTTCCTTGGAATTTCATTGGTGGATATAAAGCCTGGAATGAAGGTAGGTTCTTCCTCCATTTGTTCCTCCAGAAACCTAGGATAATCTCTAGTTCAAAGATTACTTTAAATTCATTTTTCAGTTATAATTTTATAGAAAGCAAAAGTATTTATTGGTTCAGGACACAAACATGTGCAATGAATGGTTTGTGCCTCCAAATTTTTCCCTCTCTCCATTTAGTGCCTTGGTTTCAGTCAATTCCTTTTCCTTGCAGTACCCTAAAAACAGGGGCAGGAGCAGGTAGGAAGAGGATGGGGGTACTTCTGGTTTATCCTTGGGCTAGGGGAGCATCTTTTGAGATTCCAGAATTATGGGGAGAGACTCTCCTAGGAGACTTCTCTCTATGAGCAGTCTCAAATCATTGCAGTAATCCATGCCAGTGAGGTGGGAAAAACAACAAGCAAATGTACTTCGTTCAGCAAATGTTCTTAGGGTAAAATTTCTCAGGCTTCTGGCTTTCACTTAACTTTTCAGGTTGATAATCTTTATTTTCTCTCTAACTCATGAGTGCACTTAAGAATTTTTGAAATATTTAATCAAAAAATATTTATCTTTACCCTGGCCAGTTTGGCTCAGCTGTTAGTACGTCGGGTTGGATACAGGTCAAGGGCACATATCCGTGTTGCAAGTTCTATCCAGGTGATTCGGGAGGGAACCAATCAATGTGTCTCTCTCACATCAATGTTTTTCTCTCTCTCCCTCCCTCCCTCCCTCCTTCTCTCCCTTCCACTCTATCTTAAAAAAAATCAATGGAAAAATATCCTCAGGTGAAGATTAGCAACAACAAAAAATCTTTATCTGTAAAGACAGATGTTAAAATATTTATGGATAAAATTAAATGATTCGTGGAATTTGCTTTAAAATAATACATAACCAAAATAAGTAGATGGGGTTATAGAAGAAACAAAATTCATCATGATTTGAGATAATCTTTGAAGTTGAGTAAAGCGTATGCAGGAGTTGATATATGTTTGAAATTCTCCATAATAGATGTTATTTTTTTGCCCTGGCCAGTTCAGCTCAGTAGTTAGAGAGTCAGCCCAAGGACCAAAGGGTCTCGGGTTCGATTCCCAGTCAAGGGTATGTGCCTGGGTTGCAGGTTTGATCCCTGGCCCCAGTGGGGGTCATAAGGGAGGTGACCAATTGATGTGTCTCTCTCTCACATCGATGTTTCTCCCCCCCTCCCACTCTATCTAGAAAGCAATGGAAAGGTATTCTCAGGTGAAGATTTGAAAAAAAATTTTTTGTTAGTTTTGTTTTCAATGAAAAATTAAAAAAAGCCCTGGCCGGTTTGGCTCAGCGGTTAGAGTGTCGGCCTGCGGACCAGAGTCCCGGGTTCGGTTCCCACTAAGGGCATGTACCTCGGTTGCAGTTTGTCCCTGGCCCTGGTTGGGTCGTGCGAGTGGCAACCACTCGATGTGTCCCTTTCACATCGATGTTTCTCTCTCTCTCTCCCCCTCTATCCCTCTCACTCTATCTGAACAAAAAATGAAAAAATGTCCTCGGGTGAGGATTAAAAAAAAAAAGAAGAACATAGGACAAGTAAGCCAAAACCAACAAAATAAAAAATCTGGAATTTTTAGCTGTTACCAATGGAAGGGGTAATCCAGATTCCTAGCCCTCTGAACTCCCAAAAGCATCCCTTTTGATTTAACCCCAGAATTAAATAGAGTTAAGGGTTTTGTCTTCCTCACAATTGCCTTCTATGATTACTAAGAACTTCTCATTCCTGTCTTCCTCTTTGGTCATGTTTGCAATAATAATTTTACAAGTATCAATTTAAATGCAAACATTTTTCCTTTTTAGAAGCAATTATAATAACCTCAATCTTTATCTGCTATTTTCTGAATTATAAACTGTACCTGTGCTATTTATAAGACCTTTAAATTAAATCACAAGCAGCTACATTTTACATTCATCTTACATTTAAAAAAAAAAAAACCTTTTGTGAGCAGAATACTTGGATAAGATTATTAAATATTTTAAAATTATATAAATCATTCTCTTAAAAAAAACAGCTATAATTCTACAGTTGCAAATAAATTTTCAAAAGAAAAATTTCACCACTTATAAACACAATACTGACTAAATTTTTATCGGAAAAAAAGTAAAAAATGAGAAGATAAAAAACACCATAACATTATAATCATTCTTTACCCAGTCTGTAGTAAAAGGAGCTCCATTTGCCATCAAAATACGAACTTCATCATCTTGACCTGCTCGTGCCGCTTCTAAAAGCTTCTTTCCCAAATCTACCAGGGACATCTAAACAAAACATAAATGAATTTAAAATCTCCAAAGTTACAAAAATGTCCCAGCCTATTGAGCCAATAAATGACCCCAGTTTTGAGAACTACTCTGAAGGAAAAATAAAAATATATTGAAACAGATTTATTAATACAGATTAAATATGTGAATATGTATGTATACATATTTACTAAATATGTATACATAGTATGTATACATACATATTTACTAAAATGTGTATGTATACATATATAATCATTTATATAATGTGAACAATCTAAAGATAGGAAAATGATTAAATTGTGAAATCTAGTAGAATAAGATGCAGTAATTTAAAATAATAGTTTTGAAGTTATATAATAACATTAAAAAGTAATGCCATGTTAAGTGAAAAGATAAGATACAAAACTAATTTTTTAATGTCAAAATATGCACAAAGAGAACAAAATACTGAAACATATTAAATATAGAATGGTGTGGTTATGGGAAATTTTGCCTCCAGTTTACAAAGCTTCTGCAATGTTACTATATTATCTTCCTAATTTAAAAAGTGGACTTTTTTTTTTTTTTGGTACATGCCCCTAGCGGGAACCAAACCCGGGACTCTCTGGTCCACAGGTCGATGCTCAACCACTGAGCCAAACTGGCCAGGGCTAAAATGTGGACTTTTAAGGGACAAATTATATTGTATGACTATTAAATAAGAAAATGCTGACATTAAGGAAATTATATGCTACTGACTTACTAAACAGGAAGCGTAGAAAAAATAACAAAAATGCAGGATATTGAGAACTTAAAATAGCAAACTTACTGATATGCTTATAAGAATTGCAACAAGCCCTGGCCAGTTTGACTCAGCGGTTAGAGCGTCGGCCTGCGGTCTGGAGAGACCCGGGTTCGGTTCCCGCTAAGGGCACGTACTTCGGTTGCAGTTTGTCCCCGGCCCTGGTTGGTCGTGCGGGTGGCAACCACTCGATGTGTCCCTTTCACGTCGATGTTTCTCTCTCTCTCCCTTCCTCTCTCTCCCTCCCACTCTATCTGTACAAAACATGGAAAAATATCCTCAGGTGAGGATAAAAAATAAATAAATAAATAAATAAATAAAGAATTGCAACAAAACAATAATGCATTTGAACAAATCAACTTCTCCCATAATTCTGCAATTATCTTAATTACTAAAAACATAGCATATTTAAGGAGCTAGGATATTTAAATTACTGTGGTTTTAAAATTCCATGAGCAATACAACTGTGTAGTAGGTTAATGTAGCTGAATACTTTTAAATCAGTGGTTCTCATTGCCCCCTAGAGGTCGCTTTGTACATGGAGACATTCTGGGACTGATGGAGAGAGGAGTGGGGTGAAAGCTCTAGCAGTATTTAATGGGCAAGTGCCAGAGACACTAGAGGTACAGCAATGCAGGGAATAAGCCGCTATGGCAAAGAACTGCCACATGTCCTGGATGAATTTCAAACATTCCACTAAATATATCTAAGGCTAGAATTTAATTTGTAAAAAATGTATTCTCCACTGTTATTAATGTATCCCAAATTTTCCAAAATGCAACCACGCTATAAATCTCTTTGCTTTGTTCAGAACATTACTGAGTTGTTCACCATTTTGGAAAACCATGCCACCAATCTCAATGCCACTTGGGTATGTGAATCACCAATACAGATGACACTATATCAATCACACTTTCACAGCTATCACATTCACAATGATTTTATGTATAGGTGGCAACCACTTGACTACCTCTTGAGACAACTAGTGTAGTCCACGCAAATATTTACATACTGAAATATACATTTTATTATAAGTTGCTTTCCATCTATTTCTCCTATATATTAAAATTAGGATATTATGATTTTTAAAAATTACACAGATAAGTAATATTAACTATGATTTTCATTTCCAGTTAACAATGGAGACAATATAAAATATTTATTATAAAAAGTCAATAATGGGTCTAATAAGATGAAAATCAATTTTTTAAAAAATACACATGAGCCCTGGCCAGTGTGGCTCAGATGGTTGGGTGTTATCCAGGCACCAGGAGGTTGCCAGTTCAATTCCTGGTCAAGGACAGCCAATTGATGTTGCACTCTCACATCTATGTTTCTCTCTCTCCCTTACCCTTCCTCTCTAACTAAAAATCAATAAACTAATTTTTAAATAAAAAATACACGAGATCAAGTAAGACCAAAATCAAAGGTGCTCTAATTTTCTTGTGAAGATAATTAGTAAAACTGAAAATACCAAAATGTAACTATTTCACTTCTGATTCTCATCTGAAGGGAACCACACACATCACAGTAGAATAAATCTTACCCAGAGGAACTCAATTGCATTAAGACAACAATGCAATGACCAAGGGGACCACTGCTCCAGATAGGGCCCTTAATTTTCTTGGTTCATTGTTTATATATCAAATCCTCAGAGATAAAGTAATATTTGATTTAAACAAAACCATGCAATGGCTTGGCAATAAGTGTTTCAGTATACCAAATAAAGAAGCATTATTCAATTCAGTACATTTTAATGAATGTTAAAAACACTTACTGAAAATATATTGAGTATGGCACTGAATACCATCTAGTTTAATACTCCTTTCATCTTGGGAAAACCAACCCAAAAGCACACTGTAATAAATTCCATTTTTTAATTCCTCTACTACTTCTAAAGAAGCTTATCACATTCTGATACAAACCATGATTTTTTAACTCCACTTAAAATGTATTGTAAGCCCTGGCCGGTTTGGCTCAGCAGTTAGTGTCGGCCTGCGGTCCAGAGAGACCCGGGTTCGGTTCCCACCAAGGGCGCGTACCTCAGTTGCAGTTTGTCTCTGGCCCTGGTTGGTCGGGCAGGTGGCAGCCACTCAATGTGTCCCTTTCACGTGAAGATCTCTCTCTCTCTCTCTCTCTCTCTCTCTCTCTCTCTCTCCCCCTCCCTCCCTCCCTCCCACTCTATCTGAACAAAAAATGAAAAAAAATGTCCTCGAGTGAGGATAAAAAAAAAAAATGTATTGTAAGCCCTGGTCAGTTTGCCTCAGCAGTTGGAGCATCAGCCCTTGGCCGAAGGGATCTCAGGTTCAATTCCAGTCAAGGGCAAATACCTGGGTTGCAGGCTCAATATCGGGCCCCAGGGCTATGTGGGAGGCAACCAACCAATGTGTCTCTCACATCAGTGTTTCTGTCTCTCTCTCTCTCTCTCTCTCTCCCCCCCCCCCCACCCTTCCTCCCTCTTACTCTCTCTGAAAATCAATGGGAAAATAACCTCAGGTGAGGATTAACAAAAATAAATACATAAAAATGTTTTAATAAGATCTGTAGGGGAACTTCAAAATGTCTACCAATGAGCCCTGGCCTGGCAGTTCAGTTCATTAGACCAGCATCCCAATACGCTGAGGTTGTGGGTTCGATCCCTGGGCAGGGCACATACAAGAATAAACCAATGAATGCATAAATAAGTGGAACAACAAATTGATGATTCTTCCTTTCTCTCCTTCTAAAAAATCAGCTTAAAAAAAATTTCTACAGCCCTGGCCAGTTTTGCTCAGTGGTTGGAACACTGGCCTGCAGACTGAAGGGTTGAGGGTTTGATTCAGGTCAAGGGTATGTACCTGGGTTGCAGGTTCCCTGGATCCTGAGCCCTGGTTGGGGTCGTGTGGGAGGCAACCAATTGATGTGTCTCTCTCACATTGTTGTTTCTCTCTCTCTCTCTCTCTCTCTCTCTCTCCTTCCCTCCCTCCCTTCCACTCTCTCTAAAAGTCAATGGAAAAATGTCCTCGAGTGAGGATTAGCCTCCCCCCCAAAAAGTCTACAAACGAAATATACATTTGCTCAAAAGGACATGCTGAGAGGGCCATCTAGTGGTAACAGGAATTACATGTAATTTAAAATGTAAAGCTTAGTCTATTTTGTTTTAAATTTCTATACCTCATAGCTTATAAACCTGTTGTGAGGTTACAGCATCTCCTGGACATGACAACTCTCTACATAACTGTAAAGTACTAACTAGTTCCATGTGAATTGTTTCTAGTACTCTTAAAAATGAATATGAATAAAAACACTTTAAAATGTAATCCTATAATATACTTAATAAAAATTTAAATTTTTATTAAATTTTTTTAGAAATATCACTCCTAGAATACAATTATAAATCCAATAAAATTCTTAAGTTCTTCATCAAGCAATTTAGCACTAAGTACCAGCCCAAATCCTTTAAGTTGTTCATACTCTTTGACCTAGTAATTTCATTCATATAATCTATCATAAGAAAACTATCTGAAACATAAATATTATAACAGTAATAATGTAAAATAGGAAAAAAATTGAAATGCCCTAGGGCAAATAATAAAAAAATTAAAATGGAGCATTGTGGTCTTTTATTTTTTACTTTTTATTATGAGAAGTTTTGAACAAATATAAGAATAGACACAATAGTGTAACAAACTGCCACAGAGCCACCCCTAGCTTCAAAATTATCAGTTTATGGCCAATCCATTTCCCATGTACACATATTATTTTGAAGCAAATATCAGACATAGTTTATCTATAAATATTTCAGTATGTATCTCTAGAAAATAAAAATACCAAACTGAGTTCAAAGGTTTCAAATTAGTATGTTCTAGAACTGATCTGCCCAATATAGTAGCCATTACCAAAAGAGGCTACTGACTATTGAAATGCATCTAGTCAAAACTGAGGTGTATAGATATAATGAACCAGATTTTGAAGACTTAGTACCAAAAATAATGTAAAATCGCTCATTAGTAGCTTTTATATTGATTAATGTTAAAATGGCAGTATTTTGGCTATATAGGGTTAAATAAAATATATTATAAATATTAATTTCACCTGTTATTTTCAGGTTTTTTTTAATGTGCCTACAGAAAACTTTAAATATATGGCTTGTATTATATTTCTATTGGACAGAGTTGTTCTAGAAACCTCTTGAAGGCACCAACTTTAGAATGTGCAAAGAGTTGCAACATTTTAAAATAAGATATAAGGCATTCTCATAGAAAAACTTTATCTAATGAATTATCCATTGACACTGGATAGACTTTCCCTCTAAAAACTATAGGTGGATATGTATGGCCTTTGTCCTTAAGACTTCACAGATTCATTTGGGGATAAAGGCACCCATAGAGCCTACTAAATTCTCATCTTTGCAACCCACTGTACCTTTACCCATTCAACTACTAGTCTCTTTTAAATCACAAGTATATTGCTCTGGCCGGTTTGGCTCAGCGGTTGGAGCAATGGTCCCTGGACCAATGGGTCGCAGGTTCGATTCCGGTCAAGGGCACCTCAGTTGTGATTCCTTCCCAGCCCTGGTTGGGGTCGTGCGGGAGGCAGCCACTCGATGTGTCCCTTTCATGTCGATGTGTCCTTTCATGTCGATGTTTCTCTCTCTCTCTTCCTTTCTCTCACTCCCACTCTATCTGAACAAAAAAATAGAAAAATGTTCTCGGGTAACATAAAATAAAATAAATCACAAGTATTTATCCAAAGGAAGAGACTGAAGCTTAAAAAGAGTACAAGCAGAAGATGAAAATAAGGCTACAACTCTACTGGAACCAGGCCAGTAGATGGTTTTGAATTAATCAGAGAAGCATAACTTACCTGTTTACTATAAAGTGAAACCAAGGAACTGATGGATGTCAGAAGTCACAACAGTAAACCATCAATATCTGGCCCAACAGTAAGAATGCTTACACTCTGATCCTTTCTCGCCAAGATTTCTTATATTCATCCCTTCCTTCTACTAACTCATCTTACACATTCATTGCCTCATACCTCAAACATTACAATAGCCTCTTAGCTGACCTAATTCTAGTTTCTTCATCCTGCTGCCAGCCAATCCTCCTAAAATAAAATTTCATTCAATTCAAACATTTCTATAAGTGAATCTCTACATAGTACCTACCTTCCAAGAATTCACCATCTAGTAGGGAAGATGGTGGGGCAAAAGTAGGTTTATAGTTGTAAGTATGCAATAGTTTATTCTTGTATTATTATTTATTTTTTCCTACTTTTGCCCCACCCTGTCCATCTCATGATTCCCTTGTCTAAAATTATCATCAGCACTACCATTTGAAGAACAATTTATCAGTAGAGTTGAAGATACACCTACCCTTTGACCCAGGGATTCCACTGCTGGGAAGCTAACATTTCCTTTTGTACTCTAAAATGTGTAAACAAAGAGAGGAATCATGTATCATAAGTATGTTTCCAGAAACATTATTTATAATAGAAAAAAAAGGAAACTATAAACAATTTAAGTGTCCATCAACAGAAAAATATTTGTTTTTATCATAAAACTTTTCAAATACAGAAAAGTATGTATATGCATATGTATTTATGTGTGCAGGTATACTAATACACAATCCCATATGACAATCACCCACATTCTAAATAAAAGTTGCCCAGCCAGTGCGGTTCAGTGGATTGAGTCCCATGGACTGAGAGGTCCCAATTTGATTCCCAGTTAGGGCACATGCCCGGGTTTCAGGCTCGATCCCCAGTAGGGGGCATGCAGGAGGCAACCAATCGATGTTTCTGTATCACATTGATGTTTCTCTCTCTCTCTCCCTTCCTCTCTAAAAAAAAATCAATTAAAAAAATATTTAAGCCCTGGCCAGTTTGGCTCAGCAGTTAGCGCGTCGGCCTGCGGTCCAGAGAGACCCGGGTTCGTTCCCGTTAAGGGTATGTACCGCAGTTGCAATTTGTCCCTGGCCCAGGTTGGGTTGTGCGGGTGGCAAACACTCAATGTGGCCCTTTCATGTCGATGTTTCTCTCTCTCTCTCTCCCTCCCACTCTATCTGAACAAAATATGGAAAAATGTCCTTGGGTGAGGATAAAAAAAAAAATTTAAAAGTTGACCATCTTGCTTCATCCTACTCCTTTCTAAAAAATGATGTACTTTATAGTTGACACATGGCATTTTGTCATTATATCCCTAAACCAATTTTATTCTAGGACAGTTTTCCTCTCCCCCCACACCCCTATCTACCTCCCATGACATTAAATGACCAGTTCATGCATATGTCACATTCTAGATTTTTCTGACTGCTTCAAGGTAGTACTTAATTTCTTTCATCTTTTATATTCTTATAAACTAAAAGTCTAAAATTGACTAAATTCAGGTTTTAAATTTTGGTCAAAAATATTTCATAGTTGATGCTACATACATGATATTAAATCACATCAGGAAGCATATTTTTTGGTTGCTTTTTAGTGATATTAAGATTAATAATTAGGCCCTGGCCGGTTTGGCTCAGCGGTTAGAGCGTCGGCCTGCGGTCCCGAGAGACCCGGGTTCGGTTCCTGCTAAGGGCATGTACCTCAGTTGCAGTGTGTCCTCGGCCCTGGTTGGATTGTGCGGGTGGCAACTACTCGATGTGTCCCTTTCACGTTGATGTTTCTCTCTCTCTCCCTCCCTCCCACTCTTCTGAACAAAATATCAAAAAATGCCCTCGGGTGAGGATAAAAAATAATAATAATAATAATAATAATTAGGTTGGTGATAGCCTGATCCTTCCATTGTAGTTATATTGTTTTACTTTGAGACCAACTAGTACCCTGTGGAGTATTACTATGGCACCATGTGAATATCCAATTCCCAAAGAACCTTTTGCCTAACAGTAGCATCCATTAATGATCCTGGCCCAAATCAACTAATTTTTAACAGGTTTTAGAAAATTGTGACTTTCTAATTCTGATTCCTTCTATTTTATATTATCTGGCATTCCTCATTAACTATAATGTTTCTACTAAAGAGGCACTTCAGATGCTTTTAAAAGAATTTTTATTGATTGATTTTTAAAGAGAGAGCAAAGGAGAGGAAGAGGGAAAGACAGACACAGACAAACAGACATCAATTTTGTTGTTCCACTTATTTATGCATTCATTGGTTGATAATTGTATATGCCTTGACCAGAGATCTGAAACCCCAACCTTGGCATATAGGGAGGACACTCTAACCAACTGAGCTACCTAACCAGGGCTCAAATGCTTAATCACCAATTTCCAGAAGTAAAGAATATGTATAACAGTCATCTCCATTTTTTTTTTTTTTTACTGTTATATGTTGTTTCAATGAATTATTCTCATTATTTTTGATGCTCAACCTGTCCCAGTTTTGGCCAACCAAGGCCTGTTCAGGTTGGCTTTTGTGTCTTTTTTTTTTAATCCTCACCCGAGGACATTTTTGCATTTATCCTCAGGTAGAGCAGGAGGAAGAGAGAGAGAGAGAAACATCAATCTGAGAGAGGCACATGGAGTGGTTACCACCCACACGACCCCAAACAGAGCTGGGGACAAACTGCAACCAAGGTACATGCCCTTAGTGGGAACCAAACCCGGGTGTCTCTGGTCCATGGATGGATGCTCTAACCACTGGGCAAACCAACCAGGGCAGCTTCTGTGTCTTTAAAAGGTTTGCCACTTCTGGGGCAAGGTGCTGCAGGCTCACTATGTATGTTCTCTGCCCCAGTCCTGAAATAAGTCATTGCTTTGAGGAGCCCTGGATTCTAAGTAGAAGTATTTGAAGACCAACATCAGGGTATTAAAAGAACTAATATCGATTCTGGCCAGTTTGGCTCAGACATTGGAGTGTCAGCCTGCAGACCAATGAGTCCCGGGTTCGGTTCTGGTCAGGGGTATGTGCCTCGTTTGCAGTTTGTACCCAGCCCTGGTCGGGTCGTACAGAAGGCAGCTACTTGATGTGTTCCTTTTCCATCAATGTTTCTCTCTCTCTCTCTCTCTGTTCCTCTCTCTCCCTCCCACTCTAACTAAACAAAAATGAAACAATGTCCTCAGGTGAGGATAAAAAAAATAAAAAATAAAATAAAAGTACTGATTTCTACCAAAGTGACACACTTGCTTCTTGGTCCTTTCAGTGAACAAGGCTATAAAAGAATAGATTTAAGAAATGTATGTTTGTGTGTGTGTGTGTATATATATGTGTGTGTGTGTGTGTATTTTACATACACACACACACATTTTTTTTTTTTTCCTCACCCTAGGACAGTTCTGCATTTATCTTCAGATACAGAGGGAGGAAGAGAGAGAGAGAAACTTCGATGTGAGACACATCAAGTAGTTGCCACCCATACGACCACGACCAGGGATAGGGACAAACTGCAACCCAGGTACATGCCCTTAGCGGGAACCAAACCCGGGTCTCTCTGGTCCACGGGCGGACGCTCTAACCGCCAAGCCAAACCGGCCAGGGCTATCTATTTTTTTTTTTTTAATCCTCACCCGAGGACATTTTTCCATTTTTTTGTTCAAATAGAGTGATAGGGAGAGAGAGGAAGAGAGAGAGAGAGAGAGAGAGAGAGAGACATCGATATGAAAGGGACACATCGAGTGGCCGCCACCTGCATGACCAACCAGGGCCGGGGACAAACTGCAACCGAGGTACATGCCCTTAGCAGGAACCGAACCCGGGTCTCTCTGGACCGCAGGCCGACGCTCAAACCTCTGAGCCAAACCGGCCAGGGCAGGGCTATCTATTTTTTTAAGAAATATATTTTAAATCATAAATTCATACTGACATTTATAATTCCAATTTAACATTATCAGATTTCTTGCTTAGCACCTTTGATTTTACATGTATCTCTACTGGCTCCTAATATATAAGCCTAAAAATTTATTGGCATTATCCTACAATATATATCCACTGGTATCAAAATAAAAATAATAGTATTACAAACAGTAATTAAATGAATGAAGTTGAAGGATTCTTTTGTCCTTAGCATATATGTTATTTAGTGTTGAGCTCAAAAGTCACTTGATTTAAGTGTTTTTCTCCATGTATTTAAATAACATTTTTTGATATACACATAGGTTCACTTGTTCAAGCTTGTTTTCAATTTCAGGGACTGTTTTCATTTTGAATTGTAATTTTTCAATGTGTCTCCACAATCCATAAGTCAAATGTACCACTCTGGTGGGGGATACTGTTAATGGGGAGGTTATGCATGTATGGGGGCAAATGGAAATCTCTCAAAATTCCCTCAATTTTGCTGTGAACCTAAAACTGGCCTATAAAATCTTGTCCTTTTTTTTTTTTAAATCCTCACCCGAAGATATTTTTTTATTTATCTTCAGATAGAGTGGGAAGGAGAGAGAGAGCAAGAAAGGGAGAAAGAAAAACATCGACGCAAGAGAGACACATTGACTGGTTGCCTCCCACACGACCCAGACCGGGGCTGGGGATGAACTGCAACAAAGGTATGTGCCCTTGGCCGGAATCAAACCGGCAACTCATTGGTCCATGGGCCAACGCTCTAACCGCTGAGCCAAACTGGCCAGGGTTAAAAATCTTGTCTTAAAAAAAATCATTTTGGAGATGATTGGGGAAATCTGAACACTGCCTTAATATAGAATGATATTAAGGAATTATGTTGATTTTTTTCTGACTACAACAGTAGTATTATAGTTTAAGTTTATATTTTTTAGAGATAAAAACAAGATATTTATGAATTAAATAATGTGATACTTAAAAAAATTTTTTTTAATCCTCACCCGAGGACATTTTTCAATATTTTGTTCAGATAGAGTGGGAGGGAGGGAGAGAGAGAGAGAAACATCGATGTGAAAGGGACACATCGAGTGGTTGCCACCCACATGACCCAACCAGGGCCGGGGACAAACTGCAACCAAGGTGCATGCCCTTGGCGGGAACTGAACCCGGGTCTCTCCGGACCACAAGCCAACGCTCTAAGCGCTGAGCCAAACTGGCCAGGGTCTTAAAATTTTTTTTATTTTTTTTATTTTCAGATAGAGCAGGAGGGAGAGAGGGAGGAAGAGAGAGAGAGAAACATCGATGTGAGAGAGACACATCGACTGGTTGCCACCCACATAACCCCAACAGGGGCTGGGGACAAACTGCAACCCAGGTACACGCCCTTACTGGGAACTGAACCCAGGTCTCTCTGATCCATGGGCTGATGCTCTAACCGCTAAGCCAAACGGCGAGGGCTGATACTTTAAAAAATTTTTAATAATTGTCCGGTAGGTGTGGCTCAGTGGTTGAGCGTTGACCCATGCACCAAGAGGTCGCCAGTTTGATTCCTGATCAGGACACATGCCCAGGTTGTGGTCCCAATCCCCAGTGGGGAGCATGCAGGAGGCAGCCAGTTGATGTTCTCTTTCATTGATGTTTCTATCTCTCTCTCCCTCTCACTTCCTCTCTCTCTAAAATCAATACAAGAAAAAAAAAAACTTAAAAAACTTTTTTTTTTTTTAATCCTCACCCGAAGACATTTTTTCTATTTTTTGTTCAGATAGAGTGTGGGAGGGAGAGAGAGAGAGAGAAACATCGACGTGAAAGGGACACGTCGAGTGGTTGCCACCCACATGACCCAACCAGGGCCGGGGACAAACTGCAACTGAGGTACATGCCCTTAGCGGGAACCGAACCCGGGTCTCTCAGGACCGCAGGCCGACACTCCAACCGCTGAGCCAAACCGGGCAGGGCTAAAAAACATTTTTTTTTTTTTTTTATCCTCACCCGAGGACATTTTTTCATCCTTTGTACAGACAGAGTGGGAGGGAGAGAGAGGAAGAGAGAGAGAGGGAAACATCGACGAAAAACATTTTTTTTAATAATTTGGGAATATATATGAAACTAGATTAGTCATGAGTGGATCATTTCTGAAGCTGGGTAATAAATACATGGAAGTTCATTATACCCTTTTTTCCTTTTATATATTTCAAATTTTCTATACAAAGAGTTTTGTTTTTTAATTTACCCTCCTTCTGAAAATACAAGGACCTTAGAACCTGAAACTCCATTTATCCCCTTCTTTATTGCCTTTAATCTATTAGATATTTTTACTGTTTGATACAATCACATTTTATTTTCCAAATATATATCACTTTCTTTACCTTTCAGCCCTTCATACATTTTACTCTTCTGTTGTGGGATCAATTTCATTTTACCCAATGTATATCCTATAGAATTGGACCAATGTGGTGCATATGACTATTTAAACTTAAATATCTTTACTGCATCATCATTCTTTTTTTTTCCAATTTTTATTAATTTATTTTTGTTACAGATGTTTCTTTTCCCCCCTAGACACCTTCCTCCCCATCCTGCCCCCACCCTGCACATTGTTGTCTATGTCTATTGGTTATGCATACATGCATGTAAGTTCTTTGGTTCATCTCCTCCATCCCCTCCCACCCCCCTACCCTGAGGTTTGTCAGTCTGAACCATACTCCTTTCTATGTCTCTGGGTCTATTTCGTTCATCAGCCCACCTTGTTCATTATATTCCACAAATAAGTGAGATCATGTGGTAGTTGTCTTTCCCTGATTGGCTTATTTCGCTTAGCATAATACTCTCGAGGTCCCTCCATGTCGTCTCAAAGGATAAGAGATCTTTCTTTCTTACAGCTGCATAGTATTCCATTGTATATATGTACCATGGCCTTTTTATCCACTCATCTATTGATGGACACTTGGGCTGTTTCCAGATCTTAGTGATTGTAAATAGTGCTGCTATGAACATAGGGGTACATATATTCTTTCTGATTAGTGTTTCAGGCTTCTTAGGATATATTCCTACAAGTGGGATCACTGGATCAAATGGCAATTCAATTTTTAATTTTTTGAGGAAACACCATAGTGTTTTCCATAGTGGCTACACCAGTCTGTATTCCCACCAGCAGTGTGCTAGAGTCCCCTTTTCTCCACACCCTCACCAGCACTTGTTTGATCATCAACCTTTTTTTTTTTTAATCTTCATCTGAGGCCATTTTTCTATTTTTTGTTCAGATAGAGTGGGAGGGAGAGGAAAAAAACCATTGACATGAAAAGGACACATCGAGTGGCTGCCTCCCACACAACCCAACCAGGACCGGGGACAAATTGCAACCGAGGTATGTGCCCTTAGCGGGAACCAAACCTGGGTCTCTCTGGACCTCACGCTGACGCTCTAACCACTGGGAAAACCAGCCAGGGGATCATCATCATTCTTTTTTATCCTCACCCGAGGATATTTTTCCATTTTTTGTACAGATAGAGTGGGAGGGAGAGAGAGGAAGGGAGAGAGACAGAAACATCGACGTGAAGGGACACATCGAGTGGCTGCCACCCGCACGACCAACCAGGGCTGGGGACAAACTGCAACCGAAGTACATGCCCTTAGCGGGAACCGAACCCGGGTCTCTCTGGACCGCAGGCTGACGCTCTAACCACTGAGCCAAACCGGCCAGGGCATCATCATCATTCTTTAAAGATATTTTCACTAAGTGTAAAATTCTACATTGGCAAGCTTTTTCCATTTCATATTGCAGATATCATTTCACTATCTTCTGACTTTAACTGTTGCTGCTGAGAAGTCATCTGTTAATCTAATTCTTGTTCCTTTGATAGTTATCTTTTCTCTGGCTACTTTTTAGATTTTTCTCTGTCACTATTTTTTTGCAATTTCATTATGACGTGTCTAGGTATGGACTTATTTTTATCTTGATCAGGCTATGTTGGAATTATTGAATCCTGGGTTTGGTATCTTTCATTGGTTCTGGAAAATATCAGCCATCATCTCTTTAAATGCCCCATTCTCTCTCTCTTCTTGTTCTGAAATTCCAAATAAGATCTTCTTAAGCCATGCTCCGTATCTCTTATCCTGTCTTCTTTTTGTTTGTTTGTTTTTTCTATCCTCCTGCCTCTAAGCTACATCCCAGAAATTTTGTCTGGTCTATATTCCAGGTCAATAATTTTTCTGATGTGTCCAATAGGCTACAAATAACATTAAGTTTTAATTCAGTTATTGTATTTTTTTATTTCCAGCAGTTGTATTTGTTTTTTTCAAATCTACAGTGCTTTTTCTTTTTTTTAGTTTCCTATTTCCTGAGGACGTTTTTTTTTTTTTTTTGGCATTTATCTTCAGATACAGCGGGAAGGAGACAGGGAGGAAGAGAGAGAGAAACATCAATGTGAGAGAGACACATCAAGTGGCTGCCACCCACACGACCCCAACCGACACTGGGGACAAACTGCAACCGAGGTACAAGCCAAACCTGGGACTCTCTGGTCTGCAGGCCAATGCTCTAACCACTAAACCAAACCAGCCAGGGCAGTTTGTCACTTATTTGTAAACACGGTAAGCATGGTTGTTTTATCATTTATTCTCTAACATATTATGCCTATGAAAATATTTCTCTGCTGTCTGTTGTTCCTGCTGTTTCTTGTCTATTTCCTTGTCTCCTTGTACACCTGGTTATCTCTGTGTGCTGGTGTCTTTGAAAAATTATTTGAGGGAATGCCTAAGATGAAGGAGTATTCCTCTAGGAAACAACTGCATTTGTTTCTGCCAAGTACCCTAAGAGACACTACCAGTCAGGGACCAATCTAAGTTAGATCATGATTTAAGGTTCTCTTATCTTGCTAGGCTTTGGCTGCAACTTTACAGAGATTTTTGTTTCCTTTCTTTTGTTCTCCTGTTCTGCTCAATGCCAAGACCACTTGTGCTCAAGTCCCTAATATTTGGCTGGGAGGTAGGTAATGAAAGAGGGGCAGGGGTTAGTTCTGGTTCATCCTTATTTCTCAGGTGTAAACTATGGAGTCCAAGCCTATAAGGAAGAATACCTTAAAAGACTTTACATGTCCATGTGTTGGATAGGCTATGGGTCTTGATTTTGTCTGCCTTACCCCATATGGCTGATGATCAGAAGTCTAAATTACCTAAATTTGTTGATATCAGTAACCATACTCAGGGTAAAAGTGGCATCAGTTATCTAGGTATTCTGCTAACCTCTCTTGTTTTAGGCTTTCTTCCAGAATTTGACTTGCCAGACTCCCTTATCTTCTCAGTGCTTCAAAGCTTGAAAGGTAGTATTTTATATATCTTATCCAGCATTTTTAGTTGTTTTCAATAAGAGGAGTGGTCTAAATAATCTAGTCCACCATTACCCAAATGCAAGATATACTTTGAAGTAGAGCTAACAGGACTTCTTGACTTATTACATGTCAGTATACAAGAAAAAGAGGAGAGTCAATGACATCTAGGTTTTTGGCCTGAACAACTTGGTGAAAAGTAGGATTACTTATTGAAATAAAGATGGCAGAGTGGAACAGGGTGAGTCAGGTGTTAAGAGTTTGGCCACTAACTTGTTAAGTCTGAGATGGTTTAGCTAGTTTATAAATTTCTTGTGGATAGAGACAAGACTTTTTGTTACTGTCATTTGCTCCCATAAGTACTTTAGAACAGTGCTGCACACGTAGTTGACATTCAAGTAATCAAGAATTTCTCTACCTCAGCACCACTAACATTTTAGACCTGAGAGTTCTTTGTTGTGGAAGACTGTCCTGTGCATTAAGATATTTAGCAGTGCCCTGGCCGGTTTGGCTCAGCGGTTATAGCCTTGGCCTTCAGTCTGGAGAGACCCGGGTTCGGTTACTGCTAAGGGCATGTACCTAGGTTGCAGTTTGTCCCCGGCCCTGGTTGGGTCGTGTGGGAGGCAGCCACTCGATGTGTCCCTTTCACAGCGATGTTTCTCTCTCTGTCTCTTCCTCTCCCTCCCTCCCACTCTATCTGAACAAAAAATAAAAAAATGTCCTCGGGTGAGGATAAAAAAAAAAAAAGAAAAAGAAAGATATTTAGCAGCATCCTTGCTCTTTCCCATTAGATGCCAGTGGCGCTCTCCTCTCCTCCATTTTAAAATATAAAAAAAAAAAGTCTCCAGATATTGCTGAATGGCCCATGAAGGCAAAATTACCCATAATTGAGAACCATTAGTTAAATGCTACCTGAATTAAAATTAATTTCTATCCACTAAGCTATGATCATCCTTTCACTCAACTGAACACATCAAAAATATGTAAGAGGTAAGAGTCCATCTAAGACGAAACTGGAGCCCAACCCAAGTCAGCACTTCTCAAATTGTGCTTCCCAGAGCTCCAGAGGAAGGCAGTGCCAATAAAGGCAGTGGGTAAAGAGGATAAGCACAGTTTGGAGGTGACATAACAGTTTCACCCTCACTTAAACAAGATCATCTCCAATTGTTACAGGATTCCATATATGACATTATTTGTAATTTTTAAAGCATTGATAAAATGATTTCCAGTAAAACATCTCTTCAGATATAAAATGGTTAAATTTTAAAATCTCAAGCAAGAATTACTTAACAACTCTTTATTTCTATTCAACAGCCAAGTCCTTATTAACATAAACTCAGAAAAGAACTAAATTAATTTGCAAGTACTGACATGTATGTGTTTTACCTGTGTACTCCTTTTTACTTATTTGACTCTAGCCAAATATAACCAGGGACAAGTTATATGAAATAAAGACTTCAAAAATCAATTCTGAAATGTAACTTGAATAAATTTTAAACCTCAAATTATACTGCAAGAGCTTTTTAGGCACCCACAATGTTGTGACTCCTTTCCTCTATTAGGGTGAAACTCTCTTATATACAGTTACTCCCAAATGAACTATTAAAAAACACTTGTGGCCCTGGCTGGGTGGATGAGTCGCTTAGCACATCATCCCCTGCACCAAAAGGTTGTGGATTTGATTCCCAGTCACGGCACATACCTAGGTTGCAGGTTCAATCCCCAGTTGGGGCACATACAGGAGGCAACCAATCAATGTTTCTCTCTCACATTGATGTTTCTCTGTCTCTCTCTCCCTTCCTCTCTCTCTAAAAATCAATAAAAAACATATCCTTGGGTGAAGATGAAAAAAAAATACTTTTCTCCTCTACTATAAAATTCCCTAAACCAGTTTTAATATTGTTTTTAAAATTATAATATAATCTCATCTATCCTAAAGAGTACTTCCTCATTCAAAACTACTTCTATTTTTTCAAATTTCAGGTGTAATTAAGTTGGAACCATGTTGATAAATCAAGTTCCTACTTTCCACATAAGCTATGTACTTATCAGATATACAGTCTCTATGTCTAAATACACTAAATCTGTGCATACCAATGTCCCCATTTCACTGTAAAATTATGACATAATTACAAAGCTGTTCTCCATAAAACCTAGAATATCAATGTCTGTAATCTAAGGATAAAAAATATTTATTGATGACTATTTAATATTCATGTATAGATAAGGTCAAGTTACATATCTACATATCTAAAGCACATAAATTATATACACACACACTAAACTAAAAAGGAGTAAGAAATTTTCAATTAGCATCTCCAGAACTTCCCACGCACATGCCACAACCTAATCTTCCTCCTGTACTCCCTGACAATGCTACCACCCTCTCTACCTCACAAATGAGAAATCCAGGAGCTATCCTCAACTCCTTCTTCTCCCTCATGTCTTTACATAGTTAGTTAGTTGGTCATCGAGTCCTTTAGGGTCTACTTCACATCTCTTTTTCTCTTAATTTCTTTTTTCAACAGGCAGTAATTTCATATAACTCAAAATATCCAAACACGGAAATGTATGCATTGAAAAGTCTCAATGAAAGCATTTACACTGTTCCCACTCTCCTGCCAGCCACAATAAGTAACCATTTTCAATAGTTTCTTGGGTATCCTCCCAGTGTTTCTATAATTATCAAAAGACAGGATTACTACATACCATTCTGCACTTGCTTTTACTTAACACATCCTGGAGATCTCTCTTCCTCTTAGTTCATACAGAGCTTCCTCATTTTTTTTTGTACAGCTGCTGAGTATGCTGTGTGTATAAGACTTATTTTATTATAGATAGACACTACTGCTATTATAAACAATGCTACAATTAATAACTTTGTAGATGTTTCATTTCATATAACTGAAAGATAAGTTCCCTGAAGTAGAATTACTGGGACAAAGATAAATACAGTTGTAATTTTGATAGATATTGCCAAATTGCCCTGGTGTCATTTTTAAATTTGTCCTTTTCTCACCATTCTCTCTGCCACTGCATTCTCATGACTGTATTAATGAAGTACCCCTTAAGTGGACTCCCATCCTTCCCCAACCATTGTCCATCTTATTGCCACACTGATCATTATTTTTAATTAATTTTTAAATATACACTATAACATTCTAACTTAAAAATGACTGAAAAGGTTGTTTCCTCTGATCATCCCTCCTTATCTCTACTTCTAAAATCCAAACCTCTACCTACCATCCCTGAGTTAACCACTATTATCAGTTTAGTATTTATCTTACCAGACCATATTATTTGCATTTGCATGCATATAATATTGATCTGGCATTTTCCTTATTTATATAAATGCTATCATACTGTATATACTCTATAACTTATCATGCAATAGTTTATGTATTTATTTTTTTATTGTTATTCTACAGTATGAATACACCAATATACTTGCTCATTTTGTTTATTTTTTCAGTTTTTTACTTTTATAAACAATGCTGTAATGAACATACTTTTACATGTCTCCTTATGCACCTATAGAATTATTCCTCCAGTGTGGAAAATAAACAGATTTGTTGGGAATAACATTTTAGTTTTTTAAGTTTATCTTTATTGTTTAAAGTATTACAGATGTCTCTCCTTTTTTCCCCATTGACACTCTCCTTTCTGCTCCCTCTACCCTCCCCCACCTTCACCACACTGTTGTCTGTGTCCATTGGTTCCTCATATATGCATATGAGTTCTTTGGTTTATCTCTTCCCACCCCCATCCCCCTTCTCTCTGAGGTTTGTCAGTCTGTTCCCTACTTCCATGTCTCTGCATCTATTTTGTTCATTATATCCCACAAATAAGTGAGCTCATTTGGTACTTGTCTTTCTCTAACTGGCTCTTTCGCTTAGCATAACACTCTCAAGGTCCCTCTATGTTGTCTCAAAGGATAAAAGATCTTTCTTTCTTACAGCTGCATAGTATTTCATTGGTAAATGTACCACAGCTTTTTCTCCCCTCATCTACTCATGGACACTTGGGTTGTTTCCAGATCTTAGC
Organism: Molossus molossus; assembly: GCF_014108415.1. Lineage (NCBI taxonomy): Eukaryota > Metazoa > Chordata > Mammalia > Chiroptera > Molossidae > Molossus > Molossus molossus. The sequence continues at coordinate 188,566,604 of NW_023425344.1, forward strand.
TATTGTAAAGAGCACTGCTCAAAAAAAGGAAGACAAACAATCCAATTAAAAAATGGGCAGAGGACTTGAACAGACACTTCTCCAAACAGGACATACAAATGGCCAAGAGACATGAAAAAATGCTCAATATCTCTAATCATCAGAGAGATGCAAATTTAAAAAGCTATGAAATATCACCTCATATCTGCCAGAATGACTCCCACCAATAAATCATCAAACAAGTGTTGGAGAGGATATAGAGAAAAGAGTACTCTAGCACACTGCTGGTGGGAATGCAGACTGCTGCAGCCACTGTGAAAAATAATATAGTGTTTCCTCAAAAAATTAAAAATGGAACTGCCATTTGACCCAATGATCCACTTCTAGGAATATACCCTAAGAAAACTGAAACACCAATCCTATGTTTACCGCAGTGCTATTTACAATAGGAAAGAGCATTTTAAATTAATATACTACCAAACTACCCATACCAATTTATACCCCCAAATTAGTTATATAATTTATACTCCCAACAATAGTTCATAGTATTTATTATTACCCTAAAACATAGCCAATCTTAATATTGCCAAACTTTTTTAAGTTTTGCCTATATGATGGTAAATTATGTTTTAATATGTAGCTCTCAAATTAATGAAATTGCGTATCTCAGCAAATGTTTGTTGGCCAGTTATGTTTCCTTTTCTGAAACTGCCTGCTCATAGTCTTTATTTTTCTATGTCACTTTCTTAGTAAGAGTACATTATGTATATTTCTGGTTTATTATATATGTTGCAAATATTCCTCCCAGTCTGTTTAAAATTTACATATATACATATACATATACATATACATATACATATACATATACATATACATATACATCCTCACCTGAGGACCTTTTTTGCATTTATCTTCAGATAGAGTGGGAATGAGAGAGGGAGGAAGAGACAGAGAGGTCGATGTGACAGACACATCAAGTGGATGCCACCCACACAACCCCAACCAGGGCTGGGGTTAAGCTGCAACCAAGGTACATGCCCTTAGCGGAAACTGAAATCAGTACACTCTGGTCTGCAGGCTGATGCTCTAACAGCTGAGCCAAACTAGCCACGGCAAAATTTTTATATATTTAACATTACCAAAGTCTTAAACTGTGGTCAAATTTATAAAAATAGCTTTCTAATACATACATATAATCATGTATTCCAATCATCTATAAAATACCATAGGATTAACTTGAAGTGAAAACTAATTTAAGTAGTTGGCCACCTACCATTTCTTAAGTAGGTCTCAATTCTCAAATATTTCTTATAGAGTGAACTTCACACTGTAACGTATGAAAATTTAATGTTTAAGAAATACTTTTTTGCCCTGGCCGATTTGGCTCAGCAGTTAGAGCATCAGCCTGTGGACCAGAGAGATCTGGGTTCAATTCCCACTAAGGGCATGTACCTTGGTTGCGGTTTGTCCCCGGCCTCGTTGGGGTCATGTGGGTGGCAACCACTCGATGTGTCTCTCTCACATCGATGTTTCTCTCACTCTCTCTTCCTTCTTCTTCTCTCCCTCCTGCTCTATCTGAAGATGAATGCAAAAATGTCCTTGGGTAAGGATTTTTTTAAAAAGTTGCCCTAGCTGGTTTGGCTCAGCGGTTAGAGCGTTGGCCTGCGGTCTGGAGAGACCCGGGTTCAGTTTCTGCCAAGGGCACGTACCTCAGTTGCAGTTTGTCCCCGGCCCTGGTTGGGTGGTGTGAGTGGCAACCACTCGATGTGTCCCTTTCACATCGATGTTTCTCTCTCTCTCTCCTTCCCACTCTATCTGAACAAACTATCAAAAAAAAAAAAAGTAATTTTGGGGGGGTACAACACAGCCCATAAATGTAGACCAACTTCTTCTACCACACAATGGAGAAAACAGTGCTATGTTTCATCACTAGAGGAAAAACTGGCTATATTGGACTTAAACTTACCACTTTCCCCTTGGATTCTCATAATACCATCCCTTTATATGTTATTCTGCTCGAGAAGTCTTTTCCTTATCCCAATTTGTCTGACCAAATATTCATATTCTTCCTCCAAAACCCAGTTCAGACATTACCTCCTCCAACAAGCTCCCCTTTACCTTCTCAGCAAAAAAAAAAAAAAAATTCCTCCACTCTGTCATTGTGCTCTGAGCCTACTTCCATTAATATAGAAATCCCACCATATTTTGAACAATTTGTTTACAAGCTCTCCTCTCCCATAAGCTTCAAGAAGTCAGGCAGGGTTTATCTTAGTTGTGTGCATATTTCAGCATCTAGCCACGTCTAGCATACCACTCAATAGCTATTCAAACAAGTCCTCTCTATTCAGCACTACAATAAATACTAAAAACCTACACACTAAAAAAATTGAAGTCATACACACACACACACACAAAACATGTATATACACTAATGATGTAAAATACTTTTTTTTTTTCCAATCCTCACCTGAGGATATTTTTCTATTTATCATTAGATAGTGGGAGGGGGAGAGAGAGAAATATCGACGTGAGAGACATACATCATCTGGTTGCCTCTCAAGGAAAAACCACAATCGAGGTATATGCCCTTGACCAGAATCAAACCCGGGACTCATTGGCCCACGGGCCAACACTCTAACCACTAAGCCAAACTGGCCAGGGCTAAAATACATTTTTTACTGTGGGTCACAATAAAAAATAATTTGAAAGTTATATGAATTCAGAAAAGCTTTAAATTACCAAACAAAATGATGCTGTCAAAGACTTCTTCAATAAAGGACTTAACCATTTGAAATGTGTACTACCTCTCGAATCTCATCTATAACCCCCCCACACCCTTATTTTTCTGCTATAACTACACAAATCTTAATTATTATTCTAGCAAGCTAAACATGTTCCCACCTTGAGGTCTTGGTTGGACATGTTTCCTCTGCCTAGAAAGTACTTCACTTAGATAACTGCACTGTTTACTCCCTTGTTCCAGACACCCAAAGAGAGCAGCTTCCCCTGACCACCTAATATGACAACCATCTCCCACCATTCTATCCCCTTATCCAGTTTTACTCCTTTTCACTGCACTCATTACCACCTGACATGTGTTTGCAGTACCCCTCCTCCTCCCCAACCCCAAGGCCAGCTCCAAGAAAACAGAGACTTTGTCTTCTGTTTTGTTCATTACTGTAACACCAGAGATTAGAACAGTGCCTGGCACAGGGCAAACATTTCTGAATAGGCTTTGACAGACAAGGAAAAGGAAAAGGAAGAACACATGGAGCTGTGCCTGAACATGGTATATTACAGAGGAAATATGAGCTTGATAATAATGTTAAGGAGTAAAAACAATGAGGTTGAAGAAGAATATAATATGAAAAGGTCTGAAAACCAGAAAGTAGAGTTTGGACTTTATCCTGCAGACAATTGGGAATCATTCAACATTTTGAGCAAATGGTGATCCATTCAAACATTTATTCAGCACAAGTTCAATTCACTTTGCTTGGCACAATGGAGAGTACAAAGGTCAACACCACATGTTCTCTCCTTAGACTGCTTAGGTTTAGTAGCAATGTGTTCAAAAAGTTTTATTTATTTATTTTTAGCAGTTTTTATTTTATGATTCTTTTTTTCCTTTTATTGATTTTTTTAGAGAAAGAGAAAGGGAGAGAGATAGAAACATCGATGAGAGAGAATGATTGGCCCCCTCCTGCACACTCCCCACTAAGGATCAGGCCCGCAACCTGGGCATGTGTCCTGACCAGAAACAGAACTGGCGACCTCTTGGTGCGTGGGTCAATGCTCAACCAGTGAGCCACACCAGCTGAGCTCAAAAAGTTTTAGGACAATTATTCTGGCAGCCATATGCAGGATGGATCTGGAGAAAGGAGACTAAAGTTAGAAAGGGCAAATAACAGGCAATGCAGAATCCTAAGATAAACTGAGATCCAGTGAAGAGTGAAGAACTATGCTGACTGATGGCTATAAGAAATAAGAGACATGTAATCACAGAAAATTTTATGATTTAGACATCACGATGATGAAGTTAACAAAGAAAAATGGAACAGGTTGGAAATTTGGTAATAATAAATCCAAAAGCGATGGAGCCCTGGCTGGGTAGCTCAGTTGGTTAGAATGTCATCCAGATGCACCAGGGTTGTGGGTTTGATCCCTGGTCAGGGCACATATAAGGATCAACCAATGAATGCATGAAAGGGTGGAACAATAAATTGGTGTCTTCCTGTCTCTCTCTTCCTCTCTCTCTCGCCACCCTTCCACTCTTTCTAAAATCAACAAATAAAAAAAAAATTGAAGTGATGGACATACTCAGAGAAAACACATTTAGGAAGCATCGGCATATAAAACATCCACCTGAGAGAAGACATAGAGGGGAGAACTGGACCAACCACCGAGGGGAATGATGACAGTGGTAAAAGGATCATGAAACAACAAAGGAAACAGAAAGTAGTAGTCAGAGAGGGAAAACCAGGATGGCACACTAACATGAAGGGCAAGGAAAGGAAGAACGTTAAGAGGCCTAAGTGGAAATCAATATATTCCTTCATGTTATAATGACATTTTGGTCAATGACAGACCACATATACAATAGTAGTCCCATAGGATTATAATGGAGCTGAATAATTCCTATAACCTAGTGTGGGCGTAGCCATCCTAAGGTCAGAGCACAACACATTACTCACGTGTCTGCAGTGATGCTGATGTAAACAAACCTACTGCGCTGCCAGTCGTATAAAAGCATAGCACATGTAATTATGTACAGAGCATAATACTTTTTTTTTTTTTTAATCCTCACCCGAGGATATTTTTCCATTTTTTGTACAGATAGAGTGAGAGGGAGAGAGAGGAAGAGAGAGAGAGAGAGAAACATCGATGTGAAAGGGACACATCGAGTGGCTGCCACCCGCACGACCAACCAGGGCCGGGGACAAACTGCAACCGAAGTATGTGCCCTTAGCGGGAACCGAACCCGGGTCTCTCCGGACCACAGGCCGACGCTCTAACCGCTGAGCCAAACTGGCCAGGGCCAGAGCATAATACTTGATAATGATAATAAGTGACTGTTACTGGTTTATGTATTTTACTATACTATACATTTTTTTATTAATCTTGGGGGGGAGGGGGGGAGAAACACTGATGTGAGAGAGAAACATTGATTGGTTGCCTTCTGTACATGCCCCCAACCAGGATTAAACCCAAAACCAGGAATCGAACCCATCAACTTTTGGTGTATGGGACAATGCTCCAACTAACTGAGCCACACTGGCCAGGGCTATACTATACTTTTTATCATTATGTTAGAATGTACCCTTTCTTCTTATTAAAAAAAAGTTTGCTATAAATCAGTACACTGTGTTATGCCAGCAGCAGTCTCATACACCTCATATTTACCATATCTCTTGATTGCATCGTTGTTTCTTGTGTTTGATTTAATCTCATGTTGTTTTATACAGAGACATGCATATAGGCTTGAAGCCTAGGAACAATAGTCTATACTATATAGCCTAGGTATGTAGTAGGCTACACCATCTAGGTTTGAGTATGTGCATTCTATGATATTTGCACAATGATAAAATCACCTAACAAATGTAACCCCTCTATTAAGTGGCACATGACTGGCTGAATAAAATCAGTATGAAGACAATATCATTGGCAAGAAGGATGTTTCTTGAAAATAGTCTGAATATGACTAGCAAGTTAAGGAAGAAGTAGCAAAAGAGCTAAGGGTAGCAATTTTAACTAAAATCTTAAAAGTTTTTTTGAAAGAGAAACAAGGATAGTTGTAAATAGTAGCAATAGTTAGTCAAAGTTGGTTTTTCTCCTCCCCAAATATAGAGGTCTGTACATACCTGAAGGCAGAGAGAAACAACGATTGCAGATAATGATCAAAGTGATGAGAGGAAAGGCATGGCAGCAAGATTCCTACAAAAGCAAAAGATTCCACTTCCATTCGGGTTACAGAATAAGATGAAAGAATAGAGATTATTTTCATGGTGACAATAAAAAAATGTGCAAAATTGTACTCTATTTTTTCTATTAAGAAGTCAATGGTATCTTTTGAGGGAGAAGAAGAAGATAGAGACAACAGAAAAACCTGAGATTTATAAAATAATTGTCAAGTTCAAAACACTGGTTATAAGGATGTCAAGGAACTTAGTGAGAACATCAACAACATAAAAAAGGACCAGTCAGAAATGAAGGATGCACTAAATGAAATAGAGAATAATTTACATGGAATCAATAGTAGAGTAGATGAAACCAAGAAGCAAACTATCGATTTGGAATATAAGAAAGCACAAAACACCGAATCAGAACAGCAAAAAGAAAAAAGAATCCAAAAAAATGATAGTGTAAGGAGCCTCTGGGACAACTTCAAGTGTGTCCAACATTCGCATCATGGGAGTGTCAGAAGGAGAAGAGAGAGAACAAGAAATTAAAAACCTATTTAAAAAAATAATGACAGAAAATTTCCGTAACTTGGTAAAGGAAACAGACATACAAGACCAGGAAGCTCAGAGAGTCCCAAACAAGATGAACCCAAAGAGGTCCATACCAAGACACATCATCATCAAAATGCAAAAGGTTAAAGACAAACAGAGAATCTTAAAAGTAGCCAAGAGAAAAGCAAGGGAGCTCCCATAAGACTGTCAGATTTCTCAAAACAAACTTTGCAGGCCAGAAGGGAGTGGCAAGAAGACATAGAGGGGTGAATTGGACCAACTACTGAGGGGAATTCAAATTGATGAAAAGCAAGAACCTACAACCAAGATTACACCATCCTGCAAAGCTATCATTTAGAATTGATAGTCATATACAGTTTCCCAGACAAAAAAATGCTAAAGGAGTTCATCACCACCAAACCAGTATTATATGAAATGTTGAAGGGTCTTCTTGAAGAAGATTAAAAAATGGCAATACATATCTATCAACAATTGAATCTAAAAACCAAATGAACAAGCAGAACAGAAACAGACTCATAGATACAAAGAACTTTTTGTTGGTTGCCAGGATGGGTGGAAAAGGTGAAGGGATTAAGAAATACAAATTGGTTGTTAGACTGATGAACCTCAGGGGAAGGGGGGGGGCAGGGAGAGACAAACCAAAGAACCTATATGCATATATGTATAACCAATGGCCACAGACAATAGTGTGAAGAAGGCAAGAGAGGGGTGGGAACAGGGAAGAGGGGGGTCAATGGGGACAAAAATGGGGGACATTTGCAATACATTCAACAATAAAGATAAGTTTTAAAATAAATATAATAAAATAATTGCCAAGAAGCTGCAAGAGCCCATTGGAATTATTAAGTATAAATTCAGAGTTAGCCTAAAATATCTTCATAATTACCCACCTTCCTCTACAAATAAACTGCAACCTGTGAGGAAAAACAAAAACAGATGGTAGCAGATTTGACAACAGGAGCCTAGTACAATATGAAAGAGGTGACTCTTGTCAAGTACAGGCTCTATCTCGTGCATACAGGAACTAGCTAAGACAGAGAAATTTAGGGTCCCAATGAATGGAATAAAGGAACATAGATGGAGTAATCATGTGGGCAAAGATCAAAGTGTTCACACAAGCTAGTTGGGATGTAAGGGAAATGTTTTAGATCATTCACATACACACCTACTGTTTGCTATGGTCTGAATGTTTTTGTGTCCTCCCCCACTGCCCAAATTTGTATGTTAAAGTTTTAATGCCCAAAATGATGATGGTATTATAAGATGAAGCCATGAAGATAGATAGGTCATGAATGAGATTAATTTCCCTATGAAAAGAGACCTGAGATAGCTCCCTTGCTCCTTCTACTATGTGATTATAAAATAGAGAAGTATGCAACCGGAAAGAGACTTGCCACCAACATCCAACCATGCCGGTGCTTTGATCTCAGACCAAACAGCCTCTAGAAGTGTGAAAAATAAAATTCTGGCCCTGGCCAGTATGGCTCAGCGGTTAGAGCATCGGCCTGCAGTCCAGAGAGACCCGGGTTCGGTTCCCACTAAGGGCATGTACCTCAGTTGCGGTTTTTCCCCGGTCCTGGTTGGGTCATGTGGGTGGCAACCACTCAATGTGTCCCTTTTACATTGATGTTTCGCGCTCTCTCTCTCCCCCTCCTACTCTATCTGAACAAAAAAATATCGAAAAATGTCCTCGGGTGAGGATAAAAAAGAAAGAAAAAAAATTTTTTTTAAACTTCTGTTGTTTATAAGCTGCCTAGTCTCTGGTATTTACTTATAACAGGTCAAATGAACTAAAACACTATTATTCACACTAGCCAAGATATGAAAGCAACTTAAGTGTCTATCAATCAATGAATGGATAAAGATGTAGTATTACAGCCTGGTCAGTGTGGCTCAGTGGATTGAGCATCATCCCATGGACTGAGAAGCCCCAGATTGATTCCCGGCCAGGACATTTCCAGATTGTGGGCTCGATCACCAGTGGAGAGTGTGTAGGAGGCAGCTGGTTGATATATATCTCTCGCAATGATGTTTCTCTCTCCCTTCTTCTCTCTCTAAAAAAATCTATAAAAACATACTTATAAAAAAAATATGTGGTATTACACAATGGAGTTATCACTCAGCCATAAAAAATGAAATATTGCTATTTGTGACAACATGAATAACCTAGAGGATATTTTGCTAAGTGAAATAAGACAGACGGAGGAGGACAAATACCATATGATCTCATTTATATGGAATCTAAAAAACAAATGAAAAACTGTCCTGACTGCTGTGTTCGGTGGTTAGATTGTCATCCCGAGAACCGAAGAGTCTAGGGTTGGATTCTTGGTCAAGGGCATGTCCTTGGGTTGCAGGTTCAATCCCCAGCCCCGGTCAGGGTGCATGCAGGAGGCAACCAATCAATGTTTCTCTGTCTCTCTTTTCCCTCTCTCCCCCAAATTTCACTCTCTCTAAAAATCAATAGAAAAAAATATCCCTGGGTGAGGATTAACAACAAAAAGAATAAAACAAGACTCATAGCTACAAAGAACAAACCGATGACTGGCATAGCGGAGAGGGTTGGGGGATGGGTGAAAAAAAGTAAAGGAATAAGAGGAACAAACTTACATTTATAAAATAAGTCATGGGGATGTAATATACAGCATATGGAATACAGTCAATAGTGTCATCAAAACTTTGTACAGTGACAGATGGTTACTAGATTTATTGTGATCACATCATAAGGTATATACATGTTGCATAACTATGCTGTACACCTGAAACTCACAATATTGTATGTCAACTATACTTTAATAAAAAATTAGAATTAAAAAATGTTTTACCTGTTTGGATACATGATAAGTGCTGTAGACACAAAGGAGGAGTCAGAGTGGCTACATATCCAATAAATTTATCATGATGAAGTCTCCTAATTCCAATGTCCAGTTTATAATATTATGACTTGGGATAAATATCCACCTCAATTTTCACATTTACAGAATAGGAAGATATATAAAGATAGGCACTAGGTTGGCCTCCACTTCAGCTTCTTTTAAGAATCTATGAGTAGGCAATGCTTCAGAATCAGGTCAAAATGGCGAGCCGGCCTGCTGTTGCAGCATCAAGCCAGTAGCTGGAGGGTATTCAAAATGGTATTACAATGCTGCAGGATTTAGTAAACTGGGGTAAATGCGAGACAATATATGTGGATGACAATGTACAAGAAGGCTTCCTAAGAACCTGTATAACAGAGTGTTTTGCATTACGAGGGCCGAGGTAGCAGATCCTGCCTAAAGAGCAGTGTACAAAATACGAGGAGGATAAATTCTACCTTGAACCATATCTGAAAAAGGTTATTCGGGAAAGAAAAGAAAGAGAAGAATGGGCAAGAAGCAATCATGTAATCAAAATCTGTAGATGCACCTGTCCTCGATATTTTAATTATGTTGGTTAAACCTGAAATGTACAATTTAGAACCATCTGGGTTTCAAATATATTACTTTAAATAAACATCTATTATAAAAAATAAAAAAGAATCATCACTGCTGTAGTAAACCACTATAATAGAAGTGTCTCATCCCTTAAGTGTAATGGGAGAAAAAAGCTAACTGGGTTAGAGGAACTCTCAAGCTTCTTATAGAAAAGATTCTACACTATGCAACAGAATCACAGTACTGGTGGGTTTAGCATATTTTTTAATCAAAGGAAATGGAAGTAAATAGTTTCTATTATTTTTTTGATTTTTTAATCATCATGGATTGCCAAGTTTCTTTAGCAGTAAAAACCTGACCTGAACTGACATGAAGCTATTTATATTCTTTATTTACCCCATTTAGTGTAAATGTTCATACATTTTCCTGCAGAAATAGTAACATATTTAAGAGGGACTCTGTTGAAAGGTTATATAACATTATTACCATGCCTATATCCAAAAAAATTCTTAATTCCAAAACTAGTAAACTCCAAGGGTTTTAGTGGGCTAAGACCCTATAATAATAATTGCTCACATTTTTTTACAGTTTTTCTTTATTGATTTTAGAGAGGAAGGGAGAGGGAGAGAAAGAGAAACATCAATGAGAGGAAACATTGATGAGAGAGAACATCAATGAGAACATCAAATGGCCACCTCCTACACACCCCCCACTAGGGATCCGGCCCACAACCTGGGCATTTGCCCTGACCAGGAATTGAACTGGCGACCTCTTGGGGCATAGGTCAATTCTCAATCACTGAGCCACACCAGCCAGGCATGTAATTGCTAACATTTACTGAATTATCAACTACGTGTCAAGACACTGATCTGATCACTTTATATGCAGTAGCTCATTCAATCCTCCCAACCACAGTGAAGGAGGTATAATTATCCCCATTTTACAAAGGAGGAACTGAGGTATAGAGTGAACAAGTTGCCTAAAGTCATATAGCTAGAGAGTGACTAGGCTAGAATACATTTTAATATATTTAAAACATTACACATGCCCTGGCCGGTCTGGCTCAGCGGTTAGAGCATCAGCCTGCGAACCAGAGTCATGGGTTCGGTTCCCAATAAAGGCACATACCTCAGTTGCAGTTTGTCCCCACCCTGGTTGGGGTCATGTGGGTGGCAACCAGCCAATGTATCTCTCTCACATCGTGTGGGTGGCAATCGATGTGTCTCTCTCACATTGATGTTTCTCTCTCTCTCTCTTCTCCCCTCTGTCCCTACTGCTCTATCTGAAGATATATGCAAAAATGTCCTCACATGAGGATAAAAAAATAAATAAAACATTACACATAAGGCAGTGAGGGGCAGGATAGGGAGGAGGGTGGCTGGGGGCGGGGGAGGAGAAACATCTGTAACAAAAATTAATTAGTTAATTAAAAAAATAATAATAAAACATAACACATAAGCCCAGCTGATGTTGCTAAGTGGTTATGCACCAAAGGGCAGACTGTTCGATTCCCGGTCAGGGCACATGCCCAGGTTGTGGGCCTGATCCCCAGTGCGGGGCACACAGAAGGCGGCCAATTGATGTTGTCTCTCATTGATGTTTCTATCTCTCTCTCCCTTTCCCTTCCCCTCTCTCTAAAACCAATAAAGAAAAAAAATTTTTTAAACATTAAACATAAGTTGAAGAAAACATAACAAAATAGAGAACTGATTATTATTGTAGGGTGGTGGGCATCAATGATATTTTTCTCTATTCAATTAATGTATTATTTCTAGAATGGTAAGGAATAAAACAAAAAAAACCACTTCCTTCACTTACAATTCTCAATTATGTGAATTCCTACCTTGCATCGACTGCATAGTATAAAATCCAAACTCCTCAGCTTATGTTAATATCTTTAACTTTAATTAACATAAAACATCTTAATATCTTTTCAATTATAATACACAACACATATTCATAAAAGTTAAAAATCTTGGATATGAAAAAAGACAATAATCACCTACACTCAGAAATAACCACTGAACAATGTGGCACGTTATCCTTCCAGATGTCAATATATGTTTCTTAACCAAAATGGAATTGTTTCTTAAATGTTTTTCCACTTCTATATACCAAGACACCTTTTCATGTCTTTACATTCTTCTAACATCATTTTAATGAATAGGCAGTACCCTACTGTAGGGATATAGCCCAGCAATCACTGTGAAATAGTTAGGTTGTTTATAATTTTACATCAAGAGTCACTGGCTCTCTGCCCTGGCCAGTTTGGCTCAGCGGTTAGAGCGTTGGCCTGCGGTCCGGAGAGACCCGGGTTCGGCTCCCGCTAAGGGCATGTACCTCGGTTGCAGTTTGTCCCCAGCCCTGGTTGGTCGTGCGGGTGGCAGCCACTCGATGTGTCCCTTTCACATCGATGTTCCTCTCTCTCTCTCTCTTCCTCTCTCTCCCTCCCACTCTATCTGTACAAAAAATGGAAAAATGTCTTCGGGTGAGGATTAAAAAAAAAAAGTCACTGGCTCTGGAATCAAACAGCTTAGATCCAAACCCTGGCTCTACTACTAACTTTGCTACTTTGAGCAAGCTACCTCATTTCTCTATGGCTCCGTTTTCTCTTCTAAAAAATGGAATATTGTCTACTTTATATAATTAAGGGGGGGATGCAAATATGTTAATACATAGCTTTATTATCAACAATGCTGTAATTGGTATGCTCCCAAGCTACCAATTTAATAGTATTTTTATTACATCAAAATAAATTCCCTTAAATGGAAATTTTCACATCAGAAGGCTTTTGAGTCTGTCAAATTACAGCTGGGTTTAAAGACCTCATCAAATAGCTCTCACTGGACACTCATTTCTCTTTACCCAAGAAAATAAAAACTATGATCCAGTTAAGCTAACCAGCTTGTTTCACTCAATCAGCTCTTCCACCTTTGTACCTGCAAACTTAAACGTATTTCATAAAAATCTCAAAATTTGTAGGGAACTTAAGGACACTGGGCCCAAATCCTCACTCAGCACATCAATTTCCCTAAAGTTCCCAACCTGAATACTGTCAAGTGAGGGTAGACAACCTACCACCCAAAACAATATATATTTACTGTTTTGGAAAAAGTTTTCTTGGAGGAATGTTGAAATCTGCCTCCTCCTAACTTCTACGCACTGATCCTAGTTCTTTCTAGTTAGATCAAACCTGATCTGTGTGACAGACTTCCAAATGTTTATAGACAACTATCATTTCTTAGAGGAGCTTCTCTTCCTTGGAGCCAGACATGTTTTCAACCTTTCCTCCTTTTCATTTCCTCCATGATCAAGGTCCTCTGGTTTGTTTTTTGTTTTTTTTTGGGGGGGAGGGGGGCTTGTTAATCCTCACCTGAGGATATCTTTCCATTGATTTTTAGATAGAGTGGAAGGGAGAGAGGGAGGGAGAGAAAAAAACATCTATGTGAGAGACACATTGATTGGTTGCCTCCCACATGACCCCAGCAGGGCAGGGATTGAACCTGCAACCCAGGCACATGCCCCTGACTAGGAATCGAACCCTTAATCCCTCAGTCCTTGGGCTACCACTCTAACCGTTGAGCCAAACTGGCCAGGTCAGTCCTCTGGTTTTTAAAGTTGAGTGTCTACCACCTAGGAAACTTGAAAAAAACACAGTGGCCCACATCCTATGCTACTTAAGCTTGGGCCTCTGTGGATTTTTGTTTTGTTTTAATTAGCCCACCAGGTGATTCTAATATAAAGTCTGAGAACTGCTTCAAGGTCCCACTTATGATGGTATGCAACCTAAAAAGCTGACATAACGTCCCAGGTATAATACAACCAGTATGAAGTAAAATAGGGCTAACATCATGCTCTTTATATACCATGTTCTACCAACTTCAGGATGACATTTACGTTAAAATATATATACTACAGTGTTGGTTCTACAAGCAGTTAAAATAATCAAGTCTTTTCCACATTCTCTATTTGTGCATTAGCATCTTCTGCCCTAACTGCCAATTTACAATTATTCCCATTAAAAGGTAAGAGAACTAGGGATAAGAGTTTTAGATTAGATTTCTATTTCTAAACGTATCAATGGCCCTGCACATGGATTTACATTCGGTGGAAAAATTACTCCATGCTAATCTAAGCCTCTACACTTACATCATGGACATACTTAGTCCAAATAAAGGTGTACTAGCCCACCAAAGATTGAACTGACAGCTGATAACACCAAAGTATCTTCTCTGTGCAGAGCACTGCTGTCAATACTCTGAGGAAACACAAGCCCTAGTACTGAGATTTGAAAGATTTATACCTTCTAGAGAGCACAATGAAACAAACATGTTCAGAAAATTTAAGTAGAATACTAATTATATCTGTAGACACATTAGTGTTATAGAAATATGCTTACTGGTTGGAAAGCTATGGAGCCAAAGAAATGATACTAATTAGAAAACTAAGTTGCCCTGAACTCTGTTTTGTTTGGCTTGTTTTCTAATGTTTGCAGAGAGAGGCGATGGAATCCACTGGTGAGTTCATTCAGGCTTAGGCTACTTGCAAAAGGACACCTCACCGCCAAAATGCACGCTCAAAATGAAGTCATGATTCAAAAGTTCATGTAGTAATTTCTGAATTCCTTATGACTTGTTTGCTCTACCTGTTGCTATTTCTAACTCATGAGGTACACAAGGGCAAATTTTTTTAAAATGTTCTTTCTATGAAAGATGTAGCCCATTATAAATTCATCTCAGAAAGAGGGGGTCAGGGGCAAACCAAGATCCAATCTGATATTTATTTTCATTTGAATAGCAAACATCAAAAATATACCTGGCATTTTCTAACAATTACATGAAGAATGACCAGATGCTTCCTGTTGATGAAACAGAGAACTAGACTGACAGAACCAGACTAGAGTTCACAGAAACAACTGGAAATGAATTTAGCTTCATTTCAAAACCAGTAAATCAAAGTATGGCCTTAAATTTTCACACATTTACAGTATAACTGCCCCTCAACATAGAAAACTCAGATTAATTCAGAGATATAAAACTCTAAGTTACAGAACTCTAAATAACAGTTACCTTGAAGGTAAATATATGCATGACAAAAGTATTATTTACCAAAAGTTTCACTGCAGGGTTCCTTTTAAGTCTAGGGCTCCTACAGAGCTTTGAAAAGTGTTCTATCTTCAAAATGACATTTACATGCAAGTTTCACAAGCACATCCAATACAGAACTCACATTTTATTTGTGTACATCATTAAAAGTAAGTTGTGGAATTAAAAATTCAAGTTTAATTTCTTAAAATCTTTTCAAATGTTCCCGAGTCTCCAGAATCACATGGGATCATGCAATCTTTACTTGTGATGTTGTTTATGCATCTAAATCCCAAGTTGAAAAAAGTTAGAGCCTAAGAAAAAAGTACCGAAATCAGCCTTCTTATCCATATTTTAAAAATGTGTCTGGTATAATATCCTGATTTGACTTGTATGGTGAGCACCAGCTAGAAAGTATACATTTCTCAGTTAAAAAAAAAAAAAAAAATGCCATGAATATACAGTGGATTGTTCCAGAGGTTATATGGTGATACTACAACAGACTGAATGCAGAAGTAGATTTAAGAATCTAGCTGTCTTCCATTCACCAGACATTTCAAAGACTTGTAGAAATGCAAAACAATGCCAGTCTTTGACCAATATGTCATTATATTAACATGCAATGAATTTATTTTTGTTAAATACTTAAAAAGAGGAAAATGCAGAAAAATAAAATCTTTTAGTTTCCTTAAATTCAAAGTCTGGGCCTGAAAGTGGAAGTGTCAAGGCTGATGGTTTATGTCACTGAGAAATTTAAAGCAAGCTGGGTGCATCTACATGTGAAATAAAGTAAGCTATCTGTAAAAAGAATTTTTGACCGTTAACTTCTACATCATAAATGATAGTGCATCTTTAATTCTGAGATGGCAAGTGACAAGGATCCTTTACTAATTACACCAAACCACTTTCCAGGGGAAAATTGTACTTCAGAAAGTAACTTGCCTGAATCCAGACAGCAAATCATTGTCCGGAGAGAGCACTTAAAATATTTCCACACTACCAAGCCCCCTTCAGAATCGCTGTGGTCTCTGCCCCTCCTTTGAACAGATGTCTGCTCGCCGCAGTCCAATCAGGTTTAAAGCAAGAGTCTGTGTACTGCAAACAAGCTTAAAGTGGGAAAACACACACAAAGCGGGCCTACATCATTCCTCTGGTTTCAGTTTTCACGTTGCACCCTTGAGGCGAGGCACGCCGAGCACACGGCGGGAGCGCTTCCACGAAACCCACTTGCAGACACACTGATTAACGGTGCCCAGGCAGAGATGACCTGGCAAATTTTTAAACTTCTTTCCCAAAGCCATGCATCCGCAGATCCCGGCGGCCAAGTCCCAAAAGCAGGTCCCAGTATCCATAGTGGCAGGCGTCGTGCCCACAGGACTCCAGTCCCCGAGGCCCAGGCAGTCGCCGTGGCAGCCCCGCGCGGGAGAGGACGCGCTCCCCGGTTAAGCCTGTCGGGACCGTCGGCTCCCGCCGCGGCCCAAGCGCCTCCGGGCCCGGGGACTCCGAGGCACAGCGCGCCCGGGGCCGGCCCCGCCGCCGCCCTTTTCCCGCTCCGGCGAGCCCCGCAGGGCGCTCAGGCCGCCCAGACAAAGAGATCCGCGGCCGCCGGGGCGGCGGGCGCCGAGGCCGGGTCGTGTCTGCCTCTCTCCCCCGCCCGCCGCCCGCCGCCCGCCGAGCCCCCGATGCCCCGGCCCGACCCCGTCCCTGCCCCGGGACCGCCACTCGGGACGGCCCGGCGAGGAGCGGCGGGGAGGCCGCGGCGCGCCGGGGCCGAGGAGGGGGCGGCGGCCGCCACCATGTCTGCCCGCCCCTCCCAGAAGCGGGGTGCCCAGCGGACAATGCGCGCCGGCGGCGCGGGCGGAGCGGGCGCCCAGGCCGACCCCGTCGACCCCCGCGGAATAAGCGGGGCCAGGAGCCCCGGAAACCCGGCGCCTTAATGCAATAAACAGGAAATCGCGGGGATGATCTGGGTTCCGGGGGAAGTGGAATTATTTTTTACCAGCGAAGAGATCAACTTCCACATCCGGTGGTAACAGGGCCCTACACAGACCCGCACTGACCTGGAAAAGCTTCGGGAGCGGCGACGGGGGAGCAGCAGGAGGTGGTGCGGGGACCCGAGGCGCTTCGTACCCGGCCGGGCTGACGCGGCCCCGCTACACACAAAGCGCTTCAGCTGCACAGGGCGCTATTTTCCGAAAATGCCGCGTCTGGTCGGCGCCCAAAATCCCCACCGAAAAGTCCCCGTGCTGCGCGCGGAGGGACACATCGTGTGCGAGTGAGTCAAAGCTCCCAGCATCCCTCCCGGACCCGGCCCTCGGCAGCCCCGCGTCTGAGCCTTTCCGCCCCGGACCGCGTCAGCAGAGCCCCCTCCCACCCACTGCCCGACCCCATTCCGGAGGGAAGAAGGGGCGAGAGGGTCCGATTTTCGTTTTTAACGGCGGGGGAGGAAATAGGCCATTTCTAGAGCTTTAGCCACACAAAGAAAGCGGCGGAATGATCCGCTCTCGGCGACCGCAAGTCCCGGCTCGCCCGGCGCCTGCGCGGCAAGGGGTGGGAGCTGCGGCCGGCCATGTGCGCCGGGAGCAGTCGGCCTGCCGCCGCGCTTTCCCGCCTCCTCGGGCTGGGAGTGGGGAACCGAAGGGCAGGTGCTGACCTCCGTGTCTCTCCGGCATGAATGCTGAGAAACGGGGAGTCCGGGCTCCGAGATTAAGCCGAGGCGCTTAGCAGAGTGCTGGGAGATGGAAGGGCAGCCAGGATTTAACTTAAAAGTGCCCCTGGATTCAACGAGGCAGGCTGGGACAGGAGTGGCTGTTGAGGTGCAAGGGGAGGAACAAGGATGGTCCGGTTTATGACGTGTAGATTCCTGTAGCTTTTTTTTTTTTTTTTAATTCTGATGCTCTCTCATACTTTGTAGACCCTAATAACTGCTCTCTGAGTTCCGTTGGATTACGGTCACCAAAGGTAGAGATGTGCTTTTTTTTTGTGGCTGACATGTCAAGATTTTTGTTGTGTTGTATTTAATAAGAGAGCAGCAAAAGTTTAGTTAGGTATGGTGATTTGCAAAGTAAAGCCTTATGAATTTAATTTACATGGGCTGATTTGCTAAGATACCCAACACACGGATATGTTTGTGTATGTTTTTAATTATTGATTGATTTTAGAGAGAAACAACTATTTGTTGTTCCACTTATTGATGCATTCATTGGTTACTACTTGCATGTGCCCTGTATCCAACTCACAGCATAGCAGGACCATGCTCTAACCAACTGAGCTACTTGGACAGGGCCACACTGATATGTGATTTTTTGTTTGTTTGCTTTTTTTAAAGTTTCACAAACTTTATGGATGAAACAAAAATATAATAATAATTTAATATAGTATTTTGTCATATTTGTCTAATGAGAAGAATGGAATCCTTTCCTATGGGAAATAGAACATTTTCACTTAAGTGGAGCTCAGAGTTAATGTTCTCTATCATCAGATCAATTGTGATTGTTAATCTGTAAAAACCATTCTTAACTTGTGGCCCAAAAAACAGCAGGTTTGGCCTGGGGGGCCTCAGTTTGCTGACACCTGGACTATGCCATTATGCCCAAATTGGTGCAAACTCCTCCACAGTACAGCCCCAAATACCTTTCCAGCTTTGATCACTGCTGTTCCCCTAATAAAATTTTTTTTAACCCAACTCAGTTACTGGTATTCTTTGGACATTCTTTGTTTTTTCCGGAAAGGCCTCCTTGTCCAACAAAACAAGCAGAAGTCAAGATCTAGGTTCTGTCACTTTAAAGCTCGATGCCTTTGGGCAAGTGATTTAACCTCTTTGTGCCTCAGTGTCCCCATCTGTATGTAACCTGGTTTTCAAGCCTCACCATGAAGTGGTGATATGTTTTTAATAGAGGAGCCTAGGAATGACTTAACCACCCAGCATTCCCAGCCTGCTAACCATACAACTTTTGGCATCCTGTATCTAGGAATTAAGGATATCAGACCGATCCAGGGAGAATTGACAGGTTTAATTAAATCCATATTGCCCACTGATTTTTGTGGCCTCGGATAAGTTATCTTTTCTCTTCTGACCCCTTTGTAATATCAATGTAGTAAAGATTTGTGAAGTCTTTGTATTAAAGCGCTGTGCCTAAAATAGAAGTAGAGTGAATGGCATAAGGGCCCTATTCTGTGTTTTCTTTTGATCTTATATTTTCATTGCTTCAGTTGATAAAAATTTGTCAAATTTTCGTCATGTGCTCTTCTTTAACATTGAGTTTATTTTAATGTATTCAGCTAGTGATTTCTCCAGCATCCTTGCCCTCATTGATGATATGCTGTAGAATGCAGACAAGTAAATAAGCATCATCAATATGATGAGGGTTAACAGTTGAGAACTCCGAAAACTCATACAAAAGGAATCTCTCACCTGGGGAGGGAGGAATGGAATGGGACTGGAGAAGCACTTAGCTTTATTTATTTATTTTTTTTTAATCCTCATCCAAGGACTTTTTTTTTAACCTCACCCGAGGACATTTTTCCATTTTTTGTTCACATAGAGTGGGAGGGAGGGAGAGGAAGAGAGAGAGAGAGAGAGAAACATCAACGTGAAAGGGACACATTGAGTGGCTGCCACCCACACAACCCAACCAGAGCCAGGGACAAACTACAACCAAGGTACGTGCCCTTAGCGGGAACCGAACCCAGGACTCTCTGGTCCACAGGCCAATGCTCTAACCGCTGAGCCAAACCAGCCAGGGCGCAATTAGCTTTATTTATTTATTTATTTATTTATTTATTTATTTATTTTAAACTGCTCTTTTTATTTATTTATTTTTTTCCTCACCCGAGGACATTTGTAGATTATTTTGTTGTTGTTGTTCAGATAGAGTGGGAAGGAGAGAGAGAGAGAGAGAGAGAGATCGACGTGAAAGGGACACATCGAGTGGCTGCCACCCGCACGACCAACCAGGGCCAGGGACAAATTGCAACCGAGGCACATGCCCTTAGCGGGAACTGAACCCGGGTCTCTCTGGACCGCAGGCTGACGCTCTAACCGCTGAGCCAAACCAGCCAAGGCTAGTATATCTTTTTTTTTTTGGTACGTGCCCCTACGGGAACCGAACCCAGGACTCTGGTCCACGCGTCGATGCTCCAACCGCTGAGCCAAACCGGCCAGGGCTTGCTTTAATAAGGAAATTAGGGAAGGACCTTTCAGGCAGAGGAAGCAATAAATGCAAAGATTAAAAGGCAAATTCTGGAGAAATTGGTAGGTGAAAAAGTTGATGATGTTTCAGGAGTGCCTGAGATATTCCTAAAGAAATCTAGTCATGAAGGTCAGGGATTCCATGTGCAGGAATTAGCTTTTGAGAGCTAAGAAGAAGCAGTTGAAAGATTTTAGATAGAAGTATCATAAGATTGGATTTGCATTTCAAACAGATGACTATTGTGCAGAAATCAGAGGCCTGGAAAACAGCAAGATATTACTGAGATAGTAATAAATAGGCCTGAAGAATTTGACCAAAGTGTTTGAGAGCTTGGTGATTTGCTTGACTAGATAAGGGAATGACTGAGAGGAAGATACCAAAAATGACTCCCAAATTTGTTGGGAGAGCAGCTGGAAGGATGGTCATGTCTTCATTGCGATTAGAAACAAGAGAAGAGAAGTACATGTCAGATAAGAAAGAAGATTTTGTTAGGACCTTGTAGAAATAAGTGATTGTGAACCAACCAAGCAGATATGTATAATAGGTAATTAGATGTTTATTCATTTACGTTTGAAGAGCACCCGTCTATAATGCACTGCTCTACACACTGGAATAGATTAAGCAGCAGCAAGACCAACAAAGGCTCCTTCAGCTTCTTGTGGAAGGAACAGACTATAAATAAGTTTTACGGAAGAGGAGGAAAGATAATTCCCATAATATGTTCCATGAAGAAAATGGAAAAGGGTATTTGGATAAAATCTTGTTCTGAGGCAGAAAGCAGGCAAAATTTTTGTTGTTGGTCAGAGGTGGCCTCACTGAGAAGGTATTCAATGCTAGGACCTGAATGGGAATAAATTAAGGGCAGTATTTGAGACCAAAGGGAATAGCAGGGCAAAATCCTGAAATGAGAGTTGTGTTTTAGCAAGGAAGCTAGTGGGGCTAAAATCTAGACAGCAAAGGAAGGAATGGTAGAAGATGAAGTCTGCATCCCTAGTAAGTTTAAGTGGTTGGTTTTTTTTATCCTCACCCAAGGATATTCTTCCATTTTTTGTTCAGGTAGAGTGGGAGGGGGAGAGAGAGAGAGAAATATCGACGTGAAAGGGACACATCGAGTAGCTACCACCTGCACGACCAACCAGGGCTGGGGACAAACTGCAACCAAGGTACACGACCTTAGTGGGAACCGATCCCAGGTCTCTCTGGACCGCAGACCGACGCTCTAACCGCTGAGCCAAACCGGCCAGGGCCATTAAATGGTTTTTTTAAGGAATAGAGAGTAACATGGACAGTAGCAGTAAAGATAAAGTGGATGGGTTGGAGAGAGATTTTATTGCTAATGAATCAAACATGAGTGAGGGAAAGGGAGGAATCAAGAGTGATTACAGGGTTTAGGGCATGGTTGTTTAGACCGGCACTGTCTAATATAAATATAACAAGCCACATAATGTAATTTTATAGTAGCCACATTAAAAATGTAGAAAGGAACTGTTGAAATTAATTTTAATAGTTTTTTATTTAACCTAATTTATCCAAAAGAGTATTATGTCATTATGTGATCAGTATTAAGTATTTTACAATGTTTTACATTCTTATTCTCATTACTGAGTGTTTGAAATCTGATGTGTATTTTACCTGACAGCATATCTCAATACTTGATTTCATACAATTTACAGTTAAAAAAGTAAATTCATATACCCAAGACATTCCGAACACGCTTAAAAGTTTTTCAGTAATTGGATTATGTGTGAGGTTTTTAATGTGGTTTTAAATTAAGATTATAATTTCAGTTCCTAAATTAGCCACATTTTATTTATTAATTTTTTTTATCCCCACCTGAGGACATTTGTGCATTTATCTTCAGATAGAGCAGGAGAGGGAGGAAGAAAGAGAGAGAAACATCCATGTGAGAGAGACATGTCGAGTCATTGCCACCCACATGACCCCAACCAGGGCTTGGGACAAACCACAACCGAAGTATGTGCCCTTAGCGGGAATCAAACCCAGGAATCTATGGTCCACGGGCTGACACTCTAACCACTGAGCCAAACCAGCCACGGCTAAATTAGCCACATTTTAAGTGCTTAATAGCCACATGTGGCTAGTTGCCACTATATGTATGTGTGTGTGTGTGTGTATATATATTTTTTTTATCCTCACCCGAGGATATTTTTCCATTTTTTGTTCAGGTAGAGTGGGAGGGAGAGAGAGGAACAGAGAGAGAGAAACATCGATGTGAAAGGAACACATCAAGTGGCTGCCACCCGCACAACCGACCAGGGCCGGGGACAAACTGCAACCGAGGTACGCACCCTTAGCTATGCTCCCTTAGCGGGAACCAAACCCAGGTCTCTCAGAACCGCAGGCCAACGCTCTAACCGCTGAGCCAAACCGGCCAGGTCTGTTGCCACTATATTGCACCACGGAGTCTAATGGAAAATCAGACTGAAAAAGTTGTGTGGAATCTGCCTGGGAAGGCCTTGCTTGGATGCCGTGTGAAAGGATTGGGACTTTACCCTGAAGACAAAAGGAACAGTGGATAATTTTTGAGCTAGGAAGTGCTTGAACCTAGAAAAAGGCCACTGGGTTTCCAGCTGGTGACTCAGGACTGAGAGTAACCCTTCAGTTGAGTCTACATTTCAGGCTCTGACCTTTGCCCTATCTATTCAGAAGTCTGATTTTTGTCAGTGCCACCAAAAGTATGGTCCACAGGCCAGTGCCAGTCTGCAAACCCTTTGTTATTGGTCCATGACAAGGGATGTACAGAAATTGAGAGTGAGAATTTACAAACTTTTATAGCAGTTGAGCATGAATTTTTTTTCTGTGGATCTAATAAAAATGTGGTCTTGCATTGTGTGTATCTTTGTTTTCTTTCCCTTTTCTAGTTTTTTTTTTTTTTTATCTTTCCCCCACATGCTTTTTGAGGCACTGCTCTAGAGACATTCAAGCTAAAGGGAGTTAGGCCCTGGCTGATGTAGCTCAGTTGGTTGGGCATCCTCCAGGGCACCAAAAGTTTGCAGGTTCAATTCCAGGTCAGTGCACAAGCCTGGGTCATCAACTCAAATCCCCAGTAAGGGGCTTGCAGGAAGAAGCATCCAATTGATGTTTCACTCTCACATCAATGTTTCTCTCTGTGTCCCTCACCCTTTCTCTGTCTCTAAAAAAAAAAATAAAGGGAGCCCTGGCCAGTTTGGTTCAGAGGTTGGAGCGTTGGCCTGGGGTACAGAGAGACCCGGGTTCGGTTCGTGCCAAGGGCATGTACCTCAGTTGCAGTTTATCCCCGGCCCTGGTTGGTCGTGCGAGTGGCAACCACTCGATGTGTCCCTTTCACGTCAATGTTTCTGTCTCTCTCTCTCTTCCTCTCTCTCCCTCCCACTCTATCTGAACAAAAAATGCAAAAATGTCCTCGGGTAAGGATAAAAAAAATTTTTTTTAAATAAAGGGAGTCAGAAATTCCCAGAATACTTATCTAAATCCAAGTGCCATTTTTTCTTTCTAGTGAGAACTGTAATGGCTAGGAGAATAGACATATGCTTAGTTTCTCCTTCCATATGGAAAAGGAAAGCTACATGGAAATAACCAAGTTGATAATAGCTACTGTTTAGTAAATGCTTCCTATATGTTAGCCACTGCACAAAGCCTGTTTATATATATTGTCTCTAAACCT
The DNA here is from genome assembly GCF_014108415.1 of Molossus molossus. Classification (NCBI taxonomy): domain Eukaryota; kingdom Metazoa; phylum Chordata; class Mammalia; order Chiroptera; family Molossidae; genus Molossus; species Molossus molossus. The sequence goes on from NW_023425344.1 coordinate 188,590,406, forward strand.
CACAACAGCTCTGTAAAATAGGTATTAATAAGCCCCATTTTTCCAACTAGGAAACTGAGGCTAAAATAGGTAATTGACTTGTCTAAAGTCACCAAGGTGGTAAACATTAAAGACAGGATTCCAGTACAGGTCTCATTTCAAAGTTATTGTACCTGTTCACTTTTTTCGATACTGTATTCCCAATATCTGGCAAATTCCCTGGCACAACAAGTCTACATTGTTTTAGAGAGAATACATGAACTTGACTACAAACATACCTCATTTAATTGCACTTCACAGACATTGTGTGTTTTAGAAATTGAAGGCAAGACCCTGGCTTTATTGCAGTTCTCCCTTTATTTCAGGGGTTTGATACCAAACCTACAGAATCTCCAAGGTATGCCTGTATATTTCTCCCAGAGCAGTCATTGGTAAATTTGGGACCAGAGTACGGGGAGTTAGTGGTATTCTAACAGCATCAGGCAAATGCATTCATTTCTACAATAGAAATATATCTGCTTTGCTCCTGCCAAGAATTAATAGACCCACAAATCAATTTTTTTAAAAGACAACCCAATGTTAAGTGGATAATAAGAGATTTGAATAGACCACACAAAAGAGAGTACCTAAGTGGCCAATAAACATGTAAAGGTGCTCAACTTTTTTAATCATTAGTGAAATACATATTAAAACCACAACAAGAGCCCTGGCCAGTTTGGCTCAGCGCTTAGAGTGTCAGCCTACAGTCCAGAGACACCCGGGTTCGATTCCCGCTAAGGGTGTGTACCTCGGTTGCACTTTGTCCCCAGTCCTGGTTGGGTCATGCGGGTGGCAGTCACGTCGATGTTTCTCTCTCTCTCTCTCTCTCTCTCTCCCTCTCCTTCCCTCCCACTCTATCTGAACAAAAAATGGAAAAATGTCCTCGGATGAGGATAAAAAAAAATTAAAAAAAAAAAAAACTCAATAAGATACTGCTGCATGCTCAAAAAATGGCTAAAATGGAAAACACAGAAAGTGCCAAAGGTTGGAACAATTGAAACTGCATTGCTGGTGGGAACAGGTATTGGTATAACCACTTTGGAAAATTCAAAGTTCAAAAAACAGGCTAAACCAAACTGGATTTAGGAATATATAGGTAGCAAAAACTATAAAGAAAAGATAGGAAATGGTTAGCTTTGCAGGGGAGTAATGCTTGGGAGGATATAGGGGGTTTTGAGGTGTGTCAATATTCTGTTTCTTGACATTAGCGGGGGTTGCATGGGTGTTCACTCTGTGATTCATTGAGCTGTAGGTTTTGAGGTGGGTGTGTTTTTCAGTATGTGTATTATGTATTTCATGGTTTAAAATTTTTTCTGGAGTTAGAAAAAAATTTTCTTGGGCAGTGCTAGATACTACCAACTGTTACCCTGCTGACTGAGCCAGTCTTTCTGTATATTGATTACAAATGTGAAAGATAAGGTAGGCCTGAATTCTGGGGGTGTCAGTGGTAAAGGAGAGCAGAGACAGATGCAAAAATAACTACAGAACTTGAGTTAATATGGGAAGGTGAAAGCACGGCAGATGGAGTGAGGAGCCTCAAATTCCAGACTTAGCTGATCATTTAGTCTAGGTTCTATCCATTCTATAGTTATATGACCTGGCATATCTCCTACCCTGCCTAAATTTCATTTTTCTCACCTTGTGGCAAGGGTATTTAATAAATCAACATTTTTCCATGTATAACCCTTTGTAAGCTATTAAAAGGGGATATTAAATTTTATTGATGTCACTCCCCTGGCTGGTTTGGCTCAATGGTAGAACGTCAGCCTGCAGACCAATTAGTCGCAGGTTTGATTCCAGACAGGGTCATGTACTTTGGTTTCATTTTGTCCAGGCCCTGGTTAGGGTCGTGCAGGAGGCAACCAATCAATGTGTCCCTCTCATATCAATGTTTCTCTCTCCCTTTCTAAAAAGAACACAAAAATTTTATTGATGTCAGATTCATTGTGAAGGGAATGAGAGGGGGAAGAAGTTAAGGATGTTTGAGAGCCATGGAGATAATAGTGATCACATAAACAAAATGAGAAAACCAAGAGAAGGAAAATCAAATTTGAAGAAAGATAACACTCTATTTTATGCATGTTGTGTTTGATTTTTTAAAAAAAATTTTTATCCTCACCCGAGGACATTTTTCTTTTATTTTCAGATAGAGCAGGAGGGAGAGAGAGAAACATTGATGTGAGAGACACACATCAACTGGTTGCCATCCACACAACCCCAACTGGGGCCTGGGACAAACTGCAACTGAGGTACGTGCCCTTAGCGGAAACCGAACCCGGGACTCTGGTCTGTGGGCCGATGCTCTAACCACTGAGCAAAACTGGCCAGGGCTACATGTTGTGTTTAAGATCATGCCAGAACATCAAGGTGGAATTGTTAAACCTAGAACCGTATTGGGAACACTGGGATATTACATAATAGTGTTCACTGTTTACACAGTTTCAGTCACCTGAAATTCTGAGTGAAAAGATAAAAATGGCTTTGCCAGCTAAGGTCTTTAAAAGTTGAATGAAAGATAGCCCTGGCCAGGTGGCTCAGATGTAGCATCAACCTGTGCACAAAAGGGTTTCGGGTTCAATTCTCAGTCAGGACACATAATTAGGTTTTGGGTTCGATCCCCACTTGGGGCACATAGGAGAGACAACTGATCAGTGTTTCTCACATTGATGTTTCTTTCTCCCTTCCTCTCTCTCTGAAATCAATAAAAACATATCCTTGGGTGAGGATTAAATATATATGTAAAAAACAAGAGAGAGCATTTTTAGTTGTAATGAAGACATGCCTTTTAGAAAGCCTCAAAATTTAGAGTAATCCACTGTAATCGATGAGAAAGATTTTTTTCCTACTAGATTTATTGAAACTGTTCATTTAGCCCTGGCCGGTTTGATTCAGTGGTTAGAACGTTGGCTTGCGGTCCAGAGAGACCGGGGTTCGGTTCCCGCTAAGGTCACGTGCCTTGGTTGCAGTTTGTCCCTGAACCTGGTTGGGTCGTGCAGGTGGCAGCCACTCAGTGTGTTCCTTTCATGTCAGTGTTTCTCCCTCCCACTTATCTAAACAAATATGGAAAAATGTCCAGGTGAGGATAAAAAAAAAAAAACAAAACTGTTCATTTACTATTAGAATAGCATTTTAGCATTAAAGAAAAGTAAATAAAAATGTTCCATCATAATAACTTGTTTCTTCCTGCATGTTTTTAGATTTACACATGAATAACATATGCATTTTTGGCAGACATACTGCTGAAGAATTTTGAATTGATTGCAGGAACATGATGTCTTCTATCTTTGTCTACCCCCTCTTTCTGAATCTAGAGAAGACCTCCAGTAAGCAAGTGAAATTCTTTGGCAAAGTTACTGATTTCAGAATTCCCCAGAGGCACTGGGAACTTTGATTTCCAGGAATTGGTTAAGCACAGCCACTTTACTCAAGCATATATTTTATACCCCACAGTCAAGGTTGTATTTGAGCCATCTTATTTTCTTAATCTATTTTGAGGCAGTGGCATTTAGTAATTGTTGGTTGGTTATGGCTCCCCCCCAAATTTTTAAAAAATTATTTGAATAATCTATCCACTGGTGCAAAAAAAAAAATTTTTTTTTAAATCCTTGCCCGAGGATATGTGATTTTTTGAGAGAGAAACATCCATCCATTGCCTCCTGTACACAATCTGACTGGGAATCAAACCCACAACCTTTTGGTGTATGAAAGGACACTCCAACCAACTGATTCATCCGGCAAGAGTACAAAAATTAAATATCGTCCACTGTCTTCCATCCATACAGTTCCCACCCCCAAGGTCTGGTGTATTCTTCCACTTTTTTTCTTGCCTATACATGTAAGTAAGAATAAATATTCTTATTTTTTCCTATTCTTATTCAACAGGGAGGATACCATATATACTCTTCTATACTTTGCACTTAAAACATCTTGGGCTTCTCCTTATTAAATGCATAAAAGGCATCACTTTTTCTTACTCCTGCAGATGATTAGCCAGTAATCCAATTGAGGAACATTGAGTTTCTATTCTTTTATATATTTTTTTAATCTTTTATATTCTAATTTATGCTTAGATGAATGCCTTTGTACACACATCTTGTTTTAAGTATGTCTTATCTCAATTCCCAGAGTGCATTTGCTCTGCAAAAGGGTATATATACATTTTTAATTTTGATAAATACCGCCATATTGCCCTCCATGTACCAAATTTTTGCATTTTTCCCTGCCAGCTTTTGAAGGGAAGAGTATTTCAAGTATTACCTAATATTTTCAGGACCAGTAACAAAATCATTTGGTTAAATTGGGAGAAATGGGGTCTGCTTATAGGATTTGTTCAGGATACAGAAATTCTTTGCTGCCAGCAAACCTGGAAAGGGACCAAGAATGGTTATAAACAACTCCACCTACTTTTTTTGTGTGGCAAATTTGCAAGCTTAGCAGGATCTGAAAAGATCCTTCAGTCTCTGAATTGCAGAGACTCAACCTGGTAAGAGGGAGGACATTAATTTAATGAAAAATTCCCCTAATATGATAGGAGCTGACAATTATTTTTATGTAATTTTGCTTTGGTGTTAAGGTGGTGGAGGGAAAGAAGAAGTAGGGATGTTAGATCATGAGTTCTACCTGCATTGGCTTTATATTAAGTTATGAAGAAAGATTTCTGGGAATGATGATCTCAGATACTTGGAGCCAGAGTAACCTAGGGAGAGATAAAGAATTAGTTGTAGCATGTTAGCTTACTGGCTTTTCAAACTTTTTAATCATTTTATAAATTTGTAGGTTTGTTATAGACTGAATGTTTGTGTTCCCCTAAACCCTCTAATGTGATGGTATGTGGGGATAGGGCCTTGGGGAGGTAATTAGAGTTAAATTAGGTTATGAGGGTGGGGACCTCATGACGGGATTAGAAGAGGCCTTATGAGAAGAGGAAGAGAGCCCTGGCTGGTTTGATTCAGCAGTTAAGAGTCCCAGGTTTGATTCCAGTCAGTGGCATGTACCTCTGTTGCAGTTGGTCCCCTGCCCTGGTTGGGGTCATGTGGGTGGCAACCAACCGATGTCTCTCTCTCTCTCCCTCCTGCTCCATCTGAAGATAAATAGAAAAATATCACCAGGTGAGGATTAAAAAAAAAAAGAAGAGGAAGAGAAAAAGATCTCAGCTCAACCACAGAGGGGAAGCCATGTAAGGACATAGTGAGGAGGCCCTCTGCAAGCCAGAAAGAGAGCTCGCACCAGTTCAGCACCAGGAACTGAATCAGCCGGCATCTTGATCTTATTCTTCCCAGCTTCTAGAACTATGAGGAATATATTTCTGTTGTTTGAACCACCCACTCTGATAGTTTCTTATGGCAGCCTGAGTTGACTAAGACTGTGTGTCTTGTTTTCCACCGATTCATAAAGTTCTATCCAAAAATAATTTGTCATGACTAGTAATAATGTCTTGTCTTTCTTCTAATTAACTACAACTAACATATTGTCTGTAGTCCCTATGCGTTTTGGAAACAGTGACCTCTTTAGGCATGACAGGTGATTATTGGGAAATCCTTCAATTTGTTTAGTACTTTAATTTTCATCTCAGCAGTGGCTTGGATTCTGTGTCTTGAGTTGAAATAAGTCATAAATAAATGCAGGTGAAAGCTCATTTACTCAATGGGCTGTAAGTTGTGTTACACAGTGGTTATTTACTGGATATTTAATGATACCAAGGGATCATATTACTTTTGTCCAGCTATGATGTTGTGTAATGATAATAGTATTATAACTAAGTTTTTTAAACAATCTTTTTTTCTTAAACATTTTTTTTTATCCTCACTCGAGGACATGTTTTCCATTTTTTGTTCAGATAGAGTGGGAGGGAGAGAGAGGAAGAGAAACATCAATGTGAAAGGGACACATCAAGTGGCTGCCACCCACATGACCAACCAGGGCCGGGGACAAACTGCAACTTAGGTACGCGCCCTTAGCAGGAACTGAACCTGGGTCTCTCTGGAACGCAGGCCGGCGCTCTAACCACTAAGCCAAACCGGCCAGGGCTTAAACAAGAATCTTTTAGCGAGACATTGAAATATTAAGAGGAAATGATAGGATATCTGGGATTTGTTTCAAAGTAATATGGAGTCGGCAGTGGTGGTGTAAATTGGCAGCATCAAGGAAACAAGAAGTTGGGATCGTAATTGTTGAAGCTGGATGGTGAATACATGGGGGTTCTATTCTCTACTTCTGTATATGTGAAATTTTCTATACTAACAAGATTGTTTAAATAATTTATGATTACGTATAACTAATGACTACAGTGTTTCCTGTGTCTTACCTTCCATTATTCTGGTACTTGCTAAAGTTAACATATAAAAAATCTTCACCCGGCCAGTGTGGCTCAGTGGTTCAGCGTTGATGCATGCACCAAGAGGTCACTGGTTCATGCCCAGGTTGTGGGCCCAATCCCCTTTGGGGGGCATGCAGGAGGTAGCCAGTCGATATTCTCTCTCATCGATGTTTCTGTCTCTCTCTCCCTCTCTTCCTCTCTTCCTAAAATCAATTTTTAAAAAAGAATCTTCAACCTAAATGTTTTACCAACTATGAAAATTAAAATGCTGGGCATTAGTGCACATTGGACTTCATTTACCATGCATTTATTTAGCAGCTACTAAATGCTTTTACATAGATTTTTCTCATTTAATCTCTGCAAAGGTAGGTGTTATCTCTATTTTACAAAAGAGAAAATGTAGACTCTAGCTAAGTAATACACAGGTAGAAAATAGCAAAATTGGAGTTGTTGTTTTTTTTTTCCAATTTGGCCTGCCTCCCACCTTTTATATTTTATTTCTACTTTACTATGATGTTTCTCAGATAGGACTAACCACCCTTTCTTCGAGGCTATTTTCCTTTTATGGGTGAGCTGACACAACAGGTAGGACAGAGTCACAAGTGAAAATGTGAAAGTCTTCTGGCGTCTACGGCCATACCACCCTGAACTCACCCAATTTCGTCTGAAAGTCTTCTGGGGTCTGTCCTCTCCTTTGCTGTTAAGGCAGCTGGAGTCCCAAAGCAAGATTTAAAGGTATGCTGCACCTTAAGGAAACCATGGAACAGTGAACTGATAAAATTCTGGACCTAACTTGCCATGCTTTTATTCTCCAGGAATTCATTTTATTATTACATAGATTTGTGTGGGATACTGTTCAAGATACTGAACTGATATTCTCATCTCACTTTCAGAACATAAATTAAGAACTCATCCTTGAGAGCTAGTGAAGTAAGTCAGACAAAAGAGAAAGACAAAATATAGCATGATCTCACTTATATATGGAATCTAAAAAAACCAGTCAGAAACAGAGTAGATTAGTTGCCAGGGGTGGGTGAGGGGATGTGGTGGTGATGATGGGAATGAGTAAAGATGACAAAGGATACAAACTTCTAGTTATGAAGGATGAATAAGTTCTAGTGGTCTAATGTACAGCGTGGTGACTGTAGTTAACAATACTGTGTTATATAGTTGAAACTTTCTAAGAGCATAGACCCTAAAAGTTCTCACCACAGAAAAAAAGGGTAACTATGAGGTGATGGATGTGTTAACCTTATTATGATAGTCATTTTGCAAAATGTATGTATATCAAATCATCGTGTTGTACACCTTAAACTTATACAATGTTATATGTCAATTATATCTCAATAAAGCTATGGGGAGGAAACCTTAGTTTTAATGCAATTACTTCTGTTCTGTTCCTCCTTCAGCCCTACTCTACCCTCTTAACTTATATCCCTCAACTGAAGCCAGGCCTAAGCAACTCAGGAAATGGAGTAAGTGCAAAGTAGAAACATCCCTCAACTAACACTGACCAGTTGGCCCCACTAGTCATTGCTTTCTCCTTTCTTCCCAAGGATGTGTCCAGTTTGCACTTTATTTTATTTTCTTTAAGCTTTTTTTAAAATTGATTTTTAGAGAAAGATAGAAACATCAATGAGAGAGAACATCGGTTGGCTGCCTCCTGCATGCCCCTCACTGGGGATTGGCCCACAACCTGGGCATGTGCCATGACTGGGAATCGAACCCGAGACCTCTTGGTGCATGGGTCAGTGCTCAACCACTAAGCCACGCCATCTAGGAGCTTGGGACAACCCCCTACTCCCAAGCCAGTTTTAACGATAACAGTTGGGGGGATGGGAAGGAGGGAGGAGAAAAGACATTAGATGTCTTAACTAAGTATGATAGAAAATATAGAGAATGGGTCCGGCCAGTGTGGCTCACTGTTTGAGCATCGACCCATGCACCAAGAGGTCACCGATTTGATTCCCAGTGGGGGCATGCGGAAGGCAGCCAATCGATGTTCTCTCTCATTGATGTTTCTGTCTCTCCCTCTCCCTTCCTCTCTCTCTAAAATCAATTTAAAAAAATTTTTAAATATATACTTCCATATAGTGTGGCTGAACTTAACAAAAGGCCTACCCAGAAGTGTGTTGCAGGAAGAGACCAGGTTTTATAAACACTTATGGTTAAAACACGACTTGAATCCAAGAAAGGGTCCACCCATTGAGTCCTTATGTAGGATGTAGGGATTTATATTCCTTTATTTCCCTCTCCCAGCCATCCCCCCCACAAATAAAAAGCAACATACTCAGACAGATCTAACCACTGAGCGAAACTGGCCAGGGCTACTGTTCCTTTTTCTATTTTCTTATCCAGCTGCTCCCCTCTGTCACACCTCATCTTTTTTTATTTTATTTTTTGTTTACCTCTCACATGCTCATCTAAGAAGACTTAAGTTCTCCCAGCTTTGAACAGTAACTGGTTTTAGAAACGAAAATAGTTACAAGAGAGGAGCTGCCCAAGATTCAGAATTTTTTTTAAAAAAGGGAGCATGTATATTATGTGACAGTGTCTTTACTCTAGCTCAGTTATAAGACTAAAATCATTCCTCACTACTCTGACATGCTGAATAAATCATCTGAGGGGGAGGGAGATGGGTGCTCAGTTGTCACATCAAAGGAACAGCATTATTCTAGCAGCATCCATTCTGTTTAAGTCTTCCACTGTTAGAGATCTGAGGTTACATGATGCACCGTATGCTCATAACTGATGTGGCTGAAGAATCTGTATTGAATTTAGGGCATCAGCAGAACAGAAAATGTAAGGACCTGTTCTTGTTCTACAGAGAATGGAAATTGGAAGGGAGGCTTGGAGCTATTAGTTAATCTATCTTCCAATACACTGTTTAATATAGCACTGAATAAATGATGCAAGCTGTTAATGGATGAATGGTCAACTAATAGCTCTGCTAATAATTTACTTTTCTTAAAGTTGCAAAACCAATGGGGGGGGGGGGGTTCCTGCAGATCATTTAAGGGCATAAGCTCAAAAATGCATAGCATAGTTTCTGACATAAAAGGCACTGTAGCTTCTTTTTTCTCTTATCAATTTAGTTTCTTTACTGCTAAAAAGTATCAGTGACTGTCTGCAGCAGGATGGGAAAAAGAAAAAAGAGTATCAGTGATTTTGTCTGCATCATAGATTATTCTCCTCCAAGAAATGTATTCACTCCCATCTTCTCTCCAACCTCTGGAAAAGGCTTTCCGTAGGATGGAAAGCTGAGAGCTGACTTTTCCCCATGGCTAGCCCACCTGCCCCTGGCAGCAGGCAAACAGTAGGGGGTTAGTATATTATTTAGTAAAACATTAAGCCCAAAGTCTTGGTTTAATTTTAGACTTTTAGTTTTTCACATGTATTAAAACTGATTTTTATGCCACTTGCACACATGTGTTGTACAGGTATCCCTCTCCCCTTAAACTCTTCAGATGAACCTCATTTTGCTTTTCCCCTTCAAGGTACCATCCTTCTCCAATAGTCCAGGCTCAAAACTTTCTTCATTTTATTTATTTAGTTTTTGTTTCATAATCAACCTGTGCAGTCTAGCTCGACTTAGAGAACAGAAGTAAGAGCACAAATATTGCAGGATATAGTGAGCAGATGAGGGTAGTGGGTGCCCTCCTGAGCAGCAGAATGGATGGTCTGCAGGTTCCAATAAAACACAAGTCAAGTATATTGGAGTTGTCCACCAGCAGCAACAGAGAGCTTGGTGGTCCTGCCATTGCTGGACCTACGTGCTCTATAGCTTTCACAACATTCATGGCCTCTCCCACCTTCACGATAAAACTCATCATCGAATTTCTCCCCACAGATGGACTCGCTGCCAGTGCTATTACAGTGTGTGAAGTCACTACCCTGGCACACAAACCCCAGAAAATCTGAAAGTTGGAATGTTTATTGCCAAGTTGGTTTTTACCCAGTGTTCAAAACATGAACGTTTTCTGGTTGTCTTTGGAACTTTATCTGCTAACAGCTAGAAGCAAACATGACCAAGGGCTTGCTAGGACGGACAATGTGTCCAAGAACCGGTTGACCTTGGCTGGGAAGCGGCAGCAGCGGAATCTGCAAAACCAAATTTTCTTCATTCTTCAGTCCAAATTGCATGTCCTCCCTGGAAAGAAATTGTGTTTATATCTTTAATCCCACAAACAAGGACTCCACACTAAATAAGCCTTTATCACTTTTCTTTCAGATTACTGAGTCTTGTTGCACTTTTCGAATTAACCTTTCCTCCCTGCCCCCATACTATCCTGCCTGACTATCACTGTGATCTTAAGTATTGCTTTCATCTTAAGACTCTTCTGAGCACTCCCTACAAGATATCTAGGTAGATATCTAGGCTTATCCTTAATTGGGCCCTATCCACCCCTGGGTTTGGGCAGACCTGTAGACAAGGATGATAGAATTTGAAAACACCCAGCGTAGTTTCTGACATCAAAGGCACTGTAGCTTATTTTTTCTCTTATCATGTTAGTTTCTTTTTTCTTTTTCCTTTATTGATTTTAGAGAGAACAAGGGAGAGAGAGAGATAGAAACATCAATGAGAGAGAACACCCCATGATTGGCCACCCTGTGCATGGGGATTTGGCCCACAACCTGGGTATGTGCCCCAAACGGGAATCGAACCAGCAACCTCTTGGTGCATGGTTCGATGCTCAACCACTGAGTCATACTGGCTGGACTCAAGTCAGTTTCTTTACTGCCAAAGAGTATCAGTGGTTATATCTGCATCATAGATTATTCTTCCTCCAAGAAATGAATTCACTCCAATCTTCTGTCTTTCCAAATCTATCAAACATGAACAAATTCAAATTCTACCTTCAACTTTTAAAGCAATCTTGAAAGCCACAAAATTAGGAACAAATGAAAAACCATACCTTGTTCTTGGCTAAGAAATTCCACATCATAAAAATATTTACTTAACACCTTTCATGTCAATGTTTCTCTCTTTCTCCCTCCCACTCTATCTGAACGAAAAGTGGAAAGATGTCCTCGGGTGAGGATAAAATATATATATATATTAACATATGCCAAAAATACTAACAAAGTTCTTTGGAGAGCAAAGGAAATGAGAGAATGGAGTTAGCCAAGCTAATTCTAATACATGGAGAAAATAAACAAAAATGGCCAGAAAACCCTGGCAAAGAAGAGCAATAAGGGGAGACTAGCATCTGCTAGATATTAGTCAGATTGTAAAACCTCACAAAGGGCACTAATCTACCTTCATGACCTAAACACCTCCAAATACCAGCACATTGGGAATTAGGTTTCAACATACGAATTTGTGGAGGACACAAACATTGTCTATAGCACAAAATACTCATCTATATACCACACCATAGGGGATAAAAGGGATCTGTAATTGCAGGGAAACAGCAGCTTAATATAAACATTATTATTAGGAAGGTGCAGAAAGTGTACATAGGGGAGAAGAGATATATGTATATATTCACTTATATTTGTATAAGGAAACCCTCGAAGGATCCTAATAAAAGTGGTTATAGCCCTGGCCAGCAGTTAGAGCGTCAGCCCTCGGACCAAAGGGTCACGGTTTGATTCCTGGTCAAGGTCATGTATTTGGGTTGCAGGTTTGATCCCCAGCCCCAGGGTCATGCAGGAGGCAACTGATCCATAATGTCTCTTTCACATCCATGTTTCTCTCTCTCTCTCTCTTCCTTTCTCTCTTTTCTTCCCTCCCTCCCTTCCTGGCTCAGCGGTTGAAGCATTGGCCTGTGGACCAGAGTCCCTGCTAGGACACATACCAAAAAAAAAATGTTTTTTTAAATAAAAATAAATAAATATTTATTTATATTTATAAATAAGCCTTGCCCTGGCCGGTTTGACTCAGCAGTTAGAGAGTCAGCCCGTGGACCAGAGACCCTGGTTCAGTTCCCACTAAGGGCACACGTACCTCTGTTGCAGTTTGTCCCCTGCTCTGATTGGGGTCTTGTGGGTGGCAGCCAGTCGATGTCTCTCTCTCTTACATTGATGTTTCTCTCCCGCTCTCCCTCCCTCCCACTCTATCTGAGATAAATGCAAAAATGTCCTCAGGTGAGGATAAAAAAATTTTTTTAAAGAATTGGGAAAGCGCCCTGGCCGGTTTGGCTCAGCGGTTAGAGCGTCGGCCTGCGGTCCAGAGAGACCCGGGTTCGGTTCCCGCTAAGGGCACGTACTTCGGTTGCAGTTTGTCCCCGGCCCTGGTTGGTCGTGCGGGTGGCAGCCACTCGATGTGTCCCTTCACGTCGATGTTTCTCTCTCTCCCTTCCTCTCTCTCCCTCCCACTCTATCTGTACAAAAAATGGAAAAATACCCTCGGGTGAGGATTAAAAAAAAAAAAAAAAAAAAAGAATTGGGAAAGCCTTTAGAGATCACCTTAAACAGTTTTCTCATTTTAAAAGTGAGAAAATGAAGGAATATGGGGGAGAAATGTCCGGCAGGAGCCAGTTTGTTACAGAACTGGAATTCAGTCTTGAGTGCTCCTCTTCGGTCTCTTGATAGGTGCTGTCGACTCTAGTCCATACTGACCGCACTTGGGGCTAACTCACTGACGTCTGCCCTTGTTTGCTGATTAGTTCATGTGTCTTAATTTCCCATAAATGTTTGCATCTCTAACGGGTTTCCTCTGTATAATTACACAGTGTTTGATCCATAACTGCTCTGTTCATTTATTCAACAATTTATTGAATGTTCACTATATGCCAGGCACACTGTTAGGTCTGTCTCCAAGCTGTCGAGTGGAATCACTGCAAGTGAAGGTAGAAGTTTTAATCGTTGTTGTAAGCATTGAAATAAAGGCAGTAAAGCCTCTAATTCATTCACCTGCCTGTGTGAAGCCATATTTAAGTTTACTTTCTTCATTATTGTTCTTGAGGTAGGGCCTAAGCAGTGGATGACATGCATCTTGCTGCTCATATGTAAGTTGTAGGTGGACAAGACTACTGATCATCAAGCCCAGTGTTAGGCAAGCAGAGAACCTGTGGCCTGCCTGGTGTTGATAACCCGTAGATTGATTCCCTTCTAGACTACTTCTGGGGATGGGATTACTCTTGGTTTTCAGTAGCCTGCTAAAAAAGACTCTTTTCCCTGGCATCCTGTCTCCTGTTTCTATCAACAGTCGGCTGCATGCCAGACTGTCAGTGTCTCAAAGACAGGAACCACTGTTTCTTTGTATTCTTAGCACCTGTTATAGTGCCCAGCACACTTTAAATATTAGTTGAACTAAACCAAACCTGTCTAGGGCCATGCACACTCTACGCTTAAGATCAAGTGTGTTTCCCACTAGAGTGAGTTTCACTTGATTTCTAATCTGTTTTAATGTTTCTGATTCCCAGCTATAAATCTGTAGCCTCCATTCCCTTTTCCTACAGCCATAACTATCATCTTTTCTCTATCCTTTCTGGAAACATTCCCTAACCCCTAAGCCTACTGGGGAGCAAGTATTTCCCTGGTGCTCAAGATAAAACTTGCAAGTTTGTTTGTGTCCCCTCAAGGACTTCCTCAATACAAAGTTTGATACAAGCCTGACCCCTGTTCCGGGCAGATTATGCTTCCTTTAGGTTCAAGGATTTCTCCAGTCATTCCTCAAGAAACCTGAGTATATTTATATTGCATGATGAGGTAGAAAAGAGCTTGTGCTTAAGAGTCTCACATACCTGCTTTCAAATCCTGATTCTGTCACTCACCAGCTCCATGATATTGAATAAGCCACTAAAGCCTTCTGAGCCTTATTTTCCTTATTTGTCAATTTAGAATAATAATGCTCATCTCATAATGTTATGGCGATTTAGAGAGAAGGTACGTGAAAATCCCTGGTATATAGTAACTGCTCTAAACACATTCCCCTTATTTTCTACAAAGTGGTTACAAATTAATGAATAAGTGAACAGCTTTCCCAGCAGCAATACTTATTTATGGAAACCTGTACTACCACTTTCTGAAAACAGGGACAAACCGGGTCTCTTAGTAGCTTGCCTTGGCCTGTCTCTAGCATTTTAGCTTTGGAACATTGTGCTCTTGAGGTGTGTCATAGTATGTTCTGATCAAGGGCCAAGTCACGTTGTGCCAATGATGCTGGTATATAAAGGTCCCTCTTACTAGGCCCATGAGATCCTCTGGCCTTTAGGTAATAACCCTCTATCAGAGAATATAAGATATTTACATAAATAACAATTACACATGGTTGAAAGTGATAAGACATAAGAGGTATATAGAAAAGATGCTGTAGCAATTTAATAAAACCTACTTCCGCCCTGGCCGGTTTGGCTCAGCGGTTGGAGCGTCGGTCTGCAGTACAGAGAGACCAGGGTTTGGTTCCCACTAAGGGCACATACCTCTGCTGCAGTTTGTCCCCGGCCCTGGTTGGTCGTGTGGGTGGCAGCCACTCGATGTGTCCCTTCACATCGATGTTTCTCTCTCTCTCTCTCTTCCTCTCTCTCCCTCCCACTCTATCTGAACAAAAAATGGAAAAATGTCCTCGGGTGAGGATAAAAAAAATAAAAATAAAAATATTTTCAGTTGTGCGGGTGGCAGCCACTCGATGTGTTCCTTTCACGTCGATGTTTCTCTCTCTCTCTCTGTTCCTCTCTCTCCCTCCCACTCTACCTGAACAAAAAATGGAAAAATGTCCTCAGAAATAAAATTTTTTAATAAAACCTACTTCCACCTGGAGAAGATAAAAAATGAGTTCACTCATTCAGTCAATAGAAATTTATCATACATATGTCTCTGTAAGATATTAGGCTAGACACTGGGGATGTAAAGATTAAAATTATATTATGTTTGCTCTTGAGGAGCTTAGTAACTAAGGAGAAAGTCACAGAAAAAAATAATCGCAGTACTATGTGGTAGGGACTATTTTATAATGGTTATTTTCAATGTGCTTTAGAAGCAGAGATAAAGAGTAATTAACTCAGCCCTGGCCAGTGTGCTTCAGTTATTTGAGTGTTGTCCCATGCTCAGAGGGTCGCCAGTTTGATTCCTGGTCAGTGTACATGCCTTGGTTTTGGGTTCAATCTCTGATCAGGGTGCACACAGGAAGCAACCAATCCATATTTCTCTCACATCAATATTTCTCCCTCTCCCTTTCTCTCTAAAATCCATTTTAATTTTTTAAAAATTAATTTTAGAGAGGAAGGGAAAGAGAGACAGAAACATCAATGAGAGAAAACATCAATTGGCCGCCTCTGGGGGTCGGGCCCACCACCTGGGCATGTGCTCTGACCGGGAATCGAACCAGCAACCTCTTGGTGCATGGGTCGACGCTCAAACACTGAGTCACACCAGGCAGGCTCTAAAATCAATTTTAAAAAAACAAAATTTTATTTTATTTTATTTTTTAATCTTTATTGTTGAATGTATTACAGATGTTCCTCATTTCTCCCCCATTGAACCCCTCCTCCCCACTCCCTCCTTTTCCCACACTGTTGTCTGTGTCCATTGGTTGTGCATATAAGTCCTTTGGTTTATTTCTTCCCACCCCCAACCCCCTTCTCTTTGAGGTTTGTCAGTCTAGCAACCAATTTGTTCTTCTTAATCCCTTCACCTTTTTCACCCATTCCCCCAACCCCCCTCCCATCTGGCAACCATCAAAATGTTCTCTATATCTATGAGAATGTTTCCATTCTGCCTGTTCATTTTGTTTGTAGATTCCATTGCCAATAGATATGTATTCATTGCCATTTTGTTTGTTCATATATTTTATCTTTTTCTTCAAAAAGACCCTTCAACATTTCATAAAATAACGGTTTGGTGGTGATTAACTCCTTTAACTTTTTCTTGTCTGGGAAACTCTTTATATGGCCATCGATTCTAAATGACAGCTTTGCAGGATAGAGTAATCTTGGTTGTAGGTTCTTGCTTTTCATCACTCTGAATATTTCTTGCCACTCCCTTCTGGCCTGCAAAGATTCTTTTGAGAAATCAGCTGACAGTCTTATGAGAACTCCCTTGTAGGTTAACTAATGGCTTTTCTCTTGCTGCTTTTAAGGTTCTCTCTTTGTCTTGAACCTTTTGCATTTTGATGATGATGTGTCTTGGTGTGGGCCTCTTGGGGTTCATCTTGTCTGGGACTCTTTGTGCTTCCTGGACTTGTACGTCTGTTTCCTTCACCACGTTAGGGAAGTTTTCTGCCATTATTGTTTCAAATAGCTTTTCGATTTCTTGTTCTCTCTTCTCCTTCTGGCACCCCCAATATGCGAATGTTGGCACGCTTGAAGTTGTCCCAGAGGCTCCTTACACTATCCTCATTTTTTTGGATTCTTTTTCTTTTTGCTGTTCTGATTGGGTGTTTTTTGCTTCCTTGTATTCCAAATCAATGGTCTGCTTCTTGGATTTACCTACTCTACTATTGAATCTGTGTAAATTATTCTTTATTTCAGTTAGTGCCTTCTTCATTTCTGACGGTGCATCCTTCATTTCTGACTGGTCCTTTTTAATTCTCTTGAGGCCCTCACTAAGGTCATTGAGCATCCTTATAAGCAGTATTTTGAACTCAGCATCTGTTAGATTGCTTATCTCCATTTCGCTTAGTTCTTTTCCTGGGGTTTTGTTCTGTTCTTTCATTTGGGACCTATTTCTTTGTCTCCTCATTTTGGCTGCCTCCCTGTGTTTGTTTCTGTGTATTACTTAATGAGAGGTATGGGGCTATCTGAGACCAGATGCTGCTTGTTTGAAAGAATTTAGGAAAACCTGAAGCAGGGTCTAAGACAGGCCAATCCTATGGTTAAGCAACTGGCAACAGCTTGGGTGGGCCTGAAAGTTGGGTGGGGCAGGGCCTCAGGGAATTACCAGGGCGGGGCTACCAGTTTGAGACAGGTTGCTGGAGTCCCAGATATGGTGCTTGTCTGCTGTCCCAGGGAAGGGCTCACCAAAGGAAAAAAGGCGTCTGTCCAGGAGAAAGCTCCCTCTCCAGCCCTTGCTCCAATGCCAAACAGCTCAGTTCTTCCCTGTATGTCTCTGGTGCCCCTTGAGCTGCCTCCCCTCCAAGCTTAGAGGGAGCAAGTTCGATAAGTCTATGCACAGGCCCTTTAAGAGGAGCTGCCTGGCCCTGGCCGGTTTGGCTCAGCGGTTAGAGTGTCGGCCTGCGGTCCTGAGAGACTCGGGTTCGGTTCCCGCTAAGGGCATGTACCTCAGTTGCAGTTTGTCCCCGGCTCTGGTCGGTTGTGCGGGTGGCAGCCACTCGATGTGTTCCTTTCACATCGATGTTTCTCTCTCTCTCTCTGTTCCTCTCTCTCCCTCCCACTCTACCTGAACAAAAAATGGAAAAATGTCCTCGGGTGAGGATAAAAAAAAAAAGAGGAGCTGCCTGGGGTTCCAGCCGCCTCAACCTCCCTGAGCCTCAGTTCCCACTGGTTTTACAGCCAGAAGTTATGGGGACTTCTCTTCCTGGCACTGGAACCCTGAGCGAGTTGCCTGGTGTGGGACGGGGACCCCTCAGTCCTCAGGGAGGACCTTCCCAGCTGAGGTGTCCTCCTGATTTTTATCCGCCACACATGGGTTGGGACCAGCCCCTCTGCCTCCGCCCCTCCTACCAGTCTGGATGTGGCTGCTGCTTTAATTCTGTAGTTGTAGGACTTCAATTCAGCTTGATTTCAGGCGGTTTTGAATGATGGTTGTTCTGTAGTTTAGTTGTAACTTTGATGTGGTTGTGGGAGGACGCGATACCGCGTTTACCTACCCGTCATCTTGACCGGAAGTCTTTATACAAAAACAAAATTTTTTAAAGCTTAATTAACTCAGTTTACAGACAATATAAAGATTAAATGATGTTTGAGCTGGTTCTTGAAGAATGAAGAGTTTACCAGACAGAGAAGATGGAAAGGGTATTCATTAAGGAGTTGACCTTTCATCTTGAAACATGGGAAGAATTTAGACATTCAGAATTGGGGGGGAGGCGGTCTAGAACTGTATCAACAAAGGGAAACGAGAAGTCAGAAGAAAGCATGAACTGAAATAGTTCTTACTGTAGTATGGATGAGTAAAAATAATAAATGAATTTGATCCAGTTTGTGATGAGATTGAAGATGGGAAAAACTTTGCCCTCAAACTAGGACGTGACAAGGTTAGAACTTTGAATTAAGAGGATTAATCTAGTTTTGTACAGGATAGGTTGGACAAGGGCATACAAGGAGCAAGGAGAGCAATTGGAAGACCATTAAAATAGCTAGGTAAGTGGTAATGAGATCATGAAGAAAATGGCAGGAGGAATGAAGGGAGGGGCCAAGTGGAGGAAGTTTTATAGACGTGGGTGTGTAGTTATTGGCAACCTGACTGAGAGATGGTGTACCCATAAGAGAACTAAACAAAGAAGATAAGGCTTGGGGGAAGTGAAAAAATTCAGTGTGGGTACACTGATTTTGAGATTCTTCAAGAGAGTTCTTTCCATAGACTAGTAGAAACAATAGATAAAATCGGACAAATGGTTAAGGAGAAGTGAGAAAGTAAGAGGCTGCAAATGTGACTACTATTTTTTTTTTTTTTTTTTTAAATCCTCACCTGAGGATGTTTCTCTGTTTATCTTCAGGTAGAGTGGGAGGGAGGGGAAGAGAGAGAAACATCGATGTGAGAGAGACACATGGACTGATTGCTCCCGCCAACCCAGAGGCAGAGATGAACCACAACTGAGGTACCTGCCCTTGGCCAGAATTGAACCCATGACTTATTGGTCCATGGGCTGACACTAACCACTGAGCAAAACCGGCCAGGGTGTGACTACTATTTTTGTGAACTTCAGCAATAAAGGAAAAGCGTCTATGAGGAAAGAGGTTAAGGTTTTTCTTTTTGTTTTTTTATCCTCACCTGAGGACATTTTTGCATCCATCTTGAGATGGAGCTAGAGGGAGAGAGGGAGGAAGAGAGAGGGAGAGACATCGATGTAAAAAAGACACTTCGAGTGGTTGCCACCCACACGACCCCATCCAGGGCCGGGAACAAACCAAAACCGAGGTACGTGCCCTTAACGGGATCCGAACCTGGGACTCTCTGGTCTGCGGGCCAAAGCTGTAACCGCTGAGCCAAACCGGACAGGACAAGGGTTTTTGTTGTATGATGAACTGGAAAGATTGAGCTTGTTTGAAAGTTGAAAGGGAAAAATGAAGAGCAGACCAAAAACTAAAGGTGAAAGAAGAAGGGATAAATGATGGGGTAAGGTCATTAGGTACCAGAGTATTAGTGGAGGGAAAGATAAAAAATACTCCCTGATTCAATATAACATTTCCAGGCATAAGTGATAAAGAATCTCAGATTCTACTTCAGATTATCTCAATTTTTATTTCAGTCCCTTTGCAATTAAATCATATTCCGACTGGCTTGCAACATGGCCTACTTAGTAAGAGACATTTTGCTGAAGTAAAGTGGGAGTTGTGTAATTGCTCTCCCTGGTGTTCTGCTGCAGAGAGCTGCTTATTCAACCACTTCAGATTTCATATCACAGTACTCTGTGACTGGCTCTTCAAAATAGCTCTTCAAATTGGATAGATGTTGATTTTCAAAACTTTTCCAACTCATTTTAAAGGTCAGGAGTAAAACAATAAAGCCTCTAGAAGAGAAGCCAGGTCTTTGAGCACAGTCTCACCTGTAACTCTGGGTATGGCACCATGTCCTTAAAAATAAAGCTTTAACTTTCTTGGCTGAAAACTACTGTTCGCATTTGGTGGAGCTTTGATGCACACAGGCAAATGGACCCCTTTTAGTTCATAAGCAGATGGGGAAAACTTTTTTTTTCTTTTTATTGATGTTAGGGAGAGGGAGAGAGAGATAGAAACATCGATGAAAGACTATACTTTCAGGGATCATTTCTATAGTTTGTTACTAGAGAAGTTTCTCTGATCGTGTAGAGCACCCGAAACCATGAAGAGGAGATACAGCGTTCTCTCCTGAGCGTGAAGCCGGCTCTTGGTGTTGCTTCGGCAACTGCTATTTGCCATTGATGATCGTTCTTTTTCTCTCTTCAGAGGGAATGAGAGGGGGAGAACGCGTTCTGATTTAAAAAAAAGAAGAAGAAGAAACATCGATGGGAGAGAACACTGATTGACCACTTCCTGCATGTCCCCCACTGGGGACTGGGCCCACAACCTGGGCATGTGCCCTGATCAGGAATCAAACCAGCGACCTCTTAGTGAATGGACCAATGCTCAACAACTGAGCCACACCGGCCAGGCAGGAAAAAACATTTTTTAGTAATAAAGCCACTAGAAGAAAACAGAGAACACCTTTATGACCTCAGAATAGGCAAATATTTCTTAAAACAGGATACATAAAAAACACTAACCATCGCCCTGGCAGGTTTGGCTCAGCGGTTAGAGCGTTAGCCTGCGGTCCACAGAGACCCGGGATCGGTTCCCGCTAAGGGCATGTACCTTGGCTTCATTTTGTCCCCTCTTCCTCTCTCTTCTTCCCGCTCTATCTGAATAAAAAGTGTCCTCGGGTGAGGATAAACAAACAAACAAACAAAACACTAACCATGAATGGGAGAATATGTGGTAAATTGGGACTATTAAACAATTACAAATTTTTGTTCACCAAAATACACCAATATGACAGTAAAATGACAAGATACAGAGTGAAAGAAGATATTCTCAATACATAAATTTAAAAAGATGCATACACAGACTATGTAAAGAATTTCTACAAATCAGTTAGAAAAACAACCCCATCATAATATGGACAAATAAAATTTGAGAAGGCATTTTATGAAAGAGACTATCAAAAGGACATTATCCAATAAACATTTTAAAATATAGTCAGCTTCTTTAGTCATCAAAGAACTGTACATTAAAATCACAAGATGTCATTTTAGCTATGAAAATGGCTAAAATGATCAACAAAAGAAAGACATACAATTCAATTAAAAAATGGACAGAGATCTGGCCGGTGTGGCTGTGGTTGAGCATCGACCCATGCACCAAGAGGTTGCTGGTTCAATTCCTGATCAAGACACATGCCCGAGTTGTGGGCCAGATCCCCAGTGGGGAGCATGCAGGAGGCGGCCAATTGATTTTCTTTCTCATCGATGTTTGTATGTCTCCCTCTCACTTCATCTCTCTAAAATCAATAAAGGAAAAGAAAAAAAATTTTTAAATAATGGACAGAGGACCTGAATAGACACTTCTCCAAATAGGACATACAGATGGCCAAGAGACATGAAAAAATCTCAACATCACTAATCATCAGAGAGATGCAAATTAAAACAACTATGAGGTATCACCTCACACCTGTCAGAATGACTGCCATCAACAAATCATCAAACAAGGGTTGGCGAGGGTGTGGAGAAAAAGGGACTCTAGTGCACTGCTGGTGGGAATGCAGACTGGTGCAGCCACTATGGAAAACAATCTGTTGTTTCCTCAAAAAATTAAAAATGGAACTGCCATTTGACCCAGTGATCCCACTTCTAACAATATATTCTAAGAAGCCTGAAACACCAGTCAGGAAGAATATATGCACTTCTATGTTCATAGCAGCACTATTTACAATAGCTAAGATCTGGAAACAGCCCAAGTAGATCCATCAGTAGATGAGTGAATAAAAAAATAAAAAAAAAACTGGTACATTTACACAATGGAATACTATGCAGCTGTAAGAAAGAAAGATTGCTTATCCTTTGAGATGACATGGAGGGACCTGGAGAGTATTATGCTAAGTGAAATAAGCCAGTCAGAGAAAGACAAATACCAAATGATCTCACTTATTTGTGGGATATAATGAACAAAATCGCTGACGGACAAAATAGATGCAGAGACTTGGAAGTAGGGAACAGACTGACAAACCTCAGAGGGATGGGGGTTGGGGCAGCAGGAAGAGATAAACAAAATAATTTATATGCATAACCCATGGACATGACAACAGTATGGTAAAGGCAAGGGGTGGAGTGGGAAGGAGGAGATCAATGTGGGGGGGGGGGATATCTGTAATACTTTCAACAATAAAGATAAATTTTTTTTTAAATGGCTAAAATGAAACGAACCCAAAATGTGTTGGCAAGGATTTGGAGCAACTAAACTCATACACAGCTGGTGGGAGTATTAGCTAGTTCAACCTCACTAAAAGGCAGTTTAGTAACAGGTACTAAAAAAAGCTTGGGAACACCCAGCTGGTGTGGCTCAGTGGATTGAGTTTAGTCCCATGGACTGAGAGGTTCAGTTTGATTCCCAGTCTGGGCACATGCCTGGATTGGGGGCTGGATCCCCGGTAGGGGGCGTGCAGGAAGCAGCCAATTGATGTTTCTCTCTCACACTGATGTTTCTCACATCGATATTTCTCTCTCTCTTTCCCTTTGTCTCTCTCTAAAAAAAAATCAATAAAAAAAAAAAAAAGCTTGGGATTTACCATGCCATTTGTTCTAGAAATATCACCTCTGAAAATTTAT
Source organism: Molossus molossus (assembly GCF_014108415.1). NCBI lineage: Eukaryota > Metazoa > Chordata > Mammalia > Chiroptera > Molossidae > Molossus > Molossus molossus. Next base: position 188,613,142 of record NW_023425344.1, read on the forward strand.
TTTAAAGACTTTATCATGAATGTGCCATAATGACATTGTTAAATCAGAAATCTAAATGTCTTATGTACATTTAAATAAACTAGGGGATTATAAAATAATATTGTATAGTAAAAGAAAAAACACTTTTTTAAGTAGACAATGGATGATAGTTGAAGCTGGGGGATGGGTACATGGGTCTTTATTATACTATTTTATCAACTTTTTTGGGTGTTTGTGACACCTTCATGGACAGGGTAATTTATATAACCAATTCTTTGTTAAAAATGTGAATTCATATCTTTTGTCATATTTGTTCTCAAAATCTCTAAAAGACTTGGTTCAATGCTTAAAGAGTCTCTAAAAGATTGACTTTAAAGCCATGTAGCAAATACAAGACTCTGCTAATATAACATGGAATGTTTAAGCCAGATTAATAGAGACCTTTCCCACTCCAGAAAGCACTATATTTACCCCAAGTACTAACTTAAAATAGCCTGTGGGAGTTTTCAATTTTCAAAAGATTACTCGTTCTTGGTTGATAGTTCTGACCTGCAACAGAAATGCGTTTCAAAACTAGACACAGAAACTGTTTGCCCCTATGTTTTCTTTCTTCAAGTATATAAAGCTTTTCCTTAAATTGATGAGCTGTTTATTTGGTAATTATCAAAGGTTAAATTGTCACTTTCTGAAGCATTTGCTTAAAATACAGTCTTTCTAAAGTTAATTGTCCCTTGTGTTTCAATCAATGGCCATAGGAAAGTTTTTCCTCTTTTATTAAGTGTACTTACTTGCTAATGATTGTTCTACCACTAACTAACTGAAGTTTTCTACTTTAACTTGAATGAAAATTTCTTTTTCACCTTGACTTTTTGAATTTAAGAGAGACCAAGTCACATTTCATTTCTAAGCCCTGGTCCCATATATCTAATTTCTTTAAATATCTAACTTCATTTGGAGGTCTCCTAGCCACTTTAAATTCACATGTTCAATAGTGAGTCCTCTCCTCTCCTCTCCTCCCCCAACCTGATGCTCTTCTAGTGTTCCCATCGTGATGAAAGACCCCATCATCCACCCAATGGCTCGTTAGAGTCTTCAGCAGCATCGTTTTTTCCCCTCTCCCTTTATCTGTCCACATTTTCTCTTACCTGCCTTTAAACTATTCTCTCCTGCAGCGGGAAGGGTTATCTTTATAAAATCAAATAGAATCCTGTCATCTCTTTGCTTAAAATCTTCAAGAGGTTTTTAATGGCTTTTAGGGTAAAAAGAAAATCCTAAATCCTATGTATAGTCTACACAGTCCCAAATGATCTGGCTCCCACCCACCTCTCCAGCCACTCTCAGCTTCTGTCGGTTTCCTCCAAACACTCTACACCTTCCTGCCTCAGGGACTTCAAATGTGATGTTTCCTCAATCTAGAATGCTCTTTCTCCCCACACTCCACTGCACTCCTAATTAGTTCCCATTAGTTATCTAGAATTAAGCATCTTAGGGCTGAGGTGGGTGAAGAAAGTGATGTCTTTGTAGGAGTTTGAGAAGGAACTGTCCATAAAGTAGGGAGAGACCAAGAGAGTATGAACTCACAGAAAGCAAAAGGGGGAGTCACAGCAGATGCTAGAGAAATGCTGAAGGAGATCAGGACTGAAATGTCTCCACTGGATCTTACAAGTAGGAGGTCCCTGGTGACCTCAGCAACAGAGTTGCTCCTGAAAGAGGTGTGAAAAGAGAGACACTGGGTCTAGACATTTTTTTAGGAAGTTGGCTGTGAATGGAAGGAGGGTGAGAGAGGATAGCAAAATGGGATTGGGATGGAAAAAAAGTTTATCTGTGTGTGTGTGTGTGTGTGTGTGTGTGTGTGTGGTTTTTAAGAAAAAAGAATGTGTTCATGTTCAAAGAAAGGTCAATGAAAAAGACAGAAATAGAAGTTACACCAAAAAAAGAGGGCTAACTGACAAAGAAGGGTCCCTGAGGAGGCATGAGGGGATGAAATCTAGAACAAGTAGCCCAAGACCAGAAGAGAGATGGGTAGTGATAGATAACAATTCTCAGAGGAAGATAGAGTCTTATGAGTATAGAAGAATCAGAAATCCTAGAGTTGGAAAGGACTTCCAAATGTTTTTAACTTCAGTCAGATAGTGCATTCATGTCTCTATAAATAAGTGGTCCAGAGAAGTTCATAGTTTACGTATCCATATGACCTTATTTTCAGAACCACATTATACATCTTCAGGTAATAAGATTTCCAATTTATGCCTTCCAGAAAGAACACTACTGCCTAACACAAATATATGGTAATATAAGAGAAGCCGCTACTGTTTATAAGCACTACTGACTATTGCTATATTTATTATTTTTTTCTTTATTGATCTTTTTTTTGGAAAGAGATAGAAACATCAATGAGAGAGAACATCGATTGGCCACCTCCTGCATGCCCCCCGCTGGGGATTGGGTCTACAACCTGAGCATGTGCCCTGACCGGGAATCAAACCGACCGACCTCTTGGTGCATGGGTCGATGCTCAACCACTAAGCCACACCGGCCAAACTTAAAGTTGGTTTTTATGCATAATTGAAGAAAGACACACTAGGCTATCTGCTGGATAACCCAGTGTTCTTGTTCTCTTCCTGCAGCCTAGCAACAAGTTTGCTGCACAGGGAGGCTGTAAGGTTTCAGGCAGAAATCAGGGTAGATAAAGAAACTTTCCCAGACAACTGGTGTCAAAAAGCTTGTTTTTAAAACAATAAGATTGTAACCCAAATAGGAAAGCTCAAAGTTGTTCAAATCTACAGAATGATCCCTGCTCCCTCTCTACTCCATTAATATGTAAGGTGGCAGGGAGTCAGGTTTCCTTTTCTGGAACATTTCCCAAGATGCATGCACAAGTCTCCGAGGATGGGCAAACAGCTGGGGGCTCCCATGAATTTGGCTAGCCCTGTGTCTATAAAGTTTTGTGTAGGGCCTGCACCGTGTGTTGTGTTTATTCAAGCCTTTTATTGCTTGATAATATATAAGTCTGAAAACCATTGGCATATTTAATACATGTACCTTTGATTTGGAAAAATAAACACCCCATCAAAAATTACACTCCTGGCCCTGGCCGGTTTGGCTCAGCGGTTAGAGCACTGGCCCACAGACTGGAGAGGCCTGGGTTTGGTTCCCACTAAGGGCGCATACCTTGGTTGTGGTTTGTCCCCAGCCCCAGTTAGGGTAGTGTGGGTGACGGGCACTCCATGTGTCTCTCTCACATCAATGTTTCTCTCTCTCTCTCTCTTTCTCTCTCTCTCTCCCTCCCTCCCTCCTCCTGCTCTGAGGATAATTGCAAAAATGTCCTCGGGTGAGATAAAAATTTTATTTTTAATTGGACTCCTAATCCCTTAGATGACATTATATTACTTTAGACAGTTAGGAGTCATATAAATGGGAATAAATTGCAGAAGGATATTTTGGAATTTTGACTTAAAGAAGATCTATATAGCTAAATTTAATAGTTTCTTTTGTGTGTGTGTGTGAATATGTAGAAACAGCTTAAACATATCTGCTGATTCCATGATCTCAATCTAATACTCTCATAGCTCACCAGTTCTTATGGCTATTGAATGGATTCTCTCTTTTTTTTTTCTTTTCCAGTTAACATTAGTATGACAAAATTGCAGAGACAATTCTTTTTTTTCCTAATTTTTATTAATTTATATTTGTTACAGATGTTTCTCCTTTTTCCCCCCTAGACACCCTCCTCCCCATCCTGCCTCCCCATCCCTCTAATTCTTTTTTTTTTTTTTCATCCTCACCCGAGGACATTTTCCCATTTTTTGTTCAGATAGAGTGGAAGGGAGAGAAAAAGAAAGAAACATCAACGTGAAAGGGACACATCGAGTGGTTGCCACCCTCATGACCCAACTAAGGCCAGGAACAAACTGCAACCGAGGTACATGCCCTTAGCGGGAACCAAACCCGGGTCTCTCTGGACCACCGGCCGACGCTCTAACCGCTGAGCCAAACGAGCCAGGGCCCCATCTGTCTAATTCTTAAGAAGTTTAAGTAATTCCTTGATTACCTTAGTCAAGTAGGTGAAAATTTCTCTTGTTAAGATAAAAGTAAAAAAAAAAAAAAAAAAAAAAAGATAAAAGTATGTGCACCCTGGCTGATGTCGCTCAGTTCATTGTGTATTGTCTCATGCATCAAAAGATCACTGGTTTGATTCCTGGTCAGGGCTTATTCCCAGGTTATGGGCTCACTCTCCAGTAGGGTGGGTGCAGGAGGCAGCCGATCCATGTTTCTCACATTGATGTTTCTCTCTCACATCGATGTTTCTCTTTTTAGTCGATGTTTCAATCTCTCCCTCTCCCTTCCTCTCTCTATAAGATCAATAAAACACATTGTTAAAAGAAATATGTATGTGCATCACCATTTGCAATATTGTATTCTGAGTATTATTTGAGTAGTATCTGTGAGGATAATCTAGTAGAAGCAGGGAAAATCCAGAAGACAAAGTAACAACTGGAATGGGGAATCACTGAAGAACATAATAACCAGATTAAAACTCTTCAGTTTCAACTAAAAACAAAAACAAACAAACAAATAAACAAAAAAAACAAAGGCAGGAGAGAATACCTAAGTCTGTAAAATCATAAAGGGCTGAAAAAGGTAAGCACAGTTGTTCACTAAATTTTGAAATCATAGAATGAGGGTGCATCTCTAAAACTTTATTGAGGTAAGGTTAGGCCAATTAGATAGAAGTATAAGTTTACATTAAAAACAATAGAACTTGAATCACCCTAAGTGGTGATGTTGTAGATTTTTTTCAATTTAAGATAAACCAATGGCTGATAGCATCTCAGTGAAATGCAAAGAGTAGTAAATGCCTAACCTTTGCAGTTGATATCCAGGAGACGAGCCAAGACTTTTCATCCCTTGTCTGATGATGTTTCCCCTAGAAATGAAATGTTTGATGGACCATGCACTGGCCCAATCTGTTAATCATTATGAAATAAAAACCAGATGAATAGAAAAGAATACATGATTAGTAAAAGAACCATAGTATACTTGTGTTTTGGCTAAAAAATAATTGGGATGAACATTTGTACATAACATTGTAAATTCTGTCATACATATATGAAAGCTAAATTTTTTCATAAAATATTAGCATGTGATTCACTTCTTGCATTATTCTGGGATAAACATGTTTTATTGACCTACAAGGCCCTATATAATTTGTGCTCCATTCCCTCCCCACCCCTTTGAGATCATCTCCCATCATGATCCCACTCACTCACTCTATGCCAGCCATAGAGTCCTTCTTGCTGTTTCTCCAGCACACTCACCTTTTCCTGCACCACTGCCTTCACCTGTGCGGTTCCCATTGCCTGGATACTCTTCTCCCACATTTCTGCAGCATGTTCCCTGTCTTTACCAAAGGCTCTGTGGAAATGTCACTGTCAGAGAGCTCTTTCCTGCCTATCCCATCAAAAATACCACTGTCTTTACTGGCCCTCTATCCTGTTTTATTTTTCTTCTAAGTACTAAACAACACCTGACTCTCTCTCTCTCTCTCTTTCTCTCTCTCACTGTTGGATGGAGGATAAACCAAGTTGAGTTTTGGATTACTACTGCTTATGCTGGATGGCACAGGAATTAAATCTATGATCAAATATAGTCCATGCCTTCTACACAGCTAGTGACCATTAGATTATAGGTACCATGCATACGACTGCCTGGTTTGTTACAATACACATTTGTGAAAGAACTAGGGTTGCCCTGGCCAGATAGTTTAATTGGTTAGAGTGTCATCCTGATGCACCAAGGTTATGGGTTCAATCCCCAGCCAGGGCACATACAGGAATAAACCAATGAATGCATAAATAAATGGAACAACAAAATCAATGTTTGTCTCTCCTTCATCTCTCAAAAAAAAAAAAAATCAGTAAATAATTTAAAAAGAAAAAGAGCTAGGGTTTATCGTGCAATTTAATTAGCCTAGTTTCATCTAGGTAACTTTGCTCCTTAGAAATTCTTATCCCACTAATTTTGAAAAAATCCAAAGCTTATCCTCAGATTTCATTAAATTTCCTAGGAACCATTTTTGTTGTTGTTGTTTTGTTTCTGTTTTCGCTACTTTAGTTCAGTTTGGGAATATCTTGTCATTTTGTGCCTGGTCTCTCTTCTCTCTTCTGCACCTGTTGACCCACATGTGGAACTTCATCAAAACAAAACAAAAAAAATCCCTCAAGCAATGGTTTGTGTTTTAGCAAACCTGACTGATGTTTTAGAGAAGCGGGGTAATTTTACTTATTGAGGAGGAAGGATTGTGGAAATTATATCAGAGCAACAAAAATAACTTTAGGTAAATGTTAATGAGTACTATTTACTAAATCCTTTCTACCACCTCACCATAGGAGATTCTTTTCATTGGTTAATTCATTTTTATGCCTTCTCTCTTTTTTTTTTTTTTTTTTTATCCTCACCCGAGGATATTTTTCCATTTTTTGTACAGATAGAGTGGGAAGGAGAGAGAGGAAGGGAGAGAGAGAGAGAAACATCGACGTGAAGGGACACATCGAGTGGCTGCCACCCGCACGACCAACCAGGGCCGGGGACAAACTGCAACCGAAGTACGTGCCCTTAGCGGGAACCGAACCCAGGTCTCTCCGGACCGCAGGCCGACGCTCTAACCGCTGAGCCAAACTGGCCAGGGCTATGCCTTCTCTCTCTATCATCTCCCATTCCTTGCATCTTGTCTCCGAGATTATCTTCAAATAACTCCAAATTCTCCCTATTTTTGTTTGGTTGCAACTCCCAAACTCAGCTCTGGGGTTTTCTTTGCATATTTAACTTCATCTAGGTGCTCAGCAGAAAAAAAAACAATCAACAATAACCCCTCCCCAACTTCCTTCTCTAAGACACATCCTCAAAAGATAGATGCATTTTTTCCCCCTTTAGTTATGAAAATTTGCTAAGACTTCCTAATTTGTAGTTCTAGGCAGTACAGTATATTTCATATTATATCAGTCAAATCTTTTGGGAAACAGTGTATAGCTTAGGTATAAAAAGAGCTACTAGATGTGAAGAACTGTTGAACTAGGTTCTTTAATTTATCCTCTCAACTTTATTGAACACCTATCTGGCACACACTTTCATTTAAGGCATTTACTAGTCCTCACCTCTCAGTTTTCCCACCCACGAGACACCTAGACAAGCCCCTGGTGACTTTGTGACCATGAACAGCAACTCCATCCAGGCAACTTTATGTTTACAGATCATTGGAATGTCCAACCAGCTTTTACAAGAGTACAAAGATCACCTCGTGAGAAAAGTTCAGACCTCTCGTTTTGTTTTTGTAAAAGTGTGGGCCTTTAACTGGCCTTAAGTGGGTGTGTGCGCGCGCGCGCGTGTACAAGGTGCTTTAGGATCATGTCTATTCTTCTTTGACCTTTGACCGGAGGCTTCCTTCGGAGAACGTTTAACTTTTCGCCTGAATTTGAGCGTATTCCAATTCTTCTTCCAGTCAGCCCTAATTCTCCGAGCGAAGAGGCGCAAAAGCAGCCCTGCTTCTTCCACGACGAGGGCCACGACGCTAGAAACACCAGGGTGGCCAAGCTACGCCGCAGTTAAGCCAGGCTCAGGGCATACGGGATGGGACCAGCCGAGAGCTCGCCCCGGTTCGACGTAGTCTGGCCCTGCCCAACCGCGCACCCAACACGTCCTCCTCGGCCTCCGCGGGCTCCCGCGCGGCCCACACCCGCAGGGGCAGGGCTGGGGAGGAACGAGCCGTCCCGAGCGCGCGCGCGCGCGCGCGCAGCCCCACCCTCCGTGACGTCAGGGGCGCGACGCGTCGCAACGCAGTGCAAATTGGGAAAGGGGGATGGACTGGCCTGGCTTCGTCGGGATGGCGAAGGCTATTTCTCCCTGAGGTTGGTGGGAGCTGGGCCTCGGGCGAGGAAGGCTGGCGTTGGTGAAGCGCGCCTGGCGCCGAGGTGAGTGCGGGTCTGGGTCTTGGCCTCTGTTCCCGGAAAGCTGGCCGCACTGAACCCCCTTCGGTTCCACCAGCTTCTGGTCACCCGGGAGAAGAGCCCTGACCACGGAGGGGGTGGGACAACCCCGAACTTAGAATCGGTTTTGGAGGAAGGGCCCAACCTCGAGTTTTTCCCGCTGCCCACATATGATTGCCCAGCGAGTTCTGTGTGGATTCAGGGTTTCAGGTTTTACAAGGTGGCCTTGACCAGTCCTTTTCCTTGTACGCTCAGACCCGAATTTGACCTGCTACCTCTTGCTTCCGTTTCCTCAATATTTGCTAAGGAGCTTCAATCCCAGGCCTTACTACAACCCCTCGGAGTGCTTACCAATCCATCCTCTGACCCTAACTTGCTTTTAGTGAAGTCCAAGTATGAGTTTAAAGAACCTATAAGCTCATCAGAGTTAAAACTGTGACTTCCCCCAAATAAAAGCTTTTCTTTCCTAAAATTTGGCCTCTTTCCTAGAGTTGTGGGACAAGTGAATTTAACCTCCACTCCACCTTGGAAATTATCAGAACACTGAATCTCAGTGATGTTCATTTATGCATAAAACTGCAGACCACACTTCTGAGTTTACTTTGTGCCGCCAGTTCATTCTGTGACCTTGAAGCAAGGCACTTAACCACTAACAAAGTATTTACCCAAAGACAGAGGTGTTGCAGAGCCAAAGGAATTTAGTATTTGTTAAGAGCTCTGAGAGTTTCAGATGAAAGGGATGCCGCACTCTGTTACTCTTTCTGAATCTGCAAGCATCCTTAGTTTTGTGTATTTTCTGCTGCAGCCATTGAAAATGTCAAGTGATACTTGCTAAGGATGTGTTCTGTGCTAGGTTTGCTCTGTGGCTTTGCTGTGTAAATAGATTTTGCATTTCAACAGATTCTGTTTAATATTCACTTTTGAATGTCTTTCATGATGGATTTAGATAGTTTTCTTATGACTCCCAATACTGGATCAGTTTATGTGAAAGGTGATGTAGGTTGTGCTGTGTTCTTATTGTATTAATAGGACAGCCTTAAGTGTGTATTTCTTTTCTTGTGACACATTAGATGCGTCTTTTAAATTAAATAGTAATGACCTTATAATAGTAAACAACAACCTGTCATTAATGACATAAATATGCATTCATTACACCTGGGTATGTGTTGTATTTTTTGAGAAAACAATGCCTGAGAAAAACTGACAAAAATATTTTAAAGTTGTCTTTCTAGCCTTAATTTTTTCTATATTTACTTGAATTTTATTAATTATTATGGTCATCTGTTTATAAATAGTACATAATGAGAAATAATCAAAAAGGCTTTATTTTTTTATTTTTATTTCTTAATCCTCACCTGAGGATATTTTTACATTTATCTTCAGACAGAGAGAGAGAGAAACATCGACGTGAGAGACATCGATTGGTTGCCACCCACACGACCCCAGCTGAACTAGATAATATTATCACTTCAGTGTCAATACTTTTATCTTCTAAAACAGGGATTATAAAAATTAATATTAATGCCTTAGTAGTTTATTTAATATCGTTCTAGTCTCTCTGTAGATCTTATCTGCAGTTACATTTCTATCTTTACCAAGGAAGGCATCTTTCTTTAGAGTGTTGTGCCTTTTGCATACACTCAACATGTTCAGAATTTCCTGTAAATTGGTGTGTGTTTTTTTATCCTCACCCGAGGACATTTTTCGATATTTTGTTCAGATAGAGTGGAAGGGAGAGAGAGAGAGAAAAAAACATCAACGTGAAAGGGACATGTCCAGTGGCTGCCTCCTGCACGACTGACCAGGGCCGGGGACAAACTGTAACCGAGGTACATGCCCATAGCGGGAACCGAACCCGGGTCTCTCTGGACCACAGGCCGATGCTCTAACCACTGAACCAAACCGGCCAGGGCTAAATTGGTGGTTTTTATTTGGGGATAATTTTGCTCCCCTGGGGGATATTTGGCAATGTCTGGAGACATTTTTGGTTGTCACAACTGGGGACAGGGGGACGGATACTGCTGGCACGCTAAAGGCCAGGGATGCTGCTAAACATCCTAGAGTGCACTGGGCAGTGCCCAGCAACAAAATTTTATCTAGTCCAAATACTGCTATAAACTCAGTTTTTTTTAAATTACACTTTTTATTAACAGCACTATCATTCTTGACATTTCTCAGGATAGAAAGAGTGTGTGTGTGTGTGTTTGTACACAAGACAAGTATTCTGTTTAAGTCCATCTGTTACCAACATGTTTCTGCCTTTTTGTGTTACTATTATTATTTTTAAATCCTCACCTGAGGATATTTTTTTCCATTTATTTTCAAACAGAATGGTAGGGGGAAAGGGAGAGAGAGAGAAAAAAAGAGAGTGAAACATTGATGTTAGAGGGAGACATCGATTGGTTGCCCCCTGCACAACCCCAACCAGGGCCAGGGACCGAATCATAACCGAGGTACGTGCCCGTGACTGGAATTGAACCTGTGACTCTGGTCCGCAGGCCAGTGCTCTGACCTCTGAACCAAACTGACCAGGACATGTGTTATTTTTTAAATATGTTTTTATGAGGGAAGAGGAAGAGAGAGAGAAACATAGATGTGAGAGAGACACATAGATTGGCTGTCTCTTGCACGACCCCGGCGAGGGCCAGGGATAAAACCTGCAACCCAGGGACTTGCCCTTGACCGGGAATCGAACCTTTGACCCTTCAGTCCACAGGCCAACACTCTAACCCCTGAGCCAAACCGGCCAGGGCAGGTCTGAGGGTCTTAAAGCATAGTCATAATTGTCATTTGGTCCAAATACTGTATTAAGGAATAATGTAGATACAGCTACTAAAGCATTTGGACCAAGAAATGAACTCCAAGAACTGGGACCATCAAAGATAGAAGAGTTGAAACTTAAATTGGTCCTTGAAGGATCAGGAATTAGCACAAAAGAGAGAGGAGAGTGCACTCTGGGTTAGAAGAAGCTCCGCCCACCCCCAGGCTACACAGAATTTCCCCCTCCTTTTTACATTCCAGGTACTGGAGTCACATAATAATATATAGTGTAACAATTAATTGTTGGCTTATTATTTAATAAGTATTGGTTTGGTTTTAGTAACTAGACTAAGATATTTGTGATCAGAAGCCCTATGGTAGTACTCTCTTTATCCCCTAGAGCAGTTATTCAAAGTAGCCAGTCTGTTACAGGCTTGCAGTTTGTGCTAGGATATAATCAGTGTACTGCTTTCTTCATAGAGAAAGTCACTGAACTGTGAAAAGTTCAGTGTGTTTAATTGATTTACATTCTGTCATAAACTTTGTATTTTATCACAGACCGGTAACAAGAAATTTCCCAACCTGTAATGACTTTTATACTTTTTCAATTGTAACACATTGTATTAAGAAATACATTTTACTTTTTATTTATTTAATTTTTTTTTTTTTTGGTACGGGCCCTTAGCGGGAACCGAACCTGGAACTCTCTGGTCCTCAGGCCGACGCTCCAACCGCTGAGCCAAACCGGCCAGGGCCATTTTACTTTTTAAAATTATTATTATTGATTTGAGGGAGAGCAAGAGAGGAAAGAATTAAACCCACTACTTGGCACATCGGGACAATGCTCTGACCAGCTGAACTACCTGTCCAGGGCCAAGAAATACATTTTATATTTCAACCCAGTTATGTATAAGCATACATATAGGCACATAACCAAAAAGTAAAGTTTCATGAAATAGTACTTTACTGTGTGTAACATGCTCACATTTTCTCTTCAGTTTTATATTTTTAAAAGCTGATTGTGGCCTTGGATTTTAAAAACACTGCTCTCAAGCATTTCTTTTTTATTTTATTTTTTTTAAACAATTTTTTTTCCTTTATTGCTTTTAGAGAGAAAAGAAGGGAGAGGGAGAGAGAGAGAGAAACATCGATGAGAGAGAACATTGATTGCCACCTCCTACATGCTCCCCAGTGGGGATCGGGCCCACAACCTGGGCATGTGTCCTGACCGGGAATCAAACCAGTGATCTCCTGGTGTATGGGTCAGCCACTGAGCCACACCAGCTGGACTGCTCTCAGAAAATGCCAGAAGTTTTTAGCAGTGATAGTTCTTGAAAGGGTTGAGCCTTCTTAATGCTTTAAAATTGCTTTAAAAAAACAGATTATTTCATCAATATTGACTTATCTGTGACATTTTAACTAGAATGAGTATAGAATGGATTATATGAAATTTAAGACAGAAGATAATGAATACTGTTGCTGTCTGAAGAGCAGAGGTGAGGTGAGATGATGAGTGGCCAACGAAGACAAACTTTGCTTTCCTTCCAGTGTTGCCAGGGGCCTGGCATTAAACCCTAGTGAAGACCAGTTTGAGTGACCACAAACCTCAGTCTTCACTCTGTGGTTCAGTTATCTAATCTCTACTCTCTTTGGAAGGATTAGAGGATATTAAAGAGAGATGGATATATATGCCTTCTATTTTCTCCCCATTTGTTAATTTCAGCACTGACTGGGTTTTACTTTTGGAGCATTGCTATTTGACAAAAGCTGCAGTTCTTTTTTACTTGTTTATTGATTGATTGATTGATTAATTGATTGTTAATCCTTACCTGAGGATATTTTTTCCATTGATTTTTAGAGAAAGTGAGAGGGAGGGAGGGAGGAGGGAGGGAGGGAGGGAGGGAGGGAGGGAGGGAGGGAGGGAGGGAGGGAGGGAGAAAAAGAAACATCGATGTGAGAGATGTCAATTGTTTGCTTCCCGCACGCACCCTGACAGACAGGAATCAAACCTGCAACCCTTCAGTGTGTAAGCCAATGCTCTAACCACTAAGCAACACCAGCCAGGGCAAAAAGCTGGAGTACTTAATCTTTATCAGATTTACACACCTTAAGAACATTTATTTTTTGTATTAAAAGAACTTTAATTTTTCTTACATATACTTTGTTTTGTTTTTTACTTAAAATCCTTTTTGAAGCATAATATAGTTTTTTTTTAAGTAGAGATAGTGATTTTTAATTTTTTTTTTCTTTATTGATTTTTAGAGAGAGAGGAAGAGACAAGGAGAGAGAGTGAGAAACATCGATGAGAGAGAACATCGATTGGCCGCCTCCTGCATGCCCCCCACTGGGGATCAGGCCCACAACCTGGGCACGTGCCCTGACCGGGAATTGAACCAGCAGCCTCTTGGTGCATGGGTGCATGGGTCGACGCTCAACCACAGAGCTACTCCAGCTGGGCACAAAACAAAGTTTTAATGGGTTATATGTTATATTTAGTTTATTCTAGTTTGTTGTAACAAACTGCTGCTGCTCTTTTTCTTGTTTTTACCATTACAACCACGATAAGGAATTTGTGAATTCATTTGGTCACCATGGTTTTGATTTATTATCTGTCAGTCTGTTTTGAAATTTTTTTAATGGTATATAATGCAGCAGAATGACATAAAAACTTTAGCACATTAAATTTCACATAGATTTAAGTTGGCCATATATCCTCTTTGCTTTGTCATTTGATTAGAGGAAAATACCCTTTACCTTGTTCTTTTGTTTTTTGAAGAGTTTATTATAATTTTATCAATTAAATTCTTAGAAAAGGGAAAAAGTCTACTTTTTCCACACCCCTGCTTCACTCTCACTTTCTTCCATTCTTAATTTCCTACAATGCACCTCAAACAACTTCCTGTACTGGGATCCCTGCTAAATATAGCTGTTTCTCTCTCTGTCTTATAACACAGGCTCCAGTATATAAATCAGGCAAATTCCCCATTTGAGCATGAACCTCTGAAAGCTGCCGGCATCTAAGGTCTCCTCCCAGGCCTGCTGGAGTCCAGCCCATAATGAAGGTATTTACAGCAGGTAAATCCACCCACCCTGCGCTGGCTTCTGGGGCCCACCGCCAGCGCAGCAGCAACTTCACAAACCGGACACCCACCCACCACAGGCAGACAAACACTTGGGGCGCCCGCACAGCTGGCTCAGCTGCTGGAGGCACTGGGTAACAGCCCAGGCCTGGGGCAAGCGTGTGCACATGGTCCCAGCACCCGGTGCCTAGCCCTTCTGCCCAGGGCCCAGCAGGTTGGTGGGCAAGGGAGGGGGCACTGCAGTCTTCCTGCACCTCCTGCTTCTCCTCCTCTTCAATCCTGTCCCTCTCCCTTGCTGCCCTGCCTGCTCTGCTGTCTCCTAGATTCACCCTCCCTCTTTTCTTTTATCTTGTTTTTTTTTTTCAGTATTATTGAATTTATTGGGATAGCATAGGTTAATAAAACTATACAGATTTCAAGTGTACAATCCTATAATACATCATCTGTATATTGTATTGTGTGTTTACCACCCTAAGTCAAGTCTCCTTCCATTACTATTTATCTTCCCTTTACCCTCTTCTGGATATCATTATAATCTTATCCCTGTACTTTCCCTCCTTTGTCTAATCATTTGCCATGTCCTGTCATTCTACCTTTGTGGTGTCTGTTGTATCTGCCTCCTTTATTCCATCTCTGTTGCCATAGTTCTGACCTTCATCATCTTTCCTTAGGATCATTCTGATAGGTAACTAGTGTGTTTCTTTTCTAGTCTTTTAAAAGCCTTTGTACTGTTGTCAGTTTGGATCACATAACTCCGTTCTTAGAACCGTGCTATGGCTTTCTGTTACTTTTAGAAAATAAAATAATAAATGCTTTAGTTAGCCCTGGCTGGTTTGGCTCAGCGGTTAGAGCGTCGGCCTGCGGTCCGGAGAGACCTGGGTTCGGTTCCCACTAAGGGCACGTACTTCGGTTGCAGTTTGTCCCCGGCCCTGGTTGGTTGTGCGGGTGGCAGCCACTCGATGTGTCCCTTCACGTCGATGTTTCTCACTCTCTCTCCCTTCCTCTCTCTCCCTCCCATTCTATCTGTACAAAAAATGGAAAAATATCCTCGGGTGAGGATAAAAAAATAAAAAATAAATAAATAAATAAATAAATAAATAAATGAGGATAAAAAAATAAAAAATAAATAAATAAATAAATAAATAAATAAATAAATAAATAAATGAATGAATGAATGAATGCTTTATTTAGACATTCAAAGCCTTCCATTATCTGTTGCTAGACTATTTCTTTTAGGCTTTAGTGTCTCGTAGATCCCTGTTCATTCTCTCTACTGACTAGTTCTTAAAAGATGTTCTTTACTTTCTTGACTTTTTCCTCATACTGTTCATCTCTTAAAAACCTTTTCCCACCAAGATTCATGTAAATGCTATCTCTTCCCATGATGCCTCCCAGTTACCCTTAGTCATACTTAATCTTCTTAAAATTTTGTATTGTACATTATCTGTAACCCATATGATCATACTATGTTGTATTACCGCTGCTTATAATTTTCTCTGTCACATTAATTTTTTAAACTTTGTGAGGAAGCAGATCACATCTGGTCTTTGAGTTCCTAGAAACACAGGGTCTTCCATACAGCAGAATATGTGAATGATTGAATTTAACTTTGAAATAGCTAATGATTTTTTATTTTAAGTTGTCTAGGTAGCATAAATAGAGTTTTTATATTCTTTGTCTTTTAAATATCCAAGCTTTAAAGGTAATCATGAGAAACAGATTCAACTGAGAACATATATTAGACCTTCATTTTAGAAGGTTCAAATCAATAGCTTTCTTTTCCTAGCCAAGAAACCTAATTGTCATGAATCAACAAAATAGACTCTACCTGACTTTTTTTTTTAAATCCTCAGCTGAGGATACGTTTATTGATTTTAGAGAGAGGGGAAGGGAGACAAAGAACCATCGATGTGAGAGAGAGAGAGACACATCAATTGGCTGCCTTCCTTATGCACCCCGACCAGGGATCAAACCTGTGACCTAGATAGGTGTCCCAACCAGGAATCAAATCTACAACTTTGCGGTATAGGGACAACGCTCCAGCCAACTGAGCCACGTCAGCCAAGGTTCTCCCTGGCTTTTTGAACATATATTCTTTGTTTAGAACAGTAGTACTTATGACCCAGATAGAGAAAGAATTGGAAAAAAGATACTATCAGACTGGTACTTGGTTACTCTGCTTAACTCTGGCTTTAGTCCTTATCTTAGTACACTTGGTGTCACCAGTAAAAGATGATTGGGCCTTTTGGGAATTACATTTCAAGAGCTGGCCCATGTCAGAGGAGCAAATGTTTGACTTTCTGTTGTTGAGTAAGCTTAAGATCCTAGCTGAGCAAGTTGGGAGCAGAAAAGTCAGGGATAATTCTTGTTAATGTTCTCTTCTTACTGTCTTCTGGCCCTGATTAATAGTCCAAGCTCCTGTGTCCCCTGTCCTCTACCACGGTGATGTCTGTTGTGGTATCACTAAGGCCTCAGGTTTTCTTAAGCACCTTCCCAAAAAGTTAGTTTCTTGACCTTACTTTCTCTTAGTCAAAAGCATTATTCTTCAACTGCTGCTTCTTATGTTTCAGAAATCATGTTTCTGGAATACCATTTCGTTCAATCCCATCATTTTCTCTTTTATTGCCTTTTTTTTTTTAAGTTATCTACAATCGATTTCCATTTCTTTATTTCTTAATGGTTGTACTCTTGCTTCCACTCACACCACTGTATGGCAGCTGTACTACACAAGGTTATATATATATCAGACTCTTCCAGTATTCCAAATATGTTTTTTTAAATCAATAGTTAACAAACATATATTTTGTGATTGCTATAACTTTCTAACTTTTACATCTGTATAGTTATCTTTTTCATGTTTATATACAATTGCATATTTTTATTCATACTTGCATTGGTATACTCATAATTGCTTTTAAAAAATATATATGTTAAGTATATTATATAATTTTTTTATGTGCTGTGAAGCATAATAAAATGATCACCTATGATCACTTGTCAGTGTACCACCCATCTTGAGAACTAAAACCTTTCTGGCCCTGGCTAGTGTGGCTCACTTGGTTTGGCATCATTCCGTGCACGGAAAGGTTGCTAGTTTAATTCCCTGTCAGGGCACATACCTGGGTTGCTGGCTTGATCCCCTGTATGGTGCATGCAGGAGGCAGCTGATCGATGTTTTGCTGTCACATCAATATTTCTCTTCGTCTCCCTTTCTCTCTAAAATCAATAAAAACATATTTAAAAAGAAAAAGAAACCTTCCTGATACTGCTGATGCTCCTTGTGTATGCCTCTAATTATATCTTCTGCCTCCCCAGAAATAGAATTTTATGTTTATCATTTCCTGTTTTTCTTTATAGGCTTACCTCATTTGTATCCTTAAGCAATATATTGTTCAGTGTAGTTTGTTTTTAAACTGTATACAAATGGTGTCATGTAATATGTATTCCTTTTTTATTCCCCTTTGTGAGGATAGGCAGACGGTGAAGCGATGGTGGGTGTGGGAGGGTAGGGTATGTTCTCTGGCTAAACTGTTTATCATGGGAGGTCAAGGACCATGTATTATAAACCGTTTGTATATTTAACACAGCCTAGTGGGGTGTTTTTTTTTGCAAGGTAAGATACTCAAATGATGCTGTTGTCTCTAAAAGTGTGAGGAAATCCAAGGGAATCCCTATCATACTCTTTCCTTAATAGATGCTCATAGCTGTTTTGGTGATGAACTGTTGATGAATCAGATACCTAACTAGAAGGACATATTTAACGTTAATTAATCCCTTTGGCAGTGATGGTGTGGTCCAGAGGCTTTCTCCCCTGTTGTCATAGATTTAGATACAGAACGCAGAATGGAGGGAACAGTGTAGAAAATGTTTATATATGAGCTCATTGTTTTTATTTTTTATTTATTGATTTTTTAAATATGTTTTATTGATTTTTTTTTTTCCTTTGAGAGGAAGGGAGAGGGAGAGATAATAGAAACATTAATGAGAGAGATATCTTGATCAGCTGCCTCCTGCGTGCCTCCCACTGGGGATTGAGCCCACAACCCAAGCAAGTGCCCTGACCAGGAATCTAACTGGTGAACTCTTGGTCCATGGGTCCAAACACTGAGCCACACCGGCTGAGCAAGCTCATTGTTTTTATTTTATTTTATTTTATTTATTTATTTATTTTCATTTTCAATTTTTATATTAATTTTAAAAATGTATATTTTATACAATAATAACATTTGAAATCAATAATCTTTTGACTATCTTAATTAAATAACTTTAATTTTTAGAATGTTATTTTTTAGAGTAATCTGTCTCTGTACCGCAGGCCGACGCTCCAACCGCTGAGCCAAACCGGCCAGGGCTTTTAGAGTAATCTGAATGTTATCTGAAGTGTCATCACTATTGGGTCAGAGGTGGTATTCAGAGATATATATATATTTTTATTTTTGTTACAGATGTTTCTCCTTTTCCCCCCATTGACACCTTCCTCCCCATCCCTCCCAGCCCCAGCCCCAGCTTTGTTGTCCATGTCCATCAGTTATGCATACATGCATATAAGTTCTGTGGTTTATCTCCCCCAACCCCCTCTTCTGAGGATTGTCAGTCTGTACCCTACTTCCATGTCTCTGGGTCTGCCCTGTTCCTCAGACTGTTATGTTCATTATATTCCACATATAAGTGAGATCATGTGATATTTGCCTTTCTCTGCTTGGCTTATTTTGCTTAGAATAATACATTGTTTTTTAAATGCATAAATCTTTTTTTTTTTTTAATCCTCACCCGAGGACACTTTTGTATTTATCTTCAGATAGAGCAGGAGGGAGAGAGGGAGGAAGAGAGAGAGAAACATCAATGTGAGAGAGATACATCGACTGCCACCCACATAATGTGAGAGAGACACATTGACTGTCTGCCACCCATACAACCCCAACTAGGGCCAGGAACAAACTGCAACTGAAGTATGTGCCCTTACGGGAATCGAACTCAGGACTCTCTGGACCACAGGCCGATGCTCTAACTGCTGAGCCAAACTGGCCAGGGCTTAAATGCATAAGTCTGATGCTACTAACTAAAGTATTTCGTTGAACGTATTTATAGGTACATAGAGCAAATATAAATGGAAAAAATTGAGAATTATAAAATTATAAAAATGTGACTTTCAGAGAAAGGTAGCTATCTTTAATATACTGACTTCCTAAGTCAGCATATTAATGGTACAGGGTTAGAAGGGATGAATATCAAGAAATTAGAAAATATTACTATTTAAAATAAATTGTGACTACAATCAAAGCAGATTGGTGTGCTTTTAGAGTTTCACATTGGTGAACAGAAGCCTTTTCTCCCTAAAGTTGTACCTTACTCAGCTTTTTAGAACTAGATGTTCATTGATGTTCATTCATCTAGTAATAGTGAACTGATAGAATGAAGAGCATTAAGATAGTGGAAATAAGTGTTAGGAAAATCAAGTCATAATCTTTAAATGTATTAAAGTGGTTATTTATTTACATTGTAGTTAGATCTTTACAGCTAAAGACCTTGTATACATTTAGTTGGGTTCCTGAAGTTTTCATTTGGTGACACTTATGATTTTGCCAATACTCCCCATTCTGTGTGCTCCCTTGATCTGCCCCATCTACATGCATCCCTGCACATGTACATACACACGCATAATTTAATTGGTACATACCTAGCCTCTTGTTTTTATTTTGTGTACTATCTCCTCCGTCTTCCTAGTCAGAATTTGCCAAAGCAGATGAGGAAACAAAGAATATCATGAAACATCAAAGACCTTTACAGAGTAAACCAAAGTACTTAGGTATATTCTACCAGAAACATGTTCATAGGTCCTCAGCTCCATATAAAGTGGTCTTGCCCGTCTATCCCTGCCTCTTTGCTTGTTTCCCTTTATAAATACATATCAATGAGAAAGAAATATTTCTGAATTAAACTTTCTTCTATTTGTGATCTGAACATTAATACAGATTTAACAGAAGAAAAATATAAAAGCTCTTATTATTCTGTTAGTTCCTTTGACAGGAAAGATTCCTAATTCTTAAGGTAAAATGATACAAACAATAATTCACTTAGTTAATGAAAATTTGAAAAAAAAAGTTTTATTGATACCCTGTATACCTTCAACTCCCCAAATAGATAATATTTAAGACAATTTAAAATTAACTCTGTTAGCAAAGGATACAGGTTAGCAGTTGTGTGTTTTTTTTCACTGCTCACTTATTTTATTGTTAATGAGGAACACTAGTGGAATTATTTGTGTTCACTTTGTTTCAGAAAAGAGCTACTTTTAATGAAGTACACCATCCATTGTGAAAGTGGAAAAATAAGGATTGTTCATCATGCCTGCCGTGTCTTCAGTTCCTAAAGAACTCTACCTCAGTTCTTCACTAAAAGACCTCAATAAGAAGACAGAAGTTAAACCAGAGAAAATAAGCATTAAGAAGTATGTATCCATTGCTAGTTTGACTAGTCATATATTCAGTTTTAGTTTATTTCCATGTTCTTAAATGAGTTATGTGAGTAGTAAATTTAAAGTTTATTTAAACAATGGCATTATCTCAGAAATAAAATAATACCTCCTTAGAGAAGTTCTTAACTTTATCTTGGCAGAGTACATATATAGTCTTCTAATATGCACATTTTCTGTTTTCTGGAAAATATACCGCCAGATCATAAATTTAAGAGGTAAAGACTACAATGGTTCTACAAAACTCATTCAGCCACAATTAATATCTTTTCATAAAATAGTATAAAAATACTTCTTCATTAAAGATTTTTATTCTTGTGTATTTCACATATAAGAGATGGTCTTAGCATAGTCTTTCTTTGATTAAAACAAAGGCGGGGAGAGAGATGTATTTTTTTTTTTTTTTTTTTTTATCTTGAGATAGAATGGAGGAAGAGAGAGAGAGAAACATCGACATGAGAGAGGCATATTGAGTGGTCGCCACCCACATGACCCCAACTGGAGCTGGGGACAAACCACAACCAAGGTACGTGCCCTTTAGCAGAACCAAACCCAGGTCTCTCTGGTCCACAGGCTGATGCTCTAACCACTGAGTCAAACCGGCCAGGGCTGAGAGATGTATTTTTTATCCAGTATTCAGCAAAGTATTAATTTGACACGAACTTTTAACCTAATGATCTATTTTATATACTATAGAGTTGGAAAAAAGAGTTTCAGAAGGAAAAGTAGGCCCTGGCCAGGAAACTCACTTGGTTAGAGCATAGTCCTGATACACCAAAGTTGCAGATTCAATTCCTGGTCAGGGCACGTACAGGAATCAACCAATGAATGCATAAATAAGTAGAACAACATATCGATGTTTCTCTCTCCCTTAAAAAAAAAAAAAAAAGAAAGAACAATTTAAAAAGAAAGTAAGTTGGGTCTGGGTCTGGCCAGCTATATACCAGACTTGGCAAGCAAATTTTAGAGATCAGGGGAAAATATGTGTTCTATGGCTGGAGATAAATGGGAGACTCTAAAAAATGAAATGTATGATCCCAAATGAATTCATTCCTAGACTTTTCTAGAGAATCTCCTTACTATCTTTGATTTCTCTCTATTCTAGGAGTATGATGCCCTGTGAGGCAAAGCATACATACTGACTGAAATATCCTTATATAGGACCACCTTTGGTCCTGAATACCACTTTGTTCCTGTTCCTTAGCCTGACAAGCTTCATCATTAATCCATGTTTCAATCTTGGATACATTGCTTTGTATAAATAAGTAATTGATAAAGCATATTGTATATGGGCATTGGCACTATAACTTGGTTGCCAAAACTTAAGTGAATGAATTCCTCTTGCAGAAATGCCTGTTTAATTAATTTGCTTCCTAAAGACTCAGACCAGGAAAATGTCCTTAGAATTAATGCCAAAGAATCCTCAAATTATTTTGCTGAAGTGGAATATTAAGATGACATACTTTTGGACTTTAAGTCTCTTTTTCTTCCAGGACCAGTGAATCAGAGTATAGTTCAGCCATTTTGTAGAAAACCTTAACCAAATAAAGAAACTAAACTCATGTCCCCTTTTCTTGCCCTGATTTCTTGGATTTTCATGTGGGGGGAATTTACATAATGGTTACAAAGGAGTGAGAGAAATATTTGTTTTAACATTAAATAATAAAGATTTGCCTGGCCGGTGTGGCTCAGTGGGTTAAGCATTGTCCCATGTACTGAGAGGTCCCAGTTTGATTCCCAGTCAGGGCACATGCCCGGTTGCGAGCTCGATCCCCAGTAGGGGGTGTGCAGGAGGCAGCTGATCAATGTGTCTCTCCCACATTGATGTTTCTATCTCTCCCTTCTCTCTCTCTCTAAAAAGTTAATAAAAACATTAAAATAATAATGATGATAAAGTTTTTACCTCCCCTACTTCAATACAAATGGTATGTTCTTTAATTATAAAGTATGTTGTTATGTAGTTGCCTGAGGACCACTTGCCTCAGGATTATCTGTTGTAGCAAATCTTTTAAAAACTGGACTCAGCCCTGGCCACTTTGACTCAGCGGTTAGAGCGTTGGCCTGCAGTCCAGAGAGACCCGGGTTCGGTTTCCGCTAAAGGAGTGTACCTCGGTTGCAGTTTGTCCCCAGCTCTGGTTGGTCATTTGGGTGGCAGCCACTTGATGTGTCCCTTTCACGCTGATGTTTCTCTCTTTCTCTTTCTCTTCCTCTCTCTCCCTCTCGCTCTATCGGAACAAAAAATGGAAAAATGTCCTCGGGTGAGGATAATTTAAAAATAAATAAATAAAAACTGGACTCAGAATACAATTTGAACAATTTGTGGTATATAAACAACTATTATGAAAGAGAAGTATTTACTTGTAGCATAAGGAAAATTTTCAGGTTGCATCCAAAGTTACATCTAACTTTGTGTCAATTCTGAAATAGTGCAGCCTAAATTACGAAATTTATTTTATTGAGATTCTCTATGGACTTTACACATGATTTTTTCCAAGGTGTCAAGTGTTTTGTTTTTCTCTAATTTTAAGTTATGTACAGAGTGCCATGAAGATCTTCAAGACAGCAGAAGAATGCAGATTAGATCGTGATGAAGAAAAGGCCTATGTACTGTATATGAAATACGTGACTGTTTATAACCTTATCAAAAAAAGGCCTGATTTCAAGCAACAGCAGGTACCCTCTATTTCTGCATTTTTATTTACTGTTATTTTTGCATAGTGGCGTTATCTCCTCTAAAAGTTTTAACTATACTAAAATTTAGACAATATTATGTAGCATCAAGTTCAAACTCCTATGAAGATAGAAAAAGCAAACTGAAGATTTAATTTTATTATTTGCCAACTTGTACATATGTGGATATACACACACTATATATGCTTTTTTAAAAATTATTATTATTATTTTTTTTTTTTAATCCTCATCCGAGGACATTTTTCCATTTTTTGTACAGACAGAGTGGGAAGGAGAGAGAGGAAGAGAGAGAGAGGGAAACATCGATGTGAAAGGGACACATCGAGTGGCTGCCACCTGCACGACCAACCAGGGCCGGGGACAAACTGCAACCGAGGTACATGCCCTTAGCGGGAACCGGACCGCAGGCGGACACTCTAACCGCTGAGCCAAACCGGCCAGGGCTATATATGCATTTTTAATTTGCCTTGGAACCTAGTACAAGTTTATAGCAACATACAGACATCAGTTTTCTATTATGATAAATCATTGCAGAACCATTTAGTATACTCATGCATTAAATAAGAAAAATATGACAGATTGTACTTTCTCAAGGTTCAAGGTTTAGTCATTTGTTGTTTTTTTTAAAATATATTTTTATTGATATTTTAGATAGAGTGGAAGGGAGCTGGGGAGAGAGAAACATTGATGACAGAGAAACATCGATTGGCTGCCTCCTGCATGCCCCATACTGGTGATTGAGCCCGCAACTTGGTCATGTGCCCTGACAGGGAATCTAACCAGCAACCTCTTGGTGCATGGGATGACCCTCAATCCACTGAGCTGCACCGACTGGGCAGTCACTTGTTTTAAGGTGACAGTTTTTAATATATCACTGACATTGTCATCATATTAAAGATCTCAGTTTGCAAAGTTAATGCTTCCACTTTTATATATATATATATATTATTATTATTATTATGCTTTTAATCCTTTGAGCAGGGGATTTTTTCCACTTTTGCTGAAGCTGGGCAGGGAGGGAGGAGAGGGGAGGTGTAAATGAAAAAGGAGAGCTGATAACTAGATAAGTGTTGCTAGGGAAAATGGTTGCATTTCAACTGCACCAAAAATAGGCAAAAGAAGAACGTGGAGACTAGGTTAAAGAAGTGGGAAAAATTTTGTGTTAGTGGTTCCACCTTTACTTAAAAACGTCTTGCTACCAGACAGTAAATAGTAACAAAATACCAATATAGATTTCTTACCTGGTAGAGAAGCCATTCTTGAGTTAATATTGAGATTTTTATTTTGTTCACTGGTGGTGGAATTTCCTTGCCTCATTTAAGTTGACTTATAGAAGTTAAAAAATTATCTTATTCTTTGAAATAGCCTTATTTTTCCCCACAGTAGTGTGATTGATATAATTTCTTCTGGTTGTTGGCTAAGAGACATCCTTCAGTGTTTTATTTAATGGTGATAAATAATTGCTGGTGTTTCTTCTTACTAATAATATTATGCTAATAATAGTTGTGGAGTTTTAAATCTAGCTTTGGAAAGGTGACCTTTTGCATTTAGAGGTTCATCCTTCCATCCATAAATGGCTGGGTTGGTCCTATCCTTGGAGCACTCTTGGGCATACTTATCTGCAGATAGGGATAGAGACCGGCCTAAATTTAAATAAGTTTTCACATGCTCTTTGATGATTTTCACAGTACCTCTTAAAGTAGAATTGCTTAAAAAGAAGTGTTTGCTAAAGGAAATTTTTTTGAAATATTTGCCAATTTGGATAACTGGTAGTTTCGCTGAACATCTTTTTTTGTGTGTGTGGTACATGCCCCTAGCAGGAACTGAACCCGGGACTCTGGTTCCCAGGCCGACGCTCAACCGCTGAGCCAAACTGGCCAGGGCTAACTGGTAGTTTCAATATTTGCTGTTTTATCTGTTGTTGTAGGGCCATTTTTTAATGTACTTTTAAATTTTTTGCTTTATTTTGCTAAGTTAGTAGTTACTTTTTTTATTTGACAAGTTTGGGGGTGTTTTTGTACCTACCTGTTCTTTTTTTAAAATTGAGAAGGTTGGGAGTAAATTATAACTGATAAGAGATATTTTTCATTTCCACAGAATATCTATTGCACTTCCAAAGGTAGTATCTAGATGAAAGTGGCAGGAGGTGTACAGATTAGGAAGCTCCCTGTTGCTTCATATGCTACAGTTGTTTAGTTCCTGGTTTTCAGTATAAGGATTATTTTCATTTGCTCTGTCCAGGGTACCACATCTGCTTCTGTCTTAGAACTGTTTGTGTTTTATTTTATTTAGTCCAACCTCTCCAGTGTACTTCAAGTATATGAAGTGTTAAATTTACTAAATTTTTAAATTGATTTTAGAGAGGGAGGAAGGCGAGTGGGGTGGGGAGGGAGAGAGAAAAAGAAACAGAAACGTTGATATCAGAGAGAAACATCCATCAGTTGTCTCCTGGGGACCAAACCCGAAACCTAGGTATGTGCCCTGACCAGGAATCAAACACACTATCTTCAGTGCACAGGACGATGCTCCAGCCAACTGAACCACACTGGCCAGGGCACTAACTAAATATTTCTTTTTGGTTTTTGCCTTTTAAAACAGGTAGAAACAGAATGTAATGTAATCAGTCTTCAGCAACTTTATCTTTCAATCTTATTTTATACTAGAGATTTAAGATTTAGATAAAACTTGTTAATTTAGCAAGCTCAGTAGTAGAGAACACATTGCATTTATTGCTTACTCGTTGAAAAAAATCAACTTATGAATAATTTTTTCAGGGTTATCTGAAAAGGAAGGCAAATATATTGGAAATATTAGTACAGCTAAGTCTAGATAATATTAGAATTGCTACCAGAAAGGACCTGGTCCTAAGCAGGTCTGCCTAGGGCCAGCCTGTAGTGTGTGAGTTCTTGACTTCCTGCCGGAAAAGTTTCACAACTTTCTAGGTGAATTTTAGAGGATGTTCATTCAAGCTGGGGACAGTGAAACAAGGAAGGGCTGGGGAAATGAGCCTAGGCTGGTCTGCTTTGGCTTACTAAGAAGGGGGCCTTGGGGCAGGTTCAGGGGGTTTGCCTGGGATGAACCGCCACTGCTCGTTGCTGACCTGGTTGCAGGTCTCATGGGGTCCCTGAGAGTCTAGGAGATGTGTTGGGGGGTGGGCGGAGAAATGGAGGAGCGAGGGCATGCTCCTGGGAAAGAGTGCAGGCTGGCTCTTTTATCTTGAGGCTTTTATTTCTCTCTTGTAGGCTGGAATCTTAGGGGAGATCTCGGGAGGGTTTCAACAGAATATTCATCAGTTTTCTAGGTGTGCTCCTTCAAGGTTGTGGTCCTCACTGATTGGTCAGTGTCATGGCAAGGGGTCAATATTTATTGCAGCTGATCCTAGAGTTGCCTTCCTGGTTTTGCTCCTTTTCTGGGTCTGGAGGTGAAATACATCTGAGGCCTAGATGTTATTTCTAGGGAGGTCATGTAAATTGCTGTAAATTTTGTCCAGCTATCTGTATCAGTTTTCCTATTCCACTTGTGCTGGCCTACTGGCCTGTCTCAGAATGATATCTTTAAATCTCCTCAGCATTCTTGATAGTTAATTCCAAATACTATTGGTAAAACCTTTTGTTTGGGAAATCATGAGAGTTGCTTGAATCTGTATGTTCAAGAATAGGAAAGTTCTGCTTGGTAAACCTAAGGAGCAAATGTTTTTAGTTATATAAGAAATGGATATTGTTATTTAAATTCTGTCAATTGTCAATTGTAAATACTATTGAAAATTTGAAAATATTTATACTTACTTCAGCCGTACTCCTTTAAGACTAAAGAGAGAGATAATTATTGACAAGAAACCTAATTAATATTAAGGGAATATCTTGAGAGAGCTTGTAGTAGGCATAGCCAAACACAAACAATTTTTTCAGCTTTTAAATAATTTAAATAGAGTTAAATTATAGGCTGAGCTTATAGGCTGGTTTTTTTGAGTTTGTGTCATAATTAATACAAACGAGTCAGTATTTTTTAGTTTTACTTTGTATTTTGTTTTTATCAGAGAAATCTTACAATAATGATTAGATTTTATTTTCTATTAATAAAGTATTGTAGCCCAGCTGGTGTGGCTCAGTGGTTGAGCATCGACCTGTGCACCAAGAGGTCGCTGGTTCAATTCCTGGTCAGGGCACATGCCCAGGTTTCAGGCTTGATCCTCAGTGTTGGGGGTGGCATGCAGGAGGCAGCCGATGTTTCTATCTCTCTTTTCCCTCTCCCTTCCTCTCTCTTTAAAATCAATAAAGAAAAAAAAATTTTTTTTAATCAATAAAAACATATTTTTTTAAAAAGTATTGTATCAGCTCTGGTCAGGTGGCTCAGTTGGTTGGAGCATCGTCCCATACACCAAAAAGTTGCGGGTTCGATTACCAGTCAGGGCACATACGTAGGTTGCTGGTTCAGTCCCTGTCGGGGCACATTCAGGAGGCAACCGATCTATGTTTCTCTCTCACATAGATTTTTCTCTCTCTAAAGTCAATAACAAAAACATCCTCTGGTGAGGATGAAAAAAAAAGTATTGTATCAGTGGTCAGGATGTTGTGGTAACTGAAGTAATTATAGTTTTACTGTAATTTTTAATTGATACAATATTGAACAAACTGTATACTTTTATTGAAATTACATAGTGAATGGCCCTTTTTATTAATTTTTTTTTTTTTTTTTTTTTTTTTAATCCTCACCCGAGGATATTTTTCCATTTTTTGTACAGATAGAGTGGGAGGGAGAGAGAGGAAGGGAGAGAGAGAGAGAAACATCGACGTGAAGGGACACATCGAGTGGCTGCTACCCGCACGACCAACCAGGGCCGGGGACAAACTGCAACCGAAGTACGTGCCCTTAGCGGGAACCGAACCCGGGTCTCTCCGGACCGCAGGCCGACACTCTAACCGCTGAGCCAAACTGGCCAGGGCCTTTTTATTAATTTAGTCTTTAACCTAAAAGAATAAACTCAACCCAAACATGATCTGCTTTTAGGCTAAATAGACATATGATAGCTGTTACCAACAGATTTATTCCATCCAAAGCTCTTGGTGACTGTCTCTCCATGCACCAAAGATGGATATTTTCTACCTTCTGGCCTTTCTTTTCTTTTTTTAAAAATTTGATTACTGTATCATTTGTGATGAACTGTGCTAGTAGGCTCTATTTGCAAAGTCATACTGCCAAGTTGTGGCAAATTAGATCCAATAATTAGTCAAGTCTAACTGTACTACTGTCTTCTCGAACTAACATTGATTTGTTGTTGTTTTTTTAATCCTCACCCGAGGACATTTTTCCATTTTTTGTTCAGGTAGAGTGGGAGGGAGAGAGAGGAACAGAGAGAGAGAGAAACATCGATGCGAAAGGAACACATCGACTGGCTGCCACCCGCACAACCGACCAGGGCCGGGGACAAACTGCAACCGAGGTACGCGCCCTTAGCGGGAACCGAACTGGGTCGCTCAGGACCGCAGGCCGACGCTCTAACCGCTGAGCCAAACTGGCCAGGGCTAACATTGATTTGAAAATATCTCTAATTGTAGAATCTAATGAGTGACCTCTTAGAAAAGTGATTTAAAAAAAGAATTTCATTATGCTGATTAGTAAATCGTGTGCCAAAATTTTGTGGGTCTTTTTGTTTTTTAGTAGAGAGGAAGTGGGGGAGAGAGTAAAAGAGAGAAACATCAATGTGAGAGAGAAACATTGATAGGTTGCCTCCTGCACACAACTCTACTAGGGATTAAACCCTCAACATGGGTATGTGCCTTGACCGGTAATCGAACCTACCACCTTTTGGCGTACAGGAGGGCAGTTTTGTGTTTTTTTAAAGATGATTATATTATTGATTGTTTATTTTATATAATTTGATTTTTAGTTACTCAAGGTTTCCTCAAATGTAAAACTTGTTTTATGCCCAAAGTGTTGCTATTGTAAAAAAAAAGATAAATATATCAGTTTATAACAAAAGAAGATAAACCCCATGCTGTAAATTGACACACAATTTGTTTTACTGCTTCTGAGACTAGAGAAAAATAAAACTAGATAACCTACTTAAAATAGCAAAATACATTATATTCTTGAAAGCTTTGCTTTTTGTCACTTATAAACAAAAAAAGAAGAGTATTTACACTTCTTAAAAAGTGCCTTACAATAAAAACTATTACCTACTGAATTTTTTTTTTTTTTTTTACCATACTAATGGTATGACAAGATACTTTTGAAACATTTAGAGAATAAGTTGTAGATTTATGTAGGTTAAAAGTTTTAAAAAATACTTTGTTCAGTCATAATGATGTTTTCATCTAAACTTTCCTTTTTTAAGTACCATGATTTTAATGTCTTTATCATTAGAGCTGTGTACAGTAGCTAATACTAACAGTAAAGGATGATTTTCCTATAATTTTAGGACTATGTTCATTCAATGCTTGGACCTACAAACATCAGAAAAGCTATTGAAGAAGCTGAAAGACTTTCTGAAAGCCTTAAACTCAGGTACAGATATCATTTTCAAATCTTTAAAAGAATGTAAATTTAGAATATAAAAATAATGTTTAGAATATGTCTTAAGTGTATTGATCATACATATAAATCCCAACTCCTAAAAATAAGTCCTATGTTAAGGGGTCCCCAAAATTAAAATCTTTAGCTATATCACTTATATTATGTTCATGTGTTACCATTAATATTCTTTATTGAAGTTTTTGGTTTTTTTTAATCCTCACCCGAGGATATTTTTCCATTTATCTTCAGCGAGAGTGGGAAGGGGAGAGGGAGAAACATCAGTGTGAGAGAGACACATTGATTGGTTGCCTCCCGGACAACCCTGACCAGGGCCGGGGACAAACCACAACCAAGGTACATGCTCTTGACCGGAATTGAACCCAACTCCCCGGTCTGTGGGCCGACACTCTAACCACTCAGCCAAACCGGTCAGGGCTCTTTATTGAAGCTTTTAAAATGCTTAGAATGAACGATAGATTATTAAGGTAAGCATTAGTTTAGTAGCATAGAGCTTAGGTCCCATTTTTTTTCTAAGTTCCTAACAGGATTCTTCAGAAAAATATAATTCTTCCTATGCTCCATGTTGTAATGTGATACTGGACACTGGTCTTATGGGAATAAAGTATTTACTATAGTTTTGATCTGTCTTGTTTCAGAAGTTATGTTTTTTAAAAAATCTAATTCTAGTATTTGTCATGACTGGTTTACCAGACTTATATTTAGAAATTAAAAATAGTATGTTCAATTTTTAGTCATTCTTTAAATAAAAAAATAAAAAGGGAACTATTTTAAGTAATTAAGTAGAAAAGAATTTCTCCTAATCTTTGGATTACCCATTATTAACCATTTTCTCTTGGATTTGCCTAGTTTTTCCATAATCATACTATTACAATAATCATATTATTTTTTTTTTTATTTTTTTATTAATTTGTTTTTGTTACAGATGTTTCTCATTTTCCCCAATAATCATATTCTTTATCTTCTCTGTCTTTTGGGTTTTAGGTCCTTTCACTTATTTATTGTCTGTGCTTTTACTATTTTGAGTCACTTTATAAGTGAATGAAGCTTATAGTTAATTTTAGGATTGTAATTCCTTTCAAAAGGAAATTGCAGCAGATTTGAATCATTAAAAGGTTGAAATTAGTGGGCAGGAAAGAGCAACAAGAACATTGAACAGCTTCAACTTGAGAGCATAGAGTTTCTTTTCAAGATTTTTGGGCAATTTGAAATAAAACTACAGCCCTGGCCGGTTTGGCTCAGCGGTTAGAGCGTTGGCCTGCGGTCTGGAGAAACCCGGGTTCGCTTCCAGCTAAGGGCACGTACATCGGTTGCAGTTTGTCCCCGGCCCTGGTTGGGTCGTGTGGGTGGCAACCACTGATGTGTCCCTTTCACGTCGATGTTTCTCTCTCTCCCTCCCACTCTATCTGAACAAAATATCGAAAAATGTCCTCAGGTGAGGATAAAAATAAAAAATAAAAAAAATTTTACAAAAAGAAAAAGAAAACTACAGAGGGCAAATTTATGAGGTTTGGCTTGTAATGACCAATGGCAGCATTGGATTTCATTTGGAGGGAGAAAATATGTACCCAGGGCAGGGTACTGGTATCGTGTAACCGGAACTTCTTTACTTTCATTGTTTATTGCAATAAAAGACATCTTGACTTTTTTTTCAACTAGATATGAAGAAGCCGAAGTTCGGAAAAAACTTGAAGAAAAGGACAGACAGGAGGAAGAGCAATTGCAAAAACAGAAAAGACAGGAAGCAGAAAGAGAGGATAGTGGCACATCAGCTAAAAGTTCTTTGGCAAATGTATTGGATTCTAAAGACAAAACCCAAAAGGTATTTTAAATGTATTCTATGGAATAAAATGACTCTTCTAGGATGATTTGCTTAATAAGAGTTGAGGTGTCACTACCGTGTTCTTTTAGGCAATAAGGGTAAAATTTTATGTGTTTATTAGAAATTAAATCAAATAGTCTAGCTTCAATTTGTTCTGTTAATAGGTTTTTAGTTTGTGGTTACCATGAGATTCATATATAAAAAGCTGTGTTGATTGCAGTCTATTTTAAGGTGATGGTTGCATACAATTACATTTTAAAAGCTCTTTTTAAAAAAAATGTTAAAGATATTTCAAGACTATTAAATGGGAGAAAGACTGAACTCAACAATGCTTAAACAAAATGTAGGAGGATTTTAAGTGCTGATTAGGTGGAAAAGTAGTGGAGTGTGTATTTTTTCCATATTTTACACCTTTTGTATGAGTGTGTATACATGTATCCCTTAATTATTATAGTCACACATGTTCTTACTACTTTGTCTTTTAACCTTCATACTAGCTTTGTGCATGGTTGATTCCTACTTTTACTAAATGTTTGCCTTTATCAGTGAGTTTTTTTCTTTCCAGTATTTAAAATTTTTACTATTGGCCATTTCTTTCCCGCTTAAAGAAGTCTCTTTAACATTTCTTGTATTGCTGGTTTAATGGTTGTTGAACTTCTTTAGTTTTTGCTTGTCTCAGAAACTCTCTGTCCTTCAATTCTGAATGATAATTTTGCTGGATAGAGTATTTCTAGGATTTGAGTTTAGGTTTTCCCTTTCATCACTTTGAATATTTTATACCAGGTAATAGCCCAACTTTTATTTCATTGCAAGAATTTACCATCTCTCATTAAATTAAATAATACATTTTTGTAACAGTCTGTGCTTTAAAATTATATTTAGACAATGACTGAAGAAAATTTTGAGGAAATGTCATATGATTCAGACATGCTGCTAGTTATTTTAGCTATTAACTGCTGCCAGAGTCGCCTGGTAATGCCATTACTGTTCATCTGTATTTTTGTTTCCTAAGCTTTTAATTTCAATAAAGTATTAAAGTTGAATTTTTTGTTTCTACTAAAGTTGAAACTTTTTTTCCCTATGAAATAGATAAATGGTGAAAACAGTGAAAAAAAGGAGACCACAGAGAAAGGTAAGTGTGTACAGAAAGAGGGAGTCCTTTTAGGCTATTACTCAGATCTTTTCATCAGAAGTAGTTTCATATTTTACACAGTGAGATGTTAACATTGTGTCTAATCTATATATAAGCTTTATCATTTTTCCTAGCCTGTACAAATATACTGAAAATTTATTATATTCTGAATTTATATAACGTGGGTTATATTTATGATAAAATGCAATTGAAAACACAAAACCAAAGTTTGTATTTGTCATTGTTTTCTTTTTATTTATTTATTTATTTTTATTTTTTTTCAAATCTTTATTGTTGGATGTAAAATGTATTACAGATGTTCCACATTTTTCCCCCATTGACCCCCTCCTCCTCACTCCCGCCCCCCTTCCACTTTTTCCCATACTATTGTCTGTGTCCATTGGTTATGCATATAAGTTCTTTGGTTTATTTCTTCCCACCCCCCCAACCCCTTTCCCTTTGAGGTTTGTCAGTCTAGCAATGAATTTGTGCTTCTTAATCCCTTCACCTTTTTCACCCATTCCCCCAACCCCTCTCCCAACTGGCAATCAACAAAATGTTCTCTGTATCTATGAGAATGTTTCTGTTCTACCTGTTCATTTTGTTTGTAGATTCCATTGTTGATAGATATGTATTCATTGCCATTTTGTTTGTTCATACATTTTATCTTTTTCTTCAAAAAGACTCTTCATCATTTCATATAATAACGGTTTGGTAGTGATGAACTCCTTTAACTTTTTCTTGTCTGGGAAAGTTTTTATATGTCCATCGATTCTAAATGACAGCTTTGCAGGATAGAGTAATTTTGGTTGTAGGTTCTTGCTTTTCATCACTCTGAATATTTCTTGCCACTCCCTTCTGGCCTGCAAAGTTTCTTTTGAGAAATCAGCTGACAGCCTAATGGGAACTCCCTTGTAGGTAACTAGCTGCCTTTCTCTTGCTGCTTTTAAGATTCTCTCTTTGTCTTGAACCTTTTGCATTTTGATGATGATGTGTCTTGGTGTGTGCCTCTTGGGGTTCATCTTGTTTGGGACTCTCTGTGCTTCCTGGACTTGTATGTCTGTTTCCTTCACCAAGTTAGGAAAGTTTTCAGCCATTACTGTTTCAACCAGGTTTTCGATTTCTTGTTCTCTCTCTTCTCCTTCTGGCACCCCCAAGATGTGAATGTTGGCACGCTTGAAGTTGTCCCAGAGGCTCCTTACACTATCCTCATTTCTTTGGATTCTTTTTTCTTTTTGCTGTTCTGATTGGGCATTTTTTGCTTCCTTAAATTCCAAATCGATGGTTTGCTCCTTGGATTTACATACTCTATTATTGAAGCTGTGTAAATTATTCTTTATTTCAGTTAATGCCTCCTTCAATTCTAATTGTGTATCCATGATTTTTAACTGGTCCTTTTTTATGCTCTTGAAGCCCTCCCTAAGTTCACTGAGGTTCTCACTAAGTTCATTGAGCATCCTTATAAGCAGTATTTTGAACTCAGTATCTGTTAGATTGCTTATCTCCATTTCGCTTAGTTCTTTTTTTTTTTTTTTTTATCCTCACCCGAGGACACTTTTTCATTCTTTGTTCAGATAGAGCAGGAGGGAGAGAGAGAGAGAAACATCGATGTGAAAGGGACGCATCGAGTGGCTGCCACCCGCACGACCAACCAGGGCCGGGGACAAACTGCAACCGAGGTACATGCCCTTAGCGGGAACCGAACCCGGGTCTCTCAGGACCGCAGGCCGACGCTCTAACCGCTGAGCCAAACCGGCCAGGGCTCGCTTAGTTCTTTCATTGAGGTTTTGTTTTGTTCTTTCATTTGGGACCTGTTTCTTTGTCTCCTCATTTTGGCTACCTCCCTGTGTTTGTTTAATGAGAGGTATGGGGCTCGCTGAGACCAGATGCTGCTCATTTGAAAGAATTTAGGAAAAACCTGAAGCAGGATCCAAGACAGGCCAATCCTATGGTTAAGCAAGTGGCAACAGCTTGGTGGGCTTGAAAGTTGGGTGGGGCGGGGCGGGGCCTCAGGGAGTCATCAGGGCGGGGCTACCAGTGTGAGCCAGGTTGCTGGAGTCCCAGATATGGCGACTGTCTGCCACCCCCGGGAAGGGCTCACCAAAGGAACAAAGGCCTCTGACAGCATGTTTGTCCCGGAGAAAGCCCCCTCTCCAGCCCTTGCTCCAGTGCCAAACAGCTCAGTTCTTCCCTGTATGTCTCTGGCGCCCCTGGAGCTGCCTCTCCTCCAAGCTTAGAGGGAGAGAGTCCGATACGTCCGTGCGCGGGCCCTTTAAGGAGCTGCCTGGGTCTCCAGCCACCTCAGCCTCCCTGAGCCTCAGTTCCCGCTGGTTTTTCCAGCCAGAAGATATGGGGATTCTCTTCCTGGCACTGGAACCCTGAGCGGGGCACCTGGTGTGGGACGGGGACCCCTCAGTCCTCAGGAAAGACCTTCCCAGCCGCAGGAGCCTCCTGATTTTTATCCACCACACGTGGGTGTGGGACCAGCCCTCTCGCCGCCGGCCCTCGCGCCTCCGCCCCTCCTACCAGTCTGGATGTGGCTGCTGCTTTAATTCTGTAGTTGTAGGACTTCGATTCAGCTTGATTTCAGGCGGTTTTGAATGGTGGTTGTTCTGTAGTTTAGTTGTAACTTTGATGTGGTTGTGGGAGGACGTGATACCGCGTTTACCTACGCCACCGTCTTGACCAGAAGTTGTCATTGTTTTCTTTTCAAGGTAGTTTAGTGTAGTAGTTAAGAGCATGGACTCTTAGCCCTGGCCGGTTTTCTCAGTGGTTAGAGCATCGGCCTGCTGACCATAGAGACCCAGGTTCGGTTTCCGCTAAGCACGTACCTCGGTTGCGGTTTGTCCCCAGCCCTGGTTGGGGTCGTGTGGATGGCAGCCAGTTGTGTCTCTCTCACGTCAACGTATCTTCCTCTCTCTTCCTCCCTCTCTCCGTCCCACTCGATCTGAAGATACATGTAAAAAATGTCCTCGGGTGAGGATTTAAAAAAAAAAAAGAGCATGGACTCTCAGAAGTGAGACTGCCTGGGTTTGAACATTGGCTCCTGTGAATTTCCATGTGACTTTGAGCATGTTACTTAACCTCTGTAACGTCATTTTCCCCTTTTTAAAGTGGAGATAATAGTACCTATTTCATAGGCTTATTGTGAGGACTGAACGAGTTAGTAGTTGTGAAACTCGTAGAACACAGTGAACTTTATAAGTGATAGCTATTACTACTTGTGACTCTAGGTTGAAGACTTAATTACTTAAGTCTTCTTTACTCCCTTAAAAAATCTAAACCAGCCCTGGCTGGTTCGTTAAGTGGTTAGAGCGTCGGCCTGAGGATCAATGAGTATGTGTTTGATTCCAGCCAAGGGGCACGTACCTCGGTTGAAGTTCATCCCCAGCCCCAATTGGGGTCGTGCAGGAGGCAGCTAGTCAATGTGTTCCTCTTATGTCAGTGTTTCTCTTTCTCTCCTCCCCCCCCCCCCCCCCACCAATCTGAAGAAAAATGGAAAAATATCCTTGGGTAAGGATTTTTAAAAAAATCTAAACCAGAAATTTTGATATTATCCACAGGTGGTGTGGATGGTCTAGTCACAAATATATGACCTAAAGAATAAGACTTAGGTAGTTTCCCTAAGTTTTCCTCTCAGAAAAGGTTTAACTTAAATATTAATTGTGTGTAACACTAAAATAAATTGTTTAAAAGATTGCCATACAACAATGAAAAATAAACCTAGTAAGGTACCTCCCCTAAAAGCTGTTATCAATTCATTCTAAGGTTTGTTTTTATCTGTATGTTCCTTTGTATCTCATCCTGCTTTGATATTACCCTTCTCAGTGGTTTGTTCTCAGTCTCTTTACACTCTTTTGTTGTCAAAGGGATATTGATGATTAGAAAGGAAAGTAGGATGGTTATTAGCAATTGGATTTTTTTTTTTTTCTCACCTGAGGTTATGCTTTTTATTGATTTTAGAGAAGGGAAGAGAGAGAGAGAAAGAAACATCGATTGCTTGCCTCCCATATGCACCCCACCCAGGGATAGAATCCGTCACCTTTCAGTGTATGGGTAGACAGACACTCCAACCGAGCCACACCAGCTAGGGCAGCAGCTGGGTTTTTTAGTTTAGAAGATATTGTGACTACATTCTTCTCACAGTTCACTGCTGGTAGAAGCTGGAAGAGGAAAATAGCAACATAAGGAATATTTATTTTGGCTAAAAATTAAAAGATTAGCCCTGGCCGGTTTGGCTTAGCAGTTAGAGTGTTGGCCTGTGGTCCAGAGAGTCCCAGGTTCGGTTCCCACTAAGGGCATGTACCTTGGTTGTAGTTTGTCCCCGGCCCTGGTTGGGTTGTGTGGGAGGCAGCCACTCGATGTGTCCCTTTCGCGTTGTTGTTTCTCTCTCTCTTCCTCCCACTCTATCTGAACAAAAAAATGGTAGAATGTCCTGGATGAGGATTAAAAAAAAAAAATTAAAAGGCTAGATAGTAAATATTTTAGGCTTGGGAGTGCCCTGTGGTCTTTGCTATTGTAGCGTGAAAGCAGCCATAGACAACATGGAAACAAATGGGTATAGCTGTGTTCCAGTAAAAACAGGTGGCCTTAGTTTGCCAACCCCTCTCATGGAATACAAATAACAGGCTTTGGGCTTGTTCGTCTGGGAAGACTTGAAAATGTAAAATAGTCCCCTTAGAGCCCCATTAAAGAATTTAGACCCTTTCCAGAATTTTTGAGCCATAGATGTTTCTTCAGGTTGACATTTTAAAAATGGCTTAATTTTAAAAATGGAATATTTTCATGAGATACACATATTAGTTTCATTTTAAACCAGTAACAAAGCTCACACCATAAATAATTGTAAACTCTACAGCAAATTTTAGTATTCAAGTTTTTATAAACAGAGCATTAAGTTAGTTTCTTGATAAATATCAAAACACATGTTATATTTAATGTTAGTTTAAAAGTTATAATAGTGTGATGGAAGAGCAAGTATGTGACACCCAGTACACTTCACTCTTCTAGGAAAAGCCATGCTTGTCCTGTTTAGTGATGTGATAGAACACAGAACTGGTGTTACTTGTCACTAATATTATCTTGTTTGATTCCAAGGATCGATCACAGCAAAGGAACTATACACAATGATGATGGATAAAAATATCAGCTTAATTATAATGGATGCTCGAAGAATGCAGGATTATCAGGATTCCCGTATTTCAGATTCTCTCAGTGTTCCTGAAGAAGCCATCAGTCCAGGGTGGGTCACTGTGTATTTAGATAAAGTGGTAACTGTGGATAGTAGTAAATGTTACCAATTAGCATTCACTCTAAATGTGATATAATAGTGTTTTCTTTTTCCCATTGACTTTTTCATTTTTTGCTCCTAATGGCACACCTTATCCTTTCTAAAGAGTAGTGTAAAAGACACTCCAGTCTGGCTGTTTTCTCCTATCTGATATCTGCAGTCTTGGAAGAGAAATGATGCTGTCCTTGTGTGTGCTCTCTCCCTAGGTGTTTGTTGACTAATTTCTCGTACTATTATTTATGTATGAGCTTTTGAAGTGTATGCACCAAATCGCCTAAAATTGTGAACTAATTTGAAATTTCCCATATTATTATCTGTGGCAAAAGAGTACACAAATACTTTTTTGAAGAGCCAGCAGCAGTATAACTAGGTGATTGAGAGAATAAAGGTTCTAAAGTGAGATTATAAATGTCTTTTATTAGCTACATTACTTCTAGCTGGTGACCTAACCTCTCTAAGCTCATATTTCCATCTGTCAAATGGAGATATTACCTGTCTCAGAGGTTTTGAGAAGTTGAGAAATTTTATACACACATTTAACACAGTGCCTGGCATTTGTAAGGACTTAACTGAAAATTTTTTTTTTCTTTTTTGATAAGAAGGCTCTTAACCTATAAAAATAAAGTTACATGCATGGATTTATTGTATATTAGACACTATCACAACAGTGACAGAGTTAAAACTCCAGATCCAGGGCTATTTTCATTGTTTTGAGTTAAATAA
This sequence comes from Molossus molossus, assembly GCF_014108415.1. Classification (NCBI taxonomy): domain Eukaryota; kingdom Metazoa; phylum Chordata; class Mammalia; order Chiroptera; family Molossidae; genus Molossus; species Molossus molossus. Next base: position 188,651,604 of record NW_023425344.1, read on the forward strand.
TTTATATAACCTCTCTGGGTCTTAGTTTATGGGGTTGGATTAGGTTAATCTGTGGTCCATTCTAGGACTAACATAACATTAAGAAGATACATTTATTAAATTAGGTAACAAAATTTGCATAATATTTGGTACATTGCAGATGCTTACTAAATAAACATTTGACCTGAAGAATAGCATGCATTGTAAATATGTTATCTGTCCAATCTGTGTATCAATCTGTCTAGTTATTTATCTGATTTTTTTAATTTAATAGTTTAGCTTGATGATTTACTTTTTACAAAACAAGGTAACCTCTGCCATTCCCTCTATTATTTCTCTACTCTGAACCACTAAACAGATTAGTAAGTACACTATTTAAATATGAGATTCAAGTGCTTAGTCTAATCAAGTAGGTGTGAATATATTCCCAGGATTTGAAAAGAAAAAGAAAGTTATAATTAATCTTTGGGTAGTCTGATCTGTACTAACAGAAAGCTGATGGTTTTTATTGAATTTAATTATTTCCCAAAATGTGAGATTTGGACTACTGTGAAACTCAAGATGAGTTTAGGTTGAAAATTAAAGAGCAATGAATTGTATACCAAGAAAAGTATTCCCCTTTAATTTGTTTCTGTCCTTCTGGATTAGTTAAAAGAAGTCTCAGTTTGGTGCTAGCATTGTTTTTTAATATTTACTAATCTCTCTCTCACCAGAGAGCAGGCCTCAGAGCTTTCTATAGGCAACAGTGTCAGCAGTGTAGTATTCATATGATAAGAATGCTCATTTAGCCCTGGCCAGTTTGGCTTAGTAGTTAGAGTGTCGGCCTGCGGACCAGAGAGGCCTGGGTTCGGTTCCCGCTAGGGTCACATACCTCGGTTGCGGTTTGTCCCCGGCCCTGGTTGGGGTCGTGTGGGTGGTGACCATTCGATGTGTTTCTCTCACATCGATGTGTCTCTCTCACGTCGATGTGTGTGTGTGTGTGTGTGTCTCTCTCTCTCCCCACCCCACCCCCCTTTCTCCCGCAAGATAAATGCAAAAAAAGAAAATGCCCTTGGTGCGGATAAAAAAAAAAAAAGAATGCTTATCTAAGTATTTAGCCCAGTGGATTTTCAAAAACAGAGTGCATCCATTTAGTATCTGGACCAAGAAACATTATCATCACTGCAGAAGCCCCTCATATGCCAACTGTCAGTTAGATTCGTTTGTGTCTGTTTTTGTAGTTTATATAAGTGGATTCATACAGTCTATAGTCTTTCATGCCTGGATTTTTGTACTCAACCTAATGTTTGTGAGAGTCATCTATATTGTTTTGTGCATTTGAAGTTTGTTTATTCTTATTGCTGTGTGGTTATTGGATATGATGCTGTTTTTCCATGTATATAGGAGTATACACTTTTTAAAAAAATTTTATTTTAATAAAGGATCACTTTCAATTAAACTAACTAATTAAAATATTAAATAGTAGATAAGGTAAAGCAAAATTACAGCAGTGTGTAAAGATGATACATGAAAAAATGAACTTGGGAAATACTGGTTGATACTATTGTTTTCCAATGTGCCCTGCAGAATGCTAATCTTGAGTTTTTAGATAAAGAATATTTAGGCAAGTATATCTGTGCAGTTAGTAATAGTCCTTAATATCACATTTCAGGTTTTTTTTTATTCTTTATTGACTAAGCATTTTTCTGATCTTAATATATCAGGTGAGAATTATGAGGCTATATAGTGTCTGTCCTTTTTTCTTTATATTCTAATAGATACAGTAACCAATATTATTATATAGAGGATTTAAAAAAATAACCTAAACCATTTAGTTTTACTTATGAATAAGTTTCACAAGTCCTGCCTTGCTTGCTAATATCATCAGTTAAATATTGAAATGCCTATGTGCTTTGTTAGGAATAATAGGGAGTTTCTTACCTGGCGTAACAAATCTGTTTACCTCATTAAATTATTCAGCAGATATTTACTGAGTACTTACTGTGGGCTGTGTTACTGTGGTTCTCAGGCTGGGACTGAGCCATTGAACAGAGAAATCTTTGCTTCATGGAGCTTATATTTTATTAACAGGGAGACAAGGTAGGTGAGACAGTCAATAAAACATAAAATATATGTCTGCTGTTGATAAGTGGAGATAGGTGTGTCAGGCTTGTCTGTTGAGTTTTAAAATTTAATCCAGAGAGGTTTCATGGAGAGGTTACTACTGAGCAAATCTTTAGGGAAGGAGGGGAAAGACTGATGCACTTATCTGAGGGAAGAAGTGTTAGACAGAGAGGACAGCAGGAGCAGAGGCCCATAGGTAGGAGCATACCACAAATTACAAGAAAGCCAGTGCCTGGGGTGGAGTAAAGGGGCAAGTACATATTTAGTGATGAGGACATTGAGATAATAGGATTTGGGGGAGGGGCCATGTGACAAAACCATTGTAAGGACTTTACAAAGAACTTCAGCTTTTCTGTGAGCAAAAGGAAGTCAACAGCATGCTTTGTGGTGGAGTTGACAATATTCAGTGTTGTTGATGTAAGAGGCAACACAACAAAGCAGCGAAGAGCTTGGACATGAACCAAATTGCCTGAGTTTGAATTCTGGCTTCACTTCACAGCTGTGACCTTGGGCAGGTTACTTAATCTCTTTGTGCCTCAGTCTCCTCATTTATAAAATGAGGATAATAATGCCTACCTTATGGTATTGTTGTGAGGAGTCAGTGAGATTCAGAATAAAGCATTTAGAATAGTTACCTGGCACATGGTAATTGCTATATGTGTTCGTTAAATAATTATTTAGGTATTTGGTTAACTATTAGTTATCTGTGCAGGTATAAGAGAACTGAAATATAAATAATGTTACCTGGTGGTCCCCCATTTGTTTATACTTGACTGAGAGAGATTCTCAGATGGGTTCTTCTGTTTTTAGTTCTGGTCTTCCTTTTCTGGTAGAGGATCAAAACTGAGTCTACTTCTTTTAGTCTCTAATACTAAAATATATTCCAGTATTATGCAGTTGTGATGTTGTTAAGCATTTTAGGGTATTTAATATCTTAATACACAGTCTGACCTTAGAAAGGAATCTACCCGTGTTAAAGTTTTCTATGGTGTGGTACAGACTGTGAAACAAAATTCACTGTCTTATATTAGTATATTAGGACCTTTCATCTACTTTTGACCCAATGCAAATGTTAATACATTTCAGAGTCACTGCTAATTGGATTGAAGCAAACCTCCCAGATGACTCTAAAGATAAATGGATGAAGAGGGGGAATGTGGATTATGTGGTACTTCTTGACTGGTTTAGTTCTACAAAAGATTTACAACTTGGAACAACTCTACGGAGTCTGAAGGATGCACTTTTCAAGGTTAGCAAGTTTCCTTGTTAGTTTACTATAATTTGCAAGTCGTCTCTGGTTGTTAGAAAGGTATGTTGACTAGTTTATCGTAAGGACAAGAAGATCCATTATGCTTTGGTTGTAGATTTATTTATTTTTTAAAATTTTTTATTAATTTATTTTTGTTACAGATGTTTCTTTTTTTCCCCCAGACACCCTCCTCCCCATCCCCCCCATCCCATACCTGGCGTTGTTGACCATGTCTATCGGTTATGCGTACATGCATATAAATTCTGTGGTCTATCTCTTCCCTCCCCCCACAACCCCCTCTCCTGAGGGTTGTCAGTCTGTACCCTACTTCCACATCTCTGGGTCTACCCAATTCCTCAGATTGTTAGTGATTTCTTTTAAATTTAGATTTAAAAGATGAATTTTGAATTACCAAATAACAGAATTTTCAGAAATAGAAATTGTCTGAAAAAAGTGTTATTTTTTTTGTTTTAAGAATTAGATTACGAAACAGAGACAAAGGAAGAAGTCATTAAGGAAAAAAAAAAGATTGATAACCCTGGCCTGTTTGGCTCAGCGACTAAAGCATCAGCACATGGACTGAGGGGTCTCGGGTTCAATTCCAGTCAAGGGCACATACCTGGGTTGCAGGTTCAATTCCCAGCCCCAGTTGGAGTCATATGGGAGGCAACCAATTGATGTGTCTCTCTCACATCAATCTCTCTCTCTCTTCCTCTCCCTCCCTACCACTCTTTCTAAAAAAAAAAAAAAATCAATGGGAAAATATCCTTAGGTGAGGATTAACAAAAAAAGAAAAGGGGGGAGGGAGATTGATAGATTTGACTTCATAAAATAAAAATTTAGGTGTGAAAAAGTACTGTAAGATTAGAAAATGGAGACAAGCAGAAAGATATCTGCAACAAATAAGGCAGTGACTTAGACTACCTAAAATCCGAAGAATTTTTACAAGTAAATAAGAATATTACTTAAGATAAAATGGTAAAATAAGTAGTGAACACAGATAGACATAAACAGAAGAGGAAATGCAAGTTATAAAAACACAAAATTGGCCCTGGCCGGTTTGGCTCAGTGGTTAGAGCGTCGGCCTGCGGTCCCGAGAGACCCGGGTTCGGTTCCCGCTAAGGGCACGTACCTCGGTTGCAGTTTGTCCCCGGCCCTGGTTGGTCGTGCGGGTGGCAGCCACTCGATGTGTCCCTTCACATCGATGTTTCTCTCTCTCTCTGTTCCTCTCTCTCCCTCCCGCTCCATCTGAACAAAAAAAAATGGAAAAATGTCCTTGGGTGAGGAAAAAAAAAACAAACACAAAATTGGCCCTGGCCAGTTTGGCTCAGCGGTTAGAGCGTCGGCCTGCGGTCCGGAGAGACCCGGGTTCGGTTCCCGCTAAGGGCGCGTACTTCGGTTGCAGTTTGTCCCCGGCCCTGGTCGGTCGTGCGGGTGGCAGCCACTCGATGTGTCCCTTCACATCGATGTTTCTCTCTCTCTCTCCCTCCCACTCTATCTGTACAAAAAATGGAAAAATATCCTTGGGTGAGGATAAAAAAAAAAAAAAAACCCACAAAATTGGTCAACTTTACTAGTAATAAGAGAAATGCAAATTGAAAAATGAATGCCATTTTCACTGATCAAATCAACCAAGATAACAATACTCAGTTTAATTTGTTAAGTTATTAAACAATGGTGGCACTGAATGCTGGTGAGAATATGGTAAGAAAAAACTCAGTCCGCTATTAGGAGGGTTAGTTGATGGAACATTGCCTTCCAGGAGGGCAATCTTAGAAGCCTTGAAATGGTTCATGCTTTAAAATAGGGACTCTAGCCTGGCCGGTGTGGCTCAGTGGATTGAGCATCCTTTCATGGACGGAGTGGTCCTGGTTCAATTCCTGGTCAGGGCACATACCCGGGTTGCAGGCTTGATCCCGGGGTGGGGGAGCGGGGTGTGCAGGAAGCAGCTGATTGATGTTTCTCTCTCACGTTCTCTCTCTCCCTTCTCTCTCTTAAAAAAAAAAAATGCATAAGAACATATTTTAAAAATGGGAAATCTAGAAATATACCCAAGGATAGGTTGATATATGAAACGGTCAATATTTAACCAGTTTTAACCTACAAACAGAGCAATTTCAGTAAGTTCAACTTAAGATATTTGAAAATTTTGTGTATGTTAAAGGTGACATAACAAATCAGTGAGGAAAAGGTGGATTGAAATGAATGGTTTAGAGGCAGCAGGCTAGCTGGTAAGTAAAAGAAAGAACCTTATTTCTTAGACCACACTAGACTCCAAATGGGTCAAAGATACAAATGTATTGATTGAAACAGTGAACTACTAGGAAAAAGCATTGGTAGATATTTTATTTTCTTGGTCCTAAATCCAGACACCATTAAGGAAGGTCAATATATCTGTGTTAATAACATCATAAACAAGGTAAAAATCAGAACAGATTTTGTAACATATATGATAAAGACCTATTTTCCTAAATATTCAGAGTACATTTACTATTTACTAAGAAAAATGGGCAAAGGATGATATTATATAATATAAATGGCTAATATATTAAAAGATGTTCCATTTCACTAATAAATGCTTATTCAAACAAGATGCCATTTTATGCCCAGCAGTTTGGAAAAACTGTAAAGATTTATAATAAGCATTCTGATACACTGTTGGTAAGTATATAAATTTGGTATTGTACTTTTAAAAAAAAAAAAAAAAGTTTTTCTTTCTTAGTTTTAGAGAGGGAGAGATATAGAAACATTGATGAGAGAGAACATCGATTAGTTGCCCCCTAAATGCCCCCTACTGGGGATTGGTCCCACAAACTGGGCATGTGCCCTAACCAGGAATTGAACCAGCAACCTCTTGGTACACAGGTTGATGCTCAACCACTGAGCTACACCAGCTGGGCTAAGAGCATTTTAAAGATTAGCTATGTATATTAAGATGTTCATGTGCCTTGGCTGAGCAACTCTACTCCTGGGCATATTCCTTAATGGAGTTGATTGGGTGTGTGTATATATAAAGAAAGATCGTCAGTGTTTATCTCAGCATTGTTTATTATTTAAGTAGGAAAAATAACAGTAAATGTTCAGATGATGGATTCAGTTTTGGTGTATGTGTGTGTATTTGTGTGTATGAAATAGAATATTAGCTGGTCATTATAAATTATATATATGTAGCTCCTTATTAATAAAAGTCATTTAAGAGAAAAGCAGTATCATGAAAGTTTCCTTGTTTTGTAAAAATAAAGTTTAAAAAGGGTGTGTCTTTGCCCAGCCAGTGGCTCACTGGTTGAGCATCGACCCATGCACCAAGAGGTCGCTGATTTGATTCCCCATCAAGGCATGTGCCCAGGTTGTGGGCCTGATCCCCAGTGGGGAGCATGTAGGAGGCGGCCAGTCGATGTTCTCTCTTATTGATGTTTCTATCTCTCCCTCTCCCTCTCTAAAATCAATAAATAAAAATAGCATATATTAAAAAAATTTTTTAAATAAAAAGTGTGTGTCTTCATAGAAAACTAAGAATAAGCTCTGAAATGTTCAAGTGGTGTCTCTGAGTAGTGAGGTTATGGATGATTTTTATTGTATATAGACTTATTTTTCTTCTAAGATCATGGATTACTTGTGTGATTTAAAAAACCCATCTATCCATTTGTTTTATTTAATGTTGAATTTTTAATTCAGCTTTTTTTTTTTTTTTAATCATTTCGAAGATGAACTTTCAAGAGAGCAATTTTAAAATTCAGGTTTGTTGTGTTCTTAGCTGCCATATTAAAAACAGTTTCCTTATTTTATAGTGGGAAAGTAAAACTGTCCTGCGCAATGAGCCTTTGGTTTTAGAAGGAGGCTATGAAAACTGGCTCCTTTGTTATCCCCAGTACACAACAAATGCTAAAGTCACTATACCCCCACGAGGCAAGAAAGAAGAGGTGTCTATCTCATGTATGTATGTGAAAATTTTTGTTTACAATTGCTTCAGTAAAATAAACTTTAAATTATTTATGTTTGCAAGGTAATGTTCTTGATTTGGTATACATTTGTCCTATTAGATAGCAATTTGTTTTCAGGCATAAAAAATACAAGATGTCCATAGCCTGGAAATTAATGTTTAATTGTTTAATTCTTTTTTTGTTTGTTTGTTTCTTTATTGATTTTTGAGGGAGAGGGAGAGAGAAATAGAAAGATCGATGAGAGAGAATATCGATTGGCTGCCTCCTGTATGTCCCCCACTGGGGATCGGGCCCACAACCTAGGCATGTGCCCTGAATCGAACTGGCGACCTCCTGGTGCATGGGTTGATACTCAACCACTGAGCCACACTAGCTGGGCTAACTCTTTTTTTTTTAAAAAAAGAACTGTTTATTGAATTTTAGAGAGGAAGGGAGAGGGGGAGAAACATTTATGTGGGAGTGTAACATCGATAGGTTGCCTCCTACATACCCCTTACCAGTGATAGAGCCCGCAACCCAGTCATGTGTGCTTGACCAGGAATTGAACTGGCAACCTCCTGATGCAACCAACTGAGCCACACCTGCCAGGGCTAATGTTTAATTCTTTAAGACTGTTGTCACCTTATTTAGTTTACATTTAACTATCACATATAACATGAATGAAATATGTCAGTACTGTTTATGAGGTTTGCTGTTCTTTCAATTTATTATTATTCTTTTGGGGATTTTAGTGGATTTTACTTATCCCTCTCTGGAAGAATCAGTTCCTTCTAAACCTACTGCACAGATGCCACCTTCTATAGAAGTAGATGAAAATACAGAATTGATAAAAGATCAAGATGAGAAAATGAGACCATTGACTTTATCAACTCCAGTTGAACCAATTATTACTTCTAAGTCTGATGTTTCACCCATAATTCAGCCAATGCCTACTGTAAAGAATTTTCCTCAGGTATGTTCTTAATTTTCTTTTAACTTTATTGTCTCTTTTTTTAAAAATATTTTAAAAAGAAAAATATTAATGAGAAGAACCTTTATGTTTTGGTACCGTTTTTGCTATAAAATATTTTCTTTATAATTCAGTTCTGTTGCCACAGCAGTATTAGAATAGATAATTGGAAGGATTTTCAAACCCAGCTGGTGTCCATTTACTACAAGGCAATACCATTAAAAGATTATATTATTACCACAGTGAACTTGAACAACACTTTCAAATTTTCTGGGGTTTTTTGTTTTTGTTTTTTTGTATTATTATTTAACCCATAGTATTTTCCCAAACAGTTTGGCTTACAGATGATAAATACGTAATGTCAGTATTTTGGTTTTGAAACAGTGCTTTAGTTTTGTTTTCTTATAATTTGGTACAAAAATAACAAGTATGTCTTAACAATAATTATCTAAAAAAAATTAACCAAGATGTTACAATAAAAATTTGCAGCGTTTTTCTCACTAGATTTTTATTTATTTATTTATTTTCTTTATTGATTTTACAGGGAGGGGAAGGGAGAGGGAGAGAGAGAGAAAAAAAAACATCGATGAGAAAGAACAGTGATTGATCACCTCCTGCATGCCCCTCACTGGGGATTTGGCCCACAACCTGGGCATGTGCCCTGACTGGTAATCGAATCATGATCTCCTGGTGCATGGGTTGACGCTCAACCACTGAGCCACCCTGGCTGGGCTTCACTAGATTTTATGTAAGGAAATTTTATGTAACTAATTCTCCTTATATGCATTTTCCAATAAGACATTTTAGCATTCATTTTTTAAATATTTTCTCAGATATATTTAAAACAGTTTTTCACATTTTTGGAGCAGGCTACAAATAGAAAATTTAGTCTTTTTTGTTTTGTTTTGTTCAGATAGAGTGGGAGCGAGAGAGAGGAAGAGAGAGAGAGAGAGAGAGAAACATCGATGTGAATGGGACACATCGAGTGGTTGCCACCCACACGACCCAACAAGAGCTGGGGATAAACTGCAACCGAGGTACATGCCCTCAGCAGGAACCGAACCGGGTCTCTCTGGACTGCAAGCCAATGCTCCAACTGCTGAGCTAAACTGGCCAGGGCTAGTCTTTTTTTAATTATAAAATGAGGTGGTTCATTTATTCATGTTTTTAAAGTCTTTTAATATTTTAGGTTAAATCTTAAGATTTAAATAGTATTTGATCAAACAACTTTTCTTAAAATGTAAATTTAAGAAAAAATTTTAAAACTTATGTTATTGCCCTGGCCAGTTTGGCTCAGCGGTTGAGCATCGGCCTGCGGACCAGAGAGTCCCAGGTTCGGTTCCCGCTAGGGGCATGTACCACCAAAAAAAAAACAAACTTATGTTATTGCATTTTTTTTAACATAATGTTATAACCCTTATCCCTTTGTGACTTTGAGATATGTGCAATTTATCAAACATATTTGGAAGATTTTCTATATGAAACACAACATGCAGGTTTACCTATATGATTAAGCCATGGATTCTGTCTGATGTTTAGAAGGCGAGACATGTACAAAATTAGCCATAGCATAAGGTAGAATATCATAATTGCTGTAATAGTCACTAGAGCACACAGCAAGGAATGTCATTCTGACTGTAAGTATCAGGGATGTCTTTACAGAGTTTTTATCTGGGCTTTAAGAGTTTAGTAAGATTTGAGGATGGAAGAGACAGTACAAAATTGTATGACTAAAGGCTCAGAGCATGCTCTGGGACCAGTGAGTAGTTTTGAAATGCTTGGACACAGCTCTCTGTTGGAGGAAGGTGACCAATAGTAGATAAGATTGGAAAAATGGACAAAAGTCATCAAGAGAGTCTTGGATCGCATTGGAATTTTATCCTGTAGGCACAAGGAAACTATTTTAAGAATGTTCAACTTGAAAATAACATGGTCATAGATATGCTTTGATATGCTTTTAAGATTAAGGAAAAGTGGATTGAGTTACCAAAATATGGATGAAACATTTTGGTGTCTATCTATCCATTTATTGTTAACTTTATCTTCGAAGTGGCTCTTCCTACTTCATTCTCAAATGTAGAAAACCAGAGGGGAGAAGATACTTTTTTTTTTTAAGTGAAGGAGCAAAGGGTAGAAGAGAAGAATGAAGGGATGATTTTTTTCTTCACTAACTTCTTCCTGTGGTATTGTGGAAAAACATACAATTTATTTTATAAGAACACTGTGCTGTTTATTACTGGCAGATATTCTTGTAAGTTCTCATTTTTGTTTCAGTAAACTATCTTCTCAAAAAATTATTCTACCATCACTTTTAACAATTTTGTGGGGTTAGTTATGCAGTTAACTGCATATATTTATTTGAAGCAATAAATATTTCACTCACTAAATCAGGAATTTGGGTAGTCTCAACTTGTATTTAGGATCTTATCTCTTAGGAATATGTTATCCAGTGTCGCAGCAATATATTTATTTATTATGTGTCCAGCATAATCTCTACCCTCCTGGAACTTACATTCTAGGAGGGAAGATTATTTTAAACAAATAATTATAGTTATTTAATCAGAATCCCAATTAGTACTATTTAGGGAAAAGAATAGGGTATCAGGAGGGTATGTATCAGGGTATTTGGCTAGATTTAGAGATCAGTAAAATCTTTTCTAAGGGAGAGATATTTTACACCAAGATTTAATGTTGTAGTGGGAATTATCTAGATGAACACCTGATATAAAGGCTTGAGTTGGGAAGGAGCATAGCATCTTTGAGGAACAGGCATATAGATCAATGGAACAAAACAGAGAGCCCAGAAATGCCTTTATGGTCAATTAATATTTGACAAAGGAGGCAAGAGCATACATACAATGCAGTAACGACAGTCTCTCCAATAAATGGTGTTGGGAAAATTGGACAGGTACATGCAAAAAAATGAAATTAGACCACCAACTTACACCATACACAAGAATAAATTCAAAATGGATAAAAGGCCCTGGCCGGTTTGGCTCAGCCGTTAGAGCGTCGGCCTGTGGTCTGGAGAGGCCCGGGTTCGGTTCCCGCTAAGGGCATGTACCTCGGTTGCAGTTTGTCCCTGGCCCTGGTTGGGTTGTGTGGGTGGCAACCACTCGATGTGTCTCTTTCACGTCGATGTTTTTCTCTCTCTTCCTCTCTCTCCCTCCAGCTCTCTCTGAATAAAAAATGGAAAAATGTTCTCGAGTAAAGATTAAAAAAAAAAATGGATAAAAGACTTAAATTTAAGTTGTGAAACCGTAAAAATTCTAGAAAAAAACAGTCAGTAAAATTTCAGACATCTCTTGTAGCAATTTTTTTGCTGATATATCTCCTCGGTCAAGGGAAACAAAGGAAAAAATAAACATGTGGGACTATATCAAACTAAAAAGGTTTTTGCACAGCAAAAAAACCATCAACAAAATGAAAAGGGAACCCTCTGTATGGGGAGGACATATTCGCCAATGATACATCTGATAAAGGGTTAGTTTCCAAAATATATGAAGAACTTCTACAACACAACACCAGGAAGACAAACAACCCAATTAAAAAATGGGTGAAGGACCTGAATAGATACTCTAAAGAGACACACAGATGGCCAATAGACATATGAGGAGATGCTCAACATCAGAAAAAAGCAAATTAAAGCCGCAATGATATATCACCTCACACCTGTCAGAATGACTATCATCAATAAATGAATAAACAACAAGTGCTGGCAAAGATGTGGAGAAAAGGGAACCCTTGTGCACTGTTGGTGGAAATGCAGACTAATGCAGCCACTGCAGAAAACAATATGGAGTTGACCTCAGAAAACTGAAAATGGAACTTCCTTTTGATCCAGCGATCCCATTCTGGGAATATATCCTAAGAAACCTGAAACGCTAATTTGAAAGAATGTATGCACCCCTATGTTCATTGCAGAGTTAAATAGTCAAGATCTGGAAATAGCCCAAGTGTCCATCAGTAGATAAGTGGATAAAAAAGCTGTTACATTTACACAGTGGAATACTACTCAGCTATAAAAAAGAAAGAAAGAAAGCTTACCCTTTGCAACAGCATAAATGGACCTGGAGAGTATTATGCCAAGTGAAGTAAGCCAGTTCAGAGAAAGACAAGTACTATATTATTTCACTCAAATGTGGAATCTAATGAACAAAATAAGCTAACAAACAAAATAGAAACTGACTCATCAATACAGAGAACAGACTGACAGCTGTCAGGGGTGGGGGGTTGAGTGAAAAAGGTAAAGGGATTAAACAAAGGAAAAAAACCTCATAGACACAACAGTATGGTGATTACCAGAGGGAAGGGGGTTGGGGGAGGTAGAAGAGAGTAAAGGGGATAAATGGTGATGGAAGGAAGGAGACTTGACTTGGGCTGGTGAATATACAATGCAATATACAGATGGTATATTATTAGAATTGTACACCTGAAACCTATATAATTTTATTAATCAGTGTCACCCCAATACATTCAGTAAAAATGGTGGGGGGGGAGTATGGCTGGTGTATAGAATGGTATAAGATTAGAGAGCTAGATAGGCAGAGGTGAGACCACCATGGTAAGGATTTTAGATGTAATCTGAGTACAGTGAGTGGCTATTTAAAATAGAGTTGTGGGGTTGAGGGCTTCAATGGGGGGAAAAAAGAGGACATTTGTAATGCTCACAACAATAAAGATAAAATTTTTTTTAAAGGACTGGTAAATTACAAAGCAGCCATAAAATTATATTTTGTCAACTATCTTCAAAATGAGAAAGCTCTTTGTACCTTTATGAAATATTTTCAAGATACATTATGTGCACAGCTTTTTGAAATGCAAAACAAGTATGCCACACTATTAAAAAGGGAATTATATACAGTTGTGTGCATGTATGTGTGTGTGTATATATGTGTGAAGCATAAAATATCTCTGAAAAAAAATAGGGTTTTAAGTAGGTAAGGAACATTGTTAGATTTGTGTTTTAAAATGATTACTCTGGCCACTATGGAGAAATAGATTAGACGGGAGGCAAGAGAAGGGATGAGGCAACTAGTTGGAAGCTACGTAGAGAGAATGTTGGCACGGACTTGATTGTTGCTAATAGAGGAGGGACAGATATAGGAGGAAAATCATCAGACTGCATAAGGGCAGGGGAGAACATGAGACCCAGTTTTCTAGTTTGAGCTACTGTTTTGATAGTGGTTATATCCATGAGACCCGTGTTTGTGGGGGGAAATCATGGAAGTCGGTTGTGGTCACATTAGGTTTGTGGTATATATGAGATACTCACATAGAATTACTGAGTAGGCAATTGAGTATGTGGAAATGGAACTTAAGTCTAGGTATGCCCAGGTCTAGGTGTTGTGTTTTAGACTGAACCTCTTCCATATACAGAACACATCAGAGTGTACTGAATCTGTGGAATCGAGGAAATACGTGCCAGTGCCTTATGAGAAACCTTGACATTGAGTGATTTACAAGTTGATATTCTAGCAGATGTCGCCACAAAGTGATGGTTCTTTTATTACAACTTAATTTCAAGAACTGAGTTTCTGGATTTTGACAGAAGTATGTTTTGTTCTGTTTTTGTTACTATAGATTGATCGTACAAAAAAACCAGCAGTCAGATTGCCTGAAGATCATAGAATAAAATCTGAAAGTACAGATCATGAGCAACCATCTCCTCAGAATGGAAAAGTTGTTCCTGATCGTTCCACAAAGCCAGTACTTTCCCCTCCAACTGCTATGTTAACAGATGAAGAAAAAGCTCGTATTCATGCAGAAACTGCCCTTTTAATGGAGAAAAACAAACAAGAAAAAGAACTTCGAGAAAGACAGCAAGAGGAGCAGAAAGAGAAACTGAGGAGAGAAGAACAGGAACAAAAAGCCAGAAAGAAACAAGAAGCTGAAGAAAATGAAATCACAGAGAAACAACAAAAGGCGAAAGAAGAACTGGAAAAGAGAGAAAGTGAACAGGCCAAGAAAGAAGATAAAGAAACCTCAGCAAAGAGGGGCAGAGAAATAACAGGAGTAAAAAGACAAAGTAAAAGTGAGCATGAAACTACCGATGCCAAGAAATCTGTGGAAGATAGAGGAACAAAGTGTCCAACCCCTGACGTACAGAAAAAGTCAGTGGGAGATGTGCCCCATGCCTCTGTGCTAGGAGATTCGAGTTCAGGCAAGGTAAGCAGAAACAAACAGGATAAATTGCCAACTAAGGGAAGTAAAATGGACATAAAAAGGTGACATCAGTAGCATTCCATAAATAGGGCAGGCATTTTAAGTAGTTGTCTAAGGGGTGATAGATTTGTACTGATCTGTCTGCATTTGCTCACCTACTCTCCTTTTTTTATTTTTAAATATGTTTATAATGATTTTTTTAGAGTGGAAGGGAGAGAGAGAGAGAGAGAGAGAGAGAGAGAGAGAGAGAGAGAGAGAGAAACAGCGATGTAAGAGAGAAACATTGATTGGCTGCCTCCTGCACAACCTCCACTGGGGATCAAGCCCGCAACCCAGGGTGTGCCCTGGCTGGGAATTGAACCAGGACCTCTCAGTTCATGGGACAATGCTCAGTCCACTGAGACACACCAACCCGGCTTACCTACTCTACTTTGGGGAATGAAATTCTCTTTGTGTCTGTGAAAGGAACATTTTTAATAATTGAAATGAATATAGGTACATTCTTTTTATTCTGATCATCAAAAGACCATAATGAAATACACTCTTCCTTTCTGTATGGAGGAATTAGATGCCCAGTATTTATATGATGGAGTTTGTATCTGCTTAGATTATGTCCAAAATCAGTGACATCTAAATGGCCTAACATTTGTTTTTGTGTACAATCTTTTTTTGGGGGGTAAGGGGGAAGATCTGACATTTTGTTTGCTGCATCATGTGATCAAGAATACTGGTGCAGGAGGCGGGTAGGAGTGGGAAGAAGGGGGTCAGTGGGGGAAAAGAGAACATATGTAATACTTTCAACAATAAAATTAAAATGAAAAAAAAAAAAGAATGCTGGCAATAACCCCATTAATGTTGCCTTTCTCTGCCCTGGGCTATCCCCGAAAATTGATTTACATAACTATGGGGGACATTTTTTATCAGTTTTCTTCTCTGTTATGCAATTAACAATGCTTTTCCCTTTTGAACACTAAGTTTCTATAATAGCAGGAATAGTTTAGCCCTTTTTATGTACATGTAAATGGAAATGCATTTTTAATAGTATGAAAATTACTTTTGATGGAAAGTGAAATACTGTATTTGCAGATTATTAATTTCTACGCTTCTCAAGCCCAGTTCAGACATATACCAAAATTAACTATTTATACTAGTGTCTCACTTATCCAGAGAACTTTTATCTGGAAACATGGCTTATCAAAACTATAACTGTCATACAAAAACCTTCTAAACACACAAAGTTAGAGAAATGAAGCCCATATACTAATACTTGATTCATAGGAGAATCAGAATTTTTGAGCTCTTATAATTTCAATATTATTTATTGAGTATTTACTGTATGCCAGTGTTTTTCCTACAGTATTTTACTTATTTCTCCTAATGATAATTCCATGAGGTATTCAATTACAAATGAAATTAAAGCTCAGAGATTAAGTAATTTGCCTAAGATCATATATGCAGTGAGATTCCAAAGTGATTTCCTTTTCATCTTCCTCTACTTAGAGGTAGGCAGTCATAAGAACTTAAAGCATTCATATTTCTGGAGTCATTTAGTACAGGTGCCAAATAGCCCTACAGATTTAAATATCCCTGAGATTATCACATAGTTTTGATGTTTTTTTTATCCTCACCCGAGGACATTTTTTCCATTTTTTGTTCAGATAGAGTGGGAGGGAGAGAGAAGAAGAGAGAGAGAAAGAGAAACATCGACGTGAAAGGGACACATCCACTGAGTGCCTCCCGCACGACCCAAACAGGGCCGGGGACAAACCGCAACTGAGGTACATACCCTTCGTGGGAACCGAACCCAGGTCTCTCTGGACCGCTGGCCAACGCTCTAACCGCTGAGCCAAACCAGCCATGGCTGTTTTGATGTTTCTTGTAACACATTGAAAAAAATTAAGATTATATTCATTGTATGCTTTTAAAAGTGAACAAAATATGTAATTTATCCTAGAATAAATTTTATTAAAATAATTACATATTTTTAACTTTTTACTTTACTGTAGTTATTTTTTTAAATGAACTATAAAATTAAAGTGATTTTATTTATTTATTTTTATTTTTTTATTCTCACCCGAGGACATTTTTCCATTTTTTGTTCAGATAGAGCGGGAGGGAGAGAGAGAGAAACATTGACGTGAAGGGACACATCGAGTGGCTGCCACCCGCACGATCAACCAGGGCCGGGGACAAACTGCAACCAAGGTACGTGCCCTTAGCGGGAACCGAACCCGGGTCTCTCTGTACCACAGGCCGACGCTCCAACCGCTGAGCCAAACCGGCCAGGGCTAAAATTAAAGTGATTTTAAAAGGAAACTATGATATGTTCCAAGAGGATTTTGCACTTTTGAATATTACTCTGTATAAAATTTCACAATCTCTTCATTCTCTTTAGTACATTGTTTTTTGGGGAACATATCACTTTCAAGGTAACCATAATCATATGAGATTTAAATAAAAACATATAATGTCCAAAACAGGCCTTGATGAGTTATGCTAATGACCAGCGTCTTGTATTTCACCATGTATTATGAATCAGTGCTTTACAACCCACTGTGACTTGTATCTGAAAAAACAGATGCAGCCAAACCGGCCAAGGCTGCATCTGTTTTTTCACCCTACTGATTCATCAAGGTTTTTTAGCGCTTAACTTTAGTCTTAGGAAATCCCACGTTGGCTCTACCACCTTTTATTTAAAGAATCTACTTTGAGCTGTTTCCAGATCTTAGCTATTGTAAATAGTGCTGCTATGAACATAGGGGTACATATATTCTTTCTGATTGGTATTTCAGGCTTCTTGGGATTAAATCCTAGAAGTGGGATCACTGGGTCAAATGGCAGATCAATTTTTAATTTTTTGAGGAAACTACATGTTTTCCATAGTGGCTGTACCAGTCTGCATTCCCACCAGTAGTGTACTAGGGTTCTCTTTTCTCCACTTAAGCTAGTCAGAGAAAGACAAGTATCACATGATTTCATTTATATCTGGAATCTAATGAACAAAATAAACTGATGAACAAAATAGATCCGGAGACATGGAAGCAGGAAACAGACGAATCTCAGAGGAAATGGGGGAGGAAGGGTGGGAAGAGATTAACCAAAGAACTTCTGTGCATATATGCATAACCAGTGGATATAGACAACAGTGCAATGAAGGCAGGGGGAAGGGCAGAATTGAAGTGGAGGGGGTCAGTGGAGGGAAAGGGGAGACATCTGTAATACTTTCAACAATTTTTAAAATTAAAAATCCAATTAAGTATAGAAAAAAATCTACTTTGACAATAAAATGGTATAAACTTTTCAGAAGCCTCAGTTTTTTATCCTTTTACATTTTTAGTCTGAAGGATTTGCTTGTATTACCTAGTCATAGGTATATATACATATATAGTGATAGTACACTGGAGGAAAATTCAAGGTTGTTTTTTGTTTGTTTGTTTTCACTTCTGAAATTTTAATACTATTACAGCCTGTAAAGATTAAAGGACAGCCAGAAAGTGGAATTCTAAAGACTGGAACTTTTAGAGAGAATACAGAAGACACTGAAAGAAATAAAGTAAGTAGTAGTTCCTTGGGTGGGAATAAAACATGGATTATAATATACCATGTGTTTATCGTTATCCTGTCATTCATTCTCCATCTTTTTTTTTTTTTTTTTTAATCTTTATTGAGAGTATTACAGATGTCCCCTCGTTTTCCTCCCATTACCCTCCTCCTTTCTCATTCACCATCTTAAGATCTACTCTTTGAGAGAATCTTGGCTACCTCTGGTAGCTGATTTGTGCTAGATTTTACATGATTACATGCTATTTGTCTTCCTATTTAAAGTACAACAGTATATTCTATTCATTTTATGAAATTAAAAGACTTAGGCCTTACTATATGATCCAGCAATTCTACTTCTGGATCTATACCCTAAAAAATTGAAAGCAGAGCTTCAAAGAGATATTTATACATTCATTTTTCATAGCAGTATTATTCACAGTAGTTAAAAGATGGAAGCATCCCAAGTATCTATCCATCAGCAGGTGAATGCATAAACAAATGTGGTATGTACAAACAGTAGAATATTACTTAGCCTTCAAAAGGAAGGAAATTCTGACATATGCTACTACATGGATAAATCTTGAGGTTGTTATGCTAAGTAAATAAGCCAGTCACTAAAGGACAAGCTGTTACTTAGTTTATATAAGGAACCTAGAGAAATCAAATTCATGGAGACAGGAATTAGAGTGGGGATTGCCACAAGTCCACAGATGCGGGGAGTGGACAGTTGTTTAAATGGGTATAGAGTTTCAGTCTCGCAAGATCAAGAGAGTTGTGGAGATTGGTTGTGCAACAATGTGAATATACTTATGCCACTTAACTGCACATTTAAAATGGTTAAGGTATAAACTTTATATTTTATTACAGTGTTTGAAATATGTAGGCTTTTTTGTGGCATTTTTCCCTTTGTTTTTAGCTTTATTTAAGGGTAATATGCATTCCATAAAATTCATCCAATTTAGTGTACAGTTCAGTGATTTCAGTTCAAAGTTGAGAAAAAATTATTCGTTCAATCAAACTTTAGAACATTTCCATCACACCAAAAAGATTTCTGTGCCTAGTTGTAGTCATTCCCTCTTCCCACCCATAAGCCCAACCTTCTACTTTCTCCATAGAGTTGTCTCCTGGCATTTTATATAAATGAAGTTATTTTATAGTGTGTGTGTGTGTATTTATAGTCTTTTGCATATGTCTTCTTTCACCTATCATACTTTTTTAAGATTCATCTATTATAGCATGTATTAGTAGTTTATTCCTTTGTATTGCTAAGTGGTATTCCCTTGTGTGGGTATACCTCATTTTATTCATTCATTAATTGATGGACTTTTGGATTGCTTCTACTTTGGGGCTGTCATGAATAATGCTGCTGTGAACATTTGCATACAAGTTTTTGTATGGAAATATGTTTTCATTTCTTCTGGGTTGATAACTAGAAGTGGTTTTATCTTTGTGTTTTTGTTTTTTAAAGAAACTTTTAAAGACCACTATCATAGGCTTGAACACACACCCTTCTCTTCCTCTTCCTGTGATATTTGGACTTTGAGAAAACAGATATAATTCATCTTCTAACTTTTTTTAAATGTGTTTTATTGATTTTTTAGAGAGTGATAGAAACCAATGTGAGAGAGAAACATCGATTGGCTGCCTCCTGCATGCCCTTCACTGGGGATCAAGCCTGCAACCTGGGCATGTACCCTGATCAGGAATGGAACCGGCACCTCTCAGTCCATGGGACGATGCTCAGTACTCTGAGCCACCCCAGCTGGGCTGAACTTATTTTTAAAATATTAAGGGTAGCCCAGTCCGGGTGGCTCAGTTGGTTGAGCATCATCTCACGCACAGAGGGGTCACCAACTCAGTCAGGGCATATACCCAGGTTGCAGGTTTGATCATCAGGGTATGTGTGGGAGGCAACCAAAGTTTCTCTCTTACATCAGTGTTTTTTCCTCTCCCTTCCTCTCTCTCTAAAATCAATAAAAACATATGTAAATATATATACACATACATACACACACACACACACACACATACACACATACATACACACACATATAATATATATTATGTTAAGGGTAGCCAACACAAGGCTTTTGGTTCTCTGGTACAAGCAGCTTAAATTTGTATATGACAAAATTTAATTAGAAAATCAGATATTTCTTTTTCTTTTTTAAATAAACTAGGCTCGAGAGCCTTTGACAAGAGCACGAAGTGAAGAAATGGGGAGGATCATACCAGGACTGCCTTTAGGCTGGGCAAAGGTAAAACTAAAAATTAGCACAGAAGTAAATAACATGATCATTGTGTTCTTTTTTAAAAAGGTTTTTTTTTTTATTCTACATCTTCTCTAATGCACTCAGTTCTGTTTCTTCATTATGGAGGATCTAGTTCATTACCCTAATTACAGCAGGGTTAGATTTCTGAGTATCCAATCCGAGATACTGGCTATAATATATGAGCATTCCTGGCATTTGTCATTTAGAAACAGTGTATTACTTTAAAACCTAAAGTGCTTTGAAAGCTTAATTATAGAAGTGATTTTCACCATTTATTCAATTGTTTTAACCCAAAAGCAAATTTAACAAATACTTTTGAGTGATTTTTTTTGTTCATGTAATGGTCATTGTTTTTTTACCTGTTTTTTGTTTTTTTGTTTTTTTCCAACTAAGTTTCTTGACCCAATCACTGGAACTTTTCGTTATTATCATTCACCTACCAACACTGTTCATGTGTATCCACCGGAGATGGCTCCTTCATCTGCACCTCCTCCCACCCCTCCAACTCATAGAGCCAAGCCACAGATTCCTGCTGAGCGGGAGAGGGAGCCCTCCAAGCTGAAGCGCTCCTACTCCTCTCCAGATATAACCCAGGCCGTCCAGGAGGAAGAGAAGAGGAAGTCTATAGCGACTCCAACAGTGAATCGGGAAAACAAGTAAGTTTATCCCAACTCCTAAAACTAGAAAAATTTGTTTTATTTGAAAACTATTCTAAACATATCAGCTTATTTATGTCAGGGAGTCAGAATTTCTGTGGATGGCTATACCAACCATTGTTATTTACCATAGCAGAAAGAATAAATTCCTGGATTAAAATGTCTTTGGTCTTTTTCCCAGTTACTAACTTAAATATGTCAGAGAAGACTATTATAAGTATTCATGTGGATATAAAGGTATATATATTATGACTACCTAGAACTTTTTTAAGTCAGCCAGTATTATGGGAGCAAACTTATATAGTATTAAAATAATGAGCATTATACTGTGTCAGCTACTAATCCTTATCCTGTTCCCTTTTCCTTCATTGCATTTCTGCTATTCTATTCACAAATAGTAATCCATAGGTTCATATATGTTTCCCCAAACAGTATCTCATTAGATGTGTTCCTGGCTTTAATCCCTTTTTGAATAATGTTCCTGGCTTGTGATTGATAAGGTTATAAGGAGATAATAGTTAAGTCCACTTTTGGAAGTGTAAATAAATGGCTTTGTTTTTCTGTTTACTAAACTGATAAGAACAGATACTACACTTGATCTTAGCAAAAGGCAGAGAAGTGATGTGTTTTTCTGTTTATAATATATACCCTCTCAGTTGCTAAAGAATTCCAACTAGGCTTTTTGACCTCTTTGGTAATACTTCCCAAATATGTAGTTAATACATTTTTCTCATGAGAACTTAACCCTACCAATTGGGAACTTGGAGATTTTTTTTTAAATGTTTTTATTGATTTTTTTAGAGAGAGAAAGGGAGAGATAGAAACATCAATGTGAGAGAGAAACAACCATTGGCTGCCTCCTGCACACACCCCTACTGGGGATCGAGCCCACAACCCCGGGCATGTGTATTGACTGGGAATTGAACTGGAACTTCTCAGTCCATGGGATGACACTCAATCCACTGAGGCACACTGGCTGAGCTGGAGATTTTTTTTTAATCTGTAAATCTATTTACAGATTTTAGGGCTCACTATTAAAACTGATCAGCTATAGCCCTGGCCGGTTTGGCTCAGCGGTTAGAGCGTCCACCTGCGGTCCGGAGAGACCCGGATTCGGTTCCCGCTAGGGGCACATACCTCGGTTGCAATTTGTCCCCGGCCCTGGTTGGTCGTGCGCGTGGCAGCCACTCGATGTGTCCCTTTCACATCGATGTTTCCCTCTCTCTCTCTCTTTCGTTCTCTCCCTCCCACTCTATCTGTGCAAAGAATGGAAAAATGTCCTTGGGTGAGGATTAAAAAAAAAACAAAAAAAACTGATCAGATATAATTCATTCTTGCATCATCATTCTTAATCAAGTTTGTTAATTTGACAGTTTTAAAGACATATGCACTTTATGTATTTTTATATATATTGAACAGAGAAAGAGTACATGAGTGCATTCACCTGAGCACAATGTAAAGAAAAACAATAGAAATATAGTTCATTGTATTCTCAATATTCCTTTCAGGGTGGAAATATTAATGATTAGGGTTAATAATCAAAGAAAGACCTACCAGTTAAGATTTTTCTCAGTGCTGTTGTAGTTGTAGAAGTTCCACATATAAATCAAATATCCTAAGTAACAAAGTCTTGGGAAGCACTGGCTAGCTTAGTGCTGTGCAGTAGGCGTGTTTGATAGAAATTTTCTGTATCTGCCCTGGCCAGTTTGGCCGAGCGGTTAGAGCGTCAGCCTGTGGTCCAGAGAGACCCGGGTTCGGTTCCCACTAAGGACACGTACCTCAGTTGCAGTTTGTCCCTGGCCCTGGTTGGTCATGCGGGTGGCAGCCACTCAATGTGTCCCTTTCACATCGATGTTTCTCTCTCTCTCTCTCTCTCTCTCTCTCTTCTTCTCTCTCCCTCCCACTCTATCCAAACAAAAAATGGAAAAATGTCCTCGGGTGAGGATAAAAAAAAAGAAATGTTCTATATCTGTGCTGTCCAGTATGGTCGTGGCCACTTTGGATAGTGGCTAGTGTAACTGAGGAGCAGAATTTTTTATTTTATTTTAAATTTAAATAGCCACCTGTGGCTACCGTATTTGTCAGCACAGCTCTCAGCTTTAGGGAATAGTACCCAAATAACCTTTCTCTCCATTGATCTACTCCACAGGAATGTACAGGATGGGGAAAATAGGTTTACAGTTGTGAGTACACAAAACAGTGTTTATTCTTGTATTATTTATTGATGTGTTTTCCATATGAACTGTAAACCTACTTTTGCCTGCCCCTGTGTGTGTGTTTTACTCCTTTTTTGGCATCCTGTTGAGTTCAACATTTGGTAATACTGAACTTCCCAGAATCATTTAAACGAATTTAAAAGAGCCTTCTTTACTAGAAGACTCTACCTGTTCTTGAGAAGCCAGAGAATCTATCTCAGGATGTCTGTAAGAACCATGGACCCACAAAAGAGGTTAATGGTATTTGTTTCAATGGGAGGGTCACAGAATATGGGCCACCTAGATAGTAAGTGTTCTATAAGACCTAGTACCTTAAGAGCTAACTTATTAACACTTAACAAGACTACTGTGTATTGTGGTACACATGCTGGAGTTTGCTGCCATTTGTAATTTAAACCTTATTTCCACATGCTGTGCATTCTAAGACATCTCATTTGCTTTTTCTTCTCAGGCCAACATGCTACCCTAAAGCTGAGATCACAAGGCTTTCTGCTTCTAAGATTCGGAACCTCAATCCTGTGTTTGGAGGATCTGGACCAGCTCTCACCGGACTTCGTAATTTAGGAAATACTTGTTACATGAACTCAATACTGCAGTGCCTATGTAATGCTCCACATTTGGCTGATTATTTCAACCGAAACTGTTATCAGGATGATATTAACAGGTAAAGAAATGTCTTACTTTTTGCAATATAATAGTCAAAGAGTGATGTAACCACCCACCTCCTTCCAGAGAAGTCAGATTAGGAAAGGGGAAAATACCTTTATTCTTTAGAAAAATGTAGAGAAAAGCTTCTGATAGCTCAAGGACATACAGGAAAGGAGCAATGCAAGAGACAACCTCACAGACAAGCTGGAGCCTGTTGATGAGGAAGAGACAGGGCAGGGCTGACAGCCAAAAAGAAGCCAGCTGGAAGGGTGTTCAAAGTAAGATTCAGATGAGTATTTGTTAATAAACCTGTGAAAAAGTATTTTAGTGTAGAGTCATAGTATGTTTATAGTTTAATGCTGACATCAGGATCCCACGGTACCTTGACTTTTTTAAAAATACACTTTTATTTTTTATTGGTTTTAGAGAGGAAGGGAGAGGGAGAGAGAGATAGAAACATAATCCATCGGCTGCTTCTTACTGGGAATTGAACCCACAACCAGGGCATGTGTCCCAACTGGGAATAAAACCAGCGACCTCTTGGTGCATGGGAAAACAGTCCACTGACCCACACCAGTCAGGCTCTACGTTGACTTCTTACAATTTCCTTTATTGCTTGTTTATAACTTTATTTGCCAAGGTCAAATTTGTTGGGGCATAAAGGTGAAGTGGCGGAAGAATTTGGCATAATCATGAAAGCACTGTGGACAGGACAGTACAGGTACATCAGTCCGAAAGACTTTAAAATCACCATTGGGAAGATCAATGACCAGTTTGCAGGATACAGCCAGCAAGATTCACAAGAACTGCTTCTGTTCCTAATGGACGGTCTCCATGAAGATCTAAATAAAGTAAGAATTTTTATTTTTTGCAAAGGTTCTTTAGGATTGCTAAACACTGGAATCATTTTTATAGCAATTTAAAATTATAGTTGGTGATTGTTCAGTGCTAGTTTATTCACATCTAGTGACTTAGTACTAAAGCATGGAACTATGAAACACCTATCTGATAGGCCCAGTATTTGAACAGTAGTTAAAATTTATATTTACTCACTAAAATGTTACCAGGTTGTATTATTGTGAGAAATTTATAAATGTTAAAGTAGTTGTTAGAAATACTGTTTGTGACCCATGTGTATGTGAAAGGGAAATTATAAACATATGGTTTTATAAAAGATAAGCTATAGACAGCCTGAACATCTTTTTTATTACATTTATATACTACATATTATTGCATATTATATGTATTATATTCTTTATGTATTATTATATTACATTCTTATTCTTAACACTTTTTTCTAAAATAAGTTGCTCCATGTAACCACAAATAACTCATGTGAAAAGTTGTTACTGAGGCATGTATCTCTACATAAATGGCAAATCTGTTTGAATACTGGCTCCTTTTTAGCACCAAACTGTCCTCTGTACATACATATACATACATATGTGAATATATGTATTGTATGTGTTCATCCCTGAGACCAGGACAACAGAATAATATCTGTCTAGTTGTAGTTCCAGCTACATGTAGCATGTGTTTTTAAAGCCAGATTTTTCAGCTTTTTAAATAAAATTTTATTAAGCAATTCCAACAAGTCACACCCTTTTGATAAAGTGGGTTTTCGGTTTCTGGGGAGTGTTTTCTGGTTAGAATTTTTTTGTACTGCTTTTGAAATTAGAACTCCAAAAGTGTTTCTAAATCTACAAAGTGTTTGTATTTTTATATTTTAATGTTGACTTTGAGATATTAATACAGAGTTTAAATAATCTTATTTCCAGGCTGATAATCGAAAGCGACATAAAGAAGAAAATAATGATCATCTTGATGACTTTAAAGCAGCAGAAAGCGCTTGGCAGAAACACAAGCAGCTCAATGAATCTATTATTGTTGCACTTTTCCAGGGTCAGTTCAAATCCACAGTACAGTGCCTCACCTGTCACAGAAAGTCTAGGACATTTGAGGCCTTCATGTACTTGTCTCTACCACTAGCATCCACTAGTAAATGTACATTACAGGTAAGTTTATGATTGAGAGAAAATAAGTTGCTGAATAAAAATGCTGTGTATGTGCATATAGAGATATACTTTATTCAGCAATTTTTTTTACCCCTATAAACAGGCTATAGGTAAAACTCACACATGAATTATTTTAATTAGGCCTATGTAGATTAGAAAAAAATTTCCACAAAAAAGAATTTTTTCTCTTTTAAAGATGTTTTCTTATTAAATATTCTTTTGGAGTTGATAAATAATAGGTCTTTTTAAAGTTAATATGGAAAATTATATGTTGACTTTAGGTCTGCTTTTTATAAGAATTTGCTTTACATGGGGGTGTCAAATGTCCTGTTTTCCACACAGCAGCAATGTGATTTAGATCACTTGTTGATCTCTAGTTAGCTTTCTTGAGGATGTCATTTCTTCCAGTAAGACGTCCCTGATCCCCCAGGTGGATGGGCTCTCGGAAGACACAGTGCTGCTTCCTGTCACCACAGGCAGCATCCCCACACTGTTGTCAGGTTAGGGCTCTGGTCTGCATTCCTCCCCAGATCATAAACTTTATGAGGGCAGGGACTGTTTTGTTCTCTTTTACTGGTGTTTCCTTCATGCCAGGCAGAGTAACTTACTAAATAGATGCTCAGTGATTCCGTGTTAAAGAAGTGAATTAATGAGTATCTACTATTCTTTTTGCCCTCCAGGATTGCCTTAGGTTATTTTCCAAAGAAGAAAAACTCACAGATAACAACAGGTTTTACTGCAGTCATTGCAGAGCTCGAAGGGATTCTCTAAAAAAGATAGAAATCTGGAAGTTGCCACCTGTGCTTTTAGTGCATCTGAAACGGTAAAAAGCACACATTTTTCTACCTGTTTAGTACAGTTTAGATGAAGGAATTCTAAATCCTTTATCTGAGTTACTTTGTTGTACTGCCTGCTAAGGATGCATAATCAAGGAAGATTATCTGGTTGGGATATAACAAAGCAAAATGATAGCACCACTCTTTCATGTAATTCTGCCTTCAAAAATCAATTAAACTAAATTATTGTATTTCAACATAAAATTAAGTCATTGCAAAACAAGTGAAAATGTATTAAAATGTTACGTAACTCAAACATATTAGCACATAAAATTTGTATCATTCAAATAATAAACAAAAGATTTAAATCTCATGCTAAAAATCGACTATATGATTTTTAAAGTGATATTTTAAAGGTACAATTTTAAGATGACATTTTTGAGTGCAGACATAGTTCTCTCCAGATTTTTCAAGCCAGTGAAAAAGATCTGCCTATCGTAGTTGAAGTAATAATGAGAGGGAGTTGTAAAATATGTCTCAGGTCTTCTACTCTGATTCTTTGTCTTTATGTAATCCATCTGTGGAATGGTAACTTTGAGTCATTTTTTGGAAAAACTTTTAAAAAGGAAATTTCATTTTTTTATTGAGAGCTATAATTTTTGTTTCAAAGAAAGCATTTCTATTTCATGTTTGTTTCATCTTCTTAGGCAGTTATGTTCATTTGAACACTGACATGTTCAGATTCCTCTTGTGTAAATTTTCTAACAGAAAATTTCTATCAGTTGTACTTTTCTTCTTGAGGACGAGGTATAGATACAAATAATTACACACTTGTTCTGTTAAAAATTTTTAATGCTGCATATTACTCTTGGAGAATATCTAAAAATATAAATGGTTCAGAATTCAGGTTTTTTAAAAATAGTTCTGAAATAACCATATTACACCAACCAAAACACCAGTATTACCAGTATTTTGGTATTTAAAGGAGCAGAGTGTGGCCTTGGCCTGTTTGGCTCAGCGGTTAGAGCATCAGCCCATGGAATGAAGTTACAGGTTTGATCCCTGGACCCAGTTAGGTTGTCTGGGAAGCAACCAACTAATGTTTCTCTCTCCCACCCTCCCACTCTATCTAAAAAATTAATGGAAAAATCTCGGCTGAGGATTTTAAATAAATAAATAAGCAGTGTGTGCCAGGATAACGCAGTGATTTATTTTGATCACTAGTCTACCTGCTTGCAGTTTCCTGCTCTAGTTTTTCCAAAAGTGCAAGCTTCACTCTAGAGCAGCTCTCCTCTCTTTCCTCAGTACTTTGTTAGTGATTAGCAGTATAAATGTGGGTTTTTATAACTGTTTATTTTTTTAGAGGATGCATCTAACAATTCTAGCTAGACCAGGGATCAAGGAGTGACCTTACCTCTGCCCTTCTAGCTGTTTGACCTTGGGCAAGCCATTTAATATCTATGTGCCTTGTTTTCCTCATTTGTAAAATAGAAATGAAACCAAATGTGCCAAATATCCCTCCACTACTAAAAGTCTGAGTGTGTGATTGAAATGAATTTTGTGTTCTTGGATAAAAGTCTAGGTTGTTAACAAATGAATTAGGGTTCATTCTGATGTCTTTCATCTGTCCTATAATAATTGCTTTAATGTTTGGCTTTGCAGTTTTTCCTATGATGGGAGGTGGAAGCAAAAATTACAGACATCTGTGGACTTTCCTTTAGAAAATCTTGACTTGTCACAGTATGTTATTGGTCCAAAGAACAGTTTAAAGAAATACAACTTGTTTTCTGTTTCAGTAAGTATGTCATTGAACCAAATAATTTTTCTTTCAAAGCAAACTAAAAATAAAAAGTTTCAAATGGTTTCTTATGTCATAGGCAAGTAAGAACAACATAAAGCTTTGAAATTATTGACATATTTTAAATAATTCAATTTGAATTGACTTTTCTCTTTTGTTTGGCACAGAATCACTATGGTGGACTGGATGGAGGCCACTACACTGCCTATTGTAAAAATGCAGCAAGACAGCGATGGTTTAAATTTGATGATCATGAAGTTTCTGATATCTCCGTGTCTTCTGTGAAATCTTCAGCAGCTTATATCCTCTTTTATACTTCCTTGGGACCACGAGCAACTGATATAGCCACATAAGAGGAAGTAGGTTATAAACTAGTTGTCTTTTAAATGGCTGAGCAACACAGCTCTTGAAATGCTTATAAAGATACTGGACAGCTTACAGCTGCCATTCAGAGGATTCTGAGACAGTGAGAGCTGTGTCACCATCACCATGTCTTTCAGGTCAGGGCTATTATCAAAAACCCAACTAATAACATTTAACAATATTGCATTCAGCACTTCTTAGAGGTACCATTTATTCCATAATAACTTTTTTAGTTTGTTCCAAAGTAACTAGCTAAGCATTATTCTACTGGTCTAAAAACCCTTGTATCCTTTATTTTCATTTTCACTGTTATGGCCTTTTCACATTTCTAAATCTCAGCTTCATCTATGAACACTCTAGAATGATATAAAGCAGATAGGAATGTATGTGTATATATTTATTGCACACTTGCACATCAAATCGATGTATATAGTATCATGTGGTCCTTTCGTGAAATCTAGAACTCAAGGGATTGCCTTTTTTTCCTTTTGGCCTATTCTGAGTAACTTCAGTGCTTTCTTAGGGAAATGACAGGACAAAGCTATTTTTCTTTTGGCTTTGGGCTGTACTTGTGCACTAAATCATTCTAAAAAAATAAATGGAAACTTTTCTTTAATTTTCTAAAATGAAAATTTTCATTTACACCTACATTAAAATCTTAATGAGAAAAATAATTTAAAACCTTTTAAGTGTTCTGTCTTTAATTTTATATTATCAAATACAGGAATAGAACTAACTATAGGTTTTATACACACACACATACTTTTTATCCCACTACATTAGCTTAAAATTTAGTTTACCTACCTTGTTAGCATCAGGACTCAATTCCACTCTTTCTCCAACTTGACCAGGAACTGTATATAGCACTTAGGTCTCTCAGAGTTGGGAGTCATAGTAAGATATACCTAGACACATTCTATCACGACTAGAATTCTTAGGATTAAGATGAAAAGGAGTAGGAGTCGGGCATGTGGTTCATAATGCAAAGTGAGCTGCATTGTGCACCACATCTTTACAGAGATGCATTGAAAGGAAGAGAGAAGCTTAGAATTTATCCTTTACCTCAGGGACTCAGTTGCTATACATGAAGTCAGTTAAAACACTACTTATAAAAAGATTCTAAAGGTGCTTCTGAAAGATAGCACCATTACTGTACTTCCAAGAAGATGAAAGGATGCGTTTTGAATTGTGACACTGACAGTTTTTCATGTTCGGCAATTAGTCTAAGAGACAGTTTTTTTGGCTAAATTATCTGAGCAATTAAATGTTTTCCCTTCACATTCTTAAGGTCACAGAACCACTAGAACAAAAGTCTTTTTGTTCCATTAAGTATCTTTGGAAAATAATTTGTTGGATATATATAAAAGTACACATATATATAATAATGAGATACTTTATGATAAAAATCCACCCTAATAAACATGGAGTTTTTTTTTTTTTTTTATCCTCATCCGAGGACATTTTTCCATTTTTTTATTCAGATAGAGTGGGAGGGAGAGAGAGAGAAACATCGATGTGAAAGGGACACATCGAGTGGCTGCTACCCGCACGACCCAAGCAGAGCTGGGGACAAACTGCAACCCAAGTACATGCCCTTAGCGGGAACCGAACCCGGGTCTCTTGGGACCTCAGACCGACGCTCTAACCGCTGAGCCAAACCGGCCAGGGCAAACATGGAGTTTTGAAGCCTACACTCACTACATAATCTGCAGTGCTTAGAAGGCCCCCATGCATTAGCATTGCATTATTTATTTTCATGCTGCCTTTTTCACTGTGCCAGGACCCATCTTCTTGGCTATAGACTTATATAAGTTGCATAATATGCCAGAAAGAAAAATAGTGATGCAAGTAAGTTGCAAGAATTTAATTACTAGGCAAAACTTAAGTACCAGTTTCTGATTGCTTGTTTTGCAACTTTCAGGAAACACCATTTTCCTAGCTCTTGCATTTTTCTATAGGTATAGAAAAGGGCTGGCAGCTATAGAACAGGAGATACGCTGTCGCGGTTTGAACTGATGTATCTGGAATCTCACTGACTCTTGTGTCATCAAAGCTAAACCAGGCGTGGGTCACTGAGTTCTTGCAGAAAGCAGTGTAGTGGCCACCATCCAGATCTCCAAAGTGGTTCTAGGGAAGAAAGGAATGTCAGACTTAGTATTCACATGCAAATGCTCTAACTATTGGGACAAAAAGGTAGGGCCAAGAAATATTTTTCATAATTGTCTCTTTTTAGTAAATTAAAAGGAAATGATTATTTTGTTCAGTTGAATCATACAAATAGCCTGACTTCTATATTGTTTTCTTTTTTGTTAATAGATGCTTTTTTATTTTTCAAGAGGGAAGGAGAGAGACAGAGAGAGCAACATTGATGTGTTGTTCCACTTATTTATGCATTTATTGGTTGATTCTTGTACATGCCCTGACTAGGGATCAAACCCACAACCTTGGTGTATCGGGACCACGCTCAACCACGCTCTGACCAACTGAGCTACTCGGCCAGGGTTTATATTTTTCATTTCATTGAATTACTTATATATTATACCCATTGACTACCTAACAATCTGTGAATGAAATAAGGATAATACTTGACTAATATTCATCAGTTAATACTTATTGTGCACCTACTGTACATAGACTATTAAACATTAAAGGAAATTTAAAAAGAAGATAGTCATCTTTCCTAAATGATCTTATAGTTTAATTTTGAAGATAGGCTAAAATAAACATGAAAAAAAACATTTAACATTGAAACAAGACATTTCCACAACTGCATGTTGCTGCTGTAAGTGTGAGGGGCTGTCCAGCAACAGTCCCCTCAGTCGCCGAGAGTCCAGAAAGAACCTGTGCCCCTCTGTTCCCCTTGCCTTTGCTGGCCTAGTAAAGGGACATTTGAAACAAAGACGTTGGAGAACGTCACTTCGCAGAAGGTGTATAGTGCAGAGCTGGGGCTGACAAACCATTTGTTCATGGGCCTCATCCAGCCTGCTGCCTGCTTTTGTGTGGCCTGTGAGTTAAGAATGCATTTTATATTTTTACATGATTGAAACAAATCAAAAGAATAATATTTTGTGACGTATTCTATGAAATTCAAATTTCAATTCTAAAATAGTTTTTGGGAATGCTGCCATGCTCATTCTTGTGTTCCCCACTGTCTGCTTTTACACTGCAGCAGTGAAGAGGCCATGTGGCCTGCACAGCCTAAAATGTTTACTATCTGGCCTTTTACAGAGTAAGCTGCTGGTCCCTGGTGTTGAAGGAAGAAAATTGGGGGTTTTTTGTAGTCAATTTAGCTCTAATGCTAAGGAAGAACCTTAAGGAAGTGATTTAACCTTTCTGAGCTTTAATTTCCCTCATCTATTCAACTGGGATAAGACCTGTCTTGTGTTATACGGCCATTGTCCAGTATCTCATATTCTAGAGCTGGCACATCGGAGGTGCTTGTTAAATATTTCCTTAGATCTTTATCTTCTCTTTCCTGACACATTAGAGACTTATTCCAAAGCTGACAATGGAAAGATCTGGTCTTGGTCCTTGCTGTGTGACCTCAGGCTGACATGCTTCAGTTTCCTTATTTATAAAATGTTGCACATAATAATGTGATGTAATTTAATTGAGAAAAACATCTGGTGGATAAGTAGTGCCCAGATGATGAGGTAGTGTTCTAAAGTGATTAGACAACAGAACTGGAGCATCATGTTCAGTTTTGATGACAATGTAAAAAAAAAAAATGACAGAAGACGGTCAAGTTTGTTTCTACACTTCCATTTCCAGCAAACAAGATAATTAGCCGAGCCTTAGTTTACAGTTGTGAGGAATGCTGGCTAAAACATGGTAAACACCCTTTGAACTATATGGCTGACTAAAGATTGTGCTAAAGGTTTAAAGAGTAAACCTCAGGGGCCAGCACCAAAGGAAATAAGAGTAGTATGATGTGTGGTTGATGCTGTGACTGCCTCAGAGTAAAGATAATTCCTGGTCTCTGTGACCAAGGTACTTCCGTTTTAAAGGTCACACAAGGAGTCCTGGCTGGTTTGGCTCAGCGGTTAGAGCGTCGGCCTGCGGTCCATAGCGTCCTGGGTTCGGTTTCTGCTAAGGGCACGTACCTCGGTTGCAGTTTGTCCCCGGCCCTGGTTGGGTCGTGTGGGTGGCAACCACTTGATGTGTCCCTTTCACATCGATGTTTCTCTCTCTCTCTCTACCTCCTACTCTATTGGAACAAAAAATAGAAAAATGTCCTAGGGTAAGGATTAAAAAAAACAATCCTGAGACACAGTTTTAAAAACAACAACAACAATGTTGAGCTCACAATTCAAAATTATAGAACACAAGGAAACAACTCACCATCAGAAAGAGTTAGAAGGCAATAAATGCCAAGATTAAACCCCCAAGGACTTTAGATAATGGAATTATGAAATAGAGACATCATTTAAAATTATTATAGATATATGACAGAAGAAAGCTACCTTAAAAAATAACTAAATAGAAATTATAGAAATGAAAAATGTACTATTTCAAATTTAAAATTTTTAGTGTAGAGACAAGTCCAAAATGGTGGCATAAGAAGGTGCTGAGCTTGCTGCCTCCCAAGAACAGAATGTACACCTGTATTTAGGGCCATTCCTCCTGAGAGGCAACTGAGGGCCAATTGAACAGCTTTTGCAGGACAAACCAGAGAACACAGAGAAGCAACAGCTCTCTGGAGCTGAGGGAACTCTACAGAACCAGAGGAACCACAGTACCATTGTTGACATTTCTCCTGTGCTTGGATAAGGCGGTGGGAATTCCAGCCAGGGGCTTTGGTTGACCTGTAGTGCTTTACAGTGCATCCACAGCCACTCCCGCTGGAGAAGCAAGGTGCGTGCGCATGCACAGGACTGCTTCACCAGAAGGTGCAGAATTAGCAAAGTGCTGCAGTACCTGCATGACTACATGGGACGCCCCGTCCAGGGAAAGTGCGGAACTAGCACAGAGCTGCAGTGCACACTCACGTTTGCCCCATCCAAAGTGTGGAACTCCCAGAGAAAGTGCAAGAGGAGCAAAGTGCAGTACGTGCACACACAGCCGCCTTGTCCAGAGAAAGTGGAAGTGGTAGGGTTGCCAATGACACTGGTCAGACCTGGCTTGGACAACAAAGTAACAGGGTGGGCCATGCATAGCTGGCAGCCCTGCCCAGGTCAGGAGGGCAAGGAAAGGCACACACATAAGGCTGCCCCACAGTGACTCTGTTCTGGCAGAGGACAGCCGGAACAATAAGGAGCTACTGCATGTGTGGGTACACCAGACTACCATGCCTGGTACCTGTTCCTTCTGGTCAGGAGGCATACCAGGCACTGCACGTGCCCACCCTGGTTAGAACTGGCCTACCAAGTCATGCAGCACACAGTCAACACGGAAGCCACTTTCTCAAGACTGGGAGACATAGCTACTTCATCTAACTCATAGGAAGAAACACAGAAGTCAAACAAAATGGGGAGACAAGAATATGCTCCAAATGAAGAAATGAGAAAAATTTAAACAAAAAAAACTTAGTGAAATGGTGGTAAATGATGTGCCTGGAAAAGAAAAGAAATGGTCAGCCCTGGCCGGTTTGGCTCAGTGGTTGGAGCGTGGGCCTGTGGACCAGAGAGTCCCAGGTTCAGTTCCTGCTAGGGGCATGTACCAAAAAAGAAAAAAAGAAAGAAATGGTCATAAGGATGCTCAAAAAACTTGAGATTATCGGATAGAGGTACCCAGAACTTCGACAGAGAGTTAGAAAGTATAATAATGAACGAATCAGAGCTGAAGAACATCATAACCAAAATGAAAAAAATACATTAGGGGGGGTCCTGGCTGGGTAGCTCAGTTGGTTAGAGTGTCATCCCAATACTTCAAGGTTGTGGGTTTGATCCCTGGTCAGGGCACATACAAAATCAACCAATGACTGCATAAATAAATGGAACAACAGTTGATCTCTCTTTAATCAATAAATAAAAATTTTAAAAAATACATTAGAAGGAATCAACAACAGATTAGTTAATACAGGACTGGAAAGAAAAAATGTGGAAATCACCAAATCAGGACAGCAAAATGAAAAAATAATTTTAAAAATATAAGGGACCTCTGGGACAACATCAAGCACTATAACATTTGCTTTATAGAGTTTTCAGAAAGAAGAGAAAGAAGGAGGCAGAAAGTATATTTGAAGAAATAATGTCTGAAAAGTTTCCTAATCTGGGGAAGAAAATAGGTGTCAGAGGTTCAGAGAATTCCAAAGAAGATGAATCCAAAAAGGCCCACAGCAAGACCTAGTACAATTAAAATGCAAAGGTTGCCTGGCCAGTGTGGGTCAGTGGTTAGAGTGTCGGCCCACACACCAAAGGGCTGTGAGTTTGATTCCCAGTCAAGGGTACATATCTGGCTTGCAGGTTCAGTCCCTGGCTCTGGTCAGGGCATGTGCAGGAGGCAACCAATCATGTGTCTCTCACATCAATGTCTCTCTCTCTCCCCACCCCTCCTTTCTACACTCTTCTAAAAAAATCAATGGGCCCGGCCAGTGTGGCTCAGTGGTTGAGTGTCACCAAGAGGTCCCCAGTTCGATTCCCAGTCAGGGCACATGCCCAGGTTATGGGCCTTATCCCCAGTGGGGGGCGTGCAGGAGGTGGCTGATTGATGTTCTCTCATTGATGTTTCTCTCTCTCCCTCTCCCTTCCTCTCTCTCTAAAATCAATAAAGGAAAATAGCTCACATTTGCAGCCAAGAAATTAAAAAAAAAAATCAATAGAAAAAATATCCTTGGGTGAACAACAACAAAATGGCAAAGGTTAAGAATAAAGAACAAGATGGCAACTAGATGGAAACAAGTAACATACAAGGCAAACCCCATAAGGCTGTCAGCTGACTTCTCAGCAGCAACTTTACAGGCCAGAAGGGAGTGGCAGACATATTTAAAGTGCTGAAAGAAAGGAACACAACCAATGTCCAGCAAGGTTATCATTCAGAATTGAAGGAGAGATCCAGAGTGTCCCAGACAAGTAAACACTAAGGGAGTTTATCACAACTAAACTGGATTTACAAGAAATGATAAAAATGTTTTTTAGCCCAAGCCAGTTTGGCTCAGTGGTTGGAGCGTCGGCCTGCAGACCAGTCCCAGGTTTGGTTCCCGCTAGGGGCACCTACCAAAAAAAAAATTTTTTTTAAATGTTTTTTTATGTCAAAAAACACCATAACCATAAATGAGAAACCAGGAAATAAATAAATCATACTATTACAGCAAATATATAATGAACACAGTGAATCAACCACTTAGAAAAACTATGAAAATAAACAAAAGCATCGAAAGTAACTATAACTATAATAAGTAGAGGGTAAACAAAACAAAAAGATAAAAAACATGATGTGAAGAACATAAAGCGTGAAGGGGGAGTAAAGAGATAGTGTTTTAAGAGTGCATTTGAGCCCTGGCCGGTTTGGCTCAGTGGTTAGAGCGTCGGCCTGCAGTCCGGAGAGACCTGGGTTCGGTTCCCGCTAAGGGCACGTACTTTGGTTGCAGTTTGTCCCCGGCCCTGGTTGGTCGTGCGGGTGGCAGCCACTCGATGTGTCCCTTCACATCGATGTTTCTCTCTCTCTCTCCCTTCTTCTCTCTCCCTCCCACTCTATCTGTACAAAAAATGGAAAAATATCTTCGGGTGAGGATAAAAGAAAGAAAGAAAGAGAGAGAGAAAGAGAGAGAGAGAGAGAGAGAGAGAGAGAGAGAGAGAGAGAGAAAAGAGAAAGAAAGAAAGAGAGAGAAAAGAAAGAAAGAAAGAGAGAAAAGAAAGAAAGAAAGAAAGAAAGAGAAAGAAAGAAAGAGTGCATTTGAATTTAAAAGTTTATCAGCTAACAGAAGACTTTATATAGATGAATATATATATGAATCTTGTTACCACAAACCAAAATCCTACAAAAATACCAAAAAAATAAAAATAAAGAGAAAGGAACCCAAACAAAATGCTAAAGAAAATAAATAAAAAGAAAAGAGCTCAAGAGAAGAAGAAAGCAACAGAGAAAACCACAACAAAGTTAACAAAATGGCAATACTCATATACCTATCAATAAAAGTGAATGGACTAAGTCCAATCAGAAGACATAGGTTGGATTTCCAGTCAAGATGGTGGAGTATGGCCCTGGCCAGTTAAGTTCAGTGGTTTGAGCATTGGCCCATGGACCAAAAGTTGCAAGTTCGATTCCAGTCAAGGGCATGTACTTCAGTTGCAGTTTGGTCCCCGGTCCTGGTCAGGGTCATGCAGGAGGCAACCAATCAATGTGTCTTTCTCACATTGATGTTTCTCTCTTTTTCTCTCTGTCTCCCCCTCCCTCCCTCCCACTCTATCTGTAGATAAATGGAAAAACATCCTCAGGTCAGGATAAAAAAAAAAGATGGTGGAGTATATAAACCTTGTGCTTGCCTCCTCCCATGACCAGCATACACTGCTATGCCACAAGAATTATTTTTAAATATGTTTTTTATTGATTTTAGAGAGAGAGGAAGGAGAGGGAGAAACATCAATGAGAGAGAACCATTGCTCAGCTGCCTCCTGCACACCCCCTACTGGATATCGAACCCACAAATGGGGCATGTACCCTGACTGAGAATCAAACAAGTGACCTCTCAGTGCACGGGACAACAGCCAACTGAGCCACACCAGCCAGGGCTGCCATAAGAATTTTTAAAAGATGCAATTACTGACTATTTAGTCAGGGGGCACTGATCTCTTTTCCCTTAGGTTGTCAAATAAAATTAGCGAAGGCTAAAATAATAACAACGGTCTGGTGTGAATGCCCTTTCTTAAACCATAAATATATAGATCATACTCTATTGAGTTGCATCTTATTGGTCATGTCATATAATAAGGTTGCATCTGATTGGTTCATTCTTGATACCAGAAATCCTTATATACAAGTATTTAAAAAAAAAAAAAAAAAGATGGCTTTGGATGCCCTGGCCGGTCAGATGTTAGAACATCGGCCTGCAAACCAGAGAGTCCTAGGTTTGGTTCCCACTAAGGGCACGTACCTTGGTTGCAGTGTCCCCACCCCAGTTGGGGTCGTGTGGGTGGCCACCCCTTGATGTGTCTCATGTCGATGTTTCTCTCTCTTCCCCCCTCTCTCCCCCCTGCTCTGTCTGAAGATACATGCAAAAAAACGTCCTCGTGTTAGGATAAAAAAATAATCATAATAGCCCTGGCCAGTTTTGCTCAGTGGTTAGAGCATCGGCCTGCGGTCCAGAGAGACCTGGGTTCGGTTCCCGCTAGGGGCACGTACCTCGGTTGCAGTTCGTCCCTGGCCCTGGTTGGTCGTGTGGGTGGCAGCCGCTCGATGTGTCCCTTTCGCGTCGATGTTTCTCTCTCTCTCTTCCTTTCTTTCCCTCCCACTCCATCTGAACAAAAAAATGGAAAAATGTCCCCTGGTGAGGATAAAATAAATAAATAAATAAATAAATAAATAAGGCTTTGGAGCAAAAAAGTGTAGTTAATTACTTTTTATACCTATATATTTTGGGGGGGTACCACAGAATTTTAGTATTAGTTTATATGTTGCCGTGAGATGAAAAGTTGAAAGCCACTGCCTTACATCAAAAGAAACTAGAGCCCTGGCCAGTTTGGCTCAGCGGTTAGAGCGTCGACCTGCGGTCCCGAGAGACCCGGTTCAGTTCCCGCTAAGGGCATGTACCTCAGTTGCAGTTTGTCCCCAGCCCTGGTTGGGTTGGGCGGGTGGCAACTACTCGATGGTCCCTTTCACATCGATGTTTCTCTCTCTCTCCCTCCCACTCTATCCGAAAATGTCCTTGGGTGAGGATAAAAAAAAACGAACTAGAAAAGCCCAAAGTGAGTAGAAGGAAGGAAACAATAAAGATCAGAGCTGAAAGAAATTAAATAGAGTCTTAAAAAGAAATAGGAAAGATCAATGACACAAAGAGCTGGTTTTTGAAAATATAAACAAAATTGACGAATCTTTAGTCAGACTCATCAAGAAGAAGAGAGAGAGAACCAAATACATAAAATCAGAAATAAAAGAGAAGTGACAAGTGACACCACAAAAATACAAAGGATTGTAAGGGAAAACTACAAACAATTACATTCCAACAAATTGGACAACCTGGAATAAATGGATAAATTACAAAAAACATATAATCTTCCAAGGCTGAAACAGAAAGAATCAGAAAATATGAACAGACCAAAAACTGCTAATGAAATTGAATCAACAATCCAAAAACTACCAACAAAAAGCCCTGGAGCGGATAGCTTCACAGGTAAATTTTACCAAACATTCAAAGATGAACTAATACCTGTCCTTCTCAAATGATATCAAAATAACTGAAGAGAAGGGAAGGCCAGCTCTTTACCTGATACCAAAACCAAAGAAAGACACCACACACAAAAAAAATAAAATTATAGGCCAATATCCCAGATGAATACAGATGCAAAAATCCTCCACAAAATATTAGCAAACTGAATTCAGCAATACTTTAAAAAGGTCCTATATCATGATCAAGTGAGATTTATTTCCAGGATGCAAAGCTGGTTCAGTATCTGCAAATCAACATGATACACCACATAAACAAAATGAAGGATAAAACTCATATGATCATATCAATAGATGCAGGAGAAGTATTTGACAATCTAAAATCGATTTATGATAAAAACTCTAAGTGGGAATATAGTACTTCAACATACTACAGGCCATATATGACAAACCACAGCTAACATTATACTCAATGGTGAAAAGCCTAGAGCTTTTTTGTTAAAGATCAGGAACACTTCCATCTTTTTTATTCAACATAGCTCTGGAAGTCCCAGGCACAGCAATCAGACAAGAAAAAGAAAGAAAAGGCATCTGAATTGGAAAGGAAAAAGTGAAACCATCATTATTTGCAGATGCCATGAGAGTATCTAGAGAATCATAAGGATTCCATCAAGAAACTATTTAAATAGCCCTGGCTGGTTTGGCTCAGTGGTTAGAGCATCGGCCTGCAGTCCAGAGAGACCCAGGTTTGGTTCCCGCTAAGGGCATGTACCTCGGTTGCAATTTGTCCCCGGCCCTGGTTGGTTGTGCGGGTGGCAGCCACTCGATGTGTCCCTTTCACTTCAATGCTTCTCTCCCCATCCCACCCCCTCCCTCTCTCCCTTCCTCCCTCCCACTCTGTCTGAACAAAAAATGGAAAAATGTCCTCGGGTGAGGATTCAAAAAAAAAAAACTATTAAAATAAATTCAGCAAAGTACCAGGATACAAATTAATATTCAGAAATTTATTCAGCATTTTTATACTGTAATAATGAACAAAGAGAAATTAACAA
Organism: Molossus molossus; assembly: GCF_014108415.1. Taxonomy (NCBI): domain Eukaryota; kingdom Metazoa; phylum Chordata; class Mammalia; order Chiroptera; family Molossidae; genus Molossus; species Molossus molossus. Next base: position 188,691,590 of record NW_023425344.1, read on the forward strand.
AATAATCCCATTCATAATCACATCAAAAAGAATGAAATACCTACAAATAAATTTAACCAAGTAGGTGAAAGACCTGTACTTGGAAAACTAAAAGACACAGAAGAAAGAAATTGAAGAAGATACGGAAGAATATACTGTGCTCAAGAATAGAAAGCATTAACATTGTTAAATGCCCTTCTCACCCAAAGGAATCTACAGGTTCAATGCAGGCCCTATTAAATACCAATGGCATTTTTCACAGAATTAGAATAAGTACTCTTAACTAAAGTACAAAAGACCATGAACAGCCAAAGCAATTTGAGAAAAAAGAAAAAGTTGGAGGTATCATTCTCCCTGATGTCAAACTATACTACAAGGCTATGGCAATAAAAATAGCATAGTACTGGCATAAAAACAGACACACATAAAAATAGAGTCCAGAAATAAGCCCATCCTTATATGGTCAATTAACCTATAACAAAGGAGGCAAGAATATACAATGTGATAAAGACAGTCTCTTCAGTAAATAACATTGAAAAACTGGACAGCCACATGCAAAAAAACGTGAAATTAGACCACTTTGTTATACCATATACAAAAATGAACTCAAAATGGATTGAAGACTTAAATGTAAGTCCTGAAACCAGAAAACTTCTAGAAGAAAACATAGGCAGTACATTCTTTATATCACTTTAGTAATATTTTTTGGATATATCTCTCCAGAGAAGAGAAACAAACAAATGGAACTACATGAAACCAGTTTTTGCTCAGCAAAGGAAACCATCAACAAAATGCAAAGGCAATCTAATGTCCTGGCCGGTTTGGCTCGGCAGTCAAAGCACTGGCCCATGGACTGAAGAGTCTTGGGTTTGACTCCGGTCAAGGATACTTACCCTGGTTGCGGTTTGGTCCTTGGCCCTGGTCAGGGTTATGCAGAAGTCAGCCAATCGATGTGTCTCTTGCACATCGATGTTTCCCTCTCTCTCCCCCCCTTTCTCTCCCACTCATTCTATCTGAAAATAAATGGAAAAATATCCTCAGGTAAGGATTGAAAAAGAAAAAAGGCAATCTACTGAATAGGATAAGATATTTGCCAATGATACAGTTGATGAGGGCTTAATATCCAAAATACATAAGGAGTTCATAAAAATTAATAGCAAAAAAATCCAATTTAAAAATGGGCAGATGACCTATTAGACATTTCTCAAGAGAGTACATACAGATGGTCTACAGATATATGAAAAGAGGCCCAACATCACTAATGATCAGGGAAATTCAAATTAAAACCACATGAAATATCACCTCACACTTCTCAAAATGACTGTCATCAATAAATCAACAAACAAGTGCTGGCGGTATTGTGGAGAAAAAGGAACCCTTGTGCACTGTTGGTGCGATTGTAAATCGGTGCAGCCACTGTCAAAACCAGCATAAATGTTACTTAAAAATTAGAAGTAGAAAAACCATATGACCCATCAATTCCATTTCTGGGTATTTATCCAAAGAAATCCAAAACACTAATTTGAAATGATTTATGCAACCCTATGTTCATTGCAATAAAATTTACAATAGATAAGATATGGAATCAACCTATGTGTCCACTGATAGATGAATGGAATATTACTCAGCCATAAGAATAAAATTTATTGCCCTGGCCAGTGTGGCTAAGTTGGTTGAAGTGCTGTCCCATATCCAAAAGGTGGCAGGTTTGATTCCTGGTCAGGGCACATACCCAGGTTTCAGGTTCGATCCCTGCTTGGGGAACATCAGGAAGCAACCAATTGATGTTTCTCTTTCTCTCTACTTTCCTCTCTCTCCAAAATCAATAAAAAACATTTTTTAAAAAATGAAATTTATCATTTGTTATATCATGGATGGACCTAGAGGGTATTATGCTAGGTGAAGTAAGTCAGATAAATACCATGTGAACTCACTTATTATATGTGGAATCTAAAAACAAAATAAAAGAACAAACAAAACGGAAACAAACTCATAGATACAGAGAACAAATTGATGGTTGCCAAATGAGTGAGGTTGGGGGCATGGGTGAAAAAGATGAAGATGATAGGGCCCAGCCAGTGTGGCTGTGGACTGAGCAACCCATGGACTGAGAGGTCCCAGTTCCATTCCCAGTCAGGGCACATGCAGAGGTTTCAGGCTTGATCCCCAGTAGGGGGCGTGCAGGAGGCAACCAACGATGTATATCTCACATTGATTTTTCTGTCTGTCTCTCCCTTTCTTTCTAAAAATACCAATAAATATATTTTTTAAAAAGATGAAGGGGCCCTGGCCAGTTTGGCTCAGCGGTTAGAGTGTCGGCCTGCGGTCCTGAGAGACCCGGGTTCGGTTCCTGCTAAGGCGCGTACCTCGGTTGCAGTTTGTCCCCAGCCCTGGTTGGTCGTGCAGGTGGCAGCCACTCGATGTGTCCCTTTCACGTCGATGTTTCTCTCTCTCTCTCTTCCTCTCTCTCCCTCCCACTCTATCTGTGCAAAAAATGGGAAAAGTGTCCTCGGGTGAGGATAAAAAAAAAAAAAGATGAAGGGGATTGAGAAGTACAAATTGCCAATTATAAAAATAGTTATAAAGATGTAATATACAGTATAAGGAATATAGTCAATAATATTGTAATTATGTATGGTGTCAAATGAATACTGGACTTATTGGGTTGATCACTTTGTAAATTATATAGATATTTAATCACTATGTTGTACACCTGAAACTAAATAATACTGTATGTCAATTGTAATTGAAAAATAAATTTTAAAAAGATAATAATAATAATAACAATAAAACTTTGTAAAAAAGACATAGGGTGGCAGAATGGATAAAAACAATACTTATCTAGCCCTGGCCAGTTTGGCTCAGCGGTTAGAGCATCACCTGCGGACCAGAGAGACCCGGGTTTGGTTCCCGGTAAGGGCATGTACCTCGGTTGCGGTTTGTCCCCGCCCAGGTTGGGGTCGTGTAGGTGGCAACCAGTCTGTGTCTCTCTCATGTCGATGTTTCTCTCTCTTCCTCCCTCTCTTCGTTCTTTCTGAAGATAAATGAAAAAAAAAAAAAAAAAAAAGACTTATCTATATGCTGCCTACAAGAGACTAACTTTAGATTGAAAGACAAACAGAAAGCGAGAGGATGGAAAACAATATTCCATTCAAATAGAAATAAAGAGAAAGAAGGTATAGAAATACAAACATCACACAAAATAGACTTTAAAACAAAGACTGTGAAGAGACAATGTAGTACAACACATATAGATCAAGGGGTCAATCCAGGAAAAGAATATAACAATTATAAATATCTATGCACCTAACATAGGAGCACCTAATATATATAGCAATTATGAATGGACATAACGGCAGAAATTAATAGTAAAACAATACTAGTTCGGATCTTTTTTTTTTTTTTTTTATCCTCACCCAAGGACATTTTTCCATTTTTTGTTCAGATAGAGCGGGAGGGAGAGAGGAAGAGAGAGAAAGAGAAACATCGATGTGAAGGGACACATCGAGTGGCTGCCACCCGCACGACCAACCAGGGCCGGGGACAAAGTGCAACCGAGGTACATGCCCTCAGCGGGAACCGAACCCGGGTCTCTCTGTACCACAGGCCGACGCTCTAACCGCTGAGCCAAACCGGCCAGGGCACTAGTTCGGATCTTTAATACTCCTCTTATCTCAATGGATAGATCGTCCAGACTCAAAATTAACATGGGAACAATGGCCTTAAATTTCATATTAGACCAGATCAACTTAACAGATATTTTTAGAACATTTCATCCACAAACTGCAGTATAAATTTTTCTCAAGTGCATATAGAACATTTTCCAGGATGGACGTCATGTTAGGTCACAAAACAAGCCTCAATGAATTTGAGAGTATGGAAATTATATCAAGCGCATTTTCTAACCACAATGGCAATGAACGAGAAATCAACTACAGGAAGAACTGGAAAAAAACACAAAACATGGAGAATAAACAACATGCTACTAAACAACCAATGGATCAAGGAGGAAACCAAACAAATTTTAAAACTACTTGAGACAAATGACACATTTTCTTTATCCATATATCACAACGGAATACTACTCAGTAATAAAAAAGAATGAAATCCTGCTATTTGTGACAACATGGACAGATAGAGAGGGCATTATGCTCAATGAAATAAGTCAGACAGAGAAAGAATAATACCACATAATTTCATTAGTATGTGAAACTAAAAAATATCAAAACAAATGAACAAACAAAAAAAGATTCATGGGAAAAAGAACAAAGTGATCGTTGTCAGAGGGAATGGTTGGAGGGACAGGTAGAAAAGGTGAGGAATATAGTCAATAACGATAACTTTGCACAGTGACAGATGGCTAGTACACTTAGTGTGGAGATCATAATGTAAGATATATACATATCAAATCACTATGTTGTACACCTAAAACTAGTGTAATATTCTATGCCAACTATAATAAAAAATAGCAATTTAGTGTACAAATTAAATGTACATAGAATTGGAGAATTCATAAACTGTAAAAACAAAATGGAGAAAATTACACTAAATGCAGTAGTGACAGAAAATTAAATAAGATTCAGTATATCACTAGTAAACGTTCTAGAAGAGAAAAGTATAGGAGCAAGATAATATTAAAAGTGATTATGAAATTGATTAATGAAAGATGTGAATCTTCAAATTTGGGAAATACAACAAACCAAGGATAAATTAAAATAATACTGCAGGACAATGAAAGCAAAGAGAAAAAAATCTTAAAAGCAACCAGAAAGAAATGATCGTCCATAAAAGAATGACCACCTAGCCCTGGCCGGTTTGGCTCAGTGGTTAGAGCCTTGGCCTGTGGTCCAGAGAGACCCAGGTTCGGTTCCCACTAAGGGCATGTACCTCGGTTGCAGTTTGTCCCCAGCCCTGGTTGGTCGTGTGGGTGGCAGCCACTCGATGTGTCCCTTTCACATCAATGTTTCTCTCTCTCTCTCTCCCCCTCCCGCTCTATCTGAACAAAAAATGGAAAAATGTCCTCAGGTAAGGATAAAAAAAAAAAAAAAGAATGACCCACCTGATGGTACTTCTCCATGACTGCCATAGAAACCAAAAATAATACAATAGCTTCAAAATGATGAAAAAATAAAAAGTATTAATGCAGAATTGTTTCTAGCTAAATTATTCAAGAATCAAAGTGAACTAAAGACTTTCATCAAAGACTCAGAGACTTCGGGATAACAGACCCTCAATGAAAAGTCGACTGAAATAAGTCCCACAGAAATAATGGAAACTGAATACAAATGGAAGAAGTGACATATGAAAGAATGGTTAACAACAACAACAACAACAACAAATTGTTAACGATCCTGGTAAGTCTAAACCAACAATGAACTGTTCAAAACCATGATAAACAATGCTTAAAACCAAAATGCTGAGAAATAATAATAGATGTCAGAGGAATGGCAATGTGAGAGGTCTCCCTGGTCTCTCCCCTTGAAGTTTCAACAATTTCAACAGCTGTAACTCAACAAAGGATTGATTCCCTGTTCAACGCACAAACGTGTCTGAGATCTGTGCACTGAAACGTCGGGCAAGCGGGAGCAAACTGGGGAGGTGGGAAGGGAGAAGAGCTGAGACAGTGACAGGGCTGCACCCAAAGCTCGCAGCCTGGAGCTCACTGTGAGTCTCAGCCCAGGGAGGGGAGGAATCAGGTTGCCACTCCCTCCAGCCTGGAGAAGCAGAGACACAGTGAGCCATCCTGTGGGGGTGGTCAGTACACGCTGCAGCTGAACCCAGTGACCTGGGCAGGAACGAAGCACAGAGGTGCAGCCGTGGTTGTCTGAAAACTGGCTCCCCACACAGAGAAGCAAGGTCACGGAGCCTGGCCACCTCCTTTCACCCTCCCAGAGTGGCAGCAGGCCCCAGAACAGGCTGTGGCACTGCGTGTCGGGTTGCAGAGCACACTATCTGCAAACCTGAGAACTGGTGCCACAGAAACGTGTTTGCCCTGAGCAACAAGAGCCCTCTGTGAGTAATCCAGAGTCCGGTGGAGATACGAGGGGAGGTCACTGAGGTCTGCCCGTCACCATTATGGGAGAACACAGGCAGCGGCCAGCTGCCCCCAGCTCACCCATGGCAGCTGCACCGCCAGCAAGGTCTGCACGCAGGGGGCAGCGCTGGGATTTCACGGGTCTGGAACCCCATCGCCCAACACATTCCACCCACAGTGCTGGTCCCGAGACCAAAGCGACCTGAACACAGAGGAGATGCCCACCTTCCCAGGGAACACGGGATACTTTCTACCACCCCACAGAGATCTGAGACGCCAAAGCAGTGTAAGAGAACGAAAATACTTGTGCTCCAGTGCCACATACTAGAAAACAACAGAAAGACTTCTGATCAGTATACTGGAGAAAGGTTCACCCTGCACAGCTACATAGACAGAGAAGGAATCCATCAAATACGATGAATAACCAAGGTAACAAGGCAGCTCACAAATAGCACTTAAAATCTCCAGAAAAATAAACGTAAAGACATGGAAATAGGTGATTTAAATGACAGAATTCACAATTGCAGTTCTGAAAAAACTCAGTGAGTTACAAGAAAACACAGATAGGCAGTTTAATGAACTCAGAAACAAAATCAATTAACAAAATGAGTTACCAAAAAGATTGAAGCTTTTAAAAAGAACCAAACAGAAATTCTGGAGATGAAGAACTCAATAAGAGAGATCAGGAATGAACCAGCAAGCACAGGAAATAGAGCTGACCAGATGGAGGAAAGAATGAGTGATATCAAAGATACAAATCTAGAAGTGACGCAAAGGGAAGAGAGACTTGAGCGTAAAATAAAAATGAAAGAGCTGAAAAATATGGTCCTCACCTCCTCCCACAACCACATCAAAGTTACAACTAAACTACAGAACAAACTTCCTTCAGAACCGCCTGAAATCAAGCTGAATGAAAGTCCTACAATAACGAAATTACAGCAGCAGCCACATGGAGACTGGTAAAAGGGGCGGAGGGCCCACACCCACATGTGGCAGATAAAAATCAGGAGGAAGCCCTGGCCAGTTTTGCTCAGTGGTTAGAGCTTTGGCCTGCGGTCCAGAGAGACCTGGGTTCGGTTCCCACTAAGGGCACGTAGCTCGGTTGCTGTTTGTCCCCAGCCCTGGTCATGCGGGTGGCAACCACTCGATGTGTCCCTTTCACGTCGATGTTTCTCTCTCCCTCCCACTCTATCTGAAAAAAAATGGGAAAAAAATGTCCTCGGGTGAGGATAAAAACAAAACAAAAATCAGGAGGGATATTCAGCTGTGAATGTCCTCCCTGAGGAGCGAGGGGTCCCTGTCCCACACCAGGCTCCCAGCTCAGGGTTCCAGTGCCAGCAAGAGAAGTCCCCATCACTTCTGACTGTAGAACCAGCAGGAACTGAGGTTGAGGAAGGCAGAGGCTTCTGGAGTCCCAGGCAGTTCCTCTTAAAGGGCCCACACACAGACTTACTCGGACTTGTTCCCTCTGAGCTTCAGCATGGGAGAGGCAGCTTGAAAGGCACCAGAGACATATGGGAAGAACTGAGTTGTTTGGCACTGGGGGAGAGGGCTGGAGAGGCAGCTTTCTCCTGAACAGACTTGCTGTCGGAGGCCTTTGTTCCTTTGGTGAGCCCTTCCCTGGGGCAGCAGACAGCCACCATATCTGGGACTCCAGCAACCTGGCTCACACTGGTAGCCCCGCCCTGGTGACTCCCTGAGGCCCTGCCCCACCCAACTTTCAGGCCCACCCAAGCTGTTTCCAGTGGCTTTACCATAGGTTTGGCCTGTCTTGGATCCAGCTTCAGAGTTTCCTAAAATCTCTCAAACAAGCAGCATCTGGTCTCAGCGAGCCCCATACCTCTCATTAAGTGGCCCCAGGCCTGGCACTAGCAGCAGCCAGCCTTGGTTCACAACTTGGCTTTTCCTGGGAACCTCCAAGCCCAGCACATCTGCAGATCACTTTGTAGCTTATGCCAGGTGGCCCTGGAAAGAACACAGGCAGTGGCTGACCTTGCCCCAGAGCCAGCACACGCAGTGGACAGCTCAGACCATGTCGAACCACCACCACCCAATTACCTCCACAAGTGATATACTCAATGAATGGACTCAATGGGTACCAGAGCCCTGATGAAGTAAGTCTTGCTCTGTGTGGTGGGCCCCTACACATCTGATCCCCCAAGGTAGTCAGAGGCCAGTGGTCAGTGGGCACAGCCAGTCCTCGCAGCAGATCAGCCTGAGTAAATCCCTCCCATTGATGTGCCAACAGCAATCAAGACTCCATTACAACAAAAAGGTGTACTGTCCACATTAGGGATGCACTCGAGGGACCAGCTGGGGTGATCAGGGAGGCTGTGTCCTACAGGACACATACAACAATAGGCCACCCTTTGAAGCCTAGGAGACATAGCAACTCTACTTACTACATAGAAAGAACCACAGGGAAGCAGCCAAAATGAGGAGACAAAGAAACATGTTCCAAATTAGAGAAAAGAACAAAACTCCAGGAAAAGAATTAAACAAAATGGAGATAAGCAATCAATCAGATGCAGAGTTCAAAACACTGGTGATAAGGTTGCTCAAGAAACTTGGTGAAACATTCAAGGAACTTAATGAGAACATCAACAACATAAAAAAGGACAAGTCAGAAGTGAAGGATGCACTAACTGAAATAAAGAATAATTTACAGAGACTCAATATTTGAGTAGGTAAAGCCAAGAAGCAAACCATCAATTTGGAATATAAGGAAGCAAAAAACACCCAATCAGAACAGCAAAAAGAAAAAAGAATCCAAAGAAATGAGGATAGTGTAAGGAGCCTCTGGAACAACTCGAAGCGTGCCAACATTCGCATCACAGGGGTGCCAGAAGGAGGAGAGACAGAACAAGAAATTGAAAACCTATTTGAAACAATAATGACAGAAAACTTCCCTGACTTGTTGAAGGAAACAGATGTGCAAGTCCAGGAAGCACAGAGAGTCCCAAACAAGATGAACCCAAAGAGGCCCACACCAAGACACATCATCATCAAAATGCAAAAGGTTCAAGACAAAGAGAGAATCTTAAAAGCAGCAAGAGAAAAACTGTTACCTACAAGGGAGCTCCCATAAGACTGTCAGCTGATTTCTCAAAAGAAACATTGCAGGCCAGAAAGAGATATTCAAGGTGATGAAAAGCAACGACCTACAACCAAGATTACTCTATCCTGCAAAGCTATCATTTAGAATTGATGAACATATCAAAGTTCCCCAGACAAGAAAAAGCTAAAGGAGTTCATCACCACCAAATCAGTATTATATGAAATGTTGAAGGGTCTTATTGAAGGAGAAGAACAAGAAAAATATGAACAATAAAGTGGCAATAAATACATATCTATCAACAATTGAATCTACAAACAAAATGAGCAAGCAGAACAGAAACAGACTCATAGATGCAGAGAACTTTTTGTTGCTTGCCAGATGGGCAGGGGCTGGGGGGCTGGGTGAAAAAGATGATAGAATTAAGAAGTACAAATTGCCCTGGCCAGTTTGGCTCAGCGGTTGGAGCGTCCGCCTGCGGTCCAGAGAGACCCGGGTTCGGTTCCCGCTAAGGGCATGTACCTCGGTTGCAGTTTGTCCCCGGCCCTGGTTGGTCGTGTGGGTGGCAGCCACTCGATGTGTCCCTTTCACATCGATGTTTCTCTCTCTCTCTCTCTCTCTCTCTCTCTCTCTCTCTCTCTCTCTCTCCCTCTCTCTCCCTCCCACTCTATCTGAACAAAAAATGGAAAAATGTCCTTGGGTGAGGATAAAAAAAAAAAAAAAAAGAAGTACAAATTGATCATTAGACTGATGAACCTCAAAGGGAAGGGGGGAGGGAGAGTGGGATGAGATAAACCAAAGAACTTCTATGTAAATACGCACAACCAATGGATACTGACAATAGTGTGGGGAAGGCAGGAACGGGGCAGAATTGGGGAGGAGGGGGACAATGGGGGAGAAAAGGGGGGTTATCTGCAAAACATTCAACAATAAAGATGAGTTAAAAAAATAAAAATATTCACTATTTTTAATTTATGTAAAAAAAATAAAGGAATTTCATAAATACAGGCATACCTCAGATCTTGTCATTGGTTCCAGACCACCACAACAAAGCAAGTCTCAAAACAAAGTCTGGAAACAAAGCAAGTCCTCTCACACTAAAGGAGTCTCACACTAAAGTGAGTCATAATCTTTTTCTGCCGGTGGAGGAGGGTCTTGCTTTCAGTTTGTAAAACATACACCACATGTGCAGCACAATACATCAAAGTGCAATGAAACAGGTACACCTGCAGTTCAAAATCTTCCATCAAAGGGAACAGGTGTGTTTACAGGTGAGTTCTATCAATCCTTCAAGAAACTTTTCATTAGTGAACTACACAAATCTCTGTAAAGGAGAGGGGGGAAAGCTCCTTTAACTCATGAGGTCACTATAACCCGAAGCCAGACAAAGACAATTCAAAGAAGAAAAGCACACTGGTCACTTTCACTGAAGAAGACATATGCAAAAACATTAAAATGTTGTAAACCAAACCCAGCAAAATTTTTCTAAGATAATTAAATAATGGCCAGATTGTATTTATCCCAGAAATGCAAGAGTAACAAAGTTAGAAAATCTATAAATGTAATTGAGCATATTTACAGATTAAAAAGAGGCCCTGGCCGGTTTGGCTCAGTGGTTAGAGTGTCAGCCTGCGGTCCAGAGAGACCCGGGTTCGGTTCCCACTAAGGGCATGTACCTCGGTTGCAGTTTGTCCCCAGCCCTGGTTGGTAGTGCGGGTGGCAGCCACTCAATGTGTCCCTTTCATGTTGATGTTTCTCTCTCTCTCTCTCTCTCTCTCTCTCTCTCTCTCTCTCTCCCTCCCACTCCACCTGAACAAAAAATGGAAAACATGTCCTCGGGTGAGGATAAAAACAAAAAAAGAAGAAGTCAACCAGATTAAAAAGAGGTTCAAGCCCTGGCTGGTTTTGCTCAGCGGTTAGAGCATTGGCCTGCGGTCTGAGAGACCCGGGTTCAGTTCCTGCTAAGGGCATGTACCTTGGCTGCAGTTTGTCCCCGACCCTGGTTGGGTCGTGTGGGTGGCAACCACTCGACGTGTCCCTTTCACGTCGATGTTTCTCTCTCTCTCTCTCCCTCCCACTCTATCTGAACAAAAAAAAAAAATGGAAAAAATGTCCTTGGGTGAGGATAAAAAAATAAATAAATAAATAAATAAAATAAAAAGAGGTTCAAGAGAGCCATAGCATCTATATTATTGGGGGGGGGGGGGGCGGGATTTAATAGAAGTTAACACCTTTACAAGATGCACAAAAACTGTTACCAAAACCAAAAAAGAAGTACTCATAACCTGATAAAGTGTAGCTACTAAAAGCTTACAGCAAGCATCACTCTTAATTATTCCCTTTAAAATCAAGAAGAAAAAGGATACTCTCCCAGGCGGGAAGTATGGTGATTTAGGAGAATCCTGAACTCACCTTCTCCCAGGAAACACAGAAAAACCCACGGGGCTTGAGTTCACAATCTTGAGATGCACGAGGTTACAAGGAACCGAGACACAATTGCTGACGCTCGGACTCACCTGCCCCACTGCTCAGGATGGAGGCAGCCGACCTTATGTGGATGAGGTTCATTTGCCAACTTGAAAGCATTGGCCTGAGAGGCAAGCATCTGATTTAGCACATGTCTAAGGCTGCTGGCTGGCAGCAACCATCTTCATGTTCCCCTCTGCCTCACCCTAGCCAGTGGGCGCCATCTCCCTGCTCCCCACCTCCGCCCGGCACCCTTTAGACATTCTCCCCACCAGTGGACGCGTCTTCCCGTGTTCCCTTGCCATGCTCAGAGGGCTGGTCTCTCCCAGGCGGGAAGAAAGGAGTTTTTGTTCTTATTGAGGCAACACTGGTTTATAATGTCATGTTTCAGGTGTGCAGTATCATCATATCTGTGTCTACTACGTTGTGCTTACCCCCGAAAGTCTCGTTTCCATGTGTCACCATACGCTTGAACCCCTCTGCTCATCGCCACTCCCCTCCAACGACTTTTTCCCTCTCGCAACCGCCACTCTGTGGTCTTCTTCTGTGATTCTACTTTTATTTTGTTTGGGTTTGTTTTTTATAATCTACATATAACTGAGATCATACTGTATTTGTTTTTCTCTGTGTGATTTATTTCATTTAGCATTATACCCTCAAGATCCATCCACACTGTCACAAATAGTAAGATTTCATCTTTTTTTTTTTTTTTTTATCCTCACCCGAGGACATTTTTCCAATTTTTGTACAGATAGAGTGGAAGGGAGAGAGAGAGAGAGAAACATCAACGTGAAAGGGACACATCGAGTGGCTGCCACCCACACGACCAACCAGGGCCGGGGACAAACTGCAACCGAAGTACGCGCCCTTAGCAGGAACTGAACCCGGGTCTCTCCGGACCGCAGGCCGACGCTCTAACCGCTGAGCCAAACCGGCCAGAGCGACATTTTTCATTTTTTGTTCCGAGAGAGTGGGAGGGACAGAGAGAGAGAGAGAGAGAGAGAGAGAGAGAGAGAGAGAGAGAGAAACATCGACGTGAAAGGGACACATCGAGTGGCCGCCTCCCACACAACCTGAACAGGTCTGGGGACAAACTGCAACCGAGGTACATGCCCTTAGCGGGAACCGAACCCGGGTCTCTCTGGATCGCAGGCTGACGCTCTAACCGCTGAGCCAAACCGGCCAGGGCCATCTTTTTTTTTTTTTTTAATCCTCACCTGAGGATATTTTTGCATTTATCTTCAGACAGAGTGGGAGGGAGAGAGGGGGGAAGAGAGAGAGAGAAAGATCAATGCAAGAGAGACATATTGACTGGTTGCCACCCACACGACCTCAGCCAGGGCCGGGGACAAACTGCAACCGAGGTACGTGCCCTTAGCGGGAACCGAACCTGGGACTCTCTGATCCGCAGGCTAATGCTCTAACTGCTGAGCCAAACTGGCCAGGGCGATTTCATCTTTTTTTTTTTTTTTTTTTTATCCTCACCCGAGGATATTTTTCCATTTTTTGTACAGATAGAGCGGGAGGGAGAGAGAAGAAGGGAGAGAGAGAGAGAAACATCGATGTGAAGGGACACATCGAGTGGCTGCCACCCGCACGACCAACCAGGGCCAGGGACAAACTGCAACCGAAGTACGTGCCCTTAGCGGGAACCGAACCCAGGTCTCTCCGGACCGCAGGCCGACGCTCTAACCGCTGAGCCAAACTGGCCAGGGCAATTTCATCTTTTTTTATGGCTGAGAGGCTGAGTAGTATTCCATTGTATATATGTGTGTTCACATCTTTTTTTATCCATTCATCCATCATGGACACTTAGGTTGTTTTCATATCTTGGCTATTGAAAATAATGTTGCCCTGGCCGGTATGGCTCAGCAGTAAGAGCATCAGCCCGAGGACCAAAGAGTCACGGGTTCAATTCTGGTCAAGGGCGAAGAGAAGAGAAGAGGAAGGGAGGGGAGGGGAGGGGAGAGAAAGGGAGGGGAGGGGAGGGGAAAGAAAAGAATGCTTCAGTGAACACAGGGGTTGAATAACTCAATCACATGATAGTGAACATAATATCCACACCGCTTTCCATAGTGACTGTACTAATTTACGTTCCTACCAACAGTGCACACAGGCTCCCTTTTCTCTGCATCCTATCCATACTTGTTAGTTCTTGTCTTTTCGATGATAGCCATTTTAATAGGTGTGATGTGTCCGAGAGCCTGGGAACTGGCACCAGGCAAACTGCTCAGCCGTTACCTCGCTTACCCAACCAAAACTCCCTCCCTGTTTCAGGAACTGTTTGCCCCAAACTCATACATCAACTCCTGTCCCATTCTCCTGTCCTAGTCCAGGAACTGTTTGCTCCAGGACAATAGACTCACATTCCAGGGGCCCCCATGCGTAGCCCCTCAGGACCTAACCCTAACAACAAGTTCCCGCTGCCACAGGCGCAGATATAAAAATCACAAACCCCAGCATCGGGCGCGGCTTCTCGGACTCGACCCCCCGAGTCTGTGAACCCGCCCGGAGTGTACCCAATAAAGCCTGATTTCTGCTTATTCGGCTGTTTGGCTCTCTGGTTTCTTCCCACCTCCCACCGGCGGCACCTGGCTACCTTACATGATGTGATATCTCAATGTGGTTTTAGTTTGCATTTCTCTGATGCTGAAGATTTTTTTTGTGTGCCAGTTGGCCCTATGTATATTTTCTTTGAGAAAATATACAGATCCCCATCCCCATCCCCATTTTTAAATCAGGTTGTTTGGTTTTTTTGTTTTTTTTTGTTGCTGTGTTATATGACTTCTGTATATATTTTTAATATTAACCCCTACTAGATGTATGGTTTGCAAATATGTTTTCCCATTCAATAGGTTGTGTTTTCCTTTTACTGATGGTTTCCTTTGCTGTGCAGAAGCTTTTTAGTTTGATGTGGTACCATTTGTTTATTTTGGCTTTTGTTTCCCTTGCTGTTGTTATAACTCAGTGCCATTGACCTAAACTCCCAGAGGCCTTCACAACAACCAAAGGGGTTGTCAGTTTACTCATTTACTGAAGAACATTCTTCACTAACTAATCCCTAAGTAATCGCTAACCCTGGGGTAATAACTAACCCTTGAGTAATCCTGGGCGGCACCAGGGATAATCTATTGAAAACATCTTGACCTTTGAGATGTCTGGGAAACTGAGTAACAGGTAATTAACTAACTGCTAAATTCCGCTTCTGTAACATGCTTGCTTACACGTAGCACCCCCCTTACAAAATCCTATAAAAAGGAGCCATTTTAGCTCTCCGGGGCCGCAGTTACTCCTGTGTGGGACATACTGCAGGTGCCTGCGGACTTAGCTCAATAAACTCCTTTTATTAAACCCCATCTCGGCGTCTGAGTTTGGTCGATCTCCTGGGTTACAACACTGTCAGAGTCTAATCCACAAAAACATCACTAAGACAGATGTCAAGCAGCTTACTACGTATGTTTTCTTCTATGTATTTTATAGTTTCAGGTCTTATGTTCACGTCTTTAATCCATTTTGAGTTAATTTTGTGTATAGTGTAAGAGAGAGGTCTATTTCATTGTTTTGTATGTGGCTGTCCAGTTTTTCCAGCACCATTTATTGAAGAGACTTTCCATTCTCCATTGTGTGTTCTTGGCTCCTTTGTTGTAAATTCGTCTTTCAATGAGAGAGGCCAGTTTGCTTCCAGGAGCTTCAACCTGAGGGGCAGGCTCTGGCTTGGCACACAACCAGGGGCCCATGGAGGGGCTCTTGGGGTAGATAGGCTGGTGGACACCATCTCCGTGCCCTCCCTCTGCCTTTCTCCAGCTCACCGGTATCTCCCAGAGAGGAGCTCATACCCTCCTCTGGCGCCCCAGCTGCTGCCAGGGAACACCTCCACATCGCCGGGCTCTGGTGGCCCAGGGGCTTACGCCTGTGGGTCCCACAGGACTTTAACCACAGAGGAAAAGTTCTTAAACTGCTACCACCACCAAGTCACAGCAAGAGGTAACAGACCCAGAGCTCTCTCTGTGAAAGTGCCCTATTAGCTTCTCATCATAACTGCCGAGGGACAGGCTTCGAATTAAAGACACATGTATGGGCTGGCTGGGACCCTCGGAGGCAGGCACTAGCTCTCTTCTCTCCCCTGGCTGTGCCCTAGGGTGCCAGGATCACCCGAGGAGAGCTTTTACACGGGTCTGGTGCCCTGGTGTTTGTGGCTGCTGCCCAGGGGACTCCCCTTGATCACCTGGCTCTGGTGCCAAGGGGAGCTTATGTTCTCGGGTCCCATAGGAGGATAACAACTGGAGAGAGAGTTCTTGACAGGCTCCCGGCCAGGGCACTGCACAGATAGCAGAATGAAACACACCCATCTTCCCGTGAAAGGGCCTATTTGCTTGTCTTGGAGTGGCAGGCTCTGGTTTGGTACACAACCAGCGGCCAGCAGAAGTGCTCTCAGGAAAGACAGACCGGTGGATGCCATCTCCGCACCTTCCCTCTGCCTTATACAGCTTACTGGTACCTCCCACAGACGAACTCATCCAGTCGTCTAGAGTCTCAGTTTTTGTGACTGCCACCCAGGGGACACCTTCAGATCAGCTGGCTTTGGTGACCAGCAGGGCTGACCCTTGCAGTCTCACAGGAATGCATATACTTGCTTACTTTAAAAGCTGCTGCCCAGGCCGGCCAGTGTGGCTCGGTGGTTGAGCGTCGACCCATGCACCAAAAGGTCACTGGTTCGATTCCTGGTCAGGGCACATGCCCAGGTTGTGGGCCAAATCCCCAGGGGATGGCATGCAGGAGGTGGCCAGTTAGTGTTCTCCCTCATTGGTGTTTCTGTGTCTCTCTCCCTCTCCCTTCCTCTCTATTTAAAATCAATACAGAAAAATGTTTTTTTAATAAAATAAAAGCTGCTGCCTGAATGTAGGTGCTAATTGGGATGTCCCACCTTGGCACACTGGCAGGTCTTGTCACGATGGTAGCTACAGGGAGCTATTGAAAACAGCAGCCAGCTTGGACAATCATAACAGTTTGAAAGACAACCAAGACTAGGACAGCATTGAATAAAAGGTTCATCTCCTTCATAAGGCCACTCATAAGGTGGCTGATTTTTGTTTTTATTTAATTTTTATTCATTGATTTTAAAGAGAGAGGAAAAGGGGGGAGAGTGAAAGAGAGGGAAACATCAATTTGTTGTTCCACTTATTTATGCATTTATTGGTTGATTCTTGTATGTGCTCTGACCAGGGATTGAACCCGCAACCTTAGCATATTGCGATGATGCCCTTACCAACTGAGCTACCCGGCCAAGGCTAAGAGGTAGTGGCTGTTTTATCTAATGAATAAAAACCATCACAGAGTGTGTTCCAGGTCAAAAGAAAATGAAGAAACAAAGGAATATGTTTCAAATGAAAGAACAAGATAAAACCGCAGGAAAAAACCTTAATGAAACAGAGACAAGTAATTTACCTGATAAAAAGTTCAAAGTAATGGTCAACAAGATGGTCACCAAACTCAGGAAAAGAACAGATGAACACAGTGAGAACTAGTTCAACAAGGAGATAGAAAATATCAGACAGCATCAAGGAGAAGTCACAGAGGTGAAGAATACAAAACTGAACTGAAAAATATACTAGAAGCATCCTGGCTGGTTTGGCTCAGCAGGTAGAGCGTTGACCCACAGACCAAGGAATCATGGGTTTGAGTCCAGTCAAGGGCACGTACCCCTGTTGTGGTTTGGTCCCCAACCCTGGTCAGGGTTGTGTGGGAGGTAACCAATTCATGTGTCTCTCTCACATCAATGTTTCTCTCTCTCTCTCTCTCTCTCTCTCTCTTCTCCCTCCCACTCTATTTGAAGATAAATAGAAAAATATCCTTGTGTAAGGATTATTATTGTTTTTTTTATCCTTACCCGAGGACATTTTTCCATTTTTTGTTCAGAGAGAGTAGGAGGGAGAGAGAGAGAGAGAAACATCAACATAAAAGGACACATTGAGTGGTTGCCACCCACATGACCCAACCAGGGCCGGAGACAAACTGCAACCGAGGTACGTGCCCTTAGCGGGAACCGAATCTGGGTCTCTCTGGACCACAGGCCGACGCTCCAACCGCTGAGCCAAACTGGCCAGGGCAGGATTATTTTTTAAAAGAAAAATGATAAATATACTAAAAGGCTTCAGTGGAGTAGATGAAATGAAAAAAAAATAATCAGTGAACTCAAAGACGGCAATGGAACTCACCCAATCAGAACAGCGAAGAAGAAGAAGAATTTTAAAAGAATGACAATAGCTTAAGGGACTTAGGGAACATCATCAAGTGGACTAACATTTGCATTACAGGGAGCCAAGAAGGGAAAGAGAGAAAGGGGCAGAAAATTTAAATAGAGAAATAATGGCTGAAAACTTTCCTAACTTGAGAAAGGAAATAGACATTTATAAATATATATATTTATAATAAGAGACCAAAAGCCTAGAAGGTTCCAAAAAAGATGAACCCAAAGAGATCCATATTATAATTAAATTATAATATTATAATAATATTATATTTTATAGTACTTTAATAATATAACATGCCAAGACATATTATAATTAAAAAGTCAAAAATTAAAGACAAGGAGAGAATCTTAAAAGCAGCAAGAGAAGCCGTGGCCGGTTTGCTCAGCGGTTAGAGTATTGGCCCATGGACCAATGAGTCGCGGGTTTGAATCTGGTTAAGGGCATGTACCTCAGTTGCGATTTGTTCCCGGCCCTGGTTGGGGTCATGCAGGAGGCAACAGGTAGATGTGTCCCTTTCGTGTCGATGTTTCTCTCTCTCTCTCTTCCTCTTTCTCCCTCCCATTCTATCCGAACAAAAGTGGGAAAATGTCCTTGGGTGAGGATTAAAAAAAAAAGCAGCAAGAGGAAAACAACTTGTCACTATAAAGGAACCCCCTCTGCCTAAAACTATCAACAGATTTTTTTTTTAGCAGAAACTTTGCAGTCTAGAAGGGAATAACACAATATATTCTACCCATACTGGGGGTTCTAGCCAGTGTAGTTGGACAAGGAAAAAAAATAAGAGATGTAATAATTGGAAAGAAGAACACTGACATTTGCCAAAAAATTTAAAAATGTAAAAAAAATTGACAATTTTAAGTATACTTTTAAAAACAACATTAAGGAGAAACAAAGCTTTTATATGTTAATATAGGTGAATGTCCTCATGATCTTTGGGGGGGTAAGTTGTGCTCTATGCCTGCATCATTGAATCTACTCCTCACAACAAACCTATAAAGTGAGACACAGTGCTCCTCTTCTGTAGATGAGAAACTGGCGTAAGAGTCCCAGATCATGTAACTAGTAAGTGGCAGAGTCAGGATCTAAACTAAGACCTATTTTATTTTTACAAAGTCTACGTGGTCTTACTCTCTTTCATTCCGTGTGTGTGTGTGTGTGTGTGTGTGTGTGTGTGTGTGTGTGTGTGTATGTTCCAGGTCAAAGAACGGAGTCTCCAGGCTCTATATTTTGTATTAAAAAGGAACAGACAGGAGAAGTCAGGGAGAGATAGGAGTAGGCACTTAAGCAGATAATTCTACAGTTTCCTTTAAATGTGTGTTATTTTAAATAGTTGTAGTATTTTACTCACCACCACTGCACAGAGGTTATATTTAGGATGTTTCCGGAAAACTGGACAAATGTAAGGAGTTAGGTCCAAGTTAGTGAGTGGGTAATGAATATCCGTTCTCAGTTTTCTTTTCATTGTCCCCAGAATGTCAAACCTGGAGAGATAAGACATGTGTGAAATATAGTGAGTTGGTGAACCACTCATGAATGAAGTCCACATACTCGATCAGCTCTAAGCACAGTTTCAAGTAATTTCTTGGAAAGATCACTTGGTGCAGACCTCTACACAAAGATTGTTTCTTATCTACATGTATTTAGAACCTCCACGTCCACAGGCCTTGCCTAACCTGAGACGGGAGAGGGCCAGCAGCTAGAGCCAGGATGTGAGACAGCAGAGTGAATCCAGTGGGAGGGGAAGCCGGGATAAGCCAGGCGCCCTGGGGAGCAGAATCACACCGACAACCTCCCAGGCTTCAGGGCGGCTGCTGCCCTGCACTGGGACCGCGGCTCAGCTCTCCTCGACCTGATTTCAGCACACCATGTCTTGCCGCTGCCCTGCTTTCCAGCGAGGTTTGAGCATATCTTTGATAAGATAAAATTCTGTGAAACTCTTGTCACCTTCTCTATTTGCTCTACAGACCAGCAGGTCCCAAAGCTGAGCACATATCAGAATCACCTCAGAGCTTCTTAAAAAATAAGTTAGGCCCTGGCCAGTTTGGCTCAGCGGTTAGAGCGTCGGCCTCCGGTCCGGAGAGACCCGGGTTCGGTTCCCGCTAAGGGCACGTACTTCGGTTGCAGTTTGTCCCCGGCCCTGGTTGGTCGTGCGGGTGGCAGCCACTCGATGTGTCCCTTCACGTCGATGTTTCTCTCTCTCTCTCCCTTCCCCTCTCTCCCTCCCACTCTATCTGTACAAAAAATGGAAAAATATCCTCGGGTGAGGATTAAAAACAAAACAAACAAAAAATAAGTTAGGCCCTGGCTGGTTTGGTTCAGCGGTTAGAGCGTCGGCCTGCGGTCTGGAGAGACCCAGGTTCGGTTCCCGCTAAAGGCACGTACCTCGATTGCAGTTTGTCCCTGGCCCTGGTTGGTCGTGCAGGTGGCAGCCACTCGATGTGTCCCTTTCACGTCAATGTTTCTCTCTCTCTCTCTCTCTCTCTCTCTCTTTCTCTCTCTCTCTCTCTTCCTCCAACTTTATCTGAACAAAAAATGGAAAAATGTCCTTGGGTGAGGAAACAAACAAACAAACAAAAATAAGTTAGGTTCATTTTGAAAAAATGGCCAATTTAATTCTGGGGCAGGGAAATTGCTGGATGAGCCTGAGATAGTCTTGTGGCAGAAAGCAAGACGCCTTGTTTGCAAAAAGCGAAGGGACTACCATATGACCCAGCAGTCCTATGCCTAGTCATCTGAAAAGAAATGAAAACATATCCACAGAAAAATCCATTTGCTTATGTTATAACAGTATTCACTTCTGCCTTAAATTGGAAACAACTCAGATGTTCATCAACTGGCGAATAGACGAATAATGCGGTACATTCATACAAGTGAATACTACACGGCAATACACAGGAAGGGACCACTGCGACACGCCACACCATGAATTAATCTCAGAAACATTACGCTAAGTAAAAGAAGTCAAACTCAAGAGGCTACACAAGGTATAACATAGGGCATTCTGGTAAAGGCAGAACTATAAGGACGGAAATCAAATCAGAAGTTTCCAGAGGCTGAGTGTGGGAGAAGGGATTGATTATAAAGGAGCATGAGAAACTTTTTTTTTTCTTTTTATCCTCACCCGAGGACATTTTTTCCATTTTTTGTTCAGGTAGAGTGGGAGGGAGAGAGAGGAACAGAGAGAGACAGAGAAACATCGACGTGAAAGGGACACATCGAGTGGCTGCCACCCTTACAACCAACCAGGGCCGGGGACAAACTGCAACCGAGGTACGTGCCCTTAGTGGGAACCGAACCCGGGTCTCTCTGGACCGCAGGCCGACGCTCTAACCATTGAGCCAAACCGGCCAGGGCGAAACTTTTTGGGGTGATGGAAATAGTCTCTACTTTGGCTGTGATGGTTACATGACTATGTGCATTTTATTATTATTTTTAATCCTTACCCGAGGAAATTTTTTCCATTTATCTTCAGATAGAGTAGAGGGGGGAGGGGGGGGAGAGAGAGAGAGAGAGACAGAGAGAGAGAGAGAGAAACATTGACGTGAGAGGGACACATTGAATGGTTGCTTGACCAGGGCCGGGGACAGAACCGCAACCGAGGCACATGCCCTTGACTGGAACCAAACGCATAACTCTTTGGTTCATGGGCCAAGGCTCTAACCACTGAGCAAAACCGGCCAGGGCAACTATATGTATTTTAAAAAATTCATAGAACTGTGCATCTACAAAAGGTGACTTTTGTACATGTAATTATACTTTGTCAAATCTAAACGAACTAACTAATGCCATGACAGGAGCTTGAAGTGGCTCTCACTGGCCAATTGTAAACAATTTGAACATCAAGAAGAATGATGATAGCGCCCTGGCCGGTTTGGCTTAGCGGTTAGAGCATTGGCCCTTGGACCAAAGGGTCGAGGGTTTGATTCTGGTCAAGGGTACGTACCTGGGTTGCGAGTTCAATCCCCGGCCGCTGGTCAGGGTTGTACACGAGGCAACCAATCAATGAGTCTCTCTCACATTGATATTTCTCTCTCTCTCTCTCTCTGTCTCTCCTCCTCCTCCTCCTCCT
Source organism: Molossus molossus (assembly GCF_014108415.1). NCBI lineage: Eukaryota > Metazoa > Chordata > Mammalia > Chiroptera > Molossidae > Molossus > Molossus molossus. Next base: position 188,713,444 of record NW_023425344.1, read on the forward strand.
CCCTCCCAAATCAATGGAAAAATATCCTCAGGTGAGGATTAACAACAACAAAAAGAGTGATGATAGTAATGGATATGAAACGCATTAGGTTTGAGTATCCATAGGTCCAGAGTGACGCTCATTGTAGAGGGGAAACCACGCCTTTGAAGGGTGAGGTCCTGAAGTCATCACCTTACCTAAGTGGTCAAACTTAACATCATCAACAGTGGGATACACTTCTGGGAGGTGCCTCCTGAGGTAATGTGACAAGTACACACTGTCTATGCCAGATTCTTCAAAAAAAAGTTTAGCCTGAATCTAAACAAGGGACTCCTCAAAGGCTCAATATGAGAAAAATGGTTAACTATATAAAAAGAGGGAAAGATTGTTCTAGATTTAAAGAGACAACCAGCCCGGCCTGTGTGGCTCATTGGTGAGTGTTGATCCATGCACCAAGAGGTCGCCGGTTTAATTCCCAGTCAGGACACATGCCCAGGTTGTGGGCCAAATCCTCAGTGGGGGGCATGCAGGAGGTGGCCAGTCGATGTTCTCTCTCATCTATGTTTCTATCTCTCCCTCTCCCTTCATCTCTCTCTGAAATCAATAAAGAAACAATAAATAAAATAAAATTAAAGAGACTGCCAAATGCAATGTATGACCCTTGACTAGACCCTAGATTAGAAAAAAAGTTATAAAAGACATTTTTGGGATGGGGGAGTTTAGATAGAGACTGTATCTTAGGTGATATAAATTTATTGTCAGATTTCTTAGCTGTGATAATGATGTTGTGATCATGTAGGAGAATGTCCTTATTCTCAGGTGTCTGCACCTCACTTCAGATGGTTCAGCTAGTAAAATGGAAGGGAGGGAAGAAGGGAGGGCGGAGAGACAGGAAAGAAAAAGGAAATGTGGCAAAGTGTCACCAACTAATAAAGATTTGAGGGTATATGGATATGCATTATATAGTTTTCAACTTCTTGGTAGATTCAAAAGCTGTAAAATAAAAATTGGTGGGGGTATACAAAAATTAAAATAAAATAGGGATGCTTAGACTCTGCCTTAGACCTGTGGAATCAGAATCCACAATGGTGGGGTCAGGGATTTTATTTTTATTTTTTTAAATGTCCATTCAACTCCTTTGCTCATTTATTATTATTATTATTTAATCCTCACTCAAGGATATTTTTCTGCTGATTTTTTAAGATTGAGTGGGAGGGAGGGAGGGAAGGAGAGAGGCAGAGAGAGAGAGAAAGAAAGAAAAATATCAATGTGAGAGAGACACATCGATTGGTTGCCTCCTGCACAATCCTGACTGGGACCATGGTTTGAACCTTGACTGGCAATCAAACCCTTGACTCTCAGTGCACAAGTCAACACTCTGCTGAGCCAAACCGGCCAGGAAGGAAATTTACTTTTTAAAAGTACTCAATGTAGCCCTGGCCAGTTTGGTTCAGCGGTTAGAGCATCAGCCTGCGAACCAGAAAGTCCCAGGTTTGGTTCCCGCTAAGGGCATGTAGCTCAGTTCCAGTTTGTCCCCGGCCCTGGTTGAGGTCGTGTGGGTGGCATCCAGTCGATGTGTCTCTCACATGGATGTTTCTCTCTCTCTCTTCCTCCCTCCCCCCCTTCCGCTCTATCTGAAGATAAATGCAAAAAAGTCCTCAGGGGAGAATTTTAAAAAATAGTAAAAGTACTCAAAGTAAATGCCAAATGTTCAACAGATGAACAGATAAACAAAATGTGATATACATACAATGGAATATTATTCAGCTATAAAAAGGAACAAACTTCTAGTACACATGGATGAACCTTAAAAACATTATGCTAAGTGAAATAGGCCAGCAAAAAGGATAAAGGTTGGATCATTCCACTTACATGTAGTGCATGAGAGGGGCAAGTGTATAGACACAGAAAGCAGGTAGAGGTTACCTGGGCTGGGCGGATGAGGAATGGGGAGTCATTGTTTAATGGGTACGGAGTTTCTGTTTGGAGTGATGAAAAAGTTTTGGAAATGGTAGTGATTGTTGCACAACACTGTGAATGTAATTAATGCCAATCAAGTATACACTTAAAATGGTTAAAATGGCAAATTTTATGTTACATATATTTTACCACAAATTTAAAAAATTTAATGTAATATATTGGATACCATTGAGTTGTACACCTTAAATGGGGGTATATTGCATAGTACTGAATTATATCTTTTTATTTATTTATCTTCAGATAGAGTGGGGGAGAGAGAGAGAGAAGCGTTGATGTGAGAGAGACACATCGACTGGCTGCCTCCCCCACAACCCCAACCAGGGCCGGGGATGAACCGCAACCGAGGTACGTGCCCTTGGCTGGAATCGAACCTGAGACTCATTGGTCCGTGAGCAGACGCTCTAACCACTGAGCAAAACTGGCCAGGGCTTGAATTATATCTTCATAAAGCTGTTCAAAAAAAATCTGCTCACAAAATGTCAAAATGCATACCTTTTTAAGTGAAAGATCATTATTTTTGGTGCTTTGGAAATACTGGCCCTCACAGCTGCTTCTTGCTTAGTTTCACAAAAGGAACAGTGAATCTGGTTGTTCCAGGTCAGTGTGTCTTGTTGGAAGAAACACTGGAGACAGTCCTGTCGAGGTAAAAAGCTTTGGTGACCAAACGGGATGGACTGCAGCGCGGACTCTGTTTACCTCAGAGCCTCGGAAGAGCCCTGCAAAGGCGACCCCGGCGCCTCTCTCGGTGCCAACAGGCCCCGAGGGGCCAGCGGCACAGGCTGCAGCCTGGAGAGGGGCAAGCTCCACCTGGCTCGGAGGGCTTCTCACTCTGGCCGCTGAAGTGGGTCCAAGTGCCCATCTCACTTCAAATCTCTCTTTTTTTTTTATTCTCACCCGAGGACATTTTTCCATTTTTTGTGCCACCCGCACGACCAACCAGGGCCGGGGAAAAACCGCAACCGAGGTACGTGCCCTTAGCGGGAACCGAACCCAGGTCTCTCTGGACTGCAGGCCAACGCTCCAACCACTGAGCCAAACCGGCCAGGGCTCCCTTTGAATCTCTTAATCAGCATGTTCACGTCAGAATAATACTGACTGTGGAGTTTCCACCAGCCAGTCAGGCCGCTGTTTTTTACATTATTCATCTCATCACTGAAGTGACCTGCTGATTGAACAACCACCCTAGCTCAGCGTTTGAGGTAGCCCACAACACCGCCATCGGGACAGAGAGAACGAGGTCCCACGGCCACAGAAGACATCCTCAGTGCAGCCCGGTGCCCCAGGTGCCCCAACCATCACCTAAAGAGGAAGAGGAGCGGAGCTTGTTTGCAGTGGACAGTCCGCAGCTCGTTTCCAGCAGTCTTCAGCAGTTTGGTCTGAGAACACGTCCAGGTCTCTGTAAGCAGCAGGATTCCACTGCCCAGTCCCGGGAAATGTGTATCATTTCGGAAGGAAACGTGTTGCTCCCTGCCTCCTAACTGCCCTGTCTTCTACCATCCCCCTGTTGACACATTCACTTCTGGTATTATGGTGAAGAAAAATCAAGAGGTAAACTAAGGCACCAGATTCCATTCTATTTTCCCAACACATTTCACAGCTTTTGTCTAAATATAAGAGCTCAGGACTGAGTCAGAATCTTTTTTTTTTTTTTTATCCTCACCTGAGGACATTTTTCCATTTCTTGTTCAGATAGAGTGGGAGGGAGAGAGAGAGAAAGAGACATCAACGAGAAAGGGACACATCGAGTGGTTGCCACCCACAGGACCCAACCAGGGCCGGGGACAAACCACAACCGAGGTACGCGCCCTTAGCGGGAACTGAACCCGGGTCTCTCTGAACCACAGGCCGATGCTCCAACCCCTGAGCCAAACCGGCCAGGGCCTGAGTCGGAATCTTTTATATCTAGTTCCCAAAATGGACCTGCAGACCTCTGAGGTAACACTGGGCCATAACATTTTTGCAGGAAAAGTAAAAATTCCCTATAAGCACCAAGCCATGACAATAGACCAAATAAACCCCATTTATCTTTTCAATTTTACAACAAGGCTGCTTTATTGAGTACACAGAAATACAACTGAATTCACAGTAACCTTTGGCTGTCTGTTGCTTTTCTGTAGAATGTCGTCATGGCTTCCAGTTTTTTCAAAGTTATAAAGCAATCCCTTTCACACGAGAAAATACAGGAAACAGCCCTAAGACAATCTAGGGCTGCGACAAAAAAGTACGCAGGAGCCCCAGGCCGGTTTGGCTCAGCAGTTAGAGCATTGGCCCACAGACCACAGGGCCTCAGGTTCGATTCCTGGTCAAGGGCACGTACCTGGGTTGCAGGTTTGATCCCCGGACCTGGTCAGGGCTGTGTCTCTCTCACATCGATGTCTCTCTCTCTCCCTCCCTCCTGTCCTATCTAAAAGTTAAACAACAAGTACACGAGCGTCAGACCCCTACCTGCAGAGAGCACTTGTACTGCGATGGAATGGGGATGGACAGGACTGTGAAGACTTCGTTCCTGTAGGTGCAGTTCTCGCACTTTAAACACATGATGCTGTAGTTGAGCTGCCCTTCGAACAGCCGGGTGACGATGGAGGACTCGCTGGCGATCGCCTTCCTGCAGCACCTTGGAATAGACTCTTTTTCGCATGACCTTCTTCGGTGGTACTAGATCAAGACACAAGTTTGCCCCAAATCAACGACTGGTTATCAAAAACGTTTTAATAGGATGACTTGATTTTTTTCTGTCAGAATGACACATTGCTGCTGGAAACCATGTTGTGGATTCAGAAAGTAAGTAGAGTACAAACTTCTTTTTTTGCTTTTCTTTTTTTAAATTGTTTTGTTTTGTTTTTAGAGAGAGAGGAAGGGAGAGAGAGATAGAAACATCAATGTGAGCCCTGGCCAGTTTGGCTCGGCGGTTAGAGCGTCAGCCTGCGGTCCAGAGAGACCAGGGTTCAGTTCCCGCTAAGGGCATGTACCTTGGTTGCAGTTTGTCCCCAGCCCTGGTTGGTCGTGCGGGTGGCGGCCACTCAATGTGTCCCTTTCATGTTGATGTTTCTCTCTCTCTCTCCCTCCCACTCAGTCTGAACAAAAAATGGAAAAATGTCCTTGGGTGAGGATGAAAATAAATAAATAAATACATACATACATAAATAAAGATAACCTGAGGCATATTAAAAAAAAAATTAAAAAAAAAAAGAAAAAGAAAAAGAAACATCAATGTGAGAAAGAAACACTGATTGGCCGCCTCCTGGGGATGGAGCCGGCAACCTGGGCATGTGCTCTGACCAGGAATCAGACCTGGACCTCTCAGTCCATGAGACAATGCTCAATCCACTGAGCCGCACCGGCTGGGCTAAGTCTTCTTAACCACATATATTATGTGTGAAAAATTTTTTTAATTTATTGATTCTAGAGAGAGAGGAGGGGAGTTAGAGAGAGAGAGGAGGGGAGGCGGGAAGAGAGGGGAGGGGAGAGGAGGAGAGAGGAGAGAAAAATATCAATTTGTTGTTCCACTTATTTATGCATTCATTGGTTGTTTCTTGCATGTGCCTTGACCTGGGATGGAACCCGAAACCCTGGCCCATCAGGACGACACTCCAACCACCCGGCCAGAGCATGTGTGACTTGTGATAATTCAGTTGTTTCCCTCCGTACGTGAAGCTGAGGAATGACGATACCGAACATGGTAAAACACGTGACCATGGCTCCATACGCTGGCAGCCTAATGGTCACGTGAGGCAGGTTGCCAGAGGCAGTCGTTCCTGGGAAGAATTACTAGGTAAACTGTCAAACCGGCTTTCAGTGACGCAAGCCCAGCTAGAGGTAAAATCGCCAAATTTGATCTCTCCACCAGTCCCTTTAGGTTATGTTCTCCAGCCACTTCCCCTTTTGTTAGAAAACACTTTATTTTTTCAATTACTTTTATTTTTAATTAAAACATTTGTTTTCAATGACAGTTTACATTCAATATTATTTTGTATAAGTTTCAGGGGTACAGCATAGTTGTTAGACACTCATACTTTACAAAGTGGTCCCCCTGATATTTCAAGTCCCCACGTGGCACCATGCATAGTTATTACAATATTATTGACTATATTTCCTATGCTGTGCTTTATATTCCCGTAACGATATTGTAACTACCAGTCTGCACTTCTAAATCCCTTCACCTCTTTCACCCATCCCCCAACTTCCCCGCCCCTTGGCAACCATCGGTCTGTTCTCTGTATCTACGTCTGTCTCTGTTTTGTTTGTCCATTTATTTTGCTCTTTAGATTCCACATATAAGTGAAATCACATGAATGGTAAGATTTCATTCTTTTTTATGACCGAGTAATATTCCATTATGTATATGTACTACAACTTTTTTATCCACTCATCTATTGATGGACACCTGGGCTGTTTCCATAGCTGGCTATTGTAAATAACACTGCAATGAACACAGGGTGAGGTTTCTTCAGAACTAAACCTAGAAGTGGGATTTCTGGGCCATAGGCAGTTCCATTTTTAATTTTTTGAGGAAAATCCATAGTTTCCATTATGACAGCACCAATCTGCATTCCCACCAACAGTGCACAAAGGTTCCCTTTTTTCCACATCCTCACCAACACTTGTTTATTGATTTATTGATGATTGCCATCTGACAAGTATGAACTGATATTGCATTGTGGTTTTAATTTGCATTTCTATGATAATTAGTGCCTCTAAGCATCTTTTCATATGTCCATTGGCCATCTGTAAGTCCTCTTTGGAGAAGTGTTTATTCAGAGAAAACACTTTCTAAAAAGAGCAAACCTTAAATCTCTCAGGCAGCCTAATTTAAATAGCCTTGAGCTTGACTTGAGCCCAGCTCATACTCAGGAGCATCATGACTGGGAGCCTGCCCTGACTTGTCAGGGACGGGACAGACTTGGAAGGCACCTTAGCTCCAGTCTGCTCTACTTCAGAGCTGTGCACACTTTGGCTACCTGCTCTCATCATACTAGCTGCTCAGGTCTTCCACCCTGACAGTAACTTAATGCCCCTAATTCCAAGTTTGGCCTTGGGAACCAGAATGTCATTTATTTTAGACTGGCTGACAGTGAGGACCCATGTGATTTTACCAACCACTACCCTCCCCTATGGCTAAAAAAAGGACAGCCATGAATTTCTTACTGGAATAAAAATGAAAAATTGATCTGAGGACTGCAGATGAGAATGATCAATGGCCATAGTGTGATCTTTTATGCTAAGTATTTCCTGGACATTGGCGATGAGGTAAGTTAACATCACAAGGACACTGCCTAAAGTCAAGGACATATCTTTGGGGATTGTGGGTCTCTGATCAAGGCTGAAGGCAGCAAGTCTTATAAATAAAGGCAAAACCTTTAGTAAGTAGCAATTTCGTGTTTTATTAAATGTATGTCCTAACTGAATGAAGAGCTCAGGTTAGACACGTTTGGTATGAAGATGAAACTTTGCAGTACACAGATCTGTCCTGTAATTCAATACTGAACTTAACAGTTTCTTGGATTTATAGTTACCAAGATTATTTAAGTTGTAAAGTTCTATATGTTATATGTCACGAGGAATAATATATTTTATAAAAAATAAGATTTTCACTTTTAAGAATAGTACACGCAGCTTAGCTGGTGTGGCTCAGTGTTTGAGTGTCATCCCATGCACCAAGAGGTCACCAGTTCGATTCCTGGTCAGGGCACGTGCCCAGGTTGTAGACCCTATCCCCAGTGGGGGGCATGCAGGAGGTGACCAGTCAATGTCCTTTCTCATCAATATTTCCATCTCTCTCTCCCTCTCCCTTCCTCTCTCTCTAAAATCAATAAAGAAAAAATTAAGAAAATAAGTAAATAATAATAAAAAATAGTACATGCAGCCCTGACCGGTTTGGCTCAGCAGTTAGAGCGTCGGCCTGCGATCCAGAGAGACCCGGGTTCGGTTCCCACTAAGGGCACATACCTCGGTTGCAGTTTGTCCCCGTCCCTGGTTGGGTTGTGTGGGTGGCAGCCACTCGATGTGTCCCTTTCGCGTCGATGTTTCTCTCTCTCTCTCCCCCTCTCTCTCTCCCTCTTTCTCTCTCTCCCTCCCACTCTAATCTGAACAAAAAATGGGGGGAAAATAGCACATGCAGATGTAATTTGCAAAGGAAACTAGATTAGTGGTTCCCACACCTTGTGATCACTGGAAATTCCAAGTGAGCTCTCCCAGAAGACATCCCCAGACACCCTAACTCAATATCACCCGGTGAGGGTCTTAGAATCTGGGTCATGAAAATCCTAGATGATTCTGACAATTGGCTGTGTTTGGTAAATACAGACGTATTCAAATTCCAAGGCAAACGTTCCCCCAGCGCCTAGCTTGGCACAGAGTAGGCCGTACTGACTGAACAAATGAAGGAATGAAGAGGAAAAGTTGCTGATGGAGCTGAAGGTCTGTCCTATTTGAAGGCCATTAATTCTACTTACCTTTTTCAGAGATTCATGGAGTTCATTCAGGACATAAATCAAGAATTCCTGAGCATCTTGTTGTGTCTTTTTCGTAAATGCTGGGTAGAGGGTGCCAAGAGCCGACCGAAATATTTCCGGTGAGACGCAGTCTGAGTCTCCAAGCCACATGTCTGTCATCACGTAGGCAAAGGCGGTGGCCACCTTGCTGCAGTCCCTGGGGGAGGGAGGGGGACGCCTCAGCCGCGGTCCTGAAGGCAGGGACCTAACCGCGCGAGCACGTGGCCAGCAGACCAAAAACGAAGCTTCATTCATTTCTTGGTTGACTTTCCCACTTGACTCACCCCAGAAATGGTATCTGGAGCGCTGCAGCCTCTACGGACTTGTTTGGCCCTTAACAGGGATTCCAGAAGGTTCCTTCCCTAACCGTGCTCTGGGGGGCGGGGGGAGGGGCTGGCCTGCGGGAAAGGCAAATGGTCTTACTTTTGAAGAGCAGTGATGTACTTTCCGGAGAGAAAGTATTCCACCAGCGGGGAGATGCTGCAGAGACACTGTAAGATGGAATTCATGTAGCAGGTGTTGCCCAAGTTCCGCAGGCCAGTCACACCCTGGAAATGGGGCTGGTTCTCGGCAGCCTTGTTAGCTGGAAACGCGTCATAGTGATCTGAGCACTCGGCCCTGTAGGCGCCACATGGAAAGAAAGAGGCATTTTGAGGGAACAAAATATGTACAAATAAGTCTCTCTCAACCTCACGACACAAAGAAGAGTTCATTTTTAAAAAATTTTTTTATCTTCACCCAAGGATATATTTATTGATTTGAGAGAGAGAGAGAGAGAGAGAGAGAGAGAGAGAGAGAGAAACATCAATCGGTTGCCTCCTATACACCTCAACCAGGGACCAAACCTGAAACCTAGGTGTGCGCCCTGACTGGGATGATGCTCCAACCAACTGAGTCACGCAGCCAGGGCAAGAAGAGTTCTTAATAAAGCTTCTGTCAAATAAATTCCCTCACAAGGACAGACGTATTTGACTTGGAGTCTAAAATTGCATTACTTACTCCAGAACTCTGAACAGTGCCTGCAGCCAAATAAGCAGAGATAAAGTTTCTTCCTAAAACCAGTGCAAGAGGACAGGACATATCAACCTTTCAGAATCCTAGAATTGCTTGGCTAAAAATGCAAACTTTCTCTCTAAGTACCAGAGTATTTCCTTTTTGTTGGGCAAGTAATTTAATTATTATTAGTAGTAATAATAATAGATAGTAAATAATAGCAATAGCTATAATGAATGGAGCCTGGCACTAGGTTAAGTATTTTTTTTTTAATCTTTATTGTTGGATGTAAAATGTATTACAGATGTTCCACATTTTCCCCCTATTGACCCCCTCTCCTCCCCACTCCTGCCCCCCTCCCGCCTTTTCCCACACTATTGTCTGGGTCCATTGGTTATGCATATAAGTTCTTTGGTTTATTTCTCCCCCCCCCCAACCCCTTTCCCTTTGAGATTTGTCAGTCTAGCAATGAATTTGTATTTCTTAATCCCTTCACCTTTTTCACCCATTCCCCCAAACCCCCTCCCATCTGGCAACCAACAAAATGTTCTCTGTATCTATGAGAATGTTTCTGTTCTACCTGTTCATTTTGTTTGTAGATTCCATTGTTGATAGATATGCATTCATTGCCATTTTGTTTGTTCATATATTTTATCTTTTTCTTCAAAAAATACCCTTCATCATTTCATATAATAACGGTTTGGTGGTGATGAACTCCTCTAACTTTTTCTTGTCTGGGAAAGTTTTTATATGGCCATCAATTCTAAATGACAGCTTTGCAGGATAGAGCAATCTTGGTTGTAGATTCTTGCTTTTAATCATGCTGAATATTTCTTTCCACTCCCTTCTGGCCTGCAAAGTTTCTTTTGAGAAATCAGCTGACAGCCTTATGGGAACTCCCTTGTAGGTAACTAGCTGCCTTTCTCTTGCTGCTTTTAAGATTCTCTCTTTGTCTTGGACCTTTTGCATTTTGATGATGATGTGTCTTAGTGTGTGCCTCTTGGGGTTCATCTTATTTGGGACTCTCTGTGCTTCCTGGACTTGTATGTCTGTTTCCTTCACCAAGTTAGGAAAGTTTTCTGCCATTATTGTTTCAAACAGGTTTTTAATTTCTTGTTCTCTCTCTTCTCCTTCTGGCACCCCCAAGATGCGAATGTTGGCACGCTTGAAGTTGTCCCAGACGCTCCTTACACTATCCTCATTTCTTTGGATTCTTTTTTCTTTTTGTTGTTCTGATTGGGCATTTTTTGCTTCCTTATATTCCAAATCGATGGTTTGCTCCTTGGATTTACATACTCTATTATTGAAGCTGTGTAAATTATTCTTTATTTCAGTTAATGCCTCCTTCAATTCTAACTGTGCATCCATGATTTCTAACTGGTCCTTTTTTATGCTCTTGAGGCCCTCCCTAAGCTCACTGAGGTTCTCACTAAGTTCATTGAGCATCCTTATAAGCAGCATTTTGAACTCAGTATCTGTTAGGTTGCTTATCTCCATTTCGCTTAGTTCTTTTATTGGGGTTTTGTTCTGTTCTTTCATTTGGGACCTGTTTCTTTGTCTTCTCATTTGGCTGCCTCCCTGTGTTTGTTTCAGTGTATTACTTAACGACAGGTAAGGGGCTCGCTGAGACCAGATGCTGCTCCTTTGAAAGAATTTAGGAAAAATCTGAAGCAGGATCCAAGACAGGCCAATCCTATGGTTAAGCAAATGGCAACAGCTTGGGTGAGCTTGAAAGTTGGGTGGGGCGGGGCGGGGCCTCAGGGAGTCAGCAGGGCGGGGCTACCAGTGTGAGCCAGGTGACTGTCTGCCGCCCCCGGGAAGGGCTCACCAAAGGAACAAAGGCCCCTGACAGCACGTTTGTCCCCGGAGAAAGCCCCCTCTCCAGCCCTCACTCCAGTGCCAAACAGCTCAGTCCTTCCCTGTATGTCTCTGGTGCCCCTCGAGCTGCCTCCCCTCCAAGCTTAGAGAGAGAGAGTCCGATAAGTCCGTGCGCGGGCCCTTTAGGGAGCTGCCTGGGTCTCCAGCCACCTCAGCCTCCCTGAGCCTCAGTTCCCGCTGGTTTTTCCAGCCAGAAGTTATGGGGATTCTCTTCCTGGCACTGGAACCCTGAGCGGGGCACCTGGTGTGGGACGGGGACCCCTCAGTCCTCAGGAAGGACCTGCCCAGCTGAGGTGTCCTCCTGATTTTTATGGGCCACATGTGGGTGTGGGACCAGCCCCTCCGCCGCCGCCCCTCCTACCAGTCTGGATGTGGCTGCTGCTTTAATCCCGTAGTTGTAGGGCTTCCATTCAACTTGATTTCAGGCGGTTTTGAATGATGGTTGTTCTGTAGTTTAGTTGTAACTTTGATGTGGTTGTGGGAGGACGCGATACCGCGTTTACCTACCCGCCATCTTGACCGGAAGTCCTAGGTTAAGTATTTAACATGTATTTTTCCATTTAATTCTTTAAAAAATTCTATGGGGTAGGTACACTTGTTTTTATTTATTTATTTATTTGCATCACCTTGTAGATCTGTCACCTTTATTTTCATATCGTAAGATCCTGTTAGTAAGTAGTGAGCTCCCGCAGAGAATCGGACAGAGCGAACATCACTGGAATGAGGGTGATAACTTTGTACCGTCCCTTCTTCCTCTTATGTTGTACAACGTGCAGCTAGAATCTTCTTGTCCTGTGGCTACGAGACGGCCACTGGGATCCACAGCTATGGATGCCACTGCACTGCCGGACTCTCTCCCTCTAAGCTCGGAGGGGAGGCAGCTCGAGGGGCGCCAGAGACACACGGGGAAGAACTGAGCTGTTTGGCACTGGAGCGAGGGCTGGAGAGGGGGCTCTCTCGGGGACAAACATGCTGTCAGAGGCCCTCGCTCCCCTGGTGAGCCCTTCCCTGAGGCAGCAGACAGGCGCCACATCTGGGACTCCAGCAACCTGGCTCATCCTGTTTTCGGTACACTTGTTTTTTTTTTTATCCTCACCCGAGGACACTTTCCCATTTTTTGTTCAGGTAGAATGGGAGGGAGAGAGAGAAACATCGACTTGAAAGGGACACATCGAGTGGCTCCCACCCGCACGACTGACCAGGGCCGGGGACAAACTGCAACCGAGGTACGTGCCCTTAGCGGGAACCGAAACCGGGTGTCTCAGGACCGCAGGTCGACGCTCTAACCGCTGAGCCAAACCGGCCAGGGCTCGGTACACTTGTTTTTAAATCTTGTGCTATAGACGAGGTACCATGCTTTTTTTTTTATATCCTCACCCGAGAACATTTGTTCATTTTTTCATTTTTTGTTCAGACAGAGTGGGAGGGAGAGAGAGGGAGGGAGAGGGAGAGAGAGAGAGAGAGAAAAACATCGATGTGAAAGGGACATGTCAAGTGGCTGCCACCCGCACAACCGAACCAGGGCCGGAGACAAACTGCAACCAAGGTACGTGCCCTTAGCAGGAACCGAACCCAGGTCTCTCTGGACCACAGGCCCATGCCCCAACTGCTGAGCCAAACAGGCCAGGGTGAGGTACCATGTTCAAGTGGTTTAGTCATTTGCCCATGGCAATATATATTATTATTATTATTATTATTATTTTTATTATTAGTTTTTTAAATCCTCACCGGAGGATGTTTTTCCTATTTGTCATCAGATAGAGTGGGAGGAAGTGGGGGAGAGAGACAGAGAGAGAGAAACATCAACATGAGATAGACACATCGACTGGTTGCCTCCCGCACAACCAACCAGGGCCGGGGACAAACCACAACTGAGGTACATGCCCTTGACCAGAATCAAACTCAAGACTCATTGGTCTGCGGGCTGACACTCAACTGCTAAGCCAAACGGGCAAGGGCTGCCATGGCAATGTATTAAGGGATGTGCAGTGCTGTGTAGAGAGAAGGAATATCTACCTACCTACCTACCTACCATCTGTCAAGAGTTATTTGGATTTATATATCATATATGGAGAGTGGGTGTGTGTACACACATACATATATATGACAAATATACATAGTCAGAGTATATTATAGACATATATATGAATTATATATGTGCACTTACATATGTGTATGTACATGTATAAACATACACACGTATACACAGAGGGGAAGAGAGTAAGTGTATTGATTTGGTGAAAACAGAGCTTGGTTTACACCCTCATCTGCCACTGTCCAGTCTCATGATCTGGGACTCTGCTGCCCATCTCTCACCTGGAACACCCACAGGTTCCTTGTGAGGATGATTAAATGACGCAGGCATGGGGCACAAATTACATACTTAGTAAGTGGTAACCTAAGATACTTTTTTTTTAAATCCTCACCTGAGGATATTTTTCCATTTATCTTTAGATAGAGTGGGAGGGAGGGAGAGAAACATTGACGTGAGAGAAACACATCGATTGGCTGCCTCCTGCACCACCCTGACCAGGGCTGGGGACGAACCACAACTGAGGGATGTGCCCTTGACTGGACCCGAACCCAAGACTCTTTGGGCCAACGCTCTAATCCGCTCTAATCGCTGAGCCAAACCAGCCAGGGCTAACTTAAGATACTTTTAAAATTTTTATCCTCACCGGAGGACATTTTTGCATTTATCTTCAGATAGAGCGGGAGGGAGGGGGGGAAGAGAGAGAGAGAGAAATATCAATGTGAGAGAGACACAGCGACTGGTTGCCACCCACACGACCCCAACTGGGGTCAGGGACAAACTGCAACCAAGGTACGTGCCCTTAGCGGGAACAGAACCTGGGACTCTCTGGTCCACAGGCCAATGCTCTAACCACTGAGCAAAACCGGCCAGGGCTAACCCAAGATACTTTAAAGAAGTGACTGATCCTCATCGTAAAACAACAATAATGAAAAGTATTTTTAAGCATAAAAAAAAAAAGGTGATTGATCCAGATCTCCTTAACAGTAAGCTATAGAACTAAAGTGTTCGTGCAAATCAACGAGACTGGCACAGAGGAGGAAACTCTGTGGGATCCGAGGACTCCTCCTCTCTCCACATAGTTTCCTCTTGTAATGTGGCCGCTGGGCCAGGCAGCTCGGCATCTGTCCTTTATGAATTGTCTTTCCATCTAGGGTCATTAACCCTGTTGCTCCATGAGATGGCTACCTCACCTCAGCACCTCTATTTACAATTCTGCAAGTTTGAAAGGGCTGTTACATGGGGGGAGGGGTCATTTTCTTTTATTTACTGATGTCATGGGAGGCCCTGGACTGTCACTCTCTAGGAATATCTATTGTCTAGATATTAAATAACATCTTCCCTTCCTTCTAGGGGATTTCCAATGGGTTAAATCTGGAGGAACTCTTCCAAATTTGGCATGTACCCCACTGCTTTAGCATGGCCTCCCCCTACCCCCCCACCCCCCAAATTCAACTAATGTAGAAAGCAGTAGTGGACAGAGACTCACAGGACGTAGTAGATACCGAAGTCATCTGGAGGGAAAGGCTGCTGCGAAGTCATTTTAGTGAAACCACGTCAGACTTTTCACTTCTATTCAGGAGCTACATCTAATCCTTTTAACTTCATTTCTCCGAGCCTGTTGCCTTGACTCTTTCGGTTTGTAATAAACAGTTTCTATGTTCTTCCCTGCCCCCTTCAGTAGCTGTAAACTGTTTTTTTGTCTATACCTCAGGTACATTCCAACTTGGAGTTTCTGTGCATCATAATCCTTTCATCTTCTATATTCTAATATGTTGCTATGAGATACTGTTACTTGGCTGCTTAAAAACTTCGAGCAGAGCCCTGGCCGGTTTGGCTCAGCGGTTAGAGCGTCGGCCTGCGGTCTGGAGAGACCGGGGTTCGGTTCCCGCTAAGGGCATGTACCTCGGTTGCAGTTTGTCCCCGGCCCTGGTTGGTCGTGCGGGTGGCAGTCACTCGATGTGTCCCTTCACATCGATGTTTCTGTCTCTCTCTCCCTTCCTCTCTCTCCCTCCCACTCTATCTGTACAAAACAATGGAAAAATATCCTCGGGTGAGGATAAAAAACAAAACAAAACAAAACTTCAAGCAGATAAGGTTTCAGAGAATCGACTAAATATTTAACATCTCTTCTTCCATCACTCAGTTTCTTTCGTGTATATTTATTCAATACACACACACCGAAGGTTGGCCCTCACTGAGGCAGTGGACACCAGGGCGAGCTGCTCGATTGGG
The DNA here is from genome assembly GCF_014108415.1 of Molossus molossus. Lineage (NCBI taxonomy): Eukaryota > Metazoa > Chordata > Mammalia > Chiroptera > Molossidae > Molossus > Molossus molossus. The sequence goes on from NW_023425344.1 coordinate 188,729,032, forward strand.
TACTCATCCACCCTCCCGGTGACTCACCACGCCAGGCCCCCAGAGCCTGTTTCTTACCCCGGGGAGGGAGGCAGTTGGATTTTGCTGCTTCCAAAAATGTATAGCATTGGGATAGACTGGATCATCACTTACAGTGCAAAGGGGGTGCACACACACGCACACGCACATAATCCCACTAGTGGCATAAAGGGCAAATATCAAGGGTTTATCATAAAATAATTTACATGCTGAGAAGTAGCAGAGCACACAGTGATCTCCTGTGCTCAGTTTCTTCCTAGAGAACTGTGCTTCAGTAGAGAAAGCTCTTCAGTGGGGAGGGACCCCTGCCCCAGCGCTCTATCTAGACGGGGAGGGGTCGGAGAACACATGCAGCCATGTAGCTTGGAAGCGACCTGGTGGAGGAAGCGGTCTTGCTGGACGGGAGCCTCTGGATCCCCACGACTGGTACCCTGCCCTTGCTTTGCACGGACTCAGAGTAGGTAGGGCAGCCATTTTCAACCTTTTTCACCTCATGGCTCACACGAACTAATTACTACCATTCTGCAGCACACCAAAAAATGTATTTTTTTGCCGATCTGACCAAAAAAGATAGGTATAATTTTGATTCATTCACAAGAATGGCTATTGTTGTGTTGGCTGTTGTCATTTTTTCCTTTGACGATCTAAGGGAAGAGAGGTCAGTGCCCCTGAGTAAATAGTCAGATATTGCAGGTTTCGAATTCTTATGCCATACTGGCTGAAAACCGCTGCTCCAGGGAGCAGGTAAAGACACAGCCCTTAGGGCCAATCCAATTTGTCTTTTATCAACTCTGCATCAAGTAAAATGGAGGTAATAATAATAATTTAAAAAACTCTTAAAAAAAATCAATGTCAGAAAAGATAAAGAGGGCTGATAAACTATTCCAGATTAAATAAAAGTAGAGAAACAAGACAAATACAATACCCAATCCTGGATGGGAGCCTGGATCAGCTAAACAATTGCTATAAAAGGACATTATTGGTATAATTGATTACAACTGAATATAAATTACATATGAATAGTTTTATACCAATATTGAATCGTATGAATTTTATAAAACTGTGCTGTTTATGAAAGGGAATGTCCTTGTTCTTAGGAAATATATACACACACGCGTTTAGGGTCACGACACCACAGACACAGACATGCAAGAAAAGGAGGGATTGGGGAGGGATAAGCACGAACCAAGCACCTACAGCCACGCGTCAGCGACGGTGAACCTCGGTGAAGGTGTAGAGCTCTTTGTGCTATTCTACACGTTTGAAATCATCTCACACTAAAAAGTTAAAAATACAAGAATGTAATAAATATACTTGTAATATGAATTTATCTCCAACTCTATCGCTAAGTCAAAAAAGCAAGGCATGCCCTGGCAGGTTTGGCTCAGCGGTTAGAGCGTCGGCCTGCGGTCCGGAGAGACCCGGGTTCGGTTCCCACTAAGGGCGCGTACCTCAGTTGCAGTTTGTCCCCGGCCCTGGTTGGTCATGTGGATGGCAGCCACTCGATGTGTCTCTTTCACGTCGATGTTTCTCTCTCTCTCTTCCTCTTTCTCCCTCCCACTCTATCTGTACAAAAAATGAAAAGTGTCCTCCGGTGAGGATAAAAAAAAAAAAAGCAAGGCACTGGAGAGTTTGCCTATAGTATGTACCCCATTTACGTCCAAATGGTTTCAAAAACAGACACGTATGCTCAAGCTACACAGACATCGAGAACAGTCATTCTTTGACACCTGGATAGGGAATCCTGGCAGGCAGAGGCACCGAGTCTTGCAGCTATTTGATATTTGTGGTCTATTTACAGAGGTGTTTCTCGAAGCCGCCTGGGTGGTTCTGCAGGACTGAGTCCTCTCATCTCACCCCCTTTGTTAGGGAAGCTCTCCCAAGGCCCTTAGTGTCTCATCAGTGAAATCTTGTTAAAACGTCATTTTATGTTGATACTGGTAGGTAAAAATACAATTCATATATTGATCTTGTATACTGTACCTAGAAACCTTTCTAAACTTGTCTAATTTTTATATAAGCTTTTAAATTTTTTTTTATCTATGAACATATTGAAGTCATCTACCAAAAAAACCCAGTCTTTTTTCCTTTCCAATCCTTGTGACTTCTATTTCTTCCCCTTTGAACTAGCTAGCACCTCCAGAAAAACACCGAGTAGGAGTGGGGATGGTAGGTATCCTTAACCCATTCCCAGACTAAGAGGAAAAGCTTTGACTAATTCACCATTAAGTGTGATGTTTGCTAGTTTTTTTGAGCTGTAGTCATGAATGGATATCAACTGTGATCAGGTTTTTGTCTTTTGAGGTAATAGATTTTTTTTTCTTCTTTATTCTGTTATTGTGCTTAATTATTGATGGTGGTCATATATTAAACCAATCTTCAGTTCCTTGGGTAAACCTATCTTGTTTATAATGTAGATTTTAAAGAATTGCTGGAGTCTATGTGTTAATCTTTGTTCCAGATTTTCATATGTACGGTCATGAGTGAAATGGCTTCTGTATTAATGCTCTGAACTGTGTAGCAAACTACCACACACTTAGTGGTTGAAACAACACACATGTATTATCTCATAGCTTTTTAAAATTTTTTTATTTTGGTACGTGCCCCTGGCGGGAACCAAACCCGGGACTCTCTGGTCCGTAGGCCGATGCTCCAACTGCTGAGCCAAACTGGCCAGAACTATTTCATAGCTTTTGCAGGTCAGAGTCCAGGCACGGCTTGGCTGGGATCACACGCTGCACTGAGTTGTCACGTCTTGGTGCCCTTCAACCTGAAACGGTTCTGTGCATCTCCTTGACTTCTAAGGACTTGAAACATTTGATGACTAGCCAGTTATTTGGAAGAATATACCTGTCTGGATTTGTGAGATTTTCCTCATGACCAGATTCACATTGCATTTGCAGTGAGAGTATCACAGAAGTGATGCTGTGCTGTTCATACCAGATTGTATCAGGTGCGACACAGTGCTAGTTCTAATTGTTAAATACAGTGGGTCCGGCCTGGCTTCTCCGCTGCACTTGCCCCTCGTGTAACCAGTATTTTGTAGAGAGGACTCTGACACAATGTAAACGGTCTGTTCCTTATCAAATCTTCACACACCTGTTCCTAAGTGGTGATTTTTCAAACGCCATTATTCTGGTTACATTCTTCAGTTGGTACTCTACTATAAAGAGAAATTTTCTCTTTGCTCCACTTATTATTTTAACCAGTAATCAGTGTGGATTCATGAATCCCTACTTTGTTCAATGGATTATAATCTGTTATCATTATTTGTATTTGATGTTACAAACTGTCTTCACGATGTTTTCTGTATCCGTTTGCCATGTCCCCATGATTCTTCCAGGACTTGCTTACTTTTGGCACAGCAAGGACTCCCAGACTTACCCTGTACCGTCCTGCCCAAGTCCTGAAGTCAGCCATTTTTCTAGAGCCCTGGTCACTTTGGAGAACGGTACTTAGAAACAAAGATCTGGGAGCTAGGTGCACTCATGCTATTAGTGTCTGTGCCCCATTATCCTCAGTGTGTCCTTATTCGATCACACACGTAACCAATCTCCTGTGGCTGCCACCCCAGCCCCACCCCATTACACCAGGCACAATCACCACCCTCACCTTGCTTCTCGGACACGCCTTGCCAGGTCACTGCTGCCCCACAATCTGAGGCCTACCCAGATGTTTCAGCCAATGGCTTTTGGCCTAACCTGTGAATGAATGAATAAAAGAAAGGAACCTGGTCTCCCTGTTATTTCTTGCGTCTGTCTTTGGTGAATTATTATTTTTTTAGACTTCACCTTCCCTCCCTCAGACACCTTTCTTTAATTGCCTAGAAATTGTACATTGTTTTTATATTCTTCTATTTATGTTTCTTTAACTATTTCAACAAATATACAAATAGTCCTTGTTAACTACTTCAAGGTTTGAATAGCAAGAGATACCATATGGCTTCTAAGTTCTGGACTGCTTGCAATAGTTTTGCGTGAAATTTTAATTTATTTAGCTCCTGAGGTCACACAGCACAAGTCAGGATAGCAAGGGTTACTGATACTTAAAATTTATTTATAATTAGCCCTGGCCAGTTTGGCTCAGCGGTTAGAGCGTCGGCCTGCGGTCCGGAGAGACCCGGGTTCGGTTCTCGCTAGGGGCACGTACTTCGGTTGCAGTTTGTCCCCGGCCCTGGTTGGTCGTGCGGGTGGCAGCCGCTCGATGTGTCCCTTTCACGTCGATGTTTCTCTCTCTCTCTCCCTCCCACTCTATCTGTAAAAAAAAAAAAAAAAAAATTTATTTATAATTAATGTCAAGAACACATACCTATGACTTTACCCAAAGACATAAGACTGTTAGTATGCTTTACTACTAGGTTCCCTTGAATCCCCTTTTCACATTAAATTATTTTATTCTAATCTACTTGAGAAATTATACCATGTATAAATATTTGTATTTAAATTTGTATATTTCATGAAACTGTGCTCACCTATCATTTATCTCACATCTTCCTGCTTAGATCCTGTCTTTATTTTTGCTTGAGTACATCCTTGATTAATCTTTTCCAAGAAAATGGCCAACTTCCTGAGAATGCCATCACATAGCATTCAAACACTGCTTTTCATTAAAAAATATCTTTAATTACAGTTGACATTCAACATTACATTAGTATTATATTAGATATACAGCATAGTGGTTAGACATTTAACGTAAGAAGTGATTGATTCCCCAATAAGTCTAGCACCCATCTGGCACCATACGTAGTTATCATACTGTTAATTATATTCCCTACACTGTACTTTACATCCCCATGACTTTCTTATAACTGGCAATTTGTACATCTTAATCTCTTTCTTGTTTTCACCCCCCCACCCCCAACCAAACCCTCTCCCATCTGGCAACCATCTTATTTCTTCTTTGTATGTTTCATTTTTTTAGATTCCACATGTAAGTGAAATCATTTGGTATTTGTCTTTCTCTGTATGATTTATTTCACTTAGCATAATACCTCTAGATCAGTGTTGTCGCAAATGGCAAGATTTCATTCTTTTTTTTAATCCTCACCTGAGGACATTTTTTTGATATTTTGTTCAGATAAAGTGGGAGAAAGAGAGAAACATTGACGTAAAAGGGACACATCGAGTGGTTGCCACCCACACGACCCAACCAGGGCCAGGGACAAACTGCAATTAAGGTACGTGCCCTTAGCGGGAACCAAACCCGGGTCTCTCCAGACCGCAGGCCGACTCTCTAACTGCTGAACCAAACCAGCCAGGGCAAGATTTCATTCTTTTTTATGGCTGAGTAATATTCCATTGTAGATATGTATCATGTCTTTATTCATTCACCTATTAAAGAATACTTAGGTTGTTTCCATATTTTAGTTATTGTAAATAATGCTGCAATGAACATAGGAGTGCATATGTCTTTTCAAATCAGTATTTTGGATTTCTTCAGATAAATACCCAGAAGTGGAATTTCTGGGTCATAAGGCAGTTCCATTTTTCATTAAAAAAATTTTTTCTTTCCCCTTTAGAGAGAGAGAGAGAAACATTGATGAGAGAACGATTGGCCACCTCCTGTATGCCCCTCACTGGGAATCGGGCCCACAACCTGGGCATGTGCCCTGACCGGGAATCGAACCAATGACCTCTTGGTGCATGGGTTGATGCTCAACCACTGAGCCACACCAGCTGGGCGATAGGTGAGAATTCTTATGTCAATCTGTCTTTTTTCCTTGTACATATTTTTTTTTGCTTGTTATTTGCAGTCACCAGAATAAACCATTAAGTAGGTCCTTCTTTTTTTTTTTTATCCTCACCAGAGGACATTTTTCCATTTTTTGTTCAGGTAGAATGGGAGGGAGAGAGAGGAACAGAGAGAAAGAGAGAAACATCGATGTGAAAGGAACACATCGAGTGGCTGCCACCCGCACAACCGACCAGGACCGGGGACAAACTGCAAGCGAGGTATGCGCCCTTAGCAGGAACTGAACCCGGGTCTCTCAGGACCGCAGGCCAACCCTCTAACCGTTGAGCCAAACCGGCCAGGGCAGTAGATCCTTCTTTAAAACTTCCTCCCACATATTTTCCATTATCTTGACTTTCTTACATGTGTCCTTGTGTATGACTGAGCACTTGTATGGTTGCTTCACGTGAATTCTTTTTGTTGTTAATCCTCACCTGAGGATATTTTTTCCATTAATTTAGAGAGTAGGAAGGAGACAGGAAGAGAGAAACATCAATGTAAGAGAGACACATCAATTGATTGCCTCCCACACACTCTTTACCAGGGCCAAAGGTCGAACCGGCAACTCAGGTACATCCCCTTGACCAGAAATTGAACTCTCGACCCTTTGGTGCATGGGCTGACACTTTAACCACTGAGCCACACTGGCCAGGGCAGCTTTAATTCTCTTGATGTTTTAGTTTTACATCTGTACTTGTGGCTACTTTGTGTGTATGGCTACTTTTTGCATTCTCCCCACCGCCCTGAATTTCACTCTTAAGGGTAACCTAAAAGTGCCTTCAAATGTTGAGAAATTTGGAGCAGACTTGTACAATTTGACACACACTATACACACCTACCTATCTCTTAAGTTAATACTCGTATTTTAACTATACTAAATTAGAAAAGGCTGCAAGATCATAAATTCCTTTACAAAGGGAAAAATCACTCAGAATGTTCTCTATCATGTTCTCCTCTTCACTGGAATATCCAAGAAAAGAAGGGAGCATAGAGACCTATGATATCAGCACCTTTATGTACTTAATACTTAACGCACTGCACCTTCACAACAGTATGAAGTATCATCAGAGCAACTTGCTCAGTTAGCTGGTCACTGGTGGAATAAGTGGCAGAGCAAGAGTCCAAGTCTATTCAGCTCCATTTTGCACTGCGGTGTATTTGCAGCAACTAAAATACTGAAAGGCACATAAGATGTAGAATATATATATATCATCAGCACTTGCTTTTTATTGCCTCATAATATTCTACTGTGTGGACATACCATATTTTTATTTAACCATTCATTCACCTGTGGGACATTAGTTTCTACTTTTTGGCTACCATCAATAATGCTGCTGTGAACACTCATCATGTTCCAGATTTGGTGCAGACATACAAGGTTGGGCCAAAGTAGGTTTATAGATGCAAGCACACAAACAGTTCATTCTTCTATTGTTCTTATTTTAATTTTTTCTATTGATTTTAGAGAGATGAAGGAAGAGGGAGAGATAGAAACACCGATGAGAGAGAACATCAACTGGCTGCCTCCTGTGTGTCCCCCACTGGGAATCAGGCCCACAACCTGGGCATGTGCTCTGACTGGGAATTGAACCAGCAATCTCTTGGTGCATGGGTCGACACTCAACCACTGAGCCATATCGGCCAGGCTAGTCTTCTACTGTTTATTATTATTATTATTTTTTAATCTTCACCCGAGGACATTTTTCGATATTTTGTTCAGATAGAGTGGGAGGGAGAGAGAGAGAGAGAAACATCAATGTGAAAGGGACACATTGAGTGGTTGCCACCCACATGACCCAAGGGCCGGGGACAAACTGCAAGCGAGATACGTGCCCTTAGCGGGAACCGAACCCAGGTCTCTCCAGACTGCAGGCCGCCGCTCTAACTGCTGAGCCAAACCGGCCAGGGCCTAATTATCCTATTGAATGAGAAGCGGTATTTATTTCATTGTAGTTTTGATTTGCATTTCCTTCAATGTTAATAATGCAAAGTGTCTTTTCATGTGTTTTTGGGTCATATGTTAGGTCTTCTTTGGAGAAATGTCTATTCAGATACTTTGCTCAGCTTTAAAATGGATTGTCTTTTGCCCTGGCTGGTTTGGCTCAGCGGTTAGAGCGTCGGCCCCGCGAACCAATGAGTTGCGAGCTCGATTCCCTTCAAGGGCACGTACCTCGGTTGCAGTTCATCCCCGGCACTGGTCAGGTTATGCAGAGGCAAACAGTCGATGTGGCTCTATCGCATCAACGTTTCTGTCTCTTTCTCTCTCCCACTCTGATGATAAATGGAAAAACTTCTCGAGTGAGGAATCATTAAAAAAGGGTTATCTTTTTATTGATAAATTGTAAGTGCTTTAAAAAAGTCCTCTATCAGACATTGCTAATTCTGTGAGTTGTCTTCATTATTGGTTTGCTTTGAAATACAAAATTTAAAAAATTTGATGTTCAATAAGTTCAATTTTTCCTTTGGTTGCTCTTGTTGTTGGTGTCATACCTAAAAAACTATTGCCTAATCCAAGGTCAGAGAGACTTATCCCTATATTTTTCCTAAGAGTTTTATGATTTGGGCTCTTACATTTTTCAATCAGTTTTGAGTTAATTTTTGTATATGGTATGATGTGGGGGTTCAACCTCACTCTTTGCATGTACATATCTAGTTGCCCCAGCACGATTTATTGAAAAGATTATTTTTCCCCACTGAACTGTGTTGGCAGCCTTGTTGAAAATCAATTCACCATACATTTCTGGACTCTTAATTCTGTTTTATTGATCTACATACTGTCACTGTCTTGATTACTGTCACTTTGTATTTTAATAGCCTTTTTAGATAACTAGATATTCTTACTTGAGAAAACACCAGAACTGGACAAGTAGTAGTTTTCTAACAGTAAACTAGTGTAGAATCTATAAACTTTTCCTACTCTGCTAGATCTTTTACTCATGCATCATTTTAAATATCACGCATAGGTCATCTGGAAAATATTGGTTATGTAGATCTTCTAAACATTGGCACATTTCTTTATACACTATCAAAAACAACTGTTGTTAAATCAACAGTGATTTCATCAGAAAAGTATTGGGAAGGTGTCATGCTACTGGTGTTAAGAGGCAAGTTTTCCAAATTACAATTTTCTTTTGAAAGTTCAAATGTTAGCAGTAATAAGTATAGTTACTCTTTTGCCAAATACTCAAGTCTGAATAACCCTGGTTTGCCTGCCAGTCAGAAATCTTTCAAGTAGAAATGACTTTCAATTAAAGGAGTGACTAGTTCAGTTTGCAACTCACACAACTGCATAAGTGCTTTTCTTTGAGACAATCATCCCACTTCATTATGCAACAAAAGTTTTATATGTATTTCTCATTTTGTTTCACAGAGTATTGAAGACAAGGGTCAAGGTTAATTAAAATCAATTTATTACTTCATCAAAGACATTTTATTTTTTTATCCTCATCCGGGGACATTTTTGCATTTATCTTCAGATAGAACAGGAGGGAGAGAAGAAGGGAGGGAGGCGGGGGGGGGGGGGGGGGAGAAAACATCGATGTGAGAGAGACACATCGACTGGTTGCCACCCACACAACCCCAACTGGGGGCAGGGACGAACCACAACCAAGGTACGTGCCCTTAGTAGGAACTGAACCTCAGACTCTCCAGTCTACAGGTTGATGCTCTAACCGCTGAGCCAAACCGGCCAGGGCCATCAAAGACCAACTGTCCCCCCCCACCCCCTTTTAAAGCTATGGTGTTAGGGTGAAGAATATAATTTATAATTTGGTGCTACTGCCTTAATTCATGCTAAGGTATGAGCAGTTTTGCTCATCATAATTTTGTCCCATCAGTAAACTTTCAACCTAGTAAAAAAGGCAAACACTATCTTAGAATTATGAGTTTTGACCTTGTGGGCCCCCTGAAAAGTGTCTTGGGGACCCTCAGGGTCTGTGGTCTGCATCGAAAACCAGTGACCTAATTAATAACTCTAGGCAACGACCATTAAAAAGACAAGCAGACCTGTATTTCTTTTGCTTTTTTTTTTCAATCCTCACCCGAGGATATTTTTTTCCACTTATCTTCAGATAGAATGGGAGAAAGGGAGGGGGAGAAGAAGAGAAGGGGGATGGGAGATATGTGAGAGAGACATACTGCAACCGAGATGCGTGCCTTTGGTGGGCTGATGCTCTAATCACTGAGCAACACCAGCCCGGCCAGACCTGTATTTCTTAATGGAAATATATGCCACCATCAATGTTGCAGTTTGTAAAAAAATAGACTTGAATATGACCAACCCTGTACACGTAATAAGTAGATTATGGTATGTACAGAAAACAAACATGTAAAACACTACCTAAGGGAAATAATCAGCAAAACTCTGAATGTGGGAAGCTTTTAACAAACAAACTGGTTCTTCAAAAAATAAACTGGGGGAAAAGACAGGAGGAGGAACCTATATATTAGAAGAAACTTTAAAGACAAATCAAGCAACTGCAATGTATGAATCTTATGTGGGTCTTGACTCATGCAAATTGTAAAAAAAAAAAAAAATTGAGAATGATTACATTATTTGACAATATTAAGAAACTTAATTTTTTTTTGGTGTAAAAATATTGCAGAGCTTTATACTTTAGAAACATATACTAAGGTATTTATAATGAAAATGAAATTTCCATAACGCAGGATTGCATAGAAATTCCAAGGAAAAAACAAGCACGGTCACACGCAATGGGACAGCAAGTGATTCATCAACGTGGAAAGATCCCAGAGTGCACTTACACACCTAGAGGGTACGATCTACTCCACAGCTTGCTATACGGTGCAGACTATTGCTCCTAGGCTACAAACCTGTACATGTCACTGTACAAAATGCAATCAGGTGACACAAAGAAGATGGATGAGGCTGCTGTCAGCATAGCATGGCAGTTTTATAGCAAACTGTTCTTTTTAAGTAGAAAGAGCACACTCTAAAATAATAACCCTGCCCGCATGCTCACCAAGGTGAAATCATGAACCCCCGGAAGATACTCTGCTTTGAGGAATTTCTGAAGCACCTAAAAGGAAAACATATTCCAAAGAGAGAGGGTCAGAACCTTAGCTTGGGATTTTTCCTAAGAAAAAGCTCACTGATCATCTAACGTTGGATACATTCTGTGGTACTTTTACAACATGTATTTATTAAGCACCTATTTTCTATGATACAAACTCCTGCAAGGCACTAAATGAAATACAAAAATAATTAAGACAGCTCTTCATTGGTAATAGATAATCTAGTTTTGAGACAGACACACAGTGGTTGAAAGGTTTCACCCCAATACATCATATTCCTGAGCACTTAACCCAGTGCTAGTTGTGACAGGTCTAAGGATCTGGGTTCCTCAGAGACAGATGCCTTGTATGAAGCCCAGCTAGGAAACAATCAGAACAGATAAGGTAAATAAGGTAAGTCACAAAAATCCATCCGTAGATGCATTCTTTTCTGAAAAAAATCTCTGCCCCTCTCCTCCAAGTGACAGGGGATAAAAAAGCATAGGTGTACACATGGTTCATTTTAAAAAACGAATACTCTGAAAACAAATTAACACTCTGAAAACAGATAATTTTTCAGAATTAAACTCACTAAACATCTGTAAACAAGAATAAATTTATTTAATTTCTTTTAAAGATTTAATGATATACAAAATGTATATATAGTATAATATCTTTAATACATTTTTCTCCCCATCAATATTAAACACTATTTAAACAGCTTATCTCTCTTTTTGCCTCATCTGTATCTATGAGATACACTACTGAATACAAATAAGATTTACACTGCTCCCTCCCAAATAAAAATTAAAATCAGTACCTAGGAAAACAAACAACAATGGAAAAAAAAATCAAAACATAAAACTTTAGTCAGATGAAAAGTTTTTCTTGTTGTTGAGTATTCAACAACATCTGGGGCAGTTAAATTACATTTTATTAGCATAAAGTTGCATTGCAATCTCCCGACATGATAATACAACTCAACTTCTTAAATAAGTACCACAAACAAAACCCATATTCAGATGGCCCTACACAATTTTAAATATATGCAAGAGTTCATGTTTACATTCTTATTTGATATACTGGTCAAAATAATCTTTGGAAAAATATGTAACTTCCAGGTTGTCAATACAACTACAGATAGGAGAAAAGTTCTTTAACTTTTCTCACAAGGTGACTTCTATTGAACAATCAGTTAAGTTTCTCCTTTGATATATTTATGTTATAAATCTACCATGGCTTGCTTTCTTCTACTTACAATGACTTGATAAACATCTTTTTAAAAATCCACTAATACTTTTGCACAATTGGACTCTAACAAAAAACTGGCTCTATTTTTAAATATGGAGCCTAACCCTGATTCATAAAGTCCCTCTTAGAAAATATTTTTCAGCTCAGGCTTCTTATACATCCCTGTGGATCTAGAACTATAACAAGTTATCACCTTTCCTGTGGCTATCAAGCATCTAGCTGGGAACTAGTGAACATCATCACTGAACACACTACAATACACGGAGGAAGAGGTCTGAACCGCCATTTACCCAAAGGTTGGGTGATTGCTTCATTTCGCTAGCTCAATGGCAGTCAAGCAGCTGCCAATAACATCTGCACTGACACCTAACTTTGGTTAATGGTATTGCACCACATGAGAGTTACTTATCACCCTCTTCAGAACAAAGTCAACTGAAGTCCTCTGCTAAAAAGAGCCCTTTAAAAAGTTACAAATACTAATTCTCCTTTACCTTTAAATTTTAGCAGCTGCTAGCTGTATCCTATAGGTAGTTCCTGACTCACTAGTTTAATCAAGTTTAAGAAAAAGATTTGACCTTTTAACTGTTCCAGAGCTAGCACATTCAATTTGCACATACTTTTCTATATTATCAAACAATTTCCTCCTGAATGAAAAGCGACACAGTAACATTGTTAGGTGTAGGCAAAACCAATGATTCTGTTATAACATCAGACGAATAGAATTAGTTGAATCTGATTCTTTGGCGGAATTTCCAGGCTGAAGAGTCAAATCTGAAGGCTCATCCTGAGGGAATATAATTTTATCAGGTGTATAGTCATTCCTCTTCAAGTCTATATTCACCACCCCAACAAAAGAAAAAAAAAAAAAAAGGGAAAAGTCTTAGAAATGGAATATTAAGAACATTTCTACATCAATTTTCATCTAAACATGCCAGATCTATTTTCTGCTAGGTTGTTATAAATTCAAAAGTCACAAAATTTATACATACAAAATGGAAATCATTGATTCATTTATCAAATAATTACTATGCTCTGACCATGAATCAGTAACTCATCTGAGTATGGAAATATAGCAATGAGCAAGGCAGACAAGGTCCCTGTTCTCGTGGAGTTTATATTCTAGTGGGTAAAGAAAAACAAATAGAAACTTGTAGTAACAAATGCTTTAAAGAAAACAGTGTGATGAGGGCCTGATGAGAGATGGTATAAGTGATTCTTTAAGACAGGGCTGGGCAGAAAAGCCAAAGGAGGTAACATCTGAGCAAAGACTGAATACTGAGAAGTGATAAATCAGAGCTCTAGGAGGAGTGTTCTAGGCAGAGGGAGGTTAACTACAGGCTGTAAGAAGGAAATAAACTTGATGTATTCAAAGAATGGCAAGAAAATAGCATGGCTTCCATGCAGTGAATGAGGGGAAGACTAGTACAAAATGAGATCAAGCAGCAGTTAATGGCCAACGGTTATAAAACTAGTCTATGGATCAAACCTGGTCGGCTATATATATATTTTTTTTGGTTGATCTTAACCCAAGGATATTTTTCCATTGATTTTTAGACAGAGTGGAAAGGAGGGAGAAAGAGAAAAACATCGATGTGAGAGAGACACATTGATTAGTTGCCTCCCGCACGACCCTGACCAGGGCCGGAGATCAAACCTGCAACCCAGGTACATGTGCTTGACCAGGAATCGAACCTGTGACCCTTTGGTCTGCGGGCAGACAACTGTTGAGCCAAACTGGCCATGGCTGGCTGGCTAATTTTTGTAAATAGTTGTATTGGAATGAAGCCATGATCATTTGCTTACAGACCGTGTATGGCTATTTCTGCACTCCAATGTCAGAGCTGGGTAACTGTGACATCAGCCATATGGCCCACAAAGCCTAAAATATTTGCTACCTTACCTTTTACAGTAAAGCTTTCCTGACCCCAGTTTTATGGGATGCAAACTATGATAAGGAGTACAGATTACAATGAAGATCCACTGGAAGGTATTAAGCAGTCTTCAGGGAGAAACATAATTAGATTTGCTTTAAATGCCTATTCTGATTGTCATGTGAAGTCCTGTTAGGGGGCAACTGTCAAGAATCTAGGAAAGAACTGGTAGCAATTGAAGATGAAGAGAAATCTATAATTTCAATAGAGATTTCAGAATTAGAGTAGACAGAATTTGACAGATTGGCTATCAAAGGCGAGAGAAAAAAAGAATTAACTTTTAGGTTTTGAGCCTGAGCAATTGGGTAACGTTAATCAAATGGAGAAGCAGTTTTGTGAGAAAGAGTGGTAAATAAAAGTAAAGAGTTCGGAATGAACATGTTACTTATAAAGATGCTTTAGGGTATACAAATAGAAATGTAGGAAACTGAATATAGAAATAGGAGCTCAAGAAAGAAATTAAGGCTTCAGTTAAATTTGATACTATCAGTATGTAGACTGCATTTATAGCTATGGAGTAGGATGAAATCACGTAAGGAGTTATAGACACATAATACAACAGTTGCAGAACTGAAAAACTGAATGCAGTAATATCAAATTTATAATTTAAACTAACCATAGTCATGCATATACTCTTATACTTTTATCTCTACATAAAATAGAACTGGCATTTAGAACATGAACTGTTAATTAAATAATTCAAGCCCTAATAGTGCTATTAACTAATAAGGTAAGCATGGGCAAATCAGAGTCTCAAGTTCCTGGGGGACAACATAAAAAGGTCTTGCCCTGGCCGGTTTGGCTCGGCGGTTAGAGAGTCAGCCTGCGGTCCAGAGAGACCCGGGTTTGGTTCCCGCTAAGGGCATGTACCTCGGTTGCAGTTTGTCCCCGGCCCTGGTTGGTCGTGCAGGTGGCAGCCACTCGATGTGTCCCTTTCACGTCGATGTTTCTCTCTCTCTCTCTCTCCCTCCGACTCTATCTGAACAAAAAAAATGGAAAAATGTCCTCGGGTGAGGATAAAAAAAAAAAAAAAAAAAAGTCTAAAATTTTTACTGTGTGAACCTGAAAAAAACATACCAAGAGACTGATGAAAAACAAGTATTTGAAGAAGAGCTAAAAGCTCCCCAAATTTTAGGTCATAAATATGCAAATTCAAGAAGCTAAATAAACCTAAAACAGAATAAGCTCACAGAAAGCTATAACTGGCCCTGGCCTGTATTCTCAGTGGTTAGAACATCAGCCAGAGCATTGAGGAGGAGTCACGGGTTCAATCCCTGGTCCCAGTCAGGGCCTGTTCGGAAGGCAACCAATCGACGTGTTTCTCTCTCTTCCCCTCCTCCCTCGTCTACTCTATCTAAAATCAATGAAAAAATATCCTTGGGCAATATTTTTAAATGCTTAAAAAAAAAAAAAAAAGCAGTGTCCACTTAAAATTCTAGATTCAGTGAAAATATCCTACAGGAATGAAGGCAAAAATACATACATTCTTAGATAAGGAAAATAAAAGCAAACCAGTAAAAAAACTAAATGTAAAGACAGAATATTAAAACAAGAGGCGAACCCCATCACCACCAAAAAATAAACCAGACATCAATCAGAAAAAAAACAAACAGCAGTCTAAATCTAACCACATCAACAATTACATTAAATATAAAGGTTGTGAAACACCAATTAAAAGACGGAAATTGTCAGATTTCAAAAAATAGGTTAAATGCAGGACCCAACTATATGCAGTCTATAAGATACTCATTTCAAATATAACTAATATATAGAGGTAAAAGAATGGGAAAAGATATCTGATGATACCACTAATCAAGAGACAGCTAGAGTAGTTATGTTAGTATCAGACACAGTACACTCAAGAACAAGAAAAATTAGCATGGCATTACATAACGATAAAAAGAATCAATTCACCAAGAAGGCAAGAACTGTAAATGTGTATGCACCTAAGAACAAAGTTTCAAAATACACCAAGGGAAAACAGAATAGAATGGCAAAACAGATTAATCCACAATTATACTTAGAGACCTTATTTCTAAGTAATCAATAGAAAACTAAACAGAAAATCAACAAGATATAAAAAATTGGAATACTATAAAAAAACTTCCTTAATTAACATTTAAAAATTTTTTATTGATTGATTTGAGAGAGAGAGAGAGAGATGTACCACTTATTTACGCATTCACTGATTGTTTCTTGTATGTTTCCTGACCAGGGATTGAACCCACAACCTTGGTGTACTGGGACGACGCTCTAACCAACGGAGCTACCTGACCAGGGCTCCTTAATTAACATTTATAGACACACCACCCAACAATAAAATATTCTCTTCAAGTGCATATGCAATGTTCACCAGAGAGGCTATATATGGTTAAAGTTTTTGTTTAATTGAAATCATGTAACGTATATTCTCTTATCATAACGAAATTAAACAAGAACTAAGCCCTGGCTGGTGTGGCTCAGTGGTTGAGTGCCATCCCATGCACGAAGAGGTCATGCGTTCATTCCTGGTCAGGGCCAACCAAGCTTGATCTCCCAGATTGCAGGCTTGATCTCCAGTAGGGGGCATGCAGGAGGGAGCCAATCAATGCTTCTCCCCCCACCCTCTAAAAACCAATAAAAACATGTTGTTGTTGTTGTTTGTAAAAAGAAATAAAAAAATAACAAAGATAATCAGAAAATCTACAAATACTTGAGAATTTAAAGACACTTTAAAGTAATCCATAGGTCAAAAAGGAAATCTCAGGAGAAATAAGAAATATTTTAAAGTAAGTAAAATATACCAAACTTTATAGGATGCAGCTAATACAATGCTTAGAGATAAATTTATAGCACTAAATACTATATTAGAAAACGTCTCAAACCAATAATCCAAGCCAATCTAATCCAAACCAATAATAAAACTTAAACTAGAGAAAAACAAAGTAAACACTGAACAAGGAAAGATGGAAATAATAAGAGAGAATAAATCAACAAAATTGAAAACAGAAAATAGAGTAAAACAATGAAAACAAAAGCTGGTGCTTTGAAATATCAATAAAAGTGATATACCTTAGGCCAGACTGACCAAGGAAAAAAGCATTACCATAATGAAAGAGATAATTCACCACAAACCCTACAGACGTTAAAAAAAAAAAGATATTAGCCCTGGCCGGTTTGGCTCAGCAGTTAGAGCATTAGCCTGTGGTACTGAGAGACCCAGGTTCGGTTTCCGCTAAGGGCATGTAACTCAGTTGCAGTTTGTCCTCAGCCCTGGTTGGTTGTGTGGGTGGCAGCCACTCAATGTGTCCCTTTCACGTCGATGTTTCTCTCTCTCTCTCTCTCTCTCTCTCTCTTTCCTTCCCACTCTATCTGAACAAAGAATAGAAAAATATCCTCGGGTGAGGATTTAAAAAAAAAAAAGATATTAATATAAAAACCTCTATGCTCATACATGTGACAATTTAAATTAAATTAACCAATTCCTTTAAAGACACAAACTACTAAAATTCATTAAAAAAGAAACTGATAACCCCAACAGTCCTACATTTACGAAAAAAATAAAACTTCAGACTGAGATGATTTCACTGGACAATTCTACCAAACACTTAAAGTGGGGACAATATCAATACAATCTAGTCCTCAAAACAGAAGCTGTGTAAACACTTACAACTTATTTTTAAGGTTAGTATTATCCTGATACCAAAACAAGACCAAGAGAGTACAAGAAAAAAAAAAAAGCCATATATCAGTATTTTTCATGAACAGAGATACAAAAATCCTCAAGAAATTTTTAGCAAACTGAATCCAGCAATACATGAAAAAGATAATATATCATGACAAAGTGGAGTGTGTCCTAGGAATGCCAAGACTGGTTCAACATTTCAAAAATCACCCCATGTAATACCACATAATATTAACCAATTAAAGAAGAAAAACCACATGGTTACATAAATATATGCACAAAATTCACTGTATGAATTCAATATACATTCAAGGCAAGCATTTTTAAGAAACAAGGAGTAGAAGAATATGTCTTCAACCTAATAAAGCATATCTACAAAATCCTTACAGCCAACATCATCTCAATGTTTTGTAAAAGACTAAATGCTTTTCCCTTAAGATTAGGAACAAAAGCAAGGTGTCTGTGCTCACTATTCCTATTTAAAAATAAAAGAAATATTGGTTGGAAAGAAAGTAATAAAATTGCATCTACTGTCTACACAGAAAATTCCAAAAAGTTTACACCCCCTTCCCCCAAAACAGAACTAAGTGAATTTAGCAAGGTTGCAGGATTGCAAGATACAAGGTCAGTATACAAAAAAAACAAAAAAGCCTCTATGCTATAGGTATTTTCTGGAGCCATGCACTCTGGCTCCTAAGTCTAAGCTCTTCACTCCTACATTATTGTTTATAATGAAAAATACAGCTCAAGGGTGAATCCCAGGAATCTAATTTTTAAAAAAGTTCCACAGGAAATTCTGATGCACACTAAAAGGTGAGAACCACAGGTTTATGCTATAACCCACAATTCAATAGTAACTTGTAATTCTTCAAATACAAAGATGAAGTTACTATCATGAGAGAATATATCTGTAGTTCCTATTCCTGCTTCATGGAATATTCCTGCCAACTCTGACAGGCTAACTTGAAAGTCTATTCATCCTCAATCTTAGGAAAAGCTGTCAGTTCCCCAGGTAGTATCTCCTGACCTCTATGTTTGTGTTAAGTGATCTGCTTACCTGCTCTATTTTTTCTGCTCGGCATTTATGACAGTCCTATAACTCTGTTAATCCTGTCAATTTTCAAGATTTGACTAAACTCCATTGAGAGGAGGGACCATGTTTGTCTAGTTCCCTATTGTATTGTCAACATCTAGCACAATTCCTGGAAACTAAAAGACACATAAATAAACTGTGTTTTTATAAGTAATGAAAGAAAGCATAGATCCATTTATGAACAACATGTATTTGTGCTTCTGGCCTTATAAAGTATCGTAGTAACAAACTTTACTAGCAATTTATACATTACACTGATTAAGAAAATGTTTACCTGGAAGTTTAAGCTTTCTACAGCAAGAATTACAGTGATGTTTGGCTCTAAAGTTTTTTATTGCATCTTCTCCTAGATTTGCTGGGCCAAAAACCATATCACAGGATCTATAGCATTGGTAGTTTAAATTAAAAAAAACGTTAGTTTATGCAAGCAGAAATATAGGACTTAAAATTATGAAATTGTCTTAATAAAATTATTAAAACTTATTACCTCTTTTCTTCTGCTTTTATCACAGATGGGTCAGTCAAATTTTCACCCACGCCTTTATGTGCATAGGTAAAAAAGATAATTTATTTTATGATTGATGTAAACATTGACATTTGCACAATAAAAAGTCATGAGATTTTATAGCATCAACATTTATATAATATTAAATTATTCAAAAGAGTGTTTTCCTCTCGTGATATTTTATAACTTGATTTATGACTTCATATTGTACCAGGGACACAGCTCCTGCAATGTAACTCAGAGTTAAATGTCAGAGTTGGTAGGTATGCATGTGAGCTCCTGATGGCACCAGCTTCTGATGAAACAGGGTCAAGGTTGCAAGCACATATCTGCTTATGTAAAAAGTCTACACAATCTGCCATCGTTTCATCTCAGTTAGCAAAGAACACCTAGGTTCACAGAAGCATAATCTACAGGCCATTTAAAAAGTTTGGATTTTTAAAAAATCACACACTAACACTCAGAGTGAGGCAAAAGTAGGTCTACAGTTGTTCGCATGGAAAATAACACTATAATAAATAACAATGCAAGAACAAACTGTATTCCGTATTCTCACAACTGTAAACCTACTTTTGCCCCACCCTGTATGAATATATCTTCTTTTTCTTTTATCCTCACCAGAGGACATTTTTGTATCTTCAGATAGAGCAGGAGGGAGAGAGGGAGGAAGAGAGAGAGAGAAACATTGATGTGAGAGAGACATTGAGTGGTTGCCACCCAAATGACCCCAAACAGGGTGGGGACAAACTGCAACTGAGGTATGTGCCCCTAGGGGGGACTGAACTCGGGACTCTCCAGTCCACGAGCTGACGCTCTAACCACTGAGCAAAACCGGCCAGGGCATGAATGTATCTTCTTTAAAAAGATTCAGATATCATGCCCTGGCCGGTTTGGCTCAGCGGTTAGAACGTCGGCCTGCGGTCCAGAGAGACCCGGGTTCGGTTCCCGCTAAGGGCATGTACTTCGGTTGCAGTTTGTCCCCGGCCCTGGTTGGTCGTGCGGGTGGCAGCCACTCGATGTGTCCCTTCACGTCGATGTTTCTCTCTCTCTCTCCCTCCTATTCTATCTGTACAAAAAATGGAAAAATATCCTCGGGTGAGGATTAAAAAGATTCAGATATCATAAAGAATAAAATTGTGAACAAATTCCTTTTCCTCCAGCTCTCCTACCTCTTCATTCAGATAAGTAAATAAAGAACACTAACTGGTCTGGCCAGTGTGGCTCAGTGGTTGAGCATTGACCCATGCACCAAGAGGTTGCCAGTTTAATTCCCAGTCAAGACACATGCCCAGGTTGTGGGCCAAATCCCCATTGGGGGGCATGCAGGAGGCGGGCAATGTTCTCTCTCATTGATGTTCTCTCTCTCTCTCTCCCTCTCACTTTCTTTCTCTAAAATCAATAAAGAAAAAAAAAACTTAAAAAAAAAGAGAACCCAACTGACATGTATAATCACAAATATTTAACACATTAGAATAAAATCTAATAAAATGGTTACATTTCACAATTTTTAAAAAGCCAGAATTAAAACATGATACTACTTTCTACTCATCAAACTGGCAAAAATTAAGAATATTCAGTCCTGGAGAAATTGAGGCGAAACAGGCATTCACGCACAGTGTTTAATATAAATTCCTCCAACCTTTGGAAAGTAACCTGGCAGTACCTATTAAAACAGGACTTATCTCTTCTTGCAAAGACAATTCAGGAATCTACTTTATGGAAATAAAAGTAGCAGTACAGAAGTATGTTTGTTATAGCCTTGTTTGTAATAGCTCTCAAAACCCCCAAATCAAAACAGAACTAAAAATAGGGTAAATGTTTCTCAATAGAGGATATAAATCATACTATACATACTAGAGACTATCATGCAGCTATTAAAAGGAATAATTTAAAAAAAAACCAATTTCTTAGCTCCCTCCCAAAATTCTCTCTCTCTTTCTCTCACACCCACATACACCATGTTTCTAGTTGAAAAATCACAACACAGCCCTGGCCAGTTTGGCTCAGCAGTCCAGAGAGACCCAGGTTCGGTTCTCACTAAGGGCGTGTGCCTCGGTTGCAGTTTGTCCCCGGCCCTGGTTGGATTGTGTGGGTAGCAGCCACTCGATGTGTCCCTTTCACATCGATGTTTCTCTCCCTCTCTCTTCGTCTCTCTCCCTCCCACTCTATCTGAATAAAAAAATGGAAAAATGTCCTCAGGTGAGGATTAAAAAAAAAAATTCACAAAACAAAATGATTAAAAATAAGAAAAATAGCACCTCCATTTGTGTATTTGTCTTCACACGAAAAAAAAACCAGTAAAGAAGAGAATACTTTGTTCTTTATATTTTTCTACATTGTTTAACTTATTTGTAGTAATCATTTAAAATATTTCTGAGCCCTGGCTGGTTTGGTTCAGCGGTTAGAGCGTCGGCCTGTGGTCCAGAGAGACCCAGGTTCGGTTCCCGCTAAGGGTGCGTACCTCAGTTGCGGTTTATCCCTGGCTCCGGTTGGTTGTGCGGGTGGCAGCCACTCGATGTGTCCCTTTCACATCGATGTTTCTCTCTCTCTCTCTTCCCCATTGTCCCTCCCACTCTATCTGAACAAAAAACGGAAAAATGTCCTTTGGTGAGGATAAAAAATATATATATATTTCTGAGAAAAAAGCTCCATGAACACATTAAGTATGTAGAGAACATCACAACCACTTCAATTACTGAACATAATTGACATGTTTTTAACTAATAGTTCAGACAAAATCTGTTTAGCCTTACTTCCTATATATTTGGAGACAATTAAATGATAATTCTTTAAGAATATACTTTAAGATCCTTCCCACTTAACTGGATTGGCCTTTCTAATAATATTCACCAGATTTTCACTATATATACACCATTTAATCATTTATGTAAAATGACTGAAAAAAAGAATAGTCATTTACACAGATTTTCTTTCTTGAGCCTAATCAATACCAACTGTTTGCTTTACAACAAATACTTTATATTTGTATCTATATAATGAAAGAAGTCATCAAGTGATAAACATTCTAAGCAAATGTTCTTATGTGACTTTGAAATCTGGTCTGTTAACATATGAAATTAAGACTGCTCTTTATGGGAAAAATTATGAAAGCTATCATCCCAGCAGAGCTAGCAACTTGCTCAATTTTACTTTCCTCTGGCCCTGCCATGGAGCTGCACTGACATGATGCTAAGCAAATCTACCCTCTCCCAGTCACAATTTCTTTCTTTTTTTCTTTTACATGAGACACACACTGTCTACCAAGACGGCTGTGATCAGTTTTTCCCTCCTTTGTAACATGCTACTCCACCTACCAAGTGCTGAAATCTATTCCCTACCTTTGGAATCTGGGCTGTTCTTATTACTTGCCCTGACCGGTACAATGTGGCAGAAAGGATCTGGGTTAGTTCTGGGCCTAGCTCTAAGAGTTTCTGCTTTCTTTCTGGAAGAAGAGAGTTACCATTTAAGAAGTCTAGCTGCCCGAAACTCCAATGCTATAAAAAAGCAAAAGTTAGCTAGTCACTTGGTGGAGACCTGAGGAATTCAGCTGTCACTGAACAGAGAACTCAAACATTCGACTCCAGTCAAGCTGTGCAAGCTAGTATCCAGCCGTTCAAACTCTCCGAGGGAACAGCAGAGATAAACAATCCCCACTGTGCCTCATCCAAATTCCCCAACCAAAGAAATACAAGCAAATAAAATTATTGTTTTAATCCACTAAACATTTAGGTAGTTTAGTTCAGTGAGATCAAACAAACACCAGGAACAACAGAGATACTTATTAGTGTTTTAAAGAAACAGTCTTTATACTTTAAAAAGACTAAGGCTACACATGTAAGAGTAGAACAGGGTATTTTTGCTTATCAAAACATCTGTATTACCTAAAGAACAATTAAGACAGCCATATCCCATGATTCAGGGCCCTGATGATTATGTTATGGCTATTATTGACTTACTTTTAAAATAAAGTAAGTTAATTATGGCCTAAGATTTTACCTATCTATAAATTAGCGGATTTCTGTACATTATTCATAACACATGAAGAGGTGAGAACCTACTGTACAATTTCACATTAGCAATATTTTAATAAATTTACCTTGCAAATCAAGTACCAGTAATTCCCCTCTTGTATATTCATAGGTCCAGTGGCTAAAGGCTAGCATGATCTCTTCCAGTGTATTAGTTGGAATAATCTCATCACCATTATTATTGTTGTATTTTCTAAATTCTCCAGTCATACATTCTTCCACAGCAAACCACTGTCCTGCTGAATGGCAATACAGCAGGAAAACTTCAAGGAACCTTATGAAAAATGATTATAGATATTACTACCAGATACGGTAATAACACTCTAATTGATCTTTAAAAAGGAGTAAATAATTACATATTCAACATCAATAATAAGGTCAAAAGAGAATTTTATACACCTAACACTAACAGATCCCAGAAAAATTTAAAGATTTACCTTGGAGAATATGGTATGGATTTGGGTTTCATTTGGTTGAAGGCAAATGTGAGTTTTTGTGCTGCTCTCTGTTGCTGAATTTCCTACAGAACAGAAAAAACAAACCCTTGTTCAACATTAAAACTAAGATTTTATTTGGTTTATTATATTTTAGAAGTGAAAACATGAAGCTTAAATAATATCCCACTGTTATGCGTTCATTAGCACTTACTCTGAGACAGAGATGCAGAACTGTATCTTCTTTGTAAATACTTGACCATGTGTTAACCACCTCAGGAAGAAAAGATTTGATAATATAGAGATGCCCTGATTTGAGGATATCATGTTCTGACCAGGTACACTGTACTTTGACAGCTCTCCGCAAACCTCCTCCCATCTCCTCTTTACTTAAAAACTCTATTTTGGCACAGAGGCCTAACTGTGACCAAGAAGACATGCTGTTATTCAATATGCTGGGCGAACTCTCTTCCAAGCGATACACTGTGACAGGCTCACCTGTAACATGAATGAATACAGTTTAAGGTCAAATTATGACATTTTGAAAAAGACAATGTAGAATAAAAACTGAAAGGTATCTTTGATTAAGATTAAGTAAGAAACAGAAGAAATAAGTCAAGCTGTAGTTTTATAAAAGTAGTTAAAGGGCAACAAATGACCATAATCGAGTTTTTAAAACTGTAATAATTTTCACACAAAAAAACTTTTAGAAAGCAGGTAGAAGTCTCTGTTCCACAAACTCTGCAAAGTCTATTTATCTACGCCTTCACTACTAGACATTGGCTTACGAGTTTTTCTGAATTGGAGTACAGCACTGCTTTTGGATATGCAAGATACAGAGAAATTCAATACTTTTGATACTTCCCTTTTCTATTTAAACATTCCTGACTCTTGTAGTAGTCAGGCTAATTAAACTTCTATGAAATCAACATTCTTAATGTGATTCTTCTGCCAGCACCCATGTTTTATAGTATAGCTAAAAATCATATATTAATAAATGGTTTATTTTCTCTTTTATTTCTTTACTTTTTAGATTTACCTCTTGGAGGCACAGGTGTAAATGGAATGCTCTGAGATAATCTCATCAAGTTATTTCTTTCCACAGCTGCATAAAAATGAGAGAGAAATAATGAAATCCCTAAAAGTTAAAAATACTATTAAATTTTGTTTTTAATATTACCAACCTGAGTAATAGTAATTTGTATCCATAACTGCCTTAAATGGAGAAGCGAGACCTAAAATACCAAGTGAACAAATAAGCCCCTTTTAATGCAACATAAATTTTTGCCCAGACATTCTCATATAATCATCCTAAGTTTCCTTCATGTAAGCTCTCTCTTCACAAAAAAACCAGAAAAAAACCATAAAACATGTCCATCATGTGCCATATTACCCTATTTCATTATGCCAGATGAGTGTTAAGTGTGCACTCAAGACACCTGGAAGGGAAAAAGCACATGTTTCACACTCTCTTGTCATAAATGCATGTTTCCTATACCCCCTACTCAAAAAGAGAAATATCTTTTAGTTTTGGACCTTTGGGAGCTGAGGCCTGTAGTCATGTAACTATATTAGTGGGATGACCATGAAAAGATGAACTTCTGGAATATGAAACATGAAAAAAGCCCCTCCTCCATCTCTAAATATAACTGAGGAATTTACTTTCTTTTTTTTTTAATCCTCACCCGAGGACATTTTTCCATTTTATGTTCAAGTAGAGTGGGAGGGAGAGAGAGGAAGAGAGAGAGAGAGAAAGAAACATCTACGTGAAAGGGACATATCGAGTGGCTCCCACCCGCACAACCAACCAGGGCCAGGGACAAACTGCAACCAAGGTACGCCCCCCTAGCGGGAACCGAACCCAGGTCTCTCTGGACCGCAGGCCGATGCTCTAACCGTTGAGCCAAACCGGCCAGGGTGAGGACTTTACTTTTTAACTGGAGTGAGAAAGATGAAAAATAAGTAAAATATGCTATGTGTTAAGCATCTAGAATATAAAGTATCTGTCATGCAGAAGGAAGTTAGTCAAAAGTTTTAATACTGTGTGATAAGTATAAAGTATATGTATACACACACATACAATAAGATTATAGAGGAGAGGGTACCAAATGCCTCCTAGTTGAAGAGAGGTTGAAGGCTGATAAAAGAATCACCTGTGGGGCTTTTTCAACATACACCTATCCAGATCTCACTTCAAATTAGTCTAAGTCTGTAGGTATGTATCCTCATACAAATGACCCCCTACAAGCAATGGGATATGCAACCAAGATTGCAAATTAAAGAGCAAGACTACAGGCATACCTGTAGAAGGTAAAGCTAAAGAAGCAAGGAATACCAAATTATTAAGAGCCAAATATGCCATGCTAAGAAAGGATACTGGGTTTTGTGCAATGACAGTGGGGAAAATGTAAAGCAGAGGAGTGACAAGATCAGATCTTTTAGAAGAATCATCTTGATGGCAGAATAGAAGGTAGACTAGAAGGGAGGACAAATGGCACAACCACTTTGGAAACCTATTTGGCAGTAAGTACTAAATGTGAACATATGCATATCCTCCTACCTAGCAATTCTGCTCCTAGGTTTACTTCCCAAACAACATGAACAAGAATGCTCCTAACAGCACTATTCATAATAGCCACACAATGGAAGCTACTGAAATGCCCATCAAATAGTAGTATAAGTAAGTAAATTCAGTATTTCCATACAAGGAAATTGTGTATAGTAGTGAGAATACATAAACTACCACTATACAAAGCCAATACCGATGACTCTCATAAAACATGTTAGGAGGAAGTCAGACATATTGTATTACAAGAGTACATATTGTATGATTCCATTTATATACCTACCACACACACGTGAACTAATCTACTGTGTTATTTGGGGGCAGAGGTTCTAACAAGAGGATACAAGGAGCTGGAACATTGGCAATATTCTGTTTTGGGATCTGGGGGCCAATTACATGGAGACTTACCTGTACTTTTCTGTATACATATTATATACTTCAATAAAAGGTTTAAAAATGATGAAGTTCTAAACTGAAAGCTGCAGAATGTACAGTGGAAGGTGAATTCTAGAGATATTTAGGAGGCAACTACAACAGGACTTTGTGAGTGCAAGGTCAAGGGGGTCAAGAATAGCTCCCACTCAGGTTTTACCCAGCTAACTGAAACAGCACCATCATTCACTAAAAACAGAAATATAAAAAGAGGAGCAGGCTGGGTCACAGGGATGAAGGGGGAAAGGTGGTAGTTTGCTATAATAAATCATATATGACCACTTTTTTCCACATTAAATATACCACAAGGACTCACCATTTAATGTTCCTTCTTCAGATGATCTAAAGAAACACCAGAAAATGTACTGTTATGTCACAACTTTACTTGCCATTTCCCTTAAGATAATGCCAAATTCATACACAAACATATATATATCCATATGCATATAACTTTATCAACACCCTGTACCTCCAATTTATGCCTATATAAATATTAGTAGTAGTCTGGTGCCAAACTGATAGTTCAACACTAACAGAGTACAATATTCCATGATGTCTCTATTTGTGGAGATTCCAATATAACAATGCCTTTGTAGGATTCTAAAAATACTTCCAATAGAGTAGATGAGCAAAGAACTGAGAGAAAAGAAAATAGATGTCATTTTGCAAAACTTAATTTCTAATGCTGAGCAAAATTTTCCAATATTGAATGTATTATTCATATCAATGTATACTGGTACCACGTGCGGTGGTTCTATTAATCTCATGATTCCAGTGCAAATTAGAGAAACAGACGTAAAGGAGAGTGAAATGGAAATAAAGAAAAATGGGTAAGAGGCTTAGCTCTCCCATTATACAGCTATGTGCCTTGCGGAAGACCAAAAGAACTAGACCAGAAAGGACCTCTGGAGTAAAAAACCTTTGCAGTTTCTTTCCAGTTATTATAGTCTATCTGATCCTGATTATTTCTTCTTGATTTTCACCACAAGAACATAAAAATTTTTTATAAGTATTTCGACCCTAGCATCATTCTTTGCTGCTGATAAACCCCTCTTTTCTCAGCACCCAAATAATGCTGACTATCTCTGCCTTTCTGGGTACTTCTAAGGGTCAACATCTGTAAGACAATGTTCTCTTGTTAGCTAAATCAAAATCAACTTTGCTCTTGCCAGTGTGGCTCAGGTGGTTGGAGTGTCATCCCATATACTGAAAGGTTGTGGGTTCAATTCCCCATCAGAGCACATACCTAGGTTGCAGGTTCAATCCCCAGTTGGGGCACATATGGAAGGCGACCAATCAACGTTCTCTCACAATGATGTTTCTGTTTCTCTCTCCTCACCCAAAATCAATAAGCATATACTTAGGTGAGGGTTAAAAATAATAACAAATCAACTTTAAGTACCTATTCTATATTTATATTCCATGCTTTTATTTATAAAAGAGTATTCTCTGAGGAGGTCTGCTATAGATTGGTTTTCCAAATGCCATTCAGGGCCAGGGTACCCAAAGATTTTCAACAACTGCATATCCATGTGGCATTTGGTTTATTTTCTTTTGTATATATTCACATCTTTTTCTGATGCACAGAAGGAAATGGGGAAAACACTGTGGAATATATGGTAATTTCTATCAAATTGGTTTCCCTTCTCAAGTAGTCCATATCAGAGTGTAACTCTACCATACTTCCAGTATCAAACTGATGTTAAAAGGCTTTTAAAAATGTTCCTTGGAATCCTAAAATACTAATTCCCAGGCTGGAAACACAGAAATTATCTTTGAGTCTTCTTTATCTCTATGTTTAATCTGTACTAAATTTTTTTACTTTCTGGGGATGATTGCTTGTCAGATTGCCTTCTGTTTCTATTATTGGTTCTGGATTGCCATCAGTTTTCGAGTGGATCTCCCTGGATGGAAGCTTTCTAATGCACACTGTGTATTGAAGTGCTTCCCAAAACCAGTGCAAGGTTTGTTGATTAAAACGATAGGCAGAATAATTATGCAAATACAAAAACTAAAGTCCCAAACTAGGTCTTTGAATAAATGTATTCAAGATTAAGTTGAAAACGAAATAAAATCATAATTCTATCATAAGAATGACTTCAGTAGAGTTGTAATTATTCTATAAGTATAGTATAACTATATAAAATTTAAATTAATATAGTAACTCATAATAAATGAGTTACCCCAATCTCTTATATATAAAGACAGGACATGCTAAAATAATCATTACCCATTGATAAAGGAGTATTACAGAGATGATGCAAAGAGCAGAAAAAAGACTATGATACTTTACAGGCTAATGATAAGAAAAGGCTTACTTACATTTCTCTGTTTGATGGTCTATCTTGTAACCAATCCTTTAGTTAAAAACAAACAAACAAAAAGTTATAGAAAAATATCTCTAAATGAAGCATAAATGTTTAGCACTGTTTTGTTTCCTACAGTATGTTTTAAGAATGAGAGGCTGAAAAATAATATAAAGTCCTTATTTCATATAACTGAACTAATAAAATAATAAATGGATATAACTACCATAATGCCATTCCACAAGGTGAATATAAAGAATTTCATGAGCCCTGGCTGGTTTGGCCCAGTGGTTAGAGCGTCAGCCTGCGGTCTGGAGAGACCGGGGTTCTGTTCCCGCTAAGGGCACGTACCTCGGTTGCAGTTTGTCCCCTGCCCTGGTTGGGTCGTGTGGGTGGTGACCACTCGATGTGTCCCTTTCATGTGGATGTTTTTCACTCTCTCTCTCCCTCCCACTCTATCTGAACAAAATATCAAAAAATGACCTCGGGTGAGGATAAAAAAAAAAAAGAATTTCATGAGTGTTATATCCTACAACAGTCTAGTTTTTTATAACTACTTTCTTTAAATATGTATGTGTTTCTATGACTTCAAAGATAAGATGTGCCCCTTGTCAAAAGAAAAACACATCCAAGTATTAAGAGAAAAATTAAAAAAACATGCAAACTGTGAACAAAGAAATCACTAGTAACACTTGGGCATTTAAAAAAAAAAAACTTCACCCAAGGGTCTTTTTTCCATCAATTATTTTTTAAGAGAGAGTGGAAGGAAAGGAGAAAAAAACATCACATCGACTGGCTGCCTCCAGCATAACCCCAACCAGGGCTGAGGATTGAATTGCAACCCTTGACCAGGAACTGAACCTGTGGCCCCTTGGTCCGCGGGACGATGCTCTAACTGCTGAGCCAAACTGGCCAGGGCCATTTAGGCACTTTTCTTTGAAGTCTTTTCCTGTGTATATATGTGCATAGTTTTTATTCTGTAGTTTTAGAATATTTCTAGCTGTGGATTTATTCGTACTTCCTCAGTTTGGGCTATGCTTACTGAATTCAAACATTCATTTTAGTATTTTGCAAAATTCTAAGCCATTTATAATCCCCTCGAATTCTGTCTATTCTTTCAAGGCCAATTTAAAGATATTTTCCATGTCTCTTTGTTTATTACATTTTCCATCTCATAATTTTTCATGACATTCTGGTTCAACTTAGCAATTCTGTTCTGCTGTGCCTCTATTATTTTCATCACCAATGAGTTATTTATTTCTAGATTTTTTCAAACTTGCCCGTCTTTTTGAGTAATAATTTTTTCATACTTGTAATACTTTTTTAAACGGCTTTAATTACTTTAATCTTCTGTAACCAATAATTCTACTATCTTCAGTTATTAGAGTTCTAATTCTACCTGTATAAATTGACTCCTAAGAGCTTTGTTGTTCTATTTATTTATGCATTCACTGGTTGCTTCCTACATGTGTCCTGACTGGAGATTGAACCCACAACCTTGGCGTATCAGGACAATGCTTTAACCAACTGAGCTACCCTGCCAGGGCTGACTCCCATGAGCTTTGTAATTTGGCACTGTGAGGTCATTTTTAGTGGAACTGTATTTGGGGCAATACTGTGCTTCCTTCCAGAAAAGAGTAACTGTGACTGTGAAACTCTGTTCACTAACTCCCTTTCCCTATTGTCTTAATTTTTTCAATAGTATGAATTTTAATAAAACAATCTATCTCCTCACAACAGAAAGGTAATAATGTTCTTGACAATCCAGGATCATAATTAAGAGCACTGATTTCTATACTTAACTATAAAGAAACAATTTTTCTGCTTTCTGTCAGAGTCTGCTTTTAAAGAGGGTTTGTAAAATCAAATATTACCTCAATTGGTTGGGAATGACTACATATAATAAGTTTCAATTCAAACAGAGGTTCCTACCTTTCTTTCTTTTGCATAACTTTTTCTTTAAAAAATCCTACCTGTTAACTACAGGAAGAAACTCTTCCCTAAAACTACCATGCAGATGTCAATTTTCTCAGGTAAAAATTATTTTTAAAGCCAAATACAATGTCAAAATATCACCATCTTTTAGCTCTTCTCTAATAACTGTGTCTTTAAAAATATGCATTCTTGGACATGGACAACAAAGCCGGGGACAGGGCGGGGGGGGGGGGGAGTTTGGGGAGGAGGGTGTCAATGGGATAAAAAAGGAGAAACATCTGTAACAAAAATAAAATTAAATAAAAAATATGCATTCTTTAATTGAAATGTACAAACCGGAAGTAAAGCTGCTTTGGAATCTACTTCATGAGTTTCTTCAGATGGCCTTCTACTGCTACTTTCCACTTAAAGAAAATTGGGGGAAAAAAAGTTACACAACTAAATTTTTTAAAGTATCAACTAACCAAACACAAAGTGTTTCTAGGAATAGTATAACTTTCATAAGATAACTTATCTTCTCTCTAACACTGCTGAACATAAGAATTACATGAAGCCCACGGGTTTCTTGGCAGGACATCATGCTAACATAATTCACATAGTCAAAACACTCACCTTGTTCTGAATGGAGAGGAATAGAAGTTTTGTGGCACTCAATAAATCCAGCATGAGAATTCAGATGTTCCAAAGTGCTTTCAGAAGGAGTATCATTCTGCATATTGTACATACACACAATTTTAAAACGATTGAAATTAATTTCAAATCATTGTCCTAAGTAGATCTTTTTAGTTTACTTAACATGCTTTATTCTACCTGGACACTGAAGGGTGTATTACAAATTACAATTATTTTCTTCAATGTTAATCTCAAAAACTGTATCAAAATACCCTTCTTGTTATTGTTACTCCTGTTTTACACTAACACTGACAATGATAATAGGGCGATTTCTTATGGGTATTTTTAGAAGCATTCTTATTGATTTCTATGAGTTATTTATATGACAAAGATATATCTGATCAAATTTCAATTTTTTGTAATTTGCTTTGACTTACCTATACGCTTTATGTTTTTAGGTACTTAAACCTCTTTACATCCATACCTTAGTATTTTCTATTCTTTATATGTTTAGAGAACCACCCTGATTTTACTAACTTAATATTTCTATTTTCTCAGGTTATTATTTTAATTTTTACATCTAAATTTGGAATTCATCTGAGTTTATGAAGTGACATAAGATAAAAAGGCGTTTACAAATTTCTACCCAATTGTCCAATTTGTATTTATTGACAATATATTCCGTCTCATCAATTTCTAATCCAAACCTACTTATTAAATTCTTATTTGTAGAGGATTATTTTTAGTCACAAAAATGTTTCACTACATATTCATGTCTCAACTGTTTTACCTGCATAAAATACTTTAGTATATAATGGCTAATTCTCTCCTCCTTCTTTTCACCTATTCATTTTTCCAGATGAAGTAATAAATTGCATTCAGCTAATATGGAGATCTGATACCTTCACATTGTTTCCTCTTTTCATCTATAAACAGGTCACACTATTAAGATGTCCAAACCTTTACCACCTCTCAGAAACAATGAGTTTAAAAATGTTACTACCGCCCTGGCCAGTTTGGCTCAGCGGTTAGAGCGTTGGCCTGCGGTCCGGAGAGACCCGGGTTCGGTTCCCGCTAAGGGCACGTACTTCGGTTGCAGTTTGTCCCCGGCCCTGGTTGGTCGTGCGGGTGGCAGCCACTTGATGTGTCCCTTCATGTCGATGTTTCTCTCTCTCTCTCCCTCCCACTCTATCTGTACAAAAAATGGAAAAATATCCTCGGGTGAGGATAAAAAAATAAATAAATAAATAAATAAAAAATAAAAATGTTACTACCAGCTCTGGCTGGTTTGGCTCAGTGGTTAGAACATCAGCCCTCAGACCAAAGGTCACAGATTCAATTCCAGTCAAGGGCACATAACCTGGGTTGCAGGTTTGATCCCTGGCCCTGGTTGGGGTTGTGTGGGAGGGAACCAATCAATGTTTCTCTCCCTCCCTCCCTCCCTCCCACTCTCTCTAAAAATCAATGGAAAAATGCCCTCAAGTGAGGATTAACACCAAAAAGTTACTACCACAAAAAAAAATATTTTCAAAGCTTTTCTACCCTCCGATACTCCACACTCTTTACATTATAGGTGACTTATACCACCAAACAGAAAAGTGCTAATCTTTTTCCTGTACTCATGAAACAACTCTAATTTCCTTTCTCATTTTAGTTGTTTCCTGGAACCAGTTCTAGTTATTTTTTATTTCCTTTATTTGAGTACTTTCTTTAATATATACCATATGATGCAATGACATTAATTTTATAGAACCATCAAGGACAGAAATTTTAATGTGGGATTGATGAGTGTGTTTCAAGGTATTTATAAAAATCTATACCTTAACAGAAAAATTTTTGTAGATGTGCATTTTTCTGTGAAGAGGGTCTGCAGTTCTCTTTAGTTTTCAGAGGGGTGTATAACCCACAAATATCCAAGAACTCAGTTTTTTACCATCATGAGCTACAGCTTAATATTCTAATATTATAGTTTGAAGTTCTTTTCCTCTAAATAGATTACTCAAAATTATTTAATTCAAAACACAGCCACCACTTTTCTACCCACTCTTAGAAACTTGTAATTTCTTCTTGTTTATATCAGACGTTATCTGCTCACTTAAAATTTTTCAGCATATTTCTGCTTTAAGTTCATTTAATAGGTTCACTGTTGAAAGGTGAAATCTGTGGGGACACCCTGACGTTTACCCATTCCCATTAAGAAATGTCCACTTATCCTAAACAATTTCCGATGTATAACAAATGTTTCACAACAGCAAAATGATGCCACCTCGCTCTGGCCAGATGGCTCAGTTGGTTAGAGCATTGTCCAGTGCACCAAAAGGTTGTGGGTTCGATCCCCCATCAGAGCACATGTAGAAGGTGACCAATCAATGTTTTCTCTCACACTGATGTTTCCCTCTCTTTGTTACTTCCTCTCTCTCTAAAATCAATAAACATATCCTCAGGTGAGGATAAAAAAAAAAATGATGCCACCTATGTGTGATGATGCTGTTGTAATACCTTTTTAAAAGATATTTTAAAAGTTCAATGAAATAAAATTAGAGAAGGACATCCTTAGGGTAATTGAAAGAAGTAGAAATACTAAAAAAATGTTTTGGAAGCAAAACCATTTAGACTTAGCTGTTGGTAGTAAGGGAGAAGTAGGAGTGCAGTTCTAACCATGGTGAACTAGAATGCTGACACTATGAAGAGGCAGAAAATAGCCCTGGCTGGTTTGGTCAGCAGAAGCATTGGTCTGCGGACCAAAGCGTCACAGGTTCGATTACGGTCAAGGGCACATACCACAGTTGTTCAATTCCCGGCCCTGGTTGAGGTCGTGTGGAAGGCAGTCAGTCAACGTATGTTTCTCTCTCTTCCTTCCTTCCTCCCTCCCACTCTATCTGAAAAACAGTGGAAAAATATCCTCGGGTGAAATAGAAAATATAGGTGAAATGTGTCTTGTTTTTAAAATAATTCCAGTCAGTTCACCCTCATTATAAGAAACTGAAAGATAAATCAAGATTTACAACTTTTTAAACACTTTTCATTTCCCTTTCTCTCATATTAAAACATTTATAAATTTATTTCCTAAGCAAATTGAGAAAACAAGAAAAGCCTTTAATCATCCTGGTAGTTACTCAAGCTCTTAAACCATCTTGTTACTGTTGAATATAGTGATATTAATTCCTCTACTCCCTTACAATCTCTGCAATTTTTAATTTGCATCCTCCAATATAATGAAATTGCATTCTTGTAGGCCACCTAATTCAGTGGTCTAAGATCTTTTCTTCTAGCTTTCTCTGAAGCACCAGCAACTACTATACATTCTCCCTTCTTGAAATTCTACATTGATTCTGTGATGACTACTTCAACATCGTAACACCTGTCATCTCAATGAATATTACTTCACTGTACCATTTTCCCCCCTCTTAATTCCTAGAGGGAACATTTGAATCTCAGGTTTACTCCTCACCTTGACTTTTCCCCTTTTGACGATATCCTATGTCACTATATATCACTGACCTTTGTTTCTCTTGAAAGCTACCATTTAGAAGCCCCTATTGGCTTGCTGTTCTCTCACATTTCTTTACTTTAAACAACTTAATTACTCCCATACTAATTCATATTCTTTTCAATTTACTTTTTTCTACACATGGATCTAGAATAGTCACTATTATTTGGGCTAAGAAGCTTCTTTCTTTCAATTTCCATGTGTCTGTGTCAAGATCTTATTACCTCTCCTGAAATTTTTTTTTTTAATTCTCACCTGAGGATATTTTTCCATTTATCTTCAGATGGAGTGGGGGGAGGAGGGGGAGAGGAGGAGGGAGGGAGGGGGGAAGAGGGAGGGGGGTAGGGAGGGAGAAGGAACAGACGTGAGAGAGACACATCGACTGGCTGCCTCCCACATGACCCAGACCAGGGCCAGGGACCAAACTGCAACCCAGGTACGTGCCCTTGACCGGAATTAAACCTGAGACTCTTTGGTCCATGGACTGACTCTCTAACCGCTGAGCCAAACCGGCCATGGCCCTCTCCTGAATTTTGATTGAACTTCCTATTAAGTCTCCTGTGTCTATGGTTGCTTCCATCCATCCTGTACACTGCTGCTGGATAAGTGGTCCTACGAAGATAATAAAAAATCTTTAATGGCTGTTTCCTTTGACTCTAACAAATTTTTCAAAATATTTCACTCGATATTTAAGCATTTATGTATCTGGCTCTGTGGCAGTTTGCAAAAGGTCTAGCAAAATTCTCTCTCTCCTACTTTATTCAAACAGCTAAATTACATTTCCAAGCCTCCTTTGCAGTGAGGTGTGATCACGTGACTACATGCTCTCCCTTTGAATTTCAGAGCAAATAATGTGTGCTACTTCTAGGCCCGGCTGATAAAAACCTCTCCTGTGCTTGTCTGTGCTCTATAACACGACTTTGGTGGATAGCAGAGCCATAAAATGAGCCAGAGTTAACCTGCATTCCCGAATGGCTGGATGAAGAGCCATCCCAATGAGCAAGAAATATACTTCTAAACTACTCTCATACTGGACCATTTTAAGCCCTATCTTCTAGAACTTCCTGAGATGATGAACCTATTCTCACTACTAAAACTAACATTTGCTTTACCATGTTCTGTCTCACCACTGTTCATGCTGCTCCTATCTGAAACACCGTTTTGTCTAAAGAATTGCCTACATATCTTCCCACAGCTTTTCCAAATCTTACTTCCTTTAAGAAGTTTCTCTGACATCTTCAGCTTGAAATATTTTACCTCATCTAAATAAGTATATATAAGTACAAGATTTCTAGTCTTGGGTTACAGTCATTCAAGTGCATAGGTATGGGGTCAAAGGCCATCTCAGGCACTGACTGATATCTATGTCAGTAAGTTTTATCACTAATGCTGAAAGGTTGATATCAAGTACCTCTTAAATTCTAGGACTCCAAGTATCCAACTACAAAATTAAAACACTTAAAAAATTACATTCACTAATAAAGAGTGAACAAATACACTACCTAAATTATAATGTATGTCTCACTAGTACAACTAAATATATTGTAAGGAAGAACTAAAATAAGAGGCAATGGGCTTTCTTAAACTAGCATAAATAAACTAAATAACAGCAAAATAATATACTGGGTATGCATTTTTAATAAAAGTATATTTGTATATAGGGAAAATGTATGATAAGAAATTTTATTAAGCTTAAATAATTCCAGTTATAAAAAGCTCTACTAAAACTTGTAAAGATCCATAAAACACTTCATTTACTTATAAAATCCACTTCAGTTAAAACTTATTCAAGAAAAACCCTATATGGAATGTAGATATATCATCTCTACATTTTAAGAATTATTAAACCAGCTTTGGTAGAGGTTTATCTGTTTGTTTTCCTACTTCTTACTACCTTTTCTCATTCACTTTTTTCCCCTTTTTACTTTCATCATCATGTGTCAGCTAAGGTTACCTAAATGCATTCAACCCATTTATATAGTTCTCTCATTCTATTTAAGGTATTACATATAATGAAAAAAACTCACATCTTTGGAACAGAAGTATGCCACAGAATTAAAATGGTTAGAAAATACCATGCAAATTATAGTCTTACGATGAGTCCACTGAACTTATTACCTTCCTCCATCTAAAGGTATATGTATATTTTATTTTTTTTTTAAATTTTTGTTAATCCTCACCTAATGTATTTTTTTCTATTGTTTTTTAAAGAGAATGGAAAGGAGGGTGGGAGGGATGGAGAGAGAAAGAAAGATCAAAGCGAGTCACATTGACTGGTTGCCTCCTGCACCCATCCTGACCAGGGCCGGGGATCTAACCTGCTTCAACCCAGGTACATGACCCTGACCAGGAACTGAATGTGAGACCCTTTGGTGCAAGGGCTGACGCCCCAACCACTGAGCAACACCAACCAGGACAGGTGTATGTATATTTTAAACTGACTTTGACTCCCACATATACTAAAGAGAATTTACCTGATATTTAGGCATCTCTGAATACTCCACAATCGTATCTCTCATATCTTTCTGCTGGTCCTATTTGAGATAAAAAATACAAACTTAAAGGCAAATAAAATATGAAAAGATAAAGAACATCATGTAATTATTCCATCTCAATTTGCATATAATCACCAATTAAATCCCAGGTTAACAAAATCTAGTTAATTGACATTAAACTAAGTTATTCATTTTAGTATAATACTTTAAACAGAATATATGTTATTAAAAAAAAAAATGTATTTGGCCCTGGCCGGTTTGGCTCAGCGGTTAGAGTGTCGGCCTGCGGTCCAGAGAGACCCGAGTTCAGTTCCTGCTAAGGGCGCGTACCTCGGTTGCAGTTTGTCCCCGGCCCTGGCTGGGATGTGCGGGTGGCAACCACTCGATGTGTCCCTTTCACATTGATGTTTCTCCCCCCCCCCCACTCTATCTGAACAAAAAATGGAAAGATGTCCTCTGGTGAGGATAAAAAAAAAAATGTATTTTATCATCAAAATGCCACGAGTCTACCTTTTATATGTAGGATAATAAGTAATTGCACAACTAACTATGGACATA
Source organism: Molossus molossus (assembly GCF_014108415.1). Taxonomy (NCBI): domain Eukaryota; kingdom Metazoa; phylum Chordata; class Mammalia; order Chiroptera; family Molossidae; genus Molossus; species Molossus molossus. The sequence continues at coordinate 188,767,093 of NW_023425344.1, forward strand.
TGAGAAATAATCACACATAGAAACTCATTATGTCATCATTTCCTTGGCTTCGACTTCAGGAAAAATCCCATTTTCAATGTATTTGTCACTTGATCATTTTCACAACTTAAGTTCTTTAAGGAAAGAAGAAGCTTAATACTTCTCTAGTCTTAATTATCTTGCTGTAGCTACAATATCCCCTAAGGCTCTAAATATTTATGAGAAATATATTATGAAAGCAACAGTTAATTTAAAAAACCAATTTTCTGCTGGGAAATACACCTTTTTTGCCAATTGTACTAAATATTTCAAAACATTATTTAAGAAACATTTACTGAATACGCACTTGCACATTATATTGTAGTTACTGGCATATTTAGCTTCTTATTGCTAGTCTACAGGTTCCTTAAGGGCCAGGGTTATGTTCTAATAAACTTTTCAGCCTGGGAAAGAGTTGAACTCAATAAATATTTATGTCAATGGGAAACAAAAAGGAAGAATAATTTTTTTAAATGCTAAATAAGTAATTTACTTTATTTTTAAGTTCAAGCTATTAGTAACATTTTTTTGCATATTCAATAATTGTTTCTTCTTTTTCCAAATTGTGTTTAGCCTCAGATATTTGGGATCATCATGTTGATGATGGTCTCTGCTAAAACTATATTCTTACTGAAAAAAAAAGTTTAATTCTATTTTGAACTAAACCTCAAAATAGCAAAATAAAATTGAATTGTGCTGTTATAAAGATTAACTTACGGATATTCCTTTCTTGTCTAACGTTTCTTTAAGTTTCTGTAAATCCATGCTATCTCTGTGTCCTTAAAGAGAAAAGATAACAAAACAATTGTTTTTTTCTTATCTATCAAAGTGTTATTAACTAAAGTCTATATTAAGAAGTGATATGTGTTGTTTTTAAGTAGTTCTGATGGCTTTGCCGTTTCCTGTAGCTCTTTTGATAAATACTGAAAGTATATATCAAGAAGCTGGAGAAGATGAGTAGTTCAGTTAACAGTAACAGCAAAAGTCAAAGGCCTCCTACAAAAAATTCAACATGGACTAGGAAGTGAATTGCTTGAAATACAAAAGAAAAAAAGGAAACAAACACTTTCACTATTTTGTGATCATTTTTACTATTAATAATAAAATGTAAAAACATTATACATATTACATATATACCATATACATATATTCAAATATATACATATCACATATAGATATCTATCTCTCCACCACAGCAGCAATATAGTATTAACAAAAAGACTAAAATGTGTTTTTAAGAAATAAATTTGAATAGATTTTATGTCAGTCTCCATGTAGCCTAGCAGTAGAGATCAGCATGCTCAGTACCTAGATAACTTAAAGCGCCGGTGTTATTTGAAGATTTTACATGGATGTAACATATTCTCTGAACAATTTCTATACATGTTCCATGACCTGCTAAATTTCAAGTCCTGGAAGGTTCAAGCGAGTGTTAAAGACGACGATATGAAAAAGTCAAACTTAAAAAAAAAAGACTCATTCACACCTTGAAACATTCTGGTTATGGTCACAAATAACCCAACTTGTTTTCTAAGAACTCTTTTGTTAAGTACTTTAATCTTTAATAATCTAACTAAGGAAGACTATTAGAACAGTATAGTCTCCAAAACATTATGGACCTAACCAGCGCTATAAAGCATGCCCTCTTCCCCCTTTCCCTCCATCTGGCATGCTATCAATATTTAAATACGTTTAAGTCTCTATCATCATTTTTTAAAAAACAAAAAACCATAAACACATAAACCACAATATTAGTTATTTCTTTCTCTTGCCTTCATTGTCAAGCCTTTTAGAGCTACCCTCCTCCCACCTGTCACTCTCTTTACATTCCCTCCTCCTATTCACACTTTATTTCACTGAACTAATGAGGTTTCTCCCTTTATCAATTCCTCCATCAAAACCATTTTCACCAAGGTTATTCATGTTATCATTGCCAAAATAAATATATTTTCAGTCCTTATTTTACTTGAGCTATCTGAGGTGTAAGAATGAATCATTCCTGCCCTGGCCCTGGTGGCTCAGTTGTTGGAGAATCGTCCCGTGCACCCAAAGATTTGGGGTTCAATTTCCAGTCAGGACACATACCCAGGTTGTGGGTTCGATCCCCTGGGACACGTACAGGAGGCAGCCCATCAATGCCTTTCTCTCTTTAAAATCAATTTAAAAAAAAAACATACCCCTGGGTGAGGATTTAAAAAAAAAAAAGAATGAATCATTCCGGGTCAGGGAAGGTAGAAAAGGATAAAGGTGGGGGATAAATGGTGATGGAAGGAGATTCGACTGGAGGTGGTGAAAACACAATACAATATACAGATGATGTATTATAAAATTGTACACCCGAAACTTATATAATTTCGTTAACTAATGGCATCCCAATAAATTCAATTAAAAAAAAAAAGAATAGCCCTGGCCAGTTTGGCTCAGCGGTTAGAGCGTCGGCCTGCGGTCCGGAGAGACCTGGGTTCGGTTCCCGCTAAGGGCACGTACTTCGGTTGCAGTTTGTCCCCGGCCCTGGTTGGTCGTGCGGGTGGCAGCCACTCGATGTGTCCCTTCACGTCGATGTTTCCCTCTCTCTCTCCCTTCCTCTCTCTCCCTCCCACTCTATCTGTACAAAAAGTGGAAAAATATCCTCGGGTGAGGATAAAAAAAAAAAAAAGAATATATGGTCACCTTGCACTAGTTTTGCAACATTAGTGTCAGTATAAATTTATTTCAAAATTAAAATTAAAAAATATGAATCATTCTTTTTTGAAATACTCTCCTCTCTGGGTATAAAATGGGTTAACCATAAATACTAAGTTCTGGCTTTCACTACTGTCCTAATGTAATTATTAATAGCACACCTTTTCACTCTTTAAAAAAAAAAATATATATATTTTTTTCTTTATTGATTTGCAAGACGGGGAGAGATAGAAACATCAATAAGAAAGAACATCGATTGGCCGCCTCCTGCATGCCCCCCCCCAGGAGTTCGAGCCCACAACCTGGGCATATGCCCTGACCAGGAGTCAAACCAGTGACCTCTTGGTGCATGGGATGACGCTCAACCATACTGGCCAGGCATACCCTTTAACTCTTAAAAGTGTATTGGTTTAGATAAAATAGTATATGGTCACCTTATTTATAAGCTAATTCTCTTTTCCAGTTATTTTTATTTATTTATTTATTTTTTGGTACGTGCCCCTAGTGGGAACCGAACCCCGGACTCTCTGGTCCGCAGGCTGATGCTCCAACTGCTGAGCCAAACCGGCCAGGGCTCGTTATTTTTAGACTTTCCTGTACCTTTCTATTATTCCCCAAGTAACTAACACTCATGAATCACTCAGGTTCTTTCAACAACAAAAAGGTTGATCAAATTCAATAGAAGATCCTCAAATTCAAAAGACAGAGTTCAAATAAGTTTTCCAAACAACTGTTAGCATAGGAAACAACACCTATTTCTCCTATTTCTGACTCCTTTAAAAAATTTTGGCACCATCCTATTATTAGATCTGTATTAACTTCACTTGTCACACAACTATATAGTTCGTTCGTTCTTTCTTTCTTTTTCTCTCTCTCTCTCTCTCTCTTGATTTTAGAGACAGAGAGAGGAAGGGAGAACAAGAGAGAGACAAAAACATCGATGAGAGAGAACATCGACTGGCTGCCTACTGCATGCCCTTCCACTGGGGATTTGGCCCACAACCTGGGTATGTGCCTTGACCAAGAATCAAACTGGCAACCTCTTGGTGCATAGGTCGATGCTCAACCACTGAGCCACATCGGCTGGGCGTGCTTATAGTTTTGTTAATTAGTTATTTCTAATTTTATTTCTAAGATAATAATTATAATTAAAAAGTAAATATTGATATATAAGTATCACTTTGCCAAACTTACCCACAAATGCTCCAAATTCTATATTATCTCCTTCTGCAGCTTTAGAGCAAACAGTTTCTTGATCTTTGGTTATAGTTTCCAAGTGGCTTTTGCAACTTGGCTGGGATGGTGTACTAACAAAAAGTTTGGTTGGTGGGGATGATAGATGTGGTATGCTATCAGGTGAACTGCCTAATTTTTTATTTTTACTAAACATTTTTAAGGTTTCTACCCCCTGTAGTCTCTGTCGCAGTTCTGGAGGAGAAACAGCACTTGGGAATAAGGCACCACAAGAGGACCCTGCCTCTGGAAAACTGAATTCTTTTCTCTGGGGTAATTCAGGTAAATCCTGACCAATTATGTTACATTGGGGATCTTTTTCATCTTTCATAAAAATATTACAAAGAAAAGGATTATTACTTTCAAGACCACTTTGAGGAAGAGAGGTGCTAAGTGTATTTACAACATTGTGCTTTTTCCATACAGAAGGTCTTACAGGACCATCATCAATAAGGTTTTGAGCCAAATGTTTGGAAATGCTCAATTCTCGTGTGATTTCATTGTGAACTTTACTAGCTTCTGAAGCTTTCTGGGCAGTAAGTGTTTTTAATGTATCCACAGTCAGAGCTGAAAGATCTTGCAAATGGCCAATTTGAGAATCTAATGACTGTAACGATCTTTTTATATAGTTGACACGGTCTCCAACTTCTTTCATCTGAATGCACATCTGTTCCACTCTGTAGGGGAAAAACAGACTTTTTACAAAGGTGGAAAATTAATGTTTTAGAAATTTTTTTGTAATTTCAATAAATTATAATGGTAAAAAGAAAAAAATTTCACATGCACTCAAACAAGGTAAGTTATAAAATAAGGCATAAGGTATGATTATTTATTTATAGAAGGTACACCTTATATTTAAGAAGGCTCCTGTGCTAACCCTATCATAATAAAATGCAAAATTCCCATTACCATTATTGTATCTACACAAACACCACATGCTTTCAGAATGTAGGAAGGCCCATAGAAACAAGTCATTTAAAATAAAAAGGATAATTTTACTTGTCTCCTACTATTTAAAAAAAACATTACCTCTTCTCTGTCCTTTGTTAACAAGGAGCAAAAATAACAAAGGACTGACTTGCTGAGTTATGTGAAATATTAGAATTAAAAAAAACTGGTCTGCCAATATATAACGTAAAACTATTACTAAACTAACTTGTTTGAAAAACATAAACTGAACGACCATGTACAAAAGACATAACTATAAGGATCTACTCTGACATATAATTAGTTATGATTAAAGAGCTTTTTAAACCTTTCAAAAGTGACACGAATTCTCTCTTCACTCCCAGAATTGAATTTGTCATCCTTTTCATTAAAATACATTTCAACACACTGCTCTTCAAAATCATGAAGTTTCTTTTGATCTTCTTCTGTTAAAAAAAGTTCTAGGGAGGAAAAAGAAAAAAAAAATCAATGAAGGTTATCAAGATATCAAACTTCACCTCTTGAGTCATGAATTAATCAGGTTTCTTAACACTAAAAGTAAGCATCATCTACATTTTTTTTCCTCTTTTTACTGCTGAATGTCTAAAGCACTAACACGTATTCCTGTTTTTGTTTTGTTTTCTTTTATTGATTTTAGACAGAGAGAAAGGGAGAGAGAGAGAGAGAAACATCGATGAGCGAGAACATCGACTGGCTGCTTCCTGCATGCCCCCCACTGGGGATTTGGCCCACAACTTGGGCATAGGCCCTGACTGGAATTGAACCGGCGACCTCTTGGTGCATGGGTTGATGCTCAACCACTAAGCCACACTGGCCAGGTTCCTGTCGTTTTTTTTCTTACTTACAGTGTGATCTCAGCAAAACAGTTCCAGGTACTTCAATCCTATTTTCTTTTCCCATATAACACTCTTCCCCAACTATCTCTCTCTGACCTCTCTTTCACATATCCAGGTAAAGGGATTTAAGAACTGAATTAGAATAGAAAGGGACTGTAATAATTTAAGCAGTGTGATTAGTCTTATGCAGTATACAGAATGTACTAAAAGTATTATTGTTTCCAAAGCAGCAAAAATGGTTTGTAGAACAAAAGGTGTTATGGTATACATTACCATTTTAACAAAAACAAATTGAGATGCCATACTTAAAAATAACTTTAAGCCCTGGTCGGCTTGGCTCAGCAGTTAGAGCATCAGCCCTGGGTTTGATTCCAGCCAGGGGCATGTACCTCAGTTGCAGTTTGTCCCCAGCCCTGGTTGGGGTTGTGTGGGTGGTAACCAGTGGATATGTCTCTCTAGCATTGATGTTTCTCTCTCTCTCTCCCTCCCTCCTTCCCTTCCACTCTATCTGAAGATAAATGGAAAAATATTCTCCGGTGACGATTAAAAAAATAAATAACTTTAGTAAAAAATTTACTTTTATAGATATCAAATTGTGCTTAAAATTCTTTTATGTTTAGGCAAATTCAACAATAAGCTCTTCTGAATAAAACTGATACTTAGCCTTTAGACCCTGAACGGATGATTCATATGTTGGAGCGTCATCATGCATACCAAGAGGTTGCAAGTTTGATTCCCAGTCAGGGAACATACCTATGTTGCACGTTTGATATCCCATCAGGGTTAGTATGGGAGGCAACAGATTGATGCTTCTCTTTCACATCGATGTTTGTCTCTCTCTCATCCTTCCTCTCTCTCTAAAAATCAATAAACATATCCTCCAGTGAAATAAAGTTAATACTTAGCCTTTAGGGTAATACTCATAAGTGATCAAATAAGAACACTGGCCTAAAAAACAAACAACCCAAAACACTGTCTTTGATATATTTTACTTACTTGGTCCATCTGAAGTCTTATCTTTTTTTCTTCTTTTACATATGCAGCAAAACAGAGAAGCTATATGGCTGAGAATGATAAGTGGTGGAGGCAGAACTGGTTTCTCATGATAAGCCATAATGAAATGATAACGTTGGTACTTCCAAACAATATTGGAAATTGCCTTCACTTGTAAATACACATTGCTTGGATAACAAAGAATGAAAATAGAACAGCTAATCACATTTTAAAGTTTTAAATGTCAAAGACTTAATTGTAATTCTGTTCTAAACAAGGATTCAAATAAGTACCTACCATAAATAAGACTAAAAGTCAAACAAGAAACTGGAAAATATACATGCAACAAGTATAAGACACACGTTTGATACTGTTAAGGGTCTTAATCACAAAATTCCAGAAAATGGGCAGAAAATATGATTTTAAGATTTTAAAATTATATATAAATGAAAAAAACAAGAAACATTCAATCTTGGTAGCAACGAAACAAGTGCAAATAAAATTAAGATCCTTTTATGTACTATCAAATTAACAATCATTAAAAAGATAATACCTGTTGCTGGCAGAGATTTGGGGACATGGGCCTGTTTTGACTTAAATGCAAAAAGTCCTACAAATGATAACGTTGGTACTTTGATAACTGTTCAATACAGTGATTGAACAGTTCTACTTTTAGAAAAACATTCTATGGAAATACTTAAGGACTAATAAGAAATTTAACCATGCCCTGGCCGGTTTGGCTCAGCGGTTAGAGCATCGGCCTGCGGTCCGGAGAGACCCGGGTTCGGTTCCCGCTAAGGGCATGTACCTCTCGGTTGCAGTTTGTCCCCAGCCCTGGTTGGTCGTGCGGGTGGCAGCCACTCGATGTGTCCCTTTCACGTAGATGTTTCTCTCTCTCTCTCTTCCTCTCTCTCCCTCCCACTCTATCTGTGCAGAAAAATGGAAAAATGTCCTCGGGTGAGGATAAAAAAAAAAAAAAAAAAAGAAATTTAACCACAATATGGTTTTGGGAACAAAAAATTATAAACCACTGAATTGAGCAATATAACATATTGATTTGAAAAATTATGGTCTATATCATGAAATACCAGGTAGCCATTAAAAATAAACAAAAGGGACCTGTTTGGTGTAGCTCAGTTGGTTAGTGTGTCACCCCATGCACTGAAAGATCATAGGTTCGATTTCCTGTCATAGTATATACCCAGTCTGTGGGTTTGATTCCTGGTCTAGGTGCATATAGGAGGCAACCAATCAATGTATCTCATATTTTTCTCTTTTTCTAAAATCAATATATATGTATTTATGAAAAAATAGTTCATATGTATTCATAAAAAATGATAGAAAGACATACACCAAAATATTAAGCATGGGATTATTAATAAATTTTTATTTGCCTTTCTGTTTGTATATATTGAATGTAAATTACTTGGCAACCTAGTAAAACTCTCAAATAAAGGATTAAATTTATAAAAAACTGCATGTTGAAAGATATTTAATAAAGTCGCAAATTTATAAGTCATTTAATTTGAAAAAAACATGCTTTACTTGTAAATTTCAAAGATAATTTTAGTTTAGGCTTAATAACATTGTTTAGAATTAAAATTTTATTTCCTTCAAACTGAATAGAAATGTATCTAAGTGATCTCATTACAATAAGCAACTGAATAAAATTCTTACTTGAAAAATGCAATAAGAAGATTGACCATAATGATATACTGTACAAAGAGGTAGACTGCTTGAAGAAATGGAGTCAACCATGTCCCAGGACCACAGATTGCAGGGATAGCGGAATCATTTGCACACACTGTAGAAAGAAAAAAAAGAAAAAGAAAAAAAAAATATATATATAGTAATTCACCAGTAACTGCTTCTAATTATTTATGTTTGTGTAAAGGAAGTTTTGATTTATGTACAAATCTGTTTTACAGATTCTAGCAAAAGTTCTGAGCAACCAGCCACAGGAATACCAACCTAAATGTATTTCAACACAGAAGAATTTTGTGAGGGATTTGGGTATCTGTTCTACCACTGTATTCCAGACAAGGTAATATATTTTTGTGTTATGTCTAACCTTCAAGGTAGGGTTTAGCCTGAAGAGCATTAAGGAGAATAAAATTCCCAGATTCAGCCACACTATAACATTTCTTTAAGAAAAACAATTGAGCCCTGGCCAGTTTTGCTCAGTGGTTAGAGCGTTGGCCTGTGGTCCAGAGACCTGGGTTTGGTTCCGCTAAGGCCGCGTACCTCGGTTGCAGTTTGTTCCTGGCCCTGGTTGGGTCGTGCAGTTGTCTCTTCCTCTCACTCTTTCTGAACAAAAAATGGAAAAATGTCCTCGGGTGAGGATTCAAAAAGAAAAAAGAAAAAGAAAACCAATTGAGCCCTCGCCAGTTTAGCTCGGCCTGCGGACAAGAGAGTCCCAGGTTCGGTTCCCGCTAGGGGCACTTACCACAAAAAAAGAAAAGAAAAAACAAAAATAATTGAACCATAAAAGAGTATGGTAAACTCATAATTTACAAACATAAAGATTACAGAGTTTATCTCACTATTTCACAAAAGAGGGTTTAAGGAGTCATTCAAGTGTCTCTCAAATATATAATGATTACATTTGAATTCTTAGTTTTCATTATCCTCACCAGAAATGTTTCTGAAGTCAGAACCTAGCTGAATACAAGAAAGGGAAAAGCCTTAAATACCTAGCACAAAGTAATGAGGAATAAAGTAAAACCAATTTAAGCAGGCAATGATTAGAATTAGATAATCATAAATTAGTGACGTTTTTATCACTCTTACAAAAAAATTTTACAGCCCTGGCCGGTTTGGCTCAGCGGTTAGAGCATCCGCCTGCGGTCCGGAGAGACCCGGGTTTGGTTCCTGCTAAGGGCATGTACCTCGGTTGCAGTTTGTCCCCGGCCCTGGTTGGTCGTGCGGGTGGCAGCCACTCGATGTGTCCCTTTCACATCGATGTTTCCCTCTCTCTCTCTCTTCTTCTCTCTCCCTCCCACTCTATCTGTGCAAAAAATGGAAAAATGTCCTCGGGTGAGGTTTAAAAAAAAAAAAAAAATTTTTACAGCCCTGGCTGTTTTGGCTCAGCAGTTAGAGCGTCGGCCCACAGACCAGGGTCCCGGGTTATGTTCCCACTAAGGGCACGTACCTCAGTTGCAATTTGTCCCCGGCCCCAGTTGGGGCTGTGTGGGTGGCAACCATTTGATGTGTCTCTCTCACATCAATGTTTCTCTCTCTCTCTTCCTCCCTCTTCCCCTCCCGCTCTATCTGAAGATGAATGCAAAAATGTCCTCAGGTGAGGATAAAAACATAAAAATAAAATTTTATAAATCTACTTCCATTCTACTCATATTAGTTTAATGACACATATACCCAAGAAAGAGAACGCACAAGACTAAAAAACTATATCTAATGCTTTACAACAACTAAACTAGAGCCACATCAGAAAAAGAGCAGTCAATGGCAACCTGGAAAAGAAACTGAACAAGAAGCCATTAAACACAAAATATGATCAAGCCGTTAAAATCTCATTGTTTTAACAACATCTAATAACTGATAACCATGATCTGGCCACCCTGACCTAAGCACCTATAAGTAGGTGGGTAGGGAGCAACACAGGTATATAGTGAGAGAGGAATGAAGTGAAGAAAGATAGGAGAGATCAAGAGGGAGCTAACAGCCCTGGCCAGTTTGGCTCAGTGGTTAGAGCGTCGGCCTGTGGTCCGGAGAGACCTGGGTTCGGTTCCCGCTAAGGGCACGTACTTCGGTTGCAGTTTGTCCCCAGCCCTGGTTGGTCGTGCGGGTGGCAGCCACTCGATGTGTCCCTTCACGTCGATGTTTCTCTCTCTCTCTCCCTTCCTTTCTCTCCCTCCTACTCTATCTGTACAAAAAATGGAAAAATATCCTCGGGTGAGGATAAAAAAAACAAAAAACAAAAACAGGGAGCTAACAAAATTAGGATTAAACAACCTAGATGTGGAGGTCAGTAGAACATCCCTGAAAGATGGTTGCATCACCTATGTTCACAAATTATCTAGACTAATTAACTAAAACAATACAAAAAAACCAATTACCTAATCCACCATGATTGGTCTAAAACTTATATCAATACAATCTCATTACCCTTGCCCTGTTTCAGAGCAATTGAAATTGAAGGTAATTTCAGCTAATGAAATGAAAGAACAGGTATAATAGGGGCTTCTGGAAAAGGGATTTTTTTCCCCTCCTTAAAAGTACAATGGAAAAGTGTGTCTTCCTGTTGCTAGTTATAGGCTCATAATCATAAGGGAAACCTGTATGAATCAGACACTATGATTACAGAGCCACGGGAAGCAAAAGAACAGATGTCCTTAGCTCTAAAATAACAACCGTCAAGACTACTCTACCTCTGAACTTGCTATGTGAGCTAATAAATGTACTTATGGTGTAAGCCAGTGTAGGCCACGTTTCCACAATTTGTAACTAAAAAACCTCTAAAATACTTTTCTCAATTAATTTTTGTTGTTTCTTCTGGAATTAACTAATGTATTGTAGGAGGGGTTAGGCTGGTAATACTTTAAGTTGTGAAAATATATAGTATTACTAAATACAGTTCTGACTTTAAAACATAAAGATGAATTTGTAAATATAAATCCTTACCATCAATTTCATAGGCGTAAACTTCACCAAAAATCATCCAGTATGGATGAAAAACTATATCTTTAGCTAGAGTCCAAGATGGAGCTTCATGAGGATAAAGTATTGCTTTTCTGGGAACACCAAAACTAAGTAATACAAGAGCCATAATCACTACAATGTAGAACATATTGGCCACCTGTTGAAAAATGAACACTGTTAAAATACATGGGAATTTAAACACAATGACAATATTCATCTTTAAAAAGTTTCTAGTGTTCTAATAAATAGCTAAAATATTTGAGTTTCTTTTTATTCCTAATATTAACGAGAAGAAAAATCTCATTGCTACATAAACCCTAACCAAGGAGATTATGTAAAAATTGATCTGTGAAGCTAGACAAGTCATAGACATCTTTTATATAATGAACTATATCATATTTGTGGTTCAAATTGGAGTCTATTTGGAGTCTATATAGATTTTTAAAGATATAGACACATGGACAGATTCAGGGAATCAATTTTCATAAGCGATTTTTCCTAGAAATGCTGTTTCTATGCTGAAGGTACAGACTCTTTTCTATCTTCTTTTGCTAACTGTCCTTAGCCCACTTCACAAAAAGAGGAAAAAAAAAAAAGCATTCTCACTCATACTGAATCCTATCATGATGCCTTGTCCTGGGTTATACAAACCTCCTAGGAACTAAACAAAACAATAAACTGAATTATCAGTATGGGTACTGAAAAAATAAGTGATATCTGGTTAATAATTCTGTTAGCAAGTTAGGTAGGTGGTTTGCAATGCTTTAATTTTAACAAATTAAAAAAGAGAATAATTGAACTATATTGCCTAATAAATCACTAAAACGCAAATTTTTATTGTTAAATCACAATGTGAATTCTAGTATCATTACTCAGGATTTCAAAGAATTAAGCAAAATGCTATAATAAAACTTTAATTTCTATCTACTTATTTAGGTACACAAAGCTTAGCATTTACATCTAAAAAAGTGAATGTTGTCTCATTCTAGCAACAGGTAATACCCACAAATAATAATCTACTGGAAGAAGTCCCATACAGATCAAGAAACTACATTTACAATAAATCTATTCTTCAATCTACTGTGAAGCAATTACTGCAATAATAAATCAACCTAAAAAGTATTACAACATTTTCATATACTTTTAAAATGAATATATAGCCCTGGCCGGTTTTGCTTAGTGGTTAGAGCACCAGCCCACAGACCAAAGAGTCCCAGGTTCAGTTCCTGCTAAGGGCACATACCTCGGTTGCAGTTAGTCCCCGTCCCTGGTTGGGGTCGTGTGGGTGGCAACCACTCAAAGAGTCTCTCTCACATCGATGTTACTCCCTCCCGCAAAAAAAAAAAAAGATAAAATAAATATACACTGAGTAAAAATGGAAGCCAGGAATGTGAAAGGTAAAGAGGACAATAAGTCTACACTGAAAGGAGTAATTATATTTATTTGTATGTAACAATTTAGACTTGATCCTCTATCCTTTTTTTTTTATCCTTACCCGAGGACATTTTTGCATTTATCTTTAGATAGAGCAGGAGGAAGAAAAGGAGGAAGAGAAAGAGAAACATCGATAAGTGAGAGACACATCAAATGGCTGCCACCGACACAACCCCAACTGGGACTGGGAACAAACCGCAACCGAGGTACGTGCCCTTACCGGGAAACAAACCCGGGTCTTTCTGGTCTGTGGGTCAATACTCTAACCGCTGAGTCAAACTGGCTAGCTCAATCCTTTATCTGTAAAATTCTATTAACTCTGTCAATAAATATTCTTTTAAGGAGACTCTATGACTTGCAAAGAGTCCTAATACCCCTCAAGATTCCATTTTCTTATTTGTAAAATAGTCCAATAATCCTTCTTAGAGCGTTTAGAAGGATAATTGAGAGAATGCATGTTTTCAATAAACAAAATATTGGGATGTAAGATTTTAAAGGCAAATAATTCATCAAAATATTATTCATGGCATTTGATATTCTTTGGGATCCAAACATTCATCTGTAGTGTTTTGTTTTGTTTTTAAGCCCAAGTCAAAATTCAAAACAAATCCCAAATCTGTACTGAAATATCCTAAAATTACTCAGTCTATGGTTGCTCCTTCATAGAGGTCTCTGCATTTCATAACTTTTCACATAAAGCCTATCTGACAACCTTCCTTATATTTAGTCTAAATTTAGTTAGTTAAAATTACTTGAATATACAATTTCCTCATATCTAAACTGAGAATTTCTAGTTGGAGTGGGAAAAGTTTACTATTTATCATATAATTTTCACTAGTATGAGCTCTACTAAAGATGTCAACTGTAAGGAAAATTTTTTTCCATTTTAATCTCTTATATCTTCAAGTTTTTCAAAGCTGCTTTCTCTGACAAGAAATTCCCTGCTCAGGAAATATTCCTACCTGTTTTCTAAACTCTTTTCAAATATCATAGTCTTTGTGAAAGCCTTCACGACAGAATTAGCTACTGGCTCTACAATCTTCACACTACAGGTTACCATATCTTTCTGTACTGGTTGAAGAGGAAAAAGATAATCCTGGGTGGAAGGTGGATCTAAAGATCATGGATAAAGAAAAAAATGAAGCGTGTATCAAGCTCCCTATATAACTGAGATGGAAGAATTGGCAGGAGTACATCAGAGTAAGATTCAGACAGAAATCCAGATAGCTCCACCTTCTCTACTTTTCCCAGCTCCATCTTTTATTATGGCTGTCTACTTCTGTTCTTCCTACACCTCCCACTTACTGTACATTACCAATGAATTAACCCAATAACACTAAGTTACTAAATAATCGGGTAGGCAGTGAGAGCTGGAGCACCTTACACATTAAAACATTAGGTTAGCCTAGCCAGTGTGGCTCTGTGGATTGAACAACATCCCATGGACTGAGAGGTCCCGGTTTGATTCCCAGTCAGGGCACGTGCCTGGGTTGCAGGCTCAATTCCCAGGGGGCGTGCAGGAGGCAGCCAATCAATGTTTCTCTCTCACATCCATGTTTCTATCTCTCTCTTCCCCTTCCTCTCTCTCTAAAAAAAAAAATCAATAAAAACATTATAAAATACAAAACAAAGAAAACAGGCTAGCCCTGGCCAGCGTGGCTCAATGGTTAGCTTGTCGGCCCGCATACTGGAGGGTTGTGTGTTTGATTCCTAGTCAAGGGTACATACTAGGGTTGCAGGTTCTTTTCTGGTCCCAGTTAGGGCTCATGCAGGAGGCAACCAATCGATGAGTCTCTCACATCAATGTTTCTCTCTCTCTTCATCCTCCCACCCCCTTCCCATCCACTTTCTCTTAAAAAAAAAAAAAAAAAAAAATCAATGGAAAAAACATCCTCAGGGAGGATTAACAACAACAAAAGAATATTAGGCTAAAACAAATTCTTTCCCAAAAGCCTTAACTCCCCTATGTTTCCTGGAAATACTTTATGGAAAATGGATGAATAATAAGTACTTCTTTGATGTAACAAATAGTAAACCTAGTAATTCTTAACTAGAGGGAGTAGGACACATTATCCTAGAGAGAAATGTTAGTGTGAAAAAGCAAAAATGATAATAAAACTTTGTATTTAGACCAGTTAAAAATCTTGTTTTCATGATGCAAAGTAATGCTGATAATCCTGTGAGCTAGTTGAGTTACTCGAAAGATAAATTTAATTTAGAAGCAGTAATTTTCCAAGATAAAGAAAAAGGATTTCAGCCTTGGCTGGTTTTGCTCAGTGGTTAGAGTGTCAGCCCGCAGACCAATGAGTTGTGGGTTCGATTCCAGTCAAGGGCACGTACCTCGGTTGCAGTTCGTCCCCAGCCCTCGTAGGAGTTGTGTGGGAGGCAACCAGTCGATGTGTCTCTCTCATATTGATGTTTCTCTCTCCCTCCCTCTACCTCCCTCCTACTCTCTCTGAAGAAAAATATCCTCGGGTGAGGATTAAAAAAAATAAAGAAAGAAAAAGGGTTTCAGAAACTCTAGAAATAGGTTTTTATATTTAATAAAAGGGAGCAGATATTTAAAAAGAATTGAGAAACAGCATATATATTATAGGCCTATTTTGATAAAGCTACTATATACATTTGTGTGAAGTTTGACACATATAAATACATGTATTCAAATATATGTCATGAAGGGTGGAAAAGTATACATACATCAAACTGTTAACAGTAGATGTCTCTGGATGGTAGTCTGCCTGTATTTGCTAAACTTTTTTACAATGAATAATTTTAGAATAAAGAAGGAAAGGCTATTTTTATAAAAAGCAATAGCATAACAGAGTTTTTATTTTTTACCACTGAAAATGTTCATGGCAAAAGTAGGCCCAACATATTCTAGATTGTTTTTGTTCAGTGCATAAATAATTGCACATTAGCCCTAGCCAAGTGGCTCAGTTGGTGGGAGCATTATCCATACACGAAAAAGGTTTTGGGTTCAATTCCCAGTCAGGGCACATACCTAAGTTGTGGGTTTGATTGCCTGGTTAGGGCATGTGCAAGAAGCAACTGATCAATGTCTGTCTGTCTGCCTCCCCACCCCCAACCTTTCTTCTTGCTGTAAAATCAATAAAAACATATCCTCAGGTGA
Organism: Molossus molossus; assembly: GCF_014108415.1. NCBI lineage: Eukaryota > Metazoa > Chordata > Mammalia > Chiroptera > Molossidae > Molossus > Molossus molossus. The sequence goes on from NW_023425344.1 coordinate 188,783,026, forward strand.
GGATTAAAAAAAAAAAAAAAATCCCTGTACATTAAACCTAACATCCACATTTGAAAAAAAACAAAAACTTCCAGATGGTTAAGCCCATGGAAAAGAGTAAAATATTGGCCATACTGTATCAGGAAAAGATTAGATGATAAGGATATAACTCTGAAAAATAGCCTGGATCCATGAAGGGAGGAGGAAAGAGATAACAACATAAACTATAACAGTATTTGTTTAGCTGGCATTATCTTCAAAGTACATTAATAGTGGGAACAAGATTATGTGGTGGGTCGGAGTTGAGAATGAGAAACACTTGGAGACTTTTTTGGACTGCCTCACTGGTTGAAAATCACCACATAATGAATAATCTGACTAGCTGTTTCCAACATCCATACATTGAAGTTACTGCAAGATGACAGGGAAAGACAACGAAATGTCAACTTTCTCCTTTTATGGAAAAGAAATCAAATGAGGGAAGAGGACAGGATTCTTCAATATTTTTCCCTATATTTTTCTTCTCCGAAGTTCCAGTTTTCAGTGTTCTATTTAATCGAGGCTTTGCCCTGTTTATTCAATTTGACTGCTAACTACTCCTTACCATTAAAGAAGTTCCAGCCCTGGCTGGTTTGGCTCAGTGGTTAGAGTGTAAGCCCGCAGACCAATGAGTTGTGGGTTCGATTCCGGTCAAGGGCACGTACCTCGGTTGCGGTTCGTCCCCAGCCCTGGTTGGGTCATGCTAGAGGCAACCAGTCAATGTGGCTCTATCACATTGATGTTCCCCCCCCCCCTTCCTCCCTCCCACTCTATCTGATGATAAATGGAAAAAAAATCCTCAGGTGAAAAATAAAAAAAAAAACAAGTTCCAGTCAAGATACTCCTTTTTACTCATATCTTCTCTTAAGTTTTCCAAGAATAGCTCAAAACCCATTGGTTTAATAATCCCCTCTACAGATTTATCTCTTTCCATGAATCCCTATAGCCCCTATTCATTTAGTCAATAAGCCACATCGATAACTTACTAATATCTCATATGATTTCCTAATATACTGTATGTAGGACAGGCTCCTCAAGCTGGATTACACAATTATTAAAAACAACTACAGGACTGGTGAAGTAAAGACATGGTTTCATAAAGTTCAAAGGCAAGACCCTAATACTTATTGCATTTCTTGTATAGCAGTGAGAATATAATAAACATTAAAAACTACTTGGGCCCTGGCCAGTTTGACTCAGTGGTTAGAGCGTTGGCCTGTGGACCAGAGTCCCGGGTTTGGTTCCCGCTGGGGACAAGTACCTTGGTTGCAGTTTGTCCCCAGACCCGGTAGAAGTCGTGTGTGTGTGGCAACCACTTGATATGTCTCTCTCACATCGATGTTTCTCTCTCTTCCTCCTTCTCTCTCTCCCACTCTATCTGAAGATAAATGCAAAAGTATCCTCGGGTGAGGATAAAAAAACAAAACACTACTTGGTGAGCCCTGGCTGGTTTGGCTCAGCGGTTAGAGCATCAGCCCTTGGACCAGAGTCGCAGGTTCAATTCCCGGTCAAGGGCAAGTACTTGTGTTGCTGGTTTGATCCCTGGGTCCCAGTTGGGGTCATGCAGGAGAGAGCCAATTGACATGTTTCTTGCACATCGATGTTTCTCTTTCTCTCTCTCTCTCCCTCTCCCCCTCATTCTATCTAAAAACCAATAGAAAAATATCTTCGGGAATTAAAAAATAATAATAATAAATAAAAGTACTTGGTGAACAAACAGTTTTTAAAATGTATAATCTGATATAAAATTAAGAAAAAAATCTTAGCCTTGGACGGTTTTGCTCAGTGGTTAGAGCATCGGCTCAAGGACCAGAGAGTTCTGGGTTCGGTTCCCGCTAAGGGCACGTACCTCGACTGCAGTTTGTCCCCGGACCCAGTTGGGGTCATGTGGGTGGCAACCACTCGATGTATCTCTCTCACATCAATGTTTCTCCCTCTCTCTTCCCACCTCTCTCCCTCCTGCTCTATCTGAAGATAAATGCAAAAAAATGTCAACTGAGGATAAAAAAAAAAGTCGTAACAATCAACCTATTAAAATTGATTTTAAGCATTTTTATGGTCTCTCCCCCATCTGTAATGGTTATATTCATCCAATCAGCAACTATTTACTATTTACCTACCATGTGACAGGCTAGAGATATAAAGGTGACCAAAATAAGACAAAAAGTCTATAGCCTACTCCTATTCCAGAGTTTATAGCCTAGAGAATATGAATAATCCAATAAGAGTATAATTTAGCCCGGCTGGTGTGGCTCAGTGGATTGAGCACTGTCCTATGGACTGAGAGGTCTGGGTTTGATTATCGGTTGGGGCACATGTCCAGATTGCAGGCTTGATCCCCAGTAGAGGGCATGCAGAAGGCAGCTGACTGATGTTTCTATTTCTCTCTCTCTCTTTTTTTTTTATCCTCACCCGAGGACATTTTCCATTTTTTGTTCAGGTAGAATGGGAGGGAGAGAGAGGAACAGAGAGAAAGAGAGAAACATCGATGTGAAAGGAACACATCGAGTGGCTGCCACCCGCACAACCGACCAGGGCCGGGGACAAACTGCAACTGAGGTATGTGCCCTTAGCGGGAACGGAACCCGGGTCTCTCTGGACCGCAGGCCGATGCTCTAACTGCTGAGCCAAACCGGCCAGGGCTCTATTTCTCTCTTTTAAAAAAATCAATAAAATATACATATTTTTTAAAAGAATTTAAAATATATAGTTAGACACGTTAATATTCTGAAAGAAACAAACCCCTAAAATATTATACAGCAAATAAACTTGATCCAGCTGGAAGAGACAACTATATAAAACTTCCCTGGAAAAAAAATCATCTTGCAGTTGAGATCCGAAGTATAAACCTAAGTTAATTTGTCAAAAAGGCTAGGTATGGGTGTAGATGAGGGTGATCATCCCAGGTAGAAAGAATATGAGCTGGCAGGGGCCTGTGTTAAAGAAAATACAGGAAGCCCTGAGTTCAGCACAGATAAACCTGCAACCCAGGTATGTGCCCTTGACTGGGAATCAGACCCAGGACCCTTTGGTCTGTAGGCTGACACTCTAACCACTGAGCAACACTGGCCAGGACCAGATTTATATTTTGAAATAATTATGTTAGCTATAATGTAGACTGAAGATGAACAAGAGCTGTGAGTAAACAGATTACTAGACTGCTGCAGGTGTTAGATGATAACAGACTGGTTTAGGGTAACGGCAGTAAGGATAAAAAGAGATTCAGATTGGAAATAACAAGTTTGTGTCTTTCATTCTGATCTGAAATATTCCATAGCAAGTAACATTTAAAAATTAAAACATTTCAAGATAAATAAAATGTGTTTTTGCCCCCCAATGATACACATCCAAATATTTTCTTCAAAAGTTAATATCCTTAGGAATGGCTGATTTGAAGTATAAAGTAAATAAACATAAAATAATATTCTCTGGTTCAAGTAAAACTATGTTAATGTTTTTATGAGTTTAAGAAACAATATCAATAAACTGATGATATGATTATCAAGTGCCTCTCAACTTACCATTTTTCCAATCATCATTACATAAGGTCCTGCCTGTTGATTTACAGCTAGAAAATCTAGCAAACGCACATACCAAAATATTATGTTAAGACAGTAAATTAATCTTCCAGCCACAAAAACATGGTTATTGTATGCATTCTCAAAGTTCCATTTTGCTCCAAATCTTAGTCCAAATCCAATGAAGAAAGAAATTATGGCAATTGTATCACTGATATTGAAGTAATCACTAAACCACACTTTAATCTTCTGGCTTATTTTCCCAGCTTCAGACATAAAGATCTAAAGGTTAAAAAAAAAAGTTTAATCAGTTTCTTCCTATTAAAACATATAACAGCATTTCATTATAATATTTCAGTAGATTTTTATATATGTTTTGGCATCTCAAATTATTATTTTTTTCTTGGCATTTGATTTTGATCACCAAAAAAATTAAGATATCAGATATAGATACTTCTTTTCCTCATTCTGTATGGGGGCGGGGCAACCCCTCCACAAATGACCTGCTTTAACCAACTAAGAAGCTGAAAATCTTGGTCTAGAACAGAGTTCTCTAAATGGAATGTGAGATGCTTTTGGAAAGTTGTTTTGTTTTTCAGTGAAACAACACTAGAATATCCTGGTAGGATGTTCCAAAGGTGCCTTATATGCATAAACAACTCAATGGTTTAAGTTGTACTTTTCTTTTGAATATACAAATTAAAAAAACAATTTTTGTGGGGAATGGTAATACATTTACATCTTCAAAATAAAGTAAATACTGAAAAGCCTCCCTTCCACTCTTCTCCCTTTGCCAATTAAGCCCCTTACCCACTAGAGGCAACTAATTTTATTACGAGCATACCTCGTTTCTTTGTACTTCGCTTAACTGGCTTTATAGGGTGTTGCATTTTTCACAAATTGAAGACAAGACCCTTCACCAGCAAAAAGATATGACTCGCTTTATTAGAGTGGGCTGGAACCAAACTGCAATATCTCCAAGGTGTGCCTGTACTATGTAATGAATCCTTGTAGAACTGTTTTATGAATGTATATTTAAAATAATTCTTTGGAACTTGCTTTTATTATTTAACAACCTAATTTCTTTAAACATGTTGGTAAAACAATAGACTTCATAAACATGAAGCATGGCACTTATAGAAATTTAAAATGCATAAGAAGCTATTTAATAAGATAAATTCCTATAATACCCAAGTGGTAGGGCTGCACAATGCCTTCTATTTATTTTCACAATTTCACATATTCTCTAAATGTAAGCAGAGATATAAATCAGAAATAATTAATTAAATGTGTTATAAAACAACACTTATGTAGTTAAGCTACTAGTCTGAATAGAAAGTGTAAAATTTTAAGAAAAAAGCATTTTTCCACTGAATCAGAATGTTAGAAATGTACTATTTAAACTGAAAGTTCTGATAGACACAGGGATCTAAATCCCTATGACAATTCAAAAGACAATAGAGTGCACTTAAGTGGGCAGTGCAACATAAGAGCAATATAAGAACCTATATATAACTTACCTGATTAGTTACATATATATTTAATACTTTTGGAAGAGTGGCATAGCGTATATATAATAGATCTACGCTATGTTTCTGAGACAAATCATTATCTTTGTAACGTGTGACAAAGTTAACAAAGTTAATATATTCTTTAAATTTATTGATTTTGAGAGAGAGAGAGAGAGAGAATGAAATATCAGTTTGCTGTTCCACTTAGTTATGCATTCACTGGTTACTTCTTCTATGTGCCCTGTCTGGAGGTTGAACCCACAACCTTGGCATATTGGGGCAACACACTAACCAACTGAGCTACCCAGCCAGGGCCTGATCTATTTTTTTGCTATGATTTTTAGAATAGCAAAAATAAACATAGTCTACTATAAAGTAATTCTCCTATGAAGTCATCACCTATTGAAATTATGATACACATAAAGTAACACACACACATATACATACCCAAAACAAAACATTCTCCACATATGCAGTAAGTTACTGGTAGGAAAAACTAAAGACATACCTCACGGACTTTCTCGATAGCGTAGGTAAAAATATAAGCAATAACAATCCATTCTTGAACTGAAGGTAATTGTTCCATTTGCACAAGAACCACAAATGTATAAAGCATCAGAAATCCTAAGTAAGCCAACTAATAAAAAAGAAAATGTAAGATATGAATAAAATTGACTATAAAATAAAATTTCACTATGAAAATTTTCAAGTATACGAATTAGGACTAGTTCCAATTAGAACTTGGATTTGTTAGTTTTTATCATTCTATATGACAGTAAATTGGATACAACTAATTTGAACTTATTGCTCTTTTAAATGGAAACTGGCTTTTCAGTGATCTAACATCAAGATCAGGATGGGTCTACACTGAAGGTCCATTAAAGCCTGTCTTTTAAAATCATTATGCTCCTACAATTTAAAAACATACCGTGTTAAACCAGAATTTTACAATTGGTGCATGATAAAAGGCATAAAACTTCCGTGTGATTGGAAGTTTTTTTGATTTTATGTATATCTCCATTTCATTTTTTCCTTCATTACTGTCCAATATTCTTACTTCTTTAAACACTTCCTAAAATAAAAATAACATTTATAAATGTACACATTTATTCAGAACAAATTTATATTCACTTAAAACAATTGTTTCCTCCTTACCATTGGAATCTCTTCTGTTATATTTTGAAAGTTGTTCTCGCTATCTTCCATTGTCATTTGATGGGCATCTTGAGATTGTGGAATATGAGACATTTCAGCCTTAGTTTTATATTCTAGCATTAATATGGTAGGCGGAATTAAAATGCTTAATATAACCTAAAAATTTTAGAAACATAAATTCATTTTAAAATTACTAACTTTGAAGAATTTAATAGAAGAAATAAAAAATATTAAATATCCTTATTAGTTAGTCATTTTGCCCCTGGTAGTATAAGGAAAAAAAACCTAAAACTTCATTTTTACATACATCTTATATTTAAAGAGGCCCAGGTTGAATTGTTATAAGGAGTAACAAAACATTTGAGTATTATGATATGAGGGTATAGAAAAGATTTAATAATTAAAGACTTATCCTTAAAAAAAATCAAATTATAATCTGTTCACAAAATTCATTTGTTTAAATAAAATTCAAGCCGTAGGAAGTTGGTGTAGGTTTAATGTTATCCTTAATCTCTATGCAAGTGTTCCATGTCACAACATGATTGTTCAGCTTGTGCCTCCATAAAAAAAGCGTAATTTCTAAAATTTTATGTATTACCTGAAAAAATCATAAAGCACAAAGAAATTAGAATTGTGTATCAGAGTTTTTATTGGTTAATCTTTCACCATTATTTTTAGTAGATTATTAGTATTTGTTATCTACTTATAATGGTCAATGATTAAACTACTTGCCTGATTTCTGCCTTCTATATTTCTGTACCTTATTTAAGATACAAGACAACAGAAAGGAGAGTTTACAGTACTATCTCTCACTATGATGAAACTGAAAGTATCAGCCAACACATTACCCACATTTTTTACCATAAAAACCAGGCATATCCAATAATACTTCAAATAAATTAAAACTAATAGATTATTAAGTTAGTAGATAGGTCCTGAATTTTAGAATTTGGGAATCATCTTTTCATGAAGCAGCAACATTGTTCATGGCTGCTCAGGACTGTAAATGCCATACTTCCATTTGTTGGACTCATGCTTCTGGCTCAGATAGAGGCAAAACTCTACACCACATCTGAAAAGGATTCCAATTGAACAATAGGAGGAAAAAAGGACACTGCATGTCACTTCGGATAAAATATCAACACTGCTACCCCCACCACCCTCATAAATCAAAGCATTTTACTATATATCTGGGCTAATTCCCCTCTTCTTTTAATCTAATCACACTCTTTATATCAAAGGCATACCTTGTACCAGGAATTTTTCCTCATATTCAGCCTTCCCATCCACATATCAGATAACAACATTTGTGTACAGGTGTGGGCTACAAAAGGCCTAAGTCTTGAAGAAACTGCTAACTTAAGGCAGGTGGAATTACTCCAGTTTTTCAGTTCATAAGTGAGCAATTTCATAGCCATGGTTTCATCTTGTCTGAAGGATTGTTCTAGTAATTCAACTGCTAGTTGACCAAAATCACTATCAAAAGATGAAAGCCAAAACATATTCAATTTACCAAACTGCAGTTTTAAACCACTATTCTTACATTCATTTATAAGATGTTCTAGTTTTTAATATTTTCACACACACACTTAGGGAACTGTGAAGCAATAGAATCATAGTAACTCTATTGTTTTTAGATATCTACCACTGTGTGGAAAATCACAAAGTATTAAAACATGTCACATTAAGAACAAGAATAAGAGGGGGAAAACAGAGAAACATCTGTAACAAAAATAAATAAATTAATAATAAAAAAAAAAAATAGCCCTGGCTGGTTTGAGTTTCGGTCTGCGGTCCAGAGAGACCTGGGTTCAGTTTCCACTAAGGGTGTGTAACTCGGTTGCAGTTTGTCCTGGGCCCTGGTTGGTTGTGTGGGTGGCAACCACTCGATGTGTCCCTTTCACTTCGATGTTTCTCTCTCTCTCTCCCATTCTATCTGAACAAAAAACAAAAAAAATGCCCTCAGGTGAGGATTAAAATAAACAAACTGTTCCAAAATTTCAAAAAAAGAACAAGAATGAAGATGACTCTAGCCCTGGCTGGTGTGGCTCACTTGGTTGGAGCATTGTCCTGCACACCAAAGGGTCGTGGATTTGGTTCCCAGTTGGGGTATGTACCGGAGGCAAATGATCAATGTTTCTCTCTCATATCAATGTTTCTCTTTCTCTCTCTCCCTCGTCCTTCCTCTCTCTCCAAAATTAATTTTTAAAAAAACATATTTTCAGGTGAGGATTAAAAAAAAAGTGACTCCAGAGCACTTTCCCTTGGTCATGGAAATAAACCTATAGTGTTACAGGAAACCAAAATTTACAATGTTCAGTTAAAATTTTTTTATATAGTTATTTCAAACACAGAAAAGGGTTGCTATCCAGTAGAAATGAGTAAGTGAATATAGACTAACTTAATGATGAAAAACACCTGAATCTTAAATCTCTAGTAAGTAATCATAGAATCCCTGCTTAAGTTATTTTCAGTAACAACTCTTACCCTTTTCCAAAGTCAACCCATTTTGGGTGACAGAAGTCCTATTCTCTATCATAAAGCTTCCTAGAAACTACCTTTCCAGCTTACTATTCCATTACTGCCCTAACTGTAAACATCTGTGAACTGTTTCATTTTTCTATATATGTAGTCTCTCCATCTGAGATGTCCTTCCAGTTGAATTCATCTCCTTAGAACACACTTAAACCTTGCTTTCTTCCTTCCTTCTTTTCCTTATCATTTCAAGTGGAACTTCTCCTAATCTAATTACTATTACGTGCAATTATTAAACTGACTTTGGGCATTTCTTCGTGCTGAATTATTTAACTTGAATCGCAAACAAAACAATAACTTCTTTTGTATATGCATAAGCAGTCAAGTTTCTTTCTAAATTTTTTAAAATGAGTTTCTCTTAAGTATACCAATAAAATTATACATGTATATATCCCCAATTAGTCCACAGCACATAATGTTCACTTAAACACGATCTATTTTGTATTTTTTAAATGTTCCAAGTCATAAAATATAACTTACTTGGAATACTGTTTCAATTCTTCTGAAGTATCATCAACAAGGTCACTCTGTTTTGCTTCATAGGCCATTGAACGGTAGATCTTACAGGCAACTAATGCTTTAGCCATCGACTCTTCACCATGCTGCCATAAAAAACGGGCCATGACCTGCCTCTTCATAAGGCAAGCCCAAATTAACAGTTCATTAAGTGGATAAGGAAAGCGCTTGGTTTCTGGATCATCAATATCTACAATTTCATCTTTGGTTCTTTTCTTCTTTCCTTCTTCCACAGCCGCATCAATCTTCAAGGAAAAATAAATGTTATAAAGCTCACTATAAAAAGTCCACAATAGCCCAGGCCAGTTTGGCTCAGCAGTTTAGAGTGTTGGCCTGCGGACCAAAGAGTCGCAGTTTCGATACCTCGGTTGAAGTCCGTCCCTGGCCCTGGTAGGGGTTGTGTGGGAGGCAACCAACTGATGTGTGTCTCTCACATGGATGTTTCTCTTTCTCTCTCCCCCCATCCCTCCTACTCTATCTGAAGAAAAATGAAAAAAAAAAAAAAATCCTCAAGTAGAGATTTAAAAAAAAGCCACAACATTCATGTAAAAAATTTTATAAAATCTCATTTATGAAATTCTTCAACTTGAATATAACTATACAAATTAAACAGTAAAAATTTTACATACTTGATTTTTACTATAGCTCAAAGTTCATTTTATAGAAATAGCATTTGCCCCAAATTGCTTATTTTATTTTTTTTTAATCCTCACCTGAGAATATTTTTCTATTGATCTTCAGATAGAGTGGGAAGGAGAGAAAGGGAGAGAGAGAGAGAAACATCGACATGGGAGGGACACATCGACTGGTTGCCTCCCGCAGGACCCTGACTAGGGCCGGGGACTGAACCGCAATTGAGGTACGTGCCCTTGAGGGGAATCGAACCCGCGACTCATTGGTCCACTGGTTGACACTCTAACTGCTGATCCAAACCGGGCAGGGCCCAAATTGCTTTTATAACAAAGTCTTCCAAAATTAAAGAAAGGGCCAAGCCTTGACCAGTTAGAGCATCAGCCCACGGACCAAAGAGTCACAGGTTTGATTCCCGGCAAGGGCACATACCTCAGTTGCAGTTCAATCCCCAGCCCCGGTTGGGGTTGTGCAGGAGGCAACCAATCAATGTCTCTCTCTCTCTCTCTCTCCCCCCCCCCCTCCCTGCCACTCTATCTGAAAATCAATGGAAAAATATCCTCAAATGAGAATTAAAAGAAGGGGGGGGGGCTAAATATTTCAACTAATACCTGATATTTTTTAATATAAATAAATTTTTTGTTTTTTACTTATTTATTTAAATCCTTACCCAAGGATATGTTTTTACTGATTTGAGGAGGGTAGGGGAGGAGAAAAACATCTATCTATTGCCTTCCATACACGCCCCAACCAGGAATCAAACCCGCAACTTTTTGGTGTACTAGATGATGCTCCAATCAACTTAGCCACCCTGCCAGGCCGATAAAACACAATTTTAATGAAAAAGACGTTTCACCCTGGCCGGTTTGGTTTAGTGGTTAGAGTGTTGGCCTGTGGACCAAAGAGTCTCGAGTTTGATTCAGTCAAGAGCACATACCTTGGTTGTGGTTCAGTCCCTGGCCCCAGTCAGGGTTGTGTAGGAGATAACCAATTGGTGTCTCTCTCACATCAACGTTTTTCTCTCTCTCTCTTTCTCTCCCTCCCTCCTACCACCCTATCTGAAGATAAGTGAAAAAATATTTAGGGCCCTGGCCGGTTTTTCTCAGTGGTTAGAGAGTCCGCTCACGGACCAGAGAGTCCCAGGTTCAGTTCCCGCTAAGGGCACGTACCTCGGTTGCAGTTTGTCCCAGGCCCCAGTTGGGGTTGTGTGGGTGGCAACCACTCGATGTATCTCTCTCACATCGATGTTTCTCTCTCTCTCTCTCTCTCTCTCTTCCTCCCTCTATCCTTCCCGCTCTGTCTGAAGATAAATACAAAAAAAAATGTCCTCGGGTGAGAATAGATTAAAAAAAAAAAATTGGGGGTGAGGAGTAAAAAAAAAAAAGGTTTCAATAACACCTTTGTCTTGCATGTTGTTAATCAAGTAAAAATGGAATAAAAGGAGACGGTTAAGTATTTATCAAAACAACATTAAAAAATTTGGTTATGCCCTGGCCAGCATGCTCAGTGGTTAGAGCATTGGCCCTCGCACCAAAGAGTCTTAGGTTTAATTCCTTTCTGGTCATGGGAACATACCTGGGTTGGAAGTTCAAGCCCCTGCCTCAGTCAGGGCACATGCAGGAGGCAACCAATCGATGTGTGTGTGTCTTTCTCTCTTCTCTCCTCCTTCGCCCCCTCCCTTTAGATATATCTAAGAACAGAAGACAACGCTTACTAAAACAAGTAGTTTCTTATTTCATAGTACTCAGTAATTTAGAAAGAATAAAATCCAAAATCCAAAAAAGTGTAATACTTAAAAATACCTTTGGTCGGTAGGGCTGTGCTGTTTTAATGAAATGATTATGTCTCATTTTTTCCTTTTTATCTGCCCTATTGCCAAAAGATTCATGACTCTTTCGCAGCTGAGGAGTGTTGCTGGAGGTATTTCGGCCAGACCTCTGAAAACAAAAACGTGTTAGTTTTTACAGATTTAAACATGCTGATATACTATGAAAATTTAAGAATCAATTTATATTACGTATAAATGTGTGAGTGTACACACACATGAAAAATATGATTTGTTGAGGATATCAATTACAAAATATTTTAAGTACTTAGATGAAAATCTCTTATTTTTAAGACAATACTACTTTAACCATTCTAATATAAGTAATGTTAATTTTTAAAGTACATGATTTAATTCTGAAGCAAATATACAGACTTCCCCCAAATATTACATACCCGATTATTTCCACCAAGACTATTATATATTAATCGAAAACGTTTCCGAGTATAGGTGCATCTGTAGGTTCCTCCCATAAGATATTCAATAACAAGTCCTATATCAATTAGGGTAATCTTATATCCTGGAGGAAGATTTCCCTGAAAACAAAACATAAGTTTTAAAGGGACAGGATCGTATTTCTCAATAATTCCATACAATACCTAGAAATGTGCCTACTCTCCAAAATGACAAATATTTACTTGTTACAGAAAGCTGGGATTTCCAGCAGCTATCTTTATAGGAGAAGGGAGTGACTTGTTTTCTTCTTCCTTTTGTAAAAAAGAGGGAATTATGAAGTTTGAAGTATCAAAAGTGTGGCTCAAGACAGAAGTATGATTTACAGCAGAAAGATGATTTGGTGTCCACCACTCTAATACTTCACACATGGCGGCAAAGGAACTTCTAAGAGCCAACTATTCCATTCTCACTGTGGCACATATCATAAATATCATTGTCCTGCAAAAATAATGCTATACAAGTTAATGTTTCTTAATGGGTCCATACTTACTTATAAGTACTTTTTAAACAAAATTATATTGGCTATATTAGAGGTTACACAAGATTTTATAGCCTTGTCCTGGGTTTAACTACTACTTATAATTCTGTGTAGAGCTAAAACTTCATTTCCCCAGGGTATTAATTTACAAATAAACTTTTGGAACACAATCCACTTGTGAGTTTGGAAAGACTGTTTCCGAATCAAATATTTGGTTAATTTTATTAAATAATCTTAAAAGGATTTGATCATCAGATGATTTACATACATTAACAAAGTTCGCCTTCCTACCATCATCGTTCTTTCCATTTCCCTAATTATAATTTCATGAATTTAGTACTTTTCAAAATGCTTACTTTTAATATTTTTATTTAATCAGTGAAGTTTCTAATTCTAGATATCTACATTTTTTAAATCTCTGATTTCAAAAATAATCCCAAAAATGTTAATCTTAAATACATTTTTATTTTATCTAAGAAACCTCAAAATATGTTTCATGATTGAGGATGTCATGCATGATACTGAGTTTTAAAAACATGACAAATACCATTATGGTATGAGCCCACTTGAATGGGAAATATTTAAATTAAGTAAAATGTTAGTTATCTAGAAATCACAAGAAATTTCTCAAACTATATAAATATAGTTTGAGATAATGTGTATAAAACTCAACTTATTAATTTGAATAAAAAAATACTCAATTACTACCTTAACTTTAGGATGTTTTCATTAATAAAAGTAAAAAAAATTGGGCCATAGCCTAGCCAGTGTGGTCCAGTGGTTGAGCACTGATCCATGCACCCAGAGTTGTTGTTTTGACTTCCGGTCAGGGTACATGCCCAGGTTGTGGGCCAAATCCCCAGGGCGGAGCATGCAGGAGGCAGCCAATCGATGTTCTCTCTCATTGATATTTCTATTTCTGTCTCCTTCTCCCTTCCTTTCTCTCTAAAATAAAAAACAAAACACAAAAAGAACTCTCATCTCCCTATTAAAAAAAAAAAAAAAATTGGGCTACTGACGTAATAATAGAATTAACTGCAGTTTTTTCTGCTAACCCACACAAGTAAATCATAAGGCAAATATTTTAGAAACCCCCTGGAGTAAAGGTCCCCCATTACTCAAGCTTTCTGGGAAAAGAAAAAAGCTTTAATTACTTAAACAACAAAAAATTAATGTGAAATGTCCAGAATAGACAAATCCACAGAGCTAGAAAACAGATTAGCAATTGCCTTGGGCAGGCACAGAATTTTGGGGGGTACAGTAAGTATTCTAAAATTAGATTGTGATAATAGTGCCATCACCATGAGAATAAAAATAAAAGCCACTGAACTATACACATAGACTTTAAATGGATGAATATTACAGTAAAATACATTTAAATCACGATATAAAAAAAACATACAAAAAATGAAATAAAAATATTTTTTGAAGTATGATAAAGTCTAGGTTCCTATGGGATAGCCTAGTTTAGTATTAAATAAGTTACAAAACAAAATTACATTTCTATCTTAATTTTTCAGTTAATAGTATATTCACACTTAATAGCAAGTAAATGTTTGAAGAATTCTAGAAAGCAATCATTTTAGTTCAGAAACTTAAAATTATTTTCATTATTAAATGAGTACTTTTTCACCAAGAAAAATAAAAAATTATTGGATACCAATAATTTAAACAGCTATAAATTTTTAAATAAGTATTTAAAACCATTATTATTATTATTAAGTCCTCACTGAGGATATGTTTTATTGATTTTTAGAGAGAGTAGGGGGGAGAGAGAGAGAAACATCAATCAGCTGCCTCCTGTCCATGCTCTGACGTGGGATCGAACCTGCAACATAGGTATATGCTCTGATCTGGAATCAAACCTGCCACCTTTCAGTGTACGGGATGATGCTCCAACCGAGGCAAAGAAAGAGGGAGTAAGGGAAGGAGTATGCTTGTACAGGAGCATGCATTTCAGCATTTTTATTGGCAAAATCTGCCATGACAATCACAACGCAGTGATTCCCTCAATGTTCTTTACATGCCCTGGGAACAAATTTCTTCTGAACACAGAGAAAGAAGACACATTCATTCTATCAATGATCTTCCTTTATGGACCAACAAGCATTATGAAGTTCACCACACTCTTGAATGAGTAGAAGCTCAGGAAACTTGGTCATAATTTCATAAATTTTTCTTTTTCTTGATTTCTGATATATCATGCTAAATCTTTAATTCCATGTTACCACATTTTTTGTTATTTTATTTTGTTCTAAAAAATGTCCTTTTGCCCTGGCCGGTTTGGCTCAGTGGTTAGAGCGTCAGCCTGCGGTCCACAGAGATTCGGGTTCAGTTCCCGCTAAGGGCATGTGCCTTGGCTGCAGTTTGTCCCCGGCCCTGGTTGGTTCGTGTGGGTGGCGGCCACTCGATGTGTCCCTTTCCCGTCGATGTTTCTCTCTCTTCCTCTCTCTCCTTCACACTCTATCTGAGTAAAAAATGGAAAAATGTCCTCGGGTGAGGATAAAAATAAATAAATAAAATAAAATAAAAAATGTCCTTTTATTGCTATTTTAAAGGTATACTTAAATGATTTTTAAAAACAGATGAAGTATAATTTTTTTAAAATAACATTTTATGGGGAAAAAAGTCTCTTACCTGTTTGACATCTCGAACAAGATGAAATAGCATTGGATTAGTTGGACCTTGTTTCTTTAAGAAAAAAAAAATTAGAGTAAACTATTATTTTTCTTCTAAAGTAATATAAACAACTTCCCTTTGTATTACCAAATAGAACTTTTATGAACCCACTTGCACAAATTATATTGTTTCTGAGTTGAATAAGTTCTGTTCATAAAATGGAACAAAAAAGTATATAACCGTTTCATATTTGCCTTAAAACATTGATTTTTTTTTACTTATGTAACAACACGTAACTTTTTTTTCTTCTAGAAGTCATGCAAACGTTGCAAGCTTCACAACTGTACCTTTAATTTACAATTCTTTCATTGGTAATGGAGGTGTACATTCTCTTTATTGTTAAAATTTCTTTTCTGTACTTGTTTCTGCCACTAATCATCAAGTTGTAGCAATATTTCAAATAGTTTGGGTAACAAACTTTTAACATTTATATATGTCATCTTTTCCCTATTATCTTAATTCCATTTATGTATAAAATTAGACTAAACACACATTTCATTTTCATAGTAATCTTATTTTGATGGTATACTATTTTGGAAAAATACCCAGGGGTGTATCTCCTCCATCAAGACTGAGGTAAATGGACCAAAAATGTATTCTGCTTAACTTTTAAACAGTGCTTTGACCCATCTGAAATTTATTGTAATAAATTCTATACAACACAAGCGAAGAGACTTATTTCCAATACCTTAAATCTGTTTAAAAGAAATAGCAAGTGGGACTTTTCTCCCACTGTTGTTGTTATTTACGGGTTATCATAGTAATCAATGCAATCTACTTTTCCATTTTGATCACATATACTTGTTAACTGGATAAACCTATTTCTTGGAAAACATTATTATTTTCTTTGATAGTCTTGACTTTCAAGTTCTATATAATATCTAAAGATGACTACAGTGGATATTGCACATAAACTATATTTTATCTCCCTTTGTTGTCTTCTTATTACAATATTTAGTTTATGCACTCAGGAGCTGAGTTTTCCCTGCCATTCTACCCCATGTGTTAACTTTAAAAAAAAATAAATGCCTTCCGAGTTAATGAGGTATTTCATATTTTTTAGGTATTAGAAAGCCTCCCTGTATTTTGTCTTACAGTATACAGTCACATAAAAATGCAATTTTTAGAACTGTTTTATCTTAATCCATTATTGTTTATTCATTAAAATAACCTCTTAGTATACAATAAATGTACTTTAACATAGGAGTTCTCAAAGTGTGGTCCGGGAACCCCTAAATGCCCCACACAAGACCCTTTTAGGAGGTCCATGAAATCAAAAGTATTTTCAGAAACATTTTAAGATGTCATATGCATTTTCTCATTCTCTTTCTCTCAGTAAAATTTTCCAGAGGCTTCTTGATGTGTGATATCATGAAATTAAATTCAAAAGCAAGTATGAGAATCCAGTTGTCATCTATGAAGCCAGGCAATAGATTTGTGGAACCATAAAATTATTCTACTCTCTTAATTTTTGGGGGGTTTTCTTGAAAAATGTTTTAATGTTAACATGTAATGGATTTAATATTTTTAAGATTTCTAGGTTTTATATTCTAATATGGTCAATATCAACACATATAATAAACAAAATCTCTTTAGAAACAGCTCTTTGAGATCCTCAGTAATTTTTGTTATAGGACCCTGATACCAAAAAGTTTGAGAACCACTGTTTTTTCATGTTATCATCCCTTAAACTTTAAAAATTTCATCAATAATTGATGCTAAAAGTAACTATTATCTTAATAACTGAGTTATACAATGAAAAAAATTACTTGCTTTGCTAATGGGATCAATTCTATTTATATTTTTATATTTGCTTTATATTTCAGGGATAAACCTTACTTCGGCACAATAAATAATCCTTTTAATTTTATATCTGTTTGCTAGAGACAGTAGAACGCCAACAAAGTTCAATGTAACTGTGCTAGACGCTATTAAAAGAAAAACTGAGGGAAAATAAAGATATAATCCCTACTCAAAAGTAATTTACAATCCATAGGGGAAGATATAATTGTACTTAACTGACTATGCCACTGGGCTTCATGAAGGCAATGGCATGGCATTGAAACCAAGTTCTAAACAATAAAATTCCAGCGAGTGGGGAGTAGTTGAAAGAAAAACACAGACTAGCACTGTGTAAAGAATAAATGCATTTTTTTCAAAAATTGTATTTGGGGGAAATGGCAGGTGGACCATGTACTTAAAATACTCAAGGGAGTGGGTTTGGAATATAAAGGCCAAATGAGAGATACACCTGGGGCAAATGCTGTCTCTAAAGCTGGAGAGCTTTGAAAATCAAGCTAAGGGTTTGGGTATCATTCTATATATACTGAGGAGCCATCAAAGGTTTTTAAACTGGGAAAAGATATGGTAAAAATATGTGAGTAAAAGAATAATTAGTTTAGCCCGGCTGGTGTGGCTCATTGGATTGAGCGTTGTCCTGTGGACTGTGAGGTCCCAGTTCGATTCCGGTCAAGGCACATGCCCAGGGTTATGTGCTCAATCCTCAGTAGGGGGCGTGCAGGAGGCAGCTAACTGATGTTTCTCTCTCACATCGATGTTCCTATCTCTCTCTCTTCCCCTCTCTCTACAAAAATCAATAAAAACATAGTAAAAAAAAAAAAAGAATAATTAGTTTAAAGAACCGATTTGAAGAAAGACTAGACAAGGAGATAATACAAAAGTGGTATAGACAGTAAATGACTGAGTAGTATAAAGACATTAGAAATGAGCCCTGGCCGGTTTGGCTCGGTGGTTAGAGTGTCAGCCTGCGGTCCAGAGAGACCCGGGTTCGGTTCCCACTAACAGCACGAACCTCGGTTGCAGTTTGTCCCCAGCCCCGGATGGGGTCGTGTGGGTGGCAGCCAGTCGATGTGTCTCTCTCACATCGATGTTTCTATCTCTCTTCCTCCCTCTCACTCTATCTGAAGATGAATGCAAAATGTGTCAAGTGAGGATAAAGAAAAAAAAGCTTTAGAAATGAAAAGGAGGTAATAAACAGGTAAAAACTGATGAATAAACAAATAGTTTTGCAGAGAAATCAAGTTAGTAAGCTAAGATTTGTTCATGGTGCTTCTCAAAGTACAGCTCAATTAAATTCATATTGGTAACATGGAAACCAATAAGAAGGGCAGTATTTATCCTCTCCAATGTTAGTAATATGAAATCTGAAATGAAATGAGAAAGTCTTTGTGAAGGAAGTAATTACTTTTCAGGAGCTCTTTAGAATATTAAGAAATAGTATAAAACTAAAAGTGGGACACAAGGTCAAATCATGAATGTAAAAAACAAAAAGGAGAAAAGAAAGAGCAGTGTATTAACTTCTTCATTAGGCAAAGGAGTCAAAAGAAATTTGGTGTAACAAATGATCACCAAAAGAAATAAGGAAAGGGTTTCCACCTATCCTATAACCAATCCATACTAACTATAATTTTTTCCCATGTAATCTAGCAAGATGTCAAAGGTTTTATCAAAAGGATCGAATATGTTCAGGTAAAACAACATTTCCCAAAGACGAAAAACTTAGTTAACAAAGAATTTTAACATATACTTACAGTGTTGTAAAGTTCTTCCAGTCTAGGAATAGTAAGAAATTTATGCATGCTTACTCCATTTTCAATAAGAAGTTTTACAAATGCAACTCTATCCATTACAAGAGCATCAAGCATAGCTTGTTCCAGGGATCCAACCTAAAAGAGTACCAAAATTAATAAATATATTTCACACATTCTAATTATATAGTTCTAAATGCAAGTCTTTAGAATTTATACTTCTTTAATTCCGAGTAGTTTTAGAATGAAATTCAAAAGATGCAAAAGAGTAAAAGGCTAGGACTTAGGGTATAAAGAGAACAGGTGAAAAGATATCTCTAGAGTAGCATTCCTCAAAGAATAGTCCATAAAAGCTACTTTGTAGGAGAGTAAAGGTGACATGTGGGATGCTGGGTATAAGAAAAGAATCCATCATCAACTAAAATTAGGAGAAAATACCTTAGAGCGATGATTCCCAATATTTAGGAAAGGGTTTTTTGGAAATCATTTCAATAACTGGGCGTCATTACTAACATTTACTGGGTAGTGTCAAAGGATACCAGAAACCATGTAATAGGCCAGCCAATCTCACTCACAAATTGTCCCACATTTCACACAACTTTATATTATCCTGCTAGATGCTTATAAATGAAAACTCAGTAAAATATTGCTTTACATATAAACAAAAAGTACTGTTTATTCTATAATGAACTTTCCAAAAATACAACTGTAAGTTAGACAAGATTGTACTTTGTTTTCTTTAGAACTTTAACAGAAATAATTCACCATTAGAGGAGAATCTCTTAAAAGCAATACAACCTGTGCCACTTGGGTTTAATATAAGACATGTTTATCAGTCAGCATTTTAAGCTTATTTTTAGAGACACTTTTATAGTCTTCAACAAATTCCAAATCAAATACTAGTAAATTAGTGGAGACACAAGTATAGGGATTTCAATGAATATTATTAATAAAATCATTCATATGTTAATACATTACTTTAATATATCCTATTGTTGTGTCTGTATATTTTGAATATTTAGTACCACACGATTAAAAACTCTTTGTGGTAAAAATCAATACCAAAAACATTGTTTTTTTGTTTTGTTTTTTACCTGCTGTTTTTCAAGCTTATTCTGATTTTGTCTTCAGAAGTTTACCATACAACTATATAACTTATCTACAGCAACCTCTATTACCATTTCTTTTTCCAATCTATTCTGTTTCCATCACTTAGCAAAGGATATGATCTCCAAGATCTTTTTAATATACAGACTAAATGCACGCCTTACACATGACAGTATTTCAAGATGCAAGATGTTTTCTGCGTTACTTTTCACCACTCAGTTCTATGTTATAATAAAGAAGATGTGTTGACGCTGCACTTAAAAATAAAACACAACTAATTCATAAGAATTCCTTATTCATTTCCTCATATCAACAGCCTGTAATTTATCATGCTGTGTTATTCCTATTTTGGTTAATATTGCTCCTTGTCCTGTACTTATAAGGAGTATTTTTCTGCTCCACCTGCACTCACAAATGCAGCATTTACACTGATGCTATCAATAGGTATAAGCATCTGATTACTCATTTTGTCTTTTATATGTTGCCATTCTTGAGCATCTGCATTTGAAATACTATCTATCATTATTATTATATGAGAAATACATTCCCATGATATAGAAAACATCAAATATCACAAAATGATATTAAAAGAACCTTTCTTTTCTTTAGCCCTCATGTCTGAAGCATACATAGCCCATATTCAGTTTCCAGAAAGGTTCTGTGATGACAGTGTATATGAATATGCATTCATAAACAGAATCTGCCAAAATTAAAATCATACTAAACACACTTTTCTGCAATTTGCTGTTCACATTATGTAGATAAGAAAGATCTAGCTCATCCTCTTTAAAAGCAGGATAGTGTTCCAAAGTATGGATAAACATTTAAGCTACTCAGCCTCCTACTGATTCAGATATGTAACAAAAATTTGGCAAGCACTGACTGAATAAAGCAGTGAACAAAACTAAAAAATATTCTTGCTTTCATAAAGTTTACTTTCTAGAAGTAGAGATATAAACAAACAGCTAAAATATAAGGTTTATCAGAGGATGATAAATGCTACAGAAAGAAAAAATAAAAGAACATAGAAAATTATGTCACAGAGGGTTGCTATTAAAATTGGGTGAATAATAAAAGCCAGAGTGAGAAGGAAACATTTGGAACAAGACCTACATTGCTACATAAAAGAGGGCAAAAAGGATAGTGGTAACATGTAAGGTAAGAAAGGTGGTAATGGGACAAATGTAAAGCCTTGTAGGCCATCATAAGGGCTCTGGATTGTGCTCTGTGTAAATGTGGCGTGATCCATATTCTGTCTGTAAAAGGAGAGGGAAAATGAAAGTAAGAAAACCACACGAGATGTTACTAAAATAATAGAGAAGAAGAATGATAGTAGACTGGATCAGAATAAAACTGGTTATTTTTAAAGTAGATATGAAAAAAAATTTACAAATAAAATTGGACTGTAATATATAAGAAACAAAAACAAAAATGACATTACAGTTTCTTTGTCTAAGAAACTGGGAAGAAGTTGGTGCCACTCAGTAAGATGGGTAAGACTGCAGAAGGAACTGGTCTAAACAGCCAAAAAAATGCTGTTATCAGTTCTCTTCTACATTGACCACTACTTCATTTTTTTTTTTTTTTATCCTCACCCGAGGATATTTTTCCATTTTTTGTACAGATAGAACGGGAGGGAGAGAGAGGAAGGAGAGAGAGAGAAACATCGACGTGAAGGGACACATCGAGTGGCTGCCACCCGCACGACCAACCAGGGCCGGGGACAAACTGCAACCGAGGTACGTGCCCTTAGCGGGAACCGAACCCGGGTCTCTCCGGACCGCAGGCCGACACTCTAACCGCTGAGCCAAACTGGCCAGGGCCATTTTTTTTTTTTAAACCTACACCCTTTCAACCCATTTCTTCTACCCCCACTCCCACCAACTAACAATCTATTCTTTTAAGCTTGATATGATTTTTCAATTCCATATATAAAGATCATCTGGTATTTACCTTTCTCAGCCTGACTTATTTCACTTAACATAATGCCGGAGTGGTGGTGGTGGTGGTGTGTGTTCATTTTCTTCAGATAAACACCCACAACTGGAACTACTGGATCATATGGTAGTTCTACTTTTGATTTTTTGAGGAACTTCCATACTGTTTTCCATAGTAGCTGCACCAATTTACAGTCCCACCAACAGTGAACAAAGGTTCTACTTTTCTCCACATCCTCACCGAAACTTCTTATTTCTCGTCTTTTTTATAACAGCCATTCCAACAGGTGTGAAATATCTCATTGTGGTTTTGATTTGCATTTCCCTAAAGATTAATGATATTGAGCAGCTTTTCATGTGCCTGTTGATCATTAGTATGTCTTCTTTGGAAAAATGACTACTCAAATCTGCTCATTTTTTAATTAAATGTAATTTTTTTTTTGCTACTGAGCTGTATGAGGTCTTTTTAAAAATATTAACACCTTAAAAACATGATCTGCAAATATTTCCTCCCATTCAGTAGGCTGTCTTTTCATATTGTTGTTTCCACTGTTGTGCAGAAGCTTTTTAGTTTGATGGAGTCCCACTTATTTTTGCTTTTATTACTTTTGCATTGTTGTCAGATTTAAAACATTATCGCCAAAAATTTTGGCAAGGAGCTTACTCCCTGTTTTTTTCTAGGCATTTTTTGGTTTCAGGACTTACATTCAAGTCTTTCATCCATTTTCAGTTCATTTTTGTGAGTGGTATAAGATGGTGGTCAAGTTTCATTCTTTTGCATGTGGTTGTTGGATTTTCCCAACACTACTTATAGATAAGACTGTTCTTAAAAGATTTTTTTTTTATCATCCTCACCCAAGGACATTTTTCCATTCTTTGTTCAGATAGAGTGGGAGGGAGAGAGAGGAACAGAGAGAGAGAGAAACATCGATGTGAAAGGGACACATCGAGTGGTCGCCACCGCACAACAAACCAGGGCCGGGGACAAACTGCAACCGAGTTACATGCCCTAAGCGGGAACCAAACCCGGGTCTCTCCGGACCGCAGGCCGATGCTCTAACCGCTGAGCCAAACCGGCCAGGGCTAGATAAGACTGTTCTTAACTACATTGTATATTCTTTGCTCATTGGAGTTGTAAATTAACTGACCATATATACATGGGTTTACTTCTGGGTTCTCTATTCTGTTCAGCTGATCTATGTGTCTGTTTTATGCCAATACCATAATGTTTTAATTACCATAGATTTGTAATATAGTTAGAAATCAGGGAGCATGATGCCTCAAGCTTTGTTCTTCTTTCTCAACACTGCTTTGGCTATCTAGGGTCTTTTGTGGTTCCATACTAATTTTGAAATTATTTGTTATACTTCTGTGAAAAATGCCACTGGAATTTTGACAGGGATTGCACTGAATGCTTTCGGTAATATGAGTATTTTAACAATATTGATTCTTCAGATCCATGAAAATATGTTTTTTTCAATTTTATTCATTAATATTTTTTAGTTTCCAATACACAGGTCTTAATACTTCCTGGGTTAAATTTATCCCTAGATATTTCATTCTTTTTTATGCCACTGTAAATAGGATTTTTCTAACTTCTCTTTCTGATGGTTCATAATTAGAGTATAGAAACAGAACAGACTTCTGTGTACTGATTTTACATCCTACAACTTTACTAAATTTACTAGTTCTAATATTTGATGGGGGGGTCTTGCTTTCCCATATATAACAACATGTCATCTGCAAATAGTGACAATTTTAACAATTACTTCCTTTGCAATTTGAATACCTTTTGTTTCTTTTTCTTGCTTGAATGTTCTGGCTAGGACTTCCAATTCTACATCGAATAAAAGTAGTGAGAGTGGACATCCTTGTTCCTGACTTTAAAGGAAAAGCTTTTAGCTTTTCACCACTGAGTATGATATGACCTGTGGGTCTGTCATACATGGCCATTATTATGTTGAAGTGTGCTCCTAAGTTTTTCCACAAATGGGCGTTGAATTCTATCAAATGCTTTTCCTGTATGTACTGAAATTATCGTATTTTTATCCTTCATTTTGTTAATGCAGTATAGTATACCACACTGACTGACTTGTGGATGTTAAACCATCCTTGCATCCCTGAAATAAATCTTACTTGATTGTGGTAATGATTCTATCACTGTAATGTTTCAATTTAGTAGCCTAATATTAAAAGCTGTTGCCTAAGAGTATGGCTTTCAATCAGCCTGAATCTAGGTGCTGAGATCCTCCCCTTAGGGGCACTGACAACTTCTGGGAGTTATTAAAAATATAATTGCCTTGGCCAGCTGGTGTGGCTCAGTGGTTGAGCATCGACCCATGCATGAAGAGGTTGCCGGTTTGATTCCTAGTCAGGGCACATGCCCAGGTTGTGGGCCTGGTCCCCAGAAGGGGGCATACAGGAAGTGGCCAATCGATGTTCTCTCTCACCATTATTTCTCTCTCTCTCTCCCTCTCCCTTCTTCTCTAAAATCAACAAAGAAAAAAATTATATATAAGTCTTTGCCCTGTCCAGTTTTGCTCAGTGGTTACAGTGTCGGCCGACGGTCCAGAGAGACCCAGGTTTGGTTCCCGCTAGGGGCATGTGCCTTGGTTGCAGTTAGTCCTCAGCCCTGGTTGGTCGTGTAGGTCACTCAATGTGTCCCTTTCACATCAATGTTTCTCTCTCTTTCTCTCTCTCTCTCCCTCCCACTCTATCTGAACAAAAAAATGGAAAAACGTCCTCGGGTGAGGATTAAAAAGAAAAAAACAAAACAAAACAAAATATCTATATCTATCTATCTATATATACATACACACACACACATGTAATAGTCTGCTTGCACAAGCACAAAGGATTAAGTGACAACAATGAACCAAGGCAGAGTTAAATAAAAAGGTTCATCTCCCAAACAAGGCCATTACATCAAGACTGAAAGAGGTGGTTGTTTCATGTACTATATAGAAACCAATAAAGAGAGCCAAGAAAAATGAAAAAAAAAAAAAAAAAAAAAAAAAAAGAGTTCAAAGAAATAGTCATAAAGTTGCTCACTGAACTGGGGATAATGTATGAACACAGTGAGATCTTCAAAAAGAGATGGAAAATATAAGAATGTACAACATATAAGTCACAGACCTCAAGAATACACTAACTGAACTGAAAAATACACTAGAAGGCTTCAACAATAGACTAGATAAATCAGAACAAAGGATTAGAGAACTCACGGTAGCGAGGCTGACCCAATCAAAGCAGCAAGAAGAAACAAAGAATGAAAAATAGTGAAGATAACTTATGGACTTATGGGACAACATCAAATGGACTAACGTGGCTTCCAGAAAAAGAACAGAGAAAGGGGAAAAAATATTACGTGAGGAAATAATAGCAGAAAACTTCCCTAACCTGGGGAAGGAAACACATCAGATCCAGAAAGTTCCAAATAAAGTGAATTCCAATCCCGCAAAATCATACCAAGACACACGACTAAAATGCCAAAAGTTAAAGACAAGGAGAGACCATTAAAACATGCCCTGGCCGGTTTGGCTCAGCGGTTATAGCATTGGCCTGCAGTCCGGAGACCCAGGTTCAGTTCCCGCTAAGGGGACGTGCCATGGTTGCGGTTTGTCCCCGGTCCTGGTTGGTCATATGGGTGGCAGCCACTCAATGTGTCCCTTTCACATAGATGTTTCTCTCTCTCTCTCTCTCTCTCTCTCTCTCTCTCTCTCTCTCTCTCCCTCCCTCTCCCTCTCTCCCCCTCCCACTCTGTCTGAACAAAAAATGGAAAAATGTCCTCGGGTGAGGATAAAAAAAAAACAGCAAGAGGCCCTGGCTGGTGTAGCTCAATGGTTAGAGTGTTGGCCCACCCACTGAAGGGTCACAAGTTCAATTCCCAGTCAAGGGCACATACCTGGGTTGCAGGTTTGATCCCCAACCCTGGTCATGGTGCATGCGAAAGGCAACCAACTGATGTGTCTCTGTCACATTGATGTGTCTCTGTCACATTGATGTCTCCCACCCCTTCCACTCTTTCTAAAAAAATTAATCAATGGAAAAAATATCCTTGGGTGA
Organism: Molossus molossus; assembly: GCF_014108415.1. Lineage (NCBI taxonomy): Eukaryota > Metazoa > Chordata > Mammalia > Chiroptera > Molossidae > Molossus > Molossus molossus. Next base: position 188,809,004 of record NW_023425344.1, read on the forward strand.
GAGTTAACAACAAAAAAAAACCCACAAACAAAACAAAAACACATAGTAAATAGATAAAAGATAAAGAAAAACAAATATATCATTAAAGAAAGTCATCAATCAAACCACAAAGGAAAAATCAAAGAGAAAGAAAAAAGAGAGGAATTACAAAATCAGCTAGAGCCCAGCCGGTGTGGATAAGTGGATTGAGCATTGTTATCCCATGGACTGAGAGGTCTCAGTTTAATTCCTGGTCAGGGCCCATGCCCAGGTTGTGGAATTAATCCCTAGTGAGGGAATGTGTGGGAGGCAGCTGATCGATGTAGCTGTCTCACATCGACGTTCCTTTCTCTCTCTAAAAAAAATCAATAACAACATTTAAAAAATCAGCTAGAAAACAATTAGCAAAATGGTAATATGTAGATACCTATCAATAATTATTATAAATGTAAATGGACTAAATGCTCCAATAAAAAGACATAGGGTGGCTGAATGGATAAAAAAATAAAATTTATCTATATGCTACCTGCAGAAGAGTCACTTTAGATGTAAAGACAGACTCAGACTAAAAATGAAGGGATGGAAAAAGATATTCCATGCAAATTGAGAACAGCCCTAGCCAGTTTGGCTCAGCGGTTAGAGCGTCGGCCTGCGGTCCGGAGAGACCCGGGTTCAGTTACCGCTAAGGGCACGTACTTCGGTTGCAGTTTGTCCCCGGCCCTGGTTGGTCGTGCGGTGGCAGCCACTCGATGTGCCCCTTCACGTCGATGTTTCTCTCTCTCTCCCTTCCTCTCTCTCCCTCCCACTCTATCTGTACAAAAAATGGAAAAATATCCTCGGGTGAGGATATAAATAAATAAATAAATCAAAGGAGAACAAAAAAAAGCTGGAGTAACTATATATTTACAGCAGATAAAATAGACTTTAAAATAAAAATTACAATAAGAGACAAAGATGGGCATTACATAATGATAAAGCAGTCCATCCAATAAGAGAATATAACATCTGTAAATTTATGCACCATACATAGGAGTACCTAAATAAAGCAAATATTAATAGACCCAAAGGGAAAAATAGCAATACAGTAATAGTAGGGAACTTTAATGTGAGAGAATAACATCAATTGTCTGCCTCCTGCATACCTCCAACAGGGGATCGAGCCCACAATCCAGGCATGTGCCCTGACCGGCAATCAAATTGGCAACCTTTCAGTGCACGGGACAACACCCAACCAATGGAGCCACACCATCCAGGGCTAGGGAACTTTAATATTCCATTTGCATCAATGGAGAGCTCATCCAAACAAAAACGTCAATCAGGAAATACCAGCCTTAAATAACACATTAGACTAGCTGGCCTTCATAGATATATAGAAAATATTCCACTCAAAAGCAAAAGAATACACATTCTTCTCAAGTGCACATGGAACATTTTCAGGCTACTGAACAAGCCTTAATAAATTTAAGATAATTGAATAATATCAAGCATCTTTTCTAATCACAATATGAAATTGGAAATTAATTATATAAAGAAAAATGGAAATTTCTCAAATATGTGGAGATTAAATGACATGTTATTGAACAACCAATGGGTCAAAGAGAATGTATAAAGTCAGAAAATACCGAGACAAATGAAATTGGAAATGCAACACAGCAAAATGTGTAGGATAGAGCAAAAGCAGTTTTAAGAGAGAAGTTCACAGCAATAAATGCCTACCTCAAGAAACATGAAAAGTCTTAACCTAATTTTTTATCTCAAAGAATCAGAAAAAGAAGACAAAGCCCAAAGTGAATAGAAAGAATAAAGATTACAGCAGAAATAAATAAAAACTGAGACCAAAAAGACAATAGAGAATAATCAATGAAACTAACTGGTTCTCTGAGAAGATAAACAAAACTGACAAACCAGGAAAAATAATAAACCCACCAAGAAAAACAGATAGAACTCAAATAAGTAAAATGAAAGGGGAAGTAGTATAACCAATACCACAGAAATACAAAGGATCATATGGGACTACTATGAACTATTATATGCCAACAAAGTGGATAACCTAGAAGAAATAGATAAATTCCTAGAAACATACAACTTACCAAGACTGAATCGTGATGAAATAGAAAATCTGAACAGACTGATTAGTAGTAATCGGTTTTGAATCAGTAGTCAAAAACCTCCCAATAAACAAAAGTCCAGAGCAGATAGATTTACTGATGCATTCTACCAAACATTCAAAGAATTAAGACCAATCCTTCTCAAACTCTTTCAAAATATAGAAAAGAACTCTTCCAAACTAACTTTATGAGTCCAGAAAAACCACCCTGATACTAAAACCATACAAGGACGGCACAAGAAAATTACAGGCTTATATCCCTAATGTATGCAACAATACTTCTATGACCTTTTTCAGTTCTAAGGTTTTCAGATATCTCTAAGCTATGAATAAAACATGGTTTTACCAAAGAGGCAAATGGAACTTACTAAATCCTAAACAGACTTGAATGTTGTAGAAGTTTCTATGTAAACTAATTTTGCACTTTGGTCAATTTTTCACTTGACTAGTAAAATGTCAAATTAGGTTACAGTTTCGGCAAACACTTGGTTATTAGTTTAATTTAATTACATTGTATACATAGATTTTTTTTTACATACCAGCCACTGTTGTCCATATACAAATACATGATTTTTGGCAATGTCAACTCTATCCCATGCCAATGTAAGGATGAGCTGGTCAAATGCAGATGCATTAGTGCCTAATCAAACAGAGAAAATAGTTGACAAGTTCAATTAATTTATCTCCATTAAAATGTGAACACTTACGAATTCTTCCCACTCAATTTTAACTAACTTAAAAAGCTGGTATCAGTTACTGTTCAAGGGTAGCCTGCCTCAGAGAGATATATATGGTTATTACCACCTGGGTTGAGGACTTTTATTTTCCAATTATAGAAAAGACACAGCCTTATTCACTACAAACAATTCAGAATGTAGAAGAGAAGAAAACAAAGATGACATGTTTCTATCATATAATGTTAAGATTATGAAAAATATCTGGTGCATATATAAATTCATATGTATACTTTTAATTATTTACACAAAAGTGGATCACACTACATAAAATATTCCGCAGCCTGCTTTATGTATCTTTTTTCCTAATCTTTAAGGAGCTTCTATTTTTATTTATTTTTTTTAAAGTATCTTTATTGTTGAGAGTATTACAGATATCCCCTGACCCCTCACCCCCCTCCACCCTGCTCCTGTTCCCACCCAGGCCTTCACCACACTATTGTCTGTGTCCATTGGTTACACATATATGCATATAAGTTCTCTGGTTAATCTCTCCCGCCCCCTCCCCCTCCCTGTGCCCCCCTCTTCCAACCACCACTTCCCTCAGATTCGTCAGTCTATTCCCTGCTTGCATGTCTCTGGGTCTACTTTGTTCATTAGATTCCACATACAAGTGAGATCATGTGATACTTAACCTTCTCTGTCTGGCTTATTTCACTTAGTAATGCTGTCTCAAGGGTAAGAAAGCCTTTTTTTATAGCTGCATAGTATTTCACAGTGTAAATGTACAACTTTTTTATCCATTCGTCTACTGATAGGCACTTGGGCTGTTTCCAGATCTTAGCTATTCTAAATAATGCTATGAACACAAGGGTGCATATATTCTTTCTGATTGGTGTTTCTGGATTTTTAGGATATAGTTGTAGAAATGGGATCACTGGGTCAAATAGTAGTTCCAGTTTTAATTTTTTGAGGAACCTCCATATCTTAGTATCATACCTTAGTTTTCTATGCCTAGTGGATATTCATGTTATTTTGAATTTTTTGGTGAGTGTATTTTTGGGTACCATTTAGTTATTTACATAGTATGATTTTGTAGAAGCCAAACTGAAGGTAGAAGGATTATTTTATAGCTTTAGATATACTGCCAAAATATATTCCAGAAAGGCTGTAACATCTATCAGAGGTATAAGAATACCTAGTAAAGGGATAAAAAGCTTATTTTTTATAATTTCTTTTTTAAAAATTATACCATTGGACATCTTCTTACATTTTCCCCAAGCATTTGTATTATTCTGCTAATATCTTTTACATAAATTCTAGCTCATTTTCACATGAGATAATTATCTTTTTAATATTAATTTAGAACAGCTCATTGTTATCCCTCCACATTCCTGTTCCTTAATCTCTTCATCTATAAAGTGAGAAAAATAATAGACAAATCTTTCCCTTTAGGCTATTATGAAGATAAAATGAAATGAATCCTCTCAACCACTAAACCACACTGTGGCTAGCACACAGAAAATACATGGCAAATATATTAGGTGCTCTCTTTTTATTTTTATGCAATCCCATTTAATGATCTTTCTGTTAACAGTTTCTGGGTTTCCTATTACTATGGTCTCTTGTTCCCAGGGTGATGTATATGTCATCTTATATTTTATTATAGTATTTCTTAAATGTCTAATCTATTGACAATTTACTGTGGCTAATCTTTGGGAAATTCTTATGAATGACAATAAGACAATACTACCCTCTCTTGCTCTGCTTCTGTCAACTCACTACATACTTGAACTTTCAGGTTCCCAGATGGGACATCAATTTAGTTTCTAATTTTTGAAAAAATTTTTCATTGCAATACTATTTGTTGCATCAGTTGGCTTCTTTGGCAAGATAATGACAGGAAAACAGTTCACTGTGCATGTGCATTAAACCTGAGTTTTCTTTCCAAATTTCTCTTCAAAATGAAAATAGCATGTTTAAGAACGCTATCTTAGCCCTAGCTGGTGTGGCTCTGTGGTTAGAGCCTCTGCCCCCGCGCCAAAGGGTCATGGGTTTGATCCCATGCCCTAGTCAAGGTACATGAGGGAGACAACCAGTCATTTGATGTGTCTCACATCAATGTGTCTCTCTCAAAAAAAAAAAAAAAAAAAAATCAATGGAAAAAATATCCTCCAGTGAGGACTAACAAAAACAAAACCAAAAAGAACACTATCTTAAATTCTATCAACTAATACCTCATTACCTTTATTTTTTTAGCCAACTAAAAATGTGACATTCTTAACAGGATAATTACATGGGTCTGGAGGCATAACCTTAAAATAATTCTATAAAACCAACTTGCTGTCAAAGAAAGCTAACCTGTGTCTTTCACAAAGAAAAATTATTGAAAAATTCAGTTGTCAAACACCTTGCTAAATTACAAAGTCCTATCTTATAGAAATAGGCTATAAATGAAAGATCTTACAAACAAAAATATTTAAATCTTACCTTTAAGCAGTGCAGTAAGTATCGCTACATCTATATCCTGATGTTCATCTGACCCAATGTGAAAAACAGTGATCTATTTAAAGAATAATATTATGCATTTACATTTTAAAAGCTAAGGCATAAGACACATAAAACAAAGCAATTTCAAACTACACGAGATATAGTTTTTTTGGGGGGGTGCATTTTTTGGTCAGATATAAGGACTCAAAAACATGAAATTAAGACTTTGGCCTGGCCAGTGTGGCTCAGTGGTCGAGTGTCGACCCATGTACCCAGAGGTCGCAGGTTCAATTCCCAGTCAGGGCACATGCCCAGGTTGTGGGCCCAATCCCCAGTAAGGGGCATACAGGAAGCAGCCAATCGATGTTCCTCTCTCTCTTAAATCAATTTAAAAAATTTAAAAAAAAAAAGAAAAAGGTTTTATAACCTTTACCAAATGAAATGGCAAGTACATTCAAAATGTTTGGTTTCATATTACATTCAATTTTTTTTAAACCTATCTTATGTCCTTTATTAAATTAAGCAACTTATGGCTGGGAAACTTATCTGGGAAAACCTACAGAGTGAATACTTACTCAATTCAAGTAATTATATGTGCCTTTAATAAGAAATGTCTTTTTTTAACTGGAAGTTTCTTTAAATAATTTGAAATGAAACACCATTTGAGAGGATTTTATGTAATAACATTTTTCATAAAGTAATAGACTACTGTTAATAACCCCAATACAAATTTTTCTCTACAAACTTAAGTCTATGGCCCTGGCCGGTTTGGCTCAGCGGTTAGAGCGTCTGCCTGCGGTCCGGAGAGACCCGGGTTCGGTTCCCGCTAAGGGCATGTACCTTGGTTGCAGTTTGTCCCCGGCCCTGGTTGGTCGTGCGGGTGGCAGCCACTCGATGTGTCCCTTTCACATCGATGTTTCCCTCTCTCTCTCTTCTTCTCTCTCCCTCCCACTCTGTCTGTACAAAAAATGGAAAAATGTCCTCGGGTGAGGATTAAAAAAAAAACAACAAAAAAAAACTTAAGCCTATGTTTAGATGACTGAAATGAAGCAGCACTAATCTTTAATTTAATTTGAACGATGTAAGTAAAATAGTTTAAGTTTTTTTGTTTCTAAATACATTTTAGAGACGTCATTAATAATTCTTACTATGCTTCTTTATCCCTAAACAAGATCTATTGAGACTTAGTTATGAAATTTTTCTTAAAATAAAAGTGCAAATATATATCGCAATACTATATAAAAGCTTTAATCTTTCAGTGTAAACAAAAAATAAATTGAAATCTTTACATGGTTAAAGATTTAATATCTTAAAACAAATTAGAAACAAAAGTTTTTCACCAACTGGAATGTGCTTTGAATTAAAAGGCATATTCTGCTAAAATCTACTTACAAGCTCCTTTCTTTTCATGCACTCCATCAATGTTTGAAATAAATGAACTGCTTCACCCTGGCCAAAGTTAAATGTTTTCTTGATGGTTGAAATAATATCAGGTTCTGCTGCATCAGGAAGATTCCTAGAGTAAGAGGAAAGATACCTTAATTCATTGACTTCAATTTTCATTATTTGTAGAATCTAGTAAGAAGTACAGGTGGATCCATGTAAAACTACTCTATTAATATTAAATACTTGACTCTCAGTGAAATTTTCTCCTTCATGAGACTCCTACCATAAGTAATAAGGGGAGAAATAGAATAGAATGATGTTTCTCTTTGATTTTGAAAAATTTTACAAGGTATGTGTTTCAATACCAGTAGTCACATTTTATAAAATATTATATTAAGACAGTTTTAAGATACTATAGTACATAACGCAATATTTCACCAAAATGTCTTAATCATGAGCTCATGTGCATTTTAATTTCTTTTTCTCTATAGGTATTATATTTACATGGCTCAAAAACATGATACACAATTTGGAATATAAGAAAGCAAAAAACACCCAATCAGAATAGCAAAAAGAAAAAGAATCCAAAAAAATGAGGATAGTGTACGGAGCCTCTGGGACAACTTCAAGCGTACCAACGTTCACATCATAGGGGTGCCAGAAAGAGAAGAGAGAGAAGAAATTGAAAACCCATTTGAAACAATAGCAGAAAACCTCCCTAACTTGGTGAAGAAAACAGACATATAAGTCCAGGAAGCACAAAGAGTCTCAAACAAGATGAACCCCAAGAGGCTGACGCCAAGACACATCATCATCAAAACACAAAAGGTTCAAGCCCTGGCTGGTTTGGCTCAGCGGTTAGAGCGTCGGCCTGCGGTCCGGAGAGACCCGGGTTCGGTTTCCGCTAAGGGCATGTACCTTGGTTGCAGTTTGTCCCCGGCCCTGGTTGGTCGTGCGGGTGGCAGCCACTCGATGTGGCCCTTGCACATCGATGTTTCCCTCTCTCTCTCTTCCTCTCTCTCCCTCCCACTCTGTACAAAAAATGGAAAAATGTCCTCGGATGAGGATAAAAAACAACAACAAAAACAAAAAACACACAAAAGGTTCAAGACAAAGAGAGAATCTTAAAAGCAGCAAGAGAAAAGCAGTTAGTTACCTACAAGGGAGCTCCCATAAGTCTGTCAGTTGATTTCACAAAAGGAACTCTGAAGGCCAGAAGAGAGTGGCAAGAAATATTCAGAGTGATGAAAAGCAAGAACCTACAACCAAGATTACCCTATCCTGCAAAGCTGTCATTTAGAATCGATGGACATATAAAGAGCTTCCCAGACAAGAAAAAGTTAAAGGAGTTTATCACCACCAAACCAATATTATATGAAATGTTGAAGGGTCTTCTTGAAGAAAAAGATAAAAAATATGAACAAACAAAATGGCAATAAATACCTATCGACAATTGAAACTACGAACAACATGAACAAGCAGAACAGAATGGGTGGAATGGGTGAAAAAGGTGAAGGGGAGAAATAGAATGTAGAAATAGAGGTTGTTAGGCTGATAAACCTCAAAGGGAAGGGGAGTGGGGGTGGGAAAAAAAAACCCAAAGAACTTATATGTATAACCAATGGACACAGACAACAGTATGGGGAAAGGCAGGAGGGGGTAGGGAATGGGGAGGAGGAGGTCAATAGGGGAAAAAGGAGGAACATCTGTAATACATTCAACAATAAAGATAAGTCTTTTTAAAAAATCATGATATAAAATACTCTAAATTATAAAAATGTGAAAATTCAAAATGATAGTCTCCTTCTCACTTTCTTCCATCTGCCCAGTTTCATCTCAACTGTTTTCAAGGAACACTATTAATGTACATAACTTTCCAGAGCTCTCTATATATACAAATTATCTTTTTTTTTTACTCATAAAAGGTAGCACAATATACATGCCAGTCAGCATTTTACTTTTTCTGTATATATATTTTGATACTCTTCCTAAATCTAGCAGATACCAACCTTACTCAGGTACAAAATATTCCATTGTGCATACAGACCATAATTTATTTACCTAGTTAGTCCCTTTGATACATGTTCTATTTTGTTCTAATCTTTTACTATTACAAACAATGCTAACAAGTAACTTTATACATATGTTATTCATATGTGTATAAGTATATCTGCAGGAATAATTCCCAGAAATGGAACTAATGTGCCTCTATGTGTTTGACAGATCTTGCAAAATTGTCCTCTACAAGGATTCATGTATTTGAATTCATTCCAATAATGTGTCAGATAAGCTATTTCTTCAAGGTATTGCATTAAACTTCAGATTTTTGTGTTCATAACATAATGAAATAAATCAAATATTCTAAAAAAAACCTACAAGCCTCTTTACATAAAATTATTAAAAATTTGTTGTAATCATATACTTACCCTCCTTCTTCTGTTTGTTTATGAATATATGCTAATAGATCTGCAGCTCTGCCTGTTCCCTCACATATGACAACTGGAACAGGAGGACTTTCCTGAAGATATTCTAAAACTGTGAGAATAACATTTGGCCCACCCTCAAATATAAGTGCCACCACAGGGACACCTTGACCAATTCCTAAAAAACAGTAAAAGATTAATTAAGATACCAGGCAAAATTAGTAATTTAATCTTAATTTTTACTCAATCTAAAACAAAATAAAAATAAAAAGCCAATATAATTTATTTCAAAACTGTTGACTTCATTTTAAGCACTCAACACGATCCATTCTGGTATAAATAAATACTGAATAAATTACTTTTCCATTGATTTCAAATCTGTTCTAATTGACAGAATTATAAAATCCAATATATAATTAGGCATACACTAGAATTTATGTATTTACTGAAAAGTAAAATTATTTTGTATATTTCACTAACTAAACTCTTTAATTTTTTTTTTTTTTTTAATCCTCACCCGAGGACATTTTTCCATTTTTTGTTCAGGTAGAGTGGGAGGGAGAGAGAGGAACAGAGAGAGAGAAACATCGATGTGAAAGGACACATCGAGTGGTTGCCACCCGCACAACCGACCAGGGCCGGGGACAAACTGCAACCGAGGTACGTGCCCTTAGCGGGAACCGAACCCGGGTCTCTCAGGACCGCAGGCCGACGCTCTAACCGCTGAGCCAAACCGGCCAGGGCTCACTAACTAAACTCTTAATAAGAAATATATAACTTTGTTTTAGAGTTTGCTTCTTAACATTGTATAGTTGAATTTCTAATATGTGTGTTTTTATTAAAATATATATTTCCAATTCCAAATACACACTGAAACATTAATATAGAAATGACAGAATCAGGATTAATATAAAAGAAACTGATTAATAAAATTCAAGACCTCTACAAGAGTAACAAATACATTTAGTGAAAATACCAATTTTTGTTTTTAATAACCTGTAACACAGTTAAGAGAATTCAAAATAGAGGTAACAACAGGATTCTAAAACATTCTTAATTTTTTTTTTTAATCCTCACCCTAGGATATTTTTCCATTTATCTTCAGATAGAGTGGGAGAGGGAGAGAGAGAAAAACATCGATGTAAGAGAGACACATCGATTAGTTGCCTCCCGCACTATCCCAACCAGGGCTGGGGACCAAACTGCAACCAAGGAACGTGCTCTTGACAGGAATCAAACTCGCGACTCTTTTGTCTGACCGCTAGGCCAAACCAGTCAGGGCAAAACACATTCTTCATTTTGTTTTTGTTTTTTTTTAATCCTCACCCGAGGACATTTTTCCACTTTTTTTTTTTTTTTTTTTTTTAAATCCTCACCCGAGGATATTTTTCCATTTTTTGTACAGATAGAGTGGGAGGGAGAGAGAGAGAGAAACATCGACGTGAAGGAACACATCGAGTGGCTGCCACCCGCACGACCAACCAGGGCCGGGGACAAACTGCAACCGAAATACGTGCCCTTAGCGGGAACCGAACCCGGGTCTCTCCGGACCGCAGGCCGACGCTCTAACCGCTGAGCCAAACTGGCCAGGGCCATTTTTCCACTTTTTGTTCAGATACAGTAGGAGGGAGGGAGGGAGAGGAAGAGAGAGAGAGACATTGACGTGAAAGGGACACATGGAGTGGCTGCCACCCACAGAACCCAACCAGGGCTGGGGACAAACCACAACCAAGATACATGCCCTTAGTGGGAACCGAACCCAGGTCTCCCTGGATCACAAGCCAACACTCTAACCACTGAGCAAAAACGGCCAGGGCAAAACATTCTTCATTTTGAAAAGAGATGCTATTACTCCATTATAATCTGAATGCACACTTCTATAATTTTGAATTTCTTTTGTACTTTGTCATAGAGCTCACCTTGGTCTCCTAAGACTACACAATTTCTCCTTTTGACATAAAAATCTAGATGTTAAACCAAAAAAGTTGACCATGGTTGAAAACGAAGACCACTATCAAGAATACCAACTTTTTTTTTTTTTTTTTTTTTTTTATCCTCACTTGAGGATATTTTTCCATTTTTTGTACAGATAGAGTGGGAGGGAGAGAGAGGAAGGGAGAGAGAGTGAGAAACATCGACGTGAAGGGACACATCGAGTGGCTGCCACCCGCACGACCAACCAGGGCCGGGGACAAACTGCAACCGAAGTACGCGCCCCTAGCGGGAACCGAACCCAGGTCTCTCGGGACCGCAGGCCGACGCTCCAACCGCTGAGCCAAACCGGCCAGGGCAAGAATACCAACTTTTAAGACACACCTACTAAAGAGTGATATCTACTCATGTTAAAAACTTTAAGCAAGGTGATTCTTACTTTTCAATAAAGCATTTGTTTCTTCTTTTACTTTTCAATCTTGAATTTCAAAGTCATGCACATTAGAATATGTCACACAACATTATTTCTGGCCTGGTCGGTGTAGCTACTGGTTGAGCATCGACCCTTGCACCAAGAGGTCACTGGTTCGATTCCCAATCGGGGCACATGCCCAGGATGTGGGCCAAATCCCCAGTGGAGGGCATGCAGGAGGTGGCTAATTGATGTTCTCTCTCATCAATGTTTCTCCCTCTCCCTTCTTCTCTAAAATATCAATAAAGAAAAAAAGATGATTTCTGAATTCTTTGTGTTGCAATGGGGTTACAATAGCAACAAAGCTTCCAATGGAACTCTGTGGCTTTGGCTTCAGTATCTGAGTACCCTATTTGGCCACAGGCTTCTTTTCCTAGGTCACCTTATTTTGTCTAAGGTCAGTCATTCTTGGTTGTTTCATATGCTACCTTGCTACATAATAAAATGAGAAGTTTAGCCCAGTTGGTGTGGCTCAGCGGATTAAGCATCGTCTCGTGGTCTGAGAGGTCCCAGTTCAATTCCTGGACAGGGCATATGCCTGAGTTGTGGGCTCAATCCCCAGTGGGGGGCGTGAAGGAGACAGCCAATTGATGATTCTGTCTCACATCAGTTTCTCTCTCTCTCTTCCTCTCTAAAAAAAAAAAAAAATCAATAAAAACATATTTTAAAAATAAAATAAAATTAGCACTTGAAAGAACATTCTTTTAAGAATGTTGCTAGTGCCCTGGCTGATTTGGCTCAGCGGTTGGAGCGTCGGCCCGTGGACCAGTGTCCTGGGTTCGGTTCCCGCTAAGGGCATGTGCCTTGGTTGCGGTTTGTCCCCAACCCTGGTTGGGGTTGTGTGGGTGGCAACCAGTCGATGTGTCTCTCTCACATCCATGTTTCTCTCTCTCTCTTCCTCTCTCTCTCCCTTCCTCTCTATCTAAAGATAAATGCAAAAAATGTCCTCGGGTGACAATAAAAAAAAAATGTTGCTGGCAATTAATATAGTCCAGAATAATTTCAACAGTAACAAATTTATAAATTCCCTTACTAGCATGAATTCTTTGCTGATTAATAGTTTTTTCAAGTTCTCTTCTCAGTCTGACTTCTGCCCCATACTTTCCAACAGTGCCATCATCCACCAATATGAAATGGGAATGTAGATTATTCAGAACATTCAATTTGCTCAGAGGGTTCAATAGGGTTTGATAAGGAGCAACCACCTAAACAATATCAAATGTAAGAGTTAGTAGCAAGAATTAATTATATAATGTCAAGTAAAAATAAACAATCTATAAAGGGAAATAAGGTAAAATTCCATTTACCTATGGCAACAAATACGAAATGTCAAAGAACATTATCAAAAAGCACAAGCTTTTAAGCAGCTAAAGATTAATCAGTAATTGGTTAAATGATACGACAATATTTTGACTCATTGCAGAATATATAGCATTTCATTATCACATGCAAAAGAAGCAGCAAATAAGTAAATAAAATTAATGTGAAAAAATGATTAGTTTATTGGTGAATAAAGAGAAATATATGAAGCACACTAAATAAAAGCAATCAAATGTCATATCGCTATTTTTGTGGCCATAAGTAAAATCTTTAAAAATGACATTAGAAATTACACGTAAAAGTGATCATTATAATTTAGTAATTCCTTTTTGATAGTCACTTAATAAATATAGTCAATTCACATCTTTAACCTATTCAAACAAAACATTAGCATTTGATTACGTCTTAGTAACAATAAAACTAATTCTTAATGTCTTTCAATCATTAAAAATTTAATTACAAAGACTGGCACGACATGGAAAATGTGTGAAATAATTATATGAAAGGCAAAAACCAAAATCTAACACTATAATGATAATTACTTGTTATCTATGACTGTATTTTCAAAAGGATCAGAAGAAAACCTCGGAAAAATACCTTTTAAAAGGTAATTTGACGAATGGATAAAAAAGCTGTGGTACATATACACAATGGAGTACTACGCAGCTGTAAGAAAGAAAGACCTCTTATCATTTGAGACTACATGGAGGGATCTGGAAAGTATCATCCGAAGTGAAACAAGCCAAACAGAGAAAGACAAGTTTCATATGATCTCACTTATTTGTGGAATATAATGAACTTAACAGTCTGAGGAAGGGGGTAGTCCCAGAGACGCGGAAGTGGGATACAGACTGACAATCCCCTAAATAGGGGGGTGGTGGGAAAGAGATAAATCACAGAATTTATATGTATGTATGCATGAACAGTGGACATGGACAACAAACTGGGGAAAGGGCAGGGAGGGAGGGGGAGGGGGGGAATCAGTGGGGGGAAAAGGAGAAACATCTGTAACAAAAATTAATTAATAAAAAATAAATTAATTAAAAAATAAATAAATAAATAAATAAAAGGTAATTTGAAAAGTGGTGCATTGATGAATATTTTAAGTTGACTAAAAGATCCTTGTTTTAGTTTTGTTTATACATAAGTTCAAATACAAGAAATTTAAAAATTATTCTTACATCTCTCCCAACAAGATCATTTCTGTTTTCAATTACTCCCCATGGAGCTATTCCAATAGTGCAAATCTTTCGAGATGATCTGGAAGCATGTTCTTTGAGGGCATCACCAACATGTTTGGCTACACCTGTTCATACAAAATTTAAGTCATTTTATTTGAAAGTCTTCACTGTGTTCTGAAACAATCATGTGCTCCACCTGTAACATTACACTTTGTGATAGTTTTCTTTACACATAAAGATAAAGGGCAACAGGGTCCAAAAGACAAACTTAAAAAGAAAACACAAGGACCAAAAAGAAGAAAAAAAAAAGCAATGTCAAATCATAACTGCCTGAAACACAATGTAAAAGTTTTATCATGTTGTTACACTTTGTTCTGTTAGATTCCTCAATGGAAGTAATTACAGCTTTTTGCTATTGCTCTACACACCATCTTAAAAAATGAAAAGTGTGGCTCAAGACTACAAGCAACACACACACACACGCACGCACAAACGCACATACCAACCACAAGTGTTCAAATGAATCAAAAACTGGGAGAATAGAAAAAGACAATTCAAACGAGCACATTATACTTGTTATGAGCTGAATTGCTCCTCCCCAAAATTCCAACATTGAAATCCTAATTCCAGTACCTGATGTGACTGTATTTGGAAATATGTCCCTTAGATAGGTTATTACATTAAAATGAGATACCTGGCATGGAGCCAAAATCCAACTTCACAGGTGTCCTTATAGAAAGAAAAAATTGGCCCTAGCTGGTTTGGCTCAGCAGTTAGAGCGTCGGCCTGCGGTCCTGAGAGACCCGGGTTCGGTTCCCGCTAAGGGCGCGTACCTCGGTTGCAGTTTGTCCCGGCCCTGGTTGGTCGTGCGGGTGGCAGCCAGTCGATGTGTTCCTTTCACGTCGATGTTTCTCTCTCTCTCTGTTCCTCTCTCTCCCTCCCACTCTACCTGAACAAAAAATGGAAAAATGTCCTCGGGTGAGGATAAAAAATAAATAAATAAATAAATAAATAAAAATTTAAAAAAAGAAAGAAAAAATTGGAACACAAAAAGAGACACCAGAGATGTGTACATGCACAGAGGAAAGGCCATAAGAGGACACAATGAGAAGGTGACCATCTGAAAGCCAAGAGAGGCCTCAGAAGGAACAAAATCTGCCAACATCTTGATCTTGGACCTACAGAACTAAATTTCTTTTGTTCAAAATACCCTATTCCGTGGTATTTTGTTATGGCAGCCCTAGCAAACAAGTGCATCTCTCAATCTGGTTTTTATAATGCATCATATCTTATTCCTTACCTGAATATGGAAGCAGCATCTTCACTGGTTTTCTAACTGCTGCCTTACCTGTTTATAGTCTACTTTCAAAACATTAGCCAAGGTAGAAAGCAAAGAAAAGGAGTCCCAGAAGTCAAATCACTGTATTCATTTTTATTGCGGTACGATGGGCATACAATCAGTTGCACATCTTTAAAGTGTGCAGTTTGACAAGTTTTGGCATGTGAAACCATCACCACACTCAAGATGGTGAATGTTCATCGTCTCCATACATTTTCTTGTGCCCCTTTGTGATCTCTCTCCCCTGCTCTGTGTTCCCCACCAGGCAATCACCGATCTGCTTTCCATCATGGTAGATTAAATTGAATTTAGTAGAGTTTTATATAAGTCAAATCAAAGTTTACACTTTTTTCTGGCTTTTTTTTTTTTTTTACTGTGTAATTATTTTGAGATTTATCTATGTGGTTGCATGTATATAATATTAGTTCATTTTTCTATGTGTATTGTCTATTGTGTGAAATACATCATAATTTAACTACTCGCCTGTTGATAGATATTTAGGTTGTTTCCAGTTTGGGGCTACTATAAATAAAAGTACTATGAGCTTTTGCATGTAAGTCTTTGCATGGACATATACTTTCAGGTCTCTTCATGAATCAACATCAAGAGGTAGAATGGCTAGATCATAGGGCAGCTGTGTAAATTTTTCAGAAATGACCAAACTGATTTCCAAAGTGGTTGTAGCATTTTACATTCTTATCAGCAGGGTATGAAGAGTTCCAGTTCCTCCCCATGTTCAGCAACATTTGACATGATCAGAGTTTTTAATTTTAGCCATTCTAATAGCTGTGTAGTAATATCTCATGTTTCAGTTTTGTGTTGTCCTAATGATTAATGATATTGAGCATCTTTGTGTCTTATCTCTGTATACATGGCATTTGCCATCTATATAAATTCTTTGTCTAGTGAAAGAAGAAAAAAATCAGCCAAGTGATCTTTGCTCTTGACAACTCTGCTTAAAGCCATCCATTCTCATTCACAGAAAAAGCCAAAGCACTTAACATGGACTACAAGGCCTTATATAAAGATCTGCCTATTGTCCCTGCTATTCACACGGCCCCTCCTAGCCATCATCACACACCCATAAATTTCTAATCTTATCATTTAGCGCTTCTTGCTCATTCCACTCCAACTACACTGAACCCTTCTTACTATTCTCCCAACACACTGGCTGTTTCTTCTCTAAATGCTGTGCTTCACATTATTCTTACCTTGTTCTTTCATTTTCTTCTATCTCTACTCAAATGTCACTGTATCAGTGAAGTCCTTTCCACTCCCCTCCAACTCTCCTCTATATTTCATGTGTCTACATAGCACTTACCATCTAACTTATTACACATTTTTTATGAGTTCAACATAGGTTTTATTTTTATTTTTTCAATTAAAATATATGTTCAATATCACTTTGTATTAGTTTCAGGTGTATACAGCATAATGATTAACTAATCATACACTTTACAAACTGTTCCACCTGATATTTCTGTTACCTACCTGGCACCATACATAGTTTTTACAATATTATTGAATGTATTTCCTATGCTGTACTTTACATTCTCGTGACTATTTTGTAACTATTAATCTGTACTCCTCAATCCCTTTACTTTTTTCACCCAGCCCCCCAAACTCTCTCCCCTCTGGCAACCGTCAGTTTGTTTTCTGTATCTATGAGTCTGTTTGTTTTGTTTCTTCATTTATACTGTTCTTTAGATTCCACATATAAGTGAAATCATATGGTATCTGCCTCTCTCTGACTTACTTCACATAGCATAACACCCTCTAGGTCTATACATGCTGTTGCAAATAAGATTCCATTCTTTTTATGGCTGAGTAATATTTCAGAGAGTGTGTGTGTGTGTGTGTGTGTGTGTGCGTGCGTGTGTGTGTATCACATCTGCTTTATCTACTCATCCACTGATGGGCACCTAGGTTGCTTCCGTATCTTGGCTATTGAAAATAACAATGAAGCCCTGACCAGTTTGGCTCAGCAGTTAGAATGTTGGCCCGTGGGTTCAATTCCAGTCAAGGGCACATACCTCGGTTGTGGTTTGTCCCCAGCCCTGGTCAGGGTCGTGCAAGAGACAACCAGTCAATGTATCTCTTTCACATCGATGTCTGTCTCTCTCCCTCTCTCCCTCCCTCACCACTCTATTTGAAGATAAACAGAAAAATATCCTGGGGTGAGGATTTTAAAAAAAGAAAGAAAAGATTACTGCAATGAACATAGGGGTGCATATTTTTCTTCAAATTAGTGTTTTGGGTTTCTTCGGATATATACCTAGAAATAGAATTTCTGGGTCATACAGCAGTTCCATTTTTAATTTTTTGCGGTAACTCCATACTGTTTTGCATAGTGGCTGCACCAATCTGCATTCTCACCAACAGTGTGTTATAGTTCCCTTTTCTCCACATCTCACCAACACTTGTTGTTTATAGATTTATTGATGATAGCCATTCTGACAGGTGTGAGGCGATACTTCATTGTGGTTTTAATTTGAATTTCTCTGATAATTAATGACATTGAGCATCTTTTCATATGTCTATTGGCCATCTATATGTCCTCTTTTTTTTTTTTTATCCTCACCCGAGGATATTTTTCCATTTTTTGTACAGACAGAGTGGGAGGGAGAGAGAGAAAGGGAGAGAGAGAGAAACATCGACGTGAAGAGACACATCGAGTGGCTGCCACCCACACGACCAACCAGGGCCGGGGACAAACTTGCAACCGAAGTACGCGCCCTTAGCGGGAACCGAACCCGGGTCTCTCCAGACCGCAGGCCGACACTCTAACCGCTGAGCCAAACTGGCCAGGGCTATATGTCCTCTTTTGAGCAGTATCTATTTTGGTCCTTTGCCCATTTTTAAGTGGATTGATTTTTTGGTGTCGGAGTTCTTTATAAATTTTGGATATTAACCCCTTATCAGATATATCTTTGGTGAGTGGATTCTCCTAGTTAGTGGGTTGTCTTTCCATTTTGTTGATGAGTTCCTGTGCTATGCAAAAACCCTTTAGTTTAATGTAATCCCATCTCTTTTTTTTCCTTTCCCGAAAAGATACATCAGAAAATATATTAGAGAAATGAACATATTATAATACATTTAGTTATCTGTTTGTTGTCTGCATCTCCCCCACCAGAATGTATCTCCATAAAGGTAAATATTTTATTCATTTTGTAAAATGATTATTTTTTCAGCAGCCAGAAGAATACTTAACACACAATGAGGTTCAAAAAACAGTTGTTGGTAATGAATTAGATATTTGTAAGCTAATTTAAGTAATAATTGCTTTACTTTGGATATTAAAATTAATTTGCCTTTCTTATATCTAACCTGTATATGTGACAGGAAAGACTTAAAATGCAAGATTATAGTACTTTAAAAATTACTTTTGAAAGCTACTTCTTACTACTGCTTAGGCAATGGATTCCATTCTTGTATCAATTCACCAGTAGCCAGAAAGTGACAGGAATAATACTTTGCTCCATAGCAGGGGTCACCAACCTCTTTTGTAAAGGGCCAAATAGTAAATATTTTAGGCTTTGCAGGAAACAGAATCTCTGTTACAACTATTGATCTCTGCTATTGTAGCACAAAAGCAGCCATAGATAATACAAACTAAATGACTGTGGCTATGTTACAATAAACCTTCACTTACAAAAACAAGGAATGGACTGGATTTGGTACATGCGCCATAGTTTGCCAACCCCTGCTCTAAAGTGTATTATTTTTTAAAAAGACTAAATGAAAACCAAATACTTTTATAGTTATCATATATATCTAGGAACTGTAACTTATTTAACAGAAAAAACAAATATATTTATATTTGATGTTGACTTGTTTCAAATATCTAATTGATATTACAAAAATTTTACAAACACACTAAATAAAATTGGTATAATCGTCACAGCACCTGTGTTTACTCCTCCAGTTAAAATCCAGGCTCCGGTTGTAACTGCAGCTTTAATAAGACCTTTTCCAAGCAACTGCTTGATTCGTGGATGAAGCTCAAATTTCTGCATGCCCCCATGCACAGAGATAACAAGTTTGGGTAATTCCATTTGCCATTCTTTAAGCAGGAGTTGCAAAATGACTTCAGTTTTGGTGTCATATGATAGTCTGACATACTAAAAAAGATTTTTAAAAGGAACAAAATAACTAAGTATGTTCATAGGTTTCATAATACAATGCTACACAATTTTAGAAAACTTTATTTCAATCAGATTATTATAAAATATATTTCATAGGCTACTTTTAATATATTTACACTCTTAGGTTAAGCAAGAGCAAATGATTTTAATAGAAAATTTTATAAGAGCTAGAGAAGTAATGGCACACTAATTTGTAAACTTTTAGATTAAGACATAACTGTATTACTCTTCTTGTTTATATTAATTCAATTACCATTCATCTAATTTACAAATTTATCCACAGTATTTATTAGCTTGTTTAACTATGAGCATGCAGTGAATAAGAGGGATTAAGGCCAGCTACAATGGTGGAAAAAAGAAAAAGAAGAATGATGAAAAAAAGAATGCTTCCACAACTCTTGCTAATAAGAGAAGCAAATACTGAATTATCTGTTTGAAAGTTTTGTCAATGACCTAGTATATTTATAGTAGAATTGTGACTAGGCAGTAAAATAACAAAAATATTTTTAATATAAATGGTGGTTTCCCACATTGGAAGTTAACTGTAGACTGGATGCACAAATTACTGAAACTAATAATCTTACTCAATATTTTAAGGTGTTCAGATGAATTCACCAGTTTAAATTTTTTTAAACCATTCTACAGAAAATAAGCTATCACATCTACAGACACTTCCACTGGTTTAATAGATTTTTTAAAATTTTATCTATGTTAAGTGACATCACCAAATTTACTTGCTATGACCAATCTACTTCATTCTCTTTGTCTAATGCACTATATGACTTAGCTCATAAGAATCTGAAATATTTAGATGTTAGAAGAGATCACATTTTTAATCACCTCTAAGACAGGTTCTTTGCAAAACAATATATTGCCCATTCCATTACAAAGATCAAACACCAATGAAAAAATATTATCAGAATTCTTCAACACTGAGAAGACTCCAGAGTTAAGAATACGTTGCAGCACTGGCCGGTTTGGCTCAGCGGTTAGTGTTGGCCTGCGGTTCAGAGAGACCCGGGTTCAGTTCCCGGTAGGGGTACGTATCTCAGTTGCAGTTTGTCCCCAGCAGTGGTTGGGGTCATGTGGGTGGCAACCAGTTGATATGTCCCTTTCACGTAGATGTCTCTCTCCCCCTCCCACTCTATGTGAACAAAAAAATGAAAAAATGTCCTCGGGTGAGGATTAAACAAACAAACAAACAAACAAGAATACATTGTAATAATTTTTGTTCTATGCTAAGTCTTTCTGCATTAATTTAGTTTAACTCATTATTATAGTTAACACAGTACACACAGTAGTGTTTGGAAAACAGTCTCAAGTTAATTTTTTTTAAAAAGACTATGTTAGAAATACACTCCACTTCCAGCAATGAACTAGGTTGCTTTGGATTATCTCTGCCCCTGGGAACTGGAGAAACTAGAAAGTAGATAAATAATATCTGTCTTGAGGCATCAGAGAGCTGTCAAGGATGAGAACTTGTGGGATAAGGATACATGAGTACAGGAAAACTTGGAGATGGGTACAACATTTGGCACTATTTCGCCATCAAGACAAAGAAGCAGGCAGAACACATGAAGAGTAAAATATTGGTAAATCTAAATGGAAAACAATAACATCTTTGGGGTTTAAAATACATAAAGAAATAAAATTCACGCCAACAAACTACATAAGCCATAAGGGAAATAAATGCAGTTACAAGTATTCTAAAATATCTTTCATTGCCAGAAAGTAGTAAAAATACTAATTTATAATAATAACAACTCAAAAGTGTATTTTACAGTATTTATTATAAGAATAATCTAGCCCTGGCCGGTTTTGCTCAGTGGTTAGAGCACCAGCCCAAGGATGGAGAGGTCTTAGGCCTGATTCCCAGTCAAGGGCATATACCTGGGTTGCAGGTTCTATCCCCAAACTCGGTCGGAGGCAATCAATTGATGTGACTCTCTCACATCGGTGTCTGTCTGTCTGTCTCTCTCTCTCTCTGTCTCTCTCCTTCACTCCCTCCCTCTCTTCCACTCTATCTAAAAATCAATGGAAAAATATCCTCAGGTGAGGATTAACAATAACAAAAAAACAATACTCTAAGAATAAGAAAGAATATATCAATAACATGCTAATAAAGGAAGGTAGAAAATAAAAAATACTTAATCCAAAAGACACAAGAAAGAAAAGGGAACAAAAAAAAGGGAGACAGTAAACCATATTTTTTTTTAATTTAAAAGAAAGCCTAAAACATAAGGAAAGGTTGAAGGTAAAAGAAAAACATTAGCTATACTGACTCCTGAAAAAGCAGACTTTGTCAACAAAAATGATGAGATAAAAGATATTTTATAATGATAAAAGGTTCAAGTCACCAAGGTATAACAACTCTATATCTGTATACACTTTGACAAAGAAGTTAAAAATACATAAAGGAATAATTGAGACTGATTTCCTGACATAGCATTATATAAACTGTCAGACAACAAGTATTTATTATTCAGATAACAAGATAAATGAAGTGAAAAATAAAATACATTCATCCCTCATTTATCGCGGTTAATCTGTTCCAGACTCTAGCGGCTACACCTGGCGTTGAAAGATTCCTGGAGTGCTCGAATACATAGGCATACAGTCCATATGTACAGTAATTTTAATTTTAATTGTAATACAGGGGTGTATAATTGACTCAGATAATCGAGCGTGCCCTGTATCATTTTCACTGTCTCGATCAACTTTTTAATGAATATATCTGAAAAAACCGCGACAGAGTGAAGCCGTGATGTCAAAGCGCGAAGTGGCAAGGGACGACTATATGTGACATACCTTAGCTCTGTAGGAATGAGAACCCCCTTGAAAATTTATGACTCCATAAGCATCCGTTGGGCTCTGTTCCGTATGCTTTTCCACAGACCATTCTTCTAATGCCTGATTAAAATGGTCACCCAATTTCACATCTGAGTATTTCATGGCAAGACTTGCAGTAAAACAAGCATGTTGCTTGACCAAGCGACCACAAAAACACCTGAAGAAAAATGAGTTTTAAAAAACCTTCAAAAAATTAGTCAATGAAAAACTGACTTAAAATGAATGAACCAATGAATAGCATAAAAATAATCTTTTAAATTTTGGTATAGCTAAGTTAATACCTTTACTACAGCATCAAAATAGTATAAATACATTAGTATATGATAATATAGTCATCAAAATTTAGTGTGAGCATCTACAAAATGGAGTAAGGTCAAATAAATAATAGGATAGTATTCCAACACAGAAAGAAATGAACCACCAACAGACAAAATAATATGGATGAATTTCAAAATCATCATGCTGAATGAAAAAAGCTGAAAGCCACCAAAGAGTATATATTTATGATTCCATATATAAAGAATTTAAGAAAATGCAAATTAATCTATATAGTGACAACGATGGTGGTCTGGGGCCAGGGACAGAAAGTTTGCATTTTATCTAGGAGCACTAACTGAACCACTATGTAGGAAGTAGGAACCCACTAGAGGGAGCTAGGCAGTCTCAGTGATTTGATTTAAAAAATAAAAATAAAAAATCCAAGTTTGTAGAAGTCACAGAAGCTAGAGTCTGTCAGGCAGAAAACAAAGAGGAGGGAGCTACACAGAGAGAAAAGAGTTCCAGATATATGCAGAGGGTCTCCCCTTAGCATGAGTAAGAATTATCTACCCAAGGATAAGTTAAGAACTGCTAGACAGTAGCAGGCCAAATAATTCCTAAAGTTCATAAAGGGCAGGCAACAGTTTGTGTTTCTGCCAGCCAGAATGAAGAGATCTCATAATACCGAAGGCCTATAATAAGGTCCTCAGAAGAGTAACATCTAATTAGAAACATTAGACCTAGATTGCATATACCCTGACAAAGTTTAAGAACAAGACCTGAAAGACCAAACTGATCCAAAGTAACTTAACAGCAGGCTAAAATAAGTTCAAGACTCCCTAATAAAATACACCAAACTCCAGTACCCAAAATATAATATTCAGTGTGCAGAAACCATCAGAAATTACTAGGCATGCAGAAAAATATAAGTAAAAAAATATCACTAAAGAAGACACAGAATTTGCAGAGATAATGAAATTAGCAGAAAAGGACACTAAAACAACCATTATAAATAAGTTCAAACTATTAAAAATATGTTTGAGATGATTAGAGGAAAACATGAACAGGATGAGGGAGGATATGGAAATGTTTTTTTAAAAAGGCCCAATTAGGCCCAGCCAGTGTGGCTCAGTGGTTGAGCGTTGACCCATGCACTAGCGGGTTTGAGGTTGTGGTCCAAATCCTCAGTAGGGGGCATGCAGGAGGCAGCCAACTGATGTTCTCTCTCATCGATGTTTCTATCTCTCTCTCCCTCCCCTTCCTCTCTCTCTCTAAAATCAATGAAGAATGCCGAAGCGAGCACAATGAAGAAAAAAAATTAAAAAATAAAAATAAAATGTCATAGGGTAGGATTTATAACATATTAGACACTACAGAAAAACAACAACAGGCCCTGGCTGGTTTGGCTCAGCAGTTAGAGCCCCAGCCCTCGGACTGAAGGGTTGCAGGTTTGATTCCTGGTGAAGGGTATGTACCTCAGTTGCAGGTTTGATCCCTGGACCTGGTCAAGGTCATGTGGGAGGCAGCCAATCATTGTGTCTCTCTCACATCGATATTCCCTCCCACCTCTCTCTAAAAGTGGATAGAGAAAATATCCTCAGGTGAGAATTAACAAAAATAAATAAACACACATACATAAAATGAATGAATAAAAAGTTCACTGGATGGACAAAACATATGGAAAATGGCAGATACGAGGTTTAGTGAACCTAAAGACATATCCATATAAATCTGACAAATGTAAAAAAAGTTTTAATTTAAAAAAATGGCATCAGTGACCTCTGGAAAATATCAAGCAATCTAACATAGGTACACAACTATAGTCCCATAAGGAAGAGAGAAAAGAGTGAGGCAGGAAAATATTTTAAGAAACAATGGCTGAAAACTTCCCAATTCGGTGGAAAATATGAACTTATGAATATTTATACAAGCAGAGTAAGTACAAAGAGAATCATTCTTAGGCACATTATAAACCTGTTGCCGAAAACCAAAAATAAAGAAATCTTTTAAGTAGCTGGAGGGAAAAAAGACCCATTACATACAGTAAAATAGCTATGTTAATAATAGCTGACTTATCACCACAAACAAGAGCCATAATACAACAGAAATGGTATCTTCACAGTGCTAGAATGAGAAAACTGTCAACATAATTCTATATATAGTGAAAATATCATTTAAATATGAGAGTAAAATTAACATTTTCTGATAAACCAAGCTAAGAAAAAATTCATATCCAGTATATCTGCATTATACCAAAGGCTAAAGGAAGTTCTTTGGCTTCAATGGAAAGACACCAGATGGAATTTCCCATCTAGAGGAACAAATAAACAAGACCAAAGATGGTAAAACTCAGTATATCTAAAATGAACTCTTTCTATGCATTTCTGACCCTAGCCTACCAACCAGAGCCTATTTGTCTTCTTATACTCTTTCATCAGATGTTAAACATACTATTTACTTAGCTGTCTGAGTCAGAAATTTAGGTACCATCTCAAATCTTCCCTTCACACATCCACTAAATCCTATTGAGTTTATCACATTAATCTCTTCAAAAATGTCTACTTCTCTTCATTATCATGGCCACTATCTTAATTTGGTCTCTATTTTGCCAGAATTACTCTACAAAACTTTCCAAATTATTTTTTTCTCCAAATTCAATCTCCATAAAATGCCAACTGTATTTATAAAAAGAAACAAACAAAGAAAGAAAAAAAATGTAAGCACGTTACTTCCCTATACAATGTCCTTTAACATAAAATTAAAAATATGTTTTATATGCATAAAGAGTTTAAATGATCTGGGCCCTACTCATTTTTCCAGACTCAGATCTCTCCAACAACCATCTTACATGTTAAATTCCCAAGATTTGTGACAGAACCATAATCTCTTTCACTGTCAGGTATCCCACATTCTCTCTGCCTCAAATCACTTTCCCTCAATCAATTAATTCACATTTAACTTTAGAACTCTGCTCAGGTAGCTTCACTTGACTTTCAAGCAACCTTACCCAATCCTTCACCTCCCATGTCTGAGTAAAGGAACCCTCAAATATAATAGCCTATAAATTTTATCCCACAGTATTCTAATATTTCTAACAGATTAGTTTTATTAGTCAAAATTTGTGCAATAAACTTACCTGACAAGTTGCTGACAAATTTGACATCCTGGAAGGCACCTATAAACAAGGTACATATATTACTTAAAGGGAAAAACTTTTAGTTTAAACTATACAAAATCCATATAGAAAGAAGTACTAAACAAAGAAAAATTATATAGTTTAACTGTTCAGTAGATATCATAGGTCATTTTATACTCTGATTTACACATTCAAGTAATTACTTTTTTAAACTCCCATGGTTTTCATATTTTAAATACAATTAGGTATAATGCAAAATCCAGAAACTATGGGAGAAAAAAACTAATAGTTTACTATGTAAAAATACATGACAAAAATGTGCCATTAGTAAAGTCTAAAAAACTGAGAAAAAATATTTGCAAAACATTAGTTTCCCTAATATAGTTTCATCAAATCAATATAAAAAAGGAAAATATATGAACATATAGTTCATAGTAAAATCATGCACATAAAAAGACATTTGATTAGAAAAAATATTTTTTACGACTTTTAAGACAATATCTTGGCAAGAATATAAAATATACTAGTCTCGAATCTGTTGGTGGGAGTATAAGCTGATATACTCTCTATGAAGGGCAAGTTGGCAATAACTATCAAAATAAAAACTGCGGACTCTCAAACTCTAATTTCAATACTAAAAGTAACAGCTAAAAAATATCTGTAACATGTGTAAAATGATTAAGGTAAAAAAAGGTTTATTCACCAGAGCTCTTTTTTTTGCCTAACAACAAAAAGAAAAACAGAATAGTTAAAATGTCCATCAACTAAGGACTATTAAAACAAATTATGATACAGATATATAATTTAAAAGGATGCATTGATTAAGAACAAAGTGGTTATCACCAAGATAACAAACACAATAGACTAAACAGTATATATTTAAAAGTGGAGAGGGAGCCCTGGCCGGTATGGCTCAGCAGTAAGAGTGTCGCCCATGGACCAAAGAGTCCCTTGTTCCATTCCAGCCAAGGGCACATACCTCGGTTTTAGTTCATCCCCGGCCCTGGTGGAGGTTGTGCCGGTGGCAACCAATCAATGTGTCTCTCTCACATTGATGTTTCTCTTCTCTCTCTCTCCCTCCAGCTCTATCTGAAGATTAATGTAAAAATATCCTCGAGATGATTGATTAAATAAATAAATAAAAATAAAAATGGAGCCCTGGCTGGTTTGGCTCAGCAGTTAGAGGATCGGCCTTCAGTCCAGAGAGACCCGGGTTCGATCCCCGCTAAGGGCACATGCCTCAGTTGCAGTTTGTCCCCGGCCCTGGTTGGGTCGTGTGGGTGGCAACCACCTGATGTGTCCCTTTCATGTCGATGTTTCTCTCTCTCTCTCTCTCCCTCCTACTGTATCCAAACAAAAAATGGAAAAATGTCCTCGAGTGAGGATAAAAATTTTTTTTAAAAAAGTTGAGAGGAAGGAACAGATAGACATCTGTGTAGACAGCAAAGACTCTATCTATTTTTGAGAGGTATTCCAAGAAACAGGCAATAATGGTTTCCTTAAGGAAGGGAAACTTAAAGGAGACTTTCACTTATACCTTTTGGTACCTTGAAAATCCATTTGTTAAACTACACATATAAAATTAATTTTAAAACCACTTAGTGTAGAAAGAAATGACCAGCTGTGTTTATAAATTATTTCTCCATGAACAGCTATAGCCAAAAATACTTAGTAATAGCTTGAGTTTTTTTAATACCTAATGACTAGTTTTATTATTGACTGCAAAATGGAATTTTAAAAATTATAGGAAATAAACTCAGTGATAATATAATCTATTTTGTTTGAATAAAGCAAAATCATAATTTTCTCTCAATGAAAGAACAACATTGTTTTATTTTAGAACTGGCATACTGAACTAAGGAGGTCTAAATTCTAATCCTATCTCTAGGAATTATTAGCCATGTGACCCAGTAATTCCCATTTATGCTTTCTGGTTTAAAAATGTAATGTTACGGGCTCTGGTCGGGTAATACAGCTGGTTAGAGTGTTGTCCCTATACCCCAAGGTTACGGTTTTGATCCCCGGTCAAGGCACATACAAGAATCAACTAATGAATGTATAAATAAGTAGAACAACAAATCAATGTTTCTGTTTCTCTCTCCCTCTCTAAAATCAATAAAAAAATTTAAAGTGTGATGTTACATTGTAAGAAGAACAATCAACAGTACGCACAAAAGTGAACAGAAACCAAAACTAATTTAATTAACACTTTGGGCTCTTAATAAATAAATTAGCAATACAATTTACATCTACAGTTCTAGAAGAGCCCAGAAGAAACAAAGGTATGCTTACCTGTGAGGGTCTTTGGAACTTGGTATAATATATACACATTCCCTCTTGGTCACAGTGCTTTCTATCCAGGATTTCTGGGACTAAAACAAAAAATTTTAAGAGATAGTTTATAAATTAACCCACTAATATTATAAAAAAATATTTTAATTATAAATACATAAAAAGAAATAGTTCTATTTTTTTCAATTTGCTAAATATTTATTACAAACTACATGCTTCCTGATGACAGCACACATAAAATATTAGAATCATTCCATTTGAGTGTGATTTAGATAACTAAATCTACAGTGCTGTGCAGAGCCTGTTGCTTCAAATAAACAAAAAAGAGGGAAATTAAGTTTTAGATCCCATTGTGTGCCAAAACCTCAAGAGGGGCTGATGTAATCATTTAAAAGCCAATTAAAAGTGTTTGTCAGGTTTAACTAAAAAAATAAAACCCTGCAGTGGGCTCTTTCTGGAGGATGCCCCTCTTTCTTCCTTCCCAGGCATGCATCTTTACTTTTCCCTCCTAAACTCTAAGGGTCCTCACAAGACTTGCAATCAGGGGAGCACTGGGCAGTGGAAACTCGTCCTAGGTTTACCCCTGAACCTATCTGCAAGGCCGCCTTTTCCCTG
This sequence comes from Molossus molossus, assembly GCF_014108415.1. Lineage (NCBI taxonomy): Eukaryota > Metazoa > Chordata > Mammalia > Chiroptera > Molossidae > Molossus > Molossus molossus. Next base: position 188,837,603 of record NW_023425344.1, read on the forward strand.
ACTTTTCAGCAATGTAACAGCAGCCCCGCCGTGGCTCACTTCTTTCCTATAATGTTTCTAGGCTCTCCCCTGCTGCTTCTTCTACCCTAATAAATAAACACACTCCCAAAATAAAAAAATAAAATAAAACCTTACTATATTCTACTTCTAAAAGAGATGCCTACAGCATAAGGACATGGAATGATGGTTAATGGCACTGGAATAGAAAAAAAGATATCAAGCAAATTCTAACCAAAGGACAGATAAGATACATCAATAGGGTTAGTGCATATTATTACATGATTACAAATGTTTGATTCACCAGACTGCTATAACAATCTTAAATATGAATAACCAAATAAGATAGCTTCAAAATATAAAAAGAAATTAATAGGAAGAATAAGGCAAATATAGAATCATCATGGAAGATTAACTCATTTCCTCAATTACAGTAAATCTAAAGTTATTTCAAATTTAAAAGACTATTAAATAGTAACTTTTTATACCACTACTTAGGCTTCTGCCTGGATCCTGAGACTCTGTCTCCTGCTATGGGTAACTGATTAAAAGGGAATGAGACAATAAATACTGAAATAGGTGAAACACCATAAATTAGGATAAAGTAAAAATCTTGGGTTTCATCCTATTTGAATATAGATGTAGATATATACAGTATTATATCTCTCCAGGACAGTACAAAAAAGAAGGGCCTTTATTCCTAAAGGAAACCTCTAGAAGAGATATTCTAGACAAAATTATGATGGGTAAAGTTCTTCAGGCTCCTCTCAAATCATTCAGGTAATAATAAACCTTAGTTTATGCCCCAAATTCTGGTTCCAAAATTCCACCCATCATTCAAAAATGTCCATTTCCTAGGTCAATGGTTATTGACTCACTTCACATTTTACTGAGAAATTTGAAGCAAAAAAGAAGAGAATGTCTACAAACTTCTATCACATCTACCCACCAATGGGTATCTATAGCCACATACTCTGCCTTCTTTCCTGTGACTACATGTGTTCCTATTTAAGTCCAACTAGTCCTCTTGTGCCCTAGATCCCCTAACCCTCACTCTCCACCAATTCTTCCTTAAGTTTTTCCTTCTTTATTAACTCAGTCCCATCCGCATGCAATATGCTATTATTTTCCACATTTAAAAAAACAATAACACAGACCTTTGCTTGACTACACTTCCCTCTCAAGGTAACACTCCATGTTTCTGCCTCCATCTACAGCTAAGAGCTTTTCTTCTCCCACGCTTTCTAAAACCCACTCTAGCCCTGGCTGGTTTGGCTCAACAGCTGGAGTGTTGGCCCTCAGACCAGAGTCTCAGATTCAATTCCGGTCAAGAGCACATATACCTCAGTTGCAATTCAGTCCCCGGCCCTGGTTGGGGTCAGGCAGGAGGCAACCCAGTGATGAGTCTCTCTCACATAGATATATATTTCTCTCACTCTCTCTCTCTTTCTCTCCCTCCCTCCCTCTCTTTCCCCCCACTCTATCTGAAGATAAATGGAAAAATATCCTTGGGTGAGAATTAAAAAAATAAATAAAATAAAACCCACTCTAGTCAAGCTTTCAAGCCAATGACTTCCTCTAAATCCAATTTTCAGGACTCATCTTCCTTGACATATCAGCAGCATTTAACCAAGTTGATCGTTCTCATCTTGTTGAAACATCTTCATCAGTTAGTTTTATTTTCTTCCCTTTATTGGGCACTCCTTTTATCTCCTTACTGATTCTTCCTCTTATCCCTGATATTTAGATTTCTTTTTTCTAATTATATTCACTCTTTTAGTACTCACATGCAGTTTACCATCAATATACTGAATGACTTCCAATTTATACTAACATGCCAGACTCTTTCCTGAACTCCATGCTCATATATCCAACTGCCAACTCAATAGCTTCATTTAGATGTCTAATAGGCATCTCAAATTTAACATGGCCAAAACTGAACTCTTCTTTCATCCACTCATTACTCATGCAGTCTTCCACATCTCAGTGAATTGCAACTCTATCCTACCAATCCTGTTTTTAAAGGCAAAAATCTTAGTGACATCCTTGATTTCTTTTTTTTTAATCCTCACCCGAGGACATTTTTCCACATTTTGTTCAGATAGAGTCGGAGGGAGGGAGGAAAGGAGAGAGAGAGAGAGAGAGAGAGAGAGAGAAACATCGACGTGAAAGGGACACATCGAGTGGTTGCCACCCACACGACCCAACCAGGGCCGGGGACAAACTGCAACCAAGGTACATGCCCTTAGCGGGAACCCAACCCGGGTCTCTCTGGACCGCAGGCCGACGTTCTAACCGCTGAGCCAAACCGGCCAGGGCTCTTTTCTTACATACTTTCTATATATAATCCCATGAGCAAAACCTGTCAGCCTGCCTTCAAAACATATCCAGAATCAACCCCTTCTCAACCTTCGCTGCTACTATTCTGATCCAAGTCATCATCATTTCTTGTCTGGCTTATTGCAGAATACACTCATGCCACCTTACAGTCTATTCCTCAAGAGAGATAAAGCTATCCTTTAAAAATATGTCATACGTCACTTCCCTGCTCAAAACTTTCCAATACCTTCACATTTTACTCAAGAGTTTCATAAAAGCCAAAGTTCTTACAATAAGCTTAAGGTCCTAGTGCTCTGCCTCTCTGTATCCTACCTCATTACTTTCATTCTATCACCTCCTTCAAGTCTTTCAGCAAATGTCACTTTCTGGATGAGGCTTACACTATTTAAAAATGCCCTCAAACTTCCGGTCAGGATGGCCGTGTAGGTAAACCCGGTACTCACCTCCTCCCACAACCACATCAAAATTACAACTAAACTATAGAATAACCATCATTCAGAACTGCCTGAAATCGAGCTGAATGGAAGTCTTACAACTACGAAATTAAAGAAGCCACACTGAGACTGGTAGGAGGGGTGAGGCACAGACGGGCTCATTCCACACCCATGTGTGGCAGATAAAAATCAGAAGGATACCTTCACCCTGGCCGGTTTGGCTCAGCAGTTAGAGCATCAGCCTGCGGTCCAGAGAGACCGGGATTCGGTTCCCGTTAAGGGCACGTACCTCGGTTGCAGTTTGTCCCCGGCCCTGGTTGGGTCATGCGGGTGGCAACCACTCGATGTGTCCCTTTCACATCGATGTTTCTCTCTCTCTCTTTCTTCCTCCCACTCTATCTGAACAAAAAATGAAAAATGACCTCAGGTGAAGATAAAAAATAAAAAATCAGAAGGATACCTCCATTGTGAAGGTCCTCCATGAGGACTGAGGGGTCCCTGTCCCACACCAGGCTCCCAGCTCAGGGTTCCAGTGCCAGGAAGAAAAGCCCCCAACTTCTGGCTGTAAAAACCAGCAGGAACTGAGGCCGAGGGAGGCTGAGGCTGCTGAGGCCGAGGGAGGCTGAGGCTGCTGGAGCCTCAGGCAGTTCCTCCTAAGGGCTCACACACGGACTGACTCAGAGTTGCTCCATCTGAGCTCAGAGGGGAGGCAGCTTGAAAAGCACCAAAGACACTTAGGGAAGAACTGAGCTGTTTGACCTTGGAGGAGAGCTGCAGAGGCAGAGGTGCTAGGGAAGGCTTTGTTCCTCTGGTGAACCCTTCCCTGGGGCGGCATATCTGGAACTCCAGCAACTTGGCTCACACTGTTTGCCCCACCCTAGTGATTCCTCGAGGCCCTGCCCCACCCATCCAAGGTGTTTCCAAAACCAAAGGATTGGCCTGTTTGGATCCTGCTTCAGATCTTCCTAAAATCTCTCAAACAAGCAGTATCTGATCTCAGCAAGCCCTATACCTCTTGTTAAGTGGCCCCAGGTCTGGCACTAGAAGCAGCCAGCCTTGGTTCAAAACTTGGCTTTTCCTGGGCACCTCCAAGCCCAGCACGAGAAGCAGCCATGGGCAGATCACTTTGTAGCTTATACTGGGTGGCCCTGGATAGAACACAGGCAGTGGCTGACCTTGCCCCAGAGCCAGCACATCCAGTGGATAGCTTCAGAACACTGCAAAGCACCACCATCCAAGCACCTCCACAAGTGACATACTCAATGAGTGGACTCAGTGGGTACCAGTACCCTGATGAAGTAAGTCTTGCTCTGTGTGGTGGGCCCCTGCACAACTGATCCTCCAAGGTAGTCAGAGGCCAGTGGTCAGTGGGTACAGCCAGTTCTTACACACTTGATCAGCTTCGGTAAATCCCTCCCACTGACATGCCAACAGCAATCAAGACTCAATTACAAATGAAGGGTATACAGTCCACATGTGGGGTGCACCTCGAGGGCCCAGCTGGGATGATCAGGGAGGCTGTGCCACTGGATCCTACAGGACACCTACAAAAATAGGCAACCTACGAAGCCTAGGAGAAGTAGCAACTCTACTTAATACATAGAAACAAACACAGGGAAACAGCCAAAATGAGGAGACAAGAAACATGTCCTAAATGAAAGAACAAAACTCCACGAAAACAACTAAACAAAAATGAAGATAAGCAATCTAACAGATGCAGAGTTCAAAACACTAGTTATAAGGATGCTCATGGATCTTAATGAGAACATCAAGGAACTTAAGGAGAACTCCAAAGAACTTAGAACATCAACAACATAAAAAAGGACCAACCAGAAATGAAGGCTGCACTAACTGAAATAAAGAATAATTTACAGGAAATCAATAGTACAGTAGTTGAAGCTGAGAAGCAAACCATCAATTTGGATCTAAGGAAGCAAAAAACACCCAATCAGAACAGCAAAAAAAAAAAGAAAAAAATAAGGAGCCTCTAGGACAACTTCAAGCATACCAAAATTCACATCATGGGGGTGCCAGAAGGAGAAGAAAGAAATTGAAAACATATTTTAAAAAATATGACAGAAAACTTCCCTAACTTGGTGAAAAGAAACAGACATACAAGTTCAGGAAGCACATAGAGTCCCAAACAAGATGAACCCAAAGAGGCCTACACCAAGACACATCATAATTAAAACGCCAAAAGTTAAAGACAGAGATTCTTAAAAGCAGCAAGAGAAAAGCAGTTAGTTAGCTACAAGGGAGCTCCCATTAGACTGTCAGCTGATTTCTCAAAAGAAACTTTGCAGGCCAGAAGGGAGTGGCAAGAAATATTCAAAGTGATGAAAAGCAAGGACCTACAATCAAGATTAAACTATCCTGCAAAGCTATCATTTAGAACTGATGGACATATAGAGTTTCCCAGACAAGAAAAAGCTAAACCACCAAACCAGTATATGAAATGTTGAAGGATCTTCTTGAAGATCAAAAATGTGAATAAAATGGCAAAAAATACATATCAACAATCGAATCTACAAAATGAACAAGCAGAACAGAAACAGACTCATAGATATAGAGAACTTTCTGTTGGTTGCCAGATAGGAGGAGAGTTGGGGGGATGGGTGAAAAAGGTGAAGGGATTAAGAAGTACAAATTGGTTGTCAGAGGAAAGGGGGAAGGGGGTGGGAAGAGATAAACTGAAGAATTTATATGCATATATGTGTAACCAATAGACACAGACAATACTGTGGTGACTGGGTAGGGGTGTGAATGGACGAAAAAGGGGGGACATCTATAATACTTTCAACAATAAAGATAAATCTTTAAAAAAAAATTGCCACCCATATGCACCCTAGTCCCTTATGCAACTATAGAGCAAGAGAACCATCCCCAGTATCATATTTAGAGCATTATCCTGAGAACTCCAAGCTCTGGCCATGTCAGTTAAACTGCTAGTATATTATTCCTATCCTGGCTCCTTCTCCGACTCCACAACCATACATTGAAGATAGGCAGAGCATCTGGAACTGAAAAGACATATATTCATGTGACTTCTGCTTGTGACTTTATATGAGGTTGAATTTCTACCAAAACCAACTTAACTTATTGCTTTAAACTCATGAAATTTTCCTTATGTGTATTAAAAAACACAGGACTTAGGGGTTGGCACTGAAATTATATTGTGACCTGTCATTTAGTTGTTTGTTTTTTAATATGTTTTTATTTATTTATAGAGAGGAAGGGAGAGGGAGAGAGAGACAGAAACACCAATTGGCTGCATCCTGCATAACCCCTACTGGTGATCGAGCCCAAAACCTGGTCATGTGCCCTGACCGGGAATTGAACCGGTCCATGGATCGATGCTCAACCACTGAGTGACACTGGCTGGGCCTGTGACCTGTTGTTTAAAAGGTTGGTTCTCTCTTTCAGAAAAATCAGAACTCATTTGCAAAAAGGCAGATTAATTATTGCACTTGCTATATGTTTACTAGTTGTTCATTACTTAATGAAATCCAGACACAGATAGTATAAAATGTGACAAAGATTTATTTGGAATTTCTCCCTGTTGGAAAACAATGGCAAAGACCACAGCTTAGCCCCATGCTATGGTAATGAAGTGCACCAAAGTCAGATACTACAGCTAGATATTTAAAGTATTCAAATAACCTGATGAAATAATGGAAATATAGATGCATTGAGAAGCACTCAGATTGCTCTAGTATCAACTATATAAAGTTTGCATTTGATTAAATCATTTGTAGTTTATCAGTATACATCAAAAGCCTACAATATAAATGAAAGACAGACAAAAGGTGAACACATAGCATGACAAATGTGTTAATTAAAAATACAGTGGAGCCCTGGCCGGTTTGGCTCAGCGGTTAGAGCGTCGACCTGCGGTCCTGAGAGACCCGGGTTTGGTTCCCGCTAAGGGCGCGTGCCTCGGTTGCAGTTTGTCCCCGGCCCTGGTCGGTTGTGTGGGTGGCAGCCACTCGATGTGTTCCTTTCACATCGATGTTTCTCTCTTTCTCTGTTCCTCTCTCTCCCTCCCACTCTACCTGAACAAAAAAATGGGAAAATGTCCTCGGGTGAGGATAAAAAAAAAAAAAATACAGTGGAGCCCTGGCCAGTTTGGTCAGCGGTTACAGTATTGGCCTATTGACCACAGTCATGGGTTTAATTCTGGTCAAGGACATATACCTCGGTTTCAGTAAAGTCCCCAGCCCTGGTCGGGGTTGTGCGGGAGGCAGCCAATCAATGTGTCTCTTTCACATCAATGTTTTTCTCTCTTTCTCTCTCTCTCCCTCACTCCCTCCCACTTTATTTGAAGATAAATGAAAAAATATCCTTGGGTGAGGATTAAAAAAAAAAGAAAAATACAGTAGAGCCCTGGCTGTGTGGTTCAACTAGTTGAAGGGTAATCCTGTACACCAAAAATTTGCGGGTTCGATTTCTGGTTGGGGCACTTACCTAGGTTGTGGTTTTAATCCCTGGTTGGGGTACATATAGGAGGCAACTGATCGATGTTTCTCTCTCTCTCTCTAAAAATCAATATAAAAAAATATCTTGGCCCTGGCTGGTTTGGATCAGTGGTTAGAGTGTCGGCCTGCAGTCCAGAGAGGCCTGGGTTCGGTACCTGCTAAGGGCACGTACCTTGGTTGCAGTTTGTCCCCCGCCCTGGTTGGTTGTGCAGGTGGCAGCCACTTGAAGTGTCCCTTTCACGTCAATGTTTCTCTCTCTCTCTCTCTTCCTCTCTCTCCCTCCCACTCTGTCTGAACAAAAAATGGAAAAATGTCCTTGGGTGAGGATAAAAAATATATATATATATCTGGGAGTTTTTGGAAAAAAAAAAAGAGTGGAACTCATTAAGGAGCTCTGTTAAACAACTACTAATTGACAAAAAAGGAAGAAGTTTAATGATGTAGGGATTCAGAACAGGCCTTTCCAAAATGTGCCACTTACTTTAGCACATGAATTATTTTGAGCTGAAGGCAATTAAGACCCTGCCGGCTCACAAGAAACTTTTACCTCTCCCCTAAAGAATTTAAATTAGGATCCTTGCCCATAAAGAGTTAGCAACAGAAATATTTTATGACCTATCTATAGGGCAGGGCAAACTCTAATTATTAAACATTTGCTCTTATCCTGTGAATAACCTTCCTCCCCTGATGCCCCAAAGCATCCTTACCTCATCCTTAATTCAGAATGTCATATATACCTCTTTTTCCCTTTCTTTTTTTTTTTTTTTTAATTTTTGTTACAGATGATTCTCCTTTTTTCTCCCACTGATTCCCCCCTCCCCCTCCCTCCCCTTTCCCGAGTTTGTTGTCCATGTCCACTGTTCATGCATACATGCATATAAATTCTGTGGTTCATCCCTCCCCCACCTCCCCACTCCTTAGGGGATTGTCAGTGTGTACCCCGCTTCCGCGTCTCTGGGACTACCCCATTCCTCAAACTGTTATGTTCATTATATTCCACAAATCAGTGAGATCATATGAAATTTGTCTTTCTCTGTTTGGCTTGTTTCACTTAGGATGATACTTTCCAGGTCCCTCCATGTAGTCTCAAAGGATAAGAGATCTTTCTTTCTTACCGCTGTGTAGTACTCCATTGTGTATATGTACCACAGCTTTTTGATCCATTCGTCTACTGATGGGCACTTGGGCTGTTTCCAGATCTTAGCGATTGTAAATAGTGCTGCTACAAAGATGGGGGTACATATATTCTTTCTTATTGGTGTTTTATGCTTCTTAGGGTATATTCCTAGAAGTGGGATCACTGGGTCAAATGGAAGATCAATTTTTAATTTTTTGAGATGACACCATATTGTTTTCCATAGTGGCTGCACCAGTCTGCATTCCCACCAGCAGTGTACTAGAGTCCCCTTTTCTCCACACCCTTGACAACACTTGTTGTTTGATGATTTGTTGATGGCGGCCATTCTGACAGGTGTGAGGTGATACCTCATTGTTGTTTTGATTTGCATCTCTCTGATGATTAGTGATGATGAACATTTCTTCATATGTCTCTTAACCATTTGTATGTCCTGTTTGGAGAGGTGTCTGCACAGCGAAAGATACAATCATCAAAACGGAAAGGCTACCCACTGTATCTTTCGCTGTGCAGAAGCTTTTGAGTTTGATGTAGTCCCATGTGTTCATTTTCTCCTTTGTTTCTATTGCCTTAGGTGATGTGTCAGTAAAAATTCTGCTGCGTATGATGTCTGAGATTTTGTTGCCCACAGTCTCCTCTAGGATTTTTATGGATTCATGAGTTACATTTAAGTCTTTTATCCATTTTGAGTTTATTTTGGTGTAGGGTGTAAGTTGATGGTCTAGTTTCATTTTTCGGTAAGTAGCTGTCCAATTTTCCCAGCACCATTTCCCTTTCTGTCTTTGAACCTCTCATGTATGTTGGATTCCCATGCAGATATATTATTAAATTTGGTTATTTTCTTTTCTTTTTTTAATCTTTTTTTTTTTTTTCCCTCACCCGAGGACATTTTTCCATTTTTTGTTCAGGTAGAGTGGGAGGGAGAAAGAGGAACAGAGAGAGAGAGAAACATCGATGTGAAAGGAACACATCGAGTGGCTGCCACCCGCACAACCGACCAGGGCCGGGGACAAACTGCAACCGAGGTACATGCCCCTAGCGGGAACCGAACCCGGGTCTCTCAGGACCGCAGGCCAACGCTCTAACCGCTGAGCCAAACCAGCCAGGGCTAAATTTGGTTATTTTCTCTTGTTAATCTGTTTCATGTGAATTTCATTATCAGACGCCTCAAAAGAATCTTGAGGATAGAGCAAAGTTTCCTCCTCCCCAACAGGGAGGATTTGGGAATATATGGGAGTAAATGCTATGAACTACAACTGTGTACAATGTACATCCTATTTTTTTCTCCTCCTCTTCATAGGACAATTAAGCAGAAAATCAGAATTAAACAACACTATCAGCCAATTTTACCTGATGGAATTTAAAGAACACTCACCCAACAACATATATTGATATAGGACTTAATGTCCAGACAATACAAAGAACTCTCAAAAAGCAAAAACACCCCACAATAATCCAACAGATGGACAGGAGACATGGAGAGACATTTCACCAAAGTGGATATGCTTCTTTTACCAAATAAGCATATAAGAAGATATTCAATTTCATTGGTCATTAGGGAAATACATATTTAAAACCACAATGAGATCCTGTTTCACAACTACTAGAAAAGCTATAATCAAAGGCTTACAATATCAAGTATTAACAAGAATGTATCAACTGTTTGGAACTCTCATACTTTCCTAGTAGGAATGTAGAATGGCATAAATACTTAGGAAGGAAAAGTTTGGTTGTTTACTAATAAGTTAAACATAAACTTATGTTTATGTTAAACTTACATGACAAACTCCTAAGTAACTTCCCATGAAAAATGAAAACATGTCCACACAAATATTTGTATGTGAATGCTCACTGAAACATTATTCATATGAAATATCCATACAATGGTACACTACTTAGCAATAAAGAGGGACAAGCTAAGGACAACATGCAATATTGCTGGACCTAAAAACACTATGCTAAATGGAAAAAGCCAGGCATGTAATTCCACTTAAATACAATTTCTAGAAAAGGTAAAGCTACATAAGAGTAAGTTGAGTAATTGCCTAGGGTTAAAAATAAGAACAGGGAGCCCAGCCAGTGTGGCTCAGTAGTTAAGTGTCAACCCATGTACCAAGAGGTCGCAGGTTCAATTCCCGGTCAGGGTACATGCCCAGGTTGTGGGCCAGATTCCCAGTGGGGGGCATGCAGGAGGTGGCCAATTGATGTTCTCTCTTATCGATGTTTCTATCTCTCTCTCCCTCTCCCCTCTAAAAATCAATAAAGAAAAAAAAAAATGAGAGCAGGGATAAATTGCAAATACATGAAAGCACATGGAAACTCTGTGAGGTAACTGAAGCTTTTCTAAAACTGGACTGTTGTGCCCTGGCCAGTGTAGCTCAGTTGGTACATTGTCACCCTTTTGTTTTGTTTTTATCCTCACCCGAGGACACTTTTCTATTTTTTGTACAGATAGAGTGGGAGGGAGAGAGAGGAAGAGAGAGAGAGAGAGAGAGAAACATCGATGTGAAAGGGACACATCGAATGGCTGCCACCCGCACGACCAACCAGGGCCGGGGACAAACTGCAACCGAGGTACATGCCCTTAGCGGGAACCGAACCCGGGTCTCTCTGGACCGCAGGCCAACACTCTAACCGCTGAGCCAAACTGGCCAGGGCCATCGTCACCCTTTTGACCGAGAGGTTGCTGGTTCAATTCCTGGTCAGGGCACATGCCTGGGTTTGGGACTCAATCCCACATAGGGGGCATGCACGACACAGCCAATCGGTGTTTCTCTCTCTCCCTCTCCCTTCCTCACTCTATAGAAATCAATAAAAATATATATTTTAAATAAATTAAAACATAAAACTAGACTGTGGTGACTATAAAACTATAAAACCCATCAAATCTGTACACTTACTAAGGGCAAATTTTAAAGTATATGCATTATTTCACAATAAGTTTGTTTAAAAGGCAGGGGAGGGTTGCTAGGCATGTAAAACAGAATGAGGAGGTGAAATGTATAATCAGAGTTCCAGAAGGTGAAAGGAGAAATCATGGGCAGAGGCAATGTTTAAAGAGATGATGAAAATTACAAAGAACTGGCCCTGGCTGGTTTGGCTCAGGGGTTAGAGCTTCTGCCCTCAGACCAAAGGGTCAAGGGTTTGATTCCTGGTCCAGGGCATGCACCTGGGTTGCAGGTTCACAATCCCTGGCCCAGTTGGGGTCGTGCGGGAGGCAACCAACTGATGTATCTCTTTCACATAGATGTTTCTCTCTCTCTCTCTCTCAAAATTTCCAAGAACGATGAAAAACTCCAGTCCACAGATTCTGAAAACCCAATTAGCAAGATTAAAAAAAAAAAAAAAAAAAAAATCCGAATCTAAATATGTATTAATAGAACTTAACAATATGAAGACAAGAAAAAACTCAAAATACAGTTAATTTAGGCTAGATTTGAGGTAGAACATTTCAGAAATGATCTTCTATTATAGCTACAAGTTTATACTTATAAAATACCTTGAGGCATATGTTTTCAAATGTAAATTGCCTAAAGATAGTGGCTGGTTATAAATTGCTTTGTACAACAAATGAAGGTCAAAGGAGTACAAAGCCCACCCAGGGGTTCTTCTTTGGCTCACCTAGAGATAAAGAATCTCGTAATACCATGGGACACACTCGGCACCAGCGTTTTAGGAAAACAGATCAGGGATTGCCAACAAGGGAGTTCCTGGGATCAACCAGAGAGCTCAAGTACAACGAGACAAGATACACATTGAGAAGGTACAGGATCTGCTGCCCTTACCTCATGCCCCTCAAAAGCCAATATCCCTCATTACAACCTCATAGACACAGCTTCCAAAGCCCCCACAAGGGATATGCACAATTACAGGAGTCACTACACACACAGGGAAACTCAACACTATGACTTCCCTATTACTAGATACTTAGTTTCACAATCCACATATAATTTACCCACATGTCACATAAAATATATTGTCTAATAGGTGAGCCATGGTGGGGTGTTTGTTGGAGCATCATCTCAACACGCCGAGGTTGCGAGTTCCATCCCTGGTCAGGGCACATATAAGAAGCAACCAATGAATGTATAAATAGGTGGAACAAATCCATGTTTCTCTCCCTCCCTTCCTCTCTCCCTCTCTCTCCCATCCTACTTTCTTCCCTTCCCCCTCCCTTCCTCTATCTCCGAAATCAATAAATAAAATTTACAAATATATATATGTGTGTGTGTGTGTTTGTATACAGTTGACATTGCATCTTCTGTAAACTCTTTGTCCAAAGTGCATTATGACATGAGATAACTTTAGCAGATACAGTGTTCTAAATGTTTTATATGCATCAAGTTATTCTATATTCATATGAATTGGGTACTATTAGTATTCCCACATTACAGATGCAGAGACTTAGGTGTGGTAGTTAGAGAAATGCCCAAAGTCACACAACTATTAGTCTGCCCTGGCTCCAAAGCCTCTACTAATATATTAAGTGAAACTTAGATATGAGTTTTAAAAAATCACTTCATATGCTTTAAATACGCCACTTTTCTTTGAAATCTATAAATAGAAACAGATTAATTACTTTCCAAAGAGAAATTCCTCTGTGATCACTCGATATAAAAATTTTCTGAACATGGAAAACCACAAAAAGAACAGAGGGGTTAACCACCTCTCCTAAAAGATATTTTTAATTACTAACTACTGCTAAGCAGTATTGGCATTTCCCCTTTTCTTTCTTCTATTCAGCTCCTCATCAATAGCCTGCCTGAAGTAACTCTATGATTAATCAAATCAGGGTGAAGATAGGGGTGGAGGAATTATAGATCAATAGGTTTCAAAATGACTCCTCTACCTCAGTTAAATCCAAATGCTGGCTTGAAAAACTGTGGATATTTATTAATGGAAATATTCGTAAAAATGAATCACAGAAATATACTTTTCACAGCTTATTCCTTCCTATAAAATGCAAACAAAAATACTTTCATTGACATTTTTATTTGAGAGAGAGATATATAGAAGAAAAATAAATCCCAGATAGCATTTAACATAAATTATCAGAGTTCTCTTTAAGAACTGGTTTATCTGGCAGGGAGACAAGTAAAAGTAAAAGTTAACTACAGTCACGACTGTTCTTTGGGGAGGGGCAATTGGGGCAAGGACTTGAAAAGAAATGAATACATGACTTGGGGTGGTGAACAGATGATGTGTTGTAGAATTTTGCACTTGAAACCTATATAATTTTGTTAACCAACGTCACTCTAATAAATTCAATAAAAAGGAAAAAAAGAATTAAAAAAAGAAACTAATACAACAGGTAATTTCCAAATTCTTTAGTTTACCACAATGCCTTATAAAAAATAAACACTGCAGCCCTGGCTGGTGTTACACAATGGTTAGAGCGTTGGCCCTCAAACAGAAGGGTTGTGGGTTTGATTCCCAGCAAGGGAGGCAACTAACTGATGTGTCTCGCTCACATCGATGTTTCTCTCTCACGTTCTCACCCTCCCTCTCTCCCTTCCACCCTCTCTAAAAATCAATGGAAAAATATCCTTGGATGAGGATTAACAAAATAATAATAATAATAAAAATACACTACAGATTGATCATTAATATCTGCTTGGTTTCTCATCTTTCCTTCAAATTCACCTCTATAATTATTCCCAAAAACTTGTGCAACTTATTGAGGCCCAAATGAACACCTTTCCCCTTACACTAATACTTCCTTAAATATCCCCATGTCTTAAGAGAAGTATGGCTATACTCTAAAAGGGTATTCAGCAAATTTTTTCTATAAAGGACCAGGTAGTAATTTCTTTAGGATTTCTGGACTACATGTTGTCCCTGTTACATATTCTTTGTTCTGTTTTTTATTTTTTAAAATGTTTTTATTAATTTTTCTTTTTTTAGAGATAGAAACACCGATGTGAGAGAAACATCGATCGGCTGCCTTCTGCACACCCCCCACCAGGGATCGAGCCTGAAACTTGGGCACATGCCCTGACCCTGAGAATCGAACTGGGACCTCTCAGTGCATGGGATGACACTCAATCCACTAAACCACACTGGCCGGGCTGCTCTGTTTTTTAAACCTTAAAAAAATAAAGGTAAGAACTGTTTTTAGCTCAAGGCCTTGGCCAGATTTGGCCCACATGGCATAGTCTGCCAACCCATGTTCTAAATCCCATAAAAGCATGGGTCCTTCCCTTTACCACTGAGTCAATTCAATTCAACAAGTACTTGCCAAGCCCCTCAAATTCTTCCGTTATACTGTTTCTTGGGCACTAATGCCCCTTCTACCCAGTTCTACAATCCCAGTAAAACCTTGTATTAAGAGTTGCTTTTCAATGGGGGGAGGGGGTGCGAAGGGCAGACTAAAGAGTATTGAGTGTACATTAATAGTTATTTTTCCTGCAAGATTTGCGATAGAAAAAGCATTTAAATAAGCTTCATGGATGTAACCATAAAACCTAAACATCACTGAGCAAAAAATTAGTGTTTGGGTATATACATCTAGCTTTTTTCCAGAAATAACAGTTTTTTCCAACTGCCAACCTAAGACACTTTAGTCATTTTTTGTACTCATTTTTATCAGTATTCTATGATAAAATATAAAACTACTCAAAACATGGATGTTGTTGAATTTCAGAACCTAGAACAAATCTTGCTCATAGGTTAGTTTCATTTTGTCATTCTTGTTATAAACAAACAGCTAGTACTATCTTTTTATAACCTCGAACCTTCCATAGTAGTTTTAATTGAAAAATCCACCCAAAACTTTAACAAAAAAAGTCACATTGCTAAAGTCACTTAAATCATGTCACTCCGATGCTCACAAATTTTAAACAAATGTTGTGCCTATAAGGACATACAATGACATTAGCATGTTTCAAGATTATCTCCTACAGCTTCTCCTAATCCTTAATTATTCACTAATTTTGTTTATTTCACGGGCTTACAGTCTCTCACTTTGTTCATGTAACCACCAAATGTAAATATATTCTCCCCATGCACAGCATTCTTGTTATTTACAGCCTTCATTTATTACATTAGGTATTGGCTTCAGGTACCTGATAGTCACATACCCCAGCTAGAGTTGTAAATACTTCAAAATGATAGGTTTCTATAATTTTTGATTTTCTGAGTTTATGCTCTACTATCAATTATCCAATCAAATGTACCCTGGATTATAAATACACATAAAAATTCCTAAATTTACACTTCTCCATTTGCTAGGCTGCATTACCAAATACAACCAAGAGATGGCAAACTACAAACACAAATCTGAAAATTTCTAAATGTAAATGTTCTAGGTGAAGTAAAAACTGACTATAATCACAGAATGTTAGCACAAGAAGGAAACTTGAAGATCACTTAGTTAACTTTGGTGGTTAAGATACTGGAGTCAGATTAACCCGAATTAGAATTCTAGCTCTGTTGTTAGTATTTATGCAACCTTAAGTAAATTTCTGAATGTGTTTATTTACCTGTAAACTAGAATAATAGTACCTATTTACAAATGTTGCTCTCAAGATTAAACAAAATAATACATGTTAGGTGTTTCAGAACAACAACTGGCAGGACATAGTCAAATCTCAACAATGCCTCACAATTACATAAATTATAAATTCTTGCTATCTGTCTACCAGGAATAGGCACACATACGTTATAAATAAAACCTCTAACTACATCCTACTACTCTCCATACAAATCAGTACCAGCACACCCTTCCTGCCTAGATGCTGATGGGAAAAATTTTTAATTGCTTAAAAATTCTACTTCAGAGTAACATGTGGAAATGAATATATTTTTACAACTAAATACACTCTATGATTCTATATTAATTTTAGAAAGAAGTATCCATTTATGAAGGTTCTATGGGACTAAGCTTCCTACTGACAACCATAAACTCTGGACAAAATAAAATTTTAAAAATGACTACTTCGTGGCACTGAGAACCACCAAAAGAAGGCAGCAATTGGATGGGGTCTATACCTGAAAAAAGGAACAGCACAAAGTGAGTCCCTCATTTTTTTAGTTTTTCTGCATGAAGACAGGTCCCACTCCACACCTACTGAGCAGCAAAACTCCAATAGAAATCCCAGTCTTACTGGCTTGAAGAATCAGAATACCAAGTATAAGGTGACAACAGCAACTGGAATGTGGTAGGAAAAATCCTGCAAAAAAGACAGTCACAGGAAAGGTGCCCTAAATACTGCATATTAACTCCTCAAATCTTTGGCTGACCCATGAAGTGCATATATATGAGGCAGACTCCAACCAGCCCAATTAAGAATAAAACAACTGCCCTGGCCGGTGTCACTTAGTGGTTAGAGCATTGGCCCAAGCATGGAAGGGTCGCGGTTAGAACTTCCAATCGGTTAAATCTCCCAGCTGAGACTCATGCAGGAGGCGACCAATCAATATCTCTCTCACATCTTTGTCTGTTTCTTTCTCTCTCTCCCTCCCTCTCTCCCACTCTAAGAATCAATGGAAAAAATATCCTCAGGTGAGGATTAACAACAACAAAAAAACTGAACAGATATTTTTGCTGCCCTCTAAAGGAGACAGTTTGGAATTAAGAGTACAGTCAAGTAAATCAACTACTATCTTATTCTGTTTGGACTGCCATAACAAATACCACAAGACTGGTTGGCATAAACAACCAAAATTCATCGTCCCACAAAGACTAGAACCCAAGATCAAGGTGCCAGCAGGGATGGTGTCTGGTGAGTGCTCTCCTTGGGTTGCAGACAGTTGTCCTTTCACTTGTGTCCCTCACATGGTAGAGAGAGAGAGAATGCAAATTTTCTGGTGTCTTTTCTTATAAGACCTCATCTAACCATAATTACCTTCCAAAGGCCCCATCTCCAAATACCATCACACTGGGGGTTAATTCTGGGGGGACAACACTTAATTTGGGGGGCATGACACAACTATTGAGTCCATAACAACTACTTAAAAAAAAACACAATAGTTTCAGAGGACTATCACAGAACCCAGAGTCTCTACAAGATAATATTCACTATGTTTATGGTACAATCCAAAATTACTAGATTAAGAAACAGGAAAATGTGACCCATACTCAAAAGCCCAATATGGTATCAGATTTGTGGGATAGAAAATAGGATAAAGAGAAGTGTGAGCAATGGCCATCATACCACACCATGGAGTCTAAGATACTATATAATTGAAGAGTAGGTACACTTAGTCTAAAAAATGACCAGATAGTAGTTTTTTTCCTCAGGTATTCTAGAGAAAATCTTATCTAGAATAATTCACTTCAACATAAAGAATTATTAGTAAAATGAAATGGGATCAAAGCTCATCTCTTTAGAATAAAAAAGTATATTGGCAAAAAGAAAAAAAAAATCAAACACTTTAAACTTCTTATGCTAAGTCAAAAAATTTTACCTAGACACCAAGATTTCTATAAAATCCAAGTAAATGTACTGACACAGGAGAAGACAAAGAGAATAAAGGAATAAATTGCTTAAACACACAAACATGCATTTAAGGGAACTTGGTGTAAGATGGAAAGATTAATGCCAATCAGCAGAAAACATAAAATATACTATATGTATTTGAACTGTCACACTAAATCCTAATACAAATACTATATGGATTAAAGTCAAATGTAAAAGCAAAACTTTAAATCTTCTACCAAAAAAATTTAAAAAGTAACTTTATCAACTTAGAATAAGAGAAGGCATATGGGATAGAATCCACAAGAAAGGATTGGTCTCATGAAAGACTGACACATATCAGCCTCCCACACTTGACCTCTGCTCGTCAAGTACCAATTTAATGGACCAGGAGGAAGGGATATACATTAGGGGAAAGACATAAGCCTTTGAGCTCTCTAGCCCAGACCACACATTGACCTATTCTCAGGAAAGGAAACAGAAATGAAAAGCCAACAGGGCAGGGGGGTTTTTTAAGTGGAACTTGGATTGACTAGTCAGTTGTGACAATCAGAATATGCTTTCTTGGACCATGTTTGGGACTCAGAAGAACAGACTTTTTAGCCATAATCCTTCACTAATTAACGCCAGCAGTTTCTTTGTATAAAGAGATCTACTCTTAAAATTGTACATTCTGAACATTTTAGTCAAGCTATAACAGGTTTGAAAAACCTATGGGGGTGGAGTGAATATCAAGTTTCCTCTTTTATCTGTTTCTTTTGCCCTTCAAACTGCAAATTATTATTTGTTGTTAATATTCACCCAAGGATATTTTCCCATTTATTCTTTTAGAGTGGAAGGCATGGAGGGAGGGAGGGAGAGAGAAACATTGATGTGAGAGACATTGATTGGTTGCTTCTCGCATGACCCTATCCCTACAGGGGGCGGGGATCGAACCTGCAAGCCAGGTAAATGCCCTTGACCAGGAATCGAACCCAAGACCCTTTGGTGAGCAGGCTGACACGCTAACCACTGAGCCAAATCAGCCAAGGATGGAGACTTTTTTTAAAATCTTTTTTTAATTAATGTTTTTAATATTTTTAGAGAAAGAGGAAGGGAGAAAGTGATAGAAACATCAAAGTGAGAGAGAAACATCGATCAGCTGCCTCCTGCACGCTCCCTACTGGGGATCAAGCCCACAATCCAGGCATGTGCCCTGATTGGGGATTGAACCCAGACCTCTCAGTCCACAGGACGATGCTCAATCCACTGAGTGACACCAGCCAGGCTACAATTTTTTTTTAAGTGGGGATTTCTCCCTACTTGATTAAAGAATGAGTGGAAATCTAAAAAAAGAAAAGTAAAAAATCACATGGCCAGGGACATGCAAATTAAAATAATGAGTAACTTCTTCACATTCATGAGTCTGGCAAAATAAAATAACCTAATCAACTAAGTGTTGACATAGAAGTTTTAAAAACGGGAACTCTTCAGAATGGCCGCCATCAACAAGTCATCAAACAACACGTGTTGGCAAGATTGTGGAGAAAAGGGGACTCTAGTACACTGCTGGTGGGAATGCAGACTGGTACAGCCACTATGGAAAACAATATGGTGTTACCTCAAAAAATTAAAAATTGAACTGGCATTTGACCCAGTGATCCCACTTCTAGGAATATACCCTAGAAGCCTGAAACACCAATCAGAAAGAATATATGTACCCCATGTTCATAGCAGCACTATTTACAATAGCTAAGATCTGGAAACAGCCCAAATGTCCATCAGTCGACAAATGGTTAAAAAAGCTGTGGTACATATACACAATGGAGTACTATGCAGTTGTAAGAAAGAAAGATCTCTTATCCTTTGAGACGACATGGAGGGACCTGGAGAGTATTATCCTAAGTGAAACAAGCCAAGCAGAGAAAGACAAATATCACATGATCTCACTTATTTGTGGATTATAATGAACATAACAGTCTGAGGAACGGAGTAGTCCCAGAGACGCGGAAGCGGGGTACAGACTGACAATCCCCAAAAGAGGGGGTAGGGGGGCTAGATAAACCACAGAACTTATATGCATGTATGCATGAACAATGGACTTGGACAAAGCTGGGGACAGGGCGGGAAGGGAGGGGGAGGGGTATCAGTGGGGGAAAAAGGAGAAACATCTGTAACAAAAATAATTAAATTTTTAGAAAAGATATAAAAATAAATTAAATTAAATAAAAATGGGAACTCTTATACCTCAATTCGGAGTGCAAACCGCACTACTACTTTGGTCAACACTTGGGTAGTATCTATAAAGATGAAAATACACCTAACCTATAATCCAGCAATTCTACTTCTGGATATAAACATCCTAGAAAAATTCTCACATTTGTACATAAATTGGTACATACAAAAATATTGCATTAGCCCAGGCCAATTTTGCTCAGTAGTTAGCGCAATGGCCCACAGACCAAAGGGTCTCGGGTTCAATTCCTAGTCAAGGGCACATACCTGGGTTGCAGGTTCAATCCCCAGCCCCAGGCAGGGCGCATGCGGGACGCAGGGACGCAACCAATAGATGTGTTTGTCTATCTGTCTCTCTCTCTCTCTCTCCTTCCCTACCTTCTTTCCAGTCTCTCTAAGAATCAATGGAAAAATTATTCTCAGGTGAGGATTAACACACACACACACACACACACACACACACACACACACACAAAAGGAATGTTACATCATTATTTGTAAAGAAATGGAAACCACCCAAATGCCCAACAAAAGTAAAATGGACAACATATACAATATTCATGTAATGGAATAGCATACAGCCACTAAAAGAGAGGAACTAGACCTTACATGTATCAACATGAATAAATCTCCAAAACCTAAAGTTGATTTAAAAAAAACAAGGTCGCCCTGGCCGGTTTGGCTCAGCGGTTAGAGCGTTGGCCTGCAGTCCAGAGAGACCCAGGTTTGGTTCCCGCTAAGGGCACGTACCTCGGTTGCAGTTTGTCCCCGGCCCAGGTTGGGTCTTGTGGGTGGCAGCCACTCGATGTGTCCCTTTCACATCGATGTTTCTCTTTCTCTCTCTCTCTCTCTCTCTCTCTCTCTCTCCTCTCTCCTCTCTCCTCTCTCTCACTCTCACTCTGTCTGAACAACAACAACAAAAAGGAAAAATGTCCTCGGGTGAGGATAAAATAAATAAAATAAATAAAAAACAAGGTCCATAAAAAGATGTACATAATTCCATCTATATAAAACTTAGAGCCCTGGCCAGTTTGGCTCAGTGGTTAGAGTGCCAATCTGAGGACCAAAGGCTTGTGGGTTCTATTTCCGGTCAGGGGTGAATGCCTGGGTTGTAGGTTTGATCCCTGACCCCAACAGGGGCCATGTGGAGTCAGCCAACTGATGTGTCTCTCTCATACTGATGTTTCTCTCTCTCTCTCCCCACTCCCTCTCTTCCACTCTATCTGAAATTTAATGGGAAAATCGCCTCAGGTGAGGATTAACAACAACAAAAAAACTTAGAAATACCCCAAACCACCATATATTATATACATAGTGGGGCAAAACTAGGTTCACAGTTATGAGCATTCTTGTATTACTTATTAATTATTGTTTTATTTTCCACATGAACTGTAAACCTACTTTTGCTCCACCCTGTATACTCTACATGTTAACACTGTAAAAGCATGCAAAGAACAGTAAAGACTGAAGTAGTTACATCTACAGAAGTGGAAAGTAGAAAGGGATTTTGATGGGGTACATGGGAGGCTTCAATTTTATCTGTAATTTTTTATTTCTCAAGCTGGATAGTAGGTACATGCATGTCTGCTGTATCATGATCTATCAACTTCTATATATCTGAAGTCCAAAACAATAAAAAACAATTATCAAAAAGCTCCAATTACATACATTTATTTAGAAATATCATGGCTCTGGCCAGTGTGGCACTCTGGTTAGAGCACTAGTCTGCACACTGAAGGATCATGGTTTGATTTCCAGGTAAGGGCACATACCTGGGTTGCAAGTTTGTTCTGGCCCCAGTCAGAGCGTGTGTAGTAGGCAATCAATCAATGTGTGTGTCTCTCATATCGATGTTTCTCTCTCCCTCCCTTCCTCCCTCTCTTTCACTCTATCTAAAAAAAATCAATGGAAAAATATCCTCAGGTGAGGATTAACAAGAAGCGAAATAAAATACAAACAACCAGACAACATGTGCCTCTAATATGATACAATACAAAGTACATAGCACTACCTGTGAAGTATTATTGCCAAAACATCAAACTAGAATCTGACTGAATCTTTTAGATTAACCACTAGTTAACAAGAAATACAGAGGAGAAAAGAACACGTTACATGACACTGTATGGATGCAGTCAACAAAATTCAAACTGTGGAAATTTCTACAGGGCAAACAATCTAGATTTTTTTCATTAAATAAATGATAAATGACAGGACTAAAAAAGACTTATTTATCAACAACCTAACTGAAAAAACATTAGACAATTGTAGAAATATGTTAATTGTTGAATGACATTAAGGAATAATTAATTTTTAGGTGTGTTACCAATACTGCAGATGTGTTAAGAGTACTTATCTTTTTGCCCTGGCCGGTTTGGCTCTGCAGTTGGAGCGTCGGCCTGCGGTCCAGAGAGACCCAGGTTCGGTTCCCGCTAAGGTCGTGTACCTCGGTTGTGGTGTGTCCCCGGCCCTGGTTGGTCGTGCGGGTGGCAGCCAGCCACTCGATGTGTCCCTTTCGCATCAATGTTTCTCTCTCTCTTCCTCTCTTTCCCTCCCACTCTGTCTGAATAATAAATAAATAAAAATGTCCTCGGGTGAGGATTAAAAAAAAAAAGCATCACCTGTAATTCAAAAGCAAATCCCAGACGTATTTCATTTATAAATACTTCATTGCATGTATCTCTAAAAAGAACTTTTTTTTTTTATCCTCACCCGAGGACATTTTCCCATTTTTTGTTCAGACAGACTGGGAGGGAGAGAGAGGAAGAGAGAGAGAGAGAGAGAGAAACATCGACGCGAAAGGGACACATCGAGTGGCTGCCAACCGCAAGACCAACCAGGGCCGGGGACACACCGCAACCGAGGTACGCGACCTTAGCGGGAACTGAACCCGGGTCTCTCTGGACCGCAGGCCAATGCTCCAACCGCAGAGCCAAACCGGCCAGAGCTACAGGTGATTCTCTTATCTGCAGTTTCACTTTCATTTCAGATATCCACTGTCAAATGTGGTCCAAAAATATCAAATAGAAAATTCCAAAAATAAACAATTCATAAGTTTTAAAATGCATGCCATTCTTAGTAGCATGCTAAAATCTCTCGATGTCCTGCTCCATTCCTCCTGGGATGTGAATCATCCCTTCGTCCAGCATATTCATATGTATATGCTATCTACCCATTACTCACTTAGTAGCTCTCAGTTATCAGACTGGCTATGAAAGACCACATTCACATAACTTTTATAACAGTATATTGTTATAATGTTCTAGTTCATTTTAGTTATTATTGTTTATCTCTTACTGAGCCTACTTTATAAATTGAACTTTATCATAGGTGGTAAATATAGGAAAAAAAACCTAACAGGGTTCGGTACTATTTACAGTATTAGGCGTCCAGCGGGGGTCTTGAAATATATCCCCTGAGGATAAGGGGGGTCAACTGTATCCAGCTGAGGGGAAATGGGAAGGATAATAGAAGAAACAAAATTCACATGTTTCCAATTGTGGAAACTGGTTATCAGTATACGGTGATTAATTTTACTATTTTATCTTTGCATGTTTAAAATCTTCCGTATTAGAATGTTAGAAAGAGAAAGAATATCATAGCACTAGATCAAAAATATCTATAATTAGTAGACTACTCTCAAACAAGTTTTGCAAGTGCTTGCTTCAACAGATCTTCACTTAAGATCAAAAAATCAAAAACTGCCGTGGCCAGTTTGGCTCAGTGGTAGAGCGTCGGCCTGTGGTCCAGAGAGACCAGGGTTCGGTTCCCACTAAGGGCATGTACCTTGGTTGCAGTTTGTCCCCGGCCCTGGTTGGGTCGTGAGGGTGGCAACCACTCGATGTGTCCCTTTCACGTCGATGTCTCTCTCTCTCTCTCTCTCCCCATTCTATCTGAACAAAAAATGGAAAAATGTCCTCGGGTGAGGATAAAAATAAAAAATAAAAAAAAAATCAAAAACTAAAATGCACATTTTAAGTATGTCCTTTAAGTATTATGTTTGCACATATTAAGTAATGACTTCAATTATTATATGTTTTCATTTTCTGTCTGGTTCTTATTGACATTTGCCAACATACACAGGCACACACATTACTCCACAAATGCAACCAAGTTCTGAATATTTTTTTAAAGATATTTCTTCTTTATTGATTTCAGAGAGAGGAAAGGAGAGGGAAAGAGAAAGAAACACTGATGAGAGAGAGCATCGATTGACTGTCTCCTACATGCCCCCCACTGGGGACTGGGCCCACAACCTGGGCATGTGCCCTGACTGGGAATCAAACCGGCAACCTCTTGGTGCATGGGTCGATGCTCAACCACTGAGCCACACCAGCTAGGCTCAAGTTCTAAATATTCTATCTCCTAAAACTCTCAATCTGTTCCTTCTTTTTTCCTACTATTCCTTTATTTCAAGCCCTCAATATTTTGGTCAGTCTTGCTATAGACTCCTATTCATGGGTCTCTCTTTTCAGTTTTAGCACACCAAACAACCCTCTATATTGTTTCCTTAAGTGGATCCCCAACAGCTCCAGAATAAAATCCAAACTCCCTTGCATGACATACACTGCCCTCAAAAATCTGGTCCTTGCTTATCTTTATAGCACTCTCAGTACTCCATATCATCCCATACTCCACTCACTCCAAAAATATGTACAGGCATATCTCATTTTATTGTACTCTGCTTTACTGCACTTTGCAAATACTGCCTCGTTTGTTTTTTTCAAATTGAAGGTAAGAGCCTTCACCAGCAAAAAACTAAGATGACGGTAAGCAATTTTTAGCAATAATGTATTTTTTAAATTAAGGTATGTACATTGTTGCCCAGCTGGTGTGGTTCAGTGGACTGAGCATCATCCCATGGACTGAGAGGTCCCAGTTCAATTTCCAGTTAGGACACATGACTGGGTTCCCGCTTGATATCCAGTGGGGGGCATGCAGGAGGCAGCCAATCGATATTTCTTTCTCACATTGACACTTCTCTCTCTCCCCCCCCTAAAAAAAAAATCAATAAACACGTATTATTTTTGTAAAGGTATGTATATTTTTTTTAGATGTAATGCTATTACACACTTAATAGACAACAGTATAGTGTAAACATGACTCTTACATGCACTGAGAAACCAAAAACTTTGTGACTTGCTTTCTTGCAATACTCACTTTATTATGGTGGTCTGGCACTGAACCCAGAATATCTCCAAGGTATGCCAGTACAGTACTTGTACAGTAGTTCCCAGAATAAACTAAGAATGCTCTTCTCTTCTAAAGCTCAGTTCCCTTAAACTAAAACTATCAATTTAATGCCCTTTCCAATGCTAGGTTAATTCCAATTTATACTGACTCCAGAAGACTCACCTCCACTATCAAAATCTTTGCAATCTGACTTACCTTTCTCCCTGATTACCCCTATACCTTCACAAAATCTATGCAACAGTATCACACTATTCTTTTTTTTATTGATATGTCCTTCAAGACTATTACGTATCACAGTGTCTGCAACATAGTAGTAAATGTTTATTTTATGAAGTAATGTATGCATACTCCATTGATGACAGTAGATCTCTTATAAATAACTAGCATGTAAGCTGTTTGAAAGTGGGAAACTTGTCTAACGCATCTTTGCCCTCCAGGGCCTATTATGGTACATGGAATATATTAAAAACTAATAAGTGATTGACAAATGAATAACACAAATATTTCCAGTAGGCATAAATATTTTGTACAAAATTTTATTCTACTCTAGCTTTAAACTTAAGTGTTTCTTGGTACTTTGTTTTGTATTGTTCTCTGGTCAATTGGCTGATTAATGTTAAAGCTTTTTAAAATGGAGAAAAGTTTTGCATGCCTTTTTTTTAGTGTCAAAGAAGAAACTGATTACCAGAAGAAAATGCCTTAAATAAGAGTTTATAATATGAATTATATAGTGTACATATAACAAACTCTGGTGAACTTTTAGGTCATAGTGCTGACCTAAAAGTTGAGGAGTCTCACATTTTATCATTATTGGAGGTCCTCAGTTTGAAGTTATCCTAAGGTTTCACTATAATTTAATTGGACTAAAGAAATTTCAACTCAAACAATGTAAAGAACAAAATCAGGTTCTTAATTTCAAATTTTAAACTGAGAATGTTTCCCTGTAAAATCAACAGGATTGCTAATAGCATGTACAACTCAATACTGAGTTATTACTATGTGCCAAGTACAGTGCATAATTTATGTACATAAACATATTGTTTGGGGTAGCACATCTACTATTTTTTAAAAGACTGGACATAAGTAAATAGAAAGGCAGCAGAAACAGGAGAAACTCAGACCACACCTTAATTTTTGAAGGCTAGATTTCAAAGTGTGTAGATATCAAGATATTAAGAGGCTGCCCTGGCCAGTTTGGCTCAGCGGTTAGAGCGTCGGCCTGCAGACCAGACAGTCCCGGGTTCGGTTCCCACTAAGGGCATGTACCTCGGTTGCAGTTTGTCCCCAGCGGTTGCAGTTTGTCCCCAGCTCTGCTTGGGGCCGTGTGGGTGGCAACCAGTCGATATGTCTCTCTCACATGGATGTTTCTCTCTCTCTCTTCCCCCCCTTTCCCTCCAGCTTTGTCTGAAGATAAACGCAAAAAAAGTCCTCAGGTGAGGATATTAAAAAAAAACAAAATTAGGATATTAAGAGGCTGGCTGCATTTAAGAGCACTGGAAGTAAAACTAAGGAATTATAGACTTTCAGTAGAAAGTCAGTAGAAACAAAGTCATTTGAAAAGTGGTTGCTTTTTAAAAACATTAGGAAGCTATGGTGTTGAAGATGATGAATCATCTTCATTTCCATTTTCTAACATAGCAAAAAATTTTTTCAAAATACCGAATGAATATGTTCAAATGTAGGCTATTTACCATCTAAAAAGGCAAATTTAGCCCAGCTGGTGTGGCTCAGAGGTTGAGCATCAACCTATGCACCAAGAGGTTGCCAGTTTCATTCCCGGTGGGACTGCGGGCTCACGTCCAGGAGAGGATGTGTAGGAGGCAACAGATCGATATTGATGTCTCTCTCTCTCATAGATGTTTCTATCTCTCTCTCCCTCTCCCTTCCTCTCTCTCTAAAGTCAATAAAAAACGTATTTAAAAACATAAAAAGGGAAATTTAGACACACCTCTTCAAAGTCAGTGTTGGTAGTATGCTTTAAAAAGACTGATTCAACTTTTCCCCCAAAAATAGATTCCCTTAAAATCCATTTAATAAATTAAAAAATTTAGCGACAGTAAAGGGACTTAAAATACCATTCTTTTAAAAATTAGGAAAAGGATAAAATGACGGTTTTTCTGTTTTGTTTTTTTACGTTACGTTACCAAAGAACGGGGAAAAGAGTGGAAGGTGCGCTCTTTATTCAAAGCATAGCACTTGAATTGGCTTCGAAAGAAAAGTAAACTTGCCCGACTCCAGCATATGGAGAGTCGTTCAAGTGCTGACCCGAAATACCTCCCTCGCTCTTGAAGTCTCTGATCTAAATGCCTTTCTTTTAAAGAACTTCTTCCAATTAATTCCTGACCTTACCAAAAAAAAAAAAAAAAAAGAAAAAGAAAGCTCCATCCAAAGCTGCAATGCACCGCATCCCTCTCCACTCTGCACCTTCGGTGTCAAACACGACCAGCCCTTCTCTAAGAAAACGGAGGAGGTAGGTGGACATAAAATCCAGCCGGCACATCGCCTCGGTTCCTCCAGGAGCACCCCCCACAGAACCCTCACTTCTTGTTCAAGAGCACCCCAAGCCAAATCTACCATCAACGTCGTCAAAGCCCTCCCCTTTGGCTCCGAAAGGGAAATGTACCTGTGGCTAGCCGCTGCGCAGCACACGAGGCACAGCTCCAAGCTCGTGTCCTCTATCCCTTTTTTGTTCCCTCGCCGTCCTCCCTCCCCGGGCAGAACTTGAGCAGAGCCCTTGGCTCGCTTATCTGCCCGCCGCCGGCGCCAGGAGGACCGCGCTCCCGGGAGATGCGGCGCTCGGAGGCGGCGCGCGGCGTCTGCAGCCGCCCGGCCGGCCGGCCAGGTGCTCCCCGGCTCGCGCCTCCCCCGCCTGCGTGGCCCTCGCGGGTCTCCGCTGAGGACTCCCGCGACGAGCTGTTGCGCCACATTTGCTACCTGCTTCCTGCCCCTCACCCCCGAGTGAACCGCTGTCCTGTCTGGCCAGGGCACGTCCGGAAGTCTCAAGGCAATTCGGGGTCCTTCGTCCCGACCAGCGCGGCTCCGCGCACACACCTGTCTGCCAAGCCCTACCCTTCCCCAGCCCACAACCCCCAGGGCCATTCCCCCGCCGACGACGGCGCCGGGCCAGTACCATTCTCCTCACGGGGCGGACTCCGGAAGGGCAGCAACTCCACCTCCTCCTCCTCCGCGGCCTGTAGCCATCTATCGGGAAGCGTCTCTGGAGTCGGCAGCTGAGGCCGCCGGACAAGGACAGCCCAGGGAAATCTTCTCAGAACTAACTCAGCTCCGGCGCTAGCAGCAGAAGCCGAGTCTTTCATAATTGTGCGACCAACTCCTCCGGGTGACCCGCCACAGGGACGCGCCCGCGCCCGCCTCCGCCGGCGACGGGGCTGGAGACAGACCACGTGAGAGGCGCGCCGTGTGCGTCGCCGCCCGCCGGTCGGGTCACGTGAAGGGCGCGCGCTCCCTCCTCCCAGGCCGCTCGTCTGCGCGCCGCGCGCACGCCCTGCAGCGGAGCGCCCCAGCGCCCTCCACGCGGGTTTCCCGGGGTGGGTGGGGCGTTCTTCCCACATCTCCATTGGATTCCGAGGCGGGATTTGCACACGCCTCCCTCTCTGCTCCCGGCAGGATACTTGAGGAAGCAGTAGCTGAGGGTTATGGTTGCAGGCCCTGGGATCCAGCCTGGCGTGGCAGCGCGCTCTCATCCCCGCTAACTGGGCCCGGCCTCTGGCTGCGCTCCCCAGGCGCGCTTCGCAGCCCTTTGTCTCTCGGTAGGATAGACTGCTCTCCTCGTCGAAAATGCAAAATCGTCTTACACCAAAACATGTGCTTCCGTTAGCGTCCCGTTTCTGCCGGCAAAAATTCTTCCCCGGCTCTACTTTGGGCACCGTCCTTTCCCTCCAGAGATACCCACAGACACCCGTACCCCACACCCCTTAACCAAAGGCTGGGGGTTGTCCCCGAGTCTCTGTCTTTTCCTTTGCTATCACACCAGCCCAGGTTTGACTATTAGTGCTAGTTCACTAAATGTCGCTTTTCACAGATCATATTCCTACTTCCCCAAAACTTCAGTTCCTCCACTTCAAGAGTTCCTTCCTCTGCCCTGGCGGTGCTCAGTAGGTGGAGCATCGCCCTGCGCTCTGAAAGGTTGCCTGCTCGAGTCCAGGTCAGCACACAGGCCCGGGCTGCTGCATCCTCAGGGAGGGATGTGCAGGAGGCAGCAGATGTTCCGTTCTCCCACTGATGGTTTTCTCTCTCCCTCTGTCTTCCTGTCTCTCTAAAAGTCCATTAAAACTCTTTTTTTTTTTTTAATCTGGCTGGTTTGGCTCAGCGGTTAGAGCATGGCCTGAAAACCAAACAGTCACAGGTTCCATTCCCCCCATCAAGTACTTGAGTTGCAGGTTCAATCCCTGGGGTCATGCCTCACATCGAGATCTCTCTCTTGCTCTCTCTCCCTTCCATGCTATCTAAAAATCAATGGGAAAAAAATCCTCCCCTAGGATATTTTTCCATTTAGAGTGGAAGGGAGGGAGAGAAAGAGAGAAAGAAACATTGGTTGCCTCACTGGGGCCGGAAATAGAACCTGCAACCCAAGTACATGCCCTAGATCCAGAATCCGGAATCCAACCCATGACCCTTCGGTCTACAGGCTGACAAGGGCTAACACTAAGCGCTGAGCCAAACCAGCCAGGGCTGTGACCTGATTCTTATCTTTATTGGGGATATTTGGAAAGCTTGGAGGCAATATAATATGAACTAAGACTTGTGGGAAGAATTGGAAAGGTATGTATAAAAGAATGTTCCAGATAAGAACACTCTAACAAAGGCTGAGAAGCATAACTTCATCATATCAACCCTTTTAAGTAATATTGCTGAGTCTCCAGTAATAAACACAAACCAGCCTCTTCCCTAGGCACAATTTAGTAAGAATGATCCTTAAATTTCTCTGTACTTAAAACCCTTCAGTGTCTCTTGTTCTTAAGACAAGTCCAAACAGCTTAGTATCTGATCATATTTTGTTTTTCGTCTTATCTTTTGTCACTTCTCCTAGCCTCCCTTCTATCCCTTTCAGATATCTGTTATCATAACTCAACTCTTAAGTACTTTCATTCAAGAAATTTTTTATCAGAGCATTATTATAATAACCAAGATATGGAAGCCAAGATACACACACACACACACACACACACACACACACACAGGAATATTACTCAGCAATAAAAAATGAAATCCTGCCATTTTGTACAACATGGATGGACCTAGAGGGTATTATGCTAAGTGAAATAAGTCAGATAAAGACAAACATTGCATGTTTTCACTTATGTATGAAAAACAAAACAAAACAAATGAACAAGTAAAAAAATAAACTCATAGAAACAGAGATCAAGATGATTGCGGCAGGTGGGGATGGGTAAAAAAGGTGAAGGAGAATATAGTCAATAATGTGAAAAGTTTGCACAGTGACAGATGAGTACTAGACTTAGTGAGCTGGTCACATTGTAAGGTATATAAATATGACTATATTGTACACCTGAAATTATTATAATATTATATAACAACTGTACTTGATTTAAAAGATTTTTAAAAACCCACAAAATTATAAAATACTAAAAATAAAATAAAGCCCTGGCCGGTTTGGCTCAGCGGTTAGAGCATTGGACTTCGGACCAGAGAGTCCAGGTTTGGTTCCTGCTAAGGGCACATACCTCAGCTGCAGTTTGTCTCCAGCCCCAGTTGGGGTTGTGTGGGTGGTAACCGGATGTGTCTCTCTCACATTGATGTTTCTCTCTCTCTCTCTTCCCCCCTCTCTCCCTCCCGCTCTGTCTGAAGATAAATGCAAAAATGTCCTCAGGTGAGGTTAAAAATAATAATAATAAAATAAAATTTCTTCTTCCTCAAAAAAAAAAAAATGTTTTTACTTTCTCCCCAGCACACCAAATCTGGATTAGGTGCTCCTCCTGTATGTTCCCTTTGCATACTGTCTATTCCCTGTTAGAGCATTTATGTCACTGTACACTAATTACCAGTTTTCTTGCCAAACCTCTCACCTCTTGCCACTAAATGTTCAAGCATCATAATCTTATCTTATTCACCAGTGTATCCTACCTTGAAGACATATATGTGGGAGTCATTCAATAATATTTGTTGAAGAAAAAATAAACCCTCTGATAGACCAGAATCTGAAGATGTAACTCTGTCCTCTTATTCTGGCATTTAGAGTTTCGTGTTAGATTAAGATAAGGGGTTATGCTCTGGCCCGTTAGGCTCAGCAGTTAGAGCGTCAGCCTGTAGACCAAAGGGTCGAAAAGGGTCCCAGGTTTGATTCATAGTCAAGGCCACATACCTGGGTCACACGTTTGATCCCCAGCTCCAGTCGGGTTTATGCTGGAGGCAACCAATGTGTCTCTCTCACATCGATGTTTCTCTCTCTTTATCTCCCTCCCTCTTCCTCTTCCACTCTATCTAAAAATAAATGGAAAGCCTGGCCGGTTTGGCTCAGCGGTTAGAGTGTCAACCTGCGGTCCTGAGAGACCCGGGTTCGGTTCCCACTAAGGGCATGTACCTCAGTTGCAGTTTGTCCCCGGCCCTGGTCGGTTGTGCGGGTGGCAGCCACTCGATGTGTTCCTTTCACATCGATGTTTTTCTCTCTCTCTCTCTCTGTTCCTCTGTTCCTCTCTCTCCCTCCCACTCTACCGGAACAAAAAAATGGAAAAATGTCCTCGGGTGAGGATAAAAAAAAAAAAAATTTAAAAATAAATGGAAAAATATCCTCAGGTGAGGATTAACAACAACAAAAAGATAAGGTGTTACTCATACATAGGAGAGAGTTGCAGGAAGCATAGCAGAATGTGTAAGTCTGTGTTCCCATAGTATATTGCTTAATCAATCAGCCATCCATTTATTCACATTTGCTGAACATCTATTGATCACACAGTGTACTCCGGGTCACTCCCTTGAATGCTTCAGCCTCTTTCCTCAAACGTTTTGTCCCAAGCCTGATAATCTACGTTGGCATTAGTTTTTAAGTGTCAGATTCCCTACTGCACATTGTATGTAGGGACAACTATGAGATGTCCTGTAAGAAAGTAGAAGTGAGAGAAAAATGAAAGAAAATTGCCCATATAAAATGAATTCCTTAAACATCGATTTCCTTAATACTATCCAAATCCATTGGAAAGTCTTAGTATATCACTATGGGTATATATATACCCCAGTTTGAGGACCACTGCCATAGAACAGTAACTCTAATTACCCTTGTGCTGGTTAATTTTATGTGTCAACTTGACTGGGACATGGGGTGCCCAGATTAAACATTATTTCTGGGAATGGCTGTGAAGGTGTTTCTGGATGAAATTAGCATATGAAATGGTGGAATAAGTAAAGCAGATTTTCCTCCCCAATGTGGATGCGGCATAATCCAATCCATTCAGGGTCTGAATAGAACAAAAAGGTGGAGGAAGGGGGAATATTGCTCTCTGCCTGACTGCTGAGCTGAGACATCAGTCTACTCTTCCCTTTGGCTAAGAATTACACCATCAGCCCTCTAGTTCTCAGAACTACACCACCAGCATTCCTGGGTCTCCAGCTTGCAGACAATAAATAGTAGGACTTCTCAGAATGTATAACTGCATGAGCTCATCTTTGTAAAAAAAAAAAAAAATCATATATATACACATATCTCAGTTCTGTTCTCTGGAAAATCCTGACTAATAGAACCTCTCTTTCATCTTAATGATTTAATCCACTGATATATGCGTAATTTTGTTGTACAGAATTATAATGTCATGGTCAGTAAAATATTTTCAAGCACATTTTTTTTTATCCTGATACAATCACATAGGAACAATTGAGAATTTAAGTTAAAACCCAATACCATTTGTATAAGCACTAAAAATGAAATATAATAAAATATATACTAAGTTTATATGAAGAAAACTATAAAACTTTGATGAAAAATCAAAGAAGCTCTAAATAAATGGGGAGATACTCCAACTACATGGATAGGAAGACTCAGTATTGTCAAGATACCAGTTCTTCTCAACTTGATCTATCGACTCAACACAATCCCAATCAAAATCCCAGCAAATTATTTTGTGGATGTCAACAAACTGACTTAAGTTTACAGTATATGGAGCAGCCATAGACCCAGAATAGTCAACAATATTGAAAAGAACAAAATTGAGGACTAACAAGACTTACTAAAAAAGCTACAGTAATAAAGACAATGTGATTTTAATGAAAGAATAGGCAAATAGATCAATGGTGCTCAATGGAGAACCTAGAAATAGACCCACACAAATATAGTTAAGTGATCTTTAATAAAGGAGCAAAGGCATTTTAATGGACAAAGTATAGTCTTTCCAATAAATGGTGCTAGAACAACTGGATATCCACATGGACAACAAAATTAATCTAGACATGCCCTAGCCAATTTGGCTCAGCGGTAAGAGCGTCGCCTGTGGACCAGAGAATCCTGGGTTCGGTTCCCGCTAAGGGCACGTGCCTTGGTTGCGGTTTGTCCCCAGCCCCGGTCGTGTGGGTGGTGGCCACTTGATGTGTCTCTCTCACATCGATGTTTTTCTCTCTCTCTTCCTCCCTCTCTCCTTCACCCTCTGTCTGAAGATAGGTGCAAAAATGTCTTCGGGTGAGGATTAAAAAAAAAAAGAATCTAAACACAGATCATATACCTTTCACAAAAATAAACTCAAAAAATAGATAAAACTAAAGGTAAAACACAAAACTCCTAGAAAATAACATAGAAGAAAATCTAGAGTTTGGCCTTGAGTTTGACTATGAGTTTTTACATAGAACACCAAAAGCAAGATCCAGGAAAGAAAAAAATCAATAAGTTGCACTTAATTAAAATAAAAAATTCTGCTCTCTAAAAGATACTGTTGCCTTGGCCAGTTTGGCTCAGCGGTTGGAGCATTGGCCTGCAGACCAGAGAGTCCCGGGTTTGGTTCCCGCTAGGAGCATATACAAAAAAAAAAAAAAAAAAAGATACTGTTAAGAGAATAAAAAGATGAACCCCAGACTAGAAGAAAGTATTTGCAAAATGCTTATCTGATAAAGGCCTGATATCCAAAATATACCAAAAAAAATCTTAAAAATCAGCAATAAGAAAACAACCCCATTTAAAAATCTTAAGATTAAAATATCTGAAGAAAATCCAAAGATTTGAACATACACGTCACTGAGGAAGATATATAGATGTTAAATAAGCATACAAAAAGAGGTTCAACATCATATATGAACAGGACATTGAAAATAAAACAATAAGTTACCAGAATGGCAAAAATTCAAAATACCTGTAACAGTAAAAGCAACAGAAACACTTATTCATTACTAGTGGGAATACAAAATAGTACTGAACACTTTGAAAGATAGTATGACAGAAAGTAAACATGCTCTTTCAATGTGATCCAGCAATTGCACTTCTTGGTATTTACCCAAATGAGTAGAAATCTTATGTCCACATAAAAACCTGTACATGTATATTAATAGCAGCCTTATGTATGATTGCCAAAAATTCAAAACAACCAAGATGTCCTTCAATAAGTGGATAGATAAACAAACTATGGTACATTCATACAATGGAATGTTATTTCGTGATAAGAAGAAATGAGCTATTATGCCATGAAAAGACATGGAAGAACCTTAAATGAATATTGCCAACTGAAAGAAACCAATCTGAAAGACTACATACTGTTGTTTGCAACTGCATGACATTTTGAAAAGGCAGAACTATGGCAACATTAAAAAGATCAGTGGTAGCCAGAGGTTTGGGAGAAAGGGGGTACTGATGAATAAGTGAAGCACAGCGTATTTTTAAGGCAGTGAATCCATTATATATGATATTGTAACGTGGACACGTCATTATACATTTGTCAAAACCCAAAGAGTGCCCTGACTGGTTTTTCTCAGTGGTTAGAGCATCGGCCTGCGGTACAGAGAGACCTGGGTTCGGTTCCCGCTAAGGGCATGTACCTTGGTTGCAGTTTGTCCCCGGCCCTGGTTGGGTCGTGTGGGTGGCAACCACTCGATGTGTCCCTTTCTCTCTCTCTCCCTCTCCCTCCCACTCTATCTGAACAAAATATGGAAAAATGTCCTCGGGTGAGGATAAAAACAAACAAACAAACAAAACCCCAAAGAGTGTACAACATATAGAGTAAATCCTAAGGTAAATTATGAACTTTAGTTAATAATACTGTACCAATATTGGCTCATAAATTGTGACAAATGTACCACACAAATGCAAGATGCTAATAATGGGAAACTGGGTGAGAGAGATGTGCGGGGGGTTTATGAAATGTTCTGCACTTTTTGCTCATTTTTTAAAAATAAATGTAAAGCTGCTCTAAAAATAAAATCTATTAATAATGAAAATGAGGAAAGTAGACTAAGAACACAAGTTAAGGGCAAAAAAAAAAAAGAAAAAGAAAGACGTAAAATTTCTTATTTTTTAAAAAAAGTTTGTTTCCCAGCCAGTGTGGCTCAGTGGATTGAGTGTTGTCCCACGAACTGAGAGGTCCCAGTTCAATTCCCGGTCAGGGCATGTGCCCAGGTTGTAAGTTTGATCCCTAGTGGGGAGCATGCAGGAGGCAGCCAGTGGATGTTCCTATCTCTCTCTCCCTTCCTCGCTCTCTAAAAAATCAATAAAAAAATATTTTAAAAGATCTTATTAAATTTCTTAAATGAATGATGATGGAATATAAAATCATTATAATAGTTAAATTTCAAGCATTAAAATCCATATTTTAAAATTTCTAAATTTGCAATATTCTAGTCATTACATTTATTGCCAATATTTAAAAACATGATGAAAAATGTATGTTACATAGTTTTTTTACATTGATTTAAAAAAAATTTTTTTTCTTTTGATTTTCAGAAAGAAAGGAGAAAGAGGTAGAAACACCCACAAGAGAGAACATCGATTGGCCACTTCCTGCACACCTCCCACTGGGGATCGGGCCCACAACCTGGGCATGTGCCCTGATCGGTAATTGAACCAGCGACCTCTTGGTGCATGGGTCAACGCTCAACCACTGAGCCACACCAGATGGGCTACATTGATTTTTTAAATTGAGATATAATTGACATATAACATTATATTAGTTTTAGGTGTACAACATAATAAAGCAATTTATGTGTACATTGTGAAGTGATCAACACAGTAAGTCTAGTTAACATCCATTCATCCGATGTAGTTTTTCAAAATTATTGTAGGTGGTGTGCGAACAAAAACATTTGAGGACCATCTTTCCCAGGTCTTTTTCCTATTTTGGGACAAGGTAGAGATAGTTGTAGTGTTTTAGACTTTAAATTTCATAACATTAAAAAGTAAAGATTAAGAATCATGAGAATAGAAATAGATTATAAAACTCCCAAACAATAGAGAGGAGAAATGAATTTAAAAAAAAAAAACACCCAGTCAATCCAAAAAATTTCAGTGATTAACCCTGAAATTTTTTCTTTGTTTTTGTAATTTAAATTTGTTAACAAAAATAAACAATACTTGGTGTTGCATTTACAGTTAGAAACTTTCAGAAGCACATTTTGTTTATTTAAACTCATAAGCAGCTGCAGTAGGGATATGGCAATTCTAAAACAACCATTTTAAACATTATTAGATTCCCTGAGATTTTAGGGTGTATAATAAAAAAGAGGCTTAATTTTTAAACTAGAAAATACATTTTTAGAGTATTTACTGTAATTTACATTATATCTGAAGTGACTAATAACTATTACAATTTATAAATTACTGTTTGTGACAATAGCCAGGTTTATGACTTCCCACAATTATTTAAAACATGTTTTATAAACCTTGACATACACACAATAAAGAGGTTACGTTCAGATTCATAAAAATAGACTCTGTAGTGAAATAATTTGAAAGCATTCAAGCTATTACTTCGTTATATTGAATAGCACCTATTTATTCAATAATTTATATTTGCCAGGTATTATTCTACTCACTTAACATGTATTAGCCTATTAAGTCCTCCCAATTCTATGAGCTAGATACTATTATTATCACCCCTATTGTACAGAGGAGGAAACAGGCACAGGGCAGAGCCAGGGTTTCAACTTTGTGACAGTAAAACATAACTGAGAAATGTGTTACTAGTAATAAGAGAACAGATTATACATGATTTAGTCTTTCACAAAATATTTCCCTCAGATTATTTAATCAGCTAATCACGAATCTTTCACTTCACTAGGTCCAAATACTTGGCTTATATGACCATTTCCACATTAATCATGCTCTGATCATGGATTTGCCACCGGTGTGAGTCCCTGGGCAACAGAGAAAGGACACTGTATCTCAAAGCCAAAGAGGAACAACTTAGAATGCTGGGACAGTAAGACAATGAAAATCAATTAAAGCATCAAAATAATTAAAAACAGCTAATATGTGAAATGTTTATTTTAAATAACTTTTCCTGCCTCTTGAAAGTAGACACTTATAAATGTTCGGCAAATCCTTTGTTTATATAAGCAGAGAGTGATTAAACCAATTCCAACAAATTTTGCTGTACTTTGGATAGAGGATTAATGGATTTTCATTCTTTGAAAAGAATTAACTTGTTTGCAAGAAGAAAGCTTATAAAATGCCAACCCAAAATATGTGGAATGTTTCAAATGTTAATCTCTAACCCCACTAGCTTAGTACAGTACCTGGCATATCATAGGTATTCAAGAAATAGTTCTTGAATAATTGAGAGGCCAAAAATCAGCCTTCTTCTATTTTGTGGTATGTGAATATGCTAATTAGTTACACAATATACAAGAAATAAACATTTTTTTAAGCTTTCTCTTTGGCCTTAGTTTATTTTTACAGGGAAAATAATTTTTCTTCCTCAAATTTTCAAACTCGGCCACAAGTGACTAGATTTAGACAAAAGCTAGAACAAATTAGCTGTAACCACAGAGAGAAATTCCCCCTTTGAATGTAGCAAAGACTTTGTGTTCATGAAGAATGTTATTGCTGGGACTACATGAACTTCTCTGAAGCATATATATGTTAAGTGTATACTGAATGGGTTACTTTGGCTGGATAGAGTGTTTAGAAGAGTCTAAAACTAAATGCATCAAACTATGATAAACAGTAATTTCCTAAAATTAATTTTGATGGTGTAGCTATTCCTAAATCATTTGACTCAACTACTTCCTGAGAAAGTGGGGCAAAAATGCTGATGAAGCTTATGTAAAAATCCAACCCCTAAATTCCCATGGAGGCAGAGAGTTAGTCACATAAAATTGAGGGATGAACAATCAAGTTGTACACCTAAGTGGTTTTGGATTTAGGGATCATGAGACTGCTGTAGATTTTAATTTTCATAATTTTAAAATTATTAATTGTTGGTTCTAGCTGTGAATTGTTAGTCATTTGCACTGACACATCAACGTTTTTGAGCAAACCCAGGGAGTGAGATATGTGAAAAGAGAAGTCTGTTTAAACTTGATTCTCTAATTTGGCCCTTAAGTGTTTGCTTTAATAATTATTCTGGATTGCTAAAAAAGATTTTCTTTAAATAGGTAAATAATTGAAAAACAGAAATCTCAAAAATATCTAAGTTTTGGATTCTGCATATTATTATTTCTACTATATATTAACATGACTAACATATATTTCCTAACTTAATAGCAATTTATTAAGATTTTAACATTATAAGGTTATCTAATGAAGGTCCTAAAGTACAAGTTAAATGTTATTAAAAGAAAGTTACTGTGAAGATATATATGTTTATATGTAGGTGTATGTGTATCTATACTTGCCACACTATTAAGAGATTTTCATCTTGCCCTGGCCGGTTTGGCTCAGTGGTACAGCGTTGGCCTACAGACCAAAGAGTTTCAAGTTCGAGTCCAGTCAAAGAAACGTACTTCGGTTGCGGTTCGTCCCCGGCCCTGGTCAGGGTTCTGCAGGAGGCAACCAGTCAGTATGTCACTGTCACATCGATGTATCTCCCTCTCTCTCTCTCTACCCCCCTCTCCCTCCCACTCTATCAGAAGATAAATAGAAAAATATCCTCAGGTGAGGATTAAAAAAAAAAAGATTTTCATCTTGTCTGGCCGGTGTGGCTCAGTGGTTGAGCATTGACCCATGCACCAAGAGGTCACCAGTTCAATTCCCAGTTAGGGAACATGCCCAGGTTGTGGGCCCGATCCCTAGTGGGGGGCATGCAGGAAGTGGCCAATCAATGTTTCTCTCTCTCTCCCCCTCTCCCTTCCTCTCTCTAAAAAAAATCAATGAAGAAAAAAAAAGAGATTTTCATCTTATTTCATGATGATTTCAAAAGAGTAATATATTCAGGTAGCTAATCTTAACCTAATATACTTCAAGAGCATAAGAGTCAATTACATTAGATATATAACACTCTAAGTAAAACTAAACACTTGTAACCAGCTATTAAACGGCTCTGTGCTTTGAATAACATTTAAATACAGTGTAGCCCTGGCTGATTTGGCTCAGCAGTTAGAGCATCAGCCTGCGGTCCAGAGAGACCCAGGTTCGGTTCCCGCTAAGGGCACGTACCTCGGTTTCAGTTTGTCCCTGGCCGTGGTTGGTCATGCGGGTGGCAGCCACTCGATGTGTCCCTTTCACGTCTATGTTTTTCTCTCTCTCTCTCTTCCTCTCTCTCCCTCCCACTCTGTCTGAACAAAAAATGGAAAAATGTCCTCAGGTGAGGATAAAATAAATAAAAAAATAAAAAATAAATAAATACAATGTAGATACTTAATACTAAATGATTACAAATTCATAGCTGAAGAAAAGAGTAAAAACATAAGGAGAGATGCGGGTGAAAGGTGATGGGTTGAACACACCTAATTTTATGCCTTTGTCAAATACGATGTGACAACAGTTTTCAAAGATATTTAATAAAAAATTTCATACATATACAAGAGAAGTAAAAAACACCTGTCACCAATATTTAATAATTATTAAGGTTTACTGTGTCTATTTTATATGTTCTTTATTTTCTTAACTAAAGCTGGTTTATTTCAAAGTAAATCATAGAGCCCTGGTCGGTTTGGCTCAGCAGTTACAGCGTCGGCCTGCGGTCCAGAGAGACTCGGGTTCGGTTCCCATTAAGGGCGCGTACCTCAGTTGCAGTTTGTCCCCGGCCCTGGTTGGGTCATGCAGATGGCAACCACTTGATGTGTCCCTTTCATGTCGATGTTTCTGTCTTTCGCTCTCCCTCCCACTCTATCTGAACAAAATATTGAAAAATGTCCTCAGGTGAGGATAAAAAAAATTTTAAAAAGTAAAGTAAATCATAGACACCACATCATTTTGCTCTTCTATATTTCAGCATACATATGATGGAGCTGAAAAATTCCCATCACCGTATGACATTGTAGCCATCATAAGGGTGGAAATGCAAGGCATTACTCACCTGCTTTGGTCGTGCTGGTATAAACAAACCTACACCTACTGCACTGTCAGTTGTATAAAAGTATAGTACACACAGTTATGTAGAGTACATAATACCTGATGATAATAAACTACTATGTTGCTGGTATATGTATTACTATACTGTACTTTTTTTTCTTTTTTATCCTCACCTAAGGACATTTTTCCATTTTTTGTTCAGATAGAGTGGGAGGGGAGGGGGAGAGAGAGAAATATCGACATGAAAGGGACACATCAAGTGGCTGCCACCTGCACGACCAACCAGGGCCGGGGACAAACTGCAACCGAGGTACGTGCTCTTAGCGGGAACTGAACCCGGTTCTCTCTGGACCGCAGGCCGACGCTCTAACCGCTGAGCCAAACCGGCCAGGGCTATACTGTACTTTTTATCATTTATTTTAAACTACTTTTTCTACTTCTAAAAAAATGTTTACTGTACAACAGATACGCTGACATTAGTCTCATACATCTCCTGTTTACTGTGTCTCCTGATTGCATCATTTTCTCTTGTGCTTAATTTAACCTCAAGTTGTTTTGTACAGTGACATGGTATAGACCTGTAGCCTAGGAGCAATAGGCTATACCACACAGCCCAGGTGTGGAGGAGGCTGTACCATCTAGGCTTGTGTAAGTGCACTCTATGATATTCACATTTCCACAAAATGGCTTAACAACAGATTTATCAGAATGTAGCTCATTGGTAAGTGGTGCATGAGTGGACATGTTTTTTTAAAAAATGAATATGATGCCATTATCACATCTGAAAAAACCCCAAATAATAATTATTTGGTATTGTCTTATACCTGGTTCACAATAAAAATTTCCAACAGTTGGCTCATGAATGTCTTGTTTAGTTGGTTTGTTGAATTGGGATCCAAACAATATTTGGGTGTCCTGTCACAGAAGTTTCTTTTAATTTACAGCAGCCCCTCCTTCCCCACTTTCCCCTTGAATTTATTATAAGAACCAATTCAGTTGTACTTTAGAATGTTGCATATTATATATTGGTAAGTTTTCTCCCTTGAGTGTCATTTAACTTGTTCCTTCACCCTCCACATTTCCCATAGTTAGAAGTGTGTGCTCTATATTTGATTAGATTCAAGGTATTTGTTGTTTATTTGCAAAAACACTTCATGGTGCTTTGTGCTTCATACTGCATCACACTGAAAGGCCATCAATGGCTGGTTATCCCACTTTTATTTATTATTATTATTTTTTTAAAGGCAATTTTATTTTTTTAAATTTTCACCCGAGGACATTTTTACATTCATCTTCAGATAGAGTGAGAGGGAGAGAGGGTAGAAGAGAGACAGAAACGTTGATGTGAAAGAGACACATCGAATGGTTGCCCCCCACACAAGCCCAACCAGGGCTGGGGTTGAACTGCAACCAAGGTATGTGCCCTTATTGGGAACCGAACCCGGGACTCTCTGATCTGCGGGACGGCACTCTAACTACTGATCCAAACCGGCCAGGGCTATCTATTATTTAAAAAAAATTTTTCTTTTTATTGATTTTAGACAGAGAGGAAGGGAGAAGGAGAAAGAGATGGATACATCAATGAGAGATAACACCGATTGGCCGCCTCCTGCATGCCCCCCACTGGGGAACTGGCCCACAACCTAGGCATGTGCCCTGACCAGGAATCGAACCGGTGACCTCTTGGTGCATGGGTTGGCATGCAACCACTGAGCTTCACCAGCCAGCTGGTTGTCCACTTTTAGTAATGCTAAGATTTATCAATGATTTCAGGGAGGCTAACAGCTTAAGACCTCCTTTCATCTAATGGTTTTATAGGCTGATGATCATTGCCTAAATTAATTCTTCCATTTGGGATTATAAAATGGTTATTTTCTAATTTCATCTTTCATGAAGAGCCACAGATCTCCTGTACTTCATGTAGCTGGGCAAATGTCCCTTCCTGATTCCGGCAGAAAACTGGAGGTTTGTTCTCTGGAGACAGTAAAATAGGGGGTAGCTGGCCAGGAGGATACCAGTCACAATTGAGGGCATGCATGGGCGGTAACACATTGAAGGTGGTATTTGAAATGCACACAGAATGCTGAGACTCTCCACACTTTCCCCACCCACATGACTCCAGGAGACTGGAAAAGAAAATGATACAAATAATTTACTATATTTTTTTAAAATATTTTTATTTTTATTTTTTTATGAATTTTTATTTATTTTTTTGTTACAGATATTTTACCTTTTTACCCCATTGGCACTCCCCACCCCACCCCAAATAATTTACTATTTAACCATTTGTTAGTATGGATACCTCTTACCAGGAAAAGAATTCAATAAAATTTTATCATTTGAGTTTTGAATCTTAATAGAAGTATATTATAGAAAATGTCAGAAGTACAAGAGTATACAGTGAAAACATTTCCCTCTTACCCCTGTGCCCTAGCCACTGTACCTCCTCTCTCCCTAGAGACAGCCACTCTTTCCAGTTTCTTATGTATCTTTCTAGATATATGGGCCTGGGGGATGAAACAAGTTTCCTCTGAAGGAGGGTATGGGGGGAACAGGACTTCCTCAACATGAGGTCAAGACAAACACACTACAGAAACATCTGAATTAAAAATAAGTACAATAGAAATAAGATCTTAGTAATTGGTGGGAACAACTTCAGTAAAGCTAAAAATGCCTGGAATGTTCATCACAAGAGGTATGATCATTTCTCTGTAAAAAAAAAAAAGTCTATACATTAATTCAGCAAATATTTATTAAGGGCTATTATGTATCAATATAAATTCCCAGTAAATGACACAGAATCAAGCTTTTATGGGTAATTTGTCAGACTTAAATAACTACACAATTTTATAAGTGATTATTACCATTTTTACCTTATATAAACATGATCTAGTATACTTTTAGTTCATTTTCTATTATTTTTCACCATTCAAAATAAACAAATTCAAATTTTATTTTAAAATAGAATTTATTGCATACCATAGTGAATTCAATACATTAAAAAATGTTTTTCTTGTCAGTATTGGCACTTACTGGAGAGTTTTAAAGCACTGCTAAATTAACATCTCAAACATTTTTAAATTTTAAATCATGTTCCTTAAAAAAATAAAGCCTAATAGTGTTATAAAGTATTAATTTACACTAACTTACATATCAAAGTGTTAAAAAAAAGAATTCCACATTCAAACCAATAACCTA
Organism: Molossus molossus; assembly: GCF_014108415.1. Taxonomy (NCBI): domain Eukaryota; kingdom Metazoa; phylum Chordata; class Mammalia; order Chiroptera; family Molossidae; genus Molossus; species Molossus molossus. Next base: position 188,881,402 of record NW_023425344.1, read on the forward strand.
AGAAGTAAAAATTCAATCATATGCATTTTTAAAAAGGTTCTCATTTAAACAAAATACAACATAAAGTATAAAATAGGCAAAAACTATCACATTTATACTGACTTGTTCTACTGGGAAATCCTGCAAACTAACCAGATAAATTTTGGATATTCTTATTAAAAATCCATATTCCAAAGGAATGTTGTTTACAACACATTTTATGCCTAATTAAAGAAACACATGATGACATTAAGTATTCTACATGTTTTTAATTGCCCCATAATTTCCACTAATACAGGACTATTCTAAAATTTTATTTAATAAATCATTTTTCCCCATGATCATTTTCACAGATACAAATGTTGTCCTGAAGTACAGAAACATTAAACAAGAAAGTTCACATATATGTTCTTCACTATAATATGGCCTGTATATTACTGTCAATTATTTTGTTTATTCTGAAAAATTCAGTACTCCAAATGTGAGTACTATACAATTTCTTTCAAATTCCAAAAGGTTGAGTAATTTTATTCAGATCTCTTGAATTTACAAAATATCTTTCTTTCAGGAACCAGAAAGTGATTTATATTCAGTATTTTAATTTTATTTACATTACTCACTCCAATTTGTTTAGAATTATCCTCTGGGGTAAACAGATCACTGAAAATATTTTAAACTGTAGAATTTGTTATTTGGCATCATCTTGAATAAATTCAACTCTTTTCCTTATTAATGGAAAAATATATAGACTTTCAAACTAGCACATTGCACCAGTCTAAAATGAAATTCCTGTTTTTGAAATCTCATTGGTTGAAATGAAGCAAAACTTTTAGAGACCAAGCTTAAATAAATTAGTTCAAATATTTTTAGTCAAATGTGAAAATAATGTTTGCTTATACATAAGGAAAAAATTGAAAAAGCAAAAGAAAACTAGAAAGCTCATTTGTATTTCCCATAAATGTATCATTTCACCGAAATCTCTATGGGCATTTCACCAAAAGCTATGAATGCCAACAGCAGATGGGTTAAATTTTTCTTCGCTCTAAAGAGAAATAAGTCGTGGATTCTACTAATAAGGTATTGTTAATCTAAAGAAAAAATACAAGCTGGGAAAAAATACAATGTATTAGAACAGCAAGGTCTTTCCTCACAAACCTCATAATTATATCTTTTCTGAAGTAAAAAAAAAAAAAATCTATGTTACAACTTTGAGATAGTGATTTGTTTGATAAGCTACAAAAATGTTCATAAAGAATTTCTAATAAGTAATAATTTTTTTTCAATAAGTAATAATACAGTATATCTTATTGTTTTAAAGACATATTAAGGGAAAAAAACAACTTCACTTCTCCTTAAAGTTACTGGTAGTGGGAAGAGAGGAAGAAATGATACAGCCTTTTAAAGACACATTTTCATCTCCCCTACCCTTTGCTTACTTGGAGTCCCCCTAAAAAAATGTTTCTGTACTTTACTATAATTTCTCTAAATATTTTCACCTGGGTTGGTAGAAGAATTAAGTACAATGTAAAGTAGACATTGAGGATGGAGAAACTTAAGGAATTTCACTGTTTCTTTCTTATTTCTATTTAATCAAGGAGATTTTAATAGCAAACTAGAATAAGGTTTTACCTCCTTGATAACTAATGGTTAGATAAAGTAGAATGTGTAGCAAAGAACTACAATTTCAGACTTCTAGATTTAAATTTTCTTTAACATTCTTCATAAAATGTAGCTGAGGTTGAGGCTTTTGAATATCAGAAAGATGGGATGAGAATGCAGATAATTTTACTAAAAAAGCTGTATTTTGGCAAACATTTTATTGATATTAAAAATAAAAATATAGTTGGAGCTTTAAAATGGCACTTCATCTGTTCTATCAGAGTCTGCCAAATAAATTAGATTCTTTGGAAAAAATTCAAACTTGATATTATGGAGACAAAAGGAAGATTAACCCTTGCTTGTTAGATACTTGACATTTACCAAAGGATCCATAAGTATATTAAGTGGAGAGAAGGATGTCAAAGGAGCTTCTCTATCTGCAATTTACTCAGCAAAAGTTAACAATTAAACAAAAGCATCCAATTCCCTCCAATGCTAAATGTAGTTCAAATACCAAAGCTCTGATCTATTTTAAAAGGCATTAGTTTTCTCTTTTAAGCAGCTGAACCGGCCTCAGAATGAAAAAACACAGAGTTGTTCACATTTCTTCTATGTTACTTATAGAGAATGCAATATTCTGCTGCCTTTGGAATTACTGGTCATTTGGAAATTTCTTAGAGAAAATAAAAGAAAAATTAAAAGATAATATGACCTCTGAGTCCAAAGAGAATGTTCAAGGTCACACCTGAGATTTAGCAAAGAATGAGAAAGATTTTTTTTTTCAAGTTAGAAGGTACCAGAGTGATTTACTGGTCTAACCCAGTAATTTTCAACTAGTGTGTTGCAATACTTTTTAAAACATGGAAACACTGATCTCTTTTCCTTTAGATTGTCAAATAAAAAATGACAACAGCCAACATAATAGCTGTCTGGTGTGAATGAATCAATATTAAATCTATTTTCTTGTCAGATCAGCAAAATAAACTTTCTTTTTGGTGTGCTGCAGAATTTTAGTAATTAGTTTATGTGTGCCTGCGATGAAAAAGGTTGAAAATCACTGGTGTAACCTACTCATTTTCCAGATGAGAAAACTGAGATACCAATCAATGTCTTGTGCTAAGACAATTTACTCACATTCTTGTAATGTAATTGACACTAACACTCAGTCTCCTGTCTTTTATCTCCAATTCTTGCCTCTGAAGCATACCTGGTATATTAGTATACCATCATCCAAAATATTAAAAGGTTAACAGTGGTTTCCAACAGGGAAAGAGGTAGGAATGAAGGTAGTGGTGGGGAGGGATTTTTAGGGTGTTACACTCAATTGATGAGCCATATGTATTAATATGTAATTGTATACAAAATATCAAGCCTGAACATCAACAGAACCAAGCTTCAGGTATCAGAAATACCATCATAAAACTGAATGTTAATGTAGAAATTTAAGCTATATCTTCAAGGAAACAACACACCACTGAAAACTGTGGATGTCAGTTTTTGTACCCTTTTAATAACTAGTTTTATATATTATGCTTCTCTATACCTGGAAAAATATTCTAATATAATACATAGCAATTTGAAGCAATTTAGGTTCTCAAGTTTAAAAAAGAAATGGAATTTTTTTTAAACTTATGCTATAAAAATATGCACTTATATATACCAAATTATAGTTTTCTAACCTTTGCAATGATAAAAGTTCCAAATTTCACTGTTGAACTGCCTTCTTGCAGGGTCTTAAATAATTATTTCTATAGAGCATAAAATTTACATAATTATTTTCAGTAAAGTCTGTTCAGAAACTCACTTGGGCAGAAATATTTTTATCTATCATTAAAGTTGAAAAGAAATAGATTTCAGTAAGAAAAATACAGGGGTGGATCAAGACCTTTTTTAGAAAAATATACTGTATATAATACATTTTAAAAGTTATACAGACCACATCCTTTTATTTAATGTGAAGGCACAACTTGAACATAGTTAAATGCAAATGTCTTTAATTACTTATGATGTAATTGTCAGTACCAGATCTTAAAAATGTATACTTGCAAGCGTATCATTGAAGATTCTTTCAGATTGTCAATTCAAAAGTCAAGTTAAAAAGTCAAACTCTATTTGCAGAAAATCAATTGACATATTATGGCAGGTTCACATAATATTACTGTTGGACAATCTGTTCACCAGCAATCACAGGGTTTTCTTCATTTGTTGCATAGTCTGGCTGGTCCATCATCTAGGCATAAATAAAGATGTGAGAAAATGTAAATTTTTAACTTGCCCTCAATATTCACTTATTTAGCAAAAGGATTCCCTCCCTCCTTTTTTTAATCCTCACCCGAGGATATTTTTTAATTTATCTTCAGATAGAGAGAGAGGGAGAGAAAGGGAGAGAGAAACATTGACGCAAGAGGGACACCTTAACTGGTTGCCTCCTGCACGACCCTGATCAGGGCCGGTGACAAACCACAATCGAGATACATGCCCTTGGCGGGAATGGAACCCAGCACTCAGTGGTCCAGGGCTGATGCTCTACTGCTGAGCCAAACCAGCCAGGGCAAGAACAGCACTCCAACCAACTGAGCCACACTCATACCAGCAGGATGGATTCCCAATTTTTATTTATTTATTTTTTATCCTCACCCTAGGACATTTTTGCATTTATCTTCAGATAGAACGGGAGGGAGAGAGGGAAGGAGAGAGAGAGAGATACATCGATGTGAGAGAGACACAATGACTGGTTGCCACCCACACAACCCCACCCGGGGCTGGGGACAAACTGCAACTGAGGTACATGCCCTTAGCGGAAACCAAACCTGGGACTCTCTGGTCTGCCGGCCAACGCTCTAATGCTGAGCCAAACTGGCCAGGGCTGGATTCCCAATTTTTAAAAATGGCTCAGAGTGCTCTGTGGAACAATGTTCTGGTTCAACATCCTCCTATGCACATGGTCAAAGTGACACTAAACCTTTCAAAAGCCTAATCATTGGACTCATGGCCAATCGGATAAATGCTTTCTTTGGATCCTCCATTCTTTCCACTCCCCTACGTGAAGACTGCCTTTCATGGCAGCGGGAGCTCCAGCACAGAAGGAAGATACTCCTGATGCTATTCCAGGACACTATTCCAGGCAGTGTCCACTCCTAAAAACGGCAAAACTTAAAGTGGCCACACGCACACTGTGAGACTACCTGCTGCTCTGGGGACCATGTCACCTGGATGACACTTTGGATTGACCTTAAGGTAATTAAAAAATGGTATGTGAAATTTTAGAAACAGTGCATGACAAAATCTCTACTAAAAACAAATAACTTGAAGGTACTTAAAGGTCAAATAATATCTGAAAATAAAATCAATAATACATTTGCTGCAGACTAATTTTAGAGGGAATTACCAGTTCAACTTTTCTCAAATGATCACTTCAGCTCTGCCTATGTTCCCATAAAAAAATCTTTCTATCTTTGAAAAAAGTGCTTAAATGTTTTTAGTGTTTTTACTGTTCTTCAGATAAAATTACTTAAAAATAAAAAAAATTTCTTAATGTCTTTGTGAATATTGTCAAAGATTTTTAGATAAATAATTCAACTTCAGTATTGTGATATACTTTTTGCCTTCTCTTTTATCAAGAATTAGAAGAAACGACCATCAAGATAAATGTTCCTATTTTTGTAAACTGATTCTAAAGCTTTAGTATTTTTTGGAAGAGGAGGCAGAGAGAGGAATAATTTCCAAATGGGGTCTCAGGACTTGCCAGACAAGAATAAACTGGAACTGAGGATTTCAGCTGACAACTATCTCACGTAATGGAGACAGTTTATACCACCCAAACCTGCCGATACTCTGGGGGCCATCTCAAGTCTCCAAACAATCAGTTTTGAGGTCCTCTATCTGCCAAACAGATCCCCTAGATGAAGGTAGTTACATGTTTGCACCACTTCGAGGGCGGGGGGTGGGGTGGAGACAAATCAAGGCAGGTAGCATATTTATTAACCGTTTCACTACATGAAACATATGATAAAGTTGTTGAACAGTTGATTTTAGTCACAATTTAAATGAAGAGGGAACATGATCTCATTTATGGAATATCATGAACAAAATAAGCTGTCAATCAAAATAGATCCAGAGACATGGAAATAGGGAACAGACTGACAAACCTCAGAGGGAAGGGGGAGCGGCACAGACAATAGTTTGGGGAAAGCAGGAGGGGGTGGGAACAGGGAGGAGGGAGGTCAATGGAGGGAAAAAAGGAGGGACAGCTGTAATACTTTCAACAATAAAGAAAAAAATAAAATAAAAATGTAAAACTAAAAAATAAATGAAGGAGGGAAAGGGGAAGTATGTAAGATCTTTTTAGCCCCTCTTTCTTCTAAAAATTTAGAAGCTCTGGGTGTAAGAGGCTGGAGCTGTGGGGGGAGAGAGAACTGAAGCGGGCTCAGCAGATGGATGGTGGGGAAACCCACTTTCTTCTCCAAGACCTGTTTACTCTGGCAACTGTGACCTGGTGAAATAATAGCCTACATACCCTGAGTTACGCTGCTTCTTTCTAATTGGCACTTTAATCTAATCCCTAAATATATATATGTTCTAAAAAAAAAAAACACTTTCAAAAATCAACTTATTCAGAAATAAACATCTCTACTCTGCATTTACTTTTCTTTATTTTCAATAAAAACAATATAGAAACATATCATTCACTGATAGTACTGCTTATTTATAATTGAACCAGTCTCCAGAAACAGTCTAATAAAACACTCATTAAAGTAGGGTAACCAGAGAGCTGTTGATACTAAAGTGGAGTTGTTCTAAGTATCTCTATTCTCACTTGTCAGTCACAGCTTGTGACTTCTAAAAATAATTAGAAGCACTAGTGACATTTAACAGAGACAAACCCATTGTTTATGAATATCAACAGACTGAAAACTTACTTCCCACCCATTGGAGTTGGTTACACAAATCTAACTCCGAAGATTTAGGATTAGAAATAAACAAACAAAAAATCTCCTAAAATGATGATTTATTTTAATTGTTTTATGTGTCAGAGTAATTATGCCACTTCTGATTTTTCTCTCTAGAGAAATACACCTTAATTTACACTAATAAGAACTAAGACTTTGAGTAAAATTAAATGGAACGAAATACTGTATTCCTGAAGCATTCTAGAAAAAAATGTTCGTAGAAAATATTAGCAATAAATAAATAACTCTGACCTATAGAGAAGTATATACAATTAAGATTTCCAAATTAGTATTATTTTGGTGGTATCCTATAGAAACGTTACTTCTTTTAATCAGAGAAATTCATGGAAAGGGCTGAAAGACACCAAGTAAAATAGTAAAGTATTTCTATGAAGTCTCTCAAGTTTCAGCAACAAATGAGGTATAATTTGCCCGTTGAAAACAACATATAGCGGCTCTAGGGGATCCTATGACATTTGGAAGTCTCCAGGGGAAAGTCCTGCTTTTTACCACTTATACTCCACTCTACTATCAGATATTAGAATGAACCAAATGATGAACAGTTATAAAAAAAAAAAAAAAAAAAGCCATCACCTTTGATTCTGATTTTATTTTATATTTGATTTTTTTCAAAACAGTAGCAAAAACTTTTGGCACTCGCAAAAGATGACTATATATAAAGATTGTAGACAAGTAAGCCTAGTTTAATGTTTTAAAAGTGCCTCACTATTACAATACCTTATAACAATTTTGGTAGTTTTATGAGGGCTGCTGAAATACAACCAGGACGCTTGTACATGCACACAGAAGTGACTAAAGGTCAGTGGACTCAAGACTAAACACTATAGCTGTTTCGCACAGAGAATTACAATATACTGAGAATTTATAGTGTATAAAACATTGTTGTCAGCACTGGGGCTCCTAACACCTAGGGGCTAATAAATTAATAAGGGGGTATACATAAATATCTACACTACAAGGCAAGATGTTAATAAGTATTTAAAGTACAAAGTCTAAAAAAATCTGGGGAAAGGTGAACTTAATTTTAATTGGAGAACTCTTAGATATCTGCTTGGAGAAGGGAGATTTTGAGTTGGGAATTACATAAGGGATATTCTGGAAACAGACTGGCAATGCTGTAAAGATAATGACAGTAGAGGGAGAGAAAAGAAAGTATTATGACACTGTTAGCTTAAGAGATGAGTCAGTAACTGCCTGAGTATGGTCTTCAGGGCTGATCCTCAGGCCTATCCTATAATAGGTCCATATCTAGTCTCCTCTCTGTTTTACCAGGCTTGTTGAGGTTCCCTGTTCTACTTTCCCAGTGTCTGCCTAGCCTTACCTGATTTTAACATCCAGCTGCCTCACCAAGTCTTGGGCTAACTCATCATGGATTACACATTCTCCTACCTGCCTATAGATCTAACTTCATTTTATGGACAAGGAGACAGTTTTAAGAGATTGAGTAATTTGCCAGAACTGATGCCAAAGCCTATAATATAGTGTCTATATATAGCCTATACTATACCACAAATGACAACATTCAAGCTAAATTAATTTTGACTTTAAAGGTTAGACAAAAGCAGTAAGAGATTTTCTTTTTTCAGAAACCTTAACCAGGGAATAATTTTATGAAGGCATTCCATTCTATAAGTTTCAAAAAAATGATACTTTTCTAGAAAAATAGACTCTCTTGGCAGTTTATAAATTCTGCAAACAGTTTGATTAAAATTTCAGCAAATATTCATTCTTTATATTTAAAAATCTAGTGCAAAATAGGAAAATAACAGTATTTAACAGATTTTTTCCTCTGAGGTTGTGATGATTATCAAATCCTTTTACAAATAAGTTAAAGGAACCAGATTTAACAAAGACCCAAAGTTTTAATACCCAAACCAGGAAAATGTAAATCTAGTAACTGAACTGAAAAATAACAGTCAAACCAACAAATATACCAAAACAAAAATTCTTACAAATAATAATAACAAATACATTTATGCTGTCCCAGGCACTATCTAAGCATTTTGCATATATAACAACCATCCTCTTAAGTAGGATGATTATTATCCCATTTTACATCAGAGGAAACAGACACTAAGAGCCTAAGTAACTTGTCTAAGGACACATGGCTAATAATTAACAAAATTGTTACAACGTAGTCAGTCCGGCAGCAGACTCCACATTTTCTATTACTACGTTGTCTTTATCTAATAAAATTATGTCTTTATCTAATAAAATTATGACATATGACGTCACACTATAAACGTGAGAAGTGTATAACCAAAGTTGTTCTATCTTTTCAGACACTTTTAAATGAATTTTCCTACAATTAATTGTCTTATTTAGCTACTAGGTCATGTGGTCAGGCCCTGGAGCCTGCCCTTCCAGGCCATTTACTGCTGCTTTGTGTCCAGCTGCAGTGTTTCCCTGTATAGCTGCTGTGAAGCAGAATCATAATTTTTTTCAAGACCCTAATTTTTAAGAATGAAACTCAGATGGCCCAGGGCAGAGCATTTGTTCAAAGGGAATATGAATGCATCCGTTGCTTGAATTCCTTCCTTACCTACTATCATCCCCTTTCTCCTCAATAAACATGTGAGAGAAAAGAGGAAAGGTGCTATCATAACCCTGAGAAAAAAATAAGCTGTAGGCTATTTCCAAAGGGACACAATGTTATTACATCTATGTACACATCTCGAAACATTCAACTGCTGTATTTATGGTATGAGTTGGCATAAAAAGATCTGAAAGCTCCACATAAACTGTTCACAGTAGCTGCCCCTTAAGGGTAGGTGTGGGGACAGAGGAGTTAGAAAAGGGCCTTCTATGTTTACTTCAGACATTTTTGTATTGCTTGTTTAAAATATGTGAACATCACTCTGGCTAGTGTTGCTCAGTTGATTAAGCGTCGTCCAGTGCACCAAAAGGTTGCCGGTTTGATTCCTGGTCAGGGCACATGCCTAGGTTGCGGGTTCAGTCTCCAGTCAGGGTACGTGCGTGCGGGAAGCAAACCATCGATGTTTGATATTTCTCTCTCACATCGACGTTTCTCTCTCTCCCTCTTCCGCTCTCTAAAATTAAAAACAAAATTTTTTTAATAAATAAATTATGTGGAATTTTAAAAAGGTGAACATGCATTACGTTGTAATTAAAACATAAAACGAAAATAATCAAAGTAAAAGCAGAGTGAGGGTCTATGTAAAAATGTTAGTTCATTAACTGCCAATAACATTAACCTATAAGTCATTACAACAGAACAAAGATGACCAGAAGTACTCTAGTGAACATCTTTTCACATCATTTTTGCCCCAATTTTTATTTTCTGGACAACCTGCTGAAGAGAAATTACTGGGCCAAAGGAAATGGTAAAATAACGTGTGGTACATGCATATGAGAGAATACTACATAGCTATTTAAATGATTTTTACAAGAAATTTAAAATGAAATAACTAACATATAGTGGAGAAATAAGATAGAGAACTACTTAGAGTATAGTATCATCTACTCACCTATCCATTTATCTAGGAAGGCATAAATGGAAACTCACATCTTTTTTTTTATCCTCACCCGAGGATATTTTTTTCCATTTTTTTTTGTACAGATAGAGTGGGAGGGAAAGAGAGGAAGGGAGAGAGAGAGAGAGAGAAACATCGACGTGAAGGGACACATCGAGTGGCTGCCACCCGCACGACCAACCAGGGCCGGGGACAAACTGCAACCGAAGCACGTGCCCTTAGCGGGAACCGAACCCGGGTCTCTCTGGACCGCAGGCCGACGCTCTAACCGCTGAGCCAAACTGGCCAGGGCAGAAACTCACATCTTAAGAGTGGCTATCTGTAGGTGGTGGGATTACTGATGGATTTAATTTTCTTGTGTTTTTCTACATTTTCAAAATTTTCTGTAATAAGCATGTATTTGTATAATAAAATATTTCAAAATCTGTACAGGGTGGGGCAAAAGTAAGTTTACAGTTGTTCACATGAGTACTAATACAATAATTAATAAATAATAATACAAGAATAAACTGTGTTTCACATACTAACAACTGTAAACCTATTTTTGCCCTACCTGTATTAAAGGGAAAGGAAAATTTTATAAATAAAAATAAAATGCTGGTGATGAAAATAACGAGAAATATATTTATTTTTGTAAAATACCACATGCTTTCACTAACAGCCCCCAAATTTAAATTCTAACCTCAGATTTAATGTTAACCCTAAACAAAAATTCCCTGTGTTTTTCATCTTCCTTATGCTTATGTCATAATCAGTGAATCAGACAGGTACCCTAACAGTGGAAACCTCTTGCTCACAATTCTTCCTGAGTCTTTTCTTCTCCCTCCATGTTCTCACTCGCTCACTGCATGTGTCGATGACACTCCCAAATTTCTATCTCTACCTTGGTTTGTCTCCTGCACATCAGGGGACATTTATTCAATTGCCTAGTATTTCTCTCTTCCTGGTGGTCTTATAGGAACTTTGAAATGTTCAAAACTGAATCCATAGTCAATATTTAACTTGTCCAACACTGAATTGATCATCTTCCTCTTCAAACTTGTTGCCCTTCTTTATCTCAGTGAGTGGTATCACCATCTACCCACTCAGTTGCCTAAGCCAGAAACCTTGGACTCCACTTCCTCCCCCTTCCCCTTCATTGAATCTATTACCACATCCCATTAATCATGCCTCTCACTTTCCCTTGACTTTGTTCACCTCTCTCAATCACGCTACATTCGTGATTATGGCTACTATTGCTTCTTATTGCAATAGCTGCCTCAAGTTTTGCTCCCTTCTTTGATACATTTTCTAAATTTTTTAAAACCCTTAAATGGTCCCCAATGTTCTTAGCATAGAATCAAAACTCTTTAACAGGCTTGTAAGACCCTAGAGGTTCTTACCCTTGCTCCCTTCCCCAGTTTTCATTTCCTACAGCTCCCCTACGCTTACTCAACAGTATAGTCATCCTAAACCTACCTGTATAAATTCTATGTATATAGATACATGTTGAAACAATGGCATTGTGCGGTAGTCAGGGCAGGTATTGTTATTTTATCCAAATCTCAGAGAAATTACAAGATTTATTCAAAATAATTCTAGACCAGTGCTTTTCCCAAATATAGTAGTCTAATATAATGTGTTAATTACCTCTTGTTGAAAAAAAGATGATACTACAGACCAACCACAAGATGGATATGAACTTTGAACTGTTTATCTACAAACAGAATTGCGTCATCCACCCAAAGTATCGCTGTTTTGTTCACGTGACCACTGACACGCATGCATGAGGGTGGAGGGAGGAGGGAGGAGGGCAGTTTGTTGTGACAGGGCAAAGCAGAGCTGACTGCCTCATGAAGGGATCAATGCCATGACCCTGACCTCAAAGGCTAGGGTTTCTCTTTAATCCCAGTGCAAACAAACTTTACTGAAATTCCAAGAACATTCGGAAAAAGAAGAAAAGAGTTTAACTTGAATGAAGAAACAACTCAAACATAATGGAGTCTGGTATTAAGATTTTTTTGTGTCCTGAAATTTTACAGAAAGATGAATCTTAATCCACTTAAATCTGAAATGAGTGCCCTATTTAATTTATTTAGGCCCATTTAGATGTTGAAGAAGGTATACATCTGTTGTTTTTAAATAATTTTTTTTCTTCATTGATTTTAATGAGGAAGAGAGAGGGAGATAGAAACATTGATAAGAGAGAACATCAACTGGCCACCTCCTGCATGCCTCCCACTGGGGATCAGGTCCACCATCCGGGCATGTCCTGAGCAGGAATCAAATTGGGGAGCTTTTATTGCATGGGTCAATGATCAACCACTGAGCCACACCAGCCCGGTTACATTTGTTTTTTTTAATCCTCATCCAAGAATATGGTTTTTTAAATTGAGTTTTAGAGAGAGAGAGGAAGTGGTGATGGGAGAGAGAGAGAGAAACACTGATGTAATCAAAACATTGATCAGTTGCCTTCTATACGTGCCCTGGGGATTGAACCTATAACCTTTTGGTATATGGGACACTCCAACCAGCTGAGCCACACTGGCCAGGGCAAGGATATACTTTTTATCTACAAAACCTTAGTCTCAAAACTCAGTAGTTAAACATATTCCACGAAGTCCACTTTTGTGTGGATTTTGAAAACTCATGTTGAAACGTGTTTTGCTTTCCCCTGATGCCCTCCCACTCCTTTTTGGTAGTTTTCTCTTGAGTCACCAGGATATGGGCATCAGATTGCATTGGTGATGAGAACTGATGATGCAGCAGGTGGACAGGAAGGGGTCAGTGGTGGAAAAAACTTAAAGGACATCCTGAGAGATCCAAGATAAATTTTTGGCACATAAAAGCTTCGATTTATATAGGCAGTTCCAAAGTTAGTCAGTGAATTATTTCATAAGATAACTTGGTGCTGAAAAATAAGCACATACCTGATAGCTGTTACCTTTCCAGAACTTTTTCATTTCTTTACGTCTCCAAGCAACAACTGAGGCAGTAATAAGTGTGCAAGGTACTAAATAGAGAAGAGCAGGTTGCCCCTTTTTCATCAGCACCAGAACAACAAATGTAAGTATCATGCCAACAGCGTAGGCTGCAAAAAGAATACAAAATGCCAGTCATTTCTGAATGCTTCCAAAGGTGGATTTTAACTCCCTAGTTGGGGTACTGGTTTTCACGTATTTGAGGATGATTTCACCTTATGACTTCTTTTCATAATTTCATTATTTTCCCAGACATCAATTAGAAAAGACATTCTACAGAGCTTTTGAACAATTTGGAAACTGCTTAGTATTTCAATTGTAATTATCCTAATCATCAACCATAGATAAAGCAAGTCTCATGTATCTATCACCATTAAGGACTTTGAGTTGTCTCACATTTTAGATAACTGAAATTTGTACCTGTAGGTACTAATGGTTGCTTTGAAAAAAATCTTCCTAACAGTGATCATATATTTCCTGGCCTGTTCAACACAAGCATACCGAACATCATTACATCTTTTCTTAATGACTCAGGGTCTCATTGTGAACGTGGGAGCTGAGAATATTGGAGCTGGAAGGGCCCTTACAGATAATTTAGTCTACCTCCTCATTTTGTAGATGAGGCAGTGGAGGACCAGGGAAGTTCAGTGAGCTGTTCAAAGTGACACAGCAGAACTGACACAGTCCCTATTATTTGCCTTTTCACCAAGTGTTCTTTTATAGTATCACACTAACTGGTGCTAGACTCAGAGAGTACACACTTAACACAGCCCTTAGACAGCACAAACTTAATGGCCCCTCAGATCACTCTTTTTTCTTTTTTTCATCTCTTCATTCACCTAGCTATTCTTTGTAGTTGTCAGGGTACCTATTTCTAGCAACATTCTTCTCTAATGCTAACCTACACTTTTACTAGATTTAATTCAATTGTGGAATTGAAAACCTTGCTAGAATAGTATTTAAAGGCTCTGGTGCAGACCATTTACCTACAAGAAGTTTGAATGGACTTTGAGATATCTATTTGATATGTTCAGAAGTGGTATTTTTGGCTTTCTTCCTGTTCTTGTCTGTTCTCAATAGAAACAGAGGGTAAGTAACAACTACTTCTGCTGTCCTAGGTGAGATGTTATTGTGCCATAAATTCATTTGTATAAATACATAGTTATCCATATAGTACTTTTTTTCCTTTGATTTGTGAGAGAGAGGAAGTGAGAGAGAGAGAGATAGACAGAAACACTGATGAGAGAGAACATCGACTGGCTGCTTCCTGTATGCCCCCCACTGGGGGTCAGGCCCACAACCTGGGCATGTACCTCTACCAGAAATCGAACTGGTGACCTCTCGGTGCATGGAATGACACTCGATCACTGTACCACACTGGCCAGACCATATAGTATTTTTTTTTAAATCTAGCATTATAGCCCTGGCTGGTTTGAGCGGTTAGAGCATTGGCCTATGGACCAGAGAGTCCCAGGTTCAGTTCCCACTAAGGGCACATACCTCGGTTGAGTTTGTCCCTGGCCCAGGTTAGGGTTGTGTGGGTGGCAACCAGTTGATGTGTCTCTCTCACATCAATGTTTCTCTCTTTCTCTCTCCTCCCTCTCTCCCTCCTGCTCTGTCTAAAGATAAATGCAAAAAATGTCGAGTGAGGATAAAACAAAAAAAGTAAAAAAAAAAAAAAATCTAGCATTATATAATTTATTGACTACTTGTATGCCAGGTGTTCTAATAAGCATTTTATACATAAAACCTAATGTTTTTCTTTCACATATAATTTCCTTATTATACCTCAAAAGCCTTATGATATAGGTAATAAAATATAATTATTCCATTATGCTGGAAAAAAACTGGTCTTTTTAGTTACTGGTGAAGAATTAGAATTCAGAACTCCTTATTTTTAGATCTCTATCTTTTCCTACAGATAATACAATTCAACATAATAACAAGAAAAAACAAAAAATTTACCAATTGTGGAGGAGACATAGTATATAGAAGAAGAAGAACCAGTCTGCTCATCAAATCTTCTACAGTACGCAATCAACAGGCCTTAAAAGAAAAAACACTCGTTATTTTCTTAAAACCACAGCAACGAACTATGGCAACAGCACACATTGTACTGTATTTAACCTTAATTTTTTGCATTGTGAGAACATTAAAGAACCTCAAATTCTGGGGGAAAATTTTATACACTAATTTTTTTACTTAATGCCATATTTTAAACATTTTCCCAAGCCATTAAACGGTCTTTAACAACATGATTTTTACTAGCTGCTTATTATTCCATGTCATGGTGAAAACTTTTCATATTTCTGTAGTATTAGTTATAATATCTCCTCTTTCATTTATAGTTGTGTTGATTTGAGCTCTGTTTCTCTTTTTTCTTGGTTTAGCTAAAGGTTTTTTTTTGTTTTTATCTTTACTGTTGAAAGTATTACAGATGTCCCCCCCCTTTCCCCCCACTGACCCCCTCCTCCCTGTTCTCACTCCCCTAAGGTTTGTTAATTTTATTGTTTTAAAGAACCAACTCTTAGTTTTGTTAATCATTTCTACTGTTTTCATGTCCTCTATTTGATTTATTTGTTCTAATCTTTATTATCTCCTGCCTTTCTAATTTTGGGCTTAGTTTGCTCTTCTTTTTCTAGTTTCTTTATGTGTAAAGTTAGGTCATTAATCTGTGATATTTCTATTTTCTTGATGTAAGTGTTTATCACTAAAAATTTCCCTCTTAGAACTGCTTTTACTGCATCCCATAAAGAGAATGCTGTGGTTCTCTTTTCATTTGTCTCAAGATACTTTTTAAATTCCCTTTGATCCATTGGTTGTTTAGGAGTGTGCTGTTTAGTTTCCATGCATTTACAAATATTCCATTTTCCCCCCCTTTTATTGATTTCTAGTTTCATACCATTATGGTCAGAAAATATTCTTGGCATGACTTCATTCTTCTTAAATTTGGTAAGATTTGTTGTGTAGTCTAATCTCTATCCTAGAAAATGTCCCATATATATGTTGAGAAGTATGTGTTCGGCTGTTATTGGTTGTAATGTTCTGTATATGTCTGTTAGGTCCATTTGATATATAGTGTTAAGAAAAAAATTTTAAATGTAGCACTTAAAAAAATATCCTATGAAAAGAGCATCAAGAACCCAGCCGGTGTGGCTCAGTGGTTGAGCATCAACCCATGCACCAAGAGGTCCCGGTTTGATTCCTGGTTAGGGCACATGCCCAGGTTGTGGGCCTAATCCCAGGTGGGGGGCATGCAGGAGGTGGCCAATCGATGTTCTCTCTCATCGATGTTTCTATCTCTCTCACCCTCCCTCTCCCTCTAA
Source organism: Molossus molossus (assembly GCF_014108415.1). Taxonomy (NCBI): domain Eukaryota; kingdom Metazoa; phylum Chordata; class Mammalia; order Chiroptera; family Molossidae; genus Molossus; species Molossus molossus. The sequence continues at coordinate 188,897,730 of NW_023425344.1, forward strand.
AATCAATTAAAAAAAAATTTTAAAAAAGAGAATCAAGGAAGGTAATTTCAAATTGTTATCAAAGTCTCTCTTTGTAGTAGAATAAAATGATTTGGAGTTTTAATACAAAAAGTTCAAATAAAAATTAAATATAAGCTCTCATTTGTAAATATGCAAATGTACAAAAATAACCTATTTTATTACCTATTTCTTTTTAAGAAATTTGTTGACCCTCTCCAAAGAAGTTTCAGATTATATTTACTAATTAAACACTGTATGAAATAGTAAGAATGACACTTAACTATTTAAATATCATAAAATAATTTTACTATTTTTATTGGTTGTTTGAATTCATTAACTTACTATTTTTACTGGTAGTTTTAGTCCCTACATAATCAAATGAGTTCCTTGTTATTTTTACAACATTAAATGTTTAATCACATTTCCATGTGTTTAAAAAAAATGTTACTCCCTCTCCTCAAATTAGAATTTAGTTTCTAGAATTAAGTCATGTATTATCAAAAACTTTGCTCTTTGGAGAAATATATTTTGAGACCTCTGACATTTACTTCAAGAATGTAATGTTTATATGTTACCCCTGCCCCCGATTCAATGCTAAGCACCATATGCAAGATTTTATATAGCATTTGGTGTGAACCCGGTGTGGATAAGTTCAAAGGTATTCAAGAAACTTTACCATTACTCAATGAAATGCTCTCCCTACTTTATCAGTTACGTGAATGAAGACTCACTGAACTAAGACCGTTGTTACATTTGATTTTGCCACACGACTCATAAGGCTACACTGTTAAATTTTCTCTCTATCTGGCTTTACTATGTAAATGAAAGGGGTGTTTTTCCGAAGAGCCCGTACCCTTTATCCATCTACGAGCAGGTTTAATACCCAGGGGGATGGTAAGAACAGTGAGGAAAGACAAAGTGCCAGCTGACTGAGAAATATTAATTACTCCTAAACAATATTATTAATGGCCTATGATGAAGTTTATTCTACAGGTAGCCCAGTGAGGAAAAGTAATGCAGAACTGCAATTAACTGCCAGAGAAGACACATTAGGAGAAGCTGATCAACTCCACCATACGTTGTATTTTGTTGTAGTGCAGTGTGCTATAGGGCAGTGTCTACTATGTTCCCCTCTAAATCACTTTTCCTAACATATTACTACCATTTTAAAATAGAAGTAACAGAAACTGTAATACATTTGGTATTATTAAATTCAACCTTTTTTTTTTTAAATCCTCACCAGAGGACATTTTTGTATTTATCTTCAGGTAGAGTGGGAAGGAGAAAGGAAGGGAGAGAGAGAGAAATATCAATGTGAGAGAGACACATCAAGTGGTTGCAACCTACACAACCCCAACCGGTGCCGGGGACACACTGCAACAGAGATACGTGCCCTTAGTGGGAACCGAACCCAGGACTCTCTGGTCCGCAGGCTGACGCTCTAACCGCTGAGCCATACTGGCCAGGGTTTAAATCCAACTTTTAAAGAGGGTTGTGATATATATTGTACTTTCTTAAGGAAGAAGGTCAAACTGATCCTATTTGCTTCCTCTAAGACACCTTTTGAGCCATAGAAGATATACTTTGGTTGTTATCAACTGGGCTTTGTGTTCTACCACTCAAAAGGTTTTCTTTCTTTGTCACTGATTCCAGCTCTAGTGAAAGCCAAGAAATACTTAATACGGAGCCGGTAACTTTTTTTTTTTTTTTTTATCCTCACCCGAGGATATTTTTTCTTTTTTGTACAGATAGAGTGGGAGGGAGAGAGAGGAAGGGAGAGAGAGAGAAACATCGACGTGAAGGGACACATCGAGTGGCTGCCACCCGCACGACCAACCAGGGCCGGGGACAAACTGCAACCGAAGTACGTGCCCTTAGCGGGAACCGAACCCAGGTCTCTCTGGACCACAGGCTGACGCTCTAACCGCTGAGCCAAACTGGCCAGGGCCGGAGCCGGTAACTTTTAACAGATATTATACATTTGACAAATTTAAACAATCAATGTATTTTTACTGAAACTGTTATAAACAATTGTTTACCTGGTACAATAATGTCTCCAAAACCCAATATGGAAACTGGCATGAGGCATACACTCATTACTGAGAAATAGGCCAACTTTGGTACTTTGATGACTACTGGTAACTGTAATTATCAAAAAAAAAAAAAAAAAAAAAAGGTCACCAATAAACCTCTTAGGAATCTTTGCCCATATCTTTTAGAAAGGGACAGATTAATATTAGAATAATTGTTTAACACTTTAAAATTGACATTTAGAAGAACTTGAAAATCAGAGAACATAAACTAGACACATATATACTCTGAACATATAGGAAGCTTGAAAGAACTAGATATGTAGTTTTGGAAAAACAAAACACATGTAGGGTTAACACAGGTAGTATTAATTCCAGTATCCCCACATCTAACTTTTTTTCCCTTTTTAGTAAAAATAGGACTCAGGCCTTGAAACAGATTTTTCTTTTCTTTTCTTTTCTTTTTTGCAATCTGGATTTTTTTCCCCCAAAGAAGAGTCTTGTCTCAGAGGGTGTAATTTAAAGTCCAATGAACATATCTGAAATACAGTCCTTACTTTCTCATGGGGAGCTGAGGGCTGAGCAGTGGCTTCCACCAAGTTTCCATCATTCTAGGATGAAACCCAAGTCAACAGGTATTTAATAATTTAGAATAACTAAGAAAAGGGCTATATTTTGTGAGAAATAAAGTTTTACAATACCTTAACATGCACTACATAGCCAATTAATTACACAGGAAGGCAATTATTAACTGGACACACATACATACACTGGCAGCCATTTCTGCTTAATTGCCATCGCTACCTTTTCATTATTTCCAAAAGGTCCAGCTGCAAGTTCAACCATGATACTCTCGCCGTTCTAAAATTGAGAAGGAAGATGAAAAGAAATTGTCCAATCATTTGAAGAGAACAATCTGCCTGTATTCAAGAATGATTTGGCCCCGTGGCTTATGGCTTACTATAAATTGATTTAAAAATGTGCCCTAGACTGCTTTTTTCCTGAAACCGTCTCTGTAGACAGCAAAAATTGGAGTCATCTAAAACAAAATCCACCTAGCACACTGCTCTACTTTATCAGAACTCAACAATTTTCAGAAACTGACAGATAAACTACATACAGCTTATTCAAGTGAAGCTTTGAGCACTGTTGTTGTTTTTTTTTGACAACTATTATCTAGCATTTCTAGTGGACTTTAATTTTTGTGCTTTTAGTTATATCATACACTATGTGTCCTTAGTCACTTTTAGCAATAACGATTAATAGGGACACAAGAAATACTAAATTCTTTATATTTAGATTTATAATAAATATTGGTAACTTTATTTGAATAACTATACATCTGACCTCTGGCTACTCACAATAACAAAATAATGAAGCCAAACTCAAAGAGACCCAGCCCTAAAGAACTTGAGAAGCTTCTCTAGTCTAACTCCTGTCCAATGTCAGCCTTTCCTAATTTTATGTTCCAATCAAAACATTAACTTTAGCCAAATTTCCTCTCTTGTGTCTGGGTCAGGCCTTTTATGTGGGCTCTGTGAGGAGTTCATTAAAAAGTTCTTTCCTGACAGCCAAGTCTGTTGTGGAGAGGGGAAACATTTTGAGGTAGCAAACTTCACATTATGATAAATATATCCCCCTAATAGGTAGTAGAAAGATAAATAAATGCTGAATTTTAGGAAAGCTGGACTTACTAACTATAATATTTTACATGTGGGAGGGGTACATAGAAGAAATCACTGGAGTGTTTTTAAGAGGACTTCACTGATACCTGAGCTAAGCAGAAGGAAGGATACAATCCCTAGATACAGAAATACAGAAATCTTTTCCTCGTGTTACACTTTAGATTACTGAAGGGTTAAGTTACAGAAATTTAGAAAAATAAACTAATAGTGAATACAGTTCTTTACAGCAAACTTCCATCATGTGATTCAATTTTCAGATAGAGTTTGGTTTGTTTTCTGTTATTTAAAACATTTAACTGAAGACCATCACTGATAACCTCTCATACATTCAAAAATATTTGAGTAACTACCATTTGTAAAATACTATACCAAAAACCACAGAGGATGAAATAAAAATGAAGACAGGCTCTTATTGCCTGTACTTATGGCCACCAGTCCTGCCAACTCATTAAAAGTTTACTAATACCAGGGTAAAGAACATGTTTAGAATGTCCTATATTTAATTCTTGAAATTTTCAGTGAGAACCACAAAAATGAGAAATTACATATCTGAGTCTGGCTGGTGTGGCTCAGTGGTTGAGCATTGACCCATGCACCAAGAGGTCACTGGTTCAATTCCCGGTCAGGGCACATGCCCAGGTTGTGGGCCAAATCCCCAGTCAGGGGGCATGCAGGAGGCGGTGGCCAGTTGATGTTCTTTCTCATCAGTGTTTCTCTCTCTCTCCCTCTCCCTTCCTCTCTCCCTAAAATCAATAAAGAAAAAAAATTAAAAAAAAAAAAAGAAAAGAAATTACATATCTAATTTGCATTTTGAGTTACCTACTAAAAAAGGTCTGTAGCCTCAATAAAAACAAACTGGACTGAGAAGGCGGTATTAAAGTTCATCTGTAAGAGTGAACAGAGCAAAGAGCACTTCAATCTTTCCACCTGACCACTCTTCGAGAAATCACATTCCTAGTCGGTTGGAACTAAGATGGAAAAAAAAGGATGAAAAATTCCCTAAGCACAGAAGGAAGAAAGAGGGCTCAAAGACATCTTTATTGTTACGCCATACCTTTAAAATTCTAAAACCTTTTATGTGTAGGGATTGGTAATGGTTTGCTGGCAGACACATATGCCATTTAAAGAATGATACTAGTGGCCAGCCAGTGTGGCTCAGTGGACTGAACATTGTCCCATGGACTGAGAGGTCCTCCCCGTTGGATTCCCAGTCAGGGCACATGCCTGGGTTGCGGGCTTGATCCCCAGTAGGGGGGCGTGCAGGAGGCAACCGATTCATGCATCTCTCTCATATGGATGTTTCTATCTCTCTCTCCCTTCCTCTCTCTCTAAAAAAAATCAATAAAAACATATTTTAAAAAAGTGATACTACTGTTAAAACAGAAAGAAAAATTATTTTAAAATAAGAATTTAGTTATAGTTTATAGCTATAGCCACTGTTAAATATATATGTCATGTGCTATGATGATATGTTGACTTATGACAATGGCTTTGAAGAGAGAATGCTTTACTTTCACTATGGGATCTCTGATGGGGTGACTTACAGAAACATTTTATTGAACCAAATATATTGCTACAAGTTAGAATAACTTTAGATAAAACTTTTAGAAATGCTTTAATAAGTTAACAAGTTTTGTTATAATCCGTAATACAAGTTCTAAGCTTTTGCAGGGTGCTACTGCAAATGAAGTCAATGAGTCAAATGGCTCATCACCAAGGCATGGGAAGGAGCTGTGATTTGCGGTAACTTTAGCTCCCCAATGGGGCATATGCTTGTCTTACACCATTTTAACAAGTACCTACTGGGAAGTGCACAGTTTTTAAATGAGTTCACAGATGGCAGGGGCTAAAGAATGGATACAGAACTAATGGGAGAAAACCAGTGATTATAATATCAAATAGTAAATACGTGAGAGTGACAAAGGATAAAGAGATGATAGAAAGTTACAAAGCAAGACTCAAAACAGACTAGGGAAAGAGGGAGAATTAAGCAATAATTAAAAATATAGTCATGAGATAGGAATAGGGGCAAAGAAGGAAAATTGGGCAAATAGTGAAAGCTGACCACACTCACCCAACACCTCTCTTATGCTGGGAACAGCACCTTCATTTTACTGAGGAGCTAGTGGCAGAACTGCAAACAGAGGACCTAGGAGCTGCCAGCTGCCATGATGCTAACCTCATGGAGACAGCCAGTCTGAGACAAGGAACAGATGGACAGAAGCAGAAAGGGAGCAGATGAGGCCCTGCATCTAGTTCCTCCTGAGGCCAGCCCCACCCTGGCCTCCACACAGCCTGGACAGATGGAACCTTTTTGGTACAGAAAAGGTAGGCTGGGTTCTGTTAGTTGCAACCAAAGGACTTTTACTGATGGAAGAGGTCGGATAAAATGCTAGTGATACACCTTCACACGATGGATCAGGAAACTAAAGCACAAGGAGCTAAGGGACCGGCCAGGGTTACAAGGTTACAGAGCTACACTGTGGGTCTGCAGCCTTCCAGGGTGGTACTGTTTCACTCTAAGACGAAAACTACAGAAATGAAAGTAGCAATGACACATTTTCATTATTTTTGCTGTCTATATTATCTATAGCAAACATTTATTATTTCACAATAGTAAGAAAGGTTACTGTAAAAAGGGTAGGAAGCAAATTTATGGACATTCTCAGGTTCATATCAGTCAGGAGACATTTTTTACTTAGCAGAATGGCTTAAAGTTTTGAACATATCCTCTATTAAAAAAGGCCAATTTCAATGACAATTTTCTTAAGAGAGTTAGAATCACTCAGGGGTAAACAGGTGCAAAACCAATCATCTAAGACAGGCTTAAGACTCATCCTTTAGCATGTTTCTCATGGATTTCAAAAATTTCATACCTTTGTGATGAATGGTGTTATGAAAACAAAAAACACATCATAGAGGAGGAGAAGGCCTAGAAGTATCACACATGACTGTTGAAAGAAACAAATTTAAAGGTCAAACTTCCCATATCTAAATTGAGATTATTTTTCAAGTTATAAATAAACATGTGAACATATATTTGAACACTATTTTTCAAAGAGGCATTAATAGTTATTACTATTTGTAGTTTTATTCTATAAATCCCATTAAAACGTTTATGTTCTTTATCCCACTTTTTATTTTATTTTATGTGTTTTAATCCCCATCCGAGGATATTTTTCAATTTATCATCAGATATTGTGGGAGGGAAGGAGTGAAAGAAAACATCGATGTGAGAGAGCCACATCGACTGGTTGCCTCCCACACAACCCTGACCAGGACCGGGGATGAACCGAAATCAAGGTGTGTGCCCTTGACCAGAATCGAACCTGAGACTCATTGGTCTGTGTGCCAACATTCTAACCACCGAGCCAAACCGGCTAGGACTATCCCCTCCTTTTTACAAAAAAGAATCACGAAACAAAGAAATGTTCTTCCCTGATATTTAATCTTTTAAGAATTTTATGAATTAGGCATATTATATAAATGATTAAAATACGGTCCGGCTGGTGTGGCTCAGTGGTTAGCATTGACCCATGCACCAAGAGGTCGCCAGTTCAATTCCCAGTCAAGACACATGCCTACATTGTGGGCCCGATCCCCAGTGGGGGGGCATGCAGAAGGCGGCCAGTTGATGTTCTCTCTCATCGATGTTTCTATCTCTCCCTCTCATTTCTTCTCTCTCTAAAATCAATAAAGGAAAAAAAACACCTTTATAAAAAAAAAATATATATATATATATATATATACTTTAGCTAGCAAATCAGTGGTTATCTGGAGCTGGGGTTTAGGATTGACTGAAAAAGGGCATGATAGAGCTTTAGAAGAGATGAGAAATGTTTAACTTGACTGAGATGATTACAGTGTTATATATTTGTAAAACATATGAAAGTCACACTTAAAATGGGTGCCTTTTATTATATGTAAATTATACCTCCATAAAGTCCCATGCATCAAAAGGTTGTGGGTTTGATTCCTGGTCAGGGCATGTACCTAGGTTGCAGGTTTAGTCCCTGGTCCAGGCGCATACAGGCAACCAATCAATGTATCTCTCACATCAATTTCTCTCTCATTCTCTCTCCCTCCCTCTGTCTCTAAAATCAGTAATAATAATAATAATAATAAAAACATAAAAAAGAAATTATTATTTTAGCCAACAGAGTAGTATACCTTACCTTGAAGTTGGGTAACTTCAGTGTTTTAATTAAATTCAGACAGAAAGCAATCCCCAAGACATCCTGTAAAATCCAAGCCCACCTAAAATCAAAAGAAGTTACTCTATTGTTTTATCCAGTTATTTTCAGATGGAACTTTTCAAAAGAATAGATCACTAAAGTAAAACTGTTCAATTGCTATGATTTGACTCTTCAATAATTAAGCAGCAATTATGGCAACAATAAAATACCTCTCCTATTCTCCATATTTGGTAATTTACTGTCCCAGAAGAATAATGAATACTATTATACTAAGAAAAAATTGAAAGGCTACCTCAGAAGAATGTATATCAGACAAATACATATTTATCTTTAATCTCTGAATTTATATATGTCTCCTTCCAGAAAGGTAGCTTATAACAAAAGATATTGGTGTTAATATATTTCTAGATAGCTGGAACATAAAGAGAACAAGAGCTATACAATATACTCTATCAGAAATTGATATGCATTAACTACCAATTGATTTATCATATTTGAAGCTGCCTAAAAGTGTATGAACTTTGCTCCCAAAATTTTAGGCCATTAAATGCTTTGGGCTTTAATAATTTTATTAAATTATTAAATAAACTTAAATATATATTTCTTCTGGTTATCCTTCCAACAAATGGATGAATGTCTGTATATTTTCTTATCTCCCCTTCTTTAGTAAATGAAAGGTAGCCTACTCTAGCATACTTATTCTTTTGCACGTTGCTTTTTTCACTTAAAATATATTCTGGAAATCACTGCATATCAATTCATATAGATCTTCATTCTTTATAGCAACATTGTACTCTATATATGTAAATAAGTCTATTTCAGCTTAAATGTTTAAATCATGAATCATATGACCTCAAATCCATTAACACAAGATGTGCTTATTTAACAAGTAACCTTTTTCAAGACTATAGTGTTCTGGGATAAAAGCAAAACACTTCCACAATAATAATGAATAATTATCAGGGCAAGACATAAAATAATTCATCTGTAATCTAAAAGCAAATAAACCAAGTATTTATACCTATCTTCATTTCTAAACACGGCCCAAACAGCAGCTACTGCCATGCACAGTCCAGCAAGAAAAATAAGTCTCACTTCAATGCTTTTGCCACGACACACAATCCTAAAAAAAAAAAAACAACAAATGGAAATAGGTTAGTTTATCTTGCAGATGAACCAAAATGTTCACTTAATAGAAATAACCAATGTTAACCACAGTCGCAAGAAAGCTATTGAAATACCAATGTAAAAGTCTTGATTTTAGGTAAAACATAATAAAATAAAATAATAAAATGCTTATCAGTTCCGTAGAACCTTCAGTGATGATGCACAGGTTCCACATCGGTGCTGTCAATCCAGTAGCCACCAGCTACCTGTGGCAGTTTAGCACTTGAAATGTGGCTAATGAAACCGAGGACCTGAGTTTTTCACCTTATTTAATTTTAATTAATTTAAATTTAAATAGCCACATGCATACTGAACTGCACAGGTTTAAAAGAAGACTCCTACTTTTTCTTGTATTGTTTCAAATTACAAAAACCAACATTACAGGAGTCCTTATAAGAGATACATACGTGCATTGTCCATATGGTATCTTATGAATTAGTGCAGCAAGACAGTTGTACAGACTCATTGCTGATGCTATGCAGAAAATTGCTATCATAACATAAACTAGGAAAAAACAAAATAAGACACTAAATTATATGAGAACAGAAAAAAAATGTAACAAGAAAGTTTACACATCCATATTAATTATTTAGCCTTCTCATTGGATCATGATACTTGTAATGCACTGACCATATTATAATCTGAATTGGTTACTAACAAAAATATTTAGATCTTGAATTTTAAGAGTATTTCTGTGTTGTTTTAGTTCCATTATACACTGGTAGGATTGCTTAAGGGGCTGAAGCTGGCTCGACACTACACTATCATTCAATTATTCAAACTGACATGTTTGTTAAAGATTTCTATAAAGTGAGTTGCAGACATTTGTGAATATTTAATTTTAATGTTAGAAATGGAATAATTAATAAATCATTATAAACATTTTTTAAATGCAGCTTGGAGATGAGAACTGATACTGTAGACATTAGCCATGCTACCTATAATTTCCTAAAGTAGAATTTATTTATAAATTACCTATGGTAAAACCAAATCCATTTAAACAAACCTCTTTGTTATGATACAATATTTAAGGCAGTTAAAATTGACCAGTGTTTTTCTATAGTACCTATACTTATTTGAGAATTCTTTAAAATCAAAAACATTTTATCTCTTTGTTGTTAAAATGTGGGGGATTATTGTATTCTAAAATAAAATAATAATTTGTTTTCTGAACTCTATTAGAATTTCACAATGGAAATACAAATTTTACCTGAATATTTCAAATTCCATTAAATTGCAGAAAACTATAACTGTTCTGCAGGTGAAAAAGAGAAAGTAATCTAGAGACAGTAAATCAGGAATAGCCACTTTCTAATGGGTGATCTTGGACAAATTCCTTTCTTAGTCCCTTGAGCATCAGTCTTTAAAATGTAAAATGTAATGATACCCATGCAGGGTTATTGTGAGGACTTAGATAAGTTAATATATATAAAATGCTTAGAACAGTATCTGGCACATAATATTATGTAACTGTTATTGTTATTTTAAGTATTGGTTATACATGGTAATACAAATAGTAAGACATTCAGAGATTGCCAAGTTAAGTTTGGCAGTCATCCACCAAAGGTCTCCAACCCAAGTTTTACAACACTGGTGGAAACCAGGCTGTTGAGGCCCTAACAGATTTCAGGTGTCTCATTCAGTGTCATACTACAGCTAAGAAAATGATTGGGCATGAAAAAGCATTTGGTTAATGTAACTGTCTTTAGTTACTTCCTTGAGCATGACAATCAAAATGGTAAGGGGAATCCTAGCAATTTAGTACAGTCCCATTATTTAATACTTTAAGAAAAGGCAGCGTATTTAGCCATAAGAAACCGTTTAGAGGTAAATCAAATCTTACAAAGCAATCAGTTTAAGGAAATATCCACCAAAAATTAAAAAAAAAATTTTTTTTTAATCCTCACCCGAGGACATTTTTGCATTCATCTTCAGATAGAGCAGGAGAGAGAGAAGGAGGAAGAAAGAGAGAGAGAAACATCGATGTGAGAGAGACACATTGACTGGCTGCCACCCACACAACCCCATCTGGGGCTAGCGACAAACTGAAACCGAGGTACGTGCCCTTAGCGGGAACGGAACCCGGGACTCTGGTCTGCGGGCCGAGGCTCTAACCACTGAGGAAACTGGCCAGGGCACAAAACATTCTTTAGGATAGGGCACAGAAATCTCTTTTTCTATCAAAGACCACTAATATATTGACTAGGGCTCGGACACAAATATTTGAAGGCTATTAAAATAGGAAAATCAGCTAGTCAATGACAACACAATACAAATAACACCCTAGAACTCACTCTCCCAACAGATTGAAATATGAGTGTTAGTCAAAGGATGATTATTTTCTAATTGGAAATATACGTCATAGGTCATAGTTTTTCATTGCTGCCACAGGACAGGAGAAATTGAGTAAGCTGAAACTAACCTTGAGGCCTCAATTTTCTAGTCCAGGAAATTATTCTAATGTTCTCCAAGTAAGTATTGTAGCCTTTGGTGGTTTTCACAAAGGGTTTTTGTTAGTTCTCATCAGGCACACTCCCCTTTTCCCTGGTCTTACCACCTCCTCTTTGTGCTGTATACTGGCCAGGGATGGCAAATTTCTATCCAATCAAACAATTGAGAAAATTGTCCAGGGTATGGACAAGCCATTATGTTCCTACCACACCTACTTAAAGATAAAAGTATCAGTTACACTGTAGACCACAGGCAAGTACCTGTGTGTCTTTAGATGTAGTATGATCCTAATAATTTATAGAAGTAAAACAAAATTCAAGTAATACAACATCTTGATTTGCAAACTGAAAAAAGAATAAACTACACTTTGGGGGTGAGCAAAGGCAATAAATCAGTAATCTGAATAACCTTCTATTTCATGTAACCAAAGACAGCAACCAAGAAATGCTTAGCTTGTTCTTTAGATACTAGGATTTCATGCTTTATCTTCAGGGAGGGAAATGTAGGGACCATAGCAATCCTTTCAAGTCATCCACAAAGAAGGGTTCTTATCTCAAGACAGTATATATTTTAATCTGAATATATTTTTTTAATCCCAAAGTAATGGGGACCTAACACTTTTAACCATTTAAAAAAAGTTAATATCACTTTTTAAATTATTCACTTAAGTTTTCCAGGTAGAATGCCTTAAAGGAAAAGATAAATCTGGCAAAGTAAGTGAAAAGATTGTACACTAAAAATGGCAAATATAAAACATGACTTCTTACCCAGCCATTTGTAGAAGAAATAAAGTAAGACCATCATAACACAGCAGACAACCACAAATATTACAACTGTTAGGGGACTAAAAGTTAAATATTCTTCCTTCTTTCTCCTCATTTCTCTGTCTTCGGTGTTTGTCATTGCCTTCATGTTTTCCCTGAATAAACATACACAGGAACTTCAGCAAATCTCTTCCAAGTACAACCATTTTTAAAATCTATCTTTAACACCAACTTAAATTTGTTATTGATTATAAAGTAACACACTTAAAAACAAAACCCGAACACCAAAAAGAAATATTTAATCCAGAAAGCAAAAATTCTGTATAATTATACCCTCCAAAAATAATGTTTTTAACCATTAACTTTTAAAACAGTGTTTTTTTCCTGGAGGCAAAAATTGTTGAAACAGATGGCATATATTATATTAATAAATTAATGTTTGTGGATATATTGACAGAATAATTTTCAGATGATAACCAATTCTTCTTACACACTTAATACTATCAATTTACACATAGTAAAGTACTTCTAAAATGAGCTTCTTTTCAATGGAAACACTACATTCTTCTGTCCATCAATTCAGTATTTACTATATGCTCATCAATGTGTTATGAAGGACTCACAGGAAGTTCAAGACCTAGCTTTGTCCTACCGTGATTTAAGACAGCAAAATATTGTTTCTAATTCCTTCAACAATCCCTGCTAGGTCACACAGTTAATACAAAGGAGAGACTGAACTGGACGAGGAAAGAGTCACAAGTGTCCCTTGTGAAACAGTTGGAAGCCACAACATCCTTTTCCAGCTCCAATCCTGTCAACTCTGGTCTATTGAACCATTTCCTGTGTGCACTCCCTGACCCTTCTCATCAGGTCTCAGCTCGATACAAACTTTAGGTAAAAAAAAGATTTTTTCTGTCAAATTACACATTTGCCAAACTGCTTATTTACCAACATGCCACTTTCTTATTAGAACCTTGTTGACTGAGATGGCCACCCCAGTAAGCACCTGTGACTTTAGGAAGGCTACCTGGGATGAGAGAAGAGAGAGAGTTTGGGGAAAGACATGCCAGCACCTTCCTGAAACTGCAGAGCTACAGGGTTATTAAAATAAGTTTCAATAAAAGTGATGCCCAAGTGGAAAAATGTGCCAACCTATGGTATCTATCATTACAAACAGATGCATTTAAAGATATTTTTATTAGAGTACACATGCAAGCCATGATAACGAAAGATTTATGTATTTGTAATTCAGTGTAATAGAAAGCACGAGGCAATTTCTTGAAGGGAAGACATATTAGATTTATATCACCTTAAAACACTACGATTTATCTTTTTATTTTTAATTTTTTTCTTCTTTATTGGTTTTTTAGAGAGAGGAAGGAAGAAGGTGAGAGAGATAGAAACACTGATGAGAAAGAACATCGACTGGATGCCTCCCTGCACTTGGAATCGAGCCCACAACCAGGGCATGTGCCCTGACTGGGAATTGAACTGGTGACCTCTTGGTGCATGGGTCGACGCTCAACCACTGAGCCACACTGGCCAGACCAATATATCTTTTTAAAAAAATGGTATATTTCAATTCTTCAAGAGCCACCCGCAATGAGAGGAAGCTAAGCTTTCTTCCATGCCATCTTGAGTTTATGAAGCTGGAGGACCAGTGATCTGACTATAGTAAGACTTCAAATCTCTACTGAAGAGTCTTCATATGGAACCAAGGAATCTTTCCCTTTTGCATAAGGTGCACCTTGCATTTGGCAGAGTAACTGTGGGTTATGAGAGCCTGTTCTGGCAAAATTTTCCTTCCCTAAGACTTATTCTCTTTCCTCTTATCTTTCAGTCCTAAATGATAATCCTTATGTTCTTAATAATCTACTTTTCATTGAAAATTTTCCTTTTTATCACTGATTCATATTCTCTTTCTTTATATTGTCAAATCCACCCCAACCCAAACACACATACACTTACTTGTCTTTATCTTTATCTTACTCTTAGACTCAGCCACCTCAATATTAAAATCTACAATCTCACAGGTAAAGGATATCTCCTCTCTCAGCATGGCTACTAAAGGCAACAAATTCTTTGTTTCTGCCTATCATGATGATTTGTGAATAAAAAAAAGCTTATATGTATTCCTCTCCCATCTCCGATTTTCTTGAGGAGGAGGCTGTCCTAACATGTACATGTATGAAGTCTGCCTTGTCAACTCAAAGTGTAGTCCACGGGCCAGCAAAATCACTTGGAAGCTTGTTAGAAATGCAGGACCTCGGTCCCCAAACCAAGGCTCCTAAATCTGAACTTATATTTGAATAAGATCTCAAGACAGTTTGTATGCACATTAGTTTGAAAAGCACCACTCTAAAGAAACAATTTACATAGTAATGGAAGTACAAGGTGATTCTAAATTAAGTGGGAAAAGATTTTTAATGAATCAGTAGCTTTTGGGAAATTATAAAGTTTCAACAAATACTCTAGAAAACAATTGGAGATCTTCTTACATACCATGTTTTATAAAGATTAACATTAATGAAGAAAAAACAATGCTTATATGAAAACATGTGACTGATATATGTTAAAACATGTTTTCCAAATATGGGAAATATGTAAAGTTCAATACTCCAGGAACCTATACTTGTTAAACCCTAAGATTTCCGCTCTTCGTGTAAATCAATCCAATTTTAGTATTTTAAATTACAAATAAGCTTATTAGCTTCATTTAGTTGCAAATAAGCCCTTCTTTTTTTTTTAAATCCTCACCTGAGGACATTTTTCTATCTTCAGGCAGAGTGGGTGGGAAAGAAAGGGAAACATGGGCCCAGGGACAAACTGCAACCGAGATACTTGCCCTTGACGGGACTCAAACCTGAGACTCTTCGGTCTGCAGGCCGCTGCTCTACCACTGAGCCAAACTGGCCAGGGCACAAACAAGTCCTTTTTAATGAAATCTAGAGATGAATTCACAAAGTGAATATATTGTCCATTATGGATGAAATAATGTGATCTGAGCCCTTTTTTTATTCAGAGTTATAAATATGAACTAATCTTTCTATACTATATTGCCTGCTTTAATCTAGAGCCAAAGGTACATAACCGTAAGAAGATTGGGTTTAGGTTGTTACTAAATAGGAAAATCCAAATTTTATGTACATTTAAAATTTCTACATGTAAATTAAAATATGGATTTGTTTAATATATTCAGAATTCCTAAAGCATTTGAACAGAATGATGAGGTCACACTGTAATGACTAAACCAGAAGGAGCTGAAAAACTCCCCACCTTCTGCTTATTTTCTTCCAATCCAAATAAATAGGCCTGTTAGGATACTAAGTATCTTCATCTTTCTTGGGAGAGATAACTGAACATCTTAATTCAAAAGCGTCTTTGAGCTCTGGCCAGTTTGGCTCAGCAGTTAGAGCATTACCCGCAGGTGATCCTACTCAAGGGCACATGTACCTGGGTTGCAGATTCAATTCCTGACCCTAGTCAGTTGGGGCCCTGCGGGAGGCAATCAATTGATGTGTCTCTTGCACATCAATCTCTCTCTCTCTTCTCCCCTCCACTCTCCTTTCTACACTCTCTAAAATCAATGGAAAAATATCCTCAGGTGAGTATTAACAACAACAACAACAAACATTTTTTTAATAAAAGAATCTTTGACAGAATTTAAGAGTCTTTGATGGAATTTCAGTGTTTCCCTGCCAGGAGAGGAGGTAGAGGAAGCTGTGACTCCCTTCTCAGTGGAAAGTTAAATGACCCGCATGAGGACAAACTGTAACCTGATCTTAACCACACATATTCCGCGCTCAGGTAGAATTTTAAATGTTGTTACATGATTAAAATTATTTCAAACAATAATTTCTTCCCATTTATCACAAAAACCACTGAAGTTTAATTAAACTTACAATTCAATTAGTCCACTCCAGTATCCTCCTAATGCCACAGTGAACACAGAAATTGCAAAAATAACTACCATTGTATAGTCAAAGTTAGGCCATGATGGAGAATACATTTTCACAGTAATGTCATCTCCAAGAGTCTGAAAGGCAAAAAGTAAGTGTTAAAACACCAGAATTCGTTTTCTTTCCACTATAGCACATGGCAGCAATACTCCAATTTCACTCTGGAATGGATACTGTATCAGGCAGTCAAGAATACTAGAACTGCCTTGGCCAGTTTAGCTCAATGGTTAGAGCGTTGGCCCATGGACCAATGAGTCACAGGTTCGATTCTGGCCAAGGGCATGTACCTTGGTTGCAGTTCATCCCCAGCCCTGGTCAGGGTCATGCAGGAGGCAACCAGTCGATGTGTCTCTCTCACACTGAAGTTTCTCTCTCTCCCTTTTTCTCCCCCCTACTCTGTGTGAAGATAAATAGGAAAACAAACAAACAAAAAAACCTCAGGTGATGATTAAAAATAAATAATAAATAAAGACCCGGTCAGCCTTCACAGCTCCTTGTTAGCAAGTGCAGCATGTATAATAATTTAAGTTAAATACCAGTGGTTAAAAGCACAGAGTTGTGCTATATATGAACTTTGTCTAATATGTAATTACTAATTTACCTGCTTCATATCTTTAAAATCTTTGTGGTTTATAAATGCAATCAGTATTTTCACATCATGAAATTCAGATTTATTCCCTGATGGAGGAAACTAGAAAAAAAAACATACGATGAAAATGTATGAACTAATACATTTACAGAATAAAATCCAAATTATTCCATTAAATATAAAATTACATCTTTTTAAAGTTATACCAAAGTTTTATGTGTTCTTAATATTATAGCAAGTTCTCAAACTGATATATACAGGTATATCATATACATCTCTCTTTCTTTCATACACACACACACTTGTTCCTAACAGTCTTATCTACTTTAGGAATAGAAAAGAAACTACAAAAATTTCCAATTAAGTGCCTGTCATAATCAGAACATTTATTTTAAAAGAACCCTACCATGAAATTACTCAAAACTCAGCCCCTAAACCACACATAAAGAAGATAGTTCACTTTGTGAAATTTGATACAATGAGCTCAGAAGAAGTTATGGTAGTCTTATAACTTACTAGGACACTGTTATTGGCAACCAGCAATGCTTCAGCACCTCCTGTTTGTGCAATTCTGGCTTTTTCAAGAAAATGGCAGGTTCCCCATTGTACCACAACGGCTTTGTTCTTTATTCCCTCAGGAGGAATATCAGAAATGTTGCACAGTGGTGTGGAAGTTAGATTCTTCAAACTAATGGAAGTCTGAAAAGAAGAAATGTCTTTAACATGATAAATATCATACTTGACCCTGAACGCATTTAGTGACCAAGTATCTACTGATTTAATACAATGTTCTTTTACATTAAAAATATTTTATAATGACCAGGTTTTGAGGTATTTTAAAATCCCTTGCTTTTCCCACAGAGAGAAAAATACTTAAGCTAAAGCAATAAAATAATTATTATTTATTAATCATATATTATAACTGGTTCATACACTAAAACATAACAATCACTCATTTTCACCTTTCCATATTTTTGTTTACAAATAAATAGTGACGGAGATGTACTTACTGCATTTTCTAGGGTGTGCGGAAGAGCTGTCCAGTGAGGGTTGTAGAGCATGCAGTAGTCCTTAGACGGGGAAGGTGTGCCGTCTCCAGACGCATGCAGGATTGCTTCCTGAGCGGCTGTCTAGGACACGAACAGGAATTTTCACACTGGTGAAAATTTGGCTTGCCAAAACAACTCAGGATTTTAATAAAGCTATTTAGTACAGGTTTGACCACATTTCCTTAAGAGAGGAGGTCTTCCAATGAATTTACTTTTTCTTGTTTGAAAAAAAAAATACTGAAACAATACACATATGCCTAGAACACGTTCTTTGAAAAAGTCACTTTCTTATGGGGATACAATTATGGCCCTTGTTGTAAGAGCCATATCCCAGGAAGGATTCTTGCTATGATGTGAGCGTTTCGGTACTCCCTTCACAGCCTGAAACTTTCCTTCCCAGCCCTTAGGAGTTGTTACTTCATTGTTCGTGTTCTAGAAAAGAAAATCTACTTGAATCCTTAACTGGTCATACCTTCTGTATTCAAAGAGTAACAAGGGTTAAAAAATAGTACATTTTTTGGGGGAAAGAACCAGAGAACTCTCAAGTTCTGAGGATTCTGCAACTGCCAATTCAAAAGACCAATCCAAAGTTTAAAGTGAGGAAAAAGAAGAGCTAGGAAAATGTTATTTCCTTTTGCCTCACTTCCCACTACGTGGAGAGAGAGAGAGAGAGAGAGAGAGGGGGGGGGGGTAGATGAGAGAAAGAGAGAGAAAGAGACAAGAGGTAAGAAGTGAATGAAAAGAATAACTATTACACAAGAGGGTGGGAGTGGAGTGCATGAAATGATGAGGCACCCTAAGATAACCAGAATCCCAATCCACACCACAATTCCCTTCAAACTTGGATCAATCCAAAACTCACCTCCCTCCTCCTCTGAGTAAATCTTTCTCTAAAACATAGGGGAGAAAAAAGACTGCTTGGCAAATAACGATGATGGACTAAACCTATACCATTAAAGCATGCATTAGTTTGAGCCACATCAAATTGCTGATATTGGACCATTTTAATCTATAAAATTGGTAATTTCATATAAGACAACCTAAATTTGTAATGAGTAAAAAAATGCTCTAACCCATGCTCTCCTATCTAAAATCTTCCTTGAACATTTGGGATTAGAAGGCTTTCTGGAATAATAGGGGCTCATTAGCTTAAGGATCTAAGCAAGTACAGGGAATTCCTTTTAAATGCCATCAAATTACACAGAATAATTAGATAAAGATATTATTTGGGGGGGGGGGGATTAGTTTTCATTCAGCTATATACTTGGTGGCCATGAATGGATTCTGACAGCAGAGATGAATCAATATGCTAAACTGTCACTATACACCAAATTATATTTAAGTTACAAACACACTATACAAATCAAACAAAGTAAATTTAGGTTATTTTCATGCATTGTCTGATTCAATACCACCGTTTTATAAATGAGGGTTCTGAGACTCAGAGAAGTTACTAATATAGCCTACCTAAGATCATACAGTAGAATCATCCACAATTCTAACTACGGAGAGCAATCCTCTGAATAATTATGAGGGCTGATTAGGTTTAGAGTAAACATTTTTTAAAAGAATACAACATAAGTGAATTGGGTACTTCTTACTGCAGCCAATAAAATGGCACATGATGTCAGGATGTCCCCCTATTAGTGATACCAAGTTTGATTACTTGGTTACACAGTAACTGCAGGATTTCTCCAGTGTAAAGTTATATATTTTTTTCCCTTTGTGACTGCTAAGGAAATAATATTTCGTACCATGTGAACAGTTCAGTAATCTCTCACCTAATGTTTTAGCTTCCATGAGGATCTATACCTGAATTTTATTTTACATATTATGTTGGGGATTGCAAAACAGTAAACGTTATTTAATATTGTCATTCCTTTTATATTTATTAGCTAGTATTCTTCTTTAAAAATTTTGCTCTCTCTCTTCACCACCTTTTGTTTAGTACCACAGACTCGTTGATTATTATTTATTTATTTAAATTTTTTTCTTTATTGATTTTAGAGAGAGGAAGGAAGAGGGATAGATGGGAACATCGATGAGAGAGAACATCGAATGGCCGGCTCCTGCATGTCCCCCACTGGGGATGTGGCCCACAACCTGGGCATGTGCCCTGACCGGGAATCAAACTGGCAACCTCTTGGTGCATGGGTCCATGCTCAACCACTGAGCCACACCAGCCGGGCTTTTTTTATTTTTTAATACTCACCCGAGGACATTTTTTTTTTTTTCATTTATCTTCAGATAGAGTGGGAGGGAGAGAGAGAGAGAGAAGCATCGATGCGAGAGAGACATCGACTGGTCGCCACCCACACAACCCCAACTGGGTCCGGGGACAAACTACAATCAAGGTATGTGCCCTTAGCAGGAACCGAACCCGGGACTCTCTGGTCCACAGGTCGAAGCTCTAACCGCTGAGCCAAACCAGCCAAGGCTCGTTGATTTTTTTAAAACTCCAATGCAGTATAGTTACATTTATGCATTTGATGTTCAAATTGTCCCAAATTTGGCCAGTAGAAACTCTTCCAGCTGGTTCTCTGTATCCTTTTGACAGGGCCCCATTAGTCTTTGAGGATTTCCATGTTTTTTTGCACCAGATGTCCTAGGCTAACTTCACCCTTTACCAGCCATTCCACAAAGCTTCTTTTGGAGAGGGATAATATTTAGATCAGGATTTAAGTTATTGTGCACATTGCTATTGAAGTGGTACAACCTTTACAATAAACAATTGGCAGTATCAATAAAAAATTTCAATACACAGAATCCTGATTCATATCCCACAGATGTATTCCATAAATATAAATGTACAAGGATATTCACTGCAGTACTATTTATTATAGCAAAAAAAAACTTCCACCAATAGGGAGCCCATTACATTATGGTACACACTGCACACAGCTATAAAAAAGAAAAAACTGGCTGGTTTAGCTCAGCCATTGGGAGTATCAGCCTGCACACCAAAGGGTCATGGGTTCGAGTCCCAGTCATGGGCATGCACCTGGGTTGCAGGTTTGTTCCCCAGTCCTAGTCGGGGTCATACGGAAGGCAACCAGTCAATGTGGCTCGCACATCGACGTTTCTCTTTTTCTCTCTCTCCCTCTCTTCCTCCCTTCCACTCTATCTAAAAAATCAGTGGAAAAATATCCTTGGGTGAGGATTAACAAACAAACAAAAAGAAACAACTAGATCTATCTATAGATACAGATGTCCACAGTGAGAAAAGCAAGTTCCAGGGAGATATTTATGGTGTAATTCTATTTTTATAAAAGTAATGACCCTCCCACCAAAGCTCCTTATATATATGTACACTTATGTGAGCTTGAAGAAGGATGTGGAGAAAGACACACCAGACTATTAAAAACAAATTTAGTTTGGCCCTGGCCGGTTTGGCTCAGCGGTTAGAGCATCGGCCTGCGGTCCAGAGAGACCCGGGTTCGGTTACTGCTAAGGGCACGTACCTTGGTTGCAGTTTGTCCCCGGCTCTGGTTGGTCATGCGGGTGGCAGCCACTCCATGTGTCTCTTTCATGTCAATGTTTCTCTCTCTCTCTTCCTCTCTTTCCCTCCTACTCTATCTGAACAAAAAATGGAAAAATATCCTCAGGTGAGGATAAAAAAAAATTTAGTTTATTAACAATATATGTTATGAGTTTTGAAAGGAAAGACTGGGATTAGAATGGCAGCTTTACCATTTACTGGCTATGCTATAAGTCATTTAACCTGTCTTAAGCTTCAACATCCTCAGTTTTGAAATGACAATAATGTCAACCTCATAGAGTTGTCATGAAGATTAAGTTAGATGAGCCCTGGCTAGGTGGCTCAGTTGGTTGGAGTGCCGACCCATACCACAAAAGGTCGTGAGGTTGATTCCCAGTCAGGGCACTTACCCAGATTTCGGGATGGATCCCGCCCGGAGTGCGTACGGAAGGCAACCGATTAATGTTTCTCTCTCTCTAAAATCAATAAAAACATATCCTCAGATGAGCATTAAAAAAAATCTTTTTTTAAAGATTGTTAGATGATTAAATTGTTTGCACATATGAAGCTCTTAATAAATGATAACTGCCCAGCCGGTGTGATTCCAGGTCAGGGCACATGCCTGGGTTGCAGACTCAATCCCCCGTGGGAGGCATGTAGAAGGCAGTCAATTGATGTTTCTCTCTCACATCGATGTTTAGCTCTCTCTCCCTTCCTTTTTCTCTAAAAAAAATCAATAAAAACATTTTTAAAAACGTACAAAAAATAAATAAAAGGTAACTATTATTAATAATACACCTAGACCTTGCTAAGTACTGGTACCATCAGAAGAAGTACAAGATAACTAGGTTTGGTAGGATGTGGGGCTGGGGGTGATAACTAAAGGGTATGGGGTTTCCTTCTTTTTAAAAAATTTGACTTTATTTTTATTTTTATTCATTTATTTTATCCTCACCCGAGGACATTTTTTTCCATTTTTTGTTCAGATGGAGTGGGGGGAAGAGAGAGAGAGAGAAACATCGATGTGAAAGGGACACATCGAGTAGCTGCCACCTGCACAACCCAACCAGGGCCGGGGACAAACTGCAACCAAAGTACGTGCCCTTAGCAGGAAATGAACCCTAGTCTCTCTGGACCGCAGGCCGGTGTTCTAACCGTTGAGCCAAACCGGCCAGAGCTTGACTTTATTTTTAGATCAGCTTTAAGGTCATAGCAAAACTGAGCAGGGAGTAAGACTTCCCACATACCCCCTTACCACACACATGCAGAGCCTCCCCCTATTATCAACATGCACACCAGAGTGGTACACTTGTCACAATTAATGAACCTACATTGACACATCATTACCACCCAAAGTCCATAGTTTACATTAGAGTTCACTCTTATGTTCTAAGTTATAGGTCTTGATAAATGTATGACATGTATCCATCATTACTCTATCATATGAAATAGTTTCACTACCCTAAAAATCCTCTGTGTTCCACCTATTTGGTTTCTTTTTGAGGTGATGTAAATGTTTTAAAATTGACTGTGGGGCCCTGGCCGGTTTGGCTCAGCAGTTAGAGCATCATCGACCCTTGACCAAAGAGTCTCAGTTTCAATTCCCTGTCAAAGGCACATACCTAGTTTCAGGTTCGATCCCTGGTAAGGTTTGTGAGGGAGGCAACCAATCAGTGTGTCTCTCTCACACTGATGTTTCTCTCTCTCCCTCCCTCCCTCCTTTGCACTCTCTCTAAGAAAATCAATGGAAAAATATCCTCAGGTGAGGATTAACCAGAAATAATAGTAATAAAATAAAAATAAAATTGACGGTGGTAATGGTTGCAGACATCTGTGAATATATTAAAAGTTACTGAACTGTATACTTTAACTGGGTGAATTGTATGGTATGTGAATTATATCTCAATAAAGCTGCCCCTTCTCAAAAGAAACATGAAACGAGAAACTATAGTCTTACTGGAAAGATTAAAAACAAATTTGAAGGGTCTGGCTGGTGTTGCTCAGTGGTTGAGCATTGACCCATGCACCAAGAGGTCAATGGTTCGATTCCTGGTCAGGACACATGCCCAGGTTGTGGGCCAGATCCCCAGTGGGGGGCATGCAGGAGGCGGCCAGTCGATGTTCTCTCTCATTGATGTTTCTATCTCTCTCTCCCTCTCACTTCCTCTCTCTCTCAAATCAATAAAGGAAAAAAAACATACACAAAAACAAATCTGAAGGTGAAACGGATTAAGAAGTACAAAACTGTCAGTTATAAAAATAGTCATGGGATGTAAGGTACAGCATAGAGAAAATAATCAATAATATTGTAATAACTATGTTTGATGTTAGATGTTAGATGGCTACTAGAGTTATTGGAGTAATCACTTTTTAAGATATAAATGTCTAGTCACTATATCGTACTCCTGAAAGTAGAACAATATTGTATGTGAACTGTAACTGAAAAATAAATTTTAAGAAAACCTGGAACAGATAATCACAAACAAATGTAATTAAAGTCAGAGTCTCTAGTAAAAGCTTGAGTGGTTACAAGAGTGTTAACAGTGCAAACTCCTGGCCCCTATTCCAGACCTACTGAATCAGAAACCCTGGGCAGTGCATTTTTAACAAGCCCTTCAGGAGAGTCTGCTTGTTAACATTTGAGAACCATAGTTGTAGTAGCAGCGCTTCTCAAGATTTTCTGTGCATACCAGTCATTTAGTGATCATATTAAAAAGCAGATTTTGATTCAGAAGGTCAGTAAGAGCATGAGATTCTACATTTCTAACAAACTCTCAGGTGACGTTGATGCTGCAGGTCTATGAATCGCACCGAGTAGCATGGCTATAAAACAACAGAGTAGCGGAAACCAAAACACTGTGGGGTCAATTAAGTTGGGAAGCATTAGTGAAAAAGGCTTGAAATGCAGTGTCCCTTCAAACATTACAAGGACAAAATTAGGTGAGACTCGTGGTCCACCCATGATAGTGTCAGATCATCTGACAATGACCCTATGGTGGAAGGGCAGGACACCTTCCTTTACATCTCCCAAGTTCCAGACATGTTCCAAAACATCTGAGTTGTCCCCTGCAATCAACTGTCGTCTAATTTATGGGACTTTACTCAACTTAAAAATGTGTTTATATTTTCTATTGGTAATGACAAAATTCTTAGTAAAAACCTCAGTCTCAAAAGCTTGAAGGAATTTAGAGGTAACACAGTGAAGTCCTTCCATTTTATAGCTCAAACAGATCCAACATGATCAAAACAAACCAGTCTTCGGGGCCAGGATTAGAACTGAGCTCTCCAGAACCCAGACAAGCAGTCTTTCAACTCCGTTATCACTTCTGGTTCCTTCGTGTAATCCCTAAGCAGCTCTTAGTGCCCAAACACCACCCTCCAGTTCTAACGTTGCTCGCACACATCTCTGTATTAGCTGTCAAGTCCCTCCTTCCCAATACTGGTGTGGGTCTCCTACCACCACTCAAATTCTTCTAGTAACCAATCAGTTCCTTCCACACCCTAAATATCCCAAACTCTAAATCGTTCCTTGTACTCTTCCAAATACCCCCAATTCTAGGACTCGAGAGTTCATGGAATTCCTTTCCCTATAACAAATGCTCCTTACTGCTTGCTCCAAATCCCCCCTCTTCACACCAGTTCCCACAACCACTGACTATGGAATCAAGTGTTCTCCAGGGCCATCAAATTATCAATTTCACACAAGTGCCTTTATTTTCTGCATTTTACTTGACCCTCATGTAAGGGAAATAATTTAACTAGCTCTTAGTAAAAAGTTCTTCCTTTTTTTTTTTACTCAAATTTACCTCACATAAAACTTCCTGGGACATGGATACAGTGTGGTGAAGGCCTGGGGTGGGGCAAGGGTTGGGTGGAAGGGGACAAAGTTGGGGGGATATGGGGACATCTGTAATACTGTCAACAATTTTTTGAAAATTTAATGGGATGCCTGTTTGTGAACAATTCCTAATTTAATTTATTCAGATCACTTGACTTCAATCGTATTCCATCATCTTTTTTCAAATCAATGAGTATTGATGTTTAAGTCTATTTTAATGTTATAGCTGCCTATTCCTTTGACCATTTTTATCCTAAATAGCTTTGGTATGGCAAGTGTCAAATGATTACCAAAAGTCTAAAAAAAAAGAACTGTAGGGGTGTATGTATACTATACTCACATCCTTGCAGATATACTACCGCCTCATCGTCCCAGACCAATCAAGCCTTAAAGAGACATGTATAAGGACTTTTATTTTATAAGTGTACTTACACTGAGTCAGTCTTGCTCTGACCTTCAAATCCCTGTCTCTTGGGGCTGTGTTCATGCTTCACACTCCAGTCACCTGGTAGTTCCAACCATGGGCATTTGAATTCCTGGCCTCTGTTCCAACAGCCTCTTAATGCTGGCTCACCAGCCCAATATTAACTTACTGGGAACAGGCCTGTTCTACTCTTGTCCAAGCTAACAGCACTGTTCGAGGATTCTTCATTGACCTTGGCTAACAGGTTTGGTGTGTTTGTCTTCTACCCTTTTTTCTCTTTCAAAAGGTATCTTCCATCACTGGATCTATTTTCCAAATTTAAGTCTTCACATATTCCTTGAAAAATAACAATTCGCTAGCTAAAAGTTTACCTAACATACCGCTCCCACGCTGTATCCATGCCATCCTTCGGGTCTTCCAGGACTCTGTATCTTGGCCCATTTTCATCTGACCAAGATAAGGCTCTGCATAATGCAGTGTTAACCTTTATCCATGTATATATTCAATTCCCTTAACAAGCAAAACAAAACAAACCAAAACAAAAAAAACTTAACAGATTAGTCAAGCATGGTTCTTCTTTTTTCCTGGAGATTATGCTCAGAAATCTGTGCAGCAGTTTCTTATTCTTTATTATAGACCATATGTCTTGAACTTTAATGTTCTCGTTGAAATGCAGGTTCTGACCCAGTAGATCTTAGGGGGAGCTTATGATTATGCATTTCTACAAGCTTCCAAGTGATGTCCTGATGTTGGTCCACAGAACACATGCTTACAGACTTCATCATAAATAGCAGTGAAACCCGCCAGTCTTCTAGATATTACTGGGGTCCTAGGTATTTTCTCAAGAGCGAAGAGTCACATCGTCCCTGCAGTCTGTTGGTATAGCCAACGTTCGTGGTTGGCCAGCAGTTTTCCCACTTCACCTATAAGTTCTCTCCAGTAAATGTATCACTGAGTCTCAGCTTCCTCAACATCGCCCCTCTGGTCTGTCCATTAAACCTGGTTTATGTTATTTGTATAGTTATCCATTAGATGTACTTAATCCTTTCCTGCAATCTTACTTCATAAAATCGACAAATTAAACTATTCTATTTTTAGACAACAGACAGGAGGGCTGAGACTTTGGGGCAAATTTTGTTAACGAGTAGACTTTATAATGAGAACTAGCAATTTAAAAATCACCTCTATTCCTAAACCATAAGATATGAAGTTGCAATGTAACCACTGAATTGGTCAATGCTGAGAGCCACAGTCACTCACACCATTACCCTTACATCATGGCAATGTAGGAGGTGTCCCTTTCCTTACAGACATCTTTCTCTTTTCATAGGAGTGAGTTTTAAGTCAATAGCAATACAGTAAAAGTAAGGGTCCTCTGCAGGGAAGGCAGAGTTGGGGTTGTATGTCTAAATGACACAGGTTCCAAAGTCAGGCTTAAATAAATTTCTGATCCTTTGTTACTATATATATATTTCCTCCCTAATAACTTACATAATCAAGACAATCTACATTGTTCCTATTCCTACTTTCAGTATTCAGGGGTTATGGAAATGATGCACTAACACTGACTAGACCCAGACACACAGAGATTAAGTATAATCTTATTAATTAGTGGCTCAGTGGGAGATAGGGCATCAAACAGGTATTTACAGGGAATCCAGTGAGCCTGTGGGCCAGAGAAAAAGTAGAGCCAGGATCATTCCTTGCACTTGGAGAATATGGGGACATGTAATATACAGGATAAGAGGTACTAGGTTTTGGGAAGAAGACAAGGTAACCACGCATTCATTCAACACTGCAATCTACGGAGTACTAGGGGAGACAGTAGAGAATGAATCAGGATTTCTCTTTCATGGGGCTTATATTCTACTTGCTACCTAGACCCAGCCTTCTCCCTAGTTTTCCCTAAGTAAATTTACTATTTAATGATGTATCTCAGATGTTAGAGAATTTATGATTTACACTAGAATTCATAAACTCAAATGCTTACAAGGCTAAGCAGGTAATATAAACACAAAAATCAGAGTTGATTTAAGACCATAGGGCATGGTAAAGTTTGGCAAATTCTGGCCTAAAGCAATAAAATATATTTTTTTCTTTATTGATTTTAGAGAGAGAGGAAAGGAGAGGGAGAGACAGAAACATCAATGAAACAGAACACCATCTGGCTGCCTCCTGCATGCCCCCTACTGGGGATCTGGCCCATAACCTGGGCATGTGCCCTGACCAGGAATCAAAATGGAGACCTCTTGGAGCATGGGTTGACACTCAACCACGGAGCCACACTGGCTAGGCTGTAAAATAAATTTTTAAAAAACAATATCTTGGGATAAAGTCCTAAATCTGGAGACTTTACTGTCTAGATTTTTTTTTTTTTTAAACATCCAATTTCAGGTGATTTTTAACAATAACAAAAAATTATCAAATATATAATAAACATGACTTCTATCTTTAAACCTTTTCTGAGTAACTTCACAACTTTATGCAGTCTTATGAGCTATTTTCAGTCACAAAAAAACCCACATTATTACGCAATTTAATAGAAAAGTATCAAGAAATGTCTAGAATCCCTGGGCTCTAGTCTTCTTTTTCACGACTTCCTATGTGATCTAGGATGTCATAATCTTCCTGAACCTTCTCAGAATTGTTCTGAGTTTCAAAGGAGATGTAGATGTAGGAGGCACAAAGGAGATGTAGATGTAGGCGGCACAAAGGAGATGTAGATGTAGGAGGCACACTTTGGGAAGAAGATACACAGCTATCAGGACTTAGAAAGCAGACAAGGGATGAGATGCAGAATCCACAGAGACAGCTCAGAAGAGAGAAGGTAAAAGAAAAATTGCAAAGAATCTCAAAGTTAAAGGAGGAATGTGAAAAAACCAGCATGTCTAGGCTCAGGCTGCCATAACAAAATACTATGAACCGAATGGCTTAATTAACAGAAATTTATTTTCTCACAGTCTGGAGCCTAAAAATCCGAGATCAAGGTGCTAGCATGGTTGATTTCCGGTAAGGGCTCTCTTTGTAGATGGCTGCTTTCTCACTGTGTCCTCACTTGGGAGGGGGAGAGAGAGAGCAAGGCAACAATCCCATCATAAGGGTCCCACCCAGATGACCTCATTCCAAGGGCCCAATATCCAAATACCACCACGTTGTGGGGTAGGGCTTCAAACTAAGAATTGGGGAGCACACAAAGCAATCCACAGCATTCTGCCTCTGGCCTCCCCAATTCATGTCCTTCTCACATGCAAAATACATTCATTCTACCCCAGCAACTGCCAAAGTCCTCTTTTTTATAAATATAATTTTATTTTTTTATCCTCACCTGAGGAAATTTTATCTTCAAATAGAATGGGAGGGAGAGAGGGAGGAAGAGAGAGAGAAACATCAATGTGATAGAGACACATCGACCGGCTGCCACCCTCACGACCCCAACCAGGGCCAAGAACCGCAACTTAGCGGGAACCGAACCCGGGCCTCTCTGGGCCACAGGCTGACGCTCTAACCGCTAAGCCAAATTGGCCAGGTCATTCCATCCAGTATCAACCCTAAAGTCCAAAGTCTCATCTAAATATCACCTACATGAGATATGGGTGAGGCTCAAACTATATTTCATCTTGAGGCAAAACTCCTCTCTAGCTGTGAACCTGCGAAACCAGACAAGTTATGTGCTTTCAAAATACAATGGGGGACAGGTATTGGATAGACATTCCCATAACAAAAGGGAGAAATTGGAAGAAAGGAGTGACAGGGACACAAGGAGTCTAAAACATAGCAATACACATTCCTTTAGATCTTAAGGCTCAAGAATAATCCTTTTTGGCTCAATGTCCCCACCTTTCAGGCCCCATGGGGTGACAGCATCACCCCCATGGCTCCCAGAGGATGCCTAAAACTTGCTGAAACTGAGGTGGTAACCATGATGACCTCTGAATCGCCTTTGGGGCCATTTCTCCCTCTTTCTGAAGAACAATGCAAGTTCACAGCCACATGGCTCCATCATCCCATTCTGCCAAATCTAAGAAGTCAACAACCTTCCTTCACTTTGCCCCATTTCCCTCTCCTTCAGTTCAAACGGGCAGTGCTTCTGCTCATCGAATCCCATAAATGTGATATCAAGTGGTTGTTCAGCCACACCCTCAGTGTTCTTTTCAGAAGACGCTTTCTCATATTTTGCAATACAGATAGGCTGAGAATTTTCCGGTCTTCAGATTATGGTTCCTTTTTGCTTAACAATTAATTCCTTCTTCAATTCCTTTCTCCTTTTGCAGTCAGGAGGAACCAAGCTGCTCCATGAATACTTTGCTTAGAAGTCTCCTCAGCTAATATCTAATTTCATTGCTCACAATTCTTCCTTCCACAAAATGCTGCAACACAGTTCAGCCAAGGCCCTTGTCATTTTAACAAGGACTGCCTTTCCTACAGTTTCCAATGACATGGTCCTCATTTCCATCACACACCTCACCAGAACCGCCCTTAATGTCTTTATTTCTAGCATGTACCTCAAACCTCTCCCATCCTCTACCCATTACCCAGTTACAAAGCTGCTTCCACATGTTTAGGTGTTTTTCACAGCAGCACTCCTCTCCTGATACCAAAATCTGTCTTAGCTTGGGCTGCCATAACGAAATACCATAGAGTGGGTTGCTTAAACAGAAATGTATTTTCTCACAGTTCTAGAGACTAGAAGTCCAAGATAAAGGGGCCAGCATGGTTGGCTTCCACTGACAGCTTTCCTTCTGGCCACCTGCTCACTGTGTCTTCACGTGATGTGAGGGAGGGGAGGGGAAGGAGTGGGAAGGAACAGATAGCAAGTTGTCTGGTGTCTTTTCTTATAAGGTCACCAATCCCATCACAAGGGACCTACTCTCTGACCTCATCGAAACCTAATTATCTCCAAAAGGCCCCATCTCCAACCATCACATTGGAGGTTGGGGCTTTAACATAGATTGGGGGGGGGGGGGCACAATTCAGTCCACAGCACAGCAGCTCAGATAGCCGGGGAGCAGAATATACCTAATTTCCCCAGAAGGTTGAGGGCAGAAGAGAAGAAATTAAAGAAGATTCTTCAAATTGGTGTGATATATCAAAGGAATGCAAATTTCAGCAAGAGATTTTTCTGCTGGGGATCCTGATGACCACTTCATAGCACAAGTTCAAGATGTGGCTATATACCACTTCAAAATCTTTGAAGATATGAAAAAATGAACACAACTTTTGTAAAAAACATTATGAGAAAGACTCAGGACTCTTCAGAGAACTTCAAAGAGAGTTTAGAAAAACTGATCCAGGCTAAACTTCACTCATTCTTTGAAACAGAACTCTGCGACTGTGTCCAAATAACACTGAAACAAAGGTCCATCCGTTGGGGCCAGGCGTTGGGTTACACTGGGGAAAGATGAGTGTGAAATGGAAAATGGCAAGGCCAAGAAGACTCAACTACATGCAAGGCACTCTTTTTAATTCTAGACTTAATGTTTAACGGGTTTAGAATTCATTAAAATAGCCAGAGATTCCAGTATTTTGATTTCAATATACACAGTGAGGTCACTGATGTAAAGAGGACAAGATGAGGAGGGTAGGTTTCATGAAGGGCCTTTCCAATAATAACTTCTGCAAAAATGTAGCAGCGGTTTCTGGAGTCCTGTGTCTAGATGAGGATGTCGGCCCTGTTCTTACATGACCAACGGGAAAGATGCCCAGCAGTGCCAGCTTCAAAAGCCCAGAAAGGAGAAATGAAATGATCAAGCTGATGTCATCAATTCAAATGAATTCAGAGAGGCCACCTAGGGTTGTGTTTTTAGGGGAGAGTAATAAACAAAAGCTTTGGGGAGAAAATGGTAACAAACAAATCACCATCACCAGATAGTGTTGTAGGAAAGGAATTAAGTGTCCAGTAAGTAAGCAGAAGGGAGAGAGACAGCGCCAGTTGAGGAAAAGGATACCAGATTTATTTGAGTTCCTCAAAAAAGGAAAAAATGAGAAATAGATCAGTTCAGGAAATTAAAGGAAGATACAAGAAGAAAACAAACCATTGAGAAAGCAACAAGAAATAGAAAATCAATACTAGTTGGCACTGAAAAAGATCTTTATAATTGAAAAAGTTCTTGTCAGTTTATTTAGTCACCTGCACAGTGCCTGGCATGTAACACATACATACAAAATTCATGGAGTGAAAGAATGTTACCAAGCCTTGTAGGGCTTCAGAGTTAGTTACCTTCAAGATGTACCTTTGTGGTATGCAGTTTTGATCTATGGGCAATTTTACCTGTGTCTACCGCTCTCTTGACTCCCTGAAGAACTTGAATTAGGGTCCTTGCCCATAATGGGAGATCATCACAGATAACCTCTTTTGAGCTGCCTGCAGGGCAAGACAAACTTCTATTTGCTAAACATCTGCTTTTCTTATCATCCTGCAATGACTCTTTGAAGCTAAGTGACCATATCTCATCCCTAGCTCAGAATGTCTTTTTTTTTTTTAAATCTTCACAGAGGATATGTTTTTCATCAATTTTTAGAGAGAGAGACATATTGATGTGAGAGAGAAACATCAATCGGTTGCCTCCTGTACAACCGGGATCACACCTGAAACCTGGGTATGTGCCCTGACCAGGAATCAAACCTGCAACCCTTTGGTGCACGGGACAATGCTCTAACCAGTGAGCCACACTGGCCAGGGCAGAATGTCTATATACTCTTTTCTTTTCTGTCTCTGAACTTCCTGTGCAGGTGGGGTTCTCATACACATATATTAAATTTGGTTATTTTCTCTTGCTAATCTGCCTCATGACTATTTGATTATTAGATCATCCAAAAGTGCCTTGAAGACAGAGGGAAATTTCTTCCTCCCACAGTCCACACAACCCTGGGACTGAGGAGTACAGAACCTAAGATTAATACAATAAGATATAATAAAATATATAGTAAAATATAAAATACACATATACTATATATAAAAAGAATAAAATCTAGAGTGTAGGAGTGATAATCTAGCTACAATTTAGAACAAGGACAACTTTTAGATTTGGTAAACTCTTGAAATCATATGAAAATTCTGCTTACCTTTTTCTATTGAGAGGGTTCAAAGCTTTTATAAGAATTTAAATGTGAGTTTATGAGCAACTGATATATTATTAGGTTAATTATTAATTTGTGTTAAGAAAGAATTAGTGGGAATGTGATACAGAAGATACATTCTACAGTTAGCTTTAAGAAGCTCAAAGGAAAATGAGTGCAAAACCACTCAGACGAGTTTTATATCTAGGTTATAGTTTTATGTGTATTTACATACTACCTGAATTGTTATCTTTTGGACATATCTGATTACATAAGACCTCAAAGATTTCGTCTAACACTGTTACTTTGTTATTTTGCTTATATTGTACTCCCTCCACAAGCAATTTTTAGATTCATTATCTCATTCATGTTCCTAATGTCGCCTAGCAAATTATGAATACACCAAAACCAAAGGCACTTACCCATTTTAGGTTTCTTAATAAATAGTAAAGACATTTTCATACTGAACATATTGACTAATGGTAATCTTTTAAAGTAGAGAGTCTGCAAAACACTCTTTCAAAGAGTTACACATTCTAATGGTAAGAACCAGACAGGCATACATCCTACAAACTGTACGAATAAAGCCTGTAAAAGATTCCAACCTGAAACTCCCTAAGTGAAATTCACAAGAAACAGAAACTGAGCCGCTGAAAACTGGCTTGTGACCACCCACTGAAGCTCCAGCTGTCTGATGTTGAATTTTAAAACATGACCACTTTCCTATAATTATGAAAACCAACTTGTGAACACATATTTGTTACTTCTCTCCCCTTTAAAGTAGGCAGAGAACTAGAAACCACTAAAGGCATTATACTTTCGTGTGTCCTTTTAAAAGCGATTTTAAATTATTACTATTTCCAAAACCTCCCACCACAACGGAATCAAAGGAGCCCTAAAGCGAGGAAGGAACTACAGACGAAGAAGGAAAAATAACCTAGGAGAGCAAGTAAACTAAAGCGCAGTCCTTGAACGGCTGACCTTTCTTAGACCGTGTACATTTTTTTTCCTTTAAGAAAGGATAGACGATAAATCTCAAAGGTTAATTAAAAATGCCCAGAAAACTAGCTAGAGAAGCACGAAGGTCAAGGTGGCAAGCGGGGCTCCGCGGAGAGCTTTCTTGGGGTTAGGTACTTCGGGAGCTTCCAAGGACAAGGGTGTGGGGGGTGGAGGGAAAAAAGGTGAGAAAGAGGCTGGAAGGAAGGGAGTGATGGGAAGGGGAGGAGAAAGATAGGGCAAAACAGGGGCAGGCCGCGGAGGCGCGGGCAGGGAGTCAGGCGGCGTGGGGGAGGGAGCCCGAGCCCCGGCCCCCGCCCCGCCCCGGGGAGGCCCGCCCGCCCCCCTTACCAGCGGGAGCAGGAAGCCCCAGAGCAGGGCGGCGGCGGCGGCGGCGGCGGCGGCGGCGGCGGAGGGCGGCGGCCCCATCGGGCTGCTGGACGCCCGGCGGCGCGGTGGGCCGCTGCTCGGCGGCGGCAGGCTCGGGGTCCCGCCGCGGCGCTGCCTCGGTGGCCGAGCCGGACAGCGGTGGGTGGCGGGGCTTGGCCGGTGCCGCCGCTGTTGCAGGGGCGGCCACTGCAGCACCGACTTCCTTTTCCGGCCACGCCCGGAGGACGCGGAAACCCCCGCACGGAGCACGTGGAGTCCCGAGCCCGCGCGCCCTGCCAGCGGCTCTCTGTGCGTCCTGGCGCCCGCAGGCCACCGGCGGCGGGGCTGGGCGTGTCCCTTTCCAGATGCCTGACCTGAATTCCCCCCTCGTCCGGGAATGCAGTGGACTTTTTCAAGACCCTCCTCCTCCTAGAAGTTGTCTGGCGCTACTGTGTGTTCCAGTAACTATCCAGGAGCCCCGAGCCTAGATCTACCGGCTCACCAGCGGGTCCTGGCCACTGTCACATATAGTCCAAGTCCATGCACATTCTCCAAAACCGCTGCGACCACCCTCTCCAGGCCACGACACCTGTCTCCTCCCAATTGGTCTCTGTGTTTCCACTCCTGACATCCCATTACTACGTAGCGGTCCTAGAGAACTCTTTTTAAAAGCATAAATCAGCGCATGTCACTCCTCATCACACTTGGAACAAAATTAAGATTCTGGTCTGGCCTACAACGTTTACATAATGTGGTCCCTGCCTTCTCTGACCCCATCTTCACTACTTTCCCACGTTTGCCACTGGGATGCCTGTGGTTCTTTGGCCTGTGCACTGGTTGCCCTCCCTGTGGAATGCCCTTGTCTCTGAGTACCTGGTGCACTGGCATTCACTTGTCAGCTGTTGTCCCTTCCCCGGAGGGAACTTCCTGACATACCCAGTCTACCGTAGCCACCCACTCACTTGCTGACATACCCAGTCTACGGTAGCCACCCACTCACTTGCGTATCATACGATTTAATTCTCTACATAGTATTTTTACTCTCATATTCACTTGCTTATTTATCTGTTCATTTACTATGTCACCTCCTAGTGGATAGCAAGGAGTACCTTTGCATTCTTCAGTACTATGTCCCTTACACCTACAACACTGGGCAGAAAGTAGGTGTTTAAATATTTGTTGGATGAATATTCCATACCAAGCACTGAATATGATGCTCTCCCTGCCATCCCACAGCTCAGTTCAGTGAGGGACACAGATGTGTGAACAAACATAGTTCAGGGTGAATAGTGACTCTCTTGTTTGCACAAGATGCTTTGGGAGTATCAGAAGGACATATAAAAGGGATGCCAGGAAAAATTCCAACTTAAGCTGAGTCTAGAAGCGTGAGTTAATTTTAGCCAGGCCTGGGCAGGGGAAAGGGGAGACTTCCAGGAAGAGTGAACTGTTAGTGTTAAAGCCGAAGGTGACAGTGGAGGAACTGCAAAACTTGGACTTGGCTGAAGTTATGAGCGGTGAAAGATGAAGTGAGGGAAGAAAGCAGAGACCAAATCAGAAATAGATTGGACAGTTTGCTTGTGACTTTTGACTTCACTCAGTTGGTGGTGGAGAGTAAATGAATAAGTAGAGCATGACAATTTCAGTTTTAGAAAGCTCTCTGGGGTGGCAGGTGAGGTGGCAGATGTTTTGAAACTGGGCAAACTAGAAGGAAGTCAGGAAACCTGTTACATAACTGTAGTGACCTAACCCAGGCCAAGGATTGTGAGGGCCTGAACTGAGACAGTGGCAGAAGAAATGGGGAAGAGGGGATGGATCAGAAAGATTTGTAGCAGAATTTCAGAAATGAGAGGACATGGAGATGGATGGAGGGGAGGAGGGATGAGTCCCAGAATCCTGCCCTAAACCTTTTATTGAGATGATCACCACAGGAGATGGAGGTGGTAGTGGAATGGGTGGGGGAGAGAAAATACTTTTGGACGTGAATTTGAGATGCTTATGGGACATCCAAATGTAAATGCCTGTAGGTTGCTGGCCAAGTGGATTGGTCCAAAGCTTACTGGCACAATGAGGCCAGAACTCAGGTCTCCTGCCTGTCACTTTCTAGCTGCCTAGGGCAAGCCAGGTTCTCCTTTTGTGAAATGGCTAAATGACTTCATCTCTAAATATTTCCTTCTGCCCGCGGTGGCCCTTCGCCTGGTGAATCTCCAAGGTGGCTCCTGAGGCTGTCTGAAATCTGTTTTTCCTTTCTACATTTATGCACATTTTTTTCTTCCCCTCAGTTGGAGAACATTTTGTACCTGTAGCCAAAGAACCTGTGTTATACACTAGTTCCTTGTGTGATTTAATTGCCTACTTTAGTTTTCTCAGCTGAAAAATGTGGACAGCAATACCAGTTCTGCCTGTCTTACATAATTATTGTAAAAATGACCTAATCTATAGTTTGGGTAAAATTATCCTGAAAAAAAGAAAAATTAAAGGAGGAGGAGGGGAATAAAAGGAAAAGGAGAAAAGCAAAAATAGAAGGCTGTGTTATTGCTGTAGTCCAAAGTGTCAGCACTATTGGTCATAATTCTCCTGCCAGAATGGTTTCTCCTTGGTCAAAGTCCCTGTGCAGGATGAAGTGAAGGAAAATAGGAGAGTTAATGGAAGAGTAAAAGATTCTTGATTAATGACTTTACTAATGGAACAGCTGTTGAAGTTTATTTGGAGTATATCTCTGTTGTGCTTGAATTTTTCTGCAAGTATTAGGCAAGATAAAGGGTACCTGGATAATTTTTAGTCGATATTTTTCTTCTCCAAATAAACTACATATGAAATCCAATTTTGGGAAAGAAGTATCATTAGATTAAAGATTGTTTTCATTTCTGAATATATTTAGTTAATATTTTTTACCAGTGTTAAAATATAGAATGTTATTGGTTGTCAGAACCTTTGTATATTGTAGGAAGTGGCCGGGAAATGCTGGCTTCATTTTACAAAGGAGAAAATTGCTAGGTTGACAGCAGAAGAGGAGAAGCTTAAACCCAAGCCCCTGCCCCAGCACACTAGATCATTTGTACTGTGTGTGCTGGTACTGCACGGTGGTTTTCACTCCCAGGACACTGATAAAGTGTTGGTAATGAGCCCCAGGGACTTTCTTGGGCACTCCAGGGAATTACTTTAGTATAGAGCAGTGATTCTCCATCTTGACTATTTATGAGGATTACATAGAAGAACTTTAAAGGATACCGATGCCTGATTCCCACTATTTCACTTTTCCTTGTGCAGATCCTAAAGTTAATTGATCTGGTTGTAGCCTGTGTTTTACAGTTTTTATAGCTCCTCAGGTCATTCTAATATGCAACCAAGATTGAGAAACTGGCTTAGTCAGTTATTCTTTTTTTTGGTTAATCCTCACCCAAGGATATTCTTTCCAATGATTTTTAGAGAGTGGAAGGGAGGGAGGGAGTGGGAGACAGAGAGAGAGAGAGAGAGAGAGAGAGAGAGAGAGAGAGAGAGAAGAGAGAAACATAGATTTCAGAGAGACATGTTAATTGGTTTCCTCCTGAACACACCCCAATCAGGCATGTGCCCTTGATGGGGAATCGAATCTTTGACCCTTTGGTGCAAGGGCTGGTACTCTAACCACTGAGCAACAACCGCCAGGGCAGTGGTTCTTTTTTTTTATCCTCACCGGAGGATATTTTCCCATTTATCTTCAGATAGAGCAGGAGGGAGAGAGACACATTGATTGGTTATCACCTGCATGACCCCAACCAGGACTGGGGATGAACTGCAACCAAGGTACGTGCCCTCGGCCAGAATCAAACCTGGGACTCTTTGGTTGGCGGGCCGACGCTCTAACCGCTGAGCCAAACCGGCCAGGGCACAGTGATTCTTTTTTAAATATTTTTTATTTTCCAATTGATATTATATTAGTTTCAGATGTACAACATAATAATTAGACACTTATATAACTTATGGAGTGATTACTCCAATAAGTCTAGTACCCACCTGACACCATACATAATTATTACAACATTACTGACTATATCCCCTATGCTGTACATCCTTATGACTTTACATCCATATGACTGTTTTTATAACTGACAATTTGTATCTCTTAATCCCTCTCCTTTTTTCATCCATCTTCTCCCACCCCCTTTCCATCTGGGAACCATCAACTTGTTCTCTGAACCTATGAGTTTGTTTCTGTTTTGTTTGTTTGTTTTGTTTTTTAGATTTCATATATAAATGAAGTCATATGGTATTTGTCTTTCTAGTTAATGATCTTAAAACGTGGTTTCTGGACCATGCAGTATCAATATCACCTGGGAACTATGAGAAGTGCAAATTCCTCCAGACCTCCTGAATTAGAAACTCTGGGAATAGGGCCCAGTAATCTGGGTTTTAATAAGCACCCTAAGAAATTCTGATGCATGTTAAAGTTTGAGAATTGTTGGTTTAGAGCAACATTCCTTAACTCTGGCTGCATATTAGAATCATCTGCGAAGTTAAAATAAAAAACAAACCCTATGCTCTAATATTAATCAAACTGAAAGGACAAATAGACAAATCCATAATTATAGTTAAAGATTTCATCACTTCTCTCTCAATAATTGAAAGAACAAATTAAATTAGTGAGGATACAGAAGACTTGATCAGCCATCAACCAACTTCACCTATCTCATTCATGGGACACTCCACCCACCAACTGCGAAATACACATTATCTTTATGTGTGCACAGGAATTAAGAATATATTTTGAATTAAAGGAAAACACAAATGTGACATATCAAATGTTGTGAGATGCAATTAAAGCTTTTTTTATTTTTTTTAAATCCTCACCCGAGGACATTTTTCAATATTTTGTTGAGATAGAGTGGGATAAAGAGAGAGAGAGAGAAACATCGACGTGAAAGGGACACATCGAGTGGCTGCCACCCACACGACCCAACCAGGGCTGGGGACAAACTGCAACCGAGTTACATGCCCTTAGTGGGAACCAAACCCGGGTCTCTCCGGATCGCAGGCCGATGATTTAACCGCTGTGCCAAACCAGCCAGGGCTAAAGCTTTTTTAAAAAAGTGCCTGTGGCCCTGACCAGTTTGGTTCAGCGGTTAGAGCATCGGCCTCTGGTCCAGAGAGACCTGGGTTTGGTTACTGCTAGGGGCACAAACTCGGTTGCAGTTTGTCCCCGGCCCTGGTTGGGTTGTGCAGGTGGCAGCTACTAGATGTGTCCCTTTCACGTTGATGTTTCTCTCTCTCTCTCTCCCTCCCACTCTATCTGAACAAAATATATATTTAAAAAATTGTCCTCAGGTGAGGATTAAAAAAAAAGAAAAGAAAGAAAGAAAATAGAATAAAGTGCTTAAAAAATTGTAGCACTTATAATAGAAAGGTATAAACATTTAAAAATCAATGACCTAGGCTTCTACCTTAAGAAACCAGAAAAGAGCAATTAAATCTAAAGGACAGCAAAAGAAAGAAATGCAAATATCTGAGCAGAAATCAACAAAATAGAAAACAAATAAGCAATAGAGAAAATCAGTGAAGTCAGAAGATGGGCTTTTTGAAAAGGTTGGTAGAATTGGGAAACTCTAGAGAAAAATGATTAAAGGAAAAAGAAAATACAAATTACCAATGTCAGGAACAAGAGAGGGAATGTACTAAAGGTCCTCAAGACATTAAAATAATAGCAAGTTAATATTATAAACAACTTTATGCCAATAAAACTGACAACTTAAGTGAAATGGAGAAATTTCTTGAAAGGCAAACTATGTACTCAAAAAAGAAATAGATATTAGTGATAGTTGGATTAGGTATTTTAAAAATTGGATTTGTCATGAAAAACCTTCCCACAAAGAAAACTTTAGGCTCACATAGCTTCACCTAGTTCACATTATGAACAGCATACCGATACCAAAACCAGACAGACGTTGAAAGAAAACTACAGACTACAGGGAAGGAAACCATCCACAAAAATGAAAAGACAACCTGCTGAATGGGAAAAGATTTGCAAATGATACATCCAATAAGGGGTTAATATTCAAAATATTTAAGGAACTCATACAGCTTAACATAAAAAAAAGAAACAAAAAACCCTAACCAATCCAATTAAAATATTGGCAGAGTACCTGGATAGACATTTTTCCAAAAAAGACAAACAGATGGCCAACAGACACTGAAAAGATGCTCAACATCACTAATCATCAGGGAGTCATAAATCAAAACCACAGTGAGATACCACCTCATACCTGTCAGAATGGCCACCATCAAAAAATCAATAAGTAACAAGTGCTGCTTGTTGTGGTGTGAGAGAACCGAGAGACCACCAGAGACAAATTAAAGCCAAATAGAGAGCAAAGCCATCCAGCAACTGATCCCGAGTTCTCGGAGATCAGCCCCGAGTTTCAGCTACATTTTTATTTTATAGGGGGCTTGTTACAAATTTCTGCAACTGGCATTTCTTTTTTTCTTTTTCTTTTTATCCTCACCTGAGGACACTTTTTCCACCTTTTGTTCAGATAGAGTGGGAGGGAGAGTGAGGAAGAGAGAGAGAGAGAGAAACATTGATGTGAAAGGGACACATCAGTGGTTGCCACCTGCACGACCCAACCAGGGCCAAACCGCAACCAAGGTACGTGCCCTTAGCGGGAACTGAACCCGGGTCTCTCCAGACCTCAGGCCGATGCTCAAACCACTGAGCCAAACCAGCCAAGGCTGCAACTGGCATTTCTTGTTGGCCTTGAGGGAGAACAAGCAAGTGCAGAAGTGGAGGCAGTAGGTGATAAGCGGGAGGGAGCGGAGGCGGGAGGGAGCTGCATCAGCACATATCTATGGTCAGGGTTGTCCTGCTATTCACTCGGTTTTCTAAGTTCTAAAAAGTTCTAAGTTCTAAAAAGTAACACATTTCCCCATCAAAATACCAACGACATATTTCATAGAACTAGAACAAATACTTCAAAAGTTCATATGGAACCAAAAAAGACCCCGAATAGCCACAGCAATCTTGAAAAAGAAGAACAAAGTAGGTGGGATCACAATACCAGATATCAGGTTATACTACAAAGCGACTGTAACCAAAACAGCCTGGTACTGGCACAAGAACAGGCATATAGACCAGTGGAACAGAACTGAAAACCCAGAAATGGACCCAAAGCAATACGCTCAATTAATATTTGACAAAGGTGGCAAGAGCATACAGTGGAGTAAAGACAGCCTCTTTAATAAATGGTGTTGGGAAAATTGGACAGCTACATGCAAAAAAATGAAACTAGACCATCAACTTACACCATACACAAAAATAAACTCAAAATGGATAAAAGACTTAAATGTGACCCGTGAATCCATAAAAATTCTAGAAGAAAATGTAGGCAACAAAATTTCGGACATCATACGGAGCAGAATTGTCACTGATACATAACCTAAGGCAACAGAAACAAAGGAAGAAATGAACACATGGGACTACATCAAACTAAAAAGCTTCTGCACAGCAAAAGAAACAATCATCAAAATGGAAAGGCAACCCACTGTATGGGAGAACATCATTGCCAATGATGTATCAGATAAGGGGTTAATTTCCAATATATATAGAGTGCTCACACAACTCCACAAAAGGAAGACAAAGAACCCAATTAAAAAATGGGCAGAGGACCTGAATAGACACCTCTCCAAACAGGACATACAAATGGCCAAGAGACATATGAAGAAATGCTCAACATCACTAATCATCAGAGAGACGCAAATTAAAACAACAATGAGGTATCACCTCACACCTGTCAGAATGGCCGCCATCAACAAATCATCAAACAACAAGTGTTGGCGAGGGTGTGGAGAAAAGGGGACTCTAGTACACTGCTGGTGGGAATGCAGACTGGTGCAGCCGCTGTGGAAAACAATATGGTGCTACCTCAAAAAATTAAAAATTGAACTTCCATTTGACCCAGTGATCCCACTTCTAGGAATATACCCTAAGAAGCCTGAAACACCAATCAGGAAGAATATATGTACCCCCATGTTCATAGCAGCACTATTTACAATAGCTAAGATCTGGAAACAACCCAAGTGTCTTTCAGTAGATGAGTGGATAAAAAAGCTGTGGTACATATACACAATCGAGTACTATGCAGCGGTAAGAAAGAAAGATCTCTTATCCTTTGAGACGACATGGAGGGACCTGGAAAGTATTATCCTAAGTGAAAGAAGCCAAGCAGAAAAAGACAAATACCACATGATCTCATTTATATATGGAATATAATGAGGAATACAGTAGACCCAGAAACATGGAAGTAGGGCACAGACTGACATCCCTCGGAAGAGGGGTGGGGGGATGGGAAGAGATAAAGCACAGAACTTACATGCATGTATGCATGATCAATGGACTTGGACAACTAAGCCTGGGACGGGGTGGGGCGGGGATGGGGAGGGGGGTGCCAATGGGGTAAAAAAGGTAAAATATCTGTAACAAAAAAAAAAAAAAAAGTAACACATTTCCTTAGAGGACAGTTTCACTTAGAGGAGTACCAGGCCAGCTGGTGCTTCCTGTTTGTATTATTTAATCTGTGCGAGGTGATATGAGCAGGCCAGCACACTGGTGAGGATGTGAAAGATTGGTAGGATTGTAAATTAGTGCAGCCACTGTGGAAAACAGTGTGGAGATTCCTCAAAAATATTAAAATTAGAGCTGCCGTACAACTCAGCAATACCATTCTGGGCATTTATCTGAAGAAAACAAAAACTGATATGAAAAGATAGGTATACCCCTGTGCTCATTGTGGCATTACGTACAACAGTCAAGATCTGTAAACAACCTAGATGTCCATCAATAGAGGAACAGATTTTAAAAAGATGCAGTACATATATACAATGGAATATTACTCAGCAGTAAAAAATAACAAAATCTTATCATTTGTGACAGCACTGATGGACCTGGAAGGTATTATGCTAAGTGAAATAAGTCAGAGGAAGATAAATACTGTATGTTTTTACTTATATATTGAATCAAAAACACCCCCAAACAACAAATGAACAAACAAAACAGAAACAGACCCAAAGATACAAAGAACAATATGATGATTGCCAAAGAGAAGGAAAACACCAATCGGTTGCCTTTTATAAGCACTCTGACCAGAAATTGGACCCACAACCTAGATTTATGCCCTGACCGGAAGGAAGTTTAACCTGCAACCTTGGTGCATGGGATGATGCTCCAACCAACGAAGCCACCTGGCCAGGACCAAAATAATTTTTTAAAACTTGAGCCCTGGCGGCTGTGGCTCAGTGGTG
Source organism: Molossus molossus (assembly GCF_014108415.1). Classification (NCBI taxonomy): domain Eukaryota; kingdom Metazoa; phylum Chordata; class Mammalia; order Chiroptera; family Molossidae; genus Molossus; species Molossus molossus. The sequence continues at coordinate 188,941,048 of NW_023425344.1, forward strand.
AGAGTGTCAGCCCCAGGTACTGAAGTGTTTTGAATTTGATTCCCGGGCAAGGGCACGTACCTGGGTTACGGGCACCCTGGGCCCTGGTTGGGGTGTGTGCGGGAGGCAACTAATTAATGTCTCTCTCTCCCCCACCCCACTTCCTCCTTCCCTTCCACTCTCTGTAAAAATCAATGGAAAAAAATATCCTTGGGTGAGGATAAACAAACAAATAAACAAATTAAGGACTTAAATACCTTATTTCAAGATTTTCTTAAAGTTATAGTAACTGAGTGTGATAGTGTCATATATATAGACATATATAGATCAATGAATCAGTGTAAAGAGTCTGTAATTAGATCTACAGCCTATTGATTTTCCACAAAAACCAAGACAATTCAATGAGGAAAGGCTAATCTTTTCAACAGTTGGGTATCCATGCTCCAAAAATGACAGTCCCCCCAAAATGAAGCACAATTCTTATCTCATGACACATAACTTGAAATAGATCATAGACCTAGATAGACAGGCTAAAACCAAAAAATTTCCAGGAGATAAATCTTAGTAATCTTTTGTTAGGTTAGGACTTCTTAAATAACACACACACACACACACACACACACACACACACACCAGAATCTATAAAAGAATTAAAATAGATAAATTGAACTTCACCAAAACAAAACACTTCTGTTCTTGGAAAGGTACTGTTAAGAAAACAAAAATCTAGCCACAGACTGAGAGAAAATATTTGTTGTTTTTTAAAAAAAATTTTTTCTTTATTGATTTTTTTAGAAAGAGAGAGGAAGGGAGAGGGAGAGAGAGAAACATCGATGAGAAAGAACATCAATTGGCCACCTCCTGCATGGCCCCCACTGGGGAATGGGCCCACAACCTGGGCATATGCCCTGATCAGAAATTGAACCAACAACCTCTTGGTGCATGGGTCGATGCTCGACCACTGAGCCACACCAGCTGGATGAGACAAAATATTTGTAAAGCACATATTCAACACAGGACTTGTATGCAGAATATGTAATGAATGCTTGTAACTCAATAGTAAGAAGATCAAAAACCCAATTAAAATGAAGAAAATGTTTGAATAAATAATTCACCAAAGGGAATTATTATATACATATACACAGAGAGAGACAGGGTTAGAGAGCAAATAAGCACATAAAAAGATGCTCAATATTAATCATCAAATAAATACAAATAAAAAACATTAGATACCTAGTAGAATGGCTAAAATAAAAAGATTGACCATACCAAGTGTTGACAATGATATGGAGGAAACAGAACTCTCATACACTGCTGGTGGGAATGTAAACTACTACAATTCCTTTGGAAGACTGACAGTGTCTTATAAAGTTATACATACACTTACTATAGATCCAGCCATATTATTCCTAGACATTTACCCAAGAGATGAAAGCATTTGTCTATACATTATCATCTAAAGCTGTTCTATTTGTAATAGTTCAAAACAATAAACAATTCAAATATCTACTAAGTGAATTAATAAACAAAATATGATAAAAACATGCAAGAAATACTTCTCAGCAGTCAAGGGGAATGAACTATTTGTGTCCATAACAATGCACATTAATCTTAAAATCATTAATCTGAGTCAAAAAAACAAAAAGCCAGCCTGGCTGGTGTGGCTCAGTGGTTGAGTGTCAACCTATGCACCAAGAGGTTGCTGGTTGGATTCCCAGTCAGGGCACCAGCCCAGGTTGTGAGCCTAATCCCCAATAGTGGGTGTGCAGGGGTTGGCCGATTGATGTTCTCTCTCATTGATGTTTCTCTTTCTCTCTCTCTTCCTCTCTCTCTAACATCAATAAAGAAAAAAAAAAAAAGCCAGACCAAAAAAAAAAAAAGAGTATATAGTATATGATTCTATTTATATGAAATTCTGTAAAATATAATCTTACCTACAGTTACCAAAAGCAGATCAGTGTTTCCCTGGGGAGGGTGTGGATGAAGGAGGAATGGGATACAAGGGTGCATAAGGAAATTTGGAAAGATGATAGAAATATTTATCTTGATTGTTGTGATGTTTTCACAAATATATGCTTACATCAAACCTCATCAAATTGTACATGTTAAATACGTATGTTTATTATAACCAGTTATACTGCAATAAAGCTGTAGAAAAAAGAAAACAACAAGTGATACCAAAAAAGATTCTATGCCCAAACCTTATCACCAAGAAATTCTGATTTATTTGGTTGGGAGTAGGCCCAGACATCAGTTTACTTTGAAAGTTCCCTTGGTGATTCTACTGTGCAGCCAGGTCTGGGAGTGACTGGCATAGATAAATCAACTCTCTATTGCTAATAAATGCAATGAATTTCTAAAATTTTACAGTCAAGGAGGCTATGGGCCAGATCTTATTCCTTTTTTCTTCTCTAAAAGTGGAAAAAAGTATCCCACCAGTTCTCATTTAGTGGTTGCATTTGTTGGGGTTGAGTTCCTGTGTTGGTATCTGTCTCTGAACACAACTTTTAGAAATATTCTTTATACTCTTTTTTAAAAAACAGCTCTAGCCCTGGCTGGTTTGACTCAGTGGTTAGAACCTTGGCCCGAGGACCAGTGAGTCACGGGTTGGATTCTGGTGAAGGGTGCATACCTCGGTTGTGGTTCATCCCTGGCCCTGGTTGGGGTCATGCGGGAGGCAGCCAGTCAACGTGTCTCTGTCACATCGATGTTTCTCTCTCCCCCTCCCACTCTATCTGAAGATAAATAGAAAAATATCTTCAGGTGAGAAATAAACACACACACACACACACACACACACACACACACACACACAAACAGCTCTATTGAGGTGCAATTGACACATAAGCATTGTATAAGTGTAAAGTACAAATTAATGCTTTGACACATACACACTGTGAAATGATCACCACAATCAAGCTAATAAATATATCCATCATCTCCACGTGGTTCCCATTTTCTTTGTGTGTGTGGTGAGACTTAATTTAAGATCTATCCTCTCAGCACATTTCAAGTGTACAATACAGTATTATTAACTATAGGCACCATGCTTATATATGAAATCTTTAAAAAAAAATTTTTTTTATCCTCACCTGAGGACATTTTTGCATTTATCTTCAGCTGGAGCAGGAGGGGGAGAGAGAGAGAGAGAGAGAGAGAGAGAGAGAGAGAGAGAGAGAGAGAGAGAGAGAAACATCTATGTGTGAGAGAGACACATCAAGTGGTTGCCACCCACACAACCCCAACCAGGGGCCAGGGACAAACTGCAACCAAGGTAGGTGTCCTTAGCAGGAACCAAACCCCGACTCTCTGGTCTGTGGGCTGGCTCTCTAACTGCTGAGCCAAACTGGCAAGGGCTATACGTGAAATCTTAAGAATTTACTCATTTTTGCGTAACAGAAATTTTGTACCTTTTGACCAACCTAACCCCATTTCCCCTGTCCCTTCAGCCCCTGGCAACCACCACGATATTCTCTGTTTCTATAAGTTTGACTATTTGGAATCACATAGATTAGGCAGTATTTGTCTTTCTGAGTCTTACTTATTTCAGTTAACATAATGTCCTCCAGGTTCATCCATGCTTTTGCAAATGGCAAGATTTCTTTCCTTTTTAAGGCTAAACAATAGCCCATTAAGCCCTGGCCGGTTTGGCTCAGCGGTTAGAGCGTCGGCCTGCGGTCCTGAGAGACCCGGGTTCGGTTCCCGCTAAGGGCGCGTACCTCGGTTGCAGTTTGTCCCTGGCCCTGGTCGGTCGTGCAGGTGGCAGCCACTCGATGTGTCCCTTTCACATCGATGTTTCTCTCTCTCTCTCTGTTCCTCCCCCCCACTCTACCTGAACAAAAAATGGAAAAATGTCCTCGGGTGAGGATAAAAAAACAAACAAACAAAAAACAATAGTCCATTAAATAAATACCATTTTCTTTTATTGATTCACTCATAGACAACTGTGTCTTTGCTATTGCAAACAGTGCTAGCAATAAACAACATGGGAGTGTAGATATCTCTTTGAGATCTTGATTTCAATTATTTTGGATATATATCCTGAAGTGGGATATCCAGATCATATGGTAGTTCTATTTTTAATTTCTTGAGGACACTCCACCCTGTCTCCATAGGGGCTGCATCATTTTACATTCCCACCAGCAGTGCGGAAGTGTTCCAATTTCTCTACAACCTTGCCAACACTTATTATCATTTGAGTTTTTTTTATAATGGCCATCCTAACATATGTGAGATAATAACTCATTGTGGTTTTGATTTGCATTTCTTTGATGATTAATGATGTTGAGTATCTTTTCATATACCTAATAACCATTTGTATGTCTTCTTTGGACTTGTTTAAGTCCTTTGCTCATTTTAAAATTGGGTTATTATTATTATTATTTTACTATTGTTTTGTAGAAGTTCCGTATATATTTTGTAAATCAACCCGTTAGTAGATATAGGCTTGCAAATATTCTCTTCCATTCCATAGATTGCTTTTCACCTTGGTAACTGTTTCCTTTGCCGTGCAGAAGTTTTTAGTTTCATGTAGTCCCACTTGTTTGTTTTGTTGCCTGTGCTTTTGGTGTCCTATCCGTGAAATCATTATCCAGGTTGATGTCATAAAGCTTTTCCCGTTTTTCTCTAAAAGTTTTCTAGTTTCACGTCTTATGCTTAAGTCTTTAATCTGTTGTGAGTATTTTTGCACTTATCACTTTTTAAAATTTAAATTTTATGAGAAAGTTTATTTAGAAAGTTACAGAGGTAGTGGAAGTAAGCCAGCTGGACCGCGTAGTCTCAGGAAACAAGTTACAGAAGCAAAAGAAGGGCCCTTGGTGCTCAGGAGAGGGGAAGGCAAAAGGAAGGCGCCACAGGGGAAGAAGAGGGGGGAGGGAAATGTGCCTCATGCTCCCTAGAGAGAGCGCAGCTGTGCTTGTTTCATGGGGATAATCAATGTCAGCATTTCAGTCTCAGTAATGATCTCACCCACAGACTAAGAAGCTGCTTAGAATTTCCTAGTTTTGTTTTTCTGTAGAGACTACCTGACTTTGGTTAAATGCTTCCATCCCCTGATACCTGTTTATGAGGCATTTCTCCTTGAGCAGGACATGTGACTTGAATGCTTTCTGGTTCACTCGAGGTGACTAGCAGCAGAGGTGAGCTGTCAGTTACGGTTTCGTCAGTAGATCTTCTCTTTACCTGTTCAACATATACACTTATTACTGTGCTCGACAGACCTGCCTCCCTGTTGGAATTTTGTAAACCAATGAAACATAATAGACACTTCCTACATGAGAGGGGAATTTAAATATTAACTTGAATCTCTGTGTGCAGAAAAAAATGTAATCAGTAGATAGAAATATTGGGAGAAAGAATTTCATGAAGCTCAGAGTTGTGGCATAGCTTGTGATCAAAAGTGATAAACCAAGATCCAGGCTCTGGTCACTTTCTCTTGGAATATCTTTGTAAGCTCTCAGCAAGGGAACTTCTTGAATAGGAAGCCATGCAAGGCTTAATAATAATGTCTTGCCCTGGCCAGTTTGGCTCAGCGGTTAGAGTGTCGGCCTGTGGTCCGGAGAGACCTGGATTCGGTTCTCACTAAGGGCATGTACCTCAGTTGCATTTTGTCCCCGGCCCTGTTTGGGTCGTGCGGGAGGCAGCCACTCGATGTGTCCCTTTCACGTCGATGTTTCTTTCTCTCTCTCTCTCTTCCTCTCTCTCCCTCCCACTCTATCTAAATAAATAAATAAAATAATAAAAATAATAATAAAAATAATGATAATAATGTCTTATAAACTATTATTATTATTATTATTTCAAAGCTCACATTTATACCTGTGGTAAGTACTTTATATACATTAGCTCATATAATTCATTTGAAGCAATTTTATGAAATTAAGTATTACTTCCATTTGCAGATGAGAAAATTTAAAGGTCCAGTTATGCCTATGAAATCTCCCAGCAAGATATGAAGCAGGAATTTTAACCTAATCAGATAGGATTCTGGAAAGATGGCAGATTGGCAAACACCAGAAATCTGCCAATTGGATTTCTATTTATATCATAGTAGGTATTCAATAAATATCTCCTAAGTTAAGAAAATTTAGCAATAATTAAAAAGACTGTGTTGTGATTTTGAATATTTTTTTGTTTGACTAAAGTGTCTTCTAAAGCTTAAACAAATCTACTTTTTGAGGAGTAATAGCTGGATCTAATTTTTCTTTTTTCTTTTTTATTGTTGCTGTTTTTTTGGTTTTTTGTTAATCCTTACCTGAGGATACTTTTTCACTGATTTTTAGATAAAGTGGAAGGAAGGGAGGGAGCGAGGGATTGAGAGAGAAACATCAATGTGAGAGAGACACACCAATTGGTTGCCTCCTGCACAATCCCAACTGGGGCCGGGAATCAAACCTTCAACCCAGGTATGTGCCCTTGACCGAGAATCGAACCTACAACCTTACAGTCCCTTGGCCAATGCTCTAACTGCTGAGCCAAACCAGCCAGGGCTGGATTTAATTTTTCAAACAAAATCAGTTCTTTGGATTTTGATTTGTCTAGAAAATCTGAGTCTTCTCACTGATAACAAGAAGCAAGAAATTAAGTTGAAAATTGAATATTAAGATCATTCTTTTGGCCATAGAATCATTAAACCCCAGAAATATTTTTTCTTAAGTTATGCACTTTTATGAACTGTTTAAATTTAACAGGTGAGTCCAGTTGGTGTGGCTCAGTGGTTGAGCATCGACCCATGCACCAAGAGGTCACTGGTTCAATTTCTGGTCAGGGCACATGCCCAGGTTGTGGGCCCAATCCCCAGTGGGGGGCATGCAGGAGGTGGCCAATTGATGTTTCTATCTCTCTCTCCCTCTCCCTTCCTCTCTCTCTAAAATCAATAAAGGAAAAAAATTTAAAATAAATAAAATTAACAAGTGAATCCCTGATAATAGCTTGGATTTTTTCCTTCCAGGACATATTTCCATACTAAAAATGAATAAAATAACCTGAAACATACATATGATAACCTTAAAGATAGATTTATTCACACACACACACACACACACACACTTGTGTATCCTTTTGTATGAACGAATGATTCTATAATAAAATTTCTAAAAGAGGTAACCTATTGTAAGCTAGTTATATTGCTCTTGGCATTGAGGCCTAGAAAGAAATACTATTGTCTGTATAAATCAGCGTGACTATGAGGAGCAATGGTCGATTTTAGATGTAGCTGGGAAAGGCAAAGAAAGCCTAGCCCATTGCCAAGTTTCCCAGGCATAGCAGATTGACTCACATGTTACTAAAATCTCTCTCTGGCTCCAGATAACTTAATTAATTGACATGGTTTTCTTGCTTGAGCACATTGACATGTGGAGACTACTTTGGGCTCTTTTCCTTGTTTTTGTCTGACTTATTTTGCTTAGCATGACATTCTCAAGGTTACTCTGGACTTGGAAAAATCAAAGTCGTTATTTATAGGAGCCTCAAGATTAATGAGCTATCACCCATATAGCAAGTAAGTGCAATCAGATGCTTTTTCATGTGCAAGATACTTTCAGGCTTCTAAGATGTCATTTATTATTCAGCAGAGTGTATTCTACATGACCTTTCTGACTGGTTTGCTGTGATTCTATGAACTATTAATTGCTTAGGGGAAAACAGACTCAGAACATTGAATAGTGAAATTCAACAAAACTATATTGAGCCCCTATTATGTGCATGATAAATAAGGGGTATTTCTGGTGATAACCAGTGCCTTTTCTTCCCCCAGATCAATTCACAAAAAGAAATTAACATTTTAAGTCAATATTTTATCAACTGTCTGATTTGGCACGAATGTTACATTCATAACCATGTGTTGGCTGATCCCATGAATTTTTTGCTGAAAATACAAAGTACATAATTATAATTTCTCATCAACAAGCCTTGACAGGATTAAACTCCCCCCACTCCTTCTTGTTTTTCATTAACTTACACCTGGCATTCTGTGTCAGGTGTACATACCAGAGATCGTGGTGATAGGGCCACATACTGTCGCCAGCCAAGTCCAGGCATTAGTGTATGACCCAGGCAGCAAATGCAGCCGGTCATTTCCAGCCACTTGGATCAGCTGAGACGAGAACGTCAGTTTAAATGAAACTGTATTTAGGGTGGTGACCCACTGTCACGAGATACAGACTTAAGGCCACGAGTTTAAAACTCAGTAATGAAAGGGTGAACACAGGAAATGAGAGAGAAGTATTTTACAATTTGTGAAAATAAAAGAGCGCTATATGTCTAACTTTTTTTTGAAGCATAATATATAGACAGGAAAGTGTAGATATTGTAAGCATATACTTCGATCCCACACATCTGTGTATCCAGCGCCCAATTAAGACACTGAGTATTACTAGCTCCTTGGAAGTCCCTCTTGTGTTCCCTTCTAGCTAGTATTGGCTCGTATTTCCCTCAGTGTTAGTAAAATATAATTTACATATAACATTATATATGTTTAAGGTGTACAATGTGATGACTTAATATACATATATATTGTGAAATGATTACAAAAATAAGGTTGGTTAACACATACATTACCTCACATAGTTACCTTGGGGTGTATTTTTTTGTGTGGTGAGAACATTTAAGATATACTCTCCTATCCGATTTCAAGTATAAATACAATATTCTGAACTATAGTCATCATGCTGAATATTAGCTTGCCAGAGCTTATTCATCTTATAACTAAATTTATACCCTTTGATCAACATCTCCCTATTTCCTCCACACACACACACCCAGCCTCTGACAACCACCAATCTACTCTCTGTTTCTATGAGTTTGGCTTTTTTAGAGTCCACATGTAAGTGAGATCATCCAGTATTTATCTTTCTCTGCCTGACTTATTTCACTGAACATAAAACCCACAAGATTCATCATTATTGTCACAAATATTGTCTTCTTTTTATGGTTGAATAATATCCCATTGCATATATATGCCATATTTTCTTTATTCATTTATCTGTCAATGGATATATAGTCTCCACGTCTTGACAATTGTGACTAGTGTTTCAATGAACATGGGAGTGCAGATATCTCTTCAAGATTCTGATTTTACTTCCTTCAGATATATACCAAGAAGTGGGATTGCTAGATCATATGGTAGTTCTTTTATTTTTAGAAACCTCTATACTATATTCCATAATGGCTGTACCAATTTATATTCCCACCAATAATGTACAAGGGTTTCCTTTTTTCACATCCTCACCACTTGTTAACTTTTGCAGTTTTTGATAATAGCCATTCTAATAGGTATGAGGTGATATCTCATTGTGGTTTTGATTTGCATTTCCCCAATTATTAGTGATGTTGTACACCTTTTCATGTACATGTTGGAAATGTTTTCTGATTTCTGTCACCACATAATAGTTTGTCTCTTCTTAAACGTGAAACAATAGGAAACATACAAATTTTATCCTTTTGTGTCTTGCTTTTCTCTCAACATTATGCTTGTGTAATTCATCCAAATTGTTGCATATGGTTGTAGATCAGTCATTTTTGTTGCTGTATAGTATTCCATATTGTGAATGTACTACATTTATTACCCATCTTTTACTTCTGAGCATTCTGAGTAGTTTTCTACTTTTGGTTAATATCAAAAGGAAGCAAATATATTTTAAACAGTAATAAGCTTGATTTTACAAGGCCCTCATGATCTGGCCCAAACTTGTTCCTCTACTCTCAAGTCATGTCCCTGATTTCACTGAAAGTTCTAGCCATACTGAACTTTCTGTTGTACAATCCAGACATCTATCTCTTACACTCCTCCTGGCCTTTGAACCTTCTGTTATCTCTTCCTACAATATATGTTTCCCACCACAATGCTTACCTTGATAACACCCACCTTCCCTTCAACCTCAGTTTAGATGCCCCTTCCTCCAGAAAGCAACCCCCTCTCCTTAAACTACTAATACTGGTTATCCTTCTGCATTGCCTGCTTGCTGGAATGTGTCCCCGGAACTGTGGGCAGAGACTGGGCCTTACTGGGTATATCATCCCCAGTGCTTAGGGCCGTGTGGGCACAGGTTTGGTTGAGTACATTTGTTTTTTACAATCTAATAAGTATTAGTCAGTGAGTGATAGATTAATCCATTTAAGATTGAATAAACTTTTATAGAAACAGGACATGATCTGGTTATTATATTATTCCTCCTCAGTTTTAAAGAATACAGACATTAAATGTGAGTATTTTCAAAAGGAAATTACATTTCTTTTTAAACATTCTTGAAACACAGCTTTCTACATATTCTGCTTTTCAGTGGCATTTTATACTGGTTGGATTAGAGAGCTGGGACCATTGTGAAGCCAGATTGGAACATGCCTGCCGTTCTCTCACGTTTCCATGGCCTCTGGGAAGAGCAGCCAAGGACGAGTGTTGAAGGGTGGTCAGGAGCTTTCCCACCCGAGTCTCTCTAGCTTTGTTCGGATGATAGGCTGGTTTCTCCATCTTCTCTGGCCCAAGGCTGCTGTTCAGGTTTGGAGAGACTAACCCCAGTTGGAAGGTGAATATGGACTGGGCTATGTTGATGGTAAGAAGCACTTAGGGTATCAGTTAAAAATACAAATTCCCAGTCCTCATCCCAGTTCCTCTTAATCAGAATCGCCAGGGAAGGAGATTTGCTAGGTTTCAGTCTGGTTAAGGTTTAAGAGCACAAAGTGAATACTATCAAGAGCAGAGCGGGGGGATGTTAAGAAATCTGAAGTGTCGTAGGAGCTGGAATATAGCTAGTGGTGTACCAGAGCTGACTTGAATTGCAAGCTCATTGTGCATATTTCTTCCCAGCTCCATGTTTGGTAGCTTGTTGGTAGCTTGAAATTGGTTATAGTAGGAGCATTTAGAACACAGAAGTTGGCAAGTGCTACAAATCAGGGCATTCCACTCCCCGGCACCACTAGAGACTGGTTGTTAAACATTTATATGCACACCATTGACTACAGAAGTAACAAACAAACAAAATCCTTGCCTTCATGGAGCTCACATTCTAATTGGGGAGATAGACAAAATAAGAAAGTGAATTTTTTGTTTTTTATCCTCACCCGAGGACATTTTTTGTTCAGGTAGAGTGGGAGGGAGAGAGAGGAAGAAAAACATCGATGTGAAAGGGACACATCGAGTGGCTGCCACCCGCACGACCGACCAGGGCCGGGGACAAACTGGAACCAAGTACATGCCCTTAGCGGGAACCGAACCCCGGTCTCTCGGGACAGCAGGCTGATGCTCCTCTAACTGCTGAGCCAAACCGGTCAGGGCAAGAAAGTGAATTTTAGAAGTATATTAGAAGGAGATAAACACTAAAGAAACAAAGTTGGGGAAAGAGATAAGGTGTATGGGTGGTAGTGGGCATGGCAATTCTAAAGTGGTCAGAAAAGGCTTCACTGAAAACATAACATTTGAACATTAACTTGAAGCAGAGGAGGAAGCAAGCCCTGCATATGGCTAAGAGAAGAGCTGTGTAGATAGTGAGAACAGCAAGTGCAAAGGCCCGGAGACAGGAATGCTGCAAGGGAGCCACTAGAGCTGGAGCTAAGTAAGAAAGGGGTAGAGTGGTAGGAGCTGAGATCCTACAGGTAATGGGTGAAGTGGGGGTGGGGTGGATGGTCAGGTCATGGAGGGCCTGCAAGGCCATTGTGAAGACTTGAGAGAACTTATTAGGGGCAATTGTTCTTTTTTACTGAGTTAATATAAGTTATCAAATGTTAATCTCTCAGATTCCCTGCTGAATTCAAATGTGACTTCAGAATTGCTTTCTTTAGGCTGGCTTAACTTCTAGACTTACACTGGTAGCCACCAGTCACAGGTGGTTATTTAAATTTAAATTAATTTAAACTTAAATTATTAAATTAATTAAAATAAAATTAAATAAAATTAAATAAAATTAAGAAATCAGGTTCTCAGTTACAGTGGCCTCATTTGAAGTGTTTAAAAGCCTCATGTGGCTAATAGCTACCATATTGGACAGCACACATATAGACCACGCCCATCATTGCAGAAGGTTCTATTGGATCAGGTTGCTCTAGGCAGCAAACCTTGCTGAGGTTAACTATGGGCTGGGCCCTAGTTCTTAGCCTTTTTTATGGAGGGTGCATTTGCCATAGCAGACCTCTTGGCAAGGACACCTTGGTACAAGCATCCTGGAGCCATTTGATTTCTGCCCAGATTGTAAGTTTCTATTTCAGGACCTTATTTCTGAAAGTAGCTTTCCATTAAACCTGTAATCTCTAGAGACATCCTCTAGTTCATTTATATATTCATAAAAAGTGAGTGGTCACTGGCTATTACCTTGCTTATATAACCTGTTGTTGTGAAAAGAGAGGATGGGGTTGATCCAAATTACTGGTCAAAATGGCCCAAATTATAGCTCAGAGACTTTAATTTATTCATTTATTTATTTTGTGGTTGTTTTCAATACTCAGGATTCACATTTAAATACTGATTACATCTCAGATATAAATGGCCCAGAGTCAAGGAATACAAAACAATCCCTTAATCTTTTCTGTAAGAAGGGATGTTCTGTAGGGTTACTTCGGGGTTCTTGACCCCATACTTCTCCAGTGCTACCACTCTGTGTGGGGGGTGGGGCCTTCAAAACTTGGTGGTCTGACCAAGGACTTTTCTCTAAATGGCTCTGTGTGGTGAAGGGAAAGTGGTCTCTGAACTTCATGAAATGGCAGTTATCCTGTGAGCTTCTAAGCTGGCTTCCTGCAGCAGGATGATTCATGAGCAACTGGGAGCTCATTCTTTATCCTTTGCTAGATAGAGATGGGATCTTTGGGGGAACATGTGCCCCTGGGCCTAGGTGAGAGTCGATCTTTCAGGCCTAGGGGGCTTTGCTGGCACCTGTGGTTCCTTGTGGATATTTCTCTGGGCCAAGGCTGGGTGTTGTGGCCAGAGTCATCCTCAGACCTCTCCAGCTTCCCTTCTGCAGTGTTCTTTTCCCTCTTCCCTCAGCCAAACACAGTCCAGAATTCTACAGGTTGGATTTTCCTCTCCTTCCAAACTTGCCCTGTTGCAAGTTTATTTATGTTAAAATATAAATTACTTCTCCCAAAAGTAATTTTATGAAAAGTGAGCTGATCCCTTTGTTGGTTTAAGACGAAGGAATAAAGCTCTAATTGTGGAATTTCAGACATCGGCCAAGCATCTTCCTAGTCCTTCCGAAATAACAATATTCACAGTGAGGGGAAACATACATCCAGTTTGCCTGGGACAGTCCGGGTTGATACCTATTGCACTTGCATATTTACTAACAGTGTTTCCTTTCACTCTCAAAATATTTGGATGATAAATTAAATAACCACTTTATTGATAGCACTTTTTCTGCCTAAAGCCTGGAGAACAGGTGCAAGGCAGAAGCTTCTCAAAATTACTCCCTAGACTTGGTTTCCCTTAATAATCTCTCTGCCTTTCCTCCTTTTGCAAATTTCATCCTCAAATTGAAAAACACCAGGAGACAAATGACAGCATGTGGAGTATTATATTTTTCAGCATTTGGTTAAATAATGTAACAAATCTTGGTCCTTGAATAAAATTCCAAAGGAGTACATCTTTACCAGACTACTCCTTAGCAACCGAGTAATCCTGATTTCAAATATTTCCCTTTCTGTGTGTCTAGGAAAGCGTGTTTCCTCTGAGAACTCTGTTATTGAATGATTTCCTCATATTGGTATCTTGATTGAATTGATCCCACTTCCTATTTCTAGAATTGCTGTGACTTTGTTCACAGATTTTTGTCCAGAAGGCATACAATTGGAATTTGTTATGGTCTTGCCGTTGGGTTCTACATCTTATCTGAAATAAGAGTCTGGAGGATCTGGCATCTGCAAAATTTATTCCCAGACAGACTAGCCTCGAGGCAAACTGGAACACCAGTCATTCATGTAGCAGTGAGCTACACCTGCATGCATATAAATGGCATTTTAAGAAGAAGAAAGCATAAAGCCACAAAGTCATAATGTGACTTTAGAGCTGGACCAGAGCTATAAAAAACACAGCCTTCAGGCACTTACATTTTTAGATGTTCTAAATCTTTATTGGTTATTATGGCAGTATGTATATGCATTTGGATTTTTAAATCAAGGAGGCATTTTAACAGTTCTCTTCACTTGTGCAGCTGTTTTCTTTAAATATATTGGTTATACACCTTACAGCTTACCCCTATAAATAGCCAAGCCAAAAAGAATTTGTCTTGACATTTTACTTAGCACATAATAGAATTTACAAATTCAAGCATGACTTAAGAATTTTCATAATTTTGCCCCTGTAACCCTTTGATTCCAATTGGTTAGAAATTAACCTATTTAATGTCCTTGGGAGCAAAGGGTTAAATCCTAGCATCAATGTTAATTAAAAATAATGTTGACCTCCTGTGCAAATATTCTTGTTCACTTAAGGACACAGTCCTCTCCCCTCCCCCATTCCATTCCATGCCAGTTTACAATTCAGTGAACTAGTTTTCTATTTATAGTGTCTTCACGTTAAATATTATTCCCCAAATATCAAGAATTATTCCTAAGACATAAAGGATCTCTATCGTCCCACCAAAAAAACTACATTGACTAAGAAAATCACACTAGTAACAGCAGTGATAATATGAAAACTACTAGTGCCAATGAGAAGATAGTAACAGTTTAACTCTTTCCATTAACTGAAGAACTTAATTAGACAAAAAGACAGTAACTGAGAAGAAATAAAAATGAACATGTATAACTTTGTGTCTGAAGGAAAGGAAGGATATATTCTAACTAGGCAGAAAGATGATATTCAACTTTAATTAAAATCTCCTAAATGGCCCTGGCCGGTTTGGCTCAGCGGTTAGAGCGTTGGCCTGCGGTCCGGAGAGACCCGGGTTCAGTTCCCGCTAAGGGCACGTACCTTGGTTGCAGTTTGTCCCCAGCCCTGGTTGGGTCGTGTGGGTGGCAACCACTCGATGTGTTGCTCTCACGTCGATGTTTCTCTCTCTCTCTCTCTCCCTCTCATTCTATCTGAACAAAATATCGAAAAATGTCCTCGGGTGAGGATAAAAAAAAAAAAAAAAAATCTCCTAAATGTATGCTTGTAGTTAGAGACACAGTGGTTGTGGGCTAGGAAGGTGGGCTAGGAAGGTGGGTTACCAGGGGTTACCAGGCTTTGGTGAGTCTTCAAGCCTGGGCCCTGACTCAGCTTCGCAGGCCCTGAGACTCACTTTTGTCAGAACATCTACTAGAAGTCACACAAAAACTAATGAACAAATAAGAATTTTCATGTATTTGTTTTTAACTTTTAAAAACTGTATCTATAGCCCTGGCCAGTTTGGCTCAGCGGTTAGAGCGTCGGCCTGCGGTCCGGAGAGACCCGGGTTCGGTTCCCGCTAAGGGCACGTACTTCGGTTGCGGTTTGTCCCCGGCCCTGGTTGGTCGTGCGGGTGGCAGCCACTTGATGTGTCCCTTCACGTCGATGTTTCTGTCTCTCTCTCTCCCTTCCTCTCTCTCCCTCCCACTCTATCTGTACAAAAAATGGAAAAATATCCTCGGGTGAGGATAAAAAAACAAAACAAAACAAAACAAAAACTGTATCTATATATGTATAAATAGATAAATATGTCTGTATATGTGCTTGCCTGCATGTGCTCATTTATTTGGATTTTAGGTGCAGAAGATTGAGTTAATGACATTCTTCAGTTACTGGCATGTTATCATTATTGGTCCCACCAAGATCCCTCTCACCTGTTTGTATGTCCGTCCGTCCAGCCAGCCAGCCAGCCAGCCAGCCTTCCTTTT
The DNA here is from genome assembly GCF_014108415.1 of Molossus molossus. NCBI lineage: Eukaryota > Metazoa > Chordata > Mammalia > Chiroptera > Molossidae > Molossus > Molossus molossus. Next base: position 188,956,801 of record NW_023425344.1, read on the forward strand.
ACTCATCATATTCTACTCCTATTTCCTATTCCCATAGGTAATTTAACATATTTAATGTGAATCCTTTTTATTCGAATGCATTATTTAAATGGTATATTATTTTATTTTATGTGCGTATATTTTTAGTTTACATGAATGTTATTTCATTCTATATCTTTTGTAACTAGTACTATGTTTTAAAGCTCTATTTTCATTGTTATGGTACGCTGAAGGGTTGTGAGTTCGATTCCCGGCCCTAGTTAGGGAATGCGCAGAAGGTAACCAATAGATGTGTCTCTCTCACATCAATGTCTCTCTCTCTCTCCTCCCCTCTACCTCCCTTCCTCTCTCTAATAATCAATGGAAAAATATTCTCAGGTGAGGATTAAAGACAAAAAATGCATCTCATCCCCAAACCCAACTTGTTGAATTAGACTCTGCATTTTAACAAGATCCCAGGTGATTCTTACGCACATTAAAATTTGAGAAGCACTAGTATAAGCCACTCCTCATATGTTTTTATTTCTTGCCTAATTGACACACTATGGCAAGTTACCTCAAACCTCTAAACCTCAGCTTCCTTACCTGTAAAACAGGAGCAATAATACTAGTACCTACCTTGTAAAAACGCTGCAATGAGTAAGTGAGCACTAAAATGTGCAGCATAGTGTCTGACATGTTAACCCCCCATGTTCGCCGTCTTTACAGGACTCTGCAAACATCCTTAGTGTAGGGAGTCAAGTATGAGAGCAAAGGCAACACTCTGCCCTCCCAGGATGGAAACTGGGTGTTTCCAGGACATCTGTGGGGTGAGGCTTTTATTGACATTGTTGCTGCCAGGAGTATAGAACAGACTGCTGGCATCTGCTTTCCTGAGGATTGACAATTCACAATTTGTGCCTACAAGCAGCAGGTTTGATTTTATTTTTTAACTTCCTTAAGCTCAATAGTAGAAGTCATTGTTTAGAAATGACTAGGTCTATTTAGCTAGACAGTAAAGATATAGGCCAACTAATGAAAACAAAGCACATTAAGAAGGACTGTAGGACAAAAGTGAGATTAAAGAAAAAAGACTTTTTTTTTTATCCTCACCCGAGGGCATTTTTTTCTTTTTTGCAGTTATCTTCAGATAGAGCAGGAAGGAGAGAGGAAGGAAGAGAGAGAGAGAGACATCGAATGGCTGCCACCTACATGACCCCAACCAGGACCGGGGACAAACCGCAACTGAGGTACGTGCCCTTAGTGGGAACTGAACCCGGGTCTCTCCGGACCGCAGGCCGATGCTCTAACCGCTGAGCCAAACTGGCCAGGGTGAGATCATAATTTTTCCTTAATTGATTTGTTCATTGCTCTATTTATCTAATCAGTAAAAAGTTTATTGAGGACTACCTGTGCTGGGCACCTACAGATGGATTTATTTAACAAACCTTTGTGGAGCACTTACTGTTGCCAAACAGTGTTCTAGGTTCCGGGACTAGAACTGCGGATAAAATGAGACAATGCCACTGACATCTAGTTATTCATAGATTAATGGGGGCTAGTGAATGCAAAAAAAAAATAATGGAAGACAGTAAGTGTTATAATAGAGGTGCTATGGGAACCCAGAAGAAAATACATCTGAATTTAGCTGGGGCGATGGCAACCTGGGAATCAACACAGCTAGTATTTTTACTATGCGCCACTGTGTTAAGTAATTTACATAACCTATGATATTTAATCTCACAACCACTCCATGCAGTGATTTTTCTCACTTTATAGGTGAGGAAACTAGAGCAGAGAAAAGTTAAATAACTTTCCCAGCGTTGCTTAACTTGTAAGAGATGGAACCACATTTGAACCTGAACCTCGCGAATTCTGAAACCCATACTCTGCTCCGTACGCCAGGCTGCCTTTTGTCTACAGAAGATGTTGGGGTTGGACCTTGAAATATAAACAAGAGTGGACTGATGGGTAAGGTGCAAAAACCTTTTAGATATTGTAAACATTGTGTCCAAAAGCATGAGGAGAGAATGAACAGGTTGCATTTAGGAAGCTGTTGTGACTAAGGACACATTAAATTCAGTTGTGATAACCCCCAAATCTCAGTGGTTTAACACACAAAAATTCATTTCATACTTACACACTGTTTCAAGGAGATAGGCAGTGGGTTTTGCCTATCCACTGTCACTCAGGGACCCATGAGGCCACTCAAGTGGAAAAAGAAAAAAATAAAGAGAATCATGAACAAGATTTTTGCTGCCTCAGCTTGGAAATGACACACATCAGTTCCCCTCCCAGCCCATTGGCCAGAACTAGTCACATGGCTCCAATTACCTGCAATAAGCTGGGCAGAGTATGGGAGAAAATAAAGTATAGCATGAGTGTTACTGTCTCTCGCATTTACTTAAAATTTTTTTTAGTTTTTTTTTTTTTCTATTTTTCTTTTTAAGTAATAAAGGTAGAATGCATCAAAGTAAAAAGTCCTGATTCCTGACCAAGACCTTGGTGACTGGTCTGATTTTAACTTGTCTCAGGTAAATTCTCACTGAAGGATTTCTGGATGAACCAGATCAGTTCTAGGCCAAATGAAGGTTTAGAATCTTTCTGAGCTGGTAGAGAGGACCAGATTTTCAGAGCAAATCTTTCTTAGGTCCAGAACTGAACCATGTGCTGTGTGGGACACAGATTAACCTGGAGCAGGCTACACCACTGGGCACATGGACCAGATAAAAGTATATTAAATTATTCCTTCAGTGTATTTTATATATTTTCTTTGAAAGTTTTTGTTTCACAATATAACTGTGATAAATCAGTTTAAAAATGAAAATAGAAATGACTTTTTATTTTCATGTGTTTATAAGCTGTTTAATGGTAAGTAATTAGACAAAATGCAAGCAATTCTAAAATTATACTTCCTATGGTACACTAGTATATTTTGATAAAATATTCCATATTCCAAAATTGCATGTATAACTTTTAATGTTAGAAGGGTAAAGGGGTTAGCAAGAGGTTGGAGAGATTAATAAATGGATTATTTACATTAAAATCTCCTCTTACCAGTCTTGTGATTAATCCATCAGGAGTTTTTAAAGTGCTTTCTTTATTTCAAATTTGTATCAAAATTTGGTTCTTAATCTTATTTTAACAACAAAGTGCCTAAACTTCCCATTAGCCAGTGCTATTATAGCCCTGTTTCACAGATAAGGAAAGTGAATATGTGAAAAGTTAAGTAACCTGGCCGAGGCATCAGGCTGGAATTTGAACCCAGGCTGACTGGTTTCAGAGCCCATAGCTTTTATCCAGCTTTACTTGTTCAGTGGACAAGATGAGTACAAGCAGCAAGGTAATTGGCAAGAGGGGGCATGAAAAGTATTCTTTATCCTTACGGTATGTATTTAAATCTGGGCCATAAAGTGAAATTTTCAAAGAAATGTTCTTTACTTTCCTAATCTGTTCATGCAAGAAAAGTTCTTGCTGCATACCTTAAGTTTTTTTTTTTTTTTTTAATTTCCCGAACCACTGCAAGGGTGGGTGGGCTGGACACATTACAAAGTCATAACATGAAATCAGCCATGACAAGCCTTTCTGTGTCCTGGCATCAGCTTCCTGGGAGTCAGAGCTGTAGTTCAGTTTGTACTTCCAGTTAATGTTGCCACCGACCGGAGGAAGAAATGTACTGGGAATACACTGTGCCCATCACTTAAAGACAAAACTATCTTAATTGCTTTATAATAACATAATTATCCCATTAAACCAAGTTTTACAGTGGGAAATTCAGTTCAGTAGTGGTGAATAGAATTTTTAGTAGACTTGATTTTAAAGCAGTTTTAGGTTCACAGCAAAGTTGAGTGAAAAATACAGAGAGTTCCCATATACACCCTGTCTTGCCACATGTATAGCTTTCTGCATTAATATCCTGCATCAGAGAGGCACATTTGTTACAACTGATGAACCTACTACATTGGCACATCATTATTGCCCCTAAAATAGTTTGTTTTTCACCTGAAAGATCTAACTGTCTGATTCTAAGTGACCCAACCACACAACTGATGAATTCATTGTGAACATTCAGACTAAGCATTATCAAGTATAACCTTTAGTTAGAAATACATAATCCCAGTATATTCAGAGTTTCAGAAGATTTTGGTAGTGTGTTGTTTTTTTTCTGGATATAGCTTTATAGTTTTCTTCTTTTCCCCCATCCCTCTGTTATTTCTCACTGAAAATTAAAAATCCATCAGGGCAGGAAAGGATGGAGTGGCCGCCAATGTGCAGTCGGACTCAACACTGATTAACCCTGAGCTGTACTCGTTCTCATTGTCATAAGGTAATCAGGCTGAGATTTTCTCTTCCAACACAAGTTGGAAAACAGAAATCTGAACAGATTGGGAACCAGCAGAAAATGTGTTAGACATAATAATGTGAATAGTTAATATTTATTTATTTATTTTGATCCTCACCCGAGGACATTTTTTTCCATTTTTTGTTCAGAGTGGGAGGGAGAGAGAGGAACAGAGAGAGAGAGAGAGAGAAACGTTGACGTGAAAGGGACACATCGATTGGTTGCCACCCGCACAACCCAACCAGGGCTGGGAACAAACAGCCACCGAGGTGCGCACCCTTAGTGGGAACTGAACCCGGGTCTCTGTGGACCGCAGGCCAACACTCTAACCTCTGAGCCAAACCGGCCAGGACTAGTTACTATTCATTAATTAAATAGCATTTATACCATGTGCCAGACTCTGTGAAAGTCCTTTGCATGTGTTATCACATTTAACTCTCACCAGCATCCTATAAGATAGGTATTATTATTTCCACTTTACAAATGGGTAAATAACACCACACCAGACTGGTAAAATGCATTGCTGGGATTTAATATCAAGTGTATCAGAGTAAGGTAACTGGTTTAACAATCCCCAAAGCACAGTGATGTAACACGATAACATTTGTTTGTTGCTGGAGCAAAGTGAAGTGCGGATGGTCCTCATGAGGTGGTTCTCTCGGGCAGCTCAATGCTAAGCACTGACTCATGTACATTGGCCCCTTCCGTCTTATATCTTGAGCATGTTGTATCTTCAAGATCTCCTCATCATCAACTAACCTCAAGTTATCAAGTAGAGCATGGAAGACTGAATAGGATGTTTCTTGGCCCAACCCGAAAGTAGTGAAGGCATGATGCCCACATTCCACTGGTTAGAGCTCAGTCTCATGGTTCCACCCAGATGCAAAGGAACCTGGGAACTGTAGTTTAGCTCCATGTTCCAGAAGAAGAGACAACCTGAATTTTAGGGAACCCAATAAATCTCTCCATACCAGGTTTGTCTGACTCTAAACTCTTAACCACTAGAATCTGCTGTAACTCTTCTTCTCCCCTAATCTTTGACCAGAAACAATCAAGTCTCTCTGAGACTTAACATCACATGACATAAATCTATATGGGAGTTTAAACAGCAACAAGAAGTGGCATAATGCAGCCATTGTGAGTCTGGGAGATAACGCCAAACCTGATGACCTGTATATAAACTAGGTGACCTTGGGAAGGTTTCTGAATGTCTGCTTTTCCTCATGTTTTCCTTTGCGCGTCTCACAGATTGCTATGATAGATAGTCAAAGGAAATCATTTATGTAAAAGCCCTTTGTAAAAGGTAAAATGATACACAAATGTCAGATGTTGTTGATGCTGCTATTATTGTTTCTTCCTAAGTGCCAGAATGACTGATAGAGATCACAATCACTGGATAATGCTGGAGAAGAAGAAATCAGTGTGCGTTGGGCTGGTCAGGGAGTGCTTTATGGGAGAGTTGAAATTTGAATTTGATCCAGAAGGAAAGGTAGGGAGAAGGCATTCCAGGAGGGGAGCCTTGGGCCACTAAACAAGTAGGAGCTGGAAGGAGCAGTATGCTGTGAAACACTGAAAACACTGCTTGTCCTTAAAGTCTTCGAGGCTGGGGTGGGCAGGGACAAGTGGACTTCAGACTGCTGGCACCCTTGACTCACTTCAGCCACCTGTTGAGACGTTTCTCCACGGGCCACCCACAGTGCTGCACGTCTCCTTGCAATTGAGGCGCTGATTGTACTTTAGTCCAGGCCACCTGACAAGGCTCTCTGATAGTGACAGCGTGTCCTTCTGGAGTACAGGGAAGGCATGCTGACTGCCCATTATAAAAGATTCAGGGGACAAAGGCAGGAGGGGTGGGGAACATCTGTAATAGTGTCAACAATAAGACTAACTTATGGTACACTTTGCTTATGTTCAGTTTATTGCATGTTAATTATACCTCAGTAAAACCATTTGAGAAAAAAAAATTCAGGGGTGTCACCCATCTCCAACCCAGCATCATGACTGCTCTTAGACCCCTCATGAAACCCAAGATGGTCAAAAAGAAGATCAAAAAGTTCATCTGGTACTTATCAGACTGATACGTCAAAATTAAGCATAACGGCCCTGGTCAGTTTGGCTCAGCGGTTAGAGCGTTGGCCTGCGGTCCAGAGAGACCCGGGTTCGGTTTCCGCTAAGGGCATATACCTTAGTTGCAGTTTGTCCCCGGCCCTGGTTGGGTCGTGCGGGAGGCAGCCACTCGATGTGTCCCTTTCACGTCGAAGTTTCTCTCTCTCTCTCTCTCTCTTCCTCTCTCTCCCTCCCACTCTATCTGAAAAAAAAAAAAAAGGAAAAGTGTCCTGGGTTATGATTAAAAAAAAAAAAATTTTAAGCATAACGCAGAAATCCAGAGACATCAACAATAGGGTACAGAGAAGATTCAAATGCCAGATCTTGATGCTCAACATTGATCATGGTGGCAACAGAAAAGGAAGCATACGCTGCCCAGTGGCTTCTGGAAGTTTCTGGTCTACAACATCAAAAAGCTGGAAGTGCTGCTAATATGCAGAAAATCTTACTGTGCTGAGATTCTTCATAACCTTTCCTCTGAGCACTGCAAAGCCACTGTGCAAAGAGCAGTCCAGCTCGCCATGAGTCACCAATCTTAATGCCAGGCTGCACAGTGCAGGAAATGAATAGACAGCTCATGGGAAAGTTTTATTTGCATTAAATAAAACTATAAAATTCTTCAAAGAAATAAAAAAGATTCCGTTTCCCTAAGCTCCAAGTTCTTCGTGTACAGGAGTTAACTGACCTTATTCACATTGCCCTGTGGAAAGTAGTTCTTGGGGGAACTGTCTTTTTTAAAAAAGGCAGATACTCTAGTGACTACTATTAATGTGAGTAATAAACTATTTTTGTCTCTGACGCAGGAGTTTCACGTCTTCTACCAGCATCCATGAAACTGGAACAGGCTAACTTGTTAACTTGCACATTACAGTTCTTGACAGAACCTATCTCCAGGAGAGATTTCACTGAACAAAGCCACATACCAGGCAGGGTACTAAGTGCTGAGGACATAGAACCAAAAGGCACAGTTCTTGCCTGCAAGGAACCGCCAATGTACAGATTAGGAGTTTCCTGAGCTTGGTACTAGAATAAGTCCTCACTTAACATTGACAATAGCTCTTGGAACTGCAGCAAAATGACACTTATTACCATAGGCTAATCGGTATAAACAGGAGTTAAATTCCTATGGCATCTCAGCAACATTATAACAAAATGACATGGATTTGAGGACCTGTTGTAGTAGAGTTTCAGTGTAGCTAAATCTCTAAGCTAGTGAACACACATAGAAGAACGTCAAACTCAGACTAATAAAATCCTAGCCATGATTGCAATTGCAGCCTAACTGGGTGGAGACCATATGGTTTTGGTCATCTGAGAATAGGTATATTCTCTACAGATGGCAGAGCGGAGGAACACATAGGTACATGGAGACCTGAAGGCTTTAAAACAGTACCTTTCAGTCCTCAGCTGCCAAGAAGGGAGGTTGCTTCTAGATGAACTTATTCCTTCTATAGCTCTTTCCTAACTAAAGTGTTCTGAAGGGTGACAGTAGGAGTCTGTCCCAGAAAGCAAAGGGTGTATCTTAGCATGCAGACACCTGGTGACGTTAGTAAGTGGGATTTCTAACTATGGGATTTCATCTAGGATGTAAGAGAAGGCAGGAATTATGTTAAATGTGGGCACAACCAATAAACAAGGCTGTGTTATGAAAAACAGGAAGTCACATATAGATGGAGAAAGATCTAGACCTCTTAAGGCTATGATCTCTGAAACAGATTTGGTCTCATATACAGAGCCCAAGAAACTTGATTTTTTCTTTTTATTCTCACCTGAGGACATTTTTTCATTTTTTGTTCAGACAGGACAGGAGGGAGAGAGAGGAAGAGAGAGAGAAACATCGACATGAAAGGGACACATTGAGTGACTGCCACCCACACGACCCAACCAGGACCGGGGACAAACTGCAGCCGAGGTACATGGCCTTAGCGGCAACAGAACCCAGGTCTCTCTGGACGGCAGGCTGACGCTCTAACTGCTGAGCCAAACAGACCAGGACAAGAAACTTGATTTTTAATAGGTAGGGGCTTCACCAGAAAATGGGTGAGGCATTATGACAGTAAGGAAGTGAGGAAACCTGGCAGGCAAGGTACACAGTAGTCTGGGCCTAGCAGACAGAGCTAAAAGTGCTAGAACAATTTAATAAATACACTGGCATTCTAGGTTCATCTGACAAAGTAGATACGAATAGGAATTATATGGTGTTTGGCTAAAATGAGAACCTATCACTGAAATCTGATATGTGACAGCATGAAATCAGGTCCTTTACACATGTGACAGGGGTGAGTTTGGTCCTCGGCACAGGGAGCAAGAATTCATTCATAGGCCCGGCCAGTGTGGCTCAGTGGATTGAGCCATGTCCTATGGGCTGAGAAGTCCTGGCTCAATTTCCCATCAGGGCACATGCCTGGGTTTCAGGCTTGATCCCCAGTGTGGTGGAGGTGGAGGAGGCATGCAGGAGGCAGCTGATTGATGTTTCTCTCTCACATCGATGTTTCTCTCTCTCTCTCTCTCTCTTCCTCTCTCTAAAAAAATCAATGAAAACATATTTCTTAAAAAAGAATCCATTTATGCAACAAAAGTGTATTGGTGCTGTTCTAAATGCTACAGATAAAGTAGCAAATAAGGCCAGCCAGTGTGGCTCACTGGTTGAGCATTGACCCATGCACCAAGAGGTCGCCAGTTTGATTCCTGGCCAGGACACATGCCCAGGTTGTGGGCCAATCCCCAGTGGGGGGCATGCAGGAGGCTGCCAATCGATGTTCTCTTTCATCGATGCTTCTAGCTCTCTCTCCCTCTCCTTTCTTCTCTCTCTAAAATCAATAAAGGAAAAAAATGTTTAAGTAGCAAACAAGATAGACAAAAATCCCTGCTCATTTTGTTCTAAATATAGTTAAATCTGGCTCTGAGCCACCTAGGTCAAGGGAGATGAGAAATCCAAAATTTGTCATGCTTTTTCTGGGTAGGGGATTTTATTAGGAGTGTCTGTACCTTCCTGGGATCTTACATATTCCAGAATATTCTTAGATGGGCCTGTATTAGCTACCACTGCTGGGGGGTCATGATCCAAGTCCTTATGGCCCCTAATATTTGCAGGGCTTAGGACAAGAGCACAAATGGAGGTTCATATACCATGTGTTAAATATCTTGAAGTTATAAATCAAGCTGAAAAACGACTAAATCAAATAGATTCTAGCATTTCATCTTGGCAAATATAACCTCATAACAAACTGGAAAGCTTAGTTCAAATTTAGAATTTGGGAACTTCGTGGAGTTCCGGCTGTGGCAGTGTGAGGACAGGTGGCCCTTGGTCCTCACTGTGGCCTGTCCTCTTACTTCTCCCGCCCAAGCTCCATCCTGCATAACAAGGGAACTTACATGCAAGTGTGAATAGTCCAGCTGCATATCCAAGCTCTGCTCACCGATGTCCACCCTTGCCCAAAAGTCACATATTAAATGTCTCTCAAGTGAGGGTGTGCACACACAGGGATGCTGCCTTCAGAAAGATGGACCCTGGATAAAGTCTGGTGCAGGACCCGAAAGCAGTTCATGGTCATTTGGGCTGGGAATTCTGGGGTTCCAGGTATGTGGAGCATGGTCTAAAAGGGTGAGGTGTGGGCTAGGGGTACACATGTCCCTTGCAGACCTCTTGCTCAGTAAGGAAGCATGTAGCCCATGGACTGCCAGAGCGAGACCCACTCAAGTATGGGACCCAGGGTGGGAACTTGTCTTGCCCATGTCTACAGGTGGTACTGTTCTTGTGGGTAAGTGATTCCACTACTTCTGAGCCAAGCTTGGGCTAGGTATATAAAATTGGGAACCTTGAAGTCTGGTGGCTATCCATCTTGCCCCTGAGATACAGCACACTGATGAATCTGCCATCACCACCAGAGGCCCTGTATCCAACTACTGTGTGGGAGTAGGGCACATGGAACCCATAAATTCATTCCTGGAAACATGAGGAGATAATCCCCAAACAGATTTCTCTTCCGTGTTGGTTTCACTTTTGCTTCTCCTAAGCTTTGGTGTCTCCTGCCAATCCAGCTGTATCACCTCCAAGACTAGACCCAAAGTTGTGTTCTGTGTGTCAGACAATTTTTAATTTTGGCCCAGCAACATTAAAGCTATTAAATACTCCCTGAGGCAGACTTGGCTACTTTCCTTGGATGGGATGACAAACATCTATAGCAGCCAGGGCAAGATACAGATCAACCTCTCAAACTATTGCTCCACCAGATGCATAGTATCCCATTCATTTCTGTACAACAGTCTGATTGAAGAAATGAAACAAGCTCAGGAAGATTAAACAACTTGCTGAAGGCCATAAAAGAAGGAGAAGAACAAGAATTCAGTCTCAGAGTTGTCTTGCTTCAAGGCCTATGTTCTTTCACCATCCACACTCTCACTTACCACACCTAAGAGCCTTAAAGAAACTCAGAAACAAATTTATGAAACTGTCTGCCAAAGTGTATAATCTTGTGTAACTTACATTCTTTGGAATGGTTCCTGAGGTTTGTCTTTGGAGATTCTTGATGCAATGAGAGAAGAATTGGAGTCTGTTGGAAGACATATTTCTATTATGTGATCTTACAGCATTTTAGCAAAAATAGAGACTGTTGGAATTAATCAGCTTTTTTTGCATTATGGATTTATTTCCAAAAAGCCACTAAGATGCTCAGCAAAAAAACTCAACATTGTCGCCCTGGCCGGTTTGGCTCAGCGATTAGAGCGGCAGCCAGCGGTCAACAGAGACCCGGGTTCAGTTTCCACTAAGGGCACGTACCTCAGTTGCAGTTTGTCCCCGGCCCTGGTTGGGGTTGTGCGGGTGGCAGCCACTCGATGTGTCCCTTTCACGTCGATGTTTCTCTTTCTCTTCTCTCTTCCTCTCTCTCCCTCCCACTCTATCTGAACAAAAATGGAAGAATGTCCTCGGGTGAGGATAAAAACAAACAAACAAACAAACAAACAAACAAACAAACAAACAAACAAACAAAAACCCCAGTAATGGTGGAGGAAGAGGCTCTTAGGTAATTTGAATTGTTATTGAATTGTTAGAGTAGCCTAAGAAATTCAAACAACTGCCTATCCAAGGTTCTAGGGAAATGAGACTGGCAAGAGCGGTGGCTGTATCTCTTTGTATAGTGTAAAAAACCTTTAGGCAATTGATCAATAAGTATGCACCATGGCACTAGTACTATAGGCAAAACATTTAAATGACTCAAGCAGTTCTTGAGATGCTTACACTACACATGGTTGGGTAAATGAGATTCACATCCATGAAACAAGTATGAGCAACAGTGATGCTATGTAATTAGAGACTGTTGGATTCTGAGAAAAAGAGAAATAGACTTTCTTTGTTTACACTTTTCCAGAGACTCACAGTATGAGTGGTGATTAAGGTGAGATCAAGTCCATGCTCGCTCGCAGTCATTCAACCAATATGGGTGATGTCGGTGTCAGATGATAATTTTGTGAGGGCTGAGGGCTGTGGGAACAGATCACAAGATAGTGTTGTAAGTACAATGATAAAGGGTGCACTTTGGGGGATTATTTGTGTGCTGTTAGTATTTTTTAGTAGAAAGTTAAATTGCTGTATTTCATTGACTCTAAGATGCCATAAATTGTAAGATTTTATACTGTTTTATTTAGCATGAAGAAAGAAAAAAAATGTCCTGCCAGTTTCATTGCAATACCATCCATTGTAAGACATATCCCAATAGCAGAAGTGTTATAATATGAAATAAATGTTCATTTTAGAATTGATGAAATGGGGCTACAAGAGACATAACTTGGCTTGATCCTTACCTCTGGCTGTCCTTTGCTTTTAGAAGACAGACACAAGAGTGCCTATTCTTCCCTTTCTATAATTCTTACTGTTGTCAGTCTCTGCATTTCCTAAGAAGAGAGGAAAAATGATAACGAGAAGACCTTTGATTTCTCTCACTTCTATTTAGTTCTAGCTCAATAGTATAGCGGAGGCCAACAATAGCATTTGAAATAGCAGCTAATGCTGATCAGATGTTTAGTATGGATGCAGAGCTGGGCTAATTGCTATTTACCCATTACTTAATTTAATTATTATTTAATTCATTGAGTAAAGTAATTAGTATCTCTATTTTACTGATAGGTAAACTGAGATATACTTTTTTTTTTTTTGATATGTGCCCCTAGCGGGAACCGAATGAGGGGCTCTCTTGTCTGCAGGCCAACGCTCTAACCACTGAGCCAAACCGGCCAGGGCGATAAACTGAGATTTAAAAGCCAGATTGCTGCAAAGTATCTGCGATAAGATTAGAATGTAGTCTGTCTACTTCTCAAATTTATGTTTTTAACCACTATACCAGGAAGTGATTTGATAAGACCTGATTTCCTACAAAGGAAAAAATCAAGACATTTCAGTTAGCATTTACCACTAACATCTTTCTTAGGGATCTTTCAGAAAACAAAACATGGCTATACAGACTGAACGACCCATCTTACACTATGACTATTTCTGATGTCACTATTGCATAACTAGTCTTTATACCGTTTTTGCGAATTATACTGCTAGATGATGAATTTTAAATTGCACGTCTAAGTAGACTAAGAACTCTATAGTTAGTGGGTTATATTTAAGTGACCACAGGATAGATAAGGTGCACAATTAAAGAGAACATTCCCTCCAAACCCCTAATTTGTGTTAGGATATTCAATTACCACCCTCTATGTGGAGGCATGAATTTTGATTCAGTAGCAATGAAGTCAGGCCCAGAAGTGTGCAGATTCAAAATTATTTAGCAGCAAGTATTACTTAACCCACACTTGACACAACTGTTTGCATTCACAGACAATTTTGGCTTGTCTGATTTTAGAAGGGGTTTGGCTAATCCTTGATTAACCTGAGGTAATGAGTAGAATTTTAGAATAGAAATGTCAGCTTCTAGCATCTTAATGGATTTCATTTGATCACCCTGTAAACTGGGCCGGTGATTCTCAAACTTTTTGGTCTCAGGACCTTTATACTCTTAAAAAATATTGAGGACCCCAAAGAACTTTTGTTTATGAGAGTATTTTTTTATCCTCACCCAAGGACATTTTTCCATTTTTTGTTCAGATAGGGTGGGAGGGAGAGAGAGAGAAACATCAACGTGAAAGGGACACATCGAGTAATTGCCACCTGCACGACCCAAACAGAGCCAGGGACAAACTGCAACCGAGGTACGTGCCCTTAGCGGGAACCAAACCCTGGTCTCTCTGGACCACAGGCTGACACTCTAACCGCTGAGCCAAACTGGCCAGAGCTGTTTATGAGAGTTTTATCTACCACTGTTTTCCGTATTAGAAATTAAAGTGGAGAAATTTTAAAAAATATTTATTAATTCATTAAAAATAATAACTTTATTACATGTTAATATAAATAACACATTTTATGAAAACTATATTTCCAAAACAAAATAATTTCTTGAGAAGAGTGGCATTGTTTCACATTTTAAAAACCTCTTTAGTGTCTGGTCTCATAGAAAACAGTTGAATTCTTATATCTGCCCAGCATTCAGTCTTTTGTGATAATGCACACCATGTGACCTCTGCAGAACTCCAATATTCACGCATGAGAGAATTAATGTATTTTAAAAAGGCAAATGACATCTTTGTATTATTATGAAAATAATTTAACTTCATGAACTTTCTATAAAGGCATCGGAGATCTCCAAGGGTCCCTGCACCACACTTTGAGAACCACTGAACTGGCAAAATGGATTAGTCGTAGTTCCAAGCTACTATTTATAGAGCTAAAACAATATCAGATAAGATACTTTCTAATGACCAATAATCTTTTTTTAAATTTACTTCTAAAATGTATCTTTATTGTTGAATGTGTTACAGATGTTCACCTTCCCCCCCCCCAATTGACCCCCTCACCCCTGCTTACCCTTTCCCTCCCCTTCTGCAGGCCCTTTAAGAGTTTTTGTTAACGTTTTTTTCAATTATTATTGTGGTAAAATATGTATAAAAATTTACCATTTTAAGTGGTATCAAATACATTTATAGTATTGTGAACCATTACCACCATCCATCTCTAGAACTTCCTCATCTTTCCAAACTGAAAATTTGTACTCATTAAACTGTAACACCTCCCACCTTTGCCCCACCTCTGAAAACCACCATTCTACTTTCTGTGTCTATAAATTTGACTATTTCTAAGTACCTCCTATAAGTGGAATCATACAGTATTTGTCTTTTTGTGACTCGCTTATTTCACTCAGCACAGTGTCTTTGAGGCTGATCAATATCATAGCATGAGTCAGAATTTCATTCCTTATTAAAGCTGAATAATGTTCCATTGCATGTATATATCACATTTTTTATCCATTCATCTATTTATAGACGTTTGAGTCACTTTCACCTTTTGACTATTGTGAATAATGTTGTTATGAACATTGATCTACAAATGTCTGCTCATGTCTCTGCTTTCAATTCTTTTGGGTATATACCCAAAAGTGGAATTCCTGGACCATATAGTAATTCTATGTTTAATTTTTTTTTTTTTTTGAGTAACTGTCATATAGTTTTCCTGTGTCAAAATTTTTTTTTCTTTATTGATTTTAGAGAGAGAAAGGGAGAGAGAGGAACACTGATGAGAGAGATCATCGATTGGCCACCTCCTGCATGCCTCCCACTGGAGAATGGGCCCACAACCGGGGCATGTGCCCTGACCAAGAATCAAACCAGCGACCTTTTGGTGCATGGGTCGACGCTCAACCACTGAGCCACACCAGCCAAGCTGTGTCAAAATTTTTAACATCACTTATTTCCTGCTAAATCTTTTAAAATACATTTTTCATAATACTGAAATATTTTGTTATTTTCCATAGATTCTATCTAATAACTAAGAAACATTCAAGGAGTAGCTCATGGATTTGATCTATAACATAAAGAATTATGAGTTCTCTGGTAGATAGCTTTCTTATAGCCCTAGATTTCAAGGAGCTCTCAAACTAAATCAGAACATGCAAATTAAGTTCTATTAGTAAAAGAATAAAAACAAGAGAGAAGAAATAAAATGTATTTGGCACTGAGTGTGTTCCAGGCGCTGTTCTAGATATTGGGGACACAGCAGAGAACATAATGGAGTCCTTGCCCTCAAAGGTGAGAGCTATAGCTGATTCAAAAATTCTGAAACTGTGATCCTCAGACCATGAGTGATCAATGTATCTTCATGTGATCTGGGGGCTGTCAGAAAAATCAACAGTTCATCATTACACCAGTGTCTATCTTTCACCAGCAGTGCAACATTGGGTATTTCTAAGAGACAGTACCAGTAGCATCATGTCCACCCAAGAATTTAGGGACAGATACCCATGAAATGTTAAATATTTATGCTTGCCGACACCCAAATCTTCAAGAACCAGAGGAGGAGTTTCTAAAAGCTTTTTCTAGCCTGGCTAGTGTGGCTCAGTGGTTGAGCATCGACCCATGAACCAAGAGGTCGCCGGTTCGATTCTCGGTCAGGGCACATGCCTGGGTTGTGGGCCCAATCCCCAGTGGGAGGCATACAGGAGGCAGCCAATCCATGTTCTCTCTCATCGATGTTTCTATCTCTTTCTCTCTCTCCCTTCCTCTCTTTCTAAAATCAATAAAGAAAAACTATTTTAAAAAATAAAAATAAAAGCTCTTTCTAGAAAGAACAGAGGAACAGGGAAAAAAAAAGAAAAGAGAAAACTTGTCAGAGGGAAGGAGTGGGCAGTGGTTCTAGGTTTGTTTGTATTCCCTCTATCTTGAAGCTCTAAGCGTGGTGGTCCTTAGATGAACCTGGGCTGCAGCTTGCCCTCCAAAATCTGGGCAGATGGAGCGTAGGGAGGGCTCAATTGACTGCCCATGGCTAAGTAGCAAAGAGGTTCACAGCAGAAATGGTGTCTTTATCTAATAATTATGGTAGAAGAAGCTGTTAAAAAGTATTCAGATAGTTATTCTCCCCGCCCCTCGTCTATTTTTCTTCTCTTATTAGCCTTCTTTTTCTCTCAAAAGATAACTTACTAATATGCAATTGCATATTTGAATGCGATGACATTTTTTGTGCAAATATTCTGCTATAATTAATTATTCATATCAAAACATCTCAGTTCAAAACAGTTTTGCCCCAAAGAACTTTAAAGTAAAAAATAAGATTGATTTTATGTTGTTGCTTTCTAGTGCAAAGTTAGCAGGATGTGTATGAATTCCAGGAAGGTGAAAAAACAGTCAAATATGAGAACTCTGGCTACTGTTTTGGTATCTTTCTGAACAGCTGAGGAAATAGATCCCAACACTCAACAGATTCTATACAATGAAAAGCTACCATTACGAAACAAGTGCCCCCTTAACTGTGACAATTTATATACTCCATTGAAGTTCAGTTTTGAACCTGAACACAAAGGATAGATTGGAATGATGCGAAACCTTCTAAGACATAAAAATATACATTTGAAAAATCTGTAAGAGAAGCCCTTGATTGTTTATTATTCTTCCCGGAAGACACACTAATGTACACAAAGTAAGACGGTATCACTGATAGTAATAAATTGTGCAAATCACACTGCAGGAAAAAAGGAGGATAGTATTAGATTAGAGTGAAGGTTAAAAAGTATACAGAGCCCTGGCCAGTTTTGCTCAGTGGTTAGAGCATCGACCCGCCAACCAATGAGTCGCAGTTTGATTCTGGTCAAGGGCACATACCTTGGTTGAGGTTAACTCCCTGCTCTGGTCAGGTCATCGGGGAGGCAACCAGTCGATGTGTCCCTCTTGCATCAGTGTTTCTCTCTCTCTCCCTCTCCCTCCCACTTTGTCTGATAATAAATGGAAAAAAATATCCTTGGGTAAGGGTTAAAAAAAAAAGTGAACAAAAAAGATCTTGAGGTACATTCTATATTATCAGATTCATGACTGACAATGTAGAATGGGAGCACTTTCTAGGTTGTTGTCCGAGAATGTGCACTTCGCTTTCCCCCATGTCTCCCTTGATACCAAGGATGATTCTAAGTTTCTGATATGGTGTATGTCGGCTATTCAGTGTTAGGCTAAAACTGCTGGCTATTCTGCTGGCTATAATGCCCACCAGCATGATTGGAGAAGCCATTCTCAAAGAAAACACAGAAAAAGCAGTTCAAACAATCTAGTTTTAGAATTAATTGTGCCTTTACCTCAATAAAGCTGAAATTTAAATAAAAAGAAAAAATGATGCCTTACCAAAAACCATGCAAGCTGGGTCCTTTGTGGCAGTGAGGATTCATTCAGTCATTCATCCATTCATTTATCTATATTTCAATATGTATTTGGTACCTGTGATGGGCCAGGCACTGTGGGCCTTGGGTATATATAGTCTTGAACACAATAAACCTGACCCTGTCCTTAGATGTGTTCCTTGCTTTTCCAAATGTATGTATTTATTCTGTAATGATATCATTTTTGCCCTCATGGCTGTTATTAAATATTATCTCTTACCTCCACATCCCTCTTCTATACTCTTGTTTTGTGATGCTAGGGCTGGACCATGTGAACCACATTTTTGCTTTGCCAGTTTCTCTCTGTGAGGTATTTCCAGCAGGCAGAGAGAGTCGAAGTGGCTGGATGAGGGAGAAGAGATTTTCTTCTTTTGTTTGATTCCTGCTCTTTTCGGGGGCACGCCAACCTCATTTCTTCATCCTGGCTGTGTCACTCGGATCCAGCAGCAACACAGTCGGCCACACAGTCCAGTCTGCAGTCACAGTTTATTTAACACTTGCAGAAGCAGCCTCACCACAGCCCCTTTAAGACTCCAGTGTCAGCTGGCCAACACTGCTTCCCTACAGGCCTGGGCCCCAGTTCCATGGAGCCACTCTACTGAGCCAAGAGACACCAGCACCAGCTAAGCAGCACCCACTTCTCAGAGGTCTGGTACTCGGTTCCTTGGGGCAGCTCCTCAAAGCTTCTAAGTTTTCATTATTGCAACCTCTTCCCCTTGTTCCCCACTTCCAGAGGTGGAAGCTCTTTCTTGTAACATTATATCTGTATCTATATCTATATCTATATCTATATCTATATCTGTATCTGTATCTGTATCTGTATCTGTATCTGTATCTGTATCTGTATCTGTATCTGTATCTCTATCATCTATATTTATATCTATATATCTAATCTATATCTATGTATCACTATAGCTATGTCTGTTTATATCTCTGTCTATAGCTGTCTATATCTATCTATAATATTAGTGTCTCTTTTTCCTTTTTCTATTCTTCAGTATGTAGTTAACAATTCTTTAACTCCCTCGGTTAAAATAACTAGTATAGTTTCTGGTTCCTGATTGGACCCTGGCTAAAATTCTACCATCTGTCTTTACATATCTCATTTTGTTGTTTTATCATTTTGTAATAAATTCTTATTTTATAATAATGCTAGAACAAAGAACTCTTGCATTTTTTCTGTTCTTCGTGTTATATTTTGCAGACTGCATTTGGCATACCACGTTCCTTTCTGTATTGCTCTTTTCTTGGCCGACTGTATTTGCCATAGTTGCTATGTTTTCTTTTATTTTGTATATGCTTAATGTTTTTCATAAATTTTCTTTTCATCTTGCTTATGCATAACATAAACAGACCTTTTCAAGATATGTTTTTCTCTGATACAGTATAGGTAAATCTTTCTTGGCATCCTTTCTGCCTATCTCTATAGCTAGATTGAGGATTAATATTAGGAACAGATTTATTAAGATCCATGAAATGAGAAATGAATGAACGGAAACCCAGAAGTCTCTCTCTGCTGGGCTATGATCTTTCCTAATTTCAGAAGTCTCTCTGCGAATATGAATTATGATGAACAGAGTATAGTCATGTTTTTATTTAAAAAAATAAAAAATTAAGGGCAACTTGTATTAAGTATATAACTAAGCAATGTTCATTAAGAAACTTTTATTTATGTTTTTTAGGTTGTAAAAATAAGGTAACCTGAAAATTAAAGAAAAAAATGTATCATACAACCTGGCTCTCCTTACTGCTACTATGAACTGGACCACAGCTGTGGAATTGGACTCTGGTTAGAGATTTATGGTGTGGTCTTGTGTAAAAGCTCTGCCCAGCAAAGATCCCCAATATTGCATAGTGAATGTTCAAAACAATCAGACACTCCTTTTGAGGGCATTTGAACTTGAGACATAGGAGAAATTTTTGAGTAGTATTAGGAGTAGTAGAAGCAGAGTTAGAGTATCCCAGTCTCCTTAAAAGAAAAGTACGAATCAGAATCGAGAGCTTAAAGTGGCCTTGATGATAACAATACAACTCAATATTTTATACCTTAAGACTTTCTAGTTATGGAATTATGTCATCCCTATAAACCATGCTATTATGTCTCAATAAAGTACCATAATTATTGTGGCTTGAAACTTAGACTATAACTTACAGAGACATTTGACTTGTTTCTGGTTTTTCACTATTATATCTGAACAAATTCATGCATATAGCTTTAATCTTCTGTAAAATTATTTCCTAATTATAGCCTAAACTCCCCAAAGCAGTCTCAATTTAGATTTCAGAAATAAACACTATGGGTTTTGCTACCTGTGTTGCCACATTATATTCCAAAAGGATTGGAGGACTTTATCAGCAAGACTTAAATATGAATATCACTATAATCTCATATGTTATTTTTTCTGTTAATTCTCTCTATATAATTGTACCTCAAAGCTTTCTTAATTTGTACTTCATGATTTCTATCAAATATTGTTGATAAAATTTTGAGGGAACTTTGTTCAGGCCTAAAAGTCAATATAGCTGATCAGTTATCATTGAAGAGTAAGGGCAAAGGACTTTTTCAGATATGCAAATACTAAGAGAGTTTATTATCAATAGATATTTTATGAAAGAACTACCAAAGAATGTAATTCAGCAAGGAGAATGAATGTAAGAGGAGTGAGATATGGAGAAACACTGAATTTAGAAAAGATCACAGCTAAATTTTTAAAAATATATAATTTTTGCCCTGGCCAGTGTGGCTCAGCGATTAGAGTGTCGGCCTGCAGACCAGAGAGTTCCAGGTTCGGTTCCCGCTAAGGGCACGTACCTCGGTTGTAGTTTGTCCCCGGCCCTGGTTGGGGTCGTGTGGGTGGCAGCCACACATCCATGTTTCTCTCTCTCTCTCTGCCTCCCTCTCTCCCTGCTCTATCTGAAGATAAATGTAAAATGTCCTTGGGTGAGGATAAAAATAAATTAATTAAAAAAAAAATTATACAATTTTCAATTTAGCTTTGGGAAATACATTTCTATTTGATGTCAAATACAATGCTGAAAGACAAATTCTTGCCTCTACAAATGTTTCCAGTAGACACTGAAGCTATAACTGTCATAAGATAGATAAAAAAACATTTGGTTTTCTTAACATAATGCCCAGACTTGTACCACAAGTATCACAAACTCTTAACAATGAAAATTATATATTCACACAGTCATAATTAAGTCTACAGCCAGGAGCTGAGTAAAAAGTAGAGTCAGCTTTTAAATTGCACTTACCTATTATAAATTCCAGTAAGTGTTAATACATGAAGTGAGATGGAATTCTCAGTATTAATCAAGAATAAATGACTTCAATCTCTAAACATCCTAAATTTGGTCTGAGGTGAGTCTATCCTCATTACCTTTGACATTTTGTAAAATTTCAACTTCTTTTTTGAATTAAAGGGTTTGAAGAAGACTATAATACTTATTACTGCAAGCCTATATTTCTGTGGTTGTAATGGGTATATTAGCAGTTCTGAGGTTGACCTCAAGTTTTAAATACCTTATCATTTGATATCTCATGTGAACATGTTATTTTCTACTTGTGTCTGCCATTATAATTTTTCTTTGTATGAAGTTAGGTGAGTTATTTCAAGGTGAAAACAGTTGCTCAAATGAATGTTAGTGATTTCATGCTAAGCACAGAACATTTACTCAAATAATTTAGAAAATTTTAGTTGACTTGAGAAATAGTGCCTGATGCTGCAGTTCTTATTTATTTGCTTATTTAATATTTTTTTTTCTTTATTGATTTTAGAGAGAGAGGAAGGGAGAGGGAGAGATAGAAACATCAATGAGAGAGAACATCGATTGGCTACCTCCTGCATGTCCCCCCACTGGGGATCGGTCCCACAACCTGGGTATGTGCCCTGACTGGGAATCGAACCGGAGACTTCTTGGTGCGTAGGTCAACGCTCAACCTCTGAGCCACATTGGCTAGGCGATGCTGCGGTTTTTAACCATGACATCTCCCAGGATATTGATGAGCACATATGAATGTAAGACATGGTACCTATCTACGTGGAATCTACAATCTGCTGGGGAGGTGAGATGTGGGAACTGAATGGGGCCAGTTTATAGTTGTCTCTACTGACAGATTAGAGCAGTTTGAATTTTTTTTTTTTTTTTTTATCCTCACCCGAGGATATTTTTCCATTTTTTGTACAGATAGAGTGGGAGGGAGAGAGAGGAAGGAGAGAGAGAGAGAAACATCGACATGAAGGGACACATCGAGTGGCTGCCACCCGCACGACCAACCAGGGCCGGGGACAAACTGCAACCGAAGTACGTGCCCTTAGCGGGAACCTAACCCGGGTCTCTCCGGACCGCAGGCCGACGCTCTAACCGCTGAGCCAAACTGGCCAGGGCAGAGCAGTTTGAATTTGATCTGAGAGGGATGAAGACCTGTTGACTTTCCAGAGTAAGCAAGTAATGTGCCAAAGATGATGTTTCAGAACCATGTAAGTATAATCTGAACGTTATCTTTGCAATACCAGTTCTTTATGATCCATATCAAAGTTATTCACCTATTGTGGGAATTAACTTCAACAAATATTTAAACTGTAAACTGGAGTCAACCTGTCATTCAGCATGCGTGGGACCTGCCTTCCCCACCATCTGTTAACATGGTCTTTGAAATGCAAGTTTTACATTTGCCTATCCAAAACATAATTAGAAAGATAACAGTGTAGTCCAAGTCATAAAATCCAGTATGGTTGATTTCCTCTTTAGTCATCCTTTTTGGCTAAAATCTTCATTTTTTGGCATGATAAACCATTCTCTTTTATGGCTTCATTATCATATATCACCATCCTGTTTTTCTTTTTTTTTTATCCTCACCCGAGAACATTTTTCAATCTTTTTGTTCAGATAGAGTGGGAGGAAGAGAGAGAGAGAGAAACGTCCATGTGAAAAGAACACATTGAGTGGCTGCCACCTGCACGACCCAACCAGGGCTGGGCACAAACTGCAACCGAGGTACATGCCCTTAGTGGGAACCGAACCTGGGTCTCTCTGGACCACAGGCCGATGCTCTAACCACTGAGCCAAACTGGCCAGGGCCTGTTTTTCATTTTTAATTATAAAAATAACACCAGGAAAATATCATTGTGATCTTTTTGTGGGGAAGGGTTTCTTAAGCAAGATACACAAAGTGCAGTCCACAAGGCTGCATGTGCCATCCACTGCACAACTCAGGAGGTGCATTTACATACATCCTGATGTGACTGCCTCTCCAGAGCATGTATTGTGGTGGCCCCACAAATAAGTGGATTCAACACCATCAACAAACTTAAGATGGAGGACAGAGTGAGAGAAGGTATTTTCAATGTTTAAAACCAACTAGGAATTAATATCTTTTTTTCTTTTTCTTTATTGATTTGAGAGAGAGAGGAAGAGAGAGGGAGAGAGAGATAGAACCACCGATGATAGAGAACATCAATTGGCTGACTCCTGCATGTCCCCACAGGGGATTTGGCCCACAACCTGGGCATGTGTCCTGACTGGGAATCAAACTGGTGACCTCCTGGTACATGGGTCGATGCTCAACTGCTGAGCCACACTGGCCAGACAAGAATTAATATCTTGAATAGCATGTTCAGTAGTAACACGTGAGCCACAAATGTAAGCTGCATATGTAATTCTAAGTTTTCTAGTAGCCACATTATAAAAGGTAAAAGTAAATGGGTAAAATTAATTTTAACAATGTATTCGACATAATACATCAAAAATATTATCATTTCAACATATAATCAATACAAGATTATTAATATTTTACATGATTTTTGTACTGAGTCTTTGAAATTTGATGTGTTTTACACTGATAACATGTCGGTTGGGACCAGCCATACTTCAGGTACTCACCAGCTCCTGTCTGACCAGTCAATAGGTAGCGGCTACTGGCTACTGTACTGGACTGTACACCTCGAGAACATCAATGATACTCCTGCACATCAAGAAACAAAAGGAAACTAGAAAAATATGCGGAAAGGACAGAATCAAACAGTTTAATGAAAGAGAAATCTGAAGTCTGAGGAGATACTCATACTCATCAGGGGGAAAAAAGTTAACCTCAATCAATAAGATACAAATTTATATCCATCAAGCGGGAAAAAAATTAGACATCACCAATTCTTGGTGAAAATGTGTAGAAACAGGAGCTCTCATGATCTGCTGGTGGAAGTGTGAACATCACAGCAGTTTCTTAAGAGCGCTTTGGCTTTCTCGTGCGCACATCGACATGATGTCCTGAGTGTGAAAATGACACAGCGAGTGTACAGCATAGGTCCATTTTTTACATTCAAACACATAAACTCCACAACCCCCCACATATTTTACATATATATATATATATTTGAAGATAATTAGAATGGGTGGCTGGGGTAGAGGGAGAAAATGGGATCAGGGATAAAACTGAAAAACATGTCATACTGCTTATGATTAAAAATGCACAATGACTAAGATCTCATTCTAAATTCCCCAAAGCTCTCCTACTGATTTCTTGCTTAGGGGGGCAGGTTCTCGTTTGTATTTTTCACAACGCGGAAGGGGTTTTCACCATTTCACCTTGCTTCTGAGAGAGCCTGATCGGCTTTCAGTGTTCTTCTCTATGCCAGATCCTCCTCTGTCTGAACCTCCCACCCAGTCCTCTGGGACTGCTTCCTCCTGCGCATTTCACCACCAGCTAAACCAACACCGTGAGCATTATCTCACCTCCAACCCAGACACCTCTTTCTCTAAGCGTTCTTACGTCTACCGCCGGCCTTCCTTCCGTCTCCAAGAGGGGCATTTAGAGTCACCTTTCCTTTCCACTTCTTTAACACCGAGGCAGTTATAGACATTGTTTTTACATTGAACGTCACTCCTGTTTTGTCTTCATTGCCACCCTCTAAACCCAGACGACTCACCATCTGCCTTTAGATTCTTTTTAAAAAAAAACACACAAACTTTTTAAAGATCAGTTCTAGGTTAACAGCAAAATTGAGAGGAAGGGATAGAGATTTGACATATAATCTTTGCCCCCACACAAACATAGCCTCCCCCAGCTCGGCCGGTGTGGCTCAGGGGTTGGGTGTCAACCCATGCACCAAGAGGTCGCTGGTTCGATTCCTGGTCAGGGCACATGCCCAGGTTGTGGGCCAAATCCCCAGGGTGGGACATGCAGGAGGTGGTCATTCTATGTTCTGTCTCACCAGTGTTTCTATCTCTCACCCTCTCCCTTCCTCTCCCTTTAAAATCAATAAAACAAACAAACAAGCAAAAAATATAGCCTCCTCCGTTATCAACATCCCCTCTAAGAGTGGTATATTTGGCACAATTGGTGAACCTACATTGATACATTATTATCACACTAGTTTATAGTTTACATTAGGGTTCACTCTTCATTATGTACATTCTATTTTCATCTCCTGTTTTCTAGGTTTTGGATGAATGTATAATGCCATATATCCATCATTATAATATCATGCAGAGTATTTTCACTGCTTTAAAAATCCTCTGTGCTCTACCTATTCAACCTCTACCCACCCCCATCTTTAGATTTTCATTCTTTCTAGTCCATTTGCAAGTTGCCAGATCTCCCTATAGCACTATCTTCGCCACACTGCTGCCTTGCTCAGAACCTACGATGGTGCCAACAGTGAGCTTTCATTGCCTTTTGGTGGCTCAGTTTTATTTTCCCTTCACATACCAGTTCCCTTTTGGAGAATTATCTCTTCCCATTGAATACAGTTTGGAAAAACTATTAACCCAGTATTCATCTTCGTCAGCTATGAGAAGGGCATGTGACCCAAGCTAGGGCTCTGGGACACTCTATCCCTCTATTCAAATCCTTAGCAGTGTGATAAAGAGATCAGACATGGCTGAGTATTTATTTATTTGTCCTAGCATGGAACTCTTCTGGTCCCTGCCTTTTAGCCCTTGGAGGCCACTTTGCTTTCTAATGTTTCCAAACCGGATTCTCCAGGCTTCCTATTGGTTCTGATATCTTTCCAGTCAACTCCTCTCTTGAAGTTTGCCAGAGTTGGTTTCTGACACTTGGAAGCAGAGCCTGACTGATCCCTTCTCTGTTGTACAGAGTATGAACTTCTTTCTTGGTTTTGGATCCTGCCCGATCTGGCTCCAGCCTTATTTTCTCTTCCTTCCTAAAGCCACAGCCAGGTCAGTCACCTCCTGACTCGGGAAAATGCCGTGTTAGTCTTGCTTCTATGATTTATGACATCCTGGGATGACCTGTCTGCCCTCTTCCGTGCACCTAGATCCATTCTTCAAGGTTCCGCCTTGGACTTGTTTTTTTCCATGAAAACAAATATTATGCCCTAAAATAGTCTTTTACTGTCTTTGAAATCTGTTAGTACTTAGTGTCTGTTGTTAATTTGATAGTTGGAATCAAGTAATTTTGCACTTAGAGGAACATTTGATGGACCAGTCTCCTACCCCTCCAAATTTTTTGACTGATAACCTATTGAACAACTGTAGTCAAGAAGTCTTTCTTACGTGAAACTGACCTTTCTCATCCTATAACCTGTTAGTTCCTTTGATGATTTCAACTTGACATTCCAATAAACTAAGGACATCTTGAGTATAGACTCTGTGCTTTAGCTAGTGTCGAGTTCTCCCATCCCTGTGCCATCTGAGAACTTGGTAAGGCTGCCTTTAATGTCTCTATCTAAGTTGTTGATAAAAATACAAAAGAGAAAAAAAAATACAAAAGAGAACAGGAACAGGGCTAAAGACCAGATATATGCATATGATACTTAATTAGCCATGAATCACTTAATAATTTACATTTCACATATTTTCCAAGATATTGTGAGAGACTTTGGGAAATGTTTTGCTGAAATCAAGATACACGAAGTCTGTGATGTTCCCCTGACCTACTAACCTTGTTGCCCTGTCAAAAAGAAAATAGGTTATTTTGTCACAATTTGTTCTTAGGGAATCCCTGTCAGCTGCTGGTGATTGCCACGTGCCTTTTTAAGTGTTCACAGACCAATTGTTTAACAATCCATTCTAGACTTTTCCTGATCAGTCTCAAGCTTTGTAATGTGCAATTTCCAAAAGCTATACTTTTTTCCTGTTTGAAAATCAGAACCCTTGACCATTTTCAGCCTCCTGCCACCTCTTATTCTCTCTGTGAATTCTTAAAGTTGTTGATCATAGACTGCACACTTTTGGACTGTTCTTCACCTTGGAGCATGCTTTGTCGGAGCCCAGGCATTAGAACAACTTCAAGGCAATTACGTTTTCTCTGACTCTTTACTAACCTTAGGCTGTAAAACCCTTACCGCCTCTCTTTCCCCTCATTTTGCATTTTAGTATACATTTTTAAATTATTGAAATGATATAGACTCAACATAAAACTATCCAAATGTTACAGAAAGGTACAAAGGAAAAATAAAAGTCTCCTTCCCAGGCAATCCTGGTGTTAACCAATTAGAATGTATCCTTCAGTTTTCACACACTAATAAACGTATTCTTATATAATTTTAAAATGAGATCATACCCTACATACTGGGCTGCAATTTAGTTTTTTCACCTAAAATATATCATTAGCATCATCCTGTGTATCCCATGGTTGTTTTTTTTTCAATATGTACATGGTATTCCTTTGTAAACACTGCAAAAGTACACTCTCTTTCTCCACCTGTTTTTCTACATGCCGCCCCCGAGACTAAAGGGGAAACTACTTAGACGAAATAGGGGGGAAGGGCTCTGACCTCTCCCAAGTACATAGTCATGTTGTTATCTCGAAATGGCAATCTATGGTTTATGATTGCTTTCACATTTCATTTGATCTTCACACAAGCCTGTGAAGTAGATTATAAAGCCTCAGAGATATTAGATGACCTGACTCATGCCTCACAACCACTTAGACTAGAGAGTGAGGTTAGAATCCAGTCGTCTGCCTCTCGGTCCAGTGCTTATTACAGCAGAGACGGCTGCCTCTGTTGCCAGCCTGACGAAAACCTGTGCAGTGATTCACAGGGACCTGGGGATAATGGTTGTCAGGAATGTGCTGTGTCAGCCAGTGGGGGTCACCCGGAGCAGTGCTGGTTTGGGTGGTTTTTTATATGCTGAGAAACAAAGAGAATGAAAGCCTCCCCATGTCCTTCTCAGGTTGATCGATGATTTCTGCCTAGGCAGCAGAGACAGTCATAGTATGTATATGCACTTATATTCTTAAAATGTAAGGCTGGGATTCTTTTTTTTTTTTTTATCCTCACCTGAGGACATTTTTGCATTTATCTTCAGATAGAGTGGGAGGGAGAGAAGGAGGAAGAGAGAGAGAGAAACATCAATGTGAGAGAGACACATCGAGTGATTGCCACCTGCACAACCCAGCCGGGACTGGGGACAAACTGCAACCGAGGTACGGCCCTTAGTGGGAACTGAACCCAGGACTCTGGTCCACCGGCCGGCCGAGGCTCTAACTGCGGAGCCAAACCTGCCAGGGCAAGGCTGGGATTCTTAACCCTGCCTGCGCATTGGA
Source organism: Molossus molossus (assembly GCF_014108415.1). Taxonomy (NCBI): domain Eukaryota; kingdom Metazoa; phylum Chordata; class Mammalia; order Chiroptera; family Molossidae; genus Molossus; species Molossus molossus. The sequence continues at coordinate 188,984,954 of NW_023425344.1, forward strand.
ATCACTTGGAGAGCTTTAAGAAATAATTACCCTGGGGACCTCAAACCCCAGGTAGTCTGACTCAATTGTCTGGAAGCGGGAAGCCTCTCAGGTGATTCGAATATGCAATTAGGGTTAAGAATCAGCAGTGGAAGGGCAACTTGAATTGTGAGTGAAGTTAAGCTTTGCTAACTTTCTGGGAAGAAACACTGTTCCCCTTTCCTGCAAGTCTGCCCCATCAGAAGGGTTTCCAACTCCTTGGTTTTTAGACCTCCTCCCAGCATTGGGCCCCATACCAAGATGTTTGTTGATCACCTGGCCCGATAGGTAGTAGAAGGTTCAGCAGTCAGCAAACAGAGAAGAGACAGGAAACAAAACACCTCTATTTTGGGAAGGGGGGTGGGGGGAAGATTATCACTGGAGTGGAAAATCAAGATTTTCTTCCTAAAGGAAATTCCATAAAGTAGTGTGACTTTTTCTTTTGAGTAGACAATAGCCATTAGTGTCCATTAGACACCAGGAAGTTGGTATTCAATCATTCCAGGGAAGGGGGCACTTGTCATTCCTAGGGCCTCAAGTCCTGTTTAACCCCATGTTCACCTTCAGGGCTAAAGCAGAAATTTATCTCATCTCAGCTCCTGCTTATAGTTCTGTAGTCTTAGACCCTGGACACAAATCTATGCTCTGAACTTCAGAATAGCCTGTAGCAAACATGGCATCCATGTAGAGAATATTAATCTATTAACTAGAAGCCAACACCCAGAAAGATACTGAAGTCACTTTGTACTGATAGTGACCCTTAAAGCAATTTTGGTATTCTCTTGACACCAAAAATAAAAGAGAAACTTTCAGACCCTGATTATCCTGGATGAATGGTTATTCAAAGATTCCAAAAAGGGCAGTAGCAAAAAATAACCTAGATTTTACTTCCATAAACATTATAGACTTAAGGAAACATCTTAAAATATTACATGATTTATATCTCCAGACCGGTACCATGTATGACTTCGTCCCACAGTGGAAAGAAAATACCAGTGGGTATGAACGCAAAAAAAAAAAAAAATAGCCCTGGCCGGTTTGGTTCAGCGGTTAGAGCGTCGGCCTGCGGTCCTGAGAGACCCGGGTTCGGTTCCCACTAAGGGCACGTACCTCGGTTGCAGTTTGTCCCCGGCCCTGGTCGGTTGTGCGGGTGGCAGCCACTCGATGTGTTCCTTTCACATCGATGTTTCTCTCTCTCTCTCTCTGTTCCTCTCTCTCCCTCCCACTCTACCTGAACAAAAAATGGAAAAATGTCCTCGGGTAAGGATAAAAAAAAAAAAAAAAAAAAAAGCAAGGAACAAAGGCACTAAATACAAGCAGATGGAAAAAATCTGACTGAAACCAATAGCTCCCAAGATAAAATCAAAATAGATAGAGAGGAGCAAACATTACACAGGCAGCTTAGTAAAGGAGAGATAAGTAATTGTATCCATGAATTTTTAAAGATTAGTATGTGGGTAAATATCAAATTAATGGATACTTAAAGGTAGGGTAAGCAATCATCTCAGTTTTCTGGAAACTCTCCTGATTTTAGCACTGGATATCCTTTGTATTGGGGAAGCGTTCAATCTCCAGCAAACTAAGAGTGTGGATCACCCTACTTACAGGTCTATCTTCTTGGAGAATTAATGAATATAAGAAAGTCTTTTAGTTAGGGTCCTGTCATACAATCTAATTATAATAATTGAAGGAGAGTTTAATAAAGGGATTATTTTAAAAGGTATGGCCTGTGTGGCTCAGCTCGTTGGGTGTCGTTCCGTGCACCGAAAGGTTGCCAGTTCAGTTCCCTGTCAGGGCACGTTCCTGGGTTGCAGGCTGGATCCTTAGTAGGGGGTGTGCAGGAGGTAGTGGATCGAAAGTTTTTCTCCCTCTTCCTTCCTTTCTATCTCAAAATTAATTTTAAAAAATAAAAGTGACATCATTAAAAAAATAAAATAAAATAAATAAAAGGTGTGGCCATGTCACAGGAGAATCACAAGGAGAGTGTAGTATCTCAGAACTGGTAACCGCTGGGGTCCCTGGTGAGTAGAGGGATCTGGAGATAGATGGGTCCTGGAAATAGAGGGATCTATGAAAAGAGCCACCTGAGTGGGGCTGAGACCTTGGTTGGAGGGATACCGTGATGTACAGCAATCCTTCAGAGAGCAGGCCAGGGCATCGATATCCTGATGTCTCTCTTCTTCCCTTTCTGACCTCCTGCGGGTGCTTCCCACTGGCCAAACCCAACCAGAAATAAGAAGGAAGGAAGTCACTGATCAGCCTTCTGGGGTACAGAACAGGATAGGAAAAAGTGGAGAGTGGATCTGAAGGACAAATGGAAACTATCTGACACAGAAAGAAAGCGTAAGTGGCTTGGCCGGTTTGGCTCCGTGGTTGAGTATTGACCCAGGCACCAAGAGGTCACAGGTTTGATTTCCTGCCAGTGCACATGCCCAGGTTGTGGGCCCAATCCCCCGTGGGCAGGAGGCAGCCAATCCGTATTCTCTCTCATCGATGTTTCTCTCTCTCTCTCTCTCTCTCTCCTTTCCTCTTTCTCTAAAAAATCAATTAAGAAAAAAAAAATTTTTTTAAAGACAGAATAAGTGACTATAACTATGTTTATCTCAGAAAAATAAGATGGATAGAACAGGAGTTGCTGCTACCCAAAGATAAGGCTTGGGGGAGAGAAAGGTGAATAAAAGGAATAACAGACTTGACCTTGGGATTCAAAATGCTGAAGAGACAGAGTCTCCAAATTGTTTAGGTAAATGCTGTCAAATAAAACTTTCTGTGGCTCTGGCCAGTTTTGCTCAGCAGTTAAGGGTTTGATTCTGATCAAGGGCATGTACCTGGGTTGCAGGTTCGATCCCGGCTTTGGTCGTGGTCATGCAGGAGGCAACAAATCGATGTGTCTCTCACACTGATGTTTCACTCTCTCTTCCCCTCCCTCCCTTCCACTCTATCTAAAAATCGACAGAAAGCCCTAGCCGGTTTGGCTCAGCGGTTAGAGCGTCAGCCTGTGGACCAGAGAGACCCGGGTTCAGTTTCTGCTAAGGGCACGTACCTCGGTTGTAGTTTGTCCCCAGCCCCGGTTGGGGTCGTGAGAGTGGCAACAAGTCGATGTGTCTCTCTCCCATTGATGTATCTCTCTCTTCCTCCTTCTCTCTCTCCCTCCCACTCTATCTGAAGATAAATGCAAAAATGTCCTCGAGTGAGGATAAAAAAATAAATAAGTAAATAAATAAATAAAAATCAACGAAAAAATATCCTCGGGTGAGGATTAACAACAACAACAAAACTTTCTGTGATGATGAAAATGTTTTATATCTGCCCAATACTGTGGCTGTTGAGCGATTGAAATCTGAAAATGTAAATTTTAAATTTTATTTAATTCTAATTTATTTGAACTCACAGAGACACTGATGAGGAACTGCAAGACTATTTCCCAAAGATCCTGGTTGGATGACGCAGGTCTATATGCAGAGGTCATCTAGCCAGTGTACTGTTGCAGCTGGATAGAAGCCAAAATGAGTTAGATTTCACAGCACTCTCAACCTTATCTTAACTGCTTTGAAACATTTTACACTGTTGACTAGTCCTTCCTTCTTAAACTATTCTTTGTTTTTGGCTTTTATGATGCTATACTCTTCTGGTTTTCTCCCTACTTTTCTGTTCATTTCTTCTCATTCTCTTTTGTAGGCTGGTCTTCACTTGCCCCTTCAATATATCTCAGAATGTGAGGGTACTTTGGTCTGCAAATAACAGAAAACCTAACTTAGGAAGATTTGAAAAATAAGGACATTTATCTCAAATTATAAGAAGTCCAGAATTCTGGTGACTCAAGGGTTGCTTCATTCAGCAGCTCCACTGAGTCATCGAGGTCCCAAGTTCTTTGACATGTTTATTCTCTGTCCTTCTTAGTGTGGCAGCTGTCTCCTTGGACCAATTCATTTCCTGGCTGTAAGACAGCTGCTGCCATTCCAGGCACAACGTTCAAACGAAGAGGAGGTTTCTTTTCCTATAACTCTCGTTCGAAAGCTGTCCTAGAAACCCCAGGAAAACGTCTTACATCTCACTGGCCAGAGTTGTACATACGCCCATGCTTAAACCAATCCCTGGCAAACTAATCGTGATGAGCTCAGACTGGTGGTTCTCAAGCTTTGCTGCACATTTGGATCACCTGAGCCTTTTTATTTATTTTTTGTTTGTTTTTATTTTTTTATTAATTAATTTTTATTACAGATGTTTCTTCCCCCCCCCCTGACTCACCCCCCCCCCACTACCTGAGCCTTTTTTTTTTTTTCATCCTCACCCGAGGACATTTCTCCATTTTTTGTTCAGGGAGAGTGGGAGGGAGAGAGAGGAACAGAGAGAGAGAGAAGCATTGATGTGAAAGGGACACATAGAGTGGTGGCCGCCACCCACACAACCAACCAGGGCTGGGGACAAACTGCAACCAAGGTATGTGCCCTTAGCGGGAACCGATCCCGGGTCTCTCTGGACCGCAGGCTGATGTTCTAACTGCTGAGCCAAACCGGTCAGGGCCTAATCTACTTTCTAGATTAATGGATTTGCCTATTCTTAACATTTCATATAAATGGAATCATACAAATGTGAGATTCTTTTATAATTTTTTTTATTAAATATAGTTATATACAATTTTATATTAGTTATATTAGTTTCAAGTGTGTACTATAGTGATTTGACTTTTTTTTTATATTTTACAATGTGATCACTCCACTAATTCTAGTAATCATCTGTCACCGTAAATATGTGGGCTTTTGTGACTGGCTTTCTTCATGTAACGTATGTTTCCAAGGTTCATCCATGTTGTAACATATATAAGTTCTTCAATCTTTTTATGACTGAATAGTATTCCACTTTTATGGATATGACACATTTTCTTTACCTATTCATTAGTTCATAGACATTTGGGTTGTTTCTGTTTTTTAGCTATTATGCATAATACTGCTATTTTTTTTTTAATCCTCACCTGAGGACATTCCTCCATTTTTTTTTGTTTTTGTTCAGATAGAGCAGGAGGCAGAGGAAGAGAGAGAGAGAAACATCGACGTGAAAGGAACACATCGAGTGGCTGCCTCCCGCACGACCCAGCCAGGGCCGGGGACAAACTGCAACCGAGGTACGTGCCCTTAGTGGGAACCAAATTTGGGTCTCTCTGGACCGCAGGCCAACGCTTTAACCACTGAGCCAAACTGGCCAGGGCTGCTATGAACATCTTTGTACAAGTTTTTGTGTGAACATATTTTTCATTTCTCTTGGATATCTATCTGGGAATAGAATTGCCGGGTCATGTGATAAACCTATACTTAATGTTTTGAGAAACTTCCAGACGATTTTCTGAAGTGTCTGCATCATTTTATATTCCCACCAGCAATGTATGAGGGTCCCATTTCTCAACATCCTCATCGATAATTATCACCTGACTTGTAAAAAAATTGATTACATTTCCTTTTGTTTTTTTATTTTTCAATTACAGTTTGTATTTAATATTATTTTGTATTAGTTTCAGGTAGGTAGCATAGTGATTAGACAATTATATAGTTTACAGAGTGGTCCCCCTGATATTTCAAGTACCCAGCTGGCACCATGCATAGTTACTACATTATTGACTATATTCCCTATGCTGTACTTTACATCCCTGTGACGACTATTGTGTGACTCCCAATTTGTACTTCTTAATCCATTCACCTCTTTCACCCAGTCTGTCTTTTTTCTTTTCATTATTATCATTATTACAGTTATTCTAGTGGCTGTGAAGTGGTATTTCATTGTGGGTTTTTTTGTTGTTGTTAATCCTCACCAAGGATATTTTTTCACTGATTTTTAGATAGAGTGGAAGGGAGGGAGGAAGGGAGAGAGAGAGAGAAAGAAAGAGAGAAACCCACGTGAGAGAGACATTGATTGATTGCCTCCTGCACAACCCCGACTGGAGCCACCCCGGCTGGGGCCACCCCGGCTGGGGCCTGGGATTGAACCTGCAACCCAGGTACATGCCCTTACTGGGAATCAAACCTGCAACCCCTTTGGTCATCAGGCCGACACTCTAACCGCTGAGCCAAACTGGCCAGGGCTCGTGGTTTTGATTTGCATTTCCCAGATGGCTAATGATATTGAGCATTTTTTCATGTGTTTATTGACCATTTGTATGTCTTCCTTGGATAAATGTTTATTTATATCCTTTGCTCATTTTGAAATTGGGTTGTTTTCATTTTATTGAGTTGTTAAGTGTTCTTGAGATATTTTAGATCCAAATCTCTTATCAGATACATGATTTGCAAATGTTTTCTCCCCTTTTGTGGATTGTCTTTTCACTTTCTTGATGATACCCCTTGAGGCATACAGGTTTTTAATCTCACTGAAGTCCAATTATCTATTGTTTTCTTTTGTCACATGTGCTTTGGTGTCATATCTAGGAAACTATTGCCAAATCTGAGGTTATGTAGATTTACCCCTAAGTTTTCTTCTAAGAGTTTTATAATTTTAGCTCATATTATGTCTGTGATCCATCTTCAGTTGGTTTTGGGATATGGTGGGAAGAAGGGGTCCAATTTAATTATTTGCATGTGAATATCAAGTTGTCACTGCATCATTTGTTGAAGAGATTGTTCTTTCCTCATTGAATCATCTTGGCATCCTGTAGAAAATCAATTGACTGCAAGTGTAGGGGTTTATTTCTGGGCTCTCAATTCTATTCCATTGACCTATATGTCTATTCTTATACCACCACAATGTCTCGATTACTAGAACTATGTAATAAGTTTGGAAATCAGAGCGTGAGTACTCCAGCTTTGTTCTTCTTAAGATAGTTTTGGTAATTCTGGGTCCCTTACATTTCTATGTAAGCATTAGATTGTCAATTTCTGTAAAAAAAAAAAAAAAAAAAGCCAGGTTGGATTTTGATAGGGATTGTGTCGAATCTGTAGATTACTTTGCGGAGAATTGCTTACTCTTAACAATGATATATCTTCTGATCCATGAACATAAGGTGTCTTTCCATTTGTTGAGATCTTTTAAATTTTCTTTTAATAATGTTTTATAGTTTTCAGAGCATGCAAACTAAAGCCAGGGTGGTGGAGAGTGGGCTGTTGTTGTCAGTAGCATGTTTAGCTTCCCCTAATGCACATGAGTTGCATGGAGGAGAGGAGACTACCAAATACAGGCACACTTTGTATTATTGAGCTTTGCTTGATTGTGCTTCACAGATGTTGCATTTTTGTTTTACAAACTGAAGGCAAGACTCTCCACCAGCAAAAAGACAACTTTATTGTGGTGGTCTGGAGCCAAACCTGCCGTATCTCTGAGGTATGTCTGTAAAAACCTAGGTTCTCTTTAGATAGTACTAAAGGGTATATGGTGAGAAGTAATTTCTTAAGCTTAATTGGTGCTTAATTGGTGCCTTGAGCACTCAAGCTGAGGACAGGGAGGTGGAACAAGGTTTATGTTTTATACTTTTTTGCTCCTTCTGTTCTTTTGCAGCTCTGGCTCCTCCAAGGTAGGGAGGGTTGAATGAATGGCGGGTAAATAGGCAAAGGCTGGTGCTATTTATAGTTTTCTTTTTGCTGTGGAACACCTTCTATAAAAGCAGATTACTGGCCTGGCCGGTTTGGCTCAGCGGTTAGAGAGCATCAGCCCACAGACCAGAGAGTCCCGGGTTCGGTTCCTGCTAAGGGCATGTACCTCAGTTGCAGTTTGTCCCTGCCTGGGGTCGTGTGGGTGGCGACCAGTCGATTTGTCTCTCTCACATCAATGTTTCTCTCTCTCTGTTTCTCCCTCTCTCCCTCCCACTCTATCTAAAGATAAATGCAAAAAAAAAAAAAAAAAAAAAAGTCCTCCAGTGAGGATAAAAAAGAAAAAAGCAGATTACCAAATGTCTCTCCTTTGTGGGACACTTTTTTTGATTCTAGAGAGAGGAAGGGAGAGGAAGAGAGAGATAGAAACATCGATGAGAGAGAACATCGATTGCCTCCTGCATGCCCCCCACTGGGGATTGGGCCCACAATCTGGGCATGTGCCCTGACTAGGAATTGAACCAGTGACCTCTTGGTCCACGGGTCGACACTCAACCACTAAGCCACACCAGCCAGGCTGTGGGACACTTTTTTTTTTTTTTTTTTTTATCCTCACCGAGGACATTTTCTCCATTTTTTGTTCAGGTAGAGTGGGAGGGAGAGAGGAAGAGAGAGAGAGAGAAACATCGACGTGAAAGGACACATCGAGTGGCTGCCAACCCGCACGACCCAACCAGGGCCATGGACAAACTGCAACCGAAGTACGTGCCCTTAGCGGGAACCGAACCCGGGTCTCTCTGGACCGCAGGCCCGACGCTCTAACCGCTGAGCCAAACCGGCCAGGGCCTGTGGGACACTTTTATGTGTTCTTTGGCAAACCTGTGGTGGGTCTCCACACACCTTTCTGTGTCAAAGGTGATCTTTTCTCTGGGTGACTTTTGGTGATCTCCCCTCCAGTTCCCCTCCTTCCCCTCTTTTTGGCTGGAAGGTAGGAGCTGTCACTCAGTGGTCAGTTCTCTCAGACAGAGTTCCGGACAGCTCACACCTGGCTCCATTTGGCGGAGGAATCCGTGTACTCCGGCCACGCCCTGTGGTGGCAGTGCAGTGTGACCGGTCTGATTCCTCTCACCTTGTCTTGCTGTCGTGGTAGCTCTAGCAAGTCTCCTGCCTTGGAGATTCTCCAGGTACAGAGAAGGCATCAGGTCTAAGACTCTTGCAACGCTTATCAGGCTCTCTCCGGACTCCCAGGCTTTGCTCTGATAGTAGGTACCCTGGGCTGGCCTATGAGTCCCTGTGGCTCAGCCAGCATGCATTCAGCTGACACCTGCTGTTGCAGTTAATCTGAGTATCTGTGAATCTTCTCTCTGAACTCTACAGACTTGGCTTGGGGAGAGAGGTGGGGAGAAGAATGAAAAGGAGTAGGTCTTTAGCCCAATGACCTTGTGTGAATTAGGAAAAGGACCTTACTCCTCAAGATACTTTACTGCCACCTGCTGGAAAATTGTGATAACTCTCCATGAATCTCCAATGACTGGGCAGTGACTGGCGCCCCCTGTAGTTGTGCAGTGCGCACTTAGCGCAGCTGTAAGGAGTGTTCCCAAGAAGAAAAATCTCAACAGCCTTTGCTTCTGTGAATTCATTCAGTGCCTCCTTTCCCAACAACCTCTTTTCTCATATTTTGATTACATGTAGATAGATAAGGGTTTTATATTCTTGTAAATCCTGCAAAGATGTATTTAGCACATTTCCTCCCAATGTGAAAGTCTTTATCATCTTTTGTCTTCTACTTTGTAGCCTTAGATGAAATTCTGAGATAACGGGAAAATCCTATCTTACATCTTGCTATTGCCATTTGTTAGCTGTTAGGCAGAAGGTAAAGGTAACTTATGAAGCCCTGACCGGTTTGGCTCAGTGGTTAGAGCGTCGGCCTGCGGTCTGGAGAGACCCGGGTTCAGTTCCCGCTAAGGGCATGTACCTCGGTTGCAGTTTGTCCCCGGCCCTGGTTGGTCATGTGGATGGCAGCCACTCGATGTGTCTCTTTCATGTTGATGTTTCTCTCTCTCTCTCTCTCTTCCTCTTTCTCCCTCCCACTCTATCTGTACAAAAAATGGAAAAGTGTCCTCGGGTGAGGATAAAAAAAAGGTAACTTATGAAGAATCTAGAAGATAACAGTTTTTTAAAAGTTCAAAATATCTACAGTAAACTTTCCTCCACCTACAGAGTTAGCAGTAACCAAATTTACTGCAGATAAGAATGCACCAGCCCTGGCTGGTGCTGCTCAGTGGTTAGAGCTTCAGCCTGAGCACCAAAGGGTCACAGGTTTGATTCCTGGTCAGGGGCACATACCTGGGTTGCAAGTTCAATCCCCGGCCCCAGTCAGAGTACATGGGAGAGGCAACCAATTGATGTGTTTCTCTCACCTGAATGTTTCTCTCTCCCCATGACTCACTCTCTTTCTCTTGCTCCCTGTCCCTCCCTTCCACTCTCTCTAAAAAGCAATTGAAAAAACTTCCTCTGGTGAGGATTAACAACAACAACAAAAAAGGTATCAAAGAATCTAAAAAGTTCCAGTCATATTTAAAGCCAAGTACATAGTAAGTAGATAGTCAATGAATGAATGAGAAAATGAGTGAATGAATGACCAAATGGAGGCCATCCAAGAATCTGAGAGTCCTTTGTTATTCACCAGGGTATTTCTGAGAGAATCTGCTTCATGCCAGTGGTATGAGTTTCCTAGGGCTGCTATAACAAATTACCACAGACTGGATGTCTTACAACAACAGAGATTTATTCTCTCACAGTTCTTGGGGTCAGAAGTCCAAAATCAAGGTGTTGGCAGGGTTGGTTCTTCCTGGAGGTTCTGAGGAGAACCCATTCCATACCTCACTCCTCTCTTCTGGTGGCAGCTAGCAATCCCTGGCATTTGTGGACTTGAAGCTGTGCAACTCCAATCTCTTCTTCCATCTTCACATAGCTTTTCCTCTTTGTCTCTCTTGTATCTATTTTTTTTTTTTTTTTTTTTTATCCTCACCTGAGGACATTTTTCCATTTTTTGTTCAGGTAGAGTAGGAGGGAGAGAGAGGAACAGAGAGAGAGAGAGAAACATCGACGTGAAAGGAACACATCGAGTGGCTGCCACCCGTACAACCGACCAGGGCCGGGGACAAACTGCAACCGAGGTACGCGCCCTTAGCGGGAATCGAACCCGGGTCTCTCAGGACCGCAGGCCGATGCTCCAACCGCTGAACCAAACCGGCCAGGGCTCTCTCTTGTATCTAAAATCTCCTTTTTTTTTCCCCCTCTTTTAAGGACATTGCCATTAGATTTAGGACCCACCCTCAATCTAGGATGATCTTACCCCGAGAGTTTGCAAAGACCTTGTTTCCAAATAATGTCACATTCATAGGTACTGGGAGTTAGAACTTGGACATATCATTTGGGGAGCCATCATCCAACCCACCAAACCAGTAAAAATCACTCAGACTGTGCTCCATATTTGTGTCCTGCAATACAAATGAATGATTTTTTTCCAGAGTTGTTTTCCAACAGAAAGTAGGATTCTATTTGGCCAGTGCAAGTGGGGCTTTGACTTTCTGACAATGCCACCACCAATCATGAAGGACACATCCGTCACAGCACCCACACTAATGAGGTCATCTTAGGAGTCTGGACCTTGCATGATAACAAGGTAAAAGAAATCACAACTAGAAAATCATCTCGTCCCTAACATTCTCAGAGGCACAGTCATCAAGTAAATTGAGATGTAAAAAAATGACAGTCTTTGAAAATACAAGAGGCACCCTAGCAGATTCCTTCCTTGTGAGCTCAATGGTTTTTCCTGCTATATATAATTTGTTATTCTTTAATTTTCCCATACCAACAAAAAAATAAACCTCTCTTAGCCCCATAACCTAGAGGAGCACTGTGTACTAGTTATTCTGTATTTGAGTATAAATGCAAGACTGGCCCTCCTAAGTTTTCTTTCCCATCTCAAGAACCAGAACATTCCTGATTTATACAAAGGCTCTGTCCCTGCCTTCCCTTGTTATAATACCTGTCAGGTAGCTAAGGAAGATGTTTTCTGCTCAGAATCACTGGTTCTATTCAGCGTAAAAATGGAAGAGTTTTGGCCTGAAGGCAAAAGGGTTTAGATCTTCCTCTGTGTTTTCCTTTACACAATGACCTAGAAAAATGGAGACATGAATGGATGTGAAGGTAGAAGCCACAGTCTTAACATTCTGAACCTGCAAGTGAAGTTAGACCTCAAAAGTCATCAAGTCGCAGTTTTGAGATCAATGGGGTAGCTTGGGATATTTTTGTTTTCTCCTTTTCTTGGCTGCAAAGCGTAAGCGAGAACCTATGAAGGCAGAGGCTGTGAAAGCTGCCTAGAGGCCTGGCAGCTTCCTAACCCACATGGGAAAGAAGGACCAGTCTCCCCAGCCAACCAGGGCCTCTCTTTTCACTGGCACCTGCTCAACCTTTAGATAAGTCACCTACATTCAATTTTGCATCAAGTGGCTGATTTCAAAGCAGCCAAAGCAGGAATGAAATTAACGTGGTGAATCTCAAAACATCACCATAGGAAAACCCATCCTGTGCGTACAGTAGGGTAACAAAGGTTACGTTTGCCTGAGATGAGATGGATGTGATCAGGAAGGGAAGGACCAGTTAAGAAAAAAGGAATGACATGAGTCATGGGATATGTTTGGAGTGTGAAACAGAAATAGTTTACCTCTGGTTTTGTTCCCTGGAGAGTTTGAAGATGCAAAATATAATTCTCCCAACCTTAGCTCACTGTCTTGGTTGCTGCTCCTAATGTTAGTGTCTATAATATGGTTTGCTACGCTCTTTACCCAGGCTAGAGAAAGACATTTTATATACATGTCAGGAGAGACTGAGGATTGGGTGGTGATATTTCCACAGGAACGCAGGTCTGCAAATGGGCTTGTGTAGCTCCCTTTAATTTCAAGGCCGACTTAGGCATTAAACAGTTTCCTTGCTCAAGAAACTTCACTAGAAAAAGTCTAGTCCCTAGTAGAATTGCTGCTCCATCTAGGCCACTCTAGCCCCTTTCTGTATTTCAGCTCACTCCTTAGGGGTGATTCCTCCTCCAATTCCTCATTCTTCCAATCCCCACACCTGGTGTCCATCACACACCCACCTTCCTGTTCCGAGTTATTGCATGCAGAGGGCCACCTGATTCCTGCAGGTGAGGAGTGTGCAGGTGGCAATGGGCATTGCTCCAGGTTTATCTGCCACGTTCTCTCTATCACATGGATGGAGTGTCAGAGCATGAGTCTCAACCAAATTTTAAGCAAATGTCTGCTCGATATTTTATTGGCCATAATGCAATTTTACCTGCAATACAAACGTAACAGTGAGTTACACTTTTTTTCTAGCAAGTGGGTGTACGATCACATGCTGCAATCTCATTAAACTGCTCTCAGCGGTTCACACGTATGTAACGTTAGTTTATCACAGTGCTTACCTGCCATGCTACCCAGTACTCCCCTCCCTGAAAAGAATTTTGTTCCCTTGTGCTTCCTTTGCTCTTTTGTGTGCAGACTCCCTTTGATATACTTTCATGGTGTGTTGGAATCAGGCTGTCCGTCTCCCGTCTTTTCCCAGCCGGGTGCGCAGGCTTGGGGGTGATGTCAGTTCTGTGCTCCTCCCTCTCTAGTGGGTCCTGTGCCCCCTCCATTGCTCTTTCCTCTCCCCTCAGGGCTCTCGTGCCATCGGCATCTCCAACCTGCCCTTTCTTATCTTTTCCCTCCTTTGCCCAGTCTTACAGCACCCTCTGAGAAATGTGCTCTGTGGGAAGGTGGCCGTACCACTTTGTCTTTGGCTCTGTGGTGACCCTTGAACAATGTGGGGTTAGAGGCACCAACCCCCAAGCAGTTGAAAATCTGTATATAGCTTTTGACTCCCCTTGAACATAAGATTAGTTCCAGGCCACCACAGATAATAAAATCAGCGGTTGAGGAAGTCCCCTGTAGAAAATGGCCGAGATCAATGTACACAGTCATCTTTCTGCATCCATGAACTCTCAACGGCAGATCAGAGACCATACAGGTATTTAATGAAAAAAAACCACATCTGCCCGGCCAATGTGGCTCACTGGTTGAGCATTGACCCATGCACCAAGAGGTCGCTGGTTCGGTTCCTGATAGGGGCACATGCCCAGATTGTGGGTCAAATCCCCAGTGGGGGGCATGCAGGAGGCAGCCAATCAGTGTTCTCTCTTATCGATGTTTCTATCTCTCTCTCCCTCTCACTTATTCTCTCTCTAAAATCAATCAAGAAAAAAAATGAAAAAACAAAAAAATAAAGAAGAGAGAATACTTAAAAAAAAAAAGAAAGAAAAAAATCCATATATAAATGGACTCATGCAGTTCAAACCTGTATAGTTCAAGGTGCAATTGTAGTTAGAGCTTTTGTGTAGTATCTGAAATTTCTGCTGCAACAACATTTCATGGAGGACAAGCTGGACACTAAGGAAGGAAGAGGGGAAGTTGGGCAAAGACAGAGAAGAGCGAAGGAGGGCACCCTAAAAGGGCTAACATGAGTATTTGGGAGTTAACCCTAAAAATAGACACATTTTTACAATATATATCATTTACAAAATGCTTTTTACATTTGTTACCTGATATATGCTTCTTCACATTTTGCAGATGAGACATTTGGGACTTTAAATTAAGAATGATATAAACTGTGATGATGCAGCTAGTCACAGCAGAATTGGGATTTGAGGCTTCAGACCTCAGCTCTGTGTCTCTGTTGGCCTTTCCATAGCCCCAGATGGGTGAAGAGGCTGAACTCAGGGAGGATCAAGTCACCTCACAAAGCTATGCTTTCCACAAATTAAAAAAACCAGAAAGTCAAGACTCAAGCCCTGCTTTACTGTGATTAAGTTTTCTTGTGGTAATTGGATCATTTAAAAATTAAAAATGTTTGCTATAGCAACAAGCAGTGGCTTGCTTTCCAAATTGGGAATATCCCATAATAGTCAATAGAAGAATGAGTAAAAGTGTGGAAGAGTAAATGTGCTTAAAGATAAATATAAGATCAAATTTTCAAAATCCCTGAGACATTGACTTAATTTCCAACTGGGCAGGAAACTCTCTCTAGAAAAGCTTTGCTGCAGTCCTGTGTAGAGGCAGAAAGACGGACACAGAGACCCCTCAAAGTTCCCCTCCAGCAAGTCAGGAATGACGGACATGCTAGTGCGTCATGTTTGTGATTTCAAAACTCTTGCAGCGTCTACTCTCCTTCCTGTGCCCTTGTGAATGGCTTGTTCTACTTTATGGCACCTCGGAGCCACCAGGGCAAACCTGGAGAAGGGACTGCAGTGTCACTGCATTTGGAAAGCTATCATTTTCAGAGTGAAAGAGCCAGCACAGCAACGTGACAGAACGATCTCTGCATCCACCCCCTGCAGCCATTGGGATAAGAAATTTGTTAGGAACCTGAGCACAAGCCCTGGCCCGGAGGCCTGTTTTGCTGGAATCCTGCCCCAATTTGAGGGTCAGATTGCAGCTCTCCTGAAAAATTACTCGGTAATGGGCTGCCCTGCAGAGTTGAAAATTCCAACAGAGCACCAGAATGTCCGAGATAAGAGAGCTCTTTGTAAATTAAGGAGGAAAAATAAAGGACATCAGCATAATCTTATCTCTGAGCCCAATCTGGATAATGTTGAAGGACTTCCAAATAACACCCTTTCACTCCGTTTTTGCCAGAAGTACAAGAATCTGCACTAAAAGGGATGTCTCTTTTTTTTTTTCCTCAGCAAAGCAGGTAACAGCACCTCATGAACTTACTATTTAAACTGGGGAATCAAATGGAAATGAAGGTAAAGTGGAAGACAGCAAGGAAATGGCCCACTCTCAAACATCTGAAAAATTGCATGGCTTATCTTGGCTGCAAGAATTCCCTCACCCCACTGTACCTTCACCTTCCTCCTTACACAATTTCACGGTCCTTGATTGCACCCTCAGTTTTGTTACCCCTATTTCCTTTCATAGTACTTGCCTGGCAAAATTCTAACTCTCATTAAAACCAGCTCTGCCTACTTCACACATAAAATTGTTGGCTAAAGAAAGATGACCATGCCAACTAGACTCCACTTAAACTCACGATCATGGACACGCGATGGCCCCCAGGCTGCCTGACTATTCCATCAGGTCACTCTTGTCCCTGGATGGCTCCTTCACATCCGCTGGTCCTTCTTACTCTGAGGGTCTCCTTGATTACTATTCCCTTATGTGAATAATCAGAAGAAACTTCCATGTGCTACCATTACCCTGATTTCCTCCATGAGTCATATCTGTTAAGCCCTTGAAGATGGGGCTCAGCATTGTGTTCACGCCTCTACTCTAGTTGCTATTTACTTCCAGGGCAGAATGTTTACTGGAGGTTAAAACAATCAGAGTATCAAGATAGCACTGTCCGGCTGCTGTGGCTCAGTGGTTGAGCGTCGACCCATGCACCAAGAGGTCACCGGTTCGTGTCTCAGTCAGGACACAGGCCCAGGTTGTGGGCCCGATCCCCAGTTGGGGGCATGCAGGAGGCGGCTAATCGATGTTCTCTCTCATCGATGTTTCTCTCTCTCTCTCCCTCTTGCTTCCTCTCTTAAATCAAGGAAAGAAAAAAGAAAAAAAAAGGATAGCATACTCCTGGGCATGCTCCCTGGTAGCAGTGTCCCTTTGCCTTGTGTTGCTGCAGCTCTTCTGTCTGAAGCTTCAATAAATGAACACAAGCCTGTCTGAACTGGGGACCCAGCTGAAGGTCACATGCCTCCCTGGGCTAGCCCTGAGAGAATGCTAAGAAGTGTACAGACTGCTTCTGGTGGTCACTGCTGTTAACCATGTCCAGCAGCCACCCAGAGCCCTGCCCAAGGTGTGTGGGTGCATGTCCCAGGGGTCAGGTGGGACCATGTAGGACCGCACCTGTACAGGGCTGCCCAGAGCTGAGAGCTGCCCCGCTTTCTGCCACTTGTCCTGATGTCTGCCAGAGGAAGAGACCGTGGTAGGACTTAGGAAAACAATTTAGGGTATATTCACAATACCTACTATCCATTGAGTATCTGTTAGGTGCCGGAAACCTTACGTGCATTAGCTTACTTAATTCCCACAACCACATTCCAAGGTAACTTGCACAGTCTTTACTTTTTAGATGTGAACACCCGTCTCCAGGGCCTCGGTTTCAGATTTCTAGATAGCACTTTCTCGGACAAGAATACACACTTTTTTTTTTTTAGGTACAAGCAACAGGGCTGCCCTGATCCATTTAGATTCATAAGGAAAGAAAGACATCACCTCCACCTCCGGTCACAGCGCAGGAAGAAATAAAGCACAGTCTCCAAAGTTAACAACTGTGTTACCGACGAGAGCACCTAGTCAAGGTCCCCACTGAGGACATCTCCGTGCTTTCCATCACCCAGGCAAGCGATGAGTTTTCACTTTTTGTAAAGGGTCTAGTGGGTTCATTTCACCAGAACAAAGGGTGACATGGATGAGTAGTCAAGTTTTTGCCTCTTTCTAGGCTGAAAAACTCTCTAGCTTTGAAACAATAGTTTTTCCTCAACCAGCCCTGCTTATAAAGTCAGGGTACCCTGTTGAAACAACTCCATTGCAAAAATGAGAAAACTGAGATATAGAGAGGTTTAATATCTTGATGAAGATCAACCAGGGCATGAGCCCAAATCTTTAGATATATATTCCATGCATTCTTCATTGTGGAGCACTGTAAAATAAAATGACTATAAACTCATAAAGACTTTGAGAGACATTCTTTAATAAGGCTCCAAGGTTGGATATGCCACTGTGTATATTTTTCTGAGAAAAGCCACTAGCCCTCTGCCCTGGCAGGTTTGGCTCAGCGGTTAGAGAGTCGGCCTGCGGTTCAGAGAGACCCGGGTTCGGTTCCCGCTAAGGGCACATACCTCCGTTGCAGTTTGTTCCCGGCCCTGGTTGGGTCGTGCGGGTTGGCAGCCACTTGATGTGTCCCTTTCACGTCGATGTTTCTCTTTCTCTCTCTCCCTCCCACTCTATCTGAACAAAAAATGGAAAAATGTCCTCGAGTGAGGATAAAAAAAAAGAAAAGAAAAGCAATTAGCCCTAAATCTCTATGTGACTATAGGTGAAACAATAAATATTGATGAATGCTACATCATTGGAGCTTAGAGTTGTAAGCAAATTTTAGATATTATTTAATCCAGATCCATCATAAATTTTAAGTATAAGGAAAAACTCAAAATAGCCTTATTTAAAACAAAAACGTGACTTTAGATAGATATAATGTTATTTTCATAGATATAACACTATTTATTATTGATAAATAAATTTATTGAAACAAAAATTATATTAGAATATCTTTAAGGCCACAACTGATCCTTTTTATATTAATGGTAAAATTACAGGTTTTACCTGTATATATGTTAGGAAGAAGGTGAAAAAAGTTATTTTATTTTTATTTTTTATTAGTTTATTTTTTTCTTTATTGATATTAGAGAGAGAGAAGGGAGAAGGAGAGAGATAAAAACATCACTGAGAGAGAACATAGATTGGTCACTTCCTGCATGCCCCCCACTGGGGATTGGACCCACAACCTGGGCATGTGCCCTGACCAGGAATCTAACCAGCAACCTCTTGGTGCATGGGTCGATGCTCAACCACTGAGCCACACTGGCTGAGTGAAAATAGTTATTTTAGTCCAGTTGTGTGACTCAGTGGATTAAGCATCGTCCCATGGAGTAAAGGTCTCAGTTTCATTCCCGGTCAAGGCACATGGTTTTGGGCTCGAACCCCAGTGGGAGGTATGCAGGAGGCAGCCGATCAATGTTTCTGTCTCACATTGATGTTTCTATCTCTCTCTCTCTCAAAAAATAAATAAATAAATAAATAAAATAAAAACATATTAAAAAAGTTATTTTATGATGACTGAAAATTTTGGCTTTCATACAAGGTTTGAATTTGTTTTGTAGATTCTTTCTCAAAATTAGATTTAGGGTTTAGATGATCTCATGTGACTTTTATAAAAATAGAAGGTTTAGCCAAGCACTGACCGGCGAAATATAAACAAAAACCCATTTCCTTCAGGGACTAGCCTAGCTTTAGTTTTAGCTGGAAGTTCAGTAATGCATCTACACATATCCCGTCATTAAATCTAGCTTCTAACAAACTTAAAGTTAAATTTTAATGACCTTTTATAGCTGGATAATACATTGTATGTAAATGAGTCATAGATGGAGACCTTAGTTTATATAAAGACAGGACTGATTGATATACTACAAAGAAAAGGGGCCTTGGAAATCTGATCTAACTCTACACCATAGTTCCTTATCCACATCATTTAGCTTCTCTGAATCTCGGTTTCCTCATTGGTAAAATATGATGGTTACATTTGGTAATTGCAACTAATGTGTGTATAGTACTTAAGTCTCCAAAGTTCTTTTCTGTGCATGGTCTAACTTATGAAGTAAGGGCAGATACTGTTACCCTCATTAAACAGATGAAGAAACTGAGGCTCATAAAGGTAAAAATATATGACCAAAGTCATGCTGTATGTAAGAGGGGGAGTTAGGATTCAGACACAGTGCTCCCAACACAATTCTATGTGGGTGCACACTCTGCCTGCCACCTCTAAAAGTCTGCAATAATAAAGTTGTGTTTAGTCATTACTCAGTTTTAACCAGACTTTTAAAGTACCTTAAACACTATTCAACAGGTACAACATGTTCTCTAGCCTGCAGGACTGAATGCTCTTATGATCCCACTGGAGGAAGATCCAATTAAGTGCTAAGTTAATAGCGAACTTTATAGCCAAGCTAATGAGAAAAGCCACATTACACTGGCTCCGTCTTGTCAGACCAGCCACTTTTAAGACTTCGTGCTGATTTATGTACCCTGATATTTGTTGGAAACTCTAGGTTACTGTAAAAAAACAGCCTTCTGCCCTGGCTGGTTTAGCTAAGTGGTTAGAGCACCGGCCCACAGACTGAAGGGTCTCGGATTTGATTCTCGGTCAAGAGCATGTACCTGGGTTGCAGGTTTGATCCCTGGCCCCGGTCAGGGTTCATGCATGAAGCAACCGACTGAGGTGTCTCTCTCACATCGATGTTTCTCTCCCCCTCCCTCTCTCCCTCCCTACCACTCTCTCTAAATATCAATTGGGGGGGAGGATGAAACCTTCTCCCACTGCCCTGTTACTAAGATGTGTTAAAGTCACAATAGTAGCCAGAAATCTTGTATGTAAACAAGGCTGAGTAGTCAACTATTTTAAGAAATGATGCTAGTTAAATGTCTTCAAGTTCTTTCCTCAGATATTTGACCGCAGGCATTTAATCCTAAGAAGCCATTATTTCAGCATTTCTTGGTTTCCATGTGAAGTCAAGCCAAATATTACATTTGCATGGCACATCTTTGTATTTTTCAAAGGGCTTGTACATTCGCTATTCAGTTTTATCCTTATAAAATGCTAATGTATGAAGTTGTTCTCTGTGGTCTCCAAATAGCTATTCATTTATTTACTTAGTATCTGATGCTCTGCCTGCTTTTAACCCATTGGGGCATTACAAATATTAAAGAACGAATGTAGCCCTGGCCGGTTAGAACATCGGCCTGCGGACCAGAGAGTCCTGGGTTCGGTTCCTGCTAGGAGCATGTACCAAAATAAATAAATAAATAAATAAATAAATAAATAAATAAATAAAATAAAGAATGAATGTAACAAGAGGGTCATAGAACTTTCATGAAGATAATAGAATGGAGAACAGTCAAGTGTGCTGGTCCCTAATGGTTAGTAGTGCTTGAAACCAAGGAAGCAACAATAATAAAATAGAGTGACATGTGTTTCAAAAGTTATAAATCAATTTAAAAACTATAATTTAGGTTCAGCAATTAGATGTGCAATTTGAAAGGATAAGAGAAAGTTGTCAGGAATTGGCAATAAAAAACACACAAAACAACCCTTTGTCACAGAAATGCCAATATCAAAGAGAAGAGGGCCAAAGTAAAGTAATATAAATTATTTTTAAAAGATAAAATAAATACTTGAACACAACTTGACCCAAACCATGAATGGTCAAAATAAAAGAAGAGAATGTGGCATGAAGTTAACCGTTAGGCATCATAACCCTTTTTATATTTAAAGATTATTTGAAGTGTTAGTTTTTACAAAGAAGAAACATATGCTCAAATGTATATAGGAAAAAAATGTTTGAAGGCATACATACCACTTTCTTAGCAGCAATTGTCCAGGAGAGAATATTTATTTGTATGGACCTTAATCTGATCTCACATAGAAGCTGCCAAATGTTCTTGAAATATGAGAGCATTCTCCTTCATAAGACAGTAAGCTCAGCCTCCTTTAAAAATGCCAGCTGGATTCTGCTGCACGGCCAGCATTAAGAACCCCCGATCTCATGAATTCCCCTGCCCAGATGCCATGCCCGTAAAAAAGAAAATAAAATAAAAAATAAAAATTCCACTGGAGAGCTACTGTTCTGCCTGGAAGCTCGCTGTCCCTTCAGACATTTTAAGTTGGTGTGTTTCAATTGTGGGCCCATCAAAATTCGGCTTTGTGCCATTCTCATAAATTCTAATGAATGAGGGAGGAGGAAGAGAGGAGAGAAAAAATCTGAAGTCACAAGATGGAGGATGAAATATTATGGTTGTAGTTTAACTTAGCCAGGAACAGAGCGAGGAGCATTTTAAGTCTAATGCGTGTGGTAGTGTATTTCAGAATACCAGGGCCTCCTAGCCATTTTGTATCTGGAAAGGCTTCAGACAAAGCCCAATATGGTTTATTGCCACTTGGGGATTATCTGGCTCTGGAGCAGCAGTTGTTTTTCTCATCCGTCCTCTCTGAGTGCACAAAGTGGCCACCTACTGACTAGGTTGGGAATTGCAGCTTCCCTACAACAAGGGGGAGTTTTGTCAATTAGGATGTGGAATGAGAGAAGTTAGGGAGATCACCTTAATGACCCACTTTGCAAGTCCATCTCTTTGTCCCGAAGCATCTCTCTGAGAAGTTTAAATTCTCACATTACCTGACAGCGTTACCAAGGGGATAAGCCGAAATGACGAAAACTGGAACATATAAATGTAGTTTGAAAAATCACTGTCATTGTTTTTGTTAGTGAGACCCTTGAACTAGGTCACCAAGTAGCCTTGTGAAGTGCAAGTATGTCATAAAATCAGACACGTGAAAGTAGGCCGACTTGAGAAACTGATCTCAAGAATGAGGAAATGGAGGCTCAGAGAGGTAGAGGAAGGACCTCACGGGCTGTTATACTTCTGCTCATTTCTTCATGGAGATATATTATCGACTGAATTTCTACTCTGAGCTAAGTGCTGGGGAAGCAAAGGTGGATAAGGCACAAGGCACTCTGTCTAGAGGGGAGTCAGATTCAGAAGCAAGTAAAAGAGAGCGTGGCCATGCAGTGGCGAAGCTGTGCAAAGGGCCTGCTCATGCCAGACACACTGGGGCCACTGGATGCCATATAAGGTAACCTGCTTTTATTTATTTATTTATTCTTTATTGATCTTTAGAGAGGGAGGAAAAAGAGGGAGAGATAGAAACATTGATGAGAGAGAACATCGACTGGCCACCTCCTGCATGCCCCCTGACTGGGGATTTGGCCCACAACCTGGGCATGTGCCCTGACCAGGAATCGAACCGGTGACCTCTTGGTGCATGGGTTGATGCTCAACCACTGAGCCACACTGTCCAGGCGGTAACCTGCTTTTAAAAGCACACAGAATATTCCAGTAAAGAGCTGAAGATGTTTTTCTCTCTCTTTTTCCCTCCCTCCCTTACTCTATCTAAAAATCAATGGAAAAATATCCTAGGGTGAGAATGAACAACAACAACAACAACAACAACAAAAAATAGCATACAGACTAAATACAATGTGGCACATCCATACAGTGGAATATTATTTAACTTTCAAAAGGAAAGAAATTCTGACACATGCTGCAACATGGATAAACCTTGAGGATGTTATGCTAAGTGGAATAACCCAGTCACAAAAAGACACTGCTGTATGACTCCAGGTATATGAGGTTCTTAGAGTGGTCAAAGTGGAATGGGTTGCCAGGAACGGGGGGAAGGTCAGGGGTAAGGGTTAGGGTTATAGAGTTTCAGTTTGGGAAGATGAAAAAGTTCTGGAGATAAATGGTGGTGATGATTATACAACATTGTGAATATACTCAATACGACTGAACTGTAAACTTAAAAGCAGTTAAGAAAATACATTTTATGTTATATATATATTTACCACAATTTTTTAAAAAATGCACAGAAAACGATCAGGATGAACCAATTAAGGCTCCACACAGTATGACACGAAACCCTCACAATGTTGAGCAAAGGAAGCCAGACACAAAAGGACGCAGACTGTGTGCTTCCCTTAAAAGTCAGGGTGGTGGTCACCTCTGGGGAAGGCAGAGATGAGGTAGCAAGGGCTGCTAGGTTCTGGTAATGCTTCAGTTTCTTGATCAAGGAGTGTTGACTTTGTAAAAATTGATTGAATTGTATACTTATAACTTGTGTGGTCTCTGTATATAAGTTGAGCTCCAGGATTTTGTTGTTGTTGATTCATGGGACATAGACAAACCAAAGAGGAATCAGTAGGCTAGTGAAGGGACTTTAAACTTTCTTAAGAGGAACTGTTTTCAGGATGGTCAAAGTAGTTTGTAGTCTTCAAATACCTGAAGGAGTGGCATTCGAAAGAGGAAGCTGTCTCTGATTGCTATACCCAGAGGGCTAGAGTTTAGAGGTGATGAGGGGCAGAGGAAGACAGAATATAGTTCATTATAAAAGATATTTCAATTGCAGGGTGTTGGGGGAAAACCCCCAAAATCTTAAATTCAGGATTGATTCTGAGGAACTCACACATAGTCTTATTTAAGTCCATAAAAGCTTTAATAGGAGAAACTTACATACCCAGGCAAAGCAGCTGTGCTCCCAGTGGTAGCTGGCCAGGAATTATCCACACCCTCCCAGGACAGGGTGTCTTTTTATAGCGGGTTAACAGTAAAACCATATGGTAGGTAGTTAAGTAGACCACCAAAAAGAACAATGCATTTCTAAGTTAACAGGTAACATTAGGCAGTTATCTACACTCTGTACACTCATTAACCTCCTTCCTTGGGGCATGACATTTATCTTTGGGCAGTATTCCAATTTCTTGGTAGTCAGCCAAGCCTGAAGTTGTGGAGAGTTAAATAAGTCACAGGTTAAACAGAGTCCAACATTTCCCAGATGCCTTTGCTGCTGGAACCATATTGCATCTCTACGTGAGTTCCCCTACAAAGGGTTAGAATGGAGAATATACAGTTAAGTGGAATGAGCCCAACTTCTGAGCCAACTGTAACTGGGTATGAACCCTGGTTCTGCCGCTTACTTGGACTATGGCACACTATTGAGTCTCAGTTCCACATTTGTAAAATGAGGCTGGTGCCAGCTACCTTGCTGGGTTACTTTCGGGATTCCTGATAACGTCTACAACATGCCATGCCCGGGCCTTGGCCCAGAGGAGGTTCTCAATAAGTGGTGAAAATTATTTTAGTAGAAGATTAAACAGAAGGTGGATAAAACCTCGGTAAGATATTAGAATATGTATTCAAGCACTGGTTGCTTTCAACCCCAAGAATTTATGATTCTTTTTACCTTTCCCAAGATAACACAGCTACTAAGTGGTAAGGCTTTCTGTTCCTGAGATCAGTCTACTCTATCAGGCTGCCTTAGCAAGAGGGTTACTAGCTGCAAGCCACTGGTTAATCAGTCAATCGCATCAGCCATAGGTCCTGAGGATTAAGACCCTGTTCCTTTAAATTCTGAGTGTGGTCTGGAAAAGTTCCCAGAGGGGAAAACCTGGAAAGGTTGTTGAAGTGGTGGGCTATGAACACACAGGCTTGAGGATACCATGAACCTGGGGGTGGGTGGGTGGGTGAGGAAGATGGGGAAATTGTTTTTAAAAAGTAGATTAAACAAAAAATTGGAAGACAAATTTAGCTTTGCCTCACGATTTTTTCAGGGTCCAGCTCTTACTGGTTAAATTAATAGATCATAAGGCACAAATAACGGGTGCTGTTTTGAAAACCAGTTTCTTCATTTTCTAGGAAAGTGATAGATTCAATCCACATAGACAAGTAAAAGCCGGGTTAGTTTAGCACTTTGGGTTACGTTTTCCCAAAGCCTCTTTCTTACTCATACTCTAGGCTTCTTAACCTTTAGATTTCCAAAGGCAATGACTGCTGGAGCGGGACTTCTTACTTTCACCCTAGACTTCGTTCCTGACCTCTGTTGAATATTTATTTCTGCGTAGGGTTTATGCCCTGGAAACAAGGAGAGTCCCTGTGAGAAGAGACCTGAGGAAACAAACACCTAGAAACAGTGTCTCTTTGTTCGGGCCATGTCCACTGTAGTCAGATTCACTTTTTGAACTTGTTTATTCTCTACAGCTGCTCAAATGTTATATCTTGGCCCATACAACTTTCATATTGGATGAAATATAAGTAGTATGAATTTAGCTCGCTACAGCTTTGGTCTTAATTAAAGAACAGAAATACCAGCAGCTTCCTTTTGCAAGTAGCAACTTATTTTAGCATTTCCCCTCTTCAGACTAAAGCCCTTGGTAAAAACCAACATTACAGCCCAAGCCCACACAAAAACCTCAGATTTTAGTCATATGTCTCCCAAGGATGTTACATCATTTCTTAGTTTACTGAAGAGAGACATTTCCTGAAACACTGAGACCCACTGCAAGAGTTTGCCTAAAGGATTTTGAGATGATTTGTAACTAGATCTTCTTACTCAACTATCCCGTTAGCAGATTTTCCCCGCTTTGGACAGTGGGCTTGTCCTTTTCACAGACAGAAAACAAAATAGTTGTCTTATTTTTGTGACCCCAAGAAGCCCCTAGTGGATGATGTTAGGGTCCCGTGAAAACCATCACACACTCAAAACGAGAAATTTGAGGAGAGTATAACAAAAGGACTATGTACAAAGGTAAACAGAGTTTTGGGGAAAAAAAAAAACAAGGGGTTGGACAGTATCCCAGGGTTAGTAGCTTCGAGCAAAGGAAAGGGAGACGTTAATTACAGCAGTGGTTTCCAACTTTGCGTGCATCAGAATCGCGGCCTCACCGGGAGCGTCTGCTTCAGGAGGTCTGGGGTAGGACTGGTGCATTTGTATGTCTCACACAGTCCCTGGTGATGGAGAGGGAAAGCAGAGTTTGCTACCCAAAATATGATTTTTGGGATACTGATTATTTCAAGCTGGTTATTTTTAGGAAACAAAAGACTCAGAAAGAAACTTGACCCTCTCTCTTACCTGCCTAAAAGAATTATTCTCATAGATAAAATATAGTTTAATATGAACTAAGTGTGATAGACAGGGAGGACCGTAGCAAGGTTGATCTAAGTCCTCTCTGTGTCCCAATGTCAAAAATGGCCTTTCTGTCCTTTGAAGTCCCAAACTACACCCCATCCACCTATTCCTTAGCTCAAGGTAGCAATTGAAGCCTCAATTGCCCGACTTGTCCTCTGCCCCCATGGTCTTATGGGACCCCTGTATGTCCGTACATAATAAATTTAGTTTTCTCCTGTAAATCTGTTTCATCTCAATTTGATTATTAGACCAGCCAGAAGAAATTAGAAGGATAGAAGGAAAATTATTTTTCTTCCTCCATAAGGGCAGTGCTGCTGGTCTGGGAGAAAACAGTGTGGAGAAGGCAGTTTGGCTTGAGCTATACCCTCCACAGAGAGGTGCAGCCAACCTGAGGAGACCCAGCAAGGAGGAGACTGGGGGAATCTAATCCAATCAGAGGAATGGCTCCCTCTTCAATCCCCTCTGTTGCTACTTATGGATTAAGCTCAACCAGCAGCCAAAAGGCAAGGGAGCCATTGGTTCAGTTCAGCAAGATCAGCCTGCAGGACACAGATCAGAGTGGAGAATAAATTTGGTGGAACAAATGAAGAATATCAGCACTTTCATCCCAAATATCTTCCAGGACCTGCTCCTCACCATTTTTTCATATGGTTACCTTTCTACCATGCTTTGCAGTGTACGTGAACCTTCACGTGCAAGATGTAATGTGCTTCTCACCCTAACCCCCCAGGGGAGGTGCAAACGATATTTATATTCTCTTACAGATCAGGAAACCGAGGCTCCAGATGGTCAAGGCTGCACATTGGATGAGCCAGGACTTCAACCCAATTTTTCTCAATTTGGGTCTCTTGCTACCACTTCACACTTCAGGTATGAGGGAGTCTGATGGTGGCGCTGGTGTCTCCACTCCAGGCTCCTGTGAGGCTGTCTCTTCGTCCCTCCTGTGCGAGCCCCTCACGCTGCAGCCTCTTCTGGAACAGGTGGCTCCCTTCCTAACTGAGGAGCTCAAGGGCGTTTGGTGAATTTCACCTCCTGCTAGGCTCATTTCTTTGAGTTATTCCCTGCTTTGCAAACTCTTCAGTGGCAGGGCCACTTAAACTCTTGATTTAGGGGTTTTGAAAAGTCCGATAAACCACAGCTCTTACCCCCTCTGTGTTCAGAAGCCTTTGAGAAACAGACACACTAATCAGACACGTGGTGATAAAGTGTCAGCTTTGATGGAGGTGAGGCCAAAGTAGAGTAGCCACTGGTCAGGGCTTACAACCAGACTTTCTAATACTCGCACCCTAGACATTCTGGGGAGGCAGGAGTGTATGTGTGTGTGAGGGGCTTGGGCTGGGATGCGCCTGTCTGGTGGGCAGACTAGTCCCAGGAGAAGGTGCAGAAGGGGCCACACATGCTCCGTTCCTTTCCCAGCGCCTAGTTAGACCAGCCATTCCTTCCTTGGGGAAAACTGAGAGGGGAGTAGCAGGAAGGTAAATGCTTTTCACAATTTGGAAGAGGAAGTTTCTATTTTATGGAGCTGGGAGAGAGATAATGGCTCCCCCTAACAATAATGCCTTTTGAGGAACATGTTGCACTTAGCAGTATGTAAGAACAATTGATGTAATTAATTCTGTCGGATGATCTAGGTACTGTATTTTATTTTTTTTTCTTTATTGATTTGAGAGAGAAAGGGAGAGGGAGAGAGAGATAGAAACATCGATGAGAGAGAGCATCGACTGGCCACCTCCTGCATGCCCCTCCCCGCCCCCCCCAGGGATCGGGCCCACAACCTGGGCATGTGCCCTGACTGGGAATCAAACCGGCGGACTCTTGCTGCATGGGTCGATGCTCAACCACTGAGCCACACCAGCCGGGCCTAGGTACTGTATTTTTAAAGACTTGACTCTCATTAGTACATTAGTACTTCAGGCCTCAACAATACTATCACATCTGTGGAACACTACTTTTGTTTCCTTTAACTTGATTCATTTCTGGATCCCTTGATCACTTTCTACAGTGCTCTGGGATCAGGGCCTATTTGAACATTGAGAAAGTTCCCATGGTTTCCTTCTGAGAAGATCCTTGCTTATCAAATCTAGAGCTTATCTCTTTTTCTTGTCCAGGATTAGGTAGACTATTGGGAAAAGTCCTTACAAAGATTCCCTGGGAACTGGATTTTTAAAACAAGTGTCTGTGGGAAAATACTCTCCAAGTACAGAGGGGGCTCTGTTTTTGCCTCTACTTATTTCTCGAGCTCCTTGGGGAAAAGAAAGTATTACAGGTCAAATCTTCTCACAAGTAAGCTCCACTAGGCTGTACAAATACGTGGTATGGATTAGAATTTTGTTTCATTGACTGTAGCTTGCATTAGATTAGACGTAAACTGGGCTGTGGCGGACTCTTCGTTAAAAGATTTTCATTGTGAAGGTATTTGTTGCAGAGGAATTCACCTGGTAAACAGCTGTCTTCCAGCTGATATTTTTACCAGGCTGATTCAGAGTGGGGAGCGGGAGTGGGAAAAGGCTGTGTACACAGTCTGCTGGCTAGCAGTCAAGGCAGAGGAAAGAAAACACAGGCAAAGGTCTGTGTGAAATGTGAATCTGAGTCACAGAAGGAGAGGAAGAAAATAGCATGTGTCATTCTGAAAAAGCTCCTCTTAGGGCAGTTTCTTTTGGCTGGACCAGCTGCCTCTCCCCCGGAGAGAGTCACAGGGCCTCCCTTGGTTCTTCCTGCCGCATTTTCAGACTCAAAAGGAAGCCACCTTCGGGCAAATTCCTTCTTCTGCCCAAGAAAGAAAATAATAGGAAATTGAGAGTCCTGGTCTCTGAAGAACTGGGGTTAGGTTTTGAATGAACCCAGGAGAGTGACCTGCCATCAGGAGCTGGGAATGGTCATAAATTGAGCTTGCTCCTCTGGCGCCCCCTTGTGTATGAGGGTGGAACTGTGTTCTTTAAAGTTGCCTAAATCCCCACCATTTCAGTCTCCAGAACTCTATCCAGTATGTCTCTGTTTCTAAGTCTTACCTTTCAGCCTGGAGAGTTTCCTCACCAACTTCTGGCCGTTCCCAAAGCTCATCTCTTGAAGGTTTTCTCTGGTCGTCCCTGTAGACCCTCCTCCATGTATTAATATTTCTAAACAAATTCGTTATCTTTCCATTTGTCCTTGCTTCTCTGGTCACTAAGTCCCAGGAAAAGGCTGCAGCAAACTGTCAATCAATAATAGACAAATATTTCTGATGTTCATTAAAAATTTTTACAGTTTTATTGAAATGTAACTTATATATCATAAAATTCACTCATTGTAAGTGTATAGTCAATTATTTTTTATTTTTTTATTGATTTTAGAGAGAGAGAGGAAGGGAGAGGGAGAAAGAGACAGAAACATCGATGACAGAGAACATCGATTGGCTGCCTCCTGCATGCCCCCTACTGGGGATTGAGCCCACAACCTGGGCATGTGCCCTGACTGGGAATCGAACCAGCTACCTCTTGGTGCATGGGTCGACGCTCAACCACTGAGCCACACCTGCCAGTCTATAGTCAATTATTTTTAATGAATTTATAGTGCTATGAAAGCATTGCCAGCAATCTAGATTTAGAACATCTCCAGAACCCCATAAAGTTCCCTCATGAGTGTCCGCAATCAATCTCTCAACTCCGCCTCCAGTCTCAGGCAATAACTGACCTGATTTGCCTTTTCTGGTCACATACAATAAACAAAATCATAGAATATGGAGTGTTTTGCAATTGGCTTCTTTCACTTAATATAATTTTTGAGGTTCATTCATGCTGTAGCATGTTTCAGTGCTTTATGACTTTTTGTTTTTGTTTTTGTTTTTGTTTTTCATCCTCACCTGAGGACATTTTTCCATTTTTTGTATAGATAGAGTGGGAGGGAGAGAGAGGAAGAGAGAGAGAGAGAAACATCGACGTGAAAGGGACATATCGAGTGGCTGCCACCCGCACGACCAACCAGGGCCGGGGACAAACTGCAACTGAGGTACATGCCCTTAGTGGGAACTGAACCCAGGTCTCTCTGGACCGCAGGCCGACGCTCTAACCGCTGAGCCAAACCGGCCAGAGCTTCACTCAGTTTACTAAAACAAAATTAAATTGGGTTTTTATCATAGAACCTCACAGGATCATGAAGATGACAAGATGCATTTCACATTTCACAGAGCAGGGTTGTGAGTAGAATACAAACGTGAAACATTTTCCAATTAATTTTGCCACGGTTTATATTTTACAGTAAATATCTATTAATAACTTTAAAAACACAGTTTGGGCCCTGGCCGGTTTGGCTCAGCGGTTAGAGCATCAGACCCCGGACCAGAGAGGCCCGGGTTCGATTCCTGCTAAGGGCACGTACGTTGGTTGCAGTTTGTCCCTGGCCCCGGTTGGGGCTGTGTGAGTGGTAGCCAGTCGATGTGTCTCTCTCACATCGATGTTTCTCTTTCTCTCTTCCTCCCTCTCTCCTTCCCGCTCTATCTGAAGATAAATGCAAAAATGTCCTCGGGTGAGGATTAAAAAAAACAAACACACAGTTTGGTAAATTGCTGGATCAATGAACTGTTTAGACTTTGGGACAAATACAGGGTGGGGCAAAAGTAGGTTTACAGTTTTGAGTACCCGAAACACAGTTTATTTTTGTTTTTGTTTTTTTTAATCCTCACCCGAGGACATTTTTCCATTTTTTGTTCAGATAGAGCGGGAGGGAGAGAGAGGAAGAGAGAGATAGAAACATCGACGTGAAGGGACACATCGAGTGGCTGCCACCCGCACGACCAACCAGGGTCGGGGACAAACTGCAACCAAAGTACGTGCCCTTAGCGGGAACCGAACCCGGGTCTCTCCGGACTGCAGGCCGACGCTCTAACCGCTGAGCCAAACCGGCCAGGGCCAGTTTATTTTTATATTATTATTTATTATTGTATTATTTTCTACATGAACAATTGTAAACCTACTTTTGCCCCACCCTACGTAGGGGATTGGTTATAGTAGAGATGGTCATCACTGGGTATTCTTTATATTCCCACAGATTATGGTCAGTACTGGGGAACAAATAAGCAAATGCCCTCCTAGGATCTTTCTCCTCATAATTCTTCCTCTGGTTGTGTTTAATCCCTGGCACTCTCGGCCACCACACCTCCCACGTCTGAGGCAAACCCACGTCCGCTATCCTGACAGAGAAGGTACAACTGAGGTTTGGATGCACCTCTAAGTACCTGATTTCTCGCTTCTGTCCTAAAGTAGTTTTAATTTTCCTTATAAAATTAATATATTGTCATTTAAAAAAATTCAATAGATACCAAGAAGTATAAAGGAAAACATGCAGAGTAACAATAATTCCACCATCCTAGGCAGCCACCTTTAACATTTGGGTATTCATGTTTACAGGTATTTTTCTATGCATCTCTCTCTCTCCCACCACATGCTTTCTTTAAAAAATGTACAGTGAGCCCAGCCAGTGTGGTTCAGTGGATTGAGCGTTGACCCACGCACCAAGAAGTTGCTGGTTCGATTCCCGGTCAGGGCATATGCCCAGGTTTTGGGCTCAATCCCCAGTAATGGGGTGTACAGGAGGCAGCCAATTGATGTCTCTCTCTCATTGATCTTTCTATCTCTCCCCCCTCTCTCTTCCTCTCTATCTAAAAAACAAAAATCAATAAAAATATTTTTTTAAAAAATGTGCAGTGAGTGCTTATTAAACGCCAGCATTGTGCCAGGTACTGGGCAGAAGGTGATCACCTGATCCTGCACTCAAAGAGCATTCACCTAGTGAGGGAGAAAGACATGAAATAAATCAGGCAAATAATTTTATGTTTACAAATTGCGGTAAGTCTGGGATTGACGTTGGTTTGCCTCAGACGTGGGAGGTGTGGTGGCCGAGAGTGCCAGGGATTAAACACAACCAGAGGAAGAATTATGAGGAGAAAGGTGCTAGGAGGGCATCTGCTTATTTGTTCCCCAGTACCGACCATAATCTGTGGGCTCAAATCAAACATATATTTTTATAAACTGTTTCTTCACTTATATCAGTGTACCATGAATATCTTTCTATGGAATAGATATAGACTCCGGGCTAGAATTGAGAATAACATAAACATGCTCCTATCCCTGAGGGTTGAGTTCTAACAGGAGAGAGTGACATATAAATAGATCATTTGAATTCTGTTTTAGTAGTGGTTGTATAGGGCATAAACCTGGGGCAGGGAAGGCTTCATAGAGGAAATGATGCCTAAGTTCTCTTTTAAAGGACAAACAGAAATTTTCCAGTTAAGTAAAGAGAGGAGGTAGTCAGTGCGCATAAAAACATAGAGTTAAAAGCATGGCATGTTCAGCGATCTGTCAGCAGCTTATCTAGTAGGAGAAGAGGCTGGGGAGGTGGGTGACGGGAAAGTTATCAAGGTCTAAATCTTAGGAGTTTCTATTTTTTCCATCAGACTATTTTGAACTGAAAATAATATGAGCACATTTCTAAGATGCAAAACTCTCTCTGAAGATTTGGCTGAAAAGAGAAGAAATTGGTAATAATGGTTGACTAAATAGGAAACTCTTATAATAATCCAGGACAGAGATGAGGTATAAAGCCAGATGGCGGTGGGGAAAAACGGAGCAATGGGGGTGTATTAAGTGAGTTATTAGGGGTAAACGGAGGCACTTTAGCTAGAATGGGAAATCAGAAGCATTGGTGAAAGCTGACAGGGCTTTGCAGAGGAAGTATTACCAAATGTTAAACCCAAAGAGAACGGGAATGAAGAAACCTAAACGGAGTTTAGACATTTAGGGGGTTGAGAAGAGAGTAGATGACTGGAACCTATGGAAAAGAGTCTGGCAGAGGATAGAGGGTGAGGACTGGATGGACATGTGTATGTCCTGGAACTCTCCTTTCAGATGGCTCCCAGGACAGCATGGCAACCCTAGAGACAGTGAGCATGAACAACTGATGTCTGTCTTCAATAGCCCCATCGAGCGAGGGCAGACATTTTCAGAAAGCTGTTCCATGAAGGAATGATTCCCTAGAGATATTTCCTCGAAAAAAGTGGGCTGAATTGCGGTGATGGCCATAGGGAGGGGGTGCAGGCACTGGGTGGAGGTGGGTAAAGGGTGGGAGGAAATGGGGACGTCTGTAATAGTGTCAAAAATAAGATTAAAGTTTTAAAAGAAAAAAAAAGCGGGCTGAATTCTCAGTGGACATGGGGTTGGAGACTAAGGCTTTCAAAGAGATAGCTAATGTTTGTGTGTAAAAAATTTCTGAAGAAATACATTATAGTGGTTGCTTTTAGAGAGAGCAGGTGGGTGGCTGGGGGATGGGAGGGGAAAAAGACTTTTCTCAGTATAATTTTTTGTACATTTTGAATTATTAACAAAGCAAATGTAACATCTATTCAAAACAAAAGATTTTTAAAAGGAGGCTTAGGAAATACACGGAAGGAAAACATTTTATTGCCCTTTCCCACATCTCTCTGTATTTCCAAGTGAGACAGCCCTGCTGATAGGTGGGGCTGCTGATATTTTTATGGGGAATAAACTAGTTTGTCCCCCTGCTGTCCTAGGACCACTGTACCTTCTTAAGGTGCATGCACCTTACTCATGTACTGAGTCACTTCTCTGCCCTATTTTTAGCTCAGTGAAGCCACCCTCCTCCCATACTGTAAGAGACAGAGGAAATACAGTTCTCAAGGGTTTAATTTAATAGGTTCAATCCCTGTGATTGTATGGCATTCTGAGTGAAATTACCTGGGGCAGAAGGAAAGATGGGAAAAGGAGAAAGAAGAGTCCATACTTACGGGAAAATGGACAGTCCAAAATTATAAGCTCAAAAGAGAACATCCATACCCCCTTCATTTCAGGGCAGGGCTTGGAGCCAGCCTCAGAACAGGAAGCCACAGACACCCACTTCTCTGTCGGTACCATGAAAGCACAGAGAAAGGGCTGAGGTGGGGCTGCTCCAGGCTCAAAGTCCGGATTTAGGGCTGCAATCTCATTTCTACCTGTAAGGTTGTGTGACCTTGGTCAAGTGGCTTCCACAGTCTGAGTACAGTATTTTTTTTTTTTTTTTTAACAAAATTAGGTGACTGAATGGGTTGATGGCCTCCAAATTTTCTTCCAGTTCCCGCATCCTATAATTCTAAATCTAAGGAAGTCATGCTATATAATTTTATAGCTTTTCCTACCAGGAATTTCACTTCTGGGCTTTTGACATTTGTTTCTTGGCTCTATTTTCAATTTTTTAACTTTGCAAGGTAGAAGCTAGAGGAGGAATGTAGGAACTGGTGAGAATTCAGTGATCTTTGTGTCTGGGTCACAGGGTAGGGTTTCAACAAATAATTGAGCATTTACTATGTACTAGTTAAGCAGTTTTCAAATTTTGTGATCTCAGGACCCCTCTACATGCTTAAAAGTTATTGAGGACCTCCAAAAGCCTTTTTTTATATGAGTTATGTCTATAGATATTTACTGAATTAAAAAGTAAAACTGAGAAAATTTAAAACTATTAATTGATTTAAAAATAGCCACAATATTCTGGCTGGTGTGGCTCAGTGGCTGAGTGTCAACTCATGTACCAAGAGGTTGCCGGTTTGATTCCCGGTCAGGGCACATGCCCAGATTGTGGGCCCTATCCCCAGTGGGGGGCATGCAGGAGGCGGCCAATTGATGTTCTCTCTCTCCTTCTTCCTTCCTCTCTCTCTAAAATTAGTAAAGAAAAAAGTTTTAAAATAGCCAAAATAAACCAATTACATGTTAACATTAAAGAAAACCCAACTGTATATTCACAACAAAAATAAATTACTGAGAGGGATGGGATTGTTTTACAATTTTGCAAATCTCTTTCGTGTCAGGCTTAACATAAAACAGCTGGATTATCATGCCTAGTTCTGCATTTAATCTTTTGCTTTGGTGTTTGTATTAGTTTCCTGGGGATGCTATAAGAAATCACCACAAACTTGATGGCTCAACGCAATAGAAATGTATTCTCTTACAGTTCAAGAGGCCAGACATCCAACCTCAGTTTCACTGAGCAGAAATCAAGATGTGGGCAGGGAAGTGCTCCCTCTGGAGGCTCTAGAGGAAAAATCGTTCCTTGCCTCCTCCCGATTTTGGTGGCACTGGCATTCCTTACTATGTGGCTGTGTGGTTCTAATCTCTGTCTCTATCTTCACCTCAACTTCTCTTTTGTGTGTGGTCCCTAGTCTCCCTCTGCTTCTC
This sequence comes from Molossus molossus, assembly GCF_014108415.1. NCBI lineage: Eukaryota > Metazoa > Chordata > Mammalia > Chiroptera > Molossidae > Molossus > Molossus molossus. Next base: position 189,020,070 of record NW_023425344.1, read on the forward strand.
TCTTGAAAGGACTTGGTGGTGGCATTTAGGGCCCACCACGGCAATCCAGGATTATCTCTTTATCTCGAAATCCCTCTAATCACGGCTGCACAAGTTTTACTATATAAATCAACATTCACAAATTCCAAGGAAGCCATTATTAGCCTACCACAGGGTTGTTATTTTGTTTGAAGTTTATGAAGAAAACCTGTCTCACACAGATATGTAGTTTAGGAAAAAAGTATTTTTTTTTTTTTATCCTCACCTGAGGACATTTTTCGATATTTTGTTCAGATAGAGTGGGAGGGAGGGAGGAAGGGGGGGGGGAGAGAGAGAGAGAGAGAGAGAGAGAGACATCGATGTGAAAGGGACACATCGAGTGGTCGCCACCCACATGACCCAACCAGGGCTGGGGACAAACTGCAACCAAGGTACGTGCCCTTAGCGGGAACCGAACCCGGGTCTCTACAGACCGCAGGCCAGCGCTCTAACCGCTGAGCCAAACCGGCAAGGGCTAGGAAAAAAGTATTTTAATACCCTTTTCAATTGTGGATATTCTTCTTTGATACAACACCACAACTCAACAAGAAGTAGTTTCCTCTTCTTCTTTTTTTTTAATCCTCACCTGAAGATACTTTTGCATTTATCTTCAGATAGAGCGGGAGGGAGAGAGGGAGGAAGAGAGAGAGAGAAACATCGATGTGAGAGAGGCACACTGACTGGTTGCCACTCGCACGACCCCCACCGGGGTTGGGGACAAACTGCAACCGAGGTATGTGCCCTTAGCAGGAATTGAACCAAGATCTCTTTGGTCCGCTGGCCGATGCTCTAACTGCATAGTTGTTCCAGGATAAAGTATGAGATTAAAATGTTTTGGCCCGGCCAGTGTGGCTCAGTGGTTGAATGTCGACCCATGCACCAAGAGGTCACCAATTTGATTCCCAGTCAGGGCAAATCCCCAGTGGGGGGCATGCAGGAGGCGGCCAGTCGATGTTCTCTCTCATCAATGTTTCTCTCTCTCTCCTTTCCTCTCGCTAAAATCAATAGAGAGAAAAAGATTTAAAAAATGTTTTAACACTTTATTTCCACACCCCTGTGTTTAGAGGCCAAGCATCTATATATATAAAAGATCTTTTTCAAGTATTAGTTGGTGCTTGTATTTGATAGATACAAGCAAAGCAACAAGTCTAGCTACATCTATAATTGTATAATTGTTGTCTATCAGAAAGGCAGCATAGCTCTGCAGGTGAGATGTTAACTCAGTCTTTGTGTTTGAAACTAATTTTCTAATTTGGTGAGTCACTGCATCTTTGGAAAGCAGCACTGCCACGGTGTCTTTGGCTGATTTTTCATATAGCAGGCATTCACTGGGTACTGTACAGGCTTTATTAGCATTTCAGCTATTGTGTGCCCTTCTCTAGCCAGTGCAATACAATAATTTAACCTGTAAGATGCTTCAGTGGGGTTTTCCTTTCTAGTTTGAAAAGTGGTAACAACAACAACAACAAAAAGCTTCGGCTTTTAACGATCTTGTCACGTTTAAAATCTTAAATTCCCTTTCCTTTAAAGGAAGTTACTGTTCTCAAAATGATGCCTCAACTTTACTGAGAGGATGAGAGTAGAAACAACAAATAACATTTAAGTAATATGAGTGTAGTTTTGAGTGTGGATCCCGGGAAGGGTCTCAGGGACCCTCGGAATCACCAGATCACACTTTGCGATCCACTGTACCAGATCCTGTTCTAGGTAGAAACTGGGGTAACAGCAATAGATGCCTTCTCTGTAGGAAGGTGAGTATTTGCGTGGTGGCAGCTGTGATGGTTGCACAGGCCATGGGGGAGGGGCGGGCAGGGTCAGCTACCCCTTCGTGCCCACCGGGCCTGGTAGTCGGCTCCAGGAGGCCTTCCAACTGCCAACCGCTCAGCGCAGACGGCCGCGCGACCACCTGCCCTTCCGGAGGGTGGATGCGAAGCGACGCGGGCACGAGTGGCCCCTACGCCGCGGCTTTGAACCCGGCAGGACGGATGCTCAGGACACCCGTGCTGTCTGCCGCTCAACAGCGCCAGGGCGCCCAGCACGCGGGGCCCGGTCCCTCGAGGTGCGGCGGGGCTGTGAGCGGTGGCCGAACGGCGGCCAGAGACACGCCTCCCGACGCGGTCTCGGCAGCGCGCGGGCGGCTGCACGGAGGGGAGCGCGGGGACGCCGTGTAAGCCGGCGGGTCGAGCGGCACCCCCGGCGGACCCAGCCCTGCGCGGGGCCTCGCGTCTTCCTGCTAACGCAGGACGTCAGCCTCGCGCCGGCCGTGCGCGCGCCGGCCCCGCGGCCTCTCGCGCCCCCCGCGGCCTCGTCGGGAACTGCGCGGCGCTTGTCCACGCGGGACACGAATAAAGATTTCTTCTTCAAACAAACAGGAAGTGCCTACGGAGGCCGGGCCGGCGGCGGGGCACGGGCCGGGCATGAAGCCGGGCGGCGGCGGCGATGAGCGACATCGTGGAGAAGACGCTGACGGCGCTGCCCGGGCTCTTCCTGCAGACCCCGGGCGGGGGCGGGCCGGCGGCCGCCCAGGCGGCCTTCTCCTCGCGGCTGGGCGGCCTCATCCGCGGCATCACCGCGCTCACCTCCAAGCACGTAAGTGCCAGCCGGGCCCGAGGTCAGGGCGCCGGGGAGGCCCCCGCGCGGGGAGCCTGCGCCCGCCGGCCGGCCTGCGGCGGGCCCGGAGCGGGGTTCGGGGCGCCTGTGCGTTTGTCTGGAAGCGGCACTTCCCTGCCCGCCTGGCAACTGGGTTTCCACAGTTGGCCCTGACACTGACTCGTTGAGATCTGCGGGCAAATCTCCTTTAATTTTGTTCTTCCCCATGTTCCCCCGACGTTGAAGTAGGAAAGTACCAGTATCTATTTCTTAGGTGGTTTCGAGGATGAGACGAGACATCGAGCGTGTGAAAATACAATAGGAGTTGTCAGCATCCGCCTTCTGCAAAGTTTCTTTCCCTGCCCGGGTTCTTCCCCTCCCCCAGTTCTTTCATCTGCTGATGACACACGGTGGAACAGACCCTTCCATCTGCACCTGTTGTGACCTGTCTTTGGGGAGCTTGAGGTGTTTGGTTAGACCAGTGGGTGGGGCAAGGAAAAAAAAGCATAATTCTTCCAAAATGTAAAATTTGCTGAGTAAGTCATTGCCTCACATGGGCTTTGACAATGAGCAGTTATTTCACAAGTTCTAAGTTCCCCAAAGACTTTTGGTAGTTGTATAGATTATGTTAAAGCTTCATGGAGCTTCTATCTTTAACAAATCATTTTATGTTATAATATGTTCAGAAGATACTGATGGAAGAGGTTATGTGTTAGACACCCAGGGAACAGAAAAACACACTTCCTTTTCCCAAGGGCTTGGTCATTCATCTTGGGCTTGAGACAAGTGTGAGCAATATACGATGATATAAGTAGCAGGAGAGAGGAAAAGAGAGAAAGTTTTTCTTCAAAGTGCTCTGAGTGTTTAAAATGTTCTTTTAAAACTGAAATAAGATGATGCTGTACTGGGGAGGGTCTGCTTCATATTCACAATTTGTTATTCGTGGATTTATTATTGTTTGTCTTAATGTTTTGTCCTTTGCTGATTTTTATAAGATGCTGACTGAAATTAAAAAAAAAAATTTTTTTTTTGGTCCCAAATTGCAGTACTTTGCCAGTAGTTCTTGATTAGCCCCCTAATGGACATCTGCTAATTAAGTGTATAAATTAAAGATAGCATTATATTAGCAAAAAATGGGGCCAATTTTCAAGTGCTTTTAAGGAGGTAAAATACAATGCAGAGAGTAGAAGTGACCACATTGGTCTATTTATTGTGTTAGAGAGATGGAAAGTGAGGGAAAAAATGTAAGGAATAAGAAGGATAGAAAAGGAAATTTTGTTTCTGCCTTCTTACCCTATTTATCTATTCCATGAAGACTTTTTAAAAACAGTATATATATATATATATATTTAAAAAAAACTTGTTTTCCTTTATTGATGTTAGAGAGAGAGGAAGGGAGAGGGAGATAGAAACATCGATTGGCCTGAATGAGAATTGAACCAGCGACCTCTTGATACATGGGTCACCGCTCAGCCACTGAGCCACACCAGCCGGGCCCATTAAGACTTTTTAATTTTAAGGAAAAGGCGTGAGAACCTTATTGTGGGCCAGTACATGAAGAATTTCTTTTCTTTTTCTCCACTGTTAATTTTTTAAAAAATCATCTTTTCTACTAAACTGTCTTTAAGGGGTCAGTAACTGAGTGAAGAAAAGAGGAAGGTGGTTTAGACTGAAAATAGTTATTCTTACCAGGAATGAGTCTGAGAATTGGAGAAATGCCTTTAAGCAAATCTTAAACACATACTTGTTATAACTCTCCTTTAAAATAGTGTTTCTTTTTATCAAAAGTATTATATTTTCCCTTTAAAAAATACAATTACAGTTTAAAAAGACAGTTACTTGTGCATTTAAATATTTTCACTCTTTTCAGGAGGAAGAAAAATTAATCCAGCAAGAACTGAGTAATCTGAAAGCAGTGGTTTCTGCTCCTACAACAACACTGGTAAGTTTGCATAGTCTGTGCCAGCACATTTGGAATTTGAAATCTGGTCCACTGTGGACTCCATAGTGACATCTGATTGATCACTTGCTAAAATCTAATTTATCGTAGTCACAATCAGTTATGGATGGTAGCAAGTGAGATGTGAACTTTAGCCTGTTATTATTGACTGGCTGCACGGAGGAAGATCTCCTTGACTGATGTCTATTTAGTGCCAAGGTGATGATGATTACATATATGTGGCACTACTCCTGGGGCCCCAGTGCTGACCTTACTCTTTTAATATTGCGCCCTGGGAAAAGATGAGTATATATCATTTAAAAAAATATTTTCAGAACCAAATGGATATATTGTAGATCTCATTTTACTGTTATATATCTTGGAGTATAAGTTGACTGACTGATAAGGTGAAATAAATGGTTTTCTTGCTGTAAAACTAAGGGTATTGGTTGGTAGCTAAGTCAGAATTCATTTGTTTTTAAACTTGGTTTTATATAATTAGATTTTTCAAATAACATTTCATCAACTTTTTAATGAGTGACCACTATGTGCAGGTCACTGTAGGACTGATTGTTCCTACATAGTTAAAGACCTAGGTGGGTTATTTTTTTCTTTCCTAATTTTTTTTTTTTATCCTCACCTGAGGACACATTTTGCATTTATTTTCAGATAGAGAGGGAGAGAGAAAGAGAGGAAGAGAGAGAGAGAAACAGCGACGTGAGAGAGACACACTGTGTGGTTGCCACCCACAGGACCCCTACTGGGGCCGGGGACAAACCGCGAGTGAGGTACATGCCCTCAGCGGGAACCGAACCCAGGACTCTCTGGTCTGTGGGCTGACGCTGCAACCACTGAGCCAAACTGGCCAGGGCTCTTTCCTAATTTTAATGTGGTTTCACATAATTAGATTTTTCCAAGCAATATTTATTCAGCAAAGATTTAGTGAGTGTTGTCTTTATATAAGTCACTGTGGGAATGTTCTCCTTCTTCTGATAAAAATATCAGGTGATTATTTTGCATGAGTGCATGCATATACATGAATAACACTTGTAAAGTCTGAGAGAATGTATACATTTTCTTTTATGATAATAATATGTGGACAAATGAAACTCAAAACATAACTAATCTGATATATCTGTGTATTATGTATATATGTTTGTGTACATGTGTCTATATGTGTATAAAATCATTGCATTTCATCGTACCTGATAGAAATGTTAAGCAGAAATGGTTTCCCTCTTTTTACTTTGTTAGATTTCCATAATTGGTATAATTTCCATAATTTTCTATAATTGGCATCAATAAATATCATTTTTCTTGCTATCAGGCATAAACCCCATGAGGGCAGAACTAAGAAAAATAGGTAGAAGTTAGGAAGGAAGATTTTTATCATTATGGCCATCCAATTCTGGACATGCTTTACAGTGTAGTCTGTCCCTAAAGTGGTCATGAAGAGGTTGGGTGAGTTTGTTAGACAATTGTAAAGAGAATTCCTGCAATGGGGGATATACTTCTTCTCTAAAAATAAGAGAATAGCATTGTATGTAATATTTTAAGTTCATAATGACTTTTGAAAAACTGAACTAAATGTTACAAAGCCAGGGTGGATAATTAATGGCTTAAATGAACACTTTCACACCTAATTGATATAGAAACCTTTTAAGAGGTACTTCTACTATCTTTTTTTTTTTGTACTTCTAGTATCTTATAAGCTTGTTTTCTCAGTATTTAAAAGTCTTAATGTGTTAATGATTTAACTTATATTACTTTAAAAAAACAAATGAAAAAATCTTATTCCCTTAAGATTTTCCTATGGTTTCTTTTTAAACTCTTCATATTTAACATATACATATATAAATGAAATATTAAACATTATTATCCTTACTTTAAAATATTTTATTGTTTTCTAAGGATTTTGTGATTTAGTAATTCTGGAATATACTAACCTTAATTAATTTTTAGATATTAAAACAATCTGTGAGCTTTTCTTATTTTGAAACACATATTGAGAATACTCAATGATGCAAACACTCAAAAATGCAAATATTATACTAATAAAACAAGTTTATAGAATCTCCTAACACATCTTATTTGCTTGTGCTGTAAATATTGAAAGACCTAGTTAAAAAATTAAATATTGAAATGGCTTTACCATTAATGAAATCATGTCTTTTATTTCAAAATAATTGCGAGTATTGCAGAAAAGGGATGTCTATAAGGCAGACTTACAAACAGCATAATAATTCTGAAGAAAGTCTACATGAAATTTGATCTTTAAATGTGAAAAATATTTCACTACAGAAATTCTTACCCACTTGTGGGAATTTTATGGATGTTTTTCTTTGAGAAAATAAAATAGTGTGCTGCATTCTAGAAGCCAAGTCAGATTACCATAGATAAAATTTTGTCTGAGGATCTTGTGTCTCACATTATAAATAAATTTTACACTAGGGGCATCTAGAATTATAAATAGCCACAGTTGATTTATAGTGTTGCCACTAACAAAACATTGTAATTATTTTACTAAAATAGAATACTGTTGATAGTTACATTAGGGAGCAACTTTTTTTGCTGTTAATCCTCAGCAGAGGATATTTTTTCCACTGATTTTTAGAGAGAGTGAAAGGGAGAGAGGGAGCAGGGGAGAAAGAGAGAGAGAGAGAAACATGGATGTGAGAGGCACATCAATTGGTTGCTTCTTGTACGTGCCCCAACCAAGGCTGGGGATCGAACCTGAACTCAGGCACATGCCCTTTACCTGGAATCGAAACCGAGACCCTTTGGTTCATGGGCTGACTCTCTAACCACTGATCAACATTGTCCAGGGCTAGGGAGCAACTTTAAAATATATATATTTGTTTTTATTGATTTTTTTAGAGAGAGTGGGAGGGAGAGAGAGAAACATCGATTGGCTGCCTCCTGCACACCCTGCACTGGGGATCAAACCCACAATCCGGGCATGTGCCCTGACTGGGTATCAAACCGGGACCTCTCAGTCCATGGGACGATGCTCAATCCACTGAGCCACACTGGTTGGGTGCAACTTTTATTTATAAAGTCTGACTTCAGCTGATTAATATACGATCATACACACACGCACACACATATATATATATATTCTCTTTTCAGTGCCAGCATTAAAGGATTCCCCTGTTAAATGATTACAATATAATAACAAAAAATCAAAACATTCTGTTTATTTACACAGTTACTGGATATTTTGCTTTTCAGAAAATGATGAAGGAATGTATGGTGAGACTTATATATTGTGAAATGCTTGGATATGATGCTTCCTTTGGCTACATACATGCAATCAAGTTGGCACAACAAGGAAACCTTTTAGAAAAAAGAGTAGGTATGTATGTGTGTAAGACTTAATCCTGTCCTTAAAGTGGTGGGTATATAGTATATTTTTAGAACATTGCTTTGTACTTTCCAAAGCTTTACAAAGGTAACTACCTCAAAACTTAAAGCCTATAAATAAAGTCAGTTTTCCTGTTTCATAGCATTTTGGAGTTATAGAGAAGACTAAAAATTGCCTGTTTTTTTGATGGTGGTTGGTTGACTATATATATTTGTAAAAACTCATTAAACTATACACTTAAAAATGGGTGAATTTTGCCCGGCCGGTGTGGCTCAGTGGATTAAGCGTCATCCCATGGACTGAGAGGTCTGGGTTCGATTGCTGGTCAGGGCACATGCCCAGGTTGTGGGCTTGATCCCCAGTAGGGGGCATGCCGGAGGCAGCTGATTGATATTTCTCTCTCACATCAATATTTCTATCTCTCTCTCAAGAAAAAAAGAGTGACTTTTCTTGTATACAAATTACATATAACTAAGTAAAGCTAATTTTAAAAAGTCTGTCTAGCTTCATCAGTTTAATGATCAGAAATCTTTCTTTATAGAATAAAACTGAAATTGACTTGAATAATTATAAATATCCTGTTCTCAGTTTCACAAATGTTAGCTATGAAGATTAGAGGCATTGTTTTATTTATTTTTTATCCTCGCTTGAGGACATTTTTGCATTTGTCTTCAGTTAGAGTGGGAGGGAGAGAAGGGGGAAGAGAGAGAGAGAAACATCAATGTGAGAGCGACACATTGACTGGTCTCCACCCACACGAGGTCGGAGACAAACTGCAACTGAGGTACGTGCCCTCAGTGGGAACCAACCTGGGACTCTCTGGTCCGTGGGCCGATGCTCTAACCGCTGAGCAAACCGCCAGGGCTTATTTATTTATTAATTAAAATTTTTTCTTGATTAGAGAGAGAGAAATATCAATTTTTATGTTCCACTTATTTATGAATTCATTGGTTGATTCTTGTATGTGCCCTGATGGGATCAAACCTGTAACCTTAGCAAATGGGGACGTCACTCTAACCAATTAAGCTACCTGGCCAGAGCCTAGAGGCATCTTTAAAAATTTTTTTTTGTTTTTATCTTCACCTGAGGACATTTCTCCATTTTTTTTTATTTTTTTTATTTTTTTTATTTTTTTATCCTCACCTGAGGACATTTTTCCGTTTTTTTTTTGTTCAGGTAGAGTGGGAGGGAGAGAGAGGAACAGAGAGAGAGAGAGAAACATCGATGCGAAAGGAACACATCGAGTGGCTGCCACCCGCACAACCGACCAGGGCCGGGGACAAACTGCAACCGAGGTACGCGCCCTTAGCGGGAACCGAACCCGGGTCTCTCAGGACCGCAGGCCGACGCTCTAACCGCTGAGCCAAACCGGCCAGGGCTCCATTTTTTTATTCAGACAGAGCAGGAGGGAGAGAGAGAGAGAGAAACATCGACATGAAAGGGACACATCGACTGGCTGCTACCCACACTACCCAATCAGGGCTGGGGACAAACTGCAACCAAAGTACATGCCCTTAGCGGGAACCGAACCCAGGTCTCTCTGGACCATAGGCCAATGCTCTAACTGCTGAGCCAAACCGGCCAGGGCTCTTTAAAAAATTTTTGTCTGTGTAATCAACCTTTAGGGCTATTAGGAAAAATCTGTTCAAGGACTTAAAACTTTTTTTTTTTTTTTATCCTCACCCGGGAATACTATTCCATATTTTGTTCAGATAGAGTGGGAGGGAGAGAGAGAGAGAGAGAAACATTGACGTGAAAGGGACACATCGAGTGGTTGCCACCCACACGACCCAACCAGGGCTGAGGATAAACTGCAACCGAGGTACGTGCCCTTAGCGGGAACCAAACCCAAGTCTTTCTGGACCGCAGGTCGATGCTCTAACCACTGAGAAAACTGGCCAGGGCAAAAACTTCTATTCTTATAGATTCAGCTTTATATCAGAACCCCAAGAAGGAAGCACTTTAGAATAATATAGGACCAGAACATGTGATTTATTGAAAGAAGTTGATAGTGTTGTATTGTCAGGGACCAGCATTCTTCACAAGTTATGTTGACTTGTGCTGTTAGTTGATGGGGTGGGGGTGGGAGATGTTTTGGTAAAGATTCTCAGACTATATGCATACAATATTCTACTTGTTGAACCTCACTCCACCCAAAATACTCTTCCAATTCTAGACTTGTTGTATTTTTCCCTTTAAGTAGAATATCCTCTGGCATCCTGTCATTTCCTTTTCACATTCCAAATCAAGTTTGAACTTTTCTGTGATCTTTCAGGTGGCTCCTACCATTAGTTATTTTATGGTGTTGATGTTTTATACATTAATGTTTTAGCTCCCAAACTGATTCTAAGATCCCCAAAAGCAGGACATTAAAAATATTTTTCTTTATTAATTTTTAGAGAGAGAGGAAGGGAGAAGGAGAGAAAGAGATAGAAACATCTATGAGCGAGAACATCAGTTGGCCGCCTCCTGCATGCCCCCCACTGGGGATTGGGCCCACAACCTGGGCTAGTGCCCTGACCAGGAATCGATCTGGTGACCTCCTGGTGCATGGGTTGATACTCACTAGTGAGCACACTGGCTGGGCAGGCAGGACATTTTGACAGCACTAGTCAATAAATATTAGATGATTGGTGGTGTAGTTGTTTTGTACAACTCTTTCTATATTCTGCTGCTTAGACTTTTGCATAATTTTTTTCATTTTCAATTTTATTTTATTTTTAAAATATGTGAAGTGTTACATGGTTCAAAAGTTAAAAACCTTTTATAGGTATAATCAGAGAAGTCTCACTTTCATATCTAGCCCTTCTACCCAGTTTGCCTCTCACCCCCATAGTAACTATTTTCATTAGTTTCAGATTGATATTTCTATTGTTTCTTTTTGGGTGGGTGGTGGGGAAGCAAATGCATGGGTACATACTCATACACACTCTCTTATACAAAAGATAGCATGCTATATAGATTATTCTACACCTTATTTTGACATTTTCATACTTTTGTACAATTTTCATTGAGTGGATGGAAATACCATAGTTTTTTCAGCTAGGTTTGTATTAGTGGACATAATGGAAATTTTTTTTTTTAATCCTCATTTGAGGATATTTTTCCATTGATTTTCAGATAGAGTGGGAGGGAGGAAGGGAGGAAGAGAGAGAGAGAGAGAGAAGCATGAATGTGAGAGAGACACATTGACTGACTGCCTCCCCCACAACCCTGTTCAGGGCTGGGAACCAAACCGCAACTGAGGTACGTGCCCTTGACTGGAATCGAACCCGCGACTTTTTGGTCCACGCACTGACGATCCAACCACTGAGCCAAACTGGCCAGTGCTTTTTTTCTCTTTTAAATAATGTTACCATGAATAACCCTGTACATGGGTTATTTTATAATTGTGGAGGTTTTTTTTTTTATTATTATTATTTTTTCCTCACCCGAGGACATTTTCCATTTTTTGTTCAGAGACAGAGGGAGAGAGAGAGAAACTTCGACATGAAAGGGACACATCGAGTGGTTGCCACCCGCATGACCAACCAGGGCCGGGGACAAACTGCAACCGAGGCATGTGCCCTTAGTGGGAACCGAACCTGGGTCTCTCTGGACCACAGGCCGACGCTCTAACTGCTGAGTCAAACCGGCCAGGGCGTTTTTTAAATTTTTAATTTTATTATTATTGATTTGAGACAGAGAGAAGGAGGGAAGAAGAGAGAGAGAGAGAGAGAGAGAGAGAGAGAGAGAGAGAAAGAGAAAGAGAAACCATGCATAGATTTGTTGTTCCACTTATTTAATCATGCATTGGTTAAATCTTGTATGTGCCCTAACTGGGTATCGAAACCACAACCTTGGCATATCAGGATGATGCTCTAACCTATTGAGCTACCTGGTCAGGATATGGATGCTTTTCTTAAAGGAGACCTCACAGTCATTTTCATTGAAATTCATGATCTTTCTTAAGAAAATATTGCCAACTAGAGAGACATATATCTGTAGGTATCTGTATGTGTGCTAATGAGAGGAAGTTTTTTTTTTATTATAGCATTTACACTTTTTTTTTTAATCCTCACCCGAGGACATTTTTCCATTTTTTGTTCAGAGAGAGAAAGAAACATCGATGTGAAAGGGACACATCTAGTGGTTGCCACCCACATGACCCAACTAGGGCCGGGGACATACAGCATCCACAGTACGAGCCCTTAGTGGGAACCTAACTCCTGACACTCTAACCGCTGAGCCAAACCGGTCAGGGCACATTTAAACTTTTTACATGTCTTCATTCTGATACTATTGCCTCATTAACTCTCCTGGGATTATTAAGGCTAGTTTTGGTGTTTTCTCTAATCAAGAATGCCTTCTCGCCCTGGCTGGTTTGGCTCAGCGGTTAGAGTGTCGGCCTGCGGTCCTGAGAGACCCGGGTTCGGTTCCCGCTCGATGTGTTCCTTTCACATCGATGTTTCTCTCTCTCTCTCTGTGTTCCTTTCTCTCCCTCCCACTCTACCTGAACAAAAGGTGGAAAAATGTTCTCGGGTGAGGATTTAAAAAAAAAAAAAAGAATGCCTTCTCATTTTTCATATTAATATTGTTAAATAAATAAATTTCAGTACCCATTAAGTCAGGCATTGTGTTAGGTGCTTTATCTTGTGAGATGGTATTTCATTTTACAGAGGAGAAAACTGAGGCTCAGAAAGGTCAAGTCCAATGGACATAGACAACAAAGCTGGGGATGGGGTGGGGTGGGGGAAATGGGGAGGAGGGTGTCAATGGGGGAAAAAGGAGAAACATCTGTAACAAAAATAAATTAATAAAAATAATTAAAAAAAAAAGAAAGGTCAAGTCATTTGCCCAAGGTCATACAGCTAGTGAATGGTGGAGCCAGAATGTGAACCTAAGTTTCTGTAAGTCAAAGACTGCATTCTTATACAATACCTCACTCTTGGTTGTAGCAGATATATTCTATAATCATAGTTGTCTTAAAAAAATTTTTTTTTTTCTTTATTGATTTTTAGAGAGAGAGAGGAAGGGAGAGGGAGAGAGAGATAGAAACATCAATGAGAGAGAACATTGATTGGCCACCTCCTGTATGCTCCACACGGGATCAGGCCCACAACCTGGGCATGTGCCCTGACCGGGAATCAAACCAGTGACCTCTTGGTGCATGGGTCAACAACACTCAACCATTGAGTCACACCGGCCGGGTTCATAGTTGTTTTCATGAAACCTTTTTCATTTTTTTGTCGCAGACTATCCTTTCCCCCCTGTTTCCTGATTGTCAAAACAGTTTGGAAATTTTTTGTAACAGATAGAATTAAGGTTTCATTTAGATAATCTTTGGATTAGTTTGTTGATCATTTACTTTGATATTGGTGATTTGGGTGTTGGTGATACCTTAACTGAACAAATAAGTTCTAAGCAATCTGATAAGACCTAATCTCTGCTTTAATGCTTTCTAGGGTTTTTCTCATCTTTTTCTTGGCCCTGCATAGGTTTTTATTTTCCCTCTCATGACTGTGGGAGTAACAACTCTTTTCCTATGAACTTGGGTGAACATGTTACAGTGGGTCATGCTACGTGGTTGTGAGAATAGGAACTCTTCACATTTTCCCCATGTCCCCCAACACACACATACATGTGGATGCTGAGTAATGGTGGGGACAGTTAACATTAGAATCCCTAACGAACGGGCTGAAAAAATTGAGAAGAATGAAAAACAATGAAGATGGGATTCAGGGAATGGCGCCTCACTGTAGACTGTGTGGATAGACAGAACAGCATAGGGATTAAAAATGTGAACTAATGCCTACTGGCTGGGTTTGAGCCCTGGCTCCACCATGTAAGAGCTATAAACCTTGGGTAATTACCCTTTTGGGGCTTCATTATTATATTGGGGGTAATAATATCTATCTCAGAGTTGTTGTGAGGACTAAATGAGGTGAGGCTTGTAAAGTACTTGACCCGTAATAATTGTCTAACAAATGTTATCAATATGCAGGGTCACAGGAAAATGACAAGGAACATCTAGATTCCATGCACATGGCATTTGTCTTAATATATTTCCTTAATCCTAAGATGTACTTTTTTATGTTTTAATATTATTAAAATAAAAATGTTTAAGTCAGTGAGCACATTTAATGGAGTAGGCAAGCTTTTTCCTCAACCACTGTTAATTCATTCAATAGCATATCTTCCAATTGCAAAAATAAGGTATTGTTTATGGCTGAATATATGATTTATATCATATGACCTGGTATTTAGTAGTAGCCCATTCAACAACACAGATTGCCTGTAACACACTGTTAACTATAGTAGCTATTAGTTTTTGAGTGATTCTGTGTTTGACTACAGGGGAGAAAATGTTTTGGTTGACTGTGTAGAGATTTGCACAAAACACAGAAGGCATATATTCCTAATGTCATTTACATGACTTTAAGTTGGTACCCATAGCCTCTTTTCCATTTCAGGTATATCCTGTGAAATAGATAATTCTGAAAGATTTCAGGATGAAGGACACCTGAAATCTTCCTTAGTAGAGGTTTTGAACCTCATATTTTATAATTTGTTTTCATATTCACCTGCATCTGATATCTTTGACACTTAAATTTTGGATTATATGATTGCTTTGTTTAACTTCTTGGGAAACGTTGTAATGAGACCTTTTCCTTCCAATTTTATAGGTTATTTAGCGGTTTCTTTATTTCTACATGAAAGTCATGAACTGTTGCTTCTCCTTGTGAATACAGTCGTAAAGGTACTGTATTGTCTTTTGGCTATTACAGAGTCTGAAATTATTTCTGTAGGCATCTGACATTTTTCCTCAATCATATTGAATTAGATATTTTGGGAAGAAGGTAGGCTTACAGAATGGACTTAGAAAGATCTTTTAGATCAGGTTCTGTATCTGTAAAATGGGGATAATAATAGAAGTTACATTGTGAGGGTTAGATGAAACACTGTGTAAAGTAGTAGGTGCTACTGCTGCTTTTACTGTTTCATTTAAAAAAGCAGTGTTAGACTTATAACTGAGATATCCAGGCTCTCAGTTCAGTGTATTTTTATGCTGTTGTCTCTTTCTCTGGGATCTGTTCCAAAGTGATATAGATTTAAGCTGAATAATTTAAGTATTTTAAACTCTAGAAGCCATTTTAAAGGAGAATAGAGTATAATTAGATACCTGGAATGTACATATAATAAAAACAATTTAATCCACACTTACAATATTTTTTCCTGTTAAATTTTTAATAAAAATTGGTAATGAAGTATAATTGAATTATTGAGCATTTTCATTTTTTATCTTGTGCCAGTCTTTTGACATGTAGGTCCGTGTGTGTGTGTGTGTGTGTGTGTATGTAGTACTTTCTGAAGTTTAAGTCATTACTCTATTAAGGTTACTAGTAGCTTAAATTTTTCCAAACTTTTACAATATGTTTTCAGTTGCTATTAAAATGATTTATAAAATTTGTGCATATGTAAGTATGTATGAATGCATGCATTTTACTGTGTATATTTAAGAATTATTTCCTTTTAAACTTGCACTCATAATATTGCTTAAC
Organism: Molossus molossus; assembly: GCF_014108415.1. Lineage (NCBI taxonomy): Eukaryota > Metazoa > Chordata > Mammalia > Chiroptera > Molossidae > Molossus > Molossus molossus. The sequence goes on from NW_023425344.1 coordinate 189,035,521, forward strand.
CAGAAAAATTCATAAGATTGGTTTATTATTAGTTTAGAAAAATTTTAAAAGCTGTTATAAAGGAGACCACTTTGGCCAGTGTTAGAACAGAAATGCAGTTTCCTTTTGGATCAGTTGCTTTTTGGCTGTGTTTAGCTATTGACTGTTACGGAAAATGAAACAGGGATATTCCTATAAAATATGAGGTAAGCACGAATGTACAAATTAATTATAAAGTTAGTAGAAAACTGTTAATTATGTGGGACCCTTGCAGTGTTGAGCTCACTATCCTTAGTTTTGAGATTTGCACTGAATGTTTTCTTTTCTTATAATTATGTTAGGACTTGCAGAGCACTAACCTGGTGGAAGTATGTATGGCACTTACTATTGTCAGCCAGATTTTCCCTCGGGAAATGATTCCAGCTGTTCTTCCGTTAATAGAAGATAAACTGCAACATTCTAAGTAAGTACATTCTTTTTGGATAGGTGTATACACTATATACTTCAAAACAAAAATTTATACTCAGAATTTATTATAACTAACTTAATGTTACCAACTTAGAGGATATTCTTTGTAATATAAAATGCAAAAATCCCCAGTAGCATTTTCTTTTATTTTTACGTGAGTTTAGAAAAATATTAGGCAGCTTTCTAAAGTTAAACTGAGAGGCAGTGAGGAGCTTAGTGTCAGGAATTCTTGGCTTTCCTCCCACTTCTACCACTAACCAGCATTGGTCCTGGTTTTCCCTTGACTGTGGGATTGGTTGAAGCTCCTTAATTCTCACAAAGTTGTTTTGAGGATAAAGTGAAATAATGGAAAACACTTGGAAAGAGTTCAAGTGCTATGGGTGCAGATAGCTTCAGTGTATTGGGGGTGCTTTTATATTAAAACTGCTGTATTTAGCCCGACCGGTGTGGCTCAGTGGTTGAGCATAGACCCATGCACCAAGAGGTCACCGTTTCTATTCCCAGACAGGGCACATGCCCAGGTTGTGGGCCCCATCCCCAGTGAGGGGCATCCAGGAGGCGGCTAGTCGATGTTCTCTCTCATCCATGTTTCTATCTCTCTCTCCCTCTCTCTCTAAAATCAATAAAGAAAAAAATTAAATAAAATTGCTGTATTTAAATTTTATTTTACAATAGAATATATCCTGATAAACCTTAACTTGTAGTATTTTGCTAATCTTATTCTGTAAGGTTCCTTAACTCTCTCCTTAATGCTTGGCTCATTTTTACACCCACTTGAATTATTTTGTTTTTGACCATATCCCTTACTTTCTAACCTTTAAAACTAGGAAAGAGTTTGCAATTGTTTTCCATTTTTTCTTTGTGATTATAGTATTTTAGTAATGTGTACATTATCGATAAAGATTTTTTTTGTTATTCAACAATATTTCTTTATTTAATATGCTTCTATAAGTCAGTAATTTTAGTGTTCTAAGATTATAAAATGTTGGCTTATGATTTGTATTTTTAAAGAAATAACTAAATGTTAGTTTTACTAAGAATAGTAGAATACTTTCATAGGTTTTTCAGACTTGGTAGAATGTTTTGTTTATGTCAAATATATATTTTGAACAAATGATGGGTATTGACAATTAATTACTGGAAACATTAGTTTTTCTTAGATAATTATAGGTTGATCTGGTCATAACAGAGCATATTTTTATATAAAATTTTTTCATACCACCACTATTTTGTGGTAATCACACTTACTAACTTTTTGTATGAAATCCTGTTGAGAGTAGATTTTTTTTCTTATTGCTTCCCATTTACCCTTTCTTTTTTTAAAAAAATATCTTTTATTGATTTTTTTTTTTTAGAGAGATTTAGGGAGAGGGAGAGAGAGAGAAACATTGATGAGAGCCCTGGCCAGTTTGGCTCAGTGGTTAGAGTGTTAGCCCACGGACTGATGAATCGTGGGTTTGATTCCAATCAAGGGCACATATCTTGGTTGCTGTTTGTTCCCAGTCCTGGTCGGGTCGTGTGGGAGGCAACCAGTTGATGTGTCTCTATCACATTGATGTTTCTCTCTCTCTCTCCCTCTCCCTCCCTCCCCCTCCCTACCCCTCCCCCTCCCTCCTTCTCCCTTCCACTGTATCCAAACAAAAATGGAAAAATGTCCTCCTGTGAGGATTAAAAAAAAAGAAAGAAAAGAAACATCAATGAGAGAGAAACATCAGTTGGCTGACTCCTACATGTCTCCTATTGGGGATCGAGCCCAAAACCCAGGTATGTGCGTTGACCAGTAATTGAACTGGTGACCTCTTGGTGCATGGGTTGACGCTCAACCATTGAGCCACACTGGATGGGCCTCTCATTTACCCTTTCAAATTTTTTTATTTCTTTCCATCTACTCTAATTTTAAAAAAAATTATTGAGGTATTTTATTATTATTATTTGTAATTTGTATTAATTTATTTTTGTTACAGATGTTTCTTTCCCCCTCCATTGACACCCTCCTCTCCATCCCACCCGCCGTCCCCCCAGCATTGTTGTCTATGTCCATTGGTTATGCATACATGCATATAAGTTCTGTGGTTTATCTTCTCTCTCCCCCACCCTGTCCCCCTCCTCTGAGATTTGTCAGTCTGTGTCCCACTTCCATGTCTCTGGGTCTATTTTATTTGTCAGCTTGTATTGTTCATTATATTCCACAAATAAGTGACATCGTGATATTTGTCTTTCTCTGTTTGGCTTATTTTGCTTAGTATAATACTCTCCAGGACCCTCCATGTCATCTCAAAGGATAAGAGATCCTTCTTTCTTACAGCTGCATAGTGTTCCATTGTGTATATGTACCACAGCTTTTTTTTTTTTATTTTATTTTTTTATTTTATTTTTTTATTTCTTTTTATCCTCACCCGAGGACATTTTTCCATTTTTTTTTTGTTCAGATAGAGCGGGAGGGAGAGAGAGGAAGAGAGAGAGAGAGAGAAACATCAATGTGAAGGGACACATCGAGTGGCTGCCACCCGCACGACCAACCAGGGCCGGGGACAAACTGCAACCGAGGTACATGCCCTTAGCGGAAACCGAACCCGGGTCTCTCTGTACCGCAGGCCGACGCTCTAACCCCTGAGCCAAACCGGCCAGGGCGAGTTACTGCATTTTAAAATTTTGGTTTCCTTGAGAAAATTCCTAGCTTGTTTTTATTTCAATTTGGCCTGTTCTCTCTCTCTCTCTCTCTTTTTATTTTTATTTATTTATTTATTTATTTATTTATTTTTTATGAATTATTTATTTATTTATTTATTTTTTTGTTACAGATATTTTACCTTTTTACCCCATTGGCACCCCCCCCCCCCCCCCCCCCTCCACCCTGTCCCCGGCTTAGTTGTCCATGTCCATTGGTCATGCATACATGCATATAAGTTCTGTGGTTTATCTCTTCCCACCCCCCCACCCCCCATCCCCTCTTCTGAGGGATGTCAGTCTGTGCCCTACTTCCATGTGTCTGGGTCTACTGTATTCCTCAGACTGTTATGTTCATTATATTCCGTATATAAGTGAGATCATGTGGTATTTGTCTTTTTCTGCTTGGCTTCTTTCACTTAGGATAATACTTTCCAGGTCCCTCCATGTCGTCTCAAAGGATAAGAGATCTTTCTTTCTTACCGCTGCATAGTATTCCATTGTGTATATGTACCACAGCTTTTTGATCCATTCATCTACTGGTGGACACTTGGGCTGTTTCCAGATCTTAGCTATTGTAAATAGTGCTGCTATGAACATGGGGGTACATATATTCTTCCTGATTGGTGTTTTAGGCTTCTTAGGGTATATTCCCAGCAGTGGGATCACTGGGTCAAATGGAAGTTCAATTTTTAATTTTTTGAGGTAGCACCATATTGTTTTCCATAGCGGCTGCACCAGTCTGCATTCCCACCAGCAGTGTATTAGAGTCCCCTTTTCTCCACACCCTCGCCAACACTTGTTGTTTGATGATTTGTTGATGGCGGCCATTCTGACAGGTGTGAGGTGATACCTCATTGTTGTTTTAATTTGCATCTCTCTGATGATTAGTGATGTTGAGCATTTCTTCATATGTCTCTTGGCCATTTGTATGTCCTGTTTGGAGAGGTGTCTATTCAGCTCCTCTGCCCATTTTTTAATTGGGTTCTTTGTCTTCCTTTTGTGGAGTTGTATGAGCACTCTGTATATATTGGAAATTAACCCCTTATCTGATACATCATTGGCAATGATGTTCTCCCATACAGTGGGTTGCCTTTCCATTTTGATGATTGTTTCTTTTGCTGTGCAGAAGCTTTTTAGTTTGATGTAGTCCCATGTGTTCATTTTCTCCTTTATTTCTGTTGCCTTAGGTGATGTATCAGTGAAAATTCTGCTCCGTATGATGTCCGAAATTTTGTTGCCTACATTTTCTTCTAGAATTTTTATGGATTCACGGGTCACATTTAAGTCTTTTATCCATTTTGAGTTTATTTTTGTATATGGTGTAAGTTGATGGTCCAGTTTCATTTTTTTGCATATAGCTGTCCAATTTTCCCAACACCATTTATTAAAGAGGCTGTCTTTACTCCACTGTATGCTCTTGCCACCTTTGTCAAATATTAATTGAGCGTATTGCCTTGGGTCCATTTCTGGGTTTTCAGTTCTGTTCCACTGGTCTATATGCCTGTTCTTGTGCCAGTACCAGGCTGTTTTGGTTACAGTGGCTTTGTAGTATAACCTGATATCTGGTATTGTGATCCCTCCAACTTTGTTCTTCCTTTTCAAGATTGCTGTGGCTATTCGGGGTCTTTTTTGGTTCCATATGAACTTTTGAAGTATTTGTTCTAGTTCTATGAAATATGTCGTTGGTATTTGGATGGGGATTGCATTGAATCTATAGATTGCTTTGGGTAGTATGGACATTTTAATTATGTTAATTCTTCCAATCCATGAACAGGGTATGTGCTTCCACTTTTTTATATCTTCCTCTATTTCTTTTTTCAATGACCTGTAGTTTTCTGCAAATAGGTCCTTTACTTCTTTGGTTAAGTTTATTCCTAGGTATCGTAATTTTTTTGGAGCGATGGTAAATGGGATTGTTTTTTCAGTTTCTCTTTCTGTGAGTTCATCATTGATGTACAAGAATGCCGTCGATTTCTTGACGTTAATTTTGTATCCTGCTACTTTGCCAAATTCATTTATTAAGTCTAATAGATTTTTGATGGAGTCTTTAGGGTTTTCTATGTACAATATCATGTCATCTGCAAATAATGACAGTTTCACTTCCCCCTTTCCAATTTGGATCCCTTTTATTTTTTCTTCATGTCTACCACAGCTTTTTTATCCACTCATCTACTGATGGACAGTTGGGCTGTTTCCAGATCTTAGCTATTGTAAATAATGCTGCTATGAACATAGGGGTGCATATATTCTTTCTGATTGGTGTTTCAGGCTTCTTAGGATATGTTCCTTGAAGTGGGATCACTGGGTCAAATGGCAGTTCAATTTTTAATTTTTTTTGTTTTTATTTTATTGTTATTATTTTTTTAAACTAATCTTTATTGTTGAATGTATTACAGATGTTTTTCCCTTTTATCCCCTTTGACCTCCTCCTCCCCACACTATTGTTGGTGTCCATTGGTTATGTATATATGCATAGAAGTTCTTTGGTTTATCTTATTCCACCCTCCTTCCCCCTTTCCCTTTGAGGTTCATCAGTCTAACAACCAATCTGTACTTCCTAATTCCTTCAGCTTTTTTACCCATCCCCCCAGCCCCTCCTATCTGGCAAGCAGCAAAAAATTCTCTGTATCTATGAGTCTGTTTCTGTTCTGCTTGCTCATTTTGTTTGTAGATTCTGTTGTTGATAGATATATATTAATTGCCATTTTATTGTTCATAGTTTTGTTCTTCGCCTTCAAGAAGACCCTTCAGCATTTCATATAATACTAGTTTGGTGGTGATGAATTCCTTTAGCTTTTTCTTGTCTGGGAAACTCTTGATACGACAATCGATTCTAAATGATAGCTTTGCAGGATAGAGTAGTCTTTGTTGTAGGTTGTTGCTTTTCGTCATCTTGAATATCTTTTGCCACTGCTTTCTGGCCTGCAAAGTTTCTTTTGAGAAATCAGCTGACAGTCTTATGGGAGCTCCTTTGTAGGTAACGGACTGCTTTTCTCTTGCTGCTTTTAAGATTCTCTCTTTGTATTTAACCGTTGGCATTTTGATGATGATGTGTTTTGGTGTGGACCTCTTTGGGTCAACTTGTTGGGACTCTCTGTGCTTCCTGGACTTGTATGTATGTTTCCTTCACCAAGTTAGGGAAGTTTTTTGTCATTATTGTTTCAAATAATTTTTCAATTTCTTGCTCTTTCTCTTCTCCTTCAGGCACCCCTGTGATGCAAATGTTGGCACACTTGAAGTCCCAGAGGCTCCTTACACTATCCTCATTTTTTTGGATTCTTTTTTCTTTTTGCTGTTCTGGTTGGGTGTTTTCTGCTTTCTTATATTCCAAATCGATGGTTTGCTTCTTGGCTTTACCTACTCTACTATTGAGTTTCTGTAAATTATTCTTTATTTCAGTTAGTGCATCCTTAATTTCTGATTGGCCCTTTTTTATGTTGTTAATGTTCTCACTAAGTTCCTCGGTGGTCTCGTTAAGTTCCTTGAAGGTCTCACTAAGTCCCTTAGATGTCCCTGAGCAACCTTATAACCTGTGTTTTGAACTCTGCATCTGTTAGATTGCTTATCTCCATTTTGTTTAGTTCTTTTCCTGGAGTTTTGTTTTTTTCTTTCATTTGGGACATGTTTCTTTGTCTCCTCATGTTGGCTGCTTCCCTGTGATTGTTTCTATGTATTAGGCAGAGTTGCTATGCCCCCTAGGCTTCGTAGGGTGGCCTACTGTTGTAGGTGTCCTGTAGGATCCAATGGCACAGTCTCCCTGATCACCCCAGCTGGGCCCTTGCAGTGCACCCCTAGTGTGGACTACACACCCTTCTGTTGTAATTGAGTCTTGATTGCTGTTGGCACGTCAGTGGGAGGGGTTTACTCAGGCTGATCAGTTGCAAGGACTGGGTGTGCCCACTAGCCATTACCTTGGAGGATCAGCTGTGAAGGGGCCCACCACACAGAGCACCACACTTACTTCAGCAGGGCTCTGGTACCCACTGAGTCTACTTATTGAGTGTGTCACTTGTGGAGGTGGTTGGGTGGTAGTGTTTCAATGTGGTCTGAAGTTGTCTACTGGGTGTGCTGGCTCTGCGGCAAGGTCAGCCACTGCCTGTGCCCTATCCAGGGCCACCTGGCATAAGCTACAAAGTGAACTGCAGATGGCTGCTTCTTGTGCTGGGCTTGGAGGTGTCCAGGAAAAGCCAAGTTGTGAACCAAGGCTGGCTGCTTCTAGTGCCAGGCCTGGGGCCACTTAACGAGAGGTATGGGGCTCACTGAGTCTGGCCCCTTTTGAGCCTCGGTTCTGCACCACTCTTGTGGGCTGTTGGGTTGCACAGGCCCCTCTGGATCCCCAGTTCCCACCGTTCTTTTGGGCAGTTGTGTTGCACAGGGCCCAGTGGAGCCCCATGTTCTGCCGTTGGTGGCTGGGGAGTGCTGCTGCCCAGTGGGGCTCAGCTTCTGCTCAGCCATTGCTGTAGTTGTTGGGGATGGTTCTCTGCTGCTGGTCTGTGCTTCTTTTGCCTGGGGATGGATGTCTGCTCCCCAGCCTCTGTTGCTGGGGGTATATCTCAACTTTGATCGGGCTGCTACTGCGGGGAATGATGCTGAGCTCCCAGCCATTTGCGGTTTCCGTAACGGGCACCTGACAGCTCCACTACTGTGCACTGGTCTGTGTTGACATAGGGTATCCACTGGTCTGATGGTGCCAGGTGCACTGGTGGGCTCAGGTACCAGATGGTGCTTGTTTAAGAGATTTTAGGAAACTCTGAAGCAGGATCCAAGACAGGCCAATCCAATGGTAAAGCCTTTGGAAACAGCTTGGGTGGGCCTGAAAGTTGGGTGGGGCAGGGCCTCAGGGAATCACTAGGGTGGGGCAAACAGTGTGAGCCAGGTTGCTGGAGTCCCAGATATGGCGGCTGTCTGCCAGCCCTGTGGCGGAAGGGCTCACCAAAGGAAAAACGGCCTCTACCATCATGTCTGTTCAGGAGAAAGCTGCCCTTCCAGCTCTCGTCTGGATGCCAGACAGCTCAGCTCTTCCCTGTTCTCTGGTGCCCCTCAAGCTGCCTCCCCTTGGAGCTCAGAGGGAGCAGGTCTGAGTAAGTCTGTTCGCAGACCCTGCTGGGGCTCCCGCAGCCTCAGCCTTTTTCTGCCCCAGTTCCTGCTGGTTTTTCCAGCCAGAAGTTACGGGGATTCTTTTCCTCGCACTGGGACCCTGAGCTGGGTGCCTGGTGTGGGACGGGGACCCCTCAGTCCTCAGGAAGGACCTTCCCAGCTGAGGTCTCTCCTGATTTTTATCCGCCACACGTGGTTGTGGGACCAGCCAGTCCGCGCCCCTGCCCCTCCTACCAGTCTCGATGTAGCCGCTTTAATTCCGTAGTTGTAGGACTTCCATTCAGCTCGATTTCAGGTGGTTCTGAATGGTGGTTGTGTTGTAGTTTTGTTGTAATTTAGATGTGGTTGTGGTAGGATGTGATACCATGTTTACCTATGCCGCTATCTTGACTGGACTCCTCAGTTTTTAATTTTTTGAGGAAACACCATATTGCTTTCCATAGTGTCTGCACCAGTCTGCATTCCCACCAGCAGTGTACTAGAGTCCCCTTTTCTCCACACCCTCGCCAGCACTTGTTTGATGATTTGTTGATGGCAACCATTCTGGTAGGTGTGAGGTGATACCTCATGTTTTAATTTGCATCTCTCTGATGATTAGTGATGTTGAGCATTTTTTCATATGTCTCTTGGCTGTTTTATGTCCTGTTTGGAGAGGCGTCTAAAAAATATGGAACACTTCACGAATTTGCCTGTCATCCTTGCTCGGGCCGTGCTAATCTTCTCTGTATCATTCCAATTTTAGTATATGTGCTGCTGAAGCGAGCACTATTCTAATAAAAAAAATTTTTTTTTATTTTTATTGATTTTAGAGAGAGAGGAAGGGAGAGGGAGAGAGAGAGAAACAACGACGAGAGAGAACATTGATCGGCTGCCTCCTGCACGCCCCCACTGGGGATTGGCCGGCATCCTGGGCATGTGCCTTGGTGGGGAATCGAACCGGACACCTCTTGGTGCATGGGACAACACTCAGCCACTGAGCCACACTGGCTGGGCGCATCTTCTCTAATTTTAAATCCTGCAATCTGCTGTCTTCTACTAGAGTTGAGACTTTTTAAACTTTGCTTTTGCATTTATAGCTTTATCTAATTCCATGTTGTGGAGTGAAGCTAAAGAATATGGGACAGAGCTATAGGTAGACTAATGGATATCACAGAGAAGATTTGAGAGAGTGGTTGTACTTGACTTTGAATCCCTGGCTATATTTTGGCATGCCAGACTTAGAGCTCAAATCCAAGTCTCTTGAGGTCTTGTGTTAGTACCACCACTTAGGGCCAGGCTTAGGCATTTCCCAGCCTGTTCAGAGTTTGTTTTTTCTGACCTAATTTTTCTGACCTTATTTACCTATTCTCTCCCAGAACTAATTCTGGTTAATACCCAATAGCAGTACACTGGGATGTAGTTTACAGTCACCATAGTTTTAATATTAATGGTAAATTTGTTGTTAATTCTTTCTATGTGAAAAGAATTTTCCATCATGGCATGGTTTGCCTAGGCAGATGGTGAGTTGCTTGTTAATGGAATTTAGCAGAAGCTAGATGACCATTTGATAGGAATCTTATGAAAGGTTTTGTTGAGTAGAACACAGAGGACTGCATTGAATAATCATAATCTCAATTTTGATATTGTGTGATTTTAAGTAACAGCAATACATAAATGTAAAAGTAAATACTTTCCTGTTGTGACATTTGCTGCTACTGTGAGTAATGCCAGCATAGTTTGTGAATATGAGATATGTAAATATGGCATGAGGGAGAATAACAAGGAATATACTTTCTTGGAAACTACATTATGAACATAGGATAGGAACTCTATTTTTATGTCTTGTGTGCTAGACATTATCTGTGACAAATGAAGTGCAAGACTTGTTCATGTTTATTTTCCTCTTCATTATAATGAGATTTTTGAGACATGAGCTGGGCAAGGAGAGGAGTAACACTGTTTACTGTGAATTCTGTATTTCCCAGCCCCTTAAAATATTTGGATTGCCCAGCTGGTGTGGCTCAGTGGATAGAGCATCGTCCCATGGACTGAGAGGTCCTGGTTCAATTCCCAGTCAGGATACATGCTCAGGTTGTGGGCTCTATCCCCAGTAGGGGGTATGCAGGAGGCCGCCAGTTGATGGTTGTCTCTCACGTCGATATTTCTATTTCATCTCTCTCTCTCCCTTCCTCTCTCTCTAAAAAATCAATAAAATTGTTAAAAAAAAAAAAAGAAAAATATAAAAGGCTAGAATGTTAAAGAGGCTTTTAATATTAATAAAGATGCTTTAATATTACTAGCCATAGTTACCCCTTATTGATTTAAACTTACTGTTGATTCTTTTCCCAGTTTCTAGAGAGATGGCTTTCAAAATGGAATTAAGGAATTTATCTTTCTTGTTTGTTCCAGTTTCAAAAATAATATATGTATTACCAAAACATTCCGTAATTAGATAAGTATATAACACAGGCAGTTAAAGTCTCCTGACATCTAACCTCCTAGAGGTAACCACTTTTTATAGTTGGTGGATTAGAATAAGGAAATTAATAATAGCCCTGGCCAGGTGGCTCAGGATGTAGGTTTGATCCCCATTCAGGGCACATACAAGTCAACCATGAATGCAAAAATAAGTGGAATGACAAAATCACTGTCTGTCTGGCTCTCTCTCCTTCCCTCCCTCCCTCTCCTTTCTTTTCTAAAAATCAATAAAAATAAATTTTAAAAAGAAAATTAATAATAAATGTATAATTCTCTTTTTAGATTAAGGTGTTAGCTAATATATTGAAATCATTTGGTCCATAATGTTTTCAAATTAAATGCCTGACAATTCAGGTGGTCTGTTCAGATTTTATTTTTTATCTTTAGGGAGATTATACGAAGAAAAGCTGTTCTGGCATTATACAAATTCCATCTCATTGCTCCTAATCAAGTACAACATATCCATATTAAGTTTCGGAAAGCACTTTGTGACAGAGATGTTGGGGTCATGGCTGCTTCCTTGCACATATACCATAGGATGATTAAGGTAAGTTGGAAATTTCAATAGGTACTAAGTAGTTGCTATTAGAAAAATATAATTATGGAAAAAGAACTCAGATTTTTCAGTCAAACGCTTAATTAACATTTCAAGTTTTTATTATTGACTTTTGAATAGTAATTTTTTAAAGTTGTTGGTAGCTGAATAGGAGGCACATTATAGAATTATTTTTTTTTATTGTTGTTAATCTTCCCCCAAAGATATTTTTGGCATTGATTTTTAGACAGGGTGGAAGGGAGGGAGGGAAGGAGAGAGGGAGAGAGAGAAACATCAATCAGTTGCCTCCTGAACATGTCCTGACCAGGGATCGAACCCACAACCTGGGTATGTGACCTGACCAGGAATCGACCCAGCGACCCTTCAGTGCACTGGATGACACTCCAACCACTGAGCCACACTGGCAAGGGCAGTTTGTTTTTTTTAATGCCTGAAAGTTTTTCATGTTAGTAAAGAAGCATAGAAAAATGGTAGGTAGGAATGTGATTGAAATTTGTAGATTTGTGGTTTTTCAAGCAGTGATTGTGTTTTATACAGCTTCATGGGATGCATAACAGCTTATAGAAATGAGGAGAGCCCATAGGGGTTGTGCAGGGTATAGACTACAGTGTTGATGCCATACACTGATACTGGATCAGCAAAGCTAGGAGGGTGGAATGGTATAGTAAAAAAATTTTCTAAATGGTGACATGCGTTTATACTAATTCATCCCCAGTGTATTGCCTGAAACCCTTTATATATTTGTGAGAGATTTCATGAGTTTCTCATAACAAAATGGAATATGCTGTTGAATTCAATTTAAAATTATAGAACTGAAGGTATCTTCACTTTAATGCCTTGTATTCCAAAATGGTATGGTATACATAGATATCATTTAATAAACTTTGAAAGAGCTGTTATTTTCTTTCAAAAAAACGTGTCCTTGATATATAATAAAATTACAATGACGAATCTAGTGTTCATTTTGAAGTATGTATATTTAATTTCCCTAGTCCAATAGATTAGTCAGATAGATAATCAAGGCTCACTCAGAAACACAAACATATTTAAACATATGGGGTTAATTCATTATTAATAGACAGATTCACCGGTTTTGGGGGTTTAAATGTTTGAATAGCCTTGGCTGTGCTCTGTGCTCTTCCACGCAGAACACATTTAGCTCATTTACCTGAGAAGTCTTGCCAAGTTTAGAGATTGCAAACAGGCCTAATTTTAATCAAAAGTAGAGATGTTACAGCCCTTTTTCAGTATGCCAGTTCTTTTTACTTTTTGATTTAATTGCTTGGTATTAACTATTAAAGGTTCTCTATAAGATGTAATTATAAGAACTTTTGAAATGTGATTATACCATGTGTGAGAACAAGTAGGGAGTGGTGGGAGCTTTTTGGGTGATGATTCAGCTTTGGATTGGGTAGCCATAGGAGTGTCATCATGGAAGAAATTAAACAGATAAGAGCACTGTTTCATTAAATGTGAACATGAAACTTCTAAGACAGTGGTTCTCAACCTTCCTAATGCCGTGACCCTTTAATACAGTTCCTCATGTTGTGGTGACCCCAAACCATAAACTTATTTTTGTTGCTACTTCATAACTGTAGTTTTACTACTGTTTTGAATCATCATCAGAAATGTGTTTTTTGATGGTCTTAGGTGACCCCTGTGAAAGGGTCGTTCAACCCCCAAAAGGGGTCGTGACCCACAGGTTTAGAACCGCTGTTCTAAGGCAACATGTATTAGGTTAGATTCTGTATGGCATTTCAATGAAGTCTATTTTATATGTATTAAGACATTATTATTAACAAAGTTTTTTTGTTTGTTTGGTTTTGTATTTTTGGATGTAGGAGAATTCATCTGGATATAAAGACTTAACTGGGAGTTTTGTAACAATTTTGAAGCAAGTAGTTGGAGGAAAGCTCCCAGTAGATTTCAATTACCACAGCGTCCCAGCACCGTGGTTACAAATTCAGCTCTTGAGAATACTAGGACTTCTAGGAAAAGATGATCAAAGGTAAACTAAGTAAAAAAAAAATTTTTTAACTTATCTTTATTTTTGAATGTATTACAGATGTTCCTCATTTTTCCCCCATTAACCCCCTCTTTCCCATTCCTGCCCCCCTCCTGCCTTTCCCCACACTGTTGTCTGTGTCCATTGGTTATGCATATACGCATATAAGTTCTTTGGTTTATTTCTTCCCACCCCCCAACCCCCCTTCCCTTTGAGGTTTGTCAGTTTAACAACCAATTTGTACTTCTTAATCCCTTCGCCTTTTTCACCCATTCCCCCAACCCCTCTCCCATCTGGCAACCAACAAAATTTCTCTGTGTCTATGAGAATGTTTCTGTTCTGCTTGTTCATTTTGTCTGTAGATCCAATTGTCACTAGACATGTATTCATTGCCATTTTGTTTGTTCATATTTTTTATCTTTTTTTTCAAGAAGACCCTTCAAGCCCTGGCTGGTTTGGCTCAGCGGTTGGAGCGTGGGGCTGTGGACCAGAGAGTCTCGGGTTGGGTTACCGCTAGGGGCGCGTACCAAAAAAAAAAAAAAGGGGGAGACCCTTCAACATTTCATATAATAATGATTTGGTGGTGATGAACTCCTTTAGCTTTTCCTTGTCTGGGAAACTCTTTATATGGCCACCGATTCTAAATGACAGCTTTGCAGAATAAAGTAATCTTGGTTGTAGGTTCTTACTTTTTATCACCCTGAATATTTCTTGCCACTCCCTTCTGGCCTGCAAAGTTTCTTTTGAGAAATCAGCTGACAGTCTTATGGGAACTCCCTTGTAGGTAACTAACTGCTTTTCTCTTGCTGCTTTTAAGATTTCTCTCTTTGTCTTGAAACTTTTGCATTAAAAAAAATTTTTTTTATCCTCACCGGAGGACATTTTTTGATATTTTGTTCAGATAGAGTTGGGGTGGGGGTGGGGAGAAAAACATTGATGTGAAGGGGACACATTGAGTGGTTACCACCCACACAACCCAACCAGGGCCAGGGACAAACTGCAACCGAGGTACATGCCCTTAGCGGGAACCGAACCCGGGTCTCTCTGGACCGTAGGCCAACGCTCTAACCGCTGAGCCAAACTGGCCAGGGCACCTTTTGCATTTGATGATGATGTGTCTTGGTATGGACCTGTTGGGGTTCATCTTGTTTGGGACCCTCTGTGCTTCCTGGACTTGTATGTCTGTCTGTTTCCTTCACCAAGTTAGGGAAGTTTTCTGCCATTATTGTTTCAAATACGTTTTTGATTTCTTGTTCTCTCTCTTCTCCTTCTGGCACCCCCATGATGCGAATGTTGGCACACTTAAAATTGTCCCAGAGGCTCCTTACATTATCCTCAATTTTTTCGGATTCTTATTTCTTTTTGCTGTTCTGATTGGGTGTTTTTTGCTTCTTTTTTTTTTAATCCTCACCCGAGGACATTTTCCCATTTTTTTGTTTAGGTAGAGTGGGAGGGGGAGAGGGGAACAGAGAGAGGGAGAGAAACATCGATGTGAAAGGAACATATCGAGTGGCTGCCACCCGCACGACCGACCAGGGCCGGGGACAAACTGCAACTGAGGTACATGCCCTTAGCGGGAACCGAACCCAGGTCTCTCAGGACCACAGGCCGATGCTCTAACCGCTGAGCCAAACTGGCCAGGGCTGCTTCTTTATATTCCAAATCGATGGTTTGCTTCTTGGCTTTACCTATTCTACTATTGAATCTCTGTACATTATTTTTTATTTCAGTTAATGCTTCCTTCATTTCTCGCTGGTCCTTTTTTATGCTCTTGAGGCCCTCACTAAGTTCACTGAGGTTCTCACTAAGTCCATTGAGCATCCTTATAAGCAGTGTTTTGAACTCAGCATCTGTTAGGTTGCTTATCTCCATTCCACCTAGTTCTTTTCCTGGAGTTTTATTCTGTTCGTTCATTTGGGACTGTTTCTTTGTCTCCTCATTTTGACTGCCTCCCTGTGTTTGTTTCTATGTATTAATGAGAGGTATGGGGCTAGCAGAGACCAGATGCTGCTTGTTTGAAAGAATTTAGGAAAACCTGAAGCAGGATCCAAGACAGGCCAATTATATGGTAAAGCAACTGGCAACAGCTTGGGTGGGCCTGAAAGTTGGGTGAGGTGGGGCGGGGCCTCAGAGAAGCACCAGGGCAGGGCAAGCAGTGTGAGCCAGGTTGCTGGAGTCCCAGATATGGTGGCTGTCTGCCGCCCCAGGGATGGGCTCACCAGAGGAACAAAGGCCTCTGACAGCTCGTCTGTCCTGGAGAAAGCTGCCTCTCCAGCCCTCACTCCAGTGCCAAATCGCTCAGTTCTTACCCATATGACTGGTGCCTTTCAAGCTGCTTTCCCCATGCTGGAGCCTGGAGGGTGTGAGTCTGAGTAAGTCCGTGCGGTGGTCCTTTAAGTGGAGCTGCCTGGGGCTCCAGCCGCCTCAGCCTCCCTCACCTTCAGTTCCCACTGGTTTTTCCAGCCAGAAGTTATGGGGACTTCTTTTCCTGGCACTGGAACCCTAAACTGAGAGCCTGGTGTGAGACAGAGACCCCTCAGTCCTCAGGGAGGACCTTCCCAGTGGAGATATTCACCTGATTTTTATCCCCCACACATGGGTGTGGGATCAGCCTGTGGATCCTCCGTCCCTCCTACCAGTCCTGATGTGGCTTCTTTAATTTCGTAGTTGTAGGACTTCCATTCAGCTTGATTTCAGGTGGTTTTGAATGATGGTGGTTCTGTAGTTTAGTTGTAACTTTGATGTGGTTGTAGGAGGACATGATACCACGTTTATCTACGCCTCCATCTTGCTAAACTAAGTAAATTTTATAGCCTTAGGCTGTAGTCACCTGGAGGGTTCAAGATAAGCAAGATTTCCCTAATGCTTACTTAGAGATAAGTAAACCACTTTATTAGAAGTATATAGATTCAGGTTGCTGGGATAATCCTGGCTCTCTGCTTATCTAAATCCTACTCTTAATGAAAGGTACCTCTGAAGCTTTATATCTTCTGCAAAGCTTTCTTAGTCATTCTAGTTTAGGGGTTGGGAAACTTTTTCTGTCAGGGACCAAATAATAAATACTTAGGTTTTGTGAGCTATATGTTGTCTGTTGCAACCATTCAACTCTGCTGTTGTATAGCTCAAAAACAGTCATACACAATACATAAATGAGCACAGCTAATAAAAAAAAACCTATTTATGGACATTGAAACTTGAATTTCATACATTTTATGTGTCATGTTATTTTGATATTTTCCCGCAATCATTTAAAAATGTAAAAATCATTCTTAGAAGCAACTATATAAAAATAGACAACTGGCCAGATGAGGCCTCCAGACTATAGCTTGCTGACTCTTGCTCTTGTTGGATGTGAGCACTTCACCTTCTTAATTCATTTGTCTAAATTATTTTTTAGCCAATAATTTATGTTTTATGGGTATTTTCCCAAATATATATATAGTCATTTTTTATTTTGCCGTAGTTTTTCAAACTTACAGAAAAGTTCCAAGAATAGTACAAGGAGCTCTTTTATGCCCTTTACTTAGATTCATTTGCTCCTTCTTTCTCTCTCTATGTGCATGTGTGCACACATTATACTTATTTTTAATATTTTTCTGAACGTTTGAGAGCAAATCCAACTAGATTTTAGTTCCCTTGAGAACAAGGACCATGGCTTGAGTCCCTGAAGTATTTCTGGCTTGAGGAAATAATTGCTAATCAGTGACTTTATGAGATATGGTTCTCTTTTATGCAGCAGGATTCATTTATATTCTGATTCTTACTCTATCTACCTTTATGAAGTGATTGCTCTCTAGGCTGTTGCTTCTAGTAATGTCTTGTCAGCATCCATTTGCCCGTGAACTCCTGATAAGTGCTAACTGGGCTGTATCACTCTTGGTATTGCTGTCTTACTTTTTTCTGTGTTTATGAATCTCAACCCTGATTGAAACTTAGAGTGAAAATCTGGATGTGATAGAGAAGACACACACATTAGAATTGTTTGTCCTAATTATATTTTATTTTTTGTAACTTAACCTATCTTATTGTGGGGCTCTGGTTGGAGTTCACTGGAATTCTCTTTCAAAACCACAAATTTCATAGTAATGCATCCAGACCTTACTGGTCTAAAAAGATTTACTGCCATCATATGTTGTCAGGAAGGAACTTTGTGGTTTTTAGTAAATTAACTGAATGTATTAAGTCATTATCTTCTTTTTTTCTTTCATGGATGCATTTGGGGAATACATACAGTGATGATTGAGAGCGCCTACCTTCAAAGTGCTCATTTGAATAGAAATTAGACACAATTAAAGTGAATAAAAATTGGAACTTTTATAATGTGGAACATTAAAATGTTTTCTCCTTTGTTGTCCCAACTCTAATGAGGTTTTTATGTTAACACAAATCTTATATTTAAGACGTGATTAACTCATATGGTAAAGGAAAAAAATGTTATTTTGTAAAATAATATTCTAATGTATTTAGTGTCTGCTATGACAAAGTAATCGCTTGAGCTAAGGCCAACTCGATTCTAATGTATTTAATTGAAAGAATTAATTTACTAGAAGTCTTATATTGTTGGACTTTTATATCTGTTGTTTGAGTATTTTCTTGTGTTTTGTAGCATTTTCCTTCTTAGGTTATTTATATTTAGCTTGATCATGTCTGCAAATGTTTGTACATTTCATGTGGTTAATTATGACTTATGCCAGACATTGACTTTAAAAATTAAGAGACTAGACTGTAATCTAGGTAGAGTATTACTAAATTTTGTGGGGGAGGATTTATAATATCTACTGTATGGTTATTATCAGTGGAAGAAATGCTTACATAATAAAATGAAGAAATTTAGAATAAAGTAATGGATATTTATACTTTGGTCAAGACAGAATAAAAGTACATTCACTTCAGATTGAATTTTATAGCTGTGTATTTGGAGAAAAAAATTTTGATAAAGATATACATACATGTTACGTAATTTGTATAGCCCCAGATTATTTTGATGTTTTTGCTTGTTTGCGTAATAGTGTACTTTCTCTGCTAGACTACTGTGTGTATTCTATGTCGAGGTAGTTTTTATTTCTGTTGGTGATTTTTGAATTTGTAAAACATGTAAAAATACTAGCTGAGAAGCCATAGTTTTCACACTGGCATCTTGGAGAGGAGTTTTCCAGGCAGGAAGACTAGGGCTAAGTTCTGTAAAACACTGCATTTTCTTACAGTATCTACCTCAGTCCAGTATTATAATGGTAATCAGTGATCATGAAGACACAGGGATGGAACAACTTTGTTAATTTTATTTATATTTAACATAAATGAAAGCTAAAGTTTTCTTTCTGAAGAACTCAATGCTGCTCAAAGAAAGACTAGTATTTGAATACTTTAAAAAAATTATATGGTTTAAATACAGATATTGTTCTGTCTGGAATAATCTGGATATGTGAAGAATTATAGTAACTTGAAACAGGTAGAATATTTTATTATAAAGAAAAATTTTAAAAGATAGTGTGTTCAATCAAACAGAAGCCTGATTTGTAAACTAGGTACAGGTTGAGGAAAGAATCGATTGACTTCTGTTTATCTTCAATGACTAGTCAGCTTTGATAAAACAGGAGTTAAACTCATGAAAAAGAGGAAATGGAATCTTTAAAAAGTGAAATTTATAACTTCATAAAATGAATTTTTTTTTCACTTCTTTTCTGTAGATCCTCAGTTTTAAAGAGAGAGAAGTTTGAAAAACTATGTTTTATTGGGTTGTAATACTATAATTCTACTGCAAATAAAATATCTTTTAAACAGGACAAGTGAATTAATGTATGATGTTCTTGATGAATCCTTACGAAGAGCCGAGTTAAATCACAATGTCACATATGGTAGGTAACATATGTAAATGCTACTCTAATGACTAACAGTGTTTTTCAGTATTATAGCTGAATTTGTTTTAGAATACTGCAAAATCCAGTAGAATTTTTTTTTTTAAATCCTCACCTGAGGACATTTTTGCATTTATCTTCAGATAGAGCGGGAGGGAGAGGGGGGGAAGAGAGAGAGAGAAACATCAATGAGACACATCGACTAGTTGCCACCCACATGACTCCAATTGTGGCGGGGACAAAGTGCAACCGAGATACATGCTCCTAGTGGGAACCAAACCTGGAACTCTCTGGTCCGCAGGCTGACGCTCTAACCACCGAGCCAAATTGGCCAGGGCAAAATCCAGTAGAATTTTATATGCCAATTCTTAAGGTGATTCTTTGGGTTATTTTCAATGAAAGCATTGAATAACTAGTAGAAATAATTTGAAATTATGGCATTATTTTACATGTTGACCTACATTTATTTTTATATTTGTCTCTTTTTTAAGACTTTATGTTTTAAGAGAAATTATCTCTTGATTGAAAATATTCATCAGCTTAGTAAACCTGTTCCACATTAAATTTTTTAATTTTTTATATTGGGGAGCGAGGGAGGGGAGGAGGGAGAAGGAGGCGGAGGAGAGTGAGAGCCGCAATTTCAATCTATTCCACATTTAATAAGACAGTTCTTAAATGCATCAATTAGTCAACTAGTTGTCAAATATTTCTTAGATTTCTGTCATTTGTCAGGCCCTGTATAAGATACTTGGAATACAGCTGTGAATAAAACGGTGTTACCATTGAGCCCACAGACCAGAGAGATGGAAAGGGCCAGGCGCTGTAAATGCTATAAAGGAGAATTGCAGGTGCTGTGGGAGAGTATAGCAGCTAGTCTTAGGTGTGAGGCAGAACAAGGAAGGTTTTTATGAAAAGTGATTATTTAAGAGCACAACTGAAGGGTGAGTAGGATATAGATAGGGATATATATATATATGTGTGTGTAATACACTATTTTGTGAAGAGACTAGTTCTTTATATATAATTTTATGTAATTTGAAAAAGTAATTTAGTGATAGGAGACAAGTTTGGGGGGAGGAGGGTGGAGAACTCAGAAAAATAACCAAAAAAAACTTCCAATCTTAATAGCCAGAGGGAGGAACTATTAGTTCTTTATTGATCGGTCTGAGAAAGCTCAGTGAAGAAATAGGGATATTTAAAAGATAGAAGTAAAATAGTTTGAATTTTGCATGCCCTGGAGAAGAGTAGAAGAGACATGGAGAGATATAATTCAAATGAGTCATTTCTTAATCTGATGAAGTACCGTGAAGCAGGGGGTGAAGAGCATCACTGGTTCTTTCAGACAGTGGTCAGCTGTGGATCTTTAGGAACAATGGCTGTAGAAGTGTACGGTAGAGGGCAGAAATTGAACTAGTTCAGTTGAAATAAAAGTGCTTGACAAAGATGCAGTAGGAATAAGGAGAAAGGATTGCATGCATAAGACTCATACAGAAAAAAATAATGCAAATGGTAGTGAATTGGGATAGTAAATTTAAAAAGATTTATGTTTTGCATGTATGAATAGTAATTAAAGGCAGTAAGAGTGGTTTATTCATTTGTTCAATCAGTATTTATTGACTGCCTACAAAACAAAATCTTGATTTGTAAACTAGGTATAGATTGAGGAGAGAGTTGATTGACTTACTTCATGCTAGGTGTGGGAGAGTAAAGGAAGAATAAGGTAGACACAGCCACTACCCTTATGAGTGTATAGTATAATGAAGAGTTGATATTATCAAGGATCCTGTTGTGTAACGAGAAGAGTGAGGGGCCAGAGACAAGGATGACCCTTGTTGAGGCAGGTGGTTTGGCTAGGAGCTGTCAGGAGATCCAGAGAAGTGTCGGAGTGTTTGCAGGCACCTAAAGTAAGTTGTTTTGCTTGAGACAGTCAGTGTCTAGGGTGAAAGTTTGAAAGGCTCTGGAGGAATTCTGCTTAAAATCAGTTAAGAATCATCTGTTTTTCTTTCAGAAAGCTTTTTTTTTTTTTTTTTGTAATTGCATTTCAGCTTTAATTTTTTTATTTTTTTGAATAGGTAATATATGCACATGGTTCAAAATTCAAAAGGTACAAAAAGGTATACAGTGAACAGTAAGTGTCCCTTTGATCCTTATCACCTACCACTCAGCTGCCCTTTCTGGAGATAACCACTGTTACCTGTTCCTTTTGATTTGGAGAATACTGTATACCTGATGGAATAGTTTTTAATGTTTTCCGCTAGGACACCCTTCTCTTACTAAGATGCTGGAACCAGCCGGCACCAACAGTTTGTAGGCTGTCAGTCCAGTGTTTCACCCTTCACAGAAACCTTACAGTTTCTATTGGTTCATTTATTTCCTTTATTCATCTTTCCATCATTATGCTTTTAATCCCATATTTGTATTGATATAGTTTATAGCTAACATTGATTTTTATCAATAGTAGCGTATTCTCTGGTAATCCTAATATAAATATTTTATTGCTTAAGAATATGAATTTTAAATTATAAACTTCATAAGGGAAGGGACTGTGTCTCTCTTATTTGCCAGCATATCCCAGAGTCTGGCACTGGGTTAATCAATGGATAATATGTTTTAATTGAATGGAAGGAAAAGAAAGTTATTTTATTTTTATCAGTTATCTACCTGATTGAGTTACAGTCTTAATACTTTCCAAACCATATTTTTATGAAATTTCATTATTATAACTTACCTTAGTGTCAAGGAATAAATCACATGAAAGACATTTATTGAGTATCTGCTATGTGCCAGGCATTGTATAAAGTGATGTAAAGGATATGAAGAAGTATAAAATCTAATTTTTGCCTTTAAGGAATTTATAATATAATGGAAGAGATAACTTATTTATGAAAGCATAATACCTGTGAAAGGCAGGATGCAAATGGGTGGGTACAGGGAGTCAGTATTACAGGAGTTCAGAGGTGGTAGAGATCACAGTGATTTATTGATGTAATAGGACCCTGAAAGGTAGGTAGGATTTAGATAGCCAGAAGGGAGGTCGAAGGGAGTTCTAGGAAGAGGGAACATGAGAAGAGGTACAGAAATGAAGATATTTAAAACACTGTCAGAGAACATTGACTCACTAGTCTGAATGGACAATTTATAATGGGAACAGTAGAAAGGTCATGTTCTGGAGGTCTTTCCATGGCAGCCAAATGAGTTTGGATTTCATATTGTGTAAATCTGGAGGTATGGAAGATTTTTGGGCGGGGTACTGATAAGATCAGAATGACATTTTTAGTATACTAGTAAAAATTGGGAGAATTATATAAAATGGAGTACAAAGGACAGAATCATCAGAAGTAGATAGAAGTACCTTTTTCTGCTTTTCTTTAATTTTTTTTTTCTTTATTGATTTTTAGAGAGGAAGGGAGAGGGAGAGAGAGACAGAAACATTGATGAGCGAGAACATCAATTGGCTGCCTTCTGCATGCCCCCCACTATGGATTTGGCCCACAACCTGGGCATGTGCTCTGACCGGGAATCGAACTGGCGACCTCTTGGTGCATGGGTTGACACTCAACCACTGAGCCACATGGGCTGGGCTGTTTTTTTTTTTAAATCCTCACCTGAGGATAATTTTTTCATTTATCTTCAGATAGGTGTGAGGGAGGGAGGGAGAGAGAGAGAGAGAGAAAGAGAAAAAGAGAAACATTGATGTGAGAGAGACACATCGATAAGTTGCCTCCTGCATGACCCCGACCAGGGCAGGAGATCGAACTGAAACCAAGGTACACGCCCTTGACTGGAATTGAACCCACGACTCCTTGGTCCACTGCAGGCCGACGCTCTAACCACTGAGAAAAACTTGCCAGGATGCTTTCCCTGTTTTTCACACTAAGTATACCTAAAAACCCTGGATATTATATGTAAAATAAACATAAGACTGAAAGGTGGAGAAATGAAGGTAGACAAGTTATGGACCTTGGGACAAAAGAAATGACACCATGAGGAATACTGGGTTTTCTTTTTGTCTCCCATACCCCAGACTGGAGAGTCAGCAACCTGGAAATGTCAACAGGTACAGACAAAACAACCCAAGAAGAACAGGCAAAGCAGCAAGATAGAAAACCTTTAGAGACTAGCCCCTTCGTTCCAGCTAAGCACCACACAGAGAAGAACTGTAGGTCATCCACAGCAGCAAAGGCTTAGTGGAGAGCTGAGATTTCTATCCTCACCAGGTGTAAGGAGGTGCCCCAACCCTCCCAGTGGGCTGGTGGCAGAGAAGCCCAGGAGGGGAGCAGGAATTTTATCTTTGTCATGTGTTAATGGGGGCACCCCCCTTGCATTGTTAATGGAGATGATGTGGGAAGCCTGGATTTCACATTATCCTGGAGTAGGGAATAACAGGGTACCCCTCCCCTCTTTGCTGGGTTGGTGTTAGAGGAAGTGGGAGGCAGAGCTTTCATTGCTGGTGTTGCTGGGCAGGGATACTAAGGCAACCCCGCAACATAGGGAGCAGTAATGAAGTACCCCTCTTTCTCCCAGGCAGGGTGGGATAGCAGATACTCGCATCTCCCACCCAGAAGGAACCAGGATTCCCTCCTGTTCAGTGTCAAAAGAAGCAGAGTAGATAATTGGTCTCCATTGAGTAGTACCCCCACCTCCCTGCCAGAGTGGTGTCAGTAGATAGTGATATAAGTTATTTAAAATGAAAGTAAAGTCATCTGAAGGATAAAGTATCAGTAGAACTTCTTCAAATTTTGTGCACTTTCCAACCCAAAATATCTGTGATAAATGCAGTCACAGATGCTAAAGTGTTATTTTTTTTTTTATCCTCACCCGATGACATTTTTCCATTTTTTGTTCAGATTGAGTAGGAGGGAGAGAGAGGGAGAGAGAGAAAGAGAGAGAGAGAAACATCGACATGAAAGGGACACATGGAGTGGTTGCCACCCGCACGACCCAACCAGGGACGGGGACAAACTGCACCCGAGGTACGTGCCCTTAGCAGGAACTGAACCCAGTCTCTCTGGACCACAGGCCAACGCTCTAACCGCTGAGCCAAGCTGGCCAGGGCAGAGTGTTATTAATTATTTTTTTTAATCCTCACCTGAGGACATTTTCCCATTTTTTTGTTCAGACAGAGTGGGAGGGAGAGAGAGATAGAGAAACATTGATGTGAAAGGGACACATCGAGTGGCTGCCTCCCGTACGACCCAACCAGGGCCGGGGGCAAACTGCAACTGAGGCATGTGCCCTTAGTGGGAACCGAATCCTGGCCTCTCTGGACCGCAGGCTGATGTTCTAACCGCTGAGCCAAACCAGCCAGGGCCAGAGTGTTATTAATTTTTAAGTTGCTAATTTTTATTTGATGGTATTTTGGTTAGGATCTGGGTTACTTCAGAAGAGTAAATAAAGCTCCACATTATATTTTATATTTGGATATTCTCAGAAGCACTTTTCTTTTAACCATTGTAGAGAAGATAGAATGCCTGCTTTTTCATGTATGGATTAAATATTCAGATTTTGTGGAGTTGGAGAATAAAGGGACTTAGTTCTAGATGGGAAGATAATTTAAGAACTTATTAAATTCATTTTCAGCTTATTTACACCTAAGTTGACTAGCAAATGTAGTGTTTTTTTTTCCATCCTCACCTGAGGATATTTTTGTATTTATGTTCAGATAGAGTGGGAGGGAGGGAGAGAGAAGGAAAGAGAAAGAAACATCAACGTGAGAGGGACACATGGACTGGTTGCCTCCCGCATGACCCTGTCCAGGGCCGGGGATGAATCGCAGCTGAGGTACATACCCTTGACCAGAATTGAACCCGCAACTCTGGTCTGTGGGCCAACACTCTAACTGCTGAGCAAAACTGGCCAGGGCACACATGCAGTTTTTGAATTATTAATTTTATACTAGTTTTCTAGAAATCTTATGAGCATTTATATATATATATACATGTATATATATGTATAAACTTAGATTTTAGATGACTATTGAGACGTTTTTGTAGCACAGGAGAGTTCTGAATGGCAGGAATCCATAAAGGAAAATATGTCACTTATGATAGAAAATGGACCATCATTTTTTATCTTGCTTAGGACTGTCACATTTATTAGTTCAGAGTTTGGCAGACTTTCTAAAAAGGGGGCCAAATAGTAAATATTTTAGTCTTTATAAGTCACATAAGTTTCTTTCACACATTTTCCTTTGTGGTTTTGTTTGTTTTTTACAGCCTTTGAAAAATGTGATTATACACCTGAAAGTAGTATGTTATATGTCAATTATATCTCAATTAAAAAATGTAAAAACCACTCTTAGTTCACAGGCTTGCAAAAATAGGCTGAGGGCTGGATTTAGTGGTGGTTTGTCCAATCCTGCCTTGGTTAATTAGTTAAGACTCTCTTTGTTTAGTTCCAAGTTGTAAAGTCAACTATGTTCATAGTACAGAGTAAAGACATTTTATAGCACAACATCTGAATATACAAAATATCTTTACTTTGTAGATTTTTCTTTAAAGTCAGTTCCTTTTTTTTCTGTTTTGTATCCTCACTTGAGGATATGCTTATTGATTTTAGAAAGAAGAAGGGAGAGAGAGAGACAGACAGACAGGCAAACATCGGTGGGAGAAACATCGATTGGTTACCTCCCATTATGCATCCTGACCTGGGATTGAACCTGCAACCTAGGTATGTGCCCTGACTAGGAATTGCACCTGCAGTCTTTGGTGTACTGGACTACTCTCCAACTGGTTGAGCCACCCAGCCAGGGCAAGTCAGTTCCCTTCTTAATAAGAACTTTATATTTCTGATTTCTTTTCTTCTTCTATAGAAATGTTTATATAAAGTTTTTTCTTACACAGTATTTTTTGTGCCTCAATTGATAGACAACTTAGTGTAAAATATAGCTAGTTCAATATTCAGAATCTATTTTGTACATAAATAAGTGTCTGATTGTCATGTTTTAAGTTTTTGGAAATAGAGGAGGAGTGATTTTGTCAAGGACATTAATATGCTTCAACTTGTACTAGAACTGTTTGTAAGTCTGCCGATTCTGTCTCACTTCACATGCTGTGATTGCATAGGACATGCAGGACTTAATGGTGCCTCAGTGATTTCTTCTTTACCATTGCAAAGCTGCAGCTCCTTGACTAATGCTCTTTAAAAGAGTTTTTGTGTCCACTTTGGTCATCTGTCATAGTTATCAGATCTTTGACTATAAGAGAAAATCATATTGAGCACTGTCAAGGTAGGTGTTCAATAGATTGTTTTATATTCTTCAAGGTTAATTTTAAAGAAGTGATGTGCAGATTTTTGAGCAGTGGCTCTACTTTGATATAAATGCTAGGGCATCCCAAAATGACATTGAAATAAACCACATAGAGTTTTTGTATACAAGTGGTAGAAACTGCCTGAAAAGAAATTATTTTAAATAAATAATTTTAAACCATTCAAATACAAATATCTACTTATATAGGGATGATAAATATATTACCTGTGTGTCCATTGGAGTTTGAGCTCCTTGAGGGCAGGGTTTTTCTGTTTTGTTCACTGCTGTATCCATACTACTAGAACAATGCCTGGCACTTGGGAGGTGTTCAGTAAATAGTTGTTGCATGATTGACTGTATCATTTTTATCTATTACTGTACATAATTGTCTTTAAATTATACTGTGGTAACATAAGCCTAATAACTGTATAAGTCTGAAAACAGTAAAGTGTATATTTTGAAATTTTTCTGTAAAAGGAGTTTTGACTCAAACTGACTTTCCAGTTAGTTTTATTATGAGTTCCACATAAATGTTATTTTAGTATGCCTTAACATGAGCCCTGACATTTTTATATTTTCTTTCTCTAGCTATTCTGTTTGAATGTGTACATACAGTCTATTCTATTTATCCCAAATCAGAATTACTTGAGAAGGCTGCCAAGTGCATTGGAAAATTTGTCCTATCACCTAAAATAAATCTCAAATATTTAGGTAAGATGATTGATTCTTTTGATAGAAATTACAAAGAGAGCTTTTGAAATTTGCTGGGTATTTGTTTCAAGTCACTTTGTATAATGTGATCTTTGATTTTAGGACTGAAGGCTCTTACCTATGTTATCCAACAGGATCCCACTCTGGCTCTTCAACACCAGATGACAATAATTGAGTGCTTAGACCATCCTGATCCCATTATTAAAAGAGAGGTAACTGGTATTTTGAATTGTGTATGTGAAAGTGTTACAATTTTTAAACTTTTTGTTGCTATTATGGAGAGATTAGAGTGGTAGGCAGTATGTACGAGTGTTTGGTTCTTGGGTATGGAGTGACCTGTTGCTTGGGACTGGGATTTCCTTTTACCTGGTTTTATTACCTTTCTTTCATACAAGGAGAAAGAAGGCAAGGAGGAGCTAACAGAAGACTTCTACTGATCTACTTCCTAATACCATACCCCATTCAGTCCTGGAAATGCTATATTTCATGACTTTAGAGTAGGAAATAAATTTGGTGTAGATTATCTTAAAGTATATAACATACAGTTTAGGGTATACAGGAAGCTTTTCTGAAGCAGCTTCTTAAATTGAAAGCTATAGATGGGGGACCTATATATATATAGATTTTAAATAGAGTTAAGTATGAACTGAAACAGCTTTTTAAAAAATCTTTCAAAATCTATTATAACTTTGTACTTGAAGTGCTGGCTGAAAGGACTGAAAAATTAGAGCCCTAAAGATATTTTGAACAAGTTTGACAAGTAGGATTTGTGGAAATCCTCTTGTTGCTAATACTGTTGATCTTAAAACACCAGTAAATGATATTTTATATTTTCTTAGTATGGCCCTTGGTCTCATATTAATTTCTAGCAGCTGTGATGTTTTTAGAAACCTAATTAGGGCCTTAGAAAGCCAGCCAAATGGGAGCTTACTCTGGTACTGGTTTTCCTTCATCTTACTCAAGGCAGCAGGAGCTATGTTCCTCAGCACTGAGAAAGAAGCTATAAAACAGTTCTTTGATACCTGAGATTCTTGCTATGCTTTGAAGTGCTTGAACCACTAACCTTTGTCCATTCATTAGGGGCCTTTTCCCCTTAGCTGACAAACCCACTCATGTGCTGTTTTCTGTTGTTTGGATGGTGTGGAAAATATAGTTTGCGAGACTGGATTTTTATGTGTCTATGTATATGGGTACACACACACACACACATTCAGACAGGCATTAAGTAAGGTAGGTTTAAGAAGCTGTTACATTTTTAGAAAATAGATTATAAAAGTTTTAGCTTTTTTTTGGTTAATCCTCACCATTTTTTTTCCCCATTGATTTTTAGAGAGGGTGGAAGGATTGGAGGGAGGGAGAGGGAGAGAAAGAGGAGGGGGGAGATGGAGAGAGGGAAATATTGATGTGAGAGAGAGACATATTGATTGGCCGCCTCCTGCATGCCCTACACTGGGGATCAGCCCCACAACCTGGGCATGTACCCTGACTGGGAATCAAACTGGTGACCTCTTGGTACATGGGTTGATGCTTAACCACTGAGCCACACCGGTTGGGCATCATAATTCATTTTTTAAACAATAGTTTTATCTTTCTTAAGTTCTATTTATTTCTAATAGTTACCTTTTTTAACTTCTGAGCATTTCTTGAGCACCTATTAACTGGCCTGCTCTCATAGGAGATATATGTAGATGTGGAAGAATCAACCATATTATTAGCATGTATGTTACTGTATTTATTGGGTTGTCGTGCACAGTTTTATAATACTACTTTTATTTCTTTTTCTTAAATAGACTCTGGAACTTCTTTACAGAATTACTAATGCACAGAATGTAACAGTGATTGTCCAGAAGATGCTTGACTATTTACATCAGAGCAAAGAAGAGTATATTATCATCAATTTGGTTGGCAAAATAGCTGAGCTCGCTGAGAAATATCCTTTGTTTGAACTATAATCATAAGATACCTTTAGTTAACACAGTGATTTTAAAATGATTGATATATAGACATGCTCCCTTGCAAGTTGAGTTCAGAGGCCTAGCAATAACTTTCATTCCTGACAGTCAGGCCTCTTTTGTTGTCAAAAACAGGAATTTGTGTAGACTTCTGAGGGGATCGCGTTTTTCCTGGCTGTTTTCATTCAGTAGGTCAGTATTGTGAGCAAGAAGACACAGGAACCTCTGTCTGATTTCTCTGTCAGTCTCTTCTCGTCTTTGACTACTTTCTACACAGTCTCTTTTCTGAGTAAAAGTTCTTGTTGTTTTTTGGGAGGGGATCAGGATGCCAAACTTTGTCCTTGACACTACAGAGGTTGGCAAAAGTAGGTTTACATTGTATGGAAAATAATACAGTAATTAACTGTAGACCTACTTTTGCTCACCCCTGTATTGTTTGTATTAGAAATTGTCACGGTAAAGTAGTTGGGAACTCCATTCACCTGTTACTTTTCTTCACATTAGTTCTTTAAAAGTCAGAGTCGCTTCTACAGGTCACAAGGATATTCCCTTCTCTTTAAGATGACTGTCGTTCAAGCTAAGGAAGACTGAATGAATAATGTTAATCAAATTATCTTGGAAATTGCTATAGCTCTGTCCAGTAGAATGATAAAATATTAGAACTGAAAAGATACAGCTTAGAAAGGAGGTTAAACAACTTGTTCGAGTAGAAATGGCACAGCTTTTAGTCTCTCTGAAATGTATATCATTTTTCATTGTTTATTTGTCCATCGTTCGCTGGAACATTTTTTTTTTCTTTTTTGATTTTAACTATTTTATTATGTCTTATTTCACTTAAAATCTTGGCTTTTTTGGTAGGGTTGTAGAACTTTTTTTTTGCAATTTTTATTAATTTATTTTTGTTAACAGATGTTTCTCCTTTTCCCTCCCTAGACACCCTCTTCCTGATCCGCCCCCTCCCCCTCGACACTGGAACATTTCTTTCAGTTATTTTACATGTATTTATTGGCTGCCTATTATGTTCAAGACAGAATTCTAGATAAAGCAACATGAACATAAAACTGGGATATAGAACAATTTATTGGCAGAGGTTAGAGGTAAAAATGCCAAACTAGGATGAATTGGGGGTTATTTTTAAAAGGTTGATGTAGAAAGAATAATTTTAATAAGTGGCATTTGGAAGTGTACTCTTTCTTAACACTGTGGACACATATGCTCCTGATAATGCGTGGTTTATTCAGACAATGAATGCTGTGTTTTCAGTAGGAGGAGATGTAATGCAGCCTGATATTCCCAATAACTTTCTGAGACTGCTAGCGGAGGGTTAGTAAACTGTTGCATTCTATAAAGAAAATATTTTAAAATTAAATGTTTTTATTACAGAGTCCTTAGAGAGTTTGATGAAAATTAAAATGATATATCAATTTTTTTGTAGGTTTTGATGATGAAACAGAAGATCAACAATTAAGACTTTATGCAGTTCAGTCTTATCTCACTTTACTAGATGTGGAAAATGTGTTCTATCCACAGAGATTTCTTCAAGTTATGAGTTGGGTGAGCAAAGTACATTCAGTTATAAATGTTTATAACATTATTTTTTTATAAACCAAATACTAACTATATTTCCATAAGAAATCATTCATTTCTACTCAGCTAACTCCTTCAGTTGTCAATTTTTCCCCCTAGTGACCACCTTCTATCACTTAACTATTTACTTGTCAATTAATTTTCCCTGCCATCTCACTTGTCTAGTCTTTAAACTTTCTTTTTAATCCTCACCCCTGGATATGTTTATTGATTTTTAGAGAGTGAGGAAGGGAGAGAGAAAGAAATGTCAGTGTGAGAGAGAAACATCGATTGCTTGCCAATGGGGGATAAAACTTACAACCTGGGTATGTGCCCTGACCGGGAATTGAACCCACAGCCTTTTGTATGGGATGATGCTCCAGCCAACTGAGCCACACTGACCAGGGCTCACTTGTCTAGTCTTTTAAATGTGGATATTTGTTTATGTCTGCCTGTTTACAATATATTTGTTGTATTTTCTTTGTGAATCTATATTTGAATGTGTGAACATTCATGTATCTGTGATATATTAGTTAACAATTGCTACATAATAATGTTATCACAAATTAATGCTTAAAATGATAAATTTATTATCTCATAGTTTCTGTGGATCAGAAGTATAGGCACATGGCTTAGCTGGGTGGGTTCTTTGCTTAGGGTCTCTTAAGAGTTACAGTCAAGGTGTTACCTGGGGCTGCTGTCTCATCTGAAGCTTGACTGGTGAAGGATCCACTTCCAAGTTCAGAAACGAGTTTCTTCAGCTGTAAAACTGAGGGTTTGGGTGCTACTGTTGTAGACTCCTAGAACAACCTTTAGTTTCTTGCCATGAGAGCTTCCCAACAAGGCTGTTTGCTTCATCTAAGCCAGTAAGGGAGATCATTTCTCTGTAAGATGAAAGTCACAATTTTATGAAATTTAATCATATATAATCATACATCCTATCATTTGTATATTCTTTCTTGTGCATATGGGTGAATGTTTCTTTATGGGTGAGATTTGGAGAAGTACGACTGCTGAGTCATAGGATATGCACATTTTAATGTTTTATTGTTTTGCCCAAACTTAGCATGTTAACTTAAATTTACCCAGACTTTTATCTAAGAATTTTAATTTTCTTATCTACAGGAAAGTTGAAAGGCTAGTATAACAAGTACCCATATACTTTTGTTCTAGATTCTCAGTTATCATTTTTAATCACCTTTGCTTTACTGTATGAACACCTATATCTATATCTAGGCCTACCTATATATAGTGTGTTTTGCTGAACCATTTAAAATTGAGTTGCTGACATCATGACACCTTACCCATAAAAAATTCAACATGAGCACTGACCAGTGTGGCTTGGTTAGGCGTCATCCCATGCACAAAAAGGTTGCTGGTTCGATTCCCGGTCAGGACACATGCTTGGTTTGCAAGCTTGGTTCCCAGTAGGGGACATGGAGGAGGCAGCCAATTGATATTCCTCGCTCTCCTTCTCCCTTCCTCTCTCTCTCAAACTCAATAAAAATATTAAAAAAAAATTGAACGTGAATCTCATAAGAATGACATTGTTCTAGATAATGATAAAACCATTATTATACCTAAGAAATGTAACATTAATTTATTAATCTCACCTAAGATATAGTTCATATTCAGATTTATTCAGTTGTCCAAAAAATGTCTCTTATGGCTTTTTTTCTAATCTCAATCCTAGATCCAGTCAGGTTTTACAAATTGTATTTAGTTATGTCTTTTTAGCCTTTAAAAAATTTTTATAATGAATGAGCCTCGGTTTCTTTTTGTTTTCATGACATTGATTTGTTTTTTTTGGATGAATATTGTTGACTTGTAGAACGTCCAACGTTTCTGAATTTGTCTGATTATTCAGTTAAACATTTTTAACAATACTTGTACATTGGCACTATTGTGTACTTACCACTACATCATGTCAGGATGCATGCATATAATTTCAGTTTTTCCAATTACTGGTGATTATAGGTTTCTTTGGTGAAGATGTTGCCCTGCAGATCTCTCCATTATAAAGGAGAACTTTCTCCTTAGTAATTTATAGCTAATCTGTGAGGTGATTCTTTGAAGCTGTGTGACCATCTTTTCCTCAACTCTCTTTCACCAGTGGTTTTAGCATTGATAATTCTTGCACTAAATTGGTTATTGTATTTGGTTGCCATTTGTTTTTATTCTCCATGAACGTGGCATATTCCATATATTTAGAGTGTTTTTCTTTTTTTCTACAGCATACAAATCCTATACATGTTTTGTTAGATTTATACTTAAGTAATTTATTTTCTTAAGAACATTAGTAAATATATTTTAAATTTTGGTTTCTGTATGTTTGTTGCTAGTACTGTATACAAATGTAATAGATTTTTGTATTTTGATCTTATACTGTGCAATCTTGCCGAACTCATGTAGAATTTTTTTTTGTAGATTTCTTGAAACTTTGTTAAGAATTTTTCCATCTCTGTTCAGGAAGGATATTGGTCTTAGTTTTCATATTTTTCTACTTTATTTGTTTGGTTTTGGTATCAAGGTAATACTGGCTTCATAAAATGTGTTCTTTCCTATTCTATTTTCTGGATTGTGTAGAAGAGATTTGTTTAGTTTTTAAGTGTTAGGAAACTTTTCTGTTACTGATTTCTAGTTTGATTCTATTGTTAGAGAAAACACTGTGTGATTTCATTTCCTTTTAAATTTATTGAGGTTTGCCCAGCTGGTGTGGCTCACTGGCTGAGCGTCGACCCATGCACCAAGAGGTTGCCAGTTTGATTCCTGGTCAGGGCACATGCCCAGGTTGTGAGCCCAATCTCCAGTGTGGGGCATGCAGGAGGCAGCCAGTCAGTGTTCTGTCTCATCGATGATGTTTCTCTCTCTCTCTCTCTCTCCCTCTCCCTTCCTCTTCTCTATAAAAATCAATAAAGAAAAGAAATATTGAAAAAAATTTTGTTGAGGTTTGTCTTATGGCCTATGATATGGTCTGTGTTGTGATATGTTCTGTGGGTGTTTGACTAAATTCTTTTGGAGATGACATTGAGATTGGTGTTAAGGTTAACCATGTGGCCTCCAGTGACAGTGTGAAGGGGTGGCCTTGTTATATTGCCCACCAGTGGTGAAAGTCCTGACTCTCTGTTGGCTTCTCCTGACGCCACCCCAGAAGAGAAGGGAAAGGGCACCCCTTTATACTTGGGTGGAGGTTAAGTTCAGGCTCCCTATGTGGTCTTCATGGATACTGCAGAGGAGTGGGCTTCTACAACTTGGTAGGGATGAAAGTCCCGGCCCCCCCACTCAGCCTTCTCTGTTCCCATCCTTGTGGGGGAGTTGTGGTTTGTCTTACAGCCCAGTAGGGATGGAAAGCTTGGCTCTCCACTCTGTCTTTGCTGTTATGGATAGGGCTTCAGTTTTTTCTATGTGGTGCTTGGCTGGATGGAGTCCAAGGATTATTGTTTTCCTGGCTAATTAATTGGCTGAAGGGCAGGCTTTTCCTGGAATTTTTTGTTTGAGCCCATTGGTGTTTCCAGGTTGATGGTGCTCCAGTACCCAGTCTGGGGTATATGAACCAACAGATAACTCACTGTATTGTTCCTTAGGTCTCAAGGTCCTTAGTGATCTGCCTTCTTTTCTTCACCTTTCAGAGTCGTTTTACATGTGTTTTATATATAATGTAGTTACCGGCGCAGTGACCTGGTTATTATTTAACAAGAAAGGAGTAAAGGGAAAATTTGCTAATTTAATACTGCAGGTCTATTCTCTGCTGATCGGTGGGGGAGGGGCCTGGACAAAGGCAGTTTAGACACATGCCCAATGAAGTCTGAGTGACATGGGAAGTGCCTACCTGTCTGTCACACCTGGGAGCAAGTCAGTGGCCAGAATAAGTGCATGAAACCTGAATATTTAAACAAAGGAAAGCTCTCTTGCTCTCCTTGCTCTTTGTTGCTCCTGGAGCCAGACTTCTGGGGGGCTCCCATGCCCTGCAACCCACCATGTGGCCTGCAGCCATGTGGGACCCATGCAATAGATTAATGGACTAAATTTAGACTAATCCTCATCCACAGCTGCACCATGGAACGGAAACTTTGGACTCTGGCTTTGTTTTTCACTTTGCTAAAGACCCAGCTACCCCTCTTCCAGGACTGGCTTGGGGGAAATGGGACATGAAAACCAAGGAATGTAATTTCATGCAAATAAAGTCTTCTACCACTTCTTATCCTCCAGTTGGGGCCTCTGAATATGCTTATTTTGAGTGTGCCCCGAGAATCCCACTCCCATTATTGAGGGAGGAATCTAATTCTCTGGAAACAGCATCAAGGGTTTTTAAGTGTATTTAGTGGCAAGAGTAGGGGAAAAATGCTTCTACTCCATCTTCCCAGAAATATAAATTCACTGATTTTTGAACTGGGGCTTAGGTTATTACCCACTCTTTTAGAGGGGTGACCACTTTTATTAAACCACTCAAAAGTATCTTACTATTTAAGGATTGAACTTAATGAGTCCTACTTATTGTTCCTCCTCTTGTTACCAGCTATACACATCTTCCCTGGACTGTCACCTCACCTCTCTCTTTTCTTTTACTAGTGCTGGTATTACACCAAACACATGAAAATACTTCATAAATACCACTTAGGAAGGGTCTCACACTCCATGAATTAACAGTTTACTAGTGATTTTTAGATTAGTAGGATTATATATCTCCTGGATAAATTAGATGTAAGAAAAACAATGTGTGACACAGATCAGTGATAGATCAATGTTCCTCAGAGTTCTGTGGATCATCCTATGAGAAGCAGCTGATGGCTTGTTCAAAATGTACAGTGCAGATTATCACCACAGGCGTACCAAATCAGAATGTCTGTGGTTAGAGCCTAGAAATCTGTTTTGTTAATGTTGTTAATCCTCACCCGAGGATATTTCTACATTGATCTTTTTAGAGAGTGGAAGGGAGGTAAGGAGAGAGAGAAACATACATGTGAGAGAGACACATTGATCGGTTGGCTCCCGCACGACCCCGACCAGGGCCGGGGATCGAACCTGCAACCCAGGTACGTGCCCTTGACTGGGAATTGAACCCGTGACCCTTTGGTCCGAGAGCTGGTGCTCTAACTGCTAAGCCAAACTGGCCAGAGCTAGAAATCTGTTTTTTTTTTTTTGTGGTATGTGCCTCTAGCAGGAACTGAACCCGGGACACTCTGGTCCACAGGCCGACACTCAGCTGCTGAGTCAAACTGGCCAGGGCTAGAAATCTGTATTTTAATTAAACAATTCAGGTGAGAATTGCATACTAGCTTGTGACAATCAGTCATTTAAATGCCTATTGGAAGATAATAATAGAATGTGAAAGTGCTTGTAAAAACCAACAACCAAACCTAAAAGTTTGGGAGAAAGCTAACTTGTACAGGTGTCTGCTTCGTATATTGTTAATGATAAAGATATGGAAAACTTTTTTTGTATTGAGTTCCAATTCTTGGGATAATTTTGAACCTAAAACGTACAATTGTATCTTTAGCTAATAGTTGTGTTTTTTTAAACCATGAGAATATGTTTAATCTAGATTAAATTCACTTCAGCACTAGGCATTTTTGTTTAGATTTCCCAGTATAATTTGCTATGTAACTTGATTTGTGTATATAAATATCTCCTTGTTTTACTCACAGGTATTAGGGGAGTATTCCTACCTCTCAGATAAGGAAACACCAGAGGAAGTTATAATGAAGCTCTACAAGTTACTTATAAATGACTCCATTTCTTCGGAAACAAAAGCCTGGTTAATTGCTGCTATAACTAAGTTGGCACCCCAAGCACACTCTTCTAACATTGTTGAGAGATTAATCCAGGAATTTACCGTATCTTTGAATACTTGTATGAGACAGCATGCATTTGAATTAAAGCATTTGCATGAGAATGTGGAATTTATGAAGAGCTTGCTTCCAGTTAATAAGAGTTGTGAAGACATGGTGGTAAGACATCTGTGTTCCATCTTTTTAATAATTAGATAATGTTTAAACAGAACAATTCTTGCATTTGTGATATATCAGGAATATATCAAAATGTAAGTTCTGTAGTTTGGAATTTTTCTTACATTACTATGAGAGAATTTGAGAGCTTCGATTCAGTACTGATCTTAAATAATTAGGAATTGAA
Source organism: Molossus molossus (assembly GCF_014108415.1). Taxonomy (NCBI): domain Eukaryota; kingdom Metazoa; phylum Chordata; class Mammalia; order Chiroptera; family Molossidae; genus Molossus; species Molossus molossus. The sequence goes on from NW_023425344.1 coordinate 189,072,218, forward strand.
GAGTATCTCTTCTGGAGAACTGTAGTGAAGGGACTTACACTCTTTGACAGTCTCTTTTAATATAATAGTACAAGAGTTGTTTTTATCTCCTTTGAACTTCTCTAATATGTCATTTTATTAGTATTGTCTTTTTTTGAGAATGTACAAAATAGTTCTCCATTTTATTTTGTCTATCTACTGTCTAAAATCTTTACCACTTTGGGACCTGACCACCTACCTTTTTTTCTCCCACCTCCTTTTAGCCACTACCCCTTTTAACCCAAAGCACTCAGTTACTGCTCACCCTCTGAATTTGTACCAGTCTCTCCCTCAAATTGGTATAAATCAGAAAACTTTCAAAAGGAAACCAGACTTGCTGAAATTTTTATGTGTTAGACGTCATAGTTGGTAAGAGGAGAGATGGGCAGTATTCCCACTAATTCTGAATCAGATTTTCATGACTTGTATTAATTTTGAAGCTTTGTTCATTAGTTCTTTCAATAGCTCCTTAGAGGCAGAAGCCTTTAACATTTGGTAGACATTTCAGGGACGTTCACTGAAATGATGAATAAATATGCTGACGTTAGAATTAAACTAGGAAATAACCACACTTTCCCCTTTCTCCAAGAATCTTAGTGAAACTAAACCTTTCCAAATTGAGAGTGTGACAGACACTTAAATGTTGGAGAATTCCATCTGTTCTAAATTATCTGAGCTGTTTGCATACGTTTGGCTAAATCAGGAGAAGCAAGTCTGTTTTCTGAGGTCATCACTACTATATCCTCTTGTGTGTATATATCATTTTTCTTTTTCTCCTTACTTTTCTCTTTTCCTTTCCCCCATACTCATTCTTCATCTCTTATCTTTTTCATTTAACCATTCTCTTGTACCTTTCTATTCCTGCCGAAATTAAATAAATTAAGTAATTTTCCATAGATTTGTGAAAAAGCATTTTTAGGTAGAAAGGAATTGGACAGTTAAATCAAAGGCACTGGGGGAGGCTGAATAATAGCTCCCCAAGAGCTATATAATAGCTCCACATCTCAGTCCCTGGAATCTCTGTGTATGTCACCTTACATGGTAAAAGGGACTTTGAAGGTATGATTAAGTTAAGGATTTTATGATGGGGGAGATTATCCTGGATTATCCAAGTAGGCATGAGATAATCGTGGGGCTCCTTAGAAAAGTGAGGCAAGAGTTTATCAAAGAGAAGGCAAGTAGCTATAGAAGCAGAGATCAGAGTGATGTGGAATGCTGGTGGCCTCTAGAAGATGGAAGAGACGAGGAACTTAGTCTCCCTTGGAGCCTCCAGAAGGAACTAGAGTTGTCAGCACCTTGTTTTTATCCCCGAGCAGCAGGAAACTAACACAGATTATAGCTCATAGTGTATGTGTTTTCTCCTCAGGTAGGTTACAAGTCTTATAAGGGCAGAAACTTGTCTTCCTTTGTTGTAATCGTAGGACCTAATACAATGCCCTAATATATTGGGTGCTCAAAATTGTATTCCTCAATGCAGTGAAATTAATAATAACTGCAAGTAACTTAGCTGAGTGATTTGATTATAGATGTTTCAGAAAGCTAGAGCATTAGGTAGTACTTTTGGAATTAAAGCTCTGTGTTTCACCTAAAAATTATTTTTAGGGTATATGGGCTGAAAGTACTTATGTGAATGAATAGTCTACTGTTTAAGGTAAATTTTTTAAATTCCTTATTTTTGCTTAAATTTAATACAGGTAGATGCTTCCTTATCTTTTCTGGATGGTTTTGTGGCTGAAGAACTCGGTCAAGGGGCAGCACCGTACAAACCTCATCACCAACGGCAGGAGGAAAAGCTTTCTCAGGAAAAAGGTAATTTTATTAGCTAGATTATAGGGACTTTTTATTTTTTTAGGCATGTAAGTAAATAAGTGAAGATATTTACTTTTATTTTCCCTCTTTAAATCTATTTGTAACTTGTTTACCTTGATTAGGTCTTTGGAAATCCAGGGGGGAAAAAATTAGCCTAGTGGTATTGCCAAAGTCCCAGGCTTCATGTATAGCAATGCCTAAGATATAACCGTCCTGGAATTTCAAAGGACCTTGAAGGTGGAATTATCATGTTAGTCACTGTGATAGAGGGCTGACAGGTATTAGTGGGAGATGCATCTGCGAAAAGTGTCAGAAAACCTGGTTACTATGGACTAGTGGGGTTCATTTTCACTCTAAGCTGTCTCGTATATCTTTAGTGTGTTAGAATGCTTCCACCAACAAAATATCTGATCAGTGAAGTTAGAAACAGCCAAGAAAGTAAAGAATCACTAAACTACATTTAAGAAATGTAGCCCTTCAGGGAAAGATTTCTGTCATGATTTTATTTTTATTTTTATCTTTATTTTTATTTTTTTGGTATGTGCCCCTAGCAGGAACCAAACCCGGGACTCTCTGGTCCACAGGCCGATGCTCCAACCGCTGAGCCAAACCGGCCAGGGCTCTGTCATGATTTTAGTAAAGAGGAAATTATTGAGATATTTGGATGGTGGATGAAAAGTATGTATATGAATAAAAGGAGACCATTGACTATTGTCTCTATAAGAGTTCAGAATGTTAATACTGAAAAATTAATACTGAAAGGTCTTTTTTGTTTTTATTCATCATTTAATGATTTTGAGTACTTAATATTTTCCAGGCACTGTGCTAGGCATATGAGTACAACTAAATGGTTGATCCTAAAATGAGACCAAAAATTATAAACTCTAATAATAGGCTTGATGTTATCTTTTTGCAAAAGTATTTGTTCTTTTGAAGTTTGGAGATATTATTTAGCACAGTGATACCAAATGGCCTAGAAAATTCAATTTTCTTTCAAAGGGTAATCAGTTTTCTTCCTATTAACTCTTCATGTACAGGGCGGGGCAAAGGTAGGTTTACAGTTGTGAGTAGGAGAAACACAGTTTATTTATTCATTTTTTAAATCCTCACCCAAGGATACATTTATTGATTTTAGAGAGAGAGGAAGGGAGAGGGAGAGAGAGAAAAACATTGATTGGCCCCTGGGGAATCAAACCCTGACCAGGAATTGAACCTGTAACCTTTTGGTATACAGGATGTTGCTCTTACCAACTGAGCCACCTGGCCAGGGCAGAGTTTATTGTTTTTTTAAAAATTTTTAATCCTCACCTGAGGATATTTTTCTGTATCTCAGATAGAGTGGGAGGGAGGGAGAGAGGGTGAGAGAGAGAGAAAGAGAGGAATATCAGCGTGAGAGTGACACATCGATTGGTTGCATCCCGCCACAACCCTGACCAGGGCCGCAACCGAGGTACATTCCCTTGACTGGAATTGAACCTGTGACTTTGGTTCGCAGGCCGATGCTCTAACCGCTGAGCAAAACCAGCCACGATGATTCTTGTATTATTATTTATTAATCATTGTATTTTTTCCCATATGAACAACTGTAAACGTACTTTTGCCCCCCCGTGTAAAGTTTTGAATTACAGTTGCCTGACCTGTGAATATAGTGCATACAGAGCCCTTACGGCAGCCAGGGCATAGAGTAAGAATCTGGAGTTCCAGAGTAGGAGAGGTGGTCCAGTTGCCACATTCCTCATTTTCAGTATGTCTGGAGCCATCTGTTGCCTTTACTGCAATTCAGGGGTGGGGTATGGAGTGGGAGATAGGACGAGGAACCTAATTCCTGGCACTGACTGTCTCCTTTTTAAAAATAAGTTAAGTGGCTGATGTAAATATAATAGTCCTGGAATTACTCAGGCTAATATATTCCTTTGCCAAGTACTTTTTTCCCCATAGAACCATCATTGTAAATGGGGTTAAGCTCTTAAATTAGGCTCTTCCCAAATCTATTTTTCAAAAGTTCTCTAAAGTAAAATTAAAATTTCATGAGCTTAGACTTTTACATCATGGAGAAAGAAATCGGCTATGAGACAGGACATAGAGGCTTAATAAATAGTTGAAGAATAAGTTATAAAATTATATATCCTACAGTGGGACTGGCTATAAGAGAAAATATAGAGGAGGGTGAAAAATAGGTATTTTTGGCCTAGAAAATTTTAAATCTGGAATCCTTCAAGTATCAATCAGTTCTGATACTGATCTTACTTGAGATTTTTATTAATCATTTGCAGAGAATATAGTTAAATGTAATTTCTATGAATTATATTTAGCTCTCTCGGGTAGAAAGATGTCAGGTTTATAAGAAACAAAGTTTATAATAAACTTTAGAAAACTGTTGTAAGATACTAAGACTTGGCAAACAATACATGGGATGGTGGGGAACAAACTTGTATTACCAGTTCCCATCCAAGGAAAGCATTTAGGAATCAGTGTGGATTATTGTATTAAAACATTATTCAAATATGTTGTATTTGAATATGTTGTAGCCCCAGTGTTAGATAAAACCAGAAATAGGGGAAATAGCAGTATGGTCTGTCTATAGAACTATGGTTTTTAGAAAGTCATGTCAAGTTGAAATTGTTAGTCTCTCAAAAAAAAAATAATAATAATACTAGCTGGGGAATGACCAGAGAAGTATAAGGTAGGATAAAGAAGGAGTGTTCAGATAGTACCTGGACTTTTGGCTGTGATTACTTTGTAGTATATACAGATGTCAAATTATAATGTACACCTGAAACTTATATAATAAAGAAAAAAAATTTAAAGTAGTGTGCAAATAGTCAAGGCTTCTAAGGTCATGAAGTATACAAACAGATTAAATATTGAATTTCTCACTCCCGGGATTATTTATATTTTATCTCTCACCAGATTACTTTCAGTAACTTGCAACTCTCAAGGACTCTGTCTTCAGCTCATGCTTTCTCTTCTGCACGAACTGCCCTTTGCTCTCATTCTTCTTATACATATTCATTAAATTGCTATTCAGCAGAATCTTCTTCCTTCTCCTTCTGCGTACAGTCATTCTCTTGCTCCCCTCATACACGTGAGCTTTGTACATTTAGTTAACTCCTAAAAATTTTGACCCTTTTCATTGTTCACTTCTGTAAGAATCTTGGGAAATTTTCTCTAAAGAATAAAAGTAATATGGTTTGAACTTCATTCTCAACCTCGAGCCTTCTGGGCTTTCCAAAAATGGCAACCTTTAATTCTTTTGTCACAGGATCAGAGATTTATGTGACCGTTCTCTAGATACTGTCCTCTTCCATGTCTAGTCTTTTCCTCTCGACTCTCAAACTCTCCCCTCTAATTTTGAATTCTTTTGTTCTTTGCTTAAACTCTTTATGCTGACTTATTCTTTGGCTTACACTCTTTGTCTTGTGCATGGGAAATATTTCTTGAGCTATTCATTTTTACTGGAAGTGTTAATGCAGAGGCTTGGTGACCCACTGTCAGAGAGGCTATTTAAAAAGAGGCAAATATGTGCCCTGGCCAGTTTGACTCAGTGGTTAGAGTGTCAGCCTACAGTCCAGAGAGACCTGGGTTCGGTTCCCGCTAAGGGCACATACCTTGGTTGCGGTTTGTTTCCAGTCCTGGTTGGGTCATGCAGGAGGCAGCCACTCGATGTTTCTTTCATGTCGATGTTTCTCTCTCTCTCTTCCTCTCTCTCCCTCCCCCTCTATCTGGGCAAAAAATGAAAAAATGTCCTGGGGTGAGGATTTAAAAAAAAAAAGAGGCAAATATGGGATTGAAGATTAAACTAGATCATTGAAAAGCTTAAAATGAAAGGATATGCTAGCTGAAAAGGACCTTCGAAGAATTTAGACAAGTGGTTTCCAAACGTGACTGTGAATCATGATCACGAAGGCTTTTTAGCCCTGGCTGATGTGGCTCAGTTGGTTAGAGCATTGTCTTGTGCACTGAAGGGTTGCGGGTTCAATTCCCAATCAGGGCACACACCTAGGTTGTAGGTTTGATCCCAGGTTGTGGCACATGCGGGAGGCAACCGATTAATGTTTCTCTCTCACATCAAAGTTTCTCTCTCTTCTTCTCCCCTCCACCACACCTTTCCCTCTCTCTCTAAAATCAGTAGGAAAACATTTCCTTGGGTGAGCATTAAAACAAAACAAGAACCAAAGAGGGTTTTAAAAAATGATTCAGAGTTTTGAGCCCTATCCCTATACCTACTGTATCTAAATTTCTAAGAGCTTGGCTGTATGTACAAAAAGGTCCATGGGTGATCTATGAAGTTTGTTTCTGGTTATCAAATCAGCATTTGGAAACTGCACACCTAGTCTGAATTCTTCACTTTACAAGGAAATGAAGGTGTAGTTCATACACCTAGTTAACACCTGACCTACATAAGACCTCAGTTCTGATTACTAATTAGCCCGTTACTTTGTCCTACTACACATTGATTCTTCTATATCTTTCATTTAGCTAACAAACAAACATGTATTCAGTACACTTTGGATCAGGTGCTGTTTCTTTGGAGGAGACAATTATAATGCAGTAGTTGAGAGTGTGAGGCTCTGGAACCAGAGTGTCTGATTTCTTATCTATCATTTCATGTCTTTGTAATCTTGGGTAAGTTTGTGGCAAACTCTTTGGCACAGTTTCTTCATTTGTAAAATGAGGATAATAATTATAGAAGTTCACATTTATATATTCTAAGCTACTTTTTATGATTTAAGATGGTCCTTTGTATTATAATCCAGACAGATAAAAAAGATAAATGTGCAGTTAGGAAAACAAATAAACATAGTGGGACCTTATGCGGAGCAGAACATTATTGCTCTTTCTCATTAAATAAATTTATAAGTAGGAGCCTAGGATTGCTGTTGGCCTTATGAATATAGAAGAAGAAGGGAGAAAAGAAAGATGTTTTTCTTCCAGGAGTATTCCTGCCAGAAGTTGGGCACAAAATGTGTGCGTAATTTCATTAGCCGAAACTCAGTCAAATGGCAAAGGAGTCGGGAAATGTCCTCTCTTTTCTGGGTGGCCTAGCTAAGAATCAAGGGTTCTGTTACTTAAATAGAAGAGAATGGATATTTTCATCTGCTCTGTCACAACAATAGTATGAATTTTCATGGCTCTGATTGAATTCATTTAGGTCTGAACCTGAGTGAACCTGTTCTTTGTCAGCAAGAGAGATTTCACAGAGAGGGCGATGCCAGTCCATTGGGTGCAGGAAGTGCCATCTTGTTAAGCAAAAATGCAGTCATCTCTTCATTCATAGCTGCTGAAACATTTTTGTATGAGAGCAGCAACTTTTCAGTAGATCTGGTTTATCACTTATCTTTCCTAATTGAATTTCTTTTTAGCTTCTAAGGGAGGTAATGTGATAAAAAGGAAGGATTGTCTTTGATCAAGAAATAGTTTGAAGGCTGTAGTAGAATTACATAAATCATAGCTGCTTTATTATTATTACTATAACTATTTGGTTAGATAATCTCCAAAGTCCCTTCCAGTTTAAAAATTGTTGCCGGTTTGGCTTAGCGGGTAGATTGTTGGCCCTTGGACCAAAGAGTTGAGGGTTTGATTCCAGTCAAGGGCATGTACCTTAGTTGTGGTTCGATCCCCAGCCCTGGTTGGGGTCAGGGTCATGTGGGAGGCATCTCACACATCGATATCTCTCTCCCACTCCCTCACATTGATTTTTTTTTTTCTTGCTCTTTCTCCGTACCTTCTTCTCTCCCACTCTAAAAATAATTGTCACTAGATTCTAGTCTTCAATTATTTTATTTCAGTAATGAATGGTAACTTTGATAATTTTTGCTTTTTTAAAAACATTTTTTGCTTTGTTTTAAATATGAACCTCTCTTATTTTAAAATTTTAGTTCTCAATTTTGAACCATATGGACTCTCCTTTTCTTCATCTGGCTTTACTGGACGACAGTCTCCTGCTGGCATTTCTCTGGGTTCAGATGTATCTGGAAACAGTGCAGAGACAGGGCTGAAAGAGTAAGTTCCTTTCTTATTAAAATTGAGAACATGGGAGCACTTAAATGTGGAAGGGTTTCTGAAAGCTAAATTCTGCATGGGCTGTTGTTTCCATTTCTTGCTCTCAAAGTGTTGATATGGTACTGTATGTCCTTATACTTTAAGAGAGCTTGCTTATTTCCGAGACAGCATGGGATGTATACAAGCCTTATACATAGTAATGATGTGTGTGTTATTACTACATATTGTATGTGTGTGTGTGTGTGTGTATTTAAAGAAGTATATTGAGGAGGAATGGACTAATTCCATGTAGGGCATGCTTTTTTTAATTGATTTTTTTAGAGATAGAGGAAGGGAGAGAGAGAGAGAAACATCAGTGTGGGAGAGAAACATTGATCGGCTGCCTCCTGCACGCCCCACTGGTGATCGAGCCCGCAACCCAGACATGCATCCGATTGGGAATTGAACCAGGACCTGTGAGTCCATCGGACAACACTCAGTCCACTGAGCCACACCGGCCGGTCCCATGTAGGTCATTTTTTATTAATGTCCAGATTTTCTTTCAGTCAATTAGTACTCAGTGGCATTAGTTCTTCACTCAGCATGAAGTATAATTACCTGTTTTTGTTTCTGGCATATTACATAAAGTCAAAGTGATTATGATTCTAACAAATTAGAAAGGAATAATCATCAATACAAACATTTCTGAGCCTGTCTTTTAGATTCATTTCACGATCTGCCTATCTTGTAGTACAAATTTTTTAAATGCTATTTTGGACCACAACAGGGCTACTTAACTGAGCTAAGTGCCAAGGACACATAGTTCTTATGTGAACACAATAGAGGCAATCTTAGGCTGTTTCAGCCTGGACTTATGACTATATTAGACACTTCCAGAATCACAGCTGTCACTCTAGGGACAGAAGTAGGGGAGTCCATATTCTAATCACTACTTTAATTCTTCTTCAACTCAGGTATAAAAACCTTTTAACATTCATGCTTTTCCCAAAAATCTTACTTTTTCTTTCATAAGTTAAACCTCACTTTTTTTTTTTTTTATCTTCACCCGAGGACATTTTTTCGATATTTTGTTCAGATAGCGTGGGAGGGAGAGGGAGAGAGAGAGAGAGAGAGAGAGAGAGAGAGAGAGAGAAACATCGACGTGAAAGGGACACATCGAGTGGTCGCCACCCACACGACCCAACCAGGGCCGGGGACAAACTGCAACCAAGGTACGTGCCCTTAGTGGGAACCGAACCCGGGTCTCTCCAGACCGCAGGCCAACACTCTAACCGCTGAGCCAAACCGGCCAGGGCCTCACTTCATTTTTATAAAAGCACATTGTAGTAGTTGAAAATGTAGCTAGTGGTCATAATAAGAACCTTTTGGATTAAACGTAGATTTATACCTTGGAGTGTATTTGAATAATTTTATTTTTGCTTTCAACAGAATTTTATTTAATGAATTTATGTAGGGTTAATTCTTTCATTGAGTGATTATAGCTAAGAAACGTAAGAGTCATTTTCCATCTTTAACTCATCAAAATTAAAGATATTTGGAAAAATCAGTGGGGTTAAGGAACTGATTTACAGTAGTTCTGTTTGTGGACAATTTATTTAAGCAATTAAATGAAAATTAAGTGATCTGAAATTTTAAACCAAGTCTAGAGTTTGGTTGCCTTAAATCCTGTCTGAAGGGTGCGGGGAGGTTGATTGTAACTAAAATAGAATCTGGGTTTTACTTCTGGCATATAGAATGATACATAAAAGCTGCTTCTAAAAGGCCATTGCAGTGATATGTTTTTAAAAATGCCTCGAGAAAGTAATTGCAAAGCAGTTATTTAAATTGACTTGATTTCATTATCAATCTCCTTAGGACAAATAGCTTGAAGCTGGAAGGAATAAAGAAGTTGTGGGGGAAAGAGGGCTATCTTCCCAAGAAGGAGAGCAAAACTGGAGATGAAACTGAAGCTCCGCCTGTTCCTCAAGAGAGTGTAATAATGGAGAATGTAGATCAAGCTATAGCAAAAAAGGATCCATCTCAAGTCCTTACCCAATCTAAAGAGGAGAAAGAAAAGCAGCTGCTGGCATCATCACTATTTGTTGGGCTAGGATCAGAAAGTACAGTCAATTTGGTACGTAGCCAGTTATATTCCTCTGAGAATCTGTGTCCCCTTTTTCATGCAAAAAACACCTTGCTCTATGAAAGCTCTTGGCCATCATCTATATACATGGTGGGAAATGGCTTTCCCAGATCCAGAGTCACCAATGACACACCTTTGTATTCCTGAAAGAGAAAATCTTTTTAAAAAAAATTTTTTTTTTGATCCTCACCTGAGGACATTTTTCCAATTTTTGTTCAGGTAGAGTGGGAGGAAGAGAGAGAGAGAAACATCGATGTGGAAGGGACACATCGAGTGGCTGCCACCTGCACGACCCAACCAGGGCTGGGGACAAACCGCAACCAAGGTACATGCCCTTAGCGGGAACTGAACCCGGGTCTCTGGATTGCAGGCTGACGCTCTAACCACTGAGCAAACCGGCCAGGGCCTGAAAGAGAACATCTTAATTGGCTTAGTTTGAGTCAGATGTTCTCTCTAGTCTGTCCAGCCAGCTAGGGCAAGGGTCAGGGTCCAAATAAAGTTGCAAATGTAATCAGGGGTATTCTCACCCCAGTAGGTGGAGGACAGTTCTCATTAGGAAGGGAACTTGATGGAAATACTGTCAATAATAATAGTTCAACAGTATTAATTTGTCTGTGAAAGAGTACTTCTCAAAATGGTGTTTTTAATAGTGAAAAATAGGAATTTAGGTGTCTAACAGGAGAATGAGTACATAAATTATATTAGCTCAGAATATTACTCAGCCATTAGGAATTATAAATACTGCATTGTAAAAGAAAAAATACTTATATATTAAAAACGGAATATAAAATTCTATTTATACCCTACCTGTAACTGTTAAGAAGATAAAAGTGTTTTGAGACTGAAAGGAATTACACAAAAGTGAAAACTATATTCAGGTATTACTATTATGATTTTCAAAAGATTTTATGCTAATGTTATTCTCATAGTGAAAGAATGAGAAAAATGGAGTGAAGGACAAGTGCTATTGCTGAGGCTGAGAATTCCATGTCATTTTCCATTTGGTGGGCTGGTGGACCTGTGAAATGGTGATTAGAGCTACATTTTCTTCAGTTTTTACATTATCCCAATTCTTTCATCTTCCTTTTCCCTTGGTGGAATTTTCTTTCCATCCCTGTCAACTCCAGGCCAGACTCTAGGCTATACTCTTTGCCTGTGTCTCTCTCTTATCCAGATCCCATTTCTGTTAGACTTGATATTCATTCACTCCTAAGGAAAACCAAATTCAGCCTAAAAGTATATAAGCAATGTATCTTAATGCTGTCTCACTCAGCATTTGCAGTTCAGTAACATAGTGGCTGATCTTGGATCTTTGAGTTGTTCCAGCAGATTAGGTGAGGGTGCCAGTGAGTGCTCGGACACTGGTGGGGAGGTTCCCAGAGCGCACCCAGATCAGACTGCATCAAGGTCAGGTGCACCCAGGTGTAGGTAGGGCCCTGATGTGTGAACCTCAGTGCTTGTATTGAAGGATCCCTGCCTGTCCACAAAGTGCATAGAGTCAGAGAGTTTCTCAGGAGAACATTCAGGGTGACAAACTAATTGTCAGACCTTTTTGTGGTGGGCTTGAAATCAGAACTGTAATTAGGATGTTTTTGTATTTATTTATTTAATTATTTTTATTATTATTATTTTTTATCCTCACCCGAGGACAATTTTCCTTTTTTTTTTTTTTTATCCTCACCTGAGGACATTTTTTTTTTTTTTTTTGTTCAGGTAGAGTGGGAGGGAGAGAGTGGAACAGAGAGAGAGAGAGAAACATCGATGTGAAAGGAACACATCGAGTGGCTGCCACCCGCACAACCGATCAGGGCCGGGGACAAACTGCAACCGAGGTACGTGCCCTTAGCGGGAACCGAACCCAGGTCTCTCAGGACCGCAGGCCGACGCTCTAACCGCTGAACCAAACCGGCCAGGGCAATTTTCCATTTTTTTGTTCAGATAGAGAAAGAGAGAGAGAAACATTGATGTGAAAGGGACACATTGAGTGATTGCTACCCACACAACCCAACCAGGGTCAGGGACAAACAGCAACTGAGGTACGTGCCCTTAGTGGGAACTGAATCTGGGTCTCTCCGGACCGCAGGCCGATGCTCTAACCACTTAGCAAAACTGGCCAGGGTTGTTTTTGTATTTAAATCATGCTAAATTCTTTTTGGATTACCCTTTTACTTTTCCCCTCAGCAATCATTAGAATAGGTTTTTTTTTTTTTTTTTAAGGAGGTTGTTTTCCTGTTTTATGGGACCCCGCATTCTGTGAGGAACTGTGTTGTAACTCAGATGGCATCATGCAGAAAGGAGGGGGAGCAAATGACTACATAAAATTAGCATGTATCCTCTTACTCCTCAACCCCAACTTTTCCTCTGTCACTGGAGCAAAGCAGACGGTATTAGCTCTGACTGGATATGCTCCATCTGTGTCAGGACTCCTTTTTTAAAAAAACATTTTTTGTTGAATTCATTGGGGTAACATTGGTTAATAAAACTATATAGGTTTCAAGTGTACAGCTCTATAGTACATCATCTGTATATTGTGTTGTGTGGCCACCACCTCAAGTCAAGTCTCCTTCTGTCATTGTTTATCCCCTCTTTACCCTCTTCCACCTCCTTTCCCTCTGGTAATCACCATACTATTGTCTATGTCAATGAGTTGTGTGTTTTTGGATTTTTTTTTTTGCTTATTCCCTTCATCTTTTTCACTCATCCTCTACAAACGCCATCCTCTCTGACAATTGTCTGTCTGTTCTGCATCTATGAGTCTGTTTCTACTTTGTTTGTTAGTTTATTTTGTTCATTAGATTCTACATGTAAGTGAAATCGTGTGGTACTTGTCTTTCTCTGACTGGCTTATTGCACTTAGCATAATACTCTCCAGGTCCATCCATGCTGTCACAAAAGGTAAGATTTCCTCCTTTTTCGTGGCCGAGTAGTATTCTATTGTGTAAATGCACCATAGCTTTTTTATCCACTGATGGACATTTGGGCTGCTTCTATTTTTTTTTTTTTTTTTTTTTATGCTTACCCGAGGACATTTTCCCATTTTCATTGAGACAGAGTGGGAAGGAGAGAGAGAGAAACATTGACGTGAAAGGGACACATCAAGTGGCTGCCACCTGCACAACCCAACCAGGGGTGGGGACAAACTGCAATTGAGGTATGTGCCCTTAGCGGGAACCGAACCTGGGTCTCTCTGGACCGCAGGCCGACGCTCTAACCGCTGAGCCAAACCGGCCAGGGCTGGGCTGCTTCTAAATCTTGGCTATTGTAAATAATGCTGCAATGAATATAGGGGTGCATGTATTCTTTTGAATTAGTGTTTCAGGTTTCTTCGGATATATTCCCAGAAGTCAAACCACTGGGTCACAAGGCTGTTCCATTTTAAATTTATTGAGGAAACTCCGTACTGTTTTCCACAGTGGCTGCATCAATCTGCCTTCCCACCAAAAGTGCACAAGAGTTTCCTTTTCTCCACATCCTCTCCAGTACTTGTTGTTTGTGAATTTATTGATGGTAGCCATTCTGACACTGTGGTTTTAATTCGCTTTTTCTCTGGATGGCTGCTTTTCTCTACCATCCTATTCCCTTCCAGTTTTGCTAATGTTAAAATTTTCAGTTACACAGATCAAGGCTATATTGATGTATTTCACTTTATTACTATTTATTTTTAGGTATATGGTTCATTTTTAGTTAATTTTTTTTTACATAGTTAAAGGGTCTCAAGGGTTTCCTCCCTCCCCCTCTCCCTTGCCTTTTATTTTACCTTAATTTTTAGAAGACATTTTCTCTGGGTAATGAGTTCTAGGTTGACTGTTTCTTTTATTTATGTTTTTAAATTTTTAAATTTTTTTTGGAGAGAGAGGAAGGGAGAGAGAGAGAAACATCAGTGTGAGAGCAAAACATTCATTGGCGGCCTCCTGCACACCCCCTACGGGGGACTGAGCCTGCAACCCAGGCATGTGTCCTGACCGGGAATCTAACTGGGACCTCTCAGTCCATGGGACGACGCTCAGTCTGTTGAGCCACACTGGCTGGGCTTATTTAAGTCACTCCAGTGTCTTCTGCCTTGTGTAGCTTCTGATTAACAGCATATTAATGCAGAATAAAAGATTATTAAACTTGAAGACAAAGTACTAGAAACTATCCGAAATGAAACACAGAAACAGAAAGAAAAGATAAAACAAATAAATGAAAAACTTGAGAACATCCATGACCTGAGGAATAATATTGAGCAGTTTAATATACAGTAGTCTCCCCTTATCCACAGGGGATATTTTCCAAGGCCCCAGCAGAGGCCTGAAACTGTGGATAGTACTGAACCTTACGTATACTATGTTTTTTCTTATACACAAATAACTATGATAAAGTTTAATTTATAAATTAGAGATTAACAATAATAACTAAAAACAAGATGGAACAGTGCAAACAAAACTATAATTAAAGTTATTTGAATGTGGTTTCTCTCTGTCAAATATCTTACTGTACTTCTTGTGATGATGTGAAATGAAAAAATGTCAAACCTCCCTGGATCTGTGTAACCATTCCTTGCTTGCACAAATGGTGGCTTGGTGTCATTCGTTTCAGGGGCTCCTTGCTGAAGTCTTTGTATAGGGTCAGCATTTTCTGGAGTAACACGTTGCCATCATTTAAAACACGTTTTCTGTTCATGTTTCCAGGTGCATATCATTGCCTTTTCTGTCTTAACTAAGTACTTATCACTGACTGTAGCTGTAACTTTTACAGTTTGAGTTGCTGCAGCAAAACTAGCATGCATTTCTTTTTTCTTCCTTACAGTTTTATAGATAGAAGATTAGTTCTTAAGCCACCTCAGCATATGTTTTTTTTTGTTCCTATTAAGTTGAGAACTTTCATCTTTTCATTTGAAGGAAACACTTTATTGCTTCTCTTTGGCATATCCAAATTGCCAGCATCACTACTCCTGTGTTTTGGGGCCATTATTAAGTAAAATATGGGTACTTGAATACAAACACTGCAATACCAAGACATGATCTGATAACTTAGATGGCTAAGTGATGGGTGGGTATTGTATACAACATGGATATGCTGGACAGAGGGATGATTCACATCATGGAGCGGGACAGTGAGGGATTTTATTGTGTACTCTGAATGACATGCAATTTAAAACTTATGAATTGTTTATTTCTGGAATTTTCTATTTAATATTTTTGGACTGAGGTTGACTGCAGGTAACTGAAACCACAGATAACTGAAACCACAGTTAAGCAAAACCACAGTTAAGGGGGGACTACTGAATGTCTAATTCAAATCCCATGGCTACTGGAAGAGGGAGGTCCTTCACCCACTCACCCCTGCTTCTTTTTGTGTTGAAACCATTTTAGTTTTTGTTTGATGACTTCTGAATTGAAAGGTAGGAGACAAACTCATCTGCTGAGAGTTGGAAGAGATGTTGGGACTTGAGAGAATGAGAGGGTACAGAAAGGGAACTAGAATCATGTGAAGGGTGGCCACATGGTATTACAGCCCCCAGGGAGATGCAGGCATGGACTTGGTCTTAGAGGAGTGTAGTCTGCTCTGCTGGTTTTAGATAGACCTCGGAGGCAAGGGGACACTTGAGCCATCTCTTCTCACACAGCTTTGCAGACCATTCCTTAGGAGGGTTAGCTCGAGGATGGCACTTTGCTGTTCTCATCTCTAGAGTTTGTAGCAAACATCACTAGTCACTTATACAATTCTTTCCTGCGGTGTGTTCTAGTCAGCCATTGCCAGTTGTTCTTAAGGTAAAACCAGTTTGTCCTCCCTGTTCACTGACTCAGAGGCCATGAAATCATGATTATTATAGGTTATTGAATCAGTTTGAACCATCGCTGTATTTGAGGATATCTTACCTTCTATAGGAAAACTCAAGAAACTAAAAAAGTATCTGGGTTTCTTACTGTTCTTAATTTGTGCAATTCTGTGTTCTAGTATTCTGAAATCTAGCAAGTTTTTAGAATTGTTCACCATGGACTTTTTAACATTATTTATTTTTCTGATTTTATGTGTTTTTAATGAGAAATAAGATTTAGCTAATAGTTCAGTTATGTAGCTTTCAGGATTTCAGGGCTTAACATTTTATTTATTCCTGATTCATTTTTAATCTATGTTTTTAGATAGACCTTTAGCAAGTTAGTAAATTGCTCATTTGAAATTATAGAAAAATGTTTAAAACTCATGACTAGAAGAATGGTTTCTTCTTATATTATGATGTTTAATTTTTTACAGCTAGGTAAAGCAGATACCATCTCTCACAAGTTCAGAAGGAAATCAAAAGTCAAGGAAACTAAAAGTGGAGAAACCACCAGTGCTCATAATATGACCTGCTCTTCCTTTAGTTCTTCATCAAATGTGACTTATGAAGAAGATTATTATTTGGATAATTTGCAGGATAGAGGAGACAAAGAACTAAAAAAATTTACTCTCAGTTCAGAACTTTTGGATTCTGAGTCGCTCACAGAACTGCCCTTGGTTGAGAAACTGTCAAATTGCAGGCAGTCTACACCTTCGTTATTTGCTGATAACAACATGGACGTTTTTCACCCTCCTCAATCCACCGCAGTCTCAGTTGCCAATGAAACCTTAGCTGCTGCTTTGTTGGAAGAAACTACTGAACACATGCACTCAGATCTTATGGAGGTCTGTAGTAATGAAACCATGTCAGTGTCTTCTTACAAAATTTGGAAAGATGATTGTTTATTGATGGTGTGGTTAGTTTCTAATAAAAGTGGTTCAGAATTGAAAAGTGCTAACTTAGAAATTGCTCCTGCAGAAAATTTCAAGGTAAGAAAATGAATGGTTCATTATTTCTGCCTTAAATGTACAGTGCTTACTTAGTGTTTCTGCTGTTGGCTTTTCTGATGGATTATACATTTCTTTCACATTCCTTCCTCTTTAGCAAAAAAAGTAAAAGATGTGACAGATTTTAAATTATTTTAAGTAGGGATAAATTATTCAAAAGCGACAAGGAAACCTAGAAAGATTGTATTGGAGAAGGCCATAAATACAGGGTGGGGCAAAAGTCGGTTTACAGTTGTAAGTATGTGAAGTTTATTCTTATATTGTTATTTATTAATTACTGTATCATTTTCCATGTGGACTACTGTAATCCTACTTTTGCCCCATCCTGAATAAAGTGAGTTTTGATGGAGCACAGTAGTTACGAATATAGATGCTTGACTTAAGACTGCTTGGCTTTGAATCTTGCTTCTGCTGCTTATTAGTGGGTGACGTTGTCAAGTTTTATACCTGCTTTATGCTGCAGTTTCATTGCATTTAACGTGAAGGTGCTCATTGTGCTTTTGCATTATGCTGAGCGCTCAGGCGGCAATTGTTTATTGCCTAACTCCAAGAGACGGTGCTTTCTAGAAATAAAGCTAATTGTATCATTGTGTGGCTCTATATGGTGGAGCTATAATGAGATTTGACCAGTGGATTAGTATCCACAAAACTGATCCAGTTTCTCCTGTGAGCTAGAATGTGTTGAAAAGGATGTTACTTGGGCCTGACCAGGGCAGAAGCCCGGACTCTAGGTGTGTATAAGAATCACCTGTGGAACTTAAACCAAAACAGAACCCAAGTCAGTTGCCTGAGCTCTACCACCAGAGCTTGAGTAAGGGTGGAGAATGAGAAGGGAAGGCACCTGTATATATCTATATTTTAACTCTCGCTTTAACACTCTGGTGCTAACCAGGATGAGAGCCACAAGACTAGAGTTTAATAAACATTTTTTTTTTTGTTCTTAAATTATACAGAGGTTGTCATTGTAATGACATTTGTTACATATTTTTGATCTTTGTACTAGTATTTCTTAATTATCTGTGCTAGTGAATTTTTCTCAAGTTAAGTTGTGAGTCATCTTCATAATGTGGCTTGTTATTAATATCTCTCAGTAGTATGCTTTTATACCACTTCAATTAAATGGAAATTTGGTATTCATATGATAGTCTGTATCAATCCCTTCTTCAGTACTTTAATTACTTTTATTTACAGCTCACTGAGCAACCTGAATACTGCTTGCCTATAATAGAAGAAGAGAACACCAGATACTTTCAATATAGTGTGCAGATGGAAAAACCTTTTACAGAAGGGACTCTTCCTGGTTTTGTAAATTACCAAATGATGGACACTCATGCTGTTCAGCTTGAATTTTCAGTAAACTTATCACTGTTGGATTTCATTAGGTAAGTATTCTAGAATGTTTATTCAGGTTACTCATTCATTCAGCAATTATTTATTGGGCTTCTTCTCTGTACAGAAGCACTATGGAAGGTACTAGGGAGTATAACAATTCAAAACTAGACACAACCCTTACCTTTAGGGAGTGTCCAGCCTAGGGAGGAGACATTGAACAGTCATATAAATGCATATATAATTGAGAATTGTACTTCGAAGAGAAAATAAATTGTACAATGACCGTTTATAATGGGACCCGATTTAGGTTGGAGTTGGTTAGTGATCCTGGAAAACTTCTGAAAGAAACTGATATTAAAGTAATGTTTAAACTTTAAAGATTCCGCATGGCTTTTTTTTAAAGCTTTAAAAATTTCTCATTTGTATTTTATTTACTTGAGTAATTCTGTTTATTAGGCTTTAGAGATCTGCAAGAAAATTACTCAGCAAAGTTATTACACTTTTATTAGACATGTAGTTAAGTATTTAGCATTATACTAGGCACTGTGCTGTGTTACCAAAATAATTGAAAACAACCTAACTCTTCTCCTCATTTAGTGTAATGAACATATTGTACTGTATTTGAACATTTTATAAATTGAAGGCTGCTTGAACCATGAATGCAGAATACCAGTGATTATCAATACAATTAAAAAAAATCTCCATGCATCCAGTTGTTTTACACTATGACAAATTTTGCCCACTCTTTAAAGTCTTTTAGTAAGAACATGTCTATTAATCTGTCAGAGTATTTATGTTCTTTTGCTATATAAGAAGAACTTAACATTCTTTGACTATGAGGTATCTCCAATCATGAGCATTCATAATCTGAAGAAGCACAATATATATAACACAGTTGTTCTGTGCATATTAATAAATTTCTCTGTATCTTTAAAAATATTTTCCTAATTATAAAATCAAGTGCTATTGAAAAATGTAAGTAGAATATATGTTTCCTGTACTTGTACCTTAAATAGTGTTAACTATTTGATCTTCAGTCTCATGAATCACTTTTTAATATGTTTTTGAAATTTATTGATTTTTTTTTTAGAGAGGAAGGGAGAGAGAGATAGAAACATCGATGTGAGAGAGAAAACTGATCAGCTGCCTTCTGCACACCCCCTACTGGGGATTGAGCCTGCAACTCGGGCAAATGCCTTCACCGGGAATGGAGCTGGAACCTCTCAGTCCATGGGGTGACTCTCAGTCCTCTGAGCCACACCGTCTGGGCTCATGAATCATTTTAAAAATACATTTGATAAATTTCTTTCTCTTGGTCTAATTTACTTAAGGTGCCAGGTGTTTGTATCATATTCTTGTATGTGACTTTGATAGAGTGTCTCATTATTCTCAAATCCAAAGTGTACATGAAAGAAAGTTTTATATTATAGTTGAATGATTCATGAAATTACTTGGTAAAATTTAATTGAAATCACTAATACTCAGATAAAGAGAGAACTAGGTGATTTATTGAAAAAATATTTGCACTTTAATAACATTTCTTGCTTTCATTATTTTCATTAGATTGGAGGAGGATGATTAGAATTTTAATTATACTTCATTTAAAAACATAAGTTTTGTGGGACTCAGATTTACAATGATGGTTTTTTCCCCATGAGTTATTTTAAATGTATGTTTTTTGTTGAGAATTATTTCATTCTTTTGTATATCAGTCTAATTTTTATAATTATTTTCAGACCATTAAAAATCTCAACTGAAGACTTTGGAAAACTCTGGTTATCCTTCGCAAATGATGTGAAGCAAAATGTAAAAATGTCAGACTCTCAAGCTACTCTGCCTTCTGCCCTCAAGACACTGCAGCAGAAACTGAGGCTTCATGTTGTTGACATTATAGGTTTGTAAAGTATGAAAGGCAATCCTGTGCTTGTAAGGGCTTTCTCATGGTCCGAACACAGAGCAGCTCTTACAAGTGTCAGATTTCTTAGCGCTATATTTCCTGGTAGTATCTTTTAGATGAGTGTGTTCTTCAGATTTTATTAAAGAATTTTTATGGTAAAATTTCCATAACAAAATTTACCTTTTTTTTTTATCCTCACCCGAGGACATTTTTCCAATTTTTGTACAGATAGAGTGGGAGGGAGGAGAGAGAGAGAGAGAGAGAGAGAGAGAGAGAGAGAGAGAGAAACATCGACATGAAAGGGACACATCGAGTGGCTGCCACCCGCACGACCAACCAGGGCCGGGGACAAACTGCAACCGAAGTACGTGCCCTTAGCGGGAACCGAACCCGGGTCTCTCTGGACCGCAGGCCAATGCTCTAACCGCTGAGCCAAACCGGCCAGGGCCAAAATTTACCATTTTAACCATTTTTAAGTGTACAGTTTAGTGGCATTAAGTATAGTCATGTTGTTGTGCAGCCATTGCCACCATCATCTCCTGAACTTTTTCTTCTTCTCTGACTAAACTGTCCCCATTAAACACTAAATCCCCATCCCCTCCCTCTGCAGCCGCTGACACCTACCACCCTATTTTCTGTCCCTGAGAATTTAACTATGTTAGGAACCTCGTGTAAGTGGAATCATGCAGTATTTGCCCTTTTGTGACAGGCTTATTTCACATAGCATACTGTCCTCAAGGCTCATCCACATTGTAGTGTATCAGAATTTCCCAATGAATACTGTTTCATTGATGAATTTACCACATTTTGTTTATCCAGTTATCTGCTGATGGCCACTTGGGTTGCTTCCACTTCTGGCTACTGTGAATAATGCTGCTGTGAATATGGGTGTACAGATATCAGTGTTTAACTCTCTACTTTCAGTTCTTTAGATTGTATGCACAGAAGTAGAATTGCTGGATTATATGGTAATTCTATATTTAATTTTTAGAGAACCTGTCATATTGTTTTGCATAGCAACTGCACCATTCCCACCAGCAGTGCACAGAGGTTCAAATTTCTCCACGTCCTCAGTAACTTGTTACTTATTTATTTAGAGAATTGCCATCCTCATGGGTGTGAAATGGTATTTCATTGTAGTTTTGATTTGCATTTTCTTAATGAACAATGATGTCAAAATTTTTTTCATGTGCTTATTGGCAGTTTGTGTATCTTCTTTGTAGAAATGTCTACAGAAATTCTTTTGTATTAAAGAATTCTTAACTTTGTTTTTTTGTAGGCAATGAAGGGCTATTGGCCTGTCAGCTGCTCCCATCCATCCCCTGTTTGCTGCATTTTCGAGTTCATGGTGATGTATTAGCCCTATGGTTCAGATCCTCCTCCTCTACTCTTCCTGACTATTTACTGTATCAGTGTCAAAAGGTGATGGAGGGATCCTAGCAGAAGCTCTTATATTTTACTCCATCAGAATAAATGGTTTACATAGATAAACTTATTTACCAAAGTAAAAAGAACTCATGGTACTTCTAATGAAAATGGGGATAATTGCAAGTTGTGGTTTTATGTTTCCTTTATGATTCCTGATCAAGAAAGATCCCCAAGAAACTGTACCCCCAACCTTTTACTCAGGATTGTACAGTATGTTTGGGTCCCAACGGGTGACCTAAGCTAATGTTATAATCTGCTAATGATTTATATATCACTTAGCATAGAGGAACTGAAAATATTTATTTTGTTATAAGTAATTTTATAGCAGATGTACTCTAGTGCTAGCTGATTTGTGGTAAAGCCAAGTCTGAGTTCTCTGCATTAATGGAGGGGAGACATGGAATTGACAACCCCAAACCTAATTCATATTTGGCTTTGGAATGCAGCGTGTGCTTTTTGGTAGGCACGTCATTACTTTCAATTATGTTTTGCTTAGATCAGTGTTGAACTAAGTTGGCATAGCACACACTTAGTTCAAGAGATCCATGAGCATGCTGGGTATTGGGGGATCCAATCTGTGATACAGTTGTTATAGATAACTTGTTATACATAATTGCAGATAATTTGGCTACAAAATTTGTCTGTTTTCCACTAGCATTTACTTTTAATATTAAAAATGAATCACTGTATTCTTATGTTAAAAATTCAGAGCCATTTACAAAATATTGTCATATGGAAACAGAACCCACAAGAGCACACAGTACTAAAGTAAACATATAAAAGGACTTTTTTGTTATGGCAAATATCTTAGTTACCACTTTGGTTCTTCTGGCAAGATGAAATTTGTGATTAGAATATAAATGGCAAAACCATTTTTCTTGGCCTTTAAATCTGCTAGTACTCAGTAGATGCAACTGAAACAGTGACTGTGTGTACCGTACAGGTTCTTCAGGAAAATCCATCATTTCCATGTTACAGCTGTGCCTCTGTGGCCTCTGCCAGAACTGCTGTCAGTCTAATGCGGATGATGGACCAGAATCTTGAGTTGTACATTAATGTTAAAAATGGAAATTATATTTTATAAAACCTTATGGTGCTGTGGAAATATTGATTATTTCACTTTTTATGACACTTCACCATGGAGACTATTCAGGTAATTTAGTTTTAAGTTATTGAAGTGAATGCCCTGGTTAATTGGGCTGTTCATCACCCAGGTGTGGAATTTTGGTTTTAGGTTATCTCGTTACATAGCTGATCAGAAAGACGCTAAGGGGATTCCCCAGAGCTGATAGATTTCATTAGTCATTTGTGTCTAGCATATTCCTTCCTAAAAACAAAACAGTATTTTTTAAAATTAATTTTTAAGTTATTCATTTGAACAAGGTGGTAATACCTTGTTACTTTTATGCTTTTAAAAGCACAGTAAAATCTTGCTGTCAGAGTGATGAAAAGTGACTGGAATTTCCCGTGTAGGTTTCTTCTTTTAAATAGAAGGTGAGATTCATCTTTAAGCTCCCAACAGTGTCATGGTGAAGGGAATGTGCTGTCTCTGGAGGTGTGGACACTGGAGGCTGGACTCATCATCTTCCTCTCTATTCCTGTCTGTCAGCAGCACCCCACCTGAGTGCTGTTACTCTGACACAGAGATAGGAAGTGCCCTCTCACGCTACAGAGGGATGCAGTGTGTTTTTGTGTCCTTGCTTCCACGTGTCTGTGTGGTCACCGAGGCTGGGTTGAGTGTAGAGCAGTGGATGTAAGGTGCCCAGCAAGCCGGTGGACAGCGTATCTGGGGGATGACAGTGAGCTGCTGCTTTGTTACAGAAGTGTTCATGAGTGGCAGCAGCTGGCATGAGAGACGTGCTTGGCCTATAGAGTGGTCTAATGGGAGAGTGTACTGGTAGGTGAGTCCTAGAAACAGGATTGTGGGTCTTCCAAAGGGAACATGGTGTCACTTCTGTTCTGTCTGAACCCACTAAATAAAAAGTAGGGTTACAGGATTTCTACTGAAATGTTCAGTAGAATGTTTACAATTTTTATATTTTTATGGTTTCAAAAACAACAAATAGTAGGAAAGAGTAGATTTTAAAGAACTTCAGAGCAATATATATTCTGTCTAAACTAATTCAGTGTTTTAAGTTCTAAATCAGGCCGCACTAACTTTTTTTGCATTGTAGGAGATGTGACTGTAAAGTAGGGAGAATGATTACTGTTGGTAGATCATCTCTACTTCCAGTCATAATGTAGTCAAGTGGAGGGGCATCATCTGGAATAAAAGCTAGGGGTTGGGGTTACTTACCTGTGTGAGTTCTGTGCCAGGCGTCTTTGCTGAGATGCAGGTGGCAGCAAGTGTGAATCTGGGGGGAATAAAGGGAAGACAGCCAAGTCTTAAGAGCAGGTAGAAGAAGAAGGATCAAGCTCCCACCAGAATAGTCTCTGTGGAGGCAGGCAGATCAGGCTCAGGAGAGAGTCGACCTGAGTAAGGGTCCTTCTAAAATCTTGCAGATGGAAGCTGAGCAGTTACCAAGTGCTTATGTGCCAAGCATGCCAATCATAGCATATGCTCTGCAGAGGAGTGTTATTTTAAACCACATTCTACCCTCATCTACCAAAAAGAGTTGTAAAAATGCAGTATTTTTTTCTTTATTTTATTCCATGTCAATAATATTTTAAAATATTGAGCTATGTGTCTTAATTTTTATGAATAAATGTCTTTATGCCATGATTGTGAGCCACTAAAGTGCACTGAACCTATTCACATGTCTTTAAGGTGTTTTGCTGTGTTAAAATTTTAGGGGGGTGGGGAATGCAGGGGAATAACAAATTAACAAGCATTACTTACCTTATTTTGGAGTTAAATTCTGTAATTTGAAATAATTCAGTTAAACATGTAATAAATACAAAGTGATCTATACTGTTCTTTGGTCTGTATATTTTTTATTATCCAAATAGCTGAATGATAAGTAGTACTGTTAAGTAATTTGATAGGCATTAACTAAAAAAAAGACTAGAAGCAATTGGAATGGGATGAAAAGAGAAATTTACTCATTAAGGCCCATAAGAATTTGGTCCAGTTGGTTATTAACAATAAAGATACTGCTGTTTTTATATTATGTTCTGAGAGAACGTTGTGGGCTTCAGACAGGTTAGAGTGTGGACTCATCCTCAAGTACCTGTCCATATCCCCTGCTTTCAACCTGGCCTGACCAGAGCATTCCAGAGTTTGGTTTCTTTAATGCCCTCTCCTCATAGCTGCTTTGAGATGGAAGAAACACAGTGAGTTAGGGAAGACTGAATCTTTTGGCCATTTCTGCGTTGTATGTATATCCTAAAACACAAAGCTAGATCAGAAATGACATTTAAATCTCACTGATTTATGCCTCTTAGTGGAGGCATACTGTATAGCAGGACAAAGTTCTGAGCCTTACAACTCCGTCTTTGGGACACTGAAGATAAAAAGTGGGTTTAAATACATCATACCCACTGCAGTAATGGGAAAGAAAGGGGCTCTTGAAGGGAGGAGTGGCCTGCAGCCAAATGGCCCAGGGTTAATGAGTGAATGAAAGTTATTTATGTGTGTACATAATGAGAGACTGAGCCTTTTTTAGTTTTTTTAAAAATATTTTTTCTTAAGATACAGTCATCAAAATGGAAAGGCTCCCCACTGTATGGGAGAGCATAATTGCCAGTGATATATCAGATAAGGGGTTAATTTTCAATATATATAGAGTGGTTATATTAACCAATATATATAGGTTAATTCAACAAAAGGAAGACAAAGAACCCAATTGAAAAATGGGCAGAGGAACTAAATAGACACCTCTCCAAACAGGACATACAATTGGCAAGAGACCTATGAAGCAATGCTCAACATCACTAATCATCAGAGAGATGCAAATTAAAACAACAATGAGGTATCACCTCACACCTGTCAGAATGGCCACCATCAACAAATCATCAAACAACAAGTGTTGGCGAGGGTGTGGAGAAAAGGGTACTCTAGTACACTGCTGGTGGGAATGCAGACTGGTGCAGCCACTATGGAAAACAATATGGTGTTACCTCAAAACATTAAAAATTGAACTTCCATTTGACCCAGTGATCCCACTTCTAGGAATATACCCTAAGAAGCCTGAAACACCAATCAAAAAGAATATATGTATACCCCCATGTTCATAGCAGCACTATTTATAATAGCTAAGATACGGAAACAGCCCAAATGGCCATCAGTAGATGAATAGATAAAAAAGCAGTGGTACATATACACAATGGAGTCCTATGCAGCTGTAAGAAAGAAAGATCTCTTATCCTTTGAGACGATGTGGAGGGACCTGGAAAGTATTATCCTAAGCGAAACAAGCCAAACACAGAAAGACAAGTTTATCATATGATCTCACTTATTTGCGGAATATAATGAACATAACTTTCTGAGTAATGGGGTAGTCTCAGAGATGTGGAAGAGGGTACAGACTGACAATCCGCAGAAGAGGGGTTGGTGGGGAAGATATAAACCACAGAACCTATATGCCTGTATGCATGAACAATGGACATGGACAACAAAGCTGGAGAGGGAAGTGGAGGGGGGAATCATTGGGAGAAAAAGGAGAAACATCTGTAACAACAACAACAACAAAAATTGCTAAAGTGACTAAATGACTGACCTCAGGAAGTTTTTCCCTAATGGGGTCTAGCAGGACATGTGCCAAGTGAATAGGGACCGGAGCCCAGTGGTTACTTATATTTCAGGGAGAGAAAAGTAATTAGAAATCTATTTAATTGTACATCTCCTTCACCCCTTACATTAAGTGACAAGTAGGAACAGAGGCAAGTCATATATATGCTTAGGGAGAGTCATTTGGTCTGAATGGTTGCCACGTAATTTAATGAAAATAAGGGAAAACCAGAGACTGGAACAAGCTGATCCCCAATGATAATAGATATCAAGGTATAATAATTTATTTTTTTCATCTTAGTTGACTGATTAGTGATGGATGGTGTTAAATAGAAGAGTTATTGTGAGCTATGGGAAAGATGAAATGATTTGAACCCAAATATTGGACCAGTCTTCACCTATAGAAGTGATGAGAGTATATTTTGTTACTCATAAGGAGCCTTTTTGAGCACACCTGAGTTTATGCTAACGAAGTGACAGAGTGGGCCCCTGCATTGTCTCAGAATGAGGTTTGTCACCAGAAAGACCAAGTGATTAGAGTTGGGACTTTCAGCCCCACTCACTGACCTCAGGAAAGGGGAAGGTTTGGGGGCTGGAGGTTAAGCTGTGTAAAAACCCTGAACAGCCCTGGCTGGTTTGGCTCAGCGATTAGAGCATTGGCCTGTGGACCAAAGGGTTAAGGGTTGGATTCTTGGTCGAGGGCACGTACTTGGGTTGCAGATTCGATTGTTGGCCCTGGTAGGGGTCATGCAGGAGGCAACCAATTGATGTGTCTCTCTCACATCGATGTTTCTCTTTCTCTTTCCCTCCCTCCTTCTCTTCCACTGTATCTAAAAATCAATGGAAAAATATCCTTGGGTAACGATTAACAAAAAAATAAAAATAAACTACAAAAACCCCACACAACAACCCTGAACAATGGGATTTGATGAGCTTAGCTTCCATGTTGGTGAATGCATTCATATCCTGGGGGGGAGCATGGGATGGTGGCACACCCCAGCCCCATGGGGACCGAAGTTCTTGCACTCAGGACCCTTCTGTTTCTTTACTTATGTACCTCTTCATCTGGTTGTTCATCTGTAACCTTTATAGGAACCTTTATAATAAACTGGTAAATGTAAGCAAATGTTTCTCTGAATTCTGTGGGCCACTCTAGCAAATAAATTGAACCTGAAAAGGGGGTTGTGCGACCTTCCAGTTTATAGCCAGTTGGTCAGAAGCACAGGTGACATCCTGGACTTGGGATTGGCATCTGAAGTGGGGGGCAGGCTTGTGGGACTGAGCCCTTAACCTATGAGATCTGACTGTCTCCAGGTAGCCAGTGTCAGAACTGAATTTACTTACAGGACACTTGAGGCATTTCTGCTGAAAACTAGAGAATTGCTTCATGCTGTGGGAAAAAAGCATCAACTAACAAATAAAAATAGTTTATATTTAGATTGTACAGTGTGATTTTTAAAGGTATACATGATTTAATATACATACATTATGAAATGATCACAATCAATTAACACATCCATCACCTCATAGTTACTCTTCGTGTGTGTGGTGAGAACACATAAGATCTTAGCAAATTTTAAGTATATATGATACACTCTTACTAACTATAATCACTATGTTGTCCATTAGACTGGGGACCTTTTTAAAATCCCATACCCTAGACCATTAAATCACAGTCTCCGAGGGGTGGGACCCAGGCTTCAGTAATTTTTTAACTCCACAGGTAATTACAATGCATAGCCAAGTTTGGGAACTACTGTTTTATATGCTGTCTCACCCTACTCTTCCTCATTGGGATTGTTAGTGATGGTGTTTTCCCCATACCCCTCTCTGCGATTGAGATTGATTGAAAGTAATTTGCTATTGAGTGTTTGAGAGGTAAAGTGGCATTATTTGGGAAGATTGGGCAGGTATGGGAGAGGAATCTTGTGTGAGTATATAAAATGTTGTAGGTCCTGGGAAGATGGTGGCGGTAGCAGTTAGGGTTTGAATTTCCCTGTGTCTTCACATAAGAATGGGCAGAGAAACTAGATAGCAAAACCAAAAACCTACATGCAATTTTTGCAACAAAACTAAGTGACAGGGTAACCCCATGAGCCTCAAAATGCAAGCTGGTGGTAACAAGTCACTGAAGCCCAAGTATATGCATATTATTAGCATCTCTGAAGGAAGAAGTAAAGGGAAGCAATGGTTGTCTAACAGACCTGAGAACAGGACAACTCCAAAACAGCCAACAGGTCTCTGGAAAGCACAGTGGGTCAATTTGAGGTTAGCATCTGAAACTGGACAGGGTTTTGCACAGTTCATAGGGAATGAGTGCAAGTCACATTAAGATCTGAAGCATTCTAGATCAAATGAACTCGAAGCTGACTAGTTGCGGTTCTCTTCCAGAAAAGAACATCAAACAGTAGAAACTGCTTGGAGAGGTATCAAAAATGAGCAGGACACCTAGGTTCTGATGTCATATTGTCAAATTTGATTCCCGATTCCACTTACTACTAATTTGTATCTTTGGGCAAATTACTTAAATACGCTGTGCCCCAGTTCCCCATCTATATAATGGGGTAATAATAACACCTGCCTTACAAGATTGTGAAATGGAGTAAGCACAGGATGGTCTGTGTGATCATGATCTGTCAGTTTCTGAACATCATTATGAAAAGAGAAAAGAAAGGGGGTGGGCAATAAAGGAAAGAGAGGGTCCAGATAAACATGAGAAAGTTTAGCAGAGCCAGAAAACATCAGAAAGCGAGTTGCCATTATACTCTAACATTATAGAAAATAAAAACGACAAGGTTAGTAAAGTTAGAAAAGTTACTCTGAATAATGCCTCCTAAATATTTAGGAAAACTAATTTTATAGAAATATAAACAACAGAAAGATACCATTGATCAAATCCCATATAAACTCTAGGGGTGGGGGGAGAGGAATAACAACATATATTAGAGCGATATAAACCCAAATGAAGTGAAATGGTGGGAAATATTTCAAAGAACGTGTCAAACATTGAAGATAGGCAAAGAAGGTCCAACATGGGGATTGGAGGAGCTCTTGAAGAAATTCAAAGCACAGAACCAAAACAAATATGAAACAATAATTTCAGGAAACATTCCTGAAAGGGCAATTTTAAAAAATGATTTGAAACTAGAAAGATATACTGCATACCTGAGGATCTCAACTGACAGACACCAAGCCAAGACATTCTAGTAAGATCACTAAAACATTTTAAAAATAGAAAACATTTCTTGGCTATCTAAGAAAAAAGATCAAGTGACTTATAAGGAAAAGAAGTTAGATTATTATCAAACTTTAAGACACTTTACATCAGAAGAAAATAGAATAATACATCTTTAGATATTGTAGGGAAGATGTGAACCAAGGATTTTATGCGCAGTAAAACTGATTTTCAAGTATAAAGAGCCCAGACTGCTATCAACATGTAAGTAGTCACGGAACATTGTTCCTATGAGGTCTTCCTGAGGAACTTACTAGAGAATGAGATTTATAAGGACTGGTTGTAAGCATAACTAACGTGGTTACTTGTCGAACTAGGAATAAATGAGAATTAAACGGGAGAAAGTATAGTATGTAATGGCTGTGTGCACTGACAGTGTAGATACAGTACAACTTAAAAAGGGGAAATAGTGAAGGCATATGCAAAATAAAAAAAATACCTTTAGTGATTGGTAGTGATAGTATTATCTAAGACTGTAATGTGGGAAAAAACAAATGAGTAATTACGAGATACTTCAGTTTTGTCATGATGTGTATCCTTGAGACCAGGATTCTCAGCGGAAGAAAGTAAACACAGTTATATAATACAGAAGAGGGTGAGTAAGCTCTATACTTCTCATTTTGTATTGAGGATATACACACACCCCTATTACCCAGATTATGGTTCTGAAATCCTGTAACACCATTTCCCAATAAAAGAAACAGGTTTCTTGGTGAAATGGTTCATTCCAGGTCTAGGGCAGAAATTACACAAAATGAACATAGAATGTCTTATATGAGGTGGCAAAGAATCTATCAAAGACTACTAAAGTCATAACAAAGGACACAGTAGCTAACATGAAATGACTCCCACTTGCCAAAAATGATGTAAATTGAGCTTCAGTACAGGTACACATTGAAATCCAAATATGTTTAAATCCTCGCATTTATAACGCTTAGTAGTTTTAGAGGATTATAGGGAATAAATTCATTGTCTTAAAAACTAGCAAGAGATTACCACTAGGTAACAAAATAGTAGATGAAGAGAAGTATCTCTTAAAATATTCCTGCTAAGGAAAACAAAAGATAGAATACCTACACTTTGCAGTGTTCAATGCATTGATGAATCTAGGCATTGAACACCAACCAGGGACTGCTAATAATGCAAAGAAAGGCAACCAGAAGTTTTGTGTCTCCCGATGAGAGAATACAAATCTCCTATGGTCTTATCCATAGTGATAGAATAATGTGAGTTTGTTCAAGTCTTTAGATTAAATCGCCAACTTGCAACTCAAAATACAGAGGACAGAGGAATAAGTTTAACTGCACCACAAGTTTGCAATTAGCATAATTCAGAGAGGAAAATCCTAGAGGCCAAATGGCCTGGGTTCTTCAACAGATAAAGAAAAGAAAGACATAAAGAGGAATCTTCAGATTAAAAGGGACATAACAAGTTTCTTAAAAAATAGGCAATACTAGAGTGCTAGGGATGCACAGTTGGGTATTAACACTAAAAGAAATACAAGGAAGTGATTGTAATTAAGGTCTGAGTATTATTCCTTTGGGGGCAGGGAGGAGATTGTGATTTGGAATTGGGCACACCTAATGGGCTTTTGGGATCACTGGCAAAGTATTATTTTTTGATCTAGGTGGTATTACAACAGTTTCCCCCTATTAATAACTTACTAAGTTATTCATTTGTATAGTGTAGTTCTCTATGGTTTATTTTAGTTTTACAAAAGGGCTTTCTAAAAAGTTGTAGGTCATTAAGAGGCCCCTAGTGATGAAGTTTGTCATTTCTTACAATGATAATTGTTTTCAGCCCATATTATTATTTATTATTACTCTATAATAATTATAACATATTAATCTATGTTGTATCTTTGGAGAAGATGGGGCAGCAATACTACCACTGCCCGTGGAGAAGGAAACACATTGTTTGCTCAGCTTTATTTTTTATTTTAAAAATGTTTTTAAATTAATTTAGTTTTGTTACAGATGTTTCTCCTTTTTCCCCCATTGACACCCTCCTCCCGATACCCCCACCCCACCCCCAGCATTGTTGTCTATGTCCATTGGTTACAAATACATGCCTATAAGTTCTGTGGTTTATCTCTTCTCTCCTCCCTCAACCCGGTCTTCTGAGGTTTGTCACTCTGTCCCTACTTCTATGTCTCTGGGTCTATTATTATTTTTTAATATTATAGTGGGTTTATGTACAAAGTTTAGGCAAAATGTGGGTAACACACAAATGATAATGTAACAATTGCACTAATAAAAGAGGTAGAGTATAAGACCCCAGGCCTACAGTGGTGACGAGGGAGTGGTTATCTGAAGCTGGAAGGAAAGTTATGTAGAGAAAGCTGACTGAAGGGGTCCGGTGACTAACACATAGCGGTTTGCAGGGAGGGAGCCATGGAATGAACAGTGAATACATTTTCTCTTGCTTCGATCCGGCACTGGGGCTTTCTCTTGGCTGAACCTCCTCCAGGAGGACCATTCACATGGTCCACACAGTCTGCCAGGTCAGGAAGCTGCAGGCAGGAGGTGGAGGTAGATCTAGAGAGCCAGATGGAAGATTCCTGAAACAAAGCTTTTCCAGATTCTTCCCACGTCTAGTCCAGTGATAGCTCTTGTGGGTTTCCATCGTTCACATTTTATTTATTTATTTATTTATTTATTTATTTATTTATTTTTTATCCTCACCCGAGGACATTTTTCCATTTTTTATTCAGGTAGAGTGGGAGGGAGAGAGAGGAACAGAGAGAGAGAGAGAGAAACATCGATGCGAAAGGGACACATCGAGTGGCTGCCACCCGCACAACCGACCAGGGCCGGGGACAAAGTGCAACCGAGGTACGTGCCCTTAGCGGGAACCGAACCCGGGTCTCTCAGGACCGCAGGCCGACGCTCTAACCGCTGAGCCAAACCGGCCAGGGCTTTATTTATTTATTTATTTTTTATCCTCACCCGAGGACATTTTCCCATTTTTTTGTTCAGGTAGAGTGGGAGGGAGAGAGAGGAACAGAGAGAGAGAGAAACATCGATGTGAAAGGAACACATCGAGTGGCTGCCACCCGCACGACCGACCAGGGCCAGGGGCAAACTGCAACAGAGATACACGCCCTTAGCGGGAACCGAACCCGGGTCTCTCAGGACCGCAGGCTGACGCTCTAACCGCTGAGCCAAACCGGCCAGGGCCCATCATCCACATTTTATCACAGCACACGCGGCTCTATTGTAATAATCTATTGCTGGTTTGTGTCCCATGAGACCATGATGTCCTAGGGCCCCAAGCAGACCCAGGCCCTTCTTTTATTTTATTTTTTAAATTATTTTTATTAATTTATTTTTGTTACAGATGTTTCTCCTTTCCCCCCCATTGACACCCTCCTCCCGATACCCCCCTCCCAGCATTGTTGTCTATGTGCATTGGCTACGCATACATGCATATAAGTTCTGTGGTTTATCTCTTCCTCCCCCCCCAACCCCTTCTTCTAAGGTTTGTCAGTCTGGACCCTATTTCTATGTCTCTGGGTCTATTTTGTTTATTAGTTTGTTTTGTTTGTTATATTCCACAAATAAACAAGATCATGTGATATTTGTCTTTCTCCGATTGGCTTGTTTCACTTAGGATAATACTTGTTTGCTCAGCTTTAATTTCTGTCCTTTCCAAAGACTTTTCATATTGAACCATCCACAAGATGTGATAGTTTTTTGTTCAGCCCATTTCATTCCTCTTCTTTTCCCTTCCATTCTTAGGTGATGTGATGTGTGTGTGTGCGTGTGTGTGTGGTTCGGCTTGGCTTTTGTGGCATTGTGATTTGCCAGGAGGAGCGGCTGGCTGGGAGCTGCCGCCCCTTCAGTGGCATGGCCTTCCTCTTTGCCCATCAGGTGTCTGGATGAAGAAAAGCCAGTGAAGGTCTCCAGAAAGGAGACGGTGCAGCCACTGGCTGGAAGAAGCTCAGACTTTTGGATGAAGCAGAGTTCTCCTCCCTGTCAAACTCCTTGGACTGTAACCTGAATTGAAAATAAGACTTGGGTGGTGTTAAGCCACTGAGATTTTGGGGTTTGTTACAACAACTAGCATCACTCCGACTGATGCAACTGCTTAGACCCATGTTGTCCAGTATGTTAGCCCCTCACCACATGTGGTGATTGAGCACTTGAAATGTGGCAAGGCAGAATTGAGGTGTCTTCTGCGTATAAAATGAACATTGGATTTAAAGGTGTAGTTAGTACAAAAATGTAAAATCTTAAAATTTTAAATATTCATGATATTGAAATTTTGACATTTTGTTATAGGCTAAAATATTAAAATTAATTTAGCCCGTGTCTTATTTTTTTAATATGCCTACTAGAAAATTTAAGCTTACATATGTGACTGCATCCTATTTCTATTGGGCGGTCCTGTCTTGGCTCTAATGTTCAACCAAAATTTCAATTTATAGTCCTGGAGAGATCAAATCTAGAAAAAATGTCAGTGATTATGCTATCCCTTCCTTACTGCTAATCCTAACAATAAATCTATTATTCTTAAACTCTAATGGCAACTCAGAGAGAATTATGTCTTCTTAAAAGGAAGAATTTCCCTTTTCTGGAAGATTTTTTTTTCCTGTGAAAAGTTTGTTGTTTCCATTTGGTCCAATGCATGGGAGACAGCTCCAGGGTGGTTAAAAGAATGTCTAGTGATTTTGGTGAGAGGCTCAGGAGAAAGCCAGACACCAGGGGATGCAGGGAGGCCCCTCAAAGGCCTCTGATGTCCAAAGGCTCCTAGTTGTGCTTGAGGGTGAGCCTTTCGAAGAGTTACTCCCCCAGCCCAGCCTGGGCGCTGGCCAGCCTGTGGAGGTTGTCAGGTGTCACCCATCTTCTTGATGAGTTTCACCTGCTCCTCCAGGACATGGTTCTCCAGGAAGTCACAGAGATGAGAGTCTGTGTGGACAGAACCCAGGACATGCAGATCCAAAGGGCCTGGTTCGGGTTCTTCTCCAAGGCCATGGCAGCTTCCATGGCATCCTGAGTTTTGCCCCACTCATCTTGGGAAGCTTCAGCATGTCCTGGGAGAGATGCAGCCACCGCGCTGGTTTTGCAGCTTTAAGAGATGCTCAGTGCCCTCACGCTTCTCCGCCAACTCGAGGAAGAAGTGGCCCACGCCCTCCAGAGCCACATCCTCTCGGTTGAAATAGAAGCCCAGAGAGAGGTAGGTGTAGGAGGCCCATAGATGCAGGTTGGCCAGGCGGTTGACGGCAGTCTCCACCTCCGTGAAATAATTCTGACGAATGCGGGAGCTCATGGTTGTTCGACAATAGGAGTTAAGGTAAAAAACAAAACAAAACAGAAAATGGGGTCGGCTGTTCTCGGAGGCTGAGGATGGCTGAAGGTGGTGACTGGAAAAGGGGTTGGAGGGTGGTTGGAAGCTGGAAGAAGGGGTGTCCCTTGCTCTGTTACGTCTAAACACTGTTGAAGCAAGATAGACCCGAGGACTGCTGAGGGCTCTGCCTGGAAGAATTTTTTATCTGTTCTTGTCTTTGTCTCTTTTCTGCATCTAACTTACCTTTGTCTAAACTGCTATTAATATGTTTTTCAGTTCAGATATGTTTTTCATTTCTAAAGGTTCTGTTTGGGTCTTTTTCATATCTTCAATTTTTCTCTTGATCATGCTTGTTTTCTTTAAAAAAAATTTTTTTTATTGTTGAAAGTAACACAGATGTCCCCCTTTTTTCCCCCCTTGATCCCCTCCTTCCTGCTCTTAACCCCCTCCTGCTGTCCCCAACCTAATGTCTGTGTCCATTGGTTGTGCATATAAGTTCTTTGGTTTCTCTCTTCCCATCCCTCTTACCCCCCTCATACCTCTGAGGTTGGTTAGTCTGTTCCCTATGTCCAGGACTTTGGATCCCTTTTGTCGACAGCTTATTTTGTTCATTATGTTCCACAAATATGTGAAATCACGTACTTGTCTTTATCTGACTGACTTTTTTCGCTTAGCATAATACTCTCCAGGTCCCTCCATGGTCATCTCAAAGGGTAAGAGATCTTTCTTTCTTTCTTATAGTTGCATACTATTCCATTGTGTAAATGTACTACAGCCTTTTTATCCACTCATCTACTGATGGACACTTGGGCTGTTTCTAGATCTTAGCTATTGTAAATAGCACTGCTATGAACACAGGGATGCGTATATTCTTTCTGATTGGTGTTTCAGGCTTCTTAGGATATATTCCAAGACGTGGGATCACTGGGTCAAATGGAAATTCCATTTTTAATTTTTTGAGGAAACACCATATCGTTTTCCATAGTGGCTGCACCAGTCTGCATTCCCACCAGCAGTGCACTAGAGTCCCCTTTTCTCCACACCCTCGCCAACACTTGTTGTTTGAAGATTTGTTGATGGCGGCCATTCTGGCAGGTGTGAGGTGATACCTCATTGTTTTAATTTCCATCTCTCTGATGATTAGTGATGATGAGCATTTCTTCATATGTCTCTTAGCCATTTATATGTCCTGTTTGGAGAGGTGTCTGTTTAGGTCCTCTGCCCATTTTTTTTTATCCTCACCCGAGGACATTTTTCCATTATTTGTTCAGGTAGAGTGGGAGGCAGAGAGAGGAAGACAGAGAGAGCGAAACATCGATGTGAAAGGGACACATCGAGTGGCTGCCACCCACATGACCTACCAGGGCCAGGGACAAACTGCAACCGAGGTTCGTGCCCTTAGCGGAAACCAAACCCGGGTCTCTCTGGACTGCAGGCCAACGCTCTAACCGCTGAGCCAAACCAGCCAGGGCTCTCTGTCCGTTTTTTAATTGGGTTGTTTGTCTTCTTTTTGTTGAGTTGTATGAGTACTCTATATATTTTGGAAATTAACCCCTTATCTGATGTAACACTGGCAATTATGATCTTCCATACAGTGGGTTCCCTTACCATATTGATGGTTGTTTCTTTTGCTGTGTAGAAGCTTTTTAGTTTGATGTAGTCCCATGTGTTCATTTTTTCCTTTGTTTCTCTGGACTTAGGTGATGTATCAGTGACAATTCTGCTGCATATGATGTCTGAAATTTTGTTGCCTACATTTTCTTCTAGGATTTTTATGGAGTCACATTTAAGTCTTTTATCCATTTTGAGTTTATTCTTGTGTATGGTGTAAGTTGGTGGTCTAGTTTTATTTATTTATTTTTATTATTTATATTTTTTTATCCTCACCCGAGGATATTTTTCCATTTTTTGTTCAGATAGAGTGGGAGGGAGAGAGAAAGAGAGAGAAACATCGACGTGAAAGGGACATATCAAGTGGCTGCCATCCTCATGATCTAACCAGGGTCGGGGACAAACTGCAACTGAGGTACATGCCCTTAGCAGGAACTGAACCCGGGTTTCTCTGGACCACAGGCCAATGCTCTAACCGCTGAGCCAAACTGGCCAGGGCTAATTTTATTTTTTTTGCATGTAGTTGTCCAATTGTCCCAACACCATTTATTAAAGAGGCTGCCTTTACTCCTTTGTATGCGCTTGCCACCTCTGTCAAATATTAATTGAGCATAATGTCTTGGGTCAATTTCCGGGTTCTCTGTGCTGTTCCACTGATCTATATGCCTCTTCTTGTGCCAGTACCAGGCTGTTTTCATTACAGTAGCTTTGTAGTGTAACCTGATATCCGGTATTGTGATCCCACCTACTTTGTCCTTCTTTTTTTGAGATTGCTGTGGCTATTCCAGGTCTTTTTTGGTTCCACGTAAACTTTTGATTTATTCTAGTTCTGTGAAGTATGTCGTTGGTATTTTGATGAGGATTGCATTGAATCTATAGATTGCTTTGGGTAGTATGGACATTTTAATGATGTTAATTCTTCCAATTCATGAACAAGGTATGTGCTTCCACTTTTTTATATCGTCCTCTATTTCTTTTCTCAATGACTTGTAGTTTTCTGTGAATAAGTCCTTTATTTCTTTGGTTAAGTTTATTCCTAGGTATCTTAAATTTTTTGCTGTGATGGTAAATGGGATTGTTTTTTTAGTTTCTCTTTCTGTGAGTTTATCATTGGTGCATAAGAATACCGTCGATTTCTTGACGTTAATTTTGTATCCTGCTACTTTGCCAAATTCATTTATTAAGTCTAGTAGATTTTTGATGGAGTCTTTGGGGTTTTCTATGCATAGTATCATGTCATCTGCGAATAATGACAGTTTCACTTCCTCCTTTCCAATTTGGATCTCTTTTATTTTTTCTTCCTGTCTGATTGCTGTGGCTAAGACTTCCAGTACTATGTTAAATAAGAGTGGTGAAAGTGGGCATCCTTGTCTTGTTCCTGTTCTTAAGGAAAATGCTTTTAGTTTTTGCCCATTGAATATGATGTTGGCTGTAGGTCTTTCATATATGGCCTTTATTATGTCGAGATATGATCCCTCTATTCCCAGATTGCTGAGCATTTTTATCAGAAATGGGTGCTGGATTTTGTCAAATGCTTTTTCAACGTCTATTGATATTATCATATGATTTTAATCTTTCATTTTGTTTATGTGGTGTATCACATTTATTGATTTGCGGATATTGTACCAGCCTTGCATCCCTGGGATGAATCCCACTTCATCATGGTGAGTAATTTTTCTAATGTATTGCTGGATTCAGTTTGCTAATATTTTGTTAAGGATTTTGTCATCTATGTTCATCAGGGATATTGGCCTGTCATTTTCTTTCACTGTAGTGTCTCTTTCTGGTTTTGGAATTAGGATTATGCTGGATTCATAAAACGAGTTTGGAAGTCTTCCTTCTTCTTGAATTTTTTGTAATTGTTTGAGGAGAATGGGTATTAGTTCTTCTTGAAATGTTCGGTAAAACTCCCCTGTGAAGCTGCTCGGGCCTGGGCTTTAGTTTGGTGGGAGAGTCTTGATTACATCTTCAAGTTCCTTTGTTGTTATTGGTCTGTTCAAGTTTTCTATCTCTTCCTGGTTCAGTTTTGGGAGACTATGTGTTTCTAGAAATCTGTCCATTTCGCTTAGATTGTCGAATTTGTTGCGTGTAATTGTTCATAATATTTGTTAACCATCCTTTGTATTTCTGTGGTGTCGGTTATTATTTCTCCTCTTTCATTTCTGATTTTGTGTATTTGAGTTCTCTCTCTCTGTTTCTTGGTGAGTCTAGCTAAGGGTCCAGCAATCTTGTTTATCTTTTCAAAGAACCAACTCTTTGTTTCATTGATCCTTTGAATTGTTTTTTTTTTTTTTTGGTCTCCATGTCATTCATTTATCTGCTCTTTACTATTTCCTTCCTTCTACTTGCTCTGGGGTTTTCTTTTTGTTTGCTTTGTAGTTCTTTAAGTTGTGAGGTTAGATAGTCTATTAGAAATTTTTCTTATTTCTTGAGGTAGGCCTGTAGTGCTATGAACTTTCCTCTCAGAACTGCTTTCGCTGCATCCCATAGATTTTGTGGTGTTGTGTGTTCATTTTTATTGGTTTCCAAGAAGTGTTTAATTTCTTTCTTGATCTCCATGGTAACCCATTCATTATTCAATAACATGCTATTTAGCCTCCATGTTTTCAAATGTCTTTGCATGTTCTTGTTGCAGTTGATTTCTAGTTGCATGCCATTGTGATCTGAGAAGATGCTTGATATGTTTTCACTCTTCTTGAACTTGTAGAGACTGAGTTTGTGTCCTAACATGTGGTGTGTCTTTGAGAATGTCCCATGTGCACTTGAGAAGAATGTGAATTCTGCAGCTTTGGGATGTAATTCTCTGTAAGTATCTATTAAATCTATTTGATCTAGTGCATCATTTAGAGTCTGTGTTTCCTTGTTAATTTTTTGTGTAGGGGATCTATCCAGTGATGTCAGCAGGGTTGTGAAGTCCCCTGCTATGATTGTATTGCTGTTAATTTCTCCTTTGAAGCCCTCCAGAGGCTTTTAAATATATTTGGTTCTCCTATTTGGGTGCATATATGTTTACCAAGGTTATATCCTCCTGTTGGATCGATTCTTTCAATATTATGTAGTGGCCTTCTTTGTCTTTTGTTATGGCCTTCATTTTGAAATCTATTCTATCAGATATGAATATTGCTACCCAGCTTTTTTCCCCTTTTTGTTTGCTTAGAAAATTTTTATCCATCCCTTCACTTTCAGCCTGTGTGAGTCTTTTGTTGTGAGGTGGTCTCTGGTAAGCAACATATGTATGAGTCATACTTTCTTATCCATTCAGCTACTCTATGTCTTTTGATTTGAGCATTTAATCCATTTACTTAAGGTTATTATTGATATGTACTCATTTATTGCCATTTTTATTTAGTATGGCTACATTTCTCTCTTTATGTCTTCTGCTTATTACAGCAGTCCTTTTAACATTTCTTGTAGTGCTGGTTTGGTGCTAATATATTCCTTTAGCCTTTTTTTTTTTTTTGGTCTGGGACGCTCTTTATTTCACTTTCTATTTTGAATGATAGCCTTGCTGGATAGAGTAGTCTTGCATTCAGATCCTTGTTTTTCATTACCTTGAATACTTGATGCCATTCCCTTCTGGCCTGTAGTGTTTTTTTTTTTGAGAATTTAGGTGATAGCCTTATGGGGGCTCTATTGTAGGTAATTTGCTGCTTTTCTTTTGCTGCCTTGAAGATTCTCTCTTTGTGTTTAATTTTTGGCATTTTAATTATGATGTATCTTGGGGTGGGCGTCTTTGGGTTCTTCTTACTTGGGTCTCTTTGTGCTTCTGAACTTGTATGCCTTTTTCCTTCACCAAGTTAGAAAAGTTTTCCGCCACTGTTTCTTCAAATATATTCTTTAACCCTTGCTCATTTTCTTTTCTTCTTCTTCTGGAACTCCTATGATGCAGATGTTGTTATGTTTCATATTGTCTATAGCTCTCTTAAACTGTCCTCCTGTTTTTTAATTGTTTTTTCTTTTTCTTTTTTTCTTTTTGTTCTCTTCTACTTACATATGGAGTGTGTGTTTTTTGTTGTTGTTAATCTTCACCCAAGGATATTCTTCCATAAATTTTTTAGATAGAGTGGAGGGGTAGGGGGAGAAGGCTAGGGAGAGGGAGGGAGGGAGAAAGTGAAGGAGGGAGAGAGAGAAAGAGAGAGAGAGAGAGAGAGAGAGAGAGAGAGAGAGAGAGAAAGAAAGAAATATCGATGTGAGAGACACACATATATTGGTTGCCTCCCACATGACCCAAACAGGGTTGTGGATTGAAATGCAACCCAGGTATGTGCCCTTGACTGGGAATCAAACCTAGACCTTTTGGTCCTGGGCCAACACTCTAACCACTGAGCAAAACCAGGCAGACTAGAATGTGTTTTTAATAGCTCTTGTAATGTCTTTGTAGGATAATTCTGGCATCTCTGTGATTTCTCTATTACAGCACTCAGAATGCTAACCATTGCATTATGTGGCTTGTGTCTGTTTCTGTTAATTGTATTTTCTCCTGGTTATAGGCATATTTTCCTGCCTTTTTGCATGCCTGGTAATTTTTACTTGATGTCAGACATTGTGAATGTTACCCTGTTGGTTGCTGGTTATTGCTGTATTCTTTTACAGTGTTGACGTTTGTTTTGGTGCACATTTAAGTTACTTGGAATCAGTTTGCTCCTTTCAAGACCTGCCTTTAAACTTTATTATGTTGGGTCCAAAGCAGCCTTAATCTAGTGTTAATTTATCTGTACTAAGGTAACGCTCTTCTGAGGTTTCTACCTCTGTATCGTGACAGCACTGTGGCTGGTGGAAACATAAACTATTTCCATCCCAAATTCGAGCCATCCTGGCCTCTCTGAGCTCTTAGAATTTTTTTCCTGTATCTTGTGCCCTGGAAACTGCTTGTAGGCAGTAAGCTGGGACAGTCACTGGGCTTGCCTTGTTTTTTTTGTTTGTTTGTTTTTTAATCCTCACCCGAGGATATTTTTCCATTTTTTTTACAGATAGAGTGGGAGGGAGAGAGAGGAAGGGAAAGAGAGAGAGAAACATCGATGTGAAGGGACACATCGAGTGGCTGCCACCCGCACGACCAACCAGGGCCGGGGACAAACTACAACCGAGGTACGTGCCCTTAGCGGGAACCGAACCTGGGTCTCTCC
Organism: Molossus molossus; assembly: GCF_014108415.1. Classification (NCBI taxonomy): domain Eukaryota; kingdom Metazoa; phylum Chordata; class Mammalia; order Chiroptera; family Molossidae; genus Molossus; species Molossus molossus. The sequence continues at coordinate 189,113,567 of NW_023425344.1, forward strand.
GGACCGCAGGCCGACGCTCTAACCGCTGAGCCAAACTGGCCAGGGCGCCTTGTTTTTTTTTATTCCCCTTCTTTCAGGGAAATCAGAGTCCTGTGCTGATTATTTTTCAATGTCTAAAGAAATCATGATTTCATATGGTTTCTCTAGTTTCTTAGTTGTTTAAGGCAAGAGAGTAAATCCAGTCTTTGTTACTCTTGGCCAAAAGAGGTAGTGTTCTAGCCAGGTTGTGATTTCATGAAGGACACATCCCTATTCTATTCTAGGAATTCCTGAGGCCCTTGACCAAATTCTGTATAGAATTTGGAAGGAAGAGATATGTTTTACTATGTGTAGACACAGAGCCCTTCTCTGTATGTTTTAGGTTTGGCCAGGTTATTGAAGGTAGAAACATACATTTAGAGAGTGCAATTAGGATGAAAAGGAAGAGCCCCTCATTGTGACATCTAGGTGTTGATTAAGAAAGCAGAATGGAGTAGAGAAGGATTTCTGAAAATTGTCCATCAGAATGAAGCCTTTGAAGATTAGCATCAACAGACACTGCCAGACAGGCCAGGAGGGCACAAGCAGAGGCCTTTGCTGGAGCAGCCCCAGGCTATGAGTTCTGTGGTAGGCCTGTCCTAGCTGAACTCTCCCTAGCATTGGGAGTGGTGTTTGGGAATGTTTTTTGTGGAGAATACTATGAACTTTGAACTACTGATTTGTCAGTGCACAATAGTAGGTTTTTTCTTTTTGGGGAAGTGGGGGAGAGGGTTCTTTTTCTTAATGGACATAAAACTTACAAATGTTAAAAATGTTGTCAACTCCTGGGCTGTACAACAGAGTCTCCCTTCCCAACTTCTTCCTCTCGTTTCAAGGTGTCCTTGTCATGCCATGGATCTTATCAGTCTTGGAAATTTTTAAAAAAATATGTTTTCATTGATTTTTTAGAGAAAGAGGAAGGGAGAGAGAGAAACATCAGTGTGAGACACACCAATCGGCTGCCATCTGCACATCCTTATTGGGGATCGAATGCACTACCTGGGCATGTGTCCTGATCGAGAATTGAACTGGCAACTTCTTGGTGTATGGGTCTATGCTCAACCACTGAGCCATACCAGCCAGGTAGTCTTGGCATTTTTGTTAGATATTTTTTTAATGAAGTCATTCTCTACTAAATCGTTTGTGTTAAGTACTATTACTTGTCTGAGTTTCTTTTGTGAAGTGGCTACCATAGTCATGGCAGGTGTGTCCTTTGTGCACAGAAGATTAGGACGTGCCATCACTTCTTTCTCTGAGCTCAGGTCAGACATTGCAATCTCCCACATTTCCCCTACCCCTGAATTTAAGATTCAGCTTCAGAATCCTTCCTACCATAGCACTGCAGCCATCCATTACTGGTTAGTCTGAGTTAGCCACTCAAAATGAAGCCTATTTGTCCTCTCTACCTTAAGTAGTACATAGTTGGTTTAAAATATCAACCTCCTATGACCTCACACCTGCCAGAATGGCCGCCATCAACAAATCATCAAACAACAAGTGTTGGTGAGGGTGTGGAGAAAAGGGGACTCTAGTACACTGCTGATGGGAATGCAGACTGGTGCAGCCACTATGGAAAACAGTATGATGTTTTCTCAAAAAATTAAAAATTGATCTGATATTTGACCCAGTGATCCCACTTCTAGGAATATATTCTAAGAAGCCTGAAACACCAGTCAGAAAGAATATATGGCCCTGGCCGGTTTGGCTCAGCGGTTGGAGCGTCAACCTGCGGACCAGAGTCCGGGGTTTGGTTCCTGCTAGGAGCACGTACGAAAGAAAGAAAGAGAGAGAGAGAGAGAGAGAAAGAAAGAAAGAAAGAAAGAGAATATATGTACCCCTATGTTCATAGCAGCACTATTTCTAAGATCTGGAAACAGCCCAAATGTCCATCAATAGGTGAGTGGATGAAAAACTATGGTGTATATACACAGTGGAATACTATGCAGCTGTAAGAAAGAAAGATCTCTTACCCTTTGAGATGACACGGAGGGACCTTGAGAGTATTATGCTAAGGGAAATAAGCAAATCAGAGAAAACCAAATCCCACATGATCTCACTTATTTGTGGAACATAATAAACAAGATGGGCTGGTGAACGAAATAGACCCAGAGACATAGAAAGGAGTATGGTTCAAACTGACAAACCTCAGAGTAGGGGGGGCAGGGAGGATGGATGAAATGGACCAAAGAAATTAAATGCATGTATGCATAACCAATGGACATAGACAACAATGCTGGGGGGATGTGGGGGGGGCAGGATGGGGAGGAGGGTGTCATGGGGGGGAAAAAGGAGAAACATCTGTAACAAAAATAAATTAATCAAAATTGGAAAAAATAAAATAAAATATCAACTTCCCTCACATTAAAGGGTTCTCAGCTTGTAGACAGCAAGTACCCCTCAGCCTTCTCTCTATATATAATTTATCTGCTATCTACAATGATTCTCTGTCCCTAATTAAATCTAAAAGGCCTCCAAGGAAAACTAATTTGTCATCACGAAAACAAGGAAACATTTATTGAGTACCACTGGGTCAGAAACTGTTCCAAATATTGTCATGTGCTTAATTTCCCTGAACACAGATATTATTTTCCTATTTTTAAAGAATATTTTTAAAAATATTTTTAGAGAGGAAGGGAGAGGGAGAGAGAAACTTCAATGTAAGAGCTACATTTATTGCCTGCCTCCAGCACACCTGCTGGTGGGGATTGACCCTCTAACCCTGACATGTGCCCTGACCAGGAATTGAACCAGCAACCTTTTGGTGCACAGGATCAGGCCCAACCAACTGAGCTACATGGACCAGGGCTAATTTCCTATTTTATTGAGAAAATTGAGGCCCAGAGGGCTTAAGTGACTTGCCTGTGGTCACACAGATATATAGCAGTAGAGTTAGTATTTAGACTACGATTTTATGACCTTCCTTAAATGTCCTCTGCCTATTTTATTTAATTTTTTTTTTCTTTTTTCTTCCACAACTCTTGGCTTTGGTGGGAAGCAGTTGGCCCTTTGGGAGTTTTGCCAATTAGAAGGTGCTGTAACTTCTGTGAGCAGATTGACAAGCCTGTCACTGGGAGGATTCTTCTTTTTCTACTTGACAAGGACACATTTTGAGTTTTCTTTTCGTGGTAACTTCCAGATTTGAAGCCGTTCTGAATGCTAAGAGTCCAGGTAGTCTAAAGAAAATTGAGAAGTCACAGTAATTTGTTTTTATTTTAGATTAATTTGGCAGTTGGGTCAGGAAATTAAATAATGCTATGATTATTTTATTTATTTTTATTTCTTTTAAAAGCTTTTATTTGTTTTTAATTTGTTTTTATTGATGAAAGTATTACAGATGTCCGCCCCCCATTGAAACCAACCCCCTGTCTTCACCATGCTAATGTTTGTGTCCATTGGTTATGCATATATGCATATTAGTTCTTCCTGCCACTTCCCACTGAGGTTTGTCAGTCTGTCCCCTTCTTCTATGTCTCTGGATCTATTTTGTTCATCAGCTTATTTTGTTCATTATATTCCACAAATAAGTGACATCATGTGGTACTTGTCTTTCTCTGACTGGCTTATTTTGCTTAGCATAATATTCTCCAGACCCCCCCATTAAAGGAATGATCTTTCTAATATTATGTAGTGACCTTCTTTGTCTCCTTATGGCTTTCATTTTGAAGTCTATTTTATTGGATATATGTATTGCTACCCCTCCTTTTTTTTGGTTTCCATTTGCATGGAAATTTTTTTCTATCCCTTCACTTTCATCCTGTGTGAGTGAGTCTTTTGTTCTGAGGTAGGTCTCTTGTAGACAGCAGATACATGGGTCATGTTTTCTTATCCATTTAGCTGCCCTATGTCTTTTTATTGGAGCACTTAAGCCATTTACATTTAAGGTTATTATTGATAGATACTTAGTTGTTGCCTTTTTTATTCTTTATGACTGTGTTCCTTTTTTTCTCTCTATTTCTTCTTATAACATTCCTTTAGCATTTCTTGCAATGCTGGTTTAGTGGTAGTATACCCCTTTAGTCATTTATTTGTCTTTGAAGCTCTTTATTTCCCTTTCAATTTTGAATGATAGCCTTGCTGGATAGAGTAGTCTTGGATTCAGTCCCTTGCTTTTCATTACTTTTTATACTTCACGCCACTCCCTTTGGCCTATAGTGTTTCTATTGAGAAATCAACTGACAGTCTAATGGGAGCTCCCTTGTAGGTAACTTTCTGTTTCTCTCTTGCTGCCTTTAAGATTCTTTCTTTGTCCTTAAAGTTTGCCATTTTAATTATGATGTGCCTAGGCGTGTTCATCTTGATTAGAACTCTGTGTTTCTTGGACTTGTGTGACTTTTTCCTTCACCAGGTTAGGGGAGTTTTCTATCATTATTTCTTCAAACAGATTCTCTATTTCTGTCTCCATTTCTTCTCCTTTTGATACCCTTGTGATGTGAATGTTGTTATGTTTCATATTGTCCTAAATCTTTCTTAAACTCTCCTGCTTTAATTAGGTGTTTTTCCCATATGCTGCTCTAATTAGGTGTTTTTCCCTATCTTGTCTTCTAACTTACCAATGTTGTCTTCAGCTTCTTCTAATCTACTATTGAATCATTCCAGGGTATTTTTTATTTCATCTATGTCATTCTTCATTTCCAGTTGACTTTTATTCATAGCTTCTACCTCTTTTTTTCATGCTGATGTAGTTTCCACTGATTTATTTGTAATACTCATTGTGTTGCTTGTAATTTTCACTAAGTTGTTTGAGCACTCTCATAACTAGTACCTTGAATTCTTTATCTGATAATTTGCTTAACTCCATTTCATTTAGTTCCTTTTCTGATGATTCCTTCTTTTCTTTCATTTGGGGGTTGTTTCTTTGTCTTACCATTTTATTGGCCTGGTGGTCTGGGGTCAGGTATTGTGGGCTGGGTTACAGGAGCAGGTTGGTGGGTCCAGGGGCGTGGGGTCACGGTGGGTCATGCAGTCATGGCGGGTCATGCATGCTGGATCTTGGATCTGGTCCAGCCATCTGGGAGTGCTAGTGGCTCTCAGTGGCAGCAGCAGGGCCGAGGGCTCTGCTACAGTGGGGCCAGTGAGATGGTGGCTCTCTGCTACAGGAGTCCTGCAGTGCTAGCAGTTGTGGCTGCAATGGGGCTGGTGGCTCTCTGCTGCTGGTGTGTCCTGCAGGGGTGGCAGGGCCATCTACTGCTAGCAGTTCCAGCAGGGGTGGCGGGACCCTCTGCTGCTGTGATGAAGCTGGACGCGTCTATCTGTGGTCTAGGGTGCTAGGTCTCTGCAGTTCCCTGTAGCCTCCTCCCTAGGAGGACCCTATGGATCTTCCAAAATGGTGCACTCTCTGATCCCGAGGGGAGAAGCACCTGGCAGGGAGTACGCATCTGCTTCTGGCAGTTCCCTCTGCCTGAGAGCCCAAATGGCCCACCCCGAGTTTCCTCACTGACAGACAGCTACCCTCCCCCCCCCCCCCCACTCATACCCACTCTCACTGTCAACCTCACTCCGGTCCTTCCGGCCACCATGTGGCTCCTCCTTTATTTTCTGATTATTTTATTTAATTGAAGCAAGTGATTGTGAAGCCAGAAGAAAACTATTTTCAACAAGTCAAATATTGATGATTAGCTAATCACTGTTATTTTTTGTGTGTTTTGTATTAGAACAACCTTCACCAAAAATGAGTGATAAGCAGATTAATCCAGAATACATATACAGATACATACTCACAGGTACATGTATAATTATTTAACAAGATAAACGTGTTTGAAATAATATTAACTCTTTCATTTATATACGTGAAATACCATTTTAAAATTAATGAATTATTTCTCATACTCACAACTGTAAACCTACTTTTGCCACACCTTGTATTTTCTCCTTTATGTTTATTCACAGACCTGAAAGGACTGACCGTTTCTTTGATGCCCAGTAGGATCTAGATTGAGTACCATGGGGTACAATGCTGTTCTTTAACCTGTTAAATAATCTGTGAAGAAAGCTTTGCCCAGGCTGGGAGTCCTGAAAAAGAGGGTTACATGGAAATGGAGGTTGGAACATGCCCCAGATCTGCTTCAAATTTTTATTCAAACTGGATGCCCATGCTCCTCAGACTAAGTAACATTGCCTCCCTATCTTGGTCCATCCAGCCCTAAGGATTGGTGGAATTTGGGTTCATGGTTATTGCTGATCTCTGGGGTGCATTAATGTACTCTGTTAGGCTTTTCAGCTCTTTTGTCAGCTCGGTATTCAATCCCCTGTACTAACCCCTCTTTTTTTGAAATGTCTGGAGTGCTTTCTGTTTTCCTGATTGAAATATGATTGGTTCATACCTGTCTCCTATTTCCCTTTTGTCCTAATCCTTGGGTGCTTAATGTTGCCTACTTCGCTTTCACCCCATTGTAGTAATCTACTTAGGGACATTGAGCCATCCCTTACTGGGTTTTCTGTATTTCTTTAATTGTGTTTGAGCTCCAAAGCAGTGAGGTTCTAGTTCTTGTTGGAATAACTAGAATAAGACTAGAACTAGACGCAGAAGCAGATGCACAGTTTTGTGAATTTCCAGCTGCCTCAAGGCAGCCAAGATAAGACAGGGTACAACCTGAGAACAGCAGAGACCACTTTACCTGGGTAGGTGACAAGGACCGCAGCCCTTTACATGCAGCCTTGGCTGCCTCCCTCCAGGATCAGCCTGCTCTTCAACAGCCTCCGAAATTCTCTGTGGAAGGCAGTCATGTCGAAGGGACCTACAGGGAAGGATTCTTCCAATGCCCTAAGAGCAGCCATTACCCAAAATAGGCATCCTACACTTTCATTTATGACTTGCCATAAATACCAGCAGTAGCAGTATTATCTTCATATTGAGGAGTTGACTTCATAGCATTTTAGAAAGTTACAACATCATAAATATCCATGAATATGTTATTTCATCTGCTTGCATAACTTGTCTGCTCTGTCAGCGTTCTGGCCAATTTTAGAAATTTCCATGTAAATACATGAATATAATGGTAAGAAAAAAATGAAAACAGAACAAAATGAGGTCAAGTATCACATTTAATCCACAAATATTATGATAGAATATGAAATTGTTTTATTGGGTGGTTAAAGTAAACCCTTTTTGGGGGTGGTGGGAAGATGATCTGTGATGACCACCAGTCTGAAAGGAAAAAAGATGCCTAAATAGGGAAAGAAAGGAGCAGACATGCTTGGAACCTCTTTTTTTTTCTCTGGTTGATGGTGTCCATCTTTATAAATGATTTGGTGGCATCCTAAAATACTAGACCCAGCACATTTATGTGCATATAAATTTAAACTGCCACTTTAAGAGTAACACCAGTGTTATTCCATGACACCCAGCGCCCTGTGATGTGTCTGGAAGTGTGCCATGAAAGAAGACTAGTGTGAATTGGAGTTGCTTTTCATGTGTTGTCACTAAAAGTCATTCAGGTGAAAATGAACAGTTCAGGCCTGACTCTGTAAAGGTATTAATTAGGAGAGTAGTTATGAAAATGGGTTAACAATTATTGATCATTGCAGTTTTCTTTAAAAAAATGCCTACGGTATGAGCTGCGATTCTCTCTCCTTTTCTTGAGTCTGGAATCCTCTTTTGCTCCCAGTTGCCTTCCCAGCTATTTGGGACTCTCTGGGGAACTTTCTTGGTGCCTTTCATTTCCAGACTTGCTGTGGGTCAGAGCAGGCAGATTTCAGATGAGGAGGGTCAGGCCCAGTACCAAGGAGGCACACTGGGGAGGAGTCGGCTGCTGTTTGAATGTCCGTGTTGTGTAGGTCAACTGGTGAGAGGGTAGATTAAAAACCACTGCCTAGTGGTTTGCTGGCAACTGACTTCCTTTCAGAGGCTTAAAGTGGACTCAACAACATTATTTCCAGGAGGGTATGGGAGCGGAGGTGGCGAGGGAATTGCTTTGGGACCAAGAGGAATGCCTGGGTCTGAACACTTGCTTCCCCCTGGGAGACTTCTGTGTATGAGGGCAGACGTGGCTTTGGGGAGCAGGTTTCTGCCCTATAACTTGCTTTGGGAGTGAGCAACAACAAAGAGGGAATGGGGAAAAAACTAACAACAAACGAATGTACCATTTAGTTAAAAGAGAAAAACAAAAAACAAAAACTGCACCTTGTATCTCACCTATTTCTCAAATTGGAAAAAATGTTTTGTAACTGGTAGCTCCAGAGCCATGTGCATGAGGAATACCGGCCACCAGTACCTTTCAGATGCCTCCTGCCACAGAGCTTGTCTCTCTTGTCCCGGTTTCAGTGGACACTCAGCAGCCTCCGGGCCCTTTTACAAAGCACAATATGGGACTTACAAAGAAAGAAGACGGAGCGAACATTTACAAGTAAATACACCCAACCACCGAGGTAAAGGGTGTAGGTAAACACACCAGATATTTGGGAAGGTTTGAAGGCCGAAGGTGAGGGCACAGTGAGCTTATTGTGGAAGCTGGTGGAGCTCAAGGAACCATGTTTTAGATAAACACCCTTATTCAAATGCCACAGACACACTGCTTCCCTAAACAGAGAGACTTGAGACCCGGCAGTTTTTATGCTGGAGCAAAAGATTTGGGTCAGAACCAAAGTTTTAAAGACTTATTGAAGAAGTTCAAAGATTCACTGGCCAGCAGCCAAGTGTAGTCTGATTTGTTTGCATTTCCCCTGGGAACTCACAGGCAAGTGAAGAATTGGCCAGCCATGACTGAGGGCCACCCACTCCCTGTGAGCCTTTTCTCCCTGGGCATTTACAAGGTGGGGGAGGGAGCCGGGAACCTTTCCTTACAAAGCCGGTCAAGTTCCCTTCTGGGTGAAGGGGCCTGCAATCTCCCCTCGCATCAACCCAGTGTTACTTAGTTCACAATGAGACCAACATCCTTCAGAGGATGCGAGGCAGAGAGGGGGGAGGTGAGAGGTAAAATGTCGCCACTTCCGTCCCCTAGTGATGGTCGGAGGGCCTGCTCCATGTTCAGAGGCATCAGCCACATGTGCTCAGGGGCTGGTTTTCCTTGTTCAAGTTCTTGGAGATGTTAAGTTTTGCCAAGAATCGTTCAGGCAATCCTATTGTTTGTAGATAACTTGGAGAGTTTGGGGAAATATGTCAACAGGATTTTACTCTAATGTATGTGTTTTTGTGGTTTGGGGAGTTAGAAAAGAAGGTGCTTGTACATCTACACGTGTGTGCACATATACAAACACAGCATGAAGATCTTTCTCTTTCTCTTGGGATTGTGATCGCATTGGTAGAAAATTCGGAGAAAATGTGAAAGGAGGCATGATTGCAGAAAGGTGAGGAGTTGAGAGATTTAAAAAGGTCAGTCTTTGGTCTTCCTGGACTGATGAATCCTGACATTTGGCCATGACCATTGCTGAGCAGAATTCACGACCTCTTCAATGGTCTTAGTACCCAAGTAGGGGGTGGAGCACAAAAAAGGAGGTCATGCTTATGTACATGCGATAGGGCACAGGGAGGGTAGGCAGGAGACTCAGGAGTGAATGTGCCAAGGAGGATTCTGGGAAGATGGTGGAAGTAGGGGGAACAGGAAATCTGTCTCCCCACCTAGACAACTATTGCACTGGCAGAATTTGTCGGGTGTAACAATTTTGGGACTCTGAAGTCTATCCAATAAGGCTTACAACTTCCAGCGGAGGGCTTGGATGCTTAATTTTGGTCAATTTCCACTCTTAGCACAGTAGCAGCTACTTGTGCCCTATCCCCAGCCATGTGGCAGGTAGCTGTGCATGTGTTCCTGGAGCCGCTTGCCCACAGTTTGCAGGAATCAGGATGGGCAAAAAGGACCCTGTTCTCCAAACGGGTCCTGATCACTGACTGTCACTTCTGATCACAGAGATGCAAAGAGGTGGGTGGTCATAGTTGCTGCACCTCCCACCACAGTTATAGGTGCTTCACCCTCTAGCTGATGCGACTTCCAGGAGACTTAGAGAGCTGGCATCTTCTCCCCTTCATAGTTTTTGTTTGTCCCTTTTGGGAGCCAGAAGTTAAAGATTAGGACACTCAAAAACAACTGCATATATGGGGGTAATTAGAACGTGACTGTGCATGCCCCTGGAAAGGCAGAAGCTCTGGAAAGACCTGGAAAGACCTTGCTTCCATACCTCGGGCTGATCCTATCACAGACAGCCTACAACAATAAAAGGAGAACAACAACAAAAATAAAAACTAGCAAGCTCTGGGAGGGAGGAGATTCGGATATCCAGAGTTACCACATTTTTAGACCCAAGTGTCCGGTTTTCAACCAAAAATTGTCAACCACGAATTCTATGTCTTGCAAAACTGTCCGTCAAAAGTGAGGGAGAAATAAAGACAGTCTCAGAAAAATGAAAGTTAAGGGAGTTTGGTATCACTAGACAGGTCCCGCAGAAAAATGCTCAAGGGAGTCCTGCAAAATGAAATGAAAGGATGAAGAAATAATGATCACAATAAAGGTAAACAGGCGGACAATTGTAAAAGCTAACATTATTGTAATAACTACACTTTTTGTTTCATACGTTATTTAAGAGACTAATGCATTTGAAAGAATTATTACTTTATATTTTTGGACACACAATGTAGAAAGATATAATTGTGTGACAACCACCGAAAGGGGTGTAGACAGAGCTGTAAAGGAGCAGAGTTTTTGTATGTTATTGAAGTTAAGCTGGTATAAATTCACATTAGAGAGTTAAAATGTTAGGATATTAAATGTACTCCCCATGGTAACCACAAAGAAAATATCTAGAGAATTTACCCATAAGAAAATGAGAAAGGATTTTAGCATTTCACTACAAAATATCAACTACACACAAAATAAGAAAAATGCAGGGATGAAAGCTAAAAGGCATGTACAGAACAAAGAGCAAAATGACAGAAGTTTCTTCTTATCGCTAATTACTTCAAATGTAAATGGATTAAACTCTCCAATCAAAAGACAGAGATTGGCAGAATGGAAGAAAAACCACATGATCTGCCCTGGCCGATTTGGCTTAGTGGTTAAGAGCATCTACCTGTGGTCCAGAGAGACCTGGGTTCGGTTCCCGCTGAGGGTACATGCCTCAGCCGTGGCTTGTCCCCAGCCCTGGTTGGGTTGTGCGGGAGGCAGCCATACAATGTGTCCCTTTCACGTCGATGTTTTTCTCTCTTCCTTTCTCCCGCACTCTATCTGAACAAAAAATTGGAAAGTATCCTTGGGTGAGGAAAAAAAAACACCAAAAAACATATGACCCAACTATATGCTGTTGACAAGAGATTCACTTTAGATCCAAAGGCACAAATAGATTGAAAGCTAAATGATAGAAAACAATATTCCATGCTAATAGTAACCGAGCAGGAATGAATGGCTATACTAACATCAGACAAAATAGAGTTTAAATTAAAAAAGTTTACAAGAGACAAAGAAGGATGTTACATATATATATTACATATATATTTTTAATCCTTACCCGAGGACATTTTTTCATTTTTTGTTCAGATAGAGTAGGAGGGAGAGAGAGGAAGAGAGAGAGAGAGCGAAACATCGACGTGAAAAGGACACATCGAGTGGCTGCCACCCGCACGACCCAACCAGGGCCCGGGACAAACTGCAACCGAGGTATGTGCCCTTAGCGGAACCAAACCCGGGTCTCTCTGGACCACAGGCTGACGCTCTAACCACTGAGCCAAACTGACCAGGGCAGATGTTACATATTAATAAAAGGTTCAGCACAGCAAGAAGACAAGACAGTTATAAATATTTATGTACTTAATGAGAGACCATCAAAATCTATAAGGCAAAAACTTATAGAATCTAAGGCAGAAATAGATGATTCTACAATAATAGTTGGAGACTTCAATGTCCCGTCATCCTTACACGGAGACAAATCCACTTTCTCGCGGAGGCCACCTGTTCAGAAGGTGATGAGGCTTGTCTTCCCAGAAGGATGCAGAGAATGCTTGAGGCTCCACCTGGATCCACACAATGAGCCTTAGTTGAGCATGTCACCGGGATTTGTTCTGAGTCTACACCCATTGCAGTTCCAATATTGAGAAATTATTATGTGTGATACCTAGCAATACAAAAGACCAACTTTCATATTGCCAGTGAGGTGTGAATGGGCAGAGAGAGGGGATAGGTTAGGGTACCAGGTTTCTTTTTGAGGTGATAAAAATGTTCTAAAATTCTGGGTATGGTTGCACATATCTGTGAATAAACCAAAATCCACTGAGTTGTACACTTTGAATGGGTGGATTGTATGTTATGTGAATTCTATCTTAATAAAGCTGTTTTAAAAAAAGGCGGGTTCACAGCACTGGGGTGCATGGTGTACACTATCTGAAGACACATATTAGAGGTATTTCAAAGAGTGCTTGCTGTGTATATGGTAGGATAGTGTTATTTCAGTGAGAGCAGGAGTTCAGTCGGGGTGGGGGAGTTCTGAGAACTCCATAAAATACCCCGTTTGTTGGGGGAATGGCCTTATTAACACTTTAGTTATACAGTGATACCTCGGTTCTCGAACGCCTCGGTTTTCGACCAAATCGGGATTCAAGAAACTTTTGCCTCGGAATCCGAACAAATATTTGGAACTCGAACTTCCGAGATGAGCCGAGTTGAGCCGAATGGCGTTCATTCGGCCCAGCGCGCCTTGCTTGCGTCATCAGTGTGAGTGCAGAGAGAGAGTCACGCTTTGGGGAGTCACGCTTTCCTATTGGGTTTCATTGCTTCGGTTCTCAAACAATTCGGTTCTCGACCGTCCTCCTGGAACGAATTATGTTCGAGAACCGAGGTATCACTGTACATCATTCTGATAACTTCTTATATTATTTGACTCAAATCAGGAATGACTTATTCATGACTTGTCCTCTTACCCTGTTATCTCTACAGAGGTGTGTCACTGGAGTCTGACACATTCTGATTTGAAATGTATGTCTCAGTAGAGGGTCAGTCCTAACGTTGAAGCCCAGCGGGCACCTGCTCCGCTGGTGACTGGCTGACCACCTGGGCCCACACTGTGCAGCTCACTGGTCCGTATGGATCGATTTTACCCTGCATTTTCTGGCTTATTGTTTCCCTTCTGAAATCATGAATGGTCAAAAGTCCTGAAAGGGACCACCGAGGAGTCATTCCTCAGTCTATTGGAAGGTATTGCTTCATTTAAATCAGGGGTGGAACCTCTGACCCTCGGGCCATATAAGGCCAGTGAAATCAATACCAGCTAACATCACATGCCTCGCCAAATTAGGCTGACCAAACATAGCTGGCCAGTTTTTCTTTTTAATCCTCACCCAAGGATATTTTTCTATTTATCTTTAGATAGAGGGGGAGTGGGAGAGAGAAAGGGGCAGAGAGAGAAACAGCGACATGAGGGGGACACGTGACTGGTTGCCTCCTGCAGGACCCCGACCAGGGCCTGCGATGAACTGCAGTTGAGCTACGTGCTCTTGACCGGAATTGAATCCTTGACTCTTTGGTCTGAGGACTGAGGCTCAATAACTGCTGAGCTAAACTGGCCAGGGCTAGCAGGCTAATTTTTAAGTTGATAATTTTGTATGCAAATGATGTAAACATCCAAATGGCCCTTGGCAGAAAAAACGTTCCCCACCCTGATTTAAATAACGAATAGCTTCCCTTCTAAGAAACCTGCAATGAAGAAATAAATGTCCAGAGCTTTTCTCCCGTGATGCTCAGAACACGAAACTGGAAGGGTCCTTAGACACCTTGTGCAACTCTGAGTTACAGCTGAGGAAACAGGCCCAAGAGGTAGTGTAAGGAAATCCCCAGGTATTGGGCGAGATAAGACTAAACCCCCTAACTCATGGCTTGCTCCACTTTTTGTTGCCTATGAAAGCTGAAAAGAAAACAAACCCCAAACCATTCATCTCCCCTGTCCCCCCAAACCCAACAATCCTTTCTAAAATCAAGGTATAGCTGTTTCTGAAGCACAGAGCAGGGCAGCCCATTCCCAGCACTAAGGAAACAGCACCCCCCTGGCAGGGGAGACATCGCTCTGAGAGGTGGAAGGAGCCCAGTCCTTCCCTCTGCGCTCAGCCCACAAGCTCTTCCCTCACAAGTGCCAGAGGCTGGAAGAGCTCTCTCCCTCCCAACGTAACCTAATTGCTGCTTCCCTGTTAGCCTGGGCATTCAGCATTCGCTCTGTGCCAAGCTCTGGCTCCTGCCCAGCCCCTCCTTGAGGCGGAGCCAATCCCCAGACTCCTTGTCCCAGGAACTGGTCCAGAAAGGCCTTAGCAGTCAGCAAGGAGGAGCTCTATACTGTGGCCTGGGGGGTCCAGTTGCCCAAGCTCCAGCTGCCTGGGTGGGCGGCCAGAACACCTCCTCTGTAGAGATCTGCCCCAGCTCAGCAAAGGAAGGACAAAAAATTTTTATTGATTATTTTGAGACTGAGAGAGAGAGAAACATTGATTTGTTGTTCCACTCATTGATGCATGCGTTGGTCGAGGGCAAGGACAGGTGTGGGGCACTGGGTGCCGTGGGGGTGGGGTGAGAGGCGGCTGCCTCTGATGACCTCCTTCCTCTGGGGCTGGGAGGAGTTCTGAGTGCCACGTGCCTTATCCTCCAGTTCAACCAGAGATGAAGCTACTGGGATCCTGGAACCACACACACTTGGAACCTTTGCAAACTTCCTCCACGATTCCTTTCCTCAGGAGCAATAGTGCCCAGCAGGTCCAGCAACGGCCTCTCTTGTCCCTTTGAGATTTATTATTAGGACTGCCAGGACAGGTGTGTCAATTCTTTAATTTATGTGTGGTAGCTATACCTGGCCAGTGTTCAAAGAGCAGGCAGGACATGTGGGAGCCTGCCTCTGTGTCCCCCAGACACAGGTGGACCCTTCAGCCTTTGAGGCCCCACCAATGAGTCACCATCAAAGGCAGGGTGACACTCATTTTCCAGAAGCCTTGTCTTTCATATGTTGTAGCAACATGTCTCGAAATTGTGAATTCATAGATGCCAACTATGCCTGCAGACCCCTAGGGGATTCCCAGGCCTCGTTAGAGAAACATATTAAGTTAAATTCTTTTCTCTCATTGGAGTTGATTGATCAGCATGAATGACTTTGTAAACACAAAGAGGAACTCAAACCCTGAAGCCAGATTTTGATTTTCTAAATAAAAAGTTAGATTGAAATAAAAATCTTTTTTTTTTTTATCCTCACCCGAGGACATTTTTCCATTTTTTGTTCAGATAGAGTGGGAGGGAGAGAGAGAGAGAGAGAAACATCGACGTGAAAGGGACACATCGAGTGGTTGCCACCCGCACGACCCAACCAGGGCCGGGGACAAACTGCAACCAAGTTACATGCCCTTAGCGGGAACCGAACCTGGGTCACTCCAGACCGCAGGCTAACGCTCTAACCGCTGAGCCAAACCGGCCAGGGCTGAAATAAAAATCTTAAAACTCCTTTTAGAACTCATGGACTCTTGCCCCCTCCGGCTCACCCACTCCAGAAATGTCAAGGATTCCTAGGAGGTATTTTGAGGAACAGAGTTGTAGAAGAGTCTTTAACAAGCAAGACCTTCCTCTAAGGAAAGAGCAGTGGGCGTGGTCTGGGGTGTAGCCCTGTAGCAGGGTCAGATGAAATAAGGGGAACCCACTGACTGCAGAGTTCTGAGTTGGGAGGGCCCTGGTCACCCCCTCCTCCAAGGCCACCTGATTCATAGTTGTCAGGACCCCAGTGAGTCACTGGACAGCTTCTGCTAATGCAGTATCTTGGCAGCCAGTTGGCTGATCTAGAATTTTCACTGATTGGTTTTGCTCTTGACATCTGGGACTATGTTCAATTAAAAAAAAAAAAGAGCCCCAAAGATACTGGGGCGGAGGGCACGCAGGCCTGATCTGAGCTCTCTTCTATGTGTAAAGGACCACAGTTCACTGGCAGCCAGTGAATGTACTGATTTGCTTCTGAGAAATGTGCAGATGGGGGAGACGGGAGTTTGGAGGAGACGCACAGATGGAGAAGTCTTTTCATTTTGATTTGTCACTGAGCAGAGCCCTGGAGTGGCTGAGGGTGTCAAGACTCACAGATGCAAACACAGAGGAGGAGTGATGGACACATGGCAGGCACAGCCGGCGGGAAGCCTTTCCGCAGAGTTCAGACACGGGGACGCCTGAGCAGGGCTGGGGCGTGAACCCCGATGTCCTCCCGGGGGGGGACAGCTGAGAGTTCAGGGATGGTTGGGGACTCTCGTGTTTCCAGATGACAGACAAGCTGCCACCCACCTCCCCCTCCCTCAGAGAATGAGTCCCGTCTCTGCCTTGGATTTGCTCAGCCAGGCATTGCCCTCTGGTTTGTGCGGGGCCTGATCAACTGAGTGGTTTTGTATTGTCGCTTGTTTTGAAATCAGTTTTATTTCAGGTGCCACTTGCATATAAACATGCTAATCCGGCTTTTGTGAGTTCTCATTGTTGAAAATGTCTACAGCCCTGGCCGGTTTTGCTTAGCAGTTAGAGCGTCGGCCTGTGGACCAAAGGGTTTGATTCCGGTCAAGGGCATGTACCTGGGTTGCAGGTTTGATCCCCAGCCCCGGTCAGGGTTGTGCAGGAGGCAACCGATCGATGTGTCTCTCACATCGGTGCCCCCCCCTTCCACTCTGTCTAAAAATCAATGAAAAGATCTCCTCGGGTCTACGAGGAGGCACCAGGCCATCCGTGCCTGTCACATATGGAGAAGGGCTGACTTAGCTCTTCTCCAATACCCCCCGGACATCCTATGAACTAGTTTGAGTGCTGGTAGCTGAAGAACGTAACTGAATGGGCTGCACTGATGCTGACATGGGAGCCATTGAGGCTAAAAGGCCACTGTGGTTTTGTTCATGCACTCCAACAAACCATCGGCCTCTTTTTTTGGTTAATCCTCACCTGAGGATATTTTCTCCGCTGATTTCTAGAGAGAGAGGGAGAGGGAGAGATATACTGACTGAATGTCTCCCACACACGCCCCAACCGGGGCCGGAGATCAAACCTGCAACCCAGATATATGCCCTTGACCAGGAATCGAACCTGTGATCTTTTGGTGCACAGGCCGACGCTCTATCCACTGAGCCACACTGGCCCCGGGTACATCTCTTGATGCTCCTGCTAGAGAGAGACCATGGGGTGGGATGAACCATGGGGCTGAGCTATGCAGGATTTTACAAAAGAAGCAGTGGACAGGAGGTGATGCAGGAAGAGCACGTCTCTCAATGTGGTGTCCTCCAGACATTGCAGGACACTGTCCAGATGCTAAGACTATGGTGGAAAGATGCCAGAAGCCACTGTGTGAAGCGAGGCTGTGACCTTGGGAGCAGGTAGTCTCCGAGTCCGAGCTGGCTCGCCTCCTGACCAGCACACAGCCCCACCTGGTTTCCCCTGGGGCTACGTCCCTTAGGGTCTAAGTGCAGAGGCCTTGCTCCTCATTTTCTTCTTTCTTTAAATCCCTTTCTTGTTTTTAATCCTCACCTGAGGATATTGTTTTATTTATCTTTATATAGAGTGGGAGGAAGAGAGAGGATAGAGAGAGTGGAACATGATGTCAGAGAGACACATTGACTGGTTGCCTCCTGCATGACCCTGACCAGAGCCAGGGATGAACCTCAACTGAGGTTCATGCTCTTGGCTGGAATCAAACTCGTGACTCATTGGTCCACGAGCCAAACCAGCTAAGGCCCCTCCTTTTTAAAAAATCCTCATCTGAGGATATTTTTTCCATTGATTTTTAGAGAGAGTGGAAGGAAGGGAGGGGGAGAGAGAGGGAGAAACATTGATTGGTTGTCTCCTGAGTGCACCCTGACCAGGGCTGGGGATCAAACCTGCAACCCAGGTATGTGCCTTGACCAGGAATCAAACCCAGGACTCTTTGGTGCATAGGCCGGTACTCTAACCACTGAACATCACAGGCTATGGCAAATCCCATTATTCTCAACACTGTATCTAACTCCAAGGAACTTTATTTTATTTTTTATCTTCACCTGAGGATATGTTTATTGATTTTAGAGAGAAAGGAAGGGAAAAAGAGAGAGAAAAACATTTATGTGAGAGAGAAACGTCAATTCGTTGCCTCCAGTACATGCCCTGACTGGGACTCAAACCCGCAACCTCCCCTTGGTGCATGGGATGATGTTCCAACTAACTGAGCCACCCAGCCAGGGCAGGAATTTTATTTTTGAATCACAATTCCAAAACCTCTTGTTGGAAGGGTAATTTCAATTTATTAACAAACCAGACAGAACATCACAAAATGACTAGGAAAGGCCAAGAAAGACGGATAGGGGTTCCCTTTGCCTGACTCTCGTGTGCATGCTGGAATCAACCCTCCCTGAGCCAACGGTGTGTGCCCCTTCGTGGAGGGACGGCCGGTCCCGCAGCGGGGGCACAGTTTTCAGCTTCTGCCTGGTGAGTGGGAAACTCTACCCCCCACTGGAGATCGTAAACCTGCACCTCTAAGATCTAAGAAACAGAGCTCTTAAAAAAACATTTTCCCAATTTGCGGCTATACTTTTTCACACCCATAGATGCATTTTTAATGTGTTTGCAATAGCACATCTAGAGAGAGATTGTAAACCCAGCCCATCAGAGACTTGTTCTGTTCTTTGCTGCTTAATCGTCTAGATCCAGGTCGATCCCCTCTACACTCTGAAGAGAAAAGAAGACCCCACAGTTACGTTTTCAAAAGCCTGAACATACATTGTTTCATTTGATCCTCACAGCAGCCCTGGGAGGCAGGCAGGCGGGCGTTGTGGTTCTAGGATTCAGAGGACAGAGTTGTAACTGGTGGAGCAGGGAACCAAACCCATGTCCTCTGCCTCGGGGCCAGGGCTCCTTCCACTCCACAAGATGCACCGAGCTCTCCTTGACGGGCAGGGCAGCCTTTCTGCTCAGACAGATGCAACGTCCTCTGGGCTGGCAAACAAAAGTGATTTTCAGTACAGATCGCATCAGCGAGCTCGGGGGATAAACAGGGGGATAAACACACCCAAGCTCAATTCGGCATCAACATCAGAGGGGTGACAAGGACAGAACATGGGCATCTTTGACAAGGATTTCTTCCTGTTTTCTTGATTCTCACCCAGACCACATTGGGCGCTGTCACTTGAATGCAGCAAAGTCCAGGAGGAGGGGCACTGTTCAGAGGACTTTCTCATCTAGCAATTTATTGATTCCTTCACAAATCCTCTTGAGGCTGGGTCTACAGTTTCCTTCCAGACTATAAAGGGTCGAGAGGAACTCCACGTCAGCAAAGTGGTTGAAGACGTGGTTGATGCGCCCGTGGGTCCGGGGTGTTAGGTGCCGCTGCACCAGATCGTGCACCAGGTCCTTGCTCTCCTGTAGGAGCTTGGAGAGCACATTCCTATCGAAGGTGTAGTCCACCTCGTAGAAGCTGACGATGGTCATGGCGGTCTGGTTCAGCTTCTTCCTGAACTTCTCCACGACGACAACCTCCTCCTGGTTGAACTGGTTGTTCCGGTAGAGGATCCCGATTTTGATCGCCACCTTGATTAAGTCTTTCATGATCTTGTGGGCTTCCTTCTTGTTGTGGGTGTGCTCTCTGGTGACTTTGTAGAGCTCATCAAAGATCTCACTGCTGGTGTCGTCAATCAACATGTTGGCCACAGTTTTGCAGGCTATTTTGCTCAGAATCTTCTTCTGGGCTTGAAGGGCAAGGCTCTTGGAACTAAACACATCGGGGCCTATGGTGAGAAAAGAAATGAAAGTTATGGCAATATGAGAACCAGGAATTATTTTTCTACCAGTGAAGCACACTAATTTGAACTTACGTTCTTGGAGCAAAAACTCATGCTTTTATAACCTACACTCCCTAACTGAACCCCACCCACACCCGTTGCCACACTGTCCTGTCCACAAGACAACCTTCCAAGTTGTGCTCTCCCCTCTCTGGAAGCGGTCTCCTGTCTAGGCCACATCTCACCCCTTTACACCACTTCATGCATCCAGCCTTTCAGACTCTGCTTGATCCCAGGGGACTCCCCACAGTGACGGCGGCACTGGGAATCATTCAGTTTTGCAAATTATACGGGAGGAAATTCTTGTTTAAGGACAAGAATGGAGTATTTCTCTTTTTTAATCCTCACCTAAGGATATGTTTTTACTGATTTTAGAGAGAAAGGCAAGAAGACAGACAGAGAAACACCACTGTGAGAGAAACGATGTGAGAGAGAAGCATCGGTTGGTCACGTCCTGTATGCACCCTGACTGGGGATCAAACCCACAACTTTTTGGTGTATGGGACAAAGTCCCAACCAACTGAGCCCCCCGGTCAGGGCCAGAATGTAGTCTTTCTTTGACTGAATCTCAGAATCCGCACTTCATTGAGTCCAAGCTGCATGTTTGTCCAGAATGATGTCTTGGACATCGAGGTGCGTTTACAGCCACGGTTGCCAGGTGGCAGCCGTGCTGTGGTTGTGGTTACCTGTGTGCACGTGTGTTTGCACAACAGGACCAGAGATTTGGGAGAAAAGTCAGGAGTCCTCTTGTAAGAAGTGCGGTCTCCCCGGGGCCCCGACCACAGAGAAGCGCACTGTGTGGGAAGTGAGACGCCCACTCCCGGTCAGGTGCTTCCCTCGGCGGTGCCCTGAGGGTGGAGGAGCTTGGGGCTCCACAGCCAGCTCAGTTCCCTGTTATCGTCGTCTTTATGGATGAAAAAGAGCAGTACGTGTTAAAAATAGTATTATGTCTAAGTCTAAAAAGGACGTTTCAATAAGTATAAACTAAACATTGTAAGTAGGAAAGCAATCACAGTTTAATTGGCGGCATCTTTTTCTCAAGAACACATAAAACAGCATCTTACAATCAATTTTGTCTTAGATCTGATGAAACACCCCGTGAAGTCACCAATTAGCGGGAGCTGACATTTGAGATGGAACCCCTGGCCAGCCTTCCTCGACAGGCCGTATGCATATCATTACGACTATCTTTCCAAGGAGGTTCAAGCTGCTGAGAGCTCAGCACCGAGCTCAGCTCTGGGCACAGGGATGGGGTGGGTCCTGTTAAGTATAGGGCCAGAGAACTATTGAGGAAGAATAAGAAAGTAGTAAAATACAGTGCAAACTTATACTGAAAAAAAACAAAACCCAACAATTTTCCTTTGAGAATTGAGGGCCCTCCCTAGAGCTTTTGCCCAGTGCTCTGTGGCCACAGAAGTGACAGAAGTGATACGCAGAGTGGACAGCCAGCCAGCCACACTCGCCAGATTCTGTAGTCCTTGTCTGGCCTGTCCCCATCTCACATTCCACCCCCTCTGCCCACACTGGACTCATTCTCTCGGCAGACAGTGATTAATCCTTGGACACTCAGGTCTTGCAGGTGCAGACCCAATAAACACTCAAACACAATGTAGACACAGGCTCAGGCCCCGGAGCTCCCTCCACTGCGTGGCCCTGGCCCCCTCAGCCCTGGGTCCTTCCAGGACAGCAACCCCAGTGCTCAGGCTCTGCCGGCTGCAGGCCCCAGAGGCGCTGCGTGGAGGGGGGTCGCTGCAGTGGAATAAGCAGAACTAAAGTAGTGGGTGCCTCGGGCCTCTGACAGCCCCGGGAAGCTCCCTCCCTGAAGTTTGAGACCAGAGAACCTTCAAGCGACTTCACAGCCAAGTAGGCCTGACACAGCCAGGATGTCCCCTCGACCTCGCTGCAAAGGGAATACATGGTATCTCTTGACTCTCCTTCCCACGAGGAAGCCGACTTCCTGATTTATGCTCTTCCAGAGTTGGAAACAAATAATATCCCCGCCTAGTTTGATCATCCACCAGGGTCACCAGACCTTTGTGTGAACAACCTTTGTTCCAAAACATCAGATCCGTCCTCCAAAGACAAATATTTACAAGCATTTAGGATGTGCAAAAGACTGTGCTGTAGGCTTTGAAGTCAATTCCACAGGAGAAGCTTAAAGACTTTGGTGTAACGGCCCCGTTACTGAAATACATGTACTGCCTCCTCAGGTGATCATTCTGATGGAAACAATGAAATCTAGACAGATCTGTACTGGAATATCCAACGACGAATCATTTCTTTGTAGAAACAGTTCCTAAAAATTGCCTGAGAATAAAGTACGTTTAGAGGCTCTCTAGAAATGAGGCCAACGTGCGTTTGCACAGAAACAAGGGATCAACGGCCCATGTTCATCAGAGTGGACGCTCCGTGGGCGCAGGGACTTGCGTCCGTGCCCCGCTGTCCGTCTGTGTGTTGGCGGCGCACGGCAGCGAGTGGTTGAATGGAGGGCGCGCTGGCTCTGTGCCAGGCACGGCAGTTTTAACCCTCCGAGCTGGGTGAAGCCGGCATTTCTACCAAGGCTTCCCTGCCTGATCCCAAGCCTCCTCTTGTTGCCACCAGCCTCCCCAACATTGTTCTCTAGAGCAGGGGCCATCACACCTTTGGCTCACATATTCCCATAAGAATTCTGAAAAACTACGAACCTCCTTGCTTATTATTTTAACTTGACAGCAAGTATTTCCCATCTCATGGTTGAATAGTTATAGTTCTAAATAGATTTAATTTCTAGATGTTGTCAATATTGCTATTTTAAAATTAACCTTTCAGATTAGTCTTTTAAATGTGTCCATTGTAATAGCTACACCACAGCGATAAAACACCCATGATTGTCCATTTAAAATGTTGGTGGGGTGCCATTTGGGGGCAACGTCCTTTGGGTCCCTTGGTTTCTCTGCAATTATGGAGCATTTAACTATTTGTTCAACTCTGTATGAGTGCTATGGGGGATACCCCCCCAATATTTAATCGGGTTCTCCTTTGAATATGGTCCTGCAGAGAGGCGAGATACAGAGAAATGGAACGGGAGAGAGAACTGTGAGACAGACCAAACTGGCATGAGTGACGAGAGCTGGGGGAAGCTCCGTGGCTCTGATGGTGAACTCGAACGTGGATACACGAGGGTGGCGACAGTGTCAGGAGGTGGCTTCTGAAGGCACAGAAACAGGCCAGACGTTTTCTCCAAGTCACAAAGACGCTCACACGTTTTCAGCATCTCTCTGACTTAAACGTGTTATTTACCTACAAAGGAACTTGGGTACAAGTTCTTTGGTGAGGTCCCAGGAGGGTCCCAGGAATAGCATCTCTGAAGCCCTCACGATCAGTTGTCATCATCAAATCATAAGGAAAGCTTTAAGAAAAAACAACAAACAACAACTAATAAGCAGATCCCCACACCCGACCCCAGACTGCAGGTGTTAACATCCTTAGGAGGTGGGCCAATAATCACAAACGTGTAAGTGATCCTGACATGCTGGATGTGGGACCCACCAATCACGACACAACCCAGAGTGTATCCTTTAGCATACTAGTCCTATTAGATGCTCCTGGAAGGAAAGTTCTGTGGTCACGGCAATGACTTTGTAGATGACTATATATTGTGACTGGCGTTTGATGATTTTCCATACCAGGTAGCTTATTAAAGGCCTTGAGCAGTTCTGTGGGAAAGATATCTGTGTAGCTTTGAAACCATTGTAATAACCTGGTTATTACTTAACAGAAAAGGAGCAGAGACTAGATAATATGGGCATACCACTTATACAGCTTTGTCAGAAAGCTGCAGTTAACGCTCTCCAGGTCTGTTCCCCGCAGATTGATGGGAGAAGGGACTGGATAATAGCTGCATACCCAGTAAGATCTAGGTGACGTGGGGAGATGCTTACGTGTCAATCACACCTGGAAACAAGTAATTGGCCAGAAAAGGTGTGGCCACTGCAGGGGCTCAAAATCTGAAATATTTAAACTCTTGAACAAAGGGAGTTCCCTCTCTCGGTCCTCTTGCAGGGGGTGCTCCCCTGTATTTGCTCACGTGGCTCATGGCCATGTGGGACCCACACAGTGGACTGATGGACTGAATCTTACCTGATGCTCTGCTGGACTCAACTCCACCATGAAGTGGAAGCTCTGCACACTGGCCCTGCTTCTAGCTCTGCTGAAACCCCAGCTGCATATCCTCCAGTACTGGCATAAGTGAACTGGGACTTTGCAAACCAAGGGATGTAACTACACAGATAAAAATCACGCATTCGGCCCTGGCCGGTTTGGCTCAGCGGTTAGAGCGTCCGCCTGCGGTCCGGAGAGACCCGGGTTCGGTTCCCGCTAAGGGCATGTACCTCGGTTGCAGTTTGTCCCTGGCCCTGGTTGGTCGTGCGGGTGGCAGCCACTCGATGTGTCCCTTCCACATCGATGTTTCCCTCTCTCTCTCTTCCTCTCTCTCCCTCCCACTCTCTCTGTACAAAAAAATGGAAAAATGTCCTTGGGTGAGGATAAAAAAAAAAAAAAAAAAATCACGCATTCTTCCATGCCAGTCTTAGATAATTTTCTCAAGATATTGTAAGAACTCCACTCCCACTTGTGATGGAGAAATTCCACCCACTCAATTCTCTGGCAAAAGTTTTATTTAGTCTACCACTTCTCAAACTTACTGGACCTTAGAAAAATTATAAAGAGAGATCCCTACAACAATATCCCATGGTACATATTACGAGAAATGTGGGGAAAGGATGGACAGAAATCACCACTCTAGTCAACGTCTACAACTCCCAGGGATCTGTGGGGGAGGGGTGGGGAGGCACTCCTGTTTCCAACATACACGCATGATTTAAAGAGCATGTGTGCGCTGAAGGAGGGCCTGTCCTCGTCAAGAGACTTTTTGCACATGGAAATCTTGGGCTTGTTTCTTACCATTCATGCTTCTGCCTCAGCTGTCTGCAGAGGGAATGTATTGGTGACCCAACCCCAGGAGAAACACTGCAGGCTGAGAGGAAGTGTGGGCTTCGGGAGCCAAGGTCAGGAGTGCACTTGGGGTATCTGGGGAGACAGGCCTAACTAGTGGGCCCAGCTTTTGTTTTGTGGAAACACTACAAGATCTAGAATAGGTCTCGGCAAAAACTGTTCTCTTATTCCTGTGTGCAAGGCTTAAGAAGGCTCTCTTAGCCAGGGATGATTCTCTTAACCATATTTGAACAAAAGTCCCCATTCCCCAGCCATAAAAAGCAACGGATGGTTTACAATATCTCAGAATCTCTGAGAATGGAGATTAAAAACATGATTATGCAGCTATTTTATATCTCACCTGACTTGCACAATGAGACAAGATTGATGGAGCTGCAAAATCCATCCTTGTAGGAAAAAAATGGGTTTCCTTAAACTGAGACTGACGGAGGAGCTCAAGGGAAGGAATTATGGAGTCAGTGCCCTGAGAATAAGCACCCTCAGGACATTTACAAGGAAGGAAAAGTACCAGATGTTGGGAGAATGGCATGACAGTGGTCATGAACTAGTTTGGCAAGAGAAAGCAAAACATAATTTAAGTGGACACTTCACTGCCTGGAAAAGTGCTGGGGCCGGTCTGGGTTGATGTTTCTATAAATGACATTCAGCCATAGTACAAGTGATGTAGGTTTTTCTGTTTCTAGAAAACACGAAGCTCTCCCAGGTGGCAAAATGCCAAGCTGGTAGTGATAAACAGCAGGAAGCTGGGTGAGTGGGCAGAAAAGAGGCAGATGAGCTTCAGCATGGTTAGAACAAGGTAATCCATTCGGGAAAATAAATGATGGTGAAGATGCCCAGCTGGTGTGGCTGAGGGACTGAGCACCATCCCATGGACTGAGAGGTCCTGGTTGGATTCCCGGTTGGGGCACATCCCTGAGTTGTGGGCTCGATCCCCAGTCGGGGGCATGCAGGAGGCAGCCGATTGATGTAGCTCTCTCACATCAATGTTTCTATCTCTCTCTCCCTAAAAAAAATAAATAAAGACCTATTTAAAAAATAAAATAAAAACAAATGATGGTGAGGAAAGATGACTGTCTCTGAGCTGTCAGTCACAGCCCAGAAAAGAGCTCTGAGCATCAACCAAGAAATATCCTGGTAGAAAGGGGCTGGGGGACGGGCTCAGCTCTTCTCTCCACACTCACAGGACTGGGTGACTTTCCTACCTCTGGTTAAGGTGTGGGCAACTTGTATATGAGGATGGATACCTGTGTCAAAATTATAAGAGCGGAACTTGTCTGCAATAGCCAGTGTGTACTCACACAGTATCACTTCGTTTCTGTCAACAGCTTAAGACGATGGCAAGGCAGTGAGTCAGATAAAAGTGTAAACGTGTTTAGAAGTCGGGAGCGGAGCTAGTACCCATGTAAAAACAATTTGTGGTGCTGGACAAGCACCATCCAGCAGAGCACAGGACCCAGAGTACAAGACAGGTGGCAGGGGAGGGGTAAGACCCTGGGCAGGGTGATCTGTGGTAGCCCCCGTTTCTGGCACTCAGTCATGTATACTTAAGCACTGGAAGAAAAGTTCATGCAAGCCTCCTTGAGATGGAGCAGCCTTAGAAACGACTTTGAATTTGAATTTTCCTGATGTGCACCCATCTTTCTGCTTAGCTGCACGGGCAACTCAGAGACACTGATCGAACCAGTCAAGTCCCTTGGGTCCCATCCTTCACCACTGGTGGGGGCGAGGAGCCAGGGGGAAGACTGACACCTCTCCCCTCCATTCCCACTTTGCTATTCTCTGGGTGAGGGAGGGAGTTGATGTGGGGTCGGGTGTTCTGCAGGACAGGATGTCCACGGCAATGATGAAACACCTGCTAGAGGAGACATCGCCTCTGCTTTCGGTCTTGTTCCTTTGCAGCTGTGGGGACAAAACTACGAAGGAACGACTAAGTAGTGTTTTGAAATGCAAACCTAACACAGTTATGGTTTCCGGAAAAACTAATTGAGTTGTTGCATCTCCAGTGGATCAAACTGGAAAACATTTCCTTTACTGTATAAAACTGTGGTTTGTGGGCCGCTGGAATGTTAAAGAAAAAACACAGCACTGGTGGAGGTACAATGAAATGAAATCATCAAGGGACCTTGGGGTTGGGGACATGCCAAAACCTTGATATTCTCCCCACCCCGGAAATGATCGAAGCTGAGCAGCTCATGAGAAATACCTTTTGTTGGTCTAATCCCTTTCATACTTGAACGAGATGGCATTTTTAAGGCATTAAGTAAAGTATTTTGGGATACTTTAAAAGGCATCACAGTACAATTTAGATGGCCTGGGAAGGTTAGGAAATGGACTTTTCTGACTGAGGATTAATCCAGCACATCCTTGAGACCCATCCCCTACCTTCCAAGAGAGCCACCTGCCTCGAGGACATATTCCCTGTGCTCCCCCTTGCTGCTGAGAAGTCCTGAGGTCCCCAAGCTTCTGCCACTTGCAATAAGAAGTAAGCAGTGCCCGGCTGGTGTGGCTCAGTGGTTGAGCATCGACCTGTGCACTAAGAGGTCGCAGGTTTGATTCCCGGTCAGGGCACATGCCCGGGTTGTGAGCCCGATCCCCAGTGGGGGGCATGCAGGAGGCAGCCAGTCTATGTTCTCTCTCATCAATGTTTCTCTCTCTCTCCTTTCCTCTCTCTAAAAATCAATAAAGAATATATATATATATATATATATATATATATATATATATATATATATATGAAGTAATCAGCTTTGGGTCCCGTGGATGGGGTCACCTGACTTGGAGGGCAGCAGCCTCTACCTGGCACCTCTAGTGGGTGTGCCTATGAAAATATTAGAATCGCTATTCTGTTTCCTTGTTCTCCAATGGGATAAATTAAGCTTTTCTAATATTTAACATACAGGACTCTAGGACCTGGAGTAGACAGTTAGACATGATCAGAGTTGGAACAATAAGCCAGGTATGAAAGGACACCAGGGTGCAAAGCTGGGTGCCCGCAAAGGGCAAAACTGGGAGGGCAAATGTGGTAGGGTGGGACCTGACCCCCAGGGTGACCATTCCTCCTCTGGCATGTCACTTGTCATGTGGTAGACCCTCTTAGAGGAACAAGGGGCCAGAGAACAGCTCCCTTAAACATTAAGTGCTTGGGGCAATGAGGTTCTGACCCACATCAGATAATCTTAGGAACAAAGCCTGAGGGAGGGGGAGGGGGGTCTGTTGACCACAGAGACAGAGTTTTGGTCTAACTCGGGATAACATCTAGGCCTCAGATGTGTTTCAGCTCCAGGCCCAGAAAAGCAGCAAAACCAGATGAAACAGATGCCATGGCCGACAGGAGGACCAGCTGCACTGATTAATCACAGCACCCCCCCAACATTGACCATTCAGTCAATAGAGACCTGACCCTGAAAGGACACACCTGGAAAAGCTGATCAATATTCTATTGCGAACCTCACATGAGACCTCCCCTAAAATCCCCGCCTTTGGAAATAGATAAAACCCCTTAAGACGAAGGACCCAGCGATTGCACGTGCTCTCTCTCTCCAGCAAGCCTGTGCCTTTCCTCCCCCTCTGTCCACTCAAGGTGTGTACCTTTGCTTTCTGTCTCCCAAACTCTCAAACTTCCCTGCAACTCGTTATCTGAATCACTTCTACCCCTGTGATTTCTATTTTTTTTTTTTTATCCTCACCGGAGGACACTTTTCCATTTTTTGTTCAGATAGAGTGGGAGGGAGAGAGAGGAACAGAGAGAGAGGGAGAAACATCGATGTGAAAGGGACACATCGAGTGGCTGCCACCCGCACAACCAACCAGGGCCGGGGACAAACTGCAACCGAGGTACGCGCCCCTAGTGGGAACCGAACCCGGGTCTCTCAGGACCGCAGGCCGACGCTCTAACCGCTCAGCCAAACCGGCCAGGGCTACCCCTGTGACTTCTAAATAAACTTTTGGTTATATTTGAGTTCCTTGGCTCTGAATTCTTTTCTTAGCTGAACTCAAGGACCGAGGTCTAACATCTGGTGCCTTTCAGTTAATAGACACACCGGCGTGTGGTATTCTCAGGGAAGGGGGGAAGTTCCCCCACCTGGGGTGGGGGGGTATGTAGTGTATCCTTCACTTGTTTGTTCCCTTTGAGCGATTTTGATTTATTTCAGCAGATGTGTAAGTGTGCTTGGTTCAACAGGCTCACTGATGACATGTTTACTTTTAGTGAAACTAACCCTCCCTAAATGGACCAGTGATTTCAAAAGATTCCTGCAAACACAACCAAGGACTGAAAACAACATGCCAATGGTGCCTGAACAACTGAACAGCAAGAACGTGGCAGAGCTGACGTTCATCCTCATCGGGAGAGCTTTTCCGCACCCCAGTTATAAGGTAAAAGTAATGACTCATCAGATCTGACAAGACACGGACCACAAAAGTTTCAAAAATCCGAATAAGAGGATTTGAAATATGGATTTCAGGCACTTTTACCTGCCTTGAGATATTCTCAAGGCAGTAGGAAGCCATGGCAATTAGCAAGACAGTTAAAGGCATGTGATTTTGATCCTGGCTTGTCCTGTGGGTGACGGGACGAGGCACAGCAGACGACGAGGGGAAGAGGATGAGTCGAGGATGATGCTGAGTGTTCTCCCAGCTTGGGAGACGGGTGGGGTGGGGGCCACCAACTGCAACATGCGTCTGGGAATATGGGGGGGATGACTTCTCTAGTCCTGAGCAGGCTGAGTTTGGGGGGCCCTGGGGAGCACCTGGGCCACACGAGGCTGTGCAATAGGCATCTCCAACTCAACTTGTCCTACTCTGAGCTTTCCCCTGTCCCATCCAAACCCTGTCCCTTTCCATAAAAGCAAGACATGGTGAGAAGACCCATCTTCCCTAAATAATTAGCCAATTAAGGATAAGGGATTCTTCCTTTAAAATGCAAATATCTACTTTGACGGCAAAAGTGAAGTCTCTAGGCACAGCTTGCTAGGCATCGCTGTAGATCACTATAGTCAGAGCCACACTGTCTTTCCTAGACATTCTCTCTCCCCTGTGTGGTTCACCACCCCTTTCCCTGGCCAAGATAATAAATTATTTAAAAATAAGGGTTTACCCTGGCTGGTGTGGCTCAGTCGGTTGAGCATGATCCCATGCACCGAAAATTCACTGGTTCAATCCCCGGTCGGAGTACATACAGGTTGTGGGTTCAATCCCTGGTCAGAGTGCATATAGGAGGCAACCGATAGATGTTTCTCTATCACATCGATGTTTTTCTTTCTCCCTCTCCATTTCTCTCTTTCTAAAATCAATAAAAACATATTAAAAAAATAAAAATAAGAGTTGGAAGTGAAAGAGTTGGGAGACGGGTGGGGTGGGAACTGAAGGACTGGGGTGGATGGTGGAAGGAGAAAGGACTGAGTTGCCAGAGACAACCAAATGCAGAGGAGAGGTGTCCCATTAGCCAGTCTTCATTCCCGTGGCCAGTCGTCCCTCCTCCAGCTTGGGCTCCGGTGCCCCTGAACTCTTGCCTTTGGCTCAGGCCTGGGAAGAGGCACAGAGTTTTACCTTGGTGGCTGCTCAGTCCTAGGGATTCATTCACCCAGTGGAATGAGCATACAGTGTTTTGAGGGGCTGGGCATGATGACATTTCTTGGCTATAATGCATGTTTGAGGGTGCTGAGCAAGGTCATACAAAAGCAATGGTAGCCAAACAGGACATTTATAGCAAAGCAGATTCAGATTATTGCAATACCTGTCATTAAATAATCACACGTTAAAAGCAGCATTTGACCATCTTCAAGATGAAGGCCACATTTTTTTTCGAGTCTAAAATAAATTCCTGAGCCTTGAAATAACATTGTTTCAAGTGAAGTGAAGAAACATTGGCAGGGTCAGCTCAGCATCTCATCCTGTCTCCGTTTCCCACCCATCCACCCATCCATCAGCACAGGGGAATCTGTAATAATCACATCAGAGAGCATGTTAACTACTGAGCACAGATTATGTGCCCAAGATAGTGCATACCCTGTATTTGATCCTCACAAGAGTTCTGCAAGAGAGAGACTATGAGTCCCATTGTATAGATGAGGAAACTGAGGCACAGCAGATTTAAGTAATTCACTCAGAGCTAAGAGGCTAGTAAGTAGAAGAGCTGTAGTTCAAATCAACTCCAAAGCCTGTAATCTTTGTCTTCATGCATCTGCTTTCAGAAAATTGCTGTTGGCTCCCTAATGACTGTGATTTCTCACTTATTTGAGACATTAAATAGGCCTCAATTAAATCCCCATCTAACAAGGAGATTTCAATTTCATCCTTTTTTTATACAATAGAACAATACCATATATTCATCAAAACTGGAAGATACATGAAGCTTTCATTTCTAAAGGGAATTTTATATAGTTCAACAGAGGTACATATTGATTTTGTTTGTCATATTGATTTTACAGCCAGCTCTGAAAAATGAATGAGTGATCATTTTAGTTATCAGAGCTAACTGTGAAGTCACTGAGGGGTGAATCATCTCCAACTCAACAGGTTAATTTTGGGGATCTGAGATATTTTTGTCTCACTGCACTAGAAGAGCAACCATCACTAAAAACAACATCTACTTACGTGACTTCTTTAAACAACGTATTCATCCCCTCACCCACTCTCTTTTGTAGCTAACAAATAACTAGTGTCTCTCGGAATGGAGTCACATTCTGGCATGAAAGTAACCGAGTCCACCTTTGTGAGCTTTATGCACCGTAACTTATCATATCCTTGCAGCAGCTCTATGAATAGGCACTAATACCATCACTACCACCACCACAACCACCACAACCACCACCACCATCAGCACCACCACCACCACCACCACCGTCAGCACCACCACCACCATCAGCACCACCATCACCACCGCTAGCACTGCCATCACCATCACCACCACCACCACCACCACCACCATCGCCACCACCATCACTACCACCGCCAGCACTGCCATCACCATCACCACCACCACCACCACCATCGCCACCACCATCACTACCACCACCATCGCCACCACCATCACTACCACCGCCAGCACTGCCATCACCACCATCACCACCACCACCATCACCATCGCTACCACCACCACCATCTCCATCATTAGCAGCAGAAGCAGTGAAGTCCAAGGACAGCACAGGTAAGAGGGATTGCATAGCGTGTTAAAGCCACCCTTTCAGAGTGGCAGAGCTGGGTCAGCCCAGGCAGGCTTCAACCCACCACACACTACATGGCTCTTCACGAGGCTGGTAAACATAATTAGTTTACATGTTTTTGAATTATTGTCCACTTTAAGATAGAGATTGAGCAGGTGTTTTTCCTCAGAAAAATTAAATTAAAAAAACCCCCCACAATGTATTTCAAATATACAGACAAAACAGAATATAACCAACTACTTGGGTGGCCATCACCCAGTTGGAACAAATCTGACAGTGCGGTAAAGCCCTCTGTTCCCAGCTCCCTCTCTTTCCCCCTTCTGTTGCTCCAGATGGAACCGTACTTCAGAAACTGACATGTCTTTATTTCATCTATGTTTTTATACTTTTTCGTTGTTGTTAATCCTCACCTGAGAGTATTTTTTTCATTGAGTTTTTTAGATAGAGTGGAAGGGAGGGAGAGGGAGAGAGAAACATCGATGTGAGAGAGACACTGATTGGTTGCCTCCCACACGACCCTGACTGGGGCCAGGATCGAACCTGCAACCCAGTTATGTGCCCTTGACGGGGATCCTTTAGCCTGCAGGCCGACACTCTAACCACTGAGCAAAACTGTGTATTTTTACTTTTGTCCATGAGTATCCATGCATCGACAATGTATTGCTCAGAGTGTTTTTAAACTTCAGCTAAAGGTGTCATACTACATTTCTTCTGCAACTCTTCAACATCATGCTTTTAAGATTTATCTAATTTAGTCATTTAATTGCTTATATGAATATGCCACAAACCCATGTTTCCTGTTGATGGATACTTAAGCTCTTTCCGCTTTCTGCAAGCAAAAAAGTCCACAGACGTGTCTCTCTGTGCACACACAACAGTGTACTTAGACCATGACTGCCAGGCCCTGTACCAGAGGCTGCCAACTGCTTTCCAGCGAGATTGCACTAATTTTCACTCCCAGCAGCAGTGTGTGACTTCCTGTGGTTCCACTTCCTCACAACACTTCAGATAGTCCCACCTTTACAATTTTTTGCCAATCTGGTAAGTACAAAATGGTATCTTGTTTTAATATAAATTTCTTTGTTAGTAAGATTCAATATATTTTCTGTGTATATTGACCGTTCAGGTCTTTTATCTGTGAATTGCTCATTCCTATAATTTACTCATTTTTTTCTCCCATTTTGATTGTATGTTCTTTTCTGGCTAATTTGTAGGAGCTTTTACTATATTATGGACTCTAATTCCCTGCCGATCACACGCTCTCCTCCCAGGCGATAGCATTATCTTTTAATGTAGTGTCTTTAGTCACACAGAAATTAAAAGTTTAAACATAGTCACATTTATCAATCTTTTCCTTTTATGGCTAGTGGGTTTTTTAATTTTTTTTAGTTTTTAATCCTCATCCAAGGATATTTTTCCATTTTTTTGTACAGATAGAGTGGGAGGGAGAGAGAGGAAGGGAGAGAGAGAGAGAAACATCGACGTGAAGGGACACATCGAGTGGCTGCCACCCGCACGACCCAACCAGGGCCGGGGACAAACTGCAACCGAAGTACGCGCCCTTAGCGGGAACCGAACCTGGGTCTCTCCAGACCGCAGGCCGACGCTCTAACCGCTGAGCCAAACTGGCCAGGGCGGCTAGTGGTTTTTGTATCATGTTTTTAAAAATCCTTTCCTGCCATGAGGTAATAAGTGAGTCTTACATATTATCCTAACATTTTAAGTTTTGCTTTTCACATTTGGGTCTTTAATCCACGTGTAATTTATTTGTGCACATTGTACGAGGTACCATTTTTCTCCTCACAATTCATTTTATTTGATAGTTCATCCTTCTGGTGATTTTTTAGGGCACCTTATTCTTATCAAGTTAAATATCACACGAGTCTGAATTGTTTGCTCTGTCCCACTGAGCGATGTGTCCTTCTGTACCGACACCACACTGTCTTAATTACTATAAAATGTGCTCTAACTCATAATAAATCTTTTTTTTTTTTATCCTCACCCGAGGACATTTTTCCATTTTTTGTACAGACAGAGTGGGAGGGAGAGAGAGGAAGAGAGAGAGAGGGAAACATCGATGTGAAAGGGACACATCGAGTGGCTGCCACCCGCATGACCAACCAGGACCGGGGACAAACTGCAACCGAGGTAACATGCCCTTAGCAGGAACCGAACCCGGTCTCTCCAGACCGCAGGTGGATGCTCTAACCGCTGAGCCAAACTGGCCAGGGCTCATAATAAATCTTGATAGGACATAGGGAAGTTCTTCCCATTCTATTCTTCTTTGACATTATCTTGACTATTCTTGCCTTTACACTTCCATATGAATTTTAGGATCATTTGACTAAATGCTTGTATTAATCTGAGGTACACTGGCATCTTTATATTAAGCTTCCCATCCAATATGATGTATCTTTAGTCAGATTTTCTTCTGTGTCCTTCAATAATGTTTTAGAGTGATTTCCAAAAAGCTATTGCATATCTTTCATTAGATTCACTTCTAGACACCATATAGTTTTGGTTGCTACTATAAGTGTATTTTTTTTCTTAGGTACGTGCCCCTAGTGGGAACCGAACCCGTGACTCTCTGGTCCGCAGGCCAATGCTCCAACCACTGAGCCAAACCAGCCAGGCACATCTCTTGGTTTTGTTATGGAAACAACTACTATACAAAATGATTGTTTTCTTCTACCCTCTATTGAACTGGTGGGAGCCTCCAGTACAATGCTGGATAAGTAAGGGTGTTATTTGGCATCACTGTCTTGTTTCTGGACTTTAACAGAATTGTCTTTAAAAATCTTCCCACCACATATGATGTCTGCTGTGTGTGGACTTTTTTTTTTAATCCTCACCCGAGGACACTTTTGCATTCATCTTCAGATAGAGTGAGAGGGAGAGAGGGAGGAAGAAAGAGAGAGAAACATTGATGTGAGAGATACACATCAACTGGCTGCCACCCACACGACCCTAACCAGGGCCGGGGACAAACTGCAACTGAGGTATGTGCCCTTAGCGAGAACCGAACCCAGGTCTCTCAGAACTATGGCTGATGCTCTAACTGCTGGGCCAAACTGGCCAGGGCTGTGGATTATTGATGGATATTATTTATCAAGTTAAGGAATCTTTCCTCTGTTCCCATTTTGCTAAGGCTTTGTTTGTTAGAAAGGTATAACTAATTTTATCAAATACTTTTTTTGTAGCTATTGAGATGATCATATGGGTTATCCCCTTTAATATGTGAATTTAATCAATTATTAAAAGACCCTTTGATTAAAATCATCATTGCTTTCCCAGGATAGGCTGTACTTGGTCATGATGCATATGTTTTTAATATACTGAAGAATTCTATTAGTAAATATTGTATTTAGCATTTTGAAAATATGCTCAAAGGTGAGACTGGTCTATAACTTTTTTCTAGTACAGTCCTTGTCTGAGTTTGATGTCAGAGTCAACTGTCCTCATAAGATGGATTGGGTGGTTCTCGGAGACTGTGTGAGATGAAGGTTAACTGTTTTCCAAAGGGCTGGTAAAACTTGCCTGTAAAGCCACTGTGATGAGTGTGTATTTTGAGAGTAGAAAGTCAATTTCTTTAATGTTTGTTCATGCAGGGAAGAGCGATAATCCCCTAAAACAACAAAAAGGTACAATTTTTTATTTAATGACTAGTTTAAGCTCTCTAGATTTTTTTTCTCTTTTTTCCCTAAAGCATCCGCAAAGTAGACAATCTCTCTGAATGGTAGACCATTCTCAGGAATAAAGTGATAAACACCGTCCGCTGTCATAATTTTCAATATTAGCTTGTTTCCTTTTGAGAGGGGAGACTGAGGAGCTATTTCTCAAAATATTTTTTTCCTCAATTGTTTTATTACAAAAAATGATGCATGAGCACTGAGAAAAGTCAGAGAAGACAGATGCACTAAAGGAAGAAAATGAGTCCCCCCCCGATGCCACCAGGCACATGGTTAGCACGTCTACTTCCCCAAACATTCTCCCAGGCATGTGCACAGCAATATCCACAAACATGGGCTCAATGAACACTCTTTTCAAATCAGCAGAAGGTAACAAACAACCCAGCATCAGGGGGCAAGGGTGTCCAAAGGTTGGCACATAGCAGGATTCCCTTCTAATGCCCCTTCCTATAAACTAGGAGGTGGCAGGGGACACTGAGGAGCAGTCCCCACAAACAGCCCCTGGCTCCGCCCACCCCATCCCTGCCCTCCCACAAGGTGTCTTCTCCTCTTTGTCGGAGGACAAGCTGAAATCAGAAGCCAAAGGGCAGCTCACCCTTTCACAAGGATGCCTCTGATCTAGACAACTGGCTGAAAGACAGAGAGGCGATGAGAGCCCACAAGTACCAGAAATCAAGTCGGCTCTCCCCGAGGATGCTGCCCTGGCCCTCTGTTCCTACAGCGGAATCCTGTGCCCAGGTAGAAGAGGCAGAGGGACAGCCGGTCTGTTCCAGATGCAGGCCTCCTCCCATGGCGAGCCCCTGGCCACCCCTCACGTCCTTCCAGGAAAGTGGCCCTCACCCCCGACTCCAGCACAGCCCCTTTCCCATGCTGCACTGTGAGTGATGCTGAGTTCTTACAGTTCTGATGCTCAGAGGACTGTGCATCCTCACAATCAGGGCAGTGTCTGCCATGTAGAAGTTGTTCAATAAACGTCTGTTAAACGAATGACTGAATGAATGATTTAGCATGTTTTCTTGTTCTTTAAGGCCCAGATTCTATCTGTTCCGGCTGCACACTGGAATGAGGTGTGTACTCAAGAGGATAAACTGAAGGCACTCAAGTGCCTTCAGCACGAGGTCCACACTTTCTCTTCCGCACAGGGCGCTCTGCCTGGCCCAGTCCGGCTGCCTGTCTGCACCCCTACTTGCAGCAGCATCACCGGGGGCATTAGATGTGTTGCCCACCACACCCTCAGTGTTCAATTCCAGCAGGAACCCTCTCTCCATGGCAGCAGCCCCCACCCCTCCTGCCACCCCCAGAGCCTCCCCATTCACGCTCACCAGCTATATTAATACTCAGGAGCTGTTAGGGATCAGAATAGCACAGGCCACGTCTGTCTCTCTGGTGATCCTCTCTCTGCTGTTAGCTTTCAAACTGTTCACCACAGTAGGTGCCCCCCAACCCAGGCTCAGGCCACTGGACTGCTAACGAGGACAGCAGTGGAAAGCCGGATTCAGAGCTGTGGGAGGATGCCAACTTGGTAATCTGTGAAATTAGTAAATAGACTGATGCAGTAAAAATGTGAGTTTTTGGAATTCTTCAATTTTTGGAGTGTAGATGTAAAATAAAACGTAAAATGTTAAAAAAAGCAGGCAACAAAATGGAACAAACTGCGGTCTTTATTGGAAAAAATAAAATATGGCCTGAGACACAGGGTATTTCAGCCTGAAGAACGGAGGCTCTTGGAAGGTGCTGGAATTAGATTACTATAATAATGCATTAACCTTCAGCTTAAAAACCAAAGGAAAAAAAAAAGTAAATGGTTAGCTGTACTAGAGAGGTCAGAACACATGACGGAGAAGAAACCAGAAGGTAGTTCTGGATGGGAGACAATTTGGCACCATGCCTTGCTCAGTGTTCTACTTCTTTTAGTGAAATATCAATTTTGCACAATGACATTTTTGGATTTCAGTCAACTTGAAAGTGGAACAGCAGGAAAGGGACACGTAATATATCAGTTATAACACCCCTCCCTTACCTATATTCTGTCAAAATTGTTTTTTTGTTCATGGGTTTAAGGTCTGAGACATGAATCAAGCCACATTTCGGACTTCCACGGGCGCCATGGTCAGTATCCAACCCAATGTGCAGATGGGAGGGGGGGCCTGCGAGGTCTGAGGGCGGGCTCCTCAGCTCCGCGGACCCGGCTCGGAGGGAACCACGCTGAGCAGGGGAGTCCCATTCACTTTACTTTAGGAGCCAAACGGGCAGTGACCTGACTTCCTGGACGTTACCCAGAGACGTATCTTTCTCTGAGGCTTCCTTTCTAGCTTATACTTTCCCCATGTTTGTTTCAAAGGCAGTAAACATCTCCAAATAAAATTACTTATCCTCCATGGTAATATAAGACAGTGCCACCAAAAGGTTTCAAATCAAGTCACTGGGTGTGGTCACTCCAACATGCTGACAGTGGCTGTCCTGTGGAGTCAGGATGCCAGCGCTGTGGCCACGGAGTCGCTCCCCGATATAGGGGAGACTGGAGAGCCGATCCCTGGTTCTGTCTCTAGCCGTCCAGGTGGCGGCAGGGTGTGAGGAGACAGCCCACTGGCCTGCCCTGGGCACCACAGTGCACTTAGCCAGCGCCAGGGCCCAAGTCTGCACCTTCTGGGTTTCCCGGTCTGTTAAATGAGGGAACTGAACTAGAAGATTCTAATTTCTTTTATAGTCTCAGTGTAATAGTAACCTCTTCAGAATCTGAAATTGAGTTTTTATTTATTTTTCTTAAATATGCTTTATTGCTTTTTAGAGAGAGAGAAGGGAGAGGGAGAGAGAGAAACATTGATGTGAGAGAGAAACACCCATTGGCAGCCTCCTGCACGGGGATGGAGCTGGCAACCCGGGCATGTGCCCTGACGGGGAATCGAACTGGTGACCTTTTTGTGCATGGGATGACACTCAACCAACCAAGCCACACTGGCCAGGGCGTTTTTAAATACATTAGAAGACCCAGCCCTGGGCGTATATGAGATGTGAGCCAACGGATTATCGGTGTTGCCTCCTCACACGGATTCCTCTCTGTCTACACAGCTCTCCCAGCTCTGCGACTGTCATGCTTCGGCAGTGAGTGGCTCCTGCTTTCCCCCTCTGACAAGCCCAGGGCACTGACCTTGAGCCTCTGGTTCTCCTTTTCTGTGGCTTCCCTCCAAAATGCCTCTCCCTCCGCTGATCTCATGGGGCCCCCGACTCCTGTCAGATGTCCACCTGTGCTGGTCACAGAGCAGGTGGTCAGCCGGCTCTCCCCAACAATGCTCCTGTGCCGGTCTAGCGCCCAGAGCAGGCCTCGGACGGCCAGCCGCAGCAGGCTGCCCTGTGCGGACGCACCTGGTGTGGGAGCTGTGTCCAAAAACCCAGGGCCATTCTTCCTGCCCGCCCTCAATCCCTGCCGCCCACCTCTCTGCCCCAAAGAGAAAGTGCCTCACCTTTCCCCAGTTTTGCCCAATTCGCTCTTTGCATCTTCTCCCCAGATCCACGTGCCCCTCCTGCCCTCCCCGCCTTCCTTGACCCCTCTTTCTGTCCAGAACAAACTCCCCACGTGGCCTGTTCCAGCACCTCCCACCTGGCTGTCCCTGTTCGTTCACTGCAAGTTCCAGGAGAGGAAGAACCCGGACCCTGGCATCTACGGTGGTATCCCCGGCACACAGTAGCTCAATAATAAATTTAAACCTCAAGCCCTGGACAGTTTGCTCAGTGGTTAGAGCGTTGGCCCACGGACCAAAGACTCACGGGTTCAATTCTAGTCAAGGTCACGTACCTCAGTTGTGGTTTGTCCCCAGCCCTGGTCGGGGTTGTGTGGCAGGCAACCAGTCAATGTGTCTGTCCCTCTCACATTGATGTTTCTCTCTCTCTCTCTCCCCCTCCCTTCCACTTTATCTGAAGATAAAATAGAAAAACATCTTCAGGTGAGGATTAAAAAAAAATTTAAGCCTCAAAAAACCAACCATGACTGGTCAGCCCAGGAAGTGATTCATGGGGGACAGGACGGGTTTGCTGAGAGGAGGCAGGAAGAGGCCCGAGAAGGGATGGCCGCGGCAGGACAGATGAGCTGTGGTCTCCTTCCCTGGCTGCACCCCAAACTCAATGGCAACTGTTCTCACTAAGGTCATCCAGTGGCCTTCTAACTGTCCCTGAGGTGTGCTTGAAAACAAGGAAGGACATTTTTGTTTTCACAGGATGTGAGTGGAGGGGTCTATAGGCTATGGGGGGGCGGGGGGCGGCAGATATGCTAACTATTCTGCAGCATGCTAACTACTCTGTAATGCCCACGGCAGCCCGAAACACTCCAGCCCTTGGCTTACCTGCCCTCTGGTAGCAAGGGACCTCAGTGGGTCTCCGTTTCTCTGACCACCGCACCCCTTGGTCCTTCTCAGCCTCTCCAGGGCTCCTTTCCTTCTGTCCATGACTGAAGTCTGGTGTTCTCCCGAGTTTACTCAGGGTCCTCTTCTCCCCGGCCACACTCTCCTTGAGAGAGACCTCACCCCTTGTCCAGGTGCTGACCCCTTCCTGAATGTCCCCAGCCCCATACATGTTACTGTTTATCAGGCCTCTCTTTCTAGATTCCCACAGACCCATTCCCTCCACGTGTTCAAAACTTCACTCATCTCCTTTCTCCGACCCCTGCAGCCCTCCTCCTTATATTATAAGTGCCTCAGCTGCCCGCCAAGTGTCCAGACAACAACCTGGGGGCTTTCCTTCCTTCTTTCTCTCCCTCACCTCCCACATCTAATGGGGCATCAGACTATCAACTAAGCTTCCTTAGTATCCTCAAATGCAACTGCCTTTCTCTGCCTCATGACACCGCCTTAGAACAGACCCTCTCATTTCTCACCTGAACGATAGTCTATCTCCTCACTTCTCTCCCTGCTCCAGCTTCCATTCTGTCTTCCTCTGGGCTGAGAACAGCTTTGTTGGTACCACTCCTCTAGTAAGAACTGGCTTCCCGTAACCCTGGAGACAAAGTCCAGATTCTTTATTACAGCACGTGGGGTTGCTGAGCTGATGCCTACCCCCTGCTCACCTCTCCAGCTGCATCCCCTACACACTCTGAACTCCTGACTCCAGGTCACACGCAGGTGTCACCTGTACCAGGCTCTGTCATGCTCGAGTCCACTCTGTACCTTTGCATATCCTGTTCCTCTGTGCTTGGACATCTGCTCCTCCCTTGCCCCACCTCCCCCAATTCCTATTCAACCTCCAGGGCTCCATTGAAGGACTTTTGACCTCTGAGACTTTCCTCTGCAGGCACCTTTTTCTCTAGTGTATTCTCTTTAGCTGGATGAGTGACTTTGTATCTCACCAATCTGTAAACTCCTCGAGGGCAAGAACCACTCATCCCAGGAGCACCAGCCAGGGCTTGAAACACAGAGCATGCTCATTGCATGAATGAATGGCTCTCAGTCTCAACACATTACTGAAATGCATTTACACTCAAAGTAGGAACAATAATTAGAGCTAGTGAGGCCTCACAGAGGCCAGCTACCTCCACCTAGGAGCCTGAGATCACCCCAACTGCCTCTTCCTACCTGGGCATGGTCACCAGGACATCACTCCCCAGGGTGACCTGTTACTTTTCTTTTTGTTTTATTTATTTATTTATTTATTTATTTATTTATTTATTTATTTATTGTTATTCCTCACTCGAGGGTATTTTTCCATTTTTTTTTTAGATAGAGTGAAAGGGAGGGAGGGAAGGAAGGAGGGAGAGAGAGAGAGAGAGGAAGAGAGAGACATCAGTGTGAAAGAGACACATCAATTGGTTGCCTCCTACACAACCCTGACCGGGCCTGGGGATTTGCCCTTGACAGGGAATTGAACCTGCAACTCTCTGGTCTGCAGGCCAATGCTCTAACCACTGAGCAAAACTGGCCAGGGCGCATTTCAGTATTTTAAAAATCTATTTTGAAAGTAATACTAGTACCTTATTTTTATTATTATTATTATTATTTTTTTAATCTTCACCTGAGGACATTTTTGCATTTATCTTCAGATAGAGTGGGTGGGAGAGAGAGAGGAAGAGAGAGAGAGAGAAACATCGACGTGAGAGAGACATATCGAGTGGTTGCCACCCACAGGACCCCAACCAGGGCCGGGGACAAACTGCAACGGAGTTACGTGCCCTTCGCGGGAACCGAACCTGGGACTCTCTGGTCTGCTGGCTGACGCTCTAACCGCTGAGCCAAACCGGCCAGGGCCCAGTACATTATTTTAAAAGTCTTCATTCTATAAGGCTTATAACAAAATGCAGCACAATCTGGCTCTTTAGAGGCAAAACACTGGAAACATTTTAGCTGTTTCAACTTACAATTACCTTTCTCTATTTAAATTATATACTGAAATTGTTAGTTCCTGATTTTATTTGCTTTTAACTTCCTGTTATGAAAAGTGAGAATTTAATTCTCTCCGTTTATTTCTCCTTCCATCTTCCCATTTGGTTCTATGTTAATACCTGGTCACATCGGACCGCCTGTAGTTTAGATACCTACCATTCATAGCCGAGTCACAGATGTTCGGTCACGTCCATGACTGCACTTCCTTCTGTATTCATCTTGTTTGCC
The DNA here is from genome assembly GCF_014108415.1 of Molossus molossus. Taxonomy (NCBI): domain Eukaryota; kingdom Metazoa; phylum Chordata; class Mammalia; order Chiroptera; family Molossidae; genus Molossus; species Molossus molossus. The sequence goes on from NW_023425344.1 coordinate 189,155,727, forward strand.
TGGAGTTAAACACCGCCTTGGGTTTGTTTGGTTCGTTTTCTATCTATCTGTCACTAATTCACTCCCAAGGTTCCCAGCAGAATATAAAGTTCTTCTCAGTAGTTTCAAACTCACCAGCTAATGGACCACCTCAACTTTCTTTCTTGGAGGCTCCTCTGGGAGCGCTCTGCCCGGGCTCAAGCCGGGGTGTGCTTCCCTCTGAGCCTGCCCGGGCTGTCCTCCCTGCTCTCCTTCCTCCTCGCCCCTCCTCTCCTGGGTGCACCTCCTGCGTCTTGGCCCTCACGGCTCTCTCTCACTCACCCTGTCCCCCATTTCCGCGGAACACGCTGTCTGGCACAGGTGCTAGCAAACCACCTTAAAGGGCTAGACTAGAGAATAAAGAGTCAAAAGGCAAAATAGATCAAGGCACTTATATAACTATTTAAAATGTAACCATTAAAAAAAGCCAAATGCTCTTAGTTTGTGGGTTTATAAAATACAGGTAGAGGCTGGACTTGGCCTTGGCCTGGGGCGGGGAGGGGGGCGCTCAATGGGCTGACTCCTGAGCTAGCAGCTCCCTCAGGATGGGAACATGGTAACGTAATTTTTTTTTGAGGCCTCACATGCTCTACGATGACTTTATTCCACCTGCACCCTTGATCGATGCTCTGACTAGATTCAGAACTCTATGTCAGAAATCATTCACCCGGGGGACTCCAGGCCATCGTGCTGCTGGGGTTTAGCTCTTGGTGTTGCTGTCTAGGAAACTAGTACATTCCCAAGGGCCTGGGTTTTCTCTCTGGAAGTTTTTAAGATTTTTCCTTCATGACCAATCTATAGTCACGGCCACAGGTCTCAGAGTTCCCACTTCCTTAGGGCTTGTGGGGTGGGTGGGGAACCGAAAGCAAAGGGGAGAGGAGCACCCGGGTCTGAGGGGTTGCAGGGAAGGGGAGCATCAAGGATGCGGCAGAGATCTGGGGCCAGGAGACAGGGCGGAAGGGGAGAAGTCAGGAGGAGGACTTGCTCCTGGGGTGAGAGGTCAGTAGGCCCCTGCAGGGAGCCAGCATTTCTAAGTTTCCGCCTCTTTAAGGTTAAGAAGAGCTACCTTCCAGGTACAGGGGCCCAAGAAGGCTGGCACAGCCATGAGTGGCAGACCCGCTGCAGGCCAGTGACTCACAAGAGAATGAGCCTGTCCTTCGGCCTTTGCCCCTCTGGCTTCCCTGCCACATGACCCGGCCTCCCGATGACCTGACCAGCTGCTCTTAGTCCTTGCCTGGTCTCCATCCTGCCTCTGTGACAGTCTTGGCCCCTAATTACCATCAACCTTCACCTACCTTCATACTTTGCGTAGACTTCAGCTATTCTCGTTGGGTTATGACAATCTGACAGAGCTATTTTTATGTGGAGAGGTTTTCTTTGGCTGGAACCCAACTTCTTCACCCTACCCATGAACTTCAGCCCATCACTGACCTACCTCTAAGGGTTGAAGAGAAAGCCCTGGGCGGGGGAGTTTGGGGACAGCTCTCTGGAGACAGCTTCTAGGTGCTTACCACACACTTGCTGGTCTCAGGATGTTCCATCATTATTCTCAGCATAAACACCTGCTTTCTCTAAGAATGCACTATTTCAATCTCTGCCTTTCATAGTCTCTGTTCTCTCCTTTGAAAATCACAGTGGTCATATTCAATTAAACGCACTTGCAATTCATAGGGAGCTATGGCTGCTTAACAAGGGTGCTTTTTACTTGAAAATTAAGTGATTTAAAAAAAATTATTTTATCATTAAAAATATATTTTTTTCTTTATTGGTTTTAAAGAGAGAGGAAAGGAGAGGGAGAACGAGATAGAAACACTGATGAGAGAGAACATCGATTGGCCGCCTCCTACACGCCCCTCACTGGGGCTCGGGCCCACAACCTGGGCATGTACCCTGACAGGGAATCGAACTGTTGACCTCTTGGTGCATGGGTCAGCGCTCAACCACTGAGCCACACCTGCTGGGCAGTGATTTTTTTTTTTCAAATGGGAAGAAGAACTTTTCTAGAAGGGTGAAAATGCATAGTTAATATATATTTTGATATCTGAAAAGAAGTAACAATAATCATTTTTCATAATATAGACCAAGAGAGTAAAAATAGACAACATCTTGGCTGATGGGGAACGTCAATCATGAAGGGTGTTGGAGCTGATTTAAAACTAGGCTTAAACTGATACATGTGATCTAAAGGGTGAGCACTTCTGCTTCGTACAAACTTCCTGACCACGTTACCCCTATTTAATGGACTAGAGTAGAACAGGGGAGAGATAGGGAGGCAGTAAAGAATATTGAGGCTATGACATCTCTTATTTTCAGCTCCAAGATGCACAAGAAATCCTTAATTAAATTTCTAATTCCTTCAGAAATACATACACATTATACTTAATATTATACAACTCAGCTGTGAATTTTTCTGGAATGACAGGACAGTGTGGATGGCAGACCAATGCCTCCTAAAAGCTAAGAATCCTGTTATAACAGCATTTTAAGTATCCCCTCTTTTCTCTAATAAAAACACAAAATTGCCCTAGCCAGTTTGGCTCAGTGGTTAGAGCGTCGGCCTGCAGTCCGGAGAGACCCGGGTTCGGTTCCCGCTAAGGGCACGTACTTCAGTTGCAGTTTGTCCTCGGCCCTGGTTGGGTTGTGCGGGTGGCAACTACTCGATGTGTCCCTTTCACGTCGATGTTTCTCTCTCTCTCTCTTTCCCTCCCACTCTATCTGAACAAAATAAAAATAAAAAAATGTCCTCGGTGAGGATTAAAAAAAGATTAAAAACACAAAATCAATGTATAAATAAAAAAGTGGAAAGTGAAAGTCATTCATATTTGGGATGGGGGTCAGGGACAGAGACAGGGCCTTGGAGGGAGTGAGGGTCAGGAATGCCAGCTGCACACACTGCTGGTCAGCAAGTGGCAAGACGGCTGAGTCAGCAAGCTCACCCAGCAGGTTCCTTTAGCTGTCAGACTCTGGTGCCTGTAGGCCTCAAATCCATAGGCTCATTACTTATCCTGTCTATACTTCCTCTATGTGGCATGAGGCCCCCAAGACCCAGGCAGGGTGGGCTCAGAGGGGAGGGTGTGATGGGACGGAGGCACTAGAGAGAGGAGTGAGCTGAAGCTGGGCAATGGATGAGCAGGAAGAGGGCTGAGGAGGGAAGCCTGGAAAATCCCCCACCAGGGGACCCTCGGAGGACTGGTCTGGGGATAGGAGGATCCTGGGGAACGAGGGAAGAATGAGTTTCAAGAAGATGGGTCCTGGCCAGTGTGGTTCAATGGTTTGAGCATTGTCCTCTGCACCAAGAGATCACCGGTTTGATTCCTGGCCAGGTCATATGCCCCTGGTTGTGAGCGCGACCCCCAGTAGGGGGCACGGAGGAGGCAGCTGATGGATATATTGCTCTCACATCGAAGTTTCTCTCTCTCTCCCTCTCCCTTCCTCTTTCTCTAAAAGTCAATAAAAATATATATTTTTTAAAAAGTGAAAAAACTCTGGCCAGTTTGGCTCAGCGGTTAGAGTGTCGGCTTGCGGTCCAGAGAGACGCAGGTTCGGTTCCCGCTAAGGACACGTACCTCAGTTGCAGTTTGTCCCTGGCCCTGGTTGGGTCGTGCGGGTGGCAGCCACTCGATGTGTCCTTTTCACATCAATGTTTCTCTCTCTCTCTCTCTCCCTCCCACTCTATCTGAACAAAAAATGGAAAAATGTCCTCAGGTGAGGATAAAAAAAAAAATGTAAAAAGAAGAAGATGGAGGGACCTGAGATGAAAGTGCAAAAAAGTCAGAAGGATGAAGCAATGGGCTAGGCCGCTGAAACTCACTTGGTTGTTGCTTACTTTTTATCCTCACCTGAGGAGACTTTTTCCATTTTTGTTCAGATAGAGTGGGAGGGAGAGAGAGGGAGAGGGAGGGGGGGGGAGAGAGAGAGAGAGAGAGAGAGAAAGAGAGAGAGAGAGAGAGAGAGAGAGAGAAACAGTGCCATGAAAGGGACACATCGAATGGCTGCCTCCCACACAACCCCAACCAGGGCCGGGGATGAATCGCAACTGAGGTACATGGCCTTTACCAGACTCGAACCCGTGACTCATTGGTCCGTGGGCCGACGCTCTAACCACTGAGTCAAACAAGCCAGGGCAGGTTGTTGCTTCTAAAATAACATTTCCTGTTGTAAGTTACACATACAGATTGAGAAAAAATCTGGGAAGTACAAAGAAGGAAATTAAAATTACCTATAAACTTATCATATAGAGTGGTTCATTCTATTCCAGCATTAAAAACTTAAAAAAAATGTTTATGTATGTGAATGTGCAAGAATTTTCTCTCCTCTATATAAAAAGGGGTGTATGTATATGTATGTAGTGTGTATATATATACATGGATATAACAAAATTGGAATCATATATTATCAAGCTTTATATACATTACAATGCAAACATTCCCCTATATAATTATGTGTCCTTTAAATTACTTTTTATTAAGAGCCAATAATATTCTACTGTCTGGAAATGTCATTATGTATATAATCATTCATTATTTGACTGAATCTTGATGTATTTATGTATTTATTTTGATCCTCTTGAGAGTCAGTTTCCCAAAGCATGGGACTGTATTTAAGTCTTTTTTTTAATAAAAAAAAAATTATTCACAAACTTCCACCACCCCACCTTTGCAACCATCACCTGGTTGTCTCTACATTTGGGTTGTTTCTGAGCTGCTTGTTTATTCATTTGTTTTGTTTTGTTTTTTTAGATTCCATATGAGTGAAATCATATAGTATTTATAATTCTCTGACTTATTTAACCTAGCATAACACTCTCTAGATCCATTCATGTTTTCACAAATGGCAAGATTTCATTCTTTCTTATTGCTGAATAATATTCCATTATTTATGGAATCCTTCTGTATCCATTCATCTACTGATGGACATCTAGGTTGTTTTCATATGTTGGCTATTACTAGTAATGCTGCAATGAACACAGGGGTTCATATAAAAATTTCAAATTAGTGGTTTTCTTTTCTTTGGGTAAATACCCAGGAAAGGAGTTGCTGGATCATATTGCAGCTCTATTTTTAGTTTTTTTTTTTTTTTTTTTTGAGGAATTGCCATAGTATTTTCCATAGTGGCTGCAATAATTTACAATCCCACCAACAGTGTTCAAGGGTTCCCTTTTCTCCACGTTCTTGTCAACACTTGTTATTTGTTGATTTATTGATGATAGCTATTTTGACAGGTGTGAGGTGATACCTTATTGTGGTTTTAATTTGCATTTCCCTGATGATTAGTGGTGATGAGCATTTTTTTAATATGCCTGTTGGCCATCTGTATGTCCTCTTTGGCAAAATGTCTATTCAGGTCATCTGCACATTTTTTAAATTGGATTGCTTAAAAATGTGCTTTTTAGTGTTGAGTTGTATGAGTTTCTTATATATTTTGAATATTAACCTCTTATCAGATGTCTCATCTGTGAATATTTTTCCTAATTCAATAGGCTGCCTTTTTGTTTTGTTGATGGTTTCCTTTGCTGTGCAAAAGTATCTAGTTTGATGTAGTCCCATGTGCTTTTTATTTTATTTTTAAATCCTCACCCGAGGATATTTTTCCATTGATTTTTAGATAGAATGTAAGGGAGGGAGAGAAAGAGAGAGAGAAACATCAATATGAGAGAGACACATAGATTGGTTACCTCCCACACGACCATAACCAGGGCTAGGGATCGGACTGCAACCCAGGTACAAGCCCTTGACTGAAAATCAAACCCTCGTCCCTTTGGTCTGCAGGCTGATGCTCTAACTGCTGAGCCAAACTAGACAGGGCCATGTGCTGTGTGTGTGTGTGTGTGTGTGTGTGTGTGTGTGGGGCCCTTGCCTGAGGAGAAATATCCAAAAAGATATTATGAAGAGCAATGTCAAAGAGATTACTGCCTATGTTTTCTTCTAGGAGTTTTATGTATTTCAGGAGTTACATTTAAGTATTTAATTCATTTTGAGTTTATTTTTGTATATGGTGTAAGAAAGTGATCCAATTTCATTCTTTTGCTTATATCTGTCCAGTTTTCCCAACACCACTTATTGAAGAAACTGTCTTTATCCCACTGTATATCCTTGCCTCCTTGGTTGCAATTTAATTGACCATATAAATAAGGATTTATTTCTGGGATCTCTATTCTATTCCATTGATCTATACATCTATTTTTATGCCAGTACCATAATGTTTTTATTGCTGTAGCTTTATAGTATAGTTTGATATCAGAGCACAGTACCTCCCACTTTGTTCTTTCTCAAGATTTCTTTGGCTATTTGGGGTCTTTTGTGGTTTCATATAAATTTTAAAATCAGTTGTTCTAATTCTGAGAAAAATGTCATTAATTATTTAATAGGGATTGCATTGAATCTGTATATTGCTTTAGGTAGTAAGAACTCTATGCTTCTTAGAACTGGATGTCTGTTTCCGTTCCCAGGTTAGGGAAGTTTTTAGCCATTATTTCTTTAAATAAAATTTCTGCTTCTTTTTCTCTTTCTTCTCCTTCTGGGATCCCTATAATGCAAATGTTTTAAGTGCTTGATGTTATTCCCAGAGGTCCCTTAAACTATCCTCATTTTTCCCCCTCTAATTCTTTTTTGGGGGGCTGTTCTGATTGGTAGAGTTTCACTAGTCTGTCTTCCAAGTCTCTGATCTGTTCTTTTGTGTTACCAAATCTGCTGTAGAGTCTTTCTAATGTGTTTTTTGTTTCAGTTATTCTTCAGGTCTGCTTGATTCTATATTATACTTTCTAACTCTTTATTGAAGTTCTCCACTCTCAAGTTTGGTTGACCATTTCTTTAAATTCTTTATCGAACAAATTAGTTCTGTTTCCCTCATCCCCCCAACCCTCAGCCCCCAGAATTTTTCTGTTGTTCCTTCATTCGAGAGATATTCTTGCATCTTTCCATTTTGTTTGACTTTCTATGTTTGTTTATATGAATTAGACAAAATAGCTCTCTCTTCCAGTTTTGAAAAAGTGGCCTTATGTAGAAGTGGCCTCAGTGTAAGCTGTGTGTGCTGGTGGTTTTGGCAGTGGGTGCTGTAGGCATCAGGGGCACCAGCCTCCTGAGCCGGAGTGGCTCTGCGTAGAGAGGCCAGGTGCATGTAGCAGTGCCTTACTGACCCTGCTTGCTCCCTTTGTTTGGGGGCCAATATGGACTCCAGGATGAGTCTGGGAACTCATTGCAGGGACCTTGCAGGTAGGCCAGAGCAGTTGGCCCACCCTATGGAGGTGGAGGGAGATGTAAACAAGGGCCCTCACCAGCCCTCCAACCCCAAAGAGTTCCCATAGTACTTGAAGAGCTCCTGCAGCTGCTCAGCTTTCTCTATACGGCCTCTCTCTGGTTTGTTACAAAGTAGTCCCGTGTAGAGGTAACCAGAGTGCAGGCAATGTGTGCCAGGTGTTTCTGGGAAGCTGCTTAGAGCTGGGCATGCGCTTACGGCCCCTGGGGCACTAGCCTGCGGGCTGGAGCAGCTCAGGGGGGAGGCCAGGCTGGGCAGTGAAACCCCTTCTTCTCGCGGGCTCCAGAGGACAGAGGCTCCAGGCGACAGAGGCTCCAGGCAATGTAGCTGGGGCAGCGTAGTAGTGGTTTTCAGGTCGGTCAGAGCACGCACCGGCTCCTCGCTGGAGACCTCCCGCAGCTCCCCCGGGCTCCCTGGCTCCCAGCCTCCCCATTCGGTCTCTCTCGCTTGTTTGTTGTCAGGAGCTGTTCATTCAACCCTCAGTTGTCTCGCAGGTGTGACTGCTGTCTGTCTGAGTTTGCTCATGGGAAGGGGGATTCTGTTTCCTTGCCGTCACCATGTTGGACGGCCTCTCACCGAATATTTAAGTTGTTTAGGTTGGGTATTTATGTTTGTTTCTGGCCCTCCTTTTTGGAAGCAGGCGGCAGTTTTAAATAGTTAAAATCCACCGCTTACTTTATGATTTTGTGTTTCTTCCCGGCCCAGTCTTGGAAGGTAATATACTTCTAGAGATTTATCCATTTCTAATAGATTTGGTAATTTAATATTTCTGAATCTGTTTCTTCATCTGTAAGCTGAGAATAAGAATACCTGTTTTATCTGTGTCCTGGTTTTGCTATGAGATCATGTGTATAGGATATTTCATTGTTTTTATAACTTCAGAACAGTTTAACGTGGAATGACTTGGTGGCTGTTGAGGCCACCAGACGAGCTGGGAAAAGGTGAAGGAAAAGTGATGGTCTGGGGGTGGCGATGTTCAGTTGAGGTGTTTCCTGGACCGTGAGAAGAGGCCCAGGGGCCTCTGAAATGCAGGATTCTTGCTCGGGAGAGAGGACAGAGAGAGGACCGGGCTACGCCCCAGCTTTGGGAATCTAGCTTTGTGCTGTAGCAATAGGTGATCTCTTCCAAATGAAGGTGTATTGTCAGACAAGACCAAGGCCCAGAGCTCGGCCTTCGGACACACAGGTAGGAAAAGTAATGAGGCATGCAGGAGTAACAATTGAGGACGGGTGCAGGAAACCAGGAGTAGACACAGAGAAGTCAACAGGAAAAAAAAATCAAGAAAATTCAGGTTTAATTCTCATCAGACACTGTTCTGGGCCCTCTAAAAGTTGGCTCTGTGTTAACTTAGTTCTGTCTGCCTTATTTGAGTGGGACTGAATCACTGAATTATGCGGTTAAATCCCGAGGGTAGAGCGGCTAACAGATGGACAAATATCCTCACCCAAAGAAAAATCAATCTAAACAAAGATAAAACATGATTGGAGAACCAGAGGCCAATAAACCTATTCCTGAAGCTACTAAACTCAAAGTAAGCGAACTTTTGCAGTTGTCACTGGGCATCTGTAAAACCTTCCAAATATTTCTTGGATGTTAAAAAAAACCCAAAAAACAGAAAAGTTAAAATCTTCCGAGAGCTCCATGTAGGGCAGTTCCTGACTGAGAAAAAGGAGTGAGCCCGTGATGGTCTGACCCTGGGGCAGACGTGCCCAGGAGGGAGAAGCCCCAGGGGAGGAGAAGGAGGGGCAGGGGCAGCAAGGACACCGTGGAAGGTGCTGGAAGGGAACAGAGCAGGCGTCCTTTTGATATCCCGACACCCAGAATAACTCTGCTCCGTTTTAAAAATTACATATGTTTTGGGGGAAGGATAGAGGAGTCAAAGGATCAGGCTTCCAGTTCTGACACTGCCTGGCCATATAGCCAGGTGTTTTTAGTGTCCCCAAGTAAACATTTCAGAAAGGAGGACTATGATTCTCTTATAAAGCGCCCCCCCCGCCCCCAGCCAAGCTCTCTTGCATCTTTTCAAAACTGCTTTTGGATTACACTCATTCCTTTGGAAAAGCACATCTATTCTTAGGCTCAGTCTGATTGTCTTCTCTCTGTTGTTTTCACATATTCTACCAAGAGCTTGTGTTCTTTTGGTTGGAAAAACGTTACTAAAATGCAGTAAGAGAGAGCTCTGAAAACCCAAACCCACGTGTCTCGTTCTGAACCTCAAGTTCTCGTCACTGCTGCAGTCTCGTCTCTGAATCTTCTCTTCCCCTGGAGTCCAGCCGGTCACCGTGGCCTGGGGCTGCGCTATCTGAAATGATTCGAAAAGCTGGCGTGGACGAGGGGCGTAGGGCCCAGCTTGAGCGCACTCCGGCGAAAAGAATGTCGGCTTGTCTTGGGCACCTTTCTTGACTGCTCTCCACCCCTTCTCTCTCCTGTGTTTGCTGCATTCACCCCCCACCAGGTCCCCAGAGCCCTGGAGATATGCGGCTGCAGGGTCCTTCCAGGACCTCGCTCCCTGGCCGCTCTCCCCTCCGGCCTGTTCCGGAGCCCGTGCCGGCCACCCCTGCCCACGTGCTACTGGGTTAATGCAGGTAATGCCTGCAGATTAAAACAGGGTCCTAACCAAACAGAAGGAGACTAATGAAGGAACCCAGCGTTCAGGGTTCTGGGTCCCATGGGAGCTGATGGGAGCTGCAGAGAAGCCTGGTGGCATCCATTGACCTAAATACATAGTCTGCCTGGCAGAAGAGCATTATTTCCGAAGTTAGATTGGCTCCATATCCACTGACAAGCTGCGCATGACTGAGCAAGTTACTTAACCTTTCTATGCCTCAGTTTCCTGGTATATAAAATGGGGCTATTTACAGTACCAAGCCCAGAAGGGTTAAACACCATATAAATCATTAACCCAGCCTCAAATACATTGTGCGTGCTTAATTAATATAAAATAATAAGTAAAAATTCAAAACATCACTATTATTTGACACTTAGTACTAGCCCCCTGGGGCTGAACTCTGGCTGGCAAACACCATCCTCACAGTTTTTCATCTGTCTGAGATTTGCCACAACTTCTTATGCCCTCCTTTCTCTTACCTGTAGCCCCTACTGCAGTCTCTCTCCCCGACTTGCACTTTCTCTCTGTTATCCCCAGGAAACCAAGAAGCCAGACTCAAACGCGGTAGGAAAGAGGCCTGCCCTGCCGCCGGCCCCCATCACCCCCCTCCCATATTCTACACTGACATATCAGTTTACCGTTTCAGCAGGACCCACAGACCCCAAAGCAGGAACGTGGCGCGTGTGTGCTCACCAGGGCAGCCCGTCACAGAGCTTCCTCCTGCACATACCATCAGATGCCTCGATTACAAAAGAAACCGGGAGTCTCCATAAAGCTCTGTATCACCAAAATGCTTCCTTTCAGGGCTAGAAGAGTTTCACAGGGAGCGTATTTTCCTTCTGAGCAGAGAACCCAGAAGCTAGTGGCTGCGCCTGTGGCTTTTCAACAGCTGAAGCCAATCCCTGGACATTGCCAAAGCGTCTCCTTGTTTCCTGGAGAACTGAGCTGCAAAATACTGGTTTCTATTAGGGCGTGTCTCGCACTCTCTGTGCCGCCAAGCTTTCCACTTTTATAGTCTGCACACTGGTAGATTTTCCATGAACAGGCTCAAATTTATTCCCAGGCAATGATGTTTAGGAAACCCAATCTGATCGTGAAGATTGTTCTGAGGCAGTCTCAGAATTTTGTGCCGTGTAGTTGCCCAAAAAGAGTATTTCTGATGTATAAGAAAATAATGTATATTTTTGGCATGGCTTAATATGTGTGGGGGCAAAGGGTATTCACTCACTCTATATGTTTTCTTGGACTGGGTGGTTAGGGGAAACTTTTAATTTTTAATTCTTCTCTCTTCTTTATTTCTGTACTCGTACAAAGAATAGCCCAAACACCCACCTACACAGGCATTTTACATAAAGGCTTGGAAGCCAAGTGACCGAAGAACACAACAAAATTATGTATATAGTGTTTTTATAAAGATTTACATGTGAATTCAAGTGGGAGCCAATAGTAACTCTGGAGGAAAATAAACCAGTTGGAGAAAGTGCTAGTACAAAGTGTGACTATAATTTGGTTTTGTTGATAAATAAAAAAGCAGGTGCCATATTTTTTAAAGAGAAATGTAACGTAGGAAATAGAGCTTTATGTTTACAGACTCATAAATATTCTCTCATCATCTCCAGAAACTTACACATTGGCTACAGCCACCACCACGGCACTCAGTTCTACATGGGAGCCCTCTTCTCCCAGGCGGCTTCTCAGGGGGCCTCCCTTGGGCCAGCCCCACCCTCCAGGCCCCTCCCTCCATGAAGCCTTCCCACCAGAACTCTAAACCACATGTCCACGCTCCAAATCGTACACTAGTTATTGCTGATGCCACCCAGTCTTGCAGATTCAGTGGCGGGGGGGGGGGGTGTTTTGTCTCCCCAACATGGCTGCAAGCCTCTTGAAGGCAGGACCACATATAATTCCACTCCTGTATGCCACCAAAGCACCCTGCACCACTCTGAACACAAAGCAGATGATCAGCCAATAAGCTGTTGGATTGTGTGCATTAGAGATTTGGGTGCAGAGCTATGAGGTCTAGAATGGCTAATTCATCTGGTAATCTAAATTGCCCTAATGAAGTCTAAATAAAGTTGATAGCGCAACACCGACCCCCTACACACTGCTGGCAGACAAGGCTGGCACCCCTAATGAAACGCTGCTCAAGAGTTCGGAGGCTGCCTGTGGTGGATGCCGAGATGTACTGCCCGGGTTCTCCCTTGGGGAGGAAGGCCCGAACACACCGGTCTGCTCATAGTGCTGCCTTCAGATAGCCCTCAGCAGGAGGGAACAGCTTCGCCCAGGGTCACACCCTGTTCCCTGGGATGGCCTGCATGTAATGACAGATCATTATATTACCTATAAAGGCCTGGCCCCAACTCAGAACAGTTCTGAAGGGCTATTCCAGCTCCAGAGCACAAGGCTTTGCTGGGTGTGCAGTGCAGTCCAGTGTCCCTCCCCTTCCCTTTTCTTCCTTAAGTACTGATCCCAAGAGCAGTCTCAGATAAACCTACTGCATGCTGACCTGCATCTCAGAGCCTGCTTCCTGGGGAACCAACCTGCAACATCATCCATACATCTACCCAGCCAGCCAGCAACCTACCACTGTGTTTAGGGCACATGGGTGGTGGTGGTCGGAGGAGATACAGGTGAAAAAGACCCGGCCCTTGGCCTTAGGGAGCTAACAGTCCAGAAGAAGAGATGAGACATGTACAGGAACAACCATAAAGCACACAATGGAAAGTGGCTGGTGTCGAGAGAACAGAAATAGAGATGAGGCCGAAGTATAATCCCAGGCAAGGGGTCAGGAGTCTGCATGCACTGGCTCAGGTTGTGGCAATCGGTGTAAGTATTCTCTCTTCCCATCTGATCTTGAGCCCTGGAGGACAGGGTGGACTGTGTCCTTATCTCTCTTCGCATCTCCTATACTTTCCAACACAGTGTCTCAGACAGTGTAAGAAATCTTAAAACAATGAAGTAAAACCAAACACAGAAGGAAAGCTTTGGCAGTTCCACTTCACTGGACAGGTTTCTGGCTATCTATCTGGCCTTTTAGTGCAGAGTTCTCAGGAGGCTTGTCAAGATGCTCATTTATTTATTACGTCCATAAAAATCTTGGGAAAGCACAAGACAAGGTCTTGATGCTCAGAGCAGCTACAGCCCACTGAGTGGACAAGGCAGAGGCCCCTGAAAATGTCCACAAACAGGAACAAGACTAAGGGCCAAGTGGCACATCATCCCTAGGAGGTCCCTGCCCTCAGTGGGCCAGTTCATCGATTATCGTCTGTCAGTTGACAAAGGTTACTGAACAGCCTCCTCCAGGAACCTAACAATGAGAATCAACGAACTCCAGAACCTCACTGTCCCCCAAAACCAATGCCCTGTGATGACTTATTGTCTCCAGGGGAAAAGTATCCCCAAGTCAAACATCACTAAGTGCCCGATGGAAAAGGGCCAGGAACCCATCTCCTGCATTTCCCTGCCCTCGCCCCTACTCCACACGCCGTCTTCCTCCACTCTCCTTTCACTGCTTTTGTACAATCTGCCACCCACTTCTGATGGTTTCTCTGAAATGGCATTTGCATCCTTCCTCTTCTGCCTCATCTTAGCGCCTAGGGCTACCACCCCCTCCGATGTTGTGGCCACACCCTGGAAGCTGAGGCTCAAGCCTAGGTCATCCTGCACTTCATGTCTGTCCAATGTGGCTTCTGCAAGCCCAGCTCTCAGCGGGTCACATCTCTGCTCAACAGTCAGCACAGGGGGCTCTCTCATCATCATTAGGATCAAGTTATTAAGACCCTCTGACAGCCGGCCCTTCTCTACACTCATCTAACTTTATTTCCCAGTACTCCCCAGTATATGTCCTCCACTCCGGTCCCCTCCCTTTTATTTGTGCCTTTGCTCAAGTGGTGTCTGACTTCTGAGACACCTTTCCTCCCCCTGGCCACCAGTAGAATCCTATGCTCTCCTTGCCACTCTGTTCACATGGACTGGGCTTAGGACCTAGGGCATGAGGAGATCAGGAAGGGAAATGTTAGGAGCCGGCTGTTTTGCCACTTCCTTTATTGTCTTTACGTTCCCTTACCACATCTGCACTGCACGGCACAGAAATGCTTTTCTGCAGCACCCACCCCGCCGCAAGGATGCCCCTCCAGCTTGGCTGCCCTGGACCAGCTAGCTGGGAAGGAGCTTGTCTGCCTCAACTGGGTAGACTTCTTGGTCTGACGAGCCAGAAAGGGAAAAAGCTGACACTGCTAACGTTTACTCGCTTGTTGCATCTTTGGAAAGACTCTCCATCATTAATACACCAAGCTCTAGGGTTTCTGAGAGATGGATAGTGGCTTTGCCAAAGGAGAGACTGCCAAGTTGGGTCTCTGGAATGAATCCAGTGTTCCATAAACCCTGCCTCTCTCCTAATCGTAGAAAGAACCATAAAACAAGAGAAAAGGCAGAGGCGCTGCCGGCAGATTGACACAGAAGCATCATCTGTACTTGCTGAAAAAACAGAAAATGCAGATCAGATCAAGACAAATCTGATCCCCCTCTTCACCCTCCTATGCAGGGTGTTGCTAGGTCAGAGATCTTCTGGTGCTGAGATCTTTGGAAAAGTTTTTTGAAAGGGGTAAAAAGTAGATGGTCCTCAGAGATTTCCTCATTCCTCTTCCTTGAAGGGAACAATGTGTGTGTGTTTGGGGGAGGGGGGGAGGCTTACACCCTTTTCTTCTATTTGACGTGGTATGAACATGTCTCATCTCCAGGTTACCAGGTGGAGTGAGTAAGGGGTGCTCTGCTTTTTACAACTTTCTGTAGCGCCGGAGGAAAAGGGTGGTGGAAGCAGTACATTTAAAACCCCATCTTCATGCCTTGAGCTGGAAGATGATGAGGGTGAAAAGAGGTAAATTAAAAATAATTGGGCCCGGCCGATGTGGCTCAGTAGATTGAGCATTGTCTCATGGACTGAGAGGTTCTGGTGGAATCCTGGTGAGGGCACATGCCCAGGTTGTGGGCTCGATCCCCAGTAGGGGGCGTGCAGGAGGCAGCAACCGATGTATCTCTTATGTAAATGTTTCTCTCTCTCCCTTCTTCTCTCTTTAAAAAAATTAATTTAGCCCTGGCCAGTTTGGCTCAGCGGTTGGAACGTCGGCTTGCGGTCCAGAGAGACCCAGGTTCGGTTCCCGTGAGGGCACGTACCTCTGTTGCAGTTTGTCCCCAGCCCTGGTTGGGTTGTGCGGGTGGTGGCCACTTGATGTGTCCCTTTCACGTTGATATTTCTCTCTCTGTCTCTCTCTTCCTCTCTCTCCCTCCTGCTCTGTCTGGACAAAAAAATGAAACAATGTCCTTGGGTAAGGATAAAAAAAAAAAAATTAATTTAAATAAAACATTTAAAAATAATAATCAGGGTGTAAAGGGGCCTAATATATGGTGACAGAAGATGATTTGACTTTGGGTGGTGGGCACACAGTGCAATATACAGATCTTGTAACATAGAAATCCACACCTGAAACCTATCTGATCATATTAACCAATGTTGTCCCAATAGATTTAATATATTAAAAATAACCACCCAAAACAAACAAGAAAACACACACACACACACACACACACACACACACACAAATACACCACCCCAGAGAGATTTTAAAAAATCTCATTAGATAATTGTATTAATGTGATAATAATGACAACAATACTAATTGTCTTACACACGACTATGGTTTTTACATTTTACAAGGCACTGGGGTACATTATGTATTTGTATACCATGTAATCCAATCAGGTTATAATAAAATAGCAGGGACCATTTATTGAATGACTACCAGGATCACTTTTCATATGTTATTTAATCCTCACAACCCTCTTGTGGTACTACTATTAATTCCCATTTTACAGAGGGTGAAACTGAGGTTTGGAGAGGCTAAGTAATTTGCCTATCAGGTAGAGATGGAAACCTAGGTCTTTCTGATTCCACGATCCAGGCTCTTGACCTTTTAAGGCCCATCTCAGGGCAGGGCATCAAGGAGGAAGGAGCCCTTATATGGCAGTTCCCTATGAAGTAGGCATGCACAGACACACAAATATTCCAAAAATTCCCACTTGCTCTTCTGTCCTGAGTTACAAACCCATCCAGCTTGCATAGATACAGCTCCAGTTAAATGCCACACTCCTCAGAGAGACAAAAGTCAGGCCCTGTGGGTAACATACCTGTCATTTAACCTGTATCTGAAGCTGCAACAGAGTCTCTACTTGACAAGATGTAGCCATAGCAAGGTGGTGAATTAACATCAAGCTTTGAAGCTTTGTCACGAAGAATACTTTAAGACTGCAAATAATGAGTGAGACTGAATGCCATTTAGCAGAATGATCTGTGACATTCAAATACATGTTCAACTTGTGGGATTCAAGCACACAGAGAAAGAAGAAATGACTGTAGAAAACAGGAAGGCACAGACAAATGGTGACAGCTCACAAGAGCTGGCTGCCTTGTTCTTCATCGGACCCATCTGACTCCAGTGGCAATATTTGCTGTTAGCTGTGCAGTGGCTTTCTGACCCATAAACACATACAGATAGTGTCGGGCAGGCTGGAGGAAGAAGCAAGAAGACCCTTAAGAATACCTTCTCGCCCCTTTCCAAGTACCAACTCTCCCCGGTTCTCCTCCTCCCCTCCTCAACCCCAAAGGAGATCTGCGTGGTAGGAGCTGGGAGAGCTTGTCAGTCCCTGGGATTTTGAGAGAGTCCAGTGTCAGTGTCACTGCCCCCTCTTTCAGTTTTGAAGATGCACTTAGATATACAAAACACCCACTGGAACTTTTAAAGGATGGAGGAGATCCACAAGCCACCTGTGAAATGAAATCTTGGTATTTCACTGTCAGGGAAACATCAGGTAGGCAAAGGGCTCATGTTTATTAATTATATCCACACATACCTACACAAAGCAGGTGGCCCTGGCACACACACAGGAATCCTCATACACAGGCGTCTTGGTGATGCCACCTTTCCCTTCAGCAGCCTCTTCCCTTCCCACCCACCTGAAGGTGTTGACCACAGCCGCCCGGTGAGAGGCTGAGGGGCATGATGCGGTGAAAAGGGACTCATTCCGCCCCTGGCTACTCCCAGGTTGTGAGATGTGGGCCGCCCACGGGAGTCACCTGGCCAGGTGCTGTGCAGATGAAGGGGAATAATACATGTAGGGCCCTTGGCACAGTGCCTGGCGCTGTCCTGCTTGGTTCCAGAGCCTGCCTTTCCTAGCTGATGGTGGTTCTTGTCATTTGGTCCCCAACCTTAGGACACCGGTCTGATTTTAGGAAGAGTGGGGACTAGTCCAGGATCTCGGGTCTGTTTCAGCTGGGTCCCAGCATTCGGGTGACAGGTCTGCTAGACAGGGGTGGCCTTCAGGGTCATACAGGGAGTGGCAAAAAAGGGCACGTGGCGCGGGCGGTCTGGTTTCTGGTGCGTGGAGTCCAGGGCGGCAGGGGAGCCCAGCCGGTGAGGTGGGCAGAGCCCAGCAGTAAGTCGACCCAAGGCTGTGGGTGTTTACCTCCTGTTGCTCAGTATCAGGGAGAGGCGGGGAGGACATTCATTTTTTCCTAAGTAAGCATCCACCCATTGCTTCAATAACTATCGATTGTGAAAAGTCATTGTGAAAAGTCGGCGGCGCCTCTTAAAGGCGAAACCCTGCAGGGGTGAGTCCCCCGCACCCCTGTCTGTGTTCCGGAACCCCTCGGCGGGGACCTCCTGCAAGCGTGTGGGACCGGCGATGGGCAAACGCTTCTGCACCGGCTCGTCTAGCAGCCCCGGGAGCCGCAGCCGCGAGCTGTGTTTTGACCCCTGCCCGTCCACCCACGGGGCTTTTCTTTCCCGAGTCTCCAGTCACATCCTCGTACCGGGTCTCCTGTTCCACAGCGTCCACGTAGCCCCGGGTTCGAGCACGGGGCCAGAGCTCGGAAAGTTATTTCAAAAGGCAGATATGTTGCAACCCTCGCTGTAGCCAACTACAGGACTTGGATTTCCCAAACCCTTCCCCACCCCCACCCAGCTCGGGGCGACCGGAGCCCGCCGAGGGAGCCCTGCTGCTCCGAGAGCTACACGCAAACGCACCTCCTCGGCCTCCTGCGTGCCCAGGTGCGAAGGGGAGAAAGCCCCAGAGCAAACTCGGCGCGGAGCGGAGCAATCGCCAGCCCCGGCCTGGACGGGACCGAGCTGCTGGGATCAGCCTCCCGCCTGGCAGCCCGGAGAAACGCTCGCAGTGTCTCGTCCCGGCCTCTCCGCCCAGTGCAAGCCCTCCCGGCTGGGCGGCCCGACCCCTCGGTACCTGCGGCGGTCACGGGCTCGCCCTCGCTTTGCTCGCCGGAATCCGAATCCATGCTGCGGGCGGCTGGCCAGGCGTCCCCGGCCGTGTGCCTGCTGCGGGGCGCGTGGAGCCGGCGGTCCCGCTCGGGCTGTCCGGCAGCCGGTGCGGTCAGCTGGAGGCGGCAGCCCTGGGGCACGGGTTGGGCAGTGCCAGGGGCAGCTAGGCAGAGGCGAGCGCCTGTGCCCACTGCCCTGCCCGCCGGCCGCGGCGGAGGGTAGGGTGCGCTGGAGGGGAGGCGTGAGCAGGGAGGAGCAGGAGCAGCCGGCGCCCCGCGGGCTCCAGACCGGGTTAAATACGGGAAGGGGTGGGGGGCGGCGCCACTCCTCCCACCGGCGCGCGGACTCCCGAGTTCCCTGAAGTTGTGCGGGGTGGCGAGGCCAAGCCCTTTCTTGTGTGGGTGGCCAAGGGTCGAGGATTCTTAGGTGAAAAGGTGCCTCTACTCAAGTAGGAAAATGTGAGGTTCTGTGAGGGAAGGAGTCTTGGGGGGTAGGGGGGCTCGGGTTCGAGTGCGACTCCACTGCTTGGAGACCTTGGGGAGTGACTCAACTTCTGTGTTTCCTCCCTTGGAAAATGGGGAAAAGGATAGTCTGGAATGTTTTGGGGGGTGTAAAGAAGATAATGCAAGCGAGGGCCCACGAGCAGGGCCTGGTACCCAGAGAGGTAAACCGCGCGAGCAGGTAAAGCTAGCTGGCGGTCCTCCAGGTGTGGGCGGGGCACGGGGACGGCCACCCGCCCTCTGGTGGAGCTGGTTGGAGAGCTGGGAGCCCCAGTTCACCTCAAAGGCAGCACCCGCCCTGTCAGACTCCAGGGACAAGAATTGATTTAAAAACCCTTTCTTTGTCTTTAACACAGAGTGCTAAACTTCCTCAATATCCCCTCCTTTCACTTTCTTTAAAAAAAAAAAGCATTTGTAAATTTATGTAGTAATTAAGAGACTAAACTAAGGGAAGAAATACACAGAGCAGTAGGGCCTCAGGAGATTCTTTGTTATTAATTCGTCACTATCCACACAGCCTTATTGTCTTCCTGAATGATCAAGTCCAACACCTCATAACCTCAGGCCAGCTTTGCATGTAAAGTGTAGTTAGAGAATACAGACTAACTGGAGTGACCCAAACAAAATGAAATCAGGAAGAGCAAGTCTGCCAAGAAGCGCCCTTTACTGAGTGTTTCCTATGTGCACTCCTACAATGACCTAATGAAAAATTTAAGTAGAGCCAGAACTTATATGCGCGTATGCATAACCAATGGACATAGACAACAAAGCTGGGGAAGGGGTTGGGGGATGAGGATGAGGGTATCAAGGGGGGGGGAAAGGAGAAACATCTGTAACAAAAACAAATTAGTAAAGATAATTTAAAAAAAAAAGAAAATGCTTTGTTGGAGGTAAAACTTTTCAGTGGTCTCAGGTCCAATAAGAAGGTGAGCAGGGACTTGAAATCAGGTGTGTGGGATGTTCAGACCCACGCCTTTGGGGCTAGTGTCACAAGTTTGGCCTCTGTTACCTAGGGGCTGCTTCTTTTAGTAAGGCATGGGCTTCTCAGTACGAATAGAGCCCTACTTTGTGCTATGAGAAAATATTTTATGGATGACCAAACACATGGACTTTGATAAAAGTAGGATGGATTTCGATGGAGGGATGGGAAGAGCCCCACCCTAAATGTGCGATCTTGGGCAAATGGCTTGACCTCTCTCAATTTCCTCATGTGTTGGCATCTCCTTCACAGGGTGGTTTTAAGGGAGTAAATGGAATAATGACTGTAGAAGCTATTACCCAATGCCTGGCACACAGTTAATGTTTGATAAGTGGAAAGAGCATTCATTCTTAGATCTAATGGATCCCATTTAGAAAAACCAAATATTTAAAATCACATTTTTAAATGAACAGAAAAAAGTCATGGCAACATTTAGATAAAAGTTGATACTCAAAAACAAATATCTGGGATTATTTCAAAAGTTTGCCGTCATAGCTTTGCAGTCTTAATGAAAAACAATGATGATAGTGTCAGAGAACAGAGCATATTGGATTGAAAAGGCATCCAACTTCCTCTAAACACCACCAAAACATCTGTGCCTCACAGCAGTGAAGGAAACAGGGAAGCTCACTGCTAGAACTTGGTCAACAGTAAGCTAAGTATCAGGAGTGCACATTTATGATACATATATGCCCATCAGTCATCAGATCTTTACTAAATACCTGGTACTATTCAGCCCAGAGATGGGGGTGGGGGGGCTGTTGGTCAAAGTGCTGAAAAGTCTATGGGGTGAGTCTTCAATAAATAACAATTATTCATTGATCTGTTTCTATAGCCAGTCACAGTGTATTTCTGCAAACGAGGCAGACATAGAATGAAAAATTGAATGTGGAATTAAACAATGGAGAAGAGAGATCCAAACCAAATAAGATCTCCATTCCAATTTCCGATGATATGCAATCTGTTGTCATGGGATAGCAAGACAAAAGGAAATGACTGCTGGCATGCATGTGTGTTTAATGAGGAACATTAGTGGAACATACCTTATCTGTCCTCTCCCAGTGTGGAAAAATCTGTATAAGAGAAGGAAGTCCTTAAAATAGCATCCCACGACTATCAGCCCCACGAAAACAGTGAAATCTGTGGTGGTGAATCTCCTTTACAAACCAATCCTAGTATATTTCTTTAAAAAAAGGAAAGAGGGGAAAATCTCCTAGAAAAGAGGAAAGGGTTTCCGTAGTTCCTCTGTATATTTTTAGAAGAATGGCATCACTTCGCAGACTTGAATCTGGAGTCTGAGGGTTATAAACCACTTTCCTCAGTGTTTCCACTACATCTTTGCAGTCTGGCTGCTCTTCAGACACGGATTTCTAACTCTTATTGGGCATTTCTTAGCTGCAGCCAAATGAAATTGTTGGCTTTTTAAGGAACTTGCCTGTCTGGTGGGAAAAACATATCTATTTGTAAGGTGTCAAGAAAGAGATAATAAAATAGATCCATTTTCGCTAACACAATACTGTAATACTTCTCTAATCTGAGCCAATGCTATGACTCATCTGCCTGTCTCCTCTTGTGGGATGGAAAGGGAGCTGTCTGCAAACCTTGGGCAGGCAGCTGGGAGGAGGGGGTAGCTCTGACAAGCTAGAGTTGCTGCTCTGCTTCAGAAAGCCACAGGACTCTGGAACTGCTGTTTCTCTGGGCTGAAGTGGCCCTTGGTACTTCAGGGTGAGAGCTTGGCCAGACAGCTCCATTTTTAATAACTTGTCTCAAGGTGGATGCTGGCACCAAGGAAGCTTCTGCCCAGAGCCAAGGCAACCTCCGCGGGGCTCTAGGCAAGCTGGACAGTGGGGTCTGAACTGGCTTCTTATCCATCTGGCAGAACAAGGCACCAGAAGGCAGACTTTAAAGAGTGGGCTTTTCTTATTTCTTTCTGGCTAGCAAAAAGAAGTTTTATTGTCCCCGCCTTATTTCCAAAGCAATTCACATCACTGTAGAAAAATTGAAAAATACATGTAAACAATAAAAAAGAAAAAATTTAAATCCATTAATAATTTCATCAGTCGCAATATCTTAGCACATCTTTTGAAAAAAAAAATCCCCTCTTCGTGGAGTATAGTATTCTGCTTTTGTAACTTGCTTTTTCCTTTTAACAATATGTTGTGGATATCATTCCATCTCCTCTCTGACAATCTGATTTTTAAGGTCCTCACAGCATTCTATTGTATGGGTGTACAATAAGTATGTCAACGCTCCTCTTTTGTTGGACATATAAGTTGTTTCCAGTTTTCTGTTATAATAAAGAGCATCAGTGAACATTGTCCTATCTAAATCTTTGCACACATCTTTAATCACTGTGAACCTCCAGCAGCTTCATTGGGTCTTGGGAGAGAGAAACAAGACAGGAAATTGTAGCTAATGAAATCATTATAAATATCCTGAGACTTTAAGGTTATAAAGAATTTTTGTGGGTATGATCCCCCTCTCGGCAGAGGGTGGGTTATTTGAGTTCATTCTTGCACTTATCAAGCATTGACTAAGCCCTGAGGGGGTTCCTTTAGGTTAAGGAGAAAAGTGGAAAATTTCCTTCCACATTCTTATTGTGAGCAGTGTGTTCTCTGCACAGCCCCCTCCAAGTCCAGACACTTTGTGGGAGGCTGGCAAATCGGGCATCAGGCTGTTCTCCCAGGTTCTTAGCTTCTGCCCTCGTTGGCTGCCTACGGGACAGCTTCCTGAGCAGCTAATGCAGTTATTATAGTGACTCTGAAGCACTGACTCAGAGGGAGAGGGAAATGGAACCGGAGGGAGGAGAGAGGGAGAGAGAGAGACAGAGAGAGAGAGAAGAAAACTCCATGGTTCCGATCTCTTTTGTGATCTGGCTCGGATTCCTTTGTAAGCCTCTTAAACAGCAGCACCAGGATTAGAGGTTGAGCCCTGCTGGGGGCCTCCCTGATTGCATATGGTGTCTGGTCCCACTGTGGCCTTCACTCTGGGGCTGCAGGCTGGGGCTGCTGTATTGGAGCTGGTCTTACACGGATCCACATGGCTCCCATGTGGGCACCCTAAGTGACTGTTTTAGCTGTGCCCAGTGTTCCCATCTTGCTGGATTTGTACTCAGCTCTGTGGCATGGAAGGGGTCAATATTGTTCTTACCGGGGAG
This sequence comes from Molossus molossus, assembly GCF_014108415.1. Taxonomy (NCBI): domain Eukaryota; kingdom Metazoa; phylum Chordata; class Mammalia; order Chiroptera; family Molossidae; genus Molossus; species Molossus molossus. The sequence goes on from NW_023425344.1 coordinate 189,178,570, forward strand.
AAGAGGGCGTCACTGGAGTCCTTAAAGCATTTAGGACAATGGATGGGGCAATATTGCCCCAGTTTTTAAAAGGAAGAAAGGAGTGGATTCCAGGAATAACACTGGAGCATTTTTGTCCCTCTCTAGCAGAAAGTCTGGAGCAAGAAGGTTTATAAACATTGAAGTGTTAGGTGGATCTGGAGCTGGTTGAACAACCCTACCCAGGAAGCCTTGATTCGGGGTTCTTAGTTAATGTGGAGGGAGATCTCCAGGGGAGCAACACACAGAGCTCTGTCCTTAGCTCTGGTCTCTTTTATTTTATTTTTCAGTCAGTGGTATAGAAAGTAAAAATAACATAAAATCAAAAACAGAAAAGTATCAGTGACTTAGAGGATGGATTTGGTTGTACTCATCAAATGTGTAGATTACCCTGCTAGGACAGGTTGGGGAGGACTTGGAATTACATGGAAAAGATCTGTGGGCCTTGGTTGTTCACAAACTCCACAAGAGTCGCCAGGGGAGTAACTGCGTGGCCACAGGAAGAGCAGAAAGAGCCTCCTGTGTTTGGGCTGGTGCTGTGGACACCTGGGGTCTCATGAACACTTGGTGCCACATTTTTTTTTTTATCCTCACCCGAGGACATTTTTGCATTTATGTTCAGATGGAGCGGAAGGGAGAGAGGGAGGAAGAGAGAGAGAGAGAAGCATTGACGTGAGAGAGACACATCGAGTGGTTGCCACTCACACAACCCCAACTGGGGCCGGGGACAAACTGCAACCAAGGTACCTGCCCTTAGCGAGAACCGAACCCGGGACTCTCTGATCCGCGGGCTGGCGCTCTAACCACTGAGCAACCGGTCAGGGTGGCACCACATTTTAAGGAGCCATACCTGGTTGCTCCTGGAGGAAGGAGATTTGGAAAGCATCCTGTATGAGGAAGTTTGTGTGTCAGGCTGGGGAAGAAAGAAAATGTGGCGGGACAGGGTGGATGTCCTCCTGTGTGAGCCTAGACTCTAGGCTGATGGAGGACTAATAGGTAGATGTTGTAAGAAAGTAGAATTTGGACCTAGTGCCAGTCCAGGCCTGCTTGTCCTCAGATCCATTCCTTGCCTTTCTCTGCTCTGTATGGAAGAAGGCTGACCTCCGTAGGCTGTTTTCTAGGCTCCTGTAAGCGGGGTTCTAGCTGGACCCAGCCAATATGAGGCACTGAGAGTAGATCGGAGAGGTGGGGGGGGGGGGGGAGCCAGAATATTCTTTTCAATCCTCTATCCCTCAGATCCTGACATCTCGGACAATGGCTGCATCTCCTCCGTGGCTCCAGCTCCCGCCAGATGGACCCACTGTGGTTCCAGCGTCCATCTGGTGACCACAGCCTCTGGGTTCCAGTTAGAGTATCTCCTCCTTTTCATCCCTCCAGCCCAGGGTGGCATTGGCTTCCTGATGTTGCCTATGTCTGGGCTGCCATACTGTCCTCTGTTTGGCTTCTCAGTTCTCCCATCAACTCTATAGCCAGTTCCCTGCATCACTCTTTTGAAAAAATATAACATAGTATCTGCTTTCCTAGTTGGACCTTATTAGTACAGACACATAGAAAGAAGAAAGAGTATTTTAATGATTACAGGTGGATGGCCACATCGTGGGAGGGCGGAGTCCATGCTCCTCAGGATTCCTTTGGAAGTTGGGGCACGGAGGCCAACGACAGGCTCAAACCCTCGACGAGGCAGCGTTGGGACTAGAACCGAAGGCTCCTGACCCCTACCTGCATCGAACTCTTTTCTCTTCTTCTGCATATATCTTTATTAACCATCCACCTATGGTTTATCTTCATCACTCTTCTGATCTATGGAAGGGAAAACTGAGTCTCCTAAATTCTTGTTTTTCTTTCAATTCTCTTATAATGATGTGACAACCCGGTTCAATAATGCTTACTTGCTAATTATTTTACAGAACAAATACTGCGGGCCAAGTGTTGAGTGGACACGTGTTCCCTCCCTTCAAAGCATTTGCTACTTAGAAAAGCTAAATACATGTTCCAGTCTGGAAGATTCCATTTATGTAAGTCTCTAATTTCATAACATCTATGTCGAATCGAGGGCTGTAGAAGAGAAGAGGGCTCTTTGAGGTCACCTAGTGTATCACTTCAGATATAAAGAAACAAGTCCAACCCGGCTGGCTCAGTGGTTGAGCATCAACCCATGAACCAAGGGGTCATCAGTTCAATTCCCAGTCAGGGCACAAGCCCAGGTTGTGGGCCAAATCCCAGGTGGGAGGCATGCAGGAGGCAGTCAGTCGATGTTCTCTCTCATCGATGTTTCTATCTCTCTCTCCCTCTCCCTTCCTCTCTCTCTAAAAATCAATAAAGGAAAAAATAAAAATAAAATAAAAAAATAGAAAGGAAAGAAACAAGTCCAGAAAAATGGAACAGCTTGCCAAAAGTTAGGGGCAATAGTGAGAGTAGAACCCAAATCTCCAGCTCTAGTTCAGGACAAACTCATACTATCATACTCCTTCATGGGCCCTTACTCTGGTCCTGCCTTCTGCTCCGAAATCTCTTTCCCCAGTATTGATCTCTCCCCTCTTTTGCCTCCTGCACACCCGTGTTCTAGTAGCTATCTTTACCTGGAATTGAATTATTAAAAGCAGGATCCAACCATCATCTTTCTAATTTCCTCATCTCATCAACAACTTCCTTCTCTTGCCTTCTCTTCCCTCTCCTCCTCTCCCCTTCTCTTCTGGATTCTTAAACTTTCCATTCCTCTCTCCTCTGTAGCCAACATTTTCTTTCCCACCCAGTCTGCCATCGGCATTGTTCTTTAATTGGTCCCTCTCTTCTGTGTTCAAAGTTCATCTGCCTAGTTGAAGCCATCAACACTTCCAAGGGAGGAATCTTTCAAGCACTGGATTTGATTTCTGGTTGCTATAAACTTTTCTTTGAGGAAAGCCATACATTGTCATCCATTGGCAGGACGCCTGTGTCAATCTCTATTACTTCCCTGGTTTCTCCACTGTGAATGTGAACATGTAACACCTCAAACAGTATGTATAGATGGGAAATCTTCCCATAGAATGTCAAGTTTATTTTGGTTCAAACCATTAACACATATCGTCCCATGGGAGTTTCCAGTGTTTCAGTACATTTCTTCTTTGGCTGTCAGTGTCAGTCTTAGCTGGCTTTAGATCTTTCCAAATTTGTGTTATCTAGATATCCGTGAGTGGTTAGATTTATTTAAGCTCTTCTGGATAACATCATTACAATACAGTATTTAAGTCACAGTGACCTTGTTAAAATGAACAAATCCTCCCCAAAACAGACACATTGACACCATATTTCCAGTTGGCTTAATTATATTCTTCTATCCTTCCAAATTCTGTGTTACTTTCTTCCAATGTGGATTTTGTCAAATCACACAATTGTCAAGAATCCATGAACTCAGTTCACCCCTCACATACTCATACTTCTCTTGATGAAGTTGATAAGCCTAAGGATCAAGTACGGGATTTCTGGTTCAGAAATAAGGGTAGGGGACACCCATTTCATGACATTTCTGCAAACAGGAATGAGGAGACCATCATGCTCTTCTGTCCTAGATAGAGAGTGGAGGGTAGGATCAGAGCAAGACTGACTCTCAATTCCAGACAATCACATCTTTCCAAAGTCTCTATCATTACCCGGGTTGCCAACAACCTCCCAGTTACTCAGGCTGATAGTCTTCAAATTAGTTTCATGATTTTTGTCCAATTCCTGCTTTGGCATTCACAGTCCTATCAAATTCTTCTGCTGTTTCTTTAACAAGTCTCTTGATTTTACCCCTTTCTTTTCATATCTGCAGTCTCCCCCCTCCTGGCCCTCCATTCACGTCTTGATCGATGCAACAACACTTTCTCCATCCCTGCCCAAATCCCACGACTCCCATGCCAGAGCTCAAGGTCCCTCTTTTCACCCGAGAACTTGTGTCTTTACCATCTGCTCTGCTCCCCCTGCATGGGGGAGCCCTGGATATGTGCCTGAGTCTAGGCAGTGATGGGTGTGTCCCGAGTCCGCCCCATCTCAGTCTCTCCTGGCTTCCGGCCTTGCTCTCTGTTTTCGGCAGCACCATCCCTGGTGTGTGGGCTCCTCGCCCCTCTTCCCCCCACTGTCTCCCCGTCTACTGCCTGCCAGCCAGTGTGCTTTGCTGTAATGGCACGAGGTTTCGACTCCCTGGCTTGGCCTGGGGCCCTTCTCCCCGGAATTATCCTCATGGGAACTTTTGGCCAGTGTGCCCTGGTGTCCCTGGAACCCACACCCTGTTCTTGGCATTGCCTCTGGGCTACTGAGTGTTAGGTCATTTCTGCTGTGGTAGACTGAAGACACCTGGATTTTTTTCCGGCTGTTCATAAACTTGATATGTGACTTGAAACAAGTCAGGGCTGCCTGTCCCAACCCTCTGAAGATGCCAGTTTTGAGGACCTACGGTTTGCCTTGAATATGCCCCCCACTTCCCTGCTGGCGTGCTGACCAGTCCCTGAGCCCCCACAAGACAAGGGTGAGCCCTGTAACCTGGTGTCCAGTGCACTCAGGGCCCCTGCATGTCCACAGACCACAGCTTTCCCTCTGGCTGGGCCTCACAGAGTGTGGGTGGGTTTTGCCTCAGTGTCCCCAGTAGCACTCATGCGTCCTTCTTGGGACAGTGGCCCCACCCTGGACACTGGTGCTTGGTGAGGTCTGGCCATCTCCTGTTACTTGAGGTAACACGAACAGTCAGTTTGCAGCTCCAGAGCATTTGCCTAATACAACCTGCCGTTTGTGGACTCTTACTTTGCTCTAAAAACTAATTTCATTGGGAATTTTTGAGTGGCCAAGAACAACTTTTTACCTACTAGTTGTCTTACAACACCTTTTTAAAGAATATAACCAAATACCGAGAGAAGTCAGAAAGTGAAGACCACTCAAAGAGCACCTATGACTCGGAGGAGAGTCCCCTGGGCTCTCACTCATAGTCTAGTTTTCTTTCTTTACCGAATTCTGTCCGGTGTGAGAACAGGAGGGAGGGGTGGGGCCACCGCGACCAGCACCCGAGCCGGAGTGGAGGGTCTTCCGTCTTGGCCCACGTCCCCTCGGCACCCACCTTCCCCACGTCCTGCTGGCCTCCGGCCAACACCTGCAGGCTTCTGGAAGTGCCAGGTAGCTAAGGAGGGCAGCTCTCCAAGAATGATGGGCAGGATCTGGGGATGAAACCTCGGTTCCCATTCCTCGCGTGGGACAGCTCACAGTCTTGCAGAGGTTCCCGTGCCACTGAGCGCCAGCTGCCTGCAGGGGTCAGCAAGCCGCACCTGTCAGGAAGGCACCTGTCAGGAAGGCACCTGTCAGGCTGCCCGCCTTTCCGGCACACTTTCAGCCCGACGGTTGCTTCCTGGAGTCACCTCCCAAACAAGCAACTTGCCCTCAAACTCTTTTCTCAGGGGCTGGGGCTGGGAACCAATCCTAAATGTGGCACAAGAACAAAAAATGGAGAAATGATGGGAAAAGGAAATAGAAGAACTCTGAAAAAGCAGAGGCAAGAGCTAAAGTATTTGGCCCCGGGGTTTTAGCAGGGACCATTGGAACTCAAGCGTCTGTGACATAATTACTGAGGGCTGTCATCAGGATCTGGGTATAGTGTATGTTCTTTAAACAAAAAATTTTTTCTTTATTAGTTTTAGAGACAGAGAAAGGGAGAGGGAGAAAGAGATAGAAACATCAATGAGACAGAACATTGATTGTCCATCTCCTGCATGCCCGCCACTGGGGATCGGCCCACAACCTGGGCATGTGTCCTGACCAGGAATTGAACCGGTGACCTCTTGGTGCATGGGTCGAGGCTCAACCACTGAGCCACACCGGCTGGGCTAGTGTATATTCTTTAGGAGGCCTGGGGAATAAGTACCACATGTTAGAAAGGCTTTTTCCTGAAAGAGTGAAAATAGGTTGCAATGCTTAAAGGAATAATTTGTTAGCTATCTAGGAGCTTGAGTTTCCTGCACACCTTTCCCTAAGCCAGGACTTATTGGTTTTGCAGTTGAAGTGAAATCATTGCCTTCAAGCTTCAAAGCCCCTGGTTCCAGCAGCTTGGTTCTTTTAGATTTGTATTCTTCATGTTTTTCGTGGTCTTTGATTTCATCCCTTCCCATCCCCAGTTTGCATAATGGAGCTTTTTTTCTGAAAAAGTCTGCCTTGCCATGGAAGCCTCTTCCCCTTGGCCACCTCAGTGGCCCTTCTTGTGCACCATTATCTCATTCTCGGGGTACGGGGATGGGCTCTGCATTCAGTATTCTAAAGGCCAGTACACTGCGATTTGTACTTCTGTTTTGTTTCCAATCCAAATTGATTATTTTTTCAGTTTTCATCCAGATGTTTGATATCATGTAAACACAGCTTGAAAGTGTTCCTGAACTGCTTACAGATGTACACCAATGAAATCCTTTCCAAATTATATATAATGATGCTCTGGGTCTATTTATATCCATGTCACAGACTCTGGCTTGAGTTTTAACTATAAGTCTAAGTTAGAAAGAAAGTGAAAAACTCACGTGTGTGGGTGATTTGTCTACTTGATTAAAGACTCCAGATATTTGGAAATGGGAACTGACGTCATTTTCCACTGAATGCTGGCATGTCTATAACTATGGTGTATGGACTGCATGTTTGCGTCCCCTTCAAATCAGTATGCTGAAACCCCTATCCCCAGTGTAATGGTATGTGAAGACTGGGCCTTTGGGAGGTCATTAGGGTTAGGTGAGGTCATGGAGGTGGAGCCCTTGCGATGGGATTAGTGCCCTAAGAAGAAGAGACACTAGAGAGCGAGCACACAGTGAGAGGCCAAGGGGACAGGCCTCAGCAGAACCTGACCATGTCTGCTCTTTGATCTCAGACTTCCAGCCTCCACACTGTGTGACATATGTCTTAATTTCTGTTGTTCAAGGCACCCAGTCTATAGTATTACGTTATGGCGGCCCGAGCAGAATAACACACACAGGGACCCAGATCTGTTGATCCATTTAGCATGTGGTTACTCTAACTCTCAAACCAGCTGCATACCCATTTGGACCAAGCCAAGACCTCCTCACTTGATGTTTGGCACCAGAAAGACACCCTTTAACCCTTTAGATCCATTCAATTCTTATCAAAATCTTGGTAGTAGGATATGGTATTTATGTGTGATTGCATAAAGGATGTTGTAGCAGATTGCATCTTTTAAAGATGGCAGCGACAATATCTCCTATCCACATGCCTTTCTGCAATGTGACTTTGACACGTCTCCCATCAGGACATGTGGTCTATGTCCTCTCCTCATAATCTGGGTGGGATTGTGACTGGCCTGAAACCAACATGTGCAGTGAAAGGGACTTAGTATAACTTCTGAGGCTTGGCCAGAAAAGACCAAACAGCTTCTGGCTGGTTCTCTGGGGCACTCACCTTTGGAGCCCTGAGCTGCCCTGTAAGAATTCTTATTACCCTTAGGCCTTCACGCAGTGAGGAGGCCATGGCCAAATGGAGAGGCCATGTGTCAGTGTTCCTGTCCCAGCCAACAGCCAGATCAACCACTAGACATGTAAGTGAAGATGCCTTCATATTTCAGCTTTTGAATGGCCCCTAGGTGAGCCCCCAACATCATGGAGCAGAAATGAGCTATCTATGGTGTAGCTTATTGAAATCTACAGAATTGGAAGCAAAATAAAATAGTAGTTGTAAGTTACTAAATTTTGGTGTAATTTGTCACGCACCTATAGTAACTGGAGTGGATGTATATTTCATCGGTTCCTCTGTGACTAAAACCCGCCCCTGGAACAAGCCAGACTAACAGAAACCGTCCTTGCTTAGATCTTTCCTGAGCAACCCTCAGGTGTGGGGCCCGGTTTGTACTAACAGGTGGGATCAGAGGCAGCTATTCTGCAGAGATGCTGTTGAGGATGGGACAGTTTGCGTAGAGCTTACTGTGGGAAAAATTGTGTTTCCTGGAAACAACTGGTATCTTGCATTTTGAGTCTTACTGTTGCTCAGCTTTCCATCTTTGCTTTGGCTTCTGGGAAGCTCAGGACTGACTTTGTGACTATCTTGTAACAACTAATTTTATCTCTTTGTATCCTGTTGTATTTAATTTTGTAAACTCCCTCAAAATGCTTTTGGTAGGATATAAATGAATTAATGAGAAGATGGATGTCCCTCCAATCGTTCTAGTACTTGAGAGTATTATTAGACTAAGCTACTTGCAACATATAGGCTTATTATAACTAAACACCAAAAATATCCTACATTCTCTAAAACAAAAATAGAAGCTAAAAGGGGCTGTCTAGACCAGAAGTTAAAAGAAATAATTATCTACTACAGAGAATATAATATCATTTAGTAAGCAGCACATTGAGGCACTTAGATAAGGAAAGTAATATTTATAGAGCACTCCCAGGCATTTTCTAGATCCTTTATGGACACGATTTCATTTCATCATATTTATTCTGCTCAAACAACCTGATGGGCATGAAGTTGTTTTATTTTGCAAATGAAGAAACTGAGGCTCAGAGGGGTTAATATGCGTGTCCAGGGTCACACAGCTAAGTAGGAGAGCTGAGGTTCAAACCCCATTCACTTTCCAGTCATGGTGGGTGTCAGTGATACCTTTGCAGGCCACATACATTAGCACTTTTCCTCAGGCATAGGTCAGATCCTGCTCAAGTGAACCCTGGGCAGACCGTCTGTTCCGTGGGGCTGGGATCTCATGGTAACCAGCGGTGGCTGAGGAGGAATTCTGTGCCCTGGGCCGCAGCAGGCAGGGAAGGCTGAGCCGCAGGGGAGGGGACCTGGAAGAGACAGCCTCTTACACAACCACCACTTGCTGAGCTCATACTTCCAGAATGGGATGTTTTGTTTTCTTTTTCTCCTTCCATGTTATCACCACCATGCCCCACCCTCCTCTGGAAAATATCTTGCTTCTTCAAGGAAGCTCCCCGGAAACCTCTCAGATGTTGGCCGTGGCTGTGGGTGTGACAGCCTGCTTGTTTCTGGACACTGTCCTGCGGAGAGGCGTTTGCCATTTTTCCCCACATATGGACAGGAACTGGAGAAATGTGTGCTTGGTACCGAAATAATTCCTCTCAATGGGTTCAGCCATGAGCAGATGGGCCAGCATCGTGACCTTGGGCCTCTGGGTGGGGCTGGGACGTTCTTGCATGTGGTTTTGTGAATCGCTCACAGTAATGACGCCCTGCTTGTGGGGTCCTTTACTCGGCCGTGATTTTAAGCACCAGGGAAAAGAAACCTCGACCTATAGACAAGAACTTTATCCGAGCTCCAGCCACATCTATCTGGTTAGTGCCATCGAAACTACGACTTCAACTCTCAGATTTCTCCAATGACTTGTCCGCATACATGGCCTTTGGTTGCTATTGGAGTTAACCTTATGAGGAGGTGTGAAGTGACTCCAGGGGTGTGATTGGGGTAAGCCAAGCACTTGACCCCTTCGCCTCTCCTGGCCACGGTGCCTGGCAGCGGGACCAGCCGCGGCGAAGAGCCTGAGCAAGGAGCACGGGTGGTGTGCTAAAGGACCAGCAGGGGCCTTGGGGCGGGGGGAGGCATGGTGGTTGGTGAGGAGGAGGGGCTGGGTGGGCAGGAATAGTTACTGCTGATTCCCAGTATGAGTGCCCAGAAGTCTTGGAGCAAACCATCCAGAGGGCCAAGGAGCTCCATCCAGGTCCCCAGCTTACCTGGATGAGGATCTGGAAACTCTCTGCCCATCCCCCTGGGCTGTAACTCCACCCTCCCCTCTGCATCAGCGCGTACCATCCCTGTACATGCTCTTGTCTGGGGACCCTCCCTGGGATGGCCCCTACAGCCTTCACTTGACCACCCCCGTTCCCTATCCTGACACCAGGTGGGAGCAAGCCACCTTGCAGGTTGGTTCTCCTTAGCCCCAGCCCCACCCCATTCTGCTTCTGTGCCAACCCCTATGCCCCCTGACAATCCTTCACCCCATTCCTGAGGCTGATCCTGTCTGCATGAAATCAGTGCACGGAAAGAAGGCTTGTGGCCTGGCTAGTGTGGCTCAGTGGTTGAGCATCGACCCATGCACCAGGAAGGAGGTCGCCGGTTTGATTCCTGGCCAGGGCACATGCCCAGGTTGTGGGCCCGATCCCCAGTGGGGGGCATACAGGAGGCAGTCAATCAATGTGCTCTCTCATTGATGTTTCTATCTCTTTCTCTCCCTCTAAAATCAACAAAGAAAAAATATTAAGAAAAAAAAAAGAAAGCTGTGGACAACACCTCCCACCTCACGGTTTTGGCCGGAGCCACCCTGGGTAGGTCTGTCCTGCCCTTGGGAGATTCAGTGAGGGCGTGGTGTGTGCTAAGCACACGCTTTACACATGTCAAGCTTTCCCAATGAGACAGGTGTTTTAAATTTTATTCATGGTTGGTTTATAGATGAGGAAGTGGAGGCTCAGAAAGTCTAAGTCACTTGCCCAAGGTCGCATAGCTGGTAAGTGGTAAAGTTTTGGCTGAAACCTAAGTCTGTCTTCTCTGAGAGCCCCTCCCGGGGAAAAGGCAGCCGTGGACTGTGTTCAGAGAGAGCACTGTGAGAGGGATGGCTCTGTGGCTCGGGCGTGGAGAAGCTGCTCTGTGCATTTTGCTCACATTGTTCGCCCACCAGGAATGAAGGTCCTGGAGACAATCCCGCTAAACCTCACCAGTGACACTGCTATACCGGCATCCTTGGCCACGCTGCTCCTGGCCTGGAGCTCCCTGGCTGCAAAGAGAAAAAAGCTGACATTTGTAGTATTTCCCCCCATGGATAAATGTTTTTGTTTTTGTTTTTGTTTTCTTCCTGGCCCTGATGCCTGGTTCTATTCATCAGACATCCACTAAGTGCTTTCCGGGTACCAAGGACTGGGTACACAAAGCTATTATGGCCTGGTCCCTGCTGTCATGGGGCATCCAGAACAGAAGGTCAAGTGACCTCTTGAGCGGGCTGCGCCATACCCTGTCTTCCCGAGGAAAAGGCCAAGCTGCTGCCTCGCCCGCAGCTCCCCCAGACCTGCAGGTTCACACTGAGCACCTGTTACCTGGGAGGGACCGTCGCAGGCCTGCTGAAGGTGATGGTGAGAAATGGGACCCTCTCAGTCTAAGGTTCCGGTTAGATCGATGGAGGTGGGAGAAATGGGGTGTGTCCCAGACAAGTACCCAATAAACTCCACTAGCAGGCAGAGCACGGGCCTCTTGTTGCTTAGCTGTGTGCTTCAGAACAAAACAGAAATCAAATCAAGGCGATGCTATTTCAACAAGAGGGGCCTGCAATGAAAATGTTCATGATATAAAACATTTTTTCATAGAACATTCAAACTGCAAATTCTTTATCATCAACTTGAAAAAATATTCGCATTTACTTCATGTAGTTTCCCAAGAGATTTCCAGGAGATTATTGCTTCTGTGCAGTTGTGTACATCTGCATTCATGCAGTCCAGATGTAAAACTCCCTGGGAGTCAGCCCCGTTCCCAGGAGGCACGGCAAAACAGACTTGCGTACAATATCCCTTGGCTCACTGAGCGACGTCTCAATATAATTTGTTTTCTGTTGCTGTTTCATTTGGGTCTCCCCACTTTCTCAGGGATTGCAGGGGAAGGGGGGCACTGACTAGCGGGAGAGGGTTGAGTCTCCCCCAGAGGGCGCTGCAGGGGGGTCATTCCTTCAGGTGGCACCTGTGGGCACAAGGGAGTCCGCTGCCAGCAGGGAGTATGATTGGGAATGTGCCAAAACGTCCCCTCTGCTACCAAGTGTGGTCCCCATAACCTGTTATGGTACCTCCAGTTCCACCATTAGAGGTTTATTCCCTTTGATAACATTGTTTTCAAACTTTTTCTGAGGGGATAATGGTAATGCAATGGAGCTCTTTCTGCAAATGAACTCTTGTACACAAGGCCCAGATATAGCTAACTTGATGTGAATTAGGAGTCTCTCTCTCCTTGCATTTCAGGTGAAATTCCCTAGACACCTCCCCCTCCTTGCCATCTTACCTATTTCCACAGCCTGGTGAAGCCCTGGGTGTGAGAGTCCTGTGGTCCCCTTCTAGCTCTTTGCCCCATTTTCTCTCGCCTCCACCCTGATGCAGCCACACTTAAATTTCCATGGGATGCCCATTATGACAAGCATTCCGTGAGTTTCAGAAAGGTCCCTGGCCCTGGCCGGTTTGGCTCAGCGGTTAGAGCGTAGGCCTACGGACCAGAGAGTCCTGGGTTCGGTTCCCTCTAAGGGCACGTACCTCGGTTGCAGTTGGTCCCCGGCCCCAGTTGGGGTCGTGTGGGTGGCAACCAATGTGTCTCTCTCACATCGATGTTTCTCTCTTTCTCCTTTCCGCTCTATCTGAAGATAAAATGCAAAAATGTCCTTGGGTGAGGATTAAAAAAAAAAGGTCCCTGAAGATTCTGTGGGGATCAAAGGAGAGTTCATGCCACCAGCAGGCTCACCCTCTGCCTTCTGTCTTCTCTCACACCCTGATTCTCCTGTGGCTCCAAATTCACCTCGCACTTAGATTACCAGCTGGTGGCCCCAGCTCTACCAGGGCCCACCGAACCCCCTCCTCACCACGGAGCATGCTCCTTCTCTAGGTCCTGGAAAACTCTATCATCTCCCTGCTGCTCACGCAGGAGATTGGAGTCATCCTTGCGTCCTCCCTCTCTGTGTACCATGTCCAAATACCAAGTCCTGTCTACCCTGAATATCCCCCTTTCTCCACACTGGGGTGGGGTGGGGTGTTAGGGAATAACCTGCTGGTGGAAGAGGGGTGTCTGGGGGCTCATTTCCTAGCTACAGGCACATAGCCAATGCACTATTTTAAATGGAGTGTCTAATTACTTGGGGGTGACTTTTGGAGATGAGTTGATAGTGATGCTGGGCAATGCTAAGGCCCCCCAATCCCTTCACCACCCCAGTTACTTCTCTCATTCCCCACTGCTCCCACCGAGGGACACAGAATGACAGAATGATGGTGCACACAGCCTTCTAGACTGGCTTTCTGAGAGTCGGATCTGATCCTATTGTTCCCCAGCTTCAGTGGTCTCCACTGTCCTACAGCTAAAGACCCAAATTCTTTACATGACCTGCAGGGCCTTCCACAGTCTGGGCTCACTTCTCTGGCTTGGCTCTCACCTCCCCCAAACCCTTGCTCTCCATTCCAGCCAGGCAGAGCAGTTTGCGGTGCCCTGACTACCCTGGTGGTATTCACACAGGCTACCCATCTGCCTGTAGCACTCGCCACTCTGATCACCTGGGGAAGTGCTCTGTGTCTCAGCTGAACTCCTGGTTCACATCACTTCTTCTGGGAGAGACCCCTGACTTCACAGGCTACCATATAGGGTGCTGGCCTGGGAAGTTTTTGCTAGAGATATTAATAATAATCACACAAATTCAGGGCTTCCCTTGCCAAAAGTATGTGACAGTATTGCTGTCCTGAGAGGCCAACCTGCCCACAATTGTGTCCTCAATATCTGGCACAAGCCTGTCACATTGAAAGTGATCAGTGAATATGAACTGAATAAATGAATGAATGAATGAATGAACGTAGTACCAAAGGAATGTTTCTGTGTGAAAACAGGTCTCATGGAGTTTTATATGGAAAAGATCACAGGCAGGGCGGGATGCTATGCATGATCATTACCTTGAGTCTGCTGTGAGAAATTCTTAGAGGATTAGAAAAACTGTCTAAAGTGCTTAGCACAGCACCTGGGCCTAGTAAGATTTCACTGAAAGACACTTTCCATCCCCTCTCATCTCCTTCGTACCCATTCTGCCCAACTCCAACCTTCGACAAAGGATTGAATTACAGGCAATAAACAGAGAGTTTGGTAAAGCAAGTTTTTGTCCCTGGGAAGAAGAACTGTCTAACAGAATATTCTGAAAAGGAATGAGATCCTTGTGATAGTGACATCCCTGCCCTGTAATCATATGATGTTGAAACAAGGGCAGCGTACACCAGAGACAGGAGTAGAGGGTAGACCAGATGTCTTTTAGGTTTCCTTCCCTCCCTTGCTTCCTAAGAGCTCTGATTCTATTATGTAACCTTTTAAAAAGAATTCTTTTTCCGACTTCATTTCAAATAGGTGTAGAGATGCTGCAAATTCAAATATAAGAGAAATATCAGAAAAGTTACATTACTAGGAAGCAAAAAAGGTTTGGCATTTGTTCAAGAAAAATTTTATTTTGCCACCATATCTTTTTATTTATTTTTTATCCTCACTCGAGGACATTTTTTGATATTTTGTTCAGATAGAGTGGGAGGGAGAGAGAGAGAGAGAAACATCGATGTGAAAGGGACACATCGTGTGGTCGCCACCCACACGACCCAATCAAGGCCGGGGACAAACTGCAACTGAGGTACGTGCCCTTAGCAGGAACCGAAACCGGACTGCAGGCCAACGCTCTAACCGCTGAGCCAAACCAGCCAGGGCTCTGGCACCATATCTTTTTCCTGAGGTCTTTATCTGTGGCCAGTCTTCTTTGGACTGGACTCCCTCCCATAGTGAACCTTGAACACTGAACACCAAAAGCCACTTGGCTAATACCTTTCTTGCTCTTTTAGGTATTAAAGGAGAAAGCAGAGTTTTCAAGTATGCTTCTTATTCTGAGCAAGAGCGTGGATTTATTCTGGATATTTTGGGCTCTGTCGATAAAATATATAAGATGTCCAGGTTAGGGTTTCTCAACCTTGACACTATGACATTTTGGGCCAGATAGTTCTGTGTTGTAGAGGGCAGTCCTATGCATTTTATGATGCTTTAGTGGCATCCTTGGCCTCTACCATCTGGGTTCCAGTAGCACCTCCCTAGTGGTGACAACCAAAAATGTCTCCAGATAATATCAAATGTCCCCTGGGTGAGCAAAGTCACACCTAGTTGAAAACCACTGGTTTAAATAAAAAAATTTGGAAGTCCTTCATCTAGATGCTCTGTTGGTCTAGATAACTTAGACACTGAACTTGAAACCCAACTTTCCTGACCTCGTAACCTGGGCTTAGGAGGTAGGACCTCAGGGCAATTAAGATCAAGAATCTAGAAGCCAAATGGCCTGGATTCAAATCCTGAACCTCCTAAATCTAAGTTTTTAACCTGTGTAAGCTTCGGTTTCTTCATCTATGAACTAGAGCAATAATAGTATTTACCCTTGATATACATTTACATAATTTGATGTGAATTAGGGATCTGTCTCTCCTTGCATTCTGGATGGTCAAGCAGATTAAATGAGATAATGTTTGCAAAATGCTTATCACAATACCCGACATTTAATAAGGCTGCAATCCATGTGGCCTATTATTGTTTGTGACAGTAACTTCCCATGATGAAAAAGATCATCTAGCCTGGCTGGTGTCGCTCAGTGGTTAAATGTCGACCTATGCACCAAGAAGTCCCTGGTTCAGTTCCTAGTCAGGGCACATGCCAGGGTTGCAGGCATGATCCCCAGTAGGGGGCGTGCAGGAGGCAGCTGATTCATGTTTCTCTCTCACATCGATGTTTCTATCTCCCTCTCCCTTCCTCTCTCTTTAAAAAATCAATAAAAATGCAAAAAAGTATAATGTATTCTTTGACAGATAACTTAAATATCTACATGCATTAGGCAGCATAGACTAACTGCTATAACAAGTGTATATAACAAACGTCCATCGCTGGTGTTTCTGGTAGGACTCCTCTCCTGGGAAGCTCCAAGCAGTGACTCGGGGACCTATGTTCTTTCCATCTTGTGACTCTTCCACAAGGATCTTTCCTGAGTGTAAATGTTCTGTGAAATAATAAAAGACTTCCAGGGTCAAATACATTTGAGAAATAATGCACTTATAAGTTCTTTCTTGGAGATTCAACTTGTCCATTAATGTATGATAGACTCTAATGAGTTCTACAATAAAAAAGCCAGCTGAGCCCGACTGGTGTGGCTCAGTGGCTGAGAGTCGACCCATGCACCAAGTGGTTGCTGGTTCCATTCCTGGTTGGGGCACATGCCCAGGTTGTGGGCCAAATCCCCAGTGGGGGGCATGTAGGAGGCAGCTGATTGATGTTCTCTCTCATCGATGTTTCTATCTCTTTCTCCCTTCCTCTCTCTCTAAAAATCAATAAAGAAAAAAAAAACAAAACCAGTTGGACTTTGTTTCTCAATAAGTCATACATACTTATTTGGGCATTGCCCCCTCCCCCTTTAAAAAATTTGCTCTATCAGCTGTTAATATCCCACAGAGCAAGTGTCCTTTGGAGTGGCCTGTGGGAAATCTGAATTTTGGTTCTGAGCAGAGGAACATGGTCAGGCCTGCGTTTCAGGAAGGGAAGTCCAGTCTCAGCTTCAGGTGAAGCTTGTAAAGGTGAGTGATTAGACTCAAGGAGAAGCTTTTGTCACAGTGCAGCAACGACAACGGCCTGAACCAGGGCAGTGACAGTGAGGTGGGAGAAGAGGGACTAGAGCCTTAGCGGACTTGTCTCAGTCTGTTCGGGCCGTCATAATAGACAACATGGGCGGGGAAGCTCAAAAAGCAGGAATTTATTACTCACAGTTCTGGGGGCTGGGAAGTCCAAGATCAAGATGCTGGTAGGTTCAGTTCTGGAGGACTGTCTTCCTGACTTGCAGATGGTCACCTTTTAGATATGTCCAACATGGCCTGGGAGGGGGAGGGAGGGAGAGAGAGAGAGATCTGTCTTTCTCTGATGTCTCTTCCTCCTCTTGTAAGGACACTGATCTCATCATGGGGGCTCCATCCTCATGACCTCATCTAAACCTAATCACCTCCCAAAGGCCCACCTCCAAATACCATCATAGTGAGAATTAGGGTTTCAAGATATGGATTTGCTTGGCTGGGTGGGTGGGATACAAGCATTCAGTCCATAACAAGACATTTCAGCAGTAGAATTACTTGGCTTTAGCACGTAAAGGACTGTGGAAATGAAGATGTCAGCGTTGCCTATACGGTGTGAAAGAAAAGCCTAGATGCTAAAGGCTGAAAGAAAGGTCTTGGCGGTTTGGAGGGAAGCGGATGAGTCTCTGAGATCATCCAGGGGAAGGGCATCTAAGAGAAGAGCCCAGGGCAGGGCAGAGTCTTGGAGAACCACCTATAATGGAGGATTCGGAGCTGATCAGTCATAGAGGAGAGAAGAGGTCTGGGGCTGAAGCATGTCCAAGAAGCCCCAGAAGAGTGTGTTTCAAGAAGGCTGCCACAGATATCAAGTGCTGCAGAGGAGTCTCCCAGGAAAGGAAAGGAAAAGCTAGCATTGGGTTTGACCTGGATTTAGGAGCACAGTGTTATAAGGTGCAGGAGTGGAAGCTGACCTCAAGGCTTAGAGAGGCAAAGCAGCTAACCAGGCTAGACAACTCTCTGGGAGTTTGGCTAGGTGGGAGGGACTGAAGGAGGGTTTTAGGGGAGAGAGTTCTGAACCTTTCTATGGAGAAGGGAGTCAGAGGTAAGAGGGAGCCAGAAGGCACCAGAGAAAGGGGATTTGGGAGAGGGGAAGGAGGCCCTTTGAGAGGAGGGCAATGTCGAGAGTGGTGCAGAGAAATCGCAAGCTACAAGGCAGGGAAATGGAGGGAGTTCCCCATCTTTTGAGGGATGTGGACAGTGGCATTGGTGAGGAGGAAGAAGAGGAAGGTCTGTGTCAGAGAAGTGCTTCCGAGGACTGCCATAAAACTGCCACTCATTTTACAAGCAGAAATTAATTTTTTCCACAATGAAAGCATCTTTATGGCTTGTGTTGATCATAAGAATAATACTTATAAAATTCCAAATATTCAGAAATATAGACAGATAACAGTGAAATTTGAAATTTGCCCACAATCCCACATCCCAGAAAAAATCTGTCTCTCTTTTCTCTGTCTTCCCTCCCCTCTCTCCCCTCCCCTTTCCTCCCTCCCCTCCCCCTCCCTCCCTCCCCTCCCCTCCTCTTCCCTTTTCCTTCCCCTTCCCTTCTCTCTAATGGTTTTTGTTAAAAAAAAAAAAAAAAAAAAGGGATTATGACTACTGCTTTGCACCCTGGACATTTTTTCAGTTCTATTCATACGATTCCTACTGTTTCATCATTTTTGATAGCATAGCATTCCATTTTCTGGATATATCATAAAGACTTCTATTCCTTGAATTACATGATTTAAAAAGTTTTAAATGCCTAATGGGGTTCCGTGCACTAAGAACTACACACACAGAAATAAAATGGGCCCAGGATGTGGCGTCATCTTGGAAAACAACTGCATTTTTCACAGTTGTTTCCACTATGGTTCCTCAAGGGGCTGTTTGTTCTCATTTTTCTAGTTATACATAATTTCCGCAGACCCATTCTCAGCACAAGTACTCCATATGATATGTTATATTTTATTTTTAAATGAGAATATACTGCCTCCTGATATGAGACATTGAGAAGAACTTAGCATCACTTATGGGACATTCCTACTGGAAGGGCATAATCTGGATCTAATGATGACAAAACATCAGACAAACCCAACTTGAGGACATGCTAAAGAATAACTAGCTATTCTTACAACTTTTCTGTGAGTCGGGAATTACGTCTAACATTTTTTAAATTTTGAATGAAAATACGAATGTAAACTCTTTCGTTTTTATTACTGCCAAAAGACCTAGATATGTAGCTTGAAATGTTTCCTTGGAAATGGTTCACTCATGACTCATTAACCTTCAGAAAATCACAGAAATTTTGCTTTCTTTCTCAGTATTGCTGATCACTCACCATCTTTTATGGTTGCTCCTGATGACACACAACCTATCAGCTCACCACTGTCTCCCACGCTAGCTCTCTTATTCAGTGTTATCCATCCATCCACTGGCTCCCAAACACTGAAATACTGTCATGTCCTATCTACCTGACCACGGGGCTAGGTATCTCTGTGACACTTCAGGGTCAGATCAACAATTGTAGACATTTCCCTACAACTCTACCTTTTCCTCATCACCCCATCTTACAGTGATGGGATAAAATCTATTTAGACTTGAATATCTGCTTATCTCCTCTTGATTAGCAGAATGCAGTCTGTATGCCTCTACTTTTGCTCCCCACACCCCATCTCCACCCTTTCTTTGTAAGATAGCTTATAAACTCTTTAACCTTGTCATTTGGCTCCCCTACTCCATCCCCGTCTGGCCTTTGCAACCTTGCATCCGGGTGGGAACCCTTCACCCCAGCTACACGGGCCCACTCACTGTCCGAAACTGCTAGGTGGCGCTCGCTCTGGCCCTTGCTCACCTCTCTCCCCATTTGCAGTCTGGCTTACAGCCCTCTCTTCTTGCAAACTCACTTTCCGGGAAGCCCTGGGCTCTGAGGATGTCTCATTGCTCTGTATACTTGCAGCACTTCTTGTTCTAAAGTTCTCATTCTTCCACCTCTCGTTAGTAACCTTGTCCTCTGTGTGACTGGCCGCCCACTAGCCTGACAAGCTCCCCAAGGGCAGCAGTGCCTCCCCCCGAGTGCCTAGCTCAGAGCTAACACTAGCGGGCTGCACTCTCCGTGATCCCAGTGGCCGCCCCATTCGCCCCATGAAGTCATTTGCCTGACTTCGGCTTTCTGAGCTCTAGCTCCCCTGTTCAGAGAGAGGGACACTGCCCACACTGCAGCCCCTCCCACCCTTTGATGTATGTTACCATTTTAACAGGTATTTGGAAGCAGATTCGACTCCCCTCCCTCTTGGTTGTGCCCTTGGCTAGGACTTGGCTCATTCTATGCTTGCAGATTTTACCCTTAGGAAGGTTATCATCTTCTCTCCCCATATATTGGGTATGCTGGCCCAGGGCAGCGGGGCCTCAAATGCATGTCTGTACTATAAGGCAAAGTCTGCTTCAGAATAGCTCCCAGTCATGACATTTTTGGTCTTTTTTTATTATAATTAAAAAAAATTTGTCCTGGCCAGTTTGGCTCAGCGGCTGAGTGTCGGCCTGCGGACCAGAGAGTCCGGGGTTCGGTTCCCGCTAAGGGCAATACCACCAAAAAAAATTTTTTTTTGTATTGATTTTAGAGAGAGAGGAAAGGAGAGGGAGAGAGAGAAAGAGCCAGCAATGAGACAGAATATCTATTGGCCGATATTGGCCACCTCCTGCATGTCCCCTACTGGGGATTTGGCCCACAACCTGGCCATGTGCCCTGACCGGGAATCAAACTGGCAACCTCTTGGTGCATGGATCGATACTCAACCACTGAGCCACACTGGCCAGGCACTTTTTATTATAATTTTTCTTTATTAAGATATTTAAAATATACGAAGTAATTTTTATACAGTAAGTCCTCACTTAAAGCTGTCAGGTTCTTGGAACTGCAGTGAAGCCATGTATAATGAATTTTATTATAGACTATATAGCTAATTTTACCATCGCCTAATTGATGTACACAAGGGTTATGTTCCTACAGCATCTCACACGTGTTGTAATGAAACAACGTTGAATGAAAGACACTATTTGAGGGCCTGCTGTTCTAAAGACCACATTTTACAGCAACTTTTAAAGAAACCAATATGTCAGCCCTGGCTGGTTTGGCTCAGCGGTTGGAGCATTGGCCTGTGAACCAGAGAGTCCCAGGTTCGGTTCCCGCTAGGGGCATGTACCAAGAAGAAAAAGATGAAAGAAATCAATATGTCAGTATTTGTTTTATTGTAAGTCCCCATTTCACCTCCAGGAATCAAGAGCTATTCCTAGCTGTTTTGTTCTCCAAAGTTAGGTTACTTGGCTTGAAGATCTTTCTGGCTCCTGATCTTTCTGCACCAGAAACTTCAAGTGCTGAAATACCTTCTGATGGCTTCCAACTTACTAAAAATGAAAGATCTTCTTGCTTTACCCTTCTGTCCCCATCCAACCTCTCCGCCCGTTATTCCCCATCCCCTTCTTTTCATCATATTAAAGGAAAGATAGAAGTTTTACATAGCCATGCCTGAGCTGGAATCATCACAGAGCCACCCAACCAGGAACTTTCCAATCCTGGGATGCTTTCTCTGAATTTGGTTTCCTCCCTCCTTTTCTAGCTTTTTAAATTTAAAAAAAATTTTTTTTATCCTCACCTGAGGACATTCCTCCACTTTTTAATTTTTTATCCTCACCGAGGACATTTTTACATTTATCTTCAGATAGAGCAGGAGGGAGAGAGGGGGCAAGAGAGAGAAAGAAACATTGATGTGAGAGAGACACATCGAGTGGCTGCCACCCACATGATCCCAATCAGGGCCTGGGACAAACTGCAACCGAGGTACGTGCCCTTAGCGGGAACCGAACCCGGGACTCTCTGGTCCACAGGCCGACGCTCTAACCGTTGAGCCAAACCGGCCAGGGATCCTCCACTTTTGTTAGATAGAGTGGGAGGGAGAGAGAGAAAGAGAGAAACATCGATGTGAGAGGGGCACATCAAGTGGCTCCCACAGGACCCTGAGGAGGGCTGGGGATGCATCGCAACTGAGGCACGTACTCTGAACCAGAATTGAATCCGCGACTCATTGGTCCGCAGGCCATACTCTAACTGCTGAGCCAAACCGGCCAGGGCCTTTTCTAGCTTTTTGGGAATCTCTCTCTTCAGACAGACCTGTCACTTACTAGCTCTGTAACTGAAACTCTCTCTGCCTCCTTTTCCTCACCTGTGGAATAGGGATACCACCTTCTTCCCTTGATAGCTCTGTAGATTAAGTAAATTATAATACAAAATTATAATGTAGTATTATATATATATGTAATATCAAAGTACCCTAGCATGGTGCTTGGCATATAGGAGGAGTTTAAGGGATTTGAGGTCCTTTCCACCCACTTTCTTCTTAAATAATACCTTAGAACAGCGGCCCTTAAACTAATGTTTATTAGAAACACATGGGCCCTTGAAAAATCAGATCCCAGGGACCCATCCCCAGAGAACCTGACTCTTTGAGTCTGGGGTGGGGCCAAGGAATGTGCCTTTTAAACAAGCAGTGGTTCTGATACAGGTGGTCTAATACAGGCCACCGTCTGAGGCATCCTGCTGTAGAATCATAAAATTAGAGGAAGTTGAGGCTGGAAGGGACTCTAGATTGCCTCATTCAACACTCCCCTCCCACTGTGCTGATAGAGACGCTAGTGGAGGTGACTCACCCAGGGTCACACAGGGAGGCAGTGGCTGAGCTAAAACGGGAACTCGGGTCCCCTGACTCACCGGGGACTGGCTATACCAGAAGGCCACCTCCTCTTTACCAGGAAACGGAGCCTTTCCTGGCTCCAGCTGAGGTTGCCCTGAGCAACATCTTGGCAGTGGCTTAAGTGCTCAGCCTTCTTTGTCAAAAGGCCTTCTAGAAGCTGTTTTCTGTAAGGGTTACTTTTTACAGCAGCGTACACCTCCTTTCCATAGCCTTGTTGAGAGGGTCTTCAGATTAGGAAACATTTCTTCAGTTATTTCTTTGACTATAATGGATGCTTTGCTGCACTTAGTTTAGGGTTTCTTCTGACATCTTCCTTAATTGAAGACTGCAATACTTCTTAATGAGAAACTTTTTTTTTTTTTTTTTGGTCATTTTAACCCTTTCATTGTAAAACAAAACATAAATAGAAAAAAAGCCCCAAAACACCAGAAAACAAATGATAGCTTAGTGGATTGTTATAAGGCAAACACCCTTCACCCTTCACCCAGGTGAAGACCTAGAATTCTGCCAGCTACGCCAGGAGACTTCCGTACGCTGTCCCATTGACAACCTCCTCCATTTCTCCAAAAGTAACTATAATCCTGACTTTTTGGTGTTTACTTCCTTGCATATCTTTATAATTTATTACCCCCATTCTGCATTTCTTGACAATAAAGTTTAATTTTTCTCTTAAAAAAATATGATGTTTTTTATATCTTTTTTAAACTGCAGATTCCCCCATCCCGTTCTTCTTCTTCCAATTTATCTTTTGAAGAACCTGATCTACTCGACCAATAAAGTTTCTTACAGATTAGTTTTGCTGATTGTCAGAGGTTTGATGAGATTATATCTGATTTTTTTTTTAAAAAAATATGTTTTCGTTGATTTTTTAGAGAGAGAGGGAGAGATAGAAACATTGATGTGAGAGGGAAACATCGATCAGCTGCCTCCTGCACGCCCCCTACTGGGGATCGAGTCTGCAACCCAGGCATGTGCGCTGACTGGGAATTGAACAGGGACCTCTCAGTCCATGGGACTGCACTTAATCCACTGACCCACACCAGCCGGGCTATATCTGATCTTTTTAACTAGATTTTTAGTGGTATGTGTTCTTTCATCAGCACACACATATTGTCTGTTTTTCATTCCTTTTCTCTTACCTTAGTAATCGTTGATACTCAATGCCTTGATCCATTAATTCTTTGGAGGTTGGGAGGTGGTACTATTCTATCATTTTGTTTTTACTTATTTACTGGACTAATTCGATAAAAAGGGGCCATGCCTAATCTACTGCTTCTTAGTTGGCAACATCGTCGCCTGAGTGAAAGACCTATTCCCCAGGATCCCTTGTACTAGGTATTGTCCGAGAGCCTGGGAACTGGCACCAGGCAAACTGCTCAGCCGTTACCTCGCTTACCCAACCTAAACTCCCTCCCTGTTTCAGGAACTGTTTGCCCCAAACTCATAGATCAACTCCTGTCCCATTCTCCTGTCCTAGTCCAGGAACTGTTCGCTCCGGGACAATAGACTCACATTCCAGGGGCCCCCATGCGTAGCCCCTCAGGACCTAACCTAACAACAAGTTCCCTCTGCCACAGGCGCAGATATAAAAATCACAAACCCCAGCATCGGGCGCGGCTTCTCGGACTCGACCCCCCGAGTCTGTGAACCCGCCCGGAGTGTACCCAATAAAGCCTGATTTCTGCTTATTCGGCTGTTTGGCTCTCTGGTTTCTTCCCACCTCCCACCGGCGGCACCTGGCTACCTTACAGGTATGACCCTGTAACCACGTTCCAGCCAATATATTTAAATATATGCAACTTCCAGAAGGTCTTTTTAAAGGGAGAGGAGGACATTGTTTTGGCCTGTCCTCCTTCTTGGTGCTTAGACTGCTAATATGGTAGCTGAGACTGCAGCAGGCATCGGGCTGTAAGGTGATTTTGGAAGCCTCCTGTCAGGAGGGTGGAGTGAGGTGTAAGGAGGAGCCTGGGTCCTTGATGACAAAGTGGAGCTTCCACACCTGGCCTGAGTTTTCTACACGTGGACTTTCGCTAGGTAAGAGAACTAGGAACACCCACCTTGTTTGAGCCACCGTCAGTGGGTTCTGTTACATGCAACTGAACTTAATCTCGACTAGGTACCCTTCACTGACACTGCAGAGAAGGGATATGGTGCGGGAGCCCTGACCTAGTGAGAGAGGCCAGTCAGGGAAGGCCAAGCTGGATCTCAAAGTCAAGAGGTAACTATTTGAGTGGGAACTCAGCAAGGTGTTAAAAACCTTTGGCAAAGGAATATGTGTAAGGTTCTGTGGTGGGAGGGAGCATGGAGTATTAAAAGAACCCTAAAAGGTGAAAGAGTAGCTGGTCTCAGAGAGAGGGCAAAGGTGGTACCTAATGGCTGCAGAAGCAAGGAGTTTTGTCTTCCTGCTAAGAGTGATACAAGCGTTTTAAGCAGGAGTGGGGACCCATGATCAGGGTTTTTTTTTTTTTTTTTTTTTTTTCCCAATAAAGCCATTATGGCTGCTGTGTGGAGAAAGACTGGTGGTGGTGGTGGTGGGGGCGGTAAGAATGCATGTGGTCCAGGTGCGAGACAATAAACTAGTTTGTGTGGTGGAGCCGAAGGGAAGGGGCAGGCTCTGGAGACAGGGAGACAATACAGCAACAACTCCGCGATGAACTGGATGGGGCTGGAGGGAGAGGAAGCTGCCTGAACTGCTTGTGGGTTTCTGGCTCATGTGATAGAGTGGAAGGTGTGCTGAAAACAGTGAAAAGAGTCCTGCTTGAGGACAAGATCGTGAAATCAGGTTTGACCTTTTCATTTTTTCCTTCCACCCATCTTGGGTCTAATGGCTGGGCCTGTAAATTAGACTGACAAAAGGCAGATTAACAAGAGAAAACCAACAGAAGTTTATTAACACATGCCTTGTGCATACACATGGGAGTACCCAGAGATGAGTAACTAAAAGTGGTGTTTAGAACTTGGGCTTATACAGCATCATAATACATTTTTAGAGACGTGACAAGGCAAGACAAAGGAAAAGAACTTGGAGTTTCTAGGGTGGCAAGTTGTGGAAAAGCAAGTATGTGGGGGAACTAATGGAAGACAAGGGCTAGTTAGTAAAGCTTGGTATGCAGATTTCTTTAGTGTTATCTCTGGGCTGATAAGGGTCTAGAGTTGTCTTTGGTGGTTAACTTTCTTCCTTTCTCATAAAAAAAAAATTAACTTTTGTCATGTCCTGGTTTTAGGTAAATAGGGGAGGGCAGAGAGCTTTTCTTATATCTGCTACTTCTCAATTGCCTTCAGCTCAAAATAACGCTTATGCCAAAGTGGCATATTTTAGGATGGCATATTCTGTTACCCTTCATCTTGATGGGTATAAAATGTTTGCATTTGTTTGCAAAGTACCACAGATGGGGTGCTTAAAACAACAGAAATCTATTATCTCACAGTTCTGGAGGTTAGATGTTTGAAATCAACTGTTGGCAGGGCCATGCTCTCTCTGAAGGCTCTAGCTCAGTGGTTCTCCACCTTCCTGGTGCCACGACCCTTGAATACAGTTCCTCATGTTGTGGTGACCCCCAACCATAAATTATTTTTGTTGCTACTTCATAACTGTAATTTTGCTACTGTTATGTCTTAGGCGACCCCTGTGAAAGGGTTGTTTGACCCCCAAAGGGGTGGCGACCCACAGGCTGAGAACCGCTGCTCTAGAGGAAGATTCTAGTTTCTGGTGGGTGCCAGCAGTCCTCGGATTCCTTGGCTTGTAGCGTCATCGCTCCGGTGTTTGCCTCCATCATCACATGGTGTTCTCCCTGTGTCTTTAGCTGTTTTTATAAGGACATCACTTGTATTAGGGTTAGGGCCCACCCTAATTAGTATGACCTCATTTTAACTAATTAAATCTATAAAACCTCTATTTCCAAATAAGATCATACTCACAGGGACTTGGGGTTAGCACTTTAATATATATTTGGGGGGGGGGGCACAATTCAACCCAAACAGTGTCTGTGCTTCAAGTGGAATGAATGGCTAACGGACAGTGGGCTGTGTGGATCCGAGTGATAGGGCTGTGGAGAGAGGGGAATATGGTCAGCAAAACCACGGGGTAAGGCGACTGTAACAAATAGCTAGATATTTTTCCATCAACAGGAACAACAAAGACTTGCAATTAGGAACAGGCAGTCTAATGGCAAACCATGCAGTTCTAAAGAACAAAGGAGAGGAATGCTCTTTTATAGACTTGGTAGGGGCTGTTGTAAACAAAGAATCCATTGGAGGAAACTGAAAGTTCGAAGTATAGTGACTTTTCACTGGCTGAGTATGGCAGTCTCCCATTGGCTGAGCTGTTACTGGGCAAGGAGGAGTCTTTTCTTCCTCCTGCTGAGGTAGTCAAGTAATATCACTTCTGAGATGCAAGGTATGTCTCTTCCTGGTGGCATCAGCCGAGTGCTGTTGGCGAGACCTATGTGAGTGTCCTCTCTCCTAGCTTCCTGGCTCCATTTTATTTATTTATTTATTTTTTGTTAAAAAAATTTTTTTTCTTTATTTGTTTTAGAGAGAGAGGAAAGGAGAATGAGAGAGAGAGAAACATTGATGAGAGAGAACATTGATTGGCCACCTCCTGCATGCCCTCCACTGGGGACCGGGCCCACAACCTGGGCATGTGCCCTGACCAGGAATCGAACCAGCGACCTCTTGGTGCATGGGTCAACGCTCATCCACTGAGCCACACCAGCCGGGCCTGGCTCCATTTTAAATGAGGTTTCTGTTTATTAATTTTCACAGTGGAAAGGAACAACATGGACAGAAGCATGAAGAGGTAAGTGCTCACCTGTGCCAGGGGACTGACTGCTGTCTTCAGGATGGGGAGAGTGTAGGGAGTCATGCGGCCTTGGGTCTTGAGAGATTTGCATTTTGCTTTGCATGTAACCCTAAGGTAAAGATGAGCTGCTGGGGG
The DNA here is from genome assembly GCF_014108415.1 of Molossus molossus. Taxonomy (NCBI): domain Eukaryota; kingdom Metazoa; phylum Chordata; class Mammalia; order Chiroptera; family Molossidae; genus Molossus; species Molossus molossus. Next base: position 189,205,596 of record NW_023425344.1, read on the forward strand.
CTTCTTATGGGATCCACAAGATCGGATTTGAGTTTTAAACAAGAGTTAGCAAGTCTGCTTTGTGAATGGACTGAAGGCGTTTTTGTGGAGGTTTTGGTAAGTTAGGACACCAGCGCCGTGGCTGCCCGCTCTGCCATCATTCTGACTCGATCCCCTTACCCCGTGGCTTTGCTGACCATCTGGCCTGAGGTGCTGTATAAGAATTTGGGTCTGTCTATCCATCCCTGTCCTCCCCACCGGCCTGTGGGATCTCCACAGCTACAGTATGGTGTTGGGAGCAGGAAGGGAGGTGGTTGGACATCAACAAGGATGTACCTGAAAGCACTTTTAAACTGGAAGCATTTTACACAAGTCAGGTGTTGGGGTCAGGCAGACCTGGGTGCACTTTTTAAAATTTGCAACAGCTCTATTGAGATATCATTTACATACTGTAAAGTTCACCCTTTTGACATGTATAATTCAGTAATTTGTCATATATTCAAAGAGTTGTGTAAGCATCACCATGATCTAATTTTATAACATTTTCATCATCCCCAAAAGAAACTTTGTTCCTGGGTACACATCCTGACTTCACCCTTTCATAGCTGTGTAACTGGGTAATTTACTTGGCTTCTCTGAGCTCCGGTCTCCTCATCTTATAGGTGGGAACAGTCACACACGATTTCATGGGCTTATCTAGGGGGTGAATGAGATAGCAAGCAATACCCTTAGCATGTGGTCTGGCACAGGGTAGGCCCTCAGTAGATTCAAGTCCCCTAAATTAGTGTTGGCAGTTGTTTTTCTGTAGATCCAGTCAGGAATCACCCTGAGCAGTTACTCACGAAGCATCGTCACAACATCCACGTTCTTCTTTCTGAAGAGCTTGCAGTCCTTGCACTTAACCTAATGCCTTTACAGACACACACACTAGTGCACCAACACACCTAACCCCTTAAACTTACACACACATGTGAATAAGCCAATACAGCACACACAGAACTAAGCAAGCTTTGAGAGATTCAGATAATTTCTGGAACACCTATAAGCTTGTAAAGCTAACTGCTCTTTAAATTAGATGTTTCAAATTTGCATTTTTTCGACTGAAAGGGCTTAGTGTCTAAAGATATCCAGCAGAACTATCCACAGGCAAGTTATAAATTAGGCAAGGTGCCCTGGCCAGTTTTGCTCAGTGGTTCGAACGTCGGGTCATAGTCCAGAGAGACCTGGGTTTGGTTCCCGCTTAGGGCATGTACATCGGTTGCAGTTTGTCCCTAGCCTGGTTGGGGTCATGTGGGTGGCAACCAGTCGATGTGTCTCTCTCACATTGATGTTTCTCTCTCTCTCTTCCCCCTCTCTTCCTCCCACTTTATCTGAAGATAAATGCAAAAATGTCCTCAGGTGAGGATAAAAAGAAAAAAAAGATTAGGCAAGGTGTCTCTCTAACCTCAAGTTAGTGATAATTTCTTTAGCTGCCCCCTACCCCATGTGTTAGGTTTAGGATTAAATTTTTTTTTTGGTATACCTATCTTTGCCTTGACTCTGAAAGTTAAGTTGGTATTCATATCACAAAGTAGTAATAACAAACACCCCATTTTTTTTTTTTTTATCCTCAGATGAGGACATTTTTCCATTTTTTGTTCAGGTAGAGTGGGAGGGAGAGAGAGGAACAGAGAGAGAGAGAGAAACATCAATGTGAAAGGGACACATCGAGTGGCTGCCACCCGCACAACCGACCAGGGCCGGGGACAAACTGCAACGGAGGTACGCGCCCTTAGCGGGAACCGAACCCGGGTCTCTCAGGACCGCAGGCTGACGCTCTAACTGCTGAGCCAAACCGGCCAGGGCACAAACACCCCATTTTGTAGGGAAGGAGAAAGGAGGCCCAGAGAAATTACATGCCCAAGAGTATACACTAGTGAGTGGGAGCAGGATTTGAACTCAGGACCTACCCTCAATGATGGTCTAATACATAGTTTCAGGTTAGGCTCTCCCCAGATGCTTGTAGGAATGTACTTTTAGAAGACAGGTAAGCTTATTTTCGGAGGCATCAATGGATGATCAGATCAGCCACTACCCCCCAGAATTACTTCCACTGTGGTAGGAAGCTGTCAGCAAGCCAGATAGGGAGGCTTCACCAGAAACGGAACCATGCTAGAACCTTGATCTCGGCCTTTCCAGCTTCTAGAATTGTGAAAAAATATGTTTCTGCTGTGTAAGCCATTCAGTCTGCGGTATTTTGTGAGGTTTTAGTTGTAAATAGTAAGATCCCTTTATTCCATTGTTTACTGACAATGTGCTTGCTACTCAAGACTGACAAAAATTCATGACCTTCAGAATGTTCTGGGCCCACAAAAGAGACCCGCCAAGGAAGAGCGGGCGCCCTGGGGGCAAGGAGAAGGGCGTGGAGACCAGCACATGTGCTGTAGGATTTGATAACTGGGGCCCCCGAGTGTGTTTTCTTTGGCCTCAGTAGTGTTTTAAATATTGTGAAGTCTTACATAAACATCTAAACTTCTATCTTCTCTTGAAAAATCAAGCTGGTCACACTGAACCTGCATTTCCATAGCTACCACCTTCAGGGACACTGTTCACCACCGTCCCCGCTACTCCGTATCGTCTGCCTGCTCAGCCTGATACCTCCCCTATATCACACGTTGTGTGGACTTCCAGACATAACTGTGGCCTTTTTATGCTTGTAAATGTGCACAATTAATTGCAGATCCACCCCCCACCCTGTCCCCATCAGCCAGCAAGCCAGGTGAACGCAAACGTGGTCCGAAGCCAAAATGCCAACACTATGGAGGTCGCCTGGCACCACATTGTATCAGAAACTCAGGAAATTTTGGAGCTGGGGGAAGACGCTGGGGATCAGGTGGTCTGAGCATCTCATGTCCCATTGCGGAAACAGAAACCCAGAGAAACCCCAGGTCACACAGCTGGACAGCAGGTAGCAGAGCCCAGATGAGAGCCCAAGCTCCTTGATGCCTCGTTTATGGCCCTTCCACTTTGATAAGTCATTTCCCCCCTCCTATTATCTTGATAGAAAAAGAAAAGTATCATTTTGCCACACAGAATTGGGAAAGTATTGTCTGTCATGTGATGTTTAATCCATGTTGGGGCCCTTTTCTTCACACTGTCAGAGGAATTATCCAAAGGAAATTATTGGAAAGTGTTAGCCGTGTATTATGGTTTCCAAACGCACGAGCACAGATGTCCACTGGCAAAGTGGAAATAAAATTGGAAGAAATTAGAACTCATTTTGTTTACCAGGCCCTGCTAATTCTTGCTGCAGATGAGTGTTCAAGCTCAGTCTCCTCCCCCTTATTATTAAACAAAAGCAGAACACAACAAAAATAGATACTAATGCAGAAATCTGCTCCAGTTTCTTCTTTTGTGTACCAATGTTTTTGTTGGTCAAATCACATTATAGAACGTCCATAAGCCACAATGGCTTATCTTTGTAGGCCCCAAAGTGACTATTAGGATGCCAAGGGATGGTATGTTGAAAAGCAGGATCGTATGAGAGCCCTATCTTTTGGGGTCTCTGTACCCCTAAATTGGTGATGGAGAGACTAATTAAGCATGAGTCCATCAAAGAATGAACAAAATGAGAAGCCATGTCATCTGGTGGTTAAGGCTATGGGCTTTGGAGCCAGACTTTCTGTGTTCAAATCCCAGCTCTGTCATTGACTAGCAGTCTGACTTTGGGCGAGATACTCAACCAGGGGGTGCCTTCATTTCCTTACCAGTGAGGCAGGGATGATGATTTTGGTCCCTAACTTCCAGGGTTATTTTGAGGACTCAGAACACGAAGGCCCAGTGCCTGGCTTGATAACCTTTAGCTGGATCATCATGGCAGGTGACCAAGATTCTCTCCTGGACCAAACTTTAGTTAGGCTCCTCTTAATTTCTTTTTGAGTAGGCCTCAACCTGTGCTTCTGGGTCTGTTCTTGCCAAGCCCAGTTTTAGTAAGAATCCTGATCAGTCAACTTAGAGAGAGTCCTCTCTGCTGATATCTGATTATCCTCAATATATGATCAAACCCTTTATCCCTCACCTCTGGTATCTGATCATCCTGGCCTGCCTTTAGCAAGAATCCCCCTACTCTTGATATCTCCTCTTAGTAATTTTTTATCCATTCATCCCCCTCACCTGTCCTTGTTGTATTGGGCATTGATCTGGGTCTCTCTTCCCTATCGCAGTACCCCATAGCAGTGTACAGGGTTCTTTCTGTTCACTCTCTTACATACTTTTTTCTAAAAGTCTACAGGTAGGCATTATTACCTAATTTCAGAGACGAGGAACTAGAGTCAGAATGGTTAAATGGCTGTCCAAAGTCAATCAACTCATAAATGCTGTGGAGGGGCTTTGAAACCAGAGCCCATGCCCATGTCCCTCCGCATTGTAGGAAGCCTCGTGAGTGGTGGGCACAGATGAAGGATGGGGTGCAGGAGAAGAAGATGGGAAGTGGATCTCACATTTGATGTAACACAGGGCCACACATGGGGGTCCTTATCAGACTCTCCTGCTGGACACATCAGACCAAAACATTTGGTAGGCTGGTAAGGGTGACCTGGGGGATGAGAGGGAGTAGTGTGTGTGTGTGTGTGTGTGTGAGAGAGAGAGAGAGGGAGAGGGAGAGGGAGAGGGAGAGAGAGAGATTGGATACATTTTCTATGCCATCTCCTATGTCCAGTCCAGAGCTAATTCATTGCATCTTCTTCAAAGAGGATTCTCAACCCCTGGGCTGGCATCCACAGATGCCACAGTCTGTTGGCATTGATCCCATTCTCCTCCGTGACAGGATGTGCTCTGACCAGTGGGGCCCTCAGCCATGGGGCCAGGTACCTGAGCGGGAAGCTGCGCAGTCCAAGCTCTTCAATTTACAGATGATGAAAATGAGATCCTGAGAAGCTAAACTGATTTGTTTGGATGCATGGGGTAGCAGAGTTGGGTTGGAAACGAGATCTCTTGATTTATTAATTTATTCAGTAAATAGATATTGGGCATTTACTCTGTGCCCGCACAGTTCTGAGACTCAAGCCTCTCAGGAACCTGTGAGAATCTTACCTTCTCTATGTGAGCTCAAGATTCCATTTCTTTGCTCTTTCCCTAACTCATCATTGAATACCTCCTAGGCCCCAGGCCCTGTTGGGGCAATGGTAGAATCAGCTGAGGCCTTAGCAACATGGAGCTGTAACTGAGTGCCCTCCTGTGTTCCCGCCCCTCCCCACGTGCGCTTGTCCATGCCTTCAGCTCTCCCCCTTCCCACTTCCAGATGTCTGCCTGTTTCCCTCTGAGCTTCCACATCCACGTTCCTGGCATTTGTCATTCACATCAGCAGCCTCCAGTTTTCTCTGCCAACGTGTTTCTGGGCCGTCTCCAATCTGCCTCTTTCCAAAGGATTAAGTGGCTCGTCCAAGGTCACATGGCAGTTCCATCCTGGGCTCAGTCTTTGGACTCAGACTGGAGGGAAAAGGGTCTATTATTCTTTGAAAACTTACCAGAAATGACATATTCCATGTATACATTCTTTCTTGCAGAAATTCAAGCTTTAAAAAATAAACTCACATTCCTCATGTCTTGCTTTTCTACGCAGCTCTGCCTTTTCCACGCACTGTTTCTTTCCCGAATCACCACTTTGGCCCTTCACGCCTTTGGTTCTGCCCATTAACAGGACTCGAGTTTGGATTCCAGTCCCGCCGCTCCGCAGTGCTGTGACTTCGGGCAAGTTACATAACTACTATTTGTGGGCCTCAGTTTCCCTTTCTGTAAAACTGAAAACTATCACCCATCTGCCTGGTTGCTGAGACCATGTATAAAAATGTTTGGCAAGTATGTAGTAAATGTTAGTTTCTCCCCACTTTAGCTGTCCCCAAAGTATTTCTTCTCATAGGAAGGAGCATCCATTGTTTCTGGTTTATAATGTCGTCACTCCCCTTTATGCCAGGAGTGGGGATTGGCACTGAGAGCCAGGTTTGGCCCCCTCTTCTCGGGGCAAGGGGTAATGTGGAGGACTCCGCAGAGACTGGGGGGCACTGGGAAGGAGCTGGCCGTCTGCCCCTGCCGGTGGGGACTGGCTGCTGGTCCCTGGGGGAGCTTTGCCCCACCCTGCAGGAGAGGGTGTTTGTGGCCCCTCTCTGGACCCAAATGCCATATGCTCTGTGTCCCAGGCTTCAGGGAAGCCAAACCGGAAGTGAACACTGTCATGTGGGCAACACCCAGAACCACCAGCCAGGGGTCCGGGCTCAGCTCTGCATCTGTTGTCTGCACCGGTGTGTGTGTGTGTGTGAGCATATGCACGTGTGTGAACCTACCTGTATACGTGTGCATGTGTATGTGTGTGTATGTTTCTCACAGCTCCACGGGACGCTGCCAGGTTGAGGACAGGGAGGTGAGGAAGAAGGATTTAGGGCGGGTCTGGGGAGCCGGGGGACCTCTGTCCCTGCCTCCTCTTACAGCCATGGGGGATTGGCCGAACGACCTCTTCTACTTTGATTCTGTGATGCCCTGGGACTTGCTCTCAGCTGGCTGCCAGTCACCTCATTTGGGCATCAGGGTTGCGGGTCGGTTTTGTGGCCTAGAGTGTGGCCTGGCTCCAGAGCTGAGGAGGTCAGCCTGATAGTGATCTCTGCAGGCCCCAGTCTCTGAGTGCAGAGCCACAAGGGGCTGGAGGGGCAGTGGTTCAGGGTGATGGTTATTGAGGGGCAGCTGGGTAAGGTGCCCCAGACATCACAGCTGCCTACGTGGAAGCCCAGAGCTGGCCCAGCAGACCTCCTCTCTGAGCACCAGCTCTCCTACTTATTCTGCGACAGGAACGTGTCTTCTGCTCATTTCGTCTATTTGTGAAAATGAAAGTACCATGCTGCCTGAGAATATGTGAGCTTTTCCAGGCCTCAGCACCCTCCCTAGGACCGGAGGCTCTGTTAGAACACCAGTGGCTCGAGTCTGTGGGTAATAGTGGTTTCGCCTTCCGTTACTAAGTGCACATGCCCCACATCCGTGTGTCCACTTTGAGAGGGACTTCAGAAATGTCTGCATCCTGTAGTTTAGGGTGCAGGGGCCCTGGTGCTGGGGCTGGTGTTGGGGGGTGGCCACTTGTTGATTTTTATTGTGGAGCTGTAAGACATGAACCCCTCGAAGCTCCAGACTGGCCATAGCCCAGGCTCTGATTTCAGGAAGATACTGGTCTTCAGACCCATCCATGGGGTAGTCCCAGCTATTGAGGGGCAGCTGGGTAAGGTGCCTGAAAATACTTTCCCCAACACTGTAAAGTTTCATTTTCTTAGTTACTCAGCTCCATGACCCTTCTTTGTAACACTAGTATATATCAGGGTACATGGCATGTAGTAGGAGTTTAATACATGTATGTTGAACAAATGAGGTTTGGATACCTGTTAAATGGTATCAGTCATGTTTTCCCTAGTGTAAAGGAGTGTTCAATCTTTCCCAGTAAAGAAGCACGTGGCAAGGCAGGACAGGATGACTTGAGAGGCCTCTTGTCAGTTTGGGAATCATTCTCCAATCAGGGGAGGCCAGTTTTATATGACTTGCTTTCAGCCACCTTGAGGAGCCCATACAAGGTGACCACAAGTGGCCCAGCTGGAGAGTTCAGAGCAGAACGATGCCCCCAAGCTGTTGGTGTCTCTGTCTCCCTGGTTCTGTCCGAGTCGTCTGCACATAGCCCAGGCATGACTTTCTAGGTCACTGCTGCCGCCCCTCCTGTGAGCGGCCTCGGAAACGGAGGGGCCGCAGTCTGCCCTGGCAGAGCCTCGTGGGAACCTAGGGGGTCTGTGGCCGTTTCCCTGGTGATGTGACATAGTCCCCAAGTTGGGAAAGATGATTATTGAGGTGCATGAATGTTGCTGCAGAGCCCCGGGAGGCAGAGGGAGGAGGGAGGGCAAGTAGGAGCTTGTCTTGCTCTGCCCAGGGAATCAGTCTCTCTTTTTCTCTCTGTTTCTCAACGAGACTGAGGCAAAGGCTGATAATCCCATTAGCATCCAAAGATGAGGAAAAATTGCTGCAGGGCCTGCACCGCTCAGTGTGAAGTGGAAACTTGGCAAATGAGGTGCTCAGACTCCGAGACCATCAGACCTTGAAGGGACCCCCGAGAGCATCTGTCTGGCCTCCTCGTTTTAGAAGTGTGGTGCTTAATTTCCAAACAGTTGGGGATTGTTTTGTTATCGTTTTGTTATTGATTCTAGCTTAATTCTACTGTGGTCAGAGAACATACTCTGTAGTACTGCAGTCCTTTGAATTGCGTGGAGACTTGCTTCAGGGCCACGAGAAGGATCAATTTTGGTAAATAAAAAAGTTTGGCCAACTCGGAGAACCGTGTATCCCACAGTTGCTGAGCGCAGCATTCTTTATACATTAATTAGATCAAGAGTGTACGTTGTGGTGTTCAACTCTTGGATATTTTTGTGATTTATTTTTCCTACTTGTTCTATCAGTTACTGAGAGAGGTGTCTTAAATCTTCCACCATTACTCTGGAGTGTGCCTGTTTCTCTTTAATTCTGTCGGGTTTTGGTCCATATTTTGTGAAGCTGTGCTCTGAGGTGCAATTGAATTTAGAATTGCTGTCGCTTCCTGGGAGACTGCATTTTTACTGGGATGAGCTGCTCCTCCGTAGCTGTAGTAATCTTCTTGCCTCAAAGTCTACGTTGGCATTAATTTCCGTCCACTGTTTTCCTGAGGTTTATGGTTACACGGTATATCTTTTTCCTTCCTTCACATGACCTTCCTGTATCTTGATATCGAAAGTGTGTCTTTTATAAGCAGCACACAATTGGGTTTTATGATACTTTCTGTCTTTTGATGGATATATTAGGACCATTTGCAGTTCATACGATTTTTGCTACATTGGGTTTAATTTTATCATCTTACTTTTCTTTTCTTTTGTCCCACCGGTTCTGCATTCCTTTTTCTCGTTTTCCTTGCCTTCCTCTGGATCAACGAAGTATTTTCAATATTTTGGCATTTTAATTTTTTTATTAAGTGAATCAGGTAACATAAAATTAACCATTTTACACTAGAACATTCGCAGTGTTGTGCAACCGCCCCTCCTTCTGGTTCTAAGATCTCTCATTGCCCACAGGGAAGCCTGTACCCGTGAGGCGGAGGCTCCGTTTCCTCGCCTGCCCCGGGGACCGCACGTGTACATTCTGCCCGCGTGGACTGTGGACAAATCAAATATATTTATCATTCTATCTTCTCCTGGATTATATACTTTTAAAGCTCTTCTTTTAGTGGTTACCAAAGAGATTACAATACACATGCAGGACGGACTAGATTTTACTTTAATTAGTACTTTCCTTGCGTCCAGGCCGAGGGAAATGTTTCAGGCGCGCTCCATTTTGGTCTCTTCAACTCTGCAGCCAGTGAGAGCTAAGGGTAGCTCGCTACACTCTTAGGTTCCTTTCTCTGCTTGGTTTCTCATCCACTCACTCTGAACCGCTTAGGAATCAGCAAGAGCACTGCGGGGCAAAGTGCTGGCGGAGGGTTGAGCTCACTTCATTGGGTTCCCTCCTCTCTGGAATCCTGTCTCCTCAAGTCCTGGCTGCCAATACCTTAAATATTTTTTGGCCTTTTGTATTTTTGTCTAGCTATTTGAGATGTTCTCAGTGGAAGGGTTAGTCTGTGGCAAACTGCCCTACCATTATCAGGAGCAGAAATCTTGCTCCCTCGTTTTACAGCAAGGAAACTGAGGTTAGAGGGGGAAACGGCTGTCTAGTTTCACACTGCAAATTAAAGCAGCGCTGGAAATAGAACCCTGGCGGCCGATACCCCTTCCAGTGTCGTTTCCACCTCGCATGCTGGGCAACAAAGATCTGAGTCTGTCCAACACTCACCCAAGCCCTCACTCATTCATTCAACAAACATTTTTCAAGGACAAGTTCTGTGCCAAGCACTGGGCAAATAAAGAAGTGTTTTTTGTTTTTTTTCCTAACTGCTTTCAAGATTTTCTCTTTGTCCTGGTTTTCAGTAGTTTTATTATGATGTGTGTCGGTGTGGTTTTCTTTGTATTTACTCTGCTTGGAGTTCATACATTTTCAAATATTCCTTCTGCCTCATGCTTTTCCTCCTCTGATTCAGACACTCCCATTACATGTGTGTAGTACCTTCAAGAATTATACAGTGTTGGGGTGGGGTTGGAGGAGGCAAGTATATTATTTAAGAAATAGGTTTAGTTGCTTCTTTCAGAGACACAGGATAACAGCAGCTTAAATAAAGTGGTTTATTTCTCTTTGTCACGATAGAATGGAGGTAGGTAACCCTGAAAGTTTCACTCCGGAAGTTATCTATCTCACTGGCTTTTACACGTGGCCACAGCTAACTGAAGGAGGGTGGGAAATGTCGTCTTTCTTCTGGGAGGCCCCTTCTTGGGCTAAAATTTAGGGAGTCCATTGCTCTGAGAGAAAAGGGGAGGGAGCCATTGGGGAACAATTGGCAGCCTTTTCCCCAGCAGGTGATCACAATACAAGGCAACAGCTGTCACGCCGAAACCTCAGAGGAAGAGGTTGGAAAAGATGTCACCGAAGAAGTAACATTTGACTGAGTATTGAAGGGTGAATAGGAGTCCGTTGAGTGACAGTGATCCAAGGGCAGTGCACGCAGGGACACCGCATGAGTGCGACTCCGGAGAGCAGAACCACACAGATTACTCTTTCTGACTTCAGTGCCCAGCACAGATAGGCTGCTATTCAGATGGTGTCAAACAGGATTCATTGCGAGGGCAGAAGGAGGGGGGTTTCCGCCCTGGAGACTGGAGATCTAGTGGAACGGAAAGGCAGTGGTAAGCGTCATGGTAGGGGTGGGAGAGGGTTTATAGGTATATGGAGATTTGAGGTGAAAACAAGCATGCCAAGGTGAAATTGCTTGGCAGCAGCTGGGAGACGGTGGAGACTGCAGGTGTAGGTTTTGGAGCTGTCCTTGAGAGAATGATAACTGGGGTTGTTACAGAGACTACTCTCTTCTAAGAAGAAAGTATATTAAGAGTAGAAAGGCGAGGCAAGCACGGAATCTTTGTGATGGGGGAAGAACGAGGGAGCAGGAAGGACTGCTGTGGGGCAGGCGTCCTCGGGGAGCTTCCAGAGGGCTCGCAGGCGCTTCCAGCCCCGTCTGCCCCTGGACCCTGCCCCGCCACCCTTCCTGGGACTTGTTCTTCCCTGGATCATCGCTAGCTTTCAGTGAATGAGTGATTCAATTTCATGTTCCTTAAACTTTCACTAGACAATTTCATTTTACTTATAAAAGGAGTTGAGGCAACATTCTGGCTCAATTTTTATTAAATAAGTAATCCAGATTCACTTTAGAAAAACATCAGAAAATATAGTTAAACGAAAGAAAGAACATTAAAATTACCCATAGTTCCTCTGGCCTAGATGAACATTTTGGTACCTATGTGCCCAGACTTTGTCTATGCTCTCTCCCTTCCTAATAATGTTAATATCAACAACTGCTAATATGTATGAGCCCTTACTTTGTGCCAGTCACTCTTCTGTTTTATATGTGTATTATGTTACTTAAATATCATAACAATCTATAGCATGGTTATTATTGTCGCCCCAGTTTTACAAATGAGAAAACTGCAGCACAGGAAAGGCTCGAAATGTACCTAGATCACTGAGCTAGTGTGCTGTTCTAACCTACCCATTCATATTGGTTTGTATTTAAAAGAGAATAAAATGACAAAGGCCTGCACAGCCCATACCCAGCTTCAGCAACCATCAGTTCACAGTCAGTCTTGTTTTACCCATTTTCATCCACGATGCATGTCTGTAGATAAGGGCATTCCTAAAAGCAACCACAATAATGTTGGCACCATCCGCCCAAGTGAACAACTTCCAAGTACCATCTACTTTCTACTAGTGTTCAAATCTCCCCAGTTGTCTCCAAAAAATGTCCCATTTATTCGAGTCAGGACCATACATGCTCCCCCATAGGGCTGGGGCTGGAATTCATACACAGATTGCTCTGGCCCCAAACTCACGCTCTTTCTAAACACCAAATTCATATTTATGAATTGAAAATTCTATACACTTTATACTACTGTTAACTTGAGCATGTGTATGTATAACAATTTATAAGTTTTAGATATTTATTTGGGCAGCAAATTTAAGGTATTAATTTGCAATTTCTAATCACTAAGTAACTGGTGAAAACCCTTAGCCAAATATTCTTTCTGCAGTCTGCCAAATTTATCTTCCTATATTCTGCAGGATTTTTGATCTTTAAGTTTTCCACTCTAATTTTTTGGCTTATAATATAGATTGTTCTGAAATTGTTATTTCCTTACATAAGGATCTTTATTATGACTCATGTATCTATTTGTTCACCCAGGAAATGAATTGAACACCTATAATTTGCCAGAGACTGTGATGGGCAAATAATGGTCCCTACTCTTATGAACTTCTATTCTATGAGGGAGAGAGACAAAGAAAAAATAAATGGACAAATAATTAAAATGATTTCAAATTGTTATAAATACCATGTAAAGGCAGAAAGGAATGCAATTATGGTGAAAACTACTTTCAAAAGCATTTGGAAATTGATTTGTTTCACTTGTTCAAAGTTATTTTTATTTTATTTATTTATTTTGTTAATCCTCACCTGAGGATATTTTTCCATTGATTTTTTTTTAGATAGAGAGGAAGGGAGAGAGGGAAAGAGAGAGAAACATCGATGTGAGAGAGACACATGGATTGGTTGCTTCCTGTAGAACTCCGACCTGGGCTGGTGATTGAACCTGCAACCCAGGTACATGCCCTTGACCAGGAACTGAACCTATGACTCTTCGGTCCGTGGGCTGATGCACTAACTGCTGAGCCAAACCAGCCATGGCTCAAAGTTCTTTTTAAATGCATCCTCCATCATTGGTATTTAAAAGAGACTGCATATTCCAGTATGCTTTTTGCTAACTGCTTGCTATGTATTACTCTCCAACAGCTTCCCTTTCTTTATTTGTGATGCTGCAGTTTTGCTTCTGCACCTTTTTAAATTTGATTACTCCATGTTCTGCAGCCAATGTGGTGGTGATGGTGGGATGTTTGGTTTCTTGGGTGAAAAGAATAACTTTCATATTGAGTCTAAGCAGAAAATAGGTCCCTGTGAAGCAAAAGTTCAGTTATTATAATACTTGTTGAGCCATCCTTTTTTGGTTGCTCAATCCATAAACGTGTTTTTAATTGAGTTGGTATGTATTCATTAAAAACTTTAAGTGATATGGAAGTTTGTACGTGAAATGAAGTCTTTATCAAGCCCCACTCCTCCAGTCTCAGTCCTCAAGTGCAACCAACCCCAATGGCATTTTGGTGTGCCTCCCTCCATCCTTTCTTACGTGTATTAGATAAGCTAGAATAAATTGGAGAATAGGGCCAGCACAGACAGATGCATGGGGTGGAGAGTGTTCATAGGCCAAGTTTATTACAAGAACACTCTCTCTTGCCCTAGCCAGTGTGGTTCAATGGTTAGAGCGTTGGCTGGTGGACCAGAGAGTCCTGGGTTCAGTTCCCTCTAAGGGCATGTACCTCAGTTGCAGTTTGTCCCTGGGGTTGTGTGGGTGGCAACCACTCAATGTGTGTCTCTCACATCAACGTTTCTCTCTCTTTCTCTCTTCCTCCCTCTCTCCCTCCTGCTCTGACTGAAGATAAATGCAAAAAAAAAAAGAAAAAAAAAAAGTGTCCTTGGGTGAGGATAAAAAAAGAAAAGAAGAACCCTCTCTCATGAGCATCCAGAGTTTTCAGTGGTCATTACATTCTAGGACACGGTGAGCTTCACTTGCGTCAGCTTATGTGTTTACTCTTCTTTGAGAAGTTTGCCTTTTGAGCTGGATACAGTTTAGCACATCACTTGTCGGCTGGCAGTTTTTTTTTGAGTTTTGGCTACTAATGGCCATTAATCTTTTTTTTAATTGATTTATTTTTGTTACAGATGTTTCTCCTTTTTTTCCCATTGACACTCTCCTCCTCATCCCCCCATCCCCAGCTTTGTTGTCCATGTCTATCAGTTATGCATACATGCATATAAGTTCTGTGGTTTATCTCTTCCCTTCCCCCACCCCCTCTTCTGAGGATTGTCAGTCTGTACCCTACTTCCACGACTCTGAGTCTACCCTGTTCCTCAGACTGTTATGTTCACTATATTCCACAAATAAGTGAGATCATATGATATTTGTCTTTCTCTGCTTGGCTTATTTCGCTTAGGATAATACTTTCCAGGTCCCTCCATGTCGTCTCAAAGGATAAGAGATCTTTCTTTCTTACTCAGCTGGCAAATTTTAGAGCTAAAAATGTAACTTGTGTGCATGACCATATTGTCATTGTGGGACTTTCGGCTATTTTGCTAGATTGAGAAACACACCGCGCATAAAAGGAAAGGATTTGACACCATCCAAGTCATCAAGTGTAACATAACAGGCCTTTTCAAGGCAATTTCCAAAGGGATGTCCAATAGTATTTCGACAGGCACTACAACTGCTGGAATAGTGTGAATATGCAAAAGTTGAAAGATATTAACCATGTAAGTGTTACTGGAGAAGCAAATTCCTTCATCGCTAGTGGGAGTGGGGTTCTTGGGGCGCAGCTGAAATAAGCATTTTTAGAAGCCCCCATGGAAGAACGAGATGTGGTAGAAGACTTTATTTGCATGAAGTCACATTCCTCGGTTTCCAGTGTGACATTTCCCTGAAGCCAGTCCTGAGAGAGGGGTTGCTGGGGCTTTAGCAAAGCCAGAAGCAGGGCCAGTGTCTAGAGGTTCCTCTCCATGTTGCAGCAAGGTCCAGATCAGGCATCAGGCAAGATTCAGTCCAGCAGTCCTCTGTATGGAGTCCACATAGCTGTGGGCCATGTGGGGAAACGCAGGGTCTGGAAGCCCTACAAGCCGGGAGCCCGATGTGGACAGCAAGAGGGAGAGGAAGGGCCGAGAGAGTGAGCTCTCTGTGTTTGGGGCTATGTATTCAGGTTTCAAGTGCTTACAGTAGCCATGCCTATTCTGGCCACAGATTCACTCCCAGGTGTGACTGATAGGCAGGCACCTTTCACTGTCACTCAAACATTAAGGGGCGGGTCTAAACTGCCTTTGTCCATTCCTTTCATACATCGATTTTCAATTTTCGGGAAATAGACCTGGAGAATGTTAACTTCAGCTTTCCGGCAAAGCTGTATAAATGGCATGCCTATATTATCTAGTCTCTCCTTTACTCCTTTCCTGTTAAATAATAACCAGATTATTACAATGGTATCATTAGTACTGATTATTAAATAAAAAGCATTCAGTTCATCATTCTCTAAATGCTTTGATCTTATGTTGGGTATATATATGAATTTATGCATAGTGTTCTGCAACTTGATGTTTTCACCCCACAATATCCATAATACAGGTATTTTTTATCTCATTCTTTTGATAGAATGCATAGTATTTCATAGAATGAATATTTTGTACTGTATATAACCATTTCTCTATTGGTAGACATAAGGCCGCCTCTGATGGTATACTATTACCAATAATGTTGCAACAAATATCTTTGTACAAATATCCATGAATAGGATAGATTACCTAAAAGTACATCTCTGATCCAAAGAGTATAGATATTTGAAATGTTGGTAGACTTTATCAGATTGTCTTTCAAAGGTGTTAGAACAAAGCCCAGTATATGAAAGTGACCTTTTCTTCAGTATTACCAGGTCCTTACATATTTCCAGTATGACAGGTCTAACAGAGCATCTTGTTTTCATTTGAATTTCTCTGATAACTGGGGAGAATGATCTTTCAATGTATGTTTTCTCTAGAAGTTTATTCTTCATTTTTCTGTTGAGCTGTTTGTTTATATCAATCTGTAGGAGCTCTTTTTGCATGGCAGAGATATTAACCTCTGGATTGTTACCTATATTGTACATTTTCCATTTTTCCCCAATGTTGTTTAATCACGTGTTTTGCTATACAGAAGAAACCTTTTCGTTTTTTTTTTTTATTCTCACCCAAGGACATTTTTCGATATTTTGTTCAGATAGAGTGGGAAGGCGAGAGAGAGAAAGAAACATCAATGTGAAAGGGACACATCGAGTGGTTGCCACCCGCATGACCCAACCGGGGCCGGGGACAAACTGCAGCTGAGGTACTGCCCTTAGCGGGAACTGAACCTAGGTCTTTCCGGACCTCAGGCCAACGCTCTAACCGCTGAGCCAAACCAGCCAGGGCGAAACCTTTTCATTTTAGGGAGTTAAGATTTCAGTCTGTTTATTTCCGACTTCTAGGTTCTGGTTTTCCCAAGATTAACAGTCTTTCTTTGACTGCAATTGCTCAGTAACAACTCCATACACTTTAGGGGGTAGGTTACCGAGGGAGAATGGAGGGAGGGAGGGAGGAAGAGGGTAGGAGTGGTGAAGAGAGAACTGAAGCCAGGAATTCCTTTTATTTTTCCACTGATCTTTTAGAGAGTGGAAGGGAGGCAGGGGGAGAGAGATGGAAACATCGATGTGAGAGAGACACATCTATTGGTTGCCTCCCGCACGACCCCAGAGACCAGGGATTGAACCCGCAACCCAGGTATGCACCCTTGACCAGAATCGACCCTTTGATCCTTGGGCCAACGCTCTAATCGCTGAGCCGAACCAGCCAGGGCTGAAGTCAGGAATTCTTAGCAGAAGCTGCTAGTTCGCTTTTTTTGTCTCTACACTTTAAATGGCTGTTGCTTTCCTCACAAATCCTCCCGGAAAGCTGATCACAGGATGGGAGATGTTTGCATTAATCAGGCTCCACTCCTAACAGCCCCCCTGCTGCTCCCGCCTAGAAATGCTCCAGATCCCCTTCTCAGCCACAACCCCCATTTCTCCTGGCTTCTCTGGGGTGGCGCTTGGGGCTCTTTTCACAGGAAGGAAGCAAACCTGATGCTCTTTACCTAAGGACTTGTCCCACTGCAGGCGTGGGAGGTACTTTTAGGTGGTACATCAACCCAACATAAAATAACTTTGAATCACAGGATGAGAAAGTTATTCCCTTTTTTATTTGTTTCCTAATCTTTCTAATTGTATCAAGGATAAATTTAGCCTGGTGGTAATGTTTTCCACACCTCCCTAACTCATGCTAATCTCTCTCTTTAACTGAGAAAATAGGCCCCAGGCTGACATCCTTTGGCAGACAATCATTTAGTTAGAATTTAACAACATGCTATTGTTTGCATTGTATTTATTTTCTACAATTACATTCTATTTATGGCTAATGATTCTGGTAGGGATTTAAAGTAGAGATATAAAATTTTCTGTAAAATGTATTATTATTATTATTTTACAAAAACAGAGTCAATAATAGTGCATATGGTACTAGAGTATAACAAAATTCATGCTGGTGATACCCCATGGATGGGAGTTTGGGAACCAGGTAGCTGCCTCAATTAGAGTTGACACAGACTCCACCACCTCTACGCCCCTTTACTCTACCCCACACCTAGGGATCTCCACGGCCCTTCCTTCTCTCCCAAGAGGCCCCTTTCCCTCCTGGCCCCAATTCTACCCCTCTCCCTGCTTCCCCAGTCGCGTCAATACTGACCTATTCTTGGGGCTCCCTTTTCTAAAATAATCTATATTGGGGTGTTAGTGGGTGCTATCTGTTCAATATAATAAAGTCATTTTAATAATGATAGCTCTCTTAGTTCACAAGAATGAATGGGAAGAACCTGTGAGTTCTGTGGTCAGACAAGTCTCAGTCTAATGTCTCTCTTAACCAAATATTAGCTGTGACCTTGGGCAGGTCAACCCCAAAACAGTAGAAATTTGGGGAAGGAAGAAAGACAGCCTTGTATGGGACACAAGTAGAGCCCTAAAATGTCCTCCCTACTTCTAGCTAGAGCAATTAGGCAAGAAAAAAGAAATAAGATGCATCCGTATTGGAAAGGAAGAAGCAAATTGATCTCTGTTCACAGATGGCATGAACTTTTATGTAGCAAACCCTAAAGATTCTGCACAAAAGAACTATTAAAACTAATATATGAATTCAGCAAAGTTGCAGGATACAAAATCAACACTCAAAAATTTGTCGCATTTCTATATACTATTGATGAACAATAGAAAACTAAACTAAGAAAATAATTCTATTTATATAAAAAAGGATAAAATACTTAGGAATAAATTTAACCATGGAGCGTAAAGGCTCGCATACTGAAAACTGCAAAACATCGCTGAAAGAAATGAAAGGAGACGAAATTAATTAAAATAAGACAAATACTTGAAAAGACATCCTCTGTTCATGGATTGAAAGACTTAATAGTATAAAATGTCTATACTTATCCAAAGCAACCTACAGATTCAGTACAGTTTCTATCAAAATCATGACGACATTTTTTGTAAAAACAGAAAAAGCAATCCCAAATTTCATATGGAATCTCAACAGACCCTGAACAGCCAAAACAATCAATCTTGAGAAAGGAGAACAAAGCTGACAGCCTCACACTTCCTAATTTTAAAACATAATTACCAAGCTACAGTAATCAAAACAGAATGATACTGGCAGAAAGACAGACATGTAGATCCATGGACTAGAATAGAGAGCCCAGCAATAAGCCCTCACAGACACGGCCAAACGATCTTCGACAAGGGTGCTGGCGCAGACTGCACAATGGGGAAAGGATCGTCTCTTCAACAAATGGTTTTGAGAAATTGGATATCCACATGCAAAAGAAGAAAGAGAGACTCTTACTTTACACCACATGCAAAAATTAACTCAAAGTAGGTTAAAGACCTCACTGCAAGACCTAAAACTACCGAACTCCTGAGAGAAAACCTAGGGGGAAACCTTCATGACATTGGAATGGGCAATGATTTCTTGGATATGACACCAAAAACACAGGTAGCTAAAGTAAAATTAGACAAATGGGACTACATGAAACTTAAACACTAACATGAAGCAAAGGACACAATCAACAGAGTGAAAAGGCAAACTAGAGAATGGGAGAAAATATTTGTGAATCATATAGCTGTTGAGGGGTTAATATATACATGAAACAAGGAGCTCCTTTAACTTAACAACAATAAAATTCCCCAAATGGGCAAAAGACTTAAATAGATATTTCTTCAAAGAAGATATACAAATGGCCAATAAGTACATGAAAAGATGCTCAACATCACTAGTCATTAGGGAAACACAGATCAAAACCACAGTGACACCACTGCACACATTAGGATGCCACTATCAAAGAAACAGGTGCTGATGAGGATGCGGAGAAACTGGAACCCTTGTGAACTGTTAGTAGGATTGTGAAATGGTGTAACTGCTATGGAAAACAGTAGGAAAACGCCTCAAAAAACTAAAAGTGTCCTATGGCCTAGCAATTCCACTTCTGTGTATATAGCTCAAAGAATCGAACACAGAATCTCACAGAGATGTGTGCACACTCATGTTCATTGCCGTGCTATTCACAACAGCCAAGACGTGGAAGCAGCCTAAATGTCCATTGGCGGTTGAGTGAATATACAAAATGGAATATTATTAAACCTTAAAAAGGAACTCCTGTCGTATGCTACAATGTGGATGACCCTGGAGGACATCACTCTAAATAAAATAAGCCAGCCACAAAAGATCAAACACTGCCTGATTCCGCTTACAGGCGGCATCTAAGCAGTCGACCTCTTAGAAACAGAAAGTGGAATGGGGGCTGCAGGGGACTGGAGGGAGGGGAAAACAAGGAGCCTCTGTTCAGGAGTGCAGCGTGTCAGTCATATTAGATGAGAAGTTCTAGGGATCCATGCTACAACACTGTACCGACAGTTACAATGCTGTACCCTTAAAATTGGTAGGAGGGTAAATTTATGTCATGTGTTTTTTATTTTATTTTTTTTTATCCTCACCCGAGGATATTTTTCCATTTTTTGTACAGATAGAGTGGGAGGGAGAGAGAGGAAGGGAGAGAGAGACAGAAACATCGATGTGAAGGGACACATCGAATGGCTGCCACCCGCACGACCAACCAGGGCCGGGGACAAACTGCAACCGAAGTACATGCCCTTAGCGGGAACCGAACCCGGGTCTCTCCGGACCGCAGGCCGACGCTCCAACCGCTGAGCCAAACCGGCCAGGGCTGTCATGTGTTTTTTATAATAATAATAATAGGAATTGATAAGGCCCTCTTTGTGTAACTGCATTTCATAATAGTCCAAATCGAAACTACCCAAATGCACATTAGTGGGGGAGGGGCAAATGTACCCTTGTTTCACAATGAAATACTATACGACAGTGAGAAGAACCACAACTGCACGAAATAGTGAGGATCGTAAGCATAATGTCGAGCAAAAGAAGCCAGACTCAAGCTCCTTCTGTGTGACTCCACTTCAGCAAAGCACGAGAACACGCACAACCCGTCCGTGCTGATAGAAGTCAGGGTGGTGCTCACCTTGGTGGGGGACGGTGCCTGGAAGAGGTCACGGGCAGGCTCCTTGGTTTGCTCGAGTTGTTTCTCGACCTGTTAGCTCGGTTCACAGTGTGTTCACTCCGTAAAAACTCACTGAACTGAACACGTGATTTATACATTTTTCTCCATGTTAGTTATTCTTCATTGAGAAGTTTAAAAAAAATAATTATTAAAGAAAAAGAGCCCTTTCTGCTACTCTGTGGCCACAGTTCCTTTCGGTGCAAGCAAAATGAAGGACTATCATCTTAATTCATAAAAAGAGGGAGAGGAAGATGAACCAGAAGGAAGAGGAATCTGTAAGAGCAGGGCCCAGAGAAGAACGCTAAAGCCCGCCCCTGGTTTGGGACCTGCTCTGAGGAGGAACTTCCTTCACCATGAGGCAAATAGTGAGGGTCCCCAAAGAAAGTGAGCCTGTCCGGCCTTTGTGGAACCGGTGCCCACCACGCCCCGCCCCCTCAGTTCCCCAGGTAAGGCTGAGATCCAGGTGCACCAGCCCAGGAATGAAAAAGGCCGGCAGGCAGAATCCAGAAGCACAGGTGCCATCCCCTGGCAGCGCACAGCTGTCCAGGTTGCATTCAGAGCCGCAGGGCTGAGTCCTCCCACCAACGTGAAGGAGTGTTTGCCGTTCTGTAGATCAGGGATCCTCACCACGGCTCTGTGCTTTGGCAGTGCTATGTGCCTGAGGGCCACCGTGAAGAAGCCAAGGGTGTGTGAAATTGGGAAGAAGTTGGGGGCTGGTTGGGTCAGGTGTGGTCTTGGAAAGAAAGATGTTTGGGGTCCAGGAGGCAGGGAGTGCACACAGGCTGAAGGTTGGAAAGAAGAAGGATGGGGAAGGAGGTCCCCTGGAGGGCTGAGCCCCACCCCTAGGAATGAGGAGAGGGCCCAGGGAAGACTACCGCTTATGTTCCTGAAGTATTGTTGCACTTCTATCCCCAAGTGCTTTAACATTTTTTAAAATTATAAAATACACACACGCACGTGTACTATTATAGCCAACCACAGACGCCTCCCTATGTGCCACTAGAAGCCCGGTCTCTCGCTGGAGAGAAGGGAAACTGTGGCCGAGGGGAAGCTGCCTGTCCCCCAGGGTGCGCTGTCCAGGGCTGGGCTCTTTCCGTGTGGGGTTGTCAGCATCCCCCATCCTCCGCTGACTCCGTCCGTGTGTCTGTGATCAGCCCTTGGCCCCGCGGAGAGAGCGAAGGTTTGGATACACAGGTGCAGAAGCAGGAGGTTCCGGAAAGTAGGGGTTACTTAGGACGAGGAAGCTGTGGGAAGCTCTGTGGGTGCCTGAGGAAATGAGAAAGCAAAGGGCAGGTCTGCAAGGGGTGGCGACTGAAAGGGCGGATTTTCCCAGGGAAGTGCTGTCAGCTGTGCAGGGCGACCCCTCCCTGCGACCCCATAAGTCATCAGAAAAACTGCAAAGACAGTGGAATGCACAGAAGCCTGTGCCGGCCCGCAGTGTGTTCACGCTGGGTGGTGTGCGCGGCGCAGGGGGCAGGGAGGGACACCGCTGCCTCGGGTTACTCCCCACATGCTGGTCTAAGCCCGGGAATGTATGTGTGCATCTGGGCCCTTCTCCTTCTCTGGTTTCCTAAAATGCTGGGGTTTGCATGTGCATGGACCAATTAGACGATTACCTAATTGTTCTGTTTCACTGGTCCGACAACAGTCACCTAACACTCTGCCAGGCACTGGGGGGTGTACAGAGATGACCAGCTCAACTGTCTCACTCCGAGGCTGTCTCTGAGGACGCAGCCTGTGCCCCGGTCCCAGTGCGAGGCTCTGGGAAGGAGACCTGGGCCGGTGCTGAAAGAGCACAGAGGTGTGCGAGGTTCCCGTGGATGGAGCGGGAAGAGCTTAAGGAGAGGTACTGAGAGGGCGTCTCTGGGTGCAAGGAGCCTGTGAGCTGAGGGTCAGCAGGAGCGAGGACAGGAGGGAGTGAGTTGCACATGGAGGAGGGGACAGGGAGGTGGCAGGGCTGGCTAAGAAGCTCGGTGCTCCCCACGGGCAGTGGGGAGACAGTGCAGATCTCTGGGGTGATGTGAGTCCAAGCGTAGGAAGAGAACCAGGAATGGAGAGGCGAGGGGAGAAGCAGTGCACTGCTCCGGGTCAGGTGCAGGGAGGGGCTGGGCAGGAGGACACTGGGGGTGACCCAGAGCAGGCCGCAGCCACTGCGCACATCCGCCGAGGGCTCCCTGCGAGTCAGGACCGATGCCGAGTTCTTCACGCACTCTCTCACTCGTCCCTCTGCAGAAGGGACGGCTGTTCTAGCCATTTTATAGGGGAGGACACCGAGGCTTAGTCACCTGCCTAGGGCTCCAGACAGGCAAGTGGCAGAATTAGAATGAGAAGGCAGGTGTGTCTGACATTCTGCTCTGAACTGCCTGCCACTCTGATCAGACCCGGGGCTCCAGCTCTCCCTGCAGAAGGAATGTTCCCTGGTCTCCTGAAGGGGCAAGGAGGTGTAAATGCTCTCCGTGCATTAGACATCTGTGCGGGCATACAGGGGTGTGTGTGTGTGTGTGTGTGTGTGTGTAAAAGTGGGTTTACAGTTGTGAGTACATGAAAACACAGAGTTTATCCTTGTATTATTATTTATACATTATTGTATTATTTTCCACATGAACGACTATAGACCTACTTTTGCCCCACCCTGTATATTCCCTCGAATTGCAAAGCCCTTCGTCATCCTTACAGAAAACGATCATCTGTGCGTCTGGGACAAAGAGGGAGGCTGAGGCAGGGCTGGGAACGGCTGGGTGAGGGCAGGACGGTGGGCATTCTGGGAAAGGCTCCGGGGAACCAGCGGTGAGGATCCTGGCCGACTCTGAAGGGGACCCTGCGCTTGGGAACCACCAACAGCTGCGCCTCGTCACTGAGGCACCATGAGCAGGTGGGAGGGCAGGGGGAGGTTTTGGCCACATTCAGGGAGCCTGCCAGGTGTCAGAATCCAGGAGGGAGCAGCTCTGGTGACTGCGATGGCCAACTGCCTCTCCTTCGAGTCCCCCCCTCTTAGGAGCCTCTCCAGGCCTCCTCAGGGCAGTGTGTGTGTTTGTGGGGGGCGGTCAGTTACAGGCTTCCGCAGCCTGAGAGACCCATGGCACCCCACATTTTACTACCTTAGCAGCCCCTACCTCTTACCTACAGGGTCTTGGCAACTCCTTCAAGCTTCAGTCTTCCTTCAGAGATTTCTGGGCATTCTGGGGTGTCTGATGGGACCCTAAGACTCTGCTGCTTCAGGTGAGGGTCCCCTGACATTCCCCTTCTCTTCCCACGGATTCCCACTTTGCCCTCTGTGTTAGAACCCCCTGTGTACATGGGTAACGTCTTTGCTCATAAAGCTGTTCGGTTCCACGGGCAGAGGAGATGCAGGAGACGCGTGGCTGCTTCCCCTCCACCACACGAGTGGTGTGAGCCAGCGTGTCCTCCCGCGGGGCTCCTGCTCCAGGAAGGGCGGGGTGGGCAGTGCACGCTGCTTGAGCACCTGCTGTAATGGCAAGAGTCTCCTGAGCATCTGAGGCAGCCATCTCGTTCCCTCGCCCCTTGGGGTAGGCATTACCATCCTCACGGCTCGGATGGGGAGCGGAGGCTCAGGCTTCCCGGACAGAGCGAAGTCTGCACACTGGGGAGAGCAGAGCCGGCCAGGTCTGAGGAGCTCCTTCCATCACACCGTCTTTCCTTTCTTCTCTGCCCACCCCCCTGGCGTAGGGAAGGAAGTACTGCCAGGAATATGGTTGCCTATCGCTTCTGAGCTGAGCCCGGGATTCTGGGTGCTCCCGGGAGACCCTGGTTCTCTCCCCAGCTCTGCGCACCCTTTCTCTGGACTCTCTCATCTGTGAAATGGGAGGGTTGCTCTGCCTATATCCAGGGTCCTCCAGCAGTGACAGGACCTACTTTGTGGTTCTTCACCCCTGGCCCTCCTCGAGGATGGTTGGGGGGCCCTAGAAAGGTGCCATTCCCCTCCCCGGGAGTGCCGTGTGCCTTCCGGGATGGACCCAGGCCCGAGGGAGGAACCGGCAGCGGTGGCTGGGAGCTGGGGAAATGAGGGCTCTGCCCTCGGGTGTTTTTGGCCTTGTTTCGTGTTTAAAGGAGGCATGTTTTCCTTTTATCTTACTCGGAGCCAGCTTTCCAGTGTCCAGTAAGCAAGCAGACAGCAAAGAGACAGCGGTGACCATTCTGACTGGCGAAAGCAGGGCTTTACTGTTTCCTGAGGGCCTTGGCTGCCCGACCCGCTGTGCGGTGAGGATGAGTCCTCCCATCGGTCTGCGCAGGAGGGGCCTGGGACGCGGCGGGAGGCCTGGCAGCCTGGCTTGGGGAAGGAAATGGTGGAGCTGAGGAGCAGCAGGGCCAGCTCACAGGCAGACGCCCGTGTCGGGGGCCCCGCTCTCAGAGGGGCCCCATGCTGCTCTAATGCTCTGCTCTCATGGTCTCCAAATCCACGCCCCTCTGAGCTCGGGGTCCCGCCATCCTGTAGCTGGGCCGGGCTGGCAGTGCCAGTCCTCTGCTCCTAGGGACTAGGCATGAATGCCAGCCCTGGGCCAAGTTGTGAGGTGGGGACATTTGCCCCGGTCCCTTCGTCCAGCCTTTCTGAGTCCTCTTCTGTCACCGCAGGGCTCAGGCCTCCTGCACCCACTGGGCGCTTCTCTGGGGCTGCCGTCATGTCCCCCTGCCTGGGCCTGTCTGTGCCCCCCCCCCCCCCCAGCACCAGCTCTCGTTCCCGCTTCTGTCAGTGATCCCAGCTCCCTGCCCACCCGTGGGAGGGCTTGGCGGACATTTGTCGACTAAATTGGTTGACCGGTGCGCGAGCGAAAGCTGCGTGGCAAACGCCCCGGTGAAGGGACACTGGTCTAGGAGTCAGGTCTGGGCTCTGTTCCCGAGGGGGTGGCGAGGGCCTGGGGGACAGCTGGAGCTCTCTCCCACCTCTTCCTGCCCTGCCCTCCGAGGCAGCCTCGCTGGCCCCTGCAGTGAAGCCACCAGGTCCAGTGGGCCAAACACCCGTCCTGGGGAAGCCACCTCGACCGACCAAGTGACCAGAGGCCACTCATGCTCGTCTGTGGTGGACCCCCGGGACCCACACGTCAGAGAAGGAGCGGGATGTAACACAGGTCTTGAGGAGGGGGTGAGGGAGGGTGTGGGGGTGGGGTCGAGATGAGAACAAGTTCCTTAAATTCCAGTTCTCGGAGATGGAATCTGGACGGGGACAGCCGGCCTCTGCTCTCGGGCCTGGAAGTTGCGCGGATGGTCCCAGTGGCCCCAAGCGGGCTCGGCAGGCATGATTTTGATTAGTTGTTTACTTATAATATCCATGCCTTTTCTGTTGAAGTTTTAAAGTGAAGTCAGAAAGCAGTTACTAGCAAAACCATCTCCTTTATTCCAAAGGGATCTTTTATGAAAAGTCTTGCTTTTAAATATATCAACAATGTCTCCTCCCAATAGGGCCCTGGTCATGCTTCACTGGTGGTAGTGGGGAGAGGGGGGCTCTCAATTCCTTTAGTTTCCTCTGCTTGGTTCCCTCTAAGCTAAGTCTGTAGATGTTTGAAAGTCAAGGCTAAGGTGTCATAAGAAGCAGTGGACTGTCCACCAAGAGGCCCCCAGAAGGGCGTTGCCATGGTGAACTGGCCAGCATCCAAGTTTGGGACTCTGCCTCGTGGGCTTGGACATATGTCATCCTTACTGTCTCAGCATCCATCAGTCCACTCAGGCTGAGAGTTTGCAAGAGACTGCCTCCCAGCCTGAACGTCAACATGCTGATTAGAAATAGACTGTAACTGACAGACGGGCTGCCCATTCAGGCGCCCTCTGCCGATGAGGTACCCAGAACGGCCAATGAGGAAATGTCTCTTGATGAGTGTGAATGAGAGGAGAGGGGAGTTACAGAAGGTGGGTTTCATCCAGTGGCACGGGATTCCGGCAGCCGCACACACGCGTCCATCTCCCCAGAGGGAAGAGTCCTGCCAGGTGGGACGAAGCTTGTGAGGCCGCAGCAAGGCTGCTTCTCCCAGCACAGGGCTTCCTCCGTGGGGCTGCCACGCCGACCTGATGGACACGGTCTTTCTTACAGCAGCTACCTGCTGCTCATCAGGTTCTCTGGGAAGCAGACTCTCAGGTAGATTTGTGCAGGGAGCTCCACTGGTCCTTGTACTTGGGATCAGCATCTGAGGTGGACTGAAGGAAGCAGGACTGGGAGGAGGGAGTTGAACTAAGATGCTAGTGTGACGAAGGTCTCAGCCAATCCCACTGAAGGCCCTGGAGCTGGAGTGTCGCCTTAGGCTTGTTCTGTATCCAGTCAGGGGCCCTGGCTCCCCCGCCGTGTTTGTCACTGGATGTGGGTTATCTATGGGGAAGGGTCATAACTTTGCAGCTCTCTTCAGCTGGGAGCAGTCCTAGCAGAAAGCCCGCACGAGCCACCAGCTGCCGGCACTCCTGCAGCCAGGACAGTGAGCACCAGTCCTTCGCGCACCCGGTCCGGTTCGCTGAGGCTCGTGAGCGTGAGCCTGAGTGTGAGCCCTGCTCCCAGAGCCCGATGCACAGTGGCTGCTGGCCCGCACAACCCCAGCCGTGTCAGCGCAGCGGCATGTGAAATGAGAAGTGGCTGCCTGGGATTTCATTCATTTAAAACCTTATTATTCTTATTGCCTCCGGAAACCTCAGGGATGATAAATCCACATGATCGGGTGAACATATGGCCATCACATCTGGTGATGTGGACAGAATCTGGGTCATTGTCACACTAGTCATGCGTCTCCTCTCCCTCCCTGCAGAAGGACCACCGTCCCTGACCCCTATATCCTACACCTCTGCGCCTTTCCACCGGCAGCTCCCTCTGCCTGGATGCTCTCTGCATCACCTCCCCCACCTCCAGCTGATAAACTTCTACTCGTCTTTCAGGGTCCAGTGGGAATGTCACTTTCTCTTGGAAACATCCCCTGGCCAGCTCTCCTCACTGTCCAGCAGAATTGTTCACACCCTCTCTGGGCCTCGGAGCCCCTGCTAGCCCGGCCTCAAGCAGCTCTCTTGGTACTTCTGGGTGTGCTGATCTGTCTTCCTCCTGAGGAGCTCCTTAAGGCCTGGGCTGGATCTCACCACATCTGAGCACAGAGCGTCACAGACTCTAGGGATGAGCTAAATGGATGAAGGAGGGAGCTTTGGAGGCTTCTAAATGAGGAGTGAAGGCGAGAAGTCAGAATGAAGAGGAGGCCTGGTGGATCGAACTGGAAAGAGTCCTTGTCAGGAAGCTCCGCAAGGAAGCTGCTCCTCCTGCTTGACCCGAGCTGCCCAGTTTCTCTCTGTGCCTGCGCCCTCATCTCGGCCTGCGCCCTCATCTGGGCCTGCGCCCTCAGCTCGGCCTGCGCCCTCAGCTCGGCCTGCGCCCTCATCTCGGCCTGCGCCGGTCAAAATAGGTTAAATAAATGAATGAATCCAGAATTTGGCAATAAAGACCAGGATTGGGATGTGGCTGTAGAAGGACAGGGTTAATTTAAAACCGGGTTTGAAAGCGGAAATGATGGGCTTGGGTGACACAGGCTGCAGTAGCTGGAGAACAAGGAGGGCGTGTCATGGGAGAAGGTGGGCTTGCAGGCTGGAAGAATCAAGGCAGTCAGGTTCGGACGTGGGGTATGGTTAGCTCAGATGGTCCACATACTGGATTCGACTACCAAGGCAACAAAGTAGCACCGTGGTTAAGAGAAAATGTGAAAATATTGGAGAGCAGAAGAGGAGCATGGCACACAGATCAGGTACGAGCTCCTGTTCTGTGATGCTTCACTGCAGATGCTACAAGCAGTTTTCCAGGATCTTTTAAATGCAATGTGCTTCTAATCAATGTCCCTCTGGACGGCCGAGACTGTTCTGGCCCCTCAGTGGTCTCCTGTGTGTCATTGCTGAGGAGATTGGGGGCTCCAGCAGCCTTCTCTGCTGTCTCATTTAGAAATGCCCACTAGGTGGCGACAGAGACGTGCCTCCCTGCAGAGCCAGTGCTTTTTGGAAAAAAAAAAAAGAGCTTCAAGGCTTTCCATCCAGTTCTATATAAAGATTTCTCTTTGTAAAAAACACCACCAAACTTCATTATATAAAATAGTAGAAACTTGAAATACACAGCATAAACGATTCAGAATAAATATACAAACAAACCTAATGACCTCTTCCTCCAACCAGGCACTGTCCTACCTGATCTCCCTTAGGAACTCATAACTCAGGGCTTCTGTCTGTCCGTCTCGCCTTCTGTCCATTTTCTTGGAGCTTATTTCTGCCTTTCCCTGAGGTTTGAAAAAACAAGCAAACTGCACTATTTGTCTCTTCCCTTCACACAGATTTTCACGCAAAACTGGACATAGCCTCCCTGCACAGTTACTTGACCAACCTTTTGAAGATGGGCAGAGAGGCTTTTTCAGCTTCCTGAAAAGAAGCACTTATTTTGTGGTGCGCAGGCAAGCCCCGGTGCCTCCCTGGTCTCAGCTCTCTTGCCTGTAAAGTGAGGGCTATTGTAACCCTTTCCACGGGGTGTTGTTTTAAGATTGGATAAGTAGAGACCAAGAGAGAGTCCCAAAATTGCAAGTCACTGTACCAGTTTATAGATCCATAGATCTATTTTTTTTATTTTATTTTATGTTTTTATTGACTTTTTTAGAGAGAGGAAGGGAGAAAGAAATGGAAACATCGATGTGAGAGAGAATCATAGATCAGCTGCCTCCTGCACACCCCCTACTGGGGATGGAGCCTGCGACCAGGAATGCCCTGAGCAGGAATTGAACCGGGACCTCCCAGTCCATGGGATGATGCTCAATCCACTGAGCCATATCAGCCGGGCCATAGATCTCTTTTAAAAAGATGCTGCTCTAGAGGAGAAACCATTTAGTTTATTTTAAAAAGCATACTAGCTTTGGAGGATTCTTTGAACAAAGGTGACAATGTGGAACCATCGAGAGTACAAAGCATGGGGTGGCGCTCTGCCCTCCTTTGGGGTCCCTACCGTGGGCCTGGCCACCCTTGTGATGGAATCCACTGCTGTGCAGTCCGCCCAGGATACCCGTCGCACGTGGGCTTCATTGAGAGGAGGCAGCACGAAATCGGCCAGTTCCTGGAGTCGGTCATCACCATAATTAAATAATATTAAAATTCAGAATCTAATTTTTCACTTCTGCCTCTGGTGCAAAGAAGGCTTTCCTCATCCCACCAAAGTGGGGTGGTGATGCTCAGTGTTGATCCGGAGCTGGCCTAGGTGGGGTCCTGCACGGCCTGTGCTAAGTGCCTCGCTGGGCACAGAGCGCTCTTCACTGCTGGTCTGCCCCTCCATGGAGGTGCCCAGCAGGGTTAGGGCAGGGAGGAGCCGGGGTTACGATTGGCCTGCACTGTGCATTTTGCTTTTAAAATTTTGAGCCAGCATTTAAAAACTGGGAACTTTTATATGTTAAATCTGCATTTCTGGCTTCTTTTAAAGAATTGGAAAATATAGCAAATGAGTAAATATGGATCTTAATTTGCCACACAGAAGCAACTGATTGGTGCTGAGGGACAGCTGCCCCTTTCCTGGGGCACCGGGTGGTGGGTGGTTCGCCCCAGTCACCACCTTTCTCTGTTTTGTCACTCATTTATGACACCTGCCTGGACCCTTTTGGCATGTGCATTTTCAGCCTCTGAATTAGCCTATTAAAAGTTCTTAGAATTATGCTAGTCACATTTAAAACAATTTTTTTTTTCTTTTAAGGGCAGTGTGGTGACTGCAAAGCCCACACCCTGAATGGATGTTTGGTTATGACCTTTGACAAGTATTGCAAACTCTTCCGTGTTTCACCACCCAGTCTCTCCTTTCTTACTGTCTCCTCACTTGTATGAACTGGGGCTTATCTAGTTGAGACCAGCTGAAGCAGTTTTGTTTTTTTAAAAACAGGATTTACTTATTGGATGTAGCACAAAAGTCAGTGTGCTGAACATTTTATTTTATTTTATCAAGAAAATAAAAAGAGAGAACTGCCTGAGGTTGCTTTTGGTATGTAGTCCCAGATTCATTTCCTACTATTGTGGGTTGGTGATTGATGCAGAAAGAAATAAAATCCTCTTCCTCCCGTTAAGTGATAGAAGCTTAGAGAGCTTATGAACTATTTAACTACTTATAAACATTTAACTGTATGTAAGCAGTGACCAGAAGATATGGGAGAATCCATTTGCAATAGTGACAAAACAGATAAAATACCCCCCCCCAATAAATTTAACCATACAAAGAGATTGATATGAAAAACACATTTAAATGCTATTTTTAAGAAAAAAGAAGATTCAAATAGAACCCTTAAACAACAGAAAGGTCTGTGATGTTGAGCTTCCATACTTGGGAGATTCAGTATCATAGAGATGTCAAGTCTTCCCAAATTAATCCAGAAATATATTACTTTCCTGATAAAAAAAATCACATTTTAAAGCACCTAAACTGGATCTAAGGTCACATGAAAAACAAGCACATTCTTGGGGAGAAAAATTGTGGAGTAAAATGAGTAATGAAGAGATACTGGTCCTACCAAACATAAAAAAAAATAAATCTATAATTAAAACAACATGGTAAAAAACACACAACTAGGTCAATAATACAGACTGGTAAGTCAAACCAAATATGTAGGGGAGTTTTATATATGGTAAAAAGTGCATCAGTAGGAAAAGTGTAAGTTACTCATTTCATAGTGTTGCGACACTAGATCATTATGTTAAAAAGTTGGATTTCTAACTCATTTCTTATACCAAATTAAATTCCAAGTGGATCAAATATACAAACATAAAAAATAAAACCACTGAAGTAATATGTACAAATATGAGAGATTTAACTAATAATACCAGAATGGGAAAGTCTCCTTTAAGAAACCACACACACACACACAAATTGCTGAATTCCACTACATAGAAACAATGAAAAAATTATGCATAAAAAAGGATACTCAAGGCCCGGCCGGTGTGGCTCAGTAGTATGAGTGTCATCCCATGGACTGAGAGGTCCTGGTTTGATTCCTGGTCATAGGTGCTTACCTGGGTTGCAGGTTCGATCCCTGGCCCTGGTCAGGGTGCATTCAGGAGGCAACCAATTGATGTGTCTCTCTCACATCAATGGTTCTCTCTGTCTCTGTTTCTCTCTCCCCCTCCCTTTCTTCCACTCTCCTTAAAATGCAATAATTCAATAGAAAAAATATCCTTGAATGAGGATTAACAACAACAAAAAAGAATACTCAAAATTGAAAGAAAAAGGGCAAATACAAAACCGGTAAAAATGTTTGCAGCTTGTATAACTTATAAAGCACTATTTTCCATAATATATTTCTTTATTCCATAATTATTTCTTTACATATTAAAAAAATCCTGTGAGTAAATATGAAATGGACAAATTATAAGAACAGTTATCAAAACAGAAAATACAAATGATTCAAATGTGACAAGATACTCAATTTCAGCCTATAATAGCAGAAATGCAATTACAAGTATAATGAGATATCTTTTTTTAACCTATCGGATTAGCAAAAGTAATCAAACGAGAAAAACAAGGGGCTTTTTCAAAGATGAAGGCTTGTGCGCCAAACAAATGGATTCTATGCTTCTAAGAATTACTTTTGTTGAAGTTTGGACTTCTTGAAGAAATGTAGTATCTGTGAAGTAAATGAGCATTTTTAAATAGTTTGCAACGGTACCGCACTAGTAATTGTTGCACGCAAAAATCATTAGCAGGTGCTAAAATTAGTGGACAAAAGCATGATTAAGACTTGGAATATTTGCCTGGCTGTTGTGGCTCAGTGGACTGAGCGTCACCGCATGGACTGAGAGGTCCCGGTTTGATTCCTGGTCAGGGAACATGCCTGGGTTGTGGGCTTGATGCCCAGTAGGGGGCGTGCAGGAGGCAGCTGATCCATGTTTCTCTCTCACATAGATGTTTCTATCTCTGTCTCCCTTCCTTTATCTCTAAAAAATCAATAAAGCCCTGGCCAGTTTGGCTCAGCGGTTAGAGCGTCCGCCTGCGGTCCGGAGAGACCCGGGTTCGGTTCCCGCTAAGGGCATGTACCTCGGTTGCAGTTTGTCCCCGGCCCTGGTTGGTCGTGCGGGTGGCAGCCACTCGATGTGTCCCTTTCACATCGATGTTTCCCTCTCTCTCTCTTCCTCTCTCTCCCTCCCACTCTGTACAAAAAATGGAAAAATGTCCTCGGGTGAGGATTAAAAAAAAAATAAATAAAAAATCAATAAAAATATATTTTAAAAAAGACTTAGAATATTTTTATAGTCTCAAGCAATCTCCTTATAAGCTAAATATGAATTACGAAGCAGGAAGTAGTGGTGAATCCAGGCAGCCACAATCCTGTAAGGAAGCCCAACTAGCCACACGGAGAGGACCTGAGGCTTCCAGGACAGACCTCAGCTGCAGGCAGGCGAGCAAAGGAGCCTTCAGATGATGCCAGTCACTAGCTTTCAACATCATGGGGCAGGGACAAGCCACCCCCGAGGTTGCTTTACCAAATTCTTCCAGTGTCCATGAGCATAATAAATGACTGTGTAATGATGCTGAATCTAAGGGTAATTTGTTATGTAGCCATAGAAACTGGAACAGGTGGTGTCTGCTAAATTTCTCCACCATAAAGTCACCATTTTACTTTTGTTAGTTATGAATAATTTGTAGGGAAGTACTTTGAGGCTATGTAAATATTCTGTTCCTCATCAAACTTTTCACCCTCATTAAACTAGTGTTATTGTTGCCGGCCTGTGTGGCTCAGTGGTTGAGCATCAACCCATGCTACAGGGGTGTCATTGCTTTTAGGAGCTCTCAGTGGACAGGGCTAAAATTTTATTTATTTATTTATTTATTTATTTATTTATTTATTTATTTATGAAGAAGCTTGTATGAAGACCTCTAGTTCCAATCTGTAACCTCAGAGAACATTCTGATCATCCCCCTTTCCCATATTTGTAACTCTTTTCTCTGACAGTAAGAAACCTGACTCCCATTCTTAATATTTTCACTCATTTGCTGAAGGCTAGAATATACAGAACGTAGTTTTGGAATTGCTAACTTGTGCCACTAAGAAAAGCAAGTCTACTAAGTAGAGTCCAGTTATTTTTTAAAGTAAAATTTCTAGAGTGAAATGTACAAATCATAAGTGTACAATTTGCTGTATTTTATCAATGCACACGCACATGCACATGCACACACACACACACTGCTATTAAAGCATAGAACATTTCCATCACCACAGAATGTTCTCTCATGTCCCTCCTGGTTTTTTGTTGTTGTTGTTAAGATTTTGAAATGGATTTTTAGAGAGAGAGAGAGAAAGGGAGAGAGAGAGAGAGAGAAACATCAATGTGAATGTAACATCAATTGGCTACTCCTGCACACCCCCACCAGGGATCAAGCCCACAACCCCCCCACATGGGATCAAGTCCATGTGCCCTGGCCGGCAATTGAACCAGCAACCTTTCGGTACACAGGATGACGCCCAACCGAGCCACACCGTTTAGGGCTCTCATGTCCCTTCTTAGTCAGTCCTCCCAGAACCAACCACTTTTCTGATTTTTTGACTATAGACTGTTTTTTTTTTGTAGAAATTGCTATAAATAAATTTATACAATGTCTACTCCTTTTTGGCTGGCGTCTTTCACTCAGCATAATGTCTGTGAAATTCCTTCATCATGTATCAGTAGTTTGTTCCTATTTATCGCCAAATAGTATTCCATCCCATAAATATACCACAGTCTATTTACCCATTTTCCTGGGAATGAGAATTTAGCTTGTGTTCCGTTTTCAACCGTTATGAATAAAGCTGCTATGGGTATTCTTGTGCAAGTCTCTCAGTGGGTGTACACTTGCATTTCTCTTGGGTAAATACTCAGGCACATACATCTAGTAGGTATAATTTCAACTGTGTAAGAAACTAACTGCTCCAAAATGGTATGATTTTACGTTCCTGTCAGCAGTGTGTGAGAGTTCCAGTTGCTTCTCATTCTCATCAACATTTGGTGTTGTCAGTATGTTTATGTTAGCCATCCTAGGAGTTTGAATTTCTCTTTCTTGGATTGCCAATGACCTTGAGCATTCTTCTTCCACGTTTGAAGCATGGGCATCCCCAAGGCTTGAGTTTTGGCTCATTCTCCACCCTCTCTCCTGAGCTGGATTTAGTTCACAGAGTGGGAGTAGCTGTGTGCTTCTTAAGATTTTCACAATTAAGCTCGAAGACATGGACATGGATCAAAAAGTTCAAGGATGCGCTTTACATTCCTAATTCAGATTTACATAAGCTTTTGTTAACGAGACAAAAATTTTGTAATTAATCACGTGCATATAATTCAGTTGTATTTGTTCTGTTTTGTAAAGCTGATTTCAATTATGGGTATTTATAAAGAACACGAGTATCTGGCATTGTTTACATGCTAACACTTCCAGCATTTTTATGAAAACTATACAAGTGGAAAGATGAATTCTCATAAAATTTTCTTAGCAGCCTTTTCTATTTTTAGGAAGTAATACAAACTGTTCAAGGCTAGCATCAACATATTGCTAGACCGATCATTGTACCGGTGTTTTCGTAACTTTACTTCGTGCATGCGGTGGGTGTGCCCACAGCATCCCCGTAGGGTACGATCTGCATTTTATAGGTAGAGAAATGGGGCCTTGCCTAAGGCCTTGCAGTTGGTAGCAGATCAGGAATTAAAGCTAATGAGTCTGTGCACAGCCCATGATGATTCCATCAGGAGTTGCCGGGGCCTCCCAGTGAGCCCAATGTGTTCCTTGGCCCTAAAAACGACTTGTTTGTTTGTTTCATTTAAAGAGCACCATTAAAGCCAGGGGGGCCAGATCCAGCCAGGCTAGGGAACGTCTATATTTAGCTAGGGGCAGGAGTGAACCCCAGAACTATAAGGAAGGGGCAGATGTCTCTTCCGGCTTCCCATCGAGGGGGACACGTCTTCAGCTGAGCATCGGTGGGAGCAGCCTCCTGGCAGAAGCAGTCGCAGGATGGGATGCTGAAGGAGGTCCTGTTGGCGTCTGTTGGATGGCCAGGGTCTGAGTTGGGATGTCCAGGTGAGCTGAGCCCACGCTCCGCTCCCGGAGGCAGCATCTACAGTGTCTTTTACCTTCTCCTTCCTGGTTCTCTGGTCAGAGAATTTCAGTTCTTTTCAAGGCAGCGTCCAGCTACATTTCTAAGCCCTTCACCTGGGTTTACATTCCAGTGCCAACACCCTTTTCCAACTTTGTCACTCCTTGTTCTTAATTAAGAGGGTCTGGGGCGTGACAGCTCAGGAAACACACTATAGCTGCGATCTGCAAGTTGTTTGCCCAAGGAAAGCCTCAACCCAAATATTGATACGTCTGATAATACACTTGTCTAGTATCGATCTTTCTCATACTGTGGAACAACTTTGACTGGAATTATATCACCAGGACACAAAATACTTTGTAAGGAAAAAACTAGAAAGTATTTCAAAGAGATGTGATTACATGCTGAAACTTAGGTCATTTTTTTTTTTTTAATTGCAGACTTCCATAAAATAGAAACATTTATAGTTAAATCTAAAGATAGCTATTTGGGTGTCTATTAAAATACTGTATCATTTGATGATGCAAATTAGTCTAAATTTGTAGGCATGAGGTCTAAGACTATTATGTTAAGATAAGAGAAGAAATTGTTGTTAAATGAGAATTTGGCTACACATTAAGAATAAAAATGAGAACGCTTATAAAACCGTTATGTTAGCAATGAAATTTCACTTTGCCCAGTCAAATCTCAATTATATGACAGATATAGCCCTGAAAAACATAGTACTTGAACACACATTGCCACACATGTAAAGTCTATGAAAATCGGGAGATGGAAGTATGACTTGATGATTTTCTTCCATGTGTCTGAAGAGTGTACTGGAACTAATAGCCTTTCTAATATCTTTGGTAAATGAGGAAGGGAATCTCAGGCAGTGGGAGTTAATGTTCTTAGAGACAGGTAGAAATCAAGGCGGATGATTGAATGGGATTTGAACCTGAGAAGTCTAGAAGACAGGGTGGGGCCGTCTCAGGCCTGGGGTTTTGATGGCAAGAGGGAAGGAATAGAGCTATCTCGGATGGATGGTGGCATTCTGCAGTGGACAGGCCTGGGGCAGCACCACAGCACAGCATGGGGACCCTGGGGCTTAGGGGCTACAGAAGGAAGCCAGGAGTCAGGCTGGGACAGGGAGCAGAATGGATGCTCGAGGCCTCTTCCTGTTCATTCCTCATTTACTTCCTCCTATGGAGTTGGATGATTAAACCAGCCTCATGAGTTTGCTCTGCAAGGGCTGCAACGCACAGAAACTGCTCCATTATGTGCAGCCTATTTCTGGCCATAGACCATGACTTTGTACAATGGCAACTATGACTTAAAGGGGAAGGGCTTTAAAAGCAACCCTATGATAGCCCTGCCCGGTTTGGCTCAGCGGTTAGAGCATCAGCCCGTGGACCCGAGAGTCCCAGGTTCAGTTCCCACTAAGGGCATGTACCTCGGTTGTAGTTTGTCCCTGACTCCGGTTGGGGTTGTGTGGGTGGCGACCAGTCGATGTGTCTCTCTCACATCGATGTTTCTCTCTCTCTCTCTTCCTCCCTCTCTCCCTTTCATTCTATCTAAAGACAAATGCAAAAAAAAAAAAAAAAAAAGTCCTCCGGACGATAAAAAAATAAAAGCAACCCTATTATAGTGTTGTCCTCTGTCCTCTGCTGGGTGATGTCTGGGTAGGATTCATCTCTGTGACCCCAGAGTGGTTACTGAGAAATGTATCATCCAAAACAAATAGATCCAACCTACATAGCAGGATCATAACAAACTCACTGCGGTTACTTGTTTTTTTCTTCTGCTGAGGGTTCAGGAGGGTGATTGGTCAGAGGGTGAGGACTCTAGCAGGCGGAACCAGTGGCTGTTACAGTGAACAACTCTTGTCCTGATCTAATTAGAACTCCCCTACCCCACCCACAGCCCTTACTGCAAGCATGTGGCATTCACAGGGCACCAACAGAGGGCCTCTCTCTGCCCTGTCCCCCAGCCCCAGGAGGTCTAATCTAGAGTGGAGACAGAGTATCTTTCCTGGGATACAGACTTTAAAAGGCAAAGACTTTGCTGAAGCCAGGAGACGGGCCTTGAGCAGGTGTCTTCTCAGTGTGGCCCCAGCCATTCGGTTGGGGTGAGACCTCACAGGTCACAGCAGTAGTCAGAGATCTAACGGGATTTGTACATTTTAATCTTCCTTTTCTCTAGTTCCTCTACAAGGACTCATACCCAGGGGATGTCTAAGCCTCTTCAAATAAGAAAATGGGTGGTAGAAAGGGAACTTTTAACTGCCTAAGAATAGCAAGGATTAGCAAGGTCCAGCAGGTAAGCAGCTGGGGGAAGACTGAGACCGGAGCACAATGAATCATTATCCTGAGCTGGCCTCTGGAGGAGGAGCCTGAGCCCGAGCCAGTGAAAAGGCTGCGGGGGATTCTAGGAAAATATGTGCAACATGGTTCATGCCCCTCCGGGGAAAGGGATTGAAAGCTGGCAGCAAAGGTGTATACATTTCTGTACTTCTTGAATACTTTATAATTCACAGGTGCTGGTTTCCTAGAAATAAAGAACAGTGCTGCAGCAGTAAGATTCAGTGTGCGTTGAGTTGTGCCAAAATAGCCTCTCTTAAATACCGGCCAGCAATGCTGGAGAGTAATTTGGCAACACGTTTGAAGGGCCTTCAGACATGCATGCTCCTTTATTCCGGCTCTGCTTTTAGGAATTGATCATATGGAAATAACATTGTGGAGTTTTGTTTTTTTGTTTTTGTTTTTGGTGGTATGTGCCCCTAGCAGGACCCGAACCCAGGACTCTCTGGTCCACAGGCTGATGCTCAACCGCTGAGCCAAACTGGCCAGGGCCGGAGTTTTGTTTTTAATAAGGAAAATTGAAAACATCTGTCTAAATATCCAACAATAGGAAAATTTTAGAAAATCAGATTAGATACCAAGTGTTAACATTAGTAATCTCTGGGTATAGTATAGGACCACAATTCATAATTTTAAAACTTTGGGGTCTGGCCCAGCAGGTATGGCTCAGGGGATTGGGTGTCATTCCGTGGACTGAGAAGTCCTGTTTGGATTCCTGGTCAGGGGACATGCCCGGGTTTTGGGCTCGATCCCCAGTGGGGGCCTGCAGGAGGCAGCCGATGGGTATTTCTCTCTCACATTGATGTTTCTATCTCTCTCTCCCTTCCTCTCTCTCTCTCTAAAAGAAAAAAAACCAATAAAAACATTTAAAAACTTTGGGGTCTGATGCTATTATGGACTGAATGTTTGTGTCCCTCAAAATTCGTATGTTGACGCCCACGTGGAGCCGGGGCCTTTGGGAGGCAAGAGGTCCCTGTGAGGTCAGGACGGCGGAGTCACCATGATGGGGTCAGTGCCCTTCTCAGAAGAGGGAGAGACATTAGTTTTCTCTCTCTACCGTGAGAGGACACACTGAGAAGGCTGCCACCCACCAGCCGGGAAAAGGGC
This sequence comes from Molossus molossus, assembly GCF_014108415.1. Taxonomy (NCBI): domain Eukaryota; kingdom Metazoa; phylum Chordata; class Mammalia; order Chiroptera; family Molossidae; genus Molossus; species Molossus molossus. The sequence goes on from NW_023425344.1 coordinate 189,244,470, forward strand.
CCTCACCGAGAATCGAATCTGCCGGCACCTTGACCCGGGACTCCCAGCCTCCAGAACTAAGAAAACGTCATTTAAGCCACTCAGTTCAGTTCACGTCCCATCAGTTCAGGTCAAGTTTTGTCAACACATACTTGGTTTTGAGAGCTCTTGCATTTCCCACTTCTGTGTGGAAAGCGCACGCAGGCAAGACTTCCTTCAAGAGGCAGGGCCCTGGGCGCCACTGGCTCCTGGCCACGTGGGCCCGGCGGTCTGTGCTGCTGGCCTTGCCCGTTAGGGGTAGGGGAGCGGTGCGGGAAGGAGCAGAAAGCGTTACTTTATTTCACACTTAGTTTTCTCTTATGTCGATAGTTCTAGCAGAGCATCCCAGAGGGCGGTCTGGGCACGTATCCCGAACTCCCAACAGAGTCCTCAGTTAATACTTCATCAAGGCACATCTTTGGAATTTACCCAATATTATTGTTAGTCTTTTCATCAGATCACTGTCTGAAAGCACCAGGTCTTTTGCTTCCTCTCCTTTTTGCGCACACATCACTGTTACCGTCTCTCTCTGTTGTCCTTTGTTCCCGGGTCACATTGCTCCCCTCTTGTATACACTCATTGTGCCTCAACCCAGGTTAGTCTCATTTCCACATCTGTTTTAGATGCATAAGGTCCCGAGCTTCACCCTAACGCTCTCTCATTTCAACCTCTTTACTGGTAGAATTATTTCCAGAGTAGAATTCACTTGCTTCCTCCATGGGAAGTTAACTTTGTTGAGCACACTCTTTAAGGTCATTAAGCCCAGACTTTGTGAAGTTAGATGTTAGCTTGCAGAATACTGAAAGGAGATGAATGGTTTTTGCCTGATTGAAATGCAAATGTTTCTGTTTGGTACAGAAGCTAACCCCAAGAATGATGGTTTTATTGCTGCGTAGGGCATTAACCAATTTTTGTATCTAATTTAGGAATCTTATTCCTGTTTCCTTTTGTTTTAATCCTCACCCGAGGACATTTTTCCATAGTTTGTTCAGATAGAGTGGGAGGGAGAGAGAGAGAAACATTGACGTGAAAGGGACACATCGAGTGGTCGCCACCCACATGATCCAACCAGGGCCAGGGACAAACTGCAACCCAGGTACGTGCCCTTAGCAGGAACCAAACCCGGGTCTCTCTGGACCGCAGGTTGACACTCTAATCACTGAGCCAAACCAGCCAGGCCTTCTGTTTCCTTTTATCACTGACTCTATACAGTGATACCTCGGTTCTCGAACATAATTCGTTCCAGGAGGACGGTCGAGGACCAAATTGTTCGAGAACCGAAGCAATGAAACCCAATAGGAAATAATGGAAACTGGATTAATTCGTTCCAAGCCCCAGAAAATGCCTATTTACTGGCCTAATTTGTATATAATATGTAGAAAAACATAAGTCTCAACAAGAAATAAAAGTGTACAGTATGTCTAAGGGTTAAATTCATGTAAAGCGTGACTCTCTCCACAAAGCGTGACTCTCTCCACAAAGCGTGACTCTCTCTCTGCACTCACACTGATGACGCAAGCAAGGCGCGCTGGGCCGAATGAACGCCATTCGGCTCAACTCGGCTCATCTCGGAAGTTCGAGTTCCAAATATTTGTTCGGATTCCAAGACAAAAGTTTCTCGAATCTCCTGGTCGAATACCGATTTGGTCGAAATCCGAGGCGTTCGAGAACCGAGGTATCACTGTATATCTTTGTGTGTGTGTGTGTGTGTGATTCTTTAACTAGCTTTTTCATCCTGCCTTTTCTCTTTAATGAGTTATGTAAATCTTTTGACATATACTCCTTATATATTTACAGTTATCCCTCACCACTTCACGCTTCGACTTTAGCGGCTTCACTCTATTGCAATTTTTCAAATATATTCATTAAAATGTTGATCAAGACAGTGAGAATGAATGATACAGCATGTGCTCGGTTGTCTGAGTCAATTATACAGCCCTGTATTACAATTACAATTAAAATTACTGTACATATGGACCATAGGCCTATGTGTTCGAGCACCCCAGGAGTCCTTCAACGCCAGGTGCAACCGCTAGAGTCTGGAACTGATGAACCCTGATGAAGGAGGGACGACTGTATGTGGAAATTACACTTTTAGCATTTTGAAAATTATATATTGACATCCCCAAATGTGATTGAGATTGAATTTCTCATCACTCTAGAGAGTCATCAAACTAGATTTTTTTGAGTTAGAACAGTTTAGTGACACGAAATTCCTGCTCCTGAGTGCAGCAGGTTAGAGATCAGCTTTAAGAGCAGGAAATCACCCTGGCTGGTTTGGCTCAGTGGTGAGAGTGTCGGCCCGCGGACCAGAGAGACCCGGGTTCGGTTCTCGCTAAGGGCACATACCTCAGTTGCAGTTTGTCCCCGGCCCCGGTTGGGGTTGTGTGGGTGGCAACCAGTCAATGTGTCTCTCACATCGATGTTTCTCTCTCTCTCCCTCCTTCTCTATCTGAAGATAAATGCAAAAAAGACCTTGGGTGAGGATAAAAATAAATAAATAAATAAAAAGCGCAGGAAATCACAGGGTTAGGGAGCAGTCCCCAATCTCATCTGAGGGTCATGCTTACGGCTTAAGGAAATAAAATGGAGGTTGGTCTAAAAGCAGGCACAATAGTCTTCTACTGTACAGTGCTTATTACATACTCATTTTATTCAGCCTGCAGGCGTTTATCGAGCACCTGCTATTTGCTAGGCACTGTTCTAGAATTTAGATAGTGGCTGGGAATACAGAAGTAATTTATGCAAAAATCCTGTCCTGTGAAGCACTCAGAGTAATAGATACTCCAGAGATGGATACATATGGAGTCAGAGATGTAAGACTGAGTGTTCTGGGAGCCATGTATGGGGATAAGAACATGGGTATTAGGAAGCATCCAGAGTTGCTCCTGATACACTTGAGAGTTTCTTAGATGGAGTCTTAAAGTATGAACAAGACTTAGCAGGTCTGGAGATGAGAAAAGGTCATTCTGGGCAGAGGAGCCCTGGAAGGGAGAAGACGGCACGGCATGTGCACAGAGGTCCTTGTCTCTAGAGCGTTGGGGGAGGCAGGGAGTGGCATGTGCTCCATACATAAGCTTTTATTTACATGATGGTTAATTTTATGTATCTATTTATTTTTAAGCATCACCTGAGGATATTTTTTCATTCATTTTTTAGATAGACTGGGAGGAAGTAAGGGAGGGAAAGAGAGAAACATCAATGTGAGAGGGACACATTGATTGGTTGCCTCCTGCATGACCCTGACCAGGGCCAGGGATCCAACTGCAACCCAGGTACATGCCCTTGACTGGAATTGAAGCTGAAACTCTTTGGTCCATGGGCTGACTTGGTAACTGCTGAGCCAAACCGGCCAGAGCGGTGATGGTTAAAATAATGTGTTTACTGGACTGTCACAGAATGCCCAGACATCTGGTTAAACAGTATTTCTGGGTGTGTCTGTGAGGGTGTTTTCAGAAGAGATTAGCATTTGACTTGGTGGACTAGGTACAGCAGCTGGCCCTCACCAGTGTAGGTGGGCATCATCCACCTGTTGAGGGCCCAAATAGGACAAAAAGGTGGAGGAAGGTTGGATTTTCTCTCTCTGTCTGACTGCTCGAGCTAAGATTTAAACCTTCTGACACTGGATTGGGACTTACACTGTCTGTGCTCCTGGTCCTTAGGCCTTTGGACTTTGAGTGGAATTTCCAAGAAGCCTGCAGATGCAGATTATCGGACTTCTCAGCCTCTGTAACTGTGCGAACCAATTCCTTATAATAAATCTCATCCTACTGGTTCTGTTTCTCTGGAGAACCTTTTGTGACAATTTTTTATTTTTTATTTTATTTTATTTATTTTTTATCTTCACCCGAGGACATTTTTTCATTTTTTGTTCAGATAGAGTGGGAGGGAGAGAGAGAGAGAGAAACTTCAACGTGAAAGGGACACACTGAGTGGCTGCCACCCGCACGACCAACCAGGTCCAGGGACAAACTGCAACCGAGGTATGTGCCCTTAGCGGGAACCGAACCCGGGTCTCTCTGGACCGCAGGCCGACGCTTTAACCGCTGAGCCAAACCGGCCAGGGCCCTTTTGTGACAATTTATGTTCAAAATTTTAATTGACCTCCTTCACCCCATTCTGTGCCACCACTTCTTTCCCTATTTTTATCCCATGAACCTTTCTTCCCTGCCCACATGGCAATTAGAAAAGTTAGCTTCTTCTTTGAAGGGACAGAATCCATTACAGAATCAGAAGAGCAGCAGCACATTCCTAGTTCTCCCTTTCAGAGATTTCAGTGTCGGAGGAGTTTTCTAGCATCGTGTGAGCACATTTCCCAACCCCGCAGATTGGACACACTTCCCTGGCTTTGGGGGTGGGGGTGGGGGACACAGCTGCAATAGAAACACCAGGAAGAGACCAGAGGGGTCTTTTCTCTTTTCTCTTATTGTTTCCCTGTTCCGGGAGCCCTGAGGGAGGCAGTTTTAACGAGCAAGTGTAGTTGTCTACCGAGTAAGGCCAGAGAGGAGAGCTCACCAGCGGCGCTTGGCTAAGGGACTCCTCGTCTCAGCTCCCAGCTAATTCACATGTGCACCCTACTTTCCATGGCCCAGAATATTGGTGGCCCACTATATTCTAGATGGAACTTGAATACCTAGGGGCAAGATGGTGTAGAAGTTAGAACTGCCCCTGGGCATGTCGGGAGCAGAAATTGCTGGCAGAGATCACCCCTCAAGTGGAACGAAGTAGATTTGCTCCTTTGATTACAGCAAGCACCAGGATGTGATCCATCGTAAGGGTGCTGAGTGTTTCTCATGAACCCAGGGAGAGGTGGCAAGAGGAGGAGGGAGCTGTGGCTCTGAGGATGGGGGTTTGACAGGTTGGAGAGTAGGGATCACCCAGCGTCACGTGTGGTCATGCCAAGGTGACCCCTTAGGTTCTGTATCAGTTAGGAATTGAGTATGTCTAAGTACTCGTTTTCTATTGCTCTCTAACAAACTTAGTGTCTTAAAACAACAACAACACTTATTATCTCACAGTTTATGTGGGTCAAAAATTCAGGATCAGCTTACCTGAAGCTTCCGACTTGAGGTCTCCATTGAGACTGTAGTCAAGATGACTGGGGCTGCAATCAGCTGAAGTCTTGATGAGCTAGAGAATCTGCTTCTAAGACTTGAATCACATGGCAGGTGGTGGTGGTGGAGGAGGGGGGGCGGGTTCTGCTCATTGCCACCTGGACTTTTCACAGGGCTTTTTGAATGCCCTCGAGACCTAGCAGCTGATTCCCCCCAGAGTGAGTCATCCAAGAGAAGGCAAAACAGAATCCACCACATCTCTTTATGACCGAGCCTCAAATGGTACACACCATCATTTCCTAAATATCCTGTTGGGTACACAGGCATGACTGATTAAATCATTGGCCACTGGTGAGTGAACTCCATCGCCAACCCCTGTCTACTCCCCAGAGGTTGGGGTGGGACTGGAAGTTCCCCTCCTGGCGACCAGCCCCAACCTTGGGTGCCTTCTCAAAGTCAGCTCATTAACATAAACTCAGATGTGACTGCAGGGAGCTTGTTGTAAATATCAAGCCACCTTTATTGCACTTACCACTTAAGAAATCCCAAGGGTTTTTAGGAGCTCTGTGCCAGAAGTGGGGTTGAAGAGCACATTTTTATTTTTTTATTATAAATTACAGTATCACACCACCGCATTCTGCTATGCCCATCTTCACACATCATCTATACGCACCAAAATCTATTTTACCTGTCTTCCTCAAAGAATCCACTAAGTTTTCTCACTAAGGCACTGTTGGTATTTCCCAGTCGTGCATGGCCATTCTGTGTGTCTGAGAAGGATGGAAGGAATGTGCTTGGACGACTGAATACGATTCAGATCAATGCTCTAGGAGCCCGAATGTGATGGAGGAGTGGGGCCCGTCCCCACCCTCATGGCTGAGCTCAGGTGGCCAGGCCTGCCGAGGACACTGTATGGAACAGAGATGCTGTGTTTTTTTCCTGTAGTCTTCAAGCTCTTCTGCTCAGAGAGCCTTGGCCTCTGTCAAATCTTCCCTGTGACTGCGGTTAGTGAAAACCACGCGTGCCGGTTTTGCTCCAGGACTCAGTTGTGTCAGCCGGAGCCTTCCTGTCCATCGGGTTCCTCGTCAGGTCAAACGAGCTGCTTCACTGGAAGCCCTCTTGGTGGCATCCGGACCTTCTAGTAATTTTCCACACACTCTCTGGCTGTCCGAACCATCCACCCAGTGCCTAATGTGCTGTTCTTTCCTTCGTGTGATTGGTTTCTTCATGCGAAATCCCAGGTGGGCTCTCTAACAGTCATCACTGCGCTAATGCCCACAGTTACAATCAGGTTAACAGCCCCTAAAAATGGCAGTGGTGGAGACAGCTGTTAGTAGCCCGTGGCTGCTCAGTGTTGGACACCACAGCCGTGTTCCCACAGCAGTGATAGAGCTGCCATTTATAGAGAGCTCAGGATGCTTTAGGCACTAGAGTTTTATATTCTTTAAATCCTCAAGTTAAGTCTGTGAGGTTGGAGCTACTACTTACAGATGGAGAAAGGGAGGGCCAGAGAGGTGAAGAAAATCACTGGGTGTCGCACAGTTGGTAAGTGGCGGGGTGCAGACTGCCTGGCCACACGGCCAACGTTCCCCTCCTGCTTCCTAATGGCCCGCTGCTGCGGTCTGGGACCGGCTTCCCTCTCCTGGGCACAGAGGGGCCTGTCTGTGAGGGCTGCAGTCCAGTTAAGATCAGTCCCGAGAAAATGAATGTTAAGATTCTCACAGTACCCGGAACACCAGCCCTGACTCAAGCCGTACCTTTCCCATGCCATCCTTCTTCTCCCTGTTGGCCATTAGGGGGCGGAAAACGAGGAAGAAGCAAGGACCAGGGCTTACTTGGGAATGGAAGGTGGCCTTTCTGCCACCCTTGGAGTTTTGCTGAAGTTTTTTAACCCCTAGTGTAGGCAAAACTTGTGTTGTTTGGTGTTGGGGTAGAGGATGGGGGGGAGGGGCAGGCAGTTTGGTTCTCTTGATTTCTTGAAGGGGCAGGAGGTGGTGGTCTCTGCTGCCATCTCTCTTGCTTTCATATCTGTCTGGCTTTGCAGCCAGCCTGTGGCTAAGCTTGCTTCTTGAGCTCTTGAGAAGAAGATATGGGCCACCTGGGAGGCATTATTCCAAGGAAAAGTCGTGTGTGCTTTATAATCCAATATAGATGGTAACCCTAGGAACTGTTCTGTCCTTGCTAGAGGGAAGGAAGGTTTGTCAAACTTCCTGGAGAAGTGAGTTGCAGCACGGAATTCTGCTAACCTGTGCTCAGTTCTCTCTCAGAAGCAGCTCGCTTTTCCAGCACAGCTGCGTTGTTCCCGAACCGCCAGACCCCAGGACCTCCCGCTGCCCTGCCTATCCTGCTGGGGAGCTTTTTCTGTGTGCATGTTTTTTATTCTATTTTTCCATCTGGTGACTTTTGTTTTCTTCTAAATGGCGCTGTTTAAATGCTTTCCACAAATGCAATCTTGAAAATAAACACAGTGAATGGCTATGAACAAAAGAGGATCCATTCTCCATGCTGATCACTGCTGAGAGGTTCCCTCAGCTGCAGGGAGAGGGGGCTGAGTGGATGAGAGGATGGTTCATATGAAATGCCACCCAAGGGTGCTGCTGGGATCGGAATCCAATCAGAACTACATTAATGGTGTCCTCATCAGCTGGGCACTCAAGAGCAACCAGAAGGCCTTGAAAACGTAGGAGGCCCATCTTCTAGTTGGCCTTTGTCCGAAGCCTCGGTCTCATGCCTCCAGCACTTACCAGTAGTGGTTAGATGATCACTGGATCCCTCAGGGACTTCCCTGTTCACCTCCTTTCCACTACCCCTCAGGATCACTGCCTTGGTTTGGGCTCCCCCACAAGCAGAGATCTGAGCACAGGTAATTATTTGGGAGGGGCCAAGTGTCACCAGTGGGAAAGTGACTCAGGGAAGGGAAGCAGTCAACAAAGGGTGTGTAATTACACCAGCCACTGGGCTGGCAAACAGGGCTCGGTCCATGGGGAGCTCTGGGAAACTGCTAGACCTCCGATTTCTCCCCCTCCGACTTCTCCTCCGACTTCCCCCACCAAGGGTCAGCAGTTGTGCGTATCCCAGGAGCACATGTTGAGAGCCGCTCCCTGGTGGTAATTCCTGGCACTTCTGGAACGTCATTGCATGTGAGCTGAGGGGAAACAGCCCCAGGCGCAGGGGAACAGACTGGCTGTCTGAGGTTGGCCAGGTGCACGGAAGGTCCTAGGGGTGTGTCTGGGCGCTGCTGTCATCATACGCAGCAGCTCCTTCGGAGTCGGGTCAGGGATCCAGTGCCGCTGAAGGGTTCTCTCCCCTTGAGGGTAATTTTTTTCTTTTTAAAAACCATTTTTATTTATTTTTTCCCTTTTATTTTTTTAAGCTTATCTTTTGAATGTGTCAAAAATCGTTTTTAAAAATCACTTTCTATTTTTCAATTACAGTTGAATATTATACAATATTATATTAGCTTCAGGTATACACCCCAGTGACTAGACATTATGAAACTAAGTTGCTTACTAGGTGATCATCCTAAAAAAAAATCTCATACCCATCTGACACCATACATAATTATTAGAATATGATTGGTTATATTCCCTATGCTGTATTTTACACTCCCATGACTATAACTACTAATTTGTATTTCTCTATCCCTTCACCTTCTCCACCCATCCCCCCGTAGGGTATTTTTTGTTTTTTGTTTGCCACTATCGAGTTACCTGGGTGTAACTTCTTGATGACGACATGGATTCCTTTACAGATGAAGGTGCCGAGTGTTTCGGCTCCGAGGCTCACGGGGCCCTGGGCCCGAGCTGCTTCTCCTGAGGCAGCAGCTGTTTGCTGGCCGCAGGACCTCAGCTGTCACTGGTGGTGACTCCAGCCCTTGTTCCCTTCCCGAGTGTGCAGCCTACCGGAGAAGTGGCAGATTGGGAGATGAGTATCAGTTAAATACAACATTTAGCAGCACTAACAGAAAGCCCCAGTTCAAACTGGTGTAAGCCATACAGAAAATTTGTTTTATTTCACTGAACAGGAAGTTGGAGGTAGAATACTCCAGAGTAATTCAGTGGTTCCGGTTCTTTCCACCTCTCTGCTTTGCCAGCTTGTGTTGCGACCTTGTTCTCGGGATCTCGCTTCCTTACAAGGCTGCCGAAGGTCTAGGTCTCTCGTTCGTGTACACACACTCCATTGTAAGCGGCCGCAACGATGTGGCCATAGACACATTACAGGTGAGGCTGTGCAGATGTTCTGGCCAATAGCCAGATGAGGTCCCAGCCAGCAACCGGCCCCCAAAGCCAGAATGTGAGTGAGGATACCTCCAGATAATTTCAGCTTCCCCAGCCATTAGTTTTCCCAGCTGATGCCCCAGATATACTGGGGGGAGGGGGCAGAGACAAGCCATCTTCATGTTGCCCTGTCTGAGTCACTGACCTGCAGAATCCAAGAGCATAATATTGTTTTATGTCGCTAAGTTTTCAATGAAGCAATAGGAACTGGAGCATTGTTCCTGGTGGCATTTGCTCCCATCCTGAGGGAAATATTGAGGGGAAATAGAGAAGCTTGCAGTGTTCATTACCCGCTACCCTCCGTGTCGTAGAGAGGGGTCCAGAACCCCAGGGACTGGGGAAAGCTGCCACAGTGCCCTGACAGCGGCTGAGGCTTCCTTCCATGGGTGATGGGTTCTATTATTTTGGAGACACCAAGAGAGGGCTTCTCAAGAAAGGTTGTTAGTATCGGGGACCACACTGGAATAGTCCTTAAAGGACGGTCTCAGAGGTTTCTGATGACTCCCAGATCCCATTGGCTTTACCCTCACAATGTGTCCAAACCACTTCTCCTCATGTCCAGTTACCACTTTGTTCCAATCCACCATCATGTCTTATCTAAATTACTGCAACTGGTGCCTTAAACGATCTCCCTGTTTCTCCCCAGCCGACAACATTTAATTCCCATGAAGCAGCCAGAGGGGTTCGTTTTACAAATAAATCAGGCCGTGCAATTGGTCTGCTCAGAACCTTCCCCAGCTCCCTCCTAAGAGGCTCTCCTTGACCAGCACGCATGCTCCAGCTCGTCTCTGACGTGTTGTTCTCGCCCACTCTGGTGCGGCCTCAGTGGCCCTGTCGCGCCTCAGACATGTCCACTGCCCTCTCAGGGCAGGGCCTTTGCCGAGCTCTTCCCTCCATCGAGAACGTTCTTCCCCCAGCTAGCTGCATGGCCTACTGTCTTACCTGGCTCCAGGTTTCACGCAAATGCCCCTGACTGAGGCCTTCCCTGAGCACCTTAGGTTACATTTGTACCCACCCTCAGCTCTCCAGATCCTTTTCCTCATCTTTGACTTTTCTCTACAGAAGTTATCCCTACATAACGTAACAAACATTTTACTTAATTGTTATGTTAGTATCTAGCTGCCCCCCACTGGAATTTCAGCTCAATGAGAGCGGGAATAGTTGCCTGTTTTATGCCCAGAACAGTGTTTAGACATATCGTGGGCCCTCAATAAATATTTGTTGAGTGGATAAAAGATCTGACCCCTCTTTAGCATATCCAATGTTTTCAACTTCTGGCTCGACAGCGCCACCTGGAGGTCCTGCCAGCACCTCAGATTCACCATTCTAGATCCACATCCTCACACTGGGGAATCTAGGGTCAGGCCCTCCCAGGGGGCTCTCTGTACACAGTGGGGTTGGTTGTCTTAGCCCAGGTTTACATCCCAGCTCCACGTCACTTCTTAACCAGAAAGGAGAGAGAACGTTTCCACCTCACGAGGTTGTCACGAGAGTGAAAGTGCTTAGCCCTAGGAACTGTGCCTGGCAGAGAGCAGATGTTCAGTAGATGCCGTTATAATTCCTGTCCCTAGCTACCTTTTCTTGTTAAAAAATTCTTTTTTTCCCCAAAGGAAAATCCTTCGTTCATAGGGATTTGTAAAGTAGTTACTTCTTGCTTTGATAAATGAACAAAATCTTGGCTTGTTTTTAGATCAGGTTATATTTCGCCTAGTGAGCGTTAAAATCTCTTATATGTCAAGGGAAAATAATGGTAAGAACTAGTGACCCATTGATCAAAAAACCCGAGAGCCACAAGCATGTGCTCGCTGCATCCTGCACCAGGAGCTGCAGTAACACTGAAAACAACTGCATTTTAGTACCTGCCAAGGGCAGAGCTGATGCTAAGAACTGAACGGATATCATCTTATTTAAGTTTTTACCTCCCTCTCCCTGCCTGAATGGTAGGTATACTGTGGTATTATCCACATTTTATAGAGGAAGACATAAAATTTGGGGAATTTAAATAACGTGTCCAGGTCACAGATCTAGGAAACGAACAGAGAAAGGACTCAAACCCCATTCCTTCAGGGTGGTTATGCCTCCTGGTTAGACTTTTTTTTTTCTTTTTTCTTTTTGCAGGCCCCCAAACCACTAAGCAGCCCGAGAGGGTGCCTACAGCCCTGGCTTTGCCTGCTCCCCTTTGATTGCTTTCAGGTGGGCCACACCTTTGAAAGTCCAACCAGACTTCCGCTGTCCTCACCTACCCTGATCAGGAAGCAGAACGCAGGGCCACACCTGGGGCCCTGGCCTCATACCTGCCCCATGAGGGCCACCTGGCCTCCTAGGGCAGATTTCAGTAGAGCAAAGAGTAGACCTTCCTTAGGAAACCCCAAGCCCACAAATCTGAACCTGTCCTCTTCCCGTGGCTCCCAGCCTTCTCGACACAGTTTCTCTCTAGTTTGTTACACAGAAGGTCTCGGGTGAAGGCCACCTCTGTGTAGGCTCTATGTGCCAGGTGGTTTGGGGAAGCCGCTTGGAGCTCGGCATGCGCTTACAGCACCTGGGGCTGCTGGCTGGAGCGGCTCTGCACAGGCGTGACGGTGAGGCCCTGTTGTTCCTGTTTGCTCCTTTGTTTGGAAGCAAAAGACTGCAGGCAGTGTAGCTGGACCACATCATGGTGACCTTACAGGTAGGCCAAAGAACCCGGGTAAAGGGTTGTCGAAGTGGAGGGAACAGAAACAGCGGTGCTCACCAGCTGGTGCGCCCAATGGCTCCCTGGGCTCCCAGGAGGACTCGAGTCCCAGCCCTCCCATTCAGCCTCTCTCTCCTGTTTGTTATCAGAAGCGGTTCATTCAGCTCTCAGTTGTCTCGCAGGAGTAGTTGCTCTGGCTTTACAGTACGAGTATATTTGAGTCTGCTCCGGGGATGGGGCGAGTCCCTGTGGAGAACAGAGTCAGCATAACTAACTCCATCGTGAGTTTGAACTTGATCGTCTGAACACACATAAGTTGGGGTCTGACTAGATGCTGCCAAATATTCTGACTCAGGACTTTGAGGACTAATCTCGGAGACTACAAACATACCTAACAAGGGCGGAGGAAGAAAGACATCACCACAGGAAGGACGAAAGTCAAATCAAGGAAGTGGCACTTGCTATTCACCCTTGCGAATGAGCCATGCCGGTGGCTCGTGGGTCTGGCCTGGAGACCACTGATTATTCCGGCCTTGCTTCCTCGAGCTGACCCAGCAGGCTTCCTTGAAAGTCATGTGCCCCTTGGAGGCAGAGGCTTCCGTGATTCTGAGTGACCAGTGACTACTGCTCTGAGAATAGGCCGGACCAGAAGACATTTGGGTCTCTTGGACTTTCGGTATTATGAGTATTAACCCCCAATACTCATGTGTCTGTGATTTGGATGAATCCTGCAAGTAATAAAGGCTATGCTGACAGCACCTGTGTGGGCTCACTGTTGGTACTTGGTGTCGGGAATCTAGAGGGCCAAGTGACCACCTAGGGCCCCGGCCTCAATCAGGCACCCCTGATACCATCCGGGGGTCAGGACATTGAGTGACGTATAGGAGAGACTATGCTCATAGCCGGAGTGCTCACAACAGTTTCCGTTGAATTCCAGTCCTCCTGCGCCACCGTGATCTTGGGCCAACCTAGTCACTTTCTACCCTTTTGGCACCAGGGTGGGTGCACATGGCCCACTGCACCCTCAGGTTTGCTGCGTCAAGACCCAGGATCTGCTTGTGTCGTTCTCTTTGTTTTCCTACTTTTTATTGAAATATAAGGTACTTATAGAAAAATGCACAATGTATTTTCACAGTGAACATCCGTATATGCATATGAGCAACAGCTCAAGAAACAGAACAGGACAGAAACCAACTTGTGTCTTCCAGTCACTGCCCCCAAGGGTGACCACAGAGTTTCACTGCCTTTGATCTTTATGCAAAGGCAACCCTATAGTCTGCATCCTTTGGTGTCTGGCTTCTTTTATTAGACATCTGTCTGTGAGAGTCATCCATATAGTTGTATTAGTTGTAGTGTGTTCATTCTCACTGCTGTATGAAAATACAATTTACTTATTCGTTCTATAATCGATCGCCATTTGGCACTTTCCAAGTTACAGTTCCTGCACATACCTTTTGGCCCACAGAGGTCCGTATTTTGTGGGGTCTGCTTAGTTTTTAAAAGAAACGTTGTGAGTTGTTTGGCCAAGACATTTTCTTAACAGATGGGGCAGCCTGCTTCTCCTTCGCCACAATCAGCAATTTTTCTTTTGTTCCTTTTCTTCCTTCAGGTCAAGCATGCCAGCCAATCTGCGGCCTCGTCAATGTGTGCTGAGGAGGCCAGTGGCAGCCTTGATGTATTTTTAACTTATGTGCTGACAGTTCTTTATATACCTCCCGGTTCATGGGGTGGGGAGGGGGAGATGGGAGGGTAGGGAGGTGCTGTGAACATCAGTGACCCAAGGCCTGTTGACAGCCACAGGGGAACCTGGAGACTTCGCTGTGTGACCAGATGACCCTGGGAACCTCTCCCTTGGGAGCGCTGGGCTGGGGCTGGGGCTGGGGCAGTGAGTTCTGCTTCCTGCTCTTACCTCTTGATGGGAAACCCATTGCTAATTGTCTTCCCTCTCCCTCTACCCAGAAATAGAAATGGATACCAAGCAACTTCTTCCCTACCCTAGGCTCTGTAGCGTGCACCTCCGCCACCGTCCCTTCTTCTCCTCTCTGCCCGAGCTGAAGGCCGCCCTGGGCAGTGTCTTTATTTTCACCTGCTTTCCTGTTTCCTCCCACGGAGCCGAGCCGCCAAGCCTGTCTTCCTCACAGGTGTTGTGACTGTTGCTGTTCCTGCTTCCTCCCCCTTCCCCTCAGGCACCATGAGTCTGCAGGCTGCCAACCTCCTTTCCCCAAAGTGCTGCAGTCTCTGGACAGAGCAGTCAGGGCAGAGGTTTACACTGTAACTTAGTAAAATATGAATTTAAATGTAATATGAGAACCAATAAAAAAAAAGAATGCAAATCTGCTGGTCACAAGTGCCAAGCAGCAGCCAAGACTGGCCTTCAGATTTGGTGCTGAGCTTTCTCATAACAAGGACAATAAAAGGAATCAAAGAGGTGTAGAGAGTTACTGTTATTGAGATAATAGCTAAAAGATAAAATAGATAACCCATAAAAGATAACTGTGATATTTTTGAAGAAGTATCTTATTCATTATTTTATCTCCTAAATACCTGACTTAAGGCCTTATGCCAAGTAGGTGCTCAGTAAATATTTATTTAAGGGATAAGTTAATGAAGTAAACTCACTATTAGCTAATATACATCGAACAATTACTCTGTGGCAGGCAAATTCTAACCGGTGCCACTCAACAACCCTAACAGGTGGGCGCTATGTTTCGCTTCCTTTTCAAACATGGGAACCTGGTGTAGAGAATAACTTCCCCAATGTCACAGCTCCTCTGGGGCCTGGTGATGATTTAAACTCAAGTGCCTTGTCTGGAGCCAGCAGACACTAAGGAATCTGAAAGGATAGAGCAAATGAGCATTTACAAGAATTTTCATTTTACTAGATAGTAAAACCAATCATACTGGCTTTTTACTGCTGGTCTCTGGCTGACAGCCCAATCTGGTGGGAGAAAGGCCACCCTTCCCTCTGCTGGGAGCTGCCAGACTGCAAAGCAGACAGACCTTTCCCATGTCTGCCCCCTGCTGGCTGATGTGAGGATAGCAGGGCTTTCTCCCAGGGTGTTGCAAGAGCATCTTCAAGTGAGGGTGAGGTGGGGGACCACTGCTTGGCCCTTCTGTCAATGTAGGGGGATGGTGCATTACTCAACCCCCAGATTGGGACCTTTGTTCTGAAAAATAGAAATGTCTTAAGATGGACTGTTTAAAATTGGTTGCTGTTTTGGCAAATCTAGTTTGTGTGGTTACTTGACATAGGGTGGAGGTTGCATGAAGGAGCTAAAGGGCAGTTTTAAAAGCACTGGAACAGGAGTCATGAGACCTGGGGTCTGGTCTCCACAGGGCCACCTACCAGAGTGGCAGTTATCCTCTTTGGACCTGTTTCCTCATTTGCAAAACAAGGCATTAGACTATAGGATTCCCTAATGGTCCTTCAGTCCTAAACCTCCACCTGTAAGTCCTTAAAAGATTCCCCCCAGTCAGGTCTCCTTTTTAAAAAATTTTTTTCTTTACTGATTTTAGAGAGAGTGAAGGGAGAGAGAGAGAGAGATGGAAACATCGATGAGAGAGAACATCGATTTGCTGCCTCCTGCATGCCCCCCACTGGGGATCAGTGCCCTGACCAGGAATTGAACTGGTGACCTCTTGGTGCATGGGTCGACACTCAACCACTGAGCCACACCAGCCATGCTCCTTCTTAAACCTCACCTTCTCACGCCAGATGTCTTCCCCACCCCCCATCTCTGTCCTGCTGACCTGTGTCCCACTGTGGCTGGATAACCCTCAGTACGAGGTATTGCCCATCTCTCCTGACCCCAAGTCTGGCCTCTGTATGACGTCTGTAGGCTCAAACTAAACAAGGGTGGGAATCTTATGGTTCAGAATGTAATCTGGGCTGCACTCGGTATTTGGACCAGCATGCCTCCTACCCACTGGCAAGACCAAACTCAGGAGGTAGAAACAAAGTAGCAGAAAGCAACAGCTTATATGGGATTTTTAGAGGGACACTAAAGATGGAGTTTGATGTAATAACACACCTTTGCCCAAAGTGATAATTCACCAGGCGTTCTGTGAGTCTGAGGATAACTCTGCAAGGAAGGCATTTCTACCACCCACATTTGTGCATGGGAATTGATTGAGGCCGAGAGCGCTATGAAGTCCACAGTCCCAGAGCCAACACGTGGCTGAGCTAGGACAGGGCCAGGTCATCTGCACCAGACCCCGGCTCGCCCCATCAGAAATGTGCCTGAGAGCTCCAGACGCTGGTTAGTCCCAGGGGATGGCAGTCTCAGTGAAGACAGACACACTCCTTCTTCCAGATGAGCGCACCCGATGACAGCATCTCCTCTCCTGGAACAAGTCTGCACTTGGATTTATTACATCTGCCCAGATGCCCTCCTCAGGCCTCCCGGCGAAGATCCTAGTCTACGCTGGGCCTGTGTTGTCCTGCACTGACTGGCCTGTACCTGTGTGAGGCATGGTTGGAGTCAGGCTTTGGATGAATCTCATCTTCCCCGGCCCTCAGTTTCATCATCTAATAGAGGCGGGTGGTAATACCCACCACAAAGGTAGAGTAAAGAATTAAGACGAGATGTGAGGGAAGAGCTTTTTACAATGTGCAGAACCACCAAGTGTTAGAACTTGGCGGGGAGGGAGGCAGAGGGACTCACACGCCAGCTCCCTCGGTCTGCTGGCCCACCCCTGCCCTTCTGGGTTGGGTCACTCATCACCTCCAGTAGCTGTTGGGGAAACCAGACCCCATACCCCACATACAAGAGACCCAGGAGCAATGAGCTGGGCCAGAGCCCCATGGGTGGGACCTGGGTGCAGAGCTGCTGAAGCTTCAGCTGTGGTGGGATGAGCTACGCCAGGCCCTGCATCCAGGGAAACAGAGGCCAGAGGTGTCAAGAAACCAGGGTATGGCAGCAGCCGAGGTCCTGGAAAGCTGATATCAAGGAAGTCTGGAGAGGCACATACAGTTGTGGTCCAGCGGTGGCAACCTGAGGGAAATGTTGTGGGAGCTGGAGTTCTGTGCCAGTAGGTGTGGGTGCTAGAACCAGCCAGACACAGCTTTTGCTGTTAACATGACCTCATGTTCAACCTTGGTGTTATCTGGGAAACTAAGTTTCTAAAGAATGTGTTCTTTACCTTGGAGCACACACAGTATACACATTTATTCAGCCCCAGATAGAGGCTTCTGGGGTGATGGACAAATTATTTTTCTTTCAACCCATCATGAATCAACACTTAAGAAAATTTAATAAAATCAAAATACTAGAAAGTGAAATAAAAATGCCCAAACCAGTCTTGACCCTCTTTAGTGAGACAAGTCCTCTCTCTGATGATGTGCTCGAAACATGTGGTCATGTTCCATTGTCTTAAAACTTCTAAGTGTCGACTCTGTACGTCTAGGACATGACATGGTCATTCCACACCTGCTGCCCTGCAGCAAATGTTCAAACTGTAGGCAAACCCCTTGCTATCGAAGAAAAGTCTGATGTTTGTGTTTGTTTTACTTGAACTACGTAGACCAGCTACCAGCAGTGAGCGAGTTCCTGCTTGACTCCTTCCCGTAGAAGGCCATGTTTCGAAGAGTTAGGGGGAATGAATCCAATAGGAGAACATGGATTTAAAATGGGGTTTCAACCACCTCATGCTCAATAGGATGGTTACTATGAAGTAAAACTAGAAAATAACAAATGTAGTAGAGGATGTGGAGAAATTGGAACCCTTGTGCACTGTTGGTGGAAATGTAGAATGGTGCAGCTACTATGGGAAATAGTATGGCTGTTCTTAAAACAATTTTTAAAATAGGACTACCATATGATCCAGCTGTTCCTCTTCTGGGTATATATCCAAAATATTGAAAGTAGGAACTTGAAGATATATATATATAAATAGCAGCATTATTCACAATAGCCAAAAGATAGAAGCCACTCTGGTGCCCATCAGCAGATGAATGGATAAACAAGATGTGATATATACCTGCCTTTGAAGGCTATGATGTGGATGGACATCGAGGACATTATACTAAGTGAAATAAGCTGGTCATAAAAGGATAAATGTTGTTTGATTTGATTCCATTTATATGAGGTACCTAAAGTAGTCAAAATTGTAGAGGCAGAATGTATAATGATGGTGGCCAGGGCTTCTGGGTGGAGAAAATGGGAAGTTAGGGTTCGTAGATACAGAGTTTCCATTTTATAAGATGGAAAATGTTCTGGAGATGGATGTTGGTGGGGGTTGCACAACAATGTGAATATACTTCATTCACTGAACTATATATACTTAAAGATGATTAAGATGGTAAATTTTGTATCATGTGTATTTCTCAATAATACACATTTTTTATTTATTTTCTTTCTTTATTTTTTTACCTGTTAACTTATTTATTTTCTGTTTCAACATATAAGCAACAAGGGAATGGTCACTTAGAGCCTGGCACATAGCATGTGCTCAAGAAATGTTTATTGAAGAAACAAATGAATAGCAGGGCAAGAACAAATCATTTCTGTGGCAAGATGGAAGTTATTTAAGCATTAGGGAAAACCTTAATTCAATTCTGGAGATTTATTTAAAAATTAGTTTTAGAAATATTTTTTTAAAGTTGAACCATTTTATTTTGATATGGAGATGAGTGTAGATAGATTTCCTTTTGTTTTTAATCCTCGAGGATATGTTTTTGTTTGTTTGTTGTTTTTAAATTGATTTTAGAGAGAGGAGGGGGGAGAGAGAGAGAGGGAGAGGAAGAGAGAAACATTGATTGTATGTGTCCTGACTGGGTACTGAACCCACAACCTCGGTATGTGCCCTGATCGAGAATTGAACCCACCACTTTTTGGTGTAGAGGACAACACTCCAACCAACTGAGCCACACTAGCCAGGGCTCAGTCTTTAGACGAAATTTAGGACCAGTCTTTTCTTCAAAATGAACTGCTTGAAAGACCACTGAGCCAGGAAGTGAAGGGAAAGAGGCAATTGGCTCATTTGTTTTCCTAAGGGCTGTGGGAAGAGATGAAGACAAGGGAATAGATGAGGACCAAGGGAAGAGATGAGGACCAAGGGAAGAGATGAGGACAAGAGAAGAGATGAAGACAAGGGAAGAGATGAAGACAAGGGAAGAGATGAAGACAAGAGAAGAGATGAAGACAAGGGAAGAGATGAAGACAAGGGAAGAGATGAGGACAAGAGAAGAGATGAAGACAAGGGAAGAGATGAGGACAAGGGAAGAGATGAAGACAAGGGAAGAGATGAGGACAAGAGAAGAGATGAAGATAAGGGAAGAGATGAGGACAAGGGAAGAGATGAGGACAAGAGAAGAGATGAAGACAAGGGAAGAGATGAAGACAAGGGAAGAAATGAAGACAAGAGAAGAGATGAGGACAAGGGAAGAGATGAAGACAAGGGAAGAGATGAGGACAAGGGAAGGGATGAGGACAAGGGAAGAGATGAAGACAAGGGAAGAGATGAGGACAAGGGAAGAGATGAGGACAAGGGAAGAGATGAGGACAAGGGAAGAGATGAAGACAAGGGAAGAGATGAAGACAAGGGAAGAGATGAGGACCAAGGGAAGAGATGAAGACAAGGGAAGAGATGAGGACAAGGGAAGAGATGAGGACAAGGGAAGAGATGAAGACAAGGGAAGAGATGAAGACAAGGGAAGAGATGAGGACAAGAGAAGAGATGAAGACAAGGGAAGAGATGAAGACAAGGGAAGAGATGAGGACAAGGGAAGAGATGAGGACCAAGGGAAGAGATGAGGACAAGGGAAGAGATGAGGACCAAGGGAAGAGATGAGGACCAAGGGAAGAGATGAGGACAAGGGAAGAGACGAGGACAAGGGAAGAGACGAGGACCAAGGGAAGAGATGAGGACCAAGGGAAGAGATGAAGACAAGGGAAGAGATGAAGACAAGGGAATAGATGAAGACAAGGGAAGAGATGAGGACCAAGGGAAGAGATGAAGACAAGGGAAGAGATGAGGACCAAGGGAAGAGATGAAGACAAGGGAAGAGATGAGGACCAAGGGAAGAGATGAGGACCAAGGGAGGAGATGAAGACAAGGGAAGAGATGAGGACAAGGGAAGAGATGAGGACCAAGGGAAGAGATAAGGACCAAGGGAAGAGATGAAGACAAGGGAAGAGATGACAACCAAGAGAAGAGTGGAGAAAGGAAATGGATCCTCTCTGAGCCCCTGTGTTGACCCTTACATGCACGATTCTGTCTAATACTCAGGGTCCATCTAATCAAAAGATCCTGTGGGCATGTTATACCCACTTTTACAAATGGGTAAAACTAGGCTCTGGGATGTTAAGTAAGTTGCCCCAGAACACACAGTTGCTACCCAGCAGAGCCAGGATTTAATTCTAGGTGGACTAGGCTCAGCCTTCACTGACTGTGCATCTCCTGTGGAGGCAGCAGGCTGATGGGAGGATCTCTTTCAGGGAAAACTCCCTGAGCAAAAAATCACGTAAGGAATGGTGCCAGATGCCTAGTAGATTTTTATTGTAGGCTCCTCCTTTCTTGCATTCAAGGGGGTATGTGAAGGGACACATTTCACAGTTTGACTCCTTGAAAGTGGAGGGTTTGATGTGAGCTCCAGGAGAGTGGGGAAAACACATTTAATTGAGCTGTATAGCAGGAAGAAAGACCAGGATTTCTGGAAAGTTTTGTAGTGGGTTCTTTGAGCAGGACAAGTTAATATTTGGTAGCTTCTGTGTGTGTGACAGCTGCCGTGTTGGAATCATACAGTGCTGGTGTTCCTAGTCTTGGGAGAAGTGGCTGCTGGGCTTCAGGCTTAGGGTGGGGCTGTCTGTACAATAGACCTGAGTGTAGGGGAGGGTGGGGTTAATTTCCAGGGGCTTTCCCTCAGAGGCACAGGGAAATTCCCACCATGCAGGGAACGGAAGACCTGACCTAACAGGGCTGAAGACTCCACAGGGCAGGTGCAGAGTGTGGTGTGAGGGGTCTTGGGTATAGAGTAGGAAAAAAAAACCTTCTAGTTTCATCAGTGCTACTTGAACTTGAAACCACAAACCATGAGCTTGCAGATCTTGTTGCAGTACAGATTCAGACTCAGCAAGTATGGGTGGGGCCCAAGGGTCTCCGTCCTAGTGAGGTTCCAGGTGCTGCTGCTGCCCTGTGAACCACACAACCGCAGACTTCGCTCACTTTGGACCACCTACCTCAGTCAGCATCAGTGTGACTGAAAGCTGGTTAGAAATGCAGACTCTCAGGCCTCACTCAGACCTATTGGAGCAGGTTCTGCAGTGCCACAGAAGCCCAGGTGACTCAGGTGTGCATCCAGGTGTAGGAAACACTGCTCTGGAGAATGAGTCCTGCCAGTCATATCCTGGGGTGGGGAGAGTGTTGTGGGTTGAATTATGGCCCCCCAAAGATATGCCCACATCTAAATCCCTGGAACCTGTCAATGTGACCTTATTTGGAAAAAGGATTTTTGCAGATGTAATTAAGGATCTTGAGATGAGATCATCCTGGATTACCTGGATGGGCCCCAATCAAATGATAAATGTTCTTGTGAAAGAGAGGCAGAGGCAAATTTGAGACAGGAAGACGCAGCAAGATCACAGAGGCAGAGATTAGAGTGACGTGGCCACAAGCCAAGGCGACAAGAAGAAGGTGGAGAGGAAAGATTTTTCTCTAGTGGCTCCAAGAGAGAGCAGCCCTGCTGTTGCCTTGATTTCAGACCCTGGTCTTCAGAACCCTGAGAGAATACGTTTCTCATACTTGAAGTCTCCCAGTTTATTATGGCAGTTTGAAGAAACCGACTCAGGGAGGAAGGGCCGCACCTCATCTAGGTAAGAGCCTGTGGTGGTTACAGGGGGGCGGGCGCGTCAGCTTCACCAGCTCAGAATAAAAGGGCCCATGAAACTGCTGAACCAGTGACCTCTGCTCTGAGCATTTCGGGCATGTGACTGGGGAAGGAAAATAAGGAAGGAGACAACAGAGGTCTAGGGAGACTCTGGGAAATATGGAAAATATGGGAGGTAGGTCTGCAGAGAAAAAAGAAAGAGAAGGACAGAAAGCACACACATACCAGATTTGCTGGAGAGGACTCAGGCCTGGGGCCAGGAGCCTGGGCAGGGGTTCCCTGAGCAGAGGATCTGAGCCAAACTGAGAGACGCTGCATGGAAGGGGCTGCCAAGAAGACTTGTGTGGATGGAACCACAAAAGATCTAAGAGAACCAGGAATACAGGCTACTGAAAGAGACCAGAATGAGACCAAAGGAAAACCAGGAATGATTGCATTGAAATAGGATAAAATGTACTGTTTTGATTTATTTGGAAATGAATTAGACTTGCAAATATGCGTAGTGTTACCTCTCGTGGTAACTGGTGGACATCAAATATCATCATTAAACATAAAAATACCATGCATCTGTGATCCTTATGAATATCACTGGTTATTAAGCTAAGAGAGGTTGAAAGATGACCTCTTTGATGTTGTGTTCTACAGGGCCAACTTTTTGGCTTCCATTAGAAAATGTTCAAATCCTTACCACTTGATTGTGGAGGGGTGTCAACCCATAGACTTGTGGAATTAGGTTGCAGATGGAGTCCTAAGGTACATCTAGTCCAACCCCCTAATGAGGACAAAACCCCTCCCCAGTAACAATGACTGAGAGCTATCAGCTCCCTCTGCCTGATTATTTTTCTTTGTTTTAAATGCATAGCCAATTTATTCATTGTCTTAGGCTGGTTCAGTAGCATTTAGTAGACTACAAAGACCACATTGGAGAATGTGTAAACATGACACCAATTATTCTTATGAATTTAATAAAACTTGCTTCTCTTATTTGTTCGAAGATTCTTCCATCATTCATCGACCAAAAATTTATTGAGTTCATGTTGTGTGTCAGACAGTGAGATAAAGAAAATATGAATGACTAGAGAGCAATTGACTTTGGCTCCTTAATATAGCCAAATCAATATAACTTGTTTGACCCATCCTGGGCTGGTGATTAGAGAGACAGGCCAAAGTTCCAAGTCTTGTTTTTAGATCTATACCCATGGGGAAGTGGCCAGCCAGGGCTAAGATAGGAGCAAAAATTCACCGGATTTCTCAATACTCGATTTTCTACCCCCACCCCCAATTTTAATACCTATACCAATTAAAATATACAATAATTTATCATTACACTATATTTGATTTTACACAGGACCGAATCCCACTTTTAGTTAGTATAGCACACCAGAAAAAGATCATAGACTTTGGGATAAGACAGGGGGCTCCAATTTCTAGCTGAGTGGGGCAAGTTATTCTTTAAGAATCAGTCTTATCACCTGCAAAATGGGGAATGAGCTCTACCTTGCATGATTGTTTTGAGGTTTATATGTGATACCCTGGCCCATGGTAAGTACTAGGTGAATGAGCAGCTATCCACTGTGGCACCTTAGTGACTTATAACAATTCCTCTTTGCACTTGCCTCAAGGACCACACACAGAGATGTGTCTGCCCCTCCTGCATTAGCATGGGTGGGGATTTCTGCTTAAGTGAGAGTTCATTTCTCTTTTTTGGGTTGTTTTTTGAGGAGTAAAAGCAGCTAGCTGCATTTTGGGAAGGTGGTGAGCATGCCAGAGGGAAAGTGTTGGTGGCCAGGGAAAGTGTTCACTTCAGCAGGGAATGGAGATACTATGAAGCTCTTAGTGATCCAGCTGGTTTGAGTATGAAACCAAGGCCACTCAGAAAAAAGGATTAGTTGCTTCAGCAAATCAATTGGCTTGCTCACAAGTTCAAAGTGGGCATAAAGTAACTGTCTGTGAGTGAAACGTGTTCCATAAAGTTACTCATGTGTGTCCCTGCAGCAGTAAGTTAGGGCTATATGCAACCATGTGTGTGTGTGTGTGTGTGTGTGTGTGTGGTGGGGGAGGGGAGCTCACAGCCTGACAGTTGATGCATACTAGATGTCCAGGTCATCCACTCAGTGACCAAACTGCATGTTTGACCTGAAAGTGAGATTGTCTTATACACTTAATTGGTTATTAAGGCTTAGATACAAAGGGAAAAGGGGTGGTGTGTTTATGAAGCAAAATAATAACAGAACTAAAGCACTGGCGACGAGTGTAGAGTGCCGCTGGTGTCGTCTATATTTATGGGTGGGTCTACTGAGGTCCAGGTTGGTGAGAGGACACAGTGCATTTTTGTATCAGCGTTGTCTATGTACAAGTATATCAGCCTCCACTTTACTTTGACCATATAGACATAGGCCTTGGCTACATAGATACACATAAAATACAGCAGCTGTTCCAAGGGAATTGGATGGGTCAAGTACACTGATCCAGTCTGTTTTTCTCTACTATGCACCTCCAGCCAGAGCAACGTGAACAGTGTGTTATAGTCATTGAGTGGATTAACTTGGATACATTAAATCTAGAACCCTGGCCTTGCTTTCAGGGCTCTGAATTATTTAGACGATTATCTAGACCTGATTACAGAAATATCCAGGCACACCCTCATATGGGGTCATACAGATGATTCAAATAATTTTCAGTTCAAACATTTCCTTCTTTACTGATGCCCATCTCTGAATTCTTAGAACACCTGCCTCTTTCACTTGGTTTCTAGGGTCAGTTGAGGGTGTCTATGAGCAAGAGTGTCTGTTCAGTACTGACCTTCAGAGGAGATTCGGGACGGACGACAGCAGATAGGAGAGACCCTCCTTTCAGTGAGCTCGCGCTTTGTTTTACACTCAGCTGGTGCCCTGTTGCCACAGGGAGGATGAAGAATATTCAGATGTTGCGGTGGCGGTTGACTCAATGGGGAACATTTACAACGTTTTCATTTTGTAAATGAGTTTAATTTTTCAGCTTTTAAATGACATTTAGTTGACAAAAAATCATACTATAACACAAGTGGTATTTTAAAAATTAACTAGTCTATTTGATTTCCTCTACTGAGCTAATTACAAGATGTACATTTTATCCATGGCTACGTATGATTCAATAAACTAGACAGTTAAATCTCTACGGCAACTATGAAGTCTGAGGTAGGATAAATAATGATTGCAGGGGTTCTACACTGATCACATTCTCTACTAATCTGTTGCCCTTGGCTTTCGGGTCATAGAAAGAGAGGGGAGAAATGTTGAGGAAGAAAGATAATGCGATGGGAGTCACACTCCATAGAAGTTTAAACCCACTGGGCTATAGAATTCGATATGGATTTAGAGGACTTCTCCTCCCCCAAGTCATTGGAGCTTCTGTAAGAGTTACTGGATGCCATTGTTTAAAGTTATCTCTTGGTTAGCCATACTAATGGAACTAAGCAACACTGCATACATGAAAACACATTTGAATTTGAAATGCATTGTGTGGCTTTCTATTCCTAAAGCAGATAGATATATGGTCCTAATTATAGTTGACTTGAGAAATGACTAATTTACCTTGTATTACTCGAATCTACATCCATTATAGCAGAGGTAAGTGGCTGAGGCATGACTTGAGAGACTGAGAAGGATCGTCTCCTATTTAACTTTTGCTACAGACAAGTCACATGTGGATAAACAAGAATTGATTGAATTCATAGGAAAAGACAAATACTGAATTGTATTTCTCCAAAGACTATGAATGCTTCAGTGCTCAACCCCACTGAGAACCAAATCAAACACTTTTATTCACACTAGCAGGTGTGTTTGGCTCCAGGCACCCAGACAGTGGCCTTGTCTTTCTCATCCACTTGAGAGCTTCTGCCCCAGACATCCAGCTGCTCAGGGCAGGGCAGGGGCGATCCCAGGGGCAGCCGGATATAAGTTCTGCTGATGGTCTGTCTTTTCCAACATGTTTTGTGGAATTGGGCCTTTAATACTGCAGCTTCTTCATTGACCATTTTCCCTGCAAGCTCTTGGCCCCTGTGTTTTCTCTTGCTCTGGTTCTCTGGTTTTGACGAGATCAGGTGACCAATGTCTCCTGGTTTGCTGACAGCTCAGAGGAGGTATGCCTATAAAATGCCACGGACCACCGAATGTGCACTACGTGGATGATACTACCTGGCAAAGATGAATGGCTTTCTCGCGAACTACTGGTGAGAAGTGCTCTGGAGCAGGTACTGACCAATCTTCTTCAGCATTTGAGGCACTTGTCTGAATTTCTTGGGATAAAAATCATATCCAGGAAGTTGCTAGATTCATCTGGGTGCACGGCCAAGTCACTTTTTACCTGCATCTCGTCGACACACACGCAACCTTGCGGTGTCTGCACGTGGAATCGTCTCAGAAGTGTGACTAAGATGACTTTCATCATCACCATGGCGATGTATTTTCCTGCACAGCTGCGGGGCCCAAAACCAAATGGCTGAAAATACCTGTAAGGAACCTATGAAAACGATCAGACAATGAGCTGAAGTTTTAAAGGCTAAAATCATGCCGTCTCTGTTTGATTTACCCTAAAAATACGGGTCAGTCAGAATGCTCTGTTTTGGGGTCTCAGCCATACTGCTCCTTCACTGAGATGAATGACCGTCCGTAACTCAGATATGCCCCTTTCTCTATCCAGTTAGATTCACCCCCTGGGCCACACACCCAACCTTGGACAGTACCCAGCTTTGCTTTCCGTATAAATGTGCTGGGTAAAGCAATGCAGATGGTGTTATTACAGCCACTGTTATCAACTAGCTTTCTAGGATGGCCACAGCTTTACTACTGTTCTGCAAATCACCAAAGCAAAGAGTGTTGTGAAATGTCATATAACTTGATGACAACAGAAAATTTAGGGAAAGATAGATTCCTGACCTAGTAGTGCCAAGCATCTAAATATTTTTAGTTATACAAAAAATTAATGGGTACCATATCTGTTGTCCACATCTGGGCTTACATAGTGCCTGTCACATAGTAGATTCCAAGTAAGTTTTGTTTTTTCTTAATGCTCCCCTGAGGACATTTAAAAAAATTGATTTTAGAGAGAGAGGAAGGGAGAAGGGGAGAGAGAAAGAGAGAGTGAGAAAAACATTGATTTGAGAGAGAAAATTCTATTGCTGCCTGCTGCATGTGTCCCAACTGGAGATCGAACCTGCAACCTGGGTACGTGCCCTTGACCAGAAATCAAACCCATGACCCTTTGGTGCATGGGATGATGGTCTAACCAACTGGGCCACACCAGCCAGGGCCCAATAAGATTTTGCTGACTAATTGTCAACATGGCATGGGTTGCTCATACAGAAACAGAAAAAATTAAGAGCACTGGAGCCCAGCCAGTGTGGCTCAGTGGATTGAGCGTTGTTCCATGGACTGAGAGGTCCTGGTTCGATTTCCGGTCAGGGCACATGCCTGGGTTGCAGGTTCAATCCCTAGTAGGGGGCATGCAGGAGGCAACCGATTGATGTTTCAATCTCTCTCCCTTCCTCTCTCTCTAAAAAATCAATAAAAACATTAAAAAAAATTAGAGAACTGGATTATCATTTTCCACACCATATGCAAATGGAAATAGAAGACACTAAGGGAACTAAGGGATAATACAGGTTAAAACATCACTGTCCTGCTCTGGCCAGTGTGGCTCAGCAGCAAGAGCGATAGCCCACAGACTGAAGGGTCACAGATTTGATTCCCAGTCAAGGGCACATACCTGGTTTGCAGGTTCAATCCCCAGCGGGAGGCAACTGATCGATGTGTCTCTCTCACTTCAATGCTTCTCTCTCTCTCTCTCTCTTTCTCTGCCTCCCCATCCCTTCTTCCCTCCCTTCCACTCTATCTAAAAATCAATGGAAAAATGTCCTCAGTGAGGATTAACAAAAAACAAAAAACCAAACAACAAAACAACATCATTGCCTAAAATTTGACGTAAGGGAAGCAGAATCTTCAGGATACTTCAGTGACAGAAAAAGCAAAAGCTGAAGTTCGTCTCATCACTGAGTCCTGTTTGGAATGGGAATTAGTTCTTGTGGGACCGTCTGGAGAATCAAAGACAGGCTACAAAATCCAAATCTTTTGATCTCATTTGATTTCCACCTAAAGCAGAAGTGGGCTTTCCTTTGCTTAGATACTCAGTAGTTACGTGATGACAGAGTGGTAACTTTAAATGGAAAAGTAGGTCGGTTGGGTTAAACAAAATTTGCCTCATTTTAGTTAAATTCAGGTCCTGACTCTTCCACAGTTGGACCTATTATGTGGTCACCGTGTAGATGCACCATGTAGCTGGAGACCCAACACCCTTGGCTTGAGGACAAATGTAGCCATGGTCCAAACTAGGGAAAATGTGTTTCTGGTGAGGCTACAGAAGGGGACAAGTAAACAGAATGAAATGTACGTGGTGCAAACACAGAACCAGAGAGGACTTGACAGCTGACATTGTAGAGGGTGGCACACTTGGTTTTAAGGAGTGGCACTTACATTCTTTGCAAAGTTTTCAAGATTAAATTCATTAGGCTTGGGGAAAAACTCAAGTCTGTGCATTCTTCCAATATTCAGGATGATGTTAGTCCCCTTTTTCACTGGGTAGCCATCAATGATGTCATCCTGTAAGGCTTTGCGCATGACCAAGTCCACCACAGGCTGGTACCGCATGCTCTCGTAAATAAAGTTTTCCACCACTTTTAATTTTTGAATGTCATCAATCCTTATGTCTCTTTCACCTGTGGGAGCAGATGAACAGGACAAAGAGGTCATGTTAGTGATGGGCATGAAAACTTCTACAGTTTCTACTGAACAGCTTTGCCCTTGGTTGGAAAAAAAATTTGTATTCATAATTCTAGTGCAAACTAGCAACCTGGGCCACCTGTGTTATGTTTGGCCTGCAGTGTGTTTTATAAAAATTCAGACTGGAAGCCAATGATCTTAAAAGCTAGGGGATTTCATAGAAAAGCCTGGATTTTTATAAAAATAATAAAAAACCTGGTAGCACTGGGCTCACAGGCCCGCGGGCACCAGGGGCTGACGCTGAGGGCTGATGAGCCTGTGGAGCGGCCGCTGCTCTGCAGCCTCATGCAGACCTACCAGTCTGCTTCGGACATCTATCTGCCTGTCCTCTGAGGCATCTGCATTTCATTCCCTGCTCTACATTCAAGGGGACAGTCACTCCTCTAGTCAAAGTGAGACAGTGACTGGTCAGTTTTCATGACATTTTCTCCTCTGGTTACCTGTCATCTGCCCTCAGCAAGTCACTGGTGCCCCTCCTCGCCGTCATCAAGAACAACCTGTTGTAGAGGGGCAAGAACCCCCCTCCCACCACAACAAAATGGGTGCCTCAGATGTGCTGGGGATTGAAGGTGAGCTGGGGGTTGAAGGACACCCCCTCTGTCTCAGACTGGCCTGACACTAGTCAGAGAAGCTTGATGACTCCAATATTGGCAAAGCTTCAGGGCATCCTCAAGTGGGCTAGCACTTTTTGCAGAATCGAACATAGACCAGGGTCCCGAGGCAGCCCTGGCTACTGTACAGCTGTGCCATTCAGGAAAGGTCTCGTTGGGTCAGGGAACTCTCCCAGCCCCGCCCCTCGCATGCTCCTCTTTGTACACTCAGGGTCGAATGAAGTGTGTTTCTCCGGGCTGAGGAGGCAGAAGGGAAGATGCCGGAGAAGGCTAGCAAAGGTGTTCCCCGGGAAGGGATTACCACGACGTTTATCCAGAGGCCGCACGGACACTCGTGCACGTGGTTCTGCGGCTTCTGCATCCTTGAGAGGTCTGAAGTGTTGGGGACATCATGGGCACGAACACTTTTCACTCCTCGAGGAACTTGTATTAAAGGCTGTGTTCTCAGGAGTAATCCCCCCCTTGTTCCCTGGACACCATCGTTCTGTGGTCCCCTCTCTTCACTCCACGGAGCTGACTTGTTGAGTTCTCCTTCTCCCTCCTGTCCGTGAGCCCCATGAGTACAGGGATGACACTGGCTTGTTCACCGCTATGCCCCTGCACCTGGCACAAGACCTGGACCATGACAGGGACACTCGAGGGAACATTCTGGAATTTGGAGCCTGGGTGCTATTTTGGCTCCTTGCTGTCTAATTTGCCAGGCAATTTCCTGCCTACAGCCCTGCACCTGCAGACCCTTCTCCTCCTCCCCTCACATAGTTAACTCTTCTATGAGATCCCCTTACTGTCAACTATTTCAAGCAGCATTGAAATGGTTTTAAAAAGATAGCATTTTTCCACAATCAAATAACTGGTTTCACGGGATTGTGCAAGGTCAAGAGAGAAAAGTCTACATCATTATCGATATCTTGTCACATATGTCAGAAGTGTGTTCCTACAAAGATGACCCATGTGAAGGACATCCCAAATAAGGAATTTTGTTTTCTCTCAGAAAGCAAGTCTGACTTCGATCTGACAGCATTTCTGTGGAAGGAAGGACGGTGATGTCAGGAGCCGTGGGCAGAACAGTGCTTAGGCGGAGGCCGTGGAGGGAAGAGGTGGTGGTGGGAACTGCTTGAGCGGGGCCCAGGGGGGCCCTGCAGAGGCGGAGGAGAGGCTCAGGGGAAGGCGAGGTCAGCATCACTGGATCGGGGTGGGGGGGAGGAAAGCTGATCACTCCCCCATCTTTGCTGTCAGCCTCTCCTCCTCCCTCGGCCTCCAGGTGGAAGTTCGTTACTGATGGACTGCTGGAAACTCAGAAGCCCTGCTGTGCATCGCCACGTCCCTGGCTGAAGCCACAGAAGCCTTTGTCATCGATAAGGTAGGCAAAATATTGTGCGTGATCAATTTTTAAAGAATCCCAAATAAATATGACCATATATACGTGTTTAAGTGCACATAAGTAAAGAATACACGGCAGACTACTAACAGTGGCTCCTCTGGGGGATGGGAGTGAGGCTGGGAGGAGTGGGAGCAGTCCGGCGATGCCGCTGTCCGCTTTAACCATCTCCCTATTCCTTGAGTTTTTTCCAATGAAAAATAAAACACAGAGAGAACTATGTTTAGCCTATCTGGCATAAGGAAAGTGTGACAAGATGACTTGCTTTGTTGTTCTTTGGTGGTGTATAATAGAGATTGGGTTTGACCTCAGATTCTCAGGACATAAGAAGCGGATATTCAGAAGAAATTGTTTTCTAAACTCTATTGTTTATTTGATAAACTCTTACCAACAACAGACTGTATTTCCTTCATTATTGCCTCTTCAATGTTGGGGTGCTTTGCAATGAGAAATAGCATGAAGAACACCGAGACGGACATGGTGTCTGGTGCTGCAATCAGCATTTCCAGTATGCACTGGTTCACGTTCTCTCTTGTCAGGTCGCCACGTTTCTGAATAATTGCAAGAGGGGAGAAAAGTTGGAAAAGTGAATCAGAAGTTCACAAAAGGAGGGGAAGTGACCTTCAAGGGTCAGCAACCTCACCAAAATGAAATCATACAAATTACATGTTTCTGTAATTGAGCTGAAAGCTGAACTATTACAACCAATTATCTATGTATTTAGTGTCTATGGACTCTCCCATTTTCACATTTTATATTTTGCAGGTACAGAGTAGCTTCAGTCTTAAAGGTCAGTCTTACCTGAATGTCTAATGAGTTGGACATTATAGAACAGCTGGAGCAAATATTAAAAGCAGAAATATGCAACACGATCACAAGAGGAAATCTCTACACACGTACACACAGCCATGCACGTCGGTTGTGTGGGAATTATGGTTAGGTCAGGTCAATACCTCAGCAAAAATCAACTCAGTGGCGAAATCTATACAGTCTTCCAGTTTGTCTGCTGTGAAAATCCTGTGTCTTTTTTCTTCTATCAGAATTTCTATGGTATCTTTCAAATCCTTGCTGGAAAAAAAAAGTGAAAATATAATGTATCTGTAGTCAGTTAAGACATGTAGAAAAAATGGACTCATTTGCCATTTATTTAAATAAAATAATCTGCTTTAGTTGAAACTATTAGTGCTTATGAATAACTGAGTTTATACTTAATTCTTCACAAATATCCTTAAATGACATATACATTTTACTTCATGTTAAGGAGCCAGAGTTTCCAGGTACGAAGAGCAAATCAAGGCCGTGACCCCTGGTTAAGGGTTAAACTGGCACCCAAAGCTAAATCCAGTCCTGTTTGCTGATGTTTTATTTGGCCAGCACGGTGTATAAATGAAAAAAACAAAACCAAAACCAGTGAATGTCTCTATTGGGGACATGCGCTTTCCAGTTTGCCACGGGTACCTCTGTTTTCTGTTGTCTTGTGTTTACCCAGCCCACTTTTATTTGCCTGGTCCTCGAGATTATGGAGTTGAGATTTCTGTTCTATACAGTAAACTCCAGTGACTGTTTATTAATCTTGATATTTGTTCCCATGCCTTGCAGTGTTTGCCACATAATAAATACTAAGTAAATATTTGTTGAATAAACGAATGGCTGCATACATATGTATAGGCATCTTGACAGTGTGGTGGAGGGAAGAGCTCCTTGGACAAAGGCCAGGTTCTAGTTCAGGTTGTTCTCTTTCTGTTTTTAATCCTCACCCGAGGATATTTTTCTATTTATCATCAGATAGAGTGGGAGGGAGGGAGAGAGAAACGTCAATGTGACAGAGCCACATTGGCTCGTTGCCTCCTGCACGACCTGACCAGGGCTGGGGATGAACCGCAACCGAGGTTCATGCCCTTGACCGGAATCGAATTCAAGACTCATTGGCCTGCAGGCTGACGCTCTCTGGTGAGCCAAAACAGCCAGGGCCAGGTTGTTCTCTTTCTACAAAACCCACTGTAAGTCTCCGAGCCTCACATCTCTTTTAAACTAAAGGCCTCTTTGGCTCAGCGGTTAGAGCATCGGCCTGTGGTCCAGAGAGACCTGGGTTTGGTTCCTGCTAAGGGCGCGTACCTTGGTTGCAGTTTGTCCCCGGCCCTGATTGGTCAGGCAGGTGGCAGCCACTAGATGTGTCCCTTTCATGTCGATGTTTCTCTCTCTCTCTCCCTCCCTCACACTCTATATGAAGATAAATAGAAAAATATCCTCCAGTGAAGATTTAAAAAAATATTGAATAAATAAGGATGGGAGTAGATGTTCCAGAATCCTTTCCATAAATATATTTTAAAAAATATTAGCATGATAGAAAAAGGCAAATACTGTATGATCTCACTTATGTGTGGAATCTTTAAAAAACAAACAAAAAATTGAGCTCACAGATACAAAGAACAGACTGGTGGTTGCCAGAGGTGAGGGGTGGGGAGTAGGCAAATGGGTGAAGGGGATCAAAAGGTACAAACTTCAAGTTATAAAATAAATAAGTCCTGGAGATGTAATGCACAGCATGGTGACTATAAATAACAAATAATAGTGCATTGCATATTTGAAAGTTGTCAAGAGGGTAGATTCTAAAAGTTCTCATCACAAGAAAATGTTTAACTATGTATGGTAACTGATGTTAACTATATTTATTGTGGTGATCATTGTGCAATATATACAAATATTGAATCCCTATGTTGTACACCTAAAACTAATGTCAGTAATAGCTCAATAAAAATATTGACATAATTGCAAGGGCATGGAGGGAAGGAGACTAAAGAATTTCTCTAGGTCTTTACTGCTCTACGACATAGGAAATAAAAACTAGTGCACTAACCATTGGCGAATGTTATATAGAGAGAATGTTGCTAAGCTATTTCTACAGAAACTTAAGAAAAACTGTTATACAGGCTCATGCAATGAGTTTCTATGGGCCTCTTGGCCAAGACCAAAGCTAAACTAATGACCAGGAACTACCACCAAATCTGACCTCAGTGAAGTGATGAAACTCATTGCATGAGCCTGTATAACAGTGAGCTCTGGTAGAAATGAAATGGAATGTATAAAGAATGAAGTCTCCAGTCATCCCCCTAACACTCATTAACCATACGACGATATATAAAGCAACATCAAGTGGGTTTCCTCCCTGGAGACTACTACTATTGAATTTAAAAATACACAAAGAGGATAAATAGGGTCCTCCATCAAGTTTGAGAACTTTTAGAGATGGGGAATTTAAGATGAACAGAGGGAAGGGGAAAACCAACGTATTTAGTGCCTACTATGGCCCAGGCTCTGTGTCAGCTGCCCTCCACATAGGATCTCATTCACCTATATCCCCACTCTGGCAGGCAGTTCTGTTTTACTTTAAATAACTTCCCAAGGCCGTTTACTTACTAAGTGGTAGAGATAGGCTACAAACCACATCTGCCTGCCTCTGGATCCCACGGGCTTTCCACTGGTGATTAGAGGAGGCATGTTTAATGGCTGGCTACTTAGAAAAAACCCACTGATTAACTATGGCCATTGGGCATTCGTCCAGTTTTCTGCTAGACTAGTCTAAGACCAAAGCAAAACCACTTAATGATGGTTTCAGGATCCCTCAAAGACACAAGATATATAACTAAAAACACAAACAAAAAAAACCCACACATATTTTATTGAAGTTCATTATGTTCATATGAAAAAATTCTCTTGAGACCACTTGTCAATTCCTAATAGGTTGAATTAAGTTAAATTTATCCAGGAGCAACGTAACTATGAAAAGATTTCATGTTTCCATTTTTCCAGCCATGCAAAGAGAATTTTGACAGATAATAATGACAGGTTCAGCCACCCCTTCTGTTCAGCTCAAAAACACTGCAATGTTTTAGTTTCAGACGCGGAATTCTCACACCACCCACTTGGCCCCCCTGCTGAGAGGCTGCCCTGGCCAAAGGCCCCTTTACTCTTAGGTCTCCCCGTATTCAGCCAGGTTGAGGTAGAAAGGGTTACATCAGCGACTTAATCAACGTCTCCCTTGTGGGCTCTGGTGAGTAGAAAACGTGCTGAAGAGGCCAACAATCGCAAAGACACAATGAAAAACCAATCCACGCTCATAGACAAATTTTCGAAACTTGTGTTACTTACACAGACTTTTCGTACTTTTTGTATAGCCAAGAAATCTTAAAGAAGATGTCTGGTTTGAGAAGGAGAGCTTGCCATGCCTCAAAGTAACCCCGGATTTTAATGACGATGGCATTTTCTGGATAAACAAACAAAAAAGAGCAGAGCAATTGAGCAAACAGGGAAGCCCAAGAGGAGGACTCTGAGCAGAGAATCCCCGCAGACTCTCCTCCAAGCCTGCAGTTCTACGCCAGGCAAGGTCCCTTCATCAGTGGGGTCTGAGCCATGTCATTGCCACTGGACGAATCAATACTCATTTATTCTGCTTGGCATCTCCGTTGGCCACGTTGACCAAAGATTTATTTGCCAGTTTTCAACATTGTGTAAGAGACACAGCCTAAAAATCTCACATGCCCCTCTTAGGCTGGGCCTCCACATCTCTCCTGTTTTTCTGGACCTCGGGGGATTGAAGGGACACTAATAATTATGGCTGGTGTGGCCTTAATTCTGGCTTGTGGGGCGGCCACAGGCCATGGCGCTCTCCTGTTGGGCAGCCAACAGCCACCAGCCACATTTAAACGTCCTTTGGTGTTCAGGGAGCAGAGCCATGAGATGCATCATCTACTTGGATTATGTACCTAATTCATAGCTTTTAATTGTATTCTCAGCTCCTAGTGCTTTCTTCATATTTTTTCCATAGCACTCCTCACATAGCTTCCATACTCATTCATATTTGGTTCAGAATATAGAATTCATCTTAGAATCTTCAGAGTGAATGGGGGCTCCCATCCAGTGGCCTGGATTTCTATGAGTTTGTGGGGAGTAGAGAGCAGGGCAGACAGGCAAGGAGAGCTGGAGGAGAGAGAGGGAGGGCTTCGGGCTTGTCTGTCTGTCCGAATGCGGTTGATCAGTCAGCAGGGGTTGGAGCTCAGCTGGTGCGGGCAAGTGTTACATTCTGCCTTGTTCTTATGCCTGCACTGTTTTCCCTCCGATCTGTGTGTGGCTGTGGCCTCACTTCGTGGAGGTTGACACACACTTGTCCTTCTGCAGGGGCCCTTCCTGACCACCCTCTCCATGAGAACATGTCCACTCCACGGACCGCCCCTTCACTTACTGTCTTCTCGCCCTGCTTGGTTTTCCTTCAAAGCACTTACTATTGCTTAATATAGTATAGGCTAAATAACATTACTTGTTATATATTACAAGTAAATATATATTGATATTTATTTGTTGACGGTCCATGTATCCACTGAAATGTAGGGTCCCTGAAGGTAAGGACTCTGTCTTGTTCACTGCTCTATCCTCAGAACAGATAGCAGTGCCTGGCGCGAAAACAGGAAATCAGTAAATATCTGTTGAATAAATGTAGGAACCAATGAACACTGTTAGAATTTAATTCAGGAAGAATTACATGAAGCTGGACGACAGCAGAATGGAATTAATCCCAATGACTAATGTTTGCTTTTAGGTGGCGGTACAGTTGCATGTATGTGTTTTAATGCTTGTTTCTATGTATAGTGAAGAAAGTAGCTTCTTGAGTGAGACTTCTTGACAAACTGTATGTAAAGCAACTTTTTATACTGCTTGGTCTGTAGTAGATGCTGAATTAATGGTAGCTGTTGTAATTGTTTGCCAGCAGCCAGCAAACACCACCATCATCATACAGAAAGTCCAAGTTTTGCCCTGGCCGGTTTGGCTCAGTGGTTAGAGCGTCGGCCCGCGGATCTGAGAGTCCTGGGTTTGGTTCCCGCTAAGGGCACGTACCTCAGTTGCAGTTTGTCCCTGGCCCTGGTTGGGGTCATGTGGGTGGTGACCACTTGATGTGTCTGTCTCACATCGATGTTTCTCTCTCTCTCTTCCTCCCTCTCTCCCTCCTGCTCTATCTGAAGATAAACGCAAAAAAAAAAAATGTCCTCAGGTGAAAATAAAAATAAAAGTCCAAGTTTTCATACTTAGAAGTTTGAGGGAGGGACGTGTATGCATATTTATATATGTGTGTATGTATATATGTATGTATATATATGTCTGTGTATATATGTATGTATATATCATGTCCCAAAAGGAGTTGAAAATGGTTAAATAGATCACTTTGTTTGGTGGGAGGATACATTAATGACCAAGTAAACTGATCACATTTGTTGAGTTTTGACTGTGGGTAGAATTCCATTTCTGAGAGCTATGATGAGAGATACAAAAAAAAATAGCCCCAACTTTATAGTAATTTATATCTTATAAGTGAACAAGGCAGACACACTAGGAAAAAAATCGTAGGAAGTCTCAGAGATGCCGAGAGAAGAACAGTGTAGAAAACAGCATATTTTTACTTGAGCCTGCTACCCGTCTCACCCCCCTGTTCAATAAAGGGCAGAAGGTCAAGTCACGAGAGTGAAGATTTCGTACCGTCCAAGGGGATCCCCAGGAAGAGCGCGTTGGAGGTGTCCAGCATGATGCGCCGCATGAGGGTCAGCACGTCGACAGTGCCCGACTCGCGCCTGACTTCCTCCAACCTGTCCAGGTGCCTTATGATGGATTCCGTACAGATTGTCACCATGCGCACGAGGCCCGGGCCGGACAGAGCTGAAGGGAGGGCACCAGAGGGTGAGCCAATGTGAACCCCACGCACCGCACACTCAGGCGCTTTGGCTTCTTACATTCAGAGCTTAATCACCCAAAACTTTTTATTCAATGACCAGGTGGGAATGTTCATATTCGTTTTATACTTTAATCTCCAAATTTTCTATAAGAATGTATCACCGTTATTGTTAAAAGTGAATGAATGACTTATTTTAAACAAACTGTTCAAAATTAAACTTTTCACACTATGGCAAATCATTTATGAGATTGCAAGTGAAACATTTGATACTGTGGTCATAAATCACAAATCAGTGTTTTCTTTATATTTTTTTAAGACATCTTTTATTTTATTTAATCCTCACCCCAGGATACTTTTCCAGATAGATAGATAGAATGGGAGGGAGGGGGAGAGAGAGAGAAACATCATGTGAGAGAGACACATAGATTGGTTGCCTCTTGCACGACCCCGACTGGGCCTGGGGATTGAACCCACAACCCAGGCATGTGACCTTGACTGGAAATCAAACCTGGAACTCTTCTGTCCTTGGGCTGATGCTCTAACCATTGAGCAAAACTGGCTAGGGCTAAGGTGCTTCCTTTTACATTTAGTTTATATGTTTAAAATGCTAGTCTAATAAGTTACCAAAAGTGCCTTTCTCTTAACTTTGGTTTCTCTTCAAACTACTTCCAGATTTATTTTACTCAACCAATGTTATGACAGCTAAGTGATTCTTTGCTTAGCAGTCTTCCCCGCGGGACTGGGAATTTTTTAAGGGCGGTGATAATCTCCCACCAGCACTATACGTCAAGTCCATGATACATAGTGGCCTTCAAAATATGTTTGTCAAATAGAGGAATGCGTGAACGGATGAATGAATGAACGAACGAATGAACGAACGAATGAATGAATGGAAACAGAGTGAACTGGCTCTGATCTCACCCTTTGCTCTGCTCCTGACCATCTGAGCAGCTAGTGGCTTCTCATGGTAGGTGATCTAGCTGGAGAGTTTAAGTCTTAAAGTGTCCCCCTCTCTCTGTGTTCCAAATTCCTTTAAGTTTTAGAGTAATCTTTCTCTCTCTCTCTCTCTCTTTTTTTAATGTTTTTTTTTTTTTTTTTTTTTTTTTATTATTCAGACTTGCTGTTAAAGTCAGAATTCTTGAAATGGGATGAAAAATACTGGGGAGCCCTGGCTGGTTAGAATGTCAGCCCGTGGACCCAAGAGTCATATATTCTATTCTGGTCAAGGGCACGTACCTCAGTTGCAATTCGATTCCTGGCCCTGGCTGGGGTTGTGCAGGAGGCAACCAATTGATATGTCTCTCTCACACTGATGTTTCTCTATCTCTGTCTCCCTCCCTCCCTATCTGAAAATCAATGGAAAAATATTCTCAGGTGAGGAGAGAGAGAGAGAGAGAGAGAGAGAGAGAGAGAGAGAGAGAGAGAAAGGAAGGAAGGAAGGAAGGAAGGAAGGAAGGAAGGAAGGAAGGAAGGAAGGAAGGGAAAGAAAGAAAGAAAGAAAGAAAGAAAGAAAGAAAGAAAGAAAGAAAGAAAGAAAGAGAAAGAAAGAAAGAAATTGGGGAATTTTGTAGGCATAATTCTCTCTTTAAAAAAAAATTAACTGAAGAACCCCCCAGAAGACAGACTTTGCAAATTAAGGAAGAAGGCCTGGTGAGTGGTCCTAGACTCTTAAGATCTCTACTTAAATGTAAAAGGGGAGGTTGGGTTGGTGGCATACTTCCTGACTGTAGGAAGGACTTGGCAGATGTGAGAGGCCAGGATGTTGTTCCCTAGGTGAGTGTCACATCCACAAGTGGGACAGATAATTCCTTAAAGACTCAACACTTGGCATACAAGAGTTGGCTTTGAACATCACTGGTGGTTTTCTCCCAGGCTGGCGTATGATTTGCCTCTATGTCCCAGAGCTTGAAGGCAAATTTCAAACATATAAACAAAATGTATTTGCTTATAGGTAGTGGCACGATGTAGCTATGATTTTTACAATCTGCTTAAAAGTACTGAACTTTATCAAATTTAAAAAAATTGAGCAAGTAATCAGTAATTGAGCAAGTAACCATTAAAACAGACAACTCTCGAAAAAGTTGTAATGGACTTTGGGAAGATGGCAGCAGGCAGGACAGGAGGGAGGGTGAGTGTGTAAGAGAGTGTGAGTGGACGTGAAGGTGGACAACCAAACCCAAGCAGTGCAGAGCCGCAGAGCAGAAAGTTCCTGTGCTATGGATGGGACCAGCCGGCTACCACACTAAGCGGCTCTTCAGGGCGCTTCTCCCTGCGTCATGGGGAGGTCCCACCATTTTGGAAGGTCCCAGGTCTTCCCTGGGAGGAGGCAGTGGGAACGGCTAGGGCCCAGCAACCTGAGCCCACCAGCACACCTGGCACCATCGGACCAGTGGACACTCTGTGTCAACACAGACTGGTGCACATTAGTGGAGCTCTCAAGGTGCCGGTCTTGAAAGCAGAGAACAGCCCGGAGCCCAGCACCATCCCCCATAGTAGCAGCCCAATCAGAGTCCAGATATACCCCCAGCAAGAGAGGCTGAGGAGCAGACATCCATCCCCAGGCAACAGAAGCACAGACCAGCAGCTGAGACTCATCTCCAAAAACTACAGCAAAAGCTGAGCAGGAGTTGAGCCCCATGGGGCAGCAGCACTCCCCAGCCGCCAGCGGCAAGACGTGGGGCTCCACAGAGACCTGTGCAGTCCAGTAGCCCATAAGAGCAGTGGGAAGCCTGAGTCCCAGAGAGACTGGTGCAATCCAACTGCCTGCCTATGGGAACTACAGGGTACAGGGGCACCAGAGAGGCCTGAGTGATCCAGAAGGAACTGTGCAATCCAGTTACCCTTGGGACCTGCTGGGATCTGAAACACCTGAGAGGCCTGTGCAACCGAGCAGGGACTGTGCCATCCAATTACCCACAGGACCTGCAGGGTGCTGAAGCACCAGAGAGGCCTGCGTGACCCAGCAGGGACTGTGTGATCTAGTTACCCATGGGACCTGCATGGTGCAGGGGCACCAGAAAGGCCTGTGCAACCCAGCTGCACACAAGATAGGCTTAGAGGGTGTGAAAACGGAGGCGGAGTGAATAGAAGCTATGCAGACGATCTCCCAGGACCAAATGGGAATTACAACTAAAATAAAGACAAATCCTTGGAAAAAAACAGCAGGACAACACCCTATAACCAGGGACACTGGTAGGATCTACAGAGGCGCCAGAGGGTGGCGGGCTGGGAGTCCAAGGACAGCAGCAGTCTTAGCTGTGAACAGCGCCCTTGGGGAATAAAGACCAAATATGCTCCACGGCGCAGATAGCATGGACATTGCTAAAATAGCCACAGCCACTCACCTGAGGGCTATGGCAGAGGGAGGGCAGACTGGGCTGGAACTCTGTGGAGACACCTGGGATTTGGAGGGCACTCAGAATTTTTGCTGAGTTGCAGCCACAAAGCACAGTGGACAGTGTGCTCCTTCCCAGAGCTGTGGGGGAAAGCAGCAGCCCCCCCCCCCCACTTGGAGATTCAGCCTTTCCCAGGTGAGGCAAAAAAATGAAAATTGAGGCTCATTAACAAACAGCATCTATCCCACCCTCTGAAAATCCTCTTATGCAGAACACCAGGGCTACATTCCAAGGCACTGAGTAACTGAGACTACTAGCCTCCAGGCAAAAAGCTAGAGGATAATTGAACCTTTCCTGGGCTTGCAAATCGACCCAGGAAAGTAAGACTTGACCATGGTGTTTAACATAGGCCCACCCAGGCTCATCCAAACCCAGTAGAGGGAGCCACAGACAGCAGAACACCAACACCCACAGGGAAAATTTGGCAGGTTCCAAAACTCACTGAGATAGCCAAAATGGTGAAACAAAGAAACAAATCCAAATGAAGGAACAAGAGAACTCTATCGAAGAAGAAATAAATGAAATGCAGCTAAGCAAATTATCAGAGGTAGAGTTCAGAGCCATGATCTTGAAGAAACTCAACAGCATGAGTAAGAACATCAGCACCGTGAGTAAAGATATAGAAACATTGAAAACCAACCAAGTGGAAATGAAGAATGACATAGCAGAAATTAAGAACACATTGGAAGGACTAACCAGCAGGGTAGAGGAAGCTGAGGACTGGATCAGTGAATTAGAAGACAGGGTAGAAAAAAAATCAGCCAATCAGAAAACCCAAAGGAAAAAATAATTAAAAAACAGGAAGACGGCATAAGAGAACTGTGGGACAACTGGAAATGTAATAACATTTGCATCATAGGAGTCCCTGAAGAGGAAGAAAATGGGCAAGGGTTAGAGAATATATTTGAAGAAATAGTGACAGAAAACATTTCTAACTTGGTGAAGGAAGAAGGCATTCAAGTTCAAGAAGCACAGAGAGCCCCAAGTAAGAAGGACCCAAACAGGTCCACACCAAGACACATAGTCATTAAAATGTCAAAAATTAAAGACAAAGAGAGAATCCTAAAGGCAAAAAGAGATAAGAAACAGGTTACCTACAAAGGAACCCCCAAGAGTCTCTCAGCTGACTTCTCAACAGAAACACTACAGGCCAGAAGGGAATGGCATGAAGGAACCAAAGTCATGAAAACAAGGATCTGAATCCAAGGCTACTCTATCCAGCAAGGCTATCATTCAAAATAGAAGGTGAAATAAAGAGCTTTCCAGACAAAAAAGGCTAAGGGAATATATTAGCACCAAACCGGCACTACAAGATATGCTAAAAGGACTGCTGTAATTAGTAGAAGAAAGAGGAAAAAAAATAGAACCACACTAAACAAAAATGGCAATAAATAAGCACATATCAATTATCACCTTAAATGTGAATGGTTTGAATGCTTCAATAAAAAGACACAGAGTAGCTGACTGGATAAGAAAGCATGACTCACATATATGTTGTTTACAAGAGACCCACCCCACAACAAAAGACTCACATAGGTTGAAAGTGAAGGGATGGAAAAAAAATCTTTCAAGCAAACGAAAAGGAAAAAAAAAAAAGCTGGGGTAGCAATACTCATATCTGATAAAGTAGATTTCAAAATGAAGGCCATAACTAGAGACAAAGAAGGCCACTACGTAATATTGAAAGGATCTATCCAACAAAAAGATATAACCTTGATAAACATATATGCACCCAATACAGGAGCACCAACATATATTGAAAATCTTCTGGAGGACTTCAAAGGAGAAATCAATAACAATACAATCATAGTAGAGGACTTCAATACCCCACTCACATCACTGGATAGATCATCTAGACAAAAATTAACAAAGAAACACAGACTCCAAATGAAGCACAAGATCAAATGGACTTAATAGAATCTATCTACAGAAAATTATACCCCAAAACTGCAGAATTCACATTTTTCTCAAGTGCACATGGGACATTCTCAAAGAGAGACCACATGTTAGGGCGAAACTAAGTCTCTACAAGTTCAAGAAGATCGAAATCATATCAAGTGTCTTCTCAGATCACAATGGTATGCAACTAGAAATGAATTGAAACAAGAACATGCAAAGACTTTTGAAAACATGGAGGCGAAATAGCATGTTATTGAACAATGAATGGGTTACCATGGAGATCAAGGAAGAAATTAAAAACTTCCTGGAAACCAATGAAAATGAACACAACAACACAAAATCTATGGGAGGCAGCAAAAGCAGTTCTGAGAGGGAAGTTCATAGCACTACAGGCTTGCCTCAAGAAACAAGAAAAATCATTAATAACTTAAAGAACTAGAAAGCAAACAAAAAGAAAACCCCAGAGCAAGTAGAAGGAAGGAAAGAGTAAAGATCAGAGCAGAAATAAATGACATGGAGACCAAAAAAAAAAAAACACAAATCAAAGGATCAGTAAAAAAAAGCTGGTTCTTTGAAAAGATAAACAAGATTGATGGACTCTTAGCTAGACTCACCAAGAAACAGAGAGAGAGAACCCAAATACACACAATCAGAAATGAAAGAGGAGAAATAATAACTGACATCATAAAAATACAAAGGATCATTAACAAATATTATGAACAATTATACAGTGACAAATTTGACAATCTAAGCAAAATGGACAAATTTCTAGAAACACATCGTCTCCCAAAACTGGACCGGGAAGAGATAGAAAACTTGAACAAACCAATAACAATGAAAGAAATTGAAGATGTAATCAAGACTCTCCCAGCAAACAAAAACCCAGGCCCGGACAGCTTCATGGGGGAATTTTACTGAACATTCAAAGAAGAACTAATACCCATTCTCTTCAAACTATTTCAAAAAATTCAAGAAGAAGGAAGACTTCCAAACTCGTTTTATGAGGCCAGCATAATTCTAATTCCAAAACCAGAAAGAGACATTACAAAGAAAAAAAACTACAGACCAATATACCTGATGAACGTAGATGCCAAAATTCTGAACAAAATACTAGCAAATCGAATCCAGCAATACATCAAAAAAAATTATTCACCATGACCAAGTGGGATTCATCCCAGGGATGCAAGGCTGGTACAATATTCACAAATCAATAAATGTGATACACCACATAAACAAAATGAAAGATAAAAATTATATGATCATATCAATAGATGCTGAAAAAGCATTGAACAAAATCCAGCACCCATTTCTGATAAAAATGCTCAGCAATTTGGGAATAGAGGGATCATATCTCAACATAATAAAGGTCATATATGAAAGACCTACGGCCAACATCATACTCAAAGGGCAAAAATTAAAAGCATTTTCCTTAAGAACAGGAACAAGACAAGGATGCCCACTTTTGCCACTCTTATTTAACATAGTACCGGAAGTCTTAGCCATAGCAATCGGACAGGAAGAAAAAATAAAAGGGATCCAAATTGGAAAAGAGGAAGTGAAACTGTCATTATTTGCAGATGACATGATACTATACGTAAACCCTAAAGACTCCCATCAAAAATATACTAGACTTAATAAATGAATTTGGCAAAGTAGCTGGATACAAAATTAATGTCAAGAAATCGATGGCATTCTTATACACCAATGATGAACTCACAGAAAGAGAAACTAAAAAAAAAAATCCCATTTACCATCGCGGCAAAAAAATTAAGATACCTAGGAATGAACTTAACCAAAGAAATAAAGGACCTATTTGCAGAAAACTTCAAGTCACTGAAAAAAGAAATGGAGGAAGATATAAAAAAGTGGAAGCACATACCTTATTCATGGATTAGAAGAATTAACATCATCAAAATGTCCATATTACCCAAAGCAATCTATAGATTCAATGCAATCCCCATCAAAATACCAATGACATACTTCACAGAATTAGAACAAATACTTCAAAAGTTCATATGGAACCAAAACAGACCCCAAATAGCCATACCAATCTTGAAAAAGAAGAACAAAGTGGAAGGGATCACATTACCAGATTTCAGGTTATACTACAAAGCCACTGTAATCAAAACAGCCTGGTACTGGCACAAGAACAGGCATATAGACCAGTGGAACAGAATAGAGAACCCAGAA
The DNA here is from genome assembly GCF_014108415.1 of Molossus molossus. Classification (NCBI taxonomy): domain Eukaryota; kingdom Metazoa; phylum Chordata; class Mammalia; order Chiroptera; family Molossidae; genus Molossus; species Molossus molossus. The sequence continues at coordinate 189,289,322 of NW_023425344.1, forward strand.
ATAGACCCATGGCAATATGCTCAATTAATGTCTGAGAAAGATGGCAAGAGCATACAGTGGATTAAAGATAGCCTCTTAAATAAATGGCGTTGGGAAAATTAGACAGCTACATGCAAAAATAAATAAATAAATAAAAGTAGACCATCGACTTACACCATATACAAGAATAAACTCAAAATTTATAAAGACTTAAATGTGACTCATGAATCCATAAAAATCCTAGAAGAAAATGTAGGCATCAAAATTTCAGACATCATGCGCAGCAGAATTTTCACTGATACATCACCTAAGGCAACAGAAACAAAGGAAAAAATGAACACATGGGACTACATCAAACTCAAAAGCTTCTGCACAGCAAAAGAAACAACCACCAAAATGGAAAGGCAACCCACTGTATGGAAGAGCATCATTGCCAATGATATATCAGATAAGGGGTTAGTTTCCAAAATATATAGAGTACTTATACAGTTCAACAAAAGGAAGACAAAGAACCCAATTAAAAAATGGGCAGAGGAACTAAATAGACACCTCTCCAAACAGGACATGCAAATGGCTAAGAGACATATAAAGACATGCTCAACATCACTAATCATCAGAGAGATGCAAATGAAAACAACAATGAGGTATCACCTCACACCTGTCAGAATGGCCACCATCAACAAATTATCAAACAACAAGTGTTGGTGAGGGTGTAGAGAAAAGGGGACTCAAGTACACTGCTGGTGGGAATGCAGACTGGTGCAGCCACTATGGAAAACAATATGGTGTTATGTCAAAAAACTAAAAATTGAACTTCCATTTGACCCAGTGATCCCACTTCTAGGAATATACCCTAAGAAGCCTGAAACACCAATTAGAAAAAACATATGTACCCCTATGTTTGTAGCAGCACTATTTACAATAACCAAGATCTGGAAACAGTCCAAATGTCCATCAGTAGATGAATGGATAAAAAAGCTGTGGTACATATACACAATGGAGTACTATGCAGCTGTAAGAAAGAAAGATCTCTTATCCTTTGAGACGACATGGAGGGACCTGGTAAGTATTATCCTTACCTAAACAAGCCAAACACAGAAAGACAAGTATCATATGATCTCACTTATTTGTGGAATATAAAGAACATAACAGTCTGAGTAATGGGGTAGTCCCAGAGACATGGAAATGGGGTACAGAATGATAATCCCCAGAATAGGGGTTGGTGGGGGAGAGATTAACCACAGAACTTATATGCATGTATGCATGAATAATGGACATGGACACAGCTGGGAACAGGGTGGGAAGGGGGGGGGGGAATATCTGTAACAATCTGTAAAAATTAATTAATTAATTTAAAAATAAAATAGACAACTCTCTTGGTGGTTTTGGGAAACACAGGCTGTCTCTTGGCCCTCCCACTTCATCCCCCAAGACAGCCATGGGCTAAGTTGAATGTAACTGTTTCTCCATAGACACACCCAGTGGGTCAATATCATTATTAATATTAGTGCTTTAGATACCAAAATGTATCCCAAACTTTCTACTATATCAGAAAAACCAATAAGAAGCCTAACTCTAAAAGGAGATTCATCATGACATGCTTTGGGCTCTCAGTGATTACTAAAAATATCACACACAGCAGTGAATTTTCAATAAACAATTAGCCCCTGATTTTTGGCATTTAATATGGATCCAGTTTTGTAATGTTTTCATTAAAAAATCTGATCTCCTCCCCTGGCCGGTTTGGCTCAGCAGTTAGAGCGTTGGCCTGTGGTCCAGAGAGACCCGGGTTCGGTTCCCGCTAAGGGCACGTATCTCAGTTGCAGTTTGCCCCTGGCCCTGATTGGGTCATGCAGGTGGCAGCCACTAGATGTGTTCCTTTCACATCGATGTTTCTCTCTCTCTCTCTCTCTTTCTCTCTCTCTCTCTCTCTCTCTCTTTCTCCCTCCCTCCCTCCCTTCCTCCCTCCCACTCTATCAGAATAAAAAATGGAAAAAATGTCCTCAGGTGAGGATAAAAAAAATAATAATAAAATAAATAAATAAATAAAAAATCTGATCTCCCATATATATAGGGCTAATCTAAAAGGTGTCACAAATATTTTTTTGAATAATTTCCAAGCACTGCGGATTCTTTTTTTAATTCCTAATTTTGGGAGTACGTTTATTAAAGCTGGGGACAAGGAAACAAGGAAGGTCTTAGGACAGAAGAAGCAACAGGAGAGCCTGGGCTGGGCTGCTTTGGCTCACTGGGAAGTCAGAGAAAAGGGGGCCTTGGAGACAGGTTCAGGGGGTTAACTTGGGGCAAGTTGCTGCTGCCCATTGCTCCCCTGGTTGCAAGTCTTGAGGGGACCCTTAGAGTTTAGGAGATGCACGCCTGAGAGAGAATAAGAGGGGGAAGGCAGAGGCAAGGGGGAGCACGCTCAATTCTACTCGTTTAACATCTCTTATGTGGGTACCTAACCCTCCACCCACCTGTGTCACTGCTGTAGCTCTTAACTGTTCTCACTGCTCACAGTCATGCCTCCTTCCAATTAGTCGTTCACTCTGCTACCGGAGGAGATTTTCTAAAACAGAAGTATGTTCATGCCATCCTGCTGAAACTCTTGAATGATCTCCCGTAGCTCCTGAGGGAAGCTCAGCTCCTTGCCTTAGCACAGCAGCCTTTGGTGGCTGGCCCTGCCTTCCCTTGGCCAAATACCTTGGTGGATATGTGCAGGCATGTATCAAATCAAGGTCCACGGGCCTACCTGCGGTTCCCTGGACAGGGCGTGCTAATGTATCCTTTTCTGCCTTGGAGTACCCTGTTCTTTCCTCCTGTGGAATGTGTCCTTATCACATTTTCTTAACTTAGGCAGCTTTTACCTTCTCTGAAAACTCATCATAAGCATATCCTTCTCTGAAGAGTCTTCCCTGGCCTCTCAGTGTGCTTTTGCTGGCCCATTAGTCTGGGCTGTGTACACTCTGCCCACACCTCGACCGTAATACATCACTGAGGATGGAATCTGGTGAGGTACTGGTCTGCTACTCTGCTCCCTCCCCCGTTATAAACTCCTTGAGGGCAGGGACCATATCTTATTTCTCATTGTGTTCTGGGCACCTAGTTCAATGACGAGAAGACAGTTGTTTGTTAAACAAATGGATGAGTTTAGAGATTCTATGAATTCTTGCATGTCAGAATAGAGAATAATGGTATATGATAAATAATTGCTCCTCAGTACTCGTTCACACATTTCCTAATACAGCTGGACCAAAATGACAAAGTAAAATAAAACATTTCTATAGGATCTTACAGCATTATTGCATTTATTTTTCACAATGACTCTACAATCCAAGTGTTTACAGCTGTTACTTTTTTATGGATACGGAAACTGAAGCTCAGAGAGGCTGAGTGACTTGTCCAAGGTCATAGAACTAGGAATCAAAGCCACAACCTATAATCCTGGACCCTATACTCTTTTCATTCATCTATTCTGCAATTTTGTCAGGCATAAGAGGATTTATCTGCCCCAATATGAATATAGGCAGAATAATAGTCCCCTAAAGTTCTCCAGGCCCTAATCCCTGGAACCTATTACTATGTTTACCTTACATGGAAAAATGGACTTGGCACATACTATTAAGATTGAGGACCTTGAGGTGGGGAGAATGTGGGGGACTATCTGGGTGGGCCCACCTAATCATGCAAGTCCTTAAAAGCAATGAACTTTCTCAGCTGAGATCAGAGCCAGAAAGAGATGTGATGACAGAAGGATGGTCAGAGAGATGTGGTATAAAAAGGACTCAACCCACTGTTGCTGGCTTTGAAGACAGAGGAAGGGGCCGTGGGCCAAGGCATGTGGGCGGCCTCTGAGGCCAGGAAACGCAAAGGAACAGGTTCTCCCCTGGAGCCTCACAGCCCAGCTGATGCCTTGCCTTGGTTTGAGCCCAGTGAGACCCATGTCACACTTGACACACAGAACTGTGAAATAACATGTTGTGTTAGGCCACTAAGCTTGTGGCCATCTGTCACAGCAGCAATAGGAAACTAATACAACAGAGTCTACAATAGAGTTGTGCCGAGTCTTGGTGATGGGCAACTCTGCAGAGGGGAACCAGCGCCCAGCGGGAATGGGCACAGCTTTCCCGTCTCAGCAGCCACGAAGGAGGCGTCTAGGTTCACTACAAGGCTGACTGGAGGGAAGAATATCGATGGTGCATGGTCAGACCTTAAATCCATCTAGCACCATTTTCACCACTGACAACATTTCCAAGGCTTGATTATATTCCTTGATGTTAATGTCAAAGTCTGGTCATGTCTATCCCCCAACAGCTTCGTTTTCCACTGGATATAGTAAAGGGGGAACTCACTAGAGAAGGAGGCTTGGGATCCAGTCCCTGCTCATCCATCGCAACCTCTCCAGGACTGTGAAACTCAACTTTAAAACTCAGAGGCTGATGAAGTGACTTATACAGTCCTTCCCAGTTCTAAAATCCTCCAGTTTTATTCACAAATTGCTTCCTGTTCAAACATCTGGGATGTCAGTCAATGATTCAGCAAACATATTGTTTGCTATGTTTAAATCAAACATATGGCAGACACACTCAATTCTTAACAGAAATGATCCTGTTTGGCACTCCATCTCTTCTTCATGTTCATGAAATTGCTCTGTGCATTAAACAGGAAAATAATCTGTGGTGGGTAAAAATGTAGTCTCTGGAGCTGTCTCCTGGGCCACCCTTTACTAAAGTTGGGATCCTGGACAAGTTACTTAACCTCCTTATGCCTCAGTTTTCTCCTTTGTAAAGTGCAGGTGACTAGAGTATTTTGCCGCCAGGGGCTGCCATGGGATTAAAGTATCAAGTGTTCACAATGGTGCCTGCTGTATAATAAACGTATAAAGCACGTTAGCTCGTGTCATTATCTCAAACCTGTGAAGCAGCAGAATTTCAGAATGATTTCCAAAAACGGCACATTCGTAGACAAGAGCAGCAGCTCGCCAGCCACCAGATTACCTTTTGTAAAGAAAGGTCGAACAGCTTTCCAGAGGTCTGGGTTGTTGTTGAATATGATGCCGTTCTCGTGCATGCCGATGCACTGCAGCCCCAGTTTGCTGCCGAAGCGGGAGATGTAGTGGTTGTGCTTCATCACGTGGAACATACTCGAGGACCTGCGGAGAAAGCAAACCTTGGTGTTCATTTTTAAGGGTCAGGAGAGCTCCTGGTGATGATTCTGACTGCAGGTGGCGCTCTCAGCAAATGCATGTTGATCTAAATGCCATGTGTGGTTTCTAATATGCACACTGAGTAAGCACTTCTGTTAGCATCAGGGCATCCCTCTCCAGTCGCAACACTTCTGTGTACGGACTCCCCGTTTGAGCATTAGGAAGACAGGACACACACACACACACACACACACACACACGCACGCACGCACGTGAGCACACGTCATTTCCTAGTTCCCTTTCTTCTCTAACTCCAAGTCATCCAAATCCTACCCAAGTCACCACATTGCTGGGGTCAGAGCTGCAAAGCTGTTGAGAAGCGGAATCCACAGCACAGGGTCCTGAGAGCCCAGCCCCCCAGGCACTGCCAGACCACCGCAGACAGGGCCGCCCCTGCGGGAGTGAGCCTCAGAATCGGGAGTTGCCCGGACCGCTGAAGTCTTTCTTCTGCAGTTTGGAACCAGCAACAAGCCCTGAGTCTGTAGTCAGGCCTGGCCCTCCGGTGAGGATCATTCTGGGCCTGAAGGACACTTGCTGGGTCCGCCTGGCCCTGGGCGTGGCCAGCGGGGCTGGTCCTGGCAGGCTGCCTGTGGTGACAGTAGCTGTCCTGGGCTCTGCTTCCATCGTGACTCATGGAGGTCTCCAGGGTCACAGAGTTCTCCCGGGATATGGACTTGGGGAGCCATTCGATGGCCCTTGATACAGCAGCGCTGACCTTGCCAATAGCCCAGTCTTCCTTGAGCTTCTCAGCTTCTCCTCCACAGCTTCGCTCCCATCCCCGCCACCATGCTCAGCTCCGAGGCCTGGGAAGAACCTTCAGAGAAAGTAGGAAGAAAGGCGGCTCCTCTGTCTCTCCCCCCCCCCACTCATTTCTTTCTGGGGGAGCTGCTCCCTGCCCCCACCGGCTAGTCTAAGTTGGGCATGACGAGGCACTGAGAGTTTTAAAATGTTATAAAACTCTAGCTGAAGTCATCGGGGCCTGCGTGTGTGAGGAGAATATTGTCTTCTTAGGACAGCAGACACTGTTCTGTAGAGAGAAACTTACTTTGCCAAACAGATGTTTTGTGAAGACTGCTTAACCCTGGCCGGGTGGCCGGGTTAGAGCGTCAACCCGATGCACCAAGGTTGTGAGTCCGATTCCCGGTCAGGGCACATACAAGAATCAACCAATGGATGCATGAGTAGGTGGAACAACACGCTGATGTTTCTCTCTCTCTCTCTCAAATCAATTTTTAAAAAGTGCTCAGATATTAACCTGTGGCGCTAGAAAGATAAATGAATAATTTAAGTAATTTAATATTCAAAAGGATAAAGGATAATAGGACAGCTATTCTCTTTAGGTTAAACGGTAGGGTGGGTTCATTAGACGGGGTGTGAGCAGCACAGGAGAGGGAGGAGGGGAAGAACTGTGTGTGAGGATTGGGGGAGGAGAGGACTCTTGGGAGAAAAGAAGTCTGATGGGGATTTATGGAGCTGAGAATTGTGGGGAAATGAAATAAATCCCCCTTTCCTCTGCCAAGGGAAAGAGTAAGGAATGCTGTGGGTGACTGCATTTTCCGTGGAAAGGGGCCGAGGCTGGAAGACAGGTTAGCGCAGGGCCCAGAGACAAGCGGCCACCGGACGAGGGCTCAGTGATGGCTGTGGCCGTGAACAGCATGGGTCAGGAAACCACAGTCGAAGCTCTGTGGCTAGCCCTCTGTCTGGTGAGTAAGACGGCAGGTGTGTGAAGATAGATGGGATGATGTTTATCAGAGGACAGAGAAGACACTAAGCAGGACACGTGATGTTTGCATGCCCGTTGCTTTCATAAATGCCAACATTGTATCATAGGCATAGACTGAGCACAAACCCCACTTGGAGAAATCAAATGAGGTTATATAAAGGACCTGGCAGAAAGTCAGTGCAGTGAGGGTCCAAGGCAGACAAAAGAGGGCAGAAAGGGGTGTAGGTAGCCTGACCCCAACATTCTCACTCACAGGGCTGCATGGCGATGGTCAAGTCAGTGAGGAAAGAGAGGTCACAGCTCTGCCACCTCCCTCCAAGGCCAAACCTTATTCTAAATAAATTTGGAGCACGACACCTTGAGGTAGGGGCCCTCGGCCAGCCCTGTGCTGCTGAGTGGACAACAGGGACACAGAGTACACAGAGGACCAGAGTCAGTGCTCGGGCACAAACCAGGTCTCGTCCATCACCCCCGGCCTCCGATGCTAACAAAGCATGTTCCAAGTCTATTGCTCAGGCTCCTCTGAGAGGCATGACAACAGGCTCGTTAGGCCTACGTCGCAGTCTTTATAAGTGGACAACATGGCCAAATGCACATTCCCAACAAAATGTCAGCATCGGCAGATTTACTTCTCTCCCTGCCTATTTCTGCAGCTTCAAAAAATTTCCACATGAATGTATTCCAACTGAGAGCCGTTTTTCTTGGAGATATGAGAAAAAGGGAGTGGGGCGTGAGCATTTAAAAGGGGGCAGCGTGGTTAGCTGAGAGAGGAGCGGTTTTGTGCAGTGCGACGATGGGCGACGTGAGGAGGGCCGAGGCAGGCCAGCCGCCCGGAGCCGGCACTCCGTGTGCACGGGCCGGCGGCCACGTGCAAGAGTCGCCATGGGTGTGCTGTGGGGGTCTGCCACAGGCACAGCTGCAGCGGTCCAGTCTGGACTTTGGGGCTTGGGAACAGAACTGCACAGGTCTGCTAGGTAAGTTACAATGGATCCCCCGCCCTGGCCTCTGTGGCTCAGTGGTTGGAGCATTGTCCCATACACCAAACGGTCTCGGGTTTGATCCCTGGCCAGGACGCATACCCAGGTTGTGGGTTTGATCCCCAGTCAGGGCACATATGGGAAGCAATCGACTGATGTTTCTTACATTGATGTTCCTCTCTCTCTCTCTCTCTCTCCCCCTTCCTCCTTCTCTTTTACTCTCTCTCTTAAAAAAAAAAATCAATAAAAACATATCCTTGGATGAGGATTTAAAAAAATGGATCCCCCCGGGGCTTTTTCAACCTGAAGATTATAAATTACCCCATGTTCCTGAGACCGAATGGAGTTCAGAGACAGAGATCGTAAAGGTGGGAAGGGACAGCACATTTGAGCAGAGGAATAGGCGCAAAACATGCACTTTATGGAAAGAAAGCAACATGTATTTATAAACATCTTTTTGCTAATACAAGAGAGGGAAGCCTGGCTATGTTCTGGTGTGCAAGGGATGGAGACGCAAAGTGATGGCACGGTGCCCGGTCGCGCACATGCAGGGGGCATAAAATATCATCGGTGTTGTCTTCATGTTAGACACTGTTGTTATTATTATTATTTTTGGTGAATTTAATATGTATTCAAGTTTTCATGTGTTCGCTGCAACTTTGGTTCTTCCTCTTCACTTCTCTGCTGACATTTTGTTTCTCAACTGCAGAGTCTCTCACTGTGGGTTTTCTGGACACATGACCCTCAGAGGTGGGTGTGGCTGCTATGGTACCAGCTACTGGTTCCTGTTCGGCCCAGTTCTTACACTCAACACTTGTCCCTCCCCTTCAGAGTTGACACTTGGCTCCTAAAAGGATGAGTTTGCCTTGATGAGGTTGTTTCGTTAATGCCCGTGAAAACCACATTCTCATAGAAGACATTGGGCCAAGAGCTCTGTGCTGGCTGAACGGATTAGACTGCGGGCCAAGTGTTACTCAAACCCTCACGTTTGTGATGGGTTTCACAGTCCTATTTTAACTTTAGAAGAAAGCCCCTGAGCCCGGCCGGTGTGGCTCAGTGGATGAGAAGTCCTGGTTCGTGTCCAGGTCAGGGCACATGGCCAGGTTGTGGGCTTGGTCCCCAGTGGGAGTTGTGCAGGAGGCAGCTGGTCGATGTGTCTCTTTCACATTGATGTTTCTCTCTCTTTCTCCTTCCTCTCTCTCTAAAATAATCAATAAAAACATATATTTAAAAAAATTTTTTTCTTTATTGCTTTTAGAGAAAGAGGAAGGGAGAGGGAGAGACAAATATCAATGACAGAGAACATCGATTGGCCACCTCCTGCATGCCCCGCACTGGGGATCAGACCCACAACCTGGGCCTGTGCCCTGACTGGGAATCGAACTAGCGACATCTTGGTGCATGAGTGGACACTCAACCACTGAGGCACACCGGGTGGGCGATGAAAACATTTTCAAAAATAATAAAAAATAAAAGAAAGCCCCAGAAATAATGGCAGTGCCAAGAAATTGAAGCAGAATTATTCAATATGAATAAATTATTTACAAAAAAACCTTAGGTTCACATCCAAACACTCTATTAAGTAAAATGTTCTCTTGATTTTATTCCAGATAATATTCATCAAATTATCCCAAGCTTTGGACAAGTTTCCCTCTTCCTAAAAACAAAAACAAAAACGAAAATCCAGATGCTTCTATTTATATTCCAGAGAATTAATATGACTAACAAACAGCTAAAATTTTGTCCTGTAGAGAAAAATCATGCTATAAAGAAGGCTTTAATAGATTTCAGAACTCTAGCTTTTCTAACCTTGTCCTACCTCATTCTATAATTAAAGCAGAACGTAAGCACTCTGTATACCCTTTATTCACAAATTGGTATCTGAAAATTTTTAGTGCTTAGCAGATAAGTAAAACACTATTTTTTCTGTTCTGACCCCTGGAGCTTTTGACTACTTCATTAACCACACTGGCTGTCCATTTAGTTTGAGGAATTGCTATTCAATTTGAAAAAGAGAACAAGAAGCCCCAAACTTAAACCCAGTGAGATGGTAGTTAATGAAGACCCGACTTTTCAAACCAACATGTCCTTTAGGGGCACCAAGATCCCAGTTACTCGGAGTCAGGGGCTCAGCCTCGGCAAGGCCAAAGCTGTGAGGCCGGAAGTGATGCACATAGCAAGCCAGGTGCGAAGGACCCGTGGACAAGCAATTCCAACCAGGTCTTTCATCAAAAGCAGGCTGGCTTTGTCTGACCAGAGTAAGGTGGGAAAGTGAATGAGAGAAGGCTGGTGAAGAACGGGGCTCCCAGGCCCAGAGCGGTCCTGGCACTCAGGAGCACAGAGCAACCTTGGCCCGCCTTGCGCGCACACTGGACCACCAGCTGGAGACGCTATACCGACATGTTGGGAGACAGAGGATTTCTCTTCGGGAGGAGAGACTGAGGGGGTCTCCAAGCTGAGAAGGGAGAATGGGTAGTGTCAGTTGTATGGTAACTGGAGTCATTGTTCTTTTATAACATAACTGAAGTCAAGGTATCTCCAAAGATAGCAAATCTGTTGTCTATTAGAAATGGAAAGGAGCCGGGAGGTAAGTTTTTAAGTGATAAGGAGGAAGCCACCACCTGTTCTGAGTGTAAAGGACTCACACGTGCGAGGACAGGTTCAAGAGCACCGAACACTAGAAATATGGAGGAGACAATTAATGGAATAATTGGTCCCCAACATTTAGAAATACTTGCCTTGTCTACACCTATTCTGCTCCTGAGGTTTATGCTCCATCAATCCTATCGCCTTTCTACTGTCCTTGGCCCTTCTTCTTCTTCTTTTTTTAATCCTCACCCGAGGACATTTTTCCATTTTTTTTTGTTCAGATAGAGTGGGAGGGAGAGAGAGGAAGAGAGAGAGAGAGAGAGAGAAACATCGACATGGAAGGGACACATCGAGTGGCTGCCACCTGCACGACCAACCAGGGCCGTGGACAAACTGCAACCGAGGTACGTGCCCTTAGCGGGAACCGAACCCGGGTCTCTCTGGACCGCAGGCCGACGCTCTAACTGCTGAGCCAAACCGGCCAGGGCTCCTTGGCCCTTCTAATGTCCTCACTGACCCAGCTTAAATACTGGGTCATTGCAAGAGAGAGCTGACTGTAACCACCTTAACCAAGTGATCAAATTTAGTAGCATTAATAGTGAGACAACCTTTCCTTGTCTCTCGACGTGAAGTGGTATGAAGTGCCTGTACTGCCAGGGAAATAGTATCACAAAAATGCTTAACCTGAATCTAATGAAGACTTCAGACATAATTTCCAGTTTATAAGAAATACAGGAAATCGAGAACTATGTGAAATAGCCCGGTAATGAAACAATGTGAGAAATTCAGACCTGGTCTCTTCAAAAGATCAATGTCATGGGGGGAAAAATGGGAGGGCTGCTCTTTTAACTTTCCTGTTCATGTGAACATTTTCTCAGTAGAAAGTTTGAAAAAATAATTTATTGTCCATCATTAAAATCACTCTCTTTCATGCATCCTCAACTCCCTTGACTCTCTCCTCACTTTGTGATAGTTGTCTGGTAAGACCTCAACTCTGGCTAACTCCAATTCTTTGCCTACTCTGTGCTTGCCCCTGGCAGCTGAATGGCCCTGGGAACCGTGACTGAACCCCCGCTCCCCCCCCCCTCACACACACACACACCAGCGGGCAGGTTAGTGCAGCTGGCAATCGACTCCGTTTCCCTGGTCCATTCACTCCCTCAGTTTTCTAGACGACTATTCTATCCGGCCTCCTCACTCTTCAGGTGTTCCACTTCCTTCCCCCTCTGTCTCAGCTAAAGACTTTATTTCCAATTTTACTGAGAGAACGGAAGCAACTAGAATCTCTGCAAGCTCCAGCCACCAGGATCTGTGCCCATACATTCAACCTTCCCTCATGTTACTGTGGATGAAATTCACTTGTATGGCAAACTGGTTGAATAAGTTATTTACAGCTGCTGCCTCCAATTCTTCCTACCCCCCATTCTCTACTCCAGTCAGACTTTGCTTCCACCATGCTTTTGTCAAGGTTACTGGTGACCTTCCTGAGGCTAAAGGCAGCACTCGGGTCTCCGTGTCCATGTGGCCTTGGTACAAGCCCCTCTGCCCTGAGGCGTGTGTCCCCTGGCTTGCAGGCCACCATACTCTTCTGGTTTTCCTTTCTCTGTCTAGCCTCCTTTGCTAGTTTCTGACTATGGTGGAGGGTCTTATGGACCTCAAAAAGGAATATATCTTCCACGAAGGACTTCCTGTGGTTAACTGTGCCCAATTTCATAATTAGATTCTAGCAGCCATTGTGTACACGCACCCTGCATTATTAGGGAAAAGCCACAGACTGAGCTGCCAAGTTCCCTGCCCTGTGTTCCTGCTCACTGAGCAGAACCTGATAAAGGAATTACTGGAATCATATTTTGACTAATGACTGCGACCTGCCCCGCCCAGTCAGCACTGCAGGGCTTTCTCCCTGACTTCCTTTAGGTCTTTATATCCTCAGTTGCATCTTTACCAACCAATGAAAGCAGCTCTGTAACGGCCAATCAGGATGTGCTATTCTAACAAAAACGGGACAGTGCTGTTTGGACTACTCAAACAATGCAAATTTGGATTTCTCATTTGCATAAAATGGATCAATCAGGGGGCCAGGGTGGGCACTTTATATAAGTTGGCCTCCCCTGGGAATTCCTGTTGGCGTTAGACTGGTGACAGTGAAGTTTGTTGACAGTGTGAAGGCTCAGGCCTTGCTTCTCAACATGCCACTTAGAGGTCTACTAGACATGTCAAGTCAAGATGTCTGCAATGGAACCAGTTCTGATTCTCCTCATCCCAAACTGGTTCCACCTATATCAGAATCTCAGTATCTCAGTGTCTTCATTCTTCCGGGTGTTCCGGCAAAAACTGTGGCATCCCCTTGACTCTCATACCCAGTAGCCAGTCCGTTACCACCTATTGTCTTTGCCTTCAAAATGTACCCAGAGTTTTGCCTCATCGTCTTAGCGCTCTACTGCGCTCACCTGGACCAGCCACCATCCTTTTGTAACTCCTCTCTTTGTCCCCATCTCTTGTCCCCTTGCCCTCTCCTCCTAATAGCAAAGCCAGAATGATTCTGCTGAAGCATGAATGAGTCAGCTATGTCACTCTTGTGCTTAAACTCCTCCATGGTTTTCCATCTCACTCAAGGTGGAAGCAGCTGTTACAATGGCCCGCAAGGCCCAGCCCCATCCCACTGCTCCTCCGCCAGCCGTACGGGGAGCCTGGTTGTTCCTTAAATGTTCAGACGGGCTCCCGCCTCGGTGCCTTTGTATTTGCTGTTCCTTCTGTCTGGAAGGTTTTCCCTCTAGGTCTCTGCATGGCTTTCTCCCTCATCCCTTTAGGTCTTTATTTAATGCTGTCTTCTCAGTGAAGCCTGCTTGACCACCTGCTCCCATCCCTGCAGCGGGCCCCCCCTGTTCCCCTTCCCTACTTTCATTTTCTATGTAGCACATATCTACCTGATCATTGTTTGCCTGGGACTGTCCCAGCTTTAGCATTACAAGTCCCAAATCCTGGGAAACCCCACAGCCCCAGGCAGACCGAGACGGTTGGTCCCCCTACTGATATATTACACATTTTACTTGTTTATTGTTGGTATGTTAATAATATAACAACATGTTTCTCTGTGAGAGTAGGGATTTTGGGCTGATTTGTTTATGATACCCAGTGTGCATAGTAAGTTCTCAATAAATATGTATTTAATGAATAAATGGAAAGCCAATAATGACTATGATAAATTAGCATCATCCAGTGTTTAGTATATAGTAAATTCTCAATAAATATGTTTAAAGAATAAATAAATAAATTTCCTATAAAGTTATACATATTAAAACATGTACTACTATAACCCTAATTCGCATGTCAATTGCTAACTTGCATGCAAATATGACCCTAATTAGCATGTTATTTGCTAATTCTGCTTTATGGATGTTACCCACAATTCTTTTTTTTGTATTCATGACAAAAAAAATAATACATGGCATATAGTGTCATGCACAGCATCTGTAGACCATTACTTTAGCCTGCTTGGGAGACTATACATCCTTTACCCCCAGACGATGAAATGGACCTGGCCCTGGGCCTGGGCCTGCTCAGGCCACATCCCAGCAGCACTCCTGCCTGCCCAGCCCCCCTCTCCACAAAGTTCTGCAGCTCTCACTGCTTTGCGGCTAATCTGGTTAGAAAAGTTGGGCCAGCCCTGGCCAGTTTGGCTCAGCGGTTAGAGCGTCGGCTTGCGGTCCGGAGAGACCCGGGTTCGGTTCCCGCTAAGGGCACGTACCTCGGTTGCAGTTTGTCCCCGGCCCTGGTTGGTCGTGTGGGTGGCAGCCACTCGATGTGTCCCTTCACATCGATGTTTCTCTCTCTCTCTCTCTTCCTCTCTCTCTTCCTCTCTCTCCCTCCCACTCTATCTGTACAAAAAATGGAAAAATTTCCTCGGGTGAGGATAAAAAAAAAAAGAAAGAAAAAAGAAAAGTTGGGCCATAATCTCTGCACAGTTCTAATGACTACAGATCTCAAACTTTTCAAAAGAAAAAAGATCTGGCAAACTATTCATATAAAAATAAAAAGCTTTCTGAGGTCCAATGGGGTCTTTTCAAGAGGTACAGGTAGTTCTGGAAGGGACCCGAAGAACAGGCAAGGCAAGGGGATAGGGACAAACATGTCCTATTCCTGCGGGGGTGGGGCTCAGCCCTTAACAAAATTGCACGGCTCAGAGGCAATTAAAAAGAACACTAAGACTCCAACCAGTGAAAAGCCTGTGAGGACAGGACAATGAAAGAACTGGGAGAGCTGGGGGAAGGGCAGAGTGGGTTGTGTCCACATCTCCAGCGTGAATCAGCGCCTGACTTGGTCAGGTTGCTAAGGTGACTCTCCTAATTAAGACAGCAGAGTGGTCCAATGCCACCCACCCCTCACTGTAGGGAGGGTCCTCCTGCAGGAACTGGCTTTGGGCTTCCAGGGAATTGATCCGGTGGTCTAAGCATCCAGAATCCAAGAGTGGCCTCTATGCTGGGGCCCTGGTTCTTTCCCGCGTGCGTTCTTCACTCCAGTTCTGGTCTCACACCGCCACCCCTGAGCTAGACCTGAGGGTAACAGCAAGACAAAGCCACTCCAGCGCTGCCTGGCCCTTTGCCCTCACCCCAGGGAATAGCCCCCTGCTCTGGAAGCTTCTCACCTTTTCTCCTCTCTCAAGCTCCTCAGCACGTTG
Organism: Molossus molossus; assembly: GCF_014108415.1. Lineage (NCBI taxonomy): Eukaryota > Metazoa > Chordata > Mammalia > Chiroptera > Molossidae > Molossus > Molossus molossus. The sequence goes on from NW_023425344.1 coordinate 189,304,471, forward strand.
GAATCACCTGGAGAGCTCTAAACACGGCTGATGCCTGGACACTGGGGGTTTTAAAAGCTCTCTGAGTGACTTCAACGTGCAGCCTGGGTGAGAACCGCTGCCGCACATCCGGAGCTGCAGGCAGATCACCTTTTGGATAAATATCCTGTGGGTTGCTCACCTGTCTGCCGGGGAAACAGGTGACAAGAAAGGCAGGTGCTGACTCGAGGACTGGGAGGCAACTTCTGTGCGGGGGGATGGAAGAGCCAGAGCCAACGTCCCAATCCCCGAGCCCAAATGGCATCAGTCCCAGGACATTTTGAGACTGCAGTCAGTTGCAAAATGAGTCAAGTATTGATTTTTAAAATGAGAACATATCAAATTCACTTCATTTGACTGACCAGAGTTCAACAGCCCAAGAGAAGTGAGATCCAAGAGTAATTAAGGTCCAGCCATGAGAGCGTGGTTCTCAAAGCTGGGTGTGCCTCAGAACCATCTGAGAGCTTGTGAAAACACATCAGCGGGCCCCACCCCCAGATGTTCTGATTTAGTGGCTCAGGCTGGGACCCAGGAATATGCATTTCTAATAAGTTCCCAGGTATGTTGATGCTGCTGGTGGAGGGACCACGCTTTGAGAACCATTACCTAGAGTGGTTTCACAATGAACCTAATGAAATGACATTTCTACCTGAAGCTGTTTACACTTAGTTGCATGAGCGTGGTTTGCCTTAAAAGTGCAGCACCACCAAACGGAAGAAGCAGAAAAAACCCAGACAAAAATTGAGGTGTTAGATTGGTCAAAGATAACATTATGGGATAGTTCAAAATATTTGGAAGGATAACACATTTTTCTCCTCAGGTATTTGGGTCAGAGAATTGGGCTTTGAGGATACCATGGTATTTTATGAAACGATGAATGTAATCTTGGCCTAAAAAACAATCAATGTAATTTCCAGAAATGCTTCACTTTACTTCTGCTGGGTGATAGTCTATGTATCTAAACAACTAGTTATAATAAATCAGTAAAGCACCCTGGTCAGCCTTAGTTTAGGTAAAGCCCTATTAGGGATTATAAATATAAAAATTCACTAATGAGACAGTGTTGGCAGATAGCTTTGCTAAAAATCTAGTAAGAATAGCTGAAAATCTAGTCAAATATACTCTCTCTGAAATTCTCCTTTTTCTATGATTGCTAAATAAGAAAACTGGTATTTCACAAAGCTAGTTCTATACAATCAGTGCATATGTGGTTAACCCTGCAGTGAATTCAGTCCACTAGTTATCCAGGAGACATAGCAGTGGGGAGGGCATCACTTCTTCTAATAGGCAACAGTGTTTCTGCTTTAAGATCACTCAGCCAGGACACTGGCCTGCAGTCATAAACAGGAAAGCATTATATGTATGGCTTCTTTTTCTTCCGTCTACCCTTCTAGAGGTGCCCAGTAGCCTGGCATTAGAAATACATTAGCAAAGGGGTACAGTCAGCTTTTTGTCTCAGGTGTGTTTTATTTGAAATGCTCACTTATAGAGATAAAACCAAACTCTTAGGAACGCAGAAAAGATAATGCCTCTCTCTAAAGTATGTTTTGTCAAAACTAAACTGTCTACATTGTCCACATTCACCGATTAGAGACTTTGAATACTTTCCCAGCTTTCCCGAGTTCTTTATTATTCCATTTCTCTCCATTGTTAGGTTTTGATTTAGGAATACCTCACTTTCACTGAAGTAGGAAAAAACATAGCCTGAGGCACAGAGACAGCAAGATAGCAAAATACGTTTGTTCGTTTCTGACTAGGAAAAACTCCAGCTTTGGCGTTCAAAATGGGCCTCTGAGTATTAACAGACTTACTTGCTGATGATGAGCGTTTCCTCTCCGCACACCCAGACTCGCATGAACTCTCCGTACATCCTGTTGTAGTAGTTGCAGGCGCTGCCGATCCCCATCCACAGGAACCTGAAGTGGGAGACGAGGGGCCCAATCCCCATACAGTAGCCAGGACCTAGGAAAACCGTCGGGTCACAGTCAGCGTTCCGCTAACACCGAAAAGAGCGACTGCTCTGTTACTACTGCCCTCGTCCTTTCATACCAAAGTGTTTTATCACATCTTCTGATTTATATCTGTGAGTCACTAAAAAAGAAACATTTTAAGAATCTCATGCTCTACCGACTGAGCTAGCCCGGCGCTAAAAGAAACATTTGAAAGCTGAACTGGAAGCTCTTTACCCCTCTATGAATAAAAAGTAATTCATTGTCCACACCATACTAATTCCATTTGACCTCAATCATTTCATTTGGAAGGAACCAGGGCACGTGTCTGCTATTTTCTTGCCATGTTATATGGTGTTAATGAGTTTCAAATGCAAGTCAAGCAATCCGTCTAGGTACAAGCATAGAGACCAGGAAAAGTGACCAACTGACAGATCTGTGTGGCTGCCTACTTTTGTCTGAAAACTTTTGGTTTAAATCCCCCAGTTGTCCTAATGGATGGGTTAGAATTAGGGTGCAGTTTTGGTGTACTTTTTTTAGCTAAGAAAAACATGATCTGCAAAGATAATGTCCAAAGAACATCCCTTTTTATTTTCCCCTTCAAAAAGCACTCAGTTTAAGAAAAGAATCTTAAGCTAAATCTTATTAGGCAAAATAAAGCTAAAACCTGAATTAGGCAATGAGTCTGATCAGTTTTTAGACCAGAGTTTCAGTCCATAATGTGGTTTTACTCAGCCGCTCTCATCCCTGTAAACAAAGAGAGAATTCTTTCTCTTAAATTGATTGTTTGGTTGACATTAGAGAGAAAGGAAAGGTGAGAAAGAGATTTGTTGTTCCACTTATTTATGCATTCATTGGTTGATTCTTGTACATGCCCTGACTAGGGTTCAAACTGGCAGCCTTGGTGTATCAAGACTATGCTCCAACCAACTGAGCTACCTGGCCAGGGCCAACAAAGGCAGGATTTTGAAGACATGAATTCAGTGAACACCTATGGAATTTTCTGTTGCTTATATCAGAGAACAAATTTGGTAGCTTGACTTTACCAGTGGTGGTGAAAAGTTAGACAAAAACTTTTTGGAATGATTTTAGGAGTTTATTTGTAAAGCAGTAGCTTTCCTAAATCCTTCTCCCGTAAGTCCATTCTGTCGGTGAAATAGTTATAAAGCCAAAACATGCACAACTATGTGAGGTAGTACTTTCACTTTATGGGCAGTAGCTGTATAGTAATAATCCTGATAATCTAAGCTTTTTCTTGAATCATCTAAATGGTATGTTTAGTTCCAAATTCAGCAAATGAGGTTTGGTTCTTAACTATGCAATAGTTGTATAAATATGGACAAGACTGTTAGCTTTTTCCCCTTTAACACAAAGGACTTTGTTCATATCTATAGAAGGAAAATATTTTCAGAGGGTTCTTAATATTTTGTCCTAATAACACTGTATTATAAGTAGATGACTGACTTTATATAAAATAATTTTATTACGTTCTTAAAAAGATTTAAATAAACAGGTTTGAGTAAATATGTATTTCCTTAAAATATCTAGAGATATACCAACCTGCTATCAATTGAAATATGCATAATAACAAAACACTTTACTGGATTCTTACAGCTTGAAACATTGTAGATGATCAATAAATCTTTTCTGAATGAATTTTAAAAAGTAATTAGACATGTGTATAATATAAAGAATAACCTTTTACATGTAATTCTTTTTTAGAGTATTTTAGGTTGTATTTACATTTTGATAAAACTGGAAACATATCATTGTATCACACACATTTATTCCAAATGAGGTCAAACACCTGGCTATTTGGGAGTAGATTTATTCAACATTTACTTATTATCTCAGAAACAAAGACAACAAAGGCTGCACTTTTCACTTTTTTATCTAAAGTTTGGTGCCATGTAAAAAGTGGTGGTATGTGGGAACCCCTCTCAAAGGTGAAAGATGACAGTGCAGAGCTGCAGCTTCTGGAAAGGGAGATCGCAATGCACTTGGATGGAAAGTCTGAGTGTCCTAACCAGAAGAGAATCAGAGTTTGGCTCCTTAGTGATCAATCATATGTCAGCTCAATTCATCCAACACACACCGAGAACTGACCAGAGAGAGAAACTAGCTCCAAATTAGGAACTAGAGATAGTGTGGTAAGTGGAAGTAGGTCCCTGTCAGAGTTCCGCAGGAGAGGAGCGTATGTAAGGAAAAAGTGCAAAATCAAACAGTTCCAACACAATCTGACCCTCTCATTCATACGCATGTCTTACCCCTTCCAGCTGGAGAGCAGTGTGCTCTCCCAGGGGACAAACTTTAGTAGGATGTCAGGGGAAGATTCTGGTTGCAGCCACAGACTAAGCTGCCGTCTGCTTCTCAGAGCTGGGGGTGCTTATCTAGGCGTGCGGCTGCAGGGGCCATTTCACCCTAAGAGGAGCAGTAAATACTTGACAGCAATTTTGTACAGAGACAGCCTGTGTGAAGCCAACAGCTGGGACCTCCTGCCTGCTCTCTAATCAAGAACCTGTGTGAAATGCATTTCACACTAGGTATACACCCTAGAGAAACCCGTACACACGAATGCTCACAGCAGCACTATTCACAATAGTCCCGAACCAAAGGCACCCCAAATGCCTTTCAGCAGTAGAAACAGTAATGAAACCAGGGGCAGTTCATGTAACTGCTCACCATGTGAACTACAGCTGCAGGCCACCACGGGGATGAGTCTTACAAGTATAACACTGAGCAAAAGAAGCAAGATAGAAGAGTAAGTAACATGGGATTCTATGGCTCAACCGTTTAAAACTGGACAGTATTAAACCAGACTGTTTGGGGATGAGAAATTAGGTGGTAACACTGTAAAAAAGCAGGGAGTGATTGTCACCTGACAGAGCACACTTACCTCTGGGGGTGAGACAGAGGGTGTGATCAAAAAGGCCCAAGAGACGTTCGCGGGACTCTGCTAACATCCTTTTTTATTTTTGACCTGGACCGTGATGACATTTATTTGTGCACTTTTCTGTAAAATATTTTCTTAATGGGAAAAAAAGAGAATGTGTTGCTGTGTCCTTTCCCTGTGTCCTCCTCTGGGGATGTGGTGCCGGAGCAGAGAGAGGCTTGGAGGAGACCCAGGTGCAAGCTTGGGGGTGGCTGTGTGCTTCAGGGGAAGGGAGGCTGCCAGGTGCCAGGAACTGCATCCTGCACAGAGATTGGTGAACTCGGGGCATTTCCCAGAACTGAAGCTCCTGAAGCCCCCTTGCCTTCCCCAGACTCTCATCGCTCTCCCTGGCTCTAAGTCGTCTGCCTGTGAGCATCATCTCGGTCCCCTCCTCAAGTCTGACACAGAGGGCCTCTCAGGACATGCAGGTCAAAGAAGCTTAGATTTGAGTCCAAATTTCATCACTTACCAGCCATACAACATCTACCCAATCTTTTTGTTTCAGTTTCTTTACCTGCAAACAGGCAGAAAGACATCCACCCCACCAGCGTGCCCCGAGGATCACAGGAGAAAAGGGTGTAAGGGCTTCCAATCATCACCCCTTCTTAAGTCCCTTCAGCTTTCACTAACCATGAGCGTCCCCAAACCTGTGACATCGAGAACCCAGAGAGCCAGCGATTTGAGGGAACCGACCGAAGGGGAGCTCAGACTTGGTCAGCAGGCATGACCCCGACATGGCCGATTTCTCACTTCTTCGCTAACCAGGAACCGCGGGATCACACGGTCTGTGCCACTCAGGGGTGGGGGACCGTTTTTCTGCCAAGGGCCATTTGTATATTTATAACATCATTTGTGGGCATACAGAATGATCAGCTGAGCAATTAGCCTGCTCTATTTGGTCAGGCTGATTTGGCGAGGCGTGTGGTGTCAGCTGGTATGGATTTCGTGGGACGAAAGCTGCAGGCCGGATGTTCCCCTTCCCCACAGGCTAGAGGATTCTGACCAGAGGGGAAGCCTGGAGCTAGAAGCTCCCTGGCTGGCAGAATGATCACCCACGTGGCTGCTGGCTGCCCTACCACACACGGTTTCACTTTCCACACAGCTGGGGGTCTGACCGGCCATTCCATTCTCTGTACTTGAACCTCTCGCCTGTAAAATGAGCAGTTTCAACTTCATGGTTTCTCACACTGGTCAAAATGGTTTGCTGGGCAAGGCAGATCACCTCTCTGGGGCTCAGTTTCCCCTTCTGTCAAATGAAGGTGTTGGGCCCATCTCTATGTCTCTCAGCCCTGGCTGTTCATGAAAAATCACTTGGGGAGATTTTAAACAATATCCACATGGGGGCCCCACCTCCGATGTGGCTGAGAGCCACGGTGCTAGGCGACCACCAGTGTAGGCCAGCACAGAGCCCCGGCCCGGAAGTGGAGGACAGATGGGCTGTCGCCGAGGCTCCTGACCCAGAGCTTGTCCCCTAGACTGACCTCCTCACTCAAAGGTCTGAGGGAGTTCTCCCACCACCTGCAGCATGAACATCTCGGGGGGTAGTTAAATGTGCCCGCCTCACCTCCGCTGTTCGTGGAGCCTGACTTGGGAGCCCACCGGGGAAGAAGATATTTAGTGAGAAAGGATTTTAAGTTAAAGACCATGGAAGAATCTTCCCTCAGACCCCATCAGGGAGTAGAGAACAAAATTAACTAAACATTCTGTGAAATCAGGCATCAAAGTAACCTAAAATACCAGGCTGAATTAGACAGACAGGCAGTTCTCTGGGAATTCGTAAGGAACCCAGACACAGGGCGCTTCGCACAGCCCCCCGCTCCGGCTCCAGTCACGCTGCTGAGGCCCCTGTGCGTGGACGTGGGCAGTGACCGCGCTCCGCAAATACAGCCGCACTGTGTCGCTAATGGGATCGAGGACAGACGCCTGCCATGAGGAACTGTCACTGGAAGCTAAAGAACTAGTCTGATATTTCTGATTAATTCTGAATTCATCTGACAGTGATGGAATGGTGGTGGGGTTTCCATTGAATTTACTTGGGTAAGTACATTATACTCTACTTCTGACTGACCCACAGATCTTGTGGAAGATTCTGTCAGGGTGTGATGTTCAAAGGGAATTGTAATGGTCCCCTCTCCCACTGCCCAGGTCTCATCCATCCCCCTCCCTCTCCTGAGAGGAGAAGACAATGGAGAGTGAGATCAAGGAAGGCAGGGGGAGAGCAGGGGGGAGGCAGGGGGAGGCAGGGGGGAGGCAGGGGGGAGGCAAGGTGGGCAGGAGAGGGACAGGCGTACAGAAGGCGTTCCAGAGAACTTTTTCACCTTCAGAGCAAAATTGAAATGGTTTGAATCCGACAAAGAAACAAAAAACACTGGAATTTTACCTTGCTCCTCCTCGTCTCAAACATACCTTGAAGGGTTTCTGCCAAGTCTACCTTACCAAAGCTAGGCACAGAGTAGAAGGAATTACCTAAGATATTTTGAAAATACTTTCATTTAAAATGTGCAGATAATTGGTATAACATTTTCTACCGGAGTCTTCATTTGCTAACATTGCTATGGACTCCAGCCATCTCCCTAGGTTTGCTCTGTCTTTTTCAAAATATTTTTACTCTCATGGACCAAAGCCCAAGTAAATAATCTCCTTAGAAACAAAACCACTTACGTATGACAACTTACCTGGGATTGAGGATGTGTCCTCATAATTCCAAACCAGAAAAAGGAAGCCAGTGAGCAGCAGGATTGGCATGGTGGCCACGGGCACAGCTTCGGGCACCATGCTGGTGATGTTATAATGCATTGGGTTCAGCATTTCCAAAACCATAGTGTGTTCCTTGATCTCAGGGGAAGCAAGTTAAAGTCCTGTGGAAATCAAAGGGGCCCGCAAATTAGAGAATCCCCCAAGAGATATCTCTAGGACTCCTGTTCCTTCAGAAGATGCTATACTGTAGAGAGCTGCACTTTGTTTTATAATGTGATTGAACACTTAGACAAGACAGATTTGACTCGTGGGTACAAGTCAAAACAAGCAAGCCCAAGAGAGATCTTTTGGCTTGACGTGCAACATTTCTGACCTTGATAGTGTCAGGTTCATTTAGACGCTCAGTCTGATAGAACCTTATCGTCTTGCCCTTGAGTGGGTAGAGTGACTGAATTCCTAATTGAGAGCCAGATTTCTTACCAAAATACAAGACAATGAGGCTCACTCCAGAGGCGGAGGCATCCTGTGACTTCATCAGCAGATTTCGTGTCGGCAATCTTTTTCCCTCGCAGCCAAATCAGTTCTGTTTTTAAAAAAAGCAATCCCAACACCCTTCCTTGCTCAAAATTGCTTTCCCCAAAGAAGAAGCTTCTCAGCAGGAACGGGTTTCTTGGTCATCAGTGGGGCCTTCTCAGAGGCCCTGTTAGAGTGCCCATTGCATCCACTGTGACTCACGCCAGACGAGGGAGGCTGAGGATCTCTCGCATCACAGGCTGGGTTAAGCAGGGCCATGGGGGCCAACGTCAGAGGTGGTAGGAAAGCAGAGTGGGAGAGGAAGAATAGGGGAGAGGAGAGAGAGCAGGAAGAGGAAGGAGGAAGGAAAGAAAGACAAACCGAGCAGCGTGCCACCAGCCACAGGCCCAGGTGCCCGTCAGCAACCTGGCCCCCACGGCAGCTGACCTCCTGTGCAAGAGGGTTTTCAGTTCCATTTGTTGAGTCTGTATTCACAGCAAGGTTTTCTAATACCTATACTCTCAAGAGGGAGTTTCAGAGACGCTGGTTTGTTGAAGAGACCTAGGTTGAACAGACTTGGACGTGAGGGAAGAGCAGCCGTCAGTGCAGCCCCCGGAGCGATGGCCACCCCGAGGTTTACCTCTCCGTGGGAAGTGCCTGGAGTTTCCGGCATTTGTAATGGCTCCGAAACAGATTTTGGCTAGGTTTTATCTGGCAGTAAAGTTCTAGATTCTTAGCTAGGGCTTCTAATTAGATTTCAGGGGCTCCGTGAACTCCCTGAAATGCTGCGTAAGATGTTGTATCTGCTCGTCTGCCCCTTTCAGGGGAAGGAAGCCAGAACTCCTTCATATTCTTACAGACTGTGTACTTATAACTCTCCCAGGATCCATGAGATGTAACCATACAACCAAAGACCCGTTTCTGGCAACTGCGTTCAATTGCTTGATTCGTTCTATTTTTCCACCTTTTAAATAGTCATTACAGTTAAGTTCAAGGCACTGAAAATACCTGTACATGTATTGGGCAGTTATACACACACACACACACACACACACACACACACACACACACATACATATATGTTACATATATATGTATATATAAAGTTGAAACTGGAATTCAGCAATGTTTCTGTTATCTGGTTCCTTTGTTAATGAGTAGGTGCTGCTTTGAACAGGTTGAGTTTTTCCATTTTTAATTTCCAGAGTGGAATTTTATGTCACTCTGAGTAGCTCTTGTGGGTTTCGAACAGCAGGACCCAAAGGTTCCTATTCATCTCGACGAAACCTGAAACGCATATTAAAACCATACGTGCAGAAAGGGACTGTGAGGAAAAGGGGACGGCAGCACAGAGGAAGTGATGCTGGCAGAAAACTTCACACTGAAGGAACTCCGACATCTCGCAACACTGGCAACACAAAGGGCAAATGTTGGAAGCCTTTGCAGATTCACAAAGGAGCGTGACAGTTCGCCCAGGTGTGGGAAAGAGCCCTCGGTGCCCTAAGCTACACAGAGAAGGCAACACCTGCTCAAATACTCCTGAGACAGTTCTCTTTCTCTTTCTCTTTTAACAAAGAAATCACTTTAAGACTTGCAGTGTTGCTAATGTTTTAAATGACAGTATATTGCTAGTTTTACTATTTGTTATTTTTCTATACACTTAAAACCTACAGTAAGAATTTTGAATATTTCAACAAAAATGTGGAAGGTCACAGAGCAATCATGTTTTTTCTCTTGATTTTTAAGATTGCTCTGGCAATTTCTGCTTACATGGTCATTTTTACAGTCCTGCACTACTGTGTGAAGTGAGAAATGTTTAGACATAAACATTTATGTCTAAATGTTTAGTGGGGCTAAGAAACTTGGTTCCTCATCTCCCTTAAAAGTATATTATTGAGCCCTGGCTGATTTGGCTCAGAAGTTAGACCGTCGGCCCACGGACCAAAGAGTTCGATTCCGGTCAAGGGTACGTGACTCGGTTGTGGTTTGTTCCCAGACCCAGAAGGGGTTGTGTGGGAGGCAGCCAGTCGATGTGCCCCTCTCACGTTGATGTTTATCTCTCTCTCCCTTTCTCTCCCTCCCTCTTCCTCCCACTCTCTCTGAAGATAAATAGGAAAATATCCTCAGGTGAGGATTAAAAAAAAAGTATATTATTAAGACACCCCCAAAAGTACCATTTAAAGACATAACAAGATAAATTTTTTAACTGATTTTTTTAGAGAGAGAGAGATTTGTTGTTCCACTGTTCATGCATTCATTGGTTGATGTGTGTATGTGCCCTGACTAAAGCTCAGACCCTCAACCTTGGCATTATTGGGACAACACTCTAACAGAGTTACCCAGCCAGAGCAGGTTAAGAATTTGTTTTAATGCTAACAAAGCATTTTGCTGTATGTCAGGATCTGTACAAATATTAAGACATTCATCCTCATAACAGTTGTTTGAGCTGAGGATGAGGACCCCCATTTTACAGATGACAAAACTGAGGCATAAGGAAGTAGCTTGCTCTAGGTCACCCAGCTCATTTGTTGCAGAACTGGGAGTGGAGTCCATATAGTTTGTCTCCAGAGCCCTCTGTTAATAATACCATTTCGTTGCCTATTATGGGATTTGTTCATTCCCTATATTCAGTGGCTTTTCAATCATTTATGTTTATTCTTAGGCTATTCAGAATGACTCCCTTTAAAGGAGTAAGCTTCCCAGACCTCAGAAAAAAGATTCTTTCTTCCTTGTGCATTAGTTTTCCTGTTTGGTAGGACATTCTGATAGGTCACACAGACAGGTTCAACAGAGGCCTCTGGATGGTGGTACTAGATTTCATAGAGCTTATGTGTCTTGGGTGCCAGGAATACTCTCCCCTCACCCCCACGCATGCATATGCACACACACACACACACACACACACACACACACACACACACACACACACATATATGGCCCTTAAGTGCCATTGCCTTCAAGGGCCATCTCAAACGCCTGGGTCTCCAGGCACTTATGTGCAGGGTGGTTCCTACTGGCCATTTGCTGGGGCATCCAACAACGGGCCTGGCACCAAGTAGGAGCTCTGGCCACCTGATGAACCAGGCTGGTGCTCCTGTGCTGTGCAGAACTGCGGGTATCCTAACACCTTTACTTAATGCCTTGCCAACCTCAGGACAAGGAAAAGCTAGCGCGATACCCAGAGTCCCCAGTCAGAGAGGGACACAGCAGAGCCTGAGTGTCCTGGGGACCTTGGGATCAGGACACACCATGGGTCCCACAGTGCCAGGAGGGCCCCTAGGTGCGCTGATATAGCCTGACCATCTGCGGGGTGAGGACGCAGGCCCTAGGCTTGCAGAAATGCTGCCCAGCCTGGCCAGATACTTGCAGCATGGGGGCAACCTGTCCAGCAGGAGACGACCTGAGCACCCTGGGTGCCAAGCCTGCCCTCCCTCTCATTCTCTCCAGCACCTCTGCCTGGCCCCTCTTTATGCCCCCACTCCTAGAGAAGTGAAACCCAGACTCCTTGGTTCTCCCTGCTGCACCATCTGATTTGGGTCCCCACAGAGGGCTGCCTCCTGGGGCTGCTGTTAAGAGCAAGACAGATGTGACCTCAGCGCTCCAGGGCTGACAGGAGGAGGAGGTACAGACCCTTACTGAACAGTTCCCTAAGTGAGGGAGAACTTCCCACTGGGGAGCAGGAAGGCTTGTGGCTAGAGAGTGTCCTGCCCCGGGGAGGGGCTGCTGAGTGGGACTGGGGGCCTGGAGGGTGAGAGTGTGTGTGTGTGTGTGGGTGGGGGGAGTGAGCACAATGCTAAACAAAAGATCAGCCAAGCACAGAAAGGGCTGGAGAGCAGGGGCTCAGAGAGTGGGGGGAAGTGTGGGGTACACTTGGGATAGAGATGGTGATAGGGGACACCTGTGCAAAGCCTTGTAGGCACATTAAAGATACTAGGATGTGTCCTAGAGAAATGAGAAGCCACTGGAGGGCTTTAAGCAAGGGGTCAACAAACAACCCATGCCTACTCTGCATTTCCTCTCTGACCATTCTCAGCTCCTGGCTTTTGCTTCAACTACGCTCACGCCAGTCTCTGAGAGGTTACATATGACCTTCCTGCTGCCCAGTCCACACCTTTTTACCCTCATCTTTGTTTTTCTTGATCTCACCCTGTGGCATTGAACCCATTTGACTGTTCCTCCTTCTTGAATCTCTTTGTGGTTATTGCGATAGGCCTTTCCTCTTCTCCCCTTGTTCCTTCTTATTCCTCTGGACCTGTTGCTAGCCCCCTTGCGCTCCCCAGACTAAGTGCTTTGCTCTCCATGTTTCATACTTCTTTTGAGAACTCCTTACTGTTTCTGACTCCAGTTCTCACCACTGTTTCCTTCTTGGCCCTGTCCTCTCTTTAGCTCCATATCTGAGGCCCCAAATGTCTAGTGAACACCACCACGTAGATGTCTCGCCATCAATCCACACTGCTGTCTAAAACCAAACCCATCAACTTCCTCCTTACCTCCTTCTTCCACTTCAACTTTTTTATACATTGGTTTCCTAGTTGTTCAACTTCAAAATCTTGTTTTTCACTTACCCTTTACTTTCCTACCCATATCCCTCATCCCAGCCTAAACATGTCCAGTCCCAAAGTTCTAAGGATATTCCCTAGAAATGTCTTGTTCTTGACTCAAGGTACTTTCCTGAATGTCCTTTACTCCTAGTCCATATCTTAATTTTTGTAATGGACCTTAGCCCTACCATCTGCTCTGTTTGTGGTCACAGCGTATTCTCAGTGGTCAGTGCAAGGAGAAGTCACGCCTGCCTTCTAGACTCTTGCCAAAAGTTACCTTGAACTCTCTAATCCAATTGCCTTCAAAAGCCTTTGTGAAAAGATCTACTGGGGATTCTTGGTGGACTCTCAATCCACTGTGAGAAGTCCCAAGGTCGATGCCCTCAAAGGCCACACAGGTGACACAGCTGAGGTGGACAGACTTGTGGCACATTATAGAGCAGAGCCCTCCTCTCAAAGTACCAGGCATGATGCCAAACAAAACATCTCTCCGTGGGCCCAGTCTGGACCCCAGCCCATCTTCAACCTTTACTTAGCATCTGAACCAATTGCCAGGACCCAAGGAGCTGCACACTTGGACTTAGCTGTGTCCTTTCTGCAGCTGCCTTGGCCTAGCCAGGCTTTGGTGCCAGGCCGGAAGCTGAGTGTCTTGCTAAGATTAGCCATACACACCATTTTATCTAAAAAGATGTTGTCAGTACAATAAAATAATTTATGTTTATCCTTCAGAGCTGAATGTGTTTTAGTATGTTTCCTCAAATCCCTTACAGTATAAATGGGGCATTCATTTTTTAAAAAATTTTTTCCTTTATTGATTTTAGAGAGGGGAAGGGAGAGGCAGAGAGATAGAAACACTGATGAGAGAGAACATCGATTGGCCGCCTCCTGCTTGTCCCCCACTGGGGATCGGGCCCAAAACCTGGGCATGTGTCCTGACCTGGAATCGAACCGGCGACTTCTTGGTGCATGGGTCGATGCTCAACCACTGAGCCACACTGGCCGGACCATTCTTAAAAGTCTTCTGTTTCCTCTCCTAAAAGGCGAGCTCCCCAAAGTCAGGGACAGGTGTCTGTCTCCATGCCTGTGGCCCACACCTAGAGCAGCATCCAGACCTTGGTACACGGTCACTGCAAACCGGGTGCCTGCGTTTGCACTGTTTGCACCTTTGTCCAGATTTCACTTTCTGCTGTAACCTCCCAGAGCCCCTTCCTCTCGGCCTTCCCTTTCAGTTCACTCCGCACGCCACTGCCAGAGAGTTTTCCAACTCGGTTTTCATCACGTCAGTCCTCTGCTGAAAACCCTTTTGCGCTTCCAGTTGACCATAGGCTCCCAAATTCATCCTCATCAAGCCTTATTTCTTGGCTCTCTGCACCCAAACTCTGATTCCTCAAGGCCCCATAGACATCCTACCTGGGAGTTCCTCTCAAGCCTCCCCTGCTCAGCTGCTTCGCCCCACGGGTGTCCCGGGAGAGGTCTGCATCTTCCTTCCCTGAGCCCCCTCTTACCTGATTTAAATACCCCTCCTTACTTTCTGTTTGATGTGGGATATCCTTGTTTTTTTCACTGCTAAGTCACTCTATAACTCAGAGTCGTGAAGAATTTCATTAAACATTGACTAAGGACCCTGACTGAGCAAGGCGATATATTCAGAAAGGAGAGGCATAAGTCCCAAGGGAGGTGTTATAAACAGGACTCGGGATGATAGGCGGAGTTGCCCGTGGACGTCTACACCAGGGACGCATGGGCTCGCAGAGGCTGGAAGACGCTTCGAGATCTTCTCATGGTACGGTTCTCTTCCTTGAAAAAGGGACCACCCATACGAGGTTCAGGCAAGTGAGGTCACTTTTCGATGGTCACTTAACAGTGGGAAAGGTTTGCCCGTGTGCCCATTCTGCGATCTGATTTCCGTGCCCTGGCACTGGGGTCATGACACTGGAGGTTTCATTCTTCCCAGAAGGCTTCCAAATGAGTCACTGTGATTCCTTTGTTCTGAAGCAGGAGAGACAGAATAGGAACCAAAAGAAGGAACCTGGAGGGATAAACGTTGTGTGTGGTGTGGACTCCTCTCTTCAGGGCACCGCTAGGAGGCCTCCACATTCCAGCCACGCAGGGGAGACTATGGACAGTGCATGAAAGGCCAGCCACCCTCCCAGGTGGAGGAACAGGCTTCCAAAACCCACATTCCACACGAGCATGCAGACCCAGAGCCCTCGGGCATCAGGCAGGGCTGGGGTGTTTGCACTCATCTTCGAGGAGCCACGACTTCAATGCACATCTGTGGAAGCTCCTTTGCAATAGCTTTACAGGCCAACCACCAGCGGGCGTGGCTGCCCTCTTATCTCAGTTTTCATTTTTGCCCCTCTGAGGGTGCTTCTGGTCCCTCAGATACCCAATCCATTGTCTTCCCAGTGGTATTTGATATCCTCTCCAAGAAGAGTTGGTTTTATAGTCAGCAGTGACCACTTGCAAAGCCTTCTAGATCTTGATCACTAAAGGCCTTTCAGGCCATGAGCCAAGGGGTGGAGGCACAGGGGATTGTGGGCCCAGAGGTCTACCCTGGGCGCTCAGATACTGTGTGTAGGGGCTGCCTCACACCCACACTGAGCCTCTCACGGAGGAGGCAGAAAGGGCAGGCTGGGTATCATTCCTGGAGCAACAGTCATTTCTCTAAGAGGTTTCTCCACGCCTTCACTTTCAATTCAGTTTTGCAAGACCTAACATGTTGCCTTACTGCAAAAGAGATAAGGATTGTTCAGTCCAATTTTGGCTTTTAAGCCGAGGGAAAAGGCAGAAGTGACAGTGTCACTGGAGCAGGAGTTGGGACCGGGGCCTGAATTCAAGTCTCAGCTCTGTGGCTAACTAGCCCTGTGGCCTCGTTCACGTCCCCAGCATCTCTGTGCCCTGCCCAAGGACGTGACTTTGACCTCCGGCCTGGGAGGTGTGGGTTAAAGTGACGGTTTTGGAGCTGTGTGCCAGTGGTGCCTGCCGTTGTTCCTCGGCTTTAAGGTCTCAGACACACCGAGATGTGATACTGGAAGCAACAATGACAGGTCCCCAAGTAGGGCTGCTTAGGGCAGCCCTGATGCCACTAGCCAGAGCGGCTACTGAACCTCTTTCTTGTGGCAGGAGCCGGAGCCATTCCTGAGCCTTGGTGTCCAAGAGTCACCACATCGAGACCCCAAGAGGCCTGGTGTGGGCTCACTTGCATCTTGTCAGTGCTGTGACAAACCGGCTGCAGGGGACACTCCTGCTGCCTCCGCGATGGGGCGTCTCCCACCATCGCCGCAGCACACATTCCTCCAAGGCGAAGGCTCGCATCTCCTCCATTTCGGTGGCCCCATGGAAGCTACCATGAGTGCCTTGAACCTGAAAATGCTCAGTAAATGTTGGCACATGAACAGGGTTAGCAGGTTAAGTTTTTCAGGGCGGGGTTCATCAAAGAATGACGCATTCATGCAATCCCAGAAAAATGTTTCTTTATTCTGCGATTCCAAACGCCTGCTTTCAGCAAAGCATTGACCCCCTAGCTGCCACCCAAACAGTCAGATAACAGCAGCACTTCTGGCCTTTTCTGGTGAGCTTATCTTTTGTTTAATGAACAAGCTGTGAGGCCACAGAGATGGCCTAGAGCGAGGCCAATCTCTGGCAAAGCAACTGATGGCTGACCCCAACTGCTGGGCTTACTTAACATCTCTGGACCTCTTTTCTTTATCTATAAAACAAGGGAACTGGGCCACATGACCTCTTCCAGCTCTGTGTCTGATGTCCAACATTCTTACCCTGTATCTTATCTTCCCCTGCAGAAGCTCCCCAGTACCTTTGTCCTGCTTCATCTTCCTCCATGGTCTCCTCCTGAACTTTTGTCTTGGCCTGGCCAGCACTAAGGTCCCAGAGCTAAACAGGGATGCCAGGAAACCTGGGGTGCAAACGGCCAGTTTGGGCCATCTTCTCAAGCTCTTCTCTTTCTCTTTAGAGCCTTGGACCCACTGAGAATCTAATGAAAACTATGGAACAGCACCCTGGAGAGATATACCCGGGAATCCCTGTGCAATACTTTAAATACAGTTCTGGGTTCTGGATCCCCTGAGGCCCATCCACAGACTTCAAATGAGCAATTCTTGGGTTAGGTTCGTTTCTTCATCTTCCACCTCAGGTTTTCAATGCCCCAGGGGCTTTTCCCACAGCCAAAGCACCTTCACTGACCAGTAGAGTGTGTTGTCCTGATTATAAGTGAATGGAATTTTCTTTGGGCATTTTACATTTCACCAGGGCCCTGAATATGGGTGAAGGGTTAATAATAAGGTGATAGATTGTGCAGCTAATAGAACCAATGAGAAAGATTTAAGGGGAGAGAGAGGGGCATGCCTGATACTCTGAAGTCCCGTCTGTGGCCCACCTCCCACTGGCACTGTCCGTGGCCACATGTTAGCCCTCAGTGGACATCCAGGTCTGCAGGATCCCTGGGCTTCGGCCCTGGAGGGTCCCATCTCATTGAGAACACATTCATGTGCAGACTACTGGGCTCACTCCAAAAATTGGGTATCTTCCATTTCCTACCCACTGTTTCAGGCTCTAGGAATATAGCAATGAACAAAATGAGGTCCTTGCCCTCAGGGAGTTAATTTGAACAAGCCAGAACCACCCATGTTACTATTAATATCAGTCGAATTACAAGTGTTCCACCAAAGGCATAAAAAACCATGGGAAGGGAGGAGAAAATTATTATCCTGGGAGAGTTGGATATGACTTAACAGAGACAGTCTAGTAAGCCAGGACAAGTGGAATAGGGAAACCGAGGCAGATAGTTACAAGGCCAAGCAATTTAAAGCCATCTAGTAAATTGCAAAATCCTGTCTTCCCTAAACAAGGACACTTAAGAGTCAATGGTTTCGCTTTCAGAAAGAAGCAGGTGACATTGATTGCTTTACCTTACAAGAAGAGATGAGGAGCTGATCTGTTATATGAAAAAAAAAAAAGTGGGGGGAGCAGTTAAGAAAAAAGAAGAGTGCTATATTAAAGAAGTTGAAATGAACCAGCAACAGTAGAAAAGGAATTGAAGATTGCAAAAAGCACTGTAAGCAGGAATGCAAATAATTTGCAAGAAACAGCGGATCGATGTACAGTGGCCATAAGTTGTGCTGAGGAGACGTAAGATCACAGGCAAAAGCTTGAAACTGAAAATGCCAAGTTAAAACTTGAAATAAAAAAGCAAGCACACAGAATTGAGCAGCTTCAGACAAGCCTGTTGGGAAAAATCTGTCTCAAGATGAAAATGAACAATTAAAAAAATATACATTTGAGACAGGCCAATAAGCCAGGATAAGCCAAACAGGAAAACTGAGGCCAGATAGTTAAGCAGCAGTTTGCAGCATCTAGAAAATCTAGATGCCAAGCAACTTGCAGCCACCTAATAAATCCTATTTTCCCTAAAGCAGGGACACCTAACAGTAAACGGTTTGCGTTTCCTGCCCAGCCACAGTATAACTAGCTGAAATCAGCCTACTCAGGGAGACAGCAAAATCCAGTTAGTGCAATTTGCCAACCACATCCACATGAAGTTAAGAGAATAATAAACCTCATTTTGTTACATCAGCATAAAACTGATGAATATTTTATTGAGATCCTCCCCTAAGATTTCCCCTAAACACTCAGCCTTTAAAACCCCCCAAAATGAAGGTCCCAGCACATGCTCTCGCCCCAGGACCATGCCCGTACCTCTCCTTCTCTTCTTCCCCCACAGGCATGCATCTCCTAATGATACTGTTAATAACCTGGTTATTATTAACAGGAAAGGAATAAGGGGCAGACCAGATAATATGGGCATGCCATTCGTACAGCTTTGTCTGGAAGCTGCAGTTAACTCTCTCCAAGTCTGTTCTTCGCAGATCCCCGGGAGAAAGGACTGGACAAAGGCAGTTTAGATGCATGCCTGGTGAGGTGCGGGTGAGGTGGGAAGGTGCTTACCCTGGGAACAAGTGAGTGGCCAGAATAGGCACGGCCACTGCAAGGGCACAAAACCTGAATATTTAATCTCCTAAACATAGAAAGTTCCCTCTCTTGCCTCTTGGCTCTTGGCCCTTTTGCTCTCTTGGGACTCTGGTTGCTCCCTTGCATTTGCCCACGTGGCTTATGGCCATATGGGACCCACAAAATGGACTGATGGACTGTGACTAGCCTGATGCCTGATGCTACATTGGACCCAGCTCCACCATGGAACAGAAACTCTAGACATTGGCCCTGCTTCTAGCTCTGCTAAAACCCCAGCTGCATGTCTTCCAGGACTGGGTTAAGGGAACTGGGACTTAGGAACCCAGGATTTATAACTCCATACAAATAAAAACCATTCAGTCTCCCTTGCGTATCTGAGAAAATTCATTTCTCCCACTGGTGTTGGAGGGCTGCATTTCTCCTGCAACATTAAACGCTAAGGGACCCCACAAGGCTTGCAACCAGGGACGCAACGGGCAGTTGCAGTTCATCCCAGACAAACCCCTTGAACCTGTTCCCAAGGCCCCCTTCTCTCTGACTTCTTAGTGAGCTAAAGCAGACCAACCTAGGCTCATTTCTCCAACCTCTCCTTATTCCACTGTCCCCAGCTTTAATAAACATCCTCTAAAATCCACCTGGACTCATGTTGTGAAATATTTCCTGCATCAAGTAAAGAACGCGCACACTACCAGCCAGCCCTAGGCAAACCTGCTCAGGGACAGGTACCCTTTCAGGTGATACATTGAGTTAAAACAATCTCTGGAATATAGCTTGGATCAAGAAATAAAGAAAAGTGATCAACTAGAAAAAGAGATTACCAGACTTAAAGAACTTTAAAAAATTACAGAAAGGAAGTTAAATAAATATGAAAATGAAGAGTTTAGTTTCCCTGGAGATTTAAAACCCAATCAAATTGAAATGGACATTCAGAAGCCTTCAACTTCCTCTAAGCAAAATGGGTTTATCAAAGAAATGACAAAAAAGTTACTTCACTTAAGCATCATAAGAAAATAAACATGTCTAAGAAGCAATAGACAGTAACCCAGGCCTCACCCCCAATTCCCAGAAAATAAAACATTTACACCACTGGAAAGGCATCTCGGGAAATGGAGAAGAAAACCACCTCCCCTAAATGACCAGCCTTGAAGACAAAGGACCCAGGGAGCATGCCCAAACCTTTCGCCTCTCCTAAGCAGGCATCTCCTAAACTCTAAGGGTCCGCAGGAGACTTGCAACCAGGGGAGCCATGGGCAGTGGCAGCTTGTCCCATGCTAACCTCCTGAACCTGTCCCCAAGGCCCCCTTTTCTCTGCCCTCCAGTGAGCCAAAGCAGCCCCGTGTAGCCTCATTCCCCCACCTCGTCCTTTCCCTGTCACTTCTCCCCTCGGCCCTTCCTGGTTTCACTGTCTCCAGCTTTACTAAACACACTCTCAAAATCACCTGGAGTTGTGCTGTGAAATCTTTCCTTCACGAAGTCAAGAACCCTCACACTATGGCCAACCTGAGGCAGACCGGCTCCCGCCCGGGTCCTGTCCGGTAACCTGACGAGCGGCCTTGGAGGAGAAGCAGTTTCTCAAGGTGTCCAGGGAAGGGAAGGCACTGCAGTATGAGAGGGAGGGAGACAGGAACTGGCGGGAAGCTCAGCGGGGCTCCTGCAGCCCTCCCCGTGCCATTTGCTTTCCTGGGTTCAGAGGGACCCCCATCACTGTGGGCATTCATGGCTACGGCTCTACCCCAGTGTCTTTATCAGAAAAGTGGGGAACATAATGTTTCTTGACATGGTAACTGTGAGTAGGAAATGAAGTAAAGCATGTTGGAGCCTTGTCGGAGTAGCTAGCACATAGAACAGGTCAACAAAAGTTGTTTTAGTTATTCATCTTCAGTCTCCAGTGAGAACATCGGTGGCGAGGGGCAGTCCTGGGGCCAGCCGGAAGGGGCAGTGTCTGCCCTGGAGGAATATCCTCGGGGCCACTACGGACTGGGTGCTTTTGGGCCGGTCACCTTACCTCTCTTAGGTACTGTGGGTTCTATGATCCTTTGTCATGTGAGAGACGCTGAGGCGGCCCAAACAGAATTGTGGAATAGTTGACATTTGCCTCGAGTGCTCCCCCCGCACCCCACTTCCTTCTCTCTGTCATTTCCCCACATTGTCTCTCTGCCCACTTTCTTCTCCCCACTCGGAGGAAATCACCGAAACAGTCTCTGGGGGTCATCTTGCAACTTATTCTCCCTCCTTGGGGATATTTTCATTTTAATAGGTGCCTGGAGCAGCTCTCTGGGGGGCACAGCAAAGATGCTCCCCTCTCTCAGCTGAGAGCCTGCTGTCTAGCCGAAGAAAAAAACCTCTAATACTCCTGTTACTGCCGACAAGGACAAAGAAATATTAGCGTGGAGATGGGGCCAAGCCAGGCTTTGTGTGAAAGGTGGGGCTTGTCCTGGGCTTTGAAATGCAGTTGGGATATTTATGGTGAGTCAAGGAGGGACTTTATAAACTCCTGGGGGTTGGAAGGAGTGAGGAGGAATGAATGAGGCATTGAGGTCGGTGAGACTGAAGAAGATGCCATGATCATGCTGGGATGCACCGCTGTCTGCTGGTGCGACTGTCGGCAGGGGTGCAGATGCCGAGGGAAGACGTGGGGGAGCACCGGTCTCTGGCTTTCAGCTGATCATGTGGTCCTGTGCTAGGAAGCTGGCATACATGTAACCCACACAGGGAAACGAGAGGGAGTTTTGAGAAAACAGAAAAGTCTACTAGCTCAACTGCCTGTGTGGGTGCTAACGGTAGAGGCAGGCATCTTCAGAACTAGTTTGAGCCTCGCAAAAATGTTTTAAATTTACATCTAACTTACATCGCCTTGTCATTAAGAGCTGAGTCTGAGCATCTATCCTTTCTGCCACATTTGGCTTCAAGTGACCTTCCGCCGCCTCCCAGAGCAAGTTGGTCCTCAGTGGATTGAAGACTTGGTCACCCTGAGATATCTGCGTGGGACCCCTTGATGCTCCGAGAAGTCAGGCAGTCAGTCCTCTTCAGTTCTGAGATGTTTGGGGCTAACCTTTCTTTAAACATTGCCTCCCCTCCATGCTCGCTAGTTTGCTTCTTGGAGTACCAGTTAGACGAGTACTGGTCTGGGGATACATCCTCCTGTTCCTTACCTGTTCTTTCACATTCCCCCCTCTTTGTTCTTTTTGTGCTTCATTCTGAAATAATTCCTTAACTGAGTGTCCCAGCTCTTCAACTCTTATTTGGTTTTTCAGTTCTTCCATTCAGATTTTGATTCCAGAAATCAAAATAGTAATGTCTGTTGTTAATTTTTTTATGGAGGCAATAACTGCTGATGTCTCTGAGGTGATTAACTCAGCGTCTGCTGTGGTGCCGTCGTGATGGACCAGCACATCTCTTTCCTCGGGCATACACTCTGCTGTTCGCTTAGAGCCTGTGACCCCCTTCCACGGTGCTGGCATTAACCAAACGTTCGGTCCTACTCCTGTGCTCGCTTTTGTGGCTGGAATTTCCTCCTAGTCAGCTGGTGGCTTGCTCACCTCTCGGAGGAGAGGCGGGGACTTTTGCTGCAGGTTATACGCAGTGTGTTTTCAGAGAGGTGGAGGAAGGAGTGGAACCTGCCACTAGTCAGAGTATCTTAGCAGGTAGGTGTCTGGGCTGGGTGGACACTGACTCTCCAGCTCCAACCCCGGGTACCGGTGGCTTCTTGGGGCAGAGCCCCACTTCAGCTGCTGCTCGGTCGGGGGAGAGGAAATGGACAGGAACTCCCGAAGCCAGTGCCCCGAGTCTGCTGCGGTCCCTGGTTTTCTCCTGCTCTTATAAGTCCACTTTCTTCAGGTGTGGAGCTTTCTTGGGTCCTGTCCTGCCTTTGTAGGGACACTCTTATCTCCTGTATGTCTGATTTGTTTCCTTTATCAGGTCGATCCCATCAAGTTTTTATACTGCCAGTATTTCTGGCCCGAGGAAGACTCCCCTTCCTGTTTTATAGTTCAGCTGTGGATTTTAAAAATATTCCGCCTATCAATTCCGGAGATTTGGGGGTAACAAATGAAGGTGCAGTCTGTGTTTCATCCACCATCTTGAACCAGAAGTGTACTAAGGATGTTAAAAATACAGTTCCACAGATTTCTGAAAATAATTCCAAAGGAGCAGCTCAGGAGATGTTTTAAGATATTAAAAGGAGGGAGTCGGCTGCATATGAGGGTCCCATGTTTGGTGGCTTAAAGGTCTGATGCAGTAGTTGAGCTGATATCAGAGGTGTCTAAACCTTACTTGAGGAGGGCTCCAAAGTTGGATATGGTAAACACAGGCGGCTTCACGGGACCATACAGAGATATTCTTGGAGACTCGGGAGAGCAAATATAGATTAGATACAGAGGTCAGTGACCCAGCTGGAGGAATGAGGAGCAAGCAGAAAGGCAAGAACAGAGCAATGGCTCCTCAGAGAAGCATTGGGCAGAATAGAGAGCACGGGAGATTTTGGCCAGGCCTGAGAATTCCAATAAAAGAATCAAAATTTTTATAAGGCAGGGTAACTTGCGAAGAGGCAATGGGTGAATCCTTAATAAGTGATATTTTAAAAGGCTCGAGCGATCTGTGACCAAATGAAATTTGGACGTAAGACACAATCAGCCTCGTTATCGTTTATATGACTTTATAGTTGTGTCATAGTGGGGGACAACTCACTCGACAGCTTTGCCCCACACTGTGTGATGGGGCGAGTTACTACGCCACGCTGACCCTCCAGGGTCCTTGCCAGGGACATGGAGATAATGGAAACTTGTCTTGAGATAACTGCAATGAGATATCTGTATCACTTGTGATGTGATAGAAACGGCAGGCACACTTTTGCTTGAGGCTCCTTCTCATTCTCTGGAGTTCAGGAGCAGAGCGGAGCGAACAGTCCTTGACACTGAAAGGGAAGTCCTGTGGAGAGACAGCGCCTCCAGCTCTGAGGCATCCCGCAGCGGGGCCAGGCCCAGCTCCCACACAGCGAAGTCCCACACAGCGAAGTCCCGCAAGCTCACTGCGGCCTTCCCGGCCAGGTCCCGGGCCAGGTGGCGGGCACGGGAGGAGCGCGCCGACAGGCCCTGTCCCTAGAGCCCAACCCAGTAGGGAAGGCAAGCCTACAACTAGTAATAAGCATAAAAATGAGATGAGGTTTCTCAAAGGGAGCGTGCAGGGACCTGTGGGATGTAACAGAAAACCTCTTCCAGATGAGATGAGGTGCCCTCTTACGTCGACTCTTAGAACTAGTAGTTGTTTTCCAAAGGAAGGGCAAAGGGGGGACTTATTCCAGGGAGCAAGAAGAGTGTGTGCAGAGACCTCAGTGGTTAAGGAGACAGTGCTCTAACCCAACGGGGGAAATCCCTCCTTCCAAACTATTGAGGCATCGTCCCAGTGATCGGGCAGACATGCTTTGTGCCGAGGATGTCTGGACTAGCTGGGTGTGAATTTCGCATGGTTTCTCGACCTGTGAGGGGAATGACTTGGGGGCTGGCCCTGTGTGCAAGTGGACTCGCCTGAATTGACTTCCACCATTTCTCATGAAAGTCACTCAAGGCACGGAACACAAAGAGGGACACTGATCTCCATAAAAACCCAGTTGAAGTAACACAAAGGACTCTTTCCTCAACAGAATATTTGAGAATAGATTTCTTCAGTTTGTTATGCTTGCAAGCGGGCGGGGAGGGAGGCTTACTGGTCTTCCCACTCCTCAGGACTGGCATCCATGCCAGCGTCGAACGTTTGGAAGCCCTTACCCGCCCTGGATGGAAACCGTGCCCGAGGCCCAAGCGTAGTTGAGACAGAAATTATGACTTGCCTGCTATTGATCCCAAATTCTACATGGAAGCCATGAGCAGTGGATCTAAGGAACCGGCCAGCAGGTGCAGAGGAGACTTTCCACTTCCAAGGACGCCGGGAACGTAAGGGGAGCACTGCTGGACTGGCACCGGGCGGCAGGCTCTGTAACGACGGATGAGGGATGGGCTTGCCAAAGAGCCCTCTCGAGACTCAGGCCAGTGCTGCAGGAAGCAATCCCTGTCTTACACCGTTGGAACCATCCTCCTGAAAAGTCTGGCCCCAGGTTGATCAAGTTGCCCAAATACTTTAGCTGAATTCTGAGTATCAGTCCCCAGGTTTGTGGGAGCCCCAGCTTTGCTGCTATGGAACCGGACATTCAGAGTTAACATTTTCTGCCAACAGACACTTGGTGGGGAAGGCCGTGTATCTGTCTCACCGGGGCAGAATCAGACATAAGCGTCCTTGAAAGAAGTGTCTCCAAATAGCTTGTCAGTAAAGAGCATCGGGTCTGGAGAGACTGCTCTCTACCCCCCACCCTGGGAATATCTAACATGGAAGAAATGAGGATAAAATCTGCTGCCAGTGTAGCTAAACAGCCTTTAGGTATGAAAACTGCACAGGATTCCGTTTACAAAGAAACTGAGGGCAGGTTTAACAACCTGTATTTCTGAAGCCCCCGGTTCTGAGAAAATCAGACAGCAGCCGGTGTTCTTCAGCCCCGTTCTCTGACCTGAGTGTTTGGGAGTCAGTGCATACGTGGGAGGAAGATGTACACCTTGGCACCCACCCTGTAAGCCCAGCAGGTGAGGGGTGGGAGTGAGGGTTCCACATACATCCTTCTGGCCTCACCGCTATGCATCTAGGCCAGTAAAGGTCACAGGCTTTAGCCTGTATGGCGTGTCCCCTACATGCCATTTACAAGGCCTGCACCCTTGGTTGGGCCAGTTTCTTAACCTGCCTGAGCCTCGGGTCCCACAGCTGGGTGCTAGAGGTGGCCCCTACCTCCCACAGCGGTTGAGGAGTTTAGAGCTTGTTTCCCTTCAAGTACCAAGTACAATGGCTAACACGTTTATTCCCAGCGAGCAATAGCTAACCTTCACGGTAAAACAAACACTCTTCAAAAGACAAAGACGTCAAGAAGGAGAAAAATATTTCACCAGGAACTATGTTTTGAAGAAAGAGGTCATAGTCAGACAGATTGGCCTTGGAGAGGGGCGGGGGCGGGGCAGAGAATCATGGGCTGCCTTACCCAAGACAGCCCCAAATTAGGCCTGCTGCACCAGCGCCATGGTCAATGCCCTCGCTGCCCTCTCAGATGGGGACAAGAGGTGTCATGGTCACTTTCATCATATGTGAGTTTCAAGGATGCTCTCAGCAGCAGCCACCCCCTGGTCTCTGCAGCATCGACAGGACAGCAGTCACAGCTCTCACGAGCCGTCCTGGCTACCTGCACTGGATGCAGCCTTTACGTCTTTACCGCCGAGCCTTCACAGCCCCACAAAGGTTTTAGTTTTATATCTAGTTTACAGATGTGGAGAGGTCAAGTAACTTGCCCCAAAGTCCCTATTTCACTGTTTTGAACTTGGGGTGATGGCCCCAACTTACTACACTCGGGGGCTAGATGCCATAGCAGGCCTCTGTGCGCCCTTCAGTCTGGGGCTGGGCAGAGTAGGTGAAGATTCTGTAAGGGTGAGGAGAGCCACTCGGGAAATTTCCCTTAGCAATGGAACCGGTCTTCTGGGACCCCCAGAACCGGAACCACAGCACCTTTGGGAAAGGTTTAGCTCAAAAGACTGTTGTTGGCTCTTGGGTTGGTACCAAAGGAGCTTTGCCTCCATGCCATGGCGTGAGGAATCCAGACAGACCTTGGCTTCTTAGACACTGTGTTCCAGAGCCCGAGCCCAGGGAACCAAAGCCAGTGCCAAGCAGCACCATTTTCAGTGCAACCTTTTCCTCTAAATGTCATCCCAAAGTGGTGAACCACGTAAAAACAGCAGCAACCCATGAAGGTCGAGTCCTCTTTCCCTGACCTTTCATGGCGTCTCTTAGGATAGAACAGCTCTCCGTCCTGGGTGCTAATACTACGTGCAGATCACAACAGGCATTCTGTGCATGCACATGTGTAGATATCAGTAACTGTACACACATGCATATGTTTATATGCCCGTGTGGTCATAATAATAGCTAACACTTATTGAGCACTTACTGTGTGCCAGGCACTGTTCCAAGCACTTTGTAGGTAATAGACTCATTTGATCCTCACACCAAGTCTAGAAGGTGGGTACTACTAATATTGAAGTCCAGAAACCAGCAGCAGCTACTAGTTACCCATGCTACTCAGCTGCTGTGGCTCAGAAGCACGCCCTTATCTTCCCCACTGCCTCTTGCTTTCTTCCCTCCCCTCTCCTTTTTCTGGGCAGCTAACATTCTGTAGCTGACCTACTTCCCACGGCCTGGGGCGCCTCAAGCAATCACTCAGGAGGATTCTCGGGCCCTGCCAGGGGATGGGACTGTTTCCCTCGTTTGACCTAGGACTATATACTTTCCAAATCACTGTCTCCTCCACCAAGCTTTCCATGTCTCCCAGCCCACAGTCATCTCTCCCGCCTTTGTTTGCCTTATCTGGCCCCCGGCCACCGTTAGCACTTGATGTGCATCCTTGATGACATCTCTAGCATGCCTTTGATTCCAGTGTCACCCAGCTGCCTTTGACCACGTGGCTTGACTCTCAGGTTAGACTGTAAACTATCCTGCCTCTCTCCTCAGCCCCTGCCTGGCTGGACTCCTCTTGACTATACAGCTCATTTGTGTGATTTGGGGAAAGCCTCCACCTCTGGGAGCTTAAACTTTGGAAAAGGCGCCCCTTCAGTGGGGCTTGCGCTGGATTCCAGTGCCCCCCCCCCCGCCCCCCCATTGCCCAGCCTGGCCAGCCTCCCTGGCCCAGCAGAATGGCCAACGAGCCAGTGCTCCATATACATCTGTCGGCTGCCTGCTGGAACTGTTACAAAGATTTATAAAAACCAACAGGACTAAGAAGAGTGGTTTTCTCTTTGAAATCGAAATCTCATTGACTCAATGAGAAGAGTTTAAATCCCCCCAAACAGGGGGGGGGCAACAAGTGGAGTCTAAATGTCCAGGGAAACAAAGTTGGTCGCTACCAGTGCTGCTCACGACAAATTTGACAAAAGCTTGAGAAAGTGGGAAAGTCCTAGGGGCTGTGGCTTCAGCACGTCTGCCTTTCCTGCCACAACCATTTACAAACAGTGGCAGTTTAGGAAACTCCCAGAATCCCTCTCCCAGCCACAGACTGCGCGTCTGTAAAGTGGGGCTAATGATCCCTGCCCTCCCACCGGCCAGAGGGGGACGCGTCAGCAGAGGAGATCGTGGGTAGTGAAGGCACCAAGAGGAGGGTGCGAGGCAGAGTTAGGACTTAGGATCATATCACCAGGAACAACTGTCAAGTAATAACCATAGCAAAACAATTTTTTTTTTTTTTGCATGAAGGATTATGGTATACATACTACACAAGCAACCATTTCGGGCAAACACTTCAGGTTAGGAATAATGGGAGATAGCTGCAGCGTGCTGGCCACGTGTACAAAAAGGTGATGTAGGGTGTGAACCCAGTGAGAGACCGCACTGTGTTCCTGAGTGTAAGGGAGATTCTAGGTGGTGAACTGGGCACGGCACATAGCTTCCTTTGGTTCCCAGACAGCGGTCTCCTTTGCAGAGGGAGACTGCATAAGGCTTTCTTTCTGGCGGAGATACCATGGGTTGAACGATGGGGGGCGCTGTTGTCAGGACCGGAGAAACCAGGAGTGATGGGACAGTTCTCCAAATGGAAGAGTGCTGAACTCTGGAACCTGCCTGACTCATTGAAGAATGAGTCAAAAGAGGGAGTGATGGTGCCGGTGCCAGGTCTGCAGCAGAGTGGAAAGCATCTGAGAGGTGGAGGGAAATGCCAGGCAGTCGGGGGCAAGCTACAGGGAGCCAGTAGGAGTGGACGGAAAAGAGGCTGAGAGCTTTCAATGTGGGCAAAGACAGGTGATGCATTTTGTCGGGGAAATGATCCAAATGCGGTATATGATTCAGTCATTAGCTTTTCTAGAACCCTGAACTCCAACTAAATGTAAAGCATGGGTTTAGGATTCCCGTGCTTTGAGAGAGAGAGAGTAGCGGGACAGGTAGAAAGGACACTAAGAGAATATTATCTCTGCCTTTGAGGAGCTTATGATACAGCTCGAGAGAAAGACACAAATGCAAATAAAAATAGCAAGGCTTTATGTGATAAACACCACAGGAAAAGAGTATGCAGTTATGAAGGTGGAACCGCAAAGGGATTGGCCCTGCTCAGAGGAGGGAGAGGCAGGAACTGACTCCTAGGAGGCAGTCTTTCTGGCCACATGGAATCTTTAGAATTCTGCTGAAACTAGATAGCAGAGTGCTCTTGGTGATGGCGTAAGACATGAATTCAGAACTTTGAGTGTTTTCACAGAGGCATTGGTCCTAAAGGGCCGCTGAAGCCCTAATGAATGTTCAGAAAAAGCATCAACTATGGAAAAGTCTGTGTGAGCCAACCCAGAACATATATGAGCTAAACCATGTTATAATATGCATTCAGTGTGACTGAAAATGCATGGCCCCTTTTAATAGGCTACATTACTAAAGCATGAACACACAGATAACTGGTGAAGAGGTTAACTGGAAGCAGCTGAGCTCATTGAGAAGCTTAGAGGTAGTGTCTCAGGCTATTCTGAAGTTCAGAGATTGTTTGCTCTGAAGCCAAAGGAAGGAGCAGGCCAGGATCGTCTAAGACCTTTATATAAATCTTATCAGAGAAATGAATAGTAAGCATTATTAACATGCCCCACCAGAACTTTGGTTTTTTTTGTTTTTTTAAAAAAAAGACAAGAAGATGCTTTAGTTAATTATAAGTCAAGGAAATATGGTAAATGTGCTTCTTTCAATTTATGATTCTTTTCCCCCGACTGTTCTAGCTTGAAGTAGCTGTTTCATCACAGATGGCACAATGCCTTGACATAGTCAGCCACAAGAACACCTGTGTTACATAAAACTGGCTAAAGTATTGACCATTTGAACAGAGTGCTGAGGGGGGAAAGAGGGGGAAAGAGGGGGACAGAGGAGGAAGAGAGTCCTTCTCCTGGGGTCATCAAGGAGAGCTTCACAGAGATCATGATGGAGGAAAAGGATTCCAAGGAGTTAAGTGTGGAGCAGGTGAGAGCCCACAGAAGAGGATGATGGATAAAATACAAAAGTCCTCTGATTTGGGGCAGTCTCTCACTGCCCACACCATCCCATCCTCATATTCAATGGTTAGGTTTTTCTGAAGTCTCAGCTCTCCGCTTCCTCCCCATCCTCAGGGCCCCCTGGGACCTAAGCCTTTCAGCAGCTCTCTCCGAAGCGGAATTGCCGGAATGCCCCTGCCTCTGTTCCCCCCGTGCTTCCTCTGTACTGCTGCTGTCAGCACCCCACAATGTAGACCTAACGATGTCAGTCCTCTGTTTAAAAACTTGAAGACCTCCTCACTCCTCAAGGGTGGTTTTATATTTACTCTTAAAAGGTTCCTCCATTTGGGGACAAAGAAAATATCTGAATTTCCTGTTCTGCAACAAAGAAAAGATCATTGTAGCTTGGATTTGGAGAAAAGATTGTGGTGACAAGTTCTAACTATTAGACAATCCCGTGAAGACAGATGTCCGCTTTCTCCTTTGGCGGGCAGAAGATGGGCCCATCAGGTAAAAGCCGACATCGAAGCGTGGTCATTTTTTTACAGGCTGACCTAAGGGATGATGGAAGTGGTGAATAAAGATGACGTTGCCCACCCTCCAGGAGCTCGCAGTTCTAGTAGGCAAAACTATACAGATGATCACCTAAATAAACACTTAATTACAGTTCTGTGATAGAAAAGGTCAGAATTCAGGAAAGATTAAACCAGGCTAGAGATGGCATTTAAGGCTTTGAAAGAAGTTGAAATTGCCAAGGAACTCAAGAACTTAGAATTTAGCAAGAGGAAGAACAGGCAAAAGTTCCTAAGAAAAAACAGTCAGAAGCTACAAAGAAGACCAAAAAAAAAAAAATACTTTTACCACCAAAACGAAGAGAAAGTGTTGCAAGAAGGAAGATATGGTTAAATGTACTGAGTGCAGCCGAGAGGTCAGGTCAGACGGGGCAGATAATGTCTATTGGATGAAAGGAGCAGTTTCTGCAGAGTGAAGTGGGAAGCCAGAATGGAAAGGAGACCAGATGACTGAGCAGAAGTGGTTTCTATACATAATTCTTAGAAACTTTGTGGATGAAGAGTATATAGAATAGGTGAGAACTTGAGGGATGTGTGCAGTTAACAGAAGTTTAGTTTGCTTGGCTTTCTTGGTAACGGAGGATTCTGACATATATTTTAGTGCTGAAGGGAAGAATCCAGGTGTAAAGAAAAGGTTGAAGATTCGGGAAGGAGAAGGTCCACCTAAAGGAAGGACTCCTGTGCTTAGGTAGGAGAGGATGAGATCCAGGGCACATGTGCAGGACTGACCTTGGTTGGGGGAAGGACATGTGCTCCCTTGTAATATACATGGCAGGAGAGAACAGGTGCAAATGCAAATGACCGATTTCTCTGCCAAGCTCCTTCTCTGGGATAGAGAGGTTGGCAGCACACATCTCTGAGAAGAGGACATTGTGAGTGAAAGTGGTGGGAACTGTGGAGTTGGGTAGTTGGAAGATGGATGTTTTGTAACTTTGTGTTAATGCACCCTCAACCTTGTGTTAATGCATTCTCAGAAACCTGGCCTACCCAGGTGCATTGAGTGCTTCATTTGCATGTGAATAAGGGTTTGTGATCTTTTGGATTCAAAGTCTCTTCTCATAAAAAGCAAGAACAAGGCTAAGGTGTATGGTTTGCAGAAACTCCATCTCAAGGAAATAATTGACATAAATCCACTTGTAACCTCGGGGTTCCAATCTACAAATATATGGGACTCCGTCCAAAGATCTGGAGCATTTGCTCCCTTGTAAAGCTCCCCCTCACTCCAAGCAGCCTGTGCTTGTAGTTTCATTGTGTTGCACCGATCCCTGCAGGCCAAGAGATGGCAGGGAACTTCTAGGAAAGCATGATGAACCTGCTGGGCAGCATTGAGGGCCCAACTGAGGGTTGGAGAACATGAAGTTAGAGCCACGCCAAAATGTCCAGTTGTGTCATATTCTCTAGCAATACTGATCTACTCAGGCACAGACATGAATAAGTCTGAGGGCCGTTGCCAGGCAAGGACAATCAAGAGGGGCACAATGAATTTAATATTTTTAGAACACTGTGGGAAGAACAATGGCCTCTAAGCTAGATACAGAAGAAAGTAAAGCTTGGAGGGGGGATGGGGCACAGAGTGGAGGGACTATGGGCTTGGAGACCTCACTGAGGCTGGAGAACCCTTGCGTTTAGGGGACTTGAGCAAACGAGCTGGAAGGTGGTGACAGTCAGATGCAGAGGAGGTGAAGTTCCTCATGATGACCAGGTCTCAGCTGTGCCTGTGGGAGTGTGCTGAGGTGGAGGGAGAACATCACTGAAGGTGCAATCATTGTGGAACTCTGTAGCCGGGGAGTCACTTAGATCAGCCACAAGGACATTTAGCTGCTTGGTGATGAGGTGGAGAGGAAGACATGGAGAAAGAGGCTAAAGCCTTCAGAGATTAGGGGCGTCAGGATGAGTGGGTGGATGGTGAGAACCTCAGGGAGGTTTCAGTGTTTAGAAAGAAAGGTGGATTAGCTGTCCAGGGCAGCATCCTGGAAGACACCAACCCTAGGGCCCAAGACTGAAATTGGGGAATTTATGATTGCAAACACATCCTCTACTTGAGAGGGCAGACAGGAGAACAGGGTCCTCGGGGGTCAGCCCAAGTACAGAGAAAAGATGCAGTTGGGAGGATCACTGGGGAAGAAGAAGTTGGAAGAGCCCAGGGAAAGAGAGAAAGGTACTGGAACGGGGGAGGGCGGACAGAAAGCTGTAGTGGTCCCTGGAATAGCAAGAAGGCTTGGTGACATCTGTGGCACATCTCTCAGTGAAGTCAGGGGTTATTTAATGCCTTCAAGTGAGTTCAACCGGCATCAGCTTTGTGGAGGTGAAGATGGGCAAGGTTTCCCCATCACGGTTTCTGAAGCCCTTTATGTCACTTGGAAGTGCATAGATGAGAAACTGCACAGAACAGATATGGAATTGGGTCACTAACTTTACAAAAATAACACATCTGAGCTAATTTAAAAATTTTTCACATTGAGTTTTGTTTCATCTGCCTTTCCAGTCTCCTTTCCTGCCATGTGCCCTGGACAACACCCAGCTATGCCAAAGGAGCCCCAGCTTCGCAGGCACACTGCTGAGACTGAGTGACGATCCTTCCTCCAGCATGACCTGGGGCTAGGATTACCTGTCATCCTCTAGCCCTCTTCTCATTGCCTCAGGGAAGCAGAGTGCAGAGGGAGAACAATTTTACTGGCTTTTGTGTTTCAAAACTCGGGCCCTAAGGGCATGGGCAAGTAATGGCTTTGGGAAAAGGAACGGGTTAGGATTACAGGAGCTAGACTTTTTAATTTTATCCTCGCCCAGGGATATGTTTTTATTGATGTTTAGAGAGAGGGGAAGGAAGAGAGAGATAGAAACATCCATGGGAGAGAGAACATTGATTGGTTGCCTTCCATACACACCCAGACCAGGGATCAAACCCGCAACCTTTTTGGTACATGAGACAATGCTCCAACCAAATGAGCCATCTGAACAGGGCAGGAGCAAGACTTCTCACCTCCTCCTCACACAGAGATGAAATCTCCTGGGGCCCAAGGGAGGAAGAGAGAGGAAGGAGAGGCTGGGTGGAGCCATGTGGGTGGGGGGCAGATGCCCAGGCCGCTTCCTCTGGGCACTATCCGCAGGAGGAGGGCCTGGGGCTGCATTGCTGTTGTACTTCCCTGTCTTAACTGGAGTTTCTGTCATTCACCCACCCAGCCTGATAACCTGTCTCATTTTGGATTACACTGTCCTTTAAATTTGCTTCTGTTGCCATTATTTAAAACTTTGGATATCTTAAATTTTGAAAGTCCAGACTTCAGGTCTTTCGGAGAAAAACTCAGATCTGGCCACGCTGGACTCACGTCCCCTTTGGCAACAATGTGGTGTCCCTCTCAGCAGGGCAGGTCCCCTCATTCCTCTTGGTTATCATTCCTCCTGAACTTCGCAGCTCTCCGAGTTTCAGAATCCCGATGTCCGATGAGCATGTGCCAGGCTACAGGCTAGTGAACAGGACCAGTTTTGATAAATCTGGTTTTCCCAACCGGGGGGGGGGGGGGGCGGGGGGGGCTTCCTTTGTGCAAAGATGTGACAGGCCTCTGTCTGTCCCTCAGTGCGCCCAGGTGCACAGCTCAGGAAGAGCCAAGGAAAGACTTAGCTTTCACTTTGCAAAAAACTGCCGGATCCAATCCTTCTCCGCCAGACTCGGAGAGGAGCAAAGAGCGAGATCGGCGGTAATGCTCTCACACACCCCATTAAGCACACAAGCTCTCCTCCCGGTAAGAGGCACTCGCACAGACGCTGATGGAGCAGGGCAAACACTGGCATCACCTAAGAGGTTCAAGTCTCTACTAAGTTTTCACACTAATTAGTGACAAGGGTTTAGGACCCAGACCACCTCATTTCCCAGCCAGTGCCCTTGAAGACTGTGCTACTTCATCCTGCCTTGGGAGGGGCTGGGCGGGAGGCCCTCCCAGGGGCCGAAGAAAAAGCACTTCCTCCCTCATGCAGGTAGAGGTGGACAAGCTTCTGTCCACTCATTCTCCAGCCCATGGAGTCAGGGATTAGTCCCAATTTTCTATCACACCATGACTCATTTGATGGAACTTTCCAAGTTTATTTTTACTTCTAAATCCATGAGTTGAACAGATTTATAGAGCATGTTTCCTAAAAAGAGTTCATGTCTGCTCCTGCCCTTTGGAGTGAACTTTTAAAGCTGACTTGGACCGTGTGGGGAGCTGGAGGCAAAGCACTGACCAATCAGAGAGGTGCCACCGGTCTCTGGGGGCCTGTGCAAAGGGAGGGCTGCTTTTCCCTTTGGTCGTGGCTGGATCATTTTCTGACTAGAAGCGTCCATCCAGGAAGCAAGGCCAGGGTGAAAACTTGGTGATTCCTACCTCCAGGCCACGGACTTTGAATAATAGCATGGAGACTTCTTTGACCAAGATGCTGCAGGAGTTTGAAAAAAAAAAACCACACCTCTAGAGAATGAAAAGAAGTTGCTGAATTTGGATCTGAGTCCTAGAGAGCTTATCCTGTAGGAGAAGCTGGTCAGTCAAATTCATATTAAGATCTAATTTTGAAAACATCACAAGAGCCCTGGCCAGTGTGCATGCTCTAAAAAAATCAATGGATTAAAAAAAAAAAAAAAGAAGCCCTGGCCTGTTTGGCTCAGTGGTTAGAGCGTCGGCCGGAGGACCAGAGAGACCCGGGTTCAGTTCCCGCTAGGGGCACATGCCTCGGTTACAGTTTGTCCCTGGCCCCAGTTGGGGTCATGTGGGTGGCAGCCAGTCGATGTGTCTCTCTCACATCGATGTTTCTCTCTCTGTCTTCCTCCCCTCTCTCTCTCCCACTCTATCTGAAGATGAATGCAAAAGTGTCCTCAGGTGAGGATAAAAAAAAATTTTTTTTAAATAAATAAAATAAAAAAAATCAATGGAAAAAGTGTCTTCAGGTTAGGATTAACAAAAAATAAAAATAAATTTAAAAAATCACAAGAATATGTACAGATTTTGAAGAAAAAATATATCTAAAACATGAATAGTAAAAATTTATTTACTGGACTGTTTACATAGCATTTAAAATATCTCCCATTAAACATATGACATGTGAAATCTTTATTAAAGAAAAGTATTTTTTGGATTACATTTGTAAAAAAAAGAAAAAGAAAAAGTGAGATTGATACATTTTGTACTCTTTCTTTGGACTTGGCTGTTGTGGTGACTTCTCAAAACACCAAATTGGGACTTTCACCCCCATGCCACACTGGAGGAGAAATCAAAGAACAGGGAGGTCAGCATCCAGAAGGATCTCAGGAGAGCAGGACTTGCCTTGCTTCTGCCCTAAGACACATTGTGCTCTGGAGAGCAAGTAGTCCCACAATCCAGACTTCACTATACACTTTGGTCTCTGCCCGCTAGGCAGGGTCGTTGGAGCCAAATCTTTCCCCTGGGGTGGTTGGGAACTTGTGGGTGTGCACACTCAGACCAGAGCCTCTACTTGTGCAGTCCACAGCGGGAGCCTGCTGGGCAGCTGGGCGGGGCATGAGTGGTCCTCTTCAGCAGGCTGCCTGCTCACAGAATTTGCCAGGCCTAGGGCAAAATGAAAATACGGAGCCCTTTGTTCAACAAGCAGAAAAAAAGCCTTTTCCTTTCTTCTGCACTATTTATCTCCATTGTCGTGGTGTGTTTTACTTGCCATTTAATGTTGTGCTCCCTAGGGTACAGGGGTTCCTGTGCTGGTAACTTCAGACTCTCACAGGTGCCCCTGGGGTGGGGGAGGGGGGACCCTGTGACTCAGTTCCCTGGCGGTGGGCCCAGCCCTCCCCCTCCCCACGGCTGTCGGCCAGTCACCGCCTGCGGAGGGCAGCAGTGTTCAGGGGCAGGGACAGAGGAGGAGCCCGCCGCCCAGAACTGGTCCTGGGACGCTGCAGGAGAGGAGACCCTGCGTGAGCCGAGGGTCCAAGTTCCTAGCGCATTCCAAAGTCCCATCAGACTTCGATTACAAAACACGTTCAAAGAGAAAATGATTCAGAATTTCAGTGTGGTGACTGCAGAGCATTAAACCGCAAGGGCAGCCCTGTTTGAGCGCCGGGCCCTAGGTGGCGTGCTGGCCGGTGGCCATGCAGCTGGCCTGCCTGCTCCTGGTCAGAGACACCCCTCCCCCCGCCCCCCACCCCCACCCCAGCCCCGCAAGCTGGGGCGCTCGGGATTCTCAGTGCTTCTCCTTCCTCTCTGT
Organism: Molossus molossus; assembly: GCF_014108415.1. Classification (NCBI taxonomy): domain Eukaryota; kingdom Metazoa; phylum Chordata; class Mammalia; order Chiroptera; family Molossidae; genus Molossus; species Molossus molossus. The sequence continues at coordinate 189,340,930 of NW_023425344.1, forward strand.
CCTCAGCCTGGGGGAAAGGCAGACACTGAGCAGACAACAGGAAAGCGAAGTACCAGACTCACTTCTCCCTAGGTTTCTTCTAGGGCACTCTTTCGATATTTTTATTGTATAGGCAGGATTGCACCGGCTACATTGGACCCCATCTCCTCATCCCTTTAAAATCACTTTATTGAGGCATAAATGACATAAAATAAACCTCACATATTTAAGGTGTACAACTTTGTTTTAGCATATCTATACTAAATATATACTCTACCCCATCCCCAGACAACTATGCATGTACTTCCTGTCACTATTGATTAGTTTGCATTTTCTAGAATTTGAGTCATTGTGATCATACAGTCTGTACTCTTTTTCATCTGGCTTCCTTCCTCAGCATATTGATTCTGAGATTCATGTTCATTGTTCATATGAACAGTGTGTTCCTTAACGTTGCTGACTAGTATTCTGTTGTGTAGTTAAAATGACAATTTATCTGTTCACTTGCTACTGAACATTTAGGTTGTTTTCCAGTTTTTAAATTTCATTTTAAATAAGACAACCATGAACACTAGCATCCAAAAGTAGAATGGTGGTGTTGTATGGTAGGTGTATAACTTTTTAAGGAACTGCCAAATCATTGTCTAAAGTTCCACTGTGTCCCCTCCACTCGTATATGAGAGTTCCCGTTGCTCCATTCCTGCCAACACTTGTGATGTGTCAATCTTTTTATGTTACCCATTCTGGAGGTATCTGATTGTGGTCTTAACTTGTAAAGATTTTGAACGTTTTTTAGTGAGCTCACTGGCCATTCATATATCTTCTTTGGGGAAGTGTCTGGTCAAATTTTTTCCCTGTTTTAAAAAATGTGTTTGTCTTATTGAATTTTGAGAGTTTTAAAAAATGTTTTCTGGATCCAAGTTCTTTGATATATGTGTTTGAAATATTTTCTCCTAGTCTGTGGCCTGTTTTATTTTATTAGTGTCTATTAAAGATCAAAGTTTTACATTTTTGATGCAGTGCAATTATCAAGTTTTTCTTGTATGGTTCATGGTTTGTATTCTAAGGAAAGTTTGCCACTCCACGTTCACAGATTTTTCTCTTATTTTCTTCTAGAAGTTTTATAACTTTACATTGTCCATTTATGTCTCTGTCTGGTAATCACCATACTGCTGTGTGTGTCTATATTTCGTGAGTTTTTATTTTTGTTTTTTTGTTTGTTTATTTCTTGTCAGCACCCAACTCTTTTGATTACTGTGACTTTATAGTAAGCCTTGAAATATAAAGGTAAGGTTGGTATGTTGGAAGATAAGTTCTCCAACTTTGTTCTTTTTCAAAATGACTTTGTAATGGTGGCCAGGGAGATGCAGGGCTCAGATCTCCTTCAGAATGACCTGCTTTGGGGAGCCCCCTTGACAGCTCCTTCCTCTGAGTTCCCCACCAAGTTCACAGAAAGGCCCCGTTTCTTTGGGTGGCTCCTAACCAAGGACGGAGTATGGTGGGGATACTGGTGGAAGCCCATTCCATCCAATGCAGGACTCTTCCCACAGACAACCTTTGCTTGAGGGCTCCTTATTTCCAGCCAGATCTCTCAGAACGACACTGTAGTCTGAAGCCCTTTCCACGCACGTCTTCCTTCTCTGCTTTCCCAGGTGCCAGGCCTGCCCGGGGTCTGACAGCTTCCTGCCGACTCCTGCTTCCTTCCCTGTCCCCCTCCCTGCTCTCTTCCCCCTAGATCTCTTCCACATCTAGCCTTGCTGCCTGATTCTCAAAAGTCCCTAACTGACATTTTTTGGTTATTGTAGGTCTTTCTCATTTCAATATGAATTTTAGAAATAAAAAACAAAACAAAACAGAAACCTGTTGGAATTTTATTTGTAAGTTCATTGACTCTAAAGAACAATTTGGGCAGAAGTACTACCTTAACAATATTGAGTCTTATATCACAAATAGTTCTTGCCATTTATTAGGTCTCCTTCAATTTCTCTCAGCCATGGTTTGTATTTTTCAGTGTAGAAGTCCCAGATATCTTTCGTTGGATTTATTCCTATGTATTCTATGCTTTTTGCTAGTACCACGTTGGAATTGTTTTTTTTGTTTTTTTTTTTTTATCCTCACCCGAGGACATTTTTCCATTTTTTGTTCAGACAGAGCGGGAGGGAGAGAGAGGAAGAGAGAGAGAGAGAAACATCGATGTGAAGGGACACATCGAGTGGCTGCCACCCGCACGACCATCCAGGGCCGGGGACAAACTGCAACCGAGGTACGTGCCCTTAGCGGAAACCGACCCCGGGTCTCTCGGGACCGCAGGCCGATGCTCCAACCGCTGAGCCAAACCGGCCAGGGCTGGAATTGTTTTTAAATGTGTATTTTCTAATTGATTGCTACTTGTATCTAAAAAAAACAACAAAAAAAACCAGTTTGATTTTAGTATCCTGAATTAACATCCTGAAACCTTGCTAAACAAAAATTTTCATGGGGCCCCAGTGCTCTGGTGAGAGGGATGTGGGTAGCTGAAGCTCCTGTCATCATGTTCCTCTCCCCAGTCCTCCCTGCTCCCAACACCACCTTCAAAAACAGCTTCTGGAGATTTATGAAGCACTCTTAAGACTCCAAGTAACACAGCTGAACAATCGACTGTTCTAGAGGAGTTGGTATTTACTGAGCACCTCCGCCATATTTTATCTCACTTTAGTCCTTAAAAAAAACCAACTTGTGAAATAAGTAGAACTAGCTCCATTTTTAAAGGAATAGAGCTTACATTTGCTTCAGTCACACAGTTGGTTTCTGTTTGAGGAAGGACTAAGACCCTTCTGTGACTCCGGAGTTCACACTCTTTCCTCCTGCCTCAGCCTGGCTGACCCAGGCAGACCCAGGCAGACCCAGGCAGACCCAGGCAGACAGCTAGATTTCAGAAGGGGGATCTCCTGAGGGCCAAGTGCCAGGCACACCATTTACGTGCAGTAAAATATGTTGAGTAAATAAACACTACTTTATGGTGTTTCCCCCTTTGGTAAGTTCCTTAAATGCAAAAGAGTTTCTGCTTCCTCGTCAGGAAAACAGTGCTCAGAATACGGACATCATAGGTTAAATCAGAAATCATCATAGGTGTAAAGGTCCTAGCACAGAACTCGGCGCAGAGAGCTCAATCCATGTGAATTCGCTCTTCCCCACTAGGTTTTTAGAATTGTCCTCAGACTTGTACATTTCCCATAATCGCTCCTGCGTATCAGGGTATCTTTGCCAGAGCTGCTTCTGGGGTAGTACCAAATTCAAGTATGGGAGTTGTAGTCATCTATAGGAAAGACATTTGGTCCATAGAAGGAAAACCCACGAGGACTGCTGCTTACAGTACCTTTGTTCTCAATTTTTGGTGCAGGGCTTGGCTGTGACATTTCTGACATGCAGATATACACTGGTTTATCTTTTTAAGAGATTCCATAAATGCATAACTTATTTGAACACTAGGTTTCATAACAGAAGGGACCATTTTCCCTCCCCTTCCTTATTCCATACAGGGGAAAAAAACAGTATGATCTGCAAGCTGAAAAGCCTTCGGACATTCCAGTATGCTCACGTAACACCAAACTCCCAACACTTGCATCCAGCAGGGATAACAAAAATGGTTGATCCTGAGGAGCTATTAAATCACTTTCATAGATTTTCATAATGTTTAGAGTGGTAGTTGTCCCTACACTGAACCATGACCTCAGTTTTTCTATCAGTAAAATGAGGGTGAGAGGTGCACCCTCCTCCTCTTCTCAGGATTGACAATTACTGTGACACAGAGGGAAAAGCACTGGACTGGGGGGCAAGCAAACCGAGCTCGATCCCCCGCTAGAACTAGCTGCATAGACCTTGGGCAAATCCACTCAGTTCTCTCAGCTCTAAAATGAGAAGTCTAAATCAAGCAATCTCTAAGCCAGCTCCCAAATGAAGAATGATACGCTTGTAAAGAAAGGAAATGAGTTAAGTGGCTGTCTTCTTCTCCCCAGGGATGCCAGATGAGGTGACTATACAGAAGGGAATTCAGCCTGTGCTGCCCATGATAAGTATGTGGCATCCATGCGCCAACCATGTGTGTCAGAGCGCCACACACCAGGCCAGCACTCAGAGAGGGTGGGCATGTTGGACAGGTGACAAGAACCCTAGGGAAGTAGAGGCATGGATACTTTTGCACAATGATGATGATTACATTGTGTACAAAAGTAGAACCTATTACCGTGCATTCCTTTTAGGCTTCCTAAGCTGCCCACCAGCCCTCTGACTTATGGGTGGAGGGATTACTCACAATACACCCCAGCAGAGAGGGATTGGAGAAAGAAATGGGAAATTGCCTCTTACACCTGTTAGAGTGTGAGCCCTCCGCTGGGGTGGACGCAGGGTAGCAGGCCAAGAACTGTCCCTGACTCTCACTCGATGATCGTACCAAGTTCAAGGCAGGTCACCTCCAGCCCCAAACCTTTCTATCCATGTCACACCTAGAATCCGTATGGGCCTATGTCCATCATACCTTCTAGTTGTAGGAAAGAGCCACAGGGTTTCCAGTCAAAAGACCCGAATTCAAGTCCCTCCGACATGAATTATCTGGCTTTGGGCAAGACTCTCAGGTCTCTGAGCTGATTCGTGTGAGGATCCGAAGAAATGGGGATGTGGAGAGGGCTTAGTCCCGGGACCAGTCACGGCTGCCCTGGGCCTCGTCCTCTATAAATCTCCTACCCAAATACTATTCTAGGGAATTTAAAAAATTAACTCTCGAAGACTGCTCCCTCTGTCAGGGATATTTGAAGAGGGGCAAAACATAAGCCAGAGAAGCTTTAGAACCAGAGGGGACAGGACGCTGCCGTCCTGCGGCCTTGAAGGGTTGTCCTTGGCAGAAAGCTCTGCTTTCTGTGGCATCATTTCACCCTGCCCCTACCCCAGCTACACCTGGCTTCTCTTCCCAGCCACCCTAACACGGTATGCCCTCGGCCCATTCTGGATCTTGCTTTGTCTTCCTCTCTACCCATGTAGCCCCTAACTGTTGTGATCCCAGGATGCCCCCTGGGGAGCCTGTCTCAGGCTCTGTTCTTAGAAAAAGGGTGTGTCACAGAGTCCTGCCCCACTTCATGTGGGGTGTGCATCATGGTAAGGATGGCGACATGCCCTGTGGCTGCTGCTGCCACAGCCCAGCCAGCCTCCAGTTCATAGCCTGTGGTCGTGGCTGAGAAGGCAGGATCTCAGTCCCTCCAAGCCATCTGCGTGAAAATGCCCGAAACAGAGTCTTTGCCTCGTGGCCCCAGGAAAGGAAAGCACATAGGCTGGGGAATCAGACAGTCCTGGGTTTAAACCCCAACTCTGCCATTCACTGTTTAAATAACATTGCAGCAAACGGCGGAGCCTGGCTGACGCGTGTGTCACGTGGTGACGCCGATGCCTTGGCACAGCTGCCGTGTGGACCACAGAGCTGCGCCTTGGAGAGCACCTAGCTCCGCCACTCCAGGGGCTTCTTCTCGCCTCCCTCTTACCAGGGAAAGACCAAATCATTGAAAGTATGATTCATTTAGGAGGGTTAAAATTGTTTTGTTAAAAGTAGTAATCAAATTCTACCTGATAACTTCCAATTCAGTAATTAAGATGTCCAAGGTAAATGGATCCATTTGCACCGTGCATCTCCCAAAGCAGGACCGTTAGGAAGGGGGGTCTGCTAGCTGTTACCTGCCCCCCCCCACCACCCACTCTCACCCCCCACCAACCCAACCCTTGCCTAAGGTTTGAAAGAATAAAGCCGTCAAGTTTGTCTAGTATTTGTAGATACCAAATAAGGACTATGATTGGAAACTCTCATGAAATTTAAACGATCCTTTTTTCTGGGTAACCCTCACTAATGGAGAGGCTCCTTTTCATTCCCTGGTTTATGATTTATATTGAGACCACTTGTGCGTATGCGGGAGTGTGTGGGTATCAGAAGTAACTAATCCCACACAGCAGAACGAGTCAGCTTAGCATCCAGTGGCCAGTCTACCTGGAGTACTCCCATTGGACGCATCAGACCTTGCGATTGCTTTCCACCGTGGCGAGATGGCTCACTGAGACAGCCAAAATGACAAGCCCTGCAGTGCCATTGGCCCCTTCTGTTTCCTTGCGCACAGATAAAACGTACAAGACATGGACCTCAAAGGATATAGTGACTGGATTGAAAAAGTCTTAAAGAACCATTCACTACAAAAACTTAGCTGCCGCTTGTGATATAAACATCAGTGCATCTTTGCTTAGTTTTATTCCCCTTAATATTTAGGAGATGATGTTACACTTAAAACTGGAAACACACCGAGACACAGCCAACACAAGTTTTATCTTATTTACCTGGTTCCTTAAAGCCACAGACACATTTCTGCAATAATGGTCACACTGCAGTAGAAGTACATCGACTCCCTAGTTCTGAATGACAGCTGTATGTTTCTCTGTGCTTTCATGGTACATGGCTTTAAGAAATGTTTCTGCCATTCAACATAAGATACCCAAGTCACTAACTTCTGAGCAAAGCAATCACAGGGAGGAATTCTTTGTGCCAGAAGTTGGTAGTGGTAACAGAAATATAACTCTAATCAGCTTCTGAAATCAAGTTGTAATCATAGTGTGCTGATAAGGAGTCTTTTCTTAGCAGAACAACTAACTGTAAGTCCCAAATTTTCTGGGATTATCCTGATTTTGAATGCCCCAACCCACTGCCAAGCTCTGTCTTTAGATAAAGTCTCCCATTTTCTGGTTCTGATGAGATGTCAGCATACAGCTCAATTTAAAGGTAAGTGATACATGCAATTCTTATAAAAAACCAAAGTATCACTGTCCCAACTTCTCTTTATTGGAACTGCGATGTTCTAAAGTCTGTTTGCTTAAATCTGTGGAATCTCTAGGTAATGTTTCCAAGCTCAGTTAGATTTTTATTTCTCTCTCACAAAACATCTTTTCATGCACTTTGAGTACCCCTGGATTTATAAGTACATAGTCTTAATTGGAGGTGTACAGACGAAAAACAATTGTTCCTCATCTCCAACTCCAATTTTCTAGAAAGACATTTAAGTCTTCAATTCCTGGCTACCTGAAACAAAGTACAAATAGCTGGGATTTCTCCTATTTTTAGTTTTGGAACGGATCCTTTCTTACGGCAATGAAGATGAATAGAAAAATGCTTGTTTTTTTTTGTGCTATAAAAGAGAGAAAAGAAAATCCAGTCCTTGAATATTTACAAGAAAAGACCATCACTTGCTACCAGAACTGACATTGGATGAAAAAGCTGAAGTTTGGAAGTAAAATAATTCTGCCACACTCTTTAAATATTTTAGCAATTTAAAAACACATAGAAAAAAATCCACACTCACTCCCCTAGAGCACACACCACGCGGGGTGACATTCTGCATGCTTGTCTATTTTGCCACCGTGTGGAATTTGTCCCTTCAAATGAAAACCTCCAGAAATAAACTCTGAAAAGGATAGATTGTCTCCCCCTTCCATCCTCTCGTGTCAATGAAATATATTGAACTGTTTTCTGATCACAAAATTCATGTCCAAGTTGCTTTTAAAAAATCAAGAAGCAGTTATTTAATAGAATACATTCTATTAAAAGTTAGCCAAGACTAACTAATAAGACCTCAAACAATGAACATATTTCAAAGAATTTTCTTTTCTTCAATAGTTGCATGAGTTTTTTATTTTTATTTATTTATTTATTTTTTCAGGAAAATGTGCAAATATCAAGGTTACCTGTGTCTGCTGGCCACTTCTAGTTTTTGGACTCGAAGATGGTTGAGTTTTGCTAATGATGCGCGGCTGTTTAAGAACCGGGTGGCTTTCCTGGCAATCACTCTTTGTGTGCCATCTTTTATAAAGGTGCTTCTTGTTGCTAAGAGATCAGTTGCTTAGAGACCAAATCATTAAAAAAAATATATATGTCAGGGGCCACCATAAATTATAACCAAATTTTGTCATTTCAGCTCGCCCTCTGAATGTTTGGCTGTTGTAATAGATCATAACGTACCGAGAGAAGCCAATTACTAATCACAAATAGAAAACTGACCATGAGGAGGAGGAGAGCTGTGCATGTACACTCCCATGGACAGAGGAATGCCTCGGACTCCCTGCAAAGGACTGACAGCGTTGCGAGGCTCTCTGAAACTTTGCCTCCTTGTGGGGGTCCCAGACGTCTGCTGGGAATATACATTTATGTACACACGTGTACCTGTCCCAGGCAAACTTGAGTGCAGTTTGGTGTAGGAAGACATAAAAATTGTGGAGCTGCGTTAGTCTTTTCCAAAAGAAAATGAGGAGGAAAATGTTACATGTAGGAAAAGGTAAGTTGGAAATCAGAAGTGGTCTTAGCCTTCAGCCAGATGTTTTTGCATGAGAACAACTGTTGTCACTCCTGGTGTGTGTGTGCTGGAGGGAGGGGATCTGCACCCAAATCTGCCTCTGTCTGCTCCCCTGTGCTCAGGTACAGCTTTGACGGGGAAACAGGAGAGTAAATACAGTAGGTCAAGTGGGTGAGGCATGGCTTCCGAGTGCTCTCTGTCCCCCGCTGAGACTTTCTCCCCTCGAATTAACTGTCACCTAGGTATTCCCCCCTCCTAGGACATTTGCATTTTAGAAATACATTTTTAAATAAAATCCTCTTAAAAATTTTTTTTTAAAGATTCAGGGGAATGGTGGCATTCCAAACTTCTTAACAGGTAGCATGGGGGATGTTTGGGAGCTAAATAAAGCTAGACGCACCCCTCAAGTGTGCTCAGCACAAGACTATCAAGGCAAAGGCATGAAGTCTTCCATAATGGCCAGCACTTCAGAGACTAGTAAGAGTATCTAGGATCTGAGAGGGTTTTTTTTTTCCTTTTATCTTGATTTTTAACTCTTTTATTTGCTGCTGCTCACTGAAGATGGGACCACGGAGAGACGGAGGGAGGTGGTGTCCATGCATCACCTGCAGCCTTCCAGCCCAGGGAGGGGTTTGAGCAGCAGGGGGCAGCAGAGCACTGCTGTTGAAGGCTAAGGCGCCTTCGGGAGGCATGAAGTCAAAGGGCAGAGAGGTCTGTTTCCAGGGCACAGCCCCTCATCCTGGCCAGAGGCACGGTCACCACGCTTGCCCTTGTGCTGACTGCATTTCTGGACTCAAATTTTTTGTCAAAATCCTTGGGGACGACTGGCAGGCTAAGACCCGGGACAAGGGGGCCTGGCTCAAGTGTGAGCAGACCCCCCAAATACATGGTTATGGTTGGCTTCCCTGATCATGCACCCTCCTCCTGGCCCCACCTCCTCTTTGCAATGATGGAGGCCTTCAGACACCACATTTTCTCCTCCCCTTTCAGCACCTCAGCAAAAATGTCTCTCAGTGCCTTGCTCCCCCATCTGGATTGTATCCCAGCTTCGTGGGTATACATCCGTCCACATGCATGGCTACCAGGGGCCAATAATTACACAAAGAACAAAGCCAGACACAGTGTATCACTTGGGTGCTCAGGAAAGGCTGGCCCCTGTACCTGTCACCAACAATGAGCTGATCCAACGATCTAGGAAAATCACCAGTAAGATCAGCTGGCAGCTTGGGCCTGCTTTGGCTTAGGCACCAAGAAGGCGGTGCTTCTGTTTCTTTCCTTAAACAGGTTTTTTTTGTTTTGGTTTTTTTTTTCAGATAGAGTGAGAAGGAGAGAGGGAGGAAGAGAGAGAGAGAAACATCGATGTGAGAGAGAAACATTGAGGGGCTGTCACCCAAACTACCCCAACCGGGGCTGCGACAGACTGCAACCGAGGTACGTGCCCTTATAGGAACCGAACCCGGGACTCTCTGGTCTGCGGGCTGACGCTCTAACTGCTGAGCCAAACCGGCCAGGGCTCCTTAAACAGTTTTAGCCCTGAATCACTGAAGAGAATTGGGAGTCAGTTTAACAATAACTTTGGGGAGTTTTAACTGAACAACTGGAAGAGGGGTCCATTTAAGAGCAGGGTGGAGACCTGGCCAGAGCAGAGTTGGGGCAAAGGTGTTAGGGCCCAGGAGAGGAGGAGGGGCCTGGGGGAGCCTGTGTGGGAACAGGCACCTCTGCAGAGCCCTGGGACCAATGTCTGAGCTGCAGCTGCCAGAGAACCTCGTGTTGCACTTTGCCACTCAGGTCACCGCTTCTCCGCCACCCCACACCCCTTGGGATTCCCCTGCTAACACCTGGACCCTCCCACTAAGGCTTCACCACTCAGTACCCAGGCTCATCTGCTCTGCTTCCCTTGTTCCGGGTAAGCTGTCAAGCGCTCCAGCACCCCCCCCCCCCGCTCCCCCATGCTCCTGGCCCTGCTGCAGAGACGGCATAGTGTGTGCTATCCCCTTATTCTCCTCTGCTCTCCCCACTCTCTATCCTCGCCCTCCACCCAGCACCGTCCTGGGGACAGAAGTCCTGCTCCGAACCCCAGGCCCAGCAGCTGGCTCCCTGTTAAACTCAGTCTGTTCTCAGTGGTGGCAGCCACCTCTCTGTCCTGGGTCTGGTCTCTGCTTTGCCCCTCATGGAACACCCCACCTCCATTTCCCGAACCCCTGGTTCTGACCATTTGTTTAATCAAGGCAGAGATTGCTGTGCCCTCTGCCCTCCCAGCTGGCTCACTGCTGCTGGAGAGTCCTGCCACCTCCCCGCCTCTCCTGCAAACCTTCAACATGACAAGGGGATCGGCAGCACAGTGGTGACAAGTCCGTCCACCGCAACGCACACGCACGCGCGCATGCACACTTGGATTCCAGATGCCTTCATGTGCTAGCAACAGACATGCAAGGTGAACTGAGCGGAGGGATTGTTCTGAAATGGGTTTATTGCTCCAGAACTAGGTTTGGGCTTAATTACAGTCTCCACGAAAGGAGGGGCTGAGGGTACAGGTCTCCGACAATCAGACACGTGGAATTATCTGGAACAGCCCCCCCTTCCCATGGTGTTTTATTCTTTTCAGTGAAGGTAATTTATTTTGTGCTTACTAAATACACAACTCTTTGCATTTCAAATGCCCTGTTAGACTTTGTACACGTTTCCAAACACATTTTAAATGAGTTCTTTTTCGAGTCATAAGCTTGGGGGGGGGGGGGGCGGTCGGGAAAGAGCAGCTCTCCCGGGCGCCCCAGCCCCCGACTCCCACTCCGCTTGTCCTCTCCCTTGGCCCCTGGCCGCATGTGCCCACAGGCCACCGTCCTGTCTCCGGCTGGGTGGGGGCTTGGGGATCTCCTGCAGAACTTCGATGGCAGGTTTGCCTGTGGAGCTCTCAGCTGCCCCCTGGCCCCCCACTTCCCCTCGGACAGCCAGGATCCCTGGGTATCCTCACCCCAGCCCTTGCCAGAAAGGTCTGGAGGCATCTGTAGCTGGGTAAATGGGAGGCGACCCCTTCTGTCACCTCCCTAGAACTATTTGCACTTGAAGCCTTTTCCCATAGAAGCTGATGCGGATCAAGCATGAATAGTTCCCCGCCCCCCAACACATGCACCTTGCTCTGCCCACCACGGAACGTCACGCTCACTCCTGGGTGAGCCGAGGCAGACAGCAGGTGTGACACAGGGTGAGTCACACCACCGCCTTTCGAAGGCCACCTTCCCTGGCTGACCCCAGCCTGCCTGCGCCCACGCTCCCCTAAGTCCGCAGTGTCTGTTTACTTCACCTTCCTACTCCGCTCCACAGGAATCACCTAGAGACGAGGCGACGCGTTTCTCTCTGCACAGTACCTGGCACACAGTAAGCACTCAGTAAATGTTAGCTATTACCAAGGAGGGGATGAGTCCAGAGCGGCAGCCATGGGACGGAGAGAAGCTGCTGGGAGTAGCCGGGCGCCAGGACAGGGGAGGGCCGCCACACTCACAGCGTGGGGTGACCATTCCTCTAACGCTTCTGAACCGGAGGGACTTTCAGTTCTTTAAAGTGGAAAAAGAAAGGCTTTTGGCCAAATGACAATGATAAGTATCTTTTATTATTCCCAAACCTCCCAATGTGTTGAAACTGGCTAAACATCCTGCTGGGTACCTGGGATGGAGATTTATGACGCCACCCCCCCCACACCCCCACCCCCTGTCTCCCGTCTTGGCTGTGGGCACTCTCATTGGCAAGGTGATCAGAGAACTTTCACAGGACCCAGCACCTTCTATGGAAGAGGAGGCTAGTTAGGTGTGTTGAACCTCCTAAGCGAGCACTATTCGCAAGATCCTCACCTAAAGCCTAGAGACACGCAGCTGAGCTTCTGCCTTCAGAGTCCAGAAATAACTGCGGCCTTGAGCCCAGGTCACAGCATCACTTCTGTCCTTCCTCCTCCCCGCACGTGGCTCTGCACACGGGGGTGGGAGTTTGCCTCCGTGTCCCAAGACTCTGGGTCTCCCACTGATCCCCTCGCATGGCCTTGCCGGCTTAGCTGGGGCACAGGCTGTGATCTCTGCCCAGGCCTCGCCAGCCCCTTGCCCGGGAAGGCCAGAGCCCAGCGCCAAGGTGCATGTGAAGCCCACACTTCCCTTTGAGCGTCACTGGGACCCCAAAGCACTGTCCCCACGCTCCAGTTCGGATGCCATTGGATAGGACACTGGTTACCCTCCCCACCCCTCAGCCCAGATTCTGTGCCACTTGGGTCCCAAGTTTGCCTTGTGATGGAGCCAGCCTGAGTGTGGCAGAAAACTAGGTTTGCAGCTGATTATAACAAACTTTGAAAGCGAAGGTCCGGGGTCAGGGTGGCAGCACTGCAAGTGTTTAAGCAGGGACTCCGTGTGATGAGAACAGTGCTTCTGGCACTGGTGGTGGGCAGGGGGAGTTGGGGGGCCAGAGCCCACAGGCAGACAACCGTTTTCATGGACCCAGACGACTTCCCCCCAAGGCGGCAAGGAAAGACCATGTCAGAGATGTTTCAGAAGAACTGACATGGATTTGGGGAGGTACAGGGAAGAGGATATGCATTATTGCATTAAAACTAGACAAAACCACCTTTTAAACACTTAATCTGGCTGGTCCCAGCAGCTCTGAGCCCACAGCCCCCTGCCTCCTCATTTATTAAAAGTTCCTGATTAGCCCTGGCCGGTTTTGCTCAGTGGTTACAGCATCAGCCCGCGAACCAGAGAGTCCCGGGTTCAGGGCCCGCTAAGGGCACGTACCTCGGTTGCAGTTTGTCCCCAGCCCCGCTTGGGATCGTGTGGGAAGCAGCCACTTGATGTCTCTCTCTCACATCGATGTTTCTCTCTCTCTCTTCCTCCCTCTCTCCCTCCCGCTCTATCTGAAGATAAATGCAAAAATGTCCTTGGGTGAAGATAAAAAAAAAAAAAAGTTCCTAGGTGTGTGACCCCGAAGTCCCGCCCTTTGCACTGCAGAGTATTTCTCTAGAGAAACCAAAAGGAGGGGAAAGACAGTGGATTTGAACATGTCGCGGGGCCGGCAGGGTGGGCAGCAGTCCGGCCAACGGTTAGAAATGTGGGGCATGGAGATCTGGAAATAGATCAGGACCAGAAGTTACAAACTGGGAGTTAGCCGCATAGCCAATAATGGAAACTCTGGGATACATCACAACTCCCATGCAGAAGATCCAGGTTAGGGAAGAAAGCCCAGGCTAGAACCCTGGGAGAGGCCCTCGATGTAGGAACTAATGGAGAAGCAGAAAAGAAGCCACGAGGGTAGAAGGAACACCAGATGAAGAGAAGCCATCAGTTTAGGACACTTGACACTGACAGACAGGTTGGGGATGGCGGGGTTGTCAGCAGCCTCAGCAGCTGGACACACCGGTGCTCTCCCCTCCGTCAGGTTCGGTCAGATGGTGAGCAGAGGAGCTCTTGAGACAGCAAGTGTAGACTCTTTCAGGAAATTTGGCAGTAAAAGAAAGAACTGGGAGACATGGGGGAGAGGGGGGAGGACCTCCTCTATGGACCAGTCTAGTCTCTGGCCGGACCACCCTGAACGCGCCCAATCTCATCTGCACCAGTCTAACGGCAGAATCACACAGATTCAATCCCTCGCAGTCCCTGCAAGACGCAGAGGTATTTACCACCCACAACCAGATTCACTGGCCCTTGACAGACCACACTTTTCGTAGCAGCAGTTTGTAACACCTCTGTTTCAACCCCGACTCCCTGCCCAGAGTAACTTTGCCACCATCGCTGACCTACAATGTATCTGTGACCCGATGCTAGGATCGCCGAGCCCCTCTCCCTAGGTGCCTTGCACTCCATGCAGCAGCAGGAACGGCTCAGACTGGGAAGGGACCTTGTAGGTCCAAAAGTCCATAGAAAGCTTTGAGCGTTTTTATGTACTGGCACACCATATCTAACTTTTACAGATGTAGCCCGCTCCTTGGCTTCTGCTCATTTTCCAGCCTTTGAATTGGGAAGGGGACTGGCCAGGGAGAAGAATGTTAAAAGCTGAGGGGAAAGACCCCCTCACTTGGAGCCACACGTGCAGGGGTCAGGCTGGAGCAAATCCAGCCCCTGCTTCCGTGCCAAGCTTTGTGTTTGTGCAGATGAGACAGCTTCTGAATTGTAGGAAGGAGTGGGCCAGTGGGGGCCCGCCCACACATTTGTATGGGGGAAGGGCTCGGGTCCTTCTGCATGGGCGGAGAGCAACTCTCTTCAAGAAAAGCCATTTTCTCTGATGGGGATCCTTTGGGGGTAATAGGCCCAGTCCCCAACTCCTACAGGCCCAGTGTTGAAGGGCAAGGCAGGAGAGCTGGGACTGTGTGCTCCACAGGCCACGGTGGTCTTGGGAAGAAAGGCCTGCCGTAGTGGGGGGAACACAGGAAAAATAGGGGAAGGAACCCAGACAGTCTGCTGAGTTGTGGAAACAAGCCTTAGTAGGGGTTCAATGCCTGGTGCAAAATAGTGTCAGCCGCAGAATTTGCACAAGTTATTTTAAGCATGAAATTAGCAAGTCTGAGCTAACTTCTCCCTCCTTGAATGAGCCTGTTGAGACCAGACTACAAGAGGTTAAATCATGTGAAAAACTTTATTTTTAAATGGAACTACATTTAGTCAAGAACCACTTGTGTAGGATATGTCTTCAAAGCAAATATTGTTGCCTTTTGCCAGAGAAAATGTGCTTTAATTCCCTCATGCCAAAGAATGTCTACTACACTGTGTAATGAAACTAGAATAATTGAGCTCCTTGTTCATGACAAAGCTCTCTAGCTGAATACTCTGAATTCTTCAGTGGCTGAGTGGGCTTGAAGTGAATTAACGACGTTCTTTAGAAAAAATAATTTTCAGGCAGGACACAATATTTACAATAGAATTTTTTGTGAAGCACTGCTAAATGCTTTTTACTCCAAAAAGGATCATGCATTATTCTTTGTTGATAATGCCAGGGTGACTCAGAAGGGCAAATGAAACATTAGCCAAAGACGATGTTCCGCAGGAGTCCTGACCGGCTTCGCTCTGGCCACTTTTCTCTCGGTTCCCGCCAAGGGTCCTGCTTTTCACTCCTCTAACCTATTGCCTATGTCTCCCCGAGTCCCCAGCACATTGCCTTGCCTCCAGGTAACTGAAGCGTTGCCCCCCCGCCCCTTGTGCTGAGGAGCCCTGTGAAGGCAGAGACCGCGTCGGGTTAACACCCCAGTCCTCAAGAGCTCACAGCAGACTACTTCTCATCCAGAGGCTATAAAAAGCTAGAGTTAGGCCAGAGACTGGAAGAAAAATAGAAACACCAAGCCAGACTCAGAAAGACCAAGGCTTCCTCCATCCCGCTGGAACGACTCGGGCAGTCTCAACTTCTTCCCCCGTCCTAGGAAGACGAAATAAGCCTCCTCCAAGGCAGCGCCACCTTGTCTATGTCTCGCTGGCCTCAGGAAAGCCGGCTGGACGGTCATTTTCAATGACAAAGCTCCCCGCGGAGGAGTTTGGGGAGTGGAGAGAGGAGAAAAGACAGCAGGAACACAGTGAAACATGGCCAGGCCCACAAAGGCAGGGGGGGAGGAAGTTTCAAGGAGCATGGGAGCGTTTTAAAGAGTCCAGACAGGTTGAGTCTGAGGACAGCCAAGGAAGGAAAGGCCCCTGGATTTCAGGAAGTTGCTTCTTGATTTTACAGCTGTTTCCAGAGAGGCAAGGCTAGAAGCCAGATAACACGGGGGTGACAGGGGCTTGGGGAGCGAGGGGACAGGGCAAAGATTGCATATTTCCAGAGCAGCGGGGGGTGGGGAGGTCTAAGTCAGACTGGGGCTGGGGGAGGGGGCAGATGCTGGAGTTTATTTTAGCAACAACTCTCCGGGCAGGGGTTATGGTAGAAGAGGCCTTGGGAGAAAGAACCCGATGAGCAGAGGAAAAGTGTATTCTTCCTCTGAGATTGTAGGGAAATAGAAAAGAATGGATGTAGATTTGATATGCTTCTGTGAATACCCCTCCCCGGTCAAGATGGCACTAAAGAGAAGGAATGAGCAGTGATGGGAATCCATTCCCCTTCATCCAAGGGCACCCAGGCCTCTGTGTGCGGTCCCCAGGGCAGCCCACAGGCCAGTGCCCTTCCGGCACGTTTCTCACTTGAATTTGGACCCTTTTCACAGAGCTCGATTCAATATAAAGACTGTCCCTTACACTGACATTGTATCCTCTTCACTTTTTTGGTATTAAAATGTCATTTGCTGAACACGAAACAATGATCACAGATCAACGTTTGGGCTTATCCATGTCTTCGCAAAAGAAAAAAACACCGCATTGTTCCATCGGGGCCCTCCTCTGTCACCACCGCCATTTATTTTTCATATTCTGTTTGTAAAATAAATCACTGGGAACCATTGTTCTGAAACGAATGTTTAAATACCTCCAAAACACAGTTTTAAAGAAAACGATTTAAAACATATTTTTGAGTACCCAAGGAAAGCCGTTTGGGCTCCCTGGTTAGGGTTTACGAGCTCATGCCAACGCATCACCGAATCGTGACTTGTTTCTGGAAAGGCCCATCTTGAAGATGGGTGGGAAGCCAAGTCTTTCTGACTCCGCTGCTTCCCAAAGGACCACATGTGGACTTCTGCGCACCTCCCTCCAGAGACACCAATTAACGGTTGGTGGTGGGAATTGAGTTCAGAGCAGCCCTGGATCTCAGACCTCTAAACCGGGAAGGAACTTCATCTTGTCATCTACTCTGGATTGTTCTATTGGAGGCCCTTTCAAAGGGAGCAAATTTGTCTAAAGCCACACAACCAACTAGCAGCAGAGCTGAGATGAGAGAGGCCCCGTCTCCACACCCCATCTCCAGCCAGCCCTCTCCCATCTCCGCTTACCCCTGGCTCAGTGTCATGGCAACCCCCCCTTTCCCGACAGGTAAGCCTCAAGCCAAGCAATGGGAGCCTAGGCCAGCACGTAGGCCTGTCAGGTGGTCCATGGAGCAGAGGCCATTGTCTCCTTTGTAATGTAATAGTGGCTGTTGCCTCAAATGTTTCATGCTTTCCTGATCCTATGGCTCAGAGTTGCTGCCGCGGCAGCCTATGTCCCCTCCCAGAGGGGCGTCTCTGGAAATGACTCGGGTCCAGTCCAGGGCCCAGGCTCTGGCGGACCACCTCAGCCTCCACGATTTCAACAAGGCTTTCCTGCAGACACCTCCACTGCCCGCTCCTTTCCCTCACCTCCCTGTTCGGCGCGCACCCTCAGGAGGGGCTGGTGAACCAGACCTTGGGAGAATCTCAGTTCTACCAATTGGCACAAAAATTCTCCTGGTAACCTTTGAGGAATTACAAACAAGAACTCCTCTGGGGCTGGCAGAGACCTAGCAGAGTCACCTTAATACTGTGGCCATAAGAGACGCTGTGGACAGGACGATGTGGGGGGTTAGAATAGGTAAGGGTTTGGGCCACCCTGAGGGATGAAGGGAGAACCAGGAGCCTTGCACAGAGATGACATTTGAGCTGGGCCTTGAAGAATGACTGAGGGGCAGGGAAGGACCTTCCAAACAGCTCCCTGTCCCTAGCTAGTCACAGAACCAGCCTCAGAGAGCAAATAAAACAGAAGCTAGAGAGAAGAATCTCATTAGCAGCCAGGTAGGGCCCACCAGACGACATGCAGCTACTGGACAGTGTAGAAGCCAATGGCCCGTCGTGGCTGGTTTGGGTTATGCCCCAGCTGTTAGTATAAGATTATCTGTCCACTGACTATAAACTCAGATTTAATGCCCCAATGCCATTTAAGTTACTCTATTTTGGGCTTGTTTGACCTTTTTTAGAGTTTGTAGAATAAAATTTTGTAGAGCCCATGCCATGAAAAATAAAGTGTGAGAAATTAAAATGTCCACTCTTCTACTGACAAGTCTGACAAGTTATACTGACTTGTTATACAAGTTATCTCAATGCCATCTGTGCCCTTGGCTGGTGACCACAAGTAATGTTATGACCACTTCCTGCTGCATATTATGATGAGGTGTTTAGTGGGAGATACGTCATGAGCGAGCCTGTGTTTTAAAAGTTCATGTGTGTCATTGAAATGAACATACAGGAATCCAGAAACACTCTCCATGGACAAGAGCATGTGTGTGGGAATCGGGAAGACTTCACTTCTCGCCCGGATTCAACTGCTGGCACCATCTCTCTCATCCCTGAGGGTACAAACGGAATAGATGGTTTCTAAGGACTCTTCCAGCTCTTCCATTTCTGTTCCAAAATTCAAGGGATTCCTTTATTGAACAGCGGGGTGGGGCATTCCTTTCCATGTCTATCGGTCTCGTGTCTGATGTGTGTTTGAAACCCGGACGCCTTGCTTTCTCAGGAACTCTCAGCATGGGTAAGAGTTGACTCCAAAATTAGTCAGTGGCTAATGACCATTGTCCCATTTTTGTCATTGCTGAGAAAGAGCCAGCAGGCTGGGGGAAGGGAGAAAAGGGGACTGGGGCTGGGGCAGAGATCACCTCTGTGGTAGTGGGGGATCACCAGGTCTGAGCTGTCCAAATGCGAGTTTGCTCACATGGCTAGCGGGAGGCTGGGAAGGGGGTGCTGGGGCCCCCAGTCTGCCAGCACTGTGTAGGTTCTTGGGGCCAGCGAGGGTGTTTTCTGTCTCTCTCAGTCCTCTGCCACAGAGGTGAGGACCCTTCCTCCTGACCCTCCTCCCCCATACTTCCTTGCTGGTGGCCTCTTCTGTCTGCTGGTGACTGGGCTCACTGCCATCACCTGGGCTTCCCGGTTCACATGACTTTCTGTTGAACAAACGAACACTTACTCGTCCCTGCCCCCAACAAGACAAAGGCAACTCATTCAGAATCGCTGCTGCCCAGCTGACAGATGTTCTGGCCTCCTTGCCCTGCAGCCAGGCAGGCTGCTGACCCCAAAGGTGAAAGGCTCTGTCACCCATTCTCATCCCCCGGTTGGCCAGTTCCTATCCAGGGTCATCCAAGAATTTTGACATTTGTCTTTCCTCCCCTACTCCTGCCTCCACAGCTCTTAGCGCCTGTTAGGACAGAACTGTTCCCAGAGTGGCCTTTGATCAGCTCAGCTGCAGAATGAAAGGACGGGCCACGTGGTCAGGGCTGCCCCGCCACAGCGGCTCACATCCGACACGTGCGGACCTGGCTGTGCTTTGGCGCAGACAAGGCCACGAGGAGCCCGTGCGGCGCTTCCCCACAGTGCGGCGAGAAGCCCCCTTATGGGAATTTAGCGGCTGAAATAACAAGTGCCAACTTTCTGGCTTATCATGACCTTGGGCCCAGCAATCTTCCTTTGGTACTTTACGGCTTAGCTTTGAGAGTCTAGAGGAGCACCCAACCAAATGGCCTTGGCGCCTGCAGGAGGTAGCTTTGACTTCCAACAAGGACACTCCCAGAAGGTTCTATGGAGGAGATGACATTTGAGCTGGGCTGAAGGAGAGGTAGGATTTCACTGGGCGGAAATGGAGATGGGAGGGCTTTTATCGCTGCAGCCGCCTGGGTGTGAAGGTGGGAGAAGGCACAGCTGATCTGAGCAGCGGGGAGCGGGAAGCACAGCCAGTGAGGCAGGATGGACCGTGCCACCACCCATGTGCTCCTCCACGTGGTCTTTCAGACTGCCTGGGAGTCCTGAGCCTCGTTCGAGCAAAACTCTTTAGACCTCTTTCTTTGTAGAAATTCATAAAGAGGGTTTGGAAGCAAAAGCCACCCCCAAGGAGTCCTTGAAAGGCAATTTAATGATCTCAACGGACTCCCTCCTTGTCTAGGCCTCTTTGGAAACTCCCAACATTTTCCTCCAGAAGTTACTGAGTGCGCTCTGTGCTTGCACCCCAAACCACAGCGAATGAGAAAGTCTACAAACAGCCTACTGGCTTGTCATTGAGACTCTTAGAAATCACTTCGGTGCCTTTCAACTCTTTTCATAGGTCATTTGCAGGGCAATAAAAGTTTGAGTAACTGTCACAGCTTTGGGTGACCCCTTGCTCCCCTGCCAATAGTCAGGGCAGAGATTCAGGAATAAGACCCTGAAGGGCCTGCTCCCAGCACACCTGTCAGGCCTGGAGCGCAGATCCTCCGGGACCGGAGCCCTGCAGTCTGAGCACCACCAGCTCCGGCTCTAGCCCTGCCCTAGGAACCGCCTTTCCCCGAAATTACATCCACTTCTGGACCTTTTTATGACGATAGATCCCTGTTCATGCAACCATGTTTTCGTTTAGAAAAATAATAAGAACCTTTCCCTTAAGATCATCATCCCAACAAAACCAAACTAATGGTGAGGGACAGACTGAACTGCACACAGGTAAGACCGAAGTCCAGTCGCGTGTGATGGGAGAAGCGGCAGGAAGGAGAAAGAAGTGAAGAGAAGTGAACAGAAAGCAAACCACGGTCCCAGGGAAGACAATGCAATCGGACTATGGTGTAGGGATGCTGTCAGAAGAAAAATCAGATCTAAAGGGACCTGCCACATTAAGGGTTGAAGAGGCATTTTGCTTCGGCTTGGAACTGGCATAGGGAAGCTGCACTTTGGAGACAAACCCTAAGAGCCACACAGAGGCTGGAAAGATTGAATTTGGAGGCTGAGAGAAGACTAATGTGGGAGACTCCCCAAAGGCAATTTCTCATGCTGGACTTGGCCATGTCGCCCCTTGTCATTTGCCTCCACCTGTCTGATACCCGGAGATTATTTGCACTGTTCCATGGTAGTTATACTTCAGGGTCTGTCCTTGTGAGGTAAGAACTGAGAGGGTACAAATCTTCCTTTCCAAACTAGGTCAGTTTAGCCTGAGCTGACCAGAGGCAAGATTCACTGTCTCCCCTCCCACCGCCCTACCCCTACAGATCACAGTCTTAGACTGAAGGTGTCCGTCACCATGACAACCTGATTATAAATTGCCTGTTATCCTCCTAACTCCAGCTCAAATGCGACCTCCTCTGGCAGGCCGTCCTTGATGCCTAGCCCACGTCTTTCTCTCTCCTGAAGCCCCATGGCCCTCGGAACTGCCTTTGCTCTGGTACTTGGCACACTCTACCACTAGACGGCAAGCTCTTTGAGGGCAGGATCCACGCCCCATTCACCTCCGGGTCCCCCACAGGGCTGAGCCTGGTGGACCCTCTCAGAGGCGTGCAGGAGCGGCAGAGGAGGGCGCGGGCTCTGGGCCTGGCTCGGCGTGCCGTGCTGGCAGGCTGGCCAAGCTGGGCTGGGAGTGGACCTTCTCCTGAGGCTGGTCATCCTCCTTCCCTCCTCTTCTCACCCCCAGCCCTTTCCTCGAAGACCTCACTCTTTCACTGTCTTCAGCCAACTGTCACCATGGGGCAGAGTCCTCTGGAGGGCTTCCGCTGTTAACAGCTTAGAATGTTGCTGCTCCCAGAAGTCTTTGCACTGAACAGTGGGGGGCGGGGAGGGTGGGATTGAAGGAAGTTAGGGGGAGAAGCTCCTCTTCACAATGACATGTACTCCTATTAGAGGATTTCGGCATGTCAGGCTGGATAAGGAGGCATTTGGGGGGCTGGGGGGGCTGTTTCTTGACACTTTTCAATCATAGCCCCTTAGTATTGTGAGCTACTTTCCTTCTCTTTCTGCCTATGCCCTTAAATATATATATACATATATATACATATGTATATATATACATATGTATATATGTGTGTATATATATATATACATACGTATATATATACACATATGTATATATATATGCTGGTACATAGTAGCCCTTAAATAAATAGTGATCATTACTGTCATTACTACAAGTTAAGAACATGAACAACACAGACCCATGAAAACGCAAAGCCCACCCTAAACACACAAGTGCTTGGAAATACCAAGCAGGAGATGTAGATGGGTTTTGTTGGGGGGGTTTCTGAAAGGAGTGTCAAGGTGGGTTTTGAAGCACCTGCCTCCCTGGTGGGGGATACAGTCTGAGCAAAGATGAGGTGAAAACCAGTAGGTTGTGTGTGCACAGGAAATGGCTGACGACTGAAGAGGGCCTTCTAAGAGACCAACATGTGGAGTTGGTTAGATGGCAGGAGGCAGTGGGAGTGGAGAGAGGGGTCAAGTTGAAGGGAGATGTGATGATGGATTCAGCTTTGGGTTGCACTTGCATGTGTTGGTAGGTCAGTTAGAGGACATGTCCCTGGGCGCCTGGGGATCCCAGGCTGAGTGTGGAGAGATGGGGTCTCAGGGAGTGACTGGATCATGCGAAGCAGCAAGGACGAAGGAAGGGGCTGGGTACAGGGTGCAGGGGGTGTTCAAATGACAAACGTTGGGTAGGGGGTGATGATGATAATGGCAGTACTGCTTTCGGCCCTTAGGAACTCACCAATTGCAACAGAAAAGTTCAAAACTATGCATAAGGCCAGGGAGAAAAATATCGGATGGGGGAAGAAGAAGTCATTAGAAACCTTAACTGTGCTGGAAGGGCAACTTTATTTAAAATAAATATTGACACTGTATTTACGTAGCAATTTCAAAAATTAACATTTTTATTGTCTTTCTGGGCTGGGAGATAGACAAGCGGTCCCAAAAAAGTGTATACCAGGTGTCTATAGATGCTATTACATTTTGAAAATGAAAAGTATTTTAATAAACACTGGCTTTACCATTATTCAGTTGTGTATACATTTTTAGGGGGACACCATATATTAAGGGCTAGATAAATGTTGAGTTGAAGCTCCCACTTGGCCCTCTCCCTGGGCTTGTTGTGGAAACCAACCTGCCTCTCTGTTCATCTCCCTTCAGGTGCCAGCCAGGAAGTAAATTTTGCCAAATTAAATCACTTTTACATGATTTGTGGTTCTCCGCCACCCAGCATCACTAAGCTGATGTTTGTTACAAAGTTTTGAAGGGAAATAACAGTCCTTTCCAGGGGTAAAACCCTCTATTTTTTCCCCCAACACAAGTCATGTTAACAATAGTTTTCAGTGGGTGGTGAGATGATAGGAAATGTCTATTTTCTTTACATTATCCAAATAATAGTTTCATAGTTAAATTTTTTGTTTGTTTTGAAGAAAGAAGAGTTGATGATTAGAGTTCTCGCTCTCAGAAGCCTTTTAAGAGAATTCCTCCAAGTCCTGAAATTCCTAGTGACATAGCAACATCTCTGTGTCTTTCAAGAGAAAATTCTCAGCATAATATTCAAATTTTTAAATTTTATTTTTAAGAAATGCATGAGCAGAAATTCTACACAGTGAGCTGTAGGATTGCATTTCAAAATAGTTTTCTGCCTCCCACGTGGCCGCTCCATGTTCTTTCAATGTAGGACGTCACCCATGAGTATCAGCGCTCTAAGGCATTACAGAAAAAAGTGATTTTGGAATATTCCTGAGAATATCATTGTAAGGATAGGACCTATGTCATATGACAAGGAGAAACTCAGGTAGCAGGGAAGGATGAAGAAAATACCATGTGGCTAGGATCGTCTCCAACTCATATTCAGACAACATGAACTTGACCCATGAAGCACAAGGTGCTGCTCGCTGCCCCACTGCGTCTTCATACCCCCACGCTCTGATGGCTCTTCCTGTGCCCCCAAACACTCTCTGCTGGCCTGCTGCTGGGCCTTCCGTCCATTGACCCAGCCTTTACTGAGCACCTAGTATGTGCCTCTCATTGTCTTGGCTCTCAGGGACAGAAATGGACAGGACAGATCCCTACCTTGAAGAGGCTATGTGCCGAGAGGAGAGGCAGCTGTGCCAAGGTCACAGGCTAGCAGACGTTGGCTGGCACAGAGGCCTGGGCAGAGCGTAAGGGAGCACAGAGAGCTGCAATCCTGCTGGCAGAGGAGAGGATGGGGAGGACATAAGGCAAAGAGATCACGAAGGAGGGGAAGCCTGCATCCTTTCACACTGGGGAGAGTGATGAGAGAGGAACTGGAGTGGGGAGCCAGAGAGCCCCACTGAGAGAAGCGCTCAGGAATGAAGAAGGGAGTTATCTGGGACCTATTCTGCCAAAATGTTAAAGGGAAGACTGAGTGCCATTGACCTAGGACTTGAGAAGGTCAAGGTCGGAGGCAGTATTCTAAGTTGGACCACAAGATTCCAGCCTCCTGGTGCACCTGCCTATGCAATCCCCTCCCCTTAAGAGTGAGCAGGACTTGTGAAGGTAATATAATTTCACTGCCGTGATTGTTACCTTATATGGCACATGGGTTTTTGTAGATGTAATCAAAGTCCCTAATCAGTAGACTTTGAGTTAATTAAAAGGGAGATTATCCTGGGTGGGCCTGACTAATCAGGTGACCCCCCCCTTTTTAAGAGTATTTTATTTTATTTTTGTTAATCCTCACCTGAAGATCAGATCTTTCTTTCTTTCTTTCTTTCTTTCTTTCTTTCTTTCTTTCTTTCTTTCATAAATTTATTTTTGTTACAGATGTTTCTCCTTTTTCCCCCTCTGATTCCCCCCTCTCCCTCCCTCCCCGCCCTGTCCCCAGCTTTGTTGTCCATGTCCATTGTTCATGCACACATGCATATAAGTTCTGTGGTTTATCTCTCCCCCAGTGACCCTTTGGTCCAATGCTCTAACTGCTGAGCCAAACCGGCCAGGGCAGGTGAACCCTTTAAAAAATGTCAGGCCTTCAAAATCATATTGAACATAAACTGTAATTGAAAAAATTTTTTTTTAAGTTTCCAGGACTTCCCAGAAGTCATAGTGATTCCAACCAGCAGAGACACTCTTCTCGGCCTTGAAGAAGCAATGTGCCGTGTCGTGGAGAGGACTATATCACAGGGAACGGCAGGTGGCCTGTAGGGACTGGAACAATTGACCGAGTGAATTCTGTCAATAAGCAGTGAGCTTGGAAGGAACCCCAAGCCTCAGGCGAGACTGAAGTCCTGGTCAACACCGATTTCAGTCTGCTGAGACCCTGGGCAGAGAACCCAGCTAACCCTGGACTCCAGATCATGCGAGGTAACACATTTATGTTGTTTTAAGTCACTAAATGTGTGGTACTTTGTCACACAGCAGAAGGAAATGGATACAGTGGGTACAGAAGGGAATACATGTTGGAGAGCGAGGAAGAGGTAAGGTCTAAAGCCCTGTGAGACGCTGGGAAGCAAGAAGCATTCTGGTCGGCTGGAGTCCTTCAGTGAGAGGTGCTGAAAAACAAAGTCAAGCAAAGAAGCTCTGACTCCTCCCAAGGCTCCCTGAGGATGTCGAACCCTTACATCTTGCCTGGGCAGGAGGAATGCTCAGGTGAGTGAGCCATGCTGGCTGCAGCCCTATGGCATCTCTTGTGCAACCAATGATTGGTGCAGAGGACAGAATTCACACAGAGGTGCCTTCTACATCTTGGGGAGCCATCAGCAATGTTTTTCGGTTGAAGGCACAGACTTTTGTCCCCTGAAACTTGGCAAGATTTTTTCCTGAAACTTAGTTGTTTCCTACAACTTTCTTTCATGTTGTTACTCGCTACCAAGGGCACAAAAACAAGCTCTCTCACTTTGTGCTGCATTCTCGATTCTTTCAGAATATTGACAAAATACAGGGGGACTTCCGGTCAAGATGGCGGGTAGGTAAACGCGGTATCGCGTCCTCCCACAACCACATCAAAGTTACAACTAAACTACAGAACAACCATCATTCAGAACTGCCTGAAATGAGCTGAATGAAAGTCCTACAACTACAGAATTAAAGCAGCAGCCACATCCAGACTGGTAGGAGGGGCAGAGGCAGAGGGGCTGGTCCCACAACCACATGTGGCGGATAAAAATTAGGAGGACACCTCGGCTGGGAAGGTCCTCCCTGAGGACTGAGGGGTCCCCGTCCCACACCACACACCCCGCTCAGGGTTCCAGTGCCAGGAAGAGAATCCCCATAACTTCTGGCTGGAAAACAAGCAGGAACTGAGGCTCAGGGAGGCTGAGGTGGCTAGAGCCCCAGGCAGTTCCCCTTAAAGGGCCCATGCACGGATTTATCAGATTCGCACCCTCCAGGCTCCAGTGTGGGGGAGGCAGCTCGAAAGGGACCAGAGACATAGGGGGAAGAACTGAGTTGTTTGGCATTGGGGCAAGGGCTGGAGAGGCAGCTTTCTCCTGGACAGACTTGCTATGGGGAGCGATTGTTCCTCTGGTGAGCCCTTTCCCAGGGCAGCAGATGGCCGCCATACCTGGGACTCCAGCAACCTGACTCACCCTGTTTGCCCCACCCTGGTAATTCCCTGAAGCCCCACCCCACCCAACTTTCAGGCCCACCCAAGCTATTTCCAGTGGCTTTACCATAGGATTGGCCTGTCTTGGATCCTGCTTCAGATTTTCCTAAATTCTCTCAAACAAGCAGCATCTGGTCTCAGTGAGCCTCATACCTCTTGTTAAGTGGCCCCAGGCTTGGCACTAGGCTTTGCCTGAGCACCTCCAAGCCCAGCACAAGAAGCAGCCATTGGCAGATCACTTTGTAGTTTATGCCTGGTGGTCCTGGGTAGAACACAGGCAGTGGCTAACCTTGCCCCAGAGCCAGCACACCCAGTGGACAGCTTCAGACCACATCAAAGCACCACCACCCAACTACCTCCACAAGTGACACACTCAAGGAATGGACTCAGTGGGTACCAGAGCCCTGCTGAAGTAAGTCTTGCTCTGTGTGGTGGGCCCCTGCACAGCTGATCATCCAAGGTAGTCAGAGGTTGGTAGATAGTGGGCACAGCCAGTCCTTGCAGCTGATCAGCCTGAGCAAAACCCTCTCATTGATGTGCCAAAAGCAATCAAGACTCAATTACAACAGAAGGGTGTAAAGTCCACATGAGGGGTGCACCTCGAAGGCCCAGCTGGAAGACCAGGGAGGCTGTGCCACTGGACCCTACAGGACAGCTACTACAACAGGCCACCCTAGGAAGCCCAGAAGACATAACAACTCTACCTAATACATAGAAACAAACATAGAAAGGCAGCCAAAATGAGGAAACAAAGAAACATGTCCCAAATGAAAGAATAGAACAAAACTCCAGGAAAAGAACTAAGTGAAATGGAGATAAGCAACCTAACAGATACAGAGTTCAAAACACTGCTTATAAGGATGCTCAATGAACTTATTGAGAACTTCAGTGAGCTTAGTGAGGAACTCAAGAGCATAAAAAAAGAACCAGTCAGAAATGAAGGATGCACAGTCAGAAATGAAGGAGGCACTAACTAAAATAATAATTTACAGAGATTCAATATTAGAGTAGGTAAAGCCAAGGAGCAGACCATCGATTTGGAATATAAGGAAGCAAAAAACACCCAATTAAATCAGCAAAAAGAAAAAAGAATCCAAGAAAATGAGGATAGTGTAAGGAGCCTCTGAGACAACTGCAAGCATGCCAACATTCGCATCATGGGGGTGCCAGAAGGAGAAGAGAGAGAACAAGAAATTGGAAAACTATTTGAAACAATAATGACAGAAAACTTCCCTAACGTGGTAAAGGAAACTGACATACAAGTCCAGGAAGCAGAGAGAGTCCCAAACAAAATGAACCCAAAGAGGTCCACACCAAGACACATCATCATCAAAATGTAAAAGTTTCCAGACAAAGAGAGAATCTTAAAAGCAGCCAAGAGAAAAGCAGTTAGTTACCTACAAGGGAGTTCCCGTAAGACTGTCAGCTGATTTCTCAAAAGAAACTTTGCAGGCCAGAAGAGAGTGGCAAGAAATATTTAGAGTGATGAAAAGCAAGAATCTACAACCAAGATTACTCTATCCCGCAAAGCTATCATTTAAAATCAATGGCCATAACAAGAATTTCCCAGACAAGAAAAAGCTAAAGGAATTCATCACCACCAAATCATTATTTTTTTTATTTTATTTTATTTTTTTATCCTCACCCGAAGATATTTTTCCATTTTTTGTTCAGGTAGAGTGGGAGGGAGAGAGAGGAAAAGAGAGAGAGAGAAACATCGACATGAAAGGGACACATCGAGTGGCTGCCACCCACACGACCAACCAGGGCTGGGGACAAACTGCAACCGAGGTATGCGCCCTTAGCAGGAACTGAACCCAAGTCTCTCTGGACTGCAGGCTAATGCTCTAACCACTGAGCAAAACCGGCCAGGGCCCAAATCATTATTATATGAAATGTTGAAGGGTCTTCTTAAAAAAAAAGATTAAAATTATGAACAAATAGAATGGCAATAAATACATATTTATCAACAATTGAATCTATACACAAAATGAGCAAGCAGAACAGAAACATTTTAATAGATACAGAGAATATTTTGTTGGTTGCCAGATGGGAGAAGGGTTGGGGGAATGGGTGAAAAAGGTGAAGGGATTAAGAAATACAAATTGGTTGTTAAACTGACAAACCTCCAAGGGAAGGGGGGTAGGGGGGTGGGAAGAAATAAGCCAAAGAACTTATATGCATATTTGCATAATTAATGGACACAGACAACAGTGTGGGTAAAGGCAGGAGGGGGGCAGAAACAGGGAGGAGGGGGTCAATAGGGGAAAAAGGGGAAACATCTGTAATACATTCAACAATAAAGATAAGTTAAAAACTAATTTAAAAAAATAATGCAAAAAATAAAAATAAAACATAAAAGGGTAGCCAGTTTATTTTTCCTTCAATGAGGCCAATATTTGGTTTTTCTTTCTTTCTTCTTTTTTCTCTTTTAAAAAAGTATTTTTTGGAAGGGTCAGACCAGGTTCTTTTGGACTGGTAAATCATTTCAACATTTGAATCATTTTTTTTGTTGTTGTTGTTGTTCATCCTAACCCGAGGATATTTTTTCACTGATTCTCAGACAGAGTGGAAGGGAGAGAGGGAGAGAGATAGTGAAACATCACTGTGAGAGAGAGACATCAATTGGTTGGCCCCTGCACGACCCCCACCGGGGCTGGGGATCAAACCGCAACCCAGGCACATGTCCTTGACTGGGAATTGAACCTGTGATTCTTTGGTCTGAGGGCCAACACTCTAACCACTGAGCCAAACTGGCCAGGGCAAATTTTTAAATCATTTTTAAAGAGTTCAGAGGGACAATTTTCTTAACATTGGAAATAATTAAAGGTTATATAATATGCACAGAAAGGACACATTTCTTTAAAAAGAAAATCCTCCATCTCTTTTTCTTCTACCTTGTAAATCTCCTCAAGAAATAACAAAACATTTCAGCTGGTCTTCAGTTGGTTATTCAGGGTGATTTGCTCTATATTTGATTTGTAATTCCCATTTGGTCCTAGGAGGAGGTGAGTGTAACATCCACCCACTCCTCAGCTACCTTGGATCCCAATAAACATTTTTAAAATTTATTTATTTTATATGTTTTTATTGATTTTCCAGAGAAAGAAGAAAGAAGAGAGAGATAGAAACATTGATGTGAGAGACACATCAATTGGCTCTCTACTGCAGGCCCCATACTGGGGATCAAGCATACAACCTGGGCATGCGCCCTGACTGGGAATCAAAGTGGGACCTTTCAGATCATGGGACGATGCTCAAGGCACTGAGCCACACCGGCAGGGCCCAATAAAACATTCTTAATGATGAAGTTATCTTTACATAAAATCTCAAAGCTCTAGCAGATTGTGGGATAGAACATTGTGTCTATTTGGGGAGAAGAATATGGCATGGTGTTGCTGTCACGTCAGCACGTAGAAGCAGTTACAGACATCAAAGGCAGTTAACAGTACAGGATGATTGCATGTTGCGGCACAAAGAGTCCAGACAATCAAAGGTGTAATTGCAGAGGAGGGAGGAATTGCCTACAGCCCAGATTACCAGCCTTGAGCCCATCTTTGAAGGAAGGGTGAGCTCCCATCAGTGGTGATGACTGAGAAGAGGACTCTAACAAGAAGTCATTCGGAAGGTCCAAGAGTCTATACATATTTGTGTAACAATAAGTAAACAAGCTGGACCCTGGCCAGAGTGGATCAGTGGATAGAGCATTGGCCTGTGCACCAAAGGGCCATGAGTTCTATTCCCAGTCAAGGGCTTGTACCTGGGTTGCAGTTTCAATCCCTGCCCCTGGTTGGGGTGCATGTGGGAGGCAACCAATTGATGTGTCTCTCTCACCTCTCTCTCTCTCTCTCTCTCCCTTTCCCTCTGCCTTGCTCCCTCCCACTGTCTCTAAAATTCAATGGAAAAAATATCCTCAGGTGAGAATTAACAACAACCAAAAAGTAAACCAGCTGGGTTGAAGGTGGGATTCACAACAGGAAGTACGGGAGGTGTTCAGGAAAGCAAGCAGCTGTGACAAGGTTTGGTTACTGAGTCTAGACCTCTCCTATCTGCAATGGAAAGCCACCGAAGTCTTTTGGGTCCCACAGAGGCAAATATTTCATGAAGATCCATGGTCAGTTTTGTCTATTTGGATTGCTTGATGGGCATTTATGGCAAAAGTGATAAGGACCCAGCCAGGGCAGGGGCAGGGGGAAAGGAAAGGGGAAGATGGCATTCAAAATATAATATCCAGAATAAACAAAAGTACGTGTGCTTCTCTATGGAATCTGTTGACATCACAAAACTTCAAAGGTTTTGGCAGAGACCTTGCTTGTTTGGTGGGAACAAGTAGTCTTAGGCAAACTTCCTTTCTCTTTGCAGAGAAATAAGATCATATGTGGGCTTTGACATTTTTACAGAATTAGCTCATGACTAACTGAGAACTTCAGGGATTAGTCACATCTGGAACAGAGGAGTACCCTGAGGAATGTGTGATTAGCCCTGATATGAATCTCATTTTCCTTCCTGCCATTTTGACTTTGTTCTTGCCTCCACTCTCCAGCAGCCATGAAACTGAGTGGCCCCTGTCTCCCTGGTACATGGAGACCAGTGAAATGAAGGAGAGGAGACACCAAGGTAAGAGCTAATTTCTGTTGAGCACCCACATTGTACCAAGTCCTCTGCTAGAAACTAATAAATGTAAGGTGCCTGGAACAGTCAGGTCTCAGTGAATGTTCGTTTCCTTTCTCCCTGCTATTAAATTAGCAAGAGGGCATGAGATGGTGACAGGAGCCACAAGGGAGGCTGGCAAGAAGCCCTGTCTGCTCTGGAATGCAGCGTGCTGGGTCTGCCCACCCTCTGGGAGGAAGAGAAGCTGTCCCTCTCTGAGCACTTAGGAAGGAAAGAAGCCTTCCCCCTCGGCGCTCCAGCTCTGCCCTGGCCAGGGCCAGAACTGAGGCCTGGGGTGGGGGTCGGGGTGGGGGCTAGAATGAGTGGCCCTGTTACTCACTGCTTCTCTCCACCAAGCAGTCAGTCTTCTACCCCCGGGTCACCCTTTTGGTCAGAGCAAGATGTCCTGGACAGTGATCTCTCTCACCTCGCCTTTTCTTCCTTTGTCTTATGGTCAGTTTCTGAATTTTCTTATTTTTTAGAGAGGAGGAGCAGCACTGGCTTGAATTATAGTCCAAAGGGACACAGGTCTAGAGTACCCAGATCTGGCTTCACAGGGAACTTCTTCCTTCCCCACGAGCCCCAGATCCCATGGGAGATGGTAGCGTCTCTTTTCCCCAGTCCCCGCCTCACAGTGGTCCACTTGTCACACGGAAGGTGGCTGCAGCTCTGGTGGTGTGAGAGGGGAACATATTCAGAGCCCAGAGTTTTAGAGTTTGGTACAGTGGAGAGAACAGCCCGTACTCAGGAGGTCTGGGTTTTAGTCTATGTTTAGCTTGTTAAGCCCTTGAGAAAATCATGTCCCCCTCGAGTCTCAGTCTCCTTGTTTACCATACAGGAATCACAGAGCTTATCCCTGAGGCTTGCCGGATTGGCATGAGGATGGGAAGACACACAGAGCACCCTTGCCGATACACGGCATCTACTTGCACTGGCTAAATGCTTCCTACCGTTATCTCCTTTCCCAGATCCAACACTCCAGCTCTACAGGGTTATCTCCTTGGCAGGGGGCCTCAGCTTCTCCTACTCATTTGTTGTTAATCCTCACCCAAGGATACTTTTCCATTGATTTTTTAGATAGAGCAGAAGGGAGGGAGAGAGGGAGGAAGAGAGAGAGAGAGAGAGAAAGCGCGCGCGAGAGAGAAACATATCAATTGGTTGCCTCCTGCACAACCCTGACTGGGGCTGGGGATTGAACCTGCAACCCAGCTACATGCCCTTGACTGGGAATCAAATCCTCGACCCCTCTGTCCGTGGGCTGATGCGCTAACCACTGAGCAAAACTGGCCAGGGCAGCTTCTCCTATTCTTACTTTTTAAAAAATTATCATTTCCATTCTTTTTCCATGTTAAGTGTTACTCTGGACATTCTCCATGACTTCACTTCCCTTTGAGTTCTGGAGCCTCCAAACCAGACTGTTTTCTAAAACTATGTTTAATAGGTGCGAAGATGTTGTATGGAGTGATCTTGGTCTTTCGTAGAGTGTGCAAAACTAAAAGGAGCACTTAATATGTTCTGTAGAAATTCTTTGCTGTTGGTTCCCCTCAGAGGAGAGAAGCCATTTAAAATGTTTTCTAGAAAGGCAAAGCCCCAGAATCAGGCTGGGAAATGCTAACAGTGAACACGTGGTTCTGAGGCACACGAGAGGCCCTGAGAAAGATTTCAAGCTTAGATCCCAAATTTCCAGTCCACGTTCTTATTTCACTGAATTGTGAGCTCCTTCAGGGCAGGGACCATGCTTCAGTCGTTTTTGCATCCCCAGGATATAGCACATAGGAGCATACATCTTTGTTGAGGGAATATCTCTATCAATATTTTACCAAAATAAGGCAGAAAACTTGGATCCATGGACTCCTGGAACCTGGCACCACCAGGCCAAAAGATACAGGATTCCCAAATCAGGTTCTGTCCATGGGCCTCTGACACTAGGACCCGGGACAGCACCAGCCAGAAGACGATTCCTGGTGTGTTGCTGGACTTCCAGCTCCAGCCAGATGGAGGAAGCACACTGTACTCTCGCTGTCACGAATTCAACGAAACACTCTGAACAAAATACCGCCCCCCCCCAAAATAACAATTAATTGAGGACTCTGAAAGGTAAACAAAAGCAGGTGGATTGGGAAGAGAAATCAGTCATACGCGTGACCAGGGTGATAGCCTGAATTTCCTAGAATCCTTCTGCTGGCTTTGATCCAAGGATGAGCTGCGTCACGAACCGGCACAGCAGTCACAGACACGAGTCAAAGACACAGCTGCAAGAAGCAGCCCATCCTTCTGGCTAGGCGACCTGGAAACGGTGCCCCTGCAAGCCAGAGTGTGGAGGGAATCACGGTTGCTTTCCCTCGGTTACTTTTCTCTCAGCTCAGCCACAAGGCCAGATGCAGCCCGAGACAGCCCTGCCACCACCACCATGGCAGCGGCTCGGCCACCTACAGTCCCTGAGAGCAACCTGTACGTCTGGACAGAGCAGCCTAGAAAAGGGCCCCTGCTATGTGGTGATATGAAGAGGGCCAGCTCAGTGTCATGAAACTTTGCAACATCATCAGAGACTGTAGCTGTGAGAGAAACCCCCATCTTTCTAGCCAGGAGCCCGGGGAAACGGGATCCTGGGAACTGAGGAAAGTGAAGGATCTGCACAGGGAAGAATGGGAGGAAGAGAGTCCGTGAACGAACCCTCTGAAGTCCTGGGATGACCTCCCAGCTGTGCGTGTGCGGGACACACCCAAACAGCACACCAAAGCCTTGGAAACCTGAGCCGACCGTGGGACCACTGCCTGCGGACAGGGAGACAGACCTTGCAGTCTGCACGGAACTGCTTGGCTGGCAGGTTGAAACAAAGTGAAATAATAGGTCAACATGCTCTGGTTTTCACAGGACCCAGTGTCCCCTAACATCCCATAAAAAAACACCCAGGATACAATGTAAAATTATCTAATATAATAAGAACCAAGAAAATGTGACCAATTCCCAAGGGATAAAGCAAGACAATATTGGAATTACTAGGAAAAAATTGTATACCAGCTATTGTAACCATCCTTCATGATGTAAAGGTAAACACTCTTTAAATACATGGAAAGATAGAAGTTCTTAGTACAGAAATAATAGAAACTTAAAAAAAAAATACCAAATGGAAATTTTAGAACGGAAAAATACAATATCTGGAATTTAAACACCAGTGGATGGGCTCAATAGCAGAATACAAACGACAGAGGGGAAAATTAGTAGACTGGATGACAGATCAATAGAAATAATACAATCTGAAGAACACAGAAAAAAATGTTTGAAGAAAAATGAATAGAGCCCCGGGGGTCTGTGGAACAGTGTCAAATAGTCTAACATTCACATCATTGTAATTCATAAGGGAGAGGATAAAGATTGATATAGAAAAACATATTTGAGAAAACAGTGCCCAAATTTGGTGAAAGACATAAATTTACAGATTCAAGGAGCTGAGCAAACCTCACACAAGATAAACATCATGACACCGGAACTGAACAGGCTACCATTTCCTTTCATCCCCTAAGCCCTCCCACCCCTTACCTGCTTGGACCCTGAAGACATCTGAGTGTCTGACCCTGGGCGAGGGGAAGAAGCACGCGAACAGGAGCCCATTGCAGAGGAAAGGGAGCGCTGCAGAAAACTTCACGCCCAATGAAGGTATTACCAATTTCATCGTGTTTTGAACGGAATGGAATGTCCCCATTGCCTCAGGTTCCCAGGTTGACATCAAGTCTGTCAGAATACATTAATTCTCCTATGTCTGAAAACACAGTAATAACTGCTACTTGTACAGCATTTTCCAGTTAACAGAGCAGTTCTGTTATGCATCATATCATCCATCCTCCCAAGCACCGCCCTCTGCGGTAGGGGTAGCTCCTGTTTCCTCAGAGGAGACAGCCTGAGAGAGGGTGAGAGTTTTATTCCAGACCACCCAGCACTAAGCTGGAGAAAGCAGCTGATTTTTCACTGTGTCCTCCTTTCCTGCCACCAAGAACCAGAGGCCCCGGGCAGCACCAGAGCCAGGCTGGGCGAGGGACCCGTTACCCACGTTTAGAGGGCAGGCTGGAGTAGACTAGCTCCTCTCCGCTCATTCGTCCCGAGAGGAACACCGTGTGGAGTTGCTGGAAGACCCTCTGTCCCTCTCTCATTCCTGCATTTGTCCCTAGCCAGTCTGCTTGGCAGAGAGGGTCTCCCATATTACACACAGGGGCTTCTTCAGCCCCACACCTGCGTGCGATGGACCTTTTGAAAATGTCTTTTCTCCCCACCTCCAGCCGCCTGTGAATGTATTTGGCTTTAAGTCAAGTGGGCTTGGAAACTGGTGGTTGCTTCAGGTTTTGCCATCGAGGGGCTTTGGAGGGCTTTGCTGCCTGGCCTCACATTCTTTTGCACTTGGCACTGTTTTCTGCCGGGAATTGCTGGTCCCTCCTGTCCTTGCGCCCTCGTTCCGCCTCCACGCGTTGACGTGCCGGGCCATCCTCCCCTCCCTGCGTGAGCCATTTGCAGCTCTTTCATTCACACAGTGTCTCTTCATTTTAAAGAAAAAGACAAAGTAGTCTTTCTGAGTGTGATAATTCTGAATCATTGCATACTGTCATTAGAACAAAAAGAAGTCAAAGGCGGGTGGGTTCATATTATCTAGAGAGGGAATAGGCCTTCTCTGTTTTGCCCTTAGTGACTCATTCAACCTGAATCAAAGCTGAGTAGCTCTGGCCATGGAACAGGAGGCTGTGGGTGGAGGAAGCAGAGTGTAGGCACCACCTAAGCTGTGGCCATGGGTTTGAACCCTGGAAGCCATGCCCATGTGGCATGGAGGGGTAGAAGGGAGTGAGAAAATAGAGTGGTAGCATGATGCCATGTGAAGCCCTTGCTCATCTCTGGACCTGTTTTCCCCTGTGTAAACATCTCAAAAAGATCACACGAGAGTGGGTTAGGAAGGGGTACACGATCTCTCTGTTTTCCTGAATCATTGTGCATTCCTACTTGGGCACCGGAACTCTGATTCAGTGAAGGAGGTCCCCCCCTCATCTGGTTTAGGTACCTGGAGGGGCGGAGAAAGGAGGCTCTAATGTCAGACACACTTAAGTTTGGACCTGCCTCTACCCTTCCTGGCTATGTGACCTTGGAATAGGTGCCTCACCTCTCTGAGCCTGTTTTCTCGTTTATTAAAAGGAAATAGTAGAACTTACGCTGATAAGATCCTTATGAGGATAAAATGTAGCATCTGCAAAGTGCCTAGCATGCTTGCCCCATCATCTCTTGGACTTTCCCAGTTCACATTCAGGATGTGTGGGAGAGGGGACAGGAAGGGTGGGTGGTCTTGGGCAGTCATTTCGTCTCCCTCAATTTTTTCTTCCATAAAATGGGGATAACGTGCTTTGCAAGAGGGTTGTGAGAGCTACAGATGGTGTAGTAGAGAGTTTAGTGCAGCCCTGGGGCACTGTGGGTCCTCAGGTTGTGGTGCTGATTCTTCAGTTTGAGGTTATAATTACTTACCTTAGAGGTCACTGTCAGGGGCAGTGCCCTAGGAAGGGGTCCTTGGGAAGACTGCCATAGTCCTCAGATAAGAGCCTATGTCACAGCCTGGAGGCTGGGCCAAATCATGAGACACCAGCAGGTTTGCGCCAGAGAAGGTGGGACCAGAGTGCCATCAGCTTGCGGGCTAGAGCCTGTACCCAGAGGTGTGGGGCAGGGTACCCAGGCAGGGCAAGAGACTCACCCCCATGGCCAAAGGGGCTGCTCCATATAACCTCATCCTTGGGTTCAAGCAATCACCTTGATGGGTTCCCAGTGCTGCCAGGTTGGGCTCTGCAGAGGCCTAGAAATAATGGAGCAACCCCCTGGGACAGCAGCTCTCAGGGACCCAGTCACTGCAGAAAATCCACAAGCATAAAACGTTCTTTTAGGGGAAGAACTTTTTGTCTTACTTCTGGTAGAAGCTGGAATCCGTGAGGTTTTGGTCATGCTGGGCTGCCCAGGGGTCCACAGACCCCTTGAGGTTCTAACATAAGTAGACTTGGGGTACACAAATATGGGCAAAAAAGGTGCCAGATGCTAACTCTGACAAGCTCAGCGTTGGGGGGGGGGGGGCTGCATGGCAGGCCTTACAAACTCAGAGACCTAAAGTAAACACATAGGGCCCTGGCTGGGTAGCTCGGTTGGTTAGAGTGTCGGCCAATGCTCCAAGGTTGTGGGTTCAATTCTCAGTCAGGGCACATACAAGAATCAACCAATGAACAAATAAATAACTTAAACAAGTCAATGTTTCTCTCTCTCTCCGTCCCTCCCTCCCTTTTTTTCTTCTCTCTAAAAATCAATTAAAATTTTTTTTAAAGAAGTAATCACATAGGATTGTGGACAAAAAGAGGCCACCTATTAAACTTGACAAGCTCAGAGGAGGCCTGCATGGCAGCCCTTACAAACTGAGAGACATAAAGTTACCACACAGGATGGTCTGAGTGTCCTCGAGGTCGGCAGGGAGCTGTGGTGGAGGAGGTGAGAAGAGGAAAAAGGGGGAGGAGGAAAAGAGAGTAAGTCTGAACAATGAACTAAGGGGTACAGCAGGGCAGTTGGAGAAGAGGGAAAGTGGGGTGTTGGCACTGAGCAGCTTCAGAAGCCTTCCTTAGCTCAGAGGCGGGCTCTACGAGTTCTTACTAACTTCCTGTAGAAAAGAGAATTTATCTGTGCTCCTCTTAGAAACTGCTCATGTCCAACCAAGACCAGCTTCCTATTCATTCCGTTTAATTTTAGAGCTGACATTTTCTAATTGTGCATGCAAAAGAAATTAATTTAGGTGTCAAAAGAGCTCCATTCTGGCCATCTTAAGTCGATATCTCTGCTAGTTAAACCTTCTCATTTCTGGAAGTACTTGTAAGTAAAGGCTTTTTATTCATTACATCTCTATAGGATTATTCATGGGAACTGGAGCTGGAGCTGGGAGTTTTTGGCCTCAAAGGAATGAATTCCCATGTTAATTTTAGTTTTATTTTGAGATCTGCAGAGTCTGAATAAACTTCTAGGGATATTGTGTAGTGTGTTGATGTGTGTTGCTTATTAGTTGAACTCCAAGGGGCTGTTACCTTCCAAGTCGCTTCAACCTTCTTTCCTGTCTCTGTTTCTCTCCCCAGCTGTCAAATACCACAGTGAGGATGCAAAGCCCTAGGTAACCGGCCCTCATGTGTGTATCCCCAGGCAAGTCAATTATTTAATTATAATTGTGTTGGAATTCCCTATGGGGCTTCTGCTGGTCTTGAGGGATACCCTTTGACACCCCCACATAGATTCTTAGTCACCTAAGAATACCTGAAATTCAAGCACAAGGGAGGAAATGCCCCTTATCTTTGGAAAAAAATGAGTTCAGACTCTCATTTATCCAGCAATGATTTTGTTCAGACACCCCGTAAGCAATTCCAATTGATAAAAACAAAATTAAAAACTAGTCACCCATTTTTCCTATCTATGAGTTATCTCAACTCTAATTCTTAGCCTGGCTTATTTCAACTCTTAACGTTTAGTTCTGCCTTGAGAATTAAAAAACAGCTCAAATAGAGTCAGGGCCTCTTACCTTAAAACATGCAGATCTAGGAGAGGAAAATGGCGGCGGAGTGAATGGAAGCTACACAGACAATCTCCCAAGACCAAACGGGAATTAAAACTAAAATGAAGACAAATCTTCAGAAAAAAGAAACAGAAAAGCAGTGGACAGGACCATAAAACCAGGGACACCGGTAGGATCTGTAGAGGCGTGAGAGGGTGGCCGCTGGGAGCCCATGGACAGCAGCGGTCTTAGCTGTGAGCAGCACCCTAAGGGATAAAATACTAAGTTGTTCCACAGCACAGAGAGTGAGAACAGAGCACTGATTTGGCTACAGCCACTCACCTGGGGCTCCGGCAGAGGGAGGGCAGATTGGACTGGAACTCTGTGGGGACACCTGAGATTTGGAGGGCGCTTAGAGTTTTTGCTGAGTAGTGGCCATAAAGGAAGGTGGCCAGTGTGCTCTTTCCCAGAGCTGTGGGGAAAAGCAGCAGCCCCCTCCCTCAGAGATTCAGCCTTTTCCAGGTGAGGCAAAAAATGCAAATTGAGGTCCATTAACAACCAGTATCTGTCCCACCTACACAGAACACTAGGGCCACATTCCAAGGCCATGAGTAACTGAGACTACTAGCCTCCAGGCAAAAAGCTAGAGGATAACTGAACCTTTCCTGGGCTTGCAAATCTACCCAGGAAAGTAAGACTTAACAGTGGTGTTTAACATGGGCCCACCCAGGATCATCCAAACCCAGCAGAGGAAGCCACAAACAGCAGAACACCAACACCCACAGGGAAAATTTGGCAGGCTCCCAAACCCATTGAGATAGCTAAAATGGTGAAACACAGAAACAAATCCAAAATGAAAGAACAAGAGAACTGTATAGAAGATGAGATAAATGAAATGCAGTTAAGCAAATTATCAGAGGTAGAGTTCAGAGCCATGATCTTGAGGAAGCTCAACAGCATGAGTAAGAACATCAGCACTGTGAGTAAAGATATAGAAACATTGAAAACCAACCAAGTAGAAATGAAGAATGACATAGCAGAAATTAAGAACACATTGGAAGGACTAACCAGCAGGGTAGAGGAAGCTGAGGACTGGATCAGTGAATTAGAAGACAGGGTAGAAAAAAAATCAACCAATCAGAAAACCAAAAGGAAAAAAACAATTAAAAAACAGGAAGATAGCTTAAGAGAACTGTGGGACAACTGGAAATGTAATAACATTCACATCATAGGAGTCCCCGAAGAGGAGGAAAATGAGCAAGGGTTAGAGAATATATTCAAAGAAATAGTGACAGAAAACATCCCTAATTTGGTGAAGGAAGAAGGCATTCAAGTTCAAGAAGC
This sequence comes from Molossus molossus, assembly GCF_014108415.1. Lineage (NCBI taxonomy): Eukaryota > Metazoa > Chordata > Mammalia > Chiroptera > Molossidae > Molossus > Molossus molossus. The sequence continues at coordinate 189,380,925 of NW_023425344.1, forward strand.
ACAGAGAGCCCCTAGTAAGAAAAACCCAAACAGGGCCACGCCAAGACACATAATAATTAAAATGCCAAAAATTAAAGACAAAGAGAGAATCCTAAAGGCTTCAAGAGATAAGCAACAAGTTACCTACAAAGGAACCCCCATGAGGCTCTCAGCTGACTTCTCAACAGAAACACTACAGGCCAGAAGGGAGTGGCATGAAGTAATCAAGTTCATGAAAAACAAGCATCTAAATCCAAGACTACTCTATCCAGCAAGGCTATCATTCAAAATAGAAGGTCAAATAAAGAGCTTTCCAGACAAAAAAAAAAAAAAAAAAAAAGGCTAAGGGAATATATTAACACCAAACCAGCACTGCAAGATATGCTAAAAAGACTGCTGTAATTAGTAGAAGAAATAGGAAAAATATATATATAACCACACTAAACAAAAATGGCAATAAATAAGTATATATCAATTATCACCTTAAATGTAAATGGACTGAATGCTTTGATAAAAAGACACAGAGTAGCTGACTGGATAAGAAAGCATGACCCACATATATGTTGTTTATAAGAGACCTATCTCACAACAAAAGACTCACATAGGTTGAAAATGGAAGGATGGAAAAAAATCTTTCAAGCAAACAGAAAGGAAAATAAAGCTACGGTAGCAATACTCATATCTGATAAATTAGATTTTAAATGAAGTCATAACTAGAGACAAAGGATCTATCCAACAGGAAGATATAACCTTGGTAAACATATATGCACCCAATATAGAAGCACCAAAATATATTAAAAATCTTCTGGAGGACTTCAAAGGAGAAATCGACAGCAATACAATCATAGCAGGGGACATCAATACCCCACTCACATCACTGGATAGATCATCTAGACAAAAATAAACAAGGAAACACAGACTCCAAATGAAGTGCTAGATCAAATGGACTTAATAGAATCTATCTACAGAGAATTATACCCCAAAACTTCAGAATTCACATTCTTCTCAAGTGCACATGGGACATTCTCAAAGATAGACCACATGTTAGGGCAGAATCTAAATCTCTACAAGTTCAAGAAGATTGAAATCATATCAAGCATGTTCTCAGATCACAATAGCATGAAACTAGAAATCAATTGCAACAGGAACATGCAAAGACATTTGAAAACATGGAGGCTAAATAGCATGTTATTGAATAATGAATGGGTTACCATGGAGATCAATGAAGAAATTAAAAACTTCCTGGAAACCAATGAAAATGAACACACAACAACACAAAATCTATGGGAGGCAGCGAAAGCAGTTCTGAGAGGGAAGTTCATAGCATTACAGGCCAACCTCAAGAAACAAGAAAAATTTCTAATAGACTATTTAACCTCAAAACTTAAAGAACTAGAAAGCAAACAAAAAGAAAACCCCAGAGCAAGTAGAAGGAAGGAAATAGTAAAGATCAGAGCAGAAAAAATTACATAGAGACCGAAAACAAAACAAAACAAAAAAACCAATTCCAAGGATCAATGAAACAAAGAGCTGGTCTTTTGAAAAGGTAAACAAGATTGATGGACCCTTAGCTAGACTCACCAAGAAACAAAGAGAGAGAACCGAAATACACAAAATCAGAAATGAAAGAGGAGAAATAATAACTGGCACCACAGAAATACAAAGGATTGTTAACAAATATTATGAACAATTATACAGCAACAAATTTGACAATCTAAGCAAAATGGACAAATTTCTAGAAACACATAGTCTCCCAAAACTGGACCAGGAAGAGATAGAAAACTTGAACACCTCAATAACAACAAAGAAAACTGAAGATGTAATCAAGACTCTCCCAGCAAACAAAAGCCCAGGCCCGGACGGCTTCATGGGAGAGTTTTACCAAACATTCAAAGAAGAACTAACACCCATTCTCCTCAAACTATTTCAAAAAATTCAAGAAGAAGGAAGACTTCCAAACTCATTTTATGAGGCCAGCATAATTCTAATTCCAAAACCAGAAAAACAGACTACAAAGAAAGAAAACTACAGGCCAATATTCCCAATGGACATAGATGCCAAAATTCTGAACAAAATACTAGCAAATCGAATCCAGCAACACATCAAAAAAAATTATCCACCATGGCCAAGTGGGATTCATCCCAGGGATGCAAGTCTGGTACAATATTCTCAAATCAATAAATGTGATACACCACATAAACAAAATAAAATATAAAAATCATATTATCATATCAATAGACACTGAAAAAACATTCGACAAAATCCAGCATCCATTTCTGATAAAAATGCTCAGCAATTTAGGAATAGAGGGATCACATCTCGACATAATAAAGGCAATATATGGAAGACCTATAGCCAACATCATACTCAGTGGACAAAAACTAAAAGCATTTCCCTTAACAGGGACAAGACAAGGATGCCCACTTTCACCACTCTTATTTAACATAGTACTGGAAGTCTTAGCCACAGCAATCAGACATGAAGAAAATATAATAGGGATCCAAACTGGAAAAGAGGAAGGAAAACTGTCATTATTCGCAGATGACATGATATTATATGTAGAAAACCCCAAAGACACCATCAGAAATCTACTAGACTTAATAAATGAATGTGGCAAAGTAGCAGGATACAAAATTAACGTCAAGAAATCAACAGCATTCTTATACACCAATGATGAACTCACAGAAAGAGAAACTGAAAAAACAATCCTGTTTACCATTGCAGCAAAAAAATTAAGATACCTAGGAATAAACTTAACCAAAAAAGGAAAGGACCTATTTGCAAAAAACTACAGGACATTAAAAAAAAGAAATAGAGGAAGATATAAAAAAGTGGAAGCACATACCTTGTTCATGGATTGGAAGAATTAACATCATTAAAATGTCCATACTACCCAAAGCAATCTATAGATTCAATGCAATCCCCATCAAAATACCAATGACATACTTTACAGAATTAGGAAAAAAATACTTCAAAAGTTCATATGGAACCAAAAAGACCCTGAATAGCCACAAGAATCTTGACAAAGAAGGACAAAGTAGGCGGGATCACAGTACTGGGTATCAGGTTATACAAAGCCACTGTAATCAAAACAGCCTGGTAATGGCACAAGAACAGGCAAATAGCTCAATGGAATAGAACAGAGAACCCATAAATGGACTCAAAACATTACCCTTAATTAATATTTGACAAAGTTGGCAAGAGCATACAATGGAGTAAAGACAGCTTCTTTAATAAATGGTGTTGGGAAAATTGGACAGCTACATGCAAAAAAAAATAATAAAACTAGACCATCAACTTACACCATACACAAGAATAAACTCAAAATGAATAAAAGACTTGAATGTGACTCATGAATCCATAAAAATCCTAGAAGAAAATGTAGGCAACAAAATTTCAGACATTATACACAGCAGAATTTTCACTGATACATCACTTAAGGCAACAGAAACAAAGGAGAAAACGAACACATGGGACTACATCAAACTCAAAAGCTTCTTCACAGCAAAAGAAACAACCACCAAAATGAAAAGGCACCCCACTATATGGGAGAGCATCATTGCCAATGATATATCAGATAAGGGGTTAGTTTCCAAAATATATAGAGTGCTCATACAGTTCAACAAAAGGAAGACAAAGAACCCAATTAAAAAATGGGCAGAGGAACTAAATAGACACCTCTCCAAAGAGGACATACAAATGGCTAAGAGACATATCAAGACATGCTCAACATCACTAATCATCAGAGAGATGCAAATTAAAACAACAATGAGGTATCACCTCACACTTGTCAGAATGGCCACCATCAACAAATCATCAAACAACAAGTGTTGGCGAGGGTGTGGAGAAAAGGGGACTCTAGTGCACTGCTGGTGGGAATACAGACTGGTGCAGCTACTATGGAAAACAATATGGTGTCACCTCAAAAAATTAAAAATTGAATTGCCACTTGACCTAGTGATCCCACTTTTAGGAATATACCCTAAGAAGCCTGAAACACCAATCAGAAAGAATATATGTACCCCCATGTTCATAGCAGCTCTATTTACAATAGCTAAGATCTGGAAACAGCCCAAATGTTCATCAGTAGATGAATGGATAAAAAAGCATTGGTACATATACACAATGGAGTATATGCAACTGTAAGAAAGGTTTCTTTTCCTTTGAGACGACATGGAGGGACCTGGAGAGTATTATCCTAAGCAAAACAAGCCAAACAGAGAAAGACAAGTACATTATCTCACTTATTTGTGGAATATAATGAACATAACAGTCTGAGGAGTGTGGTAGTCCCAGAGACGGGGAAGTGGGGTACAGACTGACAATCCCCAGAAGAGGGGGTGGTAGGGGAGAGATAAACCACAAAACTTACATGCATGTATGCATGACCAATGGACATGGACAACAGAGCTGGTGACAGGGTGGGGAGAAAGGGGGAGGAGGGTGTCAATGGGGGAAAAAGGAAAAACATCTGTAACAAAAATAAAGAAATAAATAAAATAAATAAAAATAAAAATAAACTAAAAACAAAAAAACCCATGAAGATCTGAAATTCTAAGAAAACTCACTCAAGCCCTGGCCGGTATGGTTCAGTTGGTTGCAACGTTGTTCCTATATCAAAGGGTTGTATGTTTGATTCCGGATTAGGGCACATACCTAGGTTGCCGGTTCAGTCCCAGGTTGGGGTGCATAAGAGAGAAGGCAATCGCTGTTTCTTTTTCACATCAATGTTTCTCTCTCTCACTCTCTCTCTCCCTTCCTCCCTCCCTCTCTCATCCTTCCTGTCTCTCTAAAGAGTAATAAAAACATATCCTCACTGAGAATTAAAGAGTCTGCCCAATTCACCTGATAGGGCAAGATCTTCTTGAAACGAATGATGCCTATATATCCTTTTTCCAGAAGGGTAAAATGTATTTTGAACTAAATAAATAAGATACTGAACCAATTGGGAAATAATAATTTTATTTATTTATTTATTTATTTTTATCCTTACCTGAGGACATTTTTGCATTTATCTTCAGATAGAGCTGAAGGGAGAGAGGGAGGAAGAGAGAGAGAGAAACATTGATGTGAGAGAGACACATCAACTGGTTGCCACCCACATGACCCCAACTGGGGCCAGAGACAAAGTGTAACCCAGGTACATGCCCTTAGTGGGAATCAAACCCAGGTCTCCCTGGTTCGCGGGCCGACGCTCTAACTGCCGAGCCAAACCAGCCAGTGCTATTTATTTATTTATTTTTAATCCTCACCATAAAAATTGCTTTTTATTGGTTTTAGAGAGAAAAACACTGATGCGAGAAACATTGATCAGTTGCCTCCCATATGTTTCCCGACTAGGGATCAAACCCAAAACCTGGGTATGTGCCCTGACGGGGAATCAAACCCTGACCTTTCGGTGTGTAGGACCACACTCCAAACAACTGAGCCATTGGCCAGGGCAGGGAAAATAGTAATAATTCTTTAAAACTATATTTTTATAGATTTTCTAGAGAGAGAGGAAGGGAGAGAGAGATAGAAATATTGATGTGAGATAGAAACATCAATCAGCTACCTCCTGCATGCTCCCTACCTGGGCATGTGCCTTGACTGGGAATCTAACCAGGACCTCTCAGTTCATGGGATGATGCTCAATCCACTGAGCCACACCAGCCAGGCAAAAACAGTAATAATTTTGCAGGAACCTCTGCAAAAGAAAACTAATCTTGAGACCGACTGAACATTTATTATAGGACATTCTGGTGCAACTTTGGGCCTTTTCCAGTTATCAATATCCTTTATGCACAAGCTGGAATTGAGCCCATTTTATAAATTACTTTAAAAGGGGGGACTTAGCCCTGGCCGGTTTGGCTCAGCGGTTGGAGCATCGGCCTGCGGTACAGAGAGACCCGGGTTTGGTTCCCGCTAAGGGCACGTACCTCAGTTGCAGTTTGTCCCTGGCCCTGGTTGGTCATGTGGGTGGCAGCCACTCGATGTGTCCCTTTCACATCGATGTTTCTCTCTCTCTCTCTTCCTCTCTCTCCCTCCCGCTCTATCTGAACAAAGAATGGAAAAATGTCCTCGGGTGAGGATAAAAAAATAAAATAAAAAGGGGGGACTTATAATTCCATGTACGAGCCCCTGTAATTCTATCCTTCCTATAAAGAAGCCCAATGTAAAAAATGGAGATTTGTATAGCATCTCAGAGTTAAAAACAAGCTCGTCATTCCCAGACATCCTGTGGTTCCAGATCCACATACCCTATTACCAGCTGTCCTGTGACTGCCACTGTTTTTCAGTGATAGACTGTGTAGTGCCCTTTTAGCATTCCTGTAAAAACAAAGCAAAGCAAACCCAGAAATACCTCTTTGCTTTCACCTGGGAAGATCACAAGTGTACTTGAACACTAATGTCCCAGGGATATATGGAGAGTCCCACCTATTTCTCTGATACTAAAAGCTGATTTGAATAGTGTTAAATTTCCCAGAGATTCCACTCTAATCCAATAGGTAGATGCTTTACTTTCATGTACTATGATATATTAGACTCTCAAAAGAACACAATTTACCTATCACAATAGCTACCCATAAAGGGACATAGGATCTCCAAGGATAAGCTTCGATTCTGTTTACCTCAGGTAAAATACCTTGGCTATCTATTGTCTAAGGATGGGCTACTAATTAACCCTGAAAGACTCAGAGGAATCATATTCTTTCCTCTTCTAAAAACAAATGAACCAAAAAACAGCTTAGAGGATTCCTGGGTCTGATAGGATACTGTCACAGTCATATTTTTTATTAATGGCCCAGGCTCTACATGTCTTCTTCATATCAAATGGACCTGATCCAACTCAGTGGAACCCAGAAGGGAAACAAGCTGTAAAATCTCTAAAGAATTATCTAAATCTCCTGCTCTGGGACATCTTTTTTTTTTTTTAATCCTCACCCGAGGCTATTTTCCTATTCATCTTCAGATAGAGAGGGAGAGAGAGAGGGAGAAATAGGGAGACAGAGGGAGAAATAGGGAGAGAGAGGGAAAAAGGGAGAGAGAGAGAGAAACATCAATGTGAGAGGGACACATGGACTGGTTACCTCCTGCACAAGCACGACCAGGGCTGGGAACAAACTGTAACTGAGATATGTGCCTTTGGCCAGAATTGAACAAGAGACTCATCGGTCTGTGGGCCACCCCTTTACCACTGAGCAAAAACAGCCAGGGCAGGGACATCATAATTATAAACTTTTAAATTTATTATACATGAAAATAAAGGAAATACTTTAGCAGTTTTTACTCAAAAGTGTAGAGATTATTATAAATCTGTGGAATGTTAGAGTCAGCAATTAGGCTCAGTAGCCAAAGGGCTCCCTCCCTGTATGAGGGCCATCTCTGCCACAGCCGTGTTGTGTAAACAAACAGAAAAGATTGTTATGGGCTCTCCTTTATGTTCCTCATTCTGTTGAATCTCCGCTAACTTATCATACTCAACACTTCCATCAGTCGTCAGTTGACTGGCTCTTGCCTTCTGTGCTTAGTGTTACTTTAACTTGATGTAACAGTCTTAGACCAGCAACTCTGCTACCTTCTTTGCAGGATGAAGACCTCCATGATTGCGGTTTGCCTACTGAACACCTTGATGTTCCTAGGAATGGTTTACAGGAAACTCCTATTGATAGTGCTGATTTTATTTGGTCTGCAGCTGGATCTTTGGAAGATGAACAGGGATGTTACCAAGCTGGATATGCAATAATCTCCAAAGTGGACATAATTGAAAGTTCTTATCTACCTGAATAAGATCTGCCCAACACACTGAATGAATTGTTTTAACTCCGTCTCTTGTCAATTGGCCAAAGATCAAATAGCCAATATTTGCACTGACAGTAGCAGCCTTTGCTGTAGCTCCCAGACTTTGGAACCATGAGGAGGCAGCGAGGCTTCTTAACTTTCTCAGGGGAACCCATAAAGAATGGAAAGTAAGTTGCAGAATTATCACATATCACACAAAGTTTAAACAATCGGCAGTTGTCAATTGTTTGGACATTCCAAAAACAGTTTTTACTCTATGCTTTTGAATAAAAACTGATAAAGTATTTCCTTTATTTTCATGTAGAATAAATTAGAAAGTTTATAATTAAGATGTCCCTGCCGTGGCTGGTTCGGCTCAGCGGTCGAGCATTGGCCCGCAGATGAAAGCAAAGGGAAATCATTTAGCTGATGCTGCAGCTAGACAGGCAACATTAAATAGCCAAATTTTGCAAACCTGAGAATGTTCCTTGCTTCCTATTAAATCAATAAGGCTTTTATTGTTCCAATGGACAACTGCAAAAGAAGGAAAGAGGAATGGCAACAAAAATGGGGAAACTTTGACACAAACAGTTAAGATTTGGACCCAAGCAGAAGCCAATCTTATCTACAGGGGCTTAGTTACATATACTTTAACATGTACATGAGCTGGGGTCCTGAAAAGATGATTTCATGGAGTAAACAATGTTACTGGAAGCCTATTGTAGCTCATGAAGTGTATAGCAGATGTTCTATTTTTCCAAAATATAATCCTGGACAATCATTCCACAAGTCCCAAGGACATTTACCACTTCCTTTAGATCCATTTGAGGTATGGTAATTAGAGTTTTCTCCAAATGCCACCATCTCAAGGATACAAATGTGCATTAGTTATGATCTGTATGTTTTCTCACTGGGTTGAGACATTCCCTTGCAGGAGAGCAACAGCCTTAGTGATAGGTAAATTATTACTGGAAAAAATTAATTCCCAATTGGGGAATTCCCTCTGAGTACAGTGACCGAGGGACTCAGTTTACTGGGAAAATAATGCAATCCACTTATAATATTTGGCCTATTCTACAGTATTTTCATTGTGCCCATTACCCTAGTTCTCTGGATTAGTGGAACATACAAATGGTACAATTTAAAACTCAACTGGATACATTTTCAGAAGCTTTTAATCTCCCCTGGCCAAAGCTCTCCCTATAGTGCTCCTCAACCTGAAACCTTCTTTTGGTGAACATAGCCTTTTTCTATATGAAATAGTCACCAGGCACCCTATGAATCTGCATGAAGGGCCATATAAACCAACTTTGCTAAAAGGAGACATTCTACATCATTGTCAAGGGCTTATTCACCAGCTTAAAGAGATTGATAAATTAGTAACCAATTCATTTCACAGTGTGCGCCAGGGAGTTGGAGATTTCAAAGACCATTACTTACAACCAGGTTTGGTCTATCGGAAAAGATATCAAATAAAAGACTCTCTCCAACTTTGTTGGAGGGGACCTTCCCAGGTATCACTAACTCACCCATGTGTAGCTAAACTTAAAGGAATTAACTCACAGATTCACATTTCTCATTTTTAAAAGGTGCCTAACTGCAAAATGGATATCTGCTGCTGTCTCTGACACTCATCCCCGTCTACAGCGAACACCAAAGACTCCTCGAGGATGAGAAGCCGCTAACATCAGAGATGGACAGCTATCCCAAGACATTGACAAGGCCTGTGTACCCACAGCTTAATGTTGGACTTAAAAATATTTGTCTGGTTAGCTTCACCTGTCTGCTAATAATATTGGTCATAATAATAGTTATACTGGTGCTTTGGGCTTTTCTCAAACTTTGTATATGTAGCCCAAATGTTAATAATGGCTGAAGCTGTAGAAGATAACTTTTATATCATCATTAATACTCTTTTTAAGGTTTCTCTTTTGAAATGAAGACAAACCATTATTGCAAAAGGAAGGAAAAGGGATTATATGTGTTTTTAAGAGAAATTAAAAGAAAGTAGTTTGTCCTAATAAGTTGGTTATTGCTGAATGAGTAAAAAGAGACAACGTAAGAAGAACAGGGAACTTGTGGAAGGTTAGTGGAAAAGAAATATTGAGAAAAGAATTTTATGTATAAACCCAATTGTGGGAATGTGTTTATTCCCTAACCCAACGAATTATATTAATTCAGATAGAAGCTAAAATGGCTATGAAAATATGATTCTCCATAACTGCTGCTGAGGCCCAGAAAATTTACTTACAAAACTCTTATTATCTGTCCTGGCCACTGGAATTGTAGATGGTAATTGTAATTTATACCATATAGCCTTGGCCCAGAATAAACCTTAAAGTTATAGCTTCCAGTTGCACACCCAGCAAGAATTAGATTATAAATGGCATTGGAGTGTTTCCAGTGGGAAGGAAATAGACGATAGTAAGTGAGAACCTATCTCATGGCCAGATTGTGAAAACTGAAGAGGTGTGTGGTGTGCCCTCAAACTATACGTGAATGTTATACCAGATGCAAAATACAGAAAAGTGAGACAGACAACAAAACTTGGATCATGATAGCTTAGAGGTTTTAATGAAGGCCCATAAGACCTGAATTCCTCCCATTTACCGGCTTTTCAGTTCTGAGTAAAATTTGGTCTTGACTTCCATCCAAGGTTATGGTCTTGCCCCATCCCCAGTGGTCCACTGTTCAGCAAGACAAATACTGACACTAAGACTTTTAGGAATGAGCCTTCCTAGTGCTGAACAAACCTTAAAGTTACAGCTGTTTCCACCCTAAAGATCAGAACACCCGTATATTTTAAAAATATGTAAGTGTTTTATAATAATCTCATACATTATATGGGGCTTTCACCTTGGTAGCACATTGTCATATTTTTATTCCTTTATTTTTTATTGATTTTAGAGAGAGAGGAAGGGAAAGAGAGAGAGAAATAGAAACATGGACAAGAGAGAACATGGATTAGCCGCCTCCTGCATGCCCCCTACTAGGGATTGGGCCCACTACCTGGGCATGTGCCCTGACTGGGAATTGAACAGGTGACCTCTTGGTGCATGGGTTGATGCTCAACCACTGAGCTACACTGGCCGGGCATATTTTTATTCTTTTAATAACTGTGGCAGAGGCAACTATTTGAGTATGTCAATATTCATCCCCCCTTCCCTTTATTAGAAATGGCCCAGTTGAAAGCTATATTCTTCAGCCTCCCTTGCAGCTAAAAGAACAATGTGACTAAGTTCTAGCCAATAAGATATGAGCAGAAGTGTTATGTATAGTATCCAAGAAGCTTCCCTGAAGGAACAGGATTTTGTCCCCTTTATCCTCTATTTTCTTCTGGCTGAATGATGTAAGATGTTGGAAAGTTGGCAGCCATAGTGGACCATGAGGTGATGTGCTAAGAAGGGTGGAGCAGCAAGACAGAAGGCATGTGGGTCCCTGGCACCTGAAATCACCATCCCAGCCCTGAGCTATCTTCTGTTGGACCTCTTTGTCATAAGAGAGAAATAATTTCTGTTTAAACTACTGTTATTTTAGTTTTTCTGTCATATGTAACCAAACATAATTCTAATTGATAAAATAAGCACCTATTTTATGCAAGACCTTGTGCTAGATGCTGCAGGGGATGCAAAGGTATATATAATTTTGAAACACACAGACTTGGGCAAGAAGTTTCTGTCTGAGTATGAATGAAATGCTAAGAAAGGTTTGGCTTGGCAGGGCTATATGGACGTGAGGAAGTCATGGGAGATGAGGCCAGAGAATAGGATGGAAGGAGCTTGAACACTAAGCTGACGAGGTTGGACCTGATCCTGTGACAGAGAGCAGAAAACCTTGCCCCAAATTTGCAAATGAAGAAACTCAGGCCTCAGCTGGTTACAGGACTTGTTCAAGGTCACCCAGACAGGGAGTGGCAGAGATGACCTCAATTCTCCTGACACCTGGCCCAATGCCATCCCACAGTTTGGCACTGCCTTTGAGAGAATTTGGGGAAGAAAGCGTAGGAATGGAGGTTTTACACTTTGACATAACTAGGAAAGTAGATGGCACACCCCTACCCCAACACACCCCCATGCATCTAAGCAGAAATTTCAGGGGCTTCCAGAAGTCTAGGTTCTGGACCTACCTTTAAGTCAGAGGACACTTCCTGGGCCCCTGCTTAGTCACCCCCACGAGGCTGTAGTGCCAGGGTGCTGCTTTGCTATATCGTAGGTGCCCATGTGTGAGACACAGTGCTGGGCACTCTGCATACATTATCCAATTTATGGCCGTCAACAGCCTAACAGGAAAGTCACATACCACCCCTATTTTACAATAACAATAAGGAAACTGAGGCTCTAAGAAATGAAGCCACCTACCCAAAGCCACTCAGTTGAAGGCAAATCTGAGGTACAAGCCATGTTTGCTCAACTCCAAAGATCCATCTGATATCTTCCCGGTCCCTGCCAAAGCCTGGAACAGTCTCTTGTCCCTGCTCAGACTCCTGGGACTTACCTAGTTTGATGGGTTGACCAATGTCAAGGATCTCCTGTCAGAATGCAGCTGTGTGCATCCCACCTGCAGTCAGGAGAGTGTCCCATCCAGGAATTATATCACCCGCAACCTGCATATGACCCCATGTGGGTGAGGATCTCCTGGGGAGGGGGGAGGGCCACTGCTGCCCAGACCTCTGTGGCCTTGGGCTACCCAGGGTTCTTAGTCTTGGGTGGTCATGGGGCAGGAATAGCAAAGTCCTCCCATGCTAGGTTCTGGAGTTCACAGATTCCAGTGAGCTGTTTCACAGGATCTGGGACATTCTGTTCTTTGTGTCCTTTCTATGGCCGTCATGGTGAGAATGCATTTGTTATTATTTGCACTGACATTCATTCAATAAGCAACTGGTCACTGGAACTGAATCTCCTATCACTGCCAACATTGGGAAGGCTGAGTTTCATTTTGCTGGTCATCCAGTGTGTTTCTTTCCAGTTATGTGGCATGGTCAGTATTCCCACATGAACCACAGATTCCCCTAAGCTGACCACACTGGTTTTCTTCTGGAATTTTCACAGGAAACACCCTGAGGTGTAGGCTGCAGAGCTGAAGGTGAGGGGTGCACCCTGGTCTCTCTCCATTCACTGCCCACCTACCAGGGGCCAAGTACTTTTCCAGGCTATTCGCTGGAGCATCTCCCTGGTCTACCCCATTCTTGTCTTGGGCAACCTCCCTTCCCGTTGGCAAAACTACCACTGTTCCTTTCCAAGCTCAGCCTAAGACCCACCCCTACACGCTCTCCCCTGAACAGGCTGAAGACGGAATGTGCTCACCTTCTTTTATTATAACTAGCTATATTAGGCCTAGTCTAAATCTAGCAGATTTCAAGAATTATTAATAGGCTATTCATCCATTTCCTTGTAAACACTGTAATAAACATTCCTATTCTCAGATGCACCACTGAAGGCATCTGAAATTAGACATGAGAGAGTAATTTAAATTTGTTTCTAACAAAGTTTTCTGAAGACATATGCAGATTCTGTCAGATGCAGATGCACGTGCAATTTTATGCGTTGTATCACGTCATTACACCTGGTAGATATTCTCCTAATCGGTTCTCATACAATCCTCATAACCTGTCTTTGTCAGCCATAAGTGATGGCCGGGTAGGCGGCTGAGTCCTCATGACCCCCAGACTCACTCTTCAGTGGCTGCAGCAATCTCATGAAGATCACGCCCTAGAAGTTTCGTGTAAAGAACACTCGGCACGTGTATGCCCCTGCGAGGAAGGAAAAGCAGCTGGTGGCACGAGAGGACTTGGAAACACTGTGCACACTGTACACGAGGCAGCTGGGTGGTAGCCAAAGCCAGGCCCGGCTCTACCTGGTAATAGTCATGCGATCTCCAGCAGGTCATTTACAATCTCCGAACCTCAGGTTTTTCCTCTGTGAAACAGAACTGATAAGAAAGCCTGCCTTACGGTGAGGTGCAATGAGATCATGCATGGGAAAGCCCTCACAGGCCGGGAAGCAAAACTCAAACAGCCATTTTTTTTTTTTTTTTTTTTTTTGCACACGTTAACTTTTAGCTGTAGGAGGGAGACATCATCCCCCTTTCACAGATGTGGAGACTCAAGTGAATAAACACTGGAGGGCCTGAGGCCCGAACGCAGATCACCCCATCCGATGCCCTGTGCTCTCTGTACGAAGGCACAGTCCGTGGTCCTCTGTGAGCAGCGCATCATTGAGCTGTAACCTTAAGTCTGGGAGCAAACCAGTTGTCAAGAGTGACACACTGGGGAGAGGGGGACCAAGGGGAGTGTGAACTAGAATGAAGTCACTATCATCAGGGGCCCTAAATTGAGTCTGGAGGTCAGACTTCTGCACCTTTGCACCCAGATGAGGTCTGGACTCCTGGACTTCTGTGCTGGCCATGGAAGTACATCCTGGAACTTTCTCCCCTTGTTTCCTGCTGTGGCTTTGCTCTTAATAGCTCTGGCTTGCTTGGTTCTCTCCAGAATGGAGCACAGTTGGGTTGCTACCTGACTCTGCATCTCCCAGCTTGTAACTCATTTTGCTCAACTGAATGTTTCTTTATTACAGTGTACACTTCATTTTGGTTTATAGAAACCAGACGTGTCCTTTAGCCCTATTCCCACCTCCAGCTGCCTGACTCCCCCCAACACGAGTGCGTTTGCCAAGTCCTGGCGGAGCACCGGCTTCCACCCTAACCCTGGGCTGGGCGAGTGCTGGGACAGCAGATGGGATTCAATGGCACCACCCCGAAGAGGCTTGTCATCTGGCTGAGGCAAGAACTCAGAGAAACAGGTAAGCGACAACCCAGCACAAAACAGCACATGGGCAGATGCCAGGTGTTGGGAAGGACAGAGAACGCCTCCCGTGAGGCGTTCGGGCCTCAGGCCCTCCAGTGTTTATTCACTTGAGTCTCCACATCTGTGAAAGGGGGATGATGTCTCCCTCCTACAGCTAAAAGTTAACGTGTGCAAAAAAGGACAGATGCTTCATTTGGGGATACTGGTAATAATTCCTAAAACTGTCTGTGGCCCCAACAAGCCTGAGAGTTATTGTTGGGGAGACACGGTATCTGCATCATCCCCCTTTTCGGCAGCCCTATCCCTTCCCGCCCCGAGGCATCTCCCTCACTGGTCTACAGGCTCCACGAGGTCGGACAGCAGACATTTCATTGCCGCGTGCTCCAGCCGGGTCCTGACTTGTCAGTTCTCAGGGAACATCTACTGCATTGAGCAGACATCAACAGAGCTGATGGCCAGCTCTCAGGGCTGATCCCCTGCTGTCAGAGGCCCAGGAAAGTGTGTGCGGGCAGGCTGGGAAGGGGGAGGCCTAGGCCCCTATGGAGAGGGGAGGAACACAGAGGAGCTCCCTGGGAGCAAAGGAAGAGAACCCCACCCACATTCTGTGAACTAAATGCAAAGACATGCTCTTTAGAACGGAAACCTAATCAATGAAATCCCTGGGAGCAGGCGCTAAGTCAGGGCGCATGCTCAGACCCTGTGAGAAAGGACACATCCTTCCGGCCACCGCTGGAGTTGGGCTGCAGAGGCTAAGGGGCTGCTTCCTGGACTTGAAGTAGACTGAGGGAGACCCGTGAGTGTCTTCCCACCTCGCTGTGAGGGGGACTCATCAGCCATTGTTGAGGGTCCTGACCTCTTCAGAGGAAGGTGGCCTAGTGCCAGGCACAGTGTCCTCCCCTGACCTGCTGAGGGCGCGGAGAACAGCCAGAGGCCCTGAGCAGTGGGGTCCTCACCTGCTTGGGAAGCACAAAGGGAAATTATTAGAGGGCTGCTGTATGCGAACGCCTCTCTCCCTTTTGTATACTATCTTTAGAGACAGGCACTGCTTTGGCATTTAGAGACAAGTTTTATGTAAGAATGTGTTGCTATTGCTGCTGTTAGCCACCAAACAGTAAAAGCAAACCGGAAATATTCAAATGTCAGCAACACCACCGAGTCACTTAAAAATACATCCTAGGCCCCCTTCGGTCATCACGTTTTGAATTTCTGAAAGAATAGAGAACTTTCTAAGGAGAACTTGTCATAATCTAATGCTCGACAAAACGGTTTCCACCTTTCCTCCCCACGGCCCCCATGCGGGCTTTGCAGGTCCATTTGGTTGCAACCACTTTGGGTGAAGCTAACTCACTGTGTGGCCTTAGGCAAGTCCCTGTCCCTCTGGGTCTCAGTTGCCAGACCTTTAAGCCCCACCCCCACCCCCATCCCACCCTGCCCCCAATGTGGAGCCTCTTTCAGTCCCATGAGTCCATAGCCGGTGACCCCATCGTTGGAGGGGTGCAGGGAACACATCTGCTTCTGGATGAACAGACTCTAAACTGCTGCTAACACAGAGGTCCTGAACTCTCAAGCTTCTACATGACTCCGCGGAATTCACTGTTTTCTTCTGCACCAAACCACTGCTGGAACCACGAGGCCCTGCTCAGGCCTTGGCTGGCCCAGTGAGAAAGAGAGAAATTGACTTTCTGCCCCCCTGCTTTCTCCTCCAGTGGCCTCCTGGGCTGCCTCTTCTGGGCCCCTTCCACCCCTACACTGTGCCATCGCCACCCCAAGAGTCCAGGCCCTTGGGTGGCCGGCAGCGGCTCACCTGGCCTGGCCGCCTCCAGCCACCGCCTTCCTGCCCGCGGAGAAGCTGCTTCTGCAGGAGCCGTTCTCACGTGGGTGGGAGCCGATCAACGAGAGGGTGTTCAGGCATAATGCTTACTAAGGAGTTAAAATGCAGATGTCCTGTAGAAGAACGAATCCGTTAAGTCTTCAAAGAAATTAATTTTTAAAAGTAGAACTTGAGGCATCACAGATGAGCCAAGAGCGGGAGATGTGCTGTGGCATGGGGGCCTTCCAACACCAAATTTTTGGATTTGGGTGTGGCTCTTTCAAAACTCCGTGCTCTTAGGAAATTCATTTAGCTGAAATTGAACCGTTATGACTGTAAAATGGCTCTGGAGCCACTGACCTCCCGCAGTGAGATAAGTGAACAAACTAAATCTCAGCATAGGACTCCATGCCCATGTCCTCTCCCCACCTCCTCTGCCTGTGTGCCTGGCACACCCCTCCCTGTCATCTCCAGCTTCGCTCCACGTCTAAGAAGTCTTGCAGAGAAGAGGGAGAGAGAGAGAAAGATGCCCAAGTTTTCCCTTCCAACTTCCCCACGCTTCATCCCGTCCCCACCACCTAATCACCGCAGGGACACCGCGTGTTGTTTTGTGTGGACGCCCTCTCCCCCTGAGAAAACCTCCAAATCTCTGAGCCCACAGGCTGCATTTCCCCACCATCCGTGACAGCACGTCATGAGACTAGTGTGCAGGCAGACGGGAGGAGGGTCTGTGCGGAGCATTTCTGCTTTGAGGACAAACCCGGGAAACATAAGGGTATCTTGCTTTTTTTTTTCAACCTACCCAAAAATGTATCCCTTCTGACACTATGCACGGCATCTCTCAGCCCCTGGTGGAGTGGGCAGTGCGGTGCCAGGCTTGGTGCCATGTTAGCATCAGGCAGCACGTGGATGGGGCTATTCCCAAAGTTCCTCTCAGTCAGAGGACAGCCCTCCAGCCCCCACAGACTGGACACTCTCCTTATTTAAGTGTAGACATGTCTTGTCCTCTCCAAAGACTAACATTTACAAAGTCATAACTTATTGGGAATTATTCCAACTATTCCTAATTACCATTATGCTCATGTGATAAGTTCCCAAATAACTTTGGGAAATGTTCTAAAAGAGTTAACATAGAAATAAGAGCAAATAAAACAAAGCCAATTCCTAGGACACGTGGACACTGTAAAGTGAGGGACTATCATGTCTACTAAGCCCCCCGCTGATGACACTGAGTAAGGCATGCTGGGTAATAAGGTCACACGCTGATCAGAGCTGGGTTAGAACCCAGTTCTTCCAATCCAGCTTGTGAGTTGGTTGAGAACAAAACAGCAGTAAAGTCATATAAATGAAAAGATAATTATGAGCCAAAAAAGGGCAGATTTAAAGCTGATTCCAAACTAAACACCAATTTAAGTCAAACTAACAAATACATGGAAATTAAATTTAAATGAAAGAAAGTACATAAATGGAAATGCAAATTTCAGACAAGAAGAGTAGATGTCACTGGCAACCCATTTAAGCTGTCAGTGGGGTGTTTGCTGTCAGTGCAGGGATCCCAGCGGGTCATACTTCTGAGGAGGAAGTGATAATATATAGGGAAAGCAAAGGTCAGAGACAAAACAATCACAAAATGCTGGAGCTTGTGTTTGATACAAATTGAAGTCAGAAATGGAGCTGTAACCTCGTGTTTTGGTGAAAACGATGAGAAAGGAAACAGGTTTTTCTTCCCTTCCCACAAAAGGGAATTAAATGCCAGTAACGAGAAAAACAACGTAATTAAAAGAATTTCTGAGCCCAGATAAACTTTGCGAGTTTCCCTGGGGTGGGTGCCCAAACCAGCGTGCTCCAGGACAAGGCCCTGTAGCGGCTCTGAAAAGCAAGCTGAGGACAGATGCTCTGTGGGCGCTTGTTGCTGGCAGGGTGAAGAGGTTGTGAGGACTGAGAAGGCTGGAAAGAAAGGTTCCATTGTAACGACTTCGACTCTCAGCCTAGAGATATTCACCTCCTCCACCATCTGCTTTCTCTGCTGTGTCATCTTGCGCCAGCAGTATGACGCTAAATCACAGGGCTTGTGCCTCATTCTGATCCAGCACCCCTCCTGCGTTTTCCCAGTTTGCTTAGGGCAGGTGTCCAAAGCAGGTTGCTACAGGCTAAGGACCTGTTTTCCTGAACACTATCAGCTCAATGCGTAGTTCACCAGTCCATCACCTCCCAGCCACGACTTCTAAGAGGCCAGGAGCAAAGCCCCTCTAGGACACAAGGAAGAGAAGGGCACCTGCAATCTCTCAGGAAATGCCCAGCATTCCTGGATGGTGAGAGACGAGAGAGGAGGAAAACCAGTAAAAACGACATGGGCCTTGCAGTAAAGGAATTCTTAACTGGTAGAATTCTCGACTATAATAAAATGAACTGTGTGGCTCGGGTTTAAATATTATACTAGTAAATCCCAGGGATCTAGATGTTTACTCGGGGATTTTTATTTTTTTCTTCATCAGAATTGTCCAAAATCATGCCAAGTACCTAAAGAAGAGACTACATGCATATAAATGACACAGCATTGTCCTTGAAACGCAAACATATATATAACGAATTGTAAAACAGGATAGCGCTGTATAACAGAAAATGCCCTCCCTCGAGCCCAGAAATATAGAATTTTGAACCTTGAAGCAACCTTAATAGGAGAGCCAGGTTCAGGGCAATAAAACCATCTGACAGAATGAGGCACAGGGCCTTGGAAAGGGCCAGTGGCTGAGGAGCTTTAAAGCCTCAGCATCTTTAGCTTCACGGTATATGTACCTTTGCCAATGCATCGCTCTGATTCCTTTAAGTGGCTGTTTACTGCATCCCACTGACTCAGACCTTTCAACCTGGAGATATGAACTGGCTTGTCTATGACCATACAGCTTGTGCTGGAAGAGTCAGGGATCAAGCCCAGTCTTTCCAATCCAAATCCAGAACTGTGTTCCCTACGCTCACTACATCTCCCACTACTTTGCATGTGCCTCGAATCATCCAAAAGAAGCTCAGATTTTTGGTTTCAGACAGTCAATACAAGTTCTTAATCATCTAGTATCTCAAAAGAAAAACACTTCTAACATTTAGAAGTAAAGTAACCCAGGACTTAGTCCAGCCCTACATGGAAGCTGGTAGGTGATACATGACGCCGTATGCCAGGCTGGTGACAGCCCAGATCTCTCCTGCTTGTGCTCATCTCTGTTCTCCATTCCCTCCAGAATCAGGTGCCAGGGCTAGTTAAATTCCTGGTTAAAATAGAAACAGACTTACAGATACAGAGAACAGACTGATGGTTGCCAGAGGGGAGGGTTTGGGGGACTGGGTGAAAAGGGTGAAGGGATTAATTGGTAGTTACAGTACAGTCATGTAAAGGACATCATAGGGAATATGGTCAACAAGATTGTAATCACTATGTATGGTGCCTCATGGGTACTTGAAATATCGGGGGGATATCTACCCAGCCAGCTCACCAGGCACCACTAGGGGTTCCGCTGGTGAGCTGGCTGGGTAGAAAACATGGAACAGTTGCCTCTATTTGATTTCCATAGACATTGGGATTAAATGAGTACAGCTATCTGATATTCCTCCCAAACCATTCATTCATTCATTCACTTTTTTTTTTTTTTTTAATCCTCACCCAAGGATATTTTTCCATTTATCTTCAGATTGAGTGGGAGGGAGTGGGAGGGAGAGGGAGGGAGGGACAGAGAAACATCAATGTGAGAGACATATGGATTAGTTGCCTCCTGCACGGCCCTGGTGACCCTGACTAGGGCCAGGAACCGAACTGCAACCGAGGTATGTGCCCTTGATTGGAATCGAACCCACAACTTTTTGGTCTGTGGGCCCAAGTTTTAACCACTGAGCCAAACTTGCCAGGGCATTCATTCACATTCTTAATGAGTATCTTTGGATATAGGGCACATCAATCTCTCCCCTTGAAGAATTTACAATCCGTTTGAGGAGACAAAAAATAAACTCATGAGAAAGACAGATACCATATGATTTCAATGATATGTGGGATCTAAAGAACAAAATACATGAACAAACAAAATAGAAACAGACTTACAGATACAGAGAACAGACTGATGGTTGCCAGAGGGGAGGGTTTTGGGAGACTGGGTGAAAAGGGTGAAGGGATTAATTGGTAGTTACAAGACAGTCATGGTGGGGATGTAAAGGACATCATAGGGAATATGGTCAACAAGATTGTAGGCACTATGTATGGTGCCTATGTAATAACTATGTATGGGTTACTTTACTTCTAAATGTTAGAAGTGTTTTTCTTTTGAGATGCTAGATGATTAAGAACTTGTATTGACTGTCTGAAACATCAGGGGGATCACTTTGTAAAGTATATAACTAACCGCTATGCTGTTTCAACTTGATGGGGCCATCGGATACCCAGATATTTGGTCAAATATTATTTTGGGAGTTTATCTGTGGTTTTGGATCAGATTGACATTTAAATCAGTAGGCTGAGTAAGCAAATTTCCCTCCCTAATGTGGTGTCATCCAATCAGTTGCAGGTCGGACTAGAACAAAAAAACTGACCCTCAAGTCAGTGTGAATTCCTCCTGCCTGATTGCCTTTGAACTAGGACATTTGCTTTTTCCTGCCTCAGAACTCGAGCTAGAACATTGGCACTTCTTGGGTCTCAAGCCCACCAGCATTTAGACTGGAGTCATGCCGTGAGTATTCCTGGGTCTCCAGCTTACCCACTCGCTCTGCACATTTCATCAGCCTCCATAATCACGTGAGCCAGTTTTTATAACACATCTGTGTACCTGTGTAGAAAGAGACTATCTCTATGTAGTATCTATACTTATCTATGTGCATCTGCTATTGCTTCTGTTTCTGTGAAGAGCCCTGATGAGAACACTCCCACATGAGTCTGAGCCCTGTCCTTGCCCTGGCCTGCCTCCTGCCTCTGGTCCCCCACTCCAGGGTGCTGGGCTCTCGCCATTCCAGCCCTTGGTCCACCCTATGACATCCTGAAGCATTATCAGGAGGCTCCAGCTTCAACGCATCGGACCCACCCCAAACTCCGCTTGAACTAGGCAATGGCACACAGGGAGAGGGGATGTCAACAAGGTACCCTCTAGAGTTGACTGGCCCTTGGCACTGTGGCCTCTTTCAGTATCTGCTTGAACACTCAGGCTTGGAGCCTCTTGTGAAATAGGGAGAGCCTTGGGGGGAAGACATCAGTATTAGCTGTGCTCCCCTGAAAAATGCAACAGGAAGGTCAACAGGGCCAGGCCAAGGGAGGAAAATTTTACGAAGTAACAAATATAGAGAACTTCCTTTAAACACCACCTGGGATGGAGAAGTTCCCAAGGGGGCACCTTCTCTCTCTGGGCAGAGGGCTGGTGGCATGAAACTTTGATTTCTCCCCCTTCAGTGAGTAAATCCCATGTTCAGAAAAGGAGGTCTCAGACAGAAATGATGGTAACACCATTTCATTTTATCATATATTTAGTCATTCAAAAATGTATTGACTGTCTACTTCATGCCAGGCATGCATTAAGTTCTGGGAATATAACGAGGAACAAGAAATGAGTCCTTAAGGAGCTCACAGCCTTGCAGAGAGGTGTCATGTAAAAAGGCAGTATTTAGCAAACAAGTCATCAGTGACTTGTTTCTTCTATTTTACTTAATGTTTATTGCTTATTTCACCCCTTCTCTCATTTCTTTTGTATTAACTTAGCTCAAGTTGCTATACAATTCTTTCACTTTCCTTTTTAATTTGGGAGCTTTACTACTTTTCCATTCTGCCAGCTGCCTCCTCCTTTTTGTCACTCATAGTCAGCCCCATACTTTCCTTCCATCCTATGAAGATGAGAGTCCAACTGTTTCCCGCGGATTCTTTACTCTCCTTCTGTTCTCCCTGCTCTGCAGGATGAAAACTTCAGAGTGCTTTCCCTTCCCACTGTCACACACCAACATGAGACCCATGGAAAACTTGAACTTCTCCTTTCTCCCTTAGTACTTTGAGTTCCAGGCTGTAATTAACATTTCCCTTGAAATGTATCTCTTCTATTTTAAGCACTTCTATTACACATCCTAACTGATCTATGATTATCCATCCAAATGTAACTAATTATATATTGTACAGATCTTTGCTCCTCACTTATTTTTCCTTTTTCATCTTCCCTCCATCCTGAAACTTTTAAGCTGATTCATGTATTGTTTGATTAGATCTTTTTAAACATCTTTTTCTCTGATGGAAGGTATGGGTGATATGCCTTTTGAATGCTTGCATATCCTCAGATACATTTCTTTCGCTCTGATAGAGGAGTGAGGTCTTGCCACAAGAGTCTTGGTATGCAAGATTTTTATGTCAGTAATCTTCAAATGATTCACCTCAATCATCTGTGCTTCAAGTGTTACAGAAGAGAAAGCTGATGCCCTTGTGATCCTTCATGCTCTGTAAATAACTTGCACTTTTGTTTTGAAAGAGATTGTAACATTTTCTTTTTACCCATAGACTTCAGGAATTCACCAAGCTATGACTCATTTGCCCAGAACTCGCCCAAACCTTTCAATCAGCAGACTCAGACCTTTTATTTAGCTCGGGAAATTAACTTCCTATTACTCAAGTATTACCATTTTCATTTAAATCTGCTTAATTTGCCTGCAGATCTTGTCTTTCAGTTTTTGAAAGTCTTTCTGTGCTCTACTGGCATCTTTATATTCCAATGTTCTTATTATCTGTAAAGTTATCGTTGATCTCTAGTGGTTTGGTTTCATGCGCACCTCTTTGAAGAGCATTGCTGGGCTTCTTAGGTATTATGAGTGTTGTTTTTGTTTTTTGTCTGCTTTCTGGACTCAATGTCAGCCACAAGTGGTGGGTGTTCATCCCCCTATTGAGACCCTACGAGGAAAACTCTCCAGTGTTCTCATATGTTTCAGTCCCAGGAGTAGAGAAAGAACTCATACACCTCTTTCCCTCTCATCCAGCCAGGTTCCTTTGCCAAGATACCTACTGGTGTCCAGACCCCGATTCCTTCTTATGATCACAGATGGGGCAGTTTAAAGATCACGTGTTTACATGCACTGCTTTCAGAAAGCAGCCAAGTCCCATTCAAGAGGGCATCTCAGACTTCCCCCAACAGACACACTGATTCAGCAGCAATTCATAGACAGATTTTCTCTGTGAGAAATCTAGAAACTAATTGAAAGGCTCGTGCACCCCAGGCAAACAGGAAACCAGACTCTCTGAAATCAGTAGGAAAGCTCAAGACACCCTTTTGCCAGAATTCCTACCCCTAGTATCAAAACCTCCCAACAAAGAAAAGCCCAGCACTGGATGGCTTTACTGGTAAATTCTCCCAAACATTTAAAGTAGAATTAATGCCAATCCTCTTCAAATTTTTCCAAAAGATTGAAAAAGAGAGAACACTTTCATACTCATTTTATGAGGCCAGCATTACCCAGACAGACAAAGACACCACACACAAAAAAGAAAACTACAGGCCAATATCCATGATGAACATAGATGCAAAAATTCTCAACAAAATACTAGCAAATTGAATCCAGCTACACATCACAAGGATCATACACTATGACCAAGTGAAATTTATCCCTGAGATGCAAGAATTGTTCAACATATGAAAATCAATTAATGTGATACACTACATTAGCAGAATAAAGATTTAATATTGTTAAAATGTCTATACTACCCAAATTTATCTGAAGATTCAATCCCTATCAAAATCCCAATGGCAGTTTTTACAGAAATTTAAAAAAAAAATTATAAAATTCATATGGACCAGCAAAAGACCAAATCAATGAATAGCCAAATCAGTCTTGAAAAGGATGAAGCTGGAGGCATTCCACTTCCTGACTTCAACTTGTAAAACTACAGTAATCAAAACAGTATAGTACTGGCATAAAAACAGACATATAGACCAATGTAACTAAGAACAAAAGAACCCAGAAATAAATTTATACATATACAATCAACTGATGTTTGACAAGGGTGCTAGTAACACACAGTGGGTGAAGGATAGTCTCTTCAACAAATGGTGTTCAGGAAAATGGATATAAATATGCAAGTAATGACATTGGATCCTTACCTTTCACCATACACAAAGATAAATCCAAAATGGATTAAAGACTTAAACATAAAACCTTAAACAGTAAAAATCCTAGAAGAAAACGCAGTGGAAAAGCTCCATGACATCGGTCATGGTGGCTCTTTCAGGGACCTGACACCAGAAGCAGAGGCAGCAGAAGCAGAAATGGACAAGAGGGACTACATCAAACTAAACAGCTGCTGCACAGCGAAAGAAGTAATCAACAGAGTGAAAAGGCGACATGAAGTGGGAGAAACTGTTTGCAAACCATGTACGTGATAAGGGGTTCCTCCAAACTAAGGGGAATGCCTACAACTCAATGGCAAAAAAATTAATAGCCCAATTTAAAAATGGGCTAAGGACTTGAATAGACATTTCTCCAGAGAAGACATACAAATGGCCAACACGTATATGAAAAGATGCTTAACATCACTAATTATCAGGGAAATGCAAACCTAAGATATCACCTCACACTTGTCAGGATGGCTATTATAAAAAACAAAAACAAGTCAACAAGTGTTGGTGAGAATGTGGAGAAATGAGACCCTAGTACCCTGTTGGTAGGACTGTAATGTGGTACAGATGCTATGGAAAACAATACAGAGGTTCCTCAGACAATTAAAGATAGAAGTATCATGTGATCCACCAATCCCACTTCTGGGTATTTATCCTAAAGAATGAAAACCAGGATCTCAAAGAGATATCTGCATTCCCACATTTACTGCAGTATTGTTCACAATAGCCAAGGTGTAGAAACATCCTAAATGCCCATTGACGTATGAATGGATAAAGAAGATACTACATACAATGAAATATTATTTAGCCTTAAAAAAGAAAGAAATTCTGCAGTATGAGACAACATGGATAAGCCTTGAGAACAATAAGACAGTCATAGAAAGACAAATAGTGCGTGATTTCACTTACGTGAGGGATCTAAAATAGTAAAATCCATAGAATCGGAGAGTAGAAAGGTGGTTGCCAGGGACTGGGGAAAGGGGTCTGAAGGGGAGTTACTGACCAAAGGACAGTTAAGCAAGGTGAATAAATTCTAGAGATCTGCTGTATGACATGCCTATGGTCAACAATACTGTATAATTTACTTAAAAATTTGTAAAAGGGGTAGATCATATGTTAAGTATTCTTACCATAATAAAATAAAATTTAGAAGAAAAAAGAAGGTAAAATGACACAAAAGAATCATTTATTTCTCATTGTTTTTTGAGATACAGAGAAATGAAGGGAGGGAGAGAGGGAGAGAGAGATAGAGAGGGAGAGGGAGAGGGGGAGGGGGAGAGAGAGAGAGAGAGAGAGAGAGAGAGGAAGGGAAGGGAAGGGAAGAAAGAAAAAAGGAAGGAAGGAAGGAAGGAAGGAAGGAAGGAAAGAAGGGAGGGAGGGAGGGAGGAAAAGAAAGAAAGAAAGAAAGAAAGAAAGAAAGAAAGAAAGAAAGAAAGAAAGAAAGAAAGAAAGAAAGAAAGAAAGAAAGAGGTACAGCCCAATATTATGGATGTGCACATCTCTTTAAAAAAGAAGTCATTTCAGCTCAGAGACTGTATCTGACCTGTGCTCCTCCCTGCTGGGGGCCGTCTTCCAGTGCCTGGCTTCAGCTCGCTGGCTCTGCAGATGGACTCCCATCCTTTCCAGGCTTGATATTGGCAGGAATCCCTTTTGGTACCCCCGCCCCCCCACCATCACACACACTCACTTAGCCTCTGGAGAGGTGAGGCATATTCTTATCTTGCTTGTCACTCTGGCTCCTGACCCCCAGGAAGGAAAGGTCGTGGGCTCCCAGGCCCCCAGTTTACCTTTCTTTCAGGTTCCCTATTCATCTCTGAGATGCAGAAATGATGGCTCCCCTACCTGGTCTCCAGGAAATCATGTTCTACCATCACTGCTCACCCTCCATACAATGCTAGCCTGGGGACAGGACTCCTCTCCCTTGTGCGGCTCACACATTCTAGCCTTCAGTGCTTGCCCCGCCTTTGTTTTTAAGCCTTGGAGCCAAGTGCCACTCTAAGCCATTTTCCATTTCATCAGTTTGAATCCTTTCCCTGCCCTATTTTTCAACTTCCTGTACATCATCTTGAACATTCCTAACAGGCCCAAAATTGAGGATAAGAAGGTTCCCACTTTAAAAAAAAAATGTTTTGGTTTTTTTTAATTCATTGGTTGACTCTTGTATGTGCCCTGACCCAGGTTTGAACCCCCAAGCTTGGCATATTGGCATGACCTCTAACCAACTGAACTATCAGGGCAGAAGGTTCCCACTTTTGATGAAAAGGGCATGGATGAATGCTGCGAGGGTTCAACAGTATGACCTTGGGCAAGTCATTTGACCTGCTCAAGCCTTGCTTTCTCATTCGTGAAATGGTTCTAAGACTCGCCCTGTTCATGTCACAGGCTTATTATGGGGCTCAAATGACATGAGAAAGTACTTTGAAAACTGAAAGCCTACACATGTATGGCTTTGTTCTGTCCTTTCAAAAACAGTGGTTCAAGTTTCGTAAATGGGGCTTTGCAATATTAACTTACTCTCATGGATTTAGCCATTTCAAAGACACTCATAGAAATTCTCTTCGTATTTTCATTCAGTTTCTGAAAAATCACTTTTTTATTTACTGAAAGGCCATAACTCCAGGAGAAAAAGAAGGCTTCTGTCTACATTCTGACAAGGCCACAATTTAAAGTCTACTAATGTTGGAATTTGTAGACCTGTCTCTGACATTAATCAGGTGATTGATGTGGTCAACAGAGATGTGCTCCCTCCCCTTTCAAGAAGGACTTGTGCCCTGGCTGGGTGGTTCAGTTGGTTGGAGCATCATCCCGTACACTGAAAGGTTGTGGGTTCGATCCCTAGTCAGGGCGGGTACAGGAGGCAACCAACTGATGTTCCTCTCTTACATCAATTGATGTTTCTTTCTCTCTCTCTCTCTCTCTCTCTCTCTCTCTCTTCCTTCCCCTCTCTCTAAAAAAAAGAAAAAAAATCAATAAACATATCCTTGGGTGAGGATTTAAAAATAATAATAATAATAATGATAATAATTTGGAAGTATTCCAATTTTTTTAAAAAAGGACTTGCTGCCCAGCAGCAAGGTATGAAGTCAAGGTGTGCCTCAGCTTCAAGAGCCACCTGGCCCAAGGTCACACCTTTCTGAGGGCAGCCCTCATCTGAGAGAGACTGGTGTGAAGGCCCAGCCATTCCAGCGGACAGGTCACTGTGGTGGGCGACAGTCAGTCCGGAGCTCCCCAGGCTGAGGCTTTGCAGGGCTGCACTGAATTGGACTTCCTCTGCCTAATCCAGCTTCCTCCTTCTTTCTTCACAGGTGCTGATCCCTAATGAACACCATGTGCCCCAAATTCTGTCTCAGCATCTGTTGCAGAGAACCCAACCTGTGACAACTGGCTGTGATGAGCTAGAAGGGCTGCGTAAGGTGAGGTGGGGAGGGGTATGTTTACTGGAAACGAAACAAGCACAGAAGCAGTAGTGGAGACTTGAAATAGCACATCTTTACAACCTTGGACAGCTCCGTGTCTAGCAGTACTTGGGTGACTCTAACTATGATAGGTGGAAATCTGTTGTTAACTGCCCAACTTAGACCAAATCTTGTAAGAGAAGCAATATCATCTATTTTGTGGTGTTGTTGTTGTCAATCCTCACCCAAAGATATTTTTCCATTGGTTTTTAAATAGAGTAGAAGGGAGGGAAGGAGGGAGGGAGGGAGGGAGGGAGAGAGGGAGAGAAAAAATTGATGTGAGAGAGACACATTGACTGGTTGCCTCCTGCACGACCATGACAGGGGCTTGGGATCGAACCTTCAACCCTTTGGTCCATGGACTGACACTCAACCCACTGAGCCAAACTGGTCAGGGCAATATTATCTACTTTTGTTCCCAACCCTAGAGATAACCTGTCTGATTTCTCAGAAAATGCAAATACCTGCCGATTTTACACAAAAACCCCTGCGAGTATCCAGATTTGCCATATCATTTAAATGTTAGTCATGGTTCTATTTTCAACTACCTGTAATTGTGCAGTGAAAGAGAGTGGCATTTTTTAGAACTCAGTGTTTTCTTACTTCATTTGGAAAGGTAGGTTTAAAGGCTGAAATTTAGCTTGGTGAGGGTCAGAGATCACACATCGTTTCTGTAGTGACAGAAGCTACTGCAAATCCTGGCAATAAAAAGGTAACCTTTGAAAATGAAAATCTGTCATCCACTAATTCTTCACTCCCCCCACACACACATACACACACTTAAAACCCTTCGCTGGCTTCCTATTGATCATCTCACAATAAAGACTCCGACCCTATGAGGTCCTACCTACAGAGTCTGACCCCTAACTCCATCTCCAGCCCCATTTCATTCCCTTCTCCTCTCTGATCCCCATTCTATCTATGCTGCAGCCACATTGGCTTTCTTGTTGTTCCTAAAATAAGCCATAGTACATCCTGACATAGGGCCTTGCACATGCTGTCCCCAACCCTGAAGCTCTTCCACCCACACCTCTCCCTCTTTAACAACCACTCATCTTTCCCAGCTCAAGCACAATTAGTTCCTCAGGGAAGCCTTCCTTGACCCCACATCTAGGACAGGTTCCTCAGTGATGGGATCTCACAGAATCACACTCCTTTCCTTCAGGGCATTTATCACATGGTCTCATTTAGAATTATACCCTCATGTCTGTGATTACTTGTTTAGCCTCGTCTCCCACTTCGATGGTCGGCTTCAGAAAGGTAGGAATGGTGTCTGGTTTTGTTCTTCATTCTATTCCTAGCTCCTAGCACAGTTCCTGGCAGATAGTAAGCACCCAATTTGTTGAACAAATGGATAAATGGATGGATGGATGGATGAGTGAGTACACAAAGAAAAAGAGAGAACTGCTGACTTTGTATGGTTGGCTTGAAACTTCTTAGGGTTAAAAGGTAGAAATGGGGAGTTAAAACCAGAAGTAGTTGCATGGAAGATGTGCATGGTGGCAACCATTAGAGAGGCTTTCTCCCTACCACTGGCAAGAGAGAAGGGTTGGTAGAGAGGTAACAAAGCACCATCAGAAGTCACAGCATAGCTGCAACATCACCACAGAGGACCAAACAAAAATACCCAGGACTAAGAGTAAATGAAAATTATTCACTTCACAATCAGGAAGAAATATCGTAGAATTAAAGTTGGAGTATATTCTTGAATTGGATTTCATTCTCCAGGGCCCTAAAGTTAACCAGCTGGAATCATTTTTTAAGGAGCATCCTATTTAAACTTTGGAAATGGAGCATCTGCCTTTTAATGGAAAAACTACTTCTCATTGTAAAGATTGCACACAATGTTCTTAGCTTCTTTGGTCTCCAGAAAAGGGAATTCAGATACCTCCCCATGTACTCACTATATCTTGAACCCCCTATGTCAACAAATCAGGCCAGATTAATAGCTAACTTTAAAAAATAATAAGTAGAAAGTATCAGTCCATCCTGAGAAATACTAGGCAGGGCAGCCTATGTAGATGTATCTGTCTCTCAAGAAGTGGTGGGGGGAGCTTAGGAAACTAGAGATCGAAGGGCCTCACATAACCAACCTCAGAGCCACTGTATTCAGACAACAGGCCAAGTTTACTACGCAATCAAAAGTTCTGTTCCTTGCCCTGGCCGGTTTGGTTCAGCGGTTAGAGCATCGGCCTGCGGTCCTGAGAGACCCGGGTTCGGTTCCCGCTAAGGGCACGTACCTCGGTTGCAGTTTGTCCCCGGCCCTGGTCGGTTGTGCGGGTGGCAGCCACTCGATGTGTCCCTTTCACATCGATGTTTCTCTCTCTTTCTCTCTGTTCCTCTCTCTCCCTCCCACTCTACCTGAACAAAAAATGGAAAAATGTCCTCGGGTGAGGATAAAAAAACAAACAAACATACAAACAAACAAAAAGTTCTGTTCCTGAATAAGCATCAGCAAAATATGTTTAGTTAATCAATTGATTAATCAAATATTGCTGTTTGGCACAAGCCCCTGCTCTGAGGGGACACAGTGAAGAGAGTTCCCTTCTTTAAGCATGCTATATCCCAACTAAAGAGCTAAGACTGGAAGTACTAAGGTAGTGGTCGACAACACAAGGCACCGTCTGAGTGTCAGCAAGTTCAGACGGCCCATAGTCAACAGCACTAAGTGTCATTGCTCATTTACCGTATGCCAACTAGTTTACCTGTATTGTCTCATTAAATCTTCACAACCCTATGAGATAGGTAAAAGTATAGTCCACTTAGAGAAGTTAGCAACATATTCCAAGTCCCAGTTGAGAAGTGGTTTCAAGCTCAGGTCTCTCTGAGTCGAACGCCCACGCTCCGAAGTCCCTGGGGCTTGCAGACCTGGGGGACAGGGAGAGCTGGAGGCTGGCGTGACGGCAAGCCTGGACGAGGAAGAGGGCTCTGAGCAAGACCTTAAACAGCCCTGAAATAGGCCTAGAAGAAGAAAGGTTGATGTGTGGTGGAAAGAGGGTGGAGGAAGAGGACAGAGGAGAAAGGCGAAGGAAACGAAGCAGGGCCAGCTGTTTTGATACAGCCCTTTTGGAGCGAGAGATGAGTGAAGATAATCTGCACTGTAGGTCACAGCAACATGTCCCACCTTCTTCCTTGTAAAATGCCATGTTTCTACACAGAGGACTTAGAGAGGGAACTGGGAGAAGGGGTGGGTGGAAAAGAATCTGCCCCTGCCTTTCTGCCCCTCCCTTGGCCCCCGTGCAGTATCTCAGGCACTCTGCCCACCCGGCCCTGTGCCCGCCCCATAGCCTTTGGAGTCTTACCCATGAGGGGCAGTATTTTGGCCTAAGGTTGTCAGGTAGAGCCTGGCTGGTTCCAAGGGAACTGGAACGCAGTTCCTCCTACTGGCTCTGGGCTCTGAAGCAGAGGGGTTGGGGTATGTGTGTCAGGCTGTCCTCACTCTCCTGACCATTAGACTTCCAAGGAAGATGGGGCCAGGTCTGTGGCGTAATCAGTTTTCTTAAGCCCTACCACCACCACACACAAATGTTTCACACAGAAATGCTCTCACTAAACAGCCTTTCATTCATTCATTTGTTCACTCGCTCATTCAACAGGTAATTATTGAATGGCCATTTCAAACCAGGAACTGTGCCACATGTTGGGGGAGTCAAGGTCAAACAAGATTTGGCCCCTAACCTCAGGAGCTGTATGTCCTATTGTTAATGGTGAGCACTGGTGACAGGTGGTCAGGTAACAGTAACTGTGATGAATATTGGGATAAAGAGGAGCTCAGGAGGCTCCGTGGGACTCCAACTGCTCACACTACAAGCTGCTTGTTTTATTCATTTTTATTTTTTAATATGTTTTTATTGATTTTTTTTATGAGGAAGAGAGGAAGGGAGAGGGAGAGAGAAACATTGATGAGAGAGAAACATATCTATTGGTTGCCTCTTGCACAACCCAGACCAAGGCCAGTGATCGAACCTGCAACCCAGGTATGTACCCTTGACCGGAATTGAACCCTTGATCCTTTGATCCTCAGGCTGATGCTCTAACTGCTGAGCCAAACTGGCCAGGGCTGTTTTGTTCATTTTTATACCTCCAAAGCCCATCACTGTGCCCGACAGATAGTAGGTGTTCAGTAGGTTGTTAGTGAATTAAATAAAGATCTCACTGGGGCTGACCCTCAACTCTGTCTCTCTGTGTCTTCTCCCCATTGGTCCTCAGCCTTACAATTGGCATCCTAAACCTGGATGACAAGAGATAAGGGTACATGGCAATTCTTTCACTAGGTCATAGTATGTTAGTTAAG
Organism: Molossus molossus; assembly: GCF_014108415.1. Classification (NCBI taxonomy): domain Eukaryota; kingdom Metazoa; phylum Chordata; class Mammalia; order Chiroptera; family Molossidae; genus Molossus; species Molossus molossus. The sequence continues at coordinate 189,413,134 of NW_023425344.1, forward strand.
AGGAACTGGACAAAGTTGTCTCTATCATCTCCCTCCCCTCCTCATGTCCCTGTAGTTGGGGTCCTTCATGAACCACTCCATGTCCCTGTAGTTGGGGTCCATGCTTTCCTAATTGCTCCTCATCCAGACGGCCTGCTAAGAATACCCAAGGTGGTCAATGTCCCCATGAAAACTCAGGAATCCAGACCTTGACACAGAACTTCTGTGTTATAACTTCAGCTTTCTTCTGCTTCCTCAGAGGTTCTACCCTGGTTCACACTGGTGAGCAGTGGGCAGGAAGTCTGAGATGCCCTGGGCTTGCTCTTCTGTGCAAAAAAAAAAAATCCCCACCTTTAAGCACTGGAATGTCCATCTTTGGGAAGGACATGGTTACAGAGCTCTTGCCATGAAGTCACAAGGTGCTTGCTTCCCCATCATCCTACTGGTTCCCTCAGTGCTGAAACAGCTGTGACCCCCTATACTACAGAAAGTCCTTTCTCCTTGACAGCTCCAGCTGGCTCAATGGGCCACCTCCTCCTCTGAGATGATGGGCTGTGGAAACAGCAATCATAGCTTCTGGTTGACGTCCTCCCACCCTGCAGGTTCTGGGGCCCTGAAGCGGCAGAACCATTCTGGGGAAAGCTGAGAAAGACAGAGAGCAAAGAGGCTGAGATGCGACTCTGTGTTTGGGGGACAGTGGCCCTTGAGGCACAGCAGGCATCTGAGATGGCAGGAAAGGGAGGTTGTGGAGGGGTAACTAGGCATCTGTCTCTCAAGCAAAGCAGGCTAAGTAAGGCCCAGAACCGGCCTGGCTAGAGTCCCAACCCTTCAACCAGAAAGCACCTCAGAATCAGTCCAGGGTTGTCTTGGGACCTGCTCAAAGGCCCCCAGCTGGGGGTGGCAGAATGGGATAGAAACAGGTCTGTGGATTCCCATTCTTTAACTGTTCTCTCATCACCCTGCCACCTCCCACGTAGCTGTCAAATCCTGGAATCAACCTGCACAGATGACTTGCCAGGCAGGGCTGGGTTTTTCTGTTTCTGACCAATGGCCTTTTTAACCCTCCGATGGATGTCAACTGTCTCGAAACTATCCATTCCCTTCCTTTTAAAGATCTAGTGGGGTCTTCAGTGGCTCTGTGGGGTCCTGTGTTGGGGCGGTGGGGGAGCGTGATGGACAGCCTGGACCCAGCCCAGCAACCGAGCTTCCAGAGACAGTGGACATGAGCCTTGGCATCAGGGCATGCTGATGCTTTTCTCCAGAGAGGGCAGTGTGGGGGCAACAGGGGGAGGAATCCTGGGATTTCCCGGCCACAAAAATTCCTGCTCTCCCCCTCAGTCTGACCCTAGTCTGCCCGTCTGGGCCACAGCAATACGGACCCGCAGGGCAGCAGGAAAAGGCGGGAGAGGCGGGTTCGCTGGTTTGCTTGGCCAGCACCGGGAGCATGATCCCTGTCTACCCCTCCTCCGCGGGCTGTCTCCACTCGTTCCTCTCCCCCTCTGCACATCTCCGCCCGCCTGTCCCTCCGGGCCGCTCGGGCGCCACTGGTGCTGTCCCCAACCCGCCCCGCCAACCGGGCCAAAGGGCGGCGTGACTCACGGCGCTGCCACCAGCCCACGGCTTGCCCGTGGCGTATAAAGGCTGCCCGGCGTGAGGCGCCCAGCCCTGTCCGGCGGCCCGAGGCGCAAAGAGCATGGCCCGGAGCGCGGAGCGAGGCTGCGCGGGCGCGGGCTGCGGGCTGCGCGGTGCCCTGGCCGCCGTGGCCCTGCTCTCGGCGCTCAACGCGGCGGGCACGGTGTTTGCGCTGTGCCAGTGGCGCGGGCTGAGCGCGGCGCTGCGGGCGCTGGAGGCCCAGCGGGCCAGGGAGGGGCGAGAGGACAGCGCCCTGCGCGCCTTCCTGCAGGAGCTGAGTCGCGCGCCGCGCCGGGCGCCCGAGCCGCTCCAGGACCCCGCGGGCGCCGCGCGCAACAGGCGCAGCCACAGCGGGGAGCCCGCGCCGCAGCTGCGCGCCGAGAGCCAGGACATGCTGATGATGATGACCTACTCCTTGGTGCCGGTAGGCGGGGCTCGGCGCCGGGGGCGCCCCAACGGCGTGGGCGGTGGGCAGGGTGGGGAAAGGACCCCGACATCCTCTCCTCCCCTGGCCGGAGGGCTGTGGGAAGGGCCCTGCGGATGTCACTTTAGCCTTTTGGGATCAGTGTCCTCATCATCTAAATGGGGAAGTGGTGAAACAGTACGTCTTCCACCTCTGACGTCGTTGAGTCTGCAGGTAAATGAAGGGTGTAGGAAGTGTTTTTAAGATCCTACTTTCCTTCCTAACTTTGGACAAAAGTTCTCACCTTCTGTTGTGAAGGGAACCACAGCGGTCCCCGGGCTCTGCCTGTGACACTCTCTGGGGCCCCCTGAGAGTAGGGAGGCAGCATTTCTGAAAGAGCGCGGACTTCTTCAATAAAGGGATTCTTTTCCTGGCATAATCTAGTGGTCTGGTTTTTCACCTGGCTCGGCCCATCCCCATGAGATTGCTGACCTAATTGTCTCGGTTTAAGTGAAAACAATCAGCACTAATTTTACCAACCACCTAGGACACTGATGCAGAGAAGGTTTCTCCTAGGCCTAAAACGGTTTTCTTAAAATTCAGTGTCAAAGCTGAGGTTTTAATATGGGAGTGGATAGAACACCAGAAATTGCTTACAGGTGGTGCATCTGGGGAGCGTCTGTAGCTTTTCTTTGTATTTTCAAAGGGGCTCCATTGCACACCCCATCCCCCGCCCAAAGGTTTAAGAAACACTGCTCTAAAGAGAGTCTTGAAAGCAAAATTCTCCATCCCCTCCATCCCCCAGTTTTAAGTTTCTTTGCTTTGACTGATTTTAACTCTGTAATCATCTGACAATTACAGGTAGATCACATTACTGTTCCTTATTCCATTTTATTATCCATTACAATCACAATGGTCTCATTTCACTTTATAATTACAGAGATTTCAGTTCTGTCTTCTCAAGTCAAGTGTGAGGAATACTCCGGAATCCTAGGTATTTGAAACTCAATCCACTTAACGCTTCTGTTATTATAGAAGCTTTTAAATATCTTGTATGAGCTGAAATGGTTTTAAAACCACACTACAAACACCTCTTTTGAGAGATCAGATTTTCATCTTTTTTTACCCATAAACATTTACAAATCTGGGCCCAAGCAAAAATTCCAAAAACAGACCTCTCCAAAATGAAGAGATACCATTAAAGGAATTTGCTCTTTCTCTTGTCTCTCTACCGTGCACTTTGAGGGGTTTTTGAAACCCTCGAAGAAGGATGAATCTGGGCATCAATGTTTTATATTTCTTAATACTGCTTTTAAGGTAGAGACTTATATATCCAATTGCAGCCTGTTCAGCCACTAACTCAAGAAAATGGAGAGACTCATCTCTGTGTCAGCCTGAAAGCTATATTTAACTACCATCACCCGCTCTATTACAGGTCAGGGAGCAGAAACATCACATTTGTCCGGCAGAAACATTTGTAGATTATCACCAGCTCACCCTCCACTTGCAGTGGGCATGCTTTGACCTTTTAGAGTCAATGAGGGAATTCCCATGCAGGCCAGTGGAAAGCAACCATCATAGTGCTGGCTTTCCTCTTAGGGGTAGTTCTCAAGCAGTAGGCACATTAAAAATGATTCCATCCCTGGCCGGTTTGGCTCAGCGGTAGAGCGTCGGCCTGCGGTCCAGAGAGACCCGGGTTCGGTTCCCGCTAAGGGCGTGTGCCTTGGTTGCGGTTTGTCCCCGGCCTTGGTTGGGTTGTGTGGGTGGCAGCCACTCGATGTGTCCCTTTCGCGTCGGTGTTTCTCTCTCTCTCTCTCCCTCCCCACTCTATCTGAACAAAAAAAACCCAAAAAAACAAAAACAAAAAATGATTCCCGAGCTCCACCTTCAGACATATAGAATCATAATTTCCCCACCCTCACGCCCCCTTGGTGAGTCTGATGCAGGTGGTTCAGGTGCCACACTTTGAGAAGCACTACTCTAGACCACGGCTTCTCTAACTTGAATGTACATATGAATATCTTAGGGGTCTTGTTAAAATGCTGATTCTGATTCGGAAGGTCCGAATCAGAGGTCCCGATTCGATTCCTGGTCAGGGCACATGCCCAGGTTGCGGGCTCGATCCCCAGTGAGGGGTGTGCAGGAGGCAGCCAATCAATGTTTCTCGCTCATATCCATGTTTCTATCTCTTTCTCCCTTCTAAAAGATCGATAAAAACATATATATAGAAAAAAATTAAAAGATTAATAAAAAAGAACCGTCCTAGGGCCCTCTAGTAGAAAAAGTTACTAAGAGAACTATTTAGTATACAGCATGACAGTCAGTATGCACACTTCTTAATGTTAAAGTTTATACCTCCCCCCACCCTTTTTACAACACCAGTAAGCCTTCAGTGGGGGCGAGATCAGAGGTTCCCTCACTGAGGTCCATGTCTGGAGAGATCTAAGAACAAAGAAATAAGCTGTATGCAGATTAATATCATTTCAAAAAGTCCTCCAGAACGGCACGTTTATCCATGATGAGCCTCCCCAAGCTAACAGATAATTCCGAGTTCTGTGCTTTTGGCTGAAAGTACATCTACTCAGCATGATCATTCTGGCTAGTACATTCTGACCAGAGACTGGTTGGAAGCTGTAAATCACTTTGTTAAAAGGGCAATATAACTAATTATTACTTAAGTACAGTTTGTTTGGTACAGCCAGACACATTACAATCTTTAAAAGTAAGTGGGTGCTTTGGAGAACAGTCATAAAAGGGGCCCTGGGAACGACTCAGCGAGACCAGAAATGGGAACTCCTGTAGGAGATGCTGCTTCTGTTCGGTCTGCACCCTGCCCCACCTCTCACTTCTCCCAGCTGCTCCCCCACATTCCGTTGTCCGGATCTCTCTACCGATGTTCTGGCAGCTTTATAATCCTGCCCAGATTCTAGGGTTGAGGACCCAGGAGGAAGAAAGTTTTACTTCTCCCAGTGTACACCATAAGCTGGGATAAAAAAAATTTGCATTGAACAACAACAACAGAAAAACAACTCTAAAATTACTAGAAGAAAATGTGAGTAACTTCATTTTAAGTCTTGAAATGGGAAGACCTTTCTTTCAAACTATAGCTCAAAAGCCAGAAGCAAACAATAAGTAAACTTAACTACATTTTAAAAGTACACACAACAATAACAAAACTTCTGTATAGCAAATAACAAAGAGAAACAAACACACCATAAACAAAGGCAAAAATAAATGACAAACTGGAAAAACATATTTGCAGCTCATATCACAGATATAGGGCTAATCTTCTGATATATATATATATATATATATATATATATATATATATATGCGCTCCTAAAAGACGATAAGGAAAAAAACAAAAATAAGAGGTAAATCAGCAACAGAAATAGAAACCCAATAGGAAAATGGAACAGACAGGTTCTCAGGAAAAGCAATGCAAATGTCTCTTAAACACATGGGAAAAGATCTCTTGATTTAAAAATGCAAATCACAACTGCCCTGAATAATTTTTACCTGTCAGGATGACAAAACTACAAAAGTTTGACAACATAGTCTGTTGAGGAAGCTGAAAGTAAACAGATGTTTGCATTGGGTTTGGGGTGCAAAATGGTACAATCCATACATACAGAAGCAATTTGTCAATACCTAAAAAAATTAGGAATGCATTTATCCTCTGACCCAGCAATTTCACATGTGGAAATGTGTCCTATACAACAGACTTGATCACCTATGAAATGATGTAAACACGCAGTCATTCACTGCACAATATTTATAAAAACAAAAGACTTTTAACACCCTTGTTCACCAGTACAGAACTAGTCAAATAAACTGACCTATGCACCCACTGATAGCAGGTAGCTAAGACAAGAATGAGGAGATTCTCTCTGTACTGCTGTTGCAGTCCCCAGGGTATGTATTTTAAGTGAAGAAAGCAAGGCAGAAGAAAGTATCTGTTGTATTACTTTGTGTAAGGAAGAAGAGGAAAAACAAATGAAGAAATGAACAAAAGGGAGGGTGGAGACAGTGGGAATGAGCCTTTCACTATAGCTTTGTGTATTATTTTGACTTTTGAACCTTGTGGTTGTGTTCCTCTTTTGTGAGTGAAAAGGTCATAAGCACAAGGTTACATGGCAGCTGCCACCAGGCTGGGGTGATAGTGGGGTAGGGGTGGCTCGCCTGAGGTCATGTGCTCTAAAAGAGAGGCTCTTGCCCTGGCCAAGTGCCTCAGTTGGTAGGAGTGCCGTCTGGTATACCAGAAGATTTCAGGTTCGATTCCCAGTTGGGGCACTTACCTGGGTTGCAGGTTTGATCCTTGTGTGAGTCAACTGATCTCTCTCTCTCTCTCCCTCTTCCTCTTCCTCTCCCTTCCTCTCTCTGGAATCAATAAAAAAAAAAAAAAAAGCACATATCCTCATGTGAGGATTAAAAAAGAGAGAGAGGGGATTTTGCAAGTTGTTGCCATTATACAAACAAGAGCCCAGTGTGCCTGATCTTTTGAATTTTTTCAAGAGAAGTAAAAAAAAAAAAAAAAAAAATCTGACTTTTAATGAAAAATTGCTTAGCTTTTAAATATTGACAACCCCCCACCCCAATTTTTAATTGGCTGACAATGTGTTGGCCAAACAACACTCACATCATTAGGGGCCACGTTAGAGCTTCCAAACTTAGTCTGCGGCAGCCTCATCTTATAATCATGAGTAATTTTAAACAAAAATGGCTTTATTGAGCTCAAACACAGCTCCATGCCCCCCCAGTTATTTCCCAGCCCGATTCTGGGAGGATAGCGGTCGTGGTGCCATCGTTATTGTTATTGTTATTGTTGGTCATGTGGAGATGGCTTTTTTGCATTTGGTTTGGTTTGGCTTTTTTTTTGTTTTTTTTTGGTTGTTTCTAAAAACCAATTCCACCTTAAGTGGTTGGAGATTTCTCTGGACTGTGGTTTTTCCAAAGCATGTGCTCCAATTCTGAGGGTAGTTCTCAAGGAGGAGGTCCCAGCTGTCGAAGCAGTAACACATTATTGTAACAAACCGAGCTGTTCACGATGACTGCTATGAGGACATGTATGTAGATCTAAACATTATCTAGTTTAAAGGGGGAAAAAGCATGTTACCCGAAGTCACAGCTCCTGTTTGCATGGAGGCTGTATTTCCTTGAAGGCCGTGCCGAGGTTTACCTCCCTTCCCCACCCCTTGGACTGGCCACCTCCAGATGGGGTAAAAGCTGAGGATTTAGATGTAGGGTCAACACGCTATGGCCTACAGGCTAAATCTAACCTGCTACTTGTTTTTGTACAGCCCACAAAGTAAGGATGATTTTTACATTTAATAGTTAGGAAAAAAATAAAAGAAGAATGATATTTCATGACATGTCAACATTATATGACATTCACATGTCAGTAACCGTAAATGAAGTCTTATTGGCATACAACCATGCCCGTGTGTTTCAGTACTGTCTGTGGCTACTTTCACATGAAACAGCAGAACGGAGTGGTTGCAGCAGAGCCTAAACTATTCTCTGTCTGGCCCCTTACAGTAAACTGTTGCCCATTGGAGCAGAGGGGGAATGGGGGTCATTCCTCTGGAGAGCCCAAGCTACTAAATCAGGACTGTTCTGGCCTTGGCTCACCTTGGGTGTTAAGACCTCCCTGATGGAGATAGTCCGGGACAGAGCTGACGGGAGAGTGTGGCTGCACCCTGGAGGGAGGCTGTGCCCACCCTCAAGCCTTGGTCCTTCCAGGCTGGCTTCCCAAGTCAGGAGCAGTCAATGTTAGGACAGCTAGTCTCTTTCTAGCCAGAACAGCAGAGGGGAGAGCAGGAGGAACAAGCCTACTGGGCCTTTAAACCTCAGCAGGATGGATCTTCAGGGCCTGGTGAACTGTCTACAGTGTATCCGCTGTATGCCTACCTCTTCTTCAGCCGTCACTGTCACCATGCCAGGGATAAAAGGGGTTTTCCCTTTTGGAACCCAAAACCACATGCCCCGCTTGCAAAGTGCCACTCCACTCTGGGGAAACAGCAGAACCCCTTAGACCAGCCTGTCACTTCGTGGCACTGACCACTGGACCACAGGCTGAGAGATCCTTGGGCAGAGGGCCCTTTCTGGGTCTTCCAGTGCCAAGGGGTGTTCATCTCCTGATTGCCCTTGTCCCAGGATCTCTCCACAGCTGGCCCAGGGTTACCTCCACGTGGTGCCGATGCTGCCTTCAGCTGTTGTGTGCCAACCTGGGAGTCCTTCTGTACTGTTAGGTCCCAGCCAAATTTTCTCCACCTGATGCTTCCCTGAGGTATATTGTGGTAGAGAACAATGTGGACCTGGGAGTTAGACGGATTCATATCCTGGACTCACAGCTCGGTAGCTGGGTGACCTTGGGCAAGTCTTTTAACTTCTCCAAGCCTCTGTTTCCTCATCTGTAAGACTGAGATAATAGTATACACCTCAGAACTGTTAGGAGGTTTAAGGGAAATGCTTTTGGTAAAGTACAAGTGCCTGGTATAGTCAGGCTCCCAATAAGTGTCCATTGTTGCTGTTAAGGTTAATCACTATTTATCATTAGTCCTTCTTGCTCTATGCTCTCAGCATTTTATTTCTGGGTTTACTCTTTATCTCCAATTCTCTCAGAATGCCAAGTTGTTCATATGTGCTTCTATCAGCTGCTGCTTCGGGATAATATTTGGTTTCTTAAAGCCTAGACTAGCATCACACCCACCTAAATTATCTTGTCACTGACAACAGAAGAGATAGCCTTGATGTGCGGCAGGGTTTCTTCGGCGCCCTGGGTTTCCTGGGCCCCCGCCCTTCTGCATGGCCACTGGTGACGAGGGCTGACGCGCACTAACAGAGTCATCTTGACCCCGATGCTGGCTGCCTCACCTATTTGGTGGCAGTCCTAAAAAGTTTTCGATGCTTTTATTTGAAACATTGACAAAATGTAAGTAAAGGGAGAGCAAAAATGATTTCTAAGAAAGGAGAGCTATTTACTTCTGGGGGTCTCATGTTCTCCAGGATACAGTTACCTGTGTGGCAACTATCAGAACAGTCTTCAGATCTGATGAAACACAATTATCTGAAAAAAATAAATAAACGTTCTTTTTTTGCTCTACATTCCTCAAATTCCCCTTTCTTTCCCCCCCCCCCAAAAGAAATCCTTGGCCAAATCTAGTTGACATTCAAGCTTAATTTTCATGCATTTTATCTGCAGACTGAAGGTCACCTTGTGTGAAACAAGCTGAAGCTTTTAGGTTGTGATTCTGCTACAAAGGGAGCATTTTCCAGCCCATCAGTTGCTTTTATGTAGCTCTTTGGGTTTTAACAACTCTATATTTTAAGAAGATATAATTTACTTCTAGCTGAACTAAAGTTCAAGACACAATTTTCTTTACTGAAAGGCAGAGTTAAAACAACAAGTCCACCTAAAGATCATTTAAAATGCAATTTGTCGAGTTTGTTCTGAATGCAATAGATAAAGTAACCCCTTCATCTGCCAAGCAGGAAAAGTTCCTTGTGTTCACCAAGTGCTGGGAACTTTGGAGACCCTGCCCAGGCTGTATGTGAAAACGGTGGGGTGCTTGGGAATGTGTTGTGGATAAGTGCACCCAGCCTGAAATGATGAGCTGGCAACTGCAAAATCAGTAACTGTAGTGGGTGAGTGTTGGAGTCTGGAATCCTTTTCCCTTGAGGGCAAAAAAAGAAAAGAAAAGTCCTCTTCTTTTTTTTTTTTTTTTATTTATTTATTTATTTATTTTTTTGTTACAGATATTTTACCTTTTTACCCCATTGGCACCCCCCACCCCACCCCCCCTCCACCCTGTCCCCGGCTTAGTTGTCCATGTCCATTGGTCATGCATACATGCATATAAGTTCTGTGGTTTATCTCTTCCCACCCCCCAACCCCCATCCCCTCTTCTGAGGGATGTCAGTCTGTGCCCTACTTCCATGTGTCTGGGTCTACTGTATTCCTCAGACTGTTATGTTCATTATATTCCGTATATAAGTGAGATCATGTGGTATTTGTCTTTTTCTGCTTGGCTTCTTTCACTTAGGATAATACTTTCCAGGTCCCTCCATGTCGTCTCAAAGGATAAGAGATCTTTCTTTCTTACCGCTGCATAGTATTCCATTGTGTATATGTACCACAGCTTTTTGATCCATTCGTCTACTGGTGGACACTTGGGCTGTTTCCAGATCTTAGCTATTGTAAATAGTGCTGCTATGAACATGGGGGTACATATATTCTTCCTGATTGGTGTTTCAGGCTTCTTAGGGTATATTCCCAGCAGTGGGATCACTGGGTCGAATGGAAGTTCAATTTTTAATTTTTTGAGGTAGCACCATATTGTTTTCCATAGCGGCTGCACCAGTCTGCATTCCCACCAGCAGTGTATTAGAGTCCCCTTTTCTCCACACCCTCGCCAACACTTGTTGTTTGATGATTTGTTGATGGCGGCCATTCTGACAGGTGTGAGGTGATACCTCATTGTTGTTTTAATTTGCATCTCTCTGATGATTAGTGATGTTGAGCATTTCTTCATATGTCTCTTGGCCATTTGTATGTCCTGTTTGGAGAGGTGTCTATTCAGCTCCTCTGCCCATTTTTTAATTGGGTTCTTTGTCTTCCTTTTGTGGAGTTGTATGAGCACTCTGTATATACTGGAAATTAACCCCTTATCTGATACATCATTGGCAATGATGTTCTCCCATACAGTGGGTTGCCTTTCCATTTTGATGATTGTTTCTTTTGCTGTGCAGAAGCTTTTTAGTTTGATGTAGTCCCATGTGTTCATTTTCTCCTTTATTTCTGTTGCCTTAGGTGATGTATCAGTGAAAATTCTGCTCCGTATGATGTCCGAAATTTTGTTGCCTACATTTTCTTCTAGAATTTTTATGGATTCACGGGTCACATTTAAGTCTTTTATCCATTTTGAGTTTATTTTTGTGTATGGTGTAAGTTGATGGTCTAGTTTCATTTTTTTGCATGTAGCTGTCCAGTTTTCCCAACACCATTTATTAAAGAGGCTGTCTTTACTCCACTGTATGCTCTTGCCACCTTTGTCAAATATTAATTGAGCGTATTGCCTTGGGTCCATTTCTGGGTTTTCAGTTCTGTTCCACTGGTCTATATGCCTGTTCTTGTGCCAGTACCAGGCTGTTTTGGTTACAGTCGCTTTGTAGTATAACCTGATATCTGGTATTGTGATCCCTCCAACTTTGTTCTTCTTTTTCAAGATTGCTGTGGCTATTCGGGGTCTTTTTTGGTTCCATATGAACTTTTGAAGTATTTGTTCTAGTTCTATGAAATATGTCGTTGGTATTTTGATGGGGATTGCATTGAATCTATAGATTGCTTTGGGTAGTATGGACATTTTAATTATGTTAATTCTTCCAATCCATGAACAGGGTATGTTCTTCCACTTTTTTATATCTTCCTCTATTTCTTTTTTCAATGAAAAGTCCTCTTCTTATATGCAACACTTGAGGACCTTGGAATCAATCCCTCTGAACAGGAAGACCCTTTACAGCGAGCATCAGGGCAGTCCAGGAAGGAGAAAAGGAGTCCTCGCTGAAGTGATGAAGGAAGGTTTCATGGAGGAGACAGACTTGAAATGGGCAATGTAGGGTTGGTGAGACCTGAGCAGGCAAGGAGGGCGAATCATTCCAAGCACAGTAATAACTTGAGCCGAGGCCTAGGGACTGGAATGAAAATTGTACAGGCTGGAAGAGCGATGGGCCAGGCAGGCCTTCCTGCACCAGGGAGTCTGGGTGGGGCAGGGTGGGGCTAAGGTTGGCTGGAGGAGAGAGAGCCTTGTATTTCCACTTTTGAGAAATGAGTGTGGTGGGCAATTAAGAGTATCGTAGACCCTTTACCAGGGGGAGTCTTTAGACAAGTGGTGTTATAGGACTGACTTGGTGATGCAGTACAGGAAAGAGTAGATAGGGGAGAGGCCAGAGGCCAGAGGCAAGTTAGGAAGCGAGTGCATTAGTCCAGGCAAGAAATAACTTATGTCTGGCTAAGGTATGAAGAAGAAGGTGTATATCCTCAAAATATCAAGAAAGAAGAATGAATTGAGCTTGTTAACTATTTGGATATAAGAGAGGTGGTCCATCTGCTCGAGACCCATCCAACGCTGAGAAGGGTGGTTGGCACCACAGACAAAATTGAGGAAACACAGGAGGGGGTTAGTTTGGAAGTGTGGGTGCTGAATTTGAGACTAAATGAAAAGAAAGAAAAAAAGGGGAGGAAATCTGAGGAATGAAATAGTATTCCGGGAGAGGAGAACATTTTACTTCTAAGAACTCTGTCTTCATCAGTGAGGTCTTTACAAGTCTAAAAAGTAAAAGGCAGACCCCAAAGTCTGTAAAATGAGTGCTGGAATTATATATGTTCACTCCTGACCCTCCCTTCATTAGCTGTGTGACCTTTGACAGGTCACTCAACCTCTCTGTGTCTCAGCTCCCTCATTCAGAGTGCAGTGATAGCAGTATCTACCTTAGGTGTTGTCATAAGGATTCAATTCGGTAATCCATGAAAAGTCATTAGCATGCTTCTTAGAATTCAGTATGTGTTACCTTACTATTCCTGATATTTTAGCGTTTCTCAAACGCATCCTTTCTGTGCTTCAGGGAATTTTGGAGTCTTGTAATAAAAACAGTGGAAACGGAATCAGCAGGACTTGCCAGAGAAAGGGCAGATCCTAGGATGACTCTAAAGTCTGGAATCCGGTGACTGGGGAAACACACGGACCGCTACAAAGAATGTTGTTTCCCAGATGGTCGTTTTTCTGGTTGATGGGTCCAAAAGGAAAAAATACATTTTGGATATTAGATTTAGGGAATTAATTATACTAATCATAATTTGCAAATATCTTTATTCATGTCTAGTATGAACCCATGCATTCATTCTTTCACTGACCAGACCTTTTTGAGGCCCCTAGGAACGGCCTGTTTGTCAGACCAGTGGTCCCGTCCAGCAGCGTCCCGATGCTAACAGCCTCAGCAGTTGTTTTGTGGGTGAGCAGCTCACACTAAGGAAATGTTTCCCGGAGTAAGCGCTCAGAGCCCTTCCCTGTGCTGAGGGAGGAGGGGCTGAGCAGGGAGTAGGTTGACAGAGCGTCTTGACAAATGTTTTCGCTGTGTACAAAGAATGCCACGGGGCAGAGCTTGGGCATAATGCTTTAATTCTTTGTCCATTTTCCCAGCGTCGGACAAGTTACTTAACTATGGTTCCTGTACCTGTATACTTTTCCGACTATCAGGTGGGGATAAGAATGCTTAGATAAGAATCAGACATTCTCTAAAGATGCTTGTTGAAGGGAACAATGTGGACACAAACTGTCGTTATTAACAGTTAGTGGAAGATTATTCCAGCAGCACTGCTGCTTCAGAAAACTCCATTAGAGGCCTGGGGGCGGCAAGTGATTCTCAGCTCACTTCAGAACACTCGTCTCCTTCCCACTAACTCCTTCTGCACTTGCTTGTCTGCATTGCACAACGGAAGCCCTGTCTCGGTACAGTTTTGGTCTCTAATGTGTCACCTGTAGCCACCTTGTCTCTTTAAATATAGCTCACTGTTCTTTGCTGTACCTCTAGTGAGGTGTTTGATGAATGCTTCTTCATAGACGAATTCATCCACAACTCAACAAGTGCAAATATCAACAGAGCCCGTTTCTGAATCCGGTTTCTTAACATGCTAAGGGTGTTGAGGATGGGTCCTGGAGCATTTTCAAAATTTCTTTCTCAGAATGCATGCCACCCACCAAATAGGAGGTAGTGCCAGGTAGTAAGACTGACTCAGGTATCTGTTCTACCTGCCAGAGATTCATTCATTCATTCACTCACTCACTCAACACATAGTTACTGAGCACCGACTATGTCCCAGGCACTGTTGTGGGTATAAGAGAAACAGTATGAACAATATATACAAATCCCCATCTTCTTGGACTTTATGTGTTGAGGGAAGGGGCAGACAAAAACCAGAGTAAACTATCTACAATATTAGAAGGAGATTCGTGTTATGGAGAACAAAAAAGCAGGATGAGGTTTAAGGAGGGGGATGGGAAGATGCAATTATGTCATTTGGGTGGGAAAGGCCTCACTGAGAAGGTGACATTTGAGAAAAAACTTGGAGCCCTGGCCGGTTTGGCTCAGCGGTTAGAGCGTCGGCCTGCGGTCCGGAGAGACCCGGGTTCGGTTCCCGCTAAGGATACGTACCTTGGTTGCAGTTTGTCCCCGGCCCTGGTTCGGTCGTGTGGGTGGCAACCACTCGATGTGTCGCTTTCACGTCAATGTTTCTCTTTCTCTCTCTCCCTCCCACTCTATCTGAACAAAATATCGAAGAAAAAAAAAAAAAGAGAAAAAACTTGGAGGAGGAAGTGAGCCATGTGAATATCTGGGGAAGGGCTATTCAGGTAGAGGGAATAGCAAGTGCAAAGGCCCTGAGGCTGGACTGTGTCTGGAGAGCTCAAGGAGCAGCAAGGAGACTGGAGCAGAGCAAGTGGGAAGGAGTAGTAGGAAAGGGGGTCAGACAGATAATTTGGGGGGAGGAGGAACAAGGGAACCAGTTCATGTAGGACCTTGTAAGCTGTTGTAGAGATATTGGCCTTTATGGGGAGTCTTTAGGCAGAGAAGGCACATGATCTGACCTGCCTTTTCAAAGAATCACTATGATGAGACTAGACTCCGTGTGGGGGCAGTGGAAGCAGAGAGGCTATTAATACAGCTGTTGCCGTAATCCAGGTGAAAGACAGCAGCAGCTTAGACCCGGGTGGGAGCAGTAGAGATGGTAAGAAGTGGACAGTGTCTAGATAGGTCTGCTGGTGGAGTGGATGGAATTTGTTAACAGCTTTAATGTGAGGTATGAGATGAGGGGAAGAGGAGTTGAATGGCTCCAAGGTTAGTGACCAGCAATGGAAAGACAGAATTACCATTCATTGAGATGGCAGAACCGCAGGTGGAGCAGGGCTGGGGCGAGTACCAGGAGTTCAGTTTGGGGCGTGTTAGCACTATTTCCACTAGATGTCCAAGCGAAGATGTCGAAGAGGCAGCTGCACACCAGAGTCTGGGAGGGGGTCCTGGTTGGAAGTGTACCAGGGCACAGTGGAGTTGCTGAACTTAAGAATTCATTCCCTGGACACAGGGAGGCTCTAACCAACAGTCAGTCTACTCCTATGAAACTCAAACTTAAAAAAAAAAGCTCTTTTATAAACAACCAAATTAAATCAATGAACTGTATTGGGAGCCTTGGGTGCCAGAGATTTTGTCTTACCTTTGTAAACACAGGGCCCAGCTTATAAAGTGTTTGCTGATAAATAAATAGGTACTTCTAAATCAGTCAGAAATATCTTGGAAAGGAGTTTAAAGGAAACCTTTTACCAACTGAGCACTATGCAAGTCACTATAACAAATGCTGAGTGCCTGTTCCGCACAGTGTGGGTGCACTCTGTGGGTGACGAGGAAGAACAACGGCCCCCAAGGACTGTATTAGCTAGTGGGAGGGAAAAGACAAATCCTCAAACACGACACAAAGGAAAGGATAATAGGATCCTAAGAGAAGGAAGAATAAAAAATCCAGTGGACGATAAGGAAAGGTTTCAAGAAGGAAGCAGCATTTGAGCCACACTTAGAAGGTGGGCAGGATCAGAAGCAAGGTCTGGGAGGAGGGAAGAAGGCACTTGGATGACAGGTGGTTCATTTTAACTACAGCATGATACAGGTGTACGTAAAAATGTCTGAAAAGTCCACCCTGGACAGTGTGGCTCAGTTGGTCCCATACACCGCAAAGTCGCAGGTTCGATTCCTGGTCAGGGCATGTACAGGATGTGGGAGGCAACTGATTGATGTTTGACTCTCACATCGATGTTTCTCCCTCTCTCTCCCCCTCTCCCTCTCCCTTTCTCTCTCTAAAATCAATAAAGCATGTCCTCTGGTGAGAGTTTAAAAAAAAAAAAAATCTAAAGAGTTTTGCCTCCATTCTTGAAACTTATTTGGAGTATAGAATTGAAAATGTTTTTAGAAATGCCCCTAAGACTTTTTCTAGATTGCATGATTTAAGCAGTTTTGTGATGCTATGCCTTAGCATCATTTTGTTCATATTTTTTGTTCTTAAAATTATTGAGCTTGTTGGAGATATCAGTTTATGGTTTCCATTATATTTTGGAATGTTTTCTGTCATTATGTCCTCAGATATTTTTCTGCCCTCCCTGCCAACCAGACACTCTAATTACACGTCTTGGACTTCTTAAAGTTGTCCCACAGCTCACTGATAATCTGTTCACTTTTTAATATTTTTTCTCTCTGTGTTTCATTTTGACTTGTTTCTATTGCTGTGCTTTCAACTTCACTAATCTTCTGCAATGTCCAGCCCTCTCTCCGTCCACTCAGTGTACTCTTCACCTTAGACACTGTACTCTTTATTTCTAGAAACTGAAATTCGGTGTTTTTTTTATATATTTTTGTGTGTTTCTATTTAACATGTTCAGTCTTGCCTCTAACTTCTTAAACATTTGGAATACGGTTTAAATACCTACTTTATTGTCTTTGTCTACTAATTCCCTTATATGGGTCATTTCTGGGTGGGTTTCAATTGACTGATTTTTTTTCCCCCTCATGGGTTGTGTTTTCCTGCTTCTGTGCAGGCCTGGTAATTTTCTATTGGATGCTAGACATTGTGAATTGCACTTTGTTGGGTGCTATTGCTCAACTGAGCACCCTTCAATTGCCAAGGGGAAGAAACACACAGCCTTGGGTAAGTCCCACATGGCTGACCATCCTAGAAATGACACATTCCAATCTCGTACCAAAAAAGGTCCAACTGTCCGTTTAGCACTCAAGTAAGAAACGAAAGGAAACACAAAAAGAACAGAAGATAAGTTCGGTTTGAATCAAGAACGCCCGGGAAGGGAAGGTGGTGGCAGATGAAGAATTTACTCATTCACAGCTTATTATGTGGAAGGCTCTGAGCTATGTGAGCATGTTATAAAAATAAATACATTATATACGTCCCTTGCTTTAAATGCTTAGGTTAGTGAGGAATAAACCAGCAATCAAGCAATGGCAGACGTGCCCCGATGGGAGAAATGTGGATGCTGTGGGACCATATAGGGACACTTCTACCCTGGGACAGGAGGAGACTTTCTGGGAAGGTGACACCTGAGCTACAACTAGGATGATACATGATGGGAGAGAATGACTAGGAGTTTTGTGACATTTTTCTGTGAGTGTGTCCATTATAGTAAGGTAGAAAATACAGAAAAGTATAAAAAAATAATAATTTTTAGATTATTTTGCAAAGTAGTAAGTTGGTGTAGCATGGTGACTTTGGAGAAGCTTCCCTGTGATCCTTTTTGCATTGTTATTATAAATGTATAAAGAATCATCTGGAAAAGAACACAAAGATCCCCATCTCTTTAGTTAGGGCTCTGTTTTCAAGGTCTGAGCTTGCAGGGAGGTTCGAGGGGGAAGGGAGAGAAAATGCAGAACCTGGAAGATGCTGGAACAAGCCCTTGTTTTGATAGCACAGGTAGAACTTCTCAAAGTATGGGGAAGGTCATCTGCATCAAAAAGACCTGGGAGTCCTGGCCAGTTTGGCTCAATGGTTAGAGCGTAGGCCTGTGGTCCAGAGAGACCCAGGTTCGGTTCCCTCTAAGGGCACGTACCTCGGTTGCAGTTTGTCCCCAGCCCTGGTTGAGTTGTGTGGGTGGCAAATACTCCATGTGTCCCTTTCATGTCGATGTCTCTCTCTCTCTCTCTTCCTCCCTCCCTCCCACTCTATCTGAACAAAATATCGAGGAATGTCCTCGGGTGAGGATTTAAAAAAAAAGACCTGGGAGAATCTATTTACAATGCTGATGTGTATGGACTCCACACTGGATCTTGAGTCAGAATTGATGGAGGTTGAGGCTGGGAATCTGTATGTGAATCACTCCCTTGGTGATTCTTATACACCCTAAGTTGAGGAATCACAGGCCTGGAATTTAGCTAGATGGGGTGGGAGAAGGGATTAGATGATTGGTGGTTTGAGGTTTCAAAGAAGAGGGCTGGACTTTGGGAGGGTTGGATCTGTCCCAGTGGGGAGGGCTGCAGTGTTTGTTTATGGTGCGGGTGAATTTTTTTATACGCTTATTGGTTATTTGAAATTTTTCATTGTGTATTTTGTTCATTCATGTTATAGCTTATTTTTAATTTTTAAAAATATTTTTTTACTAGTTTACAAATACCCTTTTATAGGAAAGGTATTAGCGTTTTGTGTATTACACATGTAGCCATATTTCCCCCTTACTAATATTTATAACATTTATTGAGAACTTACAACTTGCCAGATGCGATGCTAAGAGCTCTAGGTATGTATGTCAAAACTGCCTGTACCTCTGAGGTGGTCACCATTATCATCATTATTATTATTCCCATTTTACAGACAGGTCACTGAGGCTCAGAGGCGTTAAGCATCCTGTTCGAGGCCCCAGAGCCAGGGAGTGAAGGGATTAGAACTCAGAGCGGATGGAGTGTGTCTGACTCCAGAGCCCATGTTCCTGGGCCTTGGATGTTCTCTGCCTTTACTTTTGTTTCTAGGTCTCTTCATGTTTATACATTTTCGTGTCATCGGATCTCTAAAGCCTTTTCTCTGTGGGTTCTTCATTTGCTTTCTTGCTTAGAATGTTCTTTCCTACCTCAAGATCTCGAGATCTGAGAGTCACCTATATTTTCTCATAGTTTCACATCATTTCATTTGAAAGCTATTCCATTCCATTAGTATGTGTTTAAAATATACAGAGATAAGGCCCTGGCCGGTTTGGCTCAGCAGTTGGAGCATCGGTCTGCGGACCAGGGAGTCCCAGGTTTGGTTCCTGCTAGGGGCACGTACAAAAAAAAAAGAAAGAAAGAAAAAGAAAAATATATACAGAGATAAAAAGAACCTTTCCCCTTTAAGAAACAATTGGCCAGAATAAGTTGTAAAACTGCTGGACTCAAAAAAAAAATAGGCAGTTTGCAACAAAACTTCTTAAAAATAAAATGCAGACAAGGATTTGAGATTAGTAACTTGATATTTGGCTGCTATGTTTTCTTTTTTATGACGGCAGAGCTGTCTCAGGATGGGCACAGCCCGAGCAGATAACCCCCCGTTGTCTCCCTGTCATGTCCGGAGGAAGAAAGACCCCAGCACAGGAGAGTGGAGACGGTGTCCCCAGCCGCCTCTGAGGGTGGACTCGCGGTTCTGGTGCCCCAGCAGGGTCAGCCAGTTGGTGCCAGCAGGAGTCCTTGCTGCCAGTGTCGTTCAAGTAGGCGGGCACCAGGAGGAACGGCCGGACTGGCCATTCCTGAGACACGGCCAGGAGGCAGCCGCTTGAACCGCAGGCTGGACGGGCCGCCCTGGGCCCTTCGGCACTTGAACTCCCGGCGGGAGAAGAGAGAGGTCAGGGAGGCTTGTGGTGACCAGCGGCAGCTTATATTTAGTGGATTAGGACCCTTATCGAGTTGTATCTGGTTCTTTCTATAAATCCTACTCTGTGTTACATTTTGAATTCAGTTGATAAACCAAGTTAGTAATTAGACTTTGGTTAAATATCTTTATAAAATAGTATGAATTGATTTTCAAAAAGCAGAATCAGCTGATTTATGTTCAGATCACGAAACAACATGTTTATGGAACACCAGCGTCAACAGACGAAGTGGTTTTCCAAGGGCTCCCCCATTTGCTCCTCCAGTGGCTCCCCGCGGTATTGCATGGGTCCTGCCTGGCCACGGGGCAGGGGAGCTGGTGCTGGGCAGTCCGCTAGCCGCCCGCCCCCTGCCACCCGTTCGCCCCGGGTCAGAGCCTGAAGAAAGCCAGGGGGAGGACATACTCCTTCGGGGACTTCTGTCCTGCCTTTTTGGATGTCCCCATTAATAAATGTCAGGCTGGGCTGTTCCCCAAGGCCCTGGTCCCCGCTGTAATTTGCTGGAGACCCTGGGTGAGGGCACTTGCTGGAACTGCCCCCCTGCAACTGGTTTTGTTGAAGAGTCCTGAGCCCAGAGGCTGCCTCAGCGCCTGTGACTTCCCGGCCTTTGCGTGCAAGGGGACCCCAAGGCTTGTGAGTGGACTCCAGTCCAACGCTCGTTAAGTGTTTGTTCAGCACTTTGTTGGGAATCCAGGCAATGGTGGAGGCCGGTGAGAAGGAGAGCGTTGGGGGCTCACTCAGGCTCCAGCAGTTCAGTTCCGCCCAAGGAACCCACTCAGCCTACAAAAGGCCTTAGGGGTGAGTAGTCTGGCCCCTGGTCCTCGGAGGGCAGGCTGGCCTCCACCCCATCCCAGTCCACTCAGCAAAGCAGGAGGAGCTGGTGAATACCACGTTTCTCCATGGCGTGGCATCCCAGTGATGTTTGAGTCTCCTTACCCAGCCCCTGCCCGGCTGACCCAGCCCTGACCCGAGCTGGGTGCAGAACCCCTTGCAGGCGCCTTTCTCAGGAGAGTGGAGGTTTGTGTTATTCCCCTACAGGCCAGGGGCACACCCATGGTTTCTGGCTTTGTAGTACTGTTGAAGTGGGGCAGGGGAGGACAGCCATGTCTCGGAGGCCCTGACAGAACCCTAGCATCTCCCAGCTCCTGTTTTCTAGGATGAGTCGTCTGCCAAAATAAACGTATCCTAAGCAGACAGGCACAAAGAGAAACAGCTACCCAACCACGTGCTACCCATTCAGTTCCCATACCCAGGGTTACAGCCAGTCAGAAAGGAATAGCATTGATTGAGGAGCACATGTCCCACCCAGTGGAGTGCTAATCAATAATGAAGCATTTATTGAGTACCTACTGTGTGCTTGATGTCATTCTAGTGAGGGGGAAGGGAATGGATCAGTGAAAGGGGCAAACAGAAAGAGGGTGAAACAGTCCCTATGGATCAAAACCTATCTGGTCAGAAGCAGAGTAATGGCAAAAGCGCGTGCCAGCCCTCAGCCACAGTGATGCGCCGGGCTCAGGAGGGCGGTCAGTGGGAAGCAGGGTCCCTGGGAAGGCGGGGCAGGGCTCAGCTGGCTCCGAGGATCCCAAGCAGGATGAACCATCGCGAGCATTTGGCCCCCAGACCGTTGCTGTGAGCTGGCAGGGCTGGCTCCCTGGAGCTGACAAATGCCTGGACCTCAGCTGACCTTCCTGTGGGGTTGTAGGAAGGAGATCAAGCCCCAGGATTTTACCACCATGCAAGGCAAACCCCACTTCTTGTTGGGGTTTGCAAATTGTTGTCACCATGTCTTGGCCCCAGTATGAATTCCTGCCTTTCCAAGGGATGAGCCGACCCAGCTCAGACCCTTGTGAGGGATCCTCCACTGCCTGCAGCCTCACCTCGGCGCACAGCTGGCCCTGCAGCCACAGCCCCGTCTCTGCAGCCCACGGGGTCTCAGTCCACGGCAGGCTGATTCTGGCTCCTGGAGCTGTTTCTAAAGAGTGATTTGCATGCACATAATAACAGTGATTTGCATAATTAAGGAGAGTCATAAAGAGTATTCAACTGTCTAAGAAAAATTGAAGTTAAGTGACAAAATAGGTCAGATCTGAGGGGTGCCTTAGAATTTAAACAGCGGCCCAGCTAGCAGACGGAGCCTGTGCTCAGGGAACTCCAGAGCAGCTGTGGCAGAGCATTGTTTTAGCCTTGTGCAGCCCAGGCCCGGCGGGCAGGTTGGCTCCTCACGCCTCAGTCCGGAGAGCAGAATGTGAGAGGAAGTGAGTTCAGGGGGGCGGCCGGCCAGCTAGCAGGAGGTTTTGTGTTCAGATGAACAGTGGCAGCTCACCGCCTTGAACGCTATGCATTCTGACGAGAAAGAAATGCATTTGATTAAACTTGCACAGAAAAGATTTCTCAAAACTGACTCATTTTCGACTAGTAAAAAAATCTAATATTCTGTTCCAATTTAAAGTAAACTAGAGCAAAAATGAGCATTTCAAGTTGAATTTTTCAATTTGTTTTGCAAAGGCTAGGCAGTGCAGGACAGCAGAAGCAGGGAAGGAGCACTCGGCTCTGAGAGCTGGAGGCAGCCGGGCCAGCTACTCCACTCGCTTGCTCTGGACCGCAGCGTCCTCATCCCTGTTCTCCCGACTCTCAGTCTCTGGGGTTCCTCCTCATCCCCCCCCCCCCCCCGTGGGAGCAGAGTTTGGAATCATCTGTAACCCTCTCATTTCACCGATAAGTAACTAGGGCCAAGCCCCACCCCAGCTCACCCAGAGTAGCTCTGTTTTTATATGTTTTATATTTTGGGGTTTGGCCATTTATGTGGGAAAAAGAAAACTCTCATGACTAATAATGAACAATTTGAAAATCCCTGGACTAGAGAACTCTTCTAGTTTTTTTCCATATTTATTTGCCCAGAAGCAACAATGATCTAAATTATTCCAAGTGATGGGGGTAATTGCGAAGGTGAGATATTTGGGTCCCAGGGAAAGCTGGGTCATTAGATTCGCATAATGCTGTCTCTCTGAATAACTAAAAACACAGCAAAGTAAAAATCACCAAAGTGAAATTCCAACGTGTCGTGTCTTTTAAAACTGTGTAAACTAGGAAGCAAACATCTTTTTATCCCCTAGTCACAGTCTCCAGGAGAAAACAGAAATCTCAGTTAATGGTTTGGTTTGTGACCCTCCCAACTCTTCTCTGTGATTATCCAGACATATCTAGACAATCTTTTTCAACCCAGAAGTTGTGTTGTGTCACACGGCCTGGGCTGCACCTGGCTTTTATCACTTGACGGTATGCAAAGGCCATCTTTCCAGATTAGTTCATGTAGATCTACCTCATTTCTTTTTCTTATGTTTAACATGTGCTTATTGATGTTGTCATGAGTGTGTGTGTGTATGCACATACATACATACATACATGCATATATACATATATGTTTTTATTAATTTTCTTTTTAGAAAGAAAGGAAGGGGGAGAGAGAGAGAGAAACATTGATTGGCAGCCTCCTGAGGCCCCCTATTGGGGATAGAGCCTAGAACCTGGACATGTGCCCTGACTGGGAATCGAACTGGTGACCCTTCGGTGCACGGGACAGTGCTCAACTGAGCCACACCAGTAGGGCGCCATGAGCATTCTTACCCAGATATCCTTACATACCCTTCCTACAAATGAGATTCCTAATGCACAGCATTTTTCTTTCCAGCGGATACTGCAAAATTATGTCGTATGTCTTTTCAGTTGGATCTAGAGCCAGCTCATGCCATCTGGTGCCAGGTTAGCAAGAAGTCCATTGTTTTTCTCCTGGGGCTCCTTCCTTGTCCATGAATTGCCCATGAACCCCACGAGTTCTCCTGATTCAGTGAGACCACTTCCGTGTTCAGAGAGGACTCTGGAAGGTCCGGTCAGGCCACTGGCTGTACCCATGTTGGCTGTCTTCTCTCCCCTCACTGGCACATGTTGTCAGGCTGGCGACAAGCCCCTGCAACGTGATGGGGCTGTCCACTGCTGCTTTGATCTTTTCACTGGGGAGATGACATGCTCAGTGTTCCTGCAGAGATGCTTGCAGCCCAGCTCCAGGACGCAGTGACCAAGGGTGTGCTAAGCCTGAGTTCTCTGGGGTTCTGTTCTTTTTAAATTCTCACCCGAGGATATTCCTCCATCTATCCCCAGACAGAGTGGGAGGGAGGGAGGGGGAGAGAGAGAGAGAGAGAGAGAGAGAGAGAGAGAGACACGCGCGCTCATTGTCCTGGGAGAAACATCAACATGAGCGAGAGACATCAACTGGCCACCTCCCACGTGACCCCGACCAGGGCCGGGAATGAACCACAACCAAAGCACATGCCCCAGATGGGAACTGAACTCGAGGCTTCGGTCTGTGAGCCGACGTTCCAACCGCTGAGCCAAACTGGCCAGGGCAGGAGGTACTGTTCTCTATGCTGCATTCAGGGGACAGCTGCTGTTCCCACAGAATGTGTCCTCCGAGCCGGTGTGGCGGGGTTGGGAGGGCTTCCCACCAGTGCTGTGGACCTTTCGTCTGCCTCGCCCACCCTCTTGCCAGCACTGTCGGATTCTCACGGCCTGAACCCAGCTTCACAATGGGTCCTCACCTTCTCTCAAGGCAGGCTCTCCCTGGGAGACCACTGACGTGCCTTCCGACGGGAACCCTATGTCCCCCGTGAGGTTCCAGGCCTGGAACCAGGCACTGTCCTCTGAACAGGGATACAGACGAGAGAGCGAGTTCTCCTGCGCTCAGAATGCTCCCAGTCATCGGAGAGCAGGGGCAGGTAATAAATACACGTATACACGGGCAAGACAACATTGGATGAAGATAAGTGTCACAAAGGCAGAAAGCCAGGTGAGGGGATGGGAGTAGCTGCCGGGGCTACTTTCAGCCGGTGAGCGGCATTTATTTGAGCCAAGGCCTCGGTGAAGATGTGGGCACAGCGCACATGGCCTGGCGAAGACCCTCCCGTGGTAATGGCCAGGGTGACTGGAGCGGAGTGGGGGGCCGGGGGACCGGGCAGGGCCACATTGCCAGTGGACCATGCCGACAGCCCAGGACAATGAGCTCTTTAGCCTCTTCTAGCTTCTATCCTTCTCCTAAATCACGGCTTAGGAAGGCCTCTGTGCCACATGCGATTTCTTCATTTGAAATCTAGATTTTGTAACTTTCTATTTGGACTTTCTAATTTTCATCCAAATTCTTAATTATTATTATCAGAAAAACAAATGTTGCTGACTTGCTGGT
Source organism: Molossus molossus (assembly GCF_014108415.1). NCBI lineage: Eukaryota > Metazoa > Chordata > Mammalia > Chiroptera > Molossidae > Molossus > Molossus molossus. Next base: position 189,437,813 of record NW_023425344.1, read on the forward strand.
GGCTGCACCTCCTCATACCCTATGTTTCACCTGATACAATCTTACCCCGCCCACCTTTGTTAAAGGCATATTCCCAAGTGATAGTCCCCAGTGACGAGGAACACAACTTCCTGGTAAATATCTAAATTGACATTTAGCATATAAATGCAGCCGAAAGGTCAGGAAATAAAATAGTCTTCATTAAAAAAAAAATAGAACCTGGGCCTACCCTAGACCAGGGTGAGTATAAAAGAGAAAGACTAATTTTCCCTATTGATGTTCCTGTCATTTGAAACTCCTTCTGCTGTGATCCCCCTGGCAACAAATGAAGCATTGTAAAGTCTTTAATGCTCCTCTCAATGGGCAATTATACATTTTTTAGACAATAAATTTTGTCCATTGTGCAGCTGATTACATTCATTTGTGAAAATGACTAAAAACAATGAATCGAAATTTTTTCTGTCTCGTTCCATTAAGATAGACAGTCATCAGAGCCATAATGAAAAGTGCAGTTGGCCTGGGATCAGGAGGCCTGGAGCTGAGCCCAGCTCTTCCATGTGCCAGCGTGTGACCTTGAGTACATGACGCCACCTCTCTCAGCCTCTGTGTTCTTATCTGTACACAAGGGAAAGGAACAGCGCTCAGGATACCTGGGCTCAGAGCTGCAGGGGTGGGGAGGGAAGAGGGTGTGGCGGAGGGGCACCTGGATGTCCCTGGGCATGTTCCCTGTCCTTAAGTTGGGGTGGTACGTACATGTTTGTTTCTATTACTCATCTTTAAATTGTTCATACACATTTCACATATGTGTGATGAGTATGATGTATTTCACAATAGATTTCTAACACAGCCAATAAATACTGTTGACAAACTCAACAAAAAGTAAATGCAGAGTGGGTTTGCCCAGCCAACAGAATAAACCTAGACAGAAGACAAAACAGTTTCCCCCCTCAGATCAAAACATGGTCTTTTAAAAAAGAGTCTCATTGAAAGAGTGAAGATTTTGAATAAAACAAAAGGGCGTATTATGCTCAGGACAGCTCCCCATACCGAGCGCTCCACTCCTCCTCACTAAGGTTCGTTATATTTCTCTCCAGAAATAGCCTGGAAAAGCAAAGGAAAAGAGAGAATCTTGAAAGCAGCAAGAGAGAAAGGACCACAGAGATAGAAGCATTTGTGTGTGCACTGCTTTTTTTTTTTTTCATCCTCACCTGAGGATATGTTCTTATTGACTTTTAAAGAGAGAGAGAGAGAGGGAAAAGGAAAAACACCAATGTGAGAGAGAAACATCTATCAGTTGCCTCCCATATGCACACTGACTGGGATTGAATCGCAAGCTAGGTATATGCCCTGACCGGGCATCGAACCCACAACTTTTTGGTGTATGGGATGACGCTCCAACCAACTGAGCCACCTGGCCAGGGCTGCATCACTTTTTTATGTAAATGAAAGTACATTATATGTGCTGCTCTAAACTCTGCATTTTTTTCATTTATCTTGGAGAGCTTTCAAGATCAGCCTTATGGGCTTAAATTATTTTTTTTCCAGAGTATTTCCTTGTGTGGCTATGCTACACTTTACTTAACCAGACCTCACTGGTAAATATTTACGTTGTTTTCAGTTTCTGCTCTCCCACCTTTCTGCCACAACTGTCTTCATGCTTACATCTTCTCACCCGTACATGGGTGCATCTGTAGAGGAAATCCCAGTGCAGGGGAGGATCAAACGGTAGATCCATTTAAACTCTGGTTGCTATTGCCCAGTCCCTCCAAAGAGGCAGAGTATCGAAGTAAAAATGAGGCACTCTTTTTTTTCTCTGAACTTCCAGTTTGGGTCCACTGCCCATTTTTCTTTCTTTCTATCTCTCTTTTTGTCAATCCCCACCTGAGGATATTTTTTGCCATTGGTTTTTGAAGAGATTGGAAGGGAGGGAAGGAAGAAAAGAGAGAGAGAGAGAGACATCGGTTAGTTGCCTCCTGCACATGCCCTGACCTTGACTGGAGACTGAGCCTGCAACCCAAGTACATGCCTTTGACCAGAATCGAACCTGAAACTCTTTGATGCATGGGCCGACATTCTAACTACTGAGCCACACCGGCCAGGGCTCATTTTTCTTTATTCTTTTTGTTGTTGTTGTTGTTTCTTTACGCATTGCTTCAAAACAGTTCTTTATATACAAGCCCTTTGCAATTACTTTTCTAGGTTTGTGTTTCTCCTTTGTTATTCCTTATAGTGTTTTACCTCTTGCAGAACTTTTTAGTTATTAGATAGTCAGATATATCAGTTCTGCCTCTCTGTGTGTAGTCTGGGGGTTGTTCCCATCTTAGAAAAGTCTCTCCTATTCTAATACCATTATAGATATTTTCCCCAAGTTTTCCTCCCATGCCTTTACTAGTTTCGTTTTTACTTATAATTTTTCGATCAGTATTATTTGATTAACGTATTTAGTATAAGGAATGAAGTAGGGATTCAGCTTTTATTTTCTCCTGGGATGTCTATCCAGCTGTGTCAACTCTGTTTCTTAACTAATACATTTTGAAATACCACATTATTTGGATATAAAAGTTGCTGTTATCTAGAAATTAAAAATTCTTCAATGGCAAATTGATAAATTAACTAAGTCCTTCTTAGTACATTCAAGGAACCATCAAAACAATAGCATAAATAGTGTTTTTATGTGCTGGACCCTGTTCTAAGTGTGTTTGCTCATTTCATCCACATAATCATGCAATACGGTAAGTGCTGTGAGCTTTATTTACAGACAAGGACATTGAAGCACAGAGAGGTTAAGTGACTTGCCCAAGGTCACACTACTGTGAATGGCAAGGTCATGATTTGAAAACAGGCAGTTTGACTTCAGAGTCCATGCCTCTATCCACATACCTGCTGCCTCCGTGGAATGGAAAACATTTTTGGGTGTGCTTCCTACATGCTAGGCACTGTTCTAAGAAGTTCACATATGCCCTGGCTGGTTTGGCTCAGCGGTTAGACCATCGGCCTGCAGGCCAAAGAGTCCCGGGTTTGATTCTGGTCAAGGGCACATAACTTGGTTGCGGTTTGTCCGCCGCCCTGGTCAGGTCATGTGGGAGGCAGCCGGTGGATGCGTCCCTCTCACACCGATGTTTCTCTCTCTCTCCCTCACTCCTACTCTGTCTGATGATAAATAGAAAAATATCCTCAGGTGAGGATTAAATAAATAAATAAACAAAAACACTTCACATATAACAATTTTATTTAATCTTCACAACAATCCTAAGGAGTAAGCGCTACTACTCTCTCCATTTTACAGAGGAGCAAACTGAGGCAGAGCTAACTGGAGGACAGACAGAGGGACGGGCAGCAGTGTGAGGCGGGTCCACAGAAGGGGGGATTTTGCTCTGGCTTTAGAGCAGCAGGCAAACCCAGAGTGTCTGAGTCGGGACGGACCCCATCGGGTTTGGTTTTGTGAAGAGCAGTGTAGAGAATGGATGGGGGACGGGGCTGCCCAGTGGGTGTGGAGGACCAGATACCAGGCTAACAGCACTCTGCCGTGACCCCCCAACCCCAGGTGGCCACCCAGCGGTGAGTAGGCAGCATCCACCTGGTATGAGAATTATACCCTCTGGGGCCAGGAACAGAGCTCAAGGTAGGTGCTTATATTACAGTTTCAGAGAAAATCCAAGTGTCAGGAGGCCGAGCGCCTTGCCCCAGCTAGTAAGTGCTCGTTTCTAACCACTGAGCCTGTTGACCCCCTTTATTCAAACCCACAGACTGAGACCGTTAGACCCTGGGGAGCCGGCTCGGTACAGCCTTGAACACTGAATTTGGCAATTCCTTCACCCGTCCTCTGTCTTCCCAGAATTTGATAGAAATCAAGGAGACTCTCTTGACATCGTTGATAGATGAGCTTCTGATCATCAAGCATCTTCAGATCTTTCAAAGGTTTCTTTTCTGTCTTAGGTTAACTTTTGCTCGGACTTCCGCACGTTCTCCTGAAGCTACTTTGTAACTGCTCTGTTCTGTCTGGGGAGGGGCAGGCCCAGGCCGCTGCCGCTGTGCTAATCGCCCCTCTCTCCCTGCAGGCCCGGGTGATGGTGGACCTGTGCAGCAGCACCAAGGGCATCTGCCTCACAGGTAGGCTGGCGGGCGCCGACCGCCCCGCTCCGGGCGCGCGCTGGCCCACGGGCGCAGGACGAACACCTCGCGGCACCTTAGGTGATAAAAATACATGGTGGTTTACTCTGAGCAGATGTTTTTAATGGGATGAAAAACAATTATTACATAATTATGAAAAGTAACATTGTCAGCATTTCCATAGAAATATAGCCATGGAAAATAACAAGGTAATTAGAGAAGTGTGGTGCCTTGAACTAGAGCCATCAATGTTTTCCTAGTACCCATTTGTGGTTTTTTAATCCTCATCTGAGGACATTTTTTCCATTTACCTTCAGATAGAGTGGGAAGGGGAGAGAGAAAGATAGAGGGAAAGAGAAACATCCATGTGAGAGAGAGACATTGACTGGTTGCCTCCCATATGACCCCGACCAGGGCCGGGGACCAAACCGCAACCGAGGTACATGCCCTTGGCCGAATCAAACCCACAACAATTTGGTCTGCAGGCCGATGCTCTACCACTGAGCCAAACCGGCCAGGGCTCCCATTCATGTTTAAAAGGGAAGAGAAAGGGAGGGAAAAGATCTCGCTAAGTGGCAGAGTTCTCTTACCAGAAATAATTATTTCCTACGTCAGCCACATAGGATACATACAGCATGAATGGGAAGCTCTAGAAGCAAACTGCTGGTTAGTGGAGAAAACCCTTTTCACGGAGCGCGGTCTGCGTGGTGCCTACTCTGCGCCAGGTGGGCCTGGCAGTGCTCACACGCGGACCCCTCCCCGGGGGCTCAAGGACTAGTAGAGGGGAGAGAGGGAATCCGCCTCCAGGCAGAGCAAGCCTCGGAGAGGGAGTGGATGATGGACGGGGCAGGAGAGGAGGGCCGTGGTTTTGATATGCTTGTCTACACCTGAGTTAGACAGAGTCCTGCATCTCACCCGAGGGCACGGGTGCCTGCTCCTGCCTTCAGAAGCTGGGAGCAGGGGATCCCTGTGTACCCACCCCCTTCCCCAGGATGGGCTCTGGAGCATGATTTCAGACACTGCAGGTCCTGCCTCTCCGAGGGGAGTGCGGCACTCTCAGGAGACAGGAAGAATCCTTTGTACACTGAAAGTCTACAAATGCATGCTCTCGTCGACTTCTCACTGTAACCAAAGACTGTGTGGCCCTCTGAAGTTCGGTGGGCCCCCCAGTCTATGGCCCCGGCTCTGGGGAGGTCCCATTCTCGCTCTAGTTGCACCCAGGGGGGCAATGATGGAGGTTGAAAAACCCTGCACAGTCTACTGAGTGGTAAGAAACTTCCCGCTTTTCGGCCACCTTCTCCCCAGTACCTCACATCACCGGGGTGCAGTGCACGCTCAAGGAGAGTTTGTCGAATGACTAAGCCTGGGGTTCATGTGAGCCATTAAATGGGAGTGCGGGGGCTGGTAAAGAGAGACCCTTCCTCAAGGAACCCTGAGTTCCAGTCTGACTCGCATTCACTCAGTGTGGCCTCAGAGGGAAAAGCTGTAATCCTGTTGCTTCTTGGGAAATGCTGATTGAATTACTCAAGTCACATTTCAGCCCTCACAGAAAATTAAATATCTTTAGAACAGGTGGTCCTTTATTCTGAAACTCTTGTGGCTTAAGCACCTTTTTACCCCTCTCTGGAAGTCCCTTTTCAGAGTCCCCACGTGTGACGGTAATGAGCGCTAGAGAAATGCTCAGATGGATGGAATTACAGGCACAAAAGCCCTGTTGAGAGGCGCAGGAAAAGCCTCTTCCTTGCTGATTTGTATAGTGATAGAAGGAAGGCCATACTGTTCAGTGAAGGTGTGAGGGAGCTGTTGAGACCACTTACGGGAGATTGACGGCGGCAGGGGACGGTATATGTGCTGGAAGTGGGTTGAGGAGGTTCTTCTTTGGCACCTCGAAATGATTTTCAAAGCCAGCACCTTCTCTTTTCGCACTAGCTTGAAAGTGGGTCTCCTTATACACAGACAGCTCTTCCATTAAAACTTCGGTGTTAAAAGTACAAGTTACACCCTGGCCAGTTTGGCTCAGTGGTTAGAGCATCGGCCCGTGGACCAGAGAGTCGCGGGTTCGATTCCAGTCAAGGGCCCACACCTCGGTTATGGTTTGGTCCCTGGCCCTGGTCTGGGTCGTTTGGGAGGCAACCAGTCGATGTGTCCCTCTCACATTGATGTTTCGCTTCCTCTCCCTCTCTCCCTCCCTCTCTTCCTCTTTCTCTCTCCCTATGGCTCTATCTGAAGATAAATAGAAAAATATCCTAGGGTGAGAATTAAAGAAAAAAAAAGTACAAGTTACAGTGTGAGGTGGTGCCTTGGGATCGGTCAGCCTGCCTGGGTTGGGGTTGGGAAGGTGACAGGAGCCAGGACTAAATTGGCAACTTCAGGGGAAGGAGAGAACACCTTGGTCCGGAGCCCCAAGGAGGTGCGGGCAGGAAGGGTTGCCAGGGCACACCCTGGGCTTGGGGCCCGAGAACGAGATCGGGCTTTGCACTGGGTTCATCTTTGAAAAAGCAGGTGCTTGTGATGTGAGGCTAGTCCAGCTGTGACCCTGAGACCACTTTCCTGTTCCTTTCCCTGGACTCCTCTGTGGTTGCTATGGGGACGAGGACAGATGCCGTCTAATTATGTGCAGCCGGTGACATCTCAGGTGAAGATGAGGGCAAGGCAGTCGCTGCAGCCGCGAGGGGGTTCTGCTCATGCAGTTTGTCAAACCACACAGGCTTTTCTGGATGCTTTTACCCTGAGCCCGGCTTTCCCTGGAACCCCAGAAGCACACCTGGGAGAGCAGGTATCTTGAAGAAGGTGGGTTCTTGGGTTCTCCTTCACTTCCACGGCCCTCCCACACGGACGTGTTGGAACATCTCTAAATCATCGCCTTGCTGAACTGCTTGTCGGCGCAAACTCAGAGTTTATTGTCCTCGCAGCCAAGTGGCTCGTTACCCTACATCCAGGCAGACGTCAGGACTGAGTCACAGTCGCTGCTGAGCGTGGCCTCTGCCATTCTTTTCTGGTGCTCCAGAAAGCTACTAATTGATTAGAACTGTCACTTAAATAAAAGCCATTTGTCATCCCTAATAGAATTTTTTAAGGTTGCCATAATTAGTTTGAAGTTGAAATGCACCAAATAAATGGAATTGGACCAAAGCTGCAGTTTTTAAAAACTTTTTATTGAATATATTGAGGTGACATTGGTTAATAAAATGATATAGGCTTCAAATGTACAATTTCATAATACAAAGCTGCCATTTCATGGTGGGGGTGTGTGAGGAAAGACAGCTCTCCAAGTCAGGTGCCTTAGGACCAGCCCGATAGCTAATGGCGGGTCTAGAGCAGCGGTTCTCAACCTGTGGGCTGCGACCCCTTTGGGGGTCGAACGACCCTTTCACAGTGTTCACCTAAGACCATCGGAAAACCCATATTTCCGATGGTCTTAGGAACGAGACACCGCTGCTCTATCGTCTCCAGGTGGTCCGCCCACTGCAGATCCGCCCACGTACGACACGAGGAGCTGTATGAAGGGGTCGGGCATCAGGAAGGTAGAGAACCACTGCCCTAGAGGATGTCCCAGCACTCACAGAGTGGAAACTGAGGCCTCAGAGCTGTAGCCCGTGCGGCTTTGGGAAATGGATGGACAGGTCATTCTCAGCGAGTGCACTGATGTTTCATTCAGCTGGCCTCCCTGAGCTCCCTGGCCAGCTGTTGGATTCGGCTCCAAGTGTGCGAGCTGGGCTCTCTCGGGCCATCCCTCAAGGAGACCGTGCATATATGAGTCCCAGAGGGAAGGGAGGCCACACATCCTTTGGCCAGGTCTCCTGTCTGATCCCGAAGTTGTGGCTGCACGAATCCTGAGCCCCCGGGGCCTTGCTGGGGTAAGAGTGGGAGAGAATCAGGACTCCAGACCTCAGCTCTCGGGCGTGCTCAGGGCCCGGCAGGATCAGGTTTCTGAAGCTGCTTCTTTCACTTAGCTCTTCCTAAAGCAGGAGCACAACCGGCCTCACTTCCCAAAACGTTTCTATTGGAGGTTTTTTGGCTTCTTTCTTCCCTTTATTGGCAAGACTTTGGGAAATGTGAAGCCACTTCCTTGGTCATTGCTGTGCTAAGCAGATGCCTTGGGTCATGCAGCACCTGCTCTGACACCATCACAGGGTGAAGGGGGCTCCCCCTGACTTGGAATGACGTGGTGGGAGCAGCTGGACAGGCTTTCCAGAGCCTCTAGCTTCAGCCTCAGACCAGTGCCCACCCTTGAAGACAGGAATGGAGCCTTGTACTTCTTTCTCATTCACTGCCCATCACTGTGGTGCTTGTATTTCCTGTTTCAATTCATGTTCTTCTGTTTACTAGCAGCAGGTAAAAAGGGGTGCGGGGTTACAAATGTATTATAAGGATAGAGGGGTGTATTTGTCAAGATAGGGTAGCCCATGCTCTGGTAACAAACTGTAAAATCTCAGTGGCTCAACACAGAAAAGGCTTATTTCTCACTCTAAAAAGTCCTGCAATGTTTGGCTGACTCGAGGTAGTTCTGGTGACTCGAGGATCCAAGCTGCTGCCATTCTGTGGCTTCATCATGTCAACACCTGGCATCAGGTTTCCCCAGGGCAAAGAGAGGGCCAGAGGTGCTTTAAAAGTCCAGGCCTGGGAGTGTCTCACCAGCCCCACCCCACGATCCCACTAGCCAGAACCCCGTCATTCACCCGGCCCTAGCCTAGCCTCAGGGAAGGCTGGGCAATCGTCTCTCTGTGGGTCCAGGAAGAGGACAGTGAAGCTGGGTTTGGAGAAGCTTGCTTCTCCCGAGGGTAGCTTGCAGGGCGCTCTGGAGGAAGGGATGGCATCCAGGCCCCAGGGCGCTGGAACCAGGAACTGGAACACCACCAGGAACCCACGTAGCTCCTCTCTCAGTCTGTCTGACTCTGGGGACACCTTTGCTTCTCTCTACTTTATTCTCTTCTCTCTGAAGACTGACATTTTCTTTTACTGTCCTGGTCACTCACAGACCTCTACTTTACAAACTAGGTGCACTGTGGGTCCGTGTTAGGTTTCAAGGAGAAAGAATATCGAAGTGTCTCAGCTCCTCTCAAGCCAATTCAAGTCGACTCAGCCTAGGAGTGAGGGTTGGGATAGTCAGAGCTGCTGGGCAGCTGCAGGGCCCAGCGAGAAATGAAAAGGCGGGGGCCCTTGTTCAAAATGCTGGAAAAGGCTCTCCGCCTTTCTTCCGCCATCTGCTATGGCAGCCTTCTGTTGTGTGCTGCTGGATGTGGACTCCACGAGACACGGGTTACTCACCCGGCGAGCCCAGACCCTCGCAGGCCGGGGCCCCACCCTGTGACTCAGGCCCGCAGAGCACACCCAACCCCAGCCTTCCGTGCACTCACCCCGGGTCCCCACTGAGGCAGAAGGTGGCAGCAGTCTCTGATGGGGCAGGGAGTGGGGGGAGCACATCCACATGGGGGTGGGGGGCAACGAGGCAGAGGAAAGCAGCACCACATATGAGCTGAGGCTCATGCTCCGTGGTCCCATTGGACTTCATTTACAAAACCTGAATTCAAAGATAAAATTATTGAGAATTTCTAGATGGCAACCACAGAGCACTATACCCAAGCACAGGGCCCCTTCAGAGTGTGGGACCCGGTCAGGTGCTCTGGTGGCACGACCGTCGCTGCCCACAGGTATTCCTCGAGGGTCTGGAATTCCGAGGCGGAGAAGGGCCGGGAGCTGAGGAAGCCACCTGAGAAACAGCATTCTAAATGCCCAGCTGGCACACAGAAGTGACGTGACATTGACATGGTCATATGCTGCACACTGGGGGCTCCTTCCAGGTTAAGGAGCCCTTGGGCAGCCGAGCTGGCCTCCCGAGAACACAGTGGACAGAGGCTCACCACCGCGATGACCCTGCTTCTGAGTCTGGGGGACGCTGCCGTCCTTCCTCTGCTGAAGTCTCCTGCAGTAGCTCCGGCGCAGGAAACCTGCTGGATTGCCCCTCTGTCTCCAACCGCTCTCCGCTCTCCGCAGGTGCCTCTTCTGTCACCTGCCTCCCCCAGATCGGGTGTGTCCCTCACCTCTCTGCACCCCAAAATTGGGCTGGCCCAGACATTTTACCTTTTCCTCACAACGAATAGCTCTCAACCTTTCTAGGGTCAGGGACCCCTTCAAGGGTCTGCTGATAGTGACTAATTCTTTTCCCAGAAGGTTTTCACATCAGGTGGAGGGGCAGGGGGCAACGGGACCCAGGACCATCTGCATCCCAGTCACCTGTCATGCTTGGTAAAATGCAGGTCCCCTGGCCTCTGTATCCAAACTGAATCAGAATGTCCCGGTGGGTCCCGGGAGCTGCACTGTAACGAGCATTCCATGTGGTTCTGTGGACTCAAATGACTAAGAACTGTAGCCATAGGATGTCCGTGGATCTTTTGTCAGGAAACCCTAATCTAAGCCTTCACTACAGTGACACCCTTGGCTCCAGCCGGGACCTCTTTCCACCAGCCCTGCTGCTGCCTGGAAATAGTTGAGACTGTCCTGGGAACTTTGAAGCCTGTTATATACAGTTGGTTCTTTCTGGTTCGTCCCGCCTCCCAATCAATCTGCACGTCAGAATTTGGCTCCATCTGCAGTCGGGATGATGATTGATTGATTTCTGTGGACCTCTGTTAACTGTCCACAGCACCCCCTCTCATGCGTGTGCATGCGCCACCTTGTGGTAAAGTCTTGTAGCCTCAAGCTACACCAATCCTACAAAATGTGGTGCCATTTTCAGCAAATCATTTTTGCCCAGAGAAGGACTGACGATGTGTATTGAAAGCATACCTTCAAACATATATTCTTGCATGAGTCCCTATGTATGTAAAATAGCCTGCCTCTTTCCCCTAACACCCTAGGCCCTCCCAGTCAGACACAGAACCTGCTCATTCTGCTGAAATACCGCTGCAACTTCTGGCTTTCTCTACAAGTCTACAGTCACCAACACATTTATCCACAACTTTGCTCCTAATTTGAAGTACAAAGACCCTCTGGGTATTTTCTCTCCGCCCTCTCTTTTCCCTCTTTCCTTCTCTCTCTCATCTTGTTCCCATGTTCTCAACTACATCTACAGGGAAGATCTCAAATGCACTGACTTCACGGTGTCACCCCACCACCACCACCACCACCGCTTAAGAATCTGCTCTAGCCCTGGCCGGTTTGGCTCAGCGGTTAGAGCATCGGCCTGCGGTCCTGAGAGACCCGGGTTCAGTTCCCGCTAAGGGCACGTACCTCGGTTGCAGTTTGTCCCCGGCCCTGGTCGGTTGTGCGGGTGGCAGCCACTCGATGTGTCCCTTTCACATCGATGTTTCTCTCTCTCTCTGTTCCTCTCTCTCCCTCCCACTCTACCTGAACAAAAAATGGAAAAATGTCCTCTGGTGAGGTTAAAAAAAAAGAATCTGCTCTAGCTCCCTACTGCCTCACAGGTACCGTCCACGCTCCTCTGCTTCGTGATCAAGTGCTTCTGTCCCACATCTGACCTACCAAGTGCTTACTCAGACTCATCTCCACACACCAGCTGGATCAGTCTTCTTCCTTTCTCACCCTGAATCATGCAGGTCCCCAGCTCTGTACTTTTGCTCCTGCTGGTCCCCTTCATGGGATGTCCAGTCTTCACCACTATAGCCATCTCAGGCCCATTGTTTCTCCAGTGCCCCAGCTCCAAGCTCACCCTCTCTAGAGGCCTTGTCAGTCAGTCGAGTGCCCAGACAGCCCCAGTACCCCTGTAGGGTTTCGCTTCTCTGTAGCTCCCTCACATTTCATTGTGATTGCAAAGTGTCTACCTTTCCTAGGTAGGTTGTAAATACAGCAGACACCGGGGCCAAGATTTCTGCTTCTTGGTAAATTTTGGTACACGTAGTAAGTGCTTAGTAAATGATTTTTATGCAAGGTCAATGCTTGGATTTATGGAAAGACCTTTGCACTGCAGTATTTGGTCATCGTTACGTGTAGTCTGGAGAAACAAAGGGACCTCACCTGCTCCTGTTACAACCTCATTAGCTTGTCTGAGCGCTCAGATAGAATAATTGATAATAGAACTCTCCTATTTGTGGAAGCAAAATCTTTTTGTTAGATTATGTATAAATGATTCATCTGAATCCCCTTAGATTTTCTGGGTAATTACACACTAAGGAAAGTATTTGTTACCTGATCTGGGCCCTCAATTTGTTTCAGGCTATTTCATGCAACAGAATAGAGACCTGGCGAACCGGGCCCTGCTCTCAATTCCCCTCAGCGGCTGAGAGGAGACAACCTGGCTGGGTGAGAGCCCTCAGGGCTGCTCTCACGACTGCCGATCTCGGCCCTGCGGTGATAGCACTGCCGCTAGCTGGCGCCTCCCTGTGCCAGGGCTGTGGTGCCTGCCTGCATTGCCACCCAGCCTCCACTGATTAGGTTGATTTCTGAATCAGTAAAATTATTCTTGGTCCACTGAAACTTACACAGAAGTCATTTTGATTGGCAAATGAGTCTGTGTTGAATTGATTTTAAGAATCTTTGGGGGAAATATACTGAGTTCTAAATAAAAGGCATGGGGTGGTCCCTTGCCAGTACATGTTAAAAGGGGGGAGATGTGTTTGGGTGTGGAGTTGGCTTTGCTTTCGTCCACCTATAGGTTATCATTTAAATTTATTTTTCTATTGTAGGACCGCCTGGCCCACCAGGTAAGACACATGGCTTTCCCTGGTTCATAGGGGGAATATGGGTGGCTGACTCCCAGGATCCCTCAGCAGGGACAGAGGTGGGGGAAGGGGAAGAGTTTAGAGCCAACCCAGACTATCGCTGTGTCCCCCCTTCTCTCTCCCCAACCATGAGCTCTCCTGCCCCCCCACTTGAGAACCGCCATCACCGTCCGCCACCTGTCTCCGCTGCAGGCGAGGGCCCAGAGGTAGAGAGGGAAGGGAAGGAGCAGGCGAGGACCTGGGAAAGCTGTTGATGCCCAGTCTCACTGGCAAAAGGAAATCACTTAACTTCAGTGAAGAGATCTTTCAAATGTTCCTGTTCCCCGTGTTTTCATGCAGGTCCTCCAGGAACTGATGGGTTACCCGGACATAACGGATCGGATGGACAGCCTGGTCCCCAGGGCCCAAAAGGCGAAAAGGGAGCAAATGGAAGAAGAGGGAAAATGGGTATTTGGGCAACTCTTTCATTATTTTTCTTGTTGCTTATCTCTGTCCCACGTTTTAAATGGGCAAAGTGTGTGCAGTGGCTACGGAATGTTACATCTTTGTAGGCCAGGCTGGCTCAACTCGTGCCTGGAAGTTGCTGTGTTTGGGGGGCCCAGGGCATTCTTTTCGGTAATGACAATGGTTTAGCTCCTTGGGACTCCTGGGGCTTCCTGGGACTGATTTCCCTGGTGCAGACCCGCAGATGGAAGGGGCGGGAGCCAGAGCCCAGGGTGGGGCACCACAGTGTGGGTGCTGCCTGTGAATGCCACGCCCCAAGGTCTTTCAAGAGTCGGTTCCTGCCTTCTCCTGCCCAGAAACTGTCTGTATTTGATGGAAGACCAGTTGAGTGAGGCCAGCCCCTGGGGTTTCCTGGCTGGAGGATCGGAATGGCAGGGCAGCATCCGGGCCTCCCGGAGGCCTGCACTCAGGTTGCAGGGTCCCAGCAGTCAGGGTCTCCTGTCTGGGGTCACAGGGTGATCGCAGGGATGTGGCCGGCACCTCCAGGAGACGTCCTCTGCCCCACTGTGAGCAGCTCTGCCTGCGTCACCCGAGCCAGGCCCAGAAGCACCGAGTGTCAGGTGCGCCCAGGCGTCAGCAAGAAGCAGGGGCTCACGCGGGGCCTGGCAGGAGGCTGGGGTATGGGCTGGGCGATTTCTAAGGGGCTCTGGGCACCAGGCCTGGGGCGCTGTGGGGAAGGCCTGCCCAGGCAGATGTAAGGATGAAAGCTGGCTTGTGGCATGGTGTGCGCGAAGGCAGCAGGTAGGGACTGCTCCGGAGGCTCTGGGAAGGCCTGGCTCCCGGCCACAGCGCAGGGTGGAGGCTCCATCACACCCTCTGCTTGTGTCCAGCTTCTTGGCTCTGCTCCTCCAGCTCACTTGAACGGGCCCTGGGCTAGAACTGCTGGGAAGTTCTTCCAGGCAGCGCAGTGATCCTTCCAGCACCTCTCTCAGATTCCCGTCGAGTCTAAGGGAGGGCCAGAGGAGAGGGAGAGAGATTGAGGGGCTCTGCCACTCGGCTGAGCCCACATGCCCACGTTCCCAGGGGCAGCCTCTGAGAACATGGGCAACACAGTCCAAGGCAGCAGCTCAGTCCTCCGAAGCCGGCAATTACAGCCCGGATGACGGAGCAGCGATGGCTTGTTACGTGCTGGATACTAGTCATAGCTGTAAATGAACATCAGTGTTGAATAATGATGACTGTCAGTGTACAGACATTTGGTTTATCCCAGGAAGGCCCCAGAAACGTGACCCAGCCCTAAGGCTTCGGCAGTGGGCATCATGAGGGGCGGCTGAGGGGAGGAGCCACCGTGCTAGCCCTGGGAGTGGGGCAGGTGGGAAGGTGTGGTTTTCCAACTGGCTTGAGACAGATCTCTGGCTCTGCAGAGGTGTGCTTAGCGTGCAGCCCACAGCCCAGGGAGGGCAGAGGAGAAAAGGCTCGCTCGTGTAGGTAACGCCTATTTACGTGGCAGGGGCTGTTCTAGATGCTGGAGATCCAGAAATGGAAAAGCTGACAATATCCTTGCCTTCATACAACTTACATTCGAATCCGGGAAGATGAGCAATAAACAAGACCGATGTGTAAAATAGACTGCCTGTCACATGGTGCCAAAGAGAAACAGAGCCAGGACGGGGGTGGAAGTGGGGGGACTGCAGAGTGGGAAGCCAGGTAAGACCCCTGAGAAGGGCGCTCTGAGCAAACCCCTGGAGGAGGGGAGAGCGGGCGTCCCACGGGGCCTGGGGGAGAAGGTTCCAACAGAAAGTGGGAGTCCAGCTTGCCCACCCGGAGTCTGAGAAGCCACAAGGAGGCCAGGCAGGGTGGTTGGACAGAGAGGATGAGGGGTAACTGTGGTCAATTTAAGACCAGAAAGGAAAGAGGCCAAATCGGGTTGGCCCTGGGCATTTGAAGAACGTGGGTTGTACTCAGCGATTTGGGGAGGACTGAAGCAGAGCAGAGACCTGCCCTGCCACCCGGTGGAGCGATCCCCAGCAGCTGTGCGGGGGCTGCGGGCCTGGAGGGAGGAGGCTTGGAGAAGGGGGTGGCAGTGGACGGTGAGAAGGCGCTGCATTCTGTTCGTGGAGGCTGACCAAATCCCCATTTCCTGGAAATCCCATAGAATGTGCAGCAAAGACGCAGACCTTCCCAATGAGGGAGGCCTCTGGGGGTCAGCAACGTGAGAACTTAGAACTAGAAGTTTCCACTAAGGTTGAGGTTAGAACTTGAGTCACCAAGGGCCCAGCAGGGGGCGCTTGCCCTAGGCCAGAGAAAGTGGAGACTAACCACCCTTCTACTGTATGAAGACAAAGGCCATTTGAAGGGCCTGGCTTTATGGAAAGGGGCTGTTGAAAGCATTGCTCAGCCCTGGGCGAGCTCAGACTCCAGCCCCAGGGGAAGGGCTGTGCTGTCCCCGTCACCTGCTGAGGGCCCCAGGGCTGTGCTTTTTCTCCCACTCCCTACCTGAGCCCTAGAGTAGATGCCGTCCTACCCAGCCATCAGCCCCCTTGCAGGGGAGCCAGAGCTGGCAGAGCCACGAGGGGAGCTGCCTTTATTCTGAGAGCGGGTGAAGCCACTGAGGGGTTCCAGGCGGGAGAGTGACGTGTCATATCTGCCTTTATCCAGCACCCCTGAGACTGCCGCCTGAGAACACCCGGAAGTCAGCACGGAGGACAGCAGAGAGGAGGCAGGGGCCGTTCAGAGGCTTCTCCAAGTGCAGACGGAGGGATGGCGGGTCGGAGTGTGGAGACAAATGCAGTGGAGTGACCTTGGGGAGTGAAATCAGCAGTCCGTGAAGCGGGTGGATCTACGGAGGACGGGGGAGGGAGGCGCCCAGACAGACTGCTCTCCCCTAAGGTGGGAGCCCGCACTGACTGGGGTTCAGGGAGACTGTCAGGAGCTCAGGAGGGATGCGCTAAGATTGACACACCAAGGGAGGAGATGTCAGGGGCCGTGGGGATGCAGGTCTGCCGTCAGAGGAGACCATGGGGCTGGAGGTCCACTGCAGGGAGCGTCAGAGACCACGGGCCCGTGGGCGGGGTGCAGGAGAGCCTGGGCGACCTGCGGAGCACAGCCTCTAGTGGCCGAGTGGCAGGGAGCCTCCAGGTGAGCCAGCAATGGACACTGAACAGAAGCGGGTGGGAATGTCCATCAACAGATATTTATTGGGCAGGTGCAAAATACTACGGGGAAACAAAGCAGATGATCCCCTATTCTGGAACTTTCCATCTGATTGTTAACAGTCAACAATCTAGGACATTTGTAATCACAACATGAGATACATGTTTGAAGGAAGGAATAGGGCGCAGTGAGTTGCACTGGTCCGATGAAGTCAGTGTCAGAGTTCTAGCCTAACAGCTGTTTCCAGGAGATTGAAATATCAAAGGTAACCCTCAGGGTCTGGCCTGGGAATGCTGAGCGGGGAGGAGGGAGGAGCATGGAGCCAGAGCCTGAGGGCTTGGTTTGAGCTCTGGCTCTTCTGCTTGCTAGCTGTGTGCCCTTGGGCAAGCTACTTAATCACTCTGTGCCATCATGTCCTCTTGTGTAGGAGGGGGACAATGGCAGTATCAACCTCACAGCACTGTTAGGAGGATTAAATGAGTCTGTGTGTGTGTGTGTGTGTGTGTGTGTGTGTAGCACCTGGAATGGAACTTGACACATAGTTAAGTGCTATCTGTATTAGTGTTAGCTGTTGTTTCCAAAAATGGGGAAGGAGAAGCTTGATTTTAGACCCCCCAAAAAATCAAAGTGGAAACACCTGTATTCATTTGAAAACACTTTCTTGGATTTGGAGAGCATTGAACCTAAAAGAGATTTAAATGTTATCATTTTGCAACTAGCATATTCTATGAAGTGTGACATTCTGCTGCCTCAAAACCAAACATTGTTTTCTCTCCATCTGTCTCACTTTCTGACTTAAGAGTTAGTGCTGCAGTGTCTTCTCTAAAAATCAAATCCTCATCAAAACAGAAATAAACACCCTCCGCCTTATTCATCCGTCTCGGGACTGGGTGTCCCCCCACCCCACCCTCAGTCTGTGACAGATGGCCCTACCAAAAATAAGACGTCCTCCCGCACCCTCTGCTGTGAAGATGCTGGAGTTGACCCCTGCAGCATCACACAACCCCCGACTCTAAGCTGGTGAGCCGGTTTGTTGAGAGTGGGCGCCACGGGGGAGAAACGCAGCGAGCGCCACTGGCGGCACCCACGTTAGGCGAGCGGACTGGGGACTTTCTTCTCTGCCAGGAGTCACGGGACAGGCAGTGCCACAGCCCGGGGACACCGGGTGACAGTGTGACTGAGTGCACTGCCCTGGCGGGTAGAAAGTGCCTCACACAGCCCTGGCCGGTTTGGCTCAGCGGTTAGAGCGTCGGCCCGCGGTCCAGAGAGACCCGGGTTCAGTTCCCGCTGAGGGCATGTACCTCGGTTGCAGTTTGTCCCCTGGTGGAGGTCATGCAGGAGGCAGCCACTCGATGTGTCCCTTTCACGTCGATGTTTCTCTCTCTCTCTTCCTCCCACTCTATCTGAACAACAACAACAACAAAAAGAAAAAATGTCCTCAGGTGAGGATTAAAAAAAAAAGAAAGTGCCTCATGCAGATCTGCTGATGGCGAATGTGATTAGGTAGCGGCATGCTTCTGACACAAGTGCATGGCCAAGGAGATTCTGTCTACAAAGGCAACTTTGTCACAGGCAATAGTCACAAGAGGACAAAGACAACACATTTTATTGTAGACAAAACGTCCCTGATCCTTTCTTTTTTAACAAAAATTTTATTAAATTTATTTGGGTGACGTTGGTTAAATAAAATTATATATGGGTTTCACCCTGGCCGGTTTGGCTCAGCGGTTAGAGCGTCGGCCTGCGGTCCTGAGAGACCCGGGTTCGGTTCCCGCTAAGGGCATGTACCTCGGTTGCAGTTTGTCCCCGGCCCTGGTTGGGTCGTGTGGGTGGCAACCACTCGACGTGTCCCTTTCACGTCAATGTTTCTCTCTCTCTCTCTCCCTCCCACACTCTATCTGAACAAAAAATAGAGAAAATGTCCTCGGGTGAGGATAAAAAAAAAAATTACATGGGTTTCAGGTGTACAATTCTATAATATGTCATCTGTGTATTATATTGTGTGGTCACCACCCAAACTAAAGTCTCCTTTGTCACCATTTATCCCCCTTTGCCCTCTATTCCCCCTTTACCTCTAGAAACCACCATGCTGTTCTCTGTATCTATGAGGGTTTTTTTAAATCCTTCACCTTTTCCACCCAGCCTTCTACCTCCTCCCCTCTGACAGCTGTCAGTCTGTTCCCTGTATCTATGAGTCCGTTTCTATTTTGTTTGTTAGTTTATTATATAATGAAATCATATGATATTTGTCTTTCTTTGACTGGCTTATTTCACTTAGCATAATGCTCTCCAGGTCCATCCATGCTGTCAAAAAAGGAAAGATTTTCTTTGTTTTTACGGCTAAGTAGTATTCTATTGTGTAACTGTACCACAGCTTTTTTATCCACTCTTCTACAGATGGGCACTTGGGGTACTGCAGATCTTGGCTATTGTAAATAATGCTATAATGGACATAGGGGTACATATATTGAATCAGTTTTTCAAGTTTCTTTGGATATATTCCCAGAAGTGGAATAGCTGGGTCATAAGGCAGTTACATAAATTTTTTAAGAAACTCCATACTATTTTCCAAAGTGGCTGCATCAATCTGCATTCCCACCAACAGTGCACAAGGGTTCCCTTTTCTCCACACCCTCGCCAACACTGTTGTTTATTGATTTCTTTTCCCTGCCTTGCATCCTGCACCTTAAGGATAAGGTGTTCTCCCATTCAGTGGGTTGTCTTTTCATTTTGTTGATGGGTTCCTTTGCTGTGCAAAACCTTTTTAGTTTGATATAGTTCCATTTGTTTATTTATTTTTTGTTGTTTCCCTACCCAAGGAGATATATCAGAAAAAATATTGCTACAAGAAATGTCCAAGATTTTACTGTCTATGTTGTCTTCTAGGATTATTGTGGTTTTGAGTCTAACATTTAAGTCATTAATCCAGTCTAAATTTATTCTTGTGTATGGTATAAGAAGGTGGTCTAGTTTCTTTCTTTTTTTTGCACCTATCTGTTCTGTCCAGTTTTCCCAACACCCTTTATTGAATAGACTATCTTTACCCCATTTTATGTTTTTGCCCCTTTGTCAAATATTAATTGACCATAAAGGCATGGGTATATTTCTAGGCTCTCTATTCTGTTCCATTGATCTGTATTTCTTTTTTCATGTCACTGCCATGCTGTGTTGATTAATATGGCCTTGTAGTGTAGTTTGATATTAGGTAGAATGATTTCTTTAACTTTGTTCTTTTTTCTCAAGATTGCTGAGGCTTTTGGTGGTCTTTTGTGGTTCCATATAAATTCTTAGAATATTTGTTCTAATTCTATGAAATACACCATTGGTATCTTGATAGAAATTGTATTGATTCTACAGATTATTTTGGGTAGTATGGACATTTTAATGATGTTAATTCTTTCTATCCATAAGCATAGAAAGAATTTGTATCTTCTTCTATCCTTTTACTTTTAATCTGTGTGTATCTTTTGTTCTGAGGTGGTTCTCTTCTAGACAGCATATACAAAAGTCTTGTTATCTTACCTATTCTGCTATCCTATGTCTTTTTATTGGAGCATTTAAGCCATTTACATTTAAAATGATTATTGATAGGTACATATATATGGCCATTTTATTCTTTATTACTATGTTCTTTATTTTCTTTGTATTCTTCTTCTTAAAGAAGATCCTTTACGATTTATTGTAATCCTGGTTTGGTGGTAATGAACTCCTTTAGGTTTTTTTTGTCTGAGAAGCTTTTTCTTTCTTCTCCAATTTTAGTGATAGCCTTACTGGGGAAACCAGTTTTGGTTGTAAATTTTTGCTTTTTATCATCTTGAATATTTCATGCCAGTACTTTTTGGTTTTTGGCTGGAAATATTTCTGTTGAGAAACTAGCTGATAATCTTATGGGAGCTCCCTTGTAGCTGTATTTTTCCTGCTGCTTTTAAGATTCTCTCTTTGTCTTTAACCTTTGCCATTTTAATTATGATGTGTCTTGGTGTGGGCCTCTTTGGGTTCATCTTGTTTGGGACTCTCTGAGCTTCCTGAACTCATGTGACTTTTTCACCAGGTTAGAGAAGTTTTCAGTCATTATATTTTCAAATAGGTGCATGATCACATGCTGTCTTCTCCTTCTTGTACCCCTGTTATGTGCATGTTGTTACAATTCATATTGTCCCAAACTATTCTCATTTTTTTTAATTCTTTTTCCTTTGTGCCACTCTTTTTTTTTTTTTTTTTTTTTTTATCCTCACCCGAGGACATTTTTCCATTTTTTTGTTCAGATAGAGTGGGAGGGAGAGAGAGGAAGACAGAGAGAAACATCGACGTGAAAGGGACACATCTAGCAGCTGCCACCCTCACAACCAACGAGGGCCGGGGACAAACTGCAACCGAGGTACCTGCCCTTAGCGGGAACCGAACCCGGGTCTCTCTGGACCTCAGGCCGACGCTCTAACCGCTGAGCCAAACCGGCCAGGGCCCTTTGTACCACTCTTATTGGGCGTTTTCTGCTACTTTGTCTTCCAAATCACTGATTTGATCCTCTGCTTCATCCAACTTACTCTTTATTCTTTCTAGTGTAGTCTTTATTTCTGATATTGTAATCTTTTTATTTCTGACTGCTTTTTTATGGTTTCTATGTTCTTTTTATGTGTTCTGTCTCTTTGTTAAAGTTCCTTGAGCATCCTTATAACCATTTTTCGAACTCTGTATCTGGTAAATTGCTGGCCTCCCTTTCATTTAGCTCTTCTTCTGGAGATTTCTCTCATTCTCTTATTTGGGTCATGTTTTTCTGTCTCTCCATTGTGTCAACCTCTTTGTGTTTGTTTCTATGTATTAGGTAGATCTGCTATGACTGCCAGTCTTCATAAGGTGGCCTTACATTGTAGGTGTCCTGTGGGTCCCAGTGGTGCAGTCTCCTTGACCACCTGAGCTGAGTGCTCCAGGAATGTCCCTTGTGCCCCCACCCTTTCTTAACAAAAGCTTAAAAATGAACATGCACACCCAGGTAAGTATCAAAATACACCTTTACACAAAGGTCTTTAATATCTTTAGGTTTAAACATCCACCCCCATGGGGGCTGCCCTACAAAGACTGCATTATATTTTCCTGTTTCACACATGGCCTTTCTGAGAAAGAAAATAAAAGGCATACAAGGAAGGGATAAAAGAAAAGAAGAGAAAATAGGATGATGATGATGCAGAAAGGCTTTTTGTGACTAGAATAAATGCCTGAAAAAGAAAACCCTGAAGTAACAAGAAGATACCATTTCCCTGAGCTTTGCTAAATCTGGGCATGTGAAACCTTTAGACAGTATCAGTTATACTTGGTGCACTGTGCTGGCTGGACTCTATGGCAACGGACTCGTCTTTTGTGTCCTGCATATAATGTACCAAATTGCCTATTTAAAATACTGACAAAAGAATGTCTTCTCATGCAGAAGTCCCCAATTAAGGACTTCTTAAGTGAGCAGACCACTTTCCAGCAAGATGTCCTGATGACCTGGGCAGGGATGACTCAGACCGATGGGTTTCCAATGCTGTTGTGAGAGATGTATCATGAGCCATGAACCACCCAAGAGGCATGATTTGCCCCATGTTACTGAATCCGTGGCAGAGCAAATGCTGACAAGGCGGGGGAGGGCTTCTGCTCTTCTTCACATCCTCTTCTATGGTGTCACAGCTCCTCCCTCAGGGCACAACGCCCACCCCAGATCACCACTGGCAGGGAACCCAAAGCCTCTGACCCCCGGTTACAGCTGAATTTCATGGTTTTCACTGAGACTGTTTTATGGTTGGCTGAAATCTAGTAAATGTTTTTTTGTTTGCTACATTTTCTAATAATGATCAATATACAGTGATGTCTTCCTTGGGATGGTCTGTGTAGGGTCCCTTGAGTGTGGAAGAGCAGAAACCATTTCAAATATTTAGTATGCCTCTGTCATAAAGGAAAGGGTGTTCAGAGCTCCAGATTTATGTTTTAGGGAATAACTGCCTTCGACGGTAAAGTATTTGAGTACAATCTATGTTGTGATGTGACGTGATGTGACGTGACGTGACGTGACATGTGATGTGACGTGATGTTTTGTGACGTGATGTGATGTGATGTTAATGCAATAACCGCCCCATTGATGTAAAGGTGTCAGAAGAGCCAAGTGAGTAGCACAGAGAGGCTTTTAGGATTGGATGGGAGGTTGATCTAAATGACCTCTAAGGCGCCTTCCAATCTGGAATTCTATGATTCCCTTGGGACAGTTATATTGAACTATGGTGCTAGCAGGCAGTGAGGACAGGGGCAGTCCAGATTTGATTTTACATCTAGGGGGAGGATAATTGTAATGCCAGACGGATAGCCATTAGAAAGTGGGGATTGTCCAAGCTGATGGGGCATCGGGGAGGGATGAATGGGCAGTCACTTAGCCAGAGCCTACAAAAAGGGGCATGGGCCTGACAGGGTAGTTGGAAAAGACAGTGGATCCTAAGCCCTCATGGTTATAGACTTGGAGAGGAATCAAAGTTTTGCTTGCAGTATAACATGCCTCTGGCTCTTTTCTGTTGCCTGAAATTGCTGCCACTTTGAATAATATCTCTATTGAGCAATATCTCTAGGAGGCTGTCATCAAAATGAACAGAGGGCTTTCTGCAATAGGCGATCATGTTAACTGATCCTTATCTAGCAATACCTTTGCACAATTTTAGGCAATCACTTCCCCTCTCTGGGCACCATTGTCCCTGGATGCTCACGAGGCTGAGTTGCTCTTTTATAGATTTCTTGAAATTTTCTACATAAACAATCATGTCACCTGCAAATAAAGACCATTTAAACTCATCCTTTCCAATTTGTTTGCCTTTTATTTCTTTTCCCTTGCTTTTTTTTTCTTTGTACTGGCTAGGACCTTCAGTAGAGTGTGAAATAAAAGTGATGAGTGTAGATACCTTGTCTTGTTCTTGATCTTAGAGGGATTTCACCATTAAGGATGATGTCAGCTGTAGGTTTTTCATAGATGCCCTTTTTCAGATTGAGGAAGTCTCCTCTATTTCTTGTTTGATGAGAATATGTATTAAGAATTGGTGTTGAATTTTATGAAATTCCTTTTCTGCATCTATTGATATGATCATATGATTTTCTCATACATTGTTAATTTGCTGCTTCACCTTGATTGAATGATTCAAATTTTGGACTCTGTTCCGGCGTGCAGTTAAACTATTTGCAGATCAGTCTAATCCTTTCAAAGCTTGTTTTTGAGCATTGTTGTTATGATGGACCCACAGCAGCCTTGACTCTTAGGCTGACTTAGCCCCACTACTAAGGCAAGACTTTGCCAAGGACTGTACCCCATGTCCTGTCATTTTCTGAGATCTCTCTGCCTTATCTGGTGGGAATGAGAACTTTCCCTGTGCAGGCTCTGAGAGTTGTGTCATGAAGTGTTTTCTGTCCATTCTTTTCCCTGTCTTGCATCCTGCACAGATCATTACTCAGCCAACAACTCCAAGTTCTGAAGTTCTCCAGCTCTTTCTGTATAACTACCTCCTCTCTCATGTTCTGATTCTCAAATTCTAGCCACCTCTATATCCTCAAACTCTTGTTTTCGTGTCTTCACCATAGCAAAATCGCCAGGCTCTATTTGGGCTCCCCCTGCCTGTGCTGCTGTCTGGAAACTACCCACCAGCAGTAAGTTGCGACAGTCATGTGAACTTGGTTTGTTCCCTTTCTCCCAGGGATCAGCGATGTGGAGACAGGTCGTGGCACACATGTCGACCGATTCAGCTGTGTGTGGCAGGGCTGCAGTTCCTGTAGTGATGGCTCCCCGGGAGCGGAGGCAGAAGTTTGACCCACTGCGATTTGTTCACATTATAACCAGCCGTCTTAATGCCTGTCCTAAAGTGAAGCAACTTTACTTGTTTTGCCGTTTTGAGTAAAAGCGTTTTGCACTGGAATGCCACAGGAAGGGGCGCTGGTGATGGAATCAGAAGATCTTTGCTGCTCACTTAGCACATCAGTTATAACCAGTGGGCCTTAGTTCCATTTCTAAAAATGAGAGTAAGGATAAGTGCCCAGCCTCCACTCCAGTATGGTGTGAGGAATCAACCAAATAATACAGATGACACCACCCACAGTTCTAGCACCAAGTCAGCCCCTCACTGTGCTCCATCCAACCTGCATGGGTGGATCAGACTTCTGACCAGACCTTACCTTCTTTCCACTCTTCCTGTGACTGTCCGTCTTGTGGTTCAGTCCTCTCTTCAGCCTGTTGTTCCAATCAAATGTCTCAAAATATTGCATCCGAGCCACCAGGAAATACTGCTCTTCACTGATAGCCACATTGCTGTCCTAACATGGTAACGTGTGTTAGATATTTGGTGGTTGAAGCTGCTTCACTTTTACAGATATCACTGTGTGATATCACGAGGTGTGTCAGAATTTCTTGCACAACAGGCTAATATATCACTGTTTTTCTCAGGGCTGCCTGGAGCCACAGGACTTCCAGGGGAAAAGGGAGATCCTGGTGAACTGGGCTTGACTGGAAATGAGGGCCCGGCAGGGCAGAAGGGCGAAAAGGGAGAGAAAGGAGACGCGGCCAGCGATGTGCTCCCCACAGGTAAGAGGCTGGCGCTCGGGCCCTCTCCCGGGTGCACAGGCCCTGAGGCCTGCTGGGTTTAGTGCAAAGGCTGCTGGGTCTTCTCTCCTCGTTCGCCCTCGTGGCCACCTGCTCTGTGCCCGTTGCCCCAGAGTTGGCAAGGCCAGATCTGGGATCTAAGCAGAAGTAGGGTAAATTGTTCAGGTCTAAATTTATTGTTAGATTAAATGGGGATGAAGGAAGCTTCCTTTTTTCAAATATCTATTAAATCCAGCACCATCCAGAATACACGTCAGCAAGCAATTGAACAAAACCTCAGAGAACAACTGGCAGAAAGCCGGGCGTTTTCTTTGCAGTCGAGATAGCGCCCCCCTCGAGCCCTTAGCCACGGAGAACTCGGGCAGACGTCGTTCTGATCTTCTTTGTTCGGTTTCAACCTAGATTAAAAGCAGACAGTTGGTGTCTCTGGAGGAGGTGGTGGAGGTACAGTGAGCCACACAAAGACAATCAAGTGGTGGGAAGGGTAGGTGACAGTTGATGGTCATGGAAGAGGAGGAGACAAGAATTTTAAAAGCACAGTACTTTGGAGACCAGTTGTATCAGAAAAACATAACTATCCTATTAATGTATTCAATAAACATCTCATGACTATCAGAGAGCAGCATTTATGAATTGGGAACTTTGCTAAAAGCCAAGACTATGAACATAAAAATGAGTAAGACATAACATCTGTCCTCGAGAAGCTAAGATGACAGATGTTCAGAATAAGGACCCTGAATCATTTGCCCAAACCATCCACTGAAAATCTACTGAGCACCTGCTGTTTGCCAGACACTGTGCTAAGACCAAAGCATCAAGGAAAGATCAAATTATATTTAGCATGCTGTTTCATAAACAGGAGGATACTGTGCAAAATGCATAAAATTTAAGAAGTGTTTTCGCTGGGTAATATACGTGAAGACACTGAAAATATAAGAGCACGTTACACTTCAGTGACGTGGGACGTCTATACACCCAGGATTCCGCATTCCCTGTACTGCTGAACACGTGCAGGGAGATGACAACCCTTCAGAAGAGCAACCTCCCTGAGGGTACCCCAGTCCAGGGGACCAGGCCAGAGCTGAGTGTGCCCTCTGGTCAGAGTGCAGGGAAGGCATAGCAGGGCTGGACCATGTCTGCCCCACCAGTGGGCACAGACCCGCCTCGCCTCCGTGACCCTGCTTGGCCACTCTATTCGGTCTGACTGGGGAGAGACAGCTCACGAGACCTTAGATCACGGTGTCAGCCTGCACAGGTGGGAAGACCTGAGGGTGAACGGCCCAGCCTAATGGCATCTCTATGAAAAGCTCCAGGGTCAGCGGCCCGTGCAGAGGGCTGCACCCACACTGGCACCTGAGGTGCGAGGACTGGCTGCCTTCAGGCGAGCAGGGGCTCCGGCTGGCAGACACGCCCCCGTGACCTCAGTCATTCTCCGGAGGCAGGGTCGGGAGCATGAGACTCGATGTGGAGATGAAGGAACAGGCCCGGTAGGTTAGGCTGTCTGCTCCGTCACTGAGCTGGAAGGAGCTCCTTCTTTCTCCCCCCGCGCAGAGCAGCGCTTCTCAGACCTGGCTGCAGAGTAGGAAACTTTAAAAAGTACAGATGAATAAAAACAGGGGGATCTGAAGTACATAGGGAATATAGTCAATAATTTAATAACTGTGCACGGTGCCTGACGGGTACTAGGCTTATCAGTGTGATCACTTTGTAAGTTATATAAATATCTAATATTATGTTGTGTATCTGAAACTAATATTATATGTCAACTGTAAGTGGAAAAAATATTTAAATATAAAAAAAATATATACAGATGGCCCACCTCCTCACAATTCTGATCTCACTGGCCTGGGAGGGAGCCCAGGCCTTAGACTTGTACCAGAGCTTCTTGGCGGATTCTGGTAAGCGGTCAGGGTCGGATCATGAGGGCGAGCTGCGGAGTGAGACAGGCCCTACTCACTCCAGGCAAAGCACTAAATAAACTTCCCTGAGGCTGAAGGGTTTGAGAGGCTGTTTCCTAGAGTCGTTGGGAGGAGCCGGGAGGAGCTTTATAAAACCCTTAGCACAGTTCCTGGCACACAGTTGGAGCTCGGCCCCTGCCATGGGTGCTTCCTCCGCCCTGGCAGACCAGTGCATGGGCACCGCGGGAGGGGCCCAGCCAGCCTCCTGGAGGTGCTCATTCTCTTCCCTTTGTGTGAAACCCAACTCTGATTGTGGTTCTCCTCTCTCTCTCTCTCTCTCTCTCTCTCCAGGTGCCAAAGGTGACCCAGGCTTACCAGGCCCACCTGGGCCGCCGGGCCCTCCGGGTCCCCCAGGGCCCCCGGGAAGCAGAAGATCCAAAGGCCCTCGGCAGCCAAACATGTTCAACGGCCAGTGCCCAGGTCACCTACCCCCGCCCCCAGGGAACCTGCCTCTTCCGCTCGGGCTTCACCTTGGCCTTGTGACCACCTTGGCCTTGTGACCGGATTTTTCAAATGGAGGGAGGAGATTTTATCCAAAGCCAGATTTTATCCAAGGAGTTCCCCCCTTGCGACATATTTGTGGGAGGCCTGAGCAGTCTGCCCCGGGGGGGGGGGGGGTTGCTGAGCACTGGTGGCAGGTTCAGAATCGGGCCTCCCTCCCCACTCGCTCTCCCTTCGCTTAGCACCAGACTGTTCCTCTTTCTGCCAAACCCACCACCCCTCTCCCCTGAAGTGACCTCAAGGCTGGGGAGCATGAAGGGCCTGCCTAACGCCGGAAGAGGTGGCAGCACAGTTCAGGCGGGTTAACTCCGCACACACCACAACAGGACCATTGCCCCCACTGAGCTTCGAATGCTGGCGGTGTGCCAGGCACAGGGCTGAGCGCTTAGTTCACTTAACTCTGGCAGCGGCCTGAGATGCAGGAATCGTTCCTGTTGCCGATTTACAGACCCAGACCTGAAACCCTCACAGGAAGTGGCAGAGCTGGGCGCACACCCAGGCGTGCCTGCGGGCCCTGCGCTGAGAGCACTTCCTTCTGGAGAGGGGCATTCACTGAGCAGAGCCAAGGGCAAGGAGGCCGAGCGGACTTGTTCTGCAATAGGCGTGACCACCGGATTGATAGCCACTTAGAAATCAAGATCCACACTAATGGAGAAGACTTGTAGGGCGATGCTGCAACTTATCCCCAAAGGCGGGACCTGGGATCTGCTCCCCTGCTGATACAAACCCCCCCTGCTTCAGGGGCCCGCAGCCCGGAGGCCGCTGGAGGTCTGTCACACCTGCTGTGGTTTCCCAGCCGCTTCCTAAGCAGTCTGCTGTTCTCCTCAGTGCGCTGCTTTTCCGGGAGGCGGTTTGGGGGTATGCCCTCAGCTGTCAGAGTGGGCAAATCTGTGCCTTCGAAGATTTCACGCATGCTTCCCCCACCCCCCAATAAATGGAGCCTGATTACACTTCTCCCGGGCACTCAGTGCCACCCCCTCCATTAGCTTCCCCTGGAGAAGGAGCTGAAGGGGAGCCTGCTGCCTGAGGAGGGGAGAGCTGGCCTGAGCTTTGAGGAATGTGAGCTGCCCAGGCTCAGGGGTGACTGTGCCTGGAGGCTCTGTCTGCCAGCCCGGCAGGGCCGGGTCCCAGAGTGGGGAAGACCAGGTTGTGAAGGTTTAAATGAGAGGCCGTTCCCTTCCACTCGGTCCCTAGAAATGAGTCCTCCGTTGCCAGGCTTCCTGCATCTGAACTTGACCCTCTCTCCTGCTCCACTTCCGTGTCCTTAACTCCCCTCGGCCCCCACAGCTCCTGAAGCTGGTGGGTACACCTGGAATTGAGGGGAGCCTTTTCTCCAGACCGAGAGCAGGAGGGCCTCAGCTCCTCGGGGCCACTCCAGATGAAACTCGAGGCAGCAGAGCTACACGTGGGGGCGTCACACAGCCCCTGCGACTGCTCCCCTCGGTGACAGCAGCACCTCAGAGAAACACGGCTGCATCTAGTAGAAAGAAGCTTAGAGATCACGGAGAGTCCCGCCTGCCCCTTGGGACTGACAAAGAAACTCTCCAGGCTCTTCTGTGGGCGTCCTCACCAAGGACCCGGCTGCTGTTCTGTCCAGCCACCACAGGGGCGTGACCCCACTGGATGGCCTTGCCCAGAGAGCCCGGTTTGCCCAGCCCGCCCAGACCAGGGCCCTCAGCCCGTCCTCTCCCCTCTCGCCTCTGCGGTGGCATGTCCCTCCCCTCCTCAGCCGCCCTCAGCCACCTCCACCAAAGGTCTGAGTTAAGCCCATTTGTCACGGAAACAATGACAAACAGGATTCTGGCTCAGGTGTAGCCTCAAACCAAGTGAAGCAGGTGCCCGTGAAGGACCTGAGTGTCCGAGGCCGTCCATGGGGGGGGGGGGGGGGGGTGCGCTGCTCAGACTTCTGCACCAGGCTGCCTCCAGGCTCCTCCTTCCTCTGTCCAGGAAGGGGGGCTAACATGGGCCCCTCCTGAGGCTGCTGCCTCTCCCCTCTCCATCCGCTTCCCTGAAAGTGGAAATCCTTCCAGAAAGTGGCGATCTTGATGAGTAACACCGCCTGCCCGAGACCAGGAAGCCTCTCAGTCTGCTGAGGGTGGACCAGGCTGGCTCAGGCCACTCTTTCCCCTTTTCCTGACATCCTCCGGGGATGGTGCCATCTTAGCGATTGTGGTTATGGACAGCTTGTTGGGAACTCACAATTAAGGGGGAAATTTTGGAAGTGTCTGACTTGATGTGGCTTAAAAGCAAGCAACCAGAAAACGTGGTGGGCCCATTGTAAGGGACGCTCGCCAGCCTAGGTTGAGGCAGGGGGACCGCCAGCCGCAGTCATGCGATGCTCACTGGGCCAACTGCATTTGCTCTGATTATGGTTGTTACCGTTTTAGGTGAGACATGTGCTGTCCCCAACGATGACACCTTGGTTGGAAAAGCTGACGAGAAAGTCAATGAACACCACCCCCCACAAATGGGTACAGAAACAAAGCGTCCTATTTCGAAATTCAGACATTGGATGCCTTCCAGTCTCAATTGGCAGGTGAGTAATTTTCCTGCTCTCCTCTTTTGATAGAATCCATGATCACTTCCATTGGAAATGCAACACAAGTGCTGAAAGTCGCGGAGACATTTGGGACGTGGATAAGAGAGTCTGCCAACAAGACTGAGGAACGGATCTGGGTGACTGAACATTTTTCAGGTACCTTCTCTCGGCAGATGATCTATATCCCTGTCGTCCTTGCGCCTTTCTCTGTTGCCTGCCTTCAGGCTGCCTCTTTCTGTGTCTGTCTGAAACCCCTGCTACTTGATGTAACGATACTCTTTATTTTAGAAAACACCAGTGAGTGGGCAGAATGCTTTTCTCGTTGAGCACACTGACGGCGAACCGTGCTGTTCAGGTCGCAGGGACGTGACCAGGGCACCTCAGCGTCGCTTACCCAACGTTAGGGAAAGTAGCCAGAAGGAAACAGCATAGCATTATGACTGATGGCCTCGTAGGCCCCAAAACATAGTGGGGAAGATACATCAGAGACGATCTTTTGCACACCCTTCTGTCTCTGAGGTTGACACTGTCCCCCAGGAGAGTCTCTTTCGGTCATCATTCTCAGATGTCTGTTGGATGGAGAGCCCACGGGAGAAGGTGCAGTGGCATCTCGCAGGGATGCTGCCCCGGGGACGTGGTCAGGAATCGCTGGTCATGGCAGCGGTGGCCTCGTTTCAGGAGGGGTCTCACCAGTGAGTGTGGCCAGACCAGTAGCTGACATGCGGCTTCTTCTCAAGGCTGACTGTTCATCTGGCAGCGACGGCCCAGCACCAGCTGAGAAGCTTTCTGGGCTCAAAAGGAAAGAGCCGCCGTGTGAATTAGCAGCGGAGGCGGAGGCGGGCAGGGGAGGCAGGCGGTGATGGGGCCACTGTGGGGCATGTGCTATTCCTGGTATCGGCCTGTGTCAGCCTGATAGAAATGTGTACGACAGTCTAGAGTGGGGTGGGGAGGGGGACACAGGTTCCCGGGGGGAGCGAAGCTGACTCTGCACCTGCATTCCGGACGGATGGGAATCCACGGCAGAGAACAGACCTTGGGTTTGGCGTCTGAGACTCTTCAGGCTGGACAAGGACCCATACAGGACATCTCACTCCAACGTCCCTCCTTTTACCTTCCTCCCGACTCCCTCCCATCCTGTGATTGCCACCCCCCACCCACCCAGGGCCGGTAACAGCCTCTCCTGGCTTCCCTCCTGCAGGCATCAGGGTGAAGGAGTTCAAAGACCAGCCCTCCCTGCTGAATGGCAGCTACTCGCTCATCCACCTCCCGTATTACTTCCACGGCTGTGGGCACGCCGTTTACAACAACTGTCTCTACTACCACAAAGGAGGCTCCAACACCATAGTGCGGTGAGTCACTCGGGGCTGCAGCACCTCTCGCACATCCAGACGCACATCCAGACGGCACCTGCTGCGGTGCTTCCGTGCCCTGCGTCCCCACCACTGTATGTCCCAGGGCCAGGCACAGTCAGAGGTCAGTCAGGGTTTGCTGACGGAATGAACGCAGGACAGGACGAGGAGCCCCTGTCCCAGCCCCTGCCTGGGGTCGGCATTTACTGCTGGTCTGGACCCCAGGAGTCAGGTTGGAGCCGGAGAGGGGACCTGGAGGGGGCAGAGGTGCAGCTTTCTCCTGAGAGAGGAAGCGGACAGAACCCTGAGCGCCCTCTGCCAGGAAGGTGTCACACCCCCAAATCGGTCCCTGCCACTACCAGACGGGCCAAAAGGCAGTCCCGAATTCCAGGCATTCGGCCCGTGAGCTGAGATGGGCAGCCGAGGCCTTCTCAAGTCCCCCTCCTTCTGGTTTCCTTTCAAACTTCAGGATTTCTCAGTGGGCGTGGAGATCCCCCGGCAGGGCCTGGCCGCAGAGGCACAGGCTTCATTCCTTCTGCTGCTCAATGGCGCCCTCTAGTGTTCTTTTCTTCTAGCCTAATGTCTGAGCGCTCACTTCTGCAGCCAGGTACCTCTTGACTCACAAATTCACTTTAGGATTCGGTCTAGATTTGTAGTGGGTCCAATCAGACGGTCTCCAGGAGCTGAGGGGTGAAAGTCGAGCAGCTTCATCTATCCAGTCGCCCGCCGGACGACTGCACAGCCATGACTGTGCTCCATCTCTTCCTGCGGTCACTTTCTTCTTCATTAGACTGCTGTGAATTTTTTGACTCCAAACTCCAAGCTTGGAGTGAAGGAAGCATCCCCAAACTGAAGGTGCAAATCCTAGGTTTAAACTCTGGCTCTGTGAGTTACATGTGTTCCTGGTCCAGTCACTTCTTTTTCACTTGTAAAAGGAAAGGACTGGACCGGATCATTTTTTGAGGATCCTTGTGGCTCTAGGAATCTTTGAGAAGGCATTTCAGGGGATCAGCAAACACTCGAGGGTTCCCGAGGTGAAGGAAATGTCCTGGGGTCACATGGCTAGTAGGTGGACATTCAGATACAGTCCTTTACACCCCACCGCCCACAGCACTGGGTGGACCCGTGTGCCGGGCGTGACCTGGGAACTCACTAGAAATGCAGAATTGCAGCCCCTCCCCCAATTTAATAGAGGAGCCTAAAAAATTACCCTTGTCTGCAAAAATGGTGACTCATACCTACTTTTTTACACATTTCAGATTTGAATTTGGCAAAGAAACATCCCAAACTCTGAAGCTTGAAAATGCCTTGTATTTTGATCGAAAATACCTCTTTGCCAATTCCAAGACCTACTTCAATTTAGCTGTCGATGAAAAGGGCCTGTGGATTGTCTATGCTTCCAGTGTGGACGGCTCGAGCATTCTGGTAGCCCAGCTGGACGAGAGGACATTCTCTGTGGTGCAGCACATCAACACCACGTACCCCAAGTCCAAGGCCGGTAACGCCTTCGTCGCCCGAGGGATCCTCTATGTCACCGACACCAAAGATATGAGGATAACATTTGCCTTTGATTTGTTAGGAAGGAAACAGATCAATGCAAACTTCGATTTAAGAACTACTCAGTCTGTTCTTGCCATGTTATCCTACAATATGAGAGACCAACATTTATATTCGTGGGAAGATGGCCATTTAATGCTCTATCCTGTGCGGTTTTCATCAGCTACGTTAAACCAGTGACGAAATGCATGCTGTTCCCTTCCATAAACGTCAGATGTTCTCTGGCACCATCTGTACCCCAACAGAAACCTGTCTTTAAGGGTACTTAGCTGTCATAATCTCATGACATGAGTGTTTATATGGTCGGTAAATGCCCTTTAAATTCATATTCTTTAGAGGAAATAACAGATTGGGAGTCAAAATGGCTGAGATTCGGTGATTACTCCACAAACTAGCTGGTCAAGTTACCTCTTCCTCTTTCCGTACCCCCATGCCACGGGTAATATGAAAGAGCTGGTTAAGATGATGGGTAAGATTTTCTCTGCCTGTGGGGAATTCTGTGATTCTTGGCTGTTGCTGCTCTTACAACTTTTATATATTGGGGGGGGGGGGGGGGGGGGTTTAGCCGTGTGCTGAGCAAATTTACCTCCGAGTTGATCAGCCCAATTGCTTGAGCAGTGCACTCCTTAGTGCTGACATGTGTGGAAGCTGCCCTGACCCCTTAGGCGCTGAGGTGCCATATTCCGTATTCTGGTACCTTTCCCTGCCCCCGCAGCACCAGGACGGCCGCTGCCTCGGCTCGATGGCTGAGCCGGGGTTAGCAAAGGCCAGCGCAGCTGTGCCCAGGTGTCCCTCACAAACAAACAGGCCCGTCCGGGTTCCTACCAGTGTCTGAGTCCCCAGGTCTCCCTGGCTGCTTCTACCGCAGCTGCGTGGCTGCTCTTGGAGCCCTGGGTATTGTGAGTGGGCGTTCGCTGGCGAGACTACGGCGGGCTCTTTGCAGCTGTCAGAAGGGAGGCACCATTTGTGGTTGACTGGAACAGGGGTGGGCAAACTGGCCCTCGGGCCAAAGCGAACCCATCAGCCATTTGTAAATAAAGTTTTATATGCATTTGGGTAGGTATTATAGTCTCTGGCTCCTTTTGCTCTATGGTGGCAGCGCTGAGTCATTGCAAAGAAGTGGAGAAGTGACCCAAAAAGCCTAAATGATGCCCCTTCTCCCACCCTTGAGCTAGAGCAGCGGTTCTCAACCTGTGGGTCGCGACCCCTTTGGGGGTCGAATGACCCTTTCACAGGGGTCGCCTAAGACATAACAGTAGCATAATTACAGTTATGAAGTAGCAACGAAAATAATTTTATGGTTGGGGTCACCACAACATGAGGAACTGCATTAAAGGGTCGCGGCATTAGGAAGGTTGAGAACCACTGAGCTAGACTATGAAGTGAGCCTGAGTCTGGGAAGTACTTGTTCATCAGAGCCTGTCGTGTTTCACTTTGTTCCAGACCAAGAAGTAGTCATTTCTATGGCTGGAGTTTTGATGGAGGGAAAAGGTGAGGACAGCATAAAGTTAAGTGGCCTTCCAAAAAGCAGGTAGCGAACTGTTCTTTCTCTGATGTAGTTGTAAAGGATGATCTGGTCGCCTTGAAAGCCAGGAGAAAATTCAGTTCACTTGCTCCTAAACAATCTTAAATATTCTATTTTCTGCCAGCCCAGTTCTTCAAACACCCGTCAGCCAGGCGGGGCCACTGAGAGTAGAGAGGAATCTAGAAAGTTACTAGGATCCGGCATCCAGGAGAGGAAACTTGGGAAAATCTTATGTCAAGATTTCTCAGCAACTTGCCCTCACTGAATGTGTGTGTGTTTGGGGAAAAGCTTCTTCAACTTTTTAGCTGGGGCCAAATCTACTCTCACTGATCTGAGTCCTGGTTTTATACCTTATCAGTGGAAGCATTTTAATCCTAGGGGATGTACAGATTTAAATGTTTAAATCTCCCCACCCTTAAAAAGAGCCAGGCAGTTCTGAGGGATGATTTTTGTTGTATTCTCAAAATAAGGGTATTTAAAATCTTTCCTCCTACTTGTTAATTAGATTGGTTGTGTTATGTCATCACAGCTTTTTAAAAATACTCTTTTCTGATTCATGTTTCATAAAAACATAAATAGAGTTTCATGTCCAAGATCAATGTGTCTAATGAATGTCAGTTTTCTTTTAAAGTATTTAAATATATGTGTTGCTGTTTCTGGACACAGTGGACTCAGATATGAATATAATTTCATAGTAACAGCCATGTTATTGGTAGTAATATATACAAGACTAATTACACGTATGGTAGCCACCAAAAACTGTTATTAAATTATCTTGTATTCCTTTTAGGAAAAAGTTTTAGAAACCCCAGTCTTGCTTTGATATCTGAGCTATCTTGGTTCCACTAGAGAACCTTATGCTGGGTTGTGTTTTGTGTTTGCTATGGCAGAATAATATAAGGACAACTGAGTTTGATCAGGTCTAATGGGTAATTTTATATGGTTGAAAGTTTGTCTTTACAGAGTAAAAAGAATTAAGATTGTACTCATTCTTTTCTGCAAGCAGCACTTGATTAAAGAAAAAAAAAAAGGTTTGGGCTCGCTGCTAAAACAGAATGTACAACCGAACGTTTTTAAGTCAAGATATCATTTTAGTAGTTTCCATGGTCACTTATTACCAAAATTGCTTTAAAGCACTTTCCAAATATCTGCATTTCTAATGTCAGAGTCAAGCCAGTTAATTTTCTCATTCTTCTTTAATCTAAAGTAGATAGCTTCCCATTGGAAAGTAAATAAAACCACCCGTCCCAACCTCAAAGGTAGGCTGGACCCTATTTCAAAGCATTTTCTTTCAACTGATAACATGTTCTGTTGAAGCCAGGCAGGTGGTTATGGTCTCAGCATATCACTGAGTACAGGTGTTATGGCAGAGAACGGCTTCTGTGGTGAAAGCTTTGAAACGAGGAGTTCTGATCATAGGCATTCTGACAGTCTCATCCCCCTCAAGGTTGCAAGATGAAAAGTCAGATGAGACACTGCAATCTTCAAGAGCCAGGTGTCACTTTCCAGCTGCACAGAGTACATTTTGGCTCTATTTGATGTCAAAACATCTGAAGGAGAAGTGTGTGATAGGTCTTTTTCCTTTCCACCCAGCTGCTGTGACCTTGGGTATCACATCATTAAAAGCCATAATTTCCAACCTGTAACCACAGATTCTGAACAACAATAATAGTGAATGTCTCTTTTTTGGACTGTAATTTATTTAACTTTAATCTAATTCATCAATAAAATAACCATTGCTGAACACAGTTACATGTTGAAATAAATGTATTGTTATTTTTACCTCTTATTAATTTACATGCAACATTTAAAAGAAAAAAAAGAAACACCAAAAACAAGATTATAGTAGAGTTATATTGGGTTGCTCCTCTGTTGAAACCCTGCAGTTTGCTGCTCCTTCTGAATCCTGAAAACTCAGACACAGGCTGTGTTTTCTCTGTAGAAAAGCATGAGACATGTAAAACCAGTAACTAGAACTAGCTCTGCACAGACAAGTGCAGTGGAGATGTGTTCATCTAGCAGCAGAGGCAACGCAACCGAAAAGGACATGACATTTGTGGCTAAAAATAAAAAAGAACAAATTTTAAAAACTGGATTTGTGTGGATTTGGGCAGGTCTCTTAATTCCTCAGAACCTGTTTATTTTGTAAAATGTGGATAATGGTATTACTTAACCTCCTTTGATTTTTCTGCGTGAAATGAGAAATGCTCTGAAAATAATATCATTCTTTTAAAAATATGTTTGTATTGCCCTGGCCGGTTTGGCTCAGCGGTTAGAGCATCGGCCTGCGGTCTGGAGAGACCCGGGTTTGGTTCCCGCTAAGGGCATGTACCTCAGTTGCAGTTTGTCCCTGGCCCTGGTTGGTCGTGCGGGTGGCAGCCACTCGATGTGTCCCTTTCACGTCCATGTTTCTCTCTCTCTCTCTTCCTCTCTCTCCCTCCCACTCTATCTGTGCAAAAAATGGAAAAATGTCCTCAGGTGAGGATAAAACTAAAAAATTAAAAAAAAAAAATGTTTGTATTGATTTCTAGAGAGAATGGGAAGGAAGAGGGTGAGAGAGAAACTTCGATGAGAGAGAAACATCAACACTGATTGGCTGCTTCCTGCATGCCATAGGTCGATGCTTAACCACTGAGCCACACCAGCTGTGCAAATTCTTAATACATTATAATTGTTACTTTTATAGTTCATTCCTACAGGAAACCAGAGTGAGCCTGTTCTTATGGCTGGTCAGGGACACAGCGTCAACAGTTTCTATCTGCTGGTCTGATTAGGTAGTTAACACTTCACGGCACCAGAAAAAAAAGCTCCCTTAGTTATATAACAAATTTACAATAAAATTGCCCCCTTCCCAAAAAAATTTAAGAACATTAACCTCCTCTAGAAGTGTGTCTGTTAGTGGGTGGCCCAGGCAAGTGCTGCTGATGACTTTTGTCATTAAAATACAAAGTGAAAAGACAGAAAAGTCCGAGAAGAAAATAGTCTTGCCCTCTTTAATTGTACCATATAGACTTTGCATGATGTTAGGATAGCCAATCTTCTAGCCATTCACTGTAAGACTTATAACAAATGAAACTAATCTGCCTCACTACTTTCCCTCCCAGCGGTCTGATCAGTCTCTAAAACGAAACTACTTAAGAAATTGTGGTAAAACTATTTATAAAATCTAAAAAAATTCTAAAATCTGGCCTTGTCAGTGTCCCAAACTCATCACCAAGAGGCCACACCCCTAGTCACAGGATAACAAGAGGTCAACACCAGATGGGGTCGGCACAGCACACTTAGTCCTACCCTCTGGTTTTCAAGTCTAAGTAGGTGAAGCCAGAGAAGATAGCAGCACAGCCTAAGCACCGTGTCCACAGGAGCCACTGGGTCCTGACTTCATGATCCCGTCTCCACCTCCCTCTGCACTTCCAGAGTAAGGATCTGGTCCTTGTCATTGGGAAATGAAAATAATTGACTTTGAGTATTTTTATAAAGGCATTCCTTTTTTGAAGGCTGGATCTAGAGGAATAAGCCAAACCCAGCCTAGGCAGGCAGAGAACTCCCTGCAAAGCTGTCAGCACCCGATGCCCGCCGTCACCCTCTGCCCATGTCCAGCACCTGTGTTATTCCCAAAACCACCGCCCCTGCTGGATGACCCTTCCAGGCCCAAAGTTCCAGAGATGCCGAAGTAGCCAGTCCCTGGTGCTCGGCGCCCGTGTGCGCGTCCCTGCCAGGCAGCTGCCCTTCGCCCACGCCATTTCCCGTCATCGTGGGTGTTCAAGTGGAGAGGTCCTGAAATATCATCTGTTCTCCCTGCTCAGTGTTTTCATCCTCTCTACAAATTCGTGGACACTGTGATGCACTCACTACTCCTTGGATTCCATGTCAGGGAAGCGTGGGTCCGTCCCTTCCCCCCCCCCCTCCCCCCCCCCCCCCCCCCCCCGCTGGTTGTGCCTCAGCACACAGCCTTCAGTGGTCCACCCCGCGGGGCTGCCCACCTCGCCCAGGACACACCCCCATCCAGTGACTGCCGCTGCGTCGTGGGAAGGCCTGGCGGCTCAGCCCGACTTGGAATTACTCTCAAGGGCCCTTCTAGTGCCCCTGCTCCCCCTGGTTCTGCCAAGTGTGTCACTGGGCCTGCATCGTAGAC
Organism: Molossus molossus; assembly: GCF_014108415.1. Lineage (NCBI taxonomy): Eukaryota > Metazoa > Chordata > Mammalia > Chiroptera > Molossidae > Molossus > Molossus molossus. The sequence continues at coordinate 189,476,340 of NW_023425344.1, forward strand.
AGACTCCCCTCTGCCCTTCCTGCTTCGATGTCCTCCTTTCCCAGGTGTTCAACTCAGAGCACTTTTTATTGTTTGTTTTTTTAATCCTCACCCAAGGATATTTCTACATTTATCTTCAGACAGAGCTGGAGGGAGAGAGGGGGGAAGAGAGAGAGAGAAAGATCAATGTGAGAGAGACACATCGATTGGTTGCCACCCACAGGACCCCAACTAGGGCCAGGGAGCAACTGCAACTGAGGTATGTGATTGGGGCTCAGCCCTGTGGGGTGGGGATCTCTGGATTGGCTGCTTCCAAGCTACATAGTGTTTGTGGTCTTTTGGAAATAAAGGGGAACTTTAAAGATGGATCTAATCAAGCTTGTTTGCAATTTTTTTTCTCTAAAAAACCTGGTAATACGTAATTTAGGCTTTTGGGGCCACACTGCCTCTGTTGCAGCCAGTTGACTGGTTGTAGCTGAAAACAATCATAGACAATATATAAATGAGTGACATGGCTGCATTCCAATACGACTTTCTTTGTGGACACTGAAACTTGAATTTTATCATTTTCATGTGTCACACATGTTTTTATTTTGACTATATAAAATGTAAAAACCACTTTTAGCTTGCAGACTGTACAAAAACAGGTGGTGAGCCCAATTTGACCTACAGGCCAGCCTGCCAAGCCCAGGTGTGATAGTGATTTATAAGAAATGTATGTTTCGTCTTCCTATTTCTGGCACAGAACTTCTAAAACTTAGAATTTCCTGTGATGAGAGTCTTAAAGGTGTCTTTTCCTATGTTAATAAGGTGACTTTTGGAAAACCCCTAGGAACCAACCCCTGATTGGAGGGTTGGAACTTTCAGCCCCACCCCTGGACCTCAGGAAGGAGGAGGGGCTGGGGGCTGAACAGACTGCCTTGGCCAGTGATTTCATCAGTTCTGCCTACACCAGAAAGCCGCCAGAGACGCAAAAGGACGGTTCAGAGAGCTCCTGTGTTGGTGAACGGGGGGAGTTGCAGGGACAGTCTCGCATGCAGGAGCTTCCACGCCCTCCCCATACCTTGCTCCGTGCATCTCTGCCATCCGCTCTTCCTGAGTTATGTCCTTCTATAATAAGACGATGACCTAGTGAGTAAAATGTTTCTCTGGGTTCTGTGAGCAGCTCTAGCAAAGTAATTGAACCTGAGAAGGAAGCTGGAGAACGTCTGATCTATAGCAGATTGGTCAGAAGCCCAGGTGATCACCAGGCCTTGAGATAGGCTTCTGAAGCGGTGGGGGCGGAGGAGGGCACGGCAGCCCTGTGGCACGGAGCACTTAGCCTGTGGGACCTTGTGCTATCCCTAGGTAGAGTGTCAGGATGGAGAACTCTAGGTCACCCATGTGTCCAAGAATTGCTTGGTGTAGGGAAATACGCCACACATCTGGTGTCAGAATTATTCTGAGTGTGGTTATAGTGTGAGAGTAAAGGATTTCATCCTTCTGAGGTTAATTTTATGCTGCCTTCAACAGCGCTTATATTTAAGAACATTTTATTGGCCACTCCTAGCGGATGGGGTCACTGTGTCAGCCTAAAGACTGTTGTACACATAGGGTGTGATACTGTTTTTTCATTTTCTCCAAAGCCTAGAAAAGGGATACCACAGTGGTGGCAACATAGTGTCATCATCCCAGTTCACACTGACTGAGTGCTCACTGTGTGCCAGGGACTGTACTAAATGCTTCAGCTGCATCGACTCCTGTGATCCTCATGGGAAGCCCATAAATTATAAACCTTATCATCCCCATTTTCCAGACTAAAACAGATTAAGAAACTCATCCACTGTCACTCAGCTTGTAAATGGTGAAATTAGGATTCAAATTTAGGGAATCTGACCCCAGAGCCCACACTGTTAGCAACTAGACTTTCCTGCCTCTCAGACAGATCTAAGATCTCTCCCTTCTTTCTGGCTCCTTTGACCTTCTCCAGTCCAACAGGGCCAAAGTCACACCCACTTGAAGCACATTGAGTGAGCCTTTTTCTGTCTTTGTTCCTAGGAGTCTGGCAATGAAATATTGGCAACTGCCCCGGCCACAGTGACTCAGTGGATGAGCATTGACCCATGCACCAAGAGGTCGCTGGTTCAATTCCTGGTCAGGACACATGCCCAGGTTGTGGGCCCGATCCCCAGTGGGGGTGCATGCAGGAGGTGACCAATCGATGTTCTCTCTCATCGATGTTTCTCTCTCTGTCTCCCCCTTTCCCTTCCTCTCTAAAACTCAATACAGAAAAAAAAAAAATTAAAAAAAAAAAAAAAAACCGATTGGCAACCTGATTTGCTCTGCCGTGTTTCTATTGCTTGCTCCCTCTCTCCGACCCACCCATCTGCTCTAGAATGGCTATATTCACACGTGCACTCCAGCTTTCTTCTGCTTACAGGAGTATGGAGTGTCTTTTCCATTCTCCCACTTTGAAGCTATCCATGTCATACTCCCGTTTTTTGTAGGCAGCACATATTTGGGTCTTGCTTTTCCCCCAATCTGACTCTTGATGCCTTTTCATCAGGGTGTTTAAACAAAGGATTGGTAACTATGGCCTGGTGGGTTGCCTGCTTTTGTAGACAACGTTTCATCGGCAGGCAGCACATCCACTCATTTGTGTTATCGACAGCTGCCTTGGTGCCCCAACACCAGGGTTCTACAGTTGCCACAGACACTTTGTAGCCTGCAAAATTAAAACAGGTACTATCTAGCCCTTTAGGAAGTTTGCTGGCCTTTGTTAGAGCATTTACATCGAAGGTAATTACTGACATGGTTGGTTTAAATCTAGTCTTGCTCTTGTCTCTTCTGTCCCCTTTCTTCTCTTCTTCTGTTGTCTTTTGCACTGAATTTTTTTTTAATTTATTTTTTAATTAATTAATTTTTGTTACAGATGTTTCTCCTTTTCCCCCCACTGATTTCCCCCTCCCCGCCCTGTCCCCAGCTTTGTTGTCCATGTCCATTGTTCATGCACACATGCATATGAGTTCTGTGGTTTATCTCTCCCCCACCACCCTCTTCTGGGGATTGTCAGTCTGTATCCCACTTCCATGTCTCTGGGACTACCCCATTCCTCAGACTGTTATATTCATTATATTCCACAAATAAGTGAGATCATATATACTTGTCTTTCTCTGTTTGGCTTGTTTCGCTTAGGATAATACTTTCCAGGTCCCTCCATGTCGTCTCAAAGGATAAGAGATCTTTCTTACAGCTGCATAGTACTCCATTGTGTACATGTACCACTGCTTTTTTATCCATTTGTCTACTGATGGACATTTGGGCTGTTTCCAGATCTTAGCTATTGTAAATAGTGCTGCTACAAACATGGGGGTACATACATTCTTTCTGATTGATGTTTCAGGCTTCCTTAGGTATATTCCTAGCAGTGGGATCACTGGGTCAAATGGAAGTTCAATTTTTAATTTTTTGAGGTAACACCATATTGTTTTCCATAGTGTCTGCACCAGTCTGCATTCCCCCCAGCAGTGCACTAGAGTCCCCTTTTGCACTGAATGTTTTTTATAATCTTACCTTACTTCCTTTCTTGGCTGATTAGTTATAACCTGTTGTGGTGTTGTTTTACATTACAGTGAAGGTCTGTACCCTGATCACGGGATACCACTTCGCTTCTGTGAAAACCTCACGGCCACAGACTTCCCTCCTCCTGGCCCTTGTGCTGCAGCCGTACCTCTGCCCACGCAGGCGCTAGTCACCCAGCAATACATTTTTATTTCAAGCAGTTGAGGGTCCTTTAAAGAGATTTAGATAATGAGGAAAAAAGCCTTTATGTAATTTACCTGTGGAATGACCAGTCCTGGTGCTCTTTATTCCTTTGTGTGTATCCAGACTCCCCCCTGGTGTAGTCTGCCTCCGCTTGAGGCCGGCCTTCTTTTACCTCCTTTCACAGTCCCTGCTGTGCAGGTTGCGGCTGGTGGTCCTGTCACCTTTGCATGTTTGTCTCTCTTTGTGCAAAGCAATGTTATTTGTTTTTTCTTCCCAGTTTTATTGAGATATAATTGACATATAACATTGAATTAGCTTTAGGTGTACACCATGATGATATATGTATGTACGGTGAAATGATCTCCATATGCATTTTAATATCCATCACCTCACATTTTTGTGATGTGAACTTTTAAGATCTACTCCATTAGAAACGTCCAAATATGCAATATTATATCGTTAACTATAGTCACAATGCTATACATTATCTCCCCAGAACTTATTTTATAATTGGAAAGTTTTACCTTTTGACCCCATTTACCCATTTTTCCCACCACGTACCCACTCTCTTCTGGCCATCACAACTGTCCTCTGTATCTATGAGCTTGGGTTTTTGTTGTTGTTTAGGTTCCTCATATAATTAAGATCATATGGTATTTGTCTTTCTCTGTCTGACTTACCTCACTTGGCATAATGCCCTCAACGTCTAGCCATATTGTTGCTAAAGGCAGGATTTCATTTGTTTTTATGGCTAATATTCCATTATTTATCTATCTACACCACAATTTCATTGCCCATTCATCCTTCAGTGAACACTTAGGTTATTTCCATATCTCAGTTATTGTAAACAGTGATGCATAGAGATGCATATATCTTTTTGAGTTAGTGTTTGTTTTTATTTCTTCAAGTAAATATCCAGAAGTAGAATTGCTGTACCATATGGTAGCTCTATTTTTAATTTTTTGAGGAAGCGCCATACTGTTTTTTCATAGTGGCTGCACCAATTTACATCCATGGCAAGATTGTGTCTTAACCGCTCATACTCACTTTGATGTGGGGTTTATCTCATTTGCCCAATGTGTAGGAGGTGCCCAGCTCATCTTTGTTTTGTTTATTCAGAGAAAAATGTTCCATGTGCAGCTATAGATTTGGTGTGTCTGTGGGAAGAAGAGAGTTTAGGATCTTCTTATGTTGCCACCCAGAACTCACCACTGGAATTTTGATAGGGATCGCATTGGGTAGTAGGGACATTTCAACAATGTTACTTCTTTCAAGCCATAAATTTATTTTTTCATATATTTGTGTCATTAATTTCTTTCATCAATGTCTTATACTTTTCAGTTTATGGATCTTTCGCCTCGTTGGTTAAATTTATTCCTAGGTATTTTATTCTTTTTGATGCAATTGTAAATGAAATCATTTTCTGAATTTCTCTTTGATAGTTCAGTGTTGCTGCATAGAAACATAAATGATTTTTGTACATTAATTCTGTATCCTCAAACTCTACTGGATTCATTTATTAGTTCTGACAGGGTTTTTTGTTGTTGTTGTTGTTGTTCTTTTTTCCAATGAAGTCTTTAGAGTTTTCTATATATAACATGTCATCTGCAAACAGAGACAGTTTTACTTTTTCATTCCAATTTGGAAGCCTTTTTATTGCCTGATTGTTCTAGCTAGAACTTCAGGACTAGGATGAATAAAAGTTGTAAGAGTGGGCACTTTTCTTATTCCTGATCTTAGGGAAAATGTTTCAATTTTTCACCATTGAGTATGATGTTACTTGTGGGCTTGTCATACATGGCCTTTATTATGTTGAGGTGTGTTTCTTTTACATATGATTGATTTTTATCATAAATTGATGTTGAATTCTGTCCAATGCTTCTGCATTTGAAATGGTCTTATGATTTTAATCCTCCATTTTGTTAACGTGGTATATCACACTGATTTGCAGGTGTTGAACCATCCTTGCACCCTTGGAATAAATCTCATTTGATCATTGGGTATAATCCTCTTAATGTATTGTTGAATGTGGTTTGCTAATATTTTGTAAAGGATTTTTACATCTATGTTCATCAGGAATATTGGCTTGTGATTCTATCTTCTGTGGCATCCTTGTCTGGTTTTGATATCAGGGTAACGCTGGCCTCATGAAATGATTTTGGAAGTGTTCCTGTTCTTCTGTTTTTTGGAAGAGTTTGAGAAGGATATTTCACCTTTATTTTTTAAAATTAATTTCACTGGGTTAATAATTTTAGTTTCTAAGGATGTGTGGGTGGAGGTGGAGGAGGGTATAGGGGGGATGATGGTGATGGAAAAAATATATATATATTAAAAAATTTTTTTAGCCCAGCCAATGTGGCTCAGTGGTTGAGCATCGACCCATTCACCAAGAGGTTGCTGGTTTGATTCCCAGTCAGGATACATGCCCAGGTTGTGGGTCCAAATCCCAGTGGGGAGCATGCAGGAGGCAGCCAGTCAATGTTCTCTCTCATCCATGTTTCTCTCTCTCTCCCTCTCTCCCTTCCTCTCTCTAAAAATCAATAAAGAAAACAAAATTAATATTAAAACAATTTTTAGCTTCTTTCCAGAAAAAATGTTGCTCCTCCATCTTTGTCTTTATTCATCAGTATATATTGTGTCTATTTTCTCTTGCTGAATTTAAGATTTTTCTCTTTACCACTGGCTTAAAGCTTGATTATGATGTGACGATGTAATTTCCTTCATGTTTCCTATGCTTGAATTTTGTTAAAGTTCTTGGATCTAGAGTTTATAGTTTCTATCAAAATTGGAAAATGTCTGGGCATTACTTCTTCAATTATGTATTATTTTATTCTCCTTCTCCTCCAGAGACCCCAGTGACACATATATTTGGCTGCTTCAGGTCATCTCTTAGCTCACTGACTTCTGCAATGTGTAATCTGTGAATCTCAGCCATTGTGTTTTTCATATCAGATGCTGTAGTTTTTACTAGAAGTAATGATTTTTAAATCTTTCATATCTCCAGTTAACATGTTGACTCTCTTCTCCAGTTTCTTGTACATACAAAATACAGTTATAACTATTTTAACATCCTTTCTTAATTTTTTTTCCCTTTATTGATTTTAGAGAGAGAAGAAGTGAGAGGGACAGAGAGATAGAAACATCGATGAGAGAGAACATCGATTGGCCGCCTCCTACATGCCCCCCACTGGGGATTGGGCCCACATCCTGGGCATGTGTCCTGGCTGGGAATCAAACCAGCCACCTCTTGGTGCATGGGTCGATGCTCAACCATTGAGCCACACCCATTGGACTTAACATCCTTTCTAATAATTTCATCACCTGTGTTACTTATAGATCATTTTTTGAGGGACTGATTTTTCTCATTATGACTCATATTTTTCTACTTCTTTTTTATGCCTGGTAATTTTAATTGAATGTCAAACATTGTACATTTTACCTTGTTGAGTGCTGGATATTTCTGTATTCCTACAATTATTCTGGAGCTTTGCTGTGAGTTGCAATTTAGTGATTTGAAAATAGTTGGATCCTTTCCTTTTCTAGCTTTCTTCAGTGGAACCAGAGCAGTATTTTGTCTAGGACTAATTTTTGTCCCATTATTACTGCAAAACTTCTGAATACTGTAGCTAATGCCCTATGAATTAGGAGGTTTTCCAATTTTGTTAGTGAAAATATAAACTATTCCTAGTTTTATGTGATTAGATGGTTACCTCTAGTCCTTTAGATGATTCTTTAACTGGCCCCTAGCTTTCCACACACACGCGGGCTCATGTTCAGGTGAAGACCTGCAGCAGGGCTCCTGCGGTTCTCTCTGTGCAGCTCTCTTCGGGCCTGTGAACTAGGCTGGGACAACAACAATGCCAGTGTCTCAGGGGTCACTGTCCTTCACTGCGTGGTGTCCAATGGCTTGAGACCTACTGTATTATATATTGTTCATTTTTGTTTTGTTTCAAGAAAGAGGGTAAATCTAGAGCCTCTTACTGCTTTTACCTGACAGAGGAACTTTTCTCCATCCTTTTGAAAACTCGCACTCTCTCAAAGCATTTAGGCGTAAAGTATCCGCCTGGCTGGGTAGCTTGGGCCGGTTTTGCTTTAGGGATTGGGATAATAAAGTTCCTCCCAAGTTTTTTCCCTCTGGAGCCTCCTGTCAGTAAGCATTCTCTGACCTCCCTTACTTTGGAGCAACATTAGAGCCCAGATTCAGATTTGAGTTTTGGGTAGGAAGGTCAAAAAGGATTTTATGACCTCCTTCAGGTACTAAGTCCTTGTGCCTATGTATAAAAATCCACCTAGTAACATATGCCTAGCTTTTCTCAGGGACTTATGGGAATCTGTGAACAGGATTTAGACATCTGCAGGACAAAGTTTACAATACAATATAGGGCTAAGTAGGTGTGAACTCTTGCCAAACTAAATTAGAATGTTTATGCTTCTGAGTTATATTACTTAATGTCTCAACTTTTTTCACCTGTAAAATCTGTTGCCTCAGCCCAGCTGGTGTGACTCAGTGGACTGAGCATTGTCCCATGGACTGAGAGGTCCGTTTTGATTCCCAGCCAGGACACGTGCCCAGGTTGCGGGCTCGATCCCCAGTAGGGGGTGGGCAGGAGGCAGCCAATCAGTGTGTCTTTTTCACATCAACGTTTCTATCTCTCTCTCTATAAAAAAGCAATAAAAAACATATTAAAAAATCTTTTGTCTCTAATAAAAACACAGTGCCTGCTGGTAAATAAAATAATCTATATAAATTGCTTAATCCAGGGCTTGTATGCAATAAAGGATGACCATTATCATCATTTCCCTAGAAAAAAATGCCATCATAATTTCATTTCAATCTTATCCAAAACTTTTGGTGCAACCCATATTTGTAAGTACTCAAGGTATGTAACATTGACTCATGCAAATTTAACTTTACATAAATTATATAAGACAATAAAATTTTAGTTATAAGAGAGTTTATAATGCTTATAAAAATACAAAGTAGAACTTCAGATTTCAGCTCCAACACGTAAAGAACTTGGAAATCTTATCATAAGGAAAAAGAATAAAAAGAACAAAATGATAATCAACAGCTTTCCACAGATCATAAACGAAATGAAAGCACAGGGAAAACTGACACGCCAATACCTGGAGAGACAGGCAAATACAGTCGTCGTCCCCCCACCCACGGGGGATACGTTCCAAGACCCCAGTGGATGCCTGAAACCCCAGACAGGAGCAAACTGAACATAGGCTATGTTTTCTCCTATGGGTACATGCTTACGATAAAATTTAAACTACTCTTGCACTTTAAGGCTATTATTAAGTAAAATAAGGATTACTTGAACACAAGCACTGTGATACTAGGACAGTCAATCTGATAACCAGGACTACCAAGTGATTAATGGGTGGGTAGTGTATGCTAGACAAATGGATGATTCATGTTTGGGGTGGATTAATACAGTGGGACAATGCAAGATTTCATCATGCTACTCAGAAATGTGTGCAATTTAAAACTTATGAATTGTTTATTTCTGGAATTTTCCACTTAATATTTTCATACCAAGGTAGACTATGGGTAACTGACACTGCAGAAAGCAAAACCACAGATATGGGGGTGCTACTATACAGAGAAGCATAGCTTACTGGGAGCAGAAGATGCTGCAGCCAATCACTGGTAGGAAAACGTAAAGGGTAATTGATAAATTACTGGAGGCTGAATGTAGACCAGCTTGATGGTTAAAAACTGTGGCCCAGTCTTAGGGAACCCCACACTTTTTTGGGTTTTACCACCAGAAGCTCCGCCAAGTTCTCATATTGAGGAACAAGGATAAGAATGACACTAGACTTCTCTTAATAAACAATGCAAGCAAGAAGAGAGTGGAATAAAATGCAGAGGTGGGTGAAAGTAGGTATACTGTTGTTTGTATGGAAAAAGACCCGGAGGTTATGATTATTACAATAGCTTTATTAACTCTGTTTTGCATGATTACAGCTGTAAACCTTTTTTGCTCACCCAGTATTTAAAGTGTTAAAAGAAAAGAAACACCAACCTAGAATTCTATATCCAGTGAAATTATACTTTAAAAGTGAAAGAGAAATGAAGACTGTCTCAGACAAACAAAAACCGAATCTTTACCAGTAGGCCTGCCTTGTAAGCTATGTTCAAAGAAGTTCTTCAGAAAGATAAACTATTATATGGGTCAGAAACTCAGATATACAAAAGCAATGAAAAGAGCATTAGAGAAGAAATAAATGAGGGTAAAATAAAATCTTTATTTTTCTTCATAACTGATCCTATAGGTCATGTTCAAAAAATAATAGTAGCAATGTATTGGGATTATGAATAAGAGAAAATAATGACAGCAATGCTCTGGAGGTGGCAAAAGAACACAAATAGATCCATGGAAGACAACAGAGAATCCAAAAGTAGATCTACACAAGTACAGTCAACTGGTCTCTGACAAAGGAGCAAAGACAGTCAATGGAGAAAGGCTAGTCTGTGCAACAGAAGGTGCAGAACAACTGAACATTCACATGCAAAAGAATGAATCTAGATGCAGGCCTCACATCTTTCACAAAAATTAACTCAAAATGAATCAGAGACCTAAATATAAAATGTAAAATTATAAAACTCTAGAAGACAGCAAAGGAGAAAATGTAAGTGACACTGGGTTTGGCAATGGGTTTTCACACATAACCGCAAAAGTACAATCCATAAAAAAAAAAAATTTAAGTTGGAATTTACTAAAAACGTATGCTCTGCAAAAGACCCTGTTAAGGGAAGGAACAGTAAACCACTCAATTAAGAAGATCAAGAGAGCTGAACAGACAGCTCACTAAAGATATATAGATGGCAAGTAAGCAGATCAAAAGATGGTTAACATCATCATATGTTATTTTAGGGATTTACAAATTAAAACAGCAATGAGATACTGCTACATACCTTTTATAATGGTTAAAATCCAAAACACTGACAATACTAAATGTTGATGATGTGGAACAATGCAACCTCTCTGAACTCTCAACAGAGCTCATTCATTGCTGGTGGGAATATAAAATGGTTCGGACACTTCAGAAGACAGTTGAGCAGTTTTTTACAGAGCTAAACAGTCTTACCATACAATCTAGCAATCTCACTCTTAGGTATTTCCCAAAATAAGTTGAAAACTTATGTCCACAAAAAACTTCACACGAATGTTTTTAGCAGCTTTACTCCTAATTGTGAAGAACTGGAAGCAGCCAAGTTCTTCAAAAGGTAAATGGACAGACTGTGGTATATTCATACATGGAATATTATTAGTGATATGAAGAAACTTTAATGCATATTGCTAAGTGAAAAAAGCCAATCTAAAATGGCTACATAGTATATGATCCCAACTAAAGGACATTCTGGTAAAGGCAAACTATGAAGACAGTAGAAAGATCAGTGGTTGCTAGACATTAGGGGTAAAGGGGGAGAAATGAATGAGGTGAACTTGGGCAATGAAGACTATTCTGCGTGATTCTGTAATAGTGGATACATGATATTGTGCATTTGTCAAAACCCACAGAACTATACAACACAAAGGGTGAATTAAGCTTAATATAATCCATGGACTTTAGTTAATAACATAACAATACTGGTCCATTAGTTATAACAAATGTATCCCACTAATGCAAAATGTTAATAAGGGAAACTGGGATGAAGGGAGTAAATGGAACTCTGTGGTATTGGCTCAGTTTTGTTTGGTTTGTTTGTTTGTTTTTGTAAACCTAAAACTATTCTATTTTTTTAATTAAAAAAAAAAAACACAAATCAGTGTTATATGGTAGATTACTGTAAATCAACAGCTTAAAGAAAGTGGCAGCCACCATAAAGTCTTAAATTTCAGTGCGAATATTCTATTATCTTACAGATCCTGACTGAATCAGCTGGGACTATTCAGTGTAATATATGTAATGATGGAGAGAATTCAATATATACAAGTTACTGTATACAAAATTGAGTGTATTATATGTTTTCAATTTTTGCCAAATTTGTGTTCCCATGTATTGAAGCATCTCTCTCCTCACCACTCTACATAAGCACATTCCCAGCTCAGCTCCTTCACCAGCATCAGCACCAAAATCCGCAGTTCAGTAAACAAGAAGGTACAATAGGTTAGTTCTTACCCAACTAAATCTCAACACTGAGTGCCCTCTCTGTTTTGGTCACCACTGTATCCCATTTCCTAGAATGGCTTCTGAGTTTAAAAAAGGTACACAGTAACATTTGTGAATGAATGAACTGCCTAACAGTTTAAAAATTCTCTAAAAGCTAAATATTTTATCATATGTAAAATGATCTAAACAGTTTAAAGTATTATTTAAAAAATGCCAAACCAAACTAAGGTAAAACTCTAACAAATAACATTTATTTTTCTTTTACATACATATTTCACAGCCTGAACATCACACCGCCTTCAGAGAAAGGTGCTTTTATGCCATTATATTTTACTATTTACCGCACAGGCATTAAGCATTCTCATTAACATGATGAGACAATTTGCTGGTAAACATTTAAACACACAGACATTGGTTTCAATAGCTCAACATATTTTTGGTCATAACCAAGGAGGTACAGCAAAATGACAACATTGGCTAATATTTTACAAGCAAATAATATTTAATTCTGCATAGTTTATACAATAGGCTGTGGTAATAAATAGTATCACCAATCTCATCAACTATTAACTGGCCACAAAAAGCCTAACATTCATTTAAATTATGATATGAAATGCTCTACTGGTGTGGTTTCAACATAGCCTTAAAATGGTGTGTTTAACCATGAATACATGAAAAGAAAAAGTACTACACTGGACTAAGAAAAAAAGTACTAAACTGGTATGTTTTGGTTAATTACAAATATGTCATGTTCACATTATTACATTCCTAACATGAGGCAAATGTTTAAATAGAAAAACTAGCAGTCCAAAAAATGTTAATGTGCAAATTGAGAAAAACATTGCATTTAAATTTGTACTCATTTGCAAGTTACAGTACTAGCTCAGTTTAAACACTAACAGGAAAAATATTCAGCAGGAAAGAATGGAAATGACTCCTCTGGGCAGAGAACTAGTCACTGCACACTGCTCCATAGCTCAAAGAGTTTCTGGTGATCAAGAGCTTCTAACACCTTATGACTATCCTCCGTTCAACAAAGGAGACTGCAGGCATGCTTCCATCAGTGGTAAGAATAGGAAGAAAAACCTGAACCAGCAACATTTTCTTCCTTAATTTGATACAAAGGTCCTTCTCACTATTATAACTTACTAATAATGGTTCCTGAATCAGGTTTAATAAGTGCTGTAAAGAGTAGTTGCCCTTCTACAATACTAGGCTTGATTTCTAAGTGTGTCGGCATGATAAAAGGTGCATGCAGAGTCCCTCTACCAACCTGTACAGACGACAATCAGCTTGAATCAGATTCAAATGCTACAGAGATTCTCTGTATTGTTTTCAATGTGTGAACTGCTTGGAAAGCAGAAATGCCTATTAACTACTGCAGTGTTTTTTAATTGAAATGTTTATAAAAATAAAGCCCCAATCTTTAAGTCTATAGAATGTCAAGAATTCTGTTAGGGATATTAAAAGCATTGGGCAAAACCCTCGTTTTCAGAGTGCCATCTGCCCCACAGGAGAAAATCCGATTGCCCTGGATGATGTCAATATGCATTACTCCAGCCCCGAGGTTTCTGAATATGGACTGTTTAGCATGTTCATTTTTAAATGAATGAATCAGACCATGGCCTGTCAATCTCCAAACCTGGTTTGAAAGAAAAACAGAGTGAAAACAAAACGTGTTAAATCACAAACGAGAGAAAGAGACCAAAAGCAAAAACGATCTTCACGTCTGTTCCCTAGGCTTAGCCCAAATGATCTCGTTCAAGTCCAACTTTCCCACCCACTGTCTCTTTCCTAATAGCTTATCTAATGGAAATGATACCATTCAGATGATTGATTTACTGTCCTTACACTTCACTGTCCTTTCTTTAAAATTTCTCCCTTCATATCCTCTTGTAATTTCATAATAACCACATATACCCCATTTCTAATTTAATCGCATATGCTCCTAATGGTAAGCTAGGCTCTGGCAAGAACAGTACCACCTCACTATCCAGAAACCTCACCTCAACTATAAACAGAGTAGGGTACTTGGGGGAGGAGGTGCTAAGGAGCCAAACTAATGTCATCAAAAAAATCTATGCATTTATTTAACTCCTACACTCTACTCAAAACAGTTCTTTAAGGCTTTTAAATAACCTGAAAGCCTAATGAGGTTAACTATCTGGTTTTCCAGACCATAACAATGTAGAAAGAACCACACCAAAGTGAGGAAGAAAAAGTGTCAAGAGACAGTCAATATCTCCACAAAGCTTCACTGTGCTCTCATTTCAAAGAACACAATGGAGCTTTTCTTCCCAGTCTGTCTTGACAGCAGATAAAGACAATATATATTCAATAGCACATTCCAACCGCTCCTCCTAACTCACCTTTATGTTTCCTTCTGCTGAGCCTGTAGTGAAAAACTCCTCACAAGGATCCAGAGCTAGAGCCTTTATGGCGGAGTCGTGTGCCTGGAATGTGTGAATTAGCTGTCTCTGCCTAATATCAAAAATGCAGACACAGCCTTTCCTGCCTCCGGACAGGAGGAGCTGATGCTTTGGCGCATACTGAAGTACCGTGGCACCGTGGTCATGGCATGTGAAACCTGAAGGAGAGAAACAGGAGCTTTTCCCTAAAAATTTCTATCTTGGCAATGCTGATAATATTTAAAAGCACATTTAAATAATATAGAAAATTATTGACACATTTTTTTCATTCTAATGTCTGTAATCATATGATCAAAATATTTTAGGAGATGCCAAACAATGACAAAAAAATATTCCCATAATTTCAATATGAAAACACACACTGGAAGTTTAAATGTTAAGCCCAAACTAAGTTGTGCAGCCTCACTGGAAGTATGTAGAAGCAAAAGCGCAGAAGAGACCAAATTTCTCAATGACACACTTGGTCACCTCTGACAAGTACAGTAAACCCTGAATTTAATGGACAAAATTTTTGGCCCATACATCATGTGAAAATTAGCACTGTTAATTTTTAAATTCTTTTAACCAAGATTTGCTTAAAATTAAATAAACAAGTTTTTTTTTTTTTATTTCACTGTTTTAAACAAATTTTAGCAAATAGTCCATATGCTGGGAAAAAACACTGTAGTAATTTCGCCGACATAAATTATGATATATCTACAACTATAGTCTACATATTTAAATCCAAGAGTCACCACTTATAAACAATGTTCCAAATATTTCTCCATCGTCAACCCATGTAATAAAACAGTGACTGGATTCACTGGTTAAAATAGAACCAGGAAAGCATTCCTTCAGTGTATTAACTCACCATGAATGAGGCTGTTTCCAGGTGATATCAAAGTGTCCCAGAGGCATACATTTCTTATAAAGAAACAAACAATAACAAAAATATATCATAGATAATTGTTCTAAGTCATCATTAGAGATAAACTGTCTTTATATCAAATCAAATATCTTATTGACCCTTGTTATCCTTTTTGTTCACACACATTTATAAAGCAGCGATTCTCAGCTAGAATGAGGCTGGGCCTGGGGCTATCTCTTCTAAGAGTTTATTCTTTTCACACTACACACTTCTGTCTCATATGGTCCTACCTGTCTCTGCCCCATTTCATACCCCAGTCCCATCTCTTTTCTAGTACCACTCCAGAGAAGCTGAGGCATGATTTCCTGAGCTGAAGGGATGTTTCCATTCCCCGGAGGAGCCATTGCAGGGAAATGGAAAGTTACTCAGAGGCATGTGTTGTCAAAGAAAATGCTGAGACTGATGGCTGCAGAGTGTTAAATGTTCTTTTGTTCTCAGTATTGCTAGCAACAAAAAGAAATGACTGGGTAGATTTAACACAGTAATTACATATGCTTATTGATAGACTAAATTAGGAGTAATTTTTGTTTTTCTCTTTCGTAAGAAAAACTACTCTAAGAATTATAAAATAAGAAAGTTTTTGTATTACTGGCATGGAAAAAGCCCCTGAGAATACTTGTCTGCCTATAATATTGCTTATTTCTTATTTTGCTTCTTTGTCAACCTACCTGTTGTCATTGGACTGTCCAGATGTGGCAACTAGACTTGAAGAGGTAATAAATGCAAAGTCACTTGTGGCTTTACTGTGGCACTGCCAACTCTATTAAAAACAAAATGCAATTGATGTTATCTAAAAATCCAATAAAATTTAGTACAGTAAAAACACAGTTCTGCTAATAATATACTACATGCATGAGCTAAAAAGTTTTTTAAAACAGTCTAGAATAAAGAATAGTTATAGCAAGAGGATTAGCAGTCATTTGCATATTACTTGCCTAATATCCAGTACTTTTTTAAAACCGGAAAGGAATGGTAAAATCATGAAATTAAAGGTTATATTTTTTAGAATACATAACAGAAATAAGATACCAAGTACATGAACTTCATATAATTAAATGGCTTAGTTAAGTAATTTTAGTGCTAATGGCCTCAAATATACTTAATAAACAACAAACCAAGGAGAAAAACTCACACACCCACCTATTATTAGACTGCAACATGAAGGACTTAAGTGTAACCATCCACCTTCCTTACTACCTCTGTGTGGCTGCCCTCACCTCCAGGTGAAGAGCTTTAGCACTGATAAAAACAAGATCAAAAGTGGTCCCACAAATAATCCAGACTGTCCCAAACAGCTCCTAAGGAACTGTTTCCAGCACCGTGGGAGACCATTTACTGCCAGGCAGAACTTTTCTTGTTGGATTAGTTGGATGAGTAAAAGGTTGGAGGTGAGGACTCAGAAAAAGGATGTTAGGGTGTTTGAAATTATCATGGTATAGATCTGACTGAAGGTAAAGGATAGATTCAAGATCACTTCCATTTCTGTGAAGACTTTATGATACAGTCTGTAGTGTATCAATTTAAGATGAGTATTTCATATACCTAAGAACATGTGTACAGTCTAGAAAATTAAATTTAAAATTATTTGGGAAAGTATCCAAACTCTAGAGGTTCAAGACACTATAAAATAAAAATATACAAAGCCAGTTCTGCATAGGATAGCATCATCTTCCATCTCTCCTCCTGCCTCAACCCCACCAAGTGAATATATACTTGTCTGTATCACCAAGTGTTTTCATGATTTGGATTAATGAATAAAGTGACCTATTGGGAATTGGTTATTTTATAATCTAGTAAAAAAAAGAAATCTGGAGAAAACTAGAATACAGTCAGCCATACATATCTGCATATCAAAAATATGTATTTTTTAAATGTTACTGTTGCTGATATGTATATGTAGTTACAGAGATGGTTACATCAGTATCGAACATGTACAGACTTTTTTCCTTGTCACTATTTCCTAAACAGTACAGTATAATTTATATAGAACTTAGATTGTATTACGTATTATAAGTAATTTAAAGTGTACAGGAGATGTGTGTAGGTTATATGCTAATACTATGCCATTTTACATAAGGGATTTGAACATTCACAGATTTTGGTATACGTGGAGGTCCTAGAACCAATCCCCCACAGACACCAAGGGACAATTAACTGTACATGGAACCTATTTGATTCCTAATATAGGTATCTAAAATGAATCACTACAAAATTCTGTCATTAAAAATAGTTTTCAAAATGGATAAAAGTATAATAAAAATGTATCCTATGTAGGACTGTACACAGAGAAAGTTCCTGAAAATTTTCAAATATAATGGTTACCCTTCAAGCTGTGAAAAGCAAGGTTTTTTGGTTTTTAGGTCATTTCAGTCTAAAACCAGGGCAATGATGGGTTCTGGGCTATGGCTGATGGACAGAATTGTCTCTTTCCCACCAGATCCACCAGTGAGCTCACTGTCTGAAACAGACACTTCATCAACAAGTGGCCTCTCCATGCTGGGAATGCAGAGTGATACTTACCATGTAAGGTTTAGGATTTGCTGCAGTCTGGTTTACTTGCCAGATACTCAGAAAACCCTCTCCATCTGCAACACCGCACTGTAGGAAAGGTGTGAATGTTAAACACAGCTCCTTAGTGTCCATATCAAAGATAAACATGGAAAGCAGAGTCCCTTAGTCTGCTCTTAACTAACATTCTGCCCACACCTATGTTTCTGTTGCTGTAGTTCCCAAGAAAGTCCAAGTACTAAAAATATCCTGCCACCTTTTATTTTGTTTTGTTTTTTTTAATCCCCACTAGAGGATATGTTTGATGTTCCTCCCTCTCTAAAAATCAACAATCAATTGCCTCCCTTACACACCCCGACTGGGGATTGAACCCGCAACCTGGGTATGTGCCCTGACTGGGAATTGAACCCACCACATTCTGGTGTATGGGGCAACACTCCAACAAACTTAGCCACCTGGTCAGGACTTGTCACCTTTTAAATACTTTTCCACACCTATTTTACTGTTTTCCTCCAATCTTCTATAGTACAATTCAGTAAGAAACTGGAAGGTTTCTCTCAGGTGCTTGAATGTGCTTATAGGCACCACCAACACACTCAACAGAGTTCTTTACCTTCACAGACTGGTTAGTATCTTTAAGTGGATAATTAATCCATACAAAATTTTGTGGATTTATGCTGTTATTGGGAGGCGAGGAGGTATATAAACAGACACCAACAAACTACCTGCTCAGCTTAAATGCAGGGTCATTGAGTTTGCTTTTGATGTAGTTTTACTACCCATTGACTCATAAATATCCACAATTACTTTCAGATGAGTTTAGCAGTAACCCCAAGAACTAACCTTGTTGCCTTGAGAATTAAAATATAATCTGGTCACTCTTGCATTGCCGGCTTGGCGGAAACAGACAAGTTGCTGAGGTCGTGTCCATTCAAACATTCGTACACTGCCATCCTGAGCACCTGTGAGATCTGAAACACAAGAGGAAAGCAGTAAATAAGAAATGAAAAAGCTAAAGAAAGAGTTCCAAAATTTTCCACTCTACAAATCAAGTTCAAAATGATAGAGGCTGTTTACAATCCTTGGATCATAAATAAAATACTTACAGTATTGATGGACTGGATGTGAGGTCATTCTCTTAACATTATGTAGGTTCCTTTTCATAAGCTTTAAAATAAGATATAAAAAATGAATTTATTCTGTGCATAACAGAAGAGGTGGGGAGGAATATGATTCAGGCCAATTCTAATTCTGATAACATTTATTCTTTCACAACTGGCTAATCACTGATATAAACCCTGTCATGGATACACTTGTCTGAACAGCTTGTGGAAGCAGTCACTTGCTGGCAGAGCCCTGGCCTGTGTAGACTGTGGAGATACCAAGCAGCTTCATCTAGTGATAAAGGGAACTCTCCTCCAAGTACCTCCTTGAGGACAATGAGGAGTTCCTCCAGAGTCTTCATGTAGAGCATGAGAATGGGACCCCTCCAGCTTCAGTGACTAACAACACTACTGATGCACTTTTCACACACTTACAGTGGATGTGAACTCCTCCTTGACTCTGCTCTATGACTTCGTGCCATTCAGATTGCTCATCTATAAAATGGTAATGGGGGAAAATACCAGCACCTACCATCTAGGGTTGTTGTGAGAAAAAGCATGCACCTGACGTAGAAACTCACAGAATGCTAGCTATTATTATTATGGCCTACTAAGTGGTCACTGCCCCTAACCTTTAGGATTATTCCCAGGTCAGTGGTTTCAACTTATTTTGAGGGAGTCCACATCCAGAAACCAAACCTAACAATGAACAACATACCACACTAGCTCCAGTGCTTGTCTGCCCACTGCCCAGCCACGGCGAAGATGAGAGTGGGTGCGCCTGGCTGGCTGCGTAGGTGGACGCACCGGGTTGATAAAGAGTTGTAGTGGAACCACGATAATCAATATCATCTGAACTGTGAAAAATATGTGTGTGTTATTGTGAAAATTCCATTTTCTCTTAACACAAATTCCAACTACAGAATTTCTTATGCACACACGACGGTCTTTGTTTTTAAAAAATGAGTAATATCCATAAGAAAAACTTAGGTACATGTCCTAATCATAACCAATTTTCTTACTGGTTAACTTCTTCCTTTAGGCGAAATATAAATGTACTCAAATACTGTTCAGTGGTCATTTTATTGCTGCACAAATTGGAACAAATGTTTAAAGTATTTAATATTTTCTTTTTATCACATATATAAAAAGATTATATGTTCTCTTCAAATAGAGATATCCCATGTATTAAATCCATACATTTTAAAGAAATTTGAGTTTCAAGATTTCTTAAAGGTACTAATTATCACATAAAAATGTTCAAGTGGCCCTGGCCAGTAATGCTCAGTGGTTAGAATGTTGGCCTGCAGACCAAGGAGTCGCAGGTTTGATTCCAGTCAGGGGCACGTACCTTGGTTGTGGTTTGATCCTGGCCCTGGTTAGGGTTGTACAGGAGGCAGCCAATCGATCTCTCTTTCTCCCTCCCTTCTCCATCCCTCCCTCCTACTCTATCTGAAAACCAATTGAAAAATATCCTCGGGTGAGGATTAAAAAAAAAATAGACAAACCTCAGAGGGATGGAGGGGGGGGAGGGAAGAGGTAAACCAAAGAACTTATATGCATATATGCACAACCAATCCACATGGACACTAGGCTGGGGAAGGCAGGAGGGGTGTGGGAGCAGGGAGGAGGGTGTCAATGGGAAAAAAAGGGGGACATCTGTAATACTTTCTCTTTTTTTTTATCCTCACCCGAGGATATTTTTCCTTTTTTTTTTTTTTTTTTATACAGATAGAGTGGGAGGGAGAGAGAGGAAGGAGAGAGAGAGAGAAACATCGACGTGAAGTGACACATCGAGTGGCTGCCACCCGCACGACCAACCAGAGCCGGGGACAAACTGCAACCGAAGTACGTGCCCTTAGCGGGAACCGAACCTGGGTCTCTCTGGACCGCAGGCCGACGCTCTAACCGCTGAGCCAAACTGGCCAGGGCATCTGTAATACTTTCAACAATAAAAAAAAATAATAAAAGTTCAAGTAATTTTTATTGATAGAATATATCATATTACATGGTTATATCTACCCGGAAGTATGATATTGAAACCTAGTTATAGTATATACTGGAAAAACAGAAAAACCAACAGAGCAAGGACAGAGGCTATCCTGGCACCATTCCCACACTTATAAAGTTTTCAAGATGTTTTCAGAATGGAGAAAAGCAAAGGAAGGGCAAATGTAGAAGAGAAGCCCCCAAATAGGGAGGTGTTACAAAACACTTGGTACAGTGTCCACAGCTTTATGGAAAAGTCAAGTTCTCTACATTTTCACCTATAAAAAAGGTATGCTTATAAGGAGATAAGAAGAAACACTGGAAATTGCTCAGTCAATGTGGTTCATCAATCAGTCTAATGAATACACTTGTATATACTGCTTTTTGCTTTAATTATCCAGATTAGCTAAATTTACTCAATAGTGTGTAATTCCTGACATTTCTTTGGGGTTAAATATCAAAGTAGCGATTGTCAGCATGAGACTTTGGTGTTCAGGATTATTCTGATTCAAATACTATGAATAGTCCAGGGTCTAATGGAACAAGTGTGAGTAATTGCTCACTGATGTAAACAGTGCCTTTTATTGGCAGCCAAACCAACTGTTTGTTTCCTATCCAAATGAAGGAAGAGAGATGCAAATATACTTTTCAAGATAATTCAAATCATGTGCATAACCATTTAACCTTTTGAAGAAAACTACAGTTAAAACTGACTATGCAAGATAATCCAACCTTTTGGATTCTCTGTCATATTCTTCTCCAATCCACATGTATGACTGACAGGCCAGTAGAGAAGTAACGTCGAGTTCTTGTACATCATGGGTTGAAGCCAAAACAATTTCATTACAGTTTGCCTGTAAAGCAAAGGCAAAGTCAATAATTTAAGCAATTTCACTAAAAAGACATATATTCTTCATAATGACTAAAGCTTTTACCTTGTTAATGGAAAATGCCATAATCATATCTGATTCCTTATGAATGACTTTTGCCTTTCCACCTGGATAGCCCAGATCAGCTTCAACCTACAAAACACATGTCAACACTTTCAATATTTGCAGCACAGCTCCATGCAGAGATCTGTAGCCCCCACAACAGTAAAGGAAGGATAAGGAGAAAATGTAGCAGCAGCAGCAAATAAAAAGGGACCAGTAATTTTACTGTGTTGAAAATGAGCTATGGAATTAGCTTAAATTTTCTTATGCCCTGTAATCAACCCAATTATAAATATTTCCATTCTGATTATAGAATACTGATTAACTGTCAATAAAAGATAGCTAGCAGAGTTTTCACTAGTATTTACAACAGTAATGTGTCTCTCATAATTACCTGTTCCAAAAGAGGGCATAGATACTGCAGTGAGTACGCATGTACATCAGAGGCATGAGTGGAAGAGAAGACATAGAAAGACAAAGGAGTCACATAAGAAATGAAACATTTTTAAATAAAGGTGGTGAGACAGGAATAAGGAGAGATTGGAAAGAAACATTGTTAGAAAGGAATGAAGGAGACTGATGAGAGGAAGATGCAGTAGCTGAGGGTCAAAGGTGATGGGAAGAAAAGAAAAGGCAGGATCAAGAAGAAAGATTAAACAATCATATTTAAGAACAGATTGGCAAAAGTGATGAAGTGGAGATGGAACAGGAAGCAAGAAAGAAGAAACAGTAGCCAGAAAAACAAGCCAGACAGTGCAGCATCTTCTACTGTGTGTCACTGAGGTGTATGGGGGAATGAGGACTCCTGACGAGTAAGCCAGTTGGGCAGGTCATGGTTAGTATTAGAGATGAAGCATTAGCTCCTTGAACTTAGAGAATGAGCTAAACACGACAGCTCGGAACACTACCTTGACGTGGCAATCTTCTGCTACGTAGTTTTGTTTGACCTGCTCCACATGTTCTTCTATAGACTAAATAACACCACACCGTCACAAACACAAAATACATGCATGAAACAAAAGTATAAAGAGAATGAAAATTTTCAAACTGAAATGGCCACTCCATCACATAAAGATGGTAAAAATGAATTTGCAAGGTTTCCTTTTAAAAGCAAAAAATCATGAAAGAAATTAAACTAAGTAAAGTGTGATGTCATCACATAAACACAACACAAAGCAAACCAGGCAAAATTAAAGTCAGTGTGACTATTACATCTATAAAAGCTATTTCAAAATAAAAATGAGTTATTTATATATCAATTATGTAACTTAAAGTTCTAACTTAAATTATAATCTCTAAAAATAAAACCTACCTGTACAAGCAGATGCATTCTATAATACAGATTCCTATCCTATAGGAGTTTCTTTCAAATACTAATTAAAACTACCTATTTCTAAATTGAAAATACTGATAATTATTTTACTCTTACTCTTAAGGAATATATCCATGAAGAGATAGTCAGGAGTTAGAATTCACATCAACCATTTATTTAATCACATGATTTTTCTCCTTGTAAGTACACAGATGTTTTACCAAATGAGGCCAGGGAAAGAAATCACACAAGTGACTTGCTCCTGGTTGATGACAGTCATTAGGAATGGCTATAGTCAGAGATAAGATTTCTGCTCTGCTGTGGAAACCTCTGAAGATTTTATCAAAGCAACATACTCTTGAAGTGGCGGTTTCACTTAAAGCCAAAAGGGCCAACTTCTCTGCCCAGCCTTCAGCAGATGCTCCCGGGCTGGGGCAGTAGACAGTGAAGGAGGGTAAGCGTGTGCCAGTACCAAACTGTTGCACAACCTGTTTGCCTGTAATCAAGTAGCTGAGGCCATATTTATCAATTTCACAAAAACCTGTTTTATGGAATATCCTTCATTAATATAGTCAATGAGTAAAACTTCTGCATGAACATATATAAAATTTCAGCATTTCTCAGGTTTTGTCATTAATTCATTTTTTAATTAGCCAACACATGAGCACTTTTAGGATTAGTTTGTCAATTTACTAATTAATCCACTGAATTGACCAAATTTATTAACTACCAAAATCCTATTTAATGATTTAAAAAGATAAAACTCTCTTAGTAAATGGGTAGTTTGTTTTTCATCCTCACCAAAGGATATATTTGTATTGATTTTTTAGAGAGAGGGAATGGGAGAAGGAGAGAGAAACATGGATGTGAGAGAGAACATCAACCAGCCATCCTCCAGCCCCCTACACGCCCCTACTGGGACAACACTCCAACCACCTGAGCCATACAGGCCAGGGCAAGTAGGTGGGTCGTTTTAATAACGTTGCACATTTCTGAACTTAGTTACCAGTTTATATTTTGTCTTAAGAACTTTCACATGCTTTCCCTAATGAAAACAACTTTTTAGCAGAACTATGCTACTAAATACTGTGGCCATTAACCATATGGGGCTACTTAAATTTAAATTAAAATTAAAAATTCAGTCCCTCAGTCATACTAACCACATTTCAACTGCTCAGTAACCATATGTGGCTGGTGACTACTATATTATACAGAACAGATATAAATTTCCATTGTCACAGAACGTTCTATTCGATAGCACTGAACAGAATTTCATTCAACAATTTATAATTCAAAAGGTACAAAAGGGTACATGATAAAAATTTTTCCTCATATTCAAACTCTCAGCCATGTCCTTCCCTTCTCTAGAGCCAACCAATGCTTACACAGAATTTTAAGAAATGTTCTATTTATCTCTGTCCTACCTCCCTGTCCACAGAGACCCGAGGCTGGTAGAAAAACAGCAGAGAACAGAGCTCGGCTGCTGATCCCAAGAACACGGAGACTGTGGGCCACAGAGAAGGAGGGATAAGGAGCAGAGAGAGGGAGAGGAAAACCCAAAGAGAGAGACAAGAACCCGAAGGGCTCAGAACAAGAATCTGAGGGTCCAAACAACCTAGGCACCTGGACTCCCACAGTACTCCGAGGCTCTGACAATCCAACTCGGTCAAACTGCTACAAACCTTATGAATAATTAAAGCATATTTTCAATAAGTCATTATGTTTAATAATTTGAAAGACTAAATACACAGAAAATCAATCCTTCAAGGAACTGGCTTTTTGTGAACAGAGCCCTCATTAAACAAGTATGTTTTATTTTAAGTCTATTTCTTAGATTTCTGTGTCTTATTTTATGGCATTTGGACCCCTCATCACTATAGAAAATGGTGTAAACAGTGGATTAAGTGAAATGAATCTGGCTCTATGAGTCCCCTAACAAATCCTATATCAATAATTTTAATACCACCAGGGTTTTTGTTTGTTATCAAAAAAAAGCTTGTAAGACTCAAAGGAATCTCTATAGTTCAATCCCCCAATTCCTCATTTAAGTACATGGTTTTTAAATACACAGAGAAAATAAATTACTTCACAAGGCTGAAGACAATTTCCATCTAGGTAAATGGGTGACTAGTTTGAGGTTCTACTGCCTTAGGTATGGGGGGAAACTAAGAAGCAGTTCTATATTCTACCTTGGGAGAATGAATCATGTACACTGTCCCTCTCAGTTTTCACTTTCCTAAGTGAAATATAATTCATTTTTCTTTTCTCATAAATTTTGTTTGCCAAATCTTTAAGCATGTCTGACACACTACCCTGAGAACACAGTCCAACTGCCCATTACCTCATTAAATGGCCAAACTGAAATGCTCATATAAAAGATCTATGTACCCCTCATTTTATAAGGAAGATCATTTTAAGTTCTACAGTGCCAGTCTCCCAAATCCCTGAGTCTTCTTAAATCCTGAGTGGTATTACGTTACTAATTTATATTTAGGTTAAAAATCACCATGCAATGCAGAACCTTTGCCTCACTTTGTAAAAGCAATCTTCCTTCATCTTGAATTTGGTATTTCTGTAGTTTATTCTCTCTCACAAACTTATCCTGAATTTGTTGCTTCTAAAGTTCATCCTGTTCATTTCTAAATGCTAAATAAATAAAATGCTTTTAAAGCACTATATTGTATTTTCAACTAAATGATATTCAGAGAATCATAATACAGAGTACCCTCATTTATATAGTAAATTCCCCAAACCATCCATTGCTATGTTTATTACGTGTAAAAGCCCAATGGCAAATATTATAAAGGAAGTGCCAAATTTCACCTGCGTATACATGATTTATCAAGGGACCTATGTCATTTCATTAAGTTTTTAACCTTAAAAATTTTTATTGTAGTTTGGTAAACTATTGCCTATAATGTATGAAAGATTTAATAAGTTCCGACCAAAAAGTAAATTTAAAAATAAATCAAGCACGGTCTTCATTAGAAATGTTAAAGAAAACTAAACAAAAAAATGTTTTTCAAAATACCTCACTCTGCTTTCTTTTCTTAGTGAAAATATATCTAATAAATGTCTCTTGAAGAACTTCTTGTTTAACGAGGAAATGCCAAAGTCGTTTGACTGGAAGTGCAGAGGAATCCCGGGATCTAGTAAAACAATCAACGTATCACTCTTTCAGTATACAGAAAATGTGTTTCATGTCTGCAGATACTTTTTTAAAAAGCCTCCATTACCAATGCCAAAGAGGATACAGCATTAAGCTTAACAAAATATTACAATTTCACTTTTAATTTTTAGTTCTAAAAATCTAGCAATTAATTTTCTAATTACAGATTCTCTGAATAAATAGATTGAGCTGAGAGTCAAATGAATTTCATTCTTTTTAGATTATATGCTAGGTTGGTCCTGTTGGTTAAAAGCATATCAGCAATGAAGATAAAGTCATACATTTCATTTCCAACATCCTCACAACCTAATGAGCCCTGCTCTTCAAACTTACGGACAACACTGAATTATGGCCAGCTGCTTCAAAAGACAAAGCATGCCGTTTATGATAGGAACCCAGATGAACATTTCAATGATCAAAACATCTAGGAAAAACAATGTGTTTACTGTTAAATTACTGACAAAAGGTCAGTAACACCTTGTTTGCACACATAGATTATCTCAAAGAATTTCTGTAAGAGTTCTTAAAATAACAAAAAATAATAATAGAAGTTTTCCCCTGAATATAAAAGTAATGTCTACTGAATTATAGTTATATTGGGGAAAAATAATTTTCTAACAAGATTTCTTATGTTTCCTTGGCATGTATTGCCAGAAACAGGATTGCAGGTTCAAAGTTATGAATGTTTTGAAGGCTACTGGCATATTTTGCCAAACTGTCTTCCAGAATGATTAAACCAAGCAACACTCTCATCAGCATTTAAAAAATGTTCTTACTTGAATGGAGTATTTTCAGGTTCTAGCATTGCTTTATTTCGAAGAATAGCTGGTCCAGCTCCTACTGAAAGGTCAGTTGGATATGTGTTGATATAGTTAGGAGGTGGACCTTCAAATTGATCCATTTTCTCTTGCAAGATGTGCTCCCAATTCTCCAAGTTTTTAATCACAGCAATACCTAATGGTGATGTTACAGGCAACTCTAAAATGTGACCAAACATGTCATTTTATTTTGATTAAAAAATGTTGATCATCCACATATTTATCAAATCTGAATTTATAGCAAAAACTTCTGAAAATACAAAAATCTGAAAATGTTAATCTAATGCCATTTGGATTCTTTTTTTTAAAGATTTTTTTCATAAATTTTTTTTTAGAGAGAGAAAAACTTTGATATGAGAGAGAAACATCAATCAGCTGCCTCCTGCACATACCCTATCAGGGATCAAACCTGAAACCTGGGTATGTGCCCTGACCTGGAATGTGTGTGACCTTTTGGTGGACAGGATGATGCCTAATCCACTGGCCAGGGAACCATTTGGATTCTTAATGCATACAACAAAGCAGAGAGCCAGCTCTCTAAAATGAGCTGAGAAAATGTCTAGCTTCTCCAGTCTGTTTTTTTGCTTTATCTTTCAACCTTCTAGGAAGATAGTAATTCTTGCTATGTATTTAAAATCTCAGACTGGAGCCTAAAATAAACAAGACTCTTAAATCTCCAATGCAATACACACACACACACACATGTGTGTATTATTTTTATATATATATATATATCACCAAATGCTCTTTCATATTGATTTATAAAGAAAAACTTGATGGTAATTAATCATATTTAGTAACATTAATTTTCATATTCCAAACTTACCAGAGAATTCCAATCCAGCAATGGGGAAGAAATTCTTGATATTGTGAAGTATCAGCTTAACCATTGCCAAATGCAGAAGAGCCCAGCTGTTTAAGGGGGACAAAAAATTATTCTTAATTGAAAAATAAAGTCATGAGAGAAGCATAGTAATGCTCCCTGCTGATTGTTTCTCCCAGTATTCCCCTCACCAAAAATAGCTGTTTTTTCCTAGTATCTTACTATTTTATTGATTGATTATTGATTGATTGACTTTAGAGAGAGAGAGAGTGAGATAGGAACATCAAAGAGAGAGAACATTGATTGGCTGCCTCCTGCATGTCCCCCACTGGGGATTGGGTCCACAACCTGGGCATGTGCCATGACCAGGAATCAAACTGGCGACCTCTTGGTGCACAGGTTGATGCTCAACCACTGAGCCACACTGGCCGGGAAGTATCTTACTATTTTATAAAAGCACCTTTACAGTCTTTGAAAATAAAAGATATGCGCCAATATATTACATTTGCAATTATCTGGAAATTACCTGATAAAAGATTTACCACAGTCACATGGAATCTAATAGAACATCAATAAATTATATATTAAGTTCTAATAACAACAGTAAATTACATATTTTCCCGTCACTAAAAATGTCTGTGTTTGCACTCTGTATGTAAGCTATTATTTGAATGTGGATATGAAAGAAATACTGTACTCTTTGGAAATTTACTTCAAAGGTTCAGAATTCCTAACCTGAAAACCTAAGTCAGTTCTTGTATAAGTTTGTGGTAATGTTACTTAAAATTAGTAATATAAGGATTTACTACAAAAGAAAAGGCAGAAAGAAAAGTCTTATTTACCTATAGGAATTTGGATCTTGGTGCTCCTGTATTCGTGTGACTAAAAAAAAATCATCATCATCTTCTTCATCACTGTGAATGCTTTCATCAGAATCATATATAACACCACTATCAGACAGAGGGAGAAATGGCTGCAATAAAAGGTGAAGTTATATTTAAATATATAATTGGGTTATCTTTGTTCTAACTTAACAGTGAAAGATGTATTCCCTCTTGTACACTCACAGCAAGGTGACAACAGTGTTAAGACATATAAAAAGAGAAATATTAATAGAAGGTGATGAGCCCATAAAAGCAAAGTGCTGAAAAGCAAGTGATGTACCCAACATGGTACTAAATGGGACTAGAATGAATCTAGTCCCCATGAGGATTCTGATCCCCAGAGACGTTTCCTCTGCTTTGGAGAACCAGAGATATGTCATGGGGCCACACCACGACCCGATAATGTAACAGGTGAAATGCACAGTCTCTTGACTCCATCTTGTTTGGGCCTGCTGTTCCCATGGCCTTCAGGCTAACAGCTCCCGCTTTAGACAAGCTAATCTTTAGAGAAATTCTGCTTGAGGCTTGACATTTTACAAAAACAACCCCTCCACTTTCCCTTCTCTTGAGATGAAAGAAAGCTGGACTCTGTACCTTAAGAAGGGTTTGAAGATTAGGGCTCCTATCTCCTCAGTTGGCGCTTTCTTGGTCAATAAACCTTTCCCTACTCTAAACTCTGACATTCTGAGTTTTGCCCTTTCAAAGCATGGGAGATTGGATTGGTAACAATAAAACCCCTAAATATCTCCTCCCACTCTAATTCCATGCTGACCAGATGAAGGACACCTGGATGGAGATACAAGTATTCCAGGACCAGCTTGTGGATATGACCTGGAAGATTATCCTATGGGCATTCTCACAAAAAAAAATGTCTTGAGCTGGTCATATGATGAAATATGGTTTGATTGATCCATTAGAGAGGAATATGGACCAAGACAACATAAGAAGATCCTGAGCTAGTATTGAGGGTGGTAAAGACTAAGAAAGAACAAATATTAGATGCAAGGAATACATAAAAGAAATATCAAAAGGATTCAGAAACTCACTGAACATAGGAGAACCAGAAAGAAGTAAACTCACCCTACTCCTAGAGCTTCCCACCACAGAACATGACAATTCTGTCTCAACTCCTTTCTCCGCACACAATTCATCAACAATCAGCAAGAACTCCACATTATATCCAGTATGACCACTTTTCACTCTGATTACCACCCTAAGCTAAACCTCCTTTAACATTTGTATAATTGAGGTGAAATTTACACAAAAGTAGAAAATGATGCTGCTGACTACATGTTAATAAACTGACTTCTAGTTTATACCTAGTCCCACGTGACTTTAATCTGTCTCATCCATATCAAGTATCTAGTCTTCCTCAAATACGTGATCATCCCTGAATGACCATTCAGTTTCTGAACCTAAGAGATTAAATATCTATTCTACTGTGATTCAGTCTAGAAGCTGCCCCATCATTCTTATGTGATGCATGTACAAGAGTTAATAAAACAGACACACTTCAAACCTGTGTTCCTCATGCCCCTTACCTTTGCAACAAAATAATCCCACATACTAAGTTCAGGAGGAATAAATTTTTCTTTATAAGATGGTCTTTCTGCAGGCACTGGTGGTGGGGTAGCATCTTTCACAGGCCTTCCAGGGACCAGCATTCGCATGTTAAATCTCCGTCGGTGTCTATCTATGTCTTCAGAAGGAACAGAAGGTGCTGAATAAAACAAACAAACAAAGTAACATTTATTTTCCATTATGAACTCAATGAGTTAAACTTTCTTTTTTCCCACTTTTGCCATGTTCTAGTTAAAACTAAATTACTTACTTGCATCTAAAGAGTTTAGTGCTTTTAAACTCTTCTAGTTACTCCATCAGTGCTCCAGCCTTCATGGCAGAGATGGGGATAGAGCATAAAAGGATATCTTGCAATGAAACAGCCTTTGTGCTATCTAGACTAAGGATTAAAGCAATTCTAGGTACAACGTACTAAATAAAAGGTATATGCAATAAGTCATAAGGAGTGTAATTGAGTGATTATTTCTAGCTATGTTGTTCAGGAAAGATTCACTGAATATGTAGAATGTAAAGCATGCCCTGAGAGAAGGGCAGAGGCTCAGTGTGAAAAGAGAAAGGACAACAGAAACAAATGACCAAAGGTTTGGGTAAGGAAGGAGTGAACTACTTTTGCCAGACAGGCATCAGGGAAGGCAATAATGACAGTCTAGAGTTAGGCCAGGACCAGCTTGTGGATATGACCTGGAAGATTATCCTATGGGCATTCTCACACAAAAAAAAAAAATGTCTTGAACTGGTCATATGGTGAAATATGGTTTGATTGATCAGTTAGAGAGGAATATGGACCAAGACAACATAAGAAGATCCTGAGCTAGTATTGAGGGTGGTAAAGACTAAGAAAGAGCAAATATTAGATGCAAGGAATACATAAAAGAAATATCAAAAGGATTCAGAAACTCAATGAACATAGGAGAACCAGAAAGAAGTCAACTCACTCAGCTCCTAGAGCTTCCCACCACAGAACATGACAATTCTGTCTCAACTCCTTTCTCCGCACACAATTCATCAACAATCAGCAAGAACTCCACATTATATCCAGTATGACCACTTTTCACTCTGATTACCACCCTAAGCTAAACCTCCTTTAACATTTGTATAATTGAGGTGAAATTTACACAAAAGTAACCATTTAAAAGTGTATAATTCAGTGGTATTTAGTATATTCACATTGTTATGCAACTGCCATCTCTATTTAATTCCAAAGCATTCTCATCACCCCAAATGAAAACTCTATACCCAGTAAGCAGTCACTCTCCATTCCTCCCTCTCTCTTTAGCCCATAGTAACCACTAATCTGCTTTGTCTCTCTGGATTACCTATTCTGGATATTTCATATAAATGGAGTCATACGATATGTGACTTCTGTGTCTAACTTCTTCAACTTAGCATTTTATTTTTGAGGTTCATGCTAGTTGTAGCATGAATTAGTACTTCATTCCTTTTAATGGCTGAGTAACACTCCATTATATGTGCATATCACAGTTTTTTGTTTTTGTTTTTTATCCTCACCCGAGGACATTTTTCGATATTTTGTTCAGGCAGAGTGGAAGGAACAGTGAGAGAGAAACATCGACATGAAAGGGACACATCGAGTGGCCACCACCCGCACGATCCAACCAGGGCCGGGGACAAACTGCAACCGAACCTGGGTTTCTCTGGACCACAGGCCGAGGCTCCAACCGCTGAGCCAAACCGGCCAGGGCTATATCACAGTTTTTTAAACATTCTTTTTTTTTTTAACCTACTGACTTAATGACTGACATCTGGGTTAATGCCAGTTTGGAACTATTATGAATAAAGCGGTATAAAGATTTATTTACAAGATTTTGTATGAATCTGTGATTTCATTTCTTCCATGTAAATAATTAAAAGTGGAATTGTTAGAGCACAGATTAAGTGGGTCACATGATAAACTTATAAAAAATTCAAATTTTTCCAAAGTGGTTGTATATTTTATATTCCCACCAATAATATATGAGAGTTCCAGTAGCTAAGCATCCCCGCCAACACTTGTATTGCCAGACTTTTTTCCAGTTTTACTGAGAACTACTTGACATGCATCACTGTGTAAGTTTAAGGTGTACAGCAGGATGGTCTGTCTGATTTACGTATATTGTGAAATGATAAAATCCATTCATTCTTGATGGTAACCCACTATTATCTTTTAAGTGGACTATAACAACAGCCTCCCTCTCGGGTTCCCTACTTTTATTCTTGTTGCACAGTCTATTCTCCACACAGCAACTAGAGTAGGTCTTTTGAAAACCTAAATCAGATTATGTCATTCCTCTGCTTAAAAACCTCCAGTAGTTGCCTATCTTTCTTTAGATGAACAGCTCAAGTGCATACCATGATCCATGAAAACCTAAATGACCTGGCCCCTAGCTACTTATCTTCCTTGATCTCTGAACACCCCAACCCCTACCCAATGACAGCCTTTCTGGTCTCCTTTGTAGTACCTAGAAAAGGCCAAATTTAGTTCTACCTCATGACCTTTGCATTCACTGCTCCATGGTGTGATCATTGACTTCCCTAAGACTGCTCAAATACTAACTAATCAGAAATGTGTCCTCTGATTACCCCGTTCCCTCATCACTCTCCACTTACTCTGCTCTATTTCTGCCAAATTCTTATCAAACCTGAAATATTATTTACTTGTTAATTTTACCTGCACTAGATGTAAGCTTCATGAAAGTAAGAGATATGTCTGTTTTGCTCACTCCGTATCTCCAGAGTCTAAAACAGTGCCTGGCAGATAGTGGTGTTATGTGAATGTAAACATGAATGCATACTCAGAGATTTTAAGTGTGGATAACTTGATGAATGAATTACCATAAAAAATTCAGGAAGAGAAATAATTTGGGGGGAAAACTTTTAAGTTTAAAGTGGACTACAACTGGGTAGGAAGATAAAGAGTAAGAGTCATCCACATATAATGGGAGTAGAAGCAATGGAAGTTGGTGAGATTTCCTCCCTTACTTTGATTTACACAGCAACCTATTCATTTAAATCCACGTTGGGCAGTAAGGACACGGGTTAGAACCTGTGCCATTTAAACTGTGCCACCGGCCCTGGCTGGTTTTGCTCAGCAGTCAGAGTATCAACAGAGGATGGAAGGGTCTCAGGTTTGATTCTTGGTCAAGGGCAAGTACCTGGGTTGCAGGTTAGATTCCTGGTCCTGGTTAAGGTTGTGCAGGAGGCAACCAATCAATGTATCTCTTTCTCTCCCCCTCCCTCTCTCCTTTCCACTCTCTCTAAAAGTCAGTGGAAAAATATCCTCAAGTAAGGAGTAACAAAAAAAAAAAATAATACTAAATAAGTAAATAAAATAAACTGTGCCACTGATTGCTCATCTGCAATAGGACCATTTCTAAGGATGAATTAAGGTGATTTCTATGTTTCCGCACCAAGATGGAAACGTTTCTTATGGCATTAGTCTACATCTCACCATATCCTACCATCTTAAAAAGTGAGATGAAAAATATATTCTAGTCCATGAGAGAAAAAATAAACCAAAAAAAAAAAAAAAAAAGGAATAAATAACCAGGTGTATGAGTGAAACAGCTGCCTTGTTCAGATAAAGACCATAAACTTTCTCAAAGATAAGGGGACTAAGAAGTGCAAATTGGTAGTTACAGAATAATCATGGGGATGTAAAGTACAGCACAGGGAATATAGTCAATAATAGTGTAATAACAATGTATGGTGCCAGATGGACACTAGATTTATCAAGGTGAACACTTATAAGTTGTATAAATGTCTAATCACCAGGTTGTACACCTGAAACTAAATAATATTGTACATCAACTATAATTGAAAAAAAATTTTTTTAACTTTCTTCCTCTAATTAAAAACTATCCTATTTCCATGGCTTCAGTTTTTTAACATTGTCTCCTCACTTACCTTTACCTTTCCTCTACTTCTTTTTTATCCTCCTTAAATTTGTCTTGGCATAAAAAAATTGTTCAACTAAAATTACTGTATATTTCTTATTCTAATATGAGTTTAGTTACTTACTGTCCTAACAAGAGTGATTACACTTTAACCATCACTGATTTTCAAAATAAAAATTCTTAAAACGTTAAAAAATCTTTTACTTTAACAATGGTATAGTTATTTACATTTACATACATTAATCTTACCTGAAATATTTTCTGATTGTCTTTGAGGTTTCACAACAAGTTTTACACCCCCTCCAAAAACAGCAGCCCACATTCGATTATTTAATGGGTGGGCTGCAAGTCGAAACAATTCATTGGAGGAATTTGTGGCAAGAGCATGTATCAATAAACTTAAGTAAACAGCAATAACAGCTTCACACAACAAAATGTTCAGTTTTGGCTGGTCTTCATCTTGTGCTGAACTCAAGAGATTGATAAGTGAGCTCACACCTGTAAGGGAATATAATATCATAAAAAGTATATCAGCCTAGCATAAAGCTTCACAAGGAAAAAAAATCCCAAATTTACAATTTAACCAAAATGATGTACCTATATTACATTCAATACATTATTTCCAGAATTTGAGAAACAAAATAAATAATGATAGGAATGGCTTATAACCTATAAAACAAGACTCCATTATTCTATACTGGCATGAGAAATGAGAGAATGAATAATTAAAAAGAAGAGAAGGGAAGATCTTCTTGACCATATAGTTTCAGTATAATTTCAACTAACAAGGAGAAGGAATGATAGAACTAGAAAATCACCATCTCTTAACCCCCACAGCAATATCTGATTCAGGCAAAAATCACCACTACATGCTAGATAGAATTCGTGGGTAAAAGTATATTTTTTACATAGTCTCAAACTCTCTTCAAAAGATATTTATTCATTGCAAAGGGAAAAAAAAGTAACTTTACAAAGAAGAATCTGGAAGAAGCTACCTTACCAAGAGATCAAAGGGAGTAACACCAGTAATGGGACCAATCGACATAATGTACTCCTTGATGTTTTGCACTGAGAAGGGCACATATCTCTTTTGTGGTATCCCTGCCCAAAATATATAACCTGAATCTAGTATTAGGAAAACATTACAAAAACCCAAATTGAGGGATATTCTAAAGGATAATTCACTAGAGCTCTTCAAAACTATCAAAGTCATGAGAGACAAAGAAAAAGTGAGGAACTACTCCATATTAGAGGAAACTCAATGAGAAATTACCATAAAAATGTTACATGAACAATTTAGTGGGACAAATGGTGAAATGTGAAAAAAAGCCTATAGATTACAGTATTGTATCAACGTTAAGATGCTGAATTTGATAACTGTGCTATGGTCATGCAAAAGAATGTCTGGTTTTAGGAAAAACATATTTAGATTTAAAAAGGCATCATGTTTGCAACTTACAAATATTTCAGAAAAAATATACTTACAATACATACACAAAGTGAGTGAGGGAGAGAGAGAAGGAATGAATGATAAAGCAGTATGGTATAATGTTAACAATTGGGAAATCCTTTGTGCTATTTTTGCAACTTTTTATAAAATCTAAAATTATTTCAATAAAAAGCTAAAATGAAAACAATAGGCTTCTATAAACTTATGTATACATGGATTTTAAATGACAAACACTTTGAGTTTGTCACTTCTTTCTCCTGTCACTCCTCACAGTGATCAATAACATGTAAACTCTGAGTTATAAAGCAAACAGAGTAAAAATTAAATGACATGGTAGACCAGAAAAGGTTATTAATAGAGTGGGGAAGGTTCGAAATGTGGAGAATGAGAGCTAACCAGAGAAAAAGAAGGACTGGCAGACAGCATGACATGTGTCACAGAATGACCACTCCTGTCCAAATATATAAATGTAGACTTGAGAATAATTGCATTCTCTCTAATATATCTGTGAGAATATCTCTACAACTCTAATTCAGAATTTCCAAGAATGAGGTGGATAATGTGCTCACCCTTCTGAAGGATGTTAAACCTTGCTTCTTAATGCTGGTCAACACAGCTGTTTTTGAAGCCTCAACTTCCTGAGTTTTCAGACATTACAGTACTTAAGTGCTTAACCCATGGCAGAAAACAGCATCAAAAACAAAAACCACCAAATCCACAAAAAGCAACATTCAGGAAACCAGTTGGTATCTTTCTAAAAAAGAACTGCCAAATAGAAGATTTTTTTTTAAAGGAAAAAAAATAACATTTAAATGCTCACCCGGCCACTGAGCAGGGGGAGAATTTGGTGTGGCATGTTCTTCAATGCTTTCTGTCCTTAGTCTTCGCCGATCACTTAAAAGAAGTCCTTGATATGCCATTCCGGTAAACTGATTTCCTTCCGTTTGACTGCTAGAGTAAACGTAAGGGCTCAGTTACTTATCCTAACTGAGGTCATAGGCAATTACACTTTATACATATTTATTTTAGATAATTATAAAAATTTTCTTAAAACTCAATTCACTGCTCTAATAAGAATTTATTTTAGAGAGTTCTTGAAATTCGTTATAACTGTTTATTGATTTTTTTAAAAACAAAATACCAAATTTTACTATGTTGGGCAGATGACATTTAATCTTTTAAAATCTTTTCCAGATGCCACCTAATACTTTTAATATCTTTTCTACAGTCATTCATTTCTATTTTTTAAAAATGTCTGAGGTAAGAAGACTGCTGTAGGTACTAGGATATATTAGAAAGTTTCGCCCTGGCCGGTTTGGCTCAGCGGTTAGAGCGTCAGCCTGCGGTCCAGAGAGACCCGGGTTCAGTTCCCGCTAAGGGCGCGTACCTCAGTTGCAGTTTGTCCCCGGCCCTGGTTGGTTGTGCGGGTGGCAGCCACTCGATGTGTTCCTTTCACGTCGATGTCTCTCTCTCTCTCTCTCTCTCTGTTCCTCTCTCTCCCTCCCACTCTACCTGAACAAAAAAATAAAAATAAAAAATAAAAAATAAAATATGAACTAAAATCTGGAGGATCATATTTTAGAAATACCTGATTCTAAAGTCAAAATGTGCCTAAATATTTATTTCCCTCATCTTTGTAGAGTTAAAGAAAATATAAAAGTAAAATGCCCTGGCCAGTCTGGCTCAGTGGTCAGAGCGTCAGCCTCCAGACCAGAGTCTCAGGTTTCATTCTGGTCAAGGGCAAGTACCTCAGTTGTGATTCAGTCCCCAGCCCTGGTCGGGGTCGTGTGGGAGGCAACCAATTGATGTGTCTCTCTCACACTGATGTTTCTCTCTCTCTCCCTCCCTCCCTCACTATATCTGAAGATTAAAAAACAAAAAAAAAGTAAAGCTGACACCCTTGAGAGTTAATCATAGCCTCAGGACTAGAACATACACATTTTTAAAAATTTGAATTCACATTTAGCATCATTTTAACCAGGGTTCATAACAAACAAGTTGTCTTTGAGTATTAAAATGATCACAGTCAACTAAATAAACATTTTTTTCTTATTTACATTTCCAAGTCTGTGGACTACTTAGAAATGGCCTTCTAAGGCTAAAATCCGTATACAGGCCCTTTTGAGAGAGTAATTCCTTACGCAATATCAAATCTTTCCACAAAAGGCTGCTGAATTTACAAGAAAAAAATCTAAACATACGTTTAATATATACTTAATGTAATTTTATGTATATTACAAACTTTTCATTTAGTAATATAATTCATTTAAATTTGGGTCTTTTCAAGTGATTCAATTTCTTAGTACTTACACAGCCCTCATCTTTAAAATGCAAAGTATACACTGATGAAGGAATTGGACATTAAAGAAATTCAAACCATTACCTTCAAAGACTTTTATATTATATGTAAATGAGTAAATAAAATTGATTTTAATAATTCAATGTTAGGAATGTACCTTTTCATTTTTCAAAAGTACTTCCTCTTTTAAGTTAAAACCAATTACATACATAGACATTAATCTAATGCTAAAAGTGGTATTTCCTAAGGAAAAAAATAGAAAACTTAATTTTATAAATTATTTTTGATAGTGAACATTTCTCTTCTTGAAAACAAAAAGATGGCGATAGTGATAATTCCTATTTACTGTTTGTCATTTTCTATGTCTCTTTTGTTACTAAATGACAGCTAAACTAAACAAATAATTACTTGTTTTTTCATTATCTCTCATCTATTAAAGTAAACATAGTAGTCATAATTGAGTATTTTTCAATCCCTAGGAAAATAGAACCTTAATATAATTCTGGAACAGTTTAATATTTTTGCTGTATTAATACTATTTCAGTGAATTTTTTTTTTGTTACCTGTAGCTATGACTGTCACATAATGCTTGGTAAATTGATGCAGAAAGTGATGCTGCTAATGAATGAAGTGTGTGCACCTAAAACCAAAACAGCCACAATTACATTTTGTACTAACATTTCTACACAATAGCAATAACTTAAAAATCAGAAAATACCCAGGAAATTAGGAATATCATAAAACTAGATTCTCCAATATGAGACGGCTAAATGTACTTTAAAACTTCTAAAATAAGACTCATCCAACTTCACATGCATGCCCACAACAAAGCTAATTAATTCAGCTTGCTAACAATTAGTTTAAAATGTAATATGCCAAAAAAATCAAAACCAAAACAGTAGACTTTCCAGAGCTTTTCTTTAAACTTGCCTTATGAAATTCCCCTTGATGAAAATAAAGATTTCATCTTATCAATAAGAAAGAATTAAATGTATCGATCACTCTGTGAAAGGGCTGATTTTCCAGAAGCAAATAATGTACTAAGTACTTATGACCAGTGCATAGTCTTAAATTTTTAATTTAGAAAGTTTAGAAATTATCAACAGCCCTGGCTGGTTTGGCTCAGTAGTTGCAGCAGCAGCCCATGGACCAGGGAGGCCTGGGTTAGGTTCCCACTAAGGGCATGTACCTCGGTTGCAGTTTGTTCCCCGCCCTGGCTGGGGTTGTGTGGGTGGCAACCACTGGATGTGTCTCTCACAAGTCGATGTTTCTCTCTCTCTCTCTCCCTCCCTCCTCTCTCTCTCAAGATAAATGCAAAAAAATGTCCTCAGGTGAGAATTAAAAAAAAAAAAAAAAAATTATCAACATACTGTGAAAACCACATCCTAAAATGCCATGTTGACTCAACATCTTCAGACTCATAAAATCTTAAAATTTGAAGGGACTTCAGAAAAAGCTTCATACTCTTTGAAAGCCTTATCCAAATTTCTAGGAATTTGAAATGTTTAATTAGAATGTATATGCATTTAATGCATCTCTGTATGTCTGTATTAACCTAAGAAATCATTTAAGTAATATCTGATAAAATACTGAAATAGATTAATTTATGCTATGGATTGGAAGTCTCTAATAGGTTGATGTGACCAGTAAAACCGTGGGTCCTTTGGAAGAATGTACAACCAGATCAAACACTCCTTTCAAACAAAAGAAATAAAAAATAAAAATGTTGGGGACCTGAAATGACGCCAGCCACTGGACCTGGAAAAAGCACAGCGAAATACACTTAGGCTGGCAGAGTGGAAATCTGGTAACTCTCCAGATCTGGCCAAGCTCCCTAGGGTTTCTTAGAATCTATCCATTTTTAAGTTTTTCAAAACAAGGGATAGATTTAATTTTGCGTAATAACTCTGCCAAAACTCTGCCCTTAATTATTGCACAGCAAACACAATCATCAGAGAAATGGTGACAAGAATATTTTCTCTGGAACTACTTCTGATCAGTTATGGTTCTCTCAAAGATTCCCCTTTTAACTTGTATTTTTACAATATGTTGGCATGAAGGCAAATAAGTCTTAAATTTCTAATTAATTGTTCATTTAAGGGGCATGAAAGATCTAAAGGAATATTAAGTGGCAAGAATACTATACAGAGAATTCATTTTATTAACAAAAGAATATTTGCCTGTCTTAAAGGAAGACAACTTCTCCAGAAGTAAGAATACTTTATTTTAAATTATATTCACTGGGCCCAGCCAGTGTGGCTCAGTAGATTGAGTGTTGGTCCATGGACTAAGAGGTCCCAGTTTGATTCCTGGTCAGGGCACGTGCTCGGGTTGTGGGCTCAATCCCCAGTTAGGGGCATGTAGGAGGCCAATCAATGTTTCTATTTCTCTCCCATTCTCCCTTCCTATCAAAAAAAAAAAAATCAATAAAAATATATTTTTTAAAAAGAAACCTATACAGTTTAAAAAATAAATAAAAAAATTATATTCACAGGACCAATAGTCTTGAAATGATCAGGAGTGGTGAGTTGGTAGCACATTAAGGGCACTTTAAAATATTTCCTCTAAGTTCAAATTGAAAGACAAGTATAACATATTTACCTTCTCAGTGTGTGCAATATCAAATGATCATAAAATTTACATTACCTTCACATCTCCAATACTGGGATGAGGTGGTGTTTTCATCTGAGCAATAGTATAAAGTATATCATGGATATGATTATTTAAGTACAATACAGGATTGGCTATGACTGTTTTTGTTGATGCGATACTTGCTGAAAGCAGAGGTAGGGTGGTAGGTAATGGCAATGGAGACTGGAGCTGCTTCACCGTAGTTTCCTGTGGGTAATGGATTATTTTTTTCAAAGTAGTTACAATGAAGGAGAAAAAAGCAATTAATAGTTATCTGACAAAAATACTTACGGTTACTATTTGAATATAAGAAGAATAATCATGTACTTATTCCCCCAGTCTACAAAAATTTATTGAGCACCAGTATGTACCAGGTACTATGCTAGATACAGGAGATAAAGATGAGCATTACATGATGTGCTCTCAATCTTTTAAACCTCCTCCTAATTTCCAAAACTTCAGTCTAAAAAGACCCATGTAGATAATAAATATCTGCCTCCTATAAATAGAGTTGAACATATTTAGATTAACTAGTAAAAGGAACTTTATAGCTATAACTAGAAGAGCTATTAAAATTAAGATAACCAAGACTGAAAACAGAATTGAAGTTCATACCTGCTGTGATTCTTGTAGCAAAAATTTGAGTTCCATCCTTACTGAGGCCAGACCACCACCTTGGGCCCCATGAAGGCTACAGTAACTAAGAAACACTCTCAGGAGATCTTGGTTTTTCTGCAACCACAACTTTCGTCTTTCCGCATGCTCTCGTTTAGCCTGCAATCTTCGCCTTTCCATTTGGTGGCGCTCATAGGAATCAATATCTGGTTTATCTGCCATTTCTTTCTGATCCAGATCACTTTCTACTTTAGAATATGTTCTACTGGCATATTCTTTAATAACTGTTTCATGATTACATATCTCATGCAAGGCAGCAATTTCCTTTTCAAGCCAGTTATAGAGTTGAAATCTGAGTTTTCCTCCATCTACTTCATAACCTGTAGCCAGTGTTCTCAGTTCAGTCATAAGGATCTTTAAACAAGCTCTGAATTTTAGTTGTTCAGCGATCACGTCAACTTCAGTATCACCGTCAAGATTCTCTTCCTGAGGAGTCAATAACATATTAGGGTCTGACGCTTTCTGATCTTCTTGTCTATCTTTTCCCCTGACATCTGTACTTTTCATTACTAAACCAATTGCATCTTCTTCCTCTTCTTCTAAGGCACTATCATGATCTTCACCCCAATCAAGTTTAAGAGGGTCCTCATCAACTTTTACCATTGGCTGACTCCAGTCAAACTGAGATGAAGTTACAGTTGACCAATCAGTGCCAGAACTGCTATTGCCATCACTCAGGGTTTTTGATTCTGAAGGTACATCACTCATTTTTTTAGAAATAAAGTCAGGATGATCTTTTTTTGCAGGTAGAGCAGATATTTTGGTAACTTTGGGAATTTTGGAGAGTACCTCCAAGGCTAAAACAGGACATCCAACTTTAAAATGGGCATTTGCAGTGGTAAAAAATAATTTTCTTTCTATGAGGTTAATTTTATCAACAAAGTTTTTCTCAGTTTTGAGACCTAAAGTTGCCAAAGTTCCTTCAGGGGAGGCGAGGTTTCTTCGAATAAGCAAAGGATGAGTTCGCAGGTAGTTGTAGAAACTAAAGACCACTGGGTTACAAGATTTGATGATAACTATAGAAATCAAGCAGATACAATCACAAGGTACTATATTAATTTGTATT
The DNA here is from genome assembly GCF_014108415.1 of Molossus molossus. NCBI lineage: Eukaryota > Metazoa > Chordata > Mammalia > Chiroptera > Molossidae > Molossus > Molossus molossus. The sequence goes on from NW_023425344.1 coordinate 189,518,656, forward strand.
TATATTAAAAAATAAAATGTCAGCATTTCCTCAAAATAAAGGATACTTAAATATTAACCTGGGATAAGGTGAACTATGGTACATCTACATAATCAGTAAAACTGCACAGTTGAAACAAAAAGAATTTCCCTATGTGTTGCTATGGACCGATGTCCAGGATATACTATGTAAAAGAAGGTACAAAAAACGATATAATGTAAACTACCTTTTATCTGAGAAAGTGGAGAGGCGATACAAACATAAATGCATATGAGCACTTATATTTTTTAAACGGAATAAAAATGTACGCAAGAAAATTTTTAATTGGTTCCCTAAAAAGGGAGGGAAGAACAGGGTAGAGAGGTCAGGAAAGAAGATAGATTTCTCTGAAAATACCTTGGTTTTATATATTTTATTTTAAAACCATGTCAGTATTTTATATAACTTTAAAAGAAAATCAATTTTTTTAAAATTTCACAAAAAAAATTTTTTTAAATGATTTTGTGTATCAAGTTGGTAGCATGAACCACACTGAGAACTCTAAGGTGACTTTAAAACAAGTAACTTAAAAAAGCTTTTAAAAAAAAGACAAGTAACTTAACTATACATCCTTAGTGGAATATATCATAAAAACAAAAACAACCACACACACAAAAAAAGCTTGAACTATTTTCAGTAATGTTATTATGAAAAATATTTACATCACCATTCTGAAACTATAATATGCACATTAAGTAGCAGATAATTATGTTAATGCCATGAGAATCCAAGCTTTTCATTATAATACACAACTTTTAAATCATTCAAGGAGAAAGAACATAATAATCTACATTTCAATTTGAATTTCATTGTGAACTCATTAATTCTCAGGGGAACAAATTCCTAGCTCCATTCATTAAAATAGCCTAGAAATGATGACCAAACCAACAGCAATAGGAATGCCTGTGCCCAGACTGTGGTCTGTAAACCAGGACTCTTTGGAGCAATGGCCATTTCCAGGTCTACAGCAGGAAATGTACAAAATGAGCCTGAAACATCTTGCCAACCCAGAAAGGAAAGAAACTATCAAAGAATAATGTCAGGAGGATTAAAAAACTTGAAAAGGCTTGCATTGGTTATCGATGTATCTAAATATCAAACTGCAATGGATTAAAACACAAATCTATCTAAATCTGTGAGTTCAAAATGACCTTTAAAAATATTAAATCTAGTTGGTCAGCTTTGTAGAATGCTAGGGAACCAAGCTATTATTTTGAAAACTGATAAAAAGAATCAAACATGCTCTGGCCAGTTTGGCTCAGTTGTTAGAGCATTGGCCTGTGGACCAAAGGGAAACGGGTTCGAGTCCCAGACAAGGGCACATAGTTGGGTTGCAGATTCACCCCAGGATTAACAGCAACAACAAACAAACAAAATTTAAAAAAAGAATCAAACAAGAGCATTGGCCTGTGGACCAAAGGGAAACGGGTTCGAGTCCCAGACAAGGGCACATAGTTGGGTTGCAGATTCATCCCGGGATTAACAGCAACAACAAACAAACAAAATTTAAAAAAAGAATCAAACATTTATGTTTCCCATCACTATACATACTACCGAACTTCGGCATAATCAGTTGCTAAAGGAGGACTGTACTCTAGAGACGTATTCCAGCTCATAAAGGAAGGATAAAATGACCTAATCAGATCATCATTTTATAACCACTAATGAAATAAAAAATGTAGGGCCCTGGTTGGGTGACTCAATTGGTTAGAGCATTGTCCATATACACCAAGGTTGCAGGTTCGATCCCCAGTCAGAGCACAAATAAAAAGCAACCAATGAATACAAAACTAAGAATAAACCAATTGTCTCTCTCTCTCTCTCTCTCTCTCTCTTCCCCTTTCTCTCTAAAATACACCCAATAAATATATATATTTTTAATCTAGGTAGTGATCATTGCTGTTAATACCACAAAAAAAAAAAAAAAAAAAAAAAAAAAGCCGACATTACAAGTCCCCTGATGGACACCACCTATGAAGTATTTCTGCCAAAAAAAACTGATAAAACCCTTTAGAATCTTAACTATCAATTTCTAGGAGATATAACAAAGGAAAAGGAACTATGTTAAATGATACAAGAAGGACACAATCAGCAAAATCCAAAATACAAGAAAATACAGGATTAACCACCCAACTTCTTAAACAAATAAACTGCAAGGGGAAAAAAAGAAAGGAGGAAAAACTATAGATTAAAGTAAACATAAACAATCACAATATATTGGACCCTTGATTCAAACAAATCAACTGTATAACATTTAATGAGATAACCAGAGAATATTTGATTATTACTAATAGAATTTCTTTACAATGGTATATGTTATGGTTTTTAAGGGTACTTATTTTTTCGAGATGCATGTTGAAATATTACAGAACACAAGGTAAATTGGGATCTGTGTTGAGAATGGGAAGGGCAGGGAGGATGGAGGATATATGACACAATGTTGTTTTATTAGTTGGTAACTTTTGAAGCTGGGTGATAAAGTCAAGATTTTCTTTACATTATTCACTCTTTTATATATATTTGAAATTTTCCACAATAAGTTTTTTTGTTTTGTTTTGTTTTGTTTTATCCTCACCCAAGGACATTTTTCCATTTTTTGTTCAGGTAGAGTGGGAGGGAGAGAGAGGAACAGAGAGAGAGAGAGAAACATCGATGTGAAAGGAACACATCGAGTGGCTGCCACCCGCACAACCAACCAGGGCCGGGGACAAACTGCAACCAGGGTATGTGCCCTTAGTGGGAACCGAACCCGGGTCTCTCAGGACCGCAGGCCAACGCTCTAACCGCTGAGCCAAACCAGCCAGGGCCACAATAAGTTTTTTAAAATTAACCTGAAAAACATTAAGAAATAAGTTGAACCTTCCTTCTATAAAAATTACCTGGGTAACACAGATATTTATTTGTCTTCTAAAGCTTTTTATTTTATTTTATTTCCTTTAAATATTATTAAAATATTATATTTCTTCTTTGTAAAGAAGAAAGTAAAAATTAGGCCCTAATCTCTTCCACATAAACTCTTTTAGCATTTAAAAATAAGTAATAAAAATATAAGGCTAGAAAATTAGAACTACACAAAGTACAAAATAAAAAGTAAGAGCTTAAATCTCTCTACTCCTATTCCCAAAAGGTAACCAGAGACCAGTAGTTCATTTCTTATTATTTGTTCCAGGAAACAACAATAAAAGGAGAGTGGGATCAGACATTGTATCAGTGTGTGTGTGTGTGTGTGTGTGTGTGTGTGTGTGTGTGTGAGAGAGAGAGAGAGAGAGAGAGACAAGTGTGTAAAATGCAACAAGAGCCCTGGCCAGTTTGGCTCAGTGGTTAGAGTGTGAGCCTGTGGACCAAAGAGTTGCAGGTTCGATTCAGTAAAGGGCACATACCCCGGCTGCAGTTTGGTCCCTGGCCCTGGTCGGGGTCCTGTGGGAGGCAACCAATCAATGTGTCTCTCTCACATCGATATTTTCTCTCCCTCCCTCCCTCCCACACTATCTGATGATAAATGGAAAAATATCCTTGGGTAAGGATTAAAAAAATAAAAACAAAATATATAAAATGCAACAAGTTCACACTGTTCTGCATCTTGCTTTTTTTCCACTTAATAATACAATACATGTTAACACATCAATTTACCTTTTTTTTTTTGGTTAATCCTCACCTGAGGATATTTTCCCATTGATTTTTAGATAGAGTGGAAGGGAGGGAGGGAGGGAGGGAGGGAGTGATAGGGAGAAACATCGATGTGAGAGAGACACATTGATTGGTTGCCTCCTGCATGACTGCGACCAGGGTCAAAGATTAAACCTGCAACTCAGGTATGTGTCCTTGACCAGGAATCAAACCCAAGACTCTTTGGTCTTTCGGTCAATGCTCTAACTACTGAGCCAAACTGGCCAAGGCTCAATTTACCTCATTTAAAATAATGTTTATTTATTGATTTTAGAGAAGAGAGGAAGGAAGGGAGAACGAGAGACAGACAGACAGAAACATCAATTTGCTGTTCCACTTACTGATACATTTATTGGTTGATTCTTGTATGTGCACTGACCAGGGATTGAATTCAAAACCTTGGAATATTGGGACAATGCTCTAACCAACTGAGCTACCCAGCCAGGGCCAATTTACCTCATTTTTAATGGTACTGTTTCAGTACTACAAATATATTATAATTTATTTAACTATTCTATTGATGAATACTTAGAGGGTTCCACTTATTTAAAATTACTGCAAACAATCTGATAAATACCCTCTAGATGCTTAAAGAATCTAAATTATTTGGGATAAATAAGAGTAAAGAAAGTTTAGCATATAAGAATAAAGTTTTTCCAGGCCTAAGCACTAAACCAGTATGTGTAACAGCCAAAATCTCTTCTATAAAACAAACATAAAACTGGCTGTGTAATTAAATGGAAAGAGCTGTATAATACTTCAGTTCAATAAACATGAAATTAGAATAGCATGGTAATTCTATTTTATAAACCTTAATGTGTGAGAGTGAAAATGTGTGTCAAGTCTTCTTAGTAAAGCTCATACTTTGATAACCAAATAATAGATTAAATTACAAACAGCAAATGACTAATTCTTTAGCCACATAAGTAATTTTGATAATTTCTCAAAGTTGGAAAGTAAATCTAGTAATGACTTTTTGTTTGTTGGTTTGTTTGTTTTGCTCTAAGCGAATATTAGCTCAGAAACTATCTTCTTTTACAAAGAAAAAGAGAAACTTACAAATGATCCTACCTTGATGATGATCATCCTCCTTGGGTGTTTGTTCCAATAACGTGTCCAAGGCTCGGGTGTAATCTTTCATTACCCAATAGGCAAGACTACGCAAGAAAGGATCAGGATGTAATCTTTTGCAATCAAATTCTGAGCCATCCTTTTGGCAACCCAAAACCTTCTGATTTAGGATGGATATATAAGTGGATGAAGTCTCAAATTCAGATTCATATAAACGGGCAATAACCATGGCCAGCTGAATATCTTCCATTTTTTCAAGACACACCTGTAAATTTTGATATTAAGAAATATTTATTTAATAATTATTTAGAGATATAAAATGTCCCATTAATATCCTGAAATTATCTACCATTTATATTTCACAGTAGAAGGAGGGGGTCCAGAGGTTGAGGGTAGAAATGACTGCCTGATAGGAGATTAAAGAATAGCAAAAAGAGTAAGAAATCTGAATTTAGTAGCTTACAGCCTAGAAAAACCATTGGTAAAATAAGCATAAAAAAAAGTATATCAACATCATCTCAGACTTGGGTCAATTTAAATTAGTAACATTCATTTTTAAATTATATGCCAATTATGACATTTGAATGTATATACATCAGTTCCTTTCAATTTCCAAGTGTTTTTCCATATAAACAAAATTATTACTATTTTAAAAGAACCTTCTATTTATATAGTAAATAATGCATGAAACGAAGCCACATATTCTATTTTACTCTCTCTGACTTTATATTCCAATGTAACTATACATCTTGAGATTTTTAGGTCATCCAGGTAATATGAGTATCTCTAAGTCAATCGATATGTCTCTTCTTTGCCTGAGTATCTTCTTGGCTAAACTTCCCACTTTAAAATTATAAACATTTGTTATTTTTTAAAAATCATACACTTGAGATCATTCTGAAAATATGACTGATTCTAAATGTGAAGTATTTGCACTTTGTTAGATAGTTCCTATTTGTTCTATCATGTATTATTGCCAGTCCTATTTTTCCTTCACCCCTTTGGATTATTCATAATGACAGTAGGTACTCTAAGAGGAAGATATCATAAATAAACAAATATTTATAATTACTCTCTTAACCAGTGACCAGGATTCTATATTAAAAAAATGCAAAGTTTTACCTGTTTATATTTATTTTCTAATATCTAGAACTACATTACAAAAATGTACAAACTGCAATTTCAGTTCCATATCTATAAATTACATTTAGAAGAAAAAGAACTTACACATATCTGCATTTCTACACCAGATAACGAGGTTGTAACCTATATATACTTTAAATAGTTCAGAATCACAAGATAGCTGGGAAGAAGATTTTCATAAACCATTTTTTTCCAGTGTTTCATACATATACTTGAAATGCATATGCCTATCTTAAAATGAAATATTCCCTATATAAAAATTTTCATTCACGTTTCTCACTTGAATTTATTTATAATTTCATTTTTCACAGTACCACTATTTAAGTTCAGTAACTTCTGTAGTTATTCTCTGTCCTTACAAACATATGACAAAAAAAATTATAATATCCTCTACAACTTTTTAAGGATTTCAATCTCTTGCAAGTACTGCATAGCATATTTTCTTATTTATACCTCTATGGCATCTTTCAGTGAACCAGCTAACAAGAAAAAAGCAGCAGATTGTTCAAAGCGTTGTTTTCCAAGTAAAGAGAAAGCATTTTTCAAAGCGGCCTTCCGCCATCTATCTTCATTAAAGTTGTGGCTGAAAAATGTTGTCATTTTTTCCTCATGTTGTGACCTGAGAACCAGAGCACAAACATCAGTGGTTAAACCAATTTTAAATATTTTCAATCCTTTACAGAATGTGTGAAAATGAAAAATAAAAACCTCAAACATCCACCTAAAAAAGAACAATAACTTCAGTGATAGGTATTTATTATCAAGCTTCTCTTTACTTCTAATAAGGAAAGCTCAAATTACCCTTTGTATACATAAATAGGAAGCAAGAATATTTTTTAGTTTCCAAAGTACTTTTATTAACATTTTTTAACAACATCCCACTCTTTAAGTAAGCTGAAACAATACTGTGCCCATTTTTTGCAGATAGGGGAACCAAAGCACAGACAAGTAAGCTAATTTGATCAAGCTCATATATCTAAATACTTTCAAAAGTCCTAGGTTTCTGATTCACAGCACAATCTTTATTCAATTAAATTATGTTAAATGTTGAGGTAACTCACCTAAACAGACCCCACACTACTGCTTTCTTCTTCATTGCCAGGTAGAATAATGCAGCATCCAAAGCATCATTGTTCCTTTGAAAAGAAGCTTTGGCAACCTAAATGGTAAATAAAATATTATATTAAATTAACCGTTTAATTTTTAAAATTACAACCAATTAAAAAATTAATGCTTCTTTACTATTTCCATGGCTGATAGAAACTATGGAGATGGGAAAACTTGGCTCTATCCTACAGTCTCCAGGATCTTATATTACATGCTCCTAGAAACAAACATTTAGATGCCAGCAATAATAAAAATAATTTTTAAAAAGTGTCTTTCATTTATCTTATTGGATCACCACAATCCATAGGTACTATTATCTCCATTTTAGATATGAGGTGACTGAGATACAGAGAGGTTAAGTGAAATGCCTAAGGTCACACAGCTAGGTGTAGAAAAGGGATCAAAACCCTGGTAGTAATAAAGCTGTCTAACACAGGAAACAATAAGGAAAGCAGAATCAATATTCAATAGATGTACTTTTTCTTAAAAATTAAACATATGACATTTCTTAATATTTTATAAAACTTAAAATGGTAACTTCCATGGTATATATGATTTCACAATGTAAAGCTTTCAACTAATACTGATATAGACATCTATAAATATCAATTATACACAACACATTTATAAGATTACTGACAAAAATAAAAGTTCCAGTTTTTTAAATGTACTTTTTTTAAAAAGCATACTTTCCTAGTATTTTTCAATCAAATTCTGGCAATTCTGAAGGACTGATACATTCTCTCTGGCAAAGTAATTAAAATACAGATGGTTGAAGCTCTGTTATTTTAAAGGGTTTACAAATGTTAGTTCTTAGAAATTTCATGAGAAAAAGTCTTAATGAGCATACGATTCTCCTTATATTATAACTGATAACCTCCTTTGAGCCATATACCCAAAGTTGCTGATTACAAATAGAACTGATCAACTCAGTGTAAGTTTGTTGATTTTTAGAGACAGGATGGAAGGTAGAGAGGAAAGGAAGGTATGAGGGAGGGAGGGACGGAGAAACATCCATCAGTTGCCTTGCAGGGATCAGACCCACAACCTGGGCATGTGCCCCAACTGTGAATCAAACCTACCACCTTTTGGTGAACGGGACGATGCTCTAACCAAGTAAGCCACGGCAGCCAGGGCAACCCAGTGTAAGTTTAAAAATTAGGTCAGTAACATTATTATATATCACTATATTGTTTTGAACACAATATCCAATAGACCATACCTTATTTCTCAATAATACTGAGATAACGTGTGCAAATCACTAAGTTGAGAGACAAAATAAAAGAACAATGGATGTTTTAATAGCTTTACATTGACTGATGGTGAAGCAGGAATCTACTGAGGCATGGGAGAGAGGGGAAGGATACCTAAAACTCCACCATGAAAATGCTTTGCTCTCAATTCTCTTATATTTCTCTCCTTTTTAAGTATTTTCTCAGGCTTCAATCACTCAACTTAGTATTCCAATGTTTAATAATTTTTAGAGGACTTTTTATCTACCTTCAGGTAAGGATTTATAATATACATCTCAAAGCAAAAATATACATACTCTTTTTTATTTAATTTTAAGTGATAAATTACTTGTGGAAATAAATTATATGTATATATCAGAAATATTTTATTATAGTAACACAACACATCTTTGACAAATAAAGAGATCTTTGTAGGCAATATCTAAAACATTTCAGACAAAATACGTTCTCTTTTTCCCACTGCTATGGGACATAAAAAAATTTTATGCAGATATTGTGTTATTTATATACTATAACAATTAACTTTTCCTATACACCAGAAACTAGATTTCTTGGTTGGTGTGAGAAAAATTCCTTCTGACACTTGTGCCTATTTTGAGAGGAGAAATGGAGATACCTTACTAGCTGCCTTACATGTAGCAGAAAAATGACTCTTTTCTATACACACTTCAAACTATGATCTAAAAAGCATGAACACCAGAATCACAGGACACTAATTAAGAGGAAGAGGCCACAGCCCTTCCAAATAAAATGGCAGCATGACTGGGGGGATATGCATTTTAAATAAGTTTGCCAGGTGATTCTTCTGACACTAAGATTTGAGAACTATTGTTTTAGAGGAATAAATTCTTCTTGGGAGAAATACATTTATACTTTACAAATGTAGTATCACTAATTGTACTTCTGGAATTTCAATAGACTCCTAAAAGTAAACAATGAATGAGAATTCCACTTTTCTAACCCTGACAGTGTAGAAAGGGCACAGACTAAATCTAACACTTACTATTGATGGGAGTTTGGGCTGGTTACCTAGCTTCTCCGAGTCTTAGGTCCATCAGGTGGAAAATGGAGATGAGGCTGATGAGAAGACGAAGTAACTTATGAAAAGCAACTAGCACCAAACCTAGCACACAATAGGTGCTCAGTAACAGCTAGTTTCTGCAACACTGAAAGAACTTTCAGCTTCCACTAACAGATTTTTTTAACAATTTATTTTCCTAAAGGGAATATCAAAAAGCTGATTCCAAAAACCTGTCTTGAAATGTTATAGTATGTTTCATTTGCTGCCATAGATATGTCCTTTAAGTGCAAACAAATCAAAACCTTTTATATTGAATGTTATTTTTTAGCATGCACAGGAAGTTTGCTGTTTATTAACCTAGCCATGCAGAGAATCTGTTACATAAAAAGAATTTTTCTATGTAATGTACATAACTGACAAGAACTTTAATTTACTTTCTAAATTTAGATTTTTATTGTATCTTAAATTAGAACATACCTCAATGGATTGCAGAAAATATTACTATTCCATAAATATTATAACCTCAGTGCATATGGCAAAAGACAATTGATAACCTGCATAACATTTTTTAAAAGTCAAGTTTTGGAATCTCTAAAAAATTTTATTTAAGAAATTTTCAAGATCTCAAGATATACAAACTAATTCCCCACTACGGGTTTTTTGGGAAGATAATATATTTTATCCTTCAAGAAAATACTTTTTTCCCACCCTGGCCAGCATGGCTCAGAGGTAGAGCGTCGGCCCATGCACCAAAGGGTCTTAGGTTCAATTCCTGGTCAAGGGCACACACCTGGGTTATAGGTTTGATTCCCCAGCCCGGTCAGAGCATTTGTGGGAGGCAACCAATCAATTTGTCTCTCTCACGTGGATGTGTCCTTCTCTCCTTCCCTCTCTTCCACTCTAAAAAACAAACAAACAAACAAAAAAAACCAATGGGAAAAATATCCTCGGGTGAGGATTAAAAAATAAGTAACTTTTTAAAGTTCAAAATCCACTGAAGTAAGTTACCTTTTCAATGCATCTTCGGAGCGTGTTAATATTTCTGACCCACCAACCTATTCCCATAGCTCTTAACTCAGACCACTGAGGGTCTCCTCTCTGAATTGCAGGAATCATATTAATCAGTTCTTCCTCAGCCTCAGAATGAAAAGCCCAGGCAAAATGGCAAGTAGACACACCTAAATTAGAAATGTAAATAATAACCTTCAGAGCTATATAAAAAACAACAACAACAACAATTTTCACACAATCATGTATTCATTCACTCTGGAAAAAATTTTCAAGTAGGAAGAAAGGAAGTTTTTTTATCATTTAGGATTTTTATACTATAAGCTTCTAAATACAAGATCAGTGACAGGATAAACAAAATCAAAATCTCTACCTTTTCCCCAAACATACTTGCTTTTATTCCCCTGCAAAAACAGAGACACTAAAACTTACTCATTGGAAAGAAAACTATTTGAATATCAAGCCATTCATATGTATACACACCAAACTTACCGACAGTGAAAGCTTTGGTCAAGTCAAAGCACCTTGGCCCATGTGCTTGGGATGGGTGTTTCAGTCCCACTTGCGTGCAGACCATACCCCTTTAGTACTGAACACTGAAAACCGCCCGTTCAGCCCTCTGGCCAAAGAGCTAATATGACTTTACAGGGAGCTCGAAACTTCATGCGAGTTCCAGGAAGTAAGTCAGGAGGCACATTCCTCTGCATTTAGCACCTTGGTTGAAAGTAGTTTAAAGCTGCCTAGTATTGATAGGATATGGGAAACTCTTTTTTGCCCTGAAAAGTCTGACAGGGATCTAGGCAACAAAATGGGTTTAGTGACACCATCAAACTTGGAAGTACAAGTGAGTTTATCAATAGTTTTAACTACTGATATCACATTATTACTCCACTTAGAGCAGGTAAAGAGGAAACATGAGGAGAGAGGGGACCACACAGAAGGGTAACAGATAGTGAGAATGCTGGGAAGAACACTGAGAGGTCTAGGAAAGAAGCCAGATTAGTCAAAGTAGCCATCTATGTGAACCCATTTTGTAAACAAAGAATTGTCTGAGGTCAATGATAGTCACATTACAACACAGGCCTCTCAGTATTATAAGGCTATCAGTATTACTACATAAAATTATTTTCATTAACAACTATATACTATACAAATCATATATGTAGTTTAAAACTCTTCTAGTAATTATTGCTTCAAAATAATTTCTTTAGAAAGTATAAAAGGAAAAAAACTATGATGACCATTTTGAATAATAATCTTGTCTTTTAAATTTTCCATTGCTAACATTTATACACAACTGTTTTGAAATCATATCACAAAATCAATGCAGCAAGCTTTGACTGCCACTAGGAATTTAGGGGGGGAAAATGGACAAAATTTAAAAACATCAATTTGTAGTTTTTCAGAACCTAAAAGACACATTAATATTCTCACTGTTTAAATCTTTGTCTGACTTAAGAGATAATTACTAACTCAAATAACTGACACTTCTCTTTAGAAATTACTATTGTATAGTAACACAAATACACACTTTTGCTGATATGAAATTTGTAATATAAAAGAATAATACACAATATATTATGTTCTATACCCATAAATAAAATTTGATTAAATATTTGAAAATGCACACAGGCATGTCAAGGAAATTAAACTTAGAGAGCAAAATTAAGAGCAGTGAATGCATTTGGAAACCTAAATATTAGAAGTGAAAAGAGGTATTAGAAAGAAAGAACAGAGGCACTAATGGGCATTAATTTTATTTTTTAATTAGTTATCTCTTGCGTGTGCCCTGACTGAAGATCAAACCCCAACCCTGTCAGGCTGGTGTGGCTCAGTGGTTGAGCAACGACCCATGCACCAAGAGGTCGCCGGTTCAATTCCTAGTTAGGACACATGCCCAGGTTGTGGGTCAAATCCCCAGTGGGAGCATGCAGGAGGCAGCCAGTCGACGTTCTCACTCATCAATGTTTCTATCTCTCTCTCCCTCTCCCATCCTGTCTCTCTCTAAAATCAATAAAGGGAAAAAAAAATTTGTTTAAATCCCTGCAACCCTGGCATACCAGGACGACACTCACCAACTGAGCTATCTGACAATGGCAGGTTATTCTTTGCAAGTTATTTCTGTTCTTCTTAGCTTTTCTATCTAAATATTGGCCACTTATCTTTTTCCCTGAAAACTGTTGTCCCCAGGACCATCACCTACAACACCAGTCCCTTCTCATCTCCAGTTTTAACTATATTAAAGGAAAAATGGAATTTGACAAAGTTTCAGAAATTTAAGGTGTTTTAAATTTCTCTAGGCACACAACTGTCATTAAGTGATTAAGTACCATCTGACTACCATTTTAAATTAAAATTTAAAATAACATTGAGACACCATTCTTTAAACCTATCTAAAAGGCATAGATTATTTAAAATGACAATAAAGTACTGGCAATGGGTTAAGTTTTGGCATTATCAAACACTGCTTTTGGGAAGGTAAATTATCACAGTCTTTCAGACTATGGCAATACTTATCAAGAGTTAAGAATTTTCAAGCCCTGTGATTCAGTAATTCCACCACTGGAAAACAAACATAAGTAAATAATCAGACATACACTTAAACATTTAAATGCAAGGTTATGAGGTCATTCATTAAAGTGATAATTCAAATAGAAACAAAGAGCAAAATTTGTTTCAAAAATAAATCACTGGATAGATGAAATGTAGTTTAGATCATGACAGAATATTTGACTACTGTGCAGAACCATGTTTTCAAAAAACGATTATTGAAGATAAAGGGTGCTAGGGATAAGAATAAAAAACTGTAAAGTCTGGTATTCCAAGTCCTACAATACTAAGACGTATATGACAGGGCTATGTCCAGGATACTGGTTTCAAAAGGAACACAGTCTAATGAAAACTGCACTGGACTGGGATTCTAATTCCAACTCTACTAATGAATAGCACTATATTTTGGGCAGGTCACTTTAAACTCTACTTTCAATTTTTTAATGTATAAATAAGACAGTTGATATAAATCCTTATGTCTCAAACAGTGTGGGTGGCAGTGTTCTAGAAGCATGCTGGATTACTTACTTACTATATGGCAGATATTCCTGAAACATCAGCTTTACTCATTAAGAAATAACTTAGAATATAATACTTATATTAAAATAAACATAAATAATAACATGGGCAAAATTTACAGAATTTTTAAAGAAAAGTTATCATATGTCAAAGAAATTCAGGACCACTTTGGGTTACAGTGTCAGGCATATCAGGTTTACTGCTAAGCTACTACAACCTTACTGCACAAAGTCTGAGAAACCGAAATAGATGAGCAAGAGTCACAGAACAGAGCTGAAAGATACATAGAAAAAAGGCAAGTAGGTACTATGTGACAGGAAGGTCTTAAGTCTAGTGATAGGTTTGCATATGATTTACCTAATACTTATACACAATTATGAGTACACCAGCCACTTCTATACTGAATAAAAGTTGTGCAGATGCTCAAACAAGAAGTTAAATACCTTGATGAAGTAGTTGTACTCGGTATAAAGGAGGCAGTGATGTCAAAAGGCATGTGTGCAAGCGCATAGCTAACAGGTATCTCAATCCACACTCATCCAATGTGTCTCCTCCTGTAATGGAAACAGAAAATATGTTGAAGAAAAAAGAAATACAACAGGTCACAAACCAATCAAAAGTTAGAAAATAAACAATAAATTTAGTAATGATAATTTACACAAAAAATATACAATAATTTTGAGTGTATTCCTTTGTGAATACTTTAATATCTTTATTAAAAATATCTTTAGCCAGGCTGGTATGGCTCAGTGGTTGAGCATTGACCCATGTACTAAGAGGTCACTGGTTCAATTCCCGGTTAGGGCACATGCCCAGGTTGTGGGCCAAATCCCCAGTGAGGGGCATGCAGGAGGCAGCCAATCAATGTTCTCTCTCATCGATGTTTCTGTCTCTCCCTCTCGCTGCTTCTCTCTCTCTAAAATCAATAAAGAAAAAAAAATCTTTACAGCCCTGGTCGCTGTGGCTCAGTTGGTTGGGGGACATACCCTGCACCAAAAGTTGCCGTTTCAATTCCTGGTCAGGGCACATACCCGGGTAGGGGGTGTGCAGGAGGCAGCCGATCGATGCTCCACTCTCACATTGATGTTTTTCTCTCTCTCCCTCTCTCTTACACTCTCTATAAAAATCAATTAAAAAATACATTAAAAAAATTAAAATATATTTATAAAATATCTATAAATAATAAAACATATATTAAAAGTGACTGGGGAAATATAATTAACTATTAATACAGGTAACAGTAATTATAGCTACTCATAATAAATGAGAAAGATCTCAAAAGCCAGAAAAAATATATTAACTACAGTAAGTTAGGTACAATTTTTAAAAATATACCCTACGTGAATTCAGATGAGATCTGAAGACAGGAATTATATAACCAAAGTGAAATCATTTATTATATAATTAAATAGGTAATATTTTGTAGGAGGGACATGCAGGAGGCAGGTGATTGATGCTTCACTTTCGCATTGATGTCTCCCTCAAAAATAAAAATCTAAAAAAGAAAGAAAGAAATTTGATTCCCCAGGATAGTGTTACACAATCAAAGTTGAATCATACCTTAATTCCAGAAATTTACTTTTAGTTAAAAGTTGAATAGCCCTGGTCGGTTTGGCTCAGCAGTTAGAGCGTCTGCCTGCGGTCCAGCGACACTAGGGTTCAGTTCCCACTAAGGGCATGTACCTCGGTTGCAGTTTGTCCCCGGCCCTGGTTGGGTTGTATGGGTGGCAACCACTTGATGTGTCCCTTTCACGTCAATGTTCCTTTCTTTCTCTCTCTCTCTCTCTCTCTCTCTCTCTCTCTCTCTCTCTCTCTCTCTCTCTTCCTCCCACTCTACCAGAACAAAAAAAATGGAAAAATGTCCTCGGGTTAGGATAAAAAAAAAAAGATTGAACAAATAGATGAAAGTGTAGTAAGTTTAATCAAAACAATAATCATATTGGATAAATGCAATGCAAAAGTATTAATAGCAGCGAGCCCAGTTGACTGCCACTTAGGAAGTACTTAGACTGTTGAATCACATAACATTTTCTAAAATGTGCCCTGTGGTATGACTCAGTGGTTGGAGTGTTGGCCTGAGCACTGAAGGGTCTCGGGTTCAATTCCCTGTCAAGGGCAGGTACCTGGGTTGTAGGTTTGATACCCAGCCAGTCGGGGCACGTGTGGGAGGCAAAATATCCTTGAGTGAGGATTAACAACAAATAATAATAAAAGAAAATACAATGTTTTGAATTGTCAAAGTTCAAGTTCCAGCTCTACTTCCCATTAGCTATATACATTCAGCCATTCATTTATTTATTCCACAAATTAAGCATCTACTACAAGCAAGCACGGTTCAGGTACTGGGGATTTGGCAGTGAATAATGCAAACTGCCTACTCTCACGGGGCTTACACTCTAGGAGACAGAGACAAACAATAAACAAACGATGTGTCTAGTAGAAATTAATGCTGTGGAGAGAAATAAAGCAGGATTGAGAGAATGGGAATACTGGAGTTAGTTCTATTTTATATAGGATGGCCAGGGAAGAACACCAGTAAAATGACATTTCAGCAGAAATCTGAGGAGGTAAGGGAATGAAAACATGCATAAATCTGGAAAAAGAGTATTATATGCAAAGGAAACAATATGTACAAAGACCCTTAGACAGCAATGTGCTTAGTGTGTCTGTGGGACAGCAAGGAGGCTAATGTAGTAGAGTAGAAATAAGCACAGATCACATAGAGCCTTGTAGACCACTAAGGATTTGGCTCTTATTCTAAAGTGAGGCAGGTAGCCACTGGTGTGTGCTGAGCAGAGGAGAGGTTTAATGTGATTTTGTTTTAGAATAACCACTGGTTCCTATGTGAAGACCAGACTGAGGTAACAAGAATGAAGCAGTTTAGGAAATTTTGTCAATAATTAGGCAGGAGGTGACAATGATCTGGACCAGAGTGGTAACAAAAGAGGTGATGAGAAATGACTGGATTCTAGATATAGCAGAACTGACAGCATTTGCCAGGGACTGCTTATTGGGTGTGAAGAGAAAGCACAGTCAAGAATGCTTCTAAGTTGTCTCACCTGAATAAATGGAAGAATTTACTTAGAATCCATTTACTGAGATGTGCAACTTATTTTATCTCTGAGCTTCAGTTTCCCACCTGTGAAATGGAGACATTCATTCCTGCCTTCTCTACCTTATGAAAGTCCACTGTGATCAGGATGAGCCATTTTATACTACCTAGCCAATGATATAGTTTTGTATCAGGAAGTTTAAACTATTTCTGATGGATTGTGGAATGGCTACTCTCTTAAGGTTCCAGAGTAAAAACTCTAATATATGTTAAGTGTATACTAAAGGCTTAAGGCTATTCTGGGAAGAACATTGCTCTATTACACACAAACTCATAATGATTAGGATTTTCTAAATTAACACTGTTAGAAAATCGGTAATCGGCAAAACCCTCTAAGGTCTCTAGTTATTTTAATCTACAGAGGGGAAAATTTTGGGATATATTATAAGGGTAGAAGGTGGCTTTGAGGAATGGTCTTTTCTCCTCAAATTTAGAAATCTTGTGAAATAGTTAAGAGTACAGGCTTGAAGGCAACAATTTATCCACATATGGACCCCAGTTCTGTCACTTACTACCTGTGTGATCTTAGATAAGTCACTTAATCTCCCTAAAGATCAGTGTCTTCATCTATAAAATTAAATATAACAGCTACCCACTAGAAGATTATGATAAATAAATGATTAAGTATATAAAATGCCTGCCACATAGTAATTGTTCACTCCTTCACAATATTTACTGAATGAGTAATCAATCGTTTTCAGCTTCCTTTGCTAATATTATCATTTATGATCAGAACCATTACCTTAAACTATCTGCATAAAAGAGAATGGGGCAGCCAAAAATCTTCTGGTTGCAGAATGAATTAAGCAAGACACACATGATATTAAAATATGTGAAAACCTCCTTATCAAAAGACTTTGTGGAGAAAATTAGGGAGTTATAAAAATTACTTACCCCCGGAAATGGAAAGATGAACAAACTCAGCCCATGAAGTGCCTATGAGCTTCATGGCTCAATAGTAAAATTAACAAATAGACCATTATTATGACTAATACTAGGTAAATCAATAAGCAAACCATAGAACTCAATCTGAAAAAACAAAAGACTGTATCCAAAATCACACAAAGGTTTCAGTGTAAAACTCATACAGGAATGCACACAGACATCATGAAGTCATACGCATAAGTCATGGCCTACCCCAATTGTCTTTTCTTTCACAACTAATCATGTTATGTAATAGTAACTGTCTATTAAAGAGGTCTTTTCCCTGCAAGGTTTAAAGAAAGACTGCAAGTTAATATGTGAGTTACTTCTTGGATAATAGAAATAGTTCTATTAATGATAACTTTATAAAATTTTAGTGAGAATATTTACCTGAGTAACTCTTATCTCTGTTTTCATCAAGCTCAGTACTGGTGGTAGCCACTGTATCAGCCAAAGCTACAAGGAACATCTGCTCCAAACGGGTAAGGCCTGGCAGGCTTGAGTGCATAAGATGACTTGAAAGCACCCTAGCATGTTCTTGGCCAAAGTAAGCTGGTCCATATTGGGAAAGATTTATTACTTTTGACTTTTCTCTTTTTTCTGGCTCTAAATCAATCTCATCTATTGTTATATCCTGTACTTGGAACAGCTCTGAATACTGATCCTCTGGATGACTTTTGGTATGAGCTTCATATTCATAACCCTGTGGTATTTTTGTACTTTCTTCTGAAATTCTGTAAGTTGCATCTTGATCTGCAGCAAGCAATGCATACAATGGTAGTGGCGGAATAGAATCAATCTCAGTATAATCTCGAGTACCATCTTTTCCTATGGTGACTGTATCTTTTGCTGTACTGCCACTTACACTAATGGTTCGAGAAAAATGTCGTTTAGTTCCTTCTCCAGCATCAGCATCTCTAACTATTGCAACTTCACCTGCAATACATTTTACTAAATGAGAGAGAATAGCTTTAGCCCTGCGAACTTTCCCTAAATCCATCAATTCTAACAGTTGAGTGGGATGATACTGTGGGAGAGTAGGAGAAAGTACATGTGCAGCCTCAAACAGGCCACCATCTTGAACTACAGTTGGTGAACAAAAATTATCATCAGCAACAGCTGTTCCTTCAACAATACTTTTTCTTGACAACATGTTAGATCTAAAGACAGAATGATCTTGTATTGCAGTCTCTTCTGCATCAGGACTACCAGCTTCAGTGTCTCCAAATCTGACACCATGCTTCCACTGTGCATATACGTGCATTTCACAATCCATCCCTACCACCAATATTCCATCTCTTACCCAAGAGAGAGACACAGGCAGTGAAGGTGTACCATCAACAGAAGACACTAAGTCTATAGATCTAAGAAGAACCCATCTTGACCTAACTCCTTGCTTGATACTACCACCTAGTGGTAAAGTAATGACAGCTACTCCATCCTTACTGTTGGTTTGTTCAGTCACAATTCCTGAAAGCCGCCCATACATGAAGATATTAGCACCGACCCCCACAGTGAGAATGTGGGAACCATCTTCTTTTGATACCCAATCCAAATGTACTAAGTGCTTGATATTCGGAATAAGATATCTATCCTTGCTCAAAACGGCGTCTGATTTGCTGTACACAAACAGATTACTGTCAACACTGATTCTTGAATCAATTACACTCCCAACCTTGACCAAGTCATCAAGATGAATTGTTTGTTCTAAAACCCATTCTGACCCTCCCGTAGATTCACATTCAAATATGCAAACATGCATAGAAAATTCTTTGGAAACAAAACCATTGTGTTGGATAGGTTGTTTGTAAGCCACTGCAAGGCGACCTGTGTATGAACAGCTAACAGCAACTGGTCTTCCCACAATGCTCACTGTACTGCTATTATCTTCTCCTTCATCATTCATCAAGGGCCATCTCCTCCAGTGATAGGTTTCTTTCTCATCACTTTTACACTGTACGTTGGTTTCCATACTACATTTCCAGAAGCGTACTTTATTGTCAGAACAAGTTGTAACCACTAAGTAAGGTGCAAGGCACACTGGATAAATTGAGGAAGAACTCAGATGGCCTTAAAAAAGAAAAAGCATACAGTCATAATAATGGAACCACAAAATAATATGCTAATAATTATTAATAATAACATGCAAATTCTGGAATGTGATCAATCCAAAGTCACTATGAGCTTCTTCAGAATAACTCTGCAGTCCCCGCTCCCCCTTAACTAGTGTCCAACACTAAATGTCCATTGGCCAAGGTAGTTATAGAAGTACTGAACAGCTCATTGGTAAAATCAAAATATGAAATAATAATAATCATTTAATTTGTTTTTAGGTAATTAAGCATAAATTAGGCAAATATTTCATTAAAATTTCAAGTCAATGTTTAATAAATAAATTATATCTGCCGTAATTTTTATGCCTTTGCCTCAGCATGCTTCACTGCACTTTCATTCTCTCTCTTTTATCTCTTCCATCATAGATGCTTAAGTAATCTTTACAATTTGCCCTTCAAATGTCCCTAACCTGCCCAGAAATAATCCAGACCCTAGACCTGCCCCTACCATCAAAATGTTTTCAGATAACTAAATAGACTGCTAGATCTCACTCTTTTTACCAGGTTTAATTCATGGTCTCTTAACACTGAACCAGACCCTCGCATTTATTTCTGCCTGCAAAAGACTAACACTGCCCATCTTATTGTTGACATTTAATACTGATATGATAGAATAGATATAATGGTATTGGGGTAACAGCAATTAAGACTGTGGTCAGAAGACCAATATTCAAGTTCCACTCCACTGATACCTTCATAACAGTGGAAAAAACACAAACATCTGAGCCTGTTCCATCCAAATAATAGGAATCAAGTTACTATTTCTTTTGGAGTGTTACTGTCAAATGACATATGTGAAAGTATTTTATAAAGCTCCTGAAGAATATAATTTATTATTATCAATGCCAACAAACTTGTTTAAGTATATCCCAAATTTACCAAATATTTTTAAAAATTAAAAAACTAGCCTAGATCTGCACTTGCCACAAAAACCCAGAGTAAACTATTAATGTGATCTTTCCAACTCTGAATTCAACCCCATCTTAGGGATGAATAAAAGAACCCTCATCCCAAAATCGTTCACCAGTAACTGAATAGTCTTGAACCTCCAATTTCAGTTCCCCAAAAATACTATTCTAGGAACTTCTCCATTACAATTCCACAACTTACAGACCATTTTAAATTTGTCTTCCAGACCCGCCCTCCAAACTATCTTATCTACCTTGTCTACCTTGTTAAAGTGAGTATCATTCTAGGCTAGCCAAACTAGTTTGTATCCTACATTTCTTTGCCAAAGTATTTGCTAACTCTAGTGCAAGCACACTTAATAAAAGTGAGACACGATGAGTATAATGTGAATGAAAAGACTTAATTTAAAAAATAAGCTTCACTGATTCATAAATGAATGTATTTGTTCTTCACAATTTTGCTATTATAGTATTCCTACTGATAGGAAATTATAGCGCAGGCAAGAAACCTCACATTAAAATATTTACACCATTTTTTGTCAAGATGATTACATTTATTACAGAAGATTATTTCTTATAAAACATGTTTCTAAACAGATGTATCATTACTAGAAACTAAATCTTTATTTCAATGTCAACAGAGAACACTTCAGAAGAGTTCATGCATTTTATCCACTGAAGGTTGCTCTGAGCTACAACTGCCTGGTTTTGTTACCTTACCTGCTGAAGGTGTTGCTCTTATTACTTCAACTCCTTCTGGGAGATCAAGAGGTTGGCTGTATACCAGTCTAGAACTCAGAATAAGTTTACTAGCAGTTTGAAGATTGGCAATTGATGAAGAATGAGGCATGGGGCTCACACTGGGAGAGGCTTCTGGAGAAGAGTCTACATTCTTCTGTCCAGGGACTGAAAGAAGACTCTCCGATGAAACACCTTCTGTGGCCTTTGCTTTAAATAAATTACAAAATTATGGAATATATTACTATCATTACTATACATATGAAGTAGAAAAACAAATTTTGTTATCATTTAAGAAATATAGTTTCTTAAAAGTACTTTGGAAACAAGGTTACTTTTCAGACTTTGCTCAGTTACCTTGACAATTTAAAAAAGAAAAAAAAATTTTTTTCTACTCTTTTTTTTTTTTTTTAAGAGAGAGAGAAACATCGATGTGAGAGAGACACATCGACTGGTTGCCACCCACAGGACCCCAACCGGGGTAGGGACAAACTGCAACCGAGGTACGTGCCCTTAGCGGGAACCAAACCTGGGTCTCTCTGGACTGCAGGCCGACGCTCTAACCGCTGAGCCAAACCGGCCAGGGCTACTGTTTTACTCTTTCTTAGCATCTCCACACAGGGTCACTGTCAGGAAAGAATCGCAACACATAAAAACTAGAAAAAAAGTTAAGCTATCTAGTCCAATGTTCTCAACTTTTAAAACATATAGAAAGCTAGGACCGCCCCGGCCGGTTTGGCTCAGTGGTTAGAGCGTCGGCCTGCGGTCCTGAGAGACCCGGGTTCGGTTCCCGCTAAGGGCACATACCTCGGTTGCAGTTTGTCCCCGGCCCTGGTTGGGTCGTGTGGGTGGCAACCACTCGACGTGTCCCTTTCACGTCGATGTTTCTCTCTCTCTCTCTTTCTCCCTCCCACACTCTATCTGAACAAAAAATAGAAAAAATGTCCTCGGGTGAGGATAAAAAAAAAAAAGAAAGAAAGCTAGGACCTTGTTAACATCAAGGTTCTTAGGCCTAACCACAAAGACATTGATTTAGTTCTTTTGGGGTAGGTCCCAGAAATCTGCATTAATAAGCAGCCTGGGTGTTGCTGAAATAGATGAGTCATGAATCAAACTTTGAGAAATAATAAGGTACTGCCTCACTTAATAAATTTAAACTCAGAGAACTTAATGATTTTCCTCAGGTCATATAATTAACTGTGGCAAAGAAGATACTAAAATACAAACCTTTTACATATTAAGTGCTAAAACAAAAGAATGATTTTAAGAACAAATACAAAAAATAAAAGTTCCGATCAAATTTTAGATAGTATTAGTTGACTGGCTTTGTAAGGTACACTGACCTTGATCTTCTTCCAAAGAGTTTCAATCTTTCACATTAAAGTGAACTGTAAATCTCTAAACAGATTCAGTTACCTGTGCTTCTGCTTCATGTGAGGGACATTTTGTATTATATTTATCTGTTTGTGTGTCTGTCTCCCCCCATTAGACTATGACTTCATCAAGGGCAAGGATGATGTCTTATCGCTTTGTACATTTAAAGAAGCACCAGAATACCAAAACATACTAATCAATCCCCTTTTGCTGTTGGTAGAAGTTAAATGTCACTCTATTTTACAATGGCAGACCACTCAAGAGGAAATAGGAAACATCTTTCATAAAATGGAATAAGACTACGAACTTGAATAAGTACTACTCCTGGCTCTATCACTAACTAGATGTTGTTCACCTAGTGTATTCCTTAGGCAATGCACTTCGCTGTCTCTGGCTATTTTCTCATCTTCAAAAAACGTTGATCTATATTTCTCCCCGTAAAACAGGTATTTTTCACATATATATCTCTCATACTAAGAAAGACAATGAGATTTGCAGGAAAAAGCAAAGGCTTTAGAGCTAAAGACCTGACACTGAAACTTGGTTTTGTGACAGGCTAGATGTGGGACTTGGTCAAGTTACTTAATATTATTATTCCATTAGTAAGGTGGGGATAATATCTATCTTATATGTAATGCACCTATCTCAGTGGCTGGCACCTACAAATTACTCAGCATGTTTCTTCCCCATCTAAATTTAAGCCTATCTTTCAAACACTGCAGGATTTTCAACACACTGATGAACTCAAGAAGTAGCTGTGAATGGCAATATACACTGTTAAATCTGTTGCAAATGTTAGGACCAAAAAATAGGTGCTTTCTGCCATAGTTGAAAAGAGCATATTGTGTGTTTCAGTCTACTATAATCTTACTGTTTGTGATCATACATTGTTGTCACAAAGGTAAGCAAGCAGCTCTACACTAGCCCTGGCTTTAGGAGAACAACAGTGGGACGTTCTGCTCATAAGCAGTGAGGAGAGAAGGTTCACATGATTCCTGTCCTACCACAGGGATCTGTTACCTTATTAATCTCTTCAGAACCATTCCTGGCTCTGTGCCCAACTCTAGAAAATACCCTATTCTCTGGTGAGTTAAGAATTCTCTTCCTGCCCAGCCAGTATGGCTCAGTGGATTGAGTGTTGTCCCATGGACTGAGATGAGAAGTCCCGGTTCAATTTCTGGCCAGGGCACATGCCCAGATTGTGAGCCAAATCCCCAGTGGGGGGTGTGCAGGAGGCAGCCAATCGATGTTCTCTCTCATCAATGTTTCTATCTCTCTCGCCCTCTCCTTTCTTTCTCTAAAATCAATTAAAAAAAAAATTTTTTTTTTTAAAGAGCCCTGGCTCGTTTGGTTCAGTGGTTAGAGCATTGGCCTGCGGTCCAAAGAGACCCGAGTTCGGTTCACGCTAAGGGCATGAACCTCGGTTGCGGTTTGTCCCCAGCCCTGGTTAGTTGTGCAGGTGGCAGCCACTCGATGTGTCCCTTTCACATCGATGTCTCTCTCTCTCTCTCTTACTCTCTCTCCTTCCCACTCTATCTGAACAAAAAATGGAAAAATGTCCTCGGGTGAGGATTAAAAAAAAAAGAAAGAAAGAAAGAATAAAATCTTTTAATAACTCAAATATTTTTAGTTAAGTAGTTTAAAGGAGATTCAGTTTGATATGCAGTTCTTCATTTTAAGAATTATCTCTTAAAAAGTAACAGTTTATTTTAAAAACAAAGATCTATGATCAATATTTTTGCTTTATACTAAATATTTTCTACTTTGTTAAGAAATTAATGTAAATGCACAGAGCAAAAGCATGGCTGAAATAATTTTTTATCAGTGGTACATTTCCTAATGTGTTACCAAAACAATTCTACTTATGAGCTTCAGATGCTCAACCATATTTCTCTAAATAGCAAATTTGCTTCTCTCAGTGATACTAAAGCTAATGTTCGTTGCATCAGAAAGCATTATGTATTAATCAACAGAAAAGTACTTTAATTCTATAGAAAACTAATGTATAGAGACATAGTCATAATAAACATTAAGTACTAATGGGAAAATGTCAATCAAGCTTTTTTTTATGTTTAATGTGTTCATAATGTTTTTAGGTTTACCTGTTTCCTTAATGATTTATGACATTGTAATGAAAAGTCTGACATATACATAGCTCAATTCACTAACTCGATTTACAGTTCATTAGATCTTCATATTAAAGAATTAAATAATCTAAAGTATATTCCATGAAATAAAATTTCACATTATCTCTACATTAAAGTGACAATATAATTACTTACCTAAACAGGGCTGTACAGATTTAAGATGAAGGTGCCACATATGAAGAATAGAGTAATTACTGCTGTTCTTTTCAATTACTACTAGAAAGAACTTTTCTGAAAATGGTGGTGGGCGATACCCTATTGTTCAAAGGAAAAGGATATTTAAGTTAATATGTTTCTATAGGGTTAAAAGAAAAGACACTTTTTAAAAACATCTCTTAAGACTGGCCAGGGTGGCTCAGTGGTTGAGTGTCAACCCATGCACCAAGAGGTTACCAGTTCAATTCCCAGTCAGGGCACATGCCCAGGTTGTGGGCCAAATCCCCAATGGGGGGCATGCAGGAGGCGGCCAATTGATGTTCTCTCATTGATGTTTCTCTCTCTCTCTCCCTCTCCCTTCCTCTCTCTCTAATATCAATAAAGAAAAAAAAATTAAAAATAAAATAAAAAAATCTCTTAATATGCATAGAAGTTGGGAGGGAGAGGAAAGAATAGACATTTAGAAGCAGTTTTACATAATTTTTGTGCCAAAAGTTAGCTATTAAAGACTAATGGGACTGCGTCAAAAGTATACAAAAGCCAACACGAAGAGATGGGCAATGATGGGCAATGTGAGCATCAGAGAATAAAAATGAATACAATTTATTAACTACAATGACTACATTAAAAAATGAATTCATAAAAATACCTAAGGAGAAAGAGAGGGCACACAGGAAAAAAAGGAAAAGAACAAGAAGAAATGGAGGGAGGAGAGAAAGGAAGAGAAAGACAGAAAAGAGACAGAAACACACAGAGAGCAAAAGAGGGAAGGAGAGTACAAGAGCCACGCCAGTCTCACTGGACGCCCCTCAAAGTGTCAGGGGCACTAACTCCGTATAACTGGCAATTAAAAGGAAAAAATGAACCCTGGCCAGTTTGGCTCAGCGGTTAGAGTGTCGGCCCAGGGGCCAAGAGTCGCGGGTTTGAACCCAGTCAAGGGCATATACCTCGGTTATGGTTCTGTCCCTGAGGTTTCTTTTACTCTTTTCCACCCCTGCTCTCTCCCCCTCCCTCCCACCCTCCCTCTTTCCCACTCTATCTGAAGATAAATGGAAAAATATCCTCGGCTAAGGACTTTTTTTAAAAAAGAAAAAAAATGAAATAAACACTTATCTTGTTTTTCCTATAATGAAAAGAGCATTAAAAAACGTCATGGGCCCTGGCCGGTTTGGCTCAGCGGTTGGAGCGACGGCCTGTGGTACAGAGAGACCCGGGTTCGGTTCCCGCTAAGGGCGCATGCCTTGGTTGCAGTTTGTCCCCGGCCCTGGTTGGTCGTGCGGGTGGCGGCCACTCGATGTGTCCCTTCACATTGATGTTTCTCTCTCTCTCTCTTCCTCACTCTCCCTCCCGCTCTATCTGAACAAAAAATGGAAAAATGTCCTCGGGTGAGGATAAAAAAAAAACATCATGGGGTAGGGGCAGTGGTAGTAGTACAGAAGAGACTTTAGAAAATTTATCTATTTTTTTTTTCATGAAAACCCATTACTTAAGGACATAATTTTCCCTGTTCTTCATATATGTAAATTATACTCTTCATATATGGAAATGAGATCTACATAGGACAACAAAAACTTTCCTTGAACATAAAAATCCATGACAACTCAATGGCAATGAGCAGTGTCTGGGTCCAGATTGTGGTCTCTAAATCTCATTCCCCATTAAAAGAAACAGTCTGGAGCAATGACTCCATTCTTGTAAAGGACAGCTACAAGACAAGCCTGGAACATCTAGCTGTTCCTGAAAGAAAGTAAACTACTGCCCAGCTGGTGTGGCTCACTGGTTGAGCATCGACCCATGAACCAAGAGGTTGCGGGTCTGATTCCTGGTCAGGGCACATGCCCAGGTTGTGGGCCAAATCCCCAGTGGGGGGCATGCAGGAGGTGGCCAATCGATGTTCTCTCTCATCGATGTTTCTCTCTCTCTCTCCCTCTCACTTCCTCTCTAAAATCAATAAAGAAAAAAAAGAAAGAAAATAAACTACCAAGACTAACAAGATTGTGTCAAAAAGACTCAGAGGACCAACTTGAAAGGGTCCTCACTAGCCTAATATAGGATGATGTGAACAATAAAAAAAAAGATTGAAAATTGATTGAAATATGCTAAGAACATAAATATCCATAAGTAATATGAGCACTTTTCTGTATATATGTTATTATTCAATAAAGAGTTATTTTTTAATGGGTTCATGTGATATCAAAAAGAAAAAGGAAGCCAAACAATAACAACCCCTGTAACCTCTGTGGTAACCTGGGCACAGATTCCTTCCTTTGAAACAGTCAAAGGGAAAGAACTAAGCACTTACCCTGCCTTTCCTAAAAATAAGTCTATTTCAAAGTAGCCAAATACCTCGAGTTGATAAGGGAAAGCTTTTTCTTTACAAATGCTTTTCAGCTAATAAATAAATGAGAACTGATAGAACAGAAAATCATAATTTTGTAATTCTTAATGAAATAATTGATTCAAAAGCAACATTATCAATGGAAGAAACCATGATACAAAAACACTGCTGGCAATCTTTACATTGGAGCCACTACCTGGATCTTCACTCTTAGCATCACTAAACATGAGACATTCTAACATTTTTTTTCCTGGAGTGATACAGATGAAGTACACAGCATCACCTAAGAAGTTAAGAACCTGTATCTAATCAAGTCTAGAGAGCTAACTTGTACTTTTCAAGAAAAAGTTTAAGTGATATCACAAGTAACTAGTCAGAGAAATTCCTATAAAATCACTTTCTCTAAAACAACTCAGTGGCATAATGAGAGAATAAAGGAGGATCACTTTAGATTAAAACACTCTTAATAAATAATGAAACACAAAGGGTGAACTTCGTTTAGATATGGATCCAACAGATTAAAAACAAATAACCCCACCAATTTTGAAACTACTGCATGAAGTCAATATGCACACAGTTCTGGGGAATTTTATTGTTTTATCAGTGTGCTAGCAGCACACATGTAAGAAAGTCATTTTTAAACATGTAAATGGAAGTACACAGGAGTAAAGTAACAGAAGTGAAACAACATGACGGCTGGCTTTTCTTTAACATAATACAGACAGTGCTGGCTGGTGTGGCTCAGCAGTCAGAATGAAGGCCTGTGTACCAAAGGGTCTCAGGTTCAATTCCTGGTCAAGAGCATGTACCTGGGTTGCAGGTTCAATCCCTGGCCCAGTTAGGACCTCTTATGGAAGGTAACCAATCAATATGCCTCTCTCACATCGATTTTCTTTCTCTCCCCTCTTCCTCCCTCCTTCCCTTACACTCTCTTAAAAAAAAAAAAAAAAAAAGTCAATGAAAAAATATACTCAGGTGAAGATTCAAACATAAATAAAAAATAAATATATAAAAATTAAAATATTTCAGAAAAGAAAAGAAAATAGGGTAAAGTGTGACAAAATCTTAAAATCTTCAATCTAGCCCTGGCCAGTTTGGCTCAGCGGTTAGAGCGTCGGCCTGCGGTCCGGAGAGACCCGGGTTCGGTTCCCGCTAAGGGTGCGTACCTCGGTTGCAGTTTGTCCCCGGCCCTGGTTGCGGGTGGCAGCCACTCGATGTGTCCCTTCGCGTCGATATTTCTCTCTCTCTCTCCCTTCCTCTCTCTCCCTCCCACTCTATCTGCACAAAAAATGGAAAAATGTCCTCGGGTGAGGATAAAAAAAAAAAAAAAAAATCTTCAATCTAAGTTATGGGTACAGGGAGATTAATTCAACTATGCACTCCATTTTTGCCTATTAGTGGCATTCAAAAAAATTTTTTTTCTTTACTGATGTTAGAGAGAGAGGAAGGGAGAAGGAGAAAGTAATAGAAACATCGATGAGAGAGAACACTGACAGGCCACCTCCTGCACACCCCCCACTAAAGATCAGGCTCACAACCCCTGGCATGTGCCCTGACTGGGAATTGAACTGGCGACCTCTTGGTGCATGGGTCAATGCTCAACCACTGAGCCACACCAGCTGGGCTATATGTGGCATTTTTTAAAATTAAGAGTAATTAATTTTACACATATTTATACATCATTTTATACATATCAAGTCTTTTAAGAAACCAGCTATAAAACCAGAAAAAATATCGAAGAAACTTTGGACAAAAACTAAAGGAAAATCAAGGAAGGAGTTAGGAAAATCTTTTTTTTTTATCCTCACCCGAGGACATTTTTGCATTTATCTTCAGATACAGTGGGAGGGAGAGAAGGAGGAAGAGAGAGAAAGAAACATCAACGTGAGAGAGACACATCAACTGGCTGCCACCCACACGACGCCAACCAGGGCCGGGGACAAACTACAACCAAGCGGGAACCGAACCCGGGACTCTCTGGTCTGTGGGCCGACACTCTAACTGCTGAGCCAAACTGACCAGGGCAGGAAAATCTTTGGACCTGATTTTGCTTTGACAAAGAAATATCAAAAGGTAGAAATAAAAAACATTTTTAAGTGTAAGTCTTTCAATTAAAAATATTATAAATAAAAATTCCAACTTTATATAAGCACGGTTTTCTAGTAGATTGGCATGCATTTACTGTTAAAAATAGCATGATAAATGGTAGCTAAGTTTGTTGGAAAGCATATAAAAAAGTTTTACCCAGGTGGAATGCTAAGAAAAAGGAAATTTTACATCTATAAAGTAGTACTGTTATGATATAATGATAGTGTAAAAAAAAAAAACAGAAAACTGAACATGACAACAGAATACATTACAAAGAAGAAAAGTTCTGCTATATGAAGAAAGATACATAAAAGGAAAAAAATTACTAGTCTGAGGGGTGGAAAGATATTTGAGCTAACATCCATAGAAGACAGAAACTCATTCTGATTTTCCACTAAATAAAAGAAAATTATCTGCATGAATTCATCAGAAATACTTTCCTTAAATGTCCATACATAATTCTGTGATAAAAGCCATATACTAAGAAAATTAAATATGTCCATCTAGATACTTACAATCCATAACCAAATGAGATAAAGTATCTGGAAACTCTTTGTAAACTAAAAAGTACTGACCAGAGAAAATGAATTATTAAAATAGAATATGTCTTCCCTTCTTCCAAATAGAAAGTAGTCTATTCAATATGTTCTATGTTTAAATACAACATGGCAGTTTTATAATTAAAGTTATATCTTGTAAAGGGGAAAATTTTAAGCTAAATACTAGTTTAAAGTAAACATCATATAATTTGTTGTAGAAAGGTCTTATGGAGAACCACTTTCTTTCACAAAAAGAAAAAAGGAAGAAATGTTATACTTCAAGAGAAAACTGTAAGACCATACCTTTAATTCACAGCACACCTGAGGTTTCTAGCATACCATACAACATAGTGTCTTATACTCTATATTCAACAAGTCTGTAGCAATTTACTATATTTTTAACTTACTAATATTAATTGGCCTGCTTAAAATACCATAGGGAACTTTATACCACTCAGAACAATTTAACTGTACAGTTAAACAATTAAAATTAATTTTTAAAATAATTAAATTAGGTTTCATAAATAAGATTGCTTGTTAAAACTTATTGAGGTGTCACTGATTAATAAAATTACACAGGTTTCAGGTGTACAAATCTAGAATATATCATATGTATATCATATTGCCTGTTCATCACCATAAGTTAAGCCTCCTTCCATCACTGTTTTATCCCCCCTATGCCCTCTTCTACGTTCCCCAACCCCATTTCCTCTGGCAATCACCACACTGCTGTCTGTGTCCATGAGTTTTGTTTGTTTGGTTGGCTGGTTTTTTGCTTAACCCCCATCACCTTCTTCACCCAGCCCTTCAACCCCCACCACTCTGACAGCTGTCAGTCTGCTCTCTATCTGTGAGTCTGAATCTATATAGTTTGTTAGTTTATTTTGTTTATTAGATTCCACATATGAGTGAAATCACATAGTACTTGTCTTTCTCTGACTGGCTTATTTCACTTAACCTAATCCAGGTCCATCCATGCTGTCACAAAAAGGTAAGATTTCCTTCTTTTTTGTGGCTGAGTAGTATTCCATATATAAGATTTCTTAACAGAAGTTTATGTTGCCAATGAAACTGTCTTTCAAAATGTAATATCAGCCATATGCCTTCTAAATCTACAAACAAGCAATTCTGACAGAACTGGTTTATTTGCTGAAAATTATTAGAGTGATTACTTGTGATAAAAAAGATCTATATTTTCTGGAGGCCTTTTAAAAAGTTATAGTAAGTAAACTTGAGACTATTTTTTAAAAGTACCTTGTGATGGCTGAAAAAATACTTCTGCTTCCTTTTTCTCCAAATCTTCTTTATGTGGTTTATATCCTATAATGAAGTCTTCTTGAAACACATGAAGCAACTGTGTATTTGAACCACACTACAAATATGAAAAAATGTTTTAAATTTTTGAAATTATTTATCTCCCATACATCACCACACCAAGAACACCAACGTACAATAAATAAATCTAACAATTCCTATTCTTTTTCTATTAATTGGAAAGGAGAAAGCAACAGAAAAAGAAAATCATTAGAACTACCTGGGCAAAGAAAAATACTTTCAAATATGCTATATCCAATAGCAGAAATGAGGAGCTCTAATAAACAAATCAACAAGTTTGCTTCTCAAAAAAATAAATAAATAAATAACAAAACATAGTTAACTGATTTATACCACTCTGGGCTCAAAAGTATCAGGTCTCATGCCTGGCAGGAGATGGCAAACCTAACTAAGTAAGGCACACTAGCACAGGATTCCTTTGGTTTTCCTAATTCCACTTAAAAAACAAAAACAGAAAGGTTCTCACAAAGTACTCCCAATAAATCTGTCTGGCAGGAATTATGAGTAATCCTCAGCCAGTTGAGGATGACACACCTCTGTAGCAATGTACTCACATGTAACTAGGATTTCTGGGACAGCTGAAGCATCACTGTCAGCTGCTATGCTATATGATCATGTTTTTGGACCACAGAAAAGACAATCAAAAAGGCAACTTAGAATCACAAAAATGAACAGAAATTGAAGGAACGTCTAGATCAAACAAAAACCTATTATGGAAATGTGTCAGGAAATGTGTCAGATGGTTGGCCCACAGATTCCAAGGTAGAAATATGAAAAAAATATTTTCATATTCATAGTATAAAAGGTCTCTCACTCAGAGAAAAAGAATAAATGAAATAAAAGGGAAGGGTGCTGTCTTCAAATACAGAAATCATCTAGTACACTGGTCATAAACCTAGAATGAGTTTTAAACGTTATCATTGATAAAAAGGCTAAGTCATTTATCAGTGCTTACAATTTACCAGCCTTTGTATTAAAGACAGCCACGCCCTAGCTGGTGTGGCTCAGTTGGTTGAGTGTTGTCCCATGCACCAAAAGGTAGGTCTGGAACATGCCCAGCTGCAGGCTCAATCCCCAGGGTGTGTGTGTGTGGGGGGGTGGGGGGGAGAGGCACACAGGAGAGGCAGCGGATTGATGTCTCATTCTCACATCAGTTTTTTTATTTCTCTCTCTCTCTCCCATGCCCTTCCTCTCTCTCTAAAAAAAAAAGAATTGAATCAATTAAAGAAACCTTGGGGAAAAAAAATAGCCACAACTAGGAAGGAAAAAATTGTGAGCAGGTATAAAGTGAAAAGCAGAATGCCAGTGAGTATCATCAATTCACAGTATTTAATACACTATATCAATATCCTGGTAAAGAGTAAAGAATGAGCTAAAGTGAAGGATGAATTTAATACCCACTCCTTTAAAAATTAAGACATCTATGTGATTGTCTTCTACAATATCCCTATGGAAGGGAAAAAGGAAATCACAGGTTGAATATGTAAGAAAGGCATAATACTAAGGGAGAGAAAAGTTCAGGATTTCCTAGGAGGCATTAGTAGTCATTTGAGTCTGGCATCCACAGTTCTGTTGCCAAGAACTGAAGTGGTAATTTCTCTACATTGGTGAAAATTATTACGTTTTCCCCAAGAAACATAAAAGGCACCAAGGAAAAATAATGACTAAACTCTATAGTTGTTTCTAAATATGGTTGCCTCTTTCTTCATTTCCTTGTTTGAAAATATTGATAACTTCCTGACCAAAGGAGTCTTTTCTTATATTGAGAGTGAGATATTAGTTCTATTTCTTAGTCCATAAACACGACCCTGAAGAAACAAATAACCTCAGAGCTAGAATAAATTCACAAACTCTCTATAGGGAAAAGGGTTTTCATTTCCTCAGTAGTAGCTGAGGAAGAGTACTGGCTACCCAAAAGACCTGTGATTAGAAAGTAAATGTATATTTTGATCCTATTTTCATCTGCATTTTAATGGACCTCACAGAAATATCTAATGTTCAGCCTGGGAAGGCAAACACTCTAAAGTTGAAGTCACCCTCTACTGAGTTAAAATGAGTAATAATGTAAAAGAAACCGCAAACCAAACATCTACGCAGCTGTAATATATGTTCCCTTATGGCTCTTCAACTGAATCCAATGCTCTTTAAACAAGAAAATATGGCTATAGATAAAATTCAACTGGAGAAGAGTAATTCCTAAATCATTATATTTCCACCAAAAGAATCAAGAGAAGTTGGCTGTATTTCATCTCAAACAGAGAATTATTTTGAGAATGAAATATATCATATGGCATATCAAACATTGGGAAAAAGTATATTAAGCATGTTTTTACTTGGTTGGTTATTGCATCAAGTTCAATGATGCAGCCAGGTCGAGCAGTAGACTGTTGGCTCACAATATTAAACACTTCTCCAATAAGTTTCTGTAAATAAAAAACACAAAATGTTAATAATCAACAATTTATGAATCTACTGTCAATGTGATATAGCATCTCAGGCATTAACGGCTCCTCTAAATTAACTGATTGACAATGACAATTTAAACATTCAAAGAAATATTTCAATTTGTTATACTCAGTCTTATTCTCATTTTTAAATTAACTAAGCAGTTAGAAAAAGTGTTTACATTAATAGTATATAACTTCAAGGCATTCAGTTATTTTAACATCTTCTTCATGTTGCAACCTTAAAATGCCAAGGCAGATATTTTGATAATATTCCTAAAGAGTTTTTATTCATTAATGCCAGAAAATTAAAAATTATAATGAATTCTGGTTTTGGTATGAATATTTAAACTTAAAATAATGTCAGTTTTAATATACTTACTTTCAATTTACAATACTTTTCAACTACTTTAATATTCTGGGGACAAATTAACCACCAAAAAAAAAAAAAATACAGAAACATGATTATAGGCTAAATAATCTTCCTTTTGCCTCAGGATCCAATATGGTTCATCATGGCACTGTTAGATCCTGTCTTTATTTAAAATGTTGGCATTTAGCCCTGGCTGGTTTGGCTCAATGGTTAGAGCATCAGCCCAAGACTGAAGGGTTGCAGGTTCGATTCCAGTCAAGGGCACATATCTGGGTTGTGAGTTTGATCCTCACCCTAGTCGGGGTTGTATGGAAGGCAACTAGTCGATGTGTCTCTCTTACATAAATGTTTCTCTCTCTCTTCCCCCTCTCCCTCCCTCCCTTCCACTCTCTCAAAATCAATGGAAAAATATCCTCAGGTGAGGATTAACAACAATAAAATGTTGGCATTTAGTTCATGATGGAATTTTTGCTTTAATTTTGATTGTTTAAAATATTGTACTAAGCCCGGCCAGTGTGGGTTAGTAGACTGAGCATCGGTCCTGTGGACTGAGGGGTCCCAATTTGATTCCTAGCCATGACACATACCCAGGTTGCGGGCTCGATCCCCAGAATGGGGCATGCAGGAGGCAGCTGATTGATGTTTCTCTCCCTCTCTCTAAAAAAAATCAATAAAAACATTTTTTTAATGTCTAAAAAAATATTGCACTAAAATGGTATTTATCTTGATTGCTCTTTTTTGGCACTCCTTTAAGTTTTTTTACCCCAGGTGAATGCCTCACTCACCTTAATTCCAGCCAATCTGAAAGAAATATGGCACTAAGTCTAATCCCACAAAACCTGATGGGCTTAACCAAATGACTCTTCACCTGGAAGCAGCTGGCTTAACAGAACAGTGACATGCCTACTGAACTCACAGCACCAGCTGGGGGACAATACCCTATGTGGGAGGGTGCTGTCCTTCATGCTGCAGTGTCTTAAACTAATGATGAGTAAGATGCCATTTCCTCCACAGCTAGGTCTGCGAATCAAAGGGTGGAGGTGGAGGTAGCCTTCTCCCCATTACACCTAACAACACACCTATAGAATTTTTTATTCCTATCCCACAATCTTGGGCTAGATGTGTCTGGAGAGTGCTAGTGTTAAAGAAACAAAAAAACATTTCTGCCAGGGAACATGGTCAGAGGTCCATTATACTGAAAGCTGAGACTGGCCCTCGACTATTTTGAACACCTGCTACTTAACCAACATGCAGAGAAGAGTGACTGGTCAGTGTGATTGACCCTGTTTTGTTACTACAAAATGAGGACAAAAAAGACTGTGCCTGAAACTCAAGAAATTCTTGGTATTCCCATAACCCATTTTAAAAATTGATGGCAAACAGTAGCAACTTAAAACAGATAGGACCTCAAAGGACCTGGATTCTGTGGGAATGTTTGGGACACTCCACTAGGTTTAAAACAGAAAAGTCAACAAAACAAAACACCCAAGGTGCTACAAAAGGTATAAGGGAATGTAGAATTTGGTAGTGGAAGAAAGAGGCTATGATTATCGAATGTTGGCTTTGTGACTGTCCACAGACACAGGGGCTAGGATAGTTTTCCATTATGTTAATTGTTTCTTTTCTCCCACAATTTCCCTGCTGTGACAAGTACTGGTGGTACAATAAATACAATTTAGATTCCAAGTAGTATTTATTAAGACTGAACTGGCATCATTCCACAATGATACAATATCGAACGGGAATCTGTGTTTCCCATCTTAGAGATAAAAGTTTCTTCCTCTAAAGAAGAGAAATAGAAGCCAAGAGACAAAAATTGTGCACTTTGCTGGCTATTCTTTATTTGCATCTAAACCTTGATGCCTTCTCCACCCTCATCTGCCTTGTTCTGTGCTCCAAGAGACTGACTTCTGGACTATATCACCTAGCTCCCAGGCCTTCTTCCGCTTAAGGTTGAATTCAGTCAATGGGAACAGTGGCCAGAGACTGGAGAGAGGAAAGAGAGGTTGGGATATTCATTTCCAGTGCTCCCCACAGTCTGGCAAACTTTCCGTGCCCCCTAGGATTCAAATCTTTTTGGATGTTCCTCATGGAATTTTTAAAAAGCCAGCCTCTTCTCAGCATCTACCAAAAATCTCATTTGAGGAAGAGGGCAGCATGTGACAACCTGCTGCAGTATTTCAACTCTCAATCAGTAGAGGAAGTAACTAAGAGAACTGATTACTTCTTGTAAGTCAGTACTGCTCTGACTTACAAGAAAACAAAAAAGATGAGCAGAGAAAATGGGAACCTGACAGAAAGTAATCATGTTCTCTTAAGAATTTAAGATCAACAATAAGGACATGGCTCTGTAGTCTACATTTTAGAAGGACAAAAATCTCCAATTTCCTTATAGTATGAGGTTCTGAAAGTTAAAATGGGTCAAGAAACTATGGAGGCTCAACAGACTTTGGAGGCTCCAGACTAAATGCACTGCAAATATAATTGATGAGAGAAACAACTGATTAGTATAGTGGGTTGAATACTGTCTCCCCAAATTCATGTCCACCAAGAATCTCAGAATGTAACCTTATTTGGAAATAGCGTGTTTGCAGGTGTAATTAGCTTTAAGATAAGGTCATACTGGATTAGAGTGGATACTAAATCCAAGGAATGGTATCCTTCTAAGAGGAGGAGGAGGAGAGGACATCAGAGACATTCAGAGAGAAGATGGCTATGTGAAGACAGAGGCAGAGACTAGAGTGTTACAGCTTCAAGTCCAGAAACACCAAGGATATAGTGAGCTGAATGCAAATGAAAATACTACTTATAAATGCCATAGCAGAGAGGGAAATTTACAGCACTAAATGCATACATTAGAAAATAAGAAAAGTTTCAAATCAACAATCCAAATTTCTATCTCATGAAAAAAAGCAAGCAGAAGGAAATAATAAATAAAAGGATAGAAATTAATGAAAATTTAACAAAACAAAGGCTCCTTGAAAATAAAATTAATGAACTTCTAGCAAGAATGAAAAGAAAAAAAGAGAGAAGACACTAATCACTGTATTAGGAATGAAATAGTGGGTATCACTACAGACCCTGCAAATACCAAAAGTTAATAAAGGAATACTCTGAAAATTCTATGTGCAGCCCTGGCTGGTTTGGCTCAGCAGTTAGAGTGTCGGCCTGTGGTCCACGGAGTCCTGGGTTCGATTCCAGACAAAGGCATGTACCTAGGTTGTGGTTCGTCCCGGACCCAGTGGGGGTCATGCTGGTGGCAACAAATGTGTCTCTCTCACATCGATGTTTCTCTCTCTCTGTCTCCCTCCCTCCCACTCTATCTGAAGATAAATGTAAAAATATCCTTGGGTGAGGATTAAAAAAAGAAAATTCTATGTGCATAAATTTGGTAAATTAGACAAAAGGGACCAATTACTCAAAAAACACAAACTGCCACAACTCATGCTACATAAAATAGGTTATGTGAATAGCCCCGTGGAAAGCCTAATTAAAGAAAATAAATCATGCCATGGCTGGTGGCTCAGTTGGTGGCTCAGTCATCCCATACAGCAAAGGGTTGCAGGTTCAATTCCCAGTTGGGGCACATACCTAGGTTGCAGGTTCAGTTCCTGGTCAAGGTGCATATGAGAGGCAGCTGATCAATGTTTCTCTCCCTCTCCCTCTCCCTCTCCCTCTCCCTCTCCCTCTCCCTCTCCCTCTCCCTCTCCCTCTCTCTCTGCCCTTTCCTCTGTCTCTAAAATCAATAAACATATATTCGAGTGAGGATTAAAAAAAAAGAAAAAACTGAATCATTATTTTAAAACTCTCTAAAAAGAAGTCTCTAAGTCAGACAGTTTCACTGGGGAGTTGTGCTAAACATTTAAAGAATACCAATACATATAATTTATTTCAGAAAATAGAAAAGGGTACACTTCTCAGTTCATTTTATGAAGTAGTATTATCCTGATACCAACACCAGACAAGAATACTGCACAAAAAAAAACAAAACTATAGACCAATGTCTTTCATGAATATAGACACAAAAACATTAGCAAATAGAACTTAGCAAAATATAGAAAGAATTATACACCATGATTAAGCAGGGTTTATATCAGAAATGCAAGACTGGTTCAATATTTGAAAATCAATTAATGTGATTCACCATGTGAACCAAAACTAAAGAGAAAAAAATTACATATCATATCAATTGATACAGAAATAGCAGTTAACAAAATTTAATGCCTAAACAAAATAAATTATAAAAAACAGAAATAGAGTTGAAATACCTCAACTCAGTAAAGAGTCTCCACACCCTATAGCTAAATTTATATTTCCTGGTGAAAGATTGAATACTTTCCCTCTAAAACTGGAAACAAGGCAAAGACGTCCAATCTCACCACTCTTATTCAACATAGTGCCGGAAATTCTAGTAGTGCAGTAAGGTAAATATACATAAAAGGCCTAAAGACCGGAAAGGAAGAAATAAAACTGTTCCTATTTACATATAATTGTTTATGTAAGAAATCCACAAGAAAAAGCTACAACTACTATGTGAGTTCAGCAAGGTTGCAGGACAGAATATAAACATACAAAAATCAATTGTATTTCTATATTCTGGCAATGAGCACATGCACACAGAAATTTAAAATACAATATAATTTAAAATTGCTTTTAAAATTAGGTCTAAACCTCATAAAACATGTAAAGGACTTGTATTCTAAAAACTACATGAGAAGGAGATGGGTTTAATAAAAGGATAGTGTTATAAGGTGTTTATATTACATTTGAAGTGATATATTATTTGAACATAAATTATGATACTTTAAAGATGCATAGTGTAAACTCTAGACAAACCACTGAAAACAAAAACAAAGGGTGTAGCTAATAAATCCATATGGAGATAAAATAGAAGCATAAGAAAATACTAAATTCAAAAAGAGACAGAAAAAGAAGAAAAGGAGTGGGAGGGGGAGGACAGATGAGACAAATAGGGAAAAAATAGGCATGTGGTAGACTTAAACCAATTATAGTGATGATGAGATTAAAAGTTAATGCCCCTCCATCCCGACCAGGGGTGGAACCTAATTCCCCTCGCCCTTGCGTGTGGGCTGTGCACAGCTGCACAATGACTTCCAAAGAACAGAGCAGGAAAGGGCAGGGAAAAGGAAGGTAACTTTATGGTTAACTACTTTGGCCTGATGATAAAGGCTAACATCATCAGTGATCAGTAATGTTGATAGCATGTACCCATCATATAATGTGATGAGAAGGATGCTGCACATCTGTGGTATTCCCCAAAACTCATAAATCCAGTCTAACCATGAGAAAAATAGTAGACAAACCCAAATCAAGAGAAAATTCTACAAAATCTCTGACTAGTACTACTCAAAACTGTCAAAGTCACAAGAAAGAAAACTGGTGAAGAAGCTTTTACAGATCAGAGACG
The DNA here is from genome assembly GCF_014108415.1 of Molossus molossus. Taxonomy (NCBI): domain Eukaryota; kingdom Metazoa; phylum Chordata; class Mammalia; order Chiroptera; family Molossidae; genus Molossus; species Molossus molossus. The sequence continues at coordinate 189,558,030 of NW_023425344.1, forward strand.
ACTAAGAAGACATGATGACTCAACATAATGTGGTTTTCTGGATGAGATCCTGGAACACATTAGTGGAAATATCAATTAAGTCTTAATAAAGTCTGGAGTTTAATTAACTGTATCATACTAATAACAGTTTCTTAGCTGTGACTAATGTATCCTGGTAATATAAGATGTTAACAATAGGGGAAGCTGGCTGTGGAGTATTTGGGGAACTCTACTATATTTGCTACTTTTCTAAAAATCGAAAACTTTTCTAAAATTATAAGTTTATTTGCCCGGCAGTGTGGCTTCACTGGCTGAGCATCGACCCAGGCACCAAGAAGTTGCCAGTTCGATTCCCAGGCAGGGCACATGCCCAGGTTGTGGGCCCATCCCCAGTGGGGGGCATGCAGGAGGCAGTTCTCTCTCATTGATGTATCTATCTCGCTCTCCCTCTCCCTTCCTCCCTCTCTAAAATCAATAAAGAAAAAAAAAGTTTATTTAAAAATTAACTAAGGCATTGAATAAATTACTGTATTCAGAGCGTAGAGATAAAGGAAAAGATAAGGTCATTAACAGAGCTGATGATTTAGTTTTAATAAAGTTCAGAGAATAAAGAACTCCTTAATTCCTGCATTGTCTCTGATATTCTACTTCAAGAACTTAGCTTACAAAAGTAAAAAGAACCAAAAATTTTCTACAATGAATAAGTACTACTTCTTAACTTTAAAAAAAATGGAAGGTTTGCCCAGCTGGAGTGGCTCAGTGGATTGAGCATCATCCCATGGACTGAGAGGTCCTTCAATTCCCGGCCAGGACACACACACAGGTTGCAGGCTCAGTCCCCAGTAGGGGTGTATGAGAAGCAGCCGATTGATGTTTCTTCCCTCTTACATGGATGTTTCTATCTCTCTCTCCCTTCCTCTCTCTCTCTCTAAAGAGTCAATAAAAACATGTTTAAAGTAAATAAATAAATGGAAGGTTTAAGAATAAAAGTACATTGGTAAGGTAAAAGTAGAACACCAAGATAAATTTAAAAATTCCAAGAATGGGTTTAACTGCTCCAAATGAATTTATACTTTCTGGAAAAATAATGCCCAAGTTTGCAAATGAGATCAATGAACAACAGAGGATGTCTTCTAAGAAATCATGGGCAATGTCATATCCCAAAGAGTAAAAACAGGCAAATGTTCCAATTTTCAAAAAAGGAAAACAGAAAGTGATTGATGTGTATTTAGCACAATGTTTAGTTATCAGGAGAGGGCAGGTTACATACATTCAAACCTACTATCTATTAAAACAATCAAAGCATACATATTTGACTTCCTTTTTTCACTGCACAAGATCTGGCAGACAGGATGTACTATATTTCAGCAAAGTACATAACAAGCTGCCTCATGGAAATCCTTAGGACAAGCTGGAGAATTATTCCAGACAATAAAAATGAAGAAAGATTTCAAATATACACTACTACTCTTTCTTCATGTCTGCCTGTTCTGTTTAAGATTGTAATAAAATGATATAAATGAAGATGTAGGTACAACATTCATCAAATAAGCTGGTCCTATTAAGTAAAAAAACAATAACAAATATCCAAATCTGGATTCAAATATATACTTAAAAGTTGTATAATTAAGTTGAGCCTAACAAGATGAAATGTAACAGGAAAAATGGGCCTACATTTGGGCCCCCAACTCAAATGCACAAATACAGAATGGTTTACTGGCCAAAAAAACAAAAACATTGAGATATTTCATTGAGCCCTGGCCGGTTTGGCTCAGCGGTTAGAGCGTCGGCCTGCGGTCCGGAGAGACCCGGGTTCGGTTCCCGCTAAGGGCACGTACTTTGGTTGCAGTTTGTCCCCGGCCCTGGTTGGTCGTGCGGGTGGCAGCCACTCGATGTGTCCCTTCACATCGATGTTTCTGTCTCTCTCTCCCTTCCTCTCTCTCCTTCCCACTCTATCTGAACAAAAAATGGAAAAATATCCTCGGGTGAGGATAAAAAAATAAAATAAAATAGGAGATATTTCATTGAGAGCCAGTTCAATGTGAATCAATTACATACAGAGAATGTGGTGTAACTGCCAAAACATAACAGTATCTAGTAAAGAGGTCATACTACTGCTATATCCTGGCGCTCAGAGAATAGACAAACTGAAATCTGCTAAGAAGAAACCTAACCAGGGTCAGACGTAAAACAGAAAAATTTGAGGGTACAATATAGTTGTCTTCAAATATCTGAGGTGCTCTCACATGAAAGAAATATTAGAATTATTCTAAATGGAACTAGGACTAACGAATAGAATTTAAGGCATACAAATGTAATTTTGATATAATAGTGAGGGTAATTCAAAGATAGAATGAACTACCTTTAGAGTTGAGTTTCCCTTCTTGGAAGCCAGATAACAAATTGCAGAAATGTGGTAGAGGGAAATAAAGCATCAGATGGCTAGTTAGACTAGATGACTTTTAAAGTACCTCCAACTCTATAATTTTAAGACGCTAGACTATCTCAATGCCAACCCTTTGGTTCCTGTCCAGCTGGTTTTCTCACTGGTTCTGGAACAAGTCTTATTTCTACATGTACTTTCCTATATCCATACTTTCAGGCCACTCTCTCACTCAGGCAAGACAACAAATTTGTCTTTCTAAATCTTATCCATCCATCACAAACAAACCTAAATACTATCCTTAATAAAAACTTCTGTCCCTACCTTAAACTGATATATCCTCTAAATTATAAATACTTTTGGTGCCATCTGTTTGACAATTACAAACCATCCTCAGATACCTCTTTTTCTGTCTTAAATTGTTATTTAACCTTTTATTAATAATTACTCTCCTCAACTAAATTAAAAGCTCCTTAAAGGCAAACACTGAAACTTATCCTCTTGTATCCCCTACACATCTAGAGGCACAAAGTAGACACCCAAAAATAGTTTTTGGTTTTCAAAGCTGGAAAGATGTTTATTAGAATAGTTGTTTTATAAAGAGGCATGTTTTTATAGGTAAATAGAAAATTCTGAACATTAACTAATAGGCATAACTTCCAGTTCAGATACAGAACTACCAGAGTGAGATACTGCCTCCCACTGATAATATATTCTAACCACAGCATTTTTTTTTTCTTTATTGATTTTAGAGAGAGAGGAAGGGAGAGGCAGAGAGAAATAGAAACATCAATGAGAGAGAACATCGATTGGCCACCTCCTGCATGCCCCTCACTGGATATCTGGCCCACAGCCTGGGCATGTGTCCTGACCGGGAATCGAACCAGCGACCTCTTGGTGCATGCATGGGTCGATGCTCAACCACTGAGCCACACTGGCTGGGCTAACCACAGCATTTTTTTAAAATAATGAATCAAGCTCAGAAAAGTTCAAATGTTCTAACCTAAACACAGGACTTGATAAAGCTGCCTAAAAACCTTTTTTGAGCAAAGAAAGATTAACAGAACCAAATGAGAAAGTAAAAAATGTCCAAAAGAAATGTTCATATTTTAGAAAAAGAAAAATTTATTTCTTTAAATGTAAAATCTATTGATATGTGATGTGTAGACTATAATTTTGATTCATGTACCTCAGAACACAATTTTTTTTTTTAATCCTCAACCAAGGATATTTTCCATTGATTTTCAGATAGAGTGGGAGGGAGAGTGAGAGAGAGAGAGAGAAACATCTATGTGAGAGAGAGACATCAATCAGTTGCCTCCCGCATGATCCCGACCAGGGCCAGGGATCGAACTGCAACCGAGGTACATGCCCTTGACTGGAATCGAACCCGTGACTCTTTGGTACGTGGGCTGATGCTCTAATCACTGAGCCAAACTGGCCAGGGCAGAACACAGATTTTTTTTATATATAATTTTTTTCTTTATTAATTTTAGAGAGAGAGGAGGGGAGAGGGAGATAGAAATATCAATGAGAGAGAACATTGATTGGCTGCATGCTGCATGCCCCCTACTGGGGATTGGGTCCATAACCTGGGCATGTGCCATGACCAAGAATCAGACTGGTGACCTCTTGGTGCATGGGTCAAAGCTCAACCACTGAGCCACACCAGCTGCAACAGAACACAAATTTTTTAAAAAATAAATAAATTGATCATACAGAGCTCAGGACATGTGCTCACTCCCTAACCATCAACAAATAAAGACCCTAGACAAAGTAAAAAAAAAAAAGGAATTCTTATCAGCTTAGCTATATTAATAAAGATCAGTAAATACTTACTGAAGACTCTGGATCTGACAGTTCATCTAGTAATTTCCTTGCATCTACAACAGCTTGATAGAGTCTGAGATTTTTGCCGTCGGAGGCAACAAAGCAAGCACTTGCAGAATTGCAGTATGTGCCTGAGAAAGTAAACACTTGGCATTATAACACAGTTTATTATTGGCTAAAGTATGAGAAACAAATAATCACACTTTTCAGGTATAATCATGGTCAAGAATCATAATTAAACAGATAGAATAAATTGATACAAAATTATTAGCAAAAAATTTCAAGAGAAAATAGATTATGAGAGGGAAAAGATTAAAAACAAACATCTAAAAATTTTAAACATAAGTCTGGTGCCTACATTCTGAATGCTTATTTAAAATCCTCCCAATAATGACAAATATAAACCATTTTGTGGGTAACAAATAACAGTTTAAAACTTTTATTAGGTTCACAATTAAAATGAACTTACCAAGACAATAGCTGGGAATAAGAGTTGGAAGCCAAGCTACATTAGAGAAGGCTGAAGTATGTAAAGAGTTAATTCGAGCCAATTCTGATACTCCTCCAGTGTATGACAAAGGTCCTATTGGGTCTACACGCCACAGAATAAGTTCACTGTAGATTGCATTTGGGTCATGAAATGTACGCGTGGCTGCATTTCTAAGAGGTTGTTTCGAGGAACTCTTTATATGTTTTATAGGATCCATTAATCTACTTAAGTTATTGACTGAGTCCCACTGACAGTCTGATTCAGGAGTCAATAAAGCATTATGATGAGATGATGTCAATAACAATGGTAAAACTGAATGACATGCCAGGTCATTGAGGTGAAATCGATGACCACAATATCTAAATTTGTGAGATACAGTTAGAACAGTGGTAAAGGCAGACTTATCAGCAAAAGTAACTGCCCACTGATTTAAAGAACCATCTATGTGTTTAGAGACCATCATTACTGTGGGAGCTAGAATGTTCATATTTGTACTGTGTGATCTATAGTGTGGTCTCTGAGGACTGCCTACAGACATCATCTCTTGGTATAACAGACTAGGGTGAGACTCTTTTGTAGCATTTATACAGGCATACATCATGATATTTTTACTAAGAGAGCTTGCATCACCAGAAGGAAATGCAACAGGAATCCGAGAAGAAAATGAAACCTGAAAAAAACAATAATATGGTTCAGTGTAAGTTGTCTGCCTCCTCTCAAAAAGTCTTCCAAAAATACTTCTATTTCCAAAATGCTAAATCTCAGCTTCCTGGCAAAAAGTATCATTTTCAACTTTTTATGGTCTAATCCTTTTCCTGTATTTATGTAATATATTGCTATTCAAGAGTATAAGAGAAGACTAAAGAAAAAAATGTTCAAGTGCCTTGCCTGCACATATAAATGACCACAACCACAAACCTAAAGTTCAAAAAGATAACAGACAAAGCTAGCTAGATTTAGTTAATAAACTCAGTGGTTGGGGAGGGAGCTCATCCTAAATCACATTTTTAGGGTAGTTTCTTAGTTTATGCAAAATATTGCAAAAAAAAAAAATCAATACACCTATATTCAAATATTCAGTATCACATTTCCAAGCCAAATTAATTTTACTCTGAATTAACCAGGTTTGTAAAGTTTGTGGTCACTGATCACAAATTTTGGTAGCAATATAAGTATTCTCTTCTCAGTTGCTTATCAAAAACAAAATCTTTGAGTAATTCTAAAAACCTAATAAATCTGCATATCATCTGCTTCCTTTTATAAATATATAATATGCACTAATTGCTTTATCAATAAAATATACCTGGACTTGTCTAAATATTCCAGGATTATATTCATCCAAATACTTTATGTGCCACACTAGAAAGGTACCATCTACAGGGTGTATAGTAAAAAGCATGTCAGGATTCTTATTCCATTCAGTTAGCAGCATTTCAATCTTCCGATCAAGCAGGACAGTAGGCAGTGGCATTGGTGCACTAGGTCGTGAATAGGTTCTAGGACTTCCCTCTCGTTCTCCATCTTCATGTTCTGATGATCCTGTACCTGCCTCAGATTCTCTGTCCAGGGATAACTCTGAATCAGGAAATAAATTTATCAATACATACAATTGTATCAGTATGCACTAATAATACTATAAACATTCATTTATGTACTAGACTATAAATAAATAGCATATCGTCTTTAGACACTGTAAGTTCATTTTCCAATTTATGGTCAAGAAAAAAATAAAGAAGGAAACTACTTTCTGGTCTGAACTGAAAATTACTATATTACTTACACTGGATAAAAATCAAAATTTAATTCATACTATCATTATTACCATTAGCAAAACCTATTCCCTCCCACTCCCCCCAAAAAAGATATGGCTTCCAAAGTAATACATTACTCAAAGCAAAACATTATAACAAAGCATATAGAGTTAAATAATAAACAGTTCATTGGAATGAATGGAAAAGTCAAAAGGAAGGAGAGCAGAAAGGAAAAATTACAAACTAAAAGTGGCACCACAAAAACTTTTTACTTTGAAAAAAAAAATCTGAATATAGGATACTAACCATGGTCTAATTTCATATGTAACCCCCTCTCTCTTTCCTCCTGTGAATGCTCCTCATCTTCTCTATCTGCATCATCACTTTCATGATCTACTTGCTTTTCAGAAAGTTTTCGTAACTCCTGCATAAATATTTCAGTAGATGATGTAAAATGAAATTCCTTGTTGTTTAACCAATGAACCACAAAGCCCCCATTTCCATCATCAATGTTAAATACAGTGCCAACCAAGGCATTTGGAATATCTGCAAAAACAAAAATAACAAGATTTCAATATGAATTTTTAATGTCTTTATTACAACTGCTTATAAAGAATTATATATCTACACAGAAAAAGTGCTAAATAGAAAAATCAACATAATTCTAAGAGGATTTGTAAAAAATGTAACTGAATTTAATGATGAATGTAAATATTAAGAACTAATGACAGGACTGTCCTGGAATTCCGGTCAAGATGATAGCATAGGTAAATGCGGCCCTCGCCTCCTCCCACAACCACATCAAAATTACAACTAAACTACAGAATTAACGTCCTTCAGAACCACCTGAAATCAAGCTGAATGGAAGTCACACAACTACGAAATTAAAGAAGTCACAATGAGACTGCAATCAAGACTCAATTACAACAGAAGGATATAAAGTCCACATGAGGGGTGCACCTTGAGGACCCAACTAGGTGACCAGGGAGGCTGTGCCACTGGACCTACAGGACACCTACTACAACAGGCCACCCTAGGAAGCCTAGGACATATAGCAACTCTACCTAATGCACAAAAACAAACACCAGGAGGCAGCCAAAATGAGCAAAGAAACATGTCCCGAATGAAAGAACAGAACAAAACTCTAAGGAAAGAACTAAACAAAATAGAGATAAGCAATCCAACAGATGCAGAGTTAAAAACACTGCTTATAAGGACATTCAAGGAACTTAGTGAGAACCTCAAGAGCATAATGAAAGACCAGTCAGAAATGAAAGATGCACTAACTGAAATAAAGAATAATTTACAAGGAGTGTAGGTAAAGCCAAGAAGCAAACCATTGGTTTGGAATATAAGAAAGCAAAAAAAAAAAAAAAAAAAAAAACCCAATCAGAACAGCAAAAAGAAAAAGGAATCCATAAAAATGAGGATAGTATAAGGAGCCTGTGGGACAACCTCAAGCATACCAACATTCACATCATGGGAGTGCCAGAAAAAGAAGAGAGAGAGCAAGAAATTGAAAACCTATTTGAAAAAATAATGACAAAAATTTCCCTAACTTGGTGAAGGAAACAGACACACAAGTCCAGGAAGCACAGAGAGTCCAAACAAGATGAACCCAAAGAGGTCCACACCAAGACACATCATCATCAAAATGCCAAAGGTTCAAAACAAAGAGAGAATCTTAAAAACAGCAAGAGAAAAGCAGTTAGTTACTTACAACGGAGTTCCAATAAGGCTGTCAGCTGATTTCTCAAAAGAAACTTTGCAGGCCAGAAGGGAGTGGCAAGATATATTTAAAGTGATGAAAAGCAAGGACCTATAACCAAGATTACTCTATCCTGCAAAGCTATCATTTAGAATCAATGGACATATAGAGTTTCCCAGATAAGAAAAAGCTAAAGGAATTCATCACCACCACACTGGTATTATATAAAATGTTGACGGGTATTCTTGAAGAAGAAAAAGATAAAAAAATATGAACAATAAAATGGCAATAAATACATATCTATCAACAACCGAATCTACAAACAAAATGTGCAAGCAGAACAGAAACAGACTTACTGATACAGAGAACTTTTTTGTTGGTTGCCAGATGGGATGGGGGTTGAGTGAAAAAGATGAGGAGATTAAGAATTACAAATTGGTTGTTAGAATGACAAACCCCAAAGGGAAGTGGGGAGGTGGGGCAGGAAGAGAGAAACCAAAGAACTTGCATACATGCATAACCAATAGACATAAACAATAGTGTGGGGAAGGCAGGAGGGCGGTGCAAGTGGGGAGAAGGGAGTCAAGGGGGGATGAAGGGGGACATCTGTAATACATTCAACAATAAAGATAAGTTTTAAAAGGAAAAAAAAGAATTAAATTACTAATTTAAAAACCAAATACACCAAATGCATGAATCTTTACTGAATCCTGGTTTGGGGACAGGGGAACAGAGAAAAGCAACTACAAAAGATATTTTTGAGCTATCTGGAGAAATTTAAATTTAAATATGAACTGAATATTAGAGATTGTAGAATTACTTCTAATTTTCTTTAGTATAATAATAATATTGTGATGATATGAGAGACTTTCCTTATTCTTAGGAGACACTTGCTAAAGTATATTAGGGTGATGTACCATGATATGAGTCACTTACTTTGAAAAGCCAGAATGGCTGCCATCAACAAATCATCAAACAACAAGTGCTGGCGAGGGTGTGGAGAAAAGGGGACTCTAGCACACTGCTGGTGGGAATGTAGACTGGTGCAGCCACTATGAAAAACAATTATGGTGTGTCCTCAAAAAATTGAAAATGATCTGCCATGACCCTGTGATCCCACTTCTAGGAGTATATCCTAAGAGGCCTGAAACACCAATCAGAAAGAATATATGCACCCCTATGTTCATAGCAGCACTATTTACAATTGCTAAGATCTAGAAACAGCCCAAGTGTCCATCAATTGATGAGTGGATAAAAAAAGCTGTGGTGCCCTGGTTGGTTTGGCTCAGCAGTTAGAGCGTCTGCCCACAGACCAATGAGTTACGGGTTCGATTCCGGCCAAGGGCATGTACCTTGGTTGCAGTTTGACCCTGGCCCTGGTCGGGTCATGCGGGAGGCAACCAGTCAATGTGACTATCATATCGATGTTTCTCTCTGTCTCTTTCTCCCTCTCTATCTAATGATAAATAGAAAAATATCCTTGGGTGAGGATTAAAATCTTTTTAAAAACTGTGGTACAAATACACAATGGAACACTATGGAGCTGTAAGAAAGAGAGATCTCTTATCCTTTGAGACAACATGGAGGAACCTGGAGAATATTATGCTAAGCAAAATAAGCCAATGAGAGAAAGACAAATACCACATGATCTCACTTATTTGTGGAATATAATGAACAAGATAAGCTGATGAACAAAACAGACCCATAGACATAGAAAGGAATATGGTTCAGACTGACAAACCTCAGAGTAGGGGGGCGGGGGAGATGGAAGAGATAAACCAAAGAACTTATATGCATGTATGGGTAACCAATGGACATAGACAACAATGCTGGGGTGGGGTGGGGGGCAAGATGGGGAGGAGGATGTCTAGGAGGTAAAAAGGAGAAACATCTATAACAAAAATAAATTTAAAAATAAGTTAAAATGAAAAAAGACAAGAGAAACACACACACACACAAGCATATATATGTGTATAAAAAGAGAGAGAATAAAGCAACTGTGGGAAATGATGGCAATTGTATTAAAGTGGAGGAATTGAGTGTTCACTGTACTACTCTTTCAACTTTTCTGAATATTTCCTAAAAATTTGGGAGGAAATAATAATGAGAAAGAACATAGGAAGGCAGGCAAACTGTATAGCAGGTTTTCTCCATTTGACTGAAATACATGACATAGATTAGTTTATGTAAAATAGTATAACTCAAAAATTAATCTCTTTATTCCAAAAGTATATTATAAATAATCTATTCAACAGAATAAAAAAAAAAAAAACATTATCCTCTATAAAAGAAAAGTGAAAATCTAAAGATAAAATGCACAGAATATTCTAGTAGTGTTCCATTAATAAATATCAGTGTTAGGTAAAGCTCCAGGCTGTTCTCCCTTTCCAATTCCTGGATGGCAGTTTGTTTTCTGATTAAAATGAAACAAATCATATTAAAGAGGACTTGTAAACTAACCCTACAAACCAGTACATCCTGTATGTACCTATGTAGTATTCTTGCTAAAAATGTTTAACCTAAATCTTATCATGAAAAAATATCTAGACTACAAGATATTCTAAAAGATAACTGAGAGATAATTTTATTGAGACTGAGAGACTATTTTTGACAACTGTGATAGAGGGATTATTCTAGATTAGAGGAGTTTAAAGAGAAATGACAATCAAATGTATAAAAAATAAATCTGTACTTTAATATAAACTATATATTAGATGATACTATTTTTATCCATGTTCTTTGCATGTGACAACAGTACTATGGTTAGGGAGGAAACTCCTTTTTATAGAAGACATATTTTGAAATATTTATGTAATTCTGTAAAATATTTAAGGATGAAGGATAATGTCAGAAGGATAATGACAACTTTACTTTCAAATGGCTCAGCCAAAAATCAGAGAGCAAAGAGCAAAGACAAATATATGGGCAGGAGAGGGAGACTAAAAGCATATATGATAAGGTGCTAACTGGTGAATTTGGGTATTCATTGCACTATGCTTTTGGCTTTAAATATTTTTCTGAAAAAAGGGTGGAGAAGAAGAGTCCTATAGTACAAAGTTTTCTGTATTTAGCAATCAATTTGGTCAACCTAAATGTTGTATTTACATACAGTACCTACAAATGCATAATGTTAAATGTTTTCTTCAAAATGATGAACATCTCCAGTCCTTAGACTCAAATGATATGACAGAATATCTATATACAGGGAACAAGCCTATAATCCTATTCCATTTCATTAGGATAGTGTATACAGTTAAAACACCAAGCTTCTAATATGTGTTGAGTTTACTGCATACTATCACTAATTGCATTTTGTTTCAAGTTACATCTTCATGACAGTCAATAATTCAAGGTTCTTTTAAAAGGGTTAAAAATGTATAAAGTCTCAAACCACCACCATTTTGAGAACAAGTTAATATTATAAAGACAACCTTAGAATACAATTAAGATTTTAGATCAGAAAGGATAATATAAGCAAAACAACATTTAATCAGCTAGCACAACACTGTCCAACAGAAATATGATGCAAAGCACAAATGCAAGGGACACAGGTAATTTTTATTTTAGTAGCTACATTATAAAAGGTAGAAAGAAAGAGATGAACTTAATTTTAATAATATATTTTATTTGACCAAATATGTGTACAATATTATCAACATTTAAAAGAACATTAAATAAAACTATTAGTGAGAGATCTTACATTATTTCCTTGTACCAAGTTTTAGAAATCCAGTATGTACCTTAGAGCATATCTCAATTTGGACTAGCCACGTTTCAAGTGCTCAAACGGCTACATGTGACTAGTGGCTACCATACGGGACAGTACATATCTATAGCCACTGCTACAATAGGGAGAACCATCCTACAGATCATCCTTTTGGAACTGTTATTTACTGAATATCCTCTTTTTATAAACAAATTTTAAAAAACAAAATCCTGCCACCCTGGCCGGTTTGGCTCAGTGGTTGGAGCGTCGGCCTGGGGTCTGGAGAGACCCAGGTTCGGTTCCCACTGAAGGCACATGCCTCGGTTGCAGTTTGTCTCCAGCCCTGGTTGGGTCATGTGGGTGGCAACTACTCGATGTGTCCCTTTCACTTTGATGTTTCTCTCTCTCTTCTCCCTCCCACTCTATCTGAACAGGATTTCGAAAGGTGTCTTCAGGTGAGGATGAAAAAAACTGAAAAAAAAAATAAAATAAAATAAAATTCTGCCCTGGCTGGGTTTGCTCACTGGTTAGAGCGTCATTGGCCCACGGACCAGAGAAGCCCAGGTTCGATTCCCGCTAAGGGTACATACCTTGGCTGCAGTTTGTCCCCAGCCCCGATTGGGGTCATGTGGGAGGCAACCACTCCATGTGTCTCTCTCACATCGATGTTTCTCTCTCTCTCTCTCTCTCTTCCTCCCACTCTATCTGAAGATAAATGCAAAAAATGTCCTTGGGTGAGGATAAAAAATAATAATAATGATAATGATAAAAATAAAATCCTCTCTGCTCAGCCAGTGTGGCTCAGTGGTTGAGCAACAACCTATGCATCAGGAGGATGCATTCCCGGTCAGGGCACATGCCCAGGTTGTGGGCCTGATCCCCAGTGAGGGGCATGCAGGAGGCAGCCAATCAATGTTCTCTCTCATCGATGTTTCTGTCTCTCTCTGCCTCTCCCTTCCTCTCTCTCTAAAACCAATAAAGAAAAAAAATTTTTTTTTAAAGGAACAAAACAAAATATCAAGATTAGAAGAAAAAAGTCTTTCTTTCAATGTAAGACAAGAAAGTCTATGAGAGTAGAAAACAAGATAAGCTGAGATGTAAGGAAAACCATGCAAAAGTATATTTAGATAAAATTATAAAGAAGAGTTGAGAAGAATAACAGTGTAAATATGAAAAGGGGGTAAATCACAGTAATTAACCAGGCCACCACCACTTGTGTTCCCAAGTTCAAATACAGTTCTCTTTATTCAGAGCCCTTGTTATTATTCTAGACAGACAAAGGTGCTCAAAAATACCTGAAGTTTTTCCTTGAGAATCACATAGCCTATATTTAAGAAACGGTATCTTATATTATATTCCTAGTCCAATTAAGAAGTATTTTAAAAGAAAAGATAGAATTATTAACATAAAGAACAGATTCATCCCACTCTTCTACTTATTTATCTTATTTCAGTATATTTATAAGAAAACTTTACTATCCTTTACCTGTGGCAGGATTGATGCTCGCTGCAATGTGAAAATGGCACAGTGCATTTGCATGATGGGAAATGTGTCTTTGAACTTCATGCGTTGTCATCTGATCAGGCATTAATTCAGTATGAGTTACAAGAACAGAAGACCTCCTCTGTCCTTTCCTTAAATTTTTCAAATGGTGTATTGTCTAAAATAGAAAAATAATTGCTAAATCTAACGTTGTAAAGTCAAATAAGTGCCAAAGTACTTTTGATTATCAAGGATTTTATGATTTTCCTCTCTATAAAATCTGGTCATTTTAAAGGAAATTCTCTTAACTACAGTAGAACAACATCAAATATATTCTTCACAGTTCTTGCATATTTTATAGTTTAAGGCAGAAGTAGCTGCTCAAAAATAATTAGTATTATCTACAAAAACCCCTATTATGATTGGGAGTGCAAAGCCTAGTTTTTTTCAGGATATCCCAGTACTGAGATGAAATTTACTATTCCTAAAAAAAAATAAATTTCCAAATCTTCCTACCAGGAAGAATATTTCTCCCCAAAATTCTTCTCACTTAGACTAAACAGTCCGCCAAACAGTCTAATATATGATCTTTTTTATAAAGAAGAGGGTACAGCCCTGGCCAGTTTGGCTCAGTGGGTAGAGTGTTGACCCTTGGACCAAAAAGTCACAGGTTCGATTCCAGTAAGGGCATGTATCTCAGCTGCGGTTCAATCCCTGGCCCTGGTCGGGGTCATGCAGGAGGCAGCCAATTTATGTGTCTCTCACACATCAATGTCTCTCTCTCTCTCTCTCTCCCCTTCTGTCCCTCCCTCTCTCCTACTCTGTCTGAAAATAAATGAGGATTAAAAAAAAAAAAAAGAGCGCACAAAAATACAGAATAATAAAGGGAACCTAGCCAGGAAAGACCTCATGATAGTGCTGACCAATGAGATTTGTTTAAATTGAGATATGTCTATATGATAAAATTCTCTACTAACATATGCGATCATCTGAACTATTTTTTTTAATCCTCAACTGAGGAATTTTTCCACAGATTTTCAGATAGAGTGGGAGGGAGGGAGAGAGAGAAACATCAATGTGAGAGAGACAAACCGACTGGTTGCCTCCCACACAACCCCAACTAGGGACCTGGATCAAATTGTAACCAAAGTATGTGCCCTTGACCAGAAATGAATCCATGACTCTTTTGTCCGTGGGTCTATGCTCTAACCACTGAGAAAAACCAGCCAGGACTCATCTGAAGTATTTTGACATGGGGCCCTATCACTCTCGACCTGATTTTTTTTCTACATACCATAACCCTGCTCACAGTACTTCCTTATTCTGGCACTCAACCCACCACCCATATTATGCTTTATAATAATTTCCCATTCTTTTCCTTTGGTCCTCACAGTCAGTCAAATAAAATGTAGAATCATCTCAAGTATTTCTCCATTAAAGTAACACATCTTGTCCTTTCTTTCAATTTCGACAGTCTTTATCTCTTTTCATGTGGAAAACAGTATCAACTGTATGGTGTGTCCTCTGCCTCTGGTCTCCCTGCTATGGAGTTGCTTATTTCTCTGACAACAGGGTTAAGATGGATATTAGAGCCCTACTGCTCCAAATTATTTTCACTCCTTCTTTGACATTTATCATTAGTTTTAACTAGACTGGCACACTGGTGTAATACTGGCTGTTTATTTTCTCCTAGGAATGCTGTTAGGAGTTTCATAGGAAAGGATGTCAGAAAGCAAAACAGCTTCTAAGTCAGATAATGAGGCTTTTATTATTTAAAACAATTTTAATTATTGATAACATTATTGAAGTGTAGCAAAATTTGCCAAACCACTGATTATAAATGTTTACTTATATTTTCACTTTACTTTGACATAGCATATTGTAATTCAGTTTAACAAACACTTAAAAAGCGCCCTGGCCAGTTTGGCTCAGCGGTTGACGCATCAGGCCTTGGACCAAAAGTCATGGGTTCGATTCCAATCAAGGGCATGTACCTCACTCAGTTGCGGTTCAGTCCCTGGCCTGGTCAGGGTCATGTGGGAGGCAGCCAGTCGATGTCTCTCTTTCACATCGACGTTTCTCTCTCTCTCCCTCCCACTCTATCTGAAGATAAATGGAAAAATATCCTCAGGTAAGAATTAAAAATATAAATATAAAAAAAAACTTAAAAAGCAAAAATGTGGAGGATACAAAGAAGTCTAAATCCCCTTAGTCTCTAAAAGCTCATATATAATTTAAAGTTAAAATATATTACAGAAGTATACATTATTGTAACCATGTAGTAAATTAAGCACTTTACCCACTAAATGAAAATCAGTATCAAAACAAAATATAACTTGAAATATTCCAACTTCTGCTTTTAATTTCATTTATGCTTTAAATGTTGAGAAAAATGTATAAATAGTACCCAATCACAGCTAGTTTCAGAGCAGGCCTACTTCATATCAAATTTTAAGGACAACATCTTGAGCCAAACCCAAATAATATTTCAGCTTGCTGAAACAGCAAAGCCTTTTTGTCTGTAAAACCACAAAACCGTTAATATAAATGTACAATTTATGTATGACTAGCAATGTAGAGAGATAACACATTAAGTTTAAAAAGCAAGTTATAAAACATTACTTTAAAATAGAATCTTAATCTTATAAAGAAAGAAAAATATTCTTATACACATAACTGGAATAGTAGGATTATAAATTTCATTTTTTCCCTACTTTTAGAATAAGCATATATTCTTTGTGTGATAAACAATTAAATAGAAAATTAATAATCTAGGTGTACTAAAATAAATTTCTGATAATTTCCAATCATGTGTTCTTATTTTATTCTCTAATCATAGGGGTACAACAGTTATGCTACATTAAAAATAATCTAATTTCTTAGAAAATTCATCTATTTTATATGTATTACATTTAAAAATTGGAATAATTATTTCACTTTCAAAATATTAAACAATGGAAATTATAAAGCAATTATATAAGTTCACTTACATCTAACATGCGTTAATTTTATTCTTAAGGATTAAAATAGTAATTTTTAATTAAAACAATAAAAGTAAATTTTAATCCTCATGAAACAAGCAAAATACTTCAAATTACTACTAATTTCAAGGAAATGCCAAACAACAGTTACAGGTTTTACTAATCAAAGCTGCTTACTCCTACAGATTTTCACATCTGACACACAATGGAAGAATTAAAATTATATTATTTACCTAGACTACATGTTTCAGATCATTACTACTTGTATTTGGCTTGTAAGTGGCATAAAATGAGTAATTTAACAAGTATAAAATAAGTGAGATTTCTTTGCTATTAATTTTTATCATTATACATACCACATGCATTATCTGCATTTTAGTTTATAAATTCCTACCAGACACTCATATCTTCAAAATTCATTTACCATTTTAAATAATACAGTACCTCAAGAGCGTGTTGTATTCTGTCTTTGTGTCTTCCAGCATGAGTAAGGTTGCCAGCAATGCTGGAAGTGGTAGTCTCACAAATCTGCTCACCCAAAAGACAGTCTTCTGGTAATAAGGTTTCTGCCCAGAGCCGGCAGACACCATCAAGGCATGAAGTTAACAACACATTACAGACAGAACCTCTAATGACAAAGAGAAATAAACAAAAAGTTACTCTGAATATCAATACCATCAATTAATTAAAGGCTATTAATACTTGATTCTTCATGTATAAAGATGACATTAGTTCAAAACTAACAGTGTGGCCCTGGCCGGTTTGGCTCAGCGGTTAGAGCGTTGGCCTGTGGTCCAGAGAGACCCGGGTCTGGTTCCCGCTAAGGGCACGTACCTCAGTTGCAGTTTGTCCCCGACCCTGGCTGGGTCGTGTGGGTGGCAACCACTCGATGTGTCCCTTTCACGTCAATGTTTCTCTCTCTCTCTCCCTCCCTCCCACTCTGTCTGAACAAAATATCGAAAAATGTCCTCGGGTGAAGATAAAAAAAAAACTAACAGTGTAACCTATGTGTAGTTATTTTCCCAATAATGGAACAGATTTCTACTGGCTAGTTCACACTTTCATCAAGCCCCATTTATTACCTGCTCACACCTACAAGGTGCGAGGTTGGATATAGGGCTGCAATCAGTTACCAAAAAATAGGAAACTATCTTTCCCCGACTTTCACCTTAATTCATTAAAATCATGCATTAAACAGCTAAGTTAAGCATATAAGTATGCTTCCAATTGCTTTAGAAATCACACTGTATGGAAAAAGAATGGTCAATTAAAGAGCTTGAAATCATACCCAGTACTGCTGTGAACATCATAAAAATTAGGAAATAGTCTTGACAAAGGAAACAGAAATAAATGCCAGATTACACATGTGCTGCTTTGAAAACTAGGCTCTGGAGGAATATTAGTATCTTCTAAACAAAACCAAACAGCAAAAGAAAGCCTAATCATTGCAAAATACAGAATGACCATAATAAAAGATCATTAAAAGTAATTAAACTATATGGCTTAGGGTAGCAGCTACATCATTTTGCATCAGAATTCTTATAATCTAAATTATTACAAATAGGTAAATGAATGAACATCTTAATAAAACTGTAAAGAGAATATAATGTTAAGCTATAAATCAATTTCCATTAAGTTAAAATAAGCAAAAATGTCACAACATCAAGCAGCTGAAGTGACTTAACTCCCTGTCATGAAAGAAAAAAAATTCTCCCTTTTAAAAAATGCTTACATAGAACCTGAGTCAAAAGTAAAGTGTTTGCAAAAGTTTCCAATAGATGGCAATAACTTAAGAAGAATAAACTTTTTATTTAGATTCCAAAAATGTATAAACTTCCCATGTTATCATTTACTGAGCACCTCTACAATGTGTTCTGAATTTCCCATCAGTTATAAATGATTCTCAGATATATTTATCATATGAAATAACCTTTCTCAAGAATGAATACAGATTTCTAAGTGAACTTTTATAGAATTGTATATGTAATATAGGATTCATTTGTATGAGCTGTTTTGTATTAATCTTCTGAATACAGTGATACCTCGGTTCTCGAACGCCTCGGTTTTCGACCAAATCGGTATTCGACCAGGAGATTCGAGAAACTTTTGTCTCGGAATCCGAACAAATATTTGGAACTCGAACTTCCGAGATGAGCCGAGTTGAGCCGAATGGCGTTCATTCGGCCCAGCACGCCTTGCTTGCGTCATCAGTGTGAGTGCAGAGAGAGAGTCACGCTTTGTGGAGTCACGCTTTCCTATTGGGTTTCATTGCTTCGGTTCTCGAACAATTCGGTTCTCGACCGTCCTCCTGGAACGAATTATGTTCGAGAACCGAGGTATCACTGTACTTGCTAAAGATGCTGTAACAATGAGCAAAAACTTATATAACAAATCCTTTGAGAAGGTTCTGTTGACAGCCCTAAGAAAAACCTGGCCACTTTATTCACTGTATATGACATGCTTTTCCACCATGTGTATTACTGACAGTTTATTTATGTTTTATTTCCCCTCAATGTGTGCTTTCCTGTTACTTGCAAACATTTCCTTCCTAGAAGCTTCAACTTCTGCTGCTACTAACAATACCAGCTAACGCTGCCTGAGTACAGACATGCATAAAGGCCTGTACACATTTTAGTCTCACAACTCCCTGAGGTAGGTACTATTACTACCCTCATTCTACAGAGAGAGAAACTGAGGCAGAGAGAACTTCAAATCCCTGGCCAGTGTGGCTCAGATGGTTGGAGCATTGTCCTGTACACCAAAAGGTGGCGAGTTCGATTCCTGGTCAGATCACATACCCAGGTTGTGGGTTTGATCCCCAGCTGGAGCGTGTGCAGGAGGCAAATGATCGCTGTTTTTCTCTCACGTCGATGTTTGTTTCTCTCTGTTTCTTTCTTCCCCTTCCTCTCTCTAAATATCAATCATAATAAAAAACTAAAGAAAAAATATTTAGTCAAAAGCTCAGAACTAATAACAATAGCAGCAGGATCTGAATTCAGGCAGTTGACACCAGAGCCTATGCTCTTAACTGCCACCACGCAAATGCAACAAAAGGAACTTTGTTTTCATTATTTTTATAAACATGGAAATACACAAACTTAAGTTATATGATACATTTATCTAACCTGGGCATATACTTGCTGGTTTTACGCCATGAAAAACCTGTCACAGTTCGAGGATGTGCCAAGTAAACAAAGGAAAATTGGGTAGACGCCTGTCTCCTTTTCACTTCGTGATGATCCTGAGGTATTATTGAAGATTTCCATCCAGTCATAGGATACCAAACTTTCAAAAGACAATCATCCTGCAAAAATATACAGGTCAGCATAAAATTAATTTGTATACATGCAATTCAATATTTAAGTGGTTTGAAGATTTAAAATTAAGATATACATATATATATATATATATTTATGTATAATCACTAATGTGTAATATATGTAAAATACTAATGTGGCCCTGGCCTGTTTGGCTCAACAGTTAGAGCATTGGCCTGTGGTCCAGAGAGACCCGGGTTCGGTTCCCGCAAGGGAACGTACCTCGGTTGCAGTTTGTCCCCAGCCCTGGTTGGGTCGTGTAGGTGGCAGCCACTCGATGTTTCTCTCTTTCTCTCTTCCTCTCCCTCCCTCCCACTCTGTCTGAACAAAAAACGGAAAAATGTCCTTGGGTGAGGATTAAAAAAAAATACTAATGTGTACTATATAGTAGTATATAGTACAAAACCAAATCTAAAATGATATTTATTATTCTAAAGAATACTATCCTTGAAAAATACATGGACCATTTGCTCATTATCAATCTTCTCTGCATAATGGTGGTTTTCAAATAGAGGATAATGCCAAATTCCACCATTTAAATATATATAGGTAACTGTAGAGGAAAGATTCTGAAACAAGATGCTAGCCCCTTAGATAGGATAAAGAATAAGAAAGATGCCATGTTATCAGTCACTGCTATCATCCTTTCCTTTTTGAAGAGATCTAGATCTGTAAGGGTGAAACATGAATTAAGGGTTAAATATGAATTATTTCTTACTCTAAGTTAGGAGTCAGCACATTTTTCCTGTAAAGAGCCAGATAGTAAGTTAGCCTTTGTGGACCACACAGCCTCTGACACAGATTCTTCTTGATTTTTTCTTACAATCCTTTAAAAATGTAAAACCAATCTTAGTTCATGGGCCACAGTTTTCTGGTCTCTACTCTAAATGATGAGAAGGCATTTAGGCAGTTGTCAGGAATCACCTCTATGCCCACATAAGATATTTCCAGGTTTAACAGCAGGCACAAACTTTATAATTTTACTTCTAACAATTTTGTTACAGGCCTATATAATTATATTTTATTTAATAGACACTATCTACTTTATAGTGCTTTATCCTCAATGGTAAAAGAGTACATTAAGGAAAATAAGAATATGTTATCATTTATGCAAAAATATCAATCTCTAAGAAACAATGAAATTACGTATTCCTGAAAAGTATGTATAGGTCCAAATACTTTTATCTGGACTAGATAAACACTTGTTTTTTTTCCTTCTTAGTACTCATTTTCAATTTATACTGCATAATTTTTGTTTCATTTACTTGGATATTTGAATTATAGAGCAAATCTCTTTACGTGCTTAATCTGAGACAACCACTTAACAATGAATGTACTAGTTGCTTTCCTCCAAATACCTTCTTCACCTTAGCATCATTTTCATCTACCAAATTTACTGCATAATCTATGGCAATGGTTTCAGACTAGTACTATAAAAACCCTAGCAGCCCCTCAGAGCCCCTCAGGAGTCTTAAAGATAGAGAGAGGGCCTCCACAAATAGGTGGCATTTTAATCCCTTCTCCCATTCCCACCAGCCTCCCCACATTCACCTGCTACTGCCAACTCAAATACCACACAGAAGTCAAGTAGAAATCACTCACAGAAAGATAGCTAGAAAATTTCCAAATTTAAAATATGTTGAAATGAAAGAAATTGAAAGCAAAATATCAAAAGTTGGGGCTTGCAGCTACATTAGTGCTTAGAAGGAAATGTATAGCTTTAAGTGCTTATGTAAAAAAAAAAAAAGTCTTAAATTAATGGTCTAAAAGAGCAGTGAACCCACAGTAAGTAGGTGTAAGGAAGAATGGAAACCAGTGTGATAAAATACAAAAAAAATAGAGAAATCAACAAATTCAACAGCTTTTTTAAATCAATAAATTTGATAATCTTCCATATAGGGTAATCAAAAATATTTAGAGAAAAAAACAAATTACCATCATCAACAATGAAAGAGGAGACATAACTACAGACCCTACAAACATGAAAATAATAATAAGGAAATCTTTTGAACAATTTCATTCCAATAAATTAAACAATTTAGGTTAAATGGACAACTCCCTTGAAAGACAAGTTTGAAAATTGACAAAAGAAGAAATACAAAACCTGAATAGCTCTACATCTATTAAAGATGTTAAATTCATAATCTGAGATCTTCTCATACAAAAAAAGACTAAAACCCGCCCAGCCAGTGTGGCTCAGTGGATTAAGCATCCTCCCATGGACTGAGAGGTCCCAGTTCGATTCCTGGTCAGGGCACATGCCCAGGTTGTGGGCTCCCATCCCCAGTAGAGGGCATCTCTCCCTTCCTCTCTCTCTAAAATAATCAATAATATATATATATATATAAATACACACACACACACACACACATTTATCCTCACCCAAGGACATTTTTTTCATCCTTTGTTCAGATAGAGTGTGAAGGAGAAAGAGGAAGAGAGAAAGAGAAACATCGACGTGAAAGGGACACATGGAGTGGCTGCCACCCGCATGACCCAACCAGAGCCGGGGACAAACTGCAACCAAGATACGTGCCCTTAGCTGGAACCGAACCCAGGTCTCTCCGAACCGCAAACCGATGCTCTAACTGCTGAGCCAAACTGGCCAGGGCTATATATTTTTTTTTTAAAGACTAAAACCCTAGGCCCAAATGGTTTTATTGATGAATTTTACCAAATATTTAAGAAACAGCATCAATCGTACCAATACAAATTGTTTCAGAAAATTGAGGAAAGGGACTCATTGTACAAGATCAGCACAAAACCAGAGACATAAGAAAACTATAAATGAATATCTTTCATGAATATAGATTTGAACATCTTTAATAAATTATTAGCAAACCTAATCCAGCATTATATTTTTAAAAATCATGACCAAGTAGAGTTTATTCTAGCAAAGCAAAGAGGGTTTAATATTTGAAAAATCATCATTGTAATTCACCATATTAACAAAATAAAATTTAAAAATCTATATAATTATCTCAATACAGCTGACTTTTGAACAACATAGGGGTTAGAGGTGCCAACACCCACCTCCCGAAGTAAAAAAACCGTGTATAACTTTTGACTTGCCCAAAACTTCAGTTGTTCCTCAGTATCTATGGTGATACTGGTTCCAGGCACACCCACAGATTCACAAATGCAGATTTAAAATATACTGTTTTCAATCTGCAGTTCATTGAATCTGTGGATATGAAACTTGGGAATAAAAAGAACCGACTGTATATTTATTGAAAAAATTCCGTATATAAGTAGACCCACACCATTCGAACCTATGTTGTTCAAGGGCCAACTGTATCTGTAGAAAAAACATTTGACAAAAGTAATCATTAATTCACGAGAGGAAAAGTCTCAGCAACTAGGAACAGAAAGAAACATTCTCAGCTTGTTCAAGTACATCTACAATAAACCTACAACTTACATATAACTGTGAAAGACTGAATTTTTTCCCCATAAAATTGGGGAAAATGCAAGGATGTCTGCTCCCATCATTTCTATTCAACATTGTACTAGAGGTCCTAGAACTTCAAATACATTGGGTAAGGGGGGAAAAAATAAAAGGCATATAAATTAGAAAGAGAACAGTGAAATTGTCTTTATTCATAAAATCCTAAGGAATCTACAGATAAAGCTAAAACTCATAAGCAAGGTCATTAGACTCAAGATCCAAATTCAACAGCCTGGCCAGTGTAGCTCAGTGGTTGAACATCAGTCCCATGGACTGAGAGGTCCTGGTTCGATTCCCAATTAGGGCACATGCCCAGGTTGTGGACTCGATCCCCAGTAGGGGGTGTGCAGGAGGCAGCCAATCAATGTTTACCTCTCACTTAGATGTTTCTATCTGTCTCTCCCTTCCTCTCTCTAAAAAAAAAAAAAAAAAAAAAAAATCAATGAAAGTATATATTTTTTAAAAAGATCCAAATTCAAATATAAATTATATTTATGTTAGTAATCATTGAAAATGTAACTTGTTTAAATACATTTCACATTAGGAAGATAAACTTAACAAGTTATGTACAAGACTTGTACAGTGAAAACTAAAGAACATTGCTAAGAGAAAAAAGATCTAAATAAATATGGATCTGCCCTGGTCATTGTGCTCAGTAGTTAGAGCACCAGCCTGTTCACGAAGGATTTTGGGTTTGAGTCCCGGTCAAGGGCACATGCCTGGGTTGCAGGTTTGATCCCCAGCCCCAGTCAGGGCACATGTAGGAGGCAACCAATTAATGTTTCTTTCTTTCTTTCTCCTCCCTCCCTCCCTCCCTCCCTCCCTCCCTCCCTCCCTCCCTCCCTCCCTCCCTCTTTCTTTCTCTTTCTTTCTTTCTTTCTTTCTTTCTTTCTTTCTTTCTTTCTTTCTTTCTTTCTTTCCTTCTTTCTTTCTTTCTTTCTTTCCTCTCTCTGTCTCTCTTCCCCCACCCCCTCCCTTTCACTCTTTAAAAATCAATGGTAAATATATCCTTGAGGATTAACTGTGTGTGTGTGTGTGTGTGTGTATAATACATATATATCTGAAGACCAAATGTTACTGATCTCAATTCTTCCCAAACTAATCTATGAAGATTCAATGTAAACATAATAAAAAATCATAGTAGGCTTTCTCACAGAAACCGACAAGCTTATTCTAAAATTTGTATGTAAATCAAAAGACCAATCCTACAAAAGACATTTTGAAAAAAAAATAATAAAGTTATAGGACCTACACTATCCAACTTCAAAACTTACTATAAAGCTCTAGTAATCAAGACAAGTATATTACTAGCATAAGGACAGATATACAGATTAATAGAACAAAACAGAAAGGCCAGAAAAGATCCACACACGTATAAAACAACTGGTTTTCAACAAAGTTAAAGGTAATTCAATGGAGAATGGCACTTTTTCAAAAATGCCACTGTAGTATCTTGATATCTATTTGGAAAAAAAAGTAACTTCATATCAAATACAAAAAACTACCTCAAAATGTAAAACTCAAAACTATAAAGCTTCTAAAAGAATGCATAATACAATATCTTTGTGACTCTGAGGCATACAAAGATTTCTTAGTACTAGGGCACAAAAAGCACAAACAAATTTTTTAAAATTAATAAGCTGGACCTCTTCAAAATTAAAAACTTCTGCATGACAAATACACTGTTAAAAAAATAAAAAGGCAAGTCACAGAGTGGAAGAAAATATCTGCAATGCATTCATCTTTCAACTATACAAGACTATACAAAAAATTCTTACAACCCAATAATAATCAGGAAACTAACCCATTTTTTTTAATGGGCGGAAGATACATACTTTACAAAAGAAATTATACAATAGCCAATAAACACATGCTCAACATCATTAGAAGTCAGGGAGATGCATACTAAAACCACAAGAAGACACCACAACACAACTATTAGAATGGCTAATGTTAAAAAGGCTGATGGTACCCTGGTCCGGTGGCTCAGTTGGTTGGAATGTCATCCCATATACCAAAAAGGTTGCCGATCAGGGCACATACCTAGGTTGTGGGTTGGATCACCAGTTGGGGTGCAAATGGGAGGCAAAAGATTGATGTTTCTCTCTCACATTGATGTTTCTCTCTCTCCCTTCCTCTTTCTCTAAAATCAATAAAAACATATCCTCAGATGAGAATTAAAAAGAAAAAGGCTGATGATACCTAATGTTGGCAAGAAAGCAGAACAACTAAATTTATTCAACTACGAGTGGAAATGCAAATGATAAAACTTTAGTTTCTAAAGTACCGTATGACCACCAATTCCACTGCTAGATATTTTTTACCCATGAGAAATAAAAACAAATGTCGCCACAAAGACTTCCAAGTAAATGATCATAGTAGCTTTATTCATTTTAGCCTAAAACTCCAAACAGAACCCCAATATCCATCAAAAGGTAAATGGATAAACAAATTGTGATGTATCTATATAATGGAATACAACTCAGCAATAAAAAGAACTACTGATGCACAGAACATGGATAAATCTCAAAACATTCAGTATATGCAAGAAGCGAGCCACAAAAGAGTATATACTATACAATTTCACTTATGTAAAACTCTAGGAAAGAAAACTCAAATCAATGACAGAAAGCAGAGAAGTTATGATCTGGCACTAGGAATGACAGTTAACGTTAAATGGGAAGAAGTAAAAGGAAACCACCTGAGATGATAGAAATGTCCTATTACTTGACGGTGGTGGTGATTATGTGAGTCTATAAATTTGTCAAAACTCACTGAATTGTATATTTAAATACATTTTATGTTAATTAAAGCACAATAAAATTAATTATAAAAAGGAAATAGCACAAGATTAATGTACAAGGATGTTCATTTTTAATAACAGAAAAAAAATGGAACCTTAATGTTCATTAATAGTTGTGTGTTTAAACTGAATTATGGTACATTCATTCATATAATGGAAAATTACATCACCTTTACAATACAGATACACTGACACAGCAATCTAAGTATGATATATTAAGTGAAGAAATCAGCTTTAATAACATGATTTCACTGCAGTCTGTGTGTACACGCACACACACTTCTATCTGGTTTACAAAGGCATCAAAATGTCTGAAAGAATATATACTAAATAAAAAACAGTGGTTATTTTCTATTGGGGATCGGGCTTTTTTTGGTAGAGGATTTTCATTTTCTTTGCATGTTTTCGTAACAAATATGTATTATGTTTTTAAAAAGTAAAGATATTTTCATTTTAAAGGGGGTAGGGAGTTGATAAGCTACTCCTGAAATAACCAAACATAATCTAAGAACAGAGAAGCATTCTCTTGAGGAGGAAAAGCTTTTGGGAACATTCTGCAGGCTTCTCCTTCCCTTCCTGACAAAACCACCCTCCCCCAAAATTCTTCTCATCCTAGCCCTTAGAAAACCCAGGGGTTTTTTTATTCAAAAGGGTAATCCTCTATTAAAGAAAAACATTTCTGGAGCAAACAATATTTTAAATCACTTTCAAATTTTACAAAATAACCAAATGTTACAAAAAGTGTTCAGATATAAACATTATAAAGAATTTAAATAAACACCTAGCAAGCAAACAGCCCCCAAAACAATTCTTTTTTTTTTTATGCTTGGCATTCATTTATTAAGTACCTTATGTTTCCAAACTGCTTTCCTCAGTGGCTGAAAAGCCTTGGAGAGGCATTTCAGCACTATCCCTGGTCATCAAACACAGAAAACTGACAGATTTTTTTGAAAAACTTCTAAAAGATGCTATTATTACAAACTACAGGCAGGCACAGACATGACTATTTTACATCTACCCAGTGAAAAAAAATCACCCAAAACAATTCTTGACCCGAAGATTTAATTAGATGTGTTACAGGGATGAAAATTTCTTTAGTAAGTAAAACTTTAAGCTCAGCTAAAAAGTTAAAATACTGTTAAGCCCTAGAAAAATTTAATTTACCACACTTATAAAAAATAGATCTTACCACTGAAAGTGCTCAATGAACTATAATATTAAAAATCCTGAAGGTAACTGGATTTGAGTCCCACAACATGAACTGAAATCCTGTCATGTGTAGCAGAGGCGGTGGAAAATGCCTTCTAGTCACACAGTTACCATCTGTTTCATCCAGTCAGACAAATTTGACTTTATTAACAGAAGCAGAACAGATTGTTGGGGGGAAGGGGTGCTAACATTACAAAGCTAGTTTCTGTTCTTTTAATCAAGAGGATCTTAATTAGATGTGGTATCTTATAAAAACGTGAAGAAATAAACTTTTAAACCCATGACACATTTTATGAACCCCCAAAGGATCTTTACCAGTAAGGCATTCTTATCTTTCCATAAGAATTATAAAACACTTAGCTCTTAGGAGAACTAAATATAAGCTTAGGTAAACATGAATAACACAATAAAAAATACTCAATAATCAATTGCTAAGGTTGTATGCCATAAAAATTCAAAGAAATAAAATGGAGTATACAAACAGAATTGAATTTAAGATGCTTAAATGCTAGCTGCCCCATTTAAGAGGATGTGCTTTCAGTCTCATTATTTTTGTTTGAAGTACAAAGGCATCTTTCAGATTGATTAAGGATAAAAGTTCAAGCATTCAGAATATGTTTAGACAGTGACTACTGATCATCTTTATGAGAAATTAACTATCTTTAAAGTACCAAGTGACCTTGTCAAAAGATCACATATCTTAAAAATAGTCTCCGAGTTCAGCCAGTTGTGATACACAGTTGAGGCAAATATCACACTAAGTAAACAAAGGAAATTACAGAAAAAGAAGAATCCAGAAAATAATCAATACTTTTTGTAAGTATTTTAATAGTTCATTGGTCTTATTTAGGAAAGGGTAAGCATCCTGTAATTTATACAAATATACTATTCTTAATTTAATCCAATTACATCTATTTCAATATAGTTCACAAGAGCCAATTATTATATATTTGATCATATCCAGATACAGATTTATTAAAGAGCCAAATTTCACTGAGCAAATTCATTGGTTTTCAAATCCATTTCAGACTAAATCAGTCTGTAACTTACAAATGAATAATGGTGTACTATGACCTGCCTATGCACTATGGACTGGTCACATGATTCATTCAAACAACAAGTATTCATTGAATACCAGCACTATGGAAACTGCTGGGGATATAGCTGGGAGAAGGGACGAGACAAAGACAATAAAATATATTGCCTACTTGCACACAGCTTGTACTCCAGAAGAGAAGACAATGGTAAATAAGAATACAAATTATTGTTTTAATTATAACAATGATAAGTGCTAAAAATTTTTAAAAAAAAAAAAACCTACTGTGAGAATATTTAAGAGACTTGACATTGTCTGGGAGGTCAGAGGTTTCCTTAAAAGAGTGCTATTTAAACAGAGAGTTGAGATACACAGAAGATGGCCAGGCAAGGCCATCATCGGGAAGGATGAGCATTCTCTACATAGAGAATAGCACATACAAAGTCCTAGAAGCAGTAGAGAGCTTGGCATACTCAAGGCTCGTCTAAAAAGTCATCAGTAGGCGTGAAGGTGGGAAGGAGCTGGAGAGGTACACAAGAGCCAAACCAGACAGCAGAGCCTCTCAAACCCTGGTAAGGACTGTGGTCTTTATTTTATGAGCAATAGCAGTCATGAACGGATTATGAGTAGGAGAGTGCTATGTTCAGGTGACCCTGGCCACTGTAAGAAGACAGGATTAGAGGATGGTTGCCAGATATCCAGTTAAGAGACTGCTGTAAGGATCCAGAGGTAAGAAAATATTAACTTGGTTAGAGGCAGAGAAGTAACTTTCCTCCTAAATACCTCAGCTTCTTTATTTGACCTCTAAAATCATTAGAATCCTATTATTCTAAAAGTGGTTCAGTTTATATTTTAATTTGTGCCAAACAGGTATGCCTATCATTTCTACACATGTTCCAACTGTTCTCCCATGTGTTCTAGATTGTTTGACAGAATTACAACTATTCCCTCCTTCCTGAATTTTTTTCCCTTTTGATTTCTCTAATGTCACACTCTCCTGGATTTCCTTCTTAGTAGGTCTCCCTCTCAGCATCTTTTATACACTTCTTTCCAGCTTTTTTCCACTTTTTAATTATCAAGGATTCTGGGACTTCATCCTGAGCTTCATTATCTTTGCCCCACACATTTTCTCCATAGTTAATTTCATTCGGACCCATAACTTTAAACACTGTCTTTTAGCTGATGAATTCAAACTCCCTATCTCTAACTCTGACCTCTCCAGGAAACTCCTATTTTTATTCTATATGAAATTTAAACTGGAAGCATCTGAACTTTGACCTAGCCACTACGTAGTACTCCAGCTTTCTGCTGTTCTTTAACAAGCCCTGCTAATTCCTATGTGACAGCATTTGCCCTTGGTGTTCCCTTGGCCAAAAGTACTCTTTCCTCTGAACTTGACGCAATTTTCTTTTTCCTATTATTCAGTTCTCAGTTTAAAGTTACCTCCCCAGAAAAAAACTCCCTAAAGATCACCCACCCAGTTAGACATCAAGTCCCACTACTACTACATTATTCTGTGTTAATTTTCTGGATAGCTCTTACATTATTAGTAAGACAGTGCTTTCTGTCTTTCCTCAAGTTAAGTTGCATGAAGACAGGAACTGAGTCCTCTTTATCAGGAGACCTCACAGAGAACAGTTCAGGATATGTGGTTATGTAAAAAAAAATACTTGCCAAACACGTGAAGGTTAATTTCAGGTAAAATTTCATATTAGTTTTTCCTAAAAAATGCACTATCAAATAGAGACACACACACACACGTATATATTGTATATTAGACTCTATCATGATGTAAATACAACTGTGATAGATTCTTATATGTCTTACTAATACAAATTGCTAGAATTCTGAAATGCATTTTCCTGGACAACTTAGTTCCACGATAAAAAGAATATTGGCAATATATATGTCAAAGTACATGTTTTAAGGAAAATGTATGTGTATATAATATCTGCGCATAATCAGAGTGCCATTAATGTTATTTGGAAGAGGGAGGGAAATACGCTTCGAATGACGCAGGGTGCACAACAACATCTAAGCGGATGTCAGAGCAGTGACTGCCTGGGAAAGTTACAAAGCTGCATTCCAGTATGAATCTAGAGTAGCTTTCTGGTCGCACTGACTGGTCCTATACTAAGTCATCAAGAATTACCTACTATGGATTCGTTAAATCAAAGGACTGACTAACTTGACTAATCATTCATGAGTATACAGTAACCCTAATATGAGTATCAAAAAAGAAATCTTTAGTCAGGTTTTTTCACAGTCAAGTTTTAGGAGTAATGGGATACTAGTTTTTAAAGATTAAAGGTGGTTGCCTAGTTTTTTCCTATGATTCTGGTAACCATTTTTCCTTTATTAACCTTGCTTTTCAGACTTGATGAAAAACTCCTTCTGCATGTCTACATTCTATCCAATTTTTTTAATTTGTAGGTGACTGAACTGGCTTATTAAATTTTCAGTGTTTTGTTTTTAAAATTTAATTTAATGTTTTTCTCCTAATTTATTTATTTTAATCTATATTCATTTTCCTTTGGATCCTTACTTTCTGCCTTGCCAAGTTGTTTAGGGAGCTCTATTATTTGTGAGGTGGAGGAAGAGGGGAAGGAAAGAGGGGGAGGGGGAGAGCCAGAGGTGGAGAAGAGGGGGAGAGGAAGAGGGAGAGGAAGCCCACATGACAAGCAACTGCAGGCAGCCTCTAGAGCCTGAAGGAGGCTCCAGCCAACAACCAGCAAAAAGCCAAGCCCTCAGTCATACAAAGAAATAAATTCTGCCAACAACCTGAGTGAGCACAGAAGAGTATTCTGTCCCAGTCAAGCCTCAAGGTAAGAATTCATCTTTATTGCAGCCTTTGGAGTCTCTGGTTATAGCACCCAGCGAAGCCATGTGCAGACACCTAACCCATAAAAGCTCAGATAATAAATGCGTAGTTTTAATCTGCTAAATTTGTGGTAATTTATGCCAAAACAAAAAACTAATACAGACTCCTAGTGATAAGTGTTATGAGTAAAGTTAAGGCAGTCAAAGGGAATAGAAAGTACAGTTGGAGATGGAATGCAATTTTACATTCTTTTTTTTTTTTTAATCCTCACCTGAGGACATTTTTTTTTTTTTATCCTCACCCGAGGATATTTTTTTCCATTTTTTGTTCAGATAGAGTAGTAGGGAGAGAGAGGAAGAGAGAGAGAGAGAGAAACATCGACGTGAAAGGGACACATCGAGTTGCTGTCACCCGCACGACCAACCAGGGCTGGGGATAAACTGCAACTGAGGTATGCGCCCTTAGCGGGAACCGAACCCGGGTCTCTCTGGACCACAGGCCAACGCTCTAACCGCTGAGCCAAATCAGCCAGGGCTGGAATGCAATTTTAAAAGGTGCTTAGGAGAGCTTTACTGAGATGGTGACATTCGAGAAATTAAGGCAAAAGAGGAATGGGGTAGTCCCAGAGACATGGAAGTGGGGTACAGACTGACAATCCCCAGAAGAGGGGGTGGGGGGCAGAAATAAACCACAGAACTTATATGCATGTGTGCATGAACAATGGACATGGACAACAAAGGTGGGGACATGGCAGGGAGGGAGGGAGAGGGGGTAATCAGCGGAGGGAAAAGGAGAAACGTCTGTAACAAAAATAAATTAATTAATTAAAAAAATAAATAAATAAAATATATAAAATCCACCCCCCACACCCCAAAAAAGGCCATACAGGTCTCTGGGAGAAGTTTTTTAGGTAGAGGGAACAACAAGCTCTGTTCAGAAAAAACAATGAGCATGTGACTGAAGTCAAGTTTGCAAGGAGAGTAATAGGAGATAAGGTTAAAGATAGGTCCTGGAAGCCATGATAAAGACCTGGACTTTTATTAAATTAAATGGGAAACCTTTTCACAGTTCTGAACAGACGAATGACATCATCTGACTTATATTTTAAAAAGACCACTCTAGCTGCTGGTTTGAAAATGCAGTGTACAGGGGCACAGCCAACATTGGGAGACCAATTAAGAATTTAAAACAATAATACAAGTGATACATGATGGCAGCTTCAACCAGCTTATAACATTGGAGATGATCAAGAAATGAGCAGAATGTGGATATATTCTGAAGGTAGAACTATCAGGGAAGTGGACCAGGAGCGGAGGGTGGAGAACAGGAGTTCCATTTTACACATGTTTACTTGAAGATGTATGAGCTATATACAGGGGTGGGCAAAAGTAGGTTTATAGTTCTTTGTATGAAAATAATACAATAATAAATAATAATACAAGAATAAACTATTTCGAGTACTCACAAATGTAAACATACTTTTGCCCTCCCCTGTTTATCTTTCTTCCTTTGTTTAGTGAAGAAGGGAGAGAGAGAAACATTGATCGGATGCCTCCAATACATGCCCTGACCAGGGATCAAACCCAAAACCATTTAGTGTATGGGACGACGCTCCAACCAACTGAGCCACACTGGCCAGGGCTGCCCACCCCTGCTTATACATAAGGCTAGAGCTCAGGGGAGATACACAGGCAATAGATACAAATGTGAAGTTATGAGATAAGATGAAATTGCCAAGGGAATGCATATGGTCAGAGAAGAAGTCCAAGAAAAGAGCCCTGAAGTATTCCAACATTTAAAACTAGTAAAGCCCTGGCCGATTTGGCTCAGCGGTTAGAGCATTGGCCTGCAGTCCAGAGAGACCTGGGTTCGGTTCCCACTAAGGGCACGTACCTCAGTTGTAGTTTGTCCCTGGCCCTGGTTGGGTCGTGCAGGAAGCAGCCACTCAATGTGTCCCTTTCGCATCAATGTTTCTCTCTCTCTCTCTCTTTCTCTCTCCCACTCTATCTGAACAAAAAATAGAAAAATGTCCTCAGGTGAGGATAAAAAAAATAAAAATACAAGTAGTGGAGACAAGGTGATACCAGCAAACTAACGGGGGGGGGGGGGGGGGGCAGCCAGAGAGTTTAAAAGAAAATCAGGCCCTGGCCATGGAACTTTGTCCCCAACGCGCCAAGGTTGCAGGTTTGTTACCCCATCAGGGCACATACAAGAATCAACCAATGAGTGCATAAATGGGTGGGACAACAAATCGATGTTTCTCTCTTTCTTTCCCTCTCTCCCTCCCTCCCTCCCTCCCTCCGCCTCCTCCTTCCTCTTTCTTTCTTCCTTCTTCTCTCTCTCTCTCCTCTCTCTCTCAAATCAATTTAAAAGAGAAATCCAAAAGAGTGTTCTGGTAGTAAACTGAAGAAAGTGTTCAAAGTGGAGGAAGTAACCATGTTAAATAATGCTAACAGGTTAAGTAAGAACTAACCACAAGATTCAGTAACAGGAACTCACCAATGACAGCTTCAGAGGAGTAGTGGTAAGGAGGCACCACAGAAAATTAGAAGAAAATCTTGGAGACAGCAGTTCTAAGCAACCCTTTCAAGGTACTAGAAGGAGGGCGGGGAAATGTGGCAGAAGCTGAGAGAGAAGGCCAAGAGAGAACTTTTGTTATTGTTGTTTGTTTGCTTTAACATGGGTAAGATTATAGCACATTTGGTATTTTATGCTGCATTAGTGAGTGCAGGCTGCCACAACAAAATACCACAGACTAGGTGACCAAAACAAAGAAATGTATTTTCTCAGAGGCTGGAAGTCTGGGATCAGGGTGCCAGCATGGGCATGTTCTGGTGCAAGCTCTCTTCCTGGCTTGCAGAAAGCAACCTTCTTGCAGTGTCTTCATGTGGTAGAGACAGAACAAGCTCTCTGGTGTCTCTTTTTGTAAGGGACTATTCCTATCATGAAGGCCACCCTCATGACCTCATCCAACCTTAATTACTTCCCAAAGGCCCCATCTCCGAATACCAACACATTGGGGCTTAGGGATTCAACATATGCTAATGTGATGATCCAGAGAAGAGAAAACTAATTAAGAAGACGAGACAACTGCAACAAATAATGTCTCTGAGTAAGCAGAACAAATGGCATCTAGTACACAACAGAAGAACCCGGCCTGTACAAAAGCACAGACAGTTCACGGCAACACAAAGGAAGGCAGAACAAAGAAGCACAAATGGAGGGAGATGAACAAATACAGGTAGATGGTGGGAACTTATCAAAGTTCTCTTCTGATTGCATCTATTTTCAAGCAAGAATCCATAGTAAACAAATGCTGAAGTGGGTAAGTGGACTGTCATAAGGGAATCTACCAATACCCAGTGGCGTAGAGCTTTAGTTTTAAATAGCTACAGAGACAACACATAGAGTCCATGCCAGGTAAGAACTCAGATCAGAAGCACCTGCATAACACCAAAATAAAAACAAAAACAAAAACAAAAAAATAACTAAAGGCTATCCCTAAATGAAAGGAGGAAATCAAGAAAAAACCCTCTCAGAAAAGGGATATGGTGGTAAGGAAGGGACCGTCTGCACCTGGACTCTGAGCAGAGGAAAATGTCTCCACTGGGCAACTATAATGGAAAAACAGGCCTCGTGGACCCAGACACGCACTACCTGTGTGGCACAACTTCCTAGCTGAGAACTGAGTTTGAATTGGGTGTGCCCCAGGTGCCTGGTAGAAGCTATGTAAACCTTTTCTGGAAGAATGCACACACAACACAGGCCTCAAAGAATCCCCACAAATGTACTTGCAATAAGTACTTTCTCAGTAAAATATAAGCTAGCTGATATGGTGCTTTGCTTTCCAACACACCTTCTGATTAGCTCTGAATTTTAGACCTAAATATGGAAGATAAAGAATAAAACGTCCAGATTTTAGACCAGAGGTTCTTTGCCTGAGATCCTCGGACCCAAGGGACCAGTGGATAGAATTCAAGATACAAAATACATCGACTAGATCCTCTCGTGACTTAGCATTTTAGTTCCAACTGAGAGCATCTACATCTTTGTCTGAGATTTTCTAGGAGTTGTGTGTGAATGCTGAGAATTAATGCCCTGCCCTAACCAGCCCTCAATCAATCACTAATGTGTGTAAAGAACGTGTGTGAGGAACATGATGTTGTGAGGAATACTGACTCCCAGAGTTAGCCTCAGATTTAAGCTTATTAATCACCTGCATGATAAGATACCCTTTACCTAGCAACTTCACTTCCCGGCCACAAATCCAGTATATTTCTTTGTGATCATTCCCCATATTACTTACTTATACTTGAATCCTTGTTTTGGGGTCTACTTCTTCAGAAATCAAGAAAACTAAAACCAAAAATTACCATGAATTTGAGTGGGGAAAAAAATTACGTTTTGCCATGGTCGGTGTGGCTCAGAGTTGGTTGAGTGTTGTCCCATGCACAGAAAGATCGCCAGTTCAATTTCTAATCAGGGCACACACCCAGGTTGTAGGTGTGATCCCCAGTCAGGATACATATAGAAAGCAACTGATGTTTCTCACATCGATGTTTTTCTCTCTTTCTCCCTTCCTCTCTCAAAATCAATAAATATATATATTTTTAATTATGTTTCTATTTTCATAACTGTTAATTATAAAATCACTAATGCTAAAATTCAGTTATGATATAAGCAAACCAAAGTAATATGAGCAGTACATGTGACTTTGTCTCTAATAAAAATCACAGATGTCTTAAAATTACATGATAGTTCTGCAGATATCTCAAAATAGTTTGTATACTCCTCACTACTTTCAAACTGTGAGTTATTACTTAGTTTACTGCTAAACTACTACCCATGATTGCAGTCTTTCTGTCTATAATGTTGTACATTCTTCCTGTTTATAAAGTCATTAACTATTGTGCAACTACCGCTGTGCCAAGTAATCATCTCTGTGCCAACCACAAACCAGTTGAGTGTTCTACAACTAGAGATTCACCTAAAGGCCTTGGGTAAATTCTGGTGTTCTTAGAAAACCTATCCTCCCATATTAAGTATAACATGGAAGTTTTATTCCCATGACAACAAAATTTAACTTTAACTTGTAATTTTAAATGTAATTTTGTTACTGAATTATAAATATATTATGGCTATCATCACAAATTTATTTTTTAATATCTTGAAGTTGTATTTCAATAGCTGTTTGGTATCATTTTTGTAAGTGCAAAACTAAACACATTATTTGAGAAGTCATACATGTGCCACTATGAAACAAAAGATAATGATATAAAACATAAATTTCAGGATTCTGATTGCCTGGTGGGAGGGGAAGGAGTAGATGGGGAAGGAGGTACAAGTAGGAAGATAAGGAACCTGTTAGTTTTTATGTTCTTTGTCTTATAGAGTAATGGGTGCATGTGTATTTGTTTAATTATTATATCTTATATATTTATGAAATATTTATAATTTAAAAAGGAGCATTCATAGACTAGAATAAGAAAAAAGTTCTTGAAAATTAAAAATGTAATAGCAGAAAATAATTATCCCAGAGTTGAAGCTGAAAAAGTCCCCAGAAATTAAAATGAAAAAAAATTAATTAAAAAATAAAAAAAAAGGAAAACATAGAATATGGGAGAGGGAAGGAAAAAGTAAATTAGAGGATCAGTATAGGATTCACATCTTCCCTGGCTGGTGTGGTTCAGCTGGTTGGAGTGTCATCCTGTATCCAATAGGTTTGATTTCTGGTCAGGGCACATACCCAGGTTATGGGTTCAATCCCTGGTTACGGTGTACAGGAGGCAAATGATCAATCTTTCTCCCTCTCTCTAAAATCAATAAAAACATATCCTCATGTGAGGACTAAAAAAAAGATCCACATCTGAATAGGGGCAGATCCAGAAAGAGAGAAAGGACATGAAAGGAAGGAAATAATACAAAAGAAATAATATAAAATAATCTCCCTGAACTGAAGGACATGAGTTTTCAGACTGAAGAGGCCCACCAGATTCCCTGCACACACAAAAAGTTTATCACTTAGATATACACTAAAATATGTATAGATCATTTTCCATACCATGACATTGTCAAGAAATTTCAGAACATCAGGGGTAAGGGGAAGATTCTTAAAACCTGTATAAGCTGAAGATGGGGCAGTATGGTCATAATGGCACTGTACTTCTCACATGGCAACAGAGGAAGCTAAATAGTAACAGAACCATGACTTAAAAATTTCTGAGGGAAAAATATTTTCAACCCAATTCTCTGCCCAGCCAAATCAGGCATTAAAAAAACAGAAAATTTATTCAGATTTTCAAGGTTTCAAAATGCATTTTCCCCATTCAACTTTTCTAAGGAACCTACAAGAGGATATCTTCATCAAAACAAGTAAAAGAAGATAAATGATGCTAAGAAACAGGAATTCAATAAAGGAGATAACAATCTTCTGATATTGCTAAAAGAAAACCCTCAAATTATAGCTGTGCTACCTTAGACTTGGAGAGCCATATTGGAGCAGAGAACACACATCTCCAAGATGCCTCCTATATGGGTTTGTAATGAGAAAAGATTCAAAACTGTCAGAGACTTAGGAGATGAATTAGGTACATAGAAAACTACGCAAATAGTAAAGAAAAAAAAAGTAATTATTAACACCAAAGTAATTATTCTGTGAAGAATATTTTGCACAATCAATAATATGAACAATAAATGTTGATTTATGCAAAATTATGAGATATCTACATCGGGAAGACAGTAGGAAGGGAATATGAATATGTGCTAGAAGTAGAGAGAGGGTTAGAATCATCAGCTACAGAACTAGTCTCAGCTTCCTTAGTAGGAAGGCAAGAGATGATACATAAAAATAAAGGAAAAAGAATAAAAAATAGGAGCAAAAGCAAGTTATTTAGGAACACGGGAAGAAGTATCAAAATATGCAATTTGACAATTGTCTCCAGGAAGAAGGGAGTGATTCTGCTCATTGTAGTTCTAGTGGTACTATTTTACTTTTTAAATTATGGACATACACTATTTTGGAAAGATAAATAATAATTTTTTAAAAAATACGACTTTTTTAAAAGGTCAAATAAGAATAAGAATAATAGCCACTATTTCCCAAGTGCCTAAGGGAAACATACCTGATCTTTTACAAATCTATCACTATTCCTCAGGCCAGCTTTGAAGAGTAAGATATCCCAATTTTACAGATGAGAGAACTGAAAATGAGAATGAACAGGAATATTTTTAATTGTTTTGTTTCTTTTGTTTATGTTTTGTTTGGTCCTTTACCTTTCCAGCAGTAGCAAAATATTCACCATCAGGGGACCATTCCATCAAATGTACAGATACTGCGGTTCTAAAAAAAAAAAAGTTAAACAGTTAACATTTTAAAAATCTGGAACACTGTATATGTAAATAGTCAAAATAAGATTTAAAAAAAATGTTTTTTTTCTTTATTGATTCTTACAGAGAGAGGAAGAGAGAGGGAGAGAGAGATAGAAACATCAATGAGAGAGAACATCGATTGGCCACCTCCTGCATGCCCCCACTGGGGATAGGGTCTACAACCCAGGCATGTGCCCTGACCAGGAATCGAACCAGCAACCTCTTGGTGCATGAGTCAACGCTCAACCCCTGAGCCACACCAGCCGGACCAAAATAAGGTTTTTAACATCATCAGAACAAGAGTGTTTTTAACTCTCTAAAAATAAAATCTTCCACCTCCCTAAAAATACAAATTAATTAAATCTAATCCAAAATTCACTTTGGGGATCCAAAAAAGAGTACAATTAACATGTATAAATGATATCTCTATAATTCCTGCCAACATCCTGAATACATGTACACCATGTTAAAAACTAAGCTCATCGTCTTCTCTGGATAATCGATCCTCTTCACATAATTCACATGGTTAATAGTTCAGCCATCCTTCCACTTGAAAAGATGGCAGGCAATTTTCATCACATCTTTCCCCTCCCCCTCACCAACCACATCTCTTCCATTGATGAATAATCCCTATGTACCAACCCTGTGAACTCAAGTCCTGAAATTATACTATAAAATATTTTTTATCCTTTTCCTAAACAACCAACTATACCACAGATAGAAGGATGATATTATAATGACTTTTGGTTAGAAAAATTATACTTTCTAGGCTTCTAAATGCAGTGGTACCATAAAAAATAAAATAAAATAAAGATGATTGTGAAAGGGAACACATTTTACAAAACATTTTTTTTAATTGCCCTGGCCAGTATGACTCAGTGGTTAGAGCAAGAGCCCAGGGACCGAAGGGTAGAAAGTTCAATTCCCCACCAAGGGAACATACCTGGGTTGCTGGTTCCATCCTCGGCCCTTGTTGGGGCATGTGCCAGAGGTAACCATTCAATGCATCTCACATCAATGTTTCTCTCTCTCCCCCTTCTCCTCTCTCTCCTTCCCTCCCTCCCACTCTCTCTAAAAAGCAATGAAAAAAATATCCTCAGATGAGGATTAACAGAAAAATAAACAAACAACAAACATAGAATTAGACACTAACTTGCACTGCCAGATGCAATTCCAATCATTTAAAATGGGAGGAATTTTATTATCAATTTCTTCCTCTTCTTCCAGAATGTTACCTCCTGGAGGAGCCCACAACTGAATAGAATCAGTTGCTGTCAACAATCTGTTATCTGAAAATTAAAAATGCTCTGATGAATAAGCAAAGATTACCTAGAGAAAGAACACACATGTGGGCTTCTAAACTATACAGTAAAAACTCGATATAATAGACTAATTTGGGCGAGGGGGTGTCCATTAAAGTCAAAAGTCCATTATATAATAAAGTAGGCTTTCTGAATGCATGTGTTAAAAAATCAACAAATTAGTTTACCTGTTTTTACTTATGTAGACACATCTGTGTAATTAAAATTAAGAATGTATGAAAAGTTTAATTTCACAGAAAAGTTTTCTGTATGTATTACTCTAATTTTAAACTTATACTGAATAGGTCTAACAAATGCTTGCATTCACCAGTCACTGTGAGTAAACAAATGCACATGGCTGGGGCGTGGCTTAGCATAGGTAGGAACATCAGCAGGAACCCACTAAAACTGCTGCAGAAAGTCATACTTTGAGATTGCCCGGCCTGATATGGTGTGATCACATGTTAATCACTCACAGAACACTGTCTTCAAGTGGTGACTCTTGGATTTAAATATGTAGACTATAGCTGTGGATATGCAATATTTATGTCATCAAAATTACTACAGTGTTTTTTTCCAACATATGGCCTATTTGCTAAAATTTGTCAAAAATAAGTGAATTAATAACAAAAGTAATAATAACCTGTTAATTTAACTATAAGCAAATCTTGGTTAAAAGCATTTTAAAATTAACGGTGTTAATTTTCACACATGATATACGGACTGGAAATTTTGTCCATTGAATCCGAAGTCCATTAAATCAAGGTCTGTAAAATTGAGGGTTTCCTGTATTGTGAAAAATAAGCAATATGGTCTATGCAAAATACTTGGGATATATCCATTTAAAAGTTCTAAGAATCTGCTACACAAGGAAGAATAGTTCTTGGGAGAAACTTGAGAACAAAAAAGAAAAACTGTACTGACAAAGAGCTATTATGTATCAGGTATATCTTTTCAAAAAGATAACAGCAAAGTAGAATTTTTAAAAAAACAAGCCCAAGAAATATCGCATAGGATGTTGGCAGGATGTAAGACATAACTAAAAATTAATGAAATTTGTTTTTCTACTTAGAATATAAAAATTACCTTAATTAATTGTGAATGTAAAAAGGGACAAAAGCTATTATCACTAGAGGTTTCTAATCTTTCAAAATTAAAGACAATAACTTTCTGAAATAAAAATAACAAAATGAAATGGGGGGGGGGGTTGGTCCTGTTTAATTTCTAATTTTTTTTCTTAAAAAATACAGGTAAGGGTAAAATGTAACATGTGTTCACTAAAGAAACAAATCATTAATGTTCTTAAAATATTCAAAGGCAGAGGAAAGCACAGAACAGAAATTCAAGCACTGTATAAAGCAGTGTGTACCAAGAAAAAAAGT
Organism: Molossus molossus; assembly: GCF_014108415.1. Lineage (NCBI taxonomy): Eukaryota > Metazoa > Chordata > Mammalia > Chiroptera > Molossidae > Molossus > Molossus molossus. Next base: position 189,599,025 of record NW_023425344.1, read on the forward strand.
ACACACATTCACTAGCAAAAAGAAAATATATTGTTGATCATTTTTTATTATAGGACTTGTATGACACTGTAATCATACATTCAATACAAATTATTTACTTTTTATAATTTCTAAATATAATTACTGAATACCTTGAGGGTCCCATGCTAAATTGTATGTCACGGAACTCAGAAAAAACTGCCCAGTTTTAAGCCACTGACACTTGAGTTGCTGAAATATATAAGAAGAAAGAAAAAGTATGTTTTTAAAATAATATCCACAAAAACTACATCATTTTCTTCAACTTAAGACCTTATAATCTAAAATAAAGATATAAATATTTCACTATTATTTTCTAAATACTGTTTAAAAAAAAAACTCCCAATGGCTCTACTTACTATTTATTCTACTATGTCAAGCTGCTTGCCATGCCCAAAAAAAAGCATGTTCTCTCAGGCTTCCTTCCATGTCTATAAACACATTCTTTTATTATTATTATTATTATTATTATTAATTTGTTTATGTTACAGATGTTTCTCCTTTTTCCCCCATTGACACCTTCCACCCCATCCCCCCCACCGCCCCATCCCCAGCTTTGTTGTCTATGTCCATTGGTTATGCATACACGCATATAAGTTCTGTGGTTTCTCTTTTCCCCCCTACCCCCACTCCCCCGAGGCTTGTCAGTCTGTACCCCACCTCTATGTCTCTGGGGTCAATTTTGTTCATCAGTTTGTTTAGTTCGTTATAGTTTACAAATAAGTGAGATCATGTGATATTTGTCTTTCTCTGTTTGGCTTGTTTCGCTTCGGATAACTTTCCAGGTTCCTCCATGTCATCTCAAAGGATAAGAGATCTTTCTTTCTTACAGTTGCATAGTACTCCATTGTGTACATGTACCACTGCTTTTTTATCCACTCATCTATTGATGGACACTTGGGTTGTTTCCACATCTTAGCTATTGTAAATAGTGCTGCTATGAACATAGGGGTACATATATTCTCTTTGGTGTTTCAGGTTTCTTAGGGTATATTCCTAGAAGTGGGACCACTGGGTTAAATGGCAGTTCAATTTTTAATTTTTTGAGGTAACACCACAGTGTTTTCCACAGTGGCTGCACCAGTCTGCATCCCCACCAGCAGTGTACTAGAGTCCCCTTTTCTCCACACCCTCACCAACACTTGTTTGATGATTTGTTGATGGCAGCCATTCTGACAGGTGTGAGGTGATACCTCATTGTCATTTTAATTTGCATCTCTCTGATGATTGGTGATGTTGAGCATTTCTTCATATGTCTCTTGGCCATTTGTATATCCTGTTTGGAGAGGTGTTCTCTTTAGGTCCTCTGCCCATTTTTTAATTGGGTTGTCTTCCTTTTGTTGAGTTGTATGAGCATTCTATATATTTTGGAAATTAACCCCTTATCTGATGCATCATTGGCGATTATGGTCTCCCACAGAGTGGGATCCCTTTCCATTTTGATGGTTGTTTCTTTTGCTGTGCATAAGCTTTTTAGTTTGATGCAGTCCCATGCATTCATTTTTTCTTTTGTTTCTCTTGCCTTAGGTGTTGTATCAGTGAAAATTCTGCTGTGTATGATGTCTGAAATTTTGTTCCTGCATTTTCTTCTAGAATTTTTATGGATTCATAAGTTACATTTAAACTTTCATCCATTTTGAGCTTATTCGTGTGTATGGTGTAACTTGGTGGTCTAGCTTCATGTTTTTGCAAGTACCTGTCCTATTTTCCCAACACCATTTATTGAAAAGACTGTCTTTACTCCACTGTATGCTCTTGCCATCTTTGTCAAATATTAATTGAGCATATTGTCTTGGGTCAATTTCTGGGTTCTCTATTCTGTTCCATTGATCTATTTGCCTGTTCTTGTGCCAGTACCAGGCTGTTTTGATTACAGTGGTTTTGTAATATAACCTGAAATCTGGTAATGTGATTCCTCCTATTTTGTTCTTCTTTTTCAAGATTGCTGTGGCTATTCGGGGCCTTTTTTTGTTCCATATAAACTTTTGGAGTGTTTGTTCTAGTTCTGTGAAATATGACATTGGTATTTTGATGGGGATTGCATTGAATCTATAGATCGCTTTGGGTAGTGTGAACATTTTAATGATGTTAATTCTTCCAATCCATTAACAAGGTATATGCTTCCACTTTTTTTTATATCTTCCTCTATTTCTTTTTTCAATGGCCTGCAGTTTTCTGTGAAGAAGTCCTTTACTAATTTGGTTAAGTTTATTCCTAGGTATCTTAATTATTTTGCTGTGATGGTAAATGGGATTGTTTTTTAGTTTCTCTTTCTGTGATTTCATCTTTGGTGTATAAAAATGCCATTGATTTCTTCTTATTATTATTTTTTTAATCCTCATCCGAGGACATTTTTCCATCTTTTGTACAGACAGAGTGGGAGGGAGAGAGAGGAAGAGAGAGAGAGGGAAACATCGATGTGAAAGGGACACATCGAGTGGCTGCCACCCGCACGACCAACCAGGGCCGGGGACAAACTGCAACCAAGGTACATGCCCTTAGCGGGAACCGAACCCGGGCCTCTCCGGACCGCAGGCGGACGCTCTAACCGCTGAGCCAAACTGGCCAGGGCGCCATTGATTTCTTGACGTTAATGTTGTACCCTGCTACTTTGCCAAATTCATTTATTAACTCAAGTAGATTTTTTATGGAGTCTTTAGTGTCTTCAATGTACAATATCATGTCATCTGCAAATAATGAGTTTCACTTCCTCATTTCCAATTTGAATCCCCTTTATTTTTCCTTCATGTCTAATTGCTGTGGCTAAGACATCCAGTACTATGTTATTAAATAAGAGTGGTAAAAGTAGGCATCCCTGTTTTGTTCCCATTTTTAAGGGGAATGCTTTTAGTTTTTGCCCATTGAGTATGATGTTGGCTGTAGGTTTTTCATATATGGCCTTTATTATGTTGAGATATGATCCCTCTATTCCCACGTTGCTAAGCATTATCAGAAATGAGTGCTGGATTTTGTCTAATGCTTTTTCAGCATGTATTGATATGATCATGTGGTTTTTATCTTTCATTGTGTTTATGTGGTGTATCACATTTATTGATTTGCAAATATTGTACTATCCTTGCATGCCTGGGATGAAACCCACTTGGTCATGATGAATAATTTTTTTGATGTATTGCTGGATCTGACCTGCTAATATTTTGTTAAGGATTTTGGAATCTATATTCATCAGGGATATTGACCTGTAGTTTTCTTTCTTTGTAGTGTCTTTATTCGGTTTTGGAATTGGGATTATGCTGGCCTCATAAAATTAGTTTGGAAGTGTTCCATCTTCTTGGATTTTTTGGAATAGTTTGAGGAGAATGGGTATTATTAGATCTTCTTTGAATGTTCGGTAAAACTCCCCCGTGAAGCCATCTGGGCCTGGGCTTTGGTTTGCTAGGCATTTCTTAAATACATCTTCAATTTCCTTTGTTGTTATTGGTCTGTTTAAGTTTTCTCTCTCTTCTTGGTTAAGTTTGGGGAGGCTGTGTGTTTCTAGAAATTTGTCCATTTCTCCTAGATTGTCCAATTTGTTGGCATATAATTGTTCATAGTATGTCTCGATGGTCCTTTGTAGTTCTGTGGTGTCAGCTGTTACTTCTCCTCTTTCATTTTTGAGTTTATTTGATTTCTCTCTTTTTGTTTCTTGATGAATCTGGCTAAAGGTCCATTGATCTTGTTTATCTTTTCAAAGAACCAGCTTTTTGTTTCACTGATCTATTGAATTGGTTTTTTTTTTAGTCTCTATGTCATTTATTTCTACTCTGACCTTTACTATTTCCTTCCTCCTACTAGCTCTACGTTTTTCTTTCTGTTTACTTTCTAGTTCTTTAAGTTGTAGGGTTAGATAGTCAATTAGGAATTTTTCTTGTTTCTTGAGGTAGGCCTGTAGGGTTATGAACTTCCCTCTCAGGACTGCTTTTGCTGTGTCCCATGGATTTTGTGTGTTGTGTGTTCATTTTCACTGGTTTCCAGGATGTTTTTAATTTCTTCTTTGATCTCGTCAGTAACCCATTTGTTGTTTAATAACATATAAACACATTATTTTACTTAAGATCTCCTTTCCTCTATTCTCCACCCACAAACTCCTATGCTTCCTTCAAGATCTAGCTAAATGGTCACCTCTGCTGTGACGCCTTTTCTGACATCATAGCAGCACACATTGCACTTTTCACATTCTATCATTAGTACATTAGTCCCACTGAATTATTGGGTTCATATGTCTGATTCTCCCATGAAATTACAACTCTTCTGGAGCAGGAATTATGTCTTGAGTGCTGTAATGGCTAGTACACAGATGTTCAATAAATGTTTATGAAAATTAAATAAATGCACCTTAAAAGAAGTGCAATGTCTAAAATAAAACTAGATATACCTCCCAAAAAGTCAACAAATTTGAATTATATAATATATAAAATCCACAAACCTGACCTATATTACATTTATTTGAAATATTTCCATCTTTTTTTCTTACTATTTTCATTTTAAAAGGTAGAAAGATTTAAAGTTTAAAGGTCAAAGGCCTTTCATGAAATACAGTATCTAAGCAAAAAGAAATTTAGATATTTCTTTGCAGTATATAAATATAACATGAATTTTTGTGAAAGTATTCTGCAATGTAAAGCTGTGTGACCTCAGGCAAGTTATACATTAACTGCTTGATCAATAATATTAATAAATGGCAATTCCTCTTTATTTACAATTTTACAGTATTTAACAATTTAATGATTTATTCAAGATTTCTGACTCTCCACAGGCAGAATTTTAAAATACAACTGCAAAACTTGAATTTTATTATCCAAAATTAGTTTTATATTTTTTAATCAGGGAAACGTTATTTTTCTACCACTGCTGAATAAACAACAGTCACAACTGTATTTTAAATACTGTCAACAGATCTATTTCAAAGTAATAATTAAATCATTCCTAAAACTATAAACATCTCTAATATTCTTTCCTTTAGTATTTCTTGTAGTATAATCTGTGGAGCAAATACAAAGCAGAAGTTTTGGGAGGAGACCTGGAATCTGAATTTTTAATATGTACTCTAGGGGACTCTTTAACACTCTAAAATTTGGTATCCATTTCATAATACTATCACAGGGAAAAGTAATATTTTAATTGGTATTTCTCAGAAATGTAAAAAGAAATTCAAATAAGTACATTTAATGAAACATCAAAACCACTTGCTTTAATGTATTTAAGAATATACTTTTTTAAAAAATACTGGCAAATATATATATATATATATATATATATATATATATATATATATATATATAACTTGATATTCCCGACCTTTCAGCATCAGCTACTAAGGAGCTCTGTATTGCTATAAACTTGATTACAAATTTAATTCTAAAAGTTTTCTACTATCATATATATATATATATATATATATATAGTATATATATATATATACTCTTGGCATTCAATTTTCACATTGGTAGTTTTGACTATTTGTGACTGATGGTGGAGTTCTAATTCATGCAGTGTTTTTTAAAAGGGTTAATAATTCTAATCATATGACATTTTCTGAATATTAAGATAAAATAAAATACAGTATTCAGAATGAATCTTAATGGTTTTTTCAGTGTGATATGCTAGACCACTTAGGTAGTAAGTGAATTTACCTAAGCTCCTAACTCCATTCAACAAATATTTAGGAGCCTATTATGTTCCAGATACATTCTAAGTACTTGGGATGCATCAGTGAACAAAAAAAATAACAAAGCTCCCTACAAAGAAAGTGCTATTGAAAAAAGTTAAAAATGGAAGAATGGAGTTAGAATAAAGGTGACAGAAGCAAGTGGCAATTTCTAAAAGGGTGACCAAGGTAGAACCCAGTGAGAAGGTATTATTGAGCAAAGATTTAAAGTATCTGCGGGAACTGGCCCTGGAACTATCTATAAAAAAAAAACACTCCAGACAAAAGAACCACTAATGCAAAGGCCCTAAGATAGGAGAACAACTGTTCAAAGAACTAAAAATGCCAATGTGACCTGAGTGAACTCAAAGAGGACAAGAATAGTAGGGGATGAGCTGTGAGCGAATGTTAGGGGGAGAAAAGCAGTTGTCTATTCTAGAGCTTTCCACTTTTGAATCTGAGGAAAATACGGAGCCATTATAGAGTTTTAAGCAGAGATGTGTCATAATCTGCTCTGTTGGGAACAGAAAAGGGTAGAGAAAGATAGAGACTAGTCTAGTAATCTAGATGAGAAATAACAGTTCAACTAGGATAGATCACAATTAACAAGGTAAATCTCAATTAGCAATATTCCAGAAAACTGAGTTTCTAAAAGGCCTAGGGGTATATTCCTAGTGAACGTAAAAGGTCTTAACCCAAAGCATCAGATCAACTTGATATTCCCGACCTTTCAGCATCAGCTACTAAGGAGCTCTGTGTTGCTATAAACTTGATTACAAATTTAATTCTAAACGTTTTCTACTATCATTTAATACTTACACAGTTTCTCTTATGAGAATTTATTCCCAAGGGTTCAAAAATACAAACAGCATTACCATATGAAGCTGCGATCTAAAAAAGAATGAACAAAATATTAATATTTAGAAAAAGAAAAAATAAAGATAACCTCCTTTTCACAATAATATATAAACTAATTACATATAATATAAGCCCAATACAGTATTCATGGTTTATTCCCTCCCATAAACATAATTGGAAAAGTACTGAACTTAAAAATCTCTCTTATCAAAAATTCAGCAGACTTTATTTCACATATCAAATACAAGGCTGATCCATTCAAAGAAATCATCATTTTCTATATGAATTTTCATTTTTTAATATAGAAATAACTATTTTTTAACAAAAATACATTTCAATAGTGCATCTATCAGAAACTTTATAGTCCAGTGAATATAAAAACCATGAGCCCTGGCCAGTTTGGCTCAGCGGTTGAGTGTCAGCCTGCGGACCAGAGAGTCCCGAGTTCAGTTCCCGCTAGGGGCACATACTAAAAACTATGAGAAGTAGAAAAAGACATCAAAGAGTAGCAGGTATTAAAATATATAAAATAAATTTATATTAATTATACCGTCAAACAAAAATACCAACTGGGAAAACCATCTAGAAAAAGGACTAGAGAAAATGGACTAAGGAGAAATCAAAGAGATATCCGCTGATGCAGACATCTCCAGTGGACTTAGCTAGGGATTTGGGGGTCAGGAAGACTTTACTCTAGGTCACATACCTAATAAGAGGGGACATAGGAAAATGTGTTCCTAGGAACTACATCTTTCCAATGATTCCTTGAAAGACATTTCCCAGTTCATCCTCCTCTTGACAAGAGGGAATCAACTATAGGTAATAGACCAAAAACCGTCCCTTCTGACACCTCTGGACCTATGAAACTAAATTAGGTATATATTCTTTTAAGGCCAGCAAAAAAGATCTACTGTGATTTCAAGGTACTCGCATGCCAAAAAAGTGATTTTAACTGTTACTTAATATCTAACATTCTTTCCAAGAAAAAGCTTTTAATCCACAATGGTGTGGGAGAAGTTACTTAAAATGACTGGCTGAGGTAATAGGCAAAAAGTGTTATGAATGATCACATTCTACATGTCAATAAATGATCATAGCTGGCTAACACAAGGTCATAAATGTGAAAGTTATCACAAATACTGGGAATAAAAGAAATAAAAGAAGAGGTAAATAAAAGACAATACATCAAAGATGTCACAATTTTGCCTTCTTTCCTTTCAACCAGGTAAGGCCCTGGCCAGTATGGCTCAGTTGGTAGGAGCGTTGTCCAGTATCCTGAAAGGTTGCAGGTTCAATTCCTAGTCAGGACACATACCTATGTTGTGGTTTGATCCCAGGTTGGGACATGTATGGGAGACAACTGATTGATTAGATGTTTTTCTCTCTTTCTCTCCCTGACCCCACCCACTTCCTCTCTTTCTAAAATCAATAAACATATCTGGGAGTGAGGATTTAAAAAAAAAAAACAAAAAGGCTATCAACCAGGTAAGAAAAAATAGAAACATGGTTATGAACATCAAGGTCATATATATTTTTTAAAACTTTGCTCCCAGAGAATTTGTTTATTGTGATTATCTACTAGCACATACATAATTTACTAAAATTCATCTCTGACAACTATTGTACATCTCTAGGTAGATTTAAAGCTACCTTGCTTGGCCTAGGGAGATGAGCAATAAAAAATTAATGAAAGAAATCTGAAACTCTCAGTGTTTACTAAAAAGTAAACAATACTTAAGGAAAGCAATGAGAAAAAATTAGAAAAGCAACTAACAAGTATCAGAAAACACCAGAAAATTCAGTATTTCAATAATAGGTCAATTATATCACTGGACTGTTATAATATGGTATATTTACACAAATATTAAAGCTTGATACAAACAGCAGGGAAGAACAGTAGAAATGGTATAATTTATTATTTGGCATAAATTAGCATGATTACTATTTATTACCATCACCATGAATATTATTACTTAACATACCTTTGATAAAATCTATTATTACTCAGTAAAGAACATTTTCTAGAACACTAGGACTGTTTAAATTATCACTTTGATTATAGGAAAAATCTCATTTTCATATTCTTATAGAGCCATTCAACTCTACTACACTATATTGGCCTTACTGAATTGCTAGAGTATACAATATGCTATATTTACTTTACATATAACCAAAATTTGATGTACATTATGTTTGAAATTTTGGAGGAAGGGTACATATGATGAAATTTGAACTATTTTAAAAATAAACCCTCTGGCCCTGGCCAGTTTGGCTCAGCAGTTAGAGCGTCGGCCTGCGGTCCAGAGAGGCCCGGGTTCGGTTCCCGCTAAGGGCACGTACCTCGGTTGCAGTTTGTCCCCGGCCCTGGTTGGTCATGCGGGTGGCAGCCACTCGATATGTCCCTTTCACGTCGATGTTTCTCTCTCTCTTCCTCTTTCTCCCTCTCTCTCCCTCCCACTCTGTCTGAACAAAAAATGGAAAAATGTCCTCGGGCAAGGGAAAAATAAATAAATAAATAAACCCTCTGCTTTACAATCTTAAGGAATGAACTTTAAGATTCTTCACTCACCAAATAAACTTTCACTAAAGTAATAGAAACTTTACATAGTACCTGTTTATAACAAATATATCAAACTTGCTAAATTTCTTGATAAAAATTTAATGTTATTATAATTTGGGAGAGATAAGGGGTGCTAGGTAGAGAAAAGTTTACTTCCCTGCTATTGGCTAGAATTATTAATTGGCAAAATATCAGTACCAACAGGAGGTCCACGGATCTTCAAAGATGGAATATACCAGTAGTGCAATTAATTACCACATTATCAGCTTAATGGCTCTATACAGTTTGTATATAACCTATCACTTCACCCACTCCTGTCAATAGCCACCTAAGTAAGACATATTAATAGGAAATTGTAGGCAAGCCTTGTGTAAAAGGATAAAAATATTCTGAAATTGTTAAATATGTTAAAAAAATATTTAATAAAGTAAGTCAATCCCTTACTCGTCCATGTTGGTTAGAACACTCCACACAGCTCACTTGGATGTTTCCATGCTTAGCACCAGGAATGATCTGCACACATTCAAAGTCACTTGCCAAAATAACAATATCACAGCCAGATCCATATGCCTAAAAAAAAGTTTTACAATATGTAAGATTATTATTGTATAATAGTTTAGGTTAGATTTTATTGCTATTGTAATGTATATTTTGACACACTTCACAAAAAGTTAATGTAAGAATATTAAGAATATCAATTTCCAAATAAGAACATTGAAAGTCACATAAAACAAATGGGATAATGATACCCCATGTGTTATCATTCAACAACTGCTACTAACAACAAAAAAAGAGGGTTCTTTTAGTTTTTAACCACCACAGCCTCTGCCCTGCAGGTCATAAATCATTCTGCTCAGAGCTTCTTTCCAAAGCTCATCTCAGTAAACCCTAAAGAATAAAAGCTCCATCTGAAAGTAATAAGGCATTGACGGCTGCGGCTGTGTTTCTAGGGTTCAAACCAGGCTTGAGAAAGATAGAAATCAGATGCATTTTCCAACACAATTCCAGATGGCTTAAAGAGCTAGTTAAATAGACATGAACCCCAAGGCAGCATTACACACACTAAGGCACAGACTAAACATAAACTTATCAACTGCCTAAGTCAATCCATGATGCAGCCTGCCTGCCCACTCCCCTCAACCTTACTGGGCATGAGAAAGAGAGGAAACCAACCCAAAGTGGTTCCACGGAAAACAAAAATGTTAAAGAAAATAAAAAATAAATTGATTCATATAAAATGTTGGCAAATATAACTATATGGTCTGGAAAGGAAAATGTAACACAAAATTAGGTTCCTGGAAAATTCCCTTGCTCAACATAACTGTAATGAGTAAAACCACATATTTTTTCCTTCGCCAAACTTCTTTGTATATGCTGTTCCTGTTTTGCAACTTTGTGAATTTTATGATGACATAAGGGACAGAGGATGGAACAGTTTCCTTTTACTTCCAAATTTGCCTTATGATTACATATTCAAAACAACCTAACAATCTAATTCTCAAATGAAAACACCCCATTAAAAGCAACATAAATAAAGCAGTATTTTTTTCTATTTCTACACTCTTACGCAATATGGTCATGTCCTACAAAACACAGATATCCAATAACCTGGGCTGAAATGTCCAGACACCTAAGTCAGTGACCTATGCCCTAAAGAGGTCTACATAGGGCTGCTAATCTTTAGGATTATATTACATAATTTAATAATTATATTATCAAAATTCCAAAGTGTTTTATAGTATTATCTCAGCAAAATGGATTGATGAAAAGATCACAGACTTTATCTAGTTTGGAATTACCCATGCAGGGTTTTTAATTATGGTTCTTCAGTACTGTGTAATCTTAAGCAAGTTACTTAAGCTCTCTGAGCATTTTTCCTTGTAGTAAAATGGAAGAAATAATACCTCTTGGGATAATTGTGAAAATTAAAATAGAAAATCTATTTTCATAGTGCTTGGCACACATCATTCAATTAAGAAACAAAACTGCACAATTTCCCAAGCCTGGGCTACGGACTGGGACTACAAAACCACAGGATGTGGTCCCAGTGTTCATAATGGGGAGATGAGCAAGTGAATTACCAAATAAAACTAAATGACAAACTGCCATGACAGAGATATCCACAAAATACTAGCAGAAGACAGAGGGCCTCAATAAATGTTATAGTTACTCTGCTTTAATCTTTGCAACAAATTTGAAAGATATCATTATCAGTGTATAAAGATTTAAGTTAATTAATTTGCCCAAGATGACACAGTTAATAAGTGGAAGATGTTCAAACTCAGGTTCTTATCATTTTTATGCTCTTTCTCCCTACATTACTTGTCAAAAGACATAAAAGATTCCAGATAATTATTAGCACAACTTGCTTCTCTAAAGAGGGGTCATTCCTAGCAACTGCTACTATAGACATATAGGCTCTTACTGCTCAGTTATTTAAAAAAATGTTTCCTCTTCTCTCGATATTCATAATTGCCAGATCTCTTCCAGAGGAGCTGTATTTACTCCTTACCTGTAGGGAATCTTGCCATTTTTCTGATCCTGTAATAGTTCTCAAACCTGGCTGCATCAAAAGCACTCAGAGACTGTTATGTTCATTATATTCCATATATAAGTGAGATCATGTGGTATTTGTCTTTTTCTGCTTGGCTTATTTCACTTAGGATAATACTTTCCAGGTCTCTCCATGTCGTCTCAAAGGATAAGAGATCTTTCTTTCTTACAGCTGCATAGTACTCCATTGTGTATATGTACCACTGCTTTTTTATCCATTCGTCTACTGATGGGCACTTGGGCTGTTTCCACATCTTAGCTATTGTAAATAGTGCTGCTACAAACATGGGGGTACATATATTCTTTCTGATTGGTGTTTCCGGCTTCTTAGGGTATATTCCTAGAAGCAGAATCACTGGGTCAAATGGAAATTCAATTTTTAATTTTTTGAGGACCCAGAAACATGGAAGTAGGGCACAGACTGACATCCCTCAGAAGAGGGGGTGAGGGGTGGGAAGAGATAAACCACAGAACTTCTATGCATGTATGCATAACCAATGGACATGGACAACAAAGCTGGGGACGGGGGGGGGGGGATGCGGAAGGGGGTGCCAATGGGGTAATAAAGGAGAAACATCTGTAACAAAATAAATAAATAAAAATAAATAAATAAATAAAACACTCAGAGAACTTATTAAATACAGACTGCTTGGTGCCACCCCCAACTTACTTAAATCAGAATCTTCATGGGTAAAAGAATTTGGCAAATATCTATCAAAATTTAAATACAATATACCCTTTAATGAAATAAATCCTTATTTTACTCTATAACCATATTTACAAAAGTTCACCAAAAAAAATAGAGAAGGATATTCACTGCCTCATTATTATAGCAGCAAAAACTAAAAATATCCCACCATTCACCAGTGGGAAGTGGTTAAATAAATTACTATATAACCTTACACTGGAATACAATGCAGCTACTAAAAGGTTAGAGACCAGTGGTCTAAAATGGTCTGAAATCCCTTATCAAACTAGTAATTACCATCATAATGGAACAATTATGTCTGGAACTGGTTTCCTGTTGAACTATACTTAGGCAATGCCTACCATTTTATTCAACATCCATGGTCACAGCTAGAGTGCAATCCTTCAACTATTGCACATTAAAGCTTGCAAAAGTACAGAGGAATAATATTATTATTCTTTACCTTTCTCTAAAGAACCTAAGGCACAAATACCCCAAGCATGGAAGAACAGGGGACTCATAGTCAATCAGTACTGAATTGCATGCATTCTATAACTGGAGGCTCATAAGATTTTAATGATTTATATAAACATGTTTAATGCCTGTCTGGTTCCCAATACTGAAAGGTCCATCAGAACAAGGACCATGTCCTTGTTTACCATTGTAGTCCTAGAACCTAGCACATAAGCAGCCCTCAATAAATATCTGTATAACAAATAAATGATTCAAAATATTCCTAATGTGTGGCTCCAGAAGCCTAAGTACCTAGAAACTTGGTCAAAGAACATGGAGTTCAGAGAGTTGGTGCAAGCTAATAATTTGACGAAATCTTTGATGGTAGCTATAAAAGGAAAAAGAAATATTTTGGCTGATTTTCCACTCTAACAGTGTCATAGATTTCGAAGACCTACTAAAGCCTTTCTTAATGATTTACCACTTATTGAATACCTATTATGATCAGGCAGTCTGCTAGGGTCTTTAAGAACATAATATCCTCACAAGCCCACTTTTAAAGATGGAGAAACTGAGACCCAGAAAGGATAAGTAATTTGCCCAAATTCATAGAAGGATTCATTTGCTTCATAATAATGCCTCTGCTCTTTCCATTGCAACAACCCAGTTCTATTCCATTACCTTCTATTCCATTAGTGTCTCATTAGTGCTAGAAGGTCCATGTTTTCTTTGTAATCACTAGATATTTACCACAGTGCCTCAACCAGAGTAAGCATTCGGTAAAGACCAATCAATAGCTATGAAGATTTATATAAAATCTATAATTACTCAAGAGATTACGATGCTCTCATTTTTGGTCAAAAGCAAATTTGTTCCATCCTTCTTTAACAGTGCAGAAAGAAGAGGGTGCTCACTGAGACTACAAGGGAATACAAGAATGACCCCTGAGAGTATGGTATGTGGGCTCCTTTGTACTAGGTAAATGAAATATCTCTGACTTAGCTGAGTATAATCTAGCCATTCCACATGTGGGAAGACACGTCACAGGTTCATTACAGAGAAGCAGAAAAAAGGGCACCAACCAAGCCTTTTCTGGAGCAAATGAAATCCCTTAACCAGGTTGCCCTCCTCTGGGTTCCTGTTAGGACTGCCACTGCACCATACAACAGTGGCTTGCACTTATAACGGTACTGACCTATAAAACGTTTTATCTCAAAGTTAAGGAGGTTTGGCCCAAACACATAGATAAGGCCCAAGAAAAGAGGAAGAGTCAGAAAAACACCCTTCTTCCATCCATTTGGGAGGATTTCTATTACGGAAGGACTGAGCTGTCCTTTTGATGATAAAGAATGAATAACTAGCTAACAATAACTCATAACTAAGAAACAATCTTGTAGTACAAGTTCAAAAGTCAAGGAAAGAAATGCTTTAAAACTATTTAATTCTCACTTCTTTTAGCCTTACCTTGGAGACCAAATCCATCCTTTTAGGAAAAAGCAAGTTATCTCTGCTTTGAGCATTGAAACTAAGAGTTTTCAACCTGGAATGTAATGGGTATAAGTCACAGATGGCCTCAGGAGTTTTCTGAACTCCTGGAAATTATACATAAAGTACCGTTATAAGTGCAAGCCACTGTTGTATGGTGCAGTGGCAGTCCTAACAGGAACCCAGAGGAGGGCAACCTGGTTAAGGGATTTCATTTGCTCCATAAATGTACTTGTTTCCCCTTGGTCCACAGATTTCATTAGTTTGTCTAAAAGAATCTCTTCCTTAGACAAAGTGTGTCATATTTTCCCACATTAATTATACAGGAGATAAAAACTTGAGTATTTGTTATTGCCAAGATTCTTTTCTGTGTTTAGTTGGTGACATCCAAAACTTCATTAGAAGAGCCTTGCCAATAGTTGAGGCTGAAAAACAAAGTAACCCTCTTCTTTTACCTCATTAAAATGTTACACTTGATGAAAAAAACGAAATATCTTCTACAGTCATACAGTACTCTGAATTAACACACTATCATTATCTTAAGAAAGGTATCGTTGCCTTCTCCAGTGTTTAATGTCACTGTGAACAATGATTAAGTGTAACCCAACAGGCATAGCACACTCATTGTCTTCTCTAACTTCAGTTTTATATATAATTGCCTTGACTACATTACTTTCAGAAAAGCAAACAGCTAATACTCACATTCTACAAACGTTGTTCTAATTCATCAAATTTCCTTCAGGTCTTAGCTAAATTAAAAAGTAAAAAAAGAAATAAACTTTTTTTAAAAAATCTTACAGAAACATGACCTTTTCTATGAGAATACAGAATAATTAATTACATTGGCATTTTCTAAGGAATAGGTGGATGCTTTAACATCCTGGTAGTAATAGGGTCAAAGTTTCAGATCATTGACAACCACTGACAGATACGTCTCAATTCAAAAGAAAAAGAAAAGCACTGATGAATCAAGAGGTATTAAGTATGTTAAGAGGTTTATCTCCTTTAACAAGGTGCAGTCTTACCAAGAATATTCTACACCAGTGTTACTATTAAACTCCCACCTCTTCCTGAGAGTAAGTTTTAATTCAGGTAAATATGTTCTTCTTTCTACAAATGAGGGCACATGTTGACAGCCAGAAAAATAGCCTTGGTTGCTGTGGCTCTGTGGTTAGAGCACAGGCCCAGGCACCTAAGGGTCAAAGGCGTTCTATTCCCAGTCAAGGGCATGTACCTGGGTTCCAGGTTTGATATCTAGCCCTGGTCTGGGCGACTGTGGGAGGCAACAAATCATCGTGTCTCACATTGAGGTCTCTCTCTCAATCTCCTTCCCTCTCTCTCCCTCTGTCTTCTCTCTCTCTCTCTCTCTCTCTCTCTCTCTCTCTCTCTCTCTCTCTCCCCCCGCCCCCCTTCCACTCTAAAATCAATGGAAAAATATCCTTGGGTGAGGATTAACAAAAAAGAATTAGTAAACAAATTACTAGAAAGAGGTATTTATTGAAAGACTACTGGGTAACAGGTATAGTACTACACATTCCTGGTCTTTCTTGCAAGGCAGCAATAGTCTTATAACTTGGTTATTAATCCCACTTAAATATAAAGAAATAAAAGTTCATATGACTTAATCAAAGTCTTAAGTCATAAGGTAAATACATGCTGGGGTACAAATACAGGTTTATTTCTTTCTCTTTTTTTAAATATGTTTTTATTGATTTTTTTTAGAGGGAAAGGATGAGATCCCACTGGGGATCAAGCCTGCAACCCGGGCATGTGCCCTGACAGGGAATCAAACTGGGACCTCTCAGTCCATGGGACAAAGCTCAATCCACTGAGCCATATCAACCAGGCTAAATACAGGTTGCTTTACAGTCTTTTATCCACTTAAAGATGATCACATCTTCTATATAGTTTTGTTTTCTATTGCTCAAATTTTGTTCTTCTTATTGGTTAACTATATAAATTCATTTATAGTCTTCATTTCTGCTGTGATCTTTGCTCTATTCACAAGCACAAAGCTAAAGAGAAGACAGCATTAACTGGCCTTTGATGGTTACTTGGTTATACCAAATTATCTCGAGAAAATACTCAATAAGAGGCCAATGCTGACCCATGAAAAATCCTACAACCAAGAAAACGAAGCAGAGATTAACAAAATTTTTCCAAGAAAACATCCTTTCCCTCTCTTCATTTAGTACCTAATCAAAATTCTAACTGCTTGTGATACTCTCAGAATTAAAAATTAACTCCTAAAATGGACACATAGGAAGTTCTATTAAGTTAGAACTTTCATATATTACTTTCCATTAAAGCCTTCTACGAGCCAAATAAACCATTTTAAATGTTTAATTTCAATGTTTGCAGTAACAAGATTTTCTTTTCCATAGAGGAAATAACACATGAACTAAAATTTAAAAAGAAAAATTAAGCCACCTTCTTAGCTTTGACCACCTCTCCTCATTCCCAGCACTTAAGTTACCTAGGAACCCTTCCTGAACTGTTGTTTTGTGTACATACACGTGTATCTATGCATAAAACTTTTTGTAACATGTAAAGGGATTATGCTATACACAATTCTGCAACTTTTTCACACTTAATTAGCAATATATCTTGAAAAGTTTCCATATCAGCAAAGTAGGAATTACCTCATTCTTAATTGTTACACAGTATCCATTTTGTGGTTTTGTTGCAATTAATTTAGGTTGTTTCCAGTCTTTTACTATTGAAGCAAAAAAATGCTTCAGTGAACATCTATGTATAAAATATATTATGCATATGTGTGCAAGTATATCCATAGGATAAATTCTAAGACATAACTTGCTGGATCAGTGATTAAAATTTAATATAAACTTCAAACTGGCCTCCAAAAAGATCATACTTGTCATGTGTATAAAAGTACCTATTTCTCCACTTTTCACTAAATCTGATCATTATCAAATGTTTTAATCTTTCCAACCAACAAAACCTAGCAGCTCCCTGTTGTTTTTATTTGTATTTTTATTAGGAGGAATGTTGAGTATCTTTTCATATATTTATCAGCTATTTATACTAATTTCTCTGCAAACTGCTTATTCATATCATTGGTCCATTTTTAATTGGGTCTTTAGTCTCGTTCTAAATGATATATAAGAGGTCTTTATAGAACTCACCCTTTGTCATATATAGCTAACAAGTTTCTACACATAAATTCAAATCATTATCAACTACTGTCCATCACCACCACCCCACAAATAAAAATGAGCCTCCTGTCATTCAGGTCCACACTACAGTTAGAAAAGGGGGGAGAGGGCAGTAGTTAAATAAGTAGCTCTTCTTTCCATGACTAAAAACACACTTGACTGAGATTATTCATTCTAACAGCCTAAATAAAGTCCATTCAAGAACGCTGAATGTGCCTGGCCAGTGTGGCTCAGTTGGTTAAGCGACATTCCTTAAACCAAAAGGGTGCAGGTTTGATCTGATTCCCCGTCAATGGTTGTAGGCTTGATCCTCAGTAGGGGGCATGCAGGAGGAAGCTGACATGTTTCTCTCTCATTGATGTTTCTCTCTCTCTCTCTAAAGTCAATAAAAATATATTCATTTTTTTAAAAAGAATGCTGAATGAGTAAAATAAATAAATGAGAAATCAAATAGTATTCAAAAAGCTTATGCAGGGGTGCAGAACCTTTTTTCTGCCAAGGGCCATTTGGATATTTAAAACATCATTCAGGCCATATAAAATGATCAACTTAACATTAGCCTGCTATATCTGGACAAGCTAATTTTGTGAGGAGTGTGATGTTAGCTGGTATTAATTTTATGGGCCTTTACAGCCCACAGGCTGGACTTCCCCACCCCTGGAAAAAATTAACCTAAATTAACAACGGGTAGAGCAACATCAGAAATAATCTACTAATGACTACTTGTGTGGTAACCAAGAGGACTGTTTCTTTTAGAAAACAACTCACATCATGATTTGCAAGATTAACAGACTATAAGTAGCAGTAGGAAAAAGCAAAGCTACAAGTGGTATGTTGAGTAACAAGACAAAACAAAAATCTATGACCAGAAAAAAAGAACAGAAGAAATGATTTCGTGTTTGTGATTAAGTAGTAAGAGACAAAATGTTTTTTGTTTTAATTTCTTCCAAACCCTAAAAAAGCAAATGATCTAAAATAAGGTAGAACTTTCTTTAAAATTAAAACTTTAAATAAAAAAAATAAAAAACTATGTTATTATTAGTCAAAAACTAGCCAATTTGGATAACTTACTAACAAAATGGTAATATAAAAAATTTGTAATACTAAGATTAAAAAACAAAAGAAAACATAGCCACCTGCAGTCCAGACTAAGCCTATTTCTATACCTCTGAACAAAACATGTTTGTTTGTTTTTAATTTACTCATCTGAAAGAAAAATGAAGCCTTTAAAGAGAAATATGTAATAATTAATTAATTAGTTCTAATTAACTATTATAAAAACCGGCTCTATGTTCAGCTGGCCTGCATTTTCATTAAAAGGTAGGTCTGGAAGTAGGAACCAAAAATCATCTCTCTTATAAACATGTATATCAGTGCTAAGAATAAACCATTCAAAGTATTAATTATCAAAAATTTCTACAGGAAATCACAGTAATACTGGTAAAAATAAGTCCCATGGACTGGCTAGCATGTATAAAAACCTAGAGTCACCATTCAGCCTCTAATTTGTTCTCTAAAGCTGAGTATATAAAAATTCGCCTTGTAGAGAATAATAAAGTAAAATATTTTTTTAAATGGCTACTTGTGAAAAATTAAATGAAATCTCAGACATCTCACATAGCAAAATTTTCACCAATACATCACCTAGGGAAAGAGAAACAAAGAAAAAAATACACAAATAGGACTACATCAAATTTAAAAGCTTCTGCACAGCAAAAGAAATCAGCATCAAAATGAAAAGGGAACTCACTGTATGGGAGAACGTATTTGCCAGTGATACATCCATCGGATAAGGGGTTAATTAACAAAATATTTAAAGTACTCACACAACTCAACAAAAAGAAGACAAACAATCCAATTAAAAAATGGGCAGAGGACCTGAATAGACACTCTCCAAAGAGGACATACAAATGGCCAAGAGATATATGAAAAATGCTCATCGTCACTAATCATCAGAGAAATGCAAATTAAAATGACTATGAGATACCACTTCTCACACCTGCCAGAATGGCTACCACCAACAAAGTACTGATGAAGATATGGAACAAACAGACAAACCTCAGAGGGAAGGGGAAGTGGAAAGAGATAAACCAAATAACTGATTGATATGCATATATGCATAACCAGTGGACACAGAAAAGTGAGGTGAAGGCAGGGCAGAGCAGGAGTAGGGAGGAGGGAGTCAATTGAGTAAAAAAAGGAGGGACATCTGTAATACTTTCAACAGTAAAGATAAATTAAAAACAAATTAAATGAACATTTTTGAACATTAACGAGAAACAGAGAAAATAAGTGACCCAATATTTTGTTTCTCAGTTGGTTCTTAATATTTAGATTTGAAAAAATAGCATATTATGTAATATGTAGCAATATTAATATGTTTATATTATATGTTCCAATCATTTTATAACTACTGAACATTTCCAGAAAAATCGTTTCATCTAAGTGTTGATATTTTGAGGTAGATGGCCCTGACAGTATGCAAAAAAATATTTCCCAAATAACATAATTAAACTATTGAATTGTAACTAAACTTTCAATAGCTTCAATATAAGGAAAGAGTACATACCTGAGAATCTAGAGGTGCTAACACCGACTATAATAAAGGGCAAATCATAATCTCTCTATAGATATTTCCTTCACCAACCAGTCAAAATGAAAGATTATGACTATATCACTTCTGAAACTCCTTTAACTTTTAAATTTGCTTCAAAAAGTCCTGATAAAAGATAAAATAACCCAGTGTGCACTATTTTATATAGAGTTCAACTTAGTGTTTTTTATCTTGTGACTCTTTCCCCTACTCACAGCTGACAGGAGGCAAGGATGGTCCAGAATAATGACCAGTGGAAAAGATGAGCAATGCCAATCAAAGTCCACTCAGGGGAATTTAAACCAAAACAATCAAAGTTAGCCAGAAGAGTTGAGATGAAAAGTCATACCTATTTAGGGATAAGGCAGCCATTAAGAACCATGTGCAATCTGAAAGTGAAACCACCAGTGTGAAAAGTGAATGGATCACATATCTAAAAACAAGAGCAATCTCATGAAAAAACAAGTATGTAAAATTCCCAAGAAAAGGCAGTCTTGATTCTACCAGCTTTTTAGTTCCAATCATTCTGAAGTCCAATTGCCTTCCTTGATAGTGCATCATGTATTCTGAAATGAACCTTGGGTTAATTTAGTTCATCTGTCCCTTGCCCTGACTAAAACCATAACTGGTACAAAGACTGGGGATATTCAGAGCAAGACTTCAAAATAAATGCAAAATTGGCTGTGATATTAGAGTAGGATATGCAAGGAGGATTCTAGGATGGAAAGCTAACAAAACATGATGTTTAATACAGGTACTAAAGTAGTCACATGGGATCCCTTGGGACCCAGAATACATACCCTAGAAAGAATAATGCTTTGGAGTATTGGGTAGCCAAATGTAGTTTTTTTCAGCCTTGAATAAAGAATAGCAAAAAGCAACGAGCAAGAAGAGTATGGTGCACCTGTCACTCTCATACACTCTTGAGTATAAAACCATATGGCTTTTCTGTAAAACAACTTGGTAATATGAATTAAGACACTATAAAGAGATTTAAGTACTTTGATTCATTAAGTCTATTTCTAGGGCTCTAGGCTAAGAAAACACTCAGACATGCAAACAAACATTGCAACTAGTACTAAAATGATTGCTGTAGCATATTTTAAATAATTTAAAAAATAGGAACCACCTAAACATCCCATTCTAGAAAAATCATGCTTTATCGTGTCAAGTATACTGTCCATTTACTCACAGACCTTTCTTGGCAAAACTGAAAGGTCAGCCTTGGCAGACCACATGACCAACACCCTCTGCAGACAACTGATTCCAAAGGCCAAGAATTACACATCATAAACTATAGGCCGGCCGGCACAGATGTTGAAATTATCAAAGACATTAAAGTGTCCAGTATAAAAATGCTCAAAGTAGTATATGGGTGAACACTCTCAAGTCAGTAATCTAAGCTTCCTTGTTAATCAATTAGAAAAGAAGAGCAAAGCAAATTCAAAGCATGCCGAAAGCAGAAAATAATAAAGACTGGAGCAGAAATCAATGAAAATGAAAACAAAACAATAGAGAATGTGAATGAAATCAAAATATGGTTCTTTGAAAAAAATCAATAAGCCCTGGCGGGTTTGGCTCAGCAGTTAAAGCGTCGGCCCGTGGACCAAAGAATCATGGGTTCAATTCCAGTCAAAGGCATGTACCTTAGTTGTGGTTTGGTCCCCGGCCCTGGTTGGGGTCGTGCGAGAGGCAACTGGTCAATGTCTCTCTCTCACATCAATGTTTCTCTCTCTCTCTCTGTCTTTTTCTCTCTCTTTCTCCATCCCTTCCTCTCTCCCTCCCACTGAAGATAAATGAAAAAATATCCTCGGGTGAGGATTTTAAAAAAAGAAAAATATCGATAAAATGTATAAACCTCTTGTAAGACAAAGAAAAAGAAAAGCCACAAATTACCAATATCAACAATAAAGGAGAGAACATCAGTACTAATCTTGAAGGTATTAAAAGGATAATAATGAAATACTATAAACTCTTCACACATAAATGTGACAATAAAACGAATGAAAAAGATTAATTCCTCCAACACAGAAACTACAAAAACACACAGAAGATGAACTATATTACCTCAATAGTCCTTTAACTATGAAAGAAATCAAATGTGTAGTTAAAAACCTTCTGAAAAAGAAAACTCCAGGCCCAGATGGATTTATTGGCAAATTCGATTAACATTTACAGAATAAATGACACCAAGTCTACATGATCCCTGACAGAAACAGAAAAGAAATACTTCCAAAGTCTTTTTATGAAACCAGTATTACATTGAGACAAAAACCAAATTAAAACAAAAGGGGATAAAATGATAGAGCAATATCCTTAATGAACACAGATGCAAAAATGCAAAATAAAATATAAGCAAAGCAAATTCAGCCTTAAATAAATAAGATAATATACACCATAACCAATAGGGGCTTACACCAGTAATACAAAATGGTTCAATTTGCAAAAATCAATGTAATCCACCATATTAACAGTCTAAAGAAGAAAACCCTCATGACTTTATTAGTCAATGAAGAAAAAACATTTGACAATATTCAAGATCCCCTCATGATAAGAAGTTTCCACCGCCCCCCCACAAAAAAGAAGAAGAAAACATTCTCAACCTAAAGGGCATCTGCAAAAAAATAAACACCAAAAAATAAAGCCTACCACTAGTCAATGCAATAAGTACAATACAGCAAATTAGACAACTGAAGAAGATATTAGCAAAGAGATTTTAAAAAACCATCCAGAATGCTACAGAGAAAGACAAAAACAAAATACAGAAGAGTGGGTATTAGACATAGAAACAGAGTGAGAAAGTACTAATACATGTTGAATGTACAGTCATGTGCCACTTATGGACAGAGATATGTCCTGAGAAATGCATCATCAAGTGGTTTCACCACTGTGCGAACATCATAGAGTGACTTTACACAAACCTGGATGTTCTAGCCCACGACACACCTAGGCTATATGGTATAGACTACTGCTCCTAAACTGCAAGCCTGTACACAAGTGACTGCACAAAATAAGATTAAATCAAGCACAGGAGAAAATTATGTAATCAAGAGAAGCAGTAAACACGAGATATATGAGGCTGTTGTCACAGCATACTGTGCATAGTTGTAGCACAGCATACTGTTTACAGAAAACTTTTTTTTCTTTTTAAATTATTTTATTTATTTTTATTTTTTGGTATGTGCCCCTAGCGGGAACCGAACCCGGAACTCTCTGGTCTGCAGGGTGACGCTCCACCCGCTGAGCCAAACCAGCCAGAGCAAACTTTTTTCCTTTATTTTTTTCCATCACCATTTATCCCCACCTCCACCCCCCCTCCACAATCACCACCGTGTTGTCTGTGCAGCAAACTTTTTTGTAAGCAGAAAGAGTACACTCTAAAATAGCAATAACGGTATAGTAAGTATACAAACCAGTAACTGGTTTGTATACTTACTAAACCAGTAACATAGTTGATTATTATCATCTTTAAGTATTATATACTATACATAATTGTATGTTATATACTTTTACACAATTGGCAGCACAGGTGTGTTTACACCAGCAACCCCACAAATACATAACTAATGTGCTATACTACAAAGTTAGGATGGCTACATCACTAGACAATAGGAAATTTTTTTGAGAGAGGGAGAGAAAGAAATATTGATGTGAGAGAGAAACATCAATCAGTTGCCTCTCGCACACACCCCAACTGGGGATTGAACGTACAACCTGGGTATGTGCCCTGAACTGGAATCAAACCCACCACCATTTGGCATACAGGATGATGCTCCAACCGAGCCACACTAGCCAGAGCTAGACAATAGAAATTTTTCAGTTCCACTATAATCTTATGGGACCACCTTCGTATGTGTGGTTCACTGATGACCAAAATGTTGTTATGCACTGCATGACAATATTAGCTTCATGAGGTCAATGGGGCAGAGGCAATAGTTGAAGAAATATTAGCTAAAATTTTTCCAGATTTGATCAAATACATCAATTTACAGATTAAAAATCTTAAATGTCCCAAATAGGACTGAAAAAAGAATATGCACTCCTAGACACAACACAGTAAAACTCCAGAAAAACAAAGAAAAATATCTTTAAAGTAGCTAGAGAAAAAAATATGTAACTTTAAAGAATTAATAGCCTGGCAACTGACTTCTCAACAGAAACAGAGGCCAGAGACTGAGGACTGATATCATCACGGTGCTGAAAAGAAAATATTGCCATACTCATCTAGCAAAAATGTCTTTCAAGAATGAAACAAAAGCCCTGGCCAGTTTGGCTCAATGGTTAGAGTGTCAGCTCTTGGATTTGATTCCTGGTCAAGGGTATGTACCTGAGTTGCCAGTTCCCTGGCCCTGGTCAGGAAGAAAATGATCCCCAACGGAATGTGAGAGATGTAAGAGGGAATGAAAAGCAAAGTAATAGCAAATATGTAGGCAAATCTAAATAAGCATAGGCTGTAAAATAATAATGTCTTATAGGGTTTATAAATATAAACAGACTTATCACAGAAGTATAGATTATAAGCATGAAGAGGATAGAAAACAATGCAAAGGGTTCTTATATTGTCTGGAAAGAATATAAAGTCTCACCAAACTTTGGTAAATCACATGGTGACCGAAGAATGCATGCTGTAATTTCTAGGGTAGAAACACACTTCTAATTTATGAGTTAATGATTTAAAAAATAGTTTTGTGGTATACAGGTATAACAGTAGGTCCTAAGAACTTACATCCATAAATGCATATATAGAAAGAAAGACTGGAATGAGCTAAGCATTTATCTCAGCAAGTTAAGAAGGAAATAGCAAAATTAATCCAAATAATATAGAAAGAAGAAAATAATAAATTAAGAATAAGAGTTTAATGAAATAGAAAATAAATGTATAATATAGAGAGCAGTAAAGTTAGAAGTAGGTTATTTTAAAAGATTAATAAAGTTGATAAACTTCTATTGAAGAAAATGAGAAAGCACAAATAACCAATGGCAGTAATGAGTACAACAGGTACAGTATAACAGGTGCTGTACACCTTTAAAAAGTAGTAAAAGGTTGCTGTGAACAATTTTAAATTAATAAATTTGGAAATCTCTGCAAAAGAATAAATTCTTAGAAAAGTAATGACCCAAAATTTATTAAGGAAAAAACTACAGGTAAACATTCTCAAATTGGTAATATAAGCCTCCTCCATGAGCCCTCAGTCCAATTTACTAAAATGTTAAAAGGAGTGATCTCTGGAATGTACCATAACAGATGATTTTATCTTTCCTCTACATTTTTCAAATTATCTACACTGGCATATGTTACTTTTTTAATTTTAAGGGGGAAAAAAAGGGCTGGGAGCCTTAGGTTCTATTTTAATTCTGCCACAGATCTAGCTATGTGACTTTGATTAAATCCTTTAATACCTAGATATAAAATTCCTTTAGTAGATCTAAATTGTAAAACATTTCACTTCATGTACCAATTTAACATCAAGATAGAAATTAATCCTATCACTTCAAAAAACAAACTGTCTTGTTTCTATAAACCAACCACATACAACTGGCACTATTAAACACTGCCAGAAAGGAGGGCTACAGTTCAGTTATCCTAAAACCAAAGTCATCACTTTGGTAGATGACCCCCAATTTAACTGGTTTATAGCTTATAACAGCATACACCATGTCCTCTTGTACAACAGTGCACATTTACTAGCTGGTTTGCCTTGAGGGTACACACAACGCATAGGCACTCAAATATATGTGTGTGTGTGTGTGTGTGTGTGTGTGTGTGTGTGTGTGTATATATATATGTATATATATATATATATATATATGTATATATATATATATATATTTAATCCTCACCCGAGGACACTTTTCTATTTTTTGTTCAGACAGTGTGGGAGGGAGGGAGAGAAACATTGACGTAAAAGGGACACATTGAGTGGCTGCCACCCACACGACCCAACCAGGGCTGGGGACAAATTGCAACTGAGGTACATGCCCCCAGCGGGAACCGAATCTGGGTCTCTCCAGACCGCAGGCCAACGCTCTAACCGCTAAGCCAAACCCGCCAGGGCAACACTCAAATATTTTTGAATAAAGAATAACCAGGAAGTTATGCTAATCAAAATCCTACTGGGAAATGGAAGCTTTCCTTTTCACTTTTCTTTTTACTTTCCATATGTCAATATGATTTAAATTGTGAGCTTTTTAGAATACAAATATTACATTAATAATTTTTCACTGATTTTTTGAGAGAGAGAAAGATCAATTCTTGTGTGTGCCCTGACCAAGGATCAAATCCACAACCTTGGTGTATGGGGACAATGCTCAACAACTGAGCTATCAGGCCAGGGCCTACATTAATAATTTTTTTTTTTTTAATGCTCTGGCCAGTTTTGCTCAGCAGTTAGACATCAGCCCACGGACCAGAGATGCGAGTTCAATTCCGGTCAAGGGCATGTACCTAGGTTGCGGTTCATCCCAGCCCTGGTGTGGGAGGCAACTAGTCAATGTGTCTCTCTCTCACACTGTTTCTTTCTTTCTCTCTCTCTCTCTCTCCCTCCCTCCCTCCTTCCCTCCCACTCTATCTGAAGATAAATGGAAAAGATCCTCAGGTGAAGTTAAAAAAAAAAAAAGGGTTCTTTAGGATTTTTGTTATTCAAGGCCAAATTGGGCTGTTGATTATATCTATATAAAAATTTTTCCAGCATAAAATTATGATAGCCATGTCTGAATGCTCCATTTGAGTGTGTACTGGTACATGCCTAAAATTACTTTCCTAAAAGAATCTTGTTTCTATTCGAGAAGATTCCTTTGACTTTACCACCAGTGGGAAAGTCACCTCAATCATATCTTTGTCGGCTCCTCAGTTTTCATTTCCAGGCTCAGCTAATTGCTAAAACATGTAATTCTTAAAATACAGAATACTACACTCCAGGTATTAGGTTAATCTCCAATCTTTTATGCATCAAAGTCTTTCCGAATCATAATTAAGGAGAATTTGAGAACTGCTTAATGGGCACAGTCTGTCAATTCCTCTCAATACCTTAATATCCTCTATCCTTGGATTAAACCAGACCAGCAAAGCTTTAAACCTAGATTGTATTATATCAGCTCTCTCTGCCCTCATCCTATAAATTCATTTACCTAAATATAGACTAATGCCATCGACCTATATCAACAGGTATTGTAAAAAATAGCTTTATAAAAGTGTAAAAGAATGTTGTGTATTACACTAAGTACCCTTTACATTTATTAATTTATTGGGTACATTTTGTACCCAATACATTTTTGTTCTAGGTGCTAAAGAAGTAGCTGTAAAGGGCATTGAAGGCATGTGGGTTTTTTATCTGAGTGGACAAAAAAAAAAAGTTACTTGAGAGTTTTGAGCAAGGAACTAACAAGATTTGATTTATACAGTCATGAGCCAAACATTTCTGGCAACAGCAGACCGAATATATGACAGTGGTCCTGTAAGATTATAATGGAGCTGAAAAATTCCTATTGCCTAATGATGTTGCAGCCATGGTCTTAGTATCATAGCTCAACATATCATTCATGTGTTTGTAGTGATGCTGGTGTAAACAGACCTACTGAGCTGTCAGTCATATAAAAGTATAGAATAGCCCTAGTTGGTTTGGCTCAGCAGTTAGAGCATTGGCCCACAGACTGAAGGGTCGCAGGTTTGATTCCCTGTCAAGGGCATGTACCTGGGTTGCAGGTTCGAACTGATCCCCGGCCCCAGTCGGGGTCGTACAGAAGGCAACAAATCGATGTGTCACTCTCACATCGATGTTTCTCTGTTTCTCTCTCCCCTAGCCCCTCCACTCCCTCTCTTCCACTCTATCTAAAAATTAATGGAAAAATTTCCTCAGATGAGGATTAACCAAAAATAAAATTAAATAAATAAAAGTAGAGCACACACAATTATATACAGAACATAATACTTGATGATGATAAACAACTACGCTACTGGTTTATATATTTACTATACTATACTTTTTATTGTTATTTTAAAGTATACTCTTTCTACTTATAAAAAATTTTGTGTAAAACATTATGCCATGTTAACACTGGCAGCAACCTCATACATCTTGTGTTTACCATGTCTCGATTGTACCATTTTCTCTTGTGCTTGATTTAATCTCATGTTGTTTTATACAGTAACATGTATTTATTGTCTAGGAGCAATAGATTATATCATATAGACTTAGAGTGTAGTAGGCTATACCATCTAGGTTTGTGTAAGTATACTATATGATGTTCACACAATAAAATCACAAATGACACATTTCTCAGAACATGTCACTAAGACTACATTTTAATAGAATCATCTGGCTGCTATGTTGAGAATAAACTGAAGGAGGATAAAGCCAAAGGCAGACAGGCAAGGAGACCTGTTAAGAGCCGAATGCTGTCTTGTGCATTATATGACGTTTATCAGGATTTCTGGCCTTTTGCCACTAGATGCCAGTTCTCCCTGCCAACTCCATCACAATAAAAAATGTCTCCAGACATTGCCAACTGTCCCCTAGCAGCCAAAATCACCGATGTAAATGGAGTAACTGGTCTTTGCTGGAGACATAATCCATCCACATAAAAGGAATGATGGAAGATGCTATGGGTAAAGTACATGATGATAATTTGACTAGCTTCTTCTTATTAGATCTTCCTAAATACAATACAGTCAAGGCCAGACACCTGTGAGGAAGTTGCTAGTATATCACAAAATCAAAGTCATTACTCCCAGGAAAACATAGATTAGCATTTTACCATATGAGCTAAGTGTATCTTTAAACTGAGTCTAAGACAAATCTTTCATGTGTTTTTTGGGGTCCATCTATGCCCCTTTGCATAACACCCATGATCTCAGGTTTCCTGGGTTTCTCCTAAAAGCACAGAATGAACATATCATGACTTAGTATGAATTAAATTAAATGTTACATTCCTGAGAGAGCTCAATTTTTAGAGGAAGTAGCCTAAAAGGAACATATCTCCAATGATAATCTAAAGACATTATTTATGGTTTTCAAATCATCCCACCAAATTATCATATAGTACAGTGTTTAAAGGAGTCTCACTCTGTTCAGTGACTTCTTTATATGTACTGACTTCTCTATCAGAGTCCAAATTGTGAGTCCAAAGACTGACCACTTCATAAACGCTCTGTATGTCTTTATTCCCTAAGCCAGAGAGGAGATCAGACTCCCTGACTCTAAAGTCTGACCAACAGTCTTGTACATACAAGTGGAGGGGAAATATACAACAGACTCCAGACTTAAAACTTCGCCACAAGCACTTTATGCTTCTGGCTCATTTTCTCTCTTGTCCCTTGGAAATCTTTAAAGAAGCCGATATAATGCTCATTTGAGGTCTGAATACTTAAAGAGAACCTAATTTAAGAACCTCATTTTACAGATGAAAAACCTAGAAAAGGTTAAGTGATTTAGCCAAGGTCATATAAGTAGAAGGTCTCTGACCCTCCATTTCTGGGGAGGCATTATTTGGGACTATACCAGAGTTTCTGGGTAACTACTAGGAGTCTTCTCACTAAAGGTAGGAAGGCTAATTAACAGTCTACATGAGGACATAAAAAAATAACTTATAGCCCAGCTGGTGTGGCTTAGCAGTTGAGCATTGACCCATGCACCAAGAGGTTGCCAGGTTGTGGGCCAAATCCCCAGAGGGGGGCATGCAGGAGGTGGCCAATCGATGTTCTCTCTTATTGATGTTACTATCTCTCTCTCCCTCTCCCTTCCTCTCTCTCTAAAATCAATAAAGAAAAAAAATTTTTTTAAATAAACAAACAAGAAGCTACTCTCCAAGAAACAAAAAAAGGGGGGCCTATTTCTCTTGAAAAACAAGCTCATTCTTGACTTCAGTCTTCCCCTTTACTCTCATCATAGGCTGTCAATGAATATGAGTTGTTACACCTACTGATAACCAGCCAGTACAGAAGAATATTCCTGTTCAACTCCCCAATATCTCTGGCCAAAAGTGATCTGTTATACCTCCTCAATTCCCACCGGAACTGTGTGCCTCACAGTGTCACACAGCTGGCTTGCTGTGGGTAAGTACATGTCTTAACTTTCCCAGTAGATTACCAGGTTCCTACACTTCTTTAATGAATTCCCTGAAACCAAGACT
Source organism: Molossus molossus (assembly GCF_014108415.1). Taxonomy (NCBI): domain Eukaryota; kingdom Metazoa; phylum Chordata; class Mammalia; order Chiroptera; family Molossidae; genus Molossus; species Molossus molossus. The sequence goes on from NW_023425344.1 coordinate 189,629,181, forward strand.
AAGTTTTTTTGTTCCCTTTTTCCCCCTAATATCCATAGAGCCTCACACACCTATGTATTCAATAAACATTTCCTAATAATATAAACAGGCTGGTCATTTTCAAAGTCTGGTGTTGCCATAATTCTAGGACTGGAATTGTTATTATATTATGATAGAATTAAAATACATCTAAATGCCAGGAAAAAAAAAAAAAGAGGTCATATAACATTATCTTCTAACTTAAAAAAAATTTTTTTTCTTTATTACTTTTAGAGAAAGAGGAAGGGAGAGGAAGAGAGAGAAACATCAACGAGAGAGAACATCGATAGGTTGCCTCCTGCATGCCCCTCACCGGGGATTTGGCCCACAACCTGGGCATGTGCCCTGCCTGGGAATCAAACCGGTGTCCTGTTGGTGCATGGGTCGCTGCTCAACACTGAGCCACACAGGCCGGGCTTACCTTCTAACTTTTTTTTTTTATCCTCACCCGAGGACATTTTTTTCCATTTTTTGTTCAGATAGAGTGGGAGGGAGAGAGGAAGACAGAGAGAGAGAAACATCGATGTGAAAGGGACACATCGAGTGGCTGCCACCTGCACAACCAACCAGGGCTGGGGACAAACTGCAACCGAAGTACGCAACCTTAGCGGAAACCGAACCCAGGTCTCTCTGGACTGCAGGCCAACGCTCTAACCACAGAGCCAAACTGGCCAGGGCTTACCTTCTAACTTTTAAGTAAATTTTTTTTATTCATTCCTAACCTGTTGACTTTTAGAAAAAAACAATACCAGCAATAAAAGTCAAGGAATGTCAGAATACGTTTTCCTAAAAAGCTATGAGTAATGTTTGCAGATTATATTTTTCAACATTGTAAGGGTGTTTGCTGTTTAATAAAGAAGTTCTGTGTTGCCCTGGTCTGTTTGGCTCAGCAGTTAGATAGTCAGCCGGCAGACCAGAGTCAAGGGTTTGATTCCAGCCAAGGGCACATACCTCAGTTGTGGTCCAGAACCTGGCCCTGGTCAGGGTCTTTCAGGAGGCAGCCAGTCAATCTTACCTCAATGTTTCTCCTCTCCCTCCCTTCCTCCCACTCTATTTGAAGATAGATAGAAAAATATCCTCAAGTGAGGACTTTTTTGTTTGTTTTTACTGATTTTTTAGGGAGAGATAGAAACATAATTGGGAGAGAGCTATATCAATCAGCTGCCTCCTGCACACACCTCCATTGGGGATCGAGCCCACAACCTGGGCATGTGCCCTGACTGGGAATCAAACTGGGACCTTTCAATTCATGCGACAACGTTCAATTTACTGAGCCACGCCAGTTGGGCACCCAGGTGAGGATATTTTTTTAAAAAGAAGTTCTGTGTTGTTGTGTTTTTTATTTTTTTAACCACTTTTGGGAAGGAATTCATCCTTTACATCACACTGTTATACTGAATACTCTATCCTTTATATCACATCATGTCTTGGCTTTTGTTGTTCTTGCCATTCAGAAAGGCCTAATACCACTGTCTTTCCAAATGTCAATCTTCCATGAAATCTTTTCTTATCTTCCCAACTGCATGTGATATCTCTCATCTGCCTTACATTATAATTATCTACATCCTTTTTTTTTTTTAATCTCTGCCAGTATATTATAAGTTCAATGAGAGTGGAAATGACTTACTAATTTTTGTAAACTTTGATCAGTCTGTTGAATTCATATCAGATTGGAATAACATCAACTGCCCCATCTACCTGAAAATACAGTCTGCGTCTCTTAAGGTCAAATGGTAAATTTTTTTAAATTAGATTAATAATCATGTACCGTCAATATTTTAATGCTTACAAAAAAATAATAACTAGCCCAGCTGGTGTGGCTCAGTGGTTGAGTGTCGACCCATGCACCAAGAGGTCGCCATTTGATTCCCAGTCAGGGCACATGCCCAGGTTGTGGGCCCCATCCCCAGTGGGTGGCATGGAGGAGGTAGCCAATCAATGTTCTCTCTCATCGATGTTTCTATCTCTCTCTCTCTCTCTCCTTTCCTTTCTCTCTAAAATTAATAAAGATATATTTTTTTTAATTTTTAGCCCTGGCCGGTTTGGCTCAGCAGTTAGAGCGTCGACCTGTGGTCCAGAGAGACCCGGGTTTGGTTTCCGCTAGGGGCACATACCTTGGTTGCAGTTTGTTCCCCCGCCCTGGTTGGGTCATGTAGGAGGCAGCCACTCGATGTGTCCCTTTCACATCGATGTTTCTCTCTCTCTCTCTTCCTCTCTCTCTCCCACTCTATCTGAACAAAAAATGGAAAAATGTCCTCGGGTGAGGGAAAAAAAAATTTTTTTAAAATAACACTCTGGCCGGTTTGGCTCAACAGTTGGAGCGTCGGCCTCCGGACTGGAGAGTCCCAGGTTTGGTTCTCGCTAGGGGCATGTACCTTGGTTGCAGTTTGTCCCTGGCCCTGGTTGGGGTTGTGTGGGTGGCAACTGGTCAGTGTGTCTCTCTCACATTGATGTTTCTCTCTCTTCCTCCCTCTCTCCCTCTTGCCCTGTCTAAAGATAAATGCAGAAATGTTCTCAGGTAAGGAAAAAAAATTTTTTTAAATAACTAAAGACTATTTTTCAGGAAAGTAATAACATAGATAATGAAAATTTTACACTATCTGTTGCATTAAGCTTTGAAGCATTATGTGGTTGAAAATGTCTCAGTGGTGAAATAAAAGACAACAAAGCTCATACATGTTAGAAGATCATCTCCTTGGACTATCTGGAACCTGAGTTTTGAAGGATAACAGTATTTACAGAACTTAGATCTACACTGAAAAGTACAGAATGATCAAAAGGTGATACATACAACTATATAAAATCACAATTGTTTTAAAAAACTGCTAACTGACTAAAAACAAGTGAAAACATTGCAGCTCATATGTTAGCACTACAAGTATGCACATTACTAAGACTGTCCACTATAAGTTGTACCACTCTGTCAATATAACACAGGTTGGGCCACAGTGACATATCCAAGCAGTCATTCAGTCCAATCACACCACCCACCACCTACCAGGCACAGCCCAATATATAACACTGGTTTGCAATTATGATGTCTTGGACAATTCAAAATCTGTTTAGAACAATTCCTTTTCAAAAATTTTTCCATTTGTAGACTCCTAAATAAATTATCTACCCTATTTTAGAGGTCCTCAGGTTATCACTGGCTAAAAACCACTGGCTAGCTATAAGAGTTTTTCCTTCTACAATGGCCACATCTTGGACATACACACACCTTCAGAGCAAGAACTCTGACAGGAAAGAAACAGAGAACAGAAGAAAGCCCACCAGATGAGAAGTCACAAGACTTCATTCCAATTCTGTCTGGTCCTCTTTTTAGTCATCTGACCAGAACTCAAGTTTTTCCATCTGACTGTTACACAAATTAAATGGCATGTTCTATGTAAAGGAGCTTTACTTTTTAAAAATTTTTATTTTTACCAGACTAACATAGACATTCAAATAATTGTTAATTAGTTCTAGAAAAACAGCTTGTTCTCATTTCTTGTAAAGCGTATCTGTTCTTCATAGAGTCCAAAAGGTCATTTCTAGTTCAAAGCAAAATTATAACTGGATCAGCGCACTCAAAACTAAGATATTGAAATGAGAATGGGTCGTAATGCCAAAGGGCCAAATAATCAGTGTCACAGGAAGACATCCCAAGCCAGGTAGTTTTTGAGTCATATTTGGGAAATTAAAAAGTCAGGATTCTCTTGTTGCAACAGAAAAATGAAGACTAGAGTAAGATTAGTATGCCTATGGCAGTAAGGCCAACATGAGAAGTATATATAATCAAATATAATGTCAAAGATGACAGAAGAACATCTGACAAGTTTACATTTCATAACCCAGCTATTAGGAACAATCACATATTCTTAAGCCCAGAGTGGTATGATGAAATGGTATTGGAAGAAAATTATCCCAGTAGCTGTGTGAAGGATGAGCTGAAGTGATCAGATGAGTGTCAGGAAAACCAGTTTGGAAGCTGTGATATTAAATAATACAAATAATGTTTTATTATAAGGTGATAACTCAGGACATGAGAAGGTATAAATCTGATAGATACTACATAGAGTCAGATAGACTTGGTGACAGGTTTGAATTGGAGAGGTGGAAAAAGATTTGAAAATGATTCCAAGGACCTGGTCATGGGTGGTATCCAGCATAACCATACCTGTGCAGCACTCATAGTTCTTGCGCTGGCTTTTCCAGACTGCATCTGAATCCATTTTAGTTACACTTTAGATGAAAACGGAAAATTACCACAACCACCACCCTAGTGTGGAAATACCCCACAACCCATGGCTCCAGATTTGTTTCTTCATGGAGGAAGTCTGCTTTTCCAACCCTGAGGAACTTCCCCACCTACACAATTGGGGGAGAGGGAAATTTCTTCTCTGTGCTCCAAATATTCTCTCCACACTTGAAGTCCAAGCTCGGTACTATATAGATCTTTTTGGTCACATGTACTCAAAACACAGATGACACCACTGATAGAGAAAGGTGTAATAATATAAATCAGGCAAATTGTATTTTTTAAAGGTTCATTCTCAACTGGAACAAAGCCAAGTTAATTACATTTAAAAATTAAAATGGCCAAGAAGCAATCTTAGTTATTTTTAATGTATCACAATGACAGATAAATTCTGTTCCAGAATGCACTGTGCTACATAATGATTCTGCAGTTTTGCTGGAGATTTTCTTATTTCTGCAGCTTTAAAAACATGCTGTTGCAAAGCAGACATCAGATTAAAGTATTTCCCTTGTCTAAAAAGCATACCATTATGCTATTTCCAATTTTATCTAGCAGATGGTTGTCAATAACAATGTGTATTTAATCGAGGTCTCATTGCCTACAGTTTCTTCTAAAGAGAACCACGTATAAATGTAATGCAAAAAAAAAAAAAGGAATTCATGCTAATCCATGGGAGTCTATGGGTGAAAGCTCTAGAGCTCGGTTTGAATTTGCTACTCTAACAATATCCCATTCTCAAAAAGGACCGATCCATCCACACTCCATAAGAAGCATAACCTATTTCATTTAGATTTTAAAGGGATTCTAATACGTTATTGTTTACATACACTTTACTCGCACAAACAAGAAAAGCACTGTCATAAAATTTCACATTGCCTTGGCTTAAAAACAAACCAGCCTACTTTGCAAACGGATTAAAATATTTCCTAGGAAGGTTACCAAACTGTGGTCTCGTGTTAAATAAGAGCCCTCCGGGCCAGTGTCACGCGAACCCTTCCACTCTAAATTTTTCAGGGGCAGAGAATGAATGTTTCTATTTTCTTGTTAGAATTAAGATTCTGCTTATCAGGAGGCAGAGGGTTGGGTCGCGTTGAAAGCCGCAGGCTCCAACGTCTCCAGCTGCCCTGAAAGGGCGGGCAGGGGAGCCCAGCGCAGCAGTAACGCCTCCACGCTCCGAGACGAGACCAAGTCTCTCGGCCTCCACGCCCAGAGCAGGTGCGGATCGGGCGCTCTGGGGCTCCGGCGGCTGCAACCATCTTCCTCCACCGAAGACCAGGGCCGCCCCAAGAGAGGAACCTTCTCGTCTAGACACCCCCGAGGCCAGTTTGCTGAGGGCGGACAGCGGGGTGGATTCCTAATCCTTTCTCCAGATGGGTGATTTCCTACACCTGCCACAGGATTCACAGCCCCACGCCCCCTCCCCGCTTAACTGGGCTGCAAAGGGAGAGCAGGTAGGGCCCACCAACACCTCGCAGCCCCCCGGGGACGCGTGGACCCGGGACAGGGGGTTTCGGCCGACGGGTCCGGTCCCCTGTCACTCCCCCTCGGGCTCCCGGACGCCGCTCACCGTGAAGGGGACATCCCCGACGCTGCCCACGGAGTAGCAGTTGTCTCCAGGGTTGACAGCACCGGTGAGGACCTGATGCAGATGCATGTCCGGAGCCCGGGCTGGCCAGGAGAATGCACGAGAGGCTTGACGAGCCCCGCGCCCCAGCCTCCGGCCGCGAGGGCGCCTCCCTCTCCGCTCCCTCGGGACCCACCGCGCGGCGGCTGCGGCTTATCGCCTCACTCCCCTTTCGCCTTCCCCCCGCCTCGTCCCTGCCATGGGAGCTCCTCAACCGCCGACGCTGCCCGGATCGCCGCTCGGCGGCGGAAATGCCCGGATGCTCCCACTGCCTGCTGCACCGGCGCACAAATGCGGGAGGAGGGCAAGGGTGCGTGTGAGGCGGGGGAGCGTTCGGGGGAACGCGCGAGCCGGGAGCGTGCTGGAAGGGACGCTCCGCCCGAGGGAGATGGGCGCGACGGTCAAGTGGGAGGGTGAGCCCCTCCTCCCACCGCTAGGCTCTTAGCTCAGCCCTACTTCCCAACCCCGCGTTGCGCGTGCGCGCGCAGTGGTTTCCAGGGCAATTGCGCGCGCCGTGCGGATCCTCGGCCCGGGATTGCGCACGCAGACGTGCGGGAGTTCCCTGGGAGCCTCCGGGCTGCGGCCGCTGGGGGCGGGGGCGGGGGCCGGGCAAGGGCGGGACGGAGGCCGCTCGGGGCCACGCAGATGTCTGACTCGGGGGAAACACCATCCAGCGTGTTTGGTCCCAAGTACACTCTGTTGGTCAGCGCAGTTGACCTCAGGAGGACATGCATTACAGTACTGGGGAAGTTCCACTTCGAGAGGTCTTAGATCCCCAAGGACTTTTTCAAAGTACAGTGCATAAAATATTTTACATAAACAATAAAGCATCTTAAAACTGGACATGCCCTACTCCCCTGACAGCAAATTATTTTGCTCCCACCTTTTGTCACGATTGTTCTAATCTAGACTGGGAAAGGACTCCCTAGAGACGAGTCATTCCGAGTCTAGACTCATTTTTTCATGCGTGATGTCATGGACTCGCAGAATCGCCTGATTTTTCCAGACTGTCTGCTAAACTTGAAGCGGTTGATTCCGGGCTCAGATCCCTGTTCCAGGTCAATTCATCACAAATGTTTTATCCTATACTGTGGGGCGAAGAAAGTAGAAGAGATAACGAGGCACAACTATTTATAAAAGAGGCAGAACGCTGAGTGTTATGATTGAGACACAAGTTTTGTATCACAGAAAAGGAAGAATAGTTTTGACAGGATGTGTTAGAGGAATAAAGATCAGGCTGATGTTTGAGATAGGGAACGGAAATGATAGCTAAGGAGATACAGGTGTCCAAGAGGTAGTTTGTTGCCTGCATGAAGGTGGAGAGTCTTGAATGCTCCACTAGGAAGCTTAGATTTCATTTTGCATGGGATTGGGCGAGTGTCCATCAGAAGTCTATACAATCAGCCTTGCCCGTGTGGCTCAGTGGATTTAGCATCCTCCATGGATTGAGAGGTCTTGGTTGGGTTCCTGGTCAGGGCACATGCAGAGTTGTGGTGGATCTCCAGTAGGGAGTGTGCAGGAGGCAGCTGATAGATGTTTCTCTCTCTCTCTCTAAAAAATCAATTTAAAAAATTAAATAATAATAATAATAAAAAAAACATTTTTTTAAAGTTTATACAATCAAAACTGTTTTAGGAATTGTGCTAAACAATTAGGAGGGTGGGGAAGATTAGAGGCAAAGGCCTGGTAGTAATTGGTATCTGTTCAGTGGAAAGGATGAGTCAGATAATCCTGATGACCTAGGGCATTTTCCTTTTCCTTTAGTGGCATAACTGTTCCTCCCAGCATAGAATGACTTTTGGTTCCTTTCTCTCTCTTGCTGATATCTAAGGATACCTTTTTGAAGTCTCTAATTCATGCCTATCATTATCCCCACTGCCATTCACCTTCATTAGACCTCATTTAATTACCATAATAGCCTCCTAACTAGTTGGCCTTCCATCTCTTGCTCTCCAATCCATCCACCACACTGCAGCCAGAGAAACCTTTTAAAGGAAAAATTCCTCTGCTTAAATTCCCTACTCCTTACAGGTTAAAATCTGAACTCCTTAGCTTGCCTGACAAACCTGTTCATTCTGGTTTCTCCCTAATCATGTCATCTAAGGCTGTTCCCTCATAGCCACTATGTTCCAGCCCCACTGTGTTATTTGCTGTTTCCAGAGCATGCTGCATTCTCTTATGCTTCCTTGTTCCGGTTCATGCTCTTTGCTCTGTCTGGAATTCCCTTCCTCCCCTTCTGGACCTGACAAACCACAATCTAGTTTAAAAGTCACCTATTCAGTAAAGCCTTTTGTCTACCCGCAAACATCTGAGGCTTCCTCCTATTGAAACACACATATCACATAGCAATGTAAAGATTGGTTTGTGCCTGGTTCCTCTACTAGGGTTTTAGATATTTCAAGTCATGATCAGTATCTTATTTTCCTGTTTCTCCAGTGCCTAAATCATAGTACTGCACTTTGTTTGCTGATATACAAGATTTGAATGTGAAAAAGAACACCTGATTTTGCAAGAAAAATTTATGGAGTACAAAGTACATTTCAAGACCCTGGCTGGGTAGAGCTTCGCCTGGATACCACAGGGTTTTGGGCTCTGTGCCCAGTCAGGGCATGAAATTGTTGAACCAAGTAATTGTTGGGAGCCGGCTACGTGTCTGACAGAGTCCACGGAGCCTGGAGGTCTTGGGTCAGAGACTCGACCTCCCCCACAATCTCAAGGAATTAGGCTTGCATTGTGTTTGTGCAGCTTGGGGCTAAGTGTGACCCAATGTACCTTGAAATACCTGGGTGTGCCGGGGTGTTCTTGGGTGTGCCTGAGTGTTCCTGTTATCCACAAGGCAAACTAATTCTATATAGCATTGTTGTAGCCTTGGGCATTATGTCAAGAAGACATAATGCCCAAGACATCCCATTTTCTTATATTATTAAACTTTTGCTGTAAGCTATAAAAGGCATGTAATAAAGCATATCGAGGCTGATTCTGAAGACTCTGTCACAGGGGTGTTTGGAATTAGATGCCAGCCAGCTAATAAATGGCTCTTATTTGGACTTCAGTTCTCTAGTGGTCTTTCTTTGACTCTGTTGCACCACAATACTTTACAAGAAGGTTTGATACATGTGGGCAAACATTTCAGTAAAAATTGAAACAAAACATACAGCAAAATAATAAATTTGAAGAAACTCCTACATCATGCTTATACTTAGAGTAAAGGCAAATGTTTTACTAAGTATTAATACTACACATTGAATAACAGGGTAAAATTGAATATGTGTTATAGAAACTGGAGTTTTAGTGAATAATAGCTGCATAACAATAATGAACACTGTTTCAAAGTGTCATACAAATTTTAATCTTCACCCTCAAAACTTAAATATTTTCAAAGCTTCAAAACCATTGCTACTACTGAAATCTAGATGAATCTCTTAATCTTCAACCTTCACTACATTAGAAAGTGAGTCAAAACCATCATCAAACAAGAAATTGTAGTTAGAGTTTCAAGAGCATTAGTTCCACATTATTTAAACCATTTTACAACTGGCTCTCATTTTATAGCTTTCTATGAAGTTTTGACCCATTCACACAGCTATGAAATTGTAAGCCTCTTTCTTCTTTTATTTGTTTATTTTTTAAATGTGTTTTTTATTGATTTTTTAGAGAAGAGGAAGGGAGAGAGAGATAGAAACATCAATGTGAGAGAGAAACATCAATCACTGCCTCCTGCATCCCCCCCCCCCCCCTCCCCGGCACTGGGATTAAGCCCACAACCTGGGTATGTGCCCTGACTGAGAATCAAACCAGGATCTCTCAATCTATGGGATGCTCAATCCACTGAGTCACATCTGCCGGGAGCCTCTTTCTTCTTTTAGTGTGAACTTAAAAAATCTGAAGCCTGCATACATCTGTTTCCTCTTCCCTCATGAATTCTTTTTTATTATTATTAGTTTATTTATTTATTTTTGTTACAAATGTTTCTCCTTTTTCCCCCATTGATTCCCCCTCCCCCCCCCCCTGCCCTGTCCCCAGCTTTGTTGTCCATGTCCATTGTTCATGTATACATGCATATAAGTTCTGTGGTTTATCTCTCCCCCACCACCCCCTCTTCTGGGGATTGTCAGTCTGTACCTCACTTCCACATCTCTGGGACTACCCCATTCCTCAGACTGTTATGCTTGTTATATTCCACAAATAAGTGAGATCATACGATACTTGTCTTTCTCTGTTTGGCTTGTTTCGCTTAGGATGATACTTTCCAGGTCCCTCCATGTCGTCTCAAAGGATAAGAGATCTTTCTTTCTTACAGCTACATAGCACTCCATTATGTATATGTACCACTGCTTTTTTATCCATTCGTCTACTGACGGACACTTGGGCTGTTTCCAGATCTTAGCTATTGTAAATAGTGCTGCTATGAACATGGGGGTACATATATTCTTTCTGATTGGTGTTTCAGGCTTCTTAGGGTATATTTCTAGAAGTGGGATCACTGGGTCAAATGGAAGTTCCATTTTTAATTTTTTGAGGTAACCCCATATTGTTTTCCATAGTGGCTGCATCAGTCTGCATTCCCACCAGCAGTGCACTAGAGTCCCCTTTTATCCACACTCTCACCAACACTTGTTGTTTGATGATTTGTTGATGGTAGCCATTCTGACAGGTGTGAGGTGATACCTCATTGTTGTTTTAATTTGCATCTCTCTGATGATTAGTGATGTTGAGCATTTCTTCATATGTCTCTTAGCCATTTGTATGTCCTGTTTGGAGAGGTGTCCATTTAGTTCCTCTGCCCATTTTTTAATTGGGTTCTTTGTTTCCCTCATGAATTCTTTAAATGACTTCTTGATCATTCAACATCTCAAAGTTGCAACTGGCTAGTTAAGTCTCCTGAAATTATAGGCGAGCCTATAATTAGATTATTGTCTAATCTGATCAACCAAAACTCATTTCAGATTAATATGGCAAGTTTCCTTTGTAGCCCACCCAACTAGATGCTGGGCCACATTTTAACTGTCCACAATTTCCTCTCTTCCCCATTCATCAAACCTTTTTCATGGACCTAAACATAAAGTGAAGATTCTTTCTTTTGATCTGGAAATGGCTTTACTAGAAAAAATATCAGTTTTGCGTCATTAACAAAACATGCCAATACAACTGTAAGGTATAATTTCTCATGTTCACAAGTTTTAATAGTAGCACATGTTGTACCTTTGGGGTTGGGTTTAATGGGACATTTCATGTCAGAGGGACTTAGTTTCCCAGCAGTAATCATACACCCATGTGCACTAGTTACCTATCAATTACTGTGTAACAAGTTACCCTAAAATTTAGTGGCTAAAATCAATAATAAACATTTATTATTTCACAGTTTTTGTGCATCAAACATTCAGTAGTAGCTTAGCGGGAAGGTTCTAATTCAGAGTCTCTCTTGAGGTTGCCATCAAAATGTCAGCTAGATACTAAATAAAAACAAAAGACTACATATTGTATTATTTCATTTAGATTAAGTTCTCTGAAAAGCAAACCTAATGATACAGAAAACAGATTAGTGGTTGCCTGGGGTTTGGTGGTGGAATGGGGAGTAACTGCTAATAGGCATGAGGTTTCTTTGGGCACAGTGGAGATACAGTCGTCCCTCGCCACTTTATGCTTCCACTTTTGCGGCTTCACTCCATCGCGGTTTTTTCAAATATATTCATTAAAAAGTTGATCAAGACAGTGAAAATGATACAATGCGCCCTCGGTTGTCTGAGTCAATTATACACCCCTTTATTACAATTAAAATTAAAATTACTGTACGTAAGGACTGTAGGCCTCTATATTCAAGCACCCCAAGAATCCTTCAACGCCAGGTGCAACCGCTAGAGTCTGGAACTGATTAACCGTGATAAAGGAGGGACCACTATATTCTAAAATTAGATTGTGATCATGGCTGCACAACTCTGTAAAGTTACTAGAAATCATTGAATTGTACTTTAGTGGATTTTATGGTAAATAAACTAGACCCTCCATAAAGCTATCTAAAAAAGAAGTGTCAGCTAGGGCTACAGAAGTGTCAGCCAGGGCTACAGTCATCTGAAAGCTTGACTGAAATTCAAAGACCTGCTTCCAAGAAGGCACACGTGCATGGCTGGCAAGTTGATCCTGATGTTTGGCTGAAGGCCTCAGCTCTTCACTATGTGTTCCTCTCCATAGTGTTGCATGAGTGTCCTCAAGACAGCTGGCTTCCCTGAGAGTGAATGATCCAAGAGAGAGACCTAGGTAGAAGCTGCAATGTCTTTTATAACCCAGCCTCCTAAGTCACACATCTTCACATCCACCATATTTTATTGGATACACAGAACAGCCATAATTTAGTCTGGGAGAATATTTCCCAAGAGAGTAAATACCAGGAAATGAGAATCACTAGGGGCCATCTTAGAGGCTGACTAGCACACCACAGAATCAAGGATTGTATATTCATGTGTCACGGGGCACCATTTGGGTCATTCTTATTCTTACCTACAGAAGTAACCGGAATTTCTACTCATACATCTAGAGTGCCATAATGCTGATCTTTGATATATCTGTTGTTATTAGTTCTTTATTGATAAACTCTCTATATGTTTTAAACACTGTATTGAATTTCCCAAGTGAGTCCATTTGTTTGTATGAGGGGTCTAATGCCCATGTTTTTAAGTATTTCCTCTAGTTGTGGAGACCTTGCAGTTTTCTTACAGATATCGAACCATTTTAAGCTGCTATTTCCTTCAGTGGACTGCAATGGAAGCCCTGACTCTATTACCAGTTCATTTTGCAAATTCTATTACACTAAGCCTGAAATTGATGTAATTGTAATGCCTTCATTGCTTCATAGGCTATAGTGGTAATGTATTTTAATCTAAAATATTGAGGGAATGATCCTATTTCATTTATCTATTTCTTTTTTTTTTTTGGACGTGTTCCTCGCGGGAACCGAACCCAGGACTCTCTGGTCCGCAGGCCAATGCTCCAACCACTGAGCCAAACTGGCCAGGGTTTATCTATTTCTATGTAACAAACCACTCTGAAACTAAATGGCTTAAAAGAACAATGACCTATTATTTCTTTTGCTCTGTAGATTGGGTGGAGAGTTCCTCCGCTGGTTTCACTTGGGCTCACTCATGTGTCTGTATTCATCTGGAGGGGTCACCTAGGGTAGAAGGTCTACAATGGGCTTGGGGCTGGCAGTTGATGCTAGCTGGGATGCCTTGGTTCCCCACCCTATAACCTCTCAACCTCCATAAGCCTAAATTGACTTTCACGGCAGTCTCACGCCCAGTCTTGTAGGTTACACACAGAGTCACTTCTATCACATGCCTTGATCAAAACAAGTTACAGGGTCAGCAAAGATTCAAGGCCTAGGGAAATAAATTCCATTTTTCAGTGGGAAGAAAAGTCACATTGCAAAGGGATATAAGAAAATTATCATAGCATCTTTGCAAACAGCCTTTATCACAGACCCACACTCGACCTCTGATCATCTCCATGTCCTCTGATTTATTATTTTTGTTTGTTTTAATTAAGAATACAACTTATAGGATGAAGAGTTTATATATTTTCTGTGATTTTTTCTCTGCTAGAGGCAACATAAAAACTGTATTCTTGGTGACTATACCTCAGAATCTTAGTTATTTAACTCACTCCTAGGCCTTTGTCTTGTTGTCTCTAATATGGATGCATTGTACACAAGGAAATTTTTGAACACTTTTGCAGGGGAGAGGGGCAGGAATGAATCTTTATGAATCGTACAAGCAGGCGAATAAGGTGATTAGAAGAATTGTAGCAAATGGTTCATATCTTTGCAGGCACTATTTATTATTGTGCTGTGAAAAGTAAGATGCTCCACAAATATAACTGATTTCCTAAATATCAATGTTTAGTGGTTTCATAAACCCGTCTAAGTGAGAGCTTAAGTGGGAAGTGATTTTTTAAATATTTTATAATTTAAATAAATATTATATGGAGTAAATAAGACATAACATGACCTGACCCCTGCTAACCTTTCCAACTGCATCTTTTGCTATTCCTGACCTCTGAATACATGTTGCAACCACACTGAAGTGCTAGTAATTTCTTTGCTCTTTCAAGCCTCTGGAAACTCACTACTTCCCTTCCAGAAACTCCCTCACCACCACCAGACCACCAGCACCACACTCTTTACCCAAATAATGTCTACGCTTTCTTAAAAATTCAGCCCGGAAGCCCCCATCTCTGGAGAGCCTTGACCAGTGTAAATTACGTTGTACACTCCTACAGGTGTTCCCCTCTCTTTTCTGCCCAGAAAGCCGGGACTGTATCTTAAAGACCGTTGCTGAATGCCTTCTTCATTATTTGTTTTCTCCTAATTAAAATCTCCAGTTTTTAGCTGGCAAATAAATGCCTAGAATAAAGACTACATTTCCCAGCCTACCATGTTGCTGTTTGATCATTGATTAAGTTCTGACAAATGAGATATACAGCAGTTTCTGGAAATTTTCCTTAAAAGGTAGCTATTGTACCCTTTATGCTGTCAAGGAAAACAACCTGAATCTCTGAAATTTTTAGAAAGAATTTTATTTGGGTCTTGCTGAGGACAATAGGCCAAGAGTAGAGCTTCAAGAAGCCTTGAAATAATGCTCCAAAATTGGAACACTTTGGAAAAGTGAGGAGCACTTTACAGGCGTGTAACAGAGTGAACTGCTCAGTCTCTCTGACTCCATCTACTTCTGCTTTCTTTCCTAGTGAGAATCCAAGACTGCTGCCGAGGAATTTAGGTATCTCATTCAATTATCAGGAACCAAAGGGTAATTCTAAAAGATCAGAGAAAGCTTTTTGCATTTGATCTCATCTAAGATGCCACTGAGTCTGAGACTATTATTATTTCATAGACCACAAAAAAAGAACAAAAACTGCCAATTAAACTTTGACACATTGGTTTCTTATTACTAGGGATATTTAAATGTTTTGAAAGATCTCTTGATTTTTATCAAATTTATCTCTCTTGGGTATGCATCCCCCAAAAAGAAAAAGGAAATATAAGCACAATTAATGGGTGAGAATTACCTAAAACTCACTTTTACTCAGACTTCAACTCTTCTGAATCACTCTTCAACTCAGAATTGTCAATCTTGGGTTTTTTCACACCAAACCATTCTCTGTGCTATCAAAAGCTTTAGTGTTGCAGAATTTCTATGATAGTGTTTCATTATTGTCTCTGGGATTTTCTCCAAGGTTTTGATACCCATTCTAAAGAATTGATGCACAACCACAGGCAACAACTATGCTATATGGTTGCCTGAGCAACAGAGGCAACAGGAAGCAAGAGGAACCTGGGTCTCTTGTTCCTTCATGTCAGTCTATTACCTGATGCTGGGCTAATTGTAGATGCATCACCTGGAAAGCCTGTTAAAATTAAGATTGTGCGTCCTATTCCCAGAGATTCTGACTGAGTAGGCTGATATAGGTTCTCTGGTGTTTCTAATGAACACAATCCCAAGTGGGAGACAAGTAACACAAAGTCTAGCAAAACATGTTAGGTTCTAAACCTAGATCTACCATTTGCCAGTCACTTGGTGTTGAGCAAAGTAGCCATGCCACACACTAGGTTTCTAATCTGTAAAATGGAGGTGAGAATAGCACCTCTCTGATAGGTTATTGTAAGAATTAAATAAATTAACACATATAAAATGCCCAAGACACTGCCTAGCACAGAAAAGGTGCTATATAAGTGTTTCAGGTCAAATTTAACAATAATAACAAAAAATATTAAATTTCACCTAACAAATGCATCTGTATCACTAAGAAGACACTAGAAAGCCTAGAGAGAGTACTGGTAAAAGTAATCGAAAGACCACTTATTGAACATTTATTATGAACCAAGCGCTCAAAAATGATATCTCCCCTTTACCTCATGTTTGGAGAATTCAACAGAAATTTACGGTAAGGCTATATTCCCGTTCTTGTCTCTGCAGAAAAGGTGTACATATCACTGAGCACTCTCAGGCAAACACTGTATATATTTTATAATGATAGAGCTTCACTTAATAAAGCATGTGATTGGGTCAGTTCCCACTGCTAGATCCAGGGCTGCTGGAGGGCAGGGACTGTGTGTTTTGGCTTTGGATGGGGATTGTTCTGATTTTGCTCACTTCTACATTGTTTTATTGTCATTTCATTTTGTAGTGAGTCCTTTATTTCTCCAAAATTCTAGTTTGCCATTGTTGGGTAAACAAGCTTCTGTTCATTTTGTCCTTGTCTGTTACGATTTTATAAGTGCCTTTTGTTTGTTATATTTTTACTGCTAAGCAGTGCTCCAATATAGGAATTTAGTAGTTTACATACTTTGCTGATGAACATATACTTTCTTGGAATAGACATCATTTTATTAATTTTCAGTCAGAAATGTGACAGACTGGTGGCCCAGGCAGTGGAGTCAGTCTGACCAGCCTATGCTCTCCCCGTGGGAAGTTGAATCTTCAGAAAGTGTCTGAGTGAGTCTGGAATCAGATAGAGCAAAAGGAGTTTGTTAGATGATTCAAATAGCCAACTCTCAACAATGATATTCTGTTTGGAAGCCTAATGTAAGGCTGGGTGAGTAAGGTTGATATTTGCTTCAGGGATTCTCCTTTGTTTCTCCTCAGCTGATTCCAGACCCTTGTGATGGATACATCTTCTCTTTAGATATAATAATATTAATCTTAGGCATTTCCTTCTTTAAGAATGTGCTTTGACTATCTCAGCTGTTGATATTTATTTGAATTATCTGAAGTCCCTCTTCCTTCTGCTCCCAGTTCTAGTGAGGAGGACTTCCCTTTGCCCTCAGCTAAAGCATCACCTACAGGACTTCTCCCACAAGGGTGGGTTGATGGTGCTCCAGTGACCTGGTGGAGTCATGTGCACCAGCCTTCCTCTCTGCCTTATTCTAGAAGGTTTGGAAGAAGACATTATAAAAGTTGTCAAAATTGTAGATGGCTAGAATAACTGATGTGGAAGCTAACATAATCAAAATGCAAAAACATTTTGAAAGAAAATGATTTCCTAAAATGTGAAAATTATATGTAATTCAAATTTCAGTACCCAAAAATAAAGATTTATTGAAGCACATCTGCACCCATTCATGTATGTGTTGTCTATGGCTGCGTTGGCCCTATCACAGCAGAGTTCAGTAGACGCCGCAGAGGTAATATGGCCCACGAAGCCTAAAATATTTACTATCTGTCCCTTTATGGAAAATATCAACCCCTGATAAAAGGCAGCAAGTCCTGCCAAGATCTAAGGGAAGAATGTTCTGGGAAAGAGAATGGCAAGAACAAAGGTCAGGGCTATGGTTGGCTTGTGTCCAAAGAACTGCACAGAGGGCAATGTAGCTGGAGGGCAGTGAGCAAAAAAGGGACTAATAGGAAATAAGAGCAGAAAGGACAGAAAAGGGCCAGATCTTTTGGGGCAAGGTTTTTAAGTGAGATGGACAGCTATTTAAGGAATTTGAAAAGGGAATGACATGATCTGACAGCTGGCTGGGTAATGGGCTGAAGGACAGGGGTTCTGAACCTATATCATATGGATAGGAAAGATATATATCTTTTTTTTTTTTTTTATTCTCACCCGAGGACACTTTTCCATTTTTTGTTCAGGTAGAGTGGGAGGGAGAAAGAGGAACATAGAGAGAGAGAGAAACATCTATGTCAAAGGAACACATCGAGTGGCTGCCACCCACACAACCGACCAGGGCTGGGGACAAACTGCAACCGAGGTACACGCCCTTAGCGGGAACCGAACCCGGGTCTCTCAGGACCGCAGGCCGACGCTCTAACCGCTGAGCCAAACCGGCCAGGGCAAGATATATATCTTTATTGTCACTAAGTTTTAGCTGTATTCTAACATTTATTTCAATTATGAACATAGCCAACAAAACAGTGGTTTTGGCACCAACAGAAATCACAAATATTTTCGTATCATATCCAGTTGTTGCAATTATCTTGAAATATTATTTATTAATATATCTACTTAAAAAGTATTACTATACTTCCTACTATATCTTATTTATTGCATTAAACAAAAGTATATAGAGCTCTGACCGGTGTGGATCAGTGGGTGGAGCGTCCTGTACACCAAAAGGTGGTTCAATTACCAGTTGAGGTACATGAGACAACAAATCAATGTTTCTCTCTTTGTCTCTGCCTTCCTCTCTCTAAAATCAATAAAATTCTTTTAAAAAGTATATGGAGCCCTGGCCAGTTTTGCTCAGTGGTTAGAGTGTCGGCCCGTGGACGATGACTCAAGGGTTCGATTCCGGTCAAGGGCATGTACTTCGGTTGCGGTTAGTCCCCAGCCCTGGTTCAGGTCTTGCTGGAGGCAACCAGTTGATGTGTCTCCTTCACATCCATGTTTCTCTCTCCCTCTCTCCCACTCTCTCTGAAGTTAAATAGGAAAATATCCTTGGGTGAGGATTAAAAAAAATGTATATAGATATATATTACTATATTATATATATGTATATATACTATATATACATATTACTATATCACAAATTTGTTTTTTAGTTATTTTAATAATGTATTTCAATGTAATTTTTTTTTGTTTAGTGCAATGTGTTTTACTTTATGTATTTAAAGACATCCTTCTAGATTCCATATGCATGACCAGCCTGCAAAAGTGATGCAGGGCCCAAGAAGGCTAGGAATAGGAGGAGAGGGGAGCACTAGAATGACTAAATTGGAAAATAGAGGAGTAGGTGGGTCCAAGATAGCTATTTTGATCTGCCTGGCACATAGTAAGCACTAAATATATTGTTATTGTTAGTATTTTGATTCTTGTGGTGTTTTAGCTATGTGTGATATATGCTACTTTGTGATCTGAATTTTTTACTGAAAAATACACTTGCCCTGCCCTGGCAGTGTCGCTTAGTGGGTAGAGTGTCGGACCATGCACTGAAGGATCACAGGTTTGATTCCTGGTCAAGGAAACGTACCTGGGTTGCAGGTTTGATCGCTGGCCCTGGTCAGGGCACATGTGGGAGGCAACCAATCAATGTATCTCTTGACATTGATGTTTCTCTCTCTCTCCCCCACATCCCTTCCATTTTCTCTGGAAATCAATGGAAAAAATATCCTCGGGTGAGGATTAACAACAAAAAATACGTTTGACCCTTGAATAACATGGCTTTGAACTGCACAGGTCTACTTATATGTAGATTTTTTTCAGTGAATATACAGTCAGCCCACCATATTCCTGGGTTTCATATTGGAGGAATTAATCAACCACAGATCAAAACAATACTTTCCATCCATTGTTGGGAATCCTCAGATGCAGAGGGTTGATTGTATGCATTGTTCGTATGCCATATACAAAGGACCTAAGCATCCAAGGATTTCAATATCCTCAGGGGGTCCTGTAACCAAACCCCCTCTGAAATGTAGTTAAATTGGGGGGGGGGGGATTAAAAGTTGTTCAAGGGTCAACTGTATATGATAAACATCATTCTTTGTCACTACACATTTTTACTATCACTTTAAAGGTCAAAGAGTAGTTAATTATAGAGATGTATCATTATTTATTCAACTAATCTTCAATAGTTGGACATTAACATTCTTGATTTTCTTGTATTGAAAAAACCATGATAAGTAGTAGCGTTAAATCTCTGCACATCCATGATCATTCAAGACATATTACTCAGTGTACTAGATACACAGTTTAGTCTCTTAAAGATTTCTACCTTAGCTTCCCTCCTAGTAAGAATTTCATCTTTGGTCCTTGGTTCAAATATACATGAGCAACTGTCTGAGTTAACCCTCCTGGTTCAACCCAAGCCTTGGAATTTCCCTAAACATACACCCTTTGTCTGATCTATTCTATTCCAACTTTCCACATAAAATTAAAGGAACAGGAACCCAAACTAAATTCTACCATCCACTTGGTGGCAGTATTTCCTAAATGTTGTGAAGAATATCTGGGAGGAAATAAGTACCTTCTGTTATTTCAAGAGTACTTTCCGTGTAAACCCAATCCCATAAAGTGATGTCCAATGTCACATGAATGGAAAGAGGTAGGATTGTTTCGGCAGATACTTACTAGGTCAGTACAGTGGTATGGTAATTCTAGAACTTTGCTCTGAGGGCTGCTTCAACAAGTAGCTTCTTTTTCAAAGCCTGTGTTAATTTTTCTTATTGAAATATTAAACATTTGAAATAGAGAAAAGAAGTCACATATTTTTACTAGTATAACCTATTAGTATATTATTATATTCCCTTCTGGCTCTTATTTCTCTGAGCATATTTTTATAGTTGCAATCAAACTGTACATAAAATTCACTTCTATTTCCTCCTGGCATTAATCAGATTGAAAATAAATACATTGAAATAAAATATAGTAAAATGTTAAGAATACTTATTTCGTCCTGGCCAGTTTGGCTCAGCGGTTAGAGCGTCGACCTGCGGTCTGGAGAGACCCGGGTTTGGTTCCCACTAAGGGCATGTACCTCAGTTGCAATTTGTCCCCAGCCCTGGCTGGTCGTGCGGGTGGCAGCCACTTGATGTGTCCCTTTCACATTGATGTTTTTCTCTCTCTCTCTCTTCCTCTCTCTCCTTCCCACTCTATCTGAACAAAAAATGGAAAAATGTCCTCGGGTGAGGATAAAAAAAAAAAAAAAAAAAAGAATACTTATTTCTAGGAGAGGTGGTTACAGGTGATTATCCCAGGTAATTAAAGTAGTTTTTCCTTATTCTCTATCACATCATCCTATGTCCTTTGGGATTTCATCACTCTTCCTTGGCTCGCATATATTTGGGTAACTGAGTTAACCCTCCTGGTTCAACCCAAGCCCCTGGCGTTTTCCCAGACATGCACACACACTTACGTGAGTTCCTTCACCTATCACAATCTATAGTTATCTAACTTATTTCGTTATGTTAGTTTGGATTCTCTGAAAACAGGCTCTAGTGTAGAGTTGTGTGCAGAAGGTTTATTGGGAGCCGAGAAGAAGAGGAGAAGGCAGCTTTGGGCTGCGGGAGAAGCTGGCTACAATGTGGCTGTTATTGAGGAGGCCTCAGCCAAGCCTGTCAGAGCTCTGGAGCTGGGATGGCTCTTAAGAGTTGTCTGAAATTGAGCTAAAGGGGCCAGGCCTTTGTGTGTCCACATGAGCTAGTCACTGCCATGGGCCGCCCCCAGAGCGGAGGTATAAACCTGGGTGACACAGTTCCCAGTGAAGCACCAGTGGTAATCTGGAAAGAGCACCAGTTTCCTCTACATTTACTGAGTTTTTATTTGTATCACCCTTAAAATGGAAGCATCATGCAGACAGAAGCCTCATCTGTCTTGTTTAGTGTATTTCCAGTATCTGCTCATTAATATACACATAAAATAAAAATACCCCGGCCGGTTTGGCTCAGTAGTTAGAGCACCAGCCTGCGGACCAAAGAGTCCTGGGTTTGATTCCAGCCAAGGGTATATCTCGGTTGTGGTTTGTCCCCCACCCCGGTTGGGGTCGTGTGGGCAGCAACCAGTCCATTTGTCTCTCTCACATCAATGTTTCTCTCTCTCTCTCTTTCTCCCACTCTGTCTGAAGATAAGTGTAAAAATATCCTGGGGTGAGGATTAAAAAAAAATCCATATATGCCCTGGCCGGTTTGGCTCAGCGGTTGGAGCGTAGGCCTGTGGTCCTGAGAGACCCGGGTTCGGTTCCCGCTAGGGGCGCATGCCTCGGTTGCAGTTTGTCCCCGGCCCTGGTGGGTCGTGCGGGTGGCGGCCACTCGATGTGTTCCTTTCACATAGATGTTTCTCTCTCTCTCTCTGTTCCTCTCTCTCCCTCCCACTCTACCTGAACAAAGAGATGGGAAGGTGTCCTCGGGTGAGGATAAAAAAAAAAAAAAATCCATATAAATAAAAATGTAAACAACCCTTTGTTAGAATATGAATGAATGGAGGTATAGAGTGTTGGAGGAATCTGCCAATGGCCTCCCAGTTAGAGAGTGGTGGAGTTGGGTCTCCACATTTCTCACTCCAATGTCTGTGTTCCTAACTCTTAACCAGAACACACAGAGGTTCCTGTTCTCACTTAAAGCTTTCAGAAGAAATGAGGGATCCCCAGAGAAATCTGAAATGCAAAGGACAGAGTCAGGCCAGCTGTGCCTACTCAGATCCGCTGCAAACCTACAGATTGATTTTCTAAGGCTCAACACTAGGGGTTCTGCGTTTTATTTTAAAAAGAAAGAACTTCTGTGCTCTAAAAATGGGTTTTCTGTTTCCAAGATTGTCATACTTTTACGCTTGATCTTAGCCAAAAGGCTGAGAAGTGATGAGATTGTCACACTTTTGAAAATGTGAAAATATGAAAGCAATTTTGGGTAAATAAGAGAGAGGTAACATGGATTTATTCAACTGCCATAGGCATTCTGAATACGAATACAGAGGAAGAAACCAGCTGCACCATTGTTACTGTTCACTGTTTGCCCTCATCAAATTTTATGAGTGCAATGCAATGAGATTCTAGGAAGAGGCTCTGGGAATGGCTTCAGCAATTAGTGCAAAGAATTTCATATTTGCAAGTTTACATGAAAGACTGAAAATTTTTCCGAAGGGATGGATTAGAGTCTCAGCTTCTCAGAGGAACTGTGCTGAGCTCAATGCTCAGAGTAATATAGCCTATTCAACTGTGAGAGCTGTTCAATTACATGTTCCACATTTTTATTTGAAATAGTCTGACTTGTTTAATTTATTATCTACAGTTCATTCATAGGCATATGGGCAGGGGAAGGCATCAGTTTTGGGGAAGGGGGCACTTGAAGCTTATAAAATTTTTGAGGCCCTCTTTTAAAATAAGTAATGCTGTAAAACCCTGGCTGATTTGGCTCAGCGGTTAGAGCATTGGCCTGTGGACCAATGAATCATGGGTTCAATTCTGGTCAAGGGCACATACCTCGGTTATAGTTTATCCCTAGTCCTGGTCATGGTCCTGCGAGAGGTGACAAGTCAATGCGTCCCTCTCTCCCCCTCCCTCCCACTCTATCTGAAGATAGATGTAGAAATATCCTTGGGTGAGGATTTAAAAAAAACAAAAAGGTAATAAAAATGTCAAATTGGCTCTGGCCAGTTTGGCTCAGCGGTTAAAGTGTTGGCCCGCGGACCTGAGAGTTCTGGGTTTGGTTCCCGCTAAGGGCATGTACCTCGGTTGCAGTTCGTCCTCAGCCCCGGTTGAGGTCATGTGGGTGGCAACCACTCAATGTGTTTGTCTTACATCGATGTTATTCTCTCTTTTCCTCTCTCTCTCCCTCCCTCTCTGTCTGAAGATAAATGCAAAAAAGAAAAAAAAAAGTCCTTGGATGAGGATAAAAAAAAACAAATTGTGGTATTGTTATATACCAAAAGGTGAATATTTATTTGGATGAGCAACAAAATCATAACAAATTACAGATCTTGAAAAGCTGACAAATATAAAAAACACTATAAAATAAAAAAATACATCACATTTTCATTAACTGCCTGACATACCTGTACACTCTTTCTTCCCCATATTTTTGGGCTGCAAGTTTTTCACATGACTTGGATTTTATAGCATCAATTTCTATAGAGACAATAGAAGGAGTCATTCATCTTTCCTATGGCATACTGATCAAAACTTGTTTTTTATTTTTGATTGTTGGGATACTTGAAATATATATTTCACACACATACACACACACTCACACACACTTTAGTACTGCTACAGATTTATTTTATGCCCCACAAGCACAGGGATTCTGATAAATAGTACTGTGTGAGAAAAAAAGGTATATACTTAAAACTGTTGATGCAGCATTGTCAAGTGTATTACTAAAAAGAGAAAGCTCCCATTTTGACTAGGCATGGAGAACTGAGTCTTCCAATTATAATTTTACACTTCTACATGCCAGCTCTGTCTCAGTCGGGTTCTATCTTTTTACTTTCAAATGTCTTTATATTTGAAGTATGTATCTTGTGAGCCGCATATGGTTGGGTTGGTTTTTTCACCCAGTCTGATCATCTTTGTCTTTCAATCAAAGTATTTGGTCCGTTTGCATGCTCTTCAGGTTGTACTTTGCAGCAGCATTGATCACCCCCAAGTTGCCCCACCATACCTGTGACTTTGTTTCTCATTCACTATTGGCATAGTTTGGTGCCAGAAGCGGTAGGACACATTCATATTGTGATAGGACCCTTATCCCTGCACCTGCATGCTGGAACACCAGATGAGTGGGCACAATCGGCAGCAGGCGTGTTCCTGGAATCCATTTCTACATCAGACAGGTTAGCACTAACTTTACATGAAAGTGACTATGAATTCCTTAAAATATCTCACTAAACCCAATGTATCCCCAAATCAACTTTCCTTTATCTGGCTTCCAGATAAATGTATATAGATATATAGAAAGGGGCACTTACCAGGACAAGAAGCAGCTAGTTTTATGAGGGAGCAGGCAGGAAGAAGAACAAGTAAAAAAAGTCCTGAGTTGAGGGAAAGTTTGTCATATTCTGGGAATGATATAAACAGC
Organism: Molossus molossus; assembly: GCF_014108415.1. Classification (NCBI taxonomy): domain Eukaryota; kingdom Metazoa; phylum Chordata; class Mammalia; order Chiroptera; family Molossidae; genus Molossus; species Molossus molossus. The sequence continues at coordinate 189,653,557 of NW_023425344.1, forward strand.
ATGAAAGAAGATTAAAAGGTGGATATCTTCAATTTTCTCCCTCCCTCCAGATTCATTGTCCACCCTACCCTGTGCCCAAGAAGGCTGACTTCTAAGGAATGCATCAGTGGTTCCCTTGCCCTCTGGCTTCTGGCTGAGTTCAGCCATGGCAGAGCACTGGTAGGAGATGAGAGGAAGGGAAGAGAGTGGACTCAGGAGATGTACTTTCTTGGATGCATACTTTACGGAGGCTTCAGCTCCTGTCGGTGGCCTTTTTGTACAGCTCTCAGGCCCTGAATGCTAAAACGGCTCCCAGCTGTGACTAGGCAGAGGCTGCTGCACCTTCTATGTTTCTTCACCCAAGCTCCACTCTTACCTGTGATCAGACTTACATTTTAAAAGGATCACTCTGGTTGTTTAAAAGTATAAACTGGAGGGATGGGGGTGTAGGGCAAGAGGAAGGAAAGCAGAGAGATTTGACAGTAACAGTTAAAAACCAGGACTGACTTTAAAAATCTTGAATGTGTGGACACTGTTTGAGAAACACAGGACTCGGAGCTCCATTTATTCATTCTACTTTTTCACTATTTATGTGCCAGGCAGTAGTATAGGCACTCGGGAGAAATAGATAAACAAATTATATAACTGAAAGGTAAAAAATGATAAGGAATAATAAAAAAAACAGAGCAAGGTAATAGGGTTGGGAGTACAGGGGTGGTAGAAATGGGTGCAATTTTAAATAATTCATCACTGAGAAGGTGACATTTGAGCTAAGGCCTGGAGAAGGTGAGGGAATGAGCCATGTGGAGACTATTACAGGCAGAGGACGAGGGCATGTCTGGTCATATTGGGAGCAACAGAAGCCGGTATAGCTAGAGCTCATAAGCTTCAGGGGGAGGGGGAGGAAATACGGTCAGAGAGGCCACAGAAGCCATATAATGTGGGGTCTTCCTTGGGGATTTGCTTGGGGAAGAGGCAGCAGAGAAGAGGTCATTGCTCCCCTCTCCTCTCAACACGCCCTCCAGGCTGGGAGAGGTGAGCGCTCTCACACAGCCTCCTTCCAGCCACTGTTCCATGACTGACAACAGGGGAAATTCATAATCCCGCTTATTTTCTCAGAATGCACTAGTCCTGCCTAATTGTATCTGTGCAGCACCTAACAAAAAATGCTGGCCTGATTCTCCAATGTTTATAAAATATTGGCATCCTAGGGGAAGCAAACTAAAATTGCACCATTAACCCTGCAGGGACATTGGTAGCAGTCACCTGTGTCCCCATGGCAGCAGCCTGCCTACTGAGATGGCTGGAAGACAGGCTTTGAAGCACCAGAGCAAAGATAATGATTTTCTCTTCCATTCAGGAAGATGTTTAATTGTGTTTTCCAAAAAGCCTTTGGGAGAAAGGGAGGAAGGGAAAACAGTCTCTCTTATTACTCTCTCCACTTGCAAGCAGTAAATTTAAAATGAACCTTTTTCAAAAAGTTTTTATTATGAAACATTTCAAGCACATACAAAATTTCTTAGGATAATATGTTGAATCTCTGAGTACTCATTACCTAGATTCAATAATTATCAACTAATGGACAATTCTTTTTCTATTTATCTAACTATATATATTTTTTCTGGGGTATTTTAAAGCATATTCCAGGCATCAATATGTGTTGAGCACTTACTATATGTCAGACACTACTCTGGATGCCTGAAATACAGCAATGAATAAAAGTATGTAGAGCCTGGCCGGTGTGGCTCAGTGGTTGAGCATCGACCTGTGCACCAAGAAGTCGCCGATTTGATTCCCAGTCAGGGCACATGCTCAGGTTGTGGGCCCAATCCCCAGTGGGGGGCATGCAGGAAGCAGCCTATTGATGTCCTCTCTCATCAATGTTTCTACCTCTCTCTCTCTCTCTCTCTCTCTCTCTCTCTCCCTCGCCCTTCCTCTCTCTCTAAAATCAATAAAGAAAAAAATTTTTTTAAGTATGTAGACAAAAATCCCTGTCCACAAAAAGCCCACAGTCTAGCTGGAAAGAAAGATAAAAATAAAATCAATAAGTGAATGATTTGGTATATCAGGTGATAAGTGCAATGGAGAAATATAAGGCAGGGGAGCAGAGGGGAGGGAGAGTGCAGGTGCAGAGGCTACATTTTTAATTAAGGGGGTTAGAGTATGTGTGCTGAACTTTGGTGTGTGCTACTCGGATCTCACTTCAGGACCGAAGGACTTAATCTCCGAGCTGCTGAAAAGAACCACTTCATCCAAGGTTATGATGCTTTCCTGTGAACCAGTGACTGAACTATTCAAGAATATAAATGCCTACACCTCTAGCCCCAACTCAGGACAGATTGGCTAAAGCTCCATTGAAACAATCCTGCATCTTTCCCAGCCTTTCCCTTCCATAGTTGTTGGTTCAAGAGCATAACTTACTAAAGCCTCTGCATGCTAATCTACATTTCAGGGTCTGCTTTTCAGGGAACCCAACCTGAGCCAGCAGGCCTTCCTAAGAACATGGCTTCTTAGCAGATATGTATATAAAGGACTGAACCCTGGTAATAAGGCATTCCAGTGGAGAATCACACTGGCAGAGTGGCTAAGAGCTCTTTCAGGAGCTAGCAGCTCCCAGCACTGCAAGACTGTCATGATCCTCCAACGTGGGACAGCCATAATAACCTCAGCATTTGAAGACCAAAGGTAAACAGGCAGCCCTCTGTCACTTCATTGATTTAAGCAAATGGATTTCTAGATGTTGTAAGAAGGCCTGAGACATGAAAGATAAGACAAGATCCTTTCCCTGGAGGAGTTCACAGTTTAGCAGGATAGATAGCTAGATATGTAAGCAGATAATTACAGTGAGAGATTCAATTTTATAGATATGTGTATAAAATATTTTCTTAGAAAAAAATATGCACCAAAAGAACATATACCAAAAGTTGGCAGTGGTTATCTTTATCAGATTATTCTTTCCCTTTTTCTCATTTATATTTATGGAATTTTTCCTTCAATGTATATCTATTAATTTTGAAATAAGAAAAAAAGGAAGCATGTACAAAAAGCAATGCAATAGGCCCTGGCCAGTGTGGCTGAGTTGGTTGAGCATTATCCCATGCACCAAAAGGTGGTGGGTTCAATTTCTGATCAGGACACATGCCCAGGTTTCAGGCTCGTTCCCCAGTAGGGAAAATGCAGGAGGTACCTGATGGATGTTTCTTTCTCTCTCTCTCTTAAATAAGTTAGAACTTTTTTTTTATAGCAGCACAATCGGATACATGCTGTATTGGAAATGTGCACTGTATTCTGAGGAAGCAGCTAACTTATCTGGAAAAATCAAAGAAAACTTCACAATATCTATTTTTCTAGTCTTACACTCATATGTCTTCCACATGCCAACCAAATGCAGTACAGGCCTTTTTTGAATCCTGGTCCAAGCAAACCAACTGTAAAAATATTTATAAGGCATGTGGGGAAATCTGAACTCTGCCTAGATATTTGATGATACTAAGGTAGTATTATTATTATGAAATATGATAAAGGTATTACAGTAATGTTGGGGAAAAAATTCTTATCTTTTAGGTAAACATACTGACATACTTATGGATAAAGTGATATGACATCTGGGATTTTTATGTGTAAATAAGCCATTGGGTGTGCCAAGTAGTTGGAAATAAAAAAAAAAAAAAAATGGTCATGAGTTAATGATTGTTACAGTTAGGTAATGAATGCATGGGAGTACATTCAATATTTTCTCTACTTTTGTGTTTGAAATTTTGTATAGTAATATATTCAATGACAATTAATATAACAATATTTTCTATAATAAATAAAAGCATCCTTCTAATATATCTTCAAGCCTAGCTCAAAAGGTATCTTCACTAGCCCTGGCCGGTTTGGCTCAGTGGTAGGGCATCGACCCATGGACCAAAGAGTCACAGGTTTGATTTCAATCAATGGCATGTACCTCGTCACCATTTGGTCCCCAGCCCTGGTCGGGGTTGTGTAAGAGGCAACCAGTCCATGTGTCACATTGATGTTTCTCTCTCTCTACCACTCTATCTGAAGATAAACAGATTTTTTTTTTAAAAAAAGGCATCTTCACTAATGAATGAGCAACGACAATAAATCCACGTGCATGCTGATGACTACACAAGCAAGCACTCAACATTACATTACATGTTGTCTATTTCATGATCATCTGATCTGTGTCAATGACACTTGTCTTACAATTTCAACATATATTTCATATTATTCAACCTTTATAGTGTGCTTACACACAATAATTAAATATTTTAATCTTTTTTTTTAAGCTCACCGGGGACATTTTTCCATTTTTTTGTTCAGATAGAGTGGGAGGGAGAGAGAGGAAGAGAGAGAGAGAGAGAGAGAGAGAGAGAGAGAAACATCGACGTGAAAGGGACACGTCGAGTGGTTGCCACCCGCACAACCCAACCAGTGCCGGGGACAAACTGCAACGGAGGTACGTGCCCTTAGCGGAAACCGAACCCGGGTCTCTCTGGGCCGCAGGCTGATGCTCCAACCGTTGAGCCAAACCTGCCAGGGCAAATATTTTAATCTTTTTATTATCAAGACAGAGGCATATTTTCTTTGAAACCTTGTTTATTAATTTTAATTTTTATTATGAAAAATTTTAAGAATATACAAAAACAGAGAAAATTATGAAGAACTCCCCTATTACTAATCACCCAGATTCAATAATTATCAATGTTTTGAAATACTTGTCATGTTCGTTTTTAGGGGGTGGGAGTGTGTTAATAAAAATTTTATACTGTTTTTATTTCATCCTTAAGCTCTAAAACATCAACATTACCTTACATTGACCTGAATGCTATTATCACATCTAAACAAATGAACAATAATTCCTTGGTGTCCTCTAAATTCAATCCATATTCAAATTTTCCAGGTCTCCCAAAAATATCTTTTTATAGCTAGTTTGTTATAATCCAATTTATATAAGATCTCTACATAGTATTTAGCTATTGTGTCTCTCTAGTCTTTTTAATTTTAAAAATTATTTATTTTTAAATTAAATTTATTGGGGTGACATTGGTTAATAAGATCATATATGTTTCAAGTGTACATTTCTATGATGTATCATCTGTATATAGTATTCTGTGCCCACCACCCAAAGTCAAATCTTCTTCCATCATCATATACATAGTATAAATGTACCACATCTTCTTTATTCAATCATCTATCAAAGGACATGTTAGTTGTCTTCATGCCTTGGCCACTGTGAATAATACTGCAATGGACATAGGGTATATATATCTTTGTGAATAGATTTTTTGCATTTTTTGGGTAGCTACCTAGAAGAGGGGTTGCTGAGTCATATGGTAACTCTAATTCTTAATTTTTTGAGGATCTGCCATACTGTTTTCCACAGTGGCTGTACCAGTTTACATTTCCATCAGCAGTGATGAGGGTTTTTGTTTTTTTTTCTCCACAACCTCTCCAATACTTGTTATTACCTGTCTTGTTGACAATAGCTGTTCTAACAGGCATGAGGTGATATCTCATTGCAGTTTTTATTTGCATTTCCCTAATAGCTAGTGAAGTTGAGCATCTTTTCATATGTCTGTTAGCCATTTGTATGCCTTCTTGGGAGAGGTGTTTGTTCGGGTCCTCTGCCCATTTTTAAATTGGATTGCTTGTTTGTTTGGTATTGAGTTGTATGAGTTCTTTATAAATTTTGGATATTAACCCCTTGTTGGAGCTCTTGTTTGCAAATATCTCCCATTCAGTTGATTGCCTTTTTGTCTTGTTGATGGTTTCTTTTGCTGTGCAGAAGCTTTTTAGTTTGATATAGTCACATTCATTTATTTTTGCCCCTACTTCTCTTGTCTTTGGAGTCAAATTCATAAAATGTTCTCTAAGACCAAGGTCCATAAGTTTAGTACCTATGTTTTCTTCTTTGAATTTTATTGTAAAACCTTTACTGACCATTCATTTCATTATTTGCACTCCACCTGAACTCTGAACATATAACAGGGAACCCATAACACACTCTTGTGCTTATTCATTTAACTATATTTAAATGACATCAATGAAACCTATTCAGTAAATAGAGCAGTTTTTTTTTTTTTAGTTTCTTTTTTTCTTTATTGATTTTAGAGAGAGAGGAAGGAAGGAAGAGGGAGAGAGAGATAGGAACATCGATGAGAGAGAACATTGACTGGCTGCCTCCTGCATGCCCCCATTGGGGATTTGGCCCACAACCTGGGCATGTGCCCTGACCTGAAATCAAACTTGCAACCTCTTGGAGTATGGGTCAATGCTCAACCACTGAGCTACACCAGCTGGGCAATAGTAGCTGTAGTTATTGTTATTATAATCACAGTCCTTTCCCTCTATTACACTACAAGACCAGTAATCATATTTTAGTTGTTTTTGCCTGTCTCAATATCTGGTACATTTCAACTGCTCAATAAATATCTGTTTTATGAATGTGTGAATAAATAAAACTTAGGATTACTCCATTCATAGACCCATATTAAGTTCAGTAAAAACATTAATAAGACTGAGGAATATAAACTAATTCATGCCTTACAATTTACTCAGTGCTCCATGGCTCATTTGATCAGAAACATAACATGTTCCTAGATTTAGTGTCCATTTAACATAGTCACTTTTAGTCCAAAAGGCAAAGTCAAATACCCTGTTTTATTGTTGGCAAGCAACAATCATCCTCAACAATCATCCTTTACTTTCTTTCTATCTTGAGCCTCTCCCAACTGCAAACACATATTGAGGGGAGAGGTGAGTCAGGAACAGGACATAGAATGGAGGGAGAGCCTGGTCGATTTTGCTCAGTGGTTAGAGCATCAGTTTGTGGACCGAAGAGTTGCAGGTTCGATTCCTGGTCAAGGGCACGTACCTAGATTGCAGGTTCAATGCCCAACCGATCGATTTGTCTCTCTTGCATCAATGTTTCTTTTTCTCTCTAAAAATCAATGGAAAAATATCCTCAGGTGAGGATTAACAACAACAACAAAAAGAAAGAATGGAGCGAGGCTAAGAGATTAGGTCAGCAATAGAGCCTCAGAATCAGTGAATGGTTATTTCACATAATATTTGCTAATGTTTCTTAAAAGTTGAAACCATTTCATGACTTATTTTTTAGGCTGTGTCAAAATATTCCTGACATCAAAATTACTTGATCTAAATATGTACCCATTTGATCTCCACAATAACATTGTGAAGTAAACAGAGCCTGCCATGTCTGTTTTAAAGAAGAGGATATAGGAAATTTACTCTTAACTCAACTGGGACTTTAAATTGTGATTTAAAAATTTTAAATGCAGTATACTGAGATAATAATGCTGTGTTATCCCTGCCAAGAAACAACTATTTGTTTTAAAATAATTGCTAGATTAAAAGTACTCTTTAGATTCGTAAATCAAGTATTTGAGTGCCTTCCAAACTCAAAAACCTCCAGAAGGAGGGAAATTTGTTTGTCATCTTGTTTGTTTGTTTGTTTTTTAGGTACTTGAATGACTAACTTGCTCCTTGAAAAGCAGGGGTGCAGAAATCAAAGGCCTGATTGTGCTGAATCCTTCTCTTCTGTTATTATTCAGACTGGTTCCCAGCATGCTGCAGTCCAAAGGAAAGGGTCCAAGCTCTGTTTAAAAATCAGAGACTAAAGAGCTTACTCAGCACCCTGCTCACATTAGTGTTGCTTGCTTTCATCTTTAAAAATCTTTTATTATACAGTAATCTTAGGTTTCTGGGAATATTCTCAGAATATAGGAAGCACCTCCTTGACCTATTTATGATGAAAAATGCTTTTCATCACTATCCCCTCTCTTCAAGAACACTGGAACAACCAGGTATTTAGGTATAATTGAATCCTTGGGAAGAATTTTACAGAAGTGCAGCTGTTTGTTGTTGTTTACTTTGGGGGGGGGGGCAGCTGTTCCCCTTGATGAGAATGGGAAATTTTAAAATAAAACTGCCTCTTGCTGCTCACCTACCCAGGACTGATGAGGACATTCATTCCTAGGGAACAGGCAATGTTTTTGTTTTAGTTCTGTTTCAGCATCTAGGAGTGAGAATGTGTTGCAGCAATCTATTTGAAAGAATGTTTCATAAATTTCAGAATTAAAAAACAAAAACAAACTGATGAACAAAATAGATTCGGAGACATAGTAGTAGGGTACAGACTGACAATCCTCGGAAAGGGGTTGGGGGGAGGGGAGGGAAGAGATAAAATACAGAATTTATATGCAGGTATGCATAACCATGGATATGGACAACAATGCTGGGGACGGGGACGGGGGCGGGACCTGGAGGAGGGGGTCAATGGGGGTGGGGGGGAGAAACATTTGTAACAAAAATTGATTAATAAAATAAATAAATAAAACTCCATAGAGCTGTGACACAAGAGCACCAAGGGACGCTTGATATGTCAACCCAATCACAAAAGGCAGGACTTTTCTAAGGATTTTAACTACCGTGTAACACAAGGTGGAATAGAAATAAGGGATTCTGGAGCAGATATCTCAGAATAATCCCAAAGCAGAACCCTTCACACGGGTTATCTACTTTCCCTTGACAGGTGCACCGACAGAGAAGGCATTTGGTCCTTGAGGCAGTGTTTACTTGGGGAATTACGACAATGGTGTCCAAGCTTACGGCAATTCAGGTGACCCTGAGCGCAGGAGCAGCCCTAGGACTGCGGCACAGAAAATACGCTAGCCGATCTGTCACCCTTCCCCCCTTCCTTTCCCAGGGGATTGGAGTAGCATTGGAGTCGCTGACGCCATCCTTTCCCGCCTCTGGCTTGCAGGGAGCATGCGCTTCCTTGCTCACTTGGTCTCAAGGAGAGAGTAAGGCTACGCCCTAGCCGATCCGCGGCCGGCTCCGCGTCACAGGAACTTCAGCACCCACGGGGCGGACAGCGCTCTCCTCCACCTGAGGACCTGACTCTCCAGCGCCCACAGCCTTTACTCGGGAGTCGCGTGGAGCTTCACCGGCTGCTGGGTTCCCACCACCGTTCCACCCCGCACCCGCCCTCCCAGCTCTTCCTGTTTTTACTCCTCTTTTTCATTCATAACAAAAGCTACAGCTCCGGAAGCCGGCGCCAGGCTGTTTCTGAAGCCAAGAGTGGAAGAATGGGGTTTCTTTGGACCGGCACTTGGATTCTGGTTTTGGTAGTCCACAGCAGCCCAATTCAGGCTTTCCCCAAACCGGAAAGCAGCCAAGGTACGTGGACACTTTTCTTCCCACCTCCCTTTTCTTCGCCGCGAAAAGGTAAAGCTTGGCATAATACATGAGCTGCAAATCACCTTGCCTCATTTTCTGATTAGCTCATATCCGTGCATATTGACAGAGAAATCAGTTCGAATTTAGAGTCAGATCCTCCCTCACTTTTTATATAATAAAGCAACAACCTGGGTTGTTTTCAAAGGTTTTATTTTGAAATTGGGAGGGGGTGGCTTTTCTGCCTAATACAGTGGCTTGGGTTTTTTGTTCTGTTTTTTTCTAGTTGTTTTACAATCTTTCTCAGATACTCTATTAATAACAGGTGCGATAAAAGAGCTTTTAATGTGCTAATAAAACCAATCCAAATTATGCTTTATCTAGTTGAAAACAGCTGGTAAGCCAAGTGTTAGAACTATATGTTAGTTTCTGTTCAGGAAAAAAAAAAGTGTAATTCTATTAGCTCAAGAAACACAGCAAGATAATAAGCAAGGCAACACGATGGTCATTGTTATTGCATAATCTTGATAATCTTTGTTAATATGTATTTTTATTTCATGGTTATACAAAATATGTCTTCTAATATTTGGTTTTTCTTTATGGAGATTTTATTTCATGAGACATATTGTGTCTTTCCAATACACAGTTAAATTTATATTTTTATGTTTATTCTAGACAAACCTATACATAATAAAGAATTAAGTGCAGAAAGACCTCTGAATGAACAGGTAGGTCAAAAATAAAGTTATAAATGCTACTTCAATTTATTTTAGTTATTATAATTTAATGTAATTATGTTGTGGCATTTTAGCTATTCTGAATTCACAAACTTCAGGGGATTGATAATAAATTGACAGAAACTAGGATGGGAAATATAATTTTGGTAATATCTGTATAATACATAAAGCTGAATGTATAATAACACTGTGAGGACCACATCACTTCCACTCTATTGTAAGAATGCTTAATTTATCAGAGATTTACTTTTCACCAATATTGTAGGAGAAGGGAATTAATGCTTATAAACCGTCTATCCTTTATTTTATCTCAATGCTTATGACAATGCTTTGAAATAGAAATTATTAACTACATTTTACAAACAAGAAAACAAAATCCTATGAAGATTAAATCATTTAGCTGTCATATTTGGTCAGTGGTGGAGCAATGATTTAAAACCAGATCTATATCCTTTCACAGATTGCTGAAGCAGAAGCAGACAAGATTAAAAACACATACCCTCCAGGTAAAAAGAAACTATATTAGTGTTAATTTAAGTGACAGTGGGTTATGAAAATCTTAATTAAAATGGGTATTTTGGGTTTGGGGGCTTTTCTTTCAGAAAACAAGCCAGGTGAAAGCAATTATTCCTTTGTTGATAACTTGAATCTGCTAAAGGCAATAACAGAAAAGGAAAAAATTGAGAAAGAAAGACAATCCGTAAGAAGCTCCCCATATGATAATAAATTGAACTTGGAAGATGTTGATTCAACCAAGAATCGTAGACTAGTTGATGATTATGATTCTACTAAGAGTGGACTGGATCATAAATTTCAAGGTAAATGAGGAAAAAAATATTTGCTATATATTTTCTCTAATTTAGAGTTTCTCATTATGGGTTAGGAGAAAGCCATATATATATATATATACTCTCAAAATCTTCTATTAGTCAGGTCCAAAATTGAGATAAAGCCCAAATTTACTGACAATATACAACGTGCCAGTTCCACAGAAACCCAAATTTTATTTTTTCTTTAAAGGTCCCTATACTGATACTTTGAAAAAAATTTAAACCTACTATCTATATTCTATGCTATTTAATATTTTAACTATTAGTATCAACAAATATCATAATTCTCAAATGATTAAATCAACAAAATACTCTCTTCCCAAAGGTGAAATACCCATTACTCCCTTTTCCGGGTACTCTTTCTAGCTATAGCCTTTCTCCCTAGGTCATTCTAACCTTTTCATGGCTTTAGTTACCATCTATATCCTGATGTCACATATCACTAAGCCTAGACTTTTCTGAGCTATTGATACATACATACATACATACATATCTATATGTATATAGACATGGATATATATGTATATGTATTTAATATCTTACCTTAGCAGTCTCAGAAGCACCTCAAACTTAGCATGGCCAAGATTAATCTCATAATATCTGTACACCTTACAACCTAGCCCTCTTAGAGTGTTCTTTCTCTAAAAAAGGCACTATTCCTCGTGCAGTTTTTCAAGACAGTAATCTAGGAATCAAACTACTTCACTTTTCCTTCATCTCTCAAGTTGTAATCCACCAATCTTATCAATTTCACCTCTTCTATCTGTCAATTTTCCCCTCTATTTCTAATTACCAATCTCTAATCATGTCTCCCTTCAACTCAGCAAAATCCTCTAATGGATCTTCCAACACCCACTTTGCCCCCTCTCCAACTCATTCTTTATGTAGCAGCCAGAGTGATCTTTTCAACACACAAATGTGTAATTCTTTTGCATAAGACCCATTAATAGATTCCCATTTCTCTTGGGATAAAAACCAGAATCCTTAACATGGTTTCTACAGTCCTGCATGAACTAGTTTCTATTTTTCTAGGTTCATCTAGCACACATGATCTGATAAAAACCTTATTCCTTTCCTTCATGTCACTTAATGCAATTTGTAATTTTACATTCTTAAGTGTGCCTACTTATGATTTATCTCTTTCTCCTAAACTAAACTGAAAACTTCAGGAGAACAGAGACAGTGTAGCCTCAGTGTCTGGATGGTCATGAATACATTGCATGAATTGATAAATGAATAAATAAACGTATAAAAGAATACATGAGAGAATAAATGAACTATTTACCTAGGCATTGACGAAGAGAGTGTGTTTTCCATCCTGAATACCAGTACTTAGGAGTGACCACAGATTTTCTTATATGTCCTTGCTCTGTTCCACGGCCACAAGAGATTATGCTGATTATCTCTGCCAGAAAACAACTGCCAATTACATTTTACTTTTATAGAATATCACAGCCCAAGAAGATTTCAGAAGTGTGTTGTGCATGTAATAGGGTGGGACAGATGGTTTATATTTTAACACAATTTATGTTACATACTACTCAGGAAATTTTTTTTTTTTTTTTTTTGGTATGTGCCCCTAGCTGGAACTGAACCAGGGACTCTCTGGTCCGCAGGCCAATGCTCCAACCACTGAGCCAAACCGGCCAGGGCAGGAAATTTTTTTTCTTGAATTTTGTTTTAACCTAAAATATTTTGACTAGAAATAGACACTGGGCATAGCTTCATACAAAAAAGATTCAACTACTTTGAACTGACCATTTGATTTAATAAAATTAAAAAATAGCCTAATATTTATTTGACTGAATTTTTTGGTCAAACTGATTGTACATTCAGGCAGGGGCACAGATCGGTTTGTGATCAGATCACTAACTTGAGCAACTTACTTTTAAATTATTCAACATTTTATTACCATCCCTGATGGGTTCTCAACTACCAAGTGTTAGTCCTGATGGCTCTAGTTTCCCTTAGGAGTGATTTTAAATCCACTGGAGATTACTGATTTGTGAGTGAATTGCTGGTCTTCTCTCACACTCTGGAAATCCTGGAAACAGAACATTTGATACCACCTAGGTAACTAGAACTTAGGCATACAGACTTACATCCCCAGAAAGAAAGGGGGGCAGGGGGTGAGGGAACCTAACTTTTGCAGGGAGCTTTCAAATCTTTAGGAAACCTCCAAATGAGCTTGTGATATAGGACCCATCAATTCTTTTCAGTGAGTTCTGCAGCATGTGTGATTCGGGATTTTTTCTAAGTTTCTTTTATGAAGTAGTGCTTTCAGGTTCCTATGTGCATTCACCAAACAAATGCTCATTGAGCAATTACCATGCATCAGTCTATGAACTAGACCAGCCATGTTCAACTTTCTTCATCTCATTGCACACATAAACTAATTACAAAAATTCTGTAGCACACCAAAAAACAATATATTACATTTTTTGCTGATCTGACTCCAAAAAAAGGTATAATTTTGATTCATTCACACCGGATGGCTATTGTTGTGTTGGCTGTTGTCATTTTTTTTTTATAATCTAAGTGAAAAGAGGTCAGTGCTCCTGACTAAATAGTGAGGTATTGCATGTTTTAAAATTTTTTGCAGCACACTGGTTGAAAATCACTGAACTAAACAATAAGCTCTATGTAGTTAGGGACCATGCCTAAACTCTTCGTCACTCTTATTTCCAGTTCCGTCTCATGTTAAGATTTTCATAAAAACATATTGAGCATGCCCTGGCCAGTTTGGCTCAGCAGTTAGAGCATTGGCCCACAGACCAGAGAGTCCCAGGTTCGATTCCCACTAAGGGCACATACCTCGGTTGCAGTTTGTCCCTGGCCCCGGTTGGGGTCATGTGAGTGGCAACCAGTCAAAGTGTCTCTCTTACATCAATGTTTCTTTTTTTTTTTTTTATCCTCACCCGAGGATATTTTTCCATTTTTTGTACAGATAGAGTGGGAGGGAGAGAGAGGAAGGAGAGAGAGAGAGAAACATCGACGTGAAGGGACACATCGAGTGGCTGCCACCCGCACGACCAACCAGGGCCGGGGACAAACTGCAACCGAAGTACGTGCCCTTAGCGGGAACTGAACCCGGGTCTCTCCGGACCACAGGCCGACACTCTAACCACTGAGCCAAACTGGCCAGGGCACATCAATGTTTCTTTCTCTCTCTTCTTCCTTCTCTCCCTCCTGCTCTATCTGAAGATAAATGCAAAAATGTTCTCAGGTGAGGATAAAAAAAACATATTGAGTAAATGAATGTCAAATGCCACATTAGATGCTGAAGATTCAAAATGTAACTTAGCAAAACCTAATTAGGCAGAACATGGCCCTTTTACATTCACTTAGAATGTTATAACTGCTTTTTAAAAAGTTATAAATGTTGAACTCATGTTTGGCTTCCCCTTGATAGTCTGTACAGGATGACATACCCCTTCATGAGTGTTAGAGAGGTCATTCTGAGTAATTCTGTCCATTTTATTCATTTTTATTTATTTTTAAAATATGTTTTTATTGATTTTTTGGAGAGAGAAATAGAAACATTGATGTGAGGGAGAAACATCGATCAGCTGCCTCCTGCATGTTCCCCACTGGGGATCAAGCCTGCAACCTAGACATGTGCCCTGACCAGGAACCAAACCAGGAATTCAGTTCATGGGACAACGCTCAGTCCACTGAGCCACGCAGGCTGGGCTAATTCTGTCCATTTTAGAGGCACCAGGGGAAGTTAGGAGAAGGTAAAAATCAAGGCCCAAGTGCTCAATTATTGGCCCTATCTAGCAAAGCTCTGCTAAGGGAGGCCTGAGCTCCTGGTCAAAGACAGTACAACAGTGCAGCAGAGGAAAGAGGCTATTTCTTGAGTGTTACTAATGTTCTCCCTGTTGTGAAATAAATGAACTGAAAAGCAGTTATCTCAGTTATTTATTTTCTTTCCCACTTATAACCTGGGATCTGGAAAAGGAAGAGTATTGATAGTTCCAGCCAGCAACTAATAGTCTTTCTTTTTCAGATCCTGAGGATAGTGGGATGGGAAATCAATTATTCCACCTCTACATAGACCCAGGCAGTTTCTGCCCCACCTATTCCCAAGAGTCTGACCTTCAACTCACAAATGGAAAAAAAAAAAAAAAAATCAGACCTAACTGATAATGGACCTCTGCTCCTGAACAACATACAAAAACAGATGATGAACTCAATTTTCAGTCAGCCAGGAAGGGAACTGATTTTATGGAATTTTTGTGTTCATTAGTCACTCTGGTTAATAGGGCTCAAAGGGATCAGAGTTCGTGGGTTGGTCAGCAGCTCAGCATCCCCAATATACTGCCAGAAAACTTTCAGTTCTCCAGGCAAAATAACTACTCATTTTCCTCAGTGTCTTTCCAAACGAGAAAATAGTCTGCCTGAGGCTGCATATCCTTCCATCTCCATAGAATCTGGAAAAAAGACCATGGACAAAATTTCTTGCTTGAATCCCCGGAAGCCATGGAAGAAAAGGGCAGAATCAAAATAGAAATACTAGCTTCTTCCTCTTTAAGTGAATATGGTCAGAATTATTTGGGCAGAATTTAGCTAGGGATTCAATGTTTATTTGCTCTAGAAGATAATCACAGTTCTTTTATTTCAGGTACAAATCCACTGTCTGTTATAATAGTACATTAACTTTCACATAATACTTTGCAACTTATTATTATTTTTTTAATCCTCACTGGAGGACATTTTTCCATTTTTTGTTCAGATGGAGTGGGAGGGAGAGAGAGAGAGAAACATCGACATGAAAGGGACACATTGAGTGGCTGCCACCCGCATGACCCAACCAGGGCTGGGGACAAACTGCAACCAAGATATGCGCCCCTAGTGGCAATTGAACCCGGGTCTCTCTGGACCACAGGCCGAGGCTTTAACCTCAGCCAAACAGGCCAGGGCGCAACTTATTTCATCTCATCCTCACAATCCCTTGAAATGGATACTTTTACTACATTTCTCTACAGCAATCCAAGGATATATAAATAAGATGTATCACTGGAGCTAAAATGCTGATCTTTCCAATCTGCCTAGAGGTGAAAAGGGTATTTAAGTGCCTTGTAAACATGCGTGTATGAATAGACTGCTCCATGTGATAGGGGTCGGAAAAGATCAGTTGACTCCTGGGAGTTCTTCGTGGACGAGGTGCAATGCTTCCTTGTCACCAGTCCTACCACATGCTGCTATAAGTATTCCCCGGAAAGCCCAGGAAATATCTGCAGATATTTACATAGATTTACAAACTACTTTGTGCAAATCTGTTGTCACATTTTTAAAGTTTAAATTCCAGGCACATAAAATAAGTTTCCTATTTTCTGGAGAAACAGGCTTGTCACATTAAGCTGCTGTAATATAAAGGCACTCTGGCACATGATCACTTAGAAGCAAACATTTCTTCCAGGTAAGTCATAAAATCTTCAGTACACACTCTCTGATTCTAGGTGTGAGGCAGGTTTCCTCACCCTCTGCCCAGGAATTTACCTGCAAATAGAGTACATGTGTGGATACTACTAATCTACTCCTTGCATGGAAATGGAGTATCATATAATATATAGAAGGGCACTTTAAATAATATGGCATACTAGATAAATATGGCATACTATCAAAACAAAAAAGTGTAATATTGTTTATATTATTAGTGGTAATAAAAAATAGAGAGGACTTTTGTGTTGACTTCAGATTTTCCTGCCTCTTATAATTACATAAGAGGCTTTCAGAATTTCCATTGTCATCTAAGTTCTTTACTTAAAGTCAAATTTTATTTCAAACCAAGAGTTTATGGGGACCAAGTACCACTATAAATATACTCCAAAGATATTTAAGTATACAAGAGCAAGATATCGATTAGAAAGCTAATATGATCCAAGAAATAGACCTATGTTTTTACCATGATGTGAATTATGATTACTCTGTCTAGATGATCCAGATGGCCTTCATCAGCTGGATGGAACTCCTTTAACCGCTGAAGACATTGTCCAGAAAATTGCTACCAGGATTTATGAGGAAAATGACCGAGGAGTATTTGACAAGATCGTTTCTAAACTTCTGAATCTTGGCCTAGTGAGTCATATACATGAGAATAAACCAAATTCTTAGTACAGAATATGCTAAGAAGCCAAGCCATTTGATTTAAGTAGCCAAATGTTTATAAGGCATCTACTTTATACTAGGCACCATAGGTTTCCATGACAAGTAAGGCACCATTATTTCCCTCTAGAAATGTATAGTATATCAGAGAAATTAGACAAGTACACCCATGCATATAATGGAAGCTACATAAGAACCATAAGATTGATTTGGTTTGCCAGAGGATGGATTATATCCAGTTGAGCTATCAGGCAAATCTTCAGAGGAGGAGGTGTTCGAAGTGAGCTTAGAAAGATGGTTAGGATTTAACCAGGTTAAGTAAAAGGCATGGGTGAGGTGAGAAGGAAATAGCATGAACAAAGACGTGCAATATTTGGGAAACTAAGCAATCCAATTTGACCCTGCCTCAGCTTGGCTCCCAGCCCCACACAGCCCTGGCAGGCGTTAGGAGGGTGCTAAATTTGCAGGTTTCAAAGGTTACCTGACCTTGACTTGCATCTGAGGGTTGAGAAACAATTCTCAAGATGTGTTCTGTGGGTGCCAACAGACAATACTGACCACTTGCACAGTGAGTCCAAAGTCACTTCTTCCCAGGAGTGCTGGTCAGTCACTATGAAGACCTACATGTCTGGAGGCATAAACAAGCGTTGTTCAGAAGAGGGATCAGAAGTTTCTCTTGTCTTCTGAAAATGTATTTAACTACAGAATTTAGGCTAGATTTTTTTAAACCATAAAAATGGGAATAACAGTTATATATGCTTTGACTCTTTATAACAGATAACAGAAAGCCAGGCACACACACTGGAAGATGAAGTAGCAGAGGTTTTACAAAAATTAATCTCCAAGGAAGCCAACAGTTATGAGATACCCAATAAACCCACAAGCAAGACTGAGAGTCAGTCTGGAAAAATACCAGAGAAAGTGGTATGTATATGTGAATGTACGTGAGCATGCTATGTACGTTAAGTGTGCATGTGTATGGACATGAGTGTGTGTGTATATATACTTGTATTTATATATAATTAATACAATCTGAATATAATTAGAACCTCATTGGAAGATTTGGGGTATGCAACATTTTCATCCCACTTAAATATTCATGAAATAGCAGTAAGTTAAAAGATATAAATGACCTCTACTTTGAAAATAATTTAGAAATACCTGTGACATTATATTAAATAGTAAAGATTATATTGTATATCCCACAGTATAATAACACATAATATGTAAAATGGTTATTTCACATAACAACTATTTGTATAATCCCAGTGTACTGAAATTAAATATTTCACAGCTCTCTTGGTATCCAACTTCTGTTCACTGTGGATACCATAATATGCCCCCAAAATTAAAAACACAATAAAATAAACAGGTTGATTTGATCTTCTGCCAAACCAGCTTTCATATTCCCCATAGCGAGTTGCCTGAGCTACCTCTGCTCTACCCTGCTCCTTCCCCTTTTCATTGGGTCACAGGTCTGTCTGTTATCCTTTACTGAGACCAGTCATTATTTCTTCCTTTTCCTTGATAGACTCCATGCCTCTTCATCTCCTCTTTTTTTTAATCCTCACCTGAGGACATTTTTCCATTTTTTGTTCAGATAGAGTGGGAGGGAGGGAGAGAGAGAGAGAAACTTCTACGTGAAAGGGACACATCAAGTGGTTGCCACCCGCACGACCAACCAGGGCCAGGGACAAACTGCAACCAAGGTACATGCCCTTAGCAGGAACCAAACCCGGGTCTCTCTGGACCGCAGGCCGACGCTCTAAACGCTGAGCCAAACTGGCCAGGGTTTCATCTCCTCTTTAATCTCAGCCAAGCTGCTGACATTTTTGTCTCCTCCTTGAATTCTCTTTAAAACTCTAGATGGAGCTAACGATAGGAAGATATCAAACTCTGACTTTCTCCACCAGAGCACCTAGACCCCATGGCCTCTCATCCCCTTCAACATCCTATTCCAAATACCAGAGAAAAGATTATATAGGTTTAAAATGATTATAAAAAAGATTATATACTCCTGTTTAAGAGGAGGCTAAAACACATAAATTGGATCTGGATTTTTGTTACTAGATGGTCTAAAAGCTCTCGTTTGTTCTTCCTACTTCCAATCCCCATTAGCTGCCATCTTTCTAAGCAGTTTTTGAAGATCTATCCAATGTAAAAAACTTTTTTAGCTTTATCAAAGAACTCATGACTTTCACTCAAGCTTACCAGACTTAACTGAAACTGACATAACTATTTTCATTCCAGTTATATACTCCTTATTTTCTATCTTTAAAATGTCCTTATTCTTAATCTGTTT
Source organism: Molossus molossus (assembly GCF_014108415.1). Taxonomy (NCBI): domain Eukaryota; kingdom Metazoa; phylum Chordata; class Mammalia; order Chiroptera; family Molossidae; genus Molossus; species Molossus molossus. The sequence continues at coordinate 189,672,720 of NW_023425344.1, forward strand.
ACTCATGGTATCTAAATACATCAATGCAAATAAAATATTTTTAAATAAATGTTTATTGAGGTACCAACTATGTACCAAGCACTGGGAATATCATGCTTATTTTAAAAGATACAATCCCTGCTCTCAAGAAGCTTAAGATCTAATGGAAGAGGTAGATAGTTTTTAAATAGTCATGTATTTTAATTACAACTTAATTGCATCAAGTACTCTGAGGAAAAAAAGAAACACGGCTCTAGGAACCTTAAAAAGGGTTATCCTGGGCTCAGGCTCAAGGAATCTTCCCTGAGGAAGGAACCTGAGCTGAAAACTGAAGGCTGAAGAGGAATGAACTTGTGACCATCCATGGGAGGCAGCATGTAAAGAAGAATGTGTGGAGTATCCAAGGAACTCAAATGAGCACAGTGTGGCTGGAATATAGAGGGAGAGCAATGAGAGATGAAACTGGGGAGGTGGACCCAGGTCAGACCAGGCAGTGCCTTATGAGGCACCTACTGTATAGATTCCAATCTTTATCATAATGATAGAAAAACACTGAAGGATTATAAGCAAAGGGGTCACATTGTCTGGTTTTTAAAAAATAACTCTGGGTACAAATGTGGAAAATATAATGTTGGGAATAGATTGGAGGTGGGCAGTATACCAGTTAGAAGGTAAGATATCAAGACAGCTTGGATAGGAGTCGGGTAGGGAGAAGGGGAGAAATGTATAAATTTGGGACAAATTGTGAAAGTAGGGCCAAAAGGGATGGATAGAATGGAAGAAAAGGAAGAGGAAGAAGAAAAACAGCGTATAAATTTCTGTCTAGTTCACTGAATAGAGAATGGATCATTAATATGATGAACACTGGACATGGATCAAGGAAAAAGAGTCTTATGCACCCTTCTAGACAGCCTTTACAATGCCACCCAGAAATCTCCAAGGTGTGACTGCCCCACTTACGTTAGGTATTCCAACAAGCTTTCCTATACCTTGTACCGTCTTTTTTGGTAGAGTCTGTGAACTCAACTCTCCTCTTCTTGGTGAAAGGCAATCTTACCAGGAGATAGAACTGGTGGAGGGGAACTTGGCCAGAGCAGAAACCTAGAAATTCCCTAATTCTCCCCTAAGCAGGATCCAGGGTCTTCAGTCTCTATGTCCCAATGACTTTCCCATGTGACTAGATGTTCACCCTCATGCCTAGAAAAAGGTTTGATCCTGCAGGGCAGGCAAAGGAGGGGGTATTCCTGTACTGCACAGTCAAGGGCACACAGAGGAAAGAATCCGGCTGGAGTGTCATTAGTTCTAACAAAATGTTTATTTTTCATTGATTTTTTAAAATTCCCTCTGGAGACTCCAATGGCAGCAATTCAAGATGGTTTTGCTAATGGAGAAAATGATGAAACAGTATCTAACACCTTAACCTTGACAAATGGCTTAGAAAGGCGAACTAAAACCTACAGTGAAGACAACTTTGAGGAACTCCAATATTTTCCAAACTTCTATGCACTCCTGAAAAGCATTGATTCAGGTAAAAACTATTTTCTAACCATGTGGAACAGAAACAGTAATTCCAGGAAATGTGTGGGTGGTTTTCTCTTCCTGTTTTCAGTTTCCAAATGCAATCCTCGATGACATTTATTGTGGCCTTGGGGGAAATAGTTCATGTCAATTTTTTCTAAAGGTGTGTACGAGTCATGGAAATATTTGGGAAAGGATAATCAGGAAAGGTGGAGTTTCTAGACAATTTAATCTTGTCAACAGAGGTTCATTTATTTGTTCAACAAACAGTTATTGAACATGTGCTGCGTTCATGGTGTTGGATGAACCTTGTGCAGGTGTGCAGATGAATCAGTGTCCCAGCCTGATGCAGTTCAGCCTCAACTCTTATTGCAAATATCTTTTTAAAGGCTTTATTCATTTTCCTCTCTTAGTGGGAACATAACTGATTTTTTTTTTAATGATTCAGAATTTTGCTTTTTAGACATTTTCAGCTTTAATCTTCAAAAATACTTACAGTGAAATAAACATTAGATTAAAGGATGTCAGGAGCCCAAAATACACTTGGGAAATGATTTGTTTTTTAAAAACAAAGTTCTTAATGTGTCTTGCTCTTTTCTCTTATATGTGTACCAAAATAACTTAACTGAAGATTTCAGTTCATGTTTATTTTTGGTTAATCTGTGAGGAGGAAATATTGAACAAATTTTCTGTTGTTGTTATTGTCTGGACAGATGCCCTGCCCTGTGTTAATGGCTCTTCTTCTTCCTATTCAAAGATTCAGTCCTGGATTGAACATTTGTAATAAGGGTTTCTGTATTTGTAACAATATTTCCCCCAAGAAGTGACTTTAGAGTAAGCTTTCATTACTGGAGAACATCCTTTGTCCTTCGGTTCCAGACACTGGCCAGATGGCACCAGCCCCTCTGCTGGCAACTGCAGGGCTGGTGATCCTGAGCGTCCATTCTGAGTCATTTTGCCCCATTGGTTGGCAGATGCCCAGCTCAGAACTGCTGTCATCCTGGTGATTTACTTCTTGCCAGTGAAGAGCATCAGTGTGATACCAAAGACTTGTATGGATATGACCTTGACCAAATAATAGGATGACTGAAGTCATTTACCAACCCTTTCTCAAAATCTCCCCCACACCTCTTCTCTTACCTTTCCTCGCTCCCGACATTGTGACTTTTATGGTATTTTAAAGATTTCACTGCATGGAATGTTTCTTATTTTATTTGTTTTTAATCTTCCAGTTTGTTTGTTTGGTTTTTTTACCCCATTCCATATTGCCTTTATTTTTGTAGACTTTTAATTTAAATATTTACACTGAGGTCTTTGATAGTACCCTTCTTTCTCACTCAAAATCTGAACCAATTGAGAAATAATAAAGTGATTAGAAAACCAAAATATCTCTGATGCTGATAAAGAGTGTATTGTGGGCCCTGGCTTGGCTTAGCAGTTAGAGCGTTGGCCCGCAGACCAGAGAGTCCTGGGTTCGGATGCTGCTAAGGGCACGTACCTCGGTTGCAGTTTGTCCCCACCCTAGTTGGGGTCGTGTGGGTGGCAACCACTCGATGTGTCTCTCTCACATCAATGTTTCTCTCTCTCTCTCTCTCTTCCTCCCTCTCTCCCTCCCACTCTATCTGAACACAAATGCAAAAATGTCCTGGGTTGAGGATAGAAAAAGAAAAAATAAATAAGTAAAAAGTTAAAAAAAAAAAAGAGTGTATTGTGGAATGAGGCTTAGGACGAGAGCCCACGGTGGGCCTGCACTCCCGCTCCTCAGTCTAGCTCTTGAAACAGCCAGTCTCAGGGATGGCCTGAGTGTGCGGATCAGGTGCTTTCCTCAGGTCTCTGCTTTCCACTGTTCCAGGGGAGCAGAAGGAAAAAAGATTTCCAATCCCCATTGGTAGAGAAATGTACACTGATGTCTACTGGCTACTAGTCACATGTATGGGAAGGCTGAAAAGATTGGGGGAAAGGCTAGGAATATGTAAAAGAAATTCTTCATAGCAGCTAAAAGAATAGGGAAATGAGCTCTCTTCTAGCATCTTAGTTTTTCTCTTTTTCAGAAATAGAAATAGATTTTTTTCATGATTTTATTTTATTTATTTATTCATTCATTCATTCATTCATTCATTCATTCATTCATTCATTTTATCTTTACCTGAGGACATTTTTGCATTTGTTGGGAGGGAGAAAAGGAGGAAGAGAGAGAGAGAGAGAGAGAGAGAGAGAGAGAGAGAGAGAGAGAGAGAGAGAGAAACATCGATGTGAGAGAGACACATTGACTGGTTGCCACCCACACAACCCCAACCAGGGCTGGGGACAAACTGCAACTGAGATACGTGCCCTTAGTGGGAACTGAACTCAGGACTGTCTGGTCCATGGACCATTGTTCTAACCACTGAACCAAATCAGCCAGGGCTCTGATTTTAGAATTAGCACATCTACTGAACTTTTATGGAATTATTGGTCATCTTGTTGCATCAAGATGCAGAACAATATGCCAAATATGAAAAGTTCCCAAGAAATGCTTACTAGTAGTTACCTATAGGGAAGGAGAAGTTGGGAGGAGGAAGAGAATGTTTCTTTGACTATTATGTACTTTTGTACTATTGGAATATTTTTACTGTATATATATATGTATATGTATATGTTTATGTATATGTACATGTGTGTGTGTATATATATATTCTTTCAAATGAAAGAAAGTATAGAAAGTAATATATACTTACTGGTAAAAAATAAACCTTACATTTAAATAATAAACATACATGTATGTTCTTATTTAAAATATTAAACTTTTCCTGGACAGTTTGGCTCAGTAGTTAGAGCATCGGCCCTCAGACCAAAGAGTCTCAGGTTCAATTTCCAGTCAAGGACATGTACCTTGGTTATGGGTTCAATCCCCGACCCCGATTGGGGTTGTGCAGGAGGCAACCAATTGATGTTTCTCTCTCTTTCTCTGTCCCTCCCACCCTCCTCTACCTAAAAAAAAAAAAAAAAAAAAATCAATGAAAAAATATCCTCAAGTGAAGATATATATATATTTTTTTGATTAATGAAAATGGGTTGTTTTTGCCATCAAAAATGTACAGCCTGAGTAGAGAAGAGTTGTTTGATTACCAATCTTCTAACTATCCTTTAGAGTTCATGTTGTCTTGGGTCATAAACTGTCTCTATCATCTACTTCATTAATTAAATATCTTAGATTAAAGTAAATCTTTTTGGAGAAGTTATAATGGTCCATTGCTGAGAAAATTTAGTATACCTGTATGTTGTCCTGTATTCCCAATCAAGTCTTAGGCTTTCTGTAAATTAAATATAAATGGTTTTAGGTATAAATGTATGGAGAAATATTTCAATAAGATATTGTACTTTATAAATTGACATTGAAAGGTGAAGCTATATGCCACTAATTTTTTAAAATTATTTTGTCCTTTTATATAGAAAAAGAGCCAAAAGAGAAAGAAACACTGATTACTATCATGAAAACGTTGATTGACTTTGTGAAGATGATGGTAAAGTATGGCACCATATCTCCAGAAGAAGGAGTTTCCTATCTTGGTGAGAGTCCTATCTGTTTTGTTTTTACTATGGTTAGTTTTCATCATCCAAAGTGAGTTAAGGATTTGGCAATAACTTCTTCACTAATCTCATCATTTACGCCAAAATAGCCTGAATTATCTGGGTAACCAAAATTTTCCAGCTTGATAATGCATACAAATAAAATTAACCAGAAGTTTTAATAAACTTCTCATCTTTATAGACACCGTTTGAGCACACATCTTTCACATTTGTTATGTTTTATCTTGCCAACACAGAGACAATTTTATTAAAATTGAGCTTATTATTATTTTTTCAATTGTATTTGAATAGCTAGGATGAAGAGTCTTGACTTTAAACAGTGAGGTCTGTGTGTGAATAGGAGGAAAGAGCACTGGGCTGGGCATCGGTTCTGTCTCAGACCAGCTCTGTCATGTGGATGAAGACAAACGCCTCAGTTTTTGCATCTCAAATAAAGGACTTTATTATCTATAACAGGGGACAGTAAACTACTGTCCATGGGTCAAATCTGGTCCATCACCTACTTTTGTATAGCACACAAGCTAAGAATGGCCTCTATATTTTCAAATGGTTGAAAAAAAAATCAAAAGAATAGTATTTTGTCACATGAGAAAACTATGTAAAATTCAGATTTCATTGTTTGTAAATGAAGTTTTATTGGAACATATTTATTCACGTTTGTTTTAGTATCCGTGGCTGCTTTTGTGACATGGGGCGAGAGTTGAGCAGCTAAGACCATATGGCCTGGAAAGCCAAAAATATTTACTATCTGGCCCTTACAGAAAAAGTTTATCAAACTTTGATTCCTGGAACTTTATAAATAAGCTTGGACATTTTTTGATTCTGCATACAAGTTGTTGCTGTTGTTCTTTTAAAGTCTTTTATTTTCCTGCTTAGTTTAGTTAATCAACAAATACCATTCATCCCTGATGTCCTTTGGGCAAGATGACTTCACAGCCTTTTACTCTGATCTCTGATGAGGGAGGGAGAATTAAACAGAAGAGAAAATCTCAAAGGACCGAGCAATCTAGAATTATTCTGTATGAACTTCATTTTTTTCTACATAAAAAGAGTTTTACTGTTGTTGTTGTTTTTCTGATTATAAAAGAGTACATTTATTTTTTTAAAAATCAGTCAATGCAAAAAATGAAGTAAAAAAAATCACTCATAACACTAGCATTCATATAATATTTTGGTTTATGTCTTTCCAGATATTTTCTGTGTGTGTGTGAAAGCACACATCTATACCTGTGTCGTTTCTTTCTTTTACCTTCCTTAACAAAAAACAGATTCCTGTTCCACAGTGCTTTGTGGCCTACTTACTCACTTAGCAGTAGATCAAAGACGTTGTTTCAAATCGGTCATTGTTTCATACCACTACCCCATGACTCAGAACTTCCATACTTTAGTCATTTATCCTATGGAAATAAATTAGATATGCCACAAGGTTTATGTGCAAGGTAGATATTTTCACTGCTGTTTATGGCTGTGCTGTCCAATATGGTAGCTATTAATCACATGTTGCTATTGAAATGGAAAGAAATCAAAACTTAAAATCTAGTTTTTCATTTACACTGGGCACTTTTTTTTTTTTTTAAGAGAGAGAGTGGAATGGAGAGAGGAAAGGAGAGAGAGAGAGAGACAGAGAGACAGAGAGACAGAGAGACAGAGAGACAGAGAGAGAAACATCAATGTGAAAGAGACACATTGACTGGTTGCCTCCTGTAGGGCCAGGGATCAAATCTGCAACCTAGGTACATGCCCTTGAGTGGGAATCAAACCTGCAATCCTTTCATCTGAGGGCTGACACTCTAACCACTCAGCCACACTGGCCAGGCCTACACTAGGCACATTTGAGGCACTCAATTACCACATGTGCCTGGTGGCTACCATATTGAACAATACAAAAATTAATATTTCCATCATTGCAGAAAGTTCTATTGGGCAGCACCAGTTTAGAGGAACAAGACAATAGAAATGACTCAGATACTCCATAGGAGGAGAATATCCAAAATAAATTATTTCATTATTCTTATGTTAGACTACTTAAACTTTACTTATAAATGTTTGTGTTTTCAATAATTGGATGTTCATTACATATACAATATAAATTGGTTATAAAGGTTAATGACAGGCCATGGCTGGTTTGGCTCAGCAGTTGAAGCGTCAGCCTGTAAACCAGAGAGACCCAGGTTCGGTTTCCGCTAGGCCCTAGCGGCTAGGGGCACGTACCAAAAAAAAAAAAAGATTAATGACAGGAGGAAATGTTCACGATATACTGTTGAATGCTTAAAGCCATTTAGAATGTGACCTCAACTTTGGTGTTAAAAGATGAATATATGTATAGAAAGTTGGAAGGAAATATACCAAAATGTTATCTGGAATAAAACAGAATGTATCGTACAATAGAATATACTGGTTTCCTTCTCAAAAAAGAGTCATGGGGTAGGATGGAAGGAGGAGTTTACTTGGGGAGAAATAATGCAAAGTAATAATGGATTCTTTACAGATTAATTGCAAAGAAATGCTTGTTTGCAAATAGAAAGGAAAAAAAGCCTGCCCTATTAATGGGATGTATGTGGCTGGTTGAATAACTGAATACAAAAAGTGTGGATTTTAATGCATTGTCTACCTTCAGGTGGTTACTGTCTAAATTCATGTCTAGTGACACCTATATGATATTACGGCAAAGGGCAAAGTTAGAACAAAGACAAGGACATAGTTTTCACCTTGACAGCAACAGGGAAATTCTTACCCTTAAGACTATCTAACAACAGAACTGGCTGCTTCATGAATAATGAGGACCCTAAATGATAGAAATCCAACTCTTTGGCTTAAACAAAAAGAAAATTTAATTGCCTCATGTAACTGTAAAGTCCAGGCTTAAGAGGTGGTCTGGCTTCAAGTTTGTAAAGTCCAACAGTGTGAGGAGTCTCTCACTCCCCATCTCGCAGCTCTGACTTTCCATATGTTGATTCATTCCAAACAAGCTGTTCCCTGGCTTATAGGTACAAGCACAGCTCCAATCTCACATCCTCACAGTACAACAATCCCGATGAGAAGAGAGCCTCTTTCTCCCAGCGATTCTAGCACTGAATCTCACTGAGTCTCATGACCCAGCTTGAGTCATGTTCTTCTCCTTGAACCAATCGCTGTAGCCAGTAGGTGGGAAGACCTTGACCATCCTGGCCTGGTTAATTCAACCCTGACTTGAGCCAAATGTGCTGAGAGTGAGAAGGGTCTGAGGTCTCCAAAGGAAAATTAAGGTGTAGTTACAGAAGGTGTTGAGTAGGTTTCAATCCTGGGCATGTTCTAGCATAGCAGTGGCCACAAAAATATGGAAGAAACTTCTGCAATGAACTGAGTAGAAGGCTGAAGTTGAGAATCTCAGATAGTATTCTTTTTTTATCCTGAGAGTCTATGAGTCCTAGAAATAAAATCCATGTCAAAGCATCTTACTAGCAGTGTTAATATTGTGAAATTGCTATTGTGACATTTCTGGTAAGACTTAAACATTTCTGGTAGAAGTTTGATAGTTTTCCCCCTCCTTCCTCCAGAAAACTTGGATGAAACAATTGCTCTTCAGACCAAGAACAAGTTGGAAAAAAATGTTACTGACAATAAAAGCAAGCTTTTCCCAGGTATGATTTATTTAACTATTTTTCTACCTTTTACCACACCAATAACTTTTGAGTAATAAATAATGAACTTCAATAAACATTGATAAAGAATTATAGATTTTAAAAGTTTTAAAATCTCAACTCCAACTATAGGATTGTGTCTACAATGTTGGTTATTTTGTGGCCAGCTTCAGCACAGAAATCTGACCCCAAGAAGCACTGGAAATCGATGTACCCCTTTACTGAAGATCTTAGGAAGTAGGCATAGCCCCAAACAGCTGAGCTGCCATAGTCCCAGATTCTTAAGTGTTACTCTGAGTAATAAACTTGTTCGAAAATACAACATAAAGGAGAGAGTGTGCAACCACAGACTTACTTTTATTTGGAATCAAGATTCAAATTTACTTTGAGACCTGACATATCCCACTTGATTGCCTACATGAATTAATCTACGCTCTAATGACACAGTATGGCAGAAGAAAAAGAACACTAAACCAAAATCCAGAAAACTGGTAGGTTGGCCTACCTCTTTTGCTAACTCTCCCCTCTCTGGGTCTCACTTTCCTCTTCTATGAAATGGGAGGAGGGAATTAGAGTAGAGAATCACTAAGATCTCTTTCAGTTAAAAAAAAAAAAAAAAGACCTGAGCTCAAACTTAGTACCTTTTCAATGAAGTTTATTTCTACATTAGGAACTAATTAATAGATAGGGGATAGGGTTATAACAATAGAGCACAATCTGATTACAGCACCATCAGTGAAGAGTCATGAAGAAACAGATAGTACTAAGGAAGAAGCTGCTAAGATGGAAAAGGAATATGGAACCTTGAAGGATTCCACAAAAGATGATAACCCAAGAGGAAAAACAGATGCGCCAACAGGTACGGAATTGACAGCTCTAGGTTGGCAATGAAATTGGGGAAGCAAAGCTTTCACCACACCTGGAAGGGTGATCCACAAGTCAAGTCCCACCAAATCAGAAAAATTAACACCATCTGTATAGAAAACATTGAGCAATGTTTTCTTTTAATGTTCTTGAGTCTCCTGGGATGGCAAATTGGTTTTATCTTTGCGATGGTCTTTAATGTCTAATGGACTTTTGTGCTCGGGGAGGAATACTCATGACCATTTGTGCGTTAAACAACCATGTTCAATTTATAATCTTAGGAATTTATTAAGCAATATTTCTTTAAATGTAATTGTTGGCATTCCTCTCATAGTCACATACTACTTATTCAACAGTCATCAAAATTTATGGATTTGACAAAGCAAATTTTCTTAATTGTTCACAGTGATTGCAACCTGACACACACTTTTAAAGACTTGATTAAAAATAATAAATCAGCCCTGGCTGATTTTGCTCAGTGGTTAGAGCTTCAGCCTTCGGGCCAAAGGGATGCAGGTTTTATTCCCAGTCAAAGGCATGTACCTGGGTTGCAAGTTTGATCCCCAAGCCCGGTCAGTGCATAGGGGAGGCAGCCAATTGATGTGTCTCTTTCACATCAATGTCTCTCTCTCTCTCTCCCTCCCTTCTTAAAACTCTATCTAAAAAAAAAAAAATCAGCCCTGGCCGGTTTGGCTCAGCGGTTAGAGCGTCGGCCTGCGGTCCTGAGAGACCCGGGTTCGGTTCCCGCTAAGGGCACGTACCTCGGTTGCAGTTTGTCCCCAGCCCTGGTCGGTTGTGCAGGTGGCAGCCACTCGATGTGTTCCTTTCACGTCGATGTTTCTCTCTCTCTCTCTGTTCCTCTCTCTCCCTCCCACTCTACCTGAACAAAAAAAGGAAAAATGTCCTTGGGTGAGGATAAAAAAAATAAAATAAATAATAAAAAAAAAAAAAATCAGTGAAACTATCTTTGAGTGAGGATTAACAAATAATAGTAATAATAATAATATATCAAATTTTCTTAAATAAGCAAAATACCTTAAAAAGCAAAAGCCACATTAAACTAGTTCAATAATTACATAATTTATGGTTTTATCTTTATTCTTACATATTCCTAGGGTTATATTTTTACTCTGCCTTAGCAATTCTATGTGATATAAAATTTACATCTTCCTAAGATTTTAGAAACTTTATTATACCATGAAGAAAAAGACCCTGTGAGGCTGCAAGTTCTAAGTCATTAACCCTTTGATTTCATGTCAGGATACAGGATCTGGTTGCATAGTCCAGCAGTTCAAGCCCCTTTATTACAAAGTATGCCAGTTAGAGCATGGAGTATTTACAGCCCTGTTTCTCAGGTAGATATTCTTTTTCGGAAATTCAGTGCTTTTTACCAGAAATATTGAACAGGTGGCATAAGCCTACTTTATTTTTCTGTCACTCTGATATGTTGACCTCTTTGGCATAATTAGAACTTTACTTACGTCTTATCAGTGGCTCATTCGTAGGGTCATCTAGAGGTTATTTCCCCTGAGAGCTGAGGGAGTGGGTCATGGCTCTCCCTGGGAGTGGGCATGACATTCAGCTAATTTATCATCTGAAAACACACCATTCTCTTCATTGTTTATTATGTCTAATCATTAACGGCAATGAACTGATGGACTTTGTTTATTCCCTGTATAGTATGATTACGTCACAGCTCTTAATTTTGAAGTGACTGCTTGGCCCACTTACAGTTCCCAATTACCCCTGCATATATGAATAGAAACCATTCTATTCATACTTGATAGGACCATTCATTTTTGTTGTTGTTGTTACTCCTCACCGCTGAAGGATATTTTTTCCATTGATTTTTAGAGAGAGTAGAAGAGAGGGAAGAAGAGAGAGAGAAACATCAATGTGAGAAAGACACATCGGTTGGTTGCCTCACACAGGAGCCCCAACAGGGACCAGAGATAGAACCTGCAACCCAGATACATGCCCTTGACTGGGAATCAAACCCACAGCACTTTGGCGTGCAGGCTGATGTTCTAACCACTGAGAAGCCAGTCAGAGCGATAGACCCATTCTTAACAGTGTCTGTGTATTAAATAAATAAATAATTAATTAATTAGCTATGTAGTTACTACCTTGTAGCTTAATAAAAGCAAGAAAATTACAATTTTCCTTATATATTACAACTACCTTTAACACTTCATATTAACTTTTTCCATTTATGTATGTTGTTCTAGATGGTGATAATGATGACTTTATGCTTCCATGGGAATAGCTTGGGCCGTAGGAACCCCCTCCCCAACTTTGTCTTCTGTCCTTCTAGCACTGATCCAGTGGCTTTTAAAAGCATCTTTGCTCTCTGCAACAATAGGATATTCTAGACCCATTCTGAACTTTCCTGTGCCAAGACTTGAAATCAATTCACCTTCAAAGGATTCTTGGTTCCTTTTTGCAGAAAATATAGAGACCTGAACGTGGGTTATATGGGTTCAAATGAGTGGTGATGTTGGCCGAAGGTATTGCTTCCATTTGTTATTTTGGGACTTTTTGGAGACAGTGTTGAAAAAGAATTTTTTTCTTAATATATAAAATTCATGTTGATTTTTTCTATCTTATGAAGTTTTATATTATTGCACCCTCCTTTTCTCTGGTATGGATTTCAAAGATGTTCACAATTTTTTTCTATGTTCACATTGCTGACATATCAGCTCTGTAGTGGCCTGTGTTAAGAAAGGTGACAATGTTGCATCTGGGCTCAGGAGGAAAGAATATTGGAATGATTACTTATAACGTTTGTCATGGGAGGTAGAAGGGGGAATTGGTGAGGTATTTGCCATGTTTGCTGACTCTGGAGACCAGTCACACTATCTTGATACTTCTACTCAACCCTACACCCACTTTGGATCAGTGATAAACTTTTCTTTAATATCTTTGTGGTTTTTTTGGAAATTGTGGTAAAATACATACAACATAAAATTTACCATCTTACCCATTTTTAAATGTACAGTTCAGCCCTGGCCAGTTTGGCTCAGTGGTTAAAGCATTGGCCTGCGGATGAGAGAGACCCGGGTTTGGTTCCCGCTAAGGGCACGTACCTCGGTTGCCGTTTGTCCCCCACCACAGTCGTGTGTCTCTGTCACGTCATGTTTCTCTCTCTCTCTCTCTTTCTCCCTCTCTCCCTCCCGCTCTGTCTAAAGATAAATGCAATAAATGTCCTCGGATGAGGATAAAAATGAAAAAATAAAATCAATAAAACAAAATTTTTTTAAAAAATGTACAGTTCAGTGGCTTAAAGTACACTCATGCCATGGTGCTGCCATCAGCACCACCCATTTTCAGAACTCTTTTAAAGCAAAACTGAAGCTCTACTTATTTCCTCCTCCTTCCCCAGCCCCTGGCAGCCACCATTCTACCTTTTAGCTCTGAATTTGATTAATTTAGGTACCTCATGTAAGTGGAATCATACAGTATTTGTCCTTTTGTGATTGACTTACTTCACTTAGCATAATGTTCTCAAGGTTCATCTCTATTGCAATATGTTAGAATTCCCTTCCTGTTTAAGGCTGAATGATATTCCATTGTATGTATATACATTTGGTTTATCCACCCATTTGTCTGTGGACACTTGGGTTGCTTCTACCCTTTGGATATTGTGAATAATGCTGCTCTGAATGTGGGTGTACAAATAGTTCCTTGAGATCCTACACTCAGTTTTGGGGCGGGAAATTCCAGAAGTGAAATTACTAAATCATATGGTAATTCTATTTTTAATTTGTTGAGGAATTTCATACTGTTTCCATAGCAACTGCACCCTTTTACATTTCCATCACACTGCAAGTGTTCTGATTTCTCTACATCTTCACCAAAACTTGTTTTCTCTTTTTTATATTTTATGGTAGCCATCCTAATGGATATGATGTGGAGGATGAGTGGTAAAGTTCTGAAAGATAGCTAACCTGGGAAAGAGTGGTCCTCTGGCCCGAAACAGAGAGCCAGGGATCGAGCAGCTCAAAACTCTGCCGCTCACTCCAGCAGAACCCGGTCTGCCTGAACCATCTCCTCTGCCAGTAACGCATGTGGAATGAAGGTGTTTCCCTAGAACACGGCAAACAATTGGCTGGGTCCTTTGACTTGCTAAGGCAGCATGCCCTAGCCAGTGCCTAAGACACCACCTTATATCGCTGTGCAAATATTTCTAGGAATAGGTGCTGACAGGTCTCTTGGCTTATTTTAGGAAAATATTATGCTAAAAAAGAATGTGAAGGAACTGATTCTTGGTAGTCCACTATTGCCTATTTAGGACATGAGTGAGTGGAGACTAATGAGGAGGTTAGATTTCTTTCTCACTGAGATTTCCATCAGATAATAATGAGGAGAGAGGAGCGTAAAACTCCACCCGTTTATCTAGGGGGTAAAAAGGAGAAACATCTATAACAAGAATAAATTAATAATAAAAAAAAAAACTCCACCCATTTAGTGTTACTCTTTGTAATGGCTCTTCTGAAACATTAGAAAGAGGTAGGGATTTGAGACTCAAATTAGTCCCCCATCCCCCACCCCATTATTTAGAGTTTAATTTATTCATTCTATTCCTGACCCCTATTACTCTGGGATAAGGAAAAGTGATTCTAGTACACTTTAGAAAATACCAAACTGAGCTCTAAGTCAAGGGCGCACATTTCTTGAAAGAGCAAATTGTAATTAATCCCCCAAAGGACATATTATAATATATAACTTTACATTCACTGTTGCTTTATTTGCACTTTTTTCTAAAGCTACTTTGCTTCTCTGTTATAAAACCCACTGAGGAAAACACTTGTCTTTACGCAGAAAAATAAAAGCATCCATATGGGTGAAGGTAGGGTTGACTGGGTTTTCTGAGACAGTTACTCAGCACTAAATAAACACTTACTCTGCTGGCCTGCCTGGCACTGTGTTCAGGAAGTAGAGCTACAGAAAGAATATAAGAACCACCGCTTGGCTCTGAGGACTCAAGCAAGCTTTCAAATGACCTGAGAGTAGTTCTTAACCCACCTGTGGGCAAGTGTAACACAAACCACCTCCTTTATTGATGAAGCAGGAGTGTTTATAACAGGCTCCCTTCAGAGAGCAAGTTGGAGGACATTACAGAGCAGAGCAAGGGATGGCCCAGCTAAAACCACTTAAGGAATTAATTATAAGCTAGACACATTAGCAGGAATGTCTGTAGGGAATCTGTTTTTGATTTTGCATGTGAGGTGTGACAGCAAATATTTATTAACCATGCCAAGCATATGTTGAATCCTTGGGGAATAGAAATAATAGTAATAATGATAATAATAACCTACATTTATATAACTCCAACTTATGGACCATGTTTACATGTATCTCATTTCAGGCAGACAATATAAAAAATCCAATTTAATTACCAATGATAAAATATGACACATTCTCCCATGAATATTATTTACTTAAATTATTTAAACTCTTGCTTTCTACAAGGACACACATTAAGAATAATATTTTAAAATATTGATTTCTACTTGGTGTAGGTATTTGAATAATTTAATAATTATTCCTAAATTTAGGAATGTGCCAATGAAATAAAATGTATTCTACTTTCAACCATATCTATAAAGTTGCTTAACTTTTCAAGTACATTGCTCTCTGGAGACCAAGGAAAAGTACTTTAAAACTTGACTCCGTGATCTGAGTGTGCTCTCTTTGCCAGTCAATTTTTACTCGTTCATCTCTGCTTTACGAGTCACTGAAGATCTTTTTTATAGATTTTGATATCATCTAAGGGGTGAGATAAACATTATAATACCCATAAACTCATTCCAGTGCTACACTTCATCAGATTTATGGCCAGACAATGAAATTGGGTTTAAAAAGTGATCTCTAACATACCTTTCATTTAAATATTCTATCATTTCCACATTTTTACAGAAGCCAGGAAAGAGAAGGTAGCCTACTTAATGAATAAATTGATAAATTGACTAGCTCATGTGGATGTTTTTATTTTAAAAGCAACTTAAGAGGAGAATATTCATGCCTTTATTCAAGCCCCAAGGCATTCTGCTAGAAATGTCCAAAAATAGTGAGTCCTGTCTTCCCCACTGTGAATTAGCAAGCGTACCAAGAGCTAAGCACAGGCACGGAGACCTACCACCAACACAGGTTTTCCAAGGACAGCAAGGAGAATGTCTTCCCATAGAAATCATGAATCATCCTTTCAGGATTCGCTCCTTTATTTACAAATAAGTAATCCAAGGCTCAGAAGATGAAGTGACTCACCCAATATCTCCTAGCCACAGAGCAGCAGAACCCTGGCCAGTGTGCTCAGTGGTTAGAGCGTCGGCCTGCACACCACAGGCTCTCCGGCTTGATTCCTGGTCAAGGGCACATACCTGGGTTACAGGTTCGATCAATGTGTCTCTCTCACATCTATGTGTCTCTTTCTCTTGCTCTCTCTCTCTCCCCCCATCTCGTTCCTTTCCTCCCTCCCCCCGCCTTTCACTCTCTGGAAATCAATGGGAAAAATAACCTTGGGTGAGGATAGCAACAAAAATAGCGCCAGAGTTGGGCCTTGAACTCATGTCCCTTCACCTCATCCAGTACGCATTCCACTATTCCATGCTGTATATTTTGGACATATAAAATGTCATCATTGTATAGAAATTCTTGAATTGGATGGCTCTGGGGCCCATGTTGGCATCCATGATACCAGCATCAGTTGCTTTGCTTAATGTAGTTCAAAATTGTCATCATATAATCTTTACTGAAAGAATTTTAAGCATCATCTAATAAACTTAATTTTCATAAACACTCTTTTAGAAGCTCTAATATCTTTAGTATACCCAGTACTCAATAGGTTAACTCTTCCACAACGTTTCTAAGGGGGTGTGGATCGGGATAGCGTAGCAGGGTCAGGACAACTTCATGTACAAAAAGGGGTATTTCTTTTGCAGTGCTGAAAACCCAGCAGCCAGAAGAGCGGGGCTGCCTCGGGAGTCTGGCCCTCTTCCCATCTGCTGCAGCATATGTTTTCAGGCTTGTGCCATATTACCTCAGCCATGAGCTATTTTTTTCCACAGGAAGCTGAAATAAATTTGAAAAAAATAACCCACTTTCCAAAGTGGACTCTCATGGGCTTTCAGTGCACACTGTGTAAACAAAAGATTTGCTTTCCGGCTCCTGAGAAGAGAACATGTAAATAGAAACCAGCTGCTTCTCTCCAAGAGCAGAGGCGTACCTGATTTCATTCCCACTGTTACATGCTCCTCTGATTGTTTGGAGGTCCAGTACCCGCGGCAGTGGTTCCAAAACTTGATCCCACATTGGATCATCTCAGGATTGTAAAAAAATCAAAACAAGCCCGGCCGGTGTGACTCAGTGGTTGAGCATTGACCCATGTACCAAGAGGTCGCCAGTTTGATTCCTGGTGGGGGCACATGCTCAGGTTGTGAGCCAGATCCCCAGTGGCTGCTAATCAGTGTTCTCTCTCATGGATGCTTCTATTTCTCTCTCCCTCTCCTTTTCCCTCTCTACAATCAATAAAGGAAAAACAACAACAAAATACCTGATACTTGGACCCTACCCCCAGATGTTCTGACTTAGTTGATATAAGGAAGGAATGACTTGGGCCTTGGGATTTTTGAAAGGTCCCCAAAGTGATTCTAATGTGTAGCTAAGTCTGAGAACCACTGCTTTATTGATCTAAAAGGTGGATTCTGCCCAGCCACTCATTAGAGGCTCATTCCAGTTCAAGAGTAGGCTCTGGCGCTTACTCAGTTATGTCCCCATGGGCCTGTCACTTAACCTCTCTGAGCCTTGGTTCCATCATGAGTAAAATGGGAATAATAATGCTTATTTCAGAGCTCTGTGAAGATTAAATAACATATGGATATAGTATGTCTAGCACATTTGGAGGTATTACAAATGTTTCTGATATAACCATCATTTAAATTCAGAATTTATTAAATTTCGAGTCTTTCCAATAAAGTTTACTTTTGTGTAAAAAAAAAGAGCCCTGACCGGTCTGGTTCAGTGGTTAGAGCGTCAGCCTGCGGTCCGGAGAGACCCAGGTTCAGTTCCCCCTAAGGGTATGTACTTCGGTTGCAGTTCGTCCCCGGTTCTGGTTGGGTCGTGTGGGTGGCAACCACTCGATGTGTCCCTTTCACGTCGATGTTTCTCTTTTTCTCTCCCCCTCCCACTCTATCTGAACAAAATATCAAAAAATGTCCTTGGGTGAGAATAATAAAAAAAGAAAGAAGGAAGGAAGGAAGGAAGGAAGGAAGGAAGGAAGGAAGGAAGGAAGGAAGGAAGGAAGGAAGGAAGGAAGGAAGGAAGGAGGGAAGGAATACCATTTATATTTTTAAATTGCATTTTCTCTAGTTTTGGTTCCATTCTCATCAAGTAATTTTCTGATTATAATTTGGCTACTATATCAAAAGCTTGTACCAATTTACTCATTCCACTAATATTTATTGAGAGCCTACCTATGGGTCAGGCTTTATTCTAGGCATGGGAGTACATCAGCAAACAAGAAATATTTCTAAGGGAGGAAGACAATAAACTTAAATAAATTATGTGATATGGTGGAAAGTGTTAAGTGCTATGGATAAAAATAAAGCAGAAAAGGGAGGGTGAGGGAGATGGGGGTTTGTGTTAGAGACATTTCCTAATTAAGTTTGTTCTGAGCCACAAGATGGTCGTATTTTTAATGGATTGCAGTCTAGTTTTCTTTGAGTTGCAGTAAACTCACTCTCTGTTGTGGGTTAATAATGGCAATATAAGTGGATAAAATCACTTTTAGTGCATTTCATAAATTCAATATCTTATTTATTTATTTATTTATTTATTTATTTATTTATTTCCTCACCCGAGGACTTTTTGTTTCCATTTTTTTGTTCAGATAGAGTGGGAGGGAGACAAAGGAAGAGAGAGAGAAAGAAACATCAACATAAAAGAGACATATCGACTGGCTGCCTCCCGCACGACCCCAACCGGGGCCGGGGATGAATCACGACGGAGGTGTGTGCCCTTGGCCGGAATTGAACCCGAGACTCATCGGTCCACAGGCTGATGCTCTAACCACTGAGAAAAACTGGCCAGGGCTCAACATCATTTTTATATAGGTAACTGGTTCCTGAGCGAAAAGCAACCTAAAAAGATGATGCTGATTTTCCTATTTCAAATGGTGTTGGGTTGGGTTCCCTCCCAGCACACCCTGAAAGGAAGGTTTGAGGTCGAGTAGTTGAGTTGGGAGGTGAGCCAGGAAGCCCCACTGGTAGGTATGTGTCCCAGGGAAGAGGAAGAGGCCAGGATAGGTGCATCCATGAGAGGGCTTCAGCTGTGGACGGCTGGGGCTCAGTCCCCCCAGGACCTCTGAGAGACTTTGAGGAGTAAGAAAGCTGGAGTATTTACCAATTTTGTCCACCGTCCCTTAAGAGCCCCTACCCAGCATATGTAAACAGGGAGGCATGAGGATAAGGAATCAACAATGTCCACTATACTGTGGCAAAAACCTCGTAGTTATTTTTACTCTCCTAATTCAGAAGTTTTAGTACAGTATTTAAACAGAGTCTAAGCTCTGGTTTTCCTTTTCTCAAGCTTTCCGCATTATGATACAATATCATAGATAAGCTTGTAAGGAAAATGCTGAAAATTAAAGAACGAGACTATTTTCACACATCCTCAAAAGTTTCAGAAACCCTAATTACCTCAAGTGCCAATAACAAATTATTATCTGTCCATTAAAGCAAGCCCTATTGGATCCAGTAATTTGATTTAAAATCTAAAAATAATGAAGGTACATTCTTTAGAAATCATCTGCACTAAGATTTCTTTCCTTGTTCAAAATGACTTTCCTAACTAAATTAATTTGAAACAGAGAACAGTGTTTTTATGTTGCCAAAGGGGCAACAGACGATGCAAATCTCTGTATTCAT
This sequence comes from Molossus molossus, assembly GCF_014108415.1. Lineage (NCBI taxonomy): Eukaryota > Metazoa > Chordata > Mammalia > Chiroptera > Molossidae > Molossus > Molossus molossus. The sequence goes on from NW_023425344.1 coordinate 189,692,194, forward strand.
TGTGCTGTGACTGTGTAACATCACCCACAGGACACTGGTCTTTTATGGGCTCGAACGTTCTAGAGAACAGGGCACTGAAAATCAATTTCTCTACACAGGAGATTGAAGAAATAGGGACTATTGTCCACTCTTTGCAAAGAGCTTCTCTGTACTTCTTTGGGGACCATATAACATGGAGCCCCAGTGGTGAGGCAGGCAAGAAGAAAGATTCTCAGGACGACTTTTAGGTAAATGCAGTGGTGGAAATTGGAATATTGTCAATCTTTTTCTTTCTTTTCGTTAACCACGTTGTAGTTTTTTAATTTCTACAGCCTAGACCTCCGAAGTCACATATCTTTTAGGTCCTTATAGGTGTCCCACAAGGCATATGTACTTTTCTTTTTAAAAGTTATTTAATATCTTTCAGTTACAGTTTACATTCAACATTATTTTGTATTAGTTTCAGATGGAAACCATAGTGGTTAGACAATCATCTACTGTACAAGGTGTTCCCCCTGATATTTCTAGTACCCACCTGGCACCATGCATAGTTATTAAAATATTATTAACTATATTCCCCACTCTATTTTACATCCCTGTGCATATTTTGTAACTACAGATCTGTGCTTCTTAATCCCTTCACCTTTTTCACCCAGTCTCCCCAACCCCTGTCCACCTCCCGCCACAGCCCTCTGTCAGCCATCAGTCTGTTCTCTGTATCTGTGAGTCTTGTTTCGTTTGGAACATTGTTAAATCTCTTTTTTTTTCCTTTAATTTGAACTTATTGGGGTGACATTGGTTAATAAAATTATATAGGATTCAGGTGTACAATTCTATAATACAGCATCTGTGTATTTATTATATTGTGTGGTCACCACCCCAAGTCAAGTCTCCTTCCGTCACCATTTATTCACCTCCCTTCACCTACTCTTTACCTCTGGTAATTACCATACTGTTGTCCATCTATGAGCTATTTGGGTTTTTTTGTTTTGTTTTGTTTCGTTTTGTTTAGTTTTGCTTAATCTTTTCACTCAGCCCCCGAACCTCCCTTCCCTCTGACAGCTGGCAGTCTGTTCTATGTATCTATAGAGTCTGTTTCTATTTTGTTTGTTAGTTTATTTTGTTCATTAGATTCCACATATAAGTATAAATTGTATGGTACTTGTCTTTCTCTGACTGGCTTATTTCACTTAGCATAATACTCTCCAGGTCCATCCATGCTGTCACAAAAGGTAAGATTTCCTTCTTTTCTATGGCCAAGTAGTATTCCACTGTGTACATTAGTTTTTTTATCCACTGATGGGCACTTGGGCTGCTTCCAAATTTTGGCTACTGTAAATAACACTACAAGGAACATAGGGGTGCATGTGTTATTTCAAATTAGTGTTTCAGGTGTCTTTGGATATATTCCCCGAAGTAGAATCACTGGTCCTTAAGGCAATTCCATTCTGCTTTCCACAGTGGCTGCACCAGTCTGCATTCCCACCAGCAGTGTACTAGAGTCCCCTTTTGTCCACACCCTCGCCAACACTTGTTGTTTGATGATTTGTTGATGGCAGCCATTCTGACAGGTGTGAGGTGATACCTCATTGTTGTTTTAATTTGCATCTCTCTGATGATTAGTGATGTTGAGCATTTCTTCATATGTCTCTTAGCCATTTGTATGTCCTGTTTGGAGAGATGTTTATTTAGTTCCTGTGCCCATTTTTTAATTGGGTTCTTTGTCTTCCTTTTGTGGAGTTGTATGAGTACTCTATATATTTTGGAAATTAACCCCTTATCTGATGTATCATTGGCAATGATGCTCTCCCATACAGTGGGTTGCCTTTCCATTTTGATGATTGTATCTTTTGCTGTGCAGAAGCTTTTGAGTTTGATGTAGTCCCATGTGTTCATTTTCTCCTTTGTTTCTGTTGCCTTAGGTGATGTATCAGTGAAAAGTCTGCTGTGTATGATGTCTGAAATTTTGTTGCCTACATTTTCTTCTAGGATTTTTATGGATTTATGAATCACATTTAAGTCTTTTATTCATTTTGAGTTTATTCTTGTGTATGGTGTAAGTTGATGGTCTAGTTTCATTTTTTTGCATGTAGCTGTCCAATTTTCCCAACACCATTTATTAAAGAGGCTGTCTTTACTCCACTGTATGTTCTTGCCACCTTTATCCAATATTAATTGAGCATATTGCCTTGGGTCCATTTCTGGGTTCTCTGTTCTGTTCACTGGTCTATCTGCCTGTCCTCGTGCCAGTACCAGGCTGTTTTGATTATAGTGGCTTTGTAGTATAACCTGAAATCTGGTAATGTGATCCCTCCAACTTTGTTCTTATTTTTCAAGATTGTTGTAGCTATTCGAGGTCTTTTTGGTTCCATATGAACTTTAGAAGTATTTGTTCTAGTTCTGTGAAGTATGTTGTTGGTATTTTGATGGGGATTGCATTGAATCTATAGATTGCTTTAGGTAGTATGGACATTTTAATGATGTTAATTCTTCCAATTCATGAACAAGGTATGTGCTTTTACTTTTTTATATCTTTCTCTATTTCTTTTTTCAATGATCTGTAGTTTTCTGCTAATAGGTCCTTTATTTCTTTGGTTAAGTTTATTCCTAGATATCTTAATTTTTTTGCTGCAATGGTAAATGAGATTTTTTTTTTTTTTTTAGTTTCTCTTTCTATGACTTCATCATTGGTGTATAAGAATGCCATCAATTTCTTGACGTTAATTTTGTACCCTGCTACTTTGCCAAATTCATTTATTAAGTCTAGTAAATATTTGATGGAGTCTTTGGGGTTTTCTATGTATAGTATCATGTCATCTGCAAATAATGAGAGTTTCACTTCCTCCTTTCCAGTTTGGACCCCTTTTATTTTTCTTCCTGTCTGATTGCTGTGGCTAAGACTTCCAGTACTATGTTAAATAAGAGTGGCAAAAGTTGGCATCCTTGTCTTGTTCCTGCTCTTAAGGAAAGTGCTTTTAATTTTTGCCCATTGAGTATGATGTTGGCTGTAGGTCTTTCATATATGGCCTTTATTATGTCAAGATATGATCCCTCTATTCCCAGATTACTGAGCATTTTTATCAGAAATGGGTGCTGGATTTTATGGAATGTTTTTTCAGCATCTATTGATATGATCATATGATTTTTATCTTTCATTTTGTTTATGTGGTGTATCACATTTATTGATTTGCGAATATTGTACCAGCCTTGCATCTCTGGGATGAATCCCACTTGGTCATGGTGAATAATTTTTTTGATGTATTGCTGGATCCGATTTGCTAGTATTTTGTTCAGGATTTTGGCATCTATGTTCATCAGGGACATTGGCCTGTAGTTTTCTTTCTTTGCAGTGTCTTTTTCCGGTTTGGGAATTAGAATGATGCTGGCCTCATAAAACGAGTTTGGAAGTCTTCCTTCTTCTTGAATATTTTGAAATAGTTTGAGGAGAATGGGTATTAGTTCTTTGAATGTTCAGTAAAATTCCCCCATGAAGCTGTCTGGGCCTAGGCTTTTGTTTGCTGGGAGAGTTTGATTACATCTTCAATTTTTTTGTTGTTATTGGTTTGTTCAAGTTTTCTATCTCTTCCCAGTCCAGTTTTGGGGGACTATATGTTTCTAGAAATTTGTCCATTTCACTTAGATTGTTGAATTTGTTGCCGTATAATTGTTCATAATATTTGTTAATAATCCTTTGTATTTCTGTAGTGTCGGTTTCTGATTTTGTGTATTTGGGTTCTCTCTCTTTATTTCTTAGTGAGTCTAGCTAAGGGTTCATCAATCTTGTTTATCTTTTCAAAGAACCAGCTCTTTGTTTCTTTGATTCTTTGAATTGTTTTTTGGTCTCCATGTAATTTTTTTTTTTTTCCACTTTTGTTGATATAGAGTGGGAGAGAGAGAAAGGATGAGAGAGAGAAAAAAAATATCGAGTGCCTGCTTCCCACGTGACCCCCATCCAAGGCCAGGGACAAATCGCAACCGAGGTACATGCCGTTGGCTGGAATCGAACCTGCAACTCATTCGACTGTGGGCCGACCATTTTATAAACTCTTTATAAATTTTGGATATTAACCCATTATTAGATGTATCATTGGCGAATATGTTCTCTCATTCAGTGGGTAGTCTTTTTATTTTGTTGATGGTTTACTTAGCTGTGCAAAAACTTTAGTTTGATGTAGTCCATTTGTTTATGTTTTCTTTTGTTTCATTTGACCAAAGGGATATATCAGATAAAAATATTGGTATAAGAAATGTGCAAGATTTTACCGCCTGTGTTTTCTTCTAGGATTTTTATAGTTTTGAATCTAACATTTAGGTCTAATCCATTTTGAGTTTATTGTGTATGGTGTAAGAAGGTGGTCTGGGTTTTTTTTTGCATGTATTTGTCTAATTTTTCAATGCTGTTTATTGAATAGATTATCTTTAACCCATTGTATGTTCTTGCCTTCTTTGTCAAATATTAATTGACCATAAAGGTGTGGGTTTATTTCTGGGCCCTCTATTTTGTTCCTTTGATCTATATGTCAGTTTTTATGCCTGTACCAAGCTGTTTTGATTAGTATGGCCTTGTAGTATAGTTTGATATCTGATATTGTGATCCCTCCAACTTTGTTCTTCTTTTTCAATATTGCTCTGCTATTTGGGGTCTTTTGTTGTTGCACATAAATTTTTGGAATATTTGTTCTAGTTCTATGAACTACACCATTGGTATCTTGATAGAAATTGCATTGAATCTATAGATTGCTTTGGTAATATGACCATTGTGATGATGTTAATTCTTCCTATCCATGAACACAGTATATGCTTCCACTTATTTGTATCTTCTTCAGTTTCTTTCTTCAATGTCTTACAGTTTTCCAAGTACACATTTTTTACATCCTTGGTTAAATTTATTCCTAGGTATTTTTTTTTTTTGATGCAATTGTAAATGGGATTTTTTTTAGATTCCCTTTCTGATCATTCATTATTAGTGTATAAAAATGCAACTGGTTTGTAGATATTTATTTTGTATCCTGCTACTTTACTAAATTCATTTATCAGTTCTAGTACTTTTTTGGTAGAATCTTTACAGTATCATGTCATTGGCAAATAATGACAGTTTTACTTCTTCCTTTCCAATTTGGATGCCTTCTTTTTCTTCTTGTGTGATTGCTGTGGCTAGAATTTACAATACTATGTTGAATAAGAGTGGCAAAAGTAGACATTCCTGTCTTGTTCCTTTCTTTTTTTGGTTAATCCTCTCCTAAAGGTATTTTTCCATTGATCTTTAGATAGAAATAGAGTGGAAGGGAAGGAGAGAGAGAGAGCAAAACATCAATGAGAAAAAGACACATCTATTGGTTGCCTCCTGCACAACCCTGACTAGGGCAGGGAATCAAACCTGCAACCCAGGTACATAACCTTGACTGGAAATTAAATATGTGACACTTTGGCGCACAGGCTGATGCTTTAACTGCTGAGCCAAACCAGCCATGGCATTTTCCGGATTTTAAGGGAAACACTTTTAGTTTTTGCCCATTGAGTATGATGTTGGCTGTGGGTTTGTCATATATGACCTTTATTATGTTGAGGTATATTCCTTTTATTCCCACTTTGCTGAGGGTGTTTATCATATATGTGTGCTGGATTTTATCAAATGCATTTTCTGCATTTATTGATATGATCACGTGATTTTACCTTTATTTTGTTTATGTGGTGCATTACATTTATTGATTTGCGAATATTGTGTCATCTGTGCATCCCCCTAATAAATCCCATTTGATCATGGTATATAATTATTTAATATATTGCTGGATCAGATTTGCTAATATTGTGTTGAAGATTCCTTTATCTATGTTTATCAGGGACATTGGCTCATAATTTTCTTTCTCTGTAGTGTCTTTATCTTGTTTGGAATCGGGATAATGCTGGCCTCATAAAATAAGTGTGGGAGTCTTCCTCCTCTTACATTTTTTAGAATAGCTTGAGAAGGATAGGTGTTTGTTCTTCTTTGAATATTTGGTAAAATTATCCAGTGAAGTTATCCTGTCTAGGACTTTGTTGGGAATTTTTTTATTACTGCTTCAATTTCATTAGTTGTAATCTGTCTTTTTAGATTTTTCTGATTCTTCCTGATTCAGTTTTGGGAGATTGTATATGTTTCTAGGAATTTTTCCATTTTGTCCATATTGTCTAATTTGTTGGCATATAGTTGTTCATAATATTTTTTTACAACCCTTTGTATATTTTTGGTGTTAGTTGTTACTTTTCCTATTTCATTTCTGATTTTATGTATTTGGGTACTCTCTCTTTTTTTCTTGATGAGTCTGGTTAAAGGTTTGTCAATCTTGTTTATCTTTTCAAAGAACCAGCCCTTGGTTTCATTGATCTTTTGTATTGTCTTTATTAGACTCTATTTCTTTTATTTTTGCTCTGATCTTTATTATTTCCTTTCTTCTACTCACTCTGGGCTTTGTTTGTTGTTCTTTCTCTAGTTCAAGTGTAAAGTAAAATTGTTTATGGGAGATTTTTATTGTTTCTTGAGGTAGGCCTGAAATGCTATGAATTTCCCTCTTAGGATTGCTTTGCTGTGCCTCATAGATTTTGGGTTGCTGTGTTCCCATTTTCTTTTCTTTTTTTTTTTAAATCCTTACTTGAGGACATTTTTCCATCCTTTTTCAAATAGAGTGGGAGGGAGAGAGAGAGAGAAAAACATCAACATAAAAGGGACACATCAAGTGGCTGCCTCTCACACCACCCCAACCAAAGCCAGGGACAAATCATAACCGATGTACGTGCCCTTGACCGGATCGAACCCATGACTCACTGGTCCACGGGCTGATGCGCCAACTGCTGAGGATAGGTTAAGGAACCTTTTTTTAAAACTCTATATCTGGTAAATTGCTTGTTTCCATTTTAGTTAGCTCTTTTCCTGGAGATTTCTCCTTTTCTTTCATGTGGGACATGTTTCTTTGTCATCCTATTTTGGCTGTCTCTTTGTGTTTGTTTCTATGTATTATGTAGATCTACTATGACTCCTAGAGCCTTATATAATAGATGACCTGTGGGACCCAGTCCTGCAGTGTCCTTAATCACTTGAGCTGAGTGTTCCAGGAATATCCCTTGTGTGAATTCTGTGAGCCCTCCTGTTAAAACTGAATCTTGATTGCTATTGGCCTGTTCATGCATGGGGTCCACCCTCAGGCTTGCTTACTGCAAATATAAACCAAGCTGCTGTACAGGTGCTGACCACACTAAGCAGAATTCGCCTCAGTAGGGTCTGCTACCTCCCAAGATCTCCTTTTGGACATGCCATTTGTGAAGCTAATTGGATCCTGCTCTAAAGTCTGAAGCTGGCTACAGGGTGTGTTGGTTATAGGGCCTCTTGGGAGGGAAACTGGTGCAGGCCAATATCAGACACTGCTTGTGAGTGGTCCTGAGTAACCTATTTGGAGCTACAAAGTGACCCACAGTTTGTGGCTGCCTCTGCTGGGCCAGGGTGTGTGCAGGAAGGACCAAGCTGCATGCCAAGGCCGACTTTTATAAACACTGTGTCAGGGGTAGGTCAGCAAAAGTCCCAAGATACCCTGAGTTCCACCTGCTCCTGCCTTTGCTCGTTGGCTGCCTGTTAGGCTCAGTCACTGAAAGAGCCTCTGGCTATACTCGAGTTGCATGAGGTAGGTTCTCAGTGAGTTACCAGCTAGGGACGAGTGGTGTTTACCAGAATGATGCAGGTTCAAACTTGATGCTAGTGCTCGGTCTGAGGCCACTCAGCTAATGTCCAGGGTATACTAGGTCTAGCTGCCGCCAGTGGGTGCTCATATACCTTTGTGATGGGGTGGGGTCTCAGGGAGTCATCAGGGTGAGGTCAGCAGAGTTTATCAGGTTCAAACAAGCCAAGATTGGCTGTGTGAAGGGAGGGCTGCACCAGTCAGATATACGAGGGAAAAATGGCCCTTGGCCTGGAGCCACATGACTCAATCTGTCCCAGATTCTACCAGGAGCCTGATCTCAGCAAGGTGGGGCCACTGAAAGTCAGAAGAATGGGGCTAGTGGATCTCCCATGAGGGGAGACACCAATCAGGTTCATGGGAAAGTGGGGGGATTGGCCCCCACCCTAAATCCACACAAGCCTAAATCCACACAACTCAGTCACTGACACCCCGAGTGTCAGTGCCCAGACCTCTACACTCCTGCCCAGCTAGCTGACTCCTCAGATGGGTGTGAGCTCTGCAGGGTGGGGCGACAGGGCACCCAGAGGGTGGGGTTATTGCATTCCCCCAGGCTGATGCCATATGGGAGTGTTCCACCCAAGAAAGATGCCATCTGCAGTGTGGAACAGTGACTCAGTACAGGGATCCTGGTGTCTGTCCCTTCAGCTCTTCCCCAGAGCCACAAATCCCATCTCTCCTCATACGACTCCAGTCTTCTCCACTCTCCCTCCGGTGGAGCACAGAATAAGTGGCTGTGAACAAGATTTTGTGTGTTGGTCCTTTAAGAATTCACCTGTGTCTCTCACAGACTCCAGTCTCTCCCTGGAGGACAGAATCCCTGTTGAATTTCATAGCCAGATGTTACGTGGGCACCTCTTCCCGGCTCTGGTGCTCTGGGCAGGGAGCCCAGTTTGGGGTTGAGAACCCACACTTCTCAGTGGAACCTTTGTAGCTGAGACATCCCTCTGAGACGTTAGACACTGTGCACGTGGGCCAGCCATCAGCCCTTTTCGAGTTTCTGCCCTTTCTACTAGTCTCGATGTGGCTTCTTCTCTAAATCTTTGGTTATAAGACTGTTCAGCTAGTCCTCAGATGGTTATTCAGGTTATTTGTTCTGTATTTTAGTTATAATTCCAGTTTCATTCTGAGAGGAGGTAAGTGTAACATCTACCTACTCTGCACCATCTTGGATCCTCAGAACATTGTCAAATCTTAAGGCAGTGTCATTGTTCAGGGACTGTAGTCAAATGTACTCATGTTCATACCTGGATCTACTGCTTACTAGCCATGTGATCATCAGTCTATTACTTTTTTCAGTCTATGCCTTTGTTTCTTTGTCTGTAAAATGGGGGTGAAATGGGAATGCCTCAAAAGGTTGTTGTGAAGAGTAAAAGAGACATTTCAGAGCACAGTGCACAGCCGCTGGCACATAAAAATCACACAGTACAAGTAGTTCAACCAAGAAATCTGGGCAGCAGACTAGAGGTAATAGGACTCAAAGGGGGCGCAGAATCAGTGGTCACCATGCTAATCCTTGGTGTTCCATTACTTTTGCAGAGTCCCTGGACATTGAAAGCCTTTTAACTTAGGTCATCCAGAACCCTCCCGAACCCTCTGTCTCTTGGTACAGACACTCTGAGTGTTAGGGACCTCACTTGGTTAAGGGGATGGTTGATCTCTTTGAGACAGAACATGGATACATCAGTGTTCATGTCTGAATACAGGTGTAATCTTTCAAAATTGTATAGGTAACAGAAACGGCAAGATCAGAATATAAACTCCGTCTCTGTTATTTCCTGTGTATCTTCAGCCCAATCACTTAGCCTCTCTATGACTTAGCTTCCTCATTTCTCAGTTGATGATAATACATATTTGCAGGCAACAAGGCACATAAGGCCATCGAACAGGTAGTGCCAGGTATTCTCCTGCCACAGTTGAGGCCATCAGACAATGGTTTACTTACAGGGGAGTTTTACTAGAATGAGTTATAAGATTCATCATCCAAACTTTGAAATGAGGTTTGGGTCACCCTCTTTATCTTTATCAGAATTGAACTGAAGACTTGCATAACAGCTTATATAAGCCACACATTTGGATTTACTTAACATCACATATTCAGTGAAAGGTTCTTTTAAGTATCTGACAATGCTCTTCGGTTTGGAAGTTCCATCCCTAACCATAAATGACCCAATCTAAGAATTAAGGTCCCACCTATCCAGTTAATTGAATTGAAACACTTCTCTGCCAGGACATCAAACTGTAGTTATTTGGGAAGGGGGATAATGGACCTACCCTCTTGGTCCTGCCTCCTAGAATCTTATCCCCATCCACTCTCCTTGACACTTCTCCCAACACACACACACACACACACACACACACATACATTTGCACACCACCTCATTAGGGATCCCACCTCGCAAATGCTCAGTAAGTCTAATATTTTGTCTGTTTTTACCCATAATTGTGGTCTTTAAAAAGAGATACAATGATATTTTATGGGTGTTTGATATGGATTCTCTTGCCTTTTCCAGGGAAAACAGAAGCCTATTTGGAAGCCATCAGAAAAAATATTGAATGGTTGAAGAAACACAACACAAAAGGAAATAAAGAAGGTAAGGCTTTAGTGTGGTTATAAATTGCAAACTTCACCCATGTGTCGGGCGCTCTTATTAAATAAACATCGCCACAATCAAATTAAGCTAAAGTCTCCTCTCAGAGCCCAGAAAGATTCTAGCGCTTCTCAGATGCAGAAGGGAACCTCCATTTCTCTTATTTTTCAAGCCAGTCATTTTAAAGAAAGGAATTTCCCCCCTTCTTTGACATTTGATGATGAAAAGATATCAGACAAAAATAGAGAGAATAGTATAATGAATCCCCATGTGTCCATCACCCATCTATAATAATTATCATCATTTTGCCAATCTTGTTTTGTCTACCCCCACCCTTTCTTGGAGTATTTTAAACAGAGGCATTTTCTGAGCACTTACCAGGTGCACTCGGCAGTCTCGCTCACTCACCTAATGCACGGCACTAAGTGGGCTCTATTCTGAGTGCCAGAAATGTGCAGCGCAGTCAAATGCAGCACAACCCCTCACACACACCCCACCCCACCCCTGCCAAGTCGCTCACAGCATCAGTAAACCCTGCTTAGCCCTGCTTGGTGCTGTCACAGATGGGCGTGGGGCACAACGGGGAAAGAGGAGAGGACACACCTTAGAGACAGAGGTTACTGGGAGGAAGGGCCGTCCGAAAGCCTTCACTGGAAAGGGAAGAGAGGAGAGATGGAGGCAGAGGGAACACTGGGTGCCAAGACATAAAGGGGCAAAAACGAGTGATGCATTCTGGGAACTGGAGCGATTCAGTTTTCCAAGAACACTGGAGGTCAGTGGGGCTGGGAAGGTGGTCAGTCCAGCAATAGGCTTGTGCACCCTGCAAAGGAGGTTTATTTTAATCAGAGAGTCTAAATTAGGGCTTACTTAAGCTCTCAGAATTCAGTTAAGAACTGAGAAATCTATCTGGCATGTAGTGTGGTTATAGATTGAAAAAATAAGATCCCAGAAGGCTGGAGAGAAATAGGAAGCAAGGATTTAGAGCAGAAATGATGGGGCTTAAACCAGGGTAAGGCAGAGAAAATGAAGAAGGAAGAAATTTGAGAACCAGGAATCCAGTATGATCCCCAGGTGTCTGGACAGAGCAGTTACAAAGTGATGTTTTGATTGATTGATTGATTTTAGAGAGAGAGGAAGGGAGAGAGAGATAGAAACATCAATGAGAGAACATCGATTTGCCACCTCCTGCATACCCCCCACTGGGGATTGGGCCCACAACCTGAGCATGTTGCCCTGACTGGGAATCAAACCGGTGACCTCTTGGTGCATGGGTCGACACTCAACCTCTGAGCTGCCCGACTGGGCGCAAAGTGATGCTTTTAAAATGAGCTGAGCACTAAGAAGCACACCTATTAAAAAATATATAGGGCTTTTGGTTAAAAAATAAATAAATAATCAGTTGTTTTGCATTTGTTACCACATAGACTTTCCCTACCACTCTGCTGGCTGGAAATATGAGTAACTCACTTGAAAAGCTTCATTCATTCAGAACAAACAGTGGACGTGTACTTCCAGTTCCTTGAAATTGATATAAAAATTTGAATTAAACTATTCTTTACAAAAAAATAAAATGAGATGAGCAGTGCTTCTCAAACCTTCAAGTGCATTCAAAACACACGCAGAGCTTCTACATACCCGGATGCCCAGGGGCACCAGTACATCAGAAACTCGAGGGGCAGGACCTAGGCATCGATATGTTTTAAACTCCCCATCTTTTCACCATTTGAGAACTGCAGAGATAGAGCACAGTAGGAGGAAGATGTATTTTCATCCCCCTTTATCCTGTGGTATTGTAAGTTGAGCAAGATGGAAACAATTATCAGGTCTTCACACATACTCATTTTATTGGCTCAACATAATGTGAATTTCCAAGCTGTCCATTCCATTAAAGTTCTTACGAACTGTATTTCATCAAATCTGTTATTGATTAGAAAAAGTCACCATTGTTTGATGCACTACTAAGGAAGAAAAAGTATAACATGCCAACAATTGCTGCAAAGACTTGGAAAAAAATTATCTTAAAATCAGTGTTAAAACAGTAGGGACCAAAATGCATTCCGAAACCAATATAAATTATGTGGTCCAACAATTTAGACAATTTATGTTATTTCTTTCACTGATTAACATATGACTCAAACTCCTGATCGTAACCAGCAACATCCTGCAATTCCGTCTTTCACTTCAAGAAACAACCAGCCTAGGAAAGCATGGAACTCTGGTGCTTGCATATCAAAGGATCCGGGAGCAAACTTAGAATGACAGGGCTGAGTTTGATGTTCCCTCTGCCTCCGGAAAGTGAGGGTGACATGCAGTACACCCTCCTGAAGCCAGAAGCAGAGAGCTTTTCCTCTCCTGCCTTCAGATATGCTCAGCTAGACAGGTCATCTCTCAAAGCCGTGCGGATGGAGACCCTGTGGCCACGGAGTGGCTGCAGCTGTGTGAGCGGGAATTCTCGCTGCAGCATTAGCTCTGACTTCCTGAACGTCCGGATGCATTTGTCTGGGGGAACTGAATCTCCTTCCCAAACCCAGGAGAGAAAGGTCCATGTGATATGACAATGAGGATGATGATAAAATCTTATGCAGCCATTGTGTTAAATGTGTACTTTTAAAAAAGTAAATCACAGCACTGTCTCTTGTGCCTAAAAACTTTAAAGCCACTTTTAGGATGAGGAAGGTGGAGAGTGACTTGTGTACTCTCCCAGCCTGCTAACGGCCTTTCCTCTGCCCCAGGCTGGATTTCCTGGCACGTGGTGGGAGCTATATCATAAAGATACAGTTTTTTCCGCTTCAAAAGAGCACAGTATTTTCCCATTTGTCCGTTCAAATCACCTGGACCTCCTCACATCCGTCCTTGGGAGTGTGCCTTTTGTCCCACGGAAGATGTTGACCCTGCAACCAAGTCTGAAGAGCATTAATGTGAATCGATGAGTCAGCCAGGAAGCAGCCAATGAGACAAAATGTACATCAGCTTGGTTCTCTATTTCATGCCTGAGAGAAACGGAAAGTCAAACAGCAACAAAAAACCCAAAGTACTTATTGAACGTTTGTTCTGCACCAATTAGATGCTTCCTGTTCACTGTTTAGAGGCCGCAGAGTGGTCAAAGCAGTGACTACAGACCGACCTGGGTTCGGAACCTGATGCTACCAGGACCTGAGCACAGGACTTACCTCCTCGGTCCTGCTTCTTCTCTCTGAAATGGAAATACTAATGCTAACCTCATGGAGTTTTGCGGAGAGCACATAAGATTGTAAAGCGCTCGGTGCCCAGAGTTATCTCTTTAATCCTCAAGGCTGTGCCCTAGTGGGGAGCAGATGCCCTCCCTGGTGAAAACAAGCTCTCTCTAAGCCTCAGTTCACCTTGATATGATAAATACCACGTGCCTGTAGAGGGGTCCTTCAGGCTTCGTTTTTTGTTGTTGTTGTTTTTTGTTTGTTTAATTTTTTTTTTCTTTATTGATTTTAGAGAGAAAGAGGAAGGGAGAGGCAGAGAGAGATAGAAACATTAATGAGAGAGAACATCGATTAGCCGCCTCCTGCATGCCCCCCACTGGGGATTTGGCCCACAACCTGGGCATGTGTCCTAACCAGGAATTGAACTGGCGACCTCTTGGTGCATGGGTCAATGCTCAACCACTGAGCCACACCGGCCAGCCTTGTTTTTTGTTTTAAGCAGGGTCTGAGAGATGCCCAAGGGACCCAAGCTAGCTAAAGAGGCCATGGGATCCTGTGCGCTCTGTACCCCATGCTCCCCTTTCTCATTCCTTTACAAATGAAAGAAGGCAGGGCTCTTTGGTCCAGGAGCTGCCAGCTGCCAAGACGAATGGCACTGCCCTCAAGGAACTCAGCCTTAAGCAACTCACAGTCTGGAGGGGCCTCCCCAAGTGCTCTGTGGTATAATAGACCCACGTGCCCAGCCATGAGGCATACGTGTCATAAATGTTGATACCTCCGTAGGGTGTATTGCACATAGCCAGTAACAGTGCTGTTTATGAAGAATATTAATGCTCACTGTGTAAAGTTAACTTAAAGAGCTAGTTATAAGTTTGTATGTACACTGCGATCTCAGTTCTGGGTTGAGATAGATATATTTAATAAGCTAAAAGGAAATAGAACAAACATCAACTGTGGTTATCTATGATTAATAGAACTCAGGTGATTTAAATTTTATTTTCATGTTTCTGGATGGTTTCTTTAAAATAAAAGCATATAATACTTAAAGAATCAAGGGAAGATGTGGGTTTCTTTTTAAGCCTTCAGAAGGATTTCATAGGTAGCCTCTTTACTGAAGGATCTCTTTATTTTTGGTGGGTGATTTGATGATTTACATAGGCTTTTGTTTGTTTAAGTAGCACAGAGAACTCCTCTCTCTCTTTCTCCCTCCCTCTCTCCCCCTCACTCTATCTTGAAAAACATTTTTTATGAAAAACCCTCAGGTGAGGATTAACAAAGTAAAAGTAAATAAAATTAAAAATCAAATGAAGTATCTATTCCCAGATAAGAAAAAGCTAAAGGAATTCATCACCACTAACCTTGTATTTCAAGAAATGTTAACGGGGCTTCCTGAAGAAGAAAGAAAAAGATAAAATATATGAATAATAAAATGACAATACCTACATGCCTATCAATAATTACTTAAAATCTAAATGGATTAAATGCTCTAATCAAAAGACACAGGGTGGCTGAATGGAGAAGAAAGCAAGACAAGAGACCCTCTTCAGACTGAAAGACACACACACACTGCAAGTAAAGGGATGGAAAAAGATGCTTCATGCAAGTGGAAATGGAAAGGAAGCTGGGGTAGCAATACTTATATCAGAAATACTTATATCAGATTATAAGACAAAATAGATTTTAAAGCAAGGGCTATAATAAGAGACAAAGGACATTTTATATACAATAGCCAGAATATAAAAACAACCTAAGTGTTCATCGATAGACAACTGGATAAAGAAGATGTGGTACATATATAAATATATACAATGAAATATTACTTGGTCTAAAAAAAGAATAAAATCTTATCATTTCACCAACATGGATGGATCTAGAGGGTATCTATCATGTTAAGTGAAATAGGTCAGACAGTGAATGACAAGTACAGTATGATTTCACTTATATATAGAATCTAAATAACAAAACCAAAAGAATGAACAATCAAAACAAACTCATAGATACAGAGAACAAACTGATGGTTGCCATATGGAAGGGGGTCAGGGAGCTGGTTAAAAAAGCTGAAGGAATTAAAAAGTACAAATTGGCAGTTTCAAAATAGTCACAGGAATGTAAAGTATGGCATAGGGAATATAGACAATAATGTTGTAATAACTATATATGGTGTCAGGTGGGTACTAGACTTATTAGGGGTGATCACTTCATAATGTATAGAAATGTCTAACCACTATGCTGTACACCTAAAACTAATACAATATTTAATGTCAACTGTAATTGAAAATTTTTTTTTAAAGAAGACTCAGGGGCCCCACCTTGGAGCCACTGAACGCAAAGGTGCAACTTCCTGAGAGTCCCAGCTGATTGGTATAAACAATCCAGTTTGTGAGGCCCTGGTCTCTAACCTGTTTCCTCCGAGGTCAGATGAGGCTGGTACTCCCCACCTGAACACCTAGTAGGTGTGAAGCTGGAGAACAAATGAGCTAATATAATACACATACACATGATTTTATTTTATTATTTTTTTAATCCTCACCTGAGGATATTTTTCCATTTTATCTTCAAATAGAGTAGAAGGTGAGAGGGGGAGAGAAAGAGAGAGAGAGAGTGAGAGAAACATTGATGTGAAAGAGGCATCGACTGGTTACGCACAACCTGACCAAGGCCAGGAACAAACCGCAACCGAGGTACCTGACTTTGACCAGAATCAAACCTACCACTCTTTGGTCCGAGGGCCGACACTCTAACTACTGAGCCAGACCAGCCAGGGCCATACATGTGATTTTATTTTATTTATTTATTTATTTATTTATTTTTTATCCTCACCCGAGGACATTTTTCCATTTTTTTTTTTGTTCAGGTAGAGTGGGAGGGAGAGAGAGGAACAGAGAGAGAAAGAGAAACATCGATGTGAAGGGACACATCGAGTGGCTGCCACCCACACAACCGACCAGGGCCGGGGACAAACTGCAACCGAGGTACATGCCCTTAGCGGGAACCGAACCCGGGTCTCTCAGGACCGCAGGCCGACGCTCTAACCGCTGAGCCAAACCGGCCAGGGCATATACATGTGATTTTAAACTACACATCTCTGCACAAATGCCAAGACCTAAAGTGCCTTTCGATGTGAAAGACGGGGATGGTTGTGAGGGTGCCAAAGCACTTGGTTAATGGTAATCACTGTAAGGGGATTGCTCTTTCCTGACCTTTCTCATGATGCCCTAATGATGTTTTCCAGATTATGACCTTTCAAAGATGAGGGACTTCATCAACCAGCAGACAGATGCTTATGTGGAGAAAGGCATCCTTGATCGAGAAGAAGCCGATGCCATCAAGCGTATTTACAGCAGCCTGTGAACAAGGCAAAACGGTCCAGGAGTCTTTACGCTGTTTCGGAAAACATAATATCGCTTCAAACTCTTCTAATTCTGTGATTAAAGTTCTTTTGACCCGAGGATTATTAGAAAGTGCTGGGTTTACAGCAGTTAACCTTTTAGAAGTGGTTAAAATATAGCTTTCTTGCCATAAAACTATCTGAAAAGTAAAGTTGTATGTACGCTGAGATTTTGTATATAGAATCCTTATTTCCTTATAGACTTACATTTTATAATCAGAGATAGGTTGCTCTGGAAAAGCCTGTAATGAACTGACCTTAATACTGAAACTTGGCCCCGCTGTGTCACACCTGTAAGCAGCCCCTGGAGACCCGGGGCTCTGTTTCCAAGGCATGCTGGTTCCCAAAGCACTCACAGCATACATGTCACGGGATGTCCTTTCCACCAGTTCCCTTTGGGTTGAAATAAATTCACCTTTCCTCAAAGCCTTGACAGCCAGAAGGAGGCTATCTGCTCTTTTTTCCTAAAGCTGTTTTTGCTGGTTCTATATCAGACTCAATGGCACAAAAAGGAACCTGAAAAATGGGCATAGTATTTGCTGGATTTGTTAACAATTTCCCCCCACTCTTCATATTTTCTATCAGTGAGTTTTCAGACAATGATTTTGTTTATTAAGAGGGATAACTATCCCTGGCCGGTGTGGCTCAGTGTTTGAGCATCTACCCATGCACCAAGAGGTCACTGGTTCGATTCCCGGTCAGGACACATGCCCAGGTTGTGGGCCCGTTCCCTAGTGGGAGGCATGCAGGAGGAGGCCAATTGATGTTCTCTCTCATCAATGTTTCTACCTCTCTCTCCCTCTCCCTTCCTCTCTCTCTAAAATCAATAAAGAAAAAAAGAGGGCTAACTATGGACTCTCCAAGCAGAAAATGAGGTCATAAACACTACACAGAGTAAGGTACAAATGTCTGACAGATCTGGGTGATCTGAGTTATCTAAATCCAAGCCTGGATTCCCATCAGAGAGCAAGAGGGCCAGAGAGCAGGGTAAACAGGAAGATAAAAACCATCCCCTTCCCTGAGAACCAAAGCTGCTAGATGAGCTTCTCTGGAGGAAAAGGATAAGAACAGCGAGTTCCTGCAAGCCCCTCCCTCGGCCACCACCACAAACATAGCCCTGGAAACACAATCACCTAAGGGCCTTCTGAAATGTTCATGGGGAATGTTCCCAAACCAAAGAATGCTTTGAAAATGGGTTAATCGGTATAAATTAATTATATATTTTTCTATATATTTCAGTTGAAAATCCTAAAAATAATATAATACTTTACATATTAGCGGTCACTACTTCAAATGGCTTTCTGATGCCCGTCTTAAGTGCCTCTACGTGGCATTCACTTTTTGGTGAGGACCGGGAAAACGGAAGAGGCGGAAGACCCCTGCTGCTCCTCTTGTCCTCTCTAGAGTTGCAAAAATAACAAAACCAAAGCCTGACCGGCAAAAACACTAAGCTCTTTATTTAATATAGTCTAGAAAGGCCTGTACTCTCTGGTAAGCGGTGAGAGGGAACTAAAAACACCTTTATCCAAACTGCACTTGCCAAAGCACCATGAGTCAGACTTGTTCTAATGAGTCATCTTTGATAACGTGACCCACTCACTTCACCCACGTCCTGGAGTCCAAATGGGCTGCTTCTCCATCAGGGAGGAAAGACTGGCTGTGACAACAGCTTTTTATCCGTTTGCTTTTCTCTGATTTATCTAAATATATATGCAGTATTTTTTTAAAATAAGAAATGTATTTAGTGAGTTTATTGTAACTTTCTGAGCCCACTGACATGCATTAGCTCCTTCTGATAACCAAGACAAAAGGGAGATCATCAGTCCTGTTCTATAAATAAGAAAACTGGTTCACAAAAAATAAACACATGGGCACAAGATATGCTCAAACTCACACAAGTGGTAAGGAAGTGGTGAAGCTGAAACTAGAACCCAGGTGTCTGATCTCAGCCCACTCTTCCTCCGTGACTCCACGTGCAGACAAGGACTGAACAGCTCTAGCCCATGCCCTGGCTGGTGTTGCTCTCAGTGGTTAGAGCATTGACCCGTGCACTTAGGGGTTGCAGGTTTGACTCCCGGTCAAGGACACATACCTGGGTTGCAGGTTTGATCCCCAGCCCTGGTCAGTGTGCCTGCAGGAGGCAACCAATCGATGTGTCTCTCTCACATCGATGTTTCTTTTTCCCCTCCCTCCCTCCCTCTCTTCTACTTCCTCTAAAAATCAATGTAAAAAAATTTTCTCAGTTGAGAATTAAAAGACAAAAAATGAACACTGGTCCTGGACAGTATCACTGTAGCCATGACAATTCAAAGTTTCTAATAACTTGAAAGAGGGGAGAGATGCTTCAGCTAGAAATTGCTGAGAGAGACCCATAGGCAAAAATAGAATACTCAGAAAAATGTTTTTGAGCCCAGCCGGTGTGGTTCAGTGGTTGAGCATCGACCCATGTACCAAGAGGTTGCTGGTTCAATTCCCGGTCAGGGCACATGCCCAAGTTGTGAACCCAATCCCCAGTGGGGGGCATGCAGGAGGCAGCCAGTCAATGTTCTCTCTCATCAATGTTTTTCTCTCTTTCTCTCCCTCTCTCTTCCTCTCTCTCTAAAATCAATAAAGAAAAAAAAATGTTTTTGAGATTGTGGTCTTCATTTCAATTTTCAGCATATGTTATATCTTTTGGATAGCATTTTTGGATCTGTCTTTTGGATTACTCTCAAATTTCAGATAATTTTATGTTAATCAGCATGATAACTTTGCATTTTTAAAGTTCCTGGGCCTCCGCAGAGAGCCTTTTCTTCCACACACAACTGTTTTCCTTTCTTCACTTATTTTTTCTTTTAATTTTCTCCTCTCCCAACTAACTCCCCATTGTTCAGGTACTAGGATACAAAAAAAACAGCAAAGCATGATCAAGAGATCACTCTCTAGCACAGATGATAATATCATGAGAAAAAAACAAAAGAGAAATAAAAGCGAGATATTATCATGAAAAATAAAGAGAAAAAAAATCCTACAATGGATTATGTACATTGTGAACAAACAAGGAATTCAAGACAAGGGCAGATGGCCGCCATTTCCCATCATGCCCCAGGGGGTGGACAGGTGCAGCTCTGGCTGTGTGAGCTCCGCTGCACTAACACCTGAGGGCACTTGTCTCCAGCTTGATGGAAGGAATACCTGGAGGAGCGAGATGGGGAGAAGAGAATGAGAGAGAGAAGAGGAAACAAGGTGAGAAACAAAGGTCCTTTGGGGGGATGTTGGGGAGGAATAAATATAAGGAATTTTGTGGAAGCTTAAAGATTTATTTAACCCAGCATTTGAATAGAAATTGAGAACAAAAATATTTAACTGTAAATAACATATTGCTTAAAGTTTCCCAGTGTAACCTATACATATAACAAAAGTAAGACAAATGAAATTATGTGAATAAAAACCTAACCCTTAATTCAAATGAGCACAGTGACTACAAAACACTCGATAAGGTGACTAATCAGTGAAACCTAAACAAGAATTCTTTAGTGCGTCAAGTCATGATATTGCTTTTTTCTTCTATTGGTCATATTCCATGTTTCCACTGTCTCTGAAACAAGAAAACTGAGGGGAAGACAACCCGTTGGAAAAGGTCATAAGGGAGTAGACCATCGGCCATGTTTTGCCTTCTTTCTCCTGCCTGATGCTTTATTTGGTACCCACTGGAACATTCTTGAAGAGAGGTTATGCTGGCAAACACCAGTGTTGGATGCGACTGTAGCAGGGACGGAACAATGTTGGAATGATCTGTGAACTAGATTTTGCTGAGTGGTGCAGCCTGTCATCAAATATGGACATACCAATACAGCCAACCACAAGAGGGAGCAAATATTAATGCTCACCCACCATCCAGTCAAGGGTGAGCTGGGCGGTGTGTGTCTGTGTGTCTGTGTTGAGAGTGACAGAGTTTTATATTAGGCTAAGTATAGATTGCTGTGTTAGCATTTTATAATGTAAAACTTTCATAAGAACCTCCAAAGTACTGATTAATTACAAAGTGAACCAAAGTCAATTCTGAAGACAAGAAATGACCCAGTGTCAAAGACAACGTCACTGAGCATTTACTCAGGCTTAGCAGAGAGGTGTATAAAGACCACTGAGAAATCATTGAAACTTTTTCAAAATTGCAATTAAAATAATAAAAACCGTAAAAGTAGAGGAAAAGCTGTCACTATTTTAAAAATATAACTTAAAATCCATTTTTTCTCATTTGCTAAAAAAATTGGACACTCAAATGTAAAAACATAGTTTATTTTTTCAGACTTTGGTAGTTTACTTTTACAAAATAACAGACAAAATTTGGTTCTTTATATTAATACAGAATATGTAATACATATCGAAATATATATATATAGCACTTAATTATTAAACACATAGCAAAATTGGTATCACTTAAACAGCAACCATGTTTTTCACATAATTAGGAATTCTCAAGAGATAAACATTGTTTTTAGCCTGACTATGTAAATAGTCTTTGATGCTTTATGTCAACTAGTATTTACAAAAGCATATCTAGAAACCACCACCACCTACAAAAGTGATGAGCTTCAGGATACAATTTTATCATGCCATAATGCAGACTTAAAATTATAGAAAGCCAGAGGAAACTAATCACTTCGGTGCAACTGCAGTGGGTAGAATTACTTAATTGTGATTTGAAGTTGTACACTCTGAGAATCCCAAAAGGATGCTTTTGAATCTTCAGTTGTTGGTTTCCTGATGCTCCAACCATCTCTTAGGTGGTATTATGCCCTCTGTTCACCTAACTGTGATAGAGTGAAGCTGCATAGAGATTGTTTTCATCTCTGGAAAAATAAATAAATAAATAAATAAATAAATAAATAAATAAATAAATAAATAAAATACACACACACACACACATATATCATAAACCAGTGTTTAAAAACTATTCAGAAAACTAACACATGTATTTATCATACAACTTAATATCTACTTGCCAAAGAAGTGCAGGTGTTATCAACTTATAATACTGTGCACATCAAATAGTGATTGAGGTGTACCTTACTGATTCCATTTTATTGGTGTCTCAATTATTGGAATAAAGAATAGTACTTGCTATATAGTTTTTTTCCTTTATTGATTTTAGAGAGAGAGGAAGGAAGAGGGAGAGAGAGATAGAAACAATGATGAGAGAGAACATCAATTGGCCGCCTCCTGCATGCTCTGCACTGGGGATTTGGCCCACAACTGGGCATGTGCCCTGACTGGGAATCAAACTGGCGACCTCCTGGTGCATGAGTCGATGCTCAACTACTGAGCCATACCAGCCAGACCTTGCTATATATTTATATTTATTTATATTACATTTAAATAAATAAAATTTATATTAAAGTATAATTTAATTATATTCTTATTTGTTTATATTTTTAATATTTCACCTCTTTCTCAAAAGGATTTGAGATGCCTACAACAAAGGGGATATATATATAATAAGATGAATAAAAAGAAATTTAAAATCAGGGCTAAGGAAAAGAGAATAATACAAATATATTAACCATAAAAAATATTCTAGTGGTTGAACTGAGCATCAATTTTAGTTGCAACTTTCCCGGTAGTCATGGTAAAAAGGGAAGAAGGAAACCAATTCTATAGGAGAGAGAAAGGTTTGCCCTAGTACCAAACTAAAGAACAAAGAAGAAAAGCCCTGGCCTATTTGGCTCAGCAGTTGGAGCGCTGACCTATGGTCCGGAGAGACCCAGGTTTGGTCCCCGCTAAGGGCACATACCTCGGTTGCAGTTTGTCCCCAGCCCTGGTTGGGGCGTGCTGATGGCAACCACTCGATGTGTCCCTTTCACGTCGATGTTTCTCTCTCTCTCTCCCTCCCACTCTATCTGAACAAAAAATGGAAAAATGTTCTCGGGTGAAGGGGGAAAAAAAAGAACAAAGAAGAAAACTCACATGAGATCTTAAGTAAGAAATATCTGAAAACAAACAATGGACACTGTCTTAGACAAATTTTATAAGGATCAGTATTTAACAAAGTATTCTCCAAGGCAGGTGTCAACTAGATGTCTCTACCTGGCTGCTATCCAGAATTGCTAGCTGGACAGTTATGCTACAGCAAAGAAGCAAACTTTTTATAATAAATCACAGAGAAAAAGCATTGCAACGGATAAAGCCTTACGCAGAACACAGTGACTCTGTTTAGATTTCATATATTAAAAATGCCTCTCTGGAATTAAAACATAGTGTTTTTTTTTTTTTGCAAAAAAAAAAGAAGAAGAAGAAGAAGAAAAAGAAAAGAAAATCTGACCAAGTGAAAACATCTTAAGAGAAATTTATTCAGCCTCTGACATTTTACCAGTGTATGTTTACCTGCTCTCTTCTTTTAGCTTCTGGGCTGCCTGCGTTGATAACTTAATCTGCAAGTCTAGTCTCTGCAGGAAATCTCTGGCTGACACTTCCTCCGGCGACATGGGCGGAGCAGGGGATGCGGGAGGACTGGGAGGGTCTTCCACCGCCGCAGCCGGCAGCCCTTCTTCCAGAGAACCTGCAGCAGGTTCACTTTCTGGAGAATCAATGGAGTTAAGTCCATTAAACAGCAAAGGCTTCTCTGAAATAACTGGGATGTTCAGAGTTTTCTTCAGAAATATACAATCATTGGTAAACAGTTTATTTGCCCTTTTAATCTGCTCCATCTAAAATATAAAAAAAGAAACACAGAATTACATACAAATAAATCCGGAAGCAGGGCTTATTATACAACACAGAACTAAAAACACTCATGTAATAAAATGAAAATGAAAAAGTAAAATAAAATAAAAACATTCATGAGAACAATGTGTGCATTGCTTTCTCTGGAGCTGAGATCCGTAATTTGGGTTTTATCATCTCCCCAGATACCTCTACTTATTTTGAGAGACCTCAGGAATTTCTGTATCCCAATTTAAAAAATGTAAAGACTAATCTCCCCCTACTATATTAATTGCTCTACAAGGCAGCTTTTATCAAGCAGAGTTAAATCCCTGAAGTTAAAAACTACAGAATTTTCAGCACTTAATAAATTCCTTTTTTATTTTAACATTTCTATTATCTGATTTTTAAAAATGTACAGTGCTGTTATTTTACTTCTGGTGTGTTTCCTGTGTCTCCCGAATTACTTTGGTCAACATGACGGACGCAGGAGGTGGTGCAGAGATGAGTATGAGAATTCGGAAGAAGGGAGCAGGCCAGGGCTGCAGTCATTAAGAAAGGCCTCACGGAGAAGGTGGGGTTCTGATTTTGATTCTTTTATGTTAAATGGACCTTGAATAGGCAGAAGTGGGACAGGTAAGGAGAGGAGATGGGCAGCACTTTGCATATAGCGTCTCATTTACTCTGCCTTATGGAGTAGGTTTTTGAAGCTCCAGGTGACAAATAAAAGAAACAGAGTTCACAGAGGTTATGTCCCATGGAGTC
The DNA here is from genome assembly GCF_014108415.1 of Molossus molossus. Taxonomy (NCBI): domain Eukaryota; kingdom Metazoa; phylum Chordata; class Mammalia; order Chiroptera; family Molossidae; genus Molossus; species Molossus molossus. The sequence continues at coordinate 189,716,477 of NW_023425344.1, forward strand.
CTGATACAACTGGCAGATGAAGAAGCTACAATTTAATACAGGTTTCAATAACCTCAAACTCTTTTGTAGACCGTGGATGCTTCACCCCAAACCACAGAAGCAGAGATAGGAGCAGGGAGTGAAAGGGGGAAGGGAACTTGCATACGTTATTTAACCTCATTTAACTTTCATAATAGTTCTGCAATCTAGATATTAGCATCTCCTTTTTACAAATGAAACGAAGAGTCAAGAGAGTTAAGTGGCACGCCTGAGTCCACGATGCTGGTAGGTACGCGCAGGACTCGAACTATGCTGGTACAGAGCATGCTGGAGAAGCACCTACTCTTTTATTTTTATAACTTTTTTTTTTAATCCTCACCGGAGGACATTTTTGCATTTATCTTCGGATAGAGCGGGAGGGAGAGAGGGAGGGAGAGAGAGAGAAACATGGGTGCAAGAGAGACACATGGAGTGGTTGCCACCCATATGACCCCAACCGGGCGGGGACAAACTGCAACCAAGGTATATGCCCTTAGCGGTAACCGAACCCGAGACTCTCTGGTCCACGGGCCGATGCTCTAACCGCTGAGCCAAACCGGCCAGGGCGAAACGCCTACTCTTACATCCATCACACCATATTATAAGGTGTCTGCAGTCTAGGCCATACCACCCTGAACATGCCCGATCTCGTCTCATAAGGTGTCTGCTGACTTCTCCACCCAACTAGCCTGGGACTCACACCAGGCTCTTTATGTTCACTGAACCATCTAGTTTTCACCACAACTCTTTCTTGTGAGACATGTAACTGAGACAGTTTAGTACAATAGCTAAGTGCACAGGCCTGGGAATCGGACAGACTTGGTTTCTAATCCCAACTCCACCAACTCAAACTATATGAACATGAGCTTCTTAGCTCTCTCTTTGAGCCTGTTTCCTCTTGTGTAAAACAGGTATCACCAACTCATCACAGGCTTGTCAGAAGTATTAAATGAGAGTTTGTTTATACACATACTTGCAAAGAAGAGATAGATAGATAGATAGATAGATGATAGATAGATAGATAAATAGACAGACAGACAGATAGATAGAGACAAACAGACAGAATAGAGATAGAGACTGTTTAGCAGAGCACCTGGCAGTACATGGTACTTACTCCTCTCCATTCCAATGAAGAAACAGAGGCACACAAGAGGTAGTCACTGGACCAAGCGCATATGGTTCTTTAAATGCATGAGCCGGAATTTCCCTCTGACACTAAGGCCCACACAACACCACAATTAAAGTGCATGACTAATGAGAACAAATTACCAAGATTCTTTAACGCCAAACTGATTGAAAAAATTAGACTCTTACTTCAAAGAGCCTGAGGAATCATTAGTTAAATAAATGGATTCTGTTCCTCCTGCTTTCTTACTATAAGCTGAATCCACACTAACAGTATATTTAAATTTAGCCTTCTTTTTTTTCTTTTAAAGACATTACATTAAAAGTACCTTCTGTAGCCTGGCCGGTTTGGCTCAGTGGTCAGAGCATCGGCCTGCGGACCAGAGAGTCCTGGGTTTGGCTCCTGCTAAGGGCACGTACCTCGGTTGTGGTTTGTCTCCGGCTCTGGTGGGGTCGTGTGGGTGGCGACCAGTTGATGTGTCTCTCTCACATCGATGTTTCTCTCTGTCTCTTCCCCATCTCTCCTTCCCGCTCTATCTGAAGATAAATACAGAAATGTCCTCAGGTGAGGATTTTTAAAAAGTACCTTCTGTATAAGGTGGGTGGTCTTTTGTGCTCTACTTTTTAGTTAAAGGAGAGAAGGCAAGGGTGAGAGAGAGAGGACATGAATTGGCCAGTGCATTTTAGAGATAAAACTAAAAATCTAAAAATTCTAAGTATCTCTGGTCTAGCTGAGGCTTAGATTTGAGAGTTGAATAACTTGAATATGCATAGCAGGTTCAGGTATATTCTAATCTGCCTTTACTACCCTTTGTATTTGCATCCACCTGGCATCCACTTGGCATCCACCTCCTCCATCTCTCTTAGCACACGGGCTTCCAGTGACACTGAGCTCTCCCCTGGCTTCCAGCATGAGCATGTGACTCATTTCTGCCCTTTGGTGCCACAGTGTCCTGGCTTTCATGATGGGTCACAGTCCCATCTCAGAACAATTCAGAGATGCTGGCTCTGGGAGGGAAAAGCACTCCCCCTGCCAAACTGGAAGGAGACAGGCCAGGAGCTGCTGGCAACCACCCTTCCCACCTCCTGGAACCCGACAAGGAGGCCATGTTGGAGGACAGCAGCCAGACCCCTGCATCAACGCCTGGAGCTAGAATACCCCCGGACCTGAGTTCCATTAGCCAGTAAATGCCGTTTTGTTTTGTTTTGTTTTTTGCTTAGGCCAATTTGAGTTAGGTTTTCTGCCACTTGTAAGTGAAAGAGTCCTCATTGATACAGTGCCCTTTGAATTGCTTATTGGCAGGGACCTACCACTGCTAACAGTGGTTGTTTTGGGGAATGATTATGGAGGGCAGAAATGCCAGGAGCTGACTGCTGAGGCAGGGCTGAGAATCTGAAAACTGAATTCCTGCAGGACAAGAACCGTTATTTGTATAGCCCAGAATCTAACAAAGATCTTATACACAATAAGTGCTTAGGATGGATAGATGGGTGGGTGGATGGGTGGATGGATGGATAGATACAGGTCAGAGGAACAGACCTCAAACATGAACCCAGAGAAGTAACCAGAAAGGGGTAGTAAGTTATCTGCTGTGTTGGTTATTCTCTAAACCCATCCTGACCTCCCAATCTATCTCCCACTCTTCTTGAGCCTGTTCTGAACCCCAGGAGGCTGGCCTCTAACTGCCCTGCCCAGGCCCCCTTGTCCTTGGAATTCCAGTTGGTGTCCCAAACGAAGGCACCGGCAGAACAAGCACACCATGACTCGGGGGCGGCACCCCGGTGGCAGACTGCCTGCTGGGCAGTCCCCTGTGCATCAGCACCTGCTGCACTGCTCCTTCCCTGGCCTTCATGCCCAGCGGTGACATCTCCCTGCTGCTGTCTGTCTCAGGTGCTTCACCATCCCTTCTTGCTTCCCTTAACCCTGCTCAGACTTCTGTGAATGTCCCACTATTAAACCTCTCTGGCCATATGCTCTGAGCACAGTCTGTATCCTGCGGGGACCCTGACCGATACATAAATCTGTCATTCACAGCCAGGCAAGGGGCAATGACAGGGAGCATGAGAGAATGTGACGGAGTCCAAGGCCGGGGCTAGTCACAGAGTCCACTGGGAGTGAAGGGAAGGGCTCCCTTGGCTCTTGTGCAAGCTGCTGTACAACTGAGTCACCGACAGAACTGCCTCTTAACTAGCCCATGAGCTTCCCTAGTCGGGGACCGCACGGGCGCCACCTCAGTGCTGTCGCCAAGCACTTAAGATGCACGCTGACCTTTATATGTAGACTCCGAGATGACACACGCGATGCCAACATGGACGACATCAGGGGTTTCCAGACATAGTTGGCATCAAGGTGGGAACAATGTCAGGATGGGCACTTTGAGTGTGAAGGTGACCAAGGTACATGAGTCTAACACAGGTTGTAGTTAGAAACGCAGGCTCTGGGGCCACACTTCTTGGGTTTAAACCCTGGCTTTGCCACTTTCTAACTATTTTCTATGTCTGTTTTCCTTTCTGTAAAGTAAGGAAAATAATAGTATTTTATCTATAATATGAGGATTAGGAGAACTAAATCGTTTAACTCATGTAAAGCATTTAGAACAATGCATGCAAGGCACACAGGAAGCACTCAAAACTGTTAGCAACTATTATCATTAATTTTGGTTAAAAGTGAGAAAGCAACAGGTAAGAGCAGATCCCTAACATACATTCAGCAAATAAGAAGAAAGGAGGTAAGAATTTCTCCCAACAGAAAATATATCTGCCCTGGCCGGTTTGGCTCAGCAGTTGGAGCACTGGCCTGCAGACCAAAGAGTCTCGGGTTTGAGTCCCAGTTAAGGGCACGTACCTGGGTTACAGGTTCCAACCCCGGCCCCAGTTGGAGTCCTGCGGGAGGCAACCAGTTGATGTTTCTCTGTCTCTCTCTCTCTCCTTCTCCCTCCCTTCCACTCTGTCTAAAAACCAATAAAATATCCTTGGGTGAGGATTAAATATATATATTTAATAAATAAATATATATGTGTGTGTGTATGTGTGTGTGTATACATATATATATTTTTTTTTCTCTCCCACAAAGTAAGAAAATAATTAAAATTCTTTTCATATAAATAAGCCTGGATGCATAACACTGTATGTTGTCAATGCCCTGAGATATGAACTTTGTTTTCAAAGGTAATTAATTTCGTCTTAACTTGTTCTCCCTTACACCCAAGGGCTTGAACCAACTGCACAGGCTCCGAACTATGTTACCTATAGTGAAGTCAAGGAATGACACCAGCCTTGCAAAATGCCAGGGGGTGGGAAGCGTTCTAGGCAGAAAGAGCAGCTAGATGCCCAGAGCAGGAAAAAGTGCTGTGGCTCGAGTGCGTGGCAAAGAGCACCCCGGGCCACTCAGCCTTGGATGCCGAGGGCAGGGATTTGGATTTTTTTTTTAAGTGATGGGAAGACATTGGATGGTGAAGGAAGAGAGTGACATGATCTGACTACAGTTAAAGATCACTGTAGAAAATGGATTGGCATCAGTGGAAACAGGGAAGCTGAGTTATGGAGGAAACCGCAGTAGCACATTCAAGCGACTATAAATAATCCCCAACAGTGAAGTGACGTTTTAGGAATGTTTCATACTTTTATCTGAACTTAGATGGGCCTAATGTTCTAGGAAATTCACCTCACATAAAATGAAAAAAAGTCATGATCCAATCCATGGAAGACCTGGAAGACTCTACAGCTGTCTCACCTGATAAACAATTTCCAATACCCAATTAATGCTGAGAATAGAAAGAATGACCTTTTCAAGGTGACACAGAACTAACCTCTGTTTCTTGGGGGCAGATGAGTAGGGAGAGGTTTAACAATCAGATGCTTTCATTTCAAAACTCTTTTTAAACCAAGATAGCATAGCATGACTCAACAAAGTCTACTGTCTGGTCACTAAGAGACAGATCACAGAGTAAGTAAGAGCTAACAGGGTGGCCACAAGGTCACCCATAATGAAATTAGTTAGAACCAATGCCATCAACAACTTAAAAACAATTCATTTAAAATGACTTCCCTGTAAATGCATCTGTAAAGGAGAATTTACTATGGGAGCAATCACAAAACTTCCCTCACAAAAGACAGCTCGACAGCAGCTGCTGAGCATGGCTAAGAATTCTCCCCAAAGGCAACTCTGGCCCCTGTCGGCAGGCCGCGTGCTTCACGGTGAATGCAAAATTCAACAATTTTGCTCTTCCTCTTATAAACAACTCTATAAATGGAGCCACGTTAAAATGGAGCTAGAGTCCTTGCCGGTTTGGCTCAGCGGTTAGAGCATCAGCCTGTGGTCCGGAGAGACCCGAGTTCGGTTCCCGCTAAGGGCATGTACTTCGGTTGGCCCTGGATGGGTCATGTGGGTTGCAGCCACTCGATGTGTCCCTTTCACGTCGATGTTTCTCTCTCTCTCTCTCTCTCTCTCTCTCTCTCTCTCTCTCTCTCTCTCTCTCCCACTCTATCTGAACAGAGAATGGAAAAGTGTCCTCTGGTGAGGATAAAAAAAAAAAAATGGAGCAGGAGCTGCCATACCAGAGGGACTGCCTTGCATGTCTCATGTCCATGTCTCATGTCTCACACCTTGGAATGTTCAAAACAAGGCAAAATAACCTTTAGATTGAGCCTAATGCAACATGTTTCCCAAAACACTGTTTGCAAAGATAACAAGAAAGCAGTTATTATGACTGCTGGACTGAAAATTTAAAACACTTGTTTAGAATGAACATCACTATGTTATGTTATCTATACCCATAAAAATGATTTCAGTCTATTGATGTAATTGTCTCCCTTCCCATTCTCACAAATACCCATTGCCTTTGTCTCCTAATCAGAAAATTAGTTAGGCTTCTGCTTGAATTAATGTTTCCCAAATAGTTCTTATTGATCTCAATAAATGCATTTGTCTCTCATTTTGAAAGGCCTTTTATTTATAGGTTAACACTCCCTATTCCTTAAAAAAGACACATCTTCCAAAGATATTTTAGGATACTTAAAAAGTAATATTTACATAGTACTGTTGGCTTGAAGAATATTTTCATATATACACAACTCTCATTTGATTATCATTTTACAGAAAAGGAAACAGACTCATATTATAAGATTCTCTCAAGATCATTTTCTAGTAAGTGCTAGATTCCCCACCCCACTGTTCCCTGTTAAGTTCTAGGTTTCGGGTGGCAACCAGACTCCTTCACTGCCATGTGCTAATGGGGAAAAAGATGTTTTTCTTCTCCACACTATCTCAGAAGAACATATGACATTCCATGTATATGAAATGTTCAGAAAAGGCAAGTCTATAGGTCAGTAGGTAGATTTGTGATTGCCTGGGGTTGGAGAAGGGAACAGGATCTTTTCAGGGTGATGCAACTGTTTTAAAATTAGATTCTGGTGATGGTTGCACAACTCTGTAAATTTACTACAAGTCCTTGAATTGTACACTTAAGGTGAGTGGATTTTGTGCTATGTAAATTATTCCTCAACAAATTTTTTTTAAAAAGAATACATGAGAATCTACTAAAACCCCAAAGCACTAAAGGCTACTTTGCCATACCTCTTACTACAAGTGGCACTATTTATGTATGGTTCTCTTCCCTTGGACCAGCAAGGGTCAACAATTTCCAGCAGCAGCAGAGGCTCAAGTTACAAACACGAAGATTTACATACACTTACATTTCTGACTCCCAACACTTGTTCCCCCTAAAATGACCAATCAGTTCACTTTTTCTCAGCAAGATGACTTCTGTTAGGGGAAGTGTTAAGAAGTGACTGGGCTTAGCAGCTCCTTAGAAGAGAAAGAGAAGACCCTGGTCATAAAATGAGACAGGAAGTGACTGAGGGCAATGTGGCCTCTGGAGAGGCTGAGGACAGGCAAGTTGCCAGGGGAAAGCAAAGAGATGAAGGGAAAGTTTATGCAAATAATCGGCCACCTCACTGCTTCCTACCCACTTTCAGTTTCTATTCTGTTCTCTGAACGATTTTCTATTTCCCAACGAAGAGTTCCCAGATGCTGCCTGAAGCTGGTTACTCTCCTCCAGAGGCTTGCATCCACCCAAGAAGAGCAGGGTTGCTGCAAAAGCCATAGCTTAATCCAGTGTGCTGGGTTAGGCAAGGGGCCTTAATGTCTCAGAGGAGGTAAGACAGCCAGGGGAATTCCAGCCAAGCAAGTTCATGTCTGAGGTCTGAACCTTATTTAATAGTTTCACAACTCAGCCCAAAGAGATTCAGTTCCCCAGACCCACTTTCTCAAATGCCTCTTACTCTGGTAAAGATATTCAAATCTAAATCTATATTTAATTCAATATAAAGGCCCAGTACTGGGGGTATGGGAGGAAAGAAGCATCAAGTCCAGCTGCAGCCGTAGTCTCCTTTCTGCAGGTTAGAGAGCTGGCCTCAAATCAAACTTTGTAATTCAAGTCAAGCAGGCTGCACCCCCTCACTCAACCTGTACCCTGGGCCCCATCTTTAAGGGTCTACTGAATTCCAGGGCCTAGTGTCTTCATACCAGTCAGGCTTTCCTGTGGATGAAACCCACCCATATGTGGAGGGCCTAACGCGTGCCAGACTCAGGCTAGACACAGAATATACAGAAATAAATCACACGACCCATCTCTTCTCACACAGCTATAGGCTGCTGGAAGCAGTAGCTGATACACTAACTGTGCACAGAAAGAGAACAGTATATATTATCTTGTAGCCCTAGCATCTAGCTCAGGGCCTCAAACAAACCAGGCTCAATAAAAGTAACTTAAAAATAATGAATGTCAGTTATTAATAACTATAAGTGACTTTAAACGGGATGGTGGAAAGAGTCATTAAGATATTTTCTAAGTCACTGGCAGAAGTGGGGTCCATCAGGTGTCAGACCTGGCCAGGTTCTTGAACATCCACATTCTTGTTTCCTATAGGAAAGCCTCCTGAATCCCTTGGCCCATCTCTAGGGCAGAGGTACTCAAACAAAACAGTAAACTAGCAGAAAATGTATAGCATATCAACAAATTACCTAGAATCCAACCATTTTCACCATTTCCTTCTCTAGTGCTTTGGTCCAAGCTACTATGCTCTCACCTGCATTATTATAAGCATCCTTCCTATCTAGTCTCCCTGCCTGGGCACTCACCTCCCCCCAACCTCCACTACCCTCACCCACCTGCCACCCCATGCCAGCCTATTCTCAAAGCAGCAGCCAGAGTGATCCTTTGAATGCATATTACATCATGTCACTCTTCTACTCAACTCCTCCAAAGCTTCCAACTCATTCAGAGAAAAAGCCAAAGTTTTTACAATGGCCTTCAAGGCCCTAAGTGATCCGGTCTATATACACTCTGTTGTAGTCTAAGCACCAGCCATACAATACCTGGAACTTGTCAATGATGTTCCCACCTTAGGGCCTTTGCGCCACTCGCTGTGCCTTTTGCCTGGAATGTTCTTCACAGATATCCGCATGGCTCCCTCTCAGTGAGGTCTTCCATGGCCATACTATTTTAAATTGCAGCCACCTCCACCAGCCCTCCCTATCTCCTGTCCCTGCTTAATTTAATTTTTTTTCATTTTGATTATCAATACCTGACATATAACATATTTTGTTTACTTACTGTCTTCACTGACTAAAATATAAGTCCATGAGGGCATGGATTTTTATTTATTCACTAATGTATCACCAGAAAGAAGCTGGAAAAAAAGAAAAGAAAAAAAGAAAAATTAGATGAATGATAAATACTGTTGGGAACACATGGCAGGGAAGGGGGGGAGGACTGCAATGTGACATCAAGTGGTCAGGAAGGTCTCATGAAGGAGATATTTAAGCAAAGACTCGAAGGCAGTGAGGGAGGAAGTCGCACAGCCAAGATCAGCTACATGACTTGTAGGGCCCAGTGAAAAGTGAAAATGTGAGGCGCTTGTTCATAAATTACTAAAAACTTCAAGACGGCAACAGCAGAGCATTAAACCGAGTGCAGGGCTCCTGGAAGCACGGGGTTCTGTGTGACTGCACAGGTCACACACCCATGCATGGGGCCCTGCATGTCGCTATCAGAAAAAGAGTGTTCCACACAGATGGAAGCAAGTGCAAAGGCCCCGAGAAGGGGCAGTGCTTTGAGAACCAAGCAAAGAGGCCATGCATCAAAAACATGAAGATTCCTGGTCCCTTTTCTGGATATTCTAATCCAGTAAGTTCAAGGTCAGCTAGAATCCTTTCTTTTTACTCTGTCCCCAGGCATTCTCCTATCCAGGTGAGTCTGAGGGACACATCTATTTCCCCAGCATTGCTGCTAGCCACTGAGCCCCACTGCAGATAACTAGTTTCCACGTTGTTCCCCTAGGAACCCAGGACTGCATCCAGGTCTCCATCTTCACTTCTTGTCAGCGCATCTGTTCTGGGAACCTCCTTATAACTAAAATACTTCTGGCCTTTACCAGTCCCCACCACCGAAGGGCTGAGGACCTGGTTGGACCCCCATCTGGGTCACTGGGGAGCTGTCATCGGCAGACAGGCTTCCCTCAGAGTTCCTGCTCCGCTAAGTAAGACTGCAGAGCTGTGCTCTGCTCTTGCCAGACATGAGATGTTCAGGTCAAAGTGTGCCTGGACTCACTCTTAATTTCCAGGTGCACTGCCTTGGGTCTCTAAATCTCCAGTGTCTCTTGCCCTGGCTGGTTTAGCTCAGTGGTTAGAGTGTTGGCCTACGGACCAATGAATCACAAGTTCAATTCCAGTCAAGGTCACATAGTTCGGCTGCGGTTTTCTCCCTGTCTCTCTATCTCTCTCCCTCCCTCCTACACTGTCTGAAGAGAAACAGAAAAATATCCTCGGGTGAGGGTGAAATAAATAAACAAATAAATAAATAAATCTCCAACATCTCATCACCTACTCCTTTAACCAATACTTTAAATATAATGATGATCTTGGCAGTCAATATTAGAAACTTACTCAAATTCTTTCTGCTCAGTCAGGAAAAGAAGAAAACCTTTCTGCCTTTTTAGCTTCCACCTAAAATCTCAATTTATAATGAGTAAATCCAGTTAGTGTCTTCAGATATTAATTAAAGCAAGAACATTACTTCACTGTTACAGTATTATCACGTTCACTGGTTCTATATAATCCGTGGAAGAGTCTCTAAAAATTTAATCAACTGTATAGTTCAGGACCCAAAGTAAATGGTATATATGTAATAAACCAATGGTTCTCAACCAAGAGTGAGTTTCTTCCCAGGGAACAGTTGGCAATGTCTGAGTGGGGGTGCTACCGGCATCGATAGGCAGAGGCCAGAGATGCTGCTAAAGATGCTACCATACACAGGATAGCCGTCCCACCCCCAAAGAATTATCCAGGCCATAATATCAACAGAGCTGCAGCTGAGAAACCCTGTAACAGACTATTTGTGGCTATAGATTATAGTTCCCAACTCATTATACTTGAGTTTAACATCTTAAAATCATCTTTATAAAACTAATAAAAAAATCGTATTTATACTTTAACAGAAAGGAGTGATAAGGTTATAAGAAACAGGATCTATACTAGTAAAAAACAGGTTAGAAAACATTTGATCTAAGGTGGGGACCTGCGGTGAGCAGATATTTAGAAGTTCTAAGCAAGTCAACTGAAACCATGGAGGGCAGTGGGTTGCAGAGAGACTGATGTGGGTAGTGACCAGGGAAATACCACTTGTCTAGATATTATGAGTTCCTAGGTACAGTCACCCTGGCCTAGTAGGTAAGACCCACAAAGAACAGACAGAAAGGCGTTCCTTCTTTAGTAACCAAGACGTTAAGAGAGCTCTTATCAGGAGTATAAAAATATGGGTGGAAATCTGAAGTAACATCTAGAGAAAAGCCAGTGCTTTACCACTGTGCAGATTTAAGCCAGTCTCAATGGATAAGCATACTTGGAAAATATCCTTACCTCCCATGCATCTTCTTATCTGTAAAGAGATTACACCTATCTCAAGGCTTATTTGGAAAATCAAATTGAATTAAGAACAAGATGGAGCAGGACAAATGCAATGCCTGGCACATAGCAGGCATTCAGCAGAAGGTAGCTAACTGTTATTTGCCAACTCTGCTTTCCTCTGGCTTTGACCAAAATCAGGCCCCATTAATGCATATAAGTTCTAAGCTCAAATTTAGAAACTCCCAAGAGGGCAGAATGGGATTATCCATGGCATGATGTCAGTACACGTCTGCACAGCAAAATGTTTAAATGATAGAAAGGCCTGTTAGGTAAACATATACCAGCCTGAATGTGCAAAATAGATTACTCAGTCTCTGTCATTCCGTGAAGGGCCAGAAAGAGTTTCATTTTAAGAGAAAGATATAGATAAGATCACCTTTCTTCCCATCCCTGTCTAAGGTGATTCAGGAAAGAACATTGAAAACTGATACAGAACTCAAATGCACAAAGGCCATCACATAGCTCAGAGTTAATTATAAGTAATTTTAATGAAACAATATGTTCCCTCAGGTTTCCATGTTCTTCCCAGAGGTGTAATGCAATATGCCCAAGACACACACACTTATAAATTTATAATAAACGCAGCTCTCCAGCTCACCTAGACCACAGTTCTTGGCTGCTGCTTAGCGACAGGTGTCACATTCACAGTTGCCAGTGAGCCCAGGGGTGTAATTTCACTTCTAAATAAAGAAGCATAATCTATAGAACCAGAACATCCTGCGGGAAAAACTACCATTCCTGACTCATTACAGTGCTTGCTTGCACAGAAAACAAAATTCTCTGCGCACGTCCACTTGTCAGCTCGGCTTTGAGTAAATATATACGTGGTGGTATGACGGGGACTGAAAACCGGGTGGACGTGGTTCCCGGTGCTGCCAAAGCCCCGGTCTTCTTCGGTGTTCCTCACGAGACAGATCTGGTCCGAGTCTGGGCAGGGCACCGGGAACTCGATGCACCTACCTGGGGAGGGAGCCTTGGCGGCCCGCCCCTCTGGCTACCAGACCAGCTTTGGCCATCATCGCTGTCCCCGCAGAGCGCACGGAGCCAGAGCTACCGGCTGGGCCTGGGACCGGGGGCAGGTGGCTGCCTCCTCGACCCCCAGTGCTCGCACGCCCCGCCCCGAGCGGCTCCCCCCCGCCCCCCCGCCCGCACCCCTCCGCCGCGCGGGCGGCCTGCCCTGCTCACCGTGACTCCGTACTTGAGCGCGATGCCCTGCAGCGTGTCGCCCGCGCGGACCCGGTGCTCCACATGGCGCTCAATGACGCCGGCGCCCAGCGGCGCCCGCACGCTGGCGGTGCTGCCGTAGGAGCGGGTCTTGGTGCGGGCCAGGCTCAGCGACAGCTCGGCCTCCTCCGGCTCGGAGCCCGAGCGCGAGCGCGGCGGCGGCGAGGAGGCCGATGGCCGGGGCGCACGGAGGCCGCCTTCCCGCAGGGCCAGCGCGGGCGCGGAATCCGCCATGGGTCCTGCGGAGGCCGCCAGGTCGGGAAGCCGGCCAAGAGGGCGGTGCCTCCTCTGCCGCCGCAGCCCCTGCTTCCTCCTCACTGAGGCTGCGGATGGCGGTGCCGCGGGGGCGGCGGGCTGGAGGCGGCGGCGGGCAGCTGCAGGCCGGGCATGGCTGGCACCCCTCCCCCGCGTCCCTGCTTGGCCGGGCTCACCTGCGAGGGGAAGGGCGCCCGCAGCTCCCGCAGCGCCCGGCGGACTGCCGCGCTCCACCCTGCGCCCAGACCGGGAGGCCCCGCAGTGCGAAGAAACCGGGCTAAACGGGGCCTGTCCTTAGGTGTCCTCGGCGCCAGGCTGACCGAGCCCGGTTAGAGCCCGCCCTGACCACAGCACACCACCAGAGCTTTGCTCTGCCCCCTTTTTTGATTCCCCAGCAGGCACCAGCTTTCTCAGACCTTCAAGCTGTCTCCGTGCCAAGGGTACTTCCCTCTCCCCAGTCGATTACCCGGGTGACCTCTAAGTCTACGTTAGAGAAAATATTAACACCAATAAACACACATAACCTCTCCAGGCCCATCCATCTCTGCAGCCTGGAGGGTCCAGTCCTCTCAACATTACACCAGGAGGATCGTGCTTCTAAGGCCTGGTGAGCGACCTCAAACTAACCTCCAGTTGTTTGGGTTCCAGCCTTCATTGCACCCTAGTACCAACTTCAGCCCTGGGCTGCCTTGAACCTGACTAGCTATGGTCTATTCTTCTGGCTCATTGCTTAGAATGTACTATCTGCACACATCTCTTCTTCTTATCTGTTTGGTTTCCCTTTAATACCCTGAAACCATAACTCCCCAAAGTATTATCATTAAATCTACCAATTACCTCTTATCTGTATTCTTCATCTTGAACACCCTCTCCTCAAAGTTCTGGCATTGGATAGTCCTGGATTTCTGTTGTACTCCGGACAGCTCTCCGAGATGAGGTACCTAACAGGCAGGTTAAGAGACCAAAAGTTTGATTCGTTGGCTGAAGTTGCCGTATCTTGATGTGCTGGACAGAGGCAAAGGACCTAGAACTCTGGAGACAACAAATGATGGGAGAGGAGCAAGTGGTCCTCATATCACCCTTCCAATAAAAATTCTTCAGTGGCTCCCTATGGACAGCATTAACATAACTCACACTGGTATTCAAGCTATTCTTTGCATTTTTATTATCTATGCTCTGGTAATTGCCAATCTACAACTCATACTGTACACTCCCTATTTTTTTTTTTTAAATAAGTTTTTATTTATTTTTTAGAGAGAGAGGAAGGGAGAGAGAGACAGAAACATTGATGTGAGAGAGATACATCAATAGGCTGCCTCCTGCATGCCCCCTACTGGGAATCAAGCCCCCAACACGGGCATGTGCCCTGACTGGAAATTGAACCTGGACCTCTCAGTCCCTGGAACGGCCTCAATCCAGGGAGCCACACTGGCCCAGCTGTACACTCCTTATTGCTCCTGCCACACAGCCACATGAACTTGCCCCTCTTTCTGCCTTTGTGCCTTGCATATGCTATGCCCTTTGCCTGTAATGCTATTCTTCCAATATTTTGTCTATATTTTTTTAAATGTAAGGCTTATCCCAAATGATACATCCTCCATGAGATAGTTTCTGAGTTTTCTCACCTTCTCCTTCCCCCAGCGACACAACTGCTATTATTTTTTCATTGAACCCCAAGGTGGTTTGAACCTCTTGTTTAATATTTAATTTGTGTTTTGTGAATGTGCTTGTCTTATCGCCTCTATATATGCTCCTGGGAGGTGCAACTAGATCTTATTCATCTTTTTAGCTCAGCAGTGCCTAGCTCAGAGCCTTGAATAAAGCAGCAAAAGTAGTTGAATTGAGATGTAGTAAAAAGATCATGAAACCTAATTCATTAGCAAGAATCTTCCATACAACTCTTGAGTGGTACCCAGTGTGCCCATCCCAGGATCTAAGAGAACCACAGAGTTTTAATATATACATGAGATCAGGTAATATATATATATAATTTTAAATCCTCACCTGAGGATATTTTTCCATTTATCTTCAGGTAGAGTGGGAGGGAGAGAGGGGGAGAGAAAGAAACATCAATATGAGAAAGACACACCAACTGGCTGTCTCTCGCACAACCCCGACCAGGGCCAGGGACAAACTGCAACTGAGGTACCTACCCTTGACTGGAATCGAACCCATGACTCTTTGGTCCCCAGGCCAACACTCTAACCGCTGAGCCAAACTAGCCAGGGCAAGATCAGGAAATATTTTAAGGAAACAGAAGAAATTGCCCGCAAAGGGTTTACAGTCTACTAGTGAGATAGCATATAACATGTCTTTCACTAAGGAAAAGTTTACTGAAAAACTTAGAAGTTTTTATTTAAAGATCAATGAACTTGTTTATATGATGTGTCATTAGGTTCTTTGGAAAGGCTTCCATAATGAATTAATTGGGTAATGGCCAACAGTGGGGCAAAGGTGTATCGGCCACCACAGTTAGAAGGTATTTTCAGACTAAAAAATGATGCAGACGACTCCATAAAATATAACAGAATTTACTATAGGGTAATTTATGTACAGGAATGTAGGGTCAGAGCAGACAGACGACCCAGCAGTTCTGCATGAATTATCCTTTACTACCAGACCCCTGTTATGGTACATTTTTTTTATAATATAACTCAAGTACTGATGATTGACAAAGCAAAAGGACAAAGAATGCAGTATGCCAGGGGCTGTACCTCCTAGTGTTCTTATGATAGATGATGGTTTATAATCGGTCCTATCACCAATTTATATTTATCTTGGTTTGTTATGCCATCCTGGTAGTAACTAACAAAAATATGTATGGCTACATTGTATGGGACACAGATAATCATCAACCAGAAGGCTTTGGTATGCTTACATAGGACAGTAAGGGTAGTTAGAGGTCACAGCATCATCCAACACACAAAGACAGTTGGTTTTTGTTCACAAACTCATCTGCAAGCTTTATTTCCCTTTGATTCACAATACATGTAAGAATACTGAAGGCTCTAGAAGTCCTGCAGTAAGATAAGCTACTGAATTGTTGCTTGACACCATAATTCCCAAATTTATTTGACCATTAAACACTTTCCCCACCACCACCACCATGCTCCCCTCCCCAATTTCTACAGTTCAGGAAATGCGGAATTAAGGTGGGGAGAGACAGGCCTCAATAAGGGACCAGGAAGATGACACTGAGAAGTCAGAGATTACCAAAAGACAGAACAGTAAGTACCTAAATAAGGTAAGGAGCAGAAAAATGAGCCAAGGTGGAAAGTCTAGGTGGTGAGCACTTAATTCCTTTACAAAGTGGCCAAGGCCTTTGTGAAAGGGCAGGAAAAGGTTACCAGCACAAATATAGAGATTTAAATGCCATCCCATTTCTCTCTTATTAGAGCTAATTTCTAAGCTGTCTGTAGCTATTTTCAATTTCTCCAGCCATAATAAATCCAGGGTCAAAAAACACATCCAAAGCAGTTATAAAATGCTCTGAAATAAATCATACACTGTTCTCAGTATTTTCTCCATGATTTCTTTTTGTGATCTTCACTGGTGTTTCCTCTAAATCTAACAAATTAATCAGCTTGGTATTTTATAGTTAGGGGTCTTTGTGAGTTGTTTTCCTCTAGATATCTTGGCTGTTTCCAAATATCTAGTCTTTCTGAGAATTTTGTACTGATATTATTCTATATTAACATCTACAATTTGTGTCGCAGATTGAATTTTTGTATATTTATTGTTTCTTCTTCCACTTCAGTTTTATGTGTATTCACCTACAACACAGAGCAAACGTCACAATTGATGGTGAATTGTTAGAAGCATTTTCTGTGAGGTCAAGAATAAGAGAAGGAAGCCTTCCATCACTACTTCTATTTAATTTTGTTCTAGAGGTCCTAGCCAATGCACTAAGAAAAAGGGGAAGAAAGGGAAATTAATATTGAAAAAGAAATAAACTGTTATTTACCAGTAATAGACAATACTAAAATGTTTACAGGCAACACAGATAATGTGTACACTGGAACTGTTCAAACTTCAAAGTTATAAGACACAAGATCAATTTGCAAATATCAACTGCATTAATCAATCAGACAATATAATTGTGGAAAACATGACCTTCTAGATACCAGAAATATTTATGAATAAACTTAATAAAAGAGAAACACACTATATATGAAAAAAATGTAAAATTCTATTAAAAGACATAAAATAAGATATAAATAAAAGCAGAGATATACCACGTTCATGAATGAAAAGATGCAAAGTAATAAAAATAAAATTTTCGCCCTGGCCGGTTTGGCTCAGCAGTTGGAATGTCGGCCTGCGGACCAGAGAGTCCCGGGTTCGGTTCCCGCTAGGGGCACGTACCAAGAAAAGAAAAAAAATTTTCTTCTCAAACTAATACATAAACTCATTGAAATTCCAATCAAAATCCCTATAGGATTCTTCAAAGAATATGACAGGCTCATCTTAAAATTCATATGGAAGATAAAGAGCTAAGGATAGTGAAGACATTCCTGAAGAAGAATGATGAAGGGGGACTTAACCTTCACAGCCATCAAGACTTACAAAAGTGATGAGAAGTAAACCATCCTGCAGGGGTGAAGCTGGGATAGACACATATAACACAAGGACAGCAAAGAAAGCCCAGAAACAGACCAATACGTGTCAGAGAGATTAATCTATGACAATAAATGCTATGGGTAGCCCTGGCCAGTTTGGCTCAGCGGTTAGAGCGTCGGCCTGTGGTCCAGAGAGACCCGGGTTTGGTTCCCACTAAGGGTGTGCACCTCGGTTGCAGTTTGTCCCTGGTCCTGGTTGGGTCGTGCGGGTGGCAGCCACTCGATGTGTCCCTTTCACATAGATGTTTCTCTCTCTCTCTCTTCCTCTCTCTCCCTCCCACTCTATCTAAACAAAAAATGGAAAAATGTCCTCGGGTGAGGATAAAAAAATAATAATAAAATAAATGCTATGGGTACAATTAGTTATCCATTCGAAAACATGCAGTTAGATTTCTAGATTTCTATCTTATACCATAAATCAAAATCAATTATAGATTGATTAAAGATATAATTGGAGAAAGAAAATCTAACACTTTAAAAACAATATCTTTATAACCTTTGGATAGCAAGGATTTCTTAAGCAAGATATCAAAAATACAAACGAAAAAGATAAAAGACTTGTAA
This sequence comes from Molossus molossus, assembly GCF_014108415.1. NCBI lineage: Eukaryota > Metazoa > Chordata > Mammalia > Chiroptera > Molossidae > Molossus > Molossus molossus. Next base: position 189,734,249 of record NW_023425344.1, read on the forward strand.
ATTCTATATCTCAACATTAAAAGTTCTATGCCTTAAAAGGCACCTTAAAATTTCGAATAGACAAGGTGTAAAATGGGAAAATATATTTGCATATATATAACTGACAAAGTATTACTATCCAGAACATATTAACATGTCAATAAGTTATTAAAAGACAAGCATACACTAGAAAATGGTAAAAAGTTATGAACAGACAATTTACAGAAGATAAAACTCAAATGGCTAATAAACCTAGGGAAAGATGCTCAACTTTACCAATAAGCACAAAAACTCAATTTAAAACTACAATTTCACAGGCATAAAATTAGCAAAAATTAAAGAACTAGACAATTCTAAGTCCAGTTATAGAAACAATCAAAATTCTCAGAGTTGGTGGCAGTAGAAATTGGTGCAACTACTTTGAAGAATTATGTGACAATATCTAGTAAAGTTGAAGTACATATCTGGAATCTGGTTCTGGCAAGTTGGAAGTCTAAACTACCATGAAGTCTTCCTAGTACAAGTATTTACAATTTAGAATAATTTTTAAAATTAAATTGATAATTGAGCTGGCAATAAAAAAAAGAGACAGCCTTATATATCTAACCAAGAGGCACTTGAAAGCTAGAACCATGAACAACTTGCCTAAACTAATATATGAAGACATAGAAAATCTGAATAGTTCTATAATCATTAAGAGAAATTGAATCAGTACTAGAGTGTAAAATCTTGCCACCAAAAAAATATCAGCATCAGAAAATCTTGTTGGAAGATTCTATTCACCTTTCAAGGAACAGAGCAATCCAATCTTTTATTTTTTTATCCTCACCTGAGGACATTTTTTCATTTTTTGTTCAGATAGAGTGGAAGGGAGAGAGAGGAAGAAAGAGAGAGAGAGAGAAACATCGACGTGAAAGGAACACATCGAGTGGTTGCCACCCGCACAACCCAACCAGGGCCGGGAACAAATCGCAACCAAGATACATGCCCCCAGTGGGAACCGAACCCGGGTCTCTCTGGACCACAGGCCGATGCTCTAACCGCTGAGCAAAACTGGCCAGGGCGCAATCCAAACTTATGTAAACTCTCAGAGAGCAGAAGTAGCAGGAACAATCCCCAACTCAGTTCACAGTGTAACCATAATCCAGTTCCATGTATATATCATGATATAACCATGACCAAAACCAATTGAGGAAGGCATCACACTCATGAATATGAACATAAGAATCTTTAAAATATTATTAAGCCAAACCTAGCAGTGCACACAAAAGATAACCCATCATGAACAAGATGATTTTATCACAGAAATTTAAGGGTGCTTTAATATTAAAATATTAGTTGATTAAATGACAGAATAGTAGAACTAATGAATTAATCTAATAAAGGATGAACAAGACCTTTATAAAAAAAATTTTTAACTTTATTAAAATATATTAACTTTTTTTATTTAAAAAGACATTAAAGAGTGAAAAAAAAAGACTATGCTATGTTCATGAAGACTCAATATTATAAAAAGTCAACACTCTCCAAAATGATCTACATATTTTATGCAACAGCAATAAATATCCTAATACAGCTTTGCAAAAAAACATGACAAGCTCATTGTAAAGTTGATATGAAAGAGCAAAGACCCACAGATAACCAAGATATTTTTGAAGAATAAGGAAAGGGAAACTGTACTACCAGATATTGAATTATTATGACCTATAATAGTTAGGACAATAAATGATATTGAGGCTGGTAAACTTAATGGATACAAATAGTACACCCAGAAACAAAATCACAAATGTATGAGGACTTCATATATGATAAAGGTGGTCCCTGCAGATCACTGGAGAATGACCTATGAAATACATGATGTCAGGACAACTGGTTGTCCACTTGGTAGGATCTCTATTTCTTACCACACACAGTATTTAATTCAGATAGATCACAGACTTAACTATGAAAAATAAAACTTGAAACTTTTAGAAGAATATTTAGCAAAGTATCTTTATAATCTCAAGATAAGAAAGGACTTAGTAAGAAAAAAAAACCCTTTACTTATAAAAGATTGATAAGAACATTTAGATGAAGGACTTCTGCTAACCAAAAGATACCTTAAAGAATAATTAAATTAGAGACTAAGAGAAGATACGGGTGTTCCAGGAATAAAAAATATTTGAATATTGTTTACCTCATTATCCAAACTCCAGCTAATTTTTATATGAAAATCGAGAACCTTGCCCTGGCCAGTTTGGCTCTGTGGTTAGAGTGTCAGCCCACAGACCAAAGAATCGTGGGTTTAATTCTGGCCTTGGCCGGGGTCATGCGGGAGGTAGCCAATCAATGTGTTTCTCTCACATAGATGTCTCTTTCTCTCTCTCCCTCCCACTGTATCTGAAGATAAACAGAAACATATCCTTGGGTGAGGATTTTTTAAAAAAGAAAGAAAGAAAATCAGGAACCAATGGGTTTTGAACACTAGGTATTCTTCAATATTTGCACTCTGGCTATCTGAATTGAGAAACTGCATAGCTCTGGTAGCAAAGAATGTTTTATTTGTAACATATACAACCAGCCAAAGATTGATATTTAGAATATTTAAAGAGCTAATTCCTACATGACAATAAGAAAAGACAAATAATCCAATGACATAACTAGAATTTTACAGAAGATGAAATAGTTATTAATAAGCAGAAAACTTCACATTAATATCACAAAGGGTAAGCATTTTACACTCAGAAGATTGGCAAAAGATAAGTTTGGCAAGACCAATTACCAGTGGAGATACAAATTCTATGCACTGTTGAGAGAAATACAAATTGGTACAACCACTTTGCAAAACACCCTGCCATTATCTTGCAAAGCTGTACTTGTGCATTACCTAAAAATCATAAATTCTAATACCAGAAACTGTATATGCCCTGTTGAAAATCTTGTACCTATATACCAGGAGATGTGTGCAAGAATGTCCATTGAGGCATTGTTCAGAACAACAAAAATCTGGAAACAATCAATTATTCATCAACAGCAGAATAGATAAGTAAATTATACTATACCTGTATGATTATATATTTTAACAACTTTATTAATAAATAATTTACATACCATATAATTATTCATTTAAAGTATACAATTCAATTGTTTTTTGCATATTCATATTATATTATATTATTAGTCTTTTAAAATGGTAAATTATATATAAAATTAGCCATTTTAACCATTCTTAAGTATACAATTTAGTGGTAGTAATTATACTCACAAAGTTGTACAACCATCACCACTGTCTATTTCCAAAACTTTTTCATCACTCCAAACAGAAACTGTAACCACAAAGCAATCACTTCCCATTCCTATCTCTCCCAGCCCCTGGTAATTTCTAACCTACTTTCTATCTCTATGAATTTGCCCATTCTAGATATTTTATGTAAGTAAAAACGTAGAATATTCATCCTTTGGTATGGGGCTTATTTCACTTAGCATAATATCCTCAAGGTTCATCCATGTTATAGCATGTATCAAAACTTCATCCCTTTTCATGGTTGCATAATATTCCATTGTAGAGATATATCGCATTTTGTTTGTCCATTCATCTAGTGATGGACACTTGGGTTGTTTCCACATTTTGGCTCTTGTAAATAAGGCTGCAATAAAATATTTGTTCAAGTCCTTTCTTTTAATTTCTTTGGGTAGATACCTAGGAGTGGAATTGCTGGGTGGTAGGTAATTCTATGTTTAGCTTTTTTTTATCCTCACCCAAGGACATTTTTGCATTTATCTTCAGAGAGAGCTGGAGGGAGAAAGGGAGGAAGAGAGAGAGAGCAACATTGATGAGAGAGAGAGACACATTGACTGGTTGCCACCCACTCAACCCCAACTGGGGTCGGGGACGAACTGCAACCGAGGCAGGTGCCCTTAGCGGGAACTGAACCTGGGACTGTCTGGTCCGCGGGCCAACAGTCTAACCACTGAGCCAAACCGGCAGGGCTATGTTTAGCTTTTTGAGGAATCACTGAACTGTTTTCCATAGCACTGTACCATTTCACAATTCCACTGGCCATTTATGATGATTCCAACTTCTCTACATCTGTGCAAACAAATATTTTTCTCCCAGTCTGTGGCTTGTTTGTCTATTCTTTTAACAGAGTTGTTCTCCAAGCAAAAGTTTTCAACTTTAATGAAGTCCAACATCAATTTTTTCTTTCATGGATCTGCTTTTGGTGATGTCTCTAAAAAGTCATCATCAAATCCAAAGTCACCTAGATTTTCTTCTATGTGATGTTCTAAAAGTTTTATAGTTTTGTGTTTTGCATTTAAGTTTATAATTCATCTTATGGGGTGTGTGTGTGTGTGTGTGTGTGTGTGTGTGTGTATGGTGAAAAGTCTATGTTTAGATTCATTCTTTTGCATATTGATGTCCAGCTGTTTCAATACCATTTGTTGAAAAGACTAGCCTTTCTCTATTAAATTGCCTTGGCTTTGTCAAAGATAACTTAACTATATTTGCATAAATCTGTTTCTGGGCTCTCTATTCTGTTCCACTGATCTGTCTATTATTGCACTAACACCACATTGTCTTGAATTCTGTAACTTAATAGTAAGTCTTGAAGGTGGGTAGTGTAAGTCCTCTGACTTTGTTCTTCAGTATGGTATTGGCTATTCTGGGTCTTTTGCTCCTCCATATACACATTGGAATAATTTTGTTGATATCCACAAAATAAGGGCTTGCTAGCATTTTGATTGGGATTGCATTGAATCTATAGGTCAAATAGGAAAGAATTTACTTCCTAATAATATTGAGTTTTCCTATCCATGAATATGAAATATCTCTCCATTTAATTAGATCTTTGATTTCTTTTATCAGAGTTTTCGTGTTTCTTTCATATAGATATTATACATATACCTAAGTATTTTTTCTTTGTTTGTTTCTTTGTGCTAATTTAAATGGTGTTAGCTTTTGTCAAATTCCAATCAGGGAAGCAATTGACGTTTGTATACTGACCTTGTGTCTTACAGCCTTGCTGTGATTACTTATAGCACCCTCATTCCAGGAGGTTTTTAAAAAATGATTCTTTGTAATTTTCTACATAGACAATTATGTCATTTATGAACACAGTTGATTTCTTCCTTTTCAATCTGTATATACCTTCCCCACTGCCACGCCCCAATTCTTATTGCATTAACTAGGATTTCTAGTACAATGTTGAATAGGAATGTCAAGGGAGACCTCCTTGTCTTGTTTCTGATGTTAGGAGGAAAGCGTCTAGTCTCTCACCATTAAGTATGATGTCAGCTGTAGCGTTTTTACAGATGTTCTTTATCACACAGAAAGTTCTCCTCTATTTCTAGTTTGCTGGGAGCTTTTTATCATAAATGAATATTCAATTTTGTCACAAGCTTTTTTTGTCAATCTACTGATGTGATCATATGATTTTTTTCTTTAGCCTGTTGATATGATAGGTTACATTCATTGATTTTTTTGAATGTTGAAACAGCATTGTATAACTGGAATAAATCCCACTTGTTTGTAATATATAATTATTTTTATACATTGTTGGATTTTATCTGTTAGTAATTCTGAGGACCTTTGCATCTATTTTTATGAGTAATTTTCCTTTTTTGTAACGTCTTTGTCTGGTTTTGTTATCAGAATAATGCTGGCCTCACAGAATGAATTAAGAAGCATTTCCTCTGCTTCTGTTTTCTGGAAGAAATTACAGCAAATTGGTATCATTTCTTCCTTAAATACTTGGTAAAATTCACCAGTGAAACTATCTGGGGCCATGATAAAGCTAATAAAGATTAGAGCAGAAATAAATAAAATGAAGACTAGAAAATGATAGAGAAAATCAACAAAATTAAAAGTTGATTCTTTAAAAAGATCAACAAAATTGCCAAACCTTTAGCTAGACTGACCAAGAAAAAAAGAGAAAAGACTCAAATACCAAAATAAGGAATGAAAGAGGGGACATCACTACTGACCTTACAGAAATAAAAAGTATAATAAATTAATATGATCACAACTGTATGTCAACAAACTAGATAACTCAGAGGAAATGGATAAATTCCTTGAAAGACACAAACTAATGAAACTGACTCAAGAAGAAATATATAATCTAAATAGATATAGAACAAGCAAATAAATTAAACTTCCAACTAAGAAAAGCCACGCCCAGATGGCTTCATTGGTAAATTCCACCAAACATTTAAAGAATTAATACCAATCCTTCACAAACACTTCCAAAAAATAGAAGAGGAGAGAACACTTCCTAACTCATTTTATAGTGTTACTGATACCAAAACTAGTCAAAGGCATCAAAAGAAAAAAAGATTATAAACCAATATTCTTAAGAATATGAACACAAAAATTCTCGACAAAATACTAGCAAACCAAATCCAACAACATATAAAAAGGATTATACACCATGACCAATGGGATGTATTCCAGGAATAAACAGTTATTTCAACTTCTGAAAATCAATGTAATGCCCTGGCCCGTTTGGCTTAGCGGTTGGAGCATTGGCCTGCAGACCAGAGAGTCCTGGGTTCAATTCCCACTAGGGGCACATACCAAAAAAAATAAAATAAAAATCAATGTAATATACAATATTAATAGACTAAAGGGAAAGAAAACAACAACCCATGATCATCTTAACAGACACAGGGTAAGCCTTTGATGAAATCCAACATTCTTGCATGATAAAAGCATCAAATGAAGTAGACAGAAACTTCCACAAACTGATAAAGGATGTTTACTAAAGCAATAAGAAAGTGAGAAAGAAAAAACAATCCACAGAATGGGAGAAAATATATGCAAATCACATAGCTGATAAGGGATTTACAACCAGAACATATTAAAAATTATAAATCAATAACAAAAGACAAATAACCCAATTAAAACTTAGGCAAAGGATTTGAAAAGACATTTCTCCATAGACGATATAAAAACGGCCAATAAGCAAGCACATGAAAAAATGATCAATGTCATTACAGAAATTCATATTAAAATCATAATGAAATACCATTCCACTCTCACTGGGGTGGCTATAATTTTTTAAATATGTTTTTATTGATTTTTTTAGAGAGAGATAGAAACATCAATCGGCTGCCTCCTGCATACCCCCAGGTTGAGCCCACAACCTGGACATGTGCCCTGACCAGGAATTGAACCCGGACCTCTCAGTCCATAGGAGGACGCTCAATCCACTGAGTCACACCGGCTGGGTGCTATAATTTTTTTTTAATCCTCACTTGAGGATATTTTTCCATTGATTTTCAGGTAGAGCAGGAGGAAGAGGAATAGAGAGAGGGAGAGGGAGAGGGGAGGGGGAGGGGGATGGGGGAGGGGAGGGGAGGGGGAGAGGGAGAGGGAGAGAGAGAGAGAAACATCAATGTGAGAAGGACACATTGATTGGTTGCCTCCCACACAACTCTGAACCGCTATTGAGATATGTGCCCTTTACCAGAATCAAACTTTCAACTCTTTTATCCATGGGCCGACATAATAGAAACTACTATCACATCCAAAAGATTTAAAATAATAATATAATAAAATATCTTATGTTCACATTTCCCCCAGTGCAATTTATTGTTGTTTTCTTAAAATGTTTTTACTGATTTGAGAGAGAGAGGGAGAGAGAGAGACACATTGATGTGAGAGAGAACTCCTGAGCCAAACTGGCCAGGGCAATTTTTTTAAAGACAGACATTAACAAGCTTTGGCAAAGATATGGAGAAATTTCCCTAGCTGGTTTGGCTCAGTGATTAGAATGTTGGCCTGTGGACCAAAGGGTCAAGGGTTCGATTCTGGTCAAGGGTACCTACCTGGGTTGAGGTTCAATTCTTGGCCCCAGTTGGAGTCATGCAGGAGGCAGTCAATTAATATGACTCTCTCACATTGATGTTTCTCTCTCTCTCCTTCTCCCTCCCTTCCACTCTCTCTAAAAATCAATGGAAAAATATCCTTGGGTGAGGATTGACAACAACAAAAAGATGTGGAGAAACTGGAACCCTCACATATTTTAAAATTTTTAAATGTAAATTGGTACAGCCACATTGGAAGTAACCCATATGACCTAGCATCTCCACTCCTAAGTACATACCCAAGATAAATAAAAACATATATCTAGCCATGGCCAGTTTTGCTCAGCGGTTAGAGCGGCAGCCCACAGACCAGTGAGACCCAGGTTCAGTTCCCGCTAAGGACACGGACCTCGGTTGCGGTTTGTCCCCACCCCAGTTGGGGTCGTGTGGGTGACAACCAGTTGATGTGTCTCTCTCACATTGATGTTTCTCTCTCTCTCTCTCTCTCTCTCTCTCTCTCTCTCTCTCTCTCTCTCTCTCTTCCTTCCTTCCTCTCTCACTCCAGCTCTGTCTGAAGATGAATGTAAAAGTGTCCTCCTGTTAGGATAAAAAACAAACATATAGCTATACAAAAACTTGTGCACCAATGTGCATAGCAGCATTATTCATAATAGCCAAAATGTGGAAACAACCTAACTGTCCATCAGCTGACAAAAAAATAAGTTATATCCATACTGTGAAATGTTATTTGGTCAAAAAGAAAAATAAAGTACTGATACATGCTACAAACATGGATGTACCTTGAAAACATTATGCTAAGTGAAAGAAGGCAGACTTAAAGATCACATGCTTTATTATTCCATTTATATGAAAGGTCCAGAATAAGCAAATCCAGGGAAGACAAAACACGGATTAGTGGTTTCCAGGGTCTGGGAGTGTGGTGGGAAGAGAGAGTGACTGCTAATGTGTATGGGGTTTCTTTTGGGGATTTTGAAAATGTTCTAAAGTTAGATTGGGTGACAGTTTCATAATACACTTAAAAAACACTGAATTGTACACTTAAAAGGGTGAATTTATGGTCCATGAAATATATCTCAATGAAGCTGCACTTAAAAATGTAATAAGGCTTCATCGCTCAGCTTCAACCATTATCAACTTATGACCAACCTTGTTTCATCTGTACCCTCACCCTGACACTCTACCACCACTCTCACATTGGATTATTTTTTATTTTTTTTATCCTCACCCAAGGACATTTTTGCATTTATCTTCAGACAGAGCAGGAGAGAGAGAGGGAGGAAGAGAGAGAGAGAAACATCGATACAAGAGAGACACATCGACTGGCTGCCACCCACACGACCCCAGCCGGGCCTGGGGACAAACTGCAACCGAAGTACACACCCTTAGCGAGAACCGAACCCGGGACTCTCTGGTCCGTGGGCTGACACTCTAACCGTTGAGCCAAACCGATCAGGGCACACAGGATTATTTTAAAAGTAAACCCCAAATAGTATTTTTCCATAACAATTTAGTATTTTTTCAGTAATATTCAGTAGTATGTCTCCACAACATAAAAACTCTTCTTAAAAAACATAATAGAAACTATTATCACATCCAAAAGATTTAAAATAATACCTCAATATAATAATATATCTTATGTTCACATTTCCCCCAATGCGATTTATTGTTGCTTTTTAAAATGTTTGCATTGATTTGAGAGAGAGAGGAAGAGACAGAGAAACATGGATGTGAGAGAGAACCGCATGCAGCCTGACCAAGGATCGAGCCTGCAACCTGAGCATGGGACCTGACTGGGAATCCAGCAGGGACGACTCTCAACCAACTGAGCCATCCAGGCCAGGGTCCCTATTGTGATTTTTTTTTTTTTTTTAATCCTCACCCAAGGATCCTTCTCTATTTATCATCAGACAGAGTGGGAGGGAGAGAGAGAGAAAGAAAAAAAAAACATCGATGTGAGAGAAACACATCGACTGGTTGCCTCCCACAGGACCCGACCAGGGCCAGAGACAACAGGCAACCGAGGTATGTGCCCTTGACCAGAATCAAACTCACAATTCATTGGTCGACAGGCCGACCCTGTAACTGCTGAGCCAAACCAGTCGGGCCCTAATGAGTTGCTTTGTTCAAATCAAAATCTACACGCTGCATTTGGTTATTTCTCTCTTATTTCTATGCATCTATATGCTCTCTCTCTTTTACTTTTTTTGTAATTCCTTTATTGAAGAAATAGGCTGTTTGTCTTGTAGAGTTTCACGATTCTGGATTTTGCTGACTGCATTACTGTGACATCTAACATTTAACATGATCGCTATTACATATAGTGATTCACTTTTAGATGCTTACTGCCAATTGCACTATGACTTAATTCATGGTTCATCAACACAGTCATTGATGCTGTGGTACTTACCATATTGGTTGTAGCATACTTGACACAACTTATCTAATTTGATTGTGTAACAACTCTGTATGGTAAGTATTATTATACCCAGTCTAGAGATGAAGAAAATGGGCATAGAGAAATTAAAGAAACTTGTTCACAGTCAAGCAGGCAGTAAATGTCTGGGTTCAAACCCAGAACTGTCTAATGTTAAAAACCATACCACTATCTATTACATGATAGTATCCCCATCCTTGGCCTGTGGGTTGTGGTTCTTTGTTTTTGTCAACTCTGGGAAGTTCTTCGGTCCATCCAAAGAACTTACTTTCACATTTCATCTGTAACACTCAGGATACTGTCAGCTTCAAGTAACAGAAAACTCCATCTCAACTTGACTCAACAATAAGGATATTTATTATCTCATATAACAAGAAATCCAGAAGTAGGGCAGACCAGGGCTGATTGACTTACTGCCTCAACAACAGCATCACAGACCCAGGTTCATTCTATCTCTTCACTCTGCCATCATCAGTGTCTAAGGCTTATTCCAGTTTCAAGTAACACAGCTGTAAGCAAAATCATCCAGTGGAGACAGGGGCGTATTTCCTTGTATGTTTCTGTTTAAGAACAAGACAACAGCCCTGGCCAGTTTGGCTCAGCGGTAGCGCATCGGCCTGTGGACCAATGAGTTGCAGGTTCAATTTCGGCCAAGGGCATGTACCTCAGTTGTGATTCGTCCCCGCCCTGGGCAGGGTCATGCAGGAGGCAACCAGTCAGTGTGTCCCTTTCGCGTGGATGTCTGTCTCTCTCTCTTTCTCTCTCTCTCTTCCCCCTCCTCACCCTCCCTCTCTATCTGGAGATAAATAGAAAATATAGAAAATAGAAGGTAAACAGAAAATATAAAAAAAATATAAAATATCCTCAGGTGAGGATTAAAAAAAAGGGACTAAAAACAAACAAACAAGAAAACCTTTCCCAGAAGGACTTCAGAAGACCTCTCCTCAGAACTGGGTCACATTCTCACCTCTAATCTCTCATTGGCCAGTCAAGAGGATCCAGTTCCCCTTGCCCATGATAGGTTTAGGAGTATACCTCTGAGATGGTCATAGGGTCACCTTCCCTATTGGGTGAACACCTGTACAGGCTTCTGTAAAGAAGAAGGAAGAGGGTGGAACAGATGTTGAGTAGGCAAGCAACAATATCTACTATGTGTTTCTAATGAGGTATGCTACATTTTCTATTGTGAATAACAAAAATACTTCATTACAACAACCACACAGAATTTTTTCTTTTAACTTTCTACCAAATTACTTTTACTGTTGATCTATTAGCTTCTTTATCTGCATGAAGAAGAGACTAGACAAGAGGATCTGTAAGGTCCCTTCCAGCTCTAGGAGTTCTGTTTGTTTGTTTGTTTGTTTGTTTGTTTGTTTTTTAGTGATATTTTTAGAGAGAGGAAGGGAGAGGGAGATAGAAACATCGATGTGAGAGAGAAACATCCATTGGCTGTCTCCTGCACTCCCCCACTGGGGATGGAGCCCGCAACCCAGGCATGTGCCCTGACCGGGAATCAAACTGAGACCTCTCAGTCCATGGGACGATGCTCAATCCACTGAGCCGCACTGGCTGGGCTAGGAGTTCTGTTTTAATTTTACATTTTCATTTTTCAAAAAGCAAACTGAATACTTAAACCTATAATATATGGTCCAGAAATAGTGATGGGTTTCAACTGATCATAGGCATGGCTGACATCCTTTTCTCCCTTAAAAATTTTTAGACATAGATTTAAAGAGCTAAACAGATTGAAATGCATGATATCTGTCCATTAATTTTTAACATAAAAATAGAAAGGTTAATTGTTCTATCTTTCTCACTCATCCATTAACACCTACTAGCTTCTAGCCCTCCTGGTACAGACAGAAATTGATTAGAAGTTCCTTTTCAAAATGTTTCTTTCGTTTGGTGTCAACATCCTCCTGGAGCTTACCCATAGCTCTGGGACTTGCTCTTGTATCTCTGCTTTGGCTGCCAACTATGACTTTAACTTGAGAAATCATTTTTATGCCTGCTTCCTTTCACAGTCTTTTTCTGAATAATGTTCCATTCATTTCATCATCCACAGACATTCTACAGTACTAAGTATTTTTGCTATATCAAACCTTTGCTACTCCTTCTTCTTGCTTGAATAAAATTGCTTTATTTTCAGTATATGCCTACCATTAGCTTTCTCTGGGAAAACTGCTGGTTTGATCTGTAAGCTGTCTCATTATTTATCAGAATGCTGTGTTTTGTGACAAATACACAACATAAAGTCAAGATATCATGTCTGGCTTGGCCGGTGTGGCTCAGTGGTTTAGCATCAACCCATGCACCGGGACTCTCATCGATGTTTCTGTTTCTCTCCCTCTCCCTTCCTCTCTCTCTAAAGTCAATGAAGAAAAAATAAAAAGATATCATGTCTATTACACAGGACACTTGGAATAATAAATGTACAGGAAAACAAGGGAATGTGATTTAAGCGGGTTTGGTCACACCTCCATTTCATTTAACTCTTTCCAAGCTCAGATTTGTCATTCTGGTGAGAAGGCCCAGGGTGCAGTCCCTTATCACAGTTGATAGTGGAATCCACACTGGTCTCTCAGTCAGCAGCTTCTGTGTGCCATTGTTTATCATGCTAGTTCCAAATGCCTTAGAGAATTCATTTAATTTTCTGATGCAGCCCACCTGCCGGGGAAGGTATGGCCTTTCTTGAAATGCACAAAGGAAAGACAGTGCTGAGGGTGCCTCTTCCGGGAATGCCCAGAATGCTGGGGGGGGGGGGCGGGGGGGGGGGGGGAGATAGGCTTAATGACCAGCTAGATGACCGTGAATAAGTCATATCACCTCTCTGTACCTCTTGGAACCTTGACTGGAGAAAAATGTTCACTCTGCATCTCACCAGTTGTTGCAAAAATCAAGCGAGATCATGAATAGGAAAATATGTTCACAAATGCAAAGTTGTATTATTATTTTCAGATAAGGAATTTCCTCTGCAGTGCTTCTACTATATTTTATTTTTGCCACATGACTACTGCACAGGTCATGCCAGACTATCATGCTGTTTCACCTCCATTCACCCATTGCCTATTTCAAACAGAGATTACATCAGCAATGCTGCATCGGTTGTTTTTTCTTCCACCACATCTGTGACATGTAAATCTCACCTTAGTGTAAAATACTGCATAGTAGCTACTTGCAAAACTCAAAGTACATTAAACTGTCCAGATAAGTGCTGTAAGCAAGAGTTACACTATAAGTATGTAGTAAGGGTTCAAAAAGAAGATCAGGTCTAATTAGAAAAAGCTTCTGGAAGATAACCCCATTATGCCATACATTTTGGTAATTTCAGTATTTTTTCATATGTCACCACATCCCACTTCCATTTCTCTCTTTCTAGTTCCCAGGAACCTGGCAAAGATGACATCTCAGTGTATGTTCAAAGATGAGCTGACAATAAACCCGGTGAGTTTTAACATTTATTTACCCAGCCCAACAAGGCACAGCTATCTTAAGCTTAGCATTCTATGTAGGGCATTCCAGGTAAAAAGTGTGTCCGGGAAGGTCCCTGTAACTCCCAAGGAAGGAACCTTTATTGAGCATGTGCTACGTGCCAGAAACAGGCACTTTGACGCATGCACCTAATACGCGTTTGGTCCTCACAATCATGCTTTAAGCCTACTTTACAAATGAGGATACTAAGGCTCTCAAAGGCTATATGTAGTTCGGCCTCGCATCGAACGAAGCTTCTACTGCATGTGCGTGGGATCTCCACTACCCTCACCCCCAAACTTCAGATCTGCTCGCATACTTCCCCATCCCCAAGCAGGTACCCAGCTACTCCTCCGCGGAAACCAGTAAAACCTAGGGCAGGCCTGTCTGTATCTGAGCCTGGTCTGTATCTCAACTGGGTCCTGACAAGACTTCCATGCAAAGATGCTCACTCACCCCACAGCTCCCCACAAGCTTGAGGAGCCCTGGCCAACCCCACCCCCACCCCACCCTATTTGCCGCCTTATCTTCTCAAAGAGCCTGCACAGCTTTTTCCCAAGGCTGAGACTCTCCTGGCCTGCAGAGCGCTTACGGGTTAGGGACGGAGGTTCTAGGACAAGACACTGCAGGGAAAGACTGGAGTGGAGACCAGGGGAGCGGGGACCAGGTGGGGGGTCCCGCCTCCGCGCGGACACCGCGCCGCCGGAACTACGCTTCCCAGCCTGCTCCGCTGCCGCCGCGCGCCCGGGCGCCGCGCCCGCCGGTCGGGAGCCGCCTGTTGATCGCGGCGCTCGCCCAGCCACGGCGCCGCCCCTGCTCGCGGCCCCGCTACCTCGGGGCTGACGGACTGACGGCTCGCACCGCGGCTCCAGGATGGGCGCACGGACGGGTGAGCGCGCAGGGGGTGGTGGGGGCCGGCCGGGGCTGGCGCTGTCTGCAGCCCGGGTCGGCAGCGCGGGGGCGGCCGCGCCCTCCCTGCGGCTGGAGGATGCTCTGCGGCGTCGGCGCTCGGCAGGCTGGGCGCGGAGAGCGGGGCCGCCTCGTGCGTCTTCGGCCCCGCGGGCTGCGCGGGGCTGCACGGGCGGGAGCTGCCTGCGGGATGTGGGTCCCACACTCTGCACTGCGGCTCCGCAGCCTCTGCAGCCTCTGCAGCCTCTGCAGCCCGCCGGCCGCTGCAGTGAGGGCGCGGTCTCCTGTCCTCCCAGGGCTGCGGGGCTGGGTTTTTCCACCCTGGGCTTTGTTTCCCACTTTCTCCTCTCCTGTGTACGTTTGACGAGCGCCTGCAGCCCAACTGATGCCTCTCACTGCTTCCTTACTGCGGGCGACGGGGAAGGGTGGGGAAGGGTGGACTCCGGCTCGATTCCGGCTGGAGCCTTTTTCTAAGATCTCTGGAGCTGTCACCTGCAGGGCGATTCCGCCTCGGAGAAAGAGCATTCAGAGAGCGGCCTGATGCAGAGCCTCGAGACCCTTCTATTTTCCCTGGTTAAAGAAATGGTAGCATGTGTTCCCTTGAGTCTTCCTAAATTTTCCCCGTTGACATGCAGAAATGGAGGTTGATTTTTAAATGCCTTAAAAAATAATATTAATAAAAGGCTTCATCGGGAATTTTAAAGAATTCAAAGGTGACTAACCAGTGTGGCTCAGTGGTTGAGCGTCGACCCATGCACCAAGAGGTCAGGCACATGCCGGGTCAGGGCACATGTCCAGATTTTTGGCCAGATCCCAGGTGGGGGGCATGCAGAAGGCAGCCAGTGGATGTTCTCTTTCATCGATGTTTCTATCTCTCTTTCCCTCTCCCTTCCTCTCTTTCTAAAATTAATAAAGAAAAAATTTTAACAATTTTAAAACTTGATTAAAAAAAAGAATTCAAAGGTGAGAAGGTGATGCGGGCCAAATGCAAATTAGCAATGAAATGCTACGGCTTCATCTTACCCATATCCGAATCACGAGGTACTTGGAAAGGGGATGAAAAGAACATTGGAACAGGTGTTTTTAAGACGGGTTCTTGTCCTAGCTCTACCATTAAGAAGCTGAGGGATTCTGGGCAAGTCCCTTCACCTCTCTGAGCCTCCTCTTCCATGTGAAATGGGACATTTGGGTAATTGATTTCTAAACCTCTATTCTCCCAAGATTGGCACATCAGGGAACTGAAGAGATGAGGGTGCTCTGTTCAACATCATTGTGAAAGGCTGTGACAGGCTTTACCCTAGTGAGGAGGAAAGATTTTTCAGGGCTTAGGCAATGTAATTTTTTTTTTAATAAAAGTGATTTCCTCTATCTACTCTCTTTAGTCTCACCCAATAAAAATTGCATAACCACTGTTTTAATTTTTACAGATTACTGTAAATGCGTGGGCAACATGTTGTATTTGTTTTTGATTTGCTGAAGGTGAAGTGATGAGATCAGCAGGTAAAGAGAGAAGCAAATGGCTCCCCAGGGCGGGGCAGCAGTGGTCAGATGTGATCAGTAAGGCTGTGGGGAGGAATCCCCAGCAAGAAGTAACCAGAAAGTAGGCACACTGAGGAAAGAGGACAGGTGCTGACTGAAAGGTTTATTTGAGTAATAAATACTACACAATAGAAGGCATCAGAAAACCAGTACACTGCCAACCCTAACATAACTGATTCAGACAAAGACTCATCCAAGGTACAAAACCTTTGAGTGAAAGGTGGTGGGAGAACAGGATTCTCACATTATTTCAAAGTATCTCACCATAGATTACCTGGGGAAAATGTGTCCTTACACTGGAGAGATGAGGAGGTTGTCACTTTAGCCTAGTGATCAGGCTTGCCAGTACCTAGAATGGGTCTCCTGTTGGTTTGCAATAAGTTTGCTCATAACTTCACTATGGAGTGTTCCTACCAAGAAGACTGGAGGAGAGGGGAGTGTTAAAGATTAAAATATTCAAGTAGTGTGACAACCAATTGGAGTTTGTGAACTTGGGATCCTAGATCAGAAAAAAAAAGAGCTATAAAAGATGATTTGGAGACAATCGAGGAAGGTTGAATATGGATTGGCCATTAGATGATAATATGGAATTACTTTTAATTGTCTTAAGTGCAGTAGTGGTACTGTGATTATGTAGGACTCTGTACTTATTTTGAGATGTGGGTATTAGAGGCAAAGTGTCATGATCTCTGTAACTTTCAGCTGGTTCAGGAATAAAGGTCTAAGTGGGACAGCAAGCTCAGAAATACAGCAAAGTGATGACATTTGGTGAATCAAAGACAGTGGTATACAGGTGCTTATTGTAGTATTCTTTTGCCTTTTTGTAGATTGAAACTTTTTGAATTAAAAAAATTGGGGGATATCGCCTGGCTGGTGTAGCTCAGTGGACTGAGTGTCTTCCCATGGACTGAGAGGTCCCGGTTCGATTCCCTGTCAGAGCATATGCCTGGGTTTCAGGCTCGATCCCCAGTAGGGGGCGTGCAGGAGGTGGCTGAGCAATGTTTCTCTCTCACATCAACGTTTCTATCGCTCTCTCTCTAGAAAACCAATAAAAACGTATCTTAAAAAATTGAGGGTTATCAATAAAATAGATAAGTAAATAAAGAGAGCACTGAGGAAGGCTGTGTGGTCTGTGACAGACAGATGCAGCGAAGTGGGCACTTACAGTGAATCTATGGCCTCAAGTTCCCAACATTTAAACACTATTGCAGATATGAGCGGGATCATTTTGTTCCCCTTTTTGGTTCATTTGGCCACTATCAATTATTTTCTTAGGACACCCCATCTCCTAACGCTAACCTCAAAGTATTAATAATCCCCAAACCTTAGAAGTTCTAGCCCTACCCACGAACCATCTTGAAAGCCCTGTTCCTTTTCTCTCTTTGTTCAAGATCTGTGTAAATGTAGAAGCACAGTCCAGGTGGTGGTTCTTTTTATTTTGAGTTAGGGAAGTGTTGGAGGAAAGACATCCAGCTTTTTGACAGACAGAAGTTGTAGGGTTTCCTTTCATTCCCTTTATTTGTAAATTACATACAACCAAATGTTTCCTCATAGACTCCAAGTGGTTACAAAACATTCATAGAAGGCATGTGCAATGACTACTTCCTTTTTCTAGACCAAGAAAACAGAAATAACTCTTAATATACATCACTTAATGTTATAAGAACCTTTTGCTACAAGGATATTTTTGCTCTCCTGAAATGTGTGTGTGTGTGTGTGTGTGTGTGTATAGGGATTCCCCTGGAGACAGCAGAATAAAGTGGGAATGAGAGGTCATCTCTAGAACTGTGGATAACAGGAGTTCATGAAACAGGCCTGGACATAAGGAGTAAGAAACAAGTCTGAGGCACTAGCCTTAAGAAAGAAACAGGAGGCCTGTCATCAGAGTGGTTGGAGTGGTCTGGAGTCTAGTGAACTGGGCCTCTATTCAGCTAGTATATGCAAGGACAGCCATCTCTGTTGTGTATAGCAGACAACCATTCTGACTGGGCAGTGCCCATTCCATACCAGTTGCTAAATATTTTGCATATCACTTGGTAAGCATTTGTGAGTCAAGGTGCACACATACCCATAAGTCATAACAAAGCATTGGTCAAAACCTGGGATACAGCCCTGGCCAGTTTGGCTCAACGGTTAGAGCGTCAGCCTGCAGACCAGAGAGTCTCGGGTTCAGTTCCCACTAAGAGCACGTACCTCGGTTGCAGTTTGTCCCTGGCCCCGGTTGGGGTCACGTGGGTGGCAACCAGTTGATGTGTCTCTCTCACATCAGTATCTCTCTCTCTCTTCCTCTCTCTCTCCCTCCTGCTCTATCTGAAGATAAATGCAAATGTCCTCAGGTGAGGATGAAAAAAACACCTGGGATACTGACACCAGAGAAAGAGACCATGTAGATGGGTCAAAAACTACATAAGCCGGCAGAAGCCAGAGGGGTACATAAGTCAAAAGACACAAAGTAGGGAACCCTTAGTGCCAGTCAGGAAGTGAAAAGCTGATAACTTCCTGAAGGCAAGATGAGAGGACATGGCTAGAACCAATAGGGAGTTAAAAACTAAACCGACACAAATAGCCAAGTGGAAGGCAAGGAGGCAGAATCACAGACTCCCCAGAAAACAGAATACGGCCAGACAAAGGGATAAGGCAGCAGCAGGAAGTGGAACCTGACAATAGAATTAGAAACCAGGTGACAGTAAGACTTTCATGCTAAAGAGCTTCTGCCCCAGCCAAGAAGTTTCTTGGCTGCTTCCTGCCCAGGTAGAAACCTATCTTTCGAAAGCCTACACACGGTGGCTTGCCGCAGCTGGCAACACTGACTCAGGGCTCTTACAGCATGCTGCCGCTCTACATTCAACAGCCTGACAAAGATAACAGAGGAAACACGTACCCCAAGCAGATTATCCCCAGACCGAGAACAGACGAGAAATGGCTTTGACTGAGGGTGTGTGTGTGTGGTAGGCACTGAACCCAGTACACACATGATGACTTTTAGCATCACCTCCACCTTTTGAGAAAAGGACTGTCTTTTGCCTGTTTTATAGAGAAAGGAACAGAGGCTTGGAGAGGTTGTCATCCACTCGTGGGTCTGTAACCGTCAGACCCAGGGCTGGTTAACTCCAGGGCTCATGCTTTTAGTCTTCCGTCTTCTGAACCTGGAGGGGGATGGTCCCTGGTGGGCACCTTGTTTTCAAAGGAGACTGTTTTCAAGCACAATTTGAGCTATGCCACCTTTCGTGTTGTAAGATTGGCAAGTTAAGAACAAATAGTCTCAGATACAGACTTTTCATTCTGGTAAGATCTGTTTCTCATTCTCCTTCAGCTTGTTCCCTCCAATTGCCTAGTCACATCTTTTGCCTGAAATTCCTCCTTATTTCAACCTATTCTCTGTCCTTTATCTCTTGCAAGAATTATCTAGAATATGGCAGGAGCCATTTGGTTGTTTAAAAAAAGAAACGGGCCCTGGCCGGTTTGGCTCAGCGGTTAGAGCGTCGGCCTGCGGTCCCGAGAGACCCGGGTTCGGTTCCCGCTAAGGGCACGTACCTCGGTTGCAGTTTGTCCCCGGCCCTGGTTGGTCGTGTGGGTGGCAGCCACTCGATGTGTCCCTTCACGTCGATGTTTCTCTCTCTCTCTCTTCCTCTCTCTCCCTCCCTCTCTATCTGAACAAAAAATGTCCTCGGGTGAGGATAAAAAAAAAAAAAAAAAAAGAAACGGACTTGACGATGCCATCTTCAATAGCTAGATTCCAAAACACAAGCTATGTGTATTGTATACATCTTTGTATTTACCCACAGCTAGAAAGGAATTAAATATGTAAGATCAGTTCAAGTTTTATTGAAGGATATGTTGATACGCTGATTTTATTCTAATTTATTTATTCTTAAGAAAATGTAGATTTGGCTCTTATACAGATTGGCTCTTATAAAAATTATTATGAAATATTGAAGATATGTGATAAGGAATAACAACTTCTCCCTTACTGACTAACCCCGCTTGGGATTAAGTCATCACCAGTACAGTTGAATCCCCGGTCCCCCTTCTCCAATCATATCCCTCCCCCTTCCCTCCCAATGTGGTCTGTCCTTTCCAAGAGCAGTCCTTTGTATCTTTCCTAGGTAAGGATGTACTCTGAAGCAATTTGTGGCACTGATTTGCCCATTTAAAACAACCTTTCAGCCCTGGCCTGTTTGGCTCAGCGGTTAGAGTGTCAGCCTACGGTCCAGAGAGACCCGGCTTCGGTTCCCGCTAAGGGCACGTACCTCAGTTGCAGTTTGTTCCCGGCCCTGGTTGGGTCGTACTGGTGGCAACCACTCAATGTGTCCTTGTCCTTTTCAGGTCAATGTTTCTCTCTCTCTCTCTCTCTTCCTCTCTCTCTCTCTTCCTCTCTCTCCCTCCCACAGTTCACAAAGAAGGTAATGGAAAGGGAAGCAAAAAAAAAACAACCAAAAACCCTGCACTCCTTGATTTCCTCCTCAGGGCATGTATATTTGGGTAATAGGAAGAGTTATTTGAGGGCCCAAGTCATTCCTCCTTCCATCAACTCCCTACTCCTGTTTCCGTTGTCCTGACTGGCTCGGTGTGTGCCCACCTGGACTCCTGAAGCCTTGTTTGGCCTTGCCTCATTCCAGTGTGCACATTAGTATCTTGTTGCATGCTGAGTGCTTGCCATGGGACAGGCCCTTTCCGGAGGTGAGGCTGTGGAGTGCTTTGCAAACTTTCCACTGTGGCATCACTAACAGGAGAGGACAAATGTGAACCCTTCTGGGGCCTGGGTGGGGCTAAAGCAGGCCAGCCATGAGCCAGGAATCTGCGACTTGATTTTAAAAGCTATGTGAATGCTGCATTCTTCTTAGTATATCTGTGTTTGTTATTAAAAAATAATAACTTTCCCTCAAATCTTCAACTCAAAGTTGTACTCCAGGAGGACACACCTTTTCTTTTTTTCTCCTCTGGCTTTGAGATCCCCTGGTACATTGACACAACACTTGCAGTTTGTTTTACCAGGTGTTGTTCCATAGTATTAGCATGTTATTGTAGCCCTGGTTGGTGTGGCTCGGTTGACTGGGCATCATCCCATGCACTGAAAGGTTGCCAGTTCGATTCTCAGTCAGGGCACATGCCTGGGTTGCAGGTTCAATCCATGTTTCACTTTCACATCGATGTTTCTCTCTCCCTTCCTCTCTCTCTAAAAATCATTTAAAATATTTTTATTTATTCATTTGTTTTTATTTTTATTTCTTTATTGATTTTAGAGAGAGAGTAAGGGAGAGAGAGAGAGACATCAATGAGAGAGAACATCGATTGACTGCCTCCTGCATACCCCTTGCTGGGGATCGGGCCCACAACCTGGGCATTGAACCAGCGACCTCTTGGTGCATGGATCAATGCTCAACCGCTGAGCCACACTGGCTGGACTATAAAAATATTTTTAAAAACACAGGTCATTGTAACTACTTAATTAATGTGTCTCTCACTGCAAAACCATAAGCTCATTTGGAGCACAGGATATCATCTGTTTTGTTTACTCCTATTGTCCCAGCAGTGTCTGGAAAACATGGGTTTTTAATAGATGTTTGTTGAATGACTATACAAACCTGAGCTGGAAAAGGAATGTAAAGATTTTGACATTGTCCTTTTTCTTAGAATTTGTGGTGTAGCTGGAAAGAGAACCATAGATGTAACATACATGAAAAGGTAATGGGAGAACAAGGGGTGAACAGCAAATTGTGAACATAGGCAATTTTAACTGAGGAAGCAGAGCAACTTCTGTGGCCTCAGAAAATTCCCTGACAGAGCGTGGAGGCAGATATCGAAATGAGCTCTAGACCAGTAGGTCACTTCACCTCTCTGAGCTCATTTCCTTCATCTGGCATTTGTTGCGCAATATTCATTGGACGCCTGCTCTGGTTCAAGACCTGTGCCGAGAGCCAGGATTATAACAGTGACTAAAATTGATAGAGTCTCCACCCTCACCGAGGTTACCAAGGAAAACAAGATAAAATAAGCAATTGCTATAAAGGCAAAGAAAGCTCTGATCAAGTAGTGTGCCATGGGGGTGAGGAGTGGCTTGACCTTGTCTGGGGGTCTGAACAAGCCTCGCTGAGGAGTTGAAGCTCACATTGAGACTAGAAGATGAGCAGGACAGCAGTGAGCCAGAGCAGGAGGGGGTAAGAGCGCGCCGCAGAGGGAACAGCATAAGGCATGATCCAGGACCTGGAAGTGGTCCAGGAGGCTGGAGCCAGGAGGAGCTGCGGGGAGTGCAGTGCAGGATGAGGCTGGTGAGGATGACAGAGGCCAGACTGTGAATTTGAGCTGTATCCTCAAGGCAATGGGAAGCCTCTGGAGAATTTTAAGTAAGTAGAGTAGAGTTGTTTTTAAAAAATCACTTTGGTCATTTGTATGGCGAGTGGATTGGTAGGGGGTAAGAGGGAGGGGGCAGTGCAGTAGAGTGAAGTAGGTGGATTCTTAACAGATTTGGGTAAAGACAGGATTTGGCGATTGATGAGTGGAGAGGAGACAAGGAAGAGAAGCTGTTTGGAAGGAAAGATGGTGAGAGTACTTCTGGGGAGCCTGAGGCAGCCAAATAGGGATGTCAGTTCAGCAGTTGGAAATATATAAATCTAGCCCTCAGGAACAAAGTCTGGAACAAAGATTTAAGGATCTTCAGGGTACGGGTTATAATTAAAACATTGAAATGAGTTCCCCCTGGGAAAATGTGTAGTGTGAGAAAAGAAGATCTAAGACAGGACCACGCAACTCGCCAGTATTTACAGTGAAGGGAGAGGAATTGTCCAAAGAGACTGAGGCGGAGTGATCAGAGAAGTTGGAGGAAACCCATCTGTGCTGCTGGACCGGGTGATCTTTGAGGCCTCGGTCAGCTCTGACTGTGGTCCCAGGGAGCTGGAATCTGAGCCAGGGCTCAAAGGCAGAGCACAAGGATAAGCCATGAGAACGAAGGAGGGCATTCCAAGTGGTATTACTGTATCAGCCATGGCCCTCGTAAGAAACAGAGGACACACTCAAACTGAATAATTGGAAGGAATTTTCATAAAGAGACTATTTACAAAGATGTAGGGAGGGTTTAAGGAATCCAGTGAGGCAGAAATCTGGCCCCAGCCACAGACAGACCCTTGACCACCCCAAGGACTGAAGTCAGCAAGGGGAGTGCAGCTGTATAAAGAAGGCTGCCCAATAGGAGACGTGGCCTCTGGACCGCCCTCTCCCCTGCTCTCCAGTTTCCTGCTAGTGCCTCCTATTGGCCAAACAGAAACCAGAGAGCAATGGAGCCCACTGGTGCAGTGTAAACTCATCCTCCTCCTGGGGCACAGAACAGGGTGGAGAGGGGATGTGGAGGGGCAAACAAGATGTCCAGAACAATTACGTTGGAAAATGGAAGTGCATGGATGAAAGAATATATTCGTTTCTGTTGCCGCTGTCACAAATTCAGTGGCTTAAAACAACCCAAATTTATTATCTTACAGTTTGGGGGGTTAGAAGTCCAAAGCAGGTTTTATTGGGCTAAAGTGAATGCATTCCTTTCTGAAGACTCTAGGGGAGAATCTACTTCCTTGCCTTTTCTAACTTCCAGAGACTCCCTCCCCCCATTCCTTGGCTCTCCGCCCCTTCCTCCATCTTCAAAGCAACTGCATCTGCTTCTGTGGTCACATCTTGTTCTCTGACTCCTCTGCTTTTCTCTTTCCTCTTTTAAGAGCCCTTGTGATTAACTGGGCCCACCCAGATAATCCAGGTTAACTACCCTATTTTAAAATCTTTGATTTAATCACTCCGGTCTCTTTGCCATGTACAGGTTCTGGGGATTCGCACGTGGACATCTTTAGGGAGGTATTAGTCTGTCTACCACATAGAGTGAATAACCCATTTTGACTGGATTGGAGGGCTCCCTAGGAAAGTAATGAAAACAGAAAACAGGAAGTGCAGATCAAAGCCAAATTACAGAGCTTTGGATGCTGGCCTGTCTGAATGTTCTGTAGACACGAGGGAGCCGTTGAGGTCCTTCACCAGGGTAGTGGCTTGTTAGCACTGTTAAGAAAGATGATCTGATCGTGGTGCTCTGGGTGGCCTAGAGGGAAGAACAGAAATCTTTTAAGATGCGATTAGAGTAGTGCAGGCCCCGAGAAACCAAAGTTTAAAACCAGAGTGACAGGAAGGGATGGTGTGAAAAGGAGCGTGCAGTAAGATTCTACAAGATGGCTAACCAACCGGACATGGAATGAAGGGGAGGAGTCTGAGCTTCGGAAGTGACTGACTGGTAGGTTAGTGGTAACATCTAGAAAATCAGGGAAGCAGATCTGTTTCAGGGGAAGGAAAGGGGTAGGGGTATAGTGGTAGAATCCAGGAATAGAAATACAAATAGAACCTTATCAACTCTAAGATACAATCAGTTGAAAACACACCAATAGCCCGGCCAGTGTGGCTCAGTGGTTGAACATCGACCCATGCACCAAGAGAGCTCTGGTTCGATTCCCGGTCAGGGCACATGCCCAGGTTGTGGGCACGATCCCCAGTGAGGGGCATGCAGGAGGCAGCCAGTCAGTATTCTCTCTAATCAATGTTTCTATCTATCTCTCCCTTTCCCTTTTTCTCTCTCTAAACATCAATAAAGAAAACACACCAATATTTTATGTACCGCTAAGAAAAAATTAAAATATGGTACATGCCTTCTCATAAAAAAATATATAATTTTTTACTTTATTGAAAAAAGCTGTTGTAGACTTACACACAGGTTTTTTAAGTCTTTTTTCATTGACATAAAATAAAATGCACATAGTTAAAGTACACAGTATGATAAGTGTTGACATATTCATGCGCCTGTAAACCTATCACCACAGCAAAAGTAATGAACATATGCATAACCCCATTTCCTCATGCCCCTTAGTCATCTGTCCCTCTGTCTCGCTGTACCTCTCTTTGATCCCTAAGCAACCACTGATTTGCTTTCTGTCACATAGATCAGTGTACATTTTCTAGAATTTTAGATAAATGAATCTGTGCCATATGCATTCTTTTGGCACTTGCTTCTTTCATTCCATATCATTATTTTGAGATTCATCCATGTCATCATGTGTATCAATAGTTCATTTGTTTTTATTTCTGAGTGGATTCCACAATGTAGATATATCACAATTTGTTTATCCATCCACCTACTAATGATTATTTAGGTTGTTTACAATTTCTGGTTATTACAAATAAAGCTGCTATGAATACACACAGATTTTAAAAATAACATATCATCCCTGTGCATACATTAAAAGGGAAAATGCAAGTGAAATGAATTGGCTGCTATTCTTAAAATGTCTTCATGTTCAGATTCCAACTTTTTGAATCATTTTTTTGACTCACAGTCATCAGTGTCTGGTTTTTTCCACCCAGTTTCTCCTCTGTGCCATCAAGAATGATAATTTTATAAAAGTTATTGATGTTGGCTCTTAAGCTATTGTGTAATTATATGGAACTGGCCTAATCTGGACCTTCCTTTGAGAGTGTCGCTAAATACACCTGAGTCGCTGCCTCTCCCCTCCCTCGTCACTAGGATGTAAAAGAGTCCCTGGGATTTTTTTCCAAATCCCTGACACCCGTTCTGCTCATTTTGATATTTTATGCATATGTAGCAGTGACAAGTGTATCTCGACTGCTGCTGTGTCACGGGTTGTAGAGCCATCATTGTAAGACACATCTCAGTTTCAGATGTGGGAAACAGTGCATCTTGGAATTCGTTAGGGAGGGTAGTTCAACCAATTCGTTTGGTGGCTAAGTGCCCAGCTGATTGAGATCCTTGTCCAGAATCACACAGTAAATTGGTGGTAGCTGGGACCAGAACAAAGTGCATATGATCCAGTGGGTTTCTCTGACTTTAGTGGGATGAGTTTTGTTTTGTTTTTACTGGAATATAGCATTTAAAGCTAAAAGAAGATGGGCTGATGAAAGGAAGAGAGTTACATCATCTATGGAAACAACGCATAAATAGAAAATCACCAACTTGAATATGGTGAATAGTTGGATTAATAAGGAGAGGGAACAACATTCTTTCCATGGCAACTCATCTTTCATTCTTACTGTCTGAATTACCCAGGTCATTCCTCTACTTTAAAAATTTGTGCCATCAAGTGGCTTCGTATCTCCCAACAGAGCAAAGCCCAGGTTCCTTGGCAAGGCATATAGGGAAGGCCCTTCACAGGTCTCTTCCTTGTCTTTAGTTCTTGCCCTCCCCTCCCTGAAACCCTTCCTTCTAGACACACAAAGTGTTCACCAACTTACCATGTACCTTCTTTTTTGTACCTTTGTTTATGCTGTCCCTTTGTCCTAAGAATGACCCTTCCCCACTCATATCTTCCCTGTGACCTCTTCCTTCAAGTCTCAACCTCAACCTCTTTTTCACAGTGTCCTCTCAAACTTAGACCCCTTATCCAATCATTTCCTCATGTGTTTTAAACCTACTTTATACATCAGTTCTGTTACAACACTTAGCAAGTGGTACTATCCTATGTGTGTGTCTTGCTGAGCTGTGTTCTCCTTGGAGAAGAGGTCATATCTTGTTTATCTTTGTGTTCCTGTTTCCTAGAACTCTGCCTGGCAATTAGTGGGTATACAGTCGGCCCTCATTTATCGCGGTTAATCAGTTCCAGACTTTACTGCAATAAATGAATTTCCACAAAGTAGAATTCTTTATTTACATACAGTTGTCCCTCGCCACTTCGCGCTTCGACTTTGGCGGCTCCACTCTATCGCAGTTTTTTCGAGTGTAGTGTGGTGTAGTGTGGTGTGGTGTGGTGTGGTGTGGTATGGTATGGTATGGTATGGTATGGTATTTAAAAAAACCGTGATAGAGTGAAGCTGCGAAAGTCAAAGCACGAAGTGGCGAGGGACGGCTATACAGCAAATATGAATTGTTTTAACTGATAATAATACCTCCTAAGGAGAAACACAGTTGGTTGAGTACACTGTTATTTCCTGAATGCAGTATTATATTTCTAGGGAATACCTGTAAAATCCTCTGCAAAAAAACGAGGGATTGAGTAAAAATTTCATTGTGAGTGGAAGTTTAGGGATGAGGTGGTATAAAAAGAGGGGACTGAAAGGAGAATGGACTAGGGGTGTAAAGAATTAAGCAGGAGCCCGGCCAGTGTGGCTCACTGTTTGACATTGACCCATGCACCAAGAGGTCCCTGGTTCGATTCCCGGTCAGGACACATGCCCAGGTTGTGAGCCCGATCCCCAGTCGGGGGCATGCAGGAGACATCCAGTCGATGTTTTCTCTCATTGATGTTTCTAAGTCTCTCCTTCCTCCCTCTCTAAAATCAATAAAGAAAAAAATAAATACATTAATAAAATAGAAAAAAAAAAAGAATTAAGCAGGATGGCCCAGGAAACAAAAAGGAAATGGGACTAAGAAGAGAATGGTAGCCAGGCCCGTGTGGCTCAATTGGTTGAGCATCGTCCTGTGCACCAGGAGGTCACCAGTTGGATTCCTGGTCAGGGCATCCAATATGCTTTCAATACCTGGGTTGTGAGCTCGATCCCCAGTGGGGAATCAAAGGAGGCAGCTGGTCGATGTTGGGTTTTTTGTTTCTTTTTTTGTTAATCCTCACACGAGGATTTTTTTTCATTGATTTTTAGAGAGAGTGGAAGGGAGGGAGGGAGGGAAAAAGAGAGAGAGAGAGAGAGAGATCAATTGGTTGACTCCCACAGGCACCTCGACCAAGGCTGGAGATTGAACCTGCAACCCAGGTACATCCCTTGACCAGGACTCAAACCCCAAACTCTTCAATGTGTCGGCCAGTGCTCTAACCACTTAGCACACCAGCCAGGGTTTGATGTTTCTCTCTCTCCCTTTCCCTTCCTCTCTCTGCAATCAATAAAAAAATTATACACACCCACACATATACATATACATATATTTGGGTGTTGTTTTTTTAAAGAGAAAATAGAAAAGGAAAAGAGAGGAGGAAAGTGGAGAGGGTGCTCATGCAGCCAGGATTTTAGAATCGACTTGGTTTAATGGCGGAGGAGCCACTGGACAATGCTTTCTCACACGGACGTCCCAAACACTCTTTCCTGAATGAACCCCATTTTGTATTCTTCATATCACTCTTTCTCTGAAAAGACACAAGCGTGCTTCTCACAGCTGCCTTACAATTCATGCATTGTTCCTGAGCTTTCTGTGGAAAGCTGGAGGAGGCAGAGTAGTGTGGTAGAGAGACTCTCACTACCCTGGGAATCAGAAGGCCGGGCACATGCCAGTTCTGGAGCCTCAAGCCACTCTTTATCTCAGACTCTTCATCTGTAAAATGGGTTCTTAATGTTTGTCTAGGCTTTCTTTTCAGGTTGTTGTAAAGATCTAAGCAAGTAAAATAATATGTAGGAAAACACTTTGTAAGTGGTCAGGTTGCTCTGCAAATGAAAGTAATATTGCCTTTTTTGTTGACTTATGCGTCCAATAGAGACTTCACTGGCAGATAGAATAGCCCCATCTCCTGTTAATAAATCCTGTTTACAGAAAGGAGATAACAGTGTTTCTTTCTTATTAGTAGTATTCTGAAGTCTCGGGAAGCTGGCCCATTTAAATGTCCGTGGCCCATGAGAAAGGCATATGAGAAACCATGGCACTCCCTTTTCAAAAAGAGCTGGAGAAATACAAGAACATTGATGAAGATGAGCTTCTTGGAAAACTCTCAGAAGAGGAACTGAAACACTTGGAAAATGTTCTTGATGACCTAGATCCTGAGGTTAGTGACCTAGAACTGAAGCAGTGTGGTTGGTGATAGTCCAGGGTAAATAGCATGGCATGGTCCTGAAACAATAGTGTAGAAATTTCTTAGCCCCAAATGCAAATTCTGTGTTCTTCCCTGATTGGTTCTGAGTCACATTCTTACACATTTATGGAGACCCTCAGTAACAACCATCTATAATATGATATGGCAAATGTAGTAGTTCTCAAAAACCAGTTTAACGAAAATGGGGAAAAATAGTTTCCATTGGTTGATGAAAGACTAGTCTGACTTGGGAGACAAGAGAGGAAAGAGAGAAAAGGAACAAATCTTACCAAGTTTCTTCTATGAGTCACACGTTATGCTAGGCACAAAAGCCCCTTAGGTAAATTATATTATTCCCATTTCATAAATGAGGGGAAAACTAGAAAAAGTAATTTACCTAAGATCCCATACTAGTAAATGTCAGAGATGGTATTTAAACCAGGTCTTTAACCTCAAAGGCAGATCTTTTTTATATCTAGTTTTTTAAAAAATGTATAACCTTGGCCAGTGTGGTTCAGTTGGTTGGGCATCATCCTACGCACCGTAAAGTTTGACTCCCAGTCAGAGCACATGCCTGGACTGCGGGCTCAATCCCCAGTAGGGGATGTGCAAGGGGGCAGCCGATCAGTGTTTCTCTCTCACATCTATGTTTCTTTCTCTCTCTGTTCCTCTCTCTAAAAAAGTCAATAAAAACATATTTTTAAAAAATGTATAAATATCTTGAAATCTTTGGTGATCCTACAACAATAGGTAGATTAGAATAACCATGACCATGATATCAAGTATATTAATATTTTTATGAGTTCTTGAAAAGCTAAGTAACTTGTTACAGTGTTTGTTTAGCAAGCACTTTCTTCAGCCCTGCTGGTATTATATTAAACTTAGAATCAGTGGCATCCAAAATAATGATTTTGCTATAAATAAAAATGTCACTAAAAATTATTTATATGATAATCTGATGTGGCAGATTGTATTTACTTTTTTTTTTTTATTCCTCACCTGAGGATATTTTTCCACTTATTATCAGATAGAGTGGGAGGGAGGGAGAGAGAGAGATTCAGAGAGAAACATCGCTGTGATAGAGCCACATCAACTGGTTGCCTCCTGCATGACCCAACAAGGGCCAGGGATGAACTGCAACCGAGGTACATGCCCTTGACTGGAATCAAACCCGAGACTCATTGATCCGTGAACCAATGCTCTAACCACTAAGCCAAACCATCTGGGGCTGTATTTACTTTTGTTGATTTTTTTTTTTTAGGGAGAGAGAAATAGAAACATTGATTGGCTGCCTCCTGCACTCCTACTGGGGATTGAGCCCACAATTTAGGTATGTGCCCAGACCGGGAATCAAACTGGGACCTCTCAGTCCACAGGACAACACTCAATCCACTGAACCACACCGGCTGGGCAGGCTGTATTTACTTTTAAAAATATAAGTATTCTGTTTGTATTGTTTAAAATTAAGGAAGGAATCTCTGAGCTTAATCAAGCAGGTATCAACATCTACGATAATATTCACTTACCTGCTTGGATGTTTTCCCAGAAGAGGAGTTAGAAATAAGAGAGTGTAGCCATAATGGCTCCTTTGTAGAATCTCCGTGTGCCTTCCGTGTTGTACCTTGGCTACCGATCTGGCCAAACCTAAGTGGGATCTGTGAGCCTGTGAAGGGAGGCTGGCTTTTTGTCATCATGTTCTAGAAGGCAGCTGCAGAAGACCAGAAGCTGCTCCAGCCATCTGTGTGCTGCCTGCACTCGCTGGGAGCCCTCCACTCAGCACAGGATATTAGAGCAAGTAGGGCCTCAGATATGCCAAAGAACCCCATTCTGAGCTTACACCCACATCCCCACATCTCCGCACAGATATCCGTCATATGCTTCCCTCATATACAGTGGGGGGTGGGGGGAAACAAAGTATCAGTTGGGCAGACACCTTCCTTCCTGCTCATACCTCTGTCTTATCAGAGTGCCCTGCTACCAGCTGGATTCCGACAGAAAGACCAGACACAGAAAGCAGCCACCGGCCCGTTTGACCGCGAGCACCTCCTCATGTACCTGGAGAAGGAGGCTTTGGAACAGAAAGACAGGGAAGACTTTGTGCCTTTCACTGGAGAAAAGAAAGGTAAGGACAACAGGTGGTGCATCTTGGGACAGAGGTACTCCTAAGAGCGTTGTCCTGGAAGGTCAAGCAAGGAAAATGACCTGGGAATGGGAAATAAGCCCATAAACTGGATTCAGTAGTAAAAAAGAATCATAGCAGCCCGGCCAGTGAGGCTCAGTTGGTTGAGCATCATCCATGCACCAAGAGGTCACCTGTTCGATTCCCGGTCAGGACATATGCCCGCGTTGGAGGCTCAATCTCCAGTAGGGAGTGTTGCCCTCTCCCTCTCTCTCTAAAAAATCAATAAAAACATATTTTATATTTATTTATTTATTTATTTATTTATTTATTTATTTATTTATTTATTTATTTTTATCCTCACCTGAGGATATTTTTCCATTTTTTTGTTCAGATAGAGTGGGAGGGAGAGAGAGGAAGAGAGAGAGAAACATCGATATGAAAGGGACACATCGAGTGGCTGCCACCCGCATGACCCAACCAGGGCCAGGGACAAACTGCAACTGAGGTACATGCCCTTAGAGGGAACTGAACCCGGGTTTCTCGGGACCACAGGCCAATGCTCTAACCGCTGAGCCAAACCGGCCAGGGCTAAAAACATATTTTTTAAAAAAAGGAATCATGGCTGATGGATATTTGTGTAGATATTTTTCCAGACTCATAGAATATACACCACCAAGAGTGAACTGTAATGTAAACTATAAGCCTTGGGTAATAATGATATCAATGTAGGTTCATTGATTGTAACAGATATAACACTGTGCTGTGGGATATTGATAGAGGGGAGGTTGTCAGTGTGGGGCCAGGGGATATATGGGAACTCTCAGTACTTTCCTCTGTGAATCTAAAACCTGCTCCCAAAAATAAAGTTCATTAACTAAGTAGCAAAGAAGCATGGAGGCTAATTAAATGAATGCTTAGAGTGTGATGGTACTCAAATTAGTTCTATTAAAAAAAAAAATCTTAATTCCCAAAGAAAAAGTATTGGAAGTGTGAAGCAGAGTTGTGCCTGAAAGAGGGTCCGTAGGTGTGAGTGGTTTCTCTTAGCCCGGTGCTTTACCTGCTGCAGAGGTCTACTCCGCGTCTGGGCGTTGGCTCTGTTCCTTTAGATGCTGCCTTTAGAGGTCAGAGCAGTAAATCATTCATTCATTCAGCATTTGCCTTCTCTGTGCTGAGCCAAGTGCCAGGTGCTGGGGCCACAGTGAGTAAGCCCCTGCCCTGCCCTCAAGAAGCTTGCAGTCTAGTGAGAGAAACACTATGATAGACCTGGGGAGGCCCTGAGGAGTATGGAGCGAACTCAGGATCAAGACAGGAAACCCTGCCTCCTTACTTTCAACACTTACCCTCTTTGGAGGAAGAAGTGGGTACCAATTACCTGCCCGGGTTCTTCAGTTATAGATGGCAACTTGGGCCCATAGGTACTAATGAAATCATTGATAACCTCATGGAAACAACAATCTTTTTTATAAGATTTTTAAAATTGATTTTTAGAGAGAGAGGAAGGGAGAGGGAAAGAGAGAAACATCGTGAACATCAGTGGGCTGCACCCTGCATGCCCCCTACCCAGGATCAAGCCGGCAACCCTTCAGTGCACTAGATGATGCCCAGCCAACCGAGCCACACCAGCCTAGGCTACCGCAGTCTTTTTGAAACACAAATCAAATCATGTTGCTTCTCTGCTTAAAGCCCCAAATCCTTACTGTGGTCCTCACAGTCCTGGGAGAGTTCACCCTGCCCACCTTTCTGACTGCCTTCTCTCACTAAGCCTCAACCCCAGTATCTTCCCTCTGTTCCCCGAACCTGCCGAGTTGCTTTCCCATCTCAGTGTCTTCTTGTGGACTCTTCCCGCTGACACACATCCCCATTTTTAACATTTTTTTTTTTTTAAATCCTCACCCAAGGATATTTTTTATTTATCTTCAGACAGACTGGGAGGGGGAGAGAAGGAGAGAAAGGGGGAGAGAAAGAAACATTAGCGTGAGAGGGACACATCGATTGGTTGCCTCCCACACAACCCCGACCAGGGCCAGGGACGTGCAACTGAGGTGCATGCTCTTGACCGGAATCGAACCCACCTACCGCTAGGCCAAACCAGCCAGGGCCCATTTTTTACATTCTGGGCCTCCAGCTTTCCCTTCATCTGAATAGACCCCTTCTTTCTGCCCTGACACTCATGTATTACTTTCACAGCACTGTGACGGTATTTATCCTTTTGTGTATTCGTCTCGGATACTGTGTGTTTTCCACATTAGAGTGAGATCTCCACTGTGAGGCTGTGTCTCTCTAACACCCTAGCACAGAAACTGACACTGGGGAGGCACTCGATAAATATGGAATCGCGTGAATGCCATCTCTGAGCTCCTGTGTCATGGCCATGGGGGAGGAACACAGCTCCTGCTGGCATGAGTCACAGCAGTGCCGCCTTCGCCTCCGAGGCGTCCGGGCTGCTCCGAACCATGTGTGTTCAATGGGTCATGCACCACTGATAATGTCATTTTATTTTTTTTTTGTACGTGCCCCTAGCGAGAACCAAACCCGGGACTCTCTGGTCCGCAGGCCGAAGCTCCAACCACTGAGCCAAACCGGCCAGGGCTAACGTCATTTTATTAAGAAAGTAAAGTTGAAGAGTGACAAACTGGGCAGAATGGCCGCCATCAACAAATCATCAAACAACAAGTGTTGGCGAGGGTGTGGAGAAAAGGGGACTCTAGTGCACTGCTGGTGGGAATGCAGACTGGTACAGCCACTATGGAAAACAATATGGTGTTACCTCAAAAAATTAAAAATTGAACTTCCATTTGACCCAGTGATCCTATTTCTAGGAATATACCCTAAGAAGCCTGAAACACTAATCAGAAAGAATACATGTATCCCCATGTTTGTAGCAGCACTATTTACAGTAGCTAAGATCTGGAAACAGCCCAAGTGTCCATCAGTAGACAAATCGATTAAAAAGCAGTGGTACATATACACAATGGAGTACTATGCAGCTGTAAGAAAGATCTCTTATCCTTTGAAACAACATAGAGGGACCTGGAAAGTATTATCCTAAGCGAAACAAGCCAAACAGAGAAAGACAAGTATCATATGATCTCACTTATTTGTGGAATATAACGAACATAACAGTCTGAGGAATGGGGTAGTCCCAAGGGCATGGAAGTGGGGTACAGACTGACAATCCCCAGAAGAGGGGGTGGTGGGGGAGAGATAAACCACAGAACTTATATGTATGCACGAACAATGGACATGGACAACAAAGCTGGGGACAGGGCAGGTGGGAAGGGGAGGGGGGAATCTGTGGGGGGGAAGGAGAAACATCTGTAACAAAAATAAATAAATTTAAAAAAATAAGAAAGTGTGGGTTTTATGGCAGGGCCTCCCTTGCCCAAGTCTAAGGGTAATGCTGTTGATTGATGGAAGGGAGGGAGGTAGAAGCCACTTCTCTCTGTGTAAGGACTATAGTCTCCTTGGAACTCAGTGTTGCAGAATGCAGAACTCCTCTGACCTTCCTTCCCTGCAATGGTGGATTATTGATATTGGCATCATCTCAGCCATTAAGGCATCCCAGTTGGATGTGCAATGACTTAATGACTCGGCTCTTAATGGCCAGAGCTGCATTCTCTAGTGGGTCTACTTACCCTGCAATAAGGCAGCAGCACACAATGGTTTTGTTTTTCTTCTGATTTAAAGGGAGAGTCTTTATCCCCAAGGAAAAGCCCATAGAAACTCGTAAAGAAGAAAAAGTGACCCTTGATCCAGAACTGGAAGAAGCTTTGGCCAGTGCCTCCGACACCGAACTCTACGATCTTGCAGGTTAGTCTTCAGCTCTGGGTCACTTTCCTGTTTGGCTCTGGGACCTCCAGGCTGGCACCATAGCAGTAGCCTCTGAGCTTCTCCTTAGCTACTGATTTTGATTGTAATGCCTGGTTGATTTCAGTCTTATGTAGCTGTAAGACTTGAGCAAGCATTCTGCTTTATTTCGGCTATAAAATGCCCCAATTATACCCATCCTACCAAACTCAAGAGTTTCTAAGAAGTCAGGGAATAAAGATGAAGGAGTGCTGAGAAGTTAGGCGATAAAACAACAGCCCTTCTGCTTTCTAAAGAGCTTTCATATTTGGCACTTTCTCATCACAAAATTTCCATGAAGTTCTTGCCCTTCCCCAGTTGCCATTCCATTTGATCCCCACTAAGAGGTCTGTTAAACCGAACTGTGGAACAGGAGTAATTTACTGTTGTCCACTCAGTATGGTACGTCCACATTCAGTCCAATCTGCTGACCTTTTTTCTAGTTTTCTTAACAGTAGCAACAATAATTATTGGTAATAGTATCTGAATTGGTTTTACATGCAGATAAAAAAAAAGCCCCAAAAGTACAAAAGAATATTTAATGAAAGTAAGTCTCTCACCTTAATTACCTTAGCCCCCTCCCATTTCTTGTATATCTTTCGAGAAAGAGCCCACTCGTATCCCAGCATATTTGTGTCCCAGTGGGATGCACTTTTTTCCAAATGGGATGGATATGTGGATTATTCGGGTCATTAGGTCATCACAGGAGAGCAGTGCTTTAAAAAACAGCCCGTAGCTTTAGCAAGAATTCTCACATTTTTATTCCATTGGAAGACATGTCATTACAATCTCCTTCCTCCCAGGAGAACCAGCTATGCCTTATTCTAATAGCATGCAAGCCATTCCAGCTGACTTGCCTCTTTCTGTGCTGTCAGTGGTCAGTATTAAATTCACGTTCTTGAATCCCTCTCGGAAGTCACTGCAGCAGCTGAGGCACCTGTGCCCCACAGTTAGGAAGGTGCTTAGCAGTGACCAGTCTTCTTTATTTTATTTTTTATCCTCACCCAAGGATATTTTTCCATTGATTTTTAGATGGGGGGGGGGCAGATAGGGATGAGAGAGAGAGAAACATTGAGGTGAGAAAGACACATCAACTGGTTGCCTCCCCCCATGACTCCAGCCGGGGCCAGAGGTCAAACTTGCAACCCAGGTACATGCCCTCCTTGACCAGAATTGAACCTGCAATCCTTTGGTCAGTGGGCCAACACTCTAATCGCTGAGCCAAACCGACCACAGCATGACCAGTCTTCTTAGCCCTGTGGTTGCTGTGGAGGGATCATATCGTGGTTACTGTTCCTCCGGAAGGTTGCCTCCTGGTCTGTACTGGAATTGCCCAAAGGGAGAATGCAGGGCTGGGCTTAACTTCCCAGGAAATACCTAAGAAGGAAGAAAGAGATAAACACCCATCATTTGGAAGATACTAGATCCTAAAATTCATGTAGTAAAACTAGGGGCATAATCCCAAAAGAAAACTGGCTTATTCATTTTACGTAGCCTCCCTCCCTCAGCAAGTGCCCCTCAGCGCTCAGGAGGAAGCCCAGTTAGGGTGGGTGGCAGCGTCCCCTCTAGGGTGGCTCTCTCAGGAAGATGTAGAGCAGTCCCTGGGTGAATGGGCTGCCAGCCTTTGGAAGAGTAGCAGTGCCCTGCCCACCTTACTACAGCAGACCGAGAGCAGGACAGGTGGTTCATCAGCACCTGCACTGAGCACCTGCACAGCGGCCGCATTTCGGTATGGTCACTATCCATCCCAGTCTAGTTCTCAGCTCTGCTGTTCTGGAGACTTGATCTTGTCAATGACATAGCAGCTCAGATTGGGGATCAGGGGGTGGGGCTGACTCGCTTTCCAGGTTCACAGGAACGGATAACACAAAAATTAACACTTGGCAATGGGAGCCAAATGATAATTAGAAGTTATTAGTGAGTATGGGGCCAAAGCAAGATATATTTGTTGGGTGGTCTCAGTGGCCTGTGCTTATCAAATAGGGCATTTTGTTCCTAGACAATGCCAGGAACACAGTGACAAATTCTTAATTACAAGCAGGAATTTCTAAAGCACTTAGAACAGTGCCTGACACATAAGAAGTCATTTAACCTTTGTAGTAGATAAAGTATAATTATTATCCTTATTTTACAGATGAGGAAACCGAGGCTCAGAGGCATTTAGTAATTTCTCAAGTCATACAGGTAGTACATGATAGGGTTCAAACTCTGGCTGACTGCTGCTGGGTGCCCCTCTTAACCCCTAGACTTGCTAGCTCTAAACATTTGCTCTTTCTTTTGGTGTGCTGGCCACGTCCCTTCTTCTAATATGTCAATTATAACACAGCTGCTGAGGAGCTCAGAGGTGCGTCTCTGCCACCTGTGAACAGATGAGCTATTCTGGGACCCTTCACCTGTAATTTTATTAGCAAAGGGAAGGCTGGTTGCAGGGCTGCAGCTTCAGCCTGCCTGCTGTTCATGCTCCCCAGTGCTGTTTCTCACATGCTGTGCTGCCTCCTGGTGCAAGTTCCGTGTAATACAGGAGACTCAGAATCGGAGCATGCTCAGCCTTCTATTGCTGGCATCTCTTTTATTTCACCCCTGGGATGCTCTGCTCGGGGAAAGGACACGCTTCTCTTGGTGAGGCTTACACTGAAAGAGACCCATGATCTTTCTGCTCTTTACCTCTGGAAAAATACATGCCATCATCTATATAATGTTGGATCTTAAAATATCCTTAGACTCAGTTCTACCCTCACATTTTACTGATGAGAAAGCTGAAGAGTTGGATCTACTTTACTAGGAGGTCTCGGCAGATTTTCAGTAATTTGGGGCCATAACTAGACTACCACCCCTCAGATCCTAAATGGTGTCACAGGTACAGATGTAGAAGGACCTGTGAAGATTGCTGGTGGTCTTGCAAGGAAATCGTTTGTTTGAATGTATGAGTTTATTTAACAGGATACATGTACCACTCGCTATGCAAGGGAATGGGGGTCTGGAGACTTGTCTTTATGATACAAAGAATTCCTCTTCAAGGAACAAATTAATAGTGTGGATATCCTAACGTTTTCCCAAACTTAATGTTTATTCACTGATTTTCTTTGCTTTCAGCTGTTCTTGGAGTACATAATTTGCTCAATAATCCAAAGTTTGATGAAGAAACATCCGACACTAAAGGTGGCAAAGGACCTGTGAGAAGTGAGTTGACATGGAATCTGTGGTCGGTGAGACTTGGGAGCCTCCAGGAGTTGCTGGGAGGAGAGGCCTGTTGGCTGGGCCTCCTAGTGAATCCAGGCTTTGAAGGTGGCTTTTGTCATTTCACCAAGGATCACTGGGCTCAAACCAGAACAGAGTAGCTGATAATGGGAGCTCTGTCTGGCAGTGTAACTAGTAACAATCAGTTGTTTTGTCCAAAACACACTCTCTTGGTAGGTCCCTTCAATCAAAAGATAAAATTGCTGATAGCAAGGTTGCATAGTCAGCACAGAATGCAAACAGAGTTTCATGTTCTCAAGGATGTTTTAATCAACTGTAGTATCTTAGATAAGTTCCTTTCTCTATTTGGGTGTCTTTTTGTCTCAGTAATTAATGGTTGCTTGTCATTAGAATTTGAATACCCACTTCCCCCAGAGAGCAGGAAAGACACACTGGCATGGATTTGCTCACACAGAAAGTGCCAGAACACTGTCTTCCAGTCAGCCTTTCATGGAGAAGTTTCAGTTCATTAGACTCCCACTTACTCATTAGTCATCTTTCAGATACCTACTGTGTGTCAGGGGTGTTCTAGGCTTGGGTCCAAAGATAAAAGAAAGATGGTCACTGCCCAAAGGAACTTATCTGCTTGTGGTAGGGACAGACCAGGTGAGTTTGGTACAATGTGGTCTAGGTGCCGTAAAAATTCACCAAAGATCACAGCGTTTCTGAGATTAATTATGTTTTATTTGCTTTGATGAAAACTTGGGAGATGCTTTCTAGTCTCAGCAGCATATTTATGCATCATCATTTATACTGGGTAATTTACCCAGACAATGAGCAGTATTCCTTTTCTTCCTAGTTTCTTATGCATACAGATGAAAAACGTTCATCATTGTTAATTTGAACATCAAAGGGTAAACTTTCTGACAACATATTTGCTATTAGAAGTTGGGTGCACTTTTCGACAGCATGGATGGGCCTGGAGAATATTATGCTAAGTGCAATAAGCCAGTCAGAGAAAGAGAGGTACCATAAGATTTCACTCATATGAGGAATTTAAGGAACACACTGAACTACCAAGAAAAGCAGAGACAGACTCATACATAGAGAGCAGGCAGATAGCTCTGGGGGAAGTGGGGTGGAGGGATTGAGCAAAAAAGAAAGAAGAGAGAGAGAATCACGGACATGGACAGCAGTATGGTGATTACAAGGGTGGATGGATTGGGTGGAGGTGGAAGAGCGCATCGAGGGGATCAAAGGTGATGGAAATAAAAACTTTTTAAAGTCTTTACTTTTATACATACACATACATATCATTAACTTTAAAAAAAAAAAAAAAACATTTTTAGAGCAGTTTGAAAGGAAGTGACAGGGATATTTTATATACCCCCTGCCCTTCCACATGGGTAGCCTCCCCTATTATCAACATCCTGCTACAGAGGGGTACATGTGTTACAGTTGATGAACCTGCTTTGACACATCAATGTCACCCAAAGTCCATAGTTTACATTAGAATTCATTCTTGACCGTGTACATTCTGTGGTTTTGGACAAATGTATAATGACATGTATCTTCCATTGTAGTATCATACAGAGTAGTTGTGCTGCCCTAAAATCCTCTGGGCTCTGCCTGTTCATCTCTCCTCCCCTCTAACCCCGGCAACCACTGATCTCTTTCTGTCTCCATGGTTTTGCCCTTCCCAGAATGTTGTGTAGTTGGAATCATACAGTGTGTAGCCTTTTCAAACGGGCTTCTTTCTCTTACTAATATGTATTTAAGGTTCTTCCATGTCTTTTCATTGCTTGATAGCTCATTTCTTTTTAGTGCTGAATAGTATTCCATTATCTGAATGTACCACAATTTATTTACCCATTCACCCTGGAATACATCTTGGTTGCTTCCAAGTTCTGGCAATTATGAACAAGTCTGTTATAAACACTTATGTGCAGGTTTTTGTGTGGCCATAACTTTTCACCTCTTTTGAGTATCAAGGAGCATGATTGCTAGATCTTGTGGTAAGTGTATGTTTGGTTTTGTAAGAAACCATGTAACTGTCTTCCAAAGACAGTTTTCATTTTCATTCCCACCAATAAAGATAAAAGTTGTTGCTCCACATCCTCACCAGCATTTGGTTTTATCATTGTTTCAGATTTTGGCCATTCTAGAAGATGTATAGTAGTGTTTCATTTTAATTTGCATTTCCCTGATGATACGTGATATGGAGCATCTTTTCACATGCTCATTTGCCTTTATTTTTACAGAATTTCATTTTTAATAGGCCTTAACCTATTTGCCATTTGTACATCTTCTTTGGTGAGGTATCTGCTAATGTCTTTGGCCCATTTTTTAATCTGGTTGGTTTGTTATTGTTGAGTTTTTGTATTTTTTGGATAACAGTCCTTTATCTGATGTGACTTTTGCAAATATTTTCTCCCAGTCTGTGTTCATCTCCTCTTTCTCTTCACAGTAGCTTCACAGAGTAGAAACTTTTTATTTTAATGAAGTCTAGATTCTTTTCATGGATCATACCTTTGGTGTTATATTTAAAATTCATTACCAAACCCAAGGTCACCTAGATTTTCACTTATGTTATCTTCTAGGAATTTTATACTTTTGCATTTTACTTTCAAGTCTGTGATCTATTTTGGGTTAATTTTTGTAAAAGTGTAAGGTCTGTGTTTAGATTCATTTTTTGCATGTGAATGTCCAGCTGTTCCATCTTTTTTCCATTGTACTGCCTTTGTTCCTGTGTCAAAGATCAGTTGACTATATTTCTGTGGGTCTGTTCAGGGCCTTCTATTCCACTGATTTACTTGTATATTCTTCACTATTACCACACTGTCTTGATTATTATAACTTTTTTTTAGATTTTTTTTTTTAAAAAAACATTGATGTGAGAGCTAAACATCAGTCTATGCCTCCCGCATGCCCCCAGTGGGGACTGAGCCCCCAACTGGGCATGTTCCCTGACCAGAAATTGAACCAGCAACCCGCGGTGCATGGGACAACACCCAGCCAACTAAGCCACCTGGCCAGGGCTTGATTACTGTAGCTTTATAGTAAGTCTTGACGTTAGGTAGTGTCAGTTCTCCTACTTTGTTCTTCTCTTGCAATATTGTGTTGGCTCGTCTGGATATTTTACTTTCTCCATATAAGCTTTAGAATTAGTTTGTAGATATCTGTAAAATAACTTGCTGGGGTTTTTATTGGGATTACATTTAATCTAGAGGTCAGGTTGGTCAAGAACTGACATCTTGATGATCTTGAGTCTTCCTATCCATGGACATGGACTGTCTACATTCTATTTAGTTCTTCTTTAATTTTTTTTCAAGAGTTTTATAGTTTTTCTCATACCTATCTTACACATATTTTGTCAGGTTTATACCTCAGTGTTTTATTTTTCATTAACTTTTTTTTAAATTGTGGTTTCTCTTCTCTTACCACTACATGTAGGTTTGCCTGATTTTTTTTACTGACTACATAGCCTCTTATTAGGTGATTGTGCTATAACTTATTTAACCATTTTCACATTGATGGACATTTTATCATGTTTTACTGTCACCAGTAATACATCAGTGAACATTCCTGAATGTGTATCTTTATGTTTTCATGCTATTTTTTCTGTAAATTAGACTTCTTGATATAGAATTGCTGGGTCATAGAGTTTCCACATTTTCAGTTTTGATAGGCGATGCCAAATTACTGTCCCAAAACCCACGCGCCAGTTCACATTTCCACCAGCAACACGTGAGAGTGCCGTTTTCTCCACGCTGTTGCCAGCTCTGAATGTCATGGTCTTGTGCTTTTTTTCCCCTAACCAAATGGTATATCATCTTTTTTACTTCAGCGTTTAATTATTTTTTAATATTTTTAGTTGGGTGACAGAAATTCTTCTGATCATATTATTTGTTCATTTTTTTACTTGTTCATTTTTAATTGCGTTGTTTTATTGATTTATAGGAGCTCTGTATTTTGGAATGTTAACCCTTTATATATATTTTATATATATATAATGCAAACATTTTCTGTTAAATGCTTTTGAAAATTCTTCCATTCTTCTTTTCTATTCCTTTCTCTTCCCATAACTTCCTCAAAACTAACACTCCACAATGGAAATCAGAGGAGAGTGGGTTATGACCAAAAAGCCAGAGGCATATTAAGGTTTGGGAAATAAGGAGATTCATTATTTCTTTCTTGCATCCCAGACCATAGGGTTTGGTTATTATAATCTGAAAGAGGTCCATTTAGAGCAGCAATAGCTGCCCAGGATTTTTTTTTTTTTTTTTTTTTTTTTTTTTGAGGTTTGACTTTTGACTCCATGCAGTGTCACTGAGACTTCTCATTGCAATTGAGAAACATCAAC
Organism: Molossus molossus; assembly: GCF_014108415.1. NCBI lineage: Eukaryota > Metazoa > Chordata > Mammalia > Chiroptera > Molossidae > Molossus > Molossus molossus. The sequence continues at coordinate 189,776,656 of NW_023425344.1, forward strand.
CTTCGAAACTGTGACTCAGAGCCATACCATTCTCATGCTTGCTATTGAGAATAAGCTTACTGTCATTGATGATAAAGTATTATTAGAATCAGAACATATAAAAGAAAGATCATTTGGGGGGAAATCATCACTGATTTTGACAGGAGAGCTCTTACTTATTTTTTTCTAATTAAAACTTTTATCTCAGATGTGGTCAAAGGCGAAAAGGTTAAGCCTGTATTTGAGGAACCACCCAACCCCACAAATGTGGAAGTAAGTCTGCAGCAGATGAAAGCCAACGATCCCAGCCTCCAAGAAGTCAATCTCAACAACATTAAGGTATCTCATTATGACTGTTGTCAGTCACTTGATTTATTATGAGTTTAGAGAACTTAATGGAGATGACTGAGTACCTGTTTGAAATCTTTTGAGTCACTGATTTTGAGGCAACATATCCTATTCAAAAGAAGTGGGTGTAAAAAAAGTGATTTCTCGAGAACAGTAACAGTCGTTATGTTAAACATAGTGTACTGGTTATCTATTGCTGAATAGCAAATTACTCCAAACCTACAGGCTTAAGAGAAGAAACATGTATTATTTCACACAGTTTCTGAGTATCAGGAATCAGAGAGTGATTTAGCTGGGTAGTTGTGGCTCATTATTTCAAATGAGGCTGTAGTGAAGCTATCAGCCAGTGCTGCACTCATCTTAAAGACTCAACTGGGGCAGGAGGATCTACTTCCTAGATGGTGTGCGCGTGTGACTCTTTACAGGAAGCCTCAGTTTCTTACAACATGGCCCTCTCCATAGGGCCGCCTGAGTGTCCTTCCCTCATGACAGCTGGCTTCCCCCAAAGTGAGTGATCCAAGAAAAGGAGAACAGTCAGAAAGCCGCAATGCATTTTATGATTTATTTTCGGAAGTCACATTTTGGTACTTCCACTTTATTCTATTTGACAGTAGGTCATGTCACTATCAAATGGAGATATGCGTGTGTGTGTGTGTGTGTGTGTAAGAGAGAAGGAGAGAAAACATTGTCTGACATATGTTTTATATGTTTTGTTCATGCTTGTTGGGCCACTTTCTAGCATTTAATAATAATAACTGACTTTTATTGAGTACTCATTATGTACCAGATTTTCTTCTAAATACTTGATAGTCATGATCTCATTTCATCCTTAGTGTGCCTTACAGAGGTTAAGTTGCTCACAGTCCCAGAACTAGCCTGTAGCACATGTAGGACTCATGTCAACCTCCAGCTGCACCCCATGTTGTCTCCCTCCCCAGTGAGCAGTACCGTGCTAAGTGCTGTAGAAGAAGGACTAAGATTCATTTTGTCTGTTATGAAGAACTTATTATTAGGAGAAAAACACTAAACAAATAATTTAAACACAATGATACGGAATTGCAGGTAAGGAAAACTTTGATTCTGCCTATGAGAGCCAATAAACAAAAGAGGTGATATTTCAGCTGGGTCTTTTTTTTTTTTTCCTTTTTTAATCCTCACTCAAGGATATTTTTCTATTTATCTTCAGACAGAGGGTGAGGGAGAGAGAGAGTAACATCATGTGAGAGGGACACATCGACTGGTTGCCTCCCACACGATTGATCCACTTGATCCACGGACTGACACTCTACCACTGAGCCAAACCAGCCAGGGCTTAGCTGGGTCTTAAAACAAGAGTGGGAATTGATCAGAGAAAGGACAAAGGAATTTCCAGGCAAAGGAAAAAGCATATCTAAAGGGATGGAAGAGAGAAAGACCCTGGTATATTAAAAGAATAACAAGCAGTCCGGCCGGTATGGCTCACTCGTTAAGCATCGACCCATGCACCAAGAGGTCACTGATTCGATTCCCGGTCAGGGCACATGCCCAGGTTGTGGGCCTGATCCTCAGTGAGGGACATGCAGGAGGCGGCCAATCAGTGCACTCTCTCATGGATGTTTCTATCTCTCTCTCCCTCTCACTTCTTCTCTCTCTAAAATCAATAAAGAAAAAAAGTTAAAAAAAAGAAAAGCAAACAGGTCATCCTGGTTAGAATATAGAGAACAAAAGAAAAGAGGGGAATATGGTTTATGCCTAACTTCTAGGTTAGTAAACAGAAAGGTGATGCCAGAATGTCACATTGTATTACGTTCCCTTACTGGACCCTCAGTGTTGCTGTTGGCCAGGGATGGCTTGGTTGCTGGAAGATGGGTGATAAATGTCTTTTAGAGAGGATGCCATGCAGTTAGTCATCTAAATATATAATTAAGTACTTAAAAGCTATGGGTCCTTAGCTTGGGGTAAGGGTGTTGCTGATTGTTCATCAACTATCTGTACCTCCACTATCTTAGAACATTCCAATTCCAACCCTGAAGGAATTTGCAAAGGCTCTGGAGACCAACACTCATGTCAAGAAGTTCAGCCTGGCTGCAACCCGCAGCAATGACCCTGTGGCAATTGTGAGTAAAATTCTTAGAAATATAACATGAAAAGTTTAAATTCATTATAAACTCTTTAATTTGTCTTACGACTTGTAGTTCTGATAAATGTATTTTCTACACAGTTAATAAACAGAATTAGTTAAAATGAGACAATAAAACAGACCCAGTTGTCAGGCATGTTGAATTAAGTAGAATTTTGTTAGCAATACACTTTTAGGAGAAAGAAACAGAATTAGATTAAGCATTCTGCTAAATAAATATTTGGATTTTTGTGCTGAGCTTAGTACAAATTTTCTGAAACTTTTGCATCTACAGTAACATTCCATCACAATCGATGGATATTATAAGACCCCAAATCCTACAGGAACTTGGCACATATGAAAATATTAAAGTATATTTTATTTCAATCTTAAAAATGGATTAATATGTTTCAAAACTATTTTAACAACCACATCTTGAAATGTTTTTTGTTTGACATTATTAACCAGAACATGAAAACAAAAAACCAAATCCCTGTTCCTTCTATGCACTTTAGATAATTCAGCTAAATAAGGAAGCCCCTTGGCCCAATTAAATATTGCTACCAGCACCATCATCAGTGTTATTCCTCCTATTAATAGCTAACATTTCTTGAGCAGTTAGTGAATCCCAGCACTGATCTCTATGCTTTACATACGTCTCTCACCTAATCCCCTGTGTATTACTGACAGGTATGTACTATTATTAGTTCCCACTTTAACAAATGAGCAATCTGAGGCTCAGAGAGGTTAATTAACTTTTCCAAGGTGACACAGCCAGTAGGCAGTAGAGTCAGGATTCACCACCAGGGTTTCCTGGTTCCACAGCCTGAATGCTTAACCATCAAACTATGCTGTAGGTACATGCAATGCCTCACTGTCAAATATTTGCTAAAATATGTCAGTTATCAGGATCCTGAGTATCACCCTGTGGTTCTCCAGCATCTAATACTCAACTAGAAAAACAGAAACTTTCTTTTATTTGATGGTGTGATTTCAAATAACATGTCTTTTGGAAGATCTAAAATACCATTAAAAACAGACAATATGAAAGTTATGGTGCTGGCACAGGGTAGATGTTTGAAAAACACTTCTAAAGTGAATGAACGAGTGTGCCCGCCAACCTCTCAGCAGTAGAAAATATTTCCGTGATTACATAAGCACTCATGTAAAAGAGGGACTAATCTACAACACTGATGTTTCACCGGCAGTTATTTCGTATCTAAATTTGTGAGTTGAAAGCAGTTTTGAATTTGAAACCTACCATTAAATTAGAAAAAGAGTACAACTAGATCATCGGTAAGATGAAGTTAACAATTTAAAGATTCTTACCTGCGTATGATTTTACATAATCTGCCTTTTAGTAGGTTTGTTTTCAATAAAGCAATAATATTCACAATGCATTTTGTATGTAAGTGACTACAGGGATGAATAAAGAAATGATTTGTCACTCTTATTTAATATATCATTTAGAGTAAAATGGGAGGGATGGGAATTGTTTATAATCCACTGTCAACACTACTAGTAAATAATCCAACCTATTCAAGTCAAATAGATAACTTTCTAAGTGAACTAAGTAAGTTGCAAATATAATAATCTCTTTGATGCTGTTTTTAATGTAACTGTGTGCTGAATGCGTACTGTGTGACAGGCACACCATACAGTTGTTTGGAAGAATAACTGTCCTTCAGGGTGAGAAGAGAAAAGCCTTTTTCGACTTTATTCCAAGAAGGCCCAGCTCTTACCTGGATGCCCCCAGATGACCCCCTTTTTAGCTATGCCATTGTCGGGAAAGAACCTTTGTATAGGTTGAAAATTGGTCCATTCCCCCACAGGCAACAGAGATCATCAGACTGTGTTTATGACTGAATGCCTCACTGTTGAGAAGTAAAAATCAGCATTAAAGCAAAGAGCTTCAAGATATTTTCTGTGTAAGGTTCAAAAACTGACTCATGGAGGCACTCGTGGGATCATTGCAAATGTAGACAAACTACGTGTATATGAGATTGGATTATCCCCATTTTACAGATGAAGCAATTGAGGCTCAGAGAGGTTGAGTAACTTAACTAACATGGCACAGCATGAAGTCAAGTCAGGAAGTGAGTTTAAATTATCTATAATCAAGTTTATTTCACCATGTGCTTCCATATAACCACAACTACAGAAGTGAGTATTAATAGAACTTGTCCTCACTGAATGCCAATGTAGAAGAAAGGCCCAAATATGTAAAAAAAAAAAAAAAAAAAAATGCTATTATTAACAATGATGCCCCCCCCTCAGAAAATCAAGCATTTAGTACAGCACTGCCCAATAGAAATCAAATGACAGCCACAAATGTAAGCCATATGTATAATTTTCAGTTTTCTAGTAGCCACAATAAAAAACAAACAGATGAAATTCATTTTAATTTTAATAATATATTTTATTTAAACCAATATATTCAAAATGTTACCATTTCAAAATGTATATTGAAAATATAATGAGGTATTTTACCTTATTGTTTTCATATGCTTCTTTAAAACCCAGTGTGTGTTTTACATTTTATATTTACATGTCTCCATTCAGAGCAGCCATTTTTTGAGGACTCCAAAACCCCATGTGTCGAGTGGCTACCATTTGGACGACACAGGTTTAGATAGCACAGAAAACTGCATTTGCATACAGTAGTGTAAAATACAGGAAGCAGAGCCTTCTCTTTAAAAATGTATTTTCACTCTATTTCTGTAGCATTTAAGAAATCTAGTCTCTGTGTTACTAATGTTGTCATCCCCAGCACATATAATAGATGTTCAAATATTTGCTGAACTGGATGAACCTGGGCCTGCAGCCCAGGGTTATGTTTGGCTGGGTCTTCCCTGTTTTGTCCAGTATGAGAAAAGTGTTTTGTCAAGTTTAAAAGAAATTGGCAAGATGTGGCTGCTTGCCAGGAGGTCCTGCAGCTTTTTCTACAGGCAGAATTGCTCTGACATTTTGTTATTCTAATGATGAAAGTAACTCCCAAAGCTTGAAGCGTCCATAAGGTGCCTTTCCTTATGGATGCATTCCCCTGGTGCTCTAATTAAAATGTGTACACTTAATTCTAATTAAAGACCCAGCGCTGAATAAATGCACTTTGATTTACATGGTCTACAATAATGTCAGTTCAAATCTTTGAACTTTCTTTGTAGTTCAAGCAACTGCCTGACTAATACACAGGGTTATTCTTCTAGTCCAATGGTTCTCAACTCAGGGCAGTTTTGCCCTCCAGGGGACACTTGGCAGTGTCTGGAGATAATTTTGGTTGTCATACTGGGATGGGTACTGTTGGCATTTAGTGAGTCTCAGAGACTGCTAGACCTGCAAAACACAAGACAACCCCCCACAACAAAGAATTCCCTGCCTCAAGGGCAACAATGCAGAGCCCGAGAAACCCAAGTTAGATTCCTTCTCCTTTTCCAGTTTTTTCCTCTATAAAGACAATTTAAATAGTTTAGACCTAGTTCCTTATTCTGTTCCCCAGAGCAATCACTATTAGTTTGTTTTTCATTCTTCTAGTTGTTGTCTTTACAACTTTAATTAGTCTGTCCATCCTGAATATTAGTCAACCTGAGAGCTTTTGAAAAATGCAGCTATCTGCCCTGACCGGTTTGGCTCAGCGGTTATATCATCAGCCTGCGGACCAAAGGGTCAAAGGTTCAATTCCTGGTCAAGGGCACATACCTGGGCTGCGGGTTCAAGGCAACCGATCCATGTGTCTCTCTCACATCGGTGTCCCCCCCCCCCTTTTCTCCTTTCCACTCTATCTGAAAATCAATGGAAAAATACCACCAAAATATCCTCAGGTGAGGATTAACAACAACAAAATGCAGCTATCCACCCATGGACACAGACAATAGAGTGTTGAAGGCCTGGGGTGGGGCAGGGTTTGGATGGAGGGGGGCAAACTGGGGGCAAACTGAGGGCAAAGGGGGAAAGAGGGCAATCTGTAATACTGTCAACAATTTTTTTTTTAAATATAGCTATCCAGATCACCAGATTCTGATTTAATTATTCTGGGATGGGGCCCAAGCACTGGTATATTTTTTTAAAGCTTCTAGGTCTTTTTTTTTTTTCTTTTATTGGTTTTTTTAGAGAGAGAGGAAGTAAGAGGGAGAGAGAGATAGAAACATCAATGAGAAAGAACATCAACTGGCCACCTCCTTCATGTCCTCCACTGGGGTCAGGCCCACAACCTGGGCATGTGCCCTGACCTGGAATCGAACCGGCGACCTCTTGGTGCATGGGTCGACACTCAACCACTGAGCCACACCAGCCAGACTCTAGGTCATTTTAATGTTAAGCCAGGGTAGAAAAATACTACTATATATACATTTTCATCTTTAATATATCATCTTAGATAACTTTTGATCCTCTATTAGAAAAGATGAGGGCATTTCTGAACTCACTCTACCTTCCATCCCTCCTTTCTCTTCTGTCACCAAATTGTAATTATTCTATTCTTTTCCCACATTTGAGCTTTATACATTCTGTCATTATATTTTATGTTATGTACATCAATTGACTCCAAAATTTAAAACTTATCACTAGCATTTACAATTATTGGGAGATACATATATATACCTGTGAGCCACATTGGCTGGGCTTCTCTTAGCATTTCTTAACATTAGTATCTCATAAACTTCTCTCTTTCGTGATATTGGCTTTCCTAACATGACTGGCAGTCACTGGTTGCCCATTCATATTTCTGAATGGAGAACAAGTTTAACTTGTATAAACCAGAATCATTTCCTCTGACATTGTGTAGATCTGATTTACCACCTGACAGGCTACATCTTTTATTAATGATCAATTCTGCTCTCTTGCTCAAATATAAGGTCCCTAGGATAGGAATTTTTGTTTCCTCTGCTGCTGGAACATAGTAGAAGACCAGTAACCTTTTTTTGAATGAATGAATGAATGAATGAATGAATGAATGAATGCTTTTGCAAGCAGGCAGGTGAATTGACCTTCTCTGTAGTGAGTGTATGAGGAGTTGGCAGACAGCTGGGGAACCCCCACAACTGCTGCAGTTAGGAGGGCTTTTTTGGCAAGAATAGACTTCAGTGTATCTCATTCCTGGGCAATAGCTGCCTGTCCCCTCCTTCCACCCACGCTGTATCTGGTGATGGTCTAGAGGTGCCTCAATTTCTGCACTGCTTCTTTTTCAAGTCCTAGCACCCTCACTAGAGGCTCTTCCCGGAAGAGTTTTCACTGGTAGTTGTGCCGGCTGGTACTCTTTTGGGGGGAAGCCACAGGGAGGGGTGGTGTGCTCTCCACCTGTTCTGGTTATCTCATCTGCTCCTAAGGTGGTTCTTTTGTTCAGATAGAGTGGGAAGGAGAGAGAGAGAGAGAAACATCGACGTGAAAGGGACACATCGAGTGGTTGCCACCCGCATGACCCAACCAGGGCCCGGGACAAACTGCAATCAAGGTACGTGCCCTTAGCGGGAACCCAATCTGAGTCTCTCTGGACCACAGGACGACGCTCTAACCTCTGAGCCAAACCGGCCAGGGCTAAGGTGGTTCTTTTTTAAGAGAGATGGGTTGGGGAGGAATAGAGAAACATCGATTGGTTGTCTCTTGTACACGCCCCAACCAGGGACCAAACCCAAAACCTAGGTATGTGCCCTGACCAGGAATCGAACCCATGACCTTTCAATGAACGGATGACGCTCCAACCAACTGAGCCGCACCAGCCAGGACCTAAGGCAGCGCTTTAATGAAATGCCCCAGTCAGGACTTAGCTCTGGCTTCTTAGGCAGCTTTGTGCTAATTTCTCCACCAGTCTTTCTATTTTCTGTATTTTAGCAATTCTTCAAGATACTGGTCCTCTGTGTTTGTTTTCTTACACTGTGAGAGTTTCAGTCACTTAAAAATTATATCTTTCCTCAAGAAGTGGAAAACTTTGGGAGCAAGCAGGTACATTTGTGCTGTCTGGGGACTTGAACTGAGAGTCTCCAGTGGGCTTGCCACTCTGAGTGATGACTTTGTTCCAAGAGTTACCTTTCAGGAATTCTGATTTCTAGATGACCTGAAATAATATGACTAAATCGGTAGTGCCTGAATGCTAGTCAGTGGTAAAGTTGGTTTCTTTAATCCATTCATACTAGAAGAGACAAAATAAAATAATTCTGAAATTATGTCCTTTGTACATATTTTCTCATGTTAAAATGCCTTTTCTAAAAAAAAAAAAAAAAATACTGATAATGATAACAGATGACAGTTGGTTTTTGTTTTTTTTAATATTCTTACTTAACAAAGCAAAGTTGGTGATCCTATCAGTAATGTTCTTTTTGCAGATATGTGAAATTCATATTTAAATTATTATCTTTGTCACTTGAAGGTGAAAGTACGATTTGACTTATGGTTTTAAGTACTGTAAAAAATATACTTAATTTGGGGTGGGGAGTTCAGGAAATGAATCTTTAGAAACCCTAATAGTTATTTCCTTTTTGAATAATAAGGCTTTTGCAGATATGCTGAAAGCAAACAAGACCTTGAAAAGTCTGAACATAGAATCCAACTTTATAACTGGAGCTGGGATCCTGGCCCTGGTAGAGGCACTAAGAGAAAATGACACCTTGACAGAAATCAAGATCGACAACCAGGTAAGCTGACCCACGGGGTACAAGTGAAAGGGATGCCACAGTGGAGGGACAGCTCCATCACTCGATTTGATGTTCTGGCTTTCCTATAAATTATAACAGCTGCTGGCCTGTGGGGGAGTCGCGGAGAGCATGTTAATAATTAAGCAATGCACAGTGGGGCAGCTGGCGACACCAAGAGCCAGGAGCCCCCAGCCCTGGGCTAGCCAGGCCCTAGAGGAGAAAGACGGGTGGGGCAGAGGTGTGACAGCTGCTTCGTTCAGCCATCATCACTGTTGCCTCTTAGCAGGAATCTCAACCGTACCTGTCCCAGCCTTGCTGTTCCCTGTCACTGGGGACTGTGGCTACAAGGAGAAAGCAGAGTGGCCACTCCCAGAGACAGACTTCTTGTTGGTGGATGGAGGTTGCCAGAGCTGAAGGAAAGAGCAGACTGGGCTCCTGCAGTCTGGTGCCGGCCACAGGGCCCATTTAAGGGAAGGCGGGTTCTAGAAGATGGCCTGGCTTAGAGTAGTCGCATTAGGCCTCACCCATAGCGCAGTCACTATCTCAGCTCCATTACAGCATTTCTTAGGTTCCCATCAACAGCCAAAGCAAGTCCTTTTCCCTGGAGCCACCACTTCCTGTCCCCTGAAGACCTCTCTTTCCCAGAGTCAGCCTGCAGTGTCTCCGGAGCTGCTCAGCTGGCTCCCGTCCACAGACCGCAGGTCTCAGTTCTCAGCATGTAGCCCTGCCCCTTTGGCTACAGGGAAGTGTCTGCAGTGGGATTCAGTGAATTGGAGGGGTCTAGACACTGTGTAGTAGGAAGACAAGGCCCTGAAAGGGAACAGAAAGAGAAGAGAGCAAGGAGACTTGTACTGTGAGCATTCCCCTGTTGGGTGGCGGGAGGGACAGTGGGGGAAGTGTCTGCTGACACTGCCCCCTGCATGTCTGGGAAATTTTCTAAGATCTGATAGAGCCCTGGGGTCCTACCCAGGACTTTTGCCTAAGCCTGGAGACCCCCAACAGGTTCCATGGACAGCTCTACTCTCTATTTCTGCTAACCAGGACAAGGGGATTTTTCAGGCCCTATATTCCTCCCGAGGCTTGTTGCCAGGGGAGCAGAGGAACCCCACCAGGAGACAGGGAGGCATCACCAAAACAGCTTTCCAAATGCAGAGGTGTGGAGGGGAGCACAGGGGGATGACCATACACATTCAGGGGACGCTCGACGCTGTGTATCTTGGTATGTGTCCAGCTGCTAGTAAATTAAGAATCATCAGGGAGTGGGAGAGCAGGAAAACAAGCCAGAGAAAAATGCCAAAAGGAAAAGAAGTGAGAGCTCAGGGATATTTATCAAATAGATTCATATTTGGAAGAAGTTGAGGGTGCTTAGTAAATATTCCCAGGAGATCTAAGATAGAAGTGGACACTTGATTCCAAAGTATATTTAATTTTGGGGGTTGGTTTAGGCCATAGTGAAACACCATATCTGAAAGAATGTTCTAGATACTCTGTTCCTAGTTTCTTATAAAATACCATCTAGTTAGGGTTGCCAGATAAAATACAGTTAAACTTGAATTTCAGATAAGTAACAATTAATTTTTAGTGTAAGTCTGTCCCATACTTATACTAAAACATTATTTGCTTTTTATTGGAATTCAGATTTAACTGGGTGTCCTGTATTTCTGTTTGCTAAATCTGACAACCTTATACCTAGTGAATGAGCTGAAATCCTGAAAATTTAGAATAGAGCAGCTTTTTACACCGCATGTGAAGGAGACCCTGATATACACAGTCTCTCTTAAGTCCCCCTGGAAGCATTACCTCATCACCTCTTCAGTCAGCTAGGCAGGGATTTGTGTAATTTTTCAACTTTAGTCCCCCAATATGCCTCTGAAATTACTTCTCCTTACTCGTGACAACTGGAAAAATTCTTTGCTTTATTCTAAGAACGAGGAAATTCAGTCAAAACATGACTGCCATCCACAGTTTTGTTCACTGACTCATAGACTTAGAAATACATCTCAGTTTCCTCATCTGTCTAATGATGAAACAAACTCATCTCTAAGACAGTGTCCTCAGCCAAGGCCAACAGCTGAGACCCAGTTAGGATCACTGCAGCAGGCAGCACCCCAGGTGAAGCCCGCTAAGAACCCGCCACTGTGTGGGCTCCAGGTCACTCAGAGTTAATCAGGTGCCCTGTGAGAAAAACAGTCGGTGATACGTATTTATCAACAAATAAATTTGAATAGAGAAAATGGATTATTTAAAGAAAACAGAAGGTAATCTGAAGAAATGTATGCTTGAACTTTTGTTTCTATTTTTCTTTGTACTTAGTGACTTAAAAAAGACAAAGATACTGTGCCAATGATAAGAAATTTTTGGTGCCCTTATGGTGTCCTGGGTTTCTATAACATAAAAGACCTCAAATAAAAAAAAAATTTTTTTTAAAAAGGACTCAGGCTGAGAAACAAAGATGCCCTATGTTATATTACTTTCTCCTCTTCTGTTATATGCCCCCTTCCCAATATAATTTTCTTCATCTCCTATATCCTTTACATCACCGTCAACATGCCATCCTCCAATTTACCCAAGTGCAGAACTCCAAATACTTAAGATGTGTAAGGGGAAGTAAAGGGACTTTTATATTATCTCTCTCAGTTGACCACACCCACCATTGAGCTCCTGCTGCCCTTGGATAGCACCACTTTGGCCCATTGGGTCTCAGTCCTTATACAGTCTATTGTTTGAAAGTGTGTCATGAGCTAAAGTTGCTCATGATACTATGAGGTCAGTATCTCTTACTTTATTGCTGCTTCTCCCTCCCATAGACCCACAATGCTTATAATGCTAATCTCTACTCTGTGGATTTCCAAAACTGTTGTTGTTTTACTGGAAGTACCACATTTTGTTAATGTCTTGGTAAGATACTCAATTGACAGGTGCTTGGATGAAAAGAAAGATGAAGAGCCAAGTTAAGCCTTAGAACCTGCCTAGGACACAAAACTTTCTCCATAAACTTTTTTCCTTCATCTACTCCATACTTAAATTTTCCAAATTTAAAAGGTATATATATTTTAATATATTGTAAAGCAATCCAGTTGCATAATAGTGACAGAGAAATAGACTGGCAGAGTAATAGAGTCTAGAAACACTTAAGTATACCTAAGAATTTTGCAGTGAAGTGGTATTTCAAATCATGGAGGGAAAAATGAAGTAAAAGATGGTGGGACAATTTGTTAGCATTTTGGAACAAAATTAAGTTGGTGTTCTGTTTTAATTTTTTTTTTTTAATCCTCACCTGAGGATATTTTTCTATTTATCTTCAGATAGAGTGGGAGGGGGAGAGAGAGAGAAACATTGATGTGAGAGGAACACATCAACTGGCTGCCTCCCGCATAACCCTGACCAGGGCCAGGGATGAACCGCAACCAAGGTACATGCCCTTGACCATAATCAAACCCATAACTCTTTAGTCTGCTGGCTGACGCTCTAACCACTGAGCCAAACTGGCCAGGGCCTGTTAATTCTTATACTAAAATTCATTTCAGATGAAGTAAATTTAAATATTACAATATGCAAAATCATAAAACAAGTAGAACAAATCAGGAGTAGAGACTTTGTAAACATGACATAAAATCTAGATTGATAAATTTGACCATATGAAAGGGAAAAAGGGTCTTTATAGTAATCAAAAAGAAAGACAAACTGAGAAAAGTAGTTTCAACAAATTTGACAAAGGGCTAATTTCCTAATATATAAGAAATTTACAAATCAGTAATAATAATAAAAAGCCCAGGAGGGGCGAAAAATGGGCAAATTACAGAGATTAGTAGTTTCCAAAAAAAGAAATAAATATGCATGAGAAAATTAATTGTTCTTATTCATAATTTGAGAAAAGAAATTAAAGCGATTAAATATATACAAATGAGATATGTTTTGCCTATTGGATTGACAAAGGTGAAAGGTTGGTAATATCCCGTGTTGATTTGGGTAGGGAAAACAGTAACTCTCAAACACTGTTAGCAGAAGTAAAAATTGTCATAATCTTTGAGAGTAAATCAGTAATATATCAAAAATTAAAACATGCTGCCCTGGCAGGTGTGGCTCAGTGGACTGAGCATTGTCCCATGGACTGAGAGGTCCCAGTTCGATTCATAGTCAGGGCACATGCCCAGGTTATGGGCTCGATCCCTGGTGGGGGCCATGCAGGAGGCAGCCAATCAGTATTTCTCTCTCACATTGATATTTCTTTCTCTCTCTGAAAAATCAATAAAAACATTTTTTTTAAAACCATATTTTAAAAATTAAAACATGTGCCCAGCAGGTGTGGCTCCGTGATTGAGCATTGACCCATGCACCAAGAGGTCACCAGTTCTATTCCCGGTCAGGGCACATGCCCAGGTTGTGGGCCCAATCCCCAGTGGGGGACGTGCAGGAGTCGGTCAATCGATGTTCTCTCTCATCGATGTTTCTATTCCCTCTCCCTTCCTCTCTCTCTCTCTCAAATCAATAAAGAAAAAATATTTTAAAATTAAAACATGCTTATTCTTGGACCCAGCTAAAATTTGCCTTCCAGGTACACTTACAAAAATGCCACAGGATATACTGTGTGTGCAAGGGAAGTTTCCTGCAGCATTGTTTGAAATGGTAGAAATGGGAAGCAATGTAACCATCAGTCATTAGGACCTAGCTACATAAATTATGGCCCATTACTACAATGGAATGCTGTGCAGCCGTTGGATGAGGTAAATGTATATTCACCTACATGAAAAGGTGTTATTAATGTTAAAAGAAAAAGAAAAAACTTTCAGGACAATATACTAGTAGAATCCATTTCTGTGAAAAAAGCTTAGACATACATGACATCACATACACATGTGAATGCGTAGAAGATGTTAAGAGACTACATACTGTATGCCAAACTGGCTGTCTCTGTGGGGAATGGGGATACTAGGGGAAGGGAGCTTTTATACTTGATACAATTTTTTGTTTGCTTTTTCTAAACAAGCCTGTACTTTTTTACTTAAAAAATATTTACTGAATATATTATGAAAAAATATACTGTGTCCCTTACATTTAATTTTAAATTCTTACTTTTACATGCTGCCATTTAAAAAAAAATACATACTTTTAATGTTTTTATTATTTTATGTCTCAACATAAAAGACAAGCAAAATACTTCTTTTCACAAACATAAAAACTTGGGGATTTTTCTGTAGACCAGTAACCCCTTTAGTATTTGAGAACTCACCCAGCTATGGTTCAAACCACAGTAAAGCCTCTTGGGGATCTCCTGGTGAGACTCTGCTGAGAGAATGGCCCAATAATGGATAATCTTTGACTATCTTTGGCTATGGATCCCAGAATACAAAATTCAGTAATTGGATTGATTGCTATAAAACAATTTCACTATTAAAAAACACCCTTTGTTTAAACCACAGATACTGGGGTAAATGGAAACACCAATTTAATTTTGCTTTAATTTCACATCTGGAATCATCTTTTTCTTTATAAATAATTGGCTTCGTCCTCGGATTAGCATGCCAGCAGACTTGGCTGTCTATCTGTTGGGTTTTGCTTCTAGACACAGAACAAATGACTGCATGTGAAGAAATGTCCCAAATGACTTTGTCCCATTCAGTTGGAGACTTTTGTCTTTTTTTTTTTTTTTTCTATCAAAGAGCCATGTATCTTTCCCACACAAGTAACTGTTTCTTCTTTCTTCTTCCTCATCCTCTGTATGTGTCTGCACCTGCAACCAGAGACAGCAGTTGGGAACAGCTGTTGAGATGGAAATTGCCCAGATGCTCGAGGAGAATTCAAGGATCCTCAAATTTGGATACCAGTTTACTAAGCAAGGGCCACGAACAAGGGTGGCAGCTGCCATCACAAAGAATAATGACCTGGGTAATGCAGTCATAATACGTGCTGTTAGAAATTAGAAGAGCATAATGATCACTCATTTCTCCACTTCAGATGTAACATCTCACCATTCCACCGGCTTTTAGTGCCAGCCCTTCGTCAAAGGCACACTGTTCCATGGTCATGGGAATCCTCATCATCTTCACAGTTTAAGTTTTATTGTAGCATTCTCTGAAGAACTGTGTGTTCCTTTTCCAGAGAGCCTATGATTTTTGCTTGGTTTCCTTTCATGTGTTTGCTTCTCCTTTACTATTTATCGCATGTAATCACCTTCTTATCTTCTACACCAGAAGATGGACACCATGACACAGACATTCCCAGTTCACATACACTGAGTCCTGACTGTGCTTCTGTACTTGGGTTTAAATATGGCTATGCCTGATATTTGGTAATTTACATGTGAAATGAACTAATGGAACTATGACATGAAGGTAAACTCAGAAGTAGCTTTTTTAGTGAGCCTCTCATTAATCTTTCCTGCTGTCCCCTCTTTGCTGAGGATCTGTGGCATCTGTCCTGTTAGAATGAGATGGAGTGTGTCCTAATCAACCACAGAACAGAAGATGGGGACAGATTGGGAAGGCTTGGTCTGGAGACATTCCAGCCACTTGAGGCAGCATGGCAAAAGGACATCCAAGTGCAGTGTCCACTTGGAAAGCAGTCAGCCAATAGCAGACCTTAGTTCCCAGTTTGAGGTTCAGGGTCGGAATGCCAGACCTTGGACAGGGGAACTGTGCACAGTGTTGCACCAAGGATAGTGCTGGCCACAGGGAGGATTCAGATAGCAGACAGACAGAAGCATTAGGGTTAGAACCATAAGGGGACAGATAAAGGTTAGTGTCCAGTTCCCTGCCCACACATGCTCAGCCAAGACCCTGAGGCCCAGCCAAAGCACAGTGTGTGGCATCTCGAGGCTGGCTGGCCAGGCATACGGCAGTGCTTGCCTTCGGGGTGCAGAGGGTGAGGCTGAGGAGGTATCTCAGCAAACAGGGCTTCGGGGAACAGTGGAGGCCACATTCGGAAGGTGTCTAGGAAAAGCAGAGGGGGTCCACAGCTGAACAACATGGAGACCAAAGGAAAACAGGCACAAGAGGTTTGAGTAAACCGAGGCAATCCTGAGCCCAGGAGCAGTAGCTGTGGGCAACATCTTTGAATTTTCTCAAGCCTACACAGGAGTAGGCTGGGCTATTTAAAGTGGAGAGTTGCGGCAGGACCACAGCCAAGCCACCATTTTTGCCAAATCCAGGAGGGTTAGAGTAGCCCTCCTCCTACACACCAGAAGAGCCTGCAGGTGGGGAGGTGAAAGGGGGAAGAAGAGAGTTGCAAAAACTGGGGCCCGGCAGCCAGGCAACTTCTTTGATACTGAGAACCAGTTTAGGGGAACCTTAATCTCTGCGTTCCCTTGCCATCTGAATCACACCTTCCTTGGAAGTTGATACTTAGATTTTATTTACAGCAGGTTTTGAAACTTGGAACTTCTAATAGCAGATCCTCCTGGTCTTTAAGCCACAATCAGAATGAACAGATTGTGAATGTCATCCTGGAGCACTTAGTTAAAGCTAATTGGTGACTGAGTGGCTCAGAAGCTGAGATGGGCTGTGGATAAGTGACCACAAAATATTTAGAAGTTCACTACATCGTGAATCTATTCTACTCCATAGAAATGGGAAAGGTCTGCCCTGGCCGGTTTGGCTCAGTGGTTGGAGTGTCAGCCCACGGACCAGAGAGTCCCAGGTTCGGTTCCCACGAAGGGCACGTGCCTCGGTTGTAGTTTGTCCCCGGCCCCGGTTGGGATCTTATGGGTGGCAACCAGTCCGTGTGTGTCTCTCACATCGATGTTTCTCTCTCTCTTCCTCGCTCTCTCCCCCCTGCTTTATCTCAAGATAAGTGCAAAAATGTCCTCAGGTGAGGAAAAGAAAGAAAGGAAGGAAGGAAGGAAGGAAGGAAGGAAGGAAGGAAGGAAGGAAGGAAGGAAGGAAGGAAGGAAGGAAGGAAGGAAGGAAGGAAGGAAGGAAGGAAAAGAAAAGAAAGGGCAAAGTTCTAACATTCAAAGACTCAAGTATCAGGCATAGCTTTATTTAAATGTAAATCCCACAAGACACAGGATTATTCTCTCATTATCATTATTGAATGGGTAATTGAATATTGAAATTTAAGATAACTGTATCCTCAAGTGTGTGGGATTGCTCTCCTGTGGGATTAATGTTGTTTATCTGAAATTTAGGGAGTATTCCTTCATTTTGTCTTTTTAATCTTTGTTTCTTTCTTACCTAGTTCGTAAAAAACGAGTTGAAGGAGATCGAAGGTAAATTTCTACAAGAGGCGAGGTCTGACCACGGCAGCCATTTGAACATGAACAAAATCTCTTCTCCTTCCTCATCGGGACTGTTTTAGCAAAGGTTGCTCATTTCCGTTAACCACACAACTGATGATTTAATTTGTATTCTTTTTAGCACTACTTATTTATCTTGGGTTTTTAAATATATACAGTAGTTTTATTTGCTCATGGGCACCT
Organism: Molossus molossus; assembly: GCF_014108415.1. Taxonomy (NCBI): domain Eukaryota; kingdom Metazoa; phylum Chordata; class Mammalia; order Chiroptera; family Molossidae; genus Molossus; species Molossus molossus. Next base: position 189,794,120 of record NW_023425344.1, read on the forward strand.
CCGGCGACTTGTACCAATGGACACAGTCAGATCTTAGTGGGTGACAGCAGTTGAAAATGATTGAACCACTTTCATGTTGGATAGTCTTGCTTTCTTACATAAGCTTTTTTTTTTTTAACCACTAAAAGGAGTTTGGTATATAAGTGTGTTTACAACTGTGACTATGGTAGAGGCCTATCTCTGTTTACATGCATAGCTTTGAGTTAGGCTAAATACATCAGAAGTGTTCTGCTGATCACATAAGAAGTTAGTATTGCCAACCTTTCATTGAGTGAGAAAATGTGACCCAACTTAGCACAGATTCTCTCTTAGTTCCAAAAATATCACTAAAATGCACAATCCCCCACTGATCAAAGATCAGTAGTGTCATCTGCATCAAAACAAGATGGCAGTATGATACTTTAACATAGCCTTAGTAAATAAGTATAAAATGTTTGTTACCCACAAATATAGCTTCAAGCCAGACTCGTGGGCAGCAAAATGAATTGGCACACCTATCTTTACTAATTATTCAACATAAATTCAGTTTTTAACGTGACTCTCTGATAGATAACTTTTTACAAAGCTGTTTTAAAGTTTTCCAGACATTATGGGATATTTTTAAAAATTTAATAAGAGGGAGGCTTTTAAAACAGTGCACACTGCTTGGCCGGTGTGGCTCAGTGGTTGAGCATCGACCCATGCACCAAGAGGTTGCCGGTTCAATTCTCAGTCAGGGCACATGCCCAGGTTGTGGGCCTGATCTCAGTGAGGGGCATGCAAGAGGCAGCCAATCGATGTTCTCTCTCATCGATGTGTGTCTCTCTCTCTCCCTCTCCCTTCCTTTCTCTCTAAAATCAATAAAGAGAAAAAAATAAATAAATGAAACAGTGCACATTCAAATAAAACAATAATAATTGTACATTAATCAAGGTTGTCTGATACATGTGACTGCATTATTTTGGCAGATTTTAAAAGCATTTGTTGCTTTTTTTTTTTTAGTATAACAAGATGAAATGTGAATATTCAAGTTAATTATACAGATTTTTGTCTACGTGGCATGATCCATCCAGACATTTGCAAACATCAGGAAAAAAATGTGAATTATCACTTATCCAGGTGTTTGTCATCTCAAGAACAAAAGCTGGGAAAGTACAGCTGAGTGATTGCCTGGCAGCGTCACTGGTCTTGCAGCCGTGCGATGCTGAAATAAGGGAGCAAGTGACAGCAGCCTTTGGCTCAAGCTCATGTCTTCAAATTTTTTTTATTTAATCCTCACCTGAGGATATTTTTCCATTCGTTTTTTAGATAGAGTGATGGGGAGGAAAGGAGGGGGGGGGAGGGAAACAAACATCAAAATGAGAGAGACACATCAATTGGTTGCCTCCCGCACAACCCTGACCAGGGTCAGGGATTGAACCCACAACTCAGGTGCGTGCCCTTGACCAGGAATCGAACCTGAGACCTTTTGGTCCACAGGTCAAGCTCACATCAGTGCCCAAGGCTGTAATTGGTGGTACTCTTGACATGCAAATTATGTCTCCCTCCCTTACTCCCTTCTCCCCTCTCTTCCTTCCAACTCATTCTTTTTTGTCTTTTCTCTGTAATTTTGAGCCTTATAAAGGTGGCATCCCTTGTGCTGGAGCTAAAGAGGTTGCTCACTCTGGCAGAAGGTGGGCCCAATCCAGCATTTGTTTAGAAATTGAGTATCCCAGAGTTGCTTCATAGCAGTAGAACAAGTTAATGGTAAAATAATTCATATATTATTCTAGTTAGCTTGTAGAGCACATGGAAACCGTTTTAGATAGCCTTTATAAAATTTGACTTTTACCTGTTCTTTTAAGTACTCATATCTGTAGCTCTAAAATCCTTTGAAACATCTCATTTTTATTTTATTTTATTTTATTTTATTTTTTCTTTATTGATTTTTAGAAAGAGAGGAAGGGAGAGAGAGAAAAAGAGAAACATCGATGAGAAAACATCAGTTGGCCACCTCCTGCATGCCCTCTACTGGGGATGGGACCCACAACCTGGGCTTGTGCCCTGACCGGGAATCAAACCTGCAACCTCTTGGTGCATGGGTCGATGCTCAGACCCTGAGCCACACCAGCCAGGCGACACATCTCATTTTTAAAAGAATATTTTACATTTTTGAGGGACTAATGAGCAAACATGTTGACATTTTTAGAACCCTAAATATTCTTTAGTTTCTCACTACATCTCTGTCTATACAAAAAAAAAAAAAAAAAAGCACAGTAAATAGTATTTAATGGTTTCCAGTCTGATTTTTCCTTCCCCCTTATTCACTTAGGTGTGGTATGTTGGAGCTAACTCATACAGGCTGACTGATTATTAAATTTTCAAGAATTTTGCAAACTGGTTGTTAAGCACAGCCGTTATTAAAAATTAGAAGACACGTACTCACAATTAAATAAGTTATGTTAAAAACAAAAGTAATATTCAAAAATACATTTTACTATTTCCTGTGCTCTTAAGTCTATTGCATCTGTTGCTGTCTCTGTGGCAGACATACTGTATAATATTGTGCTATTTACATCTCTTCTGAACTCAGAAATTCAGTACTTTTTTTTGGTACATGCCCCTACCAGGAACTGAATCCAGGACTCTCTGGTCTGCAGGCTGATGCTCCAACCACTGAGCCAAACCAGCCAAGGCAGTTCAGTACTTCTAGTAGGTAATTTGAAATTGTCCATGGTGGGAGTATTTATACCAAGGAAATTAGCAAATTTTACAAATCAGGGTTCCCCCCTCTAGGTTACTGGATTATAAACATTCATCAGCAATGTATACAACTTATATTCATATGTTTTGGTTACCATGATGCCAAAGGGAAAAACATTTCTCTTCAGTGTCTTCCAGTCCTATCACTTTATAGTTGTTGCAGATAGAGTTAAGTATTGAGTCACTCGCTTGCCCCTCCAAGTGAGGCTTTTTCCTTTCTTTTTTCTTTCACACTCTTTTTTACCTTCACGTCTAAGAAATCTTGGATTCTACAGTGTTATCTGCAGCCCCAAGGTACTGTAGACTAGGGACGAAAGCAGTTTCTGACAAACCCTGGCAGAAAGCAAGGAAAAAACATCAGAATTGGATAGTGACTGTGCTACAGTTGTTGATAGTATTAAAGCAAGGTAATGGAGTATTATCAAAATTTAGACTGTTTTAGCTTATAAAATAGTTGGGTCACATATAATAGAGTCTATGAAATCAAATATTTATTACTAATCATTTTATCTTAGTATTACCTATGTTTTAAAAGTAGCCCGAAAGGTGACATTTTCATGAATATTTACACATTAAGGATAACTATTAGAGGATAAACTTATATTTGGGAGCCTGTAAATCATTTAATTGGCCAGGACTTCATCTCTCCATCTGCCCACTGTGCACAAGGAGTTCTTTGATGATCATGAGTGTGATGAATCCCTGACCTTTCATCATCGTGGTGCATAATGTATATAAAATATTTTTATATGTATGCATTTTGCCAAATATTATGTTGAGATATTTGGCAACATCTGGACAACTGACTGAAGGGAGATGATCTCTCCCCAGACCACTTCCTTCCCTCTTTAGACTTGCACAGACCCACGTTAAGTGCAGAATCACTCGCCTGGACCTGCAGGCTCATATCACAACGTGGCTCCTAAAAGATGACTTTTAGACAAATTTTGGAAGTCTGGAGATCACATCATTAGTCCAGCACTCCATCTCCCCGGCTTACAGAAGTGTGTAATGGAAGCTGTTTCATTGTCATCGGCATGCTTAATTCCCTTCCTTTCGTCTTGGTAGGGCCTAATGTAAATAAATGTGTGTGTGCATGTGTGTATCGCCAAATACCTGAACATCTAAGTAGTATTTGGCTACATCTGGACCACTGATTGAAGGGGATGCTCTCTTCCCAGCTTCCATGTTCCTTGCCCTTTTTAAAGTTGCCGCAGGCCCAGGTTAGAGTAAAATCACTCCCTGCAGTTTGCATTTTAGGTCACCAACCTCCAAATTTCACAGCATGTGTGGACAGTAACTTTAGGGAATAAATATTAGAAACCTCGAAATCATTTCATTGTTTCGGCACCAAATCTTTCCACGTGCCTAAAGTGTATAATTAGAAGCTATTTCATCCTCATCACACGATTCAGCCCCTTCCTTCCATCTGTGTAGGGTATACTATATATAAATATTTGTACCTAAAGATCACTGAATACTGTAAGGCTGAAGCCGGACAGCTCTTTGGCTAAAGCTGCACAGCTGATTGAAGGGAGATGCCATCTCCCAGCCTCCCTTCCCTTTCCCTCTCAGAGTTGCTGCAGGCCTAGGTTAGCCAGAGAATGACTAACCTGGAGAGCACACAGTTCATCGTACAACAAAAGCCCATCTCCATTTCAAAATTCAAAAATCCCAAATGCCTATACTCCTCAAAACAATTTCCCTAAGGGAAGCCTGGCGCACCCAATCAAAACGACAGCAGCGTCTCCTCCAGACAGAAGCGTGGCTCTGGCAGGGCAGCGTTAGGGAGAACAGGTGCTCTGAGTAACTGCCGTGAGATCCGCTCAGACACTCAAACTTGAAACCGGCAACCGGCGTTAAGCATCAGCAGGCTTTACCTGTAAGCTAGCCCTTTAAATTCACAGACGAGTTTGCAAATATTTCCTTTTTCATGGATATGATGTACTTAGCCCTTTCGTAGGCACCGTGAAGGAGACAGGGAGTACAAGAACTCTGGATTGATAAACTTGATATGTGTTTCTTGAGTTTTGAGGGTAGAGTACCTTTTTGCAAAGTGCGGGTATTTATGGCATCAGCAAAAATGGGCAGGGACAGCAAGTTGTGAATGCTGGGTTCTGCGGTACGTTACCTGTACTCCGTGGAGCTGATTCTGGAATCAGGTTTTAAGTTATGATCCTGAAGCTTCCTTCTTCACGTACAGTAATGATGCAGTAATAGCTACTTTCATTTTAATGAGCAGAGCACTGAGATGAAATGTTTTAGCTCTGTCTTCCAGTAGCAGTTTTTCCTTATTACTCCCCATTTCAAATCTCCCACCACATACCGTGCCATCCTCAAAGCTAAAGGATTGAGACACATGCAAAGAAAAGGTGTGAGGATAATTGGAAGCGTCAGGCTGAGCCCTCGGGATGAAAAATCACATGATCAGCACCTTCTTACCCCCAATAAGCTAGAAAGAAGAAAGTGCCCAGAACCCAGGATGGATTCATTGTTTTCTTGCTACCAACCCTGGATTAGATTGGATTTTGTTTTGTGGTTCAGGTTTAGTAGAGTGGAGAGGCTGAGTGAGGTGGAGAAGGAAGATGGAAATTAAAGGTTTCGATTTGTGTAATGGCAGAAGTAAGCTCTGCTCAGCTTACCTCTTTCCCATCTGCCCATAACATCAATGATTGAACATTCAGTAGATGGATGGCGCCGGAGTTCCACGGTTTAAATTTGGAACCTACCTTTGGTACTGTTCTAGAAAGACCATACCAGAGGATATCCCATTTTTGTGATGCATCATTGATTTGGGGGAGGGTGAAGGAGACTAGACATTTCTCTGATATCTTCCATGGTACATTCTGAGCACATCAGCTTTGCTTGTTGGTATGGTGGAAGGGCACCATATTGACAAATTTAGAGATGGATTCCTAATCCCATCACCAACACTTAGCAGGTGTATGATCATGGGCAATTCATTTCATTGCCTGCCAATTGTAGACTATCTAGGGGGGAGAGCAATGGATTTGGAGTCAAGAACCCTGGACACTTGGCTCCACACTTTCTTAGCCGGGTCACTTTGGGGCAAGCCACTTAGTCTCTCAAGCCTAAGGTTCCTCAGCTATATTATAATGGGAACAATATCTTCACTAACTACCTCACAGAGTTGTGATGAGAATATAATCAGATAGCGAGATGAAAATTCTATACCAGAAAGGACTGTACCGAAGTGGGAGATTATTTTTATTGTCTATTCACTGATGTTTTCCACTGCCTCTTGAATCTGTTGTATTTTCTTCTGACCAGCAATTACATCTTCCACATCTTTATGAGTATGGAAACTGGAATTACTTTATTTTCCACGTAGACGTGGGAGAGGTGGTGGGCGGGGCGGTGGGTGTTATATGCCAGTGATGTGTGTGGTGGGGAGTTTTCCGGAGTCGCTTTGACAGTTCCTTGGGACCTGGTCACGACCCTTGCAGAGAGCCTAAGGCTGGACACAAGAGGGAAGCAAGCAGTGGTGAGGGTCTGGGGCACTGCTGCCCCCTGCCAGCTCTGTCACCACCTGGGGGTGGGGCAGGCTAGGGCCTGAGGTGTGACTCGATGTCTAGGAGAAAAGACTGTCCTTGGGGCTCCAGCAGCTGTGTAACGGGCTAAGCTCTGATAGTGAAGGGGAGAAAGTATCACTTGTGAGATCAGCTCTCCTGGGCAGCAGCTGCCTTGTTATCACCAGCAACCTTAGCCCTGGCCAGTATTATTTTCTGCTAAGAAAGATCTTGAAACACGGCCTTCCAGGATTCTCATACGCCCTTGGAGGCAGGGACTGTCTCATCAACCTTTGTACCTTTAGCAGCATCTAGTAAGGTGCCTTGTACGAAATAGGTGCTTAATAAATGTTGCTTGAATTATCCTCCAGCTCCAAAAAATATGCTCCATTTGCCACCATGTGGTATTTTTGGAAAACAGATATTTGGATAACAGCTGTGTTTGACGTTGGGCAAGACTTCCCATCTATCTTGTCTTCGTTTCATCTGGAAAATGAAGTGAGCATATTAGATGCTCTCTGAGGTCCCTTCCAGCTCCTGAATGTCACGATCTGGAGAGTCTGACTTGTTCCCATTGCAGTTTCATCTCTCTTCACAGGCTTTGTTCAGAGGAAGAGGTCTGAACTTGCCACCAACAGACACAGTTGTCTGTTCCTCCTCAGCAGCTCTTATGTATTCAGAATAGTTCTTGAGGCACGGCCTTTTCTGAAAGGATATTTTAAAATATAGGATATTTTCTCCTCAAAATTGGGGGAGGGAAAGGGAAATGCAAAGAAGAAAAGTGAGCACAGTAAACAGCACGTTTTTTGTAGGCTTTTATTTAAAGTGTATGAGCATGCATGCGTGCGTGTGTGTGTGTGTGTGTATATGTGTATGTGTGTCTGAGCACATGTTGACTGGATAACAGAAAAGCTGATCAGAAGTACATTGTGCAATTGAGAGAAGCTGGCCCAGGACTGAAAATTTCCCATGGATAATCTAAATGAAGGTAGATAGGAATTGGCCATATGGTGAAATGAGATGGATAGAATAATGTGCATTTTAAGACATTTTATTTTAGTAGCAAATGTTGCCAGTGACAATCTTTAGTTAAGAAATAAATTGTTCTGACCTAAAATTTTTATCTCTGCCACTTTGTTATGTTTTTTAAATACAGTTCCACATGGAATAATATTTATAATTTAATTAAACTTTTATCTTAATTCTGGTTCATCTATTCAAGGGGAAAAAATAAGCATTTTTCATTGCACTTAAAAATGTAAAATACTTGCATGCCACCAATCTGTAATATTTTACCAGTTTAGATGCGTATAATGTGTGAGCTTATGTGTACCTGTATTGTTTTAAAGCGAACAAAGGAAAGAATACTTTGTAATCTGTTTAAATTTATATTGGCAACATATATTTGGCTAAGCAGTTATTGGAAAATCTACATTGTTTCTTTTTTCATTCTGAAACTTTTTAATCAAAGGTAGACATTTGATATATTTATTAAGGAATTAATGACTAATTTGCTTTTTAAATGTGAAATTGAACATTGTGAGGGAATTAAATGTGTGATAAAGCAAAATGTATAAAGCGTCAAATACTTTTACCCTGATCCCAATTTGCACAAGTAGATGCCATGTTTGACCCTTTGAAATTCGCCAGCAAGACTTAATGCTAAAGTAAATGTATACTGTTTTAGTTAATCAAAATCTTTTTGCTTTGAAATATATAATCTATTCATTTGTGTCTGAAATGAAATTTCCAAGTGAAAATGTGTACAGACATTAGAAGTGAATAAATTTTCCTTTAAAAATGAAAGTAAAGACATTTAATCTGATTAATTTTTACACACATTGTCTCTGTAAAAATAAATGATTGGCACCATGTTAGATGAATCCACTTGCAGAAAAAACTATGAAGTGCCCTTATTATGAAGATAAGGAGTAGACAGACAATCAAAAGTAGCCAGAGGGAGAAATGAGAACTCATTGTAACAAAAATGCACATATTCAGCTAAACAGTTAAAATTTATAAGAAAAAAATAGAGCAAGAACACAGATACCCAGATGGGTTCAGTGTTTCACCTTGAATTTTTAATATTAATTTTGGATTTAACTTTTTAAAGCTATGCTGGGATAAAAAACCATAAAGATATATTGTAAAGGTTTGCCCTGGAAAAACAAGAAAACACTCTTCCTGCCCTCCTGCTGAACTCTGCTTAACTCTGTGTCACTTAAACTGATGACAAGGTCCAAGAAGGAGCATGTAAGACTATTCTAATTTCTGTTTGCTGTTTGACACCTTATCATGGACAAGGAAGTATAGTAATTATTTTATTTAAAGTATTCTCTTTCAGCCCTGGCCAGTTTGGCTCAGCAGCTGGAGTATCAGTCCTCGGACTGAAGGGTCTCAGGTTTGATTTTTGATCAAGGGCATGTGCCTGGGTTGCAGGTTTGATCCCCAGCCCCAGTCGGGTCATGCAGGGTTATGCAACCGATTGATTTGTCTCTCTTCTCCTTCCTCCCTTCCACTCTATCTAAAATTCCTCATGTGAGTATGGAAAAGTATCCTTAGGTGAGGATTAACAACAACAACAACAAAAAGGGTTTTCTTTCAGTTTATGGAGCTGTAATGAATAGGAATTATAAGTATGAACTTTGGGGTCATGCTTGCCTAGTTCCATTCTCACTTCTGTTAGTTGTGTGAATTTCTGCAAATTACCTAGCCTTGGTTTCTTCATCTGTAAAATGGGAATCATGATCATACTTCACGGTGGTACTGTATGAGGATGAATGTATAAAACACTTAGAACAGTGCTTGGTGTACAGAAGGCACTTAGGTATTACTATCTTAAATTCTAACCTAAATAAGTATCCATGGATCTTAATGCCAACAAAGTTCTCCATTTTATGCTGACAATGTTCGGAATTTAAGCAGGACTGAAGCTTACTCGTTTTTGTGTTTCCTTCTGGCAGACAGGCCCTCCCCTGTGACTCCAAGAATTGAATATAAACAATACAGGCTGACTCAGGAGTTACTCCTGACCCACCCTCTCTTTCACCTCTGCTCCTCATGGCTTCCCCCATGTTTCCACGTGTTTGTACTTGCTCTGCTTCTGGGTGCCTTCCTTTGGATTTGGCAGTCTGGGTTGGATCTGCTGTGGGTTAGACTTGACTCTGCTATGGACCACCCCCTCTCAGTTTGATCATTCAGCCTTTCTCTATGCTATATGAAATGGTGCCCCAGCTGCTAACCCATTTCCCTGGCTTACTGCTCAAGGAGCATGGTCTGATGGTCACAACCTCTAGCAAGTGTCCCACACGTCACAGGACCTCAGCAGGAACTAGATGTATGCGTGCTCGAATGAGGTTGGACTATGCTTTGGGCCCAACCAACCTAAGGAGGGAGATGATATACGAAAATCAGGCAGATGCATGGCTCAAAAGGTGTGTGTCTTAAAGAGTGTTTTTAGATCCTAGACCACTGAATTAAACAATCCTGAGCAAAATTTTAGAAAAGCATATTACCCACTTCAGTGGTTATAAGCACTTAGAAGTGAAGCAGTGATCCCTAAGAGGCAGCACAGATTAACTTAGAATAAGTGATAAGAAATCATGAGAGTTTGGTCAAAACATACTGTATTTGGATTTTAGCAAGATATTTGACAAAGTCTCAAAGCACCCTTGAGACATGTGGGCTGCACAGCAGTGCAGCTAAACAGTAAAATGGCTGATTTACACAGTCTTTTTTGACTCTTGATTATAAGTAAATGAACAGACGAATTTCAACCAGAAGGGCTTAGTAACCACTGCAGGGCTCTTTCTAGGGTGTGTTTTGATTAGCAGTTTACCAGTAATTTGGATGTGATAGTGATAAAATATCTACGAGGTCTCTAGCTGATGGGCACTGCGAGGCCAAAGTATAAGCCTGTATCTACTCAGATAAATTCAATACAAGTAACAATACAGTTGTCTACTTTTAATCCAAAAACTCAACTACTGTGCCCTGGCCAGGTAGTTCAGTTGGTTAGAGTGTTGTTCCCATACACCAAGGTTGTGGGTTTGATCACCAGTCAGAGCACATACAAGAGTCAACCAATGAATGCATAAATAAGTGGAACAACACATCGATGTTTCTCTCTCTCTCTCTTAAAAAAAAATCAACTACAAAAATAGAATGGGAAAAATATGATGTAACTGCCATCTGTATGGATGAGGACTTTGATGTTAACTGAAAGCTAACCGTGAATAAGCAGTAGAATGTGCCTGACTAAAAGCTAAAGTCTTTCTTTCTTTCTTTCTTTCTCTCTCTCTCTTTCTTTCTTTCTTTCTTTCTTTCTTTCTTTCTTTCTTTCTTTCTTTCTTCTTTCTTTCTTTGGCATGGTTAAGTGTAAAGATTATTCTTTAATCAGTAACAGTAAAAGTATGTTATTTAGATTTGTTGTTATTATACAAACATTCATATTCAGATACAGGCAGGCATTCTAGATGTAACCTGAGTGAAAAATCTGATTTATTTGTTGAAATTCTATCAAAGTATAAATGTAATTGGATTAGTAATCATTGTTAATTGTTAAAGATTTATTTTATGTTCAAAATAATTAAAAATTATTAAGAACTTTTAGGTAGATAAATAGGGAAATAAGTTGACAGTTACTGCAAATATAGAGAATGTATTAGCTAGATAACTTAGGAAGAGCATTTTATATATATATATATTAGTTAATAAATATTTATAAAAATTTAAGTAATACAAAGAATAAGCAGAGATTACATCATAACTCTGTTCTTTGTAGAAACCTCTAGTGTACCTAGCATTTACAATTTAAAACCAGAATTTAGCCCGGCCAGTGTGGCTCAGTGGTTGAGTGTCAACCCATGCACCAAGAGGTCACCGGTTCAATTCCTAGTCAGAGTACATGCCCAGGTTGTGGGCCCAATCCCCAGTGAGGGGCATGCAGGAGGCGGCCAGTCGATGTTCTCTCTCATCAATGTTTCTATCTCTCTCTTCCTCTCTCTTCCTCTCTCTCTAAAATCAATAAAAGAAAAAAAAAAGTAATAAAACCCGAATTTAATTCTTATTTAACTCCAAGAACATAGATCTTGTCCATCAACTCATCTCAGTTAAAATTTGACTCTCTATGGTGACTATAGGAGAGCCTAACAGCTGACAGTGTTAGGAAATTATTGTTTGTATACTTGTCCATATTGTAAATATACAATGTTAAACTTTATAATCTTAGCACTAATATTTTAAATAAGGATGTTAAAATAATAATTTAAATTTCGGCATAATACTTTAGATTTATTTGTGGATCCTAGAAGTTTATTTGATAGTGACACTTGTCAGCAACTTCGACATTTGGCGGAAATGTGTATTTAGTGCACCTCCAGTGGAGGCATAATAGGGTATGAAAATATGAGGCATGTCCACATTAATTTCACCTGATGGCATTAGGGAAGTTTGAGTGAGAAACAGGCATTTGAGATGGACAATGAAACATGAGGCTACTAACAGACACAGGTGAGGTGATAGGGAAGGATATTTCAAGCCAGTTTACTCGAATTCTTTTGTATAAAATTGTATGCCCCAGCCACGGTGTTTATCTTCTGATTCCTCCCTCACACGGCTTTTACTAACTTCAATCTTCCAGAATGAAATCCTTACCCTTTCAAGTTTATGTCTTTAGCTTCAGTTTTCTCAGCTCTCCTAATAAAATACATTTTTTAAAAGTACGTAAGTATATCAAGGAAACTATTTCCTAAAGGAAACCTTTGATAACAAGAAAGTTGCTGCTGGCATTAGTTTGCATATGATGAGTTGGTATGACATTGTTTTATGAGTCCCGCTGGCTGTATGTTTAAAGATAACACTAATTAGGGCTTGTAATACATTAAGTAGTTGTTTTATCAATCACTTTCTAACTCAACTCTGAACACTAACAGAGGTGTATTCTGTCCCTTACTCAAATGTTTACCTAATAGTCTCAGATTTGTTCTCTTTGGTATGCTGAATTTAAACTTTTCCATTACTTGAAGTGGGATTAAATGCGTGGGGGAGTGGTGCCATACTGCTTCTATTTCAAAGGATCACCTTTCACTGAATAGGCAATGCAGTATTCAGCTTTTGCTAGGTCAGTCTATAGTCAAAACAAACCTAAATCTCAGTTTACTTCTTGCTCACATTACATGTCAGCACCTGTGTTTGGCTGAGCTCTGATCCATGTGACTTCTCACTCTGGGACCCAAGAGGAAGGTCCAGCCTCTATTTGGGACATGCCCTTCTCTTGGTGAAGGAAGAGAGTAAGCACACAAGTGAGAAACACAATGACTCTGAAAAGCTCCTACTCACGGCTGACATATTGTCACTTACACTCACATTTCATTGGCCTAAGCAAAATTCATGTTTAGTCTTGTGATTACAATATGACAACATTTGTGTGAAGAAAGGACAACCCTGTTACCAGATTATAGCCAAGCCCAAAAATGTCTGCTGGGAGGCACTACAGGTCACATGGCAGTGGGAAGGGCTGTCTTTTCCTTTAGAATTTAGTTAATTTACCTTTTCACTTATTTATGTAAATAGAATGTTCAGGTTTTTCCTTTTATTTTCCTCTTCAAGAATTGTGATTTTCTAACTATAAGCTATTAATGGCGACTCATAAAGTAGAATCCTTTTAAAAGAGAACCATCTCCTCCCAGTCGGTGTGGCTCAGTGGTTGAGCATTGACCCATGCACCAAGAGGTCACCGGTTTGATTCCCAGTCAGGGCACATGCCCAGGTTGTGGGCCCAATCCCCAGTGGGGAACATGCAGGAGGCAGCCAATCGATGTTCTTTCTCATCAATGTTTCTGTCTGTCTCCCTCTCACTTCCTCTCTCTCTAAAATCAATAAAGGAAAAAAAATTTTTTTTAAACAAAAACAAAAAACAACACAAAGTCCTTTTTGAGCTTATGCTAAGTACATAAGCAAGATGATGTTAGATAGTGACAAATGCTAGGAAGCCCAAAAAGTAAGGAAAAGGGAGAAGAATTGGGTAAAGTGATCAGAGAAGGCCTTTCAAAAGTGACATTTGAGCCCTGGCCGGTTTGGCTCAGCGGTTAGAGCGTCCACCTGCGGTCCGGAGAGACCTGGGTTCGGTTCCCACTAAGGGCACGTACCTCGGTTGCAGTTTGTCCCCGGCCCTGATTGGCTGTGCGGGTGGCAGCCACTCGATGTGTCCCTTTCACATCGATGTTTCCTCTCTCTCTCTTCCTATCTCTCCCTCCCACTCTATCTGTACAAAAAATGGAAAAACGTCCTCGGGTGAGGATAAAAAAAAATTTTTTAAAAAGTGACATTTGAGCAGAATCTTCATTAAAATGAGGGCGTGAACCATGAGTATGTGCAAAGAAAGGCATTCTCCTGTGTAGTGCAAAAACCTTGAGGTAGAATACATTGGGCAGGATCGACACACCTCAGGAGCCCAGTGTGGCTGGAGCAGAGTGAGAGAGTGAGGTAGGAAATAAAATAGTCATGTAAGGACTTGTAGGGGTGGTAACTGGGAATTTTATTTGAAATATGATGGGAAGATATGAGTGGTTTGGAGTAGGAGGGTGACATGATCTGATTTGTTTTTATAAGATCATTTTGGCTGCTGGTATAGGGAATAGATTGTAGCAATAGTGAAAGCACCGAGAAAAGTTCTATTTTTTTTTTTTTTACAGTTTTATCAGATACTAGGATATGATTAACACCTCTGGTCCCATATGTGGTATTGAAAGTACATGGGTGTTGGAGATTCATGTTTGTAAGCCTTGTGATTACAGTATGATAACATTTGTGTGAAGAAGGGGGGAAGCACCAAACAACATTATTTTAGAAAAAGGAAATAAAATAAAATTCAAACATTTCTTAAGAAAAACTTAGTATGAATAACTAAAGAAGAATATATATTTAATGTATGCCTTAACCCCATATTGGAAGATTGGGAAGGAAATGTGCAGATTAATTCAATCAGCTACTGACTTGAAAGCCAATTCTGTCTAAAATGCAAAGCAAAAGGAGCCATATTGCAGAGGAAAGTCCTTCTTAAAACAAACCATATCTGGACTCCGGTCAAGATCGCGGTGTAGGTCAACGTGGTATCACCTCCTTCCACAACCACATCAAAATTACAACTAAACTACAGAACAACCATTATTAAGAACCGCCTGAAATCAAGCTGAACTACAACTACGAAATTAAAGAAGCAGCCACATCACTACTGGGAGGAGGGGCGGAGGCTCAGACAGGCTGGTCCCACACCCACGTGTGGCAGATAAAAATCAGGAGGGTACCTCAGCTGTGAAAGTCCTCCATCAGGAGTGAGGGGTTCCTGTCCCACACCAGGCTCCCAGCTCAGGGTTCCAGTACCAGGAAGAGAAGTCCCCATCACTTCTGGCTGTAAAACCAGCGGCTGAGGGAGGCTGAGGCTGTTGGAACCCCAGGCAGTTCCTCTTAAAGGGCCTGTGCATGGACTTACTCGGACTTGCTCCTTCTGGGCTCCAGAATTGGGGAGGTAGCTTGAAAGGCACCAGAGACATGGGGAAGAACTGAATTGTTTGGCACTGGGGTGAGGGCTGGAGGGGCAGCTTTCTCCTGGATAGACTTGCTGTGGAAAGCCATTGTTCCTTTGGTGAGCCCTTCCCTGGGGGAGCAGATGGCCACCATATCTGGGACTCCAGCAACCTGACTCACCCTGGTGATTCCCTGAGGCCCTGCCCCACCCAACCTTGGGGCCCACCCAAGCTTTTTCCAATGTCTTTACCATAGGATTGGCCTGTATTGGATCCTGCTGCAGATTTTCCTAAAATCTCTCAAACAAGCAGCATCTGGTCTCAGTGAGCCCTATACCTCTTGTTAAGTGGCCCCAGGCCTGGCACTAGAAGCAGCCAGCCTTGGTTCACAACTTGGCTTTTCCTGGGCACCTCCAAGCCCAGCACAAGAAGCAGCCACCAGCAGATCACTTTGTAGCTTATGCTAGGTGGCCCTGGGTAGAACACAGGCAGTGGCTAACCTTGCCCCAGAGCCAGCACACCCAGTGGACAACTTCAGACCACATCAAAGCCCCACCACCCAACCACCTCCACAAGTGACACACTCTATGAGTGAATTCAGTGGGTACCAAAGTCCTGCTGAAGTAAATATTGCTCTGTGTGTTGGGCCCCTATACTCCAAGGGAGTCAGAGGCCAGTGGTCAGTTAGCACAGCCAGTCCTTATAGCTGATCAGCCTGAGTAAATCCCTCCCATTGAGGTGCCAACAGCAATCAAGACTCAATTACAACAGAAGGGTGTACAGTCCACACTAGGGGTATACCTTGAGAGCCCAGCTGGGGTGATCAGGGAGGCTGTGCCACTGGACCCTACAGGACACCTACAACAATAGGCCTCCCTACGAAGCCTAGGAGACATAGCAATTCTACCTAATACAAAGAAACACCCACAGGGAAGCAGCCAAAATGAGGAGACAAAGAAATATGTCCCAAGTAAAAGAAGAGAACAAAATTCCAGAAAAAGAACTAAAAACAAAAAAGGAGATAAGCAATCAATCAGATGCAGAGTTCAAAACACTGGTTACAAGGATGCTCAAGGAACTTAGTGAGACCTTCAGGGAACTCAAGGAGAACTCCAAGGAACTTAGTGAGAACATCAACAACATAAAAAAGGACCAGTCATAAATTAAGGATGCACTAACTGAAATAAAGAATAATTTACAGGGAATCAATAGTAGAGTATGTGAAGACATGAAGCAAACCATCGATTTGGAATATAAAGAAGCAAAAAATATCCAATCAGAACAGCAAAAAGAAAAAAGAATCCAAAACAATGAGGACAGAGTAAGGAGCCTCTGGGACAACTTCAAGCATGCCAACATTCACATCATAGGGGTGCCAGAAGGAGAGAAGCGAGAGCAAGAAATTGAAAACCTATTTGAAAAAATGATAGAAAAGTTCCCTAACTTGGTGAAGGAAACAGACATACAAGTCCAGGAAGCACAGAGTCCCAGACAAGATGAACCCAAAGAGCTCCACACCAAGACACATCATCATCAAAATGTCAAAGACAAAGAGAGAATCTTAAAAGCAGCAAGAGAAAAGCGGTAACCTTTTTTACCTACAATGGAGCTCCCATAAGGCTGTCAGCTGATCTCTCAAAAGAAACTTAGCAGGCCAGAAGGGAGTGGCAAGAAATATTTAAAGTGATGAAAAGCAAGGACCTACAACCAAGATTATTCTATCCTACAAAGCTATCTTTGACAATCAATGGACACATAAAGAGTTTCCCAGACAAGAAAAAGCTAAAGGAGTTCATCGCCACCAAACCATTATTATATGAAATGTTGAGGGATCTTCTTAAAGGAGAACAAAAATATGAATAATAAAATGGCAATAAATACATATCTATCAGCCATTGAATCGACAAACAAAATGAGCAAGCAGAACAGAAACAGACTCATGGATATAGAGAACTTTTTGTTGCTTGCCAAATGGGAAAAGGTTGGGGGGATAGGTGAAAAAGATGAAGGAATTAAGAAGAACAAATTGGTTGTTAGACTGATGAACCTCAAAGGGAAGGGGGGAGGGCGGGTGGGAAGAGATAAACCAAAGAACTTCTATGCACATATACATAACCAATGGACACAAACAATAGTGTGGGGAAGGCAGGAGGGGGCAGCATTGGGAAGGAGGGGGTCAATGAGGAGGGACATCTGTAATACATTTAACAATAAAGAGAAGTTTAAAAAAAAAAAGCGAACAAAGCATATATGATGACCATGGTCCCCTGTTTTGCTTGTTCAGGAACTTTATTTTGTCAGTTTCCCTTAGAGTGATGGCCCAGATGTAGCAAGAATTCACAGGAAACTTGCTGGTAAGCCAGAGTACCTATATGTTAAGTTATAAGGCAAAATAGAACTATGAGTCTGGCCAGTGTGTCTCAGTTGGTTGAGTGGCTTCCCACCAGGTCACCCATTGGATTCCAGATCAGGGCACATGCCCAGGTTGTAGGCTCAATCTCCAGTAGGGGGTTGCAGGAGGCAGTCCGTCAGTGTTTCTGTCTCTCCCTCTCCCTTCCTCTCTCTGAAATCAATAAAAACATATGGGGGTGGGTAATTATCAAATGAACGCAGATATTAATTTAATCCAGTCAGAGTACCATCTCCCTGAGCTGCATTAGATAATTTTTTTTCATGTATTTTGGACATGGTCACAGATTATTTTACTTCAAATAATTTGATGAGGTTTAGAAGACACTTGAATCTAATTAACAGTTGAAAGCATACTAGAATTTGAGTCAGGATACCTGTGTTGTATTTCTAGATCTCCAATTACTGGCTGTGTGATCTTGTACAAATTACTTAATTTGCCTGGGTCTTTCTCATCTGTAGACATGGAAGACACTAATACATTTTTTAGGGTTATTTTGAGGATTGGATAGATATTATAAGTGAAGTGCTGGCACACTGGCTGGTGTGGATTAAGTACGCAATAAATATTTGTTGAACCTGAACTCTGTAGGAAGTTGCTCTCAGAAATCTGTTATTTGAGAATAATTCACACTAAGATGCAATGGAAAATAAGACGCAATCGCCACACAACTTAATGGTGATGGTCTTCTAAGAGTATTTGCAATTTAGGAGATTGTTTTTTTTGTTTGTTTTTTGTTTTGCCTTTAAAACTCCAAATCATCAGTTATTTTTGTTGGTAAGATTAGTGAGCACCAGTTGCATGGAATTCCAGGGTGTTTACTTTACTTAGGATACTCCCTGCTCTGAGTGGACGAAGTAGATGCCAGAAGAGGTTTAGCCATTAGTCGTCTCCCACACTGGGTGTAGCTGGAATGTACATCACGAAGGCATTTCAGTTCTCTTCCTGGCTACAATTTTGAAAGAGGCCTGTCAAAGCATTATTCCTAGGAATGGTTTACTCCCGAAGAGCAGGCCAGAAAAATTCCAAGTGAGTGAGAAAATGAATGAATGGAAGTCATCGCTGTTCTCTCGCCTCAGAGCCATGCACAAAAGGCAGCCATGGACGGTCCTCTGAAATATTCCCACTCTCTTCGTCCTCCCCTCCAGACTACCCATCAGGTCCCAGGCCCCTCTTTTGAGCAGCGCCCTCCCACGTTAGCCCAGCTCCACCTCCTGGTGTAGAGCATGAAGCTGTGATGCCAGGAAGGGATGGGGCCGAAACTGCAGGGGAATATAGGTGCCATCGCTGAGACATCATCCCTGGTTTCAGGCCTAAAGAAATCACTAGGGTCATTACACCCTTGAGAGGACATCCTCCTGACTTATGCCTCTCTTGTGCCTTAGCTTTTGTTTACCTATCAGTTTTTCATAACATGTTCAAAGGACTTGATGTCATGTCCTCGCATTAGCTTGTGTGTACTCAAAGGGTACATACAAGTCCTGCCATGAGTGCCTGTTTAGTAAAAGTCAAAGTAAAGACAAAATCTCTACCAAAGAACCTCTAGCTGCTGCTTAGGCCTGGTATCCGCAGCTGCTGCCAATGTCTTGCGGACTGTAAAGACCAGGGTCCTGCGCTAAGTTTCTCCCTCTTCGCTCGGACTACTATTCCCAGCGTGCCCTGCGACCTGGGAGTGCGCAGGCGCGTGGGTGACGGAATGGGAACCAGCCGCACAGACAGCGCGGTCGAGTTGGGGGTGCTGCTGGCGTGCGGATCCGGCAACTCCCTGGGAGGCAGACGTAGGCAGACCAGCGGGTGCTAGGAACCGAGCTGCAGGCAGTCCCCGCGGGTCCGTGAAAGAGTCGGTGGCCTCGGCGGGCGCCGGTCAGGTAAGTCCAGTCTGGTGCTTTCCAGGAAGTCCGTCTGTGGGCGCGGGCAGGGAGTCGCACCGGCCATGGTGGCTGAAGAGGGAGAGGTTGCTGCCTTCCAGCCGCCAGCTCGGGTCTCGTTCCCTATGGGTCCTTTTCAGGGAGCGGGGACGCTGAGGGCTGCTTCGGGGCGACAGGGCCTGGGTGGGGGCCGTGGGGCGCGCTGGGCGTCGCCTGGGGTGGAGGCGCGCGAACCTTAAGTTGATGAATCACTTGGGGGCCCGGCCTCCCCGGGTTTGGGACCGGCCCCCTCCCCTCCGCCGCAGCCCGCGCCCGCTGCGAGCTCGCGGTGTCCCCCGCCTCTTCCACCCCAGCCAGGCGTGTCTCGGGGGACGATCGTCTTAAAAGGGTTTTCTCACCAATACTTCTTCAAAGGCTTTTCTGCTTGTTGCAAGTCGGAAGGAAAAAAAAAAACCCTTAGGGCACACCCTTTCTTTTTTTTTTTTTAATTGAAATCTGGCTTGTCTTGCATTCGCCGTTTTGATCTATCTGCTCTGTCTTAGAATAAATTCCTAGCTCCCGTGCAGCACAGCCGGATACAGCTGTGAAGTTTGTGCATCGGTTTCTTTTGAGTACGTGACTGGATCGTTATATTTTTGCCTCCGGAGGTTGGTTGGTATGTTTCCTCTGCAAGCCTGCATTCTGATTAGAAACAAATGAGAAACAGCCGCAGGTTTTTTGGGTTTTGTTGTTGTTTTATGTTTAGTTAAGACTCGAGTTTCCAACTTGCCCTTGGCTTGTCTTAAAACCAAAAGTCATCTGGTAATGAACACTGCTGTAAAACTTATCGCAGGAGGTCATACTTGAACAGGAAATAAGCCTGTGGAGATTTAAATTAGTTATGTGCAGTCTCCCTTGGTTTGTAACATTTTCATGCAGCTCATGTTTCTTTTTCTGAGAATCCTTTAGATTCTTTTTTTGGCAGATTAAACTGATTAATTAATTGGTTTGTCAAAAAAAAAAAAAAAAAAAAGCTTAGAAAAATAGTTTTGTCCAGCTCATTTACTTGTGCTAGTCTCTTCCTAGTCCCAGGCACGTTTTACCGTATCACTTCTTTGAGAGTCCTCTGTCGTTTTATTATAATACTTAGAATCCCCTTTCTAACACATTCCTACAAAAGGAACAAAAAGGGAATTAAAATGTCAGATCCAATATATTCTGACTCTTTCAGCTTGCTTACTTTTGAACCTCTCAGGATTTCTAGCATGCTCATCTTTAAAATGAGGTTGTTGGACCAGCTCTAAACATTTGATTTTGTAAAAAATATGTCTTTATTGATTTTTTTTTTTTAGAGAGAGAGGAAGGGTGAGAGATATAGAAACATCAATGTGAGAGAGAAACATTGATCAGCTGCTTCTTGCACACCCCCCACTGAAGATTGAGCTTGAAAACGGGCAAATTCCCTGACCCGGAATCCAGCCGGGACCTCGAAGTCCATGGGACGATGCTCAAGCCACTGAGCCACACCAGCTGGGCAAACACACCTCCGATTTTTAAAAATTCTTTATTCATCCAGGAAACATTGGCCACATGTGTCATTGTAACTCCATGCTAGGCATGAAGGAACAAAAATGAGTTCTGGAGGCTGTTACTAACCTGCTCGATTTCTTTTAATCGTATTTTTATGACTAATTCCAAAATTTTGTTACAAACCCTTCAGGCCAAATCACTCTGTAATTAGCTTCACCTGAAGTTAAATATATAAGGGTCAAATCCCATTAAATGATCAGTTTCACTCTAATCAGATTTTTCAAGTCTCAGCTACAGGTTCATTTAAATAAAACAAAGGTTCTGTACAACAGAAAGGACTTGAATGGTGTACGAAGGTGCTTCTCAAACTTTAACATGCACAAATCACCCAGAATCTTGAAGGTTTGAAGTGGGGCCCTAGAACCTGCATGTCAGATAGGGAATGCCATAGTTGCTATCATAGACCACACTGAGGACCAAGTGTTGGGAGATGCTTTAAGGTGTTTATAATGATAGTTTAAAGATAGGTGCTGATAGCTGTGATAATAGATGCATGGTGATGGCTTTTTCCAAGTCTCATTTCAAAAATAATCCTGTTAACTCTAACAAAAATAACTGCTTTCACAAGTTTTTTTGTTTTTGTTTGTTTTTCCCTACTCTTTCTCCTTCCCTTTTTTCTCTGTGCTGAATCCTTTTAGTGTTTTCTCCTCTCTTCCACCCTCAACTGTTTTCATTTACATTAATTGAATAGTTCATTGATTCAACTTGTGTTTTGACTCATCCTGTACAAGGCACTGTCTTAGGCTCATGGTAAATACAGACATTAAGACACAGTTTTTGTCTGGGAACTTACTCTCTTTGAGATTAGGCATGTGTACTTGTTTATAGGTCAGAGCACTGTAAGAGCCATCTGTGGGGAATAAAAACATGCAGTTCATAGAGAGAGATCTTTTACAGTTGTGGGGATGGGAAACAAATGAAGTCATCTTTTTTCCACTCACTGGTCATCTCTGTCTTCCCAGGCTATACTGTGCTGTTTCAGTGTATATGCCATATCTATAATAGAATACAGTACAATTTTGTAAACTTACTTATTTGGAACCTGGGGTGAGATGGGTATATGAGAATTGATTAGATCTGAACAATATCATAGGGAGGGTGAGAGGTGGTAGGGATAAAAAATATATACCTGGATAGAGACCAACAGAGGGAGGGGAAAGATGAAGACGAAGAAAGAGGAGGACCCAGTAAAATAGGAGGAAAGGGCTCAGTAGGTTTTCAGGTGTGGGTCTGATGTACATTGCTCGTTATTTAGGCTGTGTTATCAACTTTTAAAGATCAAATTAACTGGCAGACTTTCTTCATGCTTTTCAGGTCCCCTTAAATTTAAAAATTATGGGCTCGCCCTGGCTGGTTTTGCTCAGTGGTTGGAGTGTTGGCCTGCGGACCAGAGAGTCCTGGGTTCGGTTCCCGCTAGGGGCACGTACCAAAAAAAAAAAAAAAAATTATGGGCTCCCTTAATTAAAATAATTGAGGAGGGCATTGTTCTCTAGGTTATTATAGTGGCTTTCTGTCATAGACCTTTCTTGCTGACATTTGATTTACATGCCTTATTATCATTCAGTTTTATCTCAAACCTCTAAAATCACAACTATAAAATTGTATAGAAAAACAGTAAATTCTACTGGACCTGTAACAGTCCATTGGGTACATATATTGAAATCCTAAAGAATCAGCCCTGGCCGGTTTTCTCAGTGGTTAGAGCGCTGTCCTGTGGACCAGAGAATCCTGGGTTCTGTTCCCGCTAAGGGCACGTACCTTGGTTGCAGTTTGTCCCCAGCCCCGGCTGGGGTTATGTGAGTGGCGACCAGTCGATGTGTCTCTCTCACATTGATATTTCTCTCTCTCTCCATCCCTCTCTCCCTCCCACTCAATCTGAAGATAAATGCAAAAAAAAATGTCCTCAGGTGAGGATAAAAATAAATAAATAAAAGAAAAATCAAACATGGACACATACTTATATCTATCTACTCATATGTGTGTGTAATCCATTACGTAGTTTCTTTGTAATAATGAAGGAATAGAGACGAGAATAATAAAAAATGGCAAAAAATTGAAAATGTATGTGTAGCAATGTAGATTGCATTTGAAACAAAATCATTAACCTATGCCTTGAAGCAGAGTCCAACTTGTATTTTTTATGAGGTGTAATTAACATTCAGTAAAATGCACATATCTTGAGTGTCTAGTTCAAGGAGTTCTGATAATTGTATTCAATGTAACCTACCAAAACAAGCTAGAAAACATTTTTATCACCATAGAAAGTTCCCTCATGTCCCTTTCCAGCCATGTCCCTCACCCACCCTCCTCCAAAGACAACCACTTTGACTCAGTATTTCTGACACCATAGATTTGTTTTGCCTAGTCGTGGACTTCATTCACTTAAGTGGAATCATATAGTAGTTTGTGCTTTTTTGTGTCTGGCTTCTTTCATGTAACATTGTTTTTGAGATTTATATGTGTTTTATGTATCAGTGGTATTTTTTTGTTTGTTTGTTTTGTTAATCCTTATCTAAGGATATTTTTGCCTTGATTTTTTAGATAGAGTATAAGGTGGGGGTGGAGAGAAACATCATGTGAGATATATCAATTGGTTGCCTCCCAAATGACCCTGCCTGGGGACTGAGGCCAGGAATCAAACCTGCAACCCAAGTACATGCCCTTGAGCGGGAATCAAACCCTTGATCCTTCCATCATTGGTCCAATGCTTTAACACTGAGCCAAACCAGCCAGGGCTTGGTTTTTTGGGTTTTTTTTTAATCACTGAATAATACTCTGTTGTATGAATATACTCCAATTTATCTATTTCCTTCTTGACTGATACTTGGGTTATTTCCAAGTTGGGCTCTTATGAATAAGGTTGTTATGAACATTCTCTTACAAGTCTCTTATGGATATATGTTTTCATTTTGTTTGATAAATATCTAGAAGTGGGATTACTGAGTCTTCAGGTAGATGTATGTTTAACTTTATTTAAAAACTGCCAAAGTGGCCTGGCCGGTGTGCCTCAGTGGTTGAGTGTTGACCCATGCACCAAGGGGATCACTGGCTCGATTCCCGGTCAAGGCACATGCCTGGGTTGTGGGCCAAATCCCCTTGAGGGGGCATGTAGGAGGCGGCCAGTCAATGTTCTCTCATCAATGTTTCGATCTCTCCCTCTCCCTTTCCTCTCTCTCTAAAATCAATAAAGAAAAAATATTAAAAAACAAAAACAAAAGCCAGAGTGGCTTATATATGAGTTCCAGTTGCTCCACATTGTT
Source organism: Molossus molossus (assembly GCF_014108415.1). Classification (NCBI taxonomy): domain Eukaryota; kingdom Metazoa; phylum Chordata; class Mammalia; order Chiroptera; family Molossidae; genus Molossus; species Molossus molossus. The sequence continues at coordinate 189,818,003 of NW_023425344.1, forward strand.
TTTGTGTTTTGTTTTTGTTATTGTTGTTGTTTTTCTCACTTGAGGATATGTTTCCATTGGTTTTAGAGAGGAAGGGAGAGAAAGAAACATCTATTGATTGCCAATTGTATGTGCCACGGCCTGGGATTGAACCTGAAACTTTAGTATGTGCCCTGACTGGGAGTTGAACCTGAAAGAAACCTTTTGGTGTACAGGGCAACGCTTCAACGAACTGAACCACCTGGCCAGGGCTTTTTTTTGCTCCACATTTTTAATGTCACCAGTTTTTAGTGTTGTCAGACATTTTTATTGTAGCCACAATAGAAGATGTAAAATGGTACCTTATTACAGTTTTAATTTGCCTATTCTAGACATTTTATATAAATGAAATCATACAATATGTAGCTTTTTGTGACTGTCTTCTTACGCCCTTATACACTTAACAAAGTTCATTTGAGAATCACTGAAATGCAAGCAAAATTCCTTCACAGGTGTGTACACTTTTTTACCTGTAAAGATACATACTCCCTCGGTACATACACTCAAACACCTACACATACTTACTAAAGAAAGAACACAAACACACCAAGACAAACTTACAAACTAAGGTAACTGATGCACAGAGATAACAGTTTCATATCTGGGTAAATCTAAACACTGCTGTCAGTACATACAAGTGAACACAGTTCCTGAATTGTGTGGGAGAAAATGAGGGATAGGTGGACAAGAGTGAATGAGGGCATGATCGCAAGTTGAAGTTATTTAAAGTGTTTTCTGGTGTTTAAGGCAGTTCATTCCTAGAACTTTTAGTTAACTTTTTTTAACCAGTAGCAGTTGTCTAATAGGTATACATTTAATATGTATATAGACTTTATATATATATATATATATATATATATATATATATATATATATATATAGACTTATAGGTAGTCTTTTAGCCTATTGCATAGAGCAAGCCCTTTGAACAGGATATTATTATTTATTATTATTTTTTATCCTCACCCGAGGACATTTTTGCATTTATCTTCAGATAGAGCGGGAGGGAGAGAGAGAGAAACATCGATATGAGAGAGACACAGCGAGTGGTTGCCACCCACATGCCTTCAACTGGGGCCAGGGCAAACTGCAACCGAGGTATGTGCCCTTAGCTTAGCGGGAACCGAACCCAGGACTCTCCAGTCCGTGGGCCGACACTCTAACCGTTGAGCCAAACTGGCCAGGGCTGAACAGGATATTATTAATCATAATTATAAAGTAAGATATTTTGGAAATTATCACCAAAACATATTTTCTCTCCCTGGGTTATCATTTTAATGAGGAATTGTTAAAGACTATTTACTTGAGCCCTGGCCAGTTTGGCTCAGTGGTTGGAGTGTCCGCCTGAGGGCCGAAGGGTCTTGGGTTGGATTCCTGGTAAAGGGCACATACCTGGGTTGCAGATTCGATCCCCACCCCCTGGTTGGGGTCATGCGGGAGGATATCTCTCTCTCACATCTATATTTCTCTTTTTCTCCCCCTCTCTTCCACTCTATCTAAAAATCAATGGAAAAATATCCTTGGGTGAAGATTAACATCAGCAATAAAAAGAATATTTACTTGATATGCATACCAGTGAAAAGAAGGGAGGCCCCTCAAATGTATACATTTGAGCCTGACATCTGTTCCAGCACCCCTTACCCTGGGGCAAACATGGCAAGATTTGATTAACACTAAGATTTATTTTTGTCCATGGTGGATTCAAGTTAGTATTCTTAAATACTGCCCTTTTTTTCCTCTCTCTTTAATATGGTCACTGGGGTGCTATGGCAGGAAAGTGGGAGTGGGTGGGATGGGTTGGGGATATGAGTAAGGAAGTTTGATTCGATTGGGAAATATCAATAATAATGTGATTGTTTGAAAGTCAAGGCTCTCTACCCAATCCTACCTCCTATTTTTCTGCTGTTTGTCTCTAAGATTTACTATTTCTTAGAGAAAATCACAGAAATATGCACAGAAATGGACCACAACAGATTTGCATATTTTTACCTCTGCAAGGCAGTTGGTGCAGGTTGGCCCTTTTTTTTAGTCATCAACACACCTTCTACACCTGCCTCTAGTTTCTTGAGCCCCCATTGTTACTCCTCCTTATCAAATCATGTCACAACCTACTCTCCTAAGACATAGGAAAGCATCCCAAGTGAACTCCTGGGTATAGTTTGCTCTCCACCAGAGAATAGCACTTGTCCCTGCTTTCAGCCCCTTAGCCTTCCCTCCTGCTAGGGCTCTTCTTTTTCCATGGCCACAACCTTACTTCTAGCCTATCCCTTCTTTTGAGTAGGACACCTCTTCATAGAAATGTTTGAACTTGTCACTGAAAGATTTGAACATGCCGGAGGCAGAAAAGCATGGAGCTGTATTTACGTCCTTGGCTATAATACCAGGTGTGCGAGAATCGCTCCTTCCCCTTCACTTTTCATCTTCTTTCCCTGGCTCCTTTCCCATGTACTTTGATCTGTTTGCTTAGTATATGCTTCTTCCCAACTCTTTCTAGCTAAATGTTTCCTTCCCTGACCACCCACATTGATCTCTGAACTTTTTTTTTTTTTCAATTTTTATTAATTTATTTTTGTTACAGATGTTTCTCCCCACACACACACCCTCCTCCCCATCCTGCCCCTGCAGCATTGTTGTTTATGTCCATTGGTTATGCATACATGCATATGATTTCTGAACTTCTGTAGCACTAATTTCAGTACCATTTAAAAAATATATATGTTCTTATTGATTTTTTATTTTTATTTATTTATTTTTTGTGGTATGTGCCCCTAGCAGGAACCAAACCCGGGACTCTTTGGTCTGCAGGCCAACGCTCAACCGCTGAGCCAAACTGGCTGGGGCTCTTATTGACTTTTTAGAGAGAGAGAAACATTGACGTGAGAAAGAAACATCCATCGGGTACCTCCAGCATGCCCCCTACTTGGGGATCAAGCCCAAAACCCAGGCATGTGCCCTGATGGGGAATCGAACCAAGACCTCTCAGTCCATAGGATGATGCTCAGTCCACTGAACCACACCAGCTGGGCTTTAGTACCATTTTTGTCAGTTAATTATATATTGCCTTGATTTTATTTTTCTTTAAGTTTTATGTGCCTGTCTCATTTTCCCAGATAGAGTGTTTGTCAAGATTCTTAGCTCTCGGAACACAAACCCACTTAGGCTGGCCTGCTGGAAGGGATGGTGCCAGGGCTGGCAGGCACTGGGAAAGTCCCTGTTCTCCTTCCTCCGTCTTTGTCCTGCATGCACTCTCTTCAGCTTCTTTCTGTGCTTCTCTGCTGCCTTGTAGAACATTAATTTGATTATCTTGATTACTGAGTTTTTGTTGCGTTCTCTAATCTTGCACTTGAGACAAGTGCCTCCCTCCCTCATCCCCCCTCCCCCTCCCCCTCGCCCTACTCCTTTCTCTTCTTTACAGACTGGCTTTCTCATGGCTTCTGCTTTCCCCCTTAGCTTCAGCTTAAATGTGACTTTGGCTTGCTGTTATGCTGCCTCCAGACTGGATGATATATGATGTCTCAACTGAGGTTTTGCTTCCCAGCTGTCTAGATTCCTGGAGAATTGAATTTTATCTATCTTGCTTGGGTTGGGGGTAACCCTGTACCAGACATTGTGAGGGAGGGGTCATTATCATTGTGTGGTTGCTTAGGCTGTATACTTCACAGGGCTTGTGGTAAGGGTGGTCTCAGACAAGGGGATTTAGGGTTGGTCATCCCCAAACATGCTTGCTTTGGTACCGGAGGTCGGGTATTGTTTTTGTATCTGCACTGCATCTAGCAGATTAACAGCTAAAAAGTAGGTGTGTGTTCCTTATTTAGTATCTGTTTATTGCTGTGACTCTCTGACCATTTGACCATTAGAATGAACTTTTGGGCATAATAGGCAAGTCAGAGCCATATATATGTGTGTGTGTGTGTGTGTGTATATATATAGTTATTTTATTTTTTTTAATCAGTCCTCACCAGAGGACATGCCCTTCATTTATTTTAAGAGAGACAGAGAAACAGCAATGTGAGAAACATTGATCACCTGCCCCCTGCACACACCCCAACCAGGGATCAAACCTGCTATACTTTGGTGTACAGGAATATGCTGCAACTATGTGAGCCACCCGACCAGGGCAACAATATTTTTAATATTTAAAATAAATTATTAAAATTTGTTTTATCATAATTTGAAAGACTTAAAATTTTAAAGTAAATTAAATATATTTTAAACATATTTTCTAGTTCAGCAAGAAGGGAAGGGTAGCCTGGCTGGTGTGGCTCAGTGGATTGAGCATCGTCCCATGCCGGTTCCATTCCTGGTCAGGGTACATGCCCAGGTTTTGGGCTTGATCCCCAGTGTGGGGTGTGCAGGAGGCAGCTGATCAGTGCTTCTCTCTCATTGATATTTCTGTCTCTTTCTCCTCTCCTTTCCTCTCTATCTAAAAAAATCAATAGTCCAGCCAGTGTGGCTCAGTGGTTGAGCGTCGACCCATGCACCAAGAGGTCGCCGGTTTGATTCCTGGTCAGGGCACATGCCCAGGTTGTGGGCCCAGTCTCCAGTGGGGGGCCAGTTGATGTTCTGTTTCATCGATGTTTCTGTCTCTCTCTCCCTCTCCCTTCCTCTCTCTCTAAAAATCAATAAAGAAAAAAAAATTTTTTTTAATATATTAAAAAAAAAGAATGGGAGTGTAGAATATTAATAATCGATTAAACAAAGAATGATAATAGGTCTTTCCTGATTCTGCCCTTAGTCCAATTAAGATATAGGAAAACCAAGTACTCCCAATATTGATTTCAAACCTTATTAATCCACCCACCCTTGTTATTTTATTATACATTTATTTAGTATCTACTATGTTGCAGGAACTATGTTGGGCTGACAATTTAAAAATAAATGCTTGCTACCTGGCTGGTGTGGTTCAGTGGTTGAACTTCAACCCATACAACAAGAGGTCGCCAGTTCGATTCCTGGTTGGGGCAAATCCCCAGTGTGGAGCATGCAGGAGGCAGCCAGTCGATGTTCTCTCTCATTGATGTTTCTGTCTCTCTCTTCCTCTCCTTTCCTCTCTCTCTAAAATCAATAAAGAAAAAATTTTTTTTTTTTTTTTAGTAAGTGCTTGCCCTCAAAGTCCTCACAACTATGGAGAAGATAGATATTTGCACAATTGATTATACTATGGTGAGATAAATGTTCACGAAGGTATGGGCAAAGTGATTTAACACCTCTTCTATTGTTTTATGTACATTCACCTCTCACTTTTTTGCATTCTCCTTTTTAGTCTTATCTCTCAATCTCTGCCATTAATTGTCTACTATATGAATCACCATATAGTAATATCTCATTTACGTTGCATGAACTAAGGTAGTATTCCTTAAAAATGAACTTTGAAGATAATTAATAATTTATTAGCTAACATTTGTTGAACATTTGCTCTGTGTCAAGAACTGTTCTAAGGGCCCTGGCTGGTTTTGCTCAATGGTTAGAGCATCAGCCCACAGACCAAAGAGTCACGGGTTCAATTTTGGCCAAAGGCATGTACCTCGGTTGTGGTTTGTCCCTGGCCCTGGTCAGGGTTGTGAGGGAGACAATGTGTCTCCCCTCCCCCATTATATTGAAATATAGCATATGGTCTCAGGTTAATGAAAGATACATGTTTCTAAGATGTAACTAAGATATAGACAGTTTTATTCTGTCACATAAAAGTAATACTTTAGCCCTGTCCAGTGTGTCCCCCACCCCCTTTCACTCTCTAAAAATCAATGGAAAAAATATCCCAGGTTGGGATTAACCAAGATAAATAAGAAATAATTATAGTTTACAGTTGGTGTCATAACTGTTAATTTTAGAACTATTATCCTGAACTCCTGTTTTGGGTCAGTATATTATGCTCTCAGCAAACTCCTTTCCTCTGCATTATAATAAGTTGTCTTACTTCTCTGTGGTTCCCTGATTTCCCTTGTTTGCTATTAAAAGAAAAATGCCCTTTAGCCTTTTTGAAAAGAACCTGTGCCAATGCAGATCTTATGACTCTGGTGGTGGTAAACCAAGCTTCTTGGCCAATAGCAACGATTTCTCAGACTTCCCTTCTTTCATTAGTTCTGCTTTTACAGCTGTCACATCTTAAATACTGTTTTTCTTTCTACCTCCAACTCTTCCATTTCTTTTTTTTTTCCCGAAACTATCACCACAAGCTGTATGGTTCTCGTTATTTCAGTAGTTTTATGTATTTGGATTTTATTTATGTGTATATATATTTTGGTAGTTTTTATTATCATTTATAATGAACTCTTATCTTATTATGGAAATTTTCAGTTTTTGTGCCAGAGATTTTGTGCCTTCTATCTTGAAACTCCAATAAAAACCTGTGATACCCTCTCCTTACTGGACTGTTTTGGATGCTTCACCACATGCAAATACTCCAGCTCAAATCACCAAAGTTTTTTGTTTTTTTAACAATTTCCTTAAGGTATAATTTGCATATATAAAATTCATCCATTTTAAGTATACAATTTAGTAATACCAAATAAATTTTCTTACCAAAAACTTACAGTGTTGCCCTGGCCGGTTTGGCTCAGCAGTTAGAGCGTCTGCCGGCATACCAGAGAGCTCCAGGTTCGGTTCCCACTAAGGGCACGTACCTCGGTTGCAGTTTGTCCCCAGCCCCGGTTGGGGTCATGTGGGTGGCAGCCACTCGATGTGTCTGTCTCTCTCTCTCTCTCTTCCTCCCTCTCTCTTTCTCGCTCTATCTGAAGATAAAAATGAAAAAAAACAAAAAACCTTACAGTGTTTTCTTTAGTCTGTAAGGGGTTAGTCATCTTGCCCTTTTCCTTTTGTTTCCAAGATCACTAATGGTGGGTTGTGTGTATGTTGCTCCTGGCTACCACATGGCTGTTTACAAGTACCCCAGCTGTTGGTTATTGCTTCAATAATTCATTCTGGATATGATAGTACCTCATTATGAATGAGGTTCTCTATGGTTGGGACACAGGGTCAAGGTGCTGGGACAGTGCCATTTTTCTGAAGAATGGCATCCCTTTGCCGGATTGACTGAGGGAACTCATTCTCTTTCCGTAGGTTTTCTCTACATGATGAAAATTTATATCGAAACTCCAGGGCATACCAGGTTTCTTTGATTGGTTCTGTATTCCCCATATCCCATGTGAGACATCAAGGCACATTATGCAGATTGTAGACAGTTGCCACTTCAAACATAACTGCTTCTCCATATTAGTCAGAAAATAAATTTAATTGCCAAAACAAAGCTTGGTATGCCCATAGATCCCTGAGATTGTTGAGAGTGAAACCAGTGGTAACCCTAAAAGTCAAAGTGTACTGTTTCTCTGAAGGTGTGCGAAATGCCTTCACTATGTAGGAGTTAGGCATGGTCCATTGAGGAGCATGCAGTCATACCAGTTAGGGCACCAGACACCCGAATCAAGTATTGGGACAAAATGGTGTGGTGCACCCTGAGCATTATTAACCTTCAGAGTAGAAAAGAGAGTAATTAATTAGGGTGGGAGGAACTAGGAAAGGCGGAAAGGCTTTGGAGAGAATGGATTTGAGCTAGTCTGTGAAGGATGTAGAGTTTGGATAGGATAGAGAGGTGGAATTTGGGAATGGAGTAGGGAGGATTGTTGAAGAGAAGTGCACACCATGTTGGGGGGAAAATGAAGCCAAGGCTGAAACTGAACTGAGGATATTTGAGACCCTGAGGAAGTCAGGCTGATTGGAGCAGAAGATTCCTAGTAATTATACTGAAAGTAGGAAGTAGGAGTTTTATTAGGATCACCTGAGAAAATGTCAAACTACAAAAACACCTAACAAATAAGAAAAATGTCTTAAACAAAGGAATGAAATTAAAAGCACTGTTTTAGGAATCATAGTGAGGTGACTATGGTCAAGATCTTTAGAGCAGGAAAACACGAGCTTAGAGTCAGGCCAGGGAGTCTATCCCTTGGGGGAGAGAGCTTGGTAAAGCATTGTTTTTACTTCCTCTCTTTATGAGGCTCCAGAAATTTTAATAGGTATTGGCACCCTTCTGGGGAAGAGGTGGGAGTCCAGAGACACAAGGCTTTGAAGGCCTTCTCAGAACATCAGAAAAATTAGTTATTTCTCTTGATGTCTTCATAGGAAAAAGGAAAAAAACACCCTAAAACTGGCCCCAGTCCCAGTTGCAGTTTCTATTTACTCTTCCCCCAACCAGGAAAAAAACAGTCAACTCAAGTACAAGGGTCCAATATTTAACAAAGTGCAAAGAGGGCCAGAGTTTCAATTATATATGGACTTTGGTCCCAAGCTGTAGAATTTGGGAGAATATATAATCACATATCACTTTAAATGATTTTTGCTATTTGTCTCATAGATTGTTAGTCATTTTTCTTAATGTTCTGAAATTTTTTAAATAGGACTCTTTGATGGCTAATGCTTTTTGTTCTTTTTTATCCTTATCCGAGGTCATTTTTTTTTATTTTTTATTTTTTGCATTTATCTTCAGACAGTGGGAAGGAGAGTGGGAGGGAAAGAGAGAGAGAAACATTGATGTGAGAGAGACACATCGAGTGGTTGCCACCCACACGACCCCAACCAGGGCCGGGGACAAACTGCAACCAAAGTACGTGCCCTTAGCAGGAACTGAACCAGGACTCTCTGGTCCACGGGCCAACTCTAACCACTGATCCAAACCAGCCAGGGTGGCTAATGCTTTTTGTTTTGCTTTTCCTCTAAAGCACTTTTTGCTATTGCTTGCATTTGGCATGCATAATTCAAAAGTCAGAGACAATATTTGTTACTGTTTTTTTCATACCCAGCATCAAAATACAACAAATGATTGAGTTCTTTAAATTAAAAATAAAATAAATGCACATGATACCAACTTCAAAAGGGACCAGTGGATATATAGTGAACACGAGTGAACACTCTCCCTTTATCTCCAGCTCTCCTTTTTGTTTGCAGAATGGGGACCTGGCCCAGTGGGTCTGTCTAGAGCCTGCTAGTAATAGGTGGGTTCTTCCCTGTGGTCTACGGGCCAACGCTCTAACCGCTGAGCCAAGCCGGCCAGGGCCATAGGTGGGTTCCTGACTTGATGCAGAAAAAGTCTGGGTGGGTTTTAGAGGACGTTTATTAAAGCTGGGGACAATGAAACAAGGAAGGGCCTAGGATAACAGGAGGGAGACTAGGTGGGGAAATGAGCCAAGGCTGGACTACTTAGCTCACTAAAGATGTCAGAGAAGCCCAGCCAGTGTGGCTCAGTGGTTGAGCATCGACCCATGCACCAAGAGGTCGCCGGTTCGATTCCTGGTCAGGGTACGTGCCCAGGTTGTGGTCCAAATCCCCACATGCAGGATGCAGCCAGTGGATGTTCTTTGTCATCGATGTTTCTCTCTCTCTCTCCCTCTCCCTCTCCTTAAAATCAATAAAGAAAAAATAATAATAAAAAGTGGATATCTTTAAAAAAAATAAGTCAGAGAAAAGGGAGCCTTGGGGACAGGTTCAGGGGGTTTGTCCGGGATGAAGATGAACTGCCAACTGCTGCTGCTGCTCATAGCTACCCTGGTTGCAAGCCTCGTGGGGTTCCTAGAGTCTAAGAGATGCATGCCTGTGGGGGAAGAAGGGGGCAGAGAAAGGTAGGGGCGTGCTACCAGGAGGGAGAGCTGGGACCTCTGTTTTGACGGGGGTTTTTTTTTTATCCTCACCTGAGGACATTTTTTTGCATTTATCTTCAGATAGAACAGGAGAGAAACAGGGAGGAAGAGAGAGAGAGAAACATTAATGTGAGAGAGACACATCGAGTGGTTGCCACCCACACGACCCCATCCGGGGCTGGGGACAAACTGCAACCGAGATACATGCCCTTAGCGGGAACCAAACCTGGGACTCTGGTTCGCGGGCTGACGCTGTAACTGCTGAGCCAAACTGGCCAGGGCTTGAGGGTTTTAAAGGCTGAGAGTTTAGGGGTGGTCTTAAGGGGAGGATCTCAATAGTATTCATCAGTTTTATGCTGATATGCCAAAATGAGATTTATTCTTTTAACTTCATCTGTCTTTTGGTGTGGTTGGCAAATGGCACTAATTAGATTTATGCTATGTCTCCCTGAGTGGGGTGATTTAAGCCATTTACCCTCTGGTTGAGGAGAAGTGCAAACCATTTACTCTTGAGCATCCTTGGTTTAGGGAATAGGGTTTACTAGGTGGCTGCAAATGGTTTAGCTGTTTCAGTTGTCCTATTCCACTTGTCCTGGCTTACTAGCCTGTCTCACTTTCAGAGTTAGTCCCAAGGCACTTTTTAAAAGTTGAGTGATCTTAGCCTTTTAGATTTGGAAGGATCTTAGGAGTCATTTCTTTAACATTACATTTCTTGTTATAACAGAGAAAAATGGGTCAGATTTGAGGAGTGGATTTGGATGAATAATGGGTTTGAGTGGTCCCTCTAAAATTCTTTAGAATATCAATGTCTGAAACTAAAGCCTTAATGAAACCTATTTCCCAAAGACCTTATTCTGAATTCCAAATATATTTTCCTTATTCTAAAGTTTGTTTTTTCTATCTCCCAATACTGTCCTACTCTTGAGTGTCTTGATTTTCAGATTTAATTAAAATAAAGACAATAATTGGATACCTTTAAACTTATTTTAAAATAAAGAGCAAGCAGAAATAAAGGTGCTACCTTAGTATTTTTACTGTACTAGTAAAACTTAATAATTTTTGTGATTAAACTTTTTTTTGCATTCACTCCTATGATTTATGATGTATTGAGAATTTGTGTTTTCATAAAAACATTTCTAATTTTATTATGGGAAAATAAGAAATAATCTATAGAAATTTGCTTTATTCAGTGACCTTTCAGGAAAGCGTTTATTGATATGGTCATTCCACTTTAACCTTTTTTTTTTCTTTAGGACTTAACAACATTGGCCCATGTTTGACTTCATTGTTTACTCTGTTTAATCTTTCTCTTCTGGTTTTTCAAGTCACTTTCCTGAGTCACTTCATTGTGTTTGTGTTTTTCTAGCATGATTCAGCATTTATATTTTTATTTTCTACTTAAACATTGTTTATCTTGGCAGTGATAAGGATAAGTTACTTTTTCCCCCCAAGGTTGGGTTAAATATCGTTTCCTTAAGATCTTAGACTGTTAGAGATAGAAGAAACCTGAGTCCATTGATCCCAGGGCTAAAATGAAGAGGCTCCATACCTGTGCCACTTCTCTCTGTTAGGTAGCACCCACTGGGGAAAAGGCTGTTTGATTCGCCATCTGTCGTGGACTTGTAGGAGGAGTCCATTGTGGGAACCAGGGCTGTACTTGAGTTGTTCTTGTAGCCTAGGAAGCTGAGAAGTGAAGAGACTTGCTTAAAGTCAGAGACCTTAACTCCATAGATCTACTGATCCGCCACTGTGCTAGGTGCTAAGTTCTGGGCTTTTTTCTCCCAAAGAATTCTGGTGTTCCTTCTGGATTTTGTCTTTTTCCTTTCCAGTGAGAACTGAATTCTGTCAGGTACTTACGTTTGTCCCTGTTTGTTCGGGAAAGACTCAGAAGTATTCATCAGGCAGTCTAAAGATAGAGAGGAAAGAGAGATTGCTGGTTTATAAGAAATGGCCTGGAAGAATTAACACTAGTATAATGACACAGTTAGGGAGATACTTTAAGGATTTTTTATTATCTTTTCTTTTTTTAATCCTCACCTGAGGATATTTTTCTGTTTATCTTCAGATAGAGTGAGAGGAGGGAGAGAGGAAGGGAGAGAGGGAAAAAGAGAAAGAAACATCAATGTGAGAGGGACACATGACTGGTAGCCTCCCTCATGGCCCCTATCAAGGCCGATGACAAACCTCAACCAAGGTACATGCCCCTGACTGGAATCAAACCCGTGACCCATCGGTCTGTGGGCTGACATTCCAACCGCTGAGCCAAATAGGCCAGGGCAAGGACTTTTTATTTTCAACAGTTACCTGCTGTACTGTTTGACATTTTGGCCAAGATAGTGCAGTATTTTGCAGTTACAAAAATAACAATACACACAAAGTGACAATAGTTGCTATATATTGTTTGTATATTACTATTTATTTTATAATCATTGATTTGGTAAATTTTCATATTAAAACTATCTTCTTGGACATTTTCCATAAATGTGGGCTCGTTTTGGTGGTTTAGATTAGTTCTTATAATCCCTTAGAGCACTTTCTTCCATGCTTTACCTTTTTAAAGTCTCTAGAATGCTAGGACAGTTTTCATACAAAATATTTGATGCATTATTAACTGTTAATAATAGGATCTGCAAGTATGGCTAACTTCAATCATGTACATTGTCATCTAGGCACATTTTGTTTAGTTGATTTCTTCCAGGACAGTTTCCTCATTTGGAGGTATATATTTTCTTCTTCTTTTTTTTTTTTTTTTTTTTGTTACTCCTCACCTGAGGATATTTTTCCTATTGCTTTTTTTTTTTAGAGAGAGTGGAAGGGAGGGAGGGAGAGACAGAGAGAGAAACATCGATGCAAGAGAGACACATCGACTTATTGCCTCCCTCATGTGTCCCACGTAGGGCTAGGGATGGAACCTGCAACCCAGGTACGTGCCCTTGACTGGGAATCAAACCCATGACCCTTTGGTCCGAGGGCCAACACTTGAACTGCTGAGCCACACTGGCCAGGGCTGGAGGTAATTTTTTCTAAACAAACACATTTTCATTGTGTTTATAAAACTTTTTTTTAAAAACACACATTTTCAGTTGAATAATGATGCACTTCTTAATCTTTTTTTTTTCTTTCTTCCCTTTATTTTAGAGAGAGGAAGGGAGAGGGAGAGAGAGATAGAAACATCAATGAGAGAGAACATCGACTGGCCGCCTCCTGCATGTCCCCCACTAGGGATTGGGCCCACAACCTGGGCATGTGCCCTGACCGGGAATCAAACCACACCGGCCGGACGCACTTCTTAATCTTATTGTGGTACAAATGTTGATCCGTAGATTTGCTAGAGGATAGGGTTCTGCACACCTGTGGATGGATGAAAGTGGAGAAAGAGAAGCGACGTCACAGTGATGGATTCTTTTCAGTGCACCACTCGGGCTGTGCTCTAATGATGGAAGGGGACAGGAGAGGGTCTGAGGGAGAGTAGATTTATTTTCACTATGTGCCCAACTTTTCTGGTCACCATTTTTGTAAATTGGGAGAGAAAGTGTTTCAAAAAAAAATAAAAAAGCATTGTTTGTTCTTACATTTCACATTAAATCTACAATTGATTATTACAGTCTCTGTGCCTTGTTTGTGCCATATCTTTGATCTTGCGATCTCTTAAATTCCACTTTGAGAGGCATTTGTAGAGGAATCTGTTCTATGCAACCCTGGCTGGGTAATTCATTTGGTTAGAGCATCATCCCCATAGCAAGGTTTCAAGTTGGATCCCCAGTCAGGGCACATTTAAGAATGAACCAGTGAATACATAAATAGATAGAGCAACAAACCAATCTCAATCTGAATCTTTTTGTCTCTCTCTTTCTTCCCATCTCCCTCTCTTTCCCTCCTCCCTTTCCTCTCTAAAAAAAAATCAATCAAAAATGTTTTATAAAGAATCTATTTTATGCATTTTCCTCAAGTTATTTTCCTCTCCTCATGTCCTACTCCAGAACAGTACATTAAATGAAAGTGGCACTTAATAAAGTTACACATCCCAGCTGGTATGGCTCAATCAATGGTTGAGCATCGACTCATGCACCAAGAGGTCACTGGTTTGATTCCTGGTCAGGGCACATGCCCAGGTTTTGGGCCTGGTCCCTAGTGAGGACCAATGCAGTAGGCGGCCATAATCAGTGTTCTTGCTCATCGATATTCCTCTCTCTCTCTCTCCCTCTCCCTTTCTCTCTCTTTAAAATCAATAAAGAAAAAAAAATTTTTTTAAGCTATACAAATACATATATTGATTTGAAGGTGGGGAAATTGGTACAATTGAAAAAGGAGAATTTTTCAGAATTAAGGGAAAGAAAAGCTCTGGTCTAAACCCTAGGAAATTCACAAGGTTTGAAACTGAGGAAAGATGTTAGCGTTTTACCTTTTGTTCACTGCATAGAATTCATAGAATTCAACTTGCTCTTAGCATGGTTTCTTTTAGACCTACCCTAGTTTATTTTAGGATTTTGTATACATTCCAATGCTTACTAACTTGGTGGATTAAGAAAATTCTTGCAAGAGGAAGAATAAGTCATAGTGATACTTCCCTTTGGGAGAGAAAGAGAAAGAAAACCCTTAGATTAGTCTCTCCATTATATACTTGGAATGGATTCAGCATTTTGATTGATAGCTGAGCATTGATAAGCTTTTCTTGCAAGCCACCTCATATCATGTTTGGTTTTGTCCACAGCATGACTGGTAGAAGGCTCTTCTAGGTTAACCAGCAGAGATCAAGAGTTCTGTAAGCTTATTACCCTGAGAGACTCATTGGTATGATGTCATTTCTATTTTAAGACTTTTGTTTGTAACAGCTTTTAGAAAAGCTTCAGCATTTTTTAATCCACCCAATCTATTAAATACCTCCCACCCACCCCACCCCAAAATGAAGAAGAAAAGGAGACTGAAAATGTCTTCACTATAAAAGTAGTAATATATATTATATATTATATAGAACTAAAATAAAATTTTTCACTTTTTAGACATTAAATACTGTATAGATAGTGCTTTGGATGTGGTGGATACAAAGTACATTTTTTTTTGTTATAATTAGTGTTATCTAGAATAATAACCTTATAAAAAGGAAATGAGCCTGGATGGTGTGGCTCAGTGGATTGAGAAACTGGGTAAGTTAAGGGTGTGGCCCTTGCAGCATTAGTCTTTGGTATGCAAAGACTGGGTTCCCCTCTGACCTTGCCTTGTGTCTCTGATGCTGCAACTCCACCAACAGGAATAAAAAGAGAAGTGGGCTGGGACTAGGAGCTGCTTTGAGGCAGAAAAGAAAGTGGGGTACTCACATGGGCACCACAGAGTCTCTCAGTAGGGTCTTGTTGAAAGTGTTTTTGAACTGGTTATGAATAATGTGTTAACTATTTTCTTGTAATAGTCACAGAAGTGATCTGCTTTCTATTTAAAGGTTTCCCTCAGTAACCTGCTTCCAATTAAATCTCTTTTTGTTTTAGCCCTAACAAGTTTTTCTGGGCTGCCCTCAGACTTCAGACTTTATTTTCTTACCTTATGCTTTGGGGATCTGTAGATACCATTTTTTAAAAATTCAAGATGGTGTCAGCAATGGCAGGAAAGACAAGACTACTTAGCTAATCTTATATTTGGGTTGGTTAGTTTCCATGAAACTTTTACACAGACCACCATTTTCCCAAATTTCTGTGTTCAAAGCAACTAGCTTCCTCAGATGTGCCCACATTTGGGTCAACCATAGTATCCCAAGAACTCAACAAAAATTATTTAATGTACTGTCATTTAGGCTTTTTTGTTGTTGTTAATCCTCATCCAAGGAGATATATATATATATATATATATATATATATATATTTTTTTTTTTTTTTTTTTTTAGGGAGAGTGGGAGGGAGGGAGGGAGAGAGAGAGAGATTTGACCAGATATAGAACTGAGGCTCTAACTACTGAGCAACATCGGCCAGGGCTCTTTTAGGCTTCATTGTACAGACGAGTCAGTGAACGAAACAAAAGGATAGATTTAGCATCCAATTTATTTCCTTTAAAAAATGTCTTTACTATAAAAGTAATAATATACATTATATACAACTAAAATAAAATGTTTTTCACTTTTTAGAAGTTAAATACTGTGTACATAGTGCTGTGGATATGATAGACACAAAGTACATTTTTTGGTTATAATTAGTGTTACCTGGCCCTGGCCAGTTTGGTTCCGTGGACCAGAGAGTCCCGGGTTCAGTTCCTGCTAAGGGCATGTACCTCGGTCGCAGTTTGTCCCTGGCCCCGGTTGGGGCCGTGTGAGTGGCAGCCAGTCGATGGGTCTCTCTCACATCAATGTCTCTTTTTCTTCCTCCCTCTCTCCGTCTCGCTCTATCTGAAGATAAATGCAAATGTCCTCGGGTGAGGATAAAAAAATAAATAATTAGTGTTACTTAGAATCATAACCTTTTAAAATGAAAATGAGTCCTAGCCGGTTTGGTTCAGTGGTTGGAGCATAGGCCTGCAGTCCAGAGAGACCCGGGTTCAGTTCCCGCTAAGGGCACGTACCTCAGTTGCAGTTTGAACCCGGCCCTGGTTGGTCGTACGGGTGGCAGCCACTCTATGTGTCCCTTCACGTCGATGTTTCTCTCTCTCTCTTCCTGTCTCTCCCTCCCACTCTGTCTGAACAAAATATGGAAAAATGTCCTTGGGTGAGGATAAAAAATTAAAAAAATAAAATAAAATGAAATGACAGTGAACCCAGATGGTGCGGCTCAGTGGATTGAGTGATGTCCCATGGACTGAGAGGTCCCGGTTGATTTCCAGTTGGAGCACATACCTGGGTTGTGGGCTCGGTCCCCAGTCTGGGGTGTGCAGGAGGTAGCCAATCAGTATTCCTCTTTCACATCGATGTTTCTATCTCTCTCTCTCTTCCTCTCTCTAAAAATTCAATGAAAACGTTTTTTTTTTTAAAGGAAATGACCTTATGACACTTAAAACTCCCTTGCACTTGAGGCATCTGTTACATACTATAACTGACAGATATTCATACTGGGCCTCTGGTTTTAACAGTGCCAGAAATGAACAGATGACTTTCTTGACTTCAGCCTGCTCCATCGAAGAATGTTCCTCGGACCAGCAGAGATGAAATTCAAGCCTAACATTAAGGAACAGAGCATTTAGTTGCTTTAAATGTGAAAATCCCCAGGCAGAGATCACTTATTTTAAAATTGTTTCCAGATTAATTCTGAAGCCAGGTCTAAATAAAACAGAAAAAGGAATGTTGATTTGAAATTTTTAACCAAAGCAAATTGAAACATATACTTGTGAAGTTTTTGAATGTTAAACCATATCCAGTTCAAAAGATTGCATTGATATTTATCTAGAGGGACTATTTTGAGCCTAACTACTATTATCTAATATATATCAACATTGAAATACTTTTATTTAAAAATAAACTTATGGCCCTGGCCAGTTTGGCTCAGCGGTTAAAGCATCAGCCTGTGGACCAATGACTCTCAGGTTCGAGTCCAGTCAGGGGCATGTACCTCAGTTGTGGTGTGTCCTTGGCCCTGGTCAGGGTCGTGCAGGAGGCAACCAGTCAATGTGTCCCTCTCACATTGATGTTTTTTTCTTTCTCCTTCTCTCCCCCTCTCCTTCCCTCCCTCCCACTGTATCTGAAGATAAATAGAAAATATCCTCCGGTGAGGGTTAAAAAAATAAATAAATACACTTTTGTAATCACTAAAAGTTTTCTTTGCCATGAAAGGATAATGAGACTACCAGTCAATAGTCAATATCTGAAACAAAATAACAAAGCTGAATTTAGTACTTACTATAATAAGGGAGAGCTATGTTGGTTAGGCACAGTCTTGGTGAGCACAGATGACCAATTTTTATTGTACAGGGTTTTTGGGAAGTGTGGAAATCTCCGACTGGCCAACTTTTCAAAGCCATAGTGACACCATCTGTAGAAGCATGATTATTTGGGTGAGTCTGTTGATTGGTTGGCTGGCACTTAGAGGAGTGTTTACTGGAGTGAATCTGTTCCTAATTGGCTGACCTTCGGAAGTGAGAGCCTGAAGGTGATTGATTGGCTTGCAAGGGCAAATTAACTTTTTTTTATGACTTCTTGTTAAAATGGCTACAGAAAAATCATTCTTTTCTGTTTGTGGGAACTTTAATTCTCAACATTAAATACATGTAGTTAGTTACACGATGCAAGCATATATAGCAGGTCCTTGAACAATGTTTTGTTCAACATCATTTTCCTTACAACATTGAGAAGATGCTATAGGAACTTAACTCTATGTCAGTTATCGTATTGGTAAAAATGGTTTCATTATATGTAGTTTCGCTTAAATTTGCAGAACTTATTGATGACGTTAGGTGAGGACTTGCTGTATTTAATTTTTTTTTTTTTTTTTTTTTGAGGTATACTTGAGAATAAAGGGAGAAAATCTTGTGGACAGCTTAGTAAGTTTTTTACATATGTATGTACTTTTGTTTCACTACTATCTGGTTTAAGATACAGCACATTTTCATCACCCCAGAATGTTCTCTGATGTCCCTATCTTATCAATACCTCCTAATAGCTATTTCCATTCCCATGAATTAGCTTTGCCTGTTCTTGAGTTTTATAGACGTGAAAGCATGAATGCATTCTTTTATGTCTAGCCTCCCCCCCCCAAATATGTTTTTATTGATTTTTCAGAGAGAGAGAAAGAGGAAGGGAGAGAGAGATAGAAACATCAATGCGAGAAAGAAACATCAGCTGCCTCCTGCATGGCCCCTACTGGGGATCGAGCTCACAACCCAGGCATGTGCCCTGACTGGGAATCGAACCGGGACCTCTCCCATGGGATGACACTTAATCTACTGAGCCACACAGGCTGGGCTATGTCTAGCTTTTTATATCCCTTTCAACAAATTGCATGTGAGATTCATTCATGTTTTGCATGTCAGTAGTTGCTCTTTTTCACTAGGTAGTAGTTTATTTTATGACTGTTCCACAATTAATTTGTGTATTTTCCTGATAACGGACATTGGGTCATTTGCAGTTTAGGGATATTATGAATAAAGTTGCAATGAACATTTTTTACATCTTATTGCGTTAACATAAGCATTTCTCTTGGGTATATAGCTGGAGTGAAATTGATGTGTCATTATGGTGCGAGTTGTTTAGTTTAGTACATATTGCCAAATAGTTTTCCAAAGTGTTTGAATCTACTTGAACTCCACCAGCAATTTACGAGTTTCAGTTGCTTCATATCCTTGTCAACACTTCAGCCAGGCCTTGAAGAATGGGTAGGGGTTTGATTGAGGACAGAGGTAGATGAGAAAGAATGCCTTCATTCTAGAAAGAGGGAACAAAAATAAGCAAAGGCATAAAAACCTAAAGATTTTTTTGGCATGTTTGGGGTATAGGCTGTGTGATGGGGAACAGCTGGAGATGATATTGGAACGCTAACTAGGACCAGGTTGTGAATTTAGGATTTTATGCTAAGGAATTTGGATTTTTATCTTGTAGGTCAGGGGTTCACAAACTTTTTCTGTAAAGGGCCAGATAGCGAATAGATTAGGTTTTGCAGACCATCTGGTCTCAGTTGCTTTTATTTATCTTTTCCATTGTAACAAAAAGCAGCCACGAACAATACATAAATGACCAGTATGTGACTGTTACAATAAAACATTATTTACAAATACAAGTAGCAGGCAACATTTGACCCACTGACACTACAGTTTGCCTAACCCAATTGTAGGTAATACGAGTCTATATAAGGTTTTTGAAACAAAGAACATGGTCACATGTAATCATTATCGAGAGAACAGAGAAGAGTCAAGACTCTGAGCCTGCCCTGTTGAAGTAGTGATGAAATGGAGGTAACACCTTATATATTGAGAGAATATATCTGAATCATGTAATTCCATTTGTTGTTTTTTAGTACAGTGTGAAGACCTTACTCTCTCTAAAAAATAGTAAAGTGGAAGAAAATAAGTAGAGATCCAAAAGATCTAGGATATGGCTTTAACTTTCAAAAATTACTTAAATATACGCTAAAATTTTAAATGTCTCAGTGAAGTGAGATTGTTGAGACTCCATCTGAAAATTAGCGGAGTCGTACAAGTCTAGTGTGAAAAATAGGGAGGACTCGAGAGATAATCAATATATGAAAAGGGAGAGGTTTGTTAATAGGTTTTGGCCCAGAATATTCCAGGAGTTTCTGATGTTCCTGAGGATTGCCCCCACTGACTGAAGCAGTGGTAGAGTGAAAGGCAGCATACGGTGGCAACAGCCCTATAGACATTGTGAGACCTAGTTATCGGAGTTGGCATGACGGGAGCTTTCTAGAGCAGTGGATCGCCAAGTGTAGTTCCCAACCGAGTCCACTGGAAGTATGTTAGACACGCAGGCCCTCGGTGCTACTGCAGACCAGGAAACTGAGGGTGAGGCCCAGAATCTGTGTCTTAAGCCTCCCCAGGGATTTCTAAAACTTGAAAACTGTTAATCCAAAAAGTGAGTTAAGGAGGAAGAATTAAACAGTCTGAACATACCAGAATTTCACATTTCAAATTTTTCTACTTCCTCACTTATCTGGCAGAAGTAACTTTTGCTTATATATAAACTTCCTGCATATATATATATATATATATATATATATATATATGTTAAATAACTGTAAGAATATAATGTTTAAAAAAACTATTCCTGTGCTGTGTAAATGATCTTTGTTATTTATGAGTTGTAGTTTGCATTAGCTTAGGGATTTAAAAAGTTCCTGTAGACAGAGGATAGATTTAAAATACTTTTCTGGCACATTGGATTCCCCTCTTCATCACTCAGAATTTGTTCCCCTTCCAGTAGAGAGATGTCAGACCACAAGCAAGCAAGTACAGGTTCTCACTGTTTTCTGAGCTTCTCCTAACACTTGGAACATTTCCAGTATGTATACATTCCTCAATAGAGGAGGAGAACGGAAAGGAAAGGTGTAACCAAATCAGAGGATATGCACACCTGACGAAAGAACGCTACTGATAAGTTTTGAGTGACAAAATGGATGAGCACTGGTTGTTTGCTTTTTATTGGAGCTTCTGGGAAATTTTAATATATTACCTGGAATTTTTTGCCTCTTGGCAAGTTTCATTATATGAATCTGAAGCAAATGGCTTTCTATTGCTTTGTAAAGGAAAAGACAAGCCAAAGAAGACAATCCTTAAAAAATTAAATAAAAAGCACGTAAAAACACTTTCCCCTAGAAAATACCATAATAATAAACTAAGTAAGAGTTAAAAGAAAATTGAAAATATTTTTTACATATAACTGATAAAGACTAGTACCCAGATATATTAAGAGCACCTATTATTTTTAAGTTAACACAATAAATAAAATGAGCAACAGATTCTTCACAGAATGAGGAACACCATTAGCTAATGAATGAATGTATGAAAAAATGCTAAACCTTACCATTCATAGTTCAGCAAAGTGAAAATTAAACCCACAGTGAAATTCAATTTCACATTCACCAGAATGGCCAAGAAAACAAAAATTCTGCTAATACCAACAATTAGCAAGGATGAAAAACATGAATCATCATGTAGTAAAGCTTCTAGGACTGTAAGTTGATATAACCACTCCAAAAAGTTTGACATTACCTAGTAAAGTTGAGTATAAGCATACCTTTCCCCAGTAATTCCACTTTTAGGTTTGAACAACTTCAAGAAACTCTTGCACATGTATACCAGGAAATAGGTAACATGATTGTCTATAGCAGAAAAATAGAAGGGGGGAGATTACAAAAAACTCAAATATTCATTTATACAATTGAATATTCGATTCCAGCCAAGGGCACGTACCTCAGTTGTGGTTCATCCCCGGCCCTGGTTGGAGTCCTGTGGGTGGCAACCAATCAGTGTTTCTCTCTCTCTCTCTCCCTCTCTTTCTCTCTCTCTTACCCCCTCCCCCTCCCCCTCCCTCCCACTCTGTCTGAAGATAAATGTAAAAATATCCTCAGGTGAGGATTAAAAAAGTAAATAAACCATGGCCGGTTTGGCTCAGCAGTTAGAGCGTCAGCCTGTGGACCAGAGAATCCCAGGTTCAGTTCCCACTAAGGGCATGTACCTCGGTTGCAATTTGTCCGTGGCCCCGGTTGGAGTCATGTGGGTGGCAGCCACTCTCACATCGATGTTTCTCTCTCCCGCTTCCCCCCTCTCTCTCCCTCCCGCTCTATCTGAAGATAAATGCAAAAATGTCTTCCTGGGAGGATAAAAAAAAGTAAAAAAATAAAGTGCAAAAAAAAAAGGACAAAACAAACTAAGGTAAAAATGTAGAAGAAAACCAAAGAATAAGTAAGTCATAATTCAATACAATGGCTGCTTCTTTTGGGAAGGGAGATGCCACTGGCAAGGGAAACATGAGGGTACTAGTAATGTTCTCTTTCTGAAGATAGGCATTCATTTTATTATTTTTTAAGCAGTAGTATATAAAGATGCTTTGTATGACAGATTTTTCTTTGGGATAAAGAGTAAGCTATTGGAGTAAACTATTGTAGTCACTGCAAGGAATGTCGTGTTTCCCACATATAGAACCGGGGTTGATACATATTACCTTTGTTCCTAATGTCTCATTTCTATCATATTGTCTATTACAATGCCTTCTTATTTGGATGACCATTTAATTTATGGCCCAGGCTGAGATACTTTTGAGAGTAAAGAGAAAAGATACTCAAAATAATTAATAAGTATTTTTTGAAATATGTATTGACTAAGAAATTAACTTTATTGCATACAGTTATGTGCTATTTAACAATGGAGATAAGTTCTGAGAAGTGCATCGTTGGGCAATTTCATCATTGTGTGAACATCATAGAGTGTACTTACACAAACCTAGATGGTACAGCCTACTCCGTACCTAGGCTATGTGACTTAGCCTTGCTTTTAGGCCACAAGCCTGTATAGCATGTCACTGTAAAAACAACACAAGATTAAATCAAACATGAGAAAATTATTCAATCAAGAGATGCAACAAACACAAGATGGATGAGGCATTGCACTGCATACTGTTTTACAGCAAATTTTTTTTCTGAGTAGAAAGAATACACTTTAAAATAATATAGTATAGCCTGACCAGTGTGGCTTAGTGGTTGAGTATTGACCCATGCACCAAGAGTTCACTGGTTCGATTCCTGGTCAGGGCACATGCCCAGGTTGTGGGCCCAATCCCCAGTGGGGGCATGCAGGAGGCAGCCAATCAATGTTCTTTCTCATCGATGTTTCTATCTATCTCTCTTCCCTCTCTCTCTAAAATCAATAAAGAAAAAAAAAAGGTTAAAAAATAAAATAATATAGTAAACACATAAACCAGGAACATAGTCATTTATTATCATTATCATTTATTATCAATACATTTATTATCACTATTATGCACTACATGCAATTGTATGTTCTGTGCTTTTATACCATTGGCAGCGCAGTAGGTTTAGGTTTGTTTACACCAGCATCAACGGAAACACACGAGTAATGTGTTAGACTACACATTACAAGGACTACAATGTCACTAGGTGATAGGAATTTTTTCGTCCCATTATAATCTTATGGGAACCACCCTTGTATATTCAGTTCATTTTGATGGCACATGATTATACTATAAATTTTAAGAAATTATATCAAACCACATTAGAAACTTATTTTTATATTGATTTTCCGAACATTAAAAAATTAGCATAGCCCTGGCCGGTTGCTCAGTGGTTAGACCGTTGGCCTGCAGACCAATGAGTCACGGGTTCCATTCCGGCAGGGCAGGTTCACGTACCTTGGTTGCAACTTGTCCCTTGCCCTGGTCGGGGTTGTGTAGGAGACAGCCAGTCGATGTGTCCCTCTCATGTGGATGTTTCTCTCTCTCTCCCTCTCTCTCCTTCCCTCTCCCTTTCTCACTCTCTCCTACTCTATCTGAAGAGAAATAGAAAAATACCCTCAGGCAAGGATTAAAAAATAGCATAAAGTAAATAATTGCTCTCAGTACATATCCTTTTTTTTTCTTTAATCCTCACCTGAGGACATTTTTTCATTTTTTGTTCAAATAGAGTGGGAGGGAGGGAGGGAGGAAGAGAGAGAAACATCCACATGAAAGGGACACATCAAGTGGCTGCCACCCGCATGACCAACCATGGCCGGGGACAAACTGCAACTGAGGTACGCGCCCTTAGTGGGAACTGAACCCGGGTCTCTCCGTACCGCAGGCCAACACTCCAACCGCTGAGCCAAACCGGCCAGGGCTTTTTTTGTTTTTTTTTCAATCCTCACCCACAGATATTTTTTCATTTATCTTTAAATAGAGAGGGAGGAAGGGAATCATATGTGTCTCTTGGGCTGGTTGCCTCCTGGGTGACCCCAACCAGGGCCCGGGACCAAACTGCAACGAAAGTACATGGAAATCGAACCCACTGCTCTTTGGTCTTCGGGTCCAGCGCTCCAATCACTGAGCCAAACCGGCCGGGGTGGTACATATTCTTATACTTTTATCAGTTTCTTATCCAACTTTGTCTCAAATATGTCTGTTTATGAAGGGAGTGTTGTTTTCAGTGTAGTCTAATTTTTACATTTTTCCCCCCTAAAATTGCATGCCACCTTCTTTAAAACTGTACTTTATGGTTAATATATTTGAAAGTGCTGATACTTTCCATTGACTTTTCTCTGCAGATTGTATTATTTTTAATTGAGAAAATACACTCAGGATACTTGGTAAGCTTGCTATCTTAAAGTTGGAAGTACAAAGTGGAGGTTTACCAAACTTAGTAAGCACAATAATAATTTTTTTTTTTAATGGAAAAATCCAAGATAACTGCTAAACCTTTGAGGTTCCAGTAGAAAAGGTATACGTCAACCTGTCTTGGACAGTTATACAAAGTGGCTGCAATTTAACATCTGCATAAGCACACTTCTGTTAATTTGCTTTTTACTGGACCCAGGTGGTTGCTAGTCAAGTCATTAGCTGACAGGCTCTGTAGTGAACCTTCCTTTCTTCTTAGGAGATGAAAACACATAAAAGGACCTATAAAATGTTACTGAATTGAGGAGGAAAATATATTAGTTAAAATATTAAGTTGGAGAAAGTAGATAGTAGAGGAAATATATCCAAACTTTGAAGCACTGGGCATTTTGCAGCCAAGAAAAATTTTACCAAATCTTTCAGTCTAAACATTATTTTTTATTCACATAGGAACATTTTATGAGATAAATGATCCACATATGTGCTAGAATGTATAGAAATACTTAATTTTTGCTTCACACTTTTTGTGGGACTTACTTTGAGTGTCCTTGCCTATAGAACAGTCCTGTGGTAACTGGAAAGATGCTGCTTATTGAGTCACCTCATAGCTATTTGGGAGAGATCCACACAGTAGGGAAATGGTGATGGTCCTTTTCTGTAATTAGATTCTCTTGACCAACCCTGCCAGTTAGTGGATGACATATCTCAGCATGGTTTTGAGTATTTTACTGAAACAGTTTCAGAATGATTTATTTTTTCCTTTAAAAGTACCTTTAAATTTTTTTAAGACACTTTTAAGAAAATGTTTTTTCCCTCCAACGGCAAGAGGCCATTTCCTTCCATGGAGAGTGTACCAGTATCCCCCCTATATTAATATTGAGTCAGAAAATAATGTTCTTCTAAGCAATTTACAGTAAAACAACTGTACCTTAAACCTGTGCTTAAGCAAAGTACCCTGGTAGCAATCATTTGAAAGCCATTGATGGAAAAAATTGTACTTTGGCACAAATTATAATTTTTTCCCCCCCTGAAACTCAGTTATCAGACAAATCTAAATTCTGTCAAGTAGATATTTTAATAGATTTGAATTTTATCCCCCCGCCCCCCGTTTATTTTTGTTGTTAACAAAAGACAAAAGGTAAAGGCATTGAATGATCCGTAGAAAAGAGTGGTGACTCTTAAGCAGCATCTTTCCAGTTACCACAGGACTGTTCTATAAGCAAGGACACTCAAAGTAAGTCCCACAAAAAGTGTGAAGCAAAAATTAAGTATTTCTATACATTCTAGCACATATGTGGATCGTTTATCTCATAAAATGTTCCTATGTGAATAAAAAATAATGTTTAGACTGAAAGATTTGGCAAAATTTTTCTTGGCTGCAAAATGCCCAGTGCTTCAAAGTTTGGATGTATTTCCTTTACTATCTACTTTCTCCACGTCACACACTACTTATCTTTCATTTAACCGAATAATATGTCTTAGTAGGTGGAGATGATGTTTTAAATGTTTTTGTTTCTTGTCTCCATAGATTTAAGAAAAACTAGAAATCAATTCTGGCTACGTTGAATAGCAAAAGCAAGTGACACTGCAAACCATGGCACTACCATTCCGGAAGGACTTAGAAAAGTACAAGGACCTGGATGAAGATGAGCTTCTTGGGAATCTATCAGAAATAGAACTGAAACAACTGGAAACTGTTCTGGATGATCTTGACCCCGAGGTAGGTGCTAGCTAGTGAAGAAAAATGAAGTACTTTTTCAAACCTTTGGAAACTGTAAGTAGCTGCCTTTGAGCAGTTATAGCTTTTTCAGGACTTTTCATTGGCACCTTTTTTTTTTTCTATGCACATGTATTCCTTTTATTATTTCTTTTATTGAATTTATTGGGGGTGACATTGGTTAATAAAATTGTATAGGTTTCAGGGGTACAGTTCTATAATACATCATCTGTAATATTGTATTGTGTGTTTGCCACCCCAAACCAAGTCTCCTTTACTGATACCTCTTTGTCCAAATGAACTTTCTGCCTCTTCTCCAGATCCCCATTTCTACCTCCATATTTTTATTGACGCGACTGTTCTAAACTGCTTTCTTCAACATCCTTATTTTCAAACATCTCCTAAAATTATCTCTGTTGTAAGAAATTGTTTCTGTCTGGGCAGGGGGTAATGTTTTTGGTAAAATACAGCAGATGATTAACTCTTTGATGTGTGCTGATCTCTGTGCCTCTTCAGAATTTATCTATACTGGATGGCTACAGTGTAGAGTGTCTCTGGAAGGTTCTTTATGACTTTGACTCTAATTGTTACCTTTCTGGAAGATGCTAACCAAATTGAATAAGTTTCTAGTCATTGGTAGAGTAGATCTAAGTAGACTCTGCAGTCCATGTGAGCAGACCTGAGCATATGTATACATGTTTTAATTTGCAAAGCGGATGTTGTTTATCTTATAAATTACACAGGCTAAGGTAGAGACCCTTAACTCTTTAATTGTTATTCCCTGGAATGTACTGGGGGAGAGGAGAGGCAGTGAGGGAAAAACTTTAAGGTTATGGCTACTTAACCTGAAGGTAATGATTGCTAGGTTTGTTTTCTTTACTAAGTTTCTTTATGCCAAGACATTGATTTTTAGTGCCTTTTAGGATTGAGGTAGAGTTTGTTTTATACAATTGTGCTTGTTACTACCACATAATTCATTTCTTGCTGGGATGTTTTTGAATATTTATTGAGAATACACTCCTACTCTCAGTATTACTTTAGCACTTGGATAAGATATCAGTACCATAGACCAAGTCCCTTAACCATAATTGTTATTATAAAGAAGAGTTTCCAGTACACCTAAATCTAGGGAAAAACTTAGATTAATGGTGCTCTTTTGATCATGTCTCAGCAATATCCTCTACACGCAGCTCAACCTGCTAGACTTATTTGAATCAAATGGTAGGAACCCCAAAGAGTTCATCTAGTCCAGGATTTCTCAGCCTTAGCACTATTGACATTTGGGACTGGATAACCGTTATTGTGGGGGCTGTCCAGTACAGTGTAGGATGTTTAGCAGTATCCCTGGCCTCTACTCACTGCAAGCCAGTAGCATACCCCCTCTGTTTTAAAATATACCTGGGGCCTGGCCAGTGTGGCTCAGTGGTTGAGCATCCACCCATGTACCAAGAGGTGGCCGGTTCGATTCCCAGTCAGGGCACATGCCCAAGTTGTGGGCTCAATCCCTAGGGGGCGGGGGGGAAGCGTGTAGGAAGCAGCCGATCAATGTTTCTCTCATCAGTGTTTCTGTCTCTCCCTTCCTCTCCCTTCTTCTTTCTCTAAAAATCAATAAATACATATTTGTAAAAAAATGAACCTGGGATTTTGTTTTAATCAGGTATATAGTAAAATGGCAGACAAGGCAATAACTGCCTTAACATGTTAACCAGGGAATTCCCTTTTCACTGTATGCAACGTTTGACGTATTTATACGTCCCGCTCGGTTAACAGGTTAAAGAAGAGCTTATTACTTACAGTTCCCAACAGCAGGAGGCACACCAAGCCACACAGGACCACCTGGGGAAGCACTGGGTTGATCAGGAGGCAGAAGGAACTAGGGACAGGCATGACCTGGAATATTTATTGTGGTTTGTAAGGAAAGGAATAGATGGAACAGGCAGGATAGGCAAATTTGAACAAGTTTAGGATTGGGTAGTTTGAATAAATTCAGTGGGCTTGGGCTACAGGAGTGGCCTTTAATTGTCCAGGACCTGGCCCTGGGTGATTTAGGACAGGGTAATATTGACTTGGTGTGTGAGAAGTAAAGGAGGTAGTTGGGAGTATGGGCTCTGGATGGGTTGGTTTTCATATGAAAGGCACACTTGTGGCAGAGAAGTTGTTTGCTACCCTTAGGAATTTGGTAGCTTTGGAGGGACAGCATTTTTCAAGATTAGCAAGGCTCCCAAGATGTCAAAGCATCATAAAATAAAAAAACATAATCATGTTGTGATAACCAAAACTGTTTCCAGACATTGCCAGTTGTCCACTGGGGGACAAACACCACTGGTTGAGAAACATTGATCTGGAACTTGCCTTCTGTTTACATATGGAAAACAAAGTTAAGTGACTTGCCTAGTTATTACAGTTAGGGAAAGAACTGAGATTAGATCCCTCACTGCCTGATAGATCCCTAGCAGAGTCTAGTGGTCTTTCTGTTAAACTACAATGAGCCCCCTTTAACTCGTGCCCTGTGCTATGTGTCTAAAAGCTGATGGTTTAGATTTTATTTGCAAATTCATGGCCTACTTTTTTGTATGGGGAGGCTTGAGTTCTAATCAGTGGGTATAATTTGCAAATTTCCCAACCCTAGTTGCAACTCCTCCAACCTCAGATACTGTTAGTTGAAACTAGAAGAACAATTGATGCTTATTGACAACATGCCACTTGTTGGTTGAGGTGTTTGGAAAGAGTTCCATGGAGGACCAGGTAAGAAAAGAAGACAAAGGTAGTAGCAGTTACTTCCACCAGAGAAACACACTGTAACTTACAGAGTCTCAGAAGGAAGATAAGAGTAGGAGAAGGTTGGTTATGGTGCCTTGTTATATTTTGGAAAGCTATGTAATGTTTACTGGCAGTCATTTTAATGCTACTTTTATCTGCTTAAGTAATTAATTAAGGTATACTTTTGATAAAGCTTTTCATGGATTTATACCCTTGAAAGCCAGTTAACTGTCATTTATTTTATGATCTAAGATTGTATTTGAAGAGCTAGGATTCCAGGTAACATTATTTAGAACTTGTATGTTTCACTTGAGCTTGAGCAGGCGGGTGGAATAAAGCCACTCTGTCACGTTCTGTATCTGAACGCCTTTTTGATGGCTAAGGGAAGTAACTTTTACTAATTTGTCTTAATGAACATTTTTCTTTAAAAGTATTTTCAAATCTTCAGTAATTATGGGGTGGGGGTGTACAACCTGTAGATGTTAAGTACTACTCTAGGCCTGGTGTACAAGAGTGAGCAAAACAAATGTGATCTTTGTCCTCCTGATGCAGGCTGGTAGGAGTGGGGGGAGTTAGATTTTAATCAAATAATCATGCCATAGTAACATACAAGCATATAATGGGAAGTCAGAAAAAGCTTCCTTTGTGGGGAATGGAACTGCAGTCTGAAAAATGAGTAGCAAAAAAGGGTGGACAGGGCATTCTGGGGAAGGCCTTGTGGTAGAAGGAAGTATATAGGAAGTACAAGGGAGGAACAAGGTCTGGTGTGGCAGTTTTGGAGAGGGTGTGAGATAAGGCCAGGATTGACCTTGTGGGGGAGGATCAGGAACCGATTCTGGGAGACCATTTGGGAGGCTAATGTGATATAGTCCATGTCAGCTTGGATCATAATTTCGACCAAAGTAATAGTGTTGGTGATGGAGAAAATTAAACAGACTAATGAGTATTTTTAGGAAGTGAAGGAATAGCACTTGATAGTTGATTGGGAATTTATTCTTCATGTGTAGTTCTTATCTTGATTTCAAAATCTGAGAGTAGAAATCTTGTGTTTCTTTTGTATGTTCCCGTAAACAGTTTTATGTTACAAAAACATTCCTGGTATGCGGTTAGGAATAGACCTTGGTTTTTCATCTTTATAGGTGAGCTTTCTGTGCAACGCATACCATTGTAGGAGGAGAACACAAAGGTGAATTTTAGTAAAATTACTATGGATCTCAGTAAATGGTCAAAGTTGAAGTGCTATATTTTCTAGCTATAAAATGAATATTTGTTATTATCATTATCCATATAAGATCACCCTTTATAACAGTCATAAAATACAGCATCAACCCTGGTAGGCTTGGCTCAGTTGTTAGAGCATCAGCTGGTGGACTGGAGGGTTGCAGATTCAATTTCAGTCAAGTTTACGTACATGGGTTGTAGGTTCAATCTCTGGCCCTGGTGGGGTCATGCGGGAGGCAGCCAATCTATGTGTCTCTCTCTCATCAAGTCCCCCCCCCCCGCCGTGTGTGTGTGTGTGTGTGTGTGTGTGTGTGTGTGTGTGTGTCTTCCCCTTCTACTATATCTAAAATCAAGGGAAAAGTATATCCTCAGGTGAGGATTAACAACAACAACAAAAAGATAAAGTATCATTGCCACAGCATCATTGCCTGTGTTGGGAGGTGTTGCAAAAGAGGCTTGGTTGGCTTTTTCGTGTGACTTCTCTGGCTGCCTCCCATTTTCAAAGCAAAGGAATATCCAGGAACAGTGAGACAACACCTCTTTGGCTTTTCACAGGCAAAAGGATGGAGCTCACATTGTCTTGTCACCACTTGCTATTCCTGGGCTTAGTGAAAATTCAGAGTAGCAACTACTTCAATCCATCGCCTCCCCTCTCCCCCACACTCAGTCACTTCATGCTGTAGCCATGTGGAAACCCAGAAACAACTCTTGCTATGAATGTCTCAGGGCGCCTTGGTGCATGAGTAGCAATGACAGTGGTTGCTGCAGATACATCCTAGTGGTGATGTATATGTACATACGTACACATAGAAGTTGAACCTTTCCTGTTGTGTTTAAACACAAACTTTTATCTCCTGATACCCTACTGTGTGATATACATGTTTTTATTATGAGAAAGTCTCAATGAAATAAAGGTAATTATGAAGGATTACGATATATATAGTCATTAGCATTCTTTTTAATGGAATTATTTTCTGTATATACATATATGCTAAGCTGTTATTAAGCATTAAAACACTATTTTTATAACTGTCTCAGGACATTTTATTTTTTCTTTATTGTTTAGAGAGAGAGGAAAAGAGAGAGAGAGAGAGAGAGATGAAAACATCAATGAGAGAGAACATCGATTGGCCACCTCCTGAATGCCCCCCACTGGGGATTGGGCCCACAACCTGGGCATGTGCCCTGACTGGGAATCGAACCGGCGACCTCTTGGTGCATAGGTCGACACTCAACCACTGAGCCACACCAGCTGGGCTGTCCCAGGACATTTTAAAAGTGAAGGGTATTTCCTGCTAGTAGAAGATACTTTCTGAGGAAAATGTGTTTGTGCCTATTTTAATAGTAATGTGTGAGTACTACCTAATTTAAAAAAAAAACAAAAAAACATAAAAACACCTTTGTAACACTTTACATTGTATCCCTAAAATGCTATAATAAAGTGTTTAATGTCTACATCACATTCCAGTCTATAATCTGTGCAAGCATATAGCATTGGCATTCTTGGTGGTCACAATGGTTGATTTATTCTCTTTGGCAGAATGCCCTTCTGCCTGCAGGTTTCCGGCAGAAGAACCAGACTTCAAAGTCTGCCACGGGGCCGTTTGACAGAGAACACCTCCTGTCATATCTGGAGAAGGAAGCTTTGGAGCAGAAGGACCGGGAAGACTATGTGCCCTACACTGGAGAAAAAAAAGGTCAACACAGATTTTGAAGTCATTATCTAACAGCACTTGATTTTTCTTTTTATAGTTAGGTCTAAAGAAAATAATATTTTTAGAGGTACATCATTGATAGCCTTAAAAATATGATCGTCTTGACTTAAAAATTGTTAGATAATTTGGGCATTTTATTTATATTTTTCATCAATTTAGCCAATAAGTTCCTTCTTAATGATTTGTTAGTGAGGTTTTATTAAACAGTAATTTTATATAATACTCTTTAGTTCTCTGCTGTAACAAATACTGAAAGTGTACTGAGGTAAAACTTTTATTTATTTATTTATTTTTTTAATCCTCACCCGAGGACATTTTTTTGTTTTTTTGTTCAGGTAGAGTGGGAGGGAGAGAGAGGAAGAGAGAGAGAGGGAAACATCGATGTGAAAGGGACACATCGAGTGGCTGCCACCCGCACGACCGACCAGGGCCGGAGACAAACTGCAACCGAGGTACGCGCCCTTAGCGGGAACCGAACCCAGGTCTCTCAGGACCGCAGGCCGACGCTCTAACCGCTGAGCCAAACCGGCCAGGGCCTGAGGTAAAACTTTTAAGTCAGTAGTGTATTACAGAATGGAAATGATGTCAAAGTGCTGCTCTTTTAACTCTTGTCTTTACGGTGGAATGCCATACAGTAATTTAGGCCACATTTTTGAAGATGCTTTTTAAAGGATATTTATACCCTTCCTTAGTAATACATAGTTATAATTGTCAATACTTTGTAATCAACATTTTCAGGAAATGTTTCTAGTCCAAGTCCTTCCCATTGCAGATTTCAACTTTAGGTAGTTTTAGTGGAGCAACACTTAACATGATGACATGGGTTAAGTTTTTCAGCTATCGGTACAGGTTGGCCAAAGCAGCCAGATTCTCCTTGCATTCTTATTTAGGATACTGGCATGAACGCTGGGGAATGGTGAAGATCAGCTCTTTCAGGCACTGTTTTTACACCCGAATCCTTAGTGAGCTGGGCAGGAAGAATGTTTAGAGCATAGTGCTTTGTCCTAGTGAGGCGCTAGCCTTTTGTTTGTGAAGGATGCCCTTCTCAAGAATTTGGCCACAACACTGTCACATGTAAGAGAAGCTGAAAATTTTATTTTAGCATTTCAGCCTCTGTAATAGAGGAAGACTAGTAAATGACTTTTGGTATGTATTCCATAAGATCTGCATCAGGCATTTTAAAAATGATCATCTCCAACCCCTCTGCTCTTTCTCTGGATCCCATCTCACCCCCATCATTTCTAGTTGAGAATCACTACCTTTGCTGCATGTATTAGTCATGATTCTCCAGAGAAACAAAACCAAAAAGGTGTGTATGTATGTGGAGAAGGAGAGAGAAATGGACTCACGTGATTGTGGAGGCTCAGTGAGCCTAAAATCTGTAGAATACGCCTGGAGGCTGGAGACCCAGGGAAGAGTAGTGGCAGTTTGAGTCCAAAGGCTGTCTGCTGGCAGAATTCCTTCTTGCTCAGAGGAGATGAGTGTTTATTCTGTTAAGGACTTTAGCTGATTGGATGAGGCCCACCACATTATGGCTTTACTCCAAGTTCACTTAAATGTTAAGCTCATCCAAAAACCATCATAAAAACAAACAATATTTGACCATATATCTGGGCACTATGCTCAGCCATATTAGCACATAAAATTAACCATGTGGTAGAACTGTTAATATCATGTTCCTCAGGTGTTTGGGGCCAGAAAAAGATTTGAAAATCAGTGCATAGTTTCAAGTGTGAAGAAGTTGTACAGAAATATCGGTTCCTTTGTATGTGTCATAGCAAAGACAGCTGGCTGAATCTTCCTCTCACAGCCATACCTGTAACATGATCGCTTCCATTCTGATTGTATCGAACATGATTTTATGAGACTAAATATTAGTTGATTACCTTTTACTATTAGGTGTGTTCCAGATAGATTTTGGGGGTATAATTAGGAAGAAGAACAGAAGTAGAAACAGAAGGAGAGATGTGAGAAGAGATGGCAGGAAAAAGCATGGAACTTGAGGACAGGAAGAGAAAGGAAGAGCTGCGTTTGTCCCAAGCTGGCCCAGGAAGCTCCCCAGTGTGCTCTTGTTTCATATTCCCAGTTACCCAGGAAAGGATCTCGGAGGACTAGAGGACGTAGGGAGAAAGGTAAAGAATTGTGGAAAATAAGAAAATGTCAGAGTTGAGAAATCATAGAGGTGAAGAATATGGATGACAACAAGGAAAAAATGCTATATTCTTAAATGTAGAGTGATAATTTTTTCTTGTTTTTTTTCTTTATTGATTTCATTTATTTATTTATTTTTCATCCTCACCCAAGGACATTTTTCCACTTTTATTCAGATAGAGTGGAAGGAAGAGAGAGAAACATGGACGTGAAAGGGACACATCGAGGGGCTGCTTCCCACACTACAGGGCTAGGGACAAATTGCAACTGAGGTGCGTGCCCCTGACCAGAATTGAACATACGACTCATTGGTCCACAGGCTGATGCTCTAACCACTGAGCAACCGCCCAGTGCTCTTTATTGATTTTAGACAGAGGGGAAGGGAGAGGGAGAGAGAGAGATAGAAACATTGATGACAGAGAACACTGATAGGCCGCCTTCTGCATGCCCCCCACTGGGCACCGGCCCACAACCTGGGCACGTGCCCTGAGTAGGAATCGAACCAGCGACCTCTTGGTGTATGGGTCAGCGCTCAACCACTGAGCCACACCAGCCGAGCAAGGACCTACCTCTGTTAAGAAACAAAAGCATTTTACTTTTTCGGTGCACTTAAACTAAAATTTGTAAAATGTGCCATTGGTCTCTAAATCATTTTCATACTAAGGTGACTGTTCTCAGAGGTCAGTATTTTTTTTTTTTTATCCTCACCCGAGGACATTTTTCCATTTTTTTGTTCAGGTAGAGTGGGAGGGAGAGAGAGGAACAGAGAGAGAGAAACATCGACGTGAAAGGAACACATCGAGTGGCTGCCACCCTCACGACCAACCAGGGCCGGGGACAAACTGCAACCGAGGTACGCGCCCTTAGCGGGAACCGAACCCGGGTCTCTCAGGACCGCAGGCCGACGCTCTAACCGCTGAGCCAAACCGGCTAGGGCAGAGGTCAGTATTTAATGGCAGCATCAGCTCCCCGTGCAGGAAATGTTATAGCGATGTCACTCAGTCCTTGAACTTCTTCCACATTACATGCCAAAATCACATAGTGATCCTGTGAATTACTTTTAAAGATCAATTAGATGATACTCAATTTTAGGGGGAGGGTACGTGCCCCTAGCAGGAACCGAACCCGGGATTCTCTAGTCCACAGGCCGACCCTCCAATCGCTGAGCCAAACTGGCCAGGGCGATACTCCGTTTTTTTACAGCAAAAAATTGGGAACCATTGAAAGGAATAGTTATCCAATTATTACAATCAACTACTTTCTCATATTCTGAGACCAATGAAATGACAATTATATTTGTTATTCTTTCAGTTTAAGGTATACCCTCTTTCTGGAGTTAAAATTACCTAGAACTGGCATAAGAGAAGGAATCTCCATAACACTGAAAATTGGATATTTCAGGATTTTTCCTTTTGACCACGAACAAAAACTAATATACTCATGCAAAATTTTCTCTCTCTAGATCATCAAAATGTTTAAAAAAGGCCCTAGCCGGTTTGGCTCAGCGGTTAGAGCGTCGGCCTGCGGTCCAGAGAGACCCGGGTTTGGATTCCGCTAAGGGCACGTACCTCGGTTGCAGTTTGTCCCCTGCCCTGGGTGGGTCGTGCTAGAGGCAGCCACTCGATGTGTCCCTTTCATGCCGATGTTTCTCTCTCTCTCTCCTCCCCTCATCCCCCCACTCTATCTGAACAAAAAAATGGAAAAAAAGTCAGAGAAGGACAAGTACCATATGATTTCACTCATGTGTAATTTAATGAACAAACTGAACTTCCAAGCAAAATAGAGACAGACTCATAGATAGAGAGCAGGCAGACAGCCCAAGGGGTGGAGGTGTTGGGGATAGTGATGGAGGGATTGAGCAAAACAGGGGGAAAAAAAGAGAACCCTTGGACATGGACAATAGTGTGGTGATTGTGGCGGGATGGGGTGGGTGGGGGTAGAAGAGAGCATAGAGAAGATCAATGGTGATGGAAAAAATTAAATTTTAAAAAAAGAAAAAAATAAAAGTGTATGTCAACATCTGAGAAGGAGGAAAAGTAATTCTAATTACGTGAAGTTCAGGCATTATGTCTCCAGTGCATTTGGGGGAATATTTTGTCCCACACGAGTAAATGTTCTACTTTCAATAGTGTAGTTTTATTCAGCAAAAAAAAAAAAAAAAAAGGTATTAGGCAGCTAGTAAGTCACAGCTTACAAAATATGTATTAAGGATGTTTTTAAGTGAAATAGTTATAGGAGAATTCACCGTATACATCTGTTCATCTAATCTAACAAGCTTATGGAAGGAATGGTATCATAGTATCAAGTAATCTTGGCAAAAATTGAAGGAAGCCCTGGCTGATTTGGCTCAGTGGTTAGAGCGTTGACCTGCGGTCCAGAGAGACCTGGGTTCTGTTCCTGCTAAGGGTATGTACCGCTGTTGCAGTTTGTCCCCGGCCCTGGTTGGGTCATGTGGGTGGCAGCCACTCGATGTGTACCTTTCACGTTGATGTTTCTTTCTCTCTCTCTCTCTCCCCCCCCTCCCTCCCTCCCACTCTATCTGAACCAAAAATGGAAAAATGTCCTCGGGTGAGGATAAAAATAAAAATTTTAAGGAAAAGTTTTTTCTATAAGTCTACTATCTTCGAAGAAACCAAAAGGTTGGAAAATTAAAACAGTACCATAATTCCAGTATACATTTCTTTTACTTGAAGATACGATATTAAAATGTTGGGAAGCGCCCAAATGGTGTGGCTCAGTGGATTGAGCACCTTCCCATGGACTGAGAGTTCCAGTTCTAATGTAATCAGGGCACATGCTCGGGTTGTGGGCTTTTGATCCCCAGTAGGGGATGTGCAGGAGGCAGCCAATTGATGTTTCTCTCTCACATCCATGTTTCTATCTCTTGCTCTTCCTCTCTCTAAAAAATCAATAAAAATATATTTAAATAAATAAGAAAAATGTTGGGAAGCTTTTCACCTCCTTCTCCTTGAAATTTTGCAAAAATGTAACTGAGGCATTGAGCAAGACAAGGGCGAGGGAGAGTGTGCTTCCAGCTTTTTTCTCATTCCCGAGAATGGTGAAGATGCAGAGCGCTACTGTAGCTGGTGACTACTTCCCATCACATTATTACATATCTTGAGTATCTTGTCTCCAAGATGAGTAAGACATTAAGAGCCTTCCATAATTTAGACACTTGGAAAAATAATTTGCCCTAGTCTTCACTATTTTTTCCTCTCGTTTTGCTTTGCTTTGCCAGGAGTCTTCCTGCCCATTTCTGAAATCACACTTCACCCTAACTTAGACTAAGATTTTTTTTCCTGGGTGTCCCTTAGTTCATGGGCAGACCATGCTGCACCTTGTACACTACACTCAGGTGTACCAGTGAATTCCATTTGAGCTTCTGACCCACCCAGACTGGGCTACTCTCTTCCTTGCAGAGCACAAATGCTCTCCCTGTTGGCCTATGGGGTAGAGCCATCTATGCTTTTTGTGGGTTTTCCTCCCCCTCCCTGAGAAAAGAATGCCCTTGGGTTTCTTTCCCACAAATCTCATGTGCCCCACCCTGCTTACTAAAGGTGAATTTAACCGGATTGCCTTCAACTAAGGATTTCTCATATACTTTTTAAGTTATTTATTTACAATTGCCTTAGCTTTCCAGAAAACTTACTGTAGTCACTCTTTTCTAAAAGAGGTTTTCCTCACCTTGCTGAGTACATGATTTCTGTGGAGGAAAGACAGACCTGATCTCTTAGTAAACCAGAAATGTGGTGGTTATAATCTTTCTAAATCAACAAGATAATGTAACTGCCAATGAGCAATGGTTTCCCACTAAGTTCAAGATAAAGACCGGCTCTTATTTTGTACTTAAATCTTAGGAGTTCTGTATGTCCCTTGTATACCTCTAAACAGTTGTCTTCCCAGATGCTGAGGCTATTTAAAATGAGCTACTTAAATTAGTCATGCAGATGCTGACATTTCCTTTTCAGACTGGTCATTGTATCTTGAATGATTCACTCATTTCTCTTTTGGGATAAGGAGTTAGCCAGATGGATTGTTTATCGCTCATGTTAAGACCTTGTTTTATGGGAAACTCTCTGGATAGCCTTACCCATGCTGGATATTCCTTTCCCTCCAACATGCCTGCATATAATTTACATACCATAGAATGTGGCCTTTAATTGTTCCAAAATCATATACTGTAAGGCTCTGTTTTTATTTTATTAACTTAGGATTGTTATGCCCTCTTGATGAATTGTCCATTTTGTTATTATGATATGACCTTCTGTATCTCTGGTAGAAATTTTTTCTATGAAATCTGTATTATCTGATATCAATATAGCCAACCAACCTTGCTTTCTTTTGATTAGTGTTAGCATGGTATATCTTCTCTGTTTGTCCCATCAGTTCTTTGTTCCTTTCCTCTTTTTAATATCTTCCATGTCTCTACTTTTTGAATTTATGAAATATAATTATGATAACTTTTAATACCCTTACCAGCTCATTTTATCATCTGTCATTGCAAAGTCAGTTTTGATAAATTGATGTTTGTTGTCTTTTTTATCCTCACCTGAGGACATTTTTACATTTATCTTCAGATAGAGCCGGAGGGAGATAGGGAGGAAGAGAGAGAGAAACATCGATGTGAGAGAGACACGTTGACTGGCTGCCACCCACATGACCCCAACTGGGGCCAGGGACAAACTGAAACCGAGGTACGTGCCCTTAGTGAGATCCGAACCTGGTCTCTGGTCTGCGGGCTGATGCTGTAACCGCTGAGCCAAACCAGCCAGGGCTGATTTTTTTTTTTTATAGATTGAATTTTCCTGCTTCTTTGCATGCTGATAAATTTTATTGGATAACTGACATTATGAATTTTAACTTGTTGGTGCTAGATATTTTGGTTTCCCTGTAAATGTTCTTGAGCTTCATTGTGGGAAACAGTTTGACCCTTTAGGGTCTTATTTTTAAGATTCAGTAGATGGAATTGGAGCAGTGTTCAGTCTAGGGCTAATTATTTCTCTGCTATTGAGGCAAGACCCTTCTTAGTTTTCTACCCAGTGCCCTGTGAATTATGAGGTTTTCCAGTTGGCTGGTGGGAATAGGTTTTACTCCCAGCCCTGCTTGAGCCAGGCACTATTATCTCTAATATTTTCGGATGTTTTTTCCTTGTCCCCAGGTAGTTTCATTACATGCATGTGCAGATCATACTCTGCTGTGTACTAAGAGGTGGCCCTCTGCAGATCTCCAGATCTGGCTCACTCTGTGTAACTGTTCCTGCTCTGCTACTCCGTCCTACAGATGCTAGCTGCCTCGATCTTTCTGGACCCCAGCTCAGAGAGTTCCCCAGACTGCCTGGGTCCCTGTTCCCTGTGCTGCAGCCTGGACACTTCTCCAGGCAGTGAGCAGGGCAACTACAGGGCTCCCTTTATTTCTCATCTCTCAGGGATCGCTGTCCTTTGTTGCCTGGTGATCATTATCTTGATCATGGTCACATATTTTGTCCATTTTCAGGTTGTTTTAAATATATGGGTAAATTCTGTCATTTCTGCCAGAAGTAGAAGCCTCCAGAATCATATGCTGTAGATAGCCTATTTCCCTAGCTAGATATAAGCTCTCCAAAGAATCTTTTGTTTCATTTTCCTTAAGATGTTTTTCTAGTTCATCATCTAGTATACACTAACTTTCTAAATATTTGCTGAATATTTATTGATGATCATATTTATTGATGATAAACCTATTGAGTAGGTTTCTTGTGTGTCATTGGGTCAAAAAGCACCTTTTCAGGATCTGCCCCCTTATCCTTCAGTTTGGTTGATTTGAGGTTTGGGTGCTTCCTGTTAAAAGGTCTATCCAAAGTCCCCTGTGGAGATTATAGTGGCCTACTTGCCTTAAACCTTTTCTGGAACGAGCTAGCTTATAAACACATAACTAGGTTAGAGCCTTTCACCTCTATAAGAATGAAATAACTAAGAACATCTGTGTTTCTG
The DNA here is from genome assembly GCF_014108415.1 of Molossus molossus. Classification (NCBI taxonomy): domain Eukaryota; kingdom Metazoa; phylum Chordata; class Mammalia; order Chiroptera; family Molossidae; genus Molossus; species Molossus molossus. The sequence goes on from NW_023425344.1 coordinate 189,857,917, forward strand.
GTTATTATACTTTTTATATGCTCAGCAAGGATGGGAGCTAAGACTAAGATACTGTTAACATTGTGATAGCTGTAACTGGGTATCAGAGCAAAAGAGATAACTAGTGAAGAAAGGTCCTGGCAATAAAATTAACACGGTTCATAATCTCTCTTAACTGATTTTGGAACGGTGACTAGGATCTTGGCAAGATATCCCTCCCCCTTTTCCTCTTGGTACAAACACGTCTTTGGATAAATGCCATGCATTTAAGTTACTATAATATGAATTCTTATCTTGCTTTCGCTTCTGTTTCCTTAGCTCCCATTTTATAATTGCTGAAACATTACTGAACTATTGTAACATTTTTAGCAACCAAAAGTCATCCCTGTTTTTGTTTGTTTTGTTTCATGAGTGGTGTGGGGGGAACACATGTCATTTCATACTTGTCTGATCTAGTCATTGTTTATTTTTCATATTTTGCTGCAATGTAAAGAACTAATTTCAGTTTTAAAAATCTAGTGTTGGGCCCTGGGCAGTTTGGCTCAGTGGTAGAGTGTCGACCCATGGACCAATGAGTCATAGGTTTGATTCCAGCCAAGGGCACACACCTCGGTTGCAGTTCATCCCCAGCCCTGGTTGGGGTCGTGGGGAGGCAACCAGTCAATGTGTCCCTCTCATGTCAATGGTTTTCTCTCTCTCTCTCTCTCTCTTTTTCTCTCTCTCTCTCTCTCTTTCCATTTCTCTCCCTCTCACTCTATCTGAAGATAAATAGAAAAATATCCTCGGGTGAAGATTAAAATAAAAAAGCAGTGTTAGCCCTGGCCGGTTTGGCTCAGCGGTTAGAGCTTCGGCCTGCGGTCCTGAGAGACCCGGGTTCGGTTCCCGCTAAGGGCACGTACCTCGGTTGCAGTTTGTCCCCGGCCCTGGTCGGTCGTGCGGGTGGCAGCCACTCGATGTGTCCCTTCACATCGATGTTTCTCTCTCTCTCTCTCTGTTCCTCTCTCTCCCTCCTACTCTACCTGAACAAAAAAAAAAAAAAAAAGGCAGTGTTAGATTTCACTATGTTAAATAAGGAAATTAAAGTCATTTAGATAGAATGCTGTCTGCTGAAGAATGAAAGTGAATAACTATTTTTTCAGATATTATGTTATTTTCAAATAATAATAGTTATAAGTCAGGGCTTTTGACCATATTGCAAGGAGAGGAAAAGTAAAATTAGATTAAAACAGGATAACTCATCCTGTTTTCAGAGCTATTATACAGATCAGTGCTTATTAACTTGAGTAGGTAAGAATTAAACCTTGTAGAGAGCTTTTTCCAAAACTAGGCATGTCTAGCCAACCCTCACTTCCTGAGTTTAAAAACCACTGATATAGATACTTGGTCATATCTGGTTTTTAGTCCTCCTGAGTTGCTAGTTTGTTTTGGATCTCGATATCTCTCTCTCTCTCTCTCTCTCTCACACACACACACACACACACACACACACACACGAAATTCCAGGAGAAATAACAAAGAATTAACACGTGTCTATTATGTATATTATGTACTAGTTCCTTTATTTTTTTTATTTTTATTTTTTTTCTTATTGATTTGAAAGAGAGAGGAAGGGAGAGGGAGAGAGAGATAGAAACATCGATGAGAGAGAACATTGATTGGCCACCCCCTGCGTGCCCCCCACTGGGGATTTGGCCCACAACCTCGGCATGTGCCTTGACCAGGAATCCAACCGGTGACCTCGGTGCGTGCATCAATGCTGAACCACTGAGCCACACCGGCCGGGCTCTACTTGTTCCTTTATATATGTTAAATCATTTTATCAGAATGAGGTTGAGATTTCTGTAAAGAGTAATCCATAATTTGACAAAACACATCAGTGGTAGAGCGTTGACCCATGCACCAAGAAGTCGCTGGTTCAATTCCCAGTCAGGGCATATGACCAGGTTGTGGGCCCAATCCCCAGTAAGGGGCATGCAGAAGGTGGCCATTGATGTTCTTTCTCATCAAAGTTTCCATCTCTCTATTCCTCTCTAAAATCAATAAAGGGGAAAAAAATTAAAAATTAACACATCAGAAGCAACATGATCATAATAAATGGAATTCTAATAAGTGTGTTAATAGATAGTTTTGGATAAAAACGGTATCAAATTTGTGCATTTTCCTACCCTCTGCAAAAACACACCCAACCTATGTAATACCTTACATCTAATGAAAGCCTAACATTTCACTCATCCTGCAAGATATTGAGAGCATAAATCAAATTAACCATTAGAAAGGAGATCTGTTTTTCAGCATTTCATAGTAATTAAGATTTTTACTTAAATCTAATTGATATAAGACTAATCTAAATTAACACATGTTTGAAAAGCGTTTTCTGTTATATGAAATCGGTCCAGCAGTTTGCTAGTTATGTATTTCTCACAAATCAGCTGATTTTGACTAAGAAACACACACACACAGTCTCGCTAATGTGTTTGAAATATTTTTTTTTTCCTCTTTGCATTTTAGGGCGCCAAATATAAATTTTCTTAGGAAAACCAAAAAACTCATGTTTAATACATTGGCCCCTTGGTGTGTTTTTAACATCTTTATTAAAAAGCAATCCACATCATAAAATGTATCTACTTAAAGTGTACAATTCAGTGTTTTAGAGTTGTGCAACTATCACCACAGTCTTAAATTTAGAACGTTTTTATCATTCCCCAAAAATACCTTGTACCCATTAGCAGTTAATCTCCATTCCTCTAATCTCTAGCTCTAGAAAATCACTAATCTACTTTTTATCTCTAAATTTGCCTACTCTGGACATTTCATAGAGATGGAATCACACAATATGTATTTATGACTGGCTTCTTTCACTTAGCATGTTTTGGATTTTCATCCATGTTACAGCATGTATCAATGCTTCATACCTTCTTATTGACAATCCATATTTCTTTGTATACCACATTCTATTTATCTTTTCATCAGTGAAGGACATTTAGATTGTCTACACTTTTTTACTATTATTAATAATGCTACTATGAACATTGTGTATAAGACATGTTCTTATTTCTCTTGGGTATATATCTACAAGTAGAATTGCTGGGTCACATGGTAATTATGTTTAACAATTTGAAGAACTGCCTATCTGTTTTCCATAGTGGCTGCACCATTTTATATTCCCACCAGTAGTGTATTAGGGTTCCAGTTATTCCACATCCACACCAACACTTGTCTTTCTTTTTGATTACAGCTATGAAGTGATAGTGCATTGTGGTTTTGATTTTCATTTCCCTGAGGACTAATGATAGTGAGCATTTTTTTATGTGCTGTTAGACAGCTAACTCTTCTTTGGATAAATGTCTCTTTGACTTTTTTCCTTATTTTAAAATTTGTATTTTAATTATGATTTGCATCAATCAAGCAATATTTGATTTATTATCAATACATTTTTTATACTACATGTGACTTATGAGATATATGATTTGAAAAAATTTTCTCCCATTCTATAGGTTGTTTCTTCACTTGTTTTTTAAAATATGTTTTTATTGATTTTTTTTTTTTTAGAGAGGAAGGGAGAGAGAGATAGAACATCTATGTGAGAGAGAAACGTCCATCCGCTGCCTCCTGCATGCCCCTATTGGGGATCGAGCCCACAACCTGGCCATGTGCTCTGACGGGGAATTGAACCAGGACCTCTCAGTCCATGGGACAACGCTCAGTCCACCGAACCACACCGGCTGGGCATGTTTCTTCACTTTCTTGATGGCATCATTTGTTCCACAAAAGTTTTTCATTTTAATATAGTCCAGTTTATCTATTTTTTGTTGTTGTTGTGCTTTTGTTGTTATATCTAAAAAAAAAAAAATCATTGCCTAACTCAAGATTATGGGGATTTATTCTCTCGTTTTTTTCCTAAGAGTGTTACAGTTAAACTTTGACATTAAAGTCTGTAATCTATGTTGAAAGAACAATTCTTTATCAATTGAATTGTCTTGGTACCCTTATAGAAATACATTTGATCATAAATATGAGTTTATTTCTGAACTCCCAATTCTGTTTTATTGTTCTATATGTCTTTCCTTATGCACCATACACTGGCTTGATCACAGGAGCTTTATTAAGTGTTAAAATTGAGAAGTGTGAGTTCTTCAACTTGGTCCTTCTTTTTCAAGATTGTTTGGCTCTTCCACATGAATTTTAAACCTTGTCACTTTATGCAAATAGTAAGCTAAGACTTGTTAAGGATTTGTTCCACTCTATCAGTCAATTTGGGGAGAGCCCCTTAGATTTTGTCCTTCTTGGTACTAAACTTAAGTTCTGCCTATTATATCCTTTCTCACAAAAGTAATTTTATTTTCATGTTCTAGGTACACATTAAAAGATAATTCTTACACTGTATTAGTGTTAAACTAACCATGAAGATCCCTGGCCCATTTGGCTCAGCAGTTAGAGCACTGACCTGTGGACCAAAGTGGGTTGCAGGTTCGATTTCCAGCCCAGGTTGGGGTCATGTGGGAGGCAGCCAGTTCATCTCTCTCTCTCTCTCTCTCCCCCCTCCCCCTCCATCCCCCCATCCCTCCCTCCTTTCCACTCTATCTTTAAAAAATCAATGGAAAAATATCCTCAGGTGAGGATTAACAAAAAATTATATAAAAAATAAAAACTAAACATGAAGAAATGTGTAATAATTATTTTTTGTATTGTTAAAAATACAATATTGTATAGGCTAACTCCTTCCACAACAAAAATCTATATGTACAGAGAAATGATCATAAAAAGGAAAACCAAGAGAGCTCTTTTAGAGCTGTGTGTGTGTGTGTGTGTGTGTATATGTACATATATACATGTATATATGCATACATATATATGTATGTGTGTAAATATATTTATTGTTATTGTTGTTAAATAGCAAAATTCTAGCCCTGGCCAGTTTGGTTCAGAGGCAGACCATCGGCCCACGGACCAGTGAGTTGTGGGTTTGATTCCAACCAAGGGCATGTACCTCGGTTACGGTTCGTCACCGGCCCTGGTTGGGGTCATGCAGGAGGCAACCAGTCAATGTGTCCCTCTCACATCGATGTTTCTCTCTTCATTTCTCTCCCGCTCCCTCCCACTCTATCTGAAGATAAATAGAAAAATATCCTCGGGTAAGGATTAAAAAATAAAAATAAAAAATAGCAAAATTCTGTATCACAGAAGAATTTCCATAAGCCCTTTCATTTTGTTACTTTTTCTGAAGAGATTTACTTTGTATTTATAAGTATTAGCAAAGGTTCATGTATGAGGAAAAATTAGATAATAACACCTCTATGGAATGTGGATGAGGATTACAAAAATAAACATTTTAGATTTTTATAATGCTTTAAATTCCATTGGTGCCTAGAGTAAGACATAGGCAGCTATTTGATAGTTTATGTGGTTTTGTTTAGTAAGTAAATGCCATAATTTTGCGGTTCTTGACTTTGGCTGCTATGTATTTGAATCCCTAGAGAGCTTTTGAAAATCCAGATGTCCCTTATAGCACACCAGACCAATTAAGTCGAATTTCTGGGGTGGGACTTGGACATGACTTTTTAGAGTTTCTTGGGAGAATCTAACGTGCAGCCAATATTAGAACCACTGCCAAAGACAGTCCAAAATGCAGATGAGATCGAGCTCAGGAAAATGTAATTATTCTGAAATGGCAATGACAGGTAAACCATCTGAATTGTATGCCACTTTACTTATAATATCAACAACTATGAAAAGTATTATGGAATTATTGGGACATAATGATTTGAATTTTTGCCTTTATTTGTGAACCAATAATAAAATATTAATAATTACCAGAACTCCAAAATTTGGTACTAAGAAGATAATTATACATACCACCATATAAGCCCTGGCCAGTTTGGCTCAGCGGTTGCAGCATCGGCCTGCGGACCAGAGAGTCCCGGGTTCAGTTCCTGCTAGGTGCACGTATCCCCCCCCCAAAAAAATTAATATATTCATACCACCATATAGATAGCCATTTGTTTGAGGAGAAAAGTCCACTTGCTAAACAAAATTAAGTTTGAAAGCCACCAGTGTATTGGAAGAAGCACCGGGTTGAGAGTTTGGGAATCTGTTCTAGCTCTGCGGTGTAACTTTGAACCAGGGTAATTAAATTATACTTTATATAGGAGTTGAACTGGAGGATGTAGGGATGAACAGAACATTGAAAAGCTCACAGAAGATAGACATGCAGAATATATAAGTGTAGCTGTAGTGAAATGTTCAGGGAATTAAGAGAGCACAGAACTGTATTTCATCTGGTTCAATACTGAGACAGATGCATTCATGCACAAACCCCTTCTTCCCTACTGGTAGAACCCATCTCTGAAATACACTGAAAATACCAGGTGCTTACTTTCCTAGCCACCCTTACAGCTGAGGCATAGTTGTGTGACCCAGAGCTGGTCAGTAAGATTAGAGGAGAAATCTACTGGACAGTTTTCCTTACAAAAGTTGACAATTAAGACAATGCCCTTTCTTCCTTCCTGTCCTGATCTTGTTGGATGAAGACATGATACTTAGCCTATCAGTCTCAAAGTGACCTTTGTAATACTAAGAACAAAGGCCTCCATGCTGGTTACAGTCAAAGAGGAAAATGAAAAAAGCCTAGATCTTTGGTGTCAAGGTTGAGCTGCTGAACAGCCACATACCTGTGGACTTATTAAGTGAGATCAAAATACTTATGGTTTGAATCCTTGGTCCTTTAATAGTGGTCTGTGGATCAGCAGTATCAGCATCAGCTGGGGCGGTTAAGAAATGCAGAATCTCAGAGCTCACATCAAACAGACCTCCTGCATCAGAATCTGTATTTTAATGAGATCACTAAGTGAGTGAGATACACATTAAAGCTTGAGAATCACCATTTAAACCACCTTTAATTGGTTAAAAACATCCTTATAGCCCCGGCCGGTTTAGCTCAGCTGTTGGAGCATCAACCCGAGCATGGCAATAAAATACTGATTTTCACATTATAGGTAACCTTGTTAGTATCCATTGAGCCTTAAAAGCACAGTAATCAAATGTTTCAGACTACCACTCAGGACATATAGGAATTTCTTTGCAATTAGAACTTGAATTTCTGGAATAATTGCTTCTGCCATTCCCAAGGGACTATAACAGTTTGTTGCATAAGAATAAGAAAGTGAAATTTCTTTTAATCTTTTTAAAGTTTTATAGATTTTTGTGTTTATTCCTTTATTTTTTGATTCAGTAATTGTAGAGTAACTCATAATTACTCCAAAAAAGAGCCTGTTTATATTTTCACAAATGTGAAAATTTCTCAATTTTTTTATTCCAACTTTTATGATCACTGGAAACTTACAAATGCATATTGAAGATGAAGTGAAATTATTATATGTCAATCTTGACTTTTTATTTTAACTTCATTTGCACATACTTTTAATACTTTTTGTTAGAGCAAAATGGTAACAAGTTAATAGCAGTAATCAATTAACAAACCACTTTATTTTACAGGGAAAATATTTATCCCTAAACAGAAACCCATACAGACTTTCACAGAAGAAAAAATCTCTCTTGATCCAGAATTAGAAGAAGCTTTGACAAGTGCTTCTGATACAGAATTGTGTGACCTCGCAGGTATGTCCTAAATACACATGAACGTGTGAATGGGTGTGCAGGGGAGGGAGTGCTAGCACACACTTCTGTGCATTATGCAAATGCTTCCTTTGCCTTGAAAAGTGCTGTTGAGTCGGTGACCACACAGTTGGCTTTACTTATTAGACTAAATCTTACACAAAGGATTTCCTTTTTTAATCTCTCAATGGTGGAATTTTTATTAACATAAATTTTTATGTTAATGGAATTTATTGTATCATTTGACTTCTTTTCCCACATTGCCCATTTTGAAAGTCTTTATAAAAATGTTTCATCAGCTAGTGCTCAGCTAGAAGCTGTCCCATCTGAGCACTGAAAAAGTGTCGCCAGGGTCAACTGCTGTCCATTTTATCAGAAAGATCCCAAGGTGGGTAACTGGAAGCAGACGACAGTTAGCCCTGAGCTGTATTCACTACTTTCCCAACCTCTCTGACCACTCTAGACCTCCCTGTTATTTTCATCACTGCCAGTTCCTTATAAGCACCAGTAGCTACCCCCACCTACTCCCACACACACCCATTTTCCTAGATAGAAAACATGACATGTGCGGAGATCTTAGTCCCAAATAATTCCAGGAACTAACGTGTTTGAAAGAATCAGTGATGATTCTTTGGGAAGGACCCAGGAAAAGGACAGTCAAGGTGTGCGACAGCCAGAGCAGGTGTCTTATTTCTAGGGGTGGTGAGGATTGATGGATTTATAAATTCATCAGAGTGGAACGGGCCAGGGGCACACTGTAGCTTCTGCTTCATGTATGCAAAAGGGCATCAAAAACCAAATTTATTCTTCCTAAGTGTCATTTTTGGGAGATGCTACTTTAATCTTAAATATGAGAATTCAGCAGTACTTTCAGTATTCTACTCTTAGCTAAAATACGAATATAAATTAATATGAGAGTTAACCAATGTAAAATAGCGAAGGTTAAGTTGAAAATCTGCCTTCTATCGCATTATGTTGCTAGAAACCTTGTGAGAAGGATGAACAGCAAAATAAATCATTTCAATTATTTTCTTAGCCACGTGATGGAGCTAAGCATAGATTTGCTAAATTTAAGGTTAGGCTGGCTCCAGCCATGTGTCTGAATTCAGAACAGTGGGGAGATGAGAAGGAGAGTGTAGGTGATTTTTAATCACGTTATCTCCCCTTATTTGGTTGCAAAATCTGCATTTAATTGAGTAGGAAATGTTCAGAGAATGTTAAAATCATTGATAGAAATTTTTGGTTGTAAAACTAATTATTTATGTTTAGAACTGATGGAAATAAAAATAACTTTCTTTTCTATCTCTATAGCTATTCTTGGGATGCACAATTTGATAACGAATACACAGTTCTGTAATATAGTGGGAAGTAGTAATGGTGTCGATCAAGAACATTTTTCAAGTAAGTATTTACAGTACTTTGTGAATTTCAATCTTTTGTTGAATATATTTTGTTTTCTCCCTGTATCAGCTTCAGTTGTATACATACCAAATGTTATGTATATATACTGTAAACCTGAGATTCTAGTTAGATGATATTGATATAGAAAACCATTAAAAATGGAATATTAAGTATTTTATGCTTAATGTGTCAGCAAATGTAATAGGAACTACTCTCACCTCATTAATAATACTAATGTTAAACATTGTAAATGCTAATCAAACTTGGCCTTTATTAACCTTTTTTTAATTGATTTTAGAGAGAGAGGAAGAGAAACATCAGTTTGTTCTCCCACTTATTTATGCGTTCATTGGTTGCTTCTTGTATGTGCCCTGACCATGAAGACCTGTAACCTTGGCATATCAGGACAACACTCTAACCAAGTCAGCTACCCGGCCAGGACTCTTTTTTCAATGTTACTGATTTTTTGAGAATTCTACAACAATGCTGACAAACTACATTATAAAATCTGATTTCAGGAGAAACCATGCAACTATTCAACTATCCAACCAATTCAAACCTTTTATTCTGATGTAAAGTATTAATAGCCGAAAGCAGAGCTTTTTAAAAAATTCATGTATAGGAGCCCTGACAGGGTTGCTCAGTTGGTTGAAGTGCCGTCTCATACACCAAAAGGTCTCAGGTTTGATTTCCAGTCAGGGCACATGCCTAGGTTGTAGATTTAGTCCCCTGGGGCACTTACAGGAGGCAACTGATTGATGTTTCCCCCTCACATCAATGCCCGCCCCCCCCATCTAAAATCAATTAAAAAAAAAAAACATATCCTTGCCTTCTTCGGTTTGGCTCAGCGGTTAGAGCGTTGGCCTGCAGTCCAGAGAGACCTGGATTCGGTTTCCGCTATGGGCACGCAACTCGGTTGCAGTTTGTCCCTGGTCCTGGTTGGTGGTGCGGGTGGCAGCCACTTGATGTGTCCCTTCACATCGATGTTTCTCTCTCTCTCTCTTCCTCTCTCTCCCTCCCACTCTACCTGAACAAAAAATGGAAAAATGTCCTCGGGTGAGGAAAAAAATAAATAAAGAAATTATGTTAGAAAAAAACACAAAAAACATATCCTTGGGTGAGGACTAAAAAAACAACTCACGTATAAGATGTTTTAAAATTACCAAAGTAGAGGATTCCAAAATGGCGGCAGAGTGAATGGAAGCTACACAGACTGTCTCCCAGGACCAAACTGGAATTACAACTAAAACACAGACAAATCGACGGGAAAACGCAACAGAAAAGCAGCTTGCAAGGACCATACAACCAGGGACACTGACTCGATCCTGGTAGGATTGCGAAGGTGTGAGACGGGGGCTGGGAGCCCACGGTTGGCAGCTCAGCAGCAGCCTTAGCTGGTAGCAGCGCCCTCGGGTTACACTCCCAAGCAGCTCCACAGCGCAGAGCCGGGACAGAGGCTAAAACAGCCACAGCAACTCACTGTGGGCTCCGGCAGAGGGAGGGCAGACTGCATGGAAACTCTGTGGGGACGCTTGGGATTTGGAGGGCACTCAGACCTTTTGCTGAGTTGCAGCCATGCAGGATGGTGGCCATATTGATCCTTCCCAGGGCTCTGGGGAGAGGCAGCAGCCCCTCCCTCGGAGATACAACCCCACCCTGTGGGCCATTGAAATGCAAATTGAGGCTCATTAACAACCGGCATCTGCCCTACCCTCGGGAAATCCCCTTACACTGAGCACCTGAGGGAGTTTTTCAATCAACTAACAACACAAAACTCTTCAAGTAACCTGAACTGCTAGCCTCCAGGCAAAAAGCTAGAGGATAACAGTACCATTCCTGGGCTAGCAATTCTAACCAGGAAAGTAAGACTTGACAGTGGTGTTTAACGTGGGTCCTCCCTCGCTCATCTAAACACAGGAGAGGGAGCCACAAACAGTAGAACACCAATACCCACAGGGAAAAGTTGGCAGGCTCCAAAGCCCACTGTGATAGCTAAAATGGTGAAACACAGAAATAAAAGCCAAATGAAAGAACAAGACACCTCCACTGAAGATGATATCTGTTAGGCAAGTTAACAGAGCTAGAATTTAGAGCCATGATCTTGAGGAAGCTCAACAGCATGAGTAAGGACATAGATATGCTGAAAATAAACCAATTGGAAATTAAAAACCACCAAGAAGAGATCAAGAGTGACATATCAGAAATAAAGAACACATTGGAAGGTCTAAAGAGCAGAGAAGAGGAAGCTGAGGACCGGATCAGTGAATTAGAAGACAGGGTAGAAAAAAAGCCAATCAGAAAACCAAAAGGTAAAAATGATTAAAAAACAGAAAGAAAACCAAAAGGTAAAAATGATTAAAAAACAGAAAGACAGCTTAAGAGAACTGTGGGACATAATAATATTCGCATCATAGGAGTCCCCGAAGAAGAAGAAGAAAATGAGCAGGGGTTAGAGAATATATTCAAAGAAATAGTGAGAGAAAACTTCCCTAATTTGGTGAAGGAAGAAGGCATTCAAGTCCAAGAAGCACAGAGAGCCCCAAGTAAGAAGAACCCAAACATGCTCACACCAAGACACATAGTAATTAAAATGCCAAAAATTAAAGACAAAGAATCCTAAAAGCAAGAAATAAGTAACAGGTTATCTACAAAGGAAACCCCATAAGGATCTCAGCTGACTTCTCACAAGAAACACTACAGGCCAGAAGGGAATGGCATGAAGTAATCAAGGTCATGAAAAACAAAGATCTGAATCCAAGACTGCTCTACCCAGTAAGGCTGTCATTCAAAATGGAAGGTCAAATAGAGCTTCCCAGGCAAAAAAAAAGGCTAAGGAAATACATTAACACCAGACAAGCACTGCAAGAAATGTTAAAAGGACTGCTCTAATTAGCAGTAGAAATGGGAAGAAAAATAGAACCACACTAAACAAAAAAGGCAATAAATAAGTACATATCAATAATCACCATAAATGTAAATGGACTGAATACTCCGATAAAAAGACGCAGAGTATCTGATTGGATTAGAAAGCATGGCTCATCTGTATATTATTTACAAGAGGCCCACCTCACAACAAAAGACTCACATAGATTGAAAGTGAAGGGATGGTAAAAAATCTTACAAGCAAACGGAAAAGGAAAAAAAGCTGGGGTAGCAATACTCATATCTGATGAAATAGATTTCAAAATGAAGACCATAACTAGAGACAAAGAAGGCCACTACATAATATTAAAAGGATCTATCCAACAGGAAGATAAAACCTTGATAAACATATATGCACCCAATATAGGAGCACCAAAATATATTAAAAATCTGGCTGGAGGACTTCCAAGGAGAAATTGACAGCAATTCAATCATAGCAGGGGACTTCAACACCCCATTGACATCACTGGATAGATCCTCTAGACAAAAAATTAGCAAGGAAATAGAGACTCTAAATGAAGCACTAGACCAAATGGATTTAATAGATATCTACAGAGAATCACACGCCAAAACTACAGAATTCACATTCTTCTCAAGTGCACATGGGACATTCTCAAAGATAGACCACATGATAGAACACAAACTAAATCTCTACAAGTTCAAGAAGATTGAAATCATATCAAGCATCTTCTCAGATCACAATGGCATGAAACTAGAAATCAATTGCAACAAGAACATGCAAAGACATTTCAACACATGGAGGCTAAATAGCATGTTATTAAACAATGAATGGGTCACCGAGGAGATCAAGGAAGAAATTAAAAACTCCTGGAAACCAATGAAAATGAACACACAGCAACACAAAATCTGTGGGATGCAGCGAAAGCAGTTCTGAGGGGGAAGTTCATAGCACTACAGGTCTACCTCAAGAAACAAGAAAAAATTCTAATTGACTGTCTAACCTTACAACTTAAAGAACTAGAGAGCAAACAAAAAGAAAACCCCAGAGCAAGTAGAAGGAAGGAAATAGTAAAGATCAGAGCAGAAATAAATGACATAGAGACCAAAAAACAATTCAAAGGATCAATGAAACAAAGAGCTGGTTTTTCGAAAAGATAAACAAGATTGATGGACCCTTAGCTTCACTCACCAAGAAACAGAGAGAGAACCCAAATACACAAAATCAGAAATGAAAGAGGAGAAGTAACAACTGACACCACAGAAATACAAAAGATCGTTAACAGCTACTATGAACAATTATATGGCAACAAATTCGACACTCTAAGCGAAATGGACAAATTTCTAGAAATACTCAGTCTCCCAAAACTGGACCAGGAAGAGATAGAAAACTTGAACAGACCAATAACAACTAAGGAAATTGAAGAGGCAATCAAGACTTTCCCAGCAAACAAGAGCCCAGGCCCAGATAGCTTCACGGGGGAGTTTTACCAAACATTCAAAAAAGAACTAACACCCATTCTCCTTAAACTATTTCAAAAAATTCAAGAAGAAGGAAGACTTTCAAACTCATTTTATGAGGCCAGCATAATTCTAATTTCAAAACCAGAAAAAGACACTACAAAGAAAACTAACTACAGGCTAATATCCCTGATGAACATAGATGCCAAAATCCTGAACAAAATACTAGCAAATCGGATCCAGCAACACATCAGAAAAATTATTCACCATTACCAAGTGGGATTCATCCCAGGGATGCAAGGCTGGTACAATATTCACAAATCAATAAATGTTATACACCACATAAACAAAATGAAGACTAAAAACCACATGATCATATCAATAGACTCTGAAAAAGCATTCAACAAAATCCAGCATCCATTTCTGATAAAAACGCTCAGCAATTTCTGAATAGAGGGATCATATCTCGACATAATAAAGGCCATATATGAAAGACCTACAGCCAACATCATACTCATTGGGCAGAAACTAAAAACATTTCCCTTAAGAACAGGAACAAGACAGGGATGTCCACTTTCGCCACTCTTATTTAACACTGTACTTTACGTCTTAGCCACAACAATCAGACATGAAGAAAAAATAAAAGGGATTTAAATTGGAAAGGAGGAAGTGAAACTCATTATTTGTAGATGACATGACATTATACATGGAAAACCCTAAAGACTCCATGAAAAATCTAGACTTAATAAGTGAATTTGGCAAAGTAGCAGGATACAAAATTAACGTCAAGAAATCAACGGCATTCTTATACACCAATGATGAACTCACAAAAAGAGAAACTGAAAAAACAATCCCATTTGCCATCGCAGCAAAAAAATTAAGATACCTAGGAATAAACTTAACCAAAGAAGTAAAGGACCTATTTGCAGAAAACTACAGGACATTGAAAAAAGAAATAGAGGAAGATATAAAAAAGTGGAAGCACATACCTTGTTCACGGATTGGAAGAATCAAAATCATTAAAATGTCCATACTACCCAAAGCAATCTATAGATTCAATGCAATCCCCATCAAAATACCAATGTCATGTTTCACAGAACTAGAACAAATACTTCAAAAGTTCATATGGAACCTAAAAAAACCCTGAATAGCCACAGCAATTTGAAAAAGAAAGACAAAGTAGGTGGGATCACAATACCAGATATCAGGTTATACTGCAAAGCCACTGTAATCAAAACGGCCTGGTACTGGCACAAGAACAGGCATATAGACCAGTGGAACAGAATAGAGAACCCAGAAATGGACCCAAGGCATTATGCTCAATTAATATTTGACAAAGGTGGCAAGAGCATACAGTGGAGTAAAGACAGCCTCTTTAATAAATGGTGTTGGGAAAATTGGACAGGTACTTGCAAAAAAATGAAACTAGACCATCAACTTACACCATACACAAAAATAAACTCAAAATGGATAAAAGACTTAAATGTGACCTGTGAATCTATAAAAATCCTAGAGGAGAATGTAGGCAACAAAATTTCAGACATCATACACAGCAGAATTTTCACTGATACATCACGTAAGGCAACAGAAACAAAGGAAAAAATGAACTCATGGGACTACATCAAATTCAAAAGCTTCTGCACAGCAAAAGAAACAACCATCAAAATTGAAAGGCAACCCACTGTATGGGAGAACATCATTGCCAATGATACATCAGATAAGGGGTTAATTTCCAAAATATATTGAGTACAACTCAACAAAAGGAAGACAAAGAACCCAATTAAAAAATGGGCAGAGGAGCTGAATAGACACCTCTCCAAACAGGACATACAAATGGCCAAGAAACACAGAAGAAATGCTCAACATCACTCATCACCAGAGAGATGCAAATTAAAACAACAATGAGGTATCACCTCACACCTGTCAGAATGGCCGCCATCAACAAATCATCAAACAAGTGTCGGCGAGGGTGTGGAGAAAAGGGGACTCTAGTGCACTGCTGGTGGGAATGCAGACTGGTGTAGCCACTATGGAAAACAGTATGGTGTTTCCTCAAAAAATTAAAAATTGAACTTCCATTTGACCCAGTGATCCCACTTCTAGGAATATACCCTAAGAAGCATGAAACACCAATTAGGAATAATATAGGTACCTTCAAGTTCATAACAGCACTATTTACAATAGCTAAGATCTGGAAACAGCCGAAGTGTCCATTAGTAGACGAATGGCTAAAAAAGCTTTGGTACATATACACAATGGAGTACTATGCAGCTGTAAGAAAGAAAGATCTCGCCCTGGCTGGTTTGGCTCAGCGGTTAGAGCATCGGCCTGTGGTCCAGAGAGACCCAGGTTCTGTTCCCGCTAAGGGCATGTACCTCGGTTGCAGTTTGTCCCCGGCCCTGGTTGGTCGTGCGGGTGGCAGCCACTCGATGTGTCCCTTTCACGTCGATGTTTCTCTCTCTCTCTCTCTCTTCCTCTCTCTCCCTCCCACTCTATCTGTGCAAAAAATGGAAAAAAATGTCCTCGGGTGAGGATAAAGAAAGATAGATCTCTTATTCTTTGAGACGACATGGAGGGACCTGGAAAGTATTATCCTAAGTGAAACAAGCCAAGCAGAAAAAGACAAATACCACCTGATCTCACTCATGTATGGAATATAATGAATATAACAGTCTGAGGAATAGGGTAGACCCAGAAACACGGAAGTAGAGTACAGACTGACAACCCTCAGAAGTGGTGGGGGGTGGGAAGAGATAAACCACAGAACTTGTATGCATGTATGCATAACCAATGGACATGGACAACAAAGCCCGGGATGGGGCGGGGGGGGACGGGGAGGAGGGTGTCAATGGGGTAAAAAAGGAGAAACATCTGTAACAAAAATAAAATTTAAAAAAATAAAAATAAATAAATAAATAAAATTATCAAAGTAATATATAGTTTTGTGCCACAGTTAAACAATACCTGACCTTGACAGTGTGGTTCAGTTGGTTGGAGTGTTGTCCTGTGCACCAAAGGGTGGTGTGTTTGATTCTTGGTCAGGACACATACCCAGGTTGTGGGTTCAGTCTCCAGTTCAAGGCATGTGTTTTTTTTTCCTCTCTTTCTCCCTTCCTTTCTCTCTAATTAAAAGTAATAAATAAATGAATGAACAAGAACTAAGTGTATAAGGTAAGAAGTAAAAGCACCTATTCATAGCCATTATGCCTTCTACTCCCAGACCCCAATCCTGTTAACAATTTGGTGTATACTCTTCAAGACTTTGTACTATGTTTAGATAAACTTACATATATGCATAGTCTGTTTACAAAAATGGCATCATACTTTGGATAATTTTTGTAACTTAATTTTTCTTTTTTATTGAATTTATTGGGGTGACATTGGTTAATAAAAGAACTCAGTTTTTCAAAAATAATACAGTTGGCTGATTTTTTGAATGCTGACTGTGGGCCATGTTCTGTGCACGGCTCTTGAATATGAATTGTTGTTATTTAATCCTTACAACAGTTCTATGAAATAGGTATTATTATTTATTACCCTTTATTTACGTGTAAGGCAGCTGAGATTTTAGAATGATTAAGTAGCTAACTTGAATGTCACAGAAGTCAGTGGTGAGGATTTTAACCCATGCTGTAGTATATAGTATATATCACTTAGTAACATACCATGTTTCCTGGTTAGTACATATAGAGAGAGCTACCACTTTCAGACATCTATTTGTGAATGTTCTGTGATTTGGCCATTCCCCTTATCTTCTAACTGTTCATTGTAGAAATGTTCGAGTATACATAATAGAAGAGAGAATAATATCTTCATTACCCAGCTTCAGCAGTTTTTAACATTTTGCGAACCTTGAATTATTCATCTTCTATCTCTGCCCACCCCTTCTACTTTGTTTTATCCTGGAATATTTCTAAGCAAATTCTCTTCATTTGTATTACTTTACCTATAAATATTTCCATATGTATCTCTCCCAAATAGAGACTTTTCTTTTATTAGAAAAATGTGTATTGATTTTTAGAGAGAGGAAGGGAGGGAAGGAGAAACATCAATGTGAGAGAGAAGCATCTGTCAGTTGCCTTCCTCAGGCACCCCTGCTGGATTATCAAGCCTGAAACCCAGGCATGTGGGTTTCAGGAATCGAACCAGCAACCTTTCGGTGCACAAGATGATGCTCAACCAACTGAGCCACACCACCCTTTTAACATGTCATTATCAAACTTAAAAATTAACAGTAATTCCTTACCATCTAATATCCAGTCCATGTTCAGATTTCCCCTGTTCGCTCAAAAACATCACTTCACAGTTGGTTTGTTCAAATCAGGATCCAAATAAGGATCACACAAATTGCATTTGGTTTCAGTTTTTCTTAATAATAGTTCCCCTCCTCAACCTCTTTCCCCCTTCATGCCATTTTTAAGAACCTGGGCTGTTGGTTATGTAAAATTTTCCACATTCTGGATTTGGCTGATGGCAGCCTTGTGGTATCATTGTGCAGGTTTCAGGTTTCTCTATCTCCTGTGTCTCTGTAAACTGTTATTTATTGTCTAGAGGCTTGATCAGATTCAGGTGCAGTTTTTTGGAAAGAATGCTTCGTAAGTGGTGATTGAATCACATTAGGAAGCATATCATGTCTGGTCATATCTCTTTGGGGAATGTCTTAAGAGTGATCAGTGTGTTAAAATTTTGGCAGCCTGATCCATCCATTTAAAGTGCCAGTGAACCTTTCATAACGGTTTCAGCAACCTGTAGACTGGATCCGTTATTTCATTAGGGAGCGGGGCTCTTGAGGTACATACATTCTGTGGAGTGGGGAAGGGAATCATTTGGCTTTTAGGAAATTTAAAATTGAGGAAGAACTCGTTCAGCTCTGCATTCAGTGAGGTAGCTCTTCTCCAGCCCCTTGATCTGCCATCTTGAAGAAGACTGCCCTGCCCTGGCCAGTTTGCTCAGCGGTTAGAGCGTTGGCCTACGGTTAGGAGAAGGAGACTGCCCTGCCGCACTTACGTGAGCGGGAGCCCTCTCTGTCCTGCAGCAGAGCTCTGTCAGGAAGGTCTTTGTATTGAACCAAATGCTGCCTCCTGCCAGTCTACACATGTTCCAACCCAGCCTTTCAGAACAACCTGAAATTTCTCTCTTCTACAAGATAAATCTGAAGGCAATGAGCATACTTAAAAAAAATTTTTTTTTCTTTATTGATTTTTCAGAGAGAGAGGAAGGGAGAGGGAGAGAGATAGAAACATCAATGAGAGAGAACATCAACTAGCCACTTCCTGCATGCTCTACACTGGGGATCGGGCCCACAACCTGGGCATGTGCCCTGACCGGGAATCCAACCGGTGACCTCTTGGTGACCACTGAGCCACACCGGCCGGACGAACATACTTTCTTTTACTGTATACTTTCAGGCTAAATAGATTTAGATCTCTCAACTGTTCTCAGGAAAATAATTTTCAGACCTTCATCTAAGTTGATCTGCTGCATGTGCGTGTGTGTGTTTGAAAAGAACAAGGTATTTTTAGAGGAATTTGTTGGATACCTTGTCTTAAGATGAGTTTTGCTCCTAAAAGATAGAGGAGGGCAGCCCTGGCCGGTTTGGCTCAGCGGTTAGAGCGTCGGCCTGTGGTCCGGAGAGACCCGGGTTCAGTTCCCTCTAAGGGCACGTACCTCAGTTGCAATTTGTCCCCGGCCCTGGTTGGTTGTGCGGGTGGCGACCACTCGATGTGTCCCTTTCACATCGATGTTTTCTCTCTCTCTCTTCCTCCCACTCTACCTAAACAAAAAATGGAAAAATGTGAGGATGATAAAAAAAAAAAATAGAGGAGGGCAGATGGGAAGACCCTGCCATTCTTTTCCATGTCAGTTGTTCTTAACATTTGTGGTCATCTGACTCTCTGAGAATCTGATGCTATAGGTGTTTTCCCCAGAAAATTTATCCATAAAAGTTTTCCTGTTATAGGTGTTCATAGACCTCCACACACACACCTCAAAGCAGATGTATCTCATTAGAGGGTTTAAGACTTCTAGGTCCTCTTTCAACTTTGCATAGTTGCGTCCTGCTCATGTGTGAGTGTAGTATACATGGTGAAGGATTGGGGATAGGAGTGAAGGAAAGAAGTAGTTGTTGGAGTTTCTGCCTCAGTAGCTCCTCTGTGTACTGTTACCTCTCTGTGTCTCCCCATTTCTTACTCCTGCTTGTCTTCCGAATAGAGAGTCCTCCCCCTTTCCTATTGTGTAGTATTCCCTGTCACCTTGTTCTTCTCATCGAGGCTGTTTCTTCAAGTCTGTGATTCACTGCCTTTTCAGTAATTACTAGCAGATCTCAGAGAAATCATGCAAGATAATAGATTTGATCATATTTGAACTTTATCTTCAACATTGCTAAAAATAAATGGGATCATTGGCCTGTGTTATCAAATGTATTTTAGTGGTAAAGATATCTTGTAATACACCAAGAGGCAGTAAAAATACTTGTTTTTGAAGGCTGCATATTGTAAATAAAATGTTGAATTGTCTTTGGTATATATTCAATAAAATTTTATTCGAGCACTTTATGTGTTAACACACAGAGGGTATTTTAGAAATTGTGGGTAAGAAACTTTAAAATAGTCCTACTGAGTGTGTGTGTGCGTGCATGTGGGCACACATGTGCTCGTGGTCTGTGTGTTACCAGGTTGATATATGCATCCACTGTAATAGTATCAACCACTGAGGCCCTTGCTCTTCTCACTGGTTACTGCAGATGTGGTAAAAGGTGAAAAGATCCTCCCAGTATTTGATGAGCCACCAAATCCAACCAACGTTGAAGAGAGTTTAAAGAGAATTAAAGAAAACGATGTTCGTCTTATTGAAGTTAATTTGAATAATATAAAGGTAGGTGTGCTAGGCAAAGTTTTGAATTGCTGGGTCAGGTAAATCCAGGATAGAGCTGGGCAGTTTTGATATAGTATAATTCTTTCTACTTGAAGGTAAAATTTTTGCTCCACGGATTCCTTCATATTTTAAAAATTAATGTGGCATTTTTCTGACTTGCTTTATAAAGACTATCACACAAAAATGTAAATCCTAAAAAAATAAATAAAAATGTAAATCCTACTGGACTGTCAGTGTAACTCTCTGGTTTTTAAAGTACTGCCTACTTTTAAGAGCATTTAGTCTTTTGGGTTTTGTTTTTTTAATCGGGTTTCTTGAGGTATAATTATATAAAGGAAAATTCTCCCTTGTGAGTTTTGACAAACCCATACAGTTGTACAACCACTAGCACAATCAGATGTAGAACACGGCACACCCCTTTGTCGTCATTCTCTGTCCCCAGCTCTGGCCTGACAATCACTGCTGTTTTCTTTCCCTGTCGTTTTGCCTTTTCCAGAATGTCGTATAAATGGAACCATGTAGTATGTTGCCTTTTGCATCTGGCGTTTTTCTGTTAGCATAATGCATTTGAGATTTATCCATGTTGTTGCTTATATCATAGTTGTTCCTTTGTATTGTTGAGTAGTATTCTGTTGTTTGGATATAGTGCAATTTGGTTTCCCATTCATCAGTTGATAGATGTATGGGTTGCTTCCATTTTGGGATGATTATAAATAAAGCCACTGTACACATTCACATGCAGTCATATGTTTTGCGAGAACATGTTTTCATTTCTCTTGAGTATTAAGTCTTGATTTATCTGAACTGAGGATAGAGGAAACATCTGGAAATTATAAGAACCTCGGGGAAAGACCTCTGCACTCCTTCAGTGGGTGTTCCTTCCTGTGAGTGGAAGAAAGCCTTGGAAAAAGCTAATATCCCTAGCTGATTATTAATTTTATTCATTTATTAAAAATTATTTTCATAAGTCTCTGTAAATCAGCAGTAATGATCTGAAAATAACCAGGCTGCAGGGAATTAAAGTCTTGGGACTGAAAGGGAAAATTAGTGCCTTCTAGAACTATTTCTTTTGGGAAAAAATTTTTTTAATCCTCACCTGAGGATATTTTTCTCCATTTTCAGATAGAGTGGGGATGGGGGGGGGGAGAGACAGAGAGAGAGAAACATCGATGTGAGAGAGACACATCAACTGGCTGCCTCCCATGCGACACCAATCAGGGCCAGGGACCGAACCACAACTGAGGTACATGCCCTTGACTGGAATCGAAGCCATGACTCTTTGGTCCACAGGCCAATGCTCTAACTGCTGAGCCAAACTGGCCAGGGCTATCTTTCCACATTTTAAGTAGTGTAGAGTTAATCTATCTTAGTACCTTGTAGTTTAAACTAAGGGACTAAGACCAGTATGTCATCTTCCTCATGAATCATACTCACTAGAGGTGGACTGCACATCTTTCTCTTTGTAGAAAATGGATCCACTTTGGATACTCCGGTGTTGACTTCTTATAATTTGAATAATTAAATGTAGAATAGCAAGAGCTTCTTTAATCTAAATACTAGAGAAATGGTGATATGTCCTCTGCTCTGGTCAGTAGTTTGTACAGATGAACCATGTTAGAGAAGTCAAATAGATATGGATATAGATATTTTCATTTGTAGACTGTTGTGTGTTTATATAATTTCTGAGAACATTTTCGTGAGAAAGGGTAAATACAAATATTTATTCTATTAATGGACTGAATGCCCTAAAACCAAATGTAATGTTTCACATTACTGTCTTTCAAGAATATTCCGATTCCAACCCTAAAAGATTTTGCGAAGGCTTTGGAAACCAACACACATGTGAAATGTTTAAGTCTTGCAGCCACACGGAGCAATGATCCTGTTGCAATTGTAAGTAAGCTACTTTAAAAAAAAAAATGATTCAATTACAGTTGACATTCAATATTATATTAGTTTCAAGTGTACAGCATAGTGATTAGACATTTATATAACTTATAAAGGGATCCCCCCAGGAAGTCTAAGGGGGGCTATTTTATTTTTTATCCTCACCCGAGGACATTCTTCCATTTTTTTGTTCAGATAGAGTGGGAAGGAAAGAGGAAGAGAGAGAGAGAAACATCGATGTGAAAGGGACACATCGAGTGGCTGCCTCCCACAGGGCCCAACCAGGGCCAGGGACAAACTGCAACTGAAGTACGTGCCCTTAGCGGGAACCGAACCTGGGTCTCTCTGGACTACAGGCCGACACGCTAACCACTGAGCAAAACTAGCCAGGGCTAAGGGGGCCTGTTTTTTGTTTTTGTTTTTGTTAATCCTCACCCAAGGATATTTTTTCATTGATTTTTTTTTTTAGATAGAGTGGGGTTGGGGGGCAGGGAGGGAGCAGGAGAGAGAGAGAAACATCGATTGGTTGCCTCCCATATGACCCAGACTGGAGCCAGGGATCGAACCTGCAACCCAGGTACATGTCCTTGACTGGAATACAACCAGCGACCCTTCAGTCTGCAGGTCGACACTCCAACCACTGAGCCAAACCAGCCAGGGCCTAAGGGGTTATTTTATATAAACTTACTATGTCCTGTGAGAAAGGAATGGCACCATAGATAGGTATTACAATATTATTGACTATATTTTCTATACTGTACTTTATATCTCCATGACTATTTTGTAGCTACCAGTCTGTACTTGTTAATCTCTTCATTTTTTTCACCTGCACCTCCAATCCCCCTCCCCTCTGGCACTCATCAGTTCATTCTCTGTAAGTTGCTGTTGATAATATTGAAATTATAACTACGTACCAGAGTTACAGAGATGGCTAAACTGATTTTATGAGCAAGATTTACTCTTTTTTTTTCAATTGATGTTTAGCTCTGTGTTAAGTAGTACATGATTTATTGCTCTTTATGTTTATTTTTTCTTATATTTCCTTTCTGTAATTTTTAAAAACATAAATGGAGTCATGCAATATATGCTGTTCTGCAGTCTTTTTATTCTGCAATATGTCTTAGAGATCTTTTCATGTCAGTACATAAAGTTCCATAGCAATTTACCATCTGCAGAAGATTCTGTTTATGGATCTGTAATGTTGGGTCTTATCAGATGCTTTTTCTGTGTCTATTGAGATGATCATGTTTTTGTCCTTTATTCCATTAATGTGGTATATTACATTGATTAAATTTTGTATATTAAATCAACCTTGCATTTCTGGGGTAAATTCTCCCTTGATCATGGTGTGAATCTTTTTCTTCATTTGGCCTTGAGGACATCACTCCCTTTGATTCTGCTCCTGCCTCTTCTGGAAATTCCTTCCTTGTCCCTGTGCTGGTCCCTCCTCTGCTCTCCGAGCTCTGAGCATTGGAACAGCTCGGCTCGGTCGTAGGCCCTCTTCTCTGTCTGCGTTCATTTTCTGGGTGATCTCATTCTGTTTCATTGCTGTATATTATCTATGTATGCTGATGATTATCAGTGTTATTACCCAGTTCATACCTCTCCCCTGAACTCCATATTCTTGTCCAGCTACTTACTTAATGGCTTTAGTTGGGTGTCTAGTGAGTATCTCAGATGTAAATCCCAGTCCAGACTCCTAACTTGCATCTCATCCCTGCTTCTCTCACACTTTTTCCTTTCTCTATAAATGGCAACTTCATTCTTTCATTTGCTCAAGACAAAAAGAAATGGAGTCACCCTTGATTTTCCTTTCTCAGAGCCGTAAGTGTATATCCATCCCTGGCTTCAAAACATTTCTAGAATCCAACCACTTCTCACCATTTTCACAACTCCTGTCCTGGTGTAGCCGCTGCTTCCTCTTCTCTGGATTATTGCTTCCCCACCCAAAGCCAACTCTTCACACACATCAAAAGTGATCCTTTTAAAACTTAATTATCTCATTTCTATACTCAGAACATTCCAGAAGCTCCCTATGTCAGTTCAAGTAAAAATCAAAATCTTCAAATGGCCTTACAAGGTCTACATGAGCAGACCTCCTCTCCTCGCCCTCTCGTTCTGCTCCCGCCGTACAGCCTCTTGCTCTTGGACATGCCATGTGTGATCCCAGCTCAGGGCCTTTTCACTTGCTCCTCTTGCCTGGAACTTTGTCCCTGAAGATATTCCACATAATTTCACTTCATCGCTTGGAGTCTGCTGAGACGTCACCTTTTAGCTGAGGCCTTTCCTGACCACAGTATCTAAAATAGCAACCCCAGCCCTGCCTCTGTACCTCCCATTTACCCTGCTTTCCCTTTCTGTCTTCCCCGTGGCCTTGCTACCTCTAACATTGCATCTTGCTCACTCATGATCTGGGCTGCCCACTGGAATGCAAGTTCCATCAGGCATGTTTTATTTCTGGATCTACACAGAAGCACTTACCAAATAATAAGCCATCGGTAATATTTGAGTAAATGTATGTACAGAGGATGACTAAGGAATTGGTTCCAGGTCACATAGCTAGTTGTCGCTAATGGAAAGTACAAGTGTGTAGATAATCTGTTCTAAGTTCTTTTTCGTATTTCTTTCCCCCCGTTGCCTTTCTTTATGTTGACTTTAACTTGAAGCTGGATCTTCCACATATTTTCTGGAGTTTGACCTTGTGTTTTCTGGAGTTTGACCCCTGTAAGGGGCTATTTTATATAAACTCACTCATATGCTGACTTCCCCCTCTCTCTCTCCCTCCCTCTCCTTTTCCTCTTCTTCTCACTTACAGGTTTCTGTTAGTGAATAAATTAATATGGTGTGTATGCCTGGCACTACCATATCCTGTAAGATAGGAACGGAAGCAGACTAAACACAGAGCATTCCTTGAGGAACGGAATATATCGTCAGCGTCCTCTTCTCCATACTCTCTGTGCTCTTGCAGGTCTAGTTATCTGTGTTCCTTTTCTGATCTTCTGCCTCGGGCATACCTTTTGGTCTCTGCCTTGGAAATTAGTCCTTAGTTGACCCCCATTTGGCTCCACAGTAATCCAGCTGCACCAAGACCCGAATAAGAAAAGATGTTCCAAAGAGACATTGATGAAGTTAGTCCTACCCAGAAACTGACAGAAAGGATGAGGACAGGAGAAAGAAACATGACAAAGGGTGCGAATGAACATAATGTAAATAGCAGTGGAAAATGTTACCAACAGAGAATTACACGTGGCAAAAAAATCTAAAGAGTGTGACAGGGCACATGTGCAGAATGGGTCCTGGGAGGTAGGTGTGCAGTTAAAACAATCTAATGAGAAACGTGAAGGCAGTTATGCTAATTAGTATATTTGTCTATGGCATGTACAGTGTGTAATAGGTGCTGTCAAATTTTAATCTCCAGATATTTTCTTTTACTTCTAGGCTTTTGCAGATATGCTGAGAGTGAACAAAAATTTGAAGAGCTTAAATATGGAGTCCAACTTTATTACAGGAGCTGGGGTTCTGGCACTGATTGATGCTTTAAGAGATAATGAGACCCTGACAGAGCTCAAGATCGACAATCAGGTCAGTGTTCCGCAGCAGCAACTTGGAGGAAGCTACACCCTGCACTGCTGTGTGGGGCTTGGGGACTCAGGAGGCTTGTGGAAGGCTGGTGGCCTGAAAGGGGATGGGAGGACATTGGTGGTATCCAGAATATTAATTTAATATTTTTAGCATAGGTCTTTAGTATATTCATAGAGTTGTGCAGCCATCACCACTGTCTAATTCCAGAACGTTCTTATCATCTCAAAAAGAAGCTCCATACCCATCAGCCGTCGCTCCCTATTCCCCATTCCCACCAGCCCCTGGCAACCGCTAATCTACTTTCTATCCCTATGTGTTTGTCTGTTGTGAACAGTTCATATAAATGGAATTGTATAATATGTAGTCTTTTGTGTCTGCCTTCTTTTCCTTAGCAAAATGTTTTGGGGGTTTATCCATGTTATAGCATATGTGAGTACTTTTTTTTATGGCTAAATTATATTGTTACATTTGGGTTGTTTCTGCTTTTTTAATATTAGGAATAAAGCTGCTGTGAACGTTCATCAAGGTTTTTTTAATCGTCACCTGAGGACATTTTTTACATTTATCTTCAGATAGAGCGGGAGGGAAAGAAGGAGGAAGAGACAGAGAAACATCGATGTGAGAGAGACACATCGACTGGTTGCCTCCTGTACAACCCCAACTGGGGCCGGGGACTGAACCTGAGACTCTCTGGTCTGCGTGCCCACGCTCTAACTGCTGAGCCAAACTGGCCAGGGCCATCAAGGTTCTTGTATGAATATGTGTTTTCATTTTTGTGGGTATGTACCCAGAAGTGGCATTGCTAGGTCATGTGGTAACTCTAGGTTTAACTTTTTAAGGAATGCCAAGTTGTTTTCCACACCAACTGGACCATTTGACATTCCTACCAGCATTTCTGAGGGTCCCACTTTTAACACATTCTTGCCAACCCTTATTATTTTCTGGTTTCTTTTTTTTTTTTTTTTTAATCATAGTCATCCTGTGGGTATGAAGGGTATCTCTTATGGTAATCCACAATTTTTTTATGTCTGTATGGTTTATACTGAAATTTAAAATTTTGTTTCTCTCATGTATGTTAATAAGAATTGGGAAAAATTTAAACGATCAACAGAATCAGCATATACCTCAATGTCTCAGTCTTGACTTACTTTGAAAGTATTTTGATCTAATTTATTACAACTATTCTTTATTTCTAATTATTCCAGAGGCAGCAGTTGGGGACGGCTGTAGAATTGGAAATGGCCAAGATGCTTGAGGAAAATACAAATATCCTTAAGTTTGGATATCAGTTTACACAGCAGGGACCCCGAACCAGGGCAGCTAATGCTATAACGAAAAACAATGACTTAGGTAAGGCATGCAGGATTGAATCAAATTTCTGAATTGTGCCATTAAGCTTATATATTGGAGAAGCTTTTTTATACTTTTAAAATAAATTTTAACAGTGAGATTACTTGGCCTGTGTTTCTTAAATGCATGGTCCTTTTTATACTGATTGGATCAGCATTCATTTTAAGTGAGGTTATGGGGTTGGTTAGTGGGTAAAATCTACCTCCTCTGACAATCATGTTTCACAGCTTTGAGTGGATGGTTTTCTACAACAAACAGTTATACTTCCTATAATAAATGTTTTCTTCTCAGCTATAAGTCAATCCTTGGAGCTGTTACAAAAAAAAAGATTTCAACATTACAGTAACATTTTTGCCCTTTTTATCAAACAAACTCAACTTTATATGATAAAATATAGAATAATTATAGTTCTAACCCGAGTTTTACAGGCGATTTATTAACGTTTGCTGTACTTAGGTCTCCCTAACACAGCTGTCACGGGCACTTGCCTTCTCACTGCCCACATCTGGGCCCGTGTCTCCACTGTTTCATGGTTCCTGTTGAACTGCTGCGGCCGTGGCTGCTGCTTGAACTAAGATTTCCAGCCAAGGCTGAATTAAAGAATGTGATGCTCACAATTTTGTTTCTACATATTTCCAAATATCAACTCTTCTTTTAAGTTTGATGTTTGTCATTGAAATATTTTAAAAGATGCATTTAGACAATTGAAACTTCCTAAAGGGAGTAACATTGCAAAACAACGCAGTTCTTTCAAGCTTCAGCCATATTTGAATTTGTATTTTTTTCTGGTTAATTTTTTTATCTTTATTGTTGGAAGTATCACAGATGTCCCTCCTTTTTTCCCCATTGACATCCTCCTCTTCGTGCACCCCCGCCCCCACCTTCACCACACTGATGTCTGTGTCCGTTGGTTATGCATATATGCATCTAAGTTCTTTAGTTTATCTCTTCCCACCCCGCACCTCCACCCCCACTCGCCATCCCCCCACTGAGGTTTGTCAGTCTGTTCTCTACTTCCATGCCTCTGGATCTGTTGTTCATCAGCTTATTTTGTTCATTATATTCCACAAATAAGTGAGATCGTGTGGTATTTGTCTTTCTCTGATTGACTTGTTTCACTTAGTATAATATTCTCCAGGTCTCTCCATGTCATCTCAAAGGATAAAAGATCTTTCTTTCTTACAGCTGCATAGTACTCCATTGTGTATATGTACCACTGCTTTTTTATCCACTTATCTACTGATGGATACTTGGGCTGTTTCCAGATCTTTGCTATTGTAAATAGTGCTGCCATGAACATAGGGGTACATATATTCTTTCTGATTGGTGTTTCAGGCTTCTTAGGATATGTTCCTAGAAGTGGGATCACTGGTTCAATTTTTAATTTTTTGAGGAAACACCATATTGTTTTCCATAGTGGCTGCACCAGTCTGCATTCCCACCAGCAGTGGACTAGAGTCCCCTTTTCTCCACATCCTCGCCAGCACTTTTTTGAATGTGTATTCTTTAAAAGTTTCTAGAGCAGAAGAAATATGCTTGCATTCCATTAATCCCGATCACTGTGAAAAGTATTAGTTCAAACTCTCTCTGTTCTTTGCTGACTGTAGTTTCCTATAGGAGATTTTTGCCTCTTGCTCTTTAAAAGGTGAAATTGATGTATTTTTTATTGCAGATGTAGTTTGCAAAGCCATGCTAATTGGTTTTGATATTTTCCTTCAGGTGTTTAATTTTGCTTTTTAGAGTTGTGTTTCTCAAGTCTGACTGAAGTACACAAATAATTGGAGAGTTTCAAGAACATGTAGATTATTGGCTCTAAAAAGTTTTTACTTAGTAATTTAGTTATACTTTATTGTAATTATTTTCAAAGACTAAGCTTTTTGAGAGCTAGAGCAATGTCTCTGTTGAATCCACAGCTCTCTGACAATAGTAGGTACTTAATACAGATTTATTGAGTAAAGTAAGTGATAGAATTTGAACCCTGCTTAAAGTATAATTTTCTGGTAACTAAATAGCCATAAACAAGCCAAAGCAACCTCTGAAACTACCTTAGTTATCCAAGAATCCCCCCAAAAAAATTTGTAGCCCCAACCATCTGTCACCAGTGTGTCCAGCAGACAGGTGGTCCCAGCCGCTGTTGGACAGGAGGGCAGCACAGTGAGCGCCCATGTCCACGCCAGGACCCAGCCTGGGCGAGGCCTCCGCAGCTGTGCTCTTCCGCCCAGCACTTCGCCCAGGTTTCTATAAGAAGTGAGTGAGGGGACTTCTGGCAGATGGAAGGTGAGGAAACAGATAAAAATGATTTCCTAGGCTGCTCTGTGTTGACACGGAGCAGCTGAGTAGCTGTCCTTGGCCATATGTGACAGAATTCATGTTAAAGTTGTGGTCGGACACGAAGCAGAACTGAGAGAAAGCAAACGGCCCTGTGCTGTGGCCTCCCCGCCTTCCCCCAGGGCTGTTTCACTCTTACCTAGACTAGATTCTCCGGCTTGAAGTGAGAACACGGACGTTCCTGGCGTGGGGCATTGCGTGGAGAGCAGCTCAGATTTGGGAGCAGGCAGGTTATTTGTATGCTGAGGAGAGCCTGCAGATTTTGAGAACTGGCTGTCATGGCAGGATGCTGCCTCCAGAATAAACTTTCCTAAGTACGCGCTGCTTGATGCTAACAGTGAAAAAGGAATGTCAGCAGATTCAGAAGGAACTGCAGGAAGAGGGCACTAAGATCACACGGTAAACAACTTAGATTTCTTTGATTCTGTATGGGACGCGTTTGTGAGCCATCATAGGCAACTGAACGCATGAGCATGATCCAAATGACAGTTCCAGAGCAATTCTTACTACTTTTGGTGATAGAGAGGATATGAGGTTAAGGAGAACTTTGTGCAATCAGCTGATCATGAAATGTTGAGAAGTTATATTAGTGGAGTGGGTTTTGGACAAAAATTGCCAAAGAATTGATAACGGGGCCAAATTTCTAAACCTCTCACCTGGAGGCTGAACCGAGGAGTTGCTGGAAGGTGACAGTGGCACCGAGTGACAGCGAGGAGGCCGAGCGGCCCTTTGCTCCATCTCTGCTGTGTTGTGCTCCAGCACCCTTGGCTTGGTCTTTCTCAGCCCTCCACTTCGATCTCTGCCTGTGGGCCAGGGTGGAAGCCTGAAGACATGTTTTTTTACATGCAGTGTAATGTGTAGTCTCTGGAGAGAGAGATCAAAGAACAAGACTCAGAACTTGTACAGAATCTCTTGGTCATATCATTTTTCTTCGCCTTGCAAATGGGAGTATATCAGATCTTTGTTGTCTGATTTGGATAACGTCTTTCCCTCTTCCACTTTTTCTTAGTTTCTACTGTTCCTTGAAATAATCCTACCTACTCACCATCTCTCCAGCTAAGACAGTTAAAACAGCACAGTCATTGGCAATATTCTGTTGAACTTTGAGTCTTATATTCCTATCTTTACACCAGCTAACTTCATAATTTCCTACAGTTTTTATTTGCTCCACTCTCCTGTAAGTCTTGTTTATAATACATGTTTAGTTTTCTTTTATAACATAGATTTTGACATCTGAGACGATCTACCAGTAACATCAAAATCCAGCCACACAATTCACTATTTTCTTGGAAATGGTCAACCTTAAACAATTATCTGGTCTGCCTCTCAGATATTTCTATACTTTTCAGTGATCTATATACATGAAGTAGGTTTGATTTTGAGGACTAAAGTCTCCATTTATTTATTTTTCCCCCTTAGTATTTCAGCAAACACAGGAAACTTGTGCTTTTTCGACAGGGACTGAGATTAGGGTCGGGAGTATTTAAGTCGATAAGTATAAAAATGTTCATGGGGCCTTCATATGTTTGTCCTTCTGGTTTTTATTTTCTAGCTAGCACTCAGCCAATGGCTGGACAAGCTTTTATGCACATTATTTGAGTCTGGTCTCATCTATTGAAGGCCAGGAGCAGAAGCTAGCAGTGAGAACAGTGTGAGGGCAGAGCTCCCGTAGCCTGGCCAGGTGGCCAGGTGCACCTGGTGTGGCTTTTCATTCCTCTGTTCAAGCTGAACAAGGGCGGTTTGCCTGCCTCCGTAGACAGAAGAGAGTATAAAATTCATAGACCAAAAATCTCACATAACCAGAGAACTTGCTGGTAAGGGTATCAAAATCAATAATGCATAATATAACTCCTCTAATTATAAAAGCTAAATTGGCTTTCCTCACCCCAAAAAGATGGCTTACCAGAGCCTCGGGACCATCCTGTGACCCCACTGCCGTGGGCGGGGAAGTGAGGACTCTTCATCGAGCACTTACATGTTCTCGGTACGCTAAGTAGCTCGTCGTGCCTCTAAATGCACAGCCACGGGGTACAGATCTCATTCTTCTGTTATGGAGGATGAGTTGCGACTCAGAGAGGTTAACTTTCTTGGGGAAAAACACACTACAAAAAAGCGACATAGAGCCATGATTCACATTTGTTTGTTGCTGACTCCGGAACCTGTGCTTTTCGTCCTCTCTGAATTGGGTTTGGCCACTATGCGGAGGAGCCCTGGCCCGATGGCTCTTGGGACATGCACTCTGGTGGCTGATAGGTAACAGCGAAGGTAGCAAGGTCCTGAAGCTGAAGACCGTGCCCTGCTACCAGTGAGCACAGCCTCGTGGTTTAGGGTCACCAGTCCATGAAGAGGCTGGGGGAGGGAGTCCTCAAATACATTCACTGTTCTCTAATTTTTTTATGTTTTTATTGATTTTTAGAGAGAGAGAGAGAAACATTGATGTGAAAAACATCGATCAGCTGCCTCCTACATGCCCCCTGCTAGGGATCAAGCTGAAATCCAGGCATGTGCCCTGACTGGGAGTCAAACTGGGACCTCTCGGTCCATGGAACGCTGCTCAGTCCATGAGCCTCACTGGCGGGGCTCAGGTGCACCTTTCTTTACTCCGTCAGCTGAACTAGTTGAGTGACCTCTGGCAGCCAAAGTTTGTGGTAGCCAGCTATGACCTGACCACATTACCAGGGTCTAAGATTTTCATTACTCTGCATTTGTTGTTTTGTCAGAGCCCTGAACCAGTTCATTTTGTAGGAGAAAAGAGAAGGAAAATTTGGAGAGCAGTAGCAAGTCAATTTTAAAAATGAATGACAAAGCCGTTTCTGCTATGTTCTTTCAACAGGCTAAGGAAATAAATCATAGTGCCCAATCAGAAGAACATGGCGAATGCTTTTAATACTTTCTAATCCCAGCTGCCTGAGTGGCCTTTCAAAATTTAACACAGTAATGTATTAAACATTTTTAATGGAGATATAAATTTTTATTTATTTATTTTTAATTGATTTGAGAGAGAAGGAGGGAGTGGGAGAGAGAGAAGCATCAATTAGAGAGAAACATTGATTGGCTGCCTCTTGCACCCCTCTTACTGGGGCTCGAGCCTGCAACTTGGGCATGTGCCCTGACTAGGAATTGAACCTGCTACCTCAACCAGCCTAGCCACAGCAGCAGGGCTATAAACTTTTTTAATGAACAGATGAGACAGGCACAGTGCACGAAGATGATGGCTAACGTGTGCTCAGTAAGCACAGGGGAGCTTAGGGCATGTGCTTCTCATTTTGAAGCCCTCACTTCTCCACAGGTGAATGACCAGGAAGAAGGGTGTGAATTTTTTACTGTAATGACCATGTGAACTGGAAACAGACCTTTCATTTTTGTACAACTATAGCTGGATTATATAGAAACTTGTTCATAACAAGCAAGTTAAATTTATACAAAGAAACAGGGATTTCTAACATCCTTTATTTTTTTCACAGTTCGCAAGAGACGAGTTGAAGGAGACCACCAGTAAGTCCACCAAGGTACAACCTTTGGAAGACTTCGAAAGGTCAAGGACTCATGTTGGCGATATCAGATATAAAATTTTCCTGGGTAGGAGGGAAAAGACTGGAAATCTTTCTTTGTTTTTTTTTTTTTTAAATATATATTTTTTCTAGTTTAAGTTACCAGTTTCAAATTGTAAAATCAATAGTAGGTAATATTTTATATTTTAAAACATTATTTCTGCTTTCTGTTAAAATCAGTTTTAATTTAGCTTAATTGAGGGGTTTATGATGAGTCTTGGTTTTTAAAAAAAACCACAATTACAAGAAAGTTTAGGAATTCACTTATGTAGAATAATATGAACATTTTAAGGACCAATCTCTTTTTTAGATCAAAAAGGGACGTTGCTGATCAGGAGTGCACCTTGTCGGTACAAGGCACTTCGAAGCTTCCGATTGCAGGATGCGAAAAGTTTGTCGTGTTTTAGAGCACATGAACTTGGCAAGAGTGTGCTTTTTGCTTCTGTCAAGAAAGCACAATGCCAGAATTTTAAAACAGGTGACTCAAAACCTAGTCCTGTTTAGAAGTAGAAGCAGATCTCTAGGAGGAAGAAATGCAGTCCAGGTTACTGCATTACTTGTCTGGTGTGTCTCAGCAACATGTCAAGTTTTAAAAGAATATTATGTCTAAACTTATTACAGTTTTTCATTTTAATAAGGTGGACATTATTAAAGTTTTGTGAAAGCCCCATAGTAAAAAGCATCTGAGTAGGAAAGCTATTTTCTTTCTTGTAAAAGGCATATAAGCAACTCTAGGTTATTTAGGGTAAAAGAAAAAAGAAAGCTATTGTTTACAGTAAACATGATGGAGGTGAAGTCTGAGGATCATGCAAAACGGTCATTCATACTGATGGTTACTGTAAAGGAAATTGGAAACGGCTTGCCTGTGAATCCAGTGTTGCACAGCACAGTGAGAAATTCCATAACGGTATTTAATCATCACTCACTACGCATTTTCCAACCAGTAAGGAAAGCTCTTCTTCATAAATCCAGTGTTTATCCTTTCATCTTGTATATTTTTATCCATATTGTGTAAAAGTAATTTCTCATAACAAAAGTTGTTTTCCTGTTACTCAGAGGATCAGAGCAAACAATTAAACAGTGCACTGTGGTGGGAAAAATGACGCAGACTGCCAGGGCGACAGAGGGCTTAGACTGTCCCTGCCCTGCTTCAGGGCAGCCTCCGAGCGGGAGACCACAGGCGGCACAGCTCCGAAGGCAGGGTCAGAGCCGGCCGAGCAGCCCCGGCCGAGCAGCCCCGGCCTCGGAAGTTCTGGCCTGGCTCAGTCATATACAGGGAGATTTTTCTCAAGGGAAGAATCTCATTTCAGAGGAGCAGAGAGGTCTGTTGTTATTTTTTTAATTGAATTACAAAATATCTCCTCCTTTGGCTTAGGGTGGACAGTTTATCCAGTGAGCTAGGCAGCTTCTTGTGTACTGTGGTAATAAGCCTTCTTAACAGGGTGTTTGTTTCTTTAACTCAGTATCCAATATTTTAAAGGGGCCGAAGATTGACTTTGCACTATTTCCTTTCAGTTATAGGCTCTGATTTTTTTTTTTAATCTCTCTCCTTCTCATATACAACTGTGGAAATGTACTTGATTTTAAAGACTGCGCGGCTCCAGCAGGGCGGGCAGCCAGCCTGGAGCAGGTGAATAAGGCTGCCGTTACCTCGCAGCAGCCTGTAGGTCAGTGCATTGAAAAGCATGTTCTGTTTAACATGGGTAGGCGAGACCGTACCTGAAATTGTATATTGTACTTATGGGTAATATCTTGAGTATGAAGAAGTTGGGTGTTTGGCTTATACCATTCTAGTCTTGAGCTACAATAATTCATTATATAATTGAAGAAAAGAGTTCTTCATAAATAACTTTAAAGGTAACATTCATCTGATTGAATACAGAAAAATCTTTCAAGAATTGTAATCACAGGGGAGAAAACTGCTGTTTACTTTGATCTTTAAAAATCTGGCACCCCAGCCCGGCCGGTGTGGCTCAGTGAATTGAGTGTCGTCCCATGGACTGAGAGGTCCCTGTTTGATTCCCAGTCGTGGCATGTGCTCAGGATTTCGGGTTTGGTCCCCCGTAGGGGGTGGACAGGAGGCAGCCCATCAACGTTTCTCTCTCACTTTGATGCTTCCTTCCTCTCTCTCAAAAAAAAAAATCAATAAAAACATTTTTTTTTAATCTGGCACCTCTTATCCTTTTATTAACTTTTGGAATTTCTACATTGCTCCAAAATTTTGTACTAGATTAGGCTTGTGAAGTAATCTTGATTTTTAAACCAAAGATGTTATAAGACCTTAAGTTTTGCAGTCTAACCAACTGAAACGTATTTGGTTATCTAATCAAAGAATATTCTTTGCAGTTTTAAATTGCTGTTTTTTAAAAGCTTTAACTCCCCATTTTATAAAATTTTATATTCGTATTTGTCCAAAGTTCTAATTTTTCTAGTATGTTTACATGAAATTGTATTTTTAAAATATTAATTACTAATGTTGATTTTATTAAAATGGATTTTGGTGCTATGTACTTGTAGCTAGTAGAAGTCTAAAGTATAGGAGAAGTGCATTTTCTAAGAATGCCTGTCATTTAAAGGACCAAATAAACACTTTGTGTTTTAAAAAATTGGCAGATTATTAGATTTCAAGGAGAAATAGCTCGATCATTAAATTGCAATTGAATGAAATAACCCACATATTTGCTTTGTGCAGTAGGTGCACTCTGAAAAAGTTACATGTAAACAACTTTGTAAATTGTTTTTCTATTTACAATATCTGATGTGTTTTCATTAAAAAGGGGGAGTCCGTGGTATTAAAAAAATTATAAAAGAAAAATGTTTAGATAAAATGTTAGTCATGTTCTATTACTCATTATATTTAACTCTTGCTATCATTAAAATAAGATGAAAAGATTCATGAGGTTTCAGAAAACTTGATCATTTTGGCTCTGTTCCCAGGGCTGCCTCACTTACTCCTTGTCAGACAGGAACCACCTACCCTCCAGCAGCAGGGGGAGGGTGCGTCCCGAGCCGCAGCAACCCCGCCTCTGCCAGCTCCGTGCTGCCACCTTGCTCCTTCTAGCAAGACCGCTCCACTTTTTAAAATAACATTCCCAGTTTCAGTAAGATATAGTTGACATAGAACATTGTGTTAAAGTTATACAACATAATGATTTAGTATATGAATATAGTAAGACATGATCACCACAATGTTTGGTTAACACCCATCACTTCACATAGTTAAAAAGCATTTTTTCTTTGTGATGAGAAATTTTAAGATGTACTCTTTTAGCAACTTTCAAATATATGATACAGTATTGTTAACTGTAGTCACCATGTTGTCCATTGCATCCCAGGACTCAGTCATGTTATAACTGAAGTGTGACCTTCACCCATTTCCTTCATGCTCACCCCTGCCTCTGACAACCACCAGTCTGTTCTTTGTTTCTGTGAGTTCAGGGTTTTTTTGATCCTCACATAAGTGAGATCATACAGTATTTGTCTTTCTCTGTCTGACTGACTACTTAGCACACACACTGCCCTCAAGGCCACTTCACTTCTGAATAGTATGAACCGAAGACGTGGCCCCCACGAACACTCAACACGGCTGTGCCGAGCAGCTCCCGTCGCTGCCTCGGACACGGGGCCCTTTTAGATTTGTCTGCTTAAAAATGTTTTAAAAAAAAATTGGCGCATATGCTTGAACACACACATTGAATAAAAATCTTTGTAATTTTAAATAATGCCCACTTTATATATTTAGTCTTTTGGATGAATTGTATTTGGTTTTAGTTATGTGTAAAAGCTTGAAAAGTACCTTGTTACAATGCATCATTTTTTGTCACATCAAATAGGTATTTAAACACATTTTTAATGCTAAAATATCCGAAATGCTGTAGATGTTTTATTTTTTCAATTTTTATAAATATAGACATGTTAAATTTTTTATAATACGGATGTCTAAATATTATGAAACATTATCAACCTGGTTCATAATGGCACAGTGAAGTTTCATTTGAAGAATATGTACTATAGGCATTTAGAACTTACCACTTCATACTGGAATAAATAATTTCAATAAAGTTTATCAAATATCCTATATACTTTGACTTTTTAAAAATCATTGAACTGCCTGAGTTTTCTTGTATGTCGTTGAGTTTCTTCATAATCGCAAGTCTTGAATTCTGTCATTTAAATCGCCATCTTCCATGACTTTGAATTTGGTTTCTGGAGACTTCGCTCCCAAGTTACCTTGGTGGTTCATGGTATTCAGTGCATTCTTTCTCTGCCTGCACATATTAGGTTGTAAACCTTGACCATTTTTCTCTCAACATTCAGCAGGTTGATAGGTAGGGCATTTTCTTTACCAAGCTCTGCCAAGGTGTGTGGGGCAGAGAGGGCAGGTTCTGAACATTTTTTTTTTTAATTCCTCACCTGAGGATATTTTTCTATTTATTATCAGATAGAAGGGGGGGGGAGGGGCATTGATGTGATAGAGCCACATCAACTGGTTGCCTCCACACGACCTGACCAGGGCCAGGGACGAACCGCAGCCGAGATACGTGCCCTTGACTGGAATTGAACCTGCAACTCATTGGTCCATGGGCCGACGCTCTAACCCCTGAGAAAACCAGCCAGGGCAAGTTCTGAACATTTTTTATTCACAACTAGGATTATGCAAAAGCAACTCAATTCATCAAACAAAACATTTCATTATCATTTTAAAACAAACTGTTGAAATTGGTTGTTAGACTGATGAACCTCAAAGGGGGAGGGAAGAGATAAACCAAAGAAAGACCTTATATACATGTATGTGTAAGCAATGGACACAGACAATAGTGTGGGGAAGGCAGGAGGAGGTCAATAGGGGAAGTGGGGGGCATTTGTAATACATTCAACAATAAAGATAAGTTTAAAAGAAAATAAAACAAATTGTTGAAAACAATACATACAATGAGCACACGTTTTATGCTTCTGTCATCATCTTTCTCTTCACCCCCTGCTCTCCTGTTTCTGGAGGGTTCACCTGAAAAAATGAGAGGTAAGAGGTAAAATTCAGTATCAAACATTTCTTGAAATTTGTTGCAAGTGGTTTGGAGCTGACAGGAGAGCCAGCCTTCACATTAGAACTCAACCCCCACTGGCCCTGTGCGCAGGCGCTGCGTCCGGCAGGTGGGGTGACGGGGACCGTGCTTCCGGGGGAGGCAGGCGGGGCTGGAGGGACACCTCCACTCTGCTGACGAGGATTTCTATCGCGTTACACTCGAGACACGTTCCTCTGCTTCCTTAGTACTCTGTCTGAAAGTCAGTATTTTAAAGGTTGGTTTTTTAAAAGGACTGCTGTTACTCTGTGTGCTTTTAAAGTTTTAAATATATATTTTACACGAATGAGTGAAAATGAATGCCTCGCTTATACAAGTGACCAGTGTGCACATGAACATCCCTGTTACTGCGATGTCTGCTTCTGTCTCCAGAGCCCAGAGTGGAGCCTGCTCAGTGTTCAGGAAACACAAGGAATTAGTGTGGTGCAGGTGGTAACACAGTGATTCACTTGTATAGTTGAGATGTAAAATGTCTTTGCACTTGTGATCTTATACGTGGAAAAGGAAATAATTAAAGGAAAATATTTTGATAACATGGAAATGGAATAGCCCTCCACTTCCATTATACCCAAGTAATCAAGACGCCCAGTTACCACGGTGAACATGGTGGGCCCCTTGCTCTCCCACGCTGCACTATTCCTGGTTGTCCAGAGAAGACTTGATGTCCAAGGCCCCGAGCCCTTCTCACAGGCCCTGCCCTCTCCCTGGCTGCTGTCTCCTACAGGCGAACACTCCTCCCCAGCCAGCAGAGGTCACCTCTGACTGCCCTCCCACACCCACCGTGCACAGGGCCAGGGCCGCCCCCAGTGCTGCCACTGCGCCCATCTCGCTGAGGCTCGATGAGGTGTGGACACCTGCTGTGCCCCTGGGTTGAGTCCCCTTTAGAAGCTGGCTCCTGGGCACAGGGCAAACCCTTCAGAATTGAATAAATGTGCTCTTACCTCATCACTGGTGAGCTGCTTTGCTCGGTAATCCTTGAGACTTTTCTTCTGATCCTTCATCACTGTCTGATGAATAGATTCTGTCCTGTTCCTCTGAAAGCCAAGGAACTAAAACATGAGACTGACCCTTTTTGTTTGTTTGTTTGTTTGGTATGTACCCCTAGTGGGAACCGAACCCGGGACTCTCGGTCTGTAGGCCGAAGCTCCAACCGCTGAGCCAAACCAGCTAGGGCGAGACTGACCTTTCAAGAGGAACCCTTTTATCCCTGAATTATTCTTTTGCATACTGTTACTTCCACTGCATATTTTCCCTTCAGGAGCCAACAGGTTTTTTAAAGTCTTGACAAGAAGGCACATACAGTCCAGCCGCTGTGGCTCTGTGGTTGAGCGTCGACCCATGCACCAAGAGGTTAACGGTTTGATTCCCGGTCAGGGCACATGCCCAGGTGTGGGCCCGATCCCTGGTGGGGGCATGCAGGAGGCAGCCAATTGATGTTCTCTCTCGTCAATGTTTCCCTCTCCCTCTCCCTTCCTCTCTCTCTCTAAAATCAATAAAGAAAAAAAAATTAAAAAGAAGGCACATACAGAGGGAGGCACAGGTAGGTAAGGACTCTGCCCAAGTGTGCTTGAGTATAGCAAGTAGACTACAGAATGTATAAATGATGAGGGCCGGCAATTTGTGCTCTTATGAGATTGGACCTAATGGCACTGTGCTATGACATTCTTTTGAGTTAATAAAGCTATTGTGATAACCATAACCTGCATGTCTTTTTCCATACAAACGCCTGTAAACCTACCTTTGCCCACCACTGTATAACTTCCAGACATGCTGAAGTGACTTTGATCCTAGGGGCTGACAATCAAAAGATTGTGAGATCATTTTTAAATACCCAAGAGACTTTAAGCACACATTTTTAAAAAACTACCAAGTTTAAATATTGGGTCCTTAATTATATGAGCAGATAAACTGCCTATTACACATTTTCCTCCATATGGAAAGAATTATTTCATTGGTTTTCTTTATTTTGCCTTATTTTCCCAGCTTAGCTTTTCTGTGGGAAAGTAGCCAAAACAAAAACAGCCCAGCTGCTGTGGCTCAGTGGTTGAGCGTTGACCCATGCACCAAGAGGTCGCTGGTTTGATTCCCAGTCAGGGCACATGCCCAGGTTGTGGGCCTGATCCCCAGTGAGGGGTGTGCAGGAGGCGGCCAATTGATGTTCTCTCTCATCAATGTTTCTATCTCTCTCCTCCCTTCCTCTCTCTCTAAAATCAATAAAGAAAAAATATTTTTTTTTAAAAAAGACTTCTGATCTGTTGTCCTGAGGAAGTAACAGCAGGTCAGGGAATGAGCCCACCAGAGCAGAAGCAGGCGCAGCGGCCCAGAGATGAAACGTCACCTCCACACCCGACTCACCTCCCCGTCCCCTTGATACTGGTTTTCCCTGACTTCCTCACCTTCCTCCTCGCTGTCACTACTGGACTCCTGGTAGGGGGCACTCGGCCTCTGCTGGTTCTGCTTCTCCCGGAGATGGACTGTCCCCTGGTGAGCAGAAGCCCTCAAACGTTCTTCTTCTTTCTGTAAAGAAGCAAAAAATCATTTAACTTAAAGATGAACGACTTTTGTGTCCACTTGAACCTATTTTACTTTGTCCCCTCTGTCTTCAAACTAGAGATGTCTCCAAGCCACACCTGTCACCACACACAGTGACGGCCGTGTTCAGGTCTAAGGCGCGAAGGCCACGCAGGGGGAGAGGCAGAAGGCTCCTCACACTCGCCATCTGATCAGGACGGGCACAGGCACAGTCTCGGGAGCTGCACCGGCCCCTGTGCTGCCAGTCAGAGCCCAGAGAGCAGCCACCAGCCTGAGCAATGCCATCCAGTGAGCAATGCCAGCGCCAGAGGGAGGCTGTTTCTGTTCACCCAACACAGACACCTGACTTGCCCGGGCTCCACCAAACCACCACAGCGCCCAGATATTCCTGTCTGGGCCCCTCGGCTCCTGACGCCAGGATGGGAAGGTGCAGGCAGGGGAGGGCCCCTTCCATCTGCCTGGCGTTCCACAGGTTGGGGTTCACAAGGCAGAGCCAGTGTCGAATAAGTCACGCATGTCCTTTTGAACTTCCTATACCACTTCTTACCTGGCTAACACAATTTTATGATATCTGTCAAAGACTACACTATTTTTTTAAATGATCCACTGTCGTGTGAAATCTCAGACTGGAGAGAGAGCACCGAGTGTCCGGTTTGCTGTACCTCCCCTGTGGCTGTTGCCGTCACTGTGGTTCGCTACACGTTTAGAAGGGTGAGCTGGCCCCCCGTTACTACAGGAGACAGGCTGGCTGTGGCGGTGAGAAACGGTGGATTCACACTCTGGAAAGCACAGCTCTGAACACCAGACACCCCGGATGAACTCAGCCCACAAACCTTAATCTTCTCCGTGCGCTGGCATTCGGGATCGCGGCCAGCCATCGGCAGGATTCTAATCTTCTGGGTCCCTGCGCATCTGTCCGCAAGCGGCAGGGTCATCTTTTTATGAGTGGCGTAGTCGGTAGAGTGAGGTCTGCCGGAAATGAACAAAAATGGCTGTTTACGAAGAGCATCTGAGGCCACCACAGCGCGCGAACAGCTGTGGGCAGTGGCCACCTGCCCGCAGCCGCGCAGGAGGCAGGGCCCCAGATCCTGGTGCTCCTGAACCCCTCGTCCTCTGGCTCCCCGGAAGCCCCACCGTCCACCCCACCCCTGAAGAACGTGAAGGGTGAGGTGGGAGGGGATGGAAGGATTGGCCCGGGCAGGTCCAGGGCGTTTACTGAGAAAGCCCCCGACTACAGTCAG
The DNA here is from genome assembly GCF_014108415.1 of Molossus molossus. Lineage (NCBI taxonomy): Eukaryota > Metazoa > Chordata > Mammalia > Chiroptera > Molossidae > Molossus > Molossus molossus. The sequence goes on from NW_023425344.1 coordinate 189,899,674, forward strand.
AAGCGGAGGGGTAGGAATCTGCTCCACAAGGGAGGCGCGGAGGCCGGAAGGCGCGGAGGCCGGAAGGCGCGGAGGCCGGGGGGCGGGAGGCCGGGGGGCGCGGAGGCCGGGGGCGCGGAGGCCGGGGGGCGCGGAGGCCGGGGGGCGCGGAGGCCGGGGGGCGCGGAGGCCGGGGGGCGCGGAGGCCGGGGGGCGGGAGGCCGGAAGGCGCGGAGGCCCGGGGGCGCGGAGGCCGGGGGGCGCGGAGGCCGGGGGGCGCGGAGGCCGGGGGGCGGGAGGCCGGAAGGCGCGGAGGCCCGGGGGCGCGGAGGCCGGGGGGCGCGGAGGCCGGGGGGCGCGGAGGCCGGGGGGCGCGGAGGCCGGGGGGCGCGGAGGCCGGAAGGCGCGGAGGCCGCGGTGTAGGAACTGACGACGGAGGCATCGCAGAGGAGGGGACCTCTTGACAGCCCAGGGACCACCCGGGAAAGGAGGCCGTGCGGAATGCACCGCCGTCCGGGCTGGGGAGAGGGGACGGTCCTGAGGAGGGTGCCCGCAAGGAGAGCGTGGCTGTGCGATGGGACGGAAGGAATGGAGGGTATGGACGGGGAAGCGTCTCCCCAGGCGGAGCGCGGGGCGGCGAGAACAGCACACCCAGCCCCTTGTCCGAGGACGCGGTTCCGGAAGAGACCCCGGGAGCGGGACTGGCGACAGCGGGGCGCCGGTCTCGCCGTGTGAAGCGTGACTGCTCTCTGACAGCGGGTTCCACATCCCCGTGACGCAGGCGTTTCCACCTCACAGATGAGGAAACCACATTCACCGGGCGAGACCCGCGAGGCACGAGCCCGGGCCACCATGACAGCCTTTAGCCCAGAGCAGCAGATGTCTCGACCATCATTTACACGCCATGAAATTCACCCATTTTCATATACAATTAAACAAGCATTTTAATTCACAAAGTTTCACAACCACTCCTGCAATCCGATCTCAGAACTTGCCCATGCCCGCTGAGAGGCCTCACCGCTGCTGTCTTGAAAGCGTCCCCTCAGGGGGAGGGGCGGGGAGGAGGCGCCGAAGCACCGACGCCACAGCCCCGACCTGCGTGGGGCCAGGCAGCTGCCGGCCACGCGGCCCACAGCTTCCCTTTCCGCGCCTGCGCACACACCCTCCTCCGCGTGAGCAGCTGGCTGCCCGGACAGTGTCAGCAAAGGGAAGGGACACGCTGACCCGCAGAGGGGCACGGACAGGCCTTCAGCCGCCTCCGCGTGCACTGATCCAAGCGCGTCAATACACCGGTCGCCCGGTTTACACAGGGTCTCGTGGGCCGTGGGCCGAGGGCCCGAACGGCTCCCTGAGAAACCACCTCGCGGCAAAGGTGAAAAGTAGTCCGGGAACCAGCCCATGGCCCTGGGTGAACTGCACCTCCAAGCAGGTCGTCAGGGCCAAGAGCCTTTTTGCACAACCTCTCTCCCACGTGGCCCTCTAACTGCAGATAACACTGCATCAGTATGAACAGTTACCTAAAGGTGAGCTTGGATTTAAAGATGGCTTGTCCCTGCAGCCCGGAATCCTCTCTGACGAACAGGTGGCTCTGGTTGCCCTGCAGGGGGGCTTTGTAGACATCGAACACTTCACTGCCTAAGTGCAGGGACATGCTGCAAACGAGAAGCAGGCCAGTTACTAGGGTGGCTGGTTAACCCATGCTCCAGCGGCCATGTACCGTTACTGTCCCTTAAAACGCTGTGGAGCCCTGGCCGGTGTGGGCTCCGTGTCTGGAGCATCAGCCGGCGCACTGAAGGGTCTCGGGTTCACTGCTCCGTCAAGGGCACACACCTGGGTTGCAGGTTGATCCCTGGCCCTGGTCAGGGCATGTACGGGAGGCAACCAATCAATGTGCCTCCCTCACATTGATGTTTCTCTCTCTCTCTCCTCTCCCACACCCCCTTCCACTCTTTAAAAATCAATGGAAAAAATATCCTTGGGTGAGGATTAACAACAACAAAAATGTTGTGGAGCTTGACCGGTGTGGCTCAGTGGTTGAGCGTTGACCCATGCACCAAGAGGTCACGGGTTCGATTCCCTGTCAGGGCACATGCCCAGGTTGTGGGCCCGATCCCCAGTGAGGGGCATGCAGGAGGCGGCCAATCGATGTTCTCTCTCGTCGATGTTTCCATCTCTCTCCTCCTTTCCTCTCTCTCCAAAATCAATAAAGAAAAAAAATTTTTTAAATGCTGTGGAGCTGCAGGGCCCTCTCATCCTGCATCCTAAGAAAAGATACCGTAAATAACTAACCTGTCTCCCTCCAAAGCAAAAGGTGCTAAAAATCCATCCTCCTTTCAGCTTGAACTATGGTTGTTTGCTCATTTCCCCATCTCTACCTCTTCAATAGTGGAACAAACAGGTTCTCAGAGCACATGTCTGACAGCTCACACGGGAGCTGACATCGGGCCTCCGCTCGGCAGGGAGGCCCCACGAATTCCATCACATCGTGTCTGTTCTAACGCCTCGCGTCCGCGCAGCACTGGGATCGCAACCCGTTTACTTCTCTCCACTTTCCCAGGGAAGCCAGAGGCCCAGTTTGTTCAGTTTAATTAAAGATGACCTCAGAATAAAGTCCTGCCCAGAAAACTTCACACACACCGCAGGCCTCCCTCTGGGGACCTCAGCCCTCCTCAGGCAGGCGCCGTGCTCACCTTCCATCTGACCACTTGACTATCCGAGTGTTGCTTTCTTTCACTTCATTTCCTCCTTCGTCCCTGCGTACCCGCCATCGAATAGTATTTTCCACCTGGCTCAAAACATAAAGGCATTAGCCACCCAGGGCGACGGGCTCCATGTTCTTTCTCCCCAAGTGACTTATGACCATGAGCCAAAGGTGCATAGGTAGTGACAGAGTAAGGTTCCAAACGTAGCTGATGGGGCCACACTGAAACCCTCCTGCTGCAAATACCTAGAGACTGGTTAAACTGAGCACACATGTTGTTTAAATCTTTTCTGAGCCCCAGCTCATAGCACTGGAAGCAGAAGCTAAACACGATGCAGGACGGAGCTAGTATCCGCACATCGAGCGCTTCAAGGGACAGAGGATGAGGCTTTGGGTCCACCTGCAGTAGGCAGTTAAAACCGAGACCACCCTGGCCTGTGTTGCTCAGTGGTTAGAGCGTCGGCCTACAAACCAAAGGGTCACGGGTTCAATTCCCAATCAAGGGCACGTACCTGGGTTGCAAGTTCGATCCCCAACCCTGGTCAGGGCACGTGCTGAAGGCAGCCAATCAATACATCTCTCTCACATAGATGTTTTTGTCTCTCTCTCTCCCCCTCCCTCCCTTCCACACTCTCTAAAAATCAATGGAAAAAGATCCTTGCTTGAGGATATAAAAAAAAAAAAAAAAGACCTCCGCCTATTGCTGGGCCACTCGAAGGGCTTCGAATCTGATGAAAGAAGGACTCAAAAAGTGCCATTCGCCTAGTAAGATAAGAAAGCTCTGGGCGCCCTGGCTGGTTTGGCTCAGCGGTTAGAGCATCGACCTGCGGTCCGGAGAGACCCGGGTTCGGTTCCCGCTAAGGGCATGGACCTCGGTTGCAGTTTGTCCCCGGCCCTGGTTGGGTCGTGCGGGTGGCAGCCACTCGATGTGTCCCTTTCACATCGATGTTTCTCTCTCTCTCTGTTCCTCTCTCTCCCTCCCACTCTACCTGAACAAAAAATGGAAAAATGTCCTCGGGTGAGGATGATAAAAAAAAAAAAAAGCAAGAACTGAGCATTATATCAAATAACACTTTATAAGAATAAACTATTAAGTAATTAACAACAAATTAAAACTTGAGACTTGTGCTTTGTCCTGTTTTTTAGTTCAAGTTTTCCCCTACCCATGTGGTAGGAAACTCAGTCACCCAAGTAGCATAGAAGTGGGTCCTGCCCACGGCGCCCAAGAGGCCCAGCAGAAGCGCACGCGAACCCGTGGAAGCCACGCAGTGCGCGGCCACCCCGCCCCTCGGGGGCACAGTCTGGTTCTCGGAGAGGGCCTGAGGCAGTCCTGCCCCTCGCTGCGTGCGGAGCATTTGTCCCAAAAGAAGTGGCCGAGTTTCAAAAATTTTTATCTTTACTTCTGTCAAAAAATTACAACTACAAATAAAAGATTAGAAAGGTGACAATTCTACAGGAATTAAAAAAAGATGATGTACCTTCTCTCCTAAAAATATTCTTAAAAGGCACTTAATTCCTTGTTTGAAACTGTTACTTATTGATTGAACAGTACACATAAAAGATATTTCATAAGCTCAAGTCTCAAGTTATTATCTCTGCATTTTACTTTATAAAAGAAAAAATGTACAAAAACACCAAACAAACAGGGTTACAGTGAACCGGTACCTTTAACTTTAATCTGGTGCTATCCTCCTCGTCAAGCACCTTCTCCTCTGCAAATTCGTCTTCATAATACTGAGGATCAAAGGGTCTAAAAATTGTTTTTTAATGTCATATCAGCCATGTTTAGTAATGAATCTGATTAATACTACAAATTATAATCTTTACAACAAGCACCAATATGTTTTTCAAAAATCACAGTAGACAAATCACTTCATGTTAAGAACAACAGAGAATTATGAAAATGACTCTACTTTCTTGAAATTTGATTTAAAAACATATTACATGAAATAAAATCTGAAGGTGACTAGTAATTTAGTCCTTCCTTGCTTGATAAAGCACATCTTCTAAAACACAGGTGATACGTGACCTGTCTCCATATTTGTAAAGTGTTGTGTTGCCCTGGCCAGTTAGGCTCAGCAGTTATAGCGTCGGCCCGCAGAACAGAGAGACCCGGGTTCGGTGTCCGTTAAGGGCATGTACCTCGGTTGGGGTTCGTCCCTGGCCCGGCTGGGGTTGTGAGGGTGGCAACCAGTCGATGTGTCTCTCTCACATCGATATTTCTCTCTCTCTTCCTCCTTTTCTTCCTCCCACTCTGTCTGAAGATAAATGCAAAAGTGTCCCTGGGTGAGGATAAAAAAAAGTATTGTATTTAATTGCTTGCTCACGCACCTTTGTGAGTAAAACCAATTAACATACCATGTCCAAAATCACTGTCTTTTCTAGACTTGCGTAGGCTTCCACGCTGAGCATTTGCAATTTCCCTAGCAAACTTCCTCACTCATTTTCTGATTTTTAAGCTTTATGCGAAACACCTTCATCGGTTGTGATGTCTGTTTATTTATAAGAAAAGTGCCAAAACGCTGGAAGAATTATTAGCACTAAAACTCTCTCACACCAATAATCCATCATTTTTCTACCACAGACCATCCTAAACTTATTTTTTCAGTTACATGAGAAATCTCCCATCTTTGTGATTAGCCAACTCATGATAAATAAGGGGGAAAACATTTACATTCTACATATTTTTATCCAATATTTTGAGAAAGCCCAGCCAGTATGACTCAGTGGTTGAGTGTCAATCCATGCACCGAGAGGTTGGTGGTTCGATTGCCAGTTAGGGCACATGCCCAGGTTGTGGGGGGCATGCAGGAGGCGGCCAATCGATGTTCTCATCAATGTTTGTATCTCTCTCTCCCTCTCCTTTCCTCTCTCTCTCAAATCAATAAAGAAAAAAAATAAAATAAAAATACATACTTTGAGAAAAAGAAAAATTGAATCACTACTCTTACCTGGGTTCTATGCTGAGAAATTTGGGTAGCTTAACAAAGTACAATTCATTTCCTAAGTCAGAGCTGAAGCGGGGAATCTCTACTTCTGCTCTGGCTTCAGCAGCTGGCTCCTCCTGCTGCTGGTCAGGAGGCGGTCCACTCGCACCCTGGGGAAGAATCGGGATGTGAGCCCTGCCATGACATCCAACCCCTGTGGCTCTCCTCCCACTAGGCAGCTGCAGGTTTGGCCGCAAGTAACTTTAGATGCTGGTTTAGGGATAAAGCCATCAGCGACCCCTCCAGGCATTTCCCTAAAATGTCATCCTCTCCCCCTCTTCCCTGTTTCCCAGTCCCCCTCCCCCCCCCACGAGTGCACCAGGCCCACCAGCCTCAGGAAATAAATGTCTTACCCTTGAGCAGGGGACCGGTTGGGGGGGAGTGATGGTACTTACAATGGGCTGTCCGGGCATAGGCGGCTGCTTGTCATCATCACTCTCTGAAGAAATGTCATCTATGTCTCCAAACAGATCCATGGTTCCACCATAAGCTTCAGTGCTGGGGGGAAATGCACAGTATTAATTTCTCTGAAAAAGTCTTCACACAGTTCTTAGCCTATCACATCAACATATTCCCAAGATTCAGAAACCAAATCTTGACAAACCTAACCTCAGCCGGACTCCCAGCACATGGCCCTCAGAAGCCGGAGGAGAGTATCTACGGAGGACGAAGCTGACAAATTCGACTGGTGGAAGGCAAAGCTGCTGCGACAGACAGACAGCTTTCCAGATGGTTCCCAATCCCTGCCTTTGGTGCCCTTGGCCTGGTGTGGTCCCTCCAACACTGCGCCCTGGTCTGTGTGATCCACTGAGTACAACCTCACTTCCCAGGCGAGGCCATGAACTTGTGGCTTTGCCTCTTTCTCTCTTGGGTCACATACGGATCGATGTCTCTCTCTCACATCAATCTCTCTCTCTCTCCCTTCCTTTCTCTAAGCATGTTGTTAGGTGAGGATTAAAAAAATAAATAGCCCTGGCCAGTTTGGCTCAGTAGTTAGAGCATCAGCCCGCGGTTCGGTTCCCTCTAAGGGCACGTACCTCGGTTGCAGTTTGTCCCCGGCCCTGGTTGGTCATGTGGGTGGCAGCCACTCGATGTGTCTCTCTCACATCGATATTTCTCTCTCTTCCTCTCTCCCTCCTGCTCTATCTGAAGATAAATGTAAAAATGTCCTCGGGTGAGGATAAAAAAAAATGCCCAGCTGGTGTGGCTCTACGGTTGAGCATTGTCCCATGAACTGAAAGGTCCCGGTTTGATTCCCAGTCAGGGCACATGCCCAGGTTTCGGGCTCGATCCCCAGTGGGTAGTGTAGGAGGCAAACATCTCTCACATCAATGTTTCTGTCTCCCCCTTCCTCTCTCTCTAAAAAATCGATAAAAACATTTTTAAAAATAATAAATAAAAATTTAAAAGACCTAAGCTTGTGATTTTGTTTCTGTAAGCGCTCTGGGACGCGCAGAAGTATCCATCCCACACAGAAATCCTTAGTCATCACTGCAGAGCAAGGGAGCAGCCACGAGAGCCCTCCACAGGGGGTAACCATTGCCAGCACCCTGCTTTCCCTCTGGTGAGGAGCCTAGACCTGCGCTCAAACCCAAACCATCTCCAAATCGCATCTTTCAGGATGTTTTTCCTCAGATCCTGGTTGGGCAACAGAAAACATACCAGTTGTCTATACAACTAGAATTTAAAAATTATAATTAAGTTTAAAGTTGTTAAGTTACAAAAAGTATAAAAAGAGAAGTCAAAGGAGCAAATGCTGACAGCAACTCCCACCCCTCAAGACGAGGGAACAGAGAGCTGGAGTTACTCGACTTAACTTACAGGAAGGGCCCCTTGGGACGCAGACCTGTACCTGAGGCGAGGCAGGGGACCGATGTCTCCCAGGGGAGTACAATACAGCTAAATGTCGGCAAAACTGCAGACTGGACGGACCTGCTGTGGGAAGAAGCTGCCCCTGCTGGGGTGAGGAAGCGCCGGCCGAAAACTGCAGGGTGACAGGAAGCCCCCAGAAAGGACCATACACAAACAGGAAGGAGCACTCTTCTCTTTGCTATCCAGCCTTCCAGGCTTTCTGTGGCGCCCCCTAACAGGGGGCCGCTGGCAAAGCGGAATGTGCTTGGCCCCAGCATCGCTAAGCTGGGTATTAGGGTGGGTTCGGAGACAAGAGACAGGACCTTAATAACTGACACCCAAGTGTCTACTGGTTAAAACAAAAAAGGAAGAAAAAGAAAACTAGGTTCTATGTCGCTTCTTGGGAAGACAGTCCGTCTAGAACAATGGCAGCCGGTGCCTCAGTTCACAGATCAGGAATGAGAGCCATCCATAAAAATGGTGTCTTCCAACAGTGAGGGTTCGAGAAAGGACAGATGGGAGAGAGCCACCTTAGAACTGCTCAATAAAGGTAGCCAGCAATTCTAACTAATGTCAATGATGAAATGTTCTTTCCGGAAACAAAGCTTCTGTTGCTCTAATTTTACACTTGCTGCAATTACAGTTGAATGCTGTTTAAATAATATATGTGCAATATCCAAATTAGCACATTATGATTTATCTTTAAATTAATGTTGTATATACATCAAAGTTACTTTGGGGAACTCTTGTTATACAATCAATCTCCCAACACCAGGGGTTCAGTCACGTGTGTTTATTTAAAGAGTAGTTTTGCGCCAGTTTGGGATAATTCAAGCTCATTTAGGTGGTTTGTTTTTTTCAACTCATGAAGGTCTATGCATTGCTGTGTTTAAACAGTCAATAGCACAATTATAAAGGTTAAGAAATAGAACTTGACTTCACTTCTGCCATTCTATGTGAGGAGAGTTTTTGTTTTATTTTTTCCACTGCAGAGACATTTGAAAACTGCTAGAATTAATCCAGGGGAGAAGGGGAGAGTTGAAATTTCTGGCATTTATTGTGAAACGAGATTTTATGAATCTCTGTCAACGTATCCTTATGTGTAACTTTTCCTAATAATAAGTATCTGATGCTTTATGAGAATTTTTGAAATTAAAATTAATGAAGTGCTCTTTGATAAACTGTAAGTAAAAACTGACAAACATACCTATTTGAAAATAAATATGCATTTAAAATGAAACTGTCACAAAATCATTGACAAATTTGTAAAAAATAAGTCTTGAGCCCTGGCCGGTTTGGCTCAGCGGTTAGAGCGTCGGCCTGCGGTCCGGAGAGTCCCGGGTTCGGTTCCCGCTAAGGGCACGTACTTCGGTTGCAATTTGTCCCCGGCCCTGGTTGGTCGTGCGGGTGGCAGCCACTCGATGTGTCCCTTTCACGTTGATGTTTCTCACTCTCTCTCTCTTCCTCTCTCTCCCTCCCACTCTATCTGTACAAAAAATGGAAAAATATCCTCGGGTGAGGATAAAAAAATAAATAAATAAGTCTTGAAACAGTCTAATTTTACTATATACTACTGTGACAAACTATTGTATAGGTACAAATTTTTCTCCATTAAAAAATCATTATTGTAGCCCTGGCTGGTTTGGCTTAGCACTTAGAGCATCAGCCCATGGACCAAAGAGTCTTGGGTTCGATTCTGGTAACGGGCACGTACCTCAGTTGCAGTTCAGTCCTCGGCCCTGGTAGGGGTCATGCAGGAGGCAAGTCGATGCGTCTCTCTCACATCAGTGTTTCCCTCCCTCCCTCCTACTCTATCTGAAGATAAATGAAAAAATATCCTTGGGCCCGGTTGGTGTGGCTCAGTGGTTGAGTGTTGACCCATGCACCAAGAGGTTGACGGTTCGTTTCCCAGTCAGGGCACATGCCCAGGTTGTGGGCCTGATCCCCAGTGGGAGGAGGCAGCCAATTGTTCTCTCTCATTGATGTTTCCATCTCTCTTCCTCTCCCTTCCTCTCTCTCTAAAATCAATAAAGAAAAAAATTTAAAAAAAAAAACCTTCGGGAGATGATTTAAAAAAAGGTTTAAAAAAATCATTAGTATAATTAAAAATATTAAAACACTAATTTTTTTCCTTTAAAAAACAAACAACAACAACAAAAAAAACGATGTTGCCTTGGAAGGGAAAGTCAGAATGAAGGCTCTTAGCAGCCAGGAAAGGAGTTCCAACTTGGTAACCCAAGAAATGGCAAAGGGACTGACAGTTTGTCAGGAAAGTGACATGATGGTGACTCAGAATCCTCTTCTCGATGTCGCTTTTCTCTGTCCCTGGACAGGCTTCCCGCAGCCAGCACTGCCAGACTGTACTAACAGCACTGGGAAGGAAGTGGGCACAGTCCAATCAGAAGGCACCACAGAAAAGACAGTGTGGGGGTGGATTTAAACATATCTGCAAATTCTCTGTCGTTCCTACCATCAAGAGGCGTCCAACTTCCCACCCTTTGAACGTGAGCTCGCAATACTGACTCACTTCTAATGAACAGAACGTGACTTTCAGTGCTAGTTATAATAAGAAACACCGAGAAAAGGAAATCGGCTTTCACCTGGCTCACTCTGTGGGACTCCCCTTTGGGCTCAGCCACCATGTTGTGAGAAAGCAGGGCCAGGACCAGGATGTGAGGAGATACTCACCTTGGGTGGAAAATACAAGGGATGCCAAAATCTCAGCGATCGAAACAAATACTATTGCAGTATCTCTTAAACACTCTGCAAAAAACAAACAAAAAACCCCATGAACTACCAATTTTAAAGAGAGAACCCAGCCAGCTCTGCACTGTGAAGTTCTCACTTGCATTACCCTAGCCCAGCCCTGTCACCTACTGTCTTTATTTAAAGGCCTCACATGTTTATTACTGAATCAACCTACTACAGCAGGAATACATTAACACAGAGAAAAATCATTCTTTCAATAATGTCCCAGTAAAACACGTTCAACCGTCCAGACAGCAGTGATCTCTCCGGTGATGTGTTAAATTGTGAGCAATCTGGACACAGCATATTCCTTATCTGCTCTTCCTCACACACCCAGCTTGGTTCTTCTCCAGTGTCTCCTTTTGGAGTTGTACCTGACTTTATTACCAGCTTTCATCCAAATCCACTGGGGAATGAGCTGATTCTGTTTGTTTCTTGACCAGGAACCGCTCGATCCTGAAAGTCTTGTGAGAAGACATGGCGAGAGCAGCCGCACACTCGGCAGGGAGAGAGCAGATCCTGTCTTTATGTAAAATGTTGACACTTCACTCATCATGAGGTTTTTTGACATTAATTTTTTAAATGTTGCATTATTGATCTTGATTACTGGGAATCCCCCCAAATTCATATCCACCCAGAACCTCAGAATGGACTTTATTTGGCAATAGAGTCTTAGAGAGATGTAATTGGTTAAGATGAGGTCACCTTGGGTTAAGGTTGACACTAAACTCACTGATTGGTGTTGGTCTGGGAGAGGTAGATCTGGAGAGACACAGAGACAGAGCAGACGCAGGGAATAAGTCCTGTGCAGACAGAGGCAGAGACTGCAGTCCCGATACCACAAGCCAAGGAGAGCTGGGAGTCCCCAGGAGCCAACCCAAGGAAGGAAGGGTTCTCCTCCAGCACCTTCAGAGGGCATGGCCCTGCTGACAACCTGATTTGGGACTTCCGGGCTCCAGAACTGTGAAGAATACATTTCTGTGGTTGGAAGCCACCCAGTTTGTGGTGCTCTGTTACAGCAGCCCTAGCTAACTAATACAGTTACGAACTGTGACCCTTTGGCATCCGTGCCCCAGGAGAAGGCCTCACTGGCCTCGCCTGGCCATGCCCGGGGCTTCGTGGAGATGGAAGGGGAGGCATCAGAGCAGCAGGAATTCACTAAAACCTAAGACTCAGTAAATGAATAAATAAAAATAATAAAACCTAAGATTGTTAACAAAATCAATTGCTTTGGGAAAAATCAGTTCTTGAATACAGACTTAATTTTAAAAAAATTTATTACAATTAAAATTACAGAAAAGCAAATCAGTTCATTTCGATCAAAATAACTCATGTTTACATTATATTTATAAAACAAACTGTACAATATATAAAATGTTTTCACATTTTGTACTTCAGTCATCATCTTCTTCCTCTTCATCACTGATCACGTACTTCTTATGCTTTTTATTTGCTTTATCATCATCTTCTGCTTTTCTCTTTCCAGAAGGTTCACCTTCCTAAACAGATAAAAAATTTTAAATCTAAATGTCAATAGACAGAATTTCTAGAACAGTTTATCCAAAGTAGTTCTGAGATGAATGACTCCATGAAAACTAAAAATAAAATAACCATTTAAATAAGAACATTCACCAGATGAATAAAAACAGTGGTCAAGGTCATGGCCAGTTTTTAAATCTGCAAGTGCTAGAAGGCATTTCAAACTGACCACTATACAGAGCAATTACAAGCAAACCATAAAGACACAGACAGCTGAGGACAGGCCGTGGTCCCTTTCCGTCCCCTTGTTTTCGGGTTTCCTCATGGGTCTTCCTTTTCCCATAGCATCTCCTCCTACCCATCTGTCTACCTCTGAAGTAATTTAGGTTTTCTAAAGTTTTTACCGCTTACAAAAATAAGGGAAGATAAGAAGCTCTATTTTTCTCCTCTTTCGTAACTTAGAGCCTGTTGGGGACAGGAAACTAGCATTCTCTGCTCAGCTACGACACGTCACTGCCTACTTTATCCGATGTTGACTGTAACACAACACTTTACAGGAAGCAAGCATGGATCCCACTGCGCAGATGAGGAACCAGACTGACATGTGACATGACTTGCTCCAGGCCATGTCAGTGGTGAAGGGTTGCCCCAAGATCCAATAATCCAGTTCATTCTAACCTATACTCATGCCCTTTGTCCCATATATCAAGGGATGCGCTGACGGGTGATATGGTGGTTCTCTGGTATGGGAAATTAGGGTCTGAAAACTCCCCGTATCTCACAGGCATACCCAGGCTCATGGTAATTAGTTGGGTTTTCAGGTGCAAATATTGGAGAGGGACCTAGAACAGGTATGACCTTTTTCTTCTCTCCCATTGTAACCCATGGCCAGGACTTGAACTGAAGTAACAGGAGACAGGGGCAGGAGTTGGGAGGTCCAGGCAGAAGTAAAACCTTGTTGTCAGGAAAGAGGAAGGGAAGGGTGCAGGAGGCCCTAACGGAGTGCCTGGGTGACTAGCCAGGAGGCATTCAGAGAGGCATCTGTGAAGAAGGCTACTGGATGGCCCACATGTTAGACCTCCTCTCTGAGGATACGAGGAATAAAGAGAAATCCCATGGCACTCTGTTTTCATTCAGTCTCTGCTTGCCAAGAACTAAAACAGCATCTGCTGAGATGAGGATTCCCAATGCCAACGGTTCGACACACTGTAAACGCATCACTGAGATGTTTCCTATGCAATTTAAAACAAATATGCTGCAGAATGATTTAACAATTCCTGTCTACTTATCTTCCCTAGCATGCCACTTCCAACAATGACTGAGAAATATTTAATGTTGTGATTAACAAATAATGCAAGAACGAAATTCTGCTTCACGTGAGAAAAGAGCTACAGAAGCTGTTCACAGAAGCCAAAAATGATTAAAATATATTAAAATCAAGGATAACAGGAACATATATCTATTTCCTAGATGACAGAACACAATCTTTTTAAATAACCCTCTCACTGAAAATAAGTAACAGTGATGGGAAAATATGAACAAATCAATGTGATGGCAAGAAAACAAAGTACAATCAGAGGCCAAAAATGAAGGAACCCACAGAGATAAGCAGAGCGCCAACACAGGCTCTCTCCTCCAAGACATTTACCGGACTCTGCGAACTGAGCTTTGGTTTTGATGCCTTGCAGGGCGCTAAGCACAAGAGTCAAAGGCCATGTGGAGCAGATTAATAGAAGGCCCCAAAGTACTACAGTCAAACCTCGGTTCTCAAATATCTCTCATCTCAAACAATTCGGTTCTCCACCAAGCTGCTCACAGAAAAAATGTCTGGGTTGTTGAACAAGCTTGGGTTTTTGATTTTGACCTGACAACCCTTTCTTGCTGATACATCAGCATGACAAAATGTGTCTCTCAGGCCACAAACTAATGAGAGAATGCGCCAGTATAAGTCAGTTTACCGCTAACATCTCAGGAAATTGTGCTGTAAATATTTTTATGGGGCTTTTTTTTTTTTTTTTTCCAAAATGAACGATTAGCATAATTTAAAAACATAAAGAGGCCATCAAGAGTGCTAATGTTGCTAAGGGAGTAAAAGAAACAATGATCACATGCAACGGAAGAGGGTGACAAGCCGTCGCTGACTTGGACTAAGGTAACGCAGGAGGTGGCAGTGACAGCATTTTGGAGGTAGTGACAGTGAAAAAGTGAAGACGCTGCACACTGACCTCCTGAAAGACACCCCTGGTCAGAGTGCTGAAAGGGATTCGGTTAAGGCGAGTAGGGGCTGGTTCGATAAATTTAAGAAAAGAAGTGTTTGTTTATAGGTTAAACAGTACATTAACTAGGTACTGTATATAAGAAAGGTTAAAACAGGGAATCACTTGGGGGTCTAGAACAAATTAATTCCATGTAGATAATTTCTAATGGGAAAATGATTCCGTTTTTGAACAAACTGCTTCTCGAACAACCTTCCGGAATGAATTAAGTTCGAGAACTGAGGCTTCACTGTGCATCTTTAGTGTAATGGTGAACCAGAAACAAGCTGGGCCCATTTCTTTCAGGCAGGGGTCAGCAAATTTTTGGTAAGGGACCAAATAAGAAAGGTCTTAGCCATTGCAAAACATACGGTTTCTGTTGCAACCACTCAACTCTGCCACTGCAGCAGGAAAACATCTACAGACAATACATAAACAAACATGAGTGGGTTACAATCAAACAAGCCAGATTTAATGACTGAAAGAATAATTTCTAATCTCAAACATCAAAACTAATTAGCAGGGGACTAAAAACAATTCTAGAAAAATTCAAAACCATAAGTCAGAAATCATACTTCCAAGTAATCTAAAAAGATCTTAGTCCCAGAATATAATTTAAAGTGGGCCCAGGCAGCTGCTATCCAAGGCACATGGCAAAGGGAAACAGAAATCAATTTTGGAGGAATCCATCAATCTGGGCCTCAAAATTTCCATTCATCTGAGCTAAGTAAATCATTTAATCACAGAACACATAGAGAAGTAAGTCATCAAAAAATAGAGCCAAAAAAAAAAAGAGCCAGCAGAACTACATTAAGTCCTCACTTAATGTCAATAGAATTCTGCAACTTTACTTGAAAGGATGTACAGTGAAACCAATTTTAACACAGGCTATCTGACACAAACAAGAATCAAGTTCTTATGTACACATATCGATATTATAATAAAACGATGTTGAACATTATTTGAGGACCTGTTGTAACAGGCAGTAAAACCACACATTTTTTAAAGATTTCAGACACTGGAAACAGCAGACATAAAAGATCATATAAATAAGTTAAAAATATTTAAAGACATAAAAAGGAGAAACGGAAAATATGAGTTAGGAGCATGAGTTTTAAAAATGACAAATTTGCCCAGCCAGTGTGACTCAGTGGTTGAGCATCGTCCCATGGACTGAGAGGTCCGGGTTCGATTCCTGATCAGGGCACATGCCCAAGTTATGGGATCGATCCCCAGCAGGGAGCATGCAGGAGGCAGCCGATAGATAGAAACACTGATGCGAGAGAGAACCATCTCTCCCTCTCCCTGCCTCTCTATCTAAAAATCAATAAAAATATATTTAAAATAAATAAAATAAAAATAACAACTTTGAAAAGAAAAAACTAAATCTCTAGCAATGAAAATGAAAACAAAGTAAAAACTCAATGAAAGTTATTAATGCCCTGGCCAGTATGGCTCAGCGGTTGGAGCATCAGCCTGCGGATCAGAGAGTCCCGGGTTCGGTTCCCGCTAGGGGCATGTACCAAAAAAAAAAAGGAGTTCTTAACAACGTACAAGACACGGCTGAAGAAAGAAGCAGTGAATTAGAAGCAGGATCTGAAGAAACATCCTAGAACACAGAGACAAAGATATAAAATATGAAAGACAGTATGAGAGTTATGGAGGGTAAAGAAGGAATAACATGCATCTAATCAGTTTTATAAAAGAGAGAAAAAATGGTAAAAAATTAGTATCTGAAAAATTTTCCAAAATGATGAAAAGACACCAATCTACAGATACAGAAGTCTAATGAATCCCAATCACAAAAATAAAAAGAAACACAAAATAGATATCACAGTATAATTCAAGAACACCAGATACTTTAAAAACCTAAAAAGACTTGAATAACATACATAAGTCCTGGAGATGTAATGGGCAGCATGGTGACCACAGTTAACGATCTGTATTACATATCTGAAAGCTGCTAAGACAGAACCAAGAATAAAAGTTCTCATCCCGCCCTGGCCGGTTTGGCTCAGCGGTTAGAGCGTCGGCCTGCGGTCCGGAGAGACCCGGGTTCGGTTCCCGCTAAGGGCACGTACTTCGGTTGCAGTTTGTCCCCGGCCCTGGTTGGTCGTGCGGGTGGCAGCCACTCGATGTGTCCCTTCACGTCGAAGTTTCTCTCTCTCTCTCCCTTCCTCTCTCTCCCCACTCTATCTGTACAAAAAATATCCTCGAGTGAGGATAAAAAAAAAAAAAGTTCTCATCCCAAGAAAAAAAATTTACAACTATGTGTGGTGATAGATATTGACCAGATTTACTGCAGTGATCATTTCACGATACATATATCAATCAATCATTATGTCGTATATCTGAAATTGATATTTATATGTCCAATTATATCTCAAAAAAGATATAAAATTTTTTAGTATCTCTACTCTTATCATTTGAAAAGGATACTGTTAAGAATATAAGTTAAAATTACTTTGAGCCCTGGCCAGTTTGGCTCAGTGGTTGGAGTGTCAGCCTGTGGACCAAGAGTCCCAGGTTCGGTTCCCGCTAGGGGCATGTACCAAAAAAAATTACTTTGGAATTTTTTTTTCAATAATAAAAGTAAATTTATCTTAATTTCTTGAATTACTCCATATTATTTCAAATACTATTTCATCTAAATTTAAAAATTAGTTCTTTTCTTCCATCAGAATTATTTCCATGACTTAAAAATTATGAAAATAGCCCTGGTTGGTCTTGCTCAGTGGTTAGAGCATCGACCCATGGACCGAAGAATCTCAGGTTCAATTCCCAGTCAAGGGCACATACCTGGGTTGCACGTTCGATCCCTGGCCCCAGTCAGGGTCATGCAGGAGGCAACCAATCGTTGCATCTCTCTCACATCGATGTTTCTCCCTCTCTCTCCCCCTCCCTCCCTTTCAATCTATCTAAAAATCAATGGAAAAATATCTTCGAGGATTAACAACAACTACGTGTGTGTGTGTGTGTGTGTGTGTGTGTGTGTGTGTATGAAAAAAGAGAGAGAGAGAGACACAGCTTCTGAATTACCACACTGAATGGCTTCTAGTTCTCCAGCCGAGCCTTGGTATGCCATGGCCATGGGTTTTTTTTCTCACAGGCCTTTGCATCCACCTGGCATGCCCACCCTGACCGCCATGCCCTGCAAGCTAACGCTCTTTCCTCAACACCCAGTGAAAGGTGTCCTTCTCTGAGCAGCCTTCCAACACCCACCCACACAGGTGCCAGCCCCCCACCCCGGCCACTCCTAGTCCTGTCACTGCCCTTGTCTCACTGAAGCTCAGTGAAGCGCGTAGACATCTGCGGCGCTCCCGGGCTATGAGCTTGTTTTCATTCCCGGAGCTGACATGTGGGGATAGAGTAATTCCTTAGAATAAATTTGGTTTTACCTCATCACTGTTGAGTTTCTTTGCTTTGAGTAATCTTTGAGCCTTATCTTCTTCGGACCCCTCATCACTGTCTGACGAATAGATTCTGGCTCGTTCTTCTGGAAGCAGAGAAGAGAAATGTGAGTGACTTTCCAAGACAGCCATCTGTTCGTTCCTGGGCCTGCCTATGATGAAACCTTTAGTTCCTTCCATACATTTCCAGAGAAAGCAAATAATTTAAAATGTTTTGATTTGAAGATAGATGTAAGTTCAGATATGTTGCAATGAAGCACTTACCCTCTCAAAATACACGAATGGTTCACATGACCACTGTCAATACTGAAACGGCTGTCTGCAAGGTGACTAAAGAAACAGACGCCACTACTCTTCTACAATAAGCTATTAAAGCCCAAGTCGTTCTTTCATGGGGGATAAAGTTAATCCCAAAATAAGCTTTGAAGATAAAAGAAGAGGTGGTTTCCTGGTCCTGTAAAGACCTTTTGTTGCCAGGTAGACATTTCAAAAGGAGATGCAGACGAGGGGTCATTTCTGACGCCCCAGCCCAGGCGAATCTTGGGTGGAGGAACTGCCGCCTGCTGCAGACCAGCCCTCCTGCCTCCGAACCAAAGCTTCCCTTCTCCCCGCTCCCTGCCTCTCTGACTACTGGAGAGGACTGAACGCTGATGAACTTGTCTGTAAGGTTTTAAATCTCTGGTGAATTAAATATATCTTTCTTCCTTAAAGGATCCTCAATATTTTGTTTTTATGTGGTTATTTCCACATTTAATCTTTTCTGTGGGAAATTAGCACTAACAACAATAAAAGCTCTCTACTATAGTTCAGAACTAAATCATAGGTAGGAAGGAAGGAAGGAGCAAAGTGCACCAGAGCAAACGCAGTCTCTGAGGAAAAGGAGGGGTTTCACAGGACAGTCACAGAGAGGAGAGCTAAACGTTCTTAAAATGTATCATTCAATGCCCGGCTGGTGTGGCTCAGTAGTCGAGCGTCGACCCATGCACCAAGAGGTCGCCGCTTCAATTCCCAGTCAGGGCACATGCCCAGGTTGTGGGCCCGATTCCCACTCGGGGGGCATGCAGGAGGCGGCCAATCGATCTTCTCTCTCATCAATGTTTCTATCTTTCTTCCTCTTCCTCCCTCTCTCTCTAAAATCAATAAAGAATTTTTTTTTTAAATGATTCACACCCAGGCCAGTTTGGCTCAGTGGTAGAGCCTCAGCTTGCAGATGGAGTTGCAGGTTCAATTCCGGCCAAGAGCATGTACCTCAGTTGCGGTTCATCCCCAGCCCTGGTTGGGGTCATACGGGAGGCAACAGGTCGATGTGTCCCTCTCACGTCGATGTTTCTCTCTCTCCCTTTCTCTCCCTTCCACTCTATCTGAAGATAAACAAAAAAATATCCTCAGGTGAGGATTAAAAAAAAAGTATCACTCAACAGGGGCAAACTAGGATGCATGGTCATCCACAGTTTACCTTACACTGTACGGTAGTTCCCAAAGCTCCACCAGACAGAATTTGGAGAGAACTAAAGCCTCATTTTACAGATGCGAACACAATATCCAGAGATGTGAAGTCACTTGCCTAAAGCTGAGGGGTGGTACAAACAATAACAGCAGTTTCAGGTAACATTTACCTAGTACTTCTTACGTGCCAGACACTGGTGAATTACTTTATATGTACTATATCCTTCAATTTTTAAAACAACCTCGTGGTGTAGGTACTGTTATAGGTTGTTTTTCACGATTAGGTAACAGAAGGGAAGTACTGCAACTCCCCAAAAGTGATCCAAGTAAGAAGTGGCAGAACTGAGACTGGAGCAACAGGACCGGAGTCCAGCCAAGGCTCCCACCTTCCGCTTCAGTCTGCTTTTCCGCAGGCCATCTCGCTGCCAGCTGCGGGACCCCAGTACCGTTACCGAGGTACTCGCCTCCGAAGTCAGCTGGCCTTGGTTCAAGAACTGTCCACTTACAACTATGTGTCTTTAGGGCAAATTTACTCAACCTCCCAAAGTCTCTGTTTCCTCGGTAAAAACAAGACAAAAATGGACCTTGAGGGCATTATGCTGAGTGAAATAAGTCAAAGGAAGACAATATAGTATGATCTCACTTATCTGTGGAATATAAAACAAACAAACAAACAAAACACACCAAGCTCACAGACACAGAGAACAGATGGTAGTTCCAGAGGCAAAATGGGTGACGGGAGTAAAAAGCTACAAACTTCCTGTTGAAAAGTAAGTGATGGAGCCCTGGCTGGTCTGGCTCAGCGGATCAGCCTGTAGACCAGAGTCACAGGTTCAATTCCGGTGACGGGCACCTCAGTTGTGGTGTGATCCCTAGTCCTGGTCAGGAACGTGCAGGAGGCAACCAATCAATATATCTCTCACATGGATGTTTCTATCTCTTCTCTCCCTTCCTCTCTCACTAAAAAAGCAATAAAAACATATTTAAAAAATTTTTTTAAAAATCAATGGAAAAATATCCTCGGGTATTAACAAAATAAATAAATAAAAATAAAATGTCCAGTGAGTGGGCATTCAGAGCATGCCCAGTGCAAAAATAAATTCTTAAATCCTGAAATGAAATTCCTGCACAAACTCACCTCGAATGCCCCCTTTGTATCGATTCTTAATGGCAGCTAAGCTGATGGACTCCTCGCCTTCCTCCTCCTCATCATATCGATCAGGTTCGAGGTAACTAGCACTCAGCCCCCGCTGGTGCTGTTTCTCTCTCATTCGGCGCTGCTGAGATTCCCTACGAATAGAAGCCCTCAAACGTTCTTCTTCTTTCTGTAGAGAAGCAAATAAACCACTGAACTTAACAAAATGAGTTCATTTAGTGCCCACTTGAAACTACCTCTATATAAAGAATGTAATGCCTAGCCCAAGATTACACCTATTTCCTATGTCTTCAGAGTAGTCATCTCCAAGCCACACCTGTCACCACACATACACAGTGACGGCCGTGTTCAGGTCTAAGGCGCGAAGGCCACGCAGGGGGAGAGGCAGAAGGCTCCTCACACTCGCCATCCGATCAGGACGGGCACAGGCACAGTCTCGGGAGCTGCACCGGCCCCTGTGCTGCCAGTCAGAGCCCAGAGAGCAGCCACCAGCCTGAGCAATGCCATCCAGTGAGCAATGCCAGCGCCGGAGGGAGGCTGTTTCTGTTCACCCAACACAGACACCTGACTTGCCCGGGCTCCACCAAACCACCACAGCGCCCAGATATTCCTGTCTGGGCCCCTCGGCTCCTGACGCCAGGATGGGAAGGTGCAGGTAGGGGAGGGTCCCTGAGGCCCAAAGTAGAGCCCTCACCCCCTTCCATCTGCCTGGTGTTCCACAAGTTGGGGTTCACAAGGCACAGACAGGATATGAGAGGTCAGGGATATTCTGGCATTTCTCTGAAGTCCTCATTTAATTGTTCTGTATTACTCCATATAACTCTAATTCTGTTGCTAGACATTCTATGCAGCAAGTTGTTTCATTACCCAGAATGTGGTTGTACTGAGTGTAGAGTAAAAATCACTGTAGCAGGACAGGGATTAAGAACAAACTAGCTGATTCCTTGTGCATTTCCATGGAAGCTGGGGGAAGTGAAGGAGGACTTGGGGGATTTCTCAAGGTGTCCAGAAGGGTCTTCCAATGAATGCTAAGACTGGAGTCTACAGGTCCCTCCAGCTCCCTGGTGGAGAAAAGCCAATACCCCTGCTCACCACTGGGTTAGGCACTGCTACTGACGCTGGTTTAGTTAACCTGCCTCCATGAGCAAAAAATAAAAGGAGTAAAAACACAAGTAGTTTGGTTCAGGGCCAAACCTACAGCAGAGTCTGACAGTGAGATTACTAAGAAAGACCTGGAGGCAACCAGAGCGTCTTAGCCTCAGTGTGCCCTGCTGCACCAAGGAACGAAATCTCATGAAGCAGGCAGGGCAAAGGCCAGCATCTAGCAGGGATCACAGAAGATGAACAGGAGAAAGTGAGGCTGTACCACTGCCTTTAGCTACTAAAGCAAGTGCTGCACAATCGGCCAATAGTGTCAATACGAACATACACTCCATCATTTAGGGACAATGCTTCACGGTTGAATTTGTGCCTGACAGTTGTCTTAGTTTGACAACCTACCAGGTAGAATGTCACAAACTGCCCTTAAAAACCACATCCATGCCCTGGCCGGTTTGGCTCAGTGGTTAACGAGCGTCATCCTGCGGTACAGAGACCCAGGTTCGGTTCCCGCTAAGGGCATATACCTGGGTTGCAGTTTGTCCCCGACCCTGGTTGGGTCATGCAGGTGGCAGCCACTTCATGTGTCCCTTTCACGTCGATATTTCTCTCCCTCTCTCTCTCCCTTCCACTCTATCTGAACAAAAAATAGAAAAATGTCCTCAGGTGAGGATAAAAGAAAAAACCACATCCATGCCTGGCAGGTGTGGCTCAGTGGTTGAGTGTCGACCCATGCACCAAGAGGTCGCCAGTTTAATTCCAGTCAGGGCACATGCCCAGGTTGTGGGCCTGATCCCCAGTAAGGGGTATGCAGGAGGCAGCCAATTGATATTCTCTCTCATTGATGTTTCTATCTCTCTCTCCCTCTCCCTTCCTCTCTCTAAAATCAATAAAGAGAAAAAATTTTTTTTTAAAAACCACATCCATCCACTCTTTGCCCGATTCTCCTTCAGGCACTCTCCCGTTCCATCTTCTGTCCTATTCTCATTCTCTTTTAGACACAGTCACTAGCATTTCCACTGATTTTTGCCATGAATTCTAAACCAGACATAAAGGATTTAATCATATTTGCAAGTATCTGTGGAAGTTCAGATTATCTCAGTCACAGGTCTGGTTTATAACCACATTTCACCCATCGTTTGGCAA
This sequence comes from Molossus molossus, assembly GCF_014108415.1. Lineage (NCBI taxonomy): Eukaryota > Metazoa > Chordata > Mammalia > Chiroptera > Molossidae > Molossus > Molossus molossus. The sequence goes on from NW_023425344.1 coordinate 189,921,930, forward strand.
ACTCACGTCTGGACATGAATCCAGCTGCCTGTTCGTGTCAGCAGAAGGGACAGAGGTGAGTCGCTGAGAGATGATTAACAAATATTTTGGGAAATGCTATTCTCAATATACCAAAAATCCCAGGATAAGCGTGGCCAACATACCTTAATCATCTCCGTGCGCTGGCATTCGGGATCACGACCAGCCATCGGCAAGATTCTAATCTTCTGTGTCTTTGAACATCGATCTGCAAGTGACAGGGTCATCTTTCTATGTGTGGCACTGTCTGTAGAGTGAGGTCTGCAGGACATAAACAAAAACGTCTCACTATTTACCATATACATTTGTGAGACAATCACATCAACATCACAGAAACAAAAGGCCAGTGACCATTTCGGTCTCTAGGTAAAAAAGGCAGGGACACTAAACTGAATAGACTAGGTGGGAGATTTTGAACTTCCTTCATTCCGTGGCTCACTGAAGCAGTCTTATCTTACGGGTAAAGTAAGACACGGAAAGCTGGAATAAAAAAGGCTTCACAAAGAACGATCACCATGTAAAGCAGTATGTGGCCAGGCTCAGCATTTACCGAATACTACGTGGCAGGCATAGTGCTTGTGTTTTATATCTTATCTGAATTCACTGTCGCAGCTACTCTATGAGATCATTATTACATTTTACATATTAGAAAACCGAGGCAAAGAGAGGTTGAGAAAGTTGCACAGTCACATATGTGGAAACAGGACTCAAATATAAGTTTATCTGACTCCAAAGCCTATACTTTACAGCCGTTTTCAACCTGTGGGTCGTAAGCCCTTTGGGGGTCAAATGACCCTTTCACAGGGATCGCCTAAGACATAACAGTAGCAAAATTACAGTTGTGAAGTAGCAATGAAAATAGTTTTATGGTTTGGGGTTGCCACAACATGAGGAACTATATTAAAGGTTTGAGGCATTAGGAAGGTTGAGAACAACGGCTAGACCATTACAGTTCTCAAAAAGCTAAGTCAGAACCAAGATTACTGTGCCCTTTAAACATAAGCATTACCCAAGGGGGATGAACTGCTTAGAATCAAGGAAAGAAACACACGAATATTTCAGTGTAGTGTCTCCATTGTCTGGAGAAGGGGAAAGCTCTCACCAGCTGACCCGAGTGTCCTGGGCTGCTCAGGGGATACGTCCCTGGAGTGGCACTGGAGGAAGCTGCCTAAGGACCAGGATGACCCCAGCCTTCACACCTGCCACTCATCGCTTTTCCTCTGACTGCAAGCACACTAACAACCTCTAGTTATCAGCCTCCCAATCCACCTTACTAAGAAGAAAAGACGTGCCCCGCCGGTGTGGCTCAGTGGTTGAGCATCAACCCATGCACCAAGAGGTAGCATTTTCGATTCCCGGTCAGGGCACATGCCCAGGCTGTGGGCCTGATCCCCAGTGGGGGGCATGCAGGAGGTGGCCAATTGATGTTCTCTTTCATCGATGTTTCTATCTCTCTCTAAAATCAATAAAGAGAAAAAATAAATAAAAAGAAAAGACACCCTAACTAGCAAGTGTTCTAGGCCTCTTGGCAGGTATAGTAACCATCTGAATTAGAAGCTGGCATTCTGGTTTACATAACAGTCTCCTCTAAGTTTGGTTAGCATGACCTGGCTCCTTGTGAAACAGCAACTTTTAGTGCACTAGACAAAACAGCCTTTGAACCTCGAGAGCTGAGAGCCAGATCTTGGTCTTTGGCAAACTATGCTGTGAGATCATGTCAATCAAGAGTCAGGCATTTTGGACAACATCTATATTTTACTGCTTTACTGTAACAAATAGTACACTGATAAGAGCAGTTACCTGAACGTGAGCTTGGTTTTAAAGACAGCCTGTCCCTGTAGACCAGTACCTTGTCTTATAAAAAGATGGTTGTGATCGCCTTGCAGTGGAGCTTTGTAAACATCAAACACTTCATTGCCCAGATGCAGAGACATGCTGAAAAGGAACACTTCACACATTAAAAGCCATAATGTACCATTTTAATTGACTTAAAATATTCTGCTCCCTCTCCTTACAGAGAACCCAAAAGAAAAGAGTAAAGAAGACATGATGTGAAAAGCAACTACTTCAGAGTAAAACGTGCTGTGATGTTTACTCAGCCTCTACCACCTTCCCAGAGAAAAGTCGTTTTTCTAAAATGCTTACAGTGAGCAGGGAGCTATGGGGAGGGGAGCTGGTGCCACTTTTCAAAATTACTATGCTGTAGCCAACGAGGATGATCACATTTTTGGCCACCACCCTACATGACCCTCAACTACCTACTTAATTCTCTCAGATTCTCTATTCATGCCAGGGACTAAGCAATGAAAATTATTGAATAAGAGGTGGCCCACAAATAAGGTCTTATTCCAAAGCGTGACCCTTCTAGCCACAGTCTGGGGACCTCAGCCCTCCTCAGGCAGGCATCGTGCTCACCTTCCATCTGACCACTTGACTATCCGAGCGTTGCTTTCTTTAATTTCATTTCCTTCTTCGTCCCTTCGTATTCTCCATCGTATAGTATTTTCTACCTGTTTTAAAGCATAAATGCCTTAGAACACTGTATTTTCTGCTGTTTTCCTCAAGAAACACATAATTTAGAATAAGCATGCATAGGAGGTGACAGGAAAACATAAAACATTGAAGCTCTCTTTTTTAAATAACCTACAGATGCTGAATAATTGAACAACAATAAAAATATGCTTAAGTGAATTTCTGAGCTCCTAGTGCTGGAGTCACAGAGGGAACTGAGCGCCAGAGCATCGGAGCAGATGCTCTATCTGCAGTAGCCCTGGGATGTTCTAAGACACAGTACAAGCTACCAGAACAGGAGATAAGGCCTGAAGCTACGTGAGGTAGCAATTTAGAATTGCAACTCCCTACATAAAGCGGGTTCTCTTACAGGGCGAAAAACCCTGTGAATACAGGACCAAAACACTATGCCCACTGGCCTAAGGAGATAAGGAAAAAGAAATACCCTATGAAAATTAAAACCCCAGGTTTGGGCAGATTTGAAGTCTAACTTTACTTTCACCACATGGAAGGGAAATACCAGGCAGATCTGAAAAACATTCAAGAGCTTCCTAAAATGAAAACCACTGTTACTGCAATATAAATCAGTGGGACTTCTGGGAAAATACAGTATACTAAATGCATGTAGTTGATCACTGCTGCACCCGAGAAACCCACTAACATAATGGTGAAGAATTAGAAATGGGTACACTCCAGGATAAAGAGTGTGTGAATTAAGACAGCAGCAAGGAGAAGCCAACACTCTGAAAACTGACAGCTCTAAACCCATCCTTCCCTAGGCCTAGGCCTGTTCCCTTCCATCAACCCTAAAAGCAGCTGCTCCCATTTCCACTGAGAATTTCGGGATCTCCATTATGTTAGATGCAACTGTCTTTGCAACTGGCTTCTAATTGTTCCCTTCCAGATTTCCACCTTACCTTCTTTATTCCTCACTAAAAAAATAAACGTGAGGCTGGCTAATTAAAGAACTCAGCAATAGCCTGACCAATGTGGCTCAGTGGATTGAGAATCGTCCCATGGACTGAGAGGTCCCGGTTCGATTCCTAGTCAGGGCACGTGCCCGGGTTATAAGCTCGATCTCCAGTAGTGGGCGTGCAGGAGGCAGCTGATGGATGTAATCCCTCTCACATGGATGTTTTTAGCTCTCTCTCCCTTCTTCTCTCTCTATAAAATCAATAAAAACATATTTTAGCGCAATCGGTATGGCCCAGTGTTTAAGCGTTGACCCATGCACCAAGAGGTTGTTGGTTCCATTCCCAGCCAGGGCACATGCCCAGGTTGTGGGCCAAATCCTCAGAGGGAGGGCATGCAGGAGGCGGCCAACTGATGTTCTCTCATCAATGTTTCTCTCTCTCTCTCTTCCTCTCTAAAATCAATAAAGAAAAAAAAAATTTTTTTTTAAAGAGAGAGGAGTGATGAAATTTCACGGAAAAGCTTTGGAAGCCCATGCATTTCGGACAGAAACTATCTTATCTCAAGGTTGTTTAGGTAGTTGTGGATCTATCAGACTTGAAGGGAAAGAACTGTTCTAAAAATTCAAACTCCTAGTCTAAGATTGCCACTACCTAACATTCCAACACCATGTACAATACCCACTAAAAAAGAAAGTATTTACAGGAAATCCTTCAGATTTAAGAATTGAAATTGCACGGCTCCAGTTTTAGCATAGTGAGTGCAACTGCTTCTTGTACTCTGGCACAACTCAGCTCTAAAGTATCTGCTTAGTCTACATCCACCTTGATTAAAAGATTAGAGGCTCTCTTTGGATAGAGGTAACAAGACAGTACAAGGTGTCAAAAAGAAGCATTAATAGGAATTTAGTACAATAAAACTGCCTCCTAAGAGTCAACAAGAGCAATCAGAAGGCTACAAAGAAGGCCACAATGGGAAGTGTTGGGTATGAGTAACACATTCTCCTTTTGTATATAATTTGTTTATCCATAGATCAAAGAACCTGAAAAATTTCCTCTTGCAGAAAACTGTTACAACTTAACCACAGTACATATGAAGATAGTTGTTCTAAAATACCAAACCACAGTACTCTTTATTCTGAAGGAAGTAGCTAATAATTTTTTAAAGCATCAAAAAACTGTAACAGCAAGCCCTGGCTGGTTTGGCTCAGCAGTTAGAGTGTCAGCCTGCGGTCCAGAGAGACCCGGGTTTGGTTCCCACCCGGCGCGTGTACCTTGGTTGCAGTTTGTCCCCGGCCCTGGTTGGTCGTGCGGGTGGCAGCCACTCGATGTGGCTCTTTCACATCGATGTCTCTCTGTCTCTGTCTCTGTCTGTCTGTCTCTCTCTCTCTGTTCCTCTCTCTCCCTCCCACTCTACCTGAACAAAAAATGGAAAAATTTCCTCGGGTGAGGATAAAAAAAAAAAAGTATAACAGCAAGAAAAGTGTTAGAAAAGTGACACATTTACAGAGCAAAACCTATATATTTTCTTCCTAAACAAAATCTGAAAAGGAATACAATTCATTTGCTGATAAAACAGGAAACATAAAAAATCATTTTCAAAGCTCAAGTTTTACTTTATTAAAGAAAACAAGAAAGGAGTAAAGCATGGAATGGTACCTTTAATTTTAACCTGGTTCGACCTTCTTCATCCAGCATTTCCTCATCTTCAAATTCATCTTCATAATATTGAGGATCAAAAGGTCTACAAATTGTTTTTTAAATAAACAATGAATCATATTTTGTAGAGATTATCACTGCTATATAACATATCTATTAATATACACCACTATACAAAAAAAAAATAATATAATTAAAGTTCAAAGTGGTCAAATATCTTCACATTCAACTTCAAGGAAGTATTCAAATTATTGCACTTTCTTGACATGTGGCATTGATACATGTTGCTGGAAATAAAGTGCAAGAAAGGCTAAATATTCAAAATATTCTTTATTCTTTATTATGAATCTTCAAGGAATAGGCCATGCATGCTCTAATTTTCCACATCATTTTGCTTGGGGAGAAAAGTTTAAATCACACAAGAATTTGCATAATATTAGTGAATAATACCCACAAACACTATTTAACTATCCAAAAACATTATAGCTTTTCTAGATCTGCAACGGCTACTACAATGGACATTTGCCATTTCCCTAACAAATTTCACTACTCTCAATTTCAGCATTTTCAGGGAAGTACTAGTCAAAAACACCCAAAGCTTATGATATCTGTTAATTACTAAGTATCAAACTGCTAAAAATAATCACGAGCATTAAAAGTCTCCTTTATCAATATAATAGTCTATACTTTTTCTATCACAGAATATGCTTGATTTATTTCTTCAGAGATACATGACCAATGTTCCATTTTGTGATTAGTCAACTCATGTAAAATAAAAAAAAAATCAACATTCCACATATTTCTATCCAACATCTAGAAACTTTTAAGTGATCGCCTTACCTGGGCTCTACACTGAGAAAGTTGGGCAGTTTGACAAAATACAAGTCATTTCCTAAGTCAGTGTTTACTTTGGGTATTTCTACTTCTATTCTGGTCTCAGGAATTGGTTCCTCCTCCTGTTGATCCTGAGGCAATCCATTTTCATCCTAGTAAAAAAAAAAAAATCGTAAAATTTTAGCGCTTTAACGGATCTTAGAAATGGTCTAGCTCAGTTTCTACACTTCAATTACTTAGGTAGGCAAGAAGCCTACTGAGACATCACTTTGGGGCTAAAGCAGCCCTCAATCCCCATTCCTATGCACCCAGCCCCCAAAAACCTCACGGGAAACAAGATCAGTTTAGAAGTATCAATGTAAGAAAATCTCTTCTGTAATAAATCTATGTTCCACATACTCACCAACAGAAGTGTGAAATTAATCAACACTTCAATATGAAGTCACTCTATTAAGAACAAAAATTATCAACACAGCACACATACACATCTTGGCATGAACAAGAAAAACATTTAAATCAATGGTTCTCAAATCACAGATCCTTGAAGTCTAATCTCTTAAAATATGCCACCAACCTCATGCTGGGCAGTTTTTTTTTTGTTTTTGTTTTTTTATCTTTATTGTTGAAAGTATTACAGATGTTCCTCCTTTTTCCCCCATTGATACCCCCCACCCACCACCTTTTCCCACACTGTTTTCTGTGTCCATTGGTTATGTATATATGCATTTAAGTTCTTTGGTTTATTTCTTCCCACCCCCCCTTCCCTTTGAGGTTCCTCAGTCTAGCAACCAATTTCTACTTCTTAATCCCTTCACCTTTTTCACCCATTCCCCCATGCCCCCTCCCATCTGGCAACCAACAAAATGTTCTCTGTATCTATGAGAATGTTTCTGTTCTGTTTGTTCATTTTGTTTGTAGATTCAATTGTTGATAGCTATGTATTCATTGCCATTTTGTTTGTTCATATATTTTATCTTTTTCTTCAAAAAGACCCTTCAACATTTCATATAATAATGGTTTGGTGGTGATGAACTCCTTTAGCTCTTCCTTGTCTGGGAAACTCTTTATATGGCCATCGATTCTAAATGACAGCTTTGCAGGATAGAGTAATCTTGGTTGTAGGTTCTTGCTTTTCATCACTCTGAATATTTCTTGCCACTGCCTTCTATCCTGCAAAGTTTCTTTTGAGAAATCAGCTGACAATCTTATGGGAACTCCCTTGTAGGTAACTAGCTGCCTTTCTCTTGCTGCTTTTAAGATTCTCTCTTTGTCTTGAACCTTTTGCATTTTGATGATGATGTATCTTGGTGTGGGCCTCTTGGGGTTCATCTTGTTTGGGATTCTCTATGCTTCCTGGACGTGTATGTCTGTTTCATTCACCAAGTTAGGGAAGTTTTCTGCCATTATTGTTTCAAAAAGGTTTTCGATTTCTTGTTCTCTCTCTTCTCCTTCTGACACCCCCAAGATGCGAATGTTGGCACGCTTGAAGTTGTCCCAGAGGCTCCTTACACTTTCCTCATTTCTTTGGATTCTTTTTTCTTTTTGCTGTTCTGATTGTGTTTTTTTCTTCCTTATATTCCAAATCGATGGTTTGCTTCTTGGCTTTACCTACTATACTATTGAATCTGTGTAAATTGTTCTTTATTTCAGTTAGTGCCTCCTTCATTTCTGACTGTGCATCCTTCATTTCTGATTGCTCCTTTTTCATGCTCTTGGGGCCCTCACTAAGTTCACTGAGGTTCTCACTAAGCTCACTGAGCATCCTTATAAGCAGTATTTTGAACTCAGCATCTGTTAGGTTACTTATCTCCATTTCACTTAGTTCTTTTCCTGGGGTTTTGTTCTGTTCTTTCATTTGGGACCTGTTTGTCTCCTCATTTTGGCTGCCTCCCTGTGTTTGTTTCTATGTATTACTTAACAAGAGGTATGGGGCTCGCTGAGACCAAATGCTGCTTGTTTGAAAGAATTTAGGAAAACCTGAAGCAGGATCCAAGACAGGCCAATCCTATAGTTAACCAACTGGCAACAGCTTGGGTGGGCCTGAAAATTGGGTGGGGCGGGGCCTCAGGGAGTCACCAGGGTGGGGCTACCAGTGTGAGCCAGGTTGCTGGAGTCCCAGATATGGCGGCTGTCTGCCGTCCCAAGGAAGGGCTCACCAAAGGAACAAAGGCCTCTGACAGCATGTCTGTCCCAGAGAAAGCTCCCTCTCCAGCCCTCACTCCAATGCCAAACAGCTCAGTTCTTCCCTGTATGTCTCTGGTGCCCCTCGAGCTGCCTCCCCTCCAAGCTTAGAGGGAGAGAGTTCAGTAAGTCAGTGCGCGGGCCCTTTAAGAGGAGCTGCCTCGGGCTCCAGCCGCCTCAGCCTCCCTGAGCCTCAGTTCCCGCTAGTTTTTCTAGCCAGAAGTTATGAGGACTTCTCCTCCTGGCACTAGAACCCTGAGCGGGGCACCTGGTGTGGGACGGGGACCCCTCAATCCTCAGGGAGGACCTTCCCAGGTGAGGTATCCTCCAAATTCTTTTTTTTTATCCTCACCCGAGGACTTTTTTTTTTTTGATATTTTGTTCAGATAGAGTGGGAGGGAGGGAGGGAGGGAGAGAGAGAGAGAGAGAGAGAAACATCGATGTGAAAGGGACACATCGAGTGGTTGCCACCCACACGACCAAACTGCAACCGAGGTACATGCCCTTAGCGGGAACCGAACCCGGGTCTCTCTGAACCACAGGCTGATGCTTTAACCACTGAGCCAAACCGGCCAGGGCTCCTCCAAATTCTTATCTGCCACACGTGGGTGTGGGACCAGCCCATCTGCCTCTGCTCCTCCTACCAGTCTCGATGCAGCTGCTTCTTTAATTCTGTAGTTGTAGGACTTCCATTCAGCTTGATTTTAGGTGGTTTTGAATGATGATTGTTCTATAGCTTATTTATTTTTTTATTTTTTTGTTTGAGAGATTTTTTTTTTCTTTCTTATTTTATTTTTGTTACATATGTTTCTCCTTTTTTACCCCATTGACACCCTCTTTCCCATCCCCCCCCCAACCCCATCCCTGGCTTTGTTGTCCATGTCCATTGGTTATGCATACATGCATGTAAGTTCTGTGGTTTATCTCTTCCCGCCCCTCACCACCCCCTCTTCTGAGAGTTGTCAGTCTGTACCCTACGTCCACGTCTCTGGGTCTACCCAATTCCTCAGACTGTTATGTTTATTATATTCCACAAATAAATGAGATCATGTGGTATTTGTCCTTTTCTGCTTGGCTTATTTCACTTAGAATAATACTTTCCAGGTCCCTCCATGTTGTCTCAAAGGATAAGAGATCTTTCTTTCTTACAGCTGCATAGAACTCCATTTTTTTTTCTTTATGTTATATTTTTTAGCCAGTTTCCCCTAATAGTAACATCTTGCAAAACTACAGTACAATGTCACAATCAAGAGTCAGGTAAAGCCCTGGCCGGTTTGGCTCAGCGGTTAGAGAGTCAGCCCGCGGTCCAGAGAGACCCAGGTTCGGTTCCCGCTAAGGGCACGTACCTCGGTTGCAATTTGTCCCCAACCCCGGCTGGGTTGTGCAGGTGGCAACCATTCGATGTGTCCCTTTCATGTCAATGTTTCTCTCTTTCTCTCCCTCCCGCTCTATCTGAACAAAAAATGGAAAAAAAAAGTTAAAAAAAAAAAAAAAAAGAGTCAGGTAAAGAACATTTCCACACCACAAAGACTCACGTTGCCTTTTTACAGCCACACCCACTTCACTGTTGCCCTCGCCCCTCCTTAATCTCAAACAACCATTCATTTCTTCTCCATTTCTTTTGTTTTTATCCTCACCCGTGGACATTCTTGCATTCATCTTTAGATAGAGCAGGAGGGAGAGAGAGAGAAACATCGACGTGAAAGGGACACATCAAGTGGTTGCCACCCACACGACCCTAACCAGGGCCAGGGACAAACTGCAACTGAGGTACTTGCCCTTAGCGGGAACCGAACCCAAGACTCTCTGGTCTGCAAGCTGACACTCTAACCACTGAACCAAACCGGCCAGGGCTCTTCTCCATTTCTAATTTTTGTCATTTCAAGAATGTTACATGAGTGGAATCATATAGTGTGTTAACTTTTGGGATTGGCTTTTTTTCACTCAGCATTATTTTCCTGGAACTTCACCCAAGCTGTTGCATGTGTCAGTTCAGTCTTTTTATTGGTGAGTAGTATTCCACGGTATGGATGTGCCAGGGCAGTTATTTCCCCTCCCCCTGAGGCCAAGAGTCCCTACATAACTGAGAAAGTCATCTGTTCAGTTATCAACTTCCTCTTCTGGGTGTAAGAGAGACCCTTAGTCTCAGAAACTTTTTTCTTAGCCTTGAATAAGTGCCCAGTGCACATTGATAATTTTACTTACAACAGGCTGTCCTGGAGTAGGTGGTTTCTCCTCTCCATCACTCCCTGAAGATATATCATCTGCACCTCCAAAGAGATCCATGGTTCCACTATTATCTTCAGTATAGGAGGGAAAATGCTCAGTATTAGTATCTATAACAAAGGTTCTTCAAAGCTATCACTTCAATGTATTCCCAAGGTCTGGGCCACACCAGGAAACATTCAAACACCACTCTGAGCCCGGCTCTCAAAGATCTGACTAGTGTCTGTGGAGAGGCAATGGGGCAAACCCAGTGAAAGGCAGCAATGCAGAGAAGGTGCTTCTTTCTCCCTTCATTACTGCATCCTTGTTCTTCTTTCCTTTAACCCCAGGAGCCCAAATGTCCTCCTACCCTGTGTATACTCAAATGTGGGGCTTAAACAGTCCATACCGGCCTATTCTCTGCATAGTCCCTCAAGTTTTAAAATTACAGATCCATGTCTACCCAGGCCCTCCTCCTTACAAGCAGAACTTCAACCAGGTATAGGCAAAACAACAACAATAATCTGTAATAACCCAATAAATCAAGGTGGGATTGTAGAGGGGCTGAAGAGAAAGACCTGGAGGGTGGTCAGAAAGTGACTGCTTGAAACTGAGGTCATAAGAATTGTTACAATTATTCATAATGACATAGTCTAGGATAAAACTGTGAGTTACTGAGACAAAGTGGAGGACAGATCACTGAAAAAGAAGAGGCAACCTATCAGAATGGCCAAAGTCCAGCACAATGACAACAAATGCTGGCAAAAATATGAAGCAACAGGAACTCTCATTCTTTACTGGTAGGAATGCAAAATGATGCAGCCACTGTGGAAGAGAGTCTGGCTGTTTCTAACAGAACTAAATGTACTCTTACCAAATGCTCCAACAACTGTGCTCTATCTTTACCCAAAGATGCTACAAACTTATGTCCACACAAAAATCTGCACAAACATACTTATAGCAGCTTTATTCATAATTGCCAAAACTGGGAAGCAACCAAGATGTCCTTCAGTAGGTGAATGGATAAACTGGTACTTCCAGACAATGGAATAGGATTCAGCGCTAAAAAGAAATGAGCTATCAAGACGTGAAAAGATGTGGAGGAAATTTAATGTTTATCACTAAGTAAAACACATCAATCTGAAAATGCTATATACTATGTGATTCCCACTATATATTCTGGAAAAGGCAAAACTATGGAGACAGTAGAAGATGACTGCCAGGGGTTAGCAGGGAGAAAGGATGAATATGCAGAGCAAATAGCACTTGTAGGCCAGTAAAATCACTTTGTGTGATACTCTAATGATGAATACATGTTATTATACATTTGTCCAAAACCATAAAATATACAACACCATGAGTGAACGCTAATGTAAACTGTAAACTTTGGGTGATTATAATGTGTCAATATAGGTTCATCAATGTTAACAAATGTACCCTCTGGTGAGGAATGTTGATAATGGGGAAAGCTATACATGTATGGGGGCAGTGGGTATATGAGCAATTTCTACTCATCTCCCTCTACTATAAACCTTACACTGGTCTAAAGATATTAAGTCTTAATAATAATAATTAAAAAAAAGAAGAGGAGGAGGAGACAAGAAAGGTTAGGGTACTAAAAAGTTCATCTGTATCAGTGGTTCTCAACCTTCCTAATGCCGCGACCCTTTAATACAGTTCCTCATGTTGTATGTGGGCGTATCTGCATGTGGGCGGACCGCCTAGAAACGGATAGAGGAGCGGTGTCTCAGTTCCTAAGACCATTGGAAGTATGTTTTCCAATGGTCTTAGACGAGGGTCATTTGACTCCCAAAGGGGTCGTGACCCACAGGTTGAGAACCGCTGATCTAATCCATAGCTCGAAGAACCAGGTACTTCATCTGATATTAACCTGTTAAGAACTTAAGAACAAGCTGGAACTGTCATTCAAACTGAAGAATGAACACTGTCGCCTAAACCAGAGCCTCAGCTCCCTAACAACAAATTCACTCTACCTATAAATGAAGAAACGGGTTCTTCAAGTGATATAGCATAAAAAGTTTCTCATACCTGTACAACTGCCCTATGTACACTAAGTGTATCCACATTCTTTCTGCGGGTCTTCCAGTCTGGGGTAAACATCCAGGGGTGGGCAGGTACTACAATTAATTACAGAAAGAGAAATGGAAACAAATATATAAAAAAGAGGTAATGGAAGTACCTTTGGGTACGTCAGTGTCACTATCCGCTTCTGAATCAGATGCGATTGCATTCTTGCGTTTCATTCGCAAAACTTCATCTTCACTATCACTGCCTCTTGCAGATTCTGTAAGAGTAAAATTAGAGGTCCTGCATAATCAGTCATATCATAACTTTGAATGTTGTGCTTTAAAAGCAACATTGAGGATAAACATTGTAAGGGAGCATCCATACAGTGGAAAACTACTCAGTATTGACTATGAAGGAACTATTAATACATGAAACAACTTAGATGAATCTCAAATGCCTTATATGCTAATTGAAAGAAGATTAAGTGAAAGAAAAAAAAGGCTACATTCTATATGATTCCATTTACATGATGACATTCTCAAAAAGACAAACTTTAGTGACTAAATAGTTGTTTTTTGTTTTGTTTTTTGTTTTAATTTATCTTTACTGTTGTTTTAATTTACTGTATTACAGATGTCTTCCCTTTTTTCCCCATTGAACCCCTATGAGGGGGTTTTTTAGGGTGACAAATCTGTTCTGTATCTTGACTGTGGTGGTGATGGTTCACCAATTCTCTAAGTGTGTTAACATTAAAAGGACTGTACAGCCCAGCAGGTGTAGTTCAGTGGTTGAGCACTGACCCATGTACCAAGAGGCCGCCAGCTCAATTCCCCATGGGGGCACATGCCCAGGTTGTGGGCCAAATCCCCAGTGGGGGGCATGCAGGAGGCAGCCAGTAGATGTTCTCTCTCATCGATGTTTCTATCTCTCTCTCCCTCTCCCTTCCTCTCTCTCTAAAATCAATAAAGAAAAAACATTTTAAAGGACTGTACATACATACACAAAAATCACTTACTGTAGTTCATTTAAAAGTAAAGTGAATAAAAATAAACACTGGTTTCTGTAAGCAGAAAGACTTGGTAGAATGAGAAAAGCAGTACTGAAACTCATGATTCAATTTATCTGTAACTCGTTACAGAAAAAAAAAGAGGTAAAAATATTGCAATGGAAGAGACAAATGTATCATTTTTCTGGATGGTACAATTGTTTACCTAATTGTAAACTTTAAGAAAATCAAATGAACCACTGTAGAACTAGTTAATTAAGCAGAATGACCAGCTAGCTACAAGACTCCCTACTATAACCCTAGTCTTAGGTTAGTATGCTAGTATTTTAAAAGTAGGGCATAAGCCTTAACGATTCTCATAATATTAAAAATAACTCTACCCAGGACTAGTTACTGAACACTTACTGTAGTCCTATAGTTTATACAGACCTATACCCATCTCTGGAAAGTTTCTGACCTCTTCTTCCAAAAAATGCCAAAATGTAGTCTTGAGTACTATCCTGTGAGGTATGTATTACAGGAGAAAAAAAACCTTCCCCAAGATTTAAGCTAAAGAAACAGGATTAATATGTAATTATAATCCCTACAGAAATGAAACCATCCAGATATCACTTCTGGAAGGCTTCCAACCCAATCAAGGTGACTTTTATGTAACACAAAAATAAGATCTATACATTTAAAAAAATATTCTACATGAAGCATGTGTGAACTTGAGCAGAACAGTATAAACAACTATTATAAAAGGGGGCCCAGAGCCAAAGGTCGTCTGTATGTTTCCATCATTCTTTAGAGAATGCGTATTCTGACCCAAGCGCTTCTCCCTAGGGTGAGACTGCATGCTTCAAGCTATCACAGCTCACTGAGATCATCCAGCTGTTTTTCCATTTTCTGGATGTTATGTTCCCCAGGCAACCTCCTGATTATTATAAATTGGCATCGAATGTAGATTTTCCCCAAGGGAGGAATACAATGATAAGAAAAATAATTGATCTCCTTGACATGATTTTGCAATTCAATTTTAATAAATTAGTTTCTTGTGAATTTAATTAGTCTGAGTAAACTTGGATCCTGATTATCTCTGGATGATCAAATTTTGGATCTAAAAACCTGAGCTGGAACAAGTTGTTCACACCTCAGTACAGCTACCCTATGGGACGTTTCAATAGTTCTGTTTTTTCCCCCCAAGCAAATCTATTCTTACCTGAGGCTTGCTCTTCAGTTACCCACAGAAATGGAACCACTTCTATTCATTACAACACTCTCGCACCATACATCCTTCTCTAAGACTGTCCTCTTAAATTTTTTTCTTCCCGATCTATCATCAATTAACAAATGGCAGGGGGACAGAAATAATATAAAGATTAGGAAAAATTTTAAAAAGCAAAACGTACTGAGTTAGAAAGGCTGAAACAGAGGGACAGGAAAGAAAAATAATGTACTAAACATGAGACTGCAAAAAGAATAAATGGGATGTATCTGGATCTAGATGCTTCTACTAACCCATTTGATTCTCATAAATGAATTACCTGGCCCTGGCCAGTTTGCCTCAGCGGTAGAGTGTCAGCCCGCAGACCAATGAGTCACGGGTTCGATTCTGGCCAAGGGCACGTACCTCAGTTGGGTTTCGTCCCCAGCCCTGGTCAGGGTCTTGCAGGAGGCAACCAGTCAATGTGTCCCTCTCATGTCGATGTTTCGCTCTCTCTTTCTCTCCCTCTCTCTCCCTCCCACTCTATCTGAAGATAAACAGAAAAAATATCCTTAGGTGAGGATTAAAAAATAAATAAATAAATGAATTACCTGATTTATGGTCCTGTTCTTCTTCATCATCTGAATGCCTGTGTTCTTCATCTGAAGCCTGTGGCCTTTCATCATCAGAATTTTGCATTTTCTCATCATCAGACATCTGTGGCCTTTCATCATCATCAGAATTCTGTTTCTCATCATCATTATCAGAAGCTGCTGGCTGTTCATCATCAGAATTGGCCTTCTCTTCCTCAGACAGTTGTTGTCTCTCATCATCTGAAAGCTGAGGCCTGTCCTCATCATCTGTGTTCTGCATTTTCTCATCATCATCAGAATTCTGCAACTTATCCTCATCAGATCCTTGTGCCCTCTCATCATCATCAGAATTCTGTATCTTTTCATCATCTGACTGGTCGCTTTTATCTTCTCTGCCCCATTTTTCATCATCCGAATGTGCTTTTTCAGAACCTTCTGCTTCTGAGTGACGGCTCCCTCCATCTGATCCATGACCTTCATCTTCGTCATCATTATGGGCTTCTGATCCACTATGTTGATCAATATCTGAAGGGTCATTGTCTTCATGGTCAGAATGCTCAGAAGGTTCTGATCTATTGTCTGATCTCTCAGAGCGATTATCACTCCCACTCTGATGAGAAGCTCCCTCATCCTCACTGTCATCTCCAAACAGTTCCTTATTACTTGGTTTTCCTGAATCACCTCTTTCATCCTGATCACTTTCACTTCCTGAAGCATTACTGCCAGATGCCACATTCTCTTGATCAGAATCCGAGTCTGATCCAGAATCCGAATCTATGGAATCAGATAAACATTGGGTGATATCAGCAAAAAAGGGCAGAATAAGGATCACCAAAACCCCATCCATACATAAAAGCAATAAAAACCTTTGTCAAAAACTGTTAATATTAGTTTTCTTAGTACTCTAGAAATTAACCAATAGTTGCAGCAACCAGGAGAAAGCTTAACAAGAAAAAAGCAATTGAATTTTTAGAAAGAAAACAGAACTTTGTGGTGTTTTACAGAACCCTAGACATACCTTCCACCCACCACCCACTCCCCAGCTCAACGATGCCCTGAAGATAATAGCTTTCACCACTACTGGAGAAAGCAGAAAGGACCTCATTCAAAGAGAATCAAGGTTGCTAGTTTTGATGTCTGGCGGATTACTGAAGGACTGGCTCGAAGGGCTTGACTTTACCTCACCTAAAATGGAACTAGTTCAGTGTTGAGGCAGCTACTTGGGAGTGTTTGTAAAAAACATTTACAGGCAAATTTATTAGTTGCCTCAACCTGGAACAATGGATGGCTGTTGGAGCAAATAATAGACTAACCAAAAAGCTTGGGAGGAAAGGCAGGGAATTACATAATATGGGGAGTAAGGGTTTTTTTAAAGCTCCCATATACTCCTAGAGATCAGAAAGGACACATACTTGCCCAGGGCTGTGCACACACTCAGGAAAGAACTGAGAAAGCCCTAAGTTCTCAATGCTGGATGACCTCAGGCTTCACACAAGCAGCAAATAAAGACAAGGACAGGTTGAAAAATATCTGGTTGAGCCCTGGCCAGTTTGGCTCAGCGGTTAGAGCGTCGGCCTGTGGTCCAGAGAGACCCGGATTCGGTTCCCGCTAAGGGCACGTACCTTGGTTACGTTTGTCCCCAGCCCGGGTTGGGGTTGTGTGGGTGGCAACCAGTTGATATGTCTCTCTCACATCGATGTTTCTCTCTCTCTCTCTCCTCCCTCCTCTCCCTCCCACTCTATCTGAAGATAAATGCAAAAAAAATGTCCTCGGGTAAGGATAAAAAAACTTGAATGGACATTTCTCCAAAGTTATACAAAAGGCCAACAAACACATGAAAAGATGCTCAACATTATTAGTCATCAGGAAATGCCAATCAAAACCAAACTGAGCCCATCAGGCATGGCTAAATTAAAAAATAAATAAATAAAACAAGGATGTGAAGAAATGGAACCCTCAAACATTGTTAGTGGTAGTGTAAAATGGTCCAATAACAGGGGAAAAGGGTTTAGTTCAGCGATTTTCAACATATTTCATCCACAGCACAAATTACTACAATTCTGTGGCACATCAAAAAATACCTTTTTTGTCGATCTGACAAAAAAAAAAGGTATAATTTTGATTGATTTAAAAAAAAGAAACACCTGTAATTACCTATCCTTTTTGCCCCACAGTGACTGTTTTTAAAAATCAAGTGCCGCTCTGGCAGGTGTGGCTCAGTTGATTGAGCGTAGTCCTGTGCATCAAAAGGTCCTATGCATTGAAAGGTCGCTGGTTTGATTCCTGGTCAGGGCATATGCCTGAGTTGCTAGCTCAGTCCCTGGTGGGGTTGTGCAGGAGGCAGCTAAGTTTCACTCTCACATCGATATTTCTCTCTCCCTCTCCCTTCCTCTCGCTCTAAAAATTAATTTAAAAAATAGTTTAAAAATAGATAAATAAAATAATAAATAAATAAAGACGAAGTGCTTATCCATCTACAATATACATAAACCTTGAAAACATTATGGAAAGAAAACAGACACAAAAGGCCCACCTATTATACAATTCCATTTACATAAAATATCTACAATAGGTAAATCTATAGACACAGAAAACAGACTGGTGGACAGATGGGGGCTGAAGAAGAAGCAAATAAGAAGTAACTGCCTACCTAGCCAGTGTGGCTCAGTGGTTGCACATTGACCCATGCACCAAGAGGTCACCGGTTTGATTCCTGGTCAGGGCATATGCCCAGGTGGTGGGCCTGATCCCCAGAGGGGGGCATACAGGAGGCAGCCAGTCAATGTTCTCTGTCATCAATGTTTCTTTCTCTCTCTCTCTTTCTTTCTCTCTCTCTCTCTCTCTCTCTCCCCCCCTTTCTCTCTCTAAAATCATTAAAGAAAAAAATTTTTTTAAATTGGAGGAATCATGCTACCAGATACCAAACTATATTACAAAGCCATAGTAATAAAAAGAGCATGGTACTGGCATAAAAACAGACATTCAGATCAACGGAACAGAATAGAGCCCAGAAATAAACCCATGCCTCTATGGTCAATTAGTATTTGATAAAGAAGGCAAGAACATATAATCTGATAAATATAGTCTATTCTGTAAATGGTGTTGGAAAAATTGAACAGATACATGTGAAAAAAATGAAACTAGACCACCTTCTTACACTATGCACAAGAATAAACTCAAAATGGATAAAGACTTAAACACTGACTCAAAACCATAAATATTCTAGAAAAAAACATAGGCAGTAAAATCTTGGACATTTCTCATAGCAATATTTTTTTTTCTGCTATATCTTCTCGGGCAAGGGAAACAAAAGAAAAAATGAACAATGAGTTTACATCAAACTAAAAGTTTTACACAGCAAAGGAAACCATCAACAAAATGAAAAGACAACCCACTGAATGAGAGAACATATTCACTAATGATACATCTGACAAGGGGTTAATATCCAAAATTTATAAAGAACTCATACAACTCAACACCAAAAAAAAAACAAACAAACAAGAACAATCCAATTAAAAAGTAGCCAAAGGACATACATAGACACTCCTCCAAACAGGACATACAGATGGCTAATAGACACATAAAAAGATGTTCAACGTCACTAATCATCTGAAAAATGCAAATTAAAACCACAATGAGATATCACCTCACACCTGTCAGAATAGTTATAAATCCACAAATGACAAGTGTTGGCAAAGACGTGGAGAAAGGGAACCCTGTGCGCTGTTGGTGAAAATGCAGATTGATGCAGCCACTGTGGAAAGCAGTATGAAATTACCTCAAAAAGTTTAAAACGGCCCTGGCCAGTCTGACTCAGCGGTTAGAGCGTCGGCCTGCTGTCCACAGAGACCCGGGTTCTGTTCCTGCTAAGGGCACATACCTCAGTTGCAGTTTGTCCCCGCCCTGGTTGGGTTGTGCGGGTGGCAGCCACTCCACGTGTACTTTTCACATTGATGTTTCTCTCTCTCTTCCTCTCTCTCCCTCCCACTCTATCTGAACGAAAAATGAAAAAATGTCCTCAGGTGAGGATAAAAAAAAAAAAGTTTAAAATGGAACTGCCTTATAACCCAGCAATTCCACTTTTGGGAATATATCTGAAGATATATTTGAAACACTAATTCGAAAGAATATATGCACCCCTATGTTCATTGCAGCATTATTTACAATAGCCAAGATTTGGAAGCAGCCCAAGTGCTCATCAGTAGATGAGTGGATAAAAAGCTGTGGTACGTTTACACAATGGAATAGTACTCAGCTATAAGAAGGAAATCTTACCTTTTGTAACAGCACTGATGGACCTGGAGAGTATTATGATAATGAAATAAGCCAGTCAGAGAAAGACAAGTACCATATGATTTCACTTACATGTGGAATCTAATAAACAAAATAAACTAACAAACAAAATAGAAACAGACACATAGATACAGAGAACAAACTGACAGTTGTCAGAGGGGGTTTGAGGGGGCTAGGTGAAAAAGGTGAAGGGATTAAGCAAAAGAAAGAAACAAACAACAACAAAAGCCAGCCTCACAGATACAGACACAGTATGGTGATTACCAGAGGGAAAGGGGAGTGGGGAGAGGTAGAACAGGGTAAAAGGGAGAAAAATGGTAATGCAAGGAGACTTGACTTGGGGTGGTGAACACACAATACAATATACAGATGATGTGTTACAGACCTGTACATCTGAAACATATATAATTTCATGAACCAATGTCACCTCAATAAATTCAATAAAAAGAAAACAAGTAGCAAAATGGCAGAAGTCCTTCCTTATCAGTAATTACTTAAATGGAAATGGATTTATCTCTCCATTGAAAAGGCAGAAATTGGCAAAATGGATTTTACAAATGATTCATATATATGCTGTCTGCAAGAGATTCACTTTACAACCAAATGCACAAATTGGTTGAAAGTAAAAGAATGGAAAAAGATATTCCATGTAAACCACTCAACAAACTAAGAATAGAAGGGAACCGCTTCATCCTGATAAAAGGCATCTGTGACATCCCCCACAGCTAATACCATATGTAATGCTGAAGACATGAATGCTTTCTTCCTAAAATCAGGAACAAGGTGAGGATGTCTACTCAACTCTTCTACTCAACACTGTATAGAAAGTTCTATCCAGGACAATTAGGCAAGCAAAAGAAATAAAAGGTATCCAAATTGAAAGTAAGAGTAAAACTATCTCTATTCACAGATGACATGATTATATGCTTAAAATCCTAAAGAATTCATACACACACACACACACACAAACTAGAGCTAATACATTCAACAAGGTTATGAGATACAAGATCATACAAAAATCAGTTGTATACACTAGCAATCAACAATCCAAAAATGAAATTAAGAAAACAATTCCAGTCCGGTTGGTGTGGCTCAGTGGTTGAGCGTCACCCCATGCACCAAGAGGTCGCTGGTTCGACTCTCGGTCAGGACAAATGCCCAGGTTGTGGGCCCAATCCCCAGTGGGAGGCACGTAGGAGGCGACCTGTCATTGTTCTCTCTCATCCATGTTTCTATCTCTCTCCCTCTCCCTTCCTCTCTCTCTAAAATCAATAAAGGAAAACAAATAAAAAATAAATAAAAGAAAACAATTTCACTTGCAATGGTATCCAAAAGGATAAAATACTTAGAAATAAATTTAACCTAGGAGGTGCAGGATTTATACAATAAAAACTACAAAACATTGTTGAAAGAAATTAGACTACTGGCATATTTATGTATGGAATAAACACCCTGGGCCTAGGAAGGGAGTCTAGCCATTATTACGCCAAGAAATTTGTCAAGCACAGTTATTTCTACAACTCTTTTAGCACAGGGAGATAATGAAATATGCTAGGCAAAACAGGAATTACCCTGTCACATTCACACTATCTTAAGGACCAAGAGCAACCTTCAAGGACAAATTTGGAAGTAAATCCTATAGAGTTATATTATTTAATGGTAAAATGAAAGTAAGCAATAACAGACTTACAAGAAAGTAAAACAAACCTAGACAAGCAGTTAGCTCCACACACTAAGTTTGCAAATGGGAAAGCACTGCAGGATAGATGTTATTAAACTATTATTTCTACCCATCCAATTATTTATCAAATAGTCATTAAGCACCAATGTAAGCATATAGAGAAGTGGGGAGAGCAGAGACAATCTTTTCATCATTATATCCCCAACACCTAGTAAAGTAGCTGGAACAGGATAGTGCATCAATAAAAACTTATTGGCCTAGCTGGTGTGGCTCAGTGGTTGAGTGTCAACCCATGCACCAAGAGGTTTGATTCCCTGTCAGGGCACATGCCCAGGTTGTGGGCCAAATCCCCAGTGAGGGCATGCAGGGGGCGGCCAATCGATGTTCTCTCTCATCAATGTTTCAATCTCCCTCTCCCTTCCTCTCTAAAATGAATAAACAAAAATAAAATAAAAACTTATTGAATGAATTAACTTAATTGAAGTGAGTCATGGGAGGGTTCAGGTGGAACTGTGACTTGAAAGGAAAACAGGATATGGACAAGCAAAATTGAGGGGAAAATGAAAACATTAGCAAAGATAGTGGCAAATAAAGGACTCTATATATGTAGTACATAGGACTCTACTTCCAGACTCATCCAGAGAAGAACCTCCTGGAAGATTTCCACCTGATGCTTTCTTCACTACACTCTAAAAATATGGATATATTGGGGTTAGAAGAAAAAAACACACACACAACCACAATAATGCACTTCGCTTAGGAAAAATGTAGGTAATTTACTTTGAGCCCGGAGGGTTGCAAGAATTCTGAACTTAGTCTTGGGCCCCTTTTCACTTTTCAAATACAGTAACTCATTCATATTTCAAACTCAAATATCCACAGTCCCTGTGCCAGAAATACGTCTACGCCTCATAAACATTCATTCATTCATTTCATCAACAAATCCTTCATCTCGCCTCTCCAAACACAGACCCCATACGCTCCTTAAGCTAATATCACAGACTGAAGATATGCTAGAGTTTCTGCACAGGCTCTGGGAGGACACATTCTCTCCCGTGCGCAAGCCTAGGAGTAGCCCTGTCCGGGTACCCCTCCCAGACTCCTCACCCAGACATCTCAAGCTCTCCGTCACACCATGGTCTGGTTTCGTTCAACAGAGCTTTCTCAGTCCCTCCATAAATTCGTCCACCCATTCCTCCTATTCCTGAACACCTCATTCCCATTCACTCACAAACAGCCCTTACTCTGCGTCAGCCTATGCAAGACAGCTCAGAGCAGGACCCCAAGGTTTCGTGCCTCCACCGGTGCCCCGCGCCCCCTTCGCTCCAAATGCTCCCAAGGCCCGCATGCTCCGCGAACACCAAGAATCGCGAGGCGCGCACGCTACGTCTGTCCCTCCATTCCCGCCGCTGGAGAAGGCTGGCACCGCCGAGGGAGGCTGGCACCGCCTGGAGTGCAGGGGGCGCAGAGGCAGGAGTGGAGGAAGTGCGACCATTCGCACGTAGCGTCTTAGCGTCCGCAGACCCGGAACAGGACTGCGGTCGGGATCTGGCCGCAGAAGGCCTGCCACGCGCCCCTCCCGCGAAGCCCAGTCGACCCCACCTTTACGCTCAGCATCGCTGTCGGCGTCGCTCCCGAAGAGGTCCTCCATATCCGCCATGGCCGCGCAAGTCCGCCGTTGCCTTGGCTGGGGGCTGCACCGCGGCTGTCTTTACGGCACTGAACCAACGAAGCGCGACAGTGTCGCAAAGATTTGCTAAAAGGCTCTTTCCTTCTGTGACCTAGTTTTTTGCGTGCACCGTGAACCTGCTTGTCGACGCTTACGCGTTCACAGGGTAGACAAACCCCGCCCTTTCTTCACTGTCGTTTCCTATTGGCGAGGGGTGGATGTCTGGAGAATGAGCGGTGTTTGGCACGCTCCCCAGAAGTGCCTCTGACTCTTAAACTTGCCAGTAGTCAGGCCTGAGTCCTTTGTTTCCTATTAACAAGTGGTTCTCAATTTGTTGAGAATTTCAAAGCGCTTTTTTTGGTATGTGGGTTATATCTGTTGCTATTTACTGTATTAGTAATCAAAGCATAAATTTAAAAAATTTATTTTAGTCCTGGCTGGTTGTTCAGCGGTTAGAGCTTCGGCCTGTGGACAAGGGAGTCCCAAGTTTGGTTCCTGCTAAGGGCAGGTACCCCGGTTGCAGTTTGTCCCCAGCCCCGCTTGGGGTCGTGTGGGCAGCAACTCCATGTGTTTCTCTCACATCAATGTTTCTCTCTCTCCCTCCCTCCCTCTCTCTCTCTCCCTCCCTCCCTCTCGCTGTATCTCAAGATGAATGCTGAAATGTCCTCAGGTGAGGATAAAAAAAACATTTCAGCCCTGGCCGGTTTGGCTCAGCGGTTAGAGCCTCGGCCTGCGGTCCTGAGAGACCCGGGTTCGGTTCCCGCTAAGGGCGCGTACCTCGGTTGCAGTTTGTCCCCGGCCCTGGTTGGTCGTGCGGGTGGCAGCCACTCGATGTGTCCCTTCGCATCGATGTTTCTCTCTCTCTCTCCCTTCCTCTCTCTCCCTCCCACTCTATCTGTACAATAAATGGAAAAATATCCTCAGGTGAGGATAAAAAAATAAAAAAAAAATTTCATTTCAAAATAATAAACAGGTTAACATAAATAGCATTTTTAGATTTTGAATGACTACATTTTTTAAGAAAAAAATTAGAATTGTGAAGTTGTTTTACAGTTTTGAAAATTATTGTCTGGCTTAAAAGAAGACAGTTGAATTCTTATACCTGCTTTTACATTCAATCTGTTTGGTTGATGGCATATGAAGAAAATCTGGCCTCTTGCAGGTGTGTATGTAATTGGGAAAGGGAAGACCTTTCAGAGCCCACTCCTGCGAAGGGGTGTCCCTTGGACCACTCGCAGCTTTAGAGCAATGTTATCTCAAACATCAAAATTTTCCATCCTGTGAAAAGCAAGAACCTACAACCAAGATTATTCTATCCTGCAAAGCTGTCATTTAGAATCGATGGCCATATAAAGAGTTTCCCAGACAAGAAAAAGTTAAAGGAGTTCATCACCACCAAACCGTTATTATATGAAATGTTGAAGGGTCTTTTTAAAGAAAAAGATAAAATATATGAACAAACAAAATGGCAATGAATACATACCTGTCAACAATTGAATCTACAAACAATGAACAGGCAGAACAGAAACATTCTCATAGATACAGAGAACATTTTGTTGGTTGCCAGATGGGAGGGGGGGGGTTGGGGAAATGGGTGAAAAAGGTGAAGGGATTAAGAAGAACAAATTGGTTGCTAGACTGACAAACCTCAAAGGGAAGGGGTTTGAGAGGTGGTAAGAAATAAACCAAAGAACTTATATTCATAACCAGTGGACACAGACAACAGTGTGGGAAAAGGCGTGAGTGGGGAGAAGGGGGTCAATGGGGGGAAAATGAGGAACATCTGTAATACATTCAACAATAAAGATTTTTTAAAAAGAAAGCTAAAATGAAAAAAAAAAGAAAGAAAAATATCCTTGGGTGAGGATTTAAAAAAAAAAAATTGATATAAAAAAATTTTCCATCCTGATCCAGTACACACATTATGTAAAAAATTGAAATAAATATTTCACAAAACAATAATTCCCTTATTTTTTTTTTTCTTTATCCTCACTCGAGGGCATTTTTCCATTTTTTTTTTTTTTTTTTTTTTATCCTCACCCGAGGACATTTTTCCATTTTTTGTTCAGGTAGAGTGGGGGGGGGGGAGGGGAAGAGAGAGAGAGAGAGAAACATCGATGTGAAAGGGACACATCGAGTGGCTGCCACCCGCACAACCGACCAGGGCCGGGGACAAACTGCAACCGAGGTACATGCCCTTAGCGGGAACCGAACCCGGGTCTCTCAGGACCGCAGGCCGACGCTCTAACCGCTGAGCCAAACCGGCCAGGGTGCATTTTTCCATTTTTTGTTCAGATAGAGTGGGAGGGAGAGAGAGAAATATCGATGTGAAAGGGACACATCGAGTGGTTGCCACCGGCATGACCCAACCAGGGCCAGGGACAAACTGCAACCGAGGTATTGCCCTTAGCGGGAACCAAACCTGGGTCTCTCTGGACCACAGGCCACGCTCTAACCGCTGAGACAAACTGGCCAGGGCTAGTTCCTTTCTAAGATGCAGTCTAAGATTCCTTATTCTCTTTTATTTCAGCCTTTTTTGTTTGTTTGTTTTGTAATGTTGGTAGGCAATGCACCCACTAAATTGATTTCATGATTTATTAATGGTTGCAAATTGCAGCTAAAACATTATTCAAAGGGTTCCATTGGCTTGTTTATGTTGCTGAGAAAAAGGTTAATTTTGCTAGGAAATGTGGCTACAATTGTACATTGGAAAATCTGACAGTAATAGAGTCTTCATAATAAGTTAATTCTAGGTAAATCCTCCTGCCTTACAGAAGCTCAAAAAAATGAAGTGCCTTGCATATAAAAAACTGGGTCTATTTTAGAAAGCTTAAATTTTTGTTTTTAAAAATGTACATCTTGTGCTAAAGTATTACCTAATTAGGCCAGTATGAGTGTTTTGACCTTGGACAAGCAACCTGGGTTTTTAGTTTGCAGATTATGAGATATATATATATATCTCCTCACCTGAGGACACTTTTGCATTTATCTTCAGATAGAGAGGGAGGGAGAGAGGGAGGAAACATACACATGAGAGAGACACATCGACTGGTTGCCACCCACACAACCCCAACCGAGGCTAGGGACAAACTGCAACTGAGGTACGTGCCCTTAATGGGAAATGAACCCAGGTCTCTCTGGTCCGCAGTCCGACCCTCTAACCGCTGAGCCACACTGGCCAGGGCATGAGATATATTTTTGTTACAAATAAGAGTGCCTGTCAGGGTTCAAATGGGAAAGAGATGTGACTGGATATGTTATTATCCATCCTATATTGTTAATGAGTAGATAGATGGGATCACTTGAAAACGTTGTGAAATACTGGACAAACAAGTATTCTATTTGATTGAGATTCAGTTTCATTTTCTTTTATATATGTATATATAATCCCATTTCAGGAGTCTATAAAAGCTGTTAGAAGTATTGAATAAAGCTGCTGCTGCTGCTGCTGCTTCCTCCTGATCTCGGCTCCATGAGATAGATAGATAGATAGATAGATAGATAGATAGATAGATAGATAGATAGATAATTCCTTACCCGAGGATATTTTTCTATTTATCATTAGGTAGAGTGGGAGGGAGAGAGAAAGAGAGAGACAGAGAGAAACATCAATGTGAGAGAGCCACATCGACTGGTTGCCTCCCGCATGATCCGACCAGGGCCGGGGACGAATCACAACCGAGATATGTGCCCTTGACTGGAATCGAACCCGAGACTCATTGGTCCGAGGGCCGATGCTCTAACTGCTGAGCCAAACCAGCTGGGGCAAGATTTAGATTCACTTTCATTTTCATTTAAAGCACTATCCTTGTGTTAGGACCTGGGAACTTGGCCTGTTGTTGATAAATGTCGTGGTCCAGGACATGACCCCGGAACTTGCTGCGCAGGTACAGACCCTGTTTTCTTACATAAGCATGACACAGCAAAACCTAGTACACGAGTGCCACACACCACTCTGTTTAGATCATCCCATTTCAGGAGTCTATAAAAGCTGTTAGAAGTACTGAATAAAGCTGCTGATGCTGCTGATTCCTCCTGATGTCGGCTCCGTGAGCTTTCTTTACCCTGGTATCACACCAAAGAAACCTCCCCTACAACCCTTGATAGATGACAGGGTGTAGTTGGCCGGATGAGGTGAGATGCCCCAACAGCCCCTAGCGAGGGGCAGCCCCAGATGGGTGAGATGTGGCCCCCAACATCCCTCTAGTACCCAGTGGTGGCATAGCTGATGGCCTGGATGCTGCTGGAAGATTGGGACATTGTATGTCCCTGGCTGAAGAGGTGCAAAAGGCTTTGGAAATGCTGGAACCGAGCATTCCCACGGTGCATCAAGAGGCTGCGGGCTGTGTGGCTTGGATGTTCCTGCCAGTCTTGCATCATGCCAGTCGAGACATCCAGGACCTCACAAACTAAATGCCGCAGCTACAGTGGAAGGAGGAGAACTTGGAGCAGCACCTGGCAGTGGCTGAGCTCATGTGTCCTAGTCCTTGCTGTGTCATGCTTATGTAAGAAAACAGTGGCCTGTTTGGTGTGGCTCAGTGGTTGAGCATCAACCCATGCACCAAGAGGTCGCCAGTTCGATTTTCAGTCAGGGCACATTGTCCAGGTTGCAGGCCAATCCCCACTGGGGAACGTTCAGGAGGCGGCCAATCGATGTTCTCTCTCATGAATGTTGCTATCTCTCTCCCTCTCCCTCTCTCTCTAAAATCAATTAAGAAAAATATTTTTAAAAAAATTTTAAATATAAAGAAAGAAAACATGATCTGCGCCTGCTCAGCCAGTTTCGAGATCATGTCCTGAACCACAGCCTCTATCAACAGGCCAAGTTCCCAGGTCCTAACAGTACTATCCTTGAAAAGTAATCTTAAATTGAATTACAGTGAGACATGCTGAATCATGTAGCCCATATCATGCATAGCAGAATTAATGTGTTTTCCCACATGGATAATTCAAAGCAAATAACTTCCAGTTGTTTGATTTGTTTTTGTTTTTGCTATATCTTATGCTGATCATTGTTCTTCTGTTCATTGTCTTCAGATGGGATATAATACAATCAATTAGATATCAGCTGAATCAATCACAATAATTTTTCAGTGTGGCTTGCCTAAGATTACACCCAGATCACTTTCACTGATGTTTAGAGTGTTCAAATAATCTTTTCATTTACTACCAGAGATGGAAAAGTTCATATTGGGTGTGTGTTTTACTAATTAACCCAGGTGTTGAGATAATTGCATTTTTTTTAATCCTCACCTGAGGATATTTTTCCATTGCTTCTTAGATAGAGTGGGAGAGAAGGAAAAAGAGAGAAAAACATCGATGTGAGAGAGACATATCAATTAGTTGATCACCTGCACAAAAGGGTCCCACCAAGGTCAGGGATCAAACCTGCAACCCAGGTACATGCCCTTGACCAGGAATCGAACCTTCAGTCAGCAGGCCAATACTCTAACCGCTGAACCAAACTGGCCAGGGCAAGATAATTTCTTGGTTTCCTCCCAGAGATGAAGAATTTCATCTATTAAGTGTGTAAGACTGAATAAAACAACTCCAGAGTACCTTTACCTTGTTTCCTGATTTTTGAGAGATTGTCCCTTTTCCCCATGTTCTGCCTTCATAACATGAAGAGGGATCCTCAGAATAGTGACCTTTGAAACCCCATGATACCCTAAAAGAACAGAGGTTCAACTGGATCGATTGATGACAACACATGTATCATTACTTTTTTTTTTTTTTTTGGCATTTAACTACAGATAGAACAGGAGGGAAGGCGGGAAGAGAGAGAGAGAAACATCGACGTGAGAGAGACATATCAACTGGTTGCCATCCACACGACCCCAAATGGGGCCGGGGACAAACTGCAACTGAGGTACGTGCCCTTAGCAGGAACCGAACCTGTGACTCTGGTCCACAGGCCAGCGCACTAACTGCTGAGCCAAACTGGCCAGGGATATCATTACATTTTTACAAAATAGCAAAAATACCTTTAAAACTCATAAAATATATGCTCACATCAAGTTGCAAAACAGGAATATGTGTTTTTATTATTTTTTTATTTAGGTTAATCCTCACCCAAGAATATTTTTCCATTGATTTTCTTTTTTGGTGCATTTTTTTTTTTATCTTCAGATAGAGCGGGAGGGAGACAGTGCGGAAGAGAGAGAGAGAAACATTGATGCAAGAGAGACATATCGAGTGGTTGCCACCCACAAGACCCTAACAGGGGCTGGGGACAAACTGCAACTGAGATACGTGCCTTTAGTGGGAACTGAACCCGGGACTCTGGTCTGCAGGCTGACACTCTAACTACTGAGCAAAACTAGCCAGGGCTTTCCATTGACTTTTATTTGTTTTTTTTTTTGTTGTTGTTTTTTTTTTAATCCTCACCCGAGGACATTTTTCCATTTTTTTTTTTTTTTGTTCAGACAGAGCAGGAGGGAGAGAGAGGAAGAGAGAGATAGAAACATCGACGTGAAGGGACACATCGAGTGGCTGCCACCCGCACGACCAACCAGGGTCGGGGACAAACTGCAACCGAAGTACATGCCCTTAGCGGGAACCGAACCCGGGTCTCTCCGGACCGCAGGCCGACGCTCTAACCGCTGAGCCAAACCGGCCAGGGCTGTTTTTGTTTTTTTTTTTGTGGTATGTGCACCTAGTGGGAACCGAACCCAGGACTCTCTGGTCTGCAGGCTGACGCTCAGCCGCTGAGCCAAACTGGCCAGGGCTCCATTGCCTTTTAGAGAGAGTAGAAGGGAGGGAGGGAGAAAAGGAAAGAAACATCCATGTGAGAGAGACACATTGGTTGGCTGCCTCCCGTACTATCCCTGATCTGGACTGGGGATTGAACCTGCAACCAAGGTACGTGCCCTTGACCAGGAATCAAAACTGAGACCTTTCAGTCCATAAGCTGATGCCCTAACTGCTAAGCCAAACCAGTCAGGGAGAAATATATGTTTTTAAATTTGTATAATATCTTTCTTTTTTTATCCTCATCCGAGGACATTTTTCCATTTTTTTTTCAGATAGAGTGGGAGGGAGAGAGAGAGAGAGAAACATCGACGTGAAAGGGACACATTGAGTGGCTGCCACCCACATGACCCACCAGGGCCAAGGACAAACTGCAACCGAGGTACACGCCCTTAGCAGGAACCGAACCCGGGTGTCTCTGGACCACAGGCCGACGCTCTAACCACTGAGCCAAACTGGCCAGGGCTGTATAATATCTTAAAGTCTTAGAAGAAAAAAAAACAGCTTGATTAAACAATACATTAACTGGCCCTGACCAGTGTGATTAGAGCGTCAGCCCACCCACCAAAGGGTCTCAGGTTTGGTTCCCAGTCAAGGGTATGTACTTGGGTTGCAGGTTTGATCCCCAGCCCAGTCAGGGCTTGTGCAGGAGGCATCAATGCAAAAAAAAGTATATATATATGTCTTTGGGTGAGGATTAACAAAAACAAACAAAACAATGCATTAACTGAAAATTCAGTCCATTTATAGTAAACTGCCACTCCACAGGAGGATCATATGACTTATTTCTGAGTACTGTAGAAGGAGCTAGTCTTCAGAAGGGGCAGGTTGATCTGAATTTAAGAAAGAAAGAGAAAGAAAGAAAGAAAGAAAGAAAGAAAGAAAGAAAGAAAGAAAGAAAGAAAGAAAGAAAGAAAGAAAGAAAGAAAGAAAGAGAGCCCTGGCCGGTTGCTCAGTGGTTAGAGCGTCAGCCCGAGGACCAGTGACTCACGGGTTCAATTCTGGTCAAGGGCACATACCTCAATTGCGGTTCATCCCTGGCCAGGGTCAGGGTCATGCAGGAGGCAACCAGTTAATGTGTGTCTCTCTTTTTCCCTCCCTCTCTGTCCCTTCCTCCCACTCTGTCTGATGCTAAATAGAAAACTGTCCTCCGGTGAGGATTAAAAAAATAATAATAATAAAGAAAGGAAGAGAGAAATCCTGCAATAGACAGTGGGGCAGCTCATTTCTTGGAAGACACCAAGCATTTATTCACTCATAGTCTGCCTTTATTAGATTCTTTACTGAACTGGATCCCTACAATGTGTGCTACAGGGATATAAAAAATAGGAATATAAAAAGGATACCAAACATGATTTCTTTATATATGTAAAAGAGTGTGGGGGAAATAAAACAAATGATCTAAAATATTTAAAGAATTTTAGTTTCAGCCCGGCTGGCGTGGCTTAGTGGTTGAGCATTGACCCATCCACCAAGAGGTCACTGGTTCAATTCCCAGTCAGGGCACATGCCCCAGTTTCAAACTTGATCCCTAGTAGGGGACATGCAGGAGGCGGCCAATCGATATTCTCTCTTACCAATGTTTCTCTCTCTCTCTCTCCCTCTCCCTTCCTCTTTCTCTCTCTCTAAAAAAAAATAATAATATATATATGTGTGTGTATATATGCATGTGTGTGTGTGTATATATATATGTATATATAAAGAATTTTAGTTTTAGAAGTAAATTATAAACTTTATACAGGTGCTGAAGAATGGAAAGCCAGAAAATGATCATTATGAATAGGATTAGTCAAGAAAAGTTGCTTAGACAGTGCTATGGTCTGAATATTTGTGTCACCCTCAAAATTCATCTTGAAATCCTAATACCAAAGTGATAGTATTAGAAGATGGGGCCTTTGGGAGGTGATTAGGTCATTAGGGTGGAGCCATCATGAATAGGATTAGTACTCTTATCAGAGAACTCTCTATCACTTCTAACTGTAAGGACACAGTTAGAAGGGGCTGGCTTTGAGTCAGCTCTCGCGGAAATGCAACCATACTAGCTTCTTGATTTTGGATCTTCTGGCCTCCAGAACTGTGAAAAAAAAAACTTCTGTTATTTATAAGCTACCCAGTCAGTGGTATTTTGTTATAGCAGCCCAAATGGACAGAAAGATAGAATAACTCAAACTATATTCATGAAATAATGGGAGGGAACGCAGCTTTCAGGATATAAAATTGAGCAGAACCTAAAAATTCAACCAAGCAAGGCTTCAGTTAGTTTATCAAATCTATTCTCTGATTCACATGAAGTTTCAGAATACTGGGGATAAAGAGAACATTTAAAAACTTCTAGAGAGAAAAATCAGCTGACATAGAAAGAATCTGGCATTTTTAAAATGACATTGGACTTCTCAACAACAATTCTGAAAGTTAGAAAACAATCATAAATTGTTAGAAAACAAAATCCTCAAGGAAAATGATCCACTCTAGCATTCCATAACCATCAAATTATCATTAAGTACAAGGGAAAAATAATGATAATGGGCAGAAGCCCGCCTCTAAGTAAGCAGTCTAACATCCCGGAAGCTGTGATTCTTTAAAGAAGCCCAAATAGACCAGGCTAAGACCAAATGGAGAGGACCTGCCACTACATAAAGGGAGAGGCTGACATCCTCCAATGATATAGACCTCTTGCCTTCCAGCTCCACTCTGAATGCAACCTCAGTGAGAGACCCCAGGGCACAAAAGCACAGCTGAGCCTTTCCTCTTTCCTGTCTCGCAGAAACCAGGAGACAGTAAGCGGGTGTTGTGGCGTAACGCCCCTAAATTTTGAGTAGGTTCATGACACAGCGATACCAACTGGAAGAGTCACTCAGAAATTTTACAATCTATGAATTGTAGTCCACCAAAATGAGGGACTAAACCAAGAAAAAGAAAAACATTAGAGGCAAGAAACTCAAGATTGGAAACAGGCAAAAGAAATTAGCAGCATGACAGTTGGGCCTGCAGGCCTAGGGGGCTGCTGGTCCAGATCGGAGCAAGAGGACAGAAGTTTCCAAGAGAAAGCAGGCTAAGAAGGAAACAAACTAATAGAATACCTGCTACATTTACTCATCCAATAAGGATTTTAGTGCTTTCTCTGTGTCAAAAACTCATCTAGGTACTGTAGATACAACAGAAAATAAAGTAGAACAAGTGTCTGTGGCATTTTGGTGGAGATGAGACACAATAATGGAATGTACTGTACTTATTTAATATATTAGTTTTATATATTTATATCTAATAAGTTTGAATAGTTTGAATGGGTATTTTTGTAATTAGCATATAAGATAATTTATAACTGACACATTAAAACTATGCAAACAGAAAACCAAGGCAATTATTAACTCCAAGAAAAACAAAATGAATGTACATACAGCATACTATGTGGCTAAGCTGATAATAATAATGGATAATACCTTGTTCCAGGCCCTCTTTTTTTCTTTTCTATCCTCACCCGAGGACATTTTCACATCTATTTTCAGATAGAGTGGGAGGGAGAGAGAGGGAAATAGAGAGGGAGAAACATCAGCGTGAGAGAGACACATTGAGTGGTTGCCACCCACAGGACCCCAACCAGGGCTGGGGACAAACTGCAACCAAGGTACGTGCCCCTAATGGGAACCGAACCCGCGACTCTCTGGTCCGCGGGCCGATGCTCTAACTGCTGAGCCAAACTGGCCAGGCCAGGCACTCTTTATATTGCTTTTCATACAGAGGTCCACGGTCCTTGATCCAAAAACCTTGGCACCATATGTATTTCACAAGTCAGATATTTCCCCAGGTTTTAGAAAGGTAATACCATGCATATATATATACTCTTTATTATTTAACATATTCAGTTGAGTCTGAACAGTATCCTATAATCAAAATTGAATCTCTATGGTAAAATGTATGGAAATCCAAACTAAAAAGGATAAACAAAACTTTAAATAACTTTAGATCAGTTCTGGGCAGCATTTGTCACCAAATGAGTTATGAAAGAATTTTCCATTTCAGAGCTTTATGGATTTCAGAATTGTGGATAAGGGCTTGTGGCCCAAAACTACCTTAGTCCAAAGAACAGCCCTCTGAGATAAGATCCTATTATATTGCTATTTTAATTTTGAAGAATCTGAAGGAAGCACAGAGAAGCTAAGTGGCTTTGCTATGGGCCACATAGCTAATAACACTTGCTTAGTCATAATACTATAAACACAGACTATTTTAAGTTTAGTAGTACTACTTGACTTTTACAATGTCACACACACTCATAATTTTAGTGAGGAATATTTTTATGTTTTGATATGGAAAGATCCAAGGTATATAAGGATAACAAAACATTCTGAATAGTGTATGTATAAAGCTGCCATTAAAATGTAAGTGTGGCCCTGGCCAGTTTGGCTCAGCAGTTAGAGCGTCGGCCTGCGGTCCGGAGAGACCCGGGTTCGGTTCCCGCTAAAGGCACTGGTTGGTCGTGCGGGTGGCAGCCATTCGATGTGTCCCTTCACGTCGATGTTTCTCTCTCTCTCTCCTTCCTCTCTCTCCCTCCCACTCTATCTGTACAAAAAATGGAAAAATATCCTCGGGTGAGGATTAAAAAAAAAAAAAAAAAATGTAAGTGTGGCCCTGGATGGTTTGGCTCAGCAGTTAGAGTGTTGGCCTGCGATCCAGAGAGACCCGGGTTCGGTTTCCGCTGAGGGCATGTACCTTGGTTGCAGTTTGTCCCCGGCCCAGGTTGGGTCGTGAGGGAGGCAGCCACTTGATGTGTCCCTTTCACTTCGATGTTTCTCTCTCTCTCTCTCCCTCCCAGTCTATCTGAACAAAAAATGGAAAAGAATGTCCTCGGGTGAGGATTAAAAAAATAATAATAATAAAATAAAATAAAATAAAATTTAAGTGTGTGTGTGTGTGTGTGTGTGTGTGTGTGTGATATGGAAATGGAGAGACTATCTCTGGGAGAGGGCAACGGAATCTGGAAACAGTGGCTGCCCCAGAGGAGAGGAGCTAGGGGATTGGAGGAGAGAAACTTTGCTTTGTATTATATACCTTTTTGTACTATTTGAATTTTGTCCCAAGTAACTGGATTCAAAATTAAATTTAAAAGTAGTATAAAGAGCTCAGCCGGTGTGGCTCAGTGGTTGAACATTAACCCATGCATCAAGCGGTCGCCGGTTCAATTCCCGGTCAGGGTATGTGCCCAGGTTGTGGGCCCCAACCCCAGCGGGGGACATGCAAGAGTGGCCAACCAATGTTCTCTCCCATCAATGTTTCTATCTCTCCCTCTCTCTCTAAAAATAATCAATAAAGCCTTGGCCGGTTTGCCTCAGCGGTTAGAGCATCGGCCTGCGGTCCAGAGAGACCTGGGTTCGGTTCCTGCTAAGGGCACGTACCTCGGTTGCAGTTTGTCTCCGGCCCTGGTCGGTCGTGCGGGTGGCAGCCACTCGATGTGTTCCTTTCACGTCGATGTTTCTCTCTCTCTCTCTCTCTGTTCCTCTCTCTCCCTCCCACTCTACCTGAACAAAAAATGGAAAAATGTCCTCGGGTGAGGATAAAAAAAATAAATAAAATAAAATAAAAATAATCAATAAAGAAAAAAATATTAAAAAATAAAATAAAAATAGTATAAAGATAGATACCAAGCCCTGGCAGGTTTGGCTCAGCGGTTGGAGCGTCGGCCTGCGGTCCAGGGGGACCCGGGTTTGGTTCCCGCTTGGGGCATGTGCCTCGGTTGCTGTTTGTCCCTGGCCCTGGTTGGTCATGCAGGTGGCAGCCACTCAATGTGTTCCTTTCACATCGATGTTTCTCTCTCTCTCTCTGTTCCTCTCTCTCCCTCCCACTCTACCTGAACAAAAAAAAAAAAAAAAGGAAAAATGTCCTCGGGTGAGGATAAAAATTAAAAAAAAGATAGATACCAAAACGTATCTTGAGATTTTATTTTTTTCTCTGTTTTCTTTTTAATTCTTTCTTTCTTAATTTTTTTTTCTTTATTGATTTTTAGAGAGAGAGGAAAGGAGAGGGAGAGAGAGACAGAAACATCAATGAGAGAGAACATCGATTGGCGGCCCCCTGCATGCCCTCAACTGGGGAATTGGCCCACAACCTGGGCATGCATCCTGATGGGGAATTGAACCAGTGACCTCTTGGAACATGGATCAAAGCTCAACCACTGAGCCACACCAGCTGGGCTTAAGTCTTATTTTCCCCATGTTTTTATTGATTGATTGAGAGAGAGAGAGAGAGAGAGAGAGAGAGATCAATGTTATTTTTCTTACTAATTTAGACTCTAGGATTCTATGACTATAGAAATGTTCAGACTTGAAGAATGAGTATTGAAGAATGAGTAAATCTGGAGTTCTTGGGTTAATAAATGAAAGCTGTTGTTACTGTCATAATCCATGGTGGTCCTGTAATAATTATTTTTATATAGGAGCTCTGTTCACTCCGTTGAGTTATAAAAACTATTTAAATGTAAAGCTGGTTACCTCATGGAAGAATTTTCAGGCTATAAAAAAAAAAAAAAAAAAAAGACAAGCATCTCATAATAAAATTCAAACTGTTTTCCAAAATTATTGCAAGTCTTTGCCCCAAACCTCTTTCCTCTCATTGTTATTAATCTAACTCACTTTTATAAGATCCAAGTGTCAACTCCAAAGTACTGGTACATAATTGTTCTCTATGCAAATGTCAGTTTGGACAGGCAGATATGAGCTTGGAAAATGTCCCAGTACACTTCCTATGAAAATTTGCATTTATGTTGAAAAAAAAAACAACAAACAGAAGGTAATGAGTCAGAAACTCTTTCTTAGGACTGTAGCAAAGGTGGTCCCTCTGAAACCTTCCTCTTGAATCTAGGGTTAGATTTAGGGACTGGCTTCCTTGAATAGGTAGGGTTTAGGTTCCTCCTGGAAGCTTAAGGGTTACCAGGGAGCTATGTCCTTAAAAGACCCAAGCAGCAGACCGGATGAGGTCAGTGCACTCAACACTACAGAGCCGGAACATCAACTTCTGGGGGAAGGAATTGGAAGGAACAAAGAAAGCAGGACACAGAAAGGGGAGGGCAGGCCGATGCGGGTGGGGGGGTGGGGGTCGGGGTTAGTAGAGCAAGCTGACTAAGTCAAGTGATATGCAGCAAGGATACCAAAGAAACTGAAAATGAGAGTATGAGGAAGAAGAGAAAAGAAGGAAAAATAAACGAAAAAGACAAAGGGAAGCGAAGAGGATGGAAAAAAACATTCTTTTAAAAGAACAAAATAAAATCATAGTAAGATGGGGGACTTGTTGAAATGAAAATGGGAAATACTCCAACAGTATAACCAAAGAGACAGAAAAAAGTTAGATTTTACAGACTCCCCTGCCAACCAATATTCTTACAAATCAAAAGGAACCACAAAAACAGATTCGGCTCAAACATAAAAGACAAAACTGAAAATTTCAAGCTGTCAAAGGGGAGGGGGTTTCTGGACTGGGTGAAAAAGGTGAAGGGATTAAGCACAAAACAAAATTCACAAACAGTATGGTGATTACCAGAGCGAAAGGGAGTGAGGCGAGGTAGAAGAGGGTATAGAGGGGGATAAGTGGTGATGGAAGGAGATTTGACCTGGGGTGGTGAACACACAACACAATAAACAGATGATGTATTATAAAATTGTACACCTGAAACCTGTCACCCCAATAAATTCAATTAAAAAAAAAAACACCTGAAAATTTCACTTTACAACAAGACCACTCTAAATTTCTTCACTAGATATCCTTATTCAACTAGTTATTTTATTTTTGATGAACAAATTTTAATATTTTATTTTTTTAATATTTTTTTATTTTTCAATGACAGTTGACATACAATATTATATTAGTTTCAAGTGTACAACACAGTGATTGGACATTATATAATCTACTAAGTGATCACCCCAATAAATATAGTACCATCTGACACTTAATAGGTTATTTTAGAATCTTTGAGAGTACACAGCATAAATGCACAAATAGTATCTCACCATAGGGTGGAAACCATTGGCATGCAGGCTGTATCTGAACCTCAGTATATTTCATCTAATTCATAGAGGGATTTCTAAAAGGAGATACACTGTATTTCATGCTTGCAAAAGCAAAAAAAGCATTGCAATATTAAAACCCTTAATGGTAATATGGCAAAAGGCCACCAGATGGTGACAGCATACTAAAAATCTCTCTCTCTCTCCTCTCTCTCTCTCTCCCCCCCCCCCCTTCACACACACACACACACACACACACACACCCTTACCAATTTCCCTTTGCAAAAAATTGGCTTGGGGGAGTGGTGGTGGTGTGAAGGAGAGGAGGTTTGAAAATCTAACTAACTTTAGATAGTAATCAAAAACACTTCTTATAGTAAAACTTAGTATTTTTCTTTTTGGGTTCTCTTTTTTCTCCCAATTAAAAAAAAAAAAAGCAGTACTGTTAAGACTGGCAAACCCTAAGGAAACATTTTTCAGCTGTAGGCACTCTGATTTTTACATATCTACTGATAAAGCAACACACTTAAAGTAACTGTTACCTTTTAGGGAAATGTTAAATTTTTTTCCCATAAAATGAAATTTCCCTAAAGAGTACAGTTAAGATTTTATTTCCTTGACTGCAATTTATTTTATTAAGGGCTAATCCCTTACCTTAAATTGGTGTGACATTTTAGGTTAATAATGGTTCATAATGACATACGGATACATTTAACTTTCCAACATGCAAACACACATGTACATACGTTGTTGTTGTTTTTTTTATCCTCACCAGAGGATATTTTTGCATTCATCTTCATCTTCAGATACAGCAGGAGGGAGAGAGGGGGAGAGAGAGAGAGAAACACACAAAGACAAGAGAGACACATGGAGTGGTTGCCACCCACATGACCCCAACAGGGGCTGGGGACAAACTGCAACCAAAGTACGTGCCCTTAGCGGGAACTGAACCCAGGTCTCTCTGGTCCACGGGCTAACGCTCTGACCACTGAGCCAAACAGGCCAAGGCTGTATATACTTTAAAAAAAAAGTTTTGATCTCTCCCCTTCCATCCCTCTCTCCCTCCCCCTCAGTCCCTTCCCCCTCTCTCCCCTCCCCCCTCTCCTCCCCCTCCCCCTCTTTCTTTCCCTCCCAGGCACATTTTCCTTGCCTCTCTCTCTCCCCTAAGCCCTCCTTTTGCCTCTGGAACTTGTTTCCTGAGCCTATTTCTTCCACGACTGACTTCTACCTTTGTGATTTTCTAAATAAACTCTCTTGTAGTTCGAGTCTTGGCTCTGATTTTTTTTCTCAGCCGGAACTCAAGTACTGTACTACGATTGTTCAACTGAGGTCCGGTCTGACTCCACCACCCTTTTAAAATAAATTAATACATTAATTAATTTTAAAAAATTTTATTAATTTTTTAGAGGAAGGGAGAGAGAGATAGAAACATTGATGTGAGAGAGAAACATGGATCTGCTGCCTCCTGTACACCCCCCTCTGGGGATCGAGCCTACAACCTGGGCATGTGCCCTGACCAGGAATTGAACTGGGACCTCTCAGTCCATGGGACAACACTCAATCCACTGAGCCACACAGCCAGTCCACATGTACATACTTTTTATCTGCAACTTAGCACAGAAACAAAATTTGGATGGAGGAATGAATAGGCTAGAATCTTTGGCCTAAAATGCCAAAGAAGTAACCAAAGGTTAAAGAGCCTAAAGTTTATTTGAATGCCATAAGACTTTATTTCCCAAAACACTATTAGTAATTTGAAATTGCTTTTTATTCAGCAACAAGTCAATTCTTTTAAAAAGTCAAGTTCTAAACCTGAAGCTGATAATATGTATCAATATGTCATGAAAAATATTCTTATCTTTGACTCTTAGTTAAATATCAAAGAATTTATCTTAGGAAAATAAGAGATTCACATGACAATGTACAGGGATGTTTATTATAGCATTACTTATAGAAATGAGAAATATTGGAAACACCACAGTAGGGAACTGAGCAAATAAATGATCAGACATTCATAAACTGAAATACATTGCCACACACTAGTGAAGGAAGTATAAAAATGAGACAACAGGTTGCAGGTTCCATCCTAGACCCCTGTTGGGGTGGAGTGGGAGGCAACCAATCCATGTGTTTCTTTCACATCGGTGTTTCTCTCTCTCTTTCTCTCCCTCCCTTCCTTCCACTTTCTCTAAAAATCAATTGAAAAATATCCTCAGGTGAGGATTAACAACAACAAAAATGAGACAACATTTTGACAGGGCTATTTGATGTTACCTATCTAAAATGTAAAAGGGTATTCTCTTTGATTCAATATTTCCATGTCTAGAAATTTATCCTGAGAAAACAATTTGACAGATATGCAAATATATATGGACAAAATGTTCACTAATTCAGCCTACCACAGATATCTGTCAAAAAAAGTTCTATTAGGCCCTGGCCAGTTTGGCTCAGCGGTTAGAGCGTCGGCCTGCGGACCAGGGAGTCCCGGTTTCAGTTCCCTCTAGGAGAGTGTACCTCGGTTGCAATTTGTCCCTGCCCCAGTTGGGGTCATGTGGGTGGCAGTCAATCGATGTTTCTCTCTCACATCAATGTTTCTCTCTTTCTTCCCCCCTCTCCCCCTCCCACTCTATCTGAAGATAAATGCAAAAATGTCCTCGGGTGAGGATAAAAAAAAAAAGAGTTCTATTAGTATACAGGAAAAGCTCTTCATGGTCCTCACTCCTTCTGATTTCAAGGCATGACACAGAAAGAGAAGTTTAAGCCCTGGGCAGTGTGGCTCAGTTGGTTGGGTGTCATGCCAGGCACTGAAAAGTTGTTGATTTGATTCCGGGTCAGGTCAGGGCACGTGCCTGGATTGTGGGGCTTGATTCCTGCTAGAGGGTGTGCAGGAGGCAGCCGATCGATGTTCAGCTCTCACATAGACGTCTCTCTCTCTCTAAATCTATAACCATAACCTCAGGTGAGGATTATGGTTAGAAAAAAGAAGATACCTCTGAGTCTAAGAATTTACAGTTTAATGAATGCCCTTGCAATAAACAGTTAAAACATTGAAAAAAAATGACAAAGCAGCCTAGATTTTTGTATAATGCCCTACTTTGAAACAGATTATGAGAAGCCAGGCTAAGACCAACACAAAAGAAGCAGATCAGTCTCCTATTGTAGTTACATAATTCCTATGGGGAGTGAGGAATTGGGGCCATCTCTCTGCAGGTGAAAATATTATTTTATTCACTGTGTAAAAGTAATGCATATATTCTAGAGACAATGTCATTATTTAATAACTTCCAAATGGTGTACCATTTGGACAAGTTAAAAATATAAGTTTCCATAGGCAAATATGAATTGGCTTTGAGAATACATTTTTATCTCTTGGTATACTAACACATCCTATTGCATCATGTTGGAAAAAGATAAACACCTTCACTTCCTGTAGAGGATAAAAGTAAACATCTTTCTCTTCTATGAGGTAGAAAATTTAGGTCTCAGGCCAGAAAGGACTAATAGGAAGTTAGGTTTTGAAGAGTGTACTATGTAGGAAAAAATTAATATAAAATATATATACCTTTATTATATTTCAATTAAACAAATATATGTAGAGCCTCTACTATGTGAAAGGCCTCCAGGGAGTAAAGAAATTAAAATTTAAAAAAATACTACCTATACCTAAGGAACTAGTTCCCAGTCACTTAGGAACGATAATTACAACAACGTCAGGAATAGATATATGTCATGGATGCATACAAAAGTGGGTCCAGAGCTGGGAATATTGGCAAAGGCTTTGGTGGGAGGCAGCACGTGAAGTACACCCTGCAGGGTGCAGGACTTTGGCCTCGAGAGAAGCAATGAGGGGGTGGATCCAGCAGAAGCACCGGGATGAACAAAGGCACAGGTAGAACAGCTTGGACACATTTTTTAAAAAATGAATACTCCTTGCCCTGTCCCGTTTGGCTCAGCAGTTAGAGCATCAGCCCGCGGACCAAAGAGTCCCGGCTTCGATTCTGGTCAAGGGCATGTACCTCGGTTGCAGTTTATCCCCGGCCCTGGTCGGGGTTGTGCAGGAGGCAACCAGTCAATGTGACCCTCTCACATCTATGTTTCTCCCTCCCTCCCACTCTACCTGAAGATAAACAGAAAAACATCCTCTGGTAAGGATTAAAAAGAGAGAGAGAGAGAGAGAGAGAGGGAAATGAATAATCCATTCTTAGTGGCTATGGGATCTACACAGCTTTAGGATATTTGAAGTATCTCCCAACTTTAGGATATTTGAAGTTGACAAAGTTAGGGTCAACTGAAGTTCCATTTAAACTAACCTAATAAGATTAACAGAGTTCTGATAGAAAGAGGAATAAAGGAAATGAAAAAGAAGTTGGAAGTATTGAAGCAAGAATCCCTTTCCCAAATATGCATGCTCATATCTATATATTACCTTGAAACCCAACGGAAAAGGACAGCGAGAGCCCTGGCCAGGTAGTTCAGTTGGTTAGAGCATTGTCCCACTACATCAAGGTTTCAGTTTCCATCTTGGTTAAATCTCTCAGTCTCTTTCGCTCTCTTTCTGTTTCTCTCTTCCTCTCTCTCTCTCTCTCTCTTTCTCAAATCAGTAAACAAAAAAAATTTTTTTTAATGATGAAAGAAGTGAATTTTCAGTTGAGCAACTTGTTATGTGTTGACCTGTGTGAGCCATAATGATTCTGGTAAATGAGATGGTAGCCATCATAGAAAATGGGCTGAGCAGGCAGCTTCGGCACTCCCAGCAAATAGTAGTTTAACAGATATGATGACAGAAATAGATCTAGCCAAAAAACGAAAATGGAAGTGAATCTCAGAAAAATTATTCTGTTAAAAATAAACTAAGAAAGAATTAGTGATTGTCTGCCACTTCTTCCTCCACCGTCCCATTGTCTATTGTCCCCTTCCTGCAAAAATCAATCCAAAAGCCATTACGTGGGGGCATGCAAGGTGGGTGTCTCTTGTAGGGGTTTGAAGTCATGGTGGTTGAGGGGGATGAGGAGGGCATCTGAGTAAGGGGTTAGCCTGGTGCAGGTATCAGAGCCCAAGAGGGCTGGGAAGGGCATCTGCAAGGCAATGTGGCCTGACTGGGATGAGGAGGGTGTCTCTCCAAGGAGGAGCATCCACAGCAGAGTGACAGTGGTGTCTCTGCAGAGGGGCAGCCTGGTGCCGGGTGTTGAAGCCCAATGGGGTAAGATAGCTATCCACATGGGACAGGGGCCGGGGAGAGGAAGGGAAGAGGGCTAGCATGGGTGCCGAAATCAAGATGGGTGATGAGGGCATCCATGTAGGAAGGCCATCTGGCACAGGGTGTCAGACCAGGGTGAGGAAGGTGACTATGCAGCAGATGGTCCAGCTCAAGGCACCGGAGCCCGAACAAGACGCAGAAGGTATCTGGGCAGAGCACCAGCCCAATGCAGGGTAAGGAGGGTGCACACCCTGGGAGGAAGGGGCCAATCACAGGAGACTGTGTACAGAAAGATTGATCACGAGTAACAGTCATATTAAAGATAATGGGAGTCAGATTTCTCCCTGGTAGAGATAGCAGTTACATATGTGAAAAAAGAAAAAACAGGAATGAACTAGTTGGTGTTGGATTGGAATTGGAAGTATCAGTGTAAAGTTATGATTTTGAATATATTTAGATATAGAAATAAATATAGAAGTAAATGTGTGTTTGTATAAACATATATACACATATATGTGTATTTATGTAACATATATGCATACATATATTCCATATCATCACTAGCCCTGTTCACTGTAAGGGCCTGAGTATAGTGACACCTCAGTAGCAATAAAAACATCTAAGACCAAGATCTTTTTTTTTTATCCTCACCCAAGGACATTTTTCCATTCTTTGTTCAGATAGAGCGGGAGGGAGAGAGAGAGAGAGAGAGAGAGAGAGAGAAACATCGACGTGAAAGGGACACATCGAGTGGCTGTCACCTTCACAACCAACCAGGGCCGGGGACAAACTGCAACCGAGGTACGCGCCCTTAGCGGGAACCGAACCTGGGTCTCTCTGGACCGCAGGCCAATGCTCTAACCGCTGAGCAAAACTGGCCAGAGCTGAGACCAAGATCTTAGTTTCTAAATGCCATTCTCCACCAAAAGGAACAAGAGCTCCTTGGAGAAATGGCTGATTCC
Source organism: Molossus molossus (assembly GCF_014108415.1). NCBI lineage: Eukaryota > Metazoa > Chordata > Mammalia > Chiroptera > Molossidae > Molossus > Molossus molossus. The sequence goes on from NW_023425344.1 coordinate 189,965,608, forward strand.
AGGGCTGGGGCAGGGAAAGTACAAAATAACCCTGGACTATCTTGTGGAGCAAGCCAGAAAATACAAAAAGAATAATGGAGACATGTCAAAAGGATAAAGAAGCTAATTTGAAGCGGTTTCCACTGACCAAATGTGGAACAGAGTATCATTTTTAATTACAGTAATGGATTATAATTCATTGAATAAAATAAGAATTTCTTACCCAATAAGGATATAAATTTTAAAAGAGGAAGTTTTGTGAAGAGTGGGATATCCTCATAGCCTCAAAGTATTTCCCCAACAAAATAATTACAACAGGGAAAAAGAGTAACGTTAGAGTGGAAAAGCCTGACAGACACCACCTTAGTCAAGTTAGCATCACCAGTAATGGGATTAATTAAACTCATGGCCACCTGATGGGATGCGATGAGAACAATGCATCACATCTCTAATAGTTCTGCCAAAGCCCGGCTGGTGTGGCTCAGCGGACTGAGCATTGATGCATGCACCAAGAAGTTGCTGGTTTGATTCTCAGTCAAGGCACATGCCCAGGTTGTGGGCACAATTCCCAGTGAAGGGCATGCAGGAGGCAGCCGGTGGATGTTCTCTCTCACTGATGTTTCTCTCTCTCTCCCTCTCTCTCTAAAATCAATAAAGAAAAAAAATAGTTCTGCCAAAAATGCTTAACCTATGCATAACCTGAATCTGAATATGAAAAAGCCCCAAATTCTACCAAAAAAAAAAAAGGTCTGTCATCTTAAAGAGTGTCAAGGTCAGCCCTGGCCAGTTTGGCTCAGCGGTTAGAGCGTCAGCCCGCGGACCAGAGAGTCCTGGGTTCGGTTCCCTCTAAAGACGTGTACCTCTGTTGCAGTTTGTCCCCAACCTCAACTGGGGCCGCGTGGGCGGCGACCACTTGATGTGTCTCTCTCACATCAATGTTTCTCTCTCTCTCTTCTCCCCTTTCTTTCCCACTCTGTCTGAAGATAGATGCAAAAATGTCCTTGGGTGAGGATTTAAAAAAAAAAAAGAGTGTCAAGGTCATAAAAGTAAAGATTAGGGAACTGTTCAAGACTGAAGAATACTGAAGACACAACTAAATGCAATGCATAATTTCTGGACAAGATCCTTTAACTCTAAGAAGAACATAATTGGGACCACTGACAAAATTTGAATGGAGTCTGAGGATCAGATGTGAACATATCAGTTAAATTCCTGATTTTGATAGTTGTACTGGGGTTATATAAATGAATGCTATCATTAGTAAGAAAAACACACACAAAGTATTTGGGATGACAGGGCATTTTCACAGTTTGGGCTCTACAGGAAGAAGACTCTGAGTCAGAGTTTGGTGTCCAGGATGTTTATTAGGGAGTGCCTTTGAGATCAACACCTGTGGTAGGGAAAAGAAGGAAGCAGGCTTAGACAGAAGGAAAAGCAAGCCGTGTGGAAGGCCCAGCAGCCTCAAACGATCCCAACAGGAGCTCTGGAGCTGAAATGGCTCTCCGGCGTTGTCCCAAACCAGGCTGAATGTCTGGGCTTTAAACCCATGTCTTGATTAGTCACTGGATGTGGGCTGTCCCCAAAAGGGTATGAGCTTTGATGAGGCAGCTCTCTGAAGCTGTAGGAGCTGATAACTGAAGGCTGTCTGCCAGACAGTATTCAAAATAGCTGGGACAAGAAGTCCTTCTGCAAAGGGACATTTCAGTGGCTCACCTCCATGTTCATTCCCTGTGCTGCTCTCAGATCCACTTCTTCCATGTATGTTGAGGAATAGCTTCTCCAGGTTTCTCATGAACCTCTCCTCCTGGGGAAACTCAGGAAAGCCCTCACCCCTGCAGCTGGTCTTAGAGCTATAGTTAAAACTTACAGCCCTCCCCCTCCCCCTCTCAATCCTTTCTAAATTCCTCTCATTCTCAGCCACACTTCTCTTGGCCTTGGTGACTTACCTGGGGGCATAATCTAGAGTCTTATCCCAAAGAGGTCTCAGTTCCTAGTTGTCATATCCTTGCTACATTTATTAATTTACCATTGCTACAGGGCAAGGGAATAATAAGAAGCACCCAAGTAGATTAGGTGCTAAAACATTTCTCCCTACCCTTATTGTATAACAGCAGACTAACTCCTTCTAATTAGGGTTAAATTCCTGCCAAGATTGTTCCTCTACTTTCAGCCCACTTGTCCCTGGATACTAGGAGCCTAAAGTACCCAGACAGCAGTTTTTAAAAAATTTTTATTTATCCTCACCCGAGGACATTTTTGCATCTATCTTCACATAGAGCTGGAGGGAGAGAGGGAAGAAGAGAGAGAAACATCGATATGAGAAGAACACACCAACTGGTTGCCACCCGCACAACCCCAATCGGGGCCGGGGACAAACTGCAACCGAGGTACGTGCCCTTAGCGGGAACTGAACCTGGGACTCTCTGGTCCGCAGGCCGACGCTCTAACCACTGAGCAACAGGCCAGGGCCAGGCAGCAGTTTTAACTAGTAATTCAAAGGCACTTTTGATGTATTGTCTGGTGGAAATACGCCTCTGTTTTAGAAAACAGGTTCTCTAATCTTGCAGAATCCTGAATAGCAGGAACAGGAAGCATAAATGCCCTCAGGGGCCATTGGGAGTGATAAGAAGCAGGACCACTCCTAATTCCATATTTTGCTTCTCAGACCCATGTAAAGGGGTGGGCAAAAGTAAGTTCACACAGTTGTTAGTACTCGAAACAGAGTTTATTCTTGTATTATTATTTATTGATATTTTTTAAAATATTTTTTCTTTGTTGATTTTAGAGAGAGAGGAAGGGAGAGAGAGAGATAGATACATCGATGAGAAAGAACATCGATTGGCCGCCTCCTGCATGACCCCCACTGGGGATCGGGCCCACAACCTGGGCATGTGTCCTGACCGGAAATCGAACTGGTGACCTCTTGTTGCATGGGTCAATGCTCAACCAGAGAGCCACACCGGCTGGGCTTGTGTTATTATTTATTAATTATTGTATTACAGTGATACCTCGGTTCTCGAACGCCTCGGATTTCGACCAAATCGGTATTCGGCCAGAAGATTCGAGAAACTTTTGTCTTGGAATCCGAACAAATATTTGGAACTCGAACTTCCGAGATGAGCCGAGTTGAGCCGAATGGCGTTCGTTCGGCCCAGCGCGCCTTGCTTGCGTCCTCAGTGTGAGTGCAGAGAGAGAGTCACGCTTTGTGGAGAGAGTCACGCTTTACACTGAATTTAACCCTTAGACATACTGTACACTTTTATTTCTTGTTGAGACTTATGTTTTTCTACATATTATATACAAATTAGGCCAGTAAATAGGCATTTTCTGGGGCTTGGAACGAATTAATCCAGTTTCCATTATTTCCTATTGGGTTTCATTGCTTCGGTTCTCGAACAATTTGGTTCTCGACCGTCCTCCTGGAACGAATTATGTTCGAGAACCGAGGTATCACTGTATTTTCCATACAAACAACTGTAAACCTACTTTTATTTTTTCCTAAATATGTTTTTATTGATTTTTTTAGAGAGAGGGGAAGAAAGAAAGAGAGAGAAACATCGCTGTGAGAGAGAAACATCTATCCATTCTCTCCTGCACACCCCCTACTAGGAATCGTGCCGGCAACCTGGGCATGTGCCCTGACTGGGAATCAAACCTTAACCTCTCAGTCCATGGGACGACACTCAATCCACTGAGCCACACTAGCTGGGCCGTAAACTTACTTTTTCACAACCCTGTATTCTTCCTGTTGGGAATACAGCATCGTATAAAGATCTTTGATTCGATGTGTTGAATGTATCATGGAAGATGACACTCACACACCAGTGCATCTGAGCTAACACTTCAGCTGTGCCTTCAGCAAGACATTCCAATGCTCTTTTAGGCCACTGTAGTTGACACTACCAGTAAGTCCATGGTCATGGGTACACTCACACACCTTCTTTGCTGTAAATTGTGTCCCCTAGTCTGAGGCAATGCTATGTGAAGTCCTTTGCTGGTGGATCAAACATTGTACAAGCCCAGAGTGAGGCCTGAAGGTAAGACCCTTACTCAGAATATGTCTCCATTCCTGTCAGAACGAATCACAGGCCCTTTCAGAGTAGAAGGAGATTCCAAAGTAGTCAACGTGGCACCGAATGATTGGCTGATTTCCTTGAGGAATGGTGTCCTATCGGGAGCTCAGCATTGGTCTCTCCTGCTGTCAAGTTGGACATTTGCCAGTGGCAATAGTAGGATCAGCCCTGATAAATGAGAACCCCTGCTGTTTGGCCCAAAATTGCCTCAATCTTTCCTACTATGGTTACTCATTCACTTATCCATTGTGTCAGCAATGGTGTGGCCAATGATAGAGGTGGAGCCAACTGGCTGAGTCATTTTATGTATGAGGGATTTACATCTGCCATTTTGCTTCCTTTTCTATATGCCATATCTTTTTGTTCCCCTATTCCTGTATTGTTGCCTTCTTTCGTGTTAAAAAGATATTTTTCAATGTACCATTTTATTTTTTTTGATATTTTGTTCAGATAGAGTGGGGGAGAGAGAGAGAGAGAGAGAGAGAGAGAAACATCGACGTGAAAGGGACACATTGAGTGGCTGCCACCCTCACAACCCAACCAGGGCAGGGGACAAATTGCAACCGAGGTACGCGCCCTTAGCAGGAACCGAACCCGGGTCTCTCTGGACCGCAGGCCGACGCTCTAACCGCTGAGCCAAACCGGCCAGGGCTCAATGTACCATTTTAATTTTCTTGTCAGATATATATATATATATGAATTAGCCCTGGCCAGTTTAGCTTAGTGGTTAGAGCATTGGCCTGTGGACCAATGAGTCGTGGGTTCGATTCCGGTCAAGGGCACCTACTTCAGATGTAGTTCATCCCCAGCCACCACTCGATGTGTCTCTCTCACATCAAGGTTTCCCCCACCCCTCTCTCTCCTTCCCTCCCACTCTGATGATAAACAGAAAAATATCCTCGGGTGAGGATTAAAAAATAAAAATAATAATAATAATAAAATAAAGATAGTTTGCCTATCAGTATTTTGTTGTTTTTTGTTTGTTTGTTTGTTTGTTTTTATCCTCACCCAAGGACACTCTTCTTTTGTTCAGATAGAGTAGGAGGGGGAGAGAGAGTGAGAAACATTGCTGCCACCCACACAACCCAACCAGGGCCGGGGATAAACCTCAACCGAGGTACAAGCCCTTAGCGGGAACCGAACCCGGGTCTCTCCGGACCGCAGGCTGACGCTCTAACCGCTGAGCCAAACCGGCCAGGGCTTAAATAAATCTTAATTCATGCCCCGCCAGTGTGGTTTAGTGGTTGAGCGTCGACCCATGCACCAAGATGTCTTCAATTCAATTCCCGGTCAAGGCACATGCCCAAGTTGTGGGCCTGATCCCCGGTGAGGGGCATGCAGGAGGTGGCCAATTGATGTTCTCTCTCATCGATGTTTCCATCTCTCTCTCCCTCTCCCCTTCTCTCTCTCTAAAATCAATAAAGAAAAAAAAAAGTAATATCTTAATTCATAACAATCGAGTTCAGATTAATACCAATTTAATTTCAAAAGTATACAAAAACTTTGCTCCCGAATAGTTCCATTCTCTTCACCCTGTTTGTTTTCTTTTGCTTGTACAGACTGAGCAGTATCCTTATTGGCTGTCCATCTATTTTTCATCAAATGACACCATGTTTTATTAACTAGCTCCATAACTCTCTGCAGGTCAGGTGCCCCCCTGGTTGTCATTTTGATCTTGCCACTCATTACCCTAATTATGTCCACATGGTTTCTGACAGGTGTGTGATGCCATCTGGTTCAATTATTTCTGGGTTGTATTATCTCCACTGATAATAGGAGCTTAGTTTTATGACAGTATCTCCTAACACAAGTCCAGCCTGCCAAAGAGAGCCACCACTGAACTTCATAATGATTCAGGTACCCTTTCACCAATACATTCTTTATAGCTTTGGTAGATGGTGTACCCTCCTGGTCCTCCTGTGGAACAGTCATCTGGTGGGTTTCCTGGCTTTATATAATATATCCACACCAGCATGCCCACTGCTCTGAGTCCTTTTTCACTTTTTAAAAACTTTGTTATTTTTAATCCTCACCCGAGGATATTTTTCCATTTATCTTTAGATAGAGTGGGAGAGAGAGAGGGAGGAAGAGAGAGAGAGAAACATCGATGTGAGAAAGACACATTGAGTGGTTGCCACCCACACGACCCTAACTGGGACCGAGGACAAACTGCAACCAAGGTACGTGCCCTTAGCAGAAACCGAACCTGAGGCTCTCTGGTTCGAAGGCCGACACTCTAACCGCTGAGCCAAACCGGCTAGGGCAATTGAGACCTTTTTTAAAAAAATCAAGATAGCAGCCCTGGCTGGTTTGGCTTAGCGGCTGGAGCGTCGATCTGCAGACCAAAGAGTCTCGGGTTCAATTCTGGTCGAGGGTGCGTACCTTGGTTGCAGTCCAATCCCCAGCCCTGGTGGTATCCTGTGAGAGGCAGCCAATCATTGTGTCTCTCTCACATCGATGTTTCTCTCTCTCTCTCTCTCTCTCTCTCCCTCTCTCTCTCACACTCTATCCGAAGATAAATGGAAAAATATCCTCCAGTGAGGATTTAAAAATAAAAATTGAGATAGCATTCACACACATAAAATTCACCACTTTGAAGTGTAAAACTCAGTGGTTTTATTATGTTCTCAAGGTTCTGCAATCATATCATAATCTATTTTTTTTTAAATAAATAATTTATTTATTTTTTTGTTACAGATATTTTACCTTTTTTACCCCATTGGCACCCCCCTCCCCACTCCACCCCCACCCTGTTTCCAACTTAGTTGTCCATGTCCATTGGTCATGCATACATGCATATAAGTTCTGTGGTTTATCTCTTCCCACCCCCCCACCCCCTCTTCTGAGGGATGTCAGTCTGTGCCCTACTTCCATGTTTCTGGGTCTACTGTATTCCTCAGACTGTTATGTTCATTATATTCCGTATATAAGTGAGATCATGTGGTAGTTGTCTTTTTCTGCTTGGCTTCTTTCACTTAGGATAATACTTTCCAGGTCCCTCCATGTCGTCTCAAAGGATAAGAGATCTTTCTTTCTTACCGCTGCATAGTACTCCATTGTGTATATGTACCACTGCTTGTTTATCCATTCCTCTACTGGTGGACACTTGGGCTGTTTCCAGATCTTAGCTATTGTAAATAGTGCTGCTATGAACATGGGGGTACATATATTCTTCCTGATTGGTGTTTCAGGCTTCTTAGGGTATATTCCTAGCAGTGGGATCACTGGGTGAAATGGAAGTTCAATTTTTAATTTTGTGAGGTAACACCATATTGTTTTCCACAGCGGCTGCACCAGTCTGCATTCCCACCAGCAGTGCACTAGAGTCCCCTTTTCTCCACACCCTCGCCAACACTTGTTGTTTGATGATTTGTTGATGGCGGCCATTCTGACAGGTGTGAGGTGATACCTCATTGTTGTTTTAATTGGCATCTCTCTGATGATTAGTGATGTTGAGCATTTCTTCATATGTTTTTTGGCCATTTGTATGTCCTGTTTGGAGAGGTGTCTATTCAGCTCCTCTGCCCATTTTTTAATTGGGTTCTTTGTCTTTCTTTTGTTGAGTTGTATGAGCACTCTATATATATTGGAAATTAACCCCTTATCTGATACATCATTGGCAATGATGTTCTCCCATACAGTGGGTTGCCTTTCCATTTTGATGATTGTTTCTTTTGCTGTGCAGAAGCTTTTGAGTTTGATGTAGTCCCATGTTTCATTTTTTCCTTTGTTTCTGTTGCCTTAGGTGATGTATCAGTGAAAATTCTGCTGCGTATGATGTCCGAAATTTTGTGGCCTACATTTTCTTCTAGAATTTTTATGGATTCTCGGGTCACATTTAAGTCTTTTATCCATTTTGAGTTTATTTTTGTGTATAGTGTAAGTTGATGGTCTAGTTTCATTTTTTTGCATGTAGCTGTCCAATTTTCCCAACGCCATTTATTAAAGAGGCTGTCTTTACTCCACTGTATGCTCTTGCACCTTTGTCAAATATTAATTGAGTGTATTGCCTTGGGTCCATTTCTGGGTTTTCAGTTCTGTTCCACTGGTCTATCTGCCTGTTCTTGTGCCAGTACCAGGCTGTTTTGGGTACAGTCGCTTTGTAGTATAACCTGATATCTGGTATTGTGATCCCACCTACTTTGTTCTTCTTTTTCAAGATTGCTGTGGCTATTCGGGGTCTTTTTTGGTTCCATATGAACTTTTGAAGTATTTGTTCTGGTTCTATGAAATATGTCGTTGGTATTTTGATGGGGATTGCATTGAATCTATAGATTGCTTTGGGTAGTATGGACATTTTAATGATGTTATTCTTCCAATCCATGAACAGGGTATGAGCTTCCACTTTTTTATATCTTCCTCTATTTCTTTTTTCAATAACCTGTAGTTTTCTGCAAATAGGTCCTTTACTTCTTTGGTTAAGTTTATTCCTAGGTATCTTAATTTTTTTGGCGCAGTGGTAAATGGGATTGTTTTTTCAGTTTCTCTTTCTATGAGTTCATCATTGGTGTACAAGAATGTCGTCGATTTCTTGACGTTAATTTTGTATCCTGCTACTTTGCCAAATTCGTTTATTAAGTTTAGTAGATTTTTGATGGAGTCTTTAGGGTTTTCTATGTATAATATCATGTCATCTGCAAATGTCACTTCCTCCTTTCCAATTTGGATCCCTTTTATTTTTTCTTCATGTCTGATTGCTGTGGCTAAGACTTCCAGTACAATGTTAAATAAGAGTGGCAAAAGTGGACATCCCTGTCTTTTTTCCTGTTCTTAATGGGAATGTTTTTAGTTTCTGTCCATTGAGTATGATGTTGGCTGTAGGTCTTTCATATATGGCCTTTATTATGTCGAGATATGATCCCTCTATTCCCACATTGCTGAGCGTTTTTATCAGAAATGGATGCTGGATTTTGTCGAATGCTTTTTCAGCATCTATTGATATGATCATGTGGTTTTTATTCTTCATTTTGTTTATGTGGTGTATCACGTTTATTGATTTGCGAATATTGTACCAGCCTTGCATCCCTGGAATGAATCCCACTTAGTCATGGTGAATAATTTTTTTGATGTATTTCTGGATCCGATTAGCTAATATTTTGTTCAGGATTTTGGCATCTATGTTCATCAGGGATATTGGCCTGTAGTTTTCTTTCTTCGTAGTGTCTTTTTCTGGTTTTGGAATTAGAATTATGCTGGCCTCATAGAACGTGTTTGGAAGTCTTCCTTCTTCTTGAATTTTTTGAAATAGTTTGAGGAGAATGGGTGTTAGTTCTTTTTTGAATGTTCGGTAAAACTCCCCCGTGAAGCCATCTGGGCCTGGGCTTTTGTTTGCTGGGAGAGTCTTGATTACCTCTTCAATTTCCTTAGTTGTTATTGGTCTGTTCAAGTTTTCTATCTCTTCTGGGTCTAGTTTTGGGAGACTGTGTGTTTCTAGAAATTTGTCCATTTTGCTTAGATTGTCGAATTTGTTGCCATATAGTTGTTCATAGTAGTTGTTAACGATCTTTTGGATTTCCGTGGTGTTGGTTGTTACTTCTCCTCTTTCATTTCTGATTTTGTGTATTTGGGTTCTCTCTCTTTGTTTCTTGGTGAGTCTAGCTAAGGGTCCATCAATCTTGTTTATCTTTTCGAAAAACCAGCTCTTTGTTGCATTGATCCTTTGAATTGTTTTTTTGGTCTCTATGTCATTTATTTCTGCTCTGATCTTTACTATTTCCTTCCTTCTACTTGCTCTGGGGTTTTCTTTTTGTTTGCTTTCTAATTCTTTAAGTTGTGAGGTTAGACAGTCAATTAGAAATTTTACTTGTTTTTTGAGGTAGGCCTGTAGTGCTATGAACTTCCCACTCAGAACTGCTTTCGCTGCATCCCATAGATTTTGTGTTGTTGTGTGTTCATTTTCATTGGTTTCCAGGAAGTTTTTAATTTCTTCCTTGATCTCCTCGGTGACCCATTCATTGTTTAATAATATGCTATTTAGCCTCTATGTGTTGAAATGTCTTTGCATGTTCTTGTTGCAATTGATTTCTAGTTTCATGCCATTGTGATCTGAGAAGATGCTTGATATGATTTCAATCTTCTTGAACTTGTAGAGATTTAATTTGTGTCCTATCATGTGGTCTATCTTTGAAAATGTCCCATATGCACTTGAGAAGAATGTGTATTCTGTAGTTTTGGGGTGTAATTCTCTGTAGATATCTATTAAATCCATTTGGTGTAGTGCTTCATTTAGAATCTCTGTTTCCTTGCTAATTTTTTGCCTGGAGGATCTATCCAGTGCTGTCAATGGGGTGTTGAAGTCCCCTGCTATGATTGTATTGTTGTCGATTTCTCCTTGGAAGTCCTCCAGACGATTTTTAATATATTTTGGTGCTCCTATATTGGGTGAATATATGTGTATCAAGGTTATATCTTCCTGTTGGATAGATCCTTTCAATATTATGTAGTGGCCTTCTTTGTCTCTAGTTATGGTCTTCATTTTGAAATTTATTTTATCAGATATGAGAATTGCTACCCCAGCTTTTTTTTGCTTTCCATTTGCTTGGAAAATTTTTTTCCATCCTTTCACTTTCAACCTATGTGAGTCTTTTGTTGTGAGGTGGGTCTCTTGTAAACAACATATAAATGAATCATGCTTTCTTATCCAATCAACTACGTGTCTTTTTATGGGAGCATTCAATCCATTTAAGTTTAAGGTGATTATTGATATGTACTTATTTATTGCCATTTTTGTTTAGTGTGGTTCTATTTTTCTTCCCATTTCTACTGCTAATTACAGCAGTCCTTTTAACATTTCTTGCAGTGCTGGTTTGGTGCTAATGTATTCCCTTAGCCTTTTTTTGTCTGGAAAGCTCTTTATTCGATCTTCTATTTTGAATGATAGCCTTGCTGGGTAGAGTAGTCTTGGATTCAGATTCTTGTTTTTCATGACTTTGATTACTTCATGCCATTCTCTTCTGGCCTGTAGTGTTTCTTGTGAGAAGTCAGCTGAGAGCCTTATGGGGTTTCCTTTGTAAGTAACCTGTTGCTTATCTCTTGCTGCTTTTAGGATTCTCTCTTTGTCTTTAATTTGTGGCATTTTAATTACTATGTGTCTTGGTGTGGGCCTGTTTGGGTTCTTCTTACTTGGGACTCTCTGTGCTTCTTGAACTGAATGCTTTCTTCCTTCACCAAATTAGGGAAGTTTTCTGTCACTATTTTTTTGAATATATTTTCTATCCCTTGCTCATTTTCTTCTTCTTCGGGGACTCCTATGATGCGAATATTATTACGTTTCCAGTTGTCCCATAGTTCTCTTAAGCTGTCTTCCTGTTTTTTAATAGTTTTTTCCTCTTGTTTTTCTGATTGGTTGATTTTTTCTACCATCTTCTAATTCACTGATCCGGTCCTCAGCTTCCTCTACTCTGCTTTTTAAACCTTCCAATGTGTTTTTCATTTCTGATATGTCTTTTTTTTTTTTATCCTCACTTGAGGATATTTTTCCATTTTTTGTACAGATAGAGTGGGAGGGAGAGAGAGGAAGAGAGAGAGAGAAACATCGACGTGAAAGGGACACATCGAGTGGCTGCCACCCGCACAACCCAACCAGGGCCAGGGACAAACTGCAACCGAGGTGCGTGCCCTTAGCGGGTCTCTCCGTACCGCAGGCCGACGCTCTAACCGCTGAGCCAAACCGGCCAGGGCTGAAATGTCATTTTTTATCTCTTCTTGATGGTTTTTAATTTCCTATTGGCTTATTTTCAGTGTCTCTATGTCTTTACTCATGCTGTTCAGCTTCCTCAAGATCATGGCTCTGAATTCTAGCTCTGTTAACATGCCTAATTGCTCCACATTGATCTCATGTTCAGTGGAGGTCTTGCTCTTTCATTGGGCTTCTGTTTCTATGTTTCACCATTTTGGCTATCACTGTGGGCTTTGGAGCCTGTCAAGTTTTCCCTGTGGGTGTTGGTGTTCTGCTGTTTGTGGCTCCCTCTCCTGTGTTTAGATGAGCGAGGGAGGACCCACGTTAAACACCACTGTCAAGTCTCACTTTCCTGGTTAAAGTTGCCAGCCCAGGAAAGGTACTGTTATCCTCTAGCTTTTTGCCTGGAGGCTAGCAGTCGAGGTTACTTGATGAGTTTTGGGTTGTCAGTTGATTGAAAAACTCCCTCAGGTGCTCAGCACAAGGGGCTTTCACGAGGGTGGGGCAGATGCTGGTTGTTAGTGAGCCTCAATTAGCACTTCAATGGCCCATAGGGTGGGGTTGGATCTCCGAGGGAGGGGCTGCTGCCTCTCCCCAGAGCCCTGGGAAGGAGCAATGTGGCCACCGGCCTGCGTGGCTGCACTCAGCAAAAGCTCTGAGTGCCCTCCAAATCCCAAGTGTCCCGACACAGTTCCAGTCCAGTCTGCCCTCCCTCTGCCGGAGCCCAAGGTGAGTGGCTGTGGCTGTTTCAGCCTCTGTCCCGGCTCTGCGTTGTGGAGCCGCCTGGGAGTGTAACCCGAGGGCACTGCTCCCAGCTAAGGCCGCTGCTGAGCTGCCAACCCTGGGTTCCCAGCCCCTGTCTCGTGCCTTCGCAAGCCTACCGGGATGGAGTCAGTGTCCCTCGTTGTATGGTCCTCGCAAGCTGCTTTTCTGTTGCTTTTTCCCATCAATTTGTCTGTGTTATAGTTGTAATTCCAGTTTGGTTCTGGGAGACAGTCTGTGTAGCTTCCGTTCACTCAGCTGCCATTTTTCCTCCTCACAATCTATTTTAAAATATTTTCATGAACCCTAAATGTAACCCTGTGCCAATTAGCTGTCACTCCTCATTCTCTCCTAGTGACAGCCCTGGAAATGACTAATTTTCTGTATGTCTCCGTAGATTTGCCTGTGCTGGACATGTTATATAAATGGAATCACACATTATGTGGCCTTTTATGACTGCCTTCTTTCACTTAGCATGTTTCCAAGGTTCATCCATGTTGTAGCATGTATCAGTCTCATTCCTTTTTATAACCGAATAGTATTCCATTGTATGGATTTAGCATATTTCATTTATCCATTATCAGTTGATGGACATTTGGGTTTCTTTACTTTTTGGCTATTATGAATAATGCTGCTATAAATAGCTGTGTACAAATTTTTGTGTGGACATATATTTTCATTTCTCTTGGGTATATACCTTAGGAGTGGAATTGCTGGGTCAAAAGTAACTGTATGTTTAACTTTTTCAGCAATTTACACATTAAGCATTTAGTTCAGTTTCTCTGCCCTCCCACTGCAGGCTATGAAAGCTTCTTTACATGCTACCAAAGAGACCCTGCAGCTTTCACACTTGGTTTTCAGTTGCCTATTAGTCATTCTCTTGGCTTTTTGTTTTCTTTTCCTAGAGCTTCAAGAGAGTTCAGCAATAATCATCCAATCTCATTGTCATTATAGTTACTATTTCTTATATATATTGTTCCAGCTAATACATTCCTTTACTAGTGAACTATCCCAATTCACCACTGGTGAAAGTTTTCACAGAGGACTGTCACCTTGTGAACGGGGCTATCTGTGCTCCATCAGTGACAAAATCCTCCTACCAGCTGAGTGGTAATTAATCCAGTTCGAAAACCCCATCTTTTTTTAAAAAATAGCTGTAACATTTACTTACGAATATGTTTTTATTTATTTATTTATTTATTGGTATGTGCCTCTAGCGGGAGCCCAACCTGGGACTCTCTGGTCCGCAGGCTGATGCTCCAACCGCTGATCCAAACCGGCCAGGGCTGATTTATTTTTTATTTTAAAAATATTTTTCTTTATTGATTTTAGAGAGAGAGGAAGGGAGAGGGGGAGAGAGATAGAAACATCGATAAGAGAGAACACTGATTGGCTGCCTCCTGCATGCCCCCTACAGGGGATTGGGTCCATAACATGGACATGTGCCCTGACCAGGAAGTGAACCCGTGACCTCCTGGTGCATGGGTTGACACTCAACCAGTGAGCCACACCGGCTGGGCTTCATTGATTTTTTTTTTTTTTTTTAGAGAGAGAGGAAGGGACAGGGAAGTGAGAGAGAGAGAGAGAGAGAGAGAGAGAGAGAGAGAGAGGAAACATCAATGTGACCTCTGGGTGCATGGGACGACACTCAACCAACTGAGCCACACCAGCTAGGGCTCAAAAACCCGATCTTACTGCTGCTCTCTCAGACCTCTCCTGGCTCCAACTGAGGCAGTTTGGGTCTTCAGGAAGTGGACTCTAAGATAGACTTTGTGTTCAGGATGATTACTTGGTAGAGCTCTTGGGATCAATATCTGTGGATAGGTGGGGAAAGAAAGAGGATTGGGCAGAGCAAGAAGTGATCTGACTGATGGCCTCAGCTAATCCCAGTGAGAGCTCTTGAGTGGAAATGACCCATGGAAGTTGTCCTGCACAGGTCCGAGATAGTCAGGACTTTGTGTCTTTGCCTTGATGAGTCGTTGATTTTGAGCCACCCGGGAAAGTGGCATCTCCTTGATCAAGGTGGTCTCTGCAGATGAGGCAGAGAGTGAAACCATGAGGGAAATGACAGCTGACAGCCGTGTGCTGACTGCAGTCCCCACATCTGGGCAACAAATCCTTCCTTAAAGGTCAATGCATCTCAATGTCCACCACAGGTATCATGTTATCAGCTTAGTCTCAAATTGTTGTTAAAAAAAAAAAAAAAAGAGTTCATTGGTCAACCAGTGTGGCTCAGTGGTTGAACATCGACCCATGCACGGAGAGGTCTCCTGTTCAATTCCCAGTCAGGGCACATGCCCAGGTTGTGGGCCCGATCCCCAGTGGGGGCATGCAGGAGGCGGTCAGTGGGGCCAGTCGGGCCAGTTCAATGATCTTTCTCATCAACACTTCTCTCTCTTTCCCTTTCCCTCCCTCTCTCTCTAAAAATCAATAAAGAAAAAATAAATTTAAAAAAAAGAATTCTTTTTTTATGCTATGTGTGCAACTGTCCTGTAAGTTTGAAATACTTTAAAAATAAGTAACTTTTGTTTTAAAGGAACATACTTAAATTGTGACTAAGGAAACACCTAAAAAAGAGCCTCCTATTGCTGATACAAAGAAAGAAGTATGATGTTGAAAGATGAAAATTTATTTGAATGAGTAAAATACGGATCACCAGGAGAGTTAGTAGGAGATAAGACCGAAAAGGCAAGCTGAGGCTTCTTCCTTGCTGATGCAACA
This sequence comes from Molossus molossus, assembly GCF_014108415.1. NCBI lineage: Eukaryota > Metazoa > Chordata > Mammalia > Chiroptera > Molossidae > Molossus > Molossus molossus. The sequence continues at coordinate 189,980,821 of NW_023425344.1, forward strand.
TACCTCAGAATTGGACAAGAACAGAAAAGCCTATTTCATCAGTTAGACTGGCCTTCAATTTCACCTCACCACTTCTGAGTAGATAAAACCTTTTCCAGATTATCTTTAATAGCTATTTCCTCTCTCCTTCTGCCTTTTGTTCCTTTCCTCTCCAAGGCCATCATGGAAGTTGCAATGTGGAGATGTGAGTCTTTGTTCAGCTTCCCCTTAATGGGATGAAGATTATTTTTAGGCTTAATCTCTGAGTCAGAGAGGGAGGAGGGAAAGAACCATTTTAATCTTTCCTTCATAACCTGCTGAACAGCTAAATCATTTTTAAAAATTGTCTTTTTCCCTCTTCCCCAAGAATCCTTCATCTGCCTTTTATTTTTCTTTTGGAACAGTACTATAAACCTTCATCAGAGGCTTCTAAAAATGGAAGACATTTTTCTTTGATAAATGGACCACAGGATAAATGAAAGGATAATGCCTTAAGCTGCTGTTATGTAAGTAAATCTATTTATTGTAATCCTGATTGCTGGGGTCTGAGAGGTTATAGAGTTACTCCCCATGCCCTTCTCCTGTCTCAGCTGTGTTGCCTCTGGACTTCCCCTTTTGTTTCTCCTAGGCTCAGAGTGGATAGAAGGCATCCTGCTTGCTGTGGGAAGATGCAAGCCTTCTACCATTGCAGTAGCATGCTTGAGCATGCCTCATGATCACTATTTGACTGCATTTCTTTGATAAATAAGCAGGGAATCAGGGAATGCTACACTTTTTGAAAAGTTTCTACCTCTCTGGCTGGTTTGGCTCAGTGATTAGAGCGTCGGCCTGTGGTCCAGAGAGACCCGGGTTCGGTTCCCGCTAAGGGCATGTACCTCGGCTGCAGTTTGTCCCTGGCCCTGGTTGTTCATGTGGGTGGCAGCCACTCAATGTGTCCCTCTCACATCGATGTCTCTGTCTCTGTCTCTGTCTCTGTCTCTGTCTCTCTCTCTGTCTCTCTCTCTCTTCCTCTCTCTCCCTCCCACTCTATCTGAACAAAAAATGGAAAAATGTCCTCGGGTGAGGATAAAAAAAAAAGAAACTGTAAAAAAAAGAAAGAAAAGTTTCTACCAATTTACACCTTTAAACATTGGGGGGGAAAAGCTCTACTCAACTAAGTTACCAAGAAAGTACATAGGAAAGTCTATCTTGGATAAAGACATTTAAAGAATATCTGTGGTGCCCGGCCGGTGTGGCTCAGTGGTTGAGCGTCGACCCATGCACCTAGAGGGTGCTGGTTCGATTCCTGGTCAGGTCACATGCCCAGGTTGTGGGCCCAATCCCCAGTGGAGGGCATGCAGGAGGTGGCCAATCAATGTTCTATATCATCGATGGTTCTATCTCTCTCTTCCTCTAAAATCAATAAAGAAAAAAAGAAAGAATATCTGTGGATGAATTGAATGAAAGAAGAGAGAGCTGACTTAACTTCAGGAAACCATGGTTTAAACAGACAAGCTTCTGGATGCAGTTATTAGTAACACCCCTTATTTATACAGTACACTATTTAGCATTTTCAGAGTGCGTCCATACACATTATCTCACATAATCCCTGGAATAATCCTGCAAGGGAGGTGAGGCAGGTGTTATTTATACCATTTTAAAGATAAGATTAAGTAACTTGCATAGAGTCTAACAACTAGTAAGTGGCAGAACTGGGGCCAGTCCCCAGGTCAGCTGACTACTGTTGGTGTTAGAATATCACATGGATTCTTTCCATTTCAGAGTGGAGCCCTCAGGGGTTATTACTGGGGGATTTGTCTTATTTAAAACTTCCATGGACTGTCTGAAAGTGGGCTCAGAAGAAAAGTCATTGGGCTGAGATATCCTTAAGCTCTCCAGAGCAGTAAACACACAGCAGATGGATCTAAATTGAAGAAAAGATAATTGCACAAAGCTATGGACAAAGCATGGCAAATGAGTTTCATTCTGTACTGACGTTGGATAATGCATTTAGGATTGTTAGTCTGAAGTACACTTAAAAGAAGATGAGCTTGGAGCTATGCTTTATTCTAAGAAAGAGAACCCCGAGTTATTGTTGTTTCCTAAAGGTATATAATAATAAAATTGTAGGCCTACTGTTGTTAAGAACATGGAAAACAAAACTGAAAGTTTTTGACAAAATTGTTTTGTACTATATTCGACAAACTGGTAATGAAGTTGTACCTGGAATCATTCATATAATTCTGCCCTGAAACCTTAAAAAAAGAGTCTAGTAGATGTCCTAGGACATAGAAAAGGACAACTAAGGCAACCTAAGGAGAAAGCTGCTTTAAATGTCAAAAAGGTGAATATTTGGAGGAAATCCTTACCTTTCTGAAGTTTATGTCATAAGGGCAATTGCAATATTCAAAAACACTTCATTTTCAACATTTACTGAGTGAAGACTATATTCAGGCAGTATGCTCAACACTAGAGCTTACAATGAGTCAAACAGAGAAGTTCACAATCATTGTCAGAGAATACCAGACTGGATGAATCTTTAGCCCAATTTAGCATAGCTTTTTTTGGTGTTTATTTTATTTTATTTTATTTTTGATTTTAGAGAAAGAGAGGAAGGGAGAAGGAGAGAAAGATAGAAATATCGATGAGTGAGAACATCAATTGACCACCTCCTGCATGCCCTCCACTGGGGATTGGGCCCACAACCTGGGCATGTGCCCTGACCAGGAATTGAACCAGCAACCTCTTGGTGCATGGGTTGATGCTCAACCACTGAGCCATACTGGCCAGGCTTTTCTTGTGTTCTTAATGGATTAAGATCAGGTTTACAATGCAGTCTCTGGGGGTTGGTTGGTGGTGGTTGGCTGCCAGAGACCAGTCAACCCTGGTGAACCTGCAATCAAGTTTTTCAAGCTGGAAATCTGAAGGACTGGACTCTTCATACCACCCAGAGGATAAAGTGAAGCTATGACTTTTAGTAACTCCTCAGTTATGTTTTGCTGTTTAACTGGGTCTGACAGATACCACTATTCTCTATGGTCTCAGCATTTCTGAGCTAGGAAGGTATAGAGTCCCTGGTATGACTGAATTATGCTCTCAGAAGTTGATTTCTAACTTGATTGTTTGAAACTAAAAATATACTTCCTCAGAAATAATGTGAAAAATGCTGTTAGGTTCTCGGGCAAGCTCTTAGAAGCGCATTTAGCCCACATGCAGCTTAACCATGAGAGGATGAGAGCTGTTACCCACAACAGTTTCTATGGGAAAATGTGCTCCAGCTGTGGAACAAGGTCTTCCTTCCTCCCCCACTTCCTACCCCCAGTGTGTTTACTACAGGAAATGCAGCTCCTGCGTGTGGGCAGCTGGGTGCTGTGGCCTTGGAAGCCTTATTCCCAAGGCAGAAATGTACATTTTCTCCCCTCTCATGCCCTAGCCCTGTCAGCAAGGGGGGTGAGAGCAGGTGCCAAGTCTTCCCTGACCCACCTTCTTCAGAGTAGGGCTGTTGGCACTCTTTTGCAGGGGGAGGGTTCAAAACCAGCTACATAATTTCTGGGGTCCCTTGTTCAAAAAGTAGGAAATGATGCAGCTAAAGAACTAAAATATAAAGCTTTTTCCTTTCTTCTGGTCTTTCTCTCTTAATGTGTTATGGTGTTAAAAATTTAGATAGTTACCTATAACTATTTAATATCATTCTAAGTAAGGAAAAATTAAAAAAAATTTTTTTTCTTTATTGATTTTAGAGAGAGAGGAAGGGAGGGGAAGAAAGAGAAACATCAATAAGAGAGAACATCGATTGGCCACTTCCCGCATTTCTCCCACTGGGGATCGGGCCCACAACCTGGGCATTTGCCCTGACTGAACCGGCAACCTCTTGGTGCATGGGTCGATGCTCAACCACTGAGCCACACTGGTCGGACAGTAAGGAAAAAATTTTTAAATTATTAGCATGAATTTTAGAATTGGTTTTTTATATTGTACAATGTCAGTTCGAAATACAAATATAAGAGCATTTAAATCCCATGCGAAATCACCCAAATGATACAATTCCAATTTTGTAACTCATAAAGTGGACCCCACTTGGATACGTTCCAAGACCCCCATGGATGCCTGCTGCCACAGATAATAATGAACCCTATATCTACTATGTTTTTTCTTATACACACATGCTTATGATAGTTTAATTCATAAATTAGGTAAAATAAGAGATTAACAATAATAAAAAATATAACAATTCTAACAATATACTGTAATAAAAGTTATGTGAATGGCTTTGGACAATTATTATGTAAAATAAAGATTACTTGAACACAAGCACTGTGATGCCTCAATAGTGCATCTGAGTCCGGCCGGTGTGGCTTAGTGGTTAAGCGTCGACTCATGCACCAAGTGGTTGCTGGTTCAGTTCCCAGTCAGGACACATGCCCTGGTTGTGGGCCCGATCCCCAGTGGGGGGCATGCAGAAGGCAGTCAATGATGTTCTCTCTCACTGATGTTTCTATCTCTCTCTCCCTCTAAAATCAATAAAGGAAAAAAGTCCATCTGATAACCTAGATGGCTACTAAGTAACTAATGTGTGGGTAGCTGGTAGCATACAGAGTACTGATAAACTGGACAAAGTGGTGATTCACATCCCAGGCTGGATGGAGCTGGATGGCTCCATATTTCACCATGCTACTGAGAACAGTACACAATTTAAAACTAATGACAGTTTATTTCTGGAATTTTCCATTTAATATTTTCAAACCATGGTTGACTACGGGTAACTGAAACCATGGAAAAGTGAAATCGTGGATAAGGAGGGACTACTGTGAACAGAAAAGGTGGCACCTTAAAGGACATCAGAGTACTGTGACCAGAGTAGACTGGATGCAGAGTAGAAAAAACAATGAATTCTCTTACCCTCACCCTGTCTCTAATCTTTTGCTCATCTAATCTATCCTTCTCATTCATGCTGGAATTATTGTTCTGAATTCCTCTCTTACTACCTTTAGCATAAATCCAAGTTCTGGCATCGAATCAAGGCCTTTTCAATCTGGTGCTAACTTGTCTTCATTTTTCCAGGCCTGTCAGACTTGTCCCATTATCCAAAGTGTGCCCTGCACATTCATGCCTTTGTACACTCTGCTCTCTCATCCAGAAATGTCTTTTTCCTGATGTTTCTTGATGGAATCAAGCCCAGCTCAAATACTCTCTCTTCTGCCCTGGCCAGTTTGGCTCAGCGGTTGAGCGTCAGCCTGCGGACCAGAGAGTCCTGGGTTCGGTTCCCACTAGGGGCACATACCACAAAAAAAAAACCTCTCTCTTCCAATCTAACCTTTCTGATGCCCACAGTTGTCATCAATTGTTCTTTCCAACAAGAGCAAGTAATTTGCATCTCTGCTCAGGAAGGACTCATCTCAAGCTGCCTTATGGTGTACTGACTTGTTCCTCTCCTGCATTCCTCCACTAAAACAGGACTTTCTAGTTCTTTATTTAAAAAAAATTTTTTTTCCCTTATTGATTTTAGAGAGAGAGTAAATGAGAGGGGGAGAGAGAGAGAGAAACATCGATGAGAGAGAACATCGATTGGCCCCTTCCTGCATGCCCCCCACTGGGGATCAGGTCCACAAGCTGGGCATGTGTCCTGACTGGGAATCAAACCGGTGACCTCTTGGTGCATGAGTCGATGACGCTCAACCACTGAGCCACACTGGCCGGACTCAAGTTCTTTTAACAATAGCATAGCTGGTAGCTCTAACGAGCAATAAATAGAAATACATTTTAGCCCTGGCCAGTTTGGCTCAGCGGTTAGAGCGTCGGCCTGCGGTCCGGAGAGACCTGGGTTCGGTTCCCGCTAAGGGCACGTACTTCGGTTGTAGTTTGTCCCCGGCCCTGGTTGGTTGTGCGGGTGGCAGCCACTCGATGTGTCCCTTCATGTTGATGTTTCTCTCTTTCTCTCTCCCGTCCTCTCTCTCCCTCCCACTCTATCTGTACAAAAAATGGAAAAATATCCTCAGGTGAGGATAAAAAAAAAAAAAAAAGAAATACATTTTACATTATGATCCAATTGGCACACTTTTATATACCTTATATTTAATTAACTTTAAAAAGTACTTTCTCCAGCCCCACTGGTGTGGCTCAGTGGTTGAGCGTCGACTCATGCACCAAGAGGTCACCGGTTCGATTCTGGTCAGGGCACATGCCCAGGTTGTGGGCCAAATCCCCAGTGGGGGGCATGCAGGAGGTGGCAATCGATGTTCTCTCTCATCAATGGTTCCATCTCTCTCTCCCTCCCCCTTCCTCTCTCTTTAAAATCAATAAAGAAACAAATAAAAATAAAAAGTACTTTCTCCATTTTAATAAATCTGAAATCAGGATGTAGCAATAGGCTATCATATTTTGATAGAGTTTTTCGCTTTCTCAATAGTACATAAAGTAATGGCATATCACAACTGATGACACTACAGAGTTGTTGAAATATGGTACATGATTGAAACAAAAGTTCTGTAAAAGAATCTTTACCCTTTGTTATGGGTGATGGTCTCTAGTTTTTTTCTCTATTTCATTAAGAAGAAAATGCAGGTCATAGTCCACTAAAATGAATTCATTACTCACTAATGAAGTTGTGGAAAATCACTGAGAACTGAAACTATTTACAGCCACACAATAGGATTAAAACCACTACTTTACAACGCAACGGTTTGCATAAACAGGACTTTAATTTCAAGAAATTCTTGCCCAAGAAGAAGTTGCAAATAACTTAATTGCAGTTTCAGGAACTTCCTCAAAGTCCTTTTCTCTGAACTACAATTGTTGACTGACCTCACCTTACTTGACCTCGCCTTCATCAGGGTCAATAGTCCCCTTCTCAACAAGATTACTCCATTGGGTTTACCAAACAACAGTTTACTCTTCTAGGCTTGCTTCAAGACTCTCCCCTCCTTGTGTACACTCATTCTAAAGGATTATATCATAAATTTAGCCATGCTCTTTCATGAAAGACTTGTCTTATATTTTTATCCTCACCTGAGGACATTTTTTTTCATTTTTTGTTCAGATAGAGTAGGAGGAAAAGAGAGAGAGAGAAAAAACATCGGCATGAAAGGGACACATCGAGTGGCCACCCGCATGACCCAACTACGGCCGGGGACAAACTGAAACCGAGATACGTGCCCTTAGCAGGAACCAAACTGGGTCTCTCTGGACCGCAGGTAGACACTCTAACCACTGAGCCAAACCGGCCAGGGCTGAAAGCCTTGTCTTAAACCAGATTCATCAAATCTTCTATCCTACTCTTTTTTTGTTGTTAATCCATGCAAGGATGTTTTTCCATTGAATTTTTTTTTCCCCCGAGAGAGTGGGGCGTGGTGGAGAGAGAGAGAGAGAGAGAGAGAGAGAGAGAGAGAGAAACTGCAACCAAGGTAAGTGCCCTGGACTGGGAATCAAACCCAAGACCCTTTGTACAGGTTCTAACCACTGAATCACACCAGCCAAAGCTTCTTTCCTACTCTTGACCTCCCTCCTACTGATTGTCAACATAGTGGGCTCTCTAATAAACCTGGCCTTGATTGATGAACAGGTTATTTTGGGGGTCTTTGTTGGAAGTCAGGAGCTGACACTACATTTTAAGCTCTTTGAGGAAAGGCACAGTGCTTGTTATTCTCCTCCCACCTTCCTCCTGATAACCCCATATTGATGGGTGAATGAGGAAAGGTGTTTTAGGAATCTGAGGGGAGCCTAGAGCAGGGCCAGTAAGGGATGTAGAGTGGTAGCAGGTAAGGAGATCTTGTGGCAGAGTGGCTGCATTCACAAGTTAGAAATCTTGCAGTTGGAACTAGCCTCCCCTTCCTCCTGGTTTTATCTATTCACAATCCCCTTCACACCTGGTACTCAGATGGTATTGTTTTAAATATAAAAAATTTAAACTCCATCCCAACCACTTAACTTCAAGATACGATGTGATCTTTGAAGTGGTCTTTGCCTCACGCTTGAAGTTTGAAGATGGGCATAATAATGGATAAGCGCTGCCAAACTTTTGGTTCTCATCAGGAACGGTGATTAAGTCATTGAAAAAATATGTTGACCTGCGTCTCTAATTTCATAAATACGTACATAAATTTCACATAAACACTGGAAAGTTTCCTTGGACTCAATAAGCCATGATAAAATGTTTGCTTTTCGTCCAAGTGGGCCCAAGAAAGCACCAGTCCACAGCTCCCAGTACATCTCCCAGTACACCTCTTCCCAAATTCTAAGCTTCTGCCAAATTGGCCTCGTCCCAGTTGTTGCAACGCCGTCCCTCCCGCCCCCAGGTGTGCTCTCCTCCTCCCTGTCTTCGCTCACTCTGTTCCATTCCAGGAACACCCTCCCCCCCTCCTCAAGTTATATCTGCTCCTTTGGATCCAGCTGAAAGGTCACCCTGGCGACCTTACTTAGAAGCCTTCCTCCATATCGCCAGGCAGAATTAATGGCCTTCTTAGCACGTTAGCCTCTAACATGTTTGCCTCTTAAGTCGGCTGTTGCCTTCTAGTCACTCCATCTTCAGATCTAGCCTTCTTGTTCCCGGCCCATCCTGGGGACAGGGACGAAGGCCTATTTCTCTGGGTTGCCCAGTGCCCTGCACGTAGTAGCTGCACAGTAAACGGTCATAAGGAGTTTGATGCTTTGTGCTCTTCCGCTGGGGCAAGTAGCAGAGCAGGGAAGGCCGCCGGCCCTCCCGCCGGCCGCAACCCACCGAGGCAGCTGACAAGCCCGCGTGCCTCTCCGGCCACCCCCGCGGCGCGCGGCGCCCAGTCACGGGCGTTGGAAATTCCAGCGCGTGCAGACGCTCCAGGCTGGACGGGGGCGGGGGAACCCGTGGAGTGAGCCTGTGACGCACGGGGGCGCGGCGCCAAGAGGCCCCGCCCCCTCTCCCTCGCCCTCTCTCGCGGGTCGGGGTTACATGGCGGCGACTGCGGCAAAGCGAGAGCCTCGGAGACGCCGCTGCCGCCAGCACAGCCGGAGACCAGAGCCGACACTAGGGGCTGTGCGCGGGCCCCTCACTCCCTCGATGAGTCGGAGAAGTCCGGTGAGTGTGTGTGTGTACGTGTGCGGGGCGCGCCGGCGGGGCGGCTCGGGAGGGCGCCGCGGCGGGCCCGGCGGCGGCGTCGGAGCCGGCTCCCTCCTCCATTGTGTGTGACCCTCCAGCGGCCGCCGCTCAACAAAGGCGCTTTTGTTCCATCTCCCGCCCGCCGGCCCGCCCGCTCGGGCCTGGCCGGCGCGTCCCCGCGCGGGCCAGCGGGCCGGGGTCCCCGCGTGGGGCCGGCAGAGCGGCCGGCGCGCCCCTCCCACCCGGCACGCCCCTCGCCGGCTGCCGGTCCGGCCGCGCCCGCCGGCTTCGGAGCCCCGCATGCCCGCCGCGGTTCGCCCGCCTGCGCCGGCTCCGCGGGTTCGAAGCCCGGCCCGGGCTAGGGGCGGCGGCCGGGAGGGGCGGCCCGGCGAGCATGAGGTGGCGCGGAGTCTCGCCTTCCTGGCACGCTGCCTGTCGAAATGCGGCCGCGTCTCCTCCCCCTCCCATTCCAGTGAGTCGGCCTCAGCTGACTCCGCCGGGCAAAGTCTCCGGTGGACTCGGCGAATTGCGTAGCGCGCGCCACTACCCGGCTTGTCGCAGAGCCCTGGAGTCCTCTGCCTAAGTTTAGAGTCTAGCCGTAGACGAGATACAGACAACTCGTGAGTCGCAATTCCTAATTTCCTCCCTCCTCTCTGCTGCGGCCTTTCCGCCCCGCGTTCGGGACGTTGAGCGGTGGTCTGTGCAAGTCCCCGAGTGGAAACTTGTTCCGTCGGCTCCCCGAAAAGGGCCTGGCTTGGTGGCTTGGTGGTGCGTTGAAAAGCAAAGGTGTTTTGGCCGCCCTTTGTTCCTTGTTTTATAGTAAGACTCGACTGGTTGAGGTGTTAGGGAGCTCCGTGAAGCAGGATCTTTTTGATTCCTTTCCTGTTTTTTTCTTTTGCTTGTTCACTGGAAAAAGTCCAGTGAAGGGAGCTGGTGATGTGGAATTGGAAGCCTACTGCATTTGCAGCAGAATTCGTGTTCTTTCCTTCAGTGCTAAAAATGCCTTTAAAAGTCAGTCTCAGTATTAACTTTTTTCTTTCTTTCTTTTTTTTTTTTTTTACGGATACAAGATGATTTGTTGAGAAAAAAAATTAACAGAGGAAAAAAATGGAGCTCAAACAGCGTCAAAGTAACTTTCTGATTGTTCGATGATTCTTGCCTTGTTATTTTTAAAGTTCTCATCGGATTTAGCCTCTCTTTTCAACGTTGGGAAACTGAGATGGAGAGAATAATCTGACTAGATGAATGTAGCGTCCAAAGAGGGAATTGCCTCTAGAGTTTCTCTTAGAAACGTCAGACTTTAACGTTTGAAAAATAATTTTGAATTGGGTGGAAGAAACTGGACATTTCTCAAGTGCGTAGTTGCTCAAACATGTTTATGAAGGGCTTGCTATGAACCAAGGTATGGAAAGTCCTTTTACACACATATATATGTTACATCACTTAATAAGTATTGCCTTGTGAAACTTGTAAAATTGATCTTATAGGTGTCCAAAATTTAGTAATTGCTGTCATCTAGGAAATGTCAGATTTGAGCAGGGCATGTTTTATTATCTAGATATTACTATTCAGGACAAAAAAAAAAAAAAAACACCCCTGAGAAATGGAGAATTGTTTATAAAAACTTATCACTGTATTTTGGAGTTCACTTATTTGCAAAAGAGGGTTAAAAGTAGTGTTTGACTTCTTTCTTTCTGTAATTAAGAATCTAGAGAAGATTGATTTGAAGATCAGTTAATTTTGCAGTAAGAAAGGCACGTGTTCCAATGATCAGTGTTAATACTAAATGTGTTGCAGTGTTTTGCATAAGTTCATTTAAGCATCGTGAGAATTCATAACTGACAAAATGGAAAAGTTTGCTGACTCAGGCAGGGTACATTGCTGAAGGGGATGGGGTCGGGTAGGAGGAAGCTTGAAGTGCTTCAAGTTTTGAGTTGGGTGATGACTCATCCTGCCCATGCTACGTGGCTTTTTTGTATACACTGTTTTTGTTTTTGTTTTTAATGATAGGCTAAAATGTTTCTGTCCACATTATATTCTCTCTCAGGAGGAGCCACAATTTCTCTTTAAAAAAAGCAATGACTTCTTAAATTGCATTTTATTTTTATTTATTTATTTTTTTAAACATTTTTTTCATTTATTGATTTTAGAGAGGGAAGAAGTGAGAGAGAGAGAGATAAAAAAAACATGGATGAGAGCGAACATCTATTGGCCGCCTCCTACATGCCCCCCACTGGGGATCGGGTGACAACCTGGGCATGTGTGCCGGCTGGGAATCAAACTGGCGACCCCCTAGTGCATGGGTCTGTGCTCAACCACTGAGCACACCAGCTGGATTTAAATTGCATTTTATAAGGTTATATATCCTACAGCTGGAATTTTGTTAACATTTGTTGAGAGGAAAGGTAAAATTGCTGGTCAGTTGCTGAAATTAAATGTTTGATCCTGAAATTAAATGTTTGATCCTAACAGTTCTTTTGTTCTTATTGAGAGATTTGTTACAGATTATTTGCAAAGGACAGATAGTGCTGTTATGGTAAAAATTAATCCTATGTTTTCATTAGTAATGTAAAAGTTACCTTATAATACCTAGAAATTAGTTTAAGTGGTAAAGGTACAGAAGTACTTAATCTGAATGTGAGCATTTCATTCTGATGGAATTATGCATCATGCTTTCCCCAGGTCTATATGAGTTTTCAGTTTTAATGAACATAACCTGAAATAGGTATTGTTACAGGCACTGTTTTGTTTTTTTTAGTATTTTTATTGATTATTTTTAGAGAGGAAGGGCGAGGGAGAGAGAGAACGAAACGTCTATAGGCTGCCTTCTGCACACTCCCTAACCGGGATGGATACTGCATTCCCGGGCATGTGCTCTGGCTGGGAATCAAATCAGCAACCTTTCAGTGGATGGGCCAATGCCCAACCATCTGAACCATACCTGCCAGGGTGGCACCGTTTTTCATCAGTCTTTTTAAAAGATAAGCTGAATGTACAGTTCCAAATTTAGGACATACACCAAAATTTGGTAAGTAAGATAGTTTGACTGATTCTTAAAAGTAATCATTTAGTAGATTGGCTTAAAATAAGATTGAGGGGAAAAAAGATTGGGAATAGCAGTTTGTTTTGAAAATGAGAAGAAAAAAAAAACTCATTCCCTCAGTTTTCTTTGTATTTTGGTTTTCTTTTTTTTTTTTGGTACGTGCCCCTAGCGGGAACCAAACCCAGTACTCTTTGGTCCGCAAGCCAACATTCCAACCGCTGAGCCAAACCAGCCAGGGCTGTATTCTGTTTTATCAGAGTGACTTATTTGAAGTTCTGTGGGCAATAAAGTATATTGTTAATGTGAATTAAGTCTTTGGAGAGATTTTGGAAGAGCATTGCATAATTTATATAGAGGAATTTTAATAAAGTTTAATTCAAACTTTAAAATATATTTCCTACTAAAGGAAATATAAAAATACAAATATAGAAGTGTTACAGATTTTCAAAGCATCCTATCACTTAGGTTGAATAAGTACTTCCTGTGTGTGTGTTTTTAAGATTATAGGTAATTAGCCCTGGCCGGTTTGGCTCAGCGGTTAGAGCGTCAGCCTGCGGTCCTGAGAGACCCGGGTTCGGTTCCCGCTAAGGGCACGTACCTCGGTTGCAGTTTGTCCCCGGCCCTGGTCGGTTGTGCGGGTGGCAGCCACTCGATGTATCCCTTTCACATCGATGTTTCTCTCTCTCTCTCTGTTCCTCTCTCTCCCTCCCACTCTACCTGAGCAAAAAATGGAAAAATGTCCTCGGGTGAGGATAAAAAAAAAAAAAAAAAAAAAAAAAGATTATAGGTAATTAGCTGTCCTGCATAATACAGAATTTATAAATAAACTGGATAGCTTAGCCTTTTTTCTCTGAGGTACATTGCCTTATGAGACGGCTAGCTTTGACACTGCTCTCTGGTTCCTTGTTCGTATTGCCCACTTGAACCATGTGTTTTTCTAGGGCCACTGTTAAAATAGAAAGAAGATGCCTCAAAAGTAAATTCTCTGTGGCATTGTTGCTGCCTCCTCTCAGCTCCTTCAGCCTGTTTTGTGGGCTGTTATAGTATTCTACAGCCTACTAGTGGTATGGGGATTTTGGTCAGTTTTATTGCTCAGATCCATGACTGAGACTTGACAAAAACAGCAATAATGAGCCCTGGTCAGTTTGGTTCAGCGGTTAGAGCATCGGCCTGCCATCTAGAGAGATCGGGGTTCGGTTCCCGCTAAGGGCACATACCTCAGTTGCAGTTTGTCTCTGGCCCTGGTTGGGTCGTGTGGGTGGCAGCCACTGGATGTGTCCCTTTCATGTCGATGTTTCTCTCTCCCTCTCTCTCCCTCCCACTCTGTCTGAACAAAAAATGGAAAAATGTCCTCGGGTGAGGATAAAAACAAAAACAAAACAGCAATAATGTTATTGTGGTTAATGGCTTTTTTAGAGTTGCTTTTCATGTGGAGCTGATGCTTTTAAGGTATCAGTATAGGCTTCGTCCAGCATTGATTTTTTTTTTTTCCCTTCATGAACTGCATATTTGGAAAATAGAGTGTGCCTCTCTGATAGTTTTAAAAGGTTGTCTTTCATATGTGCCAGCCTTTTAAATTCATTTCTGAAAAGTTGTACAGAGTTCGAATGTTTACATAGCAAATAACATTTTCCATTTAAATTTGATATGTCTTTTCATGGGGAAAAAAAAACCCCCAAAAACAAACAAAAAAAGATGGTATCACAAAAATTGTCAGAATCCTAGCATTTACTTTAGAGAAGAGCCTGCCTCTGCAGAGTGTGTGAAATCTCTGTGCACTAAATTCTGTACAATCATAAAACTATAAAATGTTAGTGTGTACAGAAGGGTCATGGACATTATCTTGCCCTGGTACATCATTTGACAGCTAAAGAAGCAGAGATATCTAAGACTTTAGTACTCAAAGTGTGATTTCTGGACCAGAAGTATTAGCATCACATGGGAATTTGTTAGAAGTGCAGGATCTTTTTTTTTTAAGATTTATTTATTTAAATTCTCACCCGAGGATATTTTTCTATTTATCTTCGGATAGAGTGGGAGGGAGAGAAATATCGATGTGAGAGAGACACATCAACTGGTTACCTCCACATGACCCTGACCAGAGACAGGGACAAACCGCAACTGAGGTACGTGCCCTTGGCTGGAATCGAACTCGAGACTCATTGGTCCGAAGGCTGATGCTCTAACTGCTGAGCCAAACCACCCAGGGCAGAATCTACATTTTTAATAAGAATTGTGGCTGATTCAAATGTACATTTCTAGAAGCACTGCTAAGTGATATATACATAGTTACTCAGCTGATTAGTGACCAATTTGGACAATGCTTTTCCATTGTCCCTCCTGAAAAAAGTCAAAAGGAAAGTTGATGTTCTATCTAATCACTGTCCAGTAGAACTTTCTGTGATGATCAAAGTATTCTGTTCTGTGCTGTCCAGTGAGGTAGCCACTAGCTGCATGTAACTATTAAGCATGTGACTGGTGGTGCATCTGAAGAACTGAATTTTTAATCTTATTTAATTTTATGTTTGTATTTTTTAAACTTTGATTTTTTTTTTTTAACGATTAAAAACATTTTTTCTTTCTTTATTGGTTTTTAGAGAGAAAGGGAGGGAGGAGGAGAAAAAGAAACATCAATGAGAGAGAACAACGATTGGCCTCCTCCTGCATGCCCCCCACTGGGGATTTGGTCCACAACCTGGGCATGTGCCCTGAGCAGGAATCCAACCGGTGATCTGTTGGTCCCTGGGGCGATGCTCAAACACTCAACCACACCGGCGGGGCTAATCTTATTTAACTTTAATTTATATTTAAATAGCTGTAGGTGGCTAATGGCTACTATATTGGACAGCACAGATCTGGATGATCTTTACCTACACTAAATTTAAAGTAATCTAAGCTGTAATTTGATAACTGATTAGGCTCAGTTTAATTTCCTCTTGGAAAGATGGTAGGTTTTTAACTACCAACTTTTCTAGTCTATACAGATATTATTTTAGTAGTTATTATAAAGCAGTGCCAATTTTCTGATTGGTACTCCTATGTTTGATAAAGTAGACAATCTAAATTATTATGAGAATGTATGTTTTTCCTTTTGTCTCAATAAAGGTGTTTTCACTTGGATTAAAAAATTAAAAATATCTGTTAAGTAAGTGTTTTTTTAATTATCTTGTGGATATCATTGAGGGGACAGTTTTTGCTGTTGGCCTAGTACCTCCAGGCTTGTTGGCACTTGTTGATAGCTGCCAGAATGATATGTTATTTGTTATTTATTTCCAGGTACAGAAACATTGTTGCTTAACCTCCCACCTTATGTAGTGGGAAGATTCTAACCTTAGAGTAAGTCAGACTGGCCTATGTCCAAATCTTGACATTTATTGTATGTGTGATTTCAGTGAGTTGCTTTACCCCCTCAGGGCATCAGTGCTCTTGTTTGTAAAATGAGGCTTACAAGGTAGAGGTTCTGAATAACAGAATACATTTGTTACTTAAAACATGCCTGGCACATAAATAGGTACTTGATAAGTATGAATTACCTTCTCTTCCACCACTGCACAGCTTTAATAGCCTTCTATAATTTAGTCTTATGCTTAAGATTCAAACCAGGTTTAAGACATTCTGATTTTAGGTCTTGTTAATTCCCATTGGTTATTGTAGTTATATGCCTTGCTTCGTTTGTGTTATATTGCTTGTAGATCCCTCCACTTCTGTTTTGGATTCCTTCTCTTGACTTCTTAAGGACCCATCTCTTGCCTGCATCATGAATTTTCCCCTTTCTGTTGGGCCATTTTTATTAGTATACAAATGTGCTCTAGTTGTCTTTGCGTGCTCTTTCCACTTTCCATTGCTCTTCAACCTACTCCAGACTGGCTTCTGGCACCATCTCCCCACTGAAATTGTTCTAGTCAAGGTTACCAGTGAGTTACATTTACCAGATCTACATAACAGGATCTTGTAATAGCATTCAGTATAGTTGACCACTATTTTCTGTCCATTCACTTGCTTCCCTTAGCTTATGATACACATTGTCTTCTTGTTTTTCTCCTACCTCATACCTTGTCATACTTTTTTAGAGGCTTCTCTCCTCTTCCTGCCTCCAAGTATTGGCCTATCCCAGAGTTTAGTCCTGGGCCTTTTCCCTTCTCTTTCTAAATTCTTTTCCTATGTGGTCTCATTCAACTTACTGTTTTAAATACAATGTACATGTGGATAATTCCCAAATTTATGTTCCTGGTTTAGATTTCTTGCTCCAGACACGTTATTCAGTTGTCTGCTTGATTTACCATTCAGTTATTTAAATAGACATTATCTAAATAGACTTAACATTTCCAAAATAGAACCCTTTCTCCCGTATTGTTCTTTTCCCAGTCTTCTTCATCTCAGTAATTGGAACCTAGGAGTTAACTCTGAATCCTCTTGGTCCCTTATCCCTCATATCTACTAGAGCATCAAGTTTTCTTGGTCTCCAAAATATCATTTGAATCTGTCTCCTATTTTACATCTTCATTTCTGCCAGCCTAGTCTCAGCCACCATCATCTCATGGGCCTACTGAAAAACTTTTAACTGGTTTCTACTTTCACTATCACTAAACCATCTTCAGTTCATTTTCCTCCCAGTCACC
This sequence comes from Molossus molossus, assembly GCF_014108415.1. Lineage (NCBI taxonomy): Eukaryota > Metazoa > Chordata > Mammalia > Chiroptera > Molossidae > Molossus > Molossus molossus. Next base: position 189,997,508 of record NW_023425344.1, read on the forward strand.
AGAATCATCTTTTAAAAATGAAAATTAAACCATAGCCAATTGCTTAAAATCCTTTAATAGTTTTTCTTAACTCTTAGTTATAAAATGTAGACTCCTGCCTCATGTGTTCCTTTCAACCTATCCAATCTTACATTAGTTCCCACTCCTTTTCCTCACAATGCTGTGGATACACTATCATTTTTTCAAAAATTTTTTTGTCTTTATTGATTTTTTTTTCTTTTTTTAGAGAGAGGAAGTGAGAGGGAGAGAGAGAGAGAGAGAGAGAGAAACATCCAAGAGAGAGAACATCGATTGGCTGCCTCCTGCGTGCCCCCCCACTGGGGATCGGGCCCACAACCTGGGCATGTGTCCTGACCGGAAATCGAACCAGTGACCTCTTGGTGCATGGGTTGATGCTCAACCACTGAGCCACACTGGCCAGACTAGCATCTTTTCTTTTCCTTCAAATTACCAAGCTCTGTCTTTGCTGTTTGTTCTGTTTGGAATTCTCTTCTCCCATCTCTTAGAAGTGCTTATACCTTCTCCTTCAGGTTTCAGTTCCTTAGATGGCCATTTCCCAGACATATAATCATGGCACTTGGCCAAATCTGAAGTTATTAGTTTATTTGTTAGTCTTTAGAATATAAACTCTTTGGAAGCAGAAGAACCTGAACTGCCTTATTCTCTACTATACCATCTAACAGTGCCTTGCCCATACCTATCAAGGGCTCAGTAAATTTTTTTTATATAGTTTTATTGATTTGGAAGCAGAAGAACCTTAACTTTCTTATTCTCTACTGTACCATCAAACAGTGCCTTGTGCATACATATCAAGGGCGCAGTAAATTTTTTAAATATGTTTTTATTGATTTTTAGACAGAGAAGAAGGGAGAGGGAGAGAGAGATAGAAACATCCATGAGAGAGACACATCAGTTGGCTGCCTCCTGCACACCCCCCACTGGGGATCGAGCCTGCAACTTAGGCATGTGCCCTGACCAGAAATCGAACTGGCGACCTCTTGGTTCATAGGTCATTGCTCAACCACTGAACCACACCAGTTGGGCAGACTCAGTAAATTTTTGTGTGTTATATAAAATAGTTTGATTCCTTGAAACTTATAAAGGGAAAAAGTATGTTAAAAATTGCATTGCAGTGCCTGGCTGGTGTGGCTCAGTAGATTGAGCATTGTCTCATGGACTGAGAGGTCCCGATTTGATTCCCAATCAGGACACATGCCCGGGTTGCCGGCTTGATCCCTGGAAGGGAGCATGAAGAAGCAGCCAAGAGATGTTTCTCACATCAATGTTTCTATCTCTTTCTCCCTTCCTCTCTACAAAATCAATAAAGCATATTTTTTTAAAAAAAGATTGCATTGTAGTTGCCCTGGCCAGTTTGGCTCAGCGGTTGGAGCGTCTGCCTGCGGTCCGGAGAAACCCGGGTTCAGTTCCCGCTAAGGGCATGTACCTCGGTTGTAGTTTGTCCCCGACCCTGGTTGGTTGTGCGGGTGGCAGCCACTTGATGTGTCCCTTTCACATCGATGTTTCCCTCTCTCTCTCTTCCTCTCTCTCCCTCCCACTCTATCTGTACAAAAAATGGAAAAATGTCCTCGGGTGAGGATAAAAAAAAAGATTGCATTGTAGTTAATGTAACGTGATTCTGGACTGGGTTTTTTAGCTCTCAAGTACATTATTTTACTTATTTATTTATTTTTGGTTAATCCTCACCTGAGGATGTGTTTTCCATTGATTTTAGAGAGTGGAAAGGAGGGAAGGAGAGAAAGAGGGAGAGGGAGAGAGAGAGAGAGAAACATCAATGTGAGAGACACATCTACTTGTTGCCTCCCACATGACCCCAACCAGGACCAGGGATTGAACCTGCAACCCAGGTATGTGCCCTTTACTAGAATTAAACCCAAGATCCTCTGTCCGGGAGCTGATACTCTAACTGCGGGGCCAAACTAGCCAGGGCCACATAATACATTCTTTTTCTTGTTGTTGTTAGCTATGTCATGGGGCTTTATTTTTAGTTTATTAAATTATTTTATGTTATGTTATTTTATTAAATTAAATTATTTTTGTTACAGATATTTCTCCTTTTCCCCCCATAGACATCCTTCTCTCGATCCTGCCCCCCCCAGGATGTTTCTCTCTCACATTGATGTTTGTCCATTGATTATGCATATATACATATAAGTTCTTTGGTTTATCTCATCCCGCCCCCTTTGCCCCCTCCTCTGAGGTTTGTCAGTCTGAACTGTACTCCTTTCTGTGTCTCTGGGTCTATTTTGTTCATCCCCTTATTTTGTTCATTATATTCCACAGATAAGTGAGATCATGTGGTATTTGTCTTTCTCTGATTGGCTTATTTTTCTTAACATAATACTCTCCAGGTCTTTCCATATCATCTCAAAGGATAAGAAATCTCTTTCTTACAGCTGCATAGTGTTCCGTTGTGTATATGTACCACAGCTTTTTTATCTACTCATCTATTGATGGACACTTGGGATGTTTCCAGATCTTAGCAATTGTAAATAGTGCTGCTATGAACATAGGGGTGCATGTATTCTTTCTGATTGGTGTTTCATGCTTCTTTGGGTATATTCCTAGAAGTGGGATCACTGGGTCAAATGGCAGTTCAATTTTTAATTTTTTGAGGAGACACCATATTTTCTGTAGTGGCTGCGCCAATCTGCTTTCCCACCAGCAAGTGTACTAGAGTCTCCTTTTGTCCACATCCTTGCGAGCACTTGTTTGATGATTTGGTGATGGCAGCCATTCTGGCAGGTGATACTGCATAGTCCTTTTTAATTTGGATCGCTCTGATGACTAGTGACATTGAGCATTTTTTCATATATCTCTTGGCCATTTGTGTGTCCTTTTTGGAGAGGTGTCTATTTAGGTCCTCTGTCCATTAAAAACATATATATTTTTCTTTATTGATTTTTTAGAGAGAGAGAGAAACATCGATGAGAGAGAACATCAATTGGCTGCCTCCTGGATGCCCCCCACTGGGCATCGGGCCCCACAACCTGGGCATATGCCCTGCCCCAGAATCTAACTGGTGCATGGGTCAAAGCTCAACGACTGAGCCACACCTGCTGGGCCTCTGCCCATTTTTAATTAGATTCTTTGTCTTCCTTCAGTTGAGTTGTGTGAGTACTCTGTATTATTTTGGAAATTAACCCCTTATCTGGTGTATCTTGTCAGATATGCTATTCCATATAGTGGGTTCCCTTTCCATTTTGATAGTTGTTTCTTTTGATGTGCAGAAGCTTTTTAGTTTGTTGTAGTCCCATGTATTTTTTCCTTTGTTTCTCTTTGTTTGCCTTAGGCATTGTATCAATGAAAATTCTGCTCTTAGTCTCAGTTACTTGATGAGCCTTGGGTTATAGCCCTCAGATGAATGAAAAAATCCCTCAGGTGTTCAGGGTAAGAGGATTTCCAGCGGGTGGGGCAGATGTTTGCTGGCTGTTAATGAGTCTCAATTTGCATTTCTTTGGCCTGGTGGGTGGTGTTAAGTTCCTGAGGGAGGAGCTGTTGCTTCTCCCCAGGGTTCTGGGAAGGGGCTCTTTGAATAAGAGGCTACTTTCTCATGAGGCAGTGATTCAGCATAAAAATCCCAGTTCCCTCGCAGATCTCCAAACTCCCGAGCTCCTGCACACAGTTCTAGTCCAGCCCGCCCTCCCTCTGCTGGAGCCCAAGGTTAGTGTCTGTAGCTAATTTAGTGCTCTGTCTCAGCTCTCTGCACTGTGGAGCCAGCTTGGAATTTTAACCCGGAGGGAACTGCTCATAATTCAAACAGCCCTCAGCTGCTCTCAGTGGGCTCCCAGCCTGCGCTCTGTGCCTCTACAGTTCCTACCAGGCTCGATTTGGTGTCCTCTTACTGTCCCTGGTTATACAGATTCTCTCCAGCTGCTTTTCTGCTGGTTTTTCATGATGATTTGTCTTTGTTTTAGTTTTACAGTAATTCCAGTTTGGTCCTGGGAGATGGTCTGTGTAGCTTCCATTCACTCTACTGCCATTTTTACATCCCACATAATACATTCTTAATGAATTTTGCTGCTGTTCCTTATAGTCTTTTAAAATTCATATATTGAAAATAATTTATTGTCATATTTAGTGCTGTGGCTTCCTTTATAATGTAAACAAATATTTGAAAAATTAATTGCTTTTGTGATTGTTTATAAAGTGGGATAACTACCAAATATGTTATTTATATCCTCAAATTAGAAATTTGGGGTCATATTCAATTTAATATCCTAAAACTATATACTTTTTTTTTCAATCCTCACCTGAGGACATTTTTCGATATTTTGTTCAGATAGAGTGGGAGGGGGGGAGAGAGAGAGAAACATTGACGTGAAAGGGACACATCAAGTGGTTGCCACCCACACGACCCAACAAACTGCAACCAAGTTATGTGCCCTTAGCGGGAACCAAACCCAGGTTTCTCCGGACCACAGGCCAACGCTCTAACTGCTGAGCCAAACCGGCCAGGGCAAAACTATATACTTTTAAAGCAGAAAATAGAGCCCTTTGAAATTATTTCAATTAAAATATGTATCCTGATTCACATGGTTAATTTCTATTTCCTTTGGAATTATCAATGAATCTGTGGTATTTACATATTAATGTATTAGTTTTTATTATTATTGATGTAAAGGTACATAAAACTGCTTGACAAAATGAATCATTACTTCATATTGGCGATTTACTTAGTTTTCTTTCTTTTTCTTCCCTTTATTTCCCCTTGATGGACATGTTATTAAGTAAACATAATGATAAAAAAAAGAGAGGTGTTTAAAGATGACCCAGGAGCCTTTCGTTAGTTATTATAATCTATTTTAAACAATAAATCTACATCACAAATACTGTGAACTTCACAATTGCATGTTTCAGTTTATCCCCTTATAGTGCCTTGTATCCCTGTTGTCTTATATTTTATTTCTACATGCGCTATAAACCCATGATACTTGATTTTTGTTTTAAACAACAGTCTCTTAGAGGCATTTAAACATGAAAATAGTTTTTGTTTTTTTTTAATATTTTTTTTTCTTTATTGGTTTTAGAGAGGAAGGGAGAGGGGGGGAGAGAGAAATAGAAACATCAGTGAGAGAGAACATCAATTGGCTGCCTCCTGCATGCCCCCCTCTGAGGTTCTGGTCCACAACCTGGGCATGTGCTCTGACTTGGAATTGAACCGGTGACCTCTTGGTGCATGGGTCGACCCTCAACCACTCAATTACATTGGCCAGGCTGAAGGTAGACTTTTTAAAAAGACCTTTAGTATTTTCCAATTATTTACCTTTTCTTGAGATTTTGTTCCTTTCTGAAGGTTTGGGTTTCATTTGCTGTAATTTTACTTCAGCCTAAAGAACTTCTTTTAAAATTTCTTGGAGTGAAATTTCGCTGGAGACAAATTCTTTCTGCTTTTGTCTCTTTGAAAATGCCTTTAATTTATCTTCATTTTGAAATATATTTCCCTAGATATAGAATTCTGGATTGATCTTGTTGGCACTTGAAAGATAATGTTCTATTGTCTTCTGGCTTTCATATTTCTAGTGACAAATCAGTCATCACTCCTATTCTTCCCTGGTATATACTTTTTCTCTTTTCCCTGATTGCTTTTAAGAGTTGCCTCCGCCCCCCTTTTCCTAATAGTTTGACTACGATGTGACTATGTAAAGGGATTCTTTGTATGTATCCTGCTTGTGGTTCATTGAGTTTCTAGGTCTGTGTTGGTGTCCTTTATCAGTTTTGGAAGGTTTTTTACTCATCAGTGTTCTGAACCTTGGTGCTTTATGCTTTTCAGCCTTAGCTGCCAGCTCTTTGGGCTGCTTGGACATTTTCTTTGTTTTCCAGTCTCACATCAGTTTTTCTTTACCACATGTTTTTGCTGTATTTAATTTGCCTCACACTCTGAATGCCTTTGAGGGGTTTATCTCATGCTTCCTTTTTTTTGGTCCCACACCATTAGAGGGTAGCCACCTTGAACATGGTGGAGGCCCATATGCTTCATGAGATTTCTCTCTCAGCTCTCCTGCCTTGCCCTTAGACTTTTATACTCATTGAAGACCCATGGGGAGGAGTTGACCAGTGAGGCTTGTAACTAGATCTCCTTTGAATTGTAATCTGTTATCTGAATCCTCATATTGCCACTAGAAGTTGGTTATAAATTTGGCTGGTTTTTTTTCTTTTTTTTTCTCTTTATTGATTTTAGACCGAGAGGAAGAGAGAGGGAGAGAAACATCAATGAGAGATAACGTCAACTGGCTGCCTCCCGCATGCCCTCCCCTGGGGATCAGGCCTACAACCTGGGCATGTGCCCTGACAGGGAATTGAACTGGCAACCATTTTTTGGTAAATATGTTTTTATTGATTTTTTGAGAGAGAGAGAGAGATAGAAACATTGATGTGAGAGAGAAACATTGATCGGCTGGCAACCCAGGTATGTGCCCTGACCAGGAATAGAACTGGGACCTCCCAGTCCATGGGACAGTGCTCAATCCACTCAGCCACACTAGCCAGGCTGGCTGGCGTCTTCTTAATCCAGTTAGTGGGGAAGTCCTTGTTCTCTTTCCACTTTGCCAGGAATAATAGCCATGGCATTTTCTGGAATTTATTTAGATTTCTTTGCATCCTTAGCTTTTTGATTGTTTATTTTTTAAAACTCATTTTGTAGCTTATCTATCTTGTCGTAGTTTATAGGGTGAGAGTAATGGTGTCTTTCACCTTTCAACATTCTAATTAGAAATGGAAATCCTGAGCCTCTCATTAAAATTATAGAATTTTAGAGCTTGAAGGGACTATAGAAATGATATAATTTAGCTACATCATTTACCTGATGAGGAACTGAGAGTTAGGAATGTGAAATGCTTTGATTGCTAGTTAATTAGTTACAGATCCTAGACTAGATGTCAGATCTCTTTGACTCATGTTTTCTTTCTTTTTAATTTTTTTTATTTTTGATGTGGGGACCGAACCCAGGACTTTCTGGTGTGCAGGCTGATGCTCCAACCACTGAGCTAAACCGGCCAGGGCTGATTTTTTTTCTTCTTTTAATATGGGCTTAGTTAAATCATACAAATTTTTCTTTTTTCTTTTTTTTTATTTTTATGAATTTTTATTTATTTTTTTGTTACAGACATTTTACCTTTTTACCCCATTGGCACCCCCCACCCCACCCCCCCTCCACCCTGTCCCCGGCTTAGTTGTCCATGTCCATTGGTCATGCATACATGCATATAAGTTCTGTGGTTTATCTCTTCCCACCCCCCCACCCCCCATCCCCTCTTCTGAGGGATGTCAGTCTGTGCCCTACTTCCATGTGTCTGGGTCTACTGTATTCCTCAGACTGTTATGTTCATTATATTCCGTATATAAGTGAAATCATGTGGTATTTGTCTTTTTCTGCTTGGCTTCTTTCACTTAGGATAATACTTTCCAGGTCCCTCCATGTCGTCTCAAAGGATAAGAGATCTTTCTTTCTTACCGCTGCATAGTACTCCATTGTGTATATGTACCACAGCTTTTTTATCCATTCGTCTACTGGTGGACACTTGGGCTGTTTCCAGATTTTAGCTATTGTAAATAGTGCTGCTATGAACATGGGGGTACATATATTCTTCCTGATTGGTGTTTCAGGCTTCTTAGGGTATATTCCCAGCAGTGGGATCACTGGGTCAAATGGAAGTTCAATTTTTAATTTTTTGAGATAGCACCATATTGTTTTCCATAGAGGCTGGACCAGTCTGCATTCCCACCAGCAGTGAATCATACAAATTTTTCAAAGTGCCAAACTCTAGTGTGAATCTGATAGGAAAGTTGTACTCTTAATTTTTTATTTTGCAAGATTTATATTTGTTCAGGTTTGAAGAAAGTGAGAAAGGAGGAAGGATATTCCAGAAAAGTTATATGACATTTCGGATTTTTTTTTTTTTAACTGGGGACTCCCCAATCAAGCATATGATTCTCCATTTTGATCAGAGTCCATTTTGATCAGAGTCCAAAATGTTTTCCATTTTGATCATAGTCCAAAATGTTTTCTATGGCCTTGCACAGCATAGCCTTCTTCAGAACCTTACCAGGGAGAGCTAAAAAATGACAGCAGTTATATTTGATAAGTAGTCTAGAAAGGTATGGTGCTAGATGCCAGAGACTCTGCTAGGGTGGACTGAAGAATAGTAAAATCAGTAATGTCAAGGTCTTGTGTGTCTTCATGATACCTACATGGTATTACATGAATTGATAGGACTTTTTATAGAATCCTACTTGTCTGGTTGTATAGGACACTATTTCAGTGACACAGCCCCTCCCCATTATCTCAGTGAAACAAAATGGGCTGTAACAAACTGAAGTGTTTTTGGTTCTTCAGTCTGAGTGTGTTGAAATCAGTTTATTTCTTCATGTGTTGGCCGACTGACCTGTGTGTTCACCATAGAGTGCAGCCCCTGGGGGAATGCCTGGGGAAGAAAGTACCATATCTAGGAGTCATCACTGATGTTCCCTCATGGTAGGTCAGAACATGATCAGATTGAGATTAGAGTTTGTCTCTTTCTTTTCTTTTCTTTTCTTTTCTTTTCTTTTCTTTTCTTTTCTTTTCTTTTCTTTTCTTTTCTTTTCTTTTCTTTTCTTTTTTTCTTTTCTTTTCTTTTCTTTCCCCTCCCTCCCTCCCTCCCTCCCTCCCTCCCTTCCTTTTTTCCTCACCCGAGGACATTTTTTGATATTTTGTTCAGATAGAGTGGGAGAGGGAGAGAGAGAGAGAAACATCGACGTGAAAGGGATACATTGAGTGGTTGCCACCCACATGACCCAACCAGGGCCAGGGACAAACTGCAACCGAGGTACGTGCTGTTAGTGGGAACTGAACCCAGGTCTCTCTGGACTGCAGGCCGAGGCTCTAGCCACTGAGCCAAACAGGCCAGGACAAGAGTTTGTCTTTTCTAAAATATCTTACTATCAAGAAGCATATGCTTTTTACACTAATTTATTCAGTACAGTTTTTAAGTTGCCTGCTAAGTAGCAGGTACTGTGCTCATAAAATGTCAATTAAACTACTTAGTCCCAAACCTTTTATTTTAAAATAGAGCTGTAACAAAGGAGAGGGGAATGGTGCCCTGGAAAAATGAGGAGCAGAGGATCTGAAGAATAGGGATTAAATTAAATTGAATTGGGGAAAATGGCAAAAGACAAGGGAAGGAAAATGCTATTAGAAAAGAGAGGAGAAAAAGAAGTAATAGTCACATAGGGAGGAATCTGCTACAGTGGTCTAGAAGTAAGCAGTCCAGGAGGTTAGATTCGTATATTATTGCTTGTTTGTTTGTTTTCCTTTTTTAATGCCTAAAACAATGCCTGGCATGTGGTAAGCACTTAGTAAGATTTTTAAAAATGTAATGGATGGATAGAAGAATTAAAACTGTTTTACTCTAAGTTGTTCTAAACATCTTGGTTCTTTATGCTTCTAGGACCATAGTAGGAAACTTAAAAACTGTACTGAATGCATTTCCCCACTCGCTTGAAGTAGGTGTGACCATGTGACCAAAGGTGAATAGAGTGAAGTGCATCATTTTTGGATATCAGCTTTAGGTACCAGTGAGATATTTGAGATATTTCCACTTTCTCTTTCCCTCTGGCACATTGAGTGGAAGTGGTAGAGATGGTAACTACTTTGATAGTCTGGATGACAGCTTTGTGGGACTCTTTGCATGAGCAAAACTTAATAAGTTACTGAGATTTTGGGGTTATTTGTTACTGACCTATCCCGACTGCTACAGAAATTTATATTAATTTTTATCTTGTTAGAATCCTCAGATGTCCAAAGGTACTTGAAGAAGGAAGCTGTCTACATGTTTCCTGCTTGTATGTTTGCCCCAATGTTTCTTTAACATTAGGAGAGGAGTCAGAAATGAGGGCTTGGGCAAGAAGATAGAAGAGATGAAGGGTTACTGTGATTATTTTTAAATTTTCAGCCATAATTTTGTAGAAAAAAAAAGTTTAATGTTCAATATAGAGTGGTTTCTTTCTTTTCTTTTTTTTTTTTTTTAATTTTTTCTGTATTGATTTTTAGAGAGGGAGAGAGAGATAGAAACATTGATGAGAGAGAACATCAGTTGGCCACCTCCTGCATGCCCCACAACCTGGGCATGTGCCCTGACTGGAATCGAACTGGTGACCTCTTGGTGCATAGGTCGACACTCAACCACTGAGTCACACGGGCTGGGCAGTATAGAGTGGTTTCAATCACATTTCCCCTATTCTGCGTGTATCACCATAATAAGTGCTTGGGAACAAAAATCCGTGAAATGAAAGACTTGTACTTTTAGAATTGGAAGGGTCTTTAAGTATTCTTTAACTATCCTGTTTACCTGGTCTGTGAAGTTCTGATATTCCAGTATGGATACTCTAGAGTATATAGCAACTAGATGTGGGCATGAAAATAAATATAGTGGCATTTATTTTATAATCGCTTTTTAAGGTCAGAGGCAAGTTGAAATGGATTTAAACAAAGGCTCAGACAATTTAAGAATAGAAGTTGGAAATGGAAGAGAAGTTTTTAAAAATTGGATACTTTGCTTGCCACTATATAATAATCTGTCTTTGACTTTTAAAGTTTCTGTAGCTAGCAGTAGTTCCTGATAGGAGGCAAAGCCTGTTAGACGTTGGTGTTTTGATTTTAAGGTCCTCCCTCCCACCCTATGTTCCTAAGATCATTCACTGACACTGATTTGCACTCTGGGCCTCTTTGAGGTCCAAATCCTGAGGGGGGTTCCCGAGAACTCCTAGGACTATTCTACGTTAGGAGCAAGGGCTTTGTCAAGAATGCATATGAGCAAGCAGTTAAGCTCCAGCCTTTGGCCTTCTGCACCCTAGAAAGTTAGTAGCTTTAATGAGAGTTTGAGACACGATTTAAGTAAAAGTGAATTTGCTTTAACAACACCTTTCTGTGCCAGGGTTAGGAGACAGTTCTGGGTGAATATAAGTAGAGCTCAACCTTTCCTTTCTCTCCAATAGCAGCTGGGTTTTGGCTGAGAAGATGTGAGTCTGGCTGGATTCCAGTTAACTCAAATTACTCACTTGACCCTGGAGAAGAGCAAAATAAACAAGAACTGTTGAGGAGAGGGAGGAGGTGGGGGGTAGCTGTCAGTGAGTTTGATCAGTCCAGATGACCCATATCAGCATTTAACCTGAGAAGTTGCAGAATGGAAGTTGGAAGAGAGAACCAGTAAGGTAACCTTTATGTTTAAGGCCCTCATCTCAAACTTGCTTTGCAGATCCAGGCTCCCTTACTGACACAGGCCAAGTTGTAACTGGATTAGAAGGGAAAGAAAATCCCATTTTCTATAGAATGGGGGTGATGGGACAGAGTGGAGTTTCTTCTTTTTCATTTTATAACTTCATATACTTAAGCTTGACTCACAGTACCTGTATTTCTCATGGTCTTGGGGCTGGGCTTTTTGAAGGAAAGTAGCAGGTAATTTAGGGAAGAAAGGGATGCTTGATGAGACAGTTGTTTTTAATGCAGTTTCAGAAACTGTCTTATAAACTTGGAAGCTGGTACCCAGTCTGGGCTACATACAGAGGTTTTACTTCCATGTTATGGTGGATCACTGAAAAACCACTGGTAAAGCATAAAGCAAACTTCATTCTTATGAGTCATTCTCTGCACTTCATTTTATTCACAAATTGTTAAAAACAAAACAACATCGACTCAACTAATTAAAACTTAATGAACTTGCTCCAAGCAACACAGTATCATTGCTGAGGTTGGTAAGGGAATGGGTGGGTAACCTTTGGAGGTAGAGAAATTGGAAGGATGTTGCAAAGGGTCATTTTAAGTTACTTCACCATCTTAGTTTTCTTTTCTTCCCTTTAAGTGTGTGGAAGGTGCAAAAGGAATGTGGAACCCCAGATCTTTCTCTCTCTCTCTCTATTTTTTGAGAGAGAGGAAGGGAGAAAGAGATGGAAACATTGATGCGAGAGAGAAACATTGATCAGTTGCCTCCTGCACGCCTCCTACTTGGGATTGAGTCCTCAGTCTGGGTATGTGTCCTGACCAGGAATTGAACCCAGACCTCTCAGTCCATAGGACGATGCTCAGTCCACTGAGCCACACCGGCCAGGCAACCCCAGATCTTTCTTAAGTGTAAGCCTTGAACTTTGCTTTTATAAAATTAAACATGAAAGATGGTGGAAAACATGGTATAAATGGGACATTTCTAGAGGTGATTGATGTGGATGGAGGATGTTCTGACCAGTAATTTGCTGGTACAGTTGAGTTGTATCTGCATGCTTTAGTGATGCCAAGGAGCTCTATGATTGATGTGGAAGATGGAGATGCTTGGAGAGATCAGGATTTGGAGTACAACTCTTAATGAGGGTCAATGTGATAAGGAGGAAACTGTTTTTATGGTCACTAAGAGTGAGCATGGGAGGCTTCTGCCTTTTTATGGCTCCTAGAGGCACACACACACATCCTGATCTCCCTAATTAGGTCAGATCCCCTAGTGTGTAGGCTCTCATAGCATCCTGTACCATTCCTTGGTACCATTTGTCCCCCTTGCATTTCCTTTTTTCTGTGTTACTTTATCGTTTGTCTCCATACTGTAAACTCCATGAGGGCAGGGCTTCAATCTGTTTTTATTTACCATTTTATCCCCTGTACCTAGTATATCGACAGACACATAATATGTAATTAGCAAATAATTGCTGAATGAAGTGTGAGTAAATGAGAAACATTTACTGGATCCACTTTATCATGCAGAGGTATAACATTACCTCCAACATACTGATTAAGGTGGGCTCCTGGATGAAAAGGTGCCCCAGTAGCTTTTGGTCTAATGGATATTGGAGGACTTGGAAGAATACTACTCACACAACAGTGAGTCAGATCACTGGGCAAGCACTGTTATTTTAAATAATGCCCCCCCCCCCCCAATTTTTTTTTATTGGTGTTGGCCTCACTGTCTAGTGGAATTACAGTTTTCTGAATAAATTTTACCTTCTCTTTTTAGAATGGTCTCATATTTCTGAAGTTTGTTCAAGGCTTTTAATAAAGTCATCATCTGAATTTATGAGGACTGCGGTTCTCGGCATAGGCACAAGCTCCTACTTTCCCTGAGATGAATTTTTACCTACTCTATACCCCTGTAAGTGCTGATCAGTCACGGAGATTTCTGAAAAGGCATTTTCACCCTTTTTCTTGTTTCTGGCCTGTGATGCTTCTTGATGTTACTGATATGTAAAGGGGATGGATGTGAATGGGGGAAGGGTTCTTGAGTAGAGAGCTCTCATTCTCATGGCTCTCTAATCTGGCTGCAATTCCTACTATAGTGCCATTCTGTCAGATAATAGTGGTATCTTTTTTTTTTTTAATCCTTACCTAAGGGTATTTTTCCATTTCTGTTCGGACAGAGTGGGAGGGAGATAGAGGAAGAGAGACAGAGAAAGGGAGAAGGAAAAATATCGACGTGAGAGGGACACATTGACTGGTTGCCTCCTGCACGACCCCTATCAGGGCTGGGGACAAACCCCAATCGAGGTACATGCCCTTGATCAGAATCGAACCCGTGACCCATTGGTCCGCAGGCCAACACTCCAGCTGCTGAGCCAAACTGGCCAGAGCATAGTGGTGTCATTTTTGACAAAGCACTATTTGTGCTTGACTGATTGCTCTATTAGTGAACTAGAAACTTAAGAGAATACTTAGATATTTTACTGTTTTTATGTCAAGTCTATCTATAGAACTGACTTAAAAATGTACATTTATAAAAAAGTTAAAACTCAAAAGCTTTAAGGAATTGTCTACATTAAGGCAGAAAGGTAGGTGTGAACAATATTCTATTTCACATGGAAAATAGAAATAAGTTTCAGAAGTACTGGAGCTTTTGAAAAATACTGTTTTTATAGGATGTTTGGTAGGGAACAGGAAGTATCAGCATGTATACAAATAGAAAAAATTGATGGGACACACAGTATTAATGAAAGCCCTTTAAAAATCTGAAGTATTTTTTTAAATTCAGAAGTTTATTTGCAAACATTAACTTTTATTTTATTATTATTTTAAAACTATTGTTTTTATTTATCTATTTTTATTTTATTTTTAAAATCCTTACCCGAGGATACTTTTCCATTTATCTTCAGACAGAATGGGAGGGAAGGAGAGAGGGAGGGAAATATCCATGTGAGGGAGACATGGACTGGTTGCCTCCCACACGAACCCGACCAGGGCTGGGGACCGAACCGCAACTGAGGAACAGAGGTACATGCCCTTGACAGGAATCAAACCCACGACTCTTTGGTCCGTGGGCCTACGCTCTTAACTACTGAGCCACCAGCCAGGGCACAAATTAACTTTTAAATGTTTTACTACAAATAGATTAATAAGCTACAGAATTTTTAGGATTCTGCTTTTTTTTTTTTCCTGATTTCTGAGAAGCAGACAAAAACTTGCCACCTGAGGAAACCATCTCTATTATAGTAAAACAAAGGAAGCTATTATGCTGTTGCTGTCCTTCACAATATTAAGCAGATACAAGAAGTGCTCATATTTATTAAAAGAACTCAGGGATAGTAAGTATCAATTTTTGTTAAATTAAAGCTGTTGCCATAAGGGTCATTTATCTACTTAGTCTCTTGAGTTATTAGTATCATTATTTTCTCTTTCACATGTAATTTTTCATGTTTGTTGATTTCTCAGAATTGAGGATTTGCTCAATTTGAGGCAAGTGCTGTATATCTTTTAGACTCTTGTATTTCCACGTGTGAGGTATGTAGGAATGTGAAGCGGGTGGGAAATTGAGCCAGTACAAAAGCTTTACTAATGTGGAACAGCTGATGTGTTTGAGAATCCTAGCAGTTCTCTTAAGCCACAACTGAAGGTTACTAGAAGTTATCACACCATGTTTGGAATGGGCTGCTTTATTTCATACACTGGTACAGTTTCTTAATGCCTTTAAATGATTGGTCTTTTGAATAAAGGAATATTGCACCTCTACTACCTTTTAGATCAAAAGTCAGCAACAGGAAGCCTTTGCATTTAGGGGTTAGGCTGTATTACTTGTATATACATTGAAATGAGCTACTTACATTGGCCTCCTAGTTTCTCAGACATGAGAGAGACACTCACACTCAGTGCTAGCCCTCTGTCTGAAATAGTTACTCCCACATAGCATCCTCCTTTAGAGCTTTGTTTCAATAGCACCTTATCAGAGAGGCATTCCTTAACCACCCGCCCTGCCCCCTTTATTTTTCCATACCACTCACTGCCTTCTGACACCTGTGTGTTCTGCTTATTTGTCAGTCTGTTTTCCCCCACTATAATATGAACTCTTCATATACATACCACTCAGCTCTATAAGATTCTAATAATTTGTCATACTTTAATTTTTAAAAAAGAAATAACACATTAAAGATATATTTGAAGCATATGTTGTAATCTCACCCTGATTCTAATCCCTTTCTTTATTTCTCAAGGAAATTATTATGAATTTGTTATCAGTTATATCAAGTTTTTTATACTTTTGCTATATTCCGATGCACCCATAAAACAGCACTATTTTGCATGTTTATGAACTTGATAAAACTAGTTTCAGCATGCACATTTCTATCTGCAACTTGCTTTTTAAATTTAGTGTATATTTAGTGATTTCAACCATTTGTATTCAGTTTTACTATTATATAGTAGTCGATAAATGAATATAACTCATTCTATTGCTGAACGTTTAGCTGTTTTTAATATTTTGCGATTACAAAAAAAGTTTTGTATGTTAATTTTCAAACATTTCTGTAGTAATTGTTCCTTGAAGAAAAATTGCCAAGCATTGGTGCACTTTTTATTTATTCTTTTGTGTAACAAATGTTTTAAGCCTCAAAAAATTCTAAAGAATTCTGTAAAAATATTCTGAACTTCCCTTCCTTTACTTGTTGGCAATTAAGAAATGATACAACCCAATGAGCCTAAACATTATAAACAATCTAGTGTGATGGGATCTGGAGTCTGAGCCAAGACATGGAAATTGCTTACAACATAGATATTTTCGATTGAGGGTAATCTTAACATTTAGTGACTATAAAAGAAGTTTAACGTAACAGTAGTAGTTTATAGCTAAATGCCCAATCCGTGTCACTTTATAGAGTCGAAGAAAAGAACATTTCCTGCAGTGGTAACTATTCTTTTTTCTCATCCCCTAGGTTGTATCAGAGTAAAATGGACGGTAGCTTTGATTGTGATTGTGGTGAGCTGGAGCCACCTGATCACTAACAAAAGACATCTTCTGTTAAACAACAGCTGCCAGGGCTTCCTGTTGAAATATACAGCAACAAAGGAAGAAAAGAAGCAAAACGGAAATAGTGCTTATCAGCACCTTACTACGATGCTGCTCAGGACCAGTCCAACACTGAATGTATCTGCACTGTGAGGAGAATGTTCATAGAAGCCTGTTGTGTGCATATTTATTCACATTTTTGTTAAATGTTAAATCGTTTAGCACAGTAAATCTGAGTGCATAGTATGTCATTTCATTCCGTTTGAGTTTCTCGAGTGTTTTCTTTAAATGTCTGCAGAGTTGCTGCCCCTTTCTTGAACTATGAGTACTGCAATCTTTTTAATTCTCAATATGAGGAGAGCTTTTTGAGCTTTAAATCTAAGGGGAACTCAACGGGCCTGGTTGGCATATGCAATGAACATCAAGAAACCATCTTGCTGTGGAAGCAAAATTGTTTTTCTTCTCTCTTTTTGAAAGATCCTTCCTTTTGATGCCAGTTTTCTTCCTTGTTTACACAAGTTCAACAATTCGAAAGGAAAAGGCAGTAGTAAGGGTTTCAAAATGGCAGAGAAATTTGAAAGTCTCATGAACATTCATGGTTTTGATCTGGGCTCTAGGTATATGGATTTAAAACCATTGGGTTGTGGAGGCAATGGCTTGGTTTTTTCTGCTGTAGACAATGACTGTGACAAAAGAGTAGCCATCAAGAAAATTGTCCTTACTGATCCCCAGAGTGTCAAACATGCTCTACGTGAAATCAAAATTATTAGAAGACTTGACCATGATAACATTGTGAAAGTGTTTGAAATTCTTGGTCCTAGTGGAAGCCAGTTAACAGACGATGTGGGCTCTCTTACTGAACTGAACAGTGTTTACATTGTTCAGGAGTACATGGAGACAGACTTGGCTAATGTGCTGGAGCAGGGCCCTTTACTGGAAGAGCATGCCCGGCTTTTCATGTATCAGCTGCTACGTGGGCTCAAATATATTCACTCTGCAAATGTACTGCACAGAGATCTCAAACCAGCTAATCTTTTTATTAATACTGAAGACTTGGTGCTGAAGATAGGTGACTTTGGTCTTGCGCGGATCATGGATCCCCATTATTCCCATAAGGTATGTGGAAAGCCAGCTGAGACAGACCTTTACTGATGTATATCATTAGGAATGTGTTCTTTTGTATTTCCTCTATATATTGTGGCAGAATTTTTAGTTAGTGGTATTTTTTCTTCTTTTTTTTTATATTCCTCACCCGAGGATACTCTTCTACTTATTATCAGATAGAGTAGGAGGGAGGGAGAGAGAGAGCCAGAGAGAAATATTGATGGGATAGAGCCATATCAACTGGTTGCCTCCTGTACCTGAAAAGGGTTGGGGCCAAACTGCAACCAAGGTACGTGCCCTTGACCGGAATTGAACCCACGACTCATTGGTCCGCAGGCCAATGTTCTAACCGCTGAGCCAAGTTGGCCAGGGCTAGTTAGTTGTATTAAACTTTACATATACCTTTTCTTTTTAAAAAATATTTTATCCTCATCCGAGGATGTGCTTAGAGAGAAAGAGAAAGAAAGATTGATGAGAGAGAGAAATATCAGTCAGTTGCCTTCCATATGGTCCCGAAACCCAGGTATGTGCCCTGATTGGGAATCAAACCGGCAGCCCTTTGGTGCACGGGACCAGGCTTAACCAACTGAGCCACGCTGGCCTGGCCATAGTATCTTTCTTCTGATACAGATCTTTCATTCACAGTCTCGCTGCATTTGAAATGAAGGTCGAGTGGTAATTCTAATACAAATTTCTAAAAGTATATGGTTATTAATTATAATTTAAATTCTTTCTTATTTAAAAGTGGAATTTATTCTTATGTGTTTAGGGCAGAAGTGTGATCCCTATAAAGGTAAGAGAGGATGCAATTTCAAATTTTTGATTTTTTTCCCCTTTGAGACTATACTGTTCTGTTATACCTTATTTAGACACAATTTGTTTAAAATCTAAATTCACCTAAAGATAAAATAAGCGGTAAAACTAGCCAATAGGACTCATAGTAGCTTTGCCTAGATAAGTTGCCTTCGTACAAGAAGTTAATATTTTCCAAGACAAACCCTGGTCTTTTAGTTTTCAAATGAAATGATGTGCAGGACTCTGATGTTTAAAATATAAAAGTTGAGCAGGATTTCACTAGGAGTGCTGCCTGCTTGGCTTCCCACAGCACATGTCTAAAATAAAAATATCTTTTCATTCTCACATATTATCTAACATTAAGTATAACTTAAAGAAAAAAACCATAACACAGAAATTGAGTATTAAAATGAAATGTATGACCACATCCTCTTTATGGGTAACAATGAAGTATTGTGGATAGACCATTGAACAAAGAGTTAGACTATCTAAAATTGAGTTCCATTTCTACATCTATCTAAGCTTTATGACCTTAGGCAGATTCTTTAATCTCTTTGTTATTGCCCCCACAGATGGAATTAATATCTTCCTTTACAATTTCTCAGGGTTGGTTTGAAGATGAAATAAAGCAATATATGTATAACTGTTTTTGTCAAATGCTTTATAGACGAGTTGATTAGGAATGGAATGTGTAGTAGAGCCTGGTCCCCTGGGTTGTCAATAAGAAGGTTTTCATTGGTTTATAAGTAGCACCTCTGGTGCTCTTTCCTACCTCTCTCCTTGATTTGAAGTATACCTGCTCCTTAATTAAGACTTGAAGTGAAAAATAGCTCCTCTTCTGAAACATATTTTGAATGTGTGGCCTAGAGTTACAGTATATTTTGGTCAGCAGACTTCATGTGAACATCAGCTTATAGATGGTATATCCCAGGGAGAGCTTAACCTCCATTTAACCTCAAAAGTCAAAAGCCTTGAAAATAAGCATAGAAATCAACAGTATTTTAGGATTTCACAATTATGGCTTGTTGGGTTTATTTTGTTTGTTTTTTGTTTTCTTAGTTGCAAGATTCTTTTAAAAAATTTTTTTCTTCATTGATTTTAGAGAGAGAGAGAAACATCAATGAGAGAGAGCATTGATTGGCTGCCTCCTGCATGCCCCCCACTGGGGACTTGACCCACAACCTGGGCATGTGCCCTGACCAGGAATTGAACCGGTAACCTCTTGGTCCATGGGTCGATGTTCAACCACTGAGCCACACTGGGCAGGCTAGATAAGGATTCTTTAATGAATCAAGTTTTATATACTATTCTAATTTTTCAGCTAAAGTGAAAAATTAAAGTATGTTTTTGTTTCTTTTTCAGGGTCATCTTTCTGAAGGATTGGTTACTAAATGGTACAGATCTCCACGTCTTTTACTTTCTCCTAATAATTATACTAAAGCCATTGACATGTGGGCTGCAGGCTGCATCTTTGCTGAAATGCTGACTGGTAAAACCCTCTTTGCAGGTTAGAAAGTTAAAATATATGGGGTAAAATTCCAAAGAGAAATAATTTTGAATGTATTTATGAAGAAAGTTTTATATAAGATTTAAAACAATTTATTATAGTCTGGAATATTAAAATGTAAAGATAAAATGGTGTTTTTAATATTTAATATTACCCTGTAACCATTTAGTATTTAAAACATTGAGAAAACGTATTCACATATTCACTGAACTGTTCACTCACTCAGTTAATACAGTCAGAATTCTAGTGTTCTGCCCTGGCCAGATAACTTAGTTGGCTAGAGCATTGTCCCCATACACCCACGTTGTGGGTTCAGTCCCTGGTCAGGGTGTAATAAATCATTGTTTCTCTCTTAATCTAAAAAAATCAATAAAAACAGCCCTGTCTGGTTTGGCTCAGCGGTTGGAGTGTTGGCTTGTGGACCAGAGAGTCCCAGGTTCAGTTCCTGCTAGGGGCACATACCACATACAAAAAAAAAAAAAAAAATCAATAAAAACATATTTAAGAAAAAATATTTAAAAATATTTTTTTTTTGTTTTTTTGTTTTTTTTTTGTTTTTATCCTCACCTGAGGATATTTTTCCATTTTTTGTACAGATAGAGTG
Organism: Molossus molossus; assembly: GCF_014108415.1. Lineage (NCBI taxonomy): Eukaryota > Metazoa > Chordata > Mammalia > Chiroptera > Molossidae > Molossus > Molossus molossus. The sequence continues at coordinate 190,017,759 of NW_023425344.1, forward strand.
GGAGGGAGAGAGAGAGAGAAACATCGACGTGAAGGGACACATCGAGTGGCTGCCACCCGCACGACCAACCAGGGCCGGGGACAAACTGCAACCGAAGTACGTGCCCTTAGCGGGAACCGAACCCGGGTCTCTCCAGACTGCAGGCCGACGCTCTAACCGCTGAGCCAAACTGGCCAGGGCTAAAAATATTTTTAAAAAATTGTTAAGTGGATTGAAGTTTTTCTGAGGAACAATACTATAATTGTAAGTTATATTACTGATATTCAAGTACCTTTTGATATATAAAATAATTATTTGTTGCTGTGTGACAAATTACCTCAAAATTTAGTGGCTTAAACAACAAAACAATTATTACTGTTACATAAATATTTTTTTTCCCTTTATTGATATTAGAGGGGAAAGGAGAAGGAGAGAGAGAGAGAAATATTGATGAAAGAAAACATTGATTGGTCAATTGCACCTCCTGCATCCCCCTCTCCCTCCCGCGACCAGGCCCACAACCTGGGTATGTGCCCTGATAGGGAATTGAACTGGTGACCTCTTGGTGCATAGGTTGATACTCAACCACTGAACCACACTGGCTGGGCAACAGCAAACAATTGTCATCTCACAGTTTTTATGGGTCAGGAATTTGCGAGTGGCTTTGCCATCTGGTTCTTGCTCAGATTTGTTTTGTTGAGATGTTGGTTGGGGATACAATCATCTGAAGGCTTGCCTCAGATAGTAGTTTCCACTTCTAGATAGCTTACTCACATGACTTTTAGCAGGAGGCCTCAGTTCTGACCATGTGGGCTTCTCCATGGGATTGCTTGAGTGTCTTCACAATATGGAGGCTGGCTTCTCCCAGAAGAACTAATGATCCAAAGGAGAGAGCAAAGAAAGTTAACGTATCTTTTTTAAGAAAGTTCTCTCAAGATATAATTTACACACTATACAGTTCACGCACATAAAATATACAGTTCTATATTTTTTTAGTGTATTCATGGGTTCTTAGAAGCATCTAATTTTTTTTAATTGATTTTTTTTTTTTTTTTTTAGAGAGGAAGGGAGAGGGAAAGAGAGAGAGAAAGATCGATGAGGGAGAACATCGATCTCCTCCTGCATGCTCCCCACTGGAGATTTGGCCCACAACCTCTGCCCTGACTGGGAATCGAACCAGCCACCTCTTGGTGCATGGGTCGACACTCAACCACTGAGCGACATCATCTAATTTTACAACATGTTTTCTGTTGTAACCATTAACAGTGTCATATGATAACTCTTTAAGTTTTTGAAGAAATGCCACACCATTTTACATTCCCATTAGCAGTGCATGCAATCCAATTTCTGCACATTTTCACTGATATCTATCTATCTATCTATCTATTTATTTATTTATTTTTTATTTTTTGGTACCCAGACTCTCTGGTCCCCGCAGGTCAGTGCTCCAACCTCTGAGCCAAACTGGCCAGGGCTCACTAATAATTATTTAAAGTATAGTCTGTCCTATTAGTCTGTCTTTTTGGATGTGAAATGATGTAGTATCTCATTGTGTTTGTGTGTGTGTGTGTGTGTGTGTGTGTGTGTGTGTGTGTGTATCCTCACCCGAGGACATTTTTCCATTTTTTGTTCAGATCGAGTGGGAGGGGGAGAGAGAGAGAGAAACACTGATGTGAAAGGGACACATTGAGTGGCTGCCACTCACATGACTAACCAGGGCCAGGGACAAACTGCACCCAAGGTAGGCGCCCCTAGCGGGAACCAAACCTGGGTCTCTCTGGACCGCAGGCCAACCCTCTAACTGCTGAGCCAAACTGGCCAGGGCTGTGTGTGTGTGTTAATCCTCACCCAGGGATATATTTTCATGGATTTTTATTTTATTTATTATTTTTTTAATTTATTTTTTAAACATTTTTTTAAACTATTCTTTATTGTTGAATGTATTACAGATGTCCCTCTTTTTCCCCCCTTGACCCACTTCTCACCAAACCTGCCCCCCTCCTGCTTTTTCCCCACACTATCGTCTGTGTCTACTGGTTATGCATATATGCAGATAAGTTCTTTGGTTTCTCTCTTCTTGCCCACCTCCCCCCTTCCCTTTGAGGTTCATCAGTCTAACAACCAATTTGTACTTCCTAATCCCTTCATCTTTTTCACCCAACTCCCCTCCCATCTGGCTACCAACAAAAAGTTCTGTGTATCTATGAGTCTGTTTCTGTCTGCTTGCTCATTTTGTTTTTAGATTAAATTGTTGGTAGATATGTATTTATTGCCATTTTATTGTTCATATTTTTTTTATCTTCTTCAAGAAGACACATCAACATTTCATATAATACTGGTTTGGTGGTGGTGAACACCTGTAGCTTTTTCTTGTCTGGGAAACTTTATGTGGCCCTTGATTCTAAATGATAGCTTTGCAGGATAGAGTAATCTTGGTTGTAGGTCCTTGCTTTTCATCACTTTAAATATATCTTGCCACTCCCTCCTGGCCTTATGGGAGCTCTATTGTAGGCAACTAACTGCTTTTCTCTTGCTGCTTTTAAGATTCTCTTTGTCTTTAACCTTTTGCATTTTGATGATGATGTGTTTTGGTGTGGACCTCATTGGGTTCATCTTGTTTGGGACTCTCTGTGCTTCCTGGACGTGTATGTCTGTTTCTTTCACCTAGTTAGGAAAGTTTTCTGTCATTATTTTTTCAAATAGGTTTTCAGTTTCTTGCCCTCTCTCTTCTTCTGGCACTCCCATGATGTGAATGTTGGTACACTTGAAGTTGCCCCACAGGCTCTTTATACTATCCTCATTTTCTTGGATTTTTTTTTTTCTTTCTGCTGTTCTGATTGGGTGTTTTTTGCTTTCTTATATTCTAATTCGATGGTTTGCTTCTTGTCTTTACCTACTCTCTTGTTGATTCCCTGTAAATTATTCTTTATTTCAGTTAGTGCATCCTTCAATCCTTCATTTTTTTTTTTTTTTTTTTTTTTTATATCCTCACCCGAGGACATTTTTCCATTTTTTTGTTCAGGTAGAGTAGGAGGGGGAGAGAGGAACAGAGAAAGAGAGAAACATCGACGTGAAGGGACACATCGAGTGGCTGCCACCCGCACGACTGACCAGAGCCGGGGACAAACTGCAACCAAGGTACATGCCCTTAGCGGGAACCGAACCCGGGTCTCTCGGGACCGCAGGCCGACACTCTAACCGCTGAGCCAAACCGGCCAGGGCCATCCTTCATTTCTTACTGGTCCTTTTTTGTACTCTTGAGACCCTTACTAAGTTAATTGAGCATCCTTATAAGCAGTGTTTTGAACTCTGCATCTGTTAGATTGCTTATTTCCATTTTATTTAGTTCTTTTCCTGGAGTTTTGTTCTGTTCTTTTATTTGGGACATGTTTCTTTGTCTCCTCATTTTGGCTGCCTCTCTGTGTTTGTTTCTATGTTATAGGTAGAGTTGCTGTGTCTCCTGGGCTTCCTAGGGTAGCCTGTTGTAGTAGCTGTCCTGTAGGGTCTAGTGGCACAGGCTCCCTGGTCTCCCAGCTGGGCCCTCGAGGTGCAACCCTCATGTGCGCTTTACACCCTTCTGTTGTAATTGAATCTTGATTGCCTTTGGCACGTCAGTGGGAGGAGTAGTGGGAGGGTCTTACTCGGCCGATCAGCTGCGAGGACTGGATATGCCCACTAATAACTGATCTCTGACTACCTTGGATGATCAGTTTTCCAGGGGCCCACTACACAGAGCAAGACTTACTTCAGTAGTGCTCTGGTACCCACTGAGTCCATTCCTTGAGTGTGTCACTTGTGGAGGTGGCTGGGTGGTGGTGCTTTGATGTGGTCTGAAGCTATCCACTGGGTGTGCTGGCTCTGGGGCAAGGTCACCCACTGCCTGTGTTCTACCCAGGGCCACCAGACATAAGCTACAAAGTGATCTGCCGATGGGTGCTGCTTGTGCTGAGCTTGGAGGTGCTCAGATGAAGCCAAGCTGTGAACCAAGTCTGGCTGCTTCTAGTGCTGGGCCTAGGGCCACTTAGCGAGAGGTGTGGGGCCAGCTGTGGCCAGATGCTGCTTGTTTGAGAGAATTTAGGAAAATCTGAAGCAGGAGCCAAAACAGGCCAATCCTTTGGTAACCCTTTGGAAACAGCTTGGGTGGGCCTGAAAGTTGGGTGGTGCAGGGCCTCAGGGAATCACCAGGGTGGGGCAAACAATATGAGCCAGGTTGCTAGAGTTCCCAGGTATAGCCACCGACTGCCTGCCCTGTGGGGGAAGGGCTCACCAAAGGAACAAAGGCCTCCACTAATAGGTCTGTCCAGGATAAAGCTGCCTCTCCAGCTCTCACCCCAATGCCAAACAACTCAGTTCTTCCTCATATGTCTTTGGTGCCTTTCAAGCTGCCTCCCCTCCTGGCTGGAGCTCAGAGGGAGCAGGTCCCGTGTGCAAGCCTTTTATGAGGATCTGCTAGGGGCTCCAACAGCCACAGCCTCCCTTAGCCTCAGTTACTGCTGGGTTTTACAGCCAGAGGTTGTGAGGACTTCTCTTCCTGGCACTGGAACCCTGAGCTAAGTGCATGGTGTGGGACAGGGACCCCTCTCTCCTCAGGGAGGACCTTCATCGCCGAGCTATTCCTCCTGATTTTTATGGGTCACACGTAGGTGTGGTACCAGCCTGTCCATGCCTCTACCCCTCCTCCCAGTCTCTATGTGGCTGCTGCTTTAATTTCGTAGTTGTAGGACTTCATTCAGTTTGGTTTCAGGCGGTCCTGAAGGATGTTTGTTCTGTAGTTTAATTTTGATGTGTTTGTGGGAGGAGGCGATATTGCATTTACCTACACTGCCATCTTGACTGGAAGTTTCTTTCATGGATTTAAAAAATTTTTTTAATCCTCACTGGAGGATATTTTTCTGTTTATCTTCAAACAGAGTGGGAGGGAGAGAAAAGGAGAGAGGGAGAAACATCACGTGAGAGGGACACATCTACTGGTTGCCTCCCACATGACCCTGACCAGGGCTTGGGTTGAACCGCAACTGAGGTACATGCCCTTGACCAGAATCAAACCCATGACTCATTGGTCCACAGGCCAGTCCTCCACCGATGAGCCAAACTGGCCAGGGCTCTTTCATGGAATTTTTTGTTTTTTCTTTCTTGATTTTAGAGAGAGGGGGAGAGAGAGATAGAAACATCGAGTGGCTGTCTCCTGCATGCCCTCGCTGGGAATCAGGCCTACAACCTGGGCATGTGCCCTGACCTGGAATCGAACTGGTGACCTCTTGGTGCATGGGTCAATGCTCAACCACTGAGCCACACTGGCCGGGCTCTTTCATGGATTTTTAAGTAGAGTGGAAGGGAGGAAGTGGGGGGGAGAGAAAGAGAGAAACATCAATTAGTTGTCTCCCACATCACCCCAACTAGAGCCAGGGATCGAACCTGCATCCCAGTTATGTGCTCTTGACTGGGAATTGAACCTGAGAGAGACCCTTTGGGTCTTCAGGCTAATGGTCTAACTGCTGAGCCAAACTGGCCAGGGCCCATTGCCTACTTTTTAATTGGGTTGTCTTTTTATAATTGAGGTGTAAGAATTCTCTACATATTTTGGATACAAATCACTTATCAGGTACATAATTTGCATGTGTTTTTTCCCACTCTGGGTTATCATTTAATTTTCTTAATGGTGTGTTTTGAAAGAGAAGATTTAAAAAATCTGATTAATCCAATTTATCTTTTTTTTTTCCTTTTGTCACTCTGCTTTTAGTGTCATATCTATGAAAGTATTGCCTAACACCTAAGAGTTTTATAGTTTTAGCTTTAAATTTAGGTCTGATCCATTGTGAGTTAATTTTTATGCATGGTTTGAGGTAGGGGTCCAGTCTCATTCTTTTGAACGTGGCTATCTAGTTATTCCGGCACCATTCATGGAAAAGATGATTCGTTCTCTCTTGAATTTTCCTGACCACCCCCGCCCTTTTCAAAAATCAGTTGGGCATGAATGCAGAATATCTTTTTGTGACTTAAACTCAAAAGTGACACACTGTCACTTGAGCTTTATTTTATTTATTAGAAGCAAGTCACTACACCTCAGCCTCAAGGGGAGGAGAATTACATTCCACCCTTTGAAGGAAAGAGTATCAAAGCATTTGTGGACATATTTTAAAACTTACAGAATATTATATCAAGAAAGCAAAAATTTGCCCTGGCTGGTTTGGCTCAGCGGTTAGAGTGTTGGCCCATGGACTAGAGAGTCCCGGGTTCGGTTCACGCTAAGGGCATGTACCTCGGTTGCAGTTTTTCCCTGGTTCCGGTTGGGGTTGTGTGGATGGTGACCTGTTGGTGTGCCTCTTTCACATTGATGTTTCTCTCTCTTCCTCCCTCTCTCCCTCCTGCTCTATCTGAAGATGAATGCAAAAATGTCCTCAGGTGAGGATTAAAAAAAAAAGAAAGCAAAAATTTAATTTGTTTTATTTAAATTTATTAGATTATGCTCCAAGTTGTATGAAATGGGGTCAAAATTTACTGTTGTATTGCTTATAAAAAGGTAGTGTATTTTTAAATGTTCATTTGGCATATTCAGACATTGCTTACGTAAAGCAATAAAAAGAATTGGATCGCTTGGCTGGTGTGGCTCAGTGGTTGAGCATTGACCCATGCACCAAGAGGTCGCCGATTTGATTCCTGGTCAGGGCACATGCCCAGGTGTGGACCCATCCCTAGTGGGGTGCATGCAGGAGGCGGCCAGCCAATGTTGTCCTTCATCAATGTTTCTATCTCTCCCTCTCTCTAAAAAAATCAATTAAAAAAAGAATTAGATTAAGAAAAAACACCTGTAAATAACATCATTTTTATTGTAAACTCATGTAAACTTTAAACATTTAATGACTTTGTGAAATCATTTGAAATATCTAGTTGTTGTTTCCTTCTAATGCTTTATTGGTAGGTTTGTGAATCATTCAATAAGAGCAGCATGAGCATGATCTAAGTGTTTATTAGGTATAGGACTCAAATGAATTGAGCTATAAGTGGCAAGGACTAAAGTTTTCATTGGAAATTGTGTGTGTGTTTTTTTATCCTCACCTAAGGACATTTTTTTTTCCATTTTTTGTTCAGATAGAGTGGGAGGGAGAGAGAGGGAGAGAGAGAGAAACATCGACATGAAAGGACATATCAAGTGGCTGCCACCCGCCCGACCAACCAGGGCCGAGGACAAACTGCTACCGAAGTACATGCCCTTAGTGGGAACCGCACCTGGGTCTCTCTGGACCGCAGGCTGACGTTCTAACCGCTGAGCCAAACCGGCCAGGACGGAAATTGTGATTTTTTAACCTATAGGAAGTGTCCTAGCTTTGTTTTTTGGTACAACTTAATATATCCGTTGGATGTCTAATAGTTTCTCCAAACTTTCTCTTTTGCTGTCTTTTTCATAATAGTAAAACCAGAGCCACTTTTCAGTTGCTTAGGCCAAAATCTTGGCATCGTCCTTCACCATTGTCAGTACAGATCCTGTAGGCTTTTCCTTCGAAATATATCCAGAATCTAACTGCTTGTTATTATGTGTATCACTATCCCCCGAACTCCCCAGTTTAATCAACTATTATGTCTTTCCTGGTCCAATGCAAGACTTTTTTTTTTTTTTTTTTTGGTGTCAGAGTTTTTATTAGATTCTGGACAAAAAGGCCCCAGGTCTAATAGAGCAAGAGCTGCAGGTCGTCTGGGACATGGCAGTTCCCCAGCAGTGAATGACCTTAGCCAACAGGTCGGGGGTCTCCAGTCTCAGGTCAATGTAAGACTTTCTAACTAGCTTTCCTGCTTCAATATTTGCTATCTGTAGTCTGGTTACCACATAGCAACCTTAGTAGTTCTCTGAAAACAGAAATCAGATCATGTCATTTCCCTGCTCAAATTCTGTAATGGCTTCCCATCCCATTCAGAATAAAGCAGACCCTTTGTGTTCTGGTACTACACTATCACCTATTGTCCCCACCCATCCCCACCCCCACAGTCACTGTACCTCAAGCTACACTTGCCAAATTGTTTCTTAGACATGCCAAACCTATCCTCTCAGACCCAAGGCCTTTGGGCCTTTTCCAGTCTTTCTGGAATTTCCTTTCTCCATATGAATGTATGGTGTGTTTCCTAATTTTCTTAACTTTCAACTTCTCAGTGATGTATTCCTTGGTCATCATCTATGTATTAACAACCCTACCCACAACAATCCTCTGTTTCCCCTTAGCTTACTCTATTTTTACTCATAGCATTTGTCACCATTTGACATAAATATTTACAGTTAACTGTTTTCCTCCACCAGATTGTAAACTCCATGAAGGTAGAGACTTGGTCTGTTTTGTTTCACACCTGGAGTCTAAAGTGCCTTACTTATAGTAGGCATTCAAGAAAAATTTGAATGTTGAATGAATTTTGAGAAATTAGCAGAAAGCAAAATGGATGATTTGTGGGGTTTTGGGGGGCACCCATTTAGCCTAATGTTTCCTCTTATATATATATATTTTTTTAAATTTAATTTTATTTTATATTTGTCACAGATGCTTCTCCTTTTTTACCCCATTGACACCCTCCTCCCCATCCCTGGCTTTGTTGTTCATGTCCATTGGTTATGCGTACATGCATATAAGTTCTGTGGTTTTTCTCTTCTCTCCCCCCACCACTCCCACTTCATAGGGTTGTCAGTCTGTACCCTACTTCCACGTCTCTGGGTCTACCCTATTCCTCAGACTGTTATGTTCATTATATTCCACAAATAAGTGAGATCATGTGGTATTTGTCTTTTTCTGCTTGGCTTGTTTCGCTTAGGATAATACTTTCCAGGTCCCTTCATGTCGTCTCAAAGGATAAGAGATCTTTCTTACAGCTGCATAGTACTCCATTGTGTATATGTACCACAGCTTTTTTATCCATTCATCTACTGATGGACACTCCTCTTATTTCTTTAATAGTGGTACTGAAATGCTAACTGAGACTAACATAACTATAAAACATTTTGTTTTGCAAATTTAGTTCAACCGTCCATTTTATTGATGATAAAATCAGGCCATCACCACCATGTTAAATATTCCCACAGTTATAGCCTGTTAGGTAGCGATACAGCTAAGACTAGGATCCAAGTCTCTTTGAATCCCAGTTTATTGATATTTTTTCCCAACACTTTGTGATACCTTAATATGAGGCCAGACTTCAAGAATCAGATTCTTGCCCTGGCCAGTTTGGCTCAGCGGTTAGAGCGTCGACTTGCGGTCCCAAGAGGCCCGGATTCGGTTCCCGCTAAGGGCGCGTACCTCGGTTGCAGTTTGTCCCTGGCCCTGGTTGGTCGTGAGGGTGGCAGCCACTCGATGTGTCCCTTTCACATCGATGTTTCTCTCTCTCTCTCTCTCTCTGTTCCTGTCTCTCCCTCCCACTCTACCTGAACAAAAAAGGAAAAATGTCCTCGGGTGAGGATTTAAAAAAAAAAATCAGATTCTTACAGAAACAAAGAGCTAAAACTAAATATATTAGTAAGTAGAAATTGAAATAGGCTTCTTGAGAAGATTGATGATAATCAGAAATAATGTAACCTGCTGATTAACGATTCAGTTAAAACAATTTCTTCCCCAGTGGTCATTACAATATTTAACTTAGTTTTGTATAGCTTTAGAATATTTATTGTCAAATTCGTAAACATTCAAGAATGTGTTTGTTTATATTGTATTTGGTCTTTTTTCCCCCATCTCACTCAGGTGCACATGAACTTGAACAGATGCAGCTGATTTTAGAATCTATACCTGTTGTTCATGAGGAAGACCGTCAGGAGCTTCTCAGTGTAATTCCAGTTTACATTAGAAATGACATGACTGAGCCACACAAACCTTTAACTCAGCTGCTTCCAGGAATTAGTCGAGAAGGTATTGTGACTCAAGACTAAACATCATGAAGTGTGTGTGTGTGTGTGTGTGTGTGTGTAAGTAAGCAGGATGTGTAGGAAGCTTTAGCTTTTTATCCTTAGTTATATGGCTTTCTCCCAAAAAGTCTTTAGATATTTAGGGTATACCTAACACTTAAACTCTCACTTTCTTTTTTTTTTTTTTTTTTGCCTGGCACTTAGGCTAGAATCTGTTTCTTTGCTCCTTTGAATAATTTTCCACATTTCAAAAAATATATCCCTCCTGGTTCTCACTCCTTTTTCTTTTTGAGTTTATACCTCTGTCTGTCTACCATAGATGAGTATATTAAATTACTGGCTCTCACTAAGATGGATGGAGTTCTTTGAGGGTTATATAAGTAAGTGTGGGTATGAGTGAGAATGTGATTTAGATATGAAAGAGTGAATTCAGTTGGGTGGTGGAGGGGTGGGGAGCAAAGTCTTCAGAACAAGGAAGAGGGGGAGGAATGAGCAAAACTCTATAATGAGCAAACACATTATGTAAGAGTTTGCAGATTTGTGTTAGATGTTAAAGTGAGAGTTTGTGTAAGCTTGAAAGTAGTAGGAACTTGGAGAGAATCAAAACATTGACCACTAAAGCAATTTCATGTCTCAAAATAGAGTGACATCTTTAGATTTGTTGATAAATAAGATACAAAGAGCTTTAACTTTTTTTTTTTTTTGCATTTATTTTCAAATAGAGCGGGAGGGAGAGAGGAAGAAAGAGAGAGAAACATCGACATGAGAGAGGCACATCAAGTGGCTGCCACCCACACAACCCCTACCAGGGTTGGGGACAAACTGCAACCGAGGTACGTGCCCTTAGCGGGAACCGAACCCAGGCCTCTCTGGTCCGTGGGACGTCGCTCTAACCACTGAGCAAAACCGGCCAGGACAATCTTTAACTCTTTTAGTAATCTGTAATAACATTTTTTTTTTTGTCAGGAAGAGCATTAGACATGAAAAATACCTTTTTTAAAAGTTGATTGTGGCCTGGTCAGTTTGGCTCAGTGGTTAGAGTGTCGACCCGCGGACCAGAGAGTCCTGGGTTTGGTTCCTGCTAAGGGCATGTACCTTGGTTGCAGTTTGTCCCCGGCTCTGGTTGGTCGTGTGGGTGGCAGCCACTCGATGTGTCCCTTTCACGTCGATGTTTCTCTCTCTCTCTCTCTTCCTCTCTCTCCCTCCCACTCTATCTGTACAAAAAATGGAAAAATGTCCTCGGGTGAGGATAAAAAAAAAAAAAAAGACGTTCTCTGAATTATGTACCCATTATTCATATCACCAACCCTGCTCATTCTGTGTGGTTCAGATGAGTGTGTGTCAGAGTGTTCTTATCTTTTTTAAAAAATAGTTATCAATTCATTTAATGATTTATTTTTTAATAGAGTGTGAGAGAGGGAGGGAGGGACAGAGAGAGAAAGAAACATCCATGTGAGAGACTCATCAACTGTCTGCCTCCCACACAACCCCAACCAGAGTCGGGACTGAACTACAACCAAGGTACATGCCCTTGACCAGAATTGAACCCATGACTCTGGTCTGAGGGTCGACTCTCTAACTGCTGAGCCAAACCGTCCAGGGTGGGTATCTGTGTTTTTTTTTTTATTTTACCTTTTTTTTAAATTAATTAATTAGTTTATTTTTTTAATCCTCACCCGAGGACATTTTTTGATATTTTGTTCAGATAGAGGTGGGAGGGGGAGAGAAAGAGAGAGAAACAATGACGTGAAAGGGACACATCGAGTAGTTGCCACCTGCACAACCCAACCAGGGCCGGGGACAAACTGCAAGTGAGGTATGTGCCCTTAGCGGGACCCGAACCAGGGTCTTTGGGGACCACAGGCTGACGCTCTAACCGCTGAGCTAAACCGGCCAGGGCAAAATTTATTGATTTTAGAGAAAGAAGGGAGAGGGGGAGAGAGAGAGAGAACATCATTTGGCCGCCTCCTGCATGCCCCCCACTGGGGATTTGGCCCACAACCTGGGCATGTACCTTGATTCGGAATTGAACCATTGACCTATTGTTGCATGGGTTGACGCTCAACTACTGAGCCACATGGGCTGGGTGGCATTTGTGTTTTTAAAACCCTCTATAGGTATGGCCCTGCTCAGCCAGGTTGAAAGACACTGCTTAGGGATAAAGTGGTTAGGCTCTGGAATGAGTCATTAGCTCTATTGCTAGGTCTTGTCAAAAGAGACAAGCTAGAAATATAGGACATTACTGTTGAAGCATCTGAAGTCTAGCTAAATTTGAATCTTCTTTTTTTCTATTCTCATTAGCGTGGGGACCATCTCAGTCAGCTATAAGCCAACCTGAATATTTAGCTCATGGCTAGGATTTATTCATAATGTGTTGAATGGGTATCTTTTTTTATCTTCACCCGAGGACATTTATTGCATTTATCTTCAGATAGAGTGGGAGGGAGAGAGGGGGGGACGAGAAAGAGAAAAACATCAGTGTGAGAGACACATCGACAGGTTGCCATCCACATGACCCCAACCGGGGCTGGGGACAAACTGCAACTGAGGCACGCGCCCTTAGCAGGAACCGAACCCAGGACTCTCTGGTCCACAGGTTGACGCTCTAACTGCTGAGCCAAACTGGCCAGGGCTGAATGAGTATTTTTGATAAAGGATTCATTAAGTTAACCATTGGGCAGAGATCTTTGATATTCACAAGTGGCAGAACTGGGCTCACCACTGCAGAGTATTTAAAGTTCCTGAGACTAAAGATTTACTTAGTAGATATGCTCCATATGAATTAACACATCAAGACTACTAGGGACCCTTCTGGGTAATGTCTTTAGATGAGTACCCTCTTTTTCATTTCCCTCTATACTTAGCCTTTCGTCCTCTCTTTCTCTATAGTTTACCACATACTTCTATATCTTAGACCTATTTCCTCTATAGCAGTACTGTCCAAAAGAACTATCTTGCAGGGGTAAGGAACCTTTTTTCTGCCAAGGGCCATTTGGATAATTATAACATCATTCAAGGGCCATACAAAATTATCAAGTTAAAAATTATCCTGCTATATTTGGTCAGGCTAATTTGGTGAGGTGTGTGATGTTAGCTGGTATTGATTTTGCAAGCCTTATACGTCCTGCAGATGTTCCCCACCCCTGAATGACAGAAATGTACTATACAGTGGAGCCTTGGTTCTCGAATTTAATTCATTCTGGAAGTCTATTAAAAAACCAAATCATTGCCCAGCTGTTGTGGATCACCAGTTGAGCATCAACCCATGCATCAAGAGGTCACTGATTCAGTTCTCAGTCAGTTGTGGGCCCTATCCCCAGTGAGGGGCATGCAGGAGGCAGCCAATCGATGTTCTCTCTCATCGATGTTTTTCTCTCTCTCCCTCTCCCTTCTCTCTTTCTCTCTCTCTCTAAAAAGTCAATAAAGGAAAAAAAAAGAATCATGTCTGGCTGATGTGTCTTAGTGGTTGAGCATTGACCCATGCACCAAGAGGTCGCTGGTTTGATTCCCGATCAGGACACATTGCCCAGGTTGTGGGCCCAATCCCCAGTGGGGGCCATGCAGGAGGTAGCCATTGATGTTTCTATTTCTCTCTCCCTCTCACTTCCTCTCTCTCTAAAAATCAATAAAGGAAAAAAAAAAACCGAAGCATTTTTTTCCCATTAGAAATAATTTGAATTGAATTAATCTGTTCCAGACCCCCAAATGATTCCGTTTTAACCTTATATACAGTACATGTCTAATGTAGTGTTTGATCTATAAACACTTTAAAAATAAAAAGGACATAAAATGTAAGTGAAAATTAAAAAGGAAATGAAATGTACAATAAAAAATGGAAATTTAATAATAAGCTGTAACAAAAGCAAAAATACAAATATTCACAGCACAGTACAATTTCCTGAGATATTCACATTGTGAGGTTTACTGGTAAACTGACTCATATTTGAGCATTCTCTCCTTTGTCACCTGAGAGAGGCATGACTGATCATACAGGTATCAGCATAAAAGGGTTGTTGGGTTGAGAACTGAAATGTACGAGATGGGAAATGTTGGGAACAGAGGTTGGACTGTAGATATGTATACTTGGGAGTTCTCAGTCTGGCTAGTTTTTTACTCTCCCCCCTCCCCCGCCCTTTTTAAAAATAATTTTTTATTGATTTCAGAGAGAAGAAGGGGGCGAGAGAAACATCAGTGAGAGAGAAACATTGATCGGCTGCCTCCTGCATACCCCCTACTGGGGATTGAGCCTGAAACCCAGGCATGTGTCCTGATCAGGAATTGAACCGATAACCTACTGGTGCATGGGATTTCCCTCAATCAACTGAGCCACATTGGCCGAGCACTTCCTCGTTTTATTTGCTACCTATAGTTCCCAAATGCTAGGGATTTTACAATATACAGTATTCCTCTTGCGTAGCTGAATGTATCTCCTCCTCCCCTCTGTGCTGGGTCAATCGTCCATAACTCTGTGCCTTAGAGTCTTTTTTGCCTTGAGAAATGTGGGCCCTGAGCTAATTAAGACTGACTTTTTTTTTTTTTTGCAGGAGAACTAAGAACAGCTTGGTGTATTGTAAAGTGACCTCCTAGGTCAGAGTAATGTAATAGAGGGGAGTGGGTAAAAGAGCAGGGAGCACAGGAAGGAATCTCAGTCCTGCATCACTGAGTATGAGTACCAGTGAGCCTTAGGTTTCTTCTCTTCAGTCTTTATTGGATGGATTGAGGTTTGAATGAGATAATGTGAATAGGGTCTTTGCTAGAGTACAGCTTAGTTTTAGAGAGAAGGGCTGTGTTTTCCTTTGAGACAGAGGTAGGGATAAGAGGATGTGTGATAGACCATAATAAAGAAATAGGAATTGAGATAGATGTGAAGTGAATTTATCTGTTGGGAATGATAGAGAAGATTGAGAGCATAAAGGGATGGTGTGGATCATTGCTGAGCACAGTAGCAAAGGCCAAATTGAAATTCTACAGTATGACTTTGTATGTGATTTTTCTGTCTAGCTTTCATCAGTACTATATGACTAGGGAGCCAGACAAAGTAGATGGTGAAAATAATTCAGAGTTGAAGATTGGTATAAATCATAAGGCATATGAATGTGTGGTGGTGTAAAGGCAACCTTTAGGCTGGTGTTAGTGTGGTTCAGGCTGGATAAGGAGCTTAGGAAGTCCTAACGGACTGAGTTAGTGGGAAGAATTGGGTATATGTAGTCCCACCAGGGCCCTAAAATGATTAAGTGCGTTTTATAATATGCTGGTAGGAGATTGGTGTGAACAGAGATTAACAGATTATTATAACAGCTAGTCAGTGAAATCAGAGAAAGAAAGGAGAAAGTGTTTTTATTAAGCACTGCATACTATGTTTTTACATTTCTACACCTTATATCTTGATATCCACTTTAAACATGAAGAAAGTGAAGTTCAGCAAATTTAAGTAACCCAGCAGTTCAGTGAAGTTAGCAAGTTGCAGAGCTGAGATTAGGACCTGTATATTAGGTTGATCCATATGAAATTGCTGTTATTTGACCATTTTTACTGACAAAAATGGTAGTTTCATATGGTTCAAGTTAATATATTCCTTTTCTTTTATAACTGGCCATAAAATGAGATTTCAAATTTTTGCTATGTTTATTGAATAGATGTTTTTTCTTTAAAATCTATAATCAGGCAAGCTGGTTTTATTTCTCTGATAAAACTTAAATTACCTTGTAATTGTGTAGTCTTTTTTTGTTTTTTGTTTTTCCTTTATGGGTTGGTAGACCTTCAGTATAGTTAAGGAGTTTTATTCCTTTCTTTTGCAGCACTGGATTTCCTGGAACAAATTTTGACATTTAGCCCCATGGATCGGTTGACAGCAGAAGAAGCGCTTTCCCATCCTTACATGAGCATATATTCTTTTCCAACGGATGAGCCAATTTCCAGTCATCCTTTTCATATTGAAGATGAAGTTGATGATATTTTGCTTATGGATGAAACTCACAGTCACATTTATAACTGGGAAAGGTAAATTGATCCTAAATTAGAAAAATACTGTGTTTTTAATAAATCATAATGTAGTGAATTTTATTTTTACATTATATATAACACAATGTAGAATTCTTAAAAAATTTAGTAAAAGTCTCTTTCAGTTTCTGCTAAATTTATCTCTGAATAGCCTTTATGGAATTTAAATATTTAATAATTATTTGTTATGATATACATAATAGAAAAAGCTAAATGCTACTTTGAAGCATATTTAAGCCATTAAGGTATGTTTAGTTAATACAATTATATGGAAAGTCTAAACCATTTTCACCTAATGCTTTTATTTCATTTTATTTATTTATTTATTTTATTTTATTTTTTATCCCCACTTGAGGACATTTCTGCATTTATCTTCAGATAGAATGAGAGGGAGGAAGAGAGAGACACATTGAGTGGTTGCCACCTGCACAACCTCAACCGGGGCTGGGGAAAAACTGCAATTGAGGCACGCGCCCCTAGTGAGAACCAAACCCGAGACTTACTGGCTCGCAGTCCAGCACTCCAACGACTGAGCCAAACCGGCCAGGGCTCAGCAGTTGCTTTTATGAATGTCACAATTTTTTTTAAAGATGTTGAATGTGAAGACTCAACCTTATGCAGTAAGGTATCTCCATAAGTGTCTCACATTTTTACATATAACTCATTATGTCTTAGGATATAAATTATGATATTTATTTTCAAATGTTTTTTCTCATGACAAATTTATTTTGGAATGTTAACTAAGTATAATATAAGAAACTTTTCTAATCTGAACAGGCTAAAACATCAAAATAGATAATATACATTTTAGTTAAATAATTTCTTCCCTCAGCCTCCTTTTAAGACTTTTAAATTTCTAGAGAAGTTTGGGTATAATTCTGCTTCAAAGTGGGTTGGTAAAATATAATAGTGAATTGGTATTATTTAAAATCTTCAGGTGATTTTGACATTTAGCCAGATTTGGGAATCACTACTGACAATCTTAAAAACTTCAGGATTTCATGTATTTCTGTGTTAAAAGAAAAATGATTGCCAATTAAATGTTAAAGAAATAGGTAATGAGATTTCCGGTCAAGATGGTGGAGTTGGTAAACACGGTATCGCGTCCTCCCTCAACCACATCAAAGTTACAACTAAATTACAAAACAACCATCATTGAAAACCGCCTGAAATCAAGCTGAATGGAAGTCCTACAACTACGGAATTAAAGCAGCAGCCACATCCAGACTGGTAGGAGGGGCGGCACCGCGCAACGGGCTGGTCCCACACCCACGTGTGGCGGATAAAAATCAGGAGGCTACCTCGGCTGAGAAGGTCCTTCCTGAGGAGTAAGGGGTCCCCGTCCCACACCAGGTGCCCCGCTCAGGGTTCCAGTGCCAGGAAGAGAATCCCCATAACTTCTGGCTGGAAAAACCAGCAGGAACTGAGGCTCAGGGAAGCTGAGGCGGCTGGAGCCCCAGGCAGCTCCTTAAAGGGCCCGCGCACGGACTTATCGGACTCTCTAAGCTTGGAGGGGAGGCAGCTCGAGGGGCGCCAGAGACCTACAGGGAAGAACTGAGCTGTTTGGCACTGGAGCGAGGGCTGGAGAGGGGGCTTTCTCCGGGACAAATGTGCTGTCAGAGGCCTTTGTTCCTTTGGTGAGCCCTTCCCTGGGGCGGCAGACGGAAGCCATATCTGGGACTCCAGCAACCTGGCTCACACTGGTAGCTCCGCCCTGCTGACTCCCTGAGGCCCCGCCCCGCCCCACTTTCAAGGCCACCCAAGCTGTTGCCACTTGCTTAACCATAGGATTGGCCTGTCTCGGATCCTGCTTCAGGTTTTTCCTAAATTCTTTCAAACGAGCAGCATCTGGTCTCAGCGAGCCCCATATCTCTCATTAAGTAATACACTGAAACAAACACAGGGAGGCAGCCAAAATGAGGAGACAAAGAAACAGGTCCCAAATGAAAGAACAGAACAAAACCCCAAGAAAAGAACTAAGCGAAATGGAGATAAGCAACCTAACAGATGCTGAGTTCAAAATACTGCTTATAAGGATGCTCAGTGAACTTAGTGAGAACCTCAGTGAACTTAGGGAGGGCCTCAAGAGCATAAAAAAGGACCAGTTAGAAATCATGGATGCACAGTTAGAATTGAAGGAGGCATTAACTAAAATAAAGAATAATTTACACAGCTTCAATAATAGAGTATGTTAATCCAAGGAGGAAACCATCGATTTGGAATATAAGGAAGCAAAAAATGCCCAATCAGAACAGCAAAAAGAAAAAAGAATCCAAAAAAATGAGGATAGCGTAAGGAGCCTCTGGGACAACTTCAAGCGTGCCAACATTCGCATCTTGGGGGTGCCAGAAGGAGAAGAGCAAGAACAAGAAATCGAAAACCTGTTTGAAACAATAATGGCAGAAAACTTTCCTAACTTGATGAAGGAAACAGACATACAAGTCCAGGAAGCACAGAGAGTCCCAAACAAGATGAACCCCAAGAGGCCCACACCAAGACACATCATCATCAAAATGCAAATGGTTCAAGACAGAATCTTAAAAGCAGCAAGAGAAAGGCAGCTAGTTACCTACAAGGGAGTTCCCATTAGGCTGTCAGCTGATTTCTCAAAAGAAACTTTGCTGGCCAGAAGGGAGTGGCAAGAAATACTCAGAGTGATGAAAAGCAAGAACCTACAACCAAGATTACTCTATCCTGCAAAGCTGTCATTTAGAATTGATGGCCATATAAAAACTTACCCAGACAAGAAAAAGTTGAAGGAGTTCATCACCACCAAACTGTTATTATATGAAATGATGAAGGCTCTTTTTGAAGAAAAAGATAAAATATATGAACAAACAAAATGGCAATGAATACATACCTATCGACAATGGAATCTACAAACAAAATGAACAGATAGAACAGAAACATTCTCATAAATACAGAGAACATTTTGTTGGTTGCCAGTTGGGAGGGGGTTTGGGGGAATGGGTGAAAAAGGTGAAGAGATTAAGAAGTACAAATTCATTGCTAGACTGACAAACCTCAAAGGGAAAGGGGTTGAGGGGGTGGGAAGAAATAAACCAAAGAACTTATATGCATAACCAATGGACACAGACAATGGTGTGGGAAAAGACGGGAGGGGGGCAGGAGTGGGGAGAAGGGGGTCAATGGGGACAAATGTGGAACATCTGTAATACATTTTACATCCAACAATAAAGATTTAAAAATTAAAAATATTAAGCAGGAAAAAAAAAATAAAGAAATAGCTAATGCCCTGGCTGGTTTGGCTCAGCGGTTAGAGCATTGGCCTGCAGACCAAAGGCCTCTGGTTTGATCTGCTCAAGGGCACCTACCTGGGTTGTAGGTTGATTCCTGGCCCCATTTGGGGTCCTGCGGGAGGCAGCTGATCGATATATCTCTCACATCAACGTGTCTTTCTCTCTCCTTTCCCCTTTCCCTTCCCTCCTCTCAAAAAAATCAATGGAAAAATATCCTTGGGTGAGGATTAGGAAAAAAATAAAGTAGTAGTTAATGTTGAAATTAGTTTGTTTACTCATTGAATTTTTCTTCCTCCTAAAACGTGGAGGTATTTGTGAATATGTTTACACACATCTGCCAAATAATTTTTTTTTCTTCTATGTGACCATTTCTACCATGGATATACAGTTTTTTCCATACATACCCAGATGTACTCCAATCTCTACATTAAAAAAATTTTTTTTCCTTTGATTGATTTGAGAGAGAGAGGAAGTGGAAGGGAGAGGTAGATAGAAACACCAATGTGAGAGAGAACATCGACTGGCCACCTCCTGCATGCCCCTCATTGGGGATTTGGCCCACAACCTGGGCATGTGCCCTGACTGGGAATCAAACCAGTGACCTCTTGGTGCATGGGTCGATGCTCAACCACTGAGCCACACTGGCCAGACCCAATCTACATTTTCTTTTTTTTTTTTTTTTTTTTTTTTTTTTTATCCTCACCCGAGGACATTTTTTTTTTTTTTTTTGTTCAGGTAGAGTGGGAGGGAGAGAGAGGAAGAGAGAGAGAGAGAGAAACATCGATGTGAAAGGGACACATCGAGTGGCCGCCACCCGCACGACCGACCAGGGTCGGGGACAAACTGCAACCAAGGTACATGCCCTTAGCGGGAACTGAACCCGGGTCTCTCAGGACCGCAGGCTGATGCTCTAACCGCTGAGCCAAACCGGCCAGGGCCCAATCTACATTTTCTATCATACTTAGTTAAGACATCTAATGTCTTTTCTCCTCCCTCCTTCCCATCCCCCCAACTGTTGTCATGTATGTGTCTACATGGGCATGGTGTGGTCATTTTGCTGTGATGTGTCAGTGGAGGATACTGCATTCAGTAACACATATACATGGAGAGGGCTTTTTTCTCTTCACTGGTGATGAGTTCCAGGAAACCTTCCTCTCTTTCTAGTCTGCCTATTACCACTAGAGCAAAAATTTGTAAGAGACCTCATTGAGATTAGAGATCTGCATTTTGTGGCCATAAAGTGTTTTTTGTCTCTGTGTAAACTGTTGGAATTAAACTATTGATATGCCAGCCATTTGGATGTTTACTTGCCGTTGTGTTTAAGGTGGATGAAAAAATAGAAGCCCTGGCCGGTTTGGTTCAGCGGTTGGAGCGTCAGCCTGCGGTCCAGAGAGACCCGGTTTGGTTCCCTCTAAGGGCACGTATCTTGGTTGCAGTTTGTCCACGGCCCTGGTTGGGTCGTGTGCGTGGCAGCCACTCGATGTGTCCCTTTCACATCGATGTTTCTCTCTCTCTCTCCTTCTCACTCTATCTGAACAAAAAAAAATGGAAAAATGTCCTCGAATGAGGATGAAAAAAAAAAAGAATAGAGAAAAGAGGAAATAAATAAGTGTGAAATTATATTTGATCTTATTTAAGAATGGAGGACTCAGAGTTTGATTATTATATACTTCATTGGTAATTACCAGATGTTTCCTCATATTTTATATGTTTACAGATTTTACCTATCTCTTAAGATAACAAGGGTAGGGAAGGCTTATTACTTTAGACTCTATTATCCCCTCATAGGCCTATATCACAGTGCTTTCACATAAAAGGTACTCAGTGAATTTGAAAATTAAATTAGACACCTGGATTAATAGTAATGTCTTGATTTTTTTCAGGTACCATGATTGTCAGTTTTCAGAGCATGATTGGCCTATACATAACAACTTTGATATTGATGAAGTTCAGCGTGACCCAAGAGTTTTGTCTGATGTCACTGATGAAGAAGAAGTACAAGTTGATCCTCGAAAATATTTGGATGGAGATCGTGAAAAGTATTTGGAGGATCCTGCTTTTGATACCAATTACTCCACTGAGCCTTGTTGGCAGTATTCAGATCATCATGAAAACAAGTATTGTGATCTGGAGTGTAGCCATACTTGTAACTACAAAATGAGGTCATCATCATATTTAGATAACTTAGTTTGGAGAGAGAGTGAAGTTAACCATTACTATGAACCCAAGCTTATTATAGATCTTTCCAATTGGAAAGAACAAAGCAAAGAAAAATCTGATAAGAAAGGCAAATCAAAATGTGAAAGGAATGGATTGGTTAAAGCCCAGATAGCTCTAGAGGAAGCATCACAGCAACTGGCTGAAAAAGAAAGGGAAAGGAACCAGGGATTTGACTTCGATTCCTTTATTGCAGGAACTATTCAACTTAGTTCACAACATGAGCCTACTGATGTTGTTGATAAATTAAATGACTTGAATAGCTCAGTGTCCCAACTAGAATTGAAAAGTTTGATATCAAAGTCAGTAAGCCGAGAAAAACAGGAAAAAGGAATGGCAAATTTGGCTCAATTAGAAGCCTTGTACCAATCTTCTTGGGATAGCCAGTTTGTGGGTAGTGGGGAGGAATGTTTTCTCATAAATCAGTTTTGTTGTGAGGTAAGGAAGGATGAACAAATTGAGAAGGAAAACACTTACACCAGTTACTTGGACAAGTTCTTTAGTAGGAAAGAAGATACTGAAATGCTAGACACTGAGCCTGTAGAAGATGGGAAGCTTGGGGAGAGAGGAAATGAGGAAGGATTTCTGAATAACAGTGGTGAGTTCCTCTTTAACAAGCAGCTTGAATCCATAGGCATCCCACAATTTCACAGTCCAGTTGGGTCACCACTTAAGTCAATACAGGCCACATTAACACCTTCTGCTATGAAATCTTCCCCTCAGATTCCTCATAAAACATACAGCAGCATTCTGAAACATCTGAACTAAAACACTCAGCAGACATTTCTCTTTGTATTCTTCATGAAATGTGTTTGTCTTTTTTATTACTGGTGTTTAAGTCATTTTTTTACTTGAATCAGATGGTTTCATTTAGAAAGGATTTTATTCTTGGTTTTTAAAATCCAGACTTTTTTTCTACATGTGAGATGGTTTTCATTTTAACTGGCATGTCGTTTGCACACAAAAGTAAAGAATAGAGCAAAATAATGCAATGCAGGAGGAGACAAAAGAAATGCACTAAGACAAGTAAACATTCTCTCATAGAACAATGATCTCTTTTACAGGAAACAAAAATCTTGCCTTGAAATTTACACAGTGAGACTGTACATAATTGCATGAAAATATCTATTTTTTTCCTAAAACATTTTTCATTCATGAGTATTTTCAAGTTTTTCATACTGTACACATTTCTTAAAACACATGATACCAGCAGCAACTGAAAATGAATGCCGAATTTGGTACACATGTGTTATCTACCTCAAGGTAACAAAAGTATGTGGCAAAACATATACCACCCATAGTGCTTCACAATATGCACTTCTATTTAGCCAGCATTTATTGTAGTAAACTATTCTTAATAAGATTCACTCACCATTTATAAATGTTCTGGTATGCATTCTTTATAGTGAAGTGTTACTACATCACATCTTATTTATTTTAGCAAATCAGTATATTTTCTGTATTTAATTATAAAAAGTTAACTTAGTTTTTGAAATTTATTTACAAATACACTTTTTCCATTTGGCACTATGGTTTGTTGCCTACTTAGCTGAATATATAATGTCAGCTTATCCTAAGGCTGTCCCCATACTTAATTTACTTAAGTATTCATTTTAAGTAAAGTGCTCACTGTGTATAGGAATTTGTATTTTGGAGGTGCTTGATCTATCTACAAAGAAAAATTAGGAATTACTTTATTATAAAATGCTCCTAGAAGTCTTAATTGTGTTTATTTTTTAAAAAAGAAACCAACTGTAATGTTAGACTTGTGTGCATGGAAGTAATTAAGGTACATCATTATTGTAGTTTAAAAGTTGTACATGATAAGACATATTTTGTTTTTACTGTATGTTTTTACTGAATGATCTATCCCCCCTCCCAAGGCAAGCATGAATAAAATTAGGTTAAATGTAGCATGTGGCATTGCAGTCTTTTAGAATTTGTTTCATCCATTTTATTTTATTGCATACTGTCTGTATCTTTGGTTATCCTGTTTGGAGAAAAAGGACAAATAAAACATGGCCAGCAAATATGGCTCTTGTATAACTCTTTAGGTAATTAAAATTACTTGCTAGAATGAAAATTACTAGCAGAATCTTTATCTAGTCCACTTTTGAGCATCTTTGAATTGTAGCTATTGTTTAAGCTATATTAGACCTAAAAGGCTTAAAAGAATTCACACAAAAATCTCTTGTTGACTTACCGTCACATAATTAAGTGGAATTAGGCTTTCTATAGTCAGATGTAGCTTAATGATAGGGATATGTTCTGAGAAATGCATTGTTAGGTGATTTTGTTGTACAACCATCATAGAGTTCCATTACACAAACCTAGATGTTATAGCCTACTACACACCCAGGCTGTGTGGTATACCAATGTCTTACACGTGGTCTGTCGTTACAGAAACGTTATATGGCACATGACTTATCTATTTCAAAAATTAAGACATGTATAGAAGCTTTGAGCTACATAGTCAGAGGAACCACCTTTAACGTATTTGTTTTAACCCTGGCCAGTTTGACTCAGCACTAGAGGGTCGGCCTAAGGACTAGTGAATCATGGGTTCGAGTCACATACCTCGGTTGCTCTTCATCCCTGACCCTGGTTGGGGTCGTGCGGGAAGGCAACCAGTCAATGTGTCCCTCTCATGTCGATGTTTCTCTCTCTCCTTCCCACTCTATCTGATGATAAATGGAAAAATATCCTCAGTTGAGGATTAAAAAATAATAAAAATAAACATTTGTTTTACAGTACATCTTTCCTTTCCTCAAAAACTTATCCTTTTACCTATCCAAATATAAAACCAATCTTTTTTAAATCTCACTTTTGTGTATATCTTCCATTTTGTTTTGTACAAAGCCAGTTCTGTTAATGCCTGAACTACTTCCTGCCCAAGACCTATTTATTGATTTCATCTGTATTCACAGGCTTTAAAAAAATGCAAATATTATCTGGATGAATGTCATTGTCACGTGAATTTTATTTTTTTTAGCCTCCATTCTGACTTGATTAATAGTTTCGGTTTCAGCCCTGGCTGGTTTGGCTCAGCGGTTAAAGTGTCGGCCTGCGGTCCTGAGAGACCCGGGTTCGGTTCCCGCTAAGGGCATGTACCTCGGTTGCAGTTTGTCCCCGGCTCTGGTCAGTCGTGCGGGTGGCAGCCACTCGATGTGTTCCTTTCACATCGATGTTTCTCTCTCTCTGGTCCTCTCTCTCCCTCCTACTCTACCTGAACAAAAAACGGAAAAATGTCCTCGGGTGAGGATTTAAAAAAAAAAAAAGTTTTCGGTTTCACTACACTTGGTAGAAACATTCCCCAGCCAGACAGAATATCCATTCCCATAAAACATTCACAGAAGACACAGTTATTTGCATAAGCCTGTCTAAAGACCCCAGCATTCATAATCCCATCAATCCTTTCACTGGGAGAACAATCTTTATGTGCTCTCAGTATAATTGTAGCCCATCCCTGGGCTTTGCCATTGGATTTTGGTGCCACAGTGCGTGGGGCTTCCATGTCAAAGAGTCCAGAAATTTCTCCATCTTCTGACCCACATTGGTGCAAAGGCTTTGGGTCCCCAGTGAGGGGTCGAGTCAAGGGACCCTGTCCTTTTGTCAACCCTCATCTGATTCAGCTTGAAGCAATTGCAGGTTAGATTTTTTATTATCTGAGTCTTGGCTCCAAAATGTTTCCAAAACCAGGTTAAATAAATCAAACTTGTCTGGGGCTCTTTAATCCTGAAGGTTCAGTAGGTGGTCCTTTAAGGCTATACCACCTTGGGTAGTACTGTATTAAAACTTTTGCTTGGCCCTGGCCGGATTCTCAGTGGTTAGAGCATCGGCCCTCGGACCAATGAGTATTAGGTTTGATTCTGGCCAAGGGCACATACCTCGGTTGCAGTTCGTCCCTGGCCCTGGTTGGGGTTTTGCGGGAGGCAACCAGTTGATGTGTCCCTCTCATGTTGATGTTTCTTTCTCCCTTTCTCTTCCTCTCTCTCCCTCCCACTGTACCTGAAGATGAATAGAAAAATATCCTTGGGTGAGGATTAAAAACAAACAAAACCTTTTGTTTGAACCCCATCAATGTCCTTTTTTTTTTTTATACCTAACCATTCAGGGGGTGGGTGTTGGTGTGCTGGGCCAGAACACCTATGGTTGGGGACTCAGCATTGGCTCCTCTGGGGAGCTCTGGCATGGCTTCTGGGCAGCTCCATCAGCTGAGATTAGCATAGGCAAAGACTGAGGGAATCCTTAGTGGCAAAAGCTTCGGGTGTCCCTGAGAGCCACGAGGGCTACATGGATCCTTAGTGGTGAAAGCTGGTGGGGTCTTCTGCTCTCCTTTTCCCCCAAAATGGGAGATCATAGCTGAGGGGATCCCATTTGGCTGCAAGCTATGTGGGACTGGGGGATGGGCTGACCCCTGTGAAATGCTGTCTATTCTTTTCTATGAAGTTCTTTTTTATATCTGTGCCCCACTGGGTTGCTGTAGCTCCTGCATTGTACTTCAGAGCTTTCTCAGAGGTATTTTCATCAGTAAGTAACTGTTAATCATTGTTTTTTTGGAGGTATATGTGCTGAGAACGCCCAGTCCACCAATCTTGCTGATGCCGCACTCCTAAAAATGTGTTTTGTTTTGTTTTGTTTTTTGTGTGGAAGAAATAAAGATGGTCTTTGGGCCAAGACTTTTTATATGGTGTTGACTTTAGCTGGAGTACTTTCATGGTGCTAAGCTTAATTGGGACAGGCTAGGACCCACGGGAAACTAGCTGGCTTCCACTTCCTCCAAAGGCACCAATGACTGCCCTTGATACTAAATTTGGCTCAGGAGACTCAGAGGACAGAAATTTCAGGCAATGGCCCTGGCCGGTTTGCTCAGTGGTTAAAGCGTCGGCCCATGGACCAGAGAGTCCCAGGTTCGGTTCCTGTTAAAGGCACGTACTTTGGTTGCAGTTTGTCCCCGGCCCCAGTTGGAGTCGTATTGGTGGCAACCACTTGATGGGTCTCTCTCACATCCATGTTTCTCTCTCTCTTTCTCTTCCTCCCTCTCTCCCTCCCGCTCTACCTGAAGATAAATGCAAAAACTGTCCTCAGGTGAGGATAAAAAAAAAAAGGAAAGAAATTTCAGGCAATGATGAAAATAATGGGATTTCTTAGAGAAAAATAAAGAACTGGTCTATTTAGACTGGAGTTGACCCATTAAAAGTATTTGGAAATGGCCTGGCCAGTGCAGCTTGGTGGTTGAGCGTTGATCCATGCACCAAGAGGTTGCCAGTTTGATTCCCAGTCAGGGCACATGCCCAGGTTGTGGGCCAAATCCCCAGTGGGGGGCATGCAGGAGGCGGCCAATCAGTGTTCACTCTCATTGATGTTTCAATCTTCCTTCCTCTCTAAAAATAAAAAGTATTTGGAAATGTCTCAGTTTGTCAAGACTTTGATTACAGACCTTTCTCAAGAGCTATGGATGTATCAGCCATCACACTGAAAATCAATCCTAACCATACCACCTCAACCAAGGAAGGCACTTTGGGAAGAGGTACTGACCTAAAATGTTGGGGTGATCATCCCCAGGTAAGGCATTTATAGTTGTGTAAAGTGATCTATGTCATAGAGAATGGAGGCCAAAGGAGGTTCAGAGACTCCCAGTTATATCTGGGGGAGATCATGAGACTGAGAATCCCATGATGCATTCCAGATTGCTTGATACCAGAAGTCTTAGGTGGTTCATGATCATAGGCATTCACAATGTTGGGACTCATGGGATGAGTGTTTGTAGAAGTTATGGATAAAGGGGTCTCCTCATTCACTGAAATGATTTGGTTTGCTGCTTCTAGTGTCAGACTTGGCCGAGTTTGTAGCTGCTGCTTCCTCCTTTTGATGCACTGGTTCTTGAGCCAAGTCTTTATTACTAACGCATCAAGTTGAGTAGCTGAAATAAGTTCTGCCATGCTAACCTAATGTGGGTACATGGTCTTTTCAAATGTATCTTGTGGTATTCTGAGCTGTTCTGGACTAAAGGTTGTGTGTTACTGACGAGCAGATCTTGGCTCTTTTGCCATATACTTTCTTTATATATTTTTTTTATCCTCATCCGAGGACATTTTTGCATTTATATTCAGATAGAGCAGGAGGGAGAGAGGGAGGAAGAGAGAGAGAGAAACATCGATGTGAGAGAGACATTGACTGGTTGCCACCCACATGACCCCAACCATGGCCGTGGACAAAGTGCAACCGAGGTACATGCCCTTAGCGGGAACTGGACCCAGGACTCTTTGGTCCCTGGGCTGATGCTCTAACAGCCAAGCCAAACGGGCCAGGGCCATATACTCTTTCTTAAGGAAGCACATGAGGATGTAGGTCCGCCTGCCATAATACCTTTTAGAAGTAGAATGATCAGCTGTGTGAATTTCTGAGCTCCTGAATTTTGTCTTTTGAATTTAAATATGTACTCAAGTTACATTAAACAGGCAAGCTCTTATGGGGAAGCTTTCCATTTTTCGCCCTTAGATATGATGTTAGATGTGGATTGTCATATATGGCCTTTATTATGTTGAACTAATTTTCTTCTGTTCCTATTTTGAGTATTTTTTTAAATCATGAAAAGGTGTTGAATTTTGTCAAATGCTTTTTTCTGTATTAGTTGAGATAATCATATGGTTTTTGTCCTTTGTTTTGATAATGTATCTTATATTGATTTTTATATGTTGAACCACCCTTGTGGAATCCCACTTGGTTGTGATGTATAATCCTTTTAATGTGTTGTTGGATTCAGTTTGCTACTTTTGTTTGTTTTGTTTTGAGGATTTTAGTGTCAATATTCATCAGGTATATTGATCTGTAGTTTTCTTATAATATCATTGTCTGAGTTTGTTACAGTGTAATGCTGGCCTGATAGAATGAGTTTGGAAGTATTCCCTACTCCAGTTTTATAAAAGAGTTTGAGAAGGGTTGTTGTTAATTCTTTAAATGTTTGGTAGACTTCTATCTATAATGAAGCCATCTGATCCTGGGCTGTTCTCTGTTGGGAAGTTTTTTATTATGCATTCAATCTCCTTACTAGTTATAGGTCTGTTCAGATTTCTAATTTCTTTACAATTCACTCTGGGTAGGTTGCATGTTTCTAGAAATTTATCCATTTTTCTAGATTATCCAATTTGTTGACATGTAATTGTTTATTATAGTTTCTTATGATCACTTTTTATTTTTGAATAAGTTATCATTTTTTTTTCATTTCTGATTTATGTTATTTGAATACTTTCTCTTTTCTTACTCTAAGGGTTTGTTGATTTTGTTGATCTTTTCTGTTCTCTATTTCATTTATTGTTGCTCTAATTTTTATTATTTCCTTCCTTCTGATAAATTTAGGTTTAGTTCCCATTTTTTCTAGTGCCTTGAGGTATAAAGTTAGATTATTGGTTTGAGGTCTTTATTTTATTTTATCTTTATTTTTTTGTATTTATCTTCAGATAGAGTGGGAGGGGAGAGAGAGAGAGAGAGAGAAACACCGATGTGAGAGAGAAACATCAATGTGAAACACATCAACTGGTTGCCTCCCACACAACTCCGACCAGGGCCAGGGACAGACTGCAACCGAGGTACATGCCCTTGACTGAGCCGAACCCGTGATTCATTGGTCTGCGGGCTAACACTCTAATCGCTGAGCCAAACTGGCCAGGGCTATTTTATTTTATTTTTTAAAAATATGTTTTTTATTGATTTGAGAGAGAGAGAGAGGAAGGGAGAAGGGGCGAAGTGAGGGAGGAGGGAGAGAGAGAGAAACATTGATCAGTTGCCTTCCATATGTGTCCTGACCTGGGATTGAACCTGCAACTTGGGTATGTGTCCTGACCAGGAATTGAACCGGTGACCTTTCAGTGAATAGGATGATGCTCCACCAACTGAGCCACACTGACCAGGGCCTGAGGTCTTTATTTTTTAATAGATTTATTTTTGAGAGCAGTTTTAGCTTCACAGCAAAAATAAACAGAAGGTAGAGAAATTTCCAATAAAGCTACTGCCCCCACACATGCCTCCCATATTATGGAAATCCCCCACCAGAGTGGTACATTTGTTGCAATTGATGAACCTACATTGACACATCATTATCACCTAAAGTCCATAGTTCACATTAGGATATACTCTTGGTGTTGTACATACTATATAGGTTTATACAAATGTATTACTTGTTTCCACCATTGAAGTATCATACAGAGTAGTTTCACTACCCTAAAAATCCTCTGTGCTCTTGCAATTTATCCTTCCTTGCCCCTACCCCAAGAAAACCACCAATCTTTTTACTGTCTCCCTAGCATTGCCTTCTCCAGCATGTCATACATATAGTTGGAATCATACAGTATGTAGCCTTTATAGACTGGTTTGTTTCACTGAGTAATATGCATTGGTCTGCTTGATTGTGTCTCATATGTCCTTTAGGTTTTCTTCACTTTTGTTTATTCTGTTTTCTTCTTATTCCTCTTATTCAAACTTGACAGTTCAAATAAACTATCTTAGAGTTCACTGATTCTTCTGCTTGATCAAGTCTGATGTTGATCCCCTCTTGTGAACTTTTCAATTCCTGTATTCTTTAGCTGCAGAATTTCCACTTAGTTCTTAAAAAAAAAAGTTTCTGCCCTGGCCGGTTTGGTTCAGCACTTAGAGCATTGGCCCACGGACCAGAGAGTTCCCGGGTTTGGTTCCTGCTAAGGGCACATACCTCTGTTGCATTTTGTCCCTGGCCCCGGTTGGGGTCGTGTGGGTGGCAGCCACTCGATGTGTCTTTCTTGCATTGATGTTTCTCTCTCTCTCTTCCTCCCTCTCTCCCTCCCACTCTATCTGAAGATAAATGCAAAACTGCCCTCGGGTGAGGATAAAAAAAAAGTTTCTATGTCATTGCTATATTCTAATTTTGTTCATGCATTGTCTTCCTGATTTTGTGTCGTTCTTTGTGTTCTCTTGTAGCACATTGAGTTTCTTTAAGATGATTATTTTATTCTTTGTCAGGCAATTAATAGATCTCCAGTTATTTTTGGCTAGTTTATGGAGATTTATTTTGTTTTCTTTGATTGAGCTGGGTTTCCCTATTTCTTCATGTGTCTTATTTTTTGTTGTGATTTTTGCATTTGAAAAAACAGCCACTTCTGCCTGTATTTATAGACTGGCTGTGTACTGAGGAAAATCTTTACCAACCATCCCAGTTAGAGATTCTTGGGCATCTCAAACCTTTTATGGGGATGTTTCACCTCTGTATTGGTGTGTGTAACCCCCCTGGCCCTTAACAGATTTGACAATTTCTTTTTACTGGAGATTGTAGTCGCTTGCTCCTTCTGGGTGTCTGTCTGAAATACCTGGCACTACAACTCACTGAGCTTACTTTTCTCAGTGGCCCCCAGGCATCTAAATTAGTGCTTTGAGTCAGGTCATACTGAAATCAATCAGTCTCTTGGGCAGCCTTCCCAAAGCCTGGCACATTGAAGATTGTTCTCTTCACTCCTTAGGAAGAAGTTGCAAGTTGAGCTTTTCCTCCTAATCATGCTGGTTTGTGGGAGGGGCTGCCCTGGTTGAAATGAAACCGCTTTTCTTACCGATTTCCATGTACCTATTCTTGGCTTTGAGGCTCTGGGGTACTGTGACTTCATAACTGGTTTCTGGATTTCTCCTAAAGGCTTTATGGACCATATATTGTTAGGTTGGTATTTCTGTGGAGTAGTAATGTCTTGGGCTTCCTATTCTGCCATCTTGCTTATATCCAAAAATAATTTACTTTTTAAATGACTAATTCTGACTAAGAGGAATGTCCAGTTGTCATGCAGCTTCAGGCTTTTGGTATGGTCTTTGTCAGTAGATTTGACACGTCTCTGAACTGATGGTTTGGCATCACAATTTTTAGAGCTATTTCTGAAGCTTGGATATTGGGCCTACTTTGGAACCTGTATTGTTGCCTTCTATCCCCACCTTTTGGTTGTCTTTAAAAAAAAATGAGAGTTCAAGCATATAGAAAAACTGTATAAAGTTAAATATATAGAGAGAGATACACACACACACACACACACACACACACCACTCTTTATCAGTTCATCTCCTTTTGATTTGCATCAGATGAACAGCTATAGAATACAACTGAATTCCTCTATTTAAACCTGCACATTTCATATTCCTGCCTTTCTCCTCAGAGGTAGATACTTTTCCTAGTTTTGCTTATCATTCTCATGCAGTTTTATACTTTACTATATATGATTTTGTAAACATAATATTTTGCAGGTTTTAAAATGTCATGACATATTTTTCATATCTTTTTGCAATTTGCATTTTTTGCTCAGCATATCTTGAAATTTAACTATGTTGATACAGGTAACTCTAATTCCATTAATTGTTGTAGTGCTATGTATCATTTTTTTTTTTTATCCTCACCCGAGGACACTTTTTCATTTTTTGTTCAGATAGAGCAGGAGGGAGAGAGAGAGAGAAACATTGATGTGAAAGGGACACATCGAGTGGCTGCCACCCGCACGACCAACCAGGGCCGGGGACAAACTGCAACCGAGGTACGCGCCCTTAGCGGGAACCGATCCCAGGTCTTTCCAGACCGTAGGCCAATGCTCCAACCGCTGAGCTAAACCGGCCAGGGCTGTATCATTTTTTATTTTTATTTTTTCACAAATTAAAAATTTGTTTTTCTTTATTGATTTTAGAGAGAGGGGAAGGGAGAGGGAGAGAGAGAGAAACATCAATGAGAGAGAACATTGGTTGTCCGCCTCCTGCATGCCCCCCAACTAGGGATTTGGCCCACAACCTGGGCATGTGCCCTGACTGGGAATCAAACTGACGACCTCTTGGTGCATGGGTTGACGCTCAACGACTGAGCCATACCGGTTGGGTATATATCCATTTCTTAAATTACATTTGTTTTCAAAATTTTGCTCCTACAAACACATTTGCAGTGAGAATCCTTGTGAACATGGATGAGTGTCTTTAGGGTATATATCTAGACGTAGAATTGTTGAGTCATAGAGAATGTGTATCTTCAAGTTTAGGAGATTTTGCTGCCCAAAAGTGATGGTACAGATTCATACTCCCGCCAGCAGTATGAGAGTTCCTATCCACACACATCCTCCCAAACCAGAAACTGAGTCTTTTTCATTCAATTAACCTTAGCAGGCTTGCTGTGTTTAGTTTACTTTAACTATAGTAGGAATTGGACTTCCTAATTCTAAGCAACTATGACAAAGTCATGACTGCACCTCAGGGATGTGTATGCAGCCACTTTGATGACGATGAGAGAGTGTTGTTTTTATATGTCCTGTTGCATCTGCTCTAGTTTGGGAACAGGTGGTTTAAATTTTAAAAGTTGAGCCAATTATGTAACTTACACTGAGGCCTATAGCTAAGGAGTAAAAGAGGATCATGAATCAGTGTTTTCAAAATAAAATGTAACATAGGATTGCCTTTGCGTCTAGGCTCAATAATGTAGGTTCTGCATAGTATTGCTCCTATAAGACTATTGTTTTATTTAAAAAGGACTGTTTTCTATCAGCTGCTTTGTTGTGTGTTATATAACATGTTTAATTATTAGTGGGCTGGTCCTCGTGCTCTTTGAATAACAAAATGCTTCCTCCTGATCTCAGACTTTTCAGTTCCCATTTGCTATTGAATTCAAATCAATAGTGGCTCTACCCTAAATGGATTTATTATTATGTATCTAATATTAGTCTGTTGTACTTTTACCCTAAACTTGTTCATATGAGGATTGCTTATCATTCAGTTTTACTACCATGAAAATCTGGGTAGAGAAGGAAAAGGAGAAACCAGGAATTGGGAGATCTGAGATCTGGATCCAGTTTCACTGACTTACACTCTCACTTGGGTGTCACATCTCTGGGTCTAAGTTTCTTACTAAGTAGATGATACAAATTACTTGAGCCTAACAATATAGTCTGGGGATAACTGAACAGCACAGTGCCGTGTTGAATTCTAACCCACTATAACAGTCACAATGATTAGTCCTTGGCAGGATAATAGCTACATTGGACTGGATGCATTCATGTGCCTTTAAAGATTGAGAATGAAATTTTGTGTTCAGTGTACCGTTACCACTTGACTGGTAGAGGCAAAAATATCAGAACCCCGGGATTGTTTACCTTGAAAGAGCAGTGTGAGCTCACCAAACTCCTCTCCATAGTGCCTGGGGCAGGCAGGCTCCTTAAAGAAGCCAAGTGAAGAGAAGACTGAGCTCTTCCAAAGGTCGGTATGTAACAAGTATCTCATAGCGAGGGGTGTTTGATTACCCGTGTTGGAGCATTGGTCTCTGTTCCAGGCAGAGGTCTAGCAATCAGATTCTAGTGGTTTGCATGTTTATCTTCAATGCCTCGGTGGTATTGTGACAAATCTAACTCACCTTCCATGACAACTGGCCCCTCTGCAATGCCTTGCCTAGCTCTTGGTGCTGTGCCAGATCCTGGGCGTCTGGTTCGTACTCCAGTCCAAGCCTGTTTCTTTCTGCCCAGCTTAAACCACAAGCTTGGATCCATATTTGTCTGTACACTTGGACCTTGCTTCCAACTGTGCTTACCACTCCCACACCCACCTAACTTGAACCTTAGGGATGACTTCAGCCACCACCGAAGACATTGAACTTTGCAGTATTGCATAGTCCTTAAGCACACATACTTCAGAGTCAGATCCAAACTAAACTGAAAACCGCCGTCTACTTACCAGCCTTGTGTAGGTTATTCAGCCTCTTGATTTTTTTTCATTTGTAAAATAGGGCTACTAACACATTTTCTCAGGTTGTTGTAAGGATTTTATTTTATTTTTTGTATTAGTTTATTTTTTTTGTTACAGATATTTCTCCTTTTCCCCCCACCCTGTTATAAGGATTTTATTTTTTTATTTTATTTTTAAATATTTTTTCTTTACTGATTTTATTTTTATTTTTTATTCTCACTGGAGGATATTTTTCTATTTACCTTCAGGGAAAGAGAGGGAAAGAAAGAGGGAGAGAGACACACATCGACATGAGAGGGACACATTGACTAGTTGCCTCCCGCACGACTCCGACCAGGCTGGGAACGAACTGCAACTGAGGTACGTGCCCTTGGCTGGAATCGAACCCAGGACTCATTGGTCCATGGGCCGATGCTCTACTGCTGAGCCAAACCAACCAGGGCTCTTTATTGATTTTAGAGAGAGAGAAAGGGAAAGGGAGAGAGAGAGAGAAACATCGATGAGAGAAGACATCGATTGGCCTTCTGCATGCCCCCCACTGGGGACTGGGCCCACAACCTGGGCATGTGCCCTGACTGGAATCGAACTGGTGACCTCTTGGTGCATGGGTCAATGCTCAACTACTGAGTCACACTGGCTGGGCTGTTGTAAGGATTTTAAAAGGCTATCCACAAAACCTTTTAGCACAATGCCTGGTATTTCATAAATTATCATTGCTCTTGTCCTGTTTAAATTACTGCCCTTGCCCCTCAAATTGAAACTTCAACCTTGATTTTGCACCCTTTCTCGAAGTATCTTAATTTCTGTTCTAGCCACACTGCTTATCAGCCCTGCCCCACTCCTGGCCCTGGTTTGATCTTCCACACCACCCAGACCCCTAGCTCAACAAGCATCCTCATTTGGAAGCCAAATCTTGAGAGTCATCTCGTACTCCTTCTGAAAACCTACATCCAATACCCCGGGGAATCCTGTGGCGATGTCAGCATCAGACCATTTCTCACCGTCTCCACCACTGCTGTGTGATCTAATCCACCATCATGTGTCTGTCGGGACTTCATCAATAGCCTCTCACTGACCCTCCTGGCCTCCCTACGGTTTATTCTCAATATAGCAGCCAAAGTGATCTTTTAAATCATGTCATGTTGCTCCTCTAGTTAAAACCTGATTGACCCCTTCTCAGAGGAAGCCTTTACCACAGCCCCCCAGGCATCCTCCACTGCTCCCTCCCAAGCTCGCGTGGCCCCAGCCGCACTGGCTCCCACCGCGGGGTGTTGACTAGCCTTTCCCTCTACCCGTACGGCTCTTGGCCCGAGAGCTACATCACTGCCAACCTCTTCAAGTCTCTGTTCACCTGTCACCTTGTCTCAGAGGAGGCTGTGCCTGAGTAGTGTATATGGAATAACACATCCATCACTATGTTACACCTGCCCTACTTGATTTTTCTTTCTAGCACATATGCCATGTCTTATATCTTTATTTCTCTCTCCACTTAAAATATGAGCTCCTTGAGGCAGAGAGTTCATTGGCTTTGTTCACCGCTGTGTCTCCAGCCCTGAACAAGTGCTTGGCATATAGTAAGTGCTCGGTATTTGCTGGATGAATGAAGGCATGCAGGGAACTAATGATGAATGCTGCTTGCTGTTCCTTCTGGATTGCTGGGGCTCAGGAGCAGTGAGGCTCTGGTGATAGGTCTGGGGTTTGCCTACTGAGGTTCAGTTATGGTATCATCCGTGGTTCTCCAACTTTCTGTCATTCGCAGGAGGGGGAGGACTCTAACTTTGGGGTTCCTTAGGTATGACTCTCCAGAACCAGCAAACTCTAAAAGTCTCAAGAGCAGTTAGAAATTTGCAGAAAAATGTGGTCTGGTCCAGCAGGTTCTTTATCCTGAATTTTATTTTCAAATGCGGGTGCAGTTGAGGTTAACGACTATTGCTCCTGACTCCACTGCTTGCCTCTTTGCTTGTTCTCTTTGTTGGAATGACTGTACCTGTCAGGGTTGCACAATATGTTCATGACCCAGTTAAAACAGTGCCAGCTGGTTTGTTTTTTAACTGCCTCTTTACTATTCCTGTTAATCATAATGCTGCCAAATGAGCCAGGCCTAGATTATATGTTTAGTTAAGGATCTTTGGCAACAGAAACCCTCTCATGCTAGCCTTTGAAAAAGGGGGAAATTGATCAGAATTCAAGGGTGACTCATGGAGCCTAAGAACTGGGCCTTAGGATAAACAGAACCAGGCCAGAGGGCACCAGCAGCCCGAGGAGGGTTAGGCTGTTTCTCATTTCTGCCTCATTCTTTCTCGACCAACCGGGACTCGTGGCTCTAACTTCAAATGTAACTTCCAGCTATATAGAATTCTGGCTGCTATTTCTTTCTCCCAGCTCACCGTTTCTCCGGAAGGAAATCATATTGGTCCACCCCTAGTCCAGTTACTATGGCCAGGTGGCAGGGTTATGCTAAGGAAACACTGCTGCTAGGAGCCAACCCTTGTTGATGGAGGATGGAAGGCAGGTGGTAGAGTTGTTTTTAGTTGGCTGTCCCCAAAGGGACCTGTAATGCATGGTAATTGGCTCTCTCTTTCCTTTTCATTTTTAGTCACCCGTGGACCATTCTGAGGGCATTGGCTTCTCCAGTTGGATCCACCGGGGTCCTCCAGGCATTGATTCCACTGTGTGTCTTGGGTTCATCAGGTCAATCTATAGCTTCATTAATCACAATTTTTTGACTTTTACATAATGTTTGATGATTTTTAAAGCATACTTTTATACTTCAGGTGAGTTTCACAATAACCCTAAAGGTCAAGTAGGCCAGATATTATTATCTGCATCTGCAAGTTAAGGATACATAACTAGAGAAATGAAGTCACTTGCCCAAGTTTGGGTGGTGAAGCCAGGAGTAGAATTCAGGCCACCTGATTCCTGGGTGCTTTTTCAGTGGTTTTTTCTTTCTTTTCAGTAGAATAAAAAATTACTTATATGTCTGCCAAGTGTCATACCATTCAATATATTCCTTTTGTTGTTGGTGACACTGAATTCTAAATCACCAATGTAGCAATTTTTATTTTTAATTTTAAAATACATGTAGTTTTGTTGTTGTTAATCCTCATCAATGTTAATCCTTTCCATTGATTTTTAAATAGAGTGGAAGGGAAGGAGGAAGGGAGGGAGGAAGGGAGAGAGAGAATTATCAATGTGAGAGAGACACATTGATTGGTTGTCTCCCAAAGGACCCCAACCAGGGCCGGGGACAAACTGCAACCCAAGTTGTGCCCTTGACTGGGAATGAAATCCACGACCCTCCGGTCCATGGGCCAATGCTTGAACCACTGAGTCAAACTGGCCAGGGCTGAAATGTGTGTAGTTTAAATTTGTTTTACACACGTATCACTTTATAATTAATTACAACCTTAAAAATTATATTTATTCATTGTAATATAATAGAAAAATAAATATTCCTAAAAGCCTTGTAATTTTCCCAAGTGAAAAGAGCAGTAGGAGCATCTTTTTTCTTTATTAATTTTTTTTTAATCCTCACCTTAGAACACTTTTTTGTTTATCTTCAGATAGAGTAGGAGGGGGAAAGAGAGAGAGAAACCGATGCAACAAAGACACATTGATTGGCTGCCTCCCTCATGACCCTGAGTCCAGGGACCAAACCGCAACCCAGGTACATGCCTTTGACCAGAATTGAAACTGCGACTCTTCTGTCCATGGGCCGACCCTCTAACCGCTGAGCCAAACTAGCCAGGGTTAGGAGCATCTTTTTTCTAATAATTGGTCTTTGACTCTGACACCGAGTTCCTAAATCCCTTGGAATTTCCTGGGTGGTAGCAGTGTCTTCTGTTCTGAGGAAGTGACTCTTGGTGGGCCCTTGTTGGGGTGGTCTGGCCATCAGAAAGACCGAGCCACGATTAGAAGCTTAACTTTTCAGCCCCACCCTCATTCTCTAGAGAAGGGAGAAGGGCAGGAAGTGGAGTTAACGATCAATCAATCATGCCTATGGGATGAAGCTTCCATAAAAATCCCCAAACTATGGGATTCAGAGAATTTCCAGGTTGGTGAACATATCCATGTACAGGATGGTGGGGAACCCCAACTCCATGGGAACAGAAGCTCCTGTGCTTGGGATACGCCCAGACCTTGTTTTCTGTAGGCTGCTCATCTGTATCCTCCATCACATACTCTATTATATAACATAAGTGTTTCCCTGAGTTCTGTGAGCTGTTTTAGCAAATGATCGAATCCAAGGAGGAGGAGGTCATGGGAATGTCTCATTTACAACTGAGTGGGACAGATGTGGGTAATCTGGGACCTACTACCTGCGATTGGCATCTGAGCCCGTAACCTGGGGCACTGGATGCGGTCTCCAGGCAGAGAGCATCAGAAGGAGTTCAGCTGAAGCATGGCCAGCCGCACTGGCAGAATTGCTTGGTGTGGGCAAACCTCCACACACCTGGTGTCAGTGTTGTGAGTGTGGTGGTGTGAGAGTGAAGGAGACACGAGAAGTGCAGGTTTTCGACTCATTCATTTAATATTTTTACTTATCCAATTTCCTTACACATCACCACAGCTGGGGAATTTATGACTTATCAACGTATTATGTCTGTGGTTTATTGTCTTCTGGGATGTAAGCTCCACGAGGGCAGGGATCTGGCAGGGTTGATCCCTGACGCACCTCAACACCGAGGGCCTGCAAGTGGTGAACCCTCAAATATTTGTCCAATCTAGCTTCGATTTAACACAAAGGTATAAGTGTGATTTCACACGTTTTTAGTGCATTTTATTTTCTTTGTTTGGTTCTTCCCAGTTCTCTACCCCCCCTCCTTCTCAGAAAGCCCCACCATACCCGACAGATAATCACATGTACCCTTACATAGTGTTTCTCTTTTATATGTACCCACATTTGTGCATACAGTATACATGCCCACACATGCGCATATACTTTTTAGAGTTTAAACAAATGATTGTTTTTCAAAAATGCCAGACTGTTGGAATAAACTTGATTTAGCTACCTTCATGCACAGCAGGAGAAAAGACAGAGAACAGTTCTAAGACTTCTAACATTGAAATGTTAATTTTTTAAAAAAATATTTTTTTCCTTATTGATTTTAGAGGGAGGGAGGGAGAGAGAGAGAAACATCAATGAGAGAGAACGTCAATCATTCGCCTCCTGCATGCGCCCCACTGGGGATCTGGCCTACAACCTGGGCTGTGCCCTGACTGGGAATTGAACTGGCGACCTCTTGGTGCGTGGGTCGACCCTCAACCACTGAGCCACACCAGCTGGGCAAAATGTTAATTTATATACCATCTGGACTCAGATTTCAGTTAAGCTCTGTTATCCATAATGATCAAGTAGCATAATAAAACTTTAGAGGTTCAGGTCCATGTTTCACAAAATATACATTAAAAATGTGAAGACCTGATGTTTCTCAAGTATTTATGATTACTACATAGGGGACTTAGGATTTCATTCTTGCCAATGTTGCCATCACCAGCTCTCTCTTAGCATTATCTTCTAAATGGCTTCATTGTTTCGAATCTGTCTCCTTTGGCACTGACATCACCAGGCCTTAACTGTCCACCTGGTAAGCAGAAAGGCATGAGGATGTTATTTCTTACTACTTTTTTATTATTTTTTTCATCCTCACCTGAGGACATTTTTGCATTTTATCTTCAGATAGAGTGGGAAGGAGCAGGGGGAAGAGAGAGAAAGAAACATCGATGTGAGAGAGACACATCGAGTGGTTGCCACCCACACGACCCCAACTGGGGCCAGGGACAAACTGCAACCGAGGTACGTGCCCTTAGCGGGAACCGAACACCGGGCTCTCTGGACCACAGGCTGATGCTCTAACTGCTGAGCCAAACTGGCCAGGGTGTTACTACTTTTTTAAAGCAACTAATAAAGACTCGTTGTTGAAAAATTAGAAAATGCAGGTAAGCAAATGGGAAAAATTCTCCATAACCCCACCTCAGAGGTATAATTTTTACTGTTCATATATTGTAACTTCCCTCTCTCCTTCCTTCCTTGTTTTTACCCAAGCTAATTGCTTATTTTTCCATATTTAAAAAATTATAATAATAATTCAAAGGTGCATAAGATAATATCCCCTTTTTCTCTCTCAATACTGTCCCCTCCAAATATTCCAGTCCCCATAGGTCCCTACCTTTAGCAGTTGTGCATTTCTCCAAACGGTTTTCTATGCATATATAAACATGTATACACTCACTTTTTTCATAATTGGGATCATATTATACATACTTTTCTGCAACTTACTTTTCTTCTCTAACAATACATTTTAAGCATCTGTCCATGTCAGTAGTGTTTGAGCTATGTTTGTCTTTTTTTTTTTTTTAATCCTCACCCAAGGACACTTTTGCATTTATCTTCAGATAGAGCGGGAGGGAAAGAGGGAGGAAGAGAGAGAAAGAAACATCGATGTGAGAGAGACACATCGACTGGTTGCCACCCACACGACCCCAACCAGGGCCAGAGACAGACTGCAACCGAGGTACGTGCCCTTAGTGGGAACTGAACCTGGTCTCTCCCATCTGCGGGCCGACGCTCTAACCGCTGAGCCAAACTGGCCAGGGCTGTGTTTGTCTTTTTAATGGCTGCAGAGTATGTGATGGTGAGGCTGTATCATTTATATAACCGATTTTCCTATGAATGGACATTAATTGTTTACTCTTACAAACATAGCTGTAGCAAGCATTCTTTGTGTGCCTTTGAAGCATTTTCGAGGATACAATTCTAGAAGTAGAAATCCTGGGGCAAAAATCTGCTGACACTGAACATGCCGATAGACACCTCAGGGCTGACTTTCAGCCTGTCTGCCTCAGTGGCAGCCCGGCCTCCCTCCGGAGCCTCTGGCGGACAGTGCCATGCCCACGGGAGACGTTTTGCAGGTCCCTCCTGGATACCAACTTGCCTTCCAAATGGCTGCACCAATTTCCTCTCACTGTTTTCCACACGAGTGCCCCTTTCCCCGCACTCTGGCCAGCACTGCAAACTATTGGGGAGTTCATCTTTTCCTAACGATTTGAAAGACCATTCTCTAAATGTATTTGTTACATATGATGCAAAAATCCTTAATGATTTATAAGTATATATATTTACATTTTATAGTGTCTTTTCACATCGAAGACGATTTCAGTGAACTCGATCTGTCAGTGTGTTGTTCTTTATATATCGTGAGTTTTGTATCATTTACAATGGCCTGCCCCACACCAAAATTATTAAACCAGTCTTTTATATTTTCTTTTATATTTAAGGTTTAGTTTACATTTATATCTTTAATCCACCTCAGATTGATACATTTAGCAGCTTAATTTTGATATTATTTACATACCAAACAATTCACCCTATTTTGTTGTTTCTTTTTTTTTTTTTATCCTCACCCGAGGATATTTTTCCATTTTTTACTCAGATAGAGCGGGAAGGAGAGAGAGGAAGAGAGAGAAACATCGATGTGAAAGGGACACATCGAGTGACCGCTACCCACACGACCCAACCAGGGCGGGGACAAACTGCAGCCAAGTTACATGCCCTTAGCGGGAACTGAACCCGGGTCTCTGTGGACCGCAGGCTGATGCTCTAACCGCTGAGCCAAACCGGCCAGGGCTATTTTGTTGTTTCTTCCCAGAGGATATTTTTCCATTTTTTTTATCCTTGCCCGAGGACATTTTTTCCATTTTTTGTTTAGATAGAGTGGAGGGAGGGAGAAGGAAGAGAGAGAGAGAGAGAGAGAGAGAGAGAGAGAAACATCGACGTGAAAGGGACACATCGAGTGGCTGCCACCTGCACGACCCAACCAGGGCCAGGGACAAACTGCAACCAAGGTACATGCCCTTAGCGGGAACCGAACCCGGGTCTCTCAGGACCGCAGGCTGACACTCTAACCGCTGAGCCAAACCGGCAAGGGCTCCATTGATTTTTAGAGAGAGGGGAAGGGAGGGAGGGAGAGAGAGAGAAACAATGATGTGAAATATTGCCTCCCGCATGACCCCGACCAGGGCATCAAACCTGCAACCCAGGTTCATGCCGTTGACCGGGATGGGTCTGAGGGCTGATACTCTAGCCGATGCTCTAACTGCTGAGCCAAACTAGCCAGGGCACAATTCACGCCCTTAAAGTGTACAATGAAATGCGTATTATATTCATGAGGCTGTGCAACCATCACAAACACTGTAATTTCAGAACATTTTCATCTCTTCTGCAGAGACCCTGTCCTCATTGGCAGTGTCCCGGTCTTC
The DNA here is from genome assembly GCF_014108415.1 of Molossus molossus. Lineage (NCBI taxonomy): Eukaryota > Metazoa > Chordata > Mammalia > Chiroptera > Molossidae > Molossus > Molossus molossus. The sequence goes on from NW_023425344.1 coordinate 190,060,059, forward strand.
ACCCCTCTCCATCCCCCTGCAACCACTAATCTGTTCTGTTTCCCTAGATTGGCCTATTCTGGACATCTCATATAATGGATTCACACAATATGTGGTCTTTTGTGAATGACTCTTTTCACTTAGCATAATGTTTTCAGGGTTCGTCCATGTTGGAGTTTCTGTTAGTACTCCATTTGTTTTTTGCCGAATTGTTAATCTTCCACTGTATAAGTACCACAATTTGGTTATCCATTCATCACTTGGTAGACATGTGGTTTGTTTCACTATTGGCTATTATCAATGAGGCTGCTATGTACATTAACATACCATTTTTGTATGGGAGTTTGATTTCAGTTCGTTCAGGTGTATACTTAGGAGGGTGAGGTGGTAACTCTATGTTTAACTTTTTGAAGGACTGCCGATTTGTTTCCGCAGTGGCCACCTCGTGTTACATTCCCACCAGCAAAGCATGAGCGTTGCAGCTCCTCTGCATCCTCGCCAATACGTGTCCCTGCCTGTTTCACCTTCCTTCTAGCCCTCCCAGTGAGTACGAAATGGTGTCTTACTGTGATTTTTCTGTACCGCAGGCCGACGCTCCAACCGCTGAGCCAAACCGGCCAGGGCTTGTTGTGATTTTGATTTTCACTTTGCCAAGGACTAATGATGTTGAGATATTTTCATGTGTATATTGGTTATTTGTATGTATTCATTGGCAACATGTCTATCCAGATCCTTGGCCCACTTTTAAATTGGGTTGGTCTTTTTTATTATTGAGTTGTAAGTGCTCTTTACATGTTCTAGACACAGCTCTCTTATCAGATATATGATTTGCAGATATTTTCTCCCATTCTGTGGGTTGTATCTTCATAGAATGAGTTGGGAAATATTCCTTCCTCTTCTATGTTTTAGAAGAGTTTGTGAAGGATTAGTATTAGTTCTTTTTTGAAAGTTTGGTAACATTCATCAATCAATCAAGTCATCTGAGCCTGGGCTTTTCTTTGTGAGAAGTTTTAAATTAATTCCTAATTATCAGATTAAAAAAATAATTGATGTGTTGAACTTAAGAACATTTTTTGTTGTTGTTAATCCTCAACTGAGGATATTTTTCCATTGATTTTTAGAGAGAGTGGAAGAGAGGGAGGGAGGGAGGGAGAGAGAAATATCGATGTGAGAGAGACACCTTGACTGGTTGTCTCCCACACGACCTCGGCCAGGGCCAGGGCCAGGGATCGAACCTGCAATCCAGATGCCCTTGACTGGGAATTGAACTCAAAACCCTTTGGTCCACAGGCCGACGCTCTAACTGCTGAGCAAAACTGGCAAGGGCTATCAGGTTTATTTTTGAGTGTGATGTTAAGGTGGGACTCTAACTTAAATTGAAACAAAACAAAACAGCAAGTTGTTCTAACACCATTTACTGAATAATCTACTTGTTCCTACTAACTGTAAATACCACTTCTTAAGACCATTTCAAATCTTGATTAAAACCTTACTCCTGATGAGACACACACACAGAAAAGAGTTTGTTTTATCAGTGGCTGTAATGTTGGTGCCTTGAGAAATTCTTTGTCCTGTTGGCATGTGAGGTTGGAAAACAGAAGGGACCAGGAATGGCTCGTGACGCCCCTACCTCACCATGGACGTGTTAGTGTGGTCTGGAGAGCACACACAGCCCACCAACACTCCTACGTCATTGTCCCCCAGGCTGCGAGCATGTCCTTGGATGTCTGCCTGCCTGAACTGCAGCAGAGATCCAAGCCAGGCCAGAGGCCACCCCCAGTCTGCTGGCCTTGCTCTTGCGGCTTGGATCCCTGCCTTGAGTGGCTTCCTGGACTTTGGAATCAGCTTGCCCAGTTGGACCTACCCTGCATTCTCATTCTCCTCAGACCTTGGACTTGGTCTTTTAACACACATCATCGTGGTTACCACTCCCTCCACATTTGGGAACAGTGAGCCCTGGACTCAGCTTTCTTTCAGATTCAGGACACTGACTATAGTAATTAGCAACTCTTCCCACTCTAGTACATGCCTCTGCTTATCCCCGAACTACTCATTCAGACCCTCCCTGCCCTGACTCATCCCACAACTGCTCATGATTCAGCATGAACATGCTCACTCAGCACTGACACCCAGGACTGTGACCCCGCACCTGCCTCTGGACCTCCGCTCTCCCCGACACTATTATATGCAGCAGACGCACGTGAGGCCATGGGAGTAAATGGGGAGGCTGAGAGCGAGTGTGAGTGGTGGGATGGAAGACACACGCTCCCGGGCCGGTGTGGAGGAGCGTCCCCTGGAGGCCAGGAGGAGCAGAGGCGGACAGGAGCACGAGTGGCTGAGACGCGCAGGCCTGAGAGTGCTGTGGGGTGGAGGGAGAGGAGCAGCTCCACACACTGCTGAGAGGAGTGTTTCATTCACATAGAACGCAGACTAAAAAATACCATGAACCCTGGCCAGTTTGGCTCAGCGGTTAGAACGTCAGCCCGTGGACTGGGGAGTTCTGGTTCGGTTCCCGCTAAGGGCACGGACCTTGTACCTCGGTTGCAGTTCGTTCCCAGCCCTGGTTGGGGTTGTGCGGGTGGCAACCAATCGATGTGTTTCTCTCTTCCTCCCTCTCTTCCTCCCTCTCTAACTGAAAATAAATGCAAAAAAATATCCTCCGGTGAGGATAAAAAAAAAAAAAAAAAAACCAGGATCCAACAGAACAAAGGTCACTGGTGACTTGAGCAAAATTTTTTTTTTTTATCCTCACCCGAGGACATTTTTTGATATTTTGTTCAGATAGAGTGGGAGAGAGAGAGAGAGAGAGAGAGAAACATCGACGTGAAAGGGACACATCAAATAGTTGCCACCCGCACAACCCAACCAGGGCCGGGGACAAACTGCAACTGAGTACGTGCCCTTAGCGGGAACCGAACCAGGGTCTCTGGGGACCACAGGCCCGACGCTCCAACCGCTGAGCCAAACCGGCCAGGGCGACTTGAGCAAATTTCCATGTCAATGAGCTGGTAACTCAAGTGCCCTCCAGATAAAGGGGCCTCCACTCCAGCATCGCCTCCTACACTCCCACCCATGAACCCCAGGCTGCAGCCATGCCAGCCTCTGGCATGGACGGGTGGTGCAGTCCCTCTTGTTCCCATGCTGTTCCCTCTGCCGAGAGCCCTTTTCTACTCTCAAACTTCCACATGTCCTTCCCGACTAGCTCAAGTACCATCTCCTCCTGGAAGCATCCCTGACCCCCGGTTGAGGTAGGTGGTCCTCTTCTCTCTCCTGGTTACATTGTGTTGGGATAAGCAAGATACATTCCCCCACCCTCACCCCACCCCGGGAGCCTGTTTTGTCCACCTTCGTTCCCCAGTCCTCTGGCCACTGTGTTCCCAGGCATGCAGGTAAGCAAGTCTTGGTGATGGAAACGGGGGTGTGTCCAGCTTCCCTCCGAACAAATAAGTGAACACTTGCAAGCCAAGTTGGCTGGTAGTGACGGAGTGGCTGCGTCAGAGCCGTGAGCCACAGACGTCTCTTTGCTCTTTGGTTTCAGATAAGTCAGGTTTGCTGAGACCAGGGCCAGGAGCGCAATTCCTGGTAACCCAGCCCTCGGGGTAGTTAGGTTGCAAAATCCCCAGCCTGTCCAGGTCAGAGGCTCTTCCCAGCACTATCTGTGTCTCTTTCCCTCCTCTCCCCCCTCCCTGGGGCCCTTCCCTCCGTTATGCACCCATTTTGCAAGCATCTGATAACATCCAGCTGACTCACATTTGCTTCTGCATTGATTAATCTCTGCTAGGTCTCCTCCGGTCACACTACCCAGGTCTCTTCCTCCTCTCTCAGCGCTTACACTGTGAAAAGGTAACTGTGAGTCTGGCCTTTCTGGTTGGGTTAACTCCTCAAGGGAGTTACAAGGGAAAGGAACATTCTCTTCCTTCTTTTTTTTTGCTGAGCTCATGCCTTGCAACTACTTACTAATTGATTTCAGGGAAAGTGGATTATATTATTACTGACCAGAGGCCTGAGTTACAGAGCCAGACCTTCCTGAGCCACTCTGAGCATGGTTCTTAGGCATGGGAGTGGAATTATGCAAGATTTAGCAGGCAACCCAGGTACTCGCCCTTAAATCCATTCCAAACTCAGGGCTCAGACAGCTCCTTCCTTGAAGGTAAGGCGCCCCCTTGTGGAAGGACGCAGTCGCCTCAGAAAGTTTAGACACCTCACCACCTTTAAGCATCTTGTGCCTTTTGGAAAGCCCTTCCTGGGGTTGAAAGGGTAGATTAACTCTGGTTTTTAAAACATGTGATAACATACATTATATGCTTCCTGATGATAAAACCGGGCCTACTGATGTTATAAAATTTAGCAAATACAGCAAACTATAAAAAAGATAAAATTAAAAAGCCACCACAGCTCAACTGGTGTGGCTCAGTGATTGAGCATTGACCCATTGACCAAGAGGTCGCCAGTTCGATTCCTGGTCAGGGCACATGCCCAGGTTGTGGGCCAAGTCCCTGGTGGGGGGCATGCGGGAGGCAGCCAGTTGATACTCTCTCTCATCGATGTTTCTATCTCCCTCTCCCTCTCCCTTCCTCTCTCTCTCAAATCAGTAAAGAAAAAAAAAAAGTCACCACTGTAAGGAATCGGGGGCGCCGCCGAATAAAACAGAGAAGAGACTGGAGAGCCAATCAGCCGAATAAACAGGGATCAGGCTTTATTGGGTGCACTCCGGGCGGGTTCACAGACTCCGGGGGTCGAGTCCTAGAAGCCACGCTCAATGTAGGGGCTCGTGTCTTTTATATCTGCCGGTTGTATCTGGAATTTGTCCCTTAGGGTTTGGCCCTGCAGGGGCTATGCATGGAGCCTCTGGAATGTGAATAGATAAGAGCAAGATGGGAGTTAATCTATAGCCTAGAGGCAGGCCGTTCAGGGTGGGAGGCAAGGCTGAGCAAGGAGACAATGGTCGAGCAAGGAGACAATGGTCGAGCACTTTGCCTGGTGCCAGTCCCCAGGCCATAGGACAACCACAATCCAACTTTCCACAGGTAGCCCCTGTTGTTATTTTGGTGTATTTATTTTTCTATGGAAATATATAAGACATGCAAAGAATCTACATAAGGCTACCTATGTAATGTATAAGTTAAAATATAAATTTAGCAGTGAGGTCATAAATAAACTTTGCACATAGATGTCTCTGCCTCATAGCAGTGTGCTAAGCCCTATGCCTTCAAGTCTTGGTGGTCCTGTTCAGCCCTGCAGTCCGCTCAGCCAGCCCTCAGCACTCCCAGCTCCCCTGTCCTGCTCTCATTTTGTTTGCTTCAGCACATCACCCTAACCTATTATATAGTTTTCTTACTTCTTTTTTGTTTTTGTTTTTTGCATTTATCTTCAGATAGAGCGGGAGGGAGAGAGGAAGAAAGAGAGAAACATTGATGTGAAAGAGACACATCGAGTGGCTGCCACCCATATATTCCAACTGGGGCCAGGGACAAACTGCAACCGAGGTACATGCCCTTAGCGGGAACCGAACCCGGGACTCTCTGGCCCGTGGGCCAATGCTCTAACCGCTGAGCCAAACCAACCAGGGCAGTTTTCCTATTTCTTATGTGTGTTCGTTGTGTGTCTCTCACACCCTCAATGTGAGCTCCAAGAAGGCAGGACCTTGTCAGTTTGTTCAATGATGTATGTATCCCAAATGCCTAGAGCAGTACCAAGCACATAGTAGGTGCCACATAAATCTTTGTGGAAGGATGGCTTAAGGTTATATGTTTTCCATTTTTCATTACTAAAAATCATTTGTAAACATATATAGCAAACAGAAATATATAATATTCCATGTTATGATTATATCATGATTTATTTGTTGTTGTTTTGTTTTGTTTTTTTGGTATGTGCCCCCAGCAGGAACTGAACCCAGGACTGTCTGGTCTGCAGGCTGACGCTCCAACCACTGAGCCAAACCGGCCAGGGCTGTATCATGATTTATTTAATAATTCCCTGTTGTGTGTCATTTAGGGTGATTATAATTTTCCATCATCATAATATTTTGATAGATTTCTTTGTACTTAAATCTTTATTCATATTTCTTGTTATTTTCTTAGAGTATATTCCTAGAAGGTTAATTTCTGGGTTGCATGGTAGCAATATTTAAAGTTTTCCTGATGGCCAATGCCAAGTTGATTTTCAGTGCTTGTACTACATGATAATAGACATTCAGTCTCACCTAAGTTTTGCTGACATTGAATAGACCCTCTTTTTAATCATGGTTAATTTTCAGGCCTAAACATTATTTTTAATTTTAATTTTAATTTTCATGTCTCTTTTTTTAGAGAGAGGAAGGGGGAGAGAGAGAGAGAGAGTGCAAGAGCAACGGAGAGGGAGAGAGAGAGAAACATTGATGTGAGAAACAGTGATAGGCTACCTCTTGCATGTGCCTTGACTGGGAATCAAACCCACAACCTAGGTATATGCCTTGAACAGGAATCGAACCTGCCACCTTTTGGTGTATGGGTTGACGCTCCAACCGAGTCACACCAGTCAGGGCTCTCTGATTTTTAAAGTAGTGATAAAAATTGTCACAGATATTGGCCATTTGGTGTTTTCCTCCCTGTGACATGTCAGTTTATTTATTTGCCCAGTTTTCAGGGTTTTTTTTTTTCTTATTTAACCATATGAGCTCTTTGTATTTAATATTTACATCTTCAGGTCTTACCCTTTGCTACTTTGTCAATCATATTTGGCCTGATGTTTAACTTTTTAAAAAATATAATTTAAAGAACAAAGAATTCTTTCTTTTTTTTATTTTAATTTTTAATTTTCTGTTAATCCTCACCCAAGGATGCTTGAGATTGGCTGCTTCTTGCAGGACACTGACCTGGGCTGGGGATCAAACTGAACCTGCAACCCAGGTACATGCCCTCGACTGAAATTGAACCTGACACCCTTCGGTTCTAGGGCTGATGCTCTAACCGCTGAGACGAACTGGCCAGGGCCTAATGTTCAACTTAAAAAAAAATTTTTTTTTCTTTATTGATTTTAGAGAGAGAGGAAGGGAGAGGGAGAGAGAGAGAGAAACATCGATGAGAGAGAACATCTATTGGCAGCCTCCTGCATGCCCCCCCTGGGGATTGGGCCCACAACCTGGGCATGTGTCCTAACTGGGAATCGAACCAGCGATCTCTCAGTGCATGGGTCAATGCTCAAGCACTGGGCCACACCGGCCGGGTGAGTTGTACAATTTTTTTTTATCCTCCCCTGAGGACATTTTTGCATTTATCTTCAGATAGAGCAGGAGGGAGAAAGGGAGGAAGAGCAAGAGAGAAACATCGATGTGAGAGAGACACATCGACTGGTTGCCACCCATACGACCCCAACCCGGGCCGGGAACAAACCACAACCGAGGTACGTGCCCTTAGCAGGAACCCAGGACTCTCTGGTCCACGGGCTGATGCTCTAACTGCTGAGCCAAACTGGCCAGGGCTGAGTTGTACACTTTAAATGGGTGAATCATGAATTATATCTCAATAAAGCTTTTATATTAAAAACGGAATTTGAAAAATAAGCAAGGTAGAGAAGTGTATAATATGCTACTGTTTTCCTAAAGTGGGGTTTAAGACAAAAGGAAAAAATCACAACAAAAGGGGAAATCATAAAATAAAAGCACACTGTTATCTATGGGGAGGGGGAGGGGGTGGGTTCAAAGGGTCAGAGAGAGAAGCTGGAATTCCCTGAACAGACTTTGTAGATTTGGCTTTGGAACCATGAAAATGTTTGGATAATTATAAAACACATTAAAATACAATTCCCTAAACAATGAAAAGCAACAAGAACTTTTGGTCAAGTTATAGTTCTTTATAACTATATATAAAGAAGAATTTTTGCTAGCAACTTTAAAACAGTTATTTGATTGTACATCCTTGAGGACAAAAAGAACTGCAAAAATATCCTAAAGTGTTCCCAGTAATTATGTCGTTGGTGATAGCATTGGTATTCTTATCTCGAGACCTGGAAATGTATTGTGTGAAAAGTAAATGCGTGTAGGATTTTTAGCATGGGAGAAAGAGAGTGGAGGTGAAGATCAATAAGGTTAAATAAAAATCTTGTTATCTTGTATTGGAATTGGAAGTATCAATAGAAACTCATAATGTGTTTCATTTTCCATGTCATATATCTATGAATGATATCTATCTATCTAATCTATCATCTCTATCTATTTGTCTATCTCTCTATCTAATCTATCTAATCTCTCTATCTCTCTCTATCTCTCTAATCTATCTATCTATCTAATCATCTATCTATCTATCTAATCTATTCATCTCTCTAATCTATCTATGATATTGGGTCTTATAATAGGAAATATAATTTGGTCTCATTTCTAGCACAGAGCTCCTAAAACCCTTGGAATTTCTCAAGAGATGAGAGTGATAAAAGTGTTTGGTTTAAAAAAAATTTTTTTTTTTTTTTTTTTTTTTACTGATTTTAGAGAGAGAGGAATGGAGAGGGAGAGAGAAATAAAAACATCAATGAGAGAGACCATCGATTGGCCACCTCCTGCATGTCCCCACTGGGGATCAGGCCCACAACCTGGGCATGTGCCCTGACTGGGAATCAAACCGGCCACCTTTTGGTGCATGGGTCAATGCTCAACCACTGAGCCACACTGGTCAGGTGTTTTTTTGTAGATAATTTGTCTTTTATTGATGAGGTGACCTTTGGATCCCACCTCAGGATGGGGGCTGGTTGCCGGAAGAGTCAGCCGTATGATTAGTGGGTTGATTTTGAGTCCTACTCCCTGACGTTCAGGGAGGAGAGAGGAGCTGGCACTGACTCAGCCACCAATGGCCAGTGATTGAATCAATCATGCCTGTGTAGTGAAGCCTCCATAAAAACCCAAAGGACGGGGTTCAGAGAGCTTCCAGGTGGGTGAACATGTGGAGATCTGGGGAGAAGGGTGCTGCTGGAGAGGGCATGAAGCTCCTTGCCCCTTCCCATACCTTGCCCTATGCATCTCTGCCATCTGGCTGTTCCTGGGTTATATCTTTGTGTGATAAACCAGTGATCAAGTAAGTAAAATGTTTCTCTGCATTCTATAAGTGGCTCTAGCAAATTAGTCAAACCCGAGGAGGGGTCATTGGAAGTTCCTACATCTAGCTGGTTGGACAGAAGCACAGGTGACAACCTGGTCTTGCCACTGCTTCTGAAGTGTGTGTGGGGGGGAGGGTGGGGGGCGCTCGGAAGTCTAGTGGGACTGAGCCCTTAACCAGTGGGATCGGAAGTTATCTCCGGGTAGATAGTGTCAGAATTGACTCGAATTGTGGGACATGCAGCTGGTGTTGCAGAGAACTGCTTGGTTGGGGAAAACCCTTAAACACTTGGTGACCAGAAGAGTTAGAAATGGGTGTCTTGTGTGAGTATCAGAGGTGACATGTAGGAAAGAAAGACACAGCAGGGAAGAACTGGGTTTTTCCCTACATGGGTGGAAAATTGAGTTTTTCTTTTACACGATCATCTGCCATCTCTCTATCTCTATATATTGTCCTAGCTCTGACCTATATATGGAAAGGGCTAAAAATGTCATTTTTCATTCTCTGTGGAGCTTACTTTCTAGCTCTGTTCTCCTGTGAATTGGGTAAAGGTGAAATGTCGGCTGTGTTACTAGGCTTGTGGTAAAGATCACCCCCCGCATCTCGATGGTGAGGACAGTGAATGAATTAGAAAGACCTGGTGGGGGCTGTGGCTTTGCATGTCCCCGAGAATTACGACTCTTGGAACTGGACATGTCCCTTGGGGGAGGGAAGCAAGCTAGTCCAATAAAACTGTTACCTAGACATTGGTTCCTAATCGGGAGATGAGACTTTCATTCATTGTTTATCTGAAATTCAAGTTTATCTGGTACCCTGGGTTTTATCTGGCGACCCCAGGGGGTGGGGGTGCTTAGAGGACTGGCGCCCGCTGTTTCCTGTCCTTAAATCCTCCTTCTAATCCTCGTGCAAAGTGTGGCCTATGGGAGTTGAGACCAGATGTCAATAGAGACGGAAAAGAACGCCAAAGTGGGCATTGCAACCTAGTAACAGTGACCAGCTTAGGAGCAGAATACCCCAAGAACCCAGACTGTGGTCTCTAAATGTGAGTTCTCATTTAAGGGAGATGACCACCTCCCTTTGCTGGGACAGCAAAGATGCAGGACGAGTCTAGAACACCCGGTTGTACTTGAAAGCAGCGCTACAGGCTCATGCCGAAGAACTTGGGCGCTTGCATGGAGGGGCTGGGCTTGTCTGCAAGAAGAGTTAGGGTGCAGGGTGGGGATAGATGAAACAAGATTGGCTGTGAGTTGACAATCGTTTAAGCTGGGTATTGCGGATGTGAGGATTCATCACATCATTTCCTTTATATTTGTATTTTTAAAAATTGTCCATAATAAAAACCTAAACATAATAAAATAAAACGTGGCTGTGCCAATTTCTTATTCCTTCCAGTAGGAGTTGTAAAATTTTAAGTTAAAATGGCTACATAGATTTGAAGTATTATAAATTATTTATACATCCTTCTATTATTTAAAATACATTTAAAAAGAGTAACTGTTATTTAGACTTGGAGTCTGAAAACTTTGAGTATGAAAAGAACCAAGTTATAAAACATTACAGAGACCTAATTGTACGTAGTGTTAAAAGAATATGTAATTGAAGATCTAGCTTCAACAGGTAAACAGCTAAGGATAAGAGTGAAAATCAATTCTATTCAAAAGAAGATAAGACAGAGGAACTACACTGGCAATCATGGGGTGCCTGCACCTCTGTGCTCCCTTCTCTCCCCTTGGAACAGAGAGGTGGCGAACCAAGCAGCCTGGGTCCCCAGAAGACCAAGTCTAAGTTTAGAGCAGCGCTTCTCAACCTGTAGGTCGCGACCCCTTTGGGTGTCGGGCGACCCCTTTGGGTGTCGAATGACCCTTTCAAAGGGGTCGCCTAAGACGTAACAGTAGCAAAATTACAGTTATGAAGTAGCAACAAAAATAATTTTATGGTTGGGGGTCACCACAACATGAGGAACTATTAAAGGGCCGCAGCATCAGGAAGGTTGAGAACCACTGACAGAGGCAGCCTTCTAGCCTCTGCATATCCAAGGCTCCTGGGGGCGTCATGGCTCCACTCACCACAAGGGGGCACCCTGAAGCAACAGCCTAGGTGGAATTAACTGACATCCGGTGACGAGAGGAACCAGGATTACTAAGAATTACTTTTTTAGAATCTCTTCTTCTCTTCGGTGCCTGCAAGGAGATCATGTTGGGACCCTGGTGGAGAGCAGGGTTGTATCTGAGTACCCTCCTCAGGGCAGCAGAGATGCCTGGCACACCCCACCCTCTGGCTCAACCTGCACCAGGTCACTCGGCTCTTCTTAGCCCATCAGGTACATTCTCCTTCCCTCACTACAATGTCAGTGGCTCTCTTTCAGCCCCCTCTTCGGCCCAGTTCACCCTCCACCTTCCATCTCTTTGTGGGGCAGGCCCTGGGCCTCAGCAGAAGGGTCTCTCTGGTCTCAGGCCTCCGAGGACAATTGCCAAACCCGAGGGATGTTCAGTTACTGGAAAACAGCTTTAAAGGTATAAATAGCTGCGGTCAAGACTGTGGTCAGAGCTGTCAAACCACAGTAAACCCAACTTCTCTCTCCTGAAAACTGATTTCTGAGAAATCGTCTTTCCCCATTGAATAGCTGGTGTGTCTCCAGCAGGGGAAACTCCAGTTCCTTAAAGGTCCAGACCACCCTGCAGGGGCGATGGCCTCCCTTAATCTGACCCTGCCTGACTTTCCAACAGGAAACCAATTTCACAGCCAAACTGGGCGTTTTCTGGATGTGCCACTGGTGCTTAATATATTTCTTCTAAATCAAATTTACTCTTGCTTTAGCTGCTTGATTTTTGGACGATGGAAACCTATAATTACAATCATGCTGAAATACATTTGTTTCTATAAAGCTTCAATGAAATGAGCTTTATTTTTCATGCCATTCTTTTGCTCCCTGTTAAAATACCGATTCCAGGACTGTCTACCTGGGGAACACAGATTACAGAGTAATTATTATTTTGGTTCCAAATATAAAACAGGCCAAAAAAGCACAAATGGGTTTTCCTGTATTTTAGATAAAAGCAGTGTTTCCCTACCAGACCTTTTAGGTCTTTTCTCTCTCTTGCTGCTTTAGGAAGTGCCGCCCCTTACTGTCAAACACTGTAATTCTCTAAGCTTGTGAAGAGAAAATAGATTTGTGTGTGGTGAGGTTTTACATGCTCTTTCATTTAGGCAAAATGAGAAAGCAGAAGGCAGGAATAGAAAAACAGAAGATCCAACAGGGGAGAAATTGAAGGGAATCCGAAGATGACGAACCCAAAGGGAAAGGGCAGGATGACCACTGTGTGCCGGGCACAGACGACAACCCACCCAGGTCTGAGCAGGTCAGAAGGCTCTGGGAGACATTCTTCAAGAAGATGAAATTTGTAAAATACTTGATATGAATGAATGTCTTGAGAAGAGATTTAAACAACAGGTGGAGAAAATTTGAGGACAAATTACTGAAAAGTAGATAGAAGGCTAATGAAAAATGAATCAGGTGAAAAAATTAAGACAATTACTAATTCAAGGAAATAAATGTACAAGAAAGGAGAAGTAATCATAGTTTATTACATGGCTAAGCTCTGGCTGGTATACAAAATTATAATAAGGTAAACATGACGATTGATGGAAGCAAAATCAGGCTATAGCTATATTGGGCGGGTAGGGACAAGTCTGAGTGTGGCAGGAGATGGGGGATGAAAGAAAGAAATCTTCACCTGTCACAGTGTGAAGGCAATTGATCATCTCCCAAACTGAAAACTGAGAGACAGTAACCCAAGCACTTTACTTAAAGATATATAGAGGTGCCCTGGCTGGTTTGGCTCAGTGGTTAGAGTATTGGCTGGTGGAACAATGAGACATGGGTTCGATTCCAGTTGAGGGCACATACCTGGGTTGTGGTTCTGGTCGGGGTTGTGCGGGAGGCAACCAGTCGATGTGTCTCTTTCACATCGATGTTTCTCTCTCTCTCCCTCCCTCCCTCCTATCCTTCTACTCTATCTGAAGATAAATGAAAAAATATCCTCAGGTGAAGATTAAAAAATATATATATATAGCGAAGCAAATACCAAAATAATGAGTTAAAAGAGGTCAAAGAAGTTGCAAATCAATAAATGTGATACACCACATAAACAAAATGAAGAATAAAAACCACATGATCATATCAATAGACACTGAAAAAGCATTCAACAAAATCCAGCGCCCATTTCTGATAAAAACGCTCAGTAATGTGGGAATAGAGGGATTGTATCTCGATATAATAAAGGCCATATATGAAAGACCTACAGTCAACATCATACTCAGCCCTGGCCGGTTTGGCTCAGCGGTTAGAGCGTTGCCCTGTGGTCCAGAGAGACCCGGGTTCAGTTCCCGCTAAGGGCGCGTGCTTCGGTTGCAGTTTGTCCCCGGCCCTGGTTGGTCGTGCGGGTGGCAGCCACTCGATGTGTCCCTTTCACGTCGATGTTTTTCTCTCTCTCTCTCTCCCTCTCCCTCCCTCCCACTCTATCTGTAAAAAAACAACAACAACAACAACAACAACAAAAAATCATACTCAATTGGCAGAAAATATAAACATTTTCCTTAAGACAGGGATGCCCACTTTTGCCACTCTTATTTAACATAGTACGGGACGTCTTAGCCACAGCAATCAGACAGGAATAAAAAATAAAAGGGATCCAAATTGGAAAGGAGAAAGTGAAACTGTCATTATTTGCAGATGACATGATATTATACATAGAAAACACTAAAGACTCCATCAAAAATCTTCTAGACTTAATAAATGAATTTGGCAAAGTAGCAGGATACAAAATTAACGTCAAGAAATCGACGGCATTCTTATACACCAATGATGAACTCACAGAAAGAGAAACTGAAAAAACAATCCCATTTACCATTGCAGCAAAAAATTAAGATATCTAGGAATAAACTTAACCAAAGAAGTAAAGAAAACTATAGGACATTGAAAAAAGAAATAGAGGAAGATATAAAAAAGTGGAAGCACATACCTTGTTCATGGATTGGAAGAATTAACATCATTAAAATGTCCATATTACCCAAAGCAATCTATAGATCCAATGCAATCCCCATCAAAATACCAATGACATATTTCACAGAACTAGAACAAATACTTCAAAAATTCATATGGAACCAAAAAAGACCCTGAATAGTCACAGCAATTTTGAAAAAGAAGGACAAAGTAGGTGGGATCACAATATCAGATATCAGGTTATACCACAAAGCAACTGTAATCAAAACAGCCTGGTACTGGCACAGGAACAGGCATATAGACCAGTGGAACAGAATAGAGAACCCAGAAATGGACCCAAGGCAATATGCTCAATTAATATTTGACAAAGGTGGCAAGAGCATACAATGGAGTAAAGACAGCCTCTTTAATAAATGGTGCTGGGAAAATTGGACAGCTACATGAAAAAAAAAAAAAAAAAAAAAAAAATGAAACTAGACCATCAACTTACACCATACACAAAAATAAACTCAAAATGGATAAAAGACTTAAATGTGACTCATGAATCCATAAAAATTCTAGAAGAAAATGTAGGCAACAAAATTTCAGACATCATACGCAGCAGAATTTTCACTGTTACATCACCTAAGGCAACAGAAACAAAGGAAAAAATGAACACATGGGACTACATCAAAATCAAAAGCTTCTGCACAGCAAAAGAAACAACCATCAAAAGGAAAGACAACCCACTGTATGGGAGAACATCATTGCCAATGATACATCAGATAAGGGGTTAATTTCCAAAATACATAGAGTACTCATACAACTCAACAAAAGGAAGACAAAGAACTCAATTAAAAAATGGGCAGAGGAGCTGAATAGACACCTCTCCAAACAGGACATACAAATGGCCAAGAGACATATGAAGAAATGCTCAACATCACTCATCACCAGAGAGATGCAAATTAAAACAACAATGAGGTATCACCTCACAGCTGTCAGAATGGCCGCCATCAACAAATCATCAAACAACAAGTGTTGGCAAGGGTGTGGAGAAAAGGGAACTCTAGTGTACTGCTGGTGGGAATGCAGACTGGTGCAGCCACTATGGAAAACAGTATGATGTTTTCTCAAAAAATTAAAAATTGATCTGACATTTGACCCAGTGATCCCACTTCTAGGAATATACCTTAAGAAGCCTGAAACACCAATCAGAAAGAATGTATGTACCCCCAAGTTCATAGCAGCACTATTTACAATAGCTAAGATCTGGAAACAGCCCAAGTGTCCATCAATAGATGAGTAGATAAAAAAGTAGTGGTACATATACACAATGGAGTACTATGCAGCTGTAAGAAAGAAAGATCTCTTATCCTTTGAGATGACATGGAGGGACCTGGAAAGTATTATCCTAAGTGAAACAAGCCAAGCAGAAAATGACAAATTCCACATGATCTCCCTTATTTGTGGAATATAATGAACATACCAGTCTGAGGAATAGGATAGACCCAGAAACATGGAAGTAGGGTACAGACTGACAACCCTCAGAAGAGGGGTTGGGGGTGGTGGGGGAGAGATAAACCACAGACCTTATGTGCATGTATGCATAACCAATGGACATGGACAACAAAGCCGGGGACGGGGTGGGGCGGATGGGGAAGAGTGTGTCAATGGGGGTAAAAAAGGAGAAATATCTGTAACAAAAATAAAATTAAAAAAAAAAAAAAAAAAAAAAGAGGTAAAAGAAGTTATCTCTGGAGCTGGAAAATGGAAGGAGGATAACTAAAAACTGTTGTTTTTCCTACCAGATCTTATTGAACTGTTGGGCTCTTTACATTTCGACTATGTAGAAGTTCAAAAAAAGAAAAAGAAAAGGCTGATATTTATTTCATTCAAGTGCACATCTAATTTTATGCATCTTAAGATTTAATTGAAATTTTAACCGGGTCAATTAACTTGATTGAGCTCAATGGGGTACTCCTGGAATGCAGTGGTTCCCAGCCCTGGCTGACGACTCGGGGTGCGCCCGAGCATCACCCATGGAACTTTTAGAACCTGCTCAAGCCATGTCCCACCTAAGCCTATCTGATGGACACTCCAGAGCCAGCAGAGTTTCTCCTAGTTTTAAAAATACTTCAGGTGATTCTAACATGTATCGAGATGGAGAATCATGGTCTAATGACACCCTGAGGAACATTTGTTACAATGGACCCAGTTTTCTTTAAATGCAGCTTATAGGGTACTCGATCAGTGGCACAGAATCTAATGAAGAGTTTAGCCCCTTCCAAGGAGGAAATGTGGAAGATGTAAGTGGAGGCTGAATGCAGACCCGGCGCAGACGCAGGACCGGCCAGGCATCGGGCGTATGGAGACGTCCTCACTACAAGCCCACGGTCAGGAGAGCAGTGGCCTCCAGGCTCTCGGCACAGCGTAAGGGTTGCAGGGTGCAGATCACAGGTTTATTTACTTTATCTTCTCTTTCTTTTTAAAAAATATTAATTTATTTTTGTTACAGATGTTTCTCCTTTTTTCCCCATTGACACCCTCCTTCCCATCCCCCCCGCCCTGTCCCCGGCTTTGTTGTCCATGTCCATCGGTCATGCGTACATGCGTATAAGTTCTGTGGTTTATCTCTTCTCTCCTCCCCCTCTCCCTCTTCTGTTGTCAGTCTGGACCCTACTTCCACGTCTCTGGGTCTACCCTGTTCTTTCTTTCTTTTCTTTTCTTTTTTAGCCTTTCCAATTGCTCCTAGAGCCAAATGTGGAAGATTTCCTCTTCGTCAGGTAATCAGAGTACACATTGGCCCGTGACCCTTGAAAACACAAACACATACAATCCAGTCTTCAAGCAAGAGTGGCTAAGCAAGCGCGACTGGAAGGAACCGCTGAGCAAACAGCCCTACAATCAAGTCTTCAAAACGATGATTTTTAGCAGAGGTAAGTGCACACTGATGACCCCTTTGCAGAAGGGTGGACAGACCATCTTTTATCAGTCTTGTAGCAGGATGACTTCATGATTCATCAGGTCTGCATCTTGTTTTTAAATACATTTTATGGACCAGCATAAGGTCAGCAGAAACATTCTCCCCACTTGGCATTCCTTATAAAGGGAATGCAGGAAATGGTTGGAGGTAAGACCTTGCCAGGATACCCAGGGCTGTGTCAGGAAATCCAGGTCATTATCATTATAATCCAAGTCATGAACAGTGGCCTCACTGGGTCCCAACTCAGGATGTCGTTTCGGCAGTTATGGGGTGTCCCTATCTGAAGTATTGGATGGAAACTGGCTTGTAAGCAAAACAGAGTCCCACCCCCGCCCCCCTTGCAACATAAACTCCCCTGCTTCCTCTGGGCATTGCTAGGCCTCTCTGCAGCTGGCCCGGGATCAGGATGGAGATGCACTGGCAGTGTTCCTAGTGCTTTGTGCACATTATCATTGCTGAGGTGCTTTCGGAAAGGACTTCAGTAGTTACCGTAGGAGTCAGAATCCAAGGTAGAAGGCCTGAGCTGGGACAGGACTGGGATATCATCCACAGGGCAAAAGGGACCCTGGAAAGATGCCAGGAGGGCTGCTGGGAGGCAGTGGAAGGGGCAGGGGATGGTGGTGCCAAGTGGCTCTCCTCCTTGGCTTTTCTTTCCTCCTTCATTGAACCCTCCCTTCGTGGCCCTGCTGCCTCTCATCTTGGAAACAACACAGGCCAGGTGAGGCCTGGAGCGCTGGGGACTAATGCACACCTCTAGCCTCGTGTGCATGGCTCTCCACGTGTAGTGGGATCCACAGGCCAGCAGACTGGAAAGAAGCTTGCTTTGCGGTTGGAGTGCATCTGTGTGAGGGACAGAGAGCGACATGATGAGCTGAGCTGAGTGGCTGCCTTACAAAGCCTTGGGCCTCCGTGGGAACACGGAAGGACATACAAATGCAGCTCTGTGATGTCAGTAGTGCAGAGAAGGGCACAGTCGGAGTTAGGTGTTCAGACTGGGGACGCCTCATTAAACTGGCCATCCCCCTTGGAGAGCTGCAGCCGGTAAGTCACGACACATTCCCAAGAGCATGCCTACCCAAATAAGGACCCTTGGGCCCTGTCTCAGGGCTTTTGTCAACTGCAGTCACTCACATTGTCAATTCCTGTGAATTTCAAGTGATATTGAAGAGGTATGGCTGAGAAATGTAAACGGACACCTGCAATGGCAGCTGAATAGCAGACAAATCAGGGTGAGGTCTTGGGGGGAAGTGGCCTGCAGCTGGGGGACTGGCCTGTCAGGATGGGCGGCTGTGTGGCTGGGAAAGTCAGGGGCAGGGTGCTGAGGTCATCAGCTCTTTCTGTGAAGTCTTCATGTGCATGCGCCTCAGATCATCTGCAGGTGGATCTCTCCCTTTGCCCTTTGGAAGCCTGAGGTCTGAAAGTAGAAGTTGAGACTCTCATATATTGCTGGTGAGCATGTTAAAGAGTATGACCGCTGTGGAAAACAGTTTGCAATTCCTCAAAATGTTGAACACGGAACTACTAAGTGACTCAGTAATTCCACTCCTAGGAATATACCTAAGAGAACTGAAAGTGTACGTTTTCACTGATGCCTTGTGAAAGAAGGTACACAGCAGTATTATTCATGCTATTCGAAAAGTGCAGTTAGCCCAAATGTCCATCAGCAGATGAACCACTGAACAAAGTGTTGTCTCTCCATATAGTGGAGTATTACTCAGCCACACAAAAGGAGTGAGGTCCTGATACATATTACAACATGGATAAACCTTGAAACATTATGCTAAGCCAAAAAAGCGGGACACAGCCCTGGCCGGTTTGGCTCAGCCGTTAGAGCATTGGCCTGCGGTCCAGAGAGACCAGGGTTCAGTTCCCACTAAGGGCACGTACCTCGGTTGCAGTTTGTCCCCGGCCTTGGTTGGTCGTGCGAGAGGCAGCCACTCGATGTGTCCCTATCACGTCGATGTTTCTCTCTCTCCCTCTCTCTCTTGCTCTTTCTCCCTCCCACTCTGTCTGAAGAAAAAATGGAAAACTGTCCTCGGGTGAGGATAAAAAAAAAAAAGAAGCGGGACACACAAAAAAAACACTTATTGTATGATTCCGTTTATATGAAATGTCCAGAAAAGGCAAACTCATAGAGATAGAAAGCAGATTAGTGGTTGCCAGGGGCTGGGGGCAGGGGAATTGGGGGTGGCTCCCTCATGAACATGGGGTTTCTTCTTGAAGTGATGGAAATGTGTGGAATTAGAAAATGATGATGATGGTACAATATTTTAAATATGCTAAAAACCACTAAATTGTGCACTTTAGAATGCTTAGAATGGTGACTGCTATCCCAAAATTGCAAAAAAAAAAAAAAAAAAAAAAAGGTGCAAGGAAAAACCTTAAAAGATATATTTCTTTTTACAAAGTTGTTATACAAGTAAAGCCAAGAGAATTTATTTCAGTAATGTTTTTAATTTCCAAGAGCTTCTGCCACAGAAATATTTTTTTTCTTTATTGATTTTAGAGAGAAAGGAAGTGAGAGGGAGAGAGAAAGATAGAAACATCGATGAGAGAGAACATGCCTCCTGCATGTCCCCCACTGGAGACTGGGCCCACAACCTGGGCACGTGCCCTGACTGGGAATCGAATGGCGACTTCTTGGTGCCTGGGTCGACGCTCAACCACTGAGCCACACTGGCTGGGTGCGCAGATAGATTTTTAATGGCTGGACACCCTTCCAAATTTGAGATATTAATGGTTACTTTAAAGTATTTATTATTCTAGTTTCTTCTTTGCTGCTTCTTCCTTGGGAATATTCTCTCTGCTGAGTTGACTTCTCCCATGCATTTAGAGTTTTCTTTCACTTTTTGGTGATGCTTGGAGGCTAGTTAATAGTTACTGAGGGTCTAGATCAGAATTTCTTAATTCTGGTTGCTGATTGGAATCACCTGGGAATGCTGTAACTGGCATGTAGAGCAACTACCTCAGATGCTGGGGAGGTGCGAGGTCCTGGGCATCGGTGCAGTGCCCCCCCAAGTGGAGCTGTGTGTGAATGGAGTTGACAGCTACTGATCTCCAACTGATTTGCTGCTCCAGCCAAGTCTGAGCCCGTTTCCCAGGAGGAACTCTCCCTCTCTTAAATGTATTTTTATTGTTGAAAATATTACAAATGTTCCCCTCTTTTTCCCCCGTTGACCCCCTCCACCCCACTCCCCCAGCCAGTAGGAACTCTTACCTTATGTGCTTGTAGGGGCCCAGGAAACTCGACTTTAGGAGATGCTGCGGGGTCAGGAAACTCTGCCCTAGGTGATGGGGCCTAGGACAGTCTATTTTGTGTGCTTGTGAAGGACCAGGAAGCTCTGCCCTAGGTGATTGTGGAGCCCAGGACTCTACTTAAGGTGATTTGGGGAACAGGAAACCCTACCTTAAGTGATTGTTTAGGCCCAGGAAACTCTACCTAAGGTGATTGCGAGAGCCCACGATTTGTGACCTTAGGAGACTGTGGGGGCCCTGGAAACTCCACCTTAGGTAATTGTGGTCACCCAGGATACTCAACTTTAGATGATTGTGGGGACCCAGGAATCTATACTTTTAGTTGATTGTGAGGCCAGGAAAGCTACCTTTTATGATTGTGGGGGGTCTGGGAATTCTTAGTTGATTGTTGGGGGCCAGAAGAGTATACTTAGGTGATTTCATGGCCAGGACTCTACCTTAGGTAACTCAGGGGAACCTCCCTTAGGTGATTGTTTGGGCCAGAATAGTCTAGGTAATTTTGAGGGCCAAGGGAATTCTAAATTAGGTGAGTCCAGGAAATGCTATTTTAGGTAAGTCTGGGCCCAGGAAACTATACCTTAGATGACTGTCGAAGTCCAGGACACTCTACCTTAGGGGATGTGGGACCCAGAACTCTTGATGTTAGGAGATTGTGAAGGCCATGAACCTCAACTTAGGTGATTGTGGGTCCAGGAAACTACTTGATGTGACTTTTGGGACCAGGAAACTCTAGCTTAGACGATTGTAGGGGCCCAGCACAATCTACATTAGGGGTGTGTGTGTGTGGAGGGGGGCAGGGCATTCCACCTAAGGTGATTGTGACCCCAGAAATCTAACCATAGATGATCTGTGTCCAGGAAACTCAACTTTAGGTGATTGTGGGCCCAGGAAACTCCATTTTAGGTGATTGTGGTCCTGGGAAAATCTACCTGAGGTGATTATGGGATGCCCAAACCCTGCCAAAGATGATGGTGGGAACAGGAAACTATCTTAGGTAATTGGGGTGAGGGGGTTGTCGCATGAATCTTGATCTGAGGTGACTGTGGGAGCCCAGGAAACTAGTAGGTGATTTGGCATGTGAGTTCTCTCTCTCTTACCTAATTGTCAGAAGCCAGGAAACCACCATGAAGTAATTTTGGTTGTCCGGGAAACTTGACCTAGGTGATTGTGGGGCCAAGCCACCCGACCTTAGGTAATTGTGGGGGTTCTGGAAACTCTACCTTAGGTGAATATGAGGGTCCAGGAATCCCTACATTAGGTAATTGAAGGGGCTCAGGAAACTCAACTTTAGGTAATTGTGGGCCCAGGAATTCTACCTTAGGTTATTGTGGGGTTCAAAGATACTATAATTTGGTCCTGGCCAGTGTGATTCAATGGTTAGAGCATCAGCCCATACAGTGAAGGTTAGAGGGTTCAATTCCCGGTCAGGGGCACGTACCTGGGTTGCGGGTTTGATCCCTGGTCCCAGTTAGGGCATGTGCAGGAAACAACCAATTAATGTCTCTCTCTCTCTCTTCCCCCTCCTCCTCCCCCTCCCCTCTTCCCTCCCCCTCCCCCTTCCCTCCCCCTTCACCCTTCCCTCCCCCTCCCCCTTCCCTCTTCTCTACTTTCTCCCTCTCTCCCCCCCCCCCCCCCCCCCGCTTCCACTCTCTCCAAAAAGTCAGTGGGGAAAAAAATAGTCTAATTTGGTGATTGGGGGCTTAGGGGTTTCTTAGTCAGGTCCCTGTGGGGGCCCAGGAAACTTTAGCTTAGGGAACTGTGGGGACACATGAATCTTGACAGTACGTGCCCTTGACCGGTGATGTGGGGGTCAGGACTGTCTTCCTTACTTATGTGGGTCAGGAATCTTGACCTTTGGGTCAAGATGAGGGTCCAGGAAACTGGACTTGGGGTGATTGTGGGGACCCTGGAAACTCTAACTTAGTTGACTGTGGGGGCCAAGTAAGTCTTCCTTATATACTTGGGGGGCGGGCAGGGACTTTAGCTTAGGTGATTGTGGGGGCCCAGGAAACTCTACCTAAGGTGATCGTGGGCTCAGAACACTTGATTTTAGGTGATTTGGGGTCAGAAGACTTGACCTCCGGTGTTAGTGAGCCCAGGAAACTTGACTTTAGAGGGCCCCAAAGACTCCCCCTTAGATGATTGTGGGGAACCAGGTGATTATACTTAGGAGATCACTGATGGACAGGAAATTCTACCTTATGTGCTCGTGGGGACCCAGGAAACTCGACCATAGATGATTGTCGAGTCTTAAGAAATAACACCTTAGGTCATTGGCAGGGCCAGGGCGCTATCCCAGGAAACCGTCATAGCTGGTTGTGGGGTCAGGAAGCACTACCAAAGGTGATTGTGGGCCCAGGAAACTACATTAGGTGATTGTGGGGATGCCAAAAACTCTACAGTAGGTGATTGTGGGGCCCAAAAAACCTGAACTTAGGCAATTGTGGGGCCCAGGAAACCTGAACTTAGGCAATTGTGGGGCACAGGAAACTTGACCCTAGCTGATTGTGGGTCTGGGAAACTCTTAGATGATTATGGGCCCAAGCAAATCTACTTAAAATGATTGTGAGCTGATGAAAGTCTTTTGAGCCAAAAAAAAGTCTACCTTAGCTGATTTGGGGGCCTGAGAATGATTGCCTTAGGTGCTTATGAAGGGCAAGAAACATCTACCTTACATGTTTGCTGAGGGCCAGGGCATTTGACCCTAGGCGATTGTGGGGGCCAGAGAAAGTCAACCTTAAGTAATTGTGGGCCTGGAAAGCTCTGGTGATTTAGGGAGGCCCAGGAAATTCCACCCAAGGTGATTGTGGGCCCAGTAAACTCTATCTTCGGCGATGATGGGAGCCCAGGAAACATGAGCTCAGGTGATGGGGGGGGGAGGTTCTGGAAACTCAAATTTAGGTGATAATGGGGGGCAACGATGTTTACCTTGATGATTATGGAGGGACAGTAAACTCAACCATCGTTGATGTTGATAGTCCAGGATCCTCAAACTCAGGTGATTGTGAACCTGGAACATATGACCAGAGATGATTATGTGCTGGGCGAACTTGACCTTAGGCGAATGTGGGGGGCCAGGGTAGCCTATGTAGGTGGTTATAGTGGGCCAGGAACTCTACCTTAGGTATATTTTGAGACCTAGGAAACTCTGCCTTATGTGAATGTCAGGTCTCGTGAACTCGACCTTAGGTGATTGTGGGGGCCCAAGAAGTTACTTCCGAATGATGGTGGGGTCCAAGAAACTCCACCTTAGATAATTTTTGGAAACCATGAATCTCAAGTTTAGGAGATTGTGGGGCACTGGGAACTTTACTTTTGGTGATTAGAGGGGAGTAATATCTACCTTAGGTGATTACTGGGACCCAGGAATGTGGACCTCTTGTGACTATGAAGACCAGGACAGTCTACCTTAGTTGATGGTAGAGGCTAGGAAGTCTTACCTTAGGTCCTGTAGGGGGTACACAGTTATCCCCCACTTTTTGAAAGTTTGCTTTATGTCACTTTACTTTTATGAAAGACCTACATTAGCGCCTGTCTTGTTAATTGAAAGAAATCCGAAGAGGATTCCGATTTTACCAAAAAAGGGCAAAAAGCGACAATAGCATTCAGTGTTTTGCAATGAGCTGTTCCAGAGGCGGGGCACAACCTGAGCAGTGAGAGTGGCACCACCAAGCGCCTTCTCCAGGAACTACACTCAGCCTCCAGCAGCCAGAGTTTTGAACTGCGTCTGAGCATCTGAGCTCCCTCTGCTGGCAAGATGTGTCCTAAGTAACTGCTGCTTCGCTTTGTGCCATTTTGGTTTATGAAAGCTTTCATAGGAATGCTCTACTTTCGAATAGCAGGGGAAACCTGTGTTGGGGAAAAAACCCCTCATTTCCCCCACTTCCCATGTACTGAAAAACCCAGTTCTTTCCTACGGTGTCTTTCTTCCCGTGTGTCTCCTTTACCTCTCACACGGCACATTTCACTTCTGACTCTTCTGGTCTCCGAGTGTGTGGAGGTTTTTTCCACGCCAGGCAGTTCTGAGCCACATCAACTGGGTGTCACAGTCAACTCATTTCTGACACTGTCCAGAGGTAGTGTCAAATCCCACAGGTGAGGGGTTAGTCCCACAGACTCTTCACCCCACGCGCCCACTTCAGATGCCAACTGCAAGCCCAGGTTGTCACCTATGCTACTGCCGGCCAGCTCTACAGCTCCCAGGTTCCAGTGTCCCCCCTCCTTGGGTTTGATTAATTTGCTAGGGCAGTTCACAAACTCAGGGAAACATTTACTTCGGTTCACCAGTGTATTCAAGGATATGATAAAGGGCACAGGTGAACATCCAGATGGAGATGTGTAGGGCAACACATGTGGGAAGGGAGAACTTCCGTGCCCTCTCCAGACTCCTCCCAGCACCCCCCTGTGTTCACCAACCCAGAGGCTCCCCGAGCTACAAAGTGGAGATTCCCACAACTCCCTCCTTGTGATGCAGGTGTGTCCGAGGTCCGGGGACCTGACCGTCTGGGACCCACTGTGGATTCTTGGCTTCGCGCAGAGAATTCAAATAGGAGCCAGAGTAGAATTTAAAGTGAAAGTGAGTTTATTAGTGAAGCAGTGAGACAGGGAGTGAGCTACTCCACAGACAGAGCAGCCCCCTCCTAGTGGGATTTACTTCTTTTATTGAGGCTTGTATAATTGGGGGAGGGCATTCAGTAAGGGGGAGAAATATTCAGGGTTTTTCCAGGGAAGTGGTGGAGACTTCTTAGAAGAGCCCTTTGGCAGTTTGTGTTCTTTTAGGGACTATCTGTTCCACTCGTGGTGGCTCAGGGTGTGTGTTTAGTATGCTAATGTATTACAATGAGTATATAATGAGGTTGGGGTTACCACAGGTGAAATTAGTCATGGGGGATCAAGCTGGTCTCTGCCGGTTCTAAGCTATAATTACACTGGGGTTGGTCTCACTACTTCTTTGACGGTCCCTGTAGCCTTTACTGGGTACAGCTGCTTTGCCACATCCCCTCTCTCACTTGGGTTTGATTAATGTGCTGGAACAGCTCACAGAACTCAGGAAAACCCGAGTCGCCATCCTTGAATGATTCAGCCTCAAGTCGCTCTCTCCTCCCTGAGTCCAGGGGAGGACTGACAGTTACGATCCTCTAACCACATGTTGGCGCCCACTGGCAACCCCCCGGCACCAGGGCCTTTCCAAAAGCCACTTCATGAACAACAACAGGCACCTAGGAAATCCCAAGGGTCTGGGAGCTCTGTGCTGGAACGTGGATGAAGAACAGATATATATTTATTACAAATACAAATATCACAAAAACTAACTATTAGAAGGAAAGATGTTCCTAAGTGCTCTTATCACTTTGAATCCCTTGTAATTTTCTAAGTTCTTTGCCAGGAACTGGGCGCAGAGACCAATAAATACAGTGTGGGGCAAAAGTAGGTTTACAGATATGAGTATGCAAAGACAATTTACTCTTGTACTATTATGTATTAATCATTGTATTGTTTGCCATATGAACAACTGCAAACCGACTTTTGCCCAACCGTGTATTTTCAACTCGTCCATCTCCTGGTCTCTGGCCATGGGCCCCTTAGAGTAAAATGATACACAAGTCAGAAGATATTGTCACATTACCAGAATCCCATGCAGTCATTAATACTCATCCCAGTCCATCATAGCCTATGAAAGATGTCTCCCAGGGCGAGGCCCCTCAGGTTGGTAGGCCTCTATTCAATCTCACCAGGTTCCAAACGCAGCAAACATATGGCTTCACCCTTTCAGGCATCAGGTATTAATGTAATATTGGATTTCCCTTGTTACACAACCCATTTTCATTCCTTTACTCATCACTACATTGTTTTCCTTCTCTCCATTTATACCCAAACTTCTCCACCTTTGGAAGGTGGAGAAAGGTTTGGCCATTCGGCTGGTCTACATTGGATTCAGCAGTGCTGGTCTAGCGAGTATCTCCCCCTCCGTCCACTCCATGCAGATGGGTTAAAATTACACAGGTGCAGGACTGGGGGGCTATCTTTACCACCAGGCAGTAGAGTTGTGTTTATTGTTGGCCCCCATTCTTCCAGATGGGTGAAGGCACATTCTGCTCTATCAGGCCCTTAGAAATCCTGACATAATGTTGAAAACATAGGGCAATTTCTTATTTAGGAGTCATCACAATTTTTGACCCTTGTAGTCATAGCCCTGGTCATGTATCCACTGCATCAGATAGCAAAAACAAAAAGAAGTTGAGGGGATGTGGGGAAGAAAGAGAAAAGTATAGTCATTATACCAACATCCTCCTCCCCTGGCAAAGATA
Organism: Molossus molossus; assembly: GCF_014108415.1. Classification (NCBI taxonomy): domain Eukaryota; kingdom Metazoa; phylum Chordata; class Mammalia; order Chiroptera; family Molossidae; genus Molossus; species Molossus molossus. The sequence continues at coordinate 190,086,630 of NW_023425344.1, forward strand.
TAGTCATATCAGCATCCTTCCCACCCCTCTTCCCCAGATCCACCCCCAAATAGAGGAATTTATTCAAGGGGACACTCCTTTAGTTCCACTCATGTTGAGTGTGAGTACACACTCATGAAGGTGTGTAAGACAGCCCTCTGTGCCTGTATTTGCGCCCATTGTAGACAACCAGTATTTCAAGTGCCTGTTCCATATTTCTATCAAACTAGTTCTCTGAGAAGGATGTCTCTCTGCCCTTTGTAGGACATTTTGGGCTGTAAAATGTGTTCCTTGGTCTGAAGAACTGATGGCTGGCTGTCCACATTGGTGCAGTATCTCCGTTCCAATTCTTTTACAGTATTTTGAGCCTTTGCATCTACCACTGGTTAATCAGAGCCCAGTTCAGAGTCAGTGGCTATTCTAGTCAGGACCCATCTGTAGCCCCTCAGAGCTACCAGCATCAGCCTTGCTTGCCAGCTCTGATCAGGGCCTCCCTCCAGGGAACCTGCTCTCTACCCATCTGTAGTCTCTGTCTCCTGCTGGCAGACAGAACAGTTCTCACTGGCACTTTGTGCCAGAGGGGGCAAGGGGACTTGTCTAGATTTGGCACATCTTTGCATGGCTGTAGCACCCCCACATCCACTCATTTCATGGACCCAGGTGTCCACTTTATTTTTATTTTTATTTTTTTGGTACGTGCCCCTAGCGGGAACCGAACCCGGGATTCTCTGGACCGCAGGCTGATGTTCCAACTGCTGAGCCAAACCGGCCAGGGCAGGTGTCCACTTTAAACAAGCACACAGGCTACCACCTTCTGAACCTGGAAGGGTGTTCTTTGGATGGGCAGCCACATGCCACACTAATGCACCCCTTAAATTTACATAGTGATTTACACGGCTGTGCCCCATACCGGCATGCCGATAACAGACCAGGTTTCCATTGCCCTTCTACCTCCCCGTATGGCCAAGCCGTTGGCCACTGCCCAGGAGTCTGTAAAAACCCAAACACAGTGGCTTTTTCCATTGTCCAATCCTCCACCTCTGCTGGGAAAACAGTATGCAAATGAGCCCACTGAGCGGACCTCTTTCCACCTTCACCCAGTGTCTTTCCATCTGCTGGTCTTAAATGCAGCAGCTCTGCAAACAGGATGTTGTCTGTTTGCCCTGGAACCGCCATCCATAAACCAAACAGCTCTCGGTGACTCCGTTCAGGGTGGTCTGCAGGACACTGCCCAGTGATAACAGAATCCAGCAGCTCCGCACAGCCCGGAGTCCATCCTAGGGGAAAAGAGGTTCCCTGTGAGGATCTCCTGCCTTCCCAGGCAGCAAGGTGCTATGTAAACCATTTCATCGCATCGTGGAGCTCCTTAGGGACTACCATCCCATTACAGCATTTCTCTCACAGCATCCAAGACAATATGGGTATTTTAGGTTTTAAGGTCATTTTATGTCCTTCAGTCATCAGGGTAGCTTCAATTAATGTCTGATAGCAAGGGAGTAAATGCCCCTCAAGTGGAAATTCTTTAGTCCAAAGTCCCAGTAGTTGTTTCTGGGAGGCACGCACAGGCTTTGCCATCGCCCTGGTCAGTGCCACATAAAGGCTGTCACACAGAGAATTTGTCCCGACCAGCATTCCAGCTCTACTTTACCCTGTGGGCTTAGACAGTCTTACTGGTTCCAGTTTAACATGTCCAATGAATATTGCCTGAGGGGTGAGTTACATGCCTTCTGTCTTACAATGTTAGGGGAAATGCTTCCTGGTGTGATATAGTGTCCATCTCCATAATACAATCAACTACCAGAGGTGCAACCACTTCACATAAAGCCTGTTTAAATGTACCACATCTCCTACAAACTTTTATCATAATTCCATCAACTCTTAAATTTTTTTTATTTTTTTATCCTTACCCGAGGACATTTTTCCATTTTTTGTACAGATAGAGTAGGAGGGAGAGAGAGGAAGAGAGAGAGAGAAAAACATCGATGTGAAGGGACACATCGAGTGGCTGCCACCCGCACGACCAACCAGGGCCGGGGACAAACTGCAACCAAAGTACGTGCCCTTAGCGGGAACCGAACCCGGGTCTCTCCTGACCGCAGACGAACGCTCTAACCGCTGAGCCAAACTGGCCAGGGCTAAAATTTTTTTTTAAAAAACTATTTTTTTATTTTATTAGAGAGAGAGGAAGAGGGAGAGACAGAGAAACATTGATCAGCTGCCTCCTGCACACCCTCTACTGGGGATTGAGCCCACAACCCGGGCATGTGCCCTGACCAGGAATCAAGCTGGGACCTCTCAGTCCATGGGACGATGCTCAATCCACTGAGCCACACTGGCTGGGCTCCATCGACGCTTATGTTCCTAACGGTAGCCACTATTAGGACTTCATGAACAGAATACTAGGTAGAGAAGGTGTTCCTCAGCCAGATATAATATGCATTCCTGCAACATTCAGGTAAAGGCTTCGTCATTCTGGTGGCTAGACCCATCTAGGAGCCCACCAAGAGCTCTTCATTAGAACAAAAGACACTGCTATCACCCCCAAAATTCCAAGGGTTTTAGGATCCCTGGGTTAGGAGCCGGGGTCGAGGACCAAATATTAGAACAAAAGATGCTCCTAGTGGTCTTATCACTTAGGAAATTACAAGGGTCTCAGGAACTCTGTGCCAGGAACTGGACAGAGACCAATACATCCTTTCTAATATCTCAGGGGGCTCAGGAAAGTCTACTATGTGTGATGTGGGGGATGAGAAAATTTTACCCAGGTGATTGTGGGGGCCCAGGAGAGTCTACGTTAGGTGATTGTGAGATCTGGATAATTTGTCCTTAGGTGATCCTGGGAGATCAGGAACCTTAAACGTAGATGATTGTGGGGGACCCTAGGTGTTTGTGGGGGGCAGAAGAGTTTACCTTAGGTGATTGTGAGTCCAGGACATTCTACCTTATTTGATTGTGGGGTCTCAAAAAACTCAACCTTATTCGACGATTTGGGTCAGAATGATCTACACTGGGTGATTGTGTGGCCCAGAAAAGAATGTTTGGTCATTTTGTGGGGCCAGGAAACTCTGCATTAGGTTATTGCGGGAAAACCAATAAATACTTTCTAGGTGATTATTGGGCCAGGAAACTTGAACTCAGGTGATTGTGAGGGCCCAGGAAACTAGATTTTAGGCAAGTGTATGGAAGATAAATCTTGACCTTAGGTGTTGTGGGTGCTAGCAAACTAGACCTTAGGTGACCGTGGGCCTGGAAAACTTGACCTTAGGTGAATGGGGGGGCCAGGATACTCTACTTAGGGGGGCAGGAAACTTCACCATATATGATTGTGGGGGTACAGGAAGCTCTTCCTTAGGATATTGTGGGGGCCCTAGAAACTACAACTTACATGATTATGGGGAACAAGGAATCTCTACCTTACATGATTGTGGGATCCCTGAAAACTTATCTTTAGGTGATTATGGGGGGCAGAATCTCTACCTTGGGTGATCATGGAAGTGGGGGGACAGGAAAATTGACCTTAGGTTATTGTAGAAACCCAAGAAACTAGAAGTAAAATAGTTATGGAGCCCTAGAAACTTTACCTAACATGAATGTGGGCCTAGGAAACTCTACATTAGTTGATATGGCCCAGAAATCTCTACCTTGTGTGATTATGGGTCCGCAAAATTCTACATTATTTGATTGGGGGTCAGGACTGTACCTTAGGTGATTGTGGAGGGGCCAGGAACTCTTACCTTAGGTATTTTGGGGGGTCAGGAAACTCACATAGGCAATTTTGTGGGGACTTGAAACTCCCTGTTAGGTGGTTGTGGGGCCAGGAAACCATCTAGGTGATTGCGTGGCCCAAGAAACTCTTCCTGAGGTAATTGTTGGGCCTGGAAACTCTACCTGATGTAATTGTTGTGGTTAAGAAACTTGACCTCAGGTGACTGTAGGGTCCTGGGAAACTAGACCTTAGGTTATTGTCATGGGCCTGGAATCTCTACCTTAGATAATAGTCGGGGCTTGGAAAGGCTACCTTAGCTGATTGTGGGGACCAAGAAACTGGACTTGACAAGATTGGAGGCCTAGGTTACTTAACCTCAGGTAATTATTTGGGACCATGAATCTAGTTGGAGTCCAGGGAATCAAAACTAAGGTATCTGTTGGGGCCTAGGAAATTCTGCCTTAGGTGATGTGTCTGTATTTCAGGTGGATGTGAAGGCCATGGCAACTCTTCCTTAGGTGATGGTTGGGTACCAGGAAACTTAACTTTATTGGACTGTGTCAAAAGTGTTAGGGTTTTGTTTGGGCCAATGATGCGGGCTTTTGAAAGAATTCACAACTGAGAAAAGGGAGGAAATGTATTAACTTTCCCCATAGACAGGGACAGGACCCATGCACTGACTGGCAATACAAGAGCAGAGCAGAGTGAGTGAGTTGCTCTTTCACTGGGGCTCTTGGGAGTAAAGGGCAGAGGTGCCTGGGGGGGTTTCTTATCATATCTTCATACTTGGGAAAAAAGACGGAAGGAATGTGGGCCAGGGGCTGGTCGCCAGTGAGTCACAGTGAGTCACGGGTCCAGTGTTCTGATAATCAGGTTGTTAATCTTTCCATGAGGTCAGGTAGACCCCCTTGTCCTCAGATTAGGAGAATGGACAGCATTCCTGAGGTGCACTCCCGAGGTGCACACCTCCCGGCCAGGTCAGATGGGCTTTTCTTTAATCAGAACACAGCAATCATGATTAACATTGTAAAGGATGATTAACATTTTTCTAACTATAGCTAGTGCCCCACTATGATTAGTTTTCTTACTCTTCTAATATTTTCTATTAATTCTAATCTTTCCTGCCATTTCAGTTGGGTAGAAAGGCAGTTTGAAGTTGCAGACACCAGCAATTTCTGTTTCATTACCAGGTGCTTCTTATAAATTGTGGAAAAAAATAATAAATAGTCCTGTCTGGCTGGTGTGGCTCAGTGGTTGAGCATCGACCCATGCATCAAGAAGTCACCAGTTTGATTCCCGGTCAGGACACATGCCCAGGTTGTGGGCTCGATCCCCAATGGGGGACATGCAGAAGGTGGCCAATTGATGTTCTCTCTCATCGATGTTTCTATCTCTCTCTCCCTCTTACCTCCTCTCTCTAAAATAAATAAAGGAAAAAAAAAAAAAAGAATCAACCAATGAGTATATAAACAAGTGTAAGAACAAGTTGATGTCTCTCATATCAATTTAAGAAAAAAACAATAAAAGTCCTGTCTTCTGTCTTTACAAAAAAAATCTCAACGTTAGGAGTTTGAAAGATCCTAGGTAACTTATGATCTTATGTGATTGTGGGGCCCAAGAAACTTGACCTTCTGTGATTTGGAGACCCAGGAAATTCTTCCTTAGGAGAATGTGGCCTTGGGAGACTACACCTTTTGTGACTGAGGACCCAGGAAACTTTACCTTAAATGATTTTGGGGCCCATGAATCTCAACTTTAGGTGATTGTTGGAGACCAAGAATCAACCATTTGGTGATTATGGGAGGCAGGTACTCACCTTTGGGCCCTGGGTTTTTTTTTTTTTTTTTGCTTTAGTTGATTATGAGAGGTCAGGATAGTCTCCTTGATTTAGATGACCAGGATAGTCATCATAGTTAATTATAGGGAGACAGTAGAATCTACCTTTCATGATTTGGGGAGTACAGGAAACGCTATCTTAGGTGATTTGGGTCCTGAAAAACTTTACCTAGTGTGATTACATATCCTGGAATCTCTACCTTAGGATCCAGGAAACTGAAAGTTAGGTTTCTGGGGGGCCCAAGGAATTCAAACTTAGGTGAATATGAGGGCCAGGATAGTCCTTCTTAGGTGATTGTGGGGCCCAGGAAAGTTACCTTAGGTGATTGTTAGGAATCAAGAAACTCTGCCTTCTGTGGGGCCTTTCTGTATGGGGCCAGAAAATTCTACATTAGGTGATAATGGAAGTCAAGAAACTTGATCATAGGTGCTTGTGGAGGATCGGAAAATGACCATAGGTGATTGTGGGAGCCCAGGAAAGATCTTAGGTGATTCTTGTACATGGAATCTCAACCTTGGGTGACATTCGGTGATTGGTAAGGCCCTGGAAACTTGATGGTAGGTTATTGTGGTGGCCCAAGAATATCTATGTTAGGTAATTTTGGGTGTCCAGAACACTTGACCTTAGGCGATTAAGGGGACCCCAGAAAAATAACCTAAGGTGAATTTTCTGCAGGGAAACTCCACCTTAGTTGATTGAGGGGGTCCTGGAGCCTCTACATTAAGTGATTGTAAAGGCCCAGGATTCTCCACCTTAGATGATTGTAAGGGCCTGGAAAACTCTACCGTAGGCAATTGCATGGAACTGGAATCTCTACATTAGGTTACTGTGGGGGCCACAGGAACCTTGACCTAAGTGATTATAGGGGGCCAAGATAGGATAGCTTAGTTGATGGTGTGAGCCCAGAAAACTCTTCCTTAGGTAATTGTGGGGCCAAAGGAAACTTGATCTTAGGTGATTATGGGCTAGGGAAAGTCTACCTTTGTCAATTGTGGGCCTTGGAAACTCTGCCACAGATGAATATGGACCCAGGGAACTCTGCTTTAGTGCTTGTGGGATCTAGGAATCTATACTTAGGTGATTCTGAGGGCTCAGAAAAACTGACCTGAGGTAATTGTGGGCTCAGGAAATTCCACCTTAGGTGATTATGAGGGCCCATGAATCTAAACCTTAGGTAATTGTGGGGGCCCTAGAAATGCTCAAGTGATTTTGGGGGACCAGGGTAGTCTACCTTAGATGATGGAGGGCCCAGGAAACTACCTTGGGTGATTTGGGGCCCCAGGAAATGCAACCTTAGGTGACTGTGGGGGGCCCCAAGATACCAGATCTTAGATGATTATGAGGGGGTCCATGAATCTTCACCATAGGTGCTTGTGGAAGCCAATAAACTTGCCCTTTGGTGATTTGGGTCCTGAAGAGCCCAGGAAACTTTACCCAAGATGATTGTGGGCCCTGGAAATGCTACCTTAGGTTACTTGGGGTCTAGGATACCTGACCTCAGTTGTTTGTGGGGGCTCATGCATCTCAACCTTAGGTGATAGTATGGGGCCAGGAAACTCAACATTAGCTGATTGTGGGGGCCAGGGAATTCTACCTTAGGGTATTGTAGGGTCCAGGAAACTCCTTCTTAGGTGATGTGGGGTCAAGGGAACTCTCTACCTTAGGTGAATTTGGGGGCCCAGGAACTCTGTCTGGGGAGATGTGGGCCCATAAGAGACTACCTTATGTGATTGATGGCCCAGAGAATTATACTTTAGGTGACTGTTGGGGCTCAGGAAACTCAACCTAAGGTGATTGCAGGGGCATCAGAAAGAAACGTAGGTGATTATAGGGGTCAAGAAAACTATATTTTAGGAGATTGTGGGCCAGGGAAACTCTACTTTGTTCATTATGGGGGTCTAAAAAATTCTAGGGATTGTGGGGGACAAAGAAACTATACCATATATAATTGTGAATACCCAGGAACCTCTACCATAGGGGATTATGAGATCAGAAAACTCTGCCTAGCTGGCCCTGGCCGGTTTGGCTCAGCAGTTAGAGCGTCGGCCTGCAGTCCAGAGAGACCCAGGTTTGGTTCCGCTAAGGGCATGTACCTCGGTTGCAGTTTGTCCCCAGCTCTGGTTGGGTTGTGCGGGTGGCAGCCACTCAATGTGTCCCTTTCATGTCGATGTTTCTCTCTCTCTCTCCCTCCCACTCTATCTGAACAAAAAAATGGAAAAATGTCCTCGGGTGAGGATAAAAAAAACCCAAAAAACAAAAACTGCCTAGGTGACTGGTGGAGTGGGAGGCAGGAAATTTGACTTTATTTTTATTTTTTATCCTCACCTGAGGACATTTTTGCATTTATTTTCAGATAGAGCAAGAGGGAGAGAGGGAGGAAGAGAGAAAGAGAAACATCGACGTGAGAAAGACAAATTGACTGGTTGCCACCCACACAACCCCAACCACCCAACCAGGGCTGGGGACAAACCACAATCGAGGTACGTGCCCTTAGCAGGAACTGAACCCTGGTCTCTCTCAGAGGTCTGAGGGCCGACACTCTAACCGCTGAGCCAAACCGGGCAGGGCAGGAAATTTGACTTTAAATGATTAAGGGGGCCAGGAATCTCTACCTTAGATGATTGTTAGGGGCCAAGGAGAGCCTACCTTAATGATTCTGGTGGGCCAGGAACTTGACCTTAGTTGATTGTTAGGGGTCAGGATAGTCTACCTAGTCTCCCTTTTTTATTAAAGGGGAAGGAGGCAGGAAACTACCATAGGCGGTTGTGGGGGATTAGGAAATTCTGTCTCTGGTGTTTGTGGGGGTCCATTATCTTGACCTTAGATGACTGTGCAGGCCCCAGAAACTCAACCTTAGATGATTATGGGGAGCCAGAATTTCTACCTTAGGTGGTTATCAGGGGCCAGGAAACTTGACCATAGGTGATGGTGGGGCCAGGATAGTCTATCTTAGTTGAGTGTGGAGGCCAGCATATTGTTAGTTTATTTGGGGGGACATATAGTCTACTTTAGGTGATTATTTATTTTTTATTTATTTTTTCTTAAGATAGAGTGGGAGGGAGGGAGAGAAAGGGAGAGAGAAACATTGATGTGAGAGGGACACATCCACTGATTGCCTCCCGCACAACCCAACCAGGTCCGGGGACGAACTGCAACCAAGGTACGTGCCCTTGGCCAGAATTAAACCCACGACTCATTGGTCTGTGGGCCGACCCTCTAATCACTGAGCCAAACTGACCAGGCCTAGGTGATTGTTTAGATCAGGAAACTCGACTTTAGGAGATTGTGGGGGCTGGAATATTCTACCTTCAGTGATATTGGTGGCCTGGGAAACTCTTAGATGACTGTGGGTTCAGGGTAAATCCACCTTAGGTAATTGTTGGAAACTCGACTTTATGTTTGTGGGAGCCCAGGAAGCTCTACCTTCAGTGATTGTGGGGAGCAGGATTCAGAAGTGTACCTAGGTGAGGCTCCGGTTAGCCTGTGTCTGTATGGGGGCTCCTGAGCACTCCTCTGGTGTTGTGACCTCCAGCCCTGATGTTTCTGAGGCTTCAGGGCTCCCCCGCCACTCTTCCCAGGAAGCTGACTCCCTGGGAAACAAGAGGGGCCAGGATTCGGGGAGGGAAACTGGCCCAGTGCTTCATTCTTCTGTAAAGCCCCGCCAGCTTCCAGGACCGCCCCTCCTTTGCTGCCTCTACTGCGTCTGATCTTGGCTTTATTCTGTACTTTAGTGAGAGAAAAACTGCACTTATTTTCCTTATTGGTTTGAGAGAGAGAGAAAGGGAGAGGGAGAGAGAGAGAAACATCAATGGGCCACCTCCTGCATGCCCCCCACTGAGGATCAGGCCCACAACCTGGGCATGTGCCTCGACCGGGAATCAAACTGGCAACCTCCTGGTGCATGGGTCGACACTCAACCACTGAGCCACGCCGGCTGGGCAAAACTTCATTTTTGAAGATGCTCGCTATTTATTTATTTATTTATTTATTTATTTATTTATTTATTTATTTATTTTTCCTTACCTGAGGATATTTTTTCATTTATCATTAGACAGAGTGGGAGGGAGGGAGGGAGGGAGGGAGACACATCAATGTGCTAGAGACACACTGCCTGGAGACACACGTGCCTCCCACACGACCCAACCAGGGCTGGGGACGAACTGCAGCCAAGGCACATGCCCATCACTGGAATGGAACCCGCGACTCACTGGTCCTCGGGCCGATGCTCTAACCGCTGAGCCAAACTGGCCAGCGTGAAGATGCTCTTGATCGTCTCTCGGCTCTGTTGGATTCCACTTTCACTTTGTTCCCACCGACATTACATCGAGAAAATCCACACTGCTGACTCTCTCCTAATTTCCTAATGTTACTACTGATTATTGAACTGTAATGTCTTTTCAGTAGAGTTTGGGAAGGAGGAAAACACTATTTATGCTTTAAACAAAAGCCTCAAACTACGTATTAAATTATATGCTAATATATTTTGAAAAAATAGTTGATTTCCTATTATCAACATTCCAAGTGTTTTGTGATAAAAATGATAAAATACCAAAGGACAAAAATGCTGTTCCATTCATTCCATTAAACTTAGTCTTGCTAATAATAAAAAATGTAAAAGTTTGATGAATACAGATGTAAAAACCTAAAATGTAATTCAGCATGTTAGTACCGTCTTCTGCTGAAGGGAACCAGGTCTCTGTGGAGAGATGGCTTTCTCTTCTTTACTTGGTTGGTTATTTATTCAGCAGGAACTCATGTTTATTTTTTGTTTTACTTTATTCAACAGGTTCTAATCCTTTACTGTAATTATTTATTTGATGCTCAAGTTGTCACAAACTTGGCCAGTGGGATTCTCTTACAGAAAAGTGAGCAAATAAAGATGCAGATGACAGAACCATGAAATTGAAATTTCAACCAAGTAGCTTTACAACTGCACCATTTTTTGTTTTTTCTTTTTGATTTTTTCTTCTTCTTTGCTTCCCAGGAATTGTCGTCAAGTTAGCTCAAATAAACTCATATTCTCTACAAGTTTGAACGTTTCTTACATTGACAATGTTCGTGTGGAAAATTCCAGATCATTGTCTTCCCAGAGGATTTTAGATTTGGGAGAACTATTTCTACACTTTAGTTTGGTTTTGCAATAAGCCTACAGCTCTCCACTGAATCTGTGAAAATACTTTATACTTCGCTAAAATTTAATGTAATAGAGATTCTGCAGAGGCCATTTTTGCCTCTAGTTAAATTCTGGATGAAAATAAGTCATTGCAACATGGCAGATTCATTCATCTTTTCTACATCAAGATCTATTGCGCAAAATGAAAACCTGTATCATACTGGTTATATGAGAAACTGTCCACAACTGTCCAGTTGTGGACGATACCTTTCCACATTTGCCTGTTTTGAATTCTAAATGAAATATCCAATAAGTAAATACATACAAAAAGGATAATTGTTTTTTATTTTTAAACTGCTACTAGCCCTGTTGCCCAAACCATTTTTGGGTCACACTGGATGAAACATGAGAGAAGGAGAACCATTTTCTTAGGAGGTTTGAGTGTGTTCATTGCAGCACAAATGGAGAAGTGGTCAATAACTGTCTTCCCAATGTCTTAAAGTCTAAGTTCTTCCTATTTTGAAATACTAAGAACAGCTGGTCACTTTCATATGAGCTCATGTTAACTTCACAACCACCTGTGACGAAACTGAGGCACAGAGACTTTGGGCAAGACCTGGGGAAGTGGTCATGGGATGGATGGACACTGTTAGTTCTCTCTGTACATTTTCCCAAAAGGAAACAATTTTATGCTTTTGACTTAAAGATAAATGTAACTTTCAGACACATTGAAATGAAGTGTATTGCCCCTCCAAGTACAAAACTCGGAGCATTTTATTGTTTATATTTAAAATTCTTGCCCTGGCTGGTTCAGCTCAGCGGTTAGAGCGTCAGCCTGTGGACCGGAGTATCCTGGGTTTGGTTCCCCCTAAGGGAACGTACCTCGGTTGCAGTTTTCCCTGGCCCTGGGGCTCTGTGGGTGGCAACCACTCCATGTGTCTCTCTTCCTCCGGCTCTATCTGAAGATAAAATGCAAAAATGTCCTCCGGTGAGGATAAAAAAATTTTTTTTTACTGAAGTATACTTGGCATATGATACATTTCAGGTGTACAAAATAGTGACTCAACATTTATATATTTTATGATGCTATCACCACACTAAGTCTAGTAATTGTCACCAAAGTTATTAAATATTATTGACTATATTTCCTGTGGTGCATACTACCTCTCCATGGCTTATTTTATAACAGGACGTTTGTACCTCTTATTCCCCTTCACCTTTTCTACTTATCCTTCCACCCCCACCCTCTGGCAAACATCAGTTTGTTCTGTTTCTACGAGTCTGTGTGTGTTTTTTATTATTTCACATATAAGTGAAATCACATGGTATTTGTCTTTCTCTGACTTATTATTCACTTAGCATTGTTGCAAATGGCAAGATTTCATTTTTTTGTTCCTGAGTAATAATTCCATTGTATGTATATATGTATGTAATCAATCACATCTTTACCCATTCATCTATTGATGGACAACTATGTTGCTTCTATATCTTTGTTATTGTAAATAACGCTGCAATGAATATAGGGGTGCATATATCTTTTCATATCAGTGTTTTGGATTTCTTCAAGTACATACCCAGAAGTGGAATTGCTGTGTCATATGGCACTTCTATTTATACTTTTTGGAGGAATTTTCATACTGTTTTTCCCATAGTGGCAGCACCAATTTATAATTCCAACAGTGCACAAGAGTTCCCTTTTCTCCACATCCTTACCAGTATGTTATTTGTTGACTTATTGATACTAACCGTTCTGACAGGTATGGTGATATCTCATTGTGGTTTTGATTTGTATTTCTCTAATGATTAGTGATATTACACATCTGTCTTCTTTAGAGAAATGTCTTTTCATTGCCTTTGCCTTTTTCCATGGATTTTTTTTTTTTATGTTGAATTGTATGAGTTCTTTATATATTTGGGGTATTAATCCTTTATTGGCTATATCATTTGCAAATATCTTTTCCCATTCAGTAGGTTGTCTCTTCATTTAGTTGATTTCCTTCATTGTGCAGAAGCTTTTTAGTTTGATATAGTCCCATTTGTTTCTTTTTTTTTGCAAATGTCTCCTCAGGCAAGGCAACAAAAGATACCGCTGGGAGCAATGTCGAACAGTTTACTGCCTATGTTTTTGTTGTTGTTTTTTTTAAAGAGTTTTATGGTTTCAGGCTTTACATTTGAGTCTTCAATCCATTTTGAGTTTATTTTTGTGTAAGAGTGTTCCAGTTTCATTCTTTTACCCATGGCTGTCCAGTTTTCCCAACTACTTATTGAAGAGACTGTCTTTACCTTGTTGTATATTCGTGCCTCCTTTGCTGGCCATATAAGCCAGTTTATTTCTGGGCTCTTTGTCCCATTGATCTATGTTTTTGTGTCAGTATCATACTATTTTGATTTTTATAGCTTTCTAGTATAGTTTGAAAGGAGGAAGCATAATACCTCCAAGATTGCTTTGGCTATTCAAAGCCTTTTCTGGTTCCATATAAATTTTAGGATAATTCTAGTTCCGAGAAGAATGCCATTGGTATTTTGATAGGAACTGCACTGAATCTGTAGAGTGTATTGGGTAGTATGGACATTTTTTAAAAATATGTTTTTATTGATATATTTTTTAGAGAGATACATCCATTGGCTGCATCCTGCACGCCCCCTACTGGGGATCAAGCAGGAAACCCAGGCATGTGCCCTGAGCAGGAATCAAACCAGGGACCTCACAGCCCGTGGGCCAGCACTCAATCCACTGAGCTACACCGGCCAGGCTAGTATGGACATTTTAAAGATATTAAGCCTTCCATTTATCTGTATGTCCTTCAATGACTTATGGTTTTCAGAGTACAGGTCTTGTACCTCCTTGGTTAAATTTATTCCTAGGTATTGTATTCTTTTTGATGCAAGTGTAAATGGGATTGTTTTAATTTCTCCTTCTGATCCTTTATTATTAGTGTATAGAAACAATGAACTTCTATTAATTTTATATCCTGCAATTTCACTGGATTCATTTATTAGTTTTTTTGGTGGAGTCTTTAGTGTTTTCTAGACATAGTATCCTGTTATCTGCACATAGTGACAGTTTTATGTCTTCCTTTCCAATTTGGATGCGTTTTTGGTCTGATTGCTATGGCTAGGGCAACATGGTGATTTGACTTCATTGAATAACTGTGTAGGGGAGGGGGCGAGTTCAGTGCCCTCCTCTGTTGCCATCTTGGACCTGCCTCCAAAAATATGAGCACTTTTTAAAAAAATAAAAGTTTTTTGCCCTGGCCGGTTTGGCTCAGCGGTTAGAGCGTCGACCTGCGGTCCTGAGAGACCCGGGTTCGGTTCCCCGCTAAGGGCGCGTACCTCGGTTACAGTTTGTCCCCGGCCGTGGTCGGTTGTGTGGGTGGCAGCCACTCGATGTGTTCCTTTCACATCGATGTTTCTCTCTCTCTCTCTGTTCCTCTCTCTCCCTCCCACTCTACCTGAACAAAAAATGGAAAAATGTCCTCGGGTGAGGATAAAAAATAAATAAATAAATAAATAAATAAAAGTTTTTAATCCTCACCCAAGAATATGTTTTTAAATTTATCTTTCTTTACAGTTTAGTATTATTTATTAAAGTCTAGGAACATCCAAAGCAATACTACATATTATTTACATACACACAGCGACGTTATAAAAGCAAGATGGGAATCACTCACCAAATTCAAGATGATGGTTACCCTGCGGAGGGAGGAGACTATCAGGGAAGATAAAGAAAACTTCAACTGTACTGTGATGATTTTAAATTGGTTTTTAGAAGATAGAAACATCAAGGGGAAATCAAACCCATGACCTTCCAGTAAACGGGATGATGCTCTAACTGAGCCATACCAGACAGGGCTGAAAATCTGAGCACTCTTTTTTTTATCCTCACCCGAGGACATTTTTCCATTTTTTGTTCAGGTAGAGTAGAAGGGAGAGAGAGAGAGAAACATCGATGTGAAAGGGACACATGGAGTGGCCACCACCCACACGACCCAACCAGGGCTGGGGACAAAGGCCTGCAACTGAGGCATGTACCCTTAGTGGGAACCGAACCCGGGTCTGTCCGGACCGCAGGCTGACACTCTAACCACTGAGCCAAACCGGCCAGGGTAATCTGCGCACTCTTAAATGTCAAATGGTTTGTTGCCAGGGTGAATACAGAGAGACGCCACTATTCTTCTAAAATAAGCTATTGAAGCTCAAGTCACTTTCATCGGGGTAACAGTTAATTCCAAAATAAACTTTGAAGATAAAAGCAAAAAGTGGTTTCCTCATCCTGCAAGTAACAGTCTTCTCTGATGCCCCAGAGCTGCTCCCTTCTCTCCGCTCCCTGCCTATCTGACTGCTGGATAGGACTGAACCCTAACCTCGTCTGTGTGGCTTTAACCTTGGTAAACTGATTATATACCTCTCATCCTAAAAACAAAATATTTATTTTGTTTAATATAACTTTTGTGTGACTTATTTTTTTATTCTCACCCAAGGACATTTTTGCATTTATCTTCAGATAGAGCAGGAGGGAGAGCGGGAGAAAGAGAGAGAGAGAGAAACATCGATGTGAGAGAGACACATCGACTGGTTGCCACCCACACGACCCCAACCGGCGCCAAACTGTAACTGAGGTACGTGCCCTTAGCAGGAACTGAACCCGGGACTCTCCGATCTGTGGGCTGATGCTCTAATTGCTGAGCCAAACCGGCCAGGGTTGTGTGGCTTATTTTTATAAGTACTCTTTTTCTGGGGAAAATTAACCCTGACTCCCCACTCCCAAAATCTTCATATTTGATCTGTGAACTATTTTGGAATTATAATACAGTCACTGCAAGAAAAGGAGAATGTTTTGTAGGATGGTCAGAGGAAATTTTGGGTTTTCTTATAATATCTTATTCTAAGAGGCTAAAACTAGGATATGAGGTCACACAAGGTATACCTTATATTGTACGACAATTCTCAAAGCTCTGCAAAGCAATCGGGAATATTAGAGCCTCCTTTTACACGTGGGGAACATGATATTCAGAGATGTGAAGTCACTTGCCCAAAGCTGATGAGGGATGAGAACAATAATTTTAGGTGACATTTATTTAGTACTTATGTCAGATTCTGGACTAAGTACACTATATGTATTATAGAATTCAATCTCCAGAGCACCCTTATTTGTAAATATCATTAATAATTTTTCCCCTCATGAGGTAACGTATTACAAGAGGTTAAATAATCTGTCCAATGTTATTTAATTGAAAAGCGGTAGAGCTGAGCTTAGAGCAGGTAAGGCCAAGAGTCCAGCCCAAGCTTTTTAGTTGGCTTTTCAGCCTGTCCTCTTGCTGCCGGCTGATAACAGTGAGTGCAGGACTGTGGTGAGACAGCTCAGAAGGCAGATGACCTTGGTTTAAGAGCTCGTCCCTTACCAACCCTGTGTCTTTGGACAAGTCACTTGCCCTCCCAAAGTCTTAGTGTCCTCAGCCTAGTGTAAATGCTGAATAAATAATGACCATGACAATTATTGAAACTTGTGAAAGCAGACATGCGTGAATATACAGAAGACAGCTTAGATGAAGATAAAAGAGGAAAAATCATGTATTGAGTAATTTTTAAATTTTTCACTTAGCCATGAAACAGCTGAGGAAAATTCAAATGGATATTGCAAACTTTAAAAGCAGAAACTCAGGGATAAAATGGGAAGTGGGGGCAATAGCAGTTCCCCCTCCCAGGCTCAGAGGAGAGAATTCTGCAATGACCAGCTCACTGGGCCCCAATATGGACCACTCATTAACACTGGTTCTTTAAAAACAGAACGTGCAGTGACTTGGTTTTCAGATTGCGTCCAAAGCAAAGATAAGTTCCTGAACCCGAGAACTGTGCTTGCTTCTGAACCACCCACTCGCCGTGATCCTCTATTGTTTTTCAATGGCAGCCAAGTGGAGTAACTTGCCCTCCTTCTCCTTCCCCCTCCTCCTCATCTAAGAATCAGGTTCTAGAAAACTAACCCCTGACCCCTGCTATTGCACACTTTCCTCCTTCTCTCTTCCACACTTAGTCTCAGATGAGACCCTTGTTCCTTATTTCACGGAGAAGAGGAAACCGTCTGAATAGAACCGCCACCTGTGCTCTCCACTGCACCCCACCGGCGCCTGTGCGCACCAGGCCCTCTGCTCCGTGTGGAGGAGCAGCACCTACCCCTCCTCACAGGGCACGGGGCCCATCTCTCATCCGCTAGTGTTCCATCTTGGATCATTCCCATCAGTACCATGTCATTTCTCCCTTAAAGAAGTCTCTCTAAAATAGACCCAGAGACATAGAAGTAGGGTACAGACTGACAAACCTCAGAAGAGGGGGCCCGGGGGGGAGGGAAGAAATAAACCATAGAACTTATATACATGTATACGTAACCATGGACATAGACAACAATGCTGGGGATGGAGGTTGGGGCAGCTGGGGTGTGTCAAGGGGGGGAAAAGGAGAAACATCTGTAACAAAAATAAATAAAAAAATTAAAAAAAGACTATTGGAAAAAGACACAGATGAGTTATTAAAATAAGGTACTACTGTTAATACTGTGCTAGTGATTATAGTATTGTAATCTCTGTTCTCATCTATAAATGATATATACTAAAATTATCAGGTGAAGTAATGATTCTTTAACATATTCCACTAAAAAGAGGATATGGTTATAGGTGAAACAAGATTATCAAAACATGTATAGCTGTTGGAACTGGGTAATGAGTACATGTGGGTCCATTTTACTCTTCCCTTTACTCTCAATCCCACTTCCTCTCCAGCTATTCCATGTTTTTCTTCTCTTTATGGCAATATTCCTTGAAACATTTTCTAACATGCTGACTGATTTCCCCTCCCATTCTTTCTTGAACCCACTTCAGGCCTTCCCCCTTAAAGAGCACCAATGGCCTCCCTATTGTTAAACCCAATGGTCATGTTCATTTTACATGACCCATAAGCCGGATTCAGCCATTGATCACTCCCCTTCCTCCACCTGACTTCCAGGACCGCAGCCTGGTAGAGAATTTGTTGCTGTCGATAGTACTGATGTCCTTCTTGCCTCATTAACTCCACGAGTAGCTACTGTATTGAAACCCAGACCACGGATTTGACTCCCAAGAGATTCATCCATTTGTGATCCCAAAGTGAGTGGATTGGACCTAAGGCGGCAGCAGTGTCAGTGTGACCTTCGTAGCAGAGGAGGAGGAAGGTGACAGGGGTGAGTGGAAGTCCACCCAGAGGCAAGGGGTGCAGCTGGAGGGTCTCACTGCTCCTCAGCAACACCCAGATTCCTTTACAGAGACCTCTGAGTGGGGGGAAGAGAACGGGAGAAGGCAAAGACAGCTGCAGGAACTTGTTTCTTACGTCTACCCTGGGATTCCAGTAGGAGGTCTGCCCCCGGACTGCTGGGACTCCTCCACTTGAGGATGCCCCCCCACCCCGGCCATGGGTACACCCAAAGCACACACACCCCACCTCCCCCCACTCTGCCAGCCCCTCTTTATTTTTAACACCAGCTTCTTTATGTGTGTGGTCCTAACTTTAGCAGCTAGTCAGCTACAGTAAGAGAAACCAAAAACTTGGGCTATAGCGCCACTTTCTGGGAAACAAAAGAAAGGCTTCTTCTTGCCAATCAGTTGCACTGTTGGAATCAAAGTAAACAAAGCCTGCCCTGGCCAGTTTGGTTCAGCGGTTAGAGAGTCGGCCTGCGGTCCTGAAAGACCCGGGTTCGGTTCCCGCTAGGGGCATGTACCTCGGTTGCGGTTTGTCCCCGGCCCTGGTTGGTCGTGCGGGTGGCAGCCACTCGATGTGTCCCTTTCACGGTCGATGTTTCTCTCTCTCTCTCTCCCTCTCACTCTATCTGAACAAAAAAACGGAAAAATGTCCTCGGGTGAGGATTAAAAAAAAAAAAAAGTAAACAAAGCCTGACCTAAATAGGAAAGTTTTTGCTACTTCAAATGTGGCAGCAGAAGCACATTTCATCCAACACCCTGAGAAATTGTAGTAATATGGTATCACACAAAGACAGTTACAATGTTCCAGCAACTGAACCCAAAACATGGAAGACTGAACACTGAGAAAGACAATTCAATAATTCAATAAACTCGGGTACTTTAACAGATTGAAATCCCCCAAAAAGAACTAAAAGTCTGGAGCCAAAGAACTCAATAATGAGAAATAATGCCTTAGACAGCACAGAAAAATGCAGATCAGATGGGAGAGAATCAGCAAGCTGGAGGAGAATTTAGAAATGTTTCAGGTAGAGGAGGAGAGAGAACTACGAATTTTACAAAGTGAAGAAACCCTCCTGAATTATAAGACTCCATGAGAAAAGCCAACATACGATTAATGGGTATAACAAAAAGGAGAAGAGAGACAGAGGGGGCAGAGGGTTTAAGAAAGAATACTTGAGGCGCGTGTTTTCAGTTCCGCCTCCAGTCTCCATCCACCTCTCCCCTCCCAGCTCCTCATCCCATGCGGAAGAGGAAGAAAAGGTCCCCGGCCCCTGGCTCAGACGGGGTGGGACCCACAGCCTCCAGGTTAGATAAAGGAGGATCTTTCCTTAATGTGGATTACTGCCTTTGGTAAGAACATGTCGTCCCTCTTGCCATTTGCTCCACCAGTTGTGAAAGGACCACTGGGCTGGAGGAAATCAGCTGGTGGATCTGGACGAGCAGGTAGAGGGCAGCAGAGCGCACAGGAAGAAAAGCGGTGACAGAGCAGTTCAATGTTTGGCGAAGAAGCTAAAGAAAACAGATGTTTAGCTGAGCTTGAGAAAGGCATCACCACTCAAAATTGTAATACAGAATGTGTCACCAAACCAAGCTCTTGCTCTGAAATTTGGGACTGAGTACACCAAATACAATAGATCAGTGGGATTCAGCAGGACTTGACAGCTTCGCGGAACAAACCAGGTTTCTTGATGGTTGTCTTCTGGTGTCTCACCTGACAGGACGGCCTCATGGTATATATCGCCCATTATGGCGCTGGCCGGATCTCTTCAGTCATCATGAACTCAAAGCAACTGAAAACTGCGAGTATGCTTTTAATCTTAAAAAGGATGAAGTATGTATAAACCCTTATCACCACCACCAGAGCTGAGACACGTTTCGCCTCCTGTGTTAGTGCCACGGCACACGGAGATCCTAACAGAACGACCACCTCCGGATGATTATACCCACTCTATTCCAGAAAACACCAATTTCCCAGTGGAAATTGAGCCACAGAGTAATGATATCCCACAAACGCCACCTCCTGGGTATATCAGAGAAGACGGAGAAACAAGTGACCAACAGTTGAACCAAAGTATGGATATAGGATCTCCAGCAGAACTACCTACTACTCTTTCCCCTGTTAATCATAGTTTGGCTTTATAGCCAGTTACTTACTCAGAACCTGAATTTTGGTGCTCAGTAGCCTATTATGAATTAAACCAGAGGGTTGGAGAGACCTTCCATGCATCACAGCCCTCACTCACTGTAGATGGCTTCACGGATCCATCAAATTCAGAGGGGTTCTGCTTAGGCTTACTCTCCAAAGTCAACCGAAATGCTCCAGAAGAAATGACAAGAAGACATACAGGAAGAGGCGTGCGCTCACATTACATAGGTGGGGAAGTTTCTGCTGAGTGCCCGAGTGATGCTGCAGTCTTTGTGCAGAGCCCCAGTTGTAATCAGAGATGTGGCGGGCACCCTGCAGCAGTGTGAAAAATCCCACCAGGCTGTCATCTGAAGATCTTCAACAACCAGGAATCTGCTCTCTTCTTTCTGGCTCAGTCTGTTAATCAGGGTTTTGAAGCAGTGTCTTGGCTAACTAGAATGTGCACCATAAGAATAAGTTTTGTAAAGGGAGGGGAGCAAAATACCGGAGGCAGATGGTACTGAACACTCCTTGCTGGATTGAACTTCATCTGAATGGACCTCTACAGTAGTTGGACAAAGTATTAACTCAGATAGGATCCCCTTCAGTGTGTTGCTCAAGCATGTCACAAAGCTACATCACCAATCAAGTCCCATCAAAAGACTTAATGTAACAACTCCTCTGTCATAGTATTTGTCTGGAGTCCCCATGGACTGTATCCAAAAAATTCAACCAAGAAAACAGCACCTGAGGTCTCATCAATTAAAGCACCATATGGAATTGGTTTCTTATGTTCAAATATTAGAAGGGAAAACAGTGTCTAGAAATATCCCCCCATAAGGGAGGAAGAGAAGATTTTAAAGACTTACTGATATCTTGTTGGGCATAAAATTGAGTGTCCCAATGGTTTCTTAACAGTAGTAGTTATGTGTATAGGTAATGTATCATGACCCAGTATCACTGTATTGTGCTGTATATATATATTTTTTAGTTTTCATAAATTATGTACATGTGTGCTGCTTCTAGATTCAGGAAAGCCTTCATAAAGTTACAGTACCTAATCTGTTATTCCCACCCCCTCCCCAAAAGAAAAAATACTGAGAACTTCTAAAATCTGGGGAAGGGACTGGATATGCAAGTCCACAAAGCTAATAGAAAACATTATCTCAGCACAAAAAAACCTTTCACCCAGGTACATTATAATCAAACTATCTAATGTTGATGATTAAGAAAGACTTTCTAAGGCAGCCAGGGGTAAAAAAGACAGTAATCTACAAAGTCACCCCCATTAGGCTATTAAGCAGATTTCTCAGCAGAAACTCTACAGGCCAGGAAAGAATAGAATAACATATTAACATACTAAAAGTATTGAAAGATAAAAATTACCAGCCAAGAATACTTTACCCTGCAAGTTATCCTTCAGATATAAAAGAGAAAGAAATGCTTTCTCAGACAAGCAAGAGCTGTTAACTAGTTCACCACTAGACCTGCCTTACAAAAAATGTTGGACGGAGCTCTTGAAGCTGAATGAGAAGATGAAAGTTCCATAAGCTCTGATTAAGGTGATAGAATTGGAAATAATATGTTCAATAGTTGTAGCATAAATGTTAAAGGAAAAGGGCATTAAAAGTAACTATACTACAATTTGGTAATGAAGTCACAGCACAAAGAGATAATTTGTGAAATAAAAATATTAAAGGGGAACCTTTATAGGCAAATGAAAATAAATTGGTATAAGAAAAAGGACTAAAGTTTTTTTTTTTTTTTCCTATGAGTATTCTATGATAACCTCATGGTAACTACAAAGCAAAAATCTAGAGCAGAGACATGAAACAGAAAAAAAGGAGACAGAGAACCACTGTGGAACACTACAAAATTACCAAGGTAGACACAAACAGAAGGAAAAGAAACAATGGAGAAACAACCAGAAGTCAAAAGAAAAGGCCAGTAGTGAGTCCTTACATATCAGTTATCACCTTAAGTGTAAATGGACTGAAATCATCAATCAAAAGGTACAGAGTGGCTGGATAGATTAAGAAACAAGCCCTGGCCAGTTTGGCTCAGCAGTTGGAGCGTCAGCCTGTGGACCAGAGAGTCCCGAGTTCGGTTCCCACTAGGGGCACGTACTAAAAAAAAGAAAAACAGAAGACCAAACTTTTGCTGTGTACAAAAGACTCATTTCAGCTCTGAAGACACATACAGGCTCAAAGTGAAAGAAAGATGATATTCCAAACAACTGGAAGCCAAAAGAAAGTGGAGTAGCCATACTTATATAGCTAAGAGTTTAAGCCAAAAAAAAAAAAAAAGAAAAAGAAAAAAAAGAGTTTAAGCCAAAAATGGTAACAAGAGACTAAGGAAGTCATTATATAATGATAAAGTGGTCAATATAGCAAGAAGATACAACAATCATAAATATATATACTACCAACAGATGAGCACTGAAATATATTAAACAATTATTATATTGTTTATTTCTACCTCAATAATATTGACATAGATGTCAATACTCCACTATCAGCAATGAACAGATCATCCAGACAGAAAATCAACAAAAAACAAAAACACCACTGGAATTAAACCGTACTTTGGAACAAATGGACTTAGATTATATGTTAGGGCGCAAAACAAATCTTAGCAAATTTAAGAAGACTGAAATTACACCAGCTGTCATCTCTGACCACAATGGTATGAAACCAGAAAGCAACGACAAGAAGAAAATAAGATCTACATATATGTGGAAATTTAACAACATACTTCTAAATAACCAATGGGTTAAGGATAAAATCAAAAGGAAAATAAAAAAATTATCTTGAAATAAAAATGGAAATACAACATATCAAGTCTTGTGGAATGCAGCAAAAGCAATTCTGAGAGAAGTATATAGCAATAAATATATTCTAAGAAACTAGAAAGTTCTCAAATGACCTAACTTTATATGTCAAGGAACTAGACAAAGAACAAATTGAGCCTGGCTTCCAGTCAAGATGGTGGGGTAGGTAAATGTGGTACTTGAAACCTTCCATAACCACATCAAAATTACAGCTAAGCTACAGGACAATCATCATTCAAAATCACCCGAAGTCTAGCTGAACAGAAGTCACATCAGACTGATAGGGAAGGGCAGAGATGTGGAAGGGGCTGGTCCCACACCATGTGTGGTACATAAAAATTGGGAGGGATGTCTTGGCTGAGGAGGTCTTCTCTGAGGAGTGAGGGGTGCAGGCCAGAAGGGATTGGCACAAAAATATTCAAAGTAATGAAAAGGAAGGACCTACATCCAAGATTACCCAAAAAAGCTATCATTTAAATTTGAAGGACAGATAAAAAGCTTCCCAGACAAGAAAAAGCTGGAGTCCATCACCAAACCAGTATTACAAAAAATGTTATAAAACCGAAACTCATATACACAGACAACAGTATGGTGGTTACCAAGGGAAGAGGGGAGTGGTTAATAAAAGGGACCAAATATATGATGACAGAAGATATTTTGACTTTGGTGGTGGGCACACAATGCAATATACAGATTATGTATCACAGAAATGTACACTTGAAACCTATATATTCTTATCAATCAATGTCACCCCAATAAATGTAATGAAATAATTTTTTAATGTTAAAAGGTCTTCTTGAAGATGAAGAAAAAAATGAATAAAATGGCAGTAAATACATATCTGTCATCTATATGCTTATTGTAGCATTATTTATAATAGCCAAGATATGAAAGCAATCCAAATATCCATCAATAGATGAATGGATAAAGAGTTAGTGCATATATGCAATGGACTATGACTCAGCCATAAAAAAGTGAAATCTTGCCACCTGCAACCACATGAATGGACTTTGAGGGTATTGTGCTGAGTGAAATAAGTCAGACAAGGAAGGACAAATGCCATATGATTTTGCTTAAATGTGGAATCTAAAAAACAAAAACAAGCGGAACAGAAACACTCAGATACAGAGAATATTTGAATGGTTGTCAGATGGGAGAAGGATTGTGGGGTTGGGTGAAAAAAGTGAAGAGATTAAAAAATACAAATTGGTAGTTACAGAATATTAATGGGGATGTGAAGTACAACAGAGGGAACATAGTCAATAATATTATAATAACTATGTATGGAGTCAGATGGGTACTAGATTTATCAGGGTAATCACTTCATAAATTATATAAATGTCTAAATACTGGGTCGTACACCTGAAACAAATGTACATTAGCTGTAATTAAAAACTAAAAAACAAACAAATTCGCCCAAAGTTACAAGAAAGGAAATAAAGATCAGAACAGAAATAAATGAAAGAGGCCAGATAAACATAGAAAGGATCAGCAAAACTAAGAGCTGCTTCTTTGAAAAATAAAATCGACAAACCTTTAGCTAAGAATAAAAGAGGAGACATTACAACTTATACTACAGAAAGTCATAGGATCATAAGAGACTATTATGAACTATTATATGCCAATAAGTTACATGACCAAGAAGAAATAGATACATCTGTAGTAACACACAACCTACCAAGACTGAATCAAGAATAGAAAATCTGTACAGACTAATAACTAATAATGAGATTGAATCAGTAATAAAAAAACCTCCCAGAACTAGAAGGTTTTTACCAGTGAATTCTTCCAAACATTTATTTATTTATTTATTTTTTGTTTTTTATCCTCACCTGAGGATATTTTTCCATTTTTTGTACAGATAGAGTGGGAGGAAGGGAGAGAGAGAAACATCGACATGAAGGGACACATCGAGCGGCTGCCACCCGCACGACCAACCAGGGCCGGGGACAAACTGCAACCGAAGTACGTGCCCTTAGCGGGAACCGAACCCGGGTCTCTCCGGACTGCAGGCCGACGCTCTAACCGCTGAGCCAAACTGGCCAGGGCTCTTCCAAACATTTAAAGAAGAATTAACAGCAATCCTTTTCAAACTCTTCCAAAATATCAGGGAGGAGAGAACACTTTGAAACTCATTCTGAATACCAAAATACCTGAAGACCAAAAAAAGATAAAGATACCACACAAAAAAGAAACCTGATGACTATAGATGTAAAAGTTCTCAACAAAATATTAGTAAACCAAAGTTAAGAACACATTAAAATGAGTATACAAAATGACAAAGTGAAATGTATTCTTGGGATGCAAGGATGGTTCAACATATGCAAATCAATAAAATGAAAGACAAATCATATGATTATCTCAATAGATGTAGAAAAAGCATTTGACATAATACAACATCCTTTCATGATAAAAACAAACCCTTAACAGATTGGGTATAGAGGAACATACCTCAATATAATAAAAGCCATACACAACAAACCCACAGTGAACATTTTGCCCATTGGAGAAAAATGGAAGGCTTTTCCCATCTAAGATCAGAAACAAGGATGCCCACTGTCACTACCCCTGTTCAATATAGTACTGGAAGTCCTAGCTAAAACATTTAGGTAAGAAAAAGAAATGAATCATCTAAACTGGAAAGGAAGAAGTAAAATTTGTGTTATTTGCCGATGATATGATTTTATATAGAAAATCTAAAAGAGTCAGTGAAAAAAAACCATTGAATCCAATCAATGATTTTAGTCAAGTTGCAGGATACAAAATCAATGTACAGAAATCAGTTGCATTCCTTTACACTAATTATGAAATACCTGAAAAAGAAATAAAGACTATCCCATTCACACTAGTATCAGAAACAATAAAACACTTAGGAAAAAATTGAACCAAGTAAGTGAAAAATATATGCAATGAAAACTACAAGACTTTGATGAACGAAATCGAAGGAAACACAAACAAATGCAGAGACATCCTGTGCTCATGAATTGGAAGAATTAATATTTTTAAAATGTTCATACTACCCAAAGCCATCTACAGATTCAATGTAATCTTCATAAAAACACTAAAGACATTCTTCACAGAAATAGAAACAATATTAAAATTTGTGTGGAACCACTAAAGACCACAGATAGTCAAAGCAATCTTGAAAAACTAAAAAGCCAGAAATATAATACTTTGATTTCAAACTATACTAGAAAACCATAGTAATAAAAACAGTATGGTATTGGCACAAAAATAGACCCACAGACCAATGAAACAGAATAGCCCAGAATTAAATCCTGGCATATATAGTCAACTAATATTTGACCAGGAAGCCAAGAACACCCAATGGGTAAAGGATAGTCTGTGCAACAGATAGTGCTGAGGACACTGGAGAAACACATGTATAACAATAACACTGGACCCCTGTATCACACTGCTCACAAACATTAACTTGAAATGGATCAAAGACTTAAACATAAGACTTAATACCATGAAACTCCTAGAATAAAATGTAAAGGAAAAGGTCCTCAACATTGGTCCTTGCAATGATAAAAAATAAAAAAAAACACACAAACAATTAACAAATGAAAAGGCAACCTACAGAATGGGAGAAAATATTTGTACACTATATATCAGATAAGGGGTTAATAAGCAAAAATAAAGAGCACATACAACTTAACAAAAACCAAACAATCCAATTTAAAAACGCACAGAAACGAAATAAACATTTTCCCAAAGAGGACATCAAAATGGCAAAAAGGCACATGAAAAGATATTCAACATCACTAATCATCAGGGAAATGGAAAGCAAAACCACAATGAGATCTCTTCATACCTGTTAGAATGCCCATCACCAAGAAGAGACAAAAGGTGCTGGTGAGGATGTGGAGAAAAGGGAACCCTTGTACACTGTTGGTGGGAATGGAGACTGGTCCAACCCTCTGAGAATAATATGGAGGTTCCTCAAAAAAACTAAAAATAGAACCTACCATACAATCCAGCAATTCCAGTTCTAGGTATATACCCAAAGGAAACAAAAACAAGATTTTAAAGAGTTATCTGCATTCCTAACTTTATTGCAGCATTACTCACAATAGCCAAGAAATGGAAACAACCTAAATGCCCATCAACAGATGTATGGGTAAAAAAGATGTGGTATATACATGCAATGGAATAGGATTTAGCCACGAGAAAGGAAGATATCCTGCCATTTACAATCTGGATGGACCTTGAGCACATTATGCTAAGTGAGAAAGCAGACAGGGAAAGACAAGTACTGGTTGATATCACTTATATGTGAAATCTTAAAACATCAAACTGGTAAAAAACAGTAAAATTGTTTACCCATAAAGGTGTTGGGGGAAGAAGATCAATGTTGTTTAAAGGTACAGAACTTGCAATGAGTTGTAAATAAGCCATAGAGATCAGTATAGCACACATATCATAACATAATAAATACAGATAAGAATATTGTACAATTATGTAACGTGATATATATGTAATGGGATAAATACAATAGCAATCACATTAGAATATATAAATGTACCAAAGTAAAAAAAAAAAAAAAGAGAGAGAGACTGTGTCATGACAATTAGCAAGACAGCTCAGAAGCCAGGCCAGCTAGTGACAGGTGAGTGTAGTCAGTAGAAGAGATGGCCTGCAATCCTCTGCTCAGGCAGGGATCCACAACAGCCCCACACAGAGCTACTCGCTTAGGAGATGGAACTGAGAGTATCTCATTCAAATTAGTTCCATCAGTCCCTTCCTCTGTCTCATTCCAGACACTGTGTGAGGTGCTGGGAATACTGCTGGAATAAGTAGGACACAATCCATGCAACTTAAGGGGGTGATGGTTCAGATGGATAGAGACAAGTTGAGAGACACAATTTGAGCCATAAATGTGCACACAGGGTAGGATGTTGTGCAGGAAAGGTCCTTCCAAGGGGGTGTTTAGAAGAGAAAATACTTTAGCCCCGTCTTGAACAGCAAGTAAGATTCAGCTGCATGAAGGATACACTAGGGCCCAGCCGGTGTGGCTCAGTGGTTGAGTGTCAACCCATGCACCAAGAGGTTGCCGGTTTGATTCTCATTCAGGGCACATGCCCAGGTTGTGGGCCTGATCCCCAGTGGGGGGCATGCAGGAGGCGGCCAATTGATATTCACGCTCATCAGTGTTTCTATCTCTCTCTGCCTCTCCCTTCTTCTCTCTAAAAAATCAATAAAGAAAAAAAATACACTAGGGCCCTGGCTGGTGTAGGTCAGTGGTTAGAGCCCATGCACCAAAGGGCTGCAGGTTTGATTTCTGGTCAAGGGCATGTACTTGGGTTTCACGTTCAATCCCTGGCCCCGGTAAGGGCATGTGCATTCATGTCTGTTTCTCACTTTGATGTTTTCCCCCCTCTCTCTCTCCCCATCCCTCCATTCCTTCCACTCTCTCTAAAAATCAATGGAAAAATATATCCTTGGGTGAGGATTAACAAACAAACAAAAAAACCCATTAAAATTTATTTAAAAAAAAACAACAAGAAGAAGAAGAATACAACAGGTAGCCCTGGCTGGGTAGCTCAGTAGGTTAGAGCATTGTCCTGATACCTCAAGGCTGCAGGTTCAACCTCTGGTCAGGGCACATACAAGAAGCAACCAGTGAATGCAAAAATAAGTGGAACAACAAATTGATGTCTGTCTGTCTGTCTCTGTCTCTCTAAAATCAATTAAAAAAAACAGCAATGGGTAGAAGAGCAGATGGAAGTCCACAGGTCATTTGGAAAGTTATTATCACTTCCATAAAGATGAAACCCAGTAGGGAAGGGGCAGGAAAAGGCAGGGTGTGTGGTGGGGTGGCTGTACACAGCAGGATATAAGGCCAGAGAGCTGACCAAGATGCTAATGGCATAGATGCTTACGGATTAATTTAAGCAATCTGAACTGCATCGGAAAGCCGGGAAGTTTGACACCAATGGGGTGGCCTTTTAATCAAGCTTTCTGGATACAACCTAGAAGACTGGTAGGAGGAAAGGGGATGAAGGATTGACATTTGTTAATTATATGTTGAAGTCCGATCCCCCATTATGACTGTATTTGGAGACAGGGTCTTTATGTATGTATTTATGTATGTATGTATGTATGTAGTTTTAATCCTCACCCAAGGATATTTTTTACATTTATCTTCAGACAGAGTGGGAGGAAGGGGGTGAGGGGAGAAAGAAACATTGATATGAGAGAGACACATCGATTGGTTGCCACCTGCATGACCCCAACTGGGGCCGGGGACAAAATGCAACTCAGGTACGTGCCCTTGGCTGGAATCAAACCCGGTACTCTTTGGTCCGCAGGCAGATGCTCTAACTGCTGAGCCAAACTGGCCAGGGCGACAGGGCCTTTAAAGAGGTAAAGGTTAGAGAGGTCATAAAAGTAGGACTCTAATCGAATAGGACTGGTGTCCTCATAAGAAGAGATACGAAGGATGCGTGAGCAAAGAAAAGGCCAGGTGAGGACACAGAAAATGGCCATCTGCGTGCAAACCAAGGAGAGAGGCCTCGGGACAAACCAATGCTGCCCACAACTTGATCTTGGACTTCCAGCCTCCAGAACTGTGAGAAATAAATATCCGTTGTTTAAGCCACCCCGTGTGTGGTATTTTATTATGGCAACCCTAGTGGACTAATACACTAGAGTTTAATCTAAGTTCTAGAGGTTGCAAAGAGTGACGGTGGACGGAGCCGTGAAGGCGGAGCCTCCAGCCAGGTGAGTGTTGGGTAACTGACAATGGGAAACGTGCACCATCATTTGTGTGCTGCGTTAGGACTATTGCCAGCTTAGATTATACAGCTGACCCTTAAAAATGTGGGTTTGCACTATGTGGGCCACTTACACCTCCATGTGGCAACTAGATAGTGTACAATGGAACCTCACCAGGTCATTGCCCTGCTGGTACAAGGAGGGATGGAGAGGCCAGTCAAGATCCCTTGGGAAGAGCCCTAAGGGTTAAATCAGAAATCAGTTCAGCCCTAATTACTCCTGCAGTTTTTGTCATGTGATGTTAAGGAGGCCTGACTTAAAAAAATTTTTTTTTCTTTATTGATTTTAGAGAGAGGGGAAGGGAGAGGCAGAGAGATAGAAACATCGATGAGAGAGAACATCGATTGGCTGCCTCCTGCATGCCCCCCACTGGGGATCAGGCCCACAACCTGGGCCTGTGCCCTGACCAGGAATCGAACCGGTGACCTCTTGGTCCATGGGTTGATGCTCAACCACTGAGTCATACCAGTCAGGTGAGGAGGTCTGACTTCTTAAAGCATTGCCTTCTCTTCGATGTCATCACATACATGGTTTCTTCCTCTCTGCTCCTCAGAGCTCTTCACACCTCCTGGAACTCAAACATTGCCTCCTCATGGAGGCTGTCCTTGAATTCTCGGTTTAGGTGAGCCCTGACTGCCCGCTCACAGCACAGCACTTAAGTGCTTGAAGAAGGAAAGGCTTGGAAAAGATCACAGAGCTAGATATGTGTCGGTCAAGGTCGTGGCTTTCCTACCATATGGTAGGTTCACAATTCTTACTTGTTTCACTAAGAATAAATAAGAAGTCCATGCAGGTGTGGACCGATAATGAATATATGATGAACTAATGATTGATTAATGTGATTCTGTGCACATGAAGTCCATTAAAAAGCTAATGAAAAAAGAGGGCTCAGAAATGAAAACAGAAATGAAAGATGTTACAAATAACACCACAGAAGCACAAAAGAAAAGAGACTACTATGAACAATGATATATCAACAAATTTGACAACCTGGAAGAAATGGAAAAACTCCTAATAAAGTCCTAATACAACCTTCCAACACTGAATCATAAAGAAACATAAAAATCTGAACAGACCAATTACTAGTAAGGAGATTGAATCAGTAATTTAAAAACTCCCTAGAAACAAAAGTTGAGGATCACTGATGAAATCTACCAAAGATTAAAGAAAAATTAATGCCAATCTCTACCAAGAATCAAAGAGGGAATACTTCCAAACTCATTTTCTGGGACCAGCATTGCCCTCATAGTAAAATCAAACAAGGTCACCACAAGACAACAAAATATAGGCGAATATCCTGGATAAACACAGATGTAAAAATTTTCAACAAAATATTTAGCAAACCTTATCCAACAATACATTAAAAAGATCTTACACCACGATCAAGTGGGATTAATTCCAGGGATGCAAGGAGTATTAAACAACTTCAAATTAGCAAAGTAATCAATGTGGTGCATCACATTAATAAAACGAAGGATAAAGTCATATGATCATCTCATCTCAATAGATGCAGAAAAGCATTTTCGAAAATTTGTGCCCATTTATCATAAAAATGCTCAAAGTAGGTATAGCAGGAATGAACCTCAACATAACAAAGGCCGCCCTGGCCGGTTTGGCTCAGCGGTTGGTGCGTCGGCCTGTGGTACAGAGAGACCCGGGTTCGGTTCCCGCTAAGGGCACGTACCTCGGTTGCAGTTTGTCCCCGGCCCTGGTTGGTCGTGCGGGTGGCAGCCACTCGATGTGTCCCTTCACATCGATGTTTCTCCTTCTCTCTCTTCCTCTCTCTCCCTCCCGCTCTGTCTAAACAAAAAATGGAAAAATGTCCTCGGGTGAGGATAAAAAAAAAAAAAAAAAAAAAAAAAAAAAAAAAAAACATAACAAAGGCCATATATGAAAGCCCACAGCCAACATCACACTCAATGATGAAAAGCTGAAAGCTTTTTCTTTAGATTAGGAACAAGACAAGAATGCCCACTCTCATCACTTTTATTCAATGTGGTAATGGAAGTCCTAGCCAGAGCAATTAGGCAAGAAAATGATATAGAAGACATGCAAATTGGAAAGGAAGAAGTACAACAGTCACTATTTGCAGAAGATATGATACTATATATAAAAACTCCTAAAGACTCCACACAAAGAAAATTGTTAGAACTAATAAATGAATTCAGTAAAGTGGCAAACTACAAAAATCAATATACAGAAATTTGTTGAATTTTTATATATTAACAATGAATTATCAGAGAGAAATTGAGAAAGCAACCGTATTTACAGCTGCATCAAAAAAAAAAAAAAAAAAAAGCCCTGGCCGGTTTGGCTCAGTGGTTAAAGCGTCAGCCTGCGGTACAGAGAGACCCGGGTTCGGTTCCCGCTAAGGGCACGTACCTTGGTTGCAGTTTGTCCCCGGCCCTGGTTGGTCGTGCGGGTGGCAGCCACTCGATGTGTCCCTTCACGTCGATGTTTCTCTCCCTCTCTCTCCCTCCCGCTCTATCTAAACAAAAAATGGAAAAATGTCCTCGGGTGAGGATAAAAAAAAAAAAAAAATAGCCCTGGCTGGTTTGGCTCAGCATTTAGACCCACAGCCCTCGACCAAAGGGTCATGGGTTCAATTCCACGGTCAAGGGCACATACATGGGTTCCAGGTTTGTTCCCCAGCCCAGGTCAGGGGTGTGCAGGAGGCAACCAGTCAATGTGTCTCTCCATGTTGGTGTTTTCCCTCCCAATCTAAAAATCAATGGGAAAATATTCTCAGCTGAAGATTAACAAACAAAAAACACACAAAACAGACAAACAAAAAACCCAAGGGATACATTTAACCAAGAAGCGAAAGACCTGTACACTAAAAACTAAGACACTGATGAAAGAAATTGGAGACACAAATAAATGGAAAGACATTCTGTGCTCATGGATTGGAAGAATTAACATTGTTAAAATGTCCATTCTACTCAAAGGAATTGCAATAGAATCTGTAGATTGCTATCAAAATTTCAGCCTGGCTGGTGCGGCTCAGGGGATTGAGCATTGTTCTGTGGACTGAGAGGTCCCAGTTTGATTCCTGGTCAGGGTACATGCCCGGGTTACAGGCTCTATCTTCAGTTTGGAGCATGCAGGAGGCAACTGATTGATGTTTCTCTCCAACACCAATGTTTCTCTCTCTTTCTCTCTCTCTCCTCCTTTCCTCTTTCTAAAAAAAATAAAAAATAAAAATAAAAAATCAATGAAAACATTTTTTAAAAAATAGAAAAAAATTCCAAAGGCTTTTTTTTTTTTTTCCACAGAAAGAAACCAAACAATTCTAAAATTTATACATAGCCACAAGGACTCCAAATAGCCAAAGCAATCTTGAGAAAGAACAAAGCTGGAAGAATCATGCTTCCTGATTTTAAACTATATTACAAAGTGATAGTAATCAAAGCAGCTTGGTATTGGCACAAAAACAGACACATAGATCAATGGAACAGAATAGAGCCCAGAAATAAACTCACATGTATATGATCAATTTATGATAAAGGAGCCAAGAATATACAATGGGGAAAGGACAGTCTGTCTCTTCAATAAATGGTGTTGGGAAAACTGGACAGTCACATGCAAAACAATGAAACTGGACCACTATCTTAAACAATACATAAAAATTAACTCAAAATGGATTAAAGATGTAAATATAAGACCTGAAATCACAAAATCCTAGAATAAAATACTGGTAAGCTCCTTGATATCAGTCTTGGTTAATTTTTTGTGGCTTTGACACCAAAATCAAAACCAACTAAAACAAATTATATATTTTGGATGTTAACCCCTTATTAGATATATAAAAAGCTTATACAACTCAACAGCAAAACAAACAAACAAAAATATAACAATGATTGAAAATGAGCACAAGGTCTGATAGGCATTTTTCCAAAGAAGATATACATATGGCCAACATGTACATGAAAAGATGCTCAAACAAACAAAAATATAACAATGATTGAAAATGAGCACAAGGTCTGATAGGCATTTTTCCAAAGAAGATATACATATGGCCAACATGTACATGAAAAGATGCTCAATACCTATTAATAAAATAAATGCAAATAAAAAACAAGAAAATATCATTTCACACCTGTTATGTTAGAATGGCTATTATAAAAAAGACAAGAAATCACAAGTGTTGGTGAGGATGTAGAGCTAAGGGTGCATTTGCATTGCTGTGGGAATGTAAACTAGAAAGGCTATGGAACACTGTATGGAGGCTCCTCAAAAAATTAAAAATAGGTCTACCATTGAATCCAGCAACTCCACCTCTGGGTATTTATCCAAAAAAGGAAAACTAACAAAAAGATACATACTCCCCTATGTTTATTGCAGCTCTATTTACAGTAGCTGAGATATGAAAACAACCAAAATGCCCATCAATGAAAGAATGTGTATCACACTCATATATACATATACATATACAATTAAATATTTAGCCAAAAGAAAGAAGGAAATCTTGCCATTTGCAACAACACAGATGGAACTTGAACATAATTCTAAGTAAAAATAACTGCGAGGAAGACAGTTATCAAATACCCTATGATCTCACATGTGAGATCTGAAAAACAAAAACAAGCTTATAGATTCAGAGAACAGGATGGTGGTTGCCAGAGGCAGGGGTTTGGCCATGAGGGAAATGGGTGAAGAATGTCCAAAGGTACAAAGTTATAAAGTCAGTCACAGGGATGTAACACACAGCATGGCGACTATAGTTAACAATATTGTATTGCATATTTGAAAGTTCACTAAGTGAGTAGATCTTAAAAATTCTATCACAAGGGAAATAATGTTTCCTTGTGGGGTGATGGATGTTAACAAAACTTGTGGTAATCATTTTGCAATATATGTACAAGTAAGGAATCACTGTGTTGTATACCTGAAAGTAACAATGTTGTCTGTCTGTCAAAAACACCTCAATTAAAAAGCTCTTGAAGGTTCATTATTAAGTGTTCTGAACACCTTATTGCTTAGCTGTGTGTTAATAATGAGGTGGGGTATGGAAGACAGGAATTTGCACTTGTCTTAAAAATTGCAGCCCATTTGATAGAGATGAGAGGGGGGAATGAGAATGGTAAGTAAGGTAAGAGCTAAAATACAAAGCAGCAATTGAAGCCTGCACTGAAATCCAGAGTGCTTAGCACTAAGAGGAAACACGTTTTCTTGAAACTTCACTGAAGAGATTAAATGTAATATGGGTATTGCAGTATTTTTTCACTTGTTGAAATGCTTCAATGCTCGTATTAAATGACATAAACAAACAAAAAAATGGTTTAGAGACAGGAAAGACAGTGACTGGCAGGAACATGAGGGAGGAACGAGGAAAAGCCCTTCTAGGGAATTTGGACGGGTTCCATTGTAGGCCTTGGGGAATCCATAAAGTCAAGATGGCAGAGTAGGTAAACATTGTGCTTACCTCCTTCCACGACAACAAAGTTACAACGAAAGTATAGAACAACCATCACTGAGGACCACTAGGAGACTGACTAGACAGAAGTCATATAATTAAGGATATAAACCATATTGAGATTGGTGGGAGGGGTGGAGACCCAGAACAGGCAGGTCTTGGTTTAAAAAACGAGAGGGCCCTGGCCAGTTTTTCTCAGTGGTTAGAGCATTGGCCTGTGGACCAGAGAGTCCCAGGTTTGGTCCCCACTGGTGGCAAGTACCTCGGTTGCAGTTTGTCCCCAGCCCCAGTTGGGGTTGTGTGGGTGGCAACCAGTCGATGTGTCTCTCTCACATTGATGTTTCTCTCTCTCTCTTCCCCGCTCTTTTCCTCCAGCTCTATCTGAGGATAAATGCAAAAGTGTCCTTGGGTAAGGATAAAAAAAAAAAGGAGAGAGAGAGAGAGGAAGGGGGGAAACCAAGCCCAGGTGAGAAGCCAGTGGTTTTATTTGGAGGGGAGAGAAGGATTGGGGTGGGAGGGGGCAGAAGGGTAAGCAAAAAGCTTCTTTGAGCCATCCTTCCCTGCAGGAGGGCCTCCACTCTTCCTGCTTTGGCTTTTTTTCCACCTAGAGGCCATGCTGCAAAAGGAAAACCTCCCAATTCCAGCCCCCAGTTGTGAGGGCCTTTCAGCACTTGGATGAGCACAGACCCACAGACCCCTCTGTGTATTTTGTCTTCTTTAGACACACACACACACACACACACACACACACAGGCCCACAGATAGATGGGCAGACACACCTGGAGCCCCCACCCCCCTGCATCCTGCATAGGAAGCACAGGCCCCCTGTCTGAGCCCCTCCCCTGCTGCATGCATCTCTGTGGAGCATCTCTGTTCTTTTTGATAACTTCAGAATGAAGTCTCATTGCATTGGGGTGGGGGAGAAAAGAATATCTTGGCTGCTGAGGGAGTCTCCCTGAAGAGCAAGGAGTCCTAGCCGCACCCTGGCTCCCCAACGCAGGGCTCCATTGCAGGGCAGAGAAGTCTCATAACATCTGGCTGTGAAAATGAGCCAGGACTGCAGCTGTTGGAGACCTAGGCACTGCAGGTCTTAAAGGGCCTGCACACAAACTCAATCAAATTCACTCACTCTGAGCTCCAGTGCTGGGGCGGCAGCTCAAAAAGCACCAGGGACATATGGGGAGGAGCTGAATTGACCGGCTTCAGGGCAAGGACTGGAGGGACAGGGATCAGGGCAGCTCTGCCTGGGGACCGAAGTGCTGGCAGACACCATTGTTTCTTTGCTGAGCCTTCCTCTGGCCTGTGGGCAGGCACAGGTGAGCACCAAATCGGAGTTCTCCATTAACTTGGCTCACACTGTTCACCCTGCCCTGGAGATTCCCTGAGACCCCAACCACCTCATGTGCCCCAAACCTCTTCTAGCAGCTTTTTCACACAAGCAGCCTTCTTTGGTTCACACTGCAGACTTTGTAAACCTTTGAGAAATTTTAGAAAACTCCCAAAATAGCTGGCCTCAGTTTGCCCCATACCTTTTTCAAAGTGGTCCCAAACCCGGCACTAGTAGCAGCCGGCTTTGGTTTGCAGCCTCACCTCTTTGGGTGCCTCCAAGCCGAGCACAGGTGGCAACCAACTGCAGATCACTTTGTAGCACCTACCAGGTGGCTCTGGGCCAGCAGCTGAACTAGGCCTGCACCACAGTCCCTCCCAAGAGGCCCCAGAACTAACACACATAGGTGGTGTCAGGCTTCAGACCACCTCAGAATACCACCCAACCACCTCCACAAACGACACACCCAAAGCCCTGATTCAACAGGCACCAGAGCCCCTCAAAAGCAAATCCCACTCCGTGGAGTGGTCCCATGTAGTCATGGCCATTCCTCACAGCCAGTGAGCCTGAGAGTCGATCCCACCTGCTGACGTGCCAACAGTAATCAAGGCTCAACTACAACAGGAGTACACACAACCCACACATGGAGCAAATCTGGGGTATCCAGCTCATGTGACCAGAAAGAGGGCAGCACTGGGCCCCATATGACACCTACCACATGAGGCCACCTTGCCAAGTAGTAGATCTACCTAATACACAGAAACAAGCACAGGGCGGCATCCAAAATGAGAAGAAGAAACATGTCCCAAATAAAAGAATAGGACAAAACTCCAGAAAAAGAACTAAATAAAATGGAGACAAGCAATGTACTAGTTGCAGAGTTCAAAATACTGGTTATAGAACACTTAATGATCCTAGGGAAAGAGTAAACTCAGTGAGAACGTTAACAAAGCGATAAGAAATATAAAAATGGAGAGAAGACATAAAAAAGAACCAGTCAGAAATGGACACTCCACTGACTGAAATGAAGAATACCTCAGAGGGAATCAGTAGGTTAGATGAAGCGGATGATCACTGACCTGGAAGACAAGGAGCAAAGAACACCCAATCAGAACAGCAAAACGAAAAAAAAAATTTAATGAAAGTTTAAGGTACCTCTGGGGCAACATCAAACATACTAACATCCACATCATAAGAGTACTGGAAAGAGGATAGAGAGCAAGGGTTGAAAACGGATTTGAAGAAATAATGACAGAAAACTTCCGTAACCTGCAGTAGGAAATAGATACACAAGTTCAGGAAGCACAGAGGGTCCCAGACAAGATGAACCCACAGAGGCCCACACCAAGACACATCATAATTAAAATGACAAAGAAAGCATCTTAAAAGTAGAAAGTGAGTAGAAGGGAGTTCCTATCAAACTGTGAGCTGATTTCTTAACAGAAATTTTGCAGGACAGAAGCGATGAAAAGCGAGTACCTACAACCAAGATTACTCTACCCAGCATGGCTATCATTCACAATAGAAGGAGAGAAAAAGAGTTTCCCAGACAAGAAAAACACTAAAGGAGTTCATTTCAGTATCACAAGAACTGTTAATGGCATTTCTCTATGAAGAAAAGATTTAAAAAATAAGAAAATATAGGAAAGAAAAAAATTCCTGACAAAGGCAAACACATAACCTTGGATGGTGTGGCTCAGTTGGCTGGCATTGTCCCAAAGGGCTGCTGGTTCAATTCCTGCTCAGGGCACATGCCCAGGTTGCAGGCTTGATCCCCAGTGGGAGTGTGCAGGAGGCAGCTGATCAATGTGGTGCTCTCACATGGATGTTCTTCTCTCTCATTCTCCCTCTCCCTTTCTTTCTCTAAAAAATGAATAAAAAATTATTAAAAGGCAAACATAATAAAAGCAGTGGATCAATCAATAATAAAGCTGATATAAATGTTAAAAGGCAAAAGTAGGAAGATCATGTGTAATTACAATAAATCAAGGAATACACACAATAGAATAAAATAATGACAGAACAAATGTAGAGGGAGTGATTTTAGAATGTGTTCAGACTTAATTATCAACTTAAAATAGACTGCTATAAACATAGCTTGGTGTATAGGAATCACAAACCAAAAATGTACAAGAGATATATAAGAAATAAAGAGAAAAAATCCAAATAGAACACTATAGAAAGTCATCAACATATAAGAGAACAAGAAAATAAAGGAACAGCGAAGAACTACAAAACCTATCAGAAAACAATACAATGGCAATAACTACATACCTACCAATAATTACTTTAAATGTAAATGGACTAAATGCGCCAATCAAAAGACATAGGCTAAATGAATTTAGCAGGAACCAAACCCTGGTCTCTCTGGACTGCAGGTCAACGCTCTAACCGCTGAACCAAACCAGCCAGGGCATAAATCTAAATGAATTTAAAAACAACATCCAGCAACAAAAGGAAGACAAAGAGTCCAATTAAAAAATGGGCAGAGGACCTAAATAGACACCTCTCCAAATAGCACATACAAATGGCCAAGAGATATATGAAAAAATGTTCAATGTCACTAATCACAAAGATGCAAATTAAAATGACTGTGAGGTATCACCTCACACCTGTCAGAATGGCTGCCATCAACAAATCATCAAAGAACAAGTGCTGACGAGGGTGTGGAGAAAAGGGGACTCTAGTACACTGCTGGTAGGAATGCAGACTGGTGCAGCCACTATGGAAAACCATATGGTGTTTCCTCAAAAAGTTAAATATTGAACTGCCATTTGACCCAGTGATCTCACTTCTAGGAATATATCCTAAGAAGCCTGAAACACCAATCAGAAAGAATATATGCACTCCTATGTTCATAGCAGCACTATTTACAATTGCTAAGATCTGGAAACAGCCCAAGTGTCCATCAATAGATGAGTAGATAAAAAAGCTGTGGTACATACACAATGGAACATTATGCAGATATAAGAAAGAGATCTCTTATCCTTTGAAATGACATGGAGGGACCTGGCGAGCACTATGCTAAGTGAAATAAGCCAATCAGAGAAAGACAAATACCATACGATCTCACTTATTTGTGGAGTATAATGAATAAAATAAGCTGAAGAACAAAATAGACCCAGAGACATAGAAAGAAGTAAGGTTCAGACTGACAGACCTCAGAGGTGGGAGGGGGCGGGGAGAGGGATGAGATAAACCAAAGAACTTACATGCATGTATGCACAACCAATGGACATAGACAACAATGCTGGGGTGGGGGTGGGGGATCAGGAGGAGGGTATCTGGGGGAGAGGGGGAGAAGAAACATCTGTAAAAAAAATAAATTAATAAAAGTTGCAAAAAAATAAAATAAGGGATGTAATAACAACCAAAAAAGGACATTTCATTATGATAAAAAGATCAATCCAACATGAGGACATAACTTGCAATAAATATCTACTCACTCAAATATCTACTACTCACCTACCTATTTAGGTAGGGCCACCTAAATAGATAGAGCAAACACTGATGAACATCAAAGAAGAGATAAGCAGTGATATAGTCATAGCAGGGGAGTTTAACACCACATTGACATCAATGGATAAATCATCCAGACAGAAAACCAACAAGGGAACAGGGGCCTTAAATGACACATTAGACTAGATGAACTTAATTGATACTTTTAGGACATTTCACCCAAAAGCAGAATATATATTTATCTCAAGTGCACATAAAACATTTTCCAGGATAGACCGCATGTTACGCCACAAAACAAGTATCAACAAATTTAAGAAGATTGAAATCATATCACACATCTTCTCTGATCGCATGGTATGAAACTAGAAATCAATGACAAAAACATTGAAAAACACACAAACACATGGAGGCTAAATAACATGCTACTAAACAATGAATGGGTTAACAATGAGATCAAGGAAGAAATTAAAAGATACCTTGAGACAAATGCAAATAAAAACATAATGAACTAAAATTTATGGGACACAGCTGAAGCAGTTCTAAGAGGGAAATTTATAGCAATGTAGACCTACCTCAAGAAATAAAAATCAGAAATAAACAATCCAACCTTACACCTAAAGGAATTTGAAAAAGAACAAAGAAAGCCCAAAGTGAGTAGAAGGAAGGAAACAAAGATCAGAGCTGAGATAAATGAGAGTTTAAAACAAAAAACAATAGAAAAACAATGAAATTAAGAGCTGGTTCTTTGAAAAGATAAACAAAATTGATAAGCCTTTAGCCCAACTCATCAAGAAAAAGGAGGACCCAGATAGGTAAATTCAGAAATAAAAGGGGAGAAGTAAAAATCGACCACCACAAAGACACAAAGGATTATAAGGAAATACTGCAGTTATATGCCAATAAATTGGACAGCTTGGAAGAAATGGATACATTCCTAGAAACACATAATCTTCCAAGGCTGAATCAAGAGACAGAAAATCTGAACAGACCGATAACAACTAAAGAAATCAAATCAGTAATAAAAC
The DNA here is from genome assembly GCF_014108415.1 of Molossus molossus. Taxonomy (NCBI): domain Eukaryota; kingdom Metazoa; phylum Chordata; class Mammalia; order Chiroptera; family Molossidae; genus Molossus; species Molossus molossus. The sequence goes on from NW_023425344.1 coordinate 190,127,453, forward strand.
TCCCAAAAAACAAAAACCCTGGACCATTAGTTTCACAGGCCTTTCATCAAACATTTAAAGAATTAGTACCTATCCCTCAGAAACTATTTAAAAAATTGAAGATGGAAGGCTCCACAACTCATTTACAAGGCCAGCATTACCTCCATACCAAAACCAAAGACACCACAAAAGAATAAAATTATAGGCCAATATCCCTGATGAACATAGATGCAAAAGGCCTCAACAATATATTAGCAAACTGAATTCAGCAATACATGAAAAAGATCATATACCATGAACAAGTGGGATTTATTCCTGGGGTACAAAGCTGGTTTAATATCAGTAAATCAATTAGCATGATATACCACATGAATAAAATGAAGCATACAAATCATAGGACCATATCAGTAGATGCTAAAAAAGCATTTGACAAAATCCAACACCCATTACAATAAAAAAAGAACTCTCAGCAATTTGGGGTAGAGGGAATGTACCTCAACATAATAAAGGCCATATATGACAAAGCAACACCTAACATCATACTCAATGGTAAAAAACTGAAAGCTTTGTCTTTAAGATCAGGAACAAGACAAGGCTGTCATACATTCAACACCAAAAAAAAGTCTAGAAATAAACCCATATTATATAGTCAATTAATCTATGACAAAGGAGGCAAGAATATACCTCCTTTGGGGTAAAGACAGTTTCTTCAAAAAAACAGTGTTGCAAAATTGGACAGACATAAGCAAAAAATAAGCAATCATTTTCTTACACCAAATACAAGAATAAACTCAAAATGGATTAAAGATCTAAAACCATAAAACTTCTAGAAGAAAACATAGGCAGTAAACTCTTTGACATGGCTTTTAGTCATATTTTTTGAATATGTCTCATTGAGCAAGAGAAACAAAAGAGAAAAATATACAAATGAGATGACATCAAACTAAAGAGTTTTTTGCACAGCAAAGAAAACCATCAACAAAATAAAAGACAGCCTACTGAATGGGAGAAGATATTTGCTAATGATTATCTGACAAGGAGTTACTATCAAAAATATATAAGAACTCATACAACTTAACACACACACAAAATAAACCCCCCCAAACAATGCAATTAAAAAAGGGGCAAAGGACCAGAATAGACAATTGTCCAAAGAGGACATACAGATGACCAACAGCCATATGAAAACATGTTCAACATCAGTAATCATCAGGGAAATGAAAATCAAAACCACAATGATGTACCACCTCACACCTGTCAGGATGCCTAGTATGACAAAGTCAAGAAATAAGTGTTGACAAGGATGTGGAGAAAAGGGAACCCTTGTGCACTGTTGGTGGGAATGTAAATTGGTGCAACCACTATGGAAAACCCTATGGAGGTTCCTAAAAAAAAAGCAAGCCCTGGCCAGTTTGGCTCATCTGTTGGAGCATCAGCCCGCTGACTGAAGAACTGTGGGTTCCATTCCTGGTCAAGAGCATGTACCTCAGTTGTGGGTTCAATACCTGGTCGGTGTAGTGTGAGAGGCAACCAATTGATATGTATCTCTCACATTGATGTTTCTTCCTCCCTCCAAATCTATCTGGAAAAAAAAAAATCAATGGAAAAATATCCAAACATCAATTCAAAAAGTATATGAACCCTTATGTTCACTGCAGTGTTCTGTACAGTAGCCAAGATATGGACGCAGCCTAAGCACCCATCAACAGACAAAACGATGAAGATGTGGTACATATACACAACAGAATATTAGTCAGCCACAAAACAGAATAAAATCTTGCCATTTACAACAAGATGGGCCTAGAGGATATTATGCAAAGTGAAATAAGTCGGACAGAGAAATAAGATGTACAAATCGCCAGTTTTAAAAACAGTCGTGGGAATGTCAAGTACAGCATAAGTCAATATTATTGTAATAACTATGTATGGTGTCAGATGGGTACTAGACCTATCAGGGAGATCCCTTCATGAGGTTTAATCACTATGTTGTACACTCAAAACTAATATAGTATGTCAACCATAATTGAAAAATAAAGACAAAAAAAATAAAAAGATTTTGAACAAGGATATAGTGCTGAGCAGTCCGGTACTGCTTAGTCCCGGTAGCAGAGGGGCAGGATTTGGTGTCTGTAAAGATGAAAAGTGATCAGAGGAGGCGTTAAGGTCATAAAGGAACAGAGGAGGAAGGGCTTCCAGAGGGAGAATGAAGAACTTTCTGATGAACAGAGGAAAAGAGTCCATCCCGGAAGTGATAGCAGTGTGGTTGGAAAAAGCAACAGGGAGACTGGGTGTATGTGTGTAGGGAAGGGGGTGTGTGTCCAAAAGGACCCCAAGTTTATACAGAAAGTCCAACTGGAAAAAAAGTGATGTGTTTGAAGCAAACAGCGTTTACCTGGAAGTGCCCAGCTAGAAGCTAAAAATGCAAGGAAAATTTGATTTTTATTTTATCCTCACCTGAGGATATTATTCTATTTATCTTCAGATAGAATGGGAGGGGGAGAGGGGGAGAGAGAGAGAAACATCGATGTAAGAGGGACATGTCGACTGGTTGCCTCCTGCACCACCCCAACCAGGGCCGGGGATGAACCGCAACCAAGGTGCGTGTGCTTGGCCAAAATCGAACATGTGACTCATTGGTCCGCGGGCTGACGTTCTAACTGCTGAGCTAAACCAGCCAGGGTGCAAGAAAAACTTTAGAAGATAATTGCAAACATATTATCAGTCCAAGTAGGCAAGGCAGGGATAGGTTATGAGGCATAAATCTGAGGGACCCAATGCTTTAGAGGCTGATGGGTAAGAATAACTAGAAAATGTATTTAACCCAGGAATGCGAGAGTGCCTTGAACTGTCACGTTGATCAGTGCTACACCATGTTCATCATCTTCCTCTTATGAGCACAGAATACTTAGTTTGTGGAACAAACATCCACATGCTAAAAACAATGACAAGATTACCACATGGGAAAACGATTTCTTCCTCTTGTGTATAGATATTCGAGTCAAAACACTCCCCAAAACTGGAAAGTTGCATCACTCAGCACCAGCAGGGCTACTCTCCTTTAGGATATTGGTTTTTATTTTATTGTTATTATTATTATTATTATTATTATCATCATCATCATCATTTTTTTTCCACAGAGGATTAAAATAGGTGTGTCTATGCTTAGTTTACTCAATGAACTTGAGAGAGTCTAGGTTAAGTAGTGGTCTGAGCAAAGGCTTTATTAACTCCTCCCTCTAAAATGCTAAAGTGAGCCCTGGCTGGTTTTGCTCAGTGGTTAGAGCATCAGCCCACGGACCAGAGAGTCCGGGATTCAGTTCCTGCTAAGGGCATGTGCCTCAGTTGCGGTTGTCCTCGGCCCCGATTGGGGTCATGCAGGTGGCAGCCAGTCAATGTCTCTCTCTAGCATTGAGGTTTCTCTCTCTCTCTTCCTCCCTCTCTCCCTCTCACTCTATCTGAAAATAAATGCAAAAGTGTCCTCGGGTGAGGATAAAATAAATAAAATAAAATAAAATAAAATAAAATAAAATAAAATAAAATAAAATAAAATAAAATAAAATAAAATGCTAAAGTGATTTTTAAAAAAATGCTCAAAGAAAAGAAAGCCATCAACAGACCGGAAATCAAGGGGATTCCTGGCAGAGAGAAGACAACTATCACTACCGTACACTAACGTATACAATTAGCCAAGAAAAAAAAAGGTGAGATATAAATGTTGGGAAAGAAACGTTAGAACTGAGAGTTCAAAAATAGATTGAGAATCTGTATTAAATTTCTTTTTATGGCAGCAATACCCAAATAATAAATGTAACCATGAAAATTGATTCTCTGACTCAGGAATGAACATAGGACCTATATGACGAAAACCACGAGAGAACTAAATAAATGGAACAGCAGTACGTGCTCCTAGAAGAGAAGGTACAATATTGTAAAGATACAGCTTATTTCCAAATTGGTCTGTAATCCAATCCCATTCTAATCATAATCCTAAAGTGATGTCTATTTAATGGATTCTTTTTTTTTTTTTTTTTTATCCTCACCCGAGGATATTTTTCCATTTTTTGTACAGATAGAGTGGGAGGGAGAGAGAGAGGAAGGGAGAGAGAGAGAGAAACATCGACGTGAAGGGACACATCGAGTGGCTGCCACCCGCACGACCAACCAGGGCCGGGGACAAACTGCAACCGAAGTACGTGCCCTTAGCGGGAACCGAACCCGGGTCTCTCCGGACCGCAGGCCGACGCTCTAACCACTGAACCAAACTGGCCAGGGCTAATGGATTCTTTATAAACTTGTTTTTAGAATTCACTTTAAACAATTCACAAAAATAGCCAGTACATTTTTAAAAAAAGAACAATGGGGGAGATGAGCCGTATCCCATCTGATATTCAAACGTACTATAAACATATAGTCATGACAAAGTGCTATTAGTAGCAGAAAAGACAAGTCAACCAGAGACTACATTCAAATCAGTTGGGAAAATGGGTCTTCTATAAACAATGCTGAAATATCTACCCCGACTCTTCTTTTAGAAGAAGTGAGTCCTACTTCACACTACACTAAACGGATTCCGGAATGGATCAGTGATTGAGGACACAGAATACTTTCTTTATAGTCTTGGGACAAGGATGACATTCCTAAAGAAGACCCAAACTCCAAAAGCCATAAAGGCAAACATTTAGGATGGATTAACACTAGCAAGCATGCGAGGAACTAAGCCTTCCCTACCCTGGTGAAGTTTGGATTGGCAGAACCTATTCTATAATGATGTGGAAGTAGCCAAATGTTAATACACATAAACTATGACTCAATCTCAGGCGTCTCTAGGAATCCCCCCTACAGACATAATCACGCATGGGTGCAAGGCTATGTACAAAAAAATTCCATGCAACCTTGTTTCCAATAGCCTGAGAGAAGAGACACTATAAAATACACAGCAGTGAAAGGTGAACTTAGTTTACCCCGTCACCCGGCAGAAAGCACTGTGACAGAATAGCCAGGCAGACCCGAATGTTCTAAGAGAAAGGGCACCTAAGGATGAATCAAAACAGGTGGTCCAGATGGTTCATAAAATGCAAACATCACAATACCAGGAAGGCCTGGAGAGATACACTATTTTTTAAAAACCAAATGTTTAATATTTTTACTAAATGGTGTCAATATAACTTTAAGCAAATGCCAAATGGAAGCCCAGGAATTCATGGAGGAAACAATCTCCCAGACCAGAAGCACCAAGGCGGCCTTGGCCTCCTGCCTCGCCATCAGTGTCTCTGGCGGTGCCAGGCAGCCATGTGTCCAGGTTACTGCAAGTTCACCACGTTGTTTGCTATGCTCCAGGCAGGTTCAGCTGCTGGAGTCAGTCCACTGACTGAAACCAACAAAGGCTAGACAACCAGTTCCTTCGAAAGGTTGCAAATACCACCCTTTGGGACATTGGTGCCTGTGGTTTTTTCTCCCTGGGCCTCCTGATTTCTCAGTACTGTGACTGAAGACATGGGATTCGGGCCAGCGGTGTCAGCTGGTGTAGACGGAATGACCTCCACAACACCCGCAAAGGCACCAACGCAGTAGGAGTCCGTCCCACTCAGTGTCGGTGAACATCCGTTAACTACCTGGCCAACTGTACTCTGTGCCACCACCTCCGGGGGTAAGAGCTCTGCATCACTGAACAGGGAATAACACATACAGCGCCGTGAGGAGTGCGCAGCTTCTTCAGTCACCAATTTATTAGAACCAAGAACAATTGTAACTTTTTTCCAGGGTTTTCACAGCCTGTGATCTTGAGCAGTTTGCCAGAACCATTTAAATCTCTTCAGTTAAATCAGCCAAACCCAGCAGGCCAGCGGTGATTTGGTCAATATGAGCAACTGGCTTGGTTCTGTAGAACCAAACTAAAATGGAGTCACTTATGTCAGGGACAAAAGAGAGAATCAACACAGGCTCATGAAGGAAACTTAACCTAACCTCACTCTTCTCAGAAATCAGCAGAGGATTCCAGCCAACCCCCAAATACCAAGTCTGTTTATCTCTGAAATTTCCTGTTCCTGTCACTCAGCTGTCTTGATCCAAAACAGGTATAAAGACCCCTAGGCAACCAATCAACTGACAAAGCCAAATAACTTCCACATTTACCCATAAAATAACGTTTATTTTTCAAAGAAAAAATGGCAACAGCCAATTAGAAACCTACTTATTTTTCAACTCCAATTTTGTTTTCTTTAAATTTAGAAATGACTTACTGATTTACTGTTTTAAACAACCCCCACCACCTTTTCCCATTTATTTTTTAATCCACACCTGAGGATATTTTCCCATTGATTTTCAGATGAGGTGGGGAGAGGGAGGGAAACATCAATGTGAGAGAGACGCACTGATTGGTTGCCTCCCGAACAACCCCAACCAGGGCCAGGGATTGAACTGCAACCCAGGTACATGCCCTTGACCAGAGTCAAACCCGAGACTCTTTGGTCTTCGGGCTGAAACTCTAACCGCTGAACCAAACTGGCCAGGACCGTTTTTCCCTTTAAATGTTTACCATCTACTCGTGTGAGTCCTTCTAAGGACGTTGCTCCAGCATATATCTCCAGGTCGCCAAAAAATGCAAAAACAAAATTCCATCATGCATCTTAAGGGCTCCAATTGTCAAAAATAGGGGGAAGAAATCTTTGGAACAGCCAATTAAGTTGAATAAAAAAAGAAATCCACACAAACGAGGTTTGGTCGGGGCAGGAATCACTTCTGTGTTCCTGGTAATCTGATCCCGTTCCATGAATGCTTGTAATTCATCCTCCCTGTCCTAACCATGTTATAATTTGAATCCAGTGATCCAGCTCCAAGGATTGGGATCCAGTCAGCCCTCTCCAATCCAAACCTTTATAACCAGCAAAACCGAAAAAGAGGAGGCAAAATGTCAGATACTGTGATCAAAAAGTTTTCTGGGGAATGATGAGTTATGTCTGTCATCAGTTTAACTGATGTACATCAATAACCATCAAATTCCCCAAAACAAGTTTCTGGTGTACTCAGTAATTATAAGACACTGAAGAAACTGAAAATACAAATAAATAATTTAAATCATTAAGATGTCTATACTATCCAAAGTGATCTACAGATTCAACACAATCTCTAGCAAAATACTAATGGCTTTTTTTTTTTTTTTCTCACAGAGCTAGAACAAATAATCCAAAAATTTATATGGAACAAAAAGACCCTAAATAGCCACAGCAATCTTGAGAAAGTACAAAGTTGGAGGGATCATACTACCCAATGTCAAACTATAGTACAAGGATATAGTAATCAAAACAGCATGGTACTGGCATAAAAACAGATATATAGCTCAATGGAACAGAAAAGAGTGCCTAGAAATAAGCCCACATGTACATGGTCAATTAATATTTGACAAAGGAGGCAAGAACATACAATGGGGTAAAGACAGTGTTGGGAAAATTGGACAGATACATGCAAAAAAAAAATTAAACTAGACCCACCTTTTTACACTATACACAAGAATAAACTCAAAATGGATTAAAGACTTAAACATTAGATGCAGATAGAAGAAAACATAGGCAGTAAAATCTTGGACATTTCTCATAGCAATATTTTTTTCTGATATATCTCCTCAGGCAAGATAAATAAAAGAAAAAAACAAATGGGACTACATCAAACTCACTCTCTCCCTCCTTCCCTCTCTCCATCCTTCCTCCCACTCTCCCTTGGCGAAAAAGAAAAAAAAAAAGGCAAAGGACCTGAATAGCCACTTATCCATACAGATTACCAACAGACTTAGAAAAAGATGCTCAAAGCCCTGCCCGGTTTGGCTTAGTGGTTAGAGAGTTGGCCTGCGGTCCAGAGAAAAAGATGCTCAACATCACTAATCACAGAAATGCAAATTATAACCACAACGAGGTATCACCTCACACTGTCAGAATGGCTATCAGTACAGTCACCAACAAGTGGTGACAAGGATGTGTGGAGAAAAGGGAACCCTCGTACACTGTTGGTGGGAATGTAGACTGGTGCAGCCACTGTGGAAAGCAATATGATGGGTTCTTAAAAAAATTAAAAATGAAACTGCCTTATGACCCAGCAGCTTATAAGGTATATATACGAAGAAACCCAAAACTAATTTGAAGGATTATTTTCACTCCCATGTTCATTGCAGCATTATTTACAATAGCCAAAACATGGAAGCAACCCAAGTGTCCATCAACAGACAACTGGATAAAGCAGATGTGGGACATACATACTATGGCTACTACTGCACCATAGAAAAGAATGACATCTTACCATTTGCGACAGCATTATGGACCTAGAGGGTATTATGCTAAGTGAAATTAGTCAGAGAACGACAAATACCATATGATTTCACTTACAAATGAATTCTAAAGAAGAAAATATAAGAACAAACAAACTAGAAACAGACTCATAGATACAGAGAATATATTGATGGTTGCCAGAGAGGAAGGGGGTTGGAAGACTGGGTGAAAAAGGTAAAGGGAGTAAGGAGGACAAATTTGTAGTCACAGAATAGTCATGGGGATGCAAAGTACAGCATAGGGAATATAGTCAATAAGATAGCAATAACTATGCACGGTGCCAGGTGGGTACTGGAAATATCGGGAGGAACACTGTAAAGTGTGATTGTCTAATCACTATGCTGTACACGTGAAACTAATGCAAAATACTGAATGTAAACTGTAATTTAGTATTTTTTCCTTAAAAAAATAACAAAATAAAAGAAAAACAAACTTATAGATACAGGGAACAAATTGATGGTTGCCAGGTGACAGGAGTGTTGGGAGGATGGATTTTAAAAAAGGGAAGAGATTAAGAAATACAAATTGCCACTTATAAAAAATAGTCAAGGGGCCCAGACAGTGTGGCTCAGTGGATTGAGAGTCCTCCCATGGACTGAGAGGTCCCCGTGGGATCCCCGTCAGGGCACAGGCCTGGGTTTTGGGCTCTATTCCCAGTAGGGGGCGTGCAGGAGGCAGCTGATCATCGATGTTTCTCTCTCAGTGGATGTTTCTATTTCTCTCTCCCTTCCTCTCTCTAAAAAAATAAAAATCAATAAAAACATTTAAAAAATAGTCAAGTACATCATAAGGAATATATATAGTCAATAATATTGTAATAACTGTATGGTGTCAGATGGGTAGGGTGAATACTTTTTAAGTTGTATAAATGTCTAATCACTATGTTGTACACCTGACACTAGTATAATACTGTATGCCAATTGTAATTGAAAAATAAAGAATTGTACATGTTGTATTTAGAGACAATAAAAAAGGAAATTGTCAAGTTACTCCTAAGAATAAAGCCTTATTGAATACCAAGGAAAACCAACTGAGTTTTTTTAAAAGATGCATAAATTTATTAAAACTTTGAAGACATTTAACAATTTATTGAAGTCAGAAATATAAATTCTTAATATTAACTCTAGAAACCTGAGCAGCTCCAGGAATTTGGTTTCAAAGGCTTTAGAAAGCATTCTTTGTAAAAGGTGTTAATATTACATTCTCTATTAGACTGATACTTGGAGCACTTTTGATATCATTTTACCATTTCCCCCCTGACCCATTGCCTTGATAAATTAGCAATAACACATGAAATTGTAGATAGATGAGAGAGTCATATTCATATTTATCTAAATGTAGCAAATAGCACCAGGTTTCCCATCTAATGAAATGCAGTGTCTTTGACAATTCTTTGGAACAATAAGCCTTTAGATTCCTATTTGTCCCCAGGCAGAGAAGAGCCACTCAATGGCCTTTGTCTTAACACCTTTGAGTGTTTGTCCGGAGTTAACACACTGGCTGAATCATCACCACAGGACTCCTTACAGGGATGCAGGTAAATATGTCTCAGAAGGTGCTTTACTCTATTCTGTTCTTTCACATCTCAAATTCACTTGGTTGGTCAAAGTCAGGCAGGTAGAAATGGGTTAAAAAGTTTGCAACTCACAATAATTTTGTCCACAAATAGGTTAAGATTGTTGCCATCAAGCATGACAGAAGAACCTGAACCAGCATTCTGCTCCAAGATACAACTGCTGGTGTGAAGGCATCACAAAAGCCATCCTAGAGGGGGAGGGAGAAGAGAATTAGATGGTTTCATAATGCAAAAAAAACCAGAAGTCAATAAAATACACAGAAGGTTCGAAATGAGAAAGTAAGATAACTCCTGGATTTTAAAAGTAAAAAAAAAAAAATACCAATAGGCAAACTGCAATTAGGAACTTTTTATGAGTTAGGATTGGTAAGAAGTAGTCCAATATGGTGGATAGAAAAAGACCCAGGGGACACTTCAGTTTGTCACTTAGAGCAGGAATATTCTATCGATTCTTTTGACTCGCTTCTTCCAAAACTCAAGAGGAAGGGAAACTACTCTTGTGCACACCTTTTTATTGTGCTTCACTTTATTACATTTCACAGGTGTTGCAGGTTTTGTTTTTGTTTTAAAACACAAATTGAAGGCAAGACACTCTACACAAAAAGATTATGCTCACTTCATTGTGGTGTTCTGGAATCAAACTCACAAGATTCCTGAGTCAGACCTGTATATCATGTTCTTTCCTGAGCAAGGAGAGATGCCATTTGGGAGGCTGTCAAATCACTAGGTTGAAAGTGATCACAGCAAGCCACTCCATTAAAAAAAGTGGAGAGAAAGGGGATTGAAGTCCAGACTCTAGCATTTTAACTGCATCTGGGAGAGTGGTGAGCATCCTGTTTATGAAATTGGAAAATTTTGGCTTCTTCATGTTAAAAGATTATTCCTTTGCCAATGTTGATTAGCTAAAAGAACAAAAACAATGCTGCAGCCCCCCCCCCCCCCCATCCCCAATCAATTTCTTTTTAAGTGCAGAGGAGCTCAGGTGGAGTTCTTAGCATTCACAGGCTTGGATGATTGAAGAATCTCACACACACACTGGGAAGAATGCAGGAGTTAAAACTTAACATCTCAAACAGTTTATACAAGGTCAAGGCTCTGATTTGGATACTACCTGTCCTCCACAAATAGAACCCAATTCATCACCACAGGTCTAACACAAAATTTTGCCAATAGGAGGCTACATTTCCTACAGTATCTTGCCTAGATCCCTGGATTTTTTTTTAATGGCTGGTTTTAATAGTTTGGCTGTATTTACTTTATAGTCTGGGTTACTTCAGTCTTTGATTCAATTCCAGTAAGGATGAGAGGAAAAAAACAGATTTAGTTCGGAACCCAAGAGGCTACCCTCTTCCGGAAGGGTGGGGCTTTACTTGACCTTTAGCTCCGTTTAGGGGCTGTAGGCCAAGGGCCTGCCCCTCTAGCCCAGCGATTTTCAACTGGTCTGCCGCAAGCACTTTTAAATCATGGACTACCTGACTATTTAGGGGCATTGACCTCTTTTCCCTTAGAATTCACCGGTTCTCAACCTGTGGGTTGCGACCCCTTTGGGGGTCAAACGGGGTCGCCTAAGAGCTTCAGAAACCACATATTTCCTATGGTCTTAGGAGCCGAAACACCGCTCCTCTATCCGTCTCCAGGCGTGTCCGCCCACTGCAGATCCGCCCACGTACAACATGAGGAACTGTATTAAAGGGTCGCAGCATTAGAAGGGTTGAGAACCACTGACTGTCAAATAAAAAAATAACAACAGCCAACACAATAGTCATCTGGTGTGAATGAATCAAAATTATACCTTTTGTCAGATCGGCAAAAAATAAAATACAGTTTTTGGTGTGCCACAGAATTTTAATAGTTTATATGTGTCATGAGATAAAAATAAAGGTTGAAAAATCTCTGCTCTAGCCTAAACCACAGAGACCAACATGAGGTACCGGATTCCTGGGTAGCTCCCACTGAGGGCTGGGTGCAGGGGGTTGGAAGTGAAGGAAGCCTAGTCAGCACCACCACTGGGCGTCAGTGCACACTCGCCAACACCTGTGGCCTCGGCTCTTCCCGGGGGTGTGGGCGGGAGAAGGGGCTGGCTTTTCATCTTAACGTTTTAGGCCGGTCCTCCCGCCTGCAGAGCTCTGCAAAGGTGCGCTTAATAGGCGGAGAAGAAAGAATTCACCCGGCCTGGACCACTCTTCTGCTGACTTTACCAGCTTGGGGATCTCGATGTGAGCCAAGCGTCCAGACCTGACGTGGGCGCACCCTAAAGCCCACAGGGCGGGCAAGACCAAAGTGTGCAAACCCAAGTCCTGCGCGGCTGCTGCTGAGTGGGTTAGCAAGAGAGCCACCTAGAAGGGCGGTTCCTACCAGCCTGACTACCCCAAGAGATAAGAAAACGGGCATCACACCAAACGTCCCAATGCTGCTGAAACGAACGCCCCAAGGGACTGACGCCCGCCGTCAGGCCCCTCTGGGTGCCAGTCGCTTGGGCCGTCCTGGGATGTCCGCCCGCACAGGGTCCCGCGCCCCGCTCACCCAGCCGTCCTCCACCTCCAGCCAGGAGCGGTGCGGCCCCGTGAGCCAATCGCACAGCAAAGTCACCAAGCTCTGGCAGTCCCGGTCAACGCTGTCATCCCATTCCTTCAGTTCCCACGTGTGGCCTGACGGCGGTCGCTCCAGCAGGATCCCCGTGAAAGTCACGAGCACCACCACGAGTCCCCAGGTGGGGACTCCGCGGTCTGGAAGTATCTCCTGCGCCGCGCGCGCCACCAGCTCGACGCGGTTCCCCCGATATCCGCGGTAGCGGGACCAGAGGAGCAGGTGACGCTGCCGGACCTGGGCGGCCACGGAGCGCAGCAGGGCGGCCTCGCGGGTGGACGGCGGCTGTGCGACGGTGCCGGGCCTGCGGGCGCAGTACTCCAGGTAGTCGGTCAGCAACCGCGCGGTGCGCAACCTCAGCGCGTCCCCCATGGCCCGGGGTCTGCCGGGGACCAGCCGGGCCGGCTTTCTAGGCCGGGGTGCGGCCCCGCCCGGGGAGGGGCTACCTGGCCCCGCCCCGCCCAGGCAGTAGCCTTTTCTAGGTCCCAAGAGGAGCCTTTAATAGAAATCCCACCTGCACCTGTGAGGCCCGAAAACTAGGCGCAGCGGTGGGCGCGCCTCCACGTAGCAGTCAGAGGCAGAGGAAGCCTCTTTCGAGGTTATTGTTCAGCTCTCAGCCTGGGGCCTAGGAACCTGGAGGGGACAGTTTGGGAAGTTGGGTAGACTTTTGCCTTTTCTTAAGAAGACGTTGACAAGGGCTACTCACACCCTCCACTGGAGGCTCACTCGAGAGGACGAGCAGCACCTCCCTACTGGATGGAAGCATCCAGGTGTGTGTGGAGATATCTTCCTTTGGGTCTGGCATAGTGGCAGGATAATTCTCTGTGGGGTGCTAGAATGCCATCATTGGCTGCATTCATTCATTCACTCACTCATTTTTATTCAGAGCCCTTGGGGGTACTCTTAGCACTGGAGATACAATTGAGAGCAACACATGTGGTCCCTGCTTTCAAGGACCCTACAGTCTAGTGATGGGACAAAGAAACAGGCCATCACAGTAGAGTTTAATTATCACTATACTAGGAGAAGCCAAAGGCATATTCAACTCTAGGTTAATGGTTGCTTCTGATCGCTACCATTCCTATATTGCTTGGAGTTCTCTTTAGTTTTTTTTTTTTTAATCCTCATCCGAGGATATTTTTCCATTACTTTTTAGAAAGAATGGAAGGGAGGGAGTGAGGGGGGGGGGGGGGGAGAGAGAGAGAGAGAGAGAGAGAGAGAGAGAGAGAGAGAGAGAGAGAGAAACATCATGTGAGAGAGACACATGGATTGGTTGCCACTCCATGACCCCAGGATTGAACCTGCAACACAGGTAAGTGACCTTGACCGGAATCGAGCCCACGACCCTTCCATCGGTGGGCCAACACTCAAACCACTGAGAAAGAGGCCAGGGCTCCCTTTACTTTTTATTGGCCAATCCCTCATTACTGCAATACCACTATAGTTAATACTTATATTAATCTTTCTCTGTTCAGATTATTCTAATTGGACACAGGCAGATACAGAATTGGTACCAGCAGTAACATTTCTGGGGGTCCAGTGGTCTGGAGCATGTTGAAATATCTCGCCCAGGGTGAAAGATGAGTTGCTGAATCTTGTATCACATACAGGAAAAAGAGGCCCAACACTTGGTAGATCATTTTGGATTTCGGAGGCAACATGTACTACATTTGAGTCTGCGACTCAACCCATCTACAGGCTGGTGTTTTAAGGAGCAGAACAAGAGAAAGGTCCGCAGAACATTCAGGGCGCAGTACAAACCGCTCTCCCGCTTGGGCCTTGTGATCTGACGGATCCAGTGATACTTGAACTGTCGAACAGAGGTACTGCATGGAGCCCCTGGCAAACATCAGTGGGAGAATTACAGTGTAGACCTCTAGGATTTGAAAGCAAATATATGTCCTCTTCTGCAGACAACTATTCTCCTTTTGAAAAGAGGCTGAATGCCTAACCAAGGGACATCAGGTGACTATGAACCTTGAGTTGCCATTATGTTATATGTTGTCTGATCTACCTAGTCACAAGGTTGGGCGTGCACAGCGGCAATCTGTCTTCAAGTGGAAACTGACTGAACTCAGGCAGGTCCACTAGGTACAAGTAAATTGCATGAGCAGATTGCTTTGCTTCTCCCTCATTCCACACCTATGGCCTTCAGTGGGTTGCTTCTGGTCAGGTGACTGAGGGGAAAAGCCTCAAGCCTCAAGCCCATGGGCTGATATTCAAGCCAGATGTGATTGTCCACTATGTCTGGGGCGAGAGATGGCTACACTGATTTATGGGCAGTTGGTGATGGTTTGGCTGGATGGTCAGAGCCTTGAAAACAAGAAGAATGGTGACAAGGAAATCTTGGAAAGAGGTGTGTTTCCGGACCCCTCTGAATGGGCACAGACCGAAGATATTTGGGTCCCATGTGAATGCCCCCAAAGGGAAGTCACTGCAGAGGAGACTCTTTAGTAATCAGGTAGATAAATTTCTGTGCTCTGTGGATGTCAGAAAGCTTCCTAGATACCATAGTGCTTGCTTATGGGCATGAATGAAGAGGCCATAGCAGCAGGGAGAGAGGGTGTGACAATGACAGAACTGTCCCTACAAAGGCTGAGCTGGCAACCAGTGAACTTTGTCAGAAGGAAATATAAATTTCTGTACATCAAATTCCCATTTGAACTGGTTTTGACATCACGGGGTTCCCTCATTAACTGAGTTAACCATTTTGACATATGCCTATGTTTTATTTGCAAAGTGAGCCATTTTACCTTTTTAAACATTGTATTTTAGCAGTAAGCACAGTTTTTCTTAGATGTGGAGTATCTTGGGGGTAAGTGACAAGTCCTCTGGCCCTTCCATTGATAACCCTTAGTAATTTATCAGTTGAACTAAACAATGAATGAATACATGAACTGCCACAGGGGATTTCTGAGGCACATGGTGCAAGGAGGTAGTTTGTAGACACACTTGATTAAAATCCTGTCTCTGCCACTTTGAAGCTGTGCAATCATGAGCAACTTATTTAACTCACCTTGTCTCACTTTCCTTACTTCATAAAGGGAGGTGAAAACAACAACTGCATCTTTAGGCTGCTACAAGGATTAGATGAGTCAGTGTGTGCGAAGTGCTAAGCACAGAGCTGGAGCGTCGTAAAAGCTCTTTACAGAGAAGCTTTTATTAGTATGAATGAACCGGGTTACCATGCTCACCTGACCCACTTTTAACCAAAAAGTGACATTTTGTGTACCTACATAGTTTCTTTTTAAAAAAGATTGAAAATAGCTAGAGATTGACTGCCTATTTTTATATTGGATTTATATAAAATATATATCACCATATACATATTTTAAAAGCTTTATTATAATTCACATACCATAAAATTCACCCTTTTAAAGTATATAGTTCAGTGGTCTCTAGTATATTCACAGAGTTTCTTTACCATCACCACTATCTAATTTTATTACCTCAAAGGAAATATCATATCCATCAGCAGTCACTCGCCACTGGTCCCACTGCTTTCTGTCTTTGTGGGTCTTCCCATTCTGGACATTTCATATCAACGGAATCATATAGTATGTGGCCCTTTGTGTCTGGCTTCTTTCATGTAGCATAATGTTTTCAAGGTCCATCTGTGTTGTAGCATGTGGCAGTACTTCATTCCTTTTTATTGCCAAATAATATTCCATTGTATGGATATACCATATTGTCGTCCACCCCTCCATTAGTTATTGAACATTTACATTGTTCCATTCTGGGCTGCTGTGAACATTTGTGTTCAAGTTTCTGTGTGGACAAATGTTTTCATTTCTCTTGGGTATAGACCTAGGAGTAGGAGGCCACCTGTTATTGGGGAGCACAGATGAAAACATTGACCTCTGCTTCATGGTTCCCGATTTATGACAAAGTTAAGTGTTCACCAGTGATGAGTTGATACGATAAACTTGGTTCAAATACAGGCATTTCCTGTTATACTCTTCACACAAATGCTCCTACCATACTTACATTTAGTTGTTCATATTTATTTAGGTGGTTAAATAATCCAGAGCATTATTCCTGATTCCCTCTCCTCACTAGAGGGTCTGCATCCTTTTTACAATGATGCAAAAACATTAATTTCATTTCTTTCACCAGAAATGGCCCCGAGTCAGCTCACTGTGGAGAATGGGCAATGCCAAAGGGCAGCCTCGCTCTAGCCAGGCCCTGTCTAGAGAATGAGGGTCCAGAGAACAGTGGCCTGACCCTCTCCTATCATAAGTGAGAGTTCAGCCTCTTGTTCTCACAAAGGATCCACAGAGATGAGATTCATCGGCGCTTTCCTCAAGTTGCCTCCGCAGAATTCCTGGCCCATCGCAGTCCTGCCCGGCCCAGGGCTCCAGCGGCCTTCAAGATGTGTTTTAACCTGTGTTGACCCAGTAGCCACGTTCGGGAAATGCAGACCTACAAATCCCTGTTCAGTCAGCTCTCCTGGACTTGGGGGAAAGCCAGGTGAAGTGATACGGTCCCTACCCCAACCTCAGTTAATCTTCTAACCTATCAGCTGGGCTTACCCAGGATCTCAAGTGTCTTCCTTTGAAAAGACGGCCAGGGGTTCACAGGCCTCAACTGGTCGCTGGCCTCTTCCATGGCCTCTCCGTGCCCCTCCAGGATCTCTTGTGTGGCCTGTGGTCATCCCAAAGTCTCCTCTGAGGGCCTATTCTCCAGCCCTCTGCCCCCTTAATACCCTCCTTTCTTCCTCCCCCTTTCCCGAGCATCATCTTTCTCAAAGTGTGGTCCCCACCCTGAGGGTCCCTGAGACCATTTCAGGGGGTCTTCTGAGGTCAAAACAATCTTCATGATAATAATGACGCTTTTTAAAGTATGTGTGACTTTTTTTTTTTTTTTATCCTCACCCAAGGATATTTTTCCTTTTTTTTTTTTTTTGTACAGATAGAGTGGGAGGGAGAGAGAGGAAGGGAGAGAGAGAGAGAAACATCGACGCAAGTGGCTGCCACCCGCACGACCAACCAGGGCCGGGGACAAACTGCAACTGAAGTACGTGCCCTTAGCGGGAACCGAACCCGGGTCTCTCCGGACCGCAGGCCGACGCTCTAACCGCTGAGCCAAACTGGCCAGGGCGTATGTGTGACTTTTTAAAGGCTCATTCTCTCAGGTTTCTAGAGGCTACAAATGTGTGATGGAAGTATCACCAGTGGAATGGGTGAGTGTGCTCTTATGTTTTACAGTTTTTCTCAGTTTCAATGACTAATGATAATATTGAGAGATAATCCACATGAACAAAAAGCCCTTTGGGTCCTCAGTTTTTAAGCACATAGAGGGATCACAAGACCAAAACTTTGAGAACCACCGGCCCAGATGGATTTCTAATTGATGATAATGACTAATCGATAGAGGAGCAGGGTCTGTTTATAGAGATGAGGAAATGGGGGGAGAGAATAGGGAGGAAGAGGGGAAGAATGGAGGAGCGGGAGGGAGAAAGGAGGAGCAAGAAAGAAGACAGGGAGGTGGGAAGAGTGAGGAGAGGGGAAGGGAAGAGGGAGAGAGAGAAGGGAGGAAGGGAACAGGAAAGGGAGAAGGGGAAGGGAGGATGGGTAGACAGACAGAGTTCAAAAGCAGGGAACTAACCCTGCTTATGATGAGCCAAAGGCTGAGCTAGGTCCATTGTATACTTCAGTGCCGTCCCATTTCATAGACCAGGAAACTGAGGCTGAGAGAAATTTGGATGTTATTGCACATCCTATAAAAGGGGTAGAGCTGGGTCTGAACTCAGGGTCACATCCTGTCACCATGCTGTTTCCCTCTAACTTACAGATGAGTCCTAAGTGTCACCGCCTTCCAGCCAGCTGGCCAAACAGCTACGAAAGCCCAGAATGCAAAGTCCTTGACAACCTGTGCTGCCATTAAGCTACTGATAATCTAGGGAAGGGTGGAGGAGCTGGGGGTGGGAAGGAAGTGGATGTGGAGTGCCTGCCGCTGGCCTCTGGCTCATCCCAGTCCAGGGCCGCCCTCCCCAGAGCAGCTGTCCTGACCAGTTCAGGCATTTCCCATCCACACCCATCCCCACCCACCTCCTCATGTGGCTCCCTGCCTCTCCCTTCTCTTCTCTGGCGGGGAGGGTGGCCAAGGCCATGCACACCTAGGGCACCTCCACTGGGCCCCTTCACCACAATCAGCTTGGTAGGTTTGGCCCTAACTCCTCTAAAAAAGGAAAAACTGGTTGAAAAACTTCAGTCAGCATTATTTTCAATATGCAAAATACAATTTATTACTTTTAGTCTACCCTGGAGTCTCCACTTAGTATAGTCTATTCCCAGCTAAGCATTTCATCAATAAATACTAAACACCCCCCACTGTGAGGTGAAATACTTACAGGGGAGGAGGCTCACTGCCCATGGGGTGAGTATTCTACAGAACAATTCATAGGGCCTTCAAGTTGCTTTTTTAATTGGAAAGTTGTGGGCGACTTTGCACATTTACTGAAGATGCGCTCTGCCTCCCCAGACACACAGCTCGAATTCGCTGCCCTTCGGTGGAGGTGACTTTTCCTTTGCCCTGTCTTCCTCCTACCGGAGGCCCAGGCCAGAACACAGAGGCATGCAGGGGACTGTGGCAGGGAGGGACGGGACACAGGAGCCCAGGCGCAAGCTCCGCAATGTTCTGGGAGTGGAGCTCGGGATTCCTGGGGCACTGTGGGGCCTGCTGCTTCAACAGCGGGCAGGAGCTGGGAGGGCCCTGAGCCCATTTCCCGAGCCCCTGCCCCATGGGACCTCTGGGGGAGGGGGAGGGGGCTGACAAATGGTCCCTCTGGACCATGTGCTCTTCTTCCCTCTGGGCTCTTAGAGGTAAGGGGGGCCTTTTATATTTCTCTCTCTCTGCACCAGGGCCTGCTGTGTAGTAAAACCCTCACAGATAATGGAATATAACCATTTTGTTTATTTTTTAAAGACTGATGAAGAAAATGGCCTGGATGACTTTTTATTATTATTTTCATCCTCACCCAAGGACATTTTTGCATTTATCTTCAGATAGAGCAGGAGGGAGAGTGAGAAGGAAAAGAGAGAGAAACATCAACATGAGAGAGACACATCGAGTGGCTGCCACCTGCACGACCAACCAGGGCCGGGGACTAACTGCAACCGAGGTACGTGCCCTTAGTGGGAACTGAACCGGGTCTCTCTGGTCCACAGACTGGTGCTCTAACCACTTAGCCACACCGGCCAGGGTGGCCTGGCTGACTTCTGACTGATCAGCCCATTATGATACCTGACCAAATGGTTTTGAGGGTGGTCCTGCCCCCCCCCCCCGAGGTTCACAGCAGTGCCAGGTCCAGGCCTAGCTGCTGGCTGTGCAGGCTCCAGCTCCGAAAGGGCCGCCCTGAGAGGCAGGCCTGGGGCTGGGCCTGCAAAGCCAGAACTACCTGGGCAAAGGGCCGGGCTGGGGCAGGGCTGAGAGGAGACCGGGAGACCCAGGGCTCAGAAGACAGCGCTCAGACGCCACAGGGCCCAGCGGGCAAGCCTCCGCCAGGAGTGCTCGTTGGTATCCGAGGGGACTTTTTACTTCCCCAGTGCATGTCATCTTCATGAGATGAATTTCTAAAACAAAGAATTAGCCTCTCTATACCTTTGAAAACAAAACGAACGAACAAAAATAAAAAAGGAAAAGGACCCCAAAGCACTTGGTATCTTCTAGAAGAAATTGCCGAATTTCAAATAAAGACAAGATATCTTTTATGTTATTTTGCTCAGTATAAGACAAAGGCATTATTGTTCAAGAACTATCAATTAATTTGCATAGGCAATTACACTCATAACACAATAAATCTGAATATAATGGATATGGACAAGGTCCACTTTAGGCTGAGGGGATTCGACTAATCCTAGTATGTCTAAGGTAAATAAGTTTACCGTCTGGTGCTCCCCCACAGAAAGGTTTTGGCTGCTCTGAGAAACAGCGTTCAGCTTTTCCCTTAAAAGAAAATGTCCTGTCCAAGTGATTCACAAACTAAACATCGGTGCTTCGTTTCTAACAGTTCACACAGAAGAAAATGTTTTATCTGAAAAAAGACAAGGTGATGCAAGACTGGGAAAGACACGTTTACAATAAAAACACATCTTTAAAAAAGTAATTCGAAGTACATTTGGAATTGGAACTTTCTTCTATCACAGATCAATTAACACGGTCCTCTGCATACAGCCCACGAAAATCAGCACTTCCAGCCCTGGCCAGTGTTGCTCAGTGGTTAGAGCACTGGCCCACATACGGGAGTCACAGGTCTGGTCAGGGGCATGTATCTGGGTTGCAGGTTCAATCCCTGGCTCAGGTTGGGGCAGGTGCAGAAGACAACCAATCGATGTCTGTCTGTCTGTCTGTCTCTCTCTCTCTGCTTCCCTCCTTCTCTTCCACTCTTTCTTAAAAAAATAAAAAAAAATCATGGGAAAAAAATATCCTCCAGTGAGGATTAACCAAAAAAAAAAAAATCAGCACTTCCCAAGGAAGGTTCCAAAAGTCACAGTGCCCAGTGAGAAAGGTCAGATTTTGAGGTGCTCTGAAACTAATGTCATTCAAGGAAGTAATATGAAATATATTAAATGCTAATTCTGTTGGTAACAGAAGGAGTTGAGATGAGTATAATTAAGAATAATCTTAAAAATGAATACATTTTACAAAGTGTTCAAAATGAGAAACGACAACACCGTACTGGAAGGTGTTCTGGTGCCGAAGCTCACAGTGGGTCCTCCCAGCAGTAACACTGGAGATGTCTGCCGGACTTCCACCATGGAGTTGATCCCTTACGCTACCTTGTGATACACTCTCAAATCCTCCAGAAGTAAGATCTATTTACATGTGATGATTTCAAATTTTAACCTCAGGTACCTAAGTGTGAGGAGTATCCTGAGGAGACTTGATTAAGCCCAGACCTGCAAAGACACAAACAAATAACTGTTAGTCCCTTAGTACTTAACAACTTGGAAAACCTGAGTTTAAAGGGATAAACTCAGTCTCTTTACACACACACAAACACGTGCACACACACATATACACACACTCAACACATCTATACACATACACACACAGACAACATCCAACATAGAGCACTTGCATGTCTTAGAGAATATAACACTTTACTCTTATCAACTCAAAGGTGCTTGTTTGGGCCTGACCCCCACCGCTCTCCCTTAGATAACTGCCTGAGGGCATCCGTGGCCCCCTACTGGGGACTGGTAACTCTTCCATTGGCAACTGAAACCATCTGCATCCACACAGCTCTCTAGGTACATTAACACCACTTTACAAATTGAGGCAACTCCTGCCCAGGAAGATGAAGTCACAAATAACTTCACTGTTTCAGGAACTTTGCAAAAATCCTTTTATCTTTTTATCCTACTGAATAGACTACTCAAGAATCCTCTTTGGAAGAGACTCACTTCTCAGAACAATACAGAGCATCAGATGACTGGTCACTGCTCAAGACCATCTTCGACACCCCGCCCCCCTAGCCTGTGTCCAGCAATCTTAAACTCTTATGCCACAAATGTGTCCAATCCTAACTAAGTCCCTCCATCAAAGATCTTAAACCCCTGAAACCTCAAGTATCTGCCTCTGCTCTCCCCTTCCAAGATGCTAAGACTGTCAAGCCTGTGATCTACCACACTGAAGCGAGCTTTGCTTTTCGAACGGGCTATTTTGGTAGTATTTCTGGGGAGCTAACATCTGACAGTCATGGAGCTTTTTGAGAAACTTTAGAAAAAAGCCATGAGGAAGACACTTTGCAAAAAAATGCACACACACAAAATCTGGCATAGAATTTCAGGGGCCTCATGCACTTCCTAAAGCCCCTCTGTGGGTTTCTCTGTGACCACAGAAGAACCCTGCACTTTTGGGAGGCAAGAACGGCAATCTGTGGTTTGTCAAAGGCTAGACTCAGAGGAATCTGACCTTTAGGGTCAAAAGGAACCTTTTCGATCACCTAGCCGAACTATTCCCTCAATTACACGCTGATACGTAGTTGTGTAATCCATGCTTGAACCCCTGTGTGGGTGGGGAACTCACTACCTCCCGGGCCACTCATTCCTTCAGTGGCTATGAGCAGAGCTGAAGTCAGAGTTCCACATGACTGTCCGGGCCTATCCTAGCTCTCTCGACTTCTGCCTTCAGGAAGGCCAATCACTCATCTTCTCACACACACACAGGGTAAAACAGAAAATCTCTTACTCTTAGGGTGTGATCCCATGATCCTGAGCAAAACGCAGTCCCATCAGGGGAAACTCGTAGAGTACTAACTCGGTTTTCATGTCCAAATAGGATGGAGACTCGCGACCCCTTGAGAACATCCCAGACGTTGATGGTATAATCATTATATCCAGCAAACAGCAGGCGGCCTGGAAGCAGGAGGATATGGTGGTTATTAAACCATCGCCCTCCTCCCTGTTCTTCTTTTCATGACCTTCACTTGCTTGCACACTTGTTCATTCGCTCACTCACACTCACTCACTCGTTCGTTTGCTCGTTCATTCAATAGACAGCGACTTAGTGCCCACTATGCGCCAGGTACTGTGCTTTGCCCTGGGGATTCATACAGGAGCACGGTTGCTGCCCCCTGTGCAGACACACAAATCATCGCAGCACCACGTGGTGCGGGCTGTAATGAAGTGCTAAGGCATGTGCAATGTGCTATTCAATCAGAGAGGAAGGATCAAGGAGGGCATTGCAGAGGAAGCAACATCCGAGTTGGCTCTTGAGAGCTGGGGACTTGGCCATGCAGAGAACGGGGAGAAGATGCTTCAGGCAGCGGCGGCAGCATGCCCGGAGGCTCAGGTGCAGAATGGGGTGTGTGTCTGGGAAACGGAATGGTCCAGGGGCCCAGCGCATCAGTGCTGCCTTAATGTTCACTAGCAGCCTCCCCGGTTGTGAGGGCAGAGGTGCCATGAGCTTTAGGGCATTGAGAAAGGGACGCTTGCTGCATCCCCTCCACTTCTGAAAAATGTCCTTTTCCAGGTATGACGGGGAGAATGGAAGGCTGGGGCGGAGACGCCTGAAGGTAGTGCACATGTGAGTATTGATCCATCACTATCTTGAAGAACAGAATTGGACGGGCACAGCCTTCCTGGTGTGAACAGGACTGGAGGAAGCCTCTGAGGGCAGGGTGAGGTGGGGGTCAAGAAGTCCAGTGGGGGAAAACTGGCACAAAAGTACACTGCTTAGCATATTGGCCTACAGGAAGTTTAGTTGAGGGGCTGCTTGGCAGAGAGCTGGATTTCACTTAGGTCCTGTTTTATAGTCCTGGGAAAGCTTCTGAAATACAATCTTACCACTGAGGGAGAAGTCCACGCTGGATGCTCCAAATATGATACTCTCCTTGGAATAGATGGCAACCTCCCTGTCTGCCCGGAGGTCGTAGAGGCGACACTGGGGTGCAAACAAACAAAGACACCTTTACTTCTGGCTCCTGGTGGTGAGGCAATGACCACAGAGCCGCGGCAGGTGCCAAGGGCTGGTGTATTTTGAGAGATTAGGGAAATGCCTCTTTTGTTTTCTCTCCTAGTATTTACCCCTCAATCCCAATTCCTACTAATCTCCACGGATCAATGAAGATTTAAAGAAACAGCAAATATAGACAATTTCTTCAGGTACAAAAACAAAACCAAAACCCATCTTTTTTTTTCTTTTTTCTGATAAATGTGTTCATTATAGAAAATTCAGAAAAACTCAGAAATGCATAGAAAATAAAAGTCACCCCAAATCCTAGAGGTATTTACTAACATCTATTTCCTTCAGTCTTATTTCTACTTTATGTGTGTATTAAAAAATAAAAGTAAAATAGGGTGGATGTTTCATTATTACTTTTGGCATTGTATTATGAGCATTTCTCATATCATTAAATAATCTTTTAAAAACCATGATTAACGTGGTTGTTGAATATTTTTCATGTAGACATATCAGAATCTATTTAGCCATCCTCTGATAAGTGTTTTGATGGTATCTAAGTTTTCTCTTTTATAATAAAATTCTAGACATTTCTGTCTCTACCATGGTGACCATTTTTATGTAAAGAATTCCTGATATTTTTCTTATGGTAGCTAAGGGATAGACTCTTTAGGATAGAATTATTTCCAAGAAATAGCATGTCCAGATCCAAGGGTAAAGATAGTCTGACAGCTCTCCTATCATATCCCAGAACTGCTTTCGGGAAGGGCTGGTACCGGTGCCGACTCTGCTTTCCCAGGCTCCTCACCAACCTCCTCCACCACTGGGCATTTCTCCAGCGGCTGGGCGTCTGCCCACCTACACGTGCATTTCTCGGATTAGCAGTAACTGAAAATATTTTCCGTTTATTTGCCGTTTTGGATGTATTGCTCTGTAAATGGTCTGAATTATATCTTTCTTTAAAATTGGGGTCTTTATCTTACTGATTATGCAACCCCACTTCTACCTAAAGGATTTCAACTTGGTCTGTCATATATGTAGCAAGGATTTTCCCAAAATGTATGCACTTACATTTTGTTATATATTTTTTGACATACACAAGTTTTAAATTTTCATTATTATCAAAGCTCTGAATCTATTCCTTTGCAATTTCTTCCATAGTAGTAAATCAGAATGAAAACTATTATTTAATAAGTTATTTGATATTTTCAGGGCACAAGAAGGTATTTTTTTCTTTTAAAAAAATCAGTTAATGTAATTTTTCAATTAGTATCAAAAGCCTTAAAACTAGGCCTATTTTGCCTGGCTGATGTGGTTCAGTGGTTAAGTGTCAACCCATGAACCAAGAGGTCGCTAGTTTGATTCCCAGTCAGGGCACATGCCCAGGTTGTGGGCCTGATCCCCAGTGGGGAGCATGCAGGAGGCGGCCAATCGATGTTTTCTCTCATTGATGTTTCTATCTCTCTCTCCCTCTCCCTTCCTCTCTCTAAAAAAAAAGAAAAGAAAAAGAAATCAATAAAGGAAAAAAAAAAAAACAATTAAAAAAAAACAAAACTAGACCTATTTTTCACTCAGTACGTTCATCTCTGAGAATTAACTCTAAGGAAATAATGAAAACCTAAATGTCCAAAAATTGAAGACTGGTTAAGTAAATGACAGCGTGTCTACAACATGGGAAACTATTCAATCATTAAGAAAATATGACATAGAAAAATATTTATTGGCCTGAGAAAATGTTCACAATCTATTACTAAGTGAAAAAAGCAAATTATAAAGCATTTTGTTAAAAAAAAAGAGCAGAGACAGAAAGGAATTTGCCCAACTGTAATTTTTGTTGGGTAGGAAGGTTAAGGTAATTAAATTCCCCCCAAGTTTTCTTCATTAAGCACACAAATTTTTTTATAATCAGAAAAAAGTTATTTTTAAAAAATAAAATGAGAGCATCTCTCTCTTTTAAACAGGAAAAGCTCTCAGTAACTGAGAAACATACCGTAGCATCATCAGATCCTGAGGCAAAGGCATCTCCACTTGGGTAGTATCTGCAGAGAGGAAGTTTGGGGAGAAAGCACTTTATTTAGAGTGGGGACTCCCAATCCTGGTTGCCCATGAAGACCATCAGGGAGGGCTGTCCCATGCTAGGTCCTTGGAATCAGGGTCTCCACTTCTAGGGACATAGGAACCACTTGTTACAGGGGCCAGAAAGGGAAGCTCCGTTGGCCTGCGGTCCACAGAGACCCGGGTTCGGTTCCCGCTAAGGGCATGTACTTTGGCTGCAGTCTGTCCCCGGCCCTGGTCAGGTCGTGCGGGTGGCGGCCACTCGATGTGTCCTTTCACGTCGATGTTTCTCTCTCTCTCTCTTCCTCTCTCTCCCTCTTCCTCTCTCTCCCTCTTCCTCTCTCTCCCTCTCACTCTATCTGAACAAAATATCAAAACATGTCCTCGGGTGAGGATAAAAGAAAAAGAAACAAAAAGAAAGGGAAGCTCATCCAGCAGACCCGCTGGCTTCGTTTTCTTCCCTGTAAACGAGGGACAGTGACCTTGGCCTTGCAGTGCTGGTGAGGAGTCAATGAGATAAAACGGGCATCTGCACTGGCACAGAACACAGAGCAGGTCCCTTTCCCGGAGTCTTCCCTGACCACATACCTCATTCCCAACACTTGGCCCCGAGCTCAGGGATATGAAAGTGGCTATAAATGCAGACACTGAAGTCAGATACCCAGAGCCACAGACAGATCTCTGCACGGACCACTTCCTACACGGGACACTGGTGGCAAGTGACTTCACCTTGCCCAGCTCAGTGTCCTCCTCTGACAGTGAGGGTGACAGTGCACATTCCCTGTTGTCAAGAGGAAGTAAGACAGTATATGCCATGGGTGTGGCAAGGTGCCGAATAAAAAGCATCCAATAAGTAACGATTACTTCTGTCACAGCTGTTCTCTTTTCCACAGTGGGCTTGCTGGAGGGGG
This sequence comes from Molossus molossus, assembly GCF_014108415.1. NCBI lineage: Eukaryota > Metazoa > Chordata > Mammalia > Chiroptera > Molossidae > Molossus > Molossus molossus. The sequence goes on from NW_023425344.1 coordinate 190,154,281, forward strand.
AGGCCTACGCTGAGACCTGAGGGGACACTGCCGGCAGAGGAAGAGGGTCAGGGTACAGGGTGGGTGGGAGAACGTGCATTTTAAAGCGGTATTTCATGAATACATAGGGTTTAATTTACTTTTGTGGACATTCTATTCTGCACCTTAGTAACTTTGTTTACTCTCTAGTAAATTCTGGATTGATTTCTTTGATTTTCTAGGTAATTGCTGCCCATTTGCAAAAAAGTGATGGCCTTTTTCCTTATCCCATATTTGAGGGCAGGAAGCTAGACAGTTCTTACTAACATTTCTGCTACTAAAATAAGTCTCCTTTTGTTCTTGCTTTTAAGGGGAACAGGTCTAGTGTTGCCCACTAAGTATGACAAAGACTCTCGGGTGATTACATTGTATATACTGTCCGAATGGTGCCATCTTCCAATCTACTTGCCAGGTCCTGACCTCTCTCTTGTGACCCAGTTCATAGATCTGCATATCGGTTGGCCCTTTTCATGTCACCCTGTGGCACTGGGGCTCAGGTAACCGGCACAGAAATACTGACACTCTGGCTAGTGCCATTGTTCCGAGTAACAACCTGTCCTTCAACTCTAACTCAGGAGTCTCGTGTCTTCTAGCTACCAGCACCCACGGACTTGTGGTAGTCTAACTTGATAGCCTGCAGGCTGGGTAAAACCTCAGAACAGTCCCAATTCTAGATATCTCTGTCTCTACTATGTTTTCTTAGTTCCGGCCACCATCCCTTCTTTCTTGAGCTCATGCACTACCTTCTTTCTACCTGGCTGTCACACTTCCGTTCTTGCTCCCCTACCACCTTTTCTCCGCACAGCAGCCAGAGCGATGGTGGCCACACCTCTCCCCCAACTCAACAATCTGGCCTTCTGTCAGGTCCCTGAACATCTCATCTTCCCCCAACTCTTTGTAAGCTGCTCTTGTATCATCCTGGTCTTAACTTTAATATCATCTCCTCAGAGAGGCCTTCCCTGCCCATTCTAAGAAATAACCCATCCCATTACATCTCCTCATTTTAATTTATTCATAGCATTTGTACATGTACATGTGCATGTACTTGTGCATTGTCTCTTCTCCTGCAGGAAAAGTCGAGACCTTGTCTATCTTGTTCACAACTGTATTCCCAGTTCCTGGAATAATGGCTAGCATACAAGTACTCAATACATATTTGCTGAATGAAAGAACGAGAAATACTCAATAGGGAGGATACTATCAATGCCCCTAGTACAATTATATTAGGTCTCCAAGAGATCTGGAGTGCTCAGCACCCCCCCCCCCCCTGTCTTGCTGGGAGACCTCTCCCAGCCAAGCAAACTAAGCCTGGGGCTGGATCCTGGGCTAAGTATCACCCCAGGCCAGGGAGCACCGGAGAACAGGAGTAACGCGAACATCCTACTCACTGACCGGACACTGTTGATGTCTGATTCGTGTGTTTCAAAGGCCTGCACACACTGGCCGGAGCGCATGTCCCACACCATGGCTTTCTTGTCACATCCCTACAAATACAAAGTTACCCAGAGTTACAGCCGCTGCAAGGACTGTCTACAGACAGGCATGAGTCCCAGTTACGGAACACAGACCATTTATGTCCCATCAGTAAGTGCTTTTTGGAGATTACCTACACTTAAGGCCACTTTCCTCAACTGACAAGCCCTCAGAAGCCAGCCTAGACCTTGGAGTGGGAGGGGAAGGGAGGACCCAGCGTCCCCCGTACATGTGTTCTTCTTCGGCAGTTTTCTGGGTGGGTACAAGCTCTCCAGAGCCTACTGCTCACCTTCCCCACGGGCATGTCCCATCTCTTCATTCTTCCCGTGCCCTTCCCAGCGGGCAAGGCAGGCAGGCAGGGGCTGCCCGTGGGACCTCCGTGTCTGCGGCAAAGTCTCAGTGTCTGGGGCAGAGGTGGAGCTCTAGGGGCCCCTGGGCCATCTCACCTCAGCAGCACCCCGACTGGGACTCAGCAAGGTAGGAGCCTGGTCATAGCCCCGCCAGCAGCTCGCTGGTAGCCTTGGGCGTCCACCTCGGGACCTGTAAACACTCTCTCTGGATTGCCAACACGACCCAGGGATCCATAAACAGGAGATCCCCGTGTTATACTGCCACGGTTCCAGGAGCATTTTGATACATTCCTGCAGGGCAGTCTGTGGTCAAGCTTGGGAACTATGATATGGACGCTTGCTTGCCAAATACAAGAAGTAATGGCTTAAAATTGGTGTCCAAGTTGTTAGTTTCAACTCAGAGGACGGTGGGGACAAGGTGCCATAACTGGTGTCTCAGATAGACCCGCAGTGGGCTCACTGAGAATGTGGACGGAGGAATGTCTTCTAATCTTGAGAGGACACTAAATCAGATGGAGCCTAGTGGTCTGAGAGAGATAATATAATCCACAATAATGACAACTGGAGTAGACAGTGTGGTCGAGGAGAGACAAACACAGTTATACAAAGGCACAGGGATGAGACATACACAGATGTGTCCAGCTACCCGAGAATAAAATCGAGGTTCCTGCTACTTAGAGGCCAGAGAGCCCTCGCCTGACGCTCCGAGCAAGGACCCCGACGTGCCTTGGCTGCAAACATCGCGGACAGTGCATCACCAGCCCCTCACCTCTCTCCTGCCGGGCTCAGGGGCAGGTCAGCCAGCTCCACTCTCCATTTCTATTCCCAGCTGTCCACAGAAGGACTCGCCCTACCATTTGCGTAACACATTGCAAACTCTCCTACCTACTGTTCCTAACATCCTGGGGGAGGGGAGAGGCAGGTGCTATTGCGGTTGTGCCCAGTTTACAGCTGACAAAGTGCACAGTCAGGTAGCAAAGCCGGGACCCGGGTACCCTGACTCCTAGTCTGATGATCCTCTGTGTCACTGTGGCCTGTCTGCCCAACTGGGAGCCTCCAAATACTCTTCCCTGTGCCCTGGGGTGGCACAGGGATGGTGACTGGCAGGGTGAGGCAGGGGAGTGTCCCACCAGCCCCCAAGCCCTGATCACAGCACAGCGTTGCTGCCCCTCAGCAGCGGCCTGACCTGTCCTGTGACTGTGTCGAATGCTGTCAGATGCCAACTCTGCTATTTATTTGAGGAATGACATTTTTAAATGTGGCAGATATGCACCCCGAGTCACAGCAGTCACACGAGGAGAACATTCCAGATCTCTGCAGACTGCTGCATGCCAGGAACAGAGTAAGGGGCCGTACAGCCCAGCCCTGTAACTGCCCTCCAGGCACCACCGCTGCTGCAGGAGTGGGGGGTGCAGTGGGGAGCCGAGGAGTTCTTGCAACCCCTTCCAGGGATGCACACCACCTGGTCCCAGGAAGTGACAAGAACTGCCACCACCAGCCTCCTCAGTGGACAAGGGACCCTAGACATTTGGCTTGAGCCTTACCCCAGACACGAAGGTGTTTCCCGTTTCTGAGGGGGCCAGGTCCAAGCAGAGCACGTCGGCCCCGTGCCCGTGGAAGCTCTGCAGCAGCTGCCCACTCTCCACGTCCCACAGGGCGCACGTCCCGTCGCCGCTGGCCGTCAGGATCTGCCCGCGGGAAAGGACAGGAAGAGCGTTGTTGACATTGTTACTTCGGTCAGGGGCAGGTCCGTCAGGGAACAGAGGCTCCTTAAACACACAGACGCACACCTGGCTACAAGAAAAAGTCCATTTCGGCACCCTGTTGCTGAGCGGCGTCTCTGTGCCTGTCCTCCAGGGTGGACGCCGGAGGCCTCCCTGCGGTACCTGCGGGCTCTCTGCCTGCCTGGCGCGTGGGACGCCTGTGAACATTCGCTGAGCAGAGCCGGGACCACTGTCCAGGCCGGACATGTAAGGTGCTTCTCAGAGCACCCCAGTCACTGAGCTTCTTGCTAATACAGAGTATGGGGTTGAGCCTGAGATTCTGTAGTTCTCCCAAACTCCCAGGTGATGCTGATGCTGGCCACTGGACCCCATCTGCAGCAGCAGGGTTGAGGCAATTTGTTAGACACATTCTCCTACTGCTGCTTCTTCCCAGCTCAGGGTGCTGTCCCCGAGGCTCCTGGGGCCTGCGAGGGGCCACACTCCTGCACGCCCCGCACCAACAAGCACGGGCTGTGTGCTGACGACGTCTGGGTGCCCTGCTGGGCGTCAGGATTTGCAGAAAGATTGAGTCTCGGTCTCTACTCTCCTGAAGCGCACTCAGTTGAACAGAATTGGCTATAAAAACTGAAACCAACCTAATTCCCTGTCTTCCATATTAATCAATTCCGGAACCAACTATACTTTCCTGGTGCTGTGATAAACAATACTGTGACCAAGTAAAAATAACCTGCCTGCTTGCTCTAGGAAATACCTGCTTCTGTAAAATAAGACTGTAAACCACCGAAACAACTTACCAAGACTAACAGCTTGCTCACTGAGCCTGGCTTTAAGACCCTTACCTCGCTGGGCTCACCAACCCAAAGCTATTACGTCATCAACCAGTTTCTCACTGTGAGAGGTCCACCTAAGCACCACCCAGCCCAGTCCCCGAAAGCCTCCCAGTAGCCTTCCCTGGCTTCTCCACTGTGAGGCACTGTAGAGATTCTCCAGCGGGGGGCTCCCTCCTCACTGCAGTAGGTCTAAGAAGCTTAGCACTGCTGAATGGCAGGTTTTTCTGAAGGTCTTGTAGACAAGACAGTGGCCACAGTGACACGGTGCCGAGATACAGGCTGGCCCATGGGAGGGGCATCAGGCGCACTCTGGCCACATCTAAGCTGGTCTTAGAGGACGAGTGAGACCAGGTGAAGGAGGGAGGGCACTGCAGGGACCGCCTGCCTCTGCACTGAACGACAGGTGTGCCTGGGAGAGTGAAGACTTTAGCCTGCAGACAAAAAAAAGCCTTGGAAAGCTTCTGAGCAGAATGATAAGATTAAGGGTATATTTTTGGAGAATCTGTCAGGTGAGTGCAGCGATCCCTCGGCAGCCTCTGAATAGTTTTCTTTCTTTCTAAAACAATTATCTTTATTGTTGAAAGTACTACAGATTTCCTCCTTTTTTCCCCCATTGACACTCTCCTCCCCCTCCCGCCCCACCTTCACGGCACTGTTGTCTGTGTCCACTGGTTGTGCATATATGCATATCAGTTCTTTGGTTTATCTCATCCCACCCCCTACCCGCTGAGGTTTTCCAGTCTGTTCCCCACTTCCATATCTCTGAATGGCTCACACAGGAAGAACACTGGGGTGCCTGGGGAAGGCATGGGCAGAGCCACCGTGCGTGAGGCTTGGGCTCCGGCTGAGCATCCCTTCGTGGGGTTGGGAGAAAGGCAGTGGGAATCCAGGGTTCGTGGCTCACAGACCCAGCTGACTGCCTTGCAGCACCTGGAGCCATGAGGGGCCATGCGGGGAACCACACGCCATAGACCTTCCCTGTGGCCCACCTTCTGGCTGCTCCCAGGCCTGGATGAGGTGATAAAACAGTGCAGGAAGGGGCTCTTGCAATATTAAGTGCCCACATCAGAGAGCCCTCTGTGGGTGATAATTACTGATGGCTCGGGAAAGAAAACAGGAATTCAGGCCTTCAGGACTTACCGCTAATGGATGCACCTCCAATTTCCATGTGCTGGTGGTCTTCCCTCCTCTCCCTCCTCCCCACCCTCTTCCCTTCCCTCTTGCAGGCTAGGCCTAGCGCTTACATAGAATCCCCTTCCTTCTGCAGGGAGCGGACACAGTGCAAGGAGGGGAATCTGCTCCCACCCGGACTGGCCCCACCTGCGGCCCGCCGGAGGCTGCGCTGTCGGGTGGGTTTCCTGCGGGCAGCCTGGGATCTCTTCGCAGCCACGAGAGACCACTTTGGAGCACCTCTCGGAGCAAAAGCTGGATGAGTTCCCAAGCTCTCAGGCTTCTTGAGTCTAGTTCCCAGGTCCTCCTCAGAGTCCCCACGGAGAGGCAGCTCTTAAATGTGGGGAATTTCCAAGCTGCAAAGTCCCTGCAGCTGTTCATGGGACACCCTGCTGATTCAGCTTCCCTCAACTTGTCAGGTGTGCATCTGAGAAGATGAGCAAGGCTGGTAAAAGTAGCTCATGAACACACAAGACTTAGACCGTGTCTCAATGTGTAATATGCTACATCTTCCTCCAGGCTCTCCGGCCCACACCCACTAGCGCCTGCTCCGTGCCACTCCAGTCCTGACACCTGCAAAGGGTCAATACTCTCCAATCGGTTTGGGGACACTAGGTCCAAACAATCTGCCTTAAATGATTACCACAGACTAGCTCTTTAATTTGGCGATTTTCCATACCGTTCTTGTCAAACAAATGAATAGTTTTCAAAAGTTAAAAGGAAATTTTTAGTATGTAAAAACTATCTTTGTGATCTTCATTACAATGTAGGTACAAATACATTTTAAAAACCAAACACTCATTACCATAAATGCACGAACTAGAACTCACTCGGTCTCACGGGTCTATTCTGGAATGTGAAGAATTTGTAGGTTTACTACCTTAGTCTTACAACCAGCCACCTGAGTTTTCCTTTTTTTCATCCTTGATCTTAGATATGGGAGAACGAGGATGGCTCATTAGTTCATTAGTACCCAACCCAGGCTGTGCATCTGAATTTCTGTGTAAGGAAGCTTTGTGTTAATATTCGTAATAAAACAGTAAGAGCCTAACACTTATTGCTATTTACCAGGGACTGTATGTATTAAGTGTTTTACATGAATCATCTAATTTAATCCTCAGAAAAACTTAAGGGAGGAATTTATGACCATCCTCACTTGCTGGTGAGAAAAACAAAACTGAGAATACAACCTTGTCTAGGACCAACCAGCCAGAGGGCAGTGAGCCAGGACTCGATCCCCTGTCACTCTGAGCCAAGCACCCTGCGAGGCAGCCGGCGGGGCTTCCCCCGATTCCATCTATCTGCTTCCAGCTGCTTGTCAGGAAAACAGCACTTTCTACCTGACAGGCGACCCCTGCACCCCCACCTCCAGCATTGTGGCAACAGAGTGAGGGCGATGGGTCTGCACCAGACGCTTCAGATGCCCGACGACCCCCTGTGCCTACATCCATCTGTGGCTTCCTTCTTCCAGACTAGCATCCTCTGTTGCTCTGGCTACTCAGGCTCACCAGCCTCTGGTTCTGGCCACTGCAGCCAGCTGGGGCCACAGCACCCCCTACAGTACAGGTCTGCAAGCTTCCTGATCACAAATACCAGGTATAAGCACCTCACTTCAAGTCTGACACTCCCTTGCCAGCAATTAAACAATGACCCAGTCACCTGGTTTCCCGCCACCAGCCTCCCCTCCCGACATGAGTCAGCTGAAGCCCAGGGGGCCATGGAAGGTTTTAATCAGACTCAGATACTCTCCTGCTTAAAACAAATCCAAATAAGACCCAGCCCCTGCAGGGCTGCCCTCCATCTACAGGGCATTCAGGGCGCCTGTGGTGTGTCCCTGCCCACCTCTCGGGCTGCCTGCCTCCCGCTGCACTCCCCTCGCATCTCACTGGCAACACCCTTGCCCTCCAAGGCGGCCCAGGCAGCTCCTGGCAGCAAGTCTGTGCCCACCCTTCTGCTCCGAGCTCCCAGCGTCCTTGCTGCTCAGTCCCCACTGGTTTCCGGGAAGGTCCCTGAGGACAGAGCCTGAGTGTCCCTGCAGCCCCAGAGCTAGGGGTGGACACCTAGAAAGGTTTGCCAAGCAGATGTGGAGAAATATGCTTTCATAACTTGTCAAGAAAATGTGGTCAAAGTGCTGAAGTAGTGTTTTTATGTTGGGGTTTACTCAAAGCAGGGCATAGATTTACTATCCAAAGCTTCCTCTTTTTTGCACCTATTCTAACAGGAGAGTACAGTAGGCTCGGTGAGGTGTATAAAGTACCCAACTCTGAAGCTCAGCAGCTCAGTGAAGTTGGCACACGTCCTCTCAGACCAGGAGACAGGGATTCCCACCACCCCAGCAGGTTCCCTCTTCCACCCCAACAAGTCAATCAGAGAAGGGTGTTCAATATGGTATGTATTTATCTCAACTCTATCAGTAGCCAATAGCCCTGGCTTTCTTCATTTCTGATTTTATTTAAAATAATAATAACAACCAATGAGGAATAATAGGAGCTTCCTCTTAGCCGCCCCCCCACCCCCCAGGGGAACACTGGAAAAGCTTCCTCTACTCCCCTGGAGTTGTCACCCTGCTGTCCAGCAGCTGACCCATCCCCGGGCACTTGTTTACCTGCATGTCCGAGTTGGTGAAGCTGCAGGCCGACAGGTAGTTGGTATGCATGGCAACAGACTTCTTTTTGGCAGCCATGCTTTCGTTTTTGTCAAATGTCAGTGGATACACGGAACACTTATTATCCAAACCACTAGCATGGAAAGAACGAAGTGTCAAATGTTGATAGAGGGCAATAGAGTAAGTGGATACTTTCTCATTCACACAGACTTTTCAAAACATTTTCTTTCAGCAGTAGCACATATTGTAACCTTTCCCCCAACTTTTACTCTGAAGATTTTCTAATGCACAGTAAGACTGAAAGAATGAACATCCAACCCCTTCACTAAAACTCGTAACTTAACATTTTGTGGGAACAAATTCTGAACTGTTTGAATGCAAACCCCAGACACAACATGTTACATCTAAATATTTCAATGTGCAAATTTACATCTCCTAAGAATAAGAACATTCTCCTATATAACCACTACATAATTATTACACATAAGAAAACTAACAAAAATTCCATAACACCATGTAATAAGCCATCCATATTCAATCTTCCCCAATTGTCCCCAGGATCCGGGGCCCAATCAAGGTTCACACATTGCATTAGGTTTTTATATCTTGTTGTTGTTGTTAATCCTCACGAGAATATTTTTCCATTGATTGTGAGAGAGATGGGGAGAAAGGGAGAGAGGGAAACACCAAGAGGAAGAGAGAGAAACATCGATATGAGAGAGACACATTGATTGCTTGCCTCCCACATGACCCCAACCAGGTCAGGGATTGAATTTGCAACCCAGGTACGTGCCCTTGAATGGAATCAAACTGGCAACCCTTTGGTCCTTGGGCTGACATTCTGACTGCTGAGCCAAATTAGCCAGGGAGGTTTTTATATATTTTCAAAACCATTTAATCTAGGACAGGCCCTCCGCCTGTCTTTTGGTGTCCACAACAGATCCTAGGTTACCTGTCTTACAGAATGCCGCATTCTGAGTTTGTCACACTGTCTCTTAATGGTGAGATTCAAGTACAGCATTTTGGCAACAATGGTACAGAGGTGATACTGTGTACTTCTTTCTCACTTCTTCCTCAGGAGGCTGCGATGCCTGTTACACCAAGGGGTGTGATGCCAACTTTGATTATTTGGTTAAAGGGGGGACAATCAGATCTCTCTCGTTTGTAATGAGTAGTATCTGTGATGTGATACTCTGAGAGTGTGCGAATACACAGTTCCCCAAAAACTTTTCATTGAATGGCTTCAGCATGACTACCTTTGTTTAATTAGATACTACTTTAGGGGTACAAAATAGTGACCTTCTAATTCGATAATTCTTCCTAAACTTATTAGCTGACATTTTCCTGTAAAGAACAATCCTCTTTACCAGCATCACTGTATACCTATGGACTCCTTTTTCTCTTCAGTGGTGCTGTGATCCATTACTTTCATTATTCTATGTGATGCTCAAATCATCCAAATCTGGACAGTGGGGCCCCTCCAAGCAGCTCCTGTTTCCTTTCGATAGAACTCTAGGTTCTTGGACATCTTGCTTTCTGGACAAGAAAATATCCTAGGCTCACTTTATTCTCGTCCTGCCCCAGACCTACACTAAGCTTTGCTTCCAGGAGCCTGCTTCCTCGTGATGAGGAAAGGGATCTAGGAGGGAACGCTCTCTTCTGAAGCCCGGGGGACAGACCCCTTTCACTTCCAACGGCTTGGAACTGCAGGAGTGGACTGGGGTAGTCTCTCACCAGTAACTAGCTTTGGCAAAACTGTTTATAGACCGTGTGGGTGAGAATGACTTGCACTTGGCTGTGGCAATGAGCCAGGTGCTATGTTCAGGGGTGTCCCTGCCCTCCCCCCAGGCGAGCCATGCTGAAACTGCAGGGTCAGTTCTGTAGCTCTGTTGGTCTGGGCATTGCTCAGGATGACCTGCTTTGCTGAGAAGCAGAGAAGTTTTGCAGTGTAATGCATCTGTTGCTGAACCTCTGCTTTAGTATCTAACTCGTTTTTGTTGTTTTATCCTCACCCGAGGACATTCTTCCATTTTCTGTTCAGGTAGAGTGGGAGGGAGAGAGAGGAAGAGAGAGAGAGAGAAACATAGACGCGAAAGGGACACATCGAGTGGCTGCCACCCGCACGACCAACCAGGGCCCGGGACAAACTGCAACCAAGGTACGCGCCCTTCGCGGGAACCGAACCCAGGTCTCTCTGGACCGCAGGCCGACGCTCCAACCCTTGAGCCAAACCGGCCAGGGCTCTAACTCATTTTTTGATCTTGGTTATGCTGTTTTTAGGTTCTCTGAGCCTCAGTTTCCTCAACTATAAAATGAGTAGATCCCACCCACCTATCACAAGGGGCTGTTGTGAAGATTGTGTAGAGTTCAGAATAGCCCTTGACCCATGATAGATGCTCAGTAAGAGGTCATTACCATCACTTTTATATTCTACTTGCTTGAAGGCAGGTACTGTTTTATTCAACTCTGAATTCCCCTAGGACACCCAGTCTGGTGCCTTGCACACAGTTTATCATAGCCAGTATACAATAACTGAATGTAGCCCTCTTGGGGGATATGGCTCTCAAAGAAAAATGTTTACATATATATGTAATTACACACACACACACACACAATTAGCACATTATTTTTGAGAAGGGGACTGTGTCAATACTGTTGGAATTTTAGCTTTCAAGTTTGGAACCAACTGAGAGACAGACCCAGTAGTCAGGCAGATGGAGATATCCCCATTATTACCTATACAGACGGTGGGAAAACGTGGCGTAGGTGGGTCTGTGTGACAATAACGTTAAAGGGATGTCACAAAGCCATGGCTGGGAAACTGTATGTTAGATTATCATTAGAAACTCGAATTAACCATGAATGTTCTTAGCAGTTCTAGGGGAAGGTTTGAGTAGGGGAGATGGTGCTTTTATCTAAGATGAGGATTCAGTCTTTCTCAGTTTAGTTTCTGATGCTGTCCCTTCACCCACTGGACCCCGTATTTTAAAAAATGCTTTCACAGATGTTCACACTGTGAACTTTCTCTGCTTTGGTTTTCGTAACAACCTGTGAGGCGGCCACCAGAGGCCCAGGCCCAGGGGGACAGAGATGATGGTGGCACAGGCCATCCCTCCATCTGGACTCTCCGGGTGTCACCAGAGAGCTATCCGTGCGGGCCTTTAGCTGTTCTCTCGCCTGCTCCCTTGCCCTCGTGGACCTTCTTCCACCGGGCTCCATTTCGTGAGGGGTAAAAGGAGAAAAGGGACAGATCATTGCTAAACTGCAGACGCTGTTCACTGTGTTGCTATACTGTGTACTGCAGAAGGATCTAGCCAATATATTCCTTTTGTAATTTAGAACCAGACAACTGATATCTCAACATCAAATACTGTGCAATTATGTAACCCATCCAACTCTACGCATTTGCTAAAATTAATGCCCAGTTAGAAACATATTATCCCAGTGTTTAAAAAAATATAGAGTATTTATATAGAGTGTATTTATATACTGAGTAGAGAAGAATTGACCTTACCTAATTCGAGGTCTGGCCTATTGCTCCGGCTACTGGGAGGTGATCTCTGAGCCCCCGGGGTGTTCCGCCTGATGGGAGTGTCGGCTTGGGGCTCTGACCACTGGACAGCGATACTGACCCGCCCTGGCTGCAGAAACTGCAGACTAAAGGCATTAGCCTGAACCGCCAGGAGACTGGAGAGTGGAGGTCAGCCGTGTGGGCCGCATGGGATCAAGCTCTACTGAACTCGCCACCAAAGGCTCAGGAGGCTCGGCCGGCAGCCCTCTGTGCCCCAGGCACACACTGCAGCTGGAGGGAACGCTGGCTGTGACCCCACAGGGAGGGCACTGTGGGGCTTCGTGTTTAGACGTCTCCTGGACTGGGTCTGTGCTTCTCTTCCTCTAGCTCAGTGGCTCTCCACCTTCCTGATGCCGCGACCCTTTAATACAGTTCCTCATGTTGTGGTGACCCCCAACCATATAATTATTTTCATTGCTACTTCAGAACTGTAATTTTGCTACTGTTATGAATCGCTATCGGAAATATGTGTTTTCCGATGGTCTTAGGCGACCCCTGTGAAAGGGTCATTTGACCCCCAAAGGGGTTGCGACCCACAGATTGAGAACCACTGCTCTAGCTGGTTCTCATTGTGTCCTTTCACTGTGGTAAAACTGAGCTACACACAGCACTTTCCTGAGTTTGTGCATCATTCCAGCAAACCACTGAGTCACAGGGTGGTTGTGGGGACCCCTGAATCTGCAGCTGGTATCTGAAGAGAGGGGAGTCTTGTGGGGACTGTGCCTTCTAACTGTACAGTTCACTAAACTCTTCTGTATCTACCTTATAATTGTGAAGTATGTATATAAAAATAACTGTCTTACATATGTGATATGTATGTGTGTGTGTGTGTGTGTGGGTGTGTATGTGTCTTTTATTGGGGTCACCTCAGATCCTTTTAGGAAGTAGATGGGGATGAACTTTGTTTTCCAGTTATAAAATGAAGACAGAATCTACTTTTGAGTTCTTAAAACCCGTGAAATCTATGTATGTGAACACGCGTTCCGAAGGCACACCTGGTCTCAGCAAGTGGGGAAAGACAGGGACTCTGGGGACGGCGGCTGGCAAGGCTCTGGCTGGAGAAAGCGCCAGAGTTTTTGCTCAGAGGCCCAGGGTTTTCATATTTGATATAAAACGATTTTCTCCTGATTATAAAAATAATGTGCTTACTTTTAAAAATTTAAAATAAAGAAAATTATAAAGAAGAGGAAAAACACCCATCATCCCATCACCCGGAAAGAACTACTATTGTGTTTTCAGTCTAGTTCAGAGATTTTCAACCAGTTGCCACAGAATTTTTAAAACATGCAATACCTGACTATTGAGTCAGGAGCACTGACCTCTCTTCCCTTCAAAAAATAATAGTAGCCAATATAAATAATAGTAGCCAATAGTAGTCAGATGGGCAAAAAAATTAGTAATTAGTTCATATGTGCCATGAGATGAAAAAGGTTGAAAACTGCTGGTCTAGTTCATCACAGCTAATGCCTCTTTTCTAAACATGGCTGAGATTCTACCATGGACATATTTTAAATGGCCCCACAATTATTTAACAGGGACAGGGGACCATGTTGGTTGCCATTCTTGTTGCCAACCCTGTTACACTGAGCTGCAGGAGAACAGAGAACAAGGCACAGTCTTCCTCGTAATCTGAATGCTCTTTTCACTTGCTACTGTAATTAAGCTTTTCCCTTTTAATGGCTGTATAATATTCCATCCAATTCATATGCCACAATTATTTAACCATTTCCTTTGATGGACAGATTGTTTCCCTTTCTTTGTTTTTGGTTTTATTTTACATAATTCTATAATAAATGTTATTATTCCTATGTGTTTTTTCCTACATTGTGGATCATTGCTTTCAAACAAGTTCTCAGATGTTAACTCACTAGACCAAAGGTTATACGTTTTTCAATTGTCCTGATACACCTTGCCAACATGCTTCCCAAAATGTCTGCATCAGTTTATAGGCCTCACCAACAGCGTTTGAGAGTGTGGGGCATGGGTTTAAGGCCTATACTACTGTCAGTAGGTAATAAAAATAATGATGAAAGAGATGTTTGTGCTTTTTTTTTTTTTATATAAAGTTTAGGGAGGAATTTAACACATTTTTAATAAGCAAACAATAAAAATGACAAATTCTTGTTGTGTGTTTTTACCCACACAACAGTACCCTGTGGTGAGCAGGAAGTCCGAAAGGCTGCTGTAGGTCCTACTCACCCACACGCAATGGCACATCCCGACGGGGCGTACGCACATGCCATTACCCACGTGCAGGGCATGGTGACCGCGTGCTCCTGAAACACAGTGCAAACCGTTCACAAAGTAAACAAGAGCCATTTCTACATGAACATCTTAGTATTTAACTTTTAAAAAGTCACTGGTGATTTTACTGAATTACATTGTAGTTTCAAAGGATAGTGGGGTGGAGTAACAATGAGCTTGAGACTGATGAGGAAACTCATTCAGCCACATATAATCAAACAAATGTTATGTTATATAATCTAAAAATCTCAACTATATATATGTTAAAAATCTCAACTAGCAAAAAAAAATCCTTAGCTTTACTTCTTTCTTTTTTAAAAACAGCGAGAGGAAGGGAGAGGGGGGGAGAGAGGAGGAGAAAAATGGGTTGCCTCCTGTGCGCACCCTGACGGGACTGAACCCGACCCCGCCTGTTCTGCTCCCTGTGTTCTGAGTGAATACTGGGGCTCCTTTTCTTTGAAAGGTCCATCCGAATTTCATTTCCAATACATGTTTTGCCTTATTTATTCTCATTCCCATTTTTAAAGTATGTTCTCGAGTGACTTTTTGCATGTATACGTTTGTTTACGTGTGAGTATACAAGAGCCTCTGTCCCCCATGGGTCCCAAAACCATTCCTGGGAAGGCGTGAATGGGGGCAGGAGGGTGATCTTGAGTTGTGCTCTGGGATAAAAGAGAACCAGTGAAATGGAAGCGTTAGGAACCAGCCTAACAGTCCCTGGTTCTGGGTGGTGGTCGCGTTACCCACACCCTCCTGCAGGCAGACAAGCAAACACAAAGCCATGATCCAACAACTTGGTTCCAACACCAGCAAGACGTGCAGCGCCCGGCAAACCAGCCGTCTGTACTAACTCGGTCCCATTCTCCACCTGGGAAGGGAGGGACCAAGACTAGATTTGTGCAGGACACTCAAGTGCTGGTCTTTCCCGTTACAATTCTCTGTGTCTTTATGGGGAAACATGGGCCCTGAGACTTCCTGTCAAAATTCTGTTGTCACTCACAGTCTTGCAGCCTCTCAGAGGCCGGGAATCATCGACTGCCCTCCAGTGAAAGGGGGCAGGTGGCCGCTCTCTCAGCACAGGGCAGCCCAGGCCCCTTTCCGTGTAAGTAATGGCCATGTCCCTGCCGGGCCACAAGTGGCGACTCCACAGCTCCCCGGAAACCAGGCAGTGTGTGCTCTACGCCACGTTAAAGCGTAAACAGAAGCAACAAAACCCCACGCACTGCTCAGGAGCGCTGGGAGAGACAGTCTTCCATGGAGGTAGGTGATGTAGAATAACGCCCTTTGCAAACTGTGAAGGTGGCATTTCTATCATCCCCCCGGGGCCTGACCATCAGGGACTCGCTCTACAGAAGGGTCTGGGGCCTCACTTGATCGGGTCACCTAACAGCTGCCTACCATGACGTTTACTAAACGCATCCAATAACGCAGAATATGGACACTGCTCAGTGTGTGACAGATACGGGTCTCCTTTTTAAATAGTGGAAAGGAAGACTTTCTCCTAAGGAAACACTGGAATCCACACTAATACAGAACACTCGTCACTGTAAATGCGAGCACGACAGAGGCGTGGAGCACACCCGCTCCGAGACGCTGGGCTTTCCCTTCAGCAGAGGGTCTACAGTGGGGTCTCACTGAGAGCTGTGCATGCTCGGGCCGGGCTGCGGGGCACAGACTGCACTGCGTCCGCGGACAGTGCGGGTGGACCCACCGCAGCCGTGGCCTCACCGCCGTCTGCTCATGCCCACAGCGCTACGGAGTCTGGTAGAGCTGGGAGAGAAAGCTGGACTGGGTAGCTCATCGTCACTCAGGAGGACAGAGGCAGCTGCCTGTGTGCGTGTGACCGGTGTTCCGGGCCAGGCCCCTGCCTGTTTTGGTGTGAGTATGGCCGGTGGTGCTCTGCCTGCTCCTCTGTGCCGAGGGTTTCGGCTCGAGAGAGGGGTGAACACTGCGGTGTTCTGCTGAGCTGTCTTAACAGATGGGCTTTTGTGGGGTTTTCATCCTCAGGCAGGCTCCCCAAGAGGCAGGGAATGAGGACCGCAGCACCTTTAAAGTAGGCTGGGGTTCGGAGGTGCCTCAGTTCACCAGGGACAGCCCTTACCTTGTTAGTGGTGAAGGAATCCCACACGATCACCTTCCCGTCCTGGGGAGGAAAGAGTCAAGAGTTCAGGAGTTGTCAACAAGTCTCCTTCCTTTGTCATCACTGCTGCAGCCCACACTGGGGGTGACTACAATAGCATCTGTTTGTAATACGAACCCCCCAGAGATAACTCCAGGAGCTCTCTGGTCCCTACAACACAGTTGCCTGTGCAGACGTGGTGTGAGGTGTCTCTGGGCCCCCAACAGTGGCAGAAGATGGCTGAGCTGACTTCCTTCAGTGCACGGGTCCCCCAGGCATCCTCGGAGATGGTGTGTCTGCCCTCTGTAGCACGCTGATTGTTTTAATCCCTCAAGGCACTTGGAGCCAAATCTGGTGAACGAGGTGATGGGGGGGGGGGGGGGGAGGCTGTAATGCCACTTACGGGCATGAGCAGGTCAGATGATCTAAAGTGACAAGCTGCTTACTTCGCATGACTTCCATATTCATGCTGAGTGTGGCTGAGGGGGCCTGGACTCAAGGTCAAAGTCAGCAGTTTTGGGCCTTTCAAGATGCCTAAGTACATTGGTTTTTCTGGTCTAATTTCTCTGGCTATCCTCCAAAACACGAGGTGTGGGGAGATGAGGTAACAGTGCAGGGAACAAAGCAAGGGCTCCAGGCCTGTATCTGTGGGTGCTCCCCGCCTGGCGCCCCTGCTTGCTGGGCATGGGATGACTCAGTGCATGGCCCACGTCAGCAGGCACTCAGCGGCTTCCTCCACCGCACCGCCTGCCTGTCCTCACTGCCCACCCACTGTGTGCTCTGGAGAGAAGAGACTAAAATCAGTCTGACGAAGCTAAATGTGTCCCCTCCATGAGCACAGTTTATACACCGGGGCCTATGGACCTGGAGAGACACTGCCTCCACCCCAAGCCAAACCCGCTGATGAATCTCCTGCCCTTTAAGGGGAAAGGGCTTCCCAGAGCCTTCCCGCTGTCTCCAGGTTCCTCCCACACCCACCCAACTCTCTCTGCAGCAGACACGGACGGATGGAGCCTGTCAGCCCTCCTCCCCCGTCCCTCTCTCAGCAGAGTGCACATGAGTCACACAAAAATCCAACATACATTATACTTTTAAGGATAAAAAAGTCTAAAAGACTAGGTCGCAACATGTACGTATCAAATAATCACCTTGTAAACATGAGCATTTGAAAAAAACAACATCTAGAAAGAAATGCTCTAAAGTAAAAAGAATGGTTGTGACAGGGTGGTGGGAGCCAAAACCTTTTCTGTGTCCTCTTTTCCCGTGTTCCTTTAACGCGGTAAAATACAAGGTGACACATTTTTTCTGGACACAACGAAAGTGAGCACTGTGTGACACGCCGGCTTTGCAGCTAATACCGGAGATCGACAACACCTGTCCTGTCAAACGCAACACTGACATGGCTGTCGGATTATTCAGGGTATGTAGTTTTTATTTAAAGGGGTTATAAACAACAAACCAACTTGTCCTTTGGAAAAGCTGGGATGACGGCAAGGGGAAAGGGAAGCCCAAACTGGCTATAAAAACATATGATTTCAGTACAGAGTTGTATGTTCACCAAACGCATGTAACATCCAAATAAACACAAAAAAATACTAAGCAGTGGTTACTCGGCTCCAAGAGTCCCCAGTCATCCCTGTGTCCTGAAAATCACACGGCTGTTTGGGCCCCTTCCTCAGTCTCTCGGGGTTGGCCCGTGTGACCAACGGAATAGAGTGGAAGTGACAGCATGTCACCTCTCAGGCCAGGTCTCAGAGGACCTGGTCGCAGAAGCACGCTCTGCCTCCATCTCCCCCTGGATCACGTGCTCCGGGGAGGCCAGCCACCGTGTCCTGAGCAGCCCTACGGGAAGGTCCACGCGGTGCGAAGCGAAGACCTCCAGCAACCGCCACGTGAGCGAGCCATCTCAGAGTGAGTCTCTGCCTTAGTCCAGCTGCTGGACGCCTGCAGCCCTGACCGACATCCTGACTGCAACTCTGAGAGACCGTGGGCCGGAACCACCCAGCTAAGCTGCTCAGGGTTCCTGACTCTCAGAATCCACATGAGATAATAAATACAGGTTGTTTTAAATTGCTAAATTTTGGGGTAATTTGTCATGCAACAAGAGATAATACATAAGATGTAAAATAAACGATGTCAACTATACAACATGAATGAAAAATTAGATTTCACAAAAATAAATATCTTAAATTTCTTCTTTAAGGCATAAAAATTGCTATACTCTTAAAACATGGTGGCATCTCAACCACTTATGCCCTCAATTTGGGAAAAAACAAAACCCCACTGTTTAAAAATTGGTCGCACTCACAAATAAGACTATGCAATATGCTCAGGAAGAAATCATTTTGAATGGTCTGTCAAATACAGTTTATAACGTTTTAGGATGAGCAATTTCAAATCCCCCCAAATTAGTGAAGTTCTGCAGTATAAAAGAGAACTCTCAGCCATGCTAAACTCATGTCCTTTGGAGAAGAAGCAGAGTCGTACAGTTCAGAAAGGATTTTTGAAAAGGACAGCTCTCATCCCCGAGCTGTAAGTCAGAAAGCTGCCCACCATCATTCAACAGGTGCGACATACCTGTGACGAGCTCACGATCCTCCTCTTATCTTTGCACCAGTCCATGCAGAGAACCTTGTTCCCGTGGCCTTTGAGGGTCCTTCTAGTCTTCATGACAAACTGCCCCAGGGCCTCCACCCGCTCCGCCACCTGGTGCACTGGAAAGACAAGGCTGTCGTCAATCCCGTCACCAAGGACCAGGCTCCGAGCCTCATGCTGGCACAGGGAAGGCACTGGGCTTCTCTGCAGCCACTGCTGCGCTCCAGTGTCCTTGACTCTGCCACGCCCTCCCGTGCTCTCTTTCAGGCTCAGGAGAGGGGAGAGACAACACAGTCATTCTCTCCTTGTGTTTTTCAAACCACTGCCATGTACGCATGTGGAGGGACGACCACCAGCAGACTACCTGGAGTTTGGAAGGCACAGAACTGGGGGTGGCAGGGGCCCTGCTCTGCAAGCCGGGCAGGGCGGCAGCAGAGGGAGACTGCCATCCCCACTTCACAGGTGAGCAGACCGAGGCTCTCAGGGGTTGTTTGGCTAATACAAGTGCATACGACGAAGTGGGAGTGAAGCTGGGGCTTTGGTTCTTGTATCACCACTTTCTAGTCACAAGGAAAAGTGACCTTACAAAAACTATCCTGGCAGGTGCCATGGTGTGGACCCACGCTGCCCCAGGGCTGGCACTGGGACTCCTCGCTGACCCCGTATGCCAAGGGCAGGCCTGGGACACAGTAGGTGACCTTTCACATGCTGCAGGAAGGAAAGAATCAGTGAACCACCAAACAGTGCAGCTGTGGGTTTACTGAAAACTTACAGTGTCGGCAGAGACCAAGGCAATGTCCCAAAAGTCCGAACACACCGGCTGTGGAGGTCCCACACCAGGAAGCACTCCAAAACTCTGTCTTTCAGGGGCTGGGACCACTGCCTCTCCCCAGGCTGAGGGGGAGTCCCCGAGCTTATTCAGAGCCTGCCCCTGCTGAGTTTCAGAGGGGCAAGTCCCACGGAGCAGCAGAAAGGGTGGCAGAGGCCAGTCCAGAAGCCCAGGTGAGGGTCACGTGGCTCCGCCCCATGGAGTACCACTCCCTGCCTGGTAGAGGCTGCACCCGAGTCCCCTTCCCTCAAACCTCTCACTGGCTTTCTCCAGCCAGGAGCTGCTGACGCTTGCTGAGGAAGCGCCCACCACCCTTCCTGCGGAAGTCTGGGCTGAGAGGGCCCGCTCTGTGGTTTAAGCCCTGAGCCAACAGCACACCTAGGAAACCCGTCCTTCCTGCTTCCCTCCCCTGCTCCCTCCCTCCCGTTCTTTTCTCTGAAGGCCTCCCTGTATATTTCCTAAAAACGAGGAACTCTTACATAACCACAGTATAATCACCACAGTCAGAAAACTAACACTGAAACAATACCACGTCTAATCTACAGACCTTGCTGAGATACTCTCTGCCCCCCCAACACTATCTTTAGAGCAAAAGAAACCCCAAGATCCTGTGCTACGTTCCGCTTTTATGTTTCTCTGGTCTCCAGTTATTTCGCTCCCCAGTTTGGGTTGTCTGATGCTTCCTGGGACTAGGTTTGGGTAGTGCACGTGTGGCAGGGACACACCAGGCTGAGGCCGCGCTCCGGCCAGTGGCCACCGGGGCACCTGCCAGGTTCTCCACGGCAGGTTACCATCCTCTGTTCCCTAACGAAGAAGTACTTGTGGGGATTACTCTGAGACTACACCAATATCCTCTTACTGCTCAAACTCAAATGCCCTGGTTTTAATCCATTAATGATTCTTCCTTGAGCTGGTTATCAGGATAGTTGATAAGCAGTGATTTTTCCAATTCAATCTGCCTTTTTTTTTTTATCCTCACACGAGGACACTTCCACTTTTTTTTCAGATGGAGTGGGAGGGACAGAGAGGAAGAGAGAGAGAGAGAGAAACATTGACGTGAAAGGGACACATCAAGTGGCTGCCACCGCACAACCCAACCAGGGCCGGGGACAAACTGCAACCAAGGTACATGCCCTTAGCGGGAACCAAACCCAGGTCTCTCCGGACCACAGGCTGATGCTCTAACCGCTGAGCCAAACTGGGCAGGGCTGCCTTTTTGTTTTCAAAGCTGGTTTTCTAATATAAAGAAGTGCTTTACCCCTGCCTCTGCCCCAACTTCTCTATCCATTAATCTATACCAGTATGGTCTCATGGGCTCTTACCCTACTCAAGATGTCAGAAGTCGTTTGCTATTGTTTATTTTGATGCTCAGAGTCCCTGCTTTGCTCAGGGGGAGCATGTCAGGCAGGCCCCTGTGACCTCCTGACCCGTCCCCATCATTCTCTAAGCCCCTCTCGCCACAGGCCGTTCTTCCCCTGCCCCAGCCCTGGGATCAGCCACTTCTCCAAAAACTCTGGGTTTCTTCTAGTTGCCCCACTTCTTTGTGATGAAAAAGCAAGTGTGGACAGGTGAAACGTCTGTGTGAGACCCCAGACTGAAAACACAGCTGCTGGGCTGTCAGCGCTGCATGAGTGCCGCCTCCCTGCCACCTCCCTGCCACCGCGTCCCTGACTGCCACCCACAGCACGTGGGGCTAGGCTCACTCTCCCCAAACACTGGATGGGGTTCAAACACAGACCGCGCCCGAGTTCTCCCAGGCCTTGTCCGCACGCCACACCAGCGCCCAGCTGTGAGCACACTGCACTTCGTGTTTTACCAGGAAACGGCACACTGACGTTATTGCCACTTCCCTCCGGCCGGCATTATTCAGCTTTTAATGTCCTCCTTACAATAAAAGGTCTCTCCAACCAAACTAGGACCCTCCTTACACAATGGGAACGTGAACACATCTCAACTGCCAATTGTTTTTCTCTGCACTTCCCTCCCCACATACGGCCCGCTCCCAATCCACTCGATCCTGTTCCTACCTGCCAAATCTCACATTTGCTGAATTAAAGAGTTAAAACAAATTTAATAGTAAAAAATTTTGAAAACAACAACACCTGGAAGTAAGGAAATAAATTGTGGGAGCTTGTTCAGAGCAGATGTATTTTCCTTTGCCTTTTCATAGACCACCTACCCCTCCAGGGTTTAATTTTTTTTTTTAAGAAATAATAAACACAACCAGCTGGTTTCTATAGTAAGAACTTGCTAGAATATATTGATAACCAGTTAAGAGAGTCCACCCTAGGTAAGCGGCAGAACAGGGTCGTCTCCTTCCATCTCCTCAGTGCCCACTAGAGGGAGCAGTCAGGAGCAGAACCGGCTCTGGCTGGGCTGTGGGGGCACAGTCGGGCCCCCAACACCACCAGGGCAGCCCTGAGCAAGCTGCCCCCTTCCTGCCGGCTCCCTCCTCATGGGGCTGCTGGGGCCACTATTCAAGCCTGGCACAAGGGGGACACTTGGTGAGGGTTAGCTATGCTTCTCCAGCTTGGCACACAGTGAGTTTGAGGTAACTATTTCCTGAAAGAATGAGTGGAATGCTCATAATTATTAAATTTTAATCAACTGTAGCAATTCTAAGCAGCAGTTTTTGAAGTACTTATCTTTTTTTTAAAATATGTTTCTATTGATTTTTTTTTTTTTTTAGTGAGAGAGAAACATCGATATGAGATAGAAATATCTATTGGCTGCCTCCTGCATGCCCCACATTGGGGACTGAGTCTTCAACCGGGGCATGTGCCCTGTCTGGGAATCAAACGGGGACCTCTCAGTCCATGGAGCGACACTCAATCCCCTGAGCCACACCGGCCAGCCAGGCGGCACCTTTCTTTTTGTACCTCTCCCTACCCCTAATCTATCACCTCTGCTTCCACTGCCCAGGAATTTCTCAGTTTATCAGGGCCAACTCGGCAGCACTGGCAGTGGGCGACACACCTGCTTCCTGATCCAAGGAGTCAGAACCCAGGGGGTGGGGCCAGATCCGGCATGTCCCCAGGCTCCCCAGGTGGGTTGTGCCCACTAGAGGTGGTTATCTAAGAAGGTTCCGAAAGGCAGCTTCTGGGACAAGGGTGGTGGGCCAGGGGAGGAGAGGATTCCAGATTCTGTGGTTGAGAAGGCAGTGATGTCCCAAACCCAAACAGGCAATTTGAAAAGGAGCTGGTTGGGAATAAAGATGCCAAGAGCTCTTTCGTTCTTTTTTTTTATCCTCACCGGAGGACATTTTTACATTTATCTTGAGATAGAGCGGGAGGGAGAGAGGGAGAAAGAGAGAGAAACATCGATGTGAGAAAGACACATTGAGTGGTTTCCACCCACATAACCCCAATGGGGGCTGGGGACGAACCACAACCGAGGTACATGCCCTTAGCAGGAACTGAACCCAGGTTTCTCTGGACCACGGGCCAACGCTCTAACCACTGAGCCAAATCGGCCAGGGCTGGAGCTCTTTCTGATGAATGGTGCACAGGTGGGGTAGACAGGAGAAATGTTAACCATGGCTGGCCCTCAAGAGAAGGGACAGAGCTGGAATATAGGACAGTAACTATTTACTGCCCTTATGATGTTCCCAGAACCCCTCCTATGTGCCAGTCCTTCCTGTTTGTGCCAGATGCTTGGGTACAGGAAAGAAGAAGACAGTCCTCATTCTTCCTGAGCATGCAGTCTGCAGGGGGCAGACAGGATGGCACACAGGTAACAACCCCAGTGTGACAAAAAAAGGTGGTTAACGAAGGTGGCAGGAAGCTGACTCTGCTGCAGGTGTGGCCACCAGAGATGTCCCAGGAGCCTGGTTTTGAAGGATGCATAGGGAAAGGTAGGCGGACGCTAGTCTGAATATCTATTTTTGTTTGTTCAGTTAAAGGGAAGAGAATGACCTAATCCATGGGGGTGTTCTGAGGTTTAAATGGGAAAGCAAATTGTCTGAAGGCTAAGAATTAGAAATATAGAGTTGAGGGACTAGGGGCCAGAGACTAGAAAGCCAGAAAGAATTTAACAGAGAGGAGAGAAAGCTTTTGAAATGGAAGGGTCCTAAAAACGAGAGCGCGTGTTCAGGATAGGAGAGTGAAAAGAGGAGGTTATGGACAAGGAGAGGGTTTTTTCCTGATTTCTTTTGATATAATTATAGTGTATGCCCACTGAAAATAATCAGAAAATAGAAACATATGACCACTTACAGTTCTGCTTAGCCTGACCTCTTTTATTTTGTTTTTTAAATCCTCACCTGAGGTTATTTTCCCATTTATCTTCAGATAAAGTAGGAGGGAGGGAGAAAGAGAGAGAGAGAGAGAAACATCAATGTGAGAGAGACACATGGACTGGTTGGCTCCTGCATGACCCTGACCAGGGCTGGGGACCGAACCGCAACCAAAGTACATGCTCTTGAATTGAACCCGAGACTCTGGTCCATGGGCCATTGAGACAAACCAGCCAGGGCATAGCCAAACCACTCTTAACACTTGATGTATATCCTTCCAGAACTTTTCTCTGTGTGTGTGTGCACATGTGTATATGTGTGTAAGCAGATGACACTCCACATATAATGTCAGGGACCAGTTTTTTTCACCTGATATATTTGTAGATGTCTTTCCATGTCAAACATAATTACCTGTCCTTTTAAATGACTGTATAACACTCCACTGTACGGATGTACCATAATCCAACACTCCATACTGGTGGGCACTTGGTCCCAGGGCTGCCATGGCACCCTGTACTGCCTTAGTCCTTAAATTCCAATTCGTGGCATTGCTGAGTCTAAGGGAAAGCACATTTTTAAAGGCTTTCCACACATGTTGCCATTATCCATGACAGGTGCTGGGACACAGGCTTTACTCCCATTTCTATGGAAAAGAAAACAGACTTGGAGAGGCTACAGACCTTACGCGCACACACTCGGACCCCTGAGACCAGATACACACCTCCCATAGAAGGGTAAATTCTGGGCAGGTAGCTGAAATTCTTTAGACCGTCAGGGATTTGGTAAGGCAGCGACAATAGCTTCTCAGTCCAGGAGACACTCCAACCTTGAAGCCCCCACTCTTCTTGTTGGGTCAGTTAGGGATTCTAGACCAGGAGTGAGAAACACACTGCCCCTGGCTCGGCCACCCCCGACGGGAAAGCGATGGCAAGCTGGAGCCCGAAGAGAGCTTAGCGACTCACCAAGTAGCGCTTAGCACTGTCCCTGGGCAGGGGGCCAGGACTGCAGGCTGAGCCGTCCTCCTGGGGGCGTGGCCATCGGGTGCAGCGGTGGTTTCCAGTATTGAGATGTGGAAGCCCCCTCCCCTCGCCTCTCCTCCTCTCTCACACACAAAGTTGTACTAGAAGCCCGTTACAGAAAACAGCCCAGAGAGCTGGTGGGCAGTGGGGAGGAGGCTGGGCTCCGGGGTCGTGTCACGGCTATCTGCTCAGCGTGCCCCGTGCCCCTGCTATCCGCCCAGCGTGCCCCCCGTGCCCCTGCTATCTGCTCAGCGTGCCCCGTGCCCCTGCTATCCGCCCAGCGTGCCCCCCGTGCCCCTGCTATCTGCTCAGCGTGCCCCGTGCCCCTGCTATCTGCCCAGCGTGCCCCCCGGGCCCCTGCTATCCGCCCAGCGTGCCCCCCGTGCCCCTGCTATCTGCTCAGCGTGCCCCGTGCCCCTGCTATCCGCCCAGCGTGCCCCCCGTGCCCCTGCTATCTGCTCAGCGTGCCCCGTGCCCCTGCTATCTGCCCAGCGTGCCCCCCGGGCCCCTGCTATCCGCCCAGCGTGCCCCCCGTGCCCCTGCTATCTGCCCAGCGTGCCCCGTGCCCCTGCTATCCGCCCAGCGCGCCGCCCCCCCCCCCCCCGGCCCCTGCTATCCGCCCAGCGTGCCCCGTGCCCCTGCTATCCGCCCAGCGTGCCCCGTGCCCCTGCTATCCGCCCAGCGTGCCCCGTGCCCCTGGCCCCAAGGTCCAAACAACAATGTGGGGGCCGTGAGTGCATCAGCCTTGTCACTTCTCAGAGAAGGAAAATGAGGCCCGAGGGGGTGGCTGGAGTGTCATTCTGTACAACAAAAGGTTATGGGTTCGATTCCTGGTCAGGGCACATACCTAGGTTTCAGGTTCAATCCCCGTTTGGGGCAGAGAGGGAGGCAACCAATCGATGTTTCTCTCTCACATCAATATTTCTTTCTCTCTCTCTCTAGAAAAATAAAAAGTAAAAAAAAATCAATAAACATATCCTTGGGTGAGAATTTTAAAAAATAATCTTGAATCACTTTCTAAATTTTCTACCAATATACAGTCTTGATGGCCACTCTTTTGGTTAATCAAATGATTCAAGGAGGGGAAATTATCCAAAGTTAATTTTTAAAAACTCATTCTGATTCCACCCCCAGGCTGAATGGGGTGGGATATATACAAACCCTGCAACGCCTGGATGGAAGGAAAACATCTACAATCAGATCACCTCACTGTATTTGTCACAGATTTTTGAATTTCCTTAAAACCACGCATTCAAAAAAATTCTACTCGGAATTCCCTAATGGAAAGTTGGAAGGGTTAAGTTATGGTACAGCATTTAAGGTGGAATACTATGCAGAATACCACCTAATAATTTTTAAATGCTGACATTAGAAAGAACTGTACAGACCTGGGGAGCTCTTCAATCCATTGTGTTAAATTAAAACTAGGCTCAAGCTACCATACCTAGTACAGTCCCAAGAATGTGTATAAATATATGCACAAACATAAAAACGTAAGCTATGAAATACATCAAAATACTAAAAGTGGCTACCTCTGGGTGGTACAGTTACGCATGTCTTGCTTTCTTCTATTTCTAAGTTTGCTACACAGGGCATTGGTTTGTTATGATGCATTCCAGAGACATTTCGCTGGGGGCTCGTGTGCACTGTGAATGCAGAGGGAAAGGAAAGGGAGAGGGAATGAAGGGCAGGTCTGCCGTCTGCTCCCTGGACGGCTGTGGGCAGCGCAAAGGAGAACAGCTGGGAAGAGAATGACTCTGCAGGGAAACGCACTTCTCTGAGTCTCAGTGCGCGCAGCGTTATTTCCTTAGAACATGGGAAAAGTGAATCAACACATTTGCTCCAGACTAATTCAGACATTTGGTTTTCCTAGATTTCTCTCTACACCATAAAATCAGAATCGCCCAAGGCTCCAGGCATAAGGCCTGTCCCCAAACAAACAAACAAACAAATAAATGAAGCTGCTTTACAAAGGAGCTGGAGCTGCCATACCCGAGGAACTGCCTTACACATCTTATGCCTCAACTTTGGAATGCTAAAACGGGGCAACGTATCCTCTGCACTGGGCTGAAAGCAACACTGTGCCCAAAGCACTGTTTGCAAAGATAATAAGACAGCAGTTATGACAACTGGGCTGAGGACTACCAGACTGAAAGTTTAAAACATTGTCCAGAATTAACATCACTCTGTTATATTATCTGCACCAACAGAAATGCCTTCCTTCTAGTGATGCCATTGTTCCCCTTCCCGTTTTCATAAATACTCAACCCCTTTGTCTCCTAATCGGAACATTATTTGGGCTTCTGCCTGAATCGATGCTCCCCGAAAAGCTTTCTTATTGACCTCAAATAAATGCCTGTTGCCTCTCACTTTGAAAGGCCTTTTTTATTTTTAGGTTAACAAGTCTTTGAGAATAACACCTTTCACAAAGTTACATTTCGAACAGGCAGAAAAGTAAACAGCATCTGATGATAAATCCTGTGATTTGCTCAGATTTCCTCTGGGTTTGCCCTTATAGAGGTCACATACATCTTCTTTGAGTTGCTTCCCAGACAATATCAGAATCGTCCCGTGGGGAACTGGGAATCCGGACGCGGCCCCCACACAGCCCCATGAGGCTGCCATGCATGTTGATGGAAATGAACCCAGTGGGGTCCTACTGTCTGCTTTTAGCCTGACTTCTAGATCACTCATAAGTTTAATTTCAAGGAAAGGGCTCTTAATAAATGAACACTCACCTTTTGCTTTTGATCTTGACTCCTATTCCAGAACTCATTTTTTTATTATAAAAGGAGTAAATTCACAGATGGGTATAAAGTGAAAAGTATCTCTACTTCCCCACTCCCCTGGGCCCCTCTCTAGAGACAAGTTTCTTGTGTACTCTGCCACAAACTGAACGCATATGCAAGCACCTCTTGATTAAACTAAAAAAAGATCATGTATACACACTGTTCTGCACTTGGCTTCCCCTCTGCAATACTGATACCTTTTCATACACACACACACACACACACACACACACACACACACACGAATCTACTTTTTTCCCCCCTTTTTAATGTAAATCTCAACTTTCCGAGATGGCCTGGCCTGGTGAGAAGGAGAGCTGGACTAGGAGCCTGAACCCTGGTGCCTGCTTCCCATTCGTCTTAGAGTAGCTGCATAACCTTAGGGAAGTCCCCACAACCTATCCTGTATTCCAGCCTCCTCCATAAAGAAAGGAATGGGGTTGGCCCTGGTTGGGTGGCTCAGTTGGTTGGAGCATTGTCCTGTACAACAGAAGGCTTCGGGTTTGATCCCCAGTCAGGGCATGTATGGGAGGCCACCAATGTCTCTCTCTCTTTCTCTCACATCAACACACATATCCTCAGGTGAGGATAAAAATTAAAAAAAAAAAAGCCTGGTCGGTTTGGCTCAGCGGTTAGAGCGTTGGCCTGCAGTCCAGAGAGACCCGGGTTTGGTTCCCACTAAGGGCGCGTACCTCGGTTGCAGTTTGTCCCTGGCCCTGGTTGGGTGGTGCGGGTGGCAGCCACTCGATGTATCCCTTTCACATCAATGTTTCTCTCTCTCTCTCTCTTCCTCTTTCTACTTCCCACTCTATCTGAATAAAAAATGGAAAAATATCCTTGGCTCAGAATAAAACAAAAAAAAATTTTAAAAAAAAGAAACAAGAAAAGAAAGAAATGGATGGAGTTGTTGGGAGAAGGAAAACGTTCTGTGCCTGAAGACAAAAAGGCTGAAGCAGGTGATCCCTCTAATTTTTTTGTTGTTGTTAATCCTTACCCAAGGATATTTTTCCATTGATTTTTATAAAAAGTGGAAGGGAAAGAGGGAGGGAGGGTGAGGGAGAGAGGGGGAGGTGAGGGAGAGAGAGAGAAACATCAATGTGAGAGAGACACATTATTGGTTGCCTCCTGCATCAGGGATCAAACCTGCAACCCAGGTATGTGCCTTGATGGGGAATCAAACCCCCAACCCTTCAGTCTGCAGGCTGATGCTCTAACCACTGAGAAAAACCCGTCAGGGCTGATCCCTCTAATTTTAAGACCTGTGTAACAGGTCCTCCAAAGGTGTCCACATCCTAATCCCTGGACCCTGTGAATATGTGACATTATATGGCAAAAAGGACTTTTGCAGAAACTGTAAGCTAAGGATCTTGAGATGGAAAGATGATCTTGGGTTACACAGGTGGGCCCAATGTAATTACAAGGGTCCTCATAAGAGGGAGAATCAAAGTCAAAGAAGATGTGATGACAGAAATGAGGTTAGGGTGATGTGGAGCCAACGAGTGTGGATGGCCTCTAGAGGCTGGAAAAGGCAAAGGATGGATTCTCCCCTACAGCCCCCGGAAGGAATGTAGCCGTGCCAGCCCTTTTAGACATCTGATCTCCAGAACTGCACAGAATAAATTTATGTAGCTTTAAGCCACTATGTTTGTGGTAATAGGTACAACAGCAATAAGAAATGAATGCAAACTGTAATCTCATTATTCTAAAATGCTTTAGACTCAAGCAAGAAAGCACTTACCAATGGCAGAAGGCAAGCAGAAGGGACAAGGAAAAACATCCAGGGCAGGATGCTCTGGAGAAATATCAGGAAAGGCAGGGATGGGGGCATGGGCCCCCGGCTGTGGAGTGTGAGATAGGCTGGCTTCCCCTTAGACCACCCACATAAGCCAATTCCCACATGTAATGCTGACTGAGGGTCTGACTTGGGGATGAGGGCCCAACAGAATGGCTACTGTCTGAGGGTCAAAGGGATGAGAGGTGAAGATATGAGAACCTGGAATTAGGAAAATTTCACTCTTCCTCCAAGTTTATGTTCTACAATTTTGTTGTGTTAACTTCTTTAAGCCAAAAATATGGGCAAGTCCGAGCTAACAGAAGGCTGGCCAAATGCCCCCATTTGCCCAGGACTGAAAGGTTTAGGGTGCAGGACTTTCCATTTTACAACCAAGAGTCTCAGGTGACTTGGTCACTTTAAGTTGATGGCCTAAAGAGGTTTCCCCAACTAGGGTAAGGGCCACAGGTCAGCTATATAACAACTATAGAAAAAGGTAGGAGAAAGGGCTGAGAGACTGGAAGAGAGAAGAATCCAGTGATCCCAGATCATGGTCTCCGTGGGGAGAGGCTGTGGTCGGAAGAGAAAGAGCAGTTCTGATCGCTAATGAGATCCCCGGGGCTGTAACAGAGTGAGGGGCCATCGAGTTAGGAGGGTCACCTGAACACACCAAGTAGGGCAGAGTTAGGGTCAAAACGAAGGCTCAGCCATGTGCCAAAGTCCTTAAGAAATGCAGGAGGCCATCTGGGAGGTCAGAGGACAGCAGCAGGGGGAGGAGGTAAGGGCGGGGGCACAGTAGAGTGACAGGAGCTGGGAGGAGCCAGGGTTTCATACAGGAGTTGAGAAGTGGTCTGGAAGCTGCAGGGGGCATAAAGGGAAATATGACCACAGGCTTCTAGTCTTTTCAACTAAAAACTTCTGACCTATAGACAGGTGAGGATAGCTCCTTGCACTGTGCCAACTGGGTCCAGACCTCTGAGGGCATTGCATCCTTGGCAGGACAGGGGTTCCCTGTTGAAAGCTGAATCTTGACTATCTCTCTGCCTTAAGGCAATTTACAAATTCACAGAGAAGGCTGAAAATATTCCAGTGGGCATCCTGCACTGTGGAGTAAGTTTCTGGGGAGCCGCTCTGCACCAAGCTCAGAGGTTCAGCAAAAAAGCTGAAGTGAGGCTGGGCTGGAGCTCTGACTGCCTGCGCTGGAATCCTGATCCCACCACTTAAAAAAAAAAATTGATTTTAGAGAGAGGGCGGGAGAGAGGAAGGATGGCAGAGAGAAATATCAGTTGCCTCCCACAAGTTCCCCAATCCTCCAACGTGCAATCTGGGCATGTAACCTGACTGGGAATCAAAACTGACACCTTTTGGTGCACTGAATGATGCTCCAATCCGCTGAGCCACACCAGCCTGGGCCCCATCCTACCACTTTTTAGCTGGGGTCTTTCTGCAAGTCCTTTCACTTCTCTGTGCCTCCGTTTCCTCATCTGTAAAATGAAGAAATCAGACTGACCTCAGATAATACTAAGCTCACAGCATCGTCGTTATCTATAGAGTGTACGAAATTGCAAAGGGAAATAGGAAGACTCTGTCCCATGCCTCCCAATATCCATACCTTGCTTCTCCCCTGATTACAGAAACCTGTTTGAGGATGACACTGTGCCCAGTTCAGTTCTCCCTTTCCCAGCCTCCCTGCAGTAGCCATGTGACCTAGTTCTGGCCAATGACATGCAAACAAAAATCTATTAAAAAGAAAGAAAATTTAGGGAAAAACTTTTGCTTTCCTGATAAAAAGGAGAAACAGAGACTGGTAACCACACTCCCCCTTCTTCCTGTCCTGGACACAGGGGTGATGTTTGGAGCTGTGGTAGTGATATTATAGTCACGGGGCAAACGCCTGTTTCTCAGGGTGGTGAAGAAAGACAGGAGCGTGGATCCCTGATGGCACCTTAGGCAGCTGAACTAAAGCTGGTGATTGCCCACTCTTCTTCTTGTTAGTTAAGAAAAATAACTACCAATTTGCTTAACCACTTTATTAGGAGTTTATAGTTAATTGTAGCTGGATACGAACGACATCGGGGTGATTGATAGCAGGCCCCTACAAAAACATAGCACACTCTAGATTCAGGTCACTTGCCTCTATCAAGTAATTTTCAAAGAAAGGAATTAGGTGCTAAAGGACCTAACATGAACTCCATCTTTCTTTCCAAATGAAACTTAAAGGGGATGGTAGCAAACAGGGATGGCAGGAGCACAATGTATAGGTGTGTCTGAGGGCACAGGGGGGAAGTCTTGCTTGGCAAAGGGGACCTGCCACCCAGAGCCGAAAAGTAAGCAGATAAGACCACTTCCCCAAGCTTGGCCACGAGCCCAAGCTCTGCTGAGGATGAACCATAGAACACAGTAAAGGGAAGCTAGCTGATCCAGCCAAGAGTCATTTCACCTGCTAGTCAATTGCTCACTTGGAAAAAAAGAATAATAACAGAGCAGGTTTTGTGGTAGTGGTCAATTATGTAAGTTTAAGATTGCTATTGTCTTTTATGCCAATCATACCTCATCCATTTACCCAAAGCTTTTAAAACTGCCTCAAATGAACTAAATGGTTGGATTTGGTAAGCTCCTCTACTTTCCTTCTCCCATTTGGCTCTCCAACCCCAAGGAGTGGAGAGGGGAAAACTGAGCTTTTAAATCAGAGTCTGGTTGCATCTAAAAGCAAAACTGCAAAATTGAGAAAAGACACAACAGTGATGGAGGAAGGCAAATATTTAAAAAACCAAACAGGAGCTTACTCTAGGCCGCCACCCCACGAGCTCGCCAAGCTAGCCCCCACTGACAACCCCTCCACCCTACTCCCCCTGGGAAAGGCAGGGATGCGATCAGTTTGCATCTTCCAGGCAGGTGACGATGGTAACTGGTCCCACGATCCTTCGTCGGGAGGCCAGAGGCTGCTACCACCAGGCGCCCGGCCCAGAGGCGGGCGGGGGCTCTGCCAGGTGCCCGGAGCCTCCAAAGACCGCCCCGCTCGGGCCGCACATCCGCGCGCCCGGGGCTCACGGCCACCCGCCTTCACCTGGCGCCGGGCCGCCCGGGGTCCGCATCCCGCCCGGGGTCCGCATCCCGGCCCGACAGCAGGCCGCCCGCACCCTCCTCCCGGGAGCCGGCCTCGTCGCTGCGTCCCGCCTCCCAGCGCGCAGCCCCCGGGCCCGCACTCACGCTCCACGTCGTGCAGCTTGGCCCGCTCCTCCTCCAGCTTGCCCTTGAGGCTTTCGGCCTCGCTCTTCAGCGACGCCAGCGTCTCGTTCTCGTGCAGCCCGTCCGTGGCCATCTTCGTGCGGGGACGCGGCGGGGAGGCAAGCGGAGAGCCGGGGTGCGGGTGAGCTGCCGGAGGAGGCCGGCGCGGCCGCGGGCGCAGCTCCAGCCCGTCTCCGCGCGGCCCCGCCCTCCGGCGCTGACGCCGGCGGCTGCGAGCTGGGCTGCGGGGGCCGACGCCTCCCGCCCGCCTCGCCGCGGCCCGGGCGGCACCTGCTGCGCGCCCTGCGCCGTGGCCGGGAGAGGCCCCCTGAACGCTGCCGCGCGGCCCCGGGGAAGCCGGGGGTCTGGTGCCCATGTTACCGGTGAGAACTCCGAGACTCGGGGACGAGATGTGACTTGGAGGCCGCGCACGCAGAGGGCCTAGCGGGGATTCCACACCAGGACTGCCCGGCTCCGGGGAGTCTGGCGAACTCCCAGTGACACTCCCGCCTTCCCCGCACAGATCTCCCCTAAACGGGAGGAGAGGGCGACGAGGTCCGGCTCCCGCCGCTGCGACCCGGCCAGATCGCCGGTGGCCCTGGTGCCGCGCCCCCCGCGGCCAGCCGGAAACTTTCCCATGTTCGTTGACTTGAATAAACAAAAATAAAACGAGTTCTGGCTTCCGAGAAGCCCTGGGGTCCGAGCAGGCCTGCTCCTGGTTTTGCTTTTCCTTTCCTCACTCGGGAATGAAGTGCCAGGCAGGGAGGGGGCGTGGCAGCGGGCCCAGGCCGGCTTCTGAGCTGGTGCCCAGGGCTCTCAGACCGGGTGCTTCGCAGGCGGCTTCCCCACTTTAGAATGAAAGGTCCCTACAGTTCTCTCAAGGAGGCAGATTTAGTGACGTGATGGCAGACCCAAGCATCCCCTCTTTCCAGCCCCTTACAGCGCCAGGCACTGTTCAAGTGCTTTAGAGGAATAACTCACAACAGCCACCCTGAATGGGTACCATCATCATTCCCACTTTACACATGAGAACACTGAGGCGAGGAAAGGTTAAATGATTTGCTCGGTTCACAGTCCCAGAAAGGCAAAGGCAAGATCTGGGCCCAGGCAGCCTGGCGCCATTTAGTTACAGGCCTCAGGTCTCAGTATGGACGACCCAACCCCTGGCTTCTTCCTCTTCTCTCCGTGACCTTGCATGCGTGTGTTTGAGTACAGACTGGGAAGGCAGATCAAAGTTACAAATTCTAAAGCAAAACATGGCCAAACGCACTCTGGGTGCCAACCCCGCCCTCTTGGTACCCCCTCCCTTCCTAAGGAATCCAGCCTTGACTTGCTCTCTTGAGCCCTCTCTAAGAAAAGTTGGAAGTAATCCATATTAATATGACTGTGCTTGGCTAATGTTAGTTTATTAAATTGATGTCTAAGACAAAAAATATATAAAATGTAATTTAAAATAAATCAAGTATATAAAATATATAAATGTTTTAGATACATTCAGCTATTTATAGATCTGTTTCAAGAGTTTGCAGAGCAAAAGTTAAGAGCAGAGGCTCTATCTAGATCAGACTGGGTGGGAGGCAAATCCTGGCTGTGCTGTGTGGTCTCAGGCTCCTCATCTGAAAGGGGGATGACACCTTCATCATAGTGTCCTCGTCAGGAATGACTATGTGGAACATTTGGAGCAATGCGTGGCACACACAATGTGCTTGTTGTTGTTATTAAGGCTGCCTGACACACTGGGGCAGTTCACGTGAAGTAATTAACTGAGGAGATGCTAGGTTAGGGGACACTTCTCACAAGGTCATCTCAGGTCTGGGCAAAGCAGGATCCTGCAATCACCTTCTCAGGCTGGCACCTCCTGGACCAGGCCGGGATATGTGAGTGCCAGTGTGTGAAGACCTGGGGTGGGTAGTACTTTACGCTGGAGTGTGCCCTCCTCTGGAGGTCCTCTTTGTAAAAGAAACCCCAAACATCTTCCAGTCTGGAAAGTCTACCACTCAGAAATGAGGCCATGTACCATTTTAATAGCTGGAAAAGTGCTTTCCTGTACTTTGGTGTTCACCGCTTTTTTTAAGTGAAGAAGCTGGAGGTCTGCTACATGTCCGCAGTGGTGAAGATTCGGGGTGGCCCCTATTTATTGAAAAGGGTCCACTGGGGGCTGTGTCTACACAGTCCCAAACACCCAGATAAAAGGTAGCTGTCAGTCATTTGGATGTCTCCTCAGCTAAAGGAGGTTGTCTGAATATTTGGGAACCCCAAGTGCTTGTGATGCAGATTACTGGAGACAGTCCCTAGCAGACTATCTCCAGGCAGGGCCTCTGACCTGGGAAGAATCTATGGTGCTACAGATTATGGGACATCTGGGGTTCTGGGCTCCTTCTGTCCACAGAGGAAGTTGTTTAAAAACCAGAAGAGCCAGATGAATAAATAGCACTGCTCCAGGGTGGTAGGATGGCCACCAGAAAGCAGGCTTATTTTAGGAATTGAATGTCCTCAGTTTGACAATTTGCAGAGCCAAGTTTAGAACATAGTGTGCTGTATGTAGAAGCCTATTACACTAAGCCTGAACTCTGTGATGCGGGGTTACTAACGCCTGTACCAAAGCCTGTGAGCCATCCTGTGTGCCATTTACTTTATGGGAAAACATTTTAATCACTGTCGGGAGTTACAATGAAACCAGGAGGATGCCTCCTGCCTTTTTCTCTTTAGTTAGATAACATGTAAAGTCATCTTTTCTCTCTTTTTGATAAAGGGTGTTTTAAAAATGTGTTAATTGGAGACTTCTTATTAGGCTTTTGGGGAAGAGTGCTTTACCACTTTTGACCAGATGGGGGCTCCACTCAGCCACGCTACTGAGCAGAGCTTTGAAAATCCTCTGAGATCTGACTAATGCCTACGGCTTCAGACATGCTGTGGACATCTTTTGCTGCAAAATATGAATATAGATCTTCCACAATTAAAGATCTGAATATAAAACCTGCACATAGACACCTCTGATGAGGACTGATTTTGTGTACTTCGAAAAATGCCAGGATTTGTGTTCAGTCCCTAGCCCCCGCTGAAGGCTTAGGTCTTAGGTGCAGGGAGCACTTTCCCTCAGCTTAATTTTGCCCATAACTGTGGCCCTGAGTGGCTGTGTCCAACAGAGCTCTTCCTAACAGGCCTTTGGAAAGGTGCTCCCAAGTTGTTTATTGCCAGTGTCCCTTTTAATTTGGTTGCTTGCCAAGAAGACAATTTAGAAGACAAAAGAAAAAAGCCTTAGCTCTAAAAAATAATACTAACTAAAACATTCATTGGGTACTTCCTGTGCTAGGTACTGTTTTAAATACTTTATCAAATGAACTCATTTGATTCTCAGAAAGCACTATGACATGGCTGCTATTATTCCCATTTTACGGATGGGAAAACAGACCTCTTGTGAGAGGTGAGTTTACGGGTACACAGTTGCCAAAGAACAGATCTAGGATTGAACCCAGGGAGGCAGAGACCAGAGTCCACACCCTAACCCCCATGGTATACTGCCTTTCCCGCCCTGGCTGTGCTGAAATTGTCTGTGTGTGTGCGCTGATTCTATGGCAACTTAGGACCCTCACATAAGACATTGTTTTAAGATAAGTAACTACATTTTTAAAAACAATACTTACAATTTCTGCACATACTGCACAGTAGCTGAGCTGTTGAGACTTCTTGAAAACTGGTCTCAGAGCCCTTTGTTTGAAACATTTGTCACAGGAGCCGAATACATTAACTAGAAAGGTCTGATCACACATCTTTAACGCGAGATGAAGCTGAAAGAGAGAGAGGAAGGGGTGTGTGTGAGAAGAACCAGCAGAAGAAGCTGCTTTAAAGCTCATCTCCCTTTTATCATGGTGCCTGCTCAGACCTCTACATGTGGGATAAAGTACCTGCAGTTAATTTGTAAACTTTGATTTATTACAACATGCTAGGTCAATACCAACTCAGTTATCTAATCAGTAAGAAAGCATCAGACAATTGGTTTTCTGAACTTATGTTTAGCTGGTTGTTTTGGCAGCTTACAGATATGGACACAATTGATCTTTGTGGCACAATATTAATTCTGTGGGGCTTCAAAATGGAAAACATTGTTGTCATGAATAGTATAATTTGAAAGAATTAAACACACACACACACACACACACACACACACACCCTCCTTTCTTCAGGGTGAACTTTTTCGGTAAAGAGCAGAAAATGGCAGAGCCTGACTCCAACTAATGCCATGAGCCAGCATGGTGTTGGTTCCCTACCAGGAATGCGGCATTCCACTTCCTTATTAAACATGTGACAGCTGCAGACCCAGGGTCCCTCTGTCCACCCAGAAGTCAACAGGCTCGGGCCACTGAAGGGAGGGCAACCTCGAACCAAAACCACCTGGCTAAAGGTGCTGGCTCTGGCTGAGTGGATCCTGTTCCTGCTACTTAGGCAAGTTACTTAACCTCTCTGAATCTTTGTTTGCTATCCTATAAAACGAGGATCTTAGAATCTACCTCCTAGGGTCGTCAGGGGAATTCTAAGCAACAGCGCATGAAGCAGCTCAGGGTCGGAGAATAGTGAGCTGTTATGCTGCCCTGTGAGTGGCTGTAATAGCAGCAGCAGAAGCGAGGGCGGGGGGCTGGAGATGTGGACAGAGCAGAGAGGAGCCTATGGCCACAGTTCCGGCAAGAGACGATGAAGGCCTGAACTAAACCAGGGGTGGATGTGGACCACATTTAGGAAGGAGAAGGAGCTGGACTTGGTGACATGTGGAGACAAGGAGAGAACACTGTCTCCTAGGTTTCTGTTTGGGGGGCTGAGGGATCATGGTGTCATTGTTGGAGATGGAGGACAAAGAGGTTAAGGTGGGAGGGGCAGCCATTGTAGCCAAGTCCATTGAATAGGTGTTCCAAAGAGTGGGCCACGTTGAGGTTCAAGGAAATGACCTGAGTATACAGATATATATATATATTTTAATCCTCACCTGAAAACATTTTTTTTTTTTTTATCCTCACCCGAGGAAATTTTTCCATTTTTTGTTCAGGTAGAGTGGGAGGGAGAGAGAGGAACAGAGAGAGAGAGAGAGAGAGAAACATCGATGTGAAAGGGACACATCGAGTGGCTGCCACCCGCACAACCGACCAGGGCCGGGGACAAACTGCAACCGAGGTACATGCCCTTAGTGGGAACCGAACCCGGGTCTCTCAGGACCGCAGGCCAACGCTCTAACCGCTGAGCCAAACCGGCCAGGGCAACATTTTTTTTCATTTATCTTCAGAGTGAAAGACAGAGAAGATAGAGAGAGAGACATCGACGTGAGAGAGAAACATCGAATGGTTGCCTCTCCTGCAACCCCAACCAGGGCTGGGGATGAACCACAACCGAGGTACATGCCCTTAACCAGAAATGAACTTGTGACTCTGGTCTGTGGGTCGACCCTCTAACTGCTGAGCCAAACCGGCCAGGGCTGAGTATACAGATATTCTGAGGAACGGTCTGACCACTCCAACAGAGCTGGATTTGCAAGGGGTTCATTTGAGGGGCAGGTGGCAGTGGGGATGCCTCAGAAGGGAATTGATCAGGCAGAGGTCACCATGGGGCTGGAGAATAGGGAGCTCGTGAATTGGGTTGAACTCCTTCAGCAGAGGGGCAGCTGCAATAGTTCTTGGGATCCCTAAGTAGCAAAAGAGTAGAGGACAGTCCCTTAAGGATGAGCGATCAGAAGGGAACCAGCTACAGACCACAGAGTGCTCGGCCCTGACCTCCCATCACCACCTGGGAGGGAGGCAGGGCTTCTGTATTCCAGGTAGGAAAGGCTGAGGGAGTAACCGAGTTCAAGGTCAGCGGTGGAGCCTGAATCTGGATGTGGTGGGTCTCCACAACCCTTGCCATTGAGCTCGCACCATCAAGCTGCCCTGCTCTGTCACAGCGAGTTAAGGAATGCAAAAGGGCCTGCCCACCAGAGCCCGGCCTGTGGGGGGGCCTGGTAATGCTGCCCCCGACTGCCCGGACCTGCCCAGGCGGCCAGTCACAAGGTCGTGCTGAAGGCTCCAGGTAATAGCATTAGGAAGGTACACCACGGATTTCTCACCAGGGAGCAAAGTCATCCACGCGGATTATCCAGCATTTGTGCCTCCAGAAGTAGGTCAGAGACAGAATGTACAGCAGGGAAGTCGCCTACATTGAGAGACTGGTAGCGCGTTCTGGGGGCGAGGAAATGAGCTCTGGACAGCAGCAACGCAGGAATGACAGGCCAGGGGAATGAAAGCCAAACGGAGAAGGAATAGGAGGAGGCTAGGAGTTATGGAAGATCAAGAAGAGAAGTAAAAAAAATCGTCAATATTCCAAATCTGGTTAGAGACAATGTTTTCCTTCCCAACCTGATCTTGTTTTTCAAATTATAAGAGCTGCCTATGTTCATTATAAATAATTGGAAACAGATGAACACGAAAAAGAAAATTAATCACGTACATGCTCTATACTGAAAAATAATTGACCTCTGTTAGCATTCTATGTTACCCAAGTATATTTTTCCATTGATTTTTAGATAGAGTGGGAGGGAGGAAGGAGGGGAGAGGGGAGGAAGAAAGAGAGAGAGAGAGAGAGAGAGAGAGAGAGAGAGACATTGATGTAAGAGACACATTGATTGGTTGCCTCCCTCACTACCCTGACTGGGCCAGGGATCAAACCTGCAACTGAGGTACGTGCCCTTGATTGGGAATTGAACCTGTGACTCTTGGGTCTGAGAGCCAATGCTCTATCCATGGAGCAAAATCAGCCAGGACATGTGCATACCTTTTTAAAACTTAGAATTATATGCCATATACAATATTCAACTATAATTTTTTACTGAACAGTGTTTTTGTCTTCACATGTCATTGCATATTCTTGGAAAACACCATATTTTAATGGAGACCACAAGTTGAGTCATATCAACCTTAAATCACACCATATAACTAGCACTTTAGATCTGGTGGGTTAAGCATGGGTAAGCTACAAACCAAACGTGAAAGACTGTAGTATTTCAACACCACAACTGTAATACATGGTTATTGTAGAAAGTTTGGAAAAAATAAAAAAGGTGTGAGGAAGAAAAGAATCGTCTAAAATCTCACTGCCCAGAGAGACTCCTCTCCACATCTGGTGGACGCAGGAATAGACAGATGTTTAGGACAATCTGTTCATGTACACTGTTTCTATTTTTATATCCTGATGTTTTCCATCTAGTATTTAAATCACAAGCTAAATTTCAGTAGATTCCACTGTGCTCATTGTCAGTAATCCTTTTTATGATGGGGGACTTCTCACAGCGGGCGCATATGCTTCTATGAGCATTTTGACAAGGAAAAGATAAAAATGCCCAATTTTAACCATTTTGGAAGGGAAATTGCTCTGTAGAAAAAGTTCATAGACCTTCTCAAACCTTCCCCTAGTCCTAAACCAATCACAATACTTTTAAAAAATGTTTTACCTAAATATATGGATTAAATATTACCCAAACCACCCCACATTTTTTAAAAAAGTTTCATGCCAAAGATAGAAAGTCAGAAGTGAAAGTCGCCATTGCCTGTGGGCACTCATTCCCCTTGTTTAGATTGGGGTGCATCTTCCAGACTTTTCTGACACCTTAGAGAGAGCATCGTCAGTTACACCCAAGGGGCTGTTTGCTACTTGTCTTTTTCACCTAACTCATTCTGTCAGTACTTTAGATCCATCTGTTTTTGTGTTAATTGCTTTAGTATTATTCTATACTATGGAGTGTCATAATTTGTTAAACCAATCTCCTATTGTTGAATATATAAGATATCTTCAGTTTTTACTTTCAAAATAATGCTTCATTAGCCCAATTAAAAATGGACAAAAGAGCCCTGAATGGTTTGGCTCAGCGGCTGGAGCGTCGGCCTGCAGACCAGAGAGTCCCAACTTCGGTTCCCGCTAGGGGCACATACAAAAAAAAAAATGGGCAAAAGAACCCTCATGGTTTGCTGGTGGGAATGTAAAGTGGTGTAGTCACTGTGGAAAACGGTTTGGCAGTTAGTAAGTTAAACAGGGTTGTTACATGTGAACCAGCAAATCCACTCTTAGGTCTATGCCCAAGATAACTGAAAACACATGTTCACATAAAAACTTGTACATGAGGCCAGCTGGTGTGGCTCAGTGGTTGAGCATCAACCCACGTACCAAGAGGTCGCTGGTTCAATTCCCAGTCAGGGCACATGCCCAGGTTGTGGACCTGATCCCCAGTGGGGGGCATGCAGGAGGCGGCCAATGTTCTCGCTTATCGATGTTTCTATCTCTCTCTACCTCTCCCTTCCTCTCTCTCTAAAATCAATAAAGAAAAAACAACAACAAAAAACTTGTACATGAATGTTTGTAGCAGCATTTAAGTCAAAAAAGTGGAAATAACTCAGATGTCTATCAACTAATGAATGGTAAACAAATGTGGTATATCCATACAGTAGAATATTATTTGACAATAAAAAAATAAAGTTCTGATATGTGCTACATTATGTGAAGTGAAATAAGCCAGATACAAAGACCACAAATTAAGTTTCCATTTATATGAAATGTCTAAGATGGAAAATCCAGACAGAAAGTAGATGAGTGGTTGCAGGGGAGGTGAGGTGGAGGGGTTTGGAGTGATTGCCTAGTGGGTATGGGGTTTCATTTTTGGAGTGATGAAAATGCTCTAGAATTAGATAGTGAGTTCTTCGTTATGTGCATTATATCTCAATAAAAATTATCTTTTAAATGAGCAAAAGATATGAACAAACACTTCCCAATGCAGATATTCATATGTTCAATAAACATATAAAAAGCTCAACCTCATTAGTCATCAAAGAAAAGAATTAAAATCACATTGTGATATCATTACTTACCTATTAGAATATCTAAAATAAAAAATAAAATCTGAAGTGTGGGCAAGGATGTGGATAACTGGACCTTCTTGCTGTAGAAAATATAAATTGAGGAGGGGGGATAAGAATAATAATGCCATAGCAGATTCATGATAGCTCTGAACTGGAAAAGCCCAAATGTTCATCACTAGCAGACTAGATAACTAACTTATGATATGTTCATCAATACAAAAGAATAAACTACTGGCACACGTGACAGAGTGGCTGTACCTCCGACTCACTATGACTAATGTTTAGTGTCAAAAACCTCCTTCAATTCCATGACCTCTTTCAAAGCCACACTCAGAGGCTGATGTAGACGTGTGACCTGGATCAATTTTTAAAACTGATTAAACAATTTTAAAGATAATTAACTTTTTCCCTGATGCCAATACTAAATATATATTAAAAACAAAACAGTATTTCAAAGGAAATGCGTGTGAATTGTAGCAAAATCAGAGCGTACAGGTTGACAAACAGGGCAGCCCTCACCTGCGCTCTCACCACACAGACCACGGTTAACACCTCGCTGCGTACACTTCTGAACACTGTTCTGAGCGCTTAAGAAAGCCTGACTATTCTAATGTAATGTTAATACATACATACCTCCCAGAGTTAACACTTGGAACCGATCAGCAGAAAGGCGAGAAGTTGGAGCTGCCAGCTGCAAGGTGCCAAAGGGATTGCAACACGTCTAATCTCCTTACCCGGGCTCGCGGCTGAGCTGCTTGGCCCCTGCCCACCTGCGGCCCGGGCTCGCTGCTGGCCACGCACTGCCATTCGCATCACGTACTCACCCCTTGAACCTTTTGCCATCCACACTGTCAGTTGCCCTCAGAACCCCCTGCTGACCAGTTTCTCAGGCTTAGTTCTCTGTCTGCCCTCTGAGAAAGCAGAGTTCACAGGGTTGACCACGTGAATCCACGACCTTGACATTCACCTGTGACTGGATGTTATCAGCACCTCCAGTCTCCTCAGTCCCCATCCCACCAGCACTTCATTAATTTCGGGCACCCCACCCACCTTCAGCCTTAAACAGATCGAGCCTGTGGGATGAGGACCACCCCCTTCCCCTTTTCCATGCATACACTTCTCAGCCTCTGCAGGTCCGCGTCTTGTTCCCTAACAAGATCTACTCCTTCCCTGGGCTGAGCAACATCACTCCCCCAGCCCTGTCACCTCCAGTAGGACTTCGTTCCTGCAGTTCCCTCCCGCCCCGGCAGCATCAAGGTGAGCGGGGATGGGAGATGTGAGCCTGCTCTCCAGGGTCTCACAGGCCAGCAGAGATGGGCAACGTTACGGCTCACAGCGAGCACATGTGCTTAGAACAGGCAGGAACCCTGAGTTGTGGGAGCTAAAGAGAGAGAGATGGGCTCCCCGTGGCACAGGGAAGGTCCGGGAGGGGTACGGAGAAGGCCATGGTGTGGATCAGAAACCCAGCACTGTCTGGGAGCCCCACGGAGATGCAGCCCGAGCCAGGACTTAGGGCATATTTACCTTCCAAGAATTTTTTTTTTTAATTTTCTTTATTGACTTCAGAGAGCGAGGAAGGGAGAGGGAGGGAGAGATAGAAACATAGATGAGAGAGAACATCAATTGGCTGCCTCCTGCACACCCCCCACTGGGGATTTGGCCCACAACCTGGGCACGTGCCCTGATCGGGAATCGAACCGGCGACCTCTTGGTGCATGGGTCAATGCTCAACCTACACCGGTTGGGCTCTAAGAGTTCTAATATACATTTTATGAGATAGTATGACTCTATAAAGATTCCAGAATCTTTAAGTATGACCCTTAAAAATGGCATTAAAACTTGTGTACTTAAGAAAAATATAATCTCATAACAATTAAAAGAACCTGACCCAATTGATATGGGAATTTATTTGATTGATTAAAATATTACAAAGTTCTACTTTTCATTTCTTCACATACAATGTATCTAAGTGAACTAAATTAAATTACTTATGAAAATTACAATATGAAAAGACATTATTACATATAGTTTGA
This sequence comes from Molossus molossus, assembly GCF_014108415.1. NCBI lineage: Eukaryota > Metazoa > Chordata > Mammalia > Chiroptera > Molossidae > Molossus > Molossus molossus. The sequence goes on from NW_023425344.1 coordinate 190,197,747, forward strand.
TAATGTTGCTTCATTTCACTTCTAATATATATGTCTGTGTTACAGAATCACTCCTATTGCCTGTGACTCTGTCAGAAACCAAAGGGCCAGTTGGGATTCTTGGGGTGTTGCAAAGGGCAGTGGGGCCACAGGCCACAGGCTAGGAGTGCTGATCAAACGTCATTTCACGATCTGAGAGGAAGGAATGAGAAGGTGTTGGGGGACAAGGAATAGTCAGTTCCCATAAAACTTGGGAAACACCGACTTCTCAAAAGGTGGGACCTAACGTAATTCTTCAGTTTTTGTGTTTTTTTTTAATCCTCACCTGAGGACACTTTTCCATTTTTTTGTTCAGATAGAGTGGGAGGGAGGGAGGGAGAGAGAGAGAGAAACATCGACGTGAAAGGGACACATCGAGTGGCTGCCACCCACACAACCCAACCAGGGCCGGGGACAAACTGCAACTGAGGTACGTGCCCTTAGTGGGAACTGAACCCCGGTCTCTCTGGACTGCAGGCCGATGCTCTAACCACTGGACCAAACCAGCCAAGGCTATTTTTTTTTAATGAAAAAAATTTAATACATATTTGAATGCTAATAAGATAGAGAAAATCATTTAGGTTGTCTTTTTTTTTTCTTTATTGATTTTTTTTAGGAAGAGAGAGATAGAAACATCAATGAGGGAGAACATTGATTGGCCGCCTCCTGCATGCCCCCACCTGGGATCGGGCCCTCAACCTGGGCATATGCCCTGACAGGGAATCGAACTGGCGACCTCTTGGTACATGGGTCTATGTTCAACCACTGAGCCACACCGGCCAGGCTAGATTGTCTTTTTAAAGTTAGTTTTTAAAAATTATTGTATGAAAGATAGTAAACAAAAATGATGGCAAATATTTAAAGAAATGTTATTTTGGAGGAGAAGATGATACATGGTATGGCAATTACGCTTTAGGAATATGTTGGTTTTAAATATATATATATAAAATACTTCATGTGATTCATTTCAGATAGAATATTCTCTTAAAAATTAGAAGGGTCTGAAATAATAAATATTGTTTCATTCAGAGCATTTTTAGTAAAGAGTCCGTGGGGCCCCACAACCCCTCCCCTACAGACAGGCACGGGGTGAGAGGACCTTTGGCTTCTGTAGCCAAATGGGATTATTCTCTGGAAGATTCAGCCTTGGACCCCACTGTGGCTTCATATATGTTCTCAGGCTTCACATGAACCTTAGAAAATTTGGGAGACACTGTGTCCCCGGATCTTATGCCCCTATGGGTAGAGTCCTGTCATAAGATAGATCGAGACCAAGAGACCCCTGGAAGAAAACATGAGCTTCCAAGAATTCTAGTAAAAGCCAGCAGAGATTCCAAAGCTAGATAAGGCCACAGCTGGCGTGTGTTAATTTTTGCAAAATGACAGTAGCCACACCACCACTGTGAGCGAGAGATGTGGCCTATTTGGGAGAATTCTTATTTTCTTCCTTAAATAGCATACTGGAGCATTTCCAGTTCCAATGATAAACCGCAGCCCTCCTCTTTGACCTTCATTTAGCTTTGGAGGGCAAAGCACATATACTCTCTTCTCCGGCTATAACCTGTTGAGAAAGCCTAGCTTGAAACTGCTGGGGATCTCGATCATTTCCAGAGCGTGGGGAGACGGGGTGAACGGAAACACGACTTGATAGAGGTAGCTGGTGTCCAGCATCAGCTGTCCCGAGTCCTCTCGGCTGTTGAGGAGAGCCTGAGTGAGAAGCAGAGGAAAATGAATGAGGAAATGGGTGTTGCTTTACTCCTCCCTGGAAGCCAGGAGTCAAGAAGACACCACTCTGCCTCTGGCAAGGCAGTCCTTTCTAAAGCATGTGAGATACACACACAGGAGCTTGTTAGCAGCCCAACTCCAAGGCGAGGGAGCGAGCCAGGACTTCTGCTCTCGTGAAAAGTTCCTGCTCTGTCTCACTCCAGGAGTTTACTTCCCACAGGATGGATGAACTAAATCAACGTGTCCTCTTCTCATCTATTCTCATGGCAGAATTCTAAGCCCAAAGATGAGTAGATCTCAGGCACTGCATTTTTATCACACTCATCTTTCTTTTAATTCGGTGGTTTGCACATTTCTTTGGTCTCAGGCACCTTGTATACTCTTAAAAATTATTGAGGTCTCCCACAGCCTCTGTGCCTGTGGGTTTCACTATTGATATTTACCATATTAGTAATTAAAGCACTAACTTAAAATGTGTTCATTCGTTAAATTAACAAGAACAAACCCAACACTTGTTCATGTATTTTTACAGAAAAAAAATAACTATATTTTGAAAACAAATGATTAGTGAGAAGTGGTATTGTCTTATATTTTTACAAATCTTTTAAATGTCTGACTTCATATGATGGGTGGAATCTCAGATCTGCTTCTACATTCAACCTACTGTGATTTGTAATTGTGGCTGAAGTATAAGGAAAAAAGATGGTCTCATACAGATATGTAACTGGAAAAAGGAAGACTTTGCAGACCTCCCCAAAGGGTCTCAAGGCCCCTCAGGAATCCTTGAACCAAATTCTGAGAACTGCTGCCCTGGTTCATTGGGGAAGAAACTTTTGGGATTAAAATAAGGAAGATGGGTACACAGGTCTCTGTTTCCATCCAGCCCCTGCCCACGTGCATAGCACACAAAGGCTGATAAGAAACAAGACCCGCTGAAGGAACAAAGAGTGGGAGTCACCTCTCGTGTTTTCGCTCCCCTTTCCCAGACCAACATGGGTTCTGAAAACCAGGGGATCTGACAGGGAACATTCTTGCTGCTTCTTCTGGGTGACTTTTAGATGCATATTTGGTGAAGGTACTTTAATCCTGGATTTCTACAATGTTCATTAACTATCCCTTTCTTGTACTAAATAGTAAAAGGCACTTTCTTAAGGATCTCACCTGTACTTTGCGAACAAAGGACGGAGTCACTCTTTTCTCGAAGTCATCTATAGGCGTGTAGGAATTAAGGATCTTTATGATCTGCAAACCACACAGAAGACGGCGTTAGACCATGGAAAGGACAGCTCTGTCCATGAAGTAGTGGTTCTGGCGATGTGGGACCAGCTGGGAACCATAGGTAGCTCTTTACAATGTAATTGGGCACTAGACACCATGTGTTCTTTCTTTCCAAGAAAAGAAAACAAGATGAGCCCTGGCCAGTTTGGCTCAGTGGTTGGAGCATTGGCCCTTGAACTGAAGGGTCTTGGGTTCGATTCCCGGTCAAGGGCACATACCTGGGTTGCAGGTTCAATCTCCAGCCCCATTTGGAGTCGTGTTGGAGGCAACCAATCAATGTATCTCTCTCATATAGGCATTTCTTTTTCTCTCTTACCCTCCCTTCCACTTTATCTAGAAATCAATGGAAAAATATCCTTGGGGGAAGGAAGGAAGGAAGGAAGGAAGGAAGGAAGGAAGGAAGGAAGGAAGGAAGGAAGGAAGGAAGGAAGGGAGAAGAGCATAGAAGGGAGCAAAGACAAATCACATAATTAGATGACAACAGTAAGACAGTTCTCCACTTCCAGCCCCTCTCTCCCATCCCCAGGTACATCTTGTAAGTTGAGTGAGCAGGAACGGGTCATATGTACTTTTGTGTTTTTAAGGCCTGGAGTTAGTATTTAATAAATGTTTATTAGATAAGAGGGTGGGCTCTGGGAGATACTATGCTCTCCCAAAAAAGCCCACAGAGACTCAGATGCACTGCATGGCTGGCTAGGCCAGAAGAGGTGACACCAATGATAAGATCTGTCAGGCAGATCGGGGAGGCACTCAGCAAGCCTGCTTACCTGCACAGCAGACAGTGAGGTGCAGCGTTCATAGATCTCCTTGGCATCACTCTCTGTGATCTTCTTGACCTGAAGCAACCAGGCTGCCTGAGAGAGAGGTTCCAAAGTTTCCTTGGCCAAACTGTTCTGCAAATTCTTATCTTTAAGCCATTCTTCTAAGTAGCTGATGTTGCACCTGGAGTAAAAGTGAGTAGAGAGAGAACATGTTAGAGGAGGGTGCTGAATCCCTTAGTGTGCCCTGCGAGGGTACCAGAGTTCACTGAGGGTACCAGGACCACAGTTGAGCAGTTTCTTCATTTGTAACTCGAAGGGGTAGGACCACAATTTATGGTTCTAAGGATCATAATGTAACAGCTATAAACTTTGGGGGAAATCTGAGCAAAGAACAGTGACTGCAATAATTTATAAAGTTAAGCAATCTATTAAAATAGTCAATAATAGGCTTGAAAATTTATTCAAGGAAAAAAATCATAGTGATATTTGAAGAGAAGACTTACATTGGTATAAAAACTGTTTGATTTCTTTTCCTAAATTGGCATAAAATTTTCAATTGTCAGAAGGCTTTCTTTCTTTCAGTCCACTGGTTTTTTGTTTTTTTTTTTACATTTTTGCATTTATTTTCAGATAAAGAGGGAGGAAGAGAGAGAGAAAAACACCCATGTGAGACAGACACATTGACTGGTTGCCAGCCACACAACCCCAACCAGGGCTGGGGACGAACCACAACCAAGGTACATGCCCTTAGCGGGAACTGAACCCGGGACTCTCTGGTCCGTGGGCCGACGCTCTAACCACTGAGCGCAAAACTGGCCAGGGCTCCACTGGGGTTTTTAATTCTCCTTTCCATCACTAATTATCATGGGTTTATAAGTTAAGAGGCATGGGTTTTTGTTCCACCAATCCACTGTGTGAGCTTGGAAAGTTACCCAACCTCTCTGGATAAATCAGTGTTGAGAACACTCATATATTGCTAGGGAATGTAAAGTGGTATAGCTGCTAAGGAAAACAGTTTGGCAGTTCCTCAAAATGTTAAACATAAAAGTACCATATGACCCAGCGATTCAACTTCTAGATACGCACTCAAGAGGACTGAAAACATGTTCACACAAAAAAATTGTCCACAAATGTGCATTGCATTAAATTTAGCCAAAAAGTGAAAACAACAGCAATGCCTACCAACTGAAGAAAAAACAAATTGTGATATATCCATAAATGGGATGTTATTCAACAATAAAAAGGAAAGAGGAACTAATGTGTGTTACCACGTGGATGAACTGTGAAAACATGCTAAGTGAAAGAAGCCAGTCACAAAAAAATCACTATATGAATCCATTTATAAAAAAATGTCCAAAAGAGCCCGGCTGGTGTGGCTCAGTGGTTGAGCATTGACCCATGCATCAAGAGGTCGCCAGTTCAATTCCTGGTCAGGACACATGCCCAGGTTGTGGGCCCGATCCCAGTGGGGAGCGTGCAGGAGGCGGCCAATCAATGTTCTCTCTCATTGATGTTTCTATCTCTCTCTCTCCCCCTCTCCCTTCCTCTTTCTCTAAAAACAAAGACAAAAAGATTTTTTTAAAAAATGTCCAAAAGAGGCAAATCTAGAGAGAATGAAAATATATTCATGGTTGCCTAGGCTGAGGGCGAAGGGCCTGGAGAGGTGGGTGTGGGTAGGGGACAAGAGTATAAGGTTTCTTTTTGGGGTGATAAAATGACTACAGTGATGGTTGCACAGCTCTGTAAATATGCCAAAAACCACTGAACGATACACTTTAAAACGGGTGGACTGCATGGCATGTAAATTATATATCAATGAAGCCGTTTTAAAGAATTAAGTGTTGAACGAGGTGACGGGGGCGTGGTTTTTCTCTTCGGCCCTAACACTGAGATAGCGATGCTGACCCGTGTACTCCACAGGGATGCAACCCGTGAAACAAGCTCTCTTGCACTGCCCACCCCCCTCCAATTTTTTGCATTGTCCTCTTTGTCCTGCTGGTTGAGTTCTTATTATAATAGATTCCTAATATGCCTCCCATTTCACCCCTTCTAATCCATCTTAATCCTGCCACAGTGCTTTCTAAATCTGAATGTTGAGCATGTTAACTCTCCTGCTCGAAAGTCTGTGGCGGAGTTCTGGTTCCTGGTGAGATGGAGAACGCACGTTCCGCTTTGCCTCTCCCACTGACTGCAGCTACGCAGTGCGGATGGAGCGCCTGGAGCAGCTACCTGGGGACTCTGCAAAGAAAACGGTCGCAGGTGGATTGGGGAAGAAGAACAGACTTCGAAGTATCTCCAACTGATAGTGAGTCTGCCAGTTTTCTCCATTGGCCTGAGCTCCAATCAGCCTGAAACTCAGCTCTGAATGGTGAAATTCATTTTTCACCATTTTCTTTATTCTGTCGTGTTCAAGCCCCAAACAATCCTATAGTAGGGGCAGTGGTAGTGAGGGTCCAGTAGAAACCTAAGACTCTGAGAGGAGGGAACTTCCTTCAGTTGGAGGAGTCATGATTCAAGAAGTCCCATTGCTCTGTCCTCCCACCCCTTGGCCTCAGTTGGGGACATTTCCAGGAAGTGTGCCACACAGCGAGTTAAGTAAAGCTCTATTTTCAGTCTGGGGTACCAAACAGGGGATCCCCAGGGACCTGGAAAGTACTAGGGGGGTTATGGAGAGGAAGGAGCTTGGGAAAGTGACCCCTCAAGGTTGTTCATGAACTCCTAGGTGTGCCACTGAGCCCATGCATGGATCTGACCTCCACAGCACACATACATTTAAGGACTAAACTATGGGATACACCAACACCCAAGTTTCAGACTGGCCGCTGTGTGTTATACATAAGATAGAACCAAATAGCATCACAAAGACTTTGAAAACTGAACTGACACGGGAACCACAACTCCGAGAGGATGCTCAGAACTTGCAACTGGAACCCAAGTGGGTTAATTTTCTGATAAAAATATCAACATTCTCCATAGGACTTAAAGACTCGAAGTTTCATAGTATAATATGAAAAGTATCCAGAAAACCATTCAGAATTACAGATGGTCCCTGACTTATTATGGTTTGACTAATAATTATCTAATCTTACGATGACGTGAAGTGATGCTTATAGTAAATTATATGCTATAGTCCAACTAGTATAAAATAGGCTTTATGTTAGATGATTTTGCCCAAACATAGGCTAATGTAAGTGTTCTGAGCATGTTTAACGTAGTCTAGGGTAAGTGATGATATTTGGTAGGTTAAGTATATTAAATGCATTTCCAGCTTACAATATTTTTAACTTATAATGGGTTTATCAGGAAGTGACCCCATCGTAAATTGAGGAGCATCTGTTCTTGGCATATAAAGAACCGGAAAAATCTCAACTCACATTTAAACAAGACAATCAACAGATGTCAACTCTGAGATGACACAGATGTTAGAATGACCTGACAAAGACTTTAAAGAAGCTATAATAAAAATGTCCCAAAAAGTAAAGACAAACTATCTTGAATTAAATGAAAAGATAGAAAGTCTCAGAAAAGAAATAAAAGGTATTAAAAATGGAAATTTTAAACATGAAAAAATATAATAACAGAAATGAACTCACTGAATAGGATCAATAGCAGAATAGAGGTGGCAGAGGAAACAGTCAGTGAACTTGAAGGAATCAACAGAGATTATCCAATCTAAAGAGCACAGAGAAAGAAAGAAACCTGAAAAAAAAAAAAAGAATGAGCCAAATTTTAGAGACTAAAGGAATAATAATGAAAGGTCTAATATTTGTGTCATCAAAGTTCCAGAAGGAAAGGAGAAAGTATGATGCAGACAAAATATCTGAAGAAAGAGTGGCTGGAAATGTCCCAAATTTGGTGAAATTCACAAACGTACAGATTCAAGAAGCCTAAACCCTGCCCTGGCCAGTTTGGCTCAGCGGTTAGAGTGTCGGCCTGCGGTCTAGAGAGACCCGGGTTCGGTTCCTGCTAAGGGCACGTACCTTGGTTGCAGTTTGTCCCCAGCCCTGGTTGGGGTCATGTGGGTGGCAACCAGTCGATGTGTCTCTCTCACATCGATGTTTCTCTCTCTCTCTCTCTCTCTCTCCCTCCCTCCCTCCCCTCCCTCCCACTCTATCTGAATAAAAAATGGAAAAATGTCCTTAGGTGAGGATTAAAAAAAAAAAAAAGGAAGCTAAACCCAAAGAAACCCACATTCAGACACATCATAATCAAACTGTGGAAAACTAAAGACAAAGAAAAAAACAAAACAGGCTGACAAACCTCAGAGGGAAAGTGGATGGAGGGGGTGGAAAGAGATAAAACAAAGAACTATATGCATATATGCATAACCAATGGACACAAACAATAGTGTGGGGGAAGGCAGGAGGGGGGCGGGAGTAGGGATGAGGGGAACAAAAAGGGGGTGAACATTTGTAATACTTTCAACAATAAAGATTTTTAAAAAAAGAATGTTGAAAGCAATCAGAGAAAAACTACACATTACTTGTATGGAAACAATAACTCAAATGATAGTGCATTTCTCATTAGAAACCATGAAAGCCAGAAGTAAAACATTTTTAAAGTGATGGTAAAAATAAAGACTGTCAACCCAGAATGCTATATAGCCTGCAAAAGTATATTTCAGGAATAAAGGTGAAATGAAGAAATTTTCAGAGGAAAGAAAACTAAGAGAATTTGAGAACGACTAAAAGAATTTTCTTAGGCAGAAGGAAAATGATACCAAAATAAGATTTTGGGGGAAAATGAGACTTGGAACTCAGGAATGAGGAAAGAATAACAGAAATGGTAAGTAACTGGGTAAATATAATAGACTATTCTTTTCCTATTGAGTTCTTTAGAATATGTTAGATGGTTTAAAACAAAAATTACAACATTGTCTGGTAGAGTTTTTGATATATATATACATAATACCTAAGAGAACTACAACGGAACATGGAGAGGGTAAAGGGGCCTATGTGGTGGTAAGTTTCTACATTCTACTTGACATGGTAAGATGTGGATTCTAAATAGACTGAAAAAGTTATATGTGTATACTATAATTCCTAGAGCAACTACTGAAAAATATACAGAAAGATATAGTAAAAATACCACAGGTAAATTAAAAGGGTACCCAAAAAATGTTTATAAAAGGTTAACGGAGAAATAAAAACCAAAAGAAATAGAAAATAATAAAATGATAGACTTAAATCTAAATATATCAATAGTTATATTAAATTAAAATAGTCTGAATAGCCCAATTAAGAATCAGAGATGGGCCCTGGCCAGTTTGGCTCAGCGGTTGGAGCGTCGGCCTGCGGTCCAGAGAGACCCGGGTTCAGTTCCCGCTAAGGGCATGTGCCTCGGTTGCAGTTTGTCCCTGGCCCTGGTTGGGTCATGCGGGAGGCAGCCACTCCATGTGTCCCTTTCACATCAATGTTTCTCGTTCTCTCTCTTCCTCTCTCTCCCTCCCGCTCTATCTGAATAAAAAATAGAGAAATGTCCTCGGGTGAGGATAAAAAAAAAAAAAAAAAAAAAGAATCAGAGATGGTTAGACTAGATTTTTAAATAACCCAAATATGTGCTGCCCACAAGAAACTCACCTCAAATATGATACAGGTAGGTTAAAAGTAAAAGGATAAGAAAGATTTAATACACAGGGAGGCAGCCAAAATGAGGAGACAAAGAAACAGGTCCCAAATGAAAGAACAGAACAAAACCCCAAGAAAAGAACTAAGCGAAATGGAGATAAGCAACCTAACAGATGCTGAGTTCAAAATACTGCTTATAAGGATGCTCAGTGAACTTAGTGAGAACCTCAGTGAACTTAGGGAGGGCCTCAAGAGCATAAAAAAGCACCAGTTAGAAATCATGGATGCACAGTTAGAATGGAAGGAGGCATTAACTGAAATACAGAATAATTTACACAGCTTCAATAATAGAGTATGTTAATCCAAGGAGGAAACCATCGATTTGGAATATAAGGAAGCAAAAAATGCCCAATCAGAACAGCAAAAAGAAAAAAGAATCCAAAAAAAATGAGGAGAGTGTAAGGAGCCTCTGGGACAACTTCAAGCGTGCCAACATTCGCATCTTGGGGGTGCCAGAAGGAGAAGAGCGAGAACAAGAAATCGAAAACCTGTTTTGGCAGAAAACTTTCCTAACTTGGTGAAAGAAACAGACATACAAGTCCAGGAAGCACAGAGAGTCCCAAACAAGATGAACCCCAAGAGGCTCACACCAAGACACATCATCATCAAAATGCAAAAGGTTCAAGACAAAGAGAGAATCTTAAAAGCAGCAAGAGAAAGGCAGCTAGTTACCTACAAGGGAGTTCCCATAAGGCTGTCAGCTGATTTCTCAAAAGAAACTTTGCAGGCCAGAAGGGAGTGGCAAGAAATATTCAGAGTGATGAAAAGCAAGAACCTACAACCAAGATTACTCTATCCTGCAAAGCTGTCATTTAGAATCGATGGCCATATAAAGAGCTTCCCAGACAAGAAAAAGTTAAAGGAGTTCATCACCACCAAACCGTTATTATATGAAATGATGAAGGGTCTTTTTGAAGAAAAAGATAAAATATATGAACAAACAAAATGGCAATAATACAGATCTATCAACAATGGAATCTACAAACAAAATGAACAGGTAGAACAGAAACATCCTCATAGATACAGAGAACATTTTGTTGGTTGCCAGTTGGGAGGGAGGTTGGGGGAATGGGTGAAAAAGGTGAAGAGATTAAGAAGTACTAGACTTCTTTGCTAGACTGACAAACCTCAAAGGGAAAGGGGTTGGGGGTGGGGAGAAATAAACCAAAGAACTTATATGCATGACCAATGGACACAGACAATAGTGTGGGAAAAGGCAGGAGGGGGGCCGGAGTGGGGAGGAGGAGGTCAATGGGGGAAAAATGTGGAACATCTGTAATACATTCTACATCCAACAATAAAGATTAAAAAAAAAAAAAGATTTAATATAAAAACACTAGTCAAAAGAAAAAGTAAACTTTCAGAAAAAGTAGACTCCGGAGCAGAGAAAATTACTAGGAAGGAACAAAAAAGTAACATATAACAATAGGAGGGTCAATTTACCAAGAAGACATAACAATTCCTAATGTGTATGTATTCAACAACAGAACTTCAAAATACATACATACAAATCTGACAAATTGAAAGAAGAAATAGATCCTTAATTACAGTTGGAAACTTATCCACTCCTCTCAGTAATCAATGAAATTAAAAGACTTCTAGAAAACCAGCAAGCATACAGGGTGGGGAAAAAGTAGGTTTACAGTTGTTTGTTTGGAAAATAATACAATAATTACTAAATAATAATATAAGAATAAACTCTGTGTTTCATGTACTCACAACTATAAACCTACTTTTGCTACACCCTGTTTATTTCAACCTGTATGTACCTAGAGATTTTTTTTAAATTTTGGTATAAAACACATATAAAATTTACCATCTTAACCATTAAGTGCATGATGCAGTAAACTCTGGGCACAGATCCCTAGAACATTTTCATCTTGCAAAACTGAAACTCCACATCCAGGAGACAACAACTCCCCTGTCCCTCTCTCCTCAGCCCCGACGCAACACCATTCTACCTTCTCTTTCTAAGAGTCGACGGACAAAGTATGTTCTTCGACTATAATGTAATTAAACTAAAAATCAATAACAGAAAGGTAATAAGAAAATCTGTAAACCCTTGGAAATTAAACAATATGCTTCTATTTTTTTTTTTTTTTTTATCCTCACCCGAGGACATTTTTCCATTTTTTGTACAGAGTGGAAGAGAGAGAGAGGAAGAGAGAGAGAGGGAAACATCGACGTGAAGGGACACATCGAGTGGCTGCCACCCGCACAACCAACCAGGGCCGGGGACAAACCGCAACCGAGGCACATGCCCTTAGCGGGAACCGAACCCGGGTCTCTCCGGACCGCAGGCAGACGCTCTAACCGCTGAGCCAAACTGGCCAGGGCAAACAATATGCTTCTAAATAATCCATGGGTCAAAGAGTAAGACTCAGGGGAAACTGGAAAATATTTTGAACTGAACAAAAATGGAAAGACAACATAACAAAATCTGAGGAATACAGTTGAAGTAGTGCTTAGAAAGAAATTTATAGCATTAAATACTTATGTTAGAAAAGGAAGGTCTCAATATCTATCATCAAAGCTTCTACCTTAAGCAACTAGAAAGAAAAGCAAAATAAATCCAAAGTAAGCAGAAAGAATAAAATAATAAAGACAATAACAGAAATCAATTAAATATTTTTTTAAAAAATCAATGAAACAAAAAAACCTGGTTCTTTAAAAAGATCAGTAAAATTGATTAAAATTTAGCAAGACTGACCAAGGAAAATAAAGAAGACACAGATTACCTGCAGGGGAACGGAAGAGGGGATATCACTACAAATTCTGCAGAAATTTAAAGAACAATAGGGAAATAGTATGACTAGCTCTATGCATATATACTCAATAACTTAGATGAAGTGGACCAGCTCCTTGAAAACCAAAAACTACCAACGCTTATCTAAGATGAAATATATAACCTGAACAGCCCTACAACTATTAAAGATATTGAATTCCTAGTTGAAAGACTTTTGAAAAAGAAAACCTCTGTGGTGGCTGTCCCTGCGGAGGGACCACAGCATGCAGTCCCCTGCTGACAGTCCACTTGCTCTTTCTAGGTTCTCCCATCCCTCCTGGGGCTCCTTTCAAAGGGAGCTGTTCATACCCTGCCACCAGTTTTTCTTCATTGAGACCTGTGCTTACTCCTCTAATTCATGGTCAGCTGAAATCCTACCTGTCTTTCAAGACTCAAATCAATACCTTTCATACTCTCCCTGGATTCCCTCAGGCCAGCAAGCAACATATGAAAGGCCACATTTTCGTGATTCCTAATAGAACCGTTCCCATGACCCCTACCTAGGCTATTATCAGAGGTCACTGGGCCAAGCAGCCACAGTGAAACTGCTGTAAACATGCTATTGTGAGACAAAGTTCCATATGATCTGTTATTTTCTTTTTTTTATTTAATCCTCACCTGAGGACATTTTTCCATTTTTTGTTCAGATAGAGTGGGAGGGAGAGAGAGGAAGAGAGAGAGAGAGAGAAACATCGATGTGAAAGGGACACAATGAATGGCTACCACCCACACAACCCAACCAGGGCCGGGGACAAACTGTAATGGAGGTACGTGCCCTTAGCGGGAACCGAACCCAGATCTCTCTGGACCGCAGGCCGACGATCTAACCGCTGAGCCAAACTGGCCAGGGCTGATCTGTTATTTTTATAACCCATGACTAGGAGCAAAATAGAATTAGGTACTAGGAAAATCTTTCTATCTTCCCAGGAAATGGTCTGCCTCCCTATGCCCAATGAGACCAGAGAGCTGATGATGTTTCGCTTTTTGTCCTGGCAGCTAGAAAGCCCAGAGCTAGTTTTCAAGCTACTCTGTCCACTGCTTCAATTTTTCTTTTCTTTGGTCTTGATTTTCTAGTTGTGTTCATGTTTTATTATTGTGTTGCTTATGTTTTCCTTGTGAAGTCACCACAAATCCTGACGGGCTTTGCTCATGGCAGGAGCTTAATAAATATCGAAATGAATGACTGTCTCTAAAATGCATGTGCTACTTGCCTGGCCAGTGTGGCTCAGTGGTTGAGCATTGACCCATGCACCAAGAGGTCACCGGTTCGATTCCCAGTCAGGGCACATGCCCAGGTTGTGGGTCAAATCCCCAGTTGGGTGGGGGGGGGAGAATGCAGGAGGTAGTCAATTGATGTTCTCTCTCATTGATGTTTCTCTCTCTCCCTCTCTAAAATCAATTTAAAAATTATATATATATACACACACATCTATATCTGTATCTATATCTATATCTATATCTAAAAAATGTATGTGCTACTCAGAGCAATGCACTATAGCAACCTTATTTCTCTGGTGGCCACTTTCAGTTGGTGAAGAAGTACAGAGCACCTGTGGGAACAGATGCTGCATAACCTCAAGGTAGTTGTTACAGGATCTACATGTGTGTGTCTTACTCACGTCCCTTGTCACTCATGTCCCATGTTAACACATCTTGGGGGACCTACTGATGGAATGAGAGTTGTTTAGCAAAGGCTCTGGTGGCATATTTAGGTTTATGGTTTTACTTGAAAGAGGGCTGAAACCTACCTCACAGAGCTACAGGGCACCTGCTTGGAGTTTGTGAGGTAAACAGAACTCTTTCCTGTCTCAATGAAAAGAAAAAGATCCACAAAGCCCTGATCTTCTGACTAGCCTCTCCTATCTGAAAACCACAACCTGGTGCCATGGAATTTGCCAGTCTGGTTTGTGGGGATGTCCAGCTCTAAGCCTCACTAATGTGAAAAGATGTGATGGCTGCCTCGTGTTTATTTCTTGGCTTAACACACGTCCTTTGTCCCCTTCTCTTCCATCATTGCCATCTTCTCACCTCAGCTTCTCATATCACGTACAGGTATCAAATCCCTGGACACAGTATAAAAATCTTAAATATCTACTGCATATTATGTGTTTTCTAATCACTTGACAGCATTAGTTCAAACAATAGCTCCAGGGTCTGTGTTTCTTCAATTTAGAGATAAAGAGCAGCAGACAGACCTCAAGATTGTGGATTCCCATTCTTCAGGATGAATTCCAAACGCCTTCACCTGGCATTCCAGACCCTCCCAGTCTGGATCCAACCTGCTGCTCTCCTGTGGCTCTCCTGCTCCCCAAACAAGCTGTCTGCTGCTGCCTGCGGGGCGGTCCCCCTGCAGTGCCACCAGATGCCTTTACCTGCCTCATTTCCCCCTCCTGGGATGTTGAACCATTCAACACACAACGCCCAGGCTTCCTTAACTTTTCTGTCCGTCACAATCTCTCTTTTCTGGGGCACTTTCCCCACCACTTGTTCCTGACTTAATCATTGCTGCCTTGAGTTATTGAGCTGTTCGGAGCTTCTCAAGGGAAGAGCTCACACTGCCCTTCCCTTGCTTTGCTCTGTCGTCCACCAGGCAGTGCTATCTATGCCCACAGGTGGTGGTCAGTAGACCCTGGTTGAGTGTACGGTAACCACAGAGGGCGGAGATTTAAAACAGACATTGCTAGTTCCCAGTTAAAGCCATTCTGCTGCCGCTCAAGTGAGCAGGGTGTAGAGCGATGCGGGGAGCGGCTGGGCATCAGGGGGCAGACAGCGCCTCGGTTCTGAGTCACGCCCCTGCCCCCAGCATGGCAGCTCTGGCGCACGGAGGCCAGGGGTGCGGGCTCAGACCTCTCCGGAGCAAGCGGTGGGGAAGGGTTTACCTGATCTGCATCCCTTTCCTGCAGGAGCACATGTCCTTGCGCAGGAACAGGCTGTTGAGCGTGACCGCCCCGATCAGGAAGAAGAGCTGCTTCACCGCCTGCCTCACGAGCTCGGGGTCCAGGCCGTTCTGGCACATGGTGCTGTAGAAGTAGCTCAGCTGCTGCAGGACGGAGGACATCGTGTAGGCGTCCGTGTCGTCTCTGCTGGAGGACCGCTTCCGGAAGCCGGTGGGCTTCAGGCCCGAAATGCCCTGCAGGCTCTCGTACTCCAGCATGCCTGGCACTGTGGAGGAAAACGCCAGCGTTTGGTGCACACACCATGGGACAACCAGGGGACGTTTCTCACTGCGCTTATGTGTCTGTGTCAGGAGGTGTGCCATCTTCTACAAGAGTTAGCAGTGGATGTAGTTGTGACAAAGAAAGCGAGAGCATCAGGGCTGGGGGGCACCAGGCTGCAGGGGTGGGGATGGGGCCGAGGGCCGTTTCCAGCAGGGCCGCAGCCGGCCTAGGCGCGGAGCACTCTGCGTTCGCAGGCACAGGGATGAGAGCAGGTAGCAAGGTAACTCGGGGGCTGGAACCATTTAAAGCCTAAAGCATTTAAATGTCAGAAAATTGAAGAAAGTATACAGAAATTTGAGAGGGACTTTAAGATTTCACAAATACTTGGCTAAGACCCAGGATTAGCCGTATTAAGTAGCAGCAATTCTCCCAAGGTTTCCCCTTCAGGATGAATCACCCTTACAAAAAGGAAACCATGAACCACATACTTTTATATATGCAATTCTTTCAAGCAATCAAAGAATTAAAAAGTAGATATCTACACCACTAAATTTTATTGGTTTTAAATTTATATTCTTTTTAACCACATATTCCATTTACCTCATTTATTTTTTAAAAGATTTCAATGTTGTTATAAATATATTTGGTTATTAATTATTTTCTTACCTATTATTGGTTGAATGTTATTTTCCATTACGATAATGAATTGATGATATATTCGTATAGCCACATCACTAAGAATCTGTCTGTATTCTGATAGGTCAAAATTATTCAAGCAGTTTTTATTCTGATGTGGACTGTTATGTTTCATGAATTCCTGAAAGTAATTTTGGGCACGTAAATATTAAAATAATATAGACATGAGGAAATTAACATACTATCTCTAATATGACATTATAATCAGCTTCTATACTCCCACACTTTAAAACTTAATGTCTGATTTGTATAAAAAACATTCTTGATATTTGGGGTAGCACTTATTTTCTATACCTACTTCTCCTACAAATATGTTCCCCCAGAACTATAAACCACTGTAGAAAAGCACCCCCATGGAGCTCATAGAGAAAACTGCAAAGTACCCAAGGAAACAAACTGCTATAAGAGGTCAGTAAATAAATGAGATTCACAACTTTGTAATTACAGATTAATCTGAAATATTATAAAATGTGTGTTATGGACTGACTGTTCGTGTCTCTCCCTGATCCATGTGTTGAAGCCCTTACCTCTAATGTGACTATATTTAGAGATGGGGCCTCTAAGAAAGTAATTAAGGTCAAGTGGGGTCATAAGGGTAGAACCCTCATCTGTTAGGATTAATGTCCTTATAATAAGAGACTGAAAAGCTCAACCTCTTTCCACCCTGTGCACAGAGGAAAGGCCATGTGAGGACACAGCAAGAAGGTGGCCATCTGCAAGCCAGAAAGAGAGCTCTCGCCAGGAACCAACCCTCTGGCACCGTGCTCTGGACTTCAAGTCTCCAGAACTGTGAGAAAATAAATTGCTGTGGATTAAGTCACCCAGTCTATGGTGTTTTGTATATAGCAGCCCAAGGGGACTAATACAATATGTTTAACATATTCAAAGAGATAAAAGGAAAAGAAAACTAAGACAAGACTAGGACATTATGATAAAAGGCAGAGGTGAAAAAGAACCATTAAAATTTTAGAAATAAAAATAGAATAACTGAAAAAACACTCAGAGGAAAAAACATTGTATACATGGCTGAAGGGGGCAAATTTAAGCTCAAAAAATAAATGCTGGTGTGTAATATAATATCCTCTTCCATTAATGTCTCATAGGTGCCAGTTTGTCTTAAATGGATGGTCTGTGCTCCCACCTCCCCTCCCACTTTGGTATTCCTATAGTTCCAGTAGGAACACTGTTATATTTTATTTTACTTTCTCTTCATTGGGACAATTGGCTATCCACGAATCAATGTAGAATGGTTAATCACACCCATTTTTTAAAAAAATATGTTGTTTTTTATTGATTTCAGAGAGAGAGAAAAGAGGGAGAGAGAGACAAAAACATGGATGAGAGAGAAACATGGATCAGATGCCTCCTGCATGCCCACTACCAGGGATTGAGCCTGCAACATGGGCATGTGCCCTATCCGGGAATCAAACAGGTGACCTCCTGGGCATGGGACCTCACTCAACCAACCGAGCCACACCAGCTGGGCAATCACACCAGTTTGGGATAGATAAAATCTGTAAATTCTAAATTTGAACTGTAAGCATTTAGGAAAAAAAGAATATCTTCATGATCTCAGTGTAGGAAAGACTTTCTTGAAACATATAACATAAAAGGACAGGATAAATTTAGGTACATAAAAATTTAAAAATTGTGTATGGCTGCCCAGCCGGTATGGCTTAGTGGCTGAGCATCGACCCATACACTAAGTGGTCGCTGGTTTGATTCTAGGTCACAACACATGCCCAGGTTGTAGGCCCAATCCCCAGTGAGAGGCATGCAGAAGGTGGCCAATTGATGTTCTCTCATCGATGTTTCTCTCTCCCTCCCTTCCTCTCTCTCTAAAATCAATTAAGAAAAAAAAAATTTTTAATTATATACGGCAAAGGACTCCATAAAAAACATTAGAAGACATGCCACAATCTACCCATAACACATAAGGATCTCCTAAAAATCAATAAGAAAAAAAATATGTTCCACTGGTGGGGAGGGGATGGATGTAAGTAAGCAATTTAAAAGGAAACCCAAATGACCAATAAGCATATGAAGTGATGCTTGATCTCTCTGGTGATCAAGTAATTTCACTTTAAGTCAAGAAGGTATTGTTTTATGCCCATGAGATCAGTAAATATTATGTTTTTCAATACCAAGTGTTGGTGAAGGTATAAGACACTGGAAACTTCATACACTATATTATCAAATGGTGCAACAATTCTAGAGAGCAGTAAAGACTATAAAAGCCATTTTGTTATTATTTGGTCAATGAAATTTTGCTCTGTGAGTACTTGAAAGTAGAAAACTCTTTCATGATATCAGCTCCTTAGAAGCAGAGTCAAAACGACAAAGGACGTACAGACTATAGAAGAACTACCAGGATCTTAGAGAGAGAGCAGCTCCGAAGAAACAGGCATGTTGAACTAAAGACTACATTTTAGAGTCATATACTAAAATCTTTAAAATTTCACAACTAGAAAGAAACTGAAAAAGCATCTAATCTACCCACTGATTTAAAACTCAAGGAAACGGGGGCTCAGTCCCATGCCCAATGTCTAAGCTTCTTTCTGAAGTCTTCTGCTTGTCACTTCTGTCTACCCAGTGATAGGAGGAGGCCAGAAAGCCAGTGGGTGCGGAGGCTGTCCCTGGAGCGGGGTGTCCCCATCCCTAACCCCGTGAGCTCTGGCTCATGAGGGTACAGACCAGCAGGCAGCACCCAACACCGAGCAGGCAAGCTTCCCTACCTCTTCTCCACTGTACTGCTTCAGGCAGTTGAGGAAATGACAAGTATTGGAAAACCAGAAGGACAGCATCTCAAAGTCTTCAAAATGTTCCTTAGAAAAACAAACAAACCAAGGTGGAATTGGTGATTACTGGTGCCTCTGAGCCAAGATCAGACTTATCTTACCTGTTTGGTGAGTTAGTGGCTTTTGCCCCAATGAATTCTTCTTTTAGTCACTAAAGCCTTTATTAAATTTGTAACGATAAGCTCTTATATTTAACAGGTTCCGGTTTGCAGTCTTTCTATATAGGTCTTGTCTCTGTCACTGGCTATGACGCTTAAAGCAGGCACTGCAGGAATGCCTGAGAAATGTCAGTCTCAGTCTTTGCCCCAAAGTTCACACTCTGACTGGGAGGACGGACATAACATATATAGGACACAGTAATTAGGTGGCCGATTGCCCACATGATGGACGCAGACTGTGCCACCAAAGCTCAGAGGATGAAGAGACGATGGGAAGCCAGGGCAGCTGAGAAAACCTCGTGAGAGAAGCAGGAGGTCCTCCCTGAAATGGATGGATAGACAAGAGCTCAGGATCTAGGAGTGTCGGGGAGAACACCCCCACTCATGAGGCAGGATGAAGAGGAACAAGCAGAGGAGACAGAGGTACGGTGATCAGAGGGGCGAAAGGAAAACTAGGAAGGTCCTGGGATTTGAAAGACAAGGTACAAGGGTTTCAAAGAGATGATGCATACTGCTTGTCCACTTAAGAAGATTAAAAATTATGGCCATGCCACTGGATTTAGCAGGAAGAATTACTGGTGATCTTTCTTGTGGAGTGATAGAGGGAGAAGCCAGATTGCAAGGAGATGGAGAAGAGGATTGGTGGAGAGCACTAGTTTAAGCACTTTGGGCAGTCAGGGGGAGAGGAAAAGGCACCATGGCTGGAGGGGGGCAAGTGGGGGTTGCTTTAATGTGCTGTGCACTGGAGCGGAAGGGGCAGGTCCTGGGCACCAACAAAGGCAGAGGACAGGGAGCCACAGGGAAGCTGAGAGGGAAGATGCTGGTGAGAAAGTATTTATACTCCTGTGTCATGCATCTTTCAGTTTCTAAACATTTAAACATTCCAGAGCAGCAAGACGGGGCAAACATGGTGTGCCTACGTCCTGGGACACCAGGCGAGTTGTCCTAAGAAAACCCGATTTATGAAAATATGGACAGGGAAAACAGCAGCTTACAGGAAGCCCTGCCTAGGACACTCAGTGGCTACTGCAAAGACAAAGACACTTCAAGGACCCAGTACCAAATGCTAATTTTCTACTCCTATCCATAATTTTCAATCATCCATCCTGATGAATGCTTGGTACAAAATTTTTGGGAGGGGAGGGAAGAATTATTCTAACTTTTCATGCATTCACTGTTTTTATTCTCTTTTCCTGGGGTATTTAAAATAGGAAATTACTCATGACTCTACTAGAACATGTATTTTACTAAAAGTGAGATAAGACCTTTGACAACTAAATACGCATCGATATCCCAACATTAAACATTGCTTCTCGCGTGGAAGGGGAATGAAAATATCGGATCTGTATCTCACTGCTTCCTAACAGGCAGCTCGTCTTTCTTTCTGAGTTGGGACTAAGAGGGCATCATGTGGGTTTAGAAGGCAGAGTTATGGATGAGTAGTTTTTCAGGCCTCCCCATTCAACTTCTTACATCAACAGACATGTACTCCTCACAGCCGGGACTCTGACACCCCGAGGGGACAGAAGTATAGGGGCGGTAGCTGCCAGGTCGTAGTCTTGCAGGTAAGGCTTCAAGCTCCGTTGGCAGATCTTCACCCTTGGGGATCCCTGACCTAACTTGTCTTTCCCTAACACCCTGGCTTCTTTCACCAGTTGGGCCTCAGATGGATTTGAGGAATCATGTGGTTCACCAAAGCCTGGAGGTGAAGATGAAAACCTCATGAGAGAAGCAGGAGGATGGTCCTCCCTGAAATGGGTGGACAGACAAGGGCTCAGGGTCCAGGGCTGCTGGGGAGAACACCTCCACTCATGGGGCACACATCTGGTCACTCCCACAGATATTCTTCAAGTACCTATAATTCCAAGGGCCAATGTCAAAGGCAGTTCCTACCTTAACCACCTGCTTGATGCCATTAATGGCGCTGTTCATGAGGGACTTGAGCATGTTGGCGTCATTGAGAGAGTCTGCGTAGCGTACGCACATGAACAGGATGTGAGCCGGCAGCCCGGGGATCATGTTCACCACCACGCCGCGGGGCTTCAGGTCTGGAGCAGAAAGAGTCGATGATGACAGCTGGTGGTCAGCTGTCCCCCTAAGGAACCTCTGACTATGGGGCAGGGGTTGTCTGCTTTTCTGTACTTGATGCAATGCCTGAATGCACAGGGACATCTTTTCCCTTTGAGGGATTCAGTTTGGCTCTTCTTTTGGGAAAAATGTTCCGGTGCTACCTGCTTCTCTTACTTCCCATTTGCAAAGTACCTTCTCCCTGGTGTGGAGACCCTGGATTTCAGATCTCCAGGGTAAGAGAGGGACCACAGTTCCCAGCACCCTCCTCCCCCCAGCCTCTATGATGAGGGTGCAATACACTGTCAGCGACACAGGCACCTGCCTTGAATCTGGAAAACGAGCACAACAGCCCTGAAGCGGAGGCCTTGCTGGAGAGAAGAGAAGGGAGCAGAGAATGGTGGGGAGACAGACGGGGTGAAGAGAAGAGGGAAACGTTATAGAACAAATTAAGATAAGCAGACAAAGACCTCCCCCTGGCTGCATAAAAACTGGAGAACAAAGAAGAAAGAGGTCCCACAGCTGTGCGCCGGTGGGGGCGGACAGGAAAGGGTAGGGGTGCCCCTGTACTCGGAGCGGGTCGTTGAGACAGAGAAGATAGGACTACACATCGGCCTTCTGCTGTGAGATCTCGCAGCCAGTTGACAGAGGCGTGTGGTTTTCATGGTGAAGACAGTCTAGTCCCATTAGTTCTAAGACCACCCTTGGGCATGCACATAGACATTCCTACAACCGAGGTGCTGCTGGGCAGCCCCAGTCATGCTGCCAGCAAAGAGCTTTCTCAGCAGAAGTCAACTGGAGCCCCAGAGCCCCAATCACGCCCACCACGGATCCTGTGCCGAGGCCCAAAGCTGTGGAGCCGTGTCTTCTATCCAGGCCCCATGATTACAGCTGGCAGGAGGTTAGGGCTGCTCAGCTGAGGGCAGTGTACCCCCAGGGGGCATTTGGCAATGTCTGGAGATATTTTTTATTATCATGACTAGCAGTTGCTACTGGCTTCTACAAGTAGAAGTCAAGGATGCTGCCCAGTTTCCTGCAATGACAGCACCCCTGGCACCCCTGACAAAGAGCTGTCTGGTCCACGTGGCCGAGGCCGAGAAACTCTGGGCAAGAGCAGCGAGG
This sequence comes from Molossus molossus, assembly GCF_014108415.1. Taxonomy (NCBI): domain Eukaryota; kingdom Metazoa; phylum Chordata; class Mammalia; order Chiroptera; family Molossidae; genus Molossus; species Molossus molossus. The sequence continues at coordinate 190,219,940 of NW_023425344.1, forward strand.
GAAGAGGGGGGCTGCTCCACCCAGGGCTGTGGCAATGCGTGAGGCTCAGGTTCTCAAAGATAAAGCAAAAGTTCAGAGTTCCAGGTTTCACTACCAAGAATGAGGTTTTGAATGAGCTTGGCCTCGTCTTCTCTCTTGTACTCCAGCATCCCAAGGTGCTCCTTGGTTCCCACGGACAAGCGCACATCATCAGCTGTAGACAGAGGCAAATGGTCCATTAAATACACCAAAACAGCTTCCACAGGCTTTGTAATGGGACTATTCTGTCCCCTTCTACCCCATTCTGACTGGTTTGCACATGAATGTCTGTGGATTTCAGATAAATGGAAACTTTCCTAGATGCTGAAGAATTTCTTCTGGGAGTGATTCTTATCTGTGAGTATATCAGTGAGCATAGCTGTTACCGAAAAGGCTGTTACCCTTCAACAAATCCTTATGAGTGCCTTGTGTGTATCCAGCGCGCTGGGGATATGAAAGCGATCCAAGTGTAGCTCCTGTCTTCAAGAGCTGATGCTACAGTTAAGGAAGCAAGATTCATGATGCATTTGGTATGCAAAGTACCAAACTGCATGACTCTGAGGGGACTGCATTTGTGTCGTAGGTGCTGTAACAAGTTAACACAAACTTGGTGACTTAAAACAACACGAAATTTTAATCTTACAGTTCTGGAGGTCAGGAGACTAAAACGGATCTCATGGGGCTAAAATCGAACTGTCAGCAGAGCTGCGTTCCTTCTGGAGGCCCTTTCCAGCTTCTCGAGGCTGGCTGCATTCCTTGGCTGGGGGCCACAGCACCCTGACCTCTGCTTCCATCCTCCTATCTCCATCTCTCCATCTGCTCACATCAGCTTTTCCCACTGACATTCCTGCCTCTCTCTTATTATATGGAGTCCACGTGGCTAATCCAAGATATCTTCCCATCTCAAGATCCTTAACTCAATCACATCTGGAAAATCCCTTTTGCCATGTAAGGTAACATAGTCACAGGCCCCAGGGACTGGACAGGGTCATCTCTGGGTGGACCGCAGTCTGCCATCTGGCCCCAAAGATTTACGGACATCCTGAGAGAAGGAGGTGTGATGACAGAGCAGAGATTAGAAAGTCAGAACGATTTCAGAGATGCTCTGCTGCTGAATTGGAAGGTGGAGGAAGGGGTGCACAAGCCCAGAAATGCGGGTGGCCCCTAGAAGCTGGAAAAGGCCAGGGAATGATTCTCCCCTGTGGGCTCCGAAGGAAAGTAGCCCAGCTGACACCTGATTTTAGCACAGTGAAAATCATTCTAACTGTAAGAGAACAAGTTTGTGTTCTTTAAGTAACTGATTTGGTGGTGATGTTACATCAGCCACAGGAAATTAATACAAGGGTCATAAAAAGGTGAACTGGAACTGTTGAAGATGCCTCTTTTTTCAATCCTCACCCGAGGACATTTTTGCTTTTATCTTCAGATAGAGCAGGAGGGAGAGAGGGAGAGAAAGAGAGAGAAACATCGATGTGAGAGAGACACATCAACTGGTTGCCACCCACATGACCCCAACCGGGGCTGGGGACAAACTGCAACCAAGGTATGTGCCCTTAGAGGGAACCAAACCCGGGTCTCTCTGGTCCACGATCGATGCTCTAACCGCCAAGCCAAACCGGCCAGGGCTAAAGATGCTTCTTAAAGGAGGTAGCACTTCAGTTGGGCCAAGAAAAGTGAGTAGCTTTTGGTGGATGAACAAGAATGTAGTGTGGATAACGTTACAGAACTCTCTTACCATTGCATGGGAATTATTCTTTTAACTTACTAGCTCTGTTCCCTTGGAGACTGATAAAGGTAGCATGTCAACTGCTTTACTAAATAATACTATTTATGATAAACATGACCTCTGGCCCTGGCCAGGTGGCTCAGTTGATTGCAGCATTGTCCCATAAACCAAAAGGTTGTGGGTTCCATTCCCGGTCAGGGCACATACCTAGGTTTAGGGTTCGATCCCTGGTTGGGGCACATACAGGACACAACTGATCGATGTTTGTCTTTCACTTCAATGTTTCTCTCTCTCTCTTTTTCCCTGCCTCTTTCTCTAAAATAAATAAAAATGTATCTTCAGGTGAAGTTAAAAGAAAAAAATGACCTCTAATTGGCAAATTGCATCTAGACCAGGAAGAACAACAAATGAAGCAGAAATATCTGATAAGGCAGCATACTTTGGGAATTCTTGAGTGTGATGACTTCTATGTGGGCATGTTCCTTGCAGGAACCCTGGGAGCTAATGGCACCCACGCAGTGTGCAGGAGATACTGGCTTCCCGCCAGCAGCCGTGTGAATGAGCGTGGAAGCAGTCCTCTGCCCCAGGTGAGCCTTCAGATGTCTGTGTTCTTGTGGATGACCTGATGGCAACTCAGAGCCAGAAGCACTGAGCTACGCTCCTTCTGGATTCTTGACCCTCAGAAACAGTGTAACAACACACAGTGTTTGTTGTTTTAAGTTGCTAAATTTGGGGTAATTTGTTATAGGACAATAGATAACTAATACAGGAAGGGAAGCGGACACATTCCACTTTAGACACGTTGCGCTGGAGGTGAGAGCAGAAATGCAAAGGAGGTCATCTTAGAGGCAAGGGACTGAGACTCTGAAAAAGAGGTGAGGAGTGGGAGGCGGATTTTGGAAGTCCTCATGCACAGATGGCAGTTCATTCACGCATTCCAACACAATGAGGGGCTGGGAAGGACAGACACGGTATTTTCTGAGGGGTGGTGAGTGATCTGCCATCACTGAGCCCCAGACCCTGCTAGTAGAGAGTCATTTCTTTGGGTTTCAAAGACTTTGGGCCATCTCAAAAAATAAACACTTCAACAACGCATGCTGACCTTAGCTGAAAGTTCAAGAAATAAGAAAGTGAATGTGAATTTTCCTACATTTTCCAATGGTCTTAGTTAGAGTCTTGACTTGATCTTGCAGCTTTTTAATCACTCTGTCCTTCATGTCTAACTCTTCTTCGAGATCCTACAGAGATCAAAAGAAACAAGGATATTAGCTTAGAAGCATCTAAATTTATTTTTCGGTAATGGCTTTAATGGGCTATAATTTACATAACATCCAAATCACATACAGTTTAGTTTACTATACAGCTCAATAGTTTTTATAGTTAGTGTGTAATTGTCACCATTATCTAATTCCAGACCATTTTCTTTTTTTCTTTTTTTTTTCCCAAATCTTTATTGTTGGATGTAAAATGTATTACAGATGTTCCACATTTTTCCCCCATTGACCCCCTCCTCCCCGCTCCCGCCCCCCTCCCACCTTTTCCCACATTATTGTCTGTGTCCATTGGTTATGCATATAAGTTCTTTGGTTTATTTCTTCCCACCCCCCCCACCCCAACCCCTTTCCCTTTGAGGTTTGTCAGTCTAGCAATGAATTTGTGCTTCTTAATCCCTTCACCTTTTTCACCCATTCCCCCAACCCCCTTCCCAACTGGCAACCAACAAAATGTTCTCTGTATC